>NC_090922.1:934299169-944299169 GCF_040938575.1 Ambystoma mexicanum | reverse complement strand
AACAAATGGTTTGCTGTGCTGAGTTCCCCAATGTCGTGACTTTCAGGAACAGGTTGAGTGGAAATGGAAAAAAATTATTTTGATGTGGTTATCAACCGTTTTGTGAGAGGTAGGCGATTTTTGCCATTTTTGCCAATTGGACATGGATGGACGGAATGGAAGAAAAGGGCAGGAAAGCCAAATTGGAGGACAGAAAGGCATATATTTCTGAAAAGTAGACAAAATTCCAAGTTTAGGAAGGGGTGATTTGCATAGGTCAGGCAACAACTAGGTAGGGGAAACTGCCATCGAATGGGGGAAAAGCGGGAAAATGACTGAAAAAAAAGGTATGTGTTGGACATGGTTGGCTTGGTACGGCAATGGCTTCTATGAATTTTGAGAAAAGCAATGCTCTGCTACATTCCCCCGACTCTTGCAGTTAGGAGAGCATACCATTTTTGTAGTGTTTTTACAAAACAAGCAATACCACAAGCCAAACACTGAGCCATGGTACACAGGAGTTTTACGCTCATGGCCTGACCAGACGCACTTAGCATGTGTAAATTGGGAAAACCAATGTGGTGAGGAACGGGAGCCATACATTTTCTGAAAGAGCACAGGCAGACCTTTTCAAGGGTAGGTGACTTGTGCAGGTTACAAAAGTGTATGGTGGCTAAAGCAGCGACTAAATTTAGGTCACATTTGGGAAAAGAAAGGGTTGTGAGACAAAGGGCACCAGCAAATGGGTCAAAACGTTATAAAAACCACACAAACACAATACATGGCCTACCGTCCCACGTTCCCACAGGTGTCCCGATGAAAACGGTACCCCACATGTGTGGGTGCACCTACCTGGCGGCCAAGGGGAAAGCCTAAAACACAAGTAACCCCAAGTCTGTTTTCAGAGCGAAATCTCAGACATTCTGCCGACCGGCACAACATACAGATATGGGCCTCGGGTGTCCAAGCCACCGAGGAAAACAGGGAACCCCATGCATTTCTGAAAAGAGGACACCCGTGGGAATCCGCAGAGGTATGATTTGCGCACATCGCCCCAGAATTTTTTACCCAGACAGCCCCGCAAAGTCCGAAATGTCGGGAAAAAAACACTTTTTCTGCACATTTCGCTCGACGCACCCATCAAAACACGCCCCCAACAACACATGGCCTACCGTAACGCATTCCCACAGGTGTCCCAATGAAAACGGTACCTCACATGTGTGGGTGCACCTACCTGGCCACCAAGGGGAAAGCCTAAAACACAAGTAACCCCAAGTCTGTTTTCAGAGGGAAATCTCAGACATTCTGCCGACCGGCACAACGTACAGATATGGGCCTCAGGTGTCCAAGCCACCGAGGAAAACAGGGAACCCCATGCATTTCTGAAAAGAGGACACCCGTGGGAATCCGCAGATTTATGATTTGCGCACATCGGCCCAGATTTTATTACCCAGACACTCCTGCAAAGTCCAAAATGTGGGGAAAAAACGCATTTTCCGGCCATTTCGCTTGACGCACCCATCGAAACACGCCCCCAACAACACATGGCCTACCGTCACGCGTTCCCACAGGTGTCCCGATGAAAACGGTACCTCACATGTGTGGGTGCACCTACCAGGCTGGCAAGGGGCAAGCCGAAAACACAAGCAACCCCCAGTCTGTTTGCAGAGGGGAATCACAGCCATTCTGCCGACCGGCACAACGTACAGATATGGGCCTCGGGTGTCCAAGCCACCGAGGAAAACAGGGAACCCCATGCATTTCTGAAAAGAGGACACCCGTGGGAATCCGCAGAGGTATGATTTGCGCACATCACCCCAGAATTTATTACCCAGACACCCCCGCAAAGTCCGAAATGTGGGGGAAAAAACACCTTTTCCGTACATTTCGCTCGACGCACCCATCGAAACACGCCCCCAACAACACATGGCCTACCGTCACGCATTCCCACAGGTGTCCCTATGAAAATGGTACCCCACATGTATGGGTGCACCTACCTGGCCGCCAAGGGAAAAGCCTAAAACACAAGTAACCCCAAGTCTGTTTTCAGAGGGAAATCTCAGACATTCTGTCGACCGGCACAACGTACAGATATTGGCCTCGGGTGTCCAAGCCACCAAGGAAAACAGGGAACCCCATGCATTTCCGAAAAGAGGACACCCGTGGGAATCCGCAGAGGTATGATTTGCGCACATCGCCCCAGAATTTTTTACCCAGACACCCCCGCAAATCCGAAATTTGGGGAAAAAAACGCATTTTCTGCACATTTCGCTTGAAGCACCCATCGAAACACGCCCCCAACAACACATGGCCTACCGTCACGCGTTCCCACAGGTGTCCCGATGAAAATGGTACCTCACATGTGTGGGTGCACCTACCTGGCCGCCAAGGGGAAAGCCTAAAACACAAGTAACCCCAAGTCTGTTTTCAGAAGGAAATCTCAGACATTCTGCCGACCGGCACAACGTACAGATATGGGCCTCGGGTGTCCAAGCCACCAAGGAAAACGGGGAACCCCATGCATTTTCGAAAAGAGGACACCCGTGGGAATCCACAGAGGTATGATTTGCGCACATCGGCCCAGATTTTATTACCCAGACACCCCTGCAAAGTCCAAAATTTGGGGAATAAAACGCATTTTCCGCACATTTCGCTCGACGCACCCATCGAAACACACCCCCAACAACACATGGCCTACCGTCACGCGTTCCCACAGGTGTCCCGATGAAAACGGTACCTCACATGTGTGGGTGCACCTACCAGGCTGGCAAGGGGCAAGCCGAAAACACAAGCAACCCCCAGTCTGTTTGCAGAGGGGAATCACAGCCATTCTGCCGACCGGCACAACGTACAGATATGGGCCTCGGGTGTCCAAGCCACCGAGGAAAACAGGGAACCCCATGCATTTCCGAAAAGAGGACACCCGTGGGAATCCGCAGAGGTATGATTTGCGCACATCACCCCAAAATTTATTACCCAGACACCCCCGCAAAGTCCGAAATGTGGGGGAAAAAACACCTTTTCCGTACATTTCGCTCGACGCACCCATCGAAACACGCCCCCAACAACACATGGCCTACCGTCACGCATTCCCACAGGTGTCCCTATGAAAATGGTACCCCACATGTATGGGTGCACCTACCTGGCCGCCAAGGGAAAAGCCTAAAACACAAGTAACCCCAAGTCTGTTTTCAGAGGGAAATCTCAGACATTCTGCCGACCGGCACAACGTACAGATATTGGCCTCAGGTGTCCAAGCCACCAAGGAAAACAGGGAACCCCATGCATTTTCGAAAAGAGGACACCCGTGGGAATCCGCAGAGATATGATTTGCGCACATCGCCCCAGAATTTTTTACCCAGACACCCCCGCAAAGTCCGAAATTTGGGGAAAAAAAAGCATTTTCCGCACATTTTGCTGGACGCACCCATCGAAACACGCCCCCAACAACACATGGCCTACCGTCACGCGTTCCCACAGGTGTCCCGATGAAAACGGTACCTCACATGTGTGGGTGCACCTACCTGGCCGCCAAGGGGAAAGCCTAAAACACAAGTAACCCCAAGTCTGTTTTCAGAGGGAAATCTCAGACATTCTGCCGACCGGCACAACCTACAGATATGGGCCTCGGGTGTCCAAGCCACCAAGGAAAACAGGGAACCCCATGCATTTCCGAAAAGAGGACACTCGTAGGAATCCGCAGAGGTATGATTTGTGCACATCGCCCCAGAATTTATTACCCAGACAGCCCTGCAAAGTCCAAAATTTGGGGAAAAAAACGCATTTTCCGCACATTTTGCTCGACGCACCCATTGAAACATGCCCCCAACAACACATGGCCTACCGTCACGCGTTCCCACAGGTGTCCCGATGAAAACGGTACCTCACATGTGTGGGTGCACCTACCTGGCCGCCAAGGGGAAAGCCTAAAACACAAGTAACCCCAGGTCTGTTTTCAGAGGGAAATCTCAGACATTCTGCCGACCGGCACAACGTACAGATATGGGCCTCGGGTGTCCAAGCCACCAAGGAAAACGGGGAACCCCATGCATTTTCGAAAAGAGGACACCCGTGGGAATCCGCAGAGGTATGATTTGCGCACATCGCCCCAGAATTTTTTACCCAGACACCCCCGCAAATCCGAAATTTGGGGAAAAAAACGCATTTTCTGCACATTTCGCTTGAAGCACCCATCGAAACACGCCCCCAACAACACATGGCCTACCGTCACGCGTTCCCACAGGTGTCCCGATGAAAATGGTACCTCACATGTGTGGGTGCACCTACCTGGCCGCCAAGGGGAAAGCCTAAAACACAAGTAACCCCAAGTCTGTTTTCAGAAGGAAATCTCAGACATTCTGCCGACCGGCACAACGTACAGATATGGGCCTCGGGTGTCCAAGCCACCAAGGAAAACGGGGAACCCCATGCATTTTCGAAAAGAGGACACCCATGGGAATCCACAGAGGTATGATTTGCGCACATCGGCCCAGATTTTATTACCCAGACACCCCTGCAAAGTCCAAAATTTGGGGAATAAAACGCATTTTCCGCACATTTCGCTCGACGCACCCATCGAAACACACCCCCAACAACACATGGCCTACCGTCACGCGTTCCCACAGGTGTCCCGATGAAAACGGTACCTCACATGTGTGGGTGCACCTACCAGGCTGGCAAGGGGCAAGCCGAAAACACAAGCAACCCCCAGTCTGTTTGCAGAGGGGAATCACAGCCATTCTGCCGACCGGCACAACGTACAGATATGGGCCTCGGGTGTCCAAGCCACCGAGGAAAACAGGGAACCCCATGCATTTCCGAAAAGAGGACACCCGTGGGAATCCGCAGAGGTATGATTTGCGCACATCACCCCAGAATTTATTACCCAGACACCCCCGCAAAGTCCGAAATGTGGGGGAAAAAACACCTTTTCCGTACATTTCGCTCGACGCACCCATCGAAACACGCCCCCAACAACACATGGCCTACCGTCACGCATTCCCACAGGTGTCCCTATGAAAATGGTACCCCACATGTATGGGTGCACCTACCTGGCCGCCAAGGGAAAAGCCTAAAACACAAGTAACCCCAAGTCTGTTTTCAGAGGGAAATCTCAGACATTCTGCCGACCGGCACAACGTACAGATATTGGCCTCAGGTGTCCAAGCCACCAAGGAAAACAGGGAACCCCATGCATTTTCGAAAAGAGGACACCCGTGGGAATCCGCAGAGATATGATTTGCGCACATCGCCCCAGAATTTTTTACCCAGACACCCCCGCAAAGTCCGAAATTTGGGGAAAAAAAAGCATTTTCCGCACATTTTGCTGGACGCACCCATCGAAACACGCCCCCAACAACACATGGCCTACCGTCACGCGTTCCCACAGGTGTCCCGATGAAAACGGTACCTCACATGTGTGGGGGCACCTACCTGGCCGCCAAGGGGAAAGCCTAAAACACAAGTAACCCCAAGTCTGTTTTCAGAGGGAAATCTCAGACATTCTGCCGACCGGCACAACCTACAGATATGGGCCTCGGGTGTCCAAGCCACCAAGGAAAACAGGGAACCCCATGCATTTCCGAAAAGAGGACACTCGTGGGAATCCGCAGAGGTATGATTTGTGCACATCGCCCCAGAATTTATTACCCAGACAGCCCTGCAAAGTCCAAAATTTGGGGAAAAAAACGCATTTTCCGCACATTTTGCTCGACGCACCCATTGAAACATGCCCCCAACAACACATGGCCTACCGTCACGCGTTCCCACAGGTGTCCCGATGAAAACGGTACCTCACATGTGTGGGTGCACCTACCTGGCCGCCAAGAGGAAAGCCTAAAACACAAGTAACCCCAGGTCTGTTTTCAGAGGGAAATCTCAGACATTCTGCCGACCGGCACAACGTACAGATATGGGCCTCGGGTGTCCAAGCCACCAAGGAAAACGGGGAACCCCATGCATTTTCGAAAAGAGGACACCCGTGGGAATCCGCAGAGGTATGATTTGTGCACATCGCCCCAGAATTTTTTAGCCAGACACCCCCGCAATGTCCGAAATTTGGGGAAAAAAAATGCATTTTCCGCACATTTCGCTTGACGCACCCATCGAAACACGCCCCCAACAACACCTGGCCTACCGTCACGCGTTCCCACAGGTGTCCTGATGAAAACGGTACCTCACATGTGTGGGTGCACCTACCTGGCCGCCAAGGGGAAAGCCTAAAACACAAGTAACCCCAGGTCTGTTTTCAGAGGGAAATCTCAGACATTCTGCCGACCGGCACAACGTACAGATATGGGCCTCGGGTGTCCAAGCCACCGAGGAAAACAGGGAACCCCATGCATTTCCGAAAAGAGGACACCCTTGGGAATCCGCAGAGGTATGATTTGCGCACATCGGCCCAGATTTTATTACCCAGACACCCCTGCAAATTCCGAAATTTGGGGAAAAAAATGCATTTTCCGCACATTTCGCTTGACGCACCCATCGAAACAGGCCCCCAACAAAACATGGCCTACCGTCACACGTTCCCACAGGTGTCCCGATGAAAACGGTACCTCACATGTGTGGGTGCACCTACCTGGCCGCCAAGGGGAAAACCTAAAACACAAGTAACCCCAAGTCTGTTTTCAGAGGGAAATCTCAGACATTCTGCCGACCGGCACAAGGTACAGATATGGGCCTTGGGTGTCCAAGCCACCAAGGAAAACAGGGAACCCCATGCATTTCCAAAAAGAGGACACCTGTGAGAATCCGCAGAGGTATGATTTGCGCACATCGCCCCAGAATTTATTACCCAGACAGCCCTGCAAAGTCCGAAAAGTCGGGAAAAAAATGCTTTTTCCGCACATTTCGCTCGACGCACCCATCGAAACACGCCCCCAACAACACATGGCCTACTGTCCCACGTTCCCACAGGTGTCCCGATGAAAACGGTACCTCACATGTGTGGGTGCACCTACCTGGCCGCCAATGGGAAAGCCTAAAACACAAGTAACCCCAAGTCTGTTTTCAGAGGGAAATCGCAGACATTCTGCCGACCGGCACAACGTACAGATATGGGCCTCGGGTGTCCAAGCCACCGAGGAAAACAGGGAACCCCATGCATTTCCGAAAAGCGGACACCCGTGGGAATCCGCAGAGGTATGATTTGCGCACATCGCCCCAGAATTTATTACCCAGACACCCCCGCAAAATCCGAAATGTAGGGAAAAAAAGGCATTTTCCAGACATTTCGCTCGGCGCACCCATCGAAACACGCCCCCAACAACACATGGCCTACCGTCCCGCGTTCCCACAGGTGTCCCGATGAAAACGGTACCTCACATGCGTGGGTGCACCTACCTGGCTGGCAAGGGGCAAGCCGAAAACGCAAGCAACCCCCAGTCTGTTTGCAGAGGGGAATCTCAGCCATTCTGCCGACCGGCACAACATACAGATATGGGCCTCGGGTGTCCAAGCCACCAAGGAAAACAGGGAACCCCATGCATTTCCGAAAAGAGGACACCCGTGGGAATCCACAGAGGTATGATTTGCGCACATCGCCCAAGAATTTATTACCCAGACACCCCCTCAAAGTCCGAAATGTGGGGAAAAAAACGCTTTTTCCAGACATTTCACTCGGTGCACCCATCGAAACACGCCCCCAACAACACATGGCCTACCGTCACGCGTTCCCACAGGTGTCCCGATGAAAATGGTACCTCACATGTGTGGGTGCACCTACCTGGCTGCCAAGGGGAAAGCCTAAAACACAAGTAACCCCAAGTCTGTTTTCAGAGGGAAATCTCAGACATTCTGCCGACCGGCACAACGTACAGATATGGGCCTCGGGTGTCCAAGCCACCAAGGAAAACAGGGAACCCCATGCATTTTCGAAAAGAGGACACCCGTGGGAATCCGCAGAGATATGATTTGCGCACATCGCCCCAGAAATTTTTACCCAGACACTCCCGCAAAGTCCAAAATTTGGGGAAAAAAAAGCATTTTCCGCACATTTTGCTTGACGCACCCATCGAAACACGCCCCCAACAACACATGGCCGACCGTCACGCGTTCCCACAGGTGTCCCGATGAAAACGGTACCTCACATGTGTGGGTGCACCTACCTGGCCGCCAAGGGGAAAGCCTAAAACACAAGTAACCCCAAGTCTGTTTTCAGAGGGAAATCTCAGACATTCTGCCGACCGGCACAACGTACAGATATGGGCCTCGGGTGTCCAAGCCACCGAGGAAAACAGGGAACCCCATGCATTTCCGAAAAGAGGACACCCGTGGGAATACGCAGAGGTATGATTTGCGCACATCGGCCCAGATTTTATTACCCAGACACCCCTGCAAAGTCCAAAATTTGGGGAAAAAAATGCATTTTCCGCACATTTCGCTTGACGCACCCATTGAAACACGCCCCCAACAACACATGGCCTACCGTCACGCGTTCCCACAGGTGTTCCGATGAAAACGGTACCTCACATGTGTGGGTGCAACTATCTGGTCGCCAAGGGGAAAGCCTAAAACACAAGTAACCCCAAGTCTGTTTTCAGAGGGAAATCTCAGACATTCTGCCAACCGGCACAACGTACAGATATGGGCCTCGGGTGTCCAAGCCACCGAGGAAAACAGGGAACCCCATGCATTTCCGAAAAGAGGACACCTGTGGGAATCCGCAGAGGTAAGATTTGCGCACATCGGCCCAGATTTTAATACCCAGACACCCCTGCAAAGTCCAAAATTTGGGGAATAAAACGCATTTTCCGCACATTTCGCTCGACGCACCCATCGAAACACACCCCCAACAACACATGGCCTACCGTCACGCGTTCCCACAGGTGTCCCGATGAAAACGGTACCTCACATGTGTGGGTGCACCTACCAGGCTGGCAAGGGGCAAGCCGAAAACGCAAGCAACCCCCAGTCTGTTTGCAGAGGGGAATCACAGCCATTCTGCCGACCGGCACAACGTACAGATATGGGCCTCGGGTGTCCAAGCCACCGAGGAAAACAGGGAACCCCATGCATTTCCGAAAAGAGGACACCCGTGGGAATCCGCAGAGGTATGATTTGCGCACATCACCCCAGAATTTATTACCCAGACACCCCCGCAAAGTCCGAAATGTGGGGGAAAAAAACACCTTTTCCGTACATTTCGCTCGACGCACCCATCGAAACACGCCCCCAACAACACATGGCCTACCGTCACGCATTCCCACAGGTGTCCCTATGAAAATGGTACCCCACATGTATGGGTGCACCTACCTGGCCGCCAAGGGAAAAGCCTAAAACACAAGTAACCCCAAGTCTGTTTTCAGAGGGAAATCTCAGACATTCTGCCGACCGGCACAACGTACAGATATTGGCCTCAGGTGTCCAAGCCACCAAGGAAAACAGGGAACCCCATGCATTTTCGAAAAGAGGACACCCGTGGGAATCCGCAGAGATATGATTTGCGCACATCGCCCCAGAATTTTTTACCCAGACACCCCCGCAAAGTCCGAAATTTGGGGAAAAAAAAGCATTTTCCGCACATTTTGCTGGACGCACCCATCGAAACACGCCCCCAACAACACATGGCCTACCGTCACGCGTTCCCACAGGTGTCCCGATGAAAACGGTACCTCACATGTGTGGGTGCACCTACCTGGCCGCCAAGGGGAAAGCCTAAAACACAAGTAACCCCAAGTCTATTTTCAGAGGGAAATCTCAGACATTCTGCCGACCGGCACAACCTACAGATATGGGCCTCGGGTGTCCAAGCCACCAAGGAAAACAGGGAACCCCATGCATTTCCGAAAAGAGGACACTCGTGGGAATCCGCAGAGGTATGATTTGTGCACATCGCCCCAGAATTTATTACCCAGACAGCCCTGCAAAATCCAAAATTTGGGGAAAAAAACGCATTTTCCGCACATTTTGCTCGACGCACCCATTGAAACATGCCCCCAACAACACATGGCCTACCGTCACGCGTTCCCACAGGTGTCCTGATGAAAACGGTACCTCACATGTGTGGGTGCACCTACCTGGCCGCCAAGGGGAAAGCCTAAAACACAAGTAACCCCAGGTCTGTTTTCAGAGGGAAATCTCAGACATTCTGCCGACCGGCACAACGTACAGATATGGGCCTCGGGTGTCCAAGCCACCGAGGAAAACAGGGAACCCCATGCATTTCTGAAAAGAGGACACCCGTGGGAATCCGCAGAGGTATGATTTGCGCACATCGGCCCAGATTTTATTACCCAGACACCCCTGCAAATTCCGAAATTTGGGGAAAAAAATGCATTTTCCGCACATTTCGCTTGACGCACCCATCGAAACAGGCCCCCAACAAAACATGGCCTACCGTCACACGTTCCCACAGGTGTCCCGATGAAAACGGTACCTCACATGTGTGGGTGCACCTACCTGGCCGCCAAGGGGAAAACCTAAAACACAAGTAACCCCAAGTCTGTTTTCAGAGGGAAATCTCAGACATTCTGCCGACCGGCACAAGGTACAGATATGGGCCTTGGGTGTCCAAGCCACCAAGGAAAACAGGGAACCCCATGCATTTCCAAAAAGAGGACACCCGTGAGAATCCGCAGAGGTATGATTTGCGCACATCGCCCCAGAATTTATTACCCAGACAGCCCTGCAAAGTCCGAAAAGTCGGGAAAAAAATGCTTTTTCCGCACATTTCGCTCGACGCACCCATCGAAACACGCCCCCAACAACACATGGCCTACTGTCCCACGTTCCCACAGGTGTCCCGATGAAAACGGTACCTCACATGTGTGGGTGCACCTACCTGGCCGCCAATGGGAAAGCCTAAAACACAAGTAACCCCAAGTCTGTTTTCAGAGGGAAATCGCAGACATTCTGCCGACCGGCACAACGTACAGATATGGGCCTCGGGTGTCCAAGCCACCGAGGAAAACAGGGAACCCCATGCATTTCCGAAAAGCGGACACCCGTGGGAATCCGCAGAGGTATGATTTGCGCACATCGCCCCAGAATTTATTACCCAGACACCCCCGCAAAATCCGAAATGTAGGGAAAAAAAGGCATTTTCCAGACATTTCGCTCGGCGCACCCATCGAAACACGCCCCCAACAACACATGGCCTACCGTCCCGCGTTCCCACAGGTGTCCCGATGAAAACGGTACCTCACATGCGTGGGTGCACCTACCTGGCTGGCAAGGGGCAAGCCGAAAACGCAAGCAACCCCCAGTCTGTTTGCAGAGGGGAATCTCAGCCATTCTGCCGACCGGCACAACATACAGATATGGGCCTCGGGTGTCCAAGCCACCAAGGAAAACAGGGAACCCCATGCATTTCCGAAAAGAGGACACCCGTGGGAATCCACAGAGGTATGATTTGTGCACATCGCCCAAGAATTTATTACCCAGACACCCCCTCAAAGTCCGAAATGTGGGGAAAAAAACGCTTTTTCCAGACATTTCACTCGGTGCACCCATCGAAACACGCCCCCAACAACACATGGCCTACCGTCACGCGTTCCCACAGGTGTCCCGATGAAAATGGTACCTCACATGTGTGGGTGCACCTACCTTGCCGCCAAGGGGAAAGCCTAAAACACAAGTAACCCCAAGTCTGTTTTCAGAGGGAAATCTCAGACATTCTGCCGACCGGCACAACCTACAGATATGGGCCTCGGGTGTCCAAGCCACCAAGGAAAACAGGGAACCCCATGCATTTTCGAAAAGAGGACACCCGTGGGAATCCGCAGAGATATGATTTGCGCACATCGCCCCAGAAATTTTTACCCAGACACCCCCGCAAAGTCCAAAATTTGGGGAAAAAAAAGCATTTTCCGCACATTTTGCTTGACGCACCCATCGAAACACGCCCCCAACAACACATGGCCGACCGTCACGCGTTCCCACAGGTGTCCCGATGAAAACGGTACCTCACATGTGTGGGTGCACCTACCTGGCCGCCAAGGGGAAAGCCTAAAACACAAGTAACCCCAAGTCTGTTTTCAGAGGGAAATCTCAGACATTCTGCCGACCGGCACAACGTACAGATATGGGCCTCGGGTGTCCAAGCCACCGAGGAAAACAGGGAACCCCATGCATTTCCGAAAAGAGGACACCCGTGGGAATCCGCAGAGGTATGATTTGCGCACATCGGCCCAGATTTTATTACCCAGACACCCCTGCAAAGTCCAAAATTTGGGGAAAAAATGCATTTTCCGCACATTTCGCTTGACGCACCCATTGAAACACGCCCCCAACAACACATGGCCTACCGTCACGCGTTCCCACAGGTGTTCCGATGAAAACGGTACCTCACATGTGTGGGTGCAACTATCTGGCCGCCAAGGGGAAAGCCTAAAACACAAGTAACCCCAAGTCTGTTTTCAGAGGGAAATCTCAGACATTCTGCCAACCGGCACAACGTACAGATATGGGCCTCGGGTGTCCAAGCCACCGAGGAAAACAGGGAACCCCATGCATTTCCGAAAAGAGGACACCCGTGGGAATCCGCAGAGGTATGATTTGCGCACATCGGCCCAGATTTTATTACCCAGACACCCCTGCAAAGTCCAAAATTTGGGGAAAAAAATGCATTTTCCGCACATTTCGCTCGACGCACCCATCGAAACACACCCCCAACAACACATGGCCTACCGTCACGCGTTCCCACAGGTGTCCCGATGAAAACGGTACCTCACATGTGTGGGTGCACCTACCAGGCTGGCAAGGGGCAAGCCGAAAACGCAAGCAACCCCCAGTCTGTTTGCAGAGGGGAATCACAGCCATTCTGCCGACCGGCACAACGTACAGATATGGGCCTCGGGTGTCCAAGCCACCGAGGAAAACAGGGAACCCCATGCATTTCCGAAAAGAGGACACCCGTGGGAATCCGCAGAGGTATGATTTGCGCACATCACCCCAGAATTTATTACCCAGACACCCCCGCAAAGTCCGAAATGTGGGGGAAAAAACACCTTTTCCGTACATTTCGCTCGACGCACCCATCGAAACACGCCCCCAACAACACATGGCCTACCGTCACGCATTCCCACAGGTGTCCTGATGAAAATGGTACCCCACATGTATGGGTGCACCTACCTGGCCGCCAAGGGGAAAGCCTAAAACACAAGTAACCCCAAGTCTGTTTTCAGAGGGAAATCTCAGACATTCTGCCGACCGGCACAACGTACAGATATTGGCCTCGGGTGTCCAAGCCACCAAGGAAAACAGGGAACCCCATGCATTTTCGAAAAGAGGACACCCGTGGGAATCCGCAGAGATATGATTTGCGCACATCGCCCCAGAATTTTTTACCCAGACACCCCCGCAAAGTCCGAAATTTGGGGAAAAAAAAGCATTTTCCGCACATTTTGCTGGACGCACCCATCGAAACACGCCCCCAACAACACATGGCCTACCGTCACGCGTTCCCACAGGTGTCCCGATGAAAACGGTACCTCACATGTGTGGGTGCACCTACCTTGCCGCCAAGGGGAAAGCCTAAAACACAAGTAACCCCAAGTCTGTTTTCAGAGGGAAATCTCAGACATTCTGCCGACCGGCACAACCTACAGATATGGGCCTCGGGTGTCCAAGCCACCAAGGAAAACAGGGAACCCCATGCATTTCCGAAAAGAGGACACTCGTGGGAATCCGCAGAGCTTTGATTTGTGCACATCGCCCCAGAATTTATTACCCAGACAGCCCTGCAAAGTCCAAAATTTGGGGAAAAAAACGCATTTTCCGCACATTTCGCTCGACGCACCCATTGAAACACGCCCCCAACAACACATGGCCTACCGTCACGCGTTCCCACAGGTGTCCCGATGAAAACGGTACCTCACATGTGTGGGTGCACCTACCTGGCCGCCAAGGGGAAAGCCTAAAACACAAGTAACCCCAAGTCTGTTTTCAGAGGGAAATCTCAGACATTCTGCCGACCGGCACAACGTACAGATATGGGCCTCGGGTGTCCAAGCCACCAAGGAAAACGGGGAACCCCATGCATTTTCGAAAAGAGGACACCCGTGGGAATCCGCAGAGGTATGATTTGTGCACATCGCCCCAGAATTTTTTAGCCAGACACCCCCGCAATGTCCGAAATTTGGGGAAAAAAAATGCATTTTCCGCACATTTCGCTTGACGCACCCATCGAAACACGCCCCCAACAACACATGGCCTACCGTCACGCGTTCCCACAGGTGTCCTGATGAAAACGGTACTTCACATGTGTGGGTGCACCTACCTGGCCGCCAAGGGGAAAGCCTAAAACACAAGTAACCCCAGGTCTGTTTTCAGAGGGAAATCTCATACATTCTGCCGACCGGCACAACGTACAGATATGGGCCTCGGGTGTCCAAGCCACCGAGGAAAACAGGGAACCCCATGCATTTCCGAAAAGAGGACACCCGTGGGAATCCGCAGAGGTATGATTTGCGCACATCGGCCCAGATTTTATTACCCAGACACCCCTGCAAATTCCGAAATTTGGGGAAAAAAATGCATTTTCCGCACATTTCGCTTGACGCACCCATCGAAACAGGTCCCCAACAAAACATGGCCTACCGTCACACGTTCCCACAGGTGTCCCGATGAAAACGGTACCTCACATGTGTGGGTGCACCTACCTGGCCGCCAAGGGGAAAGCCTAAAACATAAGTAACCCCCAGTCTGTTTGCAGAGGGGAATCTCAGCCATTCTGCCGACCGGCACAACATACAGATATGGGCCTCGGGTGTCCAAGCCACCAAGGAAAACAGGGAACCCCATGCATTTCCGAAAAGAGGACACCCGTGGGAATCCACAGAGGTATGATTTGTGCACATCGCCCAAGAATTTATTACCCAGACACCCCCTCAAAGTCCGAAATGTGGGGAAAAAAACGCTTTTTCCAGACATTTCACTCGGTGCACCCATCGAAACACGCCCCCAACAACACATGGCCTACCGTCACGCGTTCCCACAGGTGTCCCGATGAAAATGGTACCTCACATGTGTGGGTGCACCTACCTGGCTGCCAAGGGGAAAGCCTAAAACACAAGTAACCCCAAGTCTGTTTTCAGAGGGAAATCTCAGACATTCTGCCGACCGGCACAACGTACAGATATGGGCCTCGGGTGTCCAAGCCACCAAGGAAAACAGGGAACCCCATGCATTTTCGAAAAGAGGACACCCGTGGGAATCCGCAGAGATATGATTTGCGCACATCGCCCCAGAAATTTTTACCCAGACACCCCCGCAAAGTCCAAAATTTGGGGAAAAAAAAGCATTTTCCGCACATTTTGCTTGACGCACCCATCGAAACACGCCCCCAACAACACATGGCCGACCGTCACGCGTTCCCACAGGTGTCCCGATGAAAACGGTACCTCACATGTGTGGGTGCACCTACCTGGCCGCCAAGGGGAAAGCCTAAAACACAAGTAACCCCAAGTCTGTTTTCAGAGGGAAATCTCAGACATTCTGCCGACCGGCACAACGTACAGATATGGGCCTCGGGTGTCCAAGCCACCGAGGAAAACAGGGAACCCCATGCATTTCCGAAAAGAGGACACCCGTGGGAATCCGCAGAGGTATGATTTGCGCACATCGGCCCAGATTTTATTACCCAGACACCCCTGCAAAGTCCAAAATTTGGGGAAAAAAATGCATTTTCCGCACATTTCGCTTGACGCACCCATTGAAACACGCCCCCAACAACACATGGCCTACCGTCACGCGTTCCCACAGGTGTTCCGATGAAAACGGTACCTCACATGTGTGGGTGCAACTATCTGGCCGCCAAGGGGAAAGCCTAAAACACAAGTAACCCCAAGTCTGTTTTCAGAGGGAAATCTCAGACATTCTGCCAACCGGCACAACGTACAGATATGGGCCTCGGGTGTCCAAGCCACCGAGGAAAACAGGGAACCCCATGCATTTCCGAAAAGAGGACACCTGTGGGAATCCGCAGAGGTATGATTTGCGCACATCGGCCCAGATTTTAATACCCAGACACCCCTGCAAAGTCCAAAATTTGGGGAATAAAACGCATTTTCCGCACATTTCGCTCGACGCACCCATCGAAACACACCCCCAACAACACATGGCCTACCGTCACGCGTTCCCACAGGTGTCCCGATGAAAACGGTACCTCACATGTGTGGGTGCACCTACCAGGCTGGCAAGGGGCAAGCCGAAAACGCAAGCAACCCCCAGTCTGTTTGCAGAGGGGAATCACAGCCATTCTGCCGACCGGCACAACGTACAGATATGGGCCTCGGGTGTCCAAGCCACCGAGGAAAACAGGGAACCCCATGCATTTCCGAAAAGAGGACACCCGTGGGAATCCGCAGAGGTATGATTTGCGCACATCACCCCAGAATTTATTACCCAGACACCCCCGCAAAGTCCGAAATGTGGGGGAAAAAACACCTTTTCCGTACATTTCGCTCGACGCACCCATCGAAACACGCCCCCAACAACACATGGCCTACCGTCACGCATTCCCACAGGTGTCCTGATGAAAATGGTACCCCACATGTATGGGTGCACCTACCTGGCCGCCAAGGGGAAAGCCTAAAACACAAGTAACCCCAAGTCTGTTTTCAGAGGGAAATCTCAGACATTCTGCCGACCGGCACAACGTACAGATATTGGCCTCGGGTGTCCAAGCCACCAAGGAAAACAGGGAACCCCATGCATTTTCGAAAAGAGGACACCCGTGGGAATCCGCAGAGATATGATTTGCGCACATCGCCCCAGAATTTTTTACCCAGACACCCCCGCAAAGTCCGAAATTTGGGGAAAAAAAAGCATTTTCCGCAAATTTTGCTGGACGCACCCATCGAAACACGCCCCCAACAACACATGGCCTACCGTCACGCGTTCCCACAGGTGTCCCGATGAAAACGGTACCTCACATGTGTGGGTGCACCTACCTTGCCGCCAAGGGGAAAGCCTAAAACACAAGTAACCCCAAGTCTGTTTTCAGAGGGAAATCTCAGACATTCTGCCGACCGGCACAACCTACAGATATGGGCCTCGGGTGTCCAAGCCACCAAGGAAAACAGGGAACCCCATGCATTTCCGAAAAGAGGACACTCGTGGGAATCCGCAGAGGTATGATTTGTGCACATCGCCCCAGAATTTATTACCCAGACAGCCCTGCAAAGTCCAAAATTTGGGGAAAAAAACGCATTTTCCGCACATTTCGCTCGACGCACCCATTGAAACACGCCCCCAACAACACATGGCCTACCGTCACGCGTTCCCACAGGTGTCCCGATGAAAACGGTACCTCACATGTGTGGGTGCACCTACCTGGCCGCCAAGGGGAAAGCCTAAAACACAAGTAACCCCAAGTCTGTTTTCAGAGGGAAATCTCAGACATTCTGCCGACCGGCACAACGTACAGATATGGGCCTCGGGTGTCCAAGCCACCAAGGAAAACGGGGAACCCCATGCATTTTCGAAAAGAGGACACCCGTGGGAATCCGCAGAGGTATGATTTGTGCACATCGCCCCAGAATTTTTTAGCCAGACACCCCCGCAATGTCCGAAATTTGGGGAAAAAAAATGCATTTTCCGCACATTTCGCTTGACGCACCCATCGAAACACGCCCCCAACAACACATGGCCTACCGTCACGCGTTCCCACAGGTGTCCTGATGAAAACGGTACTTCACATGTGTTGGTGCACCTACCTGGCCGCCAAGGGGAAAGCCTAAAACACAAGTAACCCCAGGTCTGTTTTCAGAGGGAAATCTCATACATTCTGCCGACCGGCACAACGTACAGATATGGGCCTCGGGTGTCCAAGCCACCGAGGAAAACAGGGAACCCCATGCATTTCCGAAAAGAGGACACCCGTGGGAATCCGCAGAGGTATGATTTGCGCACATCGGCCCAGATTTTATTACCCAGACACCCCTGCAAATTCCGAAATTTGGGGAAAAAAATGCATTTTCCGCACATTTCCCTTGACGCACCCATCGAAACAGGTCCCCAACAAAACATGGCCTACCGTCACACGTTCCCACAGGTGTCCCGATGAAAACGGTACCTCACATGTGTGGGTGCACCTACCTGGCCGCCAAGGGGAAAGCCTAAAACACAAGTAACCCCAAGTCTGTTTTCAGAGGGAAATCTCAGACATTCTGCCGACCGGCACAAGGTACAGATATGGGCCTTGGGTGTCCAAGCCACCAAGGAAAACAGGGAACCCCATGCATTTCCAAAAAGAGGACACCAGTGAGAATCCGCAGAGGTATGATTTGCGCACATCGCCCCAGAATTTATTACCCAGACAGCCCTGCAAAGTCTGAAAAGTCGGGAAAAAAATGCTTTTTCCGCACATTTCGCTCGACGCACCCATCGAAACACGCCCCCAACAACACATGGCCTACTGTCCCACGTTCCCACAGGTGTCCCGATGAAAACGGTACCTCACATGTGTGGGTGCACCTACCTGGCCGCCAAGGGGAAAGCCTAAAACATAAGTAACCCCAAGTCTGTTTTCAGAGGGAAATCGCAGACATTCTGCCGACCGGCACAACGTACAGATATGGGCCTCGGGTGTCCAAGCCACCGAGGAAAACAGGGAACCCCATGCATTTCCGAAAAGCGGACACCCGTGGGAATCCGCAGAGGTATGATTTGCGCACATCGCCCCAGAATTTATTACCCAGACACCCCCGCAAAATCCGAAATGTAGGGAAAAAAAGGCATTTTCCAGACATTTCGCTCGGCGCACCCATCGAAACACGCCCCCAACAACACATGGCCTACCGTCCCGCGTTCCCACAGGTGTCCCAATGAAAACGGTACCTCACATGCGTGGGTGCACCTACCTGGCTGGCAAGGGGCAAGCCGAAAACGCAAGCAACCCCCAGTCTGTTTGCAGAGGGGAATCTCAGCCATTCTGCCGACCGGCACAACATACAGATATGGGCCTCGGGTGCCCAAGCCACCAAGGAAAACAGGGAACCCCATGCATTTCCGAAAAGAGGACACCCGTGGGAATCCACAGAGGTATGATTTGCGCACATCGCCCAAGAATTTATTACCCAGACACCCCCTCAAAGTCCGAAATGTGGGGAAAAAAACGCTTTTTCCAGACATTTCACTCGGCGCACCCATCGAAACACGGCCCCAACAACACATGGCCTACCGTCACGCGTTCCCACAGGTGTCCCGATGAAAACGGTACCTCACATGTGTGGGTGCACCTACCTGGCTGCCAAGGGGAAAGCCTAAAACACAAGTAACCCCAAGTCTGTTTTCAGAGGGAAATCGCAGACATTCTGCCGACCGGCACAACGTACAGATATGGGCCTCGGGAGTCCAAGCCACCAAGGAAAACAGGGAACCCCATGCATTTTCGAAAAGAGGACACCCGTGGGAATCCGCAGAGATATGATTTGCGCACATCGCCCCAGGAATTTTTACCCAGACACCCCCGCAAAGTCCGAAATTTGGGGAAAAAAAAGCATTTTCCGCACATTTTGCTTGACGCACCCATCGAAACACGCCCCCAACAACACATGGCCGACTGTCACGCGTTCCCACAGGTGTCCCGATGAAAACGGTACCTCACATGTGTGGATGCACCTACCTGGCCGCCAAGGGGAAAGCCTAAAACACAAGTAACCCCAAGTCTGTTTTCAGAGGGAAATCTCAGACATTCTGCCGACCGGCACAACGTACAGATATGGGCCTCGGGTGTCCAAGCCACCGAGGAAAACAGGGAACCCCATGCATTTCCGAAAAGAGGACACCCGTGGGAATCCGCAGAGGTATGATTTGCGCACATCGGCCCAGATTTTATTACCCAGACACCCCTGCAAAGTCCAAAATTTGGGGAAAAAACGCATTTTCCGCACATTTCGCTTGACACACCCATTGAAACACGCCCCCAACAACACATGGCCTACTGTCACGCGTTCCCACAGGTGTCCCGATGAAAACGGTACCTCACATGTGTGGGTGCAACTATCTGGCCGCCAAGGGGAAAGCCTAAAACACAAGTAACCCCAAGTCTGTTTTCAGAGGGAAATCTCAGACATTCTGCCGACCGGCACAAAGTACAGATATGGGCCTCGGGTGTCCAAGCCACCGAGGAAAACAGGGAACCCCATGCATTTCCGAAAAGAGGACACCTGTGGGAATCCGCAGAGGTATGATTTGCGCACATCGGCCCAGATTTTAATACCCAGACACCCCTGCAAAGTCCAAAATTTGGGGAATAAAACGCATTTTCCGCACATTTCGCTCGACGCACCCATCGAAACACACCCCCAACAACACATGGCCTACCGTCACGCGTTCCCACAGGTGTCCCGATGAAAACGGTACCTCACATGTGTGGGTGCACCTACCAGGCTGGCAAGGGGCAAGCCGAAAACGCAAGCAACCCCCAGTCTGTTTGCAGAGGGGAATCACAGCCATTCTGCCGACCGGCACAACGTACAGATATGGGCCTCGGGTGTCCAAGCCACCGAGGAAAACAGGGAACCCCATGCATTTCCGAAAAGAGGACACCCGTGGGAATCCGCAGAGGTATGATTTGCGCACATCACCCCAGAATTTATTACCCAGACACCCCCGCAAAGTCCGAAATGTGGGGGAAAAAACACCTTTTCCGTACATTTCGCTCGACGCACCCATCGAAACACGCCCCCAACAACACATGGCCTACCGTCACGCGTTCCCACAGGTGTCCCGATGAAAACGGTACCTCACATGTGTGGGTGCACCTACCTGGCTGCCAAGGGGAAAGCCTAAAACACAAGTAACCCCAAGTCTGTTTTCAGAGGGAAATCTCAGACATTCTGCCGACCGGCACAACGTACAGATATGGGCCTCGGGTGTCCAAGCCACCGAGGAAAACAGGGAACCCCATGCATTTCCGAAAAGAGGACACCCGTGGGAATCCGCAGAGATATGATTTGCGCACATCGCCCCAGGAATTTTTACCCAGACACCCCCGCAAAGTCCGAAATTTGGGGAAAAAAAAGCATTTTCTACACATTTTGCTTGACGCACCCATCGAAACACGCCCCCAACAACACATGGCCGACTGTCACGCGTTCCCACAGGTGTCCCGATGAAAACGGTACCTCACATGTGTGGATGCACCTACCTGGCCGCCAAGGGGAAAGCCTAAAACACAAGTAACCCCAAGTCTGTTTTCAGAGGGAAATCTCAGACATTCTGCCGACCGGCACAACGTACAGATATGGGCCTCGGGTGTCCAAGCCACCGAGGAAAACAGGGAACCCCATGCATTTCCGAAAAGAGGACACCCGTGGGAATCCGCAGAGGTATGATTTGCCCACATCGGCCCAGATTTTATTACCCAGACACCCCTGCAAAGTCCAAAATTTGGGGAAAAAAACGCATTTTCCGCACATTTCGCTTGACACACCCATTGAAACACGCCCCCAACAACACATGGCCTACCGTCACGCGTTCCCACAGGTGTCCCGATGAAAACGGTACCTCACATGTGTGGGTGCAACTATCTGGCCGCCAAGGGGAAAGCCTAAAACACAAGTAACCCCAAGTCTGTTTTCAGAGGGAAATCTCAGACATTCTGCCGACCGGCACAAAGTACAGATATGGGCCTCGGGTGTCCAAGCCACCGAGGAAAACAGGGAACCCCATGCATTTCCGAAAAGAGGACACCTGTGGGAATCCGCAGAGGTATGATTTGCGCACATCGGCCCAGATTTTAATACCCAGACACCCCTGCAAAGTCCAAAATTTGGGGAATAAAACGCATTTTCCGCACATTTCGCTCGACGCACCCATCGAAACACACCCCCAACAACACATGGCCTACCGTCACGCGTTCCCACAGGTGTCCCGATGAAAACGGTACCTCACATGTGTGGGTGCACCTACCAGGCTGGCAAGGGGCAAGCCGAAAACGCAAGCAACCCCCAGTCTGTTTGCAGAGGGGAATCACAGCCATTCTGCCGACCGGCACAACGTACAGATATGGGCCTCGGGTGTCCAAGCCACCGAGGAAAACAGGGAACCCCATGCATTTCCGAAAAGAGGACACCCGTGGGAATCCGCAGAGGTATGATTTGCGCACATCACCCCAGAATTTATTACCCAGACACCCCCGCAAAGTCCGAAATGTGGGGGAAAAAACACCTTTTCCGTACATTTCGCTCGACGCACCCATCGAAACACGCCCCCAACAACACATGGCCTACCGTCACGCATTCCCACAGGTGTCCTGATGAAAATGGTACCCCACATGTATGGGTGCACCTACCTGGCCGCCAAGGGGAAAGCCTAAAACACAAGTAACCCCAAGTCTGTTTTCAGAGGGAAATCTCAGACATTCTGCCGACCGGCACAACGTACAGATATTGGCCTCGGGTGTCCAAGCCACCAAGGAAAACAGGGAACCCCATGAATTTTCGAAAAGAGGACACCCGTGGGAATCCGCAGAGATATGATTTGCGCACATCGCCCCAGAATTTTTTACCCAGACACCCCCGCAAAGTCCGAAATTTGGGGAAAAAAAAGCATTTTCCGCACATTTTGCTGGACGCACCCATCGAAACACGCCCCCAACAACACATGGCCTACCGTCACGCGTTCCCACAGGTGTCCCGATGAAAATGGTACCTCACATGTGTGGGTGCACCTACCTGGCGGCCAAGGGGAAAGCCTAAAACACAAGTAACCCCAAGTCTGTTTTCAGAGGGAAATCTCAGACATTCTGCCGACCGGCACAACGTACAGATATGGGCCTCGGGTGTCCAAGCCACCGAGGAAAACAGGGAACCCCATGCATTTCCGAAAAGAGGACACCCGTGGGAATCCGCAGAGGTATGATTTGCGCACATCGGCCCAGATTTTATTACCCAGACACCCCTGCAAAGTCCAAAATTTGGGGAATAAAACGCATTTTCCGCACATTTCGCTCGACGCACCCATCGAAACACACCCCCAACAACACATGGCCTACCGTCACGCGTTCCCACAGGTGTCCCGATGAAAACGGTACCTCACATGTGTGGGTGCACCTACCAGGCTGGCAAGGGGCAAGATGAAAACGCAAGCAACCCCCAGTCTGTTTGCAGAGGGGAATCACAGCCATTCTGCCGACCGGCACAACGTACAGATATGGGCCTCGGGTGTCCAAGCCACCGAGGAAAACAGGGAACCCCATGCATTTCCGAAAAGAGGACACCCGTGGGAATCCGCAGAGGTATGATTTGCGCACATCACCCCAGAATTTATTACCCAGACACCCCCGCAAAGTCTGAAATGTGGGGGAAAAAACACCTTTTCCGCACATTTCGCTCGACGCACCCATCGAAACACGCCCCCAACAACACATGGCCTACCGTCACGCGTTCCCACAGGTGTCCCGATGAAAACGGTGCCTCACATGTGTGCGTGCACCTACCTGGCTGGCAAGGGGCAAGCCGAAAACGCAAGCAACCCCCAGCCTGTTTGCACAGGGGAATCTCAGCCATTCTGCCGACCGGCACAACGTACAGATATGGGCCTCGGGTGTCCAAGCCACCGAGGAAAACAGGGAACCCTATGCATTTCCGAAAAGAGGACACCCGTGGGAATACGCAGAGGTATTATTTGCGCACATCGCCCCAGAATTTATTACCCAGACACCCCTGCAAAGTCTGAAATGTGGTGGCGCGAGTTATGGTTGCTTAGCTTACCATAACTGGCGAATTTCAAGGGTTTTTCGGTTTTACTTGGAACCATAACGTCCCTTTAACAAAGTTTTTTCACTGAATTTCATAGGTTTTTAGTAGCGCAACTTAACCATAACGTCCCTTTAACAAAGTTTTTTTCACTGAATTTCATAGGTTTTTGGTAGCGCAACTTAACCATAACGTCCCTTTAACAAAGTTTTTTCACTGAATTTCATAGTTTTTTAGTAGCACAACTTAACAATAATGACTTTGACTTTATATACATGTCATATGGAACTGACTAGATCTCTTCTTATGAACTTGATGTCCGCGAACTTATTTAATGTTCGCCGTCATGTTCGGAGAACAGTACCACTACCTAAAAAACTCTGGGGGGAGGGGTATGTTTGATTGTTAAATCATAATATAGGAACATTTAACAAATTCAAAAAGCAGCACACAAACACATTATATATAGTAATACATAAGAAATGTAACCCATATATGTAACACACTAACCATTCATTTAAATACAATATGTTCTGAAATGGAATATACCACAAGAAGATAAATTGGCTTCCAACATAATTACCTCACAGACACAACAGAACTGAGAACAAGACCAGACCCACTGAATACATAGGACTTATCTTACCAGAAATAGTAAGTGTACTTCATTTTACTCATATATTTATAAACTTTCTGTATTAGATTAAAAAATATATTATCTTTTTTTTTTTCCTCACAGAAATCTCTAGTACTCTGGAATGGCTAGAGGACAATTTCCCACATGAAGAAATGTCACAAGATAGTGAAACTAATGGTAAACACTTTATAATATAAACCATTTATTTATTATTTTTTCTATATACATTTAACATATATATTATTTTTTTGTACAGAGCATACCAAAATAGAAAAAACTTCAGAAAACCCTGTTATGGATAACAGTCTTCACAATATAGAAGAAAAAATGGATGTATTGTTGGCTAATTTTAATAATTTAAAAAATCATTTCAAACCAAAAACCTCGTACCATTGCCCCACATGTACTTGTCCCTCCTCACCATATCCCAGTCAATTATCCCCAAACCCTCTCCATAATCCAAAACGTTTTGATGAGACTTCCATCCCTTCTTCACCTAATACCAATCATGTTGAAACCCCAAATTCTCCTGTTTTTGTTTCTGTTTCTGCCTCACCTTCTCTGTCATAAATTTTTAATATATGTTAAATAAAGTTTAATTTTTATATTGTATTGTGAATAGTTTCCGTTTGTTTTTTAAAAAACAATAAAAGTGTCCGCGGACAGTGCGAGTGTTCTGAAATGTTCGTACATAAACGAAAATGGAGGTGTCCTGAAGAACACCACACCTGTTCGTACTGTTCGCTAGCAAGTTGAAACTGTTCTAAGAACACACGTGGTGTCCTGAAATGTTCGTAAACAAACAAAAATTAAAGTGTCCTAAAGAACACTAAACCTGTCCGGTACTGTTCGCTAGCAAGTTCAAACTGTTCTAAGAATGCTATTGGTGTCCTGAAATGTTCGTACGTAAACGAAAATGGAGGTGTCCTGAAGAACACTATACCTGTTCGTAGTGTTCGCTACCCAATTGAAACTGTTCTAAGAACACAATTGGTGTTCTGAAATGTTCGTACATAAACGAAATTACACGTGTCCTGAAGAACACTATATCTGTCCTTACTGTTCGCTACCAAGTTTAAACTGTTCTAAGAACACACGCGGTGTCCTGAAATGTTCGTTTCACGTGTGACGCACTTTTAATTACTTCAGAACCCGAACAGTGTCCGTAGGACATCAATGCGCATGCGCTAACCAATCTCCGTGCACTTGGTGTCCTGCGGACAGGCGCTTCCTTCGCGGACTAGTTCACAAACGGATCATATGACCACGCCCACGCTCATCGTGTGTCCTGAAATGCGGACACTGTTCGTGTTCCCAAACAAGTTAAAAGTACATTTTCAGTTAATCCATAATATTTTTCAATAAAATCTCACCATGGCACAAGTCCCACATAGCAATCTTGAGTTTCTATATACCTTTTGAAACTTTCCGATCCTTTTTTTGTGTTCGATCTGTCCGCGGACAGTGCGCATGTCCGTGAACCGCGCACAAGCACCCCTATAAAAGACCACGCCCAAGAGCTTATTCCCATTGTGTTTCTGGCTATTCTACAGAACACAGTGATTTTTGCTGCCACCTGCAGACTACACCATCATCGAGATGGCATCCTTGGCTGCTGAACTGCCACTTGGTGCTGCACTTGCTTCAGCACCACCACCACCTCCCCAAGGACCTGAAGAGGGGAACAGGAGTGAGGATGCGGAGGAGGAAGAAGAGGATGATGAGAATGAGGTAGAGGAAAACCCTACTACCCACACTAGGTGTGCGTCTTGGGTGTGGCGGTTATTTACCATTCATGGTAATGTTCCTAAGGCTCGTGCGAACCGTGTTACCTGCAATGAGTGCAAAATGATACTCAGTCGCTGGAAGCACGGTAAGTACAGCTTTGGGACCACTAATATGAAGCAACACCTGAGGTCATTTCACTCTGGGGCTATTCGCAGGGTTGTACCTTGCCAAGAACGTAGCAGGTTGATTTCCTCTACTTCATCCTCTGTTTCTGATCCTGTCACCACAAGGACCACCTCTGTGGGACAGCGTCTTCCTCAAGCTGCCTCACAGGCCATTCAGAATGCTGATGACCCTTACCTTTCGAGGGTCACAGTTGTATGTATGTACTGTGACAGTACTCTGCAGGGGGGAGCGACTTCGGAGTGCTTTTGAGACTATCGTCTCAGAGCACTAGAAGAACTGCTCACTACCCAAATAAAGCCCACTCTACATCTTCCTCTCTCAGCTCGCCCTTTCTTATCCCTGTGGTTGGTGTCCCCCCCTTTACCCTCCTCTCCTAGTGTGTCGTGTCTGAAAAACCAAAAAAAATACAAAATTACAAAAATCAAAAAAAAAAAATAAGGCTCTTTTCAAAGCCGCCTTTCCCAGTTAAAAAATAGAAGTGAAAATAAATGAAGCAGAGCTCTTTGTATTTTTTAGAAGTCCATGGACAGTTCGCGAACATTAAAAAAATTGGGCTACTACTCCATCACAAACATTGTAATTTTCTCTGGAAAGAAGTGGTGGCTCTGAAAAGATCCTTTGGGTGGTGTTTGTAAGTCAAAAATTGTAAATGCTTAACATCTACTTCAAAATCGTTGTTGTAATTCCAAAAAAGGTTGCAATGCATTTTGTACATTTCTCAGAAAAATCTGATTGCCAGCATAAGTAAAATGGACTCCATCTCTGCGAAAAATGTATGTACTACAAATCATAATATTTTCATTGTGAAAAGAAGACATGCCAAAATCTCTTAGAAAGGCACAAACAGCCTTATTAACATTGCGCCTTGCTTTTTCCATTTGTGGACCAAATGAAGAAGAACGAAGCCACATTTGTCTCTGCGCAATCCGTGAAAATATCACTTGAGAATTAGGAAACATGTCCATAACCTTCCTAAGTCCTTCTTTCATAGCAAATTGCAAAAAGATTCCAGTCACATGTCCTAAACTGTTCCCTCCACAATGAATTACAATTTTGTCTGGATGTTGCTCTGTCTCCAAATTAGCACAGGGAGGTAGCAAGTCCAACCACTTCATTCCACGTACTCCATGCGAGTGTACTTCCACATGTGGGAATCCAAGATCTACAGCTACTCCACAGCTTTCTGCATGCACCTTCAACCAATGTATCCACGAATCTCCTAAAATCCAAACAATCTGTTTTCTGAAACACACAGCCATAGCTATATTTTGTTCTCTCAGCAAAAAGAGTATCAGAGAAAATCTCTCCTGGCACAACACACCCACCAAACTTTCCTGACCAATCCCTTTCAGTGCTTATTCTCATTTGCATGACTTCTGAACCCAAGAATCCCCGGATGTAACTCCCGATGTCCGCGAACTACCGCCATGTCCGCGGACATATCGTAACATGAACAGCCCTTCTACCATTTCCACTACACTCTCTCTGCCATTCCCTCATTGGATGTACCTCAAAAATCACATGACCATGCACCAATCACATTCAAGACCTCTACATCTAACTGCATCATCATAGATCAGCACTGCAAATGTACTCTGAATCTCTCTGAGTACAAGTGTCATATCATTGGCAAGCAGCATCTACCAGAAATACTGTACAAGTCTTCAAGATTTCTACTTGCAGCTCCATGCATATCCATATGCATGAACACAAACTTCAGGTATGCATGTTTACTGTATAGTAGATGAACACATTTTCAAACAGACTTTTACCTTGTAAAATCTGTAAAATGAATATACTGTGCTTTTTTCAATTTCCTAAAATCAACTATCACTTATAAACTATTATACTATTTACTTTCTTTATACACACACACTCAAATCATGTTAAACTAACATTTTTCAAATGAAATATATAGACTACATATATTCAAACAAAATTGCATGCAAACACAATCTATGTTTAAACCTTTATAAAAATACTTATACAATTTCATATATTTTGTTTTTATTTATTTATTTACTTAATTACTTTAAATTAGACATGACATTGAGGCGCTATTATCTAGAACAGTTTACTTACAGAAATAGTGGTATTCACTTATATATTATAAATTTCACAAGACATAGTAAAGATATATTTTTTTTGCTACAGTTAGTCATTCAATACAATTTGTTCATTAAGAACATATAATATGTACTGAACTGATGCAATGTATCTTATGTAAATACATTAGTTTAATGGTTTTACAGAAGGCACTGAGGATTTCAATTAAAAAAATCAATATCTAAATTAAAAACAGTGCTATATACAAACAAAGTTACTAATTTGAAGCTTTTACAATTGCAGTGAAGACCAGTTTCCTGAAAAGAAGCAGCCGAATTCGAAGAAGAAAGAAAAACTAAGAAGTTACCTGTTAATTTTAAAAAAAAGTAAGTAAAATATCACCATAATATTTGTATTATTAATCAAATATACTATAATGTTAATACAAGCTATTTCGGTTTCTAAAAATAGAGATTTTGTACCATTTTGTCCAAAGATTTCCATGTCTTAAACAGCGATTTACAGCCAGAATGGCCCACAAATTTCTATTTTTGGACACACAAATTTGTCATCTGAACCCCAGTTTAGTAACACATAAATTCAAGAATACCTATCCCTACTAGTTTTAGTTCCCAATGCACAATCACACACCATTACATACATCTTTATCATCTTACTCAAACACTCATGCACACAGCACACATACATTCCAGAACACCCCAACCCATATCTTCTTTATTTTTTTCAACAGACCCTAAAGAATGCCTACCAATAGTCAAGTCCATAGAAAGCAACGCAAAAGTAGAGCAAATGAAAATAAAGGTGTCCAACATAAGCATCCATCTCTAGCAGAATTTGTAAAAAAAAGTTGAAACAAAACAGCTAATACAATCATTTAGTGAAACACAAGAAGTTTCAAGTACAACAACTTCGCTTCCTCTATCAAAATGTAAAACAAACCAAAAAACAATTAACAGAAAATCAGCTATCAGTACAGATAAAACTACTTCTTAAAATTTTAATATAGTGCAAAGTAAGCATACCAAGAAAAGTATTTTAGCCAAAATATACCGTCACAAAGTCCTTCAAAATCTTATAAAAACAGGAGAGAAATCAGGTTCAAAGCTTAAAACCTATCGTAGGAAATTAATCTTAGAAGCATTGATGGACAGTGCAATTCTTCTCAAAAGAAATTTATTTATTTCACTGTTAAAAAAATGAAACCACTAACAAAACTAATAACTAAATTACAAAAAAGACTTCTCAATAAGTGAAATATCAACAGAAAGAACTTCTTAAGTATCAGCGGAGGTGAATGGAATCACACTACAAGCACAGAACCATATTTTAATGAAGAAGCGTACAAACAAAAGCAAACGAATACAATTGCCATGCATAGCAGTGGTCGAGGTTATGAAAAAGTGAATAATACCATAATGGAACAAGAAGTACTTCTTACAAAAATATGCCCTGAAAACTTAGAATTACCCCTCCATTCAACTGAATCAGAATGACTAGTGTACAAGTGGCCATGCACGTCAATGTGTAACATTCCCAAACAATGTTTCAAATCTTTACGCCAATTCCTCAATAAATATGTAAAAAGCAAAGACAAAATCAAAATTAAATTACTGCAAAATATAGATACCTGTCCAGTGCGCAAGTACACAGGACTACAAGGACATTCATTGGCCTGCATTACAGGACCTACTTGTAAAACCACTTTCCATGATATCAAAAGGATATCAACACATCATTCAACTATAAGAAATCTAGTCTATAAACTGTACTATGCTAAAAGTCCTGCTTTAGCACTAGCAAAGTTAAATAACATCCTTCTACATGGTACAGCAAAAGACCTGCTTGAAGAAATTCACTATATCCAGAAAAAATATTTTGGAAGTGAAAGCCATTTACAGAATGAAATAGCTTTAAACCAATTAAGCAACAATTCTACACATGGCAACCTTTTGCTAAACACATACAAAAAAGAAATACTAAAATTTAAAAGTACATCAGCTGAAGTACCAAACCATGTATGTGTATGTTGCCGTAGAATTTTTTATAAAAGTAACACAAAAACTGTGGACCTATCATACAAAATAGAAGACAATGAAGATTCTAAATGGTTTGAATTAGCTCTCTACCTTGTAGCAGAAAACAAATATGAAATAACTGAGCCCTTAATACTTTGCAGTTATTGCACTACAAAACTTGACAACAACCAAACTCCTTCACATTCTATCACAAATAATTTGGAATTATACCCAGTACCAAAACCTCTACAACAACTTAATTTATATGAGAGCATCATAATTCAAACAGTACACCCATTTCAAGCAATAATACGCCTTCAACCAAAAACAGCAAAATTACCTCCCTCTGAATTGGTAAAAGGCATTCGTGGAAAAGTAATTTATTTACCATTAAATCTAAAAGAAAATGTGCATACTCTAGGAGTGCAACGTCCAATGCAGCAATCTTTAATTATATTAGTAAATGGAGTACCTACAGAAGACAAAAAAATATGGCAACAGCTAGTAGATTTATATAAAGTTAGACAAGCCTTCCAATATCTTAAAGAGAATAATGAATATTACAAAGAAATTAATATTGAAGAAAACTTGAAAGATACAACTGAAATAATTCAAGAAACACAAGAAGCTGGTCAATTTGAGCTACTAGATCCTGCTACAATATCAAATACTTTAAACCATTATACAATTCATCCTTTGCAATGTAATGACACTGTACAAGATGTACTGGAAACTTACCAAATGCGTCAAACAAAAGGATCACCAATCAGTATATGGGAAAAAAGTATAGAAGTACGTGCTTTTCCTCTACTATTTCCTACTGGCAAAGGAGGAAGGTATGATGATAGACCTATTCAAATATCAGCTTCAGAATACCGCTCATTACGGATGTATTCTGAAGATCCCAGATTTAGACAAAATGTGGAATACATATTCCACCTACTCTTTGAAAGTGAACTACCAACTTTATGTTACGGAGTTGCACACATATTAAAATCAGGATCACACTTTCAAAATATGACAGCTACACAATTATTAGAGAAAGTGCAACAAAAGGATGAGGTTTTACAATCAAATATTACAAATCTATTAGCAAATATACTAAAGAGTACTGGTTTCGACGTCATGGAGATGTACGTTGTATGATCAGAAACCTTGGCCCACCCACTTGGTTTGTTACATTAAGTTGTGCAGAATATCCATGGGAAGATTTACATGATTTCCTACGCATATCAAATAAAAACAAAACAAACATAGATATTCTAACACCTGGAGAACTTTGTTCTTTGGATCCTGTTAATGTTTCAAGATATTTTAACCATCGCTTCATTGCTATGCTACATTTTATTTGTAATAAAACTGTTCCTCCCCTTGGAGAAGTGCAACACTTCTTTTGGAGAAAAGAATACCAAGCCAGAGGAGCACCACATATCCACATACTTTTATGGATTAAAGATGCTCCTAAATTTGGTCAAGACAGTGATGCCACTGTTTTACAGTTTATTGAAAAATATGTCACTTGTGAAATTCCATCAGAAGCCACAAATAGTGATCTTCATGCACAAATTTTACAATTTCAAAGACACAAATGTGGAAAATATTGTCGTCGCAAATACAAAAACAAAGGCAAATACTACACCAAATGCCGATTTGGTTTCCCTAGACCAGTTACAAATACAGGTCAAGTAAACAACCTCATGTCTTCAGTTAGACATAGTGTTAAAGGTAAGTCACCTAAAAATACATATTACATAAAAAGAAAAGAAGAAGAAAAATATATCAATGATTATAATGCAATCATTGCCCACTTATGGAATGCACACATAGATGTGCAGTACATTGCAGACAATTCTACTGCAGTTGCACGATATGTCACAGCATACTTAACTAAAGCAGAAAAGACAGAGCTCCAAGACCTCTGGAATGACCTGTCATCAGATAAAACAGTATCTCAGAAATTATACAGCTTGGGCATAAAAATGCTCACCCATAGAGAATGTGGATCTTATGAAGCAGCTGATCGTTTAACTAGTACCTCATTGTATGGTAAATCTGAAAATATAGTATAAGTCTTGGTCCAGCTAAATCTAGAAAAAGAGTTCTAAAATCATATGAAGATATAGAAACAATAGCCAAACATGATCCCAACAGCCAAGACATTTTAAAAAACAATTTATTGGACACATACTACCCAAACAGAAGTAATACTTTGGAAAACATGTGTCTATACCAAATAGCCCAAAACTACACATACAAAAATAATATGAAACCTGATGAAAAAAAAGGTAAATATAGAGTGACAGACTGTGAAGGCAGCTTAGTTAAACTCACTAAACCAAATTTAATTAATCATATAAAATTGTCATTGAAGACTCCTCAACATAAAGAAGTATATTACATGTCCCTGCTACAACTCTTCAAACCATGGAGAAAAGAAGAACAATTACTAGATAACTATGACTCATATGAGGATGCTTTCAAAGCAAATGAATGATGTAAACTTTACACAGTACAAAACAATGTTGCACAATGAACAGCAACATGAAGAAGAACTCCAAGCCCAACTAGATAAGGATACTCCTGACAGTAGTCAACCTTCTGTAACAGGAAGCCAAGAACCACTGGGAGAACCACTAATAACAAATGAGGCAGAATTAGCTATGATAGAAGTAGAAAACACCATGTGTCAGTATGAAGATAAGGAAGACTTAACTATACTACAATCAAAACTAAACAATGAGCAAAGTAGCATTTTTCAAGAAGTAACAAAACAAATTGCACATGGTGTAAAACATGAAAATAAAGAATGTTCCTGCCTTAATTATAAACCTATACAACTGTACGTCAGTGGTGAAGCTGGTTCTGGCAAAACATTCCTAATCAAAATTATTAGTAAGTTCCTTCAACAATTGACAAACAACAAACTGTGAGCTGTTGTCACTGCCCCCACAGGTTTAGCTGCCTACAAGATAGGTGGTGTTACATTACACCGATTACTACTATTACCAGTAGAACACCAGAACAAATTAGACTATTACAAACTTTCTGCAGAAGCTGCAATGGAATTACGCAGAGTATTGAAACAAATGAAAATGCTACTAATAGATGAAGTGAGCATGGTCTCCAACCTGATGTTAGCTTTGATTCACCTCAGATTACAAGAAGTACTCAAAACAGACTATGAAGAGCTCTTTGCAGGAAAATACATTATTGTTTTTGGAGATCTGCTTCAATTAACACCAGTAAAAGGTGAACCTATTTTTAAAACATTAGGGCACAAACTCTGCCGTAAAACTGTTGGCATCATTGGAAATGTCAACCTTTGGCAACATTTCCAATACAGAGAATTAACAGAAAACATGCGCCAATCTGCAGATCTAACTTATGCCAACACGCAGAGTATTGAAACAAATGAAAATGCTACTAATAGATGAAGTGAGCATGGTCTCCAACCTGATGTTAGCTTTGATTCACCTCAGATTACAAGAAGTACTCAAAACAGACTATGACGAGCTCTTTGCAGGAAAATACATTATTGTTTTTGGAGATCTGCTTCAATTAACACCAGTAAAAGGTGAACCTATTTTTAAAACATTAGGGCACAAACTCTGCCGTAAAACTGTTGGCATCATTGGAAATGTCAACCTTTGGCAACATTTCCAATACAGAGAATTAACAGAAAACATGCGCCAATCTGCAGATCTAACTTATGCCAACATTTTAAAAAGTTTGAGAGTTGGTATACTTTCTAAAGAAGCAGAAGCAACATTGAAAACCCGGCACATTAATGTGCTTTATGGCGATAATGCATGTGCTACAGATGTTATGGAACAATTAGCCCACAAAAATGTCAATTGTATGGCCTTAATGCCAACTCTTGCAAGCTGTCTCAAATTCAATGAAATAATGTTAAGTAAAGAAATGCAACCAATAATGGAAATTAGCACCACAGACAAACTAGATGTACATGGTATGACACTACCCATGTGTGACCAAGCCACAACAAGACTAAATAATTTAGAAAAATCAATCTCAAACACAGCAGGCTTAGAAAAGATGTTAAAATTATCCTTAAATTGCAAAGTAATGCTTAAACATAACCTTGACGTGGACCAAGGACTAGTTAATGGAGCACTGGGTACAGTTATTGGCTTTCAAACATACCCACGTGACAACAAAATTCAGTTTGTCAATATACTCTTTGACAAACTTTCAGAAGTAAAACGGATAGGACGCTCAACAGCTAGATTCCTTCTCTTCAAAGATATGTATGTACGCAGAGAACAATTTTCCCTAACTCTTGAATACGCAGTCACGATTCATAAATCACAAGGTGTTACCCTAGACAAAGCAATGATAGATATTGGTAACATAGTCTTTAAAGAAGGCATGAGCTACGTAGCACTATCACGCTTACGTACACTTGACGGTCTATTTGTAATCAACTTTGATGCAAGTAAAGTAAACGCTGATATTCCTTGCATTTTAGAATATAATAGACTTCGCTCACTATACACTCCCCATCTAAACACATATTCTGTTCCACAAAAACTAAAACGTTGTAAAAGAAAACTAAATCAAACAGAAATGCAACAGGACGTCACTGCAAATCCTCCAAAGAGAGTAAAAGAAACTAATACTTCATCAAGTACCACAAACAAAAAAGAATCAATTAGAGAAAGTAAACCAGGTACTTCTTTAAAGAAGGAAGACAAACTCCAAAAAAAGCAGTTAGATACAGAACTACCTGGACCATTTAAATTCTCAAATATAGTTGGTGTAAGTTGCTACCCAAATGTAGCAATGAATATTCTATTTCAATTACCACCAATTGTTGACAACATTTACTTACACAGTACAGACCCTTTGTGTTTGCAAATGTGAGTACTTCACAGAAATGCAGCAAACAATCCTGACAACACATATAGTGTTTTTGGAATAAGACGACAATTGGACTACTGTGCTGGAATGGTGAAATTCACTATAAACTCACAGGAAGATCCACAATAATTTCTAATGTACTTACTATTAGTACTGGAAAACAAAAACATACCTATAAATGAAATCTTCCAGATTTCATACATGTGGAAACATACATGCACTCTGTGCAACAATGTGACACAAGAAGAAATTCCCAATGAACGCTTCATATATATATCAATACCAAATTGTGAATCCATTCCATTTCAGCAACTTGTACAAAATGCAAACCATGGTAGATTATGCTCTACCTGCAATTCAGATAATCGCTCCACGTTAGTAATACAAACACATAGTAAATATGTAATACTAATGCTTCTACGTTACAATGCAGATGGTACCAAAAACAACTGCAATCTGACTGGATTCACACATGGTCAAATATCACTTGGTACAAAAACCTTCACAACAATAGGTATAATCTACCACGCAGGAGCCACAACCAATTCAGGGCACTACACGGCATATATAAAAAAGAAATGTGGATGGTTTGAATGTAATGATAGTACCATTACTCTAAAGCAGAGATTACCAGCAAATCTTACAAACGCTTATTTGATGTTCTTAAAACCAAAATTTGATAAATAAACTGTATTTAAACCTTTAAGTAAATTTGTGTTACAAAAATATAAACTGTTAGAATACTCCAAAAGCTATCTAACTGCTCAAAGATTCTACAACAACTAATCAGAAAAATGAATACCACTAAATTAGACCAAAAAATACACAGTTAGAATACGCCAATTGGTATCTAACTGTCCCAAAATTATAAATTTGTGTTAAAATAATATAAACTGTTAGAATACTCCAAAAGCTATCTAACAGCTCAAAGATTGTACAACAACTAATCAGATAAATGAATACCACTAAATTAGGCCAAAAATGCACAGTTAGAATACGCCAATTGATATCTAACTGTCCCAAAATTTAACAATATCCAAATAGATAAATCAAAACCACTAAAATATATTAAAAAAATAGACAGTTAGAATACGCCATTTGGTATCTAACTGCTCCAAAATGTTATAATATCAAAACAAATGAAGAATCTGTTACTGCTCCAAAAAAAATACAACAAAGCAAAGTATAAAGCATTAGCCAGAAACAACAAGTGAACACTGAAAACAAACAAACAAATAAACTGTAGCATAACAGAAAAAGGTTTTTTTTTAATCCAACATGGATTTTTTTTCTCCCACAGACCCAATGATTTTAGCAACAAATACAGAAACTGAGCAAATTGCACAGTACTCTGATTTGTACTAAATATGAGGGTCCAAAAAAAATAAAAGTATATTGCTTATACAATGTAATAAGTCATTACAAAATACTAATACTAACATGCTATTTTCTTTTATCACAGAAATGAAGAAGAAAAACATGGACTCCCATTACTAGACCAAACAGTAAGTATACAATAATAAGGACAACCATAGCAGCATATCACATCCATAGTATCTAATAGCTTTGTTCCTTATACATTTGTTTTTCACCCAATGTTATAAGCAAATATGAATGTGATATGCTGCGGTGGTTGTTGCCAGGGCATAGAGTCTTGGGTGCATGGCCAAAGTCTTGGGTGCATGGCCAAATGGCCATGCACCCAAGACTCTATGCCCTGGCAACAACCACCGCAGCATATCACATCCATAGAGTCAAACATTTCAACTATGATCTATGGGAAACTTTTAATGTCCGCGAACAATGTGAGTGTTCTTAGAACACTTTGAACTTGCCAGCGAACAATACGGACACCGTTTTCAGGACACCCCCTACGAACATTCCAGGTCACCGGGAGTGTTCTCAAAAACATCTTCAGAACACCCCCATTTTGTTTATTTGCGAACATTTCAGGACACCGCGCGTGTTCTTAGAACACATTCAACTTGACAGAGAACAATACGGACAGCGTCCTCAGGACACCCCCTACGAACACTCCCCGGACACCGCGAGTGTTCTTAGAAGCGTCTTCAGAACACCACCATCTTGTTTATTTGCGAACATTTCAGGACACCGCGAGTGTTCTTAGGACACATTCAACTTGACAGAGAACAATACGGACAGCGTCCTCAGGACACCCCCTACGAACACTCCCCGGACACCGCGAGTGTTCTTAGAAGCGTCTTCAGAACACCACCATCTTGTTTATTTGCGAACATTTCAGGACACCGCGAGTGTTCTTAGGACACATTCAACTTGACAGAGAACAATACGGACAGCGTCCTCAGGACACCCCCTACGAACACTCCCCGGACACCGCGAGTGTTCTTAGAAGCGTCTTCAGAATACCACCATCTTGTTTATTTGCGAACATTTCAGGACACTGCGAGTGTTCTTAGGACACATTCAACTTGACAGAGAACAATACGGACAGCGTCCTCAGAACACCCCCTACGAACACTCCCCGGACACCGCGAGTGTTCTTAGAAGCGTCTTCAGAACACCCCCATTTTGTTCATTTGCGAACATTTCAGGACACCGCGGGTGTTCTTAGAACACATTCAACTTGACAGAGAACAATACGGACAGCGTCCTCAGGACACCCCCTACAAACATTTCAGGACACCGGGAGTGTTCTCAAAAATGTCTTCAGAACACCCCCATTTTGTTTATTTGAGAACATTTCAGGACACCGCAGGTGTTCTTAGAACACATTCAACTTGACAGAGAACAATTACGGACAGCGTCCTCAGGACACCCCCTACGAACACTCCCCGGACACCGCGAGTGTTCTTAGAACAGTTTCACTTTGCTTGCGAACAAAACGGACACATATTGAGTCCTTAGAACACCCCCCAGTCAGTTTATTTAGAACATTTCAGAACACCCGTGATGTCCGCAACCAAATCGAACACAAAAAGAACGTCTAACACATAAAAAACACAACTTTCATCCTATCTCATACACTCCCACCCCCCCCCCAAACACTCCTACACACCAACACACTCTACAAAATACACATTTTGAGCAAAGTTTCACTGCGCTGTCCGCGGACGTCCGCGAATCCAAGATGGCGGGCGCTACCAAAAAATCTGACGCGCTTCACGCTCCACGCCGTCCAATCAGCGAACACATTACATGTCCGCGAACATCACGCAAGACGATTGGCCAATCAGGACACTGTCCGCGGAGCGAACAGGGAAGTGTGGCCGCGAACCGAACACAGATATCACTAATTTTTTTTTACCTACTTTTTGGTCATTTTAAAAAAAACTACTGGACAGATTTTCACCAAATTTGCAAAAGCACGCTTTCGGGGCCAAGCCGCTGCTCCTGGTCCAAATTTGGTGGAAATCCGTCCAGCGGTTTGGGCTGTAGGCGCGAGCAACATTTTTTTCCCATTCAGTCTATGGGAAAAAAAAAAGTTTTGGGACCCCCCCTATAATTTTGCTGCCCCTGGACGAATCCTCACCAAACTTTGCAAAAATAATTCAGAGTGACCCAAATACTTTTTTTGCTAAGTTTGGTGAGGATCCGTCCAGGGAGAGCGAAGTTATAAGCCACCCAAAAAGTGCTCTTCCTATGGAAACAGCAACTTAACCATAACTACATGGCCACGGTATATATTACTCGATAACTGTCACTTTGCCAAATTAAAAGGCAGCTGCTGCGGGTGTCAGTATACAGTCCCAGCAAAGTTACATTTTTTGTACTATACCTATTAGCATGGAGTATTAGGGAAGTGAGTCTGATTGCAGAGCTCACTTTCTGAGGCAGAATTGCTAGCTTTATTTTGAGTTAAAATATAAAATAACTTGTGTTTTGCCCCCAACGTAGATGCCATTCTGTTGCAGATTGATTTGTCCTCATGCTGCTCATTTGTTTCCCGTGTCAGAATGTGTTTTGTGGCTGAGCGGTGGGTCTTCCTGCGTCACTGGATGCACATCTTCTTGCTGTCCACATCATTGAAGCTCGTCTGATTCTTGGATTGGTTGTTGGTGGGGTTCCTCTGTGACCTACAGATGTTGATGCAAACAGGTGAAATGAAGTAATCTTTTCATTTTTTCTCTCTTGTGTTGTAGAGACACAAACCAAGTGTGATAACTTGGTGTATTGTTGGGAGCCTGGCCTGCCTTAATGAGTTTCGTATTTGCTTGTTGTCTGTGTGGACCATTATGTGGTCTCAGATGACTTCTTTCAGAATGGTTTCGAAATGGCATGTGGCCGCGATTGCCCTAAGGGCAGATACATCATTTTTGATAGGTTCTCCGTTCTGTTGATGCCCCATGTCAGGAGGTGTCTCTCATTCAGAATGCTGAGTTTGAGCAGGTAGTGCTGATCCAGTTGGTCATTGTGTTCCGAAATAGGTCTGCCGTTTCTTGGTTGTAGTCGAATGAAAGGGAGATGTCAACAACATTTCCAACTCTGATTTCCCCCTTTGCAAGGTATCGGTTTTTACAGAAAATAAATGTAGAGGTGTCTGGCTACATGTGTAACTTTGCTGCTGGTGTTATTTTCACTTGTATTGGACCCCACACCAGGTGCACCCCCTTGATCCGGCATGTTTATGTTAGAGAATGATGATCAAATGATGTTTTCAGGTGGTTTGGTGACAGCTCATTTGGAAATGCCCTATTCTATTTTCAATGTAGGGAGCACCAAAGTCTATGTATGATTTAGATATGCGTTAAAGTATCAGAAAAAGTACCAGTAGGCAGTGTTTCTTGGGTGTTCATACAATAGGTTTATTCTAAATCTTTCTAAATCTAGGGCACAGATTTCCTTCCTGCATACCAGGATAACATGATGTTCACTGTAAAGAGAGGTGGAGGCCGGTGTCACGAAATAAACCCTCCCCGGTAACAAAGTCTCCCCCAGAGAATTTATTCTGAAATTAAATCCCCGGAGCAAGGGGTGTGGGCTCTGGGGGTGGTAGTCTGTTACAACGCCGCCTGGCCAACACGTGTGGAATGCTGTGAGGCATTATGGTTGATGTAGTCCAGGGAGCCAAGCAGGAGAGTGTTACAGGTGCAACTTTTTTTTCAGCATGTGTTCAGGGACCAGCTGCGCAGAGACTTGCTTGCAGCTTTGCGGCTCGGTGTGGTTCACAAACGGCCCTATAGAGGAATACCTAGTTAGTGCAGAATTAAGGTAGCTGCTGTAGGGGGAGGGGGTGCTCTGGCCGACAAATGCTGTGCACAGAGGTAGGAGAGCCCTGTACCGTGCGAGGCGGGGTGGGGGATCCTTCAATAAATGTCCCGACCATCGAGGAAGGTCTGATAGCAGCTACTCAAGGGGAGCAGAAGGTCACAGTGTGGAAGGAATGAGGCGGCAGCAGTCCTCGCTGGCACAATGGCCAGCAAGAAAGGCTTTTCTCATCGAGTATGACGCTAGCTAGGGCCAAGGGCCCAGTAGGCAGAACGGGGGATTGGACAGCCTGCAGGCGTCCGAGAAAGCGAGTGGCTGGACGGTAAGAGTGGCTGGCAGACAGGAGTCCTATGTAGAACTACAAGGTTTATTGGCAGGGAAGTCCAAGCGGGCTTTGCAAGCGTGCCAAATACTGTTGTATACAGCCAGCTCTGGGCACAATTTTTTTTTAAAATGCTGGCATCTGAGGTTTGACAAAGTTACAACACATTGTGGAACACAAAAAAACACCACAGCTGGCCCACATCAAATCTAGTGTGGTTAATTGTGCTCTCTTTCAAGTGAAAGTGTTCCCAGCAATATTTTGGTCAAAGGCCGAGAGCTCTTTCTTCCAATGCCCTGAACAGTCTGTACACCCAAAGAGGCCACGTCCAGCCATGACGTAGACCTTGGGTTGTGTCACAATCAAGCACAACTGGTGTCTCCAATGACCACGCTATGTACAATGGGTGTATCCCACCGCTCCAACGACGTGTGCCAAAACACCCACCTCATCCTGGGATGGCAGTGGATGTGTCAGGAAAATGATGGGTGAGGGGTTGCAACACCACTATCACTTTAATGAGCATGCTGCACACAGTTCTTTTCTGGAAACCATGCAGTGGGCATGAGGTTTGTGTTTGCACTGTGTGTGCTGCATGCCAAGGTGACGCGCACGCTGCATTCCCATAGCGGGGCATTGAGGGGCACTTGCAGACGTAAGCTCTGCATTCGTATAAGACCGCAGCTTTTTAACGTCGACCAACTTTTAATGCACAATAATATCTAGGCAAAATAAACTGGACACTCCACTGTATGTACAATAATCGGATGTCCTCAGAAGTATATACATGCAATTTCTTCAAATCAATGTTTCCTTTATGAATTGCATTGGAAAGCACTGTTCAGATGAACCACAACATCAGTGTTTAAGTCAATAAAAAGACTGATTAATCATAGGATATGTTTTTGTTGTTCATGTGATAACTCTTGTAAAACAAGCTATTAATTTAAAAAACAGTAAAGTTCAAATGTCTTCCAGAGACAACCAGTATGTGCTAGCGAAGAAAAGCATGCATAGCAGTGCCTATGTGCGGGCAACTAATCAGGATGACACATTTTCTGATTCTGATTGGTCAGGATGACACATTTTCTGATTCTGATTGGTCAGGATGACACATTTTCTGATTCTGATTGGTTATTTATAACGCGCTTAATCCCCACAGGTTGCTAAGCGTAGACGTGGGAATCAAACCAGTGTTGCTCCACGTCCTCTTGCTTCCAAGCCGAGCACGTTGCCCCTGAGCCATCCTCCCGGCCTTATGTGGTTGGCATTCTATAACCGGCCACACCTAAGACATGCATCTGCAACCTGTTGCCCTGCAGATATGTTGGACTATGACTCCCATGATCCCTCACGAATGGCTATGCTGGCTGTAGCCCAAAAAATCTGAAGAGCCAAATGTTGCCCTTTGCTATTTCACCTGTTCCATATTTAAAACACTCCCACAGTTTGTATCCTGCTTCTGTATCGGTTTATGGCTCGGAATGGTATGGTACGGTACAACACTTATTAAGCGCAGACAACTCACATGAAGGCATCAAGGCGCTGAAGAAGTGGGTACAGAGTGACCCCGAAAAGTAGCAACAGAGACCCCTTCCCCTACACCCTCACAGCCCACATACTCATGGAGGAAACATGGAGGTCTTTACTTTGTGGCGAAAGTCCAGCAAGTTCGCAGTCCCCCGCAGCTCAATCAGGAATGATGTTTTGGTTGATAAGGTGCTCCCCATTCAGAAGCTGATGTGGCTAAACAGCCGGCCGCTTGACGACGTGCCTTCTGGCCTGCAGTAGATGCCATCCACGGCCAGTTGATCCGGCTTACCCCAGAGAATGGATGTACATCTCGGGAACAGCAGCACCAGTGAGACAGCACATGAACAAAAAAGCTTGCTAAATGAGCATCGTGCACGGGCGCGAGCAGTGCGGCGCGTTCCATGAATCTCAATAGTAAACTGGTTTTAATGTCCTTGTGAGCGCTCTCAGCTGGGAGGTAATTGCCTCTCAGCTGTGTTGGAATCCTCGCCCGTGGCTAGAGACTCTGACTTCTGCTACCAGGCAATTACCTCCTGAGAGGCGGCAAAACACGCAGACAATGCTTAGAGCTGTCCCCCAACCGTTCACGGGGAGCATTTAGCATACAGGAAAACTCTGCCTTGTGGCCTGTAGAGCCACAGTTTCCATAAATAATGCAATAACCAGGTCCCGCGCATTGGATGGCAGGGTTGTATATACTCTTCTCATTCTGCTGCCGGCAACATCTACCTCAACTAAGGATGCTGTTGTCCCCATAATGGGATTAGGATGAACCGGTGATGAACCACAATGGTCAATGCACCATCGATGAAAGACTTTAACCGAGGAGAGGGATGAGGTGCCTCAAACCACATTTTTCCTGGACTTTCTTTTTCTGGAACTCTTCCCCTCAAGGGGCATCCTCTCGGAGTTCATCTTGCCTCCTTCTCAGTGCTCCTCTGCCAGTTGGCATCACATCTCTGTCCCCAGTCTTTTCCCAATCAGCTAGTATGCCTGTGATCAGATCAGAGTTCTTCCCTCCTCCTCCTCACTGCACCCCCTCCACATGGGGCATTGCCTACCTGTTTGAGCAGTGTAGGGTGGCCAACTTTCCCTGAATCGTTTCACAGGGCATTTTACACGATTTCACTTGTGAAACACGTGTGTATGAGCGCGATACAAATAAAATATCATATCATATATCACGACCATAGATCAGGTAGTATGCACACATTGTAATCCTGTACGTCCAGCATATGCAGGTTTTTGTCCTTTAGGTGTGTACGGTTTGGGAATACAGGGATATATAGCTACCCATGTGATTGTAATTGGTTATTTATAACACGCTTAATACCCAGAGGTTTCTAACCATGACCGGGGGATTGAACCTGTGTTGCTCTGTGTCGTCCTGCTTCCAAGGCGAGCATGTAGCCCCTGAGCTATCCTCCCGAATCATAGCCTCAATTGTGTTATATGCTCTGAGTGCTGCTACAGTTTGAATGTATGTCAATTTTGGAACCACAGGAGTAACATGCAGCCTAAAATGAACACAGCTTTAAAACATGCCCAGGTGCCGGTAACACAGTGACGAGTTAATCTGTGAGACACACCGATGTTCAGGCAACTCGTGATTTTTCCTGCATTCATCACTCTTAAATGGTTCACAGGCGTAGTTTTCACTCTAGGGGTCTCATCATATGTATCATTAAACGAGGAAGTGTGAAAAGAATACTTGCAAAAATACCTGGTAGTTTTAATTGCTTTATGTGCTAAAGGACGTGAGAATGCATACGTATTGAGCAGTTAGAAACAAACATGATCTCCTGTATATCACCCATACCATGTCCCACAACATAGGTATGCATTGAGCTATTAATTACTAAAGTTCCTGAAATGTAACTCAAATAGTAAGCAATCTTGTTTTATACATTTTGTTATGGTACTTTAGGAATCAGCTACCTTTAGCTTTCCAGATGTTTTGGACTACAACTCCCATCAGTACTAGCCAATATTGAGGAATCCTAGTAATGATCCAAAACAAATGCAGAGCTGCAGATTGCAGACCCCATACATTTTCTTATGCTATGTTGATGGGATTTATGCTCTGCTCTCTACCATTTGCATGGTATACAGGTGATTTGGGGAATAGAAAGATGGGTGCTTTAGGTTAGAAGCAAGTGAAAATGCAAGATTGCTTTGCTTTTCGGATGATGTGTGAGGGCCAGAAGTACTACACGATATGCCTGTGCCCTGTTTCTGGGTGTCAAGAGCACTAGAGGTGCCTGTGCCCTGAGTGGGGCCTTGTGTGTCTTTATTGTGACGATCCATTGGTTGGTATTAATTATTAGGGGGTTGGTGAGGTATATCATTCTGATGTTTGATGTCTATTGGGAGAGTTGTTCAATTTCCAAGGATGACTTAGTTGGGATGCTTATTGTGTGAATGGATGTAGGATGATAACAAGACTTTCAGCGCAGGGGACTCTAACAGATAATGTCTTGACACATCTCAGGCAGGCATTGGCAATTCCAATGGTTTGGGCTTTTGTGTAGGAATGGGAAAAACACTTGCTAGGCACAGCCATAGTGGTATTAACTACCCATTATTGGTAGCAGGTTCAAAGTTGTGTGAGTACCTGGGCATCTAATAGCAGTATCTGCCAAAAGCTTAATACATGTGCACAAGCCATACATGTATAAATGGGACTTCAGTGGATTTGCCAATGTTTTTCTTTTTTAACAGGACTTCAGAAAAGGACACACAGATTGCTTATAAATCGAGAGGTTGAAGACAGGACTGGTAAGGCATTTGTATTACACCAGTAGCATGTTTACAGCTCCAATTATGTCAATAACTCTCAGAAGAGTGCTTTGAACAAACACTGGCAGGCACTTTGAGTGCAACTTTTGGTGGTAAGTCTTGGTTAAAGCAAGCTCAAAGACTTCCCATGAGGAGGTGTTTTTGGTGGGGAGGGACAGGAACTTGGTAGGATTAGACTTAGGGATTAGCAGGGCCATGGGCAGTCAATAGGTGGGCAAATAACCCACAATATCTACAAGCTTTACGTTCCTCCTCATGTGCCATTTCTCCCTATCTGTACACCAATGCAATCGTTTCGGCTTATAGGTGTCGCAAGCAACACCGACTATCCCAAACTAAAAATGGTGTATTGTTTCCTTGCAAATGGTTTTTTTCTGGACATTTGTTAAAGTGTGGGAATGGAAAATGGTATCAGGCACTGTGTTAATGATGAAATACAAATATAGATTTATCGAGTGTGCATCTTCGGCTTCTTTTGTGCACACAGTTTTATGATAGATGTGTTCATCATTTGCTGCATCCACATGTGTATCACATGTGAGTGACCCAGCATCTCAAGTATTTGATTACATATTGTATCCCCCTTCAGAACGGACTCAACTTGTAATGCTTGTTGTTCAATTTCTCAAAAATAATTAGCTATACAATGGACCAATTAAGTCAATTATTTTAAACCCATATCATGGTTGAAAACCCTCCCAAACCCCCTTGTTGGTTAGAAGGATCCATTTTTTGCTTGCTCGCTCACAGGATTCAGGGAAAATATTTCTGCCTCTACACTATAAAAGGTGAGTAGCTACCACTGAAGGCATTATTGCACCTCTAAACAACAGCCTTAGAATGACACACTATCAAGGGTTTTGACCCATGTTGAATCCTTAGACTGGGTAGATGTGGGGATGAGCTGTCGCCGCCCATTATTCTATCCCAGAACAAACTAAATCAATAGACTGGGTGGATGTGGGGATGAGCTGTCGCCGCCCACATTCACGCCAGAATCCAGGAGAACTGTGCAGTTGGCACAAGACCACTCCAAAGATACAACCTTCTTGTGGGGGGTTCCACATCACCACTCTACTGTAAGGATGCCATCAAAACAATGTTAAGCAAGGGTCCTATACTATCAAGCAAAAGACCACTCTATTGAAATGCAGTAATTCAGGACAGATCCCAAAAATGGATGCAATACCGGTACTCACCACTATCAGAAAGCCGGCGTTTTAAAACCACCAGACTTTTGTGTAAAACTGAACAGAAGAACCCAAACCAGGCCAAGGAAAGACTTGCTAAGAGGTGGACACAATGTAAACCTATATTCTGAAATGACTTGAAGGAAGTAATTATTTAATGTATAGGTAAAAATTGTAAGTTTGATTTAAACTGGGAACTAAAGTGACATTTAGCAGGAGGTTGAACAAAGCCTTGTCCTGGACTCAGGTAAATGTTATATTGGGGGGGGGCGTAAAGTGGCTTCCTCTTGGGAGAAGTGGGAGGAGAAGTGCCTCTGGGAGCCACCCGAGCTGGAGGCGGGGGCAGACAGAGGCTTCCCCCATGTTCTTTGGAACCTAAACCACACCCATCTGGGCCAGAGCATAATTTTAAAAAAAGATGGATAATTCATAGTACGGACTTGTTAGAATTATATAAGTAATATCATTATTCTGGTGATTTTTCTGTGCACGTTTTAAGAGGTGTTAGGACCCTGTGGTGTATTCTGGGGGGTTGCTAGCGGAAAATAGGGTCTTACTCCAAATGTCTGCATGTTAAAAATCTGACACAATTAATGTCCATACTCCTTGCGCACATGTGTGTAATTTTTGGTAAATGTCCGATATTGGTAAACCAGTCAAAAAGCGCAAAATGTTGTCATTTTTGAATGCAAGCCCCCAGGAAGATCAGAGGCGGACAAGCATGGACCATAAGGAATATATAATGTGTACATATAATTTCAACAAATTGTGTATCTGGGAAATATGTATTTGAATCAAATATAGATTTGTGGGCAAATTGACCAGGGGAGGATCCTCTGACCCATAAACAGACCTCATCATGATGACAATCCATTTCCTTCCCCCTATCATGGGAGAGGGGAGAATTGGGACAATGACAAGTAGAGAGGGGCAGGCTCAGTTATGCCACACACACACCCACTTCCAAAACACATAAAAAGAGACTGCTGGGACAGGTAGAGACATTCAATTCCATTTGCTGCTGAGCATGCTGACCGATGACTTCACATCCAGAGATCCAACACTTAGACTTCCAAGCTAAACAGAGACTACAGAACCTTGAACCAAGAAGGCCCACTGCAAGCAAAAGTATTTGTCAGCAGGCCTCAAAAACCTAACCAAACTATTCAACAGCCGGGCGAGCTGTTTGAATTCTTTGCCAAGAACTTTTGCCGGAACTGCAGACCAGACCCAGACCGCTGTGAGCAGAACCAGAGATCCGGATCACTGTGAGCAGAACTGGTGCCTGATTGACCCGCCGAGCAGAGAGAACCGCCTCTGGACGTGTTGACCAGATCCGTGACGAGGCCTATTCATTTCAAAATTAGTAGTGAGTATCCGTCAGAACTGTGCAGAACCCAATCTCTTAGTTAAAATAATCTAATCCAAACTATTTTAACCTAACTAGAACAGCCTCCTAGAAATCGTGTCATCTGTCATTTTTAAAGCTGCACAACTGTCACCTGTCAATTCTGCAGCTGCAAGCTGTCACCTGTCATTTTGAGTTTACTTTAAATCCGAAAAACTACCTTTATTAAATCGTCCGTATCTCTTGAACCGTTTGGGCTAGGAACAAACTTTCATTTTAAAGCTGTGATTCTAGGCTTTCCAACGAACCTAGAACCGACTTCCTACTCCCTATACTATTTCCGCAATCGCGATTTACGCACTCGCGAAATTTACCGCGATTTGCGATTTGGCTCAATTTCTCCACTTGTCAAATAGCAGCTCCATTCTTTCCTTTGTTAAAATCCGTTTGCAACCTGGTAATAACTCATAGAGCATTGCTAAAGTGAGCCTGAACTAATACCAACAAGCATCTCTCACTCACCCTGAATCTCTAGAGGGAATTAAAATCAGTTAGCACTTTTTCCCATCCATTGCCATCACATTTAAAAGCATTTTGGGCCTGTGTTTTAAAAAGCATACCTGTTGTCTAAGCTTGCTGGGGGGAACAGAATTCCGTATTGTATTTGATTGTATTCCTGAAGACTGTGTGTGTCACTTCCATCTCCTTGGATTGCATATAGGGGGGGGGGGAATTGCCACCAGGGGAAAAGTGAACATATTATCCCTTGTGAAACCATATCAGTTTATTTTATGTACTGCGTTTATTCCACCTTGCATTTCCTTGAAACCATAAAGCATTTCAGCTACCTCATCCTCTATACTACTTCTAAGTAACCAAATCAGTTTACCAGTAGAACATTATCCATTGTTGATCACTGTCATATTTTAAGTGTGATATCCAATATTAATTTATTATAAAAGTGTGATAGATATATATTGTTATATTTCTCAAATAAACCTATTAAATTTGCAAAACAGACCTACTTCTTGGCTCAGTGGGGTCAGGGGGATTCTAAGAGAGGGGTGTTATATAAGGGTTGTCATCCAGAGTACATGAACTGGACCTAAACATATATCAATAAGGGTTTCCCTCAGCATCCCAGACTAGGCATTGACTTAGCTGTAGTGTTGAAGTGAAGCCGCTTAACAACACAGAAACATTCAAATGAATCAGAATCAGATAAAAATAACGTATGCAATTAATTGAAGTTCAGCATGTCATCAAAACCGTAGGGAAAAATAAAACATTCTGGTTAAACACAGCTAAGGTTTATTGTGGTCTTGTAACCAGAACGTGAATTTTCATTGTGAATTATTTGTTTGATTTAATATGGTGCTTAGTGTTAGGTATCACCTTGTTTCCAAAATTCATTTTTACCAAAAAAGGACTGAGTGCAATCTCTAAGATAAAGTGATTGCCCAGGATCACATAGGTTTTAGGTAAGTGGGGAAGCCAGGATTAGAACTCATGTTACTTGGTTGCTAAGTCCACAACATGCTTGCTAGGCCATGGGTTTGAAGGCATTGCAACTGTAGAGGAGGTCCCAAATAAAGCCTGCACTCCAATCGCCCATTTTGAAGTACCAGGAATGTTCACACCAAGATATGTGACTTATGATGAGCAAATAAACCAGCAGAGAGCCACAGTGTGGCTCTGTCCAGTACCTATCAGAAGAAGAGCACCTATTGAAGTACCAATATCAACAAAACCAAGGACAGTAAGGTATCCATTGAGAAAACCATATCAACAAATGAAACGGAATGAAGATCGTCTGAGTACAGTCCCTGAAGAAACCAAAAAGGTCTTAATGGAAGACGAGTGGCGACGTCCCAAGAACCTAAAACGGACTCACATTTAGAAGAAATGACGACCAGAGAATGACATAAAGAGACGAAAACACCATGAACAAGGACATCTTGAACTTACAGTGTGAAGACGATGTCAAATAAAAGAAGCTTAAGCTGTAAGCATGGCAAATATATTTGACCAGTTTACACATATACAAACGCTTGGAACCGCAAGAAAGCTAAGAGAATCGTGCAGCTTGCTATGCTTAGTAGAGAGATAGTGCGGCAAGTGCCATATACATATCTACCTCAAATAAAGCACTTTATATGGAGTATACTTCCATGTTGCACAAAAAGCAGAATCAACAAAATTACTAAGGCCATTCGAGAAAGGTTTCACAGCCAACAAAATCAGAAGCTGAGCAACATAAACGAAACTCAGCAGAGGCAACTCATGCCTAAGGAACCAAGGTTGTATACATCAAAATGAATGAGCATTAGCTACAATTAACTGAAGCAAGGACCAGAATATACAGCTTTGAAGGGGCAAGATAAGAAGGCAAAGGCAGGTGGTGGGTGAACATAAAATCAATTACACAAATTGTTGAGGAAAAGGCAAATCAACAGTGTCTGAATCACGTGACTAGCCGAATGAACAGAAGCAAGACCCCCACACCCACACATGGCTGTGAGCCAGGAGAAGATAAAGAGGCAGAAGATGCACCCTCAAGGGCACCTGGCCGACCATTCTGCGTGCTGCTAAGCAAAGTGAAAAACTATGCATGGTGTTGGTGCTAACCCAATCAAAGTGGACCAAGTAATCTAGGGTCCTATAGTTAGTAGAACCAATGGGACATCATACCTTTAGTGACGTCTGCAGTAGTGATTTTTGAAGGAAGGGCTTAGATGCCCACCTGACAGTGTTTTCCCAATCCCCTCACTCCGTTACCATATACAGATATAATACCTATAGTAAGGTTACCTTTTCCTAACCAATACAATTGCATGTTAACTTTTGAGTGTTACATGTCAATGATGATGAGTTTTGAGAATAAATGTTACAATTTATATGAAGTTTGTTGGAGTTGAAGCGAGAAGGAAGATCGCACCATTACTGATATTCATAACTCCTCATTTTTTGTACTTGTCATTAAACGGACTCCCTTTGCCAAACCGTTTGAGTTGTCCTTATTGATTGGTGTTGGAGTAATAAAATCTGCACCTCCATCCATCTCATGGGTGCTGCTCTCTTGTCTTAAAGTGCTTCTCAGCAAACCCCGACTCTATGGGCCGGTCGGGGGTCTCGGAGTACACTTGGTAGCAGAGATTGGATGGTTATCAATTAGAATAAGGCACCCATTGACCGTTGACATAAAGTAACTCTAGGTCCTCGGCAATATCACAAGTCCTTTGCCATTCAGCTGAGTAGATTGTGAAGCTCCCTGTAGACAATGGTAGATTAAAGATAAAAAACTCTGCAGAACGAGGTCTGAAGGGACACGTGTTACCCACCTAACCACTTTCCACTCCCACGGGAAGCTGAGCAGGAGAAAATCCAGAGAAGGCATTGACGAAGGCGGTGAGCCAGAGGATCCAGAGAGGAAACATGCGAACGATGAGTGAAAAAGACTAATGCTTTGGCAAAAGTGCATGCCTTAGAAACAAGTAAGGGAAAAGGCAACGCAGGGAGGCAGGACAACAAAATATAGTTAGAAGTAGAGAAGAATGTGTATATATATATATATATATATATATATATACATATATATATATATATATATATATATATATGGGGAAGAGAATAATGACTCAAGAATAATTAAGTAGATAGAGGGAAGATACCGGGGAGGACACCCGATAAGAGAGAGGCTACTAGGGAGGACACCCAAGAAGAGAGAGGATTCGCCTTATTCCTAAGCTTTTTATACAAGCCGCTAAAAGAAACTTGTATCCAGAGGCCCAAATAAAGGGGAACGGATAGGCTACCACAGCGTTTAAGGGCACAGTGAAAGGGATAAGTTTAAACTCCATGTCGGGGTAATACTAGAGGCAGTGATACATTTGACCAGCTGGAGTTCGTCTGGTCTGTTAAGGTTTGTCTTATGTGTTGTTTGTTGTGATGTCATAAGTAAAAAATAAATTATTGAAGGAATCAACATAAGATTTGCACGATTAAATTACTGATATATTGTAGTATACGAATTGATGTTTATTGAGTAAAAATAGAGATATCAAATTTTGTGGAAAAAATGGGATTGGAGCTTGCAGTGTTAGTGCTGGCTCAAATTGTTGGAATTGTTTAAGTGACAAAAGCATTAACAAGTATCACAGTAAAGTGAAAGTGAGCAAAGTTTAATATGGAAGGCATAATCCTTTAGCACACTTGAGCAAACAGTTGCCAACACATGCAGCTAAAATGAAAAAATACAGTACAGAATGGTTTAAAGGAACCACCCACAAGATGTTTATGCCTTGGGCACAGGGCGGGTCATTATCTAGAGCTGTATTGCAGCACATGACAACATATTTGCACGCTACATACACAGGCAAAAAGTTAGACAAATATCTAGCTATTCTAGAGCTTTGGAAAATGTATGAACAGGAGAAGGAAGAGGATGCCCAATCATATTGGATACTTAACATATGTACAGAGGGGGGTGAGATGCCCACAGCGCCGCCCGCCTCATCTGAAATGAAGATTGAAGGCAATGAGGATGAAGGGTTATACCCACTGAGATAACTTAAAGCAGCCATGGGGTATAGTAACCCAGCATATGAGTCACCTATGCAAAGTAGAAATCAAAGATAAAGATAAGGGTATCACCTCCACAGTCCCAAGGGACAAGGAGAGACGTGATGACAAAAGAAGGGACCAGACACAGACAAGTGCATCTCTCAACAAGGAGAGAGAAGGTCAAAAGTTGGAAAGGAAGCGAGGATAGAACTGATGAGATAGCATTTGCAAAAAATGAATGGTTGGAGGGCAGATTTTATTGAAACTCGATGGCAAAGGCATTGATGATGCAAAACAAAAGGAGAGATTAGATGATGTACAGAGAAAGGAGAAGGAATAAGAAAAAAGGATTGAGATACGAAAGAATAAGAAAAAAAGATAGACAAAGACGAGAACAGTTATATCATGAAGAGCAAGAAAAACAGCTCAATCGTAAACAGCAGCCAATGATCAAGACAGACAGTGAAAGTTAGAGGAAGAGCAAAGAATACGAGAGAAAAGAATAAAAAGACGAAGGGATGAAGAAATTCAAAGGGCAAATGAACGTAGAGACGCAAAGAAAGAGGAAGAAGATAGGGTCAGAGAAGAGGCGAGAAAGCACAGAGAATTCAATGACGATGTAGAACGTGAGCAAAGACAGACAGCACACAATCTTGAATATCTGGAAAGAGAGGTTAAAAAACCTGAGCCAGTAGTAGAATGGGAAGACATAGAAGCATTCTTTCCTGAGTACGATTCAGTACCAGGCACATCTAGAGTGAATATTGAGCATGACTTCGACACCAGAGGCATCAGAGAAATGATTGATAGAATATATGATGAAATGGGGCTAGAACAAATACCCCCAAGGGAAGGGGGAAGACGAGCGCCTAGAGAGCACTCAGCTTTACAACACGGAGGATGTCTCCCGAAGTAGTGGGAATAGGGAACTATCCCTCGATAGATTAGAAATAAGCAGGAACTAAGAAGACGCAAGAAGTTACACGAGTTGGGGACAAACGATGTCTGACACCGAAAGAGAGGTGCGTGAGGAAAAGGAGACAGAGAGGAGATGCGAAAGGCGAGTTTTGAGGGAAAGGGGGATAAGACGGTCAGACACTAGTGAGTCTGCACCAAGGGCATCAGAGTCAGTCACACAGTCAAACTGACCCGAAGAAATATCTCACGGTCAGAGGGGGGTGTCACCACCACCCTATGTGAGCTGCCTAAAAACATTGCCAGGTAGGCAGTGATGCAGGAATATTACCCCTGCAATAGACAGGAAAACAATGAGAGAAGAAAGAGAGGACTATGCGTCCCAATTTCCATTGTTGAACAAAGGAGGGATGAGACCACAATATATTCCATGGCCACAGATGGATCGAGAAAACTTGAGAAACAAGCTTCCAATGTTGACATTAGGAGCCGGAAAATGGATACACGTGCTAGAAAAAATGACAGGTGGGAACATGTTAGCTATAGGGGATATCAAGGGTCTCTTAATCGCTATACTTGGTGAAAGAGCAGACGATGTGTGGACACGGGCAGTTTACCCTGGTGTGACCACAGTTAATACTGCGCATGACGGAGCTCCATTTAACAATTGCAGAGCCGTGGTTTGGAAAGCACTACGAGTGCTATACCCAGATGCTTCTGATATGAGAGCTAGATGACACGGAAAATGAAAGAGTCAGAGGATCCATTGATTTACATACAGAATTTTCAATAAGTGTGGGCACTCGAGACTCATGAATCTTGGGGGAAATCTATACCTGTGTTTTACCATATATTGTGCCAAGGGCTGATAGGGTGGTACAGAAACATCTCAAGAAATTGATAGGAATTGAAGCTAAGCCGTGGTCAGAAATACAGCTTACCATTGCACACTATTACAGGCTACTGCAGGAAAAGAATCACAAAAACGAAGTCGCACGAAAGGGTGAAGAGGCAAAATTAATGCAGAAGAAATTGTTAAAATATGCTCTTGAGGAAGCCATGATAACTAGCACAGCTGAATCGCGCATGCCACAAGTCAACAATCCACAGCAGAATAATCAGGGCAGTATGGGGTTTTACCCCAGGGGAAGAGGATTTAGAGGAAGAGGATGGCAGAGTAATCAGGGAGGTTTCCAGAATAATCAAGGAGATGTTCAAAACATGCAAAATGGCAACTAAGACATGTCAAATGGGCAAATGATTAGACCACCACCAGTATGTTGGTTGTGTGGGATGACAGGGCATATAGCGTGCACATGAAGAAACCAAGGCATGATGCAAACCGGCCAAGGAATAGGAGCAGGCATGGTGAATCCATCTGCGTTTTTACAGCAAGGAGTTGCACAGAATCACACTGTGCAACAGCAAATGCCAGGAGCACAACAAGGCCTGCAACCTCAAAATGTAGTGGGTTTTCCACAAGGACAGTCCCGACAGTCACCGATGCAACTGTCACAGATGGTGAGCACAGGGCAGACCATGAACCCTGGAATGGGGGGTAACATTGGTAATGGGGAATCCATCAGCACAAGGTGGGTCAAAACTATGTATGGACTAGGACAGCTCACTGGGAGCTCTGATGTGTTCTATCCTATCAGTGATGCCAGACCCTCACCGGGAACCTAGGGTGGATGTCCTTATAGGAGATAAAGAATATTCCTTGTTAGTTGACACGGGCACAACACGTTCGTGTATACGTGAAGGCAAGTTTTCTTTGTTCCGGCAATGCCGTAAATACTCAAGAGTTTCACAGGAGCTACAAGTCCTGTTCCCTTTAAAAACGCACTTCCAGTAAACATCTTGGGTCTAGATCTAATGACGAAGTTAAATATGACAATCTCATTCAAGGAGGAGGGTATAATATGTTCAACTCCGGGAATTCACTATTCAAACGTATGCGAAATGATTAGAACATATGCAGGACACACAGCTAGGAAGGCTACACCATTAGAGCCCGAAGTATTTGTGTATGGAATACGTGTGCTAATGGCAGGGCTGCCAGGCCTTGCAGACAGGATCATAAGGACCGCAGATGAATTTCTATTCAGGCTAAGAATACCTATGCACGAGGAAAAGGGACAAGTATTTCCCTTGGTGATACACACAGCTGCAGTACAAGGGAAAATGGCTTTGATTGATGGTTGTGATGATGAAGGCCAACAATGGTACACAGTAATCGCCATTGAAGAAGGATACTGATTGACTGATGTCACAGATGGCGATCTGTTTGATGAGCAAGCAGACGTGGGAGAGACAACAGTTGAGGTGAGCCTCACCTTTTGGGTGAGAATGATCAAAAGAGAAGTGCCTCAGAGAATGATGTTGGCACAGAACTGTCCTGAATATTTTGATGAGGACATGGCCCAAGTGCCTGTCTCAATGTGGACTACAGGCCCCTATGACGTGGGCTTACTGAAAGGGGTCAGAGAAGTGAGAATCAAACTGAAGCCAGGAGCAATTGTTCCAAAAGCACAACAATACCCCATGTCCAGGGAGGCAGATGAAGGATTTTTTAACACAATTTCGGCTATTATGGAACAGGGCATCTAAGTGACGTCAGAGTCTTCATGCAATACTGCAGTTTATCCGATCAAAAATTCAAAGGGAGGGTCTTGGAGGCTAATTCATGATTTACGCCCAATAAATGATATTGTTGAGGCCGAGTTCCCTTTATTCCCGAACTCAGCTAGAATTCTATGTAATATACCCGTTGATGAAAAATATTTCACGGTGATTGACTTGAAAAATGCATTTTTCTCAATCCCGTTGCACAGCGACTCACAAGATCTGATGTTTTTTACGTTCAGACAAATGCATCTGAAAAGCATGAGGCTACCCCAGGGGTACTTTGAGTCTCCTTCTATCTTTAACAGAGTCCTGCAGATGGTCCTAAGCAATATTGCATTAGAAAGCGTTGTCCTGCAATATGTGGATGACATCTTAATTTGCAGCACGACAGAGGAGCAATGCAGACTAGATTCTATTCAGCTACGGACTATCCTGGTTGAGAAAGGATATAAGGTTGACAAAGAAAAGCTACAATATTGTCAACAAGAAGTGCTGTACATAGGCCAGCACATGAGGAGAAAAGAGTTACCCCAGAAAGGGCTGAAGCCACACTCAACACGGCTAAGCCACACAGGATAAAACAGATGCAGAGCTTCTTAGGCCTGTGCAACTATGTCAGGGAATGGGTCTTCGACTACAGTTCTTACACCAAGCCTTTCTTCAGGACTTAAAGAAGGGCCAAGTGACAAAAGAAAAGATTGAATGGTCTGAGGCCATGGATGAAGGATTTGCAGAACTCAAAACAGCAATTTGCACAGCACCAGTTTTAGGAATCCCCAATTATGCAGAGGAATTTTTCCTGTTCTCACACACGATTGCCAGCGTTATGACGGCAGTGCTAACACAGAAAACCACACTGGGGTACAAGCATATTATAGTGGAAATTTGGACCCTGTGATGAGAGGCCATTTCCCGTGTGAACGAAGTTTAGCTTCTGCAGTGTTCGCCTTTGAAAAAGCTACTACCATTGTAATGGGATGCTCCATGACGTTGTACGTCGAGCACTCGCTATTTGCTATCCTAGAGAAACCAAAGGGCACATTGACATCTCAGAGAGCTTCTGCTTATTAAGTGATCATATCGATTCCATCAATTAAGATAGTCCGATGCAAGATACTGAACACAGCTATGTTCATGGCAGAGCCAGTCACTGAAGGAGAGCCGATTCATGACTGTGCAAAGTATGAGGAATTCTATGATGAAATCCCCAGAGTGAAAGAAAATGCATTGGCAGGAGGAGAAAGTGTTTTCATTGAAGGTTCTTTGAGAATCGATCAAAACGATGGTCAAAGATATGCAGGAGTCGCTGCAATGAAACACACTGCAAATGGAGAATTTCGAATACTCCTTAGTGCATGAATACCATCTCATTATTCAGCACAGGCTGCAGAATTATTGGTATTGATACTCGCTATTGAGAATCATGCAGCCCAGGAAGTAACAGTGTACTTTGACTCTGCCTATGTGATGTCAACAGTGCACGCAGGCCTAGCATGCTGGAAAAGGAGGGGCTACCTCTGAGCAGATGGTACGTCAGTGCAGCACACAGCCTTATTGGACAGGCTGATCAAGGCACTTCAGCTCCCAGTGGGCATAGCGGTCATAAAATGTGGCGCCCAAATGAAAGGGACATATGTTTTCTCACACGGAAATCAAGCAGCAGACATGGAAGCCAAGCGTATGGCATCCAAGAGTGAGACGATCATGGAAATGAAAGTCCCCCACACAAATGAGAAAATGATGGCTGCACGGATTGCACCTGAAAGTTATAATAATCTGGGACAAACACAGTTGATGGAACTCCAAGGGGATGCACCACAGGAAGACAAAACCTTATGGAAGCAGCAAGGGTGTTTTTTAAACCCCTCTGACAGTTTGTGGCGACAAGACAGCACTGGTAAACCAGTAATGCCTATAGCCCTGTTAAAATTAGCGCTGGAACAGTTACACTACCCATCACACATGACAAAAGGGAATCTAGCGGCAATGCCTGCAGAAGACTGGTTCATACCGAACTTAACCGAGCACGTTGCATTTTTTATAATGAACTGTATAATCTGCCAACAATTCACAGCTGGGCACACATTAAAGGTAATGAGAGGAATCATCCCAAGGCCAAATGGGCCTTTTCAGCACTTGCATGCTGATTACGTCAACATGAGTATGTAAATGTCATGACCACTGTGGGGGGGCACAAGTTGTGCCACAAGCAGGCTCCCACCAAAACCCTGAGGGCCTTAAAACCACTGCAAAAGGGCTCTTGGAGCCAGTCCTGGTGCCTTTGGCACCAGGCTCATATGTAGGAAGGATGGGCTGTTCAAACTAGGTCCCATTTATGTACATGGGCCTTTAAATCCAACATGGAAGCACCCAGACAATCTAGTGACGCTCACTGTGTCCAGCTCCTGGTCTTCAGCATCTTCCTGTAATCCTGCAAGAACAAGATTATTCTGTCTTACCTGGGAAAACACCATCCAGCACTCAGCATCTCAACTGGGCTGCAATCTGTGGAAATTGATAGAAGAAGAAACATCACTCATTTGTGAGTACTGGCTTAAGGACTTCCGGCGAACCGCTACCACAGCTGCTGTTCGAACATTACGACCTGCAATAACGAGAAAGGGAAAAACAATATTAGAACATGTGCATCCAAAACATTGAATTCCATCAGTGTTACCAGAATTCCATTGCGCTACACCATGCTTCCATCCGTAGCACCACAGCAACATCTGCAAATGAAAAGAGACATATTCAGGTTCGCTTTCAATTTTAAACAACCGCAAAGCGCTGTAATACCTTAACGGATTCCGGGGGCCTGTTTTTCATCGTGCTCTCATCCACTCTCCGTGCCGTAGCAGCCTGTGAGGAGAAGAAGAAGAAAACACAGGTTAGCTTCAAAAGACAATAAAGGCGCTGCGCTTCGCACTTTCTCTTATCTAGAAACGTGCCTCTCCATCCGGCATGCCAGAATCAACACCTTCACACCCGAAAAGAAGGAGATAAAGACATAAATGAATTCCCACCATAAACAGAACAAAGACTTACAATTAACAAACCTACCTGCCTACCAACAGATTCGACGTCACAGCAGACCTGGGCCCAAGGACGGCGTACTGCACCAGTGAAGCAACTCGGGCCGCTCTCTCCAACAAACATCAAGTACCCCTGCACAAGAAATGCAGGACGGCTAGCTCACCCTACAAATAACTAAGTTTCATTATTCAGCACTGGGCAACTACGCATCCAGGGCTCCAGATCTCAGAGCCTTCCAGACTCCCCCAGGGATATCAGGTGAGCGGAACAGTAATGGGTACAGATACCTAATTGTTGTGGTGTGTCCATCCTCTAGATGGATAGAGGCAGGTCCATGTACACATCCAGACTCTACCTGTGTGGCCACATTTTTAGTGAGGGAGGTATTTCCCAGGTGGGGGGTATGTGAAGTCATGAGATCAGATAACAGGACCCACTTTGTAAACAAGGTTTTCGAACAGATTACCGTGCTGCTTGATATAAAGCACAAGTTCTCGTCGGCGTACCACCCACAAGGTAACGGGTTATGTGAGTAGCTCAACGGCATATTAAAGACTCTATGAAAGGGATGGTTGCACTGCTTTCATTTTGCACTGTATACACTCAGGAACCAACCCGGTTCCAACCATCATCTTACGCCGCACGAAATAGCCACAGGAAGAAGAATGCATACTCCCTTGATACCCCAATATAGAGCTAGATGTGATGCCCACTCAACAGGAGAAATCCTAGGGTCTGAAATGCAAAATTACTTGAATTGCATGACATCTTGCCTTACTGTGATTTCAGACCAGCTGCAGTGACGACGAAAAGGGTGCAGGGCAGCACAGAGCACAGAAGGAGATATTACTACAAGCACAGCTCAAGGACTTTGTGTACCATCCATTTTCCCTGGAGATACCCTCCTGGTAAAGAACCTTACGAGAAAAAAGTGGGACGAACCAAGGTTTCCCGGTCACTTTACAGTGGAAGACTGCACTTCTTCCATAGTGAAACTACAAGGCAGAAGAGTTTGGATTTTTTTGGGTGATATCAAACCCTACATCAGAGAAGGCCCTCTGCCTGCACCACAGCGTGAGGAGACTTTGGCCGACGGTGAAGAACCACAGCACGTGCAGACGAGATCCATGACGAGGAAGAAGGATGCATAACCAGCAGCAAAGCAAAGACAAGAAACTTTGTGCAAAAGTTGTGGTTTTAGTTTGGACATTCCTCTGAGCAAAAAAAGGTGATAAGGACATAAAAACGGACACTCTGTGCATCCTAGTTGCAGGGTGAAGAAGAATATTGCATTTATAAACCACAACATAGCCTTCCAAATTTGAACTTTGGACTGAGGCAAACTGAAGCCTTAATAAGGAAAAGAGAACGTGCAAAATTTTGATCGAGGACACATAAACTGAAAGAAAAAAACATTATCCTGACTCTTTCGGCATGGTAACCTTTTTTGGAATCACTTATATTGTCCCAAATTAGCAACATCACCAACGATGTGATGACATACTTCGATCTAGTGCTAAGATCGTACCCATCACTGGTGGGGAGGCTCACAAGTGTCAGTGACTTTCTTCAAGATCCTGAAAACGAAAAGATTATAAAGAGATTGCTTACTGTGATTACCGAGCAATTCCTCCTACTTCCTGAGTGCAGTGAGGAAAAGCCAAATGTCCCAAGCAGAGAAGGAAGCGAATGAGCTTATAAACATATTATTTTTTCGCCTAATCGAAAAGTGTGCAGAACTTGTCGAGAGAACGACAGACATACTCACTTTTCTTCGAAATCCAGTGAATACAGAACATCTGAGCATAATCCTCTATAGTATAGTCATTCAAGTTGCTCTCCACGCAAACAGAAAGTGCAGACACTGTTCACAGTGAAGTGAAAGTTTTCAGTCCCGAAACTCAGCAAGACAGGACAAAGGTCCCTGTTACCAGAAGAAAGCAGATTGGCGAGTAATGTCTTTTTCCGCCTAATCAAGGATTTTCCAGAGCTTGTGGGGAGACCGATCGATGTTGATGTCCTCACAAACATCAGAGACCCAGCAAATTCCACACAGATGGGCATGCTCCTGCATGGAATTTGATGCAAATCGAACTTTCTAACCATCAGCAGAACTATTTGAGAAGATTTTAAACTTTCCGCTGAGGGACGGATCAAGAGAGCAGTGTCAAAGAATTAATTATTTTTATTTTTCTTATTTTTATATTGACCAAGACACAAAATGTCTTTGGGAATGATGCAGATAAGAGGCATAAACTGGGAGCTGACATATTTTGGACATGCACAGTAAAGAGACTTGCTGAATTATTGCTTGATTTTGACACTCCCCATAGCATAAACAAGGAAACTGTATCCAGAACTCATAGACAAATCAAGTGGTCTGACAAGGAGAGACAATCACTTAAGATCTACAGCTCACAAATAGAACAAACATTATCCAGAGACAATATTATTTAGAATTTGTATTAAAAGTTAACATTTTGGCGAATGATCGAGATGGGGGTCCAGAACAGTACTCTAGTCCTCCCGCAGGAGGAGAGACGGTCACAGTTCCCTGGACGTAAATGCTGATGCCTAACCTACAGGGGCATAATGTATTTTTGTATTATATTCATCATCATTTTACTGTCATTAACGAGCAGAACTGCATTTTTTATTGGTGTACGAAGCATTCCTATCCCAGTGCACCCACCTAATGATGCACACATGAAGTCTAAAAAAGTACCCAGATCTTACATAGTCATTCCAGTCCCTAGGAGAACTGATGGTGGAATTAATGAACTTGAGATAGATTTGATCAGCAATGATACACACACACTTATGTATAACAGATAAATCAAAAAGCCGGAGACAGGGTCGGCAAAGTATGTGACTGACAGCAACACGCATACAAACATTGAATGCACATACACCAGGCCTAGTGTCAATGAATGCAGAACCACAATCCAAAGCATGGGAGAATAAAAGACTGCCTACTATGAGAAACCCCACTACAAGCGAACTGAAAAGACGAATGGAAGAAACTGAACTCCGGAAGAAACAAAAGGAGGTGAAGAATAAACCCACAGCGACAACTTTGCCGAGCATGTATGTTCCAGTAAAAGGGACAAGTACAAGTTCTACAGTCCAGCCATATACTGAACCCAAGCCAGAGTGGATGTGGACATTTCTAACCAGAAAGAAAAAGATATATGAGGACAAAGAAAGAACTGCCAGACTTTTGTCTACTCAAATGGCACAGATGAGGAGGCCTGCACCATGGACCAGGATACCTGAGAATCCTCCAGTAAGGAAGAGCCATGTAGATGCATTTAGGGATGTAGTTATAGCAAACTACATGAAAACTTTAAGAATCAAGAGAAGCATACATGGAGACAACAACAAACTAAACGATTACTTGGACAGCGCATCACATCTGGGAAACAACATTTGGTACCAGCATATTATAGAAGTTGGAAGACGAAGTTCAGAAGAGGAATGCTTTGTCTGTGCACTCCTACCATACAGCATGGGGGAGTCCAAGATCTTAGTAGCTGTAGAAATTGATCTCCAGACAGTGCACTGTCTTTCACATGTAGCAATGTGTAAAACCAGAGGCCAGTTCATGGGTAGTGATGCCTCACTGAAATGGGCAACTGAAAAAACTGATTGTGATGAAGATGATTATGTTCAAGACATAAAGACAAGAGACAGAGCTTATACTAGGAATCATGTGATCAGGTACGAGAAACCTGGAGTGAAAGGAGTGGAAATGAAATGGGAAGTGAATCAGAAGCTAAATGTCCAAGGAAAAACTCCAGAAAAGGCTTGAAGTTGGAAGAAAAGAGGCCAAATGCAGATTTGGGGAACAGTGCTTTCACCAGATGGATCGGAAAAAAGAGTAGTGATTTGCAGGGCATGGATGGTCCTCGGAGCCTGTAAGGAAGCAATTGAAAATTCACAAAGGATTTGCAAGCCATTATGGCCAAAGCTTGCTGAACTGCTGACATGGGTCGAAGACAGAGGAGGACCTTTGCAGATAGTACCACTGGAAAACTCAAAATTGTGCTTCAGGAATAATGGCACAAGGAAGATGGGAAAGACTCAGAACTGTGGATGCATCTTTAATGCCCCAGGAATGGAGCATGGAAGTGCAATAATTATGGATCATTACTGGGCATGTGGATACAAAGCATACATCAGATTGCTGAGAAACTGGCCAGATTGCCCAGATTTCAAGTTGGAGCAAATACTAAATGGTTGCAGATAACCAGATGGGAGTTACTGCAGACCATCATCACAGGAGTTAAGGAGTTAAGAGCAGTCTGGCTGATGACCCTCCAGAATAGATATGTACTTGACATGATCACAGCCATGGATGGAGGAGTTTGTGCAAAAATCAGAAAATCATATTGCACATTTACACCTTCTCACGATGAAGAAAATGGAACTCTAACAGAAGCCATAGGTATGCTGGCAAAACTACTGAATGAGATGATTGATGAAACTGATGAAGTTGATGATGACAGTTGGTTTGGATCACTGTTCTCATGGGTTTGACAATGGATGGAATATGCATTTAAGTTCCTGGGAGCCCTGCTAGTGATGATATTGCTAGGATTCTGTGTTATCAAGATAATGATCTCTCAGTGCCAGAAAACTTTGAAGAAAGCCATAGGGATGAAGATCATGATTGATGTCAGGCCAGGATGGAAACCCAAAGACCTGACTGATGAAGAAATAAGAGACTTTGTGAAGGCCAGCATTCACACACCAGATGGAATAAAATTTCTCTATCCCAGGAAGCACAGACATTACGTGGGAAGATGGGTTTACTGCAGCCCAAATGGACAATGTTAACTGATGACGTGGAACAATGACGAACACGTAATAACAACAGGAAGTTTGCAAGGAGTAATAAAGATATGGACTCCAAAGAGACACTTCTTCAGAATATCATGTATAGATCCAGAAGATGAAGAAGGAATGAACCCAGGCGATGAAGTGAAGGTGAATACAGAAGAACCGTATAAAGTGGATCCAAAGACGGAAGTGAAAGTGGTCGATGAATCGCCCAGAGGGTGGAGTGTAGAGGAGGTCCCAAATAAAGCCTGCACTCCAATTGCCCATTTTGAAGTACCAGGAACATTCACACCAAGATATGTGACGTATGATGAGCAAATAAACCAGCAGAGAGCCGCAGTGGGGCTCTGTCCAGTACCTATCAGAAGAACAACACCTATTGAAGAACCAATACCAAGGAAACCATGGACACTAAGGTTTCCATTGAGAGAACCATATGAACAAATGAAACAGAATGAAGATCGTCTGAGTACAGTCCCTGAAGAAACCAAAAAGGTCTTAGTGGAAGACGAATAGTGACGTCACAAGATCCTAAAACTGACTCACATGTAGAAGAAATGACGACCAGAGAATGACATAAAGAGACGAAAACGCCATGAACAAGGACATTGTGAACTTAGAGTGTGAAGGCGATGTCAAATAAAACAAGCTTAAGCTGTAAGCATGGAAAAGATATTTGACCAGTTTGCACGTGTACATACACTTGAAACTGCAAGAAAGCTAAGAAAATTGTGCAGCTTGCTATGCTTAGTAGAGGGATTGTGCGGCAAGCGCCATATACATATCTACCTCAAATAAAGCACTTTATATGAAGTATACTTCCACTTTGCACAAAAAGCAGAATCAACAAAATTACTAAGGCCATTTGAGAAAGGTTTCACAGCCAACGAAATAAGGAGCTGAGCAGCAGAAACGAAACTCAGCAGAGGCAACTCGTGCCTAAGGAACCAAGGTCGTATTCATCAAAATGAATGAGCAGTAGCTAAAATTAACTGAAGAAAGGACCAGAATATACTGCTTTGAAGGGGCAAGATAAGAAGGCAAAGGCAGGTGTTGGGTGAACCTAAAATCAAATACACTAATTGTTGAGGAAAAGGCAAATCCACGGTGTCTGAATCCCATGACCAGCCGAACGAACAGAAGCAAGACCCCACACCCACGCATGGCTATGAGCCAGGAGAAGTTATCGAGGCAGAAGATGCAGTCTCAAGGCCAACCACTGCGAAATAATTGACACATAGCCACTAAAATAATGATTGATTGGAGGAAGGCCAGGTGAGTTGAGGGGCACCCTGCTCCTGGCTGAACATTCTGCGTGCTGCTAACTAAATGAAAAGGTATGCATGGGGTTAGTGCCAACCCAATCACAGTGGACCAAGTAATCTAGGGTCCTATAGATAGTAGAACCAATGGGACGTCGTACTTTTAGTGACCTCTGCAGTAGTCATTTTTGAAGGTAGGGCTTAGATGCCCACATGACAGTGTTTTCCCAATCCCCTCACTCCGTTAACATATACAGTTATAATACTTATAGTAAAGTTACCTTAACCAAAAGAATTGCATGTTAACTTTTGAGTGTTACACGTCAATGAGTATAAATGTTACAATTTTTATGAAGTTCGTTGGAGTTGAAGCGAGAAGGAAGATCACACCATTGCTAATATTCATAACGCCCCGTTTTTTGTACTTGTCATTAAACAGACTCCCTTTGCCAAACCGTTTCAGTTGTCCTTATTGATTGGTGTTGGAGTAATAAAATCTGCACCGCCATCCATCTCACAGATGCTACTATCTTGTCTTAAAGTGCTTCTGAGCAAACCTTTACTCTATGGGCTGGTCGGGGGTCCCGGAGTACACAACACTAAGCATACACCTTGAGCTTTATGAGGTCAAAGGCTGTAATACAGGAGTTCTAATAGGACCATGGGCCTCATTATAAGTTTGCCGGTCCGGTAGTAACAGCACCATTACTACCAGACCGGCAAACTATGAGTTGTGCTCGTGGGTGCCTTTCTGCCCACCAGGTCTGACTTGGCCGGCAGAGCGGCACCCGCAATCACAAATCGTCGGATGCACCAGCACCATACATTAATGGTGCCGGTGCATCTGACCTTCCCATTCCCGTTGAGCCCTAAGGGAGGAATGGGGAGTAATGAATACCGGTACCCGGCAATGGGGATGTATGTGAGCATTCCGACCCCTGCGGACCCGGTCCATCCCCCATACCGCCAAACTCGTAAAGGGCCCCACATGTTCTATTTTTCCCATCGATATTGAAATGTATTTGGGGTTTAAAGTAGAGTACATGAATGTGTGAATAAACTGCATGGGGTAAACGTCCGGTATTTATCCCATGCAATATTTTCTATATATCCCTTGATGTAAATAGCCCACGTGATTCCAACCTGTAAACAATCTGTATTTTTAAAATAGTGGGTATTAAAAATACACTTAATTTATACCATTACCACTAAGCCTGGAGTGAAGTCCAAAATACACTAAACTGTCTAGTCACCCTCTCATCTCTTCCTCACCGTTGTATGTGATAAGGCAATTGCACATCACAGAGGGCTTTTCTTATAAGGTCATGGAACTCTGAGGTCACTTTCCATATCTTTCTGCATTGCTGAGTACTTTATTTTTACCACAATATGCAGAGCAGTCCTCAATTCCTACACCCCTCCTTTAATACTTGACGTCATTTGACCCTCATCGGCAATAGACGCTCTTGAGCACTTATACAGAAATATGTGAACCTATACATCGGAACTAAATCAACATATATGCAACCCGTAATTTGTGGGCAACTAATATTTTAAGAAGTATAACATTAATCCCTTCTATCGTCAAATGTACGTCTATATGCAGGTGCGTATTTGTGTAAAACTGAAGTAGTGAACAAAATGAGTAAGGTGGGAAATACATGTTTTCTCATTAATTAATGACTATGAACTTCAGGGAGAAAATGTACATGAAAATAATCTGAAAACGCAAGAGTATTATTTCAGTTCACTGTTAAGTGTCAGTTGCTGCTCATTGTGGCAGTTTAAAATGGATGCCAGAACTTCTCTCTTCACAGGTCCCTTTTCCTTGTACTAGGAGAACTCTAACCCTCCTAGCTAGCTGGTGTGCCAGTCACGTTCCAAGTCTTGTTGCCACATTCATCATCATGCTGCAGAGAAAATCACTTTTATTGCCGAAGTCTATAAAAAACAAGATTTGGCAAAGCATCCATTTTAGGTTTGAGTAGGCATCGGATAGGCATTTGCCAGACACTGACATAATGCTACTACATGCTGGTCAGCTGTAGATATCTGGTCAGATAGCACAGCAAGCTAAGTGCTCGCTCCTGCTACCTGTGTGAATCCTGCTGTGGCAGGTTCCAATTCCGGCAGTGTCAACTCAGCATTTCATCTTTCTGAGGTCGATAAATGCCTTCTGTTATTTCAGCGCTCTGAGACCTGTGGTTGTGTAGCGCTATATATGAAATACATTATTATTATTACATAGCCATAAAGCGGTACCAGCTGTACAATGATGTGAGTACCTGGGCAAAGGATAGCAGTGCATGGCATGTGTCTTCCTAATACCTACACATAAGCCAAGAATTAGGCTTTTCCCAATGCTTTTGGACTTTGGTGCAAGCCACAGATGCAAGAATAGACATTCTGTTATCAATAAAGTGGCTGATGGCTCTCTTGTTTAAGATATGTTTATTACAGCAGTAGTATATTTGGATCTGCAATTAAGCTATTTGTTGAAAGAAGACTGCTTTGAAATAACACTGTCAGGATATTTACAGCGCAAAGTTTGTTGCTACTGCGTGAAAGATGAGTTTCGGTATTGAACAGCAGCTTGGGAGAGGGAATGGTTATAGGGATTAGAATGACCATGGTTAATCAATGGGTGAGGAAATAAAAAAACAATGTCCTCAAGCTGTGCGCCCCTTGTCACATCCTGCAGAGGCAGGAATCGGTCTGAATGGTCATAGGGATCAGCATGGCCATGGGAAGGCAATGGATGGGCACTTAACCAAGCAACACCTAAAAACACTGTGTCCCTCCTCATATGTCATTCTGGGCAGGGCCTCTTTTGGGTCCCATTGCACTCCTGTTCCTCCATATCTGTTCTCCAATGCAATAGTTTCAATTTATAGGTATTGCAAGTGACATCTAATAGCCCAAACTAAAAAGGAGACTTTTAGTACTGTACTACAGGGACATTTGTTAAGGGTATACAGCAAGGCAAATATGATATCTCTTGTTTTGAAAGTAACACGTTTAGAGTTTTTATTTCCATGTGATGAGGAGTAAAAGTCAAACTTTAGTGCAATAACCACAAACTGTAGCAAGGATTTAATGACCCCACAATTAACATGCTAAAACCACAAGTGAGAGCATTTTGAATTAACTAAAAGAAGTAGAGAAAATATACATAAAGGATTCAGCTACATCTAATACATTAGAAATGCTAGCTATACTAAATCAACAGGAACACATATCCGTTTCGGCCGATAATATTGAAAAAGTAAAGCTGAATGCGCATTTACTGCACATTCGGCATCGGAAAAAAAATAAATCCCATAATATGGAACAAGGAAAGCAGGTTTTGCAGGGGTGTGCCCGCACCCCTTTTTGGATGTATGGGTTTGTGGTTTGCGGTGGTGTCCCTGCTTCCATTAAGAGGAACGTGGAGGACAAGAAAAAAAAAGATAGGAACCCTGGGTAGAAGTTCCGATCCATAATTGGGAGATGGAACTGACATCGCAGGGAGTAGCCTGTTGCAGGGAGAGGAAAGAAGGTAAGTGCAGGTATTTAGCTATGGTATGATGTTATTAAGGGGTAAAGGGGTGGTGGGTAGAGGGATTTAGGGAAGTCGAGATTTTCCGTATGCTAAGCTTCCGCTATGCGGTATTCAACCACGTTCAATTCCGCCACAACATTTTGATGTAGATCCCACATATTCTTGGGAAGGGGTCACAATCTTCCTGCACCCCCAGGCACTTTAGAATAAGGCAAACAGCATCATGGTAATGTAAGAAACCAGGGGGTAGTGGGTGCCTTTACAGTAATCTCTGCGATCATAATATTGTACATTTTGTAGTTGTAGTGCACTTGCGGGAATAGCAGCCATCTTAGTTACTAGAGGCCATATTGTGGCACAAAGCACTTCAGGCCTAGGCTGCGAACATGAGCAAATAATAGGTTGTGTCCCACAAACTGATGAGAAAGCCCAGAGCTACATAGATCCATAAAATCCTTCATTGTGCTAAAATGTTGCCAACTTTCGCACCCTGGGAAGAATGTGCCCTGCAATGCCACAGGTGGAGGGCTGAGTGCCTGTGAACAGTGCAATCCCATGAGAAGGAGGGCATGGGCCTCCAACCACCAGCAGTCCCAATCCTAAATTGTAGCACCAAAATGACTTGGCTTTGCGACCCCTGAATTCCAACATACCAGATACCCCCAGACCACTAACCCTCGATCGATCAGAAGATCAGAAAGAAGGGTCTTCCTGCATTCAATTCTAGATCACATGATTTGTGCTGAGAGGTGCAGGGAGGGATCAAATTATAGCCCAGAATGAGGGTAGGAGACCTTGAAGAAATGGAAGCCTGACTGGGATCGAGTGAAGTGTGCAAGTATGACCTCTGCTTTCTTCCTGGGCCCCTATCTGTTCATACCAGGTGCATTTTACATAGAGATAGATGTGTTTTTTCATAGTTAGTGATATAATTGTTACTTGGCCAACTGCTGATCAATGATGACTGCAACATCGCTCACGTGGTGGAAGATGGATGGAAGTGGCTGGCACCAATGGCCTGCCATCCCCTATGGAGCAGGTGACCTATGTTTAGGGTCTCACCAACCAGCAGCGCAGGTTTCTACTGTATGTAATGAGTTCTTTGTTGGCACCTTTTCCTGTTGTATGGAAATAAAACTTGTTATCCTTGCAAGTGGTGTATTGGGCCTTTTTCCTTAGTTGGTTGCATTTATTCTGTTGTGAGTGCCTAGGGGGCTTTCCTACAATATTAACAAAGATGCGCTTACCTAAACGCTTAGTACAACTTAAAAGCTATCAGAGAATATACTAAACAACCAGTCTATCCATATTTATCTCAGGATTAAATTCAACCAAACTATGTTGACACATTCATCAAAAATAAGGGAGGATTCAAGCAGCACAATGACAAAACAATGTGCAACATTCTCACACCTTTCCCCAGTGGTCCATAAGTTTGAGATGGGAGACGTAGCGCTGCATACATGAACCATCAAAACCAATATCCACAGCAACAGAAGACATTTTTAGACCAAGGAACAAAAAAGGGATGCCAGTTTGAACAGAATTGGGGCTACTCAAACCAAGGGTCCCAATTAGTTTCAGGACAATGAGGAAAGTCTACAGGATACTGATATATTTTATCTCTCCAACCAGGCTTTATATGTAAGAAGCGAAAACATTCTGAAAAAAAGGTAATCTTTTGTACCTTCACAAACACCCCAAAATAAACAAACATGAATTTTATGCATTTTTTCAGAAAATTGAGTCACCTATACACATGAAATGTACAGATGCTAATGGTCACTGATCAGATTCAGAAAGGCACTGACTGCAATACATTTCAAAAAGTTAACTTCTCCAAATCAGATTGTTAGGCACTAAACAAACTACAAAAACAAATATCTGGTCATAAATCTGGCAGGCAAAGAGGCAGCGATAATCATTGTGCAAACAGAAAAACAATGATGTAGCACTCATTCTACTAAATGACGAGACACACTACCAGAGAATCAGAACAGACCCAACTAGAAGCAGTAGAGCTAAGATGTTGACTATAATTGACACTGCAAAAGAGGGCTGCATCCTCAATTAATTAGAAATTATGAACAAAGTATTAGAAGTCCTGAACAAAGAAAACCAAAGAACACCTCCGTCTACAGTCTCCGCAAAATGCGTATCTATCTGGTCAGTCCTCCAGGTATACTCACTGATGTAGGTTAGTCTTGGCGCCTCTGTCAGGATTTCATTTTACACTCGCAGGCATGTACCACATGAGATTTCCTTTTTTGTAAGATACATGGGGTGTTATGAATGTTGTTGAAAATATGGACTTTGAAACTAAATCTGAAATCTTGTTTTCATTTGCTATGGAGTCCCTGTATGGTAACATACAACAGCAAGCGGGCATATACATATATAATCCCTCAGTCTGTACTAATTTCATGACTGAATGCCTTAAAACAACATTACTCAGGAATTCTGTGATGTATAAGAGTGTGTTTCCCTTGCAAATAAGAGGGACAGCAATGGGTGCATTGCTCCTAATTGTGTCAACTTGTGTTGGTATTTTTGAAGAGACTAACACCCATACTCACATAAAATGGAGTTATTGAAAAGATTTATCAATTAAAACCTGATGTTCTGGCAAGGCACAGATGAGCACCTTAAGCTCCTCCATCAATGGCTGAACTAAGGAAAAATGAATTTACTATGTACAATTTCACATGACAGTGATGAAATGTTAGCATAAACCCATGTATACTCATCTGTACAGGAAACCCACTGACAGAATACATTTCTATCTTTAAACAGTCAACATCCCACACATTAAAAGAACACCTACCCTTGGATCATTCCCTAAGAGTCAGATGTAACTGCAAGAGAATCACACATTTGAAAGAATGATGCTTGATCTGAAAAAATGTCACTCAAAACATGGGGCGCCCATAACCACATAATTGCGAACTCTCAGAAGGAGCCTCCCAGGGAAAAAGAAATGACCTATTGAAGGTTAAACCAGCAGAAGAAAAAGCTAAAGGAATGGTAAAGTCATCACATCCAATGGACAGAGCACAATAATTAGAACACACGTTCTCAGGAACTGGTATCTGATTAAGAAACAAGTAGGGTAATCAGGGAAACCCATGTTTGCCTTTCTTGGTAGGATCATACCTGAATGCAAAAAGTGAAACACCATCTTGGAACAGATGATGGGGTCTTCCCGATCTGGAAAGGAGCTACCCATGTGGTAAATGTTCAACCTGCCCATTTATGATGTGCACATGATCTATCTTGATAACAATTCTATAACTAATCCGAGATAGCTTTACAATAAAAAGTGTTCTGTGTTTCAGAAACTCTACTTCTTGAACGAGTGCAAATGTGAGGACTGAAAAGCATAAGGATGTCTTCAGATACCCATACAGAGGCAAATACTATAGGTAAGAATCTTACCGTTCCCCTAATACTGATTAATGATATATAAATCTACAAAGGGTGCACCTTGCTGTTCCTGTTTAAGGTATTACAATTCAGGGACCCACACAGGAATGCTATTCCACACCTCTCCCCTTCTTCTGCTTGAAGGAACCTTAACACGAAGAGAGGACAAGATTGTCCAGCACACATTTTGAAGCAATACAAGTAGTGCCTGGGCTCAGTGCTTCTTAGACGTCACTTTTATTTTAACCTCTGTCTAAGAGTAATTGCAATGAACTCCCACCACAAATCAGTGGCTGTTTTTAATTCTTATCAAAATGATGCAAGTGAGTGGTTTTATTTTGTACATATAAACAGAAGTATGGCTGTATTTAATTGAGTTACAAATGTTTTTGTGTGCAATGTCTTTTGTAAGTCACTATGTGGTTTCTCAAATGTGATATATGCTATATGGTTGTACAACCTTTTTAATAAACAAGATTTCCCTGGGTCCGAGCAGCCAATGGCTGGTAATTTCCTTTTGGGGTCTTTCCATTCCACCATTAGTGTGTTCCATCACTTATAGCCCCTGGAATCAGCTCTGACTCCACCCTCCCACGGCCTGCCTTTGCCTCATCCTGATTGGTGCTCCAGGTCATGAGACCTGGAAAACCTTACTTGAAACTCCCTCCCGGGCATCCCTGCTCTGCAAAAAAGTGCCCTGGAAAACTGCACTTTCCTTGGGCACCTTCGATCCCTATTTGCATGTTTGGCATGGTGCAACAAGCCTGCTAGGTATCACTCTCACCATCTGCAGCACCAACCAGGTAGGAGAATTTGTCATTGATGTAGTGTTGCGTATTTTGATTTTCAGTGTTATCTTCCACCACATTGCATTTCTTCTCACAGTGCTTCTTAATTTAGGTTTGTGTGCTTTTTGAAACTCACTATTGCTGTTGGACAAACTCGCATTTTCTCACTTCAGAGTGACCCAGGCCAGCTGTGTAGTGAGCTGTGCCTGTATTGTTTCCTCCTCAGGTCACTCCAGTCAAGAACAGGCCAGTGGGTCCCACTGCCGCCAGACTGTGCCCGCTCTCACCCTGCCCAACCCCTCCAAAAACATAGGCACCTACTGGTGCACCAGAAACACCTCCACTACCTTGATCCGACCCTACCCTTACAGCCACCTCCATCAACCCAGCCTAGCACCGACAAAAGGACATGACCTGCCTTGTGCAGCCTAGATCCACCTCCTGCATCACCCATTCGATCATGCCCCCTGTCTTACCCAGGTTGCCATCCCAGCACTCACTCCTTCACCAGAACCTACCCTCACTAACCGCGCTACCACCATTCCCAAGCACACTCCAACAGCGCAATCACACCACTCTGATCCATGCTTTGCTTCTCTAAACACTCCTTGCTGCCATCCCCGTTCAGCCACCGCTCCAACACTTATGCACAAGCTCCCGGCTCCCCTAAACTCCTTAAGAACAACACAGTCTCCTCCTGTACATTTTCATAGAACATACCTGCCCTATGTCACATCCAGACGCAAGACTTACCCCTATTCCTACACCATTGCCGCCTTCCCCAAGCCACCTAACCCAGTGAAATCACTCCTCAACCTGCTAGAAAATCTGCCAGACACACACCCGGTATCACTCCCGCTCACACTGCTGGGAGACATTCACCAGACTCCCCCTGCATCCCTCGAAGACTGTCACCAGACCCCTTCCCTAGCCAAATTAGCAATACAACTGGAAAACCTACTCAGAGCCCTGCATATCCTCTCAACCCCATATACACCCCAGAATCAACATCCCCCTTTGCACCTCACAGGAGGGTCTCCACTCATCACCCTCACACACACTCCCATCCCTGTTAACCACTACACCCACCTTTAACGAGGAATCCCACCTTGCAATCACTCTTCAAACACACAGCAACAATGCACAAGGCCGCCAACTCCTCTCCCCCCACCAGAAACATGGGCTCCACCTGGCCCCCTCCGAGAGAAATCTCACCTTCAAACGCATCTCAGACCCCATACCCAACATCTCCCTTGGATTCTACCACACTACATACTCAAGTCATTCACCGGACCACCCCTAGCAGCCCCCCTTCTCTGCAGCCATCACTGCATCAGCCTTTACCCCCTCCAATATTTATATAATCCATTCCCAACCATATCCACCTGCAAGCTCCCACCCCCCCTCAACTCTCCTCGAAAATGTACAATCCCTACCCCAAACAATCAACCATTCAGCAGGCTAAAGTGCATTCTGAGCAATGCCAGGTCTGTTGCTAAAAATGGTCACACCATTTACAGCCTCATCTCATCTGAAGGCCCAATATCCTCTTCATCACTGAAACCTGGTTCTCACAAGACTTCCGGCCCATTGCACATGGAGCCTTCTGTCCAGGCTACAATCCTATGTTGCATAATAGAACCAGCAGGGCAGGTGGCTTTGCCATCCTGTGCAAAGCATTCCTCTCCATTTCACACTCGGAGGAACAAGCCTGCAACTCAGACTGTGCATCCCTCCTGGTAAAATGTCTGCCCACCACCCTGCATTCTCACAGCTTCCTGCTAATTTTCTCTTGCTCTTCACTCTTTCAACTTTAGACCCTCCCCCGGGAACCCTCAGGGCCACCTACCCACTCCCACCTTTGGATGAAAGTCAAAGTAACTCTTGATCTGGCTGATTCCTTAATTGCCTCCCTCACCTCCACACCCCTCCATTTAGGCCTGATCTCCATCCGCCACTTTGGTCTCTGGCACTCGGAAGCCCTCTGCTCACTCACCGCAGTCAATCCTTCACTAGCAGACAAGACATCTCTCCCAGATGGTTCACCTCAGCCCTTAGAACTCTCAAATCCCAGAACCACATCCTAGAACGCAGATGGCATGCAGACCCATTGCCATCTAACAGAATACCCTACAGCTGTCAGCTCAAAGCTTACAAGCCGAAATATGCAAGGGCAAAAAATCCTATTACGCTCCTAGCACCTCTAGGGAATTCCACAAGCTTATCTTTGAATTCAGTGCCCCAGCATGCAGCGCCTCCTTCCCCACCCACACTCAAACAATCTGAACCTCCCTCTCCTCTGACAACTCTCACAACATAGCCCTAGAAAGAAACATCCTTCTCTCCACTCTCCCAATCTGAATTTCTAAAGCTACTATACAACAGCCACCCCTCAGGATCCCCTGGAAACCCCTGCCCCCCACTCTACTAAAAGAAACATAACTACCACCTGTGCCGGCACACACCACAGGTCCTCAGAGAGGCAATGGCAAGGGGTGCTTTCAATCAATACCACAAATGTCAATGACAAGCATTGTACCTTCAATTGCATGTGCAACCAATTGTTTAAATTGTGTAATGGGGGACATTGATACATTACATTCAGAGATCATATCGAGGTGATATGTTACAGTCAGGGAAGTTGCACTGAGATTGAATTAAAACCAGATTCTATGTATGTCTTTTATAAGTTAAACTTCACCTGTTTACTGCTGATTTTATTATTCACAGCTGAATGCAGTGGATATAGAGCAGCAGATGGTATATCATAGACTTTCAGCTGGAAAATGTCTTGTCGCTTGGCAACAGAAAAACGCTGTCCTGAGCTTTTAGATTTCAGCTGGTAAAATAAGGTAGTCAATTAATGTGCTTGTCGCTGAGATGAGAAGCCATTAACACAAATTAATGTTCAAATTGTGGCATTCCTCCATTCACCAGAGATAAAAACATTTCTCATCAGGCAAAGAAACTGTTCTCATTTCATTTCAAAGTTGAGCATATTAGACACGTCAGCTTTCACGCTTCATGCCAGCATACAAACTATATATAATCAATGAATTACACAAAAGTGTGTGCAGCAGAAGTATTACTAGGGAGGGGCTAGGGGGGCTGTAGCCACAGGTCTTTTCGTTGTGGCTCAGATAGAAGCTCAGGGACTAAAACCAAAAGGCTAGCTAGCCCCGAGTCCTGAGAGGCCCGACATTAGTTTAGCCTCGGATCTTTTCCAAGACCTAGCAACAACCCTGGTGTGCTGAATTAGGCTAAAAAGTAGTCAAATGGATAACTACATTTTTAACTCATTAGGAACTGGTAGCAGTTGGCCCTTGGATCACACACTGCTTTTAGGTGACACCAGTTTGGCTTTTGGGTATACTGGACAGTTCATTTGTATTCTTTCTAAGGAACCCTTTGCTTGTTTATGTGTGGTTTTGAGTTGCACAGAATCAGGAAGATGTCAGGCTCAAAGAACCTACTTAAATGTTGCTAAAATGTGTACTTGTGTGTGATCTCCGGCTGCCAGTCCTGAAATTCTATTGGGGGAACCACACACCGACATTGTACAGGCAATCACGCACACATATGACATCACAAGCATACAAACATTTCACATAGGGTAAAGGAAAGGACTAGAACAAGAAACACTTTCAGTTGGCCCTCGAGTGGGTTTTGGCTCATCGTGTCAGAAGCTGTTGCAGACATCTCTATCTTGATGGTTTAATGGTGGAACAGGGGTGGGAGGATTTGCTGGCCTGTAATGGCCCGCTGGACATTAATGAGCATACTTTTGATCCATATAAATATATGTAGAAGTAGAACATCTACGTTCCCTGAATCTTTGATGATCCCCATATACAAGTGCTTGGGTTCTAACCGCATAGTCTAATTATGCTTTAAGATTTGGTGGAAAGCAGCAAACTTTCTGGACCTCTGCTTCCTAGCTATCTTTTAAGCCATGGCGCTTTATTGTAATATCGCTACCATACTTTGTCAGATTCTGAACCACTCATGAGTGCCTTTCTGACAATTGCTTGAAATCAGAGGTTGGACCAATCCTTGAAGAAATCCAAAACAGGTCCCACTGATTTGTCTAAGTATCAATCGATTTGACATCTCCCATAAATAGCCAAACTAATAGAGAAGGTGGTTGGCCAACAATGTCAAGCAAATAATGAGGACAATCGTTTAGATCAACAACAAGTTGGGTATATGCCTGCAAATGGAATGGAGGATCTGATCAACTTCATTGTAGATGAGTTGATTATGCAGTCTAGCCAAGAAGAACTGAAGCCTTCGTTCATTTAGAATTGTAGTCATTCTGTAACATCCAACATGAGGTTTTACTGCAGAGGCTTGGGGTGGTGGGATGTGGTCAATAGTTTTTATATGACAGCCACCAATCAGTGAAATTCCCCTCTTTTTCAATCAAAGCCCATCAACTAAAATGCAGTATCCTTCAAGGCCCACTTTGCTCCTCATTCTCTTTAGTGTCTACATGTCGCTTCTGGACCCTCATTGTTTCCTTTGGGATCACCACAAACAATAATGGGGATGACACCTAATTGATTTTTAATTTGAGTTCCATTGAATTGGATGGAATGATTTGCTGTTTTGAGGGGGTCATATTCATAAAGGGGGGATGAAAAAAATTGTAATTGTCCACATTTGCATGACTTACATGTTGCAAAAAGTGCAAATGCCACCTGGAATTTATACATGTCATACAGCATTTACAATGTGTTACTTTGGAATCAGTCTGCTTTTACCAGGTATAAAAATTAGATAGATTGCCTAGACCTTGCCTAGGCATCAATTGGGTTTATCGCAACGTAAAAATGTCATGCTTTCTAAGAATCTAGCAAGCGTGACATCTATCATGTTCCATGCACCCACTCCACTTGAAAAACAAATAAAATCCCCCAAGGTATCGCAAAATCTGTAAAAGACAGGTACAGTACATTTAGGTTTGCCGTTAGCAACTTTTGTATGCTGTGGGACTTCGGAAATTAGCACCACAGTGTTTAATGGCTTTCGGTATGTGGATGTGAGACAATGCCTAAAAATGAATCCAGCAAAATCAGAGACACTGGTTGTTGGTAGGCAACATGGGACCTGCGTTAAGGGTCCGATTCATGGTATTATTTGCATGGAAAATCAGGGATTTGCACGTCATTCTGCATGCAAAACCCCCATCAACGATTCATGGAATCAACTATGCTGCACTTTTTCGTAACTTGCGTGGACTTTGCACAGGTTCGGCACATCTCTATGAGCAGTCGATTGCCTCCTTGCCAGAGTATTGGACGCAACTCAGAAAATGAGTAAAACCAAGAGATAAAGTGGGCATTACGAGGAGGGGCCACAGGCAGTCCATAGTATGCCCACAAATGCGCATTACAAAGCGTATTCATGGATGTGACCGTGCAAACTCTCGCCTGCGAAATGCCCATACAAATCCCTCCATCTCTCCACCACCCGAAGGCAGGCATAAGAACACTTGTGCATAGGAATAGCACCGCGGGGGTGGGTTTGCATGTCGGATTTAGGGGTGCGTGTGCACAGGCGGGGATCAGATTGGATTAGGGGTGCGCGTACGCAGTGTAGTGTGGTGCAGGAACGGTTTGTAAGGGTACCCCATGCACTGTTTGAAGTGTGTGTGTGTATTTGTGACTGGGGGAGCATGCAAATGTAGCTGTTCTAGCTGGAAATAATGCACACTTTTCCATGAATCGGGCCCTAAGTCTCTGGCTAGGGCAGAAAGGGGAAACACCATGGCCTGTAGTGGAGGTCAGGAACGTTTGAGTCTGGTTGAGCTCCAACCTTTCACTGATGCATCAGGTTAGTGCAGCCGTTGAAGACATGCTTTTTAACCCTTTCCTTCCTCCGGAAAGTATTTCTGTTTCTAGATTTCTCCAGTCTGGTACAGGCAAGTGTTGTTTTGTTACTGTATTGAAGTGGGAGAATGGAAGACCAGGCTCCCGTCCTTCACCTCTCGCTCTTGGCCTAGAGGGTCACGACCCAGACACCCGCCACGAGAAGAGTTTGTCCATTTACCAGACGACCAAATACCCTGGTACAGGAACCTACGGATGTGTCCATCTGCCTGCCCAACAGCCCGCACTGGCCATGCCGACACCTGCGGCACGGACCAACTAGACTAAAATCTACACGTCGTTAGAGATGCCATGACGACCTAGACAACGGGAAGCACATCTGCACAAATATACACACTGGACATTCCCACACCGATCTACACGAAGAATATACTCAGTGCTATGACGTAGGCGACAGGCATATTCACGGACGTGCATCTTTATTATTTTTACATAGGCTTTCAGAATGCAGAAACGCAAGACGCGTCATGAACTCATCTACAAAGCTTGCTCACGCTTCTCTTGAAACCAGTTACCACCATAAGAAGTATAATGAAGACACGATACTGGTCATGGAACTATATGCTACTATAACCTAAAGCACCTATGCACCAAACGGACCACTTATGCACCAGGCCCAAGTAGGCCTCAAACAAGAGCTCCCGTGGACATTAACAAAGCAAGAGTCTGGTTGCTGATCTTGCAGAATGGGCCCGGTGAAACAACCAGCCAAGGTCGCAATGTTGCAAACCCACATTCGAAGAACAAAGCATCAAAGGCACGATGTTGCAACCTCGCACTCCGCGCACCAACGTTAAGGTCACACCTGCAAATTAAACCAGACACAGAGTGGAAAAGCAATATTAATTGTGCAGAATTCTGCCTCAAACATGGTCCCTCCCCACGTGACCAAGCCGAACCTGACGAGATGCCAAACCCAGGCGAGAAGAGGCTTCTGGATCCCTCGCTACGAGACACAGGTAGATACACTTGAAAGGCTCAATGGGCATCTGCGACAGTGGGAGCGGTCAGCCTTCCAGCTATGAATAAATCCTCACATTGTCTGCACGTACCCATAGTGAAACATTGTTGCAAATTGCAGGTACACCGAGAGCTGGGAACAGCGGTGGTCCCAGGCTGGGAAGCTCACGGGCGCACCAATCAGAACATGGGGCTCTTATTACTGACGCCAGTAATATTAACCAATCCTCAGGAGTCTTCATGTAACAATTCTCATGTATCTAATTGTAGGGACAACCCAGATGTATCACCTGACTACCCCTTGTCCACTAACATTGTCCTCTATATGTGTGCTATACTAACCCTACCACTCGAGCAACCAATTAAGAGTGGCGATAGGTTTTTTGTTAACTTTCTGAAGTGACGCAAGTAGCGCGTCATAATACAGTAAAAAGGGCCTGCGAGCCCCACGATTGTGTGTGTGTCAGGACGGACGCGTACGCTCCTTGACCCATCCCTGCCGTTTTGTCTAATAAACAGCAGAGTCACCTTGCTCCTTGTGTGTGTCTCATACTCTATCTCATCTGGGATACACAGGAGGAGTTGGCGCCTCCCTGCCTGGAGGTCTGCGGACGGCCCGGCCGACCCCGGCAGAATTTCCCCCCGACAGTATATTGTAGAGAAAGCAAATAGTGTAAATCTATACCTACCTAAATACAACGAAGCAGCTTGCAACGCCTTTCAAATTCTAGAGCTCAGAAGCTACTGCGACTCCACAGATTCTGCTATGTTTTCCCTGCGCTGAGGCAGCTGTACTGGAGAACCTGTGGAGAACCTGTGAACTTCAATGTACTTTGAATGCTCCACAAAGCTTTGCACAGCCCAGAATTCCAATTATTGATATGTAAGTTTGTAAGTGTGCACCTGCTCTCACTTTGACTCCCCAAACACAGATTGAAATAGTTAGTGGGCTGATCCTTCTCGAGGTAGTAGCAACCCTATGGAACACTGTCCCAATGGCAATCACTACTTGATAATCATGGTCAGGGTAGAACAGCTTTAAAAATGTTCCTGTTTTCTTGATAGTGGAAAGTGAAAATTGATTGTCGGTTGTGTTTGTGACATCGCACCAATAAAACCTGCTTGCATAACATATGCATAACATATGTATGTGTAGGGGATGTTCCATACATTATCTCATTATGTGTAAATCAACACATTGAAAAATTGTGTAATAAAAATCTATATGTATGCATATGACAAAAAGTGTACAGCAAATAAACCAAATTGATAACTTGTGGTAAATATTTAATGTACACAGGAATGTCCAACAAAAGTACTCTCTCTCTCTTATTTCACTCAAACCGCAGGCATTCAGCTCAGCCTTTTAAGCGGGTTAGCTAAGGTTAAAGGCCGTTTTGTCTTTTAGGTTTAATTCAGCACTTACCCTGATGTGCGCGCTTCTTCTTAATCAAACTGTGAGGTTTTGCTCGGCCTGACATGCGTTTCGATGTTTTGGTCCTGCTAATTTGCTTTCTATTTCATTTCCGCTGACTTGCAGCTTGGTGTTTAGCCTTTGCTAATTTGCCGTAATGATGTCTAATTCTGTCTAATTCTGCATTGGTGCTGTGACGTTTCACTTTTGATGATTTGTGTCATGAAACCCCTAGCTACTTGCACTGTGAGGCTTTGCTTCCTGCTGATTTTTAATGTGTGTTTTTGTTCCCTGCTGATGTGCACCTGTAAGTTTACTTTCGCCTGAAATAAACGGTGGCCTAATTCTGCGTAATTTAGCCATAACGTGTTGCCACCTGGCTTCCACTGGGAGGTTTTCTCCTGCTAGTTTCCATTGTAAAATCCATATCTCTTAACGAGAATGTTTTTCTGCTGCTGATTTGCACTGTGACCTTTTTCTCCTGCTAATTTCAACTGTGATTTATGTATTTATTTATGTATTTAATTAATTTTTTGTATCTCGCACAAAACCCATAGGCAACTAGGCGCTGTGAATTGCACAAGGATACGGTCACAGGTGTCACATGATAACAGCTTAGTTACATAATATATGATTGAGGAGACTTGGATTTTGTTGCATATTTACACATTTGAGCAATTATGTGGACACCAATTACATTGCATATTACACAGTTTTACATAATTTATACATTTGCATATTACACAATTTTACATAGATTACACATTTGTACATAATTATGTTTCCTAGTGCATCAGGAGTTTTGTCAGATGGATTACGTGGGGGGTCAGACCTGAAGAGTAGCATTTTTAAGTTTTTTCTGAATGACCAGAAGTATGTGTCATTTCTAGTTGGGTAGGGAGGGCACTCCACAAATTGGGCGCTATTACTGGGAAGCTTGAACCTCCTGCTTTCTGTCTTCTATACCCAGGTGTGATAAGCAGGTTTGTATAGGCAGGCCGGATGGGTCTGTTGGATTGAGCTTTACAGATGAGGTTGCTAAGGTATTTAGGTACCTTGTTTGCGATACATTTGTGAGTTATCGTAAAAACTTTAAATTTGATACTATCACGGACCGGGAGCCAGTGGATGCTCCTTCTAATGGAGGAGATGTGTTTTTTCTTTGGCATATTTAGTATAGCTCTTATAGCGTTGTTCTGTAATATTTGCATTTTTTTAATGTTTGTAATGCTAGTTCCTGCGAAGAGTGAATTGCAGTAATCAATCCTGGAAATTATTAAGGCTCTATCCAGGGTGATGGAGTTATCTTTGGAAAGGAAGGGTCTGCTGGCTCTTATCATTTAGTTGTGTAGGCTGCTGAGGAAACAAGAGCATTGACCTGCTTATTTAACGTGAGTGATGAGTCTATATAGATCCCCAAGGTTTTTATTCCGTTGGCCAACAGGATGGTGTTGTCATCGATGACAAATGCTTTGTATGATGATGGGAGGTTACTAAGTTTAGTTTTATTTCCAATAAGGATAAACTCAGTCTTATCATCATTGAGGCATAATTCATTGATGGCCATCCAGGCTTGGATTGCAGTATAGATTTTGCTTCGATTTTTTGAGTCTGTATCATAACATCCTGTGATTGGCATGAGTATTTGGATATTGTGCGCATAGTTTGTATACAAGATACCCATTTTATCAAGATTGTCAAATAGAAGCTTAGTAAATGCATTGTATAGTGTGGGAGATACACACACACCTTGTGGTACACCGCAGGTCACAGAGACAGGGGGGGCTGCTGAGGTATCTGAGAAGACCCTTATGATCCGATTGGTTAGGAATTATTAAATCCATTTGATGGAGTCTTGGGAGAATTGGGCAGCAGTTTGAAGATGTTGGAATAAAATGTGATGATTGACCAAGTCAAAAGCTGCTGAGAGATCAAGCAGGAGGAGAATACACAGTTCACCTTTATCATTATATTGGTCCATTTGTGTTTTCAAGTCGAGTAAGGCTGTCTCTGTACCATGACCAGGTCTGAAGCCTGATTGTCTTAGGCCAAAAAGGTGATTGTCTTCTAGAAACTTTTGGATCCGTAGGTATGCTGCGCAATCGTGTATTTTAAGTAAGAAAGGTACTGTGGTGATGGGGCAAATATTAGTAGGGATATTGGGGTCTAGCGTGGGTTTTTTGAGCAAGGGTAGAACCCAGGCTGTTTTTAGATCTTTCGGGACTGTATTTGTGGCAAATGTGTTATTGACGAGACTGGTAAGAAACGGTGCCAGTTCAACCGCACATTCTTTTACTAAGGTTGCATGGCAGATGTTTTTCTCCTGCTGATTTTCATTGTGAGGACTAACAATCCTAATGTGTACTGGGATTATCCACTGCAACATTTTACCCATGTTAATTTGCCCTATGAAATTTTGCTTCTGCTGATTTGCACTGAAACAATGGCCCTGATTCACAAAGCTTTTCTCAATGGTCTTTCTCTCCTACTAATTTTCACAGTGGTGTTTTGCTTGTACTGATTTGGAATGTTGTTTTTCATTCAGCTGATTTGCACTGAGAAGTTCTGTTCTTGCTGATTTGCACTTCCACTGGTTTTACGTGGGATTTTGCACCTGCTACTTTGCATTGTGAGATCTCAGCCTGCTGATTTACACTGTAATGTTTTCCCCTGTCAATTGTTGGTGTAAAATGTCACCTGCCAACAGGCATACTGAGGTTTCCTCTGCTGATTTCCAAAATATATATCAATCTATGAATTCACACTACGATGTCTTTGCTCCTTCACATGTTGGCTCCCAGGTAATCTGCACTTTGGAATTTTTGCTTGCTGGCCTGACATCGAAGGTTTCCACAACTGCCAGTCTCCAGCCCAGTGGGAGCTAATGAAAAATTGGATTGGCACGGGTAGACACTTGCTATGAATAAATGGGAGAAACCGAGCATAGCGAGGGAGCACAAATCAACGAAAGAGGTTGGGATGTTCTTCCTCCAGAGAAATGTGTTTAAATAATGGGTTAAAATGGTGTGCTTTACAGCACACATTTTGTGAAGAAATGTATGAAAAGCAACACAGTTTTGAATTGGTTTTGTAGGGTAAAAAGGGAAAGAATCCAAAAGATACCAAGTCAGCAGCAGAGCACAAGAGTATTTTCAAACATATTTTCATGATAACTTTGCCCAGAATATATGCAAGCATTCTGCTGTTGCAAACAAATGTGTTCAAGCATCCAACACTACTAGCCCTAACATCCTCATGAAAAGATTTGTGGGCATCGAATTGGAGTGACCAGTGAAATTCTGTATCCATCCCACTTTGACAGGGTGGTGATAACTACCTGCATGTCCCCGTTTAAGTCACCCCCACTTCAAAAGTCACCTGCAAAGTACCTCAAGGACCCAGCATGTCACCACAAATTTTCAACATCTACATGACAGCCCTCTCAAAAATCATCAGCAGCTCAGGCCTCATTTGCTACAATTATGCAGACAAAACACAACCCTGAACCCAAGTCAACCAGCCCTGAGCATTTATATCTCACATATAGAGTCATGGATGACAACACATGTTTTATTGCTTAATCATGCTAAAATGGTACTCTAGTTTTATCCTGTCCTAAATAAACATACAACCCAAACATTCATTGTCCAGAAGAAATGGAAATCAGAACTTAGCCAACGGCAGCCATCAGACACCTCGGATTCTTCATGAACAGATCCCTCTCCCTTAAGCCCATTAATTAAAGTAATTTTTAGTATCTGCTTCTTTCATTTGATTAATCATGCCCATCCAGGCATTGCCCTAGTTCTCTTCAGATTGGATTACACCAAAGGCCTATACCTAGGCTTTCTGGATATTTGCTAAAACATATACAAACAATGTAAAATGTATCAGCTAGTCTCCTACTAGTGGCCACATGACCGCGGCTCTCTGAACAATCCACTGGTTCCCAGTTAAATGCATAAGCTTACTCAAAACCTTCGTCATTGCCCACTGTGCCTTCCTCGGCAGGGTCCCAGAATTCACAGAGAAGAAATGCATTCACTCTATGCCTGATCCAGCAAAGCAACACTAATAATTGTCCAATGCTTCAATCAGAAACGGCAAGTAGAATGTTCCTTTGCATTCCTGCAACGAGCCTATGGAACTTCATACACAATTGACTCGAAAAGTGCCTTAAAGGAATCGGCCAAAACCAGGCTGTTCCCAAGACTTAACTGTCAAATAAGCATAGATACTCACACCTCAAAGACCAACCCAATTAATTGACTCAGGTGGGTGAAGGGGTGATAAGAGGCATAGGGCCTCATTACACGGTATGCAGTAACCATGGCGCTATTAGCGCCATGGTTGCTGTCGGTATTTCACTGTGTCTGCCTTGGTGGATGGCGGAATTACCGCCCTACTCCAAGGTGAGCGGGGGCGGTAATTCCCCATTCACCAAGGCACTTCCCCATTCCCATTTTTGCCCCAATAGGGCTCAATGGGAATGGGGAAGGAGCTAATTACGGTACCGCAAATTGCGGTACCGTAATTAGCACCAAGGTCCCTTTGCGGGCCCGTTCCTTAACGGCTGGTAAAACCAGCTGTTAAGGTTGGGTCCCGTAAAGGGACCTCGTAGTAAGGCGTAAGGGTTTACCGGTACCGGTGCCCTTACCGGTAAACCCTTACCACATTCCGTGTAATGAGGCCCATAGTCAGGTAAATAATCAAATTTGCATATTTTATTAAATTGTACAAAAGTCACAATAGGGTAAAGAAATGTAATCCACACAATAACATTTTCTAAAATGTATATAAATACATGTTATATATCAAAAAAGTTCTAGAAAAAATCTATAAAACTGTCTGATAGGGCACTGCTAAATATAGTACATATAGCCACTGTGTATCTAAAACAGTGGGAAAGAGTCAGTGCAAAAGAGTTGTCAAAAAGTGCTAAGTTCCAGGGCACACTAATAACATAGCTGTTAGTCTTTAAATAGCCCACAACATTTTTAACATAAAAAGCAGCAATACACCAAACGGTCACATAATAGTTGGTATATTGTTTTCCAATTTTGATTGAAGATCTGGACCTCTAGTAGAATGCTTGCAGGGTCCATTGGGGGCACAGAGAGTAATTATTCCAGTTGCACTGCCCAAAAATATACTGATGATAACCGATAGTTATTTATCTTGTAAAAACTGATGGAATCCATGAGTAGCAAAGTCAAACATATGTCCATCAGTTATGCCAAGATTGATTGATTGATTGATATTTTATTTCTATCGCACCCGTACACAAGTGTTTCAGAGCGCGGCAAGTGAGGGGAACAGGGGAGAACAAAACAGCGATCTTACTAGGCCCAGTGACATTGAGAACGCGCAAGTGCATGGGAGGGGGGGAGGGGAAAAGTGCATGGAAGGGGGAGAGGTGGAAAGTGCGAAGCAGAGGAGAAACAGATAAATAACAATAAATAAATAACAAAGGCAACAAACAGTGTTAATGCAGCCAGCAATTTGCAAGTGCTAGGTTTAAGGCAGCAGACAGGGTAGGTCCGATAAGTGCAGGAAGAAAAAGGGGGGCCTTTATGGGTACAGATACAGACCCCAGTGCAAGGGGTGGCCCGGAGGCAGTGCGGGAGGGTGACAGGATGAGCAGGTACCTGGTCCCAAAAGACAGAGGGTGGCCAGGTGCACGTTGCCAAGAGAGAACAGATCATGAAGTTCAGCTGAGAGCACATTTACCAACACTGTGCGACACATCCTTTACTGTGCATCCGATCCATGAGTTAAATATACGTGTTTTTTCATGCCGCACGAGGGAGTACCTGTGGCCACACATTTCCATTGCTGCATGGACAGTGACTCTTCCAAGTTCTTTGCACGTACTTGAACTTCATGATCTATTTTCAAAACGTCCAAAGTCTTCCCTCTCCCAACAAAGCAAGGGGATGGCCGGAACCTACTGGCTAGCTTTTGCCCTGTGTCTCTCCTTCCACACTATTCTAAAGTGCTTGAAAGGGTTGTGTTCAATCATTTATCGTGCCAATGTTTTAGACATTCACAACCTTTGAGACCCCCTACAAGCAGGTGTCTGCTCCTGACACTACACAGAAACTGCTCTCATGAATTTGTCCAACTTCATAACCTCTGATAAGCACTCCAACCTTATCTCTATTATATTTCTCCTTGACCTGGTAGCTGCCTTTGACACTGTTGATCACTCTGATCTCCTTAATATTCTCTTTCTTTTTGGGATTTGTGATCAATCCTTTGCCTGGATTGAATCCTACCTGCCACATTGCCAATTTTCTGTCTCCTGGAGCAGCAACAGCTCTCAACTCACTCCTCTAAATGTTAGTGTTCCACATATCTCTGTCTTGGGTTCTCTCCTCTTAACAGTCCACACCTCTACTTTTGGGGCACTAATGTCCTCCTTTGGTTTATCATGCCAACGTTTTGCGGACAACACCAGAATCTTCTTCTCTTTCCCTGAACTCTTCTTTGATCTCTCTATCAAAAACTCACTGCGGTCTCTTAACTTTTCCTCTGCCTATCCAGTTCTCACCTGATACTCTCCTCTATTCTTCTTCAGCTGGAAACATCTGTATCATTGGTAGGACTGTTTTTCTATACTTTGGCATGGTGGACAGATGTATAGAACAGAACCTATATTGTGACACAGGCATCTCTAGGGAGCTGTAGCCAAATGTAGTATCTGTTGTCACATTGGAACGGAGCAGAAGGATTTGTGGGATGGAGCTTGGAATGCAGGGGATAACGGTTGGAGAGACGGAGAGAAGAAGAAGCTGAGAGAGACAACATTGTTCATGTCCCCTTTGCCCATATTACTTTTATATTAAGAATTAGCTGTAAACTGAAGTTACTTGTTCCCCAGTTGCACCCAGTTAATAAAAACCTTTCAATGCCCATCCTGTGTAAGCCTCATTCTTCAGTGGCGATGAGGATTCATAATTGGCCGTTGAGAGGGATCTCCGGCCGACTGCAGGTAGGGGCACAAAGGTGATGGACCGCATTTCCCGCAATTGTTGGTGTGCAGCAGACAATGTGCTGTGATTAATATAAGCAAAACAGCTTTATCTTGCACATGCGCAATGTGGATCACACATAAAAGAAAAGGTAGCAGCAACGTTGCTTTACGTGATGCTCCACTGGCCATTACAAGATCAGGCATTTATCAGAAATCTTCATTTGATCGCCTTCCACTTTGTGGCAGTGAATTTGGAAATCCTCATCTGATTGTGATGTAATACAGCTACAAACTAATTAACAGTAATAGGAGACACACCTGAGTCCATTCTTCTTTGGAAGTCATTTTTGCAAGGAAGCCAGTAACATACCTCAAATAGGTTATCACAGTACATTACATGAATTTTAGAAAGTGAACTATTTTGGCTATTGAAGTGATATATTCATCACAGTATGGTTCACAAGAGTGGTGGAGAAATGTCTATGCACAGTGTAACAGCCCCTCAAATGTTGAAGCCGGACATGGGGGAACCTGCGCTACCATGTCAACATTGGCTTAAGACGTTTGAGCACTACGCTATTGTGGTATGTGGTAATAAATCCTTGCTTATGCACTGTCTCTGGCCAGCTGGTCAGGAGAAGTATGAAGATTTACCAGATCCTCTTTTATGAGAATGTGGGACATGAACGAGTACGAAAAAGCAATACACAAGATGAACAAGCATTATGAAAAAAAAAATCAATATGATATTTGAGAGAGGTACAAGTTTGGGAAAAGAGTCCAGCAAGAAGGTGAGACTGTGGAACAGTATGTCACGGCGTTGAGAAAGTTGGCAAGGACTTGTAAATTAAACCAGCAGTTGGAAGAGAGAATGAGGGATCAGTTTATGCTAGAATGTAGCAGTAGCAAGGCCAGGGAGAAGCTTTGGACTGAAGATGATCCTTCGTTGGATGTGATGTTGAGAATGGCCAAGGAAGTAGAGCACACTGAAAAGTGTGTGAGAGGTCTGGAGAGCAGAGTAAAGGAGGTATCGATCAAGGCATCTGTCAGTGTTGTGCAGCCAAATCCAGAGGAAACTGTTGCAGTTGTTGGAAATGAAGCTAGAAGAGCAAATGTTGGTCACCAAATGGATGGGTGAACAAGGTATGATGGCAGATTCAATGTTGAAAGGAGAGATACACAAGATGGGAGATATAGGATTAGGAGATGGGAATCAGAGCACCAGAACTGTGGTGGAAGTATCCAGATGGGAAGAGGATGAACAGTGTTGAGAAAATGTTACAGGTGTGGGAGTCCATCGCATTGGGCAAGCAGCACCACCTGCCTAGCTTTGAAGATTATATGCAGGAATTGTTACGGGAGAGGTCATTTTGCCAGGTGTTGAAGAGGCAGGTGAGATGGATCTAGTATGAATTGAATTGGAGACAATTATGATGGAGAAGAATATGTTTTATGGTATTAGATAAAGGTGAGGAGATTGACAGCCTGAGAACAGCGATCATGGTTAATGGATAGTGGATTCAGGAGCCAGATATACACTCATCCCGGAGAGAGTGTGGAAGAGCTGTGGACCACAGTTCCTACATGAAGTGGATGTTAGACCGAAAGCATACAGTGGTGCCAAGATTGAAGTAATTGGGTGGTTCATTGCCATTCTTATGTTCAAAGGAAGACAAGCAGAAGGTTGCATTTATGTTTCAAAAAATTGAGGATCTTCACTTCTTAGCTGGATCCATCAGAAACGATTAAAAGTTTGATTGGATCCCAATGCAAGTGATTCAGTACTACTGGTAGAAGGAACAGAAATGAACATGGAGACGATACGGAAGAATACTTTCAAGGAGAAATACCATAGGATGTGTGAAAGGGGTTGCTCATCGCATTCTACTTGAGTTTGGAAACAAACCAGTGGCACAAAAGCTACGTAATATGACATTGGCACTTAGAGAAGAAGTGAAACTGAAGCTAAAGAAACTGAAGGATCAAGGGATCATCAAAAGGATTGATGCGTCTGAATGGGTATTGCCAATGGTTGTGGTCAGGAAAAGTTCAGGAAAGATTAGATTGTTTATTGATATGAGGGAACTAAACAGATGTAATATTCCGGAGAGGCACCTTTACCAAACATTCAGGAGTTAATTTCCATGATGGGTTCAGCAAGGATATTTTCAACATTGGACCTGACTGCAGCCTATCATCAGGTGAAATTACATAGAGAATCTAAGCATTTAACATCATTTATTACCCCAGAGGGATTATATCAATATTGAAGTGTGCTGTTTGGGCTTATTTCAGCAGCCTCGGTTTTCCAAAAAATCATGTACCGGATATTAGATGAGGAAAGTAGAGTTATCCTCTTTCAAGATGATATCTTGGTGTATGCAAACAATGAGGAGAAACACAACAAAGGGTTGGAAAGAGTGTTTAAAAAACTGTGTGAAGCTGTAATGGTACTAAGTAAAGAAAGGTTGAAAATCAATAGAAAGGAAATTGAATACTTAGGGCATGTGATTTTCGGAGATGGAATCTCGCCAAAGAAGGAATTAGCAGACTCAATAAAATCCATGATAACACCTAATATTAAGGAGAAACTCAGGACCTTTTCATTGAGGGATTTTCATATCACACTGTCGTTTTGAGAAGCATGTTGAAAGCCAACAAGAAATTCATGTGGGATGGAGAATGTGAAAGTGAATTTAACTTTATAAAAGAAACATTGGCTAAGGCTCCAATGCTCCAGAATTCTGTGAGAGGGAGAAGGACAGTAATCATCACAGATACCAGCAATGTGGGGCAGGGAGCGACGTTGGTGCAACTTCATGAAGGAAAAGAGTTTATGATAGCTTTCGCCTCAAGTTTACTCAAATGAGCGCAAAAGGCCTATGCAACCATAGAGAAAGAGGCTCTAGCCATCAGGTAGGCCAATGAGAAATTCAGGAGTTTTGTGTGGGGAGTCAAGTTTGAGATTCAAACAGACCACAAGCCTCTGGTGGAAGTGTTTGCCACAAAGTTTTTGGGTAAAGCTTCAAGTATTTGTATTTATTTGTATTTAGTTTATTTATAAAGCGCAGCCAGGCCCTGGGGCATATGGGCGCGTAAGGTAGAGCTGGTTACAGGGTTAAACAGAGTTACGTTACAGTTACAGGAAGGATACAGTTACATGGGTATGCAATCAAAACAATACAGTATGCAATCAAAACAATACAGTCGGCCAGGTTCCAAAGTAGTTACAGGTAGGAGCTGGCATAATAAACAAGTGCATGCGCGGAAGTTAAACTGTCATGAGTCCGTGTTATGGAGCCAACATTTCGTGCTATATTTGAACCGGTTGAATGACAGTTCTGCGCGTAGATGTGGGGGGATGGTGTTCCATAGTTTGGATGCTTGTACCGGGAAGCTAGCTCCACCCGAGTTGAGGAGTTTAAATCTCGGTATGGTCAAGGTGTTAGTTTGGGCTGCTCTAAGAGGTCTCAAGGCGGAGTGTGGTGTGAAGTGGTTAGTGAGGTATGCTGGAGCAAGGTTAGCCCTGACTTTGTGAGTGAGGGCAAGCGTTTTCAGGGATATTCTGTGCTTGACAGGGAGCCAGCGTAGGTTACGTCTGGTCTCAGATATGTGTGCTTTTTTGGGGATGTTCAAGGCAGCTCTGATAGCATTGTTTTGGACTACTTGTAGTTTATTAATATTTTTATGGCTGGTGCCCAAGTAAAGGGCGTTACAGTAGTCTATTTTGGAAAGGACTAGAGCTCTCGCTAGAGTGATACAGTCGGGTGCGGAGATGAATGGTCTGCATGCAGTGATAAGGTTGCAAGTGTAAGCAGCTGATGACACTACTGCGTTGGTTTGTTTAGAGAGGGATAAGGTAGCATCAATGTAAATACCAAGGGTTTTAGTGTTATTAGAGACTGAGATGAGATTGCCATCAATGGTAAATGCTTTGAATGAGGGATTGAGATTTTTAAGTTTGGCATGAGTGCCCAAGATAATCAGCTCGGTTTTATCGTCATTGAGACACAAGCCATGGTGTGCCATCCATGCTTGTATAACTGAGTAGATTTCATTGAGGGTCGTACTGTCTATTTCGTAGTCACCCGTGATAGGAAAGAGTATCTGGGTGTCGTCCGCGTAATTGGTATACGTGACACCCAGATAGTCTAGGATATCGAAGAGGGGTTTCGTGAATATATTATAAAGTGTCGGGGACACGCATGAGCCTTGCGGGACACCACAAGGTACTGGGGCCGGCTCGGCGGAATCTGTGGGAGAGAAGACCCTCATGGTTCTGTTCGCCAGGAAGGAACTGATCCATGCCGTGGCTGCATCTGAAAAGTGGGCTGCAGATTTCAGGTGTTGGCAGAGTGTTTGATGATTAACCAAATCAAACGCTGCTGACAGGTCAAGCAATAAAAGGAGTGCAAGTTTGCCATGGTCTTTCAAGGTTTGGACCTGGGTGGTAAGGTCAATAAGTGCAGTTTCCGTACCGTGTCTTGGTCGGAAGCCTGATTGCCTGAGCCCTAAGTGGTTGTTGGCTTCTAGATAAGCCTGTATTTGTAGGTAGGCTGCTCTGTCCAGTATTTTTAATAGGAAAGGTACCGTCGTTATTGGTCTGTAATTAGACGGGTTAGCTGGGTCAAGCGTAGGTTTTTTGAGGAGTGGAATGACCCAACCGTCTTTAAGATTGTCAGGAACTATTCCAGATTTGAAAGAGGCATTGATGAGATTGGTAATGAATGGCGCAAGATCGTGTGCAGCTGCTTTAACAATCGGGGCAGGGCAGGCATCGCCTTGGCAGTTTGAAGGTTTCAGTTTCCTGATGATGTTTTCTACTTCCCACGTTGAAAGGGGTGAGAAGCTGAAAGGTTTACAAGTCGTTTGGAGGGTTGGAGGTATGTTAGGCAGTTGTTTGTGGTTAGGGTCTGCAGATAGCACAGATTTTTTTGCGTTAATTTTGGATTGTAGACAAGCTATTTTATCTAATAAAGCTTTCTGGATGTTGCTGCACCATAATGCGTCAGTAATACCTTTGTCAGTCGGGGCAATATGGGATTCTAATCCTTTGAGTATTTTGAAGAGTTCTTTAGTATTGGATTCCGCTTGTGTAATCCTTTTGTTATAGGAGTCTTTTTTGGCTAGGAGTATGGCTTCTTTGTAGCTAGAGGATACTAGGGTTAGTTCAAATTTGTTCGGTGCTGTGGGATGTTTTTTCCAAAGTGCCTCAGCGGTTCTTTTGGCTTTACGTAGTTCTCTTAACTGAGGCGTGAACCATGTGTTAAGGTGACGCTGTGGTTTCGGTTTCCGCAGTTTTAGCGGGGCAATGGAATCCAGAGCTTTAAGTATAGCCTGGTTGTAGGTGTCCACTAGAGCTGTAGGGTCTGCATCTGAATCAATGTTATTCAATATGGGGAGTAGTATAGGTAGGAGTTTGTCGGGAGTAATGTCTTTCTTATTTCTCGTGCGGATGGCAGGGGCGATGGTGGGCGCTGAGTGAGTAGTGTTAGCTTTGATAGCAAAGGTTAGTTTGTGGTGGTCTGACCAGATGCATGGGTCATTGAATAGGAGGTCAATAGAGCAGTTGATGTGTGAGAGCCAGTCTAGAGTTCTACCTTTAATATGGGTAGATTCGTGGATGATGTGCGTGTGACCCAAATCAGATAATGAATTGGCTAAGTCAAGGGCATTGGTGTCTTTAGGATCATTGAGACCGAGGTTAAAGTCCCCAAGTAGGATGGTTTGCGAGTTAGGTTTGGTGTTTATGGATATAAGTGAAGCAATGTCCTCTGTGAAAGAGGCGATGGGTCCTGGTGGTCGATAAATGAGGTGCACGGTGGCCGTGTGGTTGGGTGAGAGCGGTAGCTTAATTGACAAGGATTCGGCAGACGGGATTTGCGCATCTTGGATGATTTTGATGTCGAAGGTATTTCTGTATATGAAGGCAAGTCCGCCTCCCTTAGTTTGAGTGGTGTTTCTGTCAGATCTTATGATGGCATAATCATTAGGTATTGCGAGGGCAAGAGATGGGCCGGATGCGGCATTGAGCCAGGTTTCAGTGACTGCGAGGACATCAAGGTTTTCATAGGTTATAAAGTCAGCAATGTCGAGAGCATGGGCAGGAAGAGACCTGGCATTCACTAGTGCTGCTTTGATGAGTTTGTCTTTTTTGAAGTTTTTTTCAAATGTTGGCGGTGGATTGTGGGCTAGATTGTTGATGTCAAAGGGGGGAGGAGCATGATTATGGGCAAGATGCGAGTGTTTTATGGTACGGGCTCTTAGTCTGGAGTTCCTGCTTAAGATACTAGGGTGGTGAGAGTGCTGGGAGGTAGGTGGACAGGTTCGGATGTTCGGACTGGTATTTCTCTTCAGTGAGCTAGAATGGTACGAGCCTGGGTGGGTGGGTGGTCTAGTTCTGGAGTTCAGTCTAGAATTTCTGATGGTGATAGTACAGGGTTGGTTGGGTGTTGGTTTGGAGGCAAAGTGTCGTATCCAGAGTGCTGGATCATCCAAGTATAGATTTGCGGGTGTCATGGTGCTAGGCCTCAGGAGGTGGTGAGTGCCATGCCTAATCTAGTGGGTGTGTAATGTTTAGAGTGTAGGTCAGGCTGGCTGGACCAATAACTACTGTAAGTGTACAGTAGGTGTATGAGCGTTGATAGGTACCAATACATGATGTATAAGGTGATACTGGTACACAAGGTGACGGGGGTGGTCTATTAGCGAACAGAGGCACAGCATAAATTGATTGAATTTAATTGAGGAGTAGCTATGCAGGGCGTCAAAACAGACGACGTAGTCTGTGGGCGGCCGAGTGACCAAGGCACAACAACTGTAAATGAGGTCGACCAAGAGGCACAACACACTGGTAAATGTGGTCAAATAGGCGACCAAAAGGCACAACACAATGTGGTCTGCTATTGACCATAAGGCACAATACAGTCTCAATGTGGTCAGCTATTGACCATGAGGCACAACACAAAATCAACTGTGGTCAGGGGCGACCATAAGGCATAGCACAGTATAAGAGTGGTCTTCTATTGATCGTAAGGCATAGCACAGACAGTAAATGTGGTCTAATAGGCGACCAAAAGGCACAACACAATGTGGTCTGCTATTGACCATAAGGCACAATACAGTCTCAATGTGGTCTGCTATAGACCATAAGGCACAACACGGTCTCAATGTGGTCTGCTATTGACCAAAAAGGCACAACACAATGGTAAAAGTGGTCTGATAGGCGACCAAAAGGCACAACACAATGTGGTCTGCTATTGACCATAAGGCACAACACAGTCTCAATGTGGTCTGCTATTGACCATAAGGCATAGCACAGACAGTGGTCAATAAGTATTTATAAGCCAAACAGGTGTTGGGCACTATAGATAGACCCGCAAAGGAAACAGTGTAGAAGATTGAGAGGTATATTGTGCGACTTAGCAACCAGGATAGGTGGGCTGCAAACTCTAGCTAGAGCGCCTAGAGTCAGAATGTAACACTGTAAGACTGGTTTACTTACATGGCCTGGTGGATATGAAGAAATTTGAAAGCATTGGCACATCAGTGATGCCTTGTTGGCTGACAATGTTTCAAGACGGGTAGGGAGTGTTCCGTGCCTTCATTTGCCAGGGTTAAAGGGCAGCATCTGTGGCCCAGGCCCACAGTGCTACGAACAGGCGCAGGAACAGGCCTTTGTATGGCCTTCGGACTGGCCGCCGGCGAATCCGCCTGCCGGCGGATCCAGCTGATGGAGTCGAGGCTCAGCCTCGGTTTCACGCCGCGCTGCGCCCGGCATGGGCGAGTCAGGCGCCGTCTGGGGACAGGGTCAGGCAGGCCCTGTTCGTGTTGCTCGCTGGAGCGTTGATCCTCTGCTGGGCTGGGGGGGCTCCTGCCCTCACCCCTCGATGAGGAAGTATGGAATGGGGTGATCTGGGGCGCAGGAACAGGCCTTTGTATGGCCTTCGGACTGGCCGCCGGCGAATCCGCCTTCCGGCGGATCCAGCTGATGGAGTCGAGGCTCAGCCTCGGTTTCACGCCGCGCTGCACCCGGCATGGGCGAGTCAGGTGCCGTCTGGGGACAGGGTCAGGCAGGCCCTGTTCGTGTTGCTCGCTGGAGCGTTGATCCTCTGCTGGGCTGGGGGGGCTCCTGCCCTCACCCCTCGATGAGGAAGTATGGAATGGGGTGATCTGGGGCGCAGGAACAGGCCTTTGTATGGCCTTCGGACTGGCCGCCGGCGAATCCGCCTGCCGGCGGATCCAGCTGATGGAGTCGAGGCTCAGCCTCGGTTTCACGCCGCGCTGCGCCCGGCATGGGCGAGTCAGGCGCCGTCTGGGGACAGGGTCAGGCAGGCCCTGTTCGTGTTGCTCGCTGGAGCGTTGATCCTCTGCTGGGCTGGGGGGGCTCCTGCCCTCACCCCTCGATGAGGAAGTATGGAATGGGAATTTGTAGAATTTGTAGATGGGTGTTCAGGTTGCAGGAATTCAATTTCATTATGGTTTATATTCCTGGTGCAAAGAACCACACAGCAGAATGTTTGTCAAGGTTGACCAGTTATAATGACATGAATGAGGAACTTGAAGAACAGGAGATGATTTGTGAAGTGTCAAATGCAGCAATATCTAGACAAGAATGGGATGAGGAAGTGATGAAAGACACCATACTATCAAAGGTTATGAAGAATTAAGAGAAAGCAAATTGGAACAAAACTGCAATGACAAAAGCTGGAACTATTGCATTCTGGAATGTTAGACATGAACTTTATGTCCAGAGTGGGTGTCTGATAGTTAATACCCCCGGAAGGGCTCTGAGAAAAGATCATCCATCTTTGTCATGAAGGCCATCAAGGCATGGTGAAAACTAAATACAGGATAAGGAACACATATTGGTGGCCTGGATGTGATTTGCAAGTGAAAAGAAGAATCATAAACTGTATCCTTTCTTTGAAGAGTGACACATTTTGTGTGGGGGCAAAATATCCCATGGTGCTAAGAGACATACCGGAGGTGCCTTGGAAGAAAATAGCAATTGATGTGTTGGGTCCGATTTTGAGTGAAGGATGTCCTATATATTGTATTGTGGTGATTGACATGTTGATGAGATGGGTGGAATGACCATAGTGTCTCAGGTTACGACTCAGAAAGTTATTGAATTCATGGAAGAAGTGTGTGAACCTGAAGGGTATCCTGAGGAGGTTCTGATGGACAATGGATCTCAGTTCAAATCTAGGGAGATGAAAAATATCTGGAAGAGAGGTCCATTATTCATAAGGTCAGCACCATTTATCACCCCCAGTCCAATGGTGTAGTGGAGATGTACAACAGAGTAATCATGGATGCCATTAAATGGACATGGTCCAATGGGAGAGACTGGAGAGCGGTGGTGAAGGAGACAGTGTTTGCTCACAGATTCACACCGCACAGTACCACAGGAGTTTCTCCGTTTGTGCTAAGCAGGGGAAGGAAGGCAAACACTAAACTATTTCCAGGATGGATGAGTGTGTGTGGCTGGCAGAAGTGTTTAATTGGATGGGGTAGAGAACAACATTTGGCAGAGGCAGCTGAATAACAAGGAGCAGTATGACAACAAGAGGTACAGGAGAGGAAGGCTGCCATATGTTTGGTGTTTGGTTAGGATCAATCTCCCAGTTGTGCTGTGGGAGAATGGTTGTCGATGGTCGAAACCTGTGAGGGTGGTGGAAGCATTTAAGCATGCAGTGAGAACCAGTGATGGCAGGATGTGGAACAATGAAAGAGTGGTGGTTGTGGAAGGTGAGGAAGATGGTAATGCTGGACTGATGTGTGGAGATAGTGTGGTGCAGAGAAGGGTGGAGGTTGGTTGTGGTTCTTCAGAGGGTAGCTCTGTGAGGATGATTTCCTTGGCAGAAAATACAGATATGCCATGCGGGATGTCAATAGATACACCATGGGGAACATCAAGATTCGGCAGGAGCTACAAGAGACGCAGACACTTATTGGACTATGTAGAATCTTAAATTGGGTAGTGTCTTTATGAAAGAGAGGAGATGTGTAGCATCTAGCTGAATGATGTTGTCACATTGGAACAGAGCAGAAGGACTCATGGGATGGAACTTGGAATGCAGGGGATGACGGTTGGAGAGACGGAGAGAAGAAGAAGTTGAGAGAGATGACATTGTTCATCTTACTTTTATATTAAGAATTAGCTGTAAACTGAAGTAACTTGTTACCCAGTTGTACCCAGTTAATATATACCTTTCTATGCCCATCCTGTGTAAGCCCCATTCTTCACCAAACCAGTTCAAGTAGCAGTCACAGGAGGTCTAGGCCACATTGGTGGTGAGCTTGTAAAGGGTCCACAATGAGATCACACAATGGGAATCATGGACTACACTTAAACAGGATGTATCAAAATACAATTATCATGTATTGGCCAAACACACTATAGACAACCAACTTCTAGCAAGTAGAGTTATCACACAACACTAGCAAAATAGATTACATATACATATTCACTTATCAGAGGGCATAATATAAATCACAAACTCCTGCAAAGGAAAAATTAGGTTATATTATGCATTTAAAGGTCCACAGAGAATGATCCCTAACTCAGAAGGTCTAGCCCTAAATTGTCTGGGGCCCTTTGCCCAATAGTTCAGCTAAAGTTTTACAGAATCAGTAAGGCAGGAAAACATGCAGGTCGGGTCAGAATACAAGTTAAACTAGCTAACAGTAGTATCCACAACTTTAAGAAGTAATGCGTGAGCAAGCAGTGGCAAAGCCAATATTGTTAAAGTTTATTATAAGCCCATAGACCTGTAATGGGAGTTCAGGAGTAGGTAGGAATCACTGTAACTTACCCCGTACTGTGATTCTTCCCGAGACTTGGCAGGACAAAGGAAGACGGTCTGAGGTTGCTTTTCCTGCTGTTGTTCGCAGTCCTCGATTCGCAAGGGTTGCAGGTTCTAGCTGATCTCCGGTTGGTGTCTTTCGCTGGTGCAAGGACTCTCGAATAAAGAATGCAGCAAAACCTGATGCAGGACCCCTCTCAGGACTGGACTCGTGTCAGGTAAGCGATTTCGGACAGTGATTACCACAGCACGGCAACGCAAAGGGACTCAACTGCTGTGGTCAAACTTTCTCTCTTATCTTGGGTCCCCTTGATACTAGGATGCCGATATTTCACAGAGGTGAGTCCTGTAGGGCCAGCCAAGGATCCCCAAAGTTCCAGGTTGAAATGTCAAATGGTGACATCGGCAGCATGCTAGCCCAAACTCAGAGTTGGTCAGCCACAGGACGGTCCCGGAACACTTTCTGAAGGCTTTTCTTTGCAAGGTACTGAGCTGACTTCATGAATGGATGTTCCCTCCACTCTCAGGGTTGCAGCTTCTTCGCAGGATGGCTAAAGATCTTCAGCAAGACAGTGATCCTCCAGGACAGCAACAGAAGTTGGTAGCTAGGCCTCCTTCTGATGTGTCTCCGGTTTCTTCGCAGATCTCACATCTGTATAGAAGCCTTGGCTCCTTCAGATTTCTCCTGGATCAATCAAGAATCGGTGCAGGGGTCTTCTTCTTATCCTAAAAGCCAGGTAAGAGCTCAACTCCCACTAGCCAATAGCTGTAGTAGCCCACACACACACACCCCAGCAGTGGTCCAATCAGGACCACTAGCAGGAAAACTCATGCATAACACTCAGACACACTGAAACCAGTTTGTGGAATGGGACCAGACAGTCCCAGCCCACATCCTGCCAGCAAACACACACAGCTCTCCAGTAGCCCAGCAAAAGCTTCTACTTTCCTAGTTATTGGAAGTCCTTATAAGGATTTTCCGGGCCTCAACGGCTGGGAAGAAGGCTAAAGAGCAAGATGGGAAAAGTACAAGCAAAAACCCATGTGGCAAGGCCATGTTTGGATTCTGGCCACAGTTATTAGCCAAACGTGGTAAACACACTAAAGGTAAAATGAGAAGTCCCCAAAAATGGGAAAAAGTCACTGGTGCCACACACTTATCCTTTTTGCACACCTAGAATAAGCAAAAATCATCTGAGTGTTAGTCTAGGGCAAAACAAAAAGTGTACCCCGTGGTACTGTAGTGTAAGCTGCATTGTACAATGATAAAACCTACCACAAGTGATAACAAGTTACTAAAAGTAGTAACAAATTCACAGGACTAAGGGAAACAATGTTTCCAAGTGCTGACAGCCTGAAGGAGATGTCAGTTTCCCCATAACATATGAGCAAAAGCCAGTGGAGTGACTGCAAAAAGAGCTGTACAGCATAAAAAATAAAACCGAAAGATAAAGATGGAAGGAACGGTGTGGTAAAGAGAAATCTTTCCTAACAGTCATCTATAAACCTTCTCACAACTTCACTACTTTCATCTCCAAAACTGCAACCGCAGCTCCCCCAACCTCTTAAATATTAGAAAAAATCAGGCACCTCCTTCCTCTCAAAGCTGACAAGCATCTATCAACCACTTCTGTCTTCTATAAACTGTCTACTGTGCCAGCATCCTCTTTGGTCTCCCCAACTATGCTTTCTGTACTCTCGACAAGATTATTAATTTCACTACCAGGACTCTCTTTGAACTATGCCTCTGCACGCCTACTTCCTTGTGCCATCACCAGTCTGGATGTCTGACGGTGCAAAACAGGGGTAGATTTAAACCTTTTCTCCTGGTTCACAAATCAATCCACGTTAAGGCACCACTGTATCTATCCTCCTATCCAACTCCATAAGCCTTCTCGTAATCTGTGCTCTGCCACCTCGACTACCCTTGTGGCACCTCGCCCTCCCTGTGCTTGCACTAAGTTCGACTCTTTCCCTCTTCTTCCTCCACTTGCATGGAATTATTTTTTCCCAGACATCCGAGAAACAGTCCACATGGATTTGTTCAAAACCAAACTAAAAGTCTAATTCCTGGTTTGGGAGTTACCCTCTTAACATGTCTCACATCTGCCTTGTAACTAACAGTTTTCGAACATTCGAACACTTGTAACCTGCCTCTTTTCCTCACTTTCTCTGCCACCAATTTAGCCTTTTATCCATCATGGTTACTTCCTGGAACATTGTTGGCCATACCGCCTGCTTGCACTCAAAAATGTCTAATGTTGATTGTTCTTTATGTATGTACACTTATGCATCATACCTGGTAACTGTTCTATTTACTCCACTTCACAACCTGATAAGAATGTCACTCATACTCATCCCATTGTAAGAAGCTCACTGCTTCCAAACAAATCAGATTTCTTATCTATTGTTCGTTCTTTTGTGATCAAAAGAGCATTGTTCCTGCCAGTATATATATAAATAAATAGAAAACGCTCCACATTTTCACCTGCCCCCTGACCAAACCCATTCTGGTTTAGTCTATTCCATTGTTAGAGGGCTTCTCAAGAGCCTCCCAAACTACCTCCCTCTGCCCTCAACTAACCCAGCCCACTTCCAATCACTTGCCTCCTTACATTAGTTATAAACCCCTGATCAATGTGGCACCGCACTGAGTGGGGTTGAGTTATGCAGGGGCAAGACCCCCAGAGGTTTGTCCAACACCAACTATGATAATGCATCAGTCAAAAAAGGCCCAAAGTCCACACAAGTTCACACAGAAAGATGTCCAAATGTTTCAGAAATATTTATCTACTTTACTCTTTTGTTCATGTAGCCATGATTATCAAAGCTTGTGTGCAGTTCCTATGTTCAAAATGAATGCACACTCCCTGTTTAGACGTGCACGGGCTGATTGCGTGCAGCCTGTACCATCTTGCTTTTGATGCAGTGTTGATTATTAGTTTACCTGTCTTCACCTTGTCGTGCTGCGTGCGATGCCATTGCTTCATGCATGGATCGCATGACTGCCATTATACCATCTGTTGAAGCAGTGTTGCTGATGTTAGCTTTTGTTTGAAATTCACAGAAAACACTGGTTCTGGTCAATACGATTTGAGGTCCACAACAAAAGCTGTTTTATGTTCATGATATTCATTTTCTTATTATTTTTGTGTTGCATTTTGTCTGTCTAAATCACATTTCATGTTTTGTCAGAACGTTATGATGTGCTAAGTATTCATTTGTACTCGTTGTGTTCTAGGTCATTAGTTAATGGTTGACGATGGACCGTGAATCTTGTCATGATGGATTTTGAAGATTGGAAATATAGAGCTGCTTTGATCCAAGAGAATTAGTACCTTTGTGGAGCTGTGACAGGGCTGTGCATTAGCACCCTGGTTGTTCAACCAGTATATGTCTGATGCGTCTGAGAGGCTCGAGAAAGCTTGGATGGCCTACACGGATGATTTTCTCCTTCTTGAAAATCTCAAGTTGGCCTCCATAGATTATTGAACGCTTTCTCAAACTGTGCTAAAGAGAATGGGATTTTAATAAACCCCAACAAAATGAGGATGTTGGCCTTTACTAAAGCAGTGAAAAAAAAGTGCAGCCCAAAATGGTCGATTGGCAGAGCATTGATAAAGCATTGATAAAGACATGCACAAGTCTTACATATCTGGGTTTCCATTCAGCGCCCAACCGGGCGTAAAGAACATTGAGCAGATCTTGTGCCAAAAACTCACTTTACTGCACAACTGGGCTATTAAGCTCAACCGTAAATATGGGCGCTTTTCTTAAAAACCTGCACTTGTATTTTGTGAGGGCAAAATCATGCCCAATGTTTATCTATGGTCTTGAGCTTTATGGGAATGCCATTTTTAAAGTTGTGGACCTCATTGAGGTAAGATTTTGGTGTAAAATGCTGATAAAATGTGATCCCATTGGCATCCATCAGATTCGACCTGGGTATGATCTCCTTAAGAGCCAAGTCAAATGGTGTATGCTAAAATTATTTGCAAAACTGACTGCTCCATCCCCTGGTACAGCATACAAGGTTATGGGCGAGGCACTCAGGAGTGTTCCTGGTGCATCCTCCTGGCCCTTCTTGGCTAGTATTGGTAAAAACTTTGAAGCGCTTTTAGCTGCATTATCTCTGGATGTGGGCACACTCTTGGCTAACCCAGTTAAAGGTAAGATGACACTGATGGATCATGACTGGATTACTATGACCAACCTGTTCCATTCTTATCCATCAATGAACCACCTGGTCACGAGCACCAAAAATGGGGGTCACTTTCCACTATGTTAACCTTGTTTCCGTCTCGAATCTACAGGGATATATTGATGAGATTCCGGTGGAATTTGCTCTCAACTAGGGAGATTCAACATAGGAGGAAGCTTATGTATGCTAATAACAGTGGATGTAGATTCCGTAATGCTTCGGGGGAAGTATCAAGCATTTTCTGCTTTATTGCAAATACCTATCTGAGCATAGAATGCACACCATGGCAACATTTCAGGTATGTCAGATATCTGTCGCGCCTTGAAACACTTGTATATAGGCGCGTTATGAATGCCATATCAAATCATATCTGAATTTATGTTAGATGATGAAACTTTTTGGTGGTTTTAAGAATACTTGGGAAGGTATTGCAATATCGGCTTTCATCAGGAGTATGAATTTGAACAAATTTTTATGTATGCGAGTTTACAGATGTAATTAATTATACTTCGTAATGTTTTTACATTATGGTTGGATGAAATGTCATCTTTCTTATTACTGCTTTGATGTATATATGTATATGTCAAGTATTATTTCTTTTTTATGTTGTTCTGTTTGTAAAGGTTTTTGTTAAACCGTATACAATACAAAAAAGAAAGAAAGTTGGACCTGGAATCTTGTCACGATGGAGTTTGAAGATTGGAAATATGGAGCTGCTTTGATCATGAATTTTATGTGAAGGAAGTAGTTACTTGGATAAAGAACAATTTGTGAATCATTTGGAAAGATGTCCATGTAAATCTGTGCCTGATGTAGGTCTAATTCGACTGATCTGATACTATAACTACATATGAATCCCCCCAGGGAAATTCATCTGTATGCCTGCTAGTGCCCACACCACTATATTAACCATTGGAGATCTCTATATGCAGTGACCATAACACCAATTGTCCTCCAAATACACTAGTACTAGTACTTGACTTTTCTCCTGTGATAAATCTGCCTCAAACCACCGTGAAACCCCAGGACATTTGGGACTCGGGTATGTCTGGCCTGCATCCATGAATACCTCAGGTTTCCTGCCTCTTTCTCTCCTCACTCGAATCACCCGCCCCTCACCCTTTACCCGAGCATGTGCCAGAAGCCTCTGAAATGATAAAAGTGTGCGAAACAAGACCACTTTACATTACATTGGTGGCAAGCCCGGGACAGATTTGCATACAATTAACACCATTTTTATATGTTCTAGATGAGTTAGAAATGATGGAATGGAGCAGCCCAGACGCATGCACAGTGTTTATTATGCATTTAAAGCGGCCCATCCATTAATGTTTGGTGTTTAGCGTGGGTCTCCCTAATTAGAAGCTCTGTATGGCCAGAGCCATCGAGAAACCTCACTGCCAAGACTCAACTAGGCTAAATCGTGCTTAGGGTTGCTTGTGTTCCTACGTACCCTAGCCGTTTGGCTGGCCTGTTCCCAGTGGTGCTAGGAACAAAAGTGATTTGCATATGGCTGGTCTCCTTCTGTAACATCGGCGATGAGTTAAAACTCATGCGATGAGAGATGACAGGAGGAATTCTCTGTGGTTATATACTTGCCTGCGCAGCTGCACTATGATCAACAACGTGTGCTATTTTAATGGATATCTGCTCTATGTCACAACCAAGAAGTGGGCAGTGCTAAACTCCTGGAGACAATTGGCAGATGGTGGGAGCTGCACAGGTAAAATAAACCAAGACGCATATGCTTAATGTATGGCGTCTGAAAAAAAAGTGCACGGTTTTAAATTGTGTTATAAAAAAGGCCCATAATCGAAAGCACATTTGCTCAAAATATCGTTTTGTGATGCATTTACAATTCGCAGGCATAGAAATGGTTCTACTTAGCACTAATAGAAAACGACATTGGGTGTGCGTTGCCTTATTTCCCCTCCAACATCCAAACTCAAACAATGTACACACAGAAATGTCAGCCATTCCATTCAGACCTCATTTTTCTTCGTCAATCGTCACTGCGGCCCATACAATCCACAAACACACCACATTCCTTTCGCAGGGTGCCACGCACTTCTTAACCTTTTCTAACAAACGGCGGATCTACCACTTTCATCAAAATACATTTTATACAAGATCCGGTCTGTCCGGACACTGCTCTAAGACGCAAAGAATGATTAGTTGTCATTCATCATTAGTATTTGACTCTTTATGAAAACTGCACTGAATAAAACCGTAATTCACAAAATGTGGAAACAAATCTACAGGCTGCTACGTTATTAAAGACATTTGATGCTGTAATGTTTTATGGTAACTAATGGTAGTGTCGAAAGAAGCTCTCCTGGGAGACCAAAATACGTGTGCTGCACAGCTTTTTATCGAATGAGCAGGAGGTTAGGGGAAAAATGGCTTCCCTTTCAGTAACACGGTTTTTCTTATTAGCTGAATACCTAGACACTGCAAGATCTACAGCACATAAAGGCCACTTGAGGTACTTGGGCGGTCTTACAGAAACTTTACACCAGTGCAAGTAGCACTTGGATAAAAATGTCCCGAGTGTAAACAATACATCTTTCAATGTATTTTTGCAACAGGGCAAAGGACTGGAATTAGAGAAAACATTGGCCTAGAGCCAAAACATCCTGTCGTAGTGATAATTGCATCCGCCAAGGTGTGACTTTTTTTGCAATGTGTCCCTATGTTGTTGCACCGGGGCAGTTTTTGTAATACGGTCTGCACTAGTGCAATTTCTATCCTAGTACTAATTGCATTTTCAACAGTACAAAGTTTAAGTAGTATGGCTTTTTTGCACCAGGCTAAAAGACTTGCACTGGCACAATAGTTTTCTTATATCGCTCTTGGTGTTATCAATGTATAGTACTGAACATTGGGTGCTATAATATAAATTGCCCTATTGCCGCCATTATTACTGAAAGTTTGCACCAGTGCAAGTGCAATTGGGCACAATTTATCATAGTGCAAAAAGGATGTTCCTTTAATGGATGTTTGTACCAGAGCAATTTGTAAAAATGGCAAGTGGTAAAATGCATTCAAAGAATATTTTTTTGGAGTAGGGCTATTTTTGCCCAATGTTATTTGGGATACTGTTTTGACTGTTATCACTGTGTGTTCTAATATCTGGTTCTCATTTCTCTCGTCACATATCCGTATGTTTTATGCCTATGACGGGATAGTGGGTTTACATTTTAGTATTGGGTGAGAAGTATTTTAGGAAACTATACTGTTGCAAACACATGACCTAGGTATTTTTACTGTGTGTTAAATCTGTTTAAAGTACTTATGGAGCTAATAGAAATATATATATATATATATGTAATCGAATAAAGGTGCATATTTTTCAGTATACCGATGTGTTGTGTTTTCTTTGAATGAGTGTGTGGACTAACTCAGTGGCATAACACAAAATGTGGGGGTCCCTTACAAGCCCTGCTGCATGCCCCCTCTCAATTGCTTCAAAAAAGCACAGGCTGCACACCAGACTGCCGGGGCCAGCCTGCGCCCGCATGCATGTGCAATGTGCATGAAGATCATGATGGTTCAGTGGCACGTTGAGTGCTGAAATTGATAGAGAGATGTAAACAAATGATTTAATCAAACCTTAGATCTTTCACCACATGCAGAATGAAAGGGAAGGTGTCTGACCCTCAAATGTACCAGCATCCACTGTGCATAGCCACAAATGTGAGGGAGTTCTGAGAGATGTTTCCCTTCAAGAAACATTTTTAAACATGTTTTCAATTGGTGCTTTCTGTAGCGCAATTTTAGAAAAATGTTGTTAAAATAGTGTCAAATTAGAATTGGTTCTCTAGAGTAACATAAAAATGAAAATCCTTGTGCTAGCACTGAACGGGAACATTTCCAGGATACCTTTGTCAACAACATAGGTCAGCACTGCCAATGCAAGTCATTTTCAAGCATTTTCAAGCAGCCGCACCCACGATATATGGTAGAATTACCAATATAAATATAGTATATAGTATAAATATAGTATATAAATACCCTATGCCAGTATGTTTACTGAAAATCACTTTCATGAAGCTACAGCAACAATCTATGCCAGTATGGTCACAGCATTAAATTACTTTCATTAAGTTGCGGTCACAATTTAGCGATGCTAGTATAGTCCTTACTGAAAATCATTTCCATGGAGCTATGGGCAAACATGTATGTCAATAATAGCCACTGTAATTCACTTTTACTTAAGCTACAGGCAAACTCTAGTCCATGATGGTCATTGGAAATTGCTTCATCTCTCTGTGGCCAAATTCTACACCACTAATGGTCAGTGTCATTTACTTTCATGAATCTGCAGACATATCAATGCCAGTGTGTGGGAGGAGAGGGTCTTGGAACACCCCCCTCCATTTTTCACACTTCCTGGGTAGGCCGAGTGGCGGCTGCTTTGGGTCCAGGGCCCCGGCTCCGGAGCAACCATGCAGGAACACCCCTAGGAACTGTGATCCCCCCTTAGGAAGGTGTGAAACCAGAGTTGAAAAAGACTCCATTTTGTAAGCTACCGACTCCATTTTGTAATGGCAAGACAGTCATGAAGCTAAAACACAGGCCCGCAGCTCTCCCAGGCAGACGCGCACAGCAAGCAAGCTCCTCCCCTCACCCCCTCCCCTCTGCCGCCTCTGCAGTTGTTCGGTTCTCATGAGAGACTAGCCGTGAGAATGCAACAAACTTTACACTGTATCTTCTTCCTTCCATCTTACTTCATTGACCCTGACATGGCCCAGCACAAAGGCCAGCACAAAAGTCATTCATCTCTATGAACCTGCCACCTACCCAGCAGACCCTGGCCATAAAGAATACTGTCCCCTCACTCTTAAAACAAAATCAAACAGTTGAACTTTGTTTGATTGTTCGCACCTTAGTAAAACAAGAGCCAAAGTGTCTTTCTGCATATAGACAAGAGATGTTACTCACGGGCCCGGTTCTATTTCATGTGAGTTAGTGAAAGGGTTGTAGTAGAATAATAGATACGGTAACGTAATGTATAATATATGTGTAGTAGAAAATCCTAACGTTAGAATTCAATTATAAAGGTATGATGTATATTAACATATAGTTTGATGCTGCTAATAGAAATGGACTAACGTGACGAATTGCATAGCCAACATAACACTGTACACGCCAGCATAAAGCTACCTCATCTTCTAGTTAACTGTGATTACATGAATGACATTATGTGAAATTAATACCACAACCAACTGTTCTGACTAGAATGTTCATATTATGACAATATGTGTTAAGGCCACATGTGATGACGATATGTGTTAAGGCCACATGTGCAGAACCTGAATCATGAACTGTTTAGTGTAAAATTGGACACTGACTCTGGCATACGTCTACAGTCCTAATGAATTCGTAACAATGAGGATGTTAAGCTCAATAGAATTATAATGTGCTTTAAACAAATGTAACCAGAATGTAGAGTAATAGGCCACATGTAAAGAGCCCATATGTGAAACTCGTTTCTGACAGCCCAGTCTCTTTATGTAATAGCGGAATTGTACTACCAGGTGTTTCGATTTCCCCTTGTGGTGTCAAAGGAGATTCGCAGAGATTTAATGATGTTTGAACAAACTGACTGCTAACCCCCCCACAACGAGATTTATGTCCACAGTGGTATGTGCCTTTTGTGACCTGTCTTATAGTGTAAATACAGTCTTAGATGTAGAGCCCTCTTTGTTGTTTATAAGATGGCCATTCCAGACCATGCAATGACCTCAAAAGCCCCACCCCTTTAGCCAATACATCTTGCATTTTATCAACATACGGTTAAGATGCATATCATCAGGTCAAGTGCTGTATTTAATGGTTCTACTCTGACCTGTGCCCATAAATAAATTAACCTGTACTTGCAAGTCTTTGAGTTTACTGGACAAGCAGATCATGGTAGTGAATGAATGGGAATGTGTGGGCAGAAGGGCAAATGTCAACTTGTTATTTAATATGTACCCAGCACAACATGTTGCCGATCCTGCATGCCAATTCGATGAGCCCAGCTGACCGCTCGACCCGAAAAAGCGTCATCACTATACCACATGTCCTCAAGCCAACCAAGCGTCTCCAACCCTATGGAATCTATAGGTGTTCACCCCTAGTGACCAATCCTAATCTATTATGTGCCCCCTAGGCCTTCCCCCTGTTCGATGATGATATTGGTGTATAAAAGCAATTTGTAACATGTTTTCTGCAGAGCGTTCTTGGCGTAGGGAGAGTAGATTCTGCTTGCCCTATTTAGATAAAAAACGTTTTTAACACCAGCACTTGGTCTTGGTCTCATTCCCTCCAGGGATGTATCCTGAGGGACTCTATTGAGTGATTTGACTGTATTTTCGGGGTCCTCTCACTTTCATTGGTGACCCCGACGTGTTAGCGTTCTTTCTGTCCTTCTGGCACGAGACGTCCCTCTGTTTATGACCCGGAGCGCACTCCCTCAAGAGCTACCTGCCAACGACAATCGATACACCTAGACGTGTGCACGCAATAGGGCAAAAGGGTACGGGATCCCCCTTTACAAAACCCACCGTACCACTCGCCGGAGCCGGGCGTGGTCTTTGAGCGAGGAGCGGCGCACGTACTGGTCGGGTCCAGTGGGTTTCGGATCAAGATGGACACGTGAGTACCAAGTGTGGGTGGTATTAAAAGGTGGGTGGGAGTCAGATTAGAAGGGTTCGGGACAAATAGCATAATTCTGGGTGAACAGGTACTGAGACTGTAGTGCAGGGGGAACGTGGGTGTCTGGGTCTTTCCTGTCTTTCCATTCTACTCTTATCTATCGCATATGGCCATTAGCACAGTAACAGAGAACAAGGTGAGAAGAGGTTAAGGGATCCTATCTCCATTGGGGGTGGAAGCCGGCACCACATAGTGCTATCTCGACTAGTACAGGATAAGTGGATATGGGAAAACTGATGAAGTGGGAAAAGTGAACAAAAGGCTCCCACCAATCCCCTCATACCCCTGGCCTAGAGGATCACGGCCCAGACACCCGCCTCGAGAGGAGTTTGCCCATCTACCAGACGACCAAATACCCTGGTACAGGAACATACGGATGTGCCCACTCGCGTGCCCACCCGCCTGCCCACCAGCCTGCCCTGCACATGCCGACACCTGCGGCATGGATGGACTCGACTGAACCATCCAGCACTAAATCAACACATCGTTAGAGATGCCATGACGACCTAGCCAACGGTCAGCACACCCGTGCAAACATGCACACTGGACACTCCCACACCAATCCACACGAAGAACATACTCAGTGCTATGACATAGGCGACGGACACACCCACGGACGTGCATCTTTATTATTTTTCACTTAGGCTTTTCAAAATGCAGAAACGCAAGACGCACAATGAACTCATCTAAAATGCTTGCTCACGCTTCTCCTAAACCCATGCATTACAATGAGAAATATAACAAAGACATGATACTGGGGATAAAGCAATATGATACCATAACCTAAAGCGCTCTGTATCAAACGGTTCCACCTATACACCAGGCCCAAGTAGGCCGCAAGCAAAAGCTTCCATGAACATTGAATGAGCAAGAGTTCGGTTGCTGACCCTGCAGAATGAGCCCGGCGAAAGCAGACAGTCAAGGGCACAACGTTGCAAACTCTCATACCGCAAGCCGACGCCAAGGTCACACCTGCAAATTAAGCCAGGCACACAGTGAGAAATGCAATATTAATTGTGCAGAATTCTGCCTCAAACACGGTCCCACCTCACGTGACCAAGCCGAACCTGATAGAGTTCCAAGCCCAGGAGGAGGGAGGCGCCTGGATCCCCCGTCTCAAGACACAGGCAGATACAATTAAGCGACTCAATGGACATCTGCGGCGGTGGGAGTAGTCGGCCTTCCGGCATATGAATAAATCCTCACATTGTCTGCACATACCCATAGTGAAACATTGTTGCAAATGACAGGTGCACCGCGAGCTGGGAACAGCGATGGTCCCAGACTGGGGGGCTCGCGGGTGGACCAATCAGAACATGGGGCTCTTATCACTGACGCCATTAACATTAACCAATCCTCAGGGGTCTTCATGTAACAATTTTTATGTATCAAATTGAAGGGGCAACCCAAGTATACCACCTGACTGACCCTTAACCACTAACAATGTTCTCTATACGTATGCTATACTAACCCTACCACTCAGGGAACCAATCCAGAGTGGCGATAGGTTTTTTGCTAACTTTCCCAGGTGAGGCAAGTAGCGCGTCATACTAAGGTAAAAAGGGCCTGCGAGCCCCACGATGAGGAGAGAGTGTCAGGACGGACGCGTACGATCCTTGACCCATCCCTGCCGTTTTGTTTAATAAACAGCAGAACCACCTTGCTTCTTGCGTGTGTCTCATACTCTATCTCTTTTTGGGATATACGGGAGGAGTTGGGGCCTCCCTGCCGGAGGTCCGCGGACGGCCCAGCCGACCCCGGGAGAATTTACCCCCGACAAGTTGGAGGCACTGCTGAGATCTGTTTAAGATCTGCTTTTATTTTATTTTTCCGAGTGCTCCCGTTGCGAGGAGGCCCGGCGGCGCAGCCCCCTCTGCCGCTGCCCCCTTTTGAGGACTACAGGACCATCGCAAACTGCGAGACGACCGGACAGCGCAATCCGGATATTGGCCCTCGGGAGCTGGTTGAGAAGTATCCCGCCCGCGGTTGGCGAGTGTCCAGACGTAGTCCAGACGAGGGGAGGTGGCGAGCCGCTTGGAGGGGTGCACGCAGTCGAGCGGGCCCGCATCAAGAGAACTTGGTGAGTATGTCACGCCCAACAAGCAATGTGAAATTGTGAGGGAGGGGGGAGGAATTGAATACGGGAGGTGGGAGGTGTTGCACAGGTGCGCGGCGAAGGTTTGATAATTTACTGTTGGCAATGAAATGAATGGTAGCCCGACGAGTGCGAGAGCAGTCCGCTACATTATGGGAGAGAAGGGGGCGGAGCACGAAAACATTATGTGTGGCCGCCCGTAGACACTAATTGGCCTAGGTCGCGACCATGTGTAAGGGTGTGTGTGTGCGCCGTTTCCTACGATTTGGCAATTATTGGTCAATGAGTAGATGAGGATCCCTATTGATCGATCAGGAAACTCGATAGATAGATGACGTTCCCCTGTAGGCGGTAGCTAGCTAGTTGCCCAATACGGAAGATAATTGGCTGGTTAAGCCCTCCTGTCGAGGGGTGTATCACACGCGAGGCGACGCAGCGTGCGCAGTCCGATTATATTATTGATTACCTTGTTCCAGGAGTGACAGGAAGACAGCTGTGGGGTTAACGGGGGTAGATTGCAAGTGTATTTTGGACTTAAAGAATATATGAAGAACTTACCAGTAGTTTGAAGAGATCGGTGACGTCACCAGTAGGGCTTTCATAGGACATCTTGAGCACCAGGCATCTTTATTTTTGAGTGGCGGGGAGGAGAGCTGTGGTAAGGGCGTGGAAACGGAGGTAAACGGTAATGAGTTGATCGGGGGGAAGGCGAAAAGGGGAACGTGGCTGCGCAAGGAGAACGTCGGCCACGGCAAGTGTAGAAGAGGGAGGAGGAGCAAGTTAAAGTAGGACGGCTGTATAGAACGTCACAAGGGGCACGCAGCCGCAGGGGGCTACGTGCGCCTCGGCCGCAGGGGGCCGTAAGGGTGTTGTATAAAGGAAGAAAAGAAAGAAAAGAATATACAAATGTAAATACTATATTTTACTAATTTTCCTTAGCGGACTATCGCAAGTCCCCAAACTTACGGGGCCAGGTAAAGATATAAGGCTGTATATTGTAAACTGTTAGTAAGATAACCGCTACCAAATAGGGGAAGGATAACAAGTGGAGCGCTACTATGTCATACGGGGCAGGATCGGGAGGGTGGGGGAACACCCTCACTACCCCGCTGCAACACATATGTAAAACACTGTCACCCCATAGGGAGAAACTGATCAAGTATAGCATAGAATGGACACAGGGGACGGACAACAAAATGACGACACCATGGCCGCCTAATGGTAGCTTCGATCCATATACCCAACATTCACTATTAAACCACCTGCATAATACATACAAGGGGAAGAAGTTGACACACCACGTGGAGGTGTTCAACTTATGGAGGATGTTCCAAGGGTCCCGACCAGGACCAAACGGAATGTTCATTGTGGGGGAAACAACGGGAGATAAGGAGATTAAGGAGGAGGGAGAGAATTGGGGAAAAGAGAGTGAAGGCACACAGAACACGGGGAACGGACAAGAGGGAGGAGAAAAGAGTGACAACTCCAACAAAAATGAAATAAAAAAGGAACAGAGCGACGATATACCCCTAGCGAAGGTAGTGAAAACAGAGGGAGGGGGGGTTGTATCCTTTAAGAGAACTAGGAGAAATAGCAAGAGAACAATTAAGGGCGGCTGAGGGGTACTCGAACCCGGCATACAGCCCGCCTCCATATACAGCTACAGGTGGCCACACGGGAGGGGAGCGGACTAGTACAACGGGATCAGCTCATAGGAAGATGCCAGGAGGGGAGGACTGGAGAAGAGCAGAATACGGACGTAGGAAATGATGAGTGGGTAGCTGCGCAGGTACTATTAAAATAACGAGGTTCATTAACAGGAGAAGAGAAGGAGGTAGTAAGGACAATGGACGAGGATAATACCAGGGAGAGTGAAATGAAAGGGGAAGAGGGAAAAGAAAGGGGGAAAAGCTGTTACGACAATAGGAAGAGATTTTGGAGGAACGATTAGCAGAATTAAGGGATGAGCAGAATGCACTGATCAAGCAGCTCGAGAAGGGGGAAAGAGAGAGAGCACGGGAAAGGAAAGAAGGTAAGAATGAGTTGGAAAAAATGAGAGAACGAAATGAGGAGCAAAGGAGAGAAGCCGAAAGGGTAAAAGCAGTAGCAGAAAGGGTATCAAGAGCAGCACTGCGTGAAAGGAAAAGAGAGGAAGAGGAGAAAGAAAAAGAAATGGCAATATGGAAGAAGAGATTACTATCAGAAACGACAAGGAAATACGAAGAAGGGAGGATGATAGAGAGTATATTAGAACGGGAGAGGGAGAGATGGGAAAGGAAGAAAGAAGATGAAAGGATATTGGAAAAGATGAGTAGTGAAGTAATGGAAGAATTAAAAAAGAAAAGAGAGGAAATTGGTAGAGAAATAGCAGAGAGAAATGAAGGGGAAAGAGAAGATAGGAGAGGGGAGAGTGAAGTAAGGAGGCATGTATATAGAGGTACAGAAGTAGCAACAACATCAGCACAAAGGGGAGCGATTGGTAAAGAAGAAAAGGGAGGAACGGACTTAATAGACTTAAAAACAGTAACGATTAGGGGGAAAAAGACAGATTGGGGGTTGCCATTTATGAATGACTTTTGTAGTGAGGAAGAAGAAGGAACGGAGAAGGAAGGAAGAAATAGTGAAAGGGAAAGCCTAGATAAATTATACACCACCCGGACAAATAGAGACTCACCATGGATCTGCAGGAGAAAGGAAGAACTGGAGAGAAGTGAGGAGGAAGAGCAAGGAATAGCGGAAAGGCAGACACGTGAAGCCACACCGTCACCATCCCGTCCTACATGCTCCACCACCTCACGCTCATTACGTGCAACAGGCCCATCTAAACTCGCGCCCTTCACAAACGAACTGACACCCTATGCAGGAAGGCTTAGAGACCTCCCTGGACGCAGGCAGGGAGAACGAATACACACGCTCACATTAAATAAAGGAAATGGTGAAAGAAGGGGAAGTGACGGAGGAGAAAGAGTTCCGAGCAGGAGAAATATGGACGAAATTGACGATGTAGAAGAGACGGAAGAAGAGGAGGGGTGTGCGGACTCGATTTTGTGGAACCCAGGGGGTCAAACGGGACAAACTTAATGCCACTTCTGGAGAGGGGAGGGGTTAGACCACAATACGTCCCTTGGAAGCATGCAGACAAGGAAAATATAAAGTGCAGACTCCCATCATTAAGTGGAGGTGCGGGTAAATGGATATATGAAATGGAAAAACACACCGCAGGACAGAAATTGGCAGTGGGAGACGTAAAGGGCCTTCTAATATCAATATTAGGGGATGCAGCGGATGACATCTGGAAGAGAGCGGGCTTCCCCGGGGTCACAATAACAAACACATCTCACGATGGGGCACCATTCGCAAACTGCAGACATGCATTATGGCAGGCACTGAGGGTACAGTATCCAGACACATCAGACATAGGAGCAATTACCTCGCGCAAGATGCGTGAGAACGAAGATCCTGTTGATTATATCCAGGAAATTCAAGAGAAGTGGCGTATGGAAACTAGAGAACAATGGGACAAAACACCAGCAATATTCTATCATATACTAGTACAGGGGCTCCCAGAAGCAGTTCAGAAACAACTGAAGAAAGTAGTGGGGATGGAAGCAAAAGCATGGCCAGAAATACAACTGACAATAGTACATCATTGTAGGACATGGCAAGAAAAAATGAAAAAAAAGGAAGAGGATAGGAAAACGGAAGAGGCTAAACTAGTACAGAAAAAACTTACTAAATACACAATATAAGGCGCACTAATAACTACACCTGCAACAATGACTCAAAGCCCCACACAAGTAGTGGCTGCACAAGATCCCTCCCAAATACAATCATCGCAGACTGTAACACAACAGATGCAGCCACTCCAACCATACACGACTAACATGGGAGGAGGATACTCAACGCCAGGTGCTGGGTATTATAATTACAACAGGGGAAGGGGAGGAATAATGAGAGGGAGAGGATATAACACACAACAGCAGGTGGGGGGACTTGGAAATTCCTACCCCACCGGGCAACCAGTAAACCAGGACAACACAGGAAGCTTTCCATGGCAGAACAGGGAACCACTGGTGTGTTGGATTTGTGGATTAGTAGGACACATGTCACGCACGTGTAGAGTGAGACCAGGCACACCATCATGGAGTGAACAGGGACAACAAAGGCCCACACAGGAACAGCAGGGCATCCAGCAACAGCAGACATTGCAACAGGGAAATGAACAGCAACAACTAGTAACACAACAACAGCCACAGACATATTCACTGCCACAACGAGAGGTAGCGATAACACAACAACCCCAAGCACAGCAAGTACAGCAACCTGCACAAGTCCAAGACCATAACATAACCTCTACCAATACCCAACTACAGCAAACACAACTGGGTAGGGTGACGGTCCTGGGACACAACCCTTACACAGGAAGTGGTCAATCATTATACCCTCAATAGGACAGCCCACAGACGGCCTTGGTGTGTCCCATCCTGTCGGTAACACCTAATAGTGCGGAGGAACCACGCATAGAGATAACGATAGGTGACAAAAAATTATCATTCCTTGTTGACACCGGGGCGACCCGGTCTTGCATAAGGGAAGGTAAATTTAAGATGTCAGGTGAAGCCATGAACACCCAAGGATTCTCTGGGGCTAGGGGGTTGGTTCTCTTTACTAATAACATTCCCTTATCAATAGGGGATTATGACATGTCAGTCCCACTTTTATATTCTAGGGCCTCACCAGTAAATATACTGGGGAGAGACATAATGAGCAGGTTGAATATGACGATCTCCTTTACGGAGGACGGCATAATTTGCTCCACTCCAGGAATTAACATGCACACTGCACGACAGATTATGCAAGCATACTGTGGACAGACAGTGATTAGGGCTGAGCCAGTAGATGGTGAACTGTTCCAGTACGGAACAGACATGGCATTTGCATGGATGCATGGGATAGAAGGAAACTTCTGGAGGAGGCCAGCAGCCTATTTGTTTAGACCAGAAACACCAGCCAATGAACCAGAAGGAAAGGTGATTTCAGTGGACAGAGAGGATTATAGCAACCGCTGATTACATTGCAGTACATGCCCAAGACAGAGAAGGAAGAGCATGGAGGGCAGTGATAGCACTAGCAGAGGGATGTAGACTCACCCAGGTGTCAGATGAGGGGCTCTTCTCAGGAGAAAAAGAAGAAGGTGAAATGGTATTTATGATGAGTGTGGAAATATGGCTAAGGGTAACGTACAAACAAGTGGCACAGAAAATTGCAATGGCACTTGAGGCACCCACATCCACCCCAGTTCCCTTCTTTGAGGAGGATATGGCAAAAGTACCCACATCATTATGGACTACTAGCCCCTATGACGTGGGGTGCATAAAAAGCATAGGGGGAGTAAGAATACAATTGAAAAAGGGTGCAATACTCCCCAGAGTGAAACAGTACCCACTATCAAAAGAGGCAGATGAGGGCATATATGAAACAATAACGGCCCTTATAAATAATGGCATATTGGTCCCATCAGAATCACCATGCAACACAGCTGTATACCCAGTGCGCAAGGCTAAAGGGGGGTCTTGGCGCTTCATACAGGACCTCAGGCCTTTGAACAAGATAGTGGAAGCAGAATACCCCATAGCAGCAAACCCAGCCACAATATTGTGCGGCATTCCAGCAGAGGCATCACGGTTTACAGTGATCGACCTTAAAAATGCCTTTTTCTCAATACCACTGCACCCAGACTCACAAGATCTGACAAGCTTCACTTACAGAAACACAAAGTGGAAACACACCAGATTGCCACAAGGGTACTGCGAGTCACCCTCAATATTCAACAGAGTAATACAGATGGATTTGGGTAACATTGAAGTGGAAAGCACAGTGTTGCAGTATGTTGACGACATAATAATTTGCAGCACAAACGAAAGAAGATGCAGAGAGGACTCATTAAAGATGCTTACAATATTGGCTGAAAAAGGTTACAAGGTAGACAAGGAAAAGTTACAGTACTGTCAGGAACAGGTACTTTACATTGGTCAGCTCATATCCCAATATGGAAGAAAGATTGCACCACAAAGAACACAGGCCATTTCAAAAACGCCATTGCCACAAACAGTGAGAGAATTACAGCAGTTCCTGAGTCTGTGCAACTACTGTAGAGCATGGGTATTTGATTACAGCACATACATAGGACCCCTACTTGAGGCGTTAAAAGAAGCTAACAAAGGGGAGAAAAAGTTGGGGTGGACAATGGAAATGAAAGAGGCTTTTGATGAACTGAAAGATGCAATATCAACCGCTCAGGTACTGGCCACCCCAGATTATGAACGACAATTCTTTATATTTTCACATTGCGACTCAGCAGTAATGAAAGCAGTGTTGGCTCAAAAAACAAGCATGGGCTACAAACCAGTAGTGTTTTACAGCGGCCACTTGGATCCTGTGATGTTAGGTCATTTCCCTTGCGAACAAGGTCTAGCCGCAGCTGCCTTTGCGGTAGAGAAAGCATCAGCAATCACCATGGGGTGCCCAACCACACTATTTGTGGAACATGCACTATTTGCAATATTGAACAAGCCTAAGTCCACACTAACCACGCAGAGGGCGTCAGGTTATGAGATCATCTTATCTAGAGCTGAACTATCGATTGTTAGATGCAGCACGGTCAACCCTGCAAGGTTTATAGCAGAAGTAATTGAGGAAGGAGACTATGCACACGATTGTACGAAGACTACCGAAATGTACTTATGTACTAGAAAGGTTGAAGAGAACGCACTAGACGGAGGTGAGCTCTTGTTCATTGATGGGTCATCAACAATTGACCAAAGTGATGGGATAAGGAGGACTGGGGCAGCAGTGGTCAAAATGACGGAGGTACCGGTGTGTGTGGCGATGAAATGCGTACAATTACCACAGCATTACTCTGCTCAAGCAGCTGAATTAGTTGCACTGATCTTGGCGTTGAAGGAAAGCTTTGACAAACGAGTGACCATATATTCCGACAGTGCATATGTCACGTCTACTGTCCACTCAGGTTTGTCCAAATGGAGGAGAAGAGAAGAGGGTTTAGGAGAGCTGACGGCACTCCAGTGCAACATGCTCTCTTATTGGCTGAACTAATTGAAGTAATAAATGACCCCCAAGAATTCGCCTTGGTCAAATGTACCGCACACACTAATGGAGAAGATCATATCTCAAAAGGGAATGCAGCAGCAGACGCACACGCGAAGTATGCTGCATATTTTGGCGAGATATGGAACCCCCCAGAGTCAGAGAGAGGGAGAGGGAGGGGAATAGCTAAGGAGATGTTGATAAGAGAAGGGTACACCCATCTCCCAGCCACACAGATAATGGAGCTACAAGCGGCTGCACCAATGGCAGAAAAAGAAATATGGGTAAAAAGAGGATGTACAATGTCACCAACTGACGCACTATGGCGCCAGGGTAGCACTGGAAAGATGGTAATGCCACTGGCACTATTGAACACCGCCCTGAGCCAACTACACCACCCAGCCCACACAGGCAAGGAAGTCATTGCAGCACGAATTAGGGAAGATTGGTTCTGCCCCAAGTTAAATTCCCATGTGTCAAATTTTATCAGCAATTGTCTCACATGTCAACAGTTCACGGCCGGTCACACGCTGAAGGTGATAAAAGGTACTATACCCCGGCCAGAGGGACCCTTCCGACACATCCATATTGACTATGTTGATATGATCAACGTATGTCAAGGAAATAGGTATATGATTGTAGTTGTATGCCCATTCTCGAGGTGGATTGAGGCAGGGCCCTGCTCACACCCAGATGCATTCAGAGCAGCTAAATTCCTAGTGAGGGAGGTCTTCCCCAGGTGGGGAGTGTGCGAAATACTGCGGTCAGATAATGGCCCGCATTTCACCAATCAAATGTTCAAGCACATCACATCCTTACTGAACATCAAGCATAAATTTGCATGTGCATATCACCCGCAGGCCAACGGAATATGCGAACGCCTGAATGGCCTATTAAAGGAGGCAATTGCAAAAATACAGCAAACAACAAAGAAGAGTTGGCTGTATTGCCTTCCGCTAGCCCTATTTGAGCTAAGGAATAGACCAGGCTCCGACCACCACCTCACTCCTCACGAGGTGGTGACCGGACGTCAAATGCGCCTTCCTCTGACGCCAACATCAAGAGCATTTACTGACTATGAAAACACCGCAACCGTCCTTGGTGATGAAATGTACCAATATGTGTCTTCTTTGATTACTAGTGTAGTGTTTGTGTCTCAACAGCTCGAGCGCATGCGGGGCGGGTCTAAGAGTGATCAACAAGAAGATCCGGATGAAGAATTGGAAACGGGAAAACTGTGCAAAATTGCTAAAGGTGACCACGTACTACTCCGCAATTTCAACAGAAAGTGGAACAGCCCACGCTTCACTGGCCCCCACCTGGTAGAGGAAGTATCAACGAGAGCAGTAAAGCTACAGGACAAACGTGCCTGGAATCACCTACACGACGTAAAGATCTGCAAACTCCAGACCCGCCCTAGCGTCACCGACAGGGCCTTTGGAAGAACAGCAACATCGTCACCAACGGAGGAAGGGACTTCTACCGCAGCTAACGGCCTAAGTGTCCCCATACCCTGCCACCCCCTGACTCCCCAGAGACAACTACTGAAATAGAAAGGGGTAATTACCATACCGCCCACCCCATGGTCACACGATCAAAGAGTAAAGAGACCTCTGCCAGTTGAGCCCCAAACCCTCTGCCCATCGACCCCCTGCCCACTGCAGTAATAACCCAACTGAAGGACATTGTTTTGCACATACACATGTAAACACTTGAATGTTCTCTTTTTTTTCTCTCGCACATGCAGGTACGGTGTATTATTGTACTGCTAAGAAAACAGATAACTAACAAAGTTCACTGCCCAGGAGTAGATGATACCCTCAGACAATAACTACCCTGAAGAATTATCACACCAATTTGTCTATTACATAAAAAGGCCAAAGTACCTGAAAAGGAGGAGGGTACGTGTCTACTACACAGCATTTCTCTTGGCCATAGAACAATCAATGCCCCCCCTCAACCCATACTTGCCTGTCCTAAGAGATAGATCGCTTAGATTGGCGTGGGAACAGCTCTTCGCCTGGGCACTGAACGACTACTTGATAGGGAGAGCTTGAAAACAACAACTAACACTAATAATAAGCATATTGAGAATTTTCAGGCGGGCAACTTTAACGTCGCAAGAATTAGCTGCCGGACTGCAGCAAGGTAAGAGCAAAATGCCGGTGAGACTATCCTCTGTAATAAAGATGATACGGATTTTGATGATCACCGGGTTCTTGGCTGCCTCTGTATGGCAGAACAGTTATGCTATCAATATTTTTGCTGTACCCAAACCTAATATACCCCCAGCTGCAACAGGTGTTATGTCAGGTGGTGCTAGCAAAATTCCACACAATGGAAATAGAGTTAAACGCAACACATACTCAGACAATAAAGATATTGACAACTGCATACAAAATTCAGCACACGTCTCGAACAACATGTGGTACCAACACATGACTCAAATAGGTAAACAAACAACAGAAGACAGCTGCTACGTCTGCTCATTGATCCCATACGCCATGAGCGCTTCCCGAACTTTCGTTGCCACGGAAATAGATGAAAAAACAGCACGATGTATAATATACCTGGCACTGTTCCAAACGAAACGGAGATTTCAAGGGAACACGGCGCACCTGGTATGGAAAACACGAGACACATACCCGTACGAAAATAACTTCCTCAAGAGTTATTTGAGTTACCACAAGGCCAGTTTACATGCTGAAGCATTCAGATACATAACAAGTGGCCCTGAAAAAGGAGAAACAAAGAAAGTAACACTAGAGTACTTACCATGTGATTGGTACGCCACTGAAGTTCCTGGTAAACAAGGATGTTAGCAAAGACCACTGATAATAATAACAGGGAAGGTGTACCTGGGTGACAAATGGGACACAGGAGTGGTTGGCAGCAACATGGTAATGAGAGAAGATACTACAACTATTGCTGAACACAACAACAGATGTTGGATGACTTGGGTCAAGTACGTACCCATGCTAACGTGGATAGAGAATGATGAAGACCCAATAACAATACTGCAGATGACTGCACCTAAGGTATGCTACCAACATAGAGGAGAAGTGGACGTGGGATACAACACCAACTGTGCAAGCGTGACAGAGTTACCTGAGGGGGGAGCAGGAACAGCAGTAGTAATGGACCATTACTGGGCCTGTGGAGACAAGGCATACCACACACTGCCCCCTCTGTGGAATGGTATATGCACAATGGTACACGTTAATGTACCATCACTAGTGGTGCCCCAGAAACATGTGAATGTGGCGAACTTCCCCAAAATGGATGAAGGAAACAAGAGGAAGAAGAGATCTGTACAGCTTCAGAAGGGGCCAGAGAACCAAAACAACGGCAACAACACTGTCCTGAATAGAAAGAAAAGACAAGGAGAACCTCTGACAGTAAATTACCTATGGGGAAGGTCGGAAACAGCACTCACTTCAATTCCGCCAGAACACAGACTATTCAGCAGAGCAGCAATGTTCTTCTCCTCAATAATACATCCAGGACTACAGGCTTACGCAAACGCAAAATGGCTCCAGATAACTAGATGGGAACTAATGATGACAATTAACTCTACAGTAAATGGATTCAACGCAATAAAAGAGGAACTGCGAACAGTGAGGATGGTAGCACTACAGAACCGATATGTACTGGACCTCCTCACAGCAATGGAAGGAGGGGTTTGCGCAAAGATAGGTCAATCATGCTGCACATTCTTCCCTGCTAATGACGCTGACAATGGTACACTGACAGAAGCAGTGTCACAATTGGCCCAGATGCACTCCAAAATGATGGATGAAAGTAAAGGTGTGAAAAAGGATGAGAGCTGGTTTTCGATGTTATGGTCATGGATGCCATCTTGGCTGTCAGATGGACTGAAGATTATAGTTGGATGCATTATTTTGGCTGGAGCTGCACTTATCATAATAAGATTTTGGAAGGCCCGGAAGGCACGCACCACAGACGAGATGATCGAAATGGTCGGTATGCATCCCTTGATGCCAGCAGATGACGGCCAACACACAGGCACAATAATAAAAGAGAGAGAGAGGTTGCGCAACCAGATCATCACCAACCACCTGGACCCACCATCTGTGAAGCTCGAAAACCCAAGAAACCCAAGGAGCTACATAGGGAAATGGGTATACTGCACACCTGGAGGAACCTGTGTATATATGTATTGGTCATTTGAAGACCATGTTAACCACTATGGGCATTTGGGAGGAGTAACTAAAATATGAGAGTGAGAGGAGATAAGGAAAAGTATATGTTTGTGGTCGACAAGTCGACCAGAGGGGGGACTGAAGTGGGAAAAGTGAACAAAAGGCTCCCACCAATCCCCTCTCACCCCTGGCCTAGAGGATCACGGCCCAGACACCCGCCACGAGAGGAGTTTGCCCATCTACCAGACGACCAAATACCCTGGTACAGGAACATACGGATGTGCCCACTCGCGTGCCCACCCGCCTGCCCACCAGCCTGCCCTGCACATGCCGACACCTGCGGCATGGATGGACTCGACTGAACCATCCAGCACTAAATCAACACATCGTTAGAGATGCCATGACGACCTAGCCAACGGTCAGCACACCCGTGCAAACATGCACACTGGACACTCCCACACCAATCCACACAAAGAACATACTCAGTGCTATGACGTAGGTGACGGACACACCCACGGACGTGCATCTTTATTATTTTTCACTTAGGCTTTTCAAAATGCAGAAACGCAAGACGCACAATGAACTCATCTAAAATGCTTGCTCACGCTTCTCCTAAACCCATGCATTACAATGAGAAATATAACGAAGACATGATAGTGGGGATAAGGCAATATGATACCATAACCTAAAGCGCTCTGTATCAAACGGTTCCACCTATGCATCAGGCCCAAGTAGGCCGCAAGCAAAAGCTTCCATGAACATTGAATGAGCAAGAGTTCGGTTGCTGACCCTGCAGAATGAGCCCGGCGAAAGCAGACAGTCAAGGGCACAACGTTGCAAACTCGCATACCGCAAGCCGACGCCAAGGTCACACCTGCAAATTAAGCCAGGCACACAGTGAGAAATGCAATATTAATTGTGCAGAATTCTGCCTCAAACACGGTCCCACCTCACGTGACCAAGCCGAACCTGATAGAGTGCCAAGCCCAGGAGGAGGGAGGCGCCGGCGCCTGGATCCCCCGTCTCAAGACACAGGCAGATACAATTAAGCGACTCAATGGACATCTGCGGCGGTGGGAGTAGTCGGCCTTCCGGCATATGAATAAATCCTCACATTGTCTGCACATACCCATAGTGAAACATTGTTGCAAATGACAGGTGCACCGCGAGCTGGGAACAGCGATGGTCCCAGACTGGGGGGCTCGCGGGTGGACCAATCAGAACATGGGGCTCTTATCACTGACGCCATTAACATTGACCAATCCTCAGGGGTCTTCATGTAACAATTTTTATGTATCAAATTGAAGGGACAACCCAAGTATACCACCTGACTGACCCTTAACCACTAACAACGTTCTCTATACGTATGCTATACTAACCCTACCACTCGGGGAACCAATCCAGAGTGGCGATAGGTTTTCTGCTAACTTTCCCAGGTGACGCAAGTAGTGCGTCATACTAAGGTAAAAAGGGCCTGCGAGCCCCATGATGAGGAGAGAGTGTCAGGACGGACGCGTACGATCCTTGACCCATCCCTGCCGTTTTGTTTAATAAACAGCAGAACCACCTTGCTTCTTGCGTGTGTCTCATACTCTATCTCTTTTTGGGATATACGGGAGGAGTTGGGACCTCCCTGCCCGGAGGTCCGCGGACGGCCCAGCCGACCCCGGGAGAATTTCCCCCCCGACACTGAGGTAAAAGAAGACAATGTAGGGGTCTCGAAGGACGACCCAGAGTAGTATTTAGAAACGCTTTTTCCGACTTTATCTTGTCTATCTCTCTTTTTCTCTTGGGTGGATTGAAGTAAAGCATAGGGGAGAGAACTTTTTAAGGGAAGTATAATTAAGCAGAGGTAGAAGGGGCAGTAGGGAAGCTGGAGTACAGTATGTGTTGTCTATTTTTTCCGTTGTATGTGAAATTAGTTAAGTGTTGGTCTCTTTATTTGTTGTTAAAGAACGTTAATAAGATTGGTCTGACATTGTGGAAAAGAATGTGGTATTCAGATAAATATGATTTAGAACTGCTGAAAACGAGTAAAAGTTCACTGCTTTGAGAAAGGTTGCACAATAAACTGAGTAGGCATTACAAGAAATGTAAGTGCCTAGGGAAGGGGTGTCAGTGAGTAACACGTGCAGTCAGGTGTGATGGGCACAGAAACGCCCCTAGGCCATATTTGTCAGACTCTGCCCGGATATGCAGAGGAAAATCTGCAAATACCATGACCAATGGGTCACAGAGCTGAAGGGAGAAGAACTGCCCCAAGTTTGGCCACAAGGGGGGTCTTTTGATAAGGTGGTGTTAGATATGATTGCCACCTTTCTGTTCATTAAATACAAAGGTAAGCAGCTACAAAACAGGAAGGAGATATTGGATCTGTGGTGGCTGTTCGAGGAAGTGGGGGAAAAGTGGTGAGTGTAGCACGTCTCCCCTGACAACAACTGGCAGTGAAGGGCAAATTACGCAGGGTGGGAATAAGGTAGAGGCCACACGTGTATACCCTTTATTGACAATACCAGTGCCTTCTGAAGGATATAGTGATCCTGTGTACGTAGCACAGCCCACACCACCCTCCATACCTAAGCCTCCTGCCACTGTACCACCTCTGTATGAGAGTCAAGGAATAGCAGGACAAGTAAGTACCCCTACAATCGACATTGTACACAAGATCTAGATTCACAATTAACAATGGCTCAGACTGAGCTGTCCCGCATTAGGGCCATGGGGGAACAGGGAGGGTCACTCACCCCCTGAGCAGAACGAGACACAATGTCTCGGCCGCATGAAGGGGCAGTGGAAGATGGGGAGAAAAAGGGGGAAATACTATTCCGAATAAATGACACCCCCACATGAATCATAGAAATAAATGCAGCTGACAGTGAACGCGAGCTAGAGGAGGAAGGGGCTGCATCAGAAAGAGAAGTAGAATACTGGTGTGACATAGAGGAGCAGGACGAAGAAGAAAGGAGGCTGGGAATTGCCACAGGAGGGGCTGCATTTCGGGAGGGATTGTCGCCAACGGAAGAATGGAGAGGGTGGTTAAGGAATAGGACAGGATGTATGGTGGTGATGGGGAAGAAAGGGAAGAAGGTGAGTACCAGTAAAGGGGGAACAAATCTACAGCTGCCACTAATACACAGGGGGGCAGAGAGACCCAATTACATACCATGGGCCCAAATGGATAAGGCAAACTGCTCAAACAGTTAACCCCACTGTCCGTAGGTGCCAGTAAGTGGATATATGCATTTGAGAAAGACTCAACAACACTCAGAACTCAACGGATTAGAGGATCATTTAGACCCAGAAACATTACTCAATGAGTATAACAAAATTATGTTAACCACACTTGACAATATCGCACCTTTGAAACTCAGACAAAGTAAACCCAAATCTCATTTAAACAAATGGTTTACCCCTGAATTAAAGGATCTACAACTACTCAAGAGGAGTTGTGAAACAGCGTGGAGGCTTACCCCTTCGGAAGATCACAAAACAAAATTAACAGAAATCTCCTCCCAATATAAAAAAGAAATCCATTTGGCCAAACAGAACTCATTCAATAAGCGTATCTCCAACACCAACTCAAGCATGAGGGAACTGTTCACCATCCTCAAGGAACTAGAGTCACCCATCCCCATTCCGGACATATGCACCAAAGATAAAACGTGGTGCACCGATATTCAGCAAGCCTTATCAAACAAAATGTCCTTACTCCAAATGAAAATAGCCAAAAAGAAAGCCTACCTTAGACAACCATCTAAGACCACTAATGCCATCATAGACCATGCCCTAAAGGCTCAGGACCCAGCTATATGGTTCATGTTCTCCAAAACCTCTATCCTTGAGGTGGAGAAAGTTATCCTCTCTCTCAAGCCGTCAAATTGTCAGGGCAATTCCTGCCCTGGTCAGCTTTTAAAAGATGCTGCTAGGGATCTTTCCCCGTTTATTGCTAAACTTGTCAACTCCTCATTCACGTCGGCACGGTACCCACCAATCTAAAAGAATCCTGGGTTCTACCACTGCACAAAAAGCAAACGCTAGACCCTCTTATACCCACGAACTACCGTCCCATTACGACAGTCCCCTTCCTGCTTAAAATTCTGGATAAGATTGCCTATAATCAAATCCACATTTTTCTGGAACAACACAAACTCTTAGGAGAGCGCCAATCAGGATTCCGCCCCAACACGGCACAGAGACTGCCCTCATTGACCTAAAGGCACAAATAGATGAACTAAGAGATAAAGGAAAAATGGCTCTCCTTTTGCTGTTGGACCTATCAGCAGCATTTGACCTTGTAGACCATGGGGTACTTTGTAGCCATTTAGACTCTGCCGCACATTTCCATAACTTGGATTGAATCTTTTCTTAGCGACAGGACCATGAGGGTGTTCTCCCCATCGGCAGTGGCGGACCCAATCCCCATCCAGTGCGGAGTTGCTCAGGGCTCATGCGTCTCCCCGACTCTTTACAACATATTTACCAAGCCCCTTTTTGATGATCTGGACCATCTCGGTATCAGCTACACTAACTATGCAGATGAAACCCAGATTCTCCTCCCACTTTCCGGGGATTACAATAAGGATTTGGCCTTGGTAAATAGGGTGTATATCATCATCCAGGCATGGATGGCAACCCACGGTCTATGCCTGAATGATGATAAAACAGAGTTGATCATCCTAGGGATGCATTCTAACCTTAAAAAACTTAGCCAGGACTATACCTCATTTGAAATTGATTGGAACATCATCAAGGTATCTAAAGATGTGAAGACACTTGGCCTCTATCTGGATGCCACCCTTTCTTTCGATAAAAAGGTGAAGTCATTGGCTTCGGCCACCGCCTACACATGTAAGCTCATTAGAGCACGCAAGCACTTTCTCTCTGACAACAACTGCCTTATCCTAGCGAGAGCACTAATCCTCTCGAGGCTTGACTATTGTAATGCCCTTTACATTGGAGCAAATAAATCCATCACCCACCGAATCCAAATACTACAAAACAACGCCCTACGAGCCGCCCTTGGTGTCTCTAAAAGATCACATATTTCAAAGTTCAGGCGTCAAAACAACTGGCTGTCCACCCAAAATAAAATCCACTTAAAAGTAGCATCCCTGGTTCACAAAGCCCTGAACATTGCCGCACCAAGCTATCTCTGTAACAAACTCTCTAAAAGAAGCCACACGCGCCCTGCCAGAACTTCAAATCCCAATAGCCTCATCATTCCAAGATTCAGACTTACCAAGGCGGGGGGCAGCAGCTTCCAGGTTCAAGCTGCCCAATTATGGGACTCACTGCCAAACCCTCTACGGGAGGAGAAGCCCTTTCCGAAATTCAGAAGCAGCTACACTAATCTGCTGAGATCTGCCAATGATTAACCCTGTGGCGTCCACTTATCCTCACTCAACCCTAACATACACACATCATGATCCTGTTCCCCTTTAATCTTATGGACCTTCTCACTTTGCCCATCTGGCCGCTGAGCTAACGTCCATCTAGTGTCTGTATATATACTATCCTTATTGTACTTTGTATTCATTTTACGTGTACTTTGTGTGTATATTGCTATCGCCACCTACATGCGATTTATTGTATTTTGTATTTTTACTGTGTATGCATCCCATGACCCTACCCTGTAACTCAAGCTTTGCATTTTCTGTACTACTGCGCCCGGCTACCCTCGGGTCTGGTGCACATTGTAAATGAATAAAACAAACAAACAAACAAAAAAACAAACAAACAAACACGGCAGGAGTGCCCTTGGCAGTGGGGAATGTTATAAGCCTGCTAGTATCTGCAGTGGGAGACCAGGCAAACAGGGTTTGGCGAAGGCGGGGTTTCCCGGAATACCACTAGATTGCGACCGCCATGATGGAGCTTCCTTCAACACAGTGCAAGCGCGAGTGTGGGATGCCCTAAGAGACACATTTCCAGACACCCCAGATTTACAGTCAGTCATGCAGTGCACAATGGGAGATGAGGAAGATGCAATGTCTTTCATTCTTCGGGTGCAGGACATGTGGAGAGCGGAAACGGGTACGGCCTGGGACCAATCAACTTCCCTGTTCTACTTTATTATAAAGAGAGGGCTCCCAAAGGAAGTGCAGAAGGTCCTAGATAAAATAGCTGGGATAGAAGCCAAGGGATGGCCTTTAATTCAAAGTATAATAGTCCATCACTGCAAGAGGATCAAAGAGGAGTAAAAGGAGATAGCCCAGCAGCGGTTGGCAGACGAGGCTAAATTAATACAAAGCAAACTATTGAAGGTCAGTACAGTAGCAGCAACCAGCACGGCAGGAAGGGAGCGGGAGGAGGACGATGGGCAGATGGGAATACCAGCGCAAATGGCAGCAAACTGAACAGGTAACAGCCAGGATTCATGGTTCGGGGATAATCAGTATGAGGAACCACAATGGCAGTCAAGAGGCGGATGGGGCAATAAAGGAGGATTCAGTCCGCCAGGAGGAGGGGGTGCCGGGTATGGAGGGCCTCGAAGAGGAGGGAAAGGACAGTGTTGGAATTGCGGGAGGTGGGGACACTTCATGAGAGAATTTTGAAGCAGACCTAATAACTCATACTCAAACGGACAACAGAATGGACACCCAAACCCTGGGAGCCCCTACAGATTACCAATGGGTGGGAATAGAAGGCATAGTCAGCCCAACCCTAGGCACTTGAATGAGCGTCAAATGCCCCCACACCCGCAGTTTCATGAAAATACTGCCCCCATGCATAGTAATACGTATGCCACCACCGTAAATAATAATAATTTCGCATTTATATAGCGCTACGAACCCTCAGGTATCTGAGCGCTGCTTATTATTACCCACGGTGTGTGGTGCACATTTATTAACCTCAGAAGGATGCAAGGCTGAGTTTGGCCCTGCTGGGATTCAAACCTGTGTTAGCAAGCTCTGTACAGATGTCAAAGGGAGCGCTCTTCTCGCTGTACCACTTGACCGGCTGGAGCAGCCACACCTTGTAGAGGAACAGCAATGGTAGCAGGAAATGTTTTTGATGCTGATGAACTTCCATGGCATTCAGCATAGGACAGCCCACAGGGAACACTTGCGTGTCCAGTACTATCGACGGCCTTTAACACAGCAGAGGAACCACTGGTAGGGGCGGCAATAGAAAACAAACAATTCATTTTTATGATGGATTTGGGTGCAGAAAAACCATGCCTCAAAGAAGGCCGGTTCCTGATTTCTAATAGGACTTTGGAAACGCAAGGATTCTCTGGGCCGGTGATCGAGGTTCCATATACAGAGGAGTTAGACATAACGGTGAGGTAGGAACTGTGCAGGCACCCATGTTGTACTACGAGGAGTCGCCCATTTTTTGCTGGGAAGGGATCTTCTCATAAAACTTAACATGACTATATCCGTCACAAACAGAGGAATAGTGTGCTCTACACCGGGGATATGTGCGATCCACGCCATGTTAGCAATACACACGCAAGCCAACTTTCCGCAAACACGTGGCATACCTGTGCATCCTGACATGTTCATACAAGGGTTGAGAATACTAGCGAGATTGGTTAAAAATGAAAAATGGAGGGTGCCTTCATAATATATGTTCCACCCCATCGCAGACCCAGAAATAGTGCCAGGCTCAATAGTGTCCTTAGACATACATGCAGTACAGGTGTCATCACACAGAATAGAAATTATTGCAATGGACATACAGGGATGCCAGTGGTTAACAGATGAAGAACTCTTTAGTGACACCAAAAATGACAGGGAGATAGTGATGGAAATAGCAATCCCTTGTGACGTAATGATTCAAAGAAGGGAAGTGCCACTACCTCTCGTAGCAGTCATCAAAGCACCATCAGAACACTTTGAAGCAGACGTGTCCCAAGTACCGCTGCAATTGTGGACCACGGGCCCACATGATGTAGGATTGCTGCACAAAATGACACCTGCAAAGATAAAACTCAAGCCCGGAGCTATTCTACCACGAGTGAAACAATACCCCATATCTAGAGAAGCAGAAGAGGGTATAAAAGACACAATATGTGCATTAATGAAACAGAGAATAATAGTGTAATCCAACTCACCCTGTAACACGTGTATTTACCTGATCAAGAAAGTGAAGGGAGGGGCGTGGAGGATGATCCAGGACCTACACCCCCTCAATGATTTAGTACAGAAAGATTTCCCTCTTGTTCCAAATCCTGCCTCAATACAATGGAGCATACCAACAGAAGCTACCCATTTCACAGTAGTGGATCTGAAGAATGCATTCTTTTCAATTCCTCTCGACCCAGGTTCCTGGTACTTGACAGCATTCAAGCTAGAGGGGAAAAGGTATGAGCACTGCAGATTGCCCCAAGAGTACTGCGAAAGTCCCAGCATTTTCAATAGGATATTGCATGAAGATCTTGGACACATACATACAACAAGTCCAATAATTCAGTACATGGACGATTTGTTGGTCTGAGATAAAGATGAAAAAGAGTGCAGAGAGGATTCCATCACACTGTTAATACATCTGGCACATAAAGGATACAAGGTAGACAGACAAAAACTGCAATACTGCCTGACAGAAGTGCTGTACATAGGCCAGCTGATATCTAAAGATGGTAAGAGAATAATACCCGACAGAGCAGCAGCAATAAAAGCGGTAAGAGAGCCTAACACGGTAAAAGAAATGCAGAATTTTGTTGGCATGTGTAATTATTGCAGAGCGTGGATACAAGATTATGTAGCGTACACAAAACCCCTGTTGCAAGCTCTCAAAGAAGCGCAGCGAGAAAACACCAAATTACAGTGGACACAAGAAATGGACACATCTTTTGACACACTCAAAGAATTTATATCCACTGCCCCAGTTCTCGCAATGCCTAATTATGAGCAGGAATCTTATTTTTTTCTCACATTGCAATGGCACACTCACGACGGCCGTACTGACACAAAAGATATCACTGGGCCATAAGCCCCTTGCATTTTACAGCGGGACACTGGATACCGTAATGCAAGGACATTATGCTTGTGAACAGGCTCTCGCAGCCGCCGCGTTCACAATCGAAAAGAGTTCTACAATTGTGATGGGATGCTCCGTCACGTTAAATGTGGAACATTCTCTTTTTGCCATCCTAGAAAGATCAAAAAGCACATTAACCACCCAAAGAGCCACAGCATATGAGTTGATCATATCTAGCCCGAACAGTCATATCGTATGGTGCAAAAGCATAAACCCTCCCATGTTTATTACAGAAGCATGCACAGTAGAAGACATGCAGCAGCACGACTGCGCCACATACACAGGAGATGATGATGACATGCCTAAAGCACATGACAACGAACTGACAGAAGGAGAAATGTATTTTGTAGATGGGTCTGCCTCTATAGATTGTGACACAGGAGAGAAGCATGTAGGAGCTGCGGTAGTACGGGTGGAAGATGGGGAATTTGAAGTGATTGTACAGAAAAGATTACCATCACACTTCTCAGTCCAAGCAGCAGAACTGGTGGCACTCATAGAAGCATTGCATACAGCAAAGGGGTGCGCGGTCACCATTTAAACGGACTCTGCCTACATGGCAACCACAGTGCATGGAGGATTAGCAAGATGGGGGAGGGGAGGATTCCGAAAGGCAGACGGGTCTCCAGTGCAACATGCAACATTACTAGGGGAATTCATGCATTAAATGAACCTACACTTGTAGCAGTCATGAAATGTCAGGCCCACACACTAGGTAATGACGTCATCTCATTGGGAAACACGGCAGTGGAGGCTGCCGCCAAGGAATCCTCCTATTTAGTAAAACTTGCAACAACTGAGTACATATTACAAAAGGTGGTAGAAGAGGTACAGCCAGAAGGATTTAACTCATTACCAGTCTCTCAAATCATTGAGCTTCAGCAAGATGTGCCCAGTGAAGAAAAGGAAACATGGGTGAAAAGGGGGTCTAGTCAGTCATCCACTGATCTATTATGGAGACAGAATAACACTGGTAAGGTAGTAATGCCTGCAAAATGACTAAAGGTGGCATTCAAGCAGTTGCACTTCACAGCCCACAATGCAAAGCAGCATATTTTTGCAGACATACAAGAAGATTGGTTTGCTCCAGGACTGCAGGAACACGTGAAAAAGTTGATAATAGAACGTACAACTTGGGCATGACACTACGAACGCTCAGTGGAACACTACCAAAGCCTGAAGGGCCATTCAGGGAACTGCATATAGATCATGCAGACATGGGAGAGAGGTGTAATGGAGCCAGATACTTGATTGATATGGTATGCCGCTTTTCCCGATGGGTGGAAGAAGGCCCTTGCACTCATCCAGATGTGCGGTGCGCCACCAAGTTTTTAGTCAGGGAAGTGTTCCCCTGGTGGGCTATCTGTGATGTCATACGTTCCGACAACAGGACGCACTTTGTGAATTACATGTTCAAGCACATCACTGCAATGCTAGGAATACCTCATAAGCTCTGCATGATTTATCATCCGCAATCAAATGGAGTCATTGAGAAAATTAACAGATTGCTCAAGAGTAGATTGTCAAAACTGTGTCATACACTTATGAAAAACTGGGTAAATTGCTTACCTTTCGCACTTTTTGAAATGAGGAATCAGCCCAACAAGGAACAACACCTGTCACCCCATGAGATTGTGACAGGTAGGAGGATGCACACAGCTCACGCACCCCTTTGCAGGCAATCATATGCCCACCAGAGCACCACAGTCCTAGGAGAGGAATTCCATGAGTATTTTAGGAACTTGACGACAGCTGCATGAGCCGTAGCCAAGCAAATATTACCACCATTTACATGGGAAAACGCCACAGATACGACTACCCTAGCCACAAAAAGCCCAGACTGCCAGTTGAGGACAGGTGAAATGGTATACGTGAGGAGTTTTGTATAACGGTGGAATGAGGTCCATATAAGGTAAATACTGCACACCAACAGCAGTAAAGGTACAGGGCCTGAAGTATTGGGTACAATTGACAGATGATCGCAAAGCCCATGAAAGTGCAGACTGTGCAGGTTATGAAGATAATAGAAATGAGCAAAGCACACAACCATAGAAGTCAAAGAAGCAGGAGTGCAAGAATAAATAGTAAGCGCATAACAGGAACAAAACAAAAAGTAATTGGGAATGTTTAAAAGGATGCGCAATATTAATGAATAATGACAAAAAGTTTTACAAGATGATACTAAACAAAATGCTGAAGTTTAAGTAAATGAAAATAGATGTACCTTCATGTTCTTTCTTCTCTTCTTTCATTCTCTCTCTATCTTTTCCTTTTTTGGCATGTACATATGCACCCGCATGAGCGTGTTTTCTTTATTGCTGATTTTGCATTGATAGCGAATTGCCTCCCTTGGTTCCTCCCCCCCAGAAGCAAGGTCTGGGAGGGGGAAGCAAAGCATGCAAGAATGTTTACTCATATTAAGAAATTAGAAGCAAGTGCAAGAAAAACAAGAAAATTAGATAATTTACTAATCAGCCGTTTAAATATTGAAAGTTTAATATACATGATTAACAAATGTGTGTATCTCGTTAATCAGGAGCTACAATGGGCATTGAAGAGGCCCCAGCGACAACAAATAGTAGTGTAGATAAGAACAGACTTTGAGGACATCTGTATGAACTGTTTAGTGTAAAAATGGACACTGACTCTGGCATACGTCTACACTCCTAATGAGATTCGTAACAATGAGGATGTTAAGCTCAATAGAATTGTAATGTGCTTTAAACAAATGTAACTAGAATGTAGAGTAATAGGCCACATGTAAAGAGCCCATATGTGAAACTTGTTTCTGACAGCCCTGTCTCTTTATGTAATAGCGGAATTGTACTACAAGGTGTTTCGATTTCCCCTTGTGGTGTCAAAGGAGATTCACAGAGATTTAATGATGTTTGAACAAACCGACCACTAACCCCCCAACAACAAGATTTACGTCCACATTGGTATGTGCGTTTTGTGACCTGTCTTAAAGTGTAAATCCAGTCTTAGATGTAGAGCCCTCTTTGTTGTTTATCAGATGGACATTGCATACCATGCAATGACCTCAAAAGACCCACCCCTTTAGCCAATACATTGTGCATTGTATCAACATACAAAGATGCCTATCAGCAGGTCAAGTGCTGCATTTAATGGTTCTACTCTGACCTGTGCCCATAGATAAATTAACCTGTACTTGCAAGTCTTTGAGCTTACTGGACAAGCAGATCATGGTAGTGAATGAATGGGAATCTGTGGCCAGAAGGGCAAATGTCAACTTGTTATTTAATATGTACCCAGTACAACATGTTGCCGATCCTGCATGCCAATTCGATGAGCCCAGCTTACTGATCGACCCGAAAAGTGTCATCACTACACCACGTGTCCTCAAGCCAACCAAGTGTCTCCAACCCTATGGCACCTATAGCTGTTCACCCCGAGTGACCAATCCCAATCTATTATGTTCCCCCTAGGCATTCCCCCTGTTTGATGATGATATTGGTGTATAAAAGCAATTTGTAACATGTTTTCTGCAGAGTGCTCTCGGCGTGGGCAGAGTAGATTCTGCTTGCCCTATTTAGATGAAAACCTTTTTTTAACACCAGCACTTTGGTCTTGGTCTCATTCTCTCCAGGGATGTGTCCTGAGTGACTCTATTGAGTGATTTGACTGTATTTTCGGGGGCCTCTCACTTTCACCATTAATGGTCAATGTTAATTACTTTCATGAACCTGCATCCAAAATCTGTGCCAGCTTGGTTGATGTATCTAAGGCCATAATCTCAACAAATAGTAGTGTAGATAAGAACTGTAAGGATATTTAGCGTGTTACAGCACAGAGTACAACACTACTGCACAGGTAGCAAACAGCACAGAGTGCAGCACTACTACACAGGTAGCAAACAGCACAGAGTACAGCACTACTGCACAAGTAGCACATTTCTTTTTGCATTACCACCACAAGGGTGCAGTGCATTGCTATATGGGTTACCAGATTAACAAGGAAAGACAGGCTATTCAGTCAAAAACGATTTTAACATATAAGATGCAAATCTATTTTTACAGTTAAAAGCACACGTGCTCATTTAAAAATGCACACTATTTTTCACCTGAAATGCCTATGGTGCGAGAGACACATTTGAAAATTAACAGCTAACCTATTAACCATTAACCTGACTAATAAAACCTTATTTAACATAACCCACTAATAAAATGTGTTCTCCACTGCAGAATTAGGCATACTCTGAAAACCATTTAAATGTGTGTGCAGATTTTTTTCTCCGTGTTTTTGTGCACAGTAACTGCAGGAAGAAGGAAGTCAGATTTGCAACAATTGCAAATGTATAAGCGAAGCTATTGTTGAAGAGTAGGAGGATGAGAGATGATGGATTTCATTGGGACACGTCATACAGAGGGCTGAGAGGAAAGTTTTAGTGGGCAGTAACGGGGAAAAAGACAGGAGACATTTTTCTGCACTACTGGGGAGAAGAAGCTGGCTGTGGGGCTCCTGACTGAATGCAGATTCCTGTGTCCTGCTGCAGTCGAGATTGGGGAGAGCTGAAAGAAGGACCTTTCCACTGGCTGAGGCATTCCTATCTGCAAAAGCTGAGAATTCCAGGCAATGAACCCGGTTTGAGAAGGCAAGCGTTCCTTTTTGCTGGAGTTAATCCAAGGGAGCCACATTCACAAAGAGAACAGCCAAAGAGAACAACTAAAAAGATAAGGTAATGAGAAGTGTGGGAGCTGAGTGTGTACGGTAATATGCAGTCAGTGTAGGGTTCCTGTGCGTGTCTTAATCAAATACCAATGTTGCAATTTGAGTTCTGTTCTCCGCCACTCTCTTTGCAGTGTGTCCTAGACAATGCTTTGACTGTACCATTTTATTTCTGTAAAGAATGAGATCGTGTTTAAATACAACTTTTATAATACAGAAAAATATTTGAAAACAGACGGGTGATGTTTATTGTTTACCATTACAATGCTGATGATGTGGGGAGATTTTTAAACAGTGCAATGGTCATTTTAAGACAGATGTGTGCATGTCAGAATCAGTATGAATAATTGTGAGTGACTGTAGCATAGCTTGTTGGAGGTACATGAGCCAACGGGAAGAGAGACTCTCTGAACATAGCTCCCTACCGTATATAAGGTAGTGGAAATTACCACAAGACTACCACATATAGCTCTCTGTCGTAAATAAGTCAGTGAGTTCGCCCATGGTGGCACACCAACACTATCACTGGAAAATGTGGTATTCCTAGAATGCAGGTCTGAGGTCTCTCTAGTGATCACACGAAAAATCTAAGCAAAGATAAGGGATTCTGGACATTGGGGCCACAAATAAAACAAGGGAATTATGCTCACCAAAATACCACCAACCACGTATACCAAATATGCAGGTCTGGGTGCTGAAATAATGCATGTCCATTGTATTATTGTTGCACATGGCCAAATCTGAATACAAAGAGTGATTATTGCTAAGTTATTTTTCGGCGGTAATAAAATACCGTCAGGCCCCAAATCTCCACAAAATATCCTACATATTTATGGTGCGTTGCAGGCCGGGAAAGTGATCATAGAGTACCTACTGGGCGTGGCAAGCGTGTCTCACACTGCCATTTGCACATTAAAGGGAACCCATTTTATAATAGCAGTGTGCCACTAAAAACGAATTTCAGAATGTCACAAAGGGAAACCACATTCTCAGATCTAGTGCAATATTTAGAGGCAAAGTTATTTGCACATGGGAATTGGTCTTCGAATAGCACGTTAGAATGGAGTAACCGCATTCAGGGTGAGGTGCAGAAAGAAAAACTAGACAATATTTTTGCAGAAGGCAGCATAATTCAGGTCTGCCTTACAAGATTATTGAATGCAGCCGATAAAAGTGCAGAGAAAGACTGTTTAATACGGCTATGCGGCAAAATATGGTTTATTTTAAACAAATCCCTGCGAATGCAAGAGAATGATACTCAGCTAATTAACAGGTTAAAGACTGAATTAGAGGGGGCAAGTAAAAATCAGGAAATGTTGAGAGCAGAACTGGATGTATGCCAAAAAGACATGAAATTAAAATGCAGAGACTTTGATACTCAGTTATCCAAAAGCAAGAAACAATTTGAAGATAGTGAGCAAGAATTGGCACACTTAAAAGCCTTAGTGGATCACATTAGGCAGGATAAAGATGAGGTTGTTTCAGAAATGCAGATTTTACAAAAAGAACATTGTGAAAAAGAAGGTGATCTCCAGAGTGCAGAACAAGAAATGATTAAAATGATTCAAGAAAGAGACAAAAGAAATAAAGAGTTCAATGAATGCCAAATGCAAATGTGCGACATGCAGGAGGCGATTAATAAAATGAGCGATGAAAATAATTATTTGCAGAATGAAGCAACCAGACTCCTTAAAAAGTGTAAGGACTTAGAACAGCAAATGTGCATTCCCAGGTCCCAAGAGAGGCGGCAGGGTACCACATTCAATGGAGTGGAGGTGAATTCTAGCTCTGCCCAAAGAGCTAGTGCCCCAGTGACTGGGCCGGTGACTGAACTTGGTTGCAGCGCCCTTGGGGGATTTGATACTCCCATTGGGGGCAGTCACCAATCTCATACACCTGAAAACAGGATTGACTCACAAAATAGTGCAATTCCATGCATTGCAACAAGTAGCCCCATAAAAATAATGAAATCCATTAAAGCCCTGATCAAACCATTTAAAAAGGGAGGTGAATGCTGCATTGAGGATCACTTAGAAGCGGTGCATGACATTTTTAAAGCACTCCAGATACCTAAGGAACAGTACAGACAATATTTTCATTTAACTTTAGATGCCCCGACGGCCAGCATCATAAGGGGATTAAATGAACAGCAGAATATGACATGGCTGGAGTTTGAAAAAGAAATTAGGCGTCATTTTTCTCCTTTTCAGTCATTGCAGGAGGCAAAGAAAGTCGCGTACACAATTACTGCTGGACCTAATACATCCCCTCGCCAATTTTTACAAGACTTAAAAAGAGCATTCTCTCGCTTTGATGTATCTTTTGACTCAAATTCCAATGAGTTTAAAACTGCATACTTCTATGGGCTACAGAAAGACATCATATCCCAATTGGTCCGTGAATTTGACCGTGACAAGTCCCTTGAGTGGATTGTACATCAAAGCACAAAGCTATATGAGGTACTCTATTGTCAGGGTAGAGAAAGTGATAAAATGAAAGATACTAGGCCTAAATCTAAAGAACCCTCAGCCACAGTAATGGAAATCAGGTCAGCCAAAATGTCCCTTGAGTCTGCTCAAAGTCAAGGTAAAAATAATGTGACACCTGAACAAAGGGGTAATCAACAAAGATCGCCATTTCCTGTACCAATGTTCCAATCACATGATCCTAGTAATAGAGAGAGCTACATCAGCCCTAGATATTTAGGGGATAGACCCCGGGTAAGATACCGGTCTGATATGGCAGGTATGAACAATAACCAGAGACAAAATCAAGATCAAAGAAATGATGGTCCCTACCAGTCATTGGGGACACAGAGCAGATTTGATCCCAACACCATGATATATGGTAATCAGGATAGGCCCCGATATGTGGATCGATTTACTGATAATGGAAATCAACACAGGGGCCAGTACCCACAATCTGAGAGACAGGACATGAGGCAAAACGTGAACTACAGTCCACGCCAGTACAATGATTCCCCACCAGGGGACTATAATCAAAGGATGGGTGCAACCCGCTCCCCTCCACAAATGAATCAAGAGTTCAGAAACCATCCCAACCGACATCAATCACCTGAGAGGTATCAAAATAGATCCAATCAGGGGGAAAACAACCAATATCGACTTAGGCCACAGAAAGAGGATCCTAGAGAGATGGAAAGGTTCCAGTGCCTTGAGGCCCAAGTGAAAATGTTAGCTGAGCAAATAGGAAAGCTCTATACAGCGCAAAAACAACCTTCCAAAGAGGGGGCTGATGGCCATAGCAATGACCGGGGGGCTTCCGAAAAGTGACTAAGTACTCATGATAACTGCAGTGCCAAAATGACAGATTGCTTTGATATAAGTTTGCATAACGACTCTGAGATGCCTAATGGATTAAAAATGAAAGTACCAGTAAATGAAATTGTGATAGAAAGCGCAAATATTTCTAAAAAAGAGGTACGGTTTAGCTTAGAGCTAAATAAAACAGTAAAGATTTGCACAAATGAAAAATAAACATTAGGAATTGCAAAAGAACAAAGGAACAGATTTAAGAAAAATGACTCATGCATGGGGAATACCAGTGAACAGGGAGTAAGTGGGGATGCCATAGCTCCTTCCCTGGGCAAGCAAAACAATGACCAAACACGGACAGAAAAAGGAAATACTCACAAGGAGGGTACAAGTCAATCACCTGAAAAATTCTTTGAGCCACATATTTTTGAAGAGGCTGAAAGGGCTGGTATTACACTAAATGATCACAAATGCACAGAATTAAAAAATGACAAATTGCTGAATGATGTTGTTACACATGTTCAGTTGGAAGGTTGTAATGTGGTCTCTGATGTTACCCAGATGGATGGGCGAACAGTGGCCACACTCCAAAAAACCTCTGAACATGGAGAAATGAATAAAATATCTCGCACAGAAATGTGTAAAAAGGAGGGAAAAATGTCTTTTCATTTAACAATGTGCTTAGCCAAAAGTGAAAAAGACCTGAGAAAGGTGAGCCCTGAAATCAGTAAGAATTCACATTTCTTATGTGTATTAGAGGAAGTTGAGGACAGATATTATGCACCCATCACTGTAGAAGAAAAATGCCACACCTTCGCTATGATTGACACTGGCGCACAGGCCACAATTATGTCCAAGGAGCTGGTAAAGAGTATCAATGAAGGGAGGCCTCCACAGAGTCAGATCACAGTGAAGGCAAATCAAGGCCCAGTGCATAACTTTAATGGGGAGGAGGTGCCCATCATAGGTGTAACTGAGGTTGACATAAAAATAGGAAAGCACAGAATGAAACAAGAGGTATTGATCACATCTATTTGTGAAATTCCATTTCTGATGGGGACAGATTGCCTGAAAAGATTGTCTCCTCTCATAGATGGGGTGAATGGAGTGCTGTGGTCCTTAACCAAAAAACCATTGAGGCCTAAGAAACTAAAATCACAAAACAGCAATATAAAAGAATGTCACACCGTTGCCAAAACAAATGATGCTGTGGAGGTATATCTCCAGAATAGCTGCATACCTAGTGTCACTGTTATATTAATGTGTCAAGACAAAGATCAGAGCGACAATGAAAAACTACCTGTACAAATATACTTGGACCCAAGGAAAGATTGGCAGACTGCCATAGATGAGCACACATTACGTTTCTATTTAAAAGAGAAAACATGCAAACAGAATATTGTTCCTAAAACAGATTCAGAAAAACACATTACCACTCTGGCAGAAATACACATGGAAGATGAGCAACCATGGGTTCATGTTGGTATAAATGATTATCTTAAAACAATAAAAGCCACTTTAGCACTTGAACATGAAAGGAGTTTCATTAATGAGAGATTGTTGCAAAAAATTATGGAGAGGGAAGAAATCCCGAAATTTAGGATTAAAAACCAATATGTTTCTGGGTTGGACAGTCCAGACTTTGAAAACCGAATTGGAGGCAGATGCATGCTTAAAATTAGCATTGGGCAGAAAACAATTTACCATAATGTATGGATAGTGAGTGGAGCACAAAATGAATTTTACATGGGCAATGACATCATGCACAGAATGTGTATGGTGTTAGATTTCCTTAATCAAAAAATATGGTCACGCCTAGGTGGTCCGGCACCTGAATTTGAAGACAAAAGAAGGGCTTATCATTGTGCACAACTGGTTCCTTATGCCATCGAATTACAAATAAGGAAAGATACTATTATTCCTGCATTTACAAAACAGTTTGCAATAACACTGAAATGCAAAAATGGGCAGCAGATGAAAGGCTCTGATGCATTTGTATGCCTGAATGAATCCATAAAACAGCAAGGCCTGGATTATGAATACATTCCATTGGTAGACATTGGTGAGGGATCTGTAAAAATCATGGTAAATAATAAAGGTTGTCAGGATATTCATTTAGAGGAAAGCTCCCCATTAGGAATGGCCATACAAAAATCACATTATACGGCAGATTTAAATAACATGGTGATTGGGAATATTCCTGAAAAATATGTAGATGCCAAGGGCGAGTTGCCAGAACACCTGGACTCTCAGCCCAAAGGAATGTTTAAAATTCATTCTGTGTATCCTTATGATTCAAATGAGACAGTGTGCTGCCATCAAGAGGATTGCATAATATTTATTTTAAATGAAAATGAAACAGGAAATCAGCCCATTGAAGTGGAAGCTGATATGCCAAAATATTTAAAAGTGGCAGCTCTACAAAAAGACACAGCCACACAGTTAGAGGAAAGCGCTGAGATTCCTTTACCAGAAGAGTTTCCAGAATTTTCCAGAATGGTAGAAGAGCAGATCTCCTTAGCGGATGCATGTGACAGCGATGAGGATCGAAACAATCTGAGGGAAATATTTATGGAGTTTAAGGATGTATTTGCAAAAGATGCTTATGATTGTGGTTTAACTGATTTACATGTGGCCACACTACCAGAAGGTTGTAGCAGAAATCCAGTGTTTGTACGCCAGTATAGACTACCGCTGGCATGTTTAGAATCATTGGCAGAGATTATTAAAAATTTGGAATCACGGGGAATAATCAGGCCCATTCATAGCACATCCAATACGCCTATTTTAGGTGTGTTAAAGCCAAATGGTCAATGGCGGCTGTGTGCAGACTTAAGAGAGTTAAATAAAAGAGTACCAGTATCTAGATGGCCACTACCATTCATTGATCAGGGCCTAGCTCAGATACATGGTTCAAATGTATTTACCACGTTAGATCTCACATCTGGATATTGGTGTGTGCCATTGGCAGAGGAGATACAACACTTATTTTCCTTTACATTTGACAGGACTCAATATGACTGGCTTAGAGCTCCGTTTGGGTACATCAATAGTGGGAGTGAATTTGGCATATTTTTGAGAAAGGCCATGCCGGATGCAGCGGAAAGAGGAACAATAGTTTATGTGGATGATGTCCTGATAAAAAATGAAAGCCTAAAAAGCCATTTTGATGAAATAAGACATATACTTGGCCAATTGCAGAAAGCAGGCGCCAAAGTATCTTTGCAAAAAGCACAATGGTGCAAGAAAAAAGTGAACTTTCTAGGGCATGAAGTGACTGAACATGGGCTAAATCCACAAAGGAAGAAAATAGAGGCCATACAAAGATTAAAAGATCCTAAAAATGTGAAAGGAGTAAAAAGTTTATTAGGGATGACAGGCTATAACAGAAAGTTCATTGAGAATTATGCAGAAATCACTCAACCATTGACTAAACTGCTTAAACTAAATACTCCCTGGAGATGGGAAAGAGAGCAGTCTGATGCAGTGGCTAGATTGAAGGAATGTCTTGTAAAGGCACCATGTTTAGCATACCCCATAAAGGACAGGGATTTCTTTATAGAAATAGGCTTTTCTGAACATTGTATGTCAGCAGTATTATCACAAAAACACGATTTGAAATCAAAACCATTGCGTATGCAAGTAAGGCATTTTCCCAAGTTGAAATGAAATTTAATGAATGTGAAAAGGCCCTATTAACCACTGTGTGGGCGCTACAACATTTCCGCCCCATTGTTCAGGGAGAAAAGGTGATTATTGAAACAAATCATCAACCTTTGCAATTTTTAGAGAGTAAAAGAATTAGATCAGGCAATCTAGCGCAATCCAGAATCACTTCATGGACGCTGGCATTACAAAGTTTTCCCGTAGAAGTGAGATATGGACAAAATAAAAAGAGCCCAATTGCTCAAGGGTTAGCTGACTTACATGACTGTGCAGCTGAACAAATACCAAATGAAATGGAAGTGGAAACTAGTTTGCAGGAATTTGAACAATCACCACACAAAGCTTTTGATGAAAAAACATGCAAGGATTTGCCAACTGTATATGTGGATGGTTGTGCTTTTCACATTGAAAATGACAGTAATAAACAGTTGGTGGCAGGAATAGGAAATGTCTGGTTGAAATGTGAAGGCGTTCCTAGTATAGGGATGAGGATTGGAGATAGGAGCAGTCAGGTGGCGGAATTGGCAGCCATTTATAAAGCAATTGCTACTGCAGTTGATAAAAAGTTCAGTGAAATTGTCCTGGTGACTGATTCTGACTATGCACGGAATAGCTTTGTGGAGTATTTGCCTGGTTGGAAAGCAAGAGGCATGGTTACATACAACAAAAAGCCACTTAAACATGGAAAAATGATACAAGCCATAGACAAATTGGTATCAGAAAATAATTTAACAATATACTGGAGAAAAATTCGTGGGCATTTAAAAACACCAGGAGAGGATAAGGAGGGAAATGATAAGGCAGACCATCTGGCTAAGATTGGGGCTGTGATGGGAGAATTGCTACCTATTGATTATTTAATGGGTGAAATACAAATTGATGCAGTCACACGTTCTAAAGCACCAAAGGAGGTAGATCAACCGGTGGTGCAGTGGAGTCACGACACGCCAGACCAAGATTTGATTGAGGCACAAAAGAATGATCAAATTTTGGGAATCTATTATAATCATTTGATAGATCCTGAACAAAATCCTGTAACAGAAAAAGATTGTATGGGAAAAGAAGAGTTGAGGGTGTTATTAAAGAACAAAACACGAATTAGATTACAGGATGGGCTCATGATTAGAGAGTCCATAACAGGGCAAATACAGTGGGTAGTACCCCTTTCATTCAGAGGACTAATGCTACACCATGCACATGATGCCATAACTGCAGGCCATAGAGGTTCACAAAAGACATTAGAAATACTAAAAGATTATGCTTACTGGCCACATATGTCCCAAGATGTGGAATTATATACTAGAGGATGTCTAGTATGCGCCCAATTTAAACCTGCTTCACCAATGCATAGAGCACCATTGATGAAAAGAGGCCTAACTCTCCCATGGTCAGATTTGCAAATAGACTATGTAGGTCCTTTAAAAAGGTCGAGCAGGGGACACCGTTATATTTTGAGTGTGGTATGTTTGATGTCAAAGTGGATTGAATGCATTCCTGCACCAGATTGTAGTGCGCAAACAGCAGCCACATTGCTGGTGAACCATGTGTTCTCAAGGTTTGGGTTGCCACAAAGAATTGAGTCAGACAGAGGAAGTCATTTCACAAGTACTCTAATGAGTAAGGTATGGCAAATACTAGGTGTAAAAAGGAAACTACATATCGCATATCGGGCGGCGTCTTCAGGTACAGTTGAAAGAAGCAATAGGTCTGTTGTGGATATTTTAAAGAAATTTGTGACAGAAGCAGGTTCCAGCTGGGATTTACGTTTACCGTTGGTTCTGATGGCAATCAGGTCGACTCCTGCCAAAGCGACAGGTGTTAGCCCCCATGAGGTCTTAACAGGTAGGAAAATGGTGTTACCACAACACCTACTATACAGAACACATGAGCAAATCCTTGTGAGTGCATCCACAGTTCATGAATATATTGATGAACTGAGGAGACATTTGCAACATGCATTTGCTTTTGTGCAGAGAAATCTGGAAAGAGCTGCTGACAGTGCAAAGTCATATTATGATAAAAAGACATCAGTAAAGGAATACAGTGTAGGGGATCAGGTGTACAAGTTTCATTTTGGAAAAAGTAAACAGAAAAATTCTAAATTTCTAGCAGCCTGGCAGGGGCCATTTCGAATTATAGATAAGGTCTCTCCTGTAGTGTATAAAATTTTGAAAAATGAAGGTGAAACAGCAATAGAGCAGTTTGTCCATGTAAATCAAATCAAACCATGCCATCCCAGGCATGAGATCAGGCAGCTTGAGCATGTAGAAACAGATAGAGTCCCTTGAGAAAATAAATGGGTGTAATCAGGAGGCAGTGACAAAGAAGTTAAAAAAAAGTTGATTGTTATGATGGCACATAAACACTGTAATATATGTAAAAATATATAATATAAATAAATAAATAAATAAATAAATAAATAAATAAATAAATGCACATATAACGGAAGCTCGTGGTTGGTGTGCAGAGAGAAAGTGTATTAAATATTGAATGCTGTTTTATATATGCTTGTTTTCTTTTAACTTGTATTTGATTTCAGAAAAAAAAACAGAAAAAAATATAAACGAAATATTTTTACCAAGCATGTTTTATTTTTGGCAAAAGGTGGAAGTTAGTATTGTGCTATGTACTTAATCTGTTTATTTTCTATTTTGATTTAGACAATTAACATTATTTGGTCGGAGGTTCCGGGATCAGAGGCCACGGGAGACGATGGAGTCCTGGAGTCCCCTGGATGAAGACCAAAAGATGCCTGCCTCCAGGTGGAGGTGAAGACAAAATAACCGGAATGCCAAAAGAGATGACTGCTGTGGATTCAAGATTGCCAAGATGAAAGAATACTCGAATGAACCGAATAACATCGCTGGTCGGGACATACCAAAAGAGACAAAACAGAAGTTCCGGGATATGAAGTTCCACGTATTTATTATTTTAATTATTTATTTTAATTTGTTATATTAATTATTTGTTTTAGTTAGTTGTTTTATTTCGTTGTTTTTAATTGATTTGGAAAATTTAAACTTAAAGTAATGCCACTTCCACTGAGAAGGCAAATGTGGAACATTTTATGGACTGATGGACTCAGATGAAATATTGATTGCAAATTTTCATTGATGCACATGAATATTCATTTTGTTGGATTGCTATATTGTAAAAAAAAAAAAAAAGAACAAGTTGTTTTTAGGAATTGGCTTGGATTATAGCCAAGTTCTAAAAACAAAAGGAGGGTATATGTAAGGATATTTAGCGTGTTACAGCACAGAGTACAACACTACTGCACAGGTAGCAAACAGCACAGAGTACAGCACTACTACACAGGTAGCAAACAGCACAGAGTACAGCACTACTGCACAAGTAGCACATTTTTTTTTGCATTACCACCACAAGGGTGCAGTGCATTGCTATATGGGTTACCAGATTAACAAGGAAAGACAGGCTATTCAGTCAAAAACGATTTTAACATATAAGATGCAAATCTATTTTTACAGTTAAAAGCACACGTGCTCATTTAAAAATGCACACTATTTTTCACCTGAAATGCCTATGGTGCGAGAGACACATTTGAAAATTAACAGCTAACCTATTAACCATTAACCTGACTAATAAAACCTTATTTAACATAACCCACTAATAAAATGTGTTCTCCACTGCAGAATTAGGCATACTCTGAAAACCATTTAAATGTGTGTGCAGATTTTTTTCTCCGTGTTTTTGTGCACAGTAACTGCAGGAAGAAGGAAGTCAGATTTGCAACAATTGCAAATGTATAAGCGAAGCTATTGTTGAAGAGTAGGAGGATGAGAGATGATGGATTTCATTGGGACACGTCATACAGAGGGCTGAGAGGAAAGTTTTAGTGGGCAGTAACGGGGAAAAAGACAGGAGACATTTTTCTGCACTACTGGGGAGAAGAAGCTGGCTGTGGGGCTCCTGACTGAATGCAGATTCCTGTGTCCTGCTGCAGTCGAGATTGGGGAGAGCTGAAAGAAGGACCTTTCCACTGGCTGAGGCATTCCTATCTGCAAAAGCTGAGAATTCCAGGCAATGAACCCGGTTTGAGAAGGCAAGCGTTCCTTTTTGCTGGAGTTAATCCAAGGGAGCCACATTCACAAAGAGAACAGCCAAAGAGAACAACTAAAAAGATAAGGTAATGAGAAGTGTGGGAGCTGAGTGTGTACGGTAATATCCAGTCAGTGTAGGATTCCTGTGCGTGTCTTAATCAAATACCAATGTTGCAATTTGAGTTCTGTTCTCCGCCACTCTCTTTGCAGTGTGTCCTAGACAATGCTTTGACTGTACCATTTTATTTCTGTAAAGAATGAGATCGTGTTTAAATACAACTTTTATAATACAGAAAAATATTTGAAAACAGACGGGTGATGTTTATTGTTTACCATTACAATGCTGATGATGTGGGGAGATTAAACAGTGCAATGGTCATTTTAAGACAGATGTGTGCATGTCAGAATCAGTATGAATAATTGTGAGTGACTGTAGCATAGCTTGTTGGAGGTACATGAGCCAACGGGAAGAGAGACTCTCTGAACATAGCTCCCTACCGTATATAAGGTAGTGTAAATTACCACAAGACTACCACATATAGCTCTCTGTCGTAAATAAGTCAGTGAGTTCGCCCATGGTGGCACACCAACACTATCACTGGAAAATGTGGTATTCCTAGAATGCAGGTCTGAGGTCTCTCTAGTGATCACACGAAAAATCTAAGCAAAGATAAGGGATTCTGGACATTGGGGCCACAAATAAAACAAGGGAATTATGCTCACCAAAATACCACCAACCACGTATACCAAATATGCAGGTCTGGGTGCTGAAATAATGCATGTCCATTGTATTATTGTTGCACATGGCCAAATCTGAATACAAAGAGTGATTATTGCTAAGTTATTTTTCGGCGGTAATAAAATACCGTCAGGCCCCAAATCTCCACAAAATATCCTACAGAACAGATGTTGAGGACATCTGTATCCTAGTTATTCATATGAGTGTGTGTTATTTGTGTGTGCAGTAGTATTCTTTTTTGACACTATTTGGCTTGTTCTTGTATTGGACAATTACCTATATTTCAATTGATGTGAGCCAGGGGGGTGTGGGCATGAAAACAATCAAAAAAGGAACTCATTTAATTTGGGATGGGGTCAAATTAATCTGGGCCCACGGGAGTTATGGAAATGAATACAACGGTACCACTCATGCCACTCCTAAACAGGTCACTCAAGAGCCCTCGGATGTAAATGAATCTGACTTTAGCATTTATACAATGAATGACAAAACACCTTCTGAACTCACATGGGTACTAAATCACCCCTGCCCAACCACAATGCCAGTGCTAGAACTGTATCATTAGGCAATATAACAACCAGCGAGGAGAGCAGTCATAAGATACATATGGCCATCAACTACTATAATGTATACACCGAGTGGGAGGGAAAAGAGGATGGCAAAACAGCTCAAGGGAATGAGGGAGGTGGACTTTGGAGGAAAAAGAGAGAAACACAACAGGAAATGTGGGAAGAGTGCTATCATTTTGGCCTAGATACAGTCGATGATCCTCATCACTCCCACCAAACAAACAAATGGTATGCTGACATGAGCAACACGGCAAAGCAGACAACTAACGAGAGTTGCTACATGTTCTCACTTATACCCCACGCTTCCGGCACCCCAAAGGTCTTATTGCCACAAGAAATCCCATTTGCAGAGGCTCAGTGTATCCTACATCTTGCACTATGTCGAATCAAAAATAATTTTCAAGCACACACAGTTGCATTTGAATTGTTGCAAAATGAGCAGACATGTTACTCCCGGCCGCAAGGAGTAATGTGTGTAAAAGAGCCTTTTTTGGTGATAAAAGGAACATTGCACTCAGACAATAAGTGGCAGAATGAAGAAATACTATGCAAAGCATACGCACTGTGAGGGTTGTCCGAAGAAAAGCTTTTGTCGGTACAAAGAACGTGCGGTCCCATATGGACTGAACATATAATGAAGTTCACTTGGGTTACTGCCATCGAGAAACCCGTCAAACTACAAAAAGTCATTTCTTACGAACTCTGCTTCCATGGGGAAGGTAAAAAGAACATGGGGGAAAATAAAAACTGCAGCAAGACTCTCATAATACCTGACATGAAGAAAGGCACAGCCGCGATGATTGACATGTATTGGGTTTGCAGTAATATGGCATACCTGCACCTCCCGCAATCATGGAGGGGCACATGCTCATTAGCAACGCTGCACTCTGCACTGATGGTAATCCCAGAAAGCCACATCCAAGGTGGAAGCACGTGAACAGCGGTGTCAACCAAACTTTCCCCAACGCCGCCTGAAGGAGTTCCTGTGTATACAATGGATGAAGAAGGCCTGCAGAGCACAATGCGAAGGAAGAAACGAGCATCAAACTATATCTCTGCCAAATCATCAGAGCTCTTGGTGCAGATCCCTGATCGATTCTGGTTGTTAAGCTCTCTCGTAAACGTTCTTCGCGTCTCTCGTTCCCAGTATCCAAGCGAGAGCAAATGCAAAATGGCTTTAGATCACCAGATGGGAGCTCATCCAACTGGCCAACGACACTGAAGAGGGGTTCAGTGTCATCAAAGTGGAACTCAGAGCCCTGCGACTAATGAGCATGCAGAACAGGTATGTGCTAGACCTGTTAACAGCAATCGATGGAGGTGTTTGCCGAAAAATCGGGAGCACATGTTGCACTTTCGTATGCAGAAAATGGCTCACTCTCACACATGATAGCAGCCGTGCCCGACCTCGGGGAACGTATGAAGGATGAAGGAGGAGCTCAGTCCAGCACCTGGTTCGACATTCTTTTTTCCTGGGTACCATCGTGGCTTGGAATGACAGTGAAGCTCCTCCTACCGCTCATTGGGCCTCATTACACGGAATGCGGTAAACCATGGTGCTATTAGCACCATAGTTGCCGCCGGTACCATACCGGTACCACCATGGGGAAAAGGGGAATTACCACCCCATTCCAAAGTTGGCGGAGCGGTAATTCCCCCTTTCTCCATGGCCCTCCCCCATTCCCATTTTTGCCCCATAGGGCTCAATGGGAATGGGGAAGGAGCTAATTACGGTACCACAAATTGCGGTACCGTAATTAGCACCAGGGTCCCTTTGCGGGTCCCAACTTAAACGGCTGGTCTACACCAGCCGTTAAGGTCGGGTCCCCCAAAGGGACTTCGTAGTAAGGCGATAAGGGTTTACCGGTACCGGTGCCCTTACCAGTACCGGTAAACCCTTACCGCATTCCATGTAATGATGCCCATTGTCTTTTTGCTCCTCATTTTTTGTGTGTGCCAATTAGGACTCAGGTTCTGCGCCAATGCAGTTCCTAATGGTGCGCTGATGATGGTAACAATGGGCCGTGCAAATGGAATGGTGCAAATCAAACACAAGGCAGAAGTGCAAACAGGAGATAGTTCGGAGCCCAAATACAGGATGACTGCCATATACAATACGGCATAGGGTGGATAATCTATATCACACAACCATTAAGGAGCCCCGGGAATTACAATGGTACAAAGAGGTATGGGTGGACCCGGAGGGAGCTGGAGGGTGTATCGATATGACCTGCACCCCGGACGAATATGCCAGGAGGGCGGAAAGCCTTAGAGCGGTATGCAGAGCATGGATGCCAATAAAGGGGACACCAGAATGGGATGAAGCGATAGCTGAGGAGGAGGAGCGTAAGAGGTTGGGACAGTTACAATATTCATTACTTAAGTAACGAAAGGGTGGAATGTGTGGGAGGAGAGGGTCTTGGAACCCCCCCTCCATTCTTCACACTTCCTGGGTAGGCCCAGTGGCGGCTGCTTTGGGTCCAGGGCCCTGGCCCCGGAGCACCCGTGCGGGAACACCCCTAGGAACCGTGACCCCCTCAGGACGGTGCAAAACCAGAGTTGAAAAAGACTCAATTTTGTAAGTTACTAACTCCATTTTGTGAAGGCAAGATAGTCATGAAGCTAAAACACAGGCCCTCAGCTCTCCCAGGCAGACACGCACAGCGAGCAAGCTGCTCCCCCCACCTCTTCCCCTCTGCTGCCTCTGCAGTTGTTCGGTTCTCATGAGAGACTACCCGCAAGAATGCAACAAACTTTACACTGTATCTTCTTCCTTCCATCTTACTTCATTGACTCTGACATGGCCCAGCACAAAAGTCATTTATATTTATGAACCTGCCCCCCACCCAGCAGACCCTGGCCATAAAGAATACTGTCCCCTCACTCTTAAAACAAGATCAAACAGTTGAAGCAACCCCCAAGTTTGTTTGATTGTTCGCACCTTAGTAAAACGAGAGCCAAATTGTCTTTCTCCATGTAGACAAGAGATGTTACTCACGGGCTGGATTCTATTTCATGTGAGTTAGTGAAAGGGTTGTAGTAGAATAATAGATATGGTAACGTAATGTATAATATGTGTGTAGTAGAAAATCCTAACGTTAGAATATAATTATAAAGGTGTGATGCATATTAACATATGGTATGATGCTGCTAATAGAAATGGACTAACGTGACGATATGCATAGCCAACATAACACTGTACGCGCCAGCATAAAGCTACCTCATCTTCTAGTTAACTGTGATTACATGAATGACATTATGTGAAATTAATACCACAACCAACTGTTCTGACTAGAATGTTCATATTATGACGATATGTGTTAAGGCCACATGTGATGACGATATGTGTTAAGGCCACATGTGCAGAACCTGAATCATGAACTGTTTAGTGTAAAAATGGACACTGACTCTGGCATACGTCTACACTCCTAATGAGATTCGTAACAATGAGGATGTTAAGCTCAATAGAATTGTAATGTGCTTTAAACAAATGTAACTAGAATGTAGAGTAATAGGCCACATGTAAAGAGCCCATATGTGAAACTTGTTTCTGACAGCCCTGTCTCTTTATGTAATAGCGGAATTGTACTACAAGGTGTTTCGATTTCCCCTCTTGGTGTCAAAAGAGATTCGCAGAGATTTAATGATGTTTGAACAAACCGACCACTAACCCCCCACCAACAAAATTTATGTCCGCATTGGTATGTGCGTTTTGTGACCTGTCTTAAAGTGTAAATCCAGTCTTAGATGTAGAGCCCTCTTTGTTGTTTATCAGATGGACATTCCATACCATGCAATTACCTCAAAAGCCCCACCCCTTTAGCCAATACATCGTGCATTGTATCAACATACAAAGATGCCTATCAGCATGTCAAGTGCTGCATTTAATGGTTCTACTCTGACCTGTGCCCATAGATAAATTAACTTGTACTTGCAAGTCTTTGAGCTTACTGGACAAGCAGATCATGGTAGTGAATGAATGGGAATCTGTGGCCAGAAGGGCAAATGTCAACTTGTTATTTAATATGTACCCAGTACAACATATTGCCGATCCTGCATGCCAATTCGATGAGCCCAGCTTACTGATCGACCCGAAAAGTGTCATCACTACACCACGTGTCCTCAAGCCAACCAAGTGTCTCCAACCCTATGGCACCTATAGCTGTTCACCCCGAGTGACCAATCCCAATCTATTATGTGCCCCCTAGGCATTCCCCCTGTTTGATGATGATATTGGTGTATAAAAGCAATTTGTAACATGTTTTCTGCAGAGTGCTCTCGGCGTGGGCAGAGTAGATTCTGCTTGCCCTATTTAGATAAAAACCTTTTTTTAACACCAGCACTTTGGTCTTGGTCTCATTCTCTCCAGGGATGTGTCCTGAGTGACTCTATTGAGTGATTTGACTGTATTTTCGGGGGCCTCTCACTTTCACCATTAATGGTCAATGTTAATTACTTTCATGAACCTGCATCCAAAATCTGTGCCAGCTTGGTTGATGTATCTAAGGCCATAATCTCTAAAAGTCACGGTCTCTCTAAATTACTTTAATTTTCAGAAAACATATTTGTCCGTAATGGCCACTGTAAATTACTGTTGTGAATCATTCTGCTGCCAAAATGTATGCCAGTAATGGTCTCTGTAAATAACATTTCACATTTCCCCCCTCCCACCACATCACTTAGTCCTGCTGCACACACTTAGACACACAGACTCACACAAACATATGAGTGCACACCCATTGCACGTCTTGTACACTGTACACAAACTGCAATACAATACATTAAAACACACACATCACATACACACATTTATTTTTATTATTTAGAATAGCTTATACTCTGCTGCTTCAGGGAACTAGATGTCCAGATGGGGCATTGAAAGCAGCACGATGTGCTCCAGCTGATCTTCTCATCATCCAGAACTAATAGCGTTTGCTGCAGAGGTGTGCTCTTGGTTGCCCAGCAACCACTGACAAATTGAGAATTTGCGGCACAGTGGCACCAATGCCAGAGATGGGATGGAGTTTGATACTTGCTTTCAAGTCCATTTAATATTGTTTTTAAAGTTAACACTTTGAGCCTCATTAGGAGTTTGCCGGTGTGGAATTAACACAACAGTAATTCTTTTGCTGGAACTTTCCTGAACCGACAAACCCCAAGTTTGCTGGTTGTGTAGCCAAAATTAACTCCAGCAAAAGCTAGAGCTGATTCCACCACCCCACACCGGCACTGGTATTACTGGTGCCGATAGTAGCAGCATAGTAGCAGCAACTCCCTCCTTGGCATCCTATGGGACACCATCGAATGCGGAGAAACCTCCCTTACCAGCACTTGTACTCTGCCGGTAATTACTGCAGACCAAGTGCCGGTAATGGTAAATCAGTTTTTGGTGCTATCCCGCCGGATTTACCGGCAGGATACCACCAAACTTGTAATGAGGCCCTTAAGTCTCTCAGAATCAGAGTGCTAACGCCCCTCTACTGGACATAGGGCGATCAGGTCCCCAGCAAAACAATGGCTGCTGGGGACCCGGCTTGTCAATGGACTTAATGTACCTTTGTGTCAGCCTCCCTTCCTTACAGTGAAGCCTGACTGTTCTGCCACTCTATGCTCTCATTACGAGTTTGGCAGTTTTCATGTGGTAAATCTGCTGGAAAACCGCCAAATGGATTTACCATGATTGCACTTTTTCGCATGGATTTACCGTAGGATTACAATTGGTGGTAGGTTAGTCCCCATTTTTCAAAGTCGTGGATAATTCCGTCGATTTCACCAATTTTTGGCTGTAAGATGGCAAATTTTCCTCCAGCTTTTTGCTGGAGGAAAATCATCCAATTCATTACCAAACTTGTAGCAAGGCTGTGCAGTACTTTGGCGGTAACAGAATTATTGACCACTTTTTACCTCATCGCTTTACTCGTAATGAGTCTTTAAGAGAGTTTTGGCTTCCCTTTATGGCTTGGGTGCACTGCCTCATTTTAAAGTTAATGCGTGTACAGCCATTACCAGAAAGATGGTCAAAAACAACCTTAGCACTAACCATTAAGAACAAAACATAGACGTTGGGTCCAGTTCACAAAATAAAAGCAGAAAAGCAAATTGAAAAAACTCAATTTAACCTTTTGTTTGGTTGCTAAATATGTTTCGTTTAGTTCCATCGGCTAAGAGCATGCAGAGAAAAATGATCACAGAAATAAAGTTTAAATCAGGAAAACATGTACATATCAGCACTCAGTATGAAGTGCAAGTCAAAAGCATGAACACTGCTCACATCCACTCACCGTGTGTTATAAAGGTACACAAAGAGCACACCAACAATGGGAAATTAAACCTCTTCAAGAAAAAATAATAAGCTATATTTAAGGCCCTTTTTGCTTTCCCTTTTTACCGAAATATACTCGTAAATACAGACAGAACATACTGTAATACCTGTCCGTGTTTATTTGTAAAAAAATAAAAATAAAAAAAATGATTAATAACGGAAATGCGGCGTTCTTGCTTGATTATGCAAGTTGTCAATTTCTCATTGCAGGCTCTCGGTGCAAACTCAAATAGTGGGAAGAATAACGGAATATGTTGTTTAAATGGCTGCCGAGATCCGTCTAAAGCCAGCAGCAATAACAGGAGGAGCCAATGTTTTGAAGGTGAAACTGGAAATTGGTTCGGTGCTGACTACCACTACCCAATGCACATTTTCCATACGAATAAGTGAGGAAAATACAAGTTGTAACTTATATTTGACATTTATTTTAAAATATATGAGGATATATCCAAATAAAACGACCACAAAATAAATATCGATGAATACAGATGGAAATGTCACAAAACAACGGCCATAAAACCTGTAGACGTAGGTAAAATGTAACTTAATGTAAAGTGTTTTGATTTGTAGAGCACACATCTAGGGGCTTGGTATGTTGTTCTGCAAATAAATGGGGTCAGGGGCAGATAGAAAGGCACATTTGAAACCTAGAGTGTTTCTCAGCACTGAGTCCTGAGTGCTAGCATGATTCTGCCGGTTTGTGGCTGGTTTCTGGCTTGTGTATATGTTTTATATGGAAGGGAAAATCCAAGATCTATTAGCTGCCAGCTCCTGTACACCGGAGAGCTGCTGTTATATAGGCTGGGCTGTGTGAAAGAGCAACATTTGTGGCAGGACATGAAGTGAGCTCTGTGTTGCACTGCTGAGATTAACTCAGCGGGGGTTTAGCAGGCATAAAGCTGCAGATGCGCGGCTGTCTGCATGTAGTGGACGTTGTAAGTAGATTGAATGATGTAGGTTTGCCATGCCTAAAAGGATGAACATGGTGAGACTCACCTAACCGAGTCCAATGTTGAAATGGAGGCATGGAGAGTAATCCCTACCAACTTTCCCTGCTCAAATTCTGACAGGATGGAACAGCAGCATATTATTGGCTCCTGTTATCTGAAAAACACCAGCTTTCCCAATGGGTTGAGTCTCTTTGGAGGTGTCAGTTCTTGGGCATTCCTTTAATTACTCATATAAGGGTTTTACTGAGATTTTTCACAGGTATTAAACAGGTATTGGCAAAAATTGCCTTTTTGCGACATAAGCCACGCCCACAAACCCAACTGATGCTTGCCTTTGTTTCTCTTCCCTTGCCTTGCCCTCCTACCTGCTACACTTGAGCCACCCTCCTGCCTTTTTTTCGTTGGCAGTTGTTCAGCTGTAGTTACTTTTGCAGCTGCTTTTGTATTTTTCTAGTCAGATTTGTTCCATATACCTGTTACTTTTTTTAGGTTGCTCAGTTTACTGCTGTACCCTCTGTTGGTATGTTTTATGCTTGAGCATTTGAAAGGCCCCCTAGGACCAATTTGTCAAGAGACACATTTATCCATTGACGCAGTGCATGATGTTGTGTCCCTCATGCAAGTCCCGTGGGCCCTGTGGAAACCTGAGGCTTGGATGAGTGTAGAGATGAAAAAGGTCTTCAATCACAATGCTTTGTGATGCTTTGCTTAAGCATGCGTTGCGCCTTGGTAAATAAGTGATGAGTGCGATAACTGTGAATGGTGTTGTCAAGTACATATGTCGGTACTACCCACAAAGCAACAAAGGCTTTCCTTATACTGCCAGTGGACCATCCTACTCCGAAAATAAGCGTTGTATTGGGATTTCATTATGCCCTGTACGCCCCATTAAACCTTCAGACTCGTATCTGCTAATATCTCACTCTTGTGGATACAATCATATAGAGACAGGAGGGAGAACTCCCAGCTAAGGAGAGAGAAGTGACACATGCAGCAACAAAAAAGAAGGAAGGCATGTCAGAGAAGAAGTGCAGATGTTGAGCTCTCCCGTGAATGCTGGAGCCCAGTCAAATGCCCTGCAGAAAGAAGGCGGGGATGCAAGTGAGATCAGTCGACTTGCAAGCCCCTCTGATAGCAACATTACAACACACCTAAGGGACAAACAAAAAGCTGAGTGGTTCACCCAGCTAAACAGTTGCTCGCATACTGTACCCCACAGCAGGGTTACTGGAAACTGAACTTTGGTACGGATGAAGGTTCATCAAGTTAGTCCTCTATAGTATATGTCGTTGAAGCTAATCAATTAAGCTAAGTAGTATAAATAATTTAATATCTGAACAAAAGCGTGAGCCAGCTAGATTCAAAATTAAGTAGGAGAGCTCTAATGCCAGTGAATTTCGGAGTATTCAAACTCCTTCACCAGGGCCAAGCCCTCTATAGTACAACACATCATAACCAAGTGAAACAATAAATGTATGCCAATAAATCATGAACATATGTCAAATCATGGAACAATTGAAAAAAAAACATAAATTAAGGTAACAACTACATACCAGCGCAGGTTTTTCAGAAATACCGTGAGAAGAGGCAAAAAAAGAGAAGAAAACATTCAGGGCGAGCATTTAAATAGATGTAAACACTGATAGATGTATGTGACGTGTTATAATGAACCAATACCTTCTGAGCTATCCGCTTGGTTCATCAAAACTAGAAATCTGTATTCCTTGCAGAAACTTATGGTTTTCTGTTCAATTACCTAAAGGCAAAAAGTCAAAATTCCCATAAATCTATTCACTATTCTTTGCAATAAGCAGCTACGTGTAATACGTAAACATGTACCTACAGATCCCATGTGTTTGTTAAACAGCGTATCTACTGCAACTGGACTCTCTCATAAACGCTGCTTGGACGTGTGTCTGTGTGACTCAAACGGTTGTATATCACTGCCGGCGTTCCGGTTCCCAAACCTAAATGCATTGTGATCATGTGTTACAATAACGTTACGTGTAAAGGTTAGAATTCGGTGATGGTGTTTTAACATTGCTATTCATTGATAGCATCCAGTATATTCAGTGCTTCAAATCTAAGGGAACCTACAGGCCATCAGGGTTCCCATAAGACAAAGCCACCAAATTCAGTCTAAGGAGAGCCTTGCCCAGAACTTAGGTCGGTTCTTGTTCCCAATGGATGTGCACTAACAAGTTTATCCATAGGGGAATCCCTGGTGTTCTCACCCCATAGACAGCCTAGAGAAAGAAATGCCTGCAGCCTGAGGTCAGGCATTAGGTGCATTTTCCAAACAAAGTCAAGGAAGCCAGCAAAGGATCCCAATGGAGAGTAAACATTAGAATCAGACCAATTTCAGGCAAAGTAGAAAAAAAGACAAAAAGTTAAGACACATTGGGCCTCATTATTAGTTTGCAGGTAGCCATGCCCTTAATAAGGGCATGTCTACCCCCAAACTCGGGTCCGGGTCCCGCAAAAGGGGACTTACAGGGCCATTCTGACCTTGGAGGGCCCAGTAATTTCCCTTTCGTGGGACCCGGAGCCGGTACGTCCCCATTCCAATTCGAGCCCCCATAGTGCTCAATGGGAATGGGGAGGATGGTAGCAGCGGTACCGTTCATAACGGTACCATTTCTACCATCCTGTACTGTTCGCGGGTGCCACTCTGCACGCCTGGCCTGACCAGGCGTGCAGAGCGGCACCCGCGAGCAGAACACGTAATGTGGCGGTACCGTGATAACGGTGCCAGCAGCACTACCAGCGTGGTTACCACTGTACCACCACTGTCGTAATGAGTCCCATTGTGACTTCTTTCTCTTTCCTTAATATTGCACATATACAACATGGCATGCCTGAGGCAAAGGGGCTGTGGAGCATTTTAGTTTGGTTATTATTCATTTCTACAACATTTTAGAGATCAGCTGGGTCCCTGCCTAGCATGGGGGACATGGGGAGCGCACATTGGGGCTTTACAAAGTAAGAGAGTTAAATAGGGGCCAGGTTTCATTAAGGGGGGCAAAGTTATAGGGGGGTCCCACATTTTTTTTCCATAGACGCAATGACAAATAAATGTTTCTCACGCCTACAGCCCAAACCGCTGGACTGATTTTCACTTCATTTGCGGCAGGAGCGGCGACTTGGTTCGGAAAGGGTGATTTTGTAAAATTGGGGTAAATCCGTCCAGTAGTTTTCTTTAAAACAGGCAAAATATATGTACAAATAAATTAGTGATATCTGGGTCCATTCTGCGGACTCACTTCCCTATTCGCCCTGCGGGCAGGACTCCGATTCGTCCAGAGGGTGGTGTGATGTCTGCGGACATATGACGCACACGCTGATAGGCTGCTGAAAAGCGCAATGCGCGTCATATTTTTCCGAAATGCCTGCCATGTTCTATCCACGGATAGCTGTGGCATGGCTGTCCATGGACAGCGCGTTCGAGGATAAGGCTGGGAAACACATTTGGGTCATTTGGTTTGGAAAGAGGGGCTGTGAAGGTTGGGGGAGTGAAAGAAAGATGCTATGGAGCTATTTGTTTAGGTGGAAGAAGAGCGCATGGGACACATAGTCCGCGGACAGTCTTGGGCGGACAGCTTATTTGGTGACCGCTGGCAGGGTTTATTAGAGTAGGGGAGTGGAATGTAGATGATATGTGGATGTTTGTATAGGTTAAAAATAGATAGGCCATGCACCTGAGAATGTAGGCACTGGCACAACTACCGCAGTGTAATATGGTGATCTAACCAAGAATCTGGCCACAACAATTGTAATAGTAAGTGTTTGGTAGGCAGTTGGAGAAACACGTTTGGGGTTATTTGGTGAAAACAATAGGGCTAGTTAGAGTTTGGGTGTGCAATCTAGATGATATGGTGATATTGCCATTGGTGAAAAATACAGTTGGCAATCTATTTTGATGTTTGCAGATGCCGTTTGAATTGGGAAGTTAATGGCAAGTTGTAGTGTGGTGGTTGTGGCCAGTGGCCAGATTCTTGGCTGCATGCACCCAAGAATCTAGGCATTGGCCACAGCCACCACAGCATAATGTGGACAAGCACCCAAGAATCTGGCCACTTGCCACAACCATTGTAATAGTATGTCTACAGAAATGGGATTCGCCCATTGGAAACAATCATTACAATGATATGTGTATAGTAATCTTACATAGTTTGTAGGCAGTGTATAGTTTTTGTAACATGGTGACACAATACCATTGAAGTGGAAATGGTGCTTTTGATTGATGTACCATTGGGGGTGTAGGTTGACTTTGTTGTACATGGTAATGCAGGAGAAATCTTTGCTTCTTTCTCTGTGAAAAAAAACATAGCATTATATGTTAGGTAGGATAGTTCACAGTGTTGCATTTTATACAATCTCTCATAGTTAGTATATTCCAAGTACTATTCTTCAAACAACATTACTGTGCGTTTTGCACAGTTGCTGTGTTTGCGTAATCATTGCGTCTGTGGGAAAAAAATCCATGTAGGATTTTTAAAAAAGTGCACATTTATTTGATGTTACGTGTCACACTATGTTTGTTTGAAGTGTACAGTACTTAAAGGAATGTTTAAGGTGCACAAATAAGTGTATTTGTTGTTATAAGCAGAGTTGCAGTAGGAGGAATTGCAATGGTGTACGTGTTTTGCTTTTCCAAAGTGCTGGTGGTATGACTGCAGTTAGATACCAGTCGGCGTATTCTAACTGTTTACAGTTTTGCAGTTTTGTAGAGTATGTTTTTGATGCAGTTTGATTCCTGTTGGTTGATTGTAAATACTTTGCGATTGAAAACTAATATTGCAGTATTAGAGGTCCAGTTAGATACCAGTTGGTGTATTCTAACAGTTGACAGTTTTACAGTTTTGAAGGGTATGTTTTGAAGCACTTTTATCGCAAAAGGTACATTTCAAGCACCTCCATTTTGGAGAATCCAACTCCTTATGAATTTGTATCAGTTGTCTGCACATGTGTATACCTCTTTTTTGACTGTAGGAATAGAAAAGCATGTGTTGTTATAAATGATATTATCCTTCTCGTGCCAACTGATTCAGATGTTTTTTTTCCCTTATTTACATTTTGCTCCTTTTTTTATAATTTCAGTTTTACAGTTTGGTTTCTCCAAAGTGAGATCCAAAATTACCAGTTTACAAATTCAATAGTTTGCAACGGTAGTTTATTCCATAGTTTCCATGTGTGACTCTCGCAGTTTCCATTAGTAACTGAAAACAGTATTTTGCATGCACGCAGCAAGTACCCCAGACATGTGATTGACAATATCCCCTATGGAGCAAGTACCCCAGACATGTGATTGACAATATCCCCTATGGAGAAATTCAGAGGCTTAAAAGAAACTGCAGTACTCAAGCAGCCTACAAGGTCAACATTGAAAATACCATGAACAAATGCAGTCAACGAGGATAAACCCATCAAAAACTAAGAAAAGCTGTAGTAAAAGCAGAAAATATCACAAGGGAATTTTTGTTAAAAGATAAACACAAAACCAACGCACGGGTGACTACTACAAAATTTGTTACAACTTTCAGCTCAGAAGCGCCTAATATGCCTAATATGCGGAAAATTTGAAACAGATTCTGGCACATCCTCCAAATTGATGACTATATGGGCCTCAGTAGGACCCTGGCGGTAGCCGTGCCCTTATTAAGGGCACGGCTGCCGCCGTTAATTACATTTTACTGGGTCCATGGAATGGGCAATTATGGGCATGGGCATGCCGACCTTGGCGGACCTGCTAATTGCCCATTTTATGGACCTAGTAAAAATAAATCCCCATTCTCACTTGAGCCCGATAATAACGTGCCCGTTGTTAGCTCCCTGGTCCCCTCATGGGACCCACAAAGGACATCTGGTCTGACCAGACGTCCAGAGCCGGTCCCACAAGGGGACCTCGTAATAAGGTGGAATGGGTTTAACGGCGCCGGCACCGTTACCAACGCCGTTAAACCCATTCCGTCTGGGTCCTAATGAGGCCCTATGTAGGTAAACACTTGGATGATACTGGGCATATATGTTACAGGAAGGCCCCAACCATCAAAAACATGATTAGTCCTAGTCATCTAAAGCCACGGAAAATTAAAGGCTTAAGCAGTATGCTTAACTTGGACTCAATTTTCAGGAAACACAGATGCAGGAATTGTATACTTTGCCCACAAATAGCAAATGGAACTAAAAGTGTCAGTCTACTGAATAGAAAAGAAAAAACAATCTTGCATATGTGATACACTCTATATAGGGAGTACAATCCGGGCACTTAAGACAAGAATTTTTGAACATCTACATGCAATAAGAAACAATGGCCCTCATTATGAGTCCGGCAGTAGCAGTGCCGTTAAAACCGGCAGGTTGCTGCCAGACCCATGGGGATTTACTGGCTCCGGACTTGCCAGAATTACCGGGGTGGTAATTCCAGTGCTTTCATTCTGTAAACCCTTACTCCCATAGGACTCCATGGGAATGGGGAAGTGGAAACACCGGCACCAGGCACCATGTGGTAATGGTGCTGGTGTTTCCGCCTCCATCTGCTGCCGGGGGCATTGTGCCTGCCAGGTCAGACCTGGCGGGTGTAACACCACACGGCCACAGAACTCATAGTTAGCCGGTCCGGAAAATGGTGCTGGTACGAGTTTACCGGCACCGTTAAATCCAGACCGGCTAACTTGTAATGAGGGCCAATGACTTGAGATACCCACTGGCAAGTCATTTTTGTATGGAACATTCAGACTCTTCAGCAGAACTATTGAATGTTTTTGGATTTGAACAGATTAGGGAATTACCTAGGGGTAGCAATAAATAATTATTATTAAAACACAAGTGGATTTTCCTGATGGACACGTGCGCTACTGGGCTGAATTGTGATAACTAGATGTACAATTGGCTGTAATCCTGTTTAAACCCTAAAAAAAATCAATTGTTCACAAGTGAAAATCACCAAATTGGTGAATATGACTCAGAGCCCAAATGTCTAGTAAAATGTTTTGTTATAAGGAGAATGTATGTATGTACAATTATAAATGTAGAAAGGTTAAGTGTGAATTACAGGATGTATCCTAATAACTACATGACTATGTAGAGAGTGGCACTCAATCTGATCAACCAGAATTATTAACATGTAACTTTCTGTTTACATATTTGAAGGTTGATTCACATATGAAAACATACCAATTAGTCTAAGTATGGCATCAGTGGAGAATAAATAAAAGAAAACACGAATAACCTCAATTATGTTTTTTATAAACAATAAATCACTCTTTAACCTAGGAGAGAATATCCTTTAATTATAATAATTTTTTTGTGCTTTTAGAAATAGCAACTTTTTCAAATAATAGGCTATCCATTTGGAAACAATTTAAAATAACCAAAGCAGGCAACTTGAGAATAAACTTTGAAGACAGAGAGTGAATGCAAATAATGCTTAAAAATGGGCATGACACAGCAGCATGGTGACGTCATCTTGCTAACGCTTGTGGTCGTAATGATGTCATCACTGTGGCACTAAGCGCCATAAAAACCTGCCTCATTTCAGTCTTGATTCGTGCATTGGATCGGCTGCATGTGAATGAGGACAATTGCATCCTCACTCTTTCAAGCTTTAACCCAAGATAAGAAATTCATTGTAAACCTGCATCTCGTGCTGAGCTGACCTTATTTGCAAAATGTAAAGTGTACTAGACACTTAGTGGCAAAGAGAAACCTCAATTCCCTTCTTTTAACTTTTTTCTTCTTTATGTCCTGTTCTAGCTATTCCAAAAACTTAAAACTGGAAGTTAAAAGATACCCTAACTGAATAACTAATAATAAAAAAGAAAAAACGGCAGATGCTACTAACTAATCTGAAACCTTTTTGAAGTGCAATCCTAAAGTATCCTAAGGTGAGTGGCTACGTTTAGCTTAATGAATAATGGAATGATTTTCCTAAGAGTATAAAATGTTATAATTACCTTTTGCCTTATTGATGATTTTATGTCTATGTATTAGGATTGTAAATACATTACACTATTATCTATCTGATGAGCCTTCTGAATGTAAGAAGGTGAAACACGTGGAGAAAGTTACTAATGAAAACTATGGAATAAACTACCTTTGCAAACTTTTTGAATGTGTAAACTTATCATTTTGGATCTCACTTTGGAGAAACCAAACTGTAAAACTGAAATTATAAAAAATGGAGCAAAATGTAAACAAGGGAAAACCATCTGAATCAGTTGGCACAAGAAGGATAATACCATTTATAAGAAAGTATTTTTTGAAGCATTGTCATTCCTGTTGGTGGATGTTTACTCTTTCACTATTGGAAACTAATATTGCAGTATTATTGGTGCAGTTAGGTGCCAGTTAGCTTATTCTAACTGTTGATACTTTTACAGTTTTGGATGGTATGTTTTGAAGCACTTCATTCCTGTTGGTGGATTCTAACTATTTCCCTATTGGAAAGTAACATTGCAGTATTATGGTTGCAGTTAGATAACAGTTGGCATCCTCTAACTATTGATAGTTTTATAATTTCTAAGGGTATGTTTTGAAGCACTTTGATTCTTGTTGCTCTATTATAGATTTTTTGCTATTCAAAAGTAGTATTGGAGTAGTTTGGCTGCAGTTAGATACCAGTTGGTGTATTCTAACTGTTGATAGTTTTGCAGGTTAGTGATTAAGCTTTGTAGACCCTCACAATCAGTACATTTTAAGTACTATGGGTGAAACAACATTAGTGTGTGTTTTGCACAGTTATTGTTTCTGTTTGCATAATCATTGGGTCATTGGGGAAAAATCTATATATCATTACCAAACATGTACTAAATTTATATCTGTTGGCATATTAAAACTGTTGTCCATTCCACAAACAGTATTGCACCACTATGCATGTAGTTAGATACCATTTGTCGTATTCTGTTTATAGTTTTACAGTTTTGAAGGGTATTTTTTGAAGCAGTTAGATACCTGTTGGTGTCTAAAGTGCACTAACCTACAGTAGTTTTACAGGTCAGTGACTAAATTTAGGTTTAAGGAATATTAAAAAGGCATTTGTTAGATTTGCTGTTAATCTATGTTTTAGAGTAATGGAAGTGTCATTTCATTCAAACCAACCACATCTTTTTTAATGTATGCAGTATAGTGACCTGCAGTGGTTGGGGCACCAGTATAGTAGACTATGCCTATTGTTGTGAAGGTTTTCTTGCCAAGAGATTCTTGCCCCTGTGTGAAGCTAGTAAGCTTGCTGTTGTTTGTGGTACCATCTACGTTGTACCTTAAAAGCATTACTATTACATATTGTCTATGTGTGGCTATGTGAGTTTATGTGTAAGGTGGAATGAGTGTCTGAATTGCAAACAGTGCATAATATGCCATGATTTACATTTTGCACCACAATTAGGTATAGATACATACACAAATAATTCATTAGGGACCTGCTCTTGTGCAACATGTTTGCAAATAGTGCATGTATGCGTCCAAGTGTATGAAATCAGGAAGATACAATTTACATGTATATTTTGCTTTCTAGTACTCGCAGTAAGTACATTAGAAATTCTTGTGGATCTTCCTGTGCGTTTATGGTGAATCTTACCATTCCTGCACAGTAGTCTAATGCTTGCCTTATTCCTGAGACACTGTAAGTGTTGTCAGGATTATTTGTTTCATATCTATGAAGGATGAGCATTTGAACAATAGGTGGCAATTGGAACAGAAGATTGATACATTTGCATAGCATTTTACACCAGTTGTGTTGGAAATTTGAAATGAACCAAGAGTTCTGTCACTGCGTCATTTGCTGGACCTCCAGTTGTTTTTTTAGAAGACATATTTCTATTTGTTTCTTCTGTTGGATGTCACTTGGGTTTGCATTAGATAGTTTTTTGGTTTTACTACTTGATGGAGTAGCAGTTGTTTTAGTTTCTTTGGTGGTACTGTTGGGAAATCTATTATAAGTTCTGTTTGTATTACTTTTCTTTAAAAAGGTTTACCTTTTTGAGGAACAGGGTACATATTGAGATGGGGTGTACAGAGTGCACGCAGTCTGCTGTACTCTACGATGCACGATTGTCAGCCTTGACTTTGTTTGCATCAACATTGACTAGAAATAGTCATTTGAGTGTACATAGATATGACAGTGCTACATAACTCATACCTTCTTTAAAGACTGTGCTGCCAATGTCAAACAATGCCTGATCTAGGGTTAGACCTTGCAATTTGTGAATAGTGACTGCATATGCAAGAGACAGAGAGGATTCTGCGTACATACATGTCTTGAAAAGAAGGTATCATGCTTTTGAGTGTCCTATCCTTTTAACCTCTGAAAGTTTGTGAAAGTGAATGTTGTTGTTATGTGGATATGTCTGGAAGTCAACAACAAATTGTTCCATTGACTAAACCTTGCTCCATGTCAAGTTTACGTTTCAGAATTACTCTGCAGTTTATACACAATGTTAACATTTTCTCCAAACCAGCTGTGTTGCAGATACATTTTTCGAAGCAATTTAGTCATGCTGTGGCTTGTTGACACATAGGGAGTGTCATGCCGTACACTTCCAGTTTGTCTGTGGAGCTAATATGAACTATTGGCTGCATTTCATTTTTTAACATTGTCTCATTGAATTGTGTACAGCTTACTAGAGTTGGCATTAAGGACATAAATTTGAAATTGTTTGTGTTAATTGTTCCATGGCGTCAAGAGCAAATGTGTCATGCCCATATAGCTCATGGATGAGTCTTCTATTTAAGACAGATTGTGCATCTTTAGAAAGTAGACCAGTCCTAATGCTTTTTGAAATGTTAGCATAGGTGAGGTCTGCAGAACAATGTGTGTTTTGAGTTAGTTCTCTGTATTGAAAATGTTGCCAGAGATTTACATTTCCTATGCTGCTAAGTGTGTTGCGACATTGTTTGTGTTTAAAAATAGGTTCCCCTTTCACTGGTGTTAATTGTAGGAGATCCCCAAAAACATTAATGTGTTTTCCTACAAAGAATTCTTCGTAGTCCGTTTTAAGGAGCCCATGCTCACCTCATCTATTTGGAACATGTTCATTTGTTTCAGAATGCTGCTTAGTTAGCAGCTTGCATTGATAGTTTGTAGTACTCTAATTTGTTTTGGTGTTCTACTGGAAGGAGCAGTAGTTGGAGTAAAGCAACACCACCTATGTTGTTGGAAGCAAAACCTGTGGGAGCTGTTACAAAAGCTGAAAGGTTGTTGTTTGTTAACTTTTGGAGGAATTTCCTGTTGATTTATTTATTAAGAATGTTTTGCCTGAACCAGCTTCACCACTTACATAGAGGAGTACAGGTATATTATCTTGACAGCCACACATTTTATTTTCATGCTGCAAACCACGTTCTATTTCTTTAGTCACTTCTAGGAAAATGCTAAATTGCTCATCATTGAGTTGTGATTTCAGCATTGCCAGATTTTCTTCTGATTGCTCATATTGATCATGGTGTTTTCTACTTCAGTCATGACTAATTCTGCTTCATTTACTATGGGTGGCTCTCCAAGTGGTTCTTGGCTTCCTTAATAGAAGGTTGACTGCCCTCAGGAGTGTCTTCATTTAGTTGTGCTTGCACATCTTCCTCTTGTTGGTGTTCATTGTCCAACATGTTGTTGTATTGCTTGAATATGACATTTGTTATACCGCTTACATTTACATTGAATGCAGCTTCAAATGAGTCATGGGTGCCCAATACATCTTCTTCTTTTCTCTATGGTTTAAAACGTTGGCGTAGGGCCATGTAGTAAAGTTCTCTATGTTGAGGAGTTTTAAATGTTAACTTCATATGATTAATTAGGCTGGGTTTGGTAAGTTTGATGAGGCTGCCTTCACAGGTTTTGACCATGTATTTTCCATGTTTACGTCTGGTTTAACATTATTCCTGTAGGAGAAATGTTGGGCTATGTGGTATAGGCATATGTTTTCCAAAGCAGTACTCCTGTTTGGATAGTATGTGTCTAATACATTGTTTTTCAAAATGTCCTGGATGTTTGGATCATTTTTGGCTATTGTGTCTATGTTTTGGTATGATTTACGCACTCTTTTTCTGGATGCAGCGGGACCAAGGCTTAGCCAGACTATGGGACTCATTACGAGTTTGGAGTTAGCCATGGAGCTATTAACCGGGCTCGATTACCGGGTTCCTGCAATGGGGACTTACCGGATCATTCCGACATAGGAGGACTCGGTAAATCCTCCTTGCAGGAACCATTCCCCATTCCCATTTGAGCCCTGATAGGGTTCAATGGGAATGGGGAGGGAGGTAACAATGGGCACATTACAAGTGTCCCGTTGTTACCTCCCTCTTCCCATCGCAGGACCCGGAAAAGATGCCTGGTTTTACCAGATGTCTGATCCGGGTCCCACAAAGGGAACCTCTTAATCAGCCCTGACGGAATGAAGGGGGCTGACCCGTACCGGCCCCCTTCATTCCGTCAGCGGAAGCCTCGTAATGAGGCCCTATGTGTTCAGATTTTCCATATAAGGTTGTACCTGTTAAATGGTCTGCAGCTTCGTAGCATCCATTTTCTCTATGGGAAAGCATTTTTATGCCACAGTATTTTGTCAGATGATATGTCATCCCAGAGGTCTTTTAGCTCTGTTTTCAGTGCTTTGGTTAGGTAGGCTGTGACATACATTACAACAGCAGTGGAATTGTCTGCAATATATTGTATATCTATATTTGCATTCCATAAAAGGGCAATGATTGCATTGTAATCATTGATCTACTTTGAAGCTTCATTTCTTTTAATGCAGTATGTGTTTTTAGGCAATTTGCCTTTCACACTATGTTTAACAGAAGACCTTAAGCTGTTTACTTGTCCTTTTGCTGAAACTGGTCTAGGGAAACCAAAGTGGCATTAGGTATAGTATTTACCTTTGCTTTTATATCTGCATCTGCAATATTTTCCACACTTATGTTTTTAGAAGTGTAACATATGTGTATGTAGCTCACTATGGGCCTCATTAGGACCCAGGCGGTAAGGGGTTTACGGTGGCGTAAACAGCGCCGACCCTTACCGCCTGATTCTGAGGTCCCTTAGCGCCATGGAGGATTTAACACCTGCTTTTAGCAGGTGTTAAAATCCATGGCGCTAAGGGACCTTGTTGTTAATTACGCCACCGTAATTTACGGTGGCGTAATTAACGCCTTCCCCACTCCCATTATGCCCTATGGGGCAAAAATGGGAATGGGGAAGGGTAAATGGGGATTGGGGACTTACCGCCCCGCCAACCTCGGAATGGGGCGGTAAGTCCGCCAACCACCATGGCGTAAACGTAGTTTACGCCATGGTGGTAAAGGTACGACCCAGGCGGTAACTTACCACCTGGGTCGTAATGAGGCCCTATGTGTGCTTTCTGAAGGGATGTCACAGGTTGCATTTTTGTGAATAAACTGCACAATAGTGGCATCAATGTCATGACCCAATTTAGGAGCATCTGTTATCCACAAAAGCATGTGGATGTGTGGTGCTCCATCTGGATTGCTATTCTTTTCTCCAAAAGAAGGGATCCACTTGTCCAAGGGAATGAGTAGTTATATTAAAGATGAAGTGCAGCATGGCAATAAAGCGGTGGTGAAAGTATCTTGATGCACTTACAGAGTCAAGAGAATAGAGTTCTCCTGAGGTTTTTATGTCTCTCTCTTCTTTGTTTTGGTTTGCTATGCGTAGGAAGTCATGCAAGTCCTCCCATTAATATTCTGCACAACTCAAATTGACAAACCATGTGGGTGGGCCAAGGTTCCATAGCATACACCGTACATCAGCATGACGTCGGAACCAGTATTCTTTTGTACCATGCATGTTTAGGCCAAGAGATTTCTGATAACTGATTGCAAAACGTCATCTATGTCTTTTATCTTTTGAAGTGGATGGGTAGCAGACATGTAAATTGTAACCTGTTTTCAATGTGTGTGCAACACTGTAACCTAAAGTTGCTTGAACATTTTGTCTGAATCTGGGGTCTTCAGAATACTATGTAAAGAGCGGTATTCACATGCTGTTGTTTGTGGCCATCTTTCATCATATCTTCCCCCTTTTTCTGTAGGAAAGAGTAGAGGTAAGGCTTGTGCTTCTACACTTTTTTCCCATATGCTAATTGGAGATCCTTTGGAATGACGCATTTGATATTTTTCTCGTGCATCATCTATGGTGTCTGTTTAGTGGGTGAATTATATACTGGTCTAAAATATTGGATGCTGTAATAGGATCTATACGTTAATATTGGCCAGAATTATTTTGGTGGTTTCCCTTAGGTTTTGTTCAATTGTATTTCTTTGTAGTACTCATTGTTCTCTTAAAGATAGTGTAGGGCTATTCTAAATTTGTTTAAGTCTACTAGTTGTTGCCAAATTATTTTGTCTTTCATTGGTACACCATTCACTAGGATAATTTATGCAGCGAAAAATTGGGAAGCCAAGAAGCATGCACAGATTAGAAAGGAGAATGTTACATAGCAAGTACGCATGTGTGGGAAAGTTAATGAAATTGCATACACTGAGTGTTATTGCAATATGGTGCAGAAATTGGTTCCATTTGTTTCATTTACTTTTTAAAAATGACACACATCACTCTTGTAATTGTACACAAGCATATATTTGTTTTCCCTGAAATGGTGGTGAAATGAATAGTTTTAAACGCATTGGATTTTGTCATTTTTCATTCCATGCACATGCCCTGCTTTAGTAATGTACATGCAGTTTTCGTTTTGCGTGTGCATTGTGGGAGTTTTAGTGCTGCTTTGTTAGTGGGTGAAGTGGTTTTCAAAGTGACAGAATTAAAGAATAAAATAACAGTTTGTATATTATAATGGGTGATTTATTTATTTTGTATTTGTATTTTATTTATTTATATAGCGCAGCCAGGCCCAAGAGCAACCGGGCGCATGTCTTGACAAAGGTAGTGTAATACAGTACTGGTTACAATAAAAAATGGAAAGTTAGCGCAACATATACATACAACAAGGTTATACATAGTAAACAATATAATGTGCAGGAATATCTACAGTCATGGTAGAGCTATACATGGTTTACAATGTGCTGTGCACAATATCTACAGTTAGCAGGATTACATACAGGCAAAGGCAGTTGAGAGCCGAAAGAGAGTCCTTCAATGAGTTTGGTCATTTAGGCAAGCATGCATATCTTGGTAATATATTGAAATTGCAGACATGATCTGGCACTTAAACATGCTGTAGAAATGTTTCAAATGTGGTTATCCTTTGTTTCACTGTTGTAAATGTACTCATGCATATATTTGTTTTCCTTGAAATGGTGGTGAAATGAATAGTTTTAAACACATTGAATTTTGTCATTTTTCATTCCATGCACATGCCATGCTTTAGTAACATACATGCAGTTTTTGTTTTGCGTGTGCATTGTGGGAGTTTTAGTGCTGCTTTGTTAGTGGGTGAAGTGGTTTTCAAAGTGACAGAATGAAAGAAGAAAATAACAGTTTGTATATTATAGTGGGTGATATGGGCAAGCATGCATGTCTTGGTAATATACTGAAGTTGCAGACATGATCTGGCACTTAAACATGCTGTAGAAATGTTTCAAATGTGGTTATTCTTTGTTTCACAAAAAAGACACGGACAGTGCTGCTGAAATTGCAAATATGTGTTGTGAAAGTGTTATGAAAATCTTCATTCAAAGAAAAGTTTGCAAGTACACAGCATTGTGAGTCCCATTTGAAGTGAAGTGGTGGGACAAAAAAGAGTATGGTTATTAAATAGGTTAATGCAGGGTAAGTGGTAGGAACCATGTTGCTATGCATTTGTAAACAAGTTGCATACCTGTACTTTGTATTGATAGATGCAGATGTCGATGAATCTGGAAGTATTTTTTTATTTATTTTAATTTTATTTACAGCACACATAACCCATAGGTATCTAGTCGCTAGGTTCATTGTGGAAGGGCAGGTTATTTATAACATGCTTTTCTGGGATTCAAAACTGTGTTTGCTCAGCGTGGTCTTACTTCCAATACCCGCGTGTTGCCACAGAGCTATCCTCCTACGAAGATCAGGAGACCTGCACTCTAAGTGTTCAACAGTACATCTGCAGTGTTGAACTGAGATGACAGAATTTTTTTTTATGTATAGTGTTTGGCTGTGATTGGTGGATGAGTGTGTGACTGCTTAACAGTAGCCAATGATGAAGTGCTGCAAAGAGTGAAGTAGAAAGGAAAGAAGGGCTGCCTTGTGTTACGGGGTTTGCAGACACCGACATAGTCTGTGGACAGGGTGTGCCTCATCCGGGTCCTTCCAGGATGCCTGGCATGGAAAGGGGACTGTGGGGATTAGCCAATCAGGTGTTCTGGTTGTGCTTTATAGGAAGAGACGGTAATAATTTTTTTTCAATACTGTGTGTAGTGAAGATGGCTGGGGTTGCAGAGATGGAGAGAATCAGTGTGTCGATGGTGGGAGATTGTTTTATAACTAATCTGAGAGGTATACAGAAATATGTGGCATTTCTGCCAACCATGGATTGGAGGGAGTGGAGGCTTTGTGGTGTGGTCTGCCTGCACTTTGTCAAAATATGGCTGTTTTTAGCACTCCAGCTGTCCTTGTGGTGCACTGTGGAGGACTGTATTTGGGGTATATTAGTGCAGTAACTTTTCAGAGTGCAGTGAAGGAATTGCTAAAGGCACGAATGCAGCTTTTTCCATGTGCAAAGGTGATATTTTCTCATTTACCACCTAGGGCACTATGGACCTGCCCCAATGTCTTGTCAACAAAGACATATCTTCTTTTTCATGCAGCGTTGGGATGTCATCTTTTGAGAATTATAACATTAATTCTCAGGGTGTGAATTTTGTTGCTCTGCATGGAATTTACCTTTCAAATATTGGAAATGAAATTGTCCTTTATCATGTAAGGAATGCATTAAAGGGGTTCCTGTAAGGAAAAAAACAAGATAAAAGCAAACAAAAAGATAAAAAAGGGAAAAGGTGTTTGTTTACAACCCCTTAACAAAAAAAAGAAAAAAAGGTTCTTTTCAGAACCACCACTAAAGAGGAAATACCTTACCTTGTGTTTCATTTTTCTCCCCACCCCCTTGATTTGGACAATCTGTCTGAGGATACAAAGGTCGCCTGCGCATGGCATGTGCCACATCCAGGGCCTTTGAGGATGCCAGGAATGGAAATGGCACTGTGAAGCCCAGGGGATTGGCCAATCATTTTTCCTGGGTGTGGTATGCAGGAAGAGAGTGTGGCAGAAGGTCTGTTTGCTGAGAGGTATGCAGATGGCTATGGCTTTTGTGTGGAGTGGCTGAACATCTTGGATTTCATCATGTTGATGTGCAGTGGTATGGAGTGGGCGGCATGAAGTGGGTAGAATTGTTCCCATTTTGTGTCAATTTAGTCACGCTCCAACATCCGGACATTATCATTGTTCATTGTGGAGAGAACAGTTTAGGCAATGTAACTGGAATTTCACTGCAGTTTGCAATGAATGAGACATTTGGGAAATTATGGACATTTTCCCAAACTCCCGACTAATTTTTTCTCGCATTGCCCAAAGACAGATGTGGCTACGCTCCAGTTCATTTGGTCCACAAATGAAGAAAGCAAGGCGCAATGAGTTCATGAGGTTCATTGTGGAGAGAACAGTTTAGGCAATGTAACTGGAATTTCACTGCAGTTTGCAATGAATTAGACATTTGGGAAATTATGGACATTTTCCCGAACTCCTGACTAATTTTTTCTTGCATTGCCCAGAGACAGATGTGGCTATGCTCCAGTTCATTTGGTCTACAAATGGAGAAAGCAAGGCACAATGACAACAAGGCTGTTTGTGCATTTTTGGGAGATGTTGGCATGATGTCTTTCGATAATGAAAATATTAGATTTTATGTTACCAATATTTTTTGCAGAGATGGAGTACATCTTACTGGTGCTGGCAGTAAGCTTTTTCTGCAAAATATTAAAAATGTTTTATGCTTTATCGAAAGCATTTTCCAGTAGGTGGAACAAAAAATACATGGAAGGATGGTGAAAATGCCTATTGCTGTGCAAGTTGCACGGGCAAGTTTAGTTCAGTAGAATGTTGTCTAGTTTACTTTAAAACTTTATAACTTGAAAAAGGCACTTTTCAGAGCCACCATTTTCTCACGCAAAAGTGTGCAATGGTTTAGATGCTGCCACCACCTACACTACCGTGCTGTCTGCGGACTTCGGAGACTGCGCAGGGGCCACACCTTTTTTGGGAATTTATATTTGTGAACTGTGAAAGGTGGTTCTGAAAAGAACCTTTTTTGTGTTTTATTCCTCCTTTGGCTTTTTTCACCTGAGACACAAGGGAGGGGAGGGAAGAGAGGGTAGGGAAGGGGCACCAACTACAGGGATGAAGGGGCAGGTGGAGAGACCTTAGGTGTTGCCACATGGAGGTGGTCCCATAGCTATACAGACCCGGGTTTCCACTCAGTGCATCAAACCTTGTCTGCATGCACCTTGGGTACCCCCGCAACAGTGGTAAAAAGCCTCCACACCCAAGATTCATGCTGGGAGCTGGTGATAGGGATTTCCACTACCTCATCCTCTTCCTCCTCTTGATCCACCTCTGTATCTCGACACCTGTTCCCCTCTGCTAATCTTCCCTGTATCGTTCCAATTTTAGTATATGTTCCCATCTCCCCTCTCCAGGCCCTCCAAATGGTGGTGGTGGGGCAGCTGACATGTGTGATATCATCTTTGATGTCCTGGCTGTTAGTCTTAGCACTGCACAGTGGTGGCGCGAGTTATGGTTGCTAAGCTTACCATAACTACAGAATTTTTGGGGGTTTTCAATTTTACTTGTAACCATAATAATCCTTTAAAAAAGTGTTTACACTAATTGTGTTATGTTTTTACTAGTGGAACTTAACTATAACATCCTGTTAACAAAGTTTTTTCACTGAATATATATATATATATATATATATATATATATATATATATATATTATAGAGTAGCCATAGCCCCCCTATAGTTAAGGTGAGTCAGACTCCCATAGGAAACCCTTAAAATTCTATTGTTAATAACTTTTGATTCAAGGAATGGATTTGACCGAAATCTGGAAAGTGATTGGGGACTCACGGCCCACACAGACTGCAAGGTTTCATAAAGATTTGTTAAAACATAAGAACGTTAATAAGAAGACAAAACATTTTTTTTTCCAAAGTTGCAGCCTACTTCTTATTGATTTTCCCATAGAAACACACGTACATTTCTGCCAAAGTGCACAGCCCAAACTACTGCATGGATTTAGACCAGGTCCAAAACAACATGGGCACAAAGCGTTTAAAAGAGGCCTTTTTGTGGTTTGGGGTTATTCTGTGATGTAGTTATTTAAATATTTGACAGAGAAGGGGGTTCCCCTTCCTCAACAATAGATAGCAATATCTCAGGAATTTACCCCAAACCGTGGTTTTTTTAGAAATGAGATTAACATCATCTTGTTTTTCTCTCGATGTGAGAGATAGCCGAGGATAATGGGAGATGAAAAGTAGTTAAAAAGCAATTTCCTGTATACAAAAAATTGCAAATGACTGCAGTCTAGATGTGAAGAGGTTGCTGGAGGACACCAAGTGAAATGTGATGTTATGGAAGGCCCAGGGACTGAATTTGCAAAACAAAGGTCTATGTAGCCATGGCTATAGCCTCGAATAGCAAACTACATCACAGAAACAGTGTGTGTTGTGGGGGGAAACAGAGATGGTAGCGGAGGTGAGGACGCCATTGTGGGAGTGGGGGGAGCTGACATAGATGAGGGGTGTGCTTGGTGAGGGCATGGGGGGCAGGAAAGCATTTTCTTCCTGCCCATTGTTTGGATAATGGCAACTATATTCGAGGCTATACAGGACTACAGATACCTACGGGTATGAGTAATTCTGTGCCCACGGCCATAGATTTTGACATGTTTGTGTTTTATTTCTTTTTAAATGTTGTTTTTATAGGTATAGTGATGTCCGGGGTAAAAAATCAAAGCCATGGTCATTGACATAGTAGGTATTTGGGAGTCGTAACTATTTTGGCACTGTCTTTTCAGACTTTCTTACATGTGAGACTGTGGAGAAAAAAGAAGAACATTTTTAAAAAACCAATACAAAAAGGAGCCACACTACTCTAGTTTTAGATGCCCCATCCACTGTAGTTTAGCCTGTGTATTCTTTCCCATGCTGTTATATCTTCTATAATTGTACCCATTAAGTGTATCCCCACCTAGTTTACTGTCATGTATACTCTGCTCTCGTTATCATCATCTGTTTGTTTGTGTGTTTGTTTATTTGTAGGGCTCACCAAACCCTTAGGTAATTGGGTGCACAGCATAACAAGAATACTTAAAGCTTAGTTACAGGCATGGAAGGGTACAGAGAGAACATTGAGGCTTAGTTACAAATGTCGAGAGGTACAGGTACGAAGCATATATGTAAACATACAGCTGCTATCATTAGTCTTAATGGTCGTTAAGGCGTAACCAGGTGAGGGTGTTACGTCTGAAAACTTTAATAGGACTGATCCCTTCTGAGCTCAACTGGTAGGGCATTCCAGTGCTGGGCTACTTTTACTGGGAATCTAGGTATTTGAAGGCAGTAGGAATTGGATGTCCTAGAAGGTCATACAGAAGTTTTCCTAATTATTCTTTTCTTCAGATATGGAGGGGCTGCGTTATTAAGCATTTGAAGGTTAATGACACAGTTTTAAAGAGGATCCTATCGCAAATTTTCAGCCAGTTATGGTTTCTCCAAGCATTTGATATATGCTCTCTGGTAGGGAGGTTCAGTGCTGTTCTGAGCGCATTATTTTGCAATGTCTGTAGTTTGTTGATGATGTATTTGTTGGCTCCTAGGTACAGTGCATTACAGTAGTCCAATGTTGATAAAATGAGAGCATTAGCTAAAATAATGCAGCTTGCTAGTGAGAGGAAGGGTCTAAATGCTCTAATGAGTTTGCCAGTGTAAGCAGTGGATGAGGCCAAGGAGTTTACCTGTTTTTTTTAGAGTTAGCGTGGATTCCAGATAGAAGCCAAGTGTCTTCACTTCTTTGGCGACTTTAATTATATTGCCATCAATGTTGAAGGCGCTGTAGCTGGTGTCAAGTTTTTTAAGGTTATTGGCCGAGCCAAGGATCAGGATCTCCGTTTTATCATCATTAAGGCAGAGGCCATGGGTTGCCATCGATACCTGAATGACGATGTATATTTTGTTTACTAAAGCTGTATCTGAGGTGAAATTGCCTGAAAGGGGAATGAGGATCTGGGTGTCATCTGCGTAATTTGTATAGGTGACACCCAGTCTATCCAGTTTGTCAAATAAAGGCTTAGTAAAGATACTATACATGGTTGGTGAGACACAAGAGCCCTGTGAGACGCCACATGTTGTTTGAATTGGGTCTGCTGATGCTGAAGTGGAGATGACTCACATATTTATGTTGTCTCGAAAGGACTGGACCCAAGCTATGGCTTCACTCGATAAGTGGGAAGACGATGCTAGGTGTTTGCATAATACTGCATGGTCCACCAAGTCAAATGCTGCTGACAGATCAAGGAGGAGTAGCATAGCTGCGTTTCCTTTGTCGTTGAGCTCGTCAATTTGCGCTTTAAGGTCTATTAATGCTGTCTCCAGGCCCTGCTGGGGTCTGAAGCCCGATTGGCGGGAGCCTAGAAGTTGGTTGGTCTCAAGGTAATTCTGAATTTGAAGATAGGCCACTCTATCTGTTATCTTAAGGAGGAAGGGGACCATTGTGATAGGCCTGTAGTTTGTTGGGATGGACGGGTCTAAGGTTTGTTTTTTAAGAAGGGGTAGAACCCAGGATTCTTTTAAGCTACTTGGTACAGTATTGGATGAAAAGGAGACGTTAATGAGTTTAGAGATAAAGGGGGCTAAATCTATGGCCGCATCCTTAATTATTTGGGCCAGACAGTTGTCTCTTTTACAGTTCGACGCTTTTAGGGATGCAATGATTATTTCAGTTACCTGAATGGAGACTTTAGAGAACTTAAATGGAGCCAAGTCAGGCTTGTCATTAGGAGTGGTAGTGGTTGGTATTTCGGCAAGGGGGAGAGAGGCTTTTTTTTGCTGCAATTTTGGTTTGCAGTGTTTTTATTTTATTTGCTAAGGCATTTTGAATGCTAGTGCACCATTGCTTATCTTTAGGTACGTTATCCGGCAGAGGTATGGGTGATTCTAATTCCAGAAGGATCACAAACAATTCTTTGGTGTTGGAGCATGCTTTTGAGATTCTTTAATTGAAGACTTCTTTTTTTGTTTGGATACTTTATTTCTTGTAATTATTGGTGCAGAGTTTTAGTTTTAGTTTATTTTCTTCCATTGGGGAATGTTGCCATATGGTTTCTAGTTTCCTTTTTCCCAATCTAAGTTCTTTAAGATGAGGGGTGAACCAGGTGTTAAGGTGAGTCTGTTCTTTGCTCTTGCATACCTTATGTAGAGCAATGGTATCTAGGACTTTAGTCATAGTGTCGTTGTAGGCATCCACCAAAGTATCTGGGTCGGAATTGCTTGGCAAAGCATTAATCACAGGAAGGAGGAGAAGTAGGATGCTGTCTGGCGTGTTTTTTCGATCTAGTGGGAAGAGAAGGTGCCATGATGTTATCTTTATGTATTTGTTTGTTTAGTGTTAAGCTAAAGTCAATAAGATGGTGGTCAGTCCAAAGTTGGGGTGTAATTTTAGTGATGGCTGTTGGGCAGTTTAAAATGGCTACCCAGTATAGAGTTTTGCAGTTATCATGAGTAGGGGAGAGGACTTTTTGGATGAGGCCATGTTCAGCTAGCATGGTAGCTATCGCTTGTGCTTGTTTGTCATCCGGATTATTAAATCCTAAATTGAGGTTGCCTAGGATAATTATCTGCGATTAGTCTTTTATATTGTTAGCTAAGAGGCTAGATATGTCCTCTTCAAATGAGCCTATAGGTCCTGGTGGCCTATATATAAGGTGGATAGTTAGAGTGCAGCATGGGGATATAGGCAGTTTCGCCATGAGTATTTTGCAGGATTTTAATGGGGGTAGCGTGGATAGTCTTAAGTCCAGGTTACCTTTAGCAATGATAGCAAGGCTACCTCCTCTAGAATTAGGTCTGTCCATTCTTAAGAGTTGATAGTCCTCTGGTATAGCTAATGAGAGCGCTGGGCATGCTGCCTCATGCAGCCAAGTTTCTGTGACCGCTAGGAGGTCAAGGTTGTCGGATGTTAGAATGTCTGCTATTTCGGTGGCGTGAGCTACAACAGATCTGGCATTAATCAGTGCTCCAGCTATCGTAGTTGTACTAGGTGATCTCTGTAGTTTCAGAGTTACTGGTATGTGCTCCTTCGTTTTAGCATCTGAAGTGGTTTGCATGTGGGCTTGCACCATATGCAAAGTGTTGTGTTTAGAGGAGGTACAGCAGTTTAGGTGGGTGTTGCTAGTTGTTTTGGGTTTGTGGAGGGAAGAAAGTCTAGCTCGAAGTCTAGTGTTTCTATTCAGTGTAGGACAAGGTACATATTTAATTTGATCTATGGTTATCAAGGTTATTTGTATGAACAGCAGTCGTAAGGATAACAGGAGGGTTTTGCTGACATACATAGTAAGGTAGTTGGTAGCGGCTACAGTAGATAGGTTAAGATTGGCTAACGCTAATAGATAGTTGGTGTAGGCTAGGTCAGGCTGGATTCAGAGTAGGTGTGGTAGGCTACGATAGTCTATGTTCAGCCTAAGCACAGTGGTTCGTGATGGGTTGGATTCAGCGTGGGCAGAGTAGGCTAAATTCACTATGGGCACAATGGGCTAAATTAAACAACATAGGCACAGTCAGCTAAATTGAGCATAGGCACAGTTGGCTAATTCAACAACATAGACACAGTGGGCTAGGTTAGGCATAGACACAGTTGGCTAATTCAACAAGATGGGCACAGTAGGCTAGGTTAAGCATAGGCACAGTTGGCTAATTCAACAATATAGGCACAGTAGGCTAGGTTAGGCATAGGCACAGTTGGTTAATTCAACAACAAAGTCACAATGGGCTAGGTTAGGCCTAGACACAGTTGGCTAATTCATCAACATAAGTACAGTAGGCTAGGTTAAGCATAGGAACAGTTGGCTAATTCAACAATATAGACACAGTAGGCTAGGTTAGGCATAGGCACAGTTGGATAATTCAACAATATAGGCACAATAGGCTAGGTTAGGCGTAGGCACAGATGGCTAAATCAAAAACATAGACACAGTCGGCTAAGTTCAGTGTAGGCACTGTACTGTACTGTAGTGGTCTACAATGGGCTGGATTCAGCATAGGCAGAGTAGGCTAAAATCAGCATGGGCTCAATGTGATGGATAGGTGCAATGCAATAGAAGAAACACATGTGTGGAGGGGGAGCAGTTTGCCGGGAGGGGAGAATTCAGCGGCACCGACTTTCGCGATGCGCCACACAAATACAAAGCTTGCACTAAGCAATATGTGGACAGACAGGGTAGGTTACTAACAAGCAAGCATAATCCATAATGGCCTATCCAATGACAGCATTACGGCAAGATACCATAGCAATAAATAAGAGCCAGTAAAGGTACTGATAGTAACTGGCGGCCTGAAGAGCACAGATGGTATAATATGTCCTAGGGTAGCAGTTATAGGCAGATCATATGCAAAAGTCTAGCAGGATTATGGATCACATATAATAAATTAATATGCATACTCATAGAGTTACAGTGTTTACAGTAGATTGTGGCACAGCAATGGGTAGTAACTAGATGGCATGTAAGGGCATGTTAGAATGCTTGGGTAGTACTCAATAGGTAGTTGTAGTCTCGTCGAGGGCTTAACAGGCTCGGTAGGCTACAAGGAGGTACTGAAACAGTTATATGTCCAGGCGCAATAGTACTGATCAAAAAGGACTGGAGGGCACGTACCTTATGTGCTTTAAATGGTGTATAGCATTGCGTAACCATGCACATAACAGGGGTTGGTGGTGGAATGGGGGTCCCAGGGGCACAACAGGGCCTTTGTACGGCCTTCGTATCGGATGTATGAAAATATATTTTTGCCAGTAAATGAGGATCAGCCTCGTTATGATGCCACAAAGCACCCAGCATTCATGGGTCAGACAGGAAGTGGGACATGGTCAGGCAGGCCGTGTGAGGTGCGCAGCATAGGTAAATCAGCTGCTACTGCATTAAATGAAGAGTGCATTAAAGCGGATTGCTCAGGTTCACCGGCTGCCGGCGGATGTTTGAAAATATATTTGTGCAAGTAAACGAGGATGAGCCTCGTTATGGTGCCGCAAAGCAGTAAAGCGGATTGCTCAGGTTCACCTTGATGTGGCTGAAGGAGCGTGGGTCTGGATTCCATGGCGGTCTAGATGCAAAGATGTGACTCGGATCTCGGTGTTCAACACACCACGTGTTCAGTGTGGATTCAGGAGAGGGGTAGGGCTCCTGCCCTCTGCCTTCTGAATTGATGGTGGAATGGTGGTGGTTGTGGTAGTGGAATCTACCTTAAATCTACATTAAATCTACCTTACATATCTCAATGAGCAGTCATTTACTGTATTGATCATTTAACTTCCATTGTATTACTAATGTCTCTTTTATCAATCACATTCCACACTCAGATCTTTTTAAATAGTTATAACCAATGCTATAAAAAAAGGGGAGCGGTTATTTTATTAAGCAACAAGTGGAGTGTTTAAGTGCGGCAACCCAAAATCCTCTTGATATGCAGCGCTCGACCCGTGGGTACACATGGCATGCATTGCAGCCGCAGGTATATGCCGGCAAATGGAACCTTGTGTGTTTGTAAACATGTGGTAGCTGCGGCTACCGACCGAATATTGTTTAATTGGCTGTTCTTGTAAATGTGGCCATGATTATATTGAGCAATACATTTTCTGTGCAATAATCAAATTGTTATGTGGATGATACAGCACAGAATTTCATTTATGCTTGCCATTTTATGTACTTTGCTGTTCCCCTGTTTCATTTGCAGTTTTGAAGGCTGGCTTAGTTTCATTATGAGCTTGCAAAAAAGAAATGTGCACATAGCAACGGCTACAAGGTAAAATGTATAGCTGCATCGAACAGCCATGACTACGAGAGATGCTGGGCAGGTATAAAATAGATTTTTGTGAGTTTGATTGTTTATTTTTGGTTGTTGTTACTGTTTTATTTGTGAAGCTGTCTGTGATAGGTTGTAGTGACAACATGTCATCCATTTTAGTAGTTTCATTTTTATATAGACCTCTTTTTCTGGTACTCATTTTGGAAAGTATAAAAGAAGCCATCATTGTGTGCAGTATTCTTATTTTGATTGCAGAACTCCACAGTACAGTATGCTGAGTGTGTGGCTGTTGTGGAAGTAAATACCAGTAAATATTGAAATTTGTAAACGTTTATTTGGGGTGTTATATGTCATGAACATTTCTACTCCTGCAAAACAGAAAGGTGATTGCTGGAAGGTTTTGAATTAATCATAACCACAAGCAAAGCTCTGGGTAACCCTCCGGACCATCGTTTTTCTTCCTGCCAAGCCATTACAGAAGAGGAAAAACCATATGCAAATCAGGCTTGGTCCTACCCCAAAAGGGGCAGTCCAGCCTGTACTGCTAGGTCACATCCCTTCTGCACGAGACCACAAGCATCCCCAGACATGTTTCAGCCTTGTTGGGCATCATCAGTGAGGAGTAGCTTGGGTCTCTAGGCCCGGCAGACTCGGGACCCACGTCTGGGCATACCCGTCCCACTCGGTGACTCGCCTGGCTGCATCCTGAGGTCACATGGCCCTGTTGATTAGATTAGGGGTGGAGCAGCTGGGGACTACAGGGAGTTGAACAAAGGCCTGTCCTGGACTCAGGCAACTGTTATATTGGGGGGCCGTAAAGTGGCTTCCTCTTAGGGGAAACTGGGAGGGGCAGTGCCTCTGCTAGCAGCTGAGCTTGGGGGAAGTGGATAAACCAGTTATTTCACCCTGTGATGTGGGAAGCCACACCCCTTTTTGACCAGGGCATAATTTAAAAAAGATAGATAACTCAAAGTGCGGACTTGTCAGAATTATATAAGTTATATCATTATTTTTGTGATTTTTCTGTGAACATTTTGAGATGCGTTAGGACCCTGTGGTGTATTCTGGGGGGTTGCTAGCGGAAAATAGGGTCTCACTCCAAATGTCTGCATGTTAAAAATCTGACACTTCATCAATTAATGTCCAAACTCCTTGCGCACATGTGTGTAAATTTGGGTAAATGTCCGATATTGCAAAACCAGTTAAAAAGCGCAAAATGATGTCATTTTTTAATGCAAGCCCCCAGGAAGATCAGAGGCGGACAAGCATGGACCATAAGGAATATATAATGTGCACATGTAATTTCAACAAATTGTATATCTGGGAAGGATTTTTTTGAATCAAATATAGATTTGTGGGCAAAATGACCAGGGGAGGATCCTCTGACCCATAAAACCTACAGCATCACTCTGACTCACATTTCCTTCCCCCAATCATGGGAGAGGGGAGAATTGGGCCAATGACAAGTAGAGAGGGGCAGGCTTAGCTAGGCCCAGGCACACACCCATTTTCAAAACACATAAAAAGAGATTGCTGGGACAGGTAGAGACATTCAAATCCAGTTGCTGCGGAGCGTTTTGCCGGACCACACAACATCCAGAAGATACCAGTTCCAGACTGACTCCAGCTACATACTCCAGAACCTAGAACTTATACTTTAGAACCTAAATCAGAGGCCTAAAACCACAAGCTGAGTTCTCTGCAGCAGGCCTCAAATCATTGCAAGCTACTCACAGCCGGGCGAGCTGCTTGAATCCCTTGCCAAGAACTTTTGCCAGGACCAGTGCAGAGATCCAGGAGCCGTGCAGAGACCGCTGTATCCGGATAGACCAGATCAGAGATCCAGAGTGACCCAGACCGCTGTGAGCAGAACCAGAGAGCTGACCCAGATCACGGTGAAGTTCCGAGACCAGAACCGGAGTCCAGTCCAAAACCTGACCAGATCCGTGGCGAGGCCTATTTCAAATTCATATTGTGAGTACCTAGCAGAACTGTGCAGAACCAATCTCTTAGTTAAAATAATCTAATCCAAACTACTTTAACCTAAGTAGAACAGCCTCCTAGAAATCGTGTCATCTGTCATTTGCAAAGCTGCACAACTGTCACCTGTCAATTCTGAAGCTGCAAGCTGTCACCTGTCATTTTGAGTTTACTTTAAATCCGAAAAACTACCTTTACTTAATCGTCCGTATCTCTGGAACCGTTTGAGATAGGAACGAAATTTAACTTCCCTCTGAAAGCTTTCCAACGAACCTAGAACCGACTTGCTACTCCTTATACTTTTGCTGTAATCATGATTCACGCACTCGCGAATTTTACCGCGATTTGCGATTTGGTTAAAAATCCAGCCACGTGTAACCATCAGCATTAATTTCTTTCCTTGCTAAAAATTTGTTTGCCTCTTAATCACCATCTCTGAATCATTGCTAAAGTGAGCCTGAACTCATCCCAAGTATCTCTCACTCACCCTGAACCTCCTAAAGGGAATTAAAAGCATTTTCAGCATATTTCTCACTTCATTGCCACCACATTCAAAGCACTTGGGCCTGTGTTTTAAAACTCATACCGGTTTTCTCTAAGCTTGCTGGGGGGGAACTGAATTTCGTATTGTATTTGATTGCATTCCTGAGAACTGTGTGCTCCTCTTTCCATCTACTTCCATGTCTTACATTGCATAGGGGAGGGGGGTGAATAACCAGAGAAAAAGTGATTATATTATCTTTTGCTAAAATCATCTCAAGTATTTCTGTACTGCATTTTATTCCTCATTGCTTTTCCCTTGAAATCATAAAAGTATTTTTGCTACTTGATCCATCCTATACTAACTCCTCATTGATAATAAAGAAGTGTGCTAGTGTCAGATTACCCATTGTTGATTAACATTATATTCATAAGGGCGATATCGATTATTAATTTATTATAAAAGCGTGGTATCTATATTTTGTCTTATTTCTCAAATAAACCTTTTAAACTTGCAAAACAGAACTACTTCTTGGCTCAGTGGGGTCAGGGGGATTCTAAGAGAGGGGTGTTATATAGGGGTAGTCATCCAGAACTCATGAACTGGACATAAAGATATATCAATAAGGGTTTCCATTCAGTATCCCAGACTAGGCATTGACTTAGGTGTAGTGTTGAATTGAATCTTCTTACAAATTGGGGGCTCGTAGCCGGGGATTCCGGATTAGAACTATCACTTGTGCAGATTAATACAATGTGCTAACTGACAAGGTACATACATCCGGTCGGATCACCACGCTGTGTTACGCTGTAAAGCACTCCTCAAAAGGACGCTCTAAGGGAAAGGTCTGTTTTGCAAAAATAAAATACAAACTTCTGTAAGTCAGGAAGGAACTCAAATTCCAGAATGACGACCTTGGTAGATATGAAAATAGCCAGAGAGCACTTCTTACATAAGCTATTTGTGAGAGGTGAGTGGACTCATCAGGACCAGACGGTCTGGTTGCAGGCAATCGCACCCCAGATCACTGAAACCGGAGTTAGATATATGGAGAGACCAGGGTCCCTTACATGTGGCCCTGCGTGAACTATATATGGCCCCTAAGGCCAAGGATGAGCACAACAAGATTGCCAGGGTAGCGGCATATTTATATTTACATATGGGAGCCATGCAGGACAAATGTGCTGAAGGCCAAGATCTGGCGAGTAGGCAACTGCTGGCATTACAGAAGGCCCAATGTGATCTAGACTCTTCTGAGCAGAGGCTGCACAGAAGCCAGGAGTCCGAAAATGAGAGTAGACAGTACATCATTAAAATAAAGAAGGATATGGACATCCTGCAACAGGAAAAGACGGACCAAGATACCGGAATTCTGGCTTTGCAGAAGGAGCACCAAGACAGTCTGGACTCCTTACTGCAGAGCCAGAAAAAGCTGGGGCAACAGATCAATTTCAACAGGGCATGCACAGAGCAGGTAGCCACCCTGCAAATCCAACTAGACAGAGAGAAAGAGGAAAGCAATACATTGATTTTGAAAGACCTGGATACCCAGGCAGAGTTTGATGAAGAACACCAGAAAGCTGGTGCCTTCCAAAGGCAAAGGGACGACCTGGCGGCACAGATGCAGACTCTTAGTCAGGAAAGGGATACCTTAGGCCAGGAAGTCTGCCACTTAAAAAGGAAAATGGAAGAAAATCACCTGGCCCTCCAGGGACTGGGTGACCTCCAAAAAGAACACCAGAACTTGTTAGAGCACACCAGGAGGGTGGAGGATGCTCTGGCAAGAAAGGAGCAGGCCAATAGGGACACAGCTCAGGAGGTAACCCTCCTGCAGCAGAGACTGGCCCAGTACTCCAGGACCAATCAGGAGGCACAGAGAGAAAATGAGGCTCTATGTCAGCACAATGATAGGCTCCAGCAACAGGTAGCGATGCAGGAGAGACTGATAGAGTCTAGTAAGGCCTTAACTGAGGAACTGAAAGCGCAGGCTCTTGCATTGCAACAGGGAGCAGGGGCGGATAGAGACCAGGTCCGCTGGGAGAGGGAGACTCCTGAGCGTAACCTCAGGAGCCCTAGTACCAGAGGCCTTCATATCTCTCAGTCCCTGCACTCTGCCAACCCCATGTCCCCTGGCGAACATGAGCACTGGGCCACAGGAATGGCAGATTACTATCCAACCAGAAGTATGGGGCTCATAGGCCAGTACTTCCCAGGAATGGAGGGGCGGGCATCCGGGTATGGGCACCCAAGCACAGTGCAATTTAGTGGGGAACCCCAGGAGAGTAGGCCCATTAAGGGCATCCTGAAAACTTCTGCCCAGTTAGGTCAGTGGGGGGGTACCCATTAAATCCTGGCAGCAAGGAGGAATCTGAAGACTCCTCTGAACGGCGCAGGACACAGGAGACCAGGTCCCCACATTCTGCCACCCAGGCTCGCAGAATCCGGGAAAACCTGGAAGATCAGACAGGAACGCAGTGCCTCTGAGTCAGAGGATGAATGGACCAGGGTTACCCGAACTAAAAAGGCCAATAAGGCAAAAAGGGCCTTGCTTAAGGACCCATTGAAGCAAATAAAGGCAATAAGGAGTGTTATCATAAGAACGCCAAGTATTCTGTTTGGGAGCACTTAGAGAAGTTTGAGCAAATGATGGAGACTTTTCATTTGAAGGACAGCCAAAGCTGTATTCAATATGTAAAGTGGACCTTCTCACCAGAGTACTCCAGTTTCTTTGCGGGGCTGGAGGACCAAAATCATTCAAGGTGGTCCACATACAGGGCGGCCATCTTGAAACATTTTTCTGTGCACAGAAATCCCCAAGAGGATCGCAAGGCAGCCTACAATTTGCAATGTGGGGAGGATCAATCCCCACAAGAGTTTGTGCAAGAATTAAAACGTGCTTTTGCGCAGACCACCAGAAGGGTGCGCACGGATAGCAGAGAATTTATCAATACGTTTTTCCATGCCTTACCCAAATACATAATGACCCAGCTCGTGAGAGATTTTCATGAGAAAAGATCTTTAGACTGGGTCATTGAACAGGCTACCCGGATCTATGAGGTGCAGAAGCCTATCGAAAATAAAAATAACGCGCCGAAAAACCCCAAAACCAACAGCACACCTGCTGCTGCCAAGGTGGCAGAGGTAAAGGTTGCCCCTGTTTTAGATTTGGAGATGGGGGGGCCTAAAAACCTGCCTGCACCAAATAATTCACAGCCCAGAAGGCCCTCGGGCCAGTCACAGACAGGGAGTCGAGGAGGTAGTCCCACAAATGGGGTCCCCCGCTCCCCTGACTATGTAAGTCCCCGCTACAAGGGAAACCGACCAATGCTGGGTTATGTGTGGACTCCTGCAGCCCAAGGGGGGGATCCAGCCAAGCACCTGACCCGGGGAACTTCCCTCCTAACTTCCCCCAGGAGGGCAGAAATTCACCAAATCCTGGGCAGAACTTCTTCCACAGGTATCCACTGAATTTCCAGCGCCAAAATCATCCATCCTTCTTTCCCCAATTCCCTGAGCCCTGACAACCTAATCCGGGAGAGGGGAGGCCAAGGGTGTAGGGGTACCAAAATCTTCCCAACCAGGGGTACTACCAGAGAAGGGATAGCTACCCTTCCCGGGATCGGCCCAGGGGAGAAAATAGAGCCCCGTATCAGCCTGAGCGGGTTTCACAACTTGAGCGCCAGGTCCAAAATATGGCACGAGATCTGGGTCACATACTGAGGGCTCAACAGAACCCTCAGATGAGCATGCCACCGCAGAATGCCCCAAACTCTGGACCTGGTGCTCCAGAACAATGACGGGGGCAGCACCCCGATAACCCACCGGTTCCCAGGGAGGAGGCACAAGGGGAAGGTGGGTGTAAAGCCTTGGAGGAAGCTTCCTTCCCAACTTGTAAACAGCCCCTGGAAAACCAGGAACCGGAAACAAAATCTCCTACCCCTGAAAGTCTGCCACCCAAGGAGCGGAGAGGAGGTAGGAGAAACAAAGGACCCAAACAGACCCACTTTGTGGAGGAGGTACAGGTCTTCCAATTTGAGGGAGAGGGATCCTCAGAAGATCCTGGGAAAAGGATCTACTCCTTCAGAGATGGGGGAACTCCTCCCAAGGAAAAATGGGTCCCAAGGGATGCCAATTCAGACTGGGGAGATGTGGAGACTGAGCTACCGCCGCCCATCATCTCATCCCAGAACCGACAATACCAAAATCCCCTGGTTCAAACCCATCCTGGTGACTGCCTCCAAAAAGGGGGGGGGGCAGAACCGGAACCAGGGGAACCCACAATGGCTCTGATCTCCAGTTGCCAACTTTCTCTTTCAGATTCCCCAGGCTCTCCACAGAATTCTGCCCAAATCTCTTCGCTAGCAATGTCCAAAACCAGAAAGTTAGCCCACCAGTTGTCCAAAAATGTGCATTATCTGTGCACCCTTGAGGAGAAGGAGGGAAGATACTATGCCCCGGTACAAGTACAGGGGCAGGGTCCAAATTTGGCACTGGTGGACACTGGATCCCAAGCTACCCTTCTGTCCAAAAGGGCCTTTGAGGAACTAAATGCCGGAAGGGGGGAGAATTACCGTATTCCTCTCACCTCTCTTCCTGGACAACTGCAGAACTTTGACGGGAAGGAAATTCCTGTCGAGGGGACTGCGGATTTGGACATCAAAATTGGGCGACACAAGGTGAAACACCCAGTCATAGTAGTGACTCCAGAGGGCACCCCTTGTTTACTAGGGAATGACCTCCTGAGAAGGTTGTCACCCCTAATAGATTGTGTAAACAAGGGCCTCTGGACCCAGACTAGCCGACCAATAAAATTAAAACAGAGTGTCAACCATGTTAGTTTAAACGGCACCTGCCACATGGTTGAACAAAAATCTGACCAAGTAGAATTTCACTTCCAGAACAACCAAACTCCAGACGTGACAGTAATAGCAATAGGACAACAGACTGGTGATGGGGGATCCTCTCTATTTCTGAAAATCAACCTTCCTTCCAGTTTAAGGTGGTATTCCACACTGGAAGGAAACACTCTGAAATTCTTCACCAATCCACAATCAGAAACTCCCACTCCCATAGTCCAGCAAATTGGAGAGCAGTTGTTCATCCCTGTTCAGTTAAATGATGTGAAGGACTCTGTTCTCGCTCGAGTGTGTGTGAACAACGGTAAGAGCTTCATGAGCGAAGCCATGTTCCGCCAACTCCCAAAAGATCCAGCCATTCCCACATTCAAACTGATAGACAAATGGGAAATGGACCTGGAAGCACCTAATTCCAAACATCTCCTGCCAAACAGGTGTATGCTCAAAATCTCCATTGGCAACAAGAGCATAGTCCATAATTGTTGGGTCGTGCGGGACGTCACTGCCGCCTTTTACTTAGGCAGTGACATTCTCAATCGCTTCGCCATTAGTTTGGACCTAATAAACTTCAAAGCTTGGTCCCGATTAGCGGATAATCCCATGGGCTTTGATGATTCAGAAAAAGCATTTAGGTCAGCTCTATTGCTACCTTATGCAGTTGAAATTCAGATTAAAGAGGAAGTCACCATCCCAGAAAGGACCCGACAATTCTCCCTGGAAGTGGAAGTTAAAAGAGGACAAAAATTGAAAAACCCTGATGCTTATATACATCTAAATGCTTCTCTCCAACAGCAAGGATTGGGGGTAAACCCAACACCATTAGTCAACATAGAACATGACACCATTCCAATAGAGGTGGATAACAGCAACTTAAAGAGTATTACTCTAGCCGCAGGCACCATTATTGGAATGGCGATTGATGACCGACATTTCTCCATTGATTTAGGAAATGAACTGTTAGGACCAATCCCCAAGGACTGTTTTGACAGTGACAGTGATGACAACACAACACCAGACAGGATTTTCACCCACCATGGGGAGAACTTCCTGGTGTACACTTCTTGCCCTTATGGTAAGGAAGATGTGACTTGTGACTTCAGGAGGGATGAGGTGATTTTCCAGGTCCATGAGGGCTGCCTTTCCCACCTGAAGCCTCCAGTCCAAATCAGCACACTGACCAGGGACTTCTCCACCCAGCTGGAGGAGGCCGCTGAGATAGCCAAACCGGAAGTCTTTCCAGGCTTCAGGCAGATGGTGGAAGAGAGAGTCAACCTAGCTGATGCCTGTGTGACTCTGGAACAGAAGCAAAAGTTGAAACAAGTTTTCTTGGATTTCCAAGATCTCTTTGCGGTAGACTCATATGACTGTGGTTGCACCGACATCCACACCACAACAATTCCCACGGACCCTGGAATGACTCCAGTGTTTGTGAAGCAATATCGCTTGCCTCTCGCATCCATGGAGTCCCTTACTGAAATAATTAAGAACCTAGAGTCCCGGGGAATAATCCGTCCAGTCCACAGCACTTTCAATAATCCGGTGCTGGGAATATTGAAGCCAAACGGCCAGTGGAGACTCTGCGCCGACCTTAGGGAGCTCAACAAACGGGTCCATACTTCCCGATGGCCTCTGCCCTACATTGACCAAGGGCTGGCCCAGATTCAGGGGTCAAAGGTATTCACAGCAATAGACCTGACCAATGGATACTGGACCGTGCCTGTCAGTAGGGAGGACCAATACAAACTGGCTTTTACCTTTGGGGGCCAGCAGTACACATGGACCCGGACTCCCTTCGGATACCTCAACTCCGGCAATGAATTCAACATTTTCCTACATAAGGCCATGCCCGACCTGGGTGCGAGGGGTAACCTGGCTTATGTAGATGATGTCCTCATCAAAAGTTAATCTGTGGAGGAACACATAGCAGAGATCCGTTATGTTCTGACACAGTTGAGGGCCGCCGGAGCAAAACTTTCCTTTCAGAAAGCACAGTGGTGTAGAACCCGTGTTAATTTCTTGGGGAATGAGATTACTCCTCAGGGTCTCTGTCACCAAGAAAAGAAAGTGGAAGCACTCCAGAAACTGAAAGACCCCACAACTCTGCGGGAACTAAGGAGCCTCCTTGGACTGACTAATTACAGCAGAAAGTTCATTGAAGGCTACGCAGAGATCACTAGACCCCTGATTCATCTCTTGAAGGGGGGGTCAAGTGGGAATGGGGTCCAGAACAATCCGAGGCGGTAAGACAACTCAAAAGAAGCCTCTCACAAGCGCCTTGCCTAGCTTACCCTGTCAGAAACAAGGAGTTCTTCCTGGAGACGGGGTTCTCTAATACGTGCTTGATGGCAGTATTATACCAAAAGCATGACAAGGTCAATAAAGTAATCTCCTATGCGAGCAAAACTTTATCCTCTGTGGAGGAAAAATTCAACGATTGTGAGAAGGCACTCCTGGCAACGGTGTGGGCATTGAAGAATTACCGCCCGTTTATCCAGGGGGAACACATCATAGTGGAGACTACACACCAGCCTCTGCAATATCTCCAAAGTGACAGAATCCGGGCCGGAAATGTGAGTAATAACCGAATTACTTCCTAGATTCTGTCAATGCAAGGCTTTCCTGTGGAGGTCAGATATGGCCAAAACAAGAAGAGTCCCCTCGCGCAAGGTCTGGCTGACTTGCATGATTGTGCCAGAGAAAACTGTCTCGAGGACGAAAGTCTAAATATCAAGGACAACATGGAGGCATACCTTAATTCCCCACACAAAGTCTTTGAAGAAGACAAGTGTGAGGGAATGCCCACTGTCTATGTGGATGGATGCTCTTACCATGTTGACAACGACGGGGAGAAAGAACTGGTGGCTGGCATAGGGAATGCATGGGTGAAGGAGTTCCCAGAACCCTCCGCTGGATACAAAATTGGTCCCCGAAAGTAGTCAGGTGGCAGAATTGACGGCTGTGCATCAGGCCATTCTCACTGCTGTCCAGCATCAACTGCACGAACTGGTCATAATCACAGTTTCGTATTATGTACGGAACGGGTTCGTGGAGCACCTGGTGAACTGGAAAACCAGAGGCATGTTATGTGCTAATAACAAACCCCTGAAACATGGGAAGTTAATCCAAAATATTGATGATCTGGTCACCTCGAATGGGATGACCATCTACTGGAAGAAGATCAAGGGTCATTCCAAAGTAGAGGGACCAGACAAAACTGGAAATGACTTAGCTAATCAGCTGGCCAAAACTGGGGCCATCCAAGGGGATCTAATCGAAATAGAGTCCCTGTTGGGGGAAATCCAGGTCACTGCTATCACTAGGTCCCAGACAAATGCTCACAATGATCTTTCAACTGCCCAATGGAGCAAGGAGACCCGTGATGCTGATTTGATTACAGCTCAGAAGGGGGATCCAATTATTGGTAAGTTTTACCAACACCTTGAGGACCCTGAGAACTTTCCCCTGACGGATACCGATTACATTGGGAAAGAGGACCTAAGAGTGTTGATGAAATGTCCAAAAATGTTCCGAATCCAAGACGGTTTGTTGGTAAGGAAATCCCAAGCTGGCCATGATCAGTGGGTGGTTCCTACCTCATTCCAAAGCCTGATGTTAAGTCACGCCCATGATGCAGCCACCGCCGGTCATAGGGGGTTTCACACAACACTGGAAATCTTAAGAGAGGTTGCATACTGGCCACACATGGGGCAGGACCTCGACCAATACTTGAAGGGGTGTCTTGTGTGTGCACAATTTCAGCCATCATCCCTCACACACTGTGCGCCTCTCCAAAAGAGGGGGATGACACTGCCATGGTCAGATTTGCAAATCGACTTTGTAGGCCCTATGATTCGCTCGTCTAGAGGAAACAAGTACATGTTGACCGTTACATGCTTGTTTACCAAGTGGGTGGAATGTCTCCCAGCCCCAAACTGCAAGGCAGAAACAGCAGCTGCCCTGATGATTAACCACATCTTTTCCCGTTTTGGTCTACCTCAAAGGATTGAGTCAGACAGGGGTAGCCACTTCACCAGTGAAGTAATGAGAAAGATGTGGGAGATACTGGGGGTCAAAAGAAAGCTACATATTGCTTACCGGCCAGCTTCTTCTGGAGCAGTGGAGAGATATAAACAAACCATTGTGAGCATCTTAAAAAAGTTTGTGGCAGATTCTGGGCCAAGTTGGGATATCCGATTACCGCTGGCCCTAATGGCCATCAGATCTACCCCTTCATCTGCAACCAAAATGTCACCATTTGAGTTGATGACTGGAGGCAAGATGGTGCTTCCCCAGCATTTGCTCTACAGAACCCAAGAGCAAACGTTGATAAATGCCTCCACAACTCATGAGTATGTGGAGAATTTAAGAAAACACCTTCAACATGCTTTTGCCTATGCTCAGCGGAATCTAGAAAGATCAGCCGAGAGCATGAAGACTCACTATGATTTAAAAACTACCCGAAAGGAATATAAGGTGGGTGATCGGGTCTATCTATACAATTTCCAAAGGAACCAGGCCAAACAGCGAAAATGTTTGCCTGCATGGAAGGGACCGTTTGAAATTATAGACAAAATCTCCCCTGTGGCCTACAAGATCCGCATCCCCAAAGGCGGTTTGGCAGAGGGGGATGACAAGTGGGTACATATAAATCAGCTAAAGTGTTGCCATCCCAGGCACACTCTGCAACAACTGGAGGAATCCACTGGAATCCCAGAGGGGGCCGCTCCAGAGTAATTCAGTTCCAACCCTAAAATATTCCACATATAGCATATAAAATTCTGTGATCCTTGTATATATATATATATATGTTCTTGTCTCCTAAGTTAAAAAAGAAAATGTATATGTTCATATCTTCTGATTCATAAAATGTATATGTTCGCCACACCATTAATAGTGGTGGAAAAATGTCTAGGAATGTGTATTGCCGCTTTGCTTTATCATCCTAGGAGAGATGAAACCATGGAGACTGACCAAGGAGGACGACCGGGGACCGGGAGCAGGGACCCGAGGGGCCCGGGGTACCGTCCAATATTCCCATCAGGACCGGCGAGGAGATCCGATTGATCCAACTGGATGGGGGAAAAGATGCTGAACTGTGCCATCTACCGGAAGAAGATGAGGAGAACATCCCAGATCTTGCGAGTTCCATCTGAGAAAGTACAGAATGGCCATCGCAAGAGGGGGGACTTGTGGGATGTTTTTACCCATGCATACAAGCCCTACCATAAAACTGTGCAGTACTGGCATGGAAAACATCATGATGGCCAGAACTCCCCAGAGAGTGCACAGGGAAAACATGAAGAATAGGCTGCCACCCATTTTTGCCTATGTTGTGAGCACAGGAGGGCACTGCCTAAAACCACCATTGGGCTACACACACAGTAGCCTGAAACCATTGGCAATGGCAATGCTGATTGCCAAAAAAGCAACTCAGAACTGTGGGGAATTCATTTTCTTAATCCCAAAAATGGTTGCATTACCAGTACTCAGCACTATCAGAAAGCCGGCGTTTTAAAACCACCAGACTTTTGTGTAAAACTGCACAAATGAAACAAAACCAGACCAAGGAAAGACTTGCTAAGAGGTGGAAGAATGTAAAACCATATTCTGAAATGACTTGAAGGGAGTAATTATTTAATGTATAGGTACAAATTGTCAGTTTGATTTGAATGTAGAAAACTGGGAACAAAAAGTGACATTTAGCTGAAACCTGGCTTAATGAAACTGAATTCTGCCTGACAACTACCCCCGACAGGAGTTGATACTGGATCAACAGCTGCGTTCCCAGGCCTGGCTGCCAGGCCTGGCTGCATCCTGAGGTCACATGGCCCTGTTGATTAGATTAGGGGTGGAGCAGCTGGGGACTACAGGGAGTTGAACAAAGGCCTGACCTGGACTCAGGCAAATGTTATATTGGGGGGCCGTAAAGTGGCTTCCTCTTAGGGGAAACTGGGAGGGGCTGTGCCTCTGCTAGCAGCTGAGCTTGGGGGAAGTGGATAAACCAGTTATTTCACCCTGTGATGTGGGATGCCACACCCCTTTTTGACCAGGGCATAATTTTAAAAAGATAGATAACTCAAAGTGCGGACTTGTCAGAATTATATAAGTAATATCATTATTTTTGTGATTTTTCTGTGAACATTTTGAGATGCGTTAGGACCCTGTGGTGTATTCTGGGGGGTTGCTAGCGGAAAATAGGGTCTCACTCCAAATGTCTGCATGTTAAAAATCTGACACTTCATCAATTAATGTCCATACTCCTTGCGCACATGTGTGTAAATGTGGGTAAATGTTCGATATTGCAAAACCAGTTAAAAAGCGCAAAATGTTGTCATTTTTGAATGCAAGCCCCCAGGAAGATCAGAGGCGGACAAGCATGGGCCATAAGGAATATATAATGTGCACATGTAATTTCAACAAATTGTATATCTGGGAAGGATGTATTTGAATCAAATATAGATTTGTGGGCAAACTGACCAGGGGAGGATCCTCTGACCCATAAAACCTACAGCATCACTCTGACTCACATTTCCTTCCCCCAATCATGGGAGAGGGGAGCATTGGGCCAATGACAAGTAGAGAGGGGCAGGCTTAGCTAGGCCCAGGCACACACCCATTTTCAAAACACATAAAAAGAGACTGCTGGGACAGGTAGAGACATTCAAATCCAGTTGCTGCGGAGCGTTTTGCCGGACCACACAACATCCAGAAGATACCAGTTCCAGACTGACTCCAGCTACATACTCCAGAACCTAGAACTTATACTTTAGAACCTAAATCAGAGGCCTAAAACCACAAGCTGAGTTCTCTGCAGCAGGCCTCAAATCATTGCAAGCTACTCACAGCCGGGCGAGCTGCTTGAATCCCTTGCCAAGAACTTTTGCCAGGACCAGTACAGAGATCCAGGAGCCGTGCAGAGACCGCTGTATCCGGATAGACCAGACCAGAGATCCAGAGTGACCCAGACCGCTGTGAGCAGAACCAGAGAGCTGACCCAGATCACTGTGAAGTGTCGAGACCAGAACCGGAGTCCAGTCCAAAACCTGACCAGATCCGTGGCGAGGCCTATTTCAAATTTATATTGTGAGTACCTAGCAGAACTGTGCAGAACCAATCTCTTAGTTAAAATAATCTAATCCAAACTATTTTAACCTAAGTAGAACAGCCTCCTAGAAATCTTGTCATCTGTCATTTGTAAAGCTGCACAACTGTCACCTGTCAATTCTGAAGCTGCAAGCTGTCACCTGTCATTTTGAGTTTACTTTAAATCCGAAAAACTACCTTTATTTAATCGTCCGTTTGGGGTAGGAACGGAATTTAACTTTCCTCTGAAAGCTTAGAATCTCAGCTTTCCAGCGAACCTAGAACTGACTTGCTACTCCTTATACTTTTGCCGTAATCACGATTCACGCACTTGCGAATTTTACCGCGATTTGCGATTTGGTTAAAAATCCAGCCACGTGTAACCATCAGCAGTCATTTCTTTCCTTGCTAAAAATGTGTTTGCCTCTTAATCACCATCTCTGAATCATTGCTAAAGTCAGCCTGAACTCATCCCAAGTATCTCTCACTCACCCTGAACCTCCTAAAGGGAATTAAAAGCATTTTCAGCATATTTCTCACTTCATTGCCACCACATTCAAAGCACTTGGGCCTGTGTTTTAAAACTCATACCGGTTTTCTCTAAGCTTGCTGGGGGGGAACTGAATTTCGTATTGTATTTGATTGCATTCCTGAGAACTGTGTGCTCCTCTTTCCATCTACTTCCATGTCTTACATTGCATAGGGGAGGGGGGTGAATTGCCAGAGAAAAAGTGATCATATTATCTTTTGCTAAAATCATCTCAAGTATTTCTGTACTGCATTTTATTCCTCATTGCTTTTCCCTTGAAATCATAAAAGTATTTTTACTACTTGATCCATCCTATACTAACTCCTCATTGATTATAAAGAAGTGTGCTAGTGTCAGATTACCCATTGTTGATTAACATTATATTTATAAGGGCGATATCGATTATTAATTTATTATAAAAGCGTGGTATCTATATTTTGTCTTATTTCTCAAATAAACCTTTTAAACTTGCAAAACAGAACTACTTCTTGGCTCAGTGGGGTCAGGGGGATTCTAAGAGAGGGGTGTTATATAGGGGTAGTCATCCAGAACTCATGAACTGGACATAAAGATATATCAATAAGGGTTTCCATTCAGTATCCCAGACTAGGCATTGACTTAGCTGTAGTGTTGAATTGAATCTTCTTACAATGGGCTAGTGTGGCATCTCCTGGGAGAAGCCTATTGTGGCATAGGCAACACTTTGCTCTCATAACTGAAACATTGGGAGTAGTACATTGATAATGCTGCAGAAGTTGGCAGTTCATTCACTGTTGGTGGTGTCCCATTCTATTACCGCATCTATGAAAAAGCATGTCAGTAGGCGTATAAAGCCTTTTGTTATTTCATTAGTTGTACCTGTAGGCGCAGCTATGGTTCTAGCCGCATCCATTAAACCATACATTTTCTGTGCAATAATCATATTTGTTATGTGGATGACACAGCACAGAATTTCATTTGTGTTATTTTGTGGGCTTAGTTGTTCCCTTGTTTTATTTGAAGTTTTGAAGGTTTGCTAACATTTTTTTGAGTTTACAAAAAAAGTACATGTAGCCGGCACTGTGTCGAATGGCTGTGGCTATGAAAGATGCTGGGTGGGGAAAAAAGATGTCTGTGAGTTTGATTATTTGTTATTGGCTGTTGTTACTGTTCTATTTGTGTAGCTCTCTGTGATAGGTTGTAGTGAAAATATGTCATCCATTTTAATAGTTGTATTAGTATAATGTCCTATTTTTTTGGTATTCATTTTGGAAAGTATAAAAGCCACCATTTTCTGCAGCTTTGTCCTTTTGATTCCATAACTCTCACTGTGCACATGGCAGGAGTGTGACTGATGTGAAAGTATGTGTTAATAAATATCAACATATTTGTAGGTTTATTTGCAGTGTGTGTGTTAGTTATATTAACCACTGCTATCAGATGGTGTGTATTATCATTTTTTTCATCTGCTCTAATTGTGTGGCAAGTATTTTGTAATGTATTTGTTAACTTTCACTAACATGGACGTAAACATTAAATTTGTCAATCAATGGAATTTACACACAGGCATTTAGTGTTTGTATTCATCTTAGTGAGGTTGAAGGTTTATTTGATTGTATTTGTTGTAATTTTTATGCAATTTCGGCTATGCAGTACTGTTAATTGTTTTTGAGTTTTCTGTGAGGTAGAAGAATTGATGGTGTTTTGAAAGTTCATGTTAATATTTTTTTATTTTTTTATTTTCTTGAGGCTTATTTTTTTAGTATCTGTTGAAAGAGAGTTGGATTATTTGCATTTATTTTCTGATTGAGTCTTTAATATTTTTTTTGGGTGGGCAGTTGCTAATAGGATTCATGAACTTAAGGCAGCCAAAACAATATGCACCACCCATGGGAGGAGGGTATATGAAGTGGGGTGGACTACAGCAAGGGTTCGGAGGAAGGGGGGCCTACAAAGGGGGAATGGCTTTGGGCTACAGATGCATTACAACCAAGGGGGGTTTCCAGGAGGTTTTTGGGGATATGGGCATCAGATGCAGCAAATCCCACGGGATTATTTGGGGGGTTTCCAAAAGCAAGGCAGGCAGCCTTGTGGACATGTGGGCAGATAGGGCACATCTCAAGGGTCTGCTGGTTCAGAGGGACACAACAGAATTGGGGAGGGCAGGGCCAAGAGCCATATCAAAGGGATCAGGACGACTAGTATGCACATGACCAGCCAACACACGGGTAGATGCAAGGTATATATCAACAAATGCTACAAGCACAAGCACCACCAGCACAGATGGAAGTACCACAGATGCCAGTACCAGAATCACAGTATCTACAAGTACCACGGATACGAGGGAGCACACAACAACTAGCACAGATACAGAATGATGACACACCGGCACACATGGACACAGTAGCGACGGTACCCGTCCGACGACTGGGGGGAGTTACAGTGGTAGGGAACAACCTCTTTACAGGAAATGGGTTGCCCTGTACCCTCAATAGGAAAGCCCACAGACGAACTTGATGTGTCCCATTCTGTCACATCCTACCCTGCAGAGGAACCTCGCATAGGGGTGGCGATAGGTGACAAAATGTGTTCCTTTCTTGTTGACACCGGGGTGACTAGGTCATGCATTAGAGAAGGAGCATTTACGTTGTCAGGCGATGCCATGAACACTCAAGAATTCTCGCTGGCTCGGGAAGTGGTTCCTTTTACAGATAATATCTCACTATCTATAGGAGATCACAATCAATAACAGCCTTTACTTTATTTTTGACAGACACCTGTAAACATACTGGGACGAGACATTATGAGCACACTGAACATGACCTTCTCAATCACAGACAAAGGCATAGTGTGCTCAATACCAGGCATACACATGCTAAAAGTAAGGCAGATTGTCCAATCATATTGTGGATGCACGGTACAGAGGGGGGTGCCAGTGGACCCAGAGAAGTTCCAGCATGGGACTGTCATTGCCATTATATTGCTTCCAGGCTTCAGAGGGAAAGTGTTCCTGGTCCCAAACAAGTATCTGTTCAGGCCAGAAACATCATTGGATGAGCCAGAAGGAACAATAGTGCGCATAGAAATAGAATCAGTGGTGGCAAGAGAGGAATGGATTGCAGTGCTTGGGATGGATGACACACGGTGGGCATGGAGAGCAATAATTGCAGTTACAGAGGGGTGCAGACTGACCAAAGTGACAGATGATGAACTATTCAAGGAAGACAGACAGGTACTGGAGATGGTGTTCAAAATGAGTGTAACCTACTGGTTACAGATACACTACAGAGAGGTGCCACATAGAATGGCGACGGCACTGGAAGTGCTGCCCTCATTCTGGGAGGAGGACATGGCCAAGGTACCCAGCAGTTTATGGACCACAAGTTCTTATGACGTGGGAAGCATAAAGAGCATAAGGGGGTGAAGATCAAGCTGAAGCCAGCAGCGATTTTGCCAAGAGTGAAACAGTACCCCCTACCTAAGGTAGCAGATGATGGCATTTATGAGACAATCACAACACTGATTGAGAGAGGCATCCTGGTGCCATCCGAATCCCCATGTAACACAGTGGTGTACCCCCTGTACAAGGCAAAGGGAGGGTGATGGCATTTCATACAGGATTTAAGACCTCTTAACCATATTGTATAAGCAGAGTATCATCTCGTTGCAAATCCAGTGACAATTTTGTGCAGCATTCCGGGGGAAGCTGCCTTTTTCACGGTCATTGATTTGAAGAATGCATTCTTCTCAGTACCACTAAACCCAGACTCACAAGACCTGACCAGCTTTATGTATAGAAACCAGAAGTGGAAACATACTTGCCTCCCACAATGGTACTGCGAGTCACCATCTTTCTTTAACAGAGCAATCCAGATGGACTTGAGAAACATACAGACAGAAAGCACAGTTTTACAGTATGTAGACGTCTTTTTGATTTGCAGTGAGACAGAAGTGTAGGAGGGACTCAGTGGACATGCTGACGGTATTAGCTGACAATGGGTACTAGGTGGACAAGGCCAAGTTCCAGTACTGTCAGAAGGATGTACTATACATTGGACAGACAATATCACAGAATGCCCGACAGATCACCCCACAGAACACAGGTACAATACACAAAACCCCTCAGCCCACGACAGTAAGGGTAATGCAACAGTTCTTGGGGTTATGCAATACGGCAGAGCATGGGTTTTCGACTACAGCACACATACACAAGGGTGCTATTGTGCACCCTGAAAGAGCCACAGAGGGGAACAAAGACACTGACATGGACCACAAGAGATGACTGAGGCCTTTGAGTAATTTAAAGAGGCAATAATCACTGCCCCAGTGTTAGGGATCCCAGACTACAAAAATGAATGTTTCCTATTCTCACACACTAACGGTATTGTGAAGAAGGAAGTACTGGCACAAAAGAAAAGCATGGGCCATAAGCTAATTGCTTAGTACAGTGGACAACTTGACCCAGTGATGAGAGGACATTATCTGTGCAAACAAGCTATGGCAGCTGCGGCCTTCACAGTGGAGAAGTCAGCAGCAGTAACAATGGGATGCACCACCACTCTTTACATGGAGCACACCCTCTTTGCGATACTGTAGAATCCAAAGAGCACACTAACCACATAGAGAGCATCGGGGTACGAGGTGATACTATCAAATGTAGGATTGAAGATAGTAAGATGCAAGACTGTAAACCCAGTAACCTTTCTGGCAGATATTCTCCAGGCAGGAGACTATGCACATGACTAGTCAAAGAACATAGAGATGTTCAGTGAGACACGCAAAGTAGAGAAAGATGCACTTGAGTGGGGAGACATAATCTACATTGACGGTTCTTCAACAAGTGATCAAACTGTTGGGGTCAGACATACTGGGACTGCAGTGGTAAGACTGAAGGAGGACGGGACAAGTGAGGTGGTTGCAAGTGTGTGGCTACCATCCCATTATTCAGCACAAGCAGCAGAACTAGTGGCTCTCATATTAGCACTGGAAAGCAGCGTAGAGAAGGAGGTGACAATCTATTCTGACTCTACACTCAGGACTGGCATGATGGCTCAGGAGAGGGTTCAGGAGAGCAGATGGGACTCCAGTGCAGCATGTGCTATTATTGGACACATTGATTAAGGTGATTGCCTATCCAACAAAAGTAGCGATAGTGAAGTGCCAAGCCCACACAAAAGGGAAGACCCTATCCCAAGAGGAAATTAAGCAGCAGATTTTGAGGCAAAATGTGCAGCAAATTTTGGGGGAATTGTGGGAACTGAGAGAGAGAGAGAGAGAAAAGGCTCAGGGAGGGGTGAGAAACATGGCACTGAAGGAGGGTTACAATGTATTACCAGAGATGCAGATTATGGAGCCGCAGCAAGCTGCACCCAAGGAGGAGAAAGAGCTATTGGCGAAGAGAGGGTGCTCAATGTCTCTGACAGATGCCTTATGGCAAACAGAACAACACAGGGAAAGTGGTCATGCCACTAGCAATATTGAAGACAGTGTTATCACAATTGCACTATCCAACACACACAGGGAAGGCAGTCATTGATACATGCATTGGAGAAGCATGGTTCTGCCCCAATTTAAATTAACATGCGGCCGAATTTGTGATTAACTGCTTGACATGTCAGCCGTTTACAGCCGGGCATACCTTCGGAGGTGAGAGGAGCCATATCAAAACCAGTAGGCCCATTTCTACATTTACACGTGGATTAGGTGGACATGATCCAAGTCTGCCAATATACCGGTACATGATAGTGATTGTCTGTCCATTCTCTAGGTGGATCGAGGCAGGTCCCTGTTCACATGCTGACACCCTTAGAGTGGCCAAGTTCTTTGTCAGGTTGGTTTTCCTGAGATGGGCTGTTTGTGAGGTCCTGCGGTCTGACAACAGCCCTCACCTCGCCATCAAAATGTTTCAGCACATCACAACCCTGCTAGGCATCCAGCATAAACGTGCCTGGGCATACCACCCACAAGCAAATTGGGTGTGTGAACCCCTGGATGGACTCCTAAAGGAGTGCATACGCAAGACGCAGCAAACCATCAAGAAAAATCGGTTGCAGTGTTTGCACTGTGCAATAAACCAGGGTTTGACCACTTTTTAATGCCCCATGAGGTAGTGAGAGGGTGGCGCATGCATCTTCTCCTGGCTCCTCCCACAAGGGCATTGAACGATAGTGAAGATGTGTTAGGACCGGAAATGTATGAGTACATTACTTCTCTGGTGGCTAGCGCTTCTTTTATTTCTTGCCAGATACAGCAATTCTGGGGGCGCCAGAAGACAGCAAAGAGATTGACTGCGACAACGCACCACAAGACTGTGAACTAAAACACCCTGTGAAAGTGGGTAAAATTGTGCTTTTATGAAACTTTATCCTGCGCTGGAAGGCGCCTAGGTTTACCGGACCCCATGTAGTAGAGCACGTCGCTGACCGTGCTGTCAAATTAGTCAGAAAGGCAGTCTGGAACATAAAGCCCTACAAAGCAGTGGCCTTAACCGGCAACAGAGCCTCTGTGACCAACAGGGCCAATGTTCAACACCTAGATGAGCTACAAGTATGTTCTGAACTTACACGACTAGGGAGACCCAGACACCCCATGGTCACACGATCCCAAGCAGCAGAAGCAGCAACTGGAACACTTGTAGAAATTGACTAAGGATACACTGCCTGTTTGTTATTTTCATTTTCTGCACACGCAGGTGCTATGTGAACGCCGTGGGGATTGTACTGTCTGTTTCACCACATATTACCTTCCATCCGTCTCCCACACACTTTCTCTAACCAATTTGTCCATGCTGTAAGGAGATCCAACCGATTCAGAGCACACTCCCCTGGAGTATATTATCTTGTCTTCATAGAGTACTTGGCCCAAACATACCCACAACTTGAGAACGATGAGCCCCCAGTGCTGGTCACATTAAGAGACATATCAGTAAGAAAGGTCTGGGAGGAGGTGTTTGCCTTCGCCATCAGTGATTGTTTGGTCTGTGGGGCTTAGGGACACTTACAACACCAACACAGTAACGCAATTCTTTGCATATTTCAGGCAGGAAACTGTATCACCGGGCTGCAAGGATCAAGCAGCGTAAGTAGAGATGAAGGGAACAATAAAGAACATTATCGTTATCTTGTCTCTATTAATTCCCAGTGGATTGGTGTGATTCATATTCTGGCAATTATATGTTGCTCTTGCTGTTGCTGCTACCTCTGTACCCTCTACTAACATTCCCCTGACCCGAGCAGGTGGAATGACCATGGTGGACGTGAGAACACTGCTGATAAGGTAAGGAGAGGTAAGCATAGTGTTGACACAGACATGAAGGGAATAGACATGTGTTTCACGACACTGCCAAGTGTCTAACAACATGTGGTACAAACATATGACAAGAGTAGGTGAGCAAAACAATTGAACAACTCGCAGCTATGAAGGTGGGAATAGCAGTACTGATTGGTGCACTATTAGGCTTGCGGATCGAAAGCATACGAGAAGCTGCCACCCGATTGGGGAGGAGTTTGCGCGTTGGTACACATCAACATGACTTTGTTGGTCATGCCCAGGAAGAATTTAAAACTCGATAAATTCCCGAAAATGAACAACAATAAAAGAAGGAAGAGAGCGGTCAAGGTGTCACCAACGGCCAAAGCAGAGAAGGCAGAGAAATGGGAAGGATTGAGCAGAGTGAAGAGAGGAGGGAATTACTTCTCAAAAGCATCAGAAATGGCACTCAATGAGATCCCAGCAGAACACAGGCTGTTCAGAACAAATGTTCTTCGCATCAATAATACCATCTGTGCAGACATACAATGCCAAAGGGTTACAGATCACTTGCTGGGAGCTGATGGTAACAATTAACTCTACTGTGAATGGGTTCAACACCATAAAGGAAGATCGCGAAGCAATAAGGTTGGTGGTGCTCCAGAATAGATATGTTCTGTATCTCCTCACTGTTATGGAAGGAGGAGTTTGTCCAAAGATAGGGAGTTCCGGTTGCACATTCATATGTGCCAACAATAAAGATAATGGAACTCTGTCGGATGCAGTAGGACAACTGGCATAGATGCACGCCAAAATGGAAGATGAGGCATGAGGAACTGGGAGTGCTGGTTAGCATATATATGGTCATGGATGCCATAATAGCTGTCAGACGGTATGAAGGTGTTAGCGGGAGCAGCATCTATGTGCGGGATCAAAATATGCATGGCAAGATGCAAGAAAACTGTAGAAAAGGCTATCAGAATGCAGATACCGACGCATGTGAAAATAGGAGGAATGAAGGACGAAATTGTAGCAGAGAGGGACAAGCTCAGAGAGAAAATCACAGAGTGCAAACTATTCCCCAATGAATTCATGAAGCTGGACAATCCGCATGGCCCAAATTACAGTGAAAGGAGGTGGGTTTGGTGTAACCCAGAAGGAGTGTGTTGCTACATGCACTGGTCATTTGACGACCACACAAACTACTATGGACACCTCAGAGGAATAACGAAGATATGGTAGCCCCGAGCAACAGGACTGTTATATAAGGATGTGGTTGACAGGTCGACCAGAGGGGGAACTGAAGAGGGATGGGGAAGCCTACCCCCTTGTCCCCCTCCTACGAAGTTCATGACATAGAAGAAGACCAGGAAAGACTGCAATCACCCATTCTTTGTCAGACAAATGTCCAACGGACCAATGGTTGACAAGTATGTTGAGAGATACCCCCTCAGCCAGCCATATGCCCACAACCAGACCTACCGACTAGGTGGCGTACACATTTACCCCAGAGTGGACGAGGAGTCCCAGGCTATAACCAAAAACACCTCAATTGGCAGTCTCGATTAAAGTGCTGAGAAGCCATGTTGCTGACTTTGTTAGAGACACCACAATTTAGCAGCGTTAGACATGAAGCACAAATACCATCCACACTCCGGGACATAAACACACTCTTGAATACATGAAGAACACCAGCGTCCAGTTCAATATTTAGAGGTCAGACACATACACATACTGCTTTAATATTTTTGCCATTGGCTAAATGCAGCAACGCAGAAAGCGCAAGAAAAGATCTTGAGCAAAGCTTGCAAATGCTTACATGCAAATAACCCTATGGAACTGCAGGAGCACCTATTGAACCTGACAGAACCAAGTATGACTAACCTATGAAGAATGCAATAAATCACGAACATTGTAGAAACTGCATTATAATGGTTTAGGAAAATTACAGCCGGCCACAGACCTCTCAGCAAGAGCCGGGCTGAGGTGAATTTAGGCTGGACATGGAGCAGAACGTGTGAGACAGGACCCGCTGTCAAGGCCACAATATACGGATAACATTCCATTCCTGGGTGACAAAGGCATCAGCTGCAGTAAATACGAATAATTCCTCATAATTCAGAGTGGTACAGCTCAAAATCATGGTCTCTGAACACTTGACCCGGCCAACGCAGACAATGGACAGCGACCAGCGCTGGGAAAGAGAGCCGATCTCAGGATACCAGACAGAAGCATGCAACAAATATGCTACAATGTGTGACAAGAAATGCAGACACATAGTCATTGAAAAGGTACACCAAGAGCTTAGAACCTTTGTGGATCCCAGGTCTGGGGGTGTCAGCTCCAGCCAACCATAGTTCAGTATCCTAGGGGTGGGTAGCAATGGGTCAGAACCAATGGGAAGCCCACCACACCGCAACATTGTTATAGATAATGACTTGGGGATGGACCAGGCCAGCCACCTGACATGCAAGGGCCAGTAGAATAACATGTATAGTGTCCACTATAGGTGATAAGAGGCTCAGTAGCCAATTAGGAGGGCCGATAGGTTTCTGGAGAAAGCCCAAGTAATGACGAAGCAGTGAAGTAATTTTGTGTCAAAACTGGCCTGCGAACCAGGAGAAGTTGCGATGTGCTGGGATATTTCCTGTTCCTGTGCTGATCCCTGTTGGTTTTTGTTGTAATTAACCACAGTTTGAACTTCCCGTTGACTGAGTTCTCTGTTTATCCTGCGGAAGGTGTTGAGCCTTCCGAGAGTCTGCAACCTCCTATTGGCCCTCTGGCATACCTGGGAGTTCGTCCCAACAGAGAGATTTATTAAAAGCTGTTTTGAAGGCAAGTGGGGCAGTGCCCTAGTCTATGGAGGCACACACGGGTTCGGGTTAAGAAAGGTTAGGAAGGCAGGAGCAGATCATGGTGGCTTAGTTAGAGATTTGTAAATGTTGTCATGGCAGGTCTTCCGGAGAGCCGGCTGGGTTGCTGGAGGTCAGAGTAGGTATCCCTTTTTGGGGTGAATAAAAGGTAAAAAGCGACTAAGGAAGGCATAGAGGAATCTTGTGTGAGCAAACTGCACTATACTGCAATCAATAAAAGGCACATCTCCTTTTGTTTCGCTCAAGAAAAAAAAACGAGCACTATTTTGAACTTATTTTTTTTTTTATGGTCCCTCAGATTCGTTTCTGAACTATTGTCTGCTTCCAACTTTTCGTGGATCATCTTTGGACATGGTGCAATACAGGGGAGCACATTTTTACAAATGATCATACATGACCAGAGGTGACCACTTACGTTTGCATTTACTTTCAAATAGGTCCCCTCCAGGCCACTTTTCATGATTTGTAATGCACAGTACAAAAGGGAAGTCTAAAAGGGTGGCGGAGGCACCTATGTCATGCTGGTGTAAAGCCAAATTGTTTTTGAAGGGAGAGGGTAAAAAGGAAGGCAGAAACGTAACTCCTGTTCTACTCCCGCTATAAAAACAATGAAAATGCAGCAGAGTGTGAATGAAGGTGCTAAAAAGTGCATAGCACCATTGTGACTGTTTTTTGTTACCCACATTCATGCTCCAGGAACTGTGCATCTCCCTGGCTAGGCCATCAGTGGCTCTCCTTGGGGGTAGTTTTATAATGAAATGAAGCATAAAAGAAAAGCGCTAAATCATGTTTTCTTTCCATTTACGAAGCACTTCATGTTACAGCTGTTCTGAGGCATAAGGGGGCAGCTTTGCTCAGGAGAGCATTTGGGTTCACGACTGCATGAGATTTGCATGCAAGCGTAATACCAAAGATTCCAATAGAATAAGTCTCTCACTAGCACCTGAAAATGAGCAGGAGGATTCCATTGGAATCCATTATAAAACGCCACTTGAAAAACATATTTGCAGGCAGTGTTTTATTTCTCCCAAAGCAGGCAGTGAAGAGAGGTGGTTTTGCCTTCAGTTACTCTTTACTTTTACACTGCGCTTTGGGAAGGATTACAAGTGCATGCAGGGGACCAGCAACACGTAAGTGTAAGCGTTCCTGGTCCCCTGCTTGCAAATACACTTTTATTTCAAATGACTCCACTGATGTTTTGGCCTACAACTGTCGTCAGCAATGGCAAGAGCACTCTGTAATGAGGATCATGGGAGCTGTAGGACAAAACATCTGGGGTGCCTCAAGTTGCCTATCCCTCAGAAATGCCTAATTGATTGCAGGAGAGCTGCACCCTATACACATACAAAGCTACAACACTAATTCAATAATGCATAATGGGCCTACTTAAGTGTGTGCCGGTCTGAAATTAACATGCCAGTAATTCCATTTACCAGCACGTTTCTGGACCGGCAAACCACACGTTTGGTTGTTTTAGCTGCAGCTCCGAGCTGCCGGTAATTCCGACACCTCACCACCAAAGAATTCTGTTGTAAGTGGCACCAGTACTACCGGTGCCAGTAATATCGGCAATTCCCCATGGAGTCCTATGGGACTCCATGTAATGGGGAGTACCCGCACTTACTGGCACTTGGAATCTACAATTCCAGCAGACCAACTGTCGGTAACTGTAATACCGTGTGGCGGTATCTGGCCGGATTTACTGGCAAAATACCACCAGATTTTCTAAAAAGGACCTTAACTGTTGCATCAGTTATTTCCTACTACTTCACAGAAATAAAACATTCTAAGCAAATACTGCACAAACTTTCTTCTTTGTGTCACTCTATTAGCAGTTACATAATGTAATGATCTCGTAAATGGAAGTCAATTAAACCTGAAGTTCATTCCCGAGCTCTATTTACGTTGCACCACAATATATTTCTGATTTGAAATCGCCCATACTTTATATATATGAAGACTTGAAAAAAATCGCTGTGGTATTTCCAAAAGGCCAGGAGGACATATTCAAAAAATGATTGGACCATTTCTAAAGCATTAAGAACTTGAAAGGCAATCACTAGAAAGGTTGTAAAAGTAAAGGAAAGAGTAAACACATTTTTTATATCATTTCACAATAGTCTGGCGCACAATTACCGACAAGGCACGCGTATGCACAAGCCGACTGGAAATACATAAATGTCTTTTTGGGTTCGGAGATTTACATTAATGAAAAAGGAAAATATGTGCATATTTACTGGAAGAATATGCGCAATAGTGTTTGCAATGCCTCTCTAACCTCTGTTTCTCAAATTGCCATAATATCATACTGTATAAACTCATTATGGCAAGAGGAGAGAACGTTTCCAAGAAGCCAGTTTGAAGCACTGTAAACAGCTGGCCTCGCTTCATCAAGCAATGTTTGCAAGAAGCTGCCATGGAGGCTGTGATCCCCTTCATCTGTTTTTGTTGTAGTTATTTGTGCAGCTCTCACACATTGCTTTCAAAATCACAGTGAATACATTTGACTAATTGAAAGAATAACACTGCATGATACTCATTTTCACTGCCATATTCTGGCCTTGACACCAATAAAAGCGATGCAAGCGAAACAATTCCATTTGTAGTTTTAATACCTCATGCAATAAATTTACTTTTGATGTTTAGTGGCAAAAGAATGTTTACTGAAATGTCTCTTTTGAAAAAACTCGGTGGGTTTCGCCGGGATAGTTCTTACAGCAGGTAAATACTTTAAAAATAATGAGTCAAAATGGTAAATTTCAAAGAAAGCACGCATTTCAGAAAATGTGTGTAAGGAGCCATGTCATTGTCAATAGTTTCTTCAGAAGGCCACTTAAATACTCCATTAGATGTCAGATCCCCAACAGTACAAAGGAGCTGGCTTCGTCCGAAGAAAATCATGAACCCCGTCTCAACAATATTTGCCAGCATTACTGCTGTAAGACACATTTTCTTGCTGGTAAAGTTCAAAGAACTTCATGAAGCATATTTCCAATATAAAACATATTGTCATGCTGCTTGTGCCATAGAAAATAATGGGACCTCTCAAAAATGTATGCCAGAATTGCCAAAGTAAAGCACATGTTCATGTGATGTAATATGACATGGTCTTGTATAGCACACCACAATATTTCTCAGGACCATTTCAAAGTCCTGCAAGAGCTCCACAACCCTGTCTCTTTTTCTTAGCCTATACTTCCATCTCAACTATCATCTAACAATTGGATCACTTATTTACAAGAACAAATCTGTAAAATTCAAGATGCGTTAATAATTTGGCTGCTCTTATTGGTGAACACCACACCTTTCCTGTATTTGTGCATCACATGTTGATTCACATTTATTTTCCTTGCAGACTATCTCTGAAGTGCAAATCCTAGAAGTCATGGCCCCTCCTAGGCCTGCATGAGTAAGAGAAATAGGTAAGACATCACTTAGTTTCAGAATTTCCCCTCATAATAAAAGATCATAATAGAAGAACTATTTTACCATTGGATGTATAAGGTCTAGCAGAATATAGTACCTTAAAGAGGATAAGCAAATAGATTCCTACATTATTTCCTATGAGATAATATTGGGTTATGTTTGTGTGCAGACTGCCATACCTAAAACCAGCAACAGTAGTGCTGAACACTGAGAAGTATACGCAAAGCGCTTTAGGGCTCCATTGGACTCCTAGAGTCCTATATTAGCCTCGTAGTGAAAAGAAGCTACATAAAAAAGGAGCTTCAGTAGTAATGTCTCAGACACATAATGAGAAGTGTGTTTTGAGTCAACATTCATTCATTCATGTATGCAACCATTCAGCATAGCAAGGTGCTTAGAAGCTTTACCATGTAGTACATATGTAATGTAGTTTTGAGCGGTCCAGTACATGCATAGCTATGCAAACATTTAGGTAAAATGAGAAGGCAGTGGAAAAAGATTCACTCCATTTTCTATTTATCAAAACAGACAGCACATCGCTTGGGAGCAAAGAAAAAGCACCTTGCGACATTGAATTTATGTATTTATTTATGTTATTTCTAGAGCACTAGAACAGGGCCCAGATGCATAGAGGACTTAAACTAAACATACAACACAGAACATAAAAATGCAAGGCCAGCCAGAAAGGGGGGAGAAGAGAGCAAGGGTTCAGTCTTCGTTCAAAAAATAATGTTTTTATGTTTCTTTTAAAACTTGATAAATTAGAACACAGCCTTAGGTCAGGCAGAAGTGTGTTCCATAGGCATGGTGATGAGAATGGAAAACATCAGTTTTTCATGTGTCAGTTTTGCCTTAGGGATGAGGAGTAGGCCCTAGTGGTTTGATCTGAGGCTGCATCGGTCCAGTAGCCATTTAAGCTGAGCTGCCAGATTGGCTGGACTCTTACCATACAAGCAGGCATGCGAGATGCAAAGCCAGTGTAATGCTGACCTGGCTATTGACACATGATCTTTTTTTGCAGACCAGCTAATACCCTCACTGCGTTGTCCTGAACAATTGAAGACGATTTAGCTCCCCTTTGTCAACTCCCAGTAAGACAATGGCACAGTAATTAATACCACTCCCAATGATAACCCTGGCAAGGGTGGTTCAGCTGGTAATATCCAGATAGGGTTGGATTTGTGCCAGTAGTTTAATGTAGAAGGTCTTGTTTTACACTAGAGAACTGGTATGTGCCCTCATTGAGAGATCTTGTTCAATGGTAACACCCAGAGTTTTCCCCTTTTTTAAGGGTAGGTAGAAGACAGTCTGCAATTTGAAAAGCAGAGTAGGCTAGATCAAGATGGCAAAGCTTAGGGCCAGTGCCCAAGATTATAATCACTGTTTTTGAGTTATTCGGGGCTAGGACATTGAGCAACATCCAGAGGTGGATTTTATTATAATGTGCATTGAAGATCTCAGTGTCTTTGAGGTGATCATCTGAGAGTGCAAAGAGACACTGAGTATCGTAGGCGTAATTAGCGTCACAAATACCATCTTCTTCCAGTTGATCGAAGAGTGTAAGCATGAATAGATTAACGAGACGAGGAGATAGGCAAGCACCCTGTGGCACTCCACATTCCAAGGTCAGCCTCTCTGATATTGCATCCTCATGGAAAACCTTTGCAGTCCTGTCTGATAGAAATGATATAACCCGTTTGGCCGCTTACTTGGAGAAAGAAGCCCTCTCAATCAGTCTGCTGGCTAGTATGGAATGGTCCACCAGGTCAAATGCAGCTGTCAAAACAAGGAGCATCCAAAGAGATGTGTTTCCACTTTCCATGAATTGAGGAATGTTACATTTAAGTTCCAGCAGGGTGCACTCAGTGCTGTAGGCACTCCGGAAGCCTGACTGTTTCTGGCCTAATATGCCTTCTGTGCTCAGGAAGGCCTGGATCTGTCCCTTTGCTATTTTATCCAGTACCTTCAAAACGAAGGGGGAGTTGGTAATAGGGTTGTAGTTGCCAGCTATACTTGGATCACGTTTGGGCTTCTTCAAGAGGTGGTGATCCAAGCTTCCTTAATGCCTTGAGGTACTGACATATCTTGAAATGAAGCATTAACACATTTAGTGCTCAGAGGGGCAAGCAGCTGGGCACAAGCTTTCACTACTTTAGCTGTACAAATGTCACTTCTACAACTGGTGGGTTTTAACTTTCTTAGTATACCCAGGATCTCCTCTTCAGTCACTTCTACAAAGGAAAAGGGATTGATCCTGGGTGGCTGGTGTTGAACATGAGCTGGAGCAGATGATGGAGTCAATTGGATAACCTTAGTCTCAATGTCCGTTTTAATCATTTGGATCATGCCAACCATGGCCTTTTCAATTTGGGTATACAAGTCTGAGTTTTTTTCGTCTGTATGATTGTTTGTGCATGGTTCCTCCAGTTCATTTAAGATCCTAAAAAGTTCCCTTGTGTCTGATGCGGCAGTCTTGATACTATTCTCATAGGAACCTTTTTTGCACCACAGATAGCATCTTTGTACTCTTTTACAGCACGGGAATACTTGGTTTTGTCAGTAGCAGATAGTATTTTCTACCATTTCGGCAGTGTCTTTTGTTTCATGATTTTCAAATTTCGTATTGCTGATGAATATTAACTTTTTGAGGAAGTAGACTTTTGTGGTCTTAGTTTTTGAGGAGCAAGACTATCAATGGCTTCAGTCATCATTTTATTGTATACTGCTGCCAGATCAACTGCCGCCTTATACTTGGCAAGATTGGCAAAATAGTGATCAAAAAGTGGAGCTAATGATCCTAGAGATGACTTTGCGTAAATTACAACATAAGACATTCCTCTGAGGCTGTTTGATTTTCTCAATGGTCAAATTTAGAGATATTTCAAATTTTACCAAACTGTGATCAGACGATGGACAGAGTTTCACTTCTATCCTGTTCACCTCAATACCATGTATCACTACCCAGTCAAGGATTCTACACCCACAGTGGGTAGGTTGTGATACACATTGAATAAAATCCATGTTTTCCAAAGCACTCACAGTTGTTTTTACCAAGGAATCTGAGGGGTCATGAAAACCCATGCTGAAATCTCCTATAATGATTACTTTGGACTTAGGTTTGAGGGTGCAGGAGATCAACTCACTTAGGTTAGCTACAAAATCCGTCATAGAGGTGGGTGGGTGATACAAGACGTAGAGATTTAGTGTGGTATTGGAATTTAAGTTCAACCTTAACAAATAAGGTTTCACAATTTGGTATTTCCATCAACTTCACTTGTCTGATGGATAGATCGCTCTGAAAAATAAGTTCAAACCCACCTCCTTTACTACAGAGACTATCCTCTCTAAAGATACTGTAACCCTCTGAAATTGCCACTGATAGCAAAGGTCCTGCTGTAGCATGCAACCAGGTTTTGGACAGAGTGTGGATGTCAATATTTTCTTCCACTATTTAGCCTGCCAATTCCAGGGTGTGTTTGACTAGCGACCTGTTGTTTAATAGTAGATATTTCAGGGAATGCCTGCAGGGAAGGAGGTAGGGACATTCAGGGTGTGTTAGATACATTCTTTTGGAGCCGTAACTGATGATACTACTTGAAGACACTACTGATAATTTGGCAGAATGCTTAGGGGTGGTACCAACCAATATTGTTTACCAGTATTATAAGGAGAAAGGGAGGTAATCCCATCCAGAAAGCCAGAAGATGATGGATTTGTCTAACAGTGACAACGTTTAAGATAAGGGGGAATTCTAAATGAGAAACCTTATAAATAGTCTGCTGGCCTATGGACCAGAGCTGCTGATGCCAATTCCATGCCATGGATTATGGGGGTGTGGGCCCTGAGCCCCACCTTAAGTCATGTTGGATTTATGGTTTAACATGCGTTTGGTTTTGCTTGACTGAATTTCGTGTAATTCGGGTCCTGTGGCTTTGAGCTTTGCATCATTGCTTGAAATATTAAGATGAACAATAGTGTTTTATTGAAATAAGGTTTTGGTTTGGAAGTAATAGACATAGGTGTGAGTACCTTTGCACAATATTGCTTAATTGAATGAAGCTTTTATTTGTTTTAGAAGTGATGTACCTTTCCTTAAAGGAACAATATAAAAGGGCATTTTGTATTCAGAAAGTGACTTGAGCCCCATGTTGGGAGAATTGATGTCAGTTGCTGTAGCTATAGGGCAGTGACTAGATGCTCCCCTTCGTAGAGATTTGATCTGTGACAATTGTAACGCTGAAAATGACATATAAATGTGTTGGAACCATATGTTGATTTAGCGAGAAGAAACTGAGGGACTTTTGTGATTGTAAATACATTTTTTTTTTATATACAACGCTGGTTGTTTTTGACTCTGGGATATAACTGGAACAGCGAATATTGTGAGAACACCTTCTCAGAAGCACTGCATTATTTGTTTCTTTTGCCTCTCTCCAGTCATGACAATCGATGATGGACTCTTGCTGAAGGGAAAGGGAAACCCACCTAGAGGCCCACGGATCACACTTCGAATAATTGTAGAAAGAGCACAGATCAGCTCTGGACTAGCCTGGGGAGATGTCCCATTTGTAATCCTTCCGTTTGCATAAGAAGGACACTAGACCTCCTATCTTGGCTGAGTCAAGATAGCTGGGGGCAGAGTCCTTGCCAGAGGGTTCATTAGACACGACACGTGAAATCAAACTCGCCTCACGATCCATGGCCATCTCTCATTTGCAAAAAAAGCAAAAACTTTGATGGCACGGTAGCTCTTTATGGCATCATTAAGTCTTTGCATCTGGAATAGGTCCTGAACATCTTCAACTGGCCATGCTGGTTTTCATGCTAAAAAAGCCTTTCTTGGACCTCAATGACCCCTCCAGCGTTTGGTTCCTTTCCCAGCGTCCCCATGTTGACAAATTGATGGAGGTTATTGTGTCAAAACAATTAATTACTTTTGAAGAAGAATTCTATAATCTGTATGATGGTTAAGCAGGATTCTGCCCACATCGTAGCAACAGGTTGGTAGTGGGGACAGTCATCGTCAACCTGAAAGGAGTGGTTGACAGATGGTGTGTAGGAGTGCTGCTTCTGCTTGACCTGCCAGCAGCATCAAACACTCTTGACGATGTCACTCTTCTTGGAAAGTTATTCCATCTCGACACCAGGAAGAAGTCTTTGGCTTGGCTTCAATCCATACTCTTGGGGCATTAACACGTAATTGTCATTCCCCACTTCGAAATAGCTGGTTTCAGTAGGCTGTCATGTGCCACAGGGGTCCTCTTTGAGTGTCTTTCTGTTTAATATATATATATATATATATTCAGTGAAAAAAACTTTGTTAAAGGGACGTTATGGTTAAGTTGCGCTACTAAAAACCTATGAAATTCAGTGAAAAAAACTTTGTTAAAGGGACGTTATGGTTAAGTTGCGCTACTAAAAAACTATGAAATTCAGTGAAAAAACTTTGTTAAAGGGACGTTATGGTTCCAAGTAAAACCGAAAAACCCTTGAAATTCGCCAGTTATGGTAAGCTAAGCAACCATAACTCGTGCCACTACCGTGCACTGCTAAGACTAACACCCAGGACATCAAAGATGACATCACAAATGTCATTGATGACATCACTGATGACATCACATGTGTATGTACTTCTCATGAAATATGTGTAGAAGGGATTCTTATTATGTTGCGAAAAAAGTGTCAAGAATCATTGCAAGAAATATACCCTAATAAGTGCATTGAACGATGCATTGATATAAATAGCATCCTATTATGGGGTTCTATCTAGTATACTAAGCTACTCATACAGAAACATAACATTGTGTGCAGCGTACAAGATGAAGGTATGATATTGGTAATGTTAATATGTTGAATAATGAAATGATAATTGTTTTCTTAATAGATTTTTGTGTACTGTGAAATATGTAATAAGTAGCTAACAAAACCCATATATTACATAATTGCATTACTATAGACAAAATACAAAGACACAAGAACACATACCAATATGGGTATATACAGGGAAAGTGAAGTTAGAAAAAAAACACAAGTAGTAGCAGAAACAACTCATAACTTAACTGATTAGTTTCATGCAAATAAATGATTGCTCTGTTTCAAAGCTGCTATTTACCCTATGTATATGTATCACTTGATGTGATTGGACCCACAGGGAAAGTACAGCCATAAAAAAAAACAACAGAACTATCAAAAAGTGCTCATAAGTCTAGTGATTATCTTTATGCACAAAAAAGATTGCTGTCTTTCAAGCTTGTGTTTTCCCATGTGTATATGTTTCATATGATGTGACTGTACTCTAAGGGAATTACTGTAAGAACCTACTAGAAGGATATGTCTACAAATAAAATAAAATTCTTAGTTTCTGACTGTTACTGAAGAAAACCATGTGGCCTAGATATATCAGCAAAAGAAAAAATAGTGAGCCAGACATTGTAAGAAGTGGTGGCTCTGAAAAGAGCCTTTGGGTGGTGTTTGTAAGTCAAAAATTGTAAATGCTTAACATCTACTTCAAAATCGTTGTTGTAATTCCAAAAAAGGTCGCAATGCATTTTGTACATTTCTCAGAAAAATCTGATTGCCAGCATAAGTAAGATGGACTCCATCTCTGCGAAAAATGTATGTACTACAAAACATAATATTTTCATTGTGAAAAGAAGACATGCCAAAATCTCTTAGAAAGCCACAAACAGCCTTATTAACATTGCGCCTTGCTTTTTCCATTTGTGGACCAAATGAAGAAGAACGAAGCCACATTTGTCTCTGCGCAATCCGTGAAAATATCACTTGAGAATTAGGAAACATGTCCATAACCTTCCTCAGTCCTTCTTTCATAGCAAATTGCAAAATAATTCCAGTCACATGCCCTAAACTGTTCCCTCCACAATGAATTACAATTATGTCTGGATGTTGCTCTGTCTCCAAAGTAGCACAGAGAGGTAGCAAATCCAACCACTTCATTCCACGTACTCCATGCCAGTGTACTTCCACATGTGGGAATCCAAGATCTACAGCTACTCCACAGCTTTCTGCATGCACCTTCAACCAATGTATCCACGAATCTCCTAAAATCCAAACAATCTGTTTTCTGAAACACATATCTTTTGTTATCTCAGCAAAAAGAGTATCTCAGAAAATCTCTCCTGGCACAACACACCCACCAAACTTTCCTGACCAATCCCTTTCAGTGCTTATTCTCATTTGCATGACTTCTGAACCCAAAAATCCCCGGATGTAACTCCCGATGTCCGGGAACTACCGCCATGTCCGCGGACATATCGTAACATGAACAGCCCTTCTACCATTTCCACTACACTCTCTCTGCCATTCCCTCATTAGATGTACCTCAAAAATTACATGACCATGCACCAATCACATTCAAGACCTCTACATCTAACTGCATCATCATAGATCAGCACTGCAAATGTACTCTGAATCTCTCTGAGTACAAGTGTCATATCATTGGCAAGCAGCATCTACCACAAATACTGTACAAGTCTTCAAGATTTCTACTTGCAGCTCCATGCATATCCATATGCATGAACACAAACTTCAGGTATGCATATTTGCTGTATAGTAGATGACATAGCTCTCAACCATTTTTGTTTTACAGGCGGGTGAAATCACCCGATTTTGTTTTTAGCGGGTGAGACGCCCATTGGAATGAATGGGCGTGCAGGAGGCTTGGCGGGTGAGTCTGCCCTTTACAAGGCGTGTGACACCCGCCAAAAGCATGTGAGTTGAGAGCTATGGTAGATGAACACATTTTCAAACAGACTTTTACCTTATAAAATCTGTAAAATGAATTTACTGTACTTTTTTCAATTTCCTAAAATCAACTATCACTTATACACCTTTATACTTTTTACTTTCTTTATACACACACACTCAAATCATGTTAAACTAACATTTTTTAAATGAAATATATAGACTACATATATTCAAACAAAATTGCATGCAAACACAATCTATGTTTAAACCTTTATAAAAATACTTATACAATTTCATATTTTTTTGTTTTTATTTATTTATTTACTTAATTACTTTAAATTAGACATGACATTGAGGCGCTATTACCTAGAACAGTTTACTTACAGAAATAGTGGTATTCACTAATAAATTATAAATTTCACAAGACATAGTAAAGATATTTTATTTTTGCTACAGTTAGTCATTCAATACAATTTGTTCATTAAGAACATATCATATGTACTGAACTCATGCAATGTATCCTATGTAAATAAATTAGTTTAATGGTTTTACAGAAGGCACTGAGGATTTCAATTAAAAAAATCAATATCTAAATTAAAAACAGTGCTATATACAAACAAAGTTACTAATTTGAAGCTTTTACAGTTGCAGTGAAGACCAGTTTCCTAAAAAGAAGCAGCCGAATTCGAAGAAGAAAGAAAAACTAAGAAGTTACCTGTTAATTTTTAAAAAAAAGTAAGTAAATATCACCATAATATTTATATTATTAATCAAAAATACTATAACATTAATGCCAGCTATTTTGGTTTCTTAAAATAGAGATTTTGTACCATTTTGTCCAAAAATTTCCATGTCATAAACAGCGATTTACAACCAGAATGGCCCACAAATTTCTATTTTTGGACACTCAAATTAGCCAACTGAACCACTACAATTTTCATATTATAGAACAAACAACTGTTTTAATTGTATACATTAGATTTACTATTTGTACTTTTCCAAACCACTAGCTTACTTTTTTTGTCATCTGAACCCCAGTTTAGTGACACATAAATTCAAGAATACCTATCCCTACTAGTTTTAGTTCCCAATGCACAATCACACACCATTACATACATCTTTATCATCTTACTCAAACACTCATGCACACAGCACACATACATTCCAGAACACCCCAACCCATATCTTCTTTATTTTTTTCAACAGACCCTAAAGAATGCCTACCAAAAGACAACTCCGTAGAAAGCAACGCAAAATTAGAGCAAATGAAAATAAAGGTGTCCAACATAAGCATCCATCTCTAGCAGAATTTGTAAAAAAAGTTGAAACAAAACAGCTAATACAATCATTTAGTGAAACACAAGAAGTTTCAAGTACAACAACTTCGCTTCCTCTATCAAAATGTAAAACAAACCAAAAAACTATTAACAGAAAATCAGCTATCAGTACAGATAAAACTACTTCTTCAAATTTTAATATAGTGCAAAGTAAGCATACCAAGAAAAGTATTTTAGCCAAAATATACCATCACAAAGTCCTTCAAAATCTTATAAAAACGGGAGAGAAATCAGGTTCAAAGCTTAAAACCTATCGTAGGAAATTAATCTTAGAATCATTGATGGACAGTACAATTCTTCTCAAAAGAAATGTATTTATTTCACTGTTAAACAAAATGAAACCACTAACAAAACTAATAACTAAATTACAAAAAAGACTGCTCAATAAGCGAAATGTCAACAGAAAGAACTTCTTAAGTATCTGCGGAGGTGAATGGAATCACACTACGAGCACAGAACCATATTTTAATGAGGAAGCGTACAAACAAAAGCAAACGAATACAATTGCCATAAATAGCAGTGGTCGAGGTTATGAAAAAGTGAATAATACCATAATGGAACAAGAAGTACTCCTTACAAAAATATGCCCTGAAAACGTAGAATTACCCCTCCATTCAACTGAATCAGAACGTCTAGTGTACAAATGGCCATGCACGTCAATGTGTAACATTCCCAAACAATGTTTCAAATCTTTACACCAATTCCTCAATAAATATGTAAAAAGCAAAGACAAAATCAAAATTAAATTACTGCAAAATATAGATACCTGTCCAGTGCGCAAGTACACAGGACTACAAGGACATTCATTGGCCTGCATTACAGGACCTACTTGTAAAACCACTTTCCATGATATCAAAAGGATATCAACACATCATTCAACTATAAGAAATCTAGTCTATAAACTGTACTATGCTAAAAGTCCTGCTTTAGCACTAGCAAAGTTAAATAACATCCTTCTACATGGTACAGCAAAAGACCTACTTGAAGAAATTCACTATATCCAGAAAAAATATTTTGGAAGTGAAAGCCATTTACAGAATGAAATAGCTTTAAACCAATTAAGCAACAATTCTACATATGGCAACCTTTTGCTAAACACATACAAAAAAGAAATACTAAAATTTAAAAGTACATCAGCTGAAGTACCAAACCATGTATGTGTATGTTGCCGTAGAATTTTTTATATAAGTAACACAAAAACTGTGGACCTACCATACAAAATAGAAGACACTGAAGATTCTAAATGGTTTGAATTAGCTCTCTACCTTCTAGCAGAAAACAAATATGAAATAACTGAGCCCTTAATACTTTGCAGTTATTGCACTACAAAACTTGACAACAACCAAACTCCTTCACGTTCTATCGCAAATAATTTGGAATTATACCCAGTACCAAAACCTATACAACAACTTAATTTATATGAGAGCATCATAATTCAAACAGTACACCCATTTCAAGCAATAATACGCCTTCAACCAAAAACAGCAAAATTACCTCCCTCTGAATTGGTAAAAGGCATTTGTGGAAAAGTAGTTTATTTACCATTAAATCTAAAAGAAATGTGCATACTCTAGGAGTGCAACGTCCAATGCAGCAATCTTTAATTATATTAGTAAATGGAGTACCTACAAAAGACAAAAAAATATGGCAACAGCTGGTAGATTTATATAAAGTTAGACAAGCCTTCCAATATCTTAAAGAGAATAATGAATATTACAAAGAAATTAATATTGAAGAAAACTTGAAAGATACAACTGAAATAATTCAAGAAACACAAGAAGCTGGTCAATTTGAGCTACTAGATCCTGCTACAATATCAAATACTTTAGACCATTATACAATTCATCCTTTGCACTGTAATGACACCGTACAAGATGTACTAGAAACTTACCAAATGCGTCAAACAAAAGGATCGCCAATCAGTATATGGGAAAAAAGTATAGAAGCACGTGCTTTTCCTCTACTCTTTCCAACTGGCAAAGGAGGAAGGTATTATGATAGACCTATTCAAATATCAGCTTCAGAATACCGCTCATTACGGATGTATTCTGAAGATCCCAGATTTAGACAAAATGTGGAATACATATTCCACCTACTCTTTGAAAGTGAACTAGCAACTTTATGTTACGGAGTTGCACACATATTAAAATCAGGATCACACTTTCAAAATATGACAGCTACACAATTATTAGAGAAAGTGCAACAAAAGGATGAGGTTTTACAATCAAATATTACAAATCTATTAGCAAATATGCGTGGTACTAAAGAGTACTGGTTTCGACGTCATGGAGATGTACGTTGTATGATCAGAAACCTTGGCCCACCCACTTGGTTTGTTACATTAAGTTGTGCAGAATATGCATGGGAAGATTTACATGATTTCCTACGCATATCAAATAAAAACAAAACAAACATAGATATTCTAACACCTGGAGAACTTTGTTCTTTGGATCCTGTTAATGTTTCAAGATATTTTCACCATCGCTTCATTGCTATGCTACATTTTATTTGTAATAAAACTGTTCCTCCCCTTGGAGAAGTGCAACACTTCTTTTGGAGAAAAGAATACCAAGCCAGAGGAGCACCACATATCCACATGCTTTTATGGATTAAAGATGCTCCTAAATTTGGTCAAGACAGTGATGCCACTGTTTTACAGTTTATTGAAAAATATGTCACTTGTGAAATTCCATCAGAAGCCACAAATAGTGATCTTTGTGCACAAATTTTACAATTTCAAAGACACAAATGTGGAAAATATTGTCGTCGCAAATACAAAAACAAAGGCAAATACTACACCAAATGCCGATTTGGTTTCCCTAGACCAGTTACAAATACAGGTCAAGTAAACAACCTCATGTCTTCAGTTAGACATACTGTTAAAGGAAAGTCACCTAAAAATACATATTACATAAAAAGAAAAGAAGAAGAAAAATATATCAATGATTATAATGCAATTATTGCCCACTTATGGAATGCAAACATAGATGTGCAGTACATTTAGACAATTCTACTGCAGTTGCACGATATGTCACAGCATACTTAACTAAAGCAGAAAAGACAGAGCTCCAAGACCTCTGGAATGACCTGTCATCAGATAAAACAGTATCTCAGAAATTATACAGCTTGGGCATAAAAATGCTCACCCATAGAGAATGTGGATCTTATGAAGCAGCTGATCGTTTAACTGGTACTTCATTGTATGGTAAATCTGAAAATATAGTATGGCTAAGTCCTGGTCCAGCTAAATCTAGAAAAAGAGTTCTAAAATCATATGAAGATATAGAAACAATAGCCAAACATGATCCCAACAGCCAAGACATTTTAAAAAACAATGTATTGGACACATACTACCCAAACAGAAGTAATACTTTGGAAAACATGTGTCTATATCAAATAGCCCAAAACTACACATACAAAAATATTATGAAACCCGATGAAAATAAAGGTAAATATAGAGTGACAGACTGTGAAGGCAGCTTAGTTAAACTCACTAAACCAAATTTAATTAATCATATCAAATTGTCATTGAAGACTCCTCAACATAAAGAAGTATATTACATGTCCCTGCTACAACTCTTCAAACCATGGAGAAAAGAAGAACAATTACTAGATAACTATGACTCATATGAGGATGCTTTCAAAGCAAATGAAAGCACTATAACTGATGTAAACTTTACACAGTACAAAACAATGTTGCACAATGAACAGCAACATGAAGAAGAACTCCAAGCCCAACTAGATAAGGATACTCCTGACAGTAGTCAACCTTCTGTAACAGGAAGCCAAGAACCACTGGGAGAACCACTAATAACAAATGAGGCAGAATTAGCTATGATAGAAGTAGAAAACACCATGTGTCAGTATGAAGATAAGGAAGACTTAACTATACTACAATCAAAACTAAACAATGACCAAAGTAGCATTTTTCAAGAAGTAACAAAACAAATTGCACATGGTGTAAAACATGAAAATAAAGAATGTTCCTGCCATAATTATAAACCTATACTACTGTACGTCAGTGGTGAAGCTGGTTCTATCAAAACATTCCTAATCAAAATGATTAGTAAGTTCCTTCAACAATTGACAAACAACAAACTGTCAGCTGTTGTCACTGCCCCCACAGGTTTAGCTGCCTACAACATAGGTGGTGTTACATTACACCGATTACTACTATTACCAGTAGAACACCAGAACAAATTAGACTATTACAAACTTTCTGCAGGAGCTGCAATGGAATTACGCAGAGTATTGAAACAAATGAAAATGCTACTAATAGATGAAGTGAGCATGGTCTCCAACCTGATGTTAGCTTTGATTCACCTCAGATTACAAGAAGTACTCAAAACAGACTATGAAGAGCTCTTTGCAGGAAAACACATTATTGTTTTTGGAGATCTGCTTCAATTAACACCAGTAAAAGGTGAACCTATTTTTAAAACATTAGGGCACAAACTCTGCCGTAAAACTGTTGGCAGCATTGGAAATGTCAACCTTTGGCAACATTTCCAATACAGAGAATTAACAGAAAACATGCGCCAATCTGCAGATCTAACTTATGCCAACATTTTAAAAAGTTTGAGAGTTGGTATACTTTCTAAAGAAGCAGAAGCAACATTGAAAACCCGGCACATTAATGCACTTCATGGCGATAATGCATGTGCTACAGATGTTATGGAACAATTAGCCCACAAAAATGTCAACTCTTGCAAGCTGTTTCAAATTCAATGAAATCATGCTAAGTAAAGAAATGCAACCAATAATGGAAATTAGCGCCACAGACAAACTAGATGTACATGGTATGACACTACCCATGTGTGACCAAGCCACAACAAGACTAAATAATTTAGAAAAATCAATCTCAAACACAGAAGGCTTAGAAAAGATGTTAAAATTATCCTTAAATTGCAGAGTAATGCTTAAACGTAACCTTGACGTGGACCAAGGACTAGTTAATGGAGCACTGGGTACAGTTGTTGGCTTTCAAACATACCCACGTGACAACAAAATTCAGTTTGTCAATATACTCTTTGACAAACTTTCAGAAGTAAAACGGATAGGACGCTCAACAGCTAGATTCCTTCTCTTCAAAGATATGTATGTACGCAGAGAACAATTTTATCTAACTCTTGCATACGCAGTCACAATTCATAAATCACAAGGTCTTACCCTAGACAAAGCAATGATAGATATTGGTAACACAGTCTTTAAAGAAGGCATGAGCTACGTAGCACTATCACGCTTACGTACACTTGACGGTCTATTTCTAATCAACTTTGATGCAAGTAAAGTAAATGCTGATATTCCTTGCATTTTAGAATATAATAGACTTCGCTCACTATACACTCCCCATCTAAACACATATTCTGTTCCACAAAAACTAAAACGTTGTAAAAGAAAACTAAATCAAACAGAAATGCAACAGGACGTCACTGCAAATCCTCCAAAGAGAGTAAAAGAAACTAATACTTCATCAAGTACCACAAACAAAAAAGAATCAACTAGAGAAAGTAAAACAGGTACTTCTTTAAAGAAGGAAGACAAACTCCAAAAAAAGCAGTTAGATACAGAACTACCTGGACCATTTAAATTCTCAAATATAGTTGGTGTAAGTTGCTATGCAAATGTAGCAATGAATATTCTATTTCAATTACCACCAATTGTTGACAACATTTACTCACACAGTACAGACCCATTGTGTTTGCAAATGTTAGTACTTCACAGAAATGCAGCAAACAATCCTGACAACACATATAGTGTTTTTGGAATAAGACGACAATTGGACTACTGTGCTGGAATGGTGAAATTCACTATAAACTCACAGGAAGATCCACAAGAATTTCTAATGTACTTACTACAAGTACTGGAAAACAAAAACATACCTATAAATGAAATCTTTCAGATTTCATACATGTGGAAACATACATGCACTCTCTGCAACAATGTGACACAAGAAGAAATCCCCAATGAACGCTTCATATATATATCAATACCAAATTGTGAATCCATTCCATTTCAGCAACTTGTACAAAATGCAAACCATGGTAGATTATGCTCTACCTGCAATTCAGATAATCGCTCCACGTTAGTAATACAAACACATAGGCCCTCATTAGGACCCTGGCGGAGTGGGTTTCCGCCAGCGCTAATCGCGGCGGACCCGTCCGCCGTACTACGAGTTCCCTTAGCGCCATGGAGGTTTTCTCCGCCTGGTTTTACCGGGCGGAGAAAACCATGGCGCTAAGGGACCTCGTTGTTAATTACGCCGCCGTACTTTTCGGCGGCGTAATTAACTCCTTCCCCACTCCCATTATACCCTATGGGGCAAGAATGGGAATGGGGAAGGGTAAAATGGGGATTGGGGATTTACCGCTCCGCCAAGGTCGGCATGGGGTGGTAAATCCGCCAACCCCCATGGCGCTATCGGCGGCTTTCCGCCATGCTCCGCGGTGCATTTAGCACCGCGGATTCCGCCTGGGTCGTAATGAGGGCCATAGTAAATAAGTAATACTAATGCTTCTACGTTACAATGCAGATGGTACCAAAAACAACTGCAAGCTGACTCTATTCACACATGGTCAAATATCACTTGGTAAGAAAACCTTCACAACAATAGGTATAATCTACCACGCAGGAGCCACAACCAATTCAGGGCACTCCACTGCATACATAAAAAAGAAATGTGGATGGTTTGAATGTAATGATAGTACCATTACTCTAAAGCAGAGATTACCAGCAAATCTTACAAACGCTTATTTGATGTTCTTAAAACCAAAATTTGATAAAGAAACTGTATTTAAACCTTTAAGTACATTTGTGTTACAAAAATATAAATTGTTAGAATACTCCAAAAGCTATCTAACTGCTCAAAGATTCTACAACAACTAATCAGATAAATGAATACCACTAAATTAGACCAAAAAATACACAGTTAGAATACGCCAATTGGTATCTAACTGTCCCAAAATTATAAATTTGTGTTAAAATAATATAAACTGTTAGAATACTCCAAAAGCTATCTAACAGCTCAAAGATTTTACAACAACTAATCAGATAAATGAATACCACTAAATTAGGCCGAAAAATACACAGTTAGAATACGCCAATTGGTATCTAACTGTCCCAAAATTTAACAATATCCAAATAGGTAAATCAAAACCACTAAAATATATTAAAAAAATAGACAGTTAGAATTTGCCAATTGGTATCTAACTGCTCCAAAATTGTATAATATCAAAACAAATGAAGAATCTGTTACTGCTCCAAAAAAAATACAACAGGCAAAGTATAAAGCATTAGCCAGAAACAACAAGTGAACACTGAAAACAAACAAATAAACTGTAGCATAACAGAAAAAGGGTTTTTTTTAATCCAACATGGATTTTTTTTTCTCCCACAGACCCAATGATTTTAGCAACAAATACAGAAACTGAGCAAATTGCACAGTACTCTGATTTGTACTCTACTAAATATGAGGGTCGAAAAAAAATAAAAGTATATTGCTTATACAATGTAATAAGTCATTACAAAATACTAATACTAACATGCTATTTTCTTTTATCACAGAAATGAAGAAGAAAAACATGGACTCCCATTACTAGACCAAACAGTAAGTATACAATAATAAGGACAACCATAGCAGCATATCACATCCATAGTATCTAATACCTTTGTTCCTTATACATTTGTTTTTCACCCAAAGTTATAAGCAAATATGAATGTGATATGCTGCGGTGGTTGTTGCCAGGGCATAGAGTCTTGGGTGCATGGCCAAATTTTTTCCCATTCACTCTATGGAGAGTGAGTATAATGTATACAAATATGAGCATATAGAGGGAAGGTAGAGTAATAAAAATAAAACTTTGAGAAAGTGCTGATAACCATAATGATTATCTTCATGCACAGAAAGGATTGCTCTCTTTCAAGCCTGTATCTTCCGCTATGTACATGTTTCATATGATGTGACAGGACCCTAAGTCTACAAATATAGTACCTTTTCAATTTTTACTTCCTGACTGTTACTGAAGAAAACTATGTGGCTTCGATATGTCAGTAAAGGATAAAAAGGGAGAGCCAGCCATGTGATGTCATCAGTTATGTCATCAATGACATTTGTGATGTCATCTTTGATGTCCTGGGTGTTAGTGTTAGCAGTGCACGGTGGCGCGAGTTATGGTTGCTTATGTTACCATAACTGGCGAATTTCAAGGGTTTTTCGGTTTTACTTGGAACCACAACGTCCCTTTAACAAAGTTTTTTCACTGAATTTCATAGGTTTTTAGTAGCGCAACTTAACCATAACGTCCCTTTAAAAAAAAAAAGTTTTTTTCACTGAATTTCATAGGTTTCTAGTAGCGTAACTTAACCATAACGTCCCTTTAACAAAGTTTTTTCACTGAATTTCATAGGTTTTTAGTAGCACTTAACCATAATATCCCTGACATGTAACATAGAACATACTAACCCCCTCGTAGTGATTTTCATGTCCGCGGACTACCTCCATGTCCGCGGACACATCAAAAATCTGAGCGTGGTGAATGTAAATTTAAATAGTGTGCCCCATTTCCCCTTTGAAGTTGACTCTGAAAAGAGCCGTTTTTTTTTTACAGATGCTTGACAGACACCTGTAATTTTATATTTTTTTTCTTGTTTTTTTTCTTACTTTACTCCTAAAATCTTCACATAGCCTTCTCCAAAGCAACCCTTACATTCCAAAATAGAAAGGCATTTCCGGTAAAAGATAAAGAAATGCCATCTTCTTTAAAATTAACAGCATTACTGGCATCAATATTCCCATTGTTACAGAAGAATATACCAGCTCTAAGCATGAAGGCACACATGCCTCGGTTGATGACACACCTAGCAATGTTTTGCTGAGGACAAAAAACTGAACTATTGTCCCATATTGCCCTAGGTAGTAATCCAGAAAAAATTACTTTCGCATTTGGAAGGATCTTTATTACGGCTTGAACCAAGCGTTCCAAATCAGCCAACAAAGTAGGGGCACTGACGTTGTCCAAATGGAAAGCACCATAGTGCAAAACTACCACATGCGGACTGTTCATCGTGGCCATATCTGCACAAACTTGTACAATTCCCTGTACATTGCAATCAGGCACAGTGCTCCACACCACCTCCACTCCTTTCACATCAAAGTTCTTTGCAACATGCCTGCATTCAGCGTACTGCTGTAAACCATGCACAAACATATATCCGAGCACCAACACCCTGACTTTCTCCACTTCTGCCATCTTCACCACACACAGTCTCTTTCAACACAAATCCACAACCTCGACATCTGATTGGCTGATCCGTACAGTCTTCTTTCCATGTTGGATTTCCTGGAAAAACCCAGATGTACCACGCCCTGTCCACGAACAGCTGCGGTGTCCGCGGACGGCCTCCACTTTACTCTCTGTACCATTCCCTCATTGCATACAGCTAAGCAATCACACAATACGAATAACGTCCTCAGAACACCCCCATTTTGTGAATTTTCGAACATTTCAGCACAATTATCATTTCATTATCCAACATATTAACATTACAAATATTATACTTTTATCTTGTACTCTGACCACAATGCTATCTTTCTCCATTAGTAGCTCAGTATACTACATAGAATCCCATAATACAATGCTATTTATATCAATGCATCGTTCAAAGCACTAATAACGGTATGATATTTATTGCAATATCCTTGACACTTTTTTCGGAACATTATAATAAAAATCCCTAGTACACAAATTCCATGAAAAGTACATACACATGTGATGTCATCAGTGATTTCATCAATGACATTTGCGATGTCATCTTTGATCTCCTGGGTGTTAGTCTTAGCAGTGCATGGTGGTGGCGCGAGTTATTTTTCATAGCTTACCATAACTTGCTATTTTCAGGGGTCTTTCGGCTGTACTTAGAACCATAACGTCCTTTAAACAAACTTTTTTTAATATCACGCAAACAATATACAAACATGGCGTGCAAAAACCAACTTCTACAGATGGCTTTACACAGAATGTTGCAAAGTAGGAATTTATGCTCGTTCACAGTGAAGGTCAGCTGCTTTCATTTTTTTCTCGGGCCCCGGAGAGGCTCACGAAGCAGACTATAAGGTTGTATTGTGTTTTGACCTTGACAGACAGAGATTGTGATGAAAGACTTCTCTTGAAGGAGTGTTGCTAAAACGTAAGAGAAGATAAATATGAAATTTCTGAAACGAAACCACTTTTACATATTATATCACTATGCGAAAGATCGTTGGCACACGCAGAGTCATATTTTGGGACTGCACCACTCGTAGACAATGGAAATTGCAATTGTACTGTAAGTAACCCTTTAGATTACTTTATACCAAATATAATTACAATAGCGTAGCATTAAAGACCGCTGAAGTTGAACTTGTTTGTTGAAAGTGGCATAATGTTTTCTACCGCGCACTATCACCGCCGAATTGATCCCCTGTGGTTTAGAGGGCTCTGAAAAGGGCAGACAACACAGGGTGGGTTAATAGAAATAATTTAACCGGTCTATAGGCGGTCAAGCGCTCTACTCGCTGTGCCACTTCACTGTAGCCTGTCAAGTGGCACAGCGAGTACAGCGCTCGCTTTGACATCTGTGCACACCTTGCTAACGCAAGTTTGAATCCCGGCAAGGCGAAACTCAGCCTTTCATCCTTCTGTGGTCGATAAATGAGCACCACACACCGTGGTTAATAATAACCACCGCTTACATACCTCACAGTTCTTAGCGCTATATGAATGGGAAAATATTATTATTTTATTATTAACATACTCTGTTGCACTATCTTCGATAGCAAATAGTTTCACGCCCTAATAAATAAAATGATGATTTTTAATGAAGATCGACTGGTGAGACTAATTTATGTTTTTTAAAACAGGTACGTCGCCCCATTTTGTCTATGTCATGATTTACAGACTCCAGCGGATGGGGTCTTCAACTGCCAGGTGCAAGTCCAAATATGCAACTTCATGACCCTCACCATTTTATGGGACAATCGCCAAGGACCAATATGCACTTACGCAGTACTAGCGGCTACAAACAACATACCAACCAATAGGGTGGTCTAATGGCTCGTTGTTGGAGCAACCTTCCGATTATCAGAGCGACCATTTACTGCTTTTATCATAAACCAACAGCCTATCTACCGCAAAGGAACAACGCGTGGCTCCAAATAAACTTTTGCTGATCGACAGCAGAGACAATAGCAAATCGCTGAATATTCACTAAACATTTCATGTGAAATAAATGTACTTTACCAAATGTACAATCCTGCTGTTTACTTTTAAACCACAGTTTCATATTCCGAATTGTGGCGCACTGAGTTGTAAGCTGATCTAACACTCTCTGTACCGCAAAGGAACGTTGTGTGTCTCAACATGAACTTTTGCGGATCGACAACAAAGACAAATGCAAATTGCTGAATATTCTCTAAACATTTGATGTCAAATAAATGTACTTTACAACATTTACAATCTTGCTCTTTGCTTTTAAATCACAGTTTCATATTCCGAATTGTGGCGCGCTGTGTTGTGACATAATGTGTGTTGTCTTCCGGGTTCTGTGTAAAGTCGCGTAGTACTGGAGACGACTGGGCGCATTTCATTACGCACCCTGTAACGTCACGGAGAAAGGCGGGGAATATGAATGCTTTGATAATATCAGGCTTAGGGGCGGGAGATATGATTTAGTGTCGCAAAAGCAAGTCAGCCAGGTCAATAGCGCCAGTCATAGGATTATCACATAATGTCGGCGCACACCAGCCGAATTTATCGTTTCTTTAGTGGACAAAAAGTCGGTTGACGCCCCTAGGAAATAGTACTATTAGCGAACAAAAGGAGTGCTCTTAAAACACTTTCACCCTGACAACGAACAATACAAACAACTTTCTCAGAACACCCCCATTTTGTGTAATTGCAACCATTTCGGGACACTCCGAGTGTTCTTAGAACACATCCAACTAGACAGATTACAATACGGACAGCGTCCTGAGGACACCCCCAGTTTGTGTATTTACGAACAATTAAGTACACCGCGAGTGTTCATAGCTCATTTTTACCTTCCTTGCGAACAAAAATGACACATACTCCGTCCTCTAAACACCCCACCATTTAGTTTATTTACAAAATGTCAGAACAGCCGTGTTCTCCGCGGACAAATCGAACTCAACAAAAAGGTCTAGCACATAAAAAAACAAAACATTGAACCTATCTCATACTCCCCAACCCTCCCCAAACACTCTTACACACCAACACACGGCACTAAATAAAAATTTTTATCCACGTTTCACTGCGCTGTACGCGGTCGACTGCGAATACAAGATGGCGGGCGCCACAGAAAATCTGACGCGCTCCACGCCCCTCACCGTCCAATCAGCGAACACGTCGCATGTCCGCGGACATGACGCAAGCCCATGCGCCAATCGGGGTGCTGTCCGTGAAGCGAACGCAGATATCACTAATTTTTTTGCCTTACATTTTGGTCATTTTTAAAAAAACTACTGGACAGATTTACACCAAATTTACAAAAGCACGCCTTTGGGACCAGGCCGCCGCTCCTGCCGCAAATTTGGTGTAAATCCGTCCAGCGGTTCGGGCTGTAGCCGTGCGCAAAGTTTTTTCCCATTCAGTCTATGGGGAAAAAAAAAGTTTTGGGACCCCCCCTATAACTTTCCCCCCCTGGACGAATCCTCACCAAACTTTGCAAAAAAATTCAGAGTGACCCAACTACTTGCTCTGCAAAGTTTGGTGAGGATCCGTCCAGGGAGAGCGAAGTTATAAGCCGCCCAAAAAGTGCTCTTCCTATGGAAACAGCAACTTAACCATAACTACATGGCCACTACCGTGGCCATGTAATATATATATATATATATATATATATATATATATATATATATATATATATATATATATATATATATATATATATAACTTGTGGTGGGTCTGGTGTGCTCACATAGCCTGCAGTTATACATGAATGCTATTGATTCCCCGATTTCCTTCCATTTAGGAGACAACCTGGGGTCCATTTTGGAAGGTTTTAAGATTGCATGGAGGAAGGGGGATGCTGGATGAACCAGAGTTGCTGCAAATGTAATCCTTCTAAAATGGATGATTTAGTTTGTAGCACCACCGCTTTGATGACTTGATATGCTGCTAGTGAGATAATGGGGACATCCAATCTTTGGCGTTCCTGGGTTCCTGCGTTCCTTCCAGGGCCTGCTTCTTTCATCTTCGTCTGTTAACAGGTTGATTGAAAAGCTAGTTATCTTTGTCTGCATTTCAAAGCATTACACAGATTGCAAATTAATACATATACCTCTACAGCTCTCCTCATGAACTGGGTCCCAGAGGCCATGTTTATCACAGTGGTGATTTCCATCCACTGGTTGCCAATTTAGACAATGCACATTTTAAATCACTTTGGGCTTTGTTACATATTTGCAAGGGGGTAACAAATTAGTTGTAATGCTGATACCGTCACATTTTCTGGCTGTAACAGAATTATTGCCACTTTTAATGCACCGCCAAATTCCAGGTTTGGTGGTAAACACATCCAGAATTTTGCTGAAGGTGAATCCACCACTTTATGATATGATATTATATGATCTGTTATGGCATTTATAACGTTCCTATACACAAGTGTTTCAAGGTGTTACAAGGCAAGGGAGGGGACACAGAGGGAAGACAAGACAACAATCCTACTAGGCCAGGTGACATTGAGATTGAGCAAGTGCAGGGGACGGGGGAAGGGGAAGAGAGTGAGGGGGAGCGGAGGGGGCAGTGCAGTAAATGGGATAACAGTAGAATGAATAAAGACAATAATTAAAAGTGCGGCCAGCTGGTGGCAAGTGCAAGGATAAGTGCAGACATCAGGTGTCAAGTGCTAGTAGGGGCTGTAGGGATACAGAAACAGTCCCTGAGTGCAAGGGTTGCCAGCAGGGCAATACAGGTGTGCAACTGGTGGTGAATGGACCTGTGCCTGAGATCAGAGGGTAGCTAGGTAACCAGTGCAGTTTCAGATTGGACCAGGAAATCAGCAGGGGAGAGGAGGAGAGAAGGCAGAAGCAAAGAGGAAGGTCTTGAGGTGCTTCCAGAACCAGAGATGATTCTCCTCAAGTTTCAGAGAGGCAGGGAGGCTGTTCCAGAGGAAAGCCCCAGCAGAAGAAAGAGATCTACCATCAACTTGCTGCATGGAGAAAATACTAACCCTGAGGGAGTTGAAGGTGGATGAGGAAGATATTTAGGAAGAGAGAGTTGAAGGTATTGAGGTCCTAGGCCCCAGAATACTTGTGGAAAATGCAGAGGGTTTTGAACTTAATCCTTGCCGCCACTGGGAGCCATTGCAGAGGTTTCAGTCCTGGAGAGATACGATCCCTGGGCTTGAGGCCAAGGACAAGTCTTGCAGTTCTGTTTTGGATAAGTTGCAGAGGACAGAGAGCAGAGGCAGGCAGATTTAGAAAGAAGCTGTTGCAGTAGTCCAGCCTAGAGAGAACCAGAACTCTGGAGACAGTGAGCTTCTGGGGGAAGGAGAGGAAAGGAAGAACACCTCTGAGGAGGTGCAGCTGGTAGTGTGACTTCTTAGAGATGTCAAAGATGTGAGGAGAGAAGTAGAGTGTGGAGTTGAAGATGACCCTGAGGTTTTCAGCCTCACAGCTGGGAGCAGGAAGAGGGACAAAAGAGGCTGACCAGAGAGTGACGGGAAAGGAGGGAGCAGGTGGGCCAATGAGGAGAATCTCGGTCTTACTAGCAGTAAGGCAGAGATCATTGGCCGCACCACTCCTGGATGGCAGAGAGACAGTCAGAGATGAGAGAAGGAGAAGAGGTGTCAGAAAGGAGCCTGAAAATGAGCTGAGTGTCATCCACATAGCACTGAAAGTTGGGGCAGCGAGCGGCAATGTGGTGGGCAAGAAGTGCCAGGTATTGGTTGAACAGGGAGAGAGGTTAGACCCCTGGGGAACACCACAGGTAGAGATCGAGATAGAGATAGAGATAGAGATAGAGATAGAGATAGAGATAGAGAAGAGGAAGGACCCAAGTTGGACCTGGGAAGGTCGATTTGAGAGGAAGGAGGACAGCCAAGCCAGGGCCTGATCGGTGATACCCAGTTTATCACAGAGACGGATGAGCAGGATGGCATGGTTGACCGTGTCAAAGGCAGAAGAGAGATCAAGTAAGATGAGGACACAGGGGGTGTTGGAATCGAGGTTGGAGAGCAGGTCTTCACGGACGTTCAGGAGAGCAGTTTCTGTGCTTCAGGCTCCTCTAAAGCCAGACTGATGGCATGGAGACAACCAACAGATTCAGAAGAAGAAGAGGGTGCACAAGGGAGTGCTTCAGGGGGGAGGAGAAGACTCCAGTGGCGAAGGAGTGGTTGCAAAAACCAGGCAGAACAGGAGCCAGGGTGTCAATGTGGTCCTTGATGGTTTTGGAGGAACAGGGGTGAACCTGTTTTGACAAGACTTTCATAGATCAGACTTGTCTAGAAACCTTGTCTGAGGAGAACAGGGGAAAGGCAGAGAAGGAAGGAGGAGAGGTGGCCGTAGAAGGGCCAGATGAAGAGCATAGAGTAGAGATAGGAGGGGGAGAGGAAGGGAGAGAGGACCGGATGTCCTGAGTTTTAGAGATGAAATGAGAAACCAGGCCCGTGCAGAGGGCCTGGGAGGGGACAGGAGAGGTAGAGAATGCAGCAGGATCGGCCAGCTCCTTGTAGATTTTAAAGAGTTCGGCCGAGTTGTTAGATGCCGTGGAGATGCAGGCATAGATGTGGGCTCTCTTCTTGGTGCGTACGGTGAGCCGATTTTGCCTGTGGAGGAGGCGGCAGGCCAGTTTGCCAGAGGATGTACCGGAAGCACAGGATTTCCTCTCAGCCACCCTGCACTTGTGTTTAAGAGTGACAAGTTTGGAGTCATACCAAGAATTGCACTTGGCTTTGGGCTTCAAGCGGATCTTCATGACAAGGGCAGGGACATCAAGAGTATCAGATATAGCAGAGTGGAGCATGGAAAGGGCTGTGTCAGGGTGTGAGTTAGCCAGGGGGGGAAGAGGGGGTGATAAAGTGGTGGCAAAAGCCTCAACTGACACACGCTTCATGGCTCAGATTACTAAGAAGGTAGGTGGCAGTGCTGGAGTTGACTTGGCCTGAGGGGTAGAGAGGGTGAGATGGGAGGAAAGGAGAAAGTGATCACTCCAGGAGAGAGGAGTGGTTTACCTCCAAATATCTGCATATCTACTGCACGGTATTACTGCTCACAGTAAAAATGCCATAAATCCCAACGGAATCCTTTGGACTCTAAAGATGGGATTTACACAACCATACCACCACTAGTAACCGCTGCAAAAATTGTAACGAGGTCCTTAGTTTTGAGTGCAAGGCCCTTTTTTCACAGAGCTCGAACTTCATACAGAATAGGTTTATGCATGATATACCTGCTTGTGCACTCAGACTGGCCTGTCAGTGGCAAGTTTCAGTACCTCAATTTTGATTTGTTCGTTAGGGTGGCAGATCTGTCTCAGAGTAGGTGGTACATCTTTGAAATCCCCTACCTGTCTAACTTAGATGTAACTCTGTCTATGATCTTTTCACCACAGGCTTAAGACTTTTCTCTTTCCATGTTAGTCGTCATTCTTCCTGATTTTATACCATCTCAAATTTGGGAGCTCGTGCATCAAGATGCAAGATCAAACCTCTTTTGCTCTGTGTCGTCTTGCTTCCAAGGCGAGCACGTTGCCCCTGAGCTATCCTCCCGAGACATAAGTGCCTTACTTACATGCTTGCATCTACCAATCTTTTGTGTTCATGTGGCTCATGGTTCTGCAGTAGAATAGAAGAGAGGGTGCAATTAGTGAAAATGAGAAAGAGGCAGGTTTAAATGTACGGTGCTGGTGAGTATAGGGCAGAAACACCCTGGTCCTGAGTGCCAGTATTGTACGCTGTGGTTTGTGGCAGTGACAATTCTGTATAGGTTTAATCTGTAGGAGAAATACTAAAATATATTAGATGGCAGCTGGGACCCCAGGTGAACCACATTAGGGGGTGGTTGGATATGTGGTAGGGCTTAACATCTACAAGGCCATGATGCATGTGTAAACAAAAAAAACAGCAACATGTTCTACCTCCATATGCCCATCAGTGTTCAGTTCTTCCTATTTTACTTTCCAGGGCCCATTTCTGCCCCATTTGGCATCAATGTCATCAATGCCAATCAATGGCATCAATCTCTGCCCCCATTGATCCCTCAGCATACACTTCCACCCCATTTCCTCCTCTACCTCATTTACCAGCTACATCTGAAGTTCACCCAATAGACCCCAGAGCCCAGCTATGGCCCCATTTGTATCTCATTGCTAATTTTCGCACCATTTGGTCCTCAGTGCCAGTATTGTTCTACATAGATTGTGGCAGTGGCAATGCTATATATGTTCCATCTGCAGAGGAAATATCCAAGATCTATTAGATGGCAGCTGTGAGCCCGGGAGAACCACTGGTCAGTAATGAGAGGAGGGGTGTGTGACAAGGCTAACTATATACCAGGCCATCCTGATTCAGTAATATACCCCACCCCAATATGCCCCTCGGTGCTGAATGCTTCCACCATTGACTCCCAGGGCCCATGTCTGCACCCAATTTTCATCAATGTCGACTTCTGCCCCATTCTCCCCTGCGTAATGGGTTGTTTACCTATTTAAACCATGGTGCCAAGTGATGCCCCCATTTGCACTCCAGTGCTGATTTCCCCTACCCCTACCTCATAGATCCCTCAGTGGCAGGTTCTGGCCCCATTGTCGTCTCAGCATACCGTTCCACCCTGCTTCATTGGCTACCTCGAGCCAAAGGCCACCCAATTGCCCCTAATGGCCCAGGTATGGCCCCATTTGTATGTCACTTATCGTTTCTGCACCATTTGCCCTCAGTGCTGTGATCTTCATTTTGTGCTAAGATTTCCCTTGATGCCTCATGGTTCAGATGTCGGCTCCCATCTGGCCCTCTGTGACAAGTTCTTCCCTCATTTACCCCTCAGTGCTGACGTTCCCCCATTCATCCCTGTGCGCTGAGCTATGCCCATTTTGCCTCTCAGTACCCATGTGTGCACCCACTTGGCCTTCAGTGCCATTTTCTGCCTCCATATGTTCCCCAGTGTGGGCGTCCAGTCCCATTTGCCCTTCGTTTTCCTGCTGCACCCCTGTTCAACCCTTAGTGCTCAGTGTTGTCCCATGTGCCCGCGAGTGCTAGATATGTATGCAAGGCCCATACTTGGATCCATATGGCCCTCCTGAAAGCCGAAAAAGCATACTATACCACACGAATCCAATCAGCAACAAATCCAGAAAAATAAATGTTTAAGGGAATAAAAAAAATACTTCATGCAACAAGATCGTACCCTCGAAAGCCCAAAGCAACAACATCACACCCCAACTAAGAGCACACATAGAATCAATACAACAGGCCATTAGCATATCCCAGAGGACCAAAAACAACACCCTGCCAGCACTTCAACAATTAACACAACACTCAATCGATTTGAACTGGTAAGTGAGGAAATCTTTGACAAACGAATAAAAGATACCAATATAGCCGGATCTCCCAGCGACCAATGCCCACATCCACAAAATGATACTCACCCACAAACACCAGCCCTCTACATCTGACCATAAATGAATCTACCCCTAAACACAGGACTAGTACCAAAGTCATTAAAATCAGAGTACATAAAACCTCTCCTAAAAGATGAGACAGGAAATACAGATCACCCTACTAAGTACAGACCCATATCAAACCTACCACTGTCAGCAGAAATCTTGGAGCACTAGGTGTACAAAGAACTACTCAATCACGGAGAAAGCAATGGAATACTTTACCAATCCCAGGTTGGCTTCAGACCAATGAGAGGAACAGAATCATCACTTATCGCCATATAGGACGACCTAAAAATTAACGCGGACAACAACACCCAATTGGCCCTGATACAACTTGATACATCAGCTGCTTTCAATATGATCCGCCACATAATTTTAATCAAGAAACTGGAGGAATACAGTGTTCAAAGCTCCACACTCCAGTGGCTGAAATCGTTCCTCACCCACTGAACTGAAAGAACCCACATTCCGCCATTAACATCAAACACACAAAATATCACCTGCGGTGAACCACAAGGATAACGCCTGTCCTCACTCCTCTGAAACCTTTATGTGCCCACCTTAAACACTTTTAAACCCATGGACTGACAGTCTACAACTACGCATATGTAACCCAACTCATCTTCAAGATTACCAACAACGACCCTGACAACACCCTCAATAAATGCCTTACCAACATGAACACCTGAGTAGCAAACGAAAACCTCAAACTAAACCCAACAAAAACTGAAATAATGATCTCCCCACGAGAAGACAGTCCAACAAAGACATCCATCACCTGGCCCCTGTGCATGGTCACACAAACGGAGAGACATGAACAGTGATAGAATACCTGGTAATCCTTATGGACAATGGTCTCACCTTATGGACAATGGTCTCACCTTGGAACCATAAGTCATTGCAATGCAACAAAATGATGTGACCTCCTGTGATTAATAAGATTGTTCATGCAACTCTTCCACTGGGCTCCACAGCAGGCGGGGGAGGCTCTGTATCCTTGTTCCCATCCTGAGTCTTTGCAGAGTCGCTTATACAACTTCTCAGCTGGGCTCTGTGCCTACCGGTCGAGGTTATGCTTCCTCGCTCTTGCAGCCTCATGGGGCTGCCCTGGTGGGCCAGTAGCTGTGATCTACGGGACCCTCATGACGCAGGTCCAGCCCCATCACGCTGACATTGGCATTCTCTATTTGACTCCGGCCACATTTTCTTTGATCTCATTGATAAGTCTAAAATATGTGTGCCCTGGTGAAAGTCTCTTGTGTTTGGTTGTCCCAGAGAGGCTCTTCCAGGGGTCTGGTTTACTCGTTTCTCCTTAGTCTTCAAAGGAGATTGAGCATAGGAAAGGTCAGAAGCCAAGTCAGCCATTCCTGAAGGGGTATATGATCATGGTAAACACCAGACTCTAGATCCTATAAAGATGTTAGTAATAAGGGGGAGGGGTAGTGACCTATATCACTATTGTGGTCTCTGTCCCATAAGGGAGCGTCACCTCCAGGGGGATCTCATGTATCCTGTCCACTTGAGGGTGTTAAGCCAAGAGGCCCACATCCCTATTCCCAAAAAGGGTGGATTCCGCCCTGGGGAGAAGTGACAATCTCCCTGGATTCGTCACAGTATTCAAAGTCATTTAAGAAACTGAAGATGTTTAAAGTCAAGAGCTAAGCTAGTGCAGCCAATTATTTTAAGGTCTGTGTTTGTCCCTTCTATGGGATAATTCTATGTCTTGCAGAAACAATGTACAACTGATAGTACTGAACAAAACTTTATATAACTGCTAAGTGTGACTATTTCCTTGCACCCAGATTCACTGTGGAGTTCTTTAAAGATTGAAAACACCCTCAAAGCCTGATTTTGAATATGCTTGTGAACTGTGAAACAGCACGCACATTCAGAGCATCCCTTCTGGCCTCAATATTTATTTTGATTCAGTGCAAAAGTGATACACAAAAGGGTATGCAATGCCATAACCTGTCATAGATATGTATTGTGAAGTTCCTGGCAATCAGTGGCACAGACAAGCAGGGACCTACAGAGTAATGCCCCCTTGCTTCCTCAAGGCTCGACCTGTCACATTACATATAGCAGAGTCCATGGGGTCATGACAAGGTTGTCAGTAAGGGGTTAACGGCTCCGGTAAAGGTGCCGGTGCCATTAACCCCTTACGGCCGCATTACGAGGTCCTTTAGCAGGTCCCGCTAAGGGTGGCTGGTTTTACCAGGCGCCCCTAGCGGGAGCCGCTAAAGGACCAGCATGCTAACAACGGGCCCGTTATTAACTGGCCCGTTGTTAGCATGGTGCCCATTCCCATTGAGCCCTATGGGGGATCGAATGGGAATGGGGATGGGTTCCCTGAATGGGGAAATACCGGGTCCTCCAAGGTTGGAATGGCCCAGTAATTCCCCATTCAGGGAACCCGGACCCGGTATGCGGTAAGGGGGTAGCCATGGTGCTAATAGCGCCATGGCTACCTCCAACCTCGTAATGACCCCCTATGAGTTTGGAGGGAACAGCAGATGCATTTCATGGGTCACTGGAATACTGCTCACAGTGGGGATCATTCCAAATTTGGCAGTGCGGGTAAAATGCAGTGGTATTACAACTTACTGCTGCATTACTGCACCGCCCAACTATAACTTCAGCTGAAAGTTGGAATATTCACCCCCAGCTATGAGCTGGAGGTAAGTCTGGCAGCTTTCCACCAATTTTGGTGGAATTACTGGGCGGAATTACCACTGCAGTAATTCCACCAAAAATCCCCCATTGAGTCCTATGCACTCTAATTAATGGGGACTAACCGCGCCTACTGCCACTTGTAATCCAGCATTAATGTGGAGATAACGGTAATACAGTTTGGTGGTATCTCGATGGATAAACCGTCAAGACACCACCCAACTTTTAATGAGGCCCACTGATAAGGGAAACATTTAAAAGAGTCATATACAAAAAATAGGAGGGAAAGGAGACCACCAGTGCCCCATGCAGTTTGGTTTAGCGAATACAATAAAATACCATAATTTCATCTGTTTCTCTGCCTTCCATGGATAGAAATAGTGCGCAGGTGAACATTTAAACACACATCTTGCAGTGCAGAAATTCTGTTCTGTAGCTGCAGGATGTTGGATGTTCATTCTGCAAAAGTGCGGAAATTAGCCTCACATTCACAATAAAAGAGCTTTCCCATAAGGAGCCTTAGACTGTTAGGGCGAGCACCGGGAGCCTCCGCTGCTAAAACAAACACACATGACCCTCATGATAACTAAACATTCCCAACTCAGACCCATGATGGTGGCCTTGGCTGAGTATCTTTTGAAATGAATGTTAACATCTTTACTTACTGATTACCAAGATACTTGCATTTGTCAAATAAAGACTACAAGTAGGTACTATTACACTGGCTCTGCTGGGTGATGTGTAAGTCTAAAAGACGTACAGCAGCCAGTTTACAGAGCTATTAAGTTGTTCTGAGGCAGGTGAGCTATGACCCTCAAAGATAGAATTGCTTTATTACATCATAGTGTATTCTGTTACATGTTGTCCTGCATTCATATTATGTACAGGAATGTGAAAGAGCATATGAATAGAACATGATTTGAGATCTCTGATCATCTTTAAGAAACACGAATGTATTGTGAAGAAGTGATGTAAGGTGAGACAAGTGGCTAGTGGTTTTCTGCCTTACAACCTTCACCAGGCTTTAGAATTGTATACGTTCAGCACTTTCTATTCATTCATTTCACTGTTGTGTGCCAGAAAAGAAAACATGCGCATGGTCGAATGCTGGCAGGGCTGACTTGCTGTCATCTTTATGCAGTCAAAAAAATGAATGCCATCTAGTGGGATAATATGTACAACTTAAAATGATGTTAGGCTACAAGATGAGTCTAAGGTCCCTGATTTGCAATACCTTTTGAACTGTGCAAAGTGACTTTGCACCGAGCAAGTGTGATGTTAGCACAGGGTTAGCGCCACATTAGCACAAAGGAAGGGCCAGCGCAAAAGCGTAGAAGGGGCGGAATATTTAAAATCCCTCATTACAGTGCATAAAAAGGGGTGCGACTTGGGCATGGGGCTGGAGGCGCTGGGAAAGCTCCCAAACACACCCATCAAAGTGCAAAACAAACCGAATACACAGAAAATGTGGCTCTGTCATGCAAACATCAAAGACCCGGAAAATTGCTGCCAGCCTGAGCAGGCTCAAACGATAAAGGCGTTGGACAAATGTAGTGAAAACCAGCGAGAATGGCCAACCACATATTGCTCAAAACCAATTCTTGCATAAACCTAGACCAGGAAGCGGCCAAATATATTCCACATCCACACCACCATTTTTCTGATGCCGCGGTCAGGAGATTTATTGCACATACCGATTTCCCCCACACGTATGCTATCCATGGTCAGGGAATGAGAGAAAGACCTAGTCTCATGCATCATCTGCTCACATGCGGTACTACTCCATGTGTTAGTTGTATCTGCTCTTCAATTCCTAGGCACAGGCTCATTCCAGTGAACCACAGCCATTATAGATGGCATATTGCAGCCCACACAACCCTGGTGCCTGCATCAGGTTTTGCGGTGCATCTGTGCACTCTGCATGCATGGCAAACAGTGGCTCAGGAGTTCAATGCTGATGCAGTTACCCTGGATCCTCAGAGACATTGACTGCACCCATGTCACACTGCAACCCTCAGATAGACAGATCACAACCCGGAATAGGAATAAATGGCATTCCAAGATGTGCAGGTCATCTTCGACACAAATGGCCACATAATGCAGGTGAATGCCAATTTTCCCAGATGCGTGCATGGCAGTTACATCCTATGCCATTGCCCTATCCATCAGGCACTGACATGTGGAACCTTTGGTTACATGTGGCTTCTTGGTGAGTATCATCCATCGCACATGTCCAACCACACACACAAACAACCACATGCAACACATACCTATTTGACCTTTTACCTTCCATGCAATTATATCTGTACCTCTGTCTTATTACCTATCTCTCGTTGCCATAATGTTTATTTGTATACATTTTGTAATAACCCACTGTCTGTAACTAGGCCGTGATACCTCAGGGTATAGGCATGTAACAAATGTAATAAATAAATAAATATATACACCTTATACAGGGCCATAATAAACTATATGTATGATTTACCTATTCTCAGGGTCACCTATCACCATTTCTCCTGACACCCATCAGGAATTCTGCAAACCTAGGCAAGGTCCGCTACATTGAAGTACACATTTCTGCTAGGTGCATAATGGAGTGCACATTCAGAGTGCTCAAGTCATGTTTCTGCTAGCTTGATCACTCTGGCTGGTTTGCTATATACACAAGTGGTATGTAAAATAATACTGGCATGTTGTGTACTTCATACCATCGCAACATGCAGTAGCATTTCTGTGGAGGTGCATGAGTGGCTGTTCTCCAAATCACAGGCCCCACGCTTTACTGTATAGGGATGTGGTGCAAACCTTCTTTCCATAAACCACATCCTGTGTTGTAGACATACTGTAAACTCAGAACCCTCCAGGACCTCAATGATGTAAGAGGGCAAGTCCTATCTGCCCAGCCATAAGACCCTGAGAATGTCAGTCTCCGAATGCCAATGAGTGTGTGCACTATGACGGAAATGACACACTGTAAGCCCATCCCCCATGATGTGCCGCATACATACACAAACACCCAGAGGACATCCATAAAACATACCCATAAGGTTAAAAAAGGACCCAGCGTCATCTGCACCGACCCACGTAAGTGAGAGGAGCTGACGCTGCAGGGGTACGAGGATATCGGCGGGGCACACAGGACGTACATGCCAACATTCTGTGACCAAAAATCTGTAGGAATCTTAACATTTCAAACATAGTAATTAGCATAATAGTGACATCACAGGAAATGTCATAACTTGATCCGATGACATGACAGGACAACATCACAATAAATGATGTCACAAGAACTTTGACCTTATGAGATCACAGGAAGTGAGTCCACTTGGCATATGGCCTTGAAGAGATCGCAGGAAAGGACTGCCTGTCCTCTGACCCATCAAGAGAAAGAAATGTACCACATGAGTGACCTGTGAGAACTGTGACCAGCTTCTTCCTCATTAACACATATTTTCCTCTTCAAACATATAATGAGGTGATAGCAATTCTGTATGCCCCAAGGGAAGAAATGGCCGCAACGACTCCCACAAATGCAGCTTGTGAGGCGAGTGTTGCAAAGCGCACATTTAAAGCCCCAGAACAAAAGTAATACAGAGAAAAATATGTGGGTGTAGGAGTGTTGGGAATGAACATTTAGTTCTGTGCCCTTGCTCTGCCTTTCAAATACCAGAAAATCTCATGGTGAGCTAAAGGAGGTGGTAAACCATCCATTAGCTCACGCGCAAGTGGCATCTGAGGAGTTGGTGTGCAGCTGTTCCCCAAAATATCAAAATAAATGCATCTGTGCCGCTGTACCCACAAACATCTGAAGAGGAAATGCAGCTGTGCCATAAAACATCAGAAGGTTGTGTGTACCTGCATCCTAACACATCTGGAGCAGGTGCAACAGTGCCTTAAACCGTGTCCATAGCAGGTGCAGAGAAGGAGTGCCCTAAGCATTTTGCTTAGCGAGCGCAGTGAAAGCAGGAATGGTCTCCACACAGCTAGCAAAGGAAACCTTGTGTGGCCCCCAAAATGCAGGAGCAGCAGTCAGCCAAACCATCCACAGAGCAAGTGCAGTGTCCCCTTACGAACTACTGCAGTAGTTGCAAACGGTGGGTGGAGTAAGTGCACTGCGGCCCCCCCACCCCCAAATGAGGAAATAACAGAGCCTCGGATATGAGTTGTCTGTGGTGTTAAAAGCAGAATTCTTTGTGCAGTTGGAGGCTGGTGACTTCGTCAGGGATTAGGAATAATTGGGTAAATGGTGCTCTGTGTTACAATGCTATTCACGCAGAATTGCTTTTTGATTGCATAGGAACCATGCAAAAGCATCATGGCAACTGGTGCTGCCACACTTCCTGTTCAAAACAAAAGTTGCACACGACTTTGAGGACAATCTCTGTTTTGTCATCAATTTGTCGAGCATATTGTGAAAGATATGAGCACCAACCCAACTGTTTTATAGTGTTTACAACGACAAAGGAAACGGTCCCCCTGAGAATGAACATGTCCCAATAAAGTGCTCGCTTTTCCTGGCCCCTTGCTCAAGAGCTCCGCATGTCATGCACCAAAAGAGCTTGGGTGATGGCATGAGCGCTTAGGGATGGCTTCAGGGAGCTGTACATTCTGCACACCAAAGTAAGTTTATTCTGCGTGCTTACAAATGTGCGTGTTTATGTTACAAAATCAACCCACACGGCCACACTACTACCTTTAAACCCGCGACTGATGTTCTTCGCAATCCGGAGCTTCGGCCATTTACTTAGCTGTCCTTATTTTTAGTGGTATTATACTTCACAGCACTGAGCTCAGCAGCCCACATGCTGAGTGATGCGATGTCTGCAAGGAGCGAGTGCACTGGGGTGAGCATGGGTCCATGATTAGTGCGTGCCGCTGCAGGGGCTGAAGACATTGACTTGGTGGTGGGCACATCATTTTTGGGGGGTTCTGCATGGCACAGCACACAGCTCCTTGTGTCTGGCATAGGGAAGGCTAGTGAGCTTGGACTGTGGGTGGGGAGTTCATAAAGAAAGCAACCAGCCAAAAAATGCTTCTGTGATAGTTCAGGTAAGAGCCTTTGCGGTGCCGTAACAAAAAGACTGGAGCTTTACTTAAATCACATGGGTATTCCTTTCAGCTGAGCTCCCTCGATGCACACACTGACTGTTACTACTCCCAATTGCAATATTTAAATCTGGGAACTGAAATGTGCAGTTCATTTTCTTTAGGCGGCTCCGAAAATGAGGGCTTCTGGAAATGCCAAGCAATATCAAAACGGGTATGGGCCTCGTGCCATGCACTTCAGGATTACAGGAAGATGGTTTTGTTTCCTACTGAACCTCTCAAAGTAGACCTGTATCAAACGAAACCACGTTGATGTAAAACGAATAACCAGAACAAGAAGACCAATTTTCAGTTTTCTCTAGAAAGCTGTCTGCGACCAAACACAGTCGCCTCATTGTTTTAGGCCTGTTTATTCACCGTTGGCAAAACTTGCACGGCCTGTGTGTGAACACCTCCACCACAATATGCATACGATCAAATGCCACAGGCAACTGGGCGCACGTTTACTCACCATATTTACAAGGCTATACCAAAACTAAGCCTAGGCTAATTCTTTCAAGATGAGATATTTTAGAGCTAAAAGCTGACACATGAAGTCAAGTGCACACAACCCTGGCCTGCCCTCAAACAAGTGAAAGTAAACTTACCTGCAGAGATTGGAGACAACCGCGTTTGCAGTAGCCAGCTGTATAATGTACAGCAGAGCTGAGGAACACAGACAAATGTATTATTTATTTATTTGTTTCTGGTAATAAATAACCTTTACAAAATTGAAGTTCATAATACAATACAATTCTTTGCAAGAAACAAACGTATATACATCAAAATCAACTTAAAACATTAAAAGCATGAAAAAAAACATATACAGCATTGAGGCTAATTAAAAGTAAACAGAAAGAAGACATGAGAAGACATAAGAACTTAAAACCACAAAGATTTAAGAACTCTATATGTTTCGATGATGCTATTCATTGCACTTATTTCAAGTTCTTTCCTCAGTTTACAAACATTTTCTAAAAATCTAACTACCGCCATCTGTGGCGACTTGTCTTTTGCATGCAACATTATAATAAATCTTTAAAGATAAAACAACAAAGACGCTTTTTTAAAAAAATAAACAAAGGACATGCTTACTTAACTCCATTTTGAAACAGAACGCACAGTACAATGCATATTCAATATTAAGAAACTGTTTCTGAAATGAAGTTTCTAAGAAAAGATTTTTTTAAATGAAGATTCTGAGATGTAATTTTCCTCCGATATTTACATGCTTCATAACAGACCACATTCCAGTTTCAAAAACCTTACAATTGCTAGCTGCAAGGGAACTTTTTTTGTCAAATAACATGTGTTTCCACACTTGATTTGGAATTACTTTAGATTCATCTGTTACAAGAGTTACAAAATGTAGTAGTCTTTTTCCTAACAATTTAGGACAATCCAATAATAGATGTCTTAGGGTTTCTCTTACATCTTGAGTATTGCAGTACCTGCACAAAATCAATGCAGCTGGCCCTTTAGTTCTTGCTGAGATAATTTCCCCAGTGAGGAGAACATTAAATCTGAATCTCATGTAGATGTTTCGGTAACCTTTGTTTGGGAATATGTATAAGTAGGGTTCCATATTTCCTAGGTCTTTATAGTAAGAAATCATATGTTCATACAATCTATATGTGGATAGATTACTAATAGTTGCTGCCCAATCTGCATTTTGTAAGAGTTGTTTTCCTAGGATTGGTTACTAACGTTGAAATTGAGGCTCCAACATTGCTTAATAACGTTAGCGATAGATCCATTAAGTTGGCCAAAAAAACAGACTTGGGATTCCCTTGTTTCAATTTACTAGACAACTCAAGATATAGGTTATTTTGGGTTTCGGTTAAGAGGCAGCGAAACAAAGACATGCATTTCCATTGGACTAGTCTCTTTAATGACTGGAGACCCAATTCATACCGAATTGCATGTATAGGAACACAGTTGGGTAGACAGACCATCATGTTCCTTAGGATAACTGATTCGAGTCTGTTTATATCAAGTCGGCCCATTACAAATGGAATTTCGCTGCCATACAAGATCTTTGGGGTGGCTTTACACTTGTACAATCTCAAACATGGATTAAACGAGAAACTTACGAATTTTAGATCCACCACCTGCAATTGAATAGCGCATGTTTTGGCCTTAGTTAGAAAATGTGTAGCAATAGATAGATTATTGCCTTTTGCATTAACCAGAAAGCCCAGATATATCATTGAGCTTCTGATAGGGAGCTTATTCACTCCCAAGGTCCAATTTTTCAATGGTGGAATTATTTTTCCTGTAAGGCACAGGATTAATGATTTTGTGGGATTCACTACTAAAGAATTCATTTCCATATATTTACCAAATGCTGTTAAGAGGTGCTGAAGTCCAATCGGGGACCTATCAAATAAAAGGAAGTCATCTGCATACGAACACCAGCACATTTTCTTTCCTTCCAGCATTGGTTGAAGAAATGCCGCTGGGCAAAGCACCTGACCAATATCTGAGGTGTATAGATTATTCAAGGTTGGAGCAAAAATACAGGCCATTTGAGGTCTTAATAGACATTGACAAGAGGCCTTTGTTGTTTAGCCTAATCTGTATGGTTGATCCTTCATGAAGATGAATCAACATGGCTAATAGTTCACATGGTATCTGCATGCGTGACAACTTCATCCATAAGGTTGTTCTGTTAACCAGGTCAAACGCGAGAGATAAATCCATACTTGCCAGGTATACCGGACTCGCCCCTTTTTGCCAGCCCAATTCTTGCAGGAGAGAGGTTATTAGTCCGCCTGCTAAAGTTCCAATCCCCTTTCTGAAACCAAATTGTGCAAAAGAGTAAATCTTTTCTGTAGTAGCCCAAGCTTCAATTCTTTGTAAAAGGAGACTTGCAAAAATGTTGGAGTCTGAATCAAGGAGGGCTATTGGACGGTAATTGGATGGTATGGATCTATCTCCCTTTTTGTAGGCCGGTATTATATAACACATGTTCCATGACAATGGAATGCATCTTGTGCGAATTATATCATTAAAGAGTAAAAAAAGCGATTTAGACCAGATATCTGGATTTCCCTTGAACAAGATATTTGATAATCCGTTGGGGCCGGCAGCTCGGGACGAACTAGATCTTGTTATCCTCTCTTTTATCCTGCTAATAGAGAAGTTACCAGGCCAAGGTGTTGTCTTATAGTTTTGACTCAGGGGACCAGCATCCTGTGTACCACCATATAGGTGCTCAAAGTGATTTTTCCATATATGCTCATTTATTGGATTCAGATTAATGATTCGAGAGGGTTTAGAGGATTTATTAATGAGTTGCCAAAAATCCTTGGTGGAATTGTTTTTCAATGAACTCAGCATTTCCTCATTGTCTTCTTGGAGTATTTTATGTTTGTGTGATTTTGTCCAGTTCTTATAAACTTGTTTAATACCTTTAATCCCTCTTTTTTGATCTCATCCTCTAAATTCAATTGATGCACTTGTCTAAGAGCGCGGCGCAGTGCAATTTTTGCTAAATAAACAATCGAATCATATTTATGTAGATGCTGTTTGATACGATGGGTTCCTATCTTTTTTGTGGAGTTCTCAATCAATGTTTTTATATATGGACCAAAGTGATCATGTGTGAACCTCGCCTTTTTTTCCTCATAAGTGGAATCTGTATAATCTTTGCAAAAAAGTTTATTGCATTTAGAAACATTTCCCGGGTGCCAACGGATCCTATTGCTCCCATTGTTTATTAGCAAATCCTGCAATCTCTCCTGATATATTGGGTGTCGTGTAGAGATGCGTAGCTTCAGTTCGAGCATTTTATGGTCACTTTTATGGGAAGGGGTTAATCCAAAGCTTTCAATCAAACTAAAAACCTCTGTGGAAACGTATATGTAGTCAATAGGTGAAGACTTTATCCCTGATGTCCATGTTATGTATGGAACATCCCAGTTCAGGATTAAGTGAGCCGATTAAAGACCCCAATTTTTAAAGAATGTTAGCCAACCCAATACATCTCCTTTTTTGTACGTGGAGTATTTCAAATGAAGATCTGGAGTTTCCCCTTGATCCCCTAATGTGAGCGAGGGGATTTGATTTAGATTGGGGACTATTTGATTTCTCTCTGATAATAAGTTGGTATTCAAATCCCCCATTACTACAAATTGGATACCTGGATAGGTATAGAGATGTTTCTCCATTATGTCTTCCATTTTAGAAATCGTTTCAAAGATGTTTATTCCTGGTGACCAGTATAGGTTCCACATTAGGATGTAGTTAAAATTTTCAAGCCTTAGTATCGCACCCAATCCCACAGGGGGAATAGTGAAAATTTCTACAATGGCGATACCCAGGCCCAGCTTTATTGCCAATAAAAGTCCCCCCTTAGGGCGGCCTAGTCTTCCTCGTGAGGCTAAAAGATGGTGACATTCAAACCCGTCTATCTGAACAGGCGAAGTCATCCATGTTTCTTGTATGCAAATAATATTTTTTGTTCTCACATATTTGCATAATTCCTCACAGGATGACAGATGAGAGCTCCCTTTTGAATTCCAGGAGAGGATAGAGACATAATTGCTTACTGCTGGTGTTATTGTTTTAGATTTTGCAGACGGCCGATGGAGTCCCTCAAGCTCAAGGCTAACCATCTCCAGCTTGAGTCGTGCTCCTGGAGGATCTCTGACTCTTTTTTTTTTTGCTCCGTATCATCCAAGTCTCCAGATCTTAGAGCATGGGTGGATTTAGGTAATTCCAGTTGCAGGCTACCATCTCCGAAATTTAGAAGATTGAATCCCCTCTTATTAAATTCGTCAAATTCCAAGAGGACATTCCGATATACCAATTTAGAGTAGAATATAATTCTAACATGATCATAACAAGATGGATGTATACAATCAATCCTCTTAATATCTGCAGAAGTAAGATTTGCTAATTTGGGAATATCATTAAGAAGCTGCAGAGTTCGACTTCTGTTCATAGAAGGCTGAAAACCACACTCAAAGAGAGGGAAAAGTAGAATGCTTGGGGAATCTAAAAAACATGCGGTTCTCCATGGTATATGTTTGAGTTCTGTAACCATGTAATGTTTAGGCTCCCTCCCTTCAGCCGCCTCCCTTTGTGTTTGAGATGTTCTGGAAGGGATATAAGGCGGCAGCGCTGGAGGTGGAGGGAATGATTCCAGAGGGATGTAGGAGGTTCTGTATCCTTCAAGATGGAAAACTCTTCCCTAATCACATGCTGCTTTTTAGACTGAGGTGATTTAACAGTACCAGCCCAAACATTCGGAACCTGTCCTTCATGTACAGAATTTTCCTTCACTGGATCAGCGATTGCAGTACTTATAAGCAATTGTACCTCCTTTTCAGTCAGGGAAGGAGCCAAAGGTGGACTCCTAACTTCAGTATCTTTCGTCAACTTTTGAATTTGGAGTGGCAATGAGTCCAAAATAATTTTGGGCTCCAAAGTCAATGTCTTGGGCACACCAGAAAAGAGGTTCGTTGGCAGAGGCTCCTGAGTGTGTCTCTCCTTCAAAGCTTCTAATACTGCTGCATTAATAAGAGATTTTATCTCAGTACCACTCAGGGCAGAAGTCTCTCGATTACTGATACCGGTGGCAATCTGCTTAAGCGGACCCTCAATACTATTTTCAAGAGTAGGAAGAACAGGAATTTCTAGATTGTCTTGCTCAAAAATTTGAGCCCCCTGCAGTGTTTTATTTGTGGAGAACCCGTTCGCTAACGGGTTCAAAACTGTAATAAAATCATCTGTTTTTTGAGTTTTAGGCTTTGTGAAGAGTTCATAAGTCTCTTTTTGGGGTTTAGTAACTTTAGTTTTAGTTCTTTCATCTTCAGTCGGCTTTCTAGGTCCCCTTACAATTGTTGAAGTTAGATTCTTTTGTGTCATTTCATCCGTAAGAGAATTCTTCGCATGACTATACTCTCCTTCCTGTTCCTCCCCTTCAGCCTCTTGGTCGGAAGTCCCGGCCGGGTCTTCTGTTATTAAATTTTTCCAAGAGTTGTTAGCGATTTTGCTTCTTTTATTAAAGAAGGACGCATGTCCCTTCTTCCTGTTATTTTTGTTAGTCTGATGATTTTTATTTTTGTTTTTGTTGAGTAATTTTTTTTGTCCACACCCCTCTTCTATCGCTGTAGAATTTTTGTTCAAGGGTATAGACAGTGCATCAGAGGTTTTCAATGCCCCGGAATTCAATACAGGGACAAGCGTGTTTTTTAGGGCAGGGTTTTCCAACACATCCCTACTGGGAAGCAGTCCCATAGCCATCATTTTAGTAATGAGTTTTGTGGGCAGAAGTTCTAGAGCTTCAATAAATCTATTCGTTTGAGCGATTTGTCTGCCTATTAGTATGCGGTTTTCCATAAATCCAGAAGAGTGGACTTTGAGTTCATGCAATATGTCCCGGAGAAGTGCACCGGTCTCTGAGGTATTACCCTGATTCAATTCATTGAAGGGATTAGAGGATTCAAGTATGTGCTGAGTAAGATCTCTCAGATCGGCATCAGCTGAAAAGAAATCAGGGGGGTATCAAGGAAAGAGGATTCTGGCACCGTCACAACCTCCTCCCTGGTTTCCGCATCAATCAGTGAAAGAGCTGTAATATTTGTATCCGGGCCTTAGTGGGGCCCTTTATGGAATAGATAGAAGAATGTACAAATGCATCCACGTCCAAAAGCGATGAGTCGCTTAGTTCAGGGGGGGACAGCGGTAGCGGCATATTCATGGCCATTCTCAAAGTATTTTTCACAGGAGTAAATATTAGAGGGGCTGACAAGATGTCCTCATACAATCTAGTTCCCAGTACGGTAGAGCTCCTCGTGGAGGGGCCAGATGCAGCCCCACGAGAGTAAACATACTCAACGCTATTTCGTCTCCTGGACATCCCTGAGAAATAAAGTATCCTGGGCTCAGGCAGGTGAAAATGAGGACGGTGAAAAATGAGCCTTCGTATCTTGCCTAATACTAAATGGTATATGGAGCTAAAAAAGTAAACCTTTACTGCCCTTATAGCTGTCCGAAGACTTACACTCTAAGAGTCTTGAACCTAACTTTTTACAAATTAAGCAGGAAGGGGGAGCCTTCTGTGTTCAAATTCAGAAGCCCGAGGGAAACGGTTTTAATAAATTGTGTATGTCTGTACAACCATCCTCCCATGTGGATGCACAGGTACCCTTAACATTCTTTGTTGAGCTCAGCTTTCCACCACCCCACGGGCAAAATAAAAATCAAGACTATGAAATTATTCACACAAAAATTCACAGTATGGGACCAATATAGAAAAAGGCACAATCCGAGGCTGCGTTCGTTCTCCGTCAATAGATTACCTCAGAGGGGTGTAAGGGAGCAACTTGCAGGTAACAGCACGCCCCGCGTTGCGCACCGCGAACAGCAAACAGTGATTTTAGTGCTTCTGCGGTGCGCGGCGCGGTGCACAGGTGCTAGGGGCTTTGTCCTCCTCCAAAATAATGGACACGCCCAGAGAGGGAGTGGTAGGCACACAAGGATAATCCTTTTAGAGAAAGAAAAAAAGAAAAGGGGGCTGTCAGGTAAATGCTCGGCAAAATGAGTAATCGTCCAGGCATGGCACAACGTGTACAACGTGCACAATACTTAAACAACGTGCACAGTTCTTAAACTAGTGCACAAACGTGTACAACAGTCACCTTCGTTTGTTTCAGGTCCAGGCACGGCGGTGCAACCTGAGTAGACGTCCTCTGCCTCTCACAGGCGCAGCACAGCAACACGAGTAAGTCGGCAGACAATTCCAAAAAGGGCCAGAAGGAAAGAAACCACTGCGGAGAGCTTTCCCCCAGCAAACAGTGCTTGTAGTGCTTCTTCGGTGCGCGGCGCGGAGCGCAGGTGCTAGGGGCTTTATCCTCCTCCACAATAATGGACACGCCCAGAGAGGGAGGGGTAGGCACACAAGGATAGTCCTTTTAGAGAAAGAAAAAAAGAAAAGGGGGCTGTCAGGTAAATGCTCGGCAAAATGAGTAATCGTCCAGGCACGGCACAACGTGTACCACGTGCACAATACTTAAACAACGTGCACAGTTCTTATACTAGTGCACAAACATGTACAACAGTCACCTTTGTTTGTTTCAGGTCCAGGCACGGCGGTGCAACCTGAGTAGACGTCCTCTGCCTCTCACAGGCGCAGCACAGCAACACGAGTAAGTAGGCAGACAATTCCAAAAAGGGCCAGAAGGAAAGAAACCACTGCGGAGAGCTTTCCCCCAGCAAACAGTGCTTGTAGTGCTTCTTCGGAGCGCGGCGCGGTGCCCAGGTGCTAGGGGCTTTATCCTCCTCCAAAATAATGGACACGCCCAGAGAGGGAGGGGTAGGCACATAAGGATAGTCCTTTGTTTGTTTCAGGTCCAGGCACGGCGGTGCAACCTGAGTAGACGTCCTCTGCCTCTCACAGGCGCAGCACAGCAACACTAGTAAGTCGGCAGACAATTCCAAAAAGGGCCAGAAGGAAAGAAACCACTGCGGAGAGCTTTCCCCCAGCAAACAGTGATTGTAGTGCTTCTTCGGTGCGCAGACAAATGTTTAGTTCAGAACAAAGATTAGAGACTACACCGGCTCAGAGCTCACAGCAGTCTGCAGGCAGCTCTGCTCAAATAGAGGCACAGGATCTCATGGCAGCGTCACGCTGACGCTCTGACACAGACTCTGCCTGGACATGGGATATGCAGAGCAGAGTCTGCGCGTGTCTGTTTCACGTCGCCCAGGCATCAATCACCATGAAGGGCCATTAACACGTTACGCTCACTTTGGAGAATGCTGCAGTGCTCTGCTCTTGGCCTCAAGCAGCCAGGCCCATAAATCCGTAGTTTGACAGGAAAAATCGGTAGGCGGTAGGACTGCTTAAATAGCGGTAGCCTACCGCCTAAATCCGTAGGGTTGGCAAGTATGCACAGGAGTGCGCTGCAGTAAAGGTAAGTAGTTGGTTGGGGCTGAGGTTTTCGGGATTGCAGTCAGACGGGCAGTCGTGATCTATCTGATCACTGGGCCATGCCGTAATTGGCGTCGACATTTTCACAGGCACAGTTATGGGCAGTGCAGTGATCACATAGATTTGTCAAAGACTGTAACGTAGAAAGAGCCTGAGGGAGTGGAAACTTGAGAATGCAATGTTTTTGGAGGGTCCCACCTATGGCAAAATCCACTTTCTGTCCCTGCCATCATGCTACATTTTTCCTTCCCCCAGCCACGCCACTCCTTAGGTAAAGGTGCTGCACTTTTGAGGACTCTACACTTCTATCTTCACTGCTATTCATTCCATTGTGAAGAATCCTCTCCAAGGTTGCAGCATCACACTGATACTGAATCCCTGATGTCTCCTCTTAACCTGGTGAGTTATGGCTGCTGGAGGCAGAGGGAATGCAATGTTGGCATGTGTGACTAGGCGTTTGGGTTTCTTTTCAGACAGTAGGGGAGACCCTGAGGAGGAAAGAGCAGTGAATCATACTGTCTAACTGGTGATTGCCTCATAAATGCCTGATACATGTCATTGTGCCCTGACCAAGACAAGTCCTGCAGTATTGCCAGCAGGCCACTGAGTGTATCACTTGTGCATGCCAGAGAGTGGTTTGTGGTGTTCCTCGGCCATCCAAACTAGCTTACTAAAAAAAGGCAAATGGCTGACTGTGGTCCCACATTTCAACATGCCCTTTCTCAGAACCAAAGGTTCTTCGCTCACATAACACTAGGCATGCATCTTATGGTAAATGAACAGCATTTCCAAATTAACCACTGCCAATTTACAGAGGCATATGTTGTTGCACATGGGCTACAATGCAAAGAGAGAAAGACATTGAGAAAGGGGGATACATTGGCAACGTGAGGCACTGAAAGAAAGGTACCTGACTGCAAGAGGCTAGTGATGGGAGTGCAGGGCTGCAGGTTGAGTTCCCTTGTAAGGCCAACTCCCCCGTCGCCCTGACAAACCAACTCCACTCATAAATCTCCTAACTCCATACAATATGCACACATACACCTCAAAATGACACCCAAAGGCCTAGCCATTAGCACATTAACACTAAGGGACGGATCCCATAGGGTTATGTTCGGGGTCGAACATAACAAGTAGTTTCCACTGCCACCAGCCAAAACTCGACGAGGGGGGACGGGACAGTGCCCCCTCGAGTAACAGATCCAGGAGTAGTCGAATTACCCCTACTAGTACGTCCACAATAAGATGGTTTTTACTAGTTCTGTTAGTAAATTTAGGTCTAGTAAAGCCAATGGTGACTTTACATGCCCGGGGAGACAGTAGTCAGTCCCCGGGTATGGAGTCTATGGTGGAGGTCCGCTAGGACGCCCCAGTGTTACGGCACGTAGGGTGCGGTGTAACACACATAGAAAAACATATCAGACCCTATGGAGTAAAAGACCCCATAGCCCATAGAACACATTGACATTCAAAGGAATTACACACATACATGTCCAAGAGTGGGAGAAAAAGAGTCTCACTCTTGGCAGGATGGAAAAAACAAACTCCCGAAATCCAGCAAAGCTGCTGGGGGACTCTCTAGGTTAGGAAATTCATCCTAAACAGAGAATTCTCCCTAACACTCGCCCCCCCCAGACTAAGGGACAGGAGGATTTAATCCACTCCTGGATGAATCTCATACCTCTAGTCGATGACATACATCCTAGAGAGACCATCAGCATTTTGGTGGTGACACCTTGACCTATGTTCAATGGGTTTCCAGGTTTTCCTTTGTAAGTTATATGACCTACAAACCTTCCTAGGAACATCCGTCTTTTTAAGTTTATAGGGGATCTGGTTGACCAGTCCCTCAGAAGTTGTTACAACTTCTGAACCTGTGTTAGGCTTTTTCAAGGGGTCCTTATAAAGGATTCCCTTAGATCTAGAGGGGCCTCCAGAGGTCTTCCCTACCTCTCTGTTGAGAGAAGGTTGAGTTTTAGGCCTCTTGGTTGGAGGGGAGGGAGATAAGCAAGGTACATGCTTCTCCTTCCTCTGAGATCTTACCTTACCTACTTTAGGAGTTTCCCCCTTAAGTCTAGGAATTGGTTTGGAGTCTTCTGTGGAAGGTCCAACAGTCTGAAGGTTTTTAGCCTTAGACTTTTCTTTTCTGGTTTTCCACCAGCACCGAGAATTACCAGTTCTCTTAGGCCTAGTTAGGGTTCCAGTAGGTCTATCCACCTCTTCCTTAGAAGCAGGGGGAGTCACAGACTCTATAACTGGGGGAACAATGATGGAGCTTGGTTGGGGCTCCCATCTCCCTAACATGCTAGCCTGAAATTTGCCTGGGTCAGAGGTCAATTTACCAACACCAGGGCTTGTTGTGGGGTTCTCAGTAGAGGTTCCCACAGGCTAAGAGGGGTTCCTTAAGGTGGCCTCTCTAGCCAATTTGGTTTGGTTCTGGGTCTCCATACTGGGAGGCCTGGGGGTACTGGATACTACTCCTAGAGTTTTTAGATCATTCCCCAACAGGACTCTCCCAGGCACCTCAGTCTGAACACTGACAGGAATCAACACTGTCATGTCATTACACTGAATGAGGGCTGGTAGAATTGGAACCATTTGGACAGGGCCTCCAGACATCTTAGCGGGACCTTTGGGTGCCTTAGCAACATCCTCAGGCCTGAAAAAGCTTTCGTCCACTACTGTCCTGCAGACCCCAGAGGTTCTTCAGCAAAGACTTCAAAGTGAGCACTAGTCTTTTGGACTTCCTCCTCAGGAGTGAAGGCTAAGGAGACTGTGCTGATCCCAGTAGGTTTACCCTTACATTTTGGATCTCCTTTGATATGGTCAGTTGCTCCACAGAGATAGCATGTTCCAAATGCTCTCTGGAATGGTGGCTTGTTCTGACCTCCTTCTGGTTTGTGGCCAGTAGGTACACTATTCGGTTGTGGTTTTCCCTGGGGTTTACCCTGGTTATTTTGTTTGGGGCCTTCTGGGGAATTTGAGTTATTCGAATTCTCTTTTGAGTCTTTTTTAGGCTGTTTTCCCTCATCCTTTTTCTGAGTTGCCCCAGAATCCTTACGAGTAGCCCGGTTGGCAACCCATAAGTCAGCATCCTTAGCTAGCTCCCTGGAAACCAATTCCTTTGAATCAGCCAAGTGCTGTCTGAGCTCAGGAGAACAGGCATCATAAATAGACTCCAACATAAAAAGATTCCTCATACCCTCATAAGTGTTCACTTTGTAACCCTTAATACATCCCTCTAAGTTTTTCAACCCTTCATTCACCCAGGTAGCCCAAGGGGTACCATCATGCTTTTTGAGGGTTCTAAACCTCTTTAAGATACTGGGAAGGGGTCTTCCCGAATCTAGCTATTAAAGCTAGTTTCACACTTTCGTAATCCGTCTAATCCGCCCCCCCCAACTCCATTACCACATCAGTCGTAACAGGAGGGAGCCTAGAGAACAACCAGGGAAGCAAAGCATTCCCGGTGATGTCCTGGAACCCATGATTGTATTCAAACAGTTTCAACCAATCCAACACATCCAATCTCGGTTCATACATACCCACTAATTCCTTCGGCATCCGGGGTCTTTTGGGACTGGAGCTCCTAGAGGAACCAGAGGAGAGAGAAGCATTTTCCATGGACAACTTTTTCATCTCTAACTCGTGATTAAGTTATATTTCTCTGAGTCTTAACTCAGCCTGCTTCTGCTCAGCCTGGGCATTCATCTGTCTGAACTCGAGCTCTTGGTTTCGTTCAGATTGAGCCAAGAACCGTTTATATTCTAATTCGAGCTTCATTTTTTCAAGTTCAAAATAAGCAGGGTTACTTGTGGGACCTGGTATGGGCCCCGTAGGCACAGCTGGTAAGGCAGGTAGAGGAGCAGGGGAGACAGTTTCGTTAGCCTTGCCGTCCTCGTCAGCCTCTTCATCGCTATCATCGGAATTACGATTGAGATCAACACCATCACTGTTATCTACAGTCGCTGGGGAGATTGGTTCCTCTGAACCAGTACCCAGACTTTGGTTCGCCAGAAATCTCTCGATTAGTTCTAACTTCTTGCCTCTTACAGGAAGATTCTCTTGCCTACAGAGAGCTCGCAGACTCTCAGTATTTTCACCTGACAAAGACTCTTGGCTGTAAGTTTCCATCGTAGACATGTTTTTTTGAAAGTTGCTTTTTGTGCAAAGTTTTGTGGTTAGTTATCCTACAGTGTCGAAAAGCACTCTAAACTGTATACTCGATACAAATCCCACCGCGGTACACCAGTGTTAGGCGGAAACCTGTGCAGTTCCCTCTGGGACCACTGCAAAAGATTTAGGACTACAGGCGTTGGCGGTGAACCCACTTGGTAGCAGTCTGCACCACACAGATTCACTTGGTAGCTGTGGCTGAGCAGTCAGACTTCTCTCAAGAAAAGTTTAGCAGTATGTGGAGTATACAAAATAGGGCAATTCTTCACAGCAAGACAAGCAAACACGCAACGAGGCTTAGTGTAAAGATATTAAGGCATTTATTTATGACAGAACATCTATGAAAAACACTAAGGCAAATCACGGCAAACAAATCAAACACAATTACTCTACGAAGTAGAAAACGATCAATCCCCCTAGCAATACTTCGACAACTCTAGGTTCTATTGGTACCACTTATTTTCAGACAGAGGTGTATACCTCAACCTAGATGACACTCGAATATTAGTTAGGACGGGAGAGAAAAAGATAGGCAGGTTATGAAATCAACACAGTTCAATCCTTCGCGGATAAAATGCAAGACAGGAAGGATGAAAACACAATAGATCATAAAGTTCAGAGGCCAGGCCCACTCGGAGAGAGGCAAGGCGCGATGTCCAAAAAGTCTCTAGCGGAGATACATTCAAGTCTTTGTAGCAAATTGTTATCGGCAGATTGAACTAGTTCAGAACAACAAATGAGAAAAGCTTGGAGGCGACCCAACGGAACAGAGAGGATTAAGACACCTCACTTGAACCATTCGAAGGGGAAGCCAGGCGGACACGGCACCTTGTTGTGGAGGGCAGCTCCGGTGGGGGCAGTTGTTCCTGGTGGTGGATGCACATCGGGTCTTTGCCAAGAGTAGAGATGATCTCGTTATCGAAGAAAAGTGAAGTCCGGTGCACCACCAGGGAAGAGACCAGCCGCGGAGTGCTCCGTCACAAGGCACCACCTTTTGATCGCGGTACAGGGGTAGTGGCTATCCGGTTGCCGGGGTGCTCTGCACGGGCAATTCGACCACTGCGTCCTGAGGCGAATAAAAAGCAAAGGGGACTGGTTGTTCCCACCAGCCAGGGGAAGAGACTCTCCGGCAGGGAGATCTCTGTCGTCGGGAAGTGGTGAGTCGGTTCCGCAGGGCTCCACCTGAGGTGTCGTCGTGCAGGTCGGCTCAGCGTTACCCTCGTCGGATTCTTAGGTCCTGTGGCGACTTCTGAATATCCAGTCCCAAAAGCCCTGCTTTTATGCAGAAAACCCCCATTCATTCAGCCTAGCTGTCAATCAACACATGCTAAGTGGTGAGCGGGAACGCTCAATACTTGGGCCAATCAGTCCAGAGTGCGACCTGAGTTGGCAAGGCAACTCGGTCCAGGGTGACTAAACCCCCTCCCACACCCCTGTGGTAACCCAGACAGAATGGCACCACTTTGGAGGGTCTCTGTACAGAGACCCGCCAAAAGTGGAACAAAGGGCTCAACCTTTGGTTTAGGAGTCACAGAGACGAACACAGACGCCCTTTTAAAAACCGAGTTCTGGCAGAAAATACCACCCGATAAACTTTTTTAAGATAAGTAGATCGATGGTACGTTAGAGATTAACGAGAAAAAGTATCAATCTCCAACAATGGGACGAATCCCATAGGGTTATGTTCGGGGTGGAACATAACAAGTAGTTTCCACTGCCACCAGCCAAAACTCGACGAGGCGGGACGGGACAGTGCCCCCTCGAGTAACAGATCCAGGAGTAGTCGAATTACCCCTACTAGTACGTCCACAATAAGATGGTTTGTACTAGTTCTGTTAGTAAATTTAGGTCTAGTAAAGCCAATGGGGACTTTACATGCCCGGGGAGACAGTAGTCAGTCCCCGGGTATGGAGTCTATGGTGGAGGTCCGCTAGGACGCCCCAGTGTTACGGCACGTAGGGTGCGGTGTAACACACATAGAAAAACATATGAGACCCTATGGAGTAAAAGACCCCATAGCCCATAGAACACATTGACATTCAAAGGAATTACACACATACATGTCCAAGAGTGGGAGAAAAAGAGTCTCACTCTTCGCAGGATGGAACAAACAAACTCCCGAAATCCAGCAAAGCTGCTGGGGGATCACTAGGTTAGGAAATTCAGCCTAAACAGAGAATTCTCCCTAACACAGTGTTCCCTGGATGCCAATGCCCTGCACACTATGACATCTTTGTTGTTTCCTTTAGAATACCAACCAACCACATGAACACATTTGAAGAGTCACTAACCACAGTCTGCTACATTTTACCTGGCAGTCACCGATTGGCCTTTTGGAAGACAATACCAGGAGAAGCCTGGCTTCCAAAGGTGACATGGCGCATGTTCCCCTCACACCTATGTCAGATGCACAGCTGCTCAGTAGCCATTTTGGACTGTTGCTACCGTGACCCGTGTCCAGTGTGTGTCTCAACAGCAGGGAAAACACATTACACACTGAGGATGGGTGAACAGCAACCACTTGTGGACCTTCACAGACTGTCAATGGATAGACATGTAAAATGTCAGGTAAGCCATTGGGACTGTGGGTGCATGTGCTGGGCATTTTGTGACACACTCCCAAATGGATGGATCACATGTGCTACACATCCACACATTCAAAAGTACACTCAACATCCTGAAGTGTACACACTAGGAGCCTGAATCAAGGCACTTCGAGGATGTGGCTATCACATACTTACATACATGGGTATATCAACTGCAACAATGGCCTCTGGCAGAATCATATTTCAATGTTGTGCCATATGTGCATATGGGCTGGAACTACTTACTACCCCAGAGGTTCAGCCATCATGGTTTATTATAAACCATGCACGATAGGCGATGTGGGACATCGTCACCCCCACCTTCACCTTCATACATCACATAAATACATTAGTGTCATTGCCCAAAATCCCATGCAGCTGCAACATGTGTGGCATGACTGAAAGGTGGACTTGGCCACTATGGACACCGCTACCCACTCCATGCTTGCACTCACAGTCGCCTATACAAAAGTGTTTCACAAGGGAAGGAAGAGGACCTGGAAAAACGTCCCATTTACATAGGCACACATTGACTGTGCAGACAAATACATCATGCACATGTGTCACTCACTTCATATGGCTATGAATGTGTACATGCTGCCAACGCCCACAACCAGATCACTTGCTATGAGGCCACTGACCACCTCTTCAATTTCGTTCAGTTCCTCCATCTGGAGGGATCCCCCACCTGTTGCCCTGGCTGAATTCAGATTTTTACTCAACTTGTCCTTTTTTAGCCTTTTAAGATCACCCATGCACTTCGAAACCTCCTTAGCAATGTGATGTTCAAACCCATAGGTATCAATCGTATCCATCCCCTCCTTCCACAGTTGTTCATTTTGTGTGAAGGAGAAGGTACTGCCTGCCCAAAGATGATTATTTCTTGGTGGCCCCATCTCTTCAGATTGTCACTTTTCTTGAGATTGGCCATTTTCTTGAGGTCTTGAGATTTTCCATGACCCTCTCTGACTCGTGTTGCTCTACTTGGTCCTACTTGTGCATGCAATATAGTGTTCCCCCTACGATTGTGTCACGGAACCCCTATGATTGTGCAATGAAAAACCAAACCACTCCATATGTGTGCTCCTTTTGATAGTGTGTATGGATGTATGAGTACTGGAACTGTAACTAAGAGACCTTGCGGTCACATGTAACCTGCCTACTGAAATTGCTTTATAAACTCTTGTAACAAGTGCCACAATGCCTCTGGGCTGTGAGTGCGCTATACAAATGCAAATACATAAATAAATAAATAAATAAATAAATAGTGCTACGTAATAGCAAGCTGCACATGCATCCACATGTTCTTATTGTAACATGAATACGCTGCACAACCGTAGCACATATTGGGTGACATGTTACTTACAGCTGAGGGCCTTTGCTCAGATGTTCTCAGTCTGCTGTCTCATAGTTCTCCTGGTGCCACCTGTACCTTGCTTGTCCTCCTGTTTTGCCTAATCTGTTGCCTGTTTCTGCTGTATTTGGCCTTCTCAGCATGACAATTCCTGCAGCCTGGTAGTCTATCATTGGTTGCTAGCTACTTGCACTGTCCTGGAGTGACCGTTTGACCACCATACGCTGTCACCTCCTGATAATGCAGTGTGCACCATTTCACCATCTACTACCTCGGACCATTTCACCTGCATCAACTGGACATTAACACCTCCATTGTACCATGCAGTTCAGGTACTCTCAGGACCAACTATCACCCCTTCTATCCTCACCTCTACAATGGCTGCACCATCACCACACACCATCAAGTTGGTGCGGTTGAGGGCTGTCAATCTCTCAGCCAATGATGTTGGCATCCTGGGTGACCAGGTTCTGAGGAATTACAAGTGCCTCTTCAGTGCTGATAAGCAGCGTAGGGCCTCTGCCTGTCGACAGATTGTGGATGACATCACAACTGCCATCAATGCAGAGGGGGTGGCAGTCCATCCTGTTGAAAACATCAAGAAGTGCTGTAATGACAAGTGGATCTGGAACCAGAAAAAGGCGAGGGCGGCTATTCAGGCAGGATACATCATGGAGGTGCATATTCATGGCCGCCATCATGTAACACTTCTACAGCACCGGATTCTGGAGAAGGTGAATCTAGCACTTCAAGCCTAGGTCCTAGGTCTGCGGGCCTGGATCCAAGCTGCAGGTAGGTACCCAAAAGGAACTGACTTCAACATTGCTACATGTAATGTGTGAGATGGCATAAAGAGAGTGAGGGGGTACTTCTATCACTAACAGGGTATTGTCAAACATGGCGCTTGTATTGTGTCTCATTGGTACACTGCAACAACGGTAAGGGACACATAGGCCTTGCGGCCAAATGGCAAAGTAGTGGAGGCAAGTTCTGCCTACTGTCCAAGGCATGGGGCCCTGCAATGTTAAGAACACCTGTGTGCATGTGCTGTTCTTCTGTTATATTCACATGATGTGATATGATGCTCACACAAGAAAGACATGTCCTCTCACCATCGTCACGTAGTACACCCATTTGATGCAGCATAATGCATACATTTGAAGGATGGGGGCCATAGGTTTCTGTGAAAGTTGTATGTGACATTAGAGTGTATTGGGCTATAAGTGCATATAATGCATGGATGTACATAATGCCCCATGGCCGGTAGATATTTCACATTCTATTGACAATGCCACGTATTGCACACAGACAGAAGAAGCAGGAATGTTTTTCAGGGTATATATGGTGACCTTGAATGTTTGTTCCTTGGAGGGTCTATAATTCTGCCATCCATTGCAGACACTTGACATTTACACATCTATTGTATGCAGTTCTCCAGAGCTGTCTGGGATGCTCATAGCAAGATGGACAGATATCACGCTGTGAACTTGAGATCCATGACGCACTGTAAGCAGACAAATATTCTAGAAATACATCTGTGCAGAGAGAATGTTGGTGTAATAGTTGCATTGTCACATATGAAGGTTTTCTCTAGACATGTGTAGGGCTCATGACTGGTACCTTCCCATAGCCATCATATATTGATAATTGGCACTTGCAGCGCAGGCATTGGTGTGCTGTATGTATGTGTGGAATTATGTTGAAAAGTGACTTAATATGGATTGCTAGTAGCTTGCAGCATGATATTTGTACCCCTGAACATGTGTATGCCCATTATATGGTGATGTTTTTCTATTGTACTACTTTTCCTTCTTTGGCAGAAGCTAAAGAGGGACCCCTACCTGAGAAGTAGATGCATGACCATATAATAATCCAAAATAATCCGGATGTGAGATCCTACAAAAAGTAAGCTACGGTTCTGAACAAATGAGTTTATTTCAAAAAACCACAAGTGTTATTGTTCAATTAGTTTATATAGCTTTCAATAAGCACGAAAGGCTCAAGGGAATGGACAGAAGTAATTAAATTTGGTGGAAATACAGAATGAGTATCAACCTCTTTTGTATTGAGGTACAGAGTTCCACCTAAGGGCACAGTGGTATACAACAGTTTGAAGAACATATATTTAAACAATAGTGCACCCGGGACATAGGGTGGTCCAGGGCATGGTTAACACGAGGTGTACACAACATAATCTACAAGACATACACGAAAAAGGGTTTTTGCAGATGTGTCACTGGGGATCAACACAGGTGTGTTTCGGCCATGAAGGCAGAATTGTCGCCTGGATAGTGTTGGCCTTCTTCAGGATGAGCACCAAATGTGGTGTAGTCCGTATTGTCTGCTGCTATGGTCGCAGTAGTGATGCTGTACAAAACCATCCAAGGATTAGAGCTGGATGGTTGGTGCGAGACTGCACTTGGGGGAGCCGTGGGTTCCTGAGGTATCAATTTCGGTCAGGATCCTATTGGCTAGAGGAGGGCCTAAAAAGGTCCCTCGTCGCGAGCCGTGACAGCAACGTGCTTCGTCGGGGGATCTGCTGCTGTAATGGTAGCTGTCTCCATAAGGCACCATAGACCTCAGCAATAGAGGGACAGGGAAGTGTTTACCAGGAGACAGAGGATTATCTGTGTCAGGACTTCCAAACCGGTCTTTGCAGAAGCAAGAGGCACTAGTACCAACAACCGCACCAGAGGTACCCCAGTGGCACAGATGGCAATACTGATTTGCCCAAGTAACCACAAGGGCTAAGAGGGTTAAGGTGTTGATGATTTCATCGGACAGGGTTTTTTAGGATAATCGGAAGGATGGTTAGGGAGCGGTTGTGCATGGGTAGGGAGAAGGAGGGTAACAGTTGCTTTGGTTGTTGTTTCCTTGGTACCGCACACATGTCACATGCACTCATGCCCACATCATGCACATCGTTGTACTGTCATGGGATATTGGCCATTCTTCTCTGCTGGAGTAAGAGGAATAGGTAAGACACCATTTAATTTCAGAATTTCCCCTCATAATAGAAGGCCATAATATAACAACTATTTTACCACTGGCATTATAAGGCTAAGTAGAATATAGTGTTTTGAAGGGGATATGAAAATGTATTCCTATATTATATCCTGTGAGGATGTATTAGGTTATGCTTAAGTATAAACTGCAATACTTAAACCGGAAACTGTAGTGCTGAACATAGCAAAAGTATACACAAAGCATTTTAGTGCTCAACTGGGCCCTAGAGTCCTAAATTAGCATTGTAGTGACATGAAGCTACATAGCAAAGGAGCTTTAGTAGTAATGTCACAGTAACACTGTGATAAGTGTGTTTTTGAGTTAACATTAATTCAGTCATTTGTTCAGTTATATCAGCATTCAGGATAGCAATGTGCTTCGCAGCTTGACCATTTTATATCATACATGCATAAATGCTTACAGATGTAATGGAGGTTTGAGCAGTCCAGTACATTCATCCTATTTGCATAGTTATAGTCATAATGGGTAGGCAGTTGAACCAAATCCACGTCATTTTCTATTCAAGAATATAAAGCAACTCGCTTGGGAGCTAGGAAAAAACGCCTAGTGGGATTGAAGCTTTGAGGCAGGCACATTCAGGGCATGTTAGATAGAAAAATCCTCTTGGAGCCGTTACTGATAATTCAGCTTGTAGACTCTACTGATAATTCGGCAGAGTGCTTAGGGGTGGTACCAACCAATATTGTTTACCATTATCCTAAGGGGAAAGGGAGGTACTTCCAATCCAGAAATCCAGAAGCTGAGGGATTTGTCTAACCATGACAGCATTTAAGGTAAGGGGGAATTCCAAGTGAGAAACCTTAGAAATAGGCTGCTGGGTCATATACCACGTCTGCTGATGTTGATGTCGTGTCATGGATAAAGGGTGTGTGGGCTCTGAGCATCACCTTAAGTCATGTTTGATTTATGCTTTGACATGCATTGGGTTTTGCTTGACTGAATAATGTGCGAGTTGGGTTCTGTGGCTTTGTGCTTTGCATCATTGCTTCATTTATTTAGATGCACAATATTGGTTCATGGAAATAAGCTTTTGGTTTGTTTTAGAAGTGTTGTACCTTTCCTTCGAAAAAAGATGGAAAGGGCTTTTTGCTTTCAGAACTTTAATTGCGTTCTGCGTTGAGAGAATTGATGTTAGTTGATTTAGTTAAGCAGAAGTGACTTAATACTAAACTCATGTAGAGGTGTGAGCGGTGACTATGGTAACATTGAAAATGACAAACAAATGTGTTTAAACCATATGATGATTTAACAAGAAGTTACTGATGGACTTTTGTGAGCGTAAATAAAATGCCTATTTTATATACAGCATTGCTTGTTCTTGTCTCTGGGCTATAACTGGCAGAGTGAGTATTGTGAGAATAGCTTATCAGAAGCACTGCATTATTTGTTTCTTTTGCCTCTCTCCAAGTCTTTCCATCTCTCTTCGACCTTTGTGTGCATTAGGATATTTTATGACAATTGATAATGGACTATTGCTGAACCTGTGAGTAATCTATTAGGTTGTATATTACTGCTGTGACAGTGAGGGAGGGAAAGGGAAACTCACCTTGAGGACCAGAAAACACACATCTAATAATTGTAGCAAGAGCACCGATCAGCTCTGTAACTGAGCTCTGATCTCAGTTCCACAGGGTCACCCCCCCTCCACCTCAGGCAGAATATCCATTGACCGCTCCGCCATCCTGGTCTCTGCCTTCATTAGGACCCATACTGCTTTCTCTCTCTTCTGTAATGCTCTCGGCCACATCCCTTCCCCCCTACCTCCCTACCTTTCCCCCTCCCTCTTCCTTCTCTCCGCCTCCCCTGACCTCTCCTACTCTCCTTCTCCCTCCTCCTCATGTCCATTCCCCTCATTAATCCCCTCCCCTACTCTTCCAGTACTACACCTTCCCCCTCTCACCGTCCTAATCTTCTCTACCCCCCCACTGACCAACCCTCCTCCCTCATCAACATTGCTCTCTGTAACGCTAGATCCCTCTCTAATAAGACCGCAGCAGTTCTTGGCATGTTCCTCTGCATTAACCTCCATTCCTTTGCCTTAATAAAACCTGGATTCCTTCTCACAACACTACTGTCCCTGCTTCCTTATCCACCTCTTCTTCCTCCTTCTCTCATATCTCCCGTGCTACTGGCCGTGGCGGTGGTATTGGCCTCCTCTTCCACCCCAAATACCTTTCCCCTTCATCCTCTCTATCTCTTCCTTCTTCCCCCTCTTTTGAGTTTCTTTACAAATCCTTCTCCTCTCCTCACCCAATCTCCTTTCTAATTATATATCGACCCCCTGGCCCTCTCTCTTCCTTCTATGATGACCTCAACCACCCCCTATTTCTCATCTCTCCCTCTCCCTTGCCTCTAACTGTTCTCGGTGACTTTAATCTCCACATCCCTTCTCCCCCCCACTCCTCTCCCCTTTCATCCATCCTTGACTCCTACCTTCTTTCCTCTCTTCCTTCCTCCCCTACTCACTCCTCTGGCTCCACTCTTGACTTTATAATCAACTCTTTCTACCCCTTCTCTTTAGGCTTTATGGGTCTATCTCTCTGATCATGCTTTACTCTCCTTCTCACCTTCTCCCTTACTCCGCTTCCCCTTCCTTCTTCCACTAAGCCTCCCCTTCAATCTTCTCATGACGTGACCTTCATAGTTTTGATCGCTCCCTCTTTCTCAAAACTTGCTCTTCCTCTCTCCCCCCTCTCCAAGATTTCTCCTCTCTATTTGCCAATGGCGCACTTTCCACTCTCTCCTCTTCTATCTCCTCCTCACTTGATCTACTCCACCCCCTTTCCCTCTTCCGTGTAACCCGGAAACCCTCTCAACCGTGGCTCTCTCCTCAACTCCTCTCCATGCGACGTCTCCTTTGACGTCTTGAGAGACTCTGGCTCAAATCTCCTTCGCTATCCAACCAAACCTCCAACCTCTCTTACCACTCCCTTTATGACTCTTGCCTCTCCTTGGCTAAACACTCCTACTACTCTAACCTTCTTCAAACCCAGGCCTCCCACCCGCCGCATCTTCCAAACTCTCTCTCGTCTTCTCTCTCCCCTTACCCCTGATCTATCTACCTCCTCCACCCTATCTCCCTGTGACTTTGCTAACTTCTTCTCCTCCAAGATTATTTCCCTTCGACAAAAAATCAATTCCTCTTCTTTCTTCCCCCTCCCCCTTCTCCCTTCTCCCCCTCTACCTGCATGACTGACTTCTCTCCTGTCTCCCTTTCTGACATCTTCCTTTCCAAAGCCCACCCCTCGTCTGCTCCAACTGACCCTTTCCCCTCCCTTCTTATTCCTAAAATCTACCCCCTTCTTATTCCCTACCTAACTTCCTTCTTCAAAACCTGCCTTTCCTCGGCCACCTTTCCCTCTGCTTTCAAGCATGCCACTATCATTCCTATTCTGAAGAAACCTTCTGCTGATCCCCTACTCACCTCCAATTTCCGTCCTATCTCACTTCTCCCATTCCTCTCCAAACTTCTTGAGCGCCTCGCCTACTCACAGCTCTCAACCTTTGTCTCTAATCTCTCTCTCGTTCCCCCTTCTCAATCTGGCTTCTGCCCTAAACACTCTCCTGAAACAGCCCTCACTTACATCCTTAACTCCCTTCTCTCCGCTCAACACTCTAAGCAATCCTCTGTCCTCATCCTTCTTGATCTCTCAGCTGCCTTCGACACAGCCGATCACCCCCTTCTTCTAAACACTCTCTCTTCCTTTGGATTCAAAGGCTCCGTACTCAACTGGCTATCCTCTTACCTCTCGTCCCGCTCTTTCTCTGTTTCCTGGGGAGGCCGCTCCTCTCCAACCCAGCCTCTGGAATACGGAGTACCACAAGGCTCGGTGCTCGGCCCTTTCCTATTCTCACTCTACACCTCCCTCCTTGCCCCTGTCATCTCCTCATTCGTCATCTCTCACCACTTCTATGCCGACAACATGCAGCTCTTTTTTTCCTCCTCTTCCTTCTCTCCTGACCTCCACCATAAACTCTCGTCCTGTCTTACTGCCATTAAAGACTGGATGTCTTCTCGCTTTCTTTCCATTAACTCTGCCAAAACTGAGGTACTTTTCTTCCCCTCCAACTCCCTTCCCCCTCCCTCTCCTCCTCCCTTCATTCACTTTCCTCCCTCTAACCTTACTTTCTCCCCCCATGCTCGTAACTTAGGAATTTACTTCGACTCCTGTCTCATTTTTTCCCATCATATCTCTCTCACCTCTCGTGCCTGTCGCTTCCACCTCTATAACATTCATAAAGTCTGCCCTCTATTACTTTCCATGCCACTAAACTTTTCATCTCCTCCCTAATCTTCTCTCGCCTCTTCTACTGCTCCTCCTTACTCTTTGGTCTACCCACTTCAAATCTCTCCCCCCCTCAAATCTATCTACCATTCGGCCATCCGTACTCTCTGTCTCCTCACCTCCCGCAATTCCATCTCTGCCTCCCTATCCTCCCTTGGCTGGCTTCCCTTTCACTCACAGCTTAAATTTCATTTTCCCTGCTTAGTCTTCAAATCTCTCCATAATCTTGCTCCCCCTTATCTCTCTTCCCTTCTCTTTTTCTACACTCCCTGTCGCCCTCTTCGCTCTGCTGACCACTTCCTCCTTACTGTTCCTCCTTCCCGTTGTGCCTCCTCCCGCTTCCGCTTTTTCCAACTCCTAGCTCCCCTTCACTGGAACTCCTTACCTCTCTCAATCCGCTCTAACCCTACCATTTCGTCATTCTGCACCTCCCTTAAATCTCTCCTTCTCCACATTCCCCGCCATGATTCCCCTCCCGCTCCCCCTATCCCTCCCTTCTCCTTCCCCTCTTTTCCCCCCCTTATCAGCTCCCTCCTCTACCCCTCCACTCCATCCTCTTCCCTTTAACCCCCGTCTCCCTCCTCCTCCTCCTTCCCATTCCTCCCTCCTCCTCCCAGTTCTACTCCCCCACTCCCTTCCCTTCTGTCTAATTGCTCCACATACTGCTTTGTTGATCTGATTCAAAATTGCATTTTGCTTCTATTGTTACTGTTATTTCTGTTATTGATAAATGTATCCTGTTGTTAAAATGCGCAGTGCTTTTGTGTAAAGCGCTATATAAACCAAATAAATACAAATACAAACTGGCCTGGGGAGACGTCCTTTTGTAGTCAGTCCAGTGGCTGATTGCTCCTTCCATTCACATAAGAAGGACTCTAGACCTCCAATCTTGGCTGAGCCAAGGTAGCTGGAGGCAGACACCTTACCTAGCCGGGGGGTTCATGGGACATGACACATGATACCATACTATTCAACAGATTCTCTGCAGCTGCTGTGAGCCGGAGCATCCTCAAACTGCAGGGTTAACACCTAAAGGCGAAGTGGGCTAGACTGCCAAAGTTTGGTCCGGACTGGGTCGGGTCGGTGAGTACTTTCCTAACTTACCGGTGGCCCCCTGGCACATCCATCCCTTTTTACGCATGAGTGTCCCTTGGCTGGGATAGTCTGTGCTCCCCAGCTATTTCCGAACTCCAAAAGTCACTCTATCCGCAGGGGTAGACCCTCTTCAAGGAATAGGAATTTATTCTTCATCGCCTCAAGCCCCCTGAAAAGAACCTGCTTTCTGTTTTATGCACGACCACACGTTGTTAATGCACAACAATACTTAGAGCACTAGGCTCCTCACTTCATAGGGATGGACTGCATAAGTAAGGGATTGTTGATGAAGGACTGCCTAAACTGGGCTGCTAGTGCGCTTTATAAATTACTGAGACTTAGTCTTGACCACCTGCCAAGCTACCGTAGATTGGTCTGGTTTGTCCAGAAGGTTCCCCTGTTCCACTAAACTAGGGTGGCCTCCTAATCTTCTGCCTACCAGGTCAGAGTTTAGAAATCCATCTTAACAAATTGAAAACCAATTAAATAAATTAGCCAATGATGAATACACTATGATAACACCACCAGTCTTAATCATTGCTAGTTTTCTTCACCAGCACCAGGCCAAGCCCCGTTCATTCACAATCCCTTTGGCCATCCCAGAAACCATTTGCGATCACATTTTTGGAACATCACACCTTCAGGAGCTTAGCAGCAGGCACCAGTTACCTCACTGCTTGTACATATAATCAGGAGTTAAACACCAGAAATGTTAGAGCATGCACATGTGAACTTTGAACAACAACCTAAGTAGCCACAGGTCCATTAGTGCCTTTACAGTTAAAACAAAGGTGCTTAACATAGTCATAAAGGTTGATATGTGGAGTAGATGAAAAGTGAAGTCCAGAATCTGTAGGGTAGCTCTGTATGCCTCAAAGCAAGGAAAGGTATATCAGTCAGAAATCACACTCTGAAAACGCTAAGGCGTTATAACCAGCAAGTGTGTCTAGAATGACGAAAGGACTGTGGCATGCAAGTGTGCCCATAAAGGGACGAGGACTGTGGTAAGAAAATACGCCTGTAAAAGCTTGAGGTCTCTGGTAAGTAAGTGTGCCCTATAGCGGCACAGGGGCTTGGGACAGACCCCAGAGGTGTGTGCAAAGTCAGAGCTTCTAATACTCCAGCGCAGTGGTGCTTGCAATTTCAGGCACTTATCTGTCAGGTACGGCAGGGCTGGAAATGTGGGCGTGCTCTGCAAATGGTTCCCTGCTATTTTGCAGGTTGTTCTGTTCATGCTCGTGTAATGCGTCTGCTCAGGTCAAATCCCGGAACAGCAAGCAGTATGCCTTGACCGGGGCCAGGGTTTAAGATGCCTGTCCACCCCTTAGGATGGCTGTTGCACCAGCATTCTGGACTTGTCTTGTTGGTATATTTCAATAGAGGAGGCCTCAAGGGATTTCCCAACAGCTTCAAACGTTGAACCTTGTTATGTCTTGTGCCTGGCCAGGGCGGGAGAATCCAAGGGCCCCCATTAGAGCGTGCTGCTGTATGCAGCCTTCGAGGCCTGGGATGGTTGGTGGCTTGGGCGGTGCTTGTGTTTGGGTTCTAGCTCTGGGAGTGAGCCCTGCAAGTACTCCCCACTTCTGGGAAGGTATGGGGACACGTCCTGTGTGGATTATTGGCATGGAAGTATCATAGCAAATGGGGAGCATGTATGTTTTCCTCAGGCTCCCATGATCGGTCTTCGGACCCAGAACCGACCGAATCCAATGAGTACCAAACACGCCTGCCTTTCTCTTTGCATCCAACACAGCTTTCACCTCACATTCCGGACGACCATTCACTAGGATTGGAAAATGTTGGTGAGATCTTATGTTTGGATGTGTAGGTTTCAGAACTGACGTGTGGACCACCAGATTTACTGGCATGGTGTTGGGTAAGAGCAATCAGAACATTACGGGGCCCAGCGCATGTTGGATAGTGACGGGGCTGATCAACTGGAGTTGTAGCTTTTTTGCCCAGCACAACCCTAGATTGTGCATTGACAAACAAATTCTGTGGTGCTAGACGTATTGCAGGCCGGTTGTCTTTTTCCATCTGTATATTTCTTGTACGGTTTTATTGCGTGGATCAAGTTGCTTTTGGCAGCCTCAAGTATTGTCTGTAAATCAGAAAGATGTGTAATAATTTCTGGTATAGTGGTTTCGGGCAACCTAATGTTGGGATGACGCGTGGGTGTGTTCTGGTATAGTGGTGTCGGGCAACCTAATGTTGGGATGACGCATGGGTGTGTTCTGGTATAGTGGTGTCGGGCAACCTAATGTTGGGATGACGCATGGGTGTGTTCCTTTAGAGTGTGAAAAAAGGCACACGCCTGATGAATTGTGTTCATGGTTATTATAAGCAAATTCAGCTACCCATAGGACTTAAAGCCAGGATTGTGTGTTGTGCATGGTTTAACAATACAGGTATTGCTCTAAAACCTGATTTACATGATCACTCTAGTCGTCCGTTTGTGGATGATAAATGATGTATAGATGTATTTCCATTCCAATCATCTTACAGGATATGTGCGATAGGGGAACTGACACCCCGGTCAGATACAACACGAACAGGCACCCCATGAAACCACACTACATGTGTCAAAAAGAGCTGGGGTCCTTCCTTGGCACATGGAGCCTGGATACCTCAATTGGGGTGTCAGGGTTGGGTGTGGATGGGGAAGAAGAGGACATGCAGTTCTTTTCCTTGGTGTCAGGTGGAATATACGAGGGTGTGCACATGTGGTAAACCAGACAATGGCCGGTCATTCGGCTGAAGAGACCACCCATGACACAGTGCTGCCACTGCTGGAAAGTGGATTTTGCTAGACCAATGATACTTGTGATGCATAGGTTTTCACTCAACACCAGACTATCTCAGGGAGGTGCTCAAGCTCTTCACCTACCTGCCAAATGTGCTGCTCATGGGTGGCCTCTTTGGTCAAGCCCCTTCAATGGCCCCACCTTCACCTCCACACCTCTGCACCAGACAACTTCTAGTGGGTCTTCTGTTCCTGACAACCATTGTGGCTCCTCTGTAGCTGTGCTGCCATCAGCCCATTTGTATGTGTCTTTGTCCATGGTCGAGGAGGAGGTCCATACAGAGGCAGATGAGGTGTCCTCTGGGACTGCCATCGTGCCCAGAGGAGAACAGGCTGTGGTGGCACAGACAGTCAAATCATGGGTTACTCCCTCAGTGGACAATCATCTTTACACAGGAAGAACCAGCAAGGGAGAAGGATTGCCAGGCAGCTGGACGTCTTGTGGCAGGGAAGGCAAAACATTGCCACTACGGGTGATAGAAGGGCACAACAGGTGAAGGACATCACCTGTACAAGGCAGGAGGCCAGGACACGGGGTAGCTGTGTTGAAGGGCATGGGGCATCAGGAATCGGAGAGCCCAAACTGCAGCACAGGAGGCTGACATTGCAAGGGCCATTTCCGAGACCAAGGGCTGCACAGCCTGTGCTCAGGCTTTGATTGTGGAGGTGTTTTGCAGGGTTGCCCAGGATATTGAGATGATAATGATGCAGGCCTTGAACACCCTCCATCGGGACTATTGGGAGCCACTGTGGAGTGTGGAGGGAGAGTTTGTCTTGGTCCGACCAGTGGGAACACTCATGGAGGACATGGTCCCTGTGATTGTTGTATATAGTTCTGTGGGTTTCTTTGGGGTGGGAAGGATTAGGCTTTTATAGCATTACTGTTTTCTTTTTCTATTCCAGGTGTTGCTTCGTTATTGCAGCATGCGAGTATGTGTTGGCACTTCATCTCTATGTTCCAGGGTCTGTGGGATGAATATCACAAGGTTTGATGCAATGATATGATATGATATGATATGATATGATTGGTTATTTATAACGCACTTAGTACCCAGAAGTTTCTAAGCGCGGACCTGGGGATCGAACCTGTGTTGCTCCATGTCGTCTTTGCTTCCAAGGCAAGCCGTTGTCCCAGAGCTATCCTCCCGAGACAATACTATGTGGGTCATTCTGGTAATGGACATGTTCCTCTAGGACATGTGAGCATGTGTCATGGCGTAGTGTAAGTATATTTCAGTGTATAATGTACACTCTACATAGAAGGTCATTGATTATTTTTAGCCAGTGACATGTTCACATTTGTCACATTGTTGAGTGCCTGGCTTACACATATCTTGCTTTGTACATGGATGGGAGCAGTTGGTAAGGGGTCATTTTCGGGGTGTGGCGAAGTGACAATAGAGGATTTCAGCCAAATATTCTGTAAGGAATGTGCATGCAACCAGGTGATGCACATTCAAGCCAAACATGCTGCAACCAAGTGCTGTGGCTGATGGTTTAGAGGGTCCATGGTCAGGATCAATGGGGAATAGGGGTGTGTGGAGGTAAATGTTGTGTATGAGCCATTTCTTGGGAAAGATGATTTTTGGCTCATTGCTGAGAGGTAGAAGTGTGGTGGCAAGTCATATGTTACCAGTGAGGGCATTGCATGGTATGTGGTCATGGGCAAAAAAGTCTGTGTTTCTTTCCTCCCTTCCTGGACCAGGCAGAGTGAAATTCTACACATGTACTTGCTTCTGCAGGGGTGTTGGACTGAATGCATACATAAGCTATCAGGAAGGTGCCTTTGGTAGTTGAGGGAGACAGGCTTGTAAATGTTGCATGCTATTTTGAAGCTGCCCTGTGTTTGAGGTGTGAGCCAATGCTGCGGGTTAATATGTGCAAGCTTTAGCAGTCCTTTTATGGATGATGGTCCAACATGTATAGCTTTTGTCTGGTTTGTAAGAGTGGTGTCCATAAGATTCCTTAGGGGGCATGGAATGCATGGATGTGGGAGGGTAACGAGATTTAGATGGTAGGTGTTATTTATTGTGCTGGGATGAGGGAATTGTGTTTCTTTCTCTGTGAAAATTGCTAGTGCTCTTTATCCTAGTGTGTTGCTATGGGCACATTGAAAGAGAGGTGTCTATCATTGTGGGGCACAAATTCCATTGCACAGGAGGACAGTTGGTGGAAGTGGTCGCAGTTGACGTAAACGGTGTCATTAGCCTGTGCAGCCATGCCCCTTGCTTTCCTTTATTCAGCTGTTAGGTCACTGGCAATACCTCTGCCAGTCATCCTCACGTTTCTACTAACATTTTTCACCACTGTGTACATTAGTTAGCACATCCAGATGCCTTGCTCCCCACGTACCAGGTGTGCTCCCTGTAATCATGTCATTGTCATACTCTCACCCCGGTAATCCAGACATGCCATTGCCCCTCATTTTTTATGTTGCTCCTCATGGACACCATCATGAACATGGAATTACAGCTAGCTCATGCATGTGCCCATCAGGCAGATAGGTACTACAACAGTCCGACTACATGATGAGTGATGTTTGCCTACATTCACTTAACTACATGACATGCATCATAGGTTGCCAAGCTGATCCCGAAACACAACGTTTACACCTTCATGACTGACACTTGTCACCCACTTACACCCACAGGTCAGAGGACCTCATCCACATTGTGTATGGCTTACTATGCCCAAAACATCCATGGATGATGGGGAGATGTCACCCGCTCATTCACTACGTCTCATGCACAATGCCCCTAACATACATAGAGACCACAGGCTTGTTAGTAATCTCGTGTGGTTTGCCATATTCAACTACACACACAGTCAACTTGAACTTCATGTCACTCCCACCCAGGGCCAGACAATGTTCAATTAGAGAATTCACAGACTTGCTCACGACAATGTCTGGTATTCACCCCAACACCTTCCTCTCACTGTCTCCCATGTTCATGGAAATCCTGTGACATTTGCCTGCGTCCAGTGCATTATAAATCCTCTGAACCATTAATAGTACACAACAGAGTCAACACACATTAAAAGTTCCATCTCCTTCCTCATCATGAGCACATTTAACACCCTCTGTCATGGGTGTCCAATAAGAATGCAGTTGTTGGGGAATGTGACAATTGACTCTCACATGAGTCACGCCATCCCAGTCATCCACAACCATTGGTAAGGCAGAAAACAGGCACTGAGATAATTTGGCCACTTGCCAGTTTTGGCTGTCAGGGTAGTTTTCCCTCAAACACATCCCCCTTTCATAGGGTGAAGTTTGTGAAAGTAGCATGACTGCAAGTTGCTGTTCCAATGAAATCTGCTGACCATTTGAACCACCAGGCACCTGTGTGCCAGTGTAACCTTCAGCTCTGCACTTACACAGCCTGTGTGCACTGAAGACCTCATCCTCTACAATGGAGGCCTCAGTATAGAAGGAGTGACTACCCGTGGGCACCTCTGGTAAGTGTTCACTACACATAGTGATCTGATGTTCAGTGGAATGTGCTAATGATGCATTGGCATCACAGGCAAAGAGAGAAACAAAGTCACATTCCTCTTGGGCCCATGACACATTGCATGGAGTGTGTTCATGACACACACACACACTTACAGTTAGCCACAGAGTATTCCAATACCATGCGATGTAACATAATGTAGACAGTGTTCTGGGACCACATGCACATGAATCAGTGATGTCAAAATAGTCTTTGGTGGCCATCCTCCCTGCATCAATACTCCTGGCCCTTCCACATGCAGCAGGCATCCCTTAGGTTATAATCATTCAGATCTCCATCAGTCATGACACCTTCACTTCACCACGAATGCCTGAGAAGTGTTGCAACTGTCAGGTAACCAAGAGTGGAACCAAAGTGGCTCATCAAGTACTGCCCCAATTTGCCTTTGTGGGTTTCCACCTTGAGTTTCCAGTGTCCACACATGTGCTCCATCATATGTGGGCCAACTACATCTTTCAGTGTAAGTAATGTTGTCTCAGAGTCAATACCATAAGTATTTTCTTTCTAGGAAGTTTGTGATGTAATTTCCTTTTACATCATGGTACTGTATTTGGGGTGACCCACACTTGTCAATTCTCTTTTGGTGATCTTTATTTGATTAGCATTAGCATGATAGGGCCTCTCACAGACTGTCTTTGGCTGTTGTTTGGGGCAGCTATTACCTCCACCTCCCTCCTCCCTATCACAGTACTTCATGTATTAGAGTTCTCTGCCTTCCTACAGAACTCTCTTCAACAAATTCGTGTTTTGGATAATCTGCTTGCCTCACTCTCTCATAGCCTGGGGTATAATGCTCCTAAACAATCACATGATTCTCCAGTTTGAATCCTGGACTGGCCAGCTTGGCTGATGTCTAGTTTTCCCAAAGGAAATAACATTCAGTGCAATAACAACATATATGACCACGATGCAAAACAACTCAATGTGTTGTATCTATTCTAATCATTTGGTAGATTAAATAAGGAGCCACGAAGAGTATCTCATATGTTTCTCAATTATAAATTTTCATTTTGGTGGCATACATATCTAACTAAAAACACATGTGTTGCATAATATACACCGTGAAACAAATATTGAGTCAAACAGTAATAAACAGTAATACTATAAATCATCATACAGTATGTCATATACAGTAATCACACCTGAAACCTACATACAGGTGGCCTGGTGTATGGCTAGGGAGATACATGGCTCTTCAAAAAGGTGAATGCAGTGGCTACTTTCAATAGAAAATATAAGCAAATAGGGCATTTGGGGGGCCGACAAAACGAAACTTACTGAAAGGGAGGCTCATCCACAATATTTTAAGGTGGGGCTCAGCATAAAAGCCTTTGAATATCAGTGCTGTAGAAATATGTCCCAACGCCCAAGCTCTGAACTCTTCTCAACCAAGGCCCAATTTCTCTCTGATGCTATGAGTCGCCTATGAAGACAGGTAATGGACTGCTCAGTGACATCTAGGCTCAGCTGTACTGAGTCCACTCTAATTCCAATTTTACAGGTGCCTGTCTGGCTTTCATTTCCCTGCCCATAGTCTAGGTTTTCTAGAAGTGGGACACTGCTTAAGCCAGCGTTCTAGCAGTGGAAAGTGGTTTGGCAAGCAGAGGCCTGCTGAGGTTTCTGCGGTATCTACATAGCCACAGAGAAGACATGGGGTCCCCTGTCAAGTATGACATCTCACAGGACTCCCAACCAGAGGTAGTGAGTTTCAAGGAGTCTGGAGTGCCTCTCCTGTTCTGGCAGTACTTAGGCAGGACTGGACTGAGTTCACCGTTTCAATCTCGGATTCCACTCAGGAATCACGGAAATGACCTGACAAGCTGTCAGGTGTCCCAGCCACATCTAAGTGCCCAGCATTTTTCTCAGGAACCAAGTCTGAGAAGAAACTCCTGGGGCCTGGGTGAACAGCTCAGGAACCAAGTCTGATAGGAAACTCTTGGGTCCTGGTTGAACAACCAACTCCTGGCTTTGCCCAGCCCAAGAATTCCTGGGCTTCTTGTCTGTGAAGTGGTCATGGCTTCTGCCTTTCATGGGTTCCTGGTTTTGGAAGAGGCCAGAGTCTTTTCGCTGTGCCTGTTCTCCTTTTATGAGTGGTTCAGAACATCCGCCCTGCACCTGCTCCTCTATCTGCCTTAACAGACTCACCAGAGTGGGACAGCCCCTCTGTTGGTGGCAAAAGTCAACCTGACCTTTGCCTCCAACTGAAGACAACTCCTCCATGCTCTGGCAGGCCTTCATTTCTGAAATATCAGTGTTGGATCTTAGGTATCTGCTCTATGCCGGTAGGCAAACCTGACGTTACTGAATCTGGTGCTTACTCCATAGTGACCTCAGTGGCTGCAGAGTCCTCTCTCAGAAGAGTAGAAGCCTCAGGGGACTTAAGGTCTGGACTGGGAGCTACCAGGGAGACCAGTCTCTCACCCTCTCCAGCAGAGGAAACCTCCTGTTTTTGGAACAGGCCAGGGCATTTGTTCTGCACCTGTTCCCTTTTTTGGAGTGATACTAGACCTCCACCCTGTGCCTGCTCCATGGTCAGCTGTAACAGACCGGTTAGAGGGGAACAGCCCTGCGGGTCCAGGCAACAGTCAGCCTGCCCTGGGACTGCAGCTGAAGACAACTCACTCAGTTCTGTCAGGCCCTTCAGATCTGAAACCTCCCTGTCCACCATCACAGGTTCCTTTTCTATGTCTGTAGGTGACCGTGAGATAACTGAAGCTAGTGCTAACACAATAGTCACTTCAGTGGCCACTGGGCCCTCTCTTGTAAGAGTAGGCACCTCAGAGGACTTCAGCCTGGACAGAGAGCTACCAGGGACACTGGTCCCTTGTGCTCTCTGGGTGAGGGAGTCTCAGGGCTGCAGCCCTCATGTGCTTACTCCTGTGCAGCTACCAGAGCTTCTGCTCCATTAACTTCCATGACTACCTCTGGGTCAGGGAGGCTATAACCCAACAGACACCTAATGAAATGCAGTTCTTGACTGCAACACGTTACAGAGAGGTTTCAAACCTCCGACTAAGGCACACTGTTTCCAAGGGACAGTACTTCAGACTATCAAACCCTCTTAGTTGCAGGTTTGGTCTTTGGGAGTACTGCCTTGCCTTCACCAGTCGCCTGACAGCTGTGACACTAGCAGCAGTGCAACTCAAGGTGGGAGACTTTTCCCCATGTCTGGAGGCACAGTCCCAAAATATCTGAGTCTTGATGGGAACTGGGGAACACTCAAATGGCCAGGTACCATTCCCACTCAGAGTGAGGGAACCTTCGGCCAATCCCTGGCCTAATGGGATTTTACCTGTTAAGATGCCCACACACGGTTGGTGACCTCCTCCTAGAGGGAACCATCAGTGACTAAAACCCTTGGTTTCCCCCTTGCAGGCAGGATCCTCCCTTTGTGTCAATTCTGCCCACTGGAAACAAACCTTGGTTGCAGAGGATGTGGGGGCATCAGTGCCAGAGGTGCCCACCGTAGAGAATTGGATCCCGCTTTGCTGGAGTACATGAATGAGAAGGGGTAAAATGGCCCACTCAGCCTTCACACTTCTACAAACTAAAATGCAACACAGGCATAAAGGTAAAACAGGGACAATCAAGAGATATACCTCCTTCACCAGGTGTGGTAACGCAGGGCGAGGGAAGGCTATACTCTCAAGAGCGGTGAGAAGGTGAACCCCCAGTGACCAAAACAACACTGTATCACAGTCCAAAATAAAGGGAATGTCCAATCAAGGTTCCATAAAAATATAAGCACTTTAATAAAACTTCTTCACATAGAATGAAAATAGATTACTATACAAAAACCCACCCCAAAAGTAAGAAAGGGGAAGATGCAACAGACTGGAGAAAGTAACACTCTGAGTGTAGTTCCCAGGGTGGTAGGTAACCTACTACCATGAAAGGAAATCTTACAGAAAACATGAGTAATTGTGACCTAACTGGTCACTAGCGTTCCAGTGGACTGTGGGGCAGTTCAGTGTCAACAGTACCTAGATTCAGTTCTTGGTGGGCTGATGCATCAGACCCGATGTCGAAAAGGATGCATGCTGCTAACGTTCAGTTCAGGCAGGTAGTATTGTAGAGACCCAGGCTGTGAGCTGGCGTTGAGTAGGGGCGAATGAAGATGCTCTGTGCGGTCAAACAGTGGTGGTTCAAGTGAAAAAGGTTGGGGTTGTCCCAAAAACGCTTCGTAGTTGGTCAGGTCAGGTTGGCGAGTGACGCTCCAGCTGTTGGAGTCAGCGGGTGATGGTCATCGAAGTGGTATTCGAGGTTGGATTAATGTGCAGTCTATGAGGTGGCAGGTCTCAGGCTAGCTGGGCCGAGCCGTGGTTGTTGCCACAGGTTACAGTTGGCGAGTTACCCTCCAGTGAATCAGTTCGGGTTCCGGCATTGAGCAGATGCTTCAGGCTTAACAGTGACGTGTTTCACTATGACACAATACAGTGTTCAGCTGGTTTAGATGCAGTGCAAGAGTTTGGCTGGTTGTGGGAATGCAGACACCATCATCAGAACCTTCCCTATGGTTCAAGATGCGGGGACCACAGAGCGACTGGTTTGGTGCATTAGAACAGGGAGCTTTGGCTGGTGTAGCCCTCCAGTTGCTGTGAGGCCTTTGCAAAGGACTCGAGGATAAGATGCTCCAGTTCAGGGTCTGCTCTTCTGGCACAGTAGATCCATTGCAGAGTGGTTGGTCCTGGTTCACAGCACTGGTCACTCCAAATGTTCCCTTGGAGTCCTTTGAGGACAGACCTTCCTTCTGTCTTGAATGGCGCCTTCTTCAGTGCATGTTCAGGGCTTTGGACAGTGCAACCATCCCACAGGAAGTCTAGGAGAGAATGTTCAGAACGTCTCTTCAGCCTTAAAGAATCCTCTAGGAACTGAGGGAGATCTTCTGAAGTGGTGCAAGCCCCCCTCTTTAAAAGGCACAAGTCCTCAGGTGATTGGTCTAAAGCTAGCACGCTTTAGAAGACCAATCTCTGTTTGTGGCTAGAGTGGACTTTGCCCTATTGATGTCACACCCCAAGTGCTTTGCTTTAGAGGAAGTGGACAATACGTCTACATACTATTTTCATAATAAGCACAAACAACCATTTAAATCTGTGCATTTAACATGTGCCAAACAATCAGGTTTCCACACATTTCTATTTCTTTTTATTTCTATTATTATTTGTTACCACTATATATACATATTATATTATCTTACAAATATCTCTAATATATTTGTCACAATCAGGTACATTCTATGCAAGAGACAACTTTAAATGATTGCTATTAAATGAAAGTAAAGATATTTATAATCTTACATATTTATATTTTAAGTGTCATCTTTTAATAAATACTGCAATGCCATCTTCACAATTACTGATATCATGTATGTGTAGCTCTTTAAAGTTTTATACAATGTTCTTATTGTTATTAAGTGAACAGAAATCACATATGTACCAAGAGAGGGGCCTATAAATATGTTAACATACCTAATGAGTGATCTCATGTCTGTTGCCATCAGTGATGCCATATATGATGTAATTAGTGGTGTCACCAGTGATGTCATCAGGGATGCCATCAGTGATGTCATATATGGTGTAATTAGTGATGCCACTGGTGATGTCATGTGCTGTGCAACAGGGGGCATGAAGTTAAGGTGGCTTTGCCTGAATTTTCTGCTGAATTCAGTTTTTTCTTTACAATGTATTGTTCACCTTAACTGTTTCCAACCAAATGTTTTTTCGGTGAATTTCAAAGGTTGCTATTCTCTAGTTTATACATTTTCTTTGCCATAATAAATAATACTATGTACACTGATTAAAGAATCACTTATTTTCTTCAAATCATATTTTAAAAAGTAGATTAAAAAAGCAAATATTCTGCATTATTTCTTACCTGAAATCTTCATCTTCGCTTACTTTCTGTAGCTCAGTCAGCATGAAATCTGTTAATGAGACATATTTTATAATAATACTGTGTGAATACTAATGCATACCTATTACTCAACCAGTTAAGGTTGTGACTAATAATCCTGTGTCTGCAGACAAAAACACTTCTCGTTGGAGAGAAAAAAAGATTCTACTTCTAGTTGCAGTAAATTAAAATGTGTGACATATTCCTAGTTTTAGAAAAGTTGTCTTTTAATATATACTACAATAGTGTTAAAGTATAGCATTTATAATAATACTAATACTTGTGTCATTCAGCATTCATACTCTTTACAGTACATAATGATAATGCATCCTTTTCCTATATGTAATTTTACTTTCTACAAAAAAATATACACACACATTATATTAGTTGGGTTATAATGACATTATAGTAATTCCTAAAATAATGTTACAGTTAAACAAAATAACATTTTATTTACACAAGAAATGTACACTAATGACATAATAACAATAGGTAACTTTATAGAAATATCTTATGTAACCTTAGTAAGTAAACTAACTAAGACAACTAACCTAACCATGTGATCAGTTTTACTGAACGTATACAGTCATGCCTACAGTGTATCATTATTTTGAGTAGAATCCTTTAATGTAAAGTCATACTATAATATAAAATATTAGGAAGACTAATACAAGTTTACACTATCACTAAATACATAGATAATTCAAAACATGGTACATATGTGCTATTTGTTATTACTATACTTCTTGTAAAATATGTGTGCGTTCTTATTTTCTCCATCTACTCATATACGAAGTTGATGACAATATTCTACAATCTACACTTCAAAATAGGTTTTTATACCGGTCTTCATTTTTGATAATTTACACATATGTGACTTTTCTTTATAGCTCTATTTACAACTGTTTTTGTTTGATATATAAACAGTTATCTCAAACTGCAATCCATAGCACTCAAGTTAATGTACACAATGTTTACACCTTCATGACTGACACTTGTCACCCACTTACACCCACAGGTCAGAGGACCTCATCCACATTGTGTATGGCTTACTATGCCCAGAACATCCATGGATGATGGGGAGATGTCACCCGCTCATTCACTACGTCTCATGCACAATGCCCCTAACATACATAGAGACCACAGGCTTGTTAGTAATCTCGTGTGGTTTGCCATATTCAACTACACACACAGTCAACTTGAACTTCATATCACTCCCACCCAGGGCCAGACAATGTTCAATTAGATAATTCACAGACTTGCTCATGACAATGTCTGGTATTCACCCCAACACCTTCCTCTCACTGTCTCCCATGTTCATGGAAATCCTGTGACATTTGCCTGCGTCCAGTGCATTATAAATCCTCTGAACCATTAATAGTACACAACAGAGTCAACACACATTAAAAGTTCCATCTCCTTCCTCATCATGAGCACATTTAACACCCTCTGTCATGGGTGTCCAATAAGAATGCAGTTGTTGGGGAATGTGACAATTGACTCTCACATGAGTCACGCCATCCCAGTCATTCACAACCATTGGTAAGGCAGAAAACAGGCACTGAGATAATTTGGCCACTTGCCAGTTTTGGCTGTCAGGGTAGTTTTCCCTCAAACACATCCCCCTTTCATAGGGTGAAGTTTGTGAAAGTAGCATGACTGCAAGTTGCTGTTCCAATGAAATCTGCTGACCATTTGAACCACCAGGCACCTGTGTGCCAGTGTAACCTTCAGCTTTGCACTTACACAGCCTGTGTGCACTGAAGACCTCATCCTCTACAATGGAGGCCTCAGTTTAGAAGGAGTGACTACCCGTGGGCACCTCTGGTAAGTGTTCACTACACATAGTGATCTGATGTTCAGTGGAATGTGCTAATGATGCATTGGCATCACAGGCAAAGAGAGAAACAAAGTCACATTCCTCTTGGGGCCATGACACATTGCATGGAGTGTGTTCATGACACACACACACTTACAGTTAGCCACAGAGTATTCCAATACCATGTGATGTAACATAATGTAGACAGTGTTCTGGGACCACATGCACATGAGTCAGTGATGTCAAAATTGTCTTTGGTGGCCATCCTCCCTGCATCAATACTCCTGGCCCTTCCACATGCAGCAGGCATCCCTTAGGTTATAATCCTTCAGATCTCCATCAGTCATGACACCTTCACTTCACCACGAATGCCTGAGAAGTGTTGCAACTGTCAGGTAACCAAGAGTGGAACCAAAGTGGCTCATCAAGTACTGCCCCAATTTGCCTTTGTGGGTTTCCACCTTGAGTTTCCAGTGTCCACACATGTGCTCCATCATATGTGGGCCAACTACATCTTTCAGTGTAAGTATTGTTGTCTCAGAGTCAATACCATAAGTATTTTCTTTCTAGGAAGTTTGTGATGTAATTTCCTTTTACATCATGGTACTGTATTTGGGGTGACCCACACTTGTCAATTCTCTTTTGGTGATCTTTATTTGATTAGCATTAGCATGATAGGGCCTCTCACAGACTGTCTGTGGCTGTTGTTTGGGGCAGCTATTACCTCCACCTCCCTCCTCCCTATCACAGTACTTCATGTATTAGAGTTCTCTGCCTTCCTACAGAACCCTCTTCAACAAATTCGTGTTTTGGATAATCTGCTTGCCTCACTCTCTCATAGCCTGGGGTATAATGCTCCTAAACAATCACATGATTCTCCAGTTTACACATATGTGACTTTTCTTTATAGCTCTATTTACAACTGTTTTTGTTTGATATATAAACAGTTATCTCAAACTGCATTCCATAGCACTCAAGTTAATGTACATGGAACCAATGTATACAACCTAGCACTTATAGGAACAACTATTACATGTAAAAATATACATAATGTTTTACATAATAAATCATAAGTAGAAGAATGCTCACTTTTATAATCTGTAGTATATTCTCAGTGAGCAGGAAAAACATCAACTATTTGGACAGGAACATTTCTACTGTAATCATATGCTACTTTTAAGTATTATCAAATATGTTAATGTGTGGCCCTCTTTATGACAGCATGCAGACTCATCTTAGAGAATGTAAATAAACTATAACTATAAACCTTTCCAAGGTTTTTTATTGATAGCATATTAATACATGCTAAATGTGTACACAGTAGTCACTAAAATGTAGCATAATATATTCTCCATTAAATTTCTCTTTAATGTGTGTTTACATTATCACGGCATACATGCACAATTAACTTAAACATTTGGTTCTAATAATATTATGTAGGCATTCTTTAAACCCTTAGGCAATCTAGCTTTGTGTGATAGTGTAGAGAGATTGCGCACAAGCCAATTTACTTCTGTGTGCACCCATGTAGTGTAATGTCAACTATAAATGGCTGTACCCTTATGAAATACCATTGCACATGTTTTAAATCTTTTATGACAAATGGACACCTGAGCATTTACAAAGTTTAAAATGTGGGTATTAATCTTTCTACCGTCCATTGTGTATCTCTGTAACATAACTAAAAGGTACTTATTATACATCAGATTTTGAAGTGATGATTGCAAATTGCAAGCACATTGACACTACATCTCATGATGAGCTTGTATTAACAGATCAGCAAAATGTATACTTTCCTGATCGGGTGCTGGAAGATATAAAAACCTTTCTCAAGGATCACGAAAAATGTGTTGTTTATGACATTGTGGGCACTCATGGTTCCACGGATAAGCAATTGTAATGCAATTGTTCACCCTCTATGTCTCTTAGTCTAACACTGTTTTCTGTAAAATGTTCTTTCTGTTTCTGCAGCTACTATATGTCGAATGGACTTTTCAGAAGTATGTCTTGTAGTTCAACTACCAACAGTTTAAGACTTGAAACTTCCACACATAGATGGTTTTTCTAATGTTAAAATTACTATTTGCATGAGTGATGTCATTTGAAACAACATGCACAAAGCTGCATTTGAGAAATCTATAGTGGGGGCATTTCAATTCTGCACTACGTTCCAGCACTGTTAAACTGCCTTCCTTTACAGAATGTACAGGAACAATTGTATTTAAATGTACCCTTACCTGTTGCTTGTTTTAGGTTGAAATAAGTCTTAGATGAGTTGGTAATGAGCCAAGATAAGGAGCATACACCTAATGTATTCGTGATTACATGAAATGTCAGCTGTCAGTTTTGTCTCATCAAAGTTTAATAAAAAACAATCCTTTATTTTGTATTTGTGACAGTACTACATATGACATTCCTTCTTTAAACAATGTGTGACCTATGACTATCAGCTTCTAAAGTTAATCCTTGTGATATATGCACAGTTATTGCATATAGAAAGCCCAATGGAAATTGTGCTATTTTCAAAAATGTGTCTTTAAAAATCATGAAGCCTGAAGAGTCTGCACCACTGAGGTTCTTCTACAAAATCAAACTAAAATATGTATTTTATACTTGTACTGTGTGGAACAGAGACAAATGCAGCCACTCCCCCCATTGCTCCATTCAACAGACCAATTTCAACATTCTGGTACTGCTTTAACCTAATGCATACACTTATGCAGAGATTTAAAACAGACTCTAGAGCTGCTGTTTTTTTAATTGATTTTTCTAATTAACTTAATCACACTTTTGCTTTTCAATTCCAGTGACATAAGGTGCCCATCTAAAACATCGCAAAGTTGTATCTCTATCATTGGTTGCTTCTCAGAGCACATCATTGAACTTGTCACACTATGCACGTGTAGACATCAAAGTAATACAGGGAATATTGTTTTTCCTGCAGATTCAACATGACATCTGGTCCAGTGCAACCTGCTTGAAACATATTAGAAATCAGTCTACCTTTTTAGACTGTTTTCATATCATCCTCAAGCTGACCAATACAAATGTTCTTTAGCATTTCTGCATACTCTAAATCTGCAGACTGCCTCATATAAATGGTAAGCTCCTTATATTCAAAATCATTCCAATGGTTCACATTACCAATGCTAACGATAGAATGCGGAATGGGGAATAACGCGTGAAAAAGAAGGCGTAACTGGGAAAGCACTGCAGTGAACTACACGGAACGCCCACACGCACGCAAACAACCCGTATTCATGGATCTGAATACGGGAAACCTGAGCACGGCAAAAGACACGCATAGGCATCAACGCGTCTGCCACAGGAAGGCAGGCGGAAGCGCAAACAACAAACACGTATATACCGCTACGATGAATGCCCCATTTGTCGCAGCACTGATCGTGGGACACCGCAGGAGGAGGAGAATAGCCAGGGCACGCATTTTTTCACCCGGACAAGCCTTTTTGGGATGCCTGATGACCAGGTGTACGGCAGGTATAGGTTTCCACTTCATATCATCCTAGACCTGGTCAGGGAGTGGGAAGATGACCTTACACCCCCCACCCTCTGCTCCCAAGCATTGAGGAAGGCGCTCAATGTCCTGCATTTTTTGGCCACTGGGTCATTTCAACGGACTACTGCCATAGTGGGGGGGGGTTTCACAGGCCACGCAGTCATGCTGCCTACACCAGGTCTTGGCAATCATGACAGTGCGCCTCTCAGTCCGCAGGCACATATACATGCCCAGAACATGCCCAGAACACCCGCAGAAAGGCAGGCCGTTGTCCAGGACTTTTACAGGGTGGCACACTTCCCCAAAGTGCTTGGTGCCATAGATTGCACCCATGTGGCCCTACGTCCACCTAGGGCCACTGAGCACATCTACGGAAACCGCAAGCACTGGCATTCCATCAACATGCAGGTGGTATGTGATGCAAAGTGAATGATCACCTCTGTCTATGCAAACTACCCTGGCTCCACCCATGACAGTTTCATATACAAAATGTCCGCCCTGAGCCGGGCCCTGGAAGCTGGGCAGCATGGCGACACATGGCTCCTAGGTGAGTACAAATGCCTGTGCACATGCATGCATGTCACACACACACACACAAATACACAAACCCCAATAATCACAACCATCATCACCTCTCCAGGGGACAGTGCCTACCCTCTGAGCAACCACATGATGACGCCAATCCAAAAACCCCCCACACCACCCCAGTTAAGATACAAAGCTGCCCATATTGCAACCAGGGCCATAGTGGAGCGCACATTCGGAGTGCTCAAGTCACGCTTCCGCTCCCTTGACCGCTCTTGCAGGTAGCTACTCTTTGCACCCCCAGTAGTGTGCAGGATCATTGTGGCAGCATGTGTCCTGCACAATGTTGCAACACGGCAGGGCGTACCGGTGGACATGGTGGTGCCCCCACATCCCCAACCACAGGCACAGGTGCTGCCCATGGGAGGGGACAGGGCACGTTGCGAGGCAGCCCGGACCCAGCTTGTGGCCACATTTTTCACCTAAACTCCCACCCCTGCGAGTGCACACAGGCCTGGCACATACCAGGTGACAATCGATGATGACAAAGGGACAGTCAACTGTCACAACCTTACCACCCTGAGAATGTTGCCATGGAAGTGCCACATTGTGTGCATCCCTAGCTACTTAAACATAGGCAATCCTGTGTCACCAAAAGGCACACATGCAAGGTGTGAATCACACAGACCTGCAAAACAGGCCATGACTATTACTGCTATGTCACCCAAACCCTCCCAAACCCCAATATGACATCGCAAGCAATAGCTATACACCAACACAGTACCAATAAGGTACACATTGACATGTGAAAAATGTAAAGTGGCATCACACAATGATGCCTGACATGGAATCAGATGAAATGACTGACCAACAACCTCCCACCCAAAAGAAGTCATACTCAAATGCATTCCAACAGTTGTAGTTGTAACATAACAATGAATGCCTGTCTACATGCACATTGTGCATTGCAAAATCAACACTGCAGCTTATGTGTGCCGTGCCCACCTCCTGCAACACACTGCTCAGCGCACAGCATAGTGAACAGCCATTGTGTGTGACACACACCCTGAGCATCACATCCAAGGGACAAACTACATCAAAAAGCAAATTACGCATGTACAGGATCCACAATTGGTCATAGATCATGTGCTGCAGGGACACAGTGGGCGCCAGAAGGCAAACAGAGTGTACATGTGGACATGGAAGGGTGGTTGCACATGTAGTGGATCATAGAGCGAGTGTGTGGGTCAGTAGGGACATGCACTCAATATATGCATGTGCAATCAAGTGACCATCAGTTTCCTCTACACATCACATGTGAACAATCACCATGTGTACACCCCAGCATGTCAAGCCACAACTATCCCCTCACACCTGAAATGTAAACACAACACATGAACAGGCATTGATCAGCAGAATACATCATGTACACAGGATACTGCAATTACAATGTCAGAGTGTGCATCACACTGTAGGGCAAGGCAACTGTCAACAACAAAACACCCCCCCTCCCTCACAAATCACCATGACCCACTGAACAACTGCACCTGGGTTATGTAGCCTTCATCCTTGAAGTTCACCTGGCCACAGGATCACCCTTCCCCTTTGTCACCATCTTCCACCTTGTGTGCAAAAAGTGTCCAGCACCCTCAGAGGCCACCTTGACTTGCAAAAACACCACATCAAAGAGAACTCAAACTAGGCCAAAACAGAAGCCAAGCAAAAAGCCTGCAGGCAGCAAAACAAACCAGAAGAGCCTCCAGTAGATGACTTGAAGTAGCAGTACGTCACAAAGCCCAAGTACTACCACAATGACGTAACAACCAAGGTAGCACAGTAAAACAATGTCACAACAGGATGTGTACCATGTGTGGTACATAACACAGAATACTACACCACAAACTGATGCGTACTGTCACAGCTCCCGTGTACAGGTGCAGGAGTGGCGCAAACCAACCACCCCCACCATGGCTGGGTGCCTGCAAGGTCAAACTCACACAGGCCTCTGAGACCCTGGTGGGGAAGGAGGGTCAGGGATATGCAGTCGGGACAGGCATTGCTCTACTGGATAACCGGAATGAGGGGCAGGAGAGGGGAGTAGGATTCACATGGGAAAGTAGGAAATGCACAAAACTGTACTACTCACATTAACACATACACAAGTACACCAAACCTGATCATCATGCACATAGTAACAAATTACTCAAATGGAAGACAAACAGAAACGTATATCTGGGGTGAGTGCTGGCCTCCTGCCTGTGCACTCTCAGGTCCGGTAACATGAGCAGTTTAATACTGCAAAGAGAGCCACAGTTACTAATCTGTGCTTGCCCATAACACACAAACACACCACCATATATGCCCCAAAGTAACAAAATACTCTACAAACAAACAATCTGGTTTGTACCCATACGTAACATTACCCCTGTGATGGTTCATACACAGTCAATGCAGTAAGTCATGCGCCGCTGGGTGCGTTGCAAATGGAAGACCAATGTGTCACGAATCACACAACATGCAATGTTCCCTGGGTAAGCAGACAGACGCATATAGCAAGGAATGACTTCAGAACAAGTCGTGTTCCACCATGACCCAAATAAAGTAGGTAGTGCATGTGTCAAATTCTACATGGTAATGAAATGCACTGCACACAAGTCTGTCCCTTGCTGTCTGTCCCTGTGAGCTGCTTCTTTCCATGTCTTGTAATGCTACATGGCTAATACAAGTGCCTCAATGGACCATGGTGGACCGGAGGGTATGAGCCACTGGCCCTGCAGGTGCCCCAGACAACTTTCCCATCAACTAGCCATTAGTCCACCAACGCATCTCAGCTGTATTGTGCGCTTCAACACCAATATTTGTCCAAGCTCACCGTCAGTGCTGCTCCTAAGCATGCATGTGCAACTGGCCAGCTGGAAGGTCTGCTGCGTTGTGGCCCCCCTGTGCTGCTCACCTTGCCTGGAGTCCCTTGAAATAGCTGTTTTCGGATGTATGAGCGCAATTCTTGTGCCTCTGCTTGCGCACACATGCGCATGTCGGCACCACCAATCGTGTCCAGCTTCCAGACGTTCAATGGCCCATGTCTGCTGGCAAAGGTGGTCTGGAGGCTCATCCCCCTGCAGAAAGGGCATGAAACACATGATTACTAATTTAAGATCATCTGTGTGTGTCTCTTCAGGCATTACATGACTGGACCATGTCAGAGACGTACAACACAAATCACACCATCAGTCCGTCTTTCACAAGCAAACTGTTGAACACACCATCTACGCCATGAATTGCAACACGCACATGTACAATATAGATAATAAACATACTACACAATGATTAGCAATGAATGGACACATCAATCATGAAACCCCCCATCTAGAGAATGAAGAACAGTGGTCAATAACACCCCTATCATCCCCACTAGGGGTGTTAACACATGTTTCACAGCAGCAGACATGCCACAGATATGACAGTCCAGAGCCCTTGTGTAATAGGCTGTTACACCGAACCATCCTTGCGAGCCCATGGATAAGGGAAGCAGGAGTGGCATATGTGAATCATGGACCTCAAGCTGCAAACACATACACAAGACAAGCTTGAAGGGCCCAGCTGGAACAGACAGTGGATGCTCTCAAAAGCCACAAAGCACCACACCATCACATGAAAGCACAATAGACAAACAATTTTAAACTATATTAACTAATTACACTAGCTATGAAAAACCTACATTACCTATTTAAACTAACTATCAAATTGAAACTAAACTAACTAAATTAAAAGAAAAAGAAAAAATGGCCACATACGACCCAGGGGGGAGGTACCCAGGAGGGGGAGGTACAGGGTGCTGCTCAACACCCACATGCGATGATGTTGAGGAAAAAAAAACTCCATGGGCTCAACACCTGCACAGCCCGACCTATGTGGGAGATAGATTGTCGTCCGAGTCTGGCTCTTCCTGGAAAGGAGGACGTGGCACAGGAGCCTGACCACGCCTAGCCACAGCTTGCCCCTCGTCGGCAGCAAGTCTGCCGGACGGGTGAGCCTGGTTCTGTGTGGCGATCACACGTAGGTCTGCATGCAGAACCTCCCGTGATACACATGCTTCCTCTTGCAAGGTAGCACGTGTAACACGGAGTTCCTCCTGCAAGGCCTGGATGGACAACTGCTGCACCTCCCGGCAAGCATGTAGCTCAGCCGAGATGGTACGCTCAAGCTGCGTAAACCTCTCCTCTGCCCGCTCCCTCTGGGACATCAGAAGGACACCTAGAGTGGATCTGAGGGAAGCATACTCTTGCCTCAGGGACTCCATGTGTGCCTCTGTGTGAGCAGCAATTGCTTTACGCAGAGACAACATTTCAGCCTGGCATGCCCTGTCTGAGGCCACACGCTCCATGATCTCAGCAATGTTCTCCATTGCTGCCCCCTACCGTTCAGAATTGGCAGTCATGTCTTGCTCCCACTCAGTATACAGCAGTTGCGCGCGGCGACCGCATTCCTGGGTTTGATCCCTGCGGGACCCAAGGACTGGGTGTCCTAGTTGTGTTGGCACCACCCGCAGCTGCACGACTACATGCCCCTGTCGACGTGATGGCCCAGGCACATCATTGACTGGTGTGGAGGGTGACCCTGCGTCCCAATCCACCACAGGCAGAGGTTCTAAGACTGTCTGACCTCTCAGTGCAGGTGTTGCGGACAGAGGAGTGCCCACATCAGAATCACTCACCCCTGACATATGGACCTGATGCTCATCCAACTCGACATGGACGTCAGAGTGGTCATTAGGGCTGGACTCATTGCCAGCCTGAGACAAGATGGACTGTAGCACATGTGGGTTTTCGTGGCCTACCACCCCACGACCCCCACTTGTGCCGGGTTGCTGTAGTGATGACAACCCTGTGCCTAGCATGACAACACCATCCTCTGGCTCCATTGCGTCATCATCTGAAAAGTAGAGAGAAAAAAGGTCACTACACATGTTAGAAACACACACACACGCAGACACCAAACACATCAAGCAGACATGTCACACACAAAATAGAACCTGCCATGCATGCTGGGTCAACTTGAAATTGCTTTTGTGATTAGGCATGTCGAAAGGTGTCAGTTTGTTTTGAAGTGGGTCCATGCAGTTCAGCAAATATGTATGTTACTCACTATCTACATGTGCAAGAACTTCATGATGTGTGTCAGAAAATGTGAAGGCAGTGCAAGGTCAACTTCAGGCATCACGTGCAATGTGCATTCAATGGGTAGCATGTCTACAAGCAAACCACCCCTCCCCCCAAGTGCAAATTCAGGGATGCCTAGCCTGGTATCAAAAGGCTGAACATAGACCTGTGCATTGACAGACAGTGTTGACTAGCATCAATTGCATCATGTGAGTCAAGTGACAACACAGCAAATGATGATGGGACAGTAAGCAGGACACATGATGAAACCTCCGGAGTACACCCACGTGTGAAGAAGACACTACACCAGTTGGACAGAGTCATTGGCCATTAAACAGGCTGAGGCCTGTGACCCACACAGACTGTCACACCCTAAACATGTGTGTGACGCAGGACTGAGCCACAGTGGAAATGGGAAGGCTGATGAAATGCCATGCAATGTAGGTCCCCCTGGACTCCTACTACAATGATCATCCAGTCAAGGACACAAAGGGGCATGAGTGGAATACACATGGAGCATGAATGGGCACTCATGTCCCTGCAGGGCATCTGACCTCTGCACAGTCCAAGTGAGACACCCTTCATCAAGTACAAAGGATGTACCACACAGCATATGCCTGGCAGATTGGCTGCTGGAAGTTAGCATGTACACAGGACGCATGAACAGGGAAGTACTCAATGGCAAAATTGAAGCATACCAGTGTTAAGATAGAATTGGGGTGCAGAGGGGGGTGGAGGGGCAAGGGAGCATGCTTATATGGAGTACCCGCATGCAGGCAGAGGACACATGCACATCAGTCATGCTATGACATAGTCCCTGGGCTGAGAGGAAGGTCACCCCACACTACATGCAGAAGGGCCAGTGTGCTGGAACACGGACTCGAGGGGCATCCTGGTGACCAGCATGTGAGTAGGGTGCAATAGTGGTGATGCAGACAGTCCCCGTCCGCTCCACATGTCCACCATCCAGCAGAGCAGACATGCATCAGGGAAGCATTGCATTACTTGCACATCAGAGCCATGTACACGTGACATGTAGTGGCAGTCATGCACAACACATCATACAAGTAAAACACACATGTCCACAAGAAACACGCAGCAACACTCACTGGACTGGGCATCAAAGTCCGGCATCTCTCCCACTCCTTCGATCAATTCAGATGGTATGAACTCCGCAACGAGTGACTCATGCGGAGTGAGGTCTTCCTCCTCAGGTGCAGGCCCACTGCCAGTCACTAGAGTCAAGTTGTTATTTGAGGCACGCTTATCCTTAGCGCTGCGTTTGAGGTAATTCCAACGCTTTTTGCACTCTTGTGCCGTGCGCACCTCATGGCCGAATGCACTCACATGTTCCGCAACTTGCTTCCAGTGGGTATCACGGTGGGCAGCTGTAGTCTGACAATTAGGACCCACTAGCATGTAACGGCTGTGGCCCAGCATGTAGTCCACAAGGTAGTCCAGTTCCTGGTTGCAGAAAGGCTTCTTTCTCGATGTGCTGGAGGTCGTGGCTGTGTGTGGGGTCCCAGCCTGTGCTGCGGGTGCAACCTTCCTCCTCTTGGATTGTGGCGCAGCCCTGGCTGGCAAATGCCGCCCTGATCACTATGGCCAGTAGCACCGGTGGATTGAGCCAAGGGGGTGGCAGGTGGAGGGTCGACCAAAGGGCTGACTTGCGTCAGTGGCATCTGGGTGCCCTCTAATGGACCCTGCGCAGCAACATCCTCTGTGGCAGGGTCATTGACCGCGACTGTCCTGGTTGGCAGACTCACAACCAGGGTGTTGTTGGCTGCATCTGCCCCTGAACTTGCCAACACCCGGCTGGTCAGGGCAGCAGATGACATTATTGCCCCAGGGACACGTGTCTTGGTCAGGGCAGCCTTGTGTGCACCTACAGTTTCCCTCCTGGCCTGTTGGAAATCTTCCAAGGGCTCTTCAAGTGCCAACGCAGCCTGCGCTGGCAGACCCTGAACCTGGGTGGTGGTGTCCACAGCTGCACATACAGCTACCACTACCCTTGAGCCCATGGCAGGCGATGAAACAGACTGCCGGGTCACAGGGGCCCCAGTGCCAGATGGAGAATCTGCATCTCCCGGAACCACAGGGGGTGGTGGCATGACTGCACCGACACATGGCACAACATCGTTCTCAAGTGGCTCACCCCTGCCTCTTCCCCCTCTGCTGCCACCCTACTCCCTGGTTACCCCGGCTATGTCCCTGACCACGGTCGCCACGAGGAGGACGCTCAGCTGAGGCACCCCTCACCTTTGGTGGCCTCCCAACCATGGCACAGATGCAGTAGTACCAGCACAGATGGAGGCATGCCAATGGGAGGTGTACACCACAATTGTCCTGGGCAATTGGCGTAAAGGGGGTGGGATGCAAGATGTTAATAGCCCCCCGGCACCTGCAAAGCTGCATGTGACCCCGGTGATGTAGTGACGGGTCACGCAACGCTCAGGCACCCCAAAACTGCAGTAAGACCGTGCACGTAACCCTGCAGCCTACGTGCGTGGAATCAACCTCCCGCAGTACGCGGTGGCACCCAGTAACACGAAAAACGCATACGCGTGGGACACGCAGGCTACTATGACCTCAAAAACGGGTGCGATACACAGGGGAACCCACAGTGGGAAAAATAGCGTGCGCGACTCACCGTCTGACTAGCGTGGTAATAAAAAACACGCATAGCCAATACCCCCGCCAAAAGAAGAGATACGTCCTCAATCTGCTGTGAAGTTGTGATGGCGCGCGAAACAACACGAAGCAGCAACACACGTCAGTCTCCATGAAAGGCACGTACAGTGAACTGCTGGCCCCGCTCACCTTTAACCCATGCTGAGGGAAACGCCCACGCGCATCACGTCACTTACGCGTAGGCCCTTTCCTCGGATTACATGCATTCACACACGGACGTGCAGTTTTTTCACGTGCGCTGATCCACTATGCCCACGTCACGAGGGAAACGCCCACGCGCGTAACGTCACAGACGCACCTATGCGCTAAGGGCCTTTCCTCGAATTACACGCAGATGTGCAATTTTTTCACATGCCAAATCACTTTGTATCAAGCTGGCCATGTAACAACACACAGAAGACCACGCTCCTGCCCAGAAGGCCGAATTACTGCCCCCCAGAGCCCCGAGGACGCTCCCACCTGCCATCTTCTGCTGCCTGCCTGCCTGCTGCCCACGTGCTCTGCTATTTGCTGCCTGCACATCAGCCATCTGCAGGGGTGCAGTTGTTGTGACCACCCCTGCTGGAACTGAAGACTCCCGACTGGGATACCATCGCTCAACAGCCCAACCCCAGGACCCAGTTGCCCACCCACACCTGCCTCTGGGGTTGCCATGTCGGGCACACCACCATCTGGCACCACTGGCAACCCCGAGCCAGAGAGGCAGAGGGCCACCAGCTTCAGTGCCAGGGAAGTTGGTGTCCTGGTGGAGCAAGTCCTGGGGCAGTAGGATGCCCTCTTTGAAAGTTCTTGCACCGACTATGAAGGACGGACCAGGATCTGGATGGACATTGTGACTGCCATCAACGAGGAGGGGGTGGCAGTCTGTTACATCAAACATGTCAAGAAGTGCTGGGAGGACTTCAGGTCCAGGACCCTCGACAAGGCCCAGCGCCTCTTGAAGGCAGCGGATACCAAGGGGCGCCGGGGCCACCTGTCCGACCACCAACGCATATGCCCAGTGCTCCACGTCCAGGTCCTTGAGAGGCAGACCCGTCTGGAGTCGAGCAGTAACTGTACATGCATACTGATTGGATGCTGTGTGTGTCGTGGTGTGCCAGTAGTGTGCAGGTTGCACATGTGTTTTTGTAGGGCCATGTATGGATGTGTTTGTACAGGGGCGTGAGGCTGACACATGCGAGTCCTCGCATGTGTGAGACACATGGATGGTGTATGTGTGGGTAAGCATGCAGGCCAAATGCAGATGTGGGAGCACACATGTTTGAATTACTGTGTATGTACGTTGGCATGGTTGTGGTGTCACACATGGATGTTGGTTCCAGCTGCAGGTATCTGCACTGTGTACATGTGCATGTGTGTGTATTTGACAAGTGTGCAACTGTGATGCAACATGGATGCATGTGACACTGATATGTAGAAGGCTGAATGCCAGATGTGACATGGATGGTGATCTCATCACTGCGACAGTTGGTGGAGATGTACACATGCATGTAAGTGTGGTGGCATGTGTACATATCTTGTGCACTCCCCGTGTTTCATGTGATGTCAGGCTCACCTTCGGCTGCTCATGCTGTTGTATGTGTATGGTTGGTGCTGCCTGGTGCAATATTGCTGTGGAATTGCTCATGTGTGTGAGTTGAAATGACGTGTGTTGGGGATTGTTATGCCATGTCTGAAGTTTGACACTGCCACTCATGTGCAACTGTCATGTGTGTATCAGTCCATTGTACAGTGCCCTGATGCCTGTGTCCTATCTCTCCCTGTCTGCAGCGTCAACTGATGAAGAGGGTGAAGAGGGTGCTGTGGAGCAAGGTGGCAGGGATCGCACCGCCAGCTGGAGACGCAAGGCCCGGCTCCCCTCCCAGGTTGTCATCTCGTCAGGGAGTGAGGAGTCTGGTGCCACATCCCAGGCCGCAGCTGCCGAGGGTAGGTCCAAGGAGCAGAGGTCGGAGTTGGATTCCTCGGCAGCAGAAGGGGCAGCTGAGATCCCACAGGGTCCGACGGAGGAAGATGGCACGGAGTCATCCAGGTTGGTGGGGGGTTTGGTGGAGGAGGAGGCCGTGGAAGGGACAGACATGGGGTCTGGAGATGGGGAATCCACTGGTGCTAGTGGTGCAGTGCAGGGCAGGGACAGGAGGCAGCACAGGCCGCCGCGGAGGTGCCTGTGTGTAATCCTGTCCCTGATCCTGTGACTGCATCATCCCGCACCAGCAGGGATGCCTACGTCCAGACACGTTTCCAGGGAGGGGATCCGCTTACAACAACTGGCCTTCCTCTCCCTGCAGACGTGGCTATCCGGGACCGGGTTGAGCCTGTCCTGAGTGGGATGGCGTTGCGTCAACGGGGCATGCAAGGTGACCTGCAGTGTTTTCGTGAGGACACTGCACGTCATCTCGAATGCCTTGTTGACCGTGTTGACCTACTGGGACGGGTCACCAGGGCTGGATTCCTCCATTTGCTGGACCTTGTTCCGACCCCCTCCTCACCTGAACCCCCTATGCGCCAGTCGTCCTCCATGCCATCTTCCCACCCATGTATCACCTGGGTACCCTGTGGAGCTGCCTGACCCTGGGGCCAGGCTGGTGGAGGACAAATCCCTGCCACAGTTCGGGAGTCGGACATCCAGCAGGGGTGGCCAACTCAACAACTGCACCCCAGCCGGAGGAGGACATGCAGGCAGCAAGAGCCAGGGCACAGGCACAGGCACAGCAGCAGCAGCACCAAGGTGGGAGCCATGATGGCTCGGGGCTTTCAACATCAGAGGGGCAGGCATCGACCAAAGGGCAGGAGGACCCAGGATTGGAAGTGTCTTCCGTGTGGCAGAGGTTGGGCCAGGCCATAGATGCGGAGCAGCAGCAGGCGGAAGAGGCACGGCTCACAATGGTCAGGGCGGAGAACTCCATGCGGAGGGCTCTGAGGCAGGCCGAGTGCCTCGAGGCAATTCGCAGGGAGTTGGAGGTCCACATGTCATCGTCCCTGCGAACCCTCGGGCCATGGAAGAGGACTGCCTCTGGGACATCGAGCAGGAGTTTGATGATGCCCTGGGCCGGGAAATCGGGAAGTGAACCGTCGGACTAGCCCGCTGCCATTGTAAATAGTTTTTAGAGTTAGGTTTCCTTTTCCTTTTCCTTTGATTTGTGGTGAATGGACTATGCCAAATACATTTGTATATAGTTTTCTTCTTAGGTAATTTCTTAGGTAGGTTTCATTTCTTTTGTTGGGCTCATGGACCCTTGACAATGGATTGTACATAGTTGGACAATGGATTTATTTGAACTTTTGATTTGATTTTGAACATGGATTAATGGGTTTTTCTTTTGGACAATGGATTGTACATAGTTGAATGGATTATTTTGAACTTTTTCTTTTGATTTCACCATGGATCAATGGATTTTTCTTTTTACGTTTCTTTGGATTTGCATTGGTGGAGGGAGAGTTTGGACTATTTTTCTTTCGGATTTCTTTGGATTGGTTATACTTTCCATTTACTCATCTTTTGCACATGCTTTTCATTTCATGTTTGCTATTTTGTTATGCTTTCATTTCATTGCTTTATTTTTGTACATAATACATTTTGATATTTTACTCCCATGTGTGGGATTCGCTGATTGGGTTAATGCATGTGAAAATGTGGGTTTACACAATCAATGCCAACCAGTGTGTGTGTGTGACGGACATGTGTTGATGTACATAGTTGACTTTTGGTTTGTATAGGCATGTTAGTGTGGGGTGGATTGGGAAATCATTGCGTCTCAAGAATGGGGGGGCGTGCTGTGTTATTTTGGTGTAGAAGTGGGCCATGATTGTGCATCTTTATGTCATGTAGGGGGGGACATGAGTGGGGGCCTGCTGGCAGGTGCCCCTCACTGCTGGGGTGTGGGGGTGCTGGGGGACATGAGTGGGACATGAGTGGGGGCCCGCTGGCAGGTGCCCCTCACTGCTGGGGGTGGGGGTGCTGGGGGACATGAGTGTGGGCCTGCTGGCAGGAGCCCCTGACTTCTGGGGGGTGGGGGTGCTGGGGACATGTGTGGGGGCCTGCTGGCAGGTTCCCCTCACTGCTGGGGGGTGGGGGTGCAGGGGGACATGAGTGGGGCATGAGTAGGGCTTGCTGGCAGGTGCCCCTCACTGCTGGGGGGTGGGGGTGCTGGGGGACATGAGTGGGGGCATGCTGGCAGGTGCCCCTCACTGCTGCGGGGTGGAGGTACAGGGGGACATGAGTGGGACATGAGTGGGGGCCTGCTGGCAGGTGCCCCTCACTGCTGGGGGGTGGGGGTGCTGGGGGACATGAGTGGGGGCCTGCTGGCAGGTGCCCCTCACTGCTGGGGGGTGGGGGTGCAGGGGGACATGAGTGGGGGCATGCTGGCAGGTGCCCCTCACTGCTGGGGGGTGGGGGTGTAGGGGGACATGAGTGGGACATGAGTCGGGGCCTGCTGGCAGGTGCCCCTCACTGCTGGGGGGTGGGGGTGCTGGGGGACATGAGTGGGTGCCTGCTGGCAGGTGCCCCTCACTGCTGGGGGGTGGGGGTGCTGGGGGACATGAGTGGGGGCCTGCTGGCAGGTGACCCTCACTGCTGGGGGTGCTGGGGGACATGAGTTGGTGATCATATTGCAATGTGACATGTGGCTTGGCTGGGGGGCATGCTCATGGTGGATGGGCTGCCTGCGGGACATGACCAGGGGTGCAGGGTAGTCCCCTGTGGTGTGGGCTGCCTGCAGGGGCCGTGGAGGGGGTAGAGGGGACACCTGGGAGGACCCACACTGCCAATTCCTGTGTGGTACTCCCCGCGCACCCCACTGGATACACGTACCCCGCTCAGACAGCAAAATCGCGTGTGAAACTTCACGCACAACCCCGAAATACACGTACCCCGCTCTGACAGCGAAATCGCATTTGAAACTTCACGCGCAACCCCAAAATACACGTACCCCGCTCTGACAGCAAAATCCTGTGTGAAACTTCACGCACACCCCCGAAATACACGTACCCGACTCTGACAGCAAAAGCGCGTGTGAAACTTCACGCGCACCCCAGAAATACACGTACCCCACTCGCACCGGGCCAATCGCGTGTGAAACTCCCCGTGAACCCCAGTAATACACATACCCCGCTCACACAGCGCCAATCGTGTGTGACACTTCCCACGAACCCCAGTAATACACATACCCCGCTCACAAAGGGCCAATCGCAAGTGAAACTTCCCGCGAACCCCAGTAATACACGTACACCGCTCGCACAGGGCCAATCGCGTGTGAAACTTCCCGCGAACCCCAGTAATACACGTACCCCGCTCGCAAAGGGCCAATCGCGTGTGAATCTTCCCGTGAACCCCAGTAATACACGTACCCCGCTCCCATAGGGCCGATCGCGTGTGAAACTTCCCGCGAACCCCAGTAATACACGTACCCCGCTTGCACAGGGCCAATCGCGTGTGAAACTTCCCGCGCACCCCAGTAATACACGTACTCCACTCGCACAGGGCCAATCGCATGTGAAACTTCCCGCACCCCTGAAATACACATACCCCGCTCGCACAGGGCCAATTGCGTGTGAAACTCCCCGCAAACCCCAGTGATACACGTACCCCGCTCGCACAGGGCCAATCGTGTGTGAAACTCCCCGCGCCCCGGGGTGTACATGTATTCAGAGGGGTGCGCGGGGAGTATTACAGGCGTTTTCATGGTTGGGGGCCTGTGCGCCATGTACAGAATTTGTGCGCTGTGCATGGCGCACGGGGAGGGGTTGGGGGTGTAACTGGCGCTGCTGTAGCGTCGCTGCGCTACTCTGCGCCACAGCTGGTTTTGGATGTTAAAATCCATGAATACGCGGTGCGTGGAAATGGATGTTAGTGCACACAGCTGGTGCAGACTGTCGCACACGCACAGTGTGCACCAGCCGCGTGCGCCACTTGTGCGCTGGATTCTATGAATTACCCCCTTAATTTTTTCAGAACTCTCCCTACTTCTTCTGCTGCATTTTATGCAAGTTTCTAAAATTCAAGGTTATAATTATACTCCACTGGTAGCATCAACAACCGATGCAAAGTAACACTGCCTATATTGAATGTTACTTAGCCTGTGGGAGCAGTCACCATACATGTCACAGAGCAATCGGCCAAGTGTTGTATCATTACTCTCAATACATGAATTAGAAAAGATTATCCTCTACCAGCCTGTCCACTAACATACATCAATAAAAACTTGTAGTGGACACAGGAGCATGCATGTTTATCATGCTGAAGACAATGCAAAAACCGATCTTTCATCTCTTCATAGCCTTTTGCTCTTCATTTAGCTTATTTATAAACATGTCCACATTTGTATGTGAAAGTTGTATTTGTTCCATTACACTCTCCACTTCGTCCATGTCGATCTCAACATCTGTTTGAATAAATGGATCTCTTAACACATCTTCGCTCTCTAAAACAGATAATTGACTGCCCTGAGGAGTGACCTTTGCCAAATCAGCTGCCAAACATTCGTCTTAACATATTTCTTTTTGTGGTAGTACCAAGTACTGTTCAAACATTGTGTACCTGATATCTACTTTATTTGCAAAAAATTATTCTTCAAAAGTTTCAAAACTTCCAAGCAGATCACTCTCTGTTCATCATGGCAAGAACAACTGCAAGAACAACTGTAAAAGGCAAAGATAACATTGTTCCCTTTTCTCTGCAGTTAGGCTAGACAGTTTCATGTGGTTGAAGAGACCTAGCTTTTAATATCCCACCAGACTGCCAGTACATCCTTGTACTTTAAACCATCCTCAGTGATTGTTTGCGTCCACATTCCGGTATGAGCTACTTCATAGAAGTATAGGTTTTCCAAATGTGAGACTTATTTGGATAATAGGTATCAATTAAATTAGTTTTCAATATATCTGTACTATCAAGTACTTTTTCAGCTACATGTTCCATTTCAGTCATAGGCTTTAGTACCCGTTTTCTGTTAATTGCAGGACCAAGACTAAGCAAACGTATGTTGATGCTACATCCATGCAGTTGCAAACCAGTCAACCGATTTGCAGATTTGTAGCTTCCACACTCTGTGTGTGAGAACATTTGGATACCAAGGCATAGCAGTTTCTGACTAAGACTTTAGTCTGCACATAATGTCAGCCCACAACTCTGTTGCATTGCTCTTTTCAGCTGTTGTCAAGTATGCTGTAACATAGCGAGCAACAACTGTTGTGTTATTAGCAATATACTCTACATCAGTATTAGCATTCCAAATCAATTGCAATGACAGGATTGTAATCATTTACAAATTGGCACCCCTTATCTCTTTATAGGCGATATGTATTCTTAGCGATTTGCCAGTCACATGGTGTCAAACAGATGTAAAAATGCTATTTGCTCAACCAAGTGGGGAAATCCAGCCTAGGAAATCCAAATCTGCACTTACTATAGTACTTGACTTTGCTTTTACATTTTTTCTTTGACAGTACTTTCCACATATGTGCATTTGAACCCCGTTCACCTTGTTCAGTAGATCAGCATTGACATGGTGAGCAGAGAAAGAACAAGTAACATATTTAGCCATACATTTTATTATGCACTTATCACTATGTTTACCAAACTGTGGAGCATCTTTAACACACAAACATATATGTATATTTGGAGCTCCACATACTTGGTACTATTTTCTCCAAAAGTACTGTTCCACAGTGCCTAGTGGACCATTTTCTCTATTACAAATAAAATGTAACATTGCTAATAATCAGTGATGGAAAAATCTTGATACACTAACAGGGTCTAGAGCACACATTATGCTTGTTTCATGAATAATATACCTACTTTGGATAGATTAATTTTCAAATCCAATATGCAAGATCATTCGAGCCATGCTCGGCACAATTTAAAGTCAGAAAATAAGTTGGAGGACCCAAGTTTCGGAGCATGCACCTAACCTCAGAATGTCTTCTATACCAATATATTATTTATTTCCTCTCATAGTTGCAAGGATATTTGTAATTTTCCCTTCTAGGAGTTCATTCTTGTGTTTTACCTGTTGGACCATCTCATGTACAGAAACATTTTGAAATCTAGTTCCTGTTTGAAGTGTATGAGCAGGAATCTTTCTTATTTGTAATACACTGAAGCAGTATTTGCACAGAAATAGTTCACCACTTGTATTGAAACACAGCATTTTACTTTCTCTTCTATGTATAGTTTTAATACTTGTCTTCAGTAGAATGCACATTGACAGGACAAACAAACAAAGTCAGGTTTTTCAGTTGAAGAAGACTCAACATTGCCATTCCTTGGCCATACTCATAACAAATTAGATGCTGTGAAAGCATAGGATCATCATGGCCACTTCATACAAGTGATTCTTCAACATAAAAATCAAACTTGAGATAGGTGGCTTTTACAGAAACTAAACTGTCTACACATCGAGTAAAAGAAGATAACGTATTTTGTTTTGATGTGCAACCAGCATATGTATGAGGTGAAACAGACTCTCACATCTCCCTTTTTGAAGACAAACCAGAGAGTGACCCAGAAGTCCAGTTTTTTGTGAACTTCACAGTCATCTATTTTCTGCAGAAGCTTGATTTGTTGTACATGATCATTTTTGTGTAATAATTGTAAGAATGTATTTAGTACTTGTCAATATTTCACAAAGAATTACATTTCTTTGGAGTTGCTATTTTTCTTTTCTTACTTCTACTGAACATTGTCCTAATGTAGCTTCTTCACTTGTTCTTGATTTTTGGGGTTCTTCTCTTTCAGAAATCACGTTACGTTCCACTTCATATCCTCATCCATTCTCTGCAATAGCAAAAGCCACATTGCAGTTTTTAATGTAACTCTCTTCACAAAAAATCTTTCTGTATGTGAAGTGCATATCCAATCTCCTCAAAACACATCACAAACATTTTCTTGTGTAAGTAAACACATTGATTGACCTTTTTCATAGAACCCCTTTGTGACCATAGTCAACTTTTTAAAATTGTTCAACACTAAAATGAACAATCTCCTTTTCACGTGAAAAGCCTTTATAATAATTCCCTCTAATTTCTTTTTCTGCAAGAAACACTTCAACACATGAATATGATCTAATTTTGCACTGATCAAAAGAGTTGAGAACACTGAAGAGTGAAACAATGTTTTATGCACATTCTTATTCCTGTCTCTTAAAAGTAAAGTAGTACTTGTTTTTCTCTTTTAACTATCTCCCATTTCTTCCTGCGCTGTAATGATGTTGATACACTCTTTCTACTAACAGTCTTACTTGAAATCTGAATGGTTCCATTGGGTTCAATAGTTGACATGACTTCTCCATCAAATTGTACATTTTCCCATAGTTCCTCTTTAGCATACATTACTAAATTACTCGCTTTGTACAGAAAATGGAACATCCACCTCAACATTTTTAGATATAGAAAATGTACTTTCCTGCAAAAATTGTTCATCCCTTCTGTTGCATAAAGCCCATTTCTTCGAAGTCATTCTTAATCTATACTGTAGGAAAAAAAAAAACATAATTGATACTTAAATTTCAAGACCAATGTACATACTTATGAAGCATTCAATATACAACCAGTGTAATATATAAAGTCAAAAACTGTAATTAAACAACACAATCAATGTGTTCTAGGTACTACTAATTGTATAAAGTCTAGGCACTACCAGCTGATAGATATGGTTAGTACTGTACTACATGGACCCCAGCATGCCCTGCCAGCAACAGCACTTTAAGATGAGCAGCAGCACCCTTGAGTTGGATGGGGATGCAGATTCGTACTCTTGCACCAAATCATTAATGACAACTCAATAGTTTGGCAAAGGGAGTGCGTTTAATGAAAAGTACAAAAAACAGGGAGTTCAATGAATATCAGCAATCGCTCGATCTTCCTTCTCGCTTCAACTCCAATTAATTTCAGAAAAAACATAACATTTATACCAAAAACTCATCATCACTGATGTGTAACTCTTAAAACATAGCATGCAACTTGAAAGGTTCTAGGAAGCTAACTTTAATATAGGTACTATATCTGTATATGGTAACGGGGAATGGGGATTGGATAAACAATGTCAGGTGGGGCAACTAAGCCCTACCTTCAAAATTACTACTGTAAACTTCACTAAAAGTATGATGTCTCATTGGTTCTACCAACTATAGGACCCTAGATTGCACAGTCCACTATGATTGGGTTGGCATCAACCCCATTCATACTTTTCCACTTGCGCTTAGCAGCGAGCAGAATATCCGGTCAGGTGCAGGGAGTTTGTCTGCACCCCAGCTTCCCTCCAATTATTGTTACAATCAATCATCACCTCAGTGGTCATGTGTCAATTACTTCTTTGTGGTTGGCCTCGAGTCTGCTTCTTGATCTGGGAAAGTTAAGGCGTCTGGGCATGGCAAGGGTCCATGCGTCAGTGTGAAAGTTTCATCCCTTCCTGCTGGTCTGGTCACGTGATTCTGACACCGTGAAATCGGCCTTTCCTTCATGAAATTTCATATATTTGATTTGATTTTGCCAGTCGTCTGCCATCTGTGGCTTATCTTGACCTTCCCTGAAAAGGATACTCTGTTCTTCTTCTCTTTAATTGTATCCACTGTTGGTCTATTTCAGCTGATACGACCTTGGCTACTTTCGTCTGAGTTTCTCTCTGTCTTTAATTCTTGATTTCTTTGCTGTGAAACTCTCCTCTTGAGACCTTTAGTAACCTTTGGTTGATTCTGCTCTTGTTGTAGTGGAAGTTTAGTTATATAAAGTGCTTTCTTGAGGTAGATATGTACATGTGCCACTTGCCGCAATCTATCTTACTACTAAGCATAATCAAGCCTCACGATTTCTGTGCTTCTTGTGGTTTCTTTGCATATGTACATGTATAAATTAACTGAATATCTTCATTGTGCATATGGCATACGTTTCTGACATCTTGACATCAATTGTTTCACTTTGGGCTCGTTTGTTATCATTCTCAGCTCGTTATATCTTCTATATGTGAGTGAGTCCGGGTTCTAATGACGTCATCATTCGTCTTCCTTCCGTATCTTCTTAGTTTCTTTGGGTATTACATTCTGACAATCGTCATTCTGTCTCACTTGTCTATATGGTTTTCTCAGTGGATACCTTACTGTCCAGGTTTTCTTAGGTGTCGGTACTTCAATAGGTGCTGTTATTCTGATAGGTACTGGTCCAACTGCGGCTCTCTGCTGGTTTATTTGCTCATTATGCATCATATATTTCGGCATGAAGGATTCTGGTACTTCAAAATGGGCGGCAGGAGTGCAAATCGAGCTTGGCACCTCCTTTACACTCCCCCCATGGGCGATTCAACGACCACTCTCACTTCTTCTTTTGTATCCACCTTTATTTCATCCTCTGGATCCAAACATAGAGGTCTGGAGAAATATCTCTTCGGGGTCCATATTTTTATGACTCCCTTCAAGCTTCCTGCTGTTCTCACATGCTCATTTTTGTTCCATGTCATTAATTGACATTCTCCACTTGAGTTACAATAGATCCATCTTCCCACATAATTTCTGTGTTTCCTTGGATACCGAAACGTTGTTCCTTCTGGTGCATAAATGCTGGCTTTCACAAAGTCTCTTATTTCTTCACCAGTCAGGTCCTTGGGCATCCATCCTGACTCGACATCAATCATGATCTTCATCCCTATGGCCTTTTTTGCAGTTTTTTGTCACTGAGAGATTATCATCACTAGCAGGGCTCCTAGGAATTTGAATGCATCTGCCCTCCATTGTGGAACCCATGAAACCGTGATCCAAATCAACTGTCGTCGTCGACTTCGTCAACTTCATCTATCATCTGATTCTCTAGTTTTGTCAGCATACCTATGGCTTCTGTTAAAGTTCATCGTGAGAAGGTATGAAGGTGCAACATTATTCTCTAATTTTTGAAAAAACACCTCCATCCATAGCTGTGATCATGTCACGGACATATCTGTTCTGGGGAGTTATTAGTCAAATTGCCCTTAACTCTTCCTTGATTGCATTGAATCCTTGTATGGTCGTGTTGATGGTCTGCAGTAACTCCCATTTTGTTATCTGCAACCCTTTAGTATTTGCTCCAACCTGAACTCTTGGCATCAAGATCAAGGTGAACACTGAAGAAGTCTGACTGAACTGTCTATGTTCATATGGGATAGCATTGAAAGCTTCTATGGATTTTGCAGAGAAATTATTTTCCCTCTTCCTTCTCTTCATAAGCTCCATAGATCTCTTCCTTCTTAAGTGAGCATCTGCTTTCGGGAAACTGTCAATATTCAAATCACTTTTTCGAATCACCAACGCTGGAACATGGACATTCACCAATGTGCATATACCTCCCCAATTCTTCGGCAATCTCATATATGCTCGGGATCCACATGCCCAATAGTGATCCATGATCACTGCGTTACCATATACCATTCCTGGAGCGTCAAAGACTCAACCACAATTGTGATTCTCTCCCATTTTTCTTGTGCCATTATTTCTGAAACTGAATTTTGGGCTCTCCAATGGTATTATCTGCAAGGGTCCTCCTCTGTCCTCGACCCACGTCAGTAGTTTAGCAAGCTTTGGCCATAATGGCTTGTATCCACTCTGTACTATGTCAATAGTAGCCTGGTAATGCCCAATCACAACCAATGCTCTGCAGATCACTACTCCTTTCTCCCATCCGTCTGGTGAGAGCACTGTTCCGCAAATTTGCATTTGACCTCTGTTCTTCCAACTCCAAGCTTCTTCTGGAGTTTTTCCTTGAATGTTCAGTCTTTGGTTTGTCTCTCTTCTGATCTCTGCTCCTTTAACTCCAGGCTTCTCATATCTGATCACAATGTTCCTTGTTTTTCCATTGTTTCTTGTCTTTATGTCCTGGACATAATCGTCTTCATTTGGATCAGTTTCTTCAGTTGCCCATTTGAGTGAAGCATCACTTCCCATGAACTGGCCTCTGGTCTTGTACATTGCTATATGTGACAGACAATGTGTTGTCTGCACATCTATTTCAACAGCTACAAAGATTTTTGACTTCCCCATGCTGTAATGTTGGAGTGCACAAACAAAGCATTCTTCCTCGGAAGTTCGTCGTCCAACTTCTTTCATATGTTGGTATCATATGTTATTTCCCAAGTGTGCTCTGCTGTCCAGGTAGTCGTTTAGTTCGTTGTTGTCTTCTTGGGTGTTTCTTCAGATTCTTAAGGTTTTTCTGTAGTTTGCTATAATCACATCCTTAAACGCTTCCATTTAGCTTCTTCTTGCTGGACGATTCTCATGTATCTCCATCCATGGACCAGGCATTGTCATCTGCACCATTTGAGTAGGAAGAAGTCTGATAATTCTTTCCTTGTCTTCTTGTATCTTTTTTGCTCTGGTTATGGATGTTCATATTGACTCTGCTATTGTACCAGCATGTTGCTGTATTGCAGGACTTGTACGTGTCCCTTTCGTTGGATCAGGTGTGCTTGTCAATGCTGTCTCTGTTCATTTATTCTCTAACTCCTTTTCTTTCTTTAAAAGTTTAGCTTTCTCCATTTGTCTTTTGACTTCACTTGGCGTGGAACTTCTCATCGTAAGTTGTTCAAACTTCTCCCATTCTCTGGACTGTGGTTCTGCAGTTATTGACACTAGACCAGGTGTATGTGTACTCATTGTTTGCATGTGTGTGTTTTTCATTAATCCCCTCTCATGTTTGCTCTGCCGACCCTCTCCGACTGTTAAATCTATTTGTTACCACAAGTATGTGTGTATTATTGCTCATCACATCCATCTCACGTTCACTCATTCCTCTATCAGACCTTCTAGGGATTGGAATGACTATGTAAGGTCTGGGTACCTTCGTGGGTTTCATGCGTACATCACTGGAATTGGAACGCTTTGTGCACCAATAAAAAATGCAGTTTGAATCGTCAGTGACAATAAAACAATAATGAACACTATGCCTAGGTAAATGATTCCTCTGTAGGTCAATTTACAGCACCTATTTCTGGGCCAATACGAGCGTCTCTCCTCCTGAGTGAGGACAAGATTACTATTTTGGTTGCCCATCTAGATCATTTAAGGAAATAAGACTAACTCTTTTATACATTCTAGGTAATGTCGTTATATCCGGGTCCTGCTGTTTCTGCTTGTAGGTTGCAGATACTAGAACGATTATTTTCTTTGCCTGAATAATAGATTGTCTCTTGTCTCTGGAAACAGTTCTCTTTTCTGTATATGAAAATGTCCAATACGGTAATAAGTTCAGCAAGTCTCTAATTTGCGTGTTCAAAATAAACAAGCTCCCAGTCGATGCCTCTTATTTGTCTCACTCCAGAAGACATGTTGTTTCTTTGCCAGCATAAGCAGGAGTGAAGTCCTCTGGCAACACTTTCGCGATCTGTCCTTCGACGGAAAGTTTACAATCTTCTCTGGTAATTCTGATGATGATTAGAAAGTTCGACTTGCATTACAATACCATGCTGGAGCATGCTCATCTGTGTAGAGTTTGCTGGGTCTCTGATGAAGGTGAGGACTTCAACACTGGCAGGTCTCCCCACAAACTCTGGAAAATCCTCAATTAAGTGAAAAAACACATTACTTGCTAATCTGCTATCTTCTGGTGACAGGGACATTTGTCTTTTCTTCCCGTACTCTGGAATCAAAAGGAACTGCTTGGCAATCACGATGAGCAGCCTCCTTATTGTCTTTTCGTTTTCAGGGTCCTGAAGAAATTCGGTGATGTTAGTGAGCCTTCCCACTAACGACGGGTATGACCTCAGTACTAACTCAAAATAGATCAAAACGTCCTTAGTGATGTCACTACTGCGGGACACCATAAGTGAGTCCAAATAAGGCTTCTGTGTTAAAAGAGTCAGGATACTGTATTTTCTTCCAATTTATGTGTCCTCGGTCAAATTTTGGCATAGCTTTTCTTATCAAGGCTTCAGTATGCCTCAGTCAACAGACTATGTTGTGGCTCATATGTGTAATTTTCTTCTTTACCCTGCAACTAGGATGCACAGAGTGTCCGTGTTTATGTCCTTATCTCCTTATTTTGCTCAGAGGAATTGTCCAAAATTAAGCCACAACTTTGCACAAAAGTTATTTGCCTTTGCTTTGCTGGTCATGCGTACTTCTCCCTCATCATGGATCTCGTCTGCACGTGCTGTGGTTCTTCCCCGTTGTCTGTAGTCTCTACGCATTGGGTTGAGGGCAGCAGGTCTTCTCCGATTTATGGCTTGATGTCACCCAAAAAGATCCAGGCTCTCCTTCCATGTAACTTCACTGGTGACTTCCTCCACTCTGAAGGGACCGTTGAACCTTGGCTCATCCCACTTTTTTCTCGTGTGGTTTCTCACCAGTTCCCTGTCCCCAGGGAACAATTGTAGTACATGTGAACCCTGAGCTTGGTCTGTTGTAGTATCGCCTTCTGTGTTCTGTGCTGCCCTTTTTGTCGTCACTGCAGCTGTCCTCAAATTACAGTAAGACAAAATGTCATGCAATTCAAGTAATTTTGCATTTCTGATACTAACACTTCCCCTGTTGGGTGAGCATCACATCTAGCTCTATCTCGGGGTGTTAGTGGCATGTGCATCATTCTGCCTGTCACGATTTCATGCATCGTGAGATGCTGGTCAGAACCAGGCTGGTTTTTGAGCACATACAGTGCCAGTGGAAGGCAGTGTAGCCATCCCTTTTTTAGAGTAAGCTTCAACTTGGCTATCCTTTCCTTTAACAAGTTGTTGAGCTTCTCGCATATCCTTGAGGATGATACGCTGAAGAAAACGTGTTCTTTATACCAAGCAATAAGCTAATCTGTTTGAATTCTGCATTAACAAAGTGAAGTACATTGTCTGACCTCATGACCTCACATATTCCCCATCTGGGAAATAGTTCCCTCACCAGAAATGTGGCCACACAGGTAGAGTCTGGGTGTGTACATGGACCTGCTTCTATCCATCTAGAGAATGGACACACCACAGCAATTAGGTACCTTTACCCATTACATACTTGAATCATATTGACATAATCGACATGCAAGTGCTGGAAAGGTCCATTGGGCCTTGGGATGACTCCTCTAATTACAGATAGTGTATGCCCAGCTGTGAACTGTTGGCAGATTATACAGTTCACCATAAAAAATGCAACGTGCTCTGCCAAGTTCGGTATGAACCAGTCTTCAGCAATTGTCGCTCCTAGATTCTCTTTTGTCATGTGCGCTGGATAGTGTACCTGTTCCAGTGCTATTTTCAATAAGGCTATAGGCATCACCGGTTTACCAGTGCAGTCTTGCCACCACAAGCTCTTGGAGGGGTTTAAAGAACACCCTCGCCGCCTCCAGAGGTTCTTCTTTTCCTGTGGTGCCTACCCTTGGAGCTCCATTAATTGGGTTTTCTCCATATTACTGTAACCGTCAGGTTCACTTCGTGAAACAATCATTCTCTCATGCACATCAGTTATTTCCACATTCATTATTATTTCGTCTTTGGTCACCACACGCTTGGCTTCATTGTCTGCTGCTTGATTTCCTTGTGAGATCAAATCTGTCCCTTTCATGTGGTGGCGCAATTCATGACCGCTATGCCCACTAGGAGTTGTAGTTCCTTAATCAGCCTGTCCAATAAGGCTGCGTGCTGCACTGGCGTGCCATCCGCTCGGAAGTAGCCACTCCTTTTCCAGCACGCTAGGCCTGCATGCACTGTCGATGTCAAATAGGCACAGTCACTGTACACTGTCACTTCCTGGTCTGCGTGATTTTCGAGTGCGAGTATCAACGCCAATAATTCTGCAGCGTGTGCTGAATAATGAGATGGTAATCGTGCACTAATGAGTACTCAAAATTCTCCATTTGCCGTGTGCTTCAACACAGCGGTGCCTGTGTGCTCTGCTATAAACATAGCGGGTTCACTGTCTTACATCAAATTATTTTAATCAATAGATTTGATATGATCACTTCATAAGCAGAAGCTCTCTGAGATGTCAATGTGCCTTTCGGTTTCTCTAGAATGGCAAATAGTGCGTGTTTGACGAACAACGTCATAGAGCATACCATTGCAATGGTTGTAGCTTCTCTATGGCGAACGCTACAGCAGCTAAACTTTTGTTTGCATGGAAAGTGACCCCTCATTACTGGGACTAGATTCCCACTGTAGTATGCCAGGGGCTTGTACCCTAACGTGATTCTCTGTGTGAGTTCCTACGCCATGACACTGCCATTCGTGTGTGAAAACAGGTAGAATTCCTCGCCATAGTTGGGAATCCCTAAAACTGGTGCCATGCAAATAGCCTTTTTTAGTTCAACACACTCTTCTTCCATAGTCTCGGTGCACTCAATTTTTTCTTTCGTCACCTGTGCTTTCTTTAGGGTTTGTAACAAGGGCTTGGTATAAAAGCTGTAGTCAAAGACCCATGTCCTGACATAATTGCATAATCATAGAAAACTCTGCATTTGTTTTATCGTGTGTGGCTTGGCTGTGTTTATTTATTTTTTTATTTAATATTTATAATGCGCCGGAAGCTCGCAAGCATCGGGGCGCAGATACAAGGACACAAAAACAGACAAACAGTGACTAGACAGGGAGGAGTTTAGTATGGCTTCAGCCCTTTCAGGGGTAACCTTTTTCCCCTCATGAGAGATCAGCAGGCCTATGTACAGCACTTCTTGTTGACAATACTGTAACTTCACTTTGTCAACTTTATATCCTTTCTCAGCCAATACAGTCAATAGCCTCCCTTTGATTTTTTGATATGGTAAACTGCGGTGTTGCATGACGATTCTAACGCCACTAAAATACCCTGCTCTATCATAGCCGATATTGTTTTGAAAATACCTTCATCTGCTTCCCTAGACATGGGATACTGTTGTGCTTTTGGTAAAATTGCTCTGGTTTCAATTTAATCTTTACTTCTCCGACTCCTTTCAACAAGTCTAAGTCATAAGGGCCTGTAGTCCACACTGAGACAGGCACCTTTGCCATGTCATTGTCAAAATATTCAGGACGTTTTTGTGCCAGCATCATTCTCTGGGGCACTTCTCTTTTGATCATTTTCACCCAATAAATGAGATTAACCTCAGCTGTAGTTTCATCTACACCTGTGTGCTCTTCAAACAGATCGTCATCAGTGACGTCAGTCAATCTGCATCCTTCCTCAATGGCGATCACTGTGCACCATTGTCTGCCTTCGTCATCACAACCGTCGATCAACAACCTTTTTCCTCGCACTATGGCTGTGTTTATTGCCAAGGGAAACACTTGTCCCTTTTCCTCATGCATAGGTATTCTTGGCCTAAATAGAAACTCATCTGGGGTTCTCATTGGTTTGTTTGTAAGGCCTGTTAGCCATGACATTAATATACGCACTCCATATGCAAATATTTCTGTTTCCAATGGAACAGCTCTCATAGCTGTTTGTCCTGCGTATGCTCTTATCATTTTGCATATGTTCAAATAATGCATTCCTGGAGTGGAACATAATATGCCCTTTTCCGTGAACCAGAGTGTCATGTTTAGCTTTGTCATTAGGTCTCGTCCCAATATATTTACTGGGGTTTGCCGGAATACAGCAGTGGCATATTCATGTCACATTCTCCTATAGAAACTGGAAGTTCTTTTGTAAAAGGAACACAACTTGTTGCTCCTATGAAGCCCTGAGTATTTATGGCATCGCCGGACAAAGAAAACTTGCCTTCACATATTCAAGAGCGTGTTGCACCTGTGTCAACTAAGAAAGAATACTCTTTATCCCTTATAAGGACATCTACCCTTAGTTCCTAGTGAGGGTTTGCTGTCACTGATAGGATAGAACAGATCAGGTTTCCCAGTGAGCTGTCCTAATCGATATATAAGTTTGTCCCATGTTGAATGAATGGGCTTCCTCCATCACCAGTGTTATTTCTTATTCCAGAATTCAGTACCTGTCCTGTACTTCTTGTTTGTAAATGTTGCATCGGCGACGGTTGAGACTGTCCTTGTGGAAAATGTGTCATATTCTGGGGTTGCAACCTTTGCTGTGCTCCCGGCGCTTGCTGTTGCACTGTGTGATTTTGTGCAACTCCATTTCCACCCTGCTGTAAAAACACAGGTGGATTCACCATCCCTACTCTCGTACCTTGGTCGTTTTGCACCATGCCTTGACTTCTGCATGTGCGTGCTAGATGCCCTGTCATCCCACACGTCCAAAATATAGGCATTGGTCTGATTATGTGCCCATTTAACATATCCTGATTGCCGTTTTGCATGTTTTGAAAACCTCCCTGATTACCTTGGAAACCTCCCTGATTACTCTGCCATGCTCTTCCTTGAAAGCCTCTCCCTCTGGGGTAAAACCGTTATTGCCTTGATCAACCTGCCTTTGATTATTGACCTGCTGTATGTTCGATCCATCTGTGCTAGTTATCATTGCCCCTTCAATGGCATATTTTGACAATTTCTCCTGCACTAATTTTGCCTCTTCAGCTATTTGTGCAGCTTCTTTTTTGCGATTTTTCTCTTGCACAGCCTGCAATAGTGAGCTATGGTCAACTGTATGTCAGACCACGGTTTGGCTGCAATTCCTACCAATTTCTTGAGCTGCTTCTGTACCTGATCTGGCAGCCCTTGGCATAATATATGGTAAAACACGTGTATGGATTTCCCCCAAGATTCGCAAGTTTCCAGCACCCAGGTGTCTTGGGAATTGTGGATGTAAAGCAAAGGACCCTCTGACTCCTTCATTTTACATGTCATTATCGCTCCCATATCTGAAGTATCCGGGTATAGCAATCGTAATGCTTTCCATACCGCAGCTCTGCAATTGTTAAACGGCGCTCCATCATGTGCAGTATTAACTGTAGTCACACCAGGGTAGCCTGCACATGTCCACAGATCGTCAGCTCTAGCACCAAGTATGGCGATGAAAAGAACCTTAATATCCCTGATAGCTAACGTGTTCCCTCCAATCATCTTTTTAGCTCATATATTCATTTCCCCCGCTCCCAATGTCAACATTGGAAGCTTATTTTTCAGATGTTCTCGAACCATTTGTGGCCAGGGTATGTACTGTGGCCTAGTTCCTCCTTTTTCAAGTAACGGGAATTGTAACACATGGCACTCCTTTTTCTCCCTCATCATTTTTCTATCCACTGCAGGGGTAATATTCCTGCATCGCTGCCTACCTGGCAATGTCCTTAGTCTGCTCACATAGGGTGGTGGAGACACCCCCCTCTGACTTTATGCTTCTCCTTCGTGTTGGTCTGATTGTGTGGCGGACTCTGATGTCTTTGGTGCAGATCCCCTATAATCTAACCATCTTATTCCCTTTCCTCTAGAGAAGCATTTTTTGCATTTTCTCTCATCTTCTCTTTCCTCGAATTACTCTCTTTCTGTGTCTGATATTGTCTGTGCCCAACTCATGCAATTTCTCTCATCCTCCTCATTCCTGTTTAGCAACAACCTATCTAGGGACAACCCTCTATTTCTGCTACTTCGGGAGGCATCCTCAGTGTCATACAACTGAGTGCTCTCAAGACGCTCATCCTCTTCCCCTCCCTTGGGGTACCTGTTCTAGCCCCATTTCATCATATATTCTATCGATCGTCTCTCCAATGCTTCTGGTGTCAAAGTCATCTTCCATATTTGCCCTAGACATGCCTGGTACTAAATCGTACTAAGGAAAGAATTCTTCTATGTCTTCCCAGTCTACTACTGGATCGGATTTTGTAACCTCCATTACCAGATATTCAAGATCTCTCTGTCTTCGCTTACGTTCTATGTCGTCATCGAACTCTCTGTGCTTTCTCGCTTCATCTCTGACCCTATCTTCTTCTTGTTTCCTCGCATCTCTTCGCTCATTTGCCCTTCGTTTTTCCTCATCTCTTCGTCTTTTTATTCTCTTCTCCCGTATCTTTTTTCTACTTCTTCTATTCTCCTGTGTTTCTGCCTGCCCTGATCATCTGTTGTTCTCTGCTTATGATCATGTTTTCTTTCTTGCTCCTCATGATGTAACGGCTCTCGTTTCTGTCTGTCCTTTTTTCTGATTCTTTTGTCTCTCAATCCTTTTTTCTTTTCCTTCTCTTTCCTTTTTGAATCATATGGCTCTCCCTTTTGTCTCGCGTCCTCAATGCCTTTGATATGATATGATATGGCATTTATAACGCGCCTATACATAAGTGTTTCAAGGCGCGATGAGGCAAGGGAGGGGGACAAGGGATGACGGACAACGATCCTACTAGCCCAGGTGTCATTCAGATCGCTCAAGTGAGTGGGAAGGGGGCAGGGACAGTGCAATACATGGGAATAATTATAACAATAACAATAGTGAGTACCAGCATGTGGCAAGTGCATGCGTAAGTGCAGACATCAGGTGTCAAGGGCTGGAAGGGAGACTGTAGGGATACAGAAACAGTCCCAAAGTGCGGGGGTTACCAGGTGGGCAGTGCAGGTGTGTGACGCTTGGTGGGAGAGGGACCTGGGCCCGCAGTCAGAGGGTGTCCAGGTAGCCAGTGCCATACCAGTTACAGCCAGAAGGTCAGCAGAGGAGAGGCGGAGAAAAAGCAGCAGCAAAGAGAAAGGTTTTGGAACCAGAACCGGAGATGGTTCTCCTCAAGTTTAAGGGAGGCAAGGAGACTGTTCCAGAGGGAGGCCCTAGCCGAAGAAAGAGATCTTCCACCAACTCCTTGCTTGGAGAAGCAACTGACTCTGAGGGAGATGGAGGTGGATGAGCGAAGAGCTTGAGAAGGAAGATATTTGGGAAGAGAGAGTTGAAGGTATTGAGACCCAAGACCACAGAAGGCCTTGTGAACAATGCAGAGGGTTTTAAACTTAATCCTCGCAGCCACTGGTAGCCAGTGCAGATTTCAGTCCTGGAGAGATACGATCCCTGGGCTTCAGGCCAAGGACAAGTCTCACAGTCCTGTTCTGGATAAGTTGCAGAGGGCGGAGAGTAGAAGCAGGCAGATTTAGAAAGAGGCTGTTGCATTAGTCCAGCCTAGAGAGAACCAGAGCTCTGGAGACAGTGAGCTTCTGGTGAAAGGAGAGGAAAGGAAGAATACCAGGTATTGGTTGAACAGCCAAGGAGAGAGGTTAGACCCCTGGGGGACACCACAGATAGAGAAAAAGATAGCAGAGAGGAAGGACCCACGTTGGACCTGGGAGGGTCAGTCAGAGAATGAGGTCAGCCATGCCAGAGCCTGACCAGTGATACCCAGGTTATCACAGAGACGGTTGAGCAGGGTGGCATCGTTGACAGTGTCAAAGGCAGAAGAGAGATCCAGCAGGATGAGGACGCAAGGGGTGTTAGAGTCAAGGTTGGAGAGCAGGTCTTCACGGATGTTCAGGAGAGCAGTTTCCATGCTTCTGGCATCTCTGAAGCCAGACTGATGCCATTGAGTTTCAATAAAATCTGCCCTCCCATCCATTTGTTCTGTGTGAATGCCATCTCATCAGTCCTACCCTCATCTCCTTTCCATCTCTTTCCCTCTCTACTTGTATCTGGAGATGTACTTGGTTGTGCTTGGTCTCCTTTTTCTTTCTCGCGCCTCTCCTCGTCCCTCAGGATTTTGGAGGTAATATCTCTGTTTCGGTCTTTCTCTGGGCTTTCGTCACTACTTTGCGTAGGTGACTCATATGATGGGTTGCTATATCCTGTGGCTGCTTTAAGCTCCCTCAGCGGGTATAATCCTTTGTCTTTACTGGCTTCGCTTTTTGTTTCAAACGGGGCAGGTAGCACAGAAGGCGTTTCACCCCCACTGTGCATATGTTAAGTATCCAATCTAACGGTGGCTCCTCCTCCTTTTCCGCTTGGTACATCTTCCAAAGCTCTAAACTAGCTAGGTGTTTATCTTACTTTTTGCCAGTATACGTGGCATGCAAATATGTAGTCATGTCTTGCAGGACCATTTTAGATAGCGATCCGCCTTGGGGCCATGGCATAAACATTTTGTTGGCTGTTTCTGTAACCCATTCTGCACTGTACTTCTTCAGCTTAGGTGCATGTTTTGGCAACTGTTTGCACAAGTGTACTAACAGGGTAACGTCTTCCATGCTTAAATCTGTTTATCCTTTCCTTATATATAACAATTTGTTATGCTTTACGTTTCACAAACAAGATCAACAATATGAGCGAGCACCAATCGTCGCAAGCTCCAATCCCGTCTTTTCACAAAATCAATTTACTTTTACTTTTTCAAAGAACAACCATCAATCCATGCCATACAACATTTTGTCTATTCAATCGCACAATTTTCATGCTATTTCCCCCAAAAATGTTCTTACTTCGTGACGTCAGAAAAAAGAAAAACACAAGACAGACAAAACAGACTAGACAGACTCTGGCCGGCTACATACATCTCATGCCATCTGCTCCCTCAGATGCATTTCTGCCCCTATTTATTATTCCGACATGGAATGTAAGCCAATTTCTTTCAGATCGCCTTTAATCGATTCTGGTCTCCTATATCGCCCTATTCATTCAGGACGTTAAATGCAGGCTTCTTCTAGTGCTATATCACAACTGATGTATCTGGGCGTATACTCCTCTCTCTATTTCTCGGGTATCCTCCTGGTATCTTTCTCTATTTCTCCGGTATCCTCCGGGTATCTTTCTCTATTGTTCGGCCACCCTCGAGTCAATATTTTCCCCTTATATATACATTATACTCTTACTCTGATGTTATTTTTGTCTCACCTGCCTCCGTTACCTTCCCTTTCCTTGTTCTAAGGCATGCAACTTTTTGCCAAACTATTCAGTCTTTTTTCACTCACTGTTCGCATTTTTTTTACTTTCTGGACGCTCTGGATTAGCCCCTTCGTAACTGCCTGTCTGTGCTGTTTGTCCGATCAGCTGCTCGTAGAAGTGGGAAGGGGTTTATGGGGGAAAGCAAAGGTTCATTCAGACCTAACCTGCAGGGTTATTACTTAGACTAACCACTATCTACAGGGAGCCTCTTGTACTACTCAGCCGGATGGCAAAGGACTCGTGATATTGCCGAGAACCCAGAGTTACTTATGTCGATGGCCAATGGGTATCTTATCTAATCGATTCTAATCGAACCATCAATCGCTACTACCAAGTGTACAAATCAATAATGACAATAGTTTGGCAAAGGGAGTCCTTTTAATGACAAGTACAAAAAACGTGGAGTTCAACGAATATCAGCAATCACTCAATCTTCCTTCTCGCTTCAACTCCAATCAATTTCAGAGAAAACATAACATTTATATCAAAAACTCGTCATCACTGACGTGTAACTCTTAAAACTTAGCATGCAACTTCATTGGTTCTAGGAAGGTAACTTTAATATAGGTACTATATCTGTATATGGTAACGGGGAAGGGGATTGGATAAACAATGTCAGGTGGGGTAACTAAGCCCTTCCTTCAAAATGACTACTGTAAACATCACTAAAAGTATGACGTCTCATTGGTTCTACTAACTATAGGACCCTAGATTAGACGGTCCACTATGAATAGGTTGGCATCAACCCCAATCATACTTTTACACTTGCGCTTAGCAGAGTGCAGAATTGCCGGCCAGGTGCAGGGAGTTTGTCTGCACCCCAGCTTCCCTCCAATTATTGTTACAATGAATCATCACCTCAGTGGTCATGTGTCAATTATTTATTTGTGGTTGGCCTCAAGTCTGCTTCTTGGTCTGGGAAAGTTAAGGCGTCAGGGCATGGCAAGTGTCCATGCGTAGGTGTGAAAGTTTCATCCCTTCCTCCTGATCTGGTCCGTCAAATCGGCCTTTCCTTCGTGCAATTTCATATATTTGATTTAATTCTGCCAGTCATCTACCATCTGTGGCTTATCTTGACCTTCCTGAAAAGGATACTCTGTTCTTCTTCTCTTTAATTGTATCCACTGTTGGTCTATTTCAGCTGATACAACCTTGATTTCTTCGCATGGTTACCTTCGCCTGAGTTTCTCTCCATCTTTAATTCTCGATTTGTTTGCTGTGAAACTCTCCTCTTGAGACCTTTAGTAACCTTTGGTTGATTCTGCTCTTGTGCGTAGTGGAAGTATACTTATATAAAGTGCTTTCATGAGGTAGATATGTACAGGTGGTGCTTGCCGCAATCTATCTTACTACTAAGCATAAGCAAGCCTCACGATTTCTGTACTTCTTGGGGTTACTTTTCAGATGTACACGTTTAAACTAACTGAATATCTTCATCGTGCATATGGCATATGTTTTTGACATCTTGACATCAATTGTTTTCTCTTTACTTATATCTTCTATATGTGAGTTAGTCCAGGTTCTTATGACGTCATCATTCGTCTTCCTTCAGTATCTTCTTAGTTTCTTCGGGTATTACATTCTGACAATTGTCATTCTGTCTAATTTGTCGATATGGTTTTCTCAGTGGGTACCTTACTATCCAGGTTTTCTTAGGTTTCGGTACTTCAACAGGTGCTGTTATTCTGATAGATACTGGACAGAGCCCAACTGTGGCTCTCTGCTGGTTTATTTGTATTTGAATTTATTTGTTTATATAGCGATTTACACCAAAGCGTTGCACAGTTGAACAACCTGGTACATAAAACATAAAACAGTATAACGGTAGAAGCAAATTATAGTTATGAATCAATCAACAAACCAGTAAGAAGACCAATTGAACCAAAGGGAATGGGGGGAGTAGAGCAGTGGGAATGTGAGGGAGAAGGAGAGGTGGGGAGGAGAAGGAGGAGAGAGGGGAAGGGTGAGGGTGGGGTGGTTAGGGGTGGAGGGAAGAAATCAAGGGAAGCAGAAAGAAGTGAGGGGGAGCAAGAAGGGGAGGGAGTTTCAAGGCGGGGGTGGAGGAGGAGAGATTTAAGGAAGGTGGGAAATGAGGTGAAAGTAGGGATAGAACGGATTGAGAGAGGTAGGGAGTTCCAGTGCAGGGGAGCCGGGAGCTGAAAGGAGCGGAAACGGGAGGGGGCACAAGGGGATGAAGGTACAGTGAGGAGGAAGTGGTTGGCTGAACGAAGGGAGCGGGAGGGAGTGTAGAAAGAGAAAAGGGATGAGAGGTAGGGGGGAGCAAGCCCATAGAGAGATTTGAAGACAAGGCAGAGAAAGTGAAATTTCATTTGAGAGTGAAATGGAAGCCAGCCAAGGGAGGAGAGGGAGGCCGAGATGGGTCGCAGGAGGTAAGAAGACAGAGGGTGCAGATAGCAGAGTGGTAGATGGACTTGAGGGGGGTGAGATGAGAAGTGGGTAGACCAAAGAGTAAGGAGGAGCAGTAGAAGAGGTGAGAGAAGATAAGAGAGGAGATTAGAGGTTTAGTAGCATGAAAGGTGAGAGAGTGGCAGATTTTGTGAATATTGAAGAGGTTGTATCGACAGGCACGTGAAGTGAGAGAGATATGGTTGGAGAAAGAGAAAGAGAAGTCAAAGTGAATGCCTAGGTTATGAGCGTGGGGAGAGATAGGGAGATTAGCTGGAGGGAAGTGAATGAAAGGAGGAGGGGAGGGAGGAGGAAGAGAGTTGGAGGGGAAAAAGATGAATTCAGTCTTGTCAGTGTTAAGGGAGAGAAAGCGGGAAGACATCCAGTTCTTTATGGCAGTAAGGCAGGAAGAGACTTTTAGGTGGAGGTCAGGTGAGAGGGAAGAGAAAGAAAGAAAGAAAGAGTTGAGTGTTGTCGGCATAGAAGTGGTGGGAAATGCCAAACGAGGAGATAACAGGGGCAAGGAGTGAGGTGTAGAGTGAGAAAAGGAAAGGTCCAAGCACTGATCCTTGAGGTACGCCGCACTCAAGAGGTTGAGATGGAGAGGACCGGCCACCCCAGGAAACAATAAAAGAGCGGTAAGAGAGGTAGGAGGATAGCCAGTTAAGAACAGAGCCTGTGAACCAAAAGGAAGAAAGAGTGTTAAGAAGAATGGGTTGATCAACAGTGTGGAAAGCAGCAGAGATTTCGAGAAGAATGAGAACTGAGGATTGCTTAGAGTGTCGAGCAGAAAGGAGGGAGTTAAGAATGTAGGTAAGAGCAGTTTCAGGAGAGTGCTTAGGGCGGAAACCTGACTGGGAGGGGGGTAGGAGGGAGAAATTGGTGACAAAGGTTGAAAACTGGGAGTAGGCAAGGCATTCAAGGAGCTTAGAGAGGTATGGAAGAAGAGAAATAGGGCGGAAGTTAGAGGTGAAAAGGGGATCGGCCAAAGGTTTCTTCAAAATAGGGATGATAGTGGCGTGTTTGAAAGCAGAGGGGAAGGTGGCTGATGAAAGGCAGGTGTTGAAGAAGGAAGTAAGGTAGGGAATGAGAGGAGGTAGATCTTAGGAATAAGAAGGGATGGGAGAGGGTCAGTAGGGGGAGATGTGGGGTGGGCTTTGGAAAGGAGGGTGGGGACATCGGAGGGGGAGACAGGTGAGAAGAAGGACATACATGTAGATGGGGGGGAGAAGAGGTGGGAGAGAAGGAGCAGCTTATTTTTTGCCGAAGGGCAAGAATCTTAGAGGAGAAAAAGTTAGCAAAATCAGAAGGAGAAAGGGTAGAGGAGGTAGAGGGACCAGGGGTAGGAGTGGAGAGAAGTCGTGAGAGAGTTTGGAAGATGCGGCGAGGGTGAGCGGCTTGAGAGTGAAGAAGGTTAGAGTAGTAGGATTGTTTAGCCGAGGCAAGACAAGAGTCATAAAGAGAGTGGTAAGAGAAATATGAGGTTTGGTTGGAAAGCGAAGGAGATTTGAGCCAGAGTCTCTCAAGTCGTCTGAGGAGACGCCACATCGAGAGAAGATGAGGAGTGAGCCATGGTTGAGAGGGTTTCCGGGTTGGATGGAAGAAAGAAAGGGGGTGAAGTTGATCAAGGGAAGAAGAAATCAAAGAGGTGAGAGTGGATAGAGCATCATTGGGTGAAAATAAAGACAAATCTTGGAGAGAGGGAAGAGAAGAAGAGCAGGTGTCAAAAAAGAGAGAGGGATCAAAGTTGCAAAGGTCACGCCGAGAAAAGATGAGAGGAGAGGGCCTATTGGCAAATGGATGTGGAAGGGGAGTAAGGGAGAAGGAGAGTCAGGCATGATCAGAGAGGTAGATAGGAAGAGTAGAGACCGGGGAAGAGGGGTAAGAAGAATTGAAGATAAGGTCTACAGTGGACCCAGAGGAGTGAGTAGGAGAAGAAGGAAGAGGGGAAAGGAGGTAAGAGTCAAGGATGGAGAAGAGGGATGAGGAATGAGTGGGAGAAGATAAGTGGAGGTTAAAGTCACCAAATACAGTTAGAGGAGAGGGGGAAGGAGAGATAAGCGAAAGGAGGTGGTCAAGGTCATCATAGAAGGAGGAAAGAGGGCCAGTGGGTCGATAGATGATTAGAAAACTAATGGGGTGAGGAGAGGAGAAAGATTTGTAGAGAAATTTGAAGGAAGGGAAAGAAGGAAGAGGTGGTGAGGAGGTAGAGGAAAGGTATTTAGCGTGGTAGAGGAGGCCAATACCTCCCCCACGGCCAGTAGCATGAGAGATGTGAGAGGAGGAGGATGAGGAGGTGGTTAGAGAGGCAGGTACAGAGGTGTTGTTTGTGTAATGCATACCTTTTTTAACATTGAATTTCAGGCAAATTAAACCTTCAACTTCCTCCACAGATCGGACAGTAATACTAGAATGCCTTCCTGTGGCACTGCTGTGCTGGTACCAATGATGTAAACTTGTAGGTGGAAGCAGGTAATAGGATTCTCACTTTTTTGTTGAGAGTGTTTTCCTGTAATTTGAGAGTAAATGTGGTTAGTACACTGCTTATTTTTAGGCCTAGTTATAGAATACACGTGCCCTTCAAAAAAGCAATCCATGCCAGTGTGAAATGCTGTGTTCTGTTTATGTAGTGGATCACATCCTCTAGCCTCCTGACTCCTGTGCCCATGTATGCATAGAACAAGCTAAAGTCGGGTTATGATTATTGTCTCTGGTTCAGCAACATTTTGAGGTATCGTACTCTACAAATTATATATGTAAGCATGATCTTAAGTACACAAATCAGGGAGACATTTAGACTGATGCCCAGAGACGTTTTTGTAGGGACGGCAAAAGGGGCACTTGCCCAGGGCCCCCACCTTGGAGGGGGCTCCACAAAGCTGCCTGATCTAAAGAGGTAAGATTCCTTTTTTCACAAGACTTAAATAGCACGCGTCAGGATATTTGATGGCATTGTCCTGATGGTCTAAACCTATTGCCTGACTGTTTTGCCAAGTACATTCTGCCTCGATCAATTCATCATGTAATGCTTTCTTCGTTCACTGTGGTACATATAGTGTGTGTGTTCTTTGCGGCACAACTCCTGTAGCATTCTTTCCTTCCTGTGGGAATTATGTATATCATTTGCAATAGCCAAATTTGAAATGCATATTGATATGATATGATGTGGCATTTATAACGCACCTATACACAAGTGTTTCAAGGTGCGCAATTGAGTGCCCCAATGGTTCAGAAGTTAGCGCAATGTGTTAAGCACTCATTGCAGAGATATGTGTTACTATGCAAGATTAGAATAGCACATGCCTGTAAGGCTGGCTGAGCCTTTCCTATGTCTGAAGTTTATAAACCTGCCTGTGTATGTACTTGATCTTGCAGCACAACAGGTGCTATTGTCAGCAATGTGCCTACATCAGATAGCGGTTTGTATAAAAATTAACATGTCATCCTTATGATCCTGGCTTTGCCAGCAGACAATACAGTGATCCTGGTCAAATCATCTAATATCTTGTACATTACTGTACTGTCTTCTGTAAAGTTTGCCTCCTCGCATGCTGGTGGCATCGTTTAGCCCATTACTTGATCTTTCTTCTTATTTAGGCTGAGTGGAAGGGGTGGTAGACAAGAAGGGAGTGGACCAGATGGTGTAAAAGTCAATGGTTTTTCCTGCACTTTTAAAAATGACAATTTCACAAGCCAGTGTTTTGGAACTATGTAAAGCTTTAAAATACAAAAGACCATCCCAGATTAAATCTGTTAAATCACACTGATTGGTATGCTGGTACACCCTTCTATAATATTTTGTTTTTAAAAATGGTCATGTTTGGTAATGTGATTGGTGTACTTTCCAAATCAGTTTTATAAAATGAGATTATTTTAGTTCATGGTAAGAACTTGTAGTGAAAGTGTTCAAATGCAGGAATTGCAGAGTTGGCACACATCCCAGCTTCACCCCTTAACCAGTGTGTGTAATGCTGGGCATCTAATTTAATCTTGCACTGCCTAGCCTCTCAATATTGCCAGTCTCTAAACCTTTAAAAATTGTCAGCCCTCCAGAGAGATTTTGTTCTCAGGGTATAATCTACAAAACAGCCTCACTCATGGTTTCACCGGCTATAGTCTTGCGTCCACTATAATAGTGAGCATTGATATACTGCACATCACAGGCACGTTATTCTTTTGATCTCTATTGGCAACACTATTTGAAAACCATGTGCCACTTACAATCTCAATTTGTCTGGATACAGACACCTTCCTGGTAGTTTCTAATCTGCATCCACTATCCATGCTATGGTATGTGTAGCTTTCGCGTTCTCCTCTCTACCAAATGGTCTCCTCTATCCATGCTTGAGCACGATTGCATTCTGTGAGGCAGCACATGTGAGTTCTCTGTCTATTCTGGGTCACATGTACCTTTTACACAGGGTCCTGCATTAAAATGTCTCCTGAATCTATGCTAGAACAGAAGTAATCTCTTTGTAGAGTGATAATGTTGGCCTTCAAATGGTACTTGTTTATCATTCTGATTAGAGCAAGAATGAAGAGTGTAAAGGGATTTAAAGGGAGTAAACATCCTTATTTTTAATTCTGCGAGGCAACATATCAACCTATCGGTTCTGATTGCGGTAGGGTGGGTGGGGCAGATATTCTTGATTGATTAATTCCTTTGGTTTGGTGGAGGGGGGCCCAAAGATGTCAGTGCCCAGGGCCCCAAAAGTGCTTAATATGTCCCTGCTGATGCCATGTATCACAGGCAATATTCAACTGTAGTTTCCACTTTGATATGAAAGATGATGTAAATTAGCAAACATTCTTGCCGTTTTGCTTCTGTTGTACGATCAACAGTAGCCAAGAAGTTTTGGATTTGGTCGAGTTATGAAAAGGGTATTTTTTGCATTATTGTTGCTGCAAGAACAATGCCGGTCTTGTAATGAACACGTCTGGATACATAAGTAGATGCTTGTAAGCAAATTTGCACCTCAAGGGAAACTAAAAAAAAAAAACCGGCGTTGCAGTTTGTACAAGCACACACACATGCACACGCGTCCTTCTCGGCTATAATGGATCTGAGCAAAATGTACTTTCTGCATGACAGGAGGCAGAAAACTCCCCAGTTCAGTTTGCATTTTCTACTAACTCGTCGGGTATGGACGGCTCGCTGGGTGTGAGGTCAGCAAGGCAGCAGCCGAAGGAGCGCAGAGTTTCTCACCTGCAAGTACTTGGAACAGGCTGTAATTGTAGCGAACACAGAAAAGCGCCTCGTCCGTTTAACTGTAACTGTAACTGTGGCGAAAGTTATTGAAATATGAACAAAAACATGTGAAATGAAATTTAAAAAATGCTAACATTTTAAGACTTTACAAAGGCAAATAAGGCATGCCTATTTGAATGAAACACAGTGAATCATGCACAAAGCCTTCTCCATGAAGAAAATACACGGGTATTACTTACATTCATTTTCTACATTGATTCAATGTATGGGGATGCTACATTTGGAACGCATAGAGGAAACCAGCATTTTTGTTTTTTATGTCGGCATGTGAGAGACATTTTCCAGGTGCTGCCACAATTGTAGTATCTGGCCATACAATGGCAACAGCTGACAAATAGTTTTAGCACCTGGGTATATTATGACAGTGCCTGGCAAAGTCCTGTCTAATTCCAACACAAGAGGCACAAGTACTGATTTAAGTGGGCCGGGGCCGACCCCTGGCAGGCCCCGAAATCTCGTTTTGAGGTGGGGCCCTGTCTGGGTTCACTAGTCTCCCCTGGCAGCCCCGGCCACTACATGACAAGGATTTTTTTCTAAAGCCTGAAGCTCTTGCTCATGTGGAAGAGCTTCAGGTTTCAGAAACAAATGCCTTTCATCCGTCTGCGAGGCATCCTTCAAGCAAGAGAAGCCCGTGGGCCGGCGCCACCATTCAGGAGAGAAACGTGTGCCCGCTGGAACCAGTGGCCTTGTTTTTTAAATCCTGAAGCTCCCGCGCATTCGCAGGAGTTTCAGTCTTTAGAAAAAGGCTAAAGCTTCTTCCAGTGGCCTCACCCTGTCAGCCTTAATGGTGACGCTGTCCCTCCCCAGCTGGCGAGGGGCAGGGTCACCACTAAGGCTGAATAGGTTTAGGCGCGGTCCCCTGCCAGGCAAGCCTATAGAAAATAAATGCAGAGATCAGCACCCTCTCCCTCATGGGGAGAAGGTGCTGATCTATCCAAAAGGCTGCCTGGCAGGGGTGCCAGTATCCCATTGAGCAGGGGCTCTTCAGGGGGGCGTGGCCTAACAGGTCAGCAGGCGACCCCCGCCATTAGGCCACGCCCCTTGATGAGCCCCTGGTCATTTAGCAGTGCAATTTAAGGCACTGGTTTTGCCTATTCTTGCTATTAACAGGGATTCAATGCAAGAAACAGATGCAAGGACACACATTTTGATTATAAATTAAGTGCCTGGAGTCACACTTGGTTGAGACTAATTAGAAATAATATAGGTTTTCCCTTAAAAGCACAGAGCTAGCTCAAAGAGTTCCTGGATGAAGGGTGTTTGAGATCGGGGGACAGGTAGTGGTTGAGAATGGTCATGGAGACTAGCATGGTCATGAATGATCAATGTGTGGATAAATATCCAAGCAATACCCACAGCACGTGTGCCCCCCAACATCCCATCTCTCTGCTAAGTTTACTTTGCATACCAATAGTTGTGGCTTATTGGTAGCACTTAAACCACCACTTAATTGCCAACGTCTGATTCCAGAGCTCTCAAGTTTCAATTGGTCATGCATGGGAAGGGCATCCCGCTCTGTTTCTTTTATTTCCTTTGAATCCTGCAACTTGTAGTTTTTTCAGGCCTAGTTGAAATTTAGGTAAACTACTAATCTTAGCTCGCACCTCACACATGGCCATGAGGAACTGGAGACATCTGCCACTTTAAAAAAAGTTAAACATTTGAGTTTGGAATGCAATATCGGTGAGCTCAAACTATCTTCAAGATAGCATTTTGACGCAAACTATTAGTAAGAGTGGCACATTGTGATTTGTCCCTAGCCATTTTCCCCTCCAGCCCCCACTACAGTCTCAAAAACAGGACAAACTGAAAATCAAGCAAATTTTGTATATATTTTTCAGGAAAGGTTATGGGAAATGGAAAGATAGGACACTTGGCCATTCAAATAGTAGTCACAGATAAAGGTGTGTGTAGGATTAGACAAACTAGGAATGGAGTGCACAACATGCAGAAAACACTTTTGCATTAAACCATGAAATATTCAAAGACGTGAAAGTATTTAACTTTCGAAAGCTGCCACTATGCGAATGTCCCAGTCAGCACAGTAAGAGCATTGGGTACTAATGAATAATTATCTTTCGAACATCAATATGTGGCTTTTCCAACCCATTGTCCACAAAATGTTTGGACCAATAATTACCAAAGATATTCTTGTAACGAAGGTCAGGTGTGAATAAGGCATTTTGATACTCCATTTGGACACAGCGTATTTATTTAGAAACAGAGTGATGTGCACTTAATAAATGGTTAGATGTAAAGTATAAATTCACTCAATAAAATGTAAAGATAGTGTGCAATGGGATCCGATGGTTTAAAGCTGCTTTTGCTGAGCGGTCAAGACGTGAGGGGACGCCATGCAATTGGAAATGAATCAACCTGGGTCCTGAACCACCACGGATGCCGCAACACTTCACTTCTTACACTCAGATTGTACTGTCAAATACACAGCAAGATACTTTGAGTCAGCTCGGTTTTATTAATGCAGGCAGTAACAGTATCCACAGAGTTGTACTATTGATTACTCTTTGTGTACCGTCACCTATACAGCAAGATACTTCAAGCCAGCTTTGGCGGTTTTTGAATGCAGGAAGCAACCACACCCACGGAGATGTACCATTAACCACTCATCTTGCGCCTATGCCAGCAGCACTCAGCAGCCATTCATTGGCACACCAGGAGAACCACAAGAGAAGGGGTGCGCCCCTAAAGTGAGGGACCTGTGATTTTGGAGCCAGCCCCACACACCCCTGTGAGAAGTACAGGGGTTATTTTCCTGCCCTGTGTACCGTCACCTATACAGCAAGATACTTCATGCCAGCTTTGGCGGTTTTGAATGCAGGAAGCAACCACACCCACGGAGATGTACCATTAACCACTCAACTTGCGACTATGCCAGCAGCACTCAGCAGCCATTCATTGGCACACCAGGAGAACCACAAGAGAAGGGGTGCGCCCATAAAGTGAGGGACCCGTGATTTTGGAGCCAGCCCCACACACCCCTGTGAGAAGTACAGGGGTTATTTTCCTGCCCTGAGGAAGGCTTAACATGGATGCCACGACCACCGGCACGCTGAAACCTGCATCAATTGCCCAGAAACTAAGAATGGGCATTGCATAAACATTAGATATTTCACGTTCACGTAGGCAGATCGAAGACATGACTATTAATTAATCATGCCGGAAAACTGTCCAGGGTTCTATTTAGTGTACCTTGGAGAAGTCTGAAAAATGAATTGTTTTATTAATGAATGTATGATTACTATGATTAAATCTTTATTGTTGACTTTGTTCTTCTTTTCTTATGTCATTTGTGTCATCTCACAATTGTATCTCCTTAAAACATTGCTTTTAGGAATTGTACTACCAATATACCCATGTAAATATGTTGTTTGCAATCTTTTGTTAGGAAAAAAAATGTTTTCTTTGTGGTATACATATTAAAATCAATTTTAAATATTGATATGAAATAATAATGCTAAAATAAAGAAAAATAAAAAAAATCAATTGTGACAAAAATAATTTTGGTCATAAATATAATAAAGATCAAGGTTAATTTAAAGATCACAGTAATACATACAAAATACAATAGTGACACAATTAATATTGACCATAAATAATCAATATGAATAAAATAATTGTATCAGTTCTTGAAGAATACAATAGTGTAAACACATAATATTGATCAGAAATATTCATGATCACAAAGAATGTAAAAATACTGTGAGATACTCTTTGGGACTTTTGTGCATGATAATATTTGTTATGAATAATTACAAATGAAAACAACCACCCAGAGTGTTGTTAGCAGCATGGTTAACCCCTTTTGTTGATTATTGTATGTTGCCTCCATCCACGCGTTCCCGCAGGGCCCCCCCCTACCTTTTTGTAATACTTAAAGCTGCTTATAAGCAATCACAAATCTAAATGTGTTCTTATTCCCAACCTGTCTGGATCAGCACATTTTAAGGTGGGGAATCTGTCTTATACAGTAATCAAATGAATCACATTACTTTACAACCTGTGACATAGTGGAGAATGAAAGGATTTTATAAAGAGCAAGAAGAGAGATGTACATCAGGGGTTGCAGGCAACTTGTTAAGACATTTTCATTAGACTAGTGCATTTTACAGCTGCAATTAAGTCATTAATGCTCAGCTGGCCAGCTTAGAAACAATACTGGCGGGCCAAGGTGTAATGCTACTGTTTGATAAAGATAGCTCAAAGAGATACCAGAAGGATGTCTTCTGGGCAGGGAGGAGCAGGTACTGGGAGGAAATGGACATAGGCGTTAGTATGGCGTTAGTATGGCAAGTTACAGCTACACCTACAAGCTGTGTGTCCCTCATCACATGCTATCTCCCTCCTAGTTGTACTCCAATGCAAGTGTTTTGGCTCATTGGTGGCGCTGAAGCAGCCCCTTATAGAAAAAAGCAGATACATTAACACTTAAGTTTAGGTTCTGGAAATGTGCATCATAACATATAAGGCTGGTCTGAAAAGTGACCCTGCAGTTACTAAATGGAATGTGAGCAGGTAAAAGAGATAGAGGCAACACTTTTGAAATCACAGTGTACATCAATGCACAGCTAGGGCTGTTCCCGAAAAATGCTGCACTTCAATGTTTAAGCACTAATGATTCACTGTTTTCAAAAGGCAAATCTGCTACTCATAAATTGAAAACTACCACCTGCGAGACCTTCATGGTGTTCTGCATATGAGGACATTTTTTTGTGTAAGCCAGCTCAGTTTGTCTTGCCAGTGTTCCATCCTTTATACTGAACTTTGGGTTCACCACATCAATGTACTTTGACTCCTCCTGCTGAGTTGTCATTCTTGCTGACGCGTGATAAATATGATTAGCGTCCTATTTGAGAATACATTTCTTGGCTTTTGCATGTTTTAAGGTAGCTGATTATTATTAAAGAGGTGAGTTAAAATACGGTGCTTGCTCTGTCAATCTCCGACGTGATTTTCAGAATCAAGTAATTTATTTTAGAATTTTTACTTTGCTTACATTAAACGTAAGGGACTTGTGGGTGCTGTTTTATGCCGTGTGTTATTTTTCCAAGGCAGTAAGACAGATGGTGGAATTAGGACTTTTTGAATGTGTGGGCCTTTGCCTATACAGACTTCCATGAAGCTAACGGCAAAAACCTGCAAACTTCATAAAGTAGCATCATTTTAAATGCCCTCAAATGGGTTTTGCAAGTAAATATTTATGCAAATTTCATTGATAGCGAGATATAATGTTCCATGGTCTTGCTGTGAGTTCCCCCTTCATAAACAGCCATACAGGATCTTGTTAGCTACTAATCATGGGAGTGGGTCCAGAGACATTCCTGCAAAACACTGTTTTCTGAAATTATTTGTTGCAAATCAATTACCAGATTAAGTATCCATGGCACACCAAGAAGCAATCAGGCTAACCATTATACCACTTCCCTTTCCTGATTTTCTATCGTCGTTGGTGTAGATTGATTACAAACTCGTGACCTGAATAACCTGGATGCATCCATCAGTCTGCTCTGTGATCCTCCCATTTTGTCAATACTAAAACACAGGTAATTGTTAATTATATTTATTGCAAGATATTGTGTGAACTTTTTAAAAACTTTAAAAATCTATTTTGGAAGGGACAGATGGTGGGGTTGGATGAAATCGGGTCACAGAAATGGTGATTTAATTGTATCTTGTCTTTTCCATGTATGATTTTTTGGTGGGTGCACACCATAGCAGAGGAGGCAGATGGAGAGGGGCTAAAGTAAACTGACCCTAGGAATGAAAGGGGAAAGTGGCGGAGGATGCATAACAGCTGCTGGAAGTAAAAGCCATGTTTGTGCTTGTTTTTTGTCTCTGTTTAGTGGCTGGTAGGCTAGCCACTACCAGACCCATTGTTTTCCGTTTGGGAAGATAGTGAGACTTGAGAGGCTTGAAAAAAACAGAGAATAAAAAAAAAAAAGATCATTGAAAGGCATATAACAATACAACATATAGTAACATATTTCTTGTACTGTGAATTTTTACAATAGAATATGTTACTTTTGAAAAAGAACACAATGTAAACGATTTACTGGATATTTTAGTTGTGCAAGTTTCTTAAAATGTGTGCAAATACGCAAACAATACATTTGACATTTCTTATATTGCAGTGTTTTGTAATTTGGTCGACAATGAACGTGTGTGCATGAAATAAAAAAAAACCTAATATGTTTTCCATATATCAATATAAAAATGTTGGTTTATTTAATATGTTTACATTTATGTTTTGTCACTAATATTTAATTTTCAGTGTATTACTATTTTTGCAAAACATGTTTTTATAATATTGATTGATATTATTGTTGATCAACATTAATTGTTTGTCACTATTGTATTTTCCATGAATTAATACAATTCTTTGCATTAATCTTGATCATTTTTTCTTATCAATATTATTTTTCATCACATTTGTAATGTTCATGAATTAGTACAATGTTTTAATTCATCTTGATCATTATTATTTGCGGTAAATATTAATGCATTGTTTGTTTTTATCATGTATATACATGTATATATTACTACAATTTCTTGTATTCATATTGACTATCATTTTTCATCAATATTATCTTAGTCACACTTCTATTTTCCATGAATTGACACCTATTTATCTTGATATTTAATATATTATTATTTCTGATTTGTATTTGTGTCACTATTGTATTTTCACAATTTAATGTGGTTTTTATATTCAATATTTTTTTATGATCAATGTTACTGTGTTCACGTAGCAGAAGGCTGGTTAAAATGACATAGCCACACAGTCGCTCTCTATTGATCCCAACTTGGGATGTTGAATTTCAAAAAAATCTCTGAGACTCAACTATATGATCATTTAGTATGCAAATAAGGTATCACATTGGTATAAATCCTCAACAAATGAGTCTGTGCCTTGTTTCTTTATAAATGGTTTATATCCAAAAAATAGATTTTCATAAATGGTCACTATAACATCTTAGTGAGTAAGCGGCCAACAAATCCTAAAATACAGACTCAATATGCCAATGCATTTCGGAGATTGATCTCCTTCATCAGGGCCAGTCTATTACATAATGAAGAGAATATATCAAAATAAGCACATAGGTTAATGCACCGATTGTAAAAAAAGAAGAGAGTAACATACCAAGCGCAGATCATTTCAATTGTAGATAGAATGCATGTACCGGAAAGTAAATGGCGAAAAGAAATGGTGAGAGAGGCAAATTAAATGCAAATAATGATGGGTAAAAAAGAGATAAGTGTATGTCCAAGCATTACCTGAAAGGTGTATGGCCTTGTGCTAATCAGGAGGATTCTTGTAGCAATACGTGTAGAAATATAAATTCGGAATTCTTGCTGTGAACAATCATTAACTGGCAGTGATGCCGCGGTCTGGTGGACACAAAAAATGTAATGGTGTGGTAAGTATAGGGGGGCTGTGAATAGGTGAGACAGAGTGGACAAATCTGTGCATGGCGTACCTGACAGAGAGAATGCAATCTTTGACAGTGTTCATCAGCAAGCGGTGCGCGTACACGAAGCCTGGAGCTTCCTTGTTGGGCCGTCGTCAAGACAACGGAACTCCTTTGTAGCATGTAGCTGCGTCGCGTCCGAAAGTGGTGCGACGCAGATGGTGATGGTTATGCAGTGTGTGTGAGCTGGTATATTGCTAAAATGCAATAAAATAAATTTACAAGTGTTTACTGTCATACGGTGAAATGTAGTGCGTATAAATGAGGAAAATAATATGAAGAATAAACATGAAGAAAGACTGCTTTCGGAAAAGAAACAATAATGGAAACTGCGACCCAAATGAAATATTAACTCATACATAATGGATACTGACAAAATTATAAAATTAAATGTGGGGAGATCAAACACAAATACGCTGTTACATAGATATGGAAAAAATACTGCAGAAAAAATTCTACTGCTGTCAGAACATGATAATCAATAGTGGAATAGTATCACTATATACATAAAACAGCCTCGTACATAATCAATGCTGTGGAAATTAAATGTGGAAAGATGAACCACAAATCGTATTATACAATACTGTGTGTATGAGCGCCAAAGACACAGATGGTGCCCCCAAGGGTGGCACCTTGGGTCCCAGACTGATAGGTCCGGGATAAGTGTCAGCGGTGCTAAAGCTCAATGTTACTTGGTACACCTGGAATGTATGCTGAGGCACAATGTATTACCATAAACAGAATACGCTGTGACACATCCTCTCAAATACATGCTGTGTATAGTATATACTATTAGTACGTCAGAGTATACATAATTAAGGACAGCAAATCCTTTCAGATAAAACAATGTTACTTGGTACACCAGGAATTAGCTGATGCACAATGTATAATCATAAACAGAATTGGCTGTAACACATCCTCTTCGAGACATGGTGTATATAGTATATACTGTCAGTAAGTAGGAGTATACAACATTAAGGGCAGCTAATCCTTTAAGATAAAACAATGGTAATTCATCTATTTATTGAGACCATTGGGAGTTAGGCTCCCCAGTTTGTCGAACCAAAAGGTTTCTCTTCTGTCGAGCAGTACCCCAAATATTCATGTGGATTATTTTTGGTCAAAACCTCTAAAATCAGAAACTTGATGTGTGTTTTGTTGATTCAATGGAGGGCCACTGCAGAATTTATGTTTGCATTGCAAATGCAAGAGCGGTGTTCATTCCAATGTGTTTTAGCTGTTCTGGTGGATTGCCCCACATAATACTTACCACATGGGCACTTAATACCATAGATGATGTTAGCACTATCACAAGTACCATATGTTTTCATAAAGATTTTCTTGCCTGTGTGTGGATGATATATTTAATTACCCTTGATCATGAAATTGCAAATGGTGCAATGAAGACAGGGTATGTTCCAGTTCTCTGTGTGATAGGTTCTTTCGTTGAAGGTCTTGTTCTCACTAATTCATCACGTGAGTTCCGGCTCCTTTGGAAAGCAAAATCTGGTAGTTCATCAAACAGATTCTGTTCTCTGATGTCATTCTTAAAAATACCCCAGTGTTTCTTAATGGTATTTTTGATTTTGTTGCTTTGGACGGAAAATTTGGAGACATAAACAGATGACTTGAGTTCTCTCTTGGTTTTCTGAGCACTTGATATTAGTGTGTCTCAGTCCAAAATATTCACTCTTTGGGTGCTGAATCTAATTCCACTCTCTTATAGCCTCTTGCCAAAAACATATCCTTCCTCTTGGTCTGTTGTACTAGATAGTCTTCTGGATCACTGACAATTTTCTTGACTTGTAATAACTGACTGTATGGAAGGTTTTTGAGTAAGCTTGGTTGGTGCAAACTAAGGCAATGTAACAAATTATTACGGTCCATGGGTTTGCGAAAAAGAGTGGTGTTATAGCATGTTTCTTTGTTCTCTATTTTTACATCGAGGAAAGTGATCATGCTGTTTGATGTTTCTTTAGTGAATTGGATTCAATACAGACTCAATATGCCAATGCATTTCGGAGATTGATCTCCTTCACCAGGGCTAGTTTATTACATAGACTGGCCCTGATGAAGGAGATCAATCTCCGAAATGGATGTGTTGGCCACTTCCTCACTAAGATGTTATTAGTGACCATTTATGAAAATGTATTTTTTGGATATAAACCATTTATAAAGAAACAAGGCACAGACTCATTTTTTGAGGATTTATACCAATTTGATACCTTATTTGCATACTAAATGATCATATAGTTGAGTCTCAGAGATTTTTTTGAAATTCAACATCCCAAGTTGGGATCAATAGAGAGCGACTTTGTGGCTAGGTTATTTTACCCAGCCTTCTGCTACGTGTGTATTTTGAGTCAGGGTGTCTCCAGATTCGTTGCAGTCAGCTCCTGAACATTCTATCATTAAATTTAAGAACCAGTGAACATTTTTCGTTTTGATTTTTTTAAATCAAGGTAATTACTACAAAGTGGTGCCTACTTATTTTTGCTTTTCAATGTTACAGTGTTGCCATATCATTTTTTTAAACTAACTATCATGGTTCTACTTGACTATTATTATTTCTGATAAATATTATTTTTGTCACCATTGCATTTTTCATGAATTGCAATCATTTTTACATTAATCGCTATCATGAATATTTCTGATCAATATTATGTGTTGACACTATTGTATTCCTCAAGAACTGATACAATTATTTTATTCATGTTGATTATTTATGGTCAATATTCATTTTGTCACTATCGTATTGTGTATGTAGTAATGAGATCTTTACATTAACCTTAATCTTTAATATATTTATTTCCAAAATTATTTTTGTCAAAATTGCATTTTTTTTATTTAGCTTAGCATTATTACTTCATATCAATATTATTTTTTCATTATTGTATTTTTGGTGAATTACCCCCTGCTTTTATTAATCTTGATCATTTTATTTGTATCTCTGGTATGTTTATGATTTGCTACGATTATTTGTATTTCGCTTGGACATTCTCTTAGTCAGTTGTATTTATTGTATTTATCACTGTTGTATTTTTCATGAACTCTACAATTTTCCAACATCTTCATTCGTTTTTTCTGAGCACACATTTATTTATTATTTCATTTATATTTCATTAAGTATTTGAACAAAAAGGATACATTTTTGGACTGGATTCAGCAAAATGAATCATGAGGTAGGATTTCAGAATAAAATGGCACGCATCCTGCAATAAATGCTACATCAAAAGTGAGAAAGAAGAGCACAATCCTTGAAAAGCTGGATAATGAATGTTAAAAAAAAATAAGTAGTGCTCACATTTCTATGAAATTGGCACAATCATTAGTTTGCCCATTTCAGCTTTCCTCTACCAATTGCTCTAACCCGGTCCGAAAGCTCAGTCAAAATCAAGGACATACGTAAAACATGCACAAACAAATTTTAAAAATGAACAGTTTAAGTAGCTGCACATTTGAATCCTTTGCAACCCTGATTACTGCATACACAAACATGTTCATGAACTGCATGAAAAGTGCTTTCAAAGTTATGTATGTTATCTCTTCCATACAGGTAAACCAACAAATCATCAAGCAATTCGATTCCCTTAGAGATCAAACTGCAAAATGCCTTTAAAGAAGAAGCTGGAGCAAGCCAGAAAGTTTCCATCTCCTAGAAAACCACCAGAGTCGCTCAGGCTGGCATTAAAACATCCCAAAACATCAGAAAAAGTTGTCTGCAGCATTTACTGTCATGTCTGCTGCATCCACTAGTATGGAAAATGGTAGTGAACTGGGAAGATTCAACCAATTTGAATTATGGGGATAACATATGAATGACACTGTAGTGCTAGAGACATGCTCAGTTGGTGAGGTATAGCCACATGAGTCCAAGCAAGCACTAGAACAAGAGTTAGGTAGCCCAGCTATAATGGCAGACAAGTCATTTTCTTAAGAAGACAGTGAGGACAGTGGTGAAAGTGAGGGAAAGTTTAATCACATCAGATCTTTACCATCACTAGGTTCAGGTGGTGATGATGATGATGATGATGCTGGTGACCCACTATGGGAGGCTACAGGTCCTGGTAAAGACAAATGCACTCCCTGATAACAGTGCTTCTCTTATCCCTGAACAACTGAGTGCAAGTGTGACTGAGGAGCAACAGAAGCACAACACAAAGCAGAGATTGTCTGTGCTGCACACCAGTAGAGGAATTAGCCCAGTTTAGGTAAAGTAATCAAAGTATGACTGAAAGCACAGACAACAGTTTAACAGCCCTATTGTGCCCAAGACTTTTCTGTTTCTCACTACTGGATCTGCCTGCATCACCACAAAAATAGGAAACGTTGTCACTGACTTTGCCAATATGAAAAAGCCCACATCAACAATTATCTGCACACTCCGAAAAAGCAATGTGTAACATGAGAAGCCAGGCAGCATGGTGTCACTTGGAAAACAATAATTGAGTTTAACGTTGTGCTCTTCGCAAAAAAAGCAAAAGAGTGTTGACTGCTGGACCTTCTTTTGAAGGGACAGAGTTTACTGTAGAGGAAGATGGTGGTGGTGAAGGAGCTTCTAGAACGCATTCTCAAGATGTGAACATATCATCATACCATTAGACCCCTGCACACTCCTCCAAGTAGCACAGTGATGGATGTCACCCATGCTCATGTGTGGTGGTCATTTAGTGATCCAGACACCTTTGCTGCTAGGTCTGGAAGCACACTTTCACATTCTAGTCTTACAATACAGCATCATGATTACTTTCAGCAAGTCTACAAAGTACCATTGAAGCCATATTTTGGTGCATTTTTAAAACAGCAAGCTGGCCACAATGTTGGCTGTCCAACTCCTGCCCTATGCCTAAGTTGTCACTGAAGGATTTTGTGAATTTGTCCCGGCAATTTTCTGTCCAGAAAGTTACATATTTTTCCAGAGTTGCAATGGTTGATCTTCACAAACAACTTTAGTGACAATCGGAAAAGCACTGCCACTGCTATACACACCAATCATGTGACAACAGGTGTGCGGAGCAGCAGATAGGCAAGAAACCATATGTGCATCACTCCACATTGGGATTCTTTTGCGGAACTACACATCTGCCACTCAACCATCACAACCAAAACCGCTCATAGCTCAAAAACGTCACTACCAAGCAACTCTTTCAATGTTTACCATGGATAAAGTGCATATAGCACCTAGCTGTATTCAAAATCAAAGGTTCTGGATGGCTTAAAGAAAAGGGTTCACTGTTGGACAATGACAAATGGAAAATACAATCATGTGCCCTGTTTTGTGCATTGCTTGAACCCCATAGTACAGGACATCCTGATGAAAGCCATAGATTCTGACGACATCAGGTCCATTTGTTGCCCAATTTGTGCCATTTTAGCAATTCTATGAAAGACAAAAAAAACTACTATGACAACTTCAAACCTCAAATGGACATCTCCAACTAGACCTCATACATGATCTTTCCACATGATACCCTATCGATGCTTCAACCATAAACCTTTAAAGATGAGCATGAATAGAGTTTGTATAGGTGATATTCAAACTAATGTATAGTGTGCAGAGTGTAAGATATACTTAATTTACAAATATACTAATTAATTTTGTTGTTTTCCCCTCCTTTATTTGTTCCCCACTTTTGATTAATTTTGCATTTCTCATTTGTTGTTGATATGTTTTTTAATTTGGGTATACTTGTCCACTTAATATGTCTTATTGTTTTTGTATTTTACTAACAATGTTACAATAAGAATTCACAGACACTATAGGATAAGAAACAGGGAGATTGTACTTTCCTACAGCACAATTATTGTGTGCAACTGACAAAGCAGCACTAAAGTTGTGCTAAAATATTGAAATTGCCTTTACCAAACTCAACTATGCATTGTCTAGCCGCTTCCATAATGCCTACCCCACCCTTCCCTATTCCCTATTCCCTTAATTGTCTGCATCCTGAACCATGGATCCTCCCACCATCCAGACGCTGGAGACAACAATGCATTGCTGCTGCACCGTTGCCACAAGGATTGAGCCATCACTCTTCTGACTGGTTACAAGGACTCTCGACTGACCCTTACGAAAGCTCTTGACACAGCCAAAAGCTAGTATTACACAAACTTGTTTTCTCTCTTTGCTCACACTCTTGCAAAACATTACAGGTTCCACATGCTTTGCTTTCCTCCCCTAAGAACCCCTGAATTTCCTCCTCTCTCTCGATCCATTACCTTTTCTCCAACTTCTCCACTAAAATCAAAAGAATATGGGGGCCTTGTTCACGCTTTGATTTCTACCACTGCTTCCTCCATTCTTCCCTCCTCATATCTTCTCTAAACTCTCCTTTCTATCTCGCTTCACCCACACATCCACCACTGACCATCTACAAATTCTTCACTCTACCAACTCATCTTGCACTCCAATAAACCCTTTTGAAGCAATAAATCAATATTCTGTGCATTCTAAATTGATAGCACTGCCTGCACAAACTCAAGATGGTCGATTTATGTGCAACCTACTAGACCTTACTTTTCTTTTACATGCACATGCTAGAAACCCACAGAACCACAACTACAAATAGGGGGAATTGATTTCAAATGTGCTTCACATTAATGTTGTTTGTTTCTGCAACCTTTCTCTGATACCAATACTTGTTTTTGATATTGGAGAAACTAAATTAAAATGCCACAAATAGTCGGTATAAAAAGAACATTTAAGCACACTGGCGGATAAGTGGCCTCATTACGACCCTGGCGTTAAGGGTTTAACGGCGCTGTAAAAGGTGTTGACACCGTTAAACCCTTAACGCCTGATTATGAGGTCCCTTTACGTGACCCGACCTTAACGGCTGGTTTTCCCAGCCTTTAAAGTAGGGACCCGCAAAGGGACTTTGGTGCTAATAACGGTACCTCAATTTGCGGTACCGTTATTAGCGCCTTCCCCATTCCCATTGAGCCCTATGGGGCAAAAATGGGAATGGGGAAGGGCCATGGCGGCATGGGGACTTACCACCCCACCAACCTCGGAATGGGGTGGTAATCCCCCATTCTGCCATGGTGGACACCGGCATGGACCATGGTGCTAATAGCACCATGGTCCTCCGCCTGGGTCGTAATGAGGCCCAATGTAATTAGGGAATTGCATTGTGCTTTTTGGAGAGTGGATTCTCCTATTAGAATAATGCATAGAAATATATTTCGCTGATTTATTGAATGAATGCATGTGGGTACTGCATTTTAGTGTGATGTGCAGAGGCATGCTGATTCATATTTTCGTCAACCAACCACCAATAGATATATATAAACATGTATTCCTGTTGTGACTTTGCTTCTCTTTAACTTAAATGAATTCAAGTATCTCTAAATAACGTCTGTTTCTTGTCACAGAATTGCATGGTGGTCGTGTATCCCAGGTCATTAAATTAGGGGCTGCACCTTAGTGATATTTATAATGAAATCCACAAAATATCTGGCATTAATCAGCCAATCTCTCTTAACGGGTATCTTCTCACCCTCTTACAAAAGAGCTGCAGTCATTCCTCTCTCAAAGAAACGTACTACTGAAGTCAACAACCAATAATTCTACCAACCTGCCTTTCTCCTTCCCTACCACTCTAAAATCCCCAAGACGGTTGACTTCAACTACATATTCAACTATCTCAAGAAATCACTTGCTGACTCCCTCCGGTATGGATTCCTTTGCAAGCCCTCCACTGAGACTGTAATCATCTAGGTTGCCAATTCTCCTACCACTGTCCACAACTCACACCTCTCAGGCATTCTTATTAATCTAGATTTTTCAGCTATCTTTAAGACTGTGGCTCATCACTCCCACCTTCAAACTATTTACACTTTTGCCTTCAAGGACACTATACTCAACTGAGTGTCCTCTTATCTATGACCACTCCTCCATCTCATGGGACCTCTTCCCCAACACTGCTCCCTTTGGGTGTACCTCAAGGATCAGTCCTGGGCCCACTTCTCTACCCTATATACCTTCTCCTTTGCAAACAATTGTCCTTCTTTGGCTTTAGCTATCACTTCTTCACTGGCAATACTCATATTCTCCTCCTTCATCTCCTTCACCCCTGCCGTCTGCCACTATTGTGCTGCATGGTAAACTCTTTAAAGACAGAAGTCATCTTTCTCCCTGCCTCCAATGCCAAGTCTACACTTCTCCCCCACTCTCTGACTGACCTGCTTACCCACTCACACATGACTCGGAACCTTGGGGTTCACTTTAACAGTGACATGAAAGTCTATCAGTCTATCACGGCCACAGCGAGACTCAACTTCCTAAACATTAGAAAAATATGGCCACACTTCTACTTGGTCTATCCCTCTACTCATTAGCCTCAACATTCTAAGACACACCCTTTTCAGCCTACCAGGATCCCCCCTTCACCTCTATCTACTGTCAAAAAGCTGGATGGATGTCCATGCAAAATCGCTCTCTTTAAATTCTTGCAACTCACCTTTAAATCCATCCATTGACTAGCCCCTACTACTCACTAAAAGCATCTCACTGTATTCTCCCACTCCAACACTTAGTTTTTTGACTCTTCACAACAATCATCCCCCCAACCTCAGTGCCTCATCAAACCTTTGCTTCTTTTCCCAACTTGCCCCACTCCACTGGAATGTTATCCTCCAAGCCATCAAAGCCATCTCTTCAGCAGAACTCTTTAAAACAATGTTCAAACTCCACAGTCTGGTAATAGGAGAAGCGCTTTAAAGCCCTCCAATGTCCTATTTCAGCTCTCTTGTATTCTGTCCTCAGGCTGCTCTACACATGTAAATACTGCCCTAAGGCTCCTAATGTTAAACATCTTTTAATGTTCTCCAGTCCCTGTTACTGGTTTATGCCCCGTCAATACCCACAATATGTAATTCGACACAGCAATGTTCGAGACAGGCACCTTTTCCTAAGGCTGCCTCGGCTCTCTTTCATTGCCTACAAATTACCCAGTTTGTCTAATAAGAGCAGGCATATAAAGTGAGTTACGCCTCTTGACGTTTCCTCCTCGCTGGCTCTGTAGCTAGCCAACCTTAAATCCATGGATTCGTTTTAGGAATTAGTGTCTCACTTCCTGTAAACTATTGCCACCACTACAAGCTATTTGGCTATGGAAAGTACAAAAACAATTAGACAACAAGAACACTTTGTTCAATGATGACGTTATTTATGCTAGAAATATACATAATGTTATCTGAACGTTAATGGGGAAAGAATCCCTGTGCCCTCACACTACCAGCTTATAAGGAGTCTGTGTTGATCTTTAAACAAACTATTAAGCTGGCTAAATAACACCTGCATCAATAATGCATGGTTGAGTTCTAGAGAACTAGAGGGAAAATTTAACCAGCCCTCCATGGTAGAGATGAATCCTTTATGGTGTCAAAAAAATCAGGTAAATTCACCAGGAAGGTTTCCATGCACTAGCAATCTATGGAATCAGAGCAGTCCCTATTGAAAGATAATTCTTTGCTGATTGGGACCTCCTCTCCCATGTCTGGCTCCAAGGTCGATCTGCCTAAATTTGCCTTTATGCAAATGACCAAAGCTGAAGTACAAAAGATCATTGCAAGCCTCACACCAACCTCCTGTATATCTATACCAGAAAATTGTAAAATCTTTTAGATAGCCTTGAAAATGGGCCAGTGAGGGCAGTCTTTGGTCTTGCTAAGCATGACCATGTTACATCTTTAAGGCGTGCCCTGGATTGGCTCCTGGTGGAACAAAGGATTTCCCATAAGCTTCTTTCATTGACTCATACATGTCAATCATGTAAAGCACCTATATATGATGAACCGTTTGAAAGCTGCACAATCTAAAAGAGTCCTGCACTGCAACTGCAACTACACTTCAAGCTTGAAAAGTGTGGTGGTTCGAGCTTTGATGCCCGTGCTCCCAGGGCTTGGATTGCCCTTTCACGATCTCTGCAAATCTTGCCATCACTGCTTTCCTTCAAGAAACATATCTCTTTAATATAGGATGTGGGTATTCACCACCTGACACTGTGTCTTCCTCTTCTTGATGTGGCCCTTGTTTGTCTTACCTACGTTATGAGGAGAAGGAGAAGGAGAAGGAGACAGAGAAGGAGAAGGAGAAAGAGGATTATTATTTACAATTCCTATTTCAGGAAATGAGAAATTCCTGACCTGATGAGAGTTTCATCTCAAGCCACCTGTTGGCAAATTATCGAACCATGGTGTTAGACAAGAAATGTATTTCTGGAGCAATTGACAAGTTACTGAATCATGATGTTAGCCCATTTTGTACGTGGAGAAAATGTTGGGACAGACAGTAGAAACACAAATACAACGTTTTTTATGACACAACTATTCACTGGCCACTTTCAAAAATGAAAGATATATGCAAATTGTTTACAGGCAACCACAAGTGAAAGTTATCACGGGGTCGGAAGGACTCTTCAGATAACAGTTTGCCACAGCAGCATACTTTGCTAAACAGTCAGGCGCAGGGATCCCACACACCAAACAAAACAGCAGCCTTATTTAATCCATCCCTGTCCAAGCATAGTCTGCTAAGTACAGTGCATAATATGCATCTCAAATAATCTATTACCCTAAAAGCTAAAATCCTTGGTTCATTGCTAGGGGGATGCACTTTAGCTAAAGGTGCGCCCATTGCTTGAATCAAGTCTAGCCACATGTTATCATTATGACAATGCACTGGCATTCTGGGTCGGTTTCTGCAGCTATGCCAGCAGATCTGCTTCTACAGCAATGCAAGCAACCGAAAATAATTTCAACAGTTATCAGTTATAGGTAGACAAAGGGGGTTGGAGGCATTATAGGGTTTGAGCAAACTTGCTAATATAAATCTGGGTGGAGTTACAGGAACCAAGACAACAAGTGACCATAACCCAAAGTCACCAAATGTAAACTGAAGATGCGTTGGGTATAGTCACAATCAACTCGTGCTCCACATCTGTTTTTCTAACAATCCTCTCCATCAAGGTCAAATGGAAATTTCCAGAATTAATAAAACAGCCAAGTCCAAAAATGGTACATTTATTTATGTGCATTTAATCAGTGAGGTCTACTAGTGTGCCCATACATCAGCCAACACGTGTTTTGACCACTGAAGGTCCTCCTCAGGACTGTTAAAAACATATATAACAATATGCATACATTAAAAACAATGAATGACAAAAGTGAAAGTAATGTTCCCAAACCAGCCACCAATCAAGCCCATACATATCCATGTGATGAATAGTAAATGGGTAAATAATAAGGGGTATAAAAAAAGAGGGCAGTGAAAACACATATGCACATCAACCACAATCCCTGGTTAACTAAATGAAATCAAAGGTATATGAAAAACATTACAAATAAAAATGAAAAACAAAATATAGACAACCATTTGTTAGCAGCATTTAACATGTCAAACACTTTTTCATTATGAAATATCATGGGTTCTGAATAGATTGTGTCCATTCCTCCAACAGGAGGTAGCTGGGTAACTTGAGGCTGACTGCCTTATAGATGAGGCAGCAAAACTTGAAGGGGGAAGCAGTGAAGGTCGATGAGGGCCGGAGTGATGTGGTCGTATCTGCGTAGACCCTTGATGAGGACACTTCTAAGGGGAACAAGGGAGGATGACGGGAAGCCTTCTGGGAGTGCATTGCTCCCATCCAGGTGGGAAAGGACCAGTGCTTGAACGGTGGATCTAAAGCTGTCTGGTGGGAGGAAGGACTTGACTTCTCACAGGAGGGAGAGCTCATACCAAGCTGTCTGAGTTTTCTTAGGATAGGTGTCTTTAAGGATAGGTGTTTGTCGATGTGGAAACTGAGGTACTTGGCGCAGGAGGTGAGCTTAGTGTGAAGCCCTCAGATTTCATGGTTGATAGCCAGGTCTGTATGTCTAGGAGTTTGGTATGTTGGTGAGGAGTAGGAATTTGGTTTGAAGGTTTTGTGCTTCATGTGTGCACTGGACAGGGAAGATGAGGGCCCTCAGTATTTTATAAAGAAAGTGGAAAGGTACTACCCAGCGAGAAATCTGAATTCTGAATCACATCTGCTGCTCAAGATTCATAAATATCATTGGAAGTGTCTGGGTGGCTGATCCTTCTCGGTCCTGACCGCTAGCTTATGGAATGCCCTTCCGCTTCACTTGAGATTACTTGCTGACTATCTTCCCTTTAGGAGAGCACTGAAGACCCACTTGTTTTGTCTCTTTCTTCCTCTCAGTTAAAGTTTGATGCAATTGTTTGCTTTGGCCTGCTGCCCTCCTCAGCACTAGATGCCTTTGGGCCTTAGTTTCACGCTCTATAAATTGTATAATAATAATAAGACTGAATCAGCCAGAGGCAGGATTTGAGCCTAGGGATGTCCTTGATGGAGTAGAACTTGAGGTATACGTGTGTATCATCAGCCTTTTGGTGGGTATGGATGTTGTGTGTGGCTAGGAGGGCTCCCATTGGCTCCATGTATAGATTGAAGATCACTGGGTAGAGGATGGAACCCTGCTGGACTCTAGATGTGATGGGTAGCACTGGCGATCTAGAGGAGTTCATCTGTACAAACTGCTTGCGGGTGGTGAGGTAGGACTTGAACCGGCCTAGGACAAGGTTGCTGATCCCCATGCACCAATGTAGGGTGTCTGTAAGCGGCCAAGAGGTCGAATAGAACCAGGAGGCAGGGGTTGACAGCATCTGGAAGGAAACCTCTCCTACGTATATTGGAAGGTGAGAGGAGCAGGGCTCAAGCAGAGCCAATTCAGTGGAAAAGAAGGGAGGCTGTAGCATAAGCGCTCCCAAGAGGCACTGGGCCAGCACCCCACAGACAATCTAACAGGTTGCAAGAGTCACAGGGTACTACACCTAACCTACACAAAAGTATTACCATGTCAGATGCTGGGAACCTCACAGTGCCTGTTAAGCTGCAAGGGGGCCAACCCCCATACCTGCAGGAGAACCTGGCTATGTAATTCCCCGGTCACATCAACATTTCAGACACTATCCATTTGATGCATAGGTGGGCCACGCAGGCCAGGAACATATACATCAGAGACATAGGCCCACTGGATGACGACAAGAAGCATAGCCTAATCTCTAGCCATAGGGCTAAATGTGAGAGACATAGTGAATGAATTCCCGGCCGATGCCACATATTCATATGCTGGTCTTTGTGCGGCACACACAGAATACTTCACACCTCATGTCAATGTGAACTATGAGTGCCACTTGTTCCATACCATGAAACAGAGTAAAGGAGAAATGATGGACGCTTTTGTAATGCACCTATGCACCTGCATGAAATACTGTGACTTCAAAAATTATTCAAATGAGAAAGCTCTATGGACCCAGATCATTGCGCGATATGAATCCACAGTATTTCACAAACGCGTTTTCCAAAAACCATGGAGATGCAGGTTGAAGCCATTAGCAACATAAAGGTATCCATCCACAGTCAGAGTCGATCAAAAAAGTAGCGATGACCCTAATGCACCAAGGCAACAAGGCATTCTCCTACAGACATGGGTGTGAATTCCCACATGATGATGCATACCCTGCCATTGGCAAGCAATATGCTGTGTGCAGGGGGGGTTCATTTTAAAGCAGTGTGCCAAATGTCCCACAGTCAAGCACATGGCAAAGGTGCGAGTAACATGACACCAAGATTCAAGGAGAGGTCAGGCCGCTTCCGGTCAGGGGTATCCCAACACTATGAACACCCTCACTGGTACCATAGGGAGAGCAAAGAGGAAGGGAGACAACACAAAAAAGCAATGCCTGAGTGGCGCTCTCACCGCTCGTCTACATCTTGGCCACAGAGACCAACAAAAAGACATATTCACTTCCTAGTGGAACAATCCCCATCAGAAAGTGGCGCAAGTTGTTCATCCACAGAAGATCCCTAGAAGAAAGGCTCTCTTTATACATTGGGAAACTCCACAGCAAAGGAGCAAAGCCCCACTCTTCTGCTAAAAGTCAATGATCTACAAGCAGAATTCCTGGTAGACAACGGGGCGACAGTGAATGCCATCAGTTGAGAGATTTACAGCAATATTCTGCTCGCTCCCAAACTCAAAACAGCAGAAGGGGACATTTACCCCGATGGGTCAAAGACCCCACTGCCATGCAACGGGTACTTGTGGCCGAGTACAAATTCACATCTCAAACCAAGAAGCTACAAATCTACATGTTTGAAGCGGCAGCGGAAATTGGCTGCAACCTGAGCTTCAAAGCTGCCTGTGTTAAGGGACTGATCCATGTACTGTATCTACTCATGGCTCACAGGTAAACAGAGTCAACCGCAAGAATTGAACAACACTTCCCCACGCTCTTCATGGGCCTTGGAAAATTGAAAAATAGACATATCAAATTGCATATTGACCCAGCGGTTTGCCCTCTTGAGCAACATTACAGGGGGATGCCTGTGAACATTCAACGGCAAGTAGAGGAAGAGCTACACAAACTGCTTGAACAAGACATCATCGAACAGGCAGTAGGACCCACTCCTTGGGTCTCACCCATAGTCCCTGTTCCCAAAAAAGGATCTGAGGCCATCCGACTATGCATCGACATGCGCAAACCAAATGAGGCGATAATGAGTGAAAGACACCAGGCCCCATGGATCACAGACATGATCCATCTCCTCAATGGGACACACGTTTTCTCCAAATTGGACTTTAATAAAGGATACCACCAGCTGGAGCTGTCTGAGGAATTCAGGTACATAACCACCTTCATTACACACTTAGAACATTTCAGGTACAAACGACTCAGATTCGAAGTCTCCTCAGTGGCTGAGATTTTCCAAGCTGAAATCTACAACGGTATAAAGCATATAACAAACTGTCTTAACTACAGTGACAATATCTTGGTATTTGGGAAAGACAGGGACCAGCATGACAACACACTAGCAAGGGTGTGCTTGGCACTGGAAGCTGCCCAGATCACACTAAACAAAGAGAAGTGTGAATTTTGGAAAGGCACTCTTTAATTCTTCGGGCACGGGTACTCGGCCAAGGGCATGACACAGGACCCAGAAAGAGTAGCAGCGCTCAACAACACATCTCTGCCTACCGATTGTTTAACTTACGCTCATTTTTTAGGGCTGGTGAGCTACTGTGCATGCTACATTCAGGATTTCGTACCTGTGAGTGAACTACTATGGGCACTTATGAAAGAGCAAGTTCTATTCATATGGTCAGAATTGTGCCAGGAGGCCTTCGAAATCATACAATGTTGCATATCATGAACCGACAATATGGCCTACTTTGACATCACAAGAGAGGCACAACTCACAATTGATGCAAGCCCAGTGGGACTTGGCACCATTCTGGCGCAAGTGGACCCAGAGTCACCTATCAAACGGCACATGTTTTCATATGCCAGCAGGAGCCTCTCCAAGATGGAACAGGCCTACTCACAGGCGGAGAAGAAAGGATTAGCAGCAGTTTGGGCCTGCAAGCACTTTCACCTGTTCCTAAATGGCAAGCCGTTTACCATTGTGACGGATCACCAGACGCTAGTGTTCCTCTATGGCAATCCCCAAGCAAAAAAGCCTCCTATGATTGCCAGATGGGGATTACATTTGCAAGACTTTCGGATTTTGCATCACACACCAGCCAAGCAAAGAAAAGAATTCTGCAGACTTCGTATCCTGTCATCCCATTCCCTCGTCATCAACAGGTCCAATGATAGCGGACCAATACATTCATTATGTGGTACAAGCAGCAACCCCAAAGGGGGTTGATATCCCACAGATTGGCAGGAGATGGAAAACGACCAGGCCTTCTAGATAATCCTCCAGTGTTTGTAGTTGGGACATTGGAAACATGCGAAACAGGTGAGTGAGAGTGAACGTCCCGAGGTGCAAAGAGACATGGGTAGTTTGAATTTTGTCAAGAATTAACTAACCCAATCAGAGGAAGAAATATTATTAAAGGGAACCAAGATAGTCATCCCACAAACCATGAGATGGAGGATATAAGAGCTGGCCCACGAGGGACACCGGGGCATAGTATCTGTTGTGGAGACAATTGTAATGGGCCAGCTTTACAGGGAACAACCTTAAAGGAAGAGTAAAAGTGCTGTGGACAAGAGGGATGGAGGGATAAAGAGGAGGGGCTACCAAAGCCCAGGAACCAGAACTGGAAAGGGGAATAAAGAGAAAGGTTATTACTTCCATGGCTCCCTTCTTGTCAGTTGCTTGAGCTGTGTTTCAAAGGAGAGAAGAGGTGCAGTGCCCATTGCTTTACTGAGCAGAACATCTGGCGATGAGGAAAAACATCCACAAAGGAACCAGATCGCATACAGGCAGTCCACCTGCTGATCTCGGCCACTGGAAGACTGTAATGGTGAGCCACCCTAGATACGTGCCAACCCCCCCCCCCCCAACCTGGAGAAGACAGCACTCCACACCACTTAGTGGCTGATCCCAGCCACAAGGAGAAGGATCATCAATCTGCCCACGAGGGAGTGGGCCATCTGCCCACCTCACTTTATGATCCCTGCACCTTGCAGGGAATACAAGGACACTCCGCCCTTGAGGAGAGGGCAATCCACCGTGTCCGGATGCCGATCTCAGCCCTGCAATTGAGTTGGAGGCCAATCCGTCCAATGGAAGATGGGCTATCCATTCTAGTGTGCAAGGGACACTTAAAGGGCAGTCTGCCCATAGAAAATAGGGCTGTCCGCCCATGCTGCTGTCCCACGAGAATGAGCGTGAGAAGGGTGCTCTGCCCACAGGACAGGGTCAACCGGGTCCACGACCAGGGATGCTGCAACACACTGGGAAAGGGATGTCAATAAGGCTCCATGTACCACCACCAGAGAGAGACACAGAGCACATATGGAGTGCATGGTACTGAGGCCTGCTGCAACGCCAACAGGACCATGAGGAAGCACAGTGGCAAGGTGGGGGAACCTGCTCTGACAAGGACAGGCGAAGGAACTAATAGTAGATTGCAGGGACAGCACCTGAAAGTGATCAAGAGCCAATAGGGTAGTGACACTGCGGGGACACTGTACAGACCAGGAGGTCAACTATCGGAGCAGCATGGTCAAAGAACAGGCAATCCCATTGATGGGTAGCACAGCAAGTACAGCCAAGGAGGCATTTCTCAGATGACCGCAACCATTTCAACTGCAGCTGCAGCAAGACAGAGTACCCAGATGGGTGGAATGGCTGGAGGAGTTTACAGACTATGTGAAAACAGTTGGGGATGATGATATAACAACGTGCCTGGTGGTATTTATAAACATCATAGTGCCAGAGGTCAAAGGGATTCTTAAGACGATCCCGCCACAGGAGAGAGCTACATATGGGATGGCCATCAATGCACTCAATAAGAAGTTACTTACCAGAGCGATCAAAGATTTAAAAAGGTATTTGGATTGCAAAAGATGAGTTTTCATTGCGACTTCACAAACTTCACTGACAAGGAGACAATATGTCTACGAATAATAGAGGGGTGCACCTCACCTATGTTTCAGAAGCATCTCCTGAAGGAGCCCCTCCCGTTGCAGAGATCTTGGAGCTGGCATGTGTCTATGAAAGGGTGGATATCCAAGCCACCGAAAAAGAAAAGATGAAGGAGAGTGGGCAGGTAGTTGCCATACACACAAATCATGCAAGGGGCCCACAGGGGCAATACAGCCTTGATAGGACACTGCAATGCCCCACCCCTCAGCTGGGCGAGGAAGAGAGTATCTGCTATAGGTGTGGAAGGCAGTTTCCCCACAGCGGGCCATGCCTGGCGATAGGGCTTCAATGTGCCAGATGGGGGAGAATTCATCACTTTGAGTGGGTGTGCAGGGAAGGAATTACCTTCCTATCAAAAGAGGTGACAGGCCCTCAAAGAAGCATGAGAAGAGCAAAGGAGATTTTCACCGGTGGAAAGACAGAAGGAAGGGAGATCTGCCAGACTAATACAACATAGAGCACCCATGGCCACTGAGAGAAATTCACACGAGATGGGAGAGAATACACTAAAGAAAGAAACTCTGGCCAGTGGGAGAAGTTGTCAGCACCAGATGTCTGCCTCAACACCCGAGATGAATGGCTAGAAAGCAGCTCAATGATAAGTAGGGGGGAAGATGTTGTGGAGACAATTACATGGGGCCACCTTTACAGCAAGCGACCTTAAGGGAAAAGAGCGAAAGTGCTGAGGACATGAGGGATTGAGGGAGGAAGAAGATGGGCAACTAGAGCACAGGAAACAGAACTAGAAAGGGGTATAAAAAGAAAGGTTGGAACTCCCATGGCTCATTTGTGTTAGTTGCTTGAGCAGTTTGTGAGAAAGGAGACAAGAGCTGCAGGGCCTGTTGCAGTACTGAGCAATACAGTATCCACTACACAGCTGTTGTGGCAAAATATCTGGTTCCCTCACCTTGAGGAAGACTCTACTCTAGAGGTACCCTCTGAATACCTGAATCTGAATCCAAAAAGTACATTGGATCCACCTGTCCAAAATAATATGTACTTAGTGTCTTTGAGAAAACTGTGTTGGAAGACTTTAAGAAAATCCCTTTCAATGTAAAGAGACGCAGACATTTCACCTGCAGGGAACTACAGACTCTGAAAAATATGCTTGAGAACACAGATATTATCTTCAAACATGTGGATAAGGAAGGGGCCTTAGTCCTGATGAATAAACTCGACTATCTCAAGGAGGTACAACGACAATTTATGGATGCACAGACATAAAAAGAAATCCAATTTAATCCCACTGAGAGAGTGCAGACGTTAATCCAAGAGTTATTGTATGACGCTGAAAGCAGAGGTGTTATCTCAGACAAAACTCCTACATTTCTTGAGAATACACACCCAATCATCCCAGTGTTCTACATCCTCCCTAAGATACATAAGAGACTCATAAAACCTCCAGGACGTCCTATCATTGCTGCCATAGAGAGCCTAGTATAACCAGTGACCAATTACGTAGACAGGATCTTACAGCCATTGATTCAGGACACATACATAAAGAACACCATGCATTTCTTGGAAAGAATCAAGGAGACACCATTTGTGAATGGTATAGATATGCTGTTCACCATGGAATTGACCTCCCTCTATACCAATATAGTGGACAAAGCAGGTCTAGAAGCAGTTGAATGGTTACTGTTAAGAACAGAGAATTGCCAAGGAGACAGACTGTTTGTCTTTATATTATTAAAGCTTGTCCTGATGAATAATGTCTGTGGAATTACAGGAACTCTTTGAGATGATGAGCAGGGTGCACCCGAGAATCAAATTCATGACTCAAACCAGCAAGCCAGTTATCAATTTCCTGGATGTTGAGATTTATAGTGAGGGCCATAGTTTGGCGACAAAGATTTTCTCCAAACCCACTGATCGGAACAGCCTGTTACTAGCCAATAGCTTCCATTCCGCAATGCACCATCAATAGTGTGCCTTTGAGTCAATTTCTCAGATACAGAAGGATTATCTCGGAGACAGAGGAATACAAGAGACAATCCACCTTTCTGCAAAAGAATTCCTAAAGAGGGGCCCCACCCTCCTCTCTGATATTGCGGAAAAGGTTGAAACAATTGACCGGGTGACTCGCCTAACTCCCAAACCTCCCAAGAAGAGTGAATCATGTGTCAACCTGACGACACATTCCACTCAAAGTCACAAAATTAAGAAAGTCATACAAAGGAATTGGCCTAAGCTTCAAATGTACCCACAATTGCAGCCATTGTTTCAACAGTTACCAACTTTTGCACACAGGAATATCAACGCACTACGTAACAGTCTTGTGAGAGCAGAGATACCCACTGTCCAAACACGTAATTTTCAATTCAAGGGGACACAGCCCTGCCACAACTGTCTACATTGTGACAACATAATAATGGGCAATAGTATTACACATCCCCATTCAGGGAAGGCCAACTGGCTGAAACATTCTTGTACACGTGATTCATCTAACGTAGTATATACACTTAAGTGTCCTTGCAGTTTTTACAACGTAGGCATGACAATGAGGAAAGCTAAGATAAGGTGGACCGAAAACAAGTCGAACATTCATACAAAGAACTTGAAATTTCCTGTAGCCATTCATTTTGTTGAAGCAAGACACACAGTGGCACAATTAAAATGTGCGATTCTAGAACAGATCAAATTAGGTAACAGAGCGGAAGATCTGCATAAAAGAATGCTACAAAGGCACATTTTATGGATCGACTTTCTTGACTCACTATTCCCGTGAGGTATGAACTGTGAATTCGACTTAATCTGTTTTGTGTAGTCCCTGTAAGATTTAGCCAGTGTTGGAATGGCAATTGGTAACACTAGATTGTGAGTAGGTTGTTTCCTATGAGATTGAACTATGTACTATGTAGCAACTTGATCTAATACTTCAGATTATATGTGAACAGAATAGATTGTGAGCGGGCATATACCTGAGAGAGTTGTTCATGCATGCACATGATACATGATATTCACAGAACAAGTCTACAGTACCCCCGATATACGATGACAGTGAACCAGTGTATAGGTGCTTTCTCTAATTATGCTTGTTTTGAGTGCAGAGCTGGAGCAATGGTCCTGTGTCTAGCTAATGGCTAATACTTTCCCCTGGCCACCATTTAACACCATGTTTCTTTTTTTCTTGTTTTCTTTTTATTCAAAGCAGGAGTAGGGCACCCAGCAGGATTCTTTTTCTGCTGGTTGGCCCTAGGTCCTGCTTGTATTGATTTTCCCTACATTTGATTTACATACTGAATTAGTGGCATATATCTTAGCAGGCTTATACTTGAGAGAGTTGGTTGATCCATGCACATGATATCAACAGAATAGATATACTGGACCGTGATATACGATGGCAGTGAACCAGTGTATAGTTGCTCTCTCTAATTATGTTTTTTTTTAGTGCACAGCTGGAGTAATGGGCCTGTGTCTTGCTGCTGGCTAATACTATCCCATGGCCTTAATTTAACACCATGTTTCTTTTTTTTATCAAAGCAGGAGTAGGGCACCCAGCAGGATTTTTTTACTTTTCTGCTTGTTGCACCTACGTCCTGCTTGTATTGATTTCCCCCCTTAGCCTTGCTGGAAAGTACATTTAATAAACAAACTGAATTATACATCAACGTGACTCGAAATTCTCATATCCCATGGCCTTAGTTCACCACTATGTCCGTTTTATCCAAAGCAGGAGTAGGGCACCCAGCAGGATCTGTTTTCTGCTCGTTGGCCCTATGTCCTGCTTGCATTGATGTATCCCCTTAGCCTTGCTGGGAAGCACATTTAATATAGATACTGCAATACACATCTCGAAACTACCACAGTAGATTAACGACACCGGTCAAATTTATTTTGTCTGCTTAGCCTTTCTCTAAATCCATTGGATCAGATCCTTCTCATGCAGCACCACTTAGGGTGTATTGGTAGGTGTGGCAGGAGTGTCCAACTTGCTAAACCTTGATAGATAGACTCTTGCTATAGCTATCTGCAGCCTATACCTTTATAACAAAGAAATATGCAGGCATTACATTCACGAATGTCTGTGAACGTACGCCTTGTGACGGCAGTCCCGAGCCACACCCCTAGTCCCACACTGTATTGGTGGATCATGCCACGTGGCACCGACGCGCATGTGTGCCGGTGCCATGGAAACCATATACGCCATGGGGATCAGGCCGCGCATCGTGTAGCCGGTCGGCTCCAATCCCTCACAGAATCTCTGATGGTAAGTGCGTTGCCTGCAATTTTTGTTGTATGTCAACGAGGAATGTTAGACTACTAGGGCGATTTTCATGCCGATATTCATAAGAATCTAGCGTAGGCACTGTGCACTCGTGGCACATGCCTTATGAACATACAATCATAGGTATACGCGATACGTGAACATTAGTGCAGTGTACACTATTTCTGAGTCTTTGGCTCATATATTTAGAAGTTCCACGCATTTGTACCACGGTTTACTTACGCACACCACCTTACTCCCTTTTTCTCTTTGAATCCCCTTTAGAGAGTACATCCATCAACATAGCGGCCGGACTATATACATTGGACCCGACCAGTGCAGCCTACATAACCGCTGGGTAAGTAGCATTTTACTCCCACGACATAACTCGCATTACAATAACAGTAGTAATGTAGTCTGTATATGATTTTTGAGACACATATCTTTAACATGCAGGGCTCTACAATATCTTCTATCCCTCATCCATAGAGACTCAAGGTCAGTATTTCAGGTTATTGAATTCTTAACAACCATAAGTTTAACAATTCAGATTCGATTGGATTAAGTGAGTCTACTTATTGCCCTTTCGGTGAATATGAGAATAGAAAGCAACATTTCGAATATTATGGAACTAAGAGCTCCCAAGCCCTGAAGATGGATGGTTTAAAATCCGAAACGCGTTGGCAATTGTGTTTTTAAGAGGAGCTAATTGGAAAATTACAATTATCTAACTGTTACATGTTTCAAAACCAATTTGTGTGAACGATGTAACACGATCCTGCTCGATGATTGTCTTTGAATTGTTTTGTATATGTGATACATATTTGATTACCTTTGGATTTGTAAACTCTTTTTCTTTACATGAACATTTATATGTATCAATACTATTTTAATTTGATTATAATTTTGGAACACAATAATGACCAGTGGTATTCTTTATAGGATGACATCTTAACTCTCATAGTTGATTCATGAATATTATTTGAAATGTATGCTTACAGAATCTGGATATTATTTAGAAATTGAAAAACTGGTCAGGAGGACTGGCCAAAATTCTTCTTTTGAAACTTCCTATAGAACAGGTCTTTTTTATGTGCTGCTCAGTGCATGGTGGTCACTAATTAAGGCCTTAAATATACTTGGGACTTTATGTCCCCCTATGAGTGCATAATAGGGTTACTGGTTGGCAAAACGGGTTGTGGTTTGCTTTATTTATCTTTCCAAGTCTCAGGTGGCCTTGAGACTTCTCCCTATTGCATCTAAAATCACTCTTTAAATTAGTAAGTTTTCTAACTTTGCTTGATCCTGAAACTACCATTACAGGTTTAATCATCAAATTACATAGTTGTGCCCCTCATCTCCACTATTGTATCCCTCACCTTGATACTCAGGTAGAAAACACTCCTCAATGATTGTCCCATGTGCGCAATCATCAACCCTTACAAACAAACCCCAACCACTGCAAATGACAGAGGTACCAGAGTGGAGGTTGGACGAAATTGCAAAAAAGGTAGCATGTGCCCCTCTCTCGAAAGAACATGGCATGATAACCTGTTCTGTGGTTTTCACCCACTGTGAGTGTCCGCAGCCATTGCTTTTAGCTCACTGTACTTTTCACAAAAGTGGAATATCCATTTGCATATCAGTCTTTGTCCCACCCACAAAGGCAGTCCAGCACTGAAATGCCAGGCAAACCTCCTTTGAACAAGAGTACCAACAGCAATCCCATACACGTGTTTCAGCCTTGTTGGGCCTCATGAGCGAGGTGGAGCTGTGCGTCTCTGAGCACAGTGAGCAAGGGGTACATGTCTGGGTTCCCCCAGGTAACTTAGGGTGACCAAGGATGGGGATGAAATGGCAAACAGATGCCAAGGGACAAGCCTGTGAGTCGAACCTACAGAAGGGAGCTATTGTGATGGTGCGACAACCCCGCACTCACAAGCATAACGCTGTGTTCAACAGTGACCTGTTGATGATCAGGAAAGTCAAAGGGTCTCTTATAACAGCCGGGGATGAATGATGGTTATTGACCCAGAACTCCTCTAATTTCAAGAGGGTAAATGGGAAAGTGGTGAGAAGATCTGAAGGTGACGATACAGAGGTGGGGGAATCCGATGCCCCATATGAAGAAGATGAAGAGTCCTGCAACAACATATGGCACCCACCTGCTGGAACTAACCCGGAGAGGGTCCAGGTGAGTCATCCTGGCCGACCCCAGAGAATCAGAAACAGACCCAATAGACTTGAGGAAATTGATTGAATGTTAACTGTTTGTTTAAAAAGGGAGGAGGTTGTGATCTCGTGAATACACAACCCACTTCATGTGATAAGGGAGGGATGGTCGGAAGGGGAAAGGTAGTCGAGTGGAGACCACGAATGAATAAAGACATGTGTTTCTCCCCCGAGCTGTCTCTGGGCCTATTCTTGGGTGGTGCAGTGTGAGAAGAAAATGTCAGGAGCTGGCTCCCCCCCAGTGCAGCGACACCAAACTAAACTTCTTAAAAGAGGGGGGCTCATGACACTGGTCATTTGTTCAGATACCGTTGACATATTTAACCTTGTTGACATTGTAAGGTCTACATATCTCAATTTTAATCACAGCTTAGCCTAATACAAATGTTGCTGACATATTCATTAAATGTAGTTTGTGATATACCCAGAATGACTTGTGAGTGTGTCGATGTCACAGACATTATTAGAATATTAGACATTCCAAATCTTGACATAATCAATAATAATCTTTTTGAGGTACCGATAATGCACTGTTAGGCAGAATCATATGCAGTACCCTTTGGGAACATCACACACAATTAAGACTACAAGTGACAGTACAAATTAACCTTTGGTACAAGCCTGTACTACACAGCTACGTGTTAGTGATGGCAGAGCAGGCAGTCTTATCTCAAGAGTACAGTGAGCAGTATCAATAGTTACACATAGGACAGCAATTACTATGGTTCAAACAACCACTGACTCAGGGTTTCTGAGTAAAAGAATATACATTTATTTACACATCAGTTGTAAAACAATTCACTAAAGTAAAACAGTAGAAAAATCACACTCTTAATATGCTACACACCGCCCAATAGATTGTGGACAAGTTAAACACAAAATGAAGTGTGAGCAAAATGGCACTCCAGCAATTAAAAAGGGAGGGAAAGACAAGGTTAGATAAGAATTAAGCAGCACCAACAAGTAAGTAAGCAGGGCAATCTAGAAAAGGCTACTACAGTGAGGATATCAAATCAAGAGGCCTGAGCCAAAGTCAATGGATAAGAATCTTTGCAGAGGATCACACAGTTCAGAGTAGTTTGCGGTTAAGTCTTTGCCAAGAATTCAGAACGAAGTTGGTCGGGAGAAAAGTTACTTTAAAGAATAGAGAAGGACAAGCCCTCGGATTGGCAAAAGATTTCAAAAACTTTCACCACGGTCGAGGGAACGAACAACGTGGTTTAAACAGTATGTTAAATGTAGAAGAAGGCTGTAGCTGAGGCAGAAGTTCCAGGCAGGTCCTGCAGGCTCACGGTTCCTGAAACGACTGTCGGACTGACACGAAGTAGGAAGACTGGAGGGTCCTGCACTGCCCAGGGAAGAAACCAGCAGCAGAGCAAATCGACAAATAAATGGTGCGCTGCTTAAAACCCAAGCAGGGTCCAGTCCTCCCGGCTATCCAGTTCACTGTAGCTGTGCACAGCAAATTCGACCAGAGGAGGGAGGCCTGGCTTGCAGTTTGGCAAACAGGTTGATCCCACCAGCTCAAGGGGAGAAGATTCCTTGCAGATCTTCCCTGTCGTCAAAGTTTGGAGATTCTGACCTGCAGCAGGGCTTCACCGGGAGGTTCAGTCGTGGTAGGGGTCCTCTTCTGTCAGCTTCTCTTCGGTTCTCTCGATCCAGTGTTGACTCTGCCTTCTCCGTCCCAGAGATCTGCTTTTTATGCAGTTTTCCCGCCTTCACACAGACTGGCTGTCAATCACACAGCAGAGTGGCTGTCCTGGCAGGACAGTCACCACAGCCAATCATACAGAGTGCAACATGGGTCTCCAAGGAGACCCTGTGCAGGGAGTCTCAAACCCCTCCCTCACATCCTGTCCCCCTCAGACATTCAGGTGCCTAAGGAGAGCTTCTGTGCAGAAGCCCGCCAAAGGACGGTGAACAAAGGAACCAAATCTGGTTTGGCGTGCAGAGTAAAACACGAGAAAGACCTTTACAAAAAGAAATGGTGAATAAACCCAGCCGGAACCAAATACAAATAAAAGTAAATGGGGTCCAGCGGATTTAAGTTTGAGGCTACTAACTTAGCCTAAAACAGTACAAAGGCTATTTAAATAGACCACGGTAGGAAAAATAGGGTAGATACAACTGCCACCGGCCAAATCTTAAAGAAAGGGGAACTAAATAATGTTCCATGAGAGACAAACAGGGAAAATATTAACCCTTTCCAGAACTCTATGTGAGATAGTTTGTGCTGGGTCTGTGAATTTAAAAAGACTAATAAAGTCAATGGCAACTTTACATGTTCTGGCAGACTGTAGTCAGTCCCAGAAAATGGAGTTTAAAGTGGGAAGTCTGAAAAAAGACAACCCTGTGTCACTGCACTAAAGGTGCTGTGTAACACACAGTAAAAAGATGATGCCTATGGAGTAGGTGAAGCTCCACAGTCTATGAACACAAAAATGTTAAACACACATAGCAAAATACATGTAAGAGTGGGAAAAAAGGCTCACACTTTACCAGGTGAAAAAAATAAATCCTAGAAATCCGGCAATGCTGCTGAGGGACTCTGTAGGTAAGGGAAATTAGCCATTCTGGAGAATTCTCCCTAACACACACATACTAAAATACAGCAGAATAGTGGGAGCTAAAACACATGCCACTGTGTCTGCCTTTTCTTGATTTGGCCCTTCTGGTATGTTTGTCTTGTCTATGTTATGTGTGTGCCCTGAGGCCTACAGCCATGTGGCATGTTAGAAGCAATACATAATAATAATAATAATAATAATAATAATAATAATAATAATAATAATAATAATAATTTACAATTCTAGTTCAGGAAATTAGGAAATCCTGACCTGATGAGCGCTTCAGCTTGAGCCACATGTTGGCAAGTTGATGATAGACTAGAAAAGTATATGTAGAGCAATCGGCAAGTTACTGAATCATGTTGTTAGCCTATTTTGTATGTGGAGACACATTTGGTAAAAAAAAAGTAGAAATACAAATAAAACTTTTTTTATGGCACAGCTATTCACTGGCTACTTTTATACTTTTAAAATTGAGAGATAAATGCACATTGTTTACAGGTACCCACAAAAGAAAGTTATCACGGGGGGTGGGGGGCTCTTTGGGTGACAGGTCACCATCTGCTGAAGTGTAACAGCAAACTTTACTAAACACTCAGGCACAAGGGATCCCTGACACACAGCAAACCAGCAGCCTTTTTTATGTATCCCTGTCAAATCATAGTCTGCTAATTAAAGTACATAATATGCATCTAAAATATTCTATTCCCCTAAGAGCTAAAATCCCTGGTTCCTTGCTAGGGGGAAGCACTTTAGCTAAAGAAGCTCCCATTGCTTGAATCAAGTCTAGCCATATTTTATCATTATGGATATACACTGGCACCCTGGGTCTGTGTCTGCAGCTATTCCAGCAGATCTGCTTCTACAGCAATGCAGCGACAGAAAAGCATTCAACAGTTATCAGTTATAAGTGCAATATAAATACCCCACATGAAGACCTGGTAATTACTGACTTTTTTGATGACATAAAAAAGAACATTGTTAGGAGTATACATGGTGGCGTTTGTATAAGCTGTTTGGAAAGCCTGTTTCTCAATATTGTTAACGATGTACGAAATCTGGGTTTGATTTTTTATTTCTGATAAATTGGGAAAATCTTAGGGAACTAAAATGTCAAGCAAAATGGGGTGTCAAAACGTGATTGGTTTTTATAGTTCAACAAGAAATTGTTCAAAGAAATAGTATATCTCGTACCCTGTCTGTCCTGTGTAAGTACATTCTTTGGCCAGATGCAGCTATCATTAGCTTAAACACTTTCATTATCGTCTAGAGAGCATCTACCAGCAATACCTTCACAACTGACTTTTTCCTCAACTGTCAATATTTGACCTGGTCTTCTGTTTCACCACACAATGAAGTTGGTGTAGCTTCTTGTGCCAGAGACATAATTAATTTCCACCTCATATCCAGACAACAGGTGTTAACTGAGAGCAGCTGATAACAAGCCAGCTTTGTTCTCCAGGGGTTATAATCTCCCAGATATCACAATGTACTATTAAAGAAACCGTTATATCCTGTCCAAGGGCCAAGCAGGATTCATCAGTTGGGGGCACACATTCCATGAATGGGTCCCTATCCACAGAAACAAAACAAAGAGAAGTTGCATTGCCATTTCAGGATCTTCCAGAGATGTTTACATGGTCCCAGGTCTAATGGTACTCCAGAGATTTTTAAGTGTTCATGGCCAGGACTGATTTGTGACATCATCATGGATAGTTCTTTGCAGATCTTTTAAGTGTTTCTGAGAAGGCAAAGTTTCATTTAACTATCTGTTCAGATTTACAGAGCTCAAGTCACTTTTTATTCACAATTTTCCCAGATCTACATTGACAATTGTCAGTTGTAGCCACATTATGAGGCTGTTAGCCTACTCCAAGTGACCCAGATCCGCATCATGCCCCTCTCCTTTATAAACATCCCAGGCTGAAACTGAAATATTAGCACCATCCAATATACATTCTTCTAAATCTTCTCTTTTTCTGTGAGATATAATCCCTTTTCTAAAAAAGATAGCATACCCCTGTGCAGTTTAAGAAATGGGATGCTATTCAAAGCTTGACATGGGAAGGACGAATTTCATAATTTCTAAAGAAGCAACAAGGATTGTCCAACTGTCTGGGTTCTTCATATATGAACAATGACACATACGCCATGTGGGCTACATTGACCCACTGAACAGAATTTCGCCAAAACTAAGCTGCATTTGTGCAGAAACAGCGAAATGGTTGTGCTGGCTCCTGTGAGCACCATGGCCTTAAAACTGTGTTTTGCAGCAACAAAAAGATGCCTGCACCTTCTTGCCAAGCATACATGGGGCAGGATGGAACAAGGGGACACACTGAGGGAGTGTGCCAGTGTGTTCGGACATATACAGATGAATAAAGTGAAAAGGCAGCACTGCTTTGCTGAAAGCCCAAAATCCCCAATAAAAAGGAAACTTTTTCACCTTTAAAAATAATGCTGCTTTGACGCTGTTTCCATCTGTTTTTCTTAAACCACTGTGATTAATAAGGCCCCACCATGCCCAGTCTCTCTCATTGTGCTTTAGAAAAACCAGGCATGATTTCTGGATGACAGCCCCTGTCAAATCAACTCTGTGGAAAATCAACAAAGAGCTTCACTTTTCCTGCATGGGAAAATGTGTTTTTTTTCTTTACAATGTATCAAAGCTCACTAATTCAAAGAAACTCCAGCTATCAGAGCCATGTCAATTTCAATACATCTGTGCTTCAAACCAAAACTCTTGCATACAAGAAAATAACTATAGCTGCAAGTCAGTGTGGGAATCCAGAGGGAGATGCAAAACCGAATTTACAAAAAAGAAATGCCAGCTTTTCACCACACATGGGCTTTGAAGACTCAAGGAGAAAGGCCTGTTTTAAAAGTAAACTGTTGAATAAAAGCCTGCCATTATCTAGTAATGTGAAGGGGTTTGTTGCTGGGGAAAATACACACATGGGTTCTTTTATTCAACTGGCTTGTTTAATTCAGGATGACCACGAAAGTGATGGGTGGAAGGTTTTGAATGAATCTAAACCACTGGCAATTGCTCTGGGCAACCTTCCACACCGCCGTTTTTTAGCCCGTCTGTGCCATTGCAAAAGGGGACCAGGCATGTGCAATTCAGTCAGCAGCTTCCGCCACCGAAGGTAGCAGCCCAGACCGAACTGCTAGGCCAGGTCCCCTCTGCACAGAAAACCAAGCAACCCCAGACATGTTTTGGCCTTGTTGGACCTCCTCAGTGAGGTGCAGCCTGATTCCCTGTGGCGCAGCGAGCAAGGGACCCACGTCTGGGCATAAACTCTCTCACAAGGAGAAACAAACTGACCACAAAAGTGATGGATGGATGGTTTCAAATGAATCTAAACCACTGGCAATTGCACTGGGCAACCTTCTCACCCTAAATTACTAGGGGAATCCAGACGTGGACCCCTTGCTCACTATTCTTAGAGAGGCACAGATCCACCCTACTGATGACGTCCAACCAGGCCAAAACACGTGTCTGGGGTTTCTGTTGGTACTCTTGTTCAGAGGAGAATTGCCTAGCATTTCGGTGCTGGACTGCCCCAGGGCAGCACAAAGACTGATATTTTTGGGATATTTCTTCTCTGTGAAAGATAGTAAGCTAAAGACTCTGGGTAAGTTTCTCATAACTAGGACTAATGTCTGGCAGAGGGACTCCCATGACCCCACTTGTTAATTTGCATATTTAAGTAACTTTGGGTCTCACCCTAAGTTACTAGGGGAATCCAGACGTGGACCCCTTGCTCACTATTCTTAGAGAGGCACAGATCCAACCTACTGATGAGGTTCATCCAGACCGAAACACGTGTCTGGGGTTTCTGTTGGTACTCTTGTTCAGAGGAGAATTGCCTAGCATTTTGGTGCTGGACTGCCTCAGGGCAGGACAAAGACAATATGTTTGGGATATTTCTTCTCTGTGAAAGATAGTGAGCTAAAGACTCTGGGTATTTCTCTCGTAACCAGGACTAATGTCTGGCAGAGGGACTCCCAGGACCCCACTTGTTAATTTGCATATTTAGGTAACTTTGGGTCTCACCCTTAGTTACTAGGGGAATCCAGACGTGGACCCCTTGCTCACTATTCTTAGAGAGGCACAGATCCACCCTATTGATGAGGTCCAACCAGAATGAAACACGTGTCTGGGGTTTCTGTTGGTACTCTTCTTCAGAGGAAAATTGCCTAGCATTTCGGTGCTGGACTGCACCAGGGAAGGACAAAGACTGATATGTTTGGGATATTTCTTCTCTGTGAAAGATAGTGAGCTAAAGATTCTGGGTAAGTCTCTCGTAACCAGGACTAATGTCTGGCAGAGGGACTCCCAGGACCCCACTTGTTAATTTGCATATTTAAGTAACTTTGGGTCTCACTCTAAGTTACTAGGGGAATCCAGACATGGACCACTTGCTCACTATTCTTAGAGAGGCACAGACCCACCTTACTGATGAGGTCCAACTAGACCGAAACACGTGTCTGAGGTTTCTGTTGGTACTCTTGTTCAGAGGAGAATTGCCTAGCATTTCGGTGCTGGACTGCCCCAGGGCAAGACAAAAACTGATATGTTTGGGATATTTCTTCTCTGTGAAAGATAGTGAGTTAAAGACTCTGGTTAAGTCTCTCGTAACCAGGACTAATGTCTGGCAGAGGGACTCCCAGGACCCTACTTGTTAATTTGCATATTTAAGTAACTTTGGGTCTCACCCTAAGTTACTAGGGGAATCCAGACTTGGACCCCTTGCTCACTATTCTTGGAGAGGCACAGATCCACCCTACTGATGAGGTCCAACCAGACCAAAACACGTGTCTGGGGTTTCTGTTGGTACTCTTGTTCAGAGCAGAATTGCCTAGCATTTCGGTGCTGGACTGCCCCAGGGCAGGACAAAGACTGATATGTTTGGGATATTTCTACTCTGTGAAAGATAGTGAGCTGAAGACTCTGGGTAAGTCTCTCGTAACCAGGATTAATGTCTGGCAGAGGGACCCCCAGGACCCCACTTGTTAATTTGCATATTTAAGTAACTTTGGGTCTCACCTTAAGTTACTAGGGGAATCCAGACGTGGACCCCTTGCTCAATATTCTTAGAGAGGCACAGATCCACCCTACTGATGAGGTCCAATCAGACCAAAACACTTGTCTGGGGTTTCTGTTGGTACTCTTGTTCAGAGGACAATTGCCTAGCATTTCGGTGCTGGACTGCCCCAGGGCAGGACAAAGAGTGATATGTTTGGGATATTTCTTCTCTGTGAAAGATAGTGAGCTAAAGACTCTGGGTAAGTCTCTTGTAACCAGGACTAATGTCTGGCAGAGGGACTCCCAGGACCCCACTTGTTAATTTGCATATTTAAGTAACTTTGGGTCTCACTCTAAGTTACTAGGGGAATCCAGACGTGGACCACTTGCTCACTATTCTTAGAGAGGCACAGATCCATCCTACTGATGAGGTCCAACTACACCGAAACACGTGCCTGGGGTTTCTGTTGGTACTCTTGTTCAGATGAGAGTTGCCTAGCATTTTGGTGCTGGACTGCCCCAGGGCAAGACAAAGACTGATATGTTTGGGATATTTCTTCTCTGTGAAAGATAGTGAGCTAAAGACTCTGGGTAAGTCTCTTGTAACCAGGACTAATGTCTGGCAGAGGGACTCCCAGGACCCCACTTGTTAATTTGTTTAATTCGGGACCAAATATAAGAATGTAAAAATGTCAAACCATATTGGCTGGTTTTTGCAAGTTCCAAAAGAAAACAGGTTTCTGCTTGGGGGTGTGCTACCCACAGAAGGGCCTCTCTCAGCAGATACTAACACCCCAGTGACAATTAATTGGTAGGACAGAATCTAGTCTAGGCTGAACCCACTGACAATGGGACCTACAGAAACAAGGAAGTGTGAAGTGGGGTAAGGACCAAAACCTTCAATCCGGATGGGAAACACCTACCTTGCTCTGGTGGAAATGACAGTTGGTGGCAGCTGAAGAAAGAAAAAATGTCCCAGTGACAGACAAAGGACTGCCATTTGCTTCCAAAGACTATTTATGAATAAAATTGTAAAGACTGTTAACTCTGCCGCAAGACTTTGTAAAACTGTAAAAATGTTGCAGTTTAAAAGTGATCTTTTTCGGGGTTTCATTTAAGACATTGTAGAATTCACTGACCCTTTGGGAATGGAAATGGCAAAGAATCAGGGATTACAAGTAAAATATCCATGATGCCAATGCAAATGTTTATACGTACATCCTTTATGTTAATTCACACATGTATATACAGTTTTGGAATTTTAGGCCGAAGCATTCATACTCAAAATTACCAAAAAGTCTTAGAAGGGTGAAACAGTGTCTCACGGATGCAGAGTTGGAGTGCTCTGCTCTACACAAAATATGTAACCTGTGTATATAATTTGCCAAGAGATTTCAACTGTATAAATGTACCATTTGTCGCAAAATCGGATTTTGGCTAAAATAACTGTGTTTTTTTGCACATTGTAAACTCACACCATAAATCTGCCCTCCTGCTTTGAAATCCAACCAGTTCAGAGCGATGCGGAGATTACCACCCCTGGCCAACCCCCTCAGTTAGAGGTGTGTTTAGCTAAGCCTACCCAGCCATATACTTGGATGATGTCGCTGTGTATTATAAATAAGAGTCCCTGACAAGACACAGACACGCTTCTTAATTTTCCTGCACCGGCGTTCCTGAAATATTCATCCTGCTGAGTCTGCATTACAACTACAAGGCCAAAGCATTGCTGACCCTACTCCAGGGCCCACTGCAAAACCCAAGCAGTGTTGATCCTATTCCCAGCAAGGCCCTTGTTCCAAAATCAACCCATTAATCTCCCATTAAAAAGGGAAAGCTGTGGTATTCTTTGGGAAGCATTGTGAAACAGCCTGGCTTGCGGCCCACTAACTGCTTGCCCACTAACTGCATCCAGAGGTACATGTGCATCCAGTGACCAGAATAACCATCCAGTGACCCGACCTGCCCAGCTGTCTTTTGCCCAGCTGTCCTTTTCCAGGCGTGAATTGACGGTCCAAAATCTCAAACTAAAGGTGGACTGTAAGTATACTCCCTACCCCATAGAAATCCATAGTCTGCTTTGTCTTGCATTTATATATATCCCAATCTCTAGGCCATCCTATCCTTATCCTGGTAACTTGTTAAAACTGTCAGAATTCTCTGTGTTCTTGCCCTTGATCTCCAAGCATTAGCGCCACTTTTCTCTTCATTCCTGTCTTGCCTAGATCATAAAGTCATTAGCGATATTTTGATTAAATAAATTAATTTTCCCTCAAGAAAAGGGGTACACTGCATGAAGGGTTACAACTGCAGCATAACTTTGATATTCATGGGTGGCGTTCCTCTTTTCTTAGCCATTAAATTTAGTTTAAGTAAAATGTGCCTATCACTTTTAAAAAACGATTTCTCTTTTTCACTGCCATATTTTCCTGAAAACGAACCTCACTCTACCTTCCAAATCTCTCTCAATTCACCAGCTAGAGACCTATCCTCACCTCTAAGTTGTACCTGTGATATATATCTATCTCCCAATCAAAAAAAACCTGCACTCCAAATCAAAGTATTTCACCTGTTTTTATTAAAAACTGTTTGAGTAAATTTACACGGCAATTGAAAGGAAATGCAACTTGTACACGTGTCATTTTGCTGAAATCTATTTTAAACTTTCCACTCATTTTCAAATGATATGCTCTTGGTAACCCATTGCTTGTGATTGTTAGTGTCTGTGCATTGTTGCTTTAGTGAGAAATTGTATTTACCTTAAAGTTTTAACCGCACATTCATTATTTATTTGTTCATTTCCAGGTGTCATTTAATAACATTGCAAGGGTTTTAAAATCCGTTTTCCACTCTTATTTGGTGAGGGAAGGTCGGATTTGGATTCCGTTTTCTGAATCTGATTCCTGATTCCCTGCTGTGTCTTTCTATCCATTCACAATTTGTGGGTTGAGAGAACATTTCAGGGGCAAATCCTAACTTGGGTGCTATCTTTCCTAAATTAAAAAGTGTTCCTATTCCCTGGTTTTTGTATCTGTCCCACTAGACGGGTAAACCAAGTGTATTGCTTACATCATCATTGTAATTATCACCCCACTGGTGATTGCTGCCCATATTAAAAACTGTATTTATTTTGAATTTAAAATAAATAAATAAATATTGTATTTCACCAACCAGCCTGGTTCATGGTCCATTGTGACCCGGTGTATTTTAAAAGGGGATCCGAGTTGTGTACCATCTCAAATTGAATCTGCATAAAATAAGGAGAAAAGCATCTCAGTTGTGCGCTACATACTAGGCTGAGACCAAGGTGTGTGTCGCCTGATTGAAATCCTTAACAAATTTGTGGGCTTGTGCCAGGGATTCCTGTGCAGTTTAACACAGCAGACTAACATGCAAGGTAATGATACTTTGTGGTTGGAATAATGGGTTACACTGTGGAAGCGCCCCCCACAAACACATACTCTAAGTACCAGGCCTGTGTCTAGAAAAATAAAACTAAAATCAACCCCAAAATAGACAGAAAAGCAATAGAATACAGGTTAGCCTTACATAAATAAATAAACGAATAAAGAATGAACATGTCCAAAATGACCATAGTAGAAATCAATATGGCTAGGGAGCACCTTCTGCACAAGCTATTTGGCCAGAACAGGATGAAAAAGTCTGGCTAAAAGAAATAACACAACAGGTCACCGTCATTAACCTTGACACGTGACAAGATGGTGGCCTATTACACCAAGCTCTGAGTGAATTATATATGACCCCAAAAATTAAAGAGGATCAAATCAAAATTGCCAGAATCACGGCCTACATGTATCTCCAGATTCATAGTCACTTGTTCGACAGTCATAGTGTCGAAAGACAAAAGTTTTGACACAAAAGGATTGAACCCCTGTTTTTTGCCAGAAAAACACTAATTTTACTATACAAACCAAAAAAATAAAATATTTACATTAAAACAGTGCATTCGAATATTTTTTTTTCGATCCTTTCGTTTCTAAAGTATTGTATTTCGAAACTATGTATTCGAAACTTTGACTGGACACCGTATCTCCACATGGGAGTGATGCGGGAAAGGCATGAGAAAACACGACTTTTGCTCAGAATCAAGTTGAACTATTAAATAAAATCCGGACTGATCTGAATTTAGCAGAACAACAATTATAGAAGAGCCAAGAATTGGAGGTAGAATCTGGAAAGTATGTCATAAAATTAAAAGAAGATTTGGCTCTCCAACAGCAAAATAATGCAGATCAAGAGACCCAATTAGAGGGATTGAAAGAGGAGTGTAGGGAAAAGGTTGACTCTCTGCAAGAGAGTCATCAGAAGTTAAATCAACAAATAAATTGTAATAGAGCCTGCACAGAGCAGATAGTTACCCTACAAGATCATATAAAGAAATTGAAAGAGGAAAATAATAAATTAATTATTAGAGACCTCCATTCCCAAGCAGAAATCCAATACCATCAAGAAACAAAGGTATGAACTGGCTGAACAGAGGAGCACCCTAAATCAGGAGAAAGGTGCCCTAGGCGAGGAAATAAGCAAGTTAAAATCAGAGTTACAGGGAGGTGAGTTAGCCCTCCAAATCTAAATGAACTCAAAACTGAGTATGGGAATCTACTGGAGCACGCCAGACGGGTAGAAGGTTCTCTGGAAACCAAAGATGCACAAACTCACAAGGTGAGTCTCCTGTAACAGAAATTGTCTCATTATGCTCAAACCATACAGGAAGCACAGAGAGACAATGAGGCCCTCTGTGAAAAGAATGATGGGCTGCGCAAACAAGTGGCAGTGCAAGAGCAGGTCATAGAGGCCAGTAAAGCCTTGATAGCTGAGACAAAGGCTAAGATCTTTGCTTATTATCAAGAAGTAGGGGCTGAGAAGGAGAAACTAGCGAGGTTGGAGAAAGAGGGTGCTAGATGTAATCCTAACTGGAGGGACCCTAAACAGGTAGAAAGGCACAGGGCAACCCCTGATCATAGCATAAGGATCTCTGTACTAAGGGACTCCAACCCATTTAACTCTTTGTACACTGCTGACTTCATGGCTCCTGGTTCACATGAGCCGGGAACCATGAGGCCATCAGAATTTAATAGACCAAGCATGATGGAACTGACTGGTCAGCACCCCCCAGAAATTGATGGACGGGTGTCTCTGTATAGCTACCCAAACATTAAGGCTGATGTCTCTGACAAGGAAGACTCCTGTGAGGGGAGAGTCAGGTGATTAGATCCACAGAAATACTAACTTCCAAGGGACCATTTGGTTCAATTTGATAAAAAACCAAATGAAATGAGGCCCAAAAAGAGCATCCTGAAGACCTCTACCCAACTAGGGCAGTGGGGGGGATACAAGAGAAACTAGGCCCCTCCATTCTGCAAGCCCCTCTCAAGCTCACAGAATCAGGGAGTGCCTAGATGATCATGAGGGGACCTCGAGTAGTAGCGCCTCTGAGTCTGAGGGTGAGTGGACTTGGGTGGCTAAGCCAAAGAAGGCAAATAAACTCAAGAGAGTTATGACCAAAGACACCACTAGGCAGATTAAGGCCATTGGGAGTTCCATAACCCCATACAATAAAAACGCAAAATATTCAGTTTGGGAACATTTGAAACTCTATGAGCAGATGATGGACACTTTTCATCTGAAAGACAACAAGAACTGCATAGAGTATGTAAAATGGACCTTCTCCCCCAAGTACTCCAGCTTCTTTGCTGGATTGGAGGACCAGCAAAGAAGCTGGAGTACTTGGGGGGAGAAGGTCCATTTTACATACTCTATGCAGTTCTTGTTGTCTTTCAGATGAAAAGTGTCCATCATCTGCTCATAGAGTTTCAAATGTTCCCAAACTGAATATTTTGCGTTTTTATTGTATGGGGTTATGGAACTCCCAATGGCCTTAATCTGCCTAATGGTGTCTTTGGTCATAACTCTCTTGAGTTTATTTGGCTCAATTGAGCTACAATTCAAGATGGTCCACCTACAGGGCAGCTATCTGGAAACACTTTCCGCCCACAGAAACCCCCAAGAGGCACGCAAAGTGGCCTACAATCTGCAGTGCGGGGAAGATCAGGCCCCACGAGAATTTTTGCAGGAGCTCAAATGCACCTTCGCACAAACCTCTAGGAGGGTGCGCACGGATAGCAGGGAGTTTGTAACCACCTTCTTTCATGCACTCCCCAAGTATGTCATGACCCAGCTGGTGAGGCATTTCCATGACAAAAGATCTCTGGAATGGGTCATAGAGCAGGCAACCCGCATTTATGAGGTCCAAAAACCTGCAGAAAAGAAAAATCTGGCCAAAAACCCCAAACATGCCAACACACCTACTGCTGCTAAGGTGGCGGAGTTGAAGGTTTCCCCCATTTTAGACTTAGAGATGGGGGGGACTAAAAATATACCTACCTAAAATCAGCAAAATCAGAGAGTTAATCCTACTAATGGGACCCCTAACTCCCATGATTATATCAGTCCCTGATACATTGGAAACCAACCAACCTTGGGGTACGTATGAACTCCTCCAATCAGGTAAGTACCACCCCGGGAAACTTCCCTTCTAACCTCCCGCAGGAGGGCAGTAATTCCCCAAATGCTGGGTTAAGTTTTTTCCCCTGATATTCACAAAACCCCAACCTGCAGGACAACCCTCCTTTCACTCCCCGATTACAGGAACCCAGACAACCCAATCCGGGAGAGGATGGACCAAGGGTGGAAGGTTACCAAAATTCACCTTATTCAGGGTACTATGGGAGAATGGATAGTTACCCTTCCTGTGATCCACCTAGATTGGAACAGAGACCCCCGTACCAGCCGGAAAGGGTGTCCCAACTGGAGCGCCAGGTCCAGAACCTAACCCAGGATCTAGGTTGCATTGTTGAGGGTTCAACAGAACCCTCAGATGAACATGGGGGCTCAGAACCCCACAAACCAAGGGTCTGGTACCCCAGAACAATGACAGGGCGAGAACCCTGACAACTCACTGGTTCCAGAGGACGAGGCACGGGGGAAAGGAGGTGTAAAGCCCTAGGGGAGGCTTGATTCCTTACTCGTGAAAAGCCCTTGGACACCCAGGAACCAGAACGCAAATCTCCTGCCCCCAAAAATCTGCAACCCAAGGAACAGAGGGTGGTTAGGAGGAATAAAGAACTCAAAATGGCCCATTTTGTGGAGGAAGTTAGTGTCCTCCAATTTGAAGGGGAATAATCCTTAGAGGATTCTGGAAAAAAGATCTTCTCCTTAAGGGTTGGGGGAACTCCTCCCAAAGAAAAATGGGTCCCAAGAGATCTAAATGAAGACTGGGTGGGTGTGGGGACTGAGTCAGAATCGCCCATCAAAGAACCCCAGAATGAGCATCCAGGAAACCCAATAGTAACAGAGGGATCCCCAACCTCACAAACCCAAACCCAAACTCTAACACAGAATTATGCCCAAACTACCTCTGTGTCAGAGTCAAAATAAGGAAATTGACCACCCAGCTTGCTCAAAATGCACATTACCTTTGCCCATTGGAGGAGAAAGAGGGTGGATTTTATGCTCCGGTCCAAGTGCAAGGGCAATGTACATTTTCGACGCTGCTGGACACTGGATCCCAAGCCACTCTTCTGTCAAAAAGGGCCTTTGAGCATCTAAATTCAGGAAGGGGGGAGAGATACCAGATCCCTCTAACCCCTCTTCCTGGACAACTCCAGAACTTCGAGGGGAGTTGAATTGAGTTTCTGTCATACCTACACACTCATCACTCTCTCACCAGTCTCCTCCCTGCATTGCTCATGCCCCTTCCCTTTCACGTACACCTAGGCGGCGGCAGCAGCTTACCGGAAAATGGTTTGGCTCACCTGGCAATTCAGGTCTGTTACGGCCTTTTCTTCATTGGCACCTGCCATGGTGTTTTTACCCTAGCCACTGGCATCGCACAAGAGCGTGGAATTCTCAGCGTCACGTGACCATGAAGAGATCCCTGTTTTCATCGCGGTTCACGTGACTCTCGCGTGCGGTTCCGCATTCTCGCATCATGTGATCACATCGTGCATTCAAATAGAGCAAGACAACGCAGAAGAAACGCTTCACAGCTGATTCTACAGGTCTCTGTTTGGCATTTTGTGCATCTTGTTGAACTCTTGTTACTCTCGACCTTGGAACGCTTCACGGACTGCCTTTGGTTTTTCCCCTTGGATACTTCCGCATCTCTCTGCCTTCTGGAACTCGACCTATTGCATCGTTATTTGGATTGGACTTGGATTTACCTCGGATTGTTGTACTTCTGGCCCTCAAACTTGTTTGTGTATCTGACTATCTACGGATCAAGTCACGCTGTATTTGCAACAACTCAGGTGTGTTACAGTGTGTCCTAAAGACTCCTACAGCCTGCTGCTGCCGCCTTCTCATTTGAAGATAGCTGCCCTTCACGCAGAACCCCTCACACAATAGGTAAGCTTAGGTTTGCACCCCAGTTAACCTGTGCATTCGATTTAGCCTTTGTATATCACTTAACCAAATCTTTGCCTTACAGTGGTCCAGGGGTTCTTCCGGCGTTCCCGGTTCCAGGCTGACGACATTCTACACCTGTGGCCTCAAAGATTGCACGAGTAGTGGTGTCACTTCTGCTCGTGTGGTACTTGGGGACGGAGGTATTACAAATCTACACGACCATCAAGTCATAACAGACTGTGAAGCCTTTTTGGTCGTCCAAATTATGGATACCTCAGCCGGGGATCCTGTGACCGCTCTAATGCAAGCTGTTGCGACCCTTAGGACAGACATGGCCGCTGCCACCACAGCCATAAATCACTGTCTCGATACATTGCAAAGTGCCCGTCATCCCTTAACCACTGATTCCGAGTTCGGGGATGCTCTACCACAAAACCTGGCTCCTCCTACACCCCCGCCTACACCTGTCACACCTATGGTTTTGCCAACTCCCTTTCCCCTTGCTGCACCAGAAAGGTATCAGGGCGACCCTAATAAGTACTGCACGTTCCTCAACCAATGCAAGCTTCATTTCCTGTGCCGGCTCCAGGCTTTTCCCGATTCAGTCTCCAAAGCGAACTTTCTGTTGTCCCACTTGTCTGGTGTGGCAGCCACTTGAGCAAACCCTCTGCTGGAAAGCGACCATCCTGCCCTCTATGATTTTGACCTTTTAGTAAGTGAAATGGCTAAAGTCTTCGACACCAGGTATAAAGCACAGTCCCATGATTTAGAGTTGCTGGATCTCACCCAAGGCACCCAACACTTATTGAATACATTAGACAGTTCAACCAACTGTCTTCTGAAACATCATGGCCAAAAATAAAAAAGCGGTTGTGTTCTACCAAGGTCTGTGTAGTGTGCTGAAGGACTCATTGTCAGTTGTACCAACTTTACCCGCAGCGTACACTGACTTGGTCGACCTGACCTTACAGGTAGATGCCAGGAGAACCGAATGTAGGGCAGAAATCGGGCCTTCTCAGCTTAACACCTCTTCATCAGATTCACTCAGTGAACCCATGCAAATAGGGGGAATCCGTAGCCCAATAACACATGCCGAACGAGAACGGAGGAGGAACAATAATGCCTGTTTTTATTGTGGTCTTAATGGCCATTATGTCAAGGAGTGTCCCCACCGTCCCAAGAACCGGAATCCGGGTTTTCAGAAGGCTCGCCCTTAATATTGGGGGTAGGGGCGAGTCCTTCACAAAACCCCTCCGAGGTGGCATTTGGTCCTATTAAACCAGTGGTGGTTCATGCACTATTGCAACCCACAGTAGATGTTGTGCATGAGGTACACATAGTGATTGATTCTGGGGCCACTGGTTGTTATATAGACATCACGCTAGACAACACACTTAATCTACCATTGGTTAAAAAGAAAAACCCAGAACCAGTACAGGCCGTGGATGGTACCTATCTCATTTCTGGCCCAATCAAACAACAAACCACGCCAGTGGAAATGGTGATCCATGGCAACCATAGGGAAACCTTGTCCTTTGATTTGATATCCACACCACAATTCGGAGTAATCTTGGGCATTCCATGGTTAAGACAACATAACCCTCTGATCAATTGGGGTACAGGCCAGCTTTTCTTTGAATCCGAGGTCTGTCAGCATTATTGTCTGATAGAATCAAACACAACAACTAATCCTGCTCTGTCTCTCGGGGGAATAGCAGCAATGACTATCGAAGAGAACGATTCTGTGCCTATCCTTCCTCACACAGTGGGGGCCGTCCTAGTTGGTATTCCCTCTGTATATCACGACTTCCAGACTGTTTTTGATAAAGCGTCAGCAGAAGGCCTTCCACCACACCAACCATATGACTGCCCTATTGACCTGGTCCCGCAGGCAGTTATTCCCAAGGGTCGGATTTATTCACTTACACAGTCAGAAGAACAGGCCCTGAAGGAATACATTCAACAGGCTTTGAGGTTGGGCCACATTTGTCCTTCTACCTCACCAGCAGCGAGCCCCATCTTCTTCGTTCCGAAGAAAGAAGGAGATCTACGCCCCTGTGTAGATTATAGCCAATTGAATGCTGTCACCATCAAGAATCGGTACCCGATACCTCTCATCTCCACCTTGTTAGACAAACTCATGCATGCGTCCATTTACACCAAGCTGGATCTCCGGGGGGCGTACAATTTGATCCGCATGCGTAGCGGGGATGAGTGGAAAACGGCTTTCTGTTCTCGACAGGGAATATTTGAGTATACAGTAATGATGTTTGGCCTTTGCAATGCCCCAGCTACCTTCCAGCTGTTCATAAACGACATATTTCACGATGTCCTGGATGTCTTTGTAGTGGTTTACTTGGATGACATCTTGGTGTTTTCCCCCTCATTGGAGGAACATATTGTCCATGTCAGGGAAGTCTTGTCTCGCCTAAAAAAGAACGCCTTGTTCGCAAAACCAGAAAAGTGTTTGTTCCACACTAAAGAAGTCGACTTCTTGGGTTTTCACATTTCGCCTGGGGTTTTGTCCATGAACCAGTCCAAGATCCGCGCTATCACGGATTGGCCTTCCCCAACGAACTTGAAACAAGTACAATCATTTTTGGGTTTCGCTAATTTTTACCGACGGTTCATCGCTGGTTTCTTCTCCATTGTTGCCCTGCTTACTGCTTTAACCAGTCCACTGGTCCTTTTTCATTGGTCCATAGAACAACAAACAGCCTTTGACAGTCTAAAGACGATGTTCACTGGTCCCTTTTCATTGGTCCATAGAACAACAAACAGCCTTTGACAGTCTAAAGACGATGTTCACCATACCCCCAGTCCTCCAGCATCCCGATCCCGAACTCCAGTTCGTGTTGGAAGCAGACGCCTCCTCTTTCGCATTGGGTGCTGTGCTCTCCCAGCAATGTCCCACTACTGGTCAGTTACACCCCATAGCATACCACTCGCGTAAATTCACATCATCAGAAATGCATTATACGGTCACAGAGAAGGAATTTCTAGCCATAAAAGACGCTCTGGAAACCTGGCGACATCATCTTTTGGGAGCCAAGCATCAGACCATAGTACATACAGATCACAAGAATCTGCAAGTCCTTTCCTCCCTTAGATGTATGAACAGTAGGCAAGTGCGTTGGCACCTGTTCTTTTCAGTTTATGATTTTGTGGTGAAACATAGGCCCGGGGCAGTCCATGGAAAAGCTGACGCCTTGTCCCGTTCCCCAGGAGGGGAGTCTCTTCCCTCGTACCCTGCCTCTCTCTTAGGGAAAGGTCATGTTATCTGCATCTGCACACCATCACATGCCATGTTGTCTGCCATACGTCAGTGGGTTTCTCAACATCTCCATACCCTAACAGAATGGGATCTGGTGTTTCAGGACGGTTTACCCTTCGTTCAAGGGAAGCTCTTGTTACCCTCAAATGAGATGCGCAACCAGGCTCTTGAGTGGTCTCACGACGCGCCCATCAACGGTCACCCAGGGCAACACCGCACCCTCGATCTACTCAAATGTTGGTGTTGGTGGCCGTTGATAAAACGTGAACACGTGTTCGGTGTGCGCTCAGTGCAAGTCACGCAGGGGGCGGCCTTTGGGACTACTCCAACCCTTACCTTTGCCCCCCAGGCCCTAGCATACGGTTTTGATGGATCTGATCACCGACCTCCCTCGTACACAGGGGTTTGACGCCATCTGGGTGGTGGTTGATTCGTGGCCCACTTTGTACCATACACAGGCATACCCTACGCACCTACACTAGCTAGACTCTTCTTCAAATCGGTGTTCTGTCGTCTCAGGTTACCACAGGTCCCGGTGTCAGATCGCGGTACACAATTTACATCCCGGTTCTGGTGAGCCCTCACGAAGTTACTAGGTATTGATGCCCGGTTCTCCTCCGCATACCACCCGGAGACTGACGGGAAGACGGAAAGGGTAAACCAGGCCCTGGAACAGTACCTCCGCTGTCTGTCCCTCCAATACCAGGGGCCTTGGCTGGAAATGTTACATCTTGCAGAATTTGCATACAACAACACCCTACATTCTTCCACTGGGTTCTCTCCCTTCTATTCCCTTTATGGACAGCATCCCCGCACCCTGCCTTTTCCAGATTTTGCCACCTCTGACACCCCCGCGGCCACCTCTTGTGTCCGCAGTCTGGCCGCGATCCATGCCCAAACGCTTGTCCATTTACAGGAGGCACAGGCTTCAAAGAAGACAGCCGCTGATAAAAGGCGGTCAGAGGCGCCAAACTATCGGGTGGGTGATAGGGTATGGTTGTCCTCACGTCACTTGCATATTCCTGGTTGCCGTAAACTGTTACCTTGGTTTGTGGGTCCCTACCGTGTAACTAAGATCCTGAACCCTGTGGCCCTGCGTCTGGCAATACCCCCAGCGTGGAGGATTCATCCTGTATTCCATACCTCTTTAATCAAACCATGTCCAGCTCCTACCCGTCTTGTCTCTCCTCCTGCCCCGGTGTCTGTATCATCCCCCGAGGAGTTTGAGGTTATTGCTATCCTGGGGTCCCGCATTCATAGGGGCAGGCTTCAATACCTCGTTGACTGGTTGGGCTACGGTCCTGAGGATCACTCCTGGGTTTTCTCCAAGGATGTCAGTGCTCCTTGGTTGGTTGCTCGTTTTTACCACGCCCACCCGTCGAGCCCACGGGGTCGTTGGCCTTTGAGGGGGGCTCTGACATACCTACACACTCATCACTCTCTCACTAGTCTCCTCACTGCATTGCTCATGCCACTTCCCTTTCACATACACCTAGCCGGCGGCAGCGGTTTAATGGAAAATGGTTTGGCTCGCCTGGCAATTCAGGTCTGTTACGGCCTTTTCTTCATTGGCATCTGCCATGGCGTTTTTCCCCTAGCCACCGGCATCGCACAAGAGCGTGGAATTCTCTGCGTCACACGACCAGGAAGAGATCCATGTTTTCATCGCAGGTCACGTGACTCTTGCGTGCGGTTCTGCGTTCTCGCATCATGTGATCACATCTTGCATTCAAATAGAGCAAGAGAACGCGGAAGAAATGCTTCACAGCTGATTCTACGGGTCTCTGTTTGTCGTTTTGTGCATCTTAATGAACTCTTGTTACTCTCGACCTTGGAACACTTCACGGACTGCCTTTGGTTTTTCCCCTTGGATACTTCTGCATCTCTCTGCCTTCTGGAACTCGACCAATTGCATCGTTATTCGGATTAGACTTGGATTTCCCTCGGATTGTTGTACTTCTGGCCCTCGACCTTGTTTGTGTATCGGACTACCTATGGATCAAGTCACGCTTTATTTGCAACAACTCAGGTGTGTTACAGAGTGCCCTAAAGACTCCTACAGCCTGCTGCTGCCGCCTTCTCATTTGAAGATAGTTGCCCTTCACGCAGAACCCCTCACCCAATAGGTAAGCTTTGGTTTGCACCCCAGTTAACCTGTGTATTTGATTTAGCCTTTGTATATCACTTAACCAAATCTTTGCCTTAAAGTATGCCAGGGGTTCTTCCAGCGTTCCCGGTTCCAGGCTGACGACATTCTACACCTGTGGCCTCAAAGGTTGCACGAGCAGTGGTTTCACTTCTGCTCGTGTGGTACTTGGGGACGGGGGTATTACAAATCTACACGACCATCAAGTCATAACAGTTTCATTTCCAGGACAACAAACTGGTGATGGGAACTCCTCTCCATTCCTGAAAATCAACCTTCCTTCCAGTTTCAAGTGGCATTCCACACTGGAAGGAAATAATTTGAAATTCTATACCAATTCACAATCTGAAAATCCCAATTCCATAGTCAAAAGTCATGACAAACCAGCTCGAAGTTTAGCTGATATTCAGAAAATTAGAAAACAGTTATTCATGCCTGTTCAGTTAAATGAGGGGAAGGAATCTGTTCTCGCGTGAGTGTGCGTGAACAACAGTAAGAGTTTCATCAGCAAAGCCATGTTCCGAAAGCTCCCAAAAGATCCAGCCATTCCCACATTAAAATTGATCAATAATTGGGAAATGGGACTGGAAACTCACAATTCCAAACATCTCCTGCCTAGCAAATGTATGCTCAAAATTTCAATAGGAAACAAAAGCATAGTACATAATTGTTGGGTCATGCGAGATGTCCCTGCTGCATTCGATTTAGGCAGTGACATTCTCAATCGTTTTGCCATTAATTTTCCCGACTAGGGGGTATTCCCATGGACGTTGATGATTCACAAAAAGCATTTCGGTCAGAAAAATTGCTACAGTATGCAGTTGAAGTTCAAATTGGAGAGGAGGTTACCATCCCAGGACGGACACGACTATTCCCACTTGAATTAAAAATTAAAAGAGAACAGAAATCGCTAAATCCTGATGCATATGTACACCTCAATGCCCATCTCCAACAGCAGTGGTTGGGGTTAAACCCAACGCCATTAGTCAATCTAGAACACAACACCATTCCAATATTGATGTATAACAGCGACTTTAGGAGTATCACTCTGGGTGCAGGCACCAGTATTGGAATGGAAGTTGATGACCGACATTTTTCCATGGATCTAGGTAGTGAACTGATAGGACCAATCCCCAATGACTGTTTTGACAGTGACAGTGACAATGACATACCACCAGACAGGATCTTCACCCGGCAAGGGGGGAATTTCCTGGTGTACTATTCCTGCCCTTACCGTGAGGAAGAGGTGACCTGTGACATCAGGTAGGATGAGGTGATCTTGCAGGTCCACAGTGACAGCCTCTCCCACCTGAAATCCTCTGTCCAGGTCAATAATCTAACCAGGGACCTCTCCACCCAGCTGAAGGAGGCCGCTGAGATATCAAAACCAGAAGTCTTTCTAGGCTTCAGGCAAATGGTTGAAGAGCGAGTCAACCTAGCTGACGCCTGGGAGACTCCGGAACAAAAGCAAAAGATGAAACAGGTATTCTTAGATTTTCAAGATCTCTTTGCGGTGGTCTCGTGTGACTATGGTCGCACCGAAATCCATACAACAACAGTCTCACGGACCCTGGAATGACTCCAGTGTTTTTGAAGGAATACCGCTTGCCTCTCGCATCCATGGAGTCCCTGATGAAAATAATCAAAAACCTTGAGTCCCGTGGGATAATTTGTCCAGTCCACAGCAACTTTTTTAATCCGGTGCTGGGGATTTTAAGACCAAACAGCCAATGGAAACTCTGTGCTGACCGGAGGGAGCTGAATACACAGGTCCACATGTCTTGATGGGCTCTCCCCTACATTGACCAGGGGCGGGCCCAGATCCAGGGGTCAAAGCTATACACTGCCATTGACCTGACCAATGGGTATTAGCCCGAGCCTGTCAGTAGGGAGGACCAATACAAGCTGGCCTTTACCATCGGGGGTCAAGGGGCAGCAGTACAACTGGACCCAGACTCCCTTCGGATACATAAACTCAGGCAATAAATTCAACATCTTCTTACCTAAGGCCATGCCCGACTTGGGTGAAAGGGGTAACCTGGCCTATGTGGATGATGTCTTGATAAAAAGCTCAACTGTGGAGGAACACATAGCGGAAATCTGTTATGTTCTGACACAGTTGAGGGTTGCCGGAGCAAAATTATCCTTCCAAAAGGTGCAGTGGTGCAGAACCTGTGTCAACTTCTTGGGAAATTAAATAACTCCTGAGGGTCTCTGTCCCCAGGAGAAGAAAGTGGAAGTACTCCTAAAACATAAAGACCCCACAAATCTGCAGGAGCTAAGAAGCCTCCTTGGACTAACTAATTACAGTAGGAAGTTCATTGAAGATTACGCAAAGGTCACAAAACCCCTGATCCATCTGTTGAAGGGGAGGGTCAAGTGGCAGTGGGGTCCAGAACAAGCCAAGGCAGTAAAGCAACTCAAAAGAAATCTCTCACAAGCGCCTTGTCTAGCTTACCCTGTCAAAAAGAAGGAGTTCTTCTTGGAGACAGGGTTCTCAAATACATGTTTGACAGCAGTATTATATCAAAAGCATGACAAGGTCAATAAAGTCATCTCCTATGCAAGCAAGACTTTATCCTCTGTGGAGGAAAAATTCAACAATTGTGAGAAGGCACTCCTGGCAACGGTGTGGGCTTTGAAAAATTACTGCCCGTTCATCCAGGGGGAACACATCATAGTGGAGACTCCACACCAGCCTTTGCAATACCTCCAGAGTGACAGAATGCAGCCCAGAAATATGAGTTATTCCAGAGTTACTTCCTGGATTCTGTCAATGCAAGCCTTTCCTGTGCAGGTCGGATATGGCCAAAACAAGTAGAGTCACCTCGCGCTAGGTCTGACTGACTTGCATGATTGTGCCAGAGAAAACTGTGAGAGGTTGCATATTGGACACACATGGGGCAGGACTTTGACCAATACTTGAAGGCGTGTATTTTGTGTGCACAATTTCAGCTAACATCACTCACACACCAAGCTCCCCTCCAGAAGAGGGGAATGACACTGCCTTGGTCAGATTTACAAGTAGATTTCATCGGGCCCGTGATTCGCTCCTCTAGGGGGAACAAGTATATTGTAACCGTAACATGCTTGTTTACCAAATGGGTGGAATGTCTCCCGTCCCCAAATTGCAAGGCAGAAACAGCAGCTACCCTGATGATCAAACACATCTTCTCGCATTTTTGACCCACCCCGAAGGATTGAGTCAGACCGAGGTAGTCACTTCATCAGCGAAGTGATGACAAAGATGTGGGAGATACTTGGGGTAAAAAGGAAACCTCACGTTGAATACTGCCAGTCCTCTAGTGGTGGAATTGAGAGGTACAATAAAACCATTGTGAGCATTCTAAAAAAGTTTGTGGCAAACTCTGGGAAAAGTTGGGACATCCGATTACCGCTTGTCCTGATGGCCATCAGATCTGCAACTTCTTCTGCAACCAAGATATCTCCATTTGAGCTGATGACTGGATGAAGGATGTTGCTACCTCAGCATTTGCTCTATAGAACACAGGAGCAGACACTGAAACACGCCTCCACAACTCATGAGTATGTTGAGAATGTAAGAAAACACCTTCATCATGCTTTTGCGTACGCTCAGCACAATCTGGAAAGATCTGCAGAGGGTATGAAGACTCAATATGATCTAAAAACAACCAAAAAGGAATACCAACTAGGTGACAGGGTCTGCTTGTACAATTTCCAAATGAACCAGACCAAAGAACGCACATTTTTGCCCAGTTAGCCCAGTCCTTTAGGAATTGTAGATAAGATTTCACCTGTTGCCTACAGAATCCACATCCCCAAAGGCGAATTGACAGAAGAGAAATGGGTCCATATTAATCAGCTAAAGAGTTGTCACCCTAGGCACACTTTGCAGCAAATTGAGGAGCCAAGAGAGAATGAAATAGAGGAGACATCTGGAACATGAGAATAAGAAAAAGAAGAATCAGAAGGGAACGAGGGATTTATAAATATAATTATGTAACAGGGAGTATTTGTCTTCACTATCCATTGTCATTTCTGAGGGCACGCATGTCCCACTGCTGTCAACCCTATTGGAAGGTAGTTAGTGGAAAAATAAAGTAACCAGCTCTGATTTATTTAATAGATTTGTGCTGGGTGTGCCTATTCAAAGACCAAGGAGGACCTCCCTGGTGACCTGGAACAGAGAAATCAGAGAAAATCTGGGAGTGTCGCTCAACACCATAAAGGAAGATCCAAGAGAAAGCGTGGGGTGTCATTCCACGCTCCAACGAGGGATAGCGGGAGGATCGGGGTGTTCCGCTCTCTCATGGAAGAAGGACTCCTGACTGGTGAATCCCTCCTGGCCCTACTCTCCCTTGACAAGTTTCTCAGAAGAGTCGGAGGGGGGAATCTGTGGGCTACATTGACCCACTGAACAGAATTTCCCCAAAACCAAGCTGCATATGCGCAGAAACATCAACCTGGTTGTTCACAATGGCCTTAGAACAGTGTTTTGCAGCAACAGCAACAAAAAGATGCCTGCAGCATCTTGCCAAGCATACATGGGGCAAGATGGAACAAGGGGACACACTGAGGGAGCATGCCAGTGTGTTCTGACATATACAGATGGAATAAAGTGAAAAGGCAGCATTGCTTTGTTGAAAGCCCAAAATCCCCATTAAAAAGGAAACTTTTTCACCTTTAAAAATAATGCTGCTCTGACACAGTTTCCATCTGTTTTTCCTCAAACCACTGCCATTATTAAGGCTCTGCCATGCCCAGTATCTCTCATTGTGCTTCAGAAAAACCTGGCATGATTTCTGAATGACAGGCCCTGTCAAATCAACTCTGAGGAAAATCAACAAAGAGCTTCACTTTTCCCGCACGGGAAAACACATTCATTTCCTTTACAATGTATCAAAGTTCAGTAGTTCAAAGAATCTCCAGCTATCTGAACCATGTCAATTTCAATACATCTGTGCTTCAAACCAAAACTCCTACATACAAGGAAACAACTATAGCTGCAAGACAGTGTGGGAATCCAGAGGGAGATGCAAAACCGAATTTACAAAAAAGAAATGCCAGCTTTTCACCAAACATGTAAAATGGTCTTTGAAGACTCAAGGAGAAAGGCCTGTTTTAAAAGTAAACTGTTGAATAAAAGCTTGCCATTATCTAGCAATGTGAATGGGTTTGTTGCTGGGGAAAATACACATATGGGTTATTTTAATCAACTGGCTTGTTTAATTCAGGACCAAATATAAGAAAGTAAAACTGTTAAACTATATTGGCTGGTTTTTGCAAGTTCCAAATGAAAAATTGTTTTTTGCTTGGGGGGGTGCTACCCACAGAAGGGCCTCTCTCAGCAGATACTAACCCCCCAGTGACAATTAATTGGTAGGACAGAATCTAATCTAGGCTGAACCCACTGACAATGGGACCTCCAGGAACACAGAAGTGTGAAGTGGGGTAGGGACACTAAATCTTCAATCCAGAAGGGAAACCCCCACCTTGCTCTGGAGGAAATGACAGTTGGTGGCAGCTGAAGAAAGACAGAAATGGCCCACGGACAGACAAAGGACTGCCATTTGCTTCCAAAGACTATTTATGAATAAAAAACGAAAGACTGTTAGCTCTGCAGCAAAAGTTTGTAAAAATGTAAAACTGTAGCAGTTTATAAGTGATTTTTTTGGGCTTTCATTTAAGACATGGTAGAATTCACTGTCCTTTTGGCAATGGAAATGGCAAAGAATCAGGGATTACAAGGAAAGTATCCACGATGCCAATGCATTTATACAAAAAAGGTAGCAGGCGCTCCTCTCTCGAAAGAACACGCCATGATAACCTGTTCAGTGGTTTTTAACCACTTTGAGAGTTTGCAGCCATCTGCTTTTTGCTTCACAGATGGGAAATTTCAATTTGCATATCAGTCTTTATCCTGCCCACATGGGCAGTCCAGCACCGAAATGCTATAGCAATTCCCTTCTGAACAAGAGTACCAACAGCAACCCCATACACGTGTTTCAGGCTTGTTAGGCCTCATCAGTGGTGAAGCTGTGCCTCTCTAACCATAGTGAGCAGGGAGTCCATGTCTGGTTGCCTCCAGGTAACTTAGGGTGACCAACCCCAAGTTCCTTCCAAAGTACAAAAAAGGTAGCAGGTGCCCCTCTCTCGAAAGAACATGGCATGATAACCTGTTCAGTGGTTTTTAACCACTTTGAGAGTTCACAGCCATATGCTCTACCCAAAATATGTAACCTGTGTATATAATTTTCTAAGAGATTTCAACTGTATAAACGTTTGTGGCAAAATCAGATTTGGCTAAAATAACTGTGGGAGGTTTTTTGAACATTGTAAACTCACACCATAAATCTGCCCTCCTGCTTTGAAATCCAATCAGTTGAGAGTGAGGCATAGACTAGCACCCCTGGCCAATCCCGTCAGTTAGAGGTGTGCTTAGCTAAGCCTGCCCAGCCATATACTTGGCTGATGTAACTGTGTATTATAAATAAGAGTCCCTGACAAGACACAGACACACATCCTTCTGATTTTCCTGCGCCGGCGTTCCTGTAATATTCATCCTGCTGAGTTCAGATTCGAACTACAAGGCCAAATCATTGCTGACCCTACTCCAGGGCCTACTGCAATACGCAAGCAGTGTTGATCCTATTCCCAGCAAGGCCCTTGATCCAGAATCATCCCACTAATCTCCCATTTAAACGAGGAAAGCTGTGGTATTCTTTGGGAAGCATCCTGAACCAGCCTGGCTTGCGGCCCACTAACTGCTTGCCCACTAACTGCATCCAGAGATACCTGTGCCATCCAGTGACCAGAATAACCATCTGGTGACCCGGCCTTACCCAGCTGTCCTTTGCCAGGCGTGCTTCCGTGTAGTGACCAGAACCATTGACGGTCCAAAATCCCAAACTAAAGATGGACAAAGAAATCCATTGTCTGCTTTGTCTTGCATTTATATTTATCCCAATCTCTAAGCCATCCTATTCTTATCCTGGTAACTTGTTAAAACTGTCAGAATTCTCTGTGTTCTTGCCCTTGATCTCGAAGCATTAGCAGCACTTTTTTCTTCATTCCTGTCTTGCCTAGATCATAAAGTCATTAGCGATATTTTGATTAAATAAATAAATTTTCCCTCAAGAAAAGGGGTACACTGCATGAAGGGTTACAACTGCAGCATAACTTTGATATTCTTGGGTGGCGTTCCTCTTTTCTTAGCCATTAAATCTAGTTTAAGTAACATTTTCCTTTCACTTTTAAAAACAGATTTCTCTTTTTCACTGCCATATTTTCCTAAAAACAAACCTCACTCTACCTTCCAAATTTCTCTCAATTCACCAGCTACAGACCTATTTTGTACCTGTGATATATATCTATCACCCAACCCAAAAACTGCACTCCAAATCAGAGTATTTCACCCATTTTTATTAAAAGCTGCTTAAATTTACATGGCAATTGAAAGTACATGCAACTTTTACACGTGTCATTTTGCTGCAATCCATTTTAAACTTTCCACTCATTTTCGAATTATATGTTCTTGGTAATCCATTGCTTGTGATTGGTAGTGTCTATGCCTTGTTGCTTTAGTGAGAAATTGTATTTACCTTAAAGTTTTAACCACACATTAATTATTTATTTGTCCATTTCTGTGTGTCATTTCATAACATTGCAAGGGGTTTAAAATCTGTTTTCCACTCTTATTTGGTGAAGAAAGGTCGGATTTGGATTCCGTATTTGTGGGTTGAGGGAACATTGCAGGGGGAAATCCTAACTTGGGTGCTATCTTTCCTAAATCAAAAAGTGCTCCTATTCCCTGGTGTTTTGTATCTGTTCCACTAGAAGGTTAAACCAACTGTATTGCTTACATCCTCATTGTATTAATCACCCCATTGGTGATTGCTGCACCATATTAAAAACTGTATGATTTATTTTTAATTTAAAATAAATAAATAAATATTGTATTTCACCAACCAGCCTAGTTCATGGTCCATTGTCACCCGGGGTATTTGAAAAGGGTGTGTGATATGAGTTGTGTACCATCTCAAATTGAATCTGCATAACATAAGGAGAAAAGTATCTCAGTTGTGCGCTACATACTAGGCCGAGACCAAGGTGTGTGCCACCTGATTGAAATCCTTAACACACAATTGTTGAACTCCTAATGTAATAAGGTTCTTAAAGTACAAAGTGCTTGATATATAACAAAGATTATGTTGCAAAGGGGTGCAGGAAACATATGGGCAAGGCTTGACAACATGAAATTACAGTGTAAGTCATTATGGAATATATGCATGGCCATAAAACAGTTAGGCCCCTGCTCATGTTCCAAGTTACAGTATCCAGGTGCAGCCACCCAGCCCACATACTTAATAAGGGAACCAGTAAAAGATTACTCATATACCATTGTGACATTAGAGGAAATATAAAAAACATCTTACAGTAGGATACCCAGTTATTCCCATTGAATTGTTAGAACATTATAGCCAGTGATTTGCAAATTTGACTAGTTTCCACTGGTGTTTTTTGCCATCCTACATGAAGTATTTCCAATTACTGTTGTTATTTTGGTTGCAGTCACTCAATAAATGCTACATCAAACATTAACCTCCTCCTGGGCAGACTCTCTTACTCACTCTCTGTCAATGCCTGTGTGTTGGGCAAAGGCTGCTTTCAAAGGAAATAATCAGTCTACAAAATTCCCTTGTTAGGTTTGAAAGTATTCATTTTAGACCAATCAGTTTTACATGGACAATGTTGAATTATATGATGCTTGTTTGCCTATCCCCAGGTTTTGTGCTAGAGAGTCATTACATTCTTAGAGGGGCTGATGAACCTCTGCTGGCAATATAACATACATTAGATGAGTCATATTCATCTATTATGGATTGTAGATTGTTGCACTTTATAACTGTCTGTCATTCTTCAATAAAACGTTATGGTCTTTCCTAACATTTGACACATCTTTCAATGGACTTTAAAGATCTCCCAGTGTCCAGGAACATGCACTGTCACTTAATGACCACACCATCTGATGCACTGTTTTAGAGGTGTCTGTTGTTGAGGGGCTAGTAGACCATAGGTGAGTCCTCACATAGTGTGTGGAGGGCTGAGAGACACACCTGTGTCAGTGCTCGGAGACTAGGTGGGACAGGACAGCTGCTGTTGTGGAGCAACTTGCTGGGATAAAGGGGGTTGTGTGGAGCGGGGGCTGCAGCTGGATGATATTACTGTGGCTGAGGAGGAGGGATATTAATACAAAAATCTATATTATCTTCAACCATTTCCTTTCCCTTATTTTCTTTATGTATCAGAGGATAAAGCTGTGCATCTACTGGAAGTGATGTAAGGCAGAAGAAGGTCCTTTTCTCTTTATTTAATTTTGCTCTAGAATATTTTAAACATCTAACTTGGGATTTAGATAATTGAGTGGTTTTCCCATACCAATCAAGAAACTCTCTACTGTTCCATACACCCTTTCCCTTTTTGATTTCAAACACTCTTTTAAATGCAGAATTCTATTTAAAACAAATGTAAATAGCATGGTGAACTGTTAATTATTTTACCCAAAAGTCATAGAATTCCATTTTAAAACTATAATATTTGGAAATTTAAAGAGCTGGAGTGCCTTTGTCCGGGGCTAAACATTCCTTCTACTTATCTGTTAGCATTTTCAAGCTGACAACAAGGAAACCTCTAATTTTCTAGAGGAAGAGAAGACAAATAAAGCATTCATGTGGATAAATATGCAAGTGTGGAGCCTGAGATAGGAAACATATCAATACTCAAGCAAATGGAACAGGAGTTTAAGAGCCCCCACTGGCATTCTTTTTTTAATTTCTTTATTTAAAATGATATAGTTTATATATAAACTTTTCATTTGGATTGCATAAGACCTTTCACGTTTGGGTTACATAAGGCGTTTCAAAAAAGAGAAAGAAAAAAAGAAGAAAAGAAAGAAAGAGAAAAAAACGAGAAAAGGAAACAAAAATGTCACTTTAAGTAACTTGGGTAAGCTCCAAAATATTATCGAGAAAATGTGCACTGTGTATATCAATTTAATATTTTGTCCTTGAAGGAGTTTTAGCCATCTGTAGTCGCCTTGTTCTTGTTTTTGAGAAATCTTAAATAGCTCTCCAAAGAGGTTTCTCTTGTCAACAAGTGCAGGGCATATCATGATTAGATGATTAAGAGACTCTGGTGTCTCTTTATTCTTGCAGAAGCAACAGAAATGTTCCCCTTTTGGTGGGTATCGAATTTGAGACAATCTTTGTCTGGTATGTAGGATATTTAATTGCAATTTAATTGAAAATTGTTCGTGTAGTTGGGTCCAGAAAAAGTTCCAAGTAATGTGGAAGTTCATTCAATGCTCTTATGTCGATCGGGCATTGTAGATTCATTGAATAACATGCCTTCTCTCCCATTGTTTTGGACCAATCATTGCGCTGCAGCTTGATCTTTGCTCGTTGTGGGCGATTTATCAGCATTTCCTCTGTAATATCTTCCTTTGCCATTTGGTTGAACAGTTCGGTCTTCCATGCTTTCAAGATGCTATTATGCATTGCTTGTGGTGTTATTTTGTGGTGTTATTTTCAAGATTTGCATCACTGGGATAGGATCTTCATTTATGACCTTGGGAGATGGAATACAGCTTCCAGTTTTTGCCAATTTATATTGGTAGCAGTGATAATGGTGTCACTCCCATTTGTAATAATGGGAATTACCTGTTGGCGGTAAAACGCTATGATCGGTTTCGCAGAGAATTTTCCATAGCGCCTATGTAGCATCACACCTTGGCGTGCCAGCCTTTGAATTTTGCCTTCCAGTGTAGTCACCCATGCTGTTTCTTCCTTCTGTTGATTTAGTAGTACACCCAGATATCTAAAAGAGGTAACTATGTCCAGCAGTTTTTTGTCCAGTATGAAGTTTGTTGGTCTGTTTCGGTTAGAAAACTTGTGATGATTGGTTAGTGCCATGATTTTGTTTTTTTCGTTATTGATCTGGAGTTCGTTATTGATCATGTGTGATTCTGTCATACGTAAGTTCTCCTGTAGTCCAGATGGCGTTTTATCTAGGAGTACGATGTCATCAGCATACATAAGGTATGTAATCAGGAGTGAGTTTATCTTCGGCGGATTGAAGTTTGCAGGGTCGATATTCATGGAGTAGTCAGCAGTATACAGGTTGTACAGGGTCGCGGCTAAAGGGCATCCCTGTTTTAGGCAATTCCATGTTCTTATGGGCTCCGTAGTTGTTCCTTCTTTTGTTAGCCTGATCGAAACTGTCGTATTGGAATACAATAGTTTGATCGGTTCACTGATTTCTAGAGGACAATTCCATTTGGGAAGTTTTCCCCACAGGATGGACCTGTTTATGGCGTTGAAAGCCATGTACAGGTCTATGAACGCTGCATAGACAGGCACGTTGTTTTGTATGGCTTCATGTTTTAACAAATTTAGAATTAGGAGATTTACATTAGTTCCTACTTTAGAAGTGAAGCCAGTTTGTCGACTATCAAATCGATTTGAAGCTTTCGCCCATATAGTTAATTTTTGGAGCAGGTATGAAGCAAACAATTTTCCCAATGGGTCTAACAGGGCAATGGGTCTGAAGTTGGCAGGGTTATCTCTGTCGCCCTGTTTATAGATTGGAATCAAAATCGCTTTAGTCCACGTAGTTGGTAATTGCTTGACTGTGTTAATTAGAGTTAGTATGAGATCCATTAGGTTCGCCCAAGTCTCCGGGTAACGTTTCAGGGCAGCATTGGATAGCTCATCAGGACCGGGCGCTCTGGCATTCAAAGTGTCGTCATATGGAGGAGCCTGGGTGTGACTGGAGTTGGCTTGTCCAAATCCTGATCAGTGGTTTAATTTGTTAATTCATTCATTCAACACTCATTCTTTTTGCCAGTGTATACCCCAATGAATCATCCTACTACTCTAACTAAAGCATTCTACTCTAATAAGTTTAGATTCAGATTTTCAGTTACTTCAGTATGCACTGTGCAATATGTGCTGTCTCTGCAGTCCTATGTGCACTTTAATACAGTTTCCCAAACAGCACTACCATTTAATGACCCATGTCCCCTCCCAGAATGTGTCTGCCCATGATGATCAGAACAATGTGGTTATCGTCGAACTCCAAAAAGGGCCAAACCTTATGGGCAGCCTTTTTCCGAACCACCACAGAGATTTCAAAATGGCCGATTGACCTGTTCTTTGGGAAGGTACCCACTTGAGAGTCTGCAGCCATACTTTAGCTCACTGTACCTTTCACAGATGGGAAATATCCATTTGCATATCAGTTGTTATCCTCCCCAGGTGGGAAGTCCAGCACAGAAATGCAATGGCAATTCCCTTCTTGGGCCTCATCAGTGAGGTGGAGCTGTGCCTCTCTGAGCACAGTGAGCAAGGGGTCCACGTCTAAGACTTAACATACATTTACAGGATTTTCAACCTGCAAGATAACTGTTCGATGCATTTGGGGGTGTTACACATTGCATCACATTCTTGTACAGTTCTTCCAGTATTTCATCCTAGAAGAAGTTCCTATTTTAGGAGCCTCCTGTCTCTCACTCATACCTTTCTCTTTAGGCTGGTCACATCACCTTATTGCCATCATCCCATATGCCTACATACCTGCTTCTAAAACAGAGCCTTTTTCTGCAGACCTGCTGCTTTCTAATTACATAGTCTTATGAGATTTACTGTTTTTGTGTGTTTAAAGAATCATGGTGCTTTGTGATGTTATATTCAAATACGGCTATCACCATGCATTCATAATGTCAATCATGACATTTCATGTAGACAAGATGGTGCTCATTTGCATGTGTTTCTGCAACACCTATGCACCTTCTTAATATGCTTCATAAGATGTCAGCAATCATAACTCTCACATCATTGACATGATCCTTCTGGTTCATCTGCTTAAACACCAGATTGACACCATGGGACATGAAGTTAGGGAAGAAGACGATTTTGAAGATCATGGTCTGGACAACATAATACACCAGCACTTAGACACGAATGCCAGGGTCAACCGAGATAGTTGGCTCTGAAGAGCGCATATGTGCTGCTGTTTTAAACCCATAGTACAGATATTTATGTTATGATTGTTTTAGAGGGTGATATGGCATTATAAAAGACATGGATCCCAGGCGGAATTGTGACGCATGAATGGGACATGTCTCACTTGCACCTTCCTATGTAAGGGACTGGATAATTGATGCCTTCTGCCACCTTCACACAGAACAGTCCCAGTAACAACACAACCATCTCTGCCTCCATAATCCCAGAGCAGTGGAAATCATTAGCTTTTTGAATGTATCCACGGCAGCACATGTTCAAGCGTGTCTTCTATGGGAGTTCCCAAATTCAGCCAAAAGCCAAGAACTCTACTGGAAAAGGATTAGTCAAATTTGGATTCAAGACACAGCCAATAGAACAGTTGTTTATATCTATAGGGCCGGTAGGATAGCTGAGATGCAACGCGATTGACTTGAAGGCAAGCCAACACAGAGCATCACAGGTTTGAATCCAGGTTCCATGCTGAGAGGCTGGTCTCCGGCAATCAGCAAGATATGAAAGCTCAATTTAAAGAACAGCAAAGGAAACACTTCAGACGGATCTAGCAGATAATTACCTTCTGGCCACACATGAAGAGCCTCTGCTATATTTCCTTGGCAGGAGTAGTGGCCAGCACTAAGCAGGCTGGCAATCAAACAGCAAGTGTATCCTGGTGCCAGCATCAAATCTGAAAACTGATACCGAGGCCTGCTACAGTAGGTGCTGGTAAGTGGCACAAGTTATTTGGGAAATCCATGTCTCATTTAACTTTTAAATTACTTTTTAAAATAAAACCTTGAAATCTAAACCATAGCTCCAAACTCTAAACCCTAATAACTAAACTGCAAACTATAAACAATTTGAATTCTGAGCAATCGACACTAAAATAGTGATGTACTAAACTATACTATAACCCCTTAGCTATAAGGCTATATTATTGACCTACTTCTGAACATTCTAACTTCAAAAGCAGCCTAACACCAACGTTCCATACACATTTTATTTTTTATTTTTACTAAATGCTGATGGCATCAGAGACCACATATCCCTCCAACGATGGGGTCAGTATAGAGGGAATGTCTGCAGGTTCTCCACAGGAGGACACACTGCTTGTCGCTGGGCACACTAGCAAGAGAAGCACTCAGTTCTCCTGCCATATGGCCCTGCCCAAGCACCTCTGCCCTCTATGCTTACTGCACCAGGTGCACCATCCATCGGTAGGGTCTTGTGACATCCACCATCACCCACCCAGTAGCTTGTTGTTGGCTTGAGCCTTGTGGCTGTGTATTGCTATTTTGACAATTACAGAGGAGCTGACTGGCATGCTAGCACATAATGCCTCTATTACCTGATTACTGTCAGTCAGAGGGAGCTGATCCTCATGGCAGCAGAGGGTGGCATGGATAGCCACATGATCCTGTGCCAACCTATACTCTTGCAGGTGACTGGGTGTTGTGTAAGAGGTAGGAAGATGGCGGACATGGTGGAGGGACTTTCCTGTCCCAAACATTGCAGGAGTGGCTCTTCAATTGTGTGAGTGGGTGCCAATGTGACCTAGTTGCAGATACTTCTTTCATATATGAATGTTTTGTGAGCAAATATGCAACCATGCACCACAGTCCATGGAATAAAAGAGATTAAACAAGTTGGAAAGAGAAGTAAGGAGTTCATTTGAGTTAAAAGATCTAACATGGAATCAATGTAATCGACCAGATTACATTAAATATTGCCATGAGTCTGTGAAAGCAGATGGTTCTAAACGTATTATTATTAGTATTATTTTCATTAATATTATATTTATATAGTGCGAACCTTGCTCAGAAACAGTATCATATTTTACATCTGATTTGGGGTAACAGTAACAGGCAAGAGTTTTAAGGGGTATACAGTAACACAGCATTGTGTGTGTACATAAAACAACACAGTAGCACTGTGTTCAGTTGCAGACAGCTATGGCATGGCTGGTGAGTAGATTCAGAGTCTACGTAATTTTAAGTTACATTTTCAATAACCGGATTTTCTTCTCTTTTTTGCAACAGTAGACGGGATGGAGTCATCTGGATTGCTACTGTTATGCAATTCCATAGGACCAGGGTGCAGCAGGAAAATGATGAGGACTCACCCTGGCCCGCTGTCCTTCCATAAGGGGGGGGGCGGGGCAGGGGAGGAGGGGCAGCAGTATTTCTGGGGTACCTCCTAGTATTGTGTTTTCCCAATCTATGTGGAAGATTACCAGAGTATGCACTACCATTCAGAAGTCATGTGGCAGCAGGAATGGTTTGGTTGTGTGACATAGCGTGATGTGATGCCAGGCCAGTAGCAATCACCCCCACATCGGGGACTGTAAATGCTTGTAACGGCCCTCAAACTTGAGCCTAGTCAGGCAAGAACAAAGCCAATACCGGCCATGTACACCCACCCATCAAGGCGGTGATTGCTATTCGCACCCGGTGTGCAAGTAAACTTTTCTTTTTCATGAGAGACAGGCTCAATCTACCATCAAATAGAAAGAAATGTAAGACATCCCCAGCCAATAGAAAATTCCTATGGCATGTACCAAGGATGGGATGGAGCACTGTGTCCAGAGGAGAAAGCACTCCAGCAGGTTAGTGGGTAGGGAGGGAGGTGCATGGGGCAACGGTGCAGGGTGTTTAAATAGGCAGAGGGAGTACTCCTAGAAAGCTTTCAGGCTTATTTTAGCCTTTCTACAAGCTCTCAAGGTGAAGCCCAACTCAGTAAATGAGTCTGCACGAGTTTTCAGTAAAGCAACCATCACAGGGAAACCAAATTCCACTAAAGCCCAGTGTGTAGGGGTATTCCACTCAAGTGGTTCAATTTTCAAAATATCAAAAGTATGTTAGCTGATGAAAGATGGCCAAGAGAGCAGACCTGTTCAAAAATGGGCTTTTGCAGTTGGATCACATTCCTCAAGAATAATCAATTTGCCCAAATCTTTTATAGCATTTGAGGCAATAATAGGTAAGTCAATGGCGGAGTTGCAAATTGGTATCGCCATTTGAGATTTTTCTTCTGATTCTTGCACGTTTATGGATGTTCTGGAGAGACTAAAGGACTGGTCATATGCCTCTGTGTGGAGGAGTCTGTTATCTGTTTTCTTATTTTGCATGGGTGGCCAGTAGAAATGGTCCACAAATAGTATTTTTCCTCCAATCATGAGCGGTCTGTGTAAGTATGACTGACGTATGCTACTGTCCGGTGCACACTTTTTCACTACAGTGCACTCAAGAGGGCTTTCTTTATTGGAATGAGAGCTCCACATTGTTTAATTTTCTGAATTGTGTCAACAACCCTTTGGCTCCGAAAAGATGGCTTGGAGCCCCGAATTTGCTGTTCATTTTTTAGGGCATTTTTTCAGCTTTGTTGGAGGAGGTATATGGATTTCCTCAAAGTCCCACCCCACAGAGGTAACTGTCCTATTTTTTTCTAAGGACTGCGATGCATTAATTCCGGTTGGGTTGATAACACTGTTGCAAAGAATAATAGCGCTATTCCTCTGTTTTATGCAAATCTTTTTGTTGTTTTTTGTTGGTCACTTGGGAATGGGTCTTTTTTAACCGAGGCAGAGACAATTTCAAGGACTTGTAGCAGGATTGCTTTTGCTTCTCGTTGCTCCTTCACTAGAGAGGCTAGGAAGGAGGTCTGTGATTCTATCTTTCAGGTGATTTCGTTGATGTTATTTTTAAGTTCGCTTCTGCCCATTAAGTCAGGAGCATTTAAAGAATATACTTTGCGATCGCAGCTTGACTTGTGACTGTCAGAAGATTCTCACAGAGAGGCAACTGCAGCCCTGTCTGGTGAATTGGACAAATTAATATCAATAACGTCATCCAAGATGTTTTGATCAATAGGATGCTGTTTGCCTCCCAAGGAGGCGCGTTTCAAACTCACAATCAGTTTCAGCAACAAATTGTTGTTAATTGGATGCAATAGCGATTGGTCAGAAGGTTCATCAATAAATATTGATGAATGGCGAGAATTTGGAACTACCTTTGAAGCAAAAAGGCAGTGATCTCAGATTGTGAAGGAGAGGGGTGAAAAACATTTAAAAACTTGCTCTGCTTTGTGCTTTCTGAACATGTGGCGTTGTTCTTCTTTGCTGTCTGCATAGTGTTGCTTAACGAGTCATACAATATCTATAGAGCAATGTCACAAGATGAAAAGCAAGTAGTGCAAGCTCTTACCTAAATTGAAGAAGGGAGGGAGGGAAGGGATCCTCACAGCACACGGCCCGCAGAACAAGACACAGGACACTCAGCCTCACACTTGATGTGTGCACTGATGTGCTTGCAATGATGTTTTATAGGTCATGCGTGCTGCTTGAGTTCGAGTGCAGGCACGAAGCACAGAGCGTAGAGCAACTGAGGGCCTCCAGCCGAGGGCAGCAGAGCACAGAATATTGCAGTCACGTAAGATTTGTATGTCAAGGCTGACTTTCCAAACCAGCAAAGCGAAGTCCCAGTAATCTCAGGACACTCAGCCTCACACTCAATGCACTAAGTTGATTTATTTACAGAATGAAGGTAATTTACTCAGTTTGGCTCATGTTAAAAGCAGCAGTGCAGTAGAACAAGTGTAAATCAAGACATAAAAGGCTTATGTCAGGCTCGTATCACCCCTCTGGGGCATTTTCAAAATCTATCGCAGTCAGACTGGGTGATGGGGAAAATACGTTTCCCCCTCCTTCTCATTCATGCTCTACCTTCAAGACCACCTAGTTGTGTGCCCGAGTGAGGTTTCTTGCAAGGATAAAGCTAATGGAATACTATGGAATGCCCCAGCATTTAATAAGTGCTAAAAGTAGATGTATTACATAGGAGTCCATTGTAAATGCTTACTGAAAATTGTAAAATTGCAATTTACACACAGCTTTTACATGGTTTACAAAACAGGGAGTAATGTAAAAGAGTAAAAGTGATTACTCCATAATTTTGAAAAGGTAGAAAATGACATGCAGGGAATCCACTAGCACATACATGCTAATTAATATTGGTGGCCGCTTGCGGGAAATTCCTACTTTTAACAAAATGAGCCTGAATTATTGAACTGTTTAAATACTGAGAGACAGAGTATGTTATCCAAAGACAACAATATTTATTTAAAATATGGACACTGGGCGCCTGAGACCATGCCGAGTAACGCAAGAAACATGTTTGCAGGGTCTCAGGATTTATTGTTTGGGCAAGCACCCCCTCCTTTTAGGCAATACCCATCACTCTCTAGACCAATACTCCTTGTTAGAGCCCCCTCAATTTTGCATCTACATTTTTTACACGTGCAACTTAGAGATACATTGTGCTCTAAAATACACCAATTTAACACATTTTTAAACAGAATAGGAATATTACTTAGGACCCCTTTATGGTGCTTTCGTTCATTTGTGGGAGATGCTAACACTCCTTCACAATTAATATTCACCTGCTGCCACTGATCTTGTATAATTTATAGTGCTAGTCTCCCCCTCAGGTGGCCAACTGTCCCGTGGCACGAAAAGCTGTCTCTGCCACTGGCATACATATAATAATGCTAATACAGAGTGGTGGCTTGTATATTTGGGTGCAAATGGTCAAGCATCAGTGCCCTTGTTTCTGCGATAGGTGAAAGATGTATGGTTTGATTAAAAACATACTTATATCTCGCACCCTGTGGCAACATTATCCTCATGCTTGTTGCACGTGTGATGTCCAGGGGGTAAGCCGGTCATTATATGTGTATGAATGTCGGCTTGCTACAATGTTCTGAGAAAGGAGACACAGATAGAAGCTTAATATAGAAGACCTTTGTCATTACCGTCTCCCTATCTGTAGACATTCAACCCTTTATTGCCACTACTGAAGGTACCTGTCTTCCAACTCTCTTTCAACTTCCTGTCATCCTGTCTTATCTTCTCCCAGATGATATCCATCTCTATAGCTGCAGTTCTACGCTCTCCCTCATGTCTTCCACTGTAGTGTCTACCTCTGCCTCCTCTTTAACCCCTTAAGTGCTAAGTGTGAGTATGTTTCTCCTGATTCTAATAAGGAATCATTGTAGTCTTTGCCCCCCACTTCTGATGTTAAGTGATTACAAATGTCGCTCTTCTCACTCTCCAAGTTGTTACCTTCCCTCTCTTCAAACCATCTGTGCTGTACCTATTTTATAATGTTCTCTTGCTCTTGTATTCCCATCCTCTCATCCTCTATGTGACTCATCATCTCTCTCTTATGGGTAGTATCTGTCTGTGTCTATCGTTGCCCTAATAAAACGTTTACCTCTGTCCTTGACTCTAGCTCCTCATCACTTTCCAAATCAGCATCTCCATTCCAAACCAGATCTATTCCTCCCTGTCTACAAATGTCCCCCACAAAAGCCTGCATACATTTTTGTTGGAGTTCTGACTGTAGAGTTTGCTTCCTGTTAGAAGCTTTCTAAATGACGTTCTCCTTCTATCCCTAAATCCAATGTCCCTTCTTTCCCCACTTCAACTTCTTCCCAACCAGAACTTTTCTTTTTCTCACAAAACCATCCCCATCCTCAAACTTCAAAACACTTCTCTTTAAAGGTTCCAACTTTTCTAACACTTCCCTCACGTAACCACATACCAGCACTGTTGCAAAGGCTCTTTCTTTGACATTAAATGTGACGTCTCAATGTTTGGGCTCTCCCAGGATTGTCAGTCTTCTTGCAGGCAGCATTGGCTGCAACCGGGATGCAGGGTTTGGCTTGTTCCCTAATTGTGCCCAGTATCATGTGGTGTCATTGAGCCGGTGTTATGCTATATAGAAGCTAGTGGATATGTTGGTTTCTTCTTTGCCTTCCGTAGCAATAGGAGCTGTTGTCTGGCTGCTTGCACTACCTGTGAGCTGTTTATTACATTTTTGGTCATTTTAAGTTTTTAATCCAGATTTAAGAACCCTGCAAAGTAAGCGTTTACATTTTGGGGGTTCAACAGTTTGGGGATCCCCTAACAGTACCTTGGGCATTCCTATGGACTGGGAACATGCCACACCAGTCAAGCATGGGAGTTGGTAGCACTGTATGCATTTTTTTGAGGATTTTGGGAGCCCCCTCGCTCCATTTGATGTTATGTTACGCACAGACTTTAATAAAGTAAAAATTCCCAATGCAGGGGGTCATTACCGAGTCAGGTAATGTCCCGGTGCCCATAGTTACGCCTTCAAAAAGGCCCTGGGGCACTACCTGATTTAGTAATGTCCCCCAGCTCAGGAATTATTGCTATTAGTACCCTGGCCCATTTGACCAGTGTACTAAAAGCTGTTTCTTGCTTTGTGAAGCTCTCCAGTGTTTCGGAAAGGAAGAAAAGAAAATTTCCACCGTGGAAAGGAAAACAAAGACAGTTCTCCCTTTCCATGGCGGGCATTGAACATTATTTTTAAAAGTAAACAAACAAAATGGGCGCTATGGAAAGGGAGAAGGGACTACACATAGAACCTTCTCACTTTCCATGGTGGCCATTCAAAAAAACAGGAAAAGGTAAACATAAAAATGCCTGCCATAGAAAGGAGAGATGGGACTACATGTAGTACCTGTTTCCTTTCCATGGAGGTGTGTCACAGAATGGGAGCGGACGCCCTGGAGACAGAATTATTTCCAGAGCATCCACCCCCGATGAGGAGCAAAATGGCAGGTAAATGGAGGGAAGGGGGGGAGAATCTGTGGAGACGGAATGGGGGAGGGAGAGGGGGATGGGGAGGGAAGCAGAGCACTGACCTGATTCCCCAGCCAGTGAAGATGGTGGCCTCCAGCCGTGAGGAGGCTCAGAGCGGGGGAATAACCATGTGGTAATTCCCCCGTTCTGAGCCTCCTCATTGGCTGGGAGGCTGCCACAACCCCCTACCGGGTACTAATCTTAATTAAAGCCCTACGCTGGCCTGGAGATAACATTCACATGATGATATTGCCCGAATCCACTCATTTTGTTTTGAACATGCTGCTGCGTATATATGAATTATGCTGTCTGTTGATTTCTTGTGCCTCAACTGCACCAGCTGACTGCAGCTTCATAAACCTAACACACAGCACACTGAGCAGGGGCCTGGACAAGGCTGGCCCAGGCAAAATTGGTATACATGTTTCTGAGCTTGGCAGGATCATGCAGCGATGCATGCTGGCAGTAGGTGCCAGCCGATAGCCCACTTGCTAAGTATGCCTACCACCTCAGTGCTGGGTTAGTAAGCAAGAGAGCAAGAGAGACAGTATCAGACATTAAATTGAGGCAAAAGAGAGCTAAGCCATCCATAGACCCAACTCAGTGAACATCAACTCATCCTCGAGATGAAAGTAACATATACCAAATTACAAAGCCACAAAGAACTGCCTGAGCCAAGCATTTCTTACACTTGTTAAGTGTTCAGTAGGAAATAGTGGGCCAAAATCACATACTTTCTGGCTTCTCATAAGACCATGTTTTTCTCTGCAGTACACTTTTCTTTGTTTTTACTTCAGATCTGTTTCTCCCTGGGTCTGCTGACCACCACTGCTCATACACTGCTGACATCTGTAATTAGAGGTGAACACATAACGTAAGTCTGTTAGGAAAATAAAATGTTATAGCAGTTAGACCTTAACCGCTCAACTAAATTGCACTGGGGAAGTGAATGGAGAGCGATGCTGATGAATCAATTTAAAATGGATCATGGGAAAGGATGGACAAATGGAGCAAGGGGAATGTCAGAGAAGGAAAAGGGGATGAGGAGAGGTGTCCCACCGATGGGGTGTGGATTGATACAAGGGGTTATACAAGGAAATAGAGTGTACACCTCACCTTTTTCAAGAGATCTCTCCAGAGAGGACAGCTCCTGATAAGGAATGAATACAGAACTCATCATCTCAAGAGAGCATTTGCTCTAATAGGCCATGTACTTGATTGGCCTAGCATCCAAAGTCACTCGGAGAGCTCACACTGTTTAAGGGAGGCCAAGTAATTAATTCATTTATTTTATTTGTTTTTTGCATTTATAAAGCACACACAGCCTGACACATCTAGGGTTTAGCAGGTATACACAAAAACCTCCAATTAAGTCCCCCAGACCACAAAGCAAAGGATTGGTTAATCCCTGACTTTAACCTTTCAAACGGTGGGGTTTTGAATAAAGATTTTCCATAATAATTTACTAGAAAGTCTTAATTCTATTAAAGGCACGGAGGTGAGCATTATGATTCTATTTCTTTTATTAATACATGAAAAGAAAGCTCAGCAGCAAGATATTTTTCTGCACTTTATATACTAAACAGACTCATACTAAAGGTGCACTAAAAAATATATAACAGAACACCCTAAAAATGCATTCTAAGTCCATAACATTTCAAAAAACTGCAAAAACTCAATTTCACATGATGCTCCTAAAGGTCATCCAGTGTTCATATGCATGTGACACTAGTCCTTCAATGGGCATGCAGGTATTCCCATAAACAGACCTGAACAAGAAATGACTTCCTCTTTCGAGGCAGAAACTTGGCTGTCTTTCAATGTTAAGTAGAATGAGAGCGGCGGTCAACCAGAAGAAGAGGCGTCGAGCTGTGGATCAGACTCTGTCTTGTCTGTAGACGCTGTCAAGAAAAAAGATACAGAACTATAATTCCTTCATGAGTATGATAACCCTAGTTCCCTTAGCGGGCTGGGAGAGAAAAGAGCATTGTATTAGTGTTAAACTATATATGGATATTCAATTAACAGTTTGTTGCAATGCTTAAAATCATTCTTAAGAGGTATGCGTCGCAGTTTTCCTTTGCTGGGTGGGATAATGCTTGCTTCTGTGTCTTTAATAGAATTAAGACTTTCTAATAAGTTATTATGGAAAATCTTTATTCTATGTCAAGACCGGAGGCTCACATTATGCTCGTTCAAAGATTACTTACCACAACTGAAGCAGACTGTTCTACTGGTTTCATGTAGAACTCTTTGAATATCGGCTCCCCTGCCAAATCTGCCATCTTCATAATGTCCTCTAAACGGACAACAACTTGGAAAGCTTTGGAGGCCTTGGCTCCCCTAACAGAGTGGGCTCCGAATTGGAGTGTATCTATCCCCGCCTGAAGTAGAGTCCAGCACACCCAGCGTGCTAACGTAGGGGTCAAAACTGCTTTGTGGGGTCTGCGAATAGCTATTAGAAGCTGACCATCACGCGTGGTCCTGAGGGGAGCTGTCACTTCTTCCTAGGCCTTTAAACACTGAACTAAGCAAAGCTTGGGTTGTTCTCTGAAAGCTGGGTAAGAAATCACTCTCGAGTCGCACTTAGTTCTTCATTGTATGTGAAAAACAATACCGTCAGGAGAAAAAGACCTGCCCGCTAGGTCTAGAGCTCTGACTTCCGAAACTTTCCTACAAGAAACTAGGCAAAGCAAAGTAGTAAGCTTGCCGGAGAGAGCCATACGTGATAGCTCTTTGTTAGGCAGCCACGACAGAAAAAGTTTGAGCACTTTGTTAACATCCCACAGTTTGTTATAACGGGACGGAGGCGGCACTTTAAGCTGGACCCCTTTTAGAAAACTGCAAACAAGATGATGCTCCCCAGCTGGGGCCCCTTGTATGTTATGTTATGTTACTTTGCATTTATATAGCGTTGGTATGGTTTGAAGGCGCTGGTAGGTTGAACGCCCTTGGGAACCAGAGTTCAAGTCAGTGGAGAGAGTAGAGAGAGTCAAAGGTGCGTGTGAGAACCGGATATGTGTGCAGCTGGTGTGGCATTCGTGTAATAGCTGCTTCTTAGCGGTGGGTGTGGTGGTTGAGAGATCAGGAGTATGTGTTCATTCTGGCAGGATTTATCCAGACTGAAAGTGGCTGCGTTAGGCCTGAGGAGAACGTATGCGGCAGATGTTGGTATGAGAACAGTTATACCGAATGGTGTCATAATATCTCTGTGTTTTAGTAGAATGGTGGTGTAAAGAAGAGAGTAAGCGTGGTGATGTGATATGATGGGTTACATGCTCTTTGAAATGTTCTATGCACTCCAAACGATTCCATGTAAGACACACAATTCTATGCGCTCCAGTCCGCTCCATGCACTATGCACTCCAGTCCGCTCCACACACTCCAGTCCACTCTACGCACTCCAGTCTGCTCCACGCACTCCAGTCTGCCCCACGCACTCACGCACTCCAGTCCGCCCCACGCACTCCAGTCCGCCCCACACACTCCAGTCTGCTCCACACACTCCAGTCCGCTCCACGCACTCCAATCCGCTCCACACATTCCAATCTGCTCCATGCAATCCAATCCGTTCCATGCACTCCAATCCATTCCACGCACTCCAATCCGTTTTATGCATTCGAATCTGTTCTATTTACTCTGATCCGTTCCGTGTATTCTAAGTTGTTTTATGCACTTCATCCACATATTTCACCCGTACCATCTACATACTTCATCTGTTCCACCCACATATTTCACACGTTCCATCCACATATGTCACCAGTTTCATCCACATACGTCGCCCGTTCCATCCACAAATGTCACCCATTCCATCCACATACGTCACCCGTTCCATCCACATACGTCATCCATCCAAATACGTCACCTGTTTCATCCTCATACGTCACCCGTTCCATCCACATATGTCATCCGTTCTATTCACATACATCACTCGTTCTATCCATATATGTCACCCATTCCATCCACATACTTCACCAGTTCCGTCTGCTCTATGCATTCAGTGGCTCTACTTACTCATCCGCTCTACACAGTCTTCCACTCTATGCACGCTTTCGCTCTAGGCACTCATCCGCTCTACATGCACTCCGCACTCATCCACTCTACGCACTCATCCACTCTACGCACTCCTCCGCTCTACGCAACTCATCCGCTCTAGGCAGTCATCCGCTCTATGCACTCGTCTGCTCTAGGCACTCATCCACTCTAGGCACTCGTCCGCTCTAGGCACTCATCTGCTCTATGCCCTCACACGCTCTATGAATTCACCTGCTCTACTCACTCACCTGCTCTACGCACTCATCCGCTCTACGCACTCATCCGCTCTACGCACCCTCCTCTCTTACACACTAATTCGCTCACACGCACTCATCTGCTCCATACACTCGTCGGCTCTACCCACTAGTCTGTTCTACGCAATCATTCACTCTACACACTCCTCCATTCTTACACACTCCTCCACTCTGTGCACTCTACTGCTCTGCCCACTTTTCCGCTCTGTGCACTCTTCCGCTCTGCGCACTCTTCCGCTATGCTCACCCATAACGCGCTGCTCACCCATCTGCTCTGCTCACCCATCCACTCTGCTCACCCATTCGCTGCTATATGCACTCATCAGCTCTACAAAGTCGTTCGCTCATACGCAGTCATCCGCTCTATACACTCATCCGCTCTATACATACTGTATGAGGTCATGGCCTGCAGAAATCGCAGATCGATAAGCGTTCACTGTTCTGTACGTGAGACCTCTTTCTACCAAAGAGGCTAAGAGATTGAGTCAGTTCTCCCTTTCCATGGCGGGCATTGAACATTATTTTTAAAAGTAAACAAACAAAATGGGCGCTATGGAAAGGGAGAAGGGACTACACATAGAACCTTCTCACTTTCCATGGTGGCCATTCAAAAAAACAGGAAAAGGTAAACAAAAAAATGCCTGCCATAGAAAGGAGAGATGGGACTACATGTAGTACCTGTTTCCTTTCCATGGAGGTGTGTCACAGATTGGGAGCGGACGCACTGGAGACAGAATTATTCCCAGAGCATCCACCCCCGATGAGGAGCAAAATGGCAGGTAAATGGAGGGAAGGGGGGGAGAATCTGTGGAGACGGAATGGGGGAGAGAGGGGGAGGGGGAGGGAAGCAGAGCACTGACCTGATTCCAAAGCCAGTGAAGATGGTGGCCTCCAGCCGTGAGGAGGCTCTGAGCGGGGGAATAACCATGTGGTAATTCCCCCGTTCCGAGCCTCCTCATTGGCTGGGAGGCTGCCACAACCCCCTACCGGGTACTTATCTTAATTAAAGCCCTACGCTGGCCTGGAGATAACATTCACATGATGATATTGCCCGAATCCACTCATTTTGTTTTGAACATGCTGCTGCGTATATATGAATTATGCTGTCTGTTGATTTCTTGTGCCTCAACTGCACCAGCTGACTGCAGCTTCATAAACCTAACACACAGCACACTGAGCAGAGGCCTGGACAAGGCTGGCCCAGGCAAAATTGGTATACATGTTTCTGAGCTTGGCAGGATCATGCAGCGATGCATGCTGGCAGTAGGTGCCAGCCGATAGCCCACTTGCTAAGTATGCCTACCACCTCAGTGCCGGGTTAGTAAGCAAGAGAGCAAGAGAGACAGTATCAGACATTAAATTGAGGCAAAAGAGAGCTAAGCCATCCATAGACCCAACTCAGTGAACATCAACTCATCCTCGAGATGAAAGTAACATATACCAAATTACAAAGCCACAAAGAACTGCCTGAGCCAAGCATTTCTTACACTTGTTAAGTGTTCAGTAGGAAATAGTGGGCCAAAATCACATACTTTCTGGCTTCTCATAAGACCATGTTTTTCTCTGCAGTACACTTTTCTTTGTTTTTACTTCAGATCTGTTTCTCCCTGGGTCTGCTGACCACCACTGCTCATACACTGCTGACATCTGTAATTAGAGGTGAACACATAACGTAAGTCTGTTAGGAAAATAAAATGTTATAGCAGTTAGACCTTAACCGCTCAACTAAATTGCACTGGGGAAGTGAATGGAGAGCAATGCTGATGAATCAATTTAAGATGGATCATGGGAAAGGATGGACAAATGGAGCAAGGGGAATGTCAGAGAAGGAAAAGGGGATGAGGAGAGGTGTCCCACTGATGGGGTGTGGATTGATACAAGGGGGTATACAAGGAAATAGAGTGTACACCTCACCTTTTTCAAGAGATCTCTCCAGAGAGGACAGCTCCTGATAAGGAATGAATACAGAACTCATCATCTCAAGAGAGCATTTGCTCTAATAGGCCATGTACTTGATTGGCCTAGCATCCAAAGTCACTCGGAGAGCTCACACTGTTTAAGGGAGGCCAAGTAATTAATTTATTTATTTTATTTGTTTTTTGCATTTATAAAGCACACACAGCCTGACACATCTAGGGTTTAGCAGGTATACACAAAAACCTCCAATTAAGTCCCCCAGACCACAAAGCAAAGGATTGGTTAATCCCTGACTTTAACCTTTCAAACGGTGGGGTTTTGAATGAAGATTTTCCATAATAATTTACTAGAAAGTCTTAATAGCTGTAGAGAGCCTCAAATGATAGACTTGTGAATTCCCAATCTCGGTGCTCCCAAGAGAACCTTAGATAACTCACGTGTGCCTGATGAATAGGCACTGCGAGATAGGCATCCTTGAGGTCCAGGCGTATGAGCCAATCATTTGGTCTCAAGAGATCCCTGAGCATGTGGATGCCTACCATCTTGAAATGACGATACATTGTAAAATCCTTGAGCACTCTCAGATTTATCACGGGCCTCATCTTCTCCTACCTGCGCACCAGAAAAATTGGGCTGAAGAAACCGCCTCGAGCAGGGGTGGATCATGTGCTTCTGATATAGGCTGTGAATTTCGCTGTTTAGCGCTTTCCAATCTATTTCCGACATCACTATGGGGGCAGGGGGACTGGCCTGAAAGGGCTGCGTGAAAAACTCTAGTTGCAGACTGTGAGCTGTGTCCCTGACCCAGGCGTTCCCTGACAAGATGTCCCAAGCACTTGTAAAGAGCACTAGCCTACCCGCAATGGGTGTGTGTGGTGCTGACGCTGCTATGAGTAGACTGAACTGAGAGTTGTTGCTGGGCTCCGTTCTTAGCGCCTCTCCTCCAGTAGCACCCTCTGACTCATCCTCTTGAGGGAAAGAAGGTATTGGTGCGCTCTTGCCAGGCATTGTGTTGCTCCCTGTGATATTGAGGTCTTCTGTCGAAGGAATAACGTCCAGAAGACCAACCTCGACCTTGACCGGCCCTGGAGAAAATTTTTGATGCGAATACCCTCTTAATGGAGGCCTGGGCTTTATCCAGTGCGGTAAAGGTACCCACAAACTTAGACATTTCCTTCTTAAAAGGATCACCAAAGAGTAAGCCTTGAGCAGCAGCGCCAGACTCAGTGTTTGCCAATTCCGTTAGTTTTGATTCTATTTTGAAGAGTATGTTCTTTCGGCGCTCAGTGGAGATAGCGCAGCTCACATTTCCCAGTAGGCAAATGACTCTCTGAGCCCAACTGGTGAGAATCATTGGGTCAATAGGGTCTGAAGAGCTGGAGGCTTCTTCCGCCAGATCTAAAATCTTTGCGAGAGGACCGGTGACGTCCAAAAGCTTGTCCTGACAGGACTTCCAGGCTCGGTCGATGCCTTTTCTAGGATCTTTCACGTGTTTTCCCAAAAACGTGATCATCTTTGAGTCTAGTTCTGGCGTCAGACCCAATTTGTCGGGTATCTCTGGACGTGGACATTCTGCCCGAAGTCTCGCTCTGATCTCTTTGTCGAGGGGCTTACGCAGCTGATTAAAAATATAATCGGTTGTTCCGGCTGATGTCTCCCAGTCAGTGGATATGGGATGCATTAAATCTTCGAGAGCGAACATCCACTTGGCAGGTGGCTGTTCCCTGGTGCTTCCCCTGAGGATGGGGGCTGCCGCAATCCCTGAGGTTGAGTGTTTTGAACCCCAGATCTGGGTATCTTCATCTGAGGAAGAGTGTGATAAATCACCATTGTATAATATTGCACTTTGCTCATCTTCTATGCCGTGTCCATCTCCCTCCGGGCTTGAGGGTCTAACACCCCGGTTTTCCTCCTTGGGGTTAGAGGGACCTTCAAAGGAAAGGGTTACCTCCTACTAATAAAGGCTTTTTTCAACCTGGAGAAGGTGTCAGATACAGGAGTGGCAGGAATCAATTGGCTCGGGGGGTCAGAGAGATCTTGCTCTTGCGAGCCGGACTACATCCCCCTTGTGAAAGGTGCTTCCTCTTCTGGGTCTTTTTTCCCCCCTGTCGGAGATATCCCTTGCATGCGCTCCTCCATGTTCTCCAGGCGTTGCTGTATTGGCAGGAGCATGGCTGTCACAGCCTTTTTGATGCTGTTCTCAACAGTGGATCCCAAAACCTTTTAAAGGCTTTTCTCCATAGCCACTTCATCGATATAGCATGAATCCTCCTCACATTAAGACCATTCCTGATTTGATTGAGGGGAGTACTGCGCTGCCATGATGATTAAGCACCTTCACTTCACTTTTTTTTTCTTTCTTTCTGAGCTCCCTGGTCGCCTTCTCTCACAGCCCAGTAGTTATAAGAAGTCAGTTTAGGTTTATTTGTAGTATTATTATTTTTTATACATTGGAGTACTTAATTTACTCCTGTTCTTTCCTGATTCTGGTCCTTTGACTAGGCTGCTGGCAGCAGGGTATGCTTAAGGACTACTATTTCCTGTTTTTGTTTTCTTCTTTTATTCCTGAAGCAGTGAAAGGTAATTAACAGCTCCGGCGCTCGCGTTCGCACCAACCGCTGTTTTACGAGCGGAAATGCTCAAATGAGCGCCGGAGCATGAAGAAAAGGACCAGGGAGAGCAGAAGCTCCCCCTGGTGGCTCACGGGCGTGCCGTGCCCCGCCAGAGGCTGCGCTGTCCTTCCGGAGCCCGAGCATACTCCTCCGGGCTGGGGAAGCAAGCACGGACACGGCGGACCCACTGCGGCGGTGAAAATGGGCGCCGCAAGCAATTAAGACGAACGGAAAATGTTTGTTATAAACATTGACTCCGACGCCAGCAGGAAGCAGCTGGCGTTGGGAAACAAGGGGAAAGCGGCTGACAAGAATGAAAACACTGCCAATCTCACGGGTAACTCGCTACATGATAACAGTCAAATCAGTGATATCATATAAATAATGATCTAACGAAAATAAGTATAGAAATTAAGTTATATAACACAATAATACATAAACAGTTCTGAATAAGAAATGAACTTATCTCTTGCTTTGAGCAGCAAAGAAAAAGGAAGTTATTTCTTGTTCAGGACTGTTTATGGGAATACCTGCATGCCCATTGGAGGACTAGCGTCACATGCATATGAACACTGGATGACCTTTAGGAGCATCATGGGAAATTGAGTTTTTGCCATTTTTTTGAAATGTTATGGACTTTGAATGCATTTTTAGGGTGTTCTGTTATATATTTTTTAGTGCACCTTTAGTATGAGTCTGTTTAGTATATAAAGTGCACAAAAATATCTTGCTGCTGAGCTTTCTTTTCATGTGTTAATAAAAGAAATAGAATCATAATGTGAGCCACCGGTCTTGACATAGAATTAGGCATCCCAATGCAATTCCCATACATGCATCCAATGCTTAAATAAGGGTGGTGTTGATATGGATCTCGATACCTGTGACAGGGTCTAAACCGCATGTTCCTAACAACAGCTCTGATTCCATCAATTTTCAAACAGAGGAAATTTTGTTAATTTGTTAAATCATTTCTTCCTTTCCATTCTTGTTGGACTTATCCACTATTTGAGGTGAAAGATTGCCCATACTTGCACTGATCCACTAAGCTTATCCGGCACAGCCTCCAAGTGAAATGATCTTTGGCCGTGGGCAACCATTTCAGTCCACCTGGGGGAGTCTTTGTATCCCTATCACAGTACTCTGGATCATGCAGCCTGAGAGATGAGGTGATTTGTACCCATGTGCTCATTCCAGAAGTCAGTACTTTTTTGGCAGGTTCTCTGCCATTTGGTTAAAAATAATGTGTTTGTGTAGCACTTCCGCCTGGGTTACTCCTGCCTCTAAGCCATAGTAGGTGTTGTTCTTATCCATTGTAATGGAACTCAATGTGTAGATCTCAGACTGGTGAAGGGCAGAGTTGGCCTTGCTGGGATTTGCACCTGTGTCCTCTAGGCTAAAACACATGTCTAAGACAAACACTTTCTGCATGTGACCAGTTCTATTTCCCCTGAGTGAATCATGAGACAGCGATCTCTCCTACAAAGTTCTGAGCCTCTGGAGAGAATGCTCAGACACATTCATTCTTCATGTGGAAGATCCTCTATCCCTACATGAAAGCACCTTTTCTAGGGTTAACAGTTTCCCCATCTGTGAGAACCAGCATTTGGTACAGCTTACATGTTTTATATCCTTGGTTGACTCCCCAGAACCTGCCCTTACTGAGAGTTGACATGTTGTCAGTCTTAGTTTGAAAGAAACTAAAAAGGTTGTTCCTCCAAGTGACATGTTTTATGTGCCTGGGTGAGTAAATCCCAGAAACCATCCTTCCCATAAGTGACAGAATGCATTCCCTTTGCTAATCTCATTAATCCATTCTCGATCAATATGATTTTTTAAATTCTTAATTGTTTTGTAATTGTGGATTGTTCATCCCTGGAACATTTGCCACAGATACGTTTTGAGCTTGACTTAGGTTACCCATTTGTAAGCTAGGATTACTTTGCGGAGGGGTCTTGACCTGTCACTAATAATGGTTGTTGAATAGGGTGTTGTGGGAGCTCAGCTTGTGTCATTAAACCTATAGCAATCCCCAAGGTTGTTCCTCATAGGCTCTCGATTTCTATCTAAATCAATAAATCACATCCTTCCAGCAAACAAACAATTTCTCTGTATCTGGTGAATCCCCCATTCCATCCAACACACAAGTATCTGTTTTCCTGGGGCCACACCCCAGAACCAATCCTTCCAATAGGTGACTAGTTTGCCACCCCTTTGCTAATAATCAGAATCAATTCTTCCAGCATAACAATAAACTTGTATTTTTATAGCCCTTACTGGCGCAGTTTGTACATATTATTGACAGGTTCCTTGTCTTCGTATTAATCCATAGAGCCCATTCTATTGGGATGCAGCAGATTCTTTCACGTTGGGTGAATCCCCCCGATACATCCTTTATCCAGTTGGCAGGCATGTTGTTCATGGGTGTATCTCCAGAACCCCTACTTCCTTCAAAGGAAGGTTGTTTTTGTCCCTGAACAAATACCCAGAATCCCCCCTTGCTAGAGGGGAAATATTCTCTTCTCCTCTATGAATCTGTAGAGCTACCCACACTTCAGGGATGTCTCTGCAGACCTGGCAATTCCCCTGAAGCTATAATTTCAACGGCTAAATGTCACAAAGCCTAGTAGGACCGTTTGTCTTGTTTTGTCCTCCCTGTTCCCCACCCTCTTGTCTTGTTGTGCCTTGAAACAAATTGTGTATCACATTGTGTATAAGCGCATTATTAATACCCAATAAAATAAATAAATTCATAAATGAGTGTTACCTTACCTAGCTATGAGCGAGACAATGCCCAGAGTCTAACTTTTGAAATATAGTGTTTTGTTCCTGGGAGAAGTGACAATTCTCCACCCATAGGCAAGCTCCTAGGTGACAGTCCATGTGGCTTCGTGAATTCTCTTAGCTCATGCTTTCCACTGGTAAAAGCTACTCTGAAAAACTCAACCTCCCTAACTGAAAGGAAGTCCTTCTTTCCTTCCAGCAGGCTGCAAACATATTGCCACTATAGGCAGCTATTTTACTTTGTAGCAGTGACTATGCATTACCTTTGTGAAGTAATGCAGCTATACCACTCCAATACTGCTATCCTAAATGTACACTATTGCTCCCCCAACATTTCAATGGTAGTGCACGCTTGCAACCTCTTACCACTCCAGCCTTTCCACCATCCTCATTCTACTCAATATATCTGCTGCTTTTGACACAGATTATCCCTGTCTCCTTCATTGGTTTCAAGGATACTGCACTTCATCGGGTTGCCCCCTAACTGTCTAACAGTCCTAAGACCTCTCTTCTGCACTCTCTATATCCCTTCCATGAGTAAATTCATCAAACCCTCTGTCTTTCAATGCCTCCTCTCTGCTGATGATACTCAAACAGACACTGTCAGTCCTATGCTAGCTTATTTGAAACTCCTCAAAAAATAAAACTATCTCTGATCTATCCCCTAGTACTGAGCAAATTTGACTATTGCTCTAGCCTACTCCTCAGCCCCTCTATTATTTCCCCCTATAAGCAAAGTCCTCAAATTGTCAGTAGGCACCCTTAACAACCTACCCAGAACCTCCCCTACTTCTCTATGCACAATTGCTTATTATTCCTTCTCCTTATCTTCAAATCTATCAATGGCCTGGTGCCCGAACACCTCATTGACTGCATCTCTCTTTACTCTTGCTATTTTTCCCTCAAACCATTTTGTGTCCTGCCTTCCCTGTGCCCGTTCTCATGTCCACTCTTTCCACCGACTTGCCCGCCTGCACTGGAATGCCCTACCTTTAGCCACATAACCAGCCCACAAGTGGAACTCTTCAAAACTGACTCCAACAACACTGGCTAGCTAGCAAGGGAGAGTATCCTACCCTCTCCACACCACATCCCAACTAACACTCTTGCACCCATAACAGTATGTAAATCAGATATCTAAATATGTCAATCAGTACATTGCTCAAGCATGAATATTGGCACTAGGTCCGGCATGTTCATTCAATTTATGTCTGTCCCCTAGTTCATGTCCATGGTCCATGTTCCTTATTCAATCTACCCCACCATCAGCAGGCTTACTCAAAACTACTAACCACTGCATATTGTATAGGCACCCTCACCGCAACGCTGTCTCTGTCATCTGACACTTTATCCTATGTAAAGTTATTTCTGGTTGAGATGACATCCTGACTATCTCAACAAACACAATCACAAATATATGTGCATTTATGCACGGGGAACGGTTGTCACAATGACTAAACAAGATTTAATTAATGTGAGGCAGCGTTCTCTAGACATTTTACCATCCATTGAGGCCTATAGGGCACATTGAATGATTTTGGAGAAAGCATTACTTTAAAAGAGACCAAGGAGAGACCAGTCAAAATCATGAATTAAAATAGGAATTGACTATGTGAATTCAATCTGGTTGGATGGCTCAATGCAAATGAATATCTGAAATCAGAGCTCTCGGACTTCCCACAGCCCTGCATGAGAAGTCCATCCAGTCCTGGTTTTGCTTGTAATTCTGGGACTTTTAGTTTTCCTAAATTTCAAATGGGAAAGAAAGATCTACAAGTACTAGAATCAAAAGGGAAAACAAATAGGACTGGATGATAGAGGAAGGCATTAACAACTGAGGGAACAAATGGAGGTGCTCTATCCTTATACTTTTAATTGTTTTAGTTGTATTTATTGTGCATTGTTTAATTAATAAAAGCCTTTAGCACATATATTACACACACATAAAAAACAGGTTACACAATACAAACACATACAATCATCAAATAGTATTTCATCCATAATACAAAATTCTCCATAATACACAAAATTAATGGCACCTCAACTTAAAACCTATTTTAAAATGTCATGTCAGAATAAAAGCTATACACAAATTAAATAACTTTAAAACTAAATAAGAGAATAATAAACCATTGTTTAAGCCAGACACAATCATTCACAAAAACATGTCATAGCACTGCAGAATCTATTTTGATTTTCGCAGAACCTCTTTCCAGATAGAAAAGGAAATAGCTGTTTCTATGATTGATTCTGCACAATATATGCCATTCCAAAACTGATCCTACTCAATAAATTCCATACTTGGAACCAAGGATGCATACCCATTTATATAAGCATTGGTCAATTTAGGACAACCTGTGAGTATGTGCCGAGCAGTTTCAACAGTGTAGTTACACAAATGGCACAATCTTTCCTCATATGGGATCCCATTCCAATGACCCGTATGTTCCCTGGCCGGAAGAATGTTAAACCTCAGGTAGGTAATGAATCTCTTCAACTGAACACTGCACGACTTAACTCGGTAGGTACACCAAAATTTAGGAAAGAATCCCTGACTAACAAATACTACATTATTTTTCTTATTATACAATTTACCAAAATGTGCATTTGCATCCCATACGCTAGATTTATTTTTCAGTGTCCTAATTGCATTTGGGGAGTCAATCAGCTGTTCTAGTGTTAGCCCTATATTAACCAAATGGTTCATGGTCATAGTCCTAAGCTTCAATAAAAAAGTATTAGCAGTAGTCTGACAGCCGTGTTTTGCAATTAGGGCCAAGAGTCGATCAACATGCAAGGGAGGGAGATGGAGGGATAGCACAGATTTACATTGCTGAAGTAGCCAGATCAATCTAAGTGACGGAAGGCCACGTTCTAGCCTTAAAGCTTTGACTGGTACCGAAGATGGTAAACAAAGAATTGAGTGCAGCATATTTCCCTCCATAATCTCCAGCCATTTCATTCCTGACTCAGGAAGAGGGTTAATACCATACAGTATTCCAGGTATGATACTAGTCCTGTCAATGGGGATTAAACCCTTTATATTCAAATTGCCCTTATTACTAATACACCTTTTTTTAAACCAGCCATTTCCTTGAATCCCTAGGCATGGTAAAATGACCATGAAACTAACATTGTGGACAAGATTTAATAGGAACCCCAACATAAATATAACTCTCCACAAAGGCAAGGGGTTCACCGTCCAACTTCTGAGAGAAAGGGTTTTTGCTCCTAGAGCCAGTCATTACATTACACGTCTTATCAATGTTGATTTTCAAATCATTTTCTTTGGTATATAGAAACAATGGATCAATGCAACATTGAAGACCAAGCAGGGTGTGATCCAGCAGCACAGTGTCATCAGCATATCCAAGCCATGCCATTGGTTCACACCCCAGGGTAGGAGGAGCGTTACGCACTGCTCCAATCACTGAGGCCAATTCAGAAATACAGAAGGTAAAAAGTACAGATGCAAGAATGCATCCCTCCTTCAGACCACTATTATTGGAGATGGCTTGAGTTAATTGACCATCCTGGTTAACACGCACAATACTGAAGTATCTGTGCATAATTCTTTAAAAAAAATACAATATCCCAGCATCGATTCCCCAATTATACAGTTTCCCCCAGAGTTGAGTGCGAGAAACTGAATCAAATGCTTTAGTTAAATCTATGAAGTTGAGATAAAATTTCTTAGCTTTATGATGCGCTCCCTCCGCGATTAGATTATGTAGAGCACAGATATTCAGTGTGGTTGCATGTTCTTTCCAACAGCCAGTTTGGAGCATATGGAACAATCCCTTTTACTCAGCCAATTTGTTTAGTTTTTTCAGAAGCATCATCACAAAAATATTTTGGCTACTGTCCATCATGACTAGGGGTCTATAGTTATTGGGGTCCTTCCTATAGCCTTTCTTAAAGACAGTAATCAGTATAGACTCCTGCCAGCTGGGAGAATCATACCAGAGACTATCATGTTTCGAAAAAGGCGCTCCAAAGTAATAGCCCAAAAATTAGGATTGGTCTTAATTACTGTGTTTGCAACACCATTAGGGCCAGGGATCCTAGAATTGTTAAGCCTCTTGACAATAATTAATATAAATTCAAAGTCAACAACTCTTCACTAGATGAAAATGGCCATACCTCTTTACAGTAGGAATGCTATTTTTGGTGTCATAGTACAAGTCTTTTATTGCTGCAATGCTCAGATGACATTGTCTTACTGGAAATTATTACCAGTAGTATAACTCCTGATCATAGACTAGAACGTGTTATTGTAATTACTCCGTAAGAGTTTAAAGAGTAGCATCCAGTTGATGTTAGTAACAGAAGACTTATGTGCTTTAAGCCAGTTCTTACATCGAGTAGAAATATTAAACGACTGGCTCCCTTTTTCTACTCCCGGAAAGGTCCAATTTTCCCTAACCAGGGCTCTGGCCCAACGATATGCCCTTCTTTTATTTTGAATTAATACATTAAATGGTTCATTGTGAGCACCATACCTCCTGTCTATCGTATGTTTGAGACCTAGATGTTTTCCCAATACAGCCATTAACTTCCTAAAGTCCCAATTCTAGTGTTCTAACCATTCCAGCAGAGTGATCTCAGTATCAGTGATATATTTGGTCAAAATCTTCACATTACGCTCTGTCCAGGTGATTTGATTACCCTGGGTATTAACTGTTAACACTGTGTCAGTATATTTCAAGCAAGTGGGAGTATCCAATAACAATGACCATCTAAGGAGAGCATGATCACTGAGTTTAATGTGCATCAGCGACAGCACACTACATCTCAGGCCGGTGTCATGGTCCATAAAAACATTGTCTAAGCACGAGGAGAGTCGCCCATTGGTCCAACTGGTACAAGACAAGTTAGTCAAGTGTCCCTTATTATTTAAACAGGACAAACCATGCGAACCAGTTTGCTCACCCCATTTAATGCTTCTAGCTGTCTGTTTCCATACCTACCACCATGTGAGCTACTAGAATCAAATTCTCCCATAAAAGCCAGATGAGTAAAAAGTGCGGGGGAATTAAAATCCCCAGCAGGAAAGATCTTCCCACTTGGGGTCAGTTCCAACCAAGTTTCGAATAGCCTATCAACAGTACTCTGAATGCAATAAGAACCTGTGTCTCCCGGAGGATTATAAATGTTTACTATCAATATTTGCGCCAATTGAAAGTTAGGGTGGCACATTGCAGAAGATAGTACATAAGGAGAGCTAGGGCCAGAGACAAAAGATGTTCGTTTAAATTGAACCATCCACCAAAGGCCGAGCACCCCATAGCGTGACCTCTAGATTTGCGCACTGCAGGACGAAGGAGGATTTACTATCCATCAAGGTTGAATTCTTTAGTGAGCCAGGTTTCCTGCAGCATAAAAACCTTGCTACCAGTCATAAAAGAATGACCCTCTGTATGGGACAAAATGGAGCAATATCCTCTGGTGTTCCAGCATAGCCAATCAATGCATTCCTTAGACTGGGTTTGTCAATTGTTTTTAGCACTCAGTGTATCTGATATCCAGTGTACCATGTGAGTTTTGTCCAAATCTCATCACAGAAAGAGACCGTTCACAAGTCAATTCCCCATCCGCATCCTTCTGCTCTTCATCCAAACAAACTGGAGGATTGAACAGTTCCAAATGCGAGGTGTGAGGCTCAAGTGTAGTTGCACAAGCCCCATTCACTGTAGACTCAGGCACTTCCTAATATTGATCAGCATTGCACACAGGTTTAACATCCACTATCTTGACCAGAGTGGTTTCTAATGCCCGTTGCTCATCCACCATTGCAGAACACTGTTAGCAGGGAATCCATTTTAGCCAACACCATCCAAACACTGTTAGCAGGGAATCCATTTTAGCCGACATCATCCGAACACTGTGAGCAAACACCATCCGAACACTGTTAGCAGGGAATCCATTTTAGCCGACATCATCCGAACACTGTTAGCAAACACCATCCGAACACTGTTAGCAGGGAATCCATTTTAGCCAACATCATCCGAACACTGTGAGCAAACACCATCCGAACACTGTTAGCAGGGAATCCATTTTAGCCGACATCATCCGAACACTGTTAGCAAAGACCATCCGAACACTGTTAGCAGGGAATCCATTTTAGCCAACACCATCCAAACACTGTTAGCAGGGAATCCATTTTAGCCGACATCATCCGAACACTGTTAGCAAACACCATCCGAACACTGTTAGCAGGGAATCCATTTTAGCCGACATCATCCGAACACTGTTAGCAAACACCATCCGAACACTGTTAGCAGGGAATCCATTTTAGCCGACATCATATTTATAAAAGAAGATGGGGTGAAATTTCAGTTGCTTCTGCAAAAGAGTTTGCGTCAGACATCAGTGTGCTCTCTCCTTCACTAGTAGAGTCTGAGGAGACTCTACTAGTGAAGGACCAGGCTTGCAGAAAGTTGAGTACCAATTATGTTTTTAAATCCTACAGACGCACCAGTTTGCAGCAGAGCTCCCCCTATGGAATTCCATTTCAGGCCTATACACATCTTTAATGATGAAATGTCATTGTCAATAGTTGGAAACCCCAAAAAAGTCTTTTCTATAAAAATGTATTGACCAGGAGACAAGTTAGGTAAGTCTATCATCTTATTTCCTGCCATAGTTTCTGCCGGAGCATGTTGACTAAAACCAGAGATTTTGGGCTGCTTTCCAATATCAGGATCTTGCTTGTCTTTTTTCGAGAGATGAGGTCCATGAGCTTTCACATTTGTCGCATTTGAATGCAAAATGTGATACCGGCCTGATGCGCAGAGCTGCGTAGAGAGTATTTCTGCTGCTTGGAAGATTTCAGTAAATGATCGCATAAACCAAAGAGAGGGAGAGAAAGGCCTCAGTAATGGAGGGGGTGGGGGCTCAACACCAAGCACAGGCCCTAGAAAGCAAGCTCTGTGCCACACGGTGGAGCCTCCCCAATCTGCCCACAGCTGAATCCTTACACTCACTTTGAGGCACTTTGTGGTCTCGCAGGAGTTTTGTATAAAAATCCTTAAAGGCACAGTCTCCAGCACAAAACATAGCAGAGGGTAGCACAGCAGAGCGTCTCCTCACCACGAAGATCAGGGACACACTGAACACTTCTGCGCACTTCGCGGTCTCACGTGAGTTTTGTACAAACATCCTTAAAGGCACAGTCTCCAGCACAAAACATAGCACAGGGTAGCACAGCACAGCGTCTCCTCATACCCAATTTCCCTACTAGTGCAATATGAGAGTATAGCTTACTTTTCTGTTCTGTTTGACTCATATTTTGAGAAACTGCTCGGAGATGTAGATGTAGAGAAGATGATTAGATTTATGTTTGAGTGCTTAGCTGATAGTTGGCTCCTCAAGCCCCAAATGGAAATATTTATTCTCTATGAACTCAATTAAAACTTGGATCATATGCTTTGGAGTTGCTGGAGCATCAGACGATTCTGGGATATCATGACTGACAGATCTGATTTAAGATTAGCACACAGGGGGGTGGGCAGCCAATCGGGTTGCTCACATTGTGGGCTGAATCTCACAATCCAAGCCCACTTGTGAATCTGCTAGCTGCACACACCCATCCCACAATCTTCCTACCCACTCCCTCCCCTTGCATCTTCTGTCAGCTCCCCTCTCCCCGCCCCACCCACTTATCCTTTGTTTCCCAGGCACAGGGCCACTTCTCCATCGCTCCCAGTTGGCTGAGAAATGGATGAGGGGCTCCACGGGGAGTGCAGTGTGGACGCTGTGTGCATGCCTCACTACTGACCTAGCAGTGTGAGGTGCAGACTGGCACAGAGTACATTGCGAGAGTTCTGTGAATGCCTCAGAAGTAGTGCTCAGCCTAAGTCACGAAAAAGGCATCATTGTCCTTGGGACTGCATGACAAGGTCAGATACAGATTCACTGGAAGAGCTTTGTTGATTTCTCCATACTAGACTTCCGGGATACCTCTCTCTCATTAGCAGACTCCAAGAGCTACTTTGTGGAGCTCTGGGGATGTCTCACAACTCGTGAATCAAACAATGCATGATGCTGGTGAGGTAACGTTTAGTTAGAGTTGTTGAGGCAGACTCTTCGGCACATTAATCCAAATGAGGATATTGTTACAAAACAGGCACACAACTACAGTGCATGAAATGACCGCTCTTTAACCGAAAATCTTACCTCCCACCAACCTTGAGAATCTGCTGAACCCCTGAATTGTTCTAATTTATGTAACCTTGCAACTATGCAATGGGGGTCATTCCGAGTTGGGTGGTAAGGGAAAAATGATGCCGGTAAAGGACTACCGGCATCGTTTCCCGTTACGGCCCATTCTGACCCACCAGACCGTTATATACGGCGTCGTAAAGTACGATGCCGTAAATAGCGGTTTAGTGGCGCGCGCCTGACACGCCATGCCGTAATTAGCGGCATGGCGTAAACCGGAGCTGATCCCAAGTAAAGCGGACATGGAAAAAACGGCCTCCACAAGACCGCAAAGTACCTTATCACCATGGAGTAAATACCGGCATCGCCGAGAAGGTGTTAAGGACCCTGAGCAGTGTTTCCAAGAGGAACAGGTGCACTCAATCAGCACAGGTGGAGGCAATGGAGTCTGGCACAGCACAAAAGGAGCACACCCACACACCACACCCCCTCCCACACCAAGATGATACCAATTGTAGCAGCATTCCTGGAGCTGGAGGCCCTGCTTGCAAGGCAGCAACTACAACAACAGCAACTACAACAACCACAACCCCCACCACAGAGGATACACAGGAGGAGAAGGAGGGTGAGACAGGCCCAGCATGCCCTACCGGTGCAGCCACCATTACCACGCCGGCAGCCCCCAATCCCCTGCATCAGAGCCACCCCCTTCAACCTCACACCAGAGCAGATCCACACCCTGTACAGGCTTGACTGGGACACCATTACCAGCATAGTGGACATGATACATGATGATACAGTGAGCCGCATAGAAATCCGCACTGCCATCCCCCCTCTACTGAAGGTAGTGTCTGTGCTCCACTTCCTTGCCACAGGCAGCTACCAGCATACAGTGGGGCACATGCATGGCATTTCACAGCCCATATTTTCACGGATACTCAAACAAGTGCTGGATGCCCTCCTCACCCACACAAGGGAATACATATCCCTACCCTGTACTCCCCAGGAGATATATGACACCAAAGCTGCCTTCCATGCACTGGCAGGCATGCCAAATTGCATAGGTGCCATCGACTGCACCCATGTGGAATTAGTGGTCCCGCGTGCCATGGAGGTGCCGTATCGCAACCGCAAGCAATATCACTCCATCAACGTCCAGATGGTGTGTAATGGCAGTAAAGCCATCACACATTGCAATGCCCGATACCCCGGATCAACTCATGACTCCTTGGTCCTGCGGAACTCAACACTACCACGCTACATGGAACGACATGCCGGATGACGTGCCTGGCTGCTTGGTGAGTAACCTGAATGGGCCATGGCAGTGCATTGGGGCTGTGAGTAGGTCGCCTGCATACTCCACCTGGGTGGGAAAAGGGGGGGGGTGTATACTCCACCTGGGTGGGAAAGGGGGGAGGGGATGCATACTCCACCTGGGTGGGAAAGGGGGGGTGATGCATACTCCACCTGGGTGAGAAAGGGGGGGTGCATACTCCACCTGGGTGGGAAGGGGGGGGATGCACACTCATCCCAGTAATCATCTGCAGCCATGTAAGACTAGTACAATTCTCCACCATGAATGCACACACAATTACCTCCTTTCCACTTCCATGCATGTGATGCTGGCTACCCTCTAAAGCCGTGGCTCATGACCCCGGTCCGCAACCCACAGAACAGGCACGAGGAGGACTACAATAGATCCCATACCCATACTTCGGCCTGTTGAAGGCACGATTTCGTTGCCTCTGCCGGTCCGGTGGCGCACTCATCTACAGCCACGAGAAGGTGTCCAAGATCACCATGGCTTGTGTAATGCTACACAACATGTGCATCCGTCGGAACGTGCCACTGCCCCCTGACGTGGAACTGCTACCACCAGATGATGAGGGGGAGGAGGAAGGAATGTCAGGACAGCAGCACGGTGCCGATGCACAGGAGGGACGTTCAGTGCGTCAATTATTGATTGGACAATATTTCTGACTCACAAGTCAGCTGAGGGTGTGAGGGTGAGAGGACATTGGGCACTGGGTGTGGGGATACATGTACACCATGCAATGTGCGACATCAAAAGACACAAGCAAAATGAGCAATGTCCACTCTGTTTTTTGCGTATGAACAACCAGTGTATTCAACATTTATGTAGGAACGTGTACAACAAAACCACCACCCTCACCCCCTCCCCCTCCCCCCCAACGCCCACACACACCCTCACCCCCCTCCCTCTCCCCCCAACTCCCACAAACACCCTCACCCCCCTTCACCTCCCCCCCAACTCCCACACACACCCTCACCCTCCTCCCCCTTCCCCCCAACTCCCACACACACCCTGACCCCCCTCTCCCTCCCCCCACAACAACCCCACAATAGTCCCATCAGTGCAACATAGGCCACATGTGTGTGGCAGCATGGTCATTGTGTGCTTCCAGAGCCAGGGGTATCCATGTTCTGGCGGCGGAGTGTGCGCATTGACCGACGGACAGGGCTGGTCTGCGTGGAGGAGCACTGTGAGGGTGGGCACTCCCACTGGGGCTGTGGTCTGGGGGGGCTGCCTCCAGGGCATCAGCGATCCGGCCCAGCACCTCACAGAGCCTGTTTGTGTTGGCAGTGATGACTTCGCCCAGGGCCTGCAGGTCATTGTGCCACTCCGACCTGGACTCGCGGTTGTCCCGGATAAAGTCCTCAATCAGGCCTGTGAGGCGCTGGGAGTGCAATCCATCCATGGCCGGTGTGGCAGATGTGCTGGGCAGCCGTGGTGTTGAGCCTGCAGCCCTTTCGGGGCTTTCTGCAGGGGAGGTGGATCCAGGACTGGCAGGTGGTGCTCCTTGGCCTGTGAGGCCTAGGGTGTCACTATCCCCGGAGTCGCTGTGTGCAACTTGACTGTAGGATGGGGTGTCTGGGCTCTTTACAATGTCATGGGGCTCCTCCACGTCGGATACGGGAACTGATGTTGGGCTATCTGGCTCCTCGGGGAGGCACATGGCAGCATTCTCCCCAGCCACACTGGACTCCTCTGAGTGCACCGTGGGGCATGTCTCCGTCGGCAGTGCAGGCATGGGTAGGGGTGTGGGTGTGGGTTGTGCAGCCTCCATGGGGGTTGCTGGTGTTGGTGGTGTTGCCTGTGCCTTCTTCCTTCCTGCAGGTTTACACTGTCCCCTGGCTGTGCCCCTGGAGGTACAGGGCTGCGTGGCTTCCTGGCCCTCACTTTCATGGCCGCTGCCTGTGGGGGGGAAGAGAGAGATGGCATGAGCTATGATTTGGGGGTCAGCATTTCTTCAAGCCTATGGTATAACAATGGGATTGCAGCGTTTTGTTGACATTTGGGTGGGGAGTGGGACAGTGACCTGGGCTTGGACGGTAAATGCATGCAGGTGTCTGGGTCACTCATGTTGGTGGAGTACTGTGCTGACTCACATTGACTGCCTCTTTGTGTGCTCTGGCCAATATGGGTTGGAGCCTTGCACCTGGCATCAGCCTGGGTCTCACTTGTGACGGCATGATTTGATGGGGGGGGGGTTCCCATACGTGATGTGACTGCTTGCCCAGCCCTTGGCGGTGCCTTACATTGGGAATGCATTTACTATCTTCACTCATGACACTCACCTCCATCTGCGGATGACGGGGCACCGCACTCCATCTCGTCGACCCCCTCTATGGCTTCAGTGCCCATCATGTCCGCACACGTTTGCTCCCAGGGCATCATCTTGATGGGAGAAGCTGGGCCTCCTCCTGTCTCCAGGGCCTGTGTTCGGTTGGCCGATAGGATGGCCCGCCGCCTGAGACGGAGGTCATCCCACCGTTTCCTGCAGTCCCTCGTCGTACGGGGGGTGTTCCCTATGGCGCTCCCCCTCTGTGCAACCAAGTCCCAGATCTCCTTCTTCCTGGCAATGGTCGGCCTACGCATGTCACTGTTGAATACTGTCTCAGCATTTGCGTCCAGGGTGTCCACCAGGACCTGGAGCTCATCCTGCGTGAAACGCTCCTTCCTGATGCGGGCGGCACCTTTCTTCAGTGCTATACATACTGGTCACTGATGACTTTTTTGAGGGTCAAAATATACCTCCGGGTACTGTATTAAGAGAATGGCAATGGATTGTGTTTTTAAAGATGGCCGCCGCGCTCCTTCCCGTTCCTGTGCGATGACGTAATTTCCGTATCCGTTAATTAGCGGTGACCCTAATTTACGGATACCGTAAATTACGGTCACCGCTAATAACGGACAGAGACGCTTCGGTGGAGGTGTTGTAATGACCGTCTCGCTTCATGCTGCTAAGGGATTTTACAGGCCCTTTAGCGGTATGCCGCTAGGGGATTTACCGGCATGGCGGAAAGCTCGTGCCCGCGAAGTCGGAATGGCCTGTAAATTGCGGCGTCGTACCAGACCGGACTCGGTCTTTCCGCCATGCCGGTAAAAACCCATACTTACCGCAAAACTCGGAATGAGGCCCATTTGTCTTTAACAGCGCCCTGAAGCCCACGGTCTTGGTGCGCATTATAAATGTGAAAATAAATAAATAAATATGTGGGTATCGCATTCCAACATACTGTGGTGCAGTGCAAGTAATGCATTTCACCTATTGCTCTATTGGCACCAAGGTTATTGTTACTTATTTTTTATTTCTACGTGGAGACCGTGACATTTACTCATGAGGTGTAAACCTGAGGTAGACCGTAGATCGGCAGACAGCCAGCCCCATGCAGAATTTTCTAATTGTGTTTGTTTTCCAAACAAAACATTGCTTGAGCAAAAACTCGAAATACTCATGGATTGTGAAGAGCAGAATATGCTAACATCCATACTTCTTAATTATTTCAGCTCATTCGCATCACCGCAACATAAGGTTGACGTCACTTACTTCGCACAGCCAGACACCGTTGTCTGGACCATCATGGCACGACTGAGAGCCCTCGCTGTGTTTGAAGAGGGCTACTTGCATACAACCTCTTCTGTTTGGCTTCCAAAATGTTAAAAGTCAAGAAACCTCAATCAGACCTTAAGCGAAAAGGCAGGCCGTGCGAGTAAACCGCGGGGTGTAATCTGCCCCAAATGAAAGGCACTTACATCCACAACAAAGACTTTTCTCCACTGCGCCAAAACAAATACCTTGCTTGGCTGCATCTACATTATGGCGAGATAGGAGGCAAGCTTACTCACTGCTGACTTAGCCGTCCCCTGTGTGTTCTATATTTGCATTCAGGAAAGTAACACATTTCTCGCTGGAACTTGAAAACATAATGTATTTTTTCAGGTGAGAAATTACAGCCTGAACTTGATAAAAATGATTAACATAATATTTGCATCCTATGATTTTGTTTGTCCATTGCCTACAACATACCTTATGCTCCAGTCTGCCTTTGCATTTAATTTGTGCACCTGATGAATAAGACATGACATCAGTGAAGTTAACCTTTTAATATGAAGCCGGCAACTTGAAATGATATACGTAGAAAAAAGAAGTTATAAAGTGACGAAGATATATCTTTATTTTTTTACAGATGTGTAATTTGGTTGATGTTCTAACACATATGCATTTCACTCTGCACCCTTTCACATAAGTGTGCTGTCAGAAGTCCCTTTGTGCTCAGTCACAATGCCATCCATTTACATATAATGGCAACGGTGGTGTGTAACCACATGGGACATCGCTATCACTACCTTAGGCACCCTCGTAGGATATCGTTGGGAATATATATATATATATATGTATATATATATATATATATATATATATATATATATATATATATATATATTTAGATGTACTTGTTATCTGAGAAGAAAGAAACTAAATAAAAAGGCTCATTTGTTTACTTGCGCAAGTTTCAGAGGCCTTCGTACCTAGGTTTCACGTTTGCGCTTTGGTGCGGTACCACCACATCATTCATTCTATGAAGTGCTGCCCCTTAATCAAAAGTGCCCCCTAGCAGTAGGAACAGCCTAGCCGCAGATGGAGGCAATCTCACCGGAGAAGGAAAGTAGAAGCAAGGTATAGGTCGGGTAAAGTGTGAACCCCATTAGCTTCAAGACTCCCAGGTCCCAGGAGATTGAAAGACCAACCCAGGAATCAAACCTGTGCTATGATAGAGATAGGGCCTTATTATAAGGCTTGTGCTCCCGGAATGAAGGGGGCCGGTACGGGACCGCCCCCTTCATTCCGGGAGCACCAATTACGAGCATCCCATCGCGGGACCCGGATTGCACACCTCCTGAAAAACAGGTGTGCTTTCCGGGTCCCGCGAGGGAAAGAGGGAGACAATAACGGCTCAGATGTAATCTGCCCGTTATTACCTCCCTCCCCATTCCCATTGAGCCCTATGAGGGCTCAAATGTGAATGGGGATGGATTCCTGCAAGGAGGAATTACCGGGTCCTCCTATGTCTGAGTAACCTGGTAAGTCCCCATTGCAGGAACCCGGTAATGGAGCCAGGAACGGAGGCAGGCATGGAGCTAATAGCTCCATGGCTACCTCCATTCTCGTAATGAGGCCCATAGAGTTTCAAGGAAACTATTAGCTCAGTACATGTGTTATTGGCATTTGCAATCTTGGCCAACAAGCAATTTATTGTTTGCCCCAAATCAATACCCTGCCTCCCAGCTAGCCACCAGCCACATGTTCATTTATCTTTTTCTCCATTATCTATGCACTTACAAGAAAACGAAGGGCACTTTTTCACTTTCTATATGGTGTGACTAAGTGCAATGCACGCTGCTCAGGCTCAAGTTTTCACCATTATAAACTGTGTTATACTCTTATAGGTTCATGGTGATCTATTGTGCTGTGTTTACGCTTATGTATATGATTGTGTGTGATTTCTAAAAAAACACTAATATCACCTCAGAACCCACTGAGATGACGACCTGGTCACTCTAAATGAGGAGATTATCCTCTTCTTCAAAATGTAATAGTGTGTGAAGATACTATACAAAAATGTACTGATGAAATCAAAAAGTACAATATTTTTCAGATAAAACAATTAAGTTATTAATAACAGCCACCTATAATGTCAACTGTGTACATCCAAAATAAATCAGAGTGCCCAATTCAACACATTACACTTTTACTTTTCATGACCAGTGTATTTAGGAAAAAATATGTATATTTATTTTATAATTTGTTAAAAAACATAAATAAAATATAGCACAATCAAGTAGCAACCCTATTTTGATCTAACAATATTTTCTTCATATTGTTCACAAAGAAGTTGATCAACACTTCATACGACACGTTTCGGGGTCCTACGTCCCCTTCCTCAGGTATGGATGTTACGGTTAAATACCCCCTTCTGTTAAAAAAAGATAAAGTGTTTCAATCAGTAACTTCTAATGTATTTTCCCATGCCAAGTCCCTAGGTGCATATCAGGTAAGTACCTTCACAAACCTTGCTGTTCTAGGGTAACTTCCATCCCTCCAAGTAGAATGTGTTAGTTCCTCATGAGTTAGTATCACCAAGATCTGAAAATAATGATCCAGGAGGTATATAAGATTCTTTTCGTTTTTAAACTGATACCATATCCAAAGTAAAAAGTGGAAAGCCACCTACTTGCTGAAGAATCGTCCAAACTTCCTACTTAGTAGTACCCATATTTTTCAAGTTGAGGTCAGCTGTTTTTCCCCTGTGATGGATCTATGAGAGAAATCCCTAATCTGTGTGAGGTATGTATTAAGGAAAGTCAGTCTTCATATCTTCAAAAGAACTCAAAGGAAATACTAATATAACCGCTTGATACTCACCACTTGATGTATTTTCAAGAAAACCGAAGTCCCGGGACTCTGTTAAGACCTCTTCCAGATTCGATCACGTGATTGTGATTCTGATCACGTGACACGTGACAATCAACTCTACTCAAAATCGTCATAATGATATATTAGAACTACTGGATCTGTTTGTTGTTGCTAGAATCGAAGACCAGGTACCGAGAAGATCAGTGCACTAGTATACTTGGTTCTCTTCTAAATGTTGTCATGTGATCGCAGTGCCGGTCACGTGACATACACGTATAAGGATTACACAATATTAAAAAATACAGAATACAAGTATCTCTAGGCAGAACTCTTATCTAATCAATGTAAGTAGTTTGATTTAAATCACATTATTTAATAAAGATGATCATACGGAAATTACGATCACGTGACTCCTGACCAATTAATATCTGTATGGTATTTAATTACATTCCAATGATTTGTCTGGTAATATCAAATACCCAAGAATATGATTTAAGACTCTATTCACAAAAATACGATAGGTAATTTAAATCACCAAACTACACTCACTGACTGAAATTGTACATACTTACACGTGAATAATATTTGTTCACTCAGTGACACTGGTAATAATGCTTACTCACAAAGTTCTATGTTTACTACAATTATTTTAGTATCTGACCCAGAGGATTTATGAGATCATTTCAAATTCTAAAAAAAGCACTGATGGTGCTTGGCACTAAGAACATAACATTATCCGTTGTTCACAATATTGCTCTTACGGAAAACAAAACATATTCAGCTTGATAAATACTTCTCAGTGTACATCTTATTCAATTACCACTGCATTAGAGGGTGTATCATGGAGCTCAACAATCAAACATTACATATTTGCTGTCACATTGTTTTAAACAGAAACAATACGCAACTAAATATAACATGTTAAATCAAACTCATTGTTCATTCCTCTAGGCTCCAGGGAATCAAGACTCTCAATCCATTCAATTTCTTTCTGTCTCAAAAGTAACTTAATATCTCCTTCTCGTTTTGGACTTTTGACATGTTCAAGGATAATTAATTTCATCTGAGCTATGGTGTGATTATGCACATTAAAGTGTTGTGATACCGGTGACTGGATCGATTTATTTATTATATCTGATTTGTGTTCAGTCCATCTTATTTTAACTTTTTTGGATGTTAATCCTACATAAAATATGCACCACGGGCATCTAATTCCATAAATTACATTCAGTGTGTCACAGGTGCTTGTATGATTCAATGTAATTTTTCTACCTGTATAAGGATGATTAATGCTTGAACCTCTGATCACATTATGACAATGTTAACAGTTGTTACAGGGTAACGTTCCTTTGAATATGTTCAATCCTTTTAATGGTGTTTCATATTCTGCTTTGACCAAAAAATCTTTAATACATTTACTCTTTCTGTAAGCAAAAGTTAGAACATTTTCAAACAATTGTGCCAAAATCGGGTCCATTTTCAACATCTCCCAATTCTTTTTTAGGATTTTTTTGATCTTGTGACTTTGTTCTGAAAAGGTGGTAACATAAACTAATGGATCTTGATCAGTTTTTTCTGATGGTACTACATGTTGTTCCCTTGACAGTGATGAAGGCTTAATCCGTGAAGTTGTTAGTAAATCTTGTGAATAACCTCTTTCTATGAACTTTTGATGTAATTCTGTCGCTTGAATCTCATATTCTTCAGGTTCTGAGATAATTCTTTTGTACCGCAAGAATTGACTGTAAGGTATGCTTTCTATGGTGGTCTTGGGATGAAATCTAGATGCCATTAATATACTGTTCCTATCAGTAGATTTGTTATAGATAGTGCTATGCAATCGCTTGCTTTTACTATATATTTCCACATCTAGAAACTGGATGCAGCTTTTTCTGGTTAAGGTTGTAAATTTAATTCTTGGAGCTAGTTGGTTCATGCATGCAATACATTCCAAAATATTCTCTTGGGGCCCTCTCCAAATTCCAAAGATGTTGTCAATAAAACAAAAGTAACATCTCAGATGGTCCTTATATTGTATTTTGTTCAATACCGCTGTTTGTTCGAGATATGCCAGATATGTATTGGCATATCCTGGTGCCATGACGGCACCCATGGATGTACCAGATATTTGCACAAAAAATCTGTCTTCAAATCGGACGAAGTTATTGTTGAGTACTATTTTCAACAAACTTAGAATACATAATTTGTTAGCACTACAGCCTTGAGAGGTCAATAACAACCACACCATGGCTTCCAAGCCTGCTTCATGTGTAATATTGGTGTACAAACTACAGAAATCCATGGTAAACATGGTGTCTGTAGATTCTTCAAAGTCCAAATCTTTGATATTCAGCAGAAAGTCAGTAGTGTCTTTCAAATAAGATGTTGTTGATTGTACTAACGGTTGAATGCCTGATCTATATATTGTGCTAGTGGTTCTCAGAGACTATCAGTAGCGCTATAATGGGGCTTCCAGGATGTTCAGACAAACTCTTGTGAACTTTAGGTAGCATATGTAATACCGGCATGATTGGATGTTTTTTAGTCAAAAACAGTTTTGTTTTTTCAGAAATCCAACCTTCTGATTCTGCTTCTTCCAAAAAGGAACTGATCAATTCTCGAACCCGTTCTGTAGGGTCAATAGATACTTCTAAGTAAGTGTCTTGATCTTGCAATTGTATTTCAACTTCATGTTTGTAGAGTGATCGATTCATAATGACCAAGGCACCACCCTTATCAGCTAGTTTTAGGATGCTGTTTTCATTGCTCCAAAGTTTAGTCAATACCTCCTGTTCTTCTTCAGTAAAATTTCCTCTAGTATTTTTTTCTTTTGAATGATATCTTCCGGAGATCTTTTAATGTATGTTTTTGAAATACTTCCAATACATGATTTTGTACATGCAGTAAAAATGTACTCTTTGGAGGAATCTCCAAATACCGTGAAGTATGTAATGATGGTGCCATTTCAGTAGTTGCAAAAAATAATTTCAACTTCATTTTCCTAGTTAATCTGAACAAATCAATCTTTTCTTTGAATAAACTGATTGTGTATCTTGGGACAAAAGACACACCTTTCTGTAATGTGTTCAATTCAAACAGGGTCAATTTATAGGAGGAACTATTAATCACTAGGTTTTCCTTGGAGGTAAGTTGACTTGTCTTTGCAGATTTTTTCATTTTGGATCTTCTGGTTTTCATTTTCCTAAAACAATCCCTGAACTGGGACCTGGGGCACTGCCTGAAGCTACTTGTACTTCTTCTCTGGAGTCTTGGTTTCTCAATACTCATTCCTCATCTATTTCCACTCCAGATGCCTCTGATGATGATGTTTGTGATGCAGATCCTCTTCTAGGTCTAGTCAGGATCGGCTGTAGATTTCATTTGTTATAATATTCTTTCCAAGAGTATACAATATCTAATTTGTAGTCTATCGTATGTCGTCTGAACTTCCTAATTTTTTTAGTTTCGATATCTAGTTTGAATTGATCTATTTTAAGATTCACTTCTTCCAATATGTTCACCAATTGTTCTTTTGTCATTAAATGTGTCAATGCAGCTTTGATAGTTTCAACCTCTTCATTAAGTTGTGTCAACAACTTTGAAAACTCCTCTATGGTTAGAAGTATCAAATCTAATGAACACTTGTTGAGTATTTGTCTCCACTTCTCAATAAATCCAGGGCTTTCTCTGCACAATGTTGGTTCCAAATCTACTCGTTGACCCCTGGGAATCCTCTGGGATTTATAATACTGAGCAAATGTGCTTGCATGTAAGTTTAGATTAATCTCTCTTTTGATGATTCTCTCAAATTGTTTTATTAAATCATCTGGATTATTGGTTTTAGTAGTTTCCCTCTCCGTAGTGGTAATCAAATTGAGTATCCATGTTGCTTTGTCTTCCGAGCGCCTAAGGTTTCTGCTCTATTGTTATTTAAAGATTTGATTTTAGAGAATTATATTATTTGTCGTCACTTAAAAAAATGTGTGTCGTTGGACAGTGTGTTTGTAAATGCTTATGAGAAATTAGTGTGCAACCGAGCAATTTTAGCAGCCTACAAAGTCAAAACTCTGGTGCACTACTCTACTTCCTGTTCAAATGAATTAAAGACAAACATTCAAAAATGCATTCCTTGTCTGGTGCTCCAGGTTAGAAAAACGCTTGCTACCAAACAGAGAGTAAAACAACAAAAAAAGAATATCACCTCAGAACCCACTGAGATGACAACCTGGTCACTATAAATGAGGAGATTATCCTCTTCATCAAAATGTAATAGTGTGTGAAGATACTATACAAAAATGTACTGATGAAATCAAAAAGTACAATATTTTTCAGACAAAACGATTAAGTTATTAATAACAGCCACCTATAATTTCAACTGTGTACATCCAAATTAAATCAGAGTGCCAAATTCAACACAATACACTTTTACTTTTCATGAACAGTGTATTTTGGAAAAAATATGTATATTTATTAGTATAATTTGTCCAAAAACATAAATAAAATATTACACAATCAAGTAACAACCCTATGTTGATTTAACAATATTTTCTTCATATTGTTCATAAAGAAGTCGATCAACACTTCATACGACTTGGCTTGGAGGCTTTTCAACAGTTCAGCTTTCTTAACCTTACTGCCATTGGGGAGTCCCATGAATTGACGAAGCTCCTGCAGTTCACGCACTGATAAGGTGCGTTTCATTGTGGCTGCAGAGCTCATGTTGAGTTGCATTATAACAACTAAAATGCCTGGGCAGTGAATCAAATTGTAATTGCACACTTTCATTTTGGCTCACAAAGCTGTAGGTAAAGCTGTTCCAAATCCCAACCGCTGTGCTGTAAGAGTGGAGGCTAACGTGCATTTTCAGACCTCACATTTCTACAAACCATGAGCAAACCCAATCACATAGGTAAAACAAGCACAATCCAGAGATATACCTCCTTTGCCTTTTATGGTAAAGTGGACATAGAAGCGTCTATACTCTCAAGAGGGGGTTGAATGAGAACAATAGCAACTCAAATAGCAAAGAATAACAGTTCACAATCAAGGGAATGTCCAACCAAGGTTCTATACAAATATATATACTTTATGTAAACACACCATATGCAACAATAACTAAATAGAAAACACAGAATAACTCACCCCTGTAGAAAAAACACAGATTAGGCAAGATATCAAGATGCAGCAGTCTGGGTAGTGAGACAGGGGGAAAAAGGATATGTTCATGAGGTGTAAAAAGGAATGAATGAGACATAGCCTGTCTCTGGGGCCCAAAATGGACCTTGGGGCAGTTATCAAGCAATAATACCTTTGAATTGTCTTGGCATTTAAACAACAGTGAACCAGGCTTCTCGGTGCTGTTTGAAGGTTTGAGTCAGTTCAAAATGCAGCAGACGGGGTAGTCTAGCAGCAAGCATTTCTCAGAACAGGGTCGAGCAGAACAATGATGCAGTTCAAAGCATTAATCATGCAATGCAAATTATGTAGGTCACAAGGTCTTGTTTTCCGTCTGAGAGTCAACAGTGGTTGAGCTGGTGGCGGGATTCACGGGTGAGTTGGTTTGATGCAGGGACTCGAAGGTTGCAGTTCAGAGAGAAAAGCAGAGTTTGGTTCAATCGTCGACTGGAGTGGTGATGAAGAGACCAGTGGTTACCACAGCGGTTCAAGCGACGCAAGTGCAGCGATGCTCCTTGGTTTGAGCCAAGGAAACGAAACACTTCAGCTGACACAGTACATTGTTGAACTGGCTGTTATGCTCACCTGGTCTCTGCGGAGGCGTTGGAGAACGGTTGCAGCCCTCCCAGGGGTGAGGTCGCTCGGGTCCAACTTCGCCCTCTGCGCTTATGTGGTGACTGGTGGTAATAGGTGATGCTGCTCAGGACTGCTCCTGCGTGGAGAATAGGGGGTGTGAGTATGCCAGCTTGTGCGCCTGATCCCCTTCCAGACCCCTTATCCCAAACCCTGGTACCCGTGCAATGTGCTATCCATGGAAAGCTGACCTGTTTATTAGTTTTGGCGAACACTTGTATGATCTGGACCGAGTTCCTTCACTGGTCCCTTGCACGTGGTAGTCCAGTCCTGCTTCGACTAAGCCACTATACTTCAGGTAAGTATTCCTGTTTGCCTTTGTCTTTCCTCGTCTGTTTTTGTTCTATTGTAAAGTTTGCTGTCTTGTATTGCTCTCCGTTCCACTTTTGATGTTTGCTCTTTTGCTTTCTTCCCTTGCAGGTGATGTTGCCAGCCCGGCAGAAGCTGCGGAGCTCGAGGCGGCAGCCGGAGGGAATGAGGAACGAAGCTGCAGCGGTGCAATAGCTGGTAAATTGTTAACTAGAGGGCGTGCAGGGTTCAAATGCGGCGCCGCCCTAGGACGGATGTTCCAACCTTGTCTTTCTTCTTCTTCACAGGGTGCCAGTTCGTGGATGAGGAGTGCAATGCTGCAGCATCGGGATCAATATCACTGGATGTCAGGAGATGAGTCTGCAGATGAAGCAATGAAGCGCCGATTTTCTGATGGTGAGTATGCAGGAGAATGCCTGGTTTAAAAGGTAAGTAAAGTGGTCCAAGCAGTGGTGAGCGTCACGTTGCAGGTGAGTGCACAGTAACACGAAGCACTGGCCTTAATTCTGGAACAGCTTATATAGCTGAGCTTCTGAAGCCACGCCCACCAGGTTCAGCCTGCCTCCCACACCCTGCCACACCCAATGAGTCAGCACATGAAGACCAGTCCTAGGGAGCCACACCAAATGAGTCCGCACATGAGGATGTTCTCTGGAATAAAGGCTTTCAGCTCCTGGATAGTTCTTGTAAAATAAAAGCACTCCTGCACTGAAATAAAGTAAAATCACTCCTGCATTGAAATAAAGTGTTCCTGCTCACATATCTATATGAGCCTGGTGCCAAAGGCACCTAGACTGAATCTAACCAGGGTCTCTGTGTTAATGGGTCCCAAAGGGACATAAGTAAGTCAAGTGACCCATTGCCCCCATCACTAGATGGTGTGTTTTTTGTGTTCTGGGTCCTGTGGCCATGACACTGCCTAGAACAAGTGGAACTGCGGTTCAAAAGTTGGAAAGTGCCAAAGGCATGTCTGGAGTGTCCAGTGTGTCAAAACTGTGCTGAACAAGCTCACATTGCAGCTCTCTTCAGTTCAACTGTTAAATAGCAAGGACCATGGCTGTCCTGGCACTTGGGAGCTGTGAGTCCCACACCAGTGTAGTCCTTTTGCAAGGCTTCCCAACATAGGGGAGGCTGGAACACACCTACAGGGACCCTGCAGCATGGTGAGGTCCTGGGCAGCAGTTTAGCTGGCAGAGAGGCAGGTCTTGCTCCAGCAGCAGGTCACCCTCAATGGGCTCTTTGGATGTTTAGGGGACATAGCGTGCCCCTGCCTTGGAATACCTGTTTACACCTCACAACTGCAGGACTTTGGAGAGGACTGCTCTCCCAACAAGGTCCAACAAAATCTCATTGAACGGTTGAAGTCCAAAGATGATTCAAAGAAGGAGTGCGAGACCCCTTCTTTTAGAGGTAAATGTCTACAGGTGATTGGTAAAAATTAAGCCTGTTTTAGAGGACCAATCCCTAAACTTGAAATAAGTGAATGTTGTCTTCTGACGTCACACCCAAAGTAATTTGTGCTACAGTAAGGGGAGAGGACATGATGGAAAAATAAAGGCAGAGAGAAACAAGATGGTGGAACCTTCCTCTAGCCGTAAGGATCTCCATCTGTCTACACTAACCCCTCGCCCTTCCCCTATCAGTAGAATCCAAGGTACTTTTGGTATGTAGCATCCTGGTGGGAGGGTTCACCTTTTGTGGATGTATGTGCACTTTGAGTTCTGTTCACATGCTGTTTACAGTTTAAAATGCCACCATGATAGCATTCCCATAGTTATATAGTTTTTGGAACATAAATGCATATCTTAAATGCAGCTCCTGTGCTGCAGAGTCTTGGCTGTCACTGCAGCTGTCAAGATGGCCGCAGTGACCCCTTAACCTGCTCTCTGCCACTGGAGTGCAGGCACTGCAGACAAAGGTACTTATTCAGCCGGTCAAAGGTGTACACTATGCTTTTGGAGTGGATGTTGGGAAAAGGGGATCTGATTAGCATATTACCCTTTCTGAGATGGAATTACCTGCATTATGTTATTAATTAATACAAATAAAAAAGCCAGAGTTTCTAGATACTTGCCGGATGGTAATTCATCACACCTCATGCCACCCAATGCCTGATTCCTCCTGCTGCATCAGGTCTTTTAAAGGATAATATTAAGGACCACTTTCTTTGTATAGTGAAACTGTTTGAACTATCCTACTGCTTTCTTCAGTTTTACTGGAGCTGCACAATTACTAAAATGGTGTGCCAAGATGAGATGAGGTCAGATCAATGTTGCCATTAAAGAATAGCATGAATGAATCCTGATGCTCTGAATTTCTCTCACATGGACTGCTATGTATTTCCGCAGTGAAGGTAAAGTGCATCCACATAAGAGGATCATTTAGAAACAAAGTGAGTAAGTGCTGTTGAGTGTTCTATTGGGAGGCAGCACTGTGGGTCAAACATCGAGTACCCTGCATGTGCAACCCCTTTTTTGTGCTGCCTGACAGCTACAAGAGACTGGGGATAGTGCTGATTCCATGATCCAGTTGCCCTACCATATGGCAATGTTCAGATACTGTGCCCGGTGGCGATGTTTTTAGAAAGTGCCTCAACCATTTGATTAATGGGCAATACAAGGCTAAATTTCCATTGCAACAATGTACTAATCCTCACACCACAAAAGTCAATAATAACCACAGGTCCGTTTTTTATGGTGTCTTTTCATTTTCCTCTCATAAATTCTTCACAGTCGAACAGTTAACAATGAATTCTGGCAAAATATTTAGGACATAACGGTGAAGTAACAGACTAGTCCTAAAGTGTTATGGGATTTTAATCCTTTTTCTTAATGATGATATTGTTAGTTCAAACATTGAATTGACCATTAGCACCCTGATGGGGGGAGCCAGCCAATCAGGTGGCTAGGAACGTGGGCTTGAACCAGCATTCCATCCCACTTGACTGTTGGCTCCCCCTGCTGCCATCTTCCCCCCACTCTCCGTCCCCTTATTATTCTTTTTTTAATTCCCCCCCACTTACCTTATTTTGGCTGCGGCTGCAGCTGCACCTTCCGTTCTTCTCCTGACAGCCGTTATGGAAAGGGAAGGAAGGGCTCTATACGGAGCTCTGCCTTCCGTTTCCATGGTGGCCATCGTTAAACAGTATTTTCAGTCTTTGAAGTGCAAGACATCCTGTTCAATGGCTGAAAATATTTTTTTCTTTAGCACTGCTTTGGTAGCCTGAGTTGCTAATGGCCTTAAACCCTGTTCCAAGTGTTGGAACAGGGGGTCAGGGGCCAGAGCACTTGTTAATGGTCCTTGCTTCGCTCACTCTATTTACTTGGGCTGCTGGCCGTTACCCACGTTCCAGCCTTTGGAATGGCGGCTTAGCACCACATCCAGGTTTTGCCTTTTTTATCTTCATAACATAGCCATTCCCTATATACAGCATCCTACCAAAAAAGCAGTAGCCACCTGTGGTAAAAGGCTTCCAATAATTCATCTTCATTGTATTCACCTGGCACCAGTTAAGATACCCAGGTTTTCTGATTTACTAGGAATCTTGACAAGTGGGCTACCCATGGGATGACCCTGTCTTGTGATATACATTTGTTCAGAGAAGATAGCTGAATAACCCCCCCACCTGTTGGGATGTGGGACTGACATCAGTCACTTTCCACATTTGCCGCATATGGGGCAACTCCCCTCACTCAGAGATGAACACATGAAAAGGGGCACCTAGAGCCAAGTTACCAGCTGTCTTCAACTTTTCCTATACTCAATCTCACCATAATACTCATGTCATAATTTGCCCTGGGAGTCAATGAATCACCCCATAGTTACAGGGTTTCTGCCATGCTCTACCACCTTTCTCCGCTTGTTAATAAACATTTCCACCACACTGTGTTTTGGTCAGTCTGTCATCAAAACATAATGATGCCTAATTCATTTCCTGGGTCCCTGACAGATGCCTAACTATATAAGCTAGCACCTCTTCATGGACCTCTCTCATAATGCCTTAAACCACATAATGGCAGTTCAGTTTTGCTGTCATTGTGTGTTTATATTCTTCTCTCACCAGTAGGAGAGGGGAGAATCTGAGGAGATCATTAGTAGGACACCTCTCAGTCAGGGATTCTATTTACAACAACACTCACCTGACAACAATGTTTCCTTATTCTTCCTTTACACAGTCTCCTCATAAACAGCTCCTACCACCCTGTCCTGTCATGAGGCCTGCATTCTTTCGCTCACTCAACTGTCATTCATGCAGTCACTGGGAAATAGCTATCCCCTTCCAGCCTCCATGGAGTCACCTTGCTGCCGACTACTACCAGGCCCCCCTCACTGCAGTACAGAGCCACCAAACCAATAAACAAGCAGCATAACATAACCCCAGGAACTACTGATCTGAAAGCATAACACCTTAAGTTCCAATCAGATTTTTAAATCACTGTTTACCGGCCAGTTAAATAAAAAAAACTCATTTAGAGCCTATACAATGACACAGGGGTTGCACATGGTTCTGAAAACTAAAATCCCCCTAATTTGCATTGCTGTACTTTAAGATGCCTAATTGAGAAGCAAGAAGTGTGTCACATTTGAAATCTCTGCTGAACACAAATCACAGGATTGAAATCATCACAAATGTCATGTACTGTGCTCAGCAAGGTTTGTGCTGGAAATGGTGTTCTGCAACATTTGCATTTATATATGTATTTGTATATATAGGGAAATCATGGCATAATTTATCCAAGAAATCTATCTAGACACTAACACCAACCTGTCCAAACAAATCAACATGACCGCCTCAGCCACTGCTTACACAGATAAGTTCATTAGGGCCTGCAGATCCTTGCTATCCACCAACAAATGCCTCACATTAGCCAGAGCACTTATACAGTCCAAACTGGACTACTGCAACGGCCTATATGCAGGCGCAAATAAATCTGTAATCAACAAATTGCAGGTTCTCCAAAACAATGCACTCCGAGCTGCTCTTAATATTCCTAGGAGAGAACATATCTCGGCTATTAGAATATCATGTAAATGGCTTTCCATCCAACAAAAAATTGATCTAAAACCCATATGCCTCACCTACAAAGCCCTCAATCACCTAGCCCCGCCTTATCTTACCAATAATTTCACCTTGAAACCAGCTGCCAGAATCACCAGATCCACCAATTCACTGCAACTGATGGTGCCCAAATACACCCTTAAAAGAGCCGGCGGAACCAGCTTCCCGGTTCTAGCCGCCCAACCTTAGAACACTGGACATCAAATCCATCCCCTCCTTTCGACCTTTCAGAACCCAGGTCATCACTTGGCTATTAAACAAATAACCAACACTACTGCAGGTCCTTCGGGATACCTCATTCCTTCACTAGCACTTACTCACCATTGTATTTGCCATTACTAGCTTCTATAGCTCCTATTATTCTAATGCTTAACAACCTCTCACACTGTCTGCTTGCTATCTGCATTAACTGTATTTCTTAAATTGTATAATTGTTGCACAACTGTTCCAATGTATTCACCTATGCCTGTAACCATAACCTTGAGCGCCCATATACCCCTGGGTCTGGAGCGCTATACAAATAAAATAAACAAACAAACAAACAAAACATAGGAGGCAATATAGATGGTAGAGGCAGTCCCTGTGCAGGTTGCCTTTTCAATAGGGGTGGATATCAGAAAATTGGAAGGATCAGGTGATGTAATGGTGGCAATGAGAGACATACACCATGGGTGAGTACAAGGCACATATGTAATTGCAGTATACAATATCACTTAGAGCTTGAGCATGCAATTAATATACGTACATAGAATAGAAATTGTTATAGTCAGCCTTCGTTTTCTTGACTACTGGTTTGAGGGAGCCATTCGAGAGGGAGATTTTGTAAAAGGATCAGAAGTACGAGGACATCACAGTTATGAGATGCTTAATCGTTTAGGAGTAAAGGGGTCAATGGCGACGCAGAAAGGTTTAGCAGATAAGTCGATTGATAGGAGTTCAGCTGGGTAGGTAAAAGAGGGTTGAGGATGAGAAGTGGTGAGGAGAAGTATGTGGGTAGAGGAGATAAGCAGGTGGATATGGTGGCCAGTATATTCATAATATTGAAGGGTGAGAGGCAAAATCATCAGCAGAGTTTGTGGAGAAAAGGGAGTGTTTGTGGGGGCGGGGGGCCTAATCTGAAAGGCTGTCGAGAGTATTGCAGTATGGGAGCAAATTGAGGATATAGGGATATGTAGATTTGCTTGAGTCAAGAGTATTGGCGAGGGAGAGGAGACAATAGGCAGGAAGGAGAATAGGGGAGCTGTGTTTGTATCAGCAATGCAGGTGGAAACTCTGACAGAATGCCATCGGGTGCAGGTGTGAAAGCACTCGCTTTTTCTTCTTCTTAAAGGTTTATTCAGATTACTCCATTAATTTGAAAATAGACACACCAAACGCATTCCAATTGTAACTAAATTCATTTTAGCAATAACATTGATTAGTACACTAGTTTAAATCATGGAGTTAAAACATGAATAAAAACTATCATCCATGAAAAACAAATAGTCCTACATATGTTTCATAATTAAAATGACCACCCTTAGGGAAATTAGGGACATTGGCCCATAGACACAATTTGTGTTTTATGCATTCTTTTGTTTAGAGACTTATCTATGAACTGTATCAGGTGAAACAGAAACTGGGGCTCAGTCCAATTTAGCACTAAGGCCATGGCTTCCTGCAAGATCTAATGTTATATTACAAAAAATGTAGTTTTAACTATGCAGTTCGCTCTACAATACAAAATTAACAAATTAGAAGGCAGTGTGACAAAACTTCCCTGCACTCCATGTCACACAGGCATCTTGTTGGGACCTTGGACCAACTTGCTCTTTTGGAAAGTGAAAGGATATTTAGCTGAGACATAATCAGTAGCCTCCTCCCTGTGGGCGAGTTGATACCACTAACAGGCCCAGAGGATAAAAGATTCCCCTTTGCCTCAACATACATTGCAAGTGAAGGCAGAGATTTCACTCTATATGTGTCCACAACCAGTGCCTTCTCTCTGGACCAAAATGTAGGGGCGATTTAACCTGTGCCAATTTGACCTCACAAGTGTTTGACCCATTTTCAACTATAGACCTGTCCCAAAGTGTAAATCCTCCCTTGTGCCAAGCATATTTGCCCCTGCCGGTCAAGGTCTCCATCACCAGAAAACCAGTCAAGGTGTTTGGTTTATCGGAGAACCCCAATTTTAGCTTAGAAAAGTACATAAAATGCCTGCATTGTGCTATGGAAGCAATACTCTGGAGCCGTAGTTCAATTCTTAGTGCACTGTTCGGGCTCCCAGGGGGTAGCACAGAACGTGGGGCAAGCGACTGGACTATTTCCAGAGCCTTGCAATTACTATATCCACATATTTCACTGCCAAAGGGTTCTGTATCAGTGATACAATCCTAATACTTTTATCTTTTGGGATTTTTATTATTATAAAATGCTACAGATAATTCTGTTTCTGAAAGTGAGGTGTGCTAGTCAGACTCCTCTCTTGCCCAAAATGTCCTTGCCAAAAGCATAGTACATCCATGTGCTTTTGCTTCACCGGTCGTCTGGCATCTGCAACTCATACATTTTAGTAGCATATGGGTGGCTCAAAGGTCATATGTCGATTCCTGGCAGCTGCCAGTACAACAAGTCCCTGCAGGCAGAGGTAGAATCTTAACTCCCATACCTCTGATCTAAATGATAATAATTGTCTGTTTTAATCAGTCTGGTGGCAGGGTAATGTGGCTGAGGAGAGCACACAATTACCAAAACAACAGCAATTTGATACCATGCAATTTCACTTCTGGGATCCCAAGTCCAGATATGTCAGGGCAATGTGTATGTACTCATGGCTAGACTGAATGTCTCCACTTCTGCCAAGTCTCGGGAAGTTAGCGCAGGGTCCACATGCTTGCCTCAAAAGCAAGACGACACTGAGAACCACAGGATCCTGAATCCCAGGGAGGAAGGGTAAAACCTCCCCTATAGTACCAGGACCTTTTTGATGATCTCCTGGGAATCAGTGCTTCGAATCAGTGCTTCGAAAACAGCACTGACATAACATAGTCAGCATCACACCAGTGTGCTGTATGCCAGAGTTCCATTGAAATCAGCTGGCAATGGAAAGGCGCAGGGTTAGAGCTGGCAGAGAGGGAATGTAGGCCTAGGAAGGTCCCCACCATTTTGGTTTTCTGCCAGGGTATTTATTTCTTGCTGTAACCTCCATTTCCTGAAGTACAAGGCCCTCTGGCTATGATCTGAGTAGGCAGGGGTCACTTGCTACAGCAACAAGGATTGTACTCCTTACAGCAGGCTTGCTTTGGACCAATCCCCTGTTCAATTTTACTTCATAATGTAGGGTTCTCCCACCCCTCCCAGAAGGTTGAAGAAAATACACTTTTGGAGCTCTCTTGTGAGTGCAGTTCATTCCAGAGTCCTCTTCATAGAGGTGAATACAGAGGGCATCCAAGGCAGAGGAAGGCTTTGCTCTCTAACCATGCACAGAACACATTGGGGGTGAACTGCCGTGGATCAATATCTGCCACTGTGCCAACTACACTTGAAGCAGGCTCCTCACTGGAGTTGAAGGAAACTCTGTAGGTGTCAGCCAATGCCCCTGGACTGGAAATGCAGAGCAAGAAGGACTCACCTTGTCCTGAAGCCCCTAGATTGGGTGTCAGAACAACCTGAAGGTTCAAGAGCAGATGGAATCCTGTTTCACTGGTTTGGACAGTCTCTGAACCATACTGACCCTGTTCAAATCCCTTTGAGCTGGCCACAATCTGTGTGCTGATTTTGGCAATCCACATAAAGTTTGAACTGCTCCCTGCATATCAATCCATCTAAGCGCCAGCTCGGCCTATTGCCGCAGACTTGAGAAACCTAACCATAGGCTTGACCTGCATGGGAACAACGGACTTGAGTGCCAGCAAAAAGAGGAAGATATCATGAAAGATCCACACACATTGCTGCATCTTCAATGATGTCTTTGGAGTGTATTGGGTAAATTGTATACTGGTCTAAAATGTTGACTCCAGTAACAGGATCTACAAGTTCAAATTGGCCAGTTGCTAGTGAATCCTGAAGTATTTGCATGGGTTCTCTTAAGTTTTCCTCTATGTTTATATCTTTGTAGTATTCAATCATTTCTTTTAGATATTGTAGGGTTTGTCTAACTCTGTTTAAGTTGACTAGTTGTTGCTAAATGTGTTTGTCCTTTGTCAGTACTCCAGTACCTAGTACAATTAAAGATTGACCTATTGGCCTTTGTACTCCTAGAGTTTCTACATTTTCTTTAACATCTAATGGCAAATATACTACTTTGCCACAGATGCCATTTAGTAATTCAGATGGATACAATGTGGCTGTTTTTGGTTGAATGCATATACTAGCTCAAAATGGGTGCATTGTTTGAATTATAATGCCCTCATACAAGTTAAGTTGTTTGGGAGCCTTTGGAAGTAGGAATATTTCTAAATTATTAGTGATACTATGTGATGGCATTTGGTTATTGTCAAGCTTTGTATTGCAGTATCTGCAAACTATTGAGGGGTCTGTTATTTTCTGTTGCTAGATATAATGCTAATTGGAACCATTGGGATTCCTCATTGTCCTCTATTTTGTAGGCCATATTTACTATTTTTGTACTCTTTCTATAAAAAGCTCTGAGACAACAGACACATACTTGGCCTGGTTTTCAGCAGATGTGTTTAGAAACATAGATATTTCTTTTTGGTATGTGTTTGTTAGGAGGTTGGAGTTTGTGAGGCTTTCACTAATGTTTTCTGAAGTTACTGAATTTTGTAAATCAACTTCAGTTCAAAATTATTGACTTTGGATGTGCTCTATTTCTCGAAGGAGTTCTTTGGCTTTTCCATGTAGGAGAATGTTATTTAACAGTGGGAATTGTAGAGCAGGACCTTTTGCAAAGTACAGTCTATGCACAAGATTTCGTATAGTGGAATGGTGTATTGCTAACATTTTGATGTGGTGGAAGGTGCTTTTGAAAGCAGTTCCTGAAAGACAGGCTAAGGGATGTCCTCCAAGTCCAGTATGACTGTGTACTGGACAGGAGTCAATGGTTTGTAAAGTTTTCATTCTACTTTTGTTTTTTAGTTTCAGATAGTGATTGAGGAATTGACGTAACGTTTTGAAGGCTTGTTGGTGTACATTACACATGGATCTGCATGTCCATTTGTACACTGGACGGTTTGTTTGGCCGAAAGGAACATTTGATTAAATGTTTTTTGGGGACGTTTATTCTATAAGGGTTTCTTCTGCCATAGTGGTGTCTCCTACCATTTCATACCCTCAGCCAGTACTGTCTATGGCAATTGTTAGTTTTCTTGTTTATAAACCTCATCATTGAAATATGGTTCTGTGCCGCTTGTGTGAATCCATTCACCTTCACAGAAGTTTGGAAAGATATCTATATTAACGTTGTACATGCTTAGAAGTACTTTTTGCAATGTATTGATTAATTTAGTTAGTGGTTTCATTCTGTTTAAAATCAATATACATTTCTTTTCTCATTTAGATATGTGCTGTCAATTAGAACTTTGAGGATTACTCTTCTGCAGTAGTTGTTAAGGTTAGATGGTGACTTGTCAGTTGCCTTTGTAAGATTGTGAAGAACTCTATGGTGGAAGATTTTTTGTAAAACATTTTTTTGGAATGCTTTACTGTGGCTATGTTAACATTGGTAGATATTGTGTTAGGTGGATTATTAGGACTGCTTTTGTTTGAACATCTTTATTAATTTGTAGTTTTGCAAGAGTGGCCTTACATTTTTTATTGGTAGCTGGTTTAATTTTGTGAGTGAGGTTCTAGCTCTTTAGTTTAATATTTTCTATGCATTGTTTTAGAGGTATACGATTATATGGCTTGCAGTTATTCCTATCTGCTCTATTTTTCTTTGTTTTCTACAGAGTTGCTTTTTAGTAGGCATTCTTTTGGGAAAAAGGAAAGTTTGGGTTTGAAAGTTGCGCAATGTATATGTATATTGTGTATGGGTGTGCGGGTGTGAATGTAGAGATGAATAGAGTGCTTTGTGATTGTGTAGTAGATGATAGGTGTAGTTGGGAAGGTTGTAAGAATAAGAGTCTGTACAGGTGTGATGGGCTCAGGTTGGTCAGTAAGGGAGCAGTGGTGTGATTGAATAAGTAGGGACACTATGATTTTTTGAGGAACAGAGTGGGTGTTATAATGGTGGTGTTTAGCTGGGAATAGAAAGAGTGTGAATGGTGCAATATAATGAGTAAGAGTGAAATAAATGTTGATTCGAAAAGAATATTCTACGGTAAAATACAGTGAAAGTACATTGTTACAATTAGCACAATATACATGATATAAACATGTAGTTACTTTTTAGGATGTGAAGAGTGTTCTTTTTTTGGTTGCTGTCTTTGGCCATCTTCTTCTTTCCTGTAATTATAAAAGAAAGTCAGTGGGTATATGTGGTAATTGTGAAGTACTTCTAGTAAGCAAGGTTGTTATTTATGAATGTTGGAGGAGTTGTTGGGAAAAAGAGTTAATAAAGTTGTGTTATTGGTGGTGTATGAAAGTGTGTTAACTAAATTGTTAAAACAAGTGGATTATGAGTAGTGCTGTTTGGCACATTAGAAGGAACAGGGCAAAAATGGGTGTGTGAAAAAGGTGCATATCTAGGTTATTTTAATAAAAGAAGTGATTTGTTTGTGGTGAAATGTATTTGTAATGTATTGCAGTGTTTTTAAAGAATATGGAAACTGTGGCCTAGTGGTAATGCAATGGAGGATTGTTGTTGCAGCAGTGTTTGGTGTCTTATAGTAGAGGTTGGGAAAGAAGAGTACTTTATATGTAAGGTGAAGTGTTGTATATAGATACTTTGGCGGTATACACATATATCTGAGCAGGTGCAGAATGGCGGCAATGTAAGGGATGTAATGAGTGAGGTTGGAAAGTGGGACATTTATATGGAAGGAAAAATGGAAAATGCTGACCATTTAAAAATGTTTCTTTTTAGGAGCATTTTCATGAAAGTTAAAATACGCAAATGTGCATTTATAGCAGCACTGTGTGTAATTTTATTGTAAAAGAAAAGAAACACTGATAGAAAAGATGTGTAGCACATTTTTAAGTGGCAGTTGCTGTGTGGCAGTTCAATATTTTGGGATTTGTAGTTGCACCTTTTCTATTTGAAAATGTTGACTAAAAGTCCCAGAATGCATAGAAAAAACTCCGACTGGATAAGCACCTACAGTTTAGAATGGGTCATGTTAGCAAGTATGCATGTACTATCAAGATATTAAACTTCCACGCACTAAGTGGCACTGAAAATGTTGTATAAATCTTTTGCATCTGATTTGTATTCTTTTACAAAGAAGTTACATGCAGTGCTGCTGTAAATGCATATATGCATTTCTTAACTTAAGTGAAAATGCTCCTAAAAAGAAATAAATGTGACACTTTTGAAACTTCCAGTCCAGTCCTGTTCTTTTTTTTGTTGCAGTCTGGGTCCAAGTTGTGTAATGGGAGAAGTGGTATTACAAGTGACAGACTACAAAGAAGCATATACTTGATAAGCAGCTGTAGATTGGAATGGGTCATGTTGGCAATAATGCATGTACTGCCAACATATTAAACTTCCACACACCAAGTGCCACTTAAAATGTTCTACAAATCTTTTCCATCTGCTTTTCCTTTCTTTTATAAAAAAAGTTACACACAGTGCTGCTATAAATGCAGATGTGCATTTGTTACATTTCATGAAAATGCTCCTAGGAAGAAACAATTTGAAATGAGCGGCATTGTAAGTAGATAAGTAACAGCCACTTATTGTGAGCCGTTACTGAATTCTGCAATAAATGGCATTTGCTTGAGTGCTTAAAAAAGAGACTATGCTTATTGAGAAGCTAGGGACAGGATAAGTGAAAGCAGCCCTGTATATTTACATTTGTAAAAGAGTTGAGAAAATACTTACAAAAAATATACGCATACCTGTACTATGTCTTGTTAGATGTAGATGTTGAATCTGCAAATAGAAATATTGGAGAGTTTTACAGTTGTTTGTGCTGCAGGTCGCTGTAACAGGAGACATGTACTCGAGACTACATCTGAACTGTTGAACTGAGACGACAGGGTTACATGTAGAAGGTTTGGATGTGATTGGTGGTTGGATGTGTGACTGTTTGAAAGTAGCCAATGAGGAAGTGTTACAAACATGAAACTAGAAAGGTTAAAAGGGCTGTCCCTGTGCTACAGTGTCCATGGTCACTGTGGTAGTCTGTGGACACCACACATCCCATCTGGGTCTTTTGAGGATGCAAGGCATGGAAAGGGAACTGTGGGGGCCACACACAGTTATGGATGTCTGCCGACATCTGGGGAATCGGCCAATGAGGTTTCCTAGGTGTGGTGTACAAGAGAGGATAGCAGGAGTTTTGTGTGGTGAGTGCACTGAAGATGGCTATGGCTATGTGTTTGAGGAAGCAGAGTGTATCGATTCATGGGAGGCTCTTGGATCCATTGGTTGAAGGTATATTCTGAGCACTGTATATTGTCTCAGAATCTTGGAATCAATGAATTTCAAGTTTCATGTTATGGAGTTTGAGGAATGTAGTGGGTGGAATTCCTCCCGTTTTGTGAGAATATGGTTCAGTTGAAGCATCTGGACATCATTGTAGTTCACTTTGAAGGCAACCGTTTGGGCTATGTTAACGGAATATCATTACAGTTTGCAATGAAGGATACATTTGGAAAGTTGATGGAACTGTTTCCACATTCGAAAATGATTTTTTATCAGATAGCTCAGAGAAATGTGGATTTGTTCGAATTTATTTTGTCCACAAATTGAGAAAGCAAGGCGCAATGTGAACAAAGTTGTATCTGCCTTTTTCTGGGATGTTGACAACACATCTTTTCATTCAAACTTTCAAAATGCATTGAAGCAGTTTGTGTGAAAAAAGAAAATTAGGATTCAAGTATTTCTTTTAGTATTTAAGTAATTGAAGTAAACAAAAAGGATGAAACAGAAAAAATTCAAAGCACTTTTTGTGAAATTTATACACAATTATTAAGTTCAATGGAACATTTGTTAGTTCCATACTTAAAACCAAATAATTAAAAAATGTATATAACAGCCAGAAACTGAAAAAAGATCTTTAAAGAGCATCCATTTTTGAACGAAGAACAATTAAAATGATTTTAATTCTCCCACCCCATGCCTGAAATTTTCCAGGGGTCCGTGGAGAACTGCACGGTCTGCAGACAATTTAGTCTGCAAAGGGGTCTGTGATTTTTTTTTCAGTTATATTTTTTTAACTGTGAAAGGTGGCGCCTAAAGGAACTGCTCTTTTGTGTGTTTTGTGATTTTATATTTTAATTGGCTGTTTTTTTTCAGGAGAGGCAAGGTAAGGTTGGGGAGGGAAGGCAGGGAAGGGAGAGAGGGGGCTCCGACCACAGAGATGCAGGGGCAGGTGGACTGGGGAAGATGTTGGACGGCCCTTAAATTTAAGGTAAGGGGCAGTTTTTTTCATGCTTCTTGACTGCGGCCTTGAAAGCACTTTGAAATTGCTCCCCCTGCAAATCGATTCCTCACAGTACAAACATAGTACTGTGAACCTCAAAAGGTAAAGGCCAACAGCATCCTGTATTGCCTGCTAGGGGGCTTCTGCTATCCTCTTCCCCACAGTAGTAGTCTGTGTGGTGGCAGGAGGAGTCGAGGAAGATGGGGTAGAGGTCTTCCACCTGCTTCTCCCTGGCAAAGGAACAACATTCCTCAGAGCACCCAAGTGGTTGGATCTGGGGTGGCAGCGCATGGAGGTGATCCTGTAGCAGCACAGACCAGGTTCCCCATGACTGAGTATGATTCTGCACTCAGTGCAACTGACCCTGGCTCCGCAATCCTTGGGTACATCGCCAGTTCTGGTAAAAAACTGCCACACTGAGGACTCACTTTGGGCACTTCCTCTATCTCATCTTTGTCTACCTCTTCATCCTCTTCTGCATCCTCATGAATGTTCCTTTTTCCCGACCCTCCAGATGGTGGTGGTGGTGGGGGTGGATGAGGAGGTGGAATGGCCATAACAGATAACATTACATCAGATTGCAAGTTTTGCTATGCAGGTGCTCTCAGGTGCTCTCTCCTGGATTGCCAGATTGAGAATTACTCAAAGTGATAAGTGGCGCCCTTCAGAGGAACCGTCTGCAGCCCGCGCGACTGTCCGCGGACAACCTAGTCCATAAAATGGGTTTGGAAAGTTGTAAAAAGTTGCCAGATAAACTAAGAATGAGTCTTGGAGCTCTGTAAGGGTAACACACTAGATGGGCCAAAAATGCAGTTTTAAACTGTCCATGGAGCACGGACACCGTCCGCGATCAGTCCATCACACCATAAAGTTGCCATCACATGATGACATATGGGGACATTCATGGCACAACGTGTTGTCCGTGGACACCCTTTGAGCAGGAGATTCTGGGCGCATGGGTTACTGAAAATGGGACCGCTGTCCGCGGACTAATTAAAAGTGCGTCATGCAAAAATTGTCATGTCCGGACATAGGGTGCTGTCCGCGGACGCCCTTTTTTGAAAATGGACACCCTGAAAAGTTGTGTTGACCACAGACTATTAATTGGTAATTTAAAAAAAATATACATATCACAGATCAATATACAAAACATTTATAGTAAAAAAATGTACATGAAACAGATGGGGTATCAGAATGGGAAACATAAATAGGAGGATTTGGAATTTGTAGGAAGTCATGATCGGGGGAGGGAGGGAGAGAAGTATCATCAAACCGCCTTTTCCTGTACATTTTCAGAATCTGATTGGGGTGATTGCTGTGGGCAATGGGGAAAGGTGCAAGTGGGACTGTGATAATTAATATTTCGAATTACATGATTTATTGCATAATTTAATAATTCTTTAAATGGATTATTAAGTGTATCCAATTTTTCAGACATTATTATTTCATTTTGTAGATTTGGGGTTTGGGATAGTGTTTGAGATTGCTCTGATTCTTCACAATTCATTGTTGAACTTTCTTCCAGTAAAGTATGTACTATAAGAAAAGAAGAAATTATTATTTCAATTAGCTGTATATAAAGTACATTATTTGTTTATATTAAAAGATGTATTGTTCACCATTAGAGATTGCATCATCACTCATTTCTTCTCTTGGGAAGTTTTCTTCGAGCCACTCAAGTGTTTTTGCCATTTCTGTCAAAATAAACAATGGAAATATTTCTTTATGACAAATCTTTATATACCGAATGGTAATAGTATAGAAATAAATGCACTGTACTCTGGTGAGAGTTGGTTTTTGAGTGAGTTGCTAGTCTATCTTAGTCTGCTCTGAACTGGTAATTTGAGGTGTACAGTTATAGTTTGTACTTAGTGCATTCCATAATATTGTATGGTAAATGAAAAAATAGTTTTCTCATTTTGAAATGTTTAATTGTACAAAAAGGTAGTGCAACAAATGTAAGTAATGTTGTTTTATGTGTATGTTTTGTGCGTTGACGGGTAAAAAAAATTCTGTGACCCTCAAAAGTAAGGATGGACAGCCTTCTGTATGGCCTGCGAGGCAGCTGGCAGAATTAAATGCCCACAGGAGTATGTTGTGTGGTGGCAGAAAGATGGGGTAGAATACTTTAACCTGCTGCTCCCTGAGAAAGGAGCACATTTTATCAGAGCACTTTAGTGATTGGATCTGGTGTGGCGGTGCATGCAGGTGGTCCCAAAAGAGTACTGCTCGTATTGTCTGTGACTTAGTATGACACCACACTCAATGCATTGAGCACGGCAGCCAGAACCTTTGAGACCCCCCTATGCTCCCAAATAACCACCACACCCATGACTGTCTCTGGGTACTGGAGGTAGGCACTTACTCTATATATTCTTCATGTTCTTCATTATCCTCCTCTGCATCACTTTTAGAAAGAGTACTTTTTGGCAGCCGATAACTTTGGCACCATTCTACGAATGGTCACCAAACTTTGCAGAGAGGCACACACTGGTTGGATGTTTGAAAATGTGAGGTTGGTTATCATTTTTTAAAACAGTGACCATATTGGATGGGCGGATCCCAGTCTTTGTCCGAGGACAGTGCTGTGAGGAAAAGAAGTCTGGAAAATATATTTGGGGTTATTTTGTGGACGAAAGAGGGCTTGGAAAGGGTGCCAGAGTGGAAAAAAGTTATTATAGAGCTCTTTTTATAAGGTGAAACAAATCTGTGCAGGTGATTGTGTGTGTGCTGTGAATTTTTGTATCCGTGGATGTTATTGGGATTGAGGGTGAGTGTTGTTATTTGAAGGTGTATTGTGCGTGAATGCCAGTCAGATGGAGATTATTTTATTGGGACACCTGTGCCCTGTTTCCTTCGTACTTTCTGACCGCTGTCCTTTCGCTCTCTTACCTCAGCATCCTTTGGGGCCCAATACTTTCCTTGACACCTCACCTGTTGGACTTTTTGAAGAAGGGCCATTTTGAGCTTCATCTCTTCACAGGAATTCTCCATTTCCTTACATTCCCTCAGAAGCTAAATGTGTAGAGAGCCCTGTTCTTCTGTAGGCTGCACTACTGCAACAGCCTCTTCGTTAACCTCCCCCTTTGTTTCATGCGTCCCCTTTAGCTAATGCAGAATGGGCTACAAGAGTTATGCTTCACGTGAAGGTTAGGGATTGTATCTTGGCAGCCCTAAAAAGTCTACAGTGGCTTTTGGTGGCTTTAAGGATGAAATTGAAGACCCTCTGCATCATCAACAAGGCTTTCTGGGGCCTGGGACCATGATATCTCAAACTTTCTGTCCCTAAATACACCCCAGCTTGAGCCTTGTGCTTCTTTAACTCCAATTGTCTGCTTGTGTAATGCTCCTCCAAACAGAGAGGCAGAGGTAGATCTCTCTGTTTAGCTGGTGCCTTTCTTTGGAACAGTGTCCCTGCCCCTTCTTGACTTTGAGCCGGACTTCCTTAAGTTCCGGAAACCTTCCAAAACTCTGCTTTTGTCTTTCTCTTTCCCTGTCTTGTTTCTCTGATAACTGATCCTACTGCCACTCAGAGTGGTGGCTTGTTAACTCATTGACTTCACAGGCTCGAGACACTCTACCCAGTTGACACCAGTACCCCCCCGCCAGGCCATGACGGAGTGTTGCAAACATAAATGCGCAAAAAGGTAGAAGGGCTGTCTTGTGAGATGGCTTGCACATGCTATCTGGGCGTTTTAATGATGCCTGGTTTGGAAAGTGGACTGCAGAGATTGTGGATAGTTATAAATGTCCATTGATGATGGTCGTTGTTGTATGCTAGAGAAAAATATTTGTGACAGAAAATTGTTTCTGTCCTTTATTCTTTTTCTCTACAATTGTCCATCATTTCCATTAGCTTAGTGCAAAATGTTAACAGAAATGTTGGAGAATCTTATTGAGTCTAAGTACTTTATTTAAAAATGTAAATTAGATGGAATATATAAGATTAATATTTTTAGCTCTATTTTTCAACTGTGAAAGGTGGGTCCAAAAGGAACATTTTTTGTTTTTTTTTAATTTTTTTTTGTGTTGGTGCGGCAGGCAGTAAGGTGGGGAGGGAAATGAGGGAAGGTGCATCAAACACAGATACAGAGGGGCAAGTGGACAGGGGAACATGGTGGGTGTGCCTTAAACCTAAGGTAAGGCACATTGTTTCTCATGCTTCTTGATTGCCACCTCAAAAACACTTTGAAACTGCCCCCCCTGCAGAGTGGTGTGTTGCAGTATATACATAGTACTGTTGTCTTGGAAAGATATGGATCAACAGCCTATTTTATGGCTTGCAAGGTAGCTGATGGGATCTTCTGGTCCACATGGTTAGCCTGTGTGGTGGCATTATCGGTTGATGATAATGAGGTAGAGGAAGACAGCCTACTGTCCTAGCCGGTCAAGTGGCACAGCGAGTAGAACGCTTGCTTTGACATCCGTGCAGAGCCTGTTAACGCAGGTTGGAATCCCGGCGGGGCCAAACTCAGCCTTTCATCCTTCCGAAGTCGATAAATGAGCACCACACACCATGGGTAATAATAAGCAGCGCTCAGATACCTGAGGGTTGTAGCGCTATATAAATGCCTAATTATTATTATTACTACTTCCTGAGAAAGGAATAGCCTTTGTCAGAGCATCCCAGTGGTTGGATTTGGTGTGGCAGCGCATGGAGGTGGTCCCTTAGGAGCACTGCCCAGGTTGTCCACAACTGAGTACAATGTTGCATTCAGTGCATTTCAACCTTGGGAGACTGAGCTTTCAGTACACGCCCAATGGTGGTAAAGAACCACCACACCCATGATTCTCTCTGTGTGTTGGAAGTAGGCATTTCCTCGATTCTATCTTCCTAGTCCTCTTGATTCTTCTCTGCATCACTGAGCTTTTTCCATTGTCTAGGCCTTCCAACTAGTGGTGATGTTGGTGGTGGTGGCTGCTGGGGAGGAGGGATGGCCATTGTTGATGCCATTTTTTAAGTTAAATATCAGTTGTGGTAATACTATTCCAAACATGTGCTCTCTCCTGGATTGCAGATGGAAAATTAGTAAGAATGGGTGTAGGAGCTGTGCAAGGGTAAACTTTCAGCTTGAAACTTCGTAGATCGACTGAAAATGCAGTTTTGAACTCTTCGCAAAGCACAAACCCTTTTGCAAAGCGTGGAAATGTTTGTGAACATGACATCAAGGTGCGCATGTGCGTCGTCACGTGGCACTATCCAGAAAGTTTGCGATGACGTCAGCTGTTCATGGACCTCGACGAACCAAGAACTGGTGTAAAAAATTGCAGAAAGTTAATGTTAGAAATGTTTATGGAGGTGGAGAATGGCACAGTTTTTAGTTGAAACTTTGTAGATTGACCGAATATGCTGCTATATTGGGGGTGAGAATGATATTAGGACATTGTAGCAAATTAGAATGCACTGGTAAAAACCCATGAAATTCAGTGAAAAAACTTTGTTAGAGGGACATTATGGTTAATTTGCACTAATATATACCTATGAAATTCAGTATGCATGTAATTTGATATGTGATGTAATCAGTGATTTGTGATGTCATCTTTCATGTCCTTGATGTTAGCCTTAGCAGTGCACAGTGGTGGCGGGAGTTATGGTTACTTAGCTTACCATAACTGGTGAATTTCAAGTGTTTTTCGGTTTTACTTGTAACCATAATGTCCTTTTTACAAAGTTTCTTCAGTGAATTTCATAGGTTTTTATTACTGCAACTTAACCATGTAAGAGGATTCAATTCAACACTACAGCTAATTCAATGCCTAGTCTGGGATACTGAATGGAAACCCTTATTGATATATCTTTATGTCCAGTTCATGAGTTCTGGATGACTACCCCTATATAACACCCCTCTCTTAGAAACCCCCTGGCCCCACTGAGCCAAGAAGTAGTTCTGTTTTGCAAGTTTAAAAGGTTTATTTGAGAATTTAAACAATATATATATATATATATATCACACTTTATAATAAATTAATATCTGATAGTACACTTAGACATATGATGTTGATCAACAATGGGTAATCTGGCACTAGCACACTTCTTTACAATCAATGAAGAGTTAGTATAGGATGGATAAAGTAGCAAAACTACTTTTATGATTTCAAGGGAAATACAATGAAGAATAAAATGCAGTACAGAAATACTTGATATGATTTTAGCAAAAGATAAAATAGTCACTTTTTCTCTGGCAATTCACCCCCCTCCCCTATGCAATGTAAGAAATGGAAGGAGATGGAAAGAGGAGCACACAGTTCTCAGGAATGCAATCAAATACAATACGAAATTGAGTTCCCCCCAGCAAGCTTAGAGAAAACCGGTATGAGTTTTAAAACACAGGCCCAAGTGCTTTGAATGTGGTGGCAATGAAGTGAGAAATATGCTGAAAATGCTTTTAATTCCCTTTAGGACGTTCAGGGTGAGTGAGAGATACTTGGGATGAGTGCAGGCTCACTTTAGCAATGATTCAGAGATGGTGATTAAGAGGCAAACAAATTTTTAGCAAGGAAAGAAATGACTGTTGATGGTTACACGTGGCTGGATTTTTAACCAAATCGCAAATCGCGGTAAAATTCGCGAGTGCGTGAATCGTGATTACGGGAAAAGTATAAGGAGTAGCGGTTCTAGGCTTCTCGAAAAGCTGAGATGCTAAGCTTTCATAGAGGAAAGTTAAACCAAGTTCGTAGCCCAAACGGTTCCAGAGATATGAACGAATTTGTAAAGGTCGCTTTTCGGATTTAAAGTAAACTCAAAATGACAGGTGACAGCTTTGCAGCTGCAGAATTGACAAGTGACAGTGGTGCAGCTTTACCAAAATGACAAGTGACAGTTAGGAGGCAGTTCTACTTAGGTTAAATAGATTGAATTATATTACTTTAAACTAAGAGATTTGGTTTTGCCCCGTCCTAGCTGTACTCATAATATATTTGGAAGGTCTGGGTCGCGCCAAGGATCTGTCAGGTTTTGGACTTCGGTTCCGGTCTCGCCACGGACGGTCTCTGCGCACAGCGTCTGGTCTCTGCTCTGCTGGTCTGGTCTGGCACTGGTCTGGTCTGTCCGGATACAGCGGTCTCTGCACGGCTCCTGGATCTCTGCACTGGTCCTGGCAAAAGTTCTGGGCAAGGGATTCAAGCAGCTCGCCCGGCGGTGAGTAGCTTGCAATGATTTGAGGCCTGCTGCAGAGAACTCAGCTTGTGGTTTTAGGCCTCTGATTTAGGTTCTAGAGTATAAGTTCTAGGTTCTGGAGTATGTAGCTGGAGTCAGTCTGGAACTGGTATCTTCTGGATGATGTGTGGTCCGGCAAAACGCTCCGCAGCAACTGGATTTGAATGTCTCTACCTGTCCCAGCAGTCTCTTTTTATGTGTTTTGAAAATGGGTGTGTGCCTGGGCCTAGCTAAGCCTGCTCCTCTCTACTTGTCATTGGCCCAATTCTCCCCTCTCCCATGATTGGGGGAAGGAAATGTGAGTCAGAGTGATGCTGTAGGTTTTATGGGTCAGAGGATCCTCCCCTGGTCACTTTCCACACAAATCTATATTTGACTCAAATACATATTGCACAGATACGCAGTTGTTTAAAATTACATGCACCCATCACATATCACATGAGGTATACTCTGTTCAAACTCTGCTCTTCCTGGGGGCTTGCATTCAGAAATGGCAACATTTTGCGCTTTTTAACTGGTTTTGCAATATTGGTTTTTCATTAAAATGTATACAAATGCACACCCTCCTACTACACATATCTCAGTAACTTTCCATTTGTCTAGCTTAAATACAGTGTCTGTGGTGTCAATAAATAGCGGGGTTTTGCCCCAGAACATCACACAAATTGGAGTTTGGGCTTCAATTGTAGGCAAAGTTTCCATTTTAAGGTTCCCCACATTTCACATTTCTGTCATCCGGTTACCAAGAGTTATCAGTGTTCCTGTAAAATATATATTTTGCTTTCAATTCAGTTCTCAGAGTGTTGGAGTCCGCCTCCAAGACTTGGGTGGGTCAGTGATCACATGTCTCTTCTGCTGGGAGCTCTTTGTGTACAGTCAACATGATGTTTTCAATGCCAGTAATGCACAGTTTTTCTGGTAGGGCTCGGATGCATGGGTAAAAACATCCCACAAGCCCCCCTCTTGTGATGGCCATTCTGTTTCACTGATGGAACTCGCAAGATCTGGGATGTTCTCCTCATCTTCTTCCGGTAGATGGCACAGTTCAGCATCTTTTTCTCCATCCGGTCGGATCGATCGGTTCTCCTCGCCGGTCCTGATGGGAAGATTGGGCGGTACCCCGGGCCCCTTGGGTCTCTGCTCCCGGTCTCCAGATCGTCCTCCTTGGCCAGTCTCCAGGTTTTCTTTCTCCTAGGAAGACAAAGGAAGAGCGGCAATACCTATTCATGGACATTTCTCTCCCACCATTGATATAGTGGGGTGGCATATATATTTTAGAACTCAACAGATATGAACATGCACATTTTTTTAAATCAAGAGACAGGAACACATAAACTTGAGAAACACAGAATTTGATAGGCTATATGTAGGATCTTTTAGGGTTGGAATTGAATTACTCTGGAGCGGTACCCTCTGGGATTGCAGAGGACTCCTCCAGTTGCTGCAAAGTGTGCCTAGGATGGCAATACTTCAACTGGTTTATGTGGACCAACTTGTCTTCCCCCTCTGCCAAAGCGCCTTTGGGGATGCAGATCTTTTAGGCCACAGGGGAGATCTTGTCTATAATTTCAAACGGTTCCTTCCATGTAGGCAAGAATTTTCGCTGTTTGGCCTGGTTCCTTTGGAAATTGTATAGATAGGCCCGATCACCCACCTTATATTCCTTTCGGGTAGTTTTTAAATCATAGTGGGTCTTCATGCTCTCGGCTGATCTTTCTAGATTCCGCTGAGCATAGGCAAAAGCATGCTGAAGGTGTTTCCTTAAATTCTCCACATACTCATGAGTTGTGGAGGAATTTATTAACGTTTGCTCTTGGGTTCTGTAGAGCAAATGCTGGGGAAGCACCATCTTGCGTCCAGTCATCAACTCAAATGGTGACATTTTGGTTGCAGATGAAGGGGTAGATCTGATGGCCATTAGGACCAGAGGTAATCGGATATCCCAACTTGGCCCAGAATCTGCCACAAACTTCTTTAATATGCTCACAATGGTTCGGTTATATCTCTCTACTGCCCCAGAAGAAGCTGGCCGGTAAGCAATATGTAACTTCCTTTTCACCCCCAGTATCTCCCACATCTTTTTCATTACTTCACTGGTGAAGTGGCTACCCCTGTCTGACTCAATCCTTTGAGGTAGACCAAAACGGGAAAAGATGTGGTTAATCATCAGGGCGGGTGCTGTTTCTGCCTTGCAGTTTGGGGCTGGGAGACATTCCACCCACTTGGTAAACAAGCATGTAACAGTCAACATGTACTTGTTTCCTCTAGACGAGCGAATCACAGGGCGTACAAAGTCGATTTGCAAATCTGACCATGGCAGTGTGATCCCCCTCTTTTGGAGGGGTGCACGGTGCGTGAGGGATGATGGCTGAAATTGTGCACACACAAGACACCCCTTCAAGTATTGGTCAAGGTCCTGCCCCATGTGTGGCCAGTATGCAACCTCTCTTAAGATTTCCAGTGTTGTGTGAAACCCTCTATGACCGGCGGTGGCCGCATCATGGGCGTGACTTAACATCAGGCTTCGGAATGAGGTAGGAACCACCCACTGATCGTGGCCAGCTTAGGATTTCCTTACCAACAAACCGTCTTGGATCCGGAACATTTTTGGACATTTCATCAACACTCTTAGGTCCTATTTCCCATGTAATCGGTATCCGTCAGGGGAAAGTTTTCAGGGTCCTCAAGGTGTTGGTAAAACTTACCAATAATTGGATCCCCCTTCTGAGCTGTAATCAAATCAGCATCAGGGGTCTCCTTGCTCCATTGGGCAGTTGAAAGATCATTGTGAGCATTTGTCTGGGACCTAGTGATAGCAGTGACCTGGATTTCCCCCAACAGGGACTCTATTTCTAGGAGATACCCTTGGATGGCCCCTGTTTTGGCTAGCTGATCAGCTAAGTCATTTCCAGTTTTGTCTGGTCCCTCTACTTTGGAATGACCCTTGATCTTTTTCCAGTAAATGGTCATCCCATTCGATGTGACCAGATCATCAATGTTTTGGATTAACTGTTTCAAGGGTTTGTTATTAGCACATAACATGCCTCTGGTTTTCCAATTAACCAGGTGCTCCACAAACCTGTTCCGTACATAATCCGAATTTGTGATTATGACCAGTTTGTGGAGCTGAAGATGGACAGCAGTGAGGATGGCCTGATGCACAGCCATCAATTCTGCCACCTGACTACTTCGGGGACCAATTTTGTATCCAGCGGAGGGTTCTGGGAACTCATTCACCCATGCATTCCCTACGCCGGCCACCAGTTCTTTCTCCCCGTCGTTGTAAACATGGTAAGAGCATCCATCCACATAGACAGTGGGCATTCCCTCACACTTGTCTTCTTCAAAGACTTTGTGTGGGGAATTAAGGTTTGCCTCCGTGTTGTCCTTGATTTTTAGACTTTCGTCCTTGAGACAGTTTTCTCTGGCACAATCATGCAAGTCAGCCAGACCTTGCGCGAGGGGACTCTTCCTGTTTTGGCCATATCTGACCTCCACAGGAAAGCCTTGCATTGACAGAATCCAGGAAGTAATTCGGGAATTAGTCACATTTCCGGCCCGGATTCTGTCACTTTGGAGATATTGCAGAGGCTGGTGTGGAGTCTCCACTATGATGTGTTCCCCATGGATAAACGGGCAGTAATTCTTCAATGCCCATACCGTTGCCAGGAGTGCCTTCTTACAACCGTTGAATCTTTCCTCCACAGAGGATAAAGTTTTGCTCGCATAGGAGATCATTTTATTGACCTTGTCATGCTTTTGGTATAATACTGCCGTCAAGCACGTATTAGAGAACTCCGTCTCCAGGAAGAACTCCTTGTTTCTGACAGGGTAAGCTAGGCAAGGCACTTGTGAAAGGCTTCTTTTGAGTTGTCTTACTGCCTCAGCTTGTTCTGGACCCCATTCCCACTTGACCCTCCCCTTCAGGAGATGAAGCAGGGGTCTGGTGATCTCTGCGTAGCCCTCAATGAACTTTCTGCTGTAATTAGTCAGTCCAAGGAGGCTCCTTAGTTCCCGCAGAGTTGTGGGGTCTTTCAGTTTCTGAAGTGCTTCCACTTTCTTTTCCTGGGGACAGAGACCCTGAGAAGTAATCTCATGCCCCAAGAAATTAACACGGGTTCTACACCACTGTGCTTTCTGAAAGGAAAGTTTTGCTCCGGCGCCCTCAACTGGGTCAGAACATAACAGATCTCCGCTATGTGTTCCTCGTCAGATGAACTTTTGATGAGGACATCATCTACATAAGCCAGGTTACCCCTTGCACCCAGGTCGGGCATGGCCTTGTGTAGGAAAATGTTGAATTCATTGCCGGAGTTGAGGTATCCGAAGGGAGTCCGGGTCCATGTGTACTGCTGGCCCCCAAAGGTAAAAGCCAGCTTGTATTGGTCCTCCCTACTGACAGGCACAGTCCAGTATCCATTGGTCAGGTCTATTGCAGTGAATACCTGTGACCCCTGAATCTGGGCCAGCCCTTGGTCAATGTAGGGCAAAGGCCATCGGGAAGTATGGACCCGTTTGTTGAGCTCCCTAAGGTCGACGCAGAGTCTCCACTGGCCGTTTGGCTTCAATATTCCCAGCACCGGATTATTGAAAGTGCTGTGGACTGTACGGATTATTCCCCGGGACTAAAGGTTCTTAATTATTTCAGTAAGGGACTCCATGGATGCGAGAGGCAAGCGATATTGCTTCGCACATACTGGAGTCATTCCAGGGTCCGTGGGGATTGTTGTTGTGTGGATGTCGGTGCGGCCACAGTCATATGAGTCTACCGCAAAGAGATCTTGGAAATCCAAGAAAACTTGTTTCAACTTTTGCTTCTGTTCCAGAGTCACACAGGCATCGGCTAGGTTGACTCTCTCTTCCACCATCTGCCTGAAGCCTGGAAAGACTTCTGGTTTGGCTATTTCAGCGGCCTCCTCCAGCTGGGTGGAGAAGTCCCTGGTCAGAGTGCTGATTTGGACTGGAGGCTTCAGGTGGGAAAGGCAGCCCTCATGGACCTGGAAAATCACCTCATCCCTCCTGAAGTCACAAGTCACATCTTCCTTACCATAAGGGCAAGAAGTGTACACCAGGATGTTCCCCCCATGCCGGGTGAAAATCCTGTCTGGTGTTGTATTGTCCTCACTGTCACTGTCAAAACAGTCCTTGGGGATTGGTCCTAACAGTTCATTTCCTAAATCAATGGAGAAATGTCGGTCATCAACCGCCATTCCAATAGTGGTGCCTGCGGCTAGAGTAATACTCTTTAAGTCGCTGCTATCCACCTCTATTAGAATGGTGTCATGTTCTATGTTGACTAATGGAGTTGGGTTTACCCCCAAACCTTGCTGTTGGAGAGAAGCGTTTAGATGTATGTAAGCATCAGGGTTTTTCAAATGTTGTCCTCTTTTAACTTTCACTTTCAGGGAGAATTGTCAGGTCCTTTCTGGGATGGTGACCTCCTCTTTGATCTGAATTTCCACTGCATAAGGTAGCAATTGAGCTGACCTAAATGCTTTTTCTGGATCATCAAAGCCCATGGGATTATCCGCTAATCGGGACCAAGCTTTGAAGTTTATTAGGTCCAAACTAATGCAAAGCGATTGAGAATGTAACTGCCTAAGTAAAAGGCGGCAGTGACGTCTCGCACGACCCAACAATTATGCACTATGCTCTTGTTGCCAATGGAGATTTTGAGCATACACCTGCTTGGCAGTAGATGTTTGGAATTAGGTGCTTCCAGGTCCATTTCCCATTTGTCTATCAGTTTGAATGTGGGAATGGCTGGATCTTTTAGGAGTTGGCGGAACATGGCTTCGCTGATGAAGCTCTTACCGTTGTTCAAGCACACTCGAGCGAGAACAGAGTCCTTCCCATCATTTAACTGAACAGGGATGAACAACTGCTCTCCAATTTGCTGAATATCAGCCAGGCTCTGAGCTGATTTCACATCTTTCTGGACTATAGGAGTGGGAGTTTCTGATTGTGGATTAGTAAAGAATTTCAGGGTGTTTCCTTCCAGTGTGGAATACCACCTTAAACTGGAAGGAAGGTTGATTTTCAGAAATAGAGAGGACCCCCCATCACCAGTTTGTTGTCCTACTGCTATTACTGTCACGTCTGGAATTTGGTTGTTCTGGAAGTGAAATTCTACTTGGTCAGATTTTTGTTCAACCATGTGGCAGGTGCCGTTTAAACTAACATGGTTGGCACTCTGTTTTAATTTTATTGGTCGGCTAGTCTGGGTCCAGAGGACCTTGTTTACGCAATCTATTAGGGGTGACAACCTTCTCAGGAGGTCATTCCCTAGTAAACAAGGGGTGCCCTCTGGAGTCACTACTATGACCGGGTGTTTCACCTTGTGTCGCCCAATTTTAATGTCCAAGTCTGCAGTCCCCTCAACGGGAATCTCCTTCCCGTCAAAGTTCTGCAGTTGTCCAGGAAGAGAGGTGAGAGGAATACGGTAATTCTCCCCCTTCCTGCATTTAGTTCCTCAAAGGCCCTTTTGGACAGAAGGGTAGCTTGGGATCCAGTGTCCACTAGTGCCAAAATTGTACCCTGCCCCTGTACTTGTACCGGGGCATAGTATCTTCCCTCCTTCTCCTCAAGGGGGCACAGATAATGCACATTTTTGGACAAGTGGTGGGCTAATTTTCTGGTTTTGGACATTGCTAGCGAAGAGATTTGGGCAGAATTCTGTGGAGAGCCTTGGGAATCTGAAAGAAAAAGTTGGCAACTGGAGATCAGAGCCATTGTGGGTTCCCCTGGTTCCGGTTCTGGGCCGCCCCCCCCTTTTTGGAGGCAGTCACCAGGATGGGTTTGAACCAGGGGATTTCGGTATTGTGGGTTCTGGGATGAGATGATGGGCGGCGGTAGCTCAGTCTCCATATCTCCCCAGTCTGGATTGGAATCCCTTGGGACCCATTTTTCCTTGGGAGGAGTTCCCCCATCTCTAAAGGAGAAGATCCTTTCCCCAGGATCCTCTGAGGATCCCTCTCCCTCAAATTGGAATATCTGTACCTCCTCCACAAAGTGGGTCTGTTTGGGTCCTTTGTTTCTCCTACCCCCCCTCTGCTCCTTGGGAGGCAGGCTTTCAGGGGTAGGAGATTTTGTTTCCGGTTCCTGGTTTTCCAGGGGCTGTTTACAATTTGGGAAGGAAGCTTCCTCCAAGGCTTTACACCCCCCTTCCCCTTGTGCCTCCTCTGTGGGAACCGGTGTGTTATCGGGGTGCTGTCCCTGTCATTTTTCTGGAGCACCAGGTCCAGAGTTTGGGGCATTCTGCGGTGGCATGTTCATCTGAGGGTTCTGTTGAGCCCTCAGTATGTGACCCAGATCCCGTGCCATATTTTGGACCTGGCGCTCTAACTGGGAAACCCGCTCAGGCTGATACGGGGCCCTGTTTTCTCCCCTGGGCTGCTCCCGGGAAGGGTAGCTATCCCTTGTCAGGTAGTACCCCTGGTTGGGAAGATTTTGGTACCCCTCGAACCCTTGGCCTCCCCTCTCCCGGATTAGGTTGTCTGGGCTCAGGGAATTGGGGAAAGAAGGATGGATGATTTTGGGGCGGGAAATCTGGGGAAAAAGTTCTGCCCAGGATTTGGAGAATTTCTAACCTCCTGTGGGAAGTTGGGAGGGAAGTTCCCTGAGTTAGGTGCTTGGCTGGGTCCCCCCCTTGGGCTGGAGGAGTCCACACATAACCCAGGATTGGTTGGTTTCCCTTATAGCGGGGACTTACATAGTCAGGGGAGCGGGGGACCCCATTTGTGGGACTACCTCCTCGACTCCCTGTCTGTGACTGGCCCGAGGGCCTTCTGGGCTGTGAATTATTTGGTGCAGGCAGGTTTTTAGGCAGCCCCATCTCCAAATCTAAAACAGGGGCAACTTTTACCTCTGCCACCTTGGCAGCAGCAGGTGTGCTGTTGGTTTTGGGGTTTTTCGGCGCGTTATTTTTATTTTCGATAGGCTTCTGCACCTCATAGATCCGGGTAGCCTGTTCAATGACCCAGTCTAAAGATCTTTTCTCATGAAAATCTCTCACAAGCTGGGTCATTATATATTTAGGGAGAGCATGGAAAAATGTATTGACAAACTCTTTGCTGTCTGTGCGCACCCTTCTGGTGGTCTGCGCAAAAGCATGCTTTAATTCTTGCACAAACTCTTGTGGGGCCTGATCCTCCCCATATTGAAAATTGTAGGCTGCCTTGCGAGCCTCTTGAGGATTTCTGTGAACAGAAAAATGTTTCAAGATGGCCGCTTTATAGGTGGACCATCTTAAATGATTTTGGTCCTCCAGCCCCGCAAAGAAACTGGAGTATTCTGGGGAGAATGTCCATTTGACGTACTGGATGCAGCTACTGCTGTCCTTCAAATGGAAAGTCTCCATCATTTGCTCATAGAGCTCCAAGTGTTCCCAAACGGAATACTTGGCGTTCTTATGATAATGCGTGATAACACTCCTTATTTCCTTTATTTGCTTCAATGGGTCCTTAAGCAAGGCCCTTTTTGCCTTATTGGCCTTTTTGGTTCGGGTGACCCTGGTCCATTCATCCTCTGACTCAGAGGCACTGCTCCCAGAGGTTCCTGTCTGATCTTCCAGGTTTTCCGGGATTCTGCGAGCCTTGGAATGGCTGGCAGAATGTGGGGACTGTGGGATGTATTTACCCATGCATCCGAGCCCTACCTCAAAACTGTGCAGTACTGACATGAAAACATCATGATGGCCAGAGCTTCCCAGAAAATGCCCAGGGAAGTGCATGAAGAATAGGCTGCCACCCATTTTTGCCGATGTTATGGGCACAGAAGGACACTGCCTAAAACCACCATTGGACTACCCACCCAGTAGTCTGAAACCATTGGGAGTGGCAATGCTGATTGCCAAAAGCAAACCCATAACTGTTGGGAATTCATTTTCTTAAATCCCAAAAAGGGGTGCAGTACCAGTACTCACCACTATCCAAAAGCCGGCGTTTTAAAACCACCAGATTTTACTTTTTTGTAGAAAACTGAATAAATGAACCCAAAACATGCCAAAGAAAGACATTTTAAGAGGTGGATCCAATGTAAAGTTATATTCTGAAGTGACTTGAAGGTTTATAACAAGACTGGCTGAGCTGTGGATTTCAGCAGTTTAAGTAAATGTGGACTGAAAGACACTAACAAATCTAAATGTTTAAATTGACTGAGTGACCTACTTTGAGTGTCACATAGGTTGCAATTGTTTAAATGTTATAGTTTTAAACTTAGAATCAGCATCCTAGCTGCATATCTAAAAAAATGTCTTGACTTAAACTGGGTAACAGAAATGACATGTAGCTAAAAACTGGCTTAAAGAGATTCCAATTTTGCCTGGCAACTACCCCCCATCAGGAGTGAAACTTGAGTCACAGCTGTGTTCCCAGGCCTATCTGCCTTTTGCTGGCCACACTAAGGATATGCCATCTCTCTGATAATTGAATTAAGGGAAGCCCACACAGAATACAGGAGCTCTGAACAAAGCCCTCTCCTGACTCAGGCAGATGGTTTATTGCAGATGTCGTAAAAGTAGCTTCCTCCTGAAGCAAAGGGGAGGGGCACTGCCTGTGAGAGCAAGCTGGCTTGGCAGAACTGGAAAAACCAGAAATTCAACCTTGTGCTGGAGGAAAACCACACCCCTTTGGGGCCAGAACATAACTCTAAAAAGATGAATAACTCATAGTACGGACTTGTGAAAATTATTTAAATGACACCATAATTCTTGTGATTTTTCTGCCCACGTTTTAAGACGTGCTAGGACCCGGTGGTATGTTCAGGGGGGTTTTAGCGGAAAAGAAGATATTACTCAAAATGTGTGCATGTGAAAAATCTGACACTTCATCAACTAATGTCCATACTCCTTGCGCACATGTGTGTAAATTTGGGGTAATGTCCGGTATTGCAAACCAGTTAAAAAGTGCAAAATATTGCCATTTCTGAATGCAAGCTCTCAGAAAGAGCAGATTTGGACAGGGTATACCTCCTGTAATGCATGATGGGTGCATGTAATTTTAAAACAATATGTACCTCTGCAAATATGTATTTGGTTCAAATCTAGATTTGTGTGCAAGTTGACAGGAGGAGTGGACTTTCTGCAGGCTGTAAAATGACATCACTCTGACACAACTTAGCTCCCCCAATCAGGGGAGAAATGAAAGCTTGGCCAATGATAAGTGGGGAGGGGTAGGGTCTAGTGATGCTGCACACACACCCATTTTGAAAACACATAAAAGCAGACAGACAGGACAGATAGGGACCTTCAAATCCATTTGCAGCTGGAAGCTCTGCCGGGAAAATCCATACTTTACCTCCATCAACCTTCAGAGACCCAGACCAGACCAGCAGAGTAGAGCTGACCTGTTAGCAGAACCAGAGAGAGCTGACCCAGATCACTGTGAAGTGCAGAGACCAGAGTCCAGTCTAAAACCTGACCAGATCCGTGGCAAGGCCCATTTAATTCAAGAATATAGGGTGAGTACCTAGCAAAACTGTGCAGAACCCAATCTCTTAGTTAAAATAATCTAATGCAAGCTATTTTAACTTGAGTAAAGCTGTCACCTGTCATTTTCTAGTTGCTAGCTGTCACTTGTCTTTGTGAACTTTAAAATTTCAATCTGAAAAACGACCTTTATTTAATCGCTCATATCTCCGCGACCGTTTGTGCTAGAGACTTGCAGTAACTTTCATCTGGAAGCTGAGATCCTAGGCTTTCCTAGGACTCCAAAACGATATTGCTAGCCCTTGTAGTTCCTCTGTAATCGCACCAGACGCATTCGCAAATTTTGCCGCGATTTGCAAATTTCTTCACGTGTAAAAATCTGCTGCTGCTTGCCTTCCATTTGCCAGAAATTCGTTTAACCTGCTAATTACTCCTAGATCCTTGCTAAAGTGAGCCTGGACTAATATTAACTTGATTTCACTCACCCTGAACCTCCTAGAGGGAATTAAAAGCATTTTAGCATATTTTTTTTCTACATTGCCAGCACATTTCAAAGCATTTGGGCCTGTGTTTCCAACTTCTGTAGTCTAAGCTTGCTGGGGTTAACTGAATTACATTTAATTGTATTTCTGAGAACTGTGTGCCTTCCTTCCATTTCCTTGCATTGCATAAAGGGGGGGTGAATTGTACAAGAAAGTGATTACATTGTCTTTGCTGAAATCCTATCAAGTTATTTTCTTTACTGCATTTCATTCCACATTGCATCCATTTGAAACCATAAAAGTATTGTTGCTACCTTATCCATTTCATGTCAACTCCTTAGTGATTATCAAGAAGTGTGCTAGTGCCAGATTCTCTGTTGTTAATCTTTATCATCTCAGATTAAGTGTGATATTCAATTATTAATTTATTATAAAGTGTGATAGATATATATTGCTTTACTTCTCAAATAAACCTTTTAACTTGCAAAACAGAACTACTTCTTGGCTCAGTGGGGTCAGGAGGATTCCAAGAGAGGGGTGTTATATAGGGGTAGTCATCCAGAACGCATGAACTGGACATAAAGATATATCAATAAGGGTTTTCATTCAGTATTCTAGACTAGGCGTTGACTTGGCTGTAGTGCTGAATTGAATCCTCTTACAAATTGGGGGCTCGTGCCGGACGTTTGGGTTAGATCTACCATTTGTGCAGATTAATACAGCGTGCCAGCTGACCAGATACACATATCCGGTCGGATCACCACGCTGTGTTACGCTGTAAAGCACTCCTCATAGGAACGCTCTAAGAAAAAGGTCTGTTTTGCAAAAATAAAATACTAATTTCTGTAAGTCAGGACAGAGACCAATCTCTAGAATGACGACCTTAGTAGACATGAAAATAGCCAGAGAGCACCTCTTACATAAACTATTTGTGAGAGGTGAATGGACTGAACAGGGCCAGGATGCCTGGTTGCAGGCCATCACGCGACAGGTCACTGAAACAGGGTCAGACCTATGGAGAGATCAGGGTCCATTACATGTGGCCCTGAGTGAACTATATATGGCTCCTAAAGCCAAAGATGAACACAATAAGATTGCCAGGGTAGCGGCATATTTATATTTACATATGGGAGCCAGGCAGGACAAATGTGCTGAAGGCCAAGATCTGGCGAGTAGGCAACTGCTGGCATTACAGAAGGCACAATCTGAGCTGGACTCTTCTGAGCAGAGGCTGCTCAGGAGCCAGGAGTCAGAAAATGATAGTAGGCAATATATCATTAAAATAAAAGAGGATATGGGCATCCTACAACAGGAAAAGACAGACCAGGATACCAGATTTCTGGCCCTGCAGAAGGAGCACCAAGACAGTTTGGACTCCTTACTGCAGAACCAGAAAAAGTTGGAGCAACAGATCAATTTCAACAGGGCATGCGCGGAGCAGGTAGTCACCCTGCAAAGCCAGCTAGATAGAGAGAAAGAGGAGAGCAATAAACTGATTCTGAAAGACCTGGATACCCAGGCAGAGTTTGATGAGGAGCGCCAAAAAGCTGGTGCCTTTCAACGACAGAGGGACGACCTGAAAGCACAAATGCAGGCTCTTGCATTGCAACAGGGAGCAGGGGAGGATAGAGATGAGGTCCGCTGGGAAAGAGAGACTCCTGACCATAACCTCAGGAGCCCTAACACCAGGGGCCTTCATCTCTCCCAGTCCCTGGACTCTACCACCCCCATGTCCCCAGGCGCACATGAGCACAGGGCCACAGGGATGGCAGATTACTATCCAGCTAAAAGTATGGGGCTCATAGGCCAGTACCACTCAGGAATGGAGGGGTGGGCATCCGGGTATGGGCACCCAAGTACAGTACAGTTCAGTGGGGAACCCCAGGAGAGTAGGCCCCTTAAGGGCATCCTGAAAACCTCTGCCCAGTTAGGTCAGTGGGCGGGGTACCCAGCAAATCCTGGCAGCAAGGAGGGATCTGAGGACTCCTCTGAGCACCACAGGAAACAGGAGACCAGGTCCCCACATTCTGCCAGCCATTCCCAGGCTCGCAGAATCCGGGAAAACCTGGAAGAACAGACAGGAACCTCTGGGAGCAGTGCCTCTGAGTCAGAGGATGAATGGACAAGGGTTACCCGAACCAAAAAGGCCAATAAGGCAAAAAAGGCCTTGCTTAAGGACCCCTTAAAGCAGATTAAGGCGATCAGGAGCGTCATCACGCCTTACCATAAGAACGCTAAGTATTCTGTTTGGGAGCACTTAGAGTTGTTTAAGCAAATGATGGAGACTTTCCATTTGAAGGACAGCCAAAGCTGTATTCAATATGTAAAGTGGACCTTCTCCCCGGAATACTCCAGTTTCTTTGCGGGGCTGGAGGACCAAAATCATTTAAGATGGTCCACCTATAAGGCGGCCATCTTGAAACATTTTTCCATTCATAGAAATCCTCAAGAGGCTCGCAAGGCAGCCTACAATTTGCAATGTGGGGAGGATCAGGCCCCACAAGAATTTGTGCAAGAACTGAAACGTGCTTTTGCGCAGACCACCAGAAGGGTGCGCACAGACAGTAGAGAATTCATCAATACATTTTTTCATGCCTTGCCCAAATACATAATGACCCAGCTCGTGAGGGATTGTCACAAGAAAAGATCTTTAGACTGGGTCATTGAACAAGCTACCCGGATCTATGAGGTGCAGAAACCGGTAGATAGCAAAAGTAATGCCCAGAAAAACCCCAAAGCCAACAGCACCCCTGCTGCTGCCAAGGTGGCAGAGGTAAAGGTCACCCCCGTTTTGGATTTGGAGATGGGGGGGCCTAAAAACCTACCTGCACCTAATAATGCTAGGCCCAGAAGGTCCTCGGGCCAGTCACAGACAGGGAGCCAGGGAGGCAGCCCCACAAATGGGGTCCCTCGCTCTCCTGATTATGTAAGTCCCCGTTACAAAGGAAATCGACCCATCCTGGGTTATGTGTGGACTCCTCCAGCCCAAAGGGGGGGATCCAGCCAAGCACCTAACCCAGGGAACTTCCCTCCCAACTTCCCACAGGAGGGCAGAAATTCTCCAAATCCTGGGCAGAACTTTTTCCCCAGGTATCCACCCAATTTCCAACCCCAAAATCATCCATCCTTCTTTCCCCAATTCCCTGAGCCCAGACCACTGAATCCGGGAGAGGGGAGGCCAAGGGTGGAGAGGTACCCGAATCTTCCCAACCCGGGGTATTACCAGAGGAGGGACAGCTTCTCTTCCCGGGATCAGCCCAGGGGAGAAAACAGGGCCCCGTATCAGCCTGAGCGGGTGTCCCAGTTAGAGCGCCAGGTTCAAAACATGGCGCGGGATCTGGGTCACATACTGAGGGCTCAGCAGAACCCTCAGATCGGCATGCCGGCGCAGAACGCACCCAACTCTGGACCTGGTGCCCCAGAACAATGACGGGGGCAGCACCCCGATAACTCACCGGTTCCCAGGGAGGAGGCACAAGGGGAAGGGGGGTGTAAAGCCTTGGAGGAAGCTTCCTCCTCACTTGTAAACAGCCCCTGGAAACCCAGGAACCGGAAACAAAATCTCTTGCCCCTGAAAGTCTGCCTCCTAAGGAGCAGAGGGGGGGTAGGAGAAACAAAAGAACCAAATAGACACAGTTTTAGGAGGAGGTACAGATCTTCCAATTTGAGGGAGAGGGATCCTCAGAGGATCCTGGGAAAAGGATCTTCTCCTTCAGAGAGGGGGGAACTCCTCCCAAAGAAAAATGGGTCCCTAGGGATGCAAATCCAGACTGGGGAGATGTGGAGACTGAGCTACCGCCGCCCACCATCTCATCCCAGAACCAACAGCAAGAAACTCCCCTGGTTCAAACCCATCCTGGTGACTGCCTCCAAAAAGGGGGGGGCGGCCCGGAACCGGAGCCAGGGGAACCCACAATGGCTCTGATCTCCAGTTGCCAACTTTTTCTTTCAGATTCCCAAGGCTCTCCACAGAATTCTGCCCAAATCTCTTCGCTAGCGATGTCCAAAACCAGAAAGTTAGCCCACCAGTTGTCCAAAAATGTGAATTATCTGTGCCCCCTTGAGGAGAAGGAGGGAAGATACTATGCCCCGGTACAAGTACAGGGGCAGGGTACAATTTTGGCACTGGTGGGCACTGGATCTCAAGCTACCCTTCTGTCCAGAAGGGCATTTGACGAACTGAATGCAGGAAAGGGAGAGAATTACCAAATTCCTCTCACCTCTCTTCCTGGACAACTGCAGAACTTTGACGGGAAGGAAATTCCCGTTGAGGGGACGGCAGATTTGGACAAAAAAATTGGGCGACATAAGTTGAAACACCCGGTCATAGTTGTGACCCCAGAGGGCACCCCTTGTTTACTAGGGAATGACCTCCTGAGAAGGTTGTCACCCCTAATAGATTGCGTAAACAAGGTCCTCTGGACCCAGACTAGCCGACTAATAAAATTAAAACAGAGTGTCAACCATGTTAGTTTAAACGGCACATGCCACATGGTTGAACAAAAATCTGACCAAGTAGAATTCCACTTCCAGAACAACCAGATTCCAGACGTGACAGTAATAGCAGTAGGACAACAGACTGGTGATGGGGGGTCCTCTCTATTTCTGAAAATCAACTTTCCTTCCAGTCTAAAGTGGTACTCCACGCTGGAAGGAAACACTCTGAAATTCTATACCAATCCACAATCTGAAACTCCCACTCCTATAGTCCAGAAAGATGTGAAATCAGCTCAGAGCCTGGCTGATATTCAGCAAATTGGAGAGCAGTTGTTCATCCCTGTGCAGTTAAATGATGGGAAGGACTCTGTTCTCGCTCGAGTGTGTGTGAACAACGGTAAGAGCTTCATCAGCGAAGCCATGTTCCGCCAACTCCCAAAAGACCCAGCCATTCCCACCTTCAAACTGATAGACAAATGGGAAATGGACCTGGAAGCACCTGATTCCAAACATCTCCTGCCAAGCAGGTGTATTCTCAAAATCTCCATTGGCAACAAGAGCATAGTCCACAATTGTTGGGTCGTGCGAGACGTCCCTGCCGCCCTTTACTTAGGCAGTGACATTCTCAATCGCTTCGCCTTTAGTTTGGACCTAATAAACTTCAAAGCTTGGTCCCGATTAGCGGATAATCCCATGGGCTTTGATGATCCAGAAAAAGCATTTAGGTCAGCTCAATTGCTACCTTATGCTGTTGAAATCCAGATCAAAGAGGAAGTCACCATCCCAGAAAGGACCCGACAATTCTCCCTGGAAGTGAAAGTTAAAAGAGGACAACATTTGAAAAACCCTGATGCTTACATACATCTAAACGCTTCTCTCCAACAGCAAGGGTTGGTGGTAAACCCAACTCCATTAGTCCACATAGAACATGACACCATTCCAATAGAGGTGGATAACAGCGACTTAAAGAGTATTACTCTAGCCGCAGGCACCATTATTGGAATGGCGGTTGATGACCGACATTTTTCCATCGACTTAGGAAATGAACTGTTAGGGCCAATCCCCAAGGACTGCTTTGACAGTGACAGTGATGACAATACAACACCAGACAGGATTTTTACCCGGCATGGGGGGAACCTCCTGGTGTACACTTCTTGCCCTTATGGTAAGGAAGATGTGACTTGTGACTTCAGGAGGGATGAGGTGATTTTCCAGGTCCATGAGGGCTGCCTTTCCCACCTGAAGCCTTCAGTCCAAATCAGCACTCTGACCAGGGACTTCTCCACCCAGCTGGAGGAGGCCGCGGAGATAGCCCAACCAGAAGTCTTTCCAGGCTTCAGGCAGATGGTGGAAGAGAGAGTCAACCTAGCTGATGCCTGTGTGACTCTGGAACAAAAGCAAAAGTTGAAACAAGTTTTCTTGGATTTCCAAGATCTCTTTGCGGTAGACTCATATGACTGTGGCCGCACCGACATCCACACAACAACAATCCCCACGGACCCTGGAAAGACTCCAGTATGTGCGAAGCAATATCGTTTGCCTCTCGCATCAATGGAGTCCCTTACTGAAATAATTAAGAACCTTGAGTCCAGGGGAATAATCCGTCCAGTCCACAGCACCTTCAATAACCCGGTGCTGGGAATATTGAAGCCAAACGGCCAGTGGAGACTCTGCGCCGACCTCAGGGAGCTCAACAAACGGGTCCATACTTCCCGATGGCCTCTGCCCTACATTGACCAAGGGCTGGCCCAGATCCAGGGGTCACAGGTATTCACTGCAATAGACCTGATCAATGGATACTGGACCGTGCCTGTCAGTAGGGAGGACCAATACAAGCTGGCTTTTACCTTTGGGGGCCAGCAATACACATGGACCCGGACTCCCTTCGGATACCTTAACTCCGGTAATGAGTTCAACATTTTCCTACATAAGGCCATGCCCGACCTGGGTGCGAGGGGTAACCTGGCTTATGTAGATGATGTCCTCATCAAAAGTTCATCTGTGGGGGAACACATAGCGGAGATCCGTTATGTTCTGACCCAATTGAGGGCCGCCGGAGCAAAACTTTCCTTTCAGAAAGCACCGTGGTGTAGAACCCGTGTTAATTTCTTGGGGCATGAGATTACTCCTCAGGGTCTCTGTCCCCAGGAAAAGAAAGTGGAAGCACTTCAGAAACTGAAAGACCCCACAACTCTGCGGGAACTAAGGAGCCTCCTTGGACTGACCAATTACAGCAGAAAGTTCATTGAGGGCTACGCAGAGATCACCAGACCCCTGATTCATCTCCTGAAGGGGGGGTCAAGTCGGAATGGGGTCCAGAACAAGCTGAGGCAGTAAAACAACTCAAAAGAAGCCTCTCACAAGCGCCTTGCCTAGCTTACCCTGTCAGAAACAAGGAGTTCTTCCTGGAGACGGGGTTCTCTAATACGTGCTTGACGGCAGTATTATACCAAAAGCATGACAAGGTCAATAAAGTAATCTCCTATGCGAGCAAAACTTTATCCTCTGTGGAGGAAAAATTCAACGATTGTGAGAAGGCACTCCTGGCAACGGTGTGGGCATTGAAGAATTACCGCCCGTTTATCCAGGGGGAACACATCATAGTGGAGACTCCACACCAGCCTCTGCAATATCTCCAAAGTGACAGAATCCGGGCCGGAAATGTGAGTAATTCCCGAATTACTTCCTGGATTCTGTCAATGCAAGGCTTTCCTGTGGAGGTCAGATATGGCCAAAACAAGAAGAGTCCCCTCGCGCAAGGTCTGGCTGACTTGCATGATTGTGCCAGAGAAAACTGTCTCGAGGACGAAAGTCTAAAAATAAAGGACAACACGGAGGCATACCTTAATTCCCCACACAAAGTCTTTGAAGAGGACAAGTGTGAGGGAATGCCCACTGTCTATGTGGATGGATGCTCTTACCATGTTGACAACAACGGGGAGAAAGAACTGGTGGCTGGCGTAGGGAATGCATGGGTGAATGAGTCCCCAGAACCCTCCGCTGGATACAAAATTGGTCCCCGAAGTAGTCAGGTGGCAGAATTGATGGCTGTGCATCAGGCCATCCTCACTGCTGTCCAGCATCAACTCCACGAACTGGTCATAATCACAGATTCGGATTATGTACGGAACGGGTTCGTGGAGCACCTGGTTAATTGGAAAACCAGAGGCATGTTATGTGCTAACAACAAACCCTTGAAACCTGAGAAGTTGATCCAAAACATTGATGATCTGGTCACCTCGAATGAGATGACCATCTATTGGAAAAAGATCAAGGGTCATTCCAAAGTAGAGGGACCAGACAAAACTGGAAATGACTTAGCTGATCAGCTGGCCAAAACCGGGGCCATCCAAGGGGATCTAATTGAGATTGAGTCCCTGTTGGGGGAAATCCAGGTCACTGCTATCACTAGGTCCCAGACAAATGCTCACAATGATCTTTCAATTGCCCAATGGAGCAAGGAGACCCCTGATGCTGATTTGATTACCTCTCAGAGGGGGGATCCAATAATTGGTAAATTTTACCAACACCTTGAGGACCCTGAGAACTTTCCCCTGACGGATACCGATTACATTGGGAAAGAGGACCTAAGAGTGTTGATGAAATGTCCAAAAATGTTCCGAATCCAAGACGGTTTGCTGGTAAGGAAATCCAAAGCTGGCCACGATCAGTGGGTGGTTCCTACCTCATTCCGAAGCCTGATGTTAAGTCACGCCCATGATGCGGCCACCGCCGGTCATAGGGGGTTTCACACAACATTGGAAATCTTAAGAGAGGTTGCATACTGGCCACACATGGGGCAGGACCTCGACCAATACTTGAAGGGGTGTCTTGTGTGTGCACAATTTCAGCCATCATCCCTCACGCACCGCGCGCCTCTCCAAAAGCGGGGGATGACACTGCCATGGTCAGATTTACAAATTGACTTTGTAGGCCCTGTGATTCGCTCTGCTAGGGGGAATAAGTACATGTTGACTGTGACATGCTTGTTTACCAAGTGGGTGGAATGTCTCCCAGCCCCAAACTGCAAGGCAGAAACGGCAGCTGCCTTGATGATTAACCACATCTTTTCCCGTTTTGGTCTACCTCAAAGGATTGAGTCAGACAGAGGTAGCCACTTCACCAGTGAAGTAATGACAAAGATGTGGGAGATACTGGGGGTCAAAAGGAAGTTGCATATTGCTTACAGGCCAGCTTCTTCTGGGGCAGTAGAGAGATATAACCGAACCATTGTGAGCATATTAAAGAAGTTTGTGGCAGATTCTGGGCCAAGTTGGGATATCCGATTACCTCTGGTCCTAATGGCCATCAGATCTACCCCTTCATCTGCAACCAAAATGTCACCATTTGAGTTGATGACTGGGCGCAAGATGGTAATTCCTCAGCATTTGCTCTACAGGACCCAAGAGCAGACACTGATAAATGCCTCCACAACTCATGAGTATGTGGAGAATTTAAGGAAACACCTCCAACATGCTTTTGCTTACGCTCAGCGGAATCTAGAAAGATCGGCTGATAGCATGAAGACCCACTATGACCTGAAAACTTCCAGGAAGGAATATCAGGTGGGGGACCGGGTCTATCTATACAACTTCCAAAGAAACCAGGCAAAACAGCAGAAATTTTTGCCTACGTGGAAGGGACCCGTTGAGATTATAGACAAAATCTCCCCTGTGGCCTACAAAATCCACATCCCCAAAGGTCCTTTGGCAGCGGGGGAAGAGAAGTGGGTCCACATAAACCAGTTGAAATGTTGCCATCCCAGGCACGCTCTGCAACAACTGGAGGAATACTCTGGAATCCTAGCGGGTACTGTCTCAGACTAATTCAGTTCCAACCATAAAACATACCACATCTAGTCTCTAAAATATTGTGATTTGCATGAAACTGTCTCTTAGTTATACTGTTTTTTTTTTCAAAATAAGAATGTAATGTTTCGTTATGATGAAATGCATATGCTGCCCCACTATCTTAACAGTGGTGGAAAAACGTCTATGAGTAGGTATTGCTGCTTTTGCTTTATCATCCTAGGAGAAAGAAAACCGGGAGACGGGCCAAGGAGGACGATCGGGAAACTGGGAGGATGACGCAAGGGGGCCCAGAGTACCGCCCAATATTCCCATCAGGACCGGGGAGGATGACCGATCGATCCACCGGATGAAGGAAGAGATGCTGAACTGGCCATCTACCGGAAGAAGATGAGAACTACATCCCAGATCTTGCGGTTCCCACCAGTGAAGGATCAGATGGCCACCGCAAGAAGGGGGGCTTGTGGGATGTATTTACCCATGCATCCGAGCCCTACCTCAAAACTGTGCAGTACTGACATGAAAACATCATGATGGCCAGAGCTTCCCAGAAAATGCCCAGGGAAGTGCATGAAGAATAGGCTGCCACCCATTTTTGCCGATGTTATGGGCACAGAAGGACACTGCCTAAAACCACCATTGGACTACCCACCCAGTAGTCTGAAACCATTGGGAGTGGCAATGCTGATTGCCAAAAGCAAACCCATAACTGTTGGGAATTCATTTTCTTAAATCCCAAAAAGGGGTGCAGTACCAGTACTCACCACTATCCAAAAGCCGGCGTTTTAAAACCACCAGATTTTACTTTTTTGTAGAAAATGGAATAAATGAACCCAAAACATGCCAAAGAAAGACATTTTAAGAGGTGGATCCAATGTAAAGTTATATTCTGAAGTGACTTGAAGGTTTATAACAAGACTGGCTGAGCTGTGGATTTCAGCAGTTTAAGTAAATGTGGACTGAAAGACACTAAAAAATCTAAATGTTTAAATTGACTGAGTGACCTACTTTGAGTGTCACATAGGTTGCAATTGTTTAAATGTTATAGTTTTAAACTTAGAATCAGCATCCTAGCTGCATATGTAAAAAAATGTCTTGACTTAAACTGGGGAACAGAAATGACATGTAGCTAAAAACTGGCTTAAAGAGATTCCAATTTTGCCTGGCAACTACCCCCCATCAGGAGTGAAACTTGAGTCACAGCTGTGTTCCCAGGCCTATCTGCCTTTTGCTGGCCACACTAAGGATATGCCATCTCTCTGATAATTGAATTAAGGGAAGCCCCCACAGAATACAGGAGCTCTGAACAAAGCCCTCTCCTGACTCAGGCAGATGGTTTATTGCAGATGTCATAAAAGTAGCTTCCTCCTGAAGCAAAGGGGAGGGGCACTGCCTGTGAGAGCGAGCTGGCTTGGCAGTACTGGAAAAACCAGAAATTCAACCTTGTGCTGGAGGAAAACCACACCCCTTTGGGGCCAGAACATAACTCTAAAAAGATGAATAACTCATAGTACGGACTTGTGAAAATTATTTAAATGACACCATAATTCCTGTGATTTTTCTGCCCACGTTTTAAGACGTGCTAGGACCCGGTGGTATGTTCAGGGGGGTTTTAGCGGAAAAGAAGATATTACTCAAAATGTGTGCATGTGAAAAATCTGACACTTCATCAACTAATGTCCATACTCCTTGCGCACATGTGTGTAAATTTGGGGTAATGTCCGGTATTGCAAACCAGTTAAAAAGTGCAAAATATTGCCATTTCTGAATGCAAGCTCTCAGGAAGAGCAGATTTGGACAGGGTATACCTCCTGTAATGCATGATGGGTGCATGTAATTTTAAAACAATATGTACCTCTGCAAATATGTATTTGGTTCAAATCTAGATTTGTGTGCAAGTTGACAGGAGGAGTGAACTTTCTGCAGGCTGTAAAATGACATCACTCTGACACAACTTAGCTCCCCCAATCAGGGGAGAAATGAAAGCTTGGCCAATGATAAGTGGAGAGGGGTAGGGTCTAGTGATGCTGCACACACACCCATTTTAAAAAACACATAAAAGCAGACAGACAGGACAGATAGGGACCTTCAAATCCATTTGCAGCTGGAAGCTCTGCCGGGAAAATCCATACTTTACCTCCATCAACCTTCAGAGACCCAGACCAGACCAGCAGAGTAGAGCTGACCTGTTAGCAGAACCAGAGAGAGCTGACCCAGATCACTGTGAAGTGCAGAGACCAGAGTCCAGTCTAAAACCTGACCAGATCCGTGGCAAGGCCCATTTAATTCAAGAATATAGGGTGAGTACCTAGCAAAACTGTGCAGAACCCAATCTCTTAGTTAAAATAATCTAATGCAAGCTATTTTAACTTGAGTAAAGCTGTCACCTGTCATTTTCTAGTTGCTAGCTTCACTTGTCTTTGTGAACTTTAAAATTTCAATCTGAAAAACGACCTTTATTTAATCGCTCATGACTCCGCGACCGTTTGTGCTAGAGACTTGCAGTAACTTTCATCCGGAAGCTGAGATCCTAGGCTTTCCTAGGACCCCAAAACGATATTGCTAGCCCTTGTAGTTCCTCTGTAATCGCACCAGACGCATTCGCGAATTTTCCCGCGATTTGCAAATTTCTTCACGTGTAAAAATCTGCTGCTGCTTGCCTTCCATTTGCCAGAAATTCGTTTAACCTGCTAATTACTCCTAGATCCTTGCTAAAGTGAGCCTGGACTAATATTAACTTGATTTCACTCACCCTGAACCTCCTAGAGGGAATTAAAAGCATTTTAGCATATTTTTTTTCTACATTGCCAGCACATTTCAAAGCATTTGGGCCTGTGTTTCCAACTTCTGTAGTCTAAGCTTGCTGGGGTTAACTGAATTACATTTAATTGCATTTCTGAGAACTGTGTGCCTTCCTTCCATTTCCTTGCATTGCATAAAGGGGGGGTGAATTGTACAGGAAAGTGATTACATTGTCTTTGCTGAAATCCTATCAAGTTATTTTCTTTACTGCATTTCATTCCACATTGCATCCATTTGAAACCATAAAAGTATTGTTGCTACCTTATCCATTTCATGTCAACTCCTTAGTGATTATCAAGAAGTGTGCTAGTGCCAGATTCTCTGTTGTTAATCTTTATCATCTCAGATTAAGTGTGATATTCAATTATTAATTTATTATAAAGTGTGATAGATATATATTGCTTTACTTCTCAAATAAACCTTTTAACTTGCAAAACAGAACTACTTCTTGGCTCAGTGGGGTCAGGAGGATTCCAAGAGAGGGGTGTTATATAGGGGTAGTCATCCAGAACGCATGAACTGGACATAAAGATATATCAATAAGGGTTTTCATTCAGTATTCTAGACTAGGCGTTGACTTGGCTGTAGTGCTGAATTGAATCCTCTTACAGGACCTGGTCTCCTGTTTCCTGCGCCATTCAGAGGAGTCTTCAGATTCCTCCTTGCTGCCAGGATTTAATGGGTACCCCCCCACTGACCTAACTGGGCAGAAGTTTTCAGGATGCCCTTAATGGGCCTACTCTCCTGGGATTCCCCTCTAAATTGCACTGTGCTTGGGTGCCCATACCCGGATGCCCGCCCCTCCATTCCTGGGTGGTACTGGCCTATGAGCCCCATACTTTTAGCTGGATAGTAATCTGCCATCCCTGTGGCCCCGTGCTCATGTGTGCCAGGGTGGGGGTGGCAGAGTCCAGGGACTGGGAGAGATGAAGGCCTCTGGTACTAGGGCTCCTGAGGTTATGCTCAGGAGTTTCTCTTTCCCAGTGAACCTCATCTCTATCCACCCCTGTTCCCTGTTGCAATGCAAGAGCCTGCGCTTTCAGTTCCTCAGTTAAGGCCTTACTAGACTCTATCAGCCTCTCCTGCATCGCTACCTGTTGCTGGAGCCTATCATTGTGCTGACAGAGAGCCTCATTCTCTCTCTGTGCCTCCTGATTGGTCCTGGAGCACTGGGCCAGTCTTTGCTGCAGGAGGCTTACCTCCTGAGCTGTGTCCCTATTGGCCTGCTCCTTTCTTGCCAGAGCATCCTCCACCCTCCTGGTGTGCTCTAACAAATTCTGGTGTTCTTTTGGAGGTCACACAGTCCCTGGAGGGCCAGGTGATTTTCTTCCATTTTCCTTTTTAAGTGGCAGACTTCCTGGCCTAAGGTATCCCTTTCCTGACCAAGAGCCTGCATTTGTGATGCCAGGTCGTCCCTCTGCCTTTGAAAGGCACCAGCTTTGTGGCGTTCTTCATCAAACTCTTCCTGGGTATCCAGGTCTTTTAGAATCAATTTATTGCTCTCCTCTTTTTCTCTGTCTAGTTGGATTTCCAGGGTGGCTACCTGCTCTGTGCATGCCCTGTTGGAATTGATCTGTTGCTCCAGCTTTTTCTGGCACTGCAGTAAGGAGTCCAAACTGTCTTGGTGCTCCTTCTGCAAAGCCAGAATTCTGGTATCCTGGTCAGCCTTTTCCTGTTGCAGGATATCCATATCCTTCTTTATTTTAATGATGTACTGTCTACTCTCATTTTCGGACTCCTGGCTTCTGTGCAGCCTCTGCTCAGAAGAGTCCAGATCAGATTGGACCTTCTGTAATGCCAGGAGTTGCCTACTCGCCAGATCTTGGCCTTCAGCACATTTGTCCTGCATGGCTCCCATATGTAAACATAAATATGCCGCAACTCTGGCAATCTTGTTGTGCTCATCCTTGGCCTTAGGGGCCATGTATAGTTCACTCAGGGCCACATGTAGGGGACCCTGATCACCCCATGTATCTGACCCTGTTTCAGTGACCTGTTGCGTGATTGCCTGCAACCAGACCGTTTGGTCCTGATGAGTCCACTCCCCTCTCACAAATAGCTTATGTAAGAAGTGCTCTCTGGCTATTTTGATGTCTACCAGTGTCGTCATTCTGGAATTTGAGTTCCTTCCTGACTTACAGAAGTTTGTATTTTATTTTTGCAAAACAGACCGTTTCCTTAGAGCGTTCCTTTGAGGCGTGCTTTACAGCGTAACACAGCGTGGTGATCCGACCGGATGTATGTATCTTGTCAGTTAGCACACTGTATTAATCTGCACAAGTGATAAATCTAACCCAGAATATCCCGGCTCAAACCCCCACTTTGTAAGAGGATTCAATTCAACACTACAGCTAAGTCAATGCCTAGTCTGGGATACTGAATGGAAACCCTTATTGATATATCTTTATGTCCAGTTCATGAGTTCTGGATGACTACCCCTATATAGCACCCCTCTCTTAGAATCCCCCTGACCCCACTGAGCCAAGAAGTAGTTCAGTTTTGCAAGTTTAAAAAGTTTTTTTAAGAATTTAAACAATATATATATATCACACTTTATAATAAATTAATATCTGATAGTACACTTAGACATATGATGTTGATCAACAATGGGTAATCTGGCACTAGCACACTTCTTTTCAATCAATGAGGAGTTAGTATAGGATGGATAAAGTAGCAAAACTACTTTTATGATTTCAAGGGAAAAGCAATGAGGAATAAAATGCAGTACAGAAATACATGATATGATTTTAGCAAAAGATAAAATAATCACTTTTTCTCTGGCAATTCATCCCCCTCCCCCATGCAATGTAAGAAATGGAAGGAGATGGAAAGAGGAGCACACAGTTCTCAGGAATGCAATTAAATACAATACGAAATTCAGTTCCCCCCAGCAAGCTTAGAGAAATCCGGTATGAGTTTTAAAACACAGGCCCAAGTGCTTTGAATGTGGTGGCAATGAAGTGAGAAATATGCTGAAAATGCTTTTAATTCCCTTTAGGAGGTTCAGGGTGAGTGAGAGATACTTGGGATGAGTGCAGGCTCACTTTAGCAATGATTCAGAGATAGTGATTAAGAGGCAAACGAATTTTTAGCAAGGAAAGAAATGACTGCTGATGGTTACACGTGGCTGGATTTTTAACCCATTCGCAAATCACTGTAAAATTTGCGAGTGCGTGAATCGTGATTACGGGAAAAGTATAAGGAGTAGCGGTTCTAGGCTTTCCGAAAAGCTGAGATGCTAAGCTTTCAGAGGAAAGTTAAACCAAGTTCGTAGCCCAAACGGCTCCAGAGATATGAACAAATTTGTAAAGGTCGTTTTTCGGATTTAAAGTAAACTCAAAATGACAGGTGACAGCTTTGCAGCTGCAGAATTGACAAGTGACAGTGGTGCAGCTTTACCAAAATGACAAGTGACAGTTAGGAGGCAGTTCTACTTAGGTTAAATAGATTGAATTATATTACTTTAAACTAAGAGATTTGGTTTTGCCCCGTCCTAGCTGTACTCACAATATATTTGGAAGGTCTGGGTCGCGCCACAGATCTCTCAGGTTTTGGACTTCGGTTCCGGTCTCGCCACAGACGGTCTCTGCGCACAGCATCTGGTCTCTGCTCTGCTGGTCTGGTCTGGCACTGGTCTGGTCTGTCCGGATACAGCGGTCTCTGCACGGCTCCTGGATCTCTGCACTGGTCCTGGCAAAAGTTCTGGGCAAGGGATTCAAGCAGCTCGCCCGGCGGTGAGTAGCTTGCAATGATTTGAGGCCTGCTGCAGAGAACTCAGCTTGTGGTTTTAGGCCTCTGATTTAGGTTCTAGAGTATAAGTTCTAGGTTCTGGAGTATGTAGCTGGAGTCAGTCTGGAACTGGTATCTTCTGGATGATGTGTGGTCCGGCAAAACGCTCCGCAGCAACTGGATTTGAATGTCTCTACCTGACCCAGCAGTCTCTTTTTATGTGTTTTGAAAATGGGTGTGTGCCTGGGCCTAGCTAAGCCTGCCCCTCTCTACTTGTCATTGGCCCAATTCTCCCCTCTCCCATGATTGGGGGAAGGAAATGTGAGTCAGAGTGATGCTGTAGGTTTTATGGGTCAGAGGATCCTCCCCTGGTCAGTTTCCACACAAATCTATATTTGACCCAAATACATATTGCACAGATATGCAGATGTTTAAAATTACATGCACCCATCACATATCACATGAGGTATACTCTGTTCAAACTCTGCTCTTCCTGGGGGCTTGTATTCAGAAATGGCAACATTTTGCTCTTTTTAACTGGTTTTGCAATATTGGTTTTTCATTAAAATGTATACAAAAGTACACCCTCCCACTACACATATCTCAGTAACTTTCCATTTGTCTAGCTTAAATACAGTGTCTGTGGTGTCAATAAATAGCAGGGTCTTGCCCCAGAACATCACACAAATTGGAGTTTGGGCTTGAATTGTAGGCAAAGTTTCCATTTTAAGGTTCCCCACATTTCACATTTCTGTCATCCGGTTACCAAGAGTTATCAGTGTTTCTGTAAAATATATATTTTGCTTTCAATTCAGTTCTCAGAGTGTTGGAGTCCGCCTCCAAGACTTGGGTGGGTCAGTGATCGCATGTCTCTTCTGCTGGGAGCTCTTTGTGTACAGTCAACAGTCAACATCAGCATATTCTACTCAAGTGCAAGAGCCTATTGTGTGGTCTCTGGGAGGCTGAGGTCAGCAGACCAGGGAGCCACTTTGCATTTGGTTAGTATGACCATGTGGTTTCCTGGCCTTCCTGAGGTGAGAAGGGTTCCCAGCCTTTTGGCCTGTTAATTAAATCAGATTGTCTTCTGGGAACAGCATGTGGTTAAGATTTTAATTAACTCCCAGCCTTTGATGTAAAGGCCTCTCCTGCAACTCCTGACATGCAGTTTCCCTGTCAGAGTTTAGACCGCTAGCGCCGCCTTGAGGTATTTATCAGTACTGCGTCCATTTTTTTGGATCAGTCTTGAATGAATGCATTCCAAACAAGAGATTTTACATGGAAGTATATTATCCAGGTTCAGCACATGGCACTGGTGTGGTTCTGCAGTAAAATAATGTTGTGCCTGTTGAAGGAATGAATTCCCAATAGTTGTGGGTTGCTTTTGGCAATCAGCATTGCCCCTTTTGCAATGGGTTCAGGCTACTGTGTGTAGCCCAATGGTGGTTTTAGGCAGTGCCCTTCTGTGCCCATAACATCGGCAAAAATGGGTGGCAGCCTATTCTTCATGCATTTCCCGGTGCATTTTCTGGGAAGCTCTGACCAGCATGATGTTTTCAATGCCAGTAATGCACAGTTTTTCTGGTAGGGCTCGGATGCATGGGTAAAAGCATCCCACAACCATAACGTCCTTTGAACAAAGTGTGTTCACTGAATATACATATATTCATATAAAAATCATAAAGAAAAACCCCAACAAACGTCAGGACCACACTCCGTGGTCGGGAAAATGCCATGAAAAATGAACAAATGCCGATATATGTTGCTAATCAAAACAAGGCTAAATAAAAAACGGGAGCACAGGGACATGGTTGTCTGTGCGAGGCAAACTAGAATAACCTTTTGTTATATGATATGGTCCAATATGGTTTAAAGATATTCTATACTCCCAGTACTCTCTAAAAGGTCAAAGAGACTATTTTATTTGCCTTTGGCTGAATTGCATTCTGGTATTTGTAGTCTCCCATTCAAAATGGGGAATAATGCCACAATGCAGAGTATTGTTGAAAGCCAGATATGAGGATGAGGAGGGGAAATGATAGAGGACAAATAAGTCATGAGTATTTTCCCAGGATGTGGCAAGAGAGGTTGTAATCCTGAGCCCTGGTGCAGATATTTTGCCTTGATTGTGGCTGCATTTCAGGGCACAAGTGAAGGACACATGTGGGTGGACAGCGACAGGTAACTTTCTTTCAGAGGGCAAACACAACCCCTTGGGATTTTCTGAGGTTGGCAAGTTTGCTCAAGAATGTGGCTACCAGGATTTTACTCAGGTTGTCATGTTCCCAGTGCAGATGCTTAACCACATGTCCACAAGTATTGGAATTGTGTTTTCCAGGGAATATTTCACTACAGATTGCTGGGTTTAAAAGGTGAGCACTGTTTATACTTTGTCAGCATATTTATTGGAACATTTCCTCTGTCAGGTTATTTTTCTGGTGTTCATTACTCTTTTTGAAGTCTAATTCTATTTTGTCTTGCACACTTTCTTTTAAGGGGATAGTCAATTGAACTAAATGTGTATAGTTTACTTGAAGATACATGTTCACTTACATATATTTCGTATATTCATTGGTGTCAGCTTTTGATTTTCGTTTGGGGGGCAAAAGTACCTGGCCATATGTTATTCTTGCAGCCGTTAATTTTTTTCCCCTTTTCTGTGTTGCTTAAATGTGGTTAGTTGGGGTTGTGTGATGTATCACAATAGTCACCAAGAGACCAGCCATAAAATAAGGGGCCTATAGCACTCTGCATAACCAAAGTGTGTGACACTTGCAAAACAGGACATAATCAGTCTGTGATTGAACGTCTTTGAGCGATGAGTTGAAAGTGTTTTAACATATAGAGTGGCCATGGCTGAATGCCATTGCTAGTGGCCTGTCACAGTTTTAAAATGGACAGTGGGTACAGCCAAAGTATGCACGTATGCAAGCATACAGTATGCAAGGCAGAAGGCCATGGCCAGTCGTGCAGAAGAAATGTGTGGAATAAAAAAACTCCTGAAATTCAATGAAAAATCTTTAGTTAAGGATCAATTAATGTAGGGCACGTATCACAACAAAACCCCTGAAATTCAAAACATTAGCAAACTCAGGACCGGCTTATATTGGCACATTCCCATTGCAAAGCGCAAGAGGAAATATTTATTAGAAGAGAATTGATTCACAATGGCATTATAGGGGGTATAGTATTATAGGGGAGATAAATGAGAATGTGCACAGTGTGGGGTTGCTTTTGTTTATGTAGGGGTACAATAGCAGAAATGATGACAATAATTAACAGGAAACAACAGAAAAAGTCCAATGAGAAAGAAATGAAATGATGAAATAGTGCACCGCATATATCGTGTCAAGCAACAAAAAATGAACAACCAAAATGGATAATACCATTAACAGAACACCAATCTAAGCATTTGAAAATACAAAATCCAGGAACCTGATGGGAAAATGCACAGTCAGAATCACAAACCAAGGAACAATCCAGATGTTTAAGTGGCTCAGATGGAATATCGAGAGGAGAAGGAAAGTTGAAGGTTCAAAATGATGAAATGAGCTAAACATACATGTACCGAGCATGAAGGATGCGCCCAGCACAACATGTCCACCGGTCAAGTCAGCAGAGCAAGTCACCTGCAAGCAGACGGCGACCAAGGGCGAGACTCACAATGCTACTTCTATGATCTCACACTGAAGAGTGTAGCCTGCCCAAGGCGCACATGTGCACCCATCAGGCTTTACTACCTTTATCAGTGCGATCACTGCTGGTTTAGTAGTAATGTGGGGCTGAGTAGACGGTTTGACACTACTCAGCAGAGCAGTAGTCATTTCATCAGAGAGACACATGGCTGCTTGCAGTTTGTGGATAGCTGTGGAGATCTACGGTTAGGGCAGAAGGGGTGAAGGAGTGGGCAGGATAGTGACACTCAAGGGAGCTGGCCAAGGAACGGTTGAATTCAGTGAAGGCAAGTTCAATGGAGTGGGTAGGTGGAGGATAATGGGCTTGAAGTGAGGACTCTGTTTGGTCATAGGGGGCTATAGAGTCAAGTATGCACTTCCTTTTGGTAGTGGATGAAGGTAGTGTTTGCGGGATGCAGGCTGACTGGGATGGTGAAGTGAGTGAGTGGGTGGAGAGAGGAAGAATGGTCTTTAGAGAATGTCAATGAATGAGTTACCATGGTTGCTGGTGGGACGTTTGTACATGTTGACTAGGTAGCGGGCTGAAAGAGTGGACTAAAACTGCAGGTGGTTAGACATATTGATGTTAGAGAGGTTGAGACCTGACCATGATGATGTCAGCTGGGAAAGATTTAAGTAGCAGGTCAAGTTCAGGGAAGAAGAGATTGATGGTGCCGGGTGATCAGTAGACGTGAAAGGTGATTCAGGAGCAAGCAAGCTCTTGCTTTATGAAATGGTCAAAAAATGATGGGGTAAATATGAAGGAGGCAATAGGGTACAACACTGTTTCCTTTTTTGATTTAGTAGAGGGGAGTGGAAGAAGGTGGCAACATATATGTTGTTGGCAGCTAGACCGGCGTTGTCTGGCAAGAAGATCCAGGTTTCAGTGGTAGCCATGACAAAGAGTTTACAGTGGTGGGAGTTGAAGTGATCAGTAATGAATGAGATTTAATTGCAGAGAGATGTGTCCAGAGAAAAGCCTGTAATGGGGGCATGTGGCTGAGCTACAGGCAAGGAGTAATAGAAGGAAGGCAGATAGGGTAGATGAAGTTGGAGTGATTTGATGGAAAGAATTGTGTGTTTTTGAGATGTCATAGGTTCTCAAACATGCTCTGTAATGTGATCAAAGAGAAGCAAGTTGTTCATGGAAAACACTGCCTCAAGACAGCAAGGAATTTGCAGAGAGAATGACTGTCTAATGAGCTACAGCCAAAACAGTCAGTGAATGTTCATTCTTGGGCGATGGCACCAAACAAAGGCTAGGACCCATAGTCATCTTTGAAGGGATAATGGAACACAAACTTCTTAAAAAAAATGTTGTTTGTGACACTCGGTTGCTGCACGTGAACATGTTTTTATGTGCTGGACAACCAGCGTGTCTGGATACTTATGGGGAAACCCCCTAGACATTCATGACCTGACCATTCTTTGGGACCCAGGGTCTCCAATGGAACAGGATGCTATCCAAAACCCGTGGCTACTTTGATTCGTACTTTTGTAGGTTAAGGACACACAGATATTATTTCTTTTTCCTCATTCAGGGATTCGATTCAACACTGAATCTGCGCCTGCATCGCTGCTGTTAAATTATGGCTGTGTTCCTGGTTTCTTTGTCATAACCCTAATAAGGCTGCCATTGTGTTTTCCCTGCTTCTTCTTCCTTTTTCCCTCCCATGGCTATTTTCTCTCCTCCTTTACAGCTTCCTTCCAGTCATCGAGTGCGTAATCTCGGTTTTACGCTTCTGATTTTCTTAAACTCCAAATTGTCACTGTTGTCCAAACATGTAAATGCAATCTTTTTAATATTAGGAATATTTTGCATCTTTTAACTTTCCCTTTTACTAAAATACTCTTGCAAACTATCACTCTATCTAGTCTTAACTACAGTTGTTTTGTATATGTTGGTCTCCCTAATTAGGCTATTCTTCGGTTATGTTGAAGTTTGCACTCTGCTGTGAGAATCTTATTTCAGTTTCTTTGCCTTGTCTTTAAGACTATTTATGCCCTTTCTCTCTCTTATCTCTGCTCTTTGATTTATTTGTATTGTCCATCTGGAGATCTTCATTCTGCTTATCAATTCCATCTTTCTGCTCTTCTTCCACTCTTTACACTTTCCCGATTCCAATTGTTACAGTTTCTAGCTCCCAAAGTCTGGAACACTCTTCCCTTGGGCATTCATTCATGCCCCAAACGTAATCCTTTCAAGAGACATCTTAAACTGTACCTGTTACAGCCTGTCTTCGTAAACCTTTCGAAGCTTGTACATTGTGACATTATTTTTATGGTCTATGTTGTCACATCTACATTGATTGTACCGTTGTGTCTCTGTTAAGCGCTTTCGTAAGGTTGCTACATAAGCTCTGTAATAAAATAAAATAATAAGCTGCCCCTGTTTCGATACCTAAGTAGAATCCATATGGTGTTGGTGCAGTGTAAAGGTTATTTAAAACACGTTCACAAACCCATGAACAAGGTTGAATTGTGGGCAGCGGTACTTTCTAAAGACATGGTGCAGAATAATTGGCTTTGTCGAAAAAGTGTTTCTAGTAGCCATTCAATGGAAGGGGTCAGTAACCAACCCAAGAGAGGACCTGCATTACTTCACTATGAAATATCTTCCCACCTCTCTGGGCCTCATTACAACCCCGGCGCTAAACCATGGTGCTATTAGCACCATGGTCCATGCCGGGGTCTGCCATGGTGAATGGCGGAATTACCGCCCCATTCCAAGGTTGGTGGGGCGGTAATTCCCCATTCACCATGGGCCCTTCCCCATTCCCATTTTTGCCCCATAGGGCTCAATGGGAATGGGGAAGGCGCTAAGTACGGTGCCGCAAATTGCGGCACCGTACTTAGCACCAAGGTCCCTTTGCGGCACCCTACTTTAACACCTGCTAAAAGCAGGCGTTAAGGTCGGGTCCCGCAAAGGGAACTGGTAATCAGGCATTAAGGGTTTAACGGCGCCAACACCTTTTACGGTGCCGTTAAACCCTTAACGCCAGGGTCGTAATGAGGCCCTCTCTCTTTGACCTGGGCAGGACAACTACTGTAAAGTTGGACATCACAAACGGTGTAACATACTGTACTGGTAGAGCTCTGTGTTAGAATGTGTGTGCTGTGATAAAAGGCAGATTTTACTCTGCTTCGGTACATCAATATTGATCCTGTACTGGAGAAATCTTTACAGTATATTGTTTTCTATCAGTAATTTTATATGATAGGGAGAACAAAAATACATGTGCTACAAGCGGGGTGGCTCATTGTGGAACAGAGAATTGAATCATGACAAATGGCACATCATGTGCCATCTGCAATCACAAATGTGCAGGTCGATGGAGGGAGGGTGGTTCTAACCTGAGTAGAGGAAACATCTTTAATATTTGTGTAGTGGTGTTTTTTTCTTAGTTTATTTGGGAATTTTGACAGTGGCAGACATGCGAAACGACTCTCTGTTGGGTGTCCTGTGTTGACTTTTAGAACAGTTATGAAGTGTTTTGGGGATTCTGTAGGCTGCCAACTATGACTCACAATGTGAACTACGAGAAGGGTGTGATACATGCAAAACACTGGAATGAGACAGGACACATAGTTAACTTTCAGACGATAAAAGGTCACAGCCATTTCCAAGAAGACCATTGTCTGTGGTGTGCTGGTGCTGCATGTGAAAAAGTGTTATGCCCAGGATACGCAAAGACTGTGTCCAGTTAGCCACCCAAGACGCTCAGCAGCTGGGCTGCTCATTGAGAGCTAGGGTCTTGATCGGGCTAGACCTCTGCATGAAGCATGTTCTCATCCCACAGAGGAAGACTAAGCTATTGGATGGGATCAAATCTTTTTTGGCAGATGAACTTTATAAAAGGCATTTGCTGAAAAAGAGACAATGTGAAAAAGGGGTTTCCAGTGATTACTGAACCTGATGAGACTGTAACAAACATGTGAGACTGGATCTTCATGAGGTGACTGTACAATACCATGCCAACTATGTGCTTTGATCTGGGCAGGTCAGCTACTGTAATGCATTTGGAACGCACGTGTGTCATTTGAAGCATAAATATAGGATAAACGTAAAACATTGTTTTATTTATTTATTTTATTTATTTTTATTTTATTTATGTGTGTTTAGTTCATAAATCAACTTTTACAAAAATCACTAAATTCACAAAAATCATACTTTCAATATTACAACTCCTCATATAACATTTAACAATCATTCATTAACATTCAATACGTTAAAAGACATACAAATTTGACTTAAAACATAACTATAAACACATATGAACACATTCTATACTGGGACCATGTATTAGACTCTCAATCTAAACATCTTTTTAAAATGTCTCTCTCTACATGTAGACAGTCCAGTAGCCACAACGTATATATTATATGGTGAGGTTACAATAAGGTTAGCATTAGCCTGGTTGTCTTCGGCATCTATATGTTACACTGTGAACCAATAAATCCTTGAATGGGGTTTACCCAAATATTTCTCAATTAGACACCAGACTTTATATAGGGCAATATGAGTTGCTTCACATTCCGTGTTCAAACAATAGGACCAAAACCTAGATGTTTTTATCGAGATATAATAATATGTTAGATGGCCTAAAATGGTCCTATAATTGTAACTCAGTTTCGAGCATTCAGTCAGAAAATGCCAAGCAGTTGCTCTATGCTCTGGTATCCCACAAACTCTGCAAAATCTATCATCCATAGGAATTCTCCACTGTCCACCCTGAATAAATCTAATAGGGAGTTGATTTGTGTGCAGTAGCAATCTAAACCGTCACACTTCAGCCTCTGGACAGCGGAGAAGGTAACGCTGAGGCTTCATAAATGTATGGCATCCAAGTGCAGCTTGGCTGTAACTTTGTAATCACTGCAAGTGATCGTAATTCCTGACCAAATCCCATTTGTTCAAGTGACGGCAGGAAGCACCCTTTAATGTTTTCATTTTTGAACAATGCTGGAAATTAGATTCCCAATCAAGATCATGAGACAGGCTTCTTATCAATTTCATGAACCCACTCTCTATTCTGATTCCATCGGTTAAGCAATAGTTAGAGCCAAACTTTCCTAGTATTGGGCATGTAGGAGATGTTTTAGATTTCAGGATACATTCTCCTCTACGTTTTAGTGCCATGGATCTTAACGACAATAATCCCAGTTCAAGCCATATATATTCTATAGAAGTTGGGGGGGGGGGGCAGTCGTAATACATATCTCCAAAAGTACCCCTCAAGAGATTTTAGCTATTTAAGATTGCTCAATTCTTGTGCCTCAAGTCCATATACAACTACCAGGCAAAAACATTGTCTATACAAATCAAGGATACCAGCCAGGGAAAAACCAGCATGGTGATAGGCAAACCTTTGTACCATTAGTGTGATATGTTTTGATTTTTGTATCTTAAAGGTAACCAGCCACAATATTCCTTAGTTTCGGACATATCAACTACAAGATACTTGTAATAATGGGTATATTCAATGTGCCCCAACACACATTATGCAAAACATTATGTTGAGTCTTCATTCAACAGTAAAGTTCCAAACAGTGTTTCCAGGTATCATTAAATCTCCTCATCCATTTGCCTCTTAGGTCCATCTTTAGCCTGGACCCTCCCTCTCTACAACAGACCAAAAATTATGTACTGGTGGGAGGGCAGATGCAGATTGTCTAGACACACTTCATCTGCCACACAAGGATGGGCCACTTTACAGAGGAGTTGGTGTTGGGCATGCGCTAAGTGAAGAAAATGCCTAATTGATTCACTGAACTGTCCATTTCTAGAAATGTTTCATGCTGTGGAAAGAGGCAAAGTGCATCAGGTGACACAAAGAAAAGAAAAGACATCTAGGGAGGAAAACAGGGCCGAAAGAGAAGACCAGGAAACAGGCCTTCTCTTTTTGCACACTGATACTGTGGAACAACACCCCATTGGTGCTAATGTTCAGAAATAAACTGAAGGAGCTGTTTCAGACTGATATCTTGTGGATATTTATCTTCTTCTTCAAATAAGATTGAGACTTTCCTGAGGCCAGTAGAGAGACTCCAGAACCCCCCTGTTTTGCACCGTTCCTTTATTAGACCAACTGGCTACAAGGACAGGGTTGCTTTTTAGGCATCCCATTTGGATCCCTAGGTGATTGTACAAGTATTCACATGTGCTGGGGAGTAAGAGGGTGTAATCCATAATTAAGATTTGTTTTTACCATGGGTGCATGTGATCCGCACAGGGACAGTGCTCTTGTCTGTGCTTTTCAGATTTTTTTATAATGAAAATGAATGATGGGGGATCAGCCTCCCAGAAATGTGCAAGGCCATTCTGCGCACATTTCATCTGCTTCCCCCACAAAACACTTACAGGGTAATTCATAGAATTTCGCAGAAAAGTGTCGCAAGCGGCTGGCGCAGAGTGTCCGCGTGCGATTGACTGCGCCAGGCACGTGCGCTAAAAGCGATTTCCGCGCACAGCGTATTCATGGATTTTAGGCTCCCAAACCAGCCGTGGCGCAGAGTATCGCAGCGACCCTGCAGCAGCGCCAGTAACGCCCCCAAGAACGCCCTCGCGCAAGGAAAAGCCATCAAAATCGCAAAATCATCGCAAAGGGCTGCGCTAACCCTGGACCAGTTTACAGGGCTGCCAAACAAGGAACGCAAAGCGGGTAACGTGCATATCAGGGGTACGCGTGAAGTTATACACGCGATTAGCCAGGGTACGTGTATTACAGGGGTACGCGGGAAGTTTAACACGCGATTGGCCAGGGTACGTGTATTACAGGGGTATGCGGGAAGTTTAACATGCGATTAGCCAGGGTACGTGTATTACAGGGGTACGCGGGAAGTTTAACACGCGATTAGCCAGGGTACGTGTATTACAGGGGTACGCGGGAAGTTTAACACGCGATTGGCCAGGGTACGTGTATTACAGGGGTACGCGGGAAGTTTAACACGCGATTGGCCAGGGTACGTGTATTACAGGGGTATGCGGGAAGTTTTACATGCGATTAGCCAGGGTACGTGTATTACAGGGGTACGCGGGAAGTTTAACACGAGATTGCCCAGGGTACGTGTATTACAGGGGTAGGCGGGAAGTTTCACACGCGATTAGCCAGGGCACGTGTATCACAGGTGTACGCGGGAATTATCACATGCGATTTGGCTGTGTACGTGTATTAGAGGGGTACACGGGAAGTTTTACACGCGATTCGGCTGGGTACGTGTATTTACACGGGAAGTTTTACACGCGATTCGGCTGGGTACGTGTATTACAGGGATGCGATTTGGCCAGGTACGTGTATTACAGGGGTGCGCAGGAATTATCACACGCGATTTGGCTGGGTACGTGTATTACAGGGGTGAGTGGGAATCATCACACGCGATTTGGCTGGGTACGTGTATTACAGGGGTGCGTGGGAAGTCACACGCGATTAGGCTGGGTGGGTCCTCACAGGTGTTCCCTGTACACCCTCCACGGCCCCTGCAGGCAGCCTACAAAACAGGGGACTACCCTGCACACCTGCTCATGTCCCCCTGCACCCCCACCCCCCAGCAGTGCAGGGGCAGCCTCCACCAGGCCCCCACTCATGTCTCCCACCACCCCCACCCTCCCGCCACCAGGGGCAGCCTCCACCAGGCCCCCACCCGTGTCTCCCACCACCCCCACCCTCCCGCCACCAGGGGCAGCCTCCACCAGGCCCCCACCCATGCCTCCCACCACCCCCAACCCCCAGCAGTGCAGGGGCAGCCTCCACCAGGCCCCCACCCATGTCTCCCACCACCCCCACCCCCCCGCCACCAGGGGCACCCTCCACCAGGCCCCCACCCATGTCTCCCACCACCCCCACCCCCCCCGCCACCAGGGGCAGCCTCCACCAGGCCCCCACTCATGTCTCCCACCACCCCCAGCCCCCACCATCCAGGGGCACCCTCCACCAGGCCCCCACTCATGTCTCCCACCACCCCCACCCTCCCGCCACCAGGGGCAGCCTCCACCAGGCCCCCACTCATGTCTCCCACCACCCCCACCCTCCCGCCACCAGGGGCAGCCTCCACCAGGCCCCCACCCATGTCTCCCACCACCCCCACCCCCCCGCCACCAGGGGCAGCCTCCACCAGGCCCCCACCCATGCCTCCCACCACCCCCAACCCCCAGCAGTGCAGGGGCAGCCTCCACCAGGCCCCCACCCATGTCTCCCACCACCCCCACCCCCCCGCCACCAGGGGCAGCCTCCACCAGGCCCCCACCCATGCCTCCCACCACCCCCAACCCCCAGCAGTGCAGGGGCAGCCTCCACCAGGCCCCCACCCATGCCCCCCACCACCCCCACCCCCCCGCCACCAGGGGCAGCCTCCACCAGGCCCCCACTCATGTCTCCCACCACCCCCACCCTCCCGCCACCAGGGGCAGCCTCCACCAGGCCCCCACCCATGCCTCCCACCACCCCCAAACCCCAGCAGTGCAGGGGCAGCCTCCACCAGGCCCCCACCCATGCCTCCCACCACCCCCAACCACCAGCAGTGCAGGGGCAGCCTCCACCAGGCCCCCACCCATGTCTCCCACCACCCCCACCCTCCCGCCACCAGGGGCAGCCTCCACCAGGCCCCCACCCATGTCTCCCACCACCCCCACCCCCCCCCCGCCACCAGGGGCAGCCTCCACCAGGCCCCCACCCATGCCTCCCACCACCCCCAACCCCCAGCAGTGCAGGGGCAGCCTCCACCAGGCCCCCACCCATGTCTCCCACCACCCCCACCCTCCCGCCACCAGGGGCAGCCTCCACCAGGCCCCCACCCATGCCTCCCACCACCCCCAGCAGTGCAGGGGCAGCCTCCACCAGGCCCCCACCCATGTCTCCCACCACCCCCACCCTCCCGCCACCAGGGGCAGCCTCCACCAGGCCCCCACCCATGCCTCCCACCACCCCCAAACCCCAGCAGTGCAGGGGCAGCCTCCACCAGGCCCCCACCCATGTCTCCCACCACCCCCACCCCCCCGCCACCAGGGGCACCCTCCACCAGGCCCCCACCCATGTCTCCCACCGCCCCCACCCACCGCCACCAGGGGCAGCCTCCACCAGGCCCCCACCCATGTCTCCCACCACCCCCACCCCCCCCCCGCCACCAGGGGCAGCCTCCACCAGGCCCCCACCCATGCCTCCCACCACCCCCAACCCCCAGCAGTGCAGGGGCAGCCTCCACCAGGCCCCCACCCATGTCTCCCACCACCCCCACCCCCCCGCCACCAGGGGCACCCTCCACCAGGCCCCCACCCATGTCTCCCACCCCCCCCGCCACCAGGGGCAGCCTCCACCAGGCCCCCACCCATGTCTCCCACCACCCCCACCAGTGCAGGGGCACCCTCCACCAGGCCCCCACCCATGTCTCCCAACACCCCCACCCACCAGCACTGTGGGGCACGTGGCCAGCAGGCAGTCAGGCAGCAGCAGATGGCAGGTGGGAGCGTGCTCAGGGCTCTGGGGGGCAGTAATTTGGCCTCCTGGCCAGGAGCGTGGTCTCTCGTGTGTGAACGCGTGGACAGCCTGATAGGGAGTAAAATCCCACACGTCAGCAAAGGCCCTTAGCGCGTAAACCCATCAACAGCATATGCGCGCCTATAGTCACCTGCACGTGCAGGAAATTGTTGCGTGACACGTCCCAGTGTCAAAGCGTGTGATTGGTGAAAATGGATCTACACGCAGAAGTGACAAAGCGTGTGATTGGTGAAAATGGATCTACACGCAGAAGTGACAAAGCGTGTGATTGGTGAAAATGGATCTACACGCAGAAGTGACAAAGCGTGTGATTGGTGAAAATGGATCTACACGCAGGAGTGACAAAGCGTGTGATTGGTGAACGTACACGCCGCAGTGACAAAGCGTGTGATTGGTGAACGTACACGCCGCGTAAGTGACGCTGTACGTGTGGGCCAGTATATAAGGTACATGTAGAACACCATTTCCTTGTACGTGCTTTTCGTGGAGAGCGAGTGGGTGAATTCTGTACTTCTTGTCGTTTCACACGCGATTTACTTCACGGCGTTTCCAGTTCGTATTCCCTGTTACCTCTGACAGCTTTTTCTCTTTTTTCTCTTTTACTGGTTTACCTGGGCCTGTTCCCTCAAACAGTGTCCCCTTCTACTGTTGTCCTGTCTTCTCAGACAGCGTACACATCTTCTTTTGGCGGGGGTTTAGCCAGCCAAACGCGCTCATTTTTCACGCTCTTTTACCTGGCAGACGGTGAGTCACGCACGTATCCAACTTCTGTGCTTGCCCCGTGTGTAGCCTACCCCTTCAGAGGTCATTCTAGGCTGCGTGTGACACGCATACGTTCATTCTTGTGTTACTGGGTGCCACAGCGTAGTGCAGGTTTTTCTTTCTGCACACGTGGTCTAGGAGGGGTTGCGTGCACGTCATCTCCCTTTTTTGGGCCTCCTGTGCATTGCGTGACCCGTCATCTTTCCCCAGGGGTTACAATCAGCCGTGCTAGAGCACTAGGGTACAATTACCATCTGGTACCCAACCCCTTTGACCCCCAATTGGCCAGGACAATTGTCTACAGCCACTCCCATACGCACATTAATATCAGTGCCATGGCTGGGAGGCGAGGATTCCGTAAGGGTGGCAAAGGTGGAAGAGCCACAAGTGGTGGCCGTGGTGGATCCGGTAGGGGATGTGGTCGTAACTTGCAGGGTGAGCCTGTCCCCCCATGTGTGGAGGACCAGTCAAGGGCACCCATCATCCCCCCCTCCCCCCCCTCCCGTTGAGGCTGAAGTGGCTGACACCATCCATGCTCAGCCCTTGTTGGACCAGCCCATTGTGGCACCAGACCTGGCTGACTCCATGGCTGACTTCCAGGTCAGCAGGGCTACGACACGTGCGCTGGTGCACGTTGATGCCATCATGCCACGTGGATCTGGGGCAGCAAGGTCATCTGCTGCACCAAGGAGGCAGGGCGGAGAGGCTGCAGGGGCAGCTGCGGCTCCATCCACCCCAGCCCTCACACACCCAGCCAGGACAGTGTCGGTCCTAGTCCATGCTGCTGACATTCCCCCTGACACCATCACACTAGAGCCAATGCCTGCACCAACTCCCATGCTGAGTGTGCAATCCCACACTCCTGATACAGAGTCCACCAGGGCTCCTGCCCCTAGTGTCCAGAGCGGCGCAGGACACTCAGGATCACCACCACCTTCCAAGCGGAAGAGGAAGAGTGCTCGTCCGGCACAGGCTGATGCCCCAGACACGGCTACACAGTCCGGCCCGTCCAGGAAGCCCAGCTTCACGGATGACGAACTGAATGCACTTGTCGAGTATGTGTCCGGACATGACAACGAGATGGTCATTGTTGCAGGATCCAAGACCACACCTGCACAACGCCAGGCACACTGGCAGACCGTTGCGGACATCGTAAGTGCCCTTGGAATCGTGAGGCGGACAGCCAATGATTGCTATAAGCGCTGGAATGACCTAAAGCGCAGGGCAAAGAGTAAGCTGGCCTCAAGTCATGCCGCAACTCTAGTGACTGGAGGTGGGTCTCCAGTAGTAGACATGGAACTCACTCCACATGAGTCAGTCGCTGGGACCTACGTCACGGAGGAACAGATCCAAGGCGTGGGAGATCTGGCTGATTACGAGGCATTGTCTGGTGAGTGCACATGCATGTGTGTGTCATCCATGTGCATGGTGTGTGTGTGAGGGCTTCTGTTCGGGTGCCAGGTGAGAGTGTGTGCGCCTGAGTCGTATGGGTCAGCCATGTGCTTCATGCAATCCTTCCTGCGCAGCTGCATTTGGCCATATCAGTATCCCTTCTGCCAACAGTAGACATCTAGCACAACTGCACGCCAGTTGCCCTTGAAGTGTCACCTTGACACAACATATTTGCTTCTTTTTCACTGTTCATTCAGTCAGTTTGTTTGCATTCCACCACTTTCACTAGGCATGTCGCTGTCCACTAGTCACATGTCTGACATGGGTATGGTAAAGTGGAGTGACTTTGTTACCTGGATATCATTTGTACACACATGTCCCTGTGCAATTTGACCATTTCAGACTGGCAGCTCCAGGTGAAAAATCTGACCTGTTAGAATTAGAAAAGCTATTACATGCGGGAACTGGACTGAATGAATAGGTGCTGCCCTCCTCTCCATCTTCACTCAATAGCAATGGTACATGCCATCTGTGTGATGGCATGTGTGTTTCACCTGCCAATCACAGGCCAATGTGTGATGCCACTGCCAGGCAGCATGCAGAAAATGTGTACATCTTCCATCTTGGTGTCATCAGTGTGTGCCATTTGCCTGCACTTCATACGCAGTGAGGGTGCATGCATGGGAGGGTTTTAGTCATGTGGGACATGTGTCAATCAAGTACTGGTTCTCTTGCTTCTCAGCCCTCAATGTGTGCCATGGTGCTAATGCCTGTTTCCATTTCTTTGTTTTCATGTCTTTGCAGGGGAAGACGCACCTGATACTGCTGGGGTTGTGGAGATGGTGCAGACCCAGGAGGTGTCCCAGGGCCGACCAACCACCAGTGAGGGACGTGGTGTGGTGGTGGGGGAGAACCCACAAGTGCTGCAGGTCGTGCTCTCAAGGGGTGTCTCTGGCTGCACCTCCCCCGAGCTGTACTCAGGTGTTGATTCGGATGAGACCTACGTGCCGTCGCAGGTGAGTGTTCCAGGGAGGGATTCTGTTCTGTCTCACCCACCTGCACCAGGGTCAGTACCCTCCATGGGGATGTCAGTGTTGGCAGCTACGCCTTCGGTGGTTACGGATGCAGGGTCACACTCCGCGACATCTGATCCTGTTCCTGGGCCAGCAGATCAGAGGGGGAATGCAGTCCTGCAGCCTCAGGCAGTTGCGGCACAGCAAGGCGCAGTTCGCCTTGCCCAAGACAGGTGTGGTGCCCGCCGACGTGGTGGCCGTACGCCACCCGGCAATACCGCATGGGAGCAATCCATTTACGGTATGGCTACCCAACAGGCTGCATCATCCGAGATGATGGCTCATGCCATGGATAGGGTGGCCACTTCCATTGTCCCCCCAGAAAGGCTGATGGAGCGACTAGAGCAGGCAACCGACTCCATCTGCCAGTCACACAGGGAGGACATGTTGGGGTCCAACAGGGACAGGCGGGCGGCACTGGCGACTCTGCAGGAGGCCATCTCCATTGAGTCCCAGGGCCACAGGGAAGCCCTGAGGCAGGAGCTCCTTCACCTCAGGACGACTCTTGTTGAGCTTGAGGCTTCAACACACCATAGGACAGAACAGCAGCTGGAGCGTCTCACCCGTACGCTCTCAGCTGAGATGCAGGCAACGAGGGCGGAGGTCCGGGCATCCCGTGAGTTGTTGCATGGGGACCTCCGCACACTCATCCTCCAGAACCAGACCTACCACACCCGCATGCTTGCAGCCATGGAGGAGCAGACTAGGGCCTTGCGTGGGCTGCCTCCCATAGTGCAACCACCTCCGGATGCAGCTGCACAGGGTGATAATAGCGACAGCAGTGATACTCCCACAATAGGGTAGCGGTGTGGGCCATGAGCCCATGGAGGTGTTTTATCTTCCCAGGATCCACGCAGGTGGGTTCTGGTGTGCATCCTGTCCTCGGACCTCCTGGGTGGCCTCCCCAACCCCCCCGGGCCCATCAATGGCCATTTTTGATTGTTTCTTATTTTTATTTTTATTTTGATTTCTTTTATTCCCAATTTTTTTGGGACGATCTGTTGGCTTCGATCTGTTGGCTTCGATCTGTTGGCTTCGAGCTGTTGGCTTCGATCTGTTGGCTTCCGTGGTTCCTGTGGGCATACGCTGCATTGTGGCTGGGCACATGCAGGCTTGTAATGTATTTGGTTCAGATGCTTGGGTTTGAGTCACACACACCCCTCCTGCTTCCCGTTTCCATGGGCTTGCAAAGGGTGTGCCCAAGTGACAGTGAATTACACAGTGACGTTGGACTCCCATGAGCTGTGTGGCCAGTCTGTAGTCAATACTGTGTATACATTCATAGTGCATATTGCTGTTGTGTTGTACACTGCATGTTGCATTGATGTGTAACTCTTCTTCTGTGTCTACCTCCCAATTTGCAGGTCCCTTCCTCATGTCCACACAAGGACCTCTAGTCTGGAGATGGGGACCATGTTGGCAGCAGTGCACCTACAACTCTACATGGCGACAACACTGCACAGTTGGTAGTGGTGGGAGTGCAGGCATTTCCAGGTGGTGAGACTACTAATATGTAACATTTGTGATGTCATGTTAATGGTACTACGTGCTCAAGTATGTTGTTGGTCCGGCATTGCTGTGAGCATTTCAGGTGTTGCAGGTTTCTAATAGTGCCACTGTACATAGTGAGACTGATGTCATGTTGTGGGGATTACTTTGTTTACCTGCAATTAGCATGACATGGCACGGTGTGTCGTGTGGCGGTGCTGGGGTTGGGTTGGCTGACATGGCACTGTCCTCTTGTTGCATTTTGCAAGTGGGTATTCATTTTAGCTGCTCCAATGTGTAACTTCACAAAACTGCATTGGTGGTGTCTGTGTGGGTAGGGATGCACACATTGTGACACTTCCAGGTGAACAATCTCAGGCTGACATGGTATTCCCGGTTCATTCTCCAGACATTCAGGATCAGTGTCAGGTTGAGTCATCATTGATTGTCAGATGGAATGTGCCAGGGCAGTGTGCACTCCACAGGGGTGTGATTTCTATGTGAAGTAATTAGCCACTAGCTGTGTACGGGCTGCCTCCCCCCGTGCCCTTTCCCCTCCCATGCGCAGCGGCTGTGCATGTGGTTGGGGATGTGGGTCCACCACCATGTCCACGGCCAGGCCCCGGCGTGTTGCAACGTTGTGCAGGACACATGCTGCCACTATGATCCTGCACACTACTGGGGGAGCATATAACAGCTGCCCGCCAGAACGGTCAAGGGAGCGAAAGCGTGACTTTAGCACTCCGAATGTGCGCTCCACTATGGCCCTGGTTGTAATGTGGGCTGTGTTATATCTTACCTGGGGTGGCGTGGTGGGGTTCCGAATTGGCGTCATCATGTGGGGGCTGAGAGGGTAGGCACTGTCCCCTGTGGAGGTGGTGATTGGTATCATTGGTGGGGTTGTGACCTTGCTCAGTATCCAACATGCATGCATGTGCAGTGGCATACATACTCACCAAGCAGCCATGTATCGCCATGCCGCCCAGCATCTATGTCCCGGCATAGGGTGGACATTCGGTAAATGAAGCTGTCGTGGGTGGAGCCGGGATAGTTGGCATATACTGAGGTGATGATTCCCTTGGCATTACATACTACCTGCACGTTGATGGAATGCCAGTGCTTGCGGTTCCTATAGATGTGCTCTGATGCCCTGGGGGGACGTAGAGCCACATGGGTGCAGTCGATGGCACCTAGCACTTTGGGGAATCGTGCCACTCCGTAAAAATCCAGGGCGGCAGCATGCCTTTCTGCAGGTGTTCTGGGCAGGTATATGTGCCTGCGGACTGATGGGCGTGCAGTCATGATGTTCAAGACCTGGTGTAGGCAGCGTGACTGGGTGGCCTGTGACACCCCACCCACTATGGCACTTGTCCGCTGAAATGATCCAGTGGCTAAGAATGGCAGTACATTGAGGACCTTCTCCAGGGGGCTGAGTGCTTGGGAGCACAGGGTGGGTGATGTGAGGTCATCCTCCCACTCACTCACCAGGTCCAGTATGATGTGTGGTGGAAACCTGTACCTCCCATACACCTGGTCATCAGACATCCCGAAAAGGCTGGTTCTGGGTGTGAATATTCTGGCCCTGACTATCCTCCTCCTCCTCCTTTGGTAGCCCACTGCCACTGCTGCTAGGAACGGTATGTTCATCCTGGCATCTGAGCTTGTTATTGTTAAAGTCCGCAATTTTATGCTTTGCGCGTGTTCTAGGCGAGCGTGTGACCCGCGCACCCCTGGAATCCAGTTCCCAGTCCAATAGCGTGTGGAAATTCACACGCACCACGGGATACAGCGTGTGACCCGCGCACCCCTGGAATCCAGTTCCCAGTCCAATAGCGTGTGGAAATTCACACGCACCACGGGATACAGCGTGTGACCCGCGCACCCCTGGAATCCAGTTCCCAGTCCAATAGCGTGTGGAAATTCACACGCACCACGGGATACAGGTTCGCTGACGTACTTGCGTGTGTAAGTGGCCGCGCACCCATTAAATACACGTACATAGGCCAATCGCGTGTACGCGCACTTATGTCCAATTACACGCAATGAAATACACGTACATAGGCTAATCACGCGATGACACTCTGACGTGCAGTATTTCCACGTGTGTTCCGTCATCACGTGCTGAGTGGGGAACGCCCGTGCGGGTCACGTCAGACGCGCTTACGCGCTGAGGGACTCTGGTCCAATAGAATCGCGTATGCGTGCTGACGCGCTTACGCGCTAAGGGCCTTTCCTCGGATTTCACGCTGACGTGCAGGATTTTCACGTGCCAAATCACTCCGTATCAAGCTGGCCACCCGAAAACACACGGAACACCACGCTCCTGCCCAGAAGGCCGAGTTACTGCCCCCCAGTGCCCCGAGCAGCCTCCCACGTGCTATCTGCTGCTGCCTGCCTGCCTGCCTGCCTGCTGCCACCGTGCCCTGCCATTTGGTGCCTGCACATCAGCCATCTGCAGGGGTCCAGTTGCTGTGTCCACCCCTGCTGGAAATGAAGACTCCCAACTGGGATTACATCGCTCCACAGCCCAGCCCCAGGACCCAGTTGCCCACCCACACCTGCCTCTGGGATTGCCATGTCGGGCACTTCCACATCTGGCACCAGTGGCAACCCCAGGCCAGAGGGGCAGAGGGGCACCAGCTTCACTGCCACCGAAGTTGGTGTCCTGGTGGAGCATGTCCTGGGGCAGTATGATGCCCTCTTTGGATCGTCCCGCGCCAGCAAGGAAGGACGGGAGAGGATCTGGGCCGACTGTGTGGTTGCCATCAACGCGGACGGGGTGGCAACTCGCAACGTCCAGAAGATCAAGAAGCGCTGGGAGGACTTGGGGTCCAGGACCCTTGTGAAGGCCCGGCGCCTCGTGGAGGGGGGCCGGGGCCGCATGAGTTCCATCCAGAAGAGGGTCCTGGAACGCGTACGCCCAGCGCTCCACGCCCAGGTCCTTGAGAGGGAGGCCCGTCTGGAGTTGAGCGGTATGTGTCCAAGCATTACTGTGTGAGACAGGGCATGTTGCGGTGTGCTGGTTCTATGATACTTGCCTGTATGTGTGCCATGGGCCATGTATGCATGTATGTGTGCAGGGACATCATGGTAATGCATGTGCGACCAGTGATGTGTGACCCACATGGTTGTTGCATGTGTTCAAATGCGGCATGGGGAGCCCTATGCAGATTTTGGACATGAGAGCATGCCAGTCTCTGTACCTGGACATGGATGGGGGTGAAGGATGGGTGCTGATGCCAGGTACATATATGGTAGCCATGTCTGTGTGCCTGACCTGCGTGTCTGTGACTTGTGCATGCCATGGATGCATGACACATGTGTGTGACAATGCACAGATTCAGTGACGCACCCAACTTACCCTTGTTTCGCCTGTGTTCGGTGTGTTTGGGGCCAGATGGATGTGACTGAGGTGAAGTGTGTGCATGTTATATGCATGAGCCATGATGCATGTGAGTTACATATCATTGAATGTTTCTAGAGTCCATTGGACATGCATGGAAATGTCCATGGCATGCACCATGCCTGTTACTGTGTGTGTTTTGCCTGGACTGACCCATGTGTTGTGGAGGGACATGATGGAAGTGTACTTTGACAGTGGTGCTCATCTGCTATTGCTTCCTGTCTAGGGGACCATTGTACAGTAGCCTGATGCTTGTGTCCTTTGTCTCCCTCTACGCAGCGGCTAGTGAAGAAGAGGGCGGAGACGGCGCTGTGGAGCAAGGCGGCGGGGATGCCCCCACGGCTGCAGCGGAAGGGGTGGGTGAGCCCCCACAGGGGCCTGCTACGGCGGGAGACGGTGAGGAGCCATCCAGGTTGGTGGTTTACACAGAGGAGGAGGAGGCCGACACTGGTGCACACATGGGGCCTGGTGGGAGCATCCCTGCTGGTGCAAGTGGTGCAGTCCAGGGCCAGGGGCAGGAGGCAGCACAGGTCACCGTGGATGGGCCTGTGCATGTCACTGTCCCTGACCCTGTGAGTGCACCACCATGCACCAGCAGGGATGCCCCGTCCCAGGCCCGTCCACAGGTAGAGGGGATGTCCATGTCACCTGACTCCCCTCCACCTGCGGACGTGGTAACCCCTGGCCGCGTGGAGAAGGTCCTGATTGGGGTCGCGATGCGCACGGCTGTGATTCGTGATGACGTGCGTGCTTCCCTGGAGGAGCACGCACGTCATCACGAAGTGCACCGTGCCGACGTGGCCCAATCGGGATCGGCCATGTTCGGGGGTTTCCTGCATGTGTTGGCCAATCTGACGGCCCTCTCCTCCTCTGTGCAGGCTATCCACCGGTCGTTCTCCTTGCCGTCTTCCGGCCCAGATGCCACCAGGGCCCCCTGTGGACCTGCCCCGACCAATGCAGCCAGCTCGGTGGGGATCCCATCCCTGCCACAGTTGGGAGTCGGAGGTCCAGCAGGGGTGGACAACACAGCAAGTGGACCCCAGCAGATGGAAGATGTGACGGCATCATCGGGCAGGGCACGTGCACGACGGCGTCGGTGGTTTCCATCAGCCTGGATGCCGTCGTGCTGGCAGAGGCAGTGGCGTCGGAGGCAGCAGCGGGCTCGACGTGGGAGGCATCATGGCTCGGGGCCATCAAGATCAGAGGGGCAGGCATCGGCCGGAGGGCAGGGCAACCCTGGGATGGTGGTGTGTTCCGTGTGGGAGGAGTTTGGCCAGCGGATAGGTGCGGAGCGGCAGCGGGCGGAAGAGGAGCGGCTCGCCATGGTCAGGGCGGAGTTCTCCATGCGTCGGGCATTGAGGCGGGCTGAGTGCCTCGAGGAAGCTCGCAGGGAGTTTGAGGTGGACATGGGGTTGTCCCTGCGAGACCTCGGGGCCAGGACAGAGTCCCGCCTCCAGGACATCGACATGGAGTTCGATGATGCCCTGGCCAGCAACATCACCAAGTGAGCCGCAGGACTTGCCCGCTGCCTTTGTATATAGTTATTTAGTTAGTTAGTGCTAGGTTTCCTTTATTTATTTTTATTATTTTGGACCGCTCGGACAATGGCCACTTTTTTGTACATATATTTTTCATTAGTTAGTGGTAGGTTTCATTTTTGGTGTTGGGCTCATGGACCCTGGAACATTCCTGTATATAGTTTGTTTTTTTGGGAGATACATTTTTTTAATTTCTTATTGTTTTCACCATGACGTAATGGTTTTTCATTAATTTCCTATGACATGATATTGCTTTGGACAAATTCTTTTGAATTTTTTATTCCTTTGTTTTTTTTTTTATCACTTTTGTTCTCGGACATGGACCATTTATTTACTTTGCCACATCGTTGTATGTTTGAAAAATTCACTTATTTTTGGTATTTAATACATTTTTTATATTTTCTTACACTTGTGTTATTTTCTCATTGGTTTGTTACATGTCATGATATGGGTTTTGACATTCACTTGCACCCATTGTGTATGTGTGTGTGACGGACATGTGTTCTTTTGCATACTTGGCATTGGGGTTGTGTCATGTGATTGCATTCACTATGTGGGTGGATGCAATCCTTGCCTGGGTGTTTGTGCTGGGTATGCTTGCCATTACTGCCATGATTGTGTATCGTCAGGACCTGGGGCCAGGGGGACATGTGTGGGGGCCTGCTGGCAGGTTCCCCACAGTGCTGGGGGGTGGGGGTGGTGGGAGACATGGGTGGGGGCCTGGTGGAGGGTGCCCCTGCACTGCTGGGGGGTGGGGGTGGTGGGTGACATGAGTGGGGGCCTGGTGGAGGGTGCCCCTGGTGACTGGGGGGGTGGGGGTGGTGGGTGACATGAGTGGGGGCCTGGTGGAGGGTGCCCCTGGTGGCGGGGGGGTGGGGGTGGTGGGTGACATGAGTGGGGGCCTGGTGGAGGGTCTCCCTGGTGGCGGGGGGGTGGGGGAGGTGGGAGGCATGGGTGGGGGCCTGGTGGAGGCTGCCCCTGCACTGCTGGGGGGTGGGGGTGGTGGGAGACATGAGTGAGGGCCTGGTGGAGGGTGCCCCTGGATGGTGGGGGCTGGGGGTGGTGGGAGACATGAGTGGGGGCCTGGTGGAGGCTGCCCCTGCACTGCTGGGGGGTGGGGGTGGTGGGAGACATGAGTGGGGGCCTGGTGGAGGGTGCCCCTGGTGACTGGGGGGGTGGGGGTGGTGGATGACATGAGTGGGGGCCTGGTGGAGGGTGCCCCTGGATGGTGGGGGCTGGGGGTGGTGGGAGACATGAGTGGGGGCCTGGTGGAGGCTGCCCCTGCACTGCTGGGGGGTGGGGGTGGTGGGAGACATGAGTGGGGGCCTGGTGGAGGCTGCCCCTGGATGGTGGGGGGTGGGGGTGGTGGGAGACATGAGTGGGGGCCTGGTGGAGGGTGCCCCTGGTGACTGGGGGGGTGGGAGTGGTGGGAGACATGAGTGGGGGCCTGGTGGAGGGTACCCCTGGTGACTGGGGGGGTGGGGGTGGTGGGAGACATGAGCAGGTGTGCAGGGTAGTCCCCTGTTTTGTGGGCTGCCTGCAGGGGCCATCGAGGGTGACAGGACCCACCCAGCCTAATTGCGTGTGTAACTTCGCACGCACCCCTGTAATACACGTACCAAGCCAAATCGCGTGTGATAATTCCCGCGCACCCCTGAAATACACGCGCCCAGGCTATTCGCGTGTGGAAATTCCCGCGCACCCCTGAAATACACGTACCCTGCTGTAATCGCGTGTGGGACTTCCCGCGCACCCCTGTAATACACGCGCCCAGCCTATTCGCGTGTGGAAATTCCCGCGCACCCCTGAAATACACGCGCCCAGGCTATTCGCGTGTGGAACTTCCCGCGCACCCCTGAAATACACGCGCCCAGCCTATTCGCGTGTGGAACTTCCCGCGCACCCCTGAAATACACGTACCCTGCTGTAATCGCGTGTGGGACTTCCCGCGCACCCCTGTAATACACGCGCCCAGCCTATTCGCGTGTGGAAATTCCCGCGCACCCCTGAAATACACGCGCCCAGGCTATTCGCGTGTGGAACTTCCCGCGCACCCCTGAAATACACGCGCCCAGCCTATTCGCGTGTGGAACTTCCCGCGCACCCCTGAAATACATGCGGCCAGGCTATTCGCGTGTGGAACTTCCCACGCACCCCTGAAATACACGTACCCTGCTGTAATCGCGTGTGGGACTTCCCGCGCACCCCTGAAATACACGCGGCCAGGCTATTCGCGTGTGGAACTTCCCGCGCACCCCTGTAATACACGTACCAAGCCAAATCGCGTGTGATAATTCCCGCGCACCCCTGAAATACACGCGCCCAGGCTATTCGCGTGTGGAAATTCCCGCGCACCCCTGAAATACACGTACCCTGCTGTAATCGCGTGTGGGACTTCCCGCGCACCCCTGTAATACACGCGCCCAGCCTATTCGCGTGTGGAAATTCCCGCGCACCCCTGAAATACACGCGCCCAGGCTATTCGCGTGTGGAACTTCCCGCGCACCCCTGAAATACACGCGGCCAGGCTATTCGCGTGTGGAACTTCCCGCGCACCCCTGAAATACACGTACCCTGCTGTAATCGCGTGTGGAACTTCCCGCGCACCCCTGAAATACACGCGGCCAGGCTATTCGCGTGTGGACCTTCCCACGCACCCCTGAAATACACGTACCCTGCTGTAATCGCGTGTGGGACTTCCCGCGCACCCCTGAAATACACACGGCCAGGCTATTCGCGTGTGGAAATTCCCGCACACCCCTGAAATGCACGTACCCTGCTGTAATCGCGTGTGGACCTTCCCGCGCACCCCTGAAATCCACGTACCCGGCCAAATCGCGTGTGAGACTTCCCGCGCACACGTATTTTTTGTCAGCCTGTCCGTGTTTGTGGGTACCCCTTTGCACCTCATTTGTCCTGGAGGGCCACAGTATAGGACATTCATCATGGCAGTATATGGGTGCTATTTGTTGGCGCACCTTTTGGCGCACATTTCTTACAGCCGCTGAGACGCTACCGCCTGCTTTCTTGTGGCGGTCGTGTTTGTGCCTGTGCGCTGGTTTGAGCGTGCGCTTTTTTGACCTATTCTATTCCATGAATACGTGTTGTAGGCGAGCGTGTGGGCGTTCTGCGCACTTTTACCCTGTGCTTTCCCCGTGACGCCCACATTTTGGCAAGTTGTTCCCCATTCTGAGTGTTACGCCCCGTGTTCTGCCTACTTTTGTTGCGTGCGCCGCGCTATGTGCGATTTTCGCTGTGGACTGTGCGATTTTCGCTGTGACCTGGCGCATGCCGTTAGATGGCCTGTGCGCCAACGTGCGCCGCGCACTTTCTTATCGCACGTCCGATGGTTTTCTCGCGCACGGCCTTCCATGAATCGATGTGCGCTGCTTTTCGTGCGATTTTCGCTATTCCACTGCGATTTTCGCTATTCCACTGCGAATCGCACGTTTTTGGCCACCTGCGCCGCGCTAATTATTCCATGAATCGGCCTGATAGTCGCATGTACTCCAGGAAGACACAGCCTACAAGCGCTGCCTTCCCCTGTCATATTCAGCTGGAATGTGACAGCCCTGGTTACATCAAAGCATTCCAAGTTTGGAGAAGGAACACCTTCCTCCGGCCATGAGCAGTCTAATTTAAATATCAAAGGCTCCATGGATCTGCATTCCCTTTGTCATTCGGCTGGGGGCAGTGCATACTAACAAGTTAATTGAAGCAAGCCCAGAGGAGGGGCTTGGTTGCCAAGCAGACAACAGGAAGGCTGAGCTAACAGTGCTTTGGTATGCAATGTGTCATACCAAACCCCTGCAGAGCTGACCCCTTTCAGAGGGGAGAGGCATTTGATTTGAGGGAGATAGGAAGTCTGATCCTAGCACAAACTTCAAGGGAAACCTGCGCTTTAATCAAGAGTCACAGAGGGCTCACTTAGCCAGTGAGACACTTTGATCTACAACAGACAGGAAGATGGGTGGGACTTAGGTATATGTCAACATGCCTTGTCTGTCCTGTTGTAGAGCACTCTCATGCATAACAGAAGATTGTTGGTGGGTATCCAGGATTAGTTCATAAAGGTAGGTTTAGCCTGCACCAATCACTGGGGCCCATTTGGCTTTAAAAGAGGGCTGAACCCCTCACTTAGCAGATCATCAGACAACTTCGAAAGGAGTAAGATGAAGGACTCATTTGGAACCGGGCTGAAGGTACAGTCTACCTTATTGTAATGCTTACCTGGACTCCTTGGGAGCGTAATGCCTTCTCAGACTGTGAACCTGTACTTGGCCATTTTTTGGATTCCTTTTCTGTAAAAAACGGTAACAACAACAATAGAATGGCTATTCCATCTAATTACTGAGAAGGTGCTGCCTTAACATATATACTTTGGTATTCTCCCCTCTCATCTTTGTTTCTTATGAGTGGAGCTCTCCATCCTGGTTTCTACAGGGGCGTGTTGAAAATGGAATACAATGGAGTCTTGGAATGCTGAGGACTCGATAGTTGTTTGCCTTGAAAATGCCTATACTTTTCCAGGAAATGTCTTTAGGAAAGGTCTCTTGAGAAAAAACACCGTATTCTTTATATCATGCAATTATTCCTACGTTGGAGAGATCTCGCTTCCTAATAATTAACTTTTCTTTTGGAGGTTCTCAGAATTCGAATTATCGCTGCGGATGACTACGAAGTTACTTAGGCTGAGGAAATGCTAAACAACGTAAGTTCAACTATACAGAATAACTGCAGTCTTCAGGAAAATCACAGAAACAACTTTGCTGAGAGAAACTTGCAGTACTACAGGTACGTAAGCTTATTCAACTTTCTTTTGTATTTTTCTATTCAGTTTGTTAGTTAATTAAATATCTCTGGTTTATCTGCAGATTTTCAGAAAGCTGAGGAAAGTTCTTTTGGAATGGTGCGGAGGCAGTGGATGAAACTTCTGACTGAAGATACTGTGGCTTCGGTCGAAAACTGCTTTAGGATGATACTGCAGCTGTGAGAAAAACCTCTGACTTAAGATGCTGGGGCTTTGGACCAAAACTGCTTTGGATGATGCTGCGGCTGTGAGCAAAACCTCTGACAGGAGCTGCTGCAGTAATTAACGACCACTGCTGGCTGAGAGACTGCTTTGAAGAAAACTACAGTTCGGTAAGTTTTTCTATGAGCTATGAAATTCTGTTGTATTTTTTTCTGTAAAGCTGATGTCTTATATTAGGAGGAGAAAGCATTGGTAGTGTTACCCGCTGTCAGCAGAAAAGGCGCGAATCAAGCGATTCAGCGGAGGCGGGGCTTAAGTAGCTCCCTCTGCCATATCAATGGAGCGCACTGTCAGATCTGAATGGTTCTTGCGGCAGCCATGTTTGGAGTAAAAGGCCAATATTAACGCTATGAAAGTCTATGGAAACTGTTGCTGGGAGTGGTGCAAATGCCATGTATGCCAGGCTAAAACCCACTTTTGACCCACTGACTGAAGCAATGTTCCAGGCTGAACTGGGATGCCTGAATGTACACTGTGCTCCTTGGCTGGGTCATGACAGTTTCCCCCCCTCCCAAGACCCCTCCCGAGGATATACCATCCAGTCCTGGCTTAGCTGGATGATCTGATGGATCTTTTGGAGTACTTTTGGGCATGAATGTGTGAGCTGTGTTTCCAACCCTTTCCAATCTACAAAGTAGAATAGTTTCTTGGAATCTAAGATTTCTTTCACTAAAAATTCTGGTTCTCCTTCTATGATGATTGGTTGTGGTGATGGTTGAAGTCCCTGGGTTCATTGGCTTTAGCAAAGAGTCATGGAATACAGGGTGAATTTGCATGTGAGATGTAAGTTCAATCTTACTGCTACAGGATTGACTATGGTTTCTACAGAAAAAGGGCCCAGAAATCTAGGCTGGAATTTATATGGGTCTTTAAGTGCAATGTGTTTAGAAGACAACCAAACCTTGTCCCCCACTTTATGCTCTGGAGCTTCTCTTCGAAGGTTATCTGCAAATTTCTTTTGGCTTTCCTTTGCTGTGGTCAAATGTTTCAGGACCTCTTTCTGTACATGGGTAATATTCTCATGAAGGTTTTGTACTGCAGGCATCTCTTTCTACTGGGTTGAAGGTAGAGGTCCGAGGATGTGAACCATTAAGTATGTAGAAAGGAGTATAACGTTCATAAGTGTGTTCGGAGTTATTATGCGCATACTCAGCAATCCAAAGGACATCCACCCAAGAATAATCTATCTGGTGGAGGAGACATCACAGATATTGTTCTAGAGTCTGGTTCTTTCCGTTTGGCAATCAGTTTGTGGATGGTGACTTGTAGATAAACGTACTTCGACTTTAGCCAACTCACAACACTTCCTCCAGAATTGGGAGACAAATTGACTTCCCCTATCAGAGATCACTGCAGACGGAAATCCATGGAGACATACTATTTGTTTCAAGAACACCTTTGCTAGGACTGATGAAGTAGGAAGCCCCCTGAGGGCAATGAAATGAGCCATTTTGGAAAACAAGTCCACCACTAGAAGGATCATATTAAAGCCTGAACAAGGAGACAATTCAGTAATAAAGTCCATAGAGATGGTCTGCCATGGTGCTGGTGTGACTGGTAACGGTTGCAGTAGTCCTGTGGGTCTCTGCTTTGAGCACAAATGCCACAAGTTCAAACAAAAACTATGATGTCCTTGCGCCATGTCGACCACCAAAAATGTCTTTGGATTTTGAGCGTGGTCTTAGCGATTCCAGGGTGGCCTTCCAATACGGCTCCATGGTAATCTGCCATAACTTTCTTTTGTAGCTCCAGATTTGGTAGGTAGAGCCGATTCTGGAAATAAGGTAAACCTCCTTCAATGTTAAACTTGGGTCCTCTGGATTTCCAGGCATCTAACTCTGAAGTGGTCATACTGAGGAGGTTGTGTTCCTTTAAGTCTTCCTCCGAAGATCTTGTGACTCCTTGCATCTTTTCTTCTGGAATTGTATTTACAGGGTCGGAGGTACTTTGGGTTTCTTCTTTCTCTCCTATCTGTGACAAGGCATCCGCTTTTCCATTACGTACTCCTGGGCGGTAAGTGATAACGAAGACGTATTCTACAAAGAACAATGCCAAAGGAGTTTTCAAGATGATTGAGCCTTTGCATTGAGTAAATATTGCAGGTTTCGGTGGTCTGGGAAAACTGTGTCTGTATGCCGGGCCCCTAACAGATGGTGTCTCCATTCTTTAAAATAGTTCTTAATGGCTATTAACTCCTTATCTGTAATGCTCTAGTTTAATTATGCAGTTGAACATTTCTTTGACCAAAAGGCCAGTGGATGCAGTAGTCCGGTTTTGGTATCTTTCGGGGATGCTCCCATTGCAGCACTGGACATATCCGTTCCTATGATAAATGGTAGCTCAGGTTGTGGGTGTCTGAAAATGGGAGCAGTGGTCATTTTTTCTTTTAAGATCTGAAAATTCTTTTCAACTTCCTTGGTCCAGGAGAATGTCTTGTGTTTTCGCAATAGCAAAGTTATTGGATGGACCAGTTGGGGAAATCCTGCTACAAAGCGTCTGTAGAAGTTTGCAAATCCTAAAAAACTTTGGACTCCTTTAACTGATGTAGGGGAAGGCCAATTCAAGATGGCCTCAACCTTTCAGTTGTCCATTTGAATTCCCTTTGGTGACAGGATAAATCCTAGAAACTCCACTGAGGTCCCATGAAAGGAGAATTTCTCTAGCTTGACAAATAGTTTGTGTTGCTGTGATTTGGGTTATGTGTTCTTGAATCGAGCTTGAATAAATTAGTATATCATCAAGGTACACTATGGTACAAACATCAAGTAATTTACATAAAACATCATTCATAAAGTTCTGGAGAGCTGCGGGGGCATTGCAGAGGCCAAAGGGCATGACTTGGTATTTGTATAAACCGTATTTTGTGCGGAAGGCAGTTTTCCATTCATCTCATTCCTTGATTCCCACTAAGCGGTAGGCTCCTCGAAGATCTAGTTTAGTGAACATTTTTGCATACTTAACTTGATCCATTAACACAGGTATGAGTGGACGGGGGTACTGGTTCTTTACTGTTATCTGGTTGAGGGCACGATAGTAAAAGTAGGAAGGTCCTCTTCTTTCTTGGGTACGAAGAACAAGGGAGATGCCATAGGGGGCTTAGAGGGCCAAATGAAACCATTAGCGAGATAGTTTTCCAAATAGGTCTTCAAATGTATATTTTCTTGTTCTGTTAAAGCGTAAATTCTGCTGCATGGGGTCTTCGAACCAGGGATCAAATCAATTTGACAATCATATGGCTGATGAGGGGCTAACACGTTAGCCTGTTCTTCTTCAAACACTTCCTGGAAATCCCATTACTTCGGTGGAAGAGTTCACTTGGCTGAGAAACTGCTTCGAAGAAAACTACAGTTCGGTAAGTTATGAAATTCTGTTGTCTTTTTTCTGTAAAGCTACTGTTTTACATTTCTCTCCTTTGGCAGGTTCTGTGAGGAGAAAGCGTTGATAGAGTTACCCGCTTTCAGCGGAGAAGATGCGAAGCAAGCGCTTCAGCTGAGACAGGGCTTAAGTTGCACCCTCTGCCACATCAATGGCGCGCGCTGTCAGATCTGAATGGTTCTTGCGGCAGCCATGCGGCAGCCATGTTTGGAGTATAAGGCCAATTTTAACTCTATGAAAGTCTATAAAAACTGATGCTGGGAATGGTGCAAATGCCACATGTGCCAGGCTAACACACACTTTTGACCCACTAACTAAGGTACTGTTCCTGGCTTAACTGGGATGCCTGAATGGACACTGTGCTCATTGGCTGGAATCATGACACTTACATCTTCCACCAGTGAAGGAAGGCCAGGAGTTCCAAGAGTGAATCAAGATCCCTCCCCTAAACATCTCCCATGGAAGAGAGGAAGTTACTGAACTCAGAGGACCCGTCCAGTAGCTCCAGAACCGGTACCCAGCCAGCACACAGTATGCCCTGCTAGGTTCTGCCAGCAAGCATCCTAGGTGGGAAATGCCGGAGAGTCTCTGGACAATGGACAAGGCAGTTGCCTGCAATCAGTCTTCTGATCTTTGGGCCGTCTGCCTTGTAAGGATACAAGCCCTGCGAAGAAGCTAGGAGGAGTGACAAACAAGCATTATCCAGTGTCCAACTTTTAAGGAAATGTTTGAGACAGTTGAGTCCTCGAACTGCATCCGGCTGCACTGCTGACTGTTGTCATGCCGCAGTCACAAGAGCCGTCCAAGCCGCCTCGACCAGCATTCCCGATCCACCAACCAGCACTTGGACAATGATTCTTGGCCCTGAGCCACCGCACTGAACAGCCTGCAGACATCCGTCCAGCCTTGCTTGCCAAACTGCCTTCTTCCTGGCACCCGGAGCTGTCTCCCGCCACTAACTCTGTCTCAAAGGCTGTGAAGCGGCCTGGAACTGCCTTGTCACTCTTCAGCACCAAGAACTTTTTCAGCACCGGGTACATTGTGGTTCTGCCCCCCTGGTCCTTTTCTGATGGCCCCTAGAGACAGTTACAACCCTTTGCTCCCTTTGGCTGGAACCAAATAACCTTGAACTATAAGACTAATTACTTTACCAACTACCTTCACGTCAGAATCCAGAGTGCATCCCTTTCCTTCCTGAAATTGTCTGTCCTCTGTGTTCCTTTACAGGATGGGTCATGTTTGTATGTTGCTAGAACTATCTAAAAACTGTAGTAATAACAATATAACAAAAAATGACCAATAGATACAAAAGGTGACAGTGTGCTTTTGCTTCAATAATTCACAGCAAATCATTTTAATTCATCATATATCAGTACATCTAAAAAGTAAACTCTAAAAAAGAAGCTCATATTCTTAACCCCATCAGTCATACTCTATCACACCCATTCATACACATACATTCTCTGATATTATAAACAAAAATGGTGTCACAATGTCACCATATCATAAAACACAATACAATTCTAAACTTAAACGCCTTCTAATTGTCCATGTCTTTGGCCCTTCAATTCCTGCCAACCTTCATCAGGACAGACCTCAACAACCAACTGTATGTTGCCACGCAGGAGGATGGGTTTGAGCAACATAATCTCCACTATACCCAGTGTCGAAGGCGGGTATGGAAGTCCGAGGATGAATTCCTTGTGGGCTGTATCAGGAAATGCAGCAATACTGGCCAGTCATATTTAGTTAGTTATTCATTGCGAGCCACCAGCATACATCTTCCTGATTTGTGGGAGAATCATGTCTTAATGATGATTTCTCGAGACGTCAGTATATATGCTACCTGGAAATCCTGTCGCACTTGCGTCGATGAATATGCTTTCAGCCATTCCTGTTGGTCCAGAATGTAGCCCCGCAAAGTATTTGTGATTTAGTATCCGATATCTGTTCCAAATTGCAATAACTAGAAAGAGATGAAAACATTCCAGAATGCAATCATATGCGTCCACAGCAGTAAATGGTTCTGCAAAGCTGTGAAAGCAGAAAAGGAGTATTACTAAAGTAAATATGTGTATACAACCTTGACTGAACAGTCTCTTTTATCATTGGGTAATAATTGCATATTTGCTGTGTTGCAACTAACCAACGATCCACGACCGTGCGGACATAAGCCTGCCGCTCCATCCACGTCACCAAAATTGGACAACGAGGTCTTATAATTCACTTGTATTCCAATCTGTTTGGATGCCTTCTGGTGTACTAGAAGTGTGGGGCTGATTGATGGTTTAGAAAACCATACTCATCCCTGGACCACTGGTGCCCCGGAAGTTGATTTGTCACAGTGCAGTAATTTTTACTTCACTAGTTAGCCCAATGTACCTGTATGGTAGACATTGGTGTACTAATGTATTTTTAAGATAATTTTATTTTTGGGCTGTTACTTTGTTTGTGGGCATCATGAGACAGACCCAAAATTGCTGTAATTCTAAGCCCATCCTCACAACCTCAAGAGTAGTTTAAATGGACGTAGCCTGGTTTTCTGCCACAGACAAACCCAATACACATCCTGTTTGCGGCAACCTGTGCGTTTGGCAGTTTTTAAGGCATCCTGTTTGGATGGTTGCAAAAATCCTTTTGTGTCTTTTGGTGTGAGATTGAAGAGCTAGCTCAGGCCAGCCCATGAGTGAAAGTGCATTTCTAGCAGAGACCCTAGCAGAGAACCTAGAAATGGTTATTAACCAATGGGGACATCCTTCCTTTGTCCTAGGTTTTCCTATGGGGAACGTTTTACAAACATTTCAACTACTCTAAGTTGTCTAGAATGGCGCTTTGTTGACGCTTGACATTTATTGCTGGACCCCCTTGGGTCGCTGTCGTTTCTCACCAAAGACTGGGATTTTGTGTCTAAATAAGATTTATTACAGAATGTAATGTAAACACTGCATTCGTGTCAATTGAAATGTACTACATTTTATATCTAACTTTAGTTATTTTGCTTCCATCTATTTCTAGGAGTGCTCTGTGATTCTTTAGATCTGATATAATAAACCTATATGTTTCCTTACCTTTGGTGGTCCTTTGGGCAATGCTTGAAATTGTTTAACAACGTCTCTCCCTCTAGGTGCTATACATACGTATATGGTTTACATGTGCGTAGCTAGTTTCTAGTGTGATTTATAGGTTGTCAGGAATGATTGGACTGCTCAGGTCACGTGTTGTCATTGTGTGTCCTGAACATGACTGTGAAATGTATTTTACAGATGTCTAGGGATGCCCTTTTCTCCCCGCCCCTTAGTACTATACTGTGCAGGTCTGCCTACAAGAGGTAGACCTTACATTTAACTTTAGGAGTGGGAAGGGTCTATAGTAGGCCCTTTTACGTTTTACCAACACTGTGGTTTACTGTGTGTTCTATCATAAACAAATAAGGCGTATTTAAACGTGTGTAGTGTATTATCTTAGATTATCTATTGTGACTAACTGTACCTGTGCTCCAACCTTCTCCCCCTGTCCTTGAGGACATTCTGCTCAATCCCAGTTACTCATAAGAGGGTGTTGTCTAATTTGCTTGGAACCTACTTCACCCTTGATCTAGATGGATGTGCAACCCCTAACCAGACACCTTCATAGAGAAACCACTGAGCCACTGCTTTCAAGTGAGAGGTAATGCATCCGTTGGGAGAAAGACAAACCAATGCGCTCACTTCTAGGATATAGAGGCAAAACCCCAATCAATAAAAAATGCACAAGAAATTGCTTTTATGTGCTGTACTCTGGTGGGGATAGAAAGTAAGAGAGCACAAATGCAAAATGCTGATTTCTTGGGTACATTGGCAAATGCCTAAGTCTTAACTCTGGATAAACTGAACTCTCACAGGAAGTGCCCAGTGTGGAAGGTTTTGCAAGTAACATAAAGTATTCTGGCATTATACAGAGAGATCCCTAAGTATAAGCAAAGGAAGAGCCAGACTAAAGGCATATTCCGTATGCTGGTAGAACAACATAATTATTTGAGAGGAAGTAAGAGATTACAATGCTGCATTGTGGGATACAGCAACAACACCCAGAGCAGTAGAACAATGCGAAAATGACTTTTGGACGCATTGTCCTAATGCAATGATAAAGTCCAGTGATAAAGAAAATGGGAGAAAGATAACACATACTGGAGAGAGATTCATATTCCAGAAACCAAAATAGAAACATTTAAAACAGTATTCTCTATTCTGATAAGAGTCCAGAAAGAAAGCACACAACAGCGACGTGGCGAGTTGGAGAGTGTAATTAAGCAGAGATAAAAGTCAAGAACACTAACCATATGCAGAGAGAGATATGCTTCTAAAATACATATTTGTATTTTACTTTCTGTCTGCATTCTTTGGGTGGAACATAAAACGGGCTGTATTGTTCGGTGCAGTCCCTTTTTATTTATTTACTTATTTATTTATGTCATATTTATAATGCTGCAGCCCATTGGATTCACAGGCTGGGCACCACAACAAGAGTGGGGGCAGGGGGAACCTAGAAGGGGACATCTTTTATATATTTGTTTGTAAAGGACAGAACACCATGAATTGCCCCCACCGGCAAACCTTGCTGGCCAAAACCTGGAATGAGCCACCCATGGTTTTAGACCACTTGAAGAAAGGAATACTGACAAAAAACAGAACAAAACACAGAAGGCAGGGTTCTGCTAGGCTAATATCATCTGATTATATTTCTGAGGTATTGTGTGGGAGAGCAATGCAAGCATTTGTAAGCTAGTGTGAGAGACTTGAATGAGGTCTGTGCCTTCACAGCCAACCAGTGCACCTCTTAAATTTAAGTGTAATATTGGCACCAGCTGCCATTGGCCCTCATTACAACTCAGGCGGTAAGGGGTTTACGGCGCCGTAAACAGCGCCAACCCTTACCGCCTGAGTACGAGGTCCCTTAGCACCATGGCGGATTTAACACCTGCTTTTAGCAGGTGTTAAAATCCATGGCGCTAAGGGACCATGGAGTTAATTACGCCACCGTAATTTACGGTGGCGTAATTAACGCCTTCCCCACTCCCATTATGCCCTATGGGGCAAAAATGGGAATGGGGAAGGGTAAATGGGGATTGGGGACTTACCGCCCCGCCAAGGTCGGAATGGGGCGGTAAGTCCACCAACCACCATGGCGTAAACATAGTTTACGCCATGGTGGTAAAGTCACGGCCCAGGCGGTAACTTACCGCCTGGGTCGTAATGAGGGCCATTGTGTGGAAATAAGTAGTGACTAAAGTGCCTATTCAGCTCCACCCTACTACTACACCAGCAGTGATCCCAAAAATGAAGGCAAAACAAGCAAAGCCCAACATGTATGCCTCCTACACCTCTTTTTGTAATGAAGGCCACAGGCAGGCTGTACTTTTCAAAGGTGGTGTGATTAGCAATACAAACAGCAATAATACTTTTGGTATCAAAATAAAAGAGTGTTCAACCAAGGTTCTACAAAGATTGGTTTATTAATTAAAGTAACAAAAATGCACACAGCTAATTAGACTACTGGGCCACCCTTGTAAGGGAAAACAGGGATGAAAACAGATATGTCAGCCTTTAAAATAAAGGGCATAGCTGGTTTTGTAAGCAGTGGTGCTGAGGCAAAGATTTCAGCAGGAAAATATCAGTCATTGAATTTGAAAAGATGCAGAATGGAACATATTTATTTATTTATTTATTTATATTTGTAGAGTGCACTACAGCCCACAGGCATCGAGGTGCTGTATGTATAATTCACTAGGGTATTCTGGGGTGGGTCATTTGGAAGGGCCACTTTAAATACCTTTAGTTCCTTTCATTCAGGTGTTCTTTTGTGGTTGAGCCCCTGTCGAGCAAGTCTAGTCATTCTGATGCATGGTGAACCAGTGTCAAGATTATTTTGAGTCTAGGATCCCAAGTCAGCGTTCGAGAGGGGTTGGGTAGATGGCTTCCAGCAGATCAAGTCGGGGGCCAGTCGTGGTGAGACAATGTTTCCATTGGGTTGAGTTTACATTCGAGATGGGTGAGTCGATGTCTTCCATTGGGTTGAGTCAGCTTTCGAGTCAGGTTCGGGGTGGTGCTTCAGCTGGATCGCGTTGGCAGTCAAGGTGCAGCAAGTTGAGTGGTTAAACGGAGTTAAGTTAGCAGTCAAATCTAGATGAAATGATACACTTCAATGTATCAAGTTGGTGTTGAGAGGGTTCGAAGAGAAGGTGAGCGGTATGAAGTATTGTAAGTGTCAAAGGCAGCACAGCATGTCATGCAGTGGCTCGAAATGAGTTAAGCATGTTTGAGCAAATCGAAAAGTGTCTGGAGGCCATAAAAAGATGTGGGGCTGCTTTCTTGGATTTGTGTTGATGGAAGATCCATTCCAAGGTTTTATGGACAAGGTGAGTCCTTTCCTCTGCCCTTCGGAACCAGGATGGTTTGTAGAGAGCACGTGCAGGGTTCTGTCGTTTCCAGTGAGCAGGCCCTGGGTACCAGTGTCTCAGTTGAAGAAGGCCTTTTTCAGGCAGCTGGCCATCCAAAATATGCCCTTGTGATGGTAAGGAAGAAGAGCTTTCTTCCTCTTTAGATCTCCTGGTTTTCACATCTCTGGCACAGGAATTTGGAGTAGACTGTACTTCCAATCAGTTTCGAATGAATAGTTCTTCAAAAGTTTTGCAAATATTAATCAAATGAGGGCAGAGTTACTGCTCCCCCTTATGTAGGTAGAATTCCACAGAGTATTGGTCCAGAGCAAGTCTGTTGTTCAGGGCCCTTTGCTCACTGATATCACACCCTTACCGCTTTGTCTACAGTACGTGGAGAGGAGCCAGGAAGTTTGGGAGCCCTAGAAAAATGCAGGATTTTGACGCCCCTCTGCGGAGCGAAGCTCTCCCTGGGCTATTTTAAATTCACCCGTTACTCTTTCTGTCTAAATCCAGGACAGCCCTGAAAGTACCAGTTCACAGAATAATCCCCTAAGTAGTGTCCCTGTACCCAGAGGAGTTGACAAGCATTCCCATGGGTTCAACAGGGCGGATAAGCAGATATCACTTGCAGAAACAGAATTAGCAACAGCATTTTACAATTTACAAATATTTTTTTTTAAAAGCTCAGGCTAAACTGACCAGATAATATTCTGTCATAGCCATATCAAGACAACCTGAAGGTGTTTAATAATGTTTTGGTAGGCCCCTAAAAATAAGATGTTGCAGTAGTCATGGCCCGGGCACCAATGGCACAATTGTCTTCAGACAAGAAGAGATTAATCTGGTGCTGCAGCATCAGATGGTAGTTGATGTAGCTTACCACAGCATTCACTTGAACACACGTGGAAAGTGCTGAGCCTTCGACTCACAACTAGAGGACTTTGGAAGGGATCGTCTCCCAATAAGGTCCAACAAAATCTTCTTAAAGGTTTGAATTTCAGAGATTATTAAAAAAAAGTAATGGAAGACCCCTTCTTTGAAATACAAAAGTCTACATAAGATTGGACAAAATCAAGTATGATTTTAGGTCCAATGCTTGTCCTTTGAACAAGTAAACGTTCCCTTCTGACACCACACCAAATGTGCTTTGTGCTATAGGAACTGGAGGGAACAGGAAGGAAAGATATAGTCAAAGAGAAACAAGAAGCTAGAACCTTCTTCAAACTGTAAAGAGATCCTTCTGTCTACTCTAACCCTGCCCCATATAATTTGTAATAGAATAGAATAAAAAGCCTTTTGGTATGCATCACCCTGGTGTGATGCTACCCCTTAGGCAAATGGGTGTGCCCTTTGATTCCTGGTACCAGGACAGCTTCCTGTGGAGTTACATAACCTCACAAAGGAGCAAAGAGAGGCAACCCCCAAGGCTATAAACCTGCTAGCAGCAGCAAGGATAGCCTGTCTGGCGAGAATACACAGAACCTTCCACAGCAGAATTGGACTCACATGGCAGACACGTGTGATGCCCAAACGATGTGGCTTGGATAACTATGAGAGATTCTACCCGCCATACCCTAAACTCAGGTCTGGCTCATAGTCACAGTTGTGTGTGCTCCCAGGACAGCAGTCACATAGTTATGTAGTTTTTTGGAATAGGGGTGCACGTATTAAATGGAAACCCTTCACTGCAGAGATGTGGTTTTCACTGCAGCTGTCAAGAGGGCATCTTTGACTTCTTAACCTGCTTTGTGACACTGGTAGAGAAGGCTTTGCAGATCAGACTACGGATCAAGCAGGTCACAGGTGCACACTATGCTTTTGGCATGGAGCTTCAGGAAAAGGAGACCTGATTAGCAGGTCACCCTTTCTGAGATGGAATTACCCACACCATTGTTGTTAGTGGCGATTCCTCACAAGAGAAATGAGGATGGCCTGTTGCAAGTAATTGACATCTTCAGCCGGAAGCTATGCCAGAAATTCTTTTGCTCCAGCTGTAACCCTGAAAAAAGTTAGACGTGAGCTCAGTCAAACAGTATTGGAGGGTCAACTACAAAAAAAGATCCCAGAACCAAGTAACCTAGCCCACCTCTCTACATGGTGGATCCCACTGGGGGCACATCACATTTGGGCCATTGGACTCAAAACCTTGAATTCTCATTTGAAATTTAAATCTTGTTATGTTTGTGTTCTTGTATGTATTGTATGTGTTCTCAAAGATAGTTATTTAGAGTAGTGCATTGTAGATGTTTGTCAGATAAAATATGTATTTTGTTCTGACAGATTATACACATTGGGCCTCATTACGACCCAGGCGTTAAGGGTTAACGCCGTCGTTAACCCTTAACGCCTATTCTGATTTTAACGGCTGCTTTTAGCAGCCGTTAAAATCCATGGCGCTACCCTGCCATGATGCTAATTACGCCACCGTAATTTACGGTGGCGTAATTAGCGCCTTCCCCACTCCCATTATGCCCTATGGGGCAAAAATGGGAATGGGGAAGGGTAAAATGGGAAATGGGGATTTACCGCCCCACTCACCTTGGAATGGGGTGGTAAATCCGCCATCCACCATGGTGTAAACATGGTTTACACCATGGTGGTAAGGGTACGACCCAGGCAGTAACTTACCGCCTGGGTCGTAATGAGGCCCATTATGTAGGGAAGATGTATTGATTATTTCTGTTGACAAGTACGGCTGGCACCCTAAGGCAAGTAGGTGTCAAGAATAGAACCACGCAGCCTTTAGAGAAATATATGTAGCCTGCCTCTTGGTGGAAACATTGGGGGTTGTTCCCTGATACCCAGCCTTGGCTTCCACTGTACTCCAGCCTAGCATGTAATTGTGGATAGGGCACACAGAACCTGGAGAAGGGGTTATTGCTGGATTCGAGTACAAGAAGCAGAGGGCCTGAATCTTCAGTCCAAGGAGACATAAATCTATAAACCCAGGGGACAAGCGAGAAGTGTGGGGAACGCTTCAAAAACCACAAGATTGTTAGTAACTAAAAAATGACAACCTGTCCTGGGAAAGGAACATGAGTATGTTTAAGAGACTTTTGTTTGAACACTGATCATAAAGAGCAGCCATCCTGTTGTTGTTTTTTCTTTAGTCATCCTTCTTTGGTCCGAATCTGTAACTGTCCCTAATAAACCTTTTTAACTATTCCTCACTGTGGGGCTGTGTAACTTCACGGGCAGATTTACTGTTAACACCGTCTGGTTCAGTGGAATTACTGCCATATTGGAAGGTGACGTGAGCATCAGTGTTAACGGTAACTGCATATGCAAGGGACGGTGGGAGATTTTGCAAATATACATGCATTGTAGAGGAAATTTGCCTGTGAGCCCATTCAATCATGAGAAGCACCCTTGTGTGCTGGGAAAGACCAAGTGCCACAGTGAACCCCCAGTGCCACCACATGTACAAGCCACATCACCAGCCCAACAGGCAGTGAGCCCATGCATGTGGGGTGTACACCCTAAGCAGACACTACCCCCACCTTGCATTAGTTGTATACTTTGGCCTGCAATCGACCCTACCCATCGGACCACATGTGTGTATGATGACCTTCCATCATATTGTATGAGTGGCTTGCAAGCCAACGTACAAGTATGCATGATGGCTTACAGTATGTCTTTTTCACCCGGCTGGTTCACAGTTGACTCAGGAGTCTTATGCCAGCCCATCTACATCCCAGCATAGGGCCACTGGTTCAAGCACTTCAACCTCCACCTCTGCACTGCCCAGAAATGGGGAAAGTTAGAAGAGGGCAGAATCGAGGCACCAGAGCCAGGACCCAGCAGTGCCATGCCAGCCACGACAAGTGTTGATACCGTCACTGCTGGCACTGCACCTAATGACAGCGCACCCTACAAAAATGCAGATGCTGCACCCCCGGCAGCTGCATCTGCCACTCCACAGACAGCCCCTGTGGTTGTGTCTGAGGAGCCACATGCAACCACTGATACCCATTGATCTAGACCTCAAACCCACCCATCTGCCTCATAACTCCCCCTCATTACTTGAGGAAGACAACTAGGCACAGCTGCAGTATGACCTGAATACAGAAGGTGACACTGATGCCAGTGGACTATGTGATGCAGGTGACAGGGGTTTTGGGCCCCCCTGCTTCAGCCCCAACCCTCATTATAGCCCAGAGCACAGGATTCCATCGATGCAATCCGGAGGAGTCTGGACGTGATGGAGTGGCAGCAAATACATCTTGGGACCATTGCAGATAGGCAGGTGCAGCGTCAGCAAGCTATACATGACTCAGTGCAGGATGCGTCATGATGGAGTGCAAGGTCCTTGGATCCGCAGCTATGGCAATCATCTGTGGCAACTGCTCCTAACTGTTGTGGGCCAGAGGATGAGAGAGCTAACAGAGGGCATCTCAGCATTTGCTCCTGACCGTCCGGCACATCCGGGCCTAGAGTCTGACCCACCACCTCAGTCACCCCCATAGAGGGTTCGTCAGCTGGCAGTCCACAACACCACTCATTATAAAATGTGGCAGGTCCACATCCAGAACAGCCTGGCAAGGGCATAAGGCCAAGGAAAGAAATTAACATTGTTACTTCTTGACACTATTTCAACGGGCACGGGGGAGGTGGGTGGAAATGGGTGTTTCGGATGGGCAAGGTGGATGGCTATGGGTGTTGGGTATTTGGGAGGTGGGTTGGTATGGGTGTTGGGGATGTAGAGGTGAGTGGATATCGGTGATGGAGACAGATGTTTTTCACAGTTCACTATTAAACACAACTTCAGTTGAAGAAATGCTAGGACAATCCTTTTTTATGAATGTAATGTATTGAAAAGGTGGCTATAAATTAAGGGAAGCAGCAAGTGAATAATAATGTGTTTAGAAATAATTGTCACATAATCGTTGCCGCAACAGATAACCATTCCTTCCCTCCTCCCGCTAACTGCATGGCAGCACTGCACCAGCAGGAAGTGAGTCGTTGTCATCTGGGGACGCATGTCCTGATCATGGGGGCAGGAGGATATTTCACCTGAGGCAGATGTTGTGCAGCATGGCACGGGCAAGAAATATTTGAGCAACCTTCTCTGGCCTGTACTTCAAGGCCCCTCCGGTCTGGTGTAGACACCAGTAAAGACCCTAAGGTCCGCTCTATGCACAGCCTGGTCCTGACGTTTGCCTGATTGTAGGCCTCCTCTTGTGGATTGCGCACAGATGTCATTAGCCATGGTATCTGGGGGTATCCAGAGGCACCTCCATGGGCATAGGTCACAGGTGTCAGTCACAGTGCATCGTGGATGTGTTGCAATTTTCAAAGTTATGTTAATGGACACATGCATTTTTGCGCATTGTTGTACAACATGGTTTTTCCATCCCTGTGATTGAAAGTAGTGTTATATACTATAGGTGTACATATGCATTGTCATCTTACACCATGCACACAGCTCACAACCAGCAGTGGTCAGTTTCATGGCTTATTATCAGCATTGCAGAGTGTATCTTGCCTGTGTTGGACCTGTGCATTGTTATCATGCATGTGCCCTGATGGGTGATTTGCTGTTTTAGTGCATGTTTGCAGCATCTGTGTTCCTTCCATTATGGATTAACATACATGGTTGGCAGATTACATGACATCACTTCCTGCCACTTTTGCCTTGTGCAGTGTTGAACTGTGACATTGGATGTGTAGGAATGTGTTCCATATGCATTATGGTTCCTGCAGTCCTCTATGTGTGTATTACTTACTTGTTTGGGAAATAAGCACCACTGGCATACTACTCTATTGTCCTGCATAGCTGAGTCCTGTGGGTTGGTGGCTGTCATTTACATAGCATTTAACTTGTGCTGTGAGACTGGTTTGTGTGATAGCACTTGTACTCACCCAGTATCCATGTCCGTTGGCCTCTGTGGCTCTCCATTTATGCAGCCAGTGTGCTGTGCCACAGGACCATAACATTCTGTGTGGAACCAGGGAAGTGGGCATTGCAGTGTGTGATCATGAGGTCAGCATCATACATGGCATAGACATTCATGGAGTGATACTGCTTCCTGTTACGGCATGCCTCTTCGGATGCCTGCGGATGACCAATTCCACATGAGTGCAGTACAGAGCAGCAAATATGTTGGGCAGGTGAACTGCTGAATAGAAACGTGCCTCTGTGGCATTAATCTGTGCCAGGGTGATGGGCAGGGAGATGTGCCGGGACGCATTGCACAGCAGTGCTTCCAGCACTTGCCTAAGCACAAATAAAAAATGTGGGCAGAGACATGCCATGCAGCATGCCCACAGTGTGCTGGCAGATGGCACTTGCAAGGAAATGAAAGACCAACAGAAGCTTCAGCAGTGGCATAAGGCAGGTTTTATGTTGATCCTGCTCTGTATGTTGTCATGGATTGGGTAGAGTAGCTCTACAATGGTCTCCCTGTTCAGCGGGTACAGGGTTATCTGCTGGATATCAATTAATGCCCAGAGAATATGTGCTCGCCTTACATTGCATCTCCTCCTTCTCTCTGCACCCTGTGCTGCTGTTCCTGCCTCTGCAGCTCAATGCGGGCATATCAGCATGTATGGAATGCATGTGGAAGATGGTGATATTGACCATATCTGAATATCTACATTCTGTGTGTTGTACATCTGAAGTCATCCATATGCATACCAGAACTACACATCTCAGAATGGTAACAGGAAAGCAGGAATTTACAAGCACTTCTAGGACGCCAAGTGGCATCGTGTTATTTATGCATCCCTTAAACCAGACAATAATGCAAGCTTGATTGTGGTAATCACGCATGTAGCAACATCCCATGTGAGGAGCCATTCAGAAGTCATGCCCAATGCAGCCAGATGCCTACACCACTCACACGGCTCAACATCCCAATTCGTGTGGCATGGTCCATATTGGTACTTGGCCGGTCTCACAGTGAAAGTGCAAACTGAACCACAATAGTATGAAAATGTGAAATTTGCATCCAACAGTGGATTGGGGAGGGTAGTCATGTGTGATAGTTGTAGAGGCAGGCAAGAACCCAGAGTGTTGGTGAGTGCAGGTGGGAAGTGCATCAGTCCCAAGTAACTGCCAGGTTCCATTTGCTCAGTGGCGCACACACACATGTATAGTCACTTGGGGAAGAAGCAGCCATCAATCCTGAGGCAGTTAACCTTGACAGATGTGATGCACTGGCACGCTTTTATGTTAGTGCGAGTGTAGTTTCGAATGTCCATGCTAATGGTTTCTTTGTTTTTTTTAGAATGAAGGAACCCCGTACCCCCTTTTGTTTTGTTTTTGTAATGTCGCCTGCAAGGGGGTTACACACTGAACAACTTGAAAATAATTATTGTCAAGTCCTTTCGGGGAATTGAATTCAATATTTTTGTGTTAAGCACAGGATTAAATCGGGTTGGATGTCATGCCATTTGATCATACTTGTTTAGTCCTTAGCTATCATTCATCTTTCACAGAGAACCTTTGGAAGCTATGAGCATCACTACAGGATTAGCCACATAAGGGAATGATAAGGGATATCACTGGGGTGTGCTGGCTTTCCCATTATGTACTTTTACCCGAAAGGGCTGATTTACTACAAACGCCTTGCCAAGGGGCCAGTGAATTGTAAACAGTTCCTGCGCACACATGATAATATGCTCTTTTATTAGCCAGACACAAAGTTGTTAGGTGCTCCTTGTGATATGTAATGTGTTGCATCTTATTACACGGCTGCTACATTGTTCCAAAATGATAAACAACCATGGCATCACCAGATAACTGGAATCACCGTGGAAGGAGGAGACTATGTTATTGTCATGTGTGCATGTCAGTGTGTGCACATGGTACAGATGTCCACTCACAAACGCAGAATGTGTTTGGTGCTATGTGTGATCATGTAAAAAAAATGTCAGTATGGTTGTGCAGGGGCATGCGTCCATGCTTTGTGCAGTAATGGAGAGTTCCATGGCATTCTGATTTCCTTGTGACGTCCACTTGCTTTATCCCCTAGATGCAAAACTGTCATGGAAGGTGTGCCATTATGTAATTAGCATCCGCTTTTGAACAGTGATGTGCTGCCACGGATGTTAGTATCTGACTGAATCTCGGAGTAATAACCGCGCAGTCATGAACATCTAATCCCTGGCTTTGAGGGGATGAGTTGCAAGTGGGCTTAAATCTAGGCAGCCCATGACATCAAGAAAGCCAGCCTGGTGATGACGTGTCCCTTTGATTGCATTGTTCATGAATGCTATGGTGGAGAGAGGAGTGTCTGTCTTCATCCACTCCAATATTGTTTCCATCACCTGAGGGGTATTTTATTGAATGTGCCATCGCATAACGAGAGCCACCATATGCAAATCAGAAAATAAAACTGCTACTGCAGAAAAGCGAGCTTTGCCAAATCACTAATCCTGTGTCCGTGTTCTTAAGGAACTGGCTGATGACGACAACGTCGAGTGTGAGTTTCAGATGAAGGTTTTAGGTTGGCAAGCAGTCTATGATGGAAAATTGTGTGGGAAACAGGAAAGACAGAATTCTTCATGCACCGATTGACGGCTTCTGAAACCCAGTGCTTTTGTAGAGTTCTTGCATTCTGTTTTGTTACTCAGAGGACCGTGCGCAAGGGAGAGTAAGTACCAGCTGTAAAGAGTTTCACTGCCAGGAAGCGGTCCAAACAGCTACAGTCTGCCTTATAAATAAATACATAAACTCTATTAGCATTGCTCCGCTATGATTGCTGTTGGAGGGATTTCAAATGGTGACACGGGGGATACAAATACAACTGAAGGCAACGTAGGAATACATCTAAGATAGAGCAACCTTCCCTCTGGTCTTTCAAGTTGATGGATAGGCCACTGGTTTACTGACTTTATGGAAATTATGTTTTTATACCACTGAGATTCGAGAAACATTTTCCTTCTGGCAAGAGCTCCCGAGTTCGTACTATACCTTTTCTTTTCATTGTCATGTTGGCCAAATTCTTAGAAGCCACCTCATTGTGATACATTTTGTAATCTGTCATGAATTCTTGATGACTGATTGTGCCGAAGAAAATTAACACAATTCAAGGGCTATATATAGAAATCATTTTTTCCCTGGCAGTTTAACAAGTACAGCATCGCAGCTGTACAATAGTTGAGCTTTTTTCTTTAACAAAAAAAAAGTTGTTGAATTCCCTGCAAAATATGTTGATAAAACCAAACTACACGTACCTTCTGTAGTGGAATGTACACAGCCTATTTATATCCTAAGACACAATACACATGCATCCTCTGGGAGCCGTCTATTCACCAATGGAAAATGGTGAGTATGAAAATGAAAAAAAACTGAGAATGGGATCTTCATAAAATATTAAACATGTTTTCACGTTCAGAATGCATATCAAATGAAACAAGGGGGAAAAGCCAAACGCGACCCAAAGCTATCAAGTGAGCTCCACAGGAGAACCTTCCAGAGGCAGTTAAAGAAAAAAACATTTTTAGCAATTAAGACCCCCTGGGCTCAGGCTCAGCTCATCCCATTTGGGTAGAGTCTGCTGGTCCATTACTGAACCATGTAAAGTGAGAGGGATGAACCAGAGGCTAAGGAGCATACGGGCGCAGCCATCTCAGATATGATCAGGTCAAGATGTGGGAACAGCGCTACAGCATTATTCAGGGGGTTCACAAGATAAAAAGCCCTCTCAGAAAAGCAGGACTGCACTTCCAATTGGCAGTTGAGTGATTTCTAAATTACAATGAACTGTTCACATGAAGAGTGCACTGCCTGTTTACCAACAGACACATGCAGTCTCAAAGAACCATGAGCAAGTGTGGCAAGCTTTCTCCACATAATTAACTCTTAAGAGCATGACCCTTAATTTCAGTCAATCAATATTTATTTTAAGCAGTTTCACAAACTACATTGTAAAGTGCATTATTTCATAATAAAACAGCACATAATTCTCAGAAAACATGTTATAAACTAAAAACCCCCTTAAATCAGCCGCTGAAGACAAAATGAATACAAAGTACATACTTAAAAACACAAAAAACACACAATTCAAAACCAATTCATCATCCACATCCACGGCTAACATGTCTTTGAAAGATGGGTGATGACTATATCACTGCTCTAAGTAAGTACTAAAAAATCAAGTTGACCACATATAACATCCATATATTTCTATTTCGATTTAAGAAAACCTACTGCCATCAGGTTCCTGTCGAAATTGTGAAGCTCACCAAGGAGGAGTTTGAGAGGAATATGATGATTTTCCCCTCTTCCTTGGTTAAGTTTTAAGTACTTCTGTAGATTTCAAGGCCGCTTAGGGCCATGTATCTATGAAAGCCGATAAGTCACACTGTCCCTGAACTTAGACAGGTGAGAACAGCCTTTAATCTTTCATCTCTAATGCACAGAGAAAGTGTCAGTTGGCAGATAATTCAGATTTCATTTGTTGAATATTTGGGATTTCATAAGCTTGAACTTGAGGAGTACCCGAGGGGCATTCTGTGGGTTTATTAATAAATAAATAAACATTTAGAAATTACCTGAGGAATGGGGACTTGCCCTTTGCGGGCGAGTTCCAGGTCACTATTACTGTGATCGTGAGGCCTAAAAATACCAGAATAGGGAGGAATCATCATTTCTTGTTGTCCTGGCACTGAGGCCCTAGGGCGTCTTGCACCTTATAAGAATTAAATAACATAACATTTGTTTTGGGGATTCTGTCGAACTTTATTTTGAGGATTCTGTGAACTTTGTTCATTATCGGTCTCGTGTTTAGGGCTTTCGTTGTTACTCTCTTTATTCTTTCTGGTTCTTTGTCAGACTGTTTTCTTTCAGGTTCTCTGGTCTTTTGGACAAGGTATTACATCTGGGAAGGAAGCAAACCAGGGTTTTTGTTTCCACAGAGTGCTCTTCTCTTTCAAATATAATGGTTACATGTTTCACTTCACTGAATTTCACTTTCTTATTTTTCTCTTGTTTTATTACAAGGACTAAAGAGGGTTCACCATTGGCCTTTGCCAATTTTATTAGCAAACTCAGGGGAATTTTTGCAAGAGATTAAAGAAATGTCTTCTAAGGACTGGCACATCTTTCCTGTCACCTCCCCCCATTCCTATGACCATTAGAATGAGGATGTCCCTTTTGGTAGCTCATTAATTGCCCATTGCTCTCCAGCTGTAACATGACCTGTTGCTCCCGTTGTGAGAATCTCTCCCCACTTTGTGGACTACGGGGTCCTCTTTGTTCATATCTCTGTTCTTCTCTATAAGGGTAATTATCTTTTCTAGGTGAGTAGTTTTGATAGTTCTTGAAATTATTGTTGAATGTATGGTTGGATCTCCACTCACCCGGATTCTGAGGTCTGTTATCCTGGAATCTAGGGAAGGTGGAGGGTAACTTTCTTGGTGATTACTCCTAAAAGGTGGTGATTGATTTCTATCCCTGGAATCATTCTGATTTGAATTTCCTTGCAAACTTTCTCCTGGCTTCTGAGTATTACTTTCCATAGGAGGAATGTACTTTTAGCCTGGGATAGGTTTTGAGCCTTAATACCGTGGGCTTACAGAAATCTCTCGTTTTGTAGGGTCAGTATTTTGCATGCCAGGTGGTGGACTATTCAACTGGCTTTGAACAGAGGGTTTTCTGAGTCTATTAGGTTCTTTACCATCACAAGAATATGTGTTTGGATCTCCTGCTTCAAGTCCAAATGAAGAGTACTCCTCTCCTCAGCTACCTTAATGGTGTTCTTTTCCTTGTTTTGAGGTGTAGTTGGGTTCTGACCCCATAGGTCCTTTTGGCCGGCATGATTATCCACTCAAGGTTTCTTGAATCATCAAAAATCATACACTGAATCACCCTCATATTTTGAAAGTTCATGGGAAAATGTGGTTTTGAATTCTGAATGTATCTCAGTATCTGCACAGCAATACATCTGGACAAACACTTGCATGAGTTCTTGAGCAAACTCCCCAGGAGATTGATGTTCAGCTCATATTAAGTTGTATGCTAACTTGTGGGATTCTTGTGGGTTTCTGTAAATTGAAAAATCTTTCAAAATGGCTGCCTTGTAAGAGGACCATTTGTAATGATTTTGATCTTCCAGCCCAGCAAAGAGACTAGAAAACCTGGGAGAGAATATCCCTTTTACAAAATCCATCATCATCATCATCATTAACAATACTTTATTTCAGCTTGTAGCCATAAAAGCAGAAATAGACAAATCTGAGTTAAAAGGGAAAAACACATGCCTTTGGTGTGAAATATAAAATTAGATTGGTCCACATTCAAGTTCATCTAGAGTTTTTCAAAAACATTATAGTGCAAATAGGCACATTTCCAAAATAAATAATCATACTCAATTCAAACTAAGTTGGCATAACATTTACAATTTGGTTCTCCTTCTGCTCCAGGCTCTGATTAAATAATTCAAAATGGCATAGACAACATCAGGTAGAGAAGAGTTCCTAGATAAAATGTCAGCTGTAAATAATGTGCATACGGTGTGGTTTTTAAAGCACAGTCTAATATTCCCCCTCAGATATGAGAATAGCCTGGGCAAATGAACATAAAATGCTGTACAGATTCATTTGCATTTTTACAAAATGGACACCAAACATTTCCCTTCTTATACCAGTCATTAGAAAGTGGGGATAGTGAAGGATTTTGAATCGCAATTTCATATAAAGGGACCACGCAAGAGGTGGCTCTATAGAATTTTTGCAGCCCCATACAATTTTGCTTGACATAAAATTACAACCTGCCACCAAAGATAGGAAATGTGTAACTTGTTGGGAAGACACATATGGCCTAATTCCAAGTCCGGCGGTAACCTGTCGCTACCGGTGGTTTGCCGCCAGACTGTACGACCGTTTCCGCCACCTGCGATCCCAGTGCCACCGGGACATTACAAGTCCAGACGGCCCGGGATATCAGCCTGCGTAAAATGTTAGTCCCCATTCCTGTGGAGTTTCATAGGACTCCACGGAAATGGGGATTTGGAAACACTGGCACTGTTAGTAACAGTGCTGGTGCTTACGTGACAACTGTGCTTACTGGGGCCGCTGCGCCTAGCAGGTCAGACCTGCTGCACGCAATGGCACCGGCAGGCACAGTTGTAGTCTGCCATTCTGGAAAGTGTGCCAGTACCTTGCTACCGGCACCCTTATTTCTGGACCGGCAGACCTGTAATGAGGCCCACAGTCCCAGTATGGCACTTTAATGAGAACCAAGTAATTCCCTTGCATATTCCAGGGTTCAGAGCATAAGCTGCCGAAATGTAATGAATGCAGAGTAAATCTGACATAGGCAAGCCATGGTAGATTGGTTGCACCTTTACAGCTCATTAAATCCCTCACTGCTTCCTGGAAGCAACCAATATCCGTTTTTGCCAATTTCTTGCCCAATACAGTAGGAGTTTGATCTTTAGCAATTCTCCAATATATTTGAAATCTAAATCCAAAAGAACAAATCTGTTTAGAGTACTCATTGGGAACATAAAGACTCTTTTTAAAAATGTGTTTCAAACATATACATTTCTCCTGATGACCCACTACACTCCAATCTGTCCTCTTTATAAAGAGCAGAACAATGGTTAAACCAAGTGTCCTGCGTAACTGCAAATTCCAGAGGAGTACCCTCATTGCTGTCTTCCAGATATGATAGTTTCCAGAATGCTCTCTGGTCTTTATTTTGTCTAGGTGCATTCCAATTATCGCACTGGGTTATCTCAAGGGCTTTTTTCATTTCAACTATGAGGTGCTTATATTCTCTCCTTGTAGAGGGCAGCCATAATCGGACCGGTGGGTCAGTGGATTTTAAATCCATTAAGAGATCTGTTTTCTTCACCCTACATTCAGACTCAAAGCAGCCATCTTCTGGCTTGCTCCTTTGCTTGTTAACTGGTAGGTTGCAGTTAAATGAAGGTTGAGCACAGCAGTGTTCTTGCTATTCAATTTCCATAGAACTTAATAATGGTCACACCATGAGTAAAAACCTCCTTCATATGCAGGAGTGCTGCTGAGAAGATTCTAGTCATGGTAACATCATTTTCCAAAACGTCCCATTTTAGCCTCCTTCTGTTATTGGTACTGGTACTGATAAAAGTAACCATATCAGACAAAGAATTTTGATTTATCTTATGGGCTGTGATTCCAAAGGCAAGCATCAACAGTGAATGATCACTCTCAGGTCTAGATGCTACTTTTAGACTTTTGAACTCTCCCAATAAGTGATATAATCAACATGGGTCTCTAAGATGCCTCTTCTAAAGGTACAGGCAGGGGCAATATCAATGGTTGTATGGCAGCAGCATGCCCTTACACCCAGTCTAAATAGAATTTCTGCTGAACCCAGGGCATGTTTAATTGCCAATTTCTCTTTGGGGGTACTGGAGGGGTATGTTCCATAATGTATCTTCGTCTTCTAAGAAATCAAACAGCTCTGGCTGGGGTTTCAGTTGAAGTTTGAAGTCACCAACTATTAATATAGAGCCATTACTCATATTGGTTAGGTGCCAACCTTGCACAATTGATTCAGGGTCAAGTAAAGACTGCTTAACCACTTGAGGACCATTTGAAATGATTTGGCTAATCCAGCCCAGGAAACAGACTAAAGAACCTGGGAGAGAATGTCTATTTTACAAAATCCATGTAATTTTGATATTCTTCAATTCAAATATGTTTAATCGAGTTTTTCACAGACTGCGGTTTTATTTTTCTATGTCTCTTTACCTCTATCCAGTTACCTTCCTCAGATTTAGTGGTACAGCTTGAATCCCTTTCCCAACTTGCATATGTCCCCCCTTTGACACTGTGACTATAAGGAGTTTGTCTATGTGGATGGTACTGGGGAACCCTCTCTCATTTTTCTTTCCCACTGGTTTCTGGGTTCTGCACCCCAAATCTTTTCTGAGGTACTGGATATTACAGTATGTCTTCATACTTGTAAGTGATTTCAATCTGGCACTTCACATAAGTCAACGCCTAGCGTGTAATGCACAACTGAAATCCTTATTTATTTTGTGTCTAAAAGTTCTTTTATTCTGAACGATGTACCACTCATATCACGCCCCTCTCTTGGAACCTCCCCGGTCACACTGAACCAGGAATCAGGCTGATTTATTTATGTAGTTCACAATATAATCACAATAGGTTTAATGGGTATACAATGATCACCAAAGGGGTGATGTAACACTAAGCAATATCTTTAATCACAAGGAGTAATATTGATAAAACAATTCAGCACATAAATAATACTTTTCTGTGTGTCCAGAACAGATAGCAGTATAGTTACTATTCCCCCCTGCGCACCCGTAAATCCCCCCAATAGGCAATGTAAGGAGATAGGGGGAGAGAACAGGTTTTCAAGAATGCAGAATTCAAACAGAATGTCAATCCCAATTTCCCCCCCAGAAAACACAAGAGAGAAACGGAATTGATTGACAAACTGTCTAAATGGTTTTAAAGTTATCTGAGAATGGATTGGGTAAAACACTAAATATGGTTTAAATTGCTGAAATTGTTTAAATGCTTATGGGAGCCACTTTAGATAGTTGCAGACAAACACTAGCAATGATTCAATACTAATAAACAATGTGAAATCTTAAAATTGGGGTCGGTGCAATCAGAAGCTGTTTTACATGTGATAGAATTTTGCAAAATGAAAATTTGCGGCAATCTTTTCTGCGCGCGGCAATCGCAATCGCGGGAGAACTATATGGATTTGGAATTTGAGAAAGTTCTGGATGTTTTGGTGGAGGTCGTTTTTCTGAGATAGGCACAAGAATGGGAAAACAGGGCAGCACTTTTAAAATGACAAAAACATTTCTTATACTAGATTATGACTAGAGAAAAAGAGAATGCCACACATGAATCTCCATCAATCCTGGCCAGGGACCTTTCATGTGGTGGATAATCAATTTCTTTCTGGGATTCAATTAAATGTATTCACAAAACTATTGATTTATGATTTTAAATACAAATAAGAGAACTCAGCGCAGGAAAAGTTCTGACAATTCAAAACTACTCCTAACAATATCAGGTTCTAAATCCAAGAGAGGACGGGTTTAAATAGGGATTGGACCATGGACAGTACATATGCTAGTGACACAGTTCTATCTATAGATACTCACTATATGGGTTTCAAATGGAACTGTCAGGGATTCTGGTAAGGGATTCTGGTTCTGGGACAGACTGCTGGGCACACCGGACTGGACTGGGTCTGCAATCAGCAAGGCGCTCTGGTCATCGCACGTCAGGACTGGACAGGATCGGCACAGCACGGCACAGGATTGGGTTTAATCTGCCCTTCTTGGTTCTGAAGATAATTATTTAGCAGGCAAGCAGTTACAGCACAGCCCAGATGTTTCTTTGGTTCCCCTTAGGTCTGTGGGATTCTTACTGGCTTTGGAAATTCATGGCCTAGTTGAAAATGGTTCAACTAATGGAATGGGCCTTTCTGTTTGCCAAGTTTCTGTAGTCAGGAGAAAGGAAGATGGATGGTCCTCTCGCAGGGTGCTCCGCCAGCATTTGTTTAGTGGGTGAATCTGTGTGGTTTTTTTTCAGTCTGAGCTGTCTCTATTTATGCTTTTGATAAAGGGTGTGTGTGCTGGTTTAGCCTAAGCGCGCCCCCTTAGGCAAACGATTGGCTAGAGTCTCTTCTCTCCCTTGATTGGAGAAGAAAACAGGGTGTCACCATGATGATGTGAGTTTATGAGTCAGAGAATCCTCCCCTTGTCCCTTTGAACATAAAATCTACTTTTGGTACAATACATATTTACATGTGTGCAATCTTTAGAACAATAACATATATAAATCACATATTTTGTGCAGCAGACACTCCTCCAAGTCTCCTCGCTGTGGGATCTTGTGACTGCTTTTGACTGGATTTTGCCCTTTTTGACCAGAACACAAAGTCCAGTTTATTTGAAAATTTTTACAAATATGCGCATTCAACATGGGCACAAGGGTATAACATTTCATACTTCTGGCACAAATACATTTTGTGTAAAACCACCTTTTCTGCCGTTTCCGTCTAGAACATGTCACACAATTTTGCTGCCTCTTAAAATGTACAGTCAGAATGTAGAAACATAAATATGTGATTTTTGTAATTTAAACAATTTTACGTGGTAAGTTATATGTCTTTAACAAAATGTTTCTTTGTCAATGTCCAGCCCCAAATGGCTGTTTGTCTCTGCCTCCTTCTGGCTCTCAACAGTTAGAAGCAGTCTCCTCCAGAGGCCCAGGCCATTTACGACCCTTCACACTTAGCCTTCCCTTGACTGGAGGGAATCCATTGTCTTCTGCCCCTGGTAGACCAAATTCTCCTCCCCTAATCTAATCATCACAGAGGGTTGATTTCCTGGAGGAGTGAGCAGAAGGGAGATGCCTAGCCCCCGTGGGGGAAGCTGTTGGACTGGTTAAATGGCTTTGAGGCAGTCTTAAATTCAATGTTATTCTGTTACATTGTTTTTTCTTGGTTTAAAACAAACTTGCAATTTCAAAACAAGCAGCTAACGTATTCCAGATTCTAAACCATGGGATTTGAATAGTTACAACCTAGCTTACTCTCAATAAAAGGTCACTTAGTTTTCAGACATTTGATTTCAGTTGTACAAGCTGGGTCAAGTTTAAATGCAATCTACTGACAGCTTTTGACAGATTTCACAGGCAGGCACATTTTAGCTGTGAATGTTTTGATGACAAATTCAGCTTTTCAGTACATTGTCTGTTCATAATGATTTCTTGAACTAAGTGACTTGTAACACCCCAGCAAGTATATGGGATGTTTGCGGGTGTTTTGTGCTGGCATTATGCAGTTTTAGCAACCAAGAAAAAGATTTAAAACCAAGATTCTGTATTTCTTTCAGCAAAGCACTGCTTTTCATGCAAGCTCCATTTTTACTTGTGAAGCCCAGTGACATGTTTCAGGAGTGAGATCTCCGTTCCACCACTGACAACATGCATGGTAGATTTGGAAGCCATCTCTTTGTGCTTTGTAGAGCTAAATGTTCAAAGGTTTTGGCGCGCACAAGGGTTCTCGCAGCCATTTTGATAATTCCGGCACCACCAGAACACAGTGATGCCGCAGGGCAGAGCATAAGTGGGTTAATGCATCCCACATACTGCCACTCAAACTCAGGATTTCCCTATCTACCTTGGGGTTCTGGGCCATCACCATAGTCCCTGGCATACATAGGAGCTTTTAAAATGTCCTTTTTAAGTTGCATTTTCTGTCTTTCAAGTTCAGCCAAGTGGGATAAGTGATCACTCGGTTTGACCATGCACTGTAATTCTTGTTCCCTTAAATCATTTTCATCTCTTGATCCACTGACTTTCAGTTAGGGTGTACTGTCACTTCTTCTACTCTCTACCCCTGACATGTTAAGTGTGGCAGTCCCCTCTGCTCTCACCTGGATTTCTCTGCATTCCTCTGTATCGGACAGCGATATAAAGTGTTCCTGAGTATCTAGTTCAGTTTGCGTATATGTTAAAGTGTGTCCAGTTCCCCCCATATCTTGCATATTCCATGTGCACCAAACCTACTAGCATGGTCCTCTTTTGACATTGGGGAGGTAGTCTCAGGGATTGAGGACCATCTCTCCTCTTCCAGGAAACTGATCCGTCTGCGGGTTTTAGACTGTGAGTCCAAAGTCGCATGGACCTATTTCATTTCTGGTCTCAATCTAGAATGTTGATCCATTTCAAGCTTGATGTTCTTCTAACTTCATACTAGCTGTTCCCTAGAGTCATTCAAACTAACCTGACTAGTTTCAAATGCCCTAGATTTGGACACTGGTGCTTCTTTAATATTCTGTAATTCCTTGTGTAGTGAGTATCTTTCTTGCTGATACATTTCTGTTTCTTCAGCGGGCTCTTCAATGTTTCACTCTTTCTTCAAGTACGCAATCTCTGACTTTGCTTCATCATTTTCTTTAGTAACTAAGGGCCTCATTACCAAGTTGCCGTTGATCCTGAAACACTGTTTCCAGTGTCTGACTTCCCGGTGCCACTGGAACATTACAAGTTCCTGTGGCATGGGAAGTTAGCCATTGGATTTGGCAAGTCCCCATTCCTGTGGAGTCCCATAGGCCTAGGAAGTACCGGCACCATTGATAACGGTGACGGTGCTTGCGTGACAACTCTGCCTACCTGGGAAGTCGCACCCGGCTGGGTCAGGCCTGCCAGGTGCAACGGCCCCTGCAGGCAGACTTGTAGGGTGGCGGCCCAGAAACAAGGGTGCCGATCGGCACCCTTGTTTCTGGACCGCCACACTCGTATTGAGGCCCTATGTCTCGTTTTACACACCATTCGACATTTTTCTCTATTCTATGCACTAATTCTTGTACAGCCACTTTATTTTGATCTTTTTGTGCCACAGTGCCTGTCACTTGAAAGGTGAGTTGGTGTACTTGCTGAATAGCAGCATCTCTCTCTTCATCTAACTCAGCTCTTTGTCTCTTAATTTGTTTAATATCATTGTACAGCTGATAAAATTATGTCTGTGTGTCAACCTGCTTCTTTATAGGTTTTGCATTTTCCTCAAGGCTCTGTGTCAATTGTTTTTTCGTATTCACTGTGTCATCTAACAAGCTGTAATTGGGTTGGTAAGTTATTTTGACTTTTAATTCCTCTTGTGCTGGTAGGCCTGGATTATGAATATCATTAAGGCTTGTGAGTTCAGCCTCTAAGCGCTGTTTGGCTTCTTGATCCAATATTAATTCTGCAGAGGCCTCTGGTGTATTTTGTGTCACATGGTGCAATTCATGTGAGCTTTCCTACAATCTATTTTTCCACATTTGAAGGATAAATAAAGGTTGGCAGAAAGTGTCAAAAGATTCTATTTTTTCTCAGCTTTTAGGGTGTTCATATACAATCTTTGGAGGTCCGCCTCTTGCAGGCAATCTTGCGCCCAAATATCTGAGTCCTCACCTTCAATCACAAAAGTCCACAAAAGCATCTCATTTCCATCACAACAATATCCATATAAATCTGCTGTATTCTAAGAAACACTAGACATACTGCAAATGTGCTTGGTTTTGATTACTTTCTGAGCATAACTGAGGTCTCACTAAAATATTCTACACAATGGAAATATGATTAAATATTTGATTTTCTTCAGCATCAAGACAAGTATGGCACCGGAGATAATGACATCAATTAACCAAATATAGTTATGCACCTCTGTATATATGGAAGGTAGTGAACACATTAGCTATGTAGAGGCAACTTGGCATATGCAAATACCGGGTAAACATAGCATTTACATGCATAAATCAACTTGTTGTCCTTGATTCGTGTACGTTTGAATTCACAGGTAATGTGTGATTTATAAACTGAGCATGTTTGTGGATGAGTGTGTGCAAGTGTGCGAGAGTGTGTGTGTGTGTGTGGTTTCAATCTGCTGGAGGGTGCATCTTTCAATGTGCACAGACCTGCACAATATTAATGCACTGGTGTGTGTGCTAAACCTAGATATTTCTTCTCACTTTGTACACATTCACAATTTTAAAGGGACCTGCATCTAATGCTTTGAATCTTTTTAGATGTATGTACTTGATATGTATTATCCTCCAGTAAGAGATACTTAGTTGAGAATTATCTTCCCACCCACAATACATCTGTCTCTGCTTATGCATTGCAAGACAGGATAGGCAGCGGGATTGCACTTTGCACAGATCTTTGGATCAAGCGCTTTGGATTAAGATGCTATATAAATAACACATCTTTATCATTATCATTATCTTAATAAATATAAATAGTTTTTCAGCAAACATTTTGTTGTGCAAATATTCACTTTACAGTGTGGTCTCCGTTGGTGGCCTTAACTACATGATATCATCCCAAGCAGCGAAGCTGGATTTGTACTATAGCCCACCACGGCTCAACCCCAGTTTCGACCAATGCCTATATTCTCAACTAATATTTAACTTTACCAAGGCAATCACACTTTAAGGTGGCAGACAAAATGTTTTCCGTTTTGAAATTTGTTTTTCATTGCAAAGTGGAATGAGCCGAAAAGAACAATCACATCTCACTTTGTATGTCATTTATAAATGAGGAAGCACAGGGCATTAGGATACTAGCAATAACAAAACACCATGGGGGGGAGGGCCTAAGGGCAGCACCTTCCACCTGATGCTCATAATTCTTCACACAACACAGACAGACTTGTTTTAGTCTCTATTTGTCAGTTCTCAAAGACAAGTGGCCTACAGCTCACTAAATCTCCCTACAGGAAAGTCTATCTATCCCTCAGTACACTTGCTTATCTGTCCCTAGTCAGAGCTGATACAAAAGGGGATAGAGAGAGGGCTGACCGTAAACTAGCTCACTGATTTCCCAATATTGCAAGTTTCAAAACTCAAACACTTGAGGGACTATAATGTACTTCTCCCTCTTTTATGAATTAATATTGCAGATTCTTCTGCTGTATTTTTAATATCAGTGTCCTGGGGGTTCAGAAGATTAGCCTGAACACACTAATGGTCTACCGGTTTCAGCAATCTATGCTCTTGTCTGACTGCTTTCTTCAGGACCAGAAAAGAGCCTCAAAGCTGTGCTGTCTCTAAAAGCAGAAGGGCGATGAATCCTCTCCTGTATATGGGTAAGAGAGTGTGTCTCTTTTATTTCCAACCTGCAAAGGGAGACTTGACAAAGTAAATGACATCACTCTACCTGACCCCCTGTTGATTCTCTTGGAGCATTTTGTTTTTTACCTGTTCTCTTACCCACCACTATGATGTTGGCTATTTTTTCAGGGGATTTGGGGTTGGTTTTTCTGGGTTCTCCCTGTAGTGAGAGAGCTGCACAAAAGGATGCATTCTGGATTCATTTGCGTGCACACCATAATTTAAAAATCTGCATTCATACAGGCTCTCCTTTGATACCAAGCCTTACCTATGAGTTTTTGACTATGCACATGGAGGTGTCTTGTTTGTCATGTTCTTCTTATTTCTGTTTTTTTTGTTGGGAGAATGCCCACAGTCAGGTTATTCTTCCTAGGGATCTTTCTCTCTGTAGTTATATATATAATAAATATCTAAATATCCTCCCTTCTCACCAAGATATCCATTATTGTCCCAATGTCATTTCTCAGTTATCATGTTAGATATTACTTTCACCAGGTCTGTTTCAATCCTGGGAAAGGCATTGTTATGGGCATGCTGCTTGAGCATGTCCTGTGTTATATTAGTATTATATCCAACCTCTGGTTTTGCATGGCACTGGCCGTCTCTACCCAACGTTTGTTTGTTTTTTTGTTTTATTATTTATAATGCGTGCCAGACCCAGGAGTATCAGGGCACAGGAGGCAAAAATTATATTGTCAGCTTAGCTAACAGTGCTGGACAAGAATTACAGTAGGTAGAGAGGCAAGCAATTGGTTGATTAAATACAGGCAGGTTGATTGAATACAGGCATAGAAAAGTCAAGATTGTACAGGCATAGATATGATATGTCAGAGTCATATACAGGCATGGATATGTCAGAATTATATACAGGCAAGGATAAATAATAGATTGTATACAGGCAGCGATAGGTCATAGATTGTGCACACAGGCCAGAATCACTCAGAGGAGGAAGTTGTGAGGAGGTGTAGTGACAAGTTGGTGTGCTCAGGGTATTAGTGATCATTTTCTTTAAACCAGTTGATGATATTGCATCTGAAGTGGGGGTATGTTTGGTCTGCCCTTAAGGTGGGCAGTAGGGAGTTCCACAGTTGGACGGCTTGAACTGGGAAGCTGCGACTGCCAGTTTCAGAGAGTTTGAATCTGGGGACGATCAAAGAGTTAGCATAGGACCTTCTGGTAGGACGGTTCGATATGGGTCTCTTAAATTTTTCTATGAGATAGTGTGGAGCGGCATTGTTAAGCCACTTGTGAGTAAGAGAGGCTGTTTTAAGCAGGATTTTATCGTTAGTAGTAAGCCAATTGTGTTGTCTTCTTATCTCTGAGATGTGCACTTTTTTTGCTATGCCCAGTGCGGCCCTGAAGGCATTATTTTGGAGGATCTGGATTTTATTGATGGTGTATTTGTTGGCTCCTATGTAGAGGGTGTTGCAGTAGTCTAATTTTGATAGTATAAGTGCTCTAGCCATAGTGGTGCAGCTGTGCATGGAGAGGAAGGGCTTAGTAGCACTGATAAGCTTGCAGGCATAGGCTGTGGTGGGTGCCATAGAGGTAACCTTTTTGGTGACGGATAGGGTAGTATCTAGGTACAAACCTAGTGTTTTCACTTCTTTGGAGACTTTGTGTTGCCATTGATGTCAAAACTGGTGTAGTTGTGGCTGAGTTTGTTAATGTTGGATGAGGTGCCGAGGATTATGAGCTCAGTTTTATCATCATTGAGGACTAGACCGTGGGTGGCCATCCATGCCTGAATAATGAGGTACACTGTATTCATCAAGGCCAAATCCTTATCACAAGCTCCCATCAGCAGTAAGAGGATCTGTGTATCATCTGCATAATTAGTGTAGGTGATACCAAGACCATCAAGAGCGTCGAAAAGGGGCTTAGTGAAAATATTGTACAAGGTTGGGGAGACACACGAGGCCTGAGGCACCCGCATTTGATGGGGATGGGGTCAGCGGAGGCAATGGACGAAAAGACGCGCATGGTACTATTGTTGAGGAAGGATTGGATCCAACCTATTGCTTCTTGCGAGAAGTGTGCAGCCGAGTCTAGGTGGTTGCAAAGGACTTTGTGGTCTACCAAGTCGAACGCTGCAGAGAGGTCAAGTAATAGTAGCAAGGCAGTTTTACCATTGTCTCTAAGTGCGTCCATTTGGGCCTTGAGGTCTATGAGGGCTGTTTCAGTCCTGTGTTGTGGTCTGAAACTTGACTGGCGAGTTCCTAAAAGAAGGTTCTGTTCTAGGTGCAGTTGTATTTGGAGGTAGGCGACCCTGTCTAGGATTTTGAGCAGGAAGGGGACTGTGTTGATAGGTCTGTAATTAGTGGATATGGAGGGGTCTAATGTTTATTTTTTTAGGAGTGGGAGTACCCAAGACTCCTTGAGGTTGCTAGGGATAGTGCCAGTGGAGAAGGAGGCATTAATTAGTTTGGAGATGAACGGGGATAGATCTCTCGCGACATCCTTGATGATTTGAGAGGGGCGTGGGTCACTTTGGCAGTTCGAAGGTTTGAGGTTGAGGATGATTTTTTTTACCTCTAGGATGGATACTTTGGTGAAATTGAAGTGAGGTATGGGTTTGTGTGAGAGCATGGTTGTGCTAGGTTGTGGGGTGGAATCATGAATGTTTTCTTTTTCATTGACGATCTTATGCTGTAGGGAGGATACTTTGTTTGAAAGGGCTTTTTGTATGCTAGTACACCAATTTTTGTCCTTGACGCAGTTATCTTGCACTGGGACGGGGGCTTCGATTTCTTTGAGGTTGTGAATAATTATTTTATACTTGAGTTGGCTTGCGTTATTCTTGTGTTGTAAGATTCTTGTTTGGCTAGGAGTATTTCTCTTTTATAGTGGTAGAATATGAGGTTGAGGTTAGATTTATTCTCGGTCGATGGAAGGTGTCTCCGTGAAGCTTCGCTTTTTCTTTTTTTTTTGGCGTAGTGACTTGAGATAGTGGGAAAACCAGGTGCTCAGATGAAGTTTAGGTTTACTCTTTCTTAGTTTTAGCAGGGCAATGGTGTCAAGCGCTTTGGACATTATTTTATTGTATTTGTCGACTAAAGGGAAAGGGTCAGAAGACTCTGGTAAGGCGCTTAGTGTGGGTAGTATTAAGGGTACAAGTTTGTCGGCTGTAATGTTTTTTTTGTTCCTAGTGGGTATGGATGGGGATACAGGGTTGTATTTGGTGAGAGGTGTTATATCTTCAAGAGAGAATGCTAGGAGTTGATGATCAGTCCATGACTGAGGGGGGGTGGATGTGATGGAGGCATTGCAGTTGTAGTCTGACACCCAATCAAGGGTTCTTCCTTTGATGTGGGTGGGGCAGGTTACTCTTTGATAGAAACCTAGATCAGCAAAAGTGTCAGCTATTAGTTCTGCTTGGTGGTCTTTGGGGTCTTTGAACCCCGAGTTAAAGTCACTTAGCAGAAGGATTTGTGATGTGGTTTTTAAGTTGTCAGAGAGGATGGTGGTAAGGTCCTCCGGTCCTCCTCAAACGACCCAATGTGGCTGGGGGAGGTCTGTAAAGTAGATTCATGGTGAGAGTTTTGGAGCTGGGGATCAGTATTTAGTGATCAGGGATTCGCAGGACTTAATATCAGGTGGTGAAGGGGCTAGTCTCATATCTAATGTGGTTTTGGCTATTATGGCTACGCCTCCTCCGCGGGCCTCAGTTCTGTCTGCTCTGAGGATGGTGTAATCCTCAAGGACAGCTAGCATAAGACCAGGTCCAGCTGCTGGATGGAGCCATGACTGAGTGGCTAGGAAGTCGAACTTTTCTTGTTGTAAGAGATCGGCTATCTCTATGGCGTGTGCCACTAGAGATCGGAGTTTAATAAGGCCCCTTTGAGGTAAGTAGTCTTATCTCCTGTGGGAGTATTGGGGGGAAGTTGTTTAATGGGAACGGTCGTGGGGAGATCATTGGTGGGTTTTGATTGCTGGCAACTTTTTGATGGTGGGTGGTGATGAGATGTGGTTTTGGATAATGGGTCTGCTATTCTAATATTGGTGATGGTGGAAGATCTGGCGATTGGTTCGTATAGTTTGGGAATCATAGAGCGGTCTCTGGTTTCTGAAAATGGGACAGCAAGGCCTATCTGTTTTGGGGATCTGGAGGTGCGCGGTGGGGGATGAGTACCGTGCATGGCATGAGATACCAGATAGTGGTGTCGTCAATGGGGCAGCCATGAATGTTGGTGGTAAATCTATCATGCTTCAGTAGGATGCGGGATGGCTATATAAGCTTGAGGTAGAGTCAAGGAGATCAGGTCTAGGATGGTCCTTAGTATATAATCCTGTCATGTACATAGTGAAGGTAAAGAAGTAGTGTTATTCCGCTATGTTGAAATGTGAGGGAGGCTCAGGATTACTGACAGTGGACTTGTGGTGCACAATTATGAAGAGTATCCTGTTTCAAAATTGCTAGTACCTGGATAGTAATACATAAATGAAGCAGGGTAGGTGATTTCACAATTGTTAACAAAGTGCCACTGTTAACAGTGGTGCGTGGTGAGGCAAATCAGTAGGCAGATTTAACAATACAAACAACAGCTGGTGGTGCACAACTGTGCGGAATAGGCCATACCAAAATTGCTTAGTGGAGGGCTAGTTATATGCAGGTTTTCAGCTAGCTAATTGTGGCCGAATGGCTCACCAATGACAAAGTAGACAGGTTCAGCGTTGCTGGATAGTGGCGTTGCTATTAGTAGGCAAGTGGTACACAGTTGAGCAGGTTCTGTATTGCTAGCAGTGGGCCGGTGGTGTACAGAGGAGCAAGATAGTATAATATAGTAGCGCAGGATACGCTATTACAACAATGCTGGTGTATGGCTGCAGGGCATAAATGAGCAAGGCGTATTCGAGCGAAAATAGGACAGTTCATTATTACTAAAAAGGTTCAGGGATTGTTAGTAGTAGGCTAGCAGTATCCAGATGAGCAAATAGGCTACTTCGATTATTGCTGATAAGGGCAGAAATGTGAGGAAGCAGTGTAGTGTTATTGGTAATGGGCTGTGGTTTGCAGCTCTGCAAATAGGCAGAATCAAGGTGCTTGCAGTGGGCTGGGCGGACACCAAAAGTTGTGGCGTGGAGTCAGTATAATGACTATTAGGCGGATGATATCTGTGTGGGTCGAGGAGTGGCTTTTATGGCCCGAGGTGGATTCAGGGATAGTTTGATTTGGGTGTGCTGCACTCTGATTGTGACCAGAGCAGGATCTGAGGCAGGTCAGGGAGAGTGGCCATATATGTTGCGTTACAGTAGAGTAAGGCGGCTTGAGGGAGGCAGAGCGTCCGGGACTACTGGGCAGGCAGTACAGAGTGGCCACACCTCACGCAGAGCCTAATAGGTGGTAGGTAATGTCACGTTAGTTTAGGCTGTGATCTGGAATGTAGTCGCAATGCATTATTGGTGCCTGATTACCACAATAAAGGGCCTAGATACATTGCAGAGGTGGCATACCAAGCTATCATAGCAAGTTTACGAATAACAGTATGCAAGAATAGCAGAAATAGCAGTTTACGAATAACAGTGTGCAAAAATAGCAGAAATAGCAGTTTAAGAATAACGGTGTGCTTGGTACAATACAACTATCATAGCAAGAATAGCAGTTTAGAAACAACGGTGTGCGAAAAAAGCAGAAATAGTAGTTTAAGGGTAACGGTGTGCTCGGTACAATACAATACAAGAGTAGCAGTTTCGAGTAGAGGTGTATTTGTTAGTGGGATCAGCATAAACTAGAGTCATAAGAGGGGGTTCGGCAGCCCATCGGGTGTATAAAGCATTACGCTTTGTGATGGTTATCAGGGGATGATGCCAATGAAGTCTTACCGCATGGGGTGGATGTTGATGCAGGAATCAATGTTGGGAGCTGTAGGCACGATCCGATGGATAGAAGAGCCAAAGTCGGGGTCTGAGTTTTGCAGGTCTGAGCCGTTGATGTTCAGATGTCTCCGGACAGGCTCCAGACAGGAAGAGCCTTGGTAGGCAAGCCTTAGGAGGCGGGCCGGCTTCTCGCCTGTCGGCAAATAGATTGGGAGCAAAGTAGAATGGCTCCAGCCAATCCGGTAGCCACTCGGGAAGTGGACTGGTTGTGAGGCACCCTAGGTTAGCGGGCGGCCATTTTGGAGGGTATAACCCTTGTGCTTAGTTTTAGGGAGAATTCTCAAGAATGTGATAACTTCCCTTACCTTTTGAGACCCCAAGCAACTTTGCTCGATTTCTAGGATTTGATTTTTTACCGCAGAAGTGCGTGAGCCTTTTTTTCCCACTCTTCCATGTATTTTAATGTGTGTTTTACTTTTGCGTTCTTTGGTTATGGAGTTTTTAAACAACACCATAGGCATAATCTTTTTCTGTGTTTCACACAGCACGTTCAGTGTAGTGACACAGGGATGTCTTTCAGACATGCCAAGGTTTAAATACCTTCTCTGTGACTGACTACTGTCACCCAGACCATTTAAAGTTAAATTGACTTCACTAGTCTCTTTAAATGTACAGACCCAGCACACACTATCTTGCTATAGAGTGCTGGAGGGGAGTCAGAACACTCATGTAACAGTCAAATGTTACACTTTCCTACTTTAAATGGCTGGTGGCAGTGGTTTAGATCAAACTACCATGATGTTTACCGACCGCGAAAAACTATAGCTAAAAATCGGGTCAGCCATGTTTTTCAATATGGTGCCCAAGACCTATCTGTAAAAACAAACTCCGGTCAACTTTTTTGGCCATTTCTTTTGGGAAAGGTCCTTATTGTGTTTGTCTCTGCACGGCAAACCACGTTTGGTCCCTTTGTTCATTGGCCTTTGGTGGGCGACAGTGCTGAAGCCCTCTTCGGGCGTGGGAGTGTCTGGGATGGACAGGATGTGTGGGTGGTGCCCGAAACTCCCTGTGCTTAGTTTTCTAGGAGACCTGAATGCACTCTGGCGTGATTGACAGGCTGGCTGTCCAGCAAGGACAGCCACCCTGCTGTGTGATTGACAGCCAGGCTGGAATGAATGGGGGAAAACTGTTTAAAAGCAGGTCTCTGGGACGTGGAAAGCAGAGTCAACCAATGGAACGAAAGAACGAAAGAACCGAAGACGAGGTGAAGGAAGCAGACTGCTGCAACTGGACGACCGGTGAAGCCCTGCTGCAGGTCCAAATTACCTGAAACTCCATAGACAGAGAAGCCCTTCAAGGTTAACTTCTTCCCTTGAGTTTGGTGGGAACAACCAACTCGCAAGCCACCTGGACACCGTCCCCATCCTGGTCGAATTTTCTCCAGATAGCCAGAGGGAAGGAAATCAGATTGTGGACTTTAAAGCACTCACACCTTAAACCAACGTTTTGCCAAGCTTGTGGCCTCATCCCTGGGCAGTGCAGGAACCTCCTGACGTCCTCCTTCATGTCCCCACAACTGAAGCTCAGCGAGATCTGCTAGAACTGCCAGGAACAACTGCCTCAGCTACAGCTCTTCTTCACTCAAGGTACTGTGCAAACACGGTCCGGAAATCTTTTCGGCCACTGTGAAAGTTTATGCAACTTTTCCGACTTCGAAGGCTTGTCCTTCCCTAAACATTCGTCTAACTTTTCACCTAGCCAAATTCTTCTAAACTCTGTGGAAATGTTTAACTGTTTACTACCAGAACTGTGCTATCCTATACAAGGACTCTCAACCATTCACTTTGGCCCAGGCTTATGAACTGAATTGCTGGTTGTAGCTCACTGAAATCCTTTGCCCTGCCTATGAAAGTATTTGTGCTATTGATTCTTATAACCGTGTCTTTTTGCCCCTTTTTAAAGTATCTGAAGGGCCATTTTGCTCCCACTTCAGGGGAGCTGAACTTGTTCAGTAACTTATTGGTTGTGTATTTGTGGTGTATTCATATATGATATTGAGCTGCTCTTGCTAGTGTAATGTGTTCAAACTGACTGTGTAAATAAATGTATATTCTTTTACCAAGAAACTTTGAGTAAGTGTTTGAACCACTGCATTTGTTGGTCCTTTGTGTAACTTGTTCTACTGCTCACTCAACTCTTGAGATAAGTCTGGCTGCTCAGCCACTGCTACCACATAACTGTGTAGTACAGGCTTGTACCAAAGGTGAAATTGTACTGACACTTGAAGTCTTATTTGCATGTAGTGTTCCCAAAGGGTACTGCATGTGATTCTGCCTAATATTTAGGCTAACACAATGGATTCACAAAATGGCCAAGAAGAGGGAGTTCTAAGCGAAATGCTCCGTCAATCGCTTAGGAAAGATAGCAATAGTGTGCTATAAAATGAAGATAATACAATCCACTTTTTGTCAGATTTTGGATCGGCGGGCTGGAAGCTGGGGAGGGGGCCCACAGGCTTACCATGAATGTGGGGGGGCCCATCCAAGGTGGGGGCACTGCTCCTGCAGTGGGAAAGGAGCTCCTGCTCTTTCTACTGCTTTGGTTCAGGTGTGTGGGTCTCCAGTACGGTCACACTCTCTCTTTTTCAATTCTGGGACAGGTATTGTTTATGGCATGCTGTTCGAACATTTCCCTGTGTTATGTTAGCATTATAGCCAAGCTAATCGCCCAGCTCGGGTTTCACACGGCACTAGCCGTCTCTACCTGAGGTTTGTACTCTCCAGGATTACCGTTCATGCAGTAGTCTTCTTCCAGAATCTCGACATTCTAGTGTTTCTTTCTCTGTGCATGTGCTCATTATCTATTAACGGCTGCGTCTTTCTTCTAATGCTAACTACACGTTGTATTGTCACGTGTTAGAGGTGCGCTAGAGCTTCACAGCAAAGAATGCTGACTGCCATCTTGGAATGCAGTCTCTTCTATTCATGCTACATGATCTTGCAGATGCTTATCCTCAGCCCTTTCTTTTCCCCAAATTCATTATTGGTTGTTGTAATTATTTATGCTTATACCATGCCTTTTCATGCATTTAGGAGACAAAATGCTGAATTTCAGGTTTCCCATATTACTATTTCATTGTAGACGGAGGAGGCTACATTATGATACTATCACCTGTGCTCCTAATTTTGAATTGCACCCCCTCTGCATTCCAAGTCCTTTTCTCTTCCCAGAGATTACCCTGATAACAGGTGGCCAATTTTTAAGGACTGGATAAGGTTTTATTTTGATATACCCATTAAGATGCAGTTGCGGATTTTAGGATAATCAGACAGGGACCCAGTCTGGCAGGCATGATTCCATCAGCAAAAGCCTCCAATTCAGGTGCCTAACTTGGAAGTCAATTCTCCTGCACACACTGGGCATCCACCTATGGACTGCTCTGGCGTCCCTCTTTTCATAAAACAGTTTTCCCGTTCTTTGTGGAATCAGTCACTTATTTCTCCAACCTCCAGTTTTTTCCCCCTTCTGTTCCTTCCTCGCACAATATAGCAAAATCCAGACTTCCCTCCTTCTGTCTCGTTCCTATGTGTATTTTATTCTTATAGGCCTTTTTCCCAACCCTACTCTTAGCAGAGAGGTGTGGTTTCACAGCCACATGACCAAAAAGAAGACGGCTGCTGCACTTTCTAATAAAAAGGTAATTTTGTTTTTATGCTTTAACGTTTGGCTTATTGGTGCTACCATGCAAAAACATCCAAAATGACAACATATGATTTATTTCAATATTCTGATAGTGCTTTCAATAATCTACAATATATGAAAAGCTCAGATGTATCAGAGCTTTACTGACGTTGCAAGGTTTAATAGTTTTTGCACATTTTATAATAATATATTGTTTTCAGTGAATGCATAGACTTTTCCATGGTGTGCACTTGCAATAGTGTCCGTCAAGAGGCCAGAAATAACACATCAGGCCTCATTACATGTCTAGCGATAACCCTGTCAGTGCTACCGGCGGTTTGCTGTCAAACTCATAACATTTTGCCATCACCTGACTTCCCGGTGCCACCAGGAGATTACAATTTTGGCACCCCATTAAATCAGGCACCGGTAAAATGTAAGTCCCCAGTCCCATAGAGTCCCATGGCACTCTATGGGAGTGGGGACTTGGAAGTGCTGGTACCGTTGCTAATGGTGCCAGCCTCCGGTGACCCGTCTGCCTTCCATGGCCGCTGTGCCTGGCAGGGTCAGACCTATTGGGCACAGTGGCCCCAGCAGGCAGACTCCTACATTGCCAGTCTGGAAACTAGGGTGCCAGTGAGCTTACAGGCACTTTTGTTCCCGGAGTGGCAAACTTGTAATGAGACCCATTGTCTACCTATTCTTTATCCATGTTCTCAAATTCTGAGTAAAATGAACTTGGCTGTGTATATCTTCATTGACCTTTAGCCTTAACTAATCCAAGGCAGCTGGCAGATGCCATACATCTAATGTCCGTGGCCCTTTCTGCTAGCCTTGTCATTGGCTAAATGTTTCGGTTTAAGAGATGCTGTAAAATAAAGCATGTGACATCTCTTTGAAGCAAGGACTAATGCCATTAGTGCATGCCTGAAGACAATTTACAGTGTTTTCATGCTCATTTCAGAAGGCTCTTAAGCCATCTGGACTGACTATAATTATTTTCTATCCAGTTTGAACAAGACTCAGCATGCATCAAAGTGGCAACAGAGATTACAATGCAATTTGATTCTGTTCTATTCCTTACAGCTCTTGAGTTTCCAACAATACAGCCTAAATTAATTACTAGCATGGCAGAATTAGGAACACATTATATAATCTCACATTGACTGCAATACCCCTTTTGCTGTAATAACAACATCATTACATCTTGAAAATACACATGAAAAAATCCAAGTATAACTTTGGATTAAGTGGCTTGTGGTTTTCGATGCAAAATAGCTACTTTAATTCTGGGCATGTCTTTCAGATGTAGCGTGGTTCATTCTTAGAACTCTTTATGCTGTACAGTTTTCTCTACTCAAAATTGCATTTCAAATTTTTGCTCAGGATTTCACACACACCAAGAATATGCTTTGCCAAGAAGGCTTGTGTACTCCAAAACACATATTCAAGATGGGAATTTATAAAATTACAATTCTGTGGGTTGCACCATGGCTAAAAGAATAGAAGTGACTGTACATTTCTATTATGAATTCTGGCTTTGAAATTAATTTACCTCCACAGTCATGTTTCCAACATTTCGGCAGACATCTCAATTTGATAGGTGTTGCTTTTTAATGTGATAGCAAGGAAGAGGCAGAAATCCCTAATAAGCGCCAAAGTTCATACGTTTCATTTCTCTGGCTCCTGCCAGGAATGCCTTTCTCCTTTAATTCAATTTAGGCCTCATCTTTATTATCTATAAACTTTTCTACAATATTACATTGTTCTTGTTCAAAGTAGTGAGCTTTCAATCTAGACCTTTCTGTTTCGGTTACACCTTCTGGGTTAACCCACCTCCGACAGGTTCAACCAAAGCCATCTCTACATCAGTGGCAGCCTTAGCTGAATCAGACCCCTCATTGACGTGATGTCCTGATCCGCCTGCATAATAAGCTCTCTACCTGGATAAGGGAGTTTGGCCCCCATAACTCTGATTCATGGGCTTCTACGGTGATCTCTGTACAGTGTAAGAGCTCCAAGCTCCCCTTCATTTCCCATTATTTGAAAGTAATGCTTCTTGTTTCAATAACGATTACTTATGCCGTGTATTAAGGAAGTTACAATTGTTGATTCTGAATAAATGGTGGCCTTTTTGTTTCAATGCACTGTATTGCTACTTATTTTATTTATTGGACATTTGTATTGCACCTATACACACGTTTTTTCAGGCACCACAAGACAAGTGTGGGGCGGGGGGACATGGGAAAGAAGTAGAACAAAAAATTGTTATATTGGCCATGTGGCAATCCTACCGTGCAAGTGCACGACAAGGTGGTAAGTGCAGGTGGAGGGGGTCAAGGGAGAAATGCAGCAATGGGCTGTCCATCGGAGGGAGGTGGGCAAGTGCTGGGGGGCCAAGAAGGCAAGTGCCAGGGGGGAGAAAGGGGGCAGGGAGCATGAGTGCAGTGGACAGGAACGAAAAGGTATGGGCTATTCTGTGAAAGGGATCCTGCAGGCAACTGCTGACAAAGCAGGGGGTGGTCTGGCCCCTGTGTGACTCTGAAGGGACCAGGCCCCAGTCGCAGCAGCAGAGGGAACATTAGCACAGGAGGGGGAGAGAGAAGGAAGAGGAGAAAAGGAAAGTCTTGAGAAGTTTCCGGAACTTAAGAAGATCTGGCTCAAGTCTGAGGGGGGCAGAGAGGCCGTTCCAGAGGGAAAAACCAGCCGAGGAAAGGGATCTACCTCCCACCCTGTGCTTGGAGAAACATTCAACCTGCTGAGAGTTGGAGCCAAAGGAGTCTGGCAGGGAGGTATTTAGGCAAGGAAATATGGATATATAGAGGTACCAGGCCCTAGACAGCCTTCTGGATGATGCAAACGATCTTGAATTGGATCTTTGTGGTCACCAGTGTAGAGTGTTCAGGGTTGGAGAGATACAGTCCCTGGGCTTGAGGGCAATGATAAGTCTTGCAATCCTATTCTGGAAGCAGAATGATGAAGAGGCTGTTGCAGTAGTCCAGCCTAGAGAGAACTAGGGCTCTGGAGACATTGAGCTTCTGGGGGAAGGTAAGGAAAGGTAGAATGCCCCTGTGGAGGTGCAGCTGAAGTTGGACTTCTCGGCAAGGTCAGTGATGTGTGGAGAGAAGGAGAGAGAGGAGTCAAAGGCGATTCTAATGTTTTTTGCCTCACAAGTGGGTTAGGGGAAGAGGGCCCAAGAAGGCTGGCCAGAGAGTGCGGGGGAGACAGGAAGCAGGCATCCCAGTGAAAAGAATCTCCATCTTATTCACATTAAGGCAGAGATCATTGGCAGAGCACCATGACTGAGTAGCAGTCAGGCAGTCAGGTATGAGGGAGGCGGGGGAGGAGGTAGAGGGTGGCAGCTTGTAGGATAGCTGTGTTTCATCTGCATAACGCTGGAAATGATGGGAGAAGGTAGAGATCAAGTGGGCCAAAGGGGCCAGGTAGATGTTGAAAAGCTATAGCGATAGAATAGAGCCCTGAGGGACACCACCGATAGAGAGTGAGGAGGAGGAGATAAAAGGACCTTTTTGTACTTGGGAAGGTCTCTTTGAAAGGAAGGAGGTCAATGACACCAGTGCCCTGTCTGTGATGCCTATGGAATCATGGAGACAGTTTATGAGGATGGAGTGGTTGACTGTGTCAAAGGCAGAAGAAAGCTCAAGGAGGATCGCAATGAACGTAGTGTTTGAGTCCAGGTTAGACACCAGGTCTTCATGGGTGTTCATGAGACTAGTTTCCATGCCTGTGGATGCACTAAAACCAAGTACGCACACCCCTGAGTTAGTTCCTAACCCTGTCTGTGCGCATGCAATCTCACCACGCAGAGGTGATTCCGTACACCTGCCTTCAAGTGGCATATAGATTGAGGGCTTTGCATGGGCCTTTCCCTGATAAGAGCTTGTGCTGTCAAATCCATGAATTTGTGGGGGTGCATTGGACTGGCTATAGCCTGTACTTTGTAATGCCCACATTTTCCAACATTTTTCCCCATTTTGCGTGTTCTGCCGCCTACTCTGGCCTCTGCGGAGGCCACGCAGGTAGATCGACTGCAGAGAAATGCCAAGCTGCGCGAAGTCCCCGCAAGTACGACAATGTACCACGCAGTTGATTCTGTGAAACAACAGGATTGTGCGCACAGTTTGGCACAACGTCCCTATTTACTGCGCAGGAAATTCCATGAATCGTGCCCAAAGCATATTCCAGATTATAAATCAATAATGATCTTCGTAAGCAAGTCATTAAAATATGGCCTCACTCAAAACTGGATTTGCCATTGCTTCTTGATAGATGCGGTCGTTGAAGGCTCATCAGGATTTGTTTCAGCAAGCAAGTCGTGACGTTTTACCAGAACTGCTTCCCATATACAGAAGATCCTTAGTCCACAGTCCAATGTGTCAGAGGAATGACTCTGAAGAGGATGAAAAGGCAGGGTATCTCACGTGGGACTGTGCAATTGCAAAACAAAGTCTGGAAAGTAGATAGGCAAGATTTGGAAAAGCTGTTGCCATGGAAAGATGGGAGAGAGGAGATTGCGATTCATGGCACATGTAGCAGGAACTGATCAATGGATCAGGAGACTGTTTTATGTCTTTTCCTGGCCTGCGTCAAAACATGTTTCTGGAAAGCACACCACCTTTTTCTGCTACAAAATGTGAATTTAACTCTGAGGACAATTTGGAGGATGGTGCAGGACTACTTTCAGTAAAATGTATGTAAGCATAGCCTGCAAAGGGCCCAAAATACATGGAAGCTCGATTACACTTGAAAATCTGAGTTCATTTAAAAGGACAGTGAAGATACAACCAGAATAGCTTGTACTTTGGTTCTCCTTTTGGCAAGTGTGAGTCTTTACTTTAGGATTAATAAGCATCCAATTATTACAGCACATTTCTTATGGATTTCACACTTTGCTCTGAAATGAATCGGTCATTTTCTTTTTACTGCACTTTTTCACTATGAAACATTTGGTGGAGTTATGTATTTCACAGAAAGTAAATTGTAGAGACATTGAGAACATCCAGCCTTCAAAGTTAAATGACTAAGTGCAGTCTCTGGGCACTTTCTAGTGTGAATTTCAATGCCCAATTCTTGGGGGACTTTCTTTTTATTTGGTATCTGGTGAGAACAAATAAATATTAGTTTCATTCCTTTTGGATATCTTTCATCTTTAAGTGGTTTCATGTTATGAGCTATTCTTTTAGATCGTGTTCAATCTTTTTAGTTGTTCTAGATTTTTCGTCGTGTTTTTAGAAAGTGTACATCTTTTATCGATGATTTTGTTTGTCTTATTGAAAAGTCTCTTGCTTTTTAGTTGCACAGTGTTACTTCACTAAGACTTCTATATTTGCACATCTCACATTTGCCTGCTCACTATATCTTGAATTTTTTTTAATGTTTAGAATTTTAGAAAACGTTGGTTGCTTGTAGTCTCATGCAGAAGACATGTGACCTAGCAGTTAGGACCGGGCTTCTTTTTTTGGTTTGGCACAAGCCTGTTTTACATATGGTATTTCCCATTCGGTAATGCCACGTCAGGCTGCAAAATTACGCACAGTCATAGACATGCCAGGATACTGCCCATCTGCCCCGCATCTAGAAAGGAGGATCGAGAATCTGGAAAATGAAAGATTGCAAGAGGGGGAAAGTGGTTAACAAAATCAATTTCTAAAAGAAATAAGGAAAACCAATATGAAGGAAAAACGTGTTCCTGAAAACCTACAAGGCTCAGCATCCTCATAATTATAAGCATATGTAAATAAATAAAATGGCTGAATTGCCGTCCATAACGGATGCCAGGCATCTTCTTGGATACAAGGAACTATTGAGGGTCACCAAAAAAGATTTAAAATGACAAGTAAAAGGCAGAAGCTGAATGTGAAGCACTGCACTTAGCCTGAGAGTTCCCAAGGGGGATTGTGTGAACAAAATAGAAACTAGACATCTCCAATCTTGAAGGTGAGTTGCTGACCTTTTTTGTGACGTGACGATTTCTGCAGAAGATATTATGGACACAAATAGCACCATTTCCTGCAGTGCAGGAGGCCTGTTCACAATTCACCCCTAGTGAAGTGGGCATAGCATTGTTGACTCAGATAAACCTCAAGCCCCCTGCCTCTGACGTAATACCTGTAAACGTGTATGGACTCGTTTTGAGAGCAGTCTTTAATGCTAGTTTGGCTTGATTTGCTGTGACAGAATCTGAGAAAAAAAATGGCATACTCGTACCTTCAAAAAGGAGTCAAGGCAGCACTTTGGGTACCACAGGTCTATTTGTATATTGGATCTACAATCCAAGGCCTACGAAACACTGTTATTGGTTGTGTCTAAGCAGTGAGTGGAAGAGGACGCATTGCTAACTCCCTTGGAAGTGCACTTGAGGTGCGGGGCGGCACAATTGATCAGTGCCTTATCATGGATGTAATTGTTTCGACATATCTGCTGGTCAAGAGTGAGTCTTTGTACGTGATCTTTATAGATCTAGGTCAGGCATTCTGCACAGTGAGTAGGCCACTGATGTGGAGCCTGCTTGCTGACTCTGCCCTGGACTCATTCCTGTTGGTGGCCGTATAGTGTCGACATACAGATAATAAGGGTGTGGTTTGGTATGATGAGGTGGAGAGAAAAAAAAGTGGTTTAGTGCCCGCCACAGAGTCAGACAGGGATGTGGGCTGACCCCTAAGCTTTTGAGCATTTACATTAGTGAGATGATTGATCCAATCTCACTTTTCAAAGATGTGTGGATGAACCCGAGCTCTGAAACACTTGGTATGAGCGCGATATAAATAAAATATCATATCATAACCATACTTGTACTTTTGTTCACAGATGATGCAGATATTCTGCTCTTTATGAGAAAGGATTCAGAAAGATGCTTGCAAGTGTCTGGTCATTCTGCAACGTGATGCAACTGTTTATCAATAGTGGGAAGCCGAAAGAGATGCTGGTAAGTGGGGGTTTACCTGGTTTTGAGTAAGCACGTGCGGCACTGATTCAGTGATGACCTATCTTTCAAGGACATGGTGAGCTGGGTGGCGATGATTCATTGGGTTTGAATTGTGTTTTGAATATGTTCTTGGTATCCATCTTGTCTGCAGCTGCTGTTTTAGGGGTCATTCTGCCGATCAAAGCTTTTCTAGAATTATGTGGGTTCTCATAAAACGCTGTCCTTTACTATTGTTTGCTTACAATCAATATTGATTGATTAAAATAAGAATCATGTTTATGAGGTCGAAAGTGTAGACAATGCACATCAAACTTGGTCGCGACACAGTGAGAAAACATGATTCTGTCCTCGAAGCATCCCATATGGAAAGCTAATGAGAAAGAAAGCATCAGTGCACTCTCTGTGTCCAATCAAATTGGGTGGAATTCGTAAAGCACTCAAATGCCAACTGGAAGCGCTGTCCTCCTTTTCCGAGAGCCCCTTTTCTTTGTGAGCCACCTGCATAATACTGGAATGCTGTTTCAACACATTTCATTCTGACCTGATCCTATCTGAGATGGCTGCCCCGCTGAAGCTACTTAGCCTCTAGGTCATCCCTCTTCCTTTACATGGTTGAGTAATGGATCAGAACACTCTGGGAGTTCATTGACAATTCGCATGAGCTGAGCCTGCGCCCAGGGGTCTTAATTGCTAAATATGTTTTTTTTTCTGTAACTGCCATTGAGAAGTTCTCAAGTCGAGCTCACTGGATAGCTGCGGGGTCACGTTTGGCCTTTTCCCTTGTTTTACTCCTGTTTCCTTTGATATGAATTCTGAATGTGAAAACATGTTTAATGTTTTATGGAGATCCCATTCTCAGTTCCTTCAAATCCATACACATCATTTTCCTTTGGTGAATATATGGCCCTCAGAGGATGGATGTGTATTGCTTTTCCAACCTGTAAATATGCCAACGGGTCTGTGCACTTTCCACTACAGAAGGTATGTGTAGTTTTGTTTGAATATGTAATTATTCAGGAATTTCCATAACTCGTTTCTTATGAAAGTAAAAAAGCACAACGAATATAGAACAAAAAACTGTGCTTGCTAAACTGCCATGAAAAATGATTTCTAACTATGGTCACTGAATTGTATGTTTTTCCTTTGCCACAAAACATCATCATGAATTAACGAGAGATAAAATGTAGCACAATGAGGTGGGGGGCTAAGAGTTTGACAAACTTGACAATGACAAGAAGAAGTACGGTGAAAAGTCGAAAGCTCTTGCCAGAAAGAAAATCTTTCTAGAATCTCAGTGGTATAAAACAGTATTTCCATAGTCAGTAAAACAGTGGCCTAGGCCTATCCATCAACTTGAGAGACCGTGGGGAAGGTTGCTCTATCTTAGATGTAGGCCTACTTTTCCATCAGTTTTATTTCTATCCCCTGTGTCCGCATTTGAAATCGCTCCAACAACAATCTAAGCATAACAGGGCAATGCTAATAGTGAGTATGTATGATTTATTTATATGGCATACTGTAGCTATGTGGATGGCTTCCCAGCAGTGAAACTCTTTTCAGGCCGTATTTAGGAGGCGAGAATCCCCCCTGCGCACAGTTCTATGAGTAATAAAACTTAATGTCAGAAATCCACAAAAGTACCTGCTTTAAGAAGACATCAATAAGGAGATGAAGAATCCATGGTCTTTCCTGATTTCTACACCAATTGTCCTTCATAAACTGTATCCCCCTATAACCTTACCTGAAACTCACACTCGACGTGAACATTGACTATGGTAGCCATCATTCAAATACTTTTGAACCTTGAAACCAGGTTAGTGATGTAGCACAACTCCCTTTGGTGCACATTCGGGCCGATTCATGGAACAAATGTGCGCTGAAATTTGTGGCGCAAGCTGGCGCAAGCGTGAAAAAGCAAGCGCACGCGCATGCGTGCGATTCATGGAAGGCCCTGCGCGTGTTTTCCCCGGGATGTGCGCCAAATCTGTGGGTGGCGCACACGGGTGCACACGTCTTTTCAACATCCCGAATGCCATGCGCAACGCGCACAACGAAAGCGCACATGTAGCGCACACACCAAAAAGGGGGCGGAACACGAGGAATGGGGAACAACGCGTGAAGATGAAGGCGTAACTGGGGAAGTACTGGTGGGAAATACACGGAACGCCCACATGCGCGTGAACAACACATATTCATGGAATCAAATACGGAAAACCCACGTACGCCAAAAGACACGCACAGGCGTAAACATGTCTGCCACAAGAAGGCAGGCGGAAGCGTCCCCGCTCAGTATAAAAGTGCGTTCAAACAACAAACACGTATATACAGCTACGATGAATGTCCCATTTCTCGCTGCACTGATCGTGGGACACCGCAGGAGGAGGAGAATAGCCAGACCCTGCATTTTTTTGCACAGGACCTGCATTTCTGGGATGCTTGATGACCAGGTCTATGGCAGGTATAGGTTTCCACCTCATATCATCCAAGACCTGGTCACTGAGTGGGAGGATGACCTCACATCACCCACCTTGTTCTCCCAAGCACTGAGCCCTTTGGAAAAGGTGCTCAATGTCCTGCATTTCTTGGCCACTGGGTCATTTCAGCTGAAAACTGCCATAGTTGGGGGCATCTCACAGGCCACGCAGTCACGTTGCCTACACCAGGTGTTGGCAGTCATGACTGCACGCCCCTCAGTCCGCAGGCACATATACATGCCCAGAACACCCGCAGAAAGGCAGGCCATGGTCCAGGACTTTTACAGGGTGGCACACTTCCCCAAAGTGCTCAGTGCCATAGATTGCACCCATGTGGCCCTACGTCCACCTAGGGCCACTGAGCACATCTATCGAAACTGCAAGCACTGGCCTTCCATCAATGTACAGGTTTTATGCGATGCCCATGGAATCATCACCTCTGTCTATGCAAACTATCCTGGGTCTACCAATGACAGTTTCATATACAGAATGTCCACCCTGAGCTGGGACCTGGAAGCTGGGAAGCATGGCAACACATGGCTCATTGGTGAGTACAAATGTCTGTGCACATGCATGAATGTCACACACAGACAAATACACAAACCCAACTAATGACAACCATCCTCACCTCCCCAGGGGACAGTGCCTACCCTCAGAGCAACCACATGATGACGCCAATACGGAACCCCACCACACCACCCCAGGTAAGATACAACACTGCCCATATTGCAACCAAAGGCATAGTGGAGCGCACATTCAGAGTGCTCAAGTCACGCGACCACTCCCTTGACCGCTATGGCGGACAGCTACTATATGCACCCCCAGTAGTGTGCAGGATCATTGTGGCAGCATGTGTCCTGCACAATGTTGCAACACGGCAGGGCGTACCAGTGGCATGGTGGTGCCCCCACATCTCCAAAAGCAGGCACAGGCGCTGCCCATCGGAGGGAAAAGGGCACGTGGCGAGGCAGCCAGGACCCAGTTTATGGCCACATTTTTCACCTAAACTCCCACCGTTGCAGAGTGCACACAAGCCTGGCACATACCATGTGACAATCGATGATGACAAAGAGACAGTCAACTGTCACAACCTTACCACCCTGAGAATGTTGCCACGGAATTGCTACACTGTGTGCATCCCTAGCTACTTAAACATAACCAATCCTGTGTGACCAAAAGGAACACATGCAAGGTGTATATCACACCAACCCCCTGCAAATCAGGCCATGGCAATCACTGGTATGTCACCCAAACCCTCCCAACCCACATCACCCTGGTCTGCACACCATGACATGGCATGCATCAGCAAATGACCAAACCAAAAGCCCAATTCATGACCAATTAGATACAAAGTGACATGTGATAAATGGAAAGAGGCCCGAGACAATCACACCTGACATGGAATCAAATGAAATGACTGACCAACAACCTCCCACACATACAAAGTCATACACAAAGGCATGCCACCAGCGGTACCATCAACAAAAGACAGGATGCCTGTTGGCATGCACATTGGCCAAGCCAAATATGCAAATCCCTAACCCGTGTTCTGTGTGTGTCACCTGCAACACACTGCTCAGCACACAGCACAGTTAGCAGCCATTGTGTTGGGGATACACCTTGAGCATCATATAAAAAGGACAAGCAATAAAAATTACCTATTGATGCATGAACACGATCCCCAAATGGTAAGTGATCATGCGCTGCAGGGACAAAGCATGCCAGAGAAGGCAATCTGGGTGCACGTGTGGTCATGGAATGGTGGTTGTATGTGTGGTGGCGCATTGTGTAAGTGTGTGTGTCAGAAGGAACATGCACTCAATACATGCATGTGAAATCAAGTGACCCTCAGTGCCCTATACACATCACATGTGAACATTGGCCATGTGTACACCCCAGTATGTCAAACCACAACAATCCCCTGACACCTGAAAAGTAAACCCAACACAGGAACAGCCATTGACAAGCAGAACACATCATGTACATAGTACCCCACAATGAGAATGTCAGAGAGTGCCCAAACACTGTAGCCCAAGCATACTGTCCAACAACAAAAGGCCCTCTCTCATTTACCCATCACCATGGCCTTCAGATGAACTGTGCCTGGGGTCCGTTGCATTCTTCCTTCTAGTCTACCTGGCTTCAGGATCCCCTTACCCCTTGGTTTCGTTGTTCTACCTTGCGTGTAAATAGGGTCCAGCCCCCTCAGAGGCCACCTTGACTGGTAGAAATACCAAATCGCAGAGAACTCCAAGAAGCCAAACCCCCAAACCAGGTTAAAAGCCTGTAGCCACCAAAAAACCCTGGAAGAGTCTCCAGTAGATGACTTGAAGTATATGGCAAAGCACATGTCCAAGCAGAATGATAGAAGAACTACCATGGTAGCACAGTTGAATAATGGTTCAACAGGATGGGTAGCATTTTCAGTACACAATAATCAATGAAGATGCAACAACTGATGGGTAGTGTCACAGCTCCAGTCTCCAGGCGCAGGAGTGGCATGAACCAACCACCCCCTCTGCGGTCTGGGCGCCTGCAAGGTAAAACTTACACAGGCCTCCAAGACCCCGGCGGGGAAAGAGGGTGAGGGATCCATTGTTTGGATAGGCATCGGTATTCAGGATAACCGAAAGAGGGTCAGGAGAGGGGAGGTGGATGGGCAAGGGAAAGAAGGCAAAAGACAAAATACAACTATTGACAATTACACATACACAATCAGAGAAACCATGTCCTTCATGCACATTGTACAAAATGGCTCAAAGGGGAGCCAAAGAGAGACTTATCTCTGGGGTGAGTGTTGGCCTTCTGCCTGCACACTCTCAGGTCCGGTAACAGGAGCAGTTCAATGCTGCAAAGAGAGCGTGAGTTACTATTCTGTGTGTGTTTTCCCCACACACACACATAACACCATTCATGCCTCAAACTTAGTGACTCCTCCCCAAACAAGCACTCTTGTCTGCTGCTTCGTTCGTATACTTTTGCTTGCCCCTGTGATGGTTCATACACTGTTAATGCGGTAAGGTACCCGCACGTTGCCCCGCGGTAAATGGAAGACCACGTGTTAAGAATCACACATGATAGAATGGTCCTTGGGTGAGCTGCCAGACGCATATGGCAAGGTGCGACTTCAGTACAAGTCGCGTTCTGCCAGCCGTAGATTTCTATAGGTAGCGCACATGGCAATTTGCATATACTAATGATATGCACTGCACTGGAGTTTGTGCGTTGCTAGGTGCCCCCCCTGGCGCTGTATTAGTTTGTGGCTAGGAATGCTACTGCGCTAATAACTTAGCTTCTATGGAGCAGGGTGGACTCAAGGATGTGGGCAATGCCCCTGTGTGTGCCCCTGACAACTTGGAAAGCTTCTTGGCTTTTGGTCCTCAGCGCAGCTTAGCTGTACTGTGCGCATCTTCCCCAACGCCTGGCCAAGCTCCCCCGCACTGGCGCTACTTAGCTTGCATGTGTGAGGTGACTGGAGGAAGGTCGGCTGGGGCATGGCCCCTCGTGCGGCTCACCTTGCTTGGAGCTCCTGGAAACACGTCTTTTTCTGTCAGACGTCTGAGCACAAGCCCCGTGTTTCTGCTTGCACCCACATGCGCACATGTGCCCCACCCAACATGGCAAGGGTTTAGTAGTTTATGGCCAAGTGTCTGCTTCGAAAGGTAATCTGGGGGCTCCTTATCCTGCAGAAAGGGCATAAAAGGCTTTAATAAGGCTGGACAGTTTTCTGTGTGTGTCTTCATGCTGCTTGTTAGTGGGCCACGTCTGAGACCTACATCTGACCTCCTCCCACACAACCCCAGGTTCTGTACCCTGACAGGTAGAGCTGGAACCTGAGTAGAAAATAACCAAGGAGGCTGGCACAACTGGATGGTTGAGCTGAAACCCTATCAATCCTTGATAGCGTGAACTAAGAAAGGCAGAGACAGAACAGGTCTGGAAAGGCACAGAGAATGCAAGATAGCCGGAAACAGCTGACAGCAAGTTAAGAGCCACAACAGATGAATAGCATTAGCAAAAGGCAACACACAACATAAAAGCATGGATGTTATATATGAAAGACAGGAGGAGTGACAGAGAGATGCATTTGAACAGAAGTGTACTGAGGCAAACCGAGGCAGTGTAAGAGTATGTGGAAATAACTGCCCGAGAGACGGGCGGCAGATCTGCAACAAGGACAGTAGCAGGAAGAAGAACAGGGACTAAAGGCACCAGAGTGTGAAAAACAAGTAAAAGAGCTGTAGTCCAGGTGGAAAACTGCGCCGTCAGGCAGCATCAAAGTGATAGAGGGAAGACAGACACAACGTGCCGTCCAAACAGAACAGAGCGTAGTAGTAGTGAGGACTTGACAATGAGTTGTGCCTCTTGGGTCACATTCCTAATGCATCCTTCTTTGCCACAATCCCCAGGGGCTGAACTCAACACGTACCAACTTGACATTGTCACCACCCAACCCCCTCCCACCATCAGTGTGAGTTTGACAGGTAAAGGGTACAGGCTACCATCTACAGCATGAAGTGCATCAAGCACGTATACAGGCAAGAAATGAACATAGATCCCAATCAACATCAATAAATGGACAGTTCAATAATGTACTCACCAAAATTGATTGCAGACATGCCGTGGAGAAAACATCCATAATCCCCTTTAGGGGTGTTAATACAAGTAGTACAGCAGCAGAAAGGCCACAGATATGATGAAAGTCCAATGCCCTTGGGTAAATAGTTGTAACACTGAACCATCCTTGCGAGCCCATGGATAGGGGAAGCAGGAGTGGCATATGTGAGTCAAGATCCCAAGCTGCAAACACATACACGAGACAAGCTTGAAAGGGCCCAGCTAGAAATGACAGTGGATGCTTTCAAAGGCCACAAAGCACCACACCATCACATGAATGCACAATAGACAAACAATTTAAAACTATATTAACTAATTAAACTATAAAAAATAAAAAATGGCCACATAATACCCGGGATGGGGGCACCCAGAAGGGGGAGGTACAGGGTGCACCTTAACACCCACATGCAATGATGTTGAGATAAAAAAACACTCCATGGGATCAACGCCTGGACGGCCCGACCTGTGTGGGAGATAAGTCGTCGTCCTGCTCACCCTCTGACTCAAAAGGTGAATGTGGCACAGTACCCTGACCACGCCAATGCGCAGCTTGACCCTCTTCGGCAGCAAGTCTGCGGGACTGGTAAGCCTGATCCTGTGTGGCGATGACACGTAGGTCAGCATGCAGCACCTCACGTGATACGCGTGCTTCCTCTTGCAAGGTAGCACGTGTAACATGGAGTTCTTCCTGCATGGCCTGGCATGATACCTGGAGCCCCTCCTAGCAAGCACGTAGCTCATCTGAGATGGTATTCTCAAGCTGCTCCAACCTCTCCTCTGTCCGCTGCCTCTGGGTCATGTTGAGCACACCCAGAGTAGATCTGAGGGATTGATGGTCATCCCTCAGGTCCTCCCTGTGTGCCTCTGCGTGAGCAGCAAGTGCTTGATGCAGAGACACCATTTCAGCCCGGCGTGCCGTGTCTGAGGCCGCCATGCCCAGCCTGAGCGAATGGGTCATGGACTGTGCTGCCCGCTGCTGGAGATCCACCTGCCTAGCAGGGGGGAGCATGGATTGGGCCACACGTTCCATGCTCTGAGCGATCTTATCAATTGATGCCCCCTGTTGTTGGGAATTGACAACCATGACTTGCTCCCACTCAGTATACCCTGGTGGCGCACAGCCACCGCATTGCTGGGCTTGACACCCGTGGGGCCCAAGGAGCAGCGGTCCTCGTTGGGTTGGCACCGCCCACGGCTACAGTACTACATCCCTCCATTGACGTGATGCCACACGCACATCAGTAACTGTGGAGTGTGACTGTGCATCCCGATCCACCACAGGCGGAGGTTCCAACACCGTCTGGCCCCTCAGTGCAGGTGTCGCGGACAGAGGATTGTCCACATCAGAATCACTCACTGTCGACGAATGGACATGACGCACATCCAACTCAACATTGTTGTCAGAGTGATCTTCCGAGCTAGACCCATTGCCAGCCCTGGACACGATGGTCTGCAGCACAAGTGGGTTCTCGTGGCCTACCACCCCACGACCCCCACTTGTGCCGGGTTGCTGATGTGATAGCAACCCCATGTCAGGATTGACATCACCATCCTCTGGCTCCATTGTGTCATCATCTGTAATGTGGAAAAAACAAACATGAGTACACATGTCAGAGGCACATAACCCACACACACATAGACATCACATCGACAGCCAACACATGAAGCAGACTTGTCACACACAAATTAAATTCCAGCATGCATCCAGTGGCATTGATATGCAAGCAGAAATGGATGTTTGTAAATAGCAAAGCCTACACATGTACAGAATGTAGTATATCACCTCCATCACACACCACCTCTATCAGGTACATGTCACAGGCAGAAATGGCAGATGGCAACAAAGAGATGGCACATAACATAAGCTTGTCTGAACTGTAAAATGGCCACAGCTGCAAGCAAATGCAAACACACCATGACACACGTAATATGCATGTACACATGCATCACTAAACCATCATCACCAATATAGCTTCATCCATCTGTAGCTCGTCCTGTACTGGGCATCATGGCCATGTAGACATAGTGAATGTCCCGAGCAAATCGATGACCGGCAACCAGGCATGAGGGACCATAATGCCCAGTAAGGTCCGAGCTGCCAGCCATGAAGCCTCCAGAACATCCCTCATGGCCTGATTGAGCACATTGTGCATTGATTGTGCCCTAAAACATTATTCAGTGTATCAAATCATCACAAACAGGCCCCACCAGATTAGCTAAGTGGGCCTGGGCATACACATACTGCGCCACAGTGCACCTTCAGGATTGTGCCAGTTGAACATAACGGGCGCAATGCTGAAATCGCAGCAGCATTAACGTTAATCAACTACATTTTAGTCATACAACAAAAAAGCTGCAGAAGACACATGTGTAAATGAACACTTTCACACACACATAAGTGAGAAGCCACAATGTTGCACTACACAACGTTGAAGCTGCTTGCATATGTACTTGTGAAAGTGTTCAAAAACACCTGTTTCCCTATACACCAGTATTGTGAACATGAACAGCAACCAATACAGCAAAGCAAGCAGCTACAATGCTGCTTTCTTTGATGTATGTGTAAGCATACACATACACACGTGCAGGCAGCTCCACAGTCATTACAACCCGATTGGCAGGCTACAGTCAATCTGCAGCCTATACCGGTTAGTACAGGGCGCAGATTGACCTATGAACTTTGCTAAACACCCACTAGGGTGTTTCAGTACTGAGTACATGTGTCACAGGGTGCACCTGTGCCTGTGCCTTTCATGGCAGTGAAGGGATGACAATCTGACCATACATACCAGGTCACTTTGACATTGCATCAGTGAGTAGGCATGTAGAACGGTGTGACATGGCTCAGAAGTGGGTTGGTGCAGTGCAGAGCATGTGCATGTTACCGACTATCTACATGAACAAGTACACTATGATGTCAAACAATAAACAAGAAGGCAGTGTAAGTGGAAGGTCAGGAATCATGTGCAATGTGCATGCAATGGGTTGCATTGATACAGGCACCCCCCCCTTAGTGAAAATGCAGGGAGGCATTGCATGACGGTGAAAGGTTGACCAGAGAACTGTGTATTGGCAGACAGTGCTCAGTACCGTCAATTGCAACATCTGAGTCAACTAATAACACAGACAATGAGAATGGGACAGTGAGCAGGACACATGATGAACCCTCTGTAGTACACCCATTTGTGCAGAAGGCACTACACCAGTTTGACAGAGTCAGGGGGCCTGAGACAGGGGGAGGCCTGTGCCCCACACAGACTATGACACCCTAAACATGTGCATGATGCCGGACTGAGCCACAGTGAGCATGGAATGGATGATGAAATGCCATTAAATGTATGTCATCCTGGACACATACTACAATGATCATCCTGCAAAGGACACATAGGGGCATGCATGTAATGCACATGGAGCATGAATGGGCACTCATGTCTCTGCGGAGCATCAGACATCTGCACAGCCCGAGTGAGACACCCTGCATCAAGGACATAGGAAGTACCCCACAGTATGTGTCTGGCAGGTTGGCAGGGGGAAGTGTGCATGTAGACAGGAGCGTTGAACAGGCCATTGCAGTAGTCCAAAATGTTGCATACCAGTGCAATGGTGTGGAGGGGCAAGGGAGCATACCTACGTGGAGTACCAGCATGCAGGCAAAAGACACAAGCATGTCAGTCATGGCATAGTCCGAATACTGAGTGGAAAGACACCCCAGGCAACATGCAGAAGGGCCAATGAGCTGGAACATGGACCGGAGGGGCAGCCAGGTGACTAGCATGTGAGTAGGGTGCACGTGTGGTGATGAGGACAGTCCCTGTCTGCACTACATGTCCAGCATGCTGCACAGCAGGCACGCATTAGTGAAGCATTGCATGACTCGCACAGGAGAACCATGTACACATTGCATGTATTGGCAGTCAAGCGCACCACAATGCACAAGCAAACCACACATGGCCTGGACAAGCACACAAAAACACTCACTGGACGGGGCGTCAAAATCCAGCATCCCTCCCACTCCAGAACAATTCTGCCAGTATGAACTCCGCAGTGATCAACTCGTGCGGAGTGAGTTCTTCCTCCTGAGGTGGTGACCCACCACCAGTCAGCCCAGTCATGGCATAATTGGAGGCACTCTTTAGTTTAGCACAGCTTCGGAGGTCTTCCCAACGCTTTTTTACTCCTGAGCTGTGCGCACCTCATGTCTGAATGCACTAACACTCTCCGCACCACGCTTCCAGAGGACCCAACACTGGGCAGCCGTAGTGTGACAATCTTGGCCCACTAGCATATCGTGTTCGTGTTCCGATGCGTAGCCCACAAGGAAGTCCAGTTCCTGCTTGCCGAAAGGCTTCTTCCTCGACGTGCCCGAGGCCGGAGCAGTGTGTGGAGTCCCAGTCTCTTGTGCAGGTGCAACCTTCCTCCTCTTGGGCAGTGATCCGGACCCTGACTGGCAAATGCTGCCCTGATCAGTAGGGGCAGTCGAGCTGGTGGATTGAACCGAGGGAGTGGCAGGTGGAACAAGGACGGAAGCCCTGACTTGCGTCAGTGGCTGCTGGGTGCCCTTGACTGGACTCTGCGCAGCAACATCTGCTGAGCCAAGGTCATTGACCAGGACTGTCCTGGATGGTAGACTCACAGCAGATAACAATACTGCCCCAGGGACATGTGCCTTGGTCAGGGCAGCCCTGCGTTCACTTACTGTGTGACTCCTGACCGCCTGGAAATCATCCTGGGACTCTTCAGGTTCCACCACAGCATGCAGTGGCCAACCCTAAGCCTGGGTGGTGGTGTCCACAGCTGCACCTGCAGCTACTACTACCCTTGGGCCTGTGGCAGTCAATGAAACAGACTGCCGGTCACATGGGTGCCAGTGCATGACTGCACCGACACGTGGTGAACATCCTGCCGAAGTGGCGCACCCCTGCCTCTTCCCCCTCTGCAGCCACCCTGGACACCCTGGAGGCCCCCTACTCCCTGGCCATCCGGCCATCCGGGCCACATCCCTGACCACGCCCGCCACATGCAGTATGCCCCAACCATGGCACAGATGTAGTAGTGCCGGCACAGATGTAGTTGTGCCAATGGGAGGTGTACACGGCAATTGTCCTGGGCAATTGGGGTGAAGGGGGTAGGATATTAGATGTTCACAGCACCCTTGTGTGTCTGAAAGGCTGTATGTGATCACAGTGATGAAGTGACGGGTCACACAATGCTCAGACACCCCAAAACTGCAGTAAAATCGTGCACACAACCCCCGGTAGCCAATGTGTGTGGAATTAACCTCCCGCAGTACACAGTGGCACCCAGGGACACGAAAAACACGTACACGTGGGAAATACAGGCTACTATGACCTCTAAAACTGGTAAGCGATACACAGGGGGACCCGCAGTGGGAAAAAATAGCATGTATAACTCACCATCTGACTAGCGTGTTAATGAAAAACATGCCAATACCCCCGCCAAAAGAAGAGATACGTCCTTGATCCACTGAAAAGTAGTGATGGCATGTGAAACAACCAGAAGTCGCCACACACACATCGGTCTCCACAAAAGGCACATACAGTGAACTGCTGGCCCCGCTCACCTTTAACCCATGCCGAGGGAAACACTGCGTGCATCATGTCACTTACACGCTTAGGCCCTTTCCTTGAATTACACGCATTAACATGCAGACGTGCTGTTTTTTCACATGCTGAATCACTATGCACCTGTGCCGAGGGAAACACCTGCATGCGTTACGTCACATACATGCTTACACACTAAGGGCCTTTCCTCGAATTACACGCTGATGTGCTGTTTTTTCACGTGCCAAATCACTCCGTATCAAGCTGGCCACGCGACAACACACGGAAGACCACGTTTCTGTCCCAAAGGCCATTTTCCTGCCCCCCAAAGCCCTGAGCCAACTCCCACCAGCCATATGCTGCTGCCTGCCTGCCTGCCGGCTACATTCCCTGCTATTTGGTGCCTGCACATCAGCCATCTGCAGGGGCCCAGTTGCTGTGACCACCCATGCTGGAACAGAAGACTCCCGACTGAAGTTCCATCGCTCCACAGCCCAGCACCAGGACCCAGTTGCCCACCCACACCTGCCTCGGGGGTTGCCATGTCGGAGGAAACACCATCAGAGACCACTGGCAACCCCCAGCCAGAGAGGCAGAGGGCTGCCAGCTTCTCTGCAGGAGAGGTTGGCATCCTGGTGGAGCAAGTCCTGGTGCATCATGATGCCCTCTTTGGAAGAACACGCACAAACAAGGATGGACGGAGAAGGATCTGGACGGACATCGTGGTTGTCATCAACGCGGAGGGGGTGGCAACCCGTGACACACCACATGTCCGTAAGCGCTGGTAGGACTTCAGGTCCAGGACCCTCAGGAAGGCCCGGTGCCTCTTGGACGCAACGGATGCAGAGGGATGCCGGGTCTGCCTTACCGACGACCAGGTGAGGATCCTGGATCGCATACGCCCAGCGCTTCACCTCCAGGTCCTTGAGAGGTAGACCCGTCCAGAGTCGAGCGGTAAGTTTCCATGTGTACTGATTGGACACAGTGCATGTTGAGGCGTGCCAGGAGTGTGCAGCATGGACATATGCCTGGAAAGGCCCATGTATGGATGTGTATGTGCAGGAACATGAGCCATGAGTCCAGTCATGTGTGATGCACAACAATGGTGTATGTGTTCCAAAGCATGATGCAGAAATGCACATGGAGATGCACACATGTTGGCATTTCTGTGTATGTACTATGCCATGGTTGGGGTGTGACACATGGATGCTGGTTCCACCTTCATGCACATGCATGGTGTACATGTACGTGTGTGTGTGTGTGTGTTTGACATGTGTGCGACTGTGCTACGCCATGGATACATGTGACACAGACATGTAGTGAGGCAATTGGCAGATGTGACATAGTTGCCGGTGATTGTACTTTGACAGGTGGTGGAGATGTACAGATGCATGTCTGTCTGGTGGCGTGTGGTCATGTGTTTGGCACTCCCCCTGTTGCTTGTGACATCTGCATGACCTTTGGATGTTCATGCTGTTGTGTGTGTATGGATGCTGCTGCCTGATGCACCATTCCTGTTAATTTGTGCATGTGTGTGGGTTCAAATGATGTGTGTGTTGGGGAGTGTGGTGCCATCTGTGAAGTTTGACAATGCCACTCATGTGCAACTGTCACATGTGTATAAGAACATTGTACATTGCCCTGATGCCTGTGTTCTGTCTCTCCCAGTCTGCAGCATCAACTGATGAAGAGGGTGAAGATGGTGCTGTGGAGCACAGTGGCGGGGGTCCCACCGCAAGCCGGAGACGCAGGGCCCAGCTCCCCTTCCAGGTTGTCATCTCTTCAGGGAGTGAGGAGTCTGGTGCCGCGTCCGTGGTCGCAGCTGCCGAGGGTACGTCCAAGAGGCAGCGTTTGGAGGTGGACTCCTCGGCAGCAGTAGGGGAAGCTGAGCCCCCACAGGGGCCTATGGAAGAAGATGGAATGGAGTCATCCAGGATGGTGGGGGGTTTGGGTGAGGAGGAGGCTGCAGAAGGGACACGCACAGGGCCTGGAGGGGTGGATTCCACTGCTGCTAGTGGTGCAGTCCAGGGGCAGGGACAGGAGGCAGCACAGGTCGCCGCGGAGGTGCCTGTGCGTAATCCTGTCCCTGATCCTGTGACTGCATCATTGAGCACCAGCAGGGATGCCTTCGTCCAGACCCATTTTCAGGGAGGGGATGCGTGTACAACAACTGGCCTTTCCCTGCGGATGCTGCAATCCGTGACCATATTGAGCCTGTTCTAGCTGGGGTGGCGTTGCGCCAACGTGGGATTCGGGATGACATGCAGGGTTCTCATCAGGACAATGCACGTCATTTTGGATCCCTTATTGGCGGCGTCGACCTACTAGGACAGGTCGTCGGCACTGGGTTCATCCATGTGCTGGTACTCCCTGCGACCCCCTCCTCAACTGAACCCCCTATGCGACAGTTGTCCTCCATGCCATCTTCCTGCCCAAGTATCACCTGGCGGTGGAGCAGCCAGGCTGGTGGAGGACACATACCTGCCACAGCCGTGAGTCGGAGGTCCAGCAGGGGTGGCCACCCCATCCAACTGGACCCCAGCAGATGGAGGACATACAGGCATCATCGAGCAGGGTACGTGCACGGCGGCCCCAGAGGATTCTATCAGCCTGGAGGCCGTCGTGGTGCCAGAGGCATTTGCATTGGAGGCAGCAGCAGGCTCCGGGTGGGAGCGATGATGGCTCAGGGCCATCAACATCACAGGGGCAGGCATCAGCCAGAGGGCAGGAGGACCCAGGATTGGGAGTGTCCTCCATGTGGCAGCGATTGGGCCAGCAGATAGTTGCAGATCGGTGGCGGGCGGAGGAGGCAAGGCTCACTATGGTCAGGGAGCGGAGAACTCCATGCGCAGGGCATTGAGGCAGGCTGAGTGACTTGAGGCAACTTGCAGGGTGTTGGAGGAAGACATGGCTGCATCCCTGCGAGACCTCGAGGCCAGGGAAGAGGCCCGCCTCCGGAACATCGAAGTGGAGTTCGATGATGCCCTGGCCCGGAACATCAAAAAGTGAGCTGTAGGACTTGCCTGCATCCTTTGTACATAGTTCTTTAGGGTTAGGTTTCCATTGTTTTATATTTTTATTTGGAGCTCATGGACATTGCTCCACTTTATGTATATATTTTTTTATTCACAGGACTTTTTTGTAGCGACCTGTTGTTTGTGGATCATGGATCCTTTGGACTTCCATTATGTATAGTTCCGGACTTGTACATACTTTCTTTCTTTGGACATCCCGTGTATCAAGTTTTTTTTTTAATGTACTTTATATGGACATTGGCAATGGACCACTTTTATATTTTCCTGTTGTGGATTTTTGGTTTATAATGGATTTTTTTTTTTGCTTTCATTATTTCTTTATTTGCAAATTTTAATTTTCATTATGTTATTCATTATGTTTTTGAATACATTTCATATATCTTCATTATTGGTGTTGTGTACTCTCATTGGTTTTGTGCATGTATCTATGAGCATTGCCTCAGTCATGTGTTGCCACTGTGTGGCTATGTTGTAGATTCATGCATGGCCATGCTGGTTCCTTTAAGACTCTCATGGCATGGGTAATTTGGGAGTGGGTGCAGTGGATGGTTGCATGCTTGTACTGGGGGTAGGGACGATTTGGGTTGGCATTAAGGCCATGGGTCTGTTTTGTTATGACATGTTGTTTGGTGGGCCATGTGTCGGGACCTGCTGGCATGTTGCAGTCACTAGTGGTGGGCTGGGGGACATGAGTTGGGCCTGCTGGCAGGCTGCCGTCACTGGGGGTGGGCTGGGGGATATGAGTCAGGGCCTGCTGGCAGGTTGCCGTCACTGGGGGTGGGCTGGAGGACATGAGTCAGGGCCTGCTGGCAGGTTGCCACTTGGGGTGGGCTCGGGGTCATGAGTCGGGGCTCCCAAGTGCATGGTGCCATTTGGGCTGCCTGCGGGTCATGGTCTGGGTGATGGGCTGCCTGCGGGGCATGCCCAGGGTAGATGGGCTGCCTGCGGGGCATGTCCAGGGGTGTAGGGTGGTCCCCTGTGGTGTGGGCTTCCTGCAGAGCATGGTGGGAGGGGCACACCTGGGGCAACCCGAAATATGCGTACCCCACTCGCTGTAGACCAATCGCGTGTAAAACTCCACACGCACCCTGCTCGCGCCAGGGCAATCATGTGTAAAAGTACCTGCGCACCCCAAAATACGCGTACCCCACTCTCTCTAGGCCAATTGCGTGTAAAACTCCACACGCACCCCTGGAATACACGTACCCCGCTCGCACCAGACCAATCACCTGTAAAAGTATCCATGCACCCCTCGGAATACACGTAAACCACTCGCGCCAGGCCAATCGCGTGTAAATCACCACATGCATCCCCGGAATACACGTACCCCGCTCGCGCCAGACCAATCATGTGTAAAAGTACCCGTGCACCCCTCTTGGAATACATGTACCCCACTCGCACCAGGCCAATCACATGTAAAACTCCACGCGCACCCCCACTATACATGTAAGCAGCCCATCCACCCTGGACATGCCCCGCAGACAGCCCATCACCCCTGGGCATGCCGCACAGGCAGCCCATCCACACTGGGCATGCCCCACAGGCTGCCCATCCACCATGAACATTCCCTGCAGGCAGCCCATCACACCTGGGCATGCCCCACAGGCAGCCCTTCACACCTGGGCATGCCCCGCAGGCAGCTCCTAACCCCTGGGCATGCCCCGCAGGCAGCCCATAACCCCTGGGCATGCCCTGCAGGCAGCCCTTCACCCCTGGGCATGCCCTGCAGGCAGCCCATCACCCCTGGATATGCCCTACAGGCAGCCCTTCACCCCTGGGCATGCCCCACAGGCAGCCCATCACCCCTGGGCATGCCCTGCAGGCAGCTCTTCACCCCTGGGCATGCCCCTCAGGCAGCCCTTCACCCCTGGCCATGCCCCGCAGGCAGCCCATCACCCCTGGCCATGCTCCACAGGCAGCCCTTCACCCCTGGGCATGCCCCGCAGGCAGCCCTGCACCCCTGGACATGCCCCGCAGGCAGCCCTTCACCCCTGGGCATGCTCCGCAGGCAGCCTACACCACAGGGGGTCGTTTTCCATGCGATTTTGCTGGCACGAGCGGGGTATGTGTATTCAGAGGGGTGCGAGGGGAGTTTTACATGCGATTTTGCTGGCGCAAGTGGGGTACGTGTATTCAGAGGGGTGCGCAGGGAGTTTTACACGCAATTTCACTGGCGTGAGTGGGGTACGCGTATTCCGAGGGGAACGCGGATTGTTTTCCATGCGATTTCGCTGGCACGAGCGGGGTAAACGTACTCAGAGGGGTGCACAGGGAGTTTTCCACGCGATTTCGCTGGCACGAGCGGTGTATGCATATTCCTAGGGGTGCGCAGGGAATTTTCCACGTGATTTTGCTGACGCGAGCGGGCTACACGTTTTCCCGAGGGGTGCGTAGGTAGTTTTACATGCGATTTTGCTGGCACGTGAGGGCTGTGTGGCGTTTTTAGCACGTTTTCGTGGTTGTGGGGCTGTATACTGGTTTGCGCCATGTAGGGTATTTTTGCAATGTTTTGGCGGGGTTGGGGGCATAACTGGTGCTGCTGCAGGGTCGCTGCACCACTCTGCGCCATGGCTGGTTATGGATATGAAAATCCAAGAATACGCTGTGAGTCAAAATGGGTTTTGGCCCAGGTGGCTGGTGCAAGCTGCCACACGCACACTGTGCGCCAGCTGCATGCACCACTTCTGTGCTTGATTCCATGAATTACCCCCATTATCTTTCAGCATCTTCTTCCACCATCAGCATGGCTCTCAGTTTCGTTTTCTGATTTGCATTTGACTAGACTTCTAATTCAAGGGCACGTTCAACAAAATAACAAAATAACACAACAGGTAATATAACCTATATTACAGCGGATGAACACATACACCATTCTGCCCAGGAAAGCAGCCTCACACAATGGAGTCAAGGGCACACTTCATAAGCATTAAGCCTTTCTCAGTTTCATGGGTGGCATGGATTAAGTTCATGTGCAAATCACCCTCTCGTAGCCAGATTTCAGCTGCACATAACTTAACAAATTAGCACACTATCAAGGTGTAAGTGGTGCGTGGCATTTATTTAACAATTGTAAAAACAGGGGAAGCACTTAAGCACAAACATCTCAAAAGCCCTCTAACTGCATAATGCGAAACAATGGGTTAAGATTCAGCTAGTTGTATCATATACCTAAACAATCTATATGTGTCACCATTCTGATTGGTTTCATTCTATCTGATGGCTCCACCTAAGACCAGCTCTAAATTGATGATGGCAGTCGTATGTCATCTTAGTGTCTTTGGATTGGTTTGTGCAACTGTTGTGAAGCAATGTATCTTGAGAGCACTGATTAGTTGGCAATGGCAGATGAGCAACAATTTATGGCAGGGGGATTGACATCCAAGTGCGGCTTCTCCCAATTATAACACACCATCTCTGATTTCCTATGCCTCGAGCCAGGGCTTCAGCTTTGAACTAGGTTCTATCTTGAGTCTTTTATTCTGAGAACTCAGAGGGAGTGAAGGTCTTGGCTCTTCCATGTCTGGCACTAATGAACAGCCCTTGACCTTCAACTCTGAGTCATGTGTGAGGAGACCATGTTATGAATTATTGTACGTGGCTTTTACCAGGATTTTAACCCATTTTACTATGGGTGCTATTACCATCTATGCCCACTGGAGAATTGTTGGAGCTAATGTTCTCTCTGTATTAGTCTTAATTAATGAACACCTGGTCCTCGAGGGTTGTCAGTTACTTAATTTAATCTAAAAGAAAAATATGTCTTGCGCTTGGGAACTGATTATCTCATGATCCCCTCTGTTTCAGTCCAAGCCTCCCTATTCCATAATAACCATGGCGAGCTGATGCAGCTACCGTCCAACTGGTTCATCTATGTTCTCTTTAGCTAATTCAGCAGAGTTTGTTTTTCTTGCACCTTCGATGCTCCTTCAAGTTTCCCTGTTCATCTGGGCATGGCAGCGTAAAGTGGTGGGCCTTTCTGGGAAAAGGTGGGCCTTCCAGGAAAGATGACCAGAAGCCAGAGATCTCAGTAAGTCTTTTACTTCACAGGTAGGCACAATACAATAGGAAACATCCACCAGCCCCCATCTCTGTTCAGTCTCTCTCTCAACTGACACTCGCCGAATGTCTAGCACACTGCATTCTACGACTCTCAGGAACACTTCACCTTCCAAACACCCAGCCAAACAGGGGAAGCAAGAGCCAGGGACCACACAAGCAAACCAAGTCAAAACACAGCACCATCCATTTTATCCAAAATGTCTGCCCTGCATTGTTGCATTTATTGCACTAAGCAAGCAATATGTGTGTCCTCATGCATCTTGCATTACAGCAGCGATATACGAGAAAATGTTTTCTAGTGTCTGTTGCATGTAATGTATGTTCCTCATGTATAAATGTCGGTTGCACTAATGTTCGTGTAGCTTTCTGATAAATGCTTATCTGCTACATGTCTTGTGCGTATATGTGTATCAGAGGTGGGATGACATCACTTGCTACAGCAGGTCCATGTATGCCAGATCCTCCATATTCATTTCTTCTTCGATCGTTCCAGGGTAAGGCTGATAGGGTCTTCATAGTGAATAACGCCTTTTGTGTCTACAGTATGGCAGTGGAGGGGGGGCAGTCGCCAAGACTGATACACTTCTCTCATTTCTGCACTATAGAGGCAGGGCAGGGGCTGACACCCTAGATGACACATTCATCTGCCTCTCGACAGATGCTTGCAAGGCAGTAAAAGTCATTGAGTATTCAGTGAGAGATCATAATATGCACACTTATCATAACACACTCACTTCTCAATTATGTATGAATGTCACAGTCGATGTAAATATGAATTATACTGATCTGGTTGTTAATGCTGGAGGTAACAGAGTAATAAGAAGGATTGCACATTTGGAAACATTTACTTGTAGGAACGGTCAAATTTCGGGTAACACAACTCTAGTGGAAAAACTGTTATCTATCAATCCTCCCTCATTCTATGGGTCCTATTGATAGGAATGGGATCCTGAAGAATCCTTTTAGTGGGACGTTGAAAACCGTTTCCCATCCATTTGATGCAGTAGTGCAATCAAGGAAGAAGACCCTAAGAAAATATATCAGGGAATTAAATAGAATGAAATACACAGGATCTGATTATTGTGAGAAAGTAAGAAAGTTAAAGCAGGCCCATAAAAACTGGGCATAGGGTTACAAACACACCCAGTTACAGAACAAGGCGGAGCAAATGCTACATATTATAACAATGAAAAGCTCCTGACATTTCTGGGCAGCGATCAATGATACTCTGACGCCACTGGATCAACCCAATGCAATCCGACTGCAGAAGGTGTCTGGGAGCAGCATTTTAAGAAAATATATAGAAAATCTGAGCGCTGTTTCCCATATCAACATCTTGATGGCACTTGGCCACTAAGCTTCTCAATTGAATTGATTGAGGAGATTGTAAGGAACACCTCTAACCACCCTCCCTCAGAAACCAATGGTATTAGCAACTCCCTGTTGAAAGTGGACACATCATTATGGGCTAAAATCCTTTTTATTTTATTCTCTGCTGTCATAGTTTCAAAACCTACCCAGTCATTTTGGAAATTATCTGATGTGATAACTATTTATAAGAAGGTAGATGGAAGTAATCCCTTAAACTATTACCTGATCTCCATTCTGGATTGCAACGGTAAGATTTTGGAGTCCTGTGTAACTGCAACAGGTCACTTGCAAAGATACAAAACGCAGTTCTGGAGAAACCTATCCACCAGTCTTAACAGATTCACCATTAAATGTTCCAGGAAAAAGCATGAGAGACAGATGCTACGCCAATATATATGGCCAGGGTTGATTACTCACTGGCTTTTGATTCAGTGAATTGCTCACTACTATGGGCAAAGCTTAGAGAGTGGCAAGTTCCCCATGCCCGGTTATCAATTCTAGTGTCCTTGCATGAAGAAATCTCACTGGAGGTGAGACGGAACAGGCATAGAGCTATAACAGGAACATTTCAAACGCACAGAGGTTTAAGACAAGGTTGTGTGCTGGCTTGGTTATAGGTCAAAGGATCGATTCCAAAGGATCGAATGGTCAAAGGATCGATTCAAAAGGACCGAAAACAAAAGGATTGAAATTTCTTTTTAATTTTTTTGACATTTTTTTTTTTGGGTGGGGCGTCCCCTCCCCCAAGGGATCCCCCCGCAACCCCTGTTTTTGTGATAAAAAACACTTTTTTTACCTATACGAAAACCCAAAAAAATATATATAATTAAAAAAATGTGATCCTTTTGTTTTCGGCCCTATTGCGTCTACCCTATTACATCCCATCCTTTTGTAGTCGAGCCTTTGACCGGACACCTGCTGGCTCCATACCTGTTCAATCTATACCTTTCATACTTTGGAGAACACATACAGCAAGACTTGTTTCACTGCACTGCGAATCTCCATGTTGCCTGCGGCATACCTTACGTACACCGATGATGTAATCCTATTAGATAAAACCCAAATAGGATTGCAACGACTGATGGATTCTTGGAGGCCATGTTCGCAAAGTAACAAACTGATAATTAATGAGAAAAAGACAAGTTATACATTTTTCTAAAAACAGTAGGAAACAGATGGGCTTTATGTGGAAGATGCTTAATCATATTTTGTATCCTTAAATTAGTGTTACATACCCAGGTTTTCATTTGGAAACCCCCCAAATAAACATAATTTCCTTGCTCGTGTTAGAGATGAGGCCAGTCAGCTGTCAGTGCGAATGAAAAGATTTATATGAATACTGTCCATTTTCTATTAGACTGCTGATAGATTTCTATAAAATGAAAGTTATTCTTGCATTATTGTACGGAATGAAGGTTGGCCATATTGCACGATCACTAGATTGGGAAGAAGTGGAATCAGGAGTAGGGATGAAAGCCCTTTGTTTGCCCGATTGCCTACCCATAGTTGTTCTTTGTTTCAAGCTGGGTCGTGTCTCGATGCAATGTCTTCTCGATTGGAAGATACTGATCCTCTATCAAAAATTAGCAGACCCCCAGTAGGGTCCTTATTTGAGGAACTTATGAATGTAATGATTTGAGGAACAGAGATTTGGGGGTAGATCCTTATTCTCTGCAGGTGCTTCCCTCTGGAACAGCCTCTCTGCCTCTCTCCGTCTTGAGCCGGAGCACCTTAAGCTCCAGAAACTTCTCAAGGCCTTCCTTTTTGCTTCCTCCTTCTCTCTCCCTCTCACCTGCTAACATCCTTACTTTTTTCTCTACCATCCTTCTCCTCCCTAACTCTGTTCAGTTTTTCTGAGTGGTTGCCTGGTTCACCTCTAGATCCTACAGGACCCAGGCTCCCCCACCAATCTTTTGCACTTGCCTCCGGACCGCTGCACTTTGTTCAACATTACTGAACCTTCAGCTTACGCTCCTTGAGTGGGGCAACGTCCCTGCACTTATTCCAGGGCCCCTCTGGTAGGACTCTGTGTTGCCCCGATCCCCGTTTCTACACCTCCGTCGGTATGGAGGCATGACCTAAATGTACTAGCACCAGTTAGTTCAGCTGGTTCACCAACTCAGCCACCATCATTTTTCTTTTTTCTTCCCGTCCCCCGCTCCTCAGATTTGTCTCAACTGTTCCACTTCATGCACTTGCACTAGGAGAAATGTCATCAAGCCTAGTATGCTAATTTTCTGTTTATATCATTCAGAATCTTCAGGGCCTAAAAATTATCATTGTTTCCTTCTCGCCTTGAAGCGCATCGAAGCACTTAACCTGTGTATAAGCGCTACATGAATAAACAACAAATAAACAATAAATAAAATTCAGATGCCCTTTTCCCTAATAACAAACTTTAAATGGTGTGCTGACGCCACATTGAAGGAGTGGGGTATCTAATTAGAAGAAATTCAAATGTGGCCCGGTTTTGCATCATCAGCCAGGAAGCCTGGTGATGGCACGTGTAAGTAGGTGTGAAGGGAGGGAGTTCAAAGAGAGTCCTGGTAGTGAAGTTAATTATCTTGTCAAGAGGACAGAAAGCTTAGTTGGGGAGACCAAAGAGGACAGTGTCACAGTAGTCCAGTTTAGAGATATAAAAGAGTGGTTAAGATATGCTTGGCAGTGTTGAAAAGAAGGAGGTGGGCGATCTTTCAAATATTTAGGAGGTTGAGTCAAGTTGCTGTTGCCGTTTTGGAGATGAAAGTAGGAATGGTATGAGAGGGGTCATAGATGATGTTGAGGTTTCTAGCCAAATAATAGTAGCAGAGAGTGTCAAGTGAGAACTGGATAAGCAGAGGAAAAGATGGGAGAGAGCTATTGGCACGGAAGAAGAACACGTCTGTTTGGGTAGAGCTTAACATCAGAGAGTGCAGAGCCATCCAATAGTTAATGACAGAGAGACAGTTTGAAATTTTGATAGAAAAATCAGACAACGGTTTAGGAAAGGAGAAGACAATTTGGGTGTCGTCTGTGAAGAGTTGTTACGAGAACCCAAAGGAAGAGATTGGTGGCTGAAGAGCAGAGGTGTAGAGTGTAATTAGGAGTGGACTCAAGACCGAGCTTTGTGAAACACCAGCAGTTAGACGAGTGAGTTGACAGGTGTTTTTGCTCCAGGAGACTGAGAATTTGTCAGGTGCAAGTTTGGATTCAATCCTGGCAAGGGCGTTTTCACAAATCCTATCAAGAACAAGAGTATTAAGCAGGTACGAGTGATCAACAGTGTCAAAGACAGCAGGCAGGTCAAGGAGAATTAGGATAGAGAATAAGTTGGAGTGCTTAGCAGTGACGATGAAGATGGACACAAAATCATGAGAGCATTTTCCATGGAGTGACAGGAGAGGAAAGCAGCTTTTAGGTTTCTCGAAGGGTATGGATGTCAAAGAAATGGGTAAGATGGTTGAACACAACCCTTTTCAAGCACTTCAGATTAGTGGAAGGGAGACATGGCAAAAGTTAGCTGGTAGGTTCAAGGGCAGACCCACATTCTTATTAGAAGGGGGATAGGGGGACGGCCATGGCTGTTTATAAAACAGATAGAATGCAAGCAGAGTTGAAGGGCAGGTTGAAGAGTTCAGCTAGGGGAGAGGCCACTAAAGGGGCAATAGGCTTGACTAGCTAAGGAGCAAGAGGGTTTGATGGGGCACAAGAGGGGTTAGCCTTCATCAGTAGAGATAGAACTTAATCCGTGTCAGTGTGACTGTGTGACTAAAGTGGGAAATAAAGGCAGAGGCTGATGCTAGAGTAGGCTAAATAATCTGTAAATAAATACCTGCTGGCAAGTCTGTAAAAACAAAAAAGGTTTGCTTTAGACATAAATATGAGGAGCCTTTAGTTTCTCTCAAAAAAGAGACAGTGTGAGGAGGGGAAAGGGGGTAAGGACAAAATAATTATTAAATTCATATCCATGTGGGAGAAAAAATGTAAATTTAGTATGGAATAAATGTGAGATAGCTCATCAACGGGTGAAACTGCAAAGCCAATAGAGGGCCCTCTGAGAGAGCCTGTAGTAGCACTCAAAGGAAACGGGACAAACACAAATGTTTAGATAGACAACTCAAAAGGAAAACATTTGAACTAGTTCGGTACCACTTCAAATCAAAAGCTTGCCTGAATAATATATAGGGGCCAAGAATGTGAAAAGATGGTAATCTTACTGGTCTGCAGCAGCTGCACAAAGAATAAACACTTGTCTGTCAGGAAACAAAATGTTTTTTTTTTCTTTTTGCAAGCGACACCAGACTGATTATTGTCTGTGCGCTGAGGGATGTGGACAGGCAGCTGCGGGCACTACGTGTTTACGAGCAGCACCAGACTGATTATTGTATGTGTGCCTAAGCAGAGGGGAAACCAGCCACGGATGCTGCGTGTTTATTTATTTATTTTTTTATTTATTAAGCACACAAATCCATTGGGCATCGAGGCGCTGTTACAACCAGTTACACTCAAGTTATGTTATAAACGCAGCAGAAATATACAGAAGTCAAGTGGCTCAGGTGAACAGCCGGTTTTCAGTGCCTTTCTGAAGGTCCAGTAGGACTGGACAGCTCTTAGGTGTGGTGGGAGCGAGTTCCATTGGTTGGCTGCCACAGAAGGGAAACTCACACCCCCACTTTTTGCACGGTTTGATTTAGGTTGGACAAGTCTGTGGGTGTAAGTCTGTTTTACGGGTCTGGGCCTTCAACAATCTTTGAGACAGGTAGAGCAGAGCAGAATTGGACAAGCATCTGTGTGTGAGAGGTAACATTTGAATGATGATCCTTTCCTTGACCGGCAGCCATTGGGCAGTTATTCTCATCAATGATATGTGCTCTCTTTTAGGAATGTTGAGTGCCAGTCTGGTAGCATTGGTCTGGATCACTTGGAGCTTGTGGATGTTTTGTGCCAATGAACCAGTGAAGAGAGTGTTACAATGAGTGCTGATGAGTCCTTTTTCAAAGTCGGGAGTGACAAATTCTTGCTGAACAAGTGGAAGGGTTATAATCACAGTAAAATAACGAGGAGGGCTCGTATGTAAGCTGGCAGTGAATGCGATATGAAACATTTGGCAGCCATACTGTGAATGAGCAAGAACCTTTAAACTCATGTGAAATATGGGAAACAATTGGCAGCCATATTGGGAGAGTGAGGAAACAACTATTTTAATGTATTTAGTGGACCACTGCATTATAAACAAATGTCTGCATGGATTTTTTGAGGGAACAAAATAGGAAGTGTACTCTTTGTAAATAACCACTCGAGAGAGAAAGCAAACTAAAGGAAAAAGAATTTGCATAGTTTAAAAAATGACATTTTAAGGAAAGCAATTGTTCTACTGAAACAGTGCTACCCACCCGGTATCCGGTTACATTCTCAAAAACATATTTTCGAAATACCATTTTGTCGAAAACAATTTGCCAATTTTTTTTCTCTAATGTATTATTTTTTATTTTAGATTTTTTTTTATTTCGTAAGTAAAAAAAAGTGTCAAAAAACTGGGGGGTTGGGAGGGAACCCCCCCTATTTCAAAAATAAAATTAAACAAAAATCGAATTTTTATTTTTCGGCAATTTAGTGCCAACAAAATGGTATTTCGAAAATATGGCATTCGAAAATGTCACTATAAACCTACCCACCCATGTTCAAGTGAAAATCAGCTGCAGCACCAAAAAATCTCATCAACAAAAATTAATTAACTGGTAAAGGTGTCATTTAAACAAGTGATGTGGCTGCTTGTTTTGAAGACAAGAGGTTGTTCAAGGGTGAACAGTCAGTCCTCTGCTTGAGGGTAAGGTAGCAACAATGAGAATTGTTCTTCTAATGTATTGTTCGTTGGGTCCACATTTTTTAAATGTTCCACCATTGGGGCATGTATATTGTTCATGCGTTTACAGCTTTGATGTTCAACAAGTTTGTCTTTTGCACTACACATAGTCAAACCTATGTACATTTTTTCCCAATGACTCATATTATTATATACAATTCTACTTATGTTACAATTAGTGACATTATTTTGATTCCACAGGTTCTTCCAACCGAAATCCACCCTACTGCTGGTAATCTTATACCGACACATGATCCACATGCGTGGTGACCGTTAAAGGAGGAAGCCCTCAAATATCAGGAAGTGTAGTTTTTCTTGGTCATATCCGAGTGAATTAGGGCATCCTTTAAGCTCTTGCTCCTTTTAAAGGCCAACAGTGGAGTGTCTAAATTCCAAGGGCCATTTTCTAGACTATGCAAATATTTTAGGATGATGCATTTCAGTTTGAATAATAGATTAGAGTAGATATAAACACAGATTATGCGATCCATCTCAATACTTGATGCCTTTTGTTCTAGTAGAGCCACACATTTATTGTTACTGTCACAGCATGTTGATAGTTTGATTATTTTGTGAGGGGGTCCTTTCTTGGTCAATCCTTTAGATAAATTGTTTGCTTCTCTTTCAAAATAAAATGTGTTAGTGCTGTTGTGATGAAGATGTACAAAATGTCCATAGGGCAGATTGTTACATAAGGAGGGAGGGTGGAAACTGTCATATCTCAATAAGGAATTGCTGGCAGTGGGTTTTGTGTACAGTCTTGCACTTAATTTATAACTTTGATGATAGATTGTTAAATCCAAAAAGTAAATCTCTGTGTTGTTAATGTGACTGGTAATTATGAGGTGTGGATCAATCCCATTTAACCATTTCACAAAGTACATTGACTGAGTTTATGTGCCTGCCCATATGATGAGAATGCCATCAATATATCATTGCCACAAGATTAGGTTATGAATAAACTTATTCTCTACACAATAGATGAAGCTTTCCTCAAAAAGTTCTACTTACAAATTGGCTATATTTGGGGCCATAATGGCCCCCAACATGGTGCCTTCATTTTGTTGATAAGGTCTGTCATCGAACTTAAAGAGGTTTCTAGTTAGTGCCATCTCTGTGCACCGATGTATGAATGTTTTTAATTTGTGGGACTCTATAAAGGTGTTTGTCTAAGTGAGTCCGAACTATCTCTACTGCTGCTACTTGTGGGAATGTGTGAACAAAGGGACTCAATGTCCAAAGTGTATAGTAACTAGTTGCCTACCTGATGAGGCATATTCTCCATAATGTTGATCACATGTGTGGTTTCTCTTAAAAAATATTTCATTTCTGCAATATGTTGTCTTAAAAATATAAATCTGCATATCTTTGGGGAGACTGTAAAACAAAAGAGTTTGTGGTTGTTTTTTAATCAGAAATGTTGACTATAAATACAGGCCGATTCATGGAATTAATGTGCGCAAGCGTGCGAATCTCAGCGCAAGTGCGAAAATCACAGTGCAAGCGTGTGAAAGCCGCGCACATCGATTTATGGAAGTCCGTGCTCATGTTAATACTGGGATGTGTACCAAAATCCTGCATGGTGCACGCGGGCGCACACGTCATCAAATGGCGTGCGCTACGCACACAGCAGAAGCGCACATAGCGCGGCATACGCAACAAAAGTAGGCGGAACACGGGGCGTAACACGCGGAATGGGGAACAACGCATGAAAATGTGGGTGTTATGGGGGAAGTACAAGAGGCAAATGCGCGGAACGCACACATGTGCGCCTACAACACGTATTCATGGAATAAAACAGGGGAAACGCATGCGCCAAAAAAGATGCGCTAATCCGGAAACAAGTACGCCTGCTTCCTGCTGGACCCGGACAGCCTAAAAGTGCGTGCAAACAACAAACAAGCTCAGACGCTACAATGAATATACCGTTCCTCGCAGCAGTGGTCGTGGGACACCGCAGGAGGAGAGTCAGGGCCAGAATTTTTACACCAAGGACCAGCCTTTTTGGGATGCCTGATGACCAGGTGTATGGGAGGTACAGGTTTCCACCTCACATTATACTCGACCTGGTGAGTGAGTGGGAGGATGACCTCACATCACCCACCCAGTGCTCCCAAACACTGAGCCCCTTGGAAAAGGTGCTCAATGTACTGCACTTCTTGGCCACTGGTTCATTTCAGCGGACAAGTGCCATAGTGGGGGGGGGTGACACAGGCCACGCAGTCACGCTGCCTACACCAGGCGTTGGCCAACATGACTGCACACCCATCAGTCTGCAGGCACATATACCTGCCCAGAACACCTGCAGAAAGGCAGGCTGCCGTCCAGGATTTTTACAGGGTGGCACACTTCCACAAAGTGCTAGGTGCCATTGATTGCACCCATGTGGCTCTACGTCCTCCCTGGGCAACTGAGCACATCTATAGAAACCGCAAGCACTGGCATTCCAACAACGTGCAGGTAGTATGTGATGCCAAGGGAATCATCACCTCAGTATATGCCAACTATCCAGGGTCCACCCATGACAGGTTCATTTACAGAATGTCAACCCTAAACCGGGACCTAAAAGCTGAGCGGCATGGTGATACATGGCTGCTTGGTGAGTATAAATGCCTCTGCACATGCATGTATGTCAGATACTGAGTAATGTCACAACCCCACTAATGATACCCATCATCACCTCCCCAGGGGACAGTGCCTACCCTCTGAGCACCCACATGATGACGCCAATTGGGATTTCCACCACACCACCCGAGGTAAAATACAACACAGCCCATATTGCAACCCGGGGCATAGTGGAGCGCACAAGTCACGCTTTTGCTCCCTTTAACGCTCTAGTGGGCAGCTGCTATACGCGCCCCCAGTAGTGTGCAGGATCATAGTGGCAGCATGTGTCCTGCACAGCGTTACAACCTGCCGGTGCTTGCCAGTGGACATGGTGGTGCCCCCACATCCCCAACCACATGCACGGTCGCTGCGCATGGGAGGGGAAAGGGCACGGGGTGAGGCAGCCCGTACGCAGCTGGTGGCTAATTACTTCACCTAAAATCACACCCCTGTGGAGTGCACACAGCCCTGGTACATACCAGCTGACAATCAATGATGATGACATAAGGGACAGTCAATTGTCACAACCATACCTGCCTGAGATTGGTCACCTGGAAGTGTTACATTGTGTGCATCCCTACCTACCCAAAGACAACCAATGCTGTGTCACAAAAAGACACACATTTATGCTGCATGAATGACTACCCCCTTGCAAAATATAACATGAAAACAGCAACATGTCACCCAACCCCTACCCATCTCCGCTACCCAACACACCATGGCATGTCATGCAATGTGAAAGCAAACAAACACATGCCACAAGTGTCACAAAGTGCACTGTCCAAAATGGAAACAGGCCACAGACAAATGGTCCCAGTAATCAATAACAAATGGTACACTTGACCAAATACTTACCAGCAACACAATACAGCAACACAGGATGAAACAGTGCCAAAATATGACAGTACCAAATGAAAGTAGTGCAAGTTTTACAACCTGAATTAGCCAGCACATACACCCCATCCAACTGCAGAGTGTTGACGTCAGGCACATGTGTCAGTGTACTGCATACAACATGAACTGCATCCGCAAAGGAGACAGCCTTGTGAAGACATGAAGAAGGTACCTGTGAATAAGGAGGAAGACATGGATGCACAAGCACATATCAATACACCATGCAGTGTTCAATACAACAATCCCCACTAGGGATGTACACACAGTTTTGACTACACACTGCTCACACAGCTCATGGGAGCCCAATGTCACTGTGTAAGTCACTGTCACTTGGTCACACCCTTTGCAAGCCCATGGAAAGGGAAGCAGGAGGGGTGTGTGTGTCAGGAACCCAAGCATCTAACCCAAACACAGGACAAGATGGCATGTGCCCAGCTGGAATACACAGTGGATGCCCACGGGAGCCACACAAGGCAACACACTGTAAAAAAATAAAATATAAATAAATGATAATTTGGAGGCCAGGGGGGGCCACCCAGGAGGTTCGAGGACAGGATGCGTGGATGTTGTGGAAAAAAAAAATACCTCCATGGGCTCATGGCCTGCACGGCTAGGCTATTGTGGGAGAACTGCTGCTGTCGCTCTCTTCACCCTCTGCTTCTGCATCAGGAGGTGGTGGTGGTGCTATGGGAAGCAGCCCACGCAAAGCCCTGGTATGGTCCTCCATGGCAGCCAGCATGCGGGTGTTGAAGGTCTGATTCTGGAGGATGATAGTGGGGAGATCCCCATGCAGCACCTCACGGGTTGCTTGCATTTCTGTACGCATGGCCTCGCGTGATGCCCGGATCTCCTCCTGGGTTGCCTGCAGCTCAGCTGAGAGCGAACGTGTGAGCTGCTCCAGCTGCTGTTCTGACCTTAAATTTCGGGACGCCTCAAGTTCACTTAGAGTCTGCCTGAGGAACTGGAGTTCTAACCTCAGGGCTTCCCTGTGGCCCTGTGACTCCACAGAAATGGCTTCCCGCAGAGTCTCCAGTGCCGCCCGTCGGTCCCTGTTGGACGCCAACATATCTTCCCTGTGTGATTGGAAAATGGAGTCTGTTGCCTGCTGTTGTTGCTCCATCTGCCTTTCAGGGGGGAGAATGGAAGTGGCCACCCTCTCCATTGCCTGAGCCATCATTTCAACTGATGCTCCCTGTTGTGCTGCAATACCGTACATGGAGTTTTCCCATACAGTATTGCCTGGTGGCGCACGGCCACTGCGTCTTCGGGCACCACACTTGTTTGGGGCAAGGCGATCTGCACCTTGCTGTGCCGGCACTGCCTGAGGCTGCAGGACTGCATTCCCCCTCTGATCTGCTGGCCCAGGAACAGGATCAGATGTTGTGGAGTGTAACCCTGCATCCGTGACCGCCAAAGGCGGAGTTACCAACACTGGCATCCCCATAGAGGGTTCTACCCCTGGTGCAGGTGGGTTGGACAGAACAGAATCCCTGCCAGAAACACTCACCTGCGACAGCACATTAGTCTCATCATCCGATTCAGCACCTGAATCATAGAGGTTTGGGGAGGTGCAACCAGAGACACCCCTGGACAGTATGGTCTGCAATAAGATTGGGTTTTCACACCACGTCCTCCACTGGTGCCCGGTCGCACCTGAGATTCCTCCTGGGTCTGCACCATCTCCTCCACCTCTACAGCATCAAGTGCGTCATCACCTGCAAAAACATGAAAGACGACAAATGGAAACAGGCATGAGCACCATAGCACACACATAGGCCTTACAAGCCAGAGATCCAGTACATGATTTACACATGTCCCACATGACAATTACCCTGGCATGCATGCACTGTCAATGAGTTAGAAGGGGAGGCAAAAAGCAGACACTGAGTACACCAAGATGGAAAAGCAACACATTTGCTGCATGCTGGGTAGCACTGGCATCACACACTAGCCTGTGAGTGGCATGTCCAATACACATGCATGACACATGCCAGCACACAGATGGCATGTAGCCTAGCCATGGTACATTTGACAAGTACAGCCATATGTCAGGGAATGAGTACTGTCACCCATCCATGTGCGATGGACATGATGAGATGAAAAATGCTAAATAGTGTGACAAAATACGCATGTGCCACACACTGCAACACATCCAGTGAACAATAATACAGAGATTGCAGGCAGATGTACCCATCAATGGTTGGTCACTTCAACATGACAGGAAACAACTATCATGTTCCACATTCAAACAGGCCACAAAAATTAATGTGAGCAGGCCAATACTCAATCAGCCTGAATGGTCTAATCATTCAAATAACAAGGTAACAAATGTAGGCCAATGTGGGGTGTAATCAATGACAGAAGCATGTCACATATGTGGCATTAGGGCTGACAAATGCCTTGCAAAAATGGGAGAATTGAAACAATCAGCCTGAATGAACACTGAAAAATTCATAACAATGTTGTTGCAAGATGACAGTTCAAGGGCAACAGCAGTAATGTGGCGCCAATTGGCTACTGTGGGCAGAAGGGATACTGTCATACCCAAATCCATGCCTGCTGAATGTTTTGGAGGAAGCACATGGGTGACCCATACCACTCAGGAGTACACACCCTCACCTGGCACTCAATCAGAACCCGTCACCCAAACAACATACAAATGGATTACACACACATGCATGGGCACTCACCGGACAATGCGTCGTAATCTGGTAGGTTTCCCACGCCTTGGATCTGTTCCTCTGTGACAAAGGTTCCAGCAACAGACTCATGTTCAGTGAGTTGGTTGTCCTCTGGTGGAGACCCACCGCCAGTCACCAGAGTAGTGGCATGATTTGAGGTAAGCTTGTTCTTTGCTCTGCGTTTCAGGTCATTCCACCGCTTGTAGCAATCATCAACTGTGCGCCTCACAAATCCAAGGGCACTAATGTGGTCCGCGATGGTCTGCCAGTGTGCCCTACATTGACCAGGTGTGGTCTTGCACCCTGCAGTCACCACCATTTCGCGGCTATGTGCCGACACATAGGCCACAAGTGCATCAAGTTCGGCATCATTAAAGCTAGGCTTCCTTGACATGCCTGAGTGTGTAGCCGTGTCTGGGGTCTCAGCCTGTAGTGCCAGAGCACCCTTCTTCTTCTTTTTCAAAGGTGGTGCGGATCCTGAGTGGCTTACGCCGCTCTGGTCAGTAGGGGCAGAAGCGGAGTTGGACTGGGTACTAGAAGTGTGCGAAGGCACAATGACCATAGGTCTTGGTGCAGGCATTGGCTGCAGAGTGATGTTTGCAGGGCCAATGTCGGTTTGATGGACCTGGACCGACACTGTCCCGGCTGGGAGATTCAGAGCTGGGGTGGATAGAGCTGCAGCTGCCCCTGCAGCCTCCCCACCCTGCCTACTTGGGGCAGCAGATGATATTGCTGCCCCAGATCCACGTGGCCTGGTGACAGCAACTTGCACCGCCACACGCGGCTTAGACTTGCCGACCTGGAAGTCAGCCTGGGAGTCATTCTGTGCCGGTTCAGGTGCCAAAATGGGCCAGTCCAACAAGGGCTGAGCTGGGATGGTGTCAGCTACGTTTTCCATAACCATGGGGGGGGGGGGCATGGGTGTCCCTGATTGGTCCTCCACACACAGGGGTCTAGGGCACCCTGCAAACCCTAGCCACGTCCCCGACTGCACCCACCACGCCCACCTTTTGGAGGTCGGCCACCTTTGCCTCCCTTACTGCTTGGTCGCCTCCCAACCATGGCACTGATGTTGTTCTGCGTATGGGAGTTGCAGTAAACAATTGTCCTGGGCAATTGGGGTGAAAGGGATAGGGTACTAGATGGAATTCGTACCCTAGTGCTCTGGCAAGGCTGCATGTGATCCATGGGGAAAATGACGGGTCACGCAAACGCACAGGCACCCCAAAAACAAAAGCACACGTGTACACAACGTGCATGGAAAAATAAACCTGCACTACGCTGTGGTACCCAGAAACACAAAAATAAGCATACGCATGTTACACGCAGCCTACAATGACCACTGAAGGGGTACGCAACACACGGGGGCAACCACCGTTGGGAAATACGTGCGCGACTCACTGTCTGCCTTGAAAAAGAACGTGAAAAAGACGCATGTGTGCGCGTAGGCAACACCCCCGCCAAAAGAAGAAAATAACGCAGTCTGAGAAAACAGGGAGTACGAACTGGAAACGTTGTGAAGTAATCGCGTGTGAACCGACAAGTAGTACAAGATACACCCGCTCGCTCTCCACAAAAAGCACATACAAGGAAATAGCGTGATACTCGTACCTTTTAAGCCAGTCCACACGTGAAACGTCACTTACGTGCTTACGCGCTAAGGCCCTTTCCTCCAATAGCACGGTGATGTGCAGTTTTCTCATGTGCTGATTCACTATGCACCTGTGTTGTGGGCAACGCCTGCGCGCATAACGTCACTGACGCGCTTACGCGCTAAGGGCCTTTCCTCGGAATACACGCTGATGTGCAATTTTTTCACGTGCCAAATCACTCTGTATCAAGCTGGCCCCAAGAATACACACGCAAAACCACGCTCCTGCCCAAAAGGCCATTTTCCTGCCCCCAAGAGCCCCGAGCACGCTCCAACCAGCCATCTGCTGCTGTCTGCCTGCTGCCCACGTGCCCAGCTATTTGGTGCCTGCACGTCAGCCATCTGCATGGGTCCAGTTGCTGTGTCCACCCCTGCTGGAACAGAAGACTCCCGACTGGGATAACATCGCTCCACAGCCCAGCCCCAGGACCCAGTTGCCCACCCACGCCTGCCTCGGGTGTCGCCATGTCGGGGCAAACACCATCTGAGACCACTGGCGACCCCCAGTCAGAGAGGCAGAGGGCCACCAGCTTCAGTGAGAAGGAAGTTGGTGTCCTGGTGGAGCATGTCTTTGGAACATCACGGGCCAACAAGGAAGGACGGTTGAGGATCTGGGAGGACGCAGTGGTTGCCATCAATGCGGAGGAGGTGGCAACCCGCGACATCAAGCACGTCAAGAAACGCTGGGAGGACCTGAGGTCCAGGTCCCTCTACAAGGCCCGGCACCTTGCGGAGGGGGGCCGGGGCAGCATGAGTAACATCCAGATGAGGGTCTGGAACACGTAGCCCCAGCGCTCCACACCCAGATCCTTCAGAGGCAGACCCGTCTGGAGTTGAGCGGTAAGTGGGAAAGCATTAATGTGTGAGACAGGGCATGTTGCAGTGTGCTGGTAGTCTGATACTTGCTTGTATGTGTGACATAGGACATGTATGGATGTGTGTGTGCAGGACATCATGGCCATGCATATCAGACAAGTAATGTGTGAACCACATGGATGGTGCATGTTTTCCAATGCAACATGGGGAACTGTATGCGGAATGCACACATGAATGCATGCCAGTCTCTGTTCTTGGACATGGAGAGGGGGTGAGTGATGGGTGCTGCTGTCATGTACATGTATGGTGCACATGTGTGTGTGTGTCTGAGAAGTGTGTGTGTGACTTTGAAATGCCATGGTGGCAGGTCACACGAGTGGTGGCAGATCACTCTCTTCGGCAGGGGCCTCTCTCTGGAACAGCCTTCTTGCCTCCCTGAAACTCGAGGAGAACCACCTCCAGTTCCAGAAACACCTCAAAACCTTCCTCTTTGCTTCTGCTTTCTCTCTTCCCCTCCCTTGCTGAACTCCTGACTGAAATTGCACTGGTTACCTGGCCACCCCTCTGATCTCTGGGCCAGGCCCTGTCAAATGCCCACCTGCACTGCCTCCCTGGCAACCCCTGTACTTGGGGACGGTTTCTGTATCCCTTCAGTCCCCTTTCCAGCACTTGTCCACACTTCCTGCACTTGCCTGTTTTATTTTATGTGTTTTATTTATCTTATTTTTTCCACTTCCCATGTACTGCACTTCCCCCTCTCCCTTTCCCCCCCTTGCACTCTTCCTGTCCCCCCTTCCCATGCACTTGCACGATCTGAATGACACCTGGCCTAGTAAGATCGTTATCTGTCCTCCCTTTGTTCCCCCTCTTGCCTTGTCGCGCCTTGAAACACTTGTGTATAGGCGCTTTATTAATGCCATATCATATCATATCATATCATATCATATCATGACACATGTCCGTGATGATGTGTAGATTCACTCATGCAGTGTGGTCACCGTTGTATCCACTGTGTCCATCCACTGTGTCTGTGGTGTACAAGCCATGATGCATGACCCTCTGGTGATGTGTGTGCATGGGACCAGTGTGAGCCATGATGCATGTGAGTTTGAAGTCAACATTTGGTTAACAGAGGCCCTTGTACATAGATGCTGATGTTGATTGTAGGCGCCAGGACTGTTTCTGCATGTGTGTTGCGTGCATTCACCCATGTGTTGTGGAGGGACAGGATGGAAGTGACATTTGACAGTGCCACTCATGTGTTATTGCTTCCTGTCTAGGGGAATATTGTACTGTACCCTGATGCTTGTGTTCTATGTCTCCCTCTACTCAGCGTCAAGTGAAGAAGAGGGCGGAGATGGCGCTGTGGAGCCAAGCCTCCACCGAGTGGTGACGCAAGGCCCAGCCACCCTCCCAGGAATTGCCAACATCTGGGAGCGAGAGGGCTGGTGCTGCGTCTGCCACTACGGCTGTAGTGGAAGGGCCGGGTGAGACCCCACAGGGGCTTGCAATGGCAGAAGACGGTGTGGAGACATCCAGGTTGGTGGTCTCCACAGAGGAGGAGGAGCCCGCTACTGAGCCGCACATGGGGCCTGGTGGGGGTAGTGCCACTGGTGCAAGTGGTGCAGTCCAGGGCCAGGGTCAGGAGGCAGCAAAGGTCACCGTGGAGGGGCCTTTGCATGTCGCTGTCCTTGACCCTGTGACTGCACCACCATGCACCAGCAGGGATGCCCCGTCACAGGCCCATCCGCAGGTAGGGGGGAGTGCCACATCATCTGCCTCTCCACTACCTGCGGACGAGGGGTCCCACGACTGTATGGGCTCCGTCCTGGTTGGTGTCGCGTTGCGCACGCGTGACATTCGTGATGACGTGCGTGCTTCCTGGGTGGAGCACGTACGCCATCACGAACAGCAGCGTCGAAACAAGGCACTGGTGGGAGGGGCCCTGGTCGGTGGGTTCCTACATGTGTCGCGCACTCTGGCGTACCTCTCCTCCTCTGTGGAGACTATGCGCCAGTCGTTCTCCCTGCTGCCTTCCAGCCCAGATTCCACCAGGGCCCCCTGTGGACCTGGCCTGACCAACACAGCCAGCTTGGTGGAGATCCCATCCCCTACCACAGTCGGGAGTCGGAGCAGCAGGGGTGGACACCCCAACAACTGGAGTCCAGCAGATGGAGGATGTGCAGGCATCGGACATGGCACAAGGACAACAGCAACAGAAGCAGGCTCTAGGTGGGGGCAATGATGGCTCGGGGCCATCGACATCAGAGGAGCTGGCATCAGCCAGAGGGCAGGAGAACCCTGGAATGGGTGTGTCTTCTGTTTGGCTGCGGTTGGGCAAGCACATAGATGCGGAGCGGCGGCGGGCGGAAGAGGCGCGGATCACCATGGTCAGGCCGGAGTTCTCCATGCGTCGGGCGTTGAGGCGGGCAGAGTGCCTCAAGGCAACTCACAGGGAGTTGGAACAGGCCATGAGTGCATCCCTGCGAGACCTCGAGGCCAGGGCAGAGGCCCGCCTCCGGGACATCAACATGGAGTTCGATGATGCCCTGGCCAGGGACATCACAGAGTGAGCCTCAGGACTTGCCCACCGCCATTGTGTATAGTTAGATAGTGTTAGGTTTCCTTTGTTCTTCTTTTAATTTGGAGTTAATGGACATTTCTCCACTTCGTGTGTATATAATTTTTTCTTCCTAGGACTTTTTTGTAGGTTTCCTTTTGTTTGTGGATCATGGACCATTTGGACTTACATTGTATATAGTTGCAGACGTGTACATACTTTATTTTTCTATATTCCCATGGATCAATGTTTTTTTAAAAAATTTGGATTATGTTTTTATTATGGACATTGGCAATGGACCACTTTTTTATTCTACGTGATTTTTCTTTTTTTTTAACTTCATTGGATTTACAATAATTGAGTCGGGGCCTGCTGGCAGGAGCCCATCAGTGCTGGGGGGTGGGGGTGCTGGGGGACATGAGTCGGGGCCTGAGGCTCTCTGCCCATCACTGCTGGGGGTTGGGGTGTTGGGGGACATGAGTCGGGGCCTGATGGCAGGTGCCCATCACTGCTGGGGGGTGGGGCTGCTGGGGGACATGAGTTGGGGCCTGCTGGCAGGTGCCCATCACTGCTGGGTGGTGGGGGTGCTGGGGGACATGAGTCGGGGCCTGAGGCTCACTGCTGAGGGGTGGGGGTGCTGGGGGACACGAGTAGGGGCCTGCTGGCAGGTGCCCATCACTGCTGGGGGGTGGGGGTGCTGGGGGACATGAGTCAGGGCCTGAGGCTCACTGCTGGGGGTGGGGGTGCTGGGGGACATGGGTTGGTGATCACTAGTGGTAGGTGACATGGTGGATGGGCTGCGTGCATGACATGACCAGGGGTGCAGGGTAGTCCCCTGTGGTGTGGGTTGCCTGCAAGGGCCATGGAGGGGGCAGAGGGAACCCTGGGAGGACCCACACTGCCAATTCACATGTGGGACTCCCCGCGCACCCCACTGGATACACGTACCCGCTCTGACAGCGAAATTGCGTGTGATACTTCCCACATACCCCGGAAATAGACGTACCCTGCTCGCACAGGGCTGATCGCATGTGTAACTTCCCGCGCACCCCAGTAATACACGTACCCCGCTCGCACAGGGCCGATCGCGTGTGAAACTTCCCGCGTACCCCCGAAATACACGTACCCCGCTCGCACAGGCCCAATCGCATGTGAAACTTCCTGCGAACCCCAGTAATACACGTACCCCGCTCGCACAGGGCCAATCGCGTGTGAAACTTCCCGCGCACCCCAGTAATACACGTATCCTGCTTGCACAGGGCCGATCGCGTGTGAAACTTCCTGCGCAGCCCAATAATACACGTACCCCGCTCGCACAGGGCCGATCGCATGTGAAACTTCCCGCACACGCCCCTGTAATACACATACCCTGCTCGCACAGGGCGATCACGTGTGAAACTTCCCACGCACCCCCAAAATACACGTACCCCGCTCGCACAGGGCCGATCGCGTGTGAAACTTCCCATGCACCCCCGAAATACATGTACCCCGCTCGCACAGGGCCAATCGCGAGTGAAACTTCAAGCGAACCCCCGTAATACACGTAACCCGCTTGCACAGGGCCAATCGCGTGTGAAACTTTGCACGCACCCCAGTAATACACGTACACTGCTCGCACAGGGCCAATCGCGTGTGAAACTTCGAGCACAGCGGGGTACGTGTATTCAGAGGGGTGCGCAGGGAGTTTTACAGGTGTTTTCATGGTTGGGGGCCTTTGCGCCATGTACGGGATTTGTGCGCTGTACATGGCGCACAGGGTGGGGTTGGGGGTGTAACTGGCGCTGCTGCAGGGTCGCTGCGCCACTCTGCGCCACGGCTGGTAATGGATGTTGAAATCCATGAATACGCTGTGCGTGGAAATGGATTTTGGCGCACGCGGCTGGCGCAGACTGTCACACGCGCACACTGTGCGCCAGCCGCGTGAGCCACTTGTGCGCTGAATTATATGAATTACCCCCTTAATATTGTGTTCGAATGCTGTGTTAAATTTCTTGAATGCGCTTGATACTCAGGTCTAGTTGGAACTCAACATAACTAGAGTGATCATTAAGTTGGTGTAAAAATTCCCTTTTGTCACAATTTAGCAGCACAATTGCCCCTCATTTGTCAGGCGACTTTCTAATCAAAGACTTGAGGGTGACTGATTCATGTTGTAGTGTTTTTTCAAAAGTTGGTTTTCTAGTTTTGCTACATCTTGTAAGACCCTACGTTCAAAAACCTTCGACTCTGCTGAAATACCACTGTCTGGAGAATTAAAAGTGGATGAACAACTGAAGACTGTGTTGTTCAAAGATTTTAGGGGGGGATGTTTTGAAATAATTATCTCAAGTATATTTCCTGAAAAAACGATTTAGTTCACTTCGATTGCCATATGGATCGTAAAAATGGCTGGTGACAAATGAGAGGCCATTTTCAAGTAAGGATTTGTCATCTAAGGTCATAATGTGTGAAGATAAGTTGATAACCAGAATCAACCACACTGAGTGATTCTCTAATCGGATCATTCTGTGGGCGGGGCACCTTCTAAAAAAATATCAGTGGTATGAAATCATGCAGGATTCCAAAAGTGTGGTTGTTGCAATTGTGTTGTCCCCATTGGAAATTGCCTCTTTTATTTTGGCCCCTTTTATTTCCATGATCTTTAAGGTTTGATGGACCTGGTTCAATTTGTTGTGCAGTGCTGTCTCTACTCGAACTGTATGTGTTGTTCATAAATCATACTCATATTTTGGGTCTATTTACATTGAAAGATTGGTCAGAGGTGGGTGTCGGACAATGGTTTTTGTCTGTATAGGGATATGTGTTTAAGGTAGAACACTGGCTTACTTTTTTTGATTTAACAGATTCTGTCATTTGTTTCGTAGGTTTTAAATTATTTTATCTCTGCTTCAATTTCATCCCATTTTCTTCTTCTTTTGGTCTAAAGAGACAGATTTTCATATGTATTCTTTTTTGGTTAAGTCATCAAGAATTTGTTTGGTCAGTTCTGTCGCTGTATCTATTATCAAGACAAGCCAATCATGCCCACATTTGTGTGTGATTTGCTCCATTTCATTTTAAATATTAAATTGTCTAAAAATAAGCAAAGTTCACCCCTAGCATTGAGTCCTGGGGAAGAGCTTTTCCCCAAAGGTATTCAAGCATAACCGCTCCCTGTAATTCTGCACATGTTTGTTTTTTATGTGATATTGGCTGCACTGCATCAACCTTACACAAAGTCACACAAAATTCATCAGACAACAGTTTAACAGTCAAAAAAAAAAACATAAATAAATAAGAAGAAAAGTATATTAACAAGTAATCGCAATGGATCATGAAATGCAATCACCACAAACATATCACATAAAATCAAATATAAACACTGCAATGCATCATAATCAAGTTAAAAATACAAAAGTACGCAACAAACTTACAATGTAATCAATTTGTTTTAAACTTTTTAAAAAAAATAGGCTAACAAATGTTCATTCTCACGACCCCAACTCGGTGGAGCAGTTTCACCACTGCAATAGTTATGCTCTTCGCCTTCCCACTTGATAAACGATAGAAAAACTTGGCAGAATTTTCATGGGTAGGATTTTGCACAAATTGGCCCAACGCTATCAGTCTGTAACGTCTGTAACTGGGGTCAATCAACTTTACATACATCGCACATCCCAGTTATTCCCTTTACCTGGATTGATCTAATCAGCTGAATCTTTCCAGTTGGTAACACATTCAATCTATATCTTAGAAACTGACAATGCCTAAAGGCGTTTGGATACTTTCTAAGATATGCAGAGATTGCTCCTAATGGTTTATCCATAAGCGACAGGCTTTTATACAGTTTATATGTTCAAATCTTTCCCATTGTCTTTATCTAGTCTTGTTCAAACAACTTCCTCTTTGGATAGCTTGGGTTACTAATTAGATCCCCCACCGCCTGTTCACACTCCATCGTTTAAAGTTTGTAATCAGGGAAAATGACACCTGAATCATTACATTAATTAGTTCCTCAAATATGGGCCCTACTGGAGGGACCACTCCTTTTCAATAGAGAGTCATTGGGCCTCATTCCGACCCAGGCGGTGAGGGGTTTACGGCAGCGTAAACAGCGCCGACCCTTACCGCCTGATTCCGAGGTCCCTTAGCGCCATGGAGGATTTAACACCTGCTTCTAGCAGGTGTTAAAATCCATGGCGCTAAGGGACCTTGTTGTTAATTACACCACCGTAATTTACGGTGGCGTAATTAACGCCTTCCCCACTCCCATTATGCCCTATGGGGCAAAAATGGGAATGGGGAAGGGTAAATGGGGATTGGGGACTTACCGCCCCACCAACCTCGGAATGGGGCGGTAAGTCCGCCAACCACCATGGCGTAAACGTAGTTTACGCCATGGTGGTAAAGGTACGACCCAGGCGGTAACTTACCGCCTGGGTCGGAATGAGGCCCATTATCTTCCAATCCAGAAGACATTACACTGAGACAAGACCCAGCTTGAAACGAAGAGCAACTATGGTTAGGCAATCGGGCAAACAAAGGGCATGTATCCATACTCCTGATTCCACTTCTTCCCTATCTAGTGATTGTGCAATACGGCCAACCTCCATTTGATTAAGCATCTTCCACAGAAAACCTATCCGTTTCCTACTGTTTCTACAAAAATGTCTAACTTTTGTCTTTTTCTCATTAATTATCAGTTTGTTACTTTGCGAATATGACCTCACAGAATCTATCATTGCAAACCTGTTTTAGTTTGATCTAATAGGATTACATCATCGGCATACATAAGGTACACCACAGGCAACATGGAGATGTGCGGCAAAGTGAAACAATAGGCAGTGAAGGAAGAGCCAGTGAGCTGTTTCGAAGTGAGTGGATATAATGATCCCGTGTAAGGAAGCGTTAATTTATTTTAAAAAACAGAACAAAACTAAAAACCACTCATGAGAGTGGGATGAGCTGGGTTGCTGGCTTCAGTGAGTACATCTCGTGCTGGCTCTGCTCCGGGTTCTGCCGGACGAACACAATTACACGCAGCTCGGCACTATGGTGATAATCGGATGCAGAACAATGAAAAAGCACAGTGGTTATCTGGGAAATTGCAATGTCCCGATTTGGCATGCTGTAATCCTGAGATAGGCGAAAGGTGCTGGATCTTGTGATGTGAAGGACACACAACTCAGGCAGGATAAAAGCCTTGTGCTAAGCATCATCTCTGCAACATCGTCGAATGATGCAGGGGCAGCAATTGCACTGCCAGAGGGAAGGTAAACCCTTATGGGCTTTTTTAATGCAGATTTATTTTTAAAATAGAGAACTCAAAAATAGAGCCACAAGTGCTCCACACCCGCATCTCTCTTCCTGAAGAATTTTCCCTCACCTCGATGTACCAAGGTGGGGGCATGTTTAAATGAAGACGCACAACCTTTACAGAAGCCACTTGGCAATTTTATTGTGCAGTTCAAAATTAATTCCAAAATGGACGCCACATCCGCATGAGAGGAGGCCACCTGCCCCTCTGTGATTGGGCAGGCCTTGCACACAAGAAGCCAATCCTGTACACCTGCAGGTATATGCCGGACCCTTCATACAAGGCCTAAGAGGGCTCTGAGGGCCCTCTCCGACTCCTTATCACCTGTGCCCTAACATGGAACAGTCTACAGGCAGGCAGCCTGTGACCCCACGCACTTCGGGCCTCTGCAACCCTAAGCATAATGCAGAATACCTGTGGGTGATGGCTGGGCGTTGCCATTGCCTCTCCACTAACCCTAACAAGTACTGAACCAGGGTGTGCCTACACATTCTGCCTGCCTTACCTTCCTTAATTTCACTTATTCCTCTTTCCATCACATTTTGTGTCCCTTTTTGGAAATTCAAAGCCTGGTGTGTGTTTGTAATATCTCTGCACCCCATTGTGCATTGCATTTTGTGTCCCTTTTTGGAAATCCAAAGCCTGGTATGTGTTTGTAACATCTCTGCACCCCATTTTGCACTGCTTTTTGTGTCCCTTTTTGGAAATGCAAAGCCTGGTGTGTGTTTGTAACATCTCTGCACCCCATTTTGTGTCCCATTTTTTGCAATGTCTAGGCTGCCTGGTGAGTTTGTGGTTGAACTGTGCTTTGCAGCCCCTCCTCTTTCTTCCAACTATCCACCGCCACCCCCATGGCACTCACCATCTCTTCTATATTTTCTAACTGCTATACTATCACCTATCTGCCTTCTTTCACAAAGTCTTGGCGAAAAAAGCTAACAAAAGGCATCCTGAGAACTAACTCTGGCCTACCTATCGCAGACAGCTATGTCAGCGCAACTTCCAGACACATCTTCACTGATATCCTCTTGTTGGTCCCCTGGCCAGATCTATGGCCTCCTCATCTCATCTCTGCTCTCTCTCCTTTCACATCTTCACCCATTAGTGGTGACACCAAATGGGAAGTTCTCTTGGTGGGCTTCGCACCATCCAGGTGTATCATTAATGTCTATCACACATGCAATATCTTGGTTCAGGGTCCTCAACCCAACGTCCTCCTCTTCGACCAGCGCCTGCCATCCTCATTAATTTCCATCCCACAACTGCTACTGCTTCTTCCACTTTCTCTACCCACCCCCCAGCAGGCATACCACATCCTTGTACCTCTCCTCGGAAGACTTTCAAAGGTGGAGACCTCTTGCATCTAGCCATGCTTAATGCTCGTTCTGCCATCAAACACTCTGCTGACATCTGCCTCCTCCTTGAAGACATTGACCTCAATATCCTTACCTTCACCGAAATGTGGTTCAATGCCAAGTCAGTTACTGCTTTTGACTCCCTTCTCCCTAATGGCTATATGATCATCTTCCAGCCTCGCCCTAACCATGCTGGTGGTGGGATTGCTGTGATCTTCCCTGAGTGGGTCCCATACTCCCTCATACCCACCCATCCTTACTCTTCCTTTGAGATCCTGGACTGGAAGCTGGCCATCTCTCTCACCTCCTCTCTGACCATTGCCACTATCTACTGGCCACATGGCTCTACCGCCCTGTTCCTCGCTGAATGGGCTGATTTCTCATCCTCTCTTCTTGCAACCACCTCTAAATTCCTTCTTGTGGATGACTTCAACATCCACCTTGATTCCTCAATCACAGCATCCACTCTCTCCTATGACCTCTGCACCTTGCTCTCCCTCTCCATTCTCCATTCTGGTCCTACCCACTCGGCTGGACACATTCCTGATGCCTTCATCCAGACTGATCTTTCACTCACCTCCCCTCTGGTCAACCCCATCACCTGGTCAGACCACTCTCTCCTCTCACCTTGGTCCTCTCAGCCCACTGACCACACCTCCAACAGCCCTGCCGACCTTTTTCATGAACATCCGCCTAATGAAACGAGTGTCAGCTGCTGCCATCATATCTACCTTCACCCCCCCTCTCTTTGCACTCCAGACTTTACCTCAGACTCTGCTCTCAGCAACCATTTTACCATTACTAATACCCCTGGCATTCTTGCCCAGTCATGAGGATCCACCTGAAACATGCCTCCAAGCGCAATACCTGGTACAACGCAAACGTGTAGCCTTGAAACACAAGTGCAGAGCTGTGGAACATAAGTGGCAGACCTCAGACTCACACTTTAACAAACTGGCCTATCGCCTGCTCCAAAGGCAGTACAGACTTTCAATCCTTACCAAGAAAGCAAGAGGGTGAGAGGGACGCAAGGGTGCTCCGGATGTCCTAAGTTTATGTAGAGAAGTGTGTGGACAATGCATTGCAGAGGGCCTGGGAGTGAAGAGGTGAGCAGGAGACTGTGTATGGGTTGGCTAATTCCCTACAGATTTTAAAGAGTTCAGCCGTGTTGTTGGATCACACCGGATGAGGGCACCAGATCTGTCCCCTACACGAAGGTCTCCTCCAAACAGGTTTACCCCTGCCCCTCTCGAACCATTAAGGACAATATTGGCTCTCTTGCCCCTGCACTTGCTGATTTCTGCAACCACTCTTTTGCTACCGGATATTTCTCCTCCTCCCTCAAGCAAAGCTTCTGCAGACCCGTGTTGTCCCGAGAAATACCACTCCATATCTATCACCAGCTTCCTTGGGAAACTCTTGGGGAAGTTGTTTTTCCACCAACTGACACAGCACACTGAACTTGTTGGTTGCCTCAACTACCGTCAATCTGGATTCCGAGCATCTAGAGGCATAGACACTGCTCTCCTGAACACCCATGAGGAACTGCTCGCCTCTCTTGATTCCAACTCTCCTGCTGTTCTCATTCTACTTTATCTCTCCTCTGCATTTGGTACAGTCAACCACTACATCCTCCTTAAATGTCTCTACGATACCCTAGGTATCTCATAGTGGGCCCTGGACCAGCTGACCAGCTGACCTTCTTCCTCAATGACCGTCGGTCCCAGGTAATTCTTGGCTTTTCTCCTCCCCCACTTCTGTCTCCACCTGCAGTGTGCCCCAAGGCTCTATCCTTTCCCCCTGGCTCTTTAACACACGTCTTGCTCTGTCTGCGCACCTCAGTTCCACCTTCTCCCCTAACTTCCAGTGTTAAGCAGATGGCACACAACTCTTCTTCAAACTTCCCTCTGACCCTCTACTTATTTCCTCCATCATTCCTGCCTGCCTATATGCCATCAAGTTTTTGTGTACTTCCAATGATCTCTGCCTCAATGCCAGCAAGAATGAGATTCTTCCTATTGGGAAATATCCTTCCTATTGAGTCTCCTGCTCCCTCTTTCTTCCCCTCACTCTGTCCATCTTCTGTGGAGTCTCCCCCTCTCCTTTATCTGAAGCCAGAAACCATGGAGTTATCTTAAACTCCCTTTCCTTCCACCCTCACTTTTAGGACCTTAACAAGAATTCCCACTTTCATCTCCACCTCCTCAAAGGAATCCTTCCTTTGCTCACTTTCCACCAGAAGCTCAATGTCTCTAGAGCTCATGTTCTCTCTAGGCTAGACTATTACAATAGTCTTTTTCTTAATCTAGCCTCTTCTTCTATACGACCCCTGTAGCTAATCCAGAAAAGGCTGCAAGACTTATCCCTGGCCTGAAGTCACCCAGGGTCTGCATCTCTCCAGCCCCAAAAGCTCTCCACTGGCTCCGGGTTGCTGCAAGAATCAAATTCAAATCCATTTGCGTCATCCATAAGGCTCTCTGTGGCCGGGGACCACGCTATCTACAACTTGCCCTCACTAAATGCTCTCCCTCTGGATCTTTACACTCCTCCGGCACCAACTCTTTTTGTGTCAAGTGCTTCGCTGAACCGCAAGATGGTGGCCAATCTCTTTCCTCAGCAGGATCCCACCCATGGAACAGCCTCCCCTTCGTTTTTGTCTTGAGCCGGATCTTCTCAAATTCTGGAAGCTCCTCAAGACTTTCCTCTTCACTTCGTCCTTCCCTTCATCCCTCCTCTGCTAAACCCGAAGGTTGCTGAGATGTGTGCCCAGGGACCTTATGTGTCCTCTTGGGCCCTGGCCTCCCACCCCAATCGCATTCAGCACTTACCTTGGCATCCACTGGACTATGCCACTACAAGCCTGCACTAACTTATTTATTAGCAGGTGACACCTCACCAAGGCACTTACAGCTGCTCACCCCATGCACTTCCTTCTTGATCCGTTTATCATTTACCAACCACTCCCTCATGCCTTTTCCCTCTCTCTGCATTTGCATGCTCATGCTCACTAAGCCTAGTAGGTCTGCCTCTATCTTTCATTGTTACTTGATTTTCATTCCCATGTTCCTTCCTTATTGCCCTGTGGGTGCTTTTGCAACACAATTGATTTGATGTATAAGCACCTTACAAATGCACAATAAATAAATAAATAAATAAAATAAGTCTGCTGTATATGTTCTCCCAGGTCCGAAAGGTATAGATTGAACAGGCATGGAGCCAACACGCAACCTTGTCTAAATGTGCATTTGAAATGTTCCTGTTGTAGCTTCATGCCTGTTTAGTTTCACCTGCAGTGAGATTTCTTCATGCAAGTACACTAGAATTGATAACATGGCCTGGGGCACTTGCCACCCTCTAAGGTTTGCCCATAGTAGTGAGTGATTCACTGAATCAAAAGCCAGTGAGTAATTGACCGTCTATATGTTTATTGGTGTAGCATCTGTCTCTCATGCTTTTTCCTACAAACATCTAATAATGAATCTGTTAAGGCTGGTGGGCGGATCGCTCCAAAACCCTGTTTGGTATCTCTGCAAGTGACCTGTTGCAGTTACCCAGGCCTGCAGTTCTCGCAATGGTAATGCTGTGAACATCCTACTGTCGCAGTGCAGAAGGGAGTTCAGGCAATAGTTTAAGGTATCACTTCCATCTCCCTTCTTATAAATAGTTATCACCACAGATAATTTCCAAGATGGCTGGGAAGGTTTTTAAGCTATTACAGCAGAGAATAAAATAAAAAAGGATCTTAACCCATAATGATGGGCCCCTTTCAACAGGACGTTGCTCATACCATTGGTTCCTGGGGGAAGTGGTGTTAGAGGAGTTCCTTATAATCTCTTCAATCAATTCAATTGAGAAGCTTAGTGACCAAGGGCCATCAGGATGTTGATACGGGATAGAGCGCTCAGATTTTCTATTTATTTTCTTAAAATGCTGCTCATACATACCTTTAGCCGTCGGATTTCATTGGGTTTGATCCTGTGGCATCAGAGTATCATTGATCACTGCCCAGAAGTTTCAGGAGTTTTTCCATTTATAATCTGTAGCATTCTGTCCCCCTCATTTTATACCTGGGTGTGTTTGTAACACTATGGGCCTTACCACAAGTCCGGTAGTAACCCTTAAAAGCAATGGTAACGGAATTAACCCCGCCAATACCGCTCCACCGGATCATGAGCTGACGCAAATACCGCCGACTGCAAAAGCTATTACAGCCTGCACTATTACAGCCGGCGTTATTACAGCTGGCCATGCAAGATGGAAACACAACCGCATCACAAGTTCATGTCCGGCGCAATTAGTGCCAGAAGCCAGCACTAATACCACTGAAAACACGGCTCAGTTACCTCTAGCTTCCAGCTGGAGATAAATTATCAAAGTGCCCCCAGAGGGCTACATAAGGCACACCCCTACTACAAACACTCTTTCCAACACCAGGCTGCCACTAACCACTGTGTGCTGCGACAGGCAGCTGGTCATGCTGCGCATGGAAATAGAGAGACAGGACAACCAGGCCAGGGCAGAGGGAGTACAGGGGGCGGGGGGTGGAGAAGAGCCCAGGCAAGGCGTGCACCGATCCCGAGAGTTAGGTCCTCACCATGGACCCTCACTGACAGCCAGTGGGTACCACCTCAACAGGGAGACCATAACAGAGCTGCTCAACATCCGGACAGCTGTGCTTGCACTGATAGAGCTAGACAATTTCTTGGAACTGGCACCTTCCAGAACTCTGTGGCCATGATGCACGACATGGCACAGTCCACATTCTGCACAGTTTTGGGCCAAGTGCTTGAAGCCCTCCTGCGGTAAGTGCAATGCCACATCTCACTGCCAACCACCCCAGCCCAGTTCAATACCATGAAGACATAGTTCAATGCCATTGCCCAAATGCAAAATGTGATTGCTGCCCTGGACTGCACCCATGTTGCGCTGGTGGCCCCCCAAGCCCACAAAGTAGTGTATCGAAACCGAAAGCACTACCACTCCCTGAATGTGCAGGTGACCTGCAACTCCAACCTGTTCATCACCCAATCCTGTGCCCACTACTCTGGTTCCACCCACGGTGACATGGTCCTACAGACCAGCACACTGCCAGGATACAAAGAGAGTCACAGAGGACAATGGACCTATGTAGTGGGTGAGTAGAAAATACAGCACACTTGCACTGCGAGGCACATGCCCAAATGGGGGGTATGACTGACTACACAAAGGATAGCATGAGAAGCCAATGCAAAATCTGTACATCACCACCTCCCACAACATCGTCACAGTACGGGCCAGGAAGAATGCACATGTCAGACTTAACTGCATGGAGAAGCAGTCGTACACACACAATAGCAACCATATACACCAACATGACTACAGGTACCAGAATGCAACATGCACTTACCAAATAAATGCTGACAAAAGGCCACATTGCCTTGCACAACAACACCCCTGCCCATACCACAGCCATGCATCCATATGCCACCAGCCCACAATGCCCAATTGTTAGCACCAGATGTCCAGGGAGGGCCCATGAACCCAGCATGCCACATGCACGGTAGAAATACACTGCCACATGACAGCCACCATGTCCGCTGCACATGTCACTGACAGACACCTTACAAGAAATATGTGGCAAGGGAACAGGGTGCATGTGAAGCACAAACAACGTATGCCATAGGTGACACTGCATGCACCGACATAAAATAGACACATGCTGTGAAATTAAGGTCCACATGCAAGAACAAGTAATCCATTGACCTGATATTGTGTAAGTCCACCCCCACACCTTACACTGTGTCTAATGCCTGTGCCTCCCCCCATGCAGATGACTTCAGATACCCACAGCTGCCCTGGCTAATAACCCCTGTGTGTGATCCACAAACACTGTTGGAGACTGCCAACAACCACGCTCACAGCAGGATCCGTATGTGCATCAAGCTTACTTTCATGAAGGCACATTTCCACTGCCTCGACCGTACTGGTGGAGCCCTGATGTACGCTCCAAAGAAAGTGGGTAAAATGTTGCTTGTGTGTGCCGTGCTGCACAATATCTGCCTGGAGGGAAATGTTCCACTACCCCTGACGTGGACATGCCACCCCCAGAGGTTGAGGATACAGTGCATGTGGCTGAGGCAAATGCACACATTGCCAGAGATGACATGAGGAATGGGAGATTGGCATGGCACACCAGGGACTGATATACAATTTCTTTTGACACTTTCACATAGCACAAGCCATGCACAACTGTGTGATACCACCTCAATCAATAAACACAACCTTGACACAGGAATTTCCTTGTATTGATAAAGTTCAATGGTTTTTATGTAATGAAGGGCCCCAACTATCCCGCCTCCCAACACCAACTCTGCATCACACTATCCCCCTCCACCTCCCTCAATTAACTCCCCCATCACACTATTCCCTCCATCCTCCAACCACCAACTCCCCATCACACTATCTCCCCTCCCACCACCAACTTCCCTTCACAGTATACCCCTCCCCCTCATAACACCAACTCCCCATCACACTATCCCCCTTCCCCTCCCACCACCAACTCCCCATCACACTATACCCCCTCCCATCACCAACGCCCCATCACACTGTCTCCCCATCCCCCTCCCACCACCAATTACCCATCATGGCCACTCATAGCAATCAGTGTCTCAGAGTCCTTTACAATCATGGCACCTCCCCACCGCCCCCCTGCCAGCCCCCAGTGATTTTAAGCACAGAAGTTGCCGTAACTGATGCCTTGGGGTGCCCTGCTGTGGCCACTCTGTTGGTGTGGTTGAAGTCGAAAGGACAGAGCCTGTCCCCAGGTTTTGTTGGTGTTGCACCTCTGTGCTCTGACAGATGGCCTCTGCCTGTACAGAGATGCCTTCAGTAATCTCCCTGATCCTCTCGGCGTACATTGTCAGGGCATCCATGCTGGCTATTCTCTCACCCCTGTTCCATGCGATGGCCAACACAATCCTGTAGGTGGTCCCTTGAATGCTGTCTCTAATGGTCTGCGCATGTTTGGAGTGTGTGTGGCCAATTGCCTGCATCTACCGCTGTCTGTGCTTGATGTCCTCAAGGCTCTGCAACATCATTCACCATGTTGGTGTGTGATGTGCAAGTGATACAACTAACCCAATTCCCCCTTTCAGTAGGTTTTACTAACCAAGAAAACGTTGCAATGTCAGAAGTGACATGTTTTTGCCTCTTAAACAACTGTTTCACTCTATCTATAAAGCTAGAGATTTTCGAGACTTGTGAGCTATAGTGCTTCCCCTATTTTTACAATTGTTAAATAAAAACAGGCCTTTTTCATTTACTCTGACTCTTCCATCTTTGGGCGTCGGATTTCCCAGACCAGCTGGTCTGCGCAGGGCTAGGCTTTTGGGCCTTCAATTACATAATGGTAGCAGAGTCAGATAGTGACCTGGACCCCCGGATGGTCGACCGTTTCCCAGTCGTGAGCCTGAGGACTCTGGATTGACCCATGGAGACCGGAGAATCACGCGTGCACCTTGAGACAGTCATCAAGCGCCCCCTTGGTGAAAATCCTACCTGATCCCCACGGAGGTACCCCGCAGGGTGAAGGCGAGTGACTCATTGAGGGAGGAGTGACACTGGAGGCCTCAGTCGATCCATGGATAATGTAAGTATGAGAGTATTGAGTAGTGACAAACGGAGGTGGGAGGGAATTGATTATATAGAGTGGGATATTTTGAGAAAGTGTTGTATCTATGAGAAGATTCCCTGTAACAAGGGTCGTAGAAGGTGGCGCATTAAGCCTCAAAACGAGGTTTTAAGTAGTGATTGATAAAAGGATATCCTTAGCCAAGGGGTTAGGACGAATGCATTGCACACATCCCGGTGGGGTGTAAGATAAGAGAAGATTCCCTTTCTATGACAAGAAGACAGCTGTGAGAATTTTGATTGTGAGGTTTTGAAGATGCCCATATGTAGAGTTATAAACACATGTAAGGAATTGCAGGCCAGCGGTAGGGGGTGAAATTATTTTATCCACGCGGGAAACAAGGTTATGTTAAATTTGTTGTGCACTATAGGACGTGAGGAGGTTTTGGTTGTGACCTAAAAGGCAGAGGTGTGAAGCATAGACTGTGTTTTACAGTCTGATTGTTGGCGAAGCCAATAGGCTTGGAAGGGAATATAGAAAAGTGACGGAAGTGCAGTAAAGCATTGTTGATAAGAAAGATTGCAAAGAGAATGGGAGATATCAGATTTGAAGAATTTGTGGTTTTAAAGTTTTTTAAGTATTGACAGTCAAGATTTTGACGTGCCATTATGGGAGGAGATACTCCCCTTATGCATTTATGCAAATCCCTGTCGAGATGCACGATAAAATCCAAATGTGTCACGCACAGTGAGTTTGAGTGACAGCAGATAAAAAGTTTTTGCCTTGGCCCCAAGAGGGAACACTTTCAAAACCAATGCTGCACCACATGACAATGGGCCTCATTCCGACCCAGGCGGTAAATTACCGCCTGGGTCGTACCTTTACCACCATGGCGTAAACTATGTTTACGCCATGGTGGTTGGCGGACTTACCGCCCCATTCCGAGGTTGGCGTGGCGGTAAGTCCCCAATCCCCATTTACACTTCCCCATTCCCATGTTTGCCCCATAGGGCATAATGGGAGTGGGGAAGGCGTTAATTACGCCACCGTAAATTACGGTGGCGTAATTAACAACAAGGTCCCTTAGCGCCATGGATTTTAACACCTGCTAAAAGCAGGTGTTAAATCCTCCATGGCGCTAAGAGACCTCGGAATCAGGCGGTAAGGGTCGGCGCTGTTTACGCTGCCGCAAACCCCTTACCGCCTGGGTCGGAATGAGGCCCAATATCTTTACACGCTCAATTTGCCAACTGAGGAACAAGGATTGTATCCATTAAAAGAATTAAAAGCAGCTGCAGGGTACACTAACCCCACATATGCGCCACCCGCTTACAGTAATGAGGATGCTCTGAATGGCGCTAAGTTAAACTGCCAAAACCCAGTGTCTGTGTGCGAAGAATATAGCGAGCAGCGTGAATTACAAGCAAGATTGATAGAGCTTGAAGAGGGGATGCAAAGACAGACGAATAAACTAAATGACAATCAAGGGACGGCAATCGCATCAAATGAGTGGGTGGAATGACAAATACTACTTAAGTTGGACAGAAAGAATACAGCTGTGCCAATAGACAGGGAGGGGGAGATTAATAAGAGACAGGGAAAAGAGGTAGCAGAAGCGAGTTAGATGAGGAAGTTGGAGGAGGAAGAAAGAGAATGGAAGAACTTAATGAAGGAGATAGAAGAAAGGGAGAGAAAACATCTAGCAAACAAAGAAAAGCAGACGTCAGGAACAGATGAGGAAGAAACTGAATAAAAGAGAGCGGGAGCAAGAGAGGGAAGGGAGGGAAAGACAAAAGGAAGAAAGAGAAAAACAAAAGGAAGCAGAAGAGACAGGAGTGAAGGAAATAATAAAGGTAAGAGAATGACAGACAGAACAGAGTAGAGAAAGACGATTAAGGAAAGTTGAACAAATTGCAACACAAACACAAACATCAATGAAAAGAGAAGAATGAAGTACAGGAGCATGAGAGAGAAAAGAGTCTTGAAAGATGCTTTAAGGAAATGGAGGAGATAATGAAAAACCATACTCTTGAGATGAAAATGAGGGAGCAACAATACGAAGGAGGATTGGTAATTTATGCAGACACAGGTGAGATAGCAGTGCTACAATAAGGATACCTCAAAGCATAGTGGGATTGCCATAGAGAGAACTGAGTATACTAGAGAGAGCATTAAGGGCACTATATGAGGTAGACCCTCAAGCGAGGCTAGACTTTTAATACAGAAAGGACAAAGGGAGCAATGATAATTGTGGAACGATGTGTTCAGATGAGGAAAGGTATGGAAGTGCAGATGAGGGAGAAGAAGCGACTGCCGAGGGCCCCTCAATAAGCATGAACCCAGAAAGGGAAGGGCAGTGATCCAGAAGAAAGACCTGAGCCTATACCATTCCCCAAGCGCTTGAAGGAATGCACACGGAACACGGAAGAGATAATCCTGTATACATCCAGGTTGAGAATGTTACCAGGACAAGGGAAAGCAAATATGACAGGAGCAGTCACTAAAACGAAGATTGCAACTAGTCATGAGTACAGTGGAGGAGTGAAACAATGTCCATTATTAGAGAAGGTTTAGGGGTGACTGCAATATATACCATGGCCACAAATGGACAAGGACAATCTGAGGTGTAAGCTACCAACATTTACTTCCGGGGTGGGAACGTGGATTTATGAGCTAGAAAAACTGACAACAGGATAGACCCTAGCAATCAGTGACATAAAGAGCCTGCTTGACACTATCATAAGTGAGCAGGCAGACGATGTACAGGAAAGGGCAGGGTACCCGGGAGTAACCGCACAAAATACCACCCATGATGGGGCACCATTTAATAATTGTAGGACAGATGTCTAGAGGGTGCTCTGAGTATAATACCCTGACACCTCAGACATGAGAGCCATCATAATGTGCAGGATGCAGAAAGATGAATATCCTGCTGCGTACAATTAAGAGATTCAAGAGCAATGGCGCCATGAAACGCATAAACCATGGGACACAAATGTGCCAATTTTTATCACATATTATCTCAAGGGCTACCCCAACCAGTGCAGAGACACTTGAAAACATTAGCTGGGATTGAAGCGATCTTTTGTTGTTCTAACTCTGGCTAATGGGCCCTTTTCCTATTCCCAGCATGCATTGATACAAGACCACATGGTCATTGTTTATGGCACATTGTCTAATATAACTATGGCCTTTACCTATTTGGCATATATTTCATTCCTTAGCACTTATGCATTTTGTTGTCCCTTTACACTTAGCTGGGATGAATGTTTCCAAAGCCTGTGAGTTATCAGCTTTTCCTCTCCCACTTCGAAGTGTCTGTGCTTTCAGTTGGCATCATATAAAACTCGTATATACAATCAACAGTGATTTGTTTCAAGATGCAACAGATGATATGATATGATATGATATGGTATTTATAACGTGCCTATACAAAGGTGTTTCAAGGTACGACGAGGCAAGGGAGGGGGAACAAAGGGAGGACAGACAACGATCCTACTAGGCCAGGTGTCATTCAGATAGCGCAAGTGCATGGGAAGGGGGAAGGGACAATTCAGTACCTGGGAACAGATAATAACAATAAGTAAAAGTAACGGCCAGCAAGTGGCAAGTGCAAGGGTAAGTGCAGACATTAGGTGTTAAGGGCTGCTGGGGGGACTGTAGGGATACAGAAAACAGTCCCCAAGTGCGGGGATTCCCAGGCGGGCAGTGCAGGTGTGTGACACTGGCGGGGGAGGGACCTGGACCCAAGATAAGAGGATGTCCAGGTAGCCAGTGCAGTTCCGGTTACAGGCAGGAGGTCAGCAGGGGAAAGGAGGAGAAAAAGCAGAAGCAAAGAGAAAGGTTTGAGGTGCTTCCGGAACCTGAGATGGTTCTCCACAAGTTTAAGGGAGGCATGGAGACTGTTCCATAGGGAGGCCCCAGCCAAAGAAAGAGATCTACCACCAACTTGTTGCTTGGGGAAACGACTGACCCTGAGGGAGTTGGAGGCGGATGAGCGAAGAGCTCGAGAAGGAAGATATTTAGGGAGAGAGAGTTGAAGGTATTGTATGCGGCATGCATACATTGAGTCAGATTTAATTATCAATAAACACCAAGGTGCTAAACATAAATCACAAGATGTTATGGTCTTTTTTTTAGAGAAATCTGAGAAAATCCTGAGAGGGACAGGCCTGTGTATATAACATAAAACACAGCAAGCTTTGCAGTCTGCACTAAATAGTATGGTTATTTAGAGAGATGGGTTGTTTTGTTATAAGAGAGTATGGTATGTTATGTTATATTTTGAGGCTTTTGTACACTGCAACATCAACAATGAAGCAGTCTCAGTGCACCTTGGAGTGTTTGTGTGTTGGCGGATTGTGCTCCCACCACATCCTCCATCAAGACCTTAGTCTGCAGAAGGAAAAGAAGAAAGAGGGAAAGAGGTTACTGGTGCTATGAACAAAAGGTAAGGAGGGATGCACAGGGGAAAGAAATGTTTTGTGATGTCATGGGTGTAGGTCAGTGCTGTTAGATGGCGCATAGATTAGATGTAGAAATCAAATGAATGTTCTAGAGTGTAAGAGTTCTATGGACTGTGTTCAAAGGTAGATTTGGAGTAATTGAGAATGATACCACTGTGTAATTTATGGATGTTTTTGGGACTTGATATGTGCTTTGGCAATGTTAGATGATGCTGCAGGAAAACTCCTGAATATTACTTCTCAGACTGCCAAGCTTGAGGGTCGAGTGTGGCCCTAGTCAATAAAAGAATTAGGACAAAAGTTGAATGTTTGTTGGTAGCAGAGGGTAGCGCAGTCCAATCTTATCAGTTACAATAACCCAAGGACTGTAGAGGTGGATAATTTTACTTAACCATAAAAAGAGACAAGCAGAGAGGATGACTAGCCAAGTACCAGAAATAAATCAGTGATTAAGTCTTAAAACGAAAAAGATGTTTAAATAGATACAAAGGGGGGTATCCTAAGTGCAACACCAATGGATCACCTCTTTCGGTTTTAAGGGTAAAGAGAATAATCCTGGATGGAAATAGTGCTCAATACTGGTGCCAAGATTACTTCTAACAATTGGCAATGTTGGCATCTTATGTACATGAAGACAAGGGAGATAGAATCGCAGGACAAGGATAAGAGAATACTGATCAAAATGGAAGAATACTGAGATGAAGCCGGTAGAAGAAAAGGTCTCTCCTGATTCTGAGGTCAGCAACTTGGAAACTGGAAATTATTTGCCCAATAATCAATCTAGACAAAGACAATTTAGCATGAGGGGAATTGTAATTTTTTGCTATGTAGTCGTGTTGCTTAAATAGCAGGAGAAAATCGAGCGTAAGTGATGTTGGAACATATTTAAATTGCTTATCCAGAGACATTATGTTAAGAACTGTCGACGATAATGAAATCAACTGTTGCTTAGAAACACGTTTTAATGCATGGAAAAATCCAATTGTTATATTTGATGCCCTGAAAAGGTCTACAGGCGTGAAAGCGTTGTAAACTGTGCCAGATGAAAGAAAGTTCTCGGAGACAACAACTGCACGAAGAAGAAACAATTAAAGGGCTGGACAAAGATTTGAGAGCCCAAGGGCAGATTGTGTATAGCTCCCATGGGCAAAGCCTACGGATGGAAGGCTAAAGAGTGATATTTTCTAAAAATTCAGATATTTTCAATATTTATTCGAAGAATGAATCAGAAATAATGGGATGATAACAAAGGTCATTTAGAAAATATGTTACTGTATGCTACTAAGCACACACTATGGCCATGTAAGTTATGCACATAAAAAAGGAGGAATGTCTACCTCTTTACATGAAGGCATAGAAAAATCATGCAATTTAAGCACTAATGGGCAGATTAGAAAAGGAATGCCCCCTGTGGAAAAGGCACATTGAGACATTTTCAGTACTGTGGGACACGTTCAATCATAGAAGAAGCCCTATGGCCCTTTCTGTGATACCGAAGGCACAGCTGGAAATTTACAGAGGCAAATTCCCTCATTTTTATGGGACCAAGCTGCATGCAAATTAGGGGATCCCATTGACTATACTCAGGATTTGATCTATTAAAGCAAATGCTCAATTGTCCGCTCGGAGTCAGAGTGCACTTTGCATGTGCACCACTGGAAGAGATAGAGAAAAAAGATGGTGCTGTCGATCCTCAGACGGGGGATTGAGGAGTGCAGAGAGGTTGCCTTGCCAAGGAGTGTATATGTGGACATTTTAATACTGGCAGCATGGCTGGAGCAGGGCTTTCTTATCAGCGTTTGAGCTAAGCACCAGTTGCAGCATAATTGCCAAAGCTACAGATATACAGGCCAGACTGAGAAATGTATGTGCCTTTCCTAAGCAATGCCAGAGCAATACCAGAGGTTAAGATTCATTCTAAACCTTTCAGCCATCATCTCTTGTTTTAGCTGTAGTCAGCCTGAGCGTGACGTGTATGGCCAAACATGGGTTCAGTGCCTGCTGGTCCTATGGCCAAAAGCTACTCCTCACTGAGGAGTCAAAACAAGGCTCACACATGTTTGGGGATGCATGTGGTCTTGTGCAGAAGGGATGTGACCAAACAGTTCAGGCTGCCCCTTTTGGGGTGGGACCTAGCCTGATTTGCATATGGTCACTCTCCTTTTGTAATGGCTTGACAGGCAAAGAACAATGGTCTGGAAGGTTGCCTAGACCAATGCCAGAGATTAAGATTAATTCTAAACCTTCCAGCCATCACCTCTTTTGTTCTCCTGTATCCTGCAGCAGCACTTGGCCATGGTATTTGGAGGGAATTTGGACCCTAAAACATGATGTGTGCATCACACAGTCTGTGTGTGCTGTGAACACCAGGATTAGGATAATCCACCCATGGTGACTTGTGCATGGTCATAACAAGCATTGGCAATGCCAACAGTCTGAGCTTTTGTATAGATATGGGAAGGTGAAGCCCAGCGTGGAGCAAAGGGCTGTGCTTTGTGTTGTTTGCCGTGCTGTTGAGCCGCTGTGGCTCTGGTTTCAGCTTTTCCTGAGGATCAATATATCAACATACCTCGACATAACTCCAGTTGGAACGAATCACGTGCTTGCTGCATTAGGGCAAAACATGCCTTTGCTTTTAAGGATCTCAGAGTCCTAGCCATGTCCCGCTGGTCTCTGGACCCGGAAACAAAAGGCAGGGATCAGCACCCTTGCGACGTGAAGCCCAGCGCAGAGTAAAGGGCTGTGCTTTGTGTTGTTTGCCACGGTGTTGAGCCGCTGTTTAGCTCTGGTTGATGCTAGGGATACCGCGCATTTCATTCTTCTGTTTTTCTGCTTTTTCCCTGTTGCAAGTCACTGTTTTTCGGCCAGTGTTGGACTGTACCAGAAGCTGCTGCTGCAAAAGAAGGTACGTGTGTGTACGTTCTGGCTCTATTTTTTCCCTCTTTCAATGCTGCCCAGGGGCAGAGCTCCTATTTAAGGTAACCCTTGGAAAGCTGCTATAGACATCTACTTTGCAAAAGTATTTCAAAAACTGTGTTGGTACTGAGAAAGGTATCCTAAGCTGCTTATCTTCTTGTGCAAACGTTACACTCAGGGGGTCCGGTAAGAACTAGCTGAATTCAGAGTGATTTAAAAAGGGCGTGCAGTAAGATCTTCAGTGGTTTCTGGAAAAGGCTTATTGAGAAACCAACAGCGGAGTGCTTTAATGGTTTTTCATCTGTCTTCCTCTTTACTGCATCCTGGATTTTAAAATTGGTATAACTAACCAACATTTGATATTATCGTGTATAATAACTAAAAGCATTTTGGACTCTACCTTCCTCCCTGCCGTGTCTGTCCCTTATTACTGTAATTCTTCTACGTGACAAAATGGGGAAGCATAATGAGACTTCGAAGTACACCTTCTTTGGAGAAGGAGTTGGAGCAAGAGGGCTCATATTTAGACCAATCACAGAGGGTCGGAAAGGAACCCAGTTTACCTATAGCAACATCTCCAGCTCCACAACAGAATGTTTCTAACACCACCCGTGCTATAGTCCATGCCCACTCTCCACAAACAGATGGAGCTGATGAACTATTGACATCATTGAGAAAGGGGTGGATGCGAGGCTTGGAATACATGATAACTACAAAAAAAATCCAGAGCAAAATTAAAGATTATTTCTTCAAGAAAAGAAATAAAAATAAATGATGTAGAAGAGCTGGACGATAGAGTGTGGCAACCGACAGAACCCATACAAGGGAGTGAAGGAGGCGGTTCACTTCTTGGTATGGTTGCTGGAGAGAAATCTACCTTGAGTCCACCCATCCAAAGAGAGCTGTCGCCAAGTACGATACATGACCATCAAACTGGACCCTGTATCGATCCACACAATAACCTTCAGCAAGCACGTGATAGTACTCTCTCCGCTCTCAGCTTTGTGCTGAATTCACTGGTTTCTGTATTTGAAACTTTAAAAATGGAAGTGCAAGCACAAGCTGGGGTACTGCTTGAATTAACAATTGAAACGGCAAAAAATGAATCAGCAATTGTGGGACTGAGTACTGCTATGAACAGCATTCTGATCCCCACGCTAAAGGAAACACAACTGGAAGGGGTGAAACAGAGCCTAGATTTGGCTCAAGTTTTTCTCTTACTTAAGGAAGGAAAAAAAGACAGTGAGACCACACATGAGTTGATTAAAGACCTGTCAGGAAATGTGTTACTTTCCTCGAATCTCAGGCAAAATTTAAATGTAGGAGGCCTGGTTGAAAATCCCTTATTTGATGACACTCCCGTGTCGGAATCCATTTTGTAGGAGTTTTAAAGGCTAGCAAACGTGATGACGAAGAAGGGGTCATTGACATTCTGGCATTGTTGGAGGATAAAACTATCCAAGAATCAGTTATTGCTGAGAACACCTGGATCCCAGCTTCCTCCCAAAATTATAAAGGAAGGAGAAAGACAAAAGGGAAAAAGCAAATAGAACTGAGCTAAGAATTCCTCTTCAACAAAAAATAAGAACACAGAAAAAAATAAACAATCAGAAAGGCCAAGGTGCAAGGAACACAGGTGTAAACCAGTTTCTGGTAAATCTGGCATTACCAGTGGAAGGTGAAGTTGTTCAGGTCGGTGCTCCAGTCACTTCCCCAGTGGAACAAGGTCTGATTGTGGATGATACTCAAGTAAGATCGAGTGTTATTCCCCCTCAAAAAAAATCGGGGTCAGAAGGTTTTCCATCGAGAAAAAAATCAAGTTCCAGTGGAAAAAATGACTCAATGTTCAAGTATCGGTCTCCAGACGATCCAGTGATCTCTCCCCTAAAGCCGAAAAGCAAATAGAGCTGTGGAAAAGATCATGCAAATATCAAGATAGCCCCAATATTTCTGAGGAAAAAAGAAACCAAGGCTCAAAAAACAGCAATAGATCTGAAAATAGCTGCGGTTCCAGTAAAATTACAACTGAAATTAGCACCAATATTTGCAAAGCGAACTGTGAAAACAACGCACAGTTCTGAAATAAGCTCCCCTCAAAAAACCATACAAAAGGGAGAGAGGCAGGCAATCACAGTCTCTGTTGAGGACACATGGAACGGTCTGGGGAAATATAGAAAATTGGAGAACATTGTTGGAAGCGGTCTAAGGGAAGGGCCAGAACCTTTTCTCAATCAAGTACCGGCAGTGGCCGAGATTATAGAAGAAGCAGACTATACCATTCCAAAAATCTGGTTAAGGCAGGCCCCTAACGACAAAAATAATTCTCTTAGTAGATCAGTTATTCTCTCCTACCTGAATAAAGTCCCAAACTTGTACCTCTTTGCAAGTGAAAACATCGAATATGTCACATTTCCGCTCAAAAATGATCATCATTATGTAGAAATTGGCCTGAAATCTAAAAGAGCAAAACAAGCAATCTTAAATTGCAGGGCTGATCTGGGTCGGGTAGGCCTTATGATCTCTGAAATGTTTGATGAAAACAATTTGAGAGTCCGTCTGCCTGTGGAAATCCCAGGGGGGAGAACAGGAGTGAAGATGGGGGCCTCGGGTGGGGTCCCGCAGAAGAAAGACGTAAGCCCTCCACAAGGCTCAAACCAAAGCGGAGAACTTTTGGTAAAACTCCCTGAGATCATCTCCCAAATAAACTTAAAATTGGGAGTAGCGACAAATTGCCTTTAGGCAAAGGATCCTGAAATTGGTCTGCTGGAATACGCGAGGGCCAGGTTTTCTGAAAAAGAAACAACTTAAAGAAGATCTTAATGATATTTTAATATTTCAGGAAACCTGGTTAGTGCATCAGCTAGAGATGAGAGCTTTACAACCCAAAATCTTCAAGCATCTCAAAAAGCTAAAGGCAGACTGTCAGCGGGGCTTCTACTTGCTTTCAAAAATTCCACATTTAAGCTGATCACTCCAGTATGTAACAATCCTTTGGGAATACAAGCTTGTAAAATTGTGTTGAAAACTAATGGTACCCATTTTGAAATGGTAATTATCAACATCTACTGGAATCATGCGGTTTATAGTGAAAATGTGTTTTTTTAATTTATTTTTTTAACGGGGGGTTCCTCCAACCCCCGTTTATTTTTACTAGCTAGACCCCAAAAAAACATAAAAATAAAAAAAAACACATTTGAATTTTTTTCGACCTTTTTTTTCGACATTTTTGCATTCAACTTTTTCCAGTCGACATTATAACTGGACACCGAATCCAGCTACATCTACACTCCAGCACTTTCTAGTGGATCTTGATGCGGTACTAACCAAGGTGAAGCCCGAACAGGAAGGTGTAAAAATTCTCTTAGCAGCGGATTTTAATACTGACTGTTCCACTAAATGCGGTGGTAGGCATTCCCAAACAGGGAGTAAAATCTCAAGAAGAGGAAAACTGTGGTTAGATTTCCTTGCATCTTGGGACTTAGAGCGAATTCAGGAGAAGCCCAGTGAAGGTGGAAGTGCAGAAACGACCTGGTGTAGGGCGAACTCCGCATCTACCTTGGACTTTATCTTTGTTTCCTCTGAATTGTCTTGCCTCCAGTCAAGTTTGACTATAAACCATGAAGGCGGGAGTGATCATTCTAGATTGGAACTTTCCTTTTGGATCTGCGAAGCCCTAAAGGTTTGAGATTGGGGCAAGAAGTCTACTGCCTCAATGGAAAGTTGAGAGTTGTAAAGTATAAGCAAGAATTGAAAATTCACAATAAAAAACCGGGGGAAATTTTGAACTCAGATTGGAAAGAAGAACTGCACCGGGAGAAACTCGGGAAATGTATATGGACTGTTCATCCACCAAGCAAAATTGGTGCAACTTTGAAACCAGCTCATCTCCACATTTTTAATGAAGAGACCCAGAAGAAAAAAAGAGAACATAGAAGTACTATGCGCAAATTGAAAGTAGAGATCAGTGACAAGACCATACTTTTTCACGAGTCAAAAAAAGTAAAACAGTTGTACATAAACCGGTGAAGGAATCAGAGATCCCAAAGGTTTCAACAGGATGGTGAACAAATGTTACATCTCCTAAGTGCAAATAATCCTACGAACTTTTGGGCGGTGGTGGGAAAACTTGAAACAGGTATTAACAGCTCGTTGTGTAACCTAGTCCCAGAAAAAAAGTGGGTGGAATACCTTTCTGAGAAATTCAGATCTCGAAGGTCTCCAGAATTCTATCACATAATGGACCCCCCTGGTTCCTTTCCTTTGAGGAAGATGATATCCTTGAATTAATATCTAAGTCCTCTAGTTCTAAAGCGGCAGGGCCAAACGGGTTAACTTATCAGGTTCTCAGAAATGACCCACAGCTTTGGGCAGAGATTTTAAATCTCTTATTTCAAGAAATATTAAAGACCATCGTGGAAGAATCCTCTTGTTATTCAATTTTTCAAGGTGGGTGATCGTCTCAATCCAGAAAACTATCGTCCCATCGCCCTCCTTGATATCAATAGCAAACGTTTCATGCAACTACTAAGAGATTTCACATATTGGGTAGAGTCAAAGCAAATCCTGTCATGCCATCAAACATGTTTTAGGAAGGTATTGTCCACCAGCCTTGATGGCTTAATCCTAAACCTGGTCAGTGAAAAGATAAAGGGGAAAGATGACCTACCTCTTGATGGGGCTTGGGTAGACCTCTCCAAGGCATTTCATCATGTGGATAGATCTTTGCTTTGGAGAAAACTTCATAGCTGGGGCATACTACATCACTTACTAGCAATGCTAATTGAGCTTCATAGAAATACAACATTAAGAGTGCGGCTGGATGAGCAAGGTTATCTCTCCAATCTAATTCAGGTTCTTAGAGGGGTTAGGCAAGGTTGCATGGGGGCTCCGTTGTTCTTTAACCTTTTTCTTTCAGACCTAGGAAACTTTTTGTCCTCAGCACCGTTGGCCAGTCCAGTGATAAATGGAAGGAGGTTACAGTGGCTGGCCTAAGCGGATGACATTGTCTTATTTGATAGATCCACAGTGGGCCTCCAACGTCTCCTGAAAAGGTTGGGGGAGTATACCAGCACCAATGGGCTCACAATTAACCCTGTGCAATCTAAAATATGAATCTTTAAACATCATAAGAAGAAAGTCCGCTATGGTAATTGGTTTTTGGACGGGAATCTCCAAAGTGGAAGATCAGACATACCTGGGCTATAAGATTTTTTCGTGCCCCTCAGAAAACAAAGTAAATTCATCAATGATGGAGAAAGTTGCCCAAATAATTCCTCAAATGAAAAAACTTAACGCAAAATACTGTAAATTCTCAACCTTGCCGTTAATTAGGTTTTACACGCCTAAAGCAGTCCCAGTACTTCTTTATGGTTTAGAGGCAATACCCTTAGTATGGCAGGTACATTGGAATAGAATTGAGGGCTCGATTTGGAGAAAAAAACCCTGTCCCTCCCTTTAAGCAAATCAACGGAGAGTCTACATTTTGAGCTGGGTTTGGTCTCCTTAGGGTGTTGTGCAGACTGGAAACTAATTTCATTATTTCGTGAAATTGTCACTGGTAAGCAAGATTCCCTCTGTTATGAGATAAATGAGCACCTCAAAAACTCAAGATCCCAGGTTCTTTCATGGTTGGAGAAGAAAATAAAAGGAATATTGAACAGATTGGAGATAAACCTGGAAACGGCTACCTCAAATCCTTGTAAAGTGAAAAGATCATTAGAATCCTGGGACTGGATAGACACAATTGCCAGTGTAAGATCTGGTAATCCTCCTAATCCATTCCTTAAGGCGGAAAAAAAGCTGGGTCTTCTTCCTCACTATTTACAAAAGTTCCCTGATAGAACAATAAGAAACTATTTTCTGAGGCTCAGAATTAATGTGGCACAGACAGGGGAAATATTAGCATGAAGAAACCAAGGGGATCAGGCAAGAAAACTGCGAACATTGTGCTCCTCCTGGAAAACAAACAATAAGACATTTATTAATGGAGTGCGAAGACAATGGGGAAACTAGACTTTTGCTTTTTAGAAGATTTGAGGCCAAGGAAAAAAGTTTTTTTTTGGAACAGAATGATTGCTGGCCAAGAGATCATGCTAACAGCAATAATAGTACAAGTATTGAAAACAAGTGCCATTATAATTTAAAAGAACAGTCTTTGGTATTTTGAAATGTTAGCTGTTGGGATCCCAGTTCCTGGTGCGCCCCTTGGTTTACTTATGTTTTACTGATTTTATTCATTTCTTAATTTTTTTTTCATTTTTGGTTCTTTCTTATTCTGCTTGGTTATTTCTTTTGTAAGCATTTTTTTGAGAATGTTGTTATTTTGTAAAGGGTTTTGTTATAAACCAAAACAAATAAATTAAAAAAGATATAGGAAAGCCACTTGCCAGGCACAGCCGTAATGGTTTTAACTGCCCATTGATGGTAGCAGGTGCAGAATTGTGACAGTAGCTGGGCATCTAATAGCAATGCCTGACAAATGCCTAATACTTATACACAAGCATAGCCTGTTGGCTTTGCCAATGCTTGTTTTTAACAAGACTTCAGTGAGGAGCATGCATATTGCTTATAAATCCAGTGACTGAAGGCAGTTAAGAAATATTCTATTACAAAAGCAGCAGGTTTACAGATCCATTCAAGTCATTAACTCAAAAGACTGCTATGAAAAACACTGGCAGGCACTTTGAGCACAAAGTTTGATGGTAAGGCTTGAGTAAAGTTCGCTCAATTTCACACGACTAAGTGGCAACTAACCAAACAAGACGTACAAGCTGTGTGTAAAGCTGTGTGTCTCTCCTCATATGTCATATTTCATATGTCATATGGATAAAGCTGCAGACACAGGAAAGTACAAATAAGTGGAAAGAACTAGAATAAACTTATCGGAAAGAAATTCTAACAGCTAAACAGGATTATTTTAACACCCAAATTCTGAATGCAAAAAATTAATTAAAAAAACTGTTTGAAATTCTTAAGAATCTTGAGAAAACTCTGGCCCAGATAAAAAAGGTGGATCCTGCACAAGAAGATTTTGAGAAGGTGCAAAGAGCCTTCTCTGATAAAGTTAAGACAGCTCAATCAAATATTACAAAAAATCAAGCTACACTTGTTTCTAAACCTACCATATTAATACAGGATAAGGGAACTTCAAGATGTACAATCACACCTAGTTGTTCTTTTAAAACTATCACAAGAAGTGAACTAGAGAACGTCCTTAAAACAATGCATCCTACTACATGCGTGGAGGATATTATTCCAGCAAGGATTGTCCTAGAACATCGGGAAATCTTTGCTCCTTTCCTTTTACGTTTCGCTAATGCTACTTTCTTGCATAAATATGTGCCAGCCTTGGTAAAGAAAGTAACAATCACCTGTTTGATTAAAAAACCTGGACAGGACTACAAAGACTGTAACAACTTAAGACCTATAACACATGTTCCCATTTTGTTGAAGCTGGTGGACACATTGGCTACCATTCAATTGCAAGAACATGTTGAAAGTCATAAAATCCTCCACCCTAAGCAATCAGGCTTTAGAACCGCCCATGGTACTGAAACTGCCCTCCTAGATCTGCAAGCAGAAATGCTAGATATTATAGATAAGAGCAAGTCGGGGCTGCGGATGTTATTAGATCTGTCAGCAGCCTTTGACCTTGTAGATCAGGAGAAACTGTTGACTAAGCTAGCAGATCAGGGTGGATGCTCTAATGGAGCTATAGGGTGGATCAGATCTTTCCTCACAGACAGATGGTCAAAAATTGTTTGGGGAGAGGCATACTCTGACTTTGAAGTAATCAAGTGTGGAACACCACAGGGGGGTTGCCTCTCAACAGTCTTCTTCAACATCTTCCGTCGCACTTTATGCAATGTTTTGGGTGCACTGGGGTTGCATTTCTCTAATTATGCAGAAATCACTCAGCTCATTATGGAGCTGAGTTGTGTCTACAGGAAAGATTTGGAGAAGATGGAGAATGGATGCAATGATATTCAAACCTGGATGATAATGAATGGCCTCTACCTCAATGCTAAAAGAAAACGAGTTTCTGATTTTTGGATCAACACAGGCACGAGCAAAACTTGCAGATTTATATGAAGGCTTTGCTAGAAGGACACTATATCAAAGTTGCCCGTAAATTGAAGACACTGAGAGTGACCCTAGAGTATTCACTGGGCTCTGAAACACATGTAAATAATGTGGTACAGAAAGTCCAATGCCATCTGAGGCTACTTAGATTTGTGAAACTGTGTGTTTCAGTAGGAAATTGCCCAAAACTGGTGAGAGTCGTTACTGCCTAGGCTGAATTATTGCAGTGCCGTCATTGTAGGAGCCAATAGAGGATGCATAAAAAATCTCCAAACACTCCAAAATAATGCAGTTCATATTAGTAAGGGCTCTACAAGATGCTACCCGATGTATATACAAAGGAGCGAGCTTCATTGGCTCCCAATGAATCCTAGAATATGTTTTAAACTTAATTCAATTGTACACACATGCATTCATGGAGAAGCACCTCAATACTTGCAGGACAGATTAGTCCTGGAACCGATTGGTAAAGTCACTCGATCAAAAGACTCTATGCGCCTAACCCAGCCAAGATACAAAAGGGTCCAAGGTAATGGAGGATCTTTTGCCTCAAAGGCAGGGATGTTGTGGAACAAACTCCCTGTAGAAATGCGCTGAGAAGCAAATTATACTGCTTTCAGGAAAAGTCTTAAAACCCTATTGTTTGTTTGATTACTACATGATAGTACTGTCTGTTTCTTTTTTGTTGGATGTTTGCGCCCTGATGCCTGCAGGGTCTGGCACAATGTAAGTAAATAAACATAAACATACACCCATTTCTCCCTGTGTGTACTCTAATGCAATCATTTTGACTTATAGGTAAAGAAAAAAACAAAAACACCTTTACTAAATGATAAAGGAGATGAACAATTAAACCCAAAGCTAAGAAGGCACAGTTTCTAAAAATGTTCTTCAAATAAACAAACATCTATCAAACCAGACCAGCTATTGCAAAAACAAGAGCACATTATTTATAAGCAAAAACTGTGCTTATTCCCTCTGGGATATCCTACCGCCTAGATGGAAAACTTGATCCCTGTGTTATGTATTTTATGTGCAACACATGAACGACTTACCATATTATTCCATACACACACAAACATGAACAACCCTAACCATCCACGCACACTACCGCTATCTACACAGGTAGATAGGAGAACATAATCAAAGGAGGGCAGGTAAGAGCGCTGTCCTCCTCCGTTTCTTTGGCTGCCTTTTGTTACCCCTTGGTGCCTTGCAGCTTTGTCCAGGCACTCAGTTGCCGTTGTTAGGCCTTTTCCCTTCCCCGACCCGCTTCTGTGTGTGTTTTTCACATGTTGTGCCTTCTCTTGGCTTCCCCTCAAATCCTTCTCCGTGTTCCCTCTTCCACCCACCTCCCGTCCCGCCCAGGTCCTTCCCATTGGCCCATGGGCCCTATAATCATCTCTGCCTGGGTCAGCAACCCTCATTGCTGCTCGAGCTTGGTCCCTGCTTGTTGCAGCTAAGAGCGTTGCCCGCCTCCGATTCTTTGGCTGCCTTTTGTTACACCTTGGTGCCTTGCAGCTTTTTCCAGGCACCCAATTGCTGTTGTTAGGCCTTTTCCCTCCCCTGACCGCTTCCGTGTGTGTGTTTCCCCTGTTGTGCCTTCTCTTGGTTTCCCCTCCAATCCCTCTCTGTGTTCCCTCTTCTGCCCACCACCCGTCCCACCCAGCACCTTCCCATTGGCCCAAAGAGCCCTCTAAGGTAGCCCTACCTAGGCAGCCCCCTGCCCGGCAGCCCCTGTGGCTGAAGGCCCCCTAGGCAAAGGGCGGCTCCTACAGAGGCAGCTCCAGCTAGTGTCTGCAGGTGTCTGCCGAGGAAGCCAGCGGCCATCCGTCAGCAGTGACTAAACAAGGGAGGAGCGGCCCTGGTTTGTTAGTAGAGTCTGCACTCTACCCTGACAAAGCTGCCTCATAGCAGATTCTCAGACTTGCAGGGGTATTTTTGTGGGCGTGTTCAAACAAAATTGCATTGTGAAAGTATTTAAAACTGCAGTGTGAAACCGAGGCCTTTTTCCCCCCTTACAGGACTCTCAGACTTAGGTGTGTGGTTTGACTTCTTAGTTAAGCATTCATCTAGCAACTGTCTACCATTGTCTGAGCACCTGTTGTCTTGTCCAATCGCCTGCTATTGTATCATCTCTCCCTGTCTCATCTGTCTGTGCCCCTCCCTGTGTCCTTCCCTAGTGTTCTCTCCACCCCTTTTACCCGCTCCCCTTCTTCTCCCCTATCCCCACCAACTCTATGGTGCTCTCTGTCTCTTCTATCGTTTTTAACTGCTTCTCTATTGACCATCCTTCTCTCCTCACTAAATCTGTTAGAAAGAAGTTTAAAAAGGATATCCTGGTCTCCAACCCAGGCCTTCCTATCGCTGACACCTATACCAGTGCTGACTCTAGGCAAACCTAACTGACATCCTCTATGACGTTCCCTCGCCAGACCTATCGACTCGTCATATGGTCTCTGTGCTCTCTCCTTTCTCTTCTTCCCCCATTAATGGTGGCACCCGGTGGGAGGCCCTCCTGGCCTCATTCCACTCATCTAAGGTCATTATTAATGTTTGCTTGAATGGTACCATCTTGGTCCAAGGTCCTCAGGCCAATCTTCTCCTCTTTGATAGACGCTTTGCATGCCTCATCAATTTCCTTCCTTCTCCTGCTGTCCATTCTCTTCAATCCATGGCGTCCTCGCCTTCTCCTGCTGTCTCCTCTTTGGCTACCTTACCCTTTACTCCCTCCTCTTCTACACCTCTACAGGGCGTACCTCTGATTTGTACCCCTCCCCAGAAGTCTTTCAAGGACGCCAACATCCTTCATATTGCCACCCTTAACTCTCACTCAGCTGTCAAACACTCCTCTGACATCGGCCACCTCCTGGAGGAACTTGACCTCAATGTCCTCGGTCTCACTGAGACATGGTTCACGGCCATCTCTGTCACAAGCTTTGACACTCTCCTCCTTAACGGCTACAAGATCCTCTCCGTGCCCAGGTCCAATCATTCCGGAGGGGGATGTAGCCCTGATCTTCCCCGAGTGGAATCCTGCCTCTGTCATTCCCACGCAGGCCTACTCCTCTTTTGAATGCCTAGTCTGCAGGCTCTCTCTCCTAGCCATCCCCTTACTGTGGCTACTAACTATCGGCCACCTGGTCAGATCTCCTTCTTCCTCTATGAATGGGTGGACCTGTCCTCTTCCTGCCTGGTCTCGACCACTCAATGCCTCCTTCTTGGAGACTTTAACATCCACCTGGATGCTTCCTGTCCTTCCTCTGGACTCTTTCGTGACATATGCGACTCTCTCTCACTCTCTATTCTCCCCTCTGGCCCGACCCACTTTGCAGGGTACACTCTGAATGTTCTGATCTGCTCAGACCTTCCCCTTTCCATCCCTCTCACTGCTCCTCTCTCCTGGAGTGATCGCTTTCTCCTTGTCTACCCACCAGGTCAAGCTAACTCCAGCACTGCCACCCACCATCTCGGTTATCCGACCCATGAATCATGTGTCCGTTGAAGTTTTTGCTGCCACTTTCTCCCACCCTTGGTTGACTCACACCCTGACACAGCCCTTTTCATGTTCCACTCTGCTATCTCTGATACTCTGGCCCCTGTCATGAGGATCTGCTTGAAGCCCAAAGCCAAGTGAAATTCCTGGTATGACTCAGACCTCGTCACCCTCAAATGCAAGTGCAGGGTGACTGAGCGGAAATGGCCTGCTTTTGGTACATCCTTTGACGAACTGGCTTGCTGCCTGCTCTAAAGGCTAAACCGGCTCTCTGTGCGCACCAGGAAGAGAGCCCACATCCAAGCCTGCGTCTCTGCATCATCTAACAACTCGGCCAAACGCTTTCAAATCTACAAGGAACTGGCCAATACTGCTGCAGTCTCTACCTCTCCTGTCCCTTCTCAGGCCCTCTGCACAGCTTTGGCTTCTCATTTCATCTCTAAAACTCGGGACATATTGTCCTCTCTCTCTACCTCTCCTCTGCCCCCTATACTCCCTACTCTTCCTTTGGCCCTTCTTCGTCCACCCCTCCTCCCTCCATCTCTGTCTTTCCCCTGTTCTCCCCTGACAAGGTTTCTAGACAAGTTCGATCTATGAAAGTCTCATCAAAACAGTTTCACCCCTGTTCCTCCAAAACCATCAAGGACCACATTGACTACCTGGCTCCTGCTCTGGCCAACTTCTGCAACCACTCCTTCACCACTGGAGTCTTCCCATTCCCCCTGAAGCACTCCCTTGTGCACCCTCTTCTTAAGAAACCCTCTGCCATCCCCTCCTGCCCAGCTAACTATCGCCCAATTTCCATCACTCCCTACCTGGGAAAACTCCTGAAAAAGCTGGCCATCTCCCAGCTTAATCTTCACACTGAATCTGTTGATTGTCTTCATGACCATCAGTCTGGCTTCAGAGCTGCCAGAAGCACAGAACCTGCTCTCCTGAACATCCGTGTAGACCTGCTCTCCAACCTTGATTCCAACACCCCCTCGGTCCTCATCTTGCTTGATCTCTCTTCTGCCTTTGATATGGTCAACCATGCCATCCTGCTCAACCGTCTCTGTGATAACCTGGGTATCAATGGCAAGGCCCTGGTGTGGCTGACATCTTTCCTGTCTGATCAACCCTCCCAGGTCCTACTTGGGTCATTCCTCTCCTCTATCTCTACCTGTGGTGTCCCCCAGGGGTCTAACCTCTCTCCCTGTCTGTTCAACCAATATCTTGCCCTCCATATTGCCGCTCTCTGCCCCAACTTTCAGTGCCATGCGGATGACACTCAGCTCATTTTCAGGCTACCTTCAGCCACCTCTTCTCCATCTCTCATCTCTGACTGTCTGTCTGCTATCCAGAAGTGGTGTGCCGCCAATGATCTCTGCCTCAATGCCAGTAAGACCGAGATTCTCCTGATCAGTATACCCGCTCCCTCCTTTCCTGTCACTCTCTGGCCAGCCTCTCTTGGCCCTCTTCCTGCTCCCACCTGCAAGGCTAAAAACCTCAGGGTCATCTTCGACTGCACACACTCCTTCTCTCCTCACATCTCTGATGTCTCTAAGAAGTCACACTACCAGCTGCACCTCCTCAGAGTTATTCTTACTTTCCTCTCCTTCCCCTAGAAGCTCACTGTCTCCAGAACTCTGGTTCTCTCTAGGCTGGACTACTGCAACAACCTCTTTCTAAATCTGCCTATTTATACTCTCTGCCCTCTGCAACTCATTCAGAATAGGACTGCTAAACTTGTCCTTGGCCTGAAGCCCAGGGATTGTATCTCTCCAGGACTGAAATATCTGCAATGGCTCCCAGTGGCTGCAAGGATTAAGTCGAACAACCTCTGCATTGTCCACAATGTCTTCTGAGACCTGTGGCCTCAATACCTTCAACTCTCTCTTCCTAATTATCTTCCTTCTTAAGCTCTTTGCTCATTCGCCTCCAACTCCATCATGTTCAGTCACTTCTCCAAGCAACGAGTTGGTGGTAGATCTCTTTCTGCGGCGGAGGCCTCCCTCTGGAACAACCTCCCTGCCTACTTGAAACTTGAGGAGAACCATCTCCGGTTCCGGAAGCACCTCAAAACCTTCCTCTTTGCTTCTGCTTTCTCCCCTCCGCTCCCCTGTTTAACTCCTGATTGAAACTGCACTGGTTACTTGGCCACCCTCTGATCTCAGGCCCAGGTCCCCTCCCCTGCCAATTGCACACCTGCACTGCTTCCCTGGCAACCCCCACACTTGGGGACTATTTTCTGTATCCCTTACAGTCCCACACCAGCACTTGACACCTGATGTCTGCACTTACCCTTTCACTTGCTACAGCTGGCCGTTTTTCTCGTATTGTTTTTATTTATTCTATTTATCCCACATACTGCACTGTCACCACCACCCTCCCACCCAGCACATTTTCCCTTTCCCCTTTCCCCTGCACTTGCGCGATCTGAATGACACTTGGCCTAGTAGGATTGATGTCTCTGTCTTCCCTCTGCACCCCCCTTGCCACGTCGTACCTTGAAACACTTGTGTACAGGCACGTTATAAATGCCATATCATATCATATATCATATCACACCATGTGCAATACACCCCATCACACACTCGACACACATTCTCTCTGTAATTAGCATTCTCCCTGATGTAGGTCAGTGTTATTCCTACAGCCCTCCTACCTTCACCACTCTCCTCATATTCCATACCTGGCCACCATATACTCTCACTGCTCCTGCTCTGACACTCTCGACTTGCACTGAGTCGCTAAACAACACTTCTCCCTTCTTCCTGATCACACCCTTCTTTTTCCTTATCCAATCACCTCTCCTCACCTCCAAAACTTTCACCCCTTTTTTACATCACTCCTTTCCTTCACTGATGCTTTTTACACTGAACGTCTTCTCTGCACCTCACTCAAATCTACCTCCTTACCTCTGGCTCGCCCCAGCCAAGCTGGTCAAAGATGAGAATTCCCTTTCGGTCCTCTCATGACTTCAAAAGGGACCTCACCCGTTACAAAGAGAGCAGACATCTTGATTCCTCTTATCCTCTCTTTCACTGCATTCTTTTTTTTGTGCACACACTGCACCATTAAACTCACATTGATACAAGGCTGTCCTTTTAAGCTTCACTCCACTCACTCTCAACTATTCCTCCATCACCTTCCACAGAATTGTGCTCCATTATTTGTCATCACAGACTTTCAAAAACCTCCTTCAAGAACTTCACGACAGTCACAGCACTTGCCTCTTGAACACATATCATCTCCACCCAATGGGATAACAAGTCCACCAACATTATAGTGTACTTTCCACATCCCACATCTACATCAAACTGCCCTAAAATGTCAATTGGCATACATTTTGAGGACACCTCAGAACAGCGCATGGGCCTTGCAGTGCACTTATTCTCTTACCACTTTTCTCACATTTCAAACTTCCAATTTGCTTTCCACCAATTTGTTCAATACTGGTCACCTATAATCTGCCTTCAAAATACATTTTACACTTTATTTCAGTGCAGGAGTGCTTTTACTTTATTTCAGTGCAGGAGTACTTTTATTTTACAAGAACTTTCCAGGAGCTGAAAGCCTGTATTCCAGAGAACATCCTCATGTGCTGACTCATCGGGTGTGGCAGGGTGTGGCAGGCAAGCTGAACCTGATGGGCGTGGCTTCAAAAGCTCAGCTATATAAGCTGCTCCATCCTTCAGGCTGGTGCTTCGCGTTACTGTGCACTCGCGTGCAACGTGACGCTCACCGCTGCTTGGACCAGTTTACTTACCTTTGAAACCAGGTGTTCTTCTGCATACTCACCTCCAGGAAACCAGTGCTTCATCACTTCATCTGCAGACTCATCTCCTGACATCCAGTGATCTTGATCCCGACTCTGCAGCACCGCACTGCGCATCCACGAACTCGGACCCTGTGAAGAAGAAGAAAGACAAGGTTAGAACACCCGTCCTATGGCTGCGCCACATTTGAACCCCACGCGCCCCTAGTTAACCACTTACCAGCTACTGTACCACTGCAGCTTCGTTCCTCATTCTCTCCGGCCGCCGCCTCAAGCTCCGCAGCTTCTGCCGGGCCGGCAACATCACCTGCAAGGGAAGAAAGCAAAAGAGCAAACATCAAAAGTGGAACGGACAGCAATACAAGGCAACACACTTTACAATACAACAAAAACGGATGAGGAAAGACAAAGGCAAACAGGAACACTTACCTGAAGTATAGTGGCTTATCTGCAGCAGGACTGGACTACCACATGCAAGGGACCAGTGAAGGAACTCGGTCCAAATCATACAAGCACCCCTGCCAGAAGCAGCATGACGGAGTGCTCGTCAAAACGAATCAACAAGTGAGCTTTCCAGGGACAGCGCATCACACGGGTACCACGGTTTGGGAGAAGGGGTCTGGAAGGGGATCAGACAAGCTGACAAACTCACACCCCCTATTGTCCACGCAGGAGCAGTCCCAAGCAGCATCACCTATTACCACCAGTCACCGCATAAGCGCAGAGGATGAAGTCGGAAACCGAGCTACCTCATCCCCGGGAGGGCTGCGTGCCCCAACGCCTCCTCAGAGACCAGGTGAGCGTAAAACCTTCCTAACAATACACTTCTCCTTGCCCAATGTCAAACCCAATTCTTCTAATACTTGTAAAAAAGCTTTTAAATTAATGTCTTAGTCCTCAGCACACTCCTAAAATACAAGTATATGATCCTGAAAGCATAGCACATATAACCAAACAACATATGCATGACCTTTTGGATGACAGAAGAAGCTGATACAAGACCAAAGGGCATTCTGTAAAATTGAAATATTCCTTCATGTGTAATGAAGGCCATGAGTTTTCAGGACTCTGGTTATAAAACAATTAGGTGATTCTCAGAAGACAGACCTAATTTTGAAAATACTCAACCTTTCCCAACCATCCTCAACATCTCACCCATGTTTGACAGCGGATTTCTGTTCAGCTGCCTAATATTGACACACAACCTAATATTTCCATTCAGCTTTCTTGCTACAACATTGGGTGACATCCATTCCACAGCAATTGCTCCCTCTATTATGCCCCAATGATATAATTTATTGTTATTCTTCCTCACACTATCTCTCAAAGTTAAAAGGACTCATCAAACTTTGGACACCACTGGAATGCTTCCTTCTTTCACAACAATCCTATGGACCATTGCTCTTAGTCTCTTAATTGTCTTTGACAACGCAGATGCTAAATGTTTTTTTTAACTGTAGGCATTTCACAAGCTTGCACATGTAACACTTGTTTTTGGGTATTGTGATCGAACTTTATGTGCAGGTGATTCTGTTCCCTCCATCCTCAAAGAGATGCACCCTTTTTCATCACATATACTTTTCAAATTGTTTTTCTGCCCTTTAACTCAAAGTTTAAATACAAAATATCCTAGAAGCTCAATGTAGTCCATATTATATCCTCCTGTTTTGATATCTGGTAATATCAGATCGTCGACTTTCCCACCCAATTCTTTTTCAAAAATATTCTTTTCTATTAAAGTCATGTTAGCCCCCCCTAGTCCATCATCATCTTTAGCATTGTCTTGTTGATCAAGGCACTTGTCATCAGGCTCTCAAATTTATCATGTCACACTCCACCATATTTACAGTGACTATTTCCGGATGTGCATGTTCTTCATAATCGGATGATGTGTTAGTGTATACACTGACAAAATGAAGGTTCAAATTTCCTTGACATTTTTTTCAACAACTTGCAAAGTTACCCCACCTGTAAAACTTGGAAAACATCACCTTTCTTGCTGAGCATACCAGAGCAAATGCTGTGATGCTGGAAATGCATCGGAGGGACAGGGCCTCCGTACCTTTGTCCTTTACTGCTTTTTATCGTGTGTTCTGTCGTGTTTTTCACACAGGAGTTCATGTGAGACTCCTGGCGGTGCAGCTCCCTCTCTTTTGGTTTGGTGAACGGACCCGTGGGATACCCTTATGGCACCCATGGGTGGGGGTACAACCCTGTGCCCATATTGTATGTTTTGGGCACCAGTGGGTGGCCCGCAGAGCAGGGTATGAGCTGGTGGCAGCTCCATGCTGAAATTTACAGGTGCACGGAGTATCCTCCATTTTGGGATACCCCAGCCCTGCCATTGGGTTCAGTTGATTCCTGATGGAAAACAAGATGGCCCCTGTGGCCTCTTGCTTTCTATTACCCATTACCTTGTTTTCCCAAAGTCCTGGGAAGCCCTGACTCTGTCCCTTCCCCCGGACTGGTTGTTGGATGGTGTTGTGGGTGTCTAGTATCTGGTGGTTGACACAATGACTGAGACAACCCTGCCTGAAACTGGTATGAATGCAGCTTGGAGTGTTGAATGGCTCGGTACTTGTCCCAATACACATAACTTGTTCTGAGTGTCTGGAGAGAAGTGAATGGCCTGAATACCTTGTGTGCCTGATTGGCTGCCTGCCTGCATGAATGCCCTTAGTCGTGATTGGATGCTTGAGTGTGGACCAGCGAAATTAATAGGAGATCAACAGTATATCTGGGGAACTCTCAATGCTAGGAATCGTGTTCAGAAGCTGAAGTCCACTACGACGAGTAACTGGAGTAACTGACGCTTGACCTTGAAGCCCCGCTGGATGAGAAGGAGTGCTGTTGCTCTCCCTCGCAATCTGAAAGCTGCTGTGTTTCCAAGGACTGACCCAGAGAGGACCTGGTAAGGCGCCCTCTTCCCGAGCTATGAGGGACCATTGTGCACAGCTGATCTTTGCCAAAGCTCCCTGGTAGACAGACCTTTGACAGGCTGCCGACCCGAGACGGGGACTGCCGTGGAATCTCAAAGAGAAGCACTCGGACTGTTGTCCGCCACTGTCGACGACCGCCGTCGCCACCCAGAGCTGCCGTGCTCCCGTTTGCCTAAGAACTTCCATTGATCATCGGATGCTCTCGTCTGCATCGTCACCCGCTTGTCTCCTGCTGGAGAAGGCCCGACCGTCGACACGCCGAGGAGCATCCACCGGTGGGTTTCCTACCACCTAAAGACCACAGAGACGCCGACGACTTGACGCCCTTGCTGGGCCACAGTTCTTCATCATCTCTTTGCGGTCCAGAACTATCGTCACCGAGGTGCCCCGCACGCCTCTTCCTTGCATGACGCCAATGCTCTGTCGTCGATGAGCACCGCTAGGAACGAAGCTGCCACTTCCCTGCCGTAGTTCACCCTGTTCCCCGTCGGACGTTCGACGACCCGTGACTCCTGCCTTAAAGGGAGGGCACTCAAGAAGGGCCGTCGATTCCCCGACACCGAACGCTGAGGTCCTCGACACCTCTCGACGATCCGTGGCTCCTGCCTGAAAGGGAGTCACTCAAGAAGGATCGGTCGACACATCGTCGGAGAACTCTACTCCACCAGGTACATTAGGGGGGATAAGACTGCTGAACATTACATGGACTGGGCTTGTGCTATATATCTTTTATTTACAGGTTGCCCAGTTGGGGGGATCTCCACACCGAACTGTGCCTATTGGTAGGGGTCTGCATTCGGCCTATCGTTTCAACCTACTTAGGTTCCTGCCTATCTCTATTGCTGGTTTCCTTGTTATTAATCTGTGTGACATTTTAACCGTACAGTTGATGCACTTTAATGAGATTTGATAACATTGGTGGTACCACTTTAGAATTGTATATATTTATCATTATTGACTTCCGAGTACAAAGTGCATTATTGTGATCGTGTACATACCCTTGAATATTAATTATATAAAGACTCTGTTTTCAGTAATACAGTGTGTGGACATTCCTTTGTGGGGTTTTGGGGACTACACTGTACTTAAGAACCAGCCTGCATCACCTCCTGAGAAGCTAGGCCTTGATTGCTCGACCACGTACCAATAATAGAGAATCTTGGCTGGGGTCCTCTGTGCCTCTCCTCTACCATATAGAGAGCGGAAGTACAGACACCCCCACCAGTCTTTACACTGGTGGCAGCGGTGGGATGCTTATGGTTTTAAGAATCAGTGTATAACCGTGCCACTTACAAAATATCTGCACTTTATTAGATTAAGGTTTGGGTGTGTACAAAATAACTGTATTGCAAGCAATGGAGTCTATTGCGAATGGTAAATTGACTCGGATGAGCTTAGAGGCTCTCCAGAGTGCTTGTGAAGCCAGGGAGTTAGACTTTGTGGATAAGTCTAGGGCCGAGCTGATAGCTACCCTGGTGGACTACCAGACCGATGGTGAAACTCTTGATGAAGGGGGGAATGCAATCAATGAGGACTCTGCCCCTGGGGTTTCTACTGAATCTGTTTCTGGGAATGCCGCCCTTCCTGCTGCCTCTGTTCCGAACCCCAGAAATACCTTGGAGCTTGAGTTATTAAGGATGAAATTGGCCTTTGAATATCGCAAGTTGGAAATATATGCTGAGCTTAAGAAGGAGGAGTTGGCTCAACGAGTGGAGCTCAAGAATAGGGATCTTGAACTCAAGAATAGGGATCTTGAACTCAAAGACAAGGACACTGAATCTCAGAGAATCCAGCTACAGAAAGCTCAAGTGGAGACTTCAGCGAAACCCAGTGAGAGTGTCAGGTCCTCAGCAACTAAATTCATGAAGGATTTGGGTGGTGTGTTTTCGGAGGGTTCTGATATCCTCCAATGGATTGAAGCGTTTGAAATGGCTTGTGCAATTCATGATGTTGACAAAAGAGATTGGGCTAAGTGTTTGCTAAGCAGAGTGCCTCAAACTGGATATGACTGTATTCTGAAGCTGAGTGTGGAAGGAAAAAAGGGGTCAGTATGAGTGTATGAAATCTGCTTTGATTGCCAAGTTTGGCAAGACGCCTACCCAATACCTTAAAAGGTTCAGGGATTTTAAGAAAAAAGAGAATGTGTCTTGGGTTGACTGGGTGAGTGCTGCGCACATGAATATGATGGGGTGGATTGATCGTTACAAGGTGAAAACTTTTGTTGAATTGTCCCACCAGTTGTTTTTTGAGCATTTTTCTGAAGCCTGTTCACCAGAGCTGCGTCAGTATGTTGCTGACCAGAACATTTTGGATCCCTTTAAGCTGGCTATGTTGGCTGACAAGTGGGTCTCCCACCGAGTGTCCCCTAAGGACTCCAGTGGGAAGGACAAGGGCAAAGAAAAGGGGGCCTCTCAGAAAGTTGAGGAGTCCCAAAAGCAGTCACAGTCAAATAAACCTAAACCCTCCTATACTAAGACCCAAAAATCTTGTGGGGATACGTCATCTGTGGGTGGGAATAAGAGTAGTGGTCCACCTGCTGCAAAGCAGGCTCCCGGTGGTTCCAGTACCGTACCCCGCACTCATGGCACTTGTTGGGACTGTGGGGCTCTGGATCACAAAAGGGGTGACTCCAAGTGTAAAGGTAAGGCACTCGGAGTACAGGCTGTCAGCCTGACCTACACTTACCCCATGTCTGAGGTGGAGGCCACTGTCCTCCCCTTCTCTACAGGGATCACATTTGGTGCTCCCGTAGAGATTTCCTTAGTGTCCCTTGGGGCCTGGGACCAGTACGCGGAAGTACTGGCGACTATCCCACAGAACACCCATAGATTTTTGAGAAGTGTCCTCCTCAATGGCCAGCCTTCTACTGGTTTGAGAGACACTGGGGCAAGCATGACAGTGGTGGACAGGACCCTGCTCAAGCCAGAGGACTATGTAGATGCTCCTCTGAGAACCACCAGTTTAGCTGGTGGGCCTCCCAAATTATCGCCTGTAGCCCGAGTCACACTCGTAATTGGAGACAAGACAGCAAAGCTTCCTGTCCTGGTTCAGGACAACGTCCCTGCTAACATTCTGTTAGGTAACGATCTAGTAGAGTTGGGAATGATCACGGATGGTCTTCCCATGATTGCTGCTGTGGTCACTAGGTCACAGGTGACACCGGGTCTGGCTGTGAGTCAGGTACCCGAGCCGAATGCACGGCCTAAGGCAAGACGAAGGAAGAGCAAGAAGGCCACCTCTGTGGAGGGAGCTCCTTCTCTTGCTGCTGTTCCTACAGCACCCATTGGGATCCATGCTCCGGACGGGCTGGGTCCAGTGGTAAACCCTGTCCCAAATCCTGTGGGAGAAGAGCCAGAAGACTCTCCTGTGGGAGAGGTTCTCAACCCGGACGATCATCCCGATCTTCAATACTTGTTAGCTGAAGGAGGACCCTCCCGGACAGACTTCTGTAAAGGACAGAGAGAGTGTCCCTGTCTCGAGGGTCTGAGGATCCAGGCCCTGTCCCAGACTTGAGGAGAAGTGCCTAGGACATTCCCGATTTATTGGGAGGGTGAGCTCCTTGTTAGTGAGCCCACTAAGCCTGAACCTGGTGCCCTCAAGAGGTTGGTGTTACCCCAGGTTTACAGGTCCTTCCTACTGCAGTTGGCGCATGAGGTGCTCTTGGCTGGTCATCTTGGTACCAAGAAGACTAAGCAGAGGCTCTCTGCCCATTTCTACTGGCCTCGGATGGGAGTAGAAGTGGAGTCCCACTGCAGGACCTGCCCAACTTGTCAGTTGTCTGGCAAGACTTTAGGCAGTGTCATCGCCCCACTGCAGCCATTGCCAGTGGTTGGCACACCGTTTTAGAGGGTGGGCATCGACATTGTCGGTCCCCTTGAACCTCCCACGTCCGGTGGACATCGGTTCATCCTGGTTTTGGTAGATCATGCCACCAGGTACCCTGAGGCTATACCCCTTCGGACTGTTACTGCCAAGGTGGTTGCCAGGGCTCTCCTGGGCATTTTCACCCATGTTGGGTTCCCCAAGGAGGTTGTCTCTGACAGAGGATCCAACTTCATGTCTAGCTACATGAAAACCATGTGGAAAGAGTGTGGGGTAACCTACAAGTTCTCCACCTCTTACCACCCCCAGACCACTGGTCTGGTTGAGAGATTTAATAAAACTCTCAAGGGCATGCTAGGTGCTTTGGAAGAGCCCCTAAGGAGGAAATGGGATCTCTGACTGCCATGCCTGCTGTTTGCTTACAGAGAGGTACCTAAAGAGGGCGTTGGTTTCAGCCCCTTTGAGTTACTCTTTGGACATCCGGTGAGGGGGCCCTTCCCCTTGATCAGAGGTTTGGAAGCCACCCCTCCCGGTCCCGCCAAGCAAGTGGGGGACTATGTGTTAGGCCTCAGACGGAGGATGACACAGATGATGGGTCAAGCAACAGCGAATCTCAAGGCCAGCCAGGAATTGAACAAATACTGGCTTAACCTTAAAGCATCACAAGTGGATTGGACTCTGGGACAGGAGGTCCTCGAGATGGAGCCTACCAAGCCTCGGGCATTGGCAGATAAATGGACTAGACCCTTCTGGATAATTTCCAAGATGGGCGAGGTCAACTATCTGGTTGACATGGGAGTCCCAGGGGTAGCCCCTCAGGTATTCCATGTCATTAGGCTCAAGCCTTTCCACAGGCGAGCAGAAGTCTCATGTCTCTTGCTAGCTTCAGAGCAAGAAGAGGATGAGAGTGAGCGCCTTCCTGATTTGCTGCATAGCAACCCTCAGGATGGCTCAGTGGAGGGAGTGCAGCTCTCTCCAGATTTGACAACCAAGCAGCAGAGGGCCTGCAGGACTTTGCTCCAGCACTATGCCTCTCTGTTTTCGCTGACGCCAGGCCTTACACCGTGGTGTAAGCACGAGATTGACACTGGTGACAGCGTGCCTGTCAAGAGCAGGAGCTACCGAATGTCAGATACGGTTAAGAACCACATCCAGGCTGAGGTCGCCAAGATGTTGGATCTGGGTGTTATTGAACCCTCAACCAGTCCCTGGTCCAGTCCCGTGGTCCTTGTCCCCAAGGCAAGTTCCCAGGCAGGTACCAAGGAATGGAGGTTCTGTGTGGACTACCGAGGAGTCAATGCCGTCACCAAAACTGACGCGCACCCATTGCCCAGGGCTGATGAGCTCGTGGACACCATAGGTGCTGCCAAATTTGTGAGCACCTTTGACCTCACCTCAGGCTATTGGCAAATAGCTCTGACGGACCATGCCAAGGAAAAGACGGCGTTCTCAACACCAGAGGGACTCTACCAGTTTAGGGTCATGCCTTTTGGGTTGAAGAATGCCCCTGCCACCTTCCAGAGATTGGTCAATCATGCTCTCAGTGGGCTGGAAGCCTTTTGTGTGGCTTATTTAGACGACATTGCCGTCTACAGTTCCACTTGGGAAGAGCACTTGACACATCTGGGTAGAGTGTTGCAGGCCTTAAACAGGGCTAACCTCACTATCAAGGCCACCAAGTGTCAGATAGCTCAGGGGAAAGTCACGTATCTTGGTCATGAGGTAGGAGGGGTTCAAATCCAACCTCTCCCCAGTAAGGTACAGGATGTACCGGACTGGGAGCCTCCCACTACTCAAACCCAGGTGAGAGCCTTTTTGGGCCTCACCGGGTATTATCGCAATTTCATAGTGGACTATGGAACCATAGCTGCACAACTGTCAGCTCTGACTTCACCCAAGCAGCCTAGGAAGGTTAATTGGACTGAAGACTGTCAGAGGGCCTTTGATGGCTTGAAAGAAATTCTGTGTCGGGCACCCGTGTTGTGTGCGCTTGACTACAGCCGACCCTTTATCGTCCAGACGGATGCCTGCAACACCGGAATTGGAGCTGTCTTGTCCCAGTTAGATGACAAAGGGAGAGAACATCCTATCATATTCATCAGTAGACAACTCAAGGGTAGAGAACTTAGGTGGGCTACTGTTGAAAAGGAATGTTTTAGTATAGTTTGGAGCCTTAGGCATTTTAGGCCCTACCTTACGGGGTCTACCTTCAAGGTCCAAACAGATCATAAGCCCCTGATGTGGCTTATGCAGATGAAGGGTGAAAACCCAAAACTGCTCAGGTGGTCCATTAGCTTGCAAGGGCTAGACCTCACCATAGAGCACAGACCAGGGAAGAGTCACGATAATGCAGATGGTCTTTCCAGAAGGTATGTTGACCGTCTGGGTGAGGGAGTCTATCCCGTGGGAGATTAGGCACCCTCCACCTAAGTCTGGGGGGGGCGACTGTGATGCTGGAAATGCATCGGAGGGACAGGGCCTCTGTATCCTTGTCATTTACTGCTTTTTATTGTGTGTTCTGTCATTTTTTCCACACAGGAGTTCATGTGAGACTCCTGGCGGTGCAGCTCTCTCTCTTTTGGTTTGGTGAACAGACCCGTGGGATACCCTTATGGCACCCATGGGTGGGGGTACAAGCCTGTGCCCCTAGTGTATTTGTTTGGGCACCTGTGGGTGGCCCGCAGAGCAGGGTATGGGCTGGTGGCAGCTCCATTCTGAAATTGACAGGTGCGCGGAGTATCCTCCATTTTGGGATACCCTGGCCCTGCCATTGGGATCAGTTGATTCCTGATGGAAAACCAGATGGCCCCTGTGGCCTCTTGCTTTCTATTACCCATTACCTTGTTTTCCCAAAGTCCTGGGAAGCCCTGACTCTGTCCTTTCTCCCGGACTGGCTGTTGGGTGGAAATGCCATATATGGTGTTGTTGTGAAGGCCCGGTCAGACTAGCTGGAGCCTTCCCGCTGATGTATGTTGTGGGTACCTCCTGTGGGTGGGACCTGGGTGAATAGAGTGTGTGACGAATATGCATTCTGTGTTGTGGGTGTCTAGTATCAGGTGGTTAACACAATGGCTGAGACAACCCTGCCCGAAACCGGTATGAATGCAGCTTGGAGTGTTGAATGGCTCGGTACTTGTCCCAATACACATAACTTGTTGTGAGTGTCCGGAAGAGAAGTGAATGGCCTGAATACCTTGTGTGCCTGATTGGCTGCCTGCCTGCATGAATGCCCTTAGTCGTGATTGGATGCTTGAGTGTGACCCAGCGGAATGAATAGGAGATCAACAGTATATCTGGGGACCTCTCACTGCTAGGAATCGTGTTCAGAAGCTGAAGTCCACTACGACGAGTAACTGGAGTAACTGACGCTTGACCTTGAAGCCCTGCTGGACGAGAAGAAGTGCTGTTGCTCTCCTTCGTAATCTGAAAAATGCTGTGTTTCCAAGGACTGACCCAGAGAGGACCTGGTAAGGCACCCTCTTCCCGAGCTACGAGGGACCATCGTGCACAGCTGATCTTTGACAAAGCTCCCTGGTAGACAGACCTTCGACCGGCTGCCGACCCGAGATGGGGACTGCTGTGGAATCTCAAAGGGAAGCACTCGGACTGTTGTCCGCCACTGTCGACGACGGCCGTCGCCGACCGGAGCCGCCGTGCACCCGTTTGCCTAAGGACTTCCATTGATCATCGGACGCTCTCATCTGCATCGTCACCCTCTTGTCTCCCTTTGAGAAGGCCCGACTGTCGACGCGCCGAGGCGCATCCACCGGTGGGTTTCCTACCACCTAAAGACCACATAGAACACATAGAACCAGTGATGGCTCCAGTCCCTTTGCATAAAATCAAAGAGCATTTTGGGAAGATAAGAATGACCACAGATCTTTCTACTGGACACACATATCTACAATGAAAGGGTCCTACTCTTACATCACTAAGTACATAATGCACACTGGGCATAGTGAGCCTTTCATTTTTCACCACACACATTGCTTGCTGGGCCACAGTTCTTCATCATCTCTTTGCGGTCCAGAACTATCGTCACCGAGGTGCCCCGCACGCCTCTTCCTTGCATGACGCCAATGCTCTGTCGTCGATGAGCACCGCTAGGAACGAAGCTGCCACTTCCCTGCCGTAGTTCACCCTGTTCCCCGTCGGACGTTCGACGACCTGTGACTCCTGCCTTAAAGAGAGGACACTCAAGAGGGGCCTTCGATTCCCCGACACCGAATGCCGAGGTCATCGACACCTCTCGATGATCCGTGGCTCCTGCCTGAAAGGGAGTCACTCAAGAAGGATCAGTCGACACATCGTCGGAGAACTCTACTCCACCAGGTACATTGGGGGGGTAAAACCTTAATAGGAGGAAGTAAGACTACTGAACATTACATGGACTGGGCTTGTGCTATACATCTTTTATTTACAGGTTGCCCAGGTGGGGGGATCTCAACACCGAACTGTGCCTATTGGTAGGGGTCAGCATTCGGCCTATTGTTTCAACCATCTTACGTTCCTCCCTATCTCTATTGCTGGTTTCCTCATTATTAATCTGTGTGACATTTTAACCGTACAGTTGATGCACTTTCATGAGATTTGATAACATTGGTGGTACCACTTTAGAATTGTATATATTTATCATTATTGACTTCCGAGTACAAAGTGCGATATTGTGATCGTGTACATACCTTTGAATATTAATTATATAAAGACTGTGTTTTCAGTAATATAGTGTGTGGACATTCCTTTGTGGGGGTTTCGGGGACTACACTGTACTTAAGAACCAGCCTGCATCACCTCCTGAGAAGATATGCCTTGATTGCTCGACCACGTACCAATAATAGAGAATCTGGGCTGGGGTCCTCTGTGCCTCTCCTCTAATATAGAGAGCGGAAGTACAGACACCCCCTACCAGTCTTTACAATAGCAAAATGATTTTTGCTGCCACATCGATAGCATACATGATCATTCATGGAGGTACTCGGATTAGGCTTTCTTTGGAGTCCTGCATTCGGTCCCTGGTGTGGCGTATGCCCCTTGAATTTATTTGCCTTCTTCTCTACTGACTCCAATTTAAGTATCTCTGCCAGAACCTTTCTTTTATCCACTTCATTTAGCTTCACAATGCAAGCCATAAAATGCTGTAATCTTTTTTCAATCTTCAGCACTTCGTCCATTGATGGGAGCCAAAGTTCTTCCCTGAAACGATGGTTGCAACTGTGTATCATGAACTGGTCCCTTATGAGTTCCTCTAAACTATTGCCAAAATTGCATAAAATTGCCAAATGCCTCAACATAGTTAAATATTGTTCACACTGTTTCGCCATCCTCCTGTGTGCGGGTGCCAAAGTTCTAGAGTTCTAACATGGTACTTGTCTTTGGGTTACAATGAAAGACTAACTTAAAAAGGGCAGTATCTAATTCTTTCATTTCGTCCACATTATAGGCTTCATTAGATACACTGGGTAAGGTATCTTAAGTCTGTTGGCATTCATAACCAAGGCAGTTCATCAGTAGAGACAATTTCCTGTTAATGGCAAAGCCTGCACCCCATGTGGCACATATATAACGCATGAAGCCTTTTTCCCTCTGTCTCCACTTCACTATAGGTGTCGCTGGAGAGTATAGAAAGACGAGAGGACCAGGCACGTTTTGCATGACCATTCTTGCAATAAATTGTGTGATCTGTTGCCCAGTGATACTTTATCTTTAGTTTAGACTTTGTTCCCTCTTTATTATTTATGTATTTAGTTATTTAAAAGTCCTCTTCCCATGCCTATCGCGTTTACAATGTTTCCGTGTATGCCTAGGCAACCAGTGGTTTTGCCTGCTTTGCTATTGCGCTGCTTTCCTAGGTCAATAATGTTATGTGCTGTTCCTCCAGGAGTATTTGTTTACATTTGCCGTGTTAGAGTTACTGCAGTAACGGCAGAGCATGCCCATGCTGCAGTTTGCCTTTTTTTGATGTTACTCCCCTGCTTAACGTCAAGGTATGTTTACTTTGGAATTACATGCAGGAACAAGATGCATGGATAGCGCCCCCACCGCACTCTATCTTCCTTCATCCTCCACTCAACTGATAGTCCTGAAAAATGTCCTTTCCTTCCATTCCATTCCCTTAGAACACTCATAGCATCAGCCTTCCAACATCCCTTCATTACTCGAAAACACAAATCCACATAAACCACACATACCTAGAATTTTACAAATCGTTTAGTGTACCTTCTTGCAGAATATCGCCATTTAGAGTATGGGATCCTCATATTGTGGTCTGATTGCAAAATCTGTCTATTGTGAACAGGCACTAACTTGGACACGATTCTTCACTCTTCTTTGAAGGTCCTTTAGCAATCATCCTTCCGAATCCACCTCCATCCTTACTGGGATTATTAATCTAAATAGGTATCTCCTGTGTATCAGACCATTTCTTTATTCATGACCTGGGGCCAGAATTCAAACTTGTGAGGACAAAGCTAAGAAAGGGGCCCAAGCTATTATTCCCATTATCCTTCCAAGCCCATTCAGTATTGGGCCATCTTTGTGTTCCTGCATTATGCTATTATTAAACTCTTGGTCACAGAATGGTTAAACCCTTTAATATTTCCTCCCTGAATTGATCCTCTTCATGACCTCTTTTTTTTAGAAATTTTAATGAGCTTATTATCCCTGTGGAAAGGACTATGTCATCAGTAAGGCATCTCTACGAGATCCAGCATTCTGTGATTCCTTTGAGAACCATGGCATGTGAACGTACATTTGTTTATAATTTCATCGGGTACTTATACTGCTCTATAGGGAACCCATTGACTCTGTCTTGTGAAAGTCATATCATCACCTCTGCAACTTGACTCTGGAAATTGGGGTTCCCTTGTGACTGCTGTGTTACTGTCTTGACATTCTTGGATGGCCTCTGAATCCCGAATACATACTTTTCCACCTCTCGAAAGAGAGACTGTCAACTGTGGACTCCTCTAGGTCAATAAGGACAGCTCTCTCTCATTCCTGGAGCTTGATTTCTGGATTTATGTCCGGAGCACTGTGGTCCCATTCAGATTAAAACCTTGCCAGATCCCTATTTGTTTGTAGTAAGAAGGAGTGTGTTCACTTGGGGAGTCAAGAGGCCACCAATGTGCAAGTGTCCCCTCAGTTGAGGTGGCTATAGGCTTTAGGGCCTCCCTTTGCTATCACGCCCAAGTCCCATTTGACAGTTTTGTCTCTGTGAAGAAGCTTCTGTCAAAACATCTCAATCACTTATGGGCTGGTTTGAGCAAGCATTCTACTTCTACCCACAGCCTGTACTTTATGAAGCACCTGTGTGCTAAAATGACCATCAGGAGCAAGCAGAAGCAAATCCCCTGACACAAACCTTTTCCCCATTTGTACTACAAGAAAAAGGCAAGAAATTCAGTTCTCCAGTACTCTACAATTGTATTGCCCAAAAAGGCTTCCTGAGCTTATCTGACCTGTGTCTGATTAGGGACCACCGTTTGAGTTTTTCAAGGTTTGCATTGTCCACACGGGTAACCGTATCCCTTGTTTTCATATCAGATAATCCTTTGTAGAGAGTAATGTGTAACTGTGAATAAAATATTCTACTATTCGCACCCGGGGAAGGGTGCTCAGCCAAACAGGTGGCTGGAAAAATTGGCAAGAACACAAAGTATACCACCTGCATTTCTCCAGCCTCTCGAGGCCCTTTCCCGGGTGCCACCAACGTGATTGTGGGGAAGCCTCTCACACCCTCTGCTCTATGCCCAAGACATCCTACACATACATACTTCGCCCACTCTCGCCACTTAACTGCTGGACTGGAGATGTGTGCTCTGGTCCCGGGGTGCCCAGAGAAGATACTACAAAAGCTTTGGCATTTATTCTGTCTCGGCAAAGATTTAAAAAAATATTTAGATACCAAACCAAGTGTTACTTACACTAAGGCGCATACACTCAGGAACCTTTTGTGTCCATCCTACATGGCAGAAAGTCCAAAGACCGGGGATTGATTGACCAAAAGGTGTAAATGCAGCTTTCATAAATGTGAACATTGTTCCATGTGTCCTTTTGCATTGGAAACAGACAATGTTGAATTTGGTGGATTGGGCACACACATGATTGAGAGGTTTATCAATTGCAACACCAAGTATATTATATTTTGTATTGTATGTGTTTGTCGTTCACGGTACATTGGCAGCATCATTCATGCATTGAAAGTAAGGATCAGGGAACACCTGAGTACCCTTTCCAGTTAGGATGCACAGTACCCACTTGCCACTCATGGCAGAAGCATCATCAATTACACAAACCAAATATCTCCTTTTTGTTGGCCTTTTACAAGTGACTCTGCCCTCAAGAGGAGGAGATCGAGAACTAAAGCTGAGGCAATTGGAATCAAGACTAATCTGTAAATATAGGACTGTCCATCAAGGACTTAATACTGATAATGAGTTTTTGGACTTTTTGTAATGTGGTTATGACTCATGGTTTAACTCACCGAACTTTTGCATTACCAAACAATATTAGCATTTCTTGAACACTGTTAGTTTGCAACTTATAGAACTACTACTGTGGATTTATTTGGCTGCCTTAGTGTAACAACAATGGGGTGCCTGTATTTGAATATCAAGTTATTTTAAACTCTGGAAGGTCTGTTTTTTCAAATGGTGGCATCAGCAATCTAGGCCCTGATCTAGTGTGTTCCTTGTTAAGAATACATTCTAATAGTTTTCTCTATGCTAAGTAGCATTATTATTTGAGAATTTCTGCCGCGTGGCAAGATATATCTGACATATTATATGTCACTTGTATCTTGTGTTTCATGTTAAGAATAATGATTTCAATAGTGTTATCTATGTTAGGTAGTATTATTAATTGAGAATTTCTGCCACTGTGGCAAGAGACATGCAGTATATTATATGTCCTTTTAGGAAACATTTGAGGCATGTTCTTTATCACACATAACTTCAACACTCCAATATATTGTCCATTGAACCTGTTTGTATTTGACAGTTGCCACTATTAGGACTTGAACAGTGTATTTCGATTATCCAACAGGGTATCGATCGTGCTTTGCATAACAGCTTCGACGATGCTGTCTGAAGTCGCAACCTGGAGTAGGTTATACTACATTTACCAGCCCACCTGGGACTGATGCAGTCAACACTGGACTGTTGAGCTATAAGAAGCATAAGAGTAATTCTGTCTTCACCTACTAGATACACAGCTTTATTTCCTCACCGAACATTTGACATTGAGTGGTTTAAAGTATTAGATACACGCTACCCAGTACTAATTTCATTCCACTGTTACAGCAGAGCAGTTTGGTGGAGTCAGGAGCCTTTAAATAAACAAGCGCATTTTATGTACCATGCTGTTACCCCCGTTTTGCAATTGAAGGGCAGAGCACCATAGTATAATGCATCAATATAATGCATAATAGATCGCACTCAACAAGCCAAGCACTTCTCTAACCAGAGAGTATGGTCATCAAGTCCCTTCCAAGATAGTGCTCCGTTTTGTGTAGTAACCTATTACCGGTTTTAACAGTGTTCCAAGTGAAAAACCTGCATCCATTGCAGACGCTGAGGAGATGCACTAGATCTGAACTGAAGGCTCATTGTAGGTAAAATAACTCAACAAGTGAAGGGTGAACCCCTACCTAGAGAATGTTGAGTTATTTGGGAACGTGTTATAATTCTTTGTGTGGTAACACGATATCCATACATTTGTATTTTCATGGCAGCTTTTCTATATTCTTGTTCACCGGACTCCCGGGTCAATGAGGGTGTTTTGCAGGTATGTGCCTCCATAACCATGCGGCGAGCTAGTGCATGCTGTTTAAAGAGGCTTGTTTGCACTGTGGCACAACAAATAACAGTTTTTGATTTAATTGGTTTCACAGATTTTCTGTGACTCCCTGACGTTTGATTGGGACTTACAGATTTTGTTCGAGGTATGATTTTACTTTAATTATTTGCCTAGTATAGTGCTGTGCTGTAAATCCACATGCACCTACTTGGGTAACGTTATAAGTAACACCTGACCACAATACCATGATGCACTGTCAGCTGGTATTTATTATATTGGGGAATGTGGTATTACTACTAACAGATATGTGGCTACACCACTAGGCAGCTGAGCAGATTGAATTGCACCATAACAATTAGATGCACCTTACTATTAATTTGGTTGTGTTAAGAACCTGTGAGTTTGTGGCTCACTGGTCACTGTATGCTTGATGTGGGGGCCCTGCATGCGGGTTCGGTCACGCATGTCTCAAACATTGGTTTCAAACACATGGCTCAGAATGTCACCTAATTGTGGACAATTGGTTATATACAAACTATTCTAATTGAATTAACTTTGTATTTGTTTTTTTTCCCATTCCTGTTCTTTTCTTGTTTGTTGTGTTTGATGTGACCTATTGTCATTTTTGTTCCATTTGTGTTTTTCATGGGTTCTATTAATGGATGTTTGATGCATATTTTGTACAATTTACTTTTGCTCTTTTTGATTTCAATCCAATGTGATGATGAATTTGCATCCCACTTCTATGCACCTGGTGTTTGTGCCCTGGGTGCTTGGTTGATGTAATGTTATGTTCTTTGATTTGTAACTTAGGTTTGATATCATTTAAATCATTTTACCACACAATTTGGGAAACAGCCTAGAAAAAGACGGTGAGGTCGAAACACGTGTTGGCTATGCTTTGCAGTTTAAAGGTTGTCCTTCTGCAGATGGAAAATTAGTTTATATGATCATTTTTCTTTCTCTGCGCAGTGTGACTGTGCACGTATTGAACTTACTCTTACTTAGGACACTTGGGGCAGAAGGTCCGTTTCTACATGACCACCCGCAGCAGACTCAGTGTGTCTACTTTGTTACTCATAATCTTTGAATTCTTTGACATGCACAGCTTGTTCTAGCCTTAATGCCCCTTCCTTTTTACCTTAGAAACAAACCAGGGTTGCAGAGTCAGGAGTCGCTGGAGGAACAGCTTTGTGTGTAAAACAAAGAGGAGTCAATGGTGTCTTGGGATCAAGGATGACATTTTTAAGGAATAGCTGTAAAGCACAAAGGGAGGCAGACGGATGAGTCATGGACGTAAGACATATTTCTCTAAGATTAAAGAGAAGAAAACATTTGCAAGAGCCAAGTATTGGACAATTAAAAACGTATAAAGACTATTCAAGGTAGAGTGAGCATGCCTCTAGAGGACAAGAGGGGCAATGACACCCAGTATAATTAAATTAAATAGCAGTAAATAAGAGGCTGAAATGGACACATTTGTGGTTGCTTCAAACGTTTCATTAAGCCTCAAAAGAAGATAGTGATGTGCTTTCACTCCTCTGAATGTCCTACAACAGAGAACATGCTACAAGGTCAACTGCAGGTGGGAAACTTTGGCTCATAGCCGGTCTGATGAGAGATGATGGCTAATTGGGAAAGTGGGGAGTATTCTGATGTGATCCAAGCACCTGTTGCATAGACCAATCCTCTGCCATTTTGTTTGCTATTATCAGTACTATACATATTTATTGGTAGTTCCAGGGTTGTCTTACAGATAAGAGACAGCCAATGAAGTACTATCCTGTATATATTCTATAAGTAGATAGGTTCCCCAAACCAATCTTTCCAGCTAATAGATTTTATGGTTTGCTACGTAGGATATCATAGATCACACATATTGGGGTATACGACCTCTGTGTACTCAAGTTTGTGGGTGAGTGTGCAAGCATCAGTCTGATGTCTGCCAGATGACCCTGCTTTATTAAATTGAGAATAAAGTAGCACTTTGCTGCCATATTCCTTGAGTCTGTCCAGTTATTTGTTCTGAGATCTTTATTGGTAATTCCATCTAGCACAGGAGACACTTCAAGGTGTTAGAACACATTTGCAGGAGATAACCAGGTTTTCCCAGAAATAAAGGGTTGCATTACTCAATAGAGGAAGTGACAAGAGCAGAAACCACAGGAGCATGGAGCCACACAGGGTTGAGTGGAAGAACTGTACGAAGGAGTTTGAGCTGGAAATAGCCCCGCTGACACACTGCACTGACTTGTGGTTCAATGGGAGTGATGCAAGCTCAGTGGGAAACAAGACGAATGAAGATGAGCCCACAAGCAGGATGAATGAAAAGACTGGGACCCTGAGTAGTGTTCTCAAAAATGAGGAAACCTTTCTGCACCTTGAAGTCAACATAAAGGTGAACATACACTTGGAATCCTATTTGACACACACTACAGAAAAAGCCTCAAAAGCTCCCAGTAGAATACAAAATGTTCAAGCACAACATGGTTCAACAAAGTTGTATCGGTACAGTGGTATTAACAGTCATATTTTTAAAACCCCACATTCGCAGAATAGAACATAATTATGAGTTGGGCTATCATAGGATATTTACTGTAAGGAGTATACAGAATAGAATGCATAGGTAAAATATTGATATGCACCCCAAAAGTCCAAAGAGTCTAATATGGGAGGCCCATGATTTGTGCGGTAGAACTTTGAGAAATGGAGGCTCTGTCCAATTCTGCCAGCCAGAGACCTAGTTCAGCTAGTTAAGCAATGGCCAACAAGATCAGTGTCCAAACTGCTGGTGAGGGTTGGAGCCAATCACCTTCAACATTCTGGTGTCAATAAATTGAGTATTAGTGCATTGGTCAGAGTAACACTTTTACTTGTAGTACTGTAACATGGCTCAGAATGTGGCTCTAACCAGACAGACCTATCTGTCAACACTTCATCAAACAGTAAATTGCACTCCGACAGTCACCTTATCTCTTAAGGGACTCAGATGTTACAAGTGGAGCATTCCATGCAACATACATTAATCTGATTCATTGTATTTTGAAGTCGAAAACTCCCAACCACCCACTTATATCTACATGGTTTGCCAAAGTACATCTCTCAAATTGTTCAAGTTACCTTCAGTGGAACGCCCGCCCACTCATTATTCAAAAAAACAGTATTCACATTATTTTATTTCACTTGTTCCTGATGGAGACACGAACAAAGAAATCTCACTGTTTAAAATTATAGAACATCGTTTGCGTTACGTTTTCATGAAATTGAAATACTGCCTCGTGATTAATTGGCTATTTGTCAGTGCATTCTTCGTTGCTATTAAGCATGTATTTTATTAAATTTTATTTTAGTTAAATGATTTATTGGATCATATGCCTTGCCTAAATTGAGGATAGGGGTGTGCTGCACAACAAGCTAAACAATGTTCAACAATAAAAACAACCAATATATGATAATGTTTGTCAAAACATCAACAAATCAAAAATGCTTAACGTAGTAATGTGCAGCCCAGAAGAATAATTTAAGGTTTGGGAACATTTTTGTTCTTGCTAATGACATATTATACATGAGGGAGCCATCATTAAAATGAAAGGGAGCTCCAAACGCAAACTGCAACGAAAAAGAAGGCATTTGTCTGGGTCAGAGATGTTTTCACCCTCAGATAAACCAGGGCCATCTGGTGTGCGAGAATTGTGAGCTTCAACTAACAACCTGAGTTTATAAGCCAGGTGCCAAGTTTGATGAAATCGTATAGTTTTATAGAACGGGCAGTCTAGTTTAGAAATAGTCCAGGCTTCAAAGGACAACCAATGAAGGGAGACCAAAATTAAGTTATGTGGTAAAACCCACGGGCCACCAAGCAAAACGATCTACAGACTGAAATATGGTTGCACAATGGGAAACATTAGAAACCCCAGCGGGTAGGGTATTGGCCCATTAACATATGGCAGCACTAAGACCTTTTGAAAGACTGGATGGGATCTAAAGGTTTGTTTTTACAAAGAAGATGAAGCAGTCAAAGTGAAAGCAGGGTGTTTTGGACACATGAGACCGCATAGAAAGTGTGGTGTCCATCAGGAAGCCCTGAGACCGTTTTAAGCATTTGGCGCTAAGCTTTCTGCTCCTTGCTATTTTCTCGGTATACTTGTATTTGGTCTTGGCTTTATGGGTACCATTTTAGTGTTTTGGGTGGTGTTCCTCCATGACCAGGCACATAGGGATTGAGCTTCAGTGTTTGGTAGACAAAATGCAATAAGATCCTACATGGTGACATTTCCTGGTATCACTACTAAAGCTGCATTGCCGGACCAGACCACTCTCTTTGCCTTGTGGTCGGGACATTTGCTGCTTTGCTGGATTCTGGGTCCCTTGTCCTGGATGATACAATGTGCGAGAAGCAGGGACTTGTAAGGTCTCGAACAATAATGTTATGTTTAACCAGAAGCCAGTGGAGCATTTTAAGGGCAGGGGTGTGTTCCCATCTTGGATGTCTCAGGAGTCTAGCTGCTGAATTATGAGTGCTCTTTAGACTGTTGAGTAGGTGTTCCAGGAGGCTGAGGTGGAGGCGTTGGGCATAGTCTTGCCTAGAGAGTGTAAGTGCAATTGACACCATGATTCTGTATGGGAAAGTCAGGTACAGCACGATGTGGGGGATCATTTGGATTTGGAAGAAGCAGCTGCTTACAATGGACCTCATAACAAGTGAGGTGGTATTTCGGTAATACATGTACTGAATTATTGACAAACTCAATTACCAATATTGCCACTTCGCCCCATGGATTTAGCACGGAATACAAGTAGTGTAGTGTAGTGTAAAGTAGTAGGGCGGTGTAATGCCACAGTGTTGGAGTCCATAGGGCTCCATGGGAATTTTGCTGATTTTTAGAAGTAAGGTGAAGGAGTTACCTTAAGCTTTTTGTTGGCGGGGTATCCTTCATCTTACCACCAAACTCATAGTATGCAGGTGCAGTAATGCGACAGTCACATGGTGCTAATGGAATTACCACTTTTTTGCCACACCACCATGATCGAAATGGGGCCCAATGCATTTTACCCCAGGATCAAGTGTCACAATGCTCTGCATTTTCAGTTCAAGATGTTTGATGAATTTAAGTAAGTTGTAGGCAGATACACATGTATTCATGCCAAGGGATTGGTGTGCGGTGGTTGAAGGAGTGCTGCAGATTTTCATTAGGGTTTTGGTTAGTTTGGATTGGCTTGTTGCCATCCATTTATCGATCTGTGTGAGGCAAGTACCAAAGTCCAATGTATTTGATATAGAGGTGTCGATATGTTTGTATTTTCTCGGGGTAGTATTTACATAGTTGAAACATGTGAGGCCACGTCTGCTGATGAATTCAAGGATGGGATGTTCTCAACCAACTGGAGAGTGGCCATCTCCATACTGTGCCAAGAATGGAATCTGAATTGATATGTTCTAAGCAGATCCCAAAGTTTTAAAAGATCCGAAAGGGTTTAGTTACTGCCTTTTCAATAATATTCCATAAGCAGAGTAGTATACACTGGTAGGTAGCAGCTCGACCATAAGGGAGATGGGGTACAAACCCACCACTTATTCTGGATGAATATACTGAGTGTTCTGCAGCAGTATCTAGGATCTGAGGTAGCGTTTTTGGGCGGCTTTCATTTTCAAAGAGAAATGAGGTTTCCCTCTAACAGTTTATGTTCTGCAGTTTGCATGTCCAAAGGACAATGCAAGGCCGGGGGTGTTTTGCTTTAACCAGCATTGGCGGACCCATTGGGGATGCAGGCTGAGAACTGCAGGTTTGAATGTGTGTAGGGGGTGCTTCTGAGCATTTCTGAAAATTCAAACGGATTTCGGCATTGATTTTGTGCAGTAAGCATTCCACACTTTCTGCTTCTTTTTCTTTCTGTTTGGGAGCTGGAGGGCTTCAGAGGCAGGTGGCTTGAGGACTGAAGAGCAGAATTCACACAGGGTAAAAGGTAAGAAAAAAAATATTATTAATGTACGTGTGTAAGCATGTATGTGTGGGTTTTTGTATGAAGGAGAGAGTGCATGGTGAATGGGCTGGTGCACGTGTGAATGAGCACATTAATTCTGTATGTGTGTGTGTGTCAAATGAGGCGTCAAATACTGTATGGGACCACATGTGACTTAGTGGTTGAAAGCTGCATGTATGAGCGAGTAAATGTTTTAAGAATGTCTGTATGCTGCTGTTTGTACAGAGCCCAGAGGGTGCTGATTTGGGAGGGACTCATTTGGTAGCCAGTCTATCTGGCACTATTTTTTAATGTGGCATGGCACTTTTTACTAGGCAGCTATAGTAAAACAAAACAAAGTATTCTTATGTGGCTGGACTGGCCTACATAGGTGCATCCATTGTGGCCTATATTATCTTTTTGTGGCTTGGATTATTTTACTGGACATCAATGGTACAGCAAACATGAAAGCTGTTAGTGCATGACTGGACTGGCCTACGTAGGTGCAGCCAATCTGGTAATATGTTCTTAATGTTGTATGGCATTTTTTACCGGGCGTCAATGGTAAAGAAAACATGGTGGGTGTTATTATGTGGCTGGATGGGCCTACTTTGGTGCAGCTAGCCTGTGCATATTTTGTTAATGTGGCATGGCACTTTTTAATGGGCATAAATGCTAAATCAAACATGTTAATTGTTATTAAATGGCTAGACTGGACTACATTGGTTGAGTCAGTCTTGCTATTCTTTCCTACGTTGGCATGACATTTTTTTCTGGCCATCAATGGTAGAGCAAACGTACGTTTTATTATGTAACTAGACTGGCCAATGTATTCTTAACTCTGGCATGGCATTTTTTACTGGGCATCAAGGGTAAAGCAAACATGATGGGTGTTATTACATGGATAGACTGGCTTACATTAGTGCACCCTGTCTGACTGTATTGTTTTTTACTGTGGCATGGTATTTTTACTGGGCATCAAGGGTAATTATAACATGGTAAGTGGTCTTACATGACTATGCTGGCATTCATTGGTGCAGTCCGTCTAGAGATGTTTTCTGATTGTAGCATGGCATCAGCAGGAATATGCACTTACATGGGTGTGCTAAAATATATTGGTAAAGTCAGCATGTCCATGTTTTCTAATAGTATCATTACTGGCATTATGTATAAAGCAAGAACGAGTGTGTTCTTTTATGCTAGTACTGACTTATATTGGTGTAGCAAGTATGAATTATATGTGGACTTGTGTATAAACTGAAAACTCATCTGGGTTATACCACTAACTGTGTATACTCTGTGTGTTGAGCGATGAGGAGGTCTCTATGAGGTCTGACCATCCTTCTCGCTACCTTGTGTGAGTGTGAAAGTGGACATTTGTTGGTTTGACTGTGAATGACTGATGGAAGAGTTGTTTTGTTTCTTTGGTTTCTTTGGTAATGAGTTCAAATTGCCTATATGATACGGTGTATTTTATGTGATTTTGAATAACCAGTTTAGTGAATAAATATATTTTTGATAACAATCATATGGGTTAAGTAGTAATCCAGCCTCACCATCACGGTTCAATTGTCCTGATTTATGAATGCATGGGCACAGACAGCATGAACATATTTTGTATGCTTGCATGTACTCTTGGAAAAGGCAAGGATTATGTTTCTCTCATGTTAAATGACTTTAAATGGAGTATCACACATAGGAATATGTTCTCAAGATTTTAACTTTCTATAAAACCTAACATGAGTATGGATGTCTCCTGATGTTTCATTAAAACCATAGTGACATAATCAACCACTCTTTGTCAGTAATGCTTGAAATGTTGTGCCTAATACCATCAGCTAGCTTTGACTCGCTGCATTCCTACAATTATAGACGAGAGATATCAAAGATATCAATAATGTGATCTCACCAGTCAAGCAAAATAGATATTGATCTGCAGGGTACAACATCAATGGCATTACATTTTCAGTGAATTAACGCCCAGGTAATCACATGCCCATTTCAAGGACAATTCTGAAAAGAAAAGATGAAGACGAAGAGGCTACCTATGGATTGTAGAAACAACACAATATGGTGAAAGATAAACTATACAGAATTTATCAAATAAGTAATAACATCTGGGAATGCCATCCCCAGGCCAAAAAGGTAATTCATATATTTCATATTCACCTGTCCAATGCGTAGTTAGATCAGAAACAGTGGACTCAAGCAGATAATGAAGAAGCTGCAGGTAGGAAGAACCTACACCAAAGTAATAGCTCACTTGAAAGCATGGAGGAAAACAGAAAGGAGAGGCACAACACATTTATAGGAATAACTAAGGTAAAGCCAGAACACTGACCCCGAATGCCTCAAAGAGAGGACGAGGACTTTCAGGCAAGAACTCGGTAAGGGGCCTGGAACAGTTGGAACAATCTTGCCCTTGAAGGGGTAGGTAGGAGGCATGTGGACGTGCTGCAGAATTATGAATTATGATAAGGCAGAGACAGTTACACCGACTTCACCTAAAATGGTATACCTATACTATCGCTACCTCAGAAGTGCAGGGGCTTTAATGCATCGAAAGTGAGCCAGCACATTGTGATCTCAGCATGCTCCACTAACGCACCCTGTCATGGTGCAAATAAACCAGTAAAAGCTAAGTTACCGAAACAAGATGAGCAAGAGGAGTGTGTGTCTGAATGTACCTACTGTTCGTGCTCTATAACGATTAATTACATATCATGATTGCACAAATTCGATTGAAGAAATACCATTGACTTCTTCCTGAACTTTCTAGCGTGGGATTGTGCAATCTGTTGGATAATTTATATGTGGCTAGGTACCTGTCTTTGCTTTATGAAAACTATCCAAACGCTGCTTTGCACTTTATTTTGATAACATTTATTGGGAAAGCCAATAGGGTTCGACAGTCATTTACCAATTGCAGCCTCAAATGCTGAAATGATACCTTCATGTGTGTGGTGTAGGCACAATATGTAAGGTATAGCCTCCCTGTTGCTGCCATCGTATGTCAAAGGCAGGTTCAAATGCACAAATCATCCCACAGTAAGCCTAGCATTATCATCAAATGAAAGCTTTAGCTCCACATGTAAATGTGCGGCCCATATACATCATGTAAACCCTCAAATGCCCCAATAATGCCATTTCTAGTCTGGTTTAGTCACCGTGTGTTAGATGGACATTAACATGAATCGCGTTTTCTGTTCTGTAATATAAAGCAATTCTTGCAACAGCACCACTCATTATAGTGTGCAGTGAGTTAACTGATAGCATTTGCAGGTTATGCCCACTTACTCTCCAGTGCTGCATCAGGGAGACATTCTTAAATATCATTTAGTGAAACTAAACAAAAAGCATATGCGCATAGTTAGCCGATAACATCTGGTAAATATTAAAAACAGAAGAAAACTTCACCCTAGGACTAAACAATATCAATTTAGTTCACCCCATTACACCCCATTACACGTGATAACCCCCATTGAAGTGCTCAACACAAAAAAGGGACACAATTAAAACAAAAAGTAAAGAAAAACCAAAGCTGTTCTGCTAAGCATTGACCATCAGGGAATCTTCAGAGTGGAAGGCCAGAAGAGGCACACACAGAGGGATGATTCTTCAGCAAATGACAAAAACAGGAGCATACCGAATCGGGGCATAATGATTGTGTGTTCGTACACATTTGACATCTAGAATTATCCATAACAATATGTTTTTTGCCACACATTGGACTACACACAATCTTTAGGCAAATTAGAACACTGAACAGAAATGTTGGTAATATTGCTGTAATCTAGAAATATTAGGCACGTGTATTCTCATGGCATAGGGTAACCAGAACCAGTTGCATTCTCTGACCTGCCGTATCTTCTCTTCCCCTCCCTATTGCTCTCTCACTCTGATCTCTGCCCTTTCTGAAGCTCTCTCTCTCTCTCTCTCTCTCTCTCTCTCACTGCACTCTCTTTCTATTTCTCTCTTTCTCTCTCTCTGCATCTTTCTATGTGGGTGAGAGTTTTAAAGCCAGGCACACCTTAGCAAGACTTCCCCCAGCCATTACTGCCAGCTGAGCAGCCCGAGGAAAAAACATATGCCGTGCGGTCAGGGGGTTTCAAAAGCAGCTTTTAAACATATCATATTGAATTGTACAAATACTGTAATCTGCCTATAAAAAAAAGTATAATGTCTACTTGTCATACTGAGCAAAGTACAGTATACAATACACAGAATAAATATATACATTATCTTGTGATACAAGGCTATCATTCCAAGATGGGCAGTGTGGTACACGCCCATTGTACTCTTTTGAAATACCCCCATGAGAAAGGGAAAAGGAACACATAGAACCAGTGATGGCTCCAGTCCCTTTGCATAAAATCAAAGAGCATTTTGGGAAGATAAGAATGACCACAGATCTTTCTACTGGACACACATATCTACAATGAAAGGGTCCTACTCTTACATCACTAAGTACATAATGCACACTGGGCATAGTGAGCCTTTCATTTTTCACCACACACATCCAGGCATTAAGGTATTTGTAAGTTTGAAGTATATAAAAACATAAGAAGATGAAGACTAAAAAGACAGCCCCGGACAGTCACTCGTTAGGGGTTGGAAGGCTGGCCAGAAAAAAATGCAGAGGGTCTGTTGCAAAAGCCTATTTGATTGTAATATGGACGCATTGACATATTTTCATGTACTATTTATATTTGCACTATGCACTTTATTTAGCCAAAGCTTACTGGCCTAGCACATTTTATTTCCATTATGTTACATCTGTAGCAATGTTACACACTTGAATTGGCTACAAAGCTCATTTTTTTTATTATGTGACAAGGAGAGGAGTGTAACCCTGAATTTTGCATTCGTTCTTTTGGCGCACTGGTTAAAACTAGTATTTTCGGAATAAATGGAATGTACTTGACAGAGACATATATACATATCCGAAATAGGTTAGAAACGTTCAAGACAATTTGTATCTTTTCTCCACTATGGGACCCCTTGTCATTCAACAGTGGTTGAAGCATTTCTACCTGCAATTCCTGGCCTTCTCCACAAACAAACAAGCGTACACTGTGAGAAGGGGGAGTCTGACAGTTATGTACTGTTAAGCTCGTGGGAGTTTAGGTACTTGTCGTTCTCTGTAAGGTTAGTGGACCTAAGGTGCAGCACATGCCTGATGTACTCAAATCGATTGGAAAACAGGGTGCAATCCTGGTGAACCCCTAAATCACCTGGATGAACCTCTATATCAACTTGGCAACAGGTTTGTGTGTTTGTTTGTTTTTTTGTTTGGAGCGCACACCAGACCGAAGGGTATCAGGGCGCGAGGACAAGGAAACTTTGAGCTTACATAGTTACAAAGTGCGATACAAAAGTACAGGGGGTCTTACAGAGTTACACAGATGCAAAACAAGATACAGGGCCTCATTACACGTTATGTGCTGAATTCCGGCCTTTACCGGCATGGCGCTAATATTGTGTCTGCCTTGGGAAGAGGCCGCTAATTGCGTGCCATTACGAGTAAGCGGACACGAGCACAGCGCCATGCCGGTAATGATCCTACCACCATGCCGCTAAAGACCCCAAAAAGACCCTTAGCGGCACTGACGAAAGCGCTGATAGCACTTCCGACCTCCTGCAATATGCTAATAGCGGTTACCGCTATTAGCGGAAACCGCTAATAGCGGTCACCATAAAATTGCGGAACCGGAAATAACCTCATCGCACAGGAACGGGAAAGAGCACAGCGGCCATCTTTAAAAACACAATCCATTGCCATCCTCTGCCCCCAGGACCTGTTTCCACACCAGTGCCATCCCAAAGCCTCAAGGATCCCCTCACAATACCAAAGGCAACCAAGAAAGGCGCAGACCGCCAGCGCAAGGAGAAATTCACAAATGAGGAGCTGATAATGCTGACGGAGACCCTTGCAGCAAACGCTGATGTTGTCTTTGCTACTGACATGCGGCGGGAGACCCTGATTTAAAAAAAGGCCATCTGGGCAGAGTGGCCCTGAAAGTCAGTGCGGTGGGCACCACCACCCGCACCGTTAAAGAGTGCAGGAAGCGGTGGGACGATCTCCGCCTCCGGGTCCACAGCATAATGTCTGCTAACCGTAAGCTGGTCATGGCCACAGGAGGTGGCGCTGATTCTCCCATCAAACTCAGGGAGTGGGAGGAGACCTGCGCCAGCACGATTGGCATAGAATCCATTGAGGGAGTCGGGGACATGGAGTGTGGTGCGGCCACAACATCAGATGGAGGTGAGTGTACACATGAAACAATACACTGTGAATGGTGAGGCACCCCCCAAATGTGAGCCCAGAATCACCTCATGGATGCAGCCACAAACATACATGCACACAACCCTGCTGCCCATGTGAGTGTCATACCCCAACACACACACATGCACGCATCACCACAGACACGTGCCACACAGACCCATGCATGGGTGACCCACTCAACAGCCCCATGACCTGAATGGCCACTAATGAAGTCCCAATGAACAGAGCAGCATGATTAACAGAATCAGCATGAAGCACGTTGAAGCATCACCAATGCCATCCCCCTCTTTGTCCCCCACAGGCTCACAGACCGACTGTGAAGAACAGGACACAGTGACTCAGGCTCCCCCTGCCAAAAAACAAGCCAGGGCACGGGAGACAGGGAACACCGCCACCACATTAAGGGGCACAGGGAGGAGTGAGCACCTGCAGAGGGGCAAACATAGCAAGAGTGCCACTACACCAAGACTTGAATCCACGGCTGCAACAATTGTTGCACCCACTGCTGTGATCCCCCAACACAGGACACACCCACGGAGGGCCCACTCTCCGCTGCCACCAGTTTGACTGGTGAGGCAGCAGCCACTGCGCCGCTGTCTGACGTGGAGGACCCCAGTGAGTTCCCCATGCAAATGCACATCCCCTGGCCCCCAGGATCCCGAAAAGCAAGCCCACGGGCAACACCACCATCCAGTATCCATGGCCAGTCTGGCGAGGAGACCACGGCAGGGTGCTGGAGCCCACAGGTGGCCTCACCTGATGGCCGAGACATAGAGGAAGGTGCCGCAGCCACACCACGAGCCGGCCACAGTGGCCATGACCTGGCCACCATCAGGCAGCGCCAGGAGGATATTACAGTGCTGGTTGGCCAGCATGTAGATGAGGCTGCCCGTCTGAGGGGGGAGGTCACTGAGAATGCTAGGCAGTTGAGGAAGGCCATGGAAGCCTGTACCAACAGGCTGTGCGAGGAGATGGCACAACTGAGGCAGGTCCTCACGCGTATAGCGGACGCGATGGACCGACAGTACCCAGCACCACCACAGGGACAAACAGGCACCTCCTCCTCTGCAAGTTCAAGGCAGACAAGCCCCCGTCGCCGCTCCTTGCGCACCATGAGGCGCACACCCTCCCAACCTCCTAATGGTGGTGGTGGGAATGGGAATTAGGGACAGCAGGGTCTAGCTGGCACATGTGCAGCAGGACACCAAAGTTGCGCAAGCCCCACATGGGGTTGTTGTGGGGGGAGGGGGGAAAGGGTGTTTTGGGAGTGTTGTGGGGGGAGGGGGGAAAGGGTGTTTTGGGATTGTTGTGGGGGAGGGGGAAAGGGTATTTTGGGAGTGTTGTGGGGGAGGGGGGAAAGGGTGGTGGCATAGTTGGGGACATGCACTTTTTCATCTCATGATATGTTCAATACACTGGTGACTAGTTAAAACACAGGCTTGGACTTCATCATTGTGTATGTGTACTTTATTGGGGACAGGGCCCATTGTGCGCTTCACCACAAACACCAGTGCACTAATACCGATATCCAGCCAACAGAGTTGAACCATGTGTCTCCGAATATTTGGTTGATCAGATGCTGACGCACATCGCGTCCCTCCTGGGCATCGCCTCTTGCATGACCTGCAGCCTCGTCCCCTCCGTCCTCATCCCCATCATCATCCTCATCAGGTCGTTGCATTTCAACGTCAGGGGGCAGTGGCACATTCCGTCTGATACACATATTGTGCAGCATGACACATGCCATGGTGATCTTGGCCACCTTCTCAAGGCCGTACAGGAGAGCCCCACCCGACCTTCTTAGGCACCGGAACCCTGTCTTCAAAAGGCCAAATGTCTGCTCAATCACGACGTGGGTACGGGTATGTGCACGATTGTAGTCCTCTTCGTGCCTGTTCTGTGGGTTCCGTACAGGGTTAAGGAGCCACCTCTTCAGGGGATAGCCAGCATCACCTGCATGGGTGGAAGAATGGCGACTTGTTACTCTTCACCTCAAGTGCAACCTGTACATATCACCCTAATCGACTTGGCATTGTGATTGGCATCCACGAATCCCTGCATGCATGCAGATGATCTGTGTAACTGCAATGTGCGAAGGTGAGCTCGTCCCTGCAAGTGGACATGCCCCATGCATGCCTCCGACAGTCATTGACATGTCCTGGGTGAGGACTCGTCTTAGTTGTCCCTGGGCGCAGGCAAATTTGGTACCACACTACTAGTGTACTGCCATTCTGACATCGATGTTGCCATGCTGTGAAGCGTCACTTCAGTGGTGGTGTAGGGGTGTGGTTCAGTGCAATGGCTAGAGGTGATCCCTTTGCATGCACTCAAGGGCGCATTGCTGTATTGATGTTGTGCAGCGCTAATTTTCTATTACTATATTGATGCCATGTTGCTGATTTGTGTCATATGTGGTGTGGCATGATGTGCAATGTGCATGTGGATGGATGTGTCATGTTTGGCATTTTGGATTGTTTTCAATGTTATGCAGCTTCAAATTGCATGTGGGTTCTTTTCCAGTAAATTGTGGCCTTCCTTGATGGACATTGGCGTACATCTGTATGTCCATTTGTTCTACGGACGACAGTCCACACCCAGTTGGAGTATGCATCTCTTCCCCCCCAATCACACCCAGTTGGAGTATGCATATCCCCCAATCACACCCACTTGGAGTATGCATCTCTCCCCCCCCAATCACACCCAGTTGGAGTATGCACCCCCCCAATCACACCCAGTTGGAGTATGCATCTCTCCCCACCAATCACACCCAGTTGGAGTATGCATCTCCCCCCCAAATCACACCCCACATCACACTGCCATGTGCTTGCCCTGCTACTCACCGAGTAGCCACGAACGTTGTCCGGCTTGTCGCTCCATGTAGCGTGGTATGGTTGAGTTCCACAGGACCATTGAGTCATGGGTTGATCCGGGATATCGGGCACAACAATGTGTGATTATCTTGTTTGAGTCACATACCATTTGGACATTGATGGAGTGGAATTGCTTTCTATTTCGGTAGACTACTTCATTGTGATGTGGGACCACCAATTCCACATGGGTACAGTCGATGGCCCCAATGCAACTTGGGATGCCTGCCAGTGAATAGAAGCCAACTTTGGTGTTTGCGATCTCCTGGGCAGTCCGTGGCAGGGATATGTGTTCACTTGTGTGCTTCAGGAGGGCATCGAACACCTGGGTCAGCGTGTGTGAGAATACTGGTTGTGAGATGCCATGCATCTGCCCTACTATATGCTGGTAGGTGCCTGTGGCCAGGAATTGGAGCACATTCACCACATTCAGTAAAGGGGGGATGGCCGTTCGGATGTCTATGAGGCTCACAATGTTGTTGTGTATCATGTCCACGATGCTGGTGATGGTATCCAGGTCCAGATGGTACAGGGTGTGTATCTGCTCAGGGGTTAGGTTGAATGGACTGGCTCGGATCCTGGGGATTGGTGGCTGCCTCTGTGGTATTACTAGGTGCCCTGGTGGTGCTTACTGCACCTGCCTCCCCCTCCTCCTCTGTCTCATCTGTGCTGCCTGTTGTTGTTGGTGCTGCAATGCAATCATGTCCTCCAGCCCATGTAATGCTGCTAGTATTGGAGCCATCTTGGTGTGGGAAGGGGTGTGTGAAGGGGTGTGGTGTGCTCCTTTTGTGCAGCCACAGTCTCCATTGCCTCCACCTGTGCTGATTGTGTCCACCTGTGGCAGGTGTGAACACTGCTCAGTTCTCTTAACGGGTGGTTCGCGATGGTGGTATTTACGCCATGCCGGTATGGGGTTTTGGGGGCTGATCCATGCCGCTATTAGCACGTCCGCATGGCTTGTGATTGGGTGCTAATAGCGCCATGCCGCTATTTACGGGATGAGGGGTTGCGCACCCGCGGACTAGCCGCTATTAGTGGCACCGTTCTGAGCGGTGCCGCTAATAGCGGTTGGCCGGGTCATAATCGGCAAGGGAAGTTAACAATACCGGTAATCCCTTACCGGTATCGTTATTTCCTTACCGCCATCCGTGAAATGAGGCCCACAGTGTAGTTGCCGTTCAGAAGATGGCGCAAGCATCTGGATCAGGATGTAAATTTACCCAAACAACTTAGTGGGAATGCAGTGGAATAGCGTTTTAGGTATAAACATACTAATAAGCTAGGCGGTCTCTGCAAGGTAGGGAGTGCAAGGAATAGCGGGTCATGCTTAGGGCTAAAAATAATTTTCTTTAAACCTGTTGATGATATTTAGTCTGAAATGTGGGTAAGTTTGGTCTGCCCTTAGGATGGCTAGGCGGGAATTCCAAAGTTGTGCAGCTTTGACAGGTAAACTGTTGCCGCCGATAGTTGTCATTTTGAAGGAAGGAACTGTCAGGGAGTTTGTGTAGGCTGCTCTGGTAGGTCTGAACGTAAATCTTCTCTTGAACCTCTGTCAAGTAACGAGGTGCTGCATTATTAAGGCACTTGAATTTAGTGAGGCAGTTTTTAGTCTGATTTTGTCGATAGTAGAGAGCCAATTAGCTTGTCTTCTTGTGTCGATCTGCTACACCAATGTTATTTTGTATTTATGTTATTTATTTCTGCATTACTTTTGGGGTTTTTTATGAGCTAAAGTACATGTTATGGAAGCACCTATTCTAAAGACTGTGCTACGAGATACTGTACACTGTAAAGCCATATTGTATACAGTGATCTATAGCCAGAGCCATTGTAAAAATGAATTTTGGGGGCATCTCCCGAGCATCACCAGAAGCATCATTCCTGCCTTCTAACAAACGCTGTCCAAAAGTATTTCCGTAATAAAAGAATGTCCACCACACTACATATGAAATCTTATCTCATACTGCACCACTGTTTCACAATACCTGTATTAACTATAGCACTCATGTGATCTACCTAATATTTAAAGTGATTGCTGAGAAGTAGTGGTATACAATAGTGTGAGATACGGTTTTATTTGGAGTGTGATGTCTTTGTTTGTATTATTTTATTTATTTATTTATTGAGCATTTGTTAGGTGCCTATACAACATAATTGTGGGTCAAGGCACCACACAACTAAGCGGGGAGGGAACATGGGACTAAATAACAGTAGCAAAACCAGTAAATATACAATCGTAGTCCTACTAGGCCTTGTGACATTCAGACGTGCACGTGCACTGAAGAGAAGTGCAGGAAATAGGGAGGGGTGGGAGTAGGAGGAGGATGGAGGGAGCAGGGTAAGGGTAAGGGCAAGTGCTGGTGGAAACCAAGGAGGGAAGTAGCATGGGGAGCCAGGGAGGAAGCAACTAGCTAAGTGGTAGGGCAGAGGAATACTATAGGTGGGATGCACAACCGCCTAGCAATGGCAGTACTGAGGGTGGGGAGGCTGCTGGTGTTGACTGGGTAGAGGGCCTGGTAACCTGTGAGATTCATGAAGGACCAGGCCACCAGCCTCAGCGGCAATGGGCTGATTAGCAGAGAAGAGAAAGAAGGAAAGAGGTAGGAAAAACCAAAGTTCAGAGCGGTTTCCAGAACTTTAGAAGGTCCGGCTCAAGTCTGAGAGGGGCAGGGAGGCTGTTCCAAAGAGAGGCACCTGCCGAGGAGAGAGACCTGCCCCCAGCTATCTGCTTCGGAGAAACATTTGATAAGCAGAGAGTAGGAGTTAGAAGAGCGGAGGGCTCGAGCAGGGAGGTATTTAGGGAGGGGCAGTTGAGATAGAGTGGTCCCAGGCCCCAGAAATCCTTGTGGATGAAGCAGATTGTCTTGAATTTGATCCTAGCTGGCACCGGGAGTCAGTCAGGAGATTTTTGGGCTGGAGAGATATGGTCCCTGGGCTTGCGGCCAAGGATAAGTCTTGCAGTCTTATTGTGGATTATCTGAAGGGGGTTTTGAGAGGAAAGGTGGAGATTGCGGAAGAGGCTGTTGCAGTAGTCCAGCATAGAGAGGACCAGAGCTCTTGAGATGTTGAGCTTCTGGGGAAAGGTGAGGAAAGGGAGCCGCAGTTAGAGAATGAGAAGAAAGGACCAAGTTGTAGCTGGGAAAGCTGGTGAGTAAGGAAAGAGTTCAGCCAATCCAATGTCAAATCCGTGATGCTGAGGGTGTTGCAGAGCAGTTTTATAAGGATAGAGTGGTTGACCGCATCAAAGGCAGAGGACAGATCGAGAAGAATCAAAAATTAGGGAGAGTTAGAGCCAAGATTTGCAAGCATGTCTTCACAAGTGTTCAGGAGAGCAGTTTCCGTGCCTCTGGATGCTCAGAATCCAGATTGGTGGTCATTGAGGCAACCAACAAGTTCAGTATGAAGGTTCAGTTGGAGGAGGACCAACTTCTCCAAGAGTTTACCCAGGAAGGGGGTAATGGAAATAGGGAAACAATTAGCTGTGCAGGAGGTATCAGCACACTGCTTTTTTAGGAGAGGTTGCACAAGGGAGTGCTTGAGGGAAAGTGGGAAAGAGCCAGTGGCGAGAGAGCCAAGGTGAGAGAGGAGATGTCCTTAATGGTTCTAGAAGAGCAAGGGTGCATGTGTTTGGATGAGACCTTCATAGTTCGGACAACTTTAGAGACTTCATCGGGTGTTGTGGGTAGGAGGGAGAAAAGTTCTGGGGGTTGAGGGGAGGGGATGAGCCAAAGGAGGCTTGCAAACCAGAGTGGGTTTGGAGTCGTGGGTGGGGGAAAGTGAGGACAAGATGTCCAGAGTTTTAGATGAAAAGTGGGTGGCCAGAGCAGTACATAGTGCCTGGGAAGGAAGGAAAGAGGTTTTGGATTGGCGATTTCCTTGCAGATTTGAAAAGGTCTGCTGTTTTGTTAGTAGCACCAGAGATGCAAGCTTGGATGTGGGCTCACTTCTTGGGCCGGATAGAGAAACAATATTGCCTTTGGAGCAGACGACAAGCCAGTTTGTCAGAGGGTGAACCCGAGGTCTGCCACTTCCATTTAGCAAATCTGCACTTGCATTTCAGCGATGCTAGATTGGAGTCATACCAGCTGTTGCACTTTGAGGCAGGTTTCTGGTGGATCCTCATGACACGGGCAAGGATGTGAAGGATGTTGGAGATGGAGAGGTGAAGGTTAGCAAGGACACACTCAGAGGGGGAGTCAGAAGCAGGGGAGGGAGGGGAATCAAGGTGGAAGCAATGGCAGTAACTGAAGTTCACTTCATCGGTCAAATGACGTCAAAGGAGGGTGGCAGTGTAGGGGGAGGCTCAGACAGACGACCAAGGGGCTCCAAGTGAGAGGAGAGGAGAGAGTGTTTGGACCAAGAGAGGGGGTGGTAACCAGGTTAGAGATAGGAATGTCTCCAGAGATAAAGGCATCCAGAGTGTGTCCGGCTGAGTGGGTTGGACCGGAAGGAAGAATAGTGGAAAAAGGGAGTCCCAGAGGTCACAAAATTGTGTGGTGGCTGATTCGGGGGAGTCGAGGTAGATATTGAAGTCTCAGAGGAGGAGTTTGGAAGAAGAGGTCAAGAGGGAGGAGGTGAGGTTAGCCCATTCAGATAGGAAGGGAGAGATAAGGAGGGGGGGTCCTGTAGATGACAGTGAAGGTTAGTGAGAGATTAGGAGAGACCCCGAGCCTGCAGACAAGGCATTAAATGAAGGAGTAAGATTGACTAGGCATGTTAGAAACATGGACTCACTAAGTGAAAATCAGGGCCACTTCACATCTGGGCCAGTTGGGCCTGGTTTTGTAGAGGATTCTGTAGCCCTCAGGGAGGAGAGTGTCAAGAGCAGTGACAGAGCTGGCTTTGAACCATGTCTCAGTAAGGGCAAGGATATTGTAGTCAAAGTCTTCAAGGAGAAGACAGATGTCAGAGGAGTGCTTGACAGCAAACAAGCGTTCAGAGTAACTAGTTGAAGATGGCTGCCACATTTGAAAGGTATCCAAGGAGGGATACAGGGACGAGGTGAAAAGAGAGGAGGAAAGGGGAGTGGCAGGAGAAGGGAGGAAGTTTATGCGAGAGAGCAGGCTCCGATCGAGAAGGAGAAGAGTAGGCTGAGAAACTTGGACCATGATAGTGTCATTGTGATAGACATTAATGATGCACCTAGAGGAGAAGTATGCCGGGAGTACTTCCCACCTACTGCCACCATTAATGAGTGAGGAGGTGAAAACAGAGAGAGTGAAGACCAGATGCGGATCCATAGATCAGGAGAGGGGACAGAAAAGAAGAAATCAGTAATAGACTGCCAGGACGTTGCATTGACGTAGGTGTCAGCAATAGGGAGGCCTGGGTTAGAGGACAGGAGAGGTTTTTTTAAGCTTTATTCTTGCGCCCTGCAATGGCAGTCCTGAGGGTGGGGAGGCTGCTGGTGTTGACTGGGTGAGATGGGATAGGTGATAGAGTAGCAGTTGGAATGGATAGCAGAATTAGAGAGTGCCATGGGAGTAGCAGGGGAGAGAGACATACTGGTGAGTTGCACAATGCACGAATAACTCACCAGGTGGCCTAGCAGATAGGCAGGCACATATGAAGGAGGTGTACAGTGGAACACACACAATGCACAGATTTAAAAACACATCTAATTTATTAGTCCTGGATAAATACTTCATTTGGAAAGTATTTTTACCAGAGCATTGGAATACTCACGCATTGTAAAATTTGCTTTCTGTAAACTATAAGCTTAGTTTTGCTACCTTAACGTTGGCATTCCCAACTTCTGTACTGTAAACAAGACAAATGCATCTGGTTGGGGAACCCATTAATGTAAAACGTTAGAAGTCTTTTTGAACAGTACTGTCCTTTCGGGCCAAATGGAAACAAATTTACTTGAGCTTGGGTGACCTTTGGCTCCACGATGTGTACCATTTTTATTTGCATTTTAAAATGGGACTCTTACCCTCTAGAGGTAGTTGGAAAAGTATCTTAAACACAAAAGAAGCAGACCTTCTCAATAGACCCACTACCCCACAGTCTGGCAGGTTATTTAAAGTTACTGTTTAGCTAAGGATGCTCTTACCTCCCCGCTCCACTTTAAACAATATATGGAGTTTTCCATCCATCAGTGCCGTCAAGGGTACTCTGCACTCTGTCACGATAATACCTTCCCTGGGAATTGGGAATCAATGTCCTCAATGTGGTAGCATTTCAAAAATAAAAAGTGAGGCATCCCCATGATAGCATTTCTGCTGATGTGGCAATGGCCTGTGTTGCGCTTAAAACTGTGCTTAAATCGGTGGACTAGCTCACCAAGTGCACATTTACAGTTAGTTGAACCGTAACTGGCCAGCACTATGCAAATAATGACACAGGAGCCCCCGGGCCGCCTGGATTCCCATGTGCTATTTTTTTTTGCCCCATTTGGAAAGTCATCACTAGGCTTGGATGCAGTCTATGTCCAATTCCTGGGATATTACAGACTGACACATTGGAGGCTGCCTTAATGACATGGAGCAGAATCATACACTTGAAAGTTGTCTGAATGTTTTATGTTTCATGTGATTGTAGCAAGATAAACTTGAAAGCTATTACAGCCACACAAAAAAGCAAGCCGTCACAAACTTTGTAAAGTTTTCAAAATATTTACTTGACAGGAGATAAGCCAGTTGAAATGATTGATAACAAGTGAGAGCAACTTTCGGTTCCTCAATAGGATTTCAAGTTAGGCATGAATATTTTCCCATTTAGATCCTTACAATTCTATTGCTGTTTTTCAGCTCTATGTATTTCCTACAGTAAAATACTCGGAGATGCAGCCGGATAGCTGGGCGGGCACAAAGTAGGTCATTTTTAATATGCAAAGAATTATCTACGTGCAATATATTTCACCTTTAATCAATGTTGAAATTCATCCATGAAAAAATCCCCCCTGCATGAATATAAAACTCAGCGGGGAAATATACTGCTGTAAATGCAGCTTATTGCAATATTCCAAGTGCCCTCATGCTTTCAAAGACCCAAAATGAAATTTCATCCTGCTGTTTTGTATCAAATTCTAAATTACTTCCCGTATACTGAAATATTCTGCAACATCAGACATTTATATCCATTGGGTAAAAGTTAGGCCATAAATAAAAACCCAGTGCTAAACAGTATACGGTTTAGAAACTTTCTCCTGCAAACACAGTATTAGTGTCACTTAGGTGGGTGCCAGGCAGCTCACTGCCTTTCTCGCTCTCACAAACGTTGAGGTGTTTGCCATCTAGCCTAAAGTAGAGAGAATATATCACAACACAAGAAAAAAAAGGGTTTTACAACGAGTTGAGATGACTTCCTAGAATAAAGTGATGCCTGCAAATGTTGGGAATGACACTGTTAAGGGAGGAACACTCAATCAAAAGGTAGCAACATTTAGTCTGCAATCACCAGAAATACCAATGTGGCATCCAAATGACCTAATTATCTATCATAGAGCCCATAGCACTACAAATGTAACCATGGCTCACACTACAGCACAACTTCAGATCACTTGCTTTAACTACTACACTTAATATTGAAAACGACTATTGAGAAGAAGTGAAGTAGTGGTGTAGTGGGAGCTAACTACACCACGGTCGCTTTCTCCGCTCCCAATCTGCTCACCTCTTGAAACCAAAAGCTATTGAAGAGTAAAACTGTGTGGATGTAGCTTTACTGTTCAGTTCATCTCCCTTTGGAATAACCGTCCTAATTCTCTGAAGAACATCTATGAACACTTATGTGGTCATTACAAGTTTGCCGATATCCCGCCGATAATACTGGCTGGATACTGGCTGGATACCGGCAAACTGACCTACCGTTACCGGTGCCTGATATCCAGACATTATTGAGATTTTCCAGGTGCCGGCTACGGCAGTCTTTCCCCTTTGAGGGGAATGCAAGTATTACCAGAAGTTGTTTGCTGGCAGGGGCCTGATTTACTGCCAGCTCTTGGCTGGAGGAAAATCAGGTAACCCTCACTGGCAAACCTGTAGTGCCAAACTTATAATGACCACCATAGTTTTTAGGAAACAGCTGCAAACACCCCATACTGAACTGAACATTCCTGATACAATACCCAGCAGCAATGTTTCTTGTTGTTAGTGTAGCACTAAGAATCCATCCATCAGTTCTTGCGCTACTTAAAAACACAATAATACAAAATGATATTGTTGGGAAAGGAATTGCACAACCCCTTCTGTGCCAGGCCATTATTGAAATCAATCAAGGTAGCCTGTTTTCAGCTCTGTGGTTTCATTTATCACTCAACTGGGACAACAGGTGGAAATTACATCTTTTCAGAACCCTGAGGCCACTTTACAAGATTGGAATCTCCTCATACTCTGGTAGGCATTGCTGTGTCCCTGGTCAGTCTGCCGAAACAACATCCCGGAAGACGTGATCTAGGCAGAAAGTCAGTGAAGAAACTCCATTGCAAGACATCTTTCCTTAGTACCAGTAAACGATCTGGAATGAGTAGATGATTACTCCTCATGGTGCCAATAGTTACTGCCAATATGTATAGAAAGCTGCTGACATCCACAGATAATTTAGACCAGCCATAATTCTGTCACTGGGAGGTTTAGTGCTGACTGTCTCAATTCAAGGTCGAGTGAGGAATGACGTGGATGTATTATCCCTATTCTACTCTACAAAGGAATTGCTAAATATGCAGGATGTACAAAAGGAAAGAGAACACCCCAAATACCTCAATAATCAAAATCCTGTCAAAATCGTATAGCAGGTTAGCTATTTGCCCCATAGCCTACTAGGAAACCAAAATATGTATTTATTTATTTATGGCAATTATTGACAGCGCCCAAATCTTTAAGTATCACAGCACTGATTAATTTAGAGAAAACAAACCAAACATGATACACAAGTAAGACTGTCAATGATGCAGAGAGTCAAGTAGGGTCTGGTCCAGTGCGGGTACTCCGATGTCAGATTAGTCATATCTGTCAAACAGCAGAGTTGTAAGCTGCTTTCTGAAGCTGAGATAGGATCCCTGCTCTTGGATGTGAGGATGTGCGGAGGTAGGGCATTCCACAGGGTGGGGGAAATGACCATGAGGCTAGCACCCCCAGCTCTTTTTCTCGTGAATATAGGGATGGTTAAACACAAGGTAGATGAGGAACGTAGGCTAGGGAATTTAGCTCTTTTAGAGATGCTTTTGGTGAGGAAGGATAGTGCGCATTTTGGATGCATCTGTGCATTAGGGAGAGACTCTTGAAATCAATGCATGCTTTGATTTGCAACCAGTGGACATCCCGCCTAGCATGAGAGATGAGGTCTGATCGTTTGAGGCCCCAGACAGCCTACACGGATGGCATTGCAATAGTGCAGTTTACTGCCCATACTGGCTCTGGTGAGGGTGAGGCAGTTGTCAATGGATAGGAATTTCCTGCTGATGTTGATGAATCTAGTGGTATAGGCCGCTGAGGAGGCCTTGTTGTGTTTGTGCATAGATAGATCTGCATCTAAATGAACACCAAGTGTTTTCACATGGCTTAATGCGTTGGTAGGGTTCTGTCAATGCAGAATGATGCAAATGCAGGGTCAAAGCATTTAAGATGGTACTGGGAGCCTACTATGAGGAGTTTGATTTTGTCATCATTCAGGCATAGATGGTGTTTCGCTATCCAGGCCTGAATGATGCTGCAGACTTGATTGATGTTAGCAGAATCAGTGGCATGGTTACCAGTTCATTTTAGCAGGATTTGAGAACATCCTAGATATACAATAAAAAACCTGCATGGCTGGTTGGTGCAACCCTATACATAGTCAGCCTACTCCATAGGAGGTGCAAGGCCATTTGCCCCAGCCATATTCGTCTGTCTTCCATCACCTGGGTCAGCTGGGCTCTTCATCTCCAGGGAACCATGGCCGAAAAGACAATTAGCTACACTACCCTAAGAGTGCTACTCTATCATTTTAAAGGGGACCTGGCACAATCATAGGTTGGTACATGGGGAGTCTCGAGGTCACTCTGACCCGCACGTATTTCACTCATCGCAGTTGCTTCATCCAGCTTCCAAGGCTTCCACCTTCACTTTTGAACTATAATGTATCCCTTCCTGTACCTTGCATTACAAATCAGGTCATTATAATGTAAAGATACGGTTACCATTTTCTTTAGATCTTTTATGGTTGGCTGGTTTATGGTCGGTGGCTTGGGGTCGGCTGGTATCTCAGAATGTAGAGGTCTAAACATCTAAAATTCATGTAATATTATGGCCATGTGGGGCCTCTTAGTGCGCCCCCTTGCGGAAGATGAGCAAGTTGAACACAATGACAGGTACCAGCATATTTATGATGGCTCCTAACCAGGGTTGGGCCCAATTGAACGCAATGTTGAACCAATTGTCCGTTTGTATTACTGCTTCTTTTTTCATGCAAACTCCCAGACCTTGTACTGCTGCTATTATGTGAGGCAATGACCCATTTGCCGCATCTTTGGGAGGCACGAATGTGCAACATGAATCCCGATTTTTTTGGCACACGCCCCCTTCCATTGCCATCAACATATCAAGGATGTAGCAGTTCTGCATCGTCATCAGCCTGAGTACGCACAGCTCGACCTTTATGCCGCTGAACCCCGGCTCGATGTCATTCGACAACTGGACCAGTACTGAGCATACTATTTGCAGCCATTTTGCATTAGCTGCTGCCTGTACATCAGATAGCAAAGGTGAGGTGAAAAAAGTCTCGGAAAAGCTGAACAATCTGTATTTTTCAGGGATTGCCCCACGCAATGCAGCTGAGTCTTTTGAGTGATAGTTTGATGCTCTCTTCTTCCTTCACAGTTTCTCATACAGGCTTTTCCTGCGGAGAATGTGAAAGTCTGGTGGCGGCACCGGGTTCTGTTCCTCAAATGCAGGAGAAATGTTTGGGGCTGTGTTAGGTATTCAGCCCCCTTTCACGTATTCTTCTGGGATTAATAGTAGCGCAGTGTGCGAACAATAGTCCCTCCAGGATGGTAGGAGGTGCAAGTACGCTTGTTGGACACAGACCCAGTAGTAATCCATCACAGCTGCCATGCCCCTCTTCAGGTCTGGGATCAGGAGGGTCCTGTTGCATTTCTCATTTGAACCAATAAAGATAGTTCCTTCACTGTGGAAGCAAAGTTCATATGTTTATTCTTGATCTACTTTCACTGGTGTTTCTATCTATTTATCTATTTGTGCGCAGGTTGCTTCCACTTAAGCTATCCAAATAGTCCTTCCGCCAGGCAGCTAAGTGTGGTTTCTTGCTACTTGCTGTTTGTATATTTGAGTCATTCCATGTCCAATATCCAAGTATGACTGCAGGCATTTTATCTCTCAGGTTGTTGTTACATTGCAGATTGACTGGATCGACAAGCTCTAAGTGTAATCGGTGTGCCTGGAAGGTGCGTCTAACCCTATATAGCGCAAGATTAACCAGGCAATGTGCCTCTATAATTGGTACTTCTTGTGGTACTAATACCTTGGATGCCACTGACGTGTGAGATCAGTAGAGACAAGTAGTAGATACAATTTGCTGTTTGCCTCCCTACCACACTCATGTCTGTGTACCAGCTGTTTGACACTTCCCAATGTTGTGCCTCCTCAATGGCATTGAGGTCAAGCCTGTGGTAGGTGTCATATTTTTCCATTTGTGCTTGCCGTTTCATTTGTTTGTGTCACCCAGTGCATTTTCTAGCCATACTTATACTTTTAACATCATAATCACCTCCTCCCCCCTCTGTTACATGAGCTCTGAATATAACAGAAGCTCCCCAATAAACACCTAAACTAAACAATAAAATGCCAAATATTATTGTACTAAAATGCAATCCACATGTGTATGAATCGGAACATCCAGGGACACTCTGATAGCTAACATTCTTCCTGGTATATACAGATGTATCCAATGATGCTTTTTCCATATTCTTCTTCTTGAAAAGAAAAAATAATGCACCCAAAAGAGAGAAAAGAGGAAAGAAAGTGGAAAGTGGAGCGGATTAAGTCAGAGAGAGAGAGAGAGATAGAGAGAGAGAGAGAGAGAGAGAGAGAGAGAGAGAGAGAGAGAGAGAAGAGAGAGAGAGAGAGAGAGAATCATTTTATAAAGTTTTCATTTAATAATGGGTTTGTGTGGTTCTAATTTTATTTTATATTTGAAAATGTCTTCTAGTTGTCTACTTTTCTATTGGAGCCTGTTGACTGTATCGTCAAAATTGAGGTAGTAGCGCGAGGACCTAAGTACTCAGGGTGGTTGTGTACTGTTTGGGGGTGCCCTAAGTACATCTGAAAGATTAATCCAATAGCAGAGCCCCTTTACTTTTACAGCAAGAGGGGTTGAGAATATGACCTCGTATGGACCATTAAATCTGTGGTTATTCCACTTTCGGACAAAACCATGTACGTAGATCAGTTCTCCAGGCAGGAGTGGTTGGGCAGGCTGGGAGCTTGTCACTGCTGTTTGTGTGGTACTTGGTGTGTCCTCTGTCCGGGGCGGTGCAATTTGTCAGTAGATGCACTTAAGGAGTATTGACAAATACTCCTTAAATTCCTCACCATGGACCATTGCTTCCTTGTGGGCATCTGATGTCCTCCTGACAGGGGATATTGGTGTTTTTATCCGCTGACCAGTTACCACCTCACAGGGTGATAGATGGTGGTCCTTGCTAGATTGTGTGCATAAACTGAAAATGGCCAAGGGCAAGCAGTGCATCCAGTTCTTTTTCAGTGTGGGACAGAGCTTAGATCATTTGCTCTTGATCAGGCCATTGATCATCTCCACAACACCTTTGTCCTGGCAGTTATACATTTAATATATCCGGTGCTTAATGCCAAGTGGTGCTGTGATCTCTTTGAAGAGTTATTTGAATAAATGTGTGTCGTTATTGGACCTAAACACATCGCAAACACCCCATCAGGGGAAAACTTCATGGACAGAAATTTGGCATCCAGGTGTGCACATCGTCCTGCGTCGACCCACCGTGAGAAAGGGCAGATGATAACGATCAAGTATCTTGACCCATTGCATCTTTCTCCCATGTCGGCATGATCTATGTGTAGTTCGCGGAATGGTCGAAGAGGGCGGAGCAAGGTACCTTGTAAGGTCCAGAGCATCAAACCTGTGCTAAAACTTTGACACATGTGCTATTTATAATCATGTTTGTGAGGTGCTCCTGACGATTGGAGATGAACCAATCCTCCTGTATGTCTCCTGCAAGGTGTTGTTTCAAGCTGTGGGCGGGGTGGTGAAGTTGGTCAAAAGCTATTGTCAGTAGTTCATAAGGCATTACTGCCTTGCGAGAGCCTTCTTCGCGCCATAACAAATCTGTCAGGGACTGTTTGAACCCTCTTTTGGACCACATTTTGTTTTCTTCACTGGGCACTCTGCTTTGCAGCTCGATGAGCTGAGCAATAGGCAATGCTGCATATGGGGTGTTTGAATGATCATGTGTTGGTGTCGTTAGGACATACTCAGCAATTATTGGGACCGGAAGATAGGCTGCCATTTTGGCCACAGCATCTGTGGCGGGATTTCCCAATGAAACTTCGTCTTTGTTATTGGTGTGGGCACGCATTTGATGACCACCAACACAGAGTGTTGTGACAATGCAGAAATGAATATATCTAGCAGTGCGACATGGTGTACTTGGGTAACGTCTGCTCTCACGAAACCCCTACTCTTCCACTGTGACAACCCGGCAGGCACTGTTGTAGTGACCTATGCAGAGTTAGAATAAATGGTCACGTGGCAACCTTGTGATGCTTGTAGTACTTCAATGAGCACCACAAGCTCTGCTGCTTGGTGTGAATAATGCATGGGTAGTCTTTTAATCACTAGTGTCTCATATTCATCTCCCTCGAAGTGCACAACTGTGGTGCCCGTATGTCTCTGCCACGTCTCCTGATCGATTGTCACTGACCCTTCAACAAAGAGCACCCCCCCTCCTCCGATGGACTGCCCCTTGACTTGCGAATGTCACCTTTCTCCCCTTCATATGTGGCACAGTCATGTATTTCCACATCTTTGTCTGTGCACATTTCTGTTGGGAAAGTGGTGGGGTTCATTGTTTTACATCGCACAACAGGGATGTTTGGGCTTGAGAGGATAATCTTATGTGCCGATGCTCTCTGTGTGTTCAGGGTAAATTTCGACCTCTCCAAAATGGAAAATACTAAATGCTGTACATACAAAGTGACTGAACACCCCATCATGATTGTGGAGCTTGTTTTCAATTGCGAAAGGAGCTGCAGCAAGTGATTGTTCGCACACGAATTGCCCTTGCATAACTGAGTCTAGTTTACCACTGTCATAGGCCAACGGCTTGTGCCTTCATACTCTTCTGGGTTAACACAGCGGTCATGAATTTGCCATTGGAATGCGAGAATATGTAGAATTCTTGGGTATAGTCTGGGGTGGCCAGCACTGGGGCTGTGGACAGCACTTCCTTCAAATCTTTGAAATTTGATATCATGTTTATTGTCCATTCGAGTTTGTGATTGCCTTTTTATTCTTGTTTGAGGCCCTGTCAGAGTGGTGATGTGTATGCTGCATAGTCTAGAATCCATGCTCTGCAGAAATTGCACAACCCTAGGAATGTTTGCATGCCTTTCACTGTCACAGGTCTGAGGTGGCGCGCGCAGAGATGCGGCTCTGTCTGGTATTATTCTTTTGCCATTTGCTGATATTAATTTCGCTAAGTACTGCACCTCCTGCTGGCTTTACTGGAGCTTGTCCATGTAAACCCTGTAATCCTTGCGGACCAGGAGTTATAGAAGAGTGATAGAGAAGAGTGGTAGAGTCTTTTCAGCACTTCCGGTCACTGCTGCTACACACAAGCAAGTCGTCCACATACTGGATGACCATGCTGGACTCTTGAATGTTTCCAAGGTCAGCATGTAATATTCTGTTAAAGATGCTTGGGCTCGTGCAGTACGCCTAGGGTAAAATAGTGTGCTCGTAGTGCTTTCCACAATGTGTAAACGCGGTCAGGTACTGTGAGTTGGGGTGTAAAGGTATTGAGAAGAAGGCATTCTTTAGATCTACCACCATAAAGTGGGTTGCTTCTTAGGGGATACTGCACAAAATGGTGGCCGGGTTCAGAACCACCAGAAACTCTTTCGGTACCACATCATTGAGGGGGCATAAATCCTGAATCATTCTCCAATTACCCCATCACCTTTTTGATATGGTAAATCACTGTGTTACACGGGGACATGGATGGTACTATTATCCCATGGTTGAGCAGGGCCTGCATCGTGTGTCTGATTCCCTCCTCTGCTTCTATTGATAGTGGGTACTGTTACACCCGGGGTTTTGCTGCTCCTGCCTTTAGTGTAATGTGTACTGGGGTCACTTTCTTTAAAAGGCCAACATCATGTGGGTTGATGGTCCACAACTGTGCAGGCACATACTTCAAGTCTGCCACAATGAAGGGAGGCAATGCTACAATGGCCATCAGGGTGCACTGCAATCTTCTGTAATGCACCATGATTTCATAGGGGATGCAGGTTTCCAAAATATTTCTCCATCACTGTCATTGTTTTCGAATAGTTAAGATTCTGTTATCTCCTCAAGGGGTACGGTGGGATCGATGCAAGGCAATGTATGCCACTCACACCAGTGCCTGTATGGTCTTAGGATAAGCACTCTTTTAGCAGATGCCACATAGGTCTAAGGACAGGATTGCACATGCCACCAATTCTGTGATCACCACAAGGCGAAAAATGAAATCTGGTGGCACTGTCCAACTCCCCATGGCAATTTGTGCAGTGCCTCCACAAGTACTGTTATTCTGTAGATAAACATGTCTGGGTCTGCAGTTATCCCTGGGGCCACCACCCCTCCTGCCATTACCATGGCCCTCATTGTGCACATTCCTGGCGTGGTACAAACAATGCCCTGATAAGTGAATGAGATTGTCATGTTCAATTTATGAGCAGATCCCTGCCCAGCAGGTTGACAGGACAAGTCTCGGAATACAATAGAGGAACGCGCACCACTCTCTCTCCCACTTTTACATCTAAATCTGTATGGAAACATAGAACTAGCCCCATAGAAGCACTGCATGTTGAGACTTTTGTCCGATAATGGGAAGTCCCCTTCACTGATGCATGATTGTTCAGCGTCCGAATCAACCATAAAAAATTAATTGCTTGTTCCCTATCTCTGCCCCACCAAGGGTTCCTCTTCAGGGTGAAGGATCATCAACAGGACTGGACATGCAAGAGTTCTCTGTGGTCTGTCCTAGTCAGGATATGTATTTGTCCCAGAAATGAGAAGGCTGCATTGCTTGCTGTTGTTGCTGCTGCAAGGATGGGCCTGGAATTTGCGGGGGCAACTGCATGTCAGTCTGATGTATTTCATGGGGTATGGAGGTCATTCTGGGCATCAGCCCTTGTAGGGCCCTCTGAGGTGGTGCACCATAATATTTGCTCCTACACTCCCTTTATAAATAGCCCCATTTCCCACAGGTCCAACTTTGTGAAGACCACATTCCTTCCCCTCTGGGTTCCATGTTTCCAAATCCCCCTCCCATTGATCCTCAAAACCCACCTCTTCCTCTCAGCTGTCCTCCTTATTACCACTGTGGGCCAGGATACTGTGTATTCCCACCCCACTGTCCTTGTCCTCCTTCCAACCAAACTGCAGCTTTTCTAGCATTTGCAAAATTGTGGGTGTTTCCTGACATTTCTGTCTGTGCTGCAGTGGATACTGACGTCTCCACAGCTACTTTAGCTAATTTGTTGTTGTGTACTAGTTTTGCTTCCTCTGCCTGCCTCCTCTGAGCTGTTTCCTTGTCATGCTCCTTCATTCTTCTGCAATGGTGTACTTTTATGCTCTGTATTTCAGCCCACCCCTTTGCTTCAATGCCCACAATTTTGTCTAATGCCTTTTGCACCTCTTTTGTAAGGCCCTATTTAACAATGAAGTAGAAAAAGGGCATTGATTGGTCCCACGAATTACCTGTATTTGCTTTCGTACATCTCCTGAACTTTAAGACTGTAGGTGTGGTGTGTCAGTGAATGCCTGCTGTAGCGTGTCCCATACCTTTGCTCAAATCTTGTTGAAGGATGCTCCATCATGTGTATCATACCCTGCTTCCACCCACACCTCCCCAGCTTGGTCTCTAATCTATGAAACCAATAAGCTCTTTATGTCACCCCCCGCCAGGGGTACTCCAGCGGTCTGCTTTTCAAATGCATAAATCAACTTGCCCGCACCCGCTGTAAGGGGCGGGAGTGCCTTTATCAAAGTGTTTTTATCCATCTGTGCCCATGCACATACTATAGTCTGCCAGCGCCCTTATCTATAAGGGGCATCAGCATCCTTGCCCTAGCCCCATCAGTATTTTTTTCACTTCCTCTCTTCCTTGACACTGGCATCCGGCCAAACATGTTCCTTAACCTTCCCTTGCACAAACTCTCCACCCAAGGTGTTTTTCTCAGGTGCTTGTTCTGCCTCCTCATCATCTTCGTAATCATCAAATGTGCTCCACCGTCCTCTTCTGCTTGACAAGATCCAAAATGATCAAAGCCCTGGCTGTCTGACCTCTCATCACCTTCCCCTTCCTTCTCTATATGCATGCTTTTTATAGCTGCGTTATTGTTAATATGTAAATGACCACGCTTCACGCTGATGCTTGTCTTTATGGAGAGGCTTTATTTCTTTAGTTCATCCAAGAGAAAGGCCCCCAGCTGTGGCTGTCCTCCTGCTCTCAATCCTCTCTCTCTCTGCTGCTAGAATGTGGAACCTTTGCTTAATCATAACAACAAAGGTTCCTTGGTAACTAGGTTACATGGCAGCAGCTGAATTGATGTGATTGTAAACTCAATGAAGTAAATGTAACCACCTCCTAACACCTCCCTTCCTTTTACCAAAATATAAGTATTTGCCTAAACTAGATAATAGATTTCATTGAGCATAAGTAGTTCATTATTTACATAGTATCTGATACACCGCTATATGAAGAAATAATTAAATTGCTTTAAATACCTTGCAGTGCAGTTACAAGTTGTTGTTTACCTTTTTGCAAATTGCTATCCTCTCCTTGTTCCAGACCCCACCCCCTTTAACAAGCACCGAAGATCCCAAATCTTTAACAACTTGTTTGGGCTGTGAAAATATGGATGCACCTTTGCGCACCTTGGTGGGAAGTTTGATCTTGATCCAATCACCTTCCTCAAGACTGAATTCTCTACAAGCATTCTTCCTGTCATATTGCTCCTTGGATCTGACCCCAGATTCAAATATCTTCTCTCTCACTCCCTCCAGATCTATTCCTACGAATTTTGACCTTCCCATCCAGCCTGGACACATGTGTGAGTTAGGTTTCCTCCCTCTTAATAGTTCAAATGGGGATACACCCGTAACACTGTGTGGTGCTAGTCTATATTGGAATGTTCTCTCCATGATGGTCCTGATCCAGTCACCTCCTGTTGCTACCGCAATTCTAATTGCATCCATGAGAGTGCGGTTGAAGCGTTCTACACACCCATTGGTCTGGGGATGATATAATGAAGTGGTTACTTGTTCTATTCCATGGTTACTCAAGAACTCTCTAAATTCCTTGGAAACCAATTGGGTCCCATTATCTGATAAACACTTTCTGGGGAATCCCTCTCTCCAAAATAATTGCTCCAAACATTTAATGATGCTACTGCTGGATATGTCTCTTAGTGTAAATATTTCGGGCCACTTGGATAATAAATCTATGACAACCAGTACATAGGTGTCTCTCCCACCCTTGATATTGAAAGGCCCTAGTAAGTCTAAAGCAACCTCATCCCATGGAACTGTGGATGGCTTTCTAACAGTCATGGGTACTTTTTGAATCCTGAGACCCTTATTACCTTCAATGCAATCACAACAATTGTTGACCACTTCTTCAGTGTCTTTGTCAAGATTAGGCCACCAAAATTCTGCTCTAAGCAAGCCTTTGGTTCTAGGCAGTCCCAAATGCCCAACATGAGCTAGCTCAATTATTAATTTTCTCATTTTAATAGGTACAACCATCTGATGTCCTCTATGTAAGTATCCTTTATCAATCCAGAGTTCTTCCTTAACTTTGGCAAACCCGCCTAAATCACCAATATAGTTTCTTATTCTGTTCTGCGTCACCAATGTTAAAACTCTCTGGTACAATTCATCCTCTGAACATGCATTGTCCCACTCCTCTTTCTTTACTGACTCATGAACCTGAAATATTTCAACACCTTTCTCACGAGTCAGAGGAGACTCCTCAGACACTGTTTCTCTCACTACTGATCTGGATAAGGCATCAGCAACTACGTTGGTTTCACCACTAATGTGAAGCATATCATATTGCAGGCCTTGTAGGGATGTCACCCACTTCATGATGCGTCTGGAGACTCCCTCCAGACCACCTTTGGTAAATATTCCTATTAGGGGTTTATGGTCTGTACATACTGTGAATTCCCTGCCCCACAAATATCTTTTGAACTTTTCCACTCCCCAGACACAAGCCAATGCTTCCTTTTCTACCACTGAATATCTGTTCTCAGGTCCTTTGAGAGATCTAGAGGCAAATGCTATGGTGTGTAAGCCCTCCTGATCTTCCTGCATTAGGACTGCCCCAATACCATAGTCACTTGCATCCACAAATATTAATGAATGTCTACTTTCTTCAAACGTTTTCAAGATGGGTGCATTGACTATAGCATCTTTAATCTTACCAAACTCTTCCTCACAAGATTCATTCCACTTGAACGTAACACCTTTACGAGTCAACATCCTCATGTTCCTTGACAAATTTGCCAACCCTCTAACAAACTTGCCATAAAATTCAACCAGACCTAGAAAAGATAGTATATCTGCTTTGGATTTTGGTGCTTCCATCTTGCGAATAGCTTCTATGGCCTTTTCTTTGGGTTTTATCCCTTCACCTGTAATTTCATGACCTAGATATTCAACTTTGTCAGTTTTGAATATGCATTTCTCTAACGATACTGTAAGGCCAGCCTCTTTGAGTATGTTCAACACTCTCTCTAACCTTTTATCATGTTCTGCTTCATTTTTCCCACATACTAGCACATCATCCTGGTAACACATGACACCTCTCTCTCCTCACAGTAATCTGTACATGACGTTCTGAAATACACTAGCTGCTGAAATCAATCCAAATGGCATTCTTATACATCTGAAAAGGCCAATAGGGGTAATGAAAGCTGTGAGATCTCTCGAATCAGGGTGTAATTCTACTTGGTGATATGCAGATTTGAGGTCAATAAGAGAAAATACTTTGGAATCAGACACCCCTGCCAATAAATCATCTATTCTGGGTAAAGGAAATTTGTCAGCCACTACATTTTTATTCAGGTGTCTAAGGTCTATGCATATCCGCAGAGATCCACTGCTCTTTCTCACTATTACAATAGGACTAACCCACTCTGAGGAATCAATTCTCTCTATCACCCCTTCACTTTCCATTTTATTCAATTCACTCTCTACATCTTTTCTCAGGGCCAAGGGAATGGTCCGTAATTTGGCAACTTTGGGAATGGCATCCCTTTTCAAACGAATTTTGTGCACAAATCCCTTCAAGCACCCTAACTTAGTGCCACTCATATGCCCTCTGGCCCCTTCCATAACAATGCTCGAAACCGATTTTCCACCGGATTTTCCACCTTCAACAGTCAAAACCTGTTCTGGGTGGCTTGCTTCAAGTCTTATCTTGAGCTCTGCCTGATCGCTCCAGGACAACAGCTCTCCACCTCTGTTGGCTACATGGATAGTCCCTAACGCCTTCCTGTCTTTGAATTGGAGCTCAGCTTCAAAGCACCCTAAAATTTCTATGGGCACATCTCCATAAGCATTTGCTCTGACTACATTCTCCCACAATGTACAACATCCAAATTTCTCCTTCCACACTTGCACACTTATCAAAGTATAATCTGCTCCACTGTCCATGAGCATTGATACTGGCACCCCTCCAACTAACACAGTTGCATATGGTTTCTTTTTCTTGACCTTCCCATCAGTGGCATTGACTGAAAATATAACTTCTCTACCAGCATCATCAATTGATATAAATTCTTGATCTGCATTGACTTCATGTATTTGACTTGGGGCGGTATAAAAATTCCTACAGCATCTAGCCATGTGTCCTCTGACCCCACATTCATTACATATAATGTTGGATGCATAACATTCTTTGTCAGATGCTTTGTGATATAGACTCCCACATCTGAAACACCTCCTAATTGATGCACCTCTAGGATAACCAGAGTCCCTGCCACCCCTGAATGTAACATTCTCACTGGGCGACCCTCTGGTAGATGATCCTTGTCCCCATGCTCTGGTAAAGGGACCTTGGCGACCCTCAGGTCTCCTACCCATTTGCCAAGTTCGACGCGCAGTTGCCGCACCTCTCTGCATCACTCTCGAAACCTTATGTATGGCAGCTTCATTGTCATCAGTTTTGGGCTTATCTTGAGATGTATTATCCACTTGAAGCATTTGTATACATTTGTCTGTGTGTTCTATCATTTTCGCTATCTCAATTGCTCTATCAAGAGAAGGATTTTTTTCCTTCCATAACTCCTTCCTGACGTTATCATTAGAACACTTAATCATGAGTTGGTCCCTGACATGCTCATCTCGACAATGGTCAAATCTACATTTGATGGCTAAACCTCTAAGAGCAGTTACAAATTCCTCAATACTCTCTCCAGTTTTTTGAGTTCTCGTGGCAAATTTGTACCTTTCAAGAATTATATTTTCTTCAACACAGTAGTGTTTGTCTAATTTTGCTAATGTTTTCTCATATGGACCCCCATCAGGAATGTCTGGAGGTTCTGGTAGTTTTTTGACCACTTCCTGTCCTGCGGCACCTAAACAGTGAAATAGGAGCGCCTCTTTGCGCTCATTGGAGAAATTGGGTCCAAATGCTGCCAGTGCATATTTTTGAAAACCCTCTTTCCAGTCTATCCAACGCACTCTGGGCTCACCTGGTGTAGGCAGGAAGAAAATTGGGGCTGGGACTTTTGCCATGTTGTGAATTAATTAATGTCACCCCCAGGTAGGAAACCTTACACAGCCACACTGTCACTTACTTGTACTTAAATTTTATAAGGTGTGATTTCAGGTGGAACCTGTGCTGAAATTGTCAGCGCTGTCTGTGGTAGTTGCAATTTGTGATCCACAGGTCAGCCTCCTCCGTAATCCACAGGTGATCCAATTTGTGATCCACAGGTCATCCAACCTCCTCAATATTCGTGCTCAGCTCCAGTATGCTTTTATGGTTCTCTCCACTGCCAGGCACTGACTTCTTTCTTGGTGCTCCGCTCCAAAATGCGCTTTGTTGGTTTACTCCGCTCCAAGAGGATGGCCGTGTTTCTCGCCTGCTATTACACAACACATCTAGTGTAACACTCCGTCCATTTGCATCCAAACTGTAATCAATATTGCTGCAGTGTTGCTGCTGCTGGGGGCCTTTTCTCCTTGGCCCAATCCTCGTCGCCAATGTTAATATGTAAATGACCACGCTTCACGCTGATGCTTGTCTTTATGGAGAGGCTTTATTTCTTTAGTTCATCCAAGAGAAAGGCCCCCAGCTGTGGCTGTCCTCCTGCTCTCAATCCTCTCTCTCTCTGCTGCTAGAATGTGGAACCTTTGCTTAATCATAACAACAAAGGTTCCTTGGTAACTAGGTTACATGGCAGCAGCTGAATTGATGTGATTGTAAACTCAATGAAGTAAATGTAACCACCTCCTAACAGTTATCTACCCTGAACAGAAAGTCTCCTGCTTTCCAACCACCAGACCCTTGCTCTGTTGGCCTATCAGGCTTTACTTCAACCTGTTTTGCTCGTAATCTATTAATTTCTGTTTGTGCCGATGCCATTGCCACTTATAGGTCTCTCTTATTGACATTGGCATGTGCTGGGACCTCCGGAGGAGACGCATATGGAGGTGGAGGGGCTGTCTCTGCAGTGGATAGATAGGTTGGATTGGTGTAATCTACTGCGTTGTAAGCTGTCAATGGATACATTCCCCCTCGCTATGCTGGTGCCCTGCCCCCCTTTCCTGTACAATCACTGGTGCTATCACATTGTGCTTTTCCTTCCCCATACTCTTCCATATCTTCAAACAAGTAAAATAGATCTAATATCTCTTTCCACTGTTGTAACTGTTTCCCTTTATACTTAGCTATTAGAAATGTAGACATGCGTTCTAATACTCCCTTGTTATGAGATCCCTGCTCTGGCCAGGAGTGGGGCATCCCCCCTCCTCTTGTCTTCATCACCCATTGCTTATGATACTTCTCAATGTTGTCCAGATACAGTGGCAGGGCCTTATACATGTACTCTCTGGGCGTCTCTCCACCCATTTATGGTCGGTGCACCTCACGATCTCTACGCCTCTGTTAGCGCACTGCGCATTCTGCTGTCCCTCAAAAAGGTCAGTCCATTATCCCCTCCCTTCCATCAAAAACATCAAAAATGTATTTCTCCCACCCCCTGCTTCTCACACTCCACACACTCAACTTACACCAATAATTACAAAGAAAAACCCTCTGTGGGCTTCCTTCCTACATAAGAAAAACACAAGCAAGCTAAAATAATAAGCTAAAATACAAATGACTTCTATTCTCGAGGGTTTTGGATGAAAAGATTGTATCTAAAATGCCGAATGCACGTTTAGTGCTCATTCGGTATAGTAGACAAGAGCTAAGCCCATAATCTGAACAGTGGTGCAGGGGTTGCAAGGGTGTCCCCGCACCTCAAGTTCAGTATTATGGTATGTGGGGGTTGCAGGCATGTCCCCCGCATACATTATTGGCAGTGCAGGGGACAAACGGTCAAAATCCAAAAAGACCGAATTACAAAATGCGGGCTCTGTGATTTTGTATTTCGGTCTTTTGGGATACAATATTATAATGTACATCCATCCCGAAGTCCACCAATTATGTGGGGCTCCTATTTCTTTCCCTTTTTTCTTCTATTATATGATGCCTGTGGTACCACCTTCTCCCCTCTCTCAGGAAGGCTCCCTACCATTCAATTTTCCTTTCCTTAATATTCTCCTTAAAAAATTCATAATACCAAAAAATAGAATAAACCACACCCACAACACACCAACAATGTCACTCTCCGCACATTCACGCTCTTCGTTATTTCCCATACACCTGTCCCCTACTTGTTATCACTTACAAGGCTATACTCACGTGTGCATGTTCGCCCGAACTCCTTTGTCACAGGGTCCCCAATAACACCGGCCTACACTCTCCTCAGAGCCGCGCCCTGCTTCAAAGAAAGACAGGAATTCTGCAAAGACGGCTCCTGCAAGGCCACTGGGGTATATGCATTTTTTGGCACTGTAGGTGGGCAGGGCTTTTTCAGAGAAGCTGCCAGGACACCACTGCAGGTATGGGAGATGCTGGGATCATGTTGGGGTCGCCAATTGGGGTCCCATGCACTTGCGCATTCTCAATGTCACTGGGCCTAGTAAGATTGCTGTTTTGTTCTCCCCTGTTCCCCTCCCTTGCCTTGTCGCACTCTGAAACACTTCAATCAATCAATTGATGGCATGCCCCTAAACGCTCACACCAGAAGAAAGAAATTACTAAGGAAAAAAGGCCAAGAGATTCTTGTAAGGATAACAAGTTTTAATTATTATACAAAAAATAAGTTCCAGCAAAGAACTCTGCTGCCCAGGAACGTTCTGAGCAAAAAGGGTGCAAGCAGAAGCTTAAAAGGGAACACTGCCTCATTAATATACAGTAAAATCCTCTGTGGCTGGTTGGTACAACCCTATACATGGTCAGGCTACTCCATAGACAATGCCAGGCATTCGGCCCCAACCATGTTCGTCCATCTTCCAACGTGTGAGGTCAGCTGGACTCATCATCTCAAGGGAACCAAGGTCAAAAAGACAATTAGCTACACTACCCTAACAGTGCAACTCTATCATTATACTGGGCAAAGGGCACCTGGCACAATATAGACTGATACAGGGGGGAGTCTCGAGGTCACTCTGGCCCACTCACATTTCACTCATCCCAGTTGCTTCATCCGGCTTCCAAGGATTCCATGCTAGCTTTTGAACTATAATTTATCACTCACTGTACCTTGCATTACATATCATGTAATTATAAAGTTAAGATAAAGTGATGATTCTCTTTCGATCTCTTATTGTTGGCTGGTTTATGGTTGGTGGCCTGGGATCAGCTGGAATCTCAGAATGTAGGAGGGGTCTTGGGACTCAGACAGTGGTAGGGGCTATAAATCATATTTGACTGGTTGGGGGGGCTCGCTCTGGCCTATACATGATAACATGTGCAGCAAGGCACCTAGCACTGTCTCATGCCTTTCTCGGGATAAACTTATAAGCAACAGTTTTAGAACAAAGGAGGTTTTTTGTGGAAATTAGCAGCACAGGTCTCTCTCCTCAGTGATTGGGCCTATTCAGATGTCTTCATCAGGTTAGTGGCCTTTGTCTAACATTCTGCAATGCAGGCCCTATACTTCTGCCATAGCTACAAAACAGAGTCTGCTTCTATGCATTCACTAGATCTAAACATCTAAAATGTGCATAATTTGATGGCCTTGAGGTGCCTCTTAGTACGCTCCCTCGACCCCTGGCACATCACAGGTCTCTTCATGGGGCTTGCCTCACCTTAAAGCGCCTAGGGATGTGGGATTGGTTCATTTCCTTCCCAACATTTTAAATTAGCAGCCCTACCATCATTAACACCTTGGGCCTCATTAGGACCCAGGCGGTAAGGGGTTTACGGCGGCGTAAACAGCGCCGACCCTTACCGCCTGATTCCGAGGTCCCTTAGCGCCATGGAGGTTTTAACACCTTCTTTTAGCAGGTGTTAAAATCCATGGCACTAAGGGACCTTGTTGTTAATTACGCCACCGTAATTTACGGTGGCGTAATTAACGCCTTCCCCACTCCCATTATGCCCTATGGGGCAAAAATGGGAATGGGGAAGGGTAAATGGGTTAATGGGGACTTACCGCCCCACTCACCTCGGAATGGGGCGGTAAGTCCGCCAACCACCATGGCGTAAACGTAGTTTACGCCATGGTGGTAAAGGTACGACCCAGGCGGTAACTTACCGCCTGGGTCGTAATGAGGCCCCTTGTGTCGTCCGCCCTTTTCATCACTGTGGCACCTGGCACTTGGGTACACCAGTAAATAGTTTTTTAAAATCTCCTGTTTCTTCACCTAGTGTACAAAACAGAAGTGGATAACATCAGAAACAAGTGATGGCTCGGGAAACGTTTCAGGTGGTTCATGTGCTGGAGTAGAGAGAGCAACAACAAGGTCAGTTATAGTAAGCCTTTCAAGACAAGAGGTTTACTTCAGTGGTCTGAGTCTCAGCATTTAAAGTGCAGAGCTATTCCTCATCCGACATCCAGTTTGGAAGAGCTTGACATGGATATAGAACAACTCCTGTAGGAAACAAAGCTGGCTTTTGAAATAACTATAGCAGAAAGTAAACCCCACACTTCCAATCCCTCATAAATCCACCAGTATCATCACCCTGCCAGTACCTTGATGTGAAGGCAACTTTCGATCTCAAAAGTAGTAACTATATTAATTATATTAGTATAATGTTTCAATTGCTCTGGGGATGTTAGATAAAACACATTACAGAGTAAGATGTAATACAATAGAACAAGAAAACAACAGCCATTTCAAGAGTAAGTAAAGTGTACCCATGTCAAGTCCCCATGCATCTTGACTGCAGAGTTTGATGTCAGAAGGACTTTCTACAGATCTCTCCACTTCTGGGTTGCAAGGAGTGGCCAGGGATAAGTGGTTCTCTGGGAAGAACAGCATTAACTTGGCCATAGGTTGAGACTGATATAAGTGTGTAAGGACTTAATATAATCTATCAGTTTATAATCAGGTATTTGAATTTAATTGTATTTATTTGTACTTCATTGAAAAAGAGGCATTTCAATTTTCGATCAGAACTGACTTACATTTTTTATAGATGGCGGAAGCATTCCCACACAGGGTGCCTGGGCAATAGCATAAAGATGACAACAAGTAGTGAATGAGTTTATGATGGTGTAAACATTAGGACATACACCAAAGACAAAACAAAACAAATAGAAACAAAATGCATTTAAAAAAACGGATGACTTACACATGTTACATAGACCTAAGCATCACTGGAGGTGTGGTGGGGTCAGGTAGGGAGGATGGGGGAAAAGGCAGTGTGAGCTCCCTCTTTAGCAAGTAAGTGAGGTTTAAACCAAAGTTTGAAGAGGTTCACAGTTTTGCCTGTCTTTGATTTTGATGGGCAGTGGGTTCCAGTGGAGCAAAGCGATTAAGGAGAAAGAGCAGAAGCGAGAGGAGATAAAGGGAGGATATGAGATGGTGAGATTAATTGCAGAGGAGGGTCAGAGGGAATGAGATGGTGAGTAAACTGAGATACAATCAGAAACGTACTGAATAGCAAAACCATTGAAAGCGGTGTATACTAGGAAAATGAACTTGAAAAGAGAGTGGTTGTACATGGTGAGCCAACCAGCATGTTGTTGGTAGGTAGAAGTGAGAGAGGAATCTGGGTAGGTTGTAGGAATATAGATAGGTTGAGGACTTCGGTCAGAGGGAGGAATGAGTAGAGAAGATGGCCAAGGAGTAGACTTGAGCAGTAGTGCAGACAGGAGATTAGAGTTTCTGTACAGTTGCTAGTAAGAAAATAACACTGTTTTTTGTGGAGCTTAAATGGGCCGCAGAAGCAGTGGCAGTGATGAAATGTTGCAATTGTAGGTCGCTATCAAAGAAAACAGTAAGGTTGCAAGCCTTGGGCTAGGGAGCAAGAAGTTCAGACAGGAAGGAGATGGAAGAGGGGAGTGTAGGGATGTGGGAATCCTGTAGAAAGATTACTTCCATTTTTTAAGAGTTCAGGGTGAGGCAGTGAATAGTTATGCAGTGGTAGACTGTGGTGATAAAGTTGGCTATCCACTCCAAGATGGCTGGGTTGAAGTAGGGAAAGGAGGATAAGATATGAGTTTCATTAGCAAAGAGGTGATAGTGAAAGCCAAAGTACGAGATAACCCTTATTAGGAGAGATATATAGAGGGTGAAGAGCTGAGTGATTCTTGGCAAACACTGACAGGGCGAGGGTTGAGGTAGGAAGCTATTCAGGATAGAGCTAATTTGCCAACCCTAAGGTCCTGTAGAGTGAGGAGGAAAGAGCGGTGGTCCTAAGTGTCAAGAGCACCAGAGAGGTCCAAAAGGATGCATATAAAAGAAAGTTTGGAGGGGTGAGCATTGCAGAGAAAGTTGGAGACATGCATAAGTGCCATATCGGTGGTGTGCTTACTATGGAAGGCAAACTGAAGTGGATCTCCAATACCATTATCGTCAACATTCTTAGTGATCATGTTGAAGGCAACCCACTCAAGGACCTTCGAATAATGAGTTAGCAGGGAAACAAGGCAATAGTTAGCTAGGTTGTTTCGATCTTCAGAGGGTTTCTTCAAAAGTTGTAGGACAGTTGGAGATTTGAAGGATGAAGGGAAGATTCCACCAGAGAGGGATTAAAGAGCACAGTGCGGTAAGTGCAGGTCATTGGGACTAAGTTGTGACTGTTTGAGAAGAAAACTGGTCGACCGGAGAACTAGATGGGTTGGTGCTGCAAAGGATGGGTGACAGTGCAGTAGGGGAGAAATAGTCCAGCATAGAAGGGGTAGGGTAGAGGTGATGGACAGAAGTAGGAAAGAGGAGGTATAAAGAGAAGGTCTGTGAGAGTGTCATGAATTTTAGAGTTGGTAGAGAAAACCAAGTGTGAAAGGCCATTTTTCAACAAGGTGGACACAATGTACATTGACTTGGGAGAAGTTAGCAAAGATTGGAGAGTAAGATGATTGTTTGTGGGCGTGATTTGCAAAGGGTGGAGAAAAGGTTTGTGAAGAAGGAGGATTTGCCACAGTCCATTGCAGAGATGAGGGCATCAAGAGAATTTTTGTAGGCAAGCAGTAGGGTGGGAGTCTGTGATTTGCACTGGAATCATAGGTCATGGCGCATGTTTGTTTTGAGGCTCTGAAATCAGAGGTGGGCTGGGGGCAGGAAGGTGTGAACCGGTGTGCAAGGTAGTGTCGGCCAAAATGGGTCATAAGTGCATAGAGAAAGCATTTTCAATGGAAGAGGCATGCATAGAGGGAGAGACAGGAAAGCAGTCCTCCCATCATCAAGGTACAGGGCAAGAGAGTCCTGCTTAAATGTTATCTTGGTAAGTGAAGAGGAGGGAGGAGGAATAGAGGATGGAGGGGACTGAGACATTAAAGTGAACAAAGGTCTGATCAGAGGAAGAGGTTTCAGTGGAAAAGTTAGAGGAGAGTGAAGTAGAAGGAAAAAATAAGGTCAAGAGCCTTTCCCATCAAGGTGGGTAGGCTAGTCATAGAGGGAGTGATCAGATAGGAGGTGCCAAGGATGGTGGCTGCAGAGTGCTTGGGAAGGTTAAAGTCCCCCAGCATGACAGTCAGGATTTTGGTGGGAAGTGATTCAAGGAGAAGTTTTGGGTCATGGAAGAAGGAGTGTAGAGGGCCAGGGGGTGGATAGAAAGCCAGAACAGTGAAAGTAGTCAGAGGATATTCATATTCAGTGGCATATTTCAAAGATGAGGGAATCATATCAAATGGGGCCATAAGGGCAGTGGTAAGAACCTTTTCAATAAGGAGAACCACTGCACTGCCCTTCCCAACAGGTCTGGGAGAGAGGGAGAAGGTGAAACAGAATAAGTTCCCAATTTGGGAACTCCCGTCCCCTGCACGCTATCTATGGCTGAGTAAACCCAATCAGTTTATGATTCCTAATGGAATTTCAATGAAAATATAGTAGACACATCACATTCTATATAAGTGCATATATTTTTAAGAAACAAGGCATTTGAAATAAATGACTTTGGTAAAACTTCAGAAGAGGTTTTCAATTTTTCTCAAGGGTGATTTATTTTTCATACAAATATGCCAATTTCGAGATAAATTCTCTTCATCAGGGGCTGTTTAATTCATTCAATGTTCAAATATTCTATAAATATAAATACAAAAGAAATTTAGAGATATATGTCAGAGCAAAATGTATCAACAATGGGAATTGTGAATGGGGATCACGCTAATGACTTTCTAATAAAGACATTTCTGGTAACCCCAATATTCTACGCCCTTCCAAAAATACACAAAAACAATATCAATCCTCCCTTCAGACTCATTGTCGCCGGAACGGAAAGTGTGTTTCATCCTTTAGCAGTCTACCTAGATTGAGCCTTACAACCGCTGGTCCAAAAGACATCCACCTACCTGAAAGACACAACATGTTTCCTCAGACTATTGAAAGAAGTACAGATTGACAATCCTTCAGTGATTCTATTCACACTGGATGTGAATAGTTTATACACAATAATTCCACACCAACAACGGATCGACTCACTAGAATGGTTCCTCCTAAAGCACAGAGAGACTTTGATGCAAAAAGTATTTGCAATAGAATTAATCAATATAATTCTTTTTAACAACAACTTTCGCTTTAATGGCAAATACTAATTGCAAACAGCTGGAACATCAATGGGCTCGCCAGTAGCACCATCATATGCAAACATTTTTATGTTCCACTTTGAGGAAACTCATGTCATCTCTTCAGTCTTTTCCTTTCCTGAGAGCAGATGAGCCTGTGCATAACCTTTTCATTTATTTATTCCATATGTAAAGCGCCTAAGCCCTGAGGCATCAGGGTGCTGTTGCAAACCAGTTGCATTTGTACAAAGCTTAATACATTGCACAAGACAGAAATAACAGACAGTTATACCAATGGGGTTGGGCCAGTGTCAGAGTCTCATTAAACTAGGCTGGTAATTATAATTTATGGCAGCCTGCCAGGGTTTGGGCTTTGCGCTTTTTGGGGACATTGACGATTGTGATATTAGTTTTGTTGTGCTTTTTGTGCTGATTGTTCGATGTGGCCATTTCCAGCTTCATCATGTTAAAAGTCTGACACTGCTTACGCACATTATTCTGGTTGCACTTCGTTTCAATTGGCTGTGATGATGGTATGATGCTGTTCTCATGCCTTGATCCAGTCTATACACCTTTTCAACATTTCCTGCTGTTGATTTCCAGGGTGCTGTGCAGCCCTGCCATGCCTGTCCTCGGCGTCAGTATGAACCCAATCAGTACCTCTACTTATGATTTCCATGTACTCACTGGATTTGCTGGAGCCTCTTTCGGTTACACAGAATCGCCAGCTCTGCATGTGTTTTGAGAATGCCCTTAGTCCCTCCCATGTAAGGCAAATAGGGTATTTGGTAACAGGATGTCTGGAGCCCACCTTCTTAACCTTCCGGCTCCTTTGTCTCTTGCTTTTTTTTCTTTTCTCCAACATAGCAAACCCTCTCAAAACTAATTTCACAAACCGCTGGTAACTGGAGGATAGGCTTTGTTACAATTTGTGCTGCTCCCATGTCCATCCAAGGCTCCATTCACTGTCTATATACACCTCCTTTTCCAACTCCCTCCTGGATTAAGCTGCAGTCTGCCTTGCCCACTTTTGGGGCATGGGGGTTTACTGTCGTTGTGCTCCCCGAGAAGGGGGCCTTGGTTCTGCTGGAGATATGCTCTCCACTGCTGCTGTTGGTGCAGACACACTTTATGACTGGTATAGCAGCCATTCCTTCTCTCCCTCATGTTTGAACTCCAGTTATAATTTCCGGTACTTCGTGCGTTCCCATTGGATGCATCAACCTCCGGACCCTTGCTTTCCTGCTATTTAAATGGGACTCACCACACTCTACGATCCCCCAAGCAGACACAGCAGTACAAGCAGATAAAACACTTTTAGACTTTCTTGCCGAAGAAAGGACCAAACAGTACACCATGTCTCAGAATGCAACTGCCAAAAATAGCCAAGACCATTAAAGGAAGAACAATGCTCAAATGTATAATAGTAATAGGCGTACCTTCAAAGGATATTTTCTATAACACGTTCTTATTAATAAGACACACAATAATTAAAAGCACTAATATCAGCCAGTGCAAAGGACATGCCCATTAATTTGAGGCTTCTTTTTTTCACCTTGAGCAGGGGGGGTACTGCCAGTTACTGCATGAGCGAAGGAATAGCTATATTATTTAAGAAGGGAGAAATACAAACTAGTCTTTGGACTGTCTATGGCTTAGGTACGGAAGCTAATCCCCAAACTGTCTCTAGGTGCGCAGTTTAAGTTAGGGGGTCTTGGTTTCAATGTACCCAAGTTGCCCGTGAATGACACCTAACTCACACGTTCTTTACATTAGTATATTTTAGCTGGCTTGACAGTGTGAAACTGGTTCGCTGATTGGTTTATACAGATTAGAGCGGCTTTGTACACTTTTATTTTGACATGGTTGGATTTTTCCATCAGGGTGGCTTGGCTGTCTTGATAGGCAACTCGACTGAAGTGAAAGAACACATTTGTTCCAGGTTTTTTGGAATTGGTGAATGGCTCAAAAAGATATAAGGCCAACACAGCTTCACAATCTTAGATAGAAATGTTGAAGATTCAGAATAAGAACAACGATAGAGCTTGTTAGTCTCCGGTTAATACGGCTCAGTCCTCAAACACTGCACAGATAAACCTGATATTGGCTAGAGACTGGAAGAAATGCATCAATGAAGAAACTACTGAGAGGAGGGATGTTCGTGTGCCATACCTAAGGACAAAAGAATGTTGAGCTGCTGTAAGGACATAAGTGAAGGGAACACTTTAAAAAAATGTAGTTATTGATGGAAGGTCTTCAGATCATTAGAGGGCCCTATCATTGGGGAAATTCGTTCAAAAATGTAATTTTATAAAGAGCTTTTGGTTTGGAATTTTAAATGGTAATCAGAGAGGTTTAACCTTTAAAGTAATCAACCTACAGAATAGAAGTGTACGTTAAGCTTAAATGGTGGGAAATGTAATGATTTATTGGATGTTATTATTCAATATATTTATATTTATATAAACGTATATTTCCATTTGCTTTTGGTTTAAAATGTCGACAGTGTGCGCAGGTTTAATTTAAATGTATACCATTATATTCAAAATTAAACGAAAAATAAATTAATATAAAACACATAAACCTAACATCTGTAACTCATATTAGAAGATTAGGTAATCAAAATAGAGGATGGGGGAGGCTGTGGATGGGGGTGCAGGGTGACAGTTGATAGATTTTGGGGAAGGTGTTAAGCCATACTTGAGGTCACTTGAGGTAATTCTGGAGATGACTGGTGAGTTAGTTGTTAGTACAGTTATGGGATGTCAATTGAGGTTTGGACATATATAATAGCTGAACCATGCCATAAGGTAGATATAAGGATGGGATGGGAGCAGAGGATGTGTGCTTCCAGTTCAAAAGGGATTATTACAGAACCAATTTTACTTCTCATGGGCTGTAGCCACATTATTAATGTACAAGTGTTTAGAGGTGAGCACAACTCACCTTATATGTTTTCCTAAGTGTTTTATCAGCGATTATGAACTGAAAAGAGTTTATCAGTAGAGAAATTCACATTGTGAGTTGGAACACAGAATAGCTCAACTCCATTGTGAAGAGAAATAGAACATAATCTGTTAAATAGGAATGAAGGCGACAACACACTGCTTCAGGAAATGTAACTACTTGAGGATTACCTGTTTCTAGTAAACAATGTTCACTTTGACAAAGAATGTTCAATCACTGCTGAATGATAGAGGGTTTGCCATCCTATTGAACTGGCCACAGAGATCTCATGTGATAAAACTGTGGAGGAATGAGGAACAAAGGGATGTTTTGCAAAAGATTCGTTTGGAAGGGACTACATATGTCATAGCAAATGTTTATGCACAATGGACGTACTATTTTTTCAAACAACTTGCTCAGGTCCTATGGTCTTTTGGGATGCATGATCTGAATTTAAGCAGCAATTTCACTATACCTAATAAGCCAGAACTTACATGTTTGTGAGCAATGGAGTAACATATAGGAGATACAATAATGAATACAGGCAATTGATATGGCAAGTGGATTTAGTGGACATCTGGTGGTTGATACAACCAGAGGAAAGAAATTATGCATTCTTCTCAGGAGTTTACTCCTTACTACTCTAGATTAGACTATACAGAGGTTTGGTTTTTATGGACCAGATGGGTGGGTTATTAGCAATGAGATAGGTGAGATCTGCTGTCAGACGATGCACATATCCTAATTGATATGTTCCTGCATGAAGGTGATACACTTCCTAGTGGATGTTGGAAACTAAATATCTTGCTCCTGTACCATATCCCTGTAGTTGATATCCTGGACATGTATCTTCAGCAGTTATGAAATAAAGACACGTATTATGTAGCCACTCTGGATTTACTTTGTGAAACCCTAAAGCCTTTTGTAAGAGGGAGGTCAGTAAACAGAGCTTTCATGCTAAATATTAACAATTGCAAAGAGTGGATGGACATAGAGGGCAAACTACAAGCATTGCTGATAAAATTTAGGAGGTGAGGATGAGGATGTAAATGACCTAGCAAGATGTAGAAATGTGTTGAACGAATACCTGATGAAGAAAGCAGAACATTGTGTAGGTCAAAGCAAGCAATACTTCTAAGAGTATGGGGATAAAACAAACAGACTTTTGGCACATAGACTAAAGAATGTTGTGGAATCGAGAATTCTATCGGCCTTAAAATATAATGTCAAATTGCTGACAAGGAATGAGGAAATGTTGAGGAGGTTAAGAGAATTCTATGTAAATCTGTACATTTAAAATATATATGTGTCAGTAGATGAAATTGGATGTTACTTGAATAGCATAAAAATGATTACTCTGATGGTCGAGGTGCCACACAGCTTGGTGAGACCAGTGTTGGAAAGGCAAATAGAAGTGATAAAGAGGATGAAGGCTGGGAAATCAAAATCATCATGGCCAAATGTTTTTCTAGATGTGTTTTATATGAAGATAGGCGGTTTTGTGGGATCCACCATCCAATCTCCCACTGTAACGGTGATCTTTGGATCCTAGCCAAGGTAATGGTTGAAATACGTGCATCAAAACTGGTCCAACACTCACAGGCAGGCAGTTTTTAACAGGGGAAGGGTTAGGCCATCACAAATCAGAGCCTTTATAAACCCAAAATGAAACTCAAGAGTGGCAATGATGGTAGTTAGCCTGAATGGGAATAAGGCATTTCACAGGGTGTTCTGGACCTTTGTGATTGGATACCTATGCAGACTCGGACTGCCCAGGAGGTTGGTATGATTTATGCAGAGGTGAATGAGACAAGGGTCTCACTATCCCTGCTTCTATACTACCACTCCCTAGACGTTTTTTGAGACTACTGCACCCCCTTTCAGAGATAGCACCCATAAAATACTTGCTTGCTCTGGTAATGTCCTGCTATTGTTTCACACAAAGGCTTCAATCCCATATATAAATATAATGGGACTTCCTTTTACAAATTATATATTGATAAAACTGTGATGATGCTGATTTCCTTCATTTGTTATACGGGTTGATGTGGCAGGTGTGGATTCAGATGGTGCAATGAAGGAATTAAATACCTCAGAAGTGAGATGAGAAGAGAGGCAAATGGAATATTACAATATAATCTGATGACAGTTTTCAATAAAAATGAAGTTGTATCTAGGTGGACGGTACTGTATTTTAGCTTGTGGGAAAAAGTAAACATCATAAAAATGAAGTCATACAAAGGATTCCTTCTGTCTTCCAGTGTGTACCATATAGATTGAGTAAGAACAAGTTCTGCATGTTTTATATAGTGAGGGGTCCTTTGGGGACTGAGAAAAAAGGCTACGTTCTCATCGAAAGGTGAGGAGTCCTGGATACTTTGGGTGTTTGGACATTACAAAATATAATGAGGATTGTATTTAAATTCAATATCGAAACACTTGATGGGCCTAGACACAAATACTTGATGGAGATAGAGGAAATCACATCTGCCCTCGATACAATAGAAGGCTTGGTCAAGATTGAGAGGTTAGTGAACAGGAGATATATACTGAGATTGTGAAAAAAGGGCATTCATGTATGGCTTGAAACCTTGAAGATTATGGACCAAGACAGGAGATGTTGAACCATTATTTGGGTAAATCAGAGATTTTGAAACATCTATAGATAGCTATGTTTGACCTCTTGGATCCCTTGTGGCATAATTTAATAGATCAGCTTTGATTCAATGGACATACTTTGATTTTTTATTTACTCTGCTTCAAATATAAACTAAGTGGAGGAATTGAGATTTGACAAACAGCTGAGATTTGGCTTACTCTCTGTGTTTGCCCCTGTTCATGAACACGTTTTTGGTTTCCCTGACATCTACTCTCTCTTCATTGCACGGAAAAGAGTTACCAACTGTTAGCACAGGTAAATACTGTTAAGACGACAGGGGAGTTGTGTTGGAATTTCTGGAGGGAGTTATACAAAGAAATACTGCAGGAGACAAAAGCATACTCAGAATGAACTTCTAGTTCAACAAAGAGAAAACTGGACATTCAATTCCAGACTACTCAAGAATAAACTATTACTGGACATGTAATAGGGAGGAGACTTTCTCCATGAGACGCATCTTCTAACAGCGCCCAAAAGTAACTAACCCCTAGTGATGCATTTGATGTAGACTTGAACAAATTATTGAAAAGTCCATCCTGACCCTACTATTGTGAAACAGCAATATTTTCAACATGAGCTGGGGCAAAGGAGATTTTGTAATACATTTGATAATTGTAGACATAAATTGGAAAGAATTGATAGATAATCATTGTTGGGGAATGAGAGACTAGGATGATGAAATGATTCAGTTGAGCTAATGTGAGAAAGTGATGTTTAGAAGAATAATGGTGCAGTGGAAGTTCAGGAAAGGTTTTGTGAGATTTCTAGATTGTTCTAATGCACAAACCTTTGCAACTGTTTCCAAGCTAGAAATGCGATGGCATGTGCTATAAGGAAGGCATGGTACCAAACAGTAAGACAGACGCAAGTTATAACAGTTCAAAGGTGTTTATTGAACGTTAATTGTGTTTGAAAAAATACCTATCTAATCATAAATCTAAAGATGAGAGCAAGCTACGCCCATCAAATAATAATAACAAAGTCCTAGTCGAGTCTGTCAAAATAAAAGGGTCTATACTAATAAACCCATTGCCAATACTTACTTCTAAATACAAATAGTTTGGGAAACAAAGTTATGCAAAAGAAAAGTGATGAAGAAATGATATGTCAGGATATTCAAGCAGCTAGCTCCCCTTCCCTAAGTTTTCAGCACAGGACAAGCTGGCACACTCAAGCTAAGCACAATCTCTGGCTTCTCTAGAACAAGGATGCAGTTCAAAACCTGAACATCAGGGCCTTCTGTGCCAAACTCTCCTTGCCATTCAAAGTATCTTATTTCAGGGGGCTCTTTGCAACACAACAAACATTAAAGTTCCTTTCTTCTTAGGATTTCACATATTCAACTCCTTGTGTGATTTACTGTTCACCCCAGGTTCCCCTCTGCTGGCTCAGACCCACTTTAACAGAAAACCTTCAATTGCTCCCCCTCCCCCGGGCTCGGACCAAAAGTATCTACTTTTCCAAACTCTCTCTACTTCATCAAAATCAAAGACTTTCGACTGTGCGCAGGATTTTGCTTGACCCATCGCAGGACCAATTCGATTCACAATGACTCGCTCTCTTCTTGATATAACCTTGTTCTCAGTTTCACTTTTGCAACTTCCCAGCTGGATACCTTACAGAGACCTTTGATTGAGCACCCGGTGGTTCCAGACCACTCTGTCAAAGGTATTGTATCTTGCTTTTAAAGTGCAATCACTCATTAGCAGTTCAATTTTACTTGCGTCTCTTATGACACGCGTTTTAACAATGTTCGTTCCAGAGCTCGCCATAAAATGCTGCTTAGCTTCAACAAAGACCGGACTTGTATCGGTCACCCCAACTCACCACCTGTGTTGATTTCACTGACGCTGCTTTGTTCTTGGAGCCAAGAACAGTACCACGGTGGCTGGTGCTTCTCCCCACCTTGATTTATGACACACAATGCAGGAATCTTTAGCCCGGTTTCCTGGTCTTACGCTTTCAATTCTGGAGTTTTATGGAAAGTAACGGTTCCTTCTTGAAAAGGTCAAGGGAACTTCCCTCCTTGCAATCCTCTTCTGATTTGATGTCTTTCTTCTCTCGTTCTGCTGCCTTCTCGAAACTGCTGTTTCCTCATGTGCTTTGACTCACTCAGTGTGTGCTCTCAGAAGCTTAATGGAAGTCAGGTGTGTGTGATGGTCACTGATTGCCTGACCTCGCCTGCCCATTGTATTGGGACACATCAGGTATACTGCTCGGATGTCTTTTTCTTTCATAGTGGGCTGTCCGTGTGAAAGTGTTCATGTTGTAAAAGGGGGAAGTAGAGTTCCTAAATATCCTACCTACTGGGATGGGGTAAAGGTGTCACAGGGAAAGGGATACCACATCTCACCATCCGTTGTCCCACTCCGACTGCCCAAAGACCCCTCACACAGGTGATCCTCCCGCACTGGTCCGCCCCCAGGAATGGGATCCAAAACAGATGAATAAAATGGGGACTAGTGGGTGAGACACTTACTGGTTTCTCACAGTACGCATCAAAGATATGGTGATCTAATGAGACCTCCACTTACAGCCCCACTCCCTCTTTAATGTTCTCTTAATTTCCTTGTCTTTCTCTCCTGTAAATTGGCTCCCTCTCTCTTTATCGTTTATTTCTTGCTCCTCTCTTGGAACCTTGTGTATCATCACAAGCAGCGGCATTTGAACATGACAATAAAGTTTACAAGTGGGCAACCTGGGACTATGCAAAAACCACTATTGTCTTGTTTGTGAGATTTCCAGGATTGATTCATGAGTTTGTAGCTGCTGAACAAAAATCAAATTAAATAATTTCATTGTTTTAGTTTTATAAAAAGATGATGCAGATCCTGCTCCAACAGTATTCCACCACATATGGCCCAAGAAGGGGAGCGAGAACAACCACACGCGGCATCCGGTACTGGCAACCTTTATTTTTCTATACCAAATTCCATAGGTACCACACCAAAGGGATCATTCAAAGCCCAACTGTATTGCACAACATATTGGACTTATACAAGAAGAACTGGAGGAGTAGTGAAGGTATATATGACAAGGAGACCCATGTGATATAGTCAAATGGCTCCAACGAAGGACTACAAAATCCAAACCATACAGAGGATGTTCGGTTTTTAAGAATAATTGGAAGTGTTCAACCCAAAAGGCAGAGCCCTTTAAGTGAGCAGTTAAATGGGAGAGTGGCAGAAAGAGGACTATGCACAGATCCCTTGAAATAAATTAACAGAACAATGCAGTCTACGAAGGAGATTTGTCTACTGAGCTTACTAAACTCATGTTATCGGTTTCCACCTTTGTTGGTCATTGTTTGGTTTTATGAGACATCATGTAGCCTTTGATAGAAGAGCACTTTATTGAAATTAACCCCTTTGGATTCCATTATATTATTTTTACACTAGGTCCACTAATACCGAGACTGGCTGCTCCATATACATAATCTAACACATTTCTTTAGAGAATTGTCCAGAACTTCACATGTGCTCTCCACACATACAGGACTCTTGGGGCTGTTATGTGCCCTTCCCCTGGTAACATCCCATCCCAGCCCTCCCTATTGCCTGATCACTGTGTCCGGTGCAAGTAGTCATCCCCCCATGTATAGATCCCATCTCATGTTCCCTGCTTCTTCCCACTGCCACTACTGTACACTTTTCTGTGTTATTCCCTCGGTTGTTGCTCTTTTTACCTGCCGCTAGAACACTGTTGCCTGCATCTCAGGTTTGTCACTCCTCCCCCGTTCATCGCTCAGTCCCTGCTCCTATGCTATATACCTCACCACTAACTACCCCTTCATGTAGTGCTCTTAAAAGTTCCCCAATCTTTCCAAAGCTAGGTAAACATATAATACATACCCACAAATATAAATAAATAAAATAAATCTCTGGTTTGGACTAACCACTAAAATGTTCATGCCATTGCCATTGACTATTCGATTTACCCAGCTTCTACAACCTTTAAAGAAACACGTGATTTTCCAAAACTAAAAGCCAAAATCTTTACACCATTGAAAATAAAGGATATTTTCTGCTACAAATTACGGGCACTGTGCCTCCTTTAGAGGTACTGAAGGCTCACCTCACCACAAATAGTATTACCCTGATCTGATCATATTAACTACTTTGAGAAAAACATAGAAAATGGTACTTCAACCACCAATGGGGAAGAGAAAATCACTATTCCATATTTGCGAACCCTACCAATTTAGGCAGTCGGCTACTGTTTTTTAAGCAGTCCTAGTTCCTTCTGATTTTGTTGTCAAAACCTACACATTTACAGCTCCAGACTTGGCTATCTAAAGCCAAGCCAGCACAGCATGAGCAACAAACAGTATCCTCACAGTATATTGGAATGTGGGCTTGTTAATGGCCAATTAATTTGATTGATGTTGACATGCTGCTGGCCATGACCTACCCTGAAACAGACAAACTCTCTGCCCTGGACGGCGTGAGGTCCAAGCAAGTGTCAGAGCATCAGCGTGACGCCACACACATCCCGTGCCTCTCAGAGTTGCCTGCCTGAGCTCATCATTGATACTGTTTATTAAGAGCTCCAAGTGGGGGCTGTCTCACTGCAGAAATTCGTCTGAACATGCCAGCGTGTTTCACTGTTTTCCAAACGTCTCCAATCTCTGAGGGAGGTGAATTAGTTACTTATTTTAATAACTGTAACTGTAATCAGGTAGTGTTCTGGCTCAGGGTTCCTTAGACACAGGGTCTGTTCATTAAACTTACTTTCCAACAAACGTTGAGCACAGATCGCTTGTAAAGGTTGCAAAGAAGTCAATGCACATTGTAAGGTTGCAGAAGGAGGAGAATGACACACGGGTGGCATGATGATTGCTGTAGACTTTTATTAGTGAAAATAATAAAGTGACAACCTAACTTTCCCTAACTCTAAGAGAGGTTTCCCTGTCTCAATGAAACCACTAAGGGTTCTGTCAGAATGCCTGTGTAAATAAATAGTACACCATCCTGTGTCCAAAAACATATGTCTGTCCCTTACACTTAAAACTAAACTATAGATAAAGTAGACATGCTGCTGACCATTACTGATCAGCCGGGGCCATTGACACATGTGCTGAAGGAACAAGAGGAATTTAGGGGCATAGCAGTCTTGAAGTTCAATGTCAGAAAGTCAGAGACCCTTCATTTAAAACTACCGGAAGAACATCTTACAGAGGCTAAGTTTAAATTGGCCATTTCCTGGACCACAAAGAGGATCAAATACTTGGCGGTGATGCCCACCAGTAAACTTAAAATTATACTCTGTAGATTTTCTGGTAATCTTGATTAATATTAGGAGCAACCTGCAGTGGTGGAACCCAATTGCAGTGTCCTGGCTCGGCCACATCACTGCGATCAAAATGACGGTGTTGACACAGCTTATCTACTTATTTCAGGCTCTCACGATTTAAATTCTGAAGCACTTTTTCAAAACATTAAACCGCATAGCAAGTACATTTGTATGGAAGGGCAAAAGACAGCGGGCCTTATTAGGATTTTGGAGGTAGTCATGCCGACTTTTGCGGGCCCGGTAATTCCCATTCTTGGGAACCGGACCCGGTACATCCCCATTCCCATTTGAGCCCCGACAGGGCCCATTTGAGCCCCAAAGGAGAAAATCTAACTTTCCCTAACTCTAAGAGAGGGTTCCCTGTCTCAACAAAACCACTAAGGGTTCTGTCAGAATGCCTGTGTAAATCAATAGTACACCATCCTGTGTCCAAACACTTATTTCTGTCCCTTACACTTAAAACTAAACTATAGATAAAGTAGACCTACTTGTTCCAGAAGAATATCTCCCTTCTTCCGGACTGGGGATAGAAGTTCCTTCACAGGTGTTGGCTTCTTCTTAGGGGACAGGCTCCCTTCCCCGGATAAAATTGTCTCCAACATAAAAGGCAAAGGTTCAAGCACTTCTCATTGGCAGACCCACTGCCTGTCTTCTAACTCCCTTCTCCTGGTATCTTGATTTAAGAGTTCAAAACAACCAAAGGGAATGACTCCCTTTCCCTGGTCTTGTTTACCAGGAGAATGACTCCCTTCGCCTGGTATCTTGATTTAAGAGTTCAACAACACTAGGGGGAATTACTCCTTTACCCTGTCCTCTTTTCACTTTGGTAAAACAGTTCAACACCAGGTGGAGTGACTCCATTCCCCTCCCTTTTCTTTCACAGAGAAATTACAGGGTCACTGAATCTGTAAAAAACTAAGCGGGCAGAATAGGCATTTTTGAACGCCAAACAACGCTACTACATAGGGGCGAACAAAGTGGACACAATGTTGGCTAATCTGCTCAGGGGGCAGAAGAGTTCCAAAATGATTTGCAATATCTTAGATGACAACGGAAACAGGGTCATGAAAACAGATGTGATTAAGTTGAAATTCGCAAGGTTTTACGGGGGTCTCAATTCATCAGAGGGCCCATCGCCTGAGCCACAACAGCAATACCTGAATCATCTCCCAATCCCAAAAATTGACAATACAGCGTAAAATTACATCAAAGTGGAGCTCACAGAAGAGGAAGTACTTGGCGTGATTAAAATCATCCCCTAAAATAAGTTGGTGGACCCAGACAGTTTATTTGCTGGTTTTTACAACATTTTTAGAGGAGCACTGGCGCTGGTACTAAGGCATTAAACCGCATAGCAAGTACATTTGTATGGAAGGGCAAAAGACAGCGGGCCTCATTAGGATTTTGGAGGTAGCCATGCCGACTTTTGCGGGCCCGGTAATTCCCATTCTTGGGACCCGGACACGGTACATCTCCATTCCTATTTGAGCCCCCATAGGGCTCAATGGGAATGGGGAAGATGCTAACAATGGGCCCGTTAATGACAGGCCCATGTTAGCATTCTGGACTGCTAGCGGGTCCCGCTCTGCACGTCTGGTCTGGCCAGGCATCCAGAGCGGGACTCGTTGCAGACCTCGTAATGTGGCAGCCCAGAATGAACGGTGCCGGTACCTTACCAGCACCGTTCATTCCGTGGCCACTACACTCCTAATGAGGCCCAGCGTCTTTAGCGTAAAGTATTGACAGCCCTCAGGGGAAAGGGAGGACTTGTCTTCCCTGGCTTTCAAAGGTACTATGAGGCAGAACGAATCAGAATTATAAGGGAATGAGTCTGCAGTGAATTCAGGAAACAATAGGTCGAGATGAACAAAACAGTGGTCACACATCCCTAACATTAAATGCTATGGCTCCCTAGAAAGGATAGACCGAGAAAGCAGTGAAGCCAGAATTCCAAGCTAGTGGGTGATATATGAAATAGCCTTGTCTGGAAGAATCACATATCCACATTCCCATCCCCTTTTACCCGACTGTTTAAAAATCCCCAGTTCTCCCCTGGAAAAAAGGGCATTTGTAAGATGACAGGAGGGTGGTTGACCTAAGTTGTGGGACTTATTCCCAGGCTCAACAGTCAAAATGTTTAATGACTTTAATCAATGTTTTTTACTAAAGGAAGATGAACGCCTTCATTATTTTCAGTTGCGACATTGGGCTTTCAACTGGGAAAACAAGCAAGCAGCTTTGAGAACATTTATTGACCGCTTTCGAAAACATTTTAATCACTCAGGAAGGAGCAAAATGGATCATCACTGACATATATGGGATCCCCGCTAATACAGGGAAACAAAAGGTATGGTCATACATGACCAATTGGGCGAAATCGGTAGAGGAAAAAATACCTGTGGATCACTGGGAGAGATTGTGGAGGGACATTTCCAAACTAACAAAAGCGATACAGATTTGTGAGATGTGATATAAATTGATGTTCCAATGACAGTCTCTTGTCAAGCGCCAACATATATTTATGCAAACATCTGCAAACATCCTCGGGATGTTCGAGAGACTGCAGACAAGGGGGTTCATGGATACATATATGGTGAGAATGCCTGAAACTGCAGGGATTCTGGGAGGCAGTGCAGAACTCGATCCGCTCAATGTTTAATATGCAAGATGGCAAATCACCCCTGAGCCTCTTGTTGGAGATTTGGGAACAAGGACAATGACCCAAGACTAAAGCAATAAGGAGAGCCATCACAATATTGGTAATAGCAGCGCTTTTACTTGCAGGCCAGAGGTGGAAAGGGGAGCGGTACCAACTTACCAACTTTTCAGGAGTGGTTAAATAAAAAACATGGGAATTTGTGGCTTTGGAATGGATGACATACTCCTCACAATAAAAACAAACACAGTTTAGTAGCGATCGGAGGAAAGGAGCTTTCTAAAAAAGGACTACAGATTGCAATCCTGTCCACAAAGACCTAAATGATTAGACATTGCTTAAAAGCAGGTGCTCACCTCGCTGTTCCGAGAGGGGGTTTCAAGGAGGGGTGGAAGGGATAACTGGTAATTTATATCTTCTCTGTATTTTTGCCATGAGTGCAAATGGTACAACACACAATAAAAAGATGTTTAAATAAAATGTTTTATTTCATTTGATTTAGTGGCAATAATAACATACATCATTTTATATAAAATAACGTAAAGTATGTTTTAAAACAATAACTTCATCCTAATAAGTGTAACCATAAAGCATATACTTTAATGAACTGCAAAAAACATAATAAAAGTGCTGTCATATAAACCATATGATCATATAAACAACGTGCAATGTCTGTGCTTACAGAAACTGAACATGCTCGTATTCTCACATGGGTCGCACCTTCCAGATGTCACACATTGCTAATATTAATATATCATACTCTTAAAAGCCGTATAGTCTGCCTTGATGTGGAATTCACCATTTAATGTAATTTCTTTGGCTTCGGAAAATATCCAATTAAGATAAAGTTTGTAGAGACAGCATAATTCGGCATATATTCATTTAAATTCAAGTCTAACCTATTTAGTTCAAACATAACATGTTTCAAAGATGTAATAGAAAAGTTTATATATACTGCAAGACTGATTTGTATTAAACCATATGGGATGTGGAAAGCCTGATCACTCTTCCTACAATAGTTAAACTAAATCACCTATATTTCTTTTACAACAGAGGCACCGTTACGAAGAGAAATGCACCCTATGCAGATATGGTGTTAAGAAAATGTGCTTGGCTGCATGTACCCTTTACCTCCCACAGCGCATTATTCTCTAATCCCCTGCTCTGCATTTGAATTCTCAAATAGCCGACACGTTTGTTTTAATTTTATTTGCTTTTTTGTGTGAATGAGGAAAAGAGCTAGGCAAAGGACAACGATCGCATGGACATACATCACTTCCATTTCAAGTCAGGTTAGACGAAAAACCTCAACAGAGGCTTTTTTTGTAGGCCCCAACTTTATTTAGAAGGGAATTGACTCTTCTCTTATCTCCCAAATCTCTTTGTTTACGTTGTTGTAAGAGAACCATGTTGAGCACTTCATAAAGGTCCCTGATGCCTTTGTCAGAGATGTGTTGTTCTACAGTCAGCAGAAAACGGAAAGTGGTTGAATTTCGGCAGATCATAGCTGGATCATGCCGGCAAAAGCCCCTTACTGCCCACCTTTCCAAATCTCTTTATTTCGATCGATATGGGAGATTCTAACCACATTTACAATTAGCTCCCTGTCCCCATCATCCCAGATCTTCTGGTTAGGTGGGAGGCTGAAGGTTTATTTATGTATTTATTTATTTATATAAAAGTGGAACAATGCTCTTTTGATCACAAAAGAACATACAATAGATAAGAAATCAGATATAACGGCAATCAGCGAGCTTCTTACAATGGGGTGAGGGACGTTTTGACCAGGTTATGGAGGGGAGTAAATGGAACAGTCACCGGGGACAATACATAAGTGGATATACATTGTTTAAGGACAACCAGCATTGGACATTTTTAAGTGCAGGTACGCAGTACTGCCAACTGTGCTCAGGACATGACCGTGCTGGGTGAAGTGCTAGAATGGAGAAAGAGGAAGTGAGAGACAGAGGCAGGTTAGAGGCGAGCAAACAATGTTAGCTAGCAGGCAGATAAGAGGTACCCCAAGAGGCGATGAGGTAGGCCTTTAGTTTGGTTTTGAACAAATCTGTGTGGCCTGTATCTCAGATGTCTGGGGAAAGAGAATTCCATGCAAGTGGAGCAAGAAGAGAGAAAGAGTGGAAGTACGAGGAAGCACAGGGAGGGCGATGAGTTACAAGTGTAATCGAGGAGGCAGAGCAGAGATTTCGAGAAAGACCTGTAGAGTTGGATAGAGGACGATAGACAAAGTGGTCCCTACCATGAATAGATTTGTGAAGGAGAAGACATTTAAATCTGGCCCTGTTTTGCATCACTAGCCATCCAACCTGGCAATGATATGAGGAAGTAGGTGTGAAGTGAGGCAGTTCAAAGAAAGTCATGGTAGAGAAGTTAATGATCTTGTTGAGACAGAAAGCATATTTGGGGAGACCAAAGAAAATGCTGCCACAGTAGTCCAGTGTAGAGAAGACATGAGTTGCAAAGAGATCCTTGGCGGATTTGAAAGGAAGGAGGTGCCTGATTTTTCAAATATTTAGGAGGTTGAGGCGTGCTGCTGTTCCAGTTTTGGAGATGAAAGTAGTGAAGGTATGAGAAGGGTCATAGATGATGCTGAGTTTTCTAGCTGAAGAAGAGTAAGGAAGAGTGTCAGGTGGGAACTCGTTGGGCACAGGAAGAGATGAGAGAGAGCTTTTGGCAGCAAGAAGTTTGACATCAGAGAATGCAAAGCCATCCAATATTTAATGGCAGGAAGACAGTTGAACATTTTGATAGAGAGATCAGAGAAGAGTTCAGGAAAAGAGAAGAAGATGTGAGTGTCATCCGCAAAGAGTTGGTACGAGAACCCAGGAGGAGATTAGTACCCCAACAGCAGAAGTGTAGAGTATAAAGAGGTGCAGAGCCAAGACAGACCCTTGTGGATCAGCAACAGTCAGAATAGTGAGTTGAGAGGTGCTGTTGCTCCAGGTGACAGAAAATTGGAATTTACAAGGGAGGATTCCATCCAGGCATTGGCTTGATCAAGAATCCCAGGAAGAAAGAGAGTATTAAGGAGATCAGAGTGATTGACAGTGTCAACGGTAGCAGACAGGTCAAGGAGATTTAGGATAGAGGATAGTTTTGAGTGCTTAGCAGAGGTGATGACGTTGGACACATTCATGAGAGCAGTTTCTGTGAAGTGACAGGAGTAAAACATCTGCTTGTAGGGGGCCTTGTAGGTTGTGGATGCATAAAAAATGTGTAAGATGATTGAACACAACACTTTCAAGCACTTTAGAGTAGTGCAGAAAGAGGCACAGGGCGATAGTTAGCCGTTAGGTTCGGATCAGACCCTTGCTTTGTTAGGAGAGGGATGACCATGGCTGTTTTGGAAACAGAGGGGGAGCAAGCAGAGCCGAAGGACAGGTTGAAGAGTTCAGGGAGGTGAGAGGCCTCTATAGGGACAATAGGCTTGACTAGCTGAGGAGCAGGTGGGTCTGATGGGGCACACGAGGGGTTAGCCTTCATCAAGAGAGATAGCACTTTGTCAGTATTAGTGTGACTAAAGTGAGAGATAAAGGCAGAGGATGATGGTAGAGTAGGCGCAGTGTAAAATGTAGGAGGAGGGACTGTGAAGAAGGTCAGGAGATAGACTCTAAATTTGAGTACGTTTTGCAATAAAGTATTAGGCCAGGTCATTAGCTGTGAGAGTGGAGTTGATAGTCATAGACTTTGGAGGAGTGTGTTTTATGGTGCTCTGTAGCCGGCGAGGATGGTTGGAGTGGGAGTCAATGAGGGTTAGGTAGAATTCCCTTTTAGCAGAGAGAGTTTAGGGCAGAGAGGTAGAGTTGCAGGTGCTCATGTGAGTGGGTGTGCCTCCATTTGCACAGCAGCCAATAAATGTCTGTGTGGCAAGACCGTATGAATGGGTTGACCCATGGTTGAGGATGCTGAGACTTAGGGGAGAAAGTAAGCAGTGGGAAGTGAGAGGAGAATGAGTCATATAGTAGGGGTTGGAAGCTGGAGAAGGAAGTGTTGGTGGAAGAGGTATCTGGTGTGAAGGAGGAGAGTGAGAACTGTAAGTCGGAGAGAAAGGGGGAATGGCAGAAGGTTTACACTTCCTTCTAGTAATATGTGTAGCAAGATGTGAGGAAAGGTCAGAGGGTGGAAAGGAGATGCTGGTGGAAACAATTGCGTGATCACATATAGATGGTGTGACAGTAGTATTAGTGGCTGAGAGAGAGGTAGAGATGAATAAGAAATCCAAGGAGTTACCCCCTGTGTGGATAGGTAGGATATGGATAGAGTGGAGAGTGTGGTCACTAAGAAAAGACTGAAGGTCAGATTTCTGTGAAGTGGTTGGAGAGGGAAGTTTAAAGTCACCTATGATAATGAAGTGATGTGTATTGAAAAGTGAATAAAGAAGTTACCCAAGGTCATCAAAGAATGGTCCAGTGGGACCAGGAGGGCAATAGATGGAGATGATGTGAACTGAGTGAGGCAGAGCAATAGTAATGATGTTGAATTCAATAGAGAGAGAGGATGTGGCATTGGGCATTTGTGTGGCATTGAGGCTGGAAAAGAGTAGGTGCCAGACACTCCACCTCTGCCAGTCCGTCAAAGAGATTGAAGGCAGGAGTTGTGTAGGGCTGCCAGAGTGGCAGTGACAGATGGAGAAATCCAGGTTTCATTGATAGCAAGAAGGTCTAGGGGAGGAGAGCTGAAGTGAAAGTAGTCAATGATAAAGGAAGTTTTGTTTCATACAGACTGAGCATTCCAGGGTGCAGTTTTCAGTTGATGAGGCAAATAAGAGAAGAGAAGTTGAGTCTCAGAGGAAGAGAGGCGAGGTGGATAGGTGTTAAAGAAGGTATGGTTAGCTCGTCGGTTTTGTTTGTTGTAAGGATGTGGAAGAGAAATGGAGTAGTAGGAGATTTGAGTGGCAAGTTTTATAACAGGGATAGGAAAGGAGGACATTGTAGTTTGATTGGAGAAAGCATAGGGAGAGGTGAGTAGGAGCAGCAGGAGGAGCAGGAGTGAATGCATTATAGGTTAGTAGCACGGTGTGGAGAGATAGCACAGTAATTAGGAAGCATTGGTAACTCACAGGTGCAACAGAGAGAAAGGCAAAGGCTAAGAGGCAAAGAGGCTGGGCAAGGGCTGGTCTTCAACCTTCACTGCTGCACCCTTAACTGTGATGCCTCTGGCTGGGTGCCCCTAGGAAGTTCAGAAGGGATGACACACACTCTTATCACCTGATCATGTAGTCCATCAGTGGTTGATCTTTTTGATATTTTCCCTGCTGTTGCTGGTCTGAGGCTTATTCTTACTTATTGGTGTTGCAAGAGGAGTCTCTTGTGGCTTTCGGCTGGAGATGGGTTTGGTCCAAAATGATGTCAAGGATCCAAGATGACCACAGGAAGTGATGTCATGGATCCAAGATGACTGCTGGAAGTTATGTCAGTGACCAATCTAAGATGGATACTGTGAGAAAGTTCCAGACAGAAAGTGAAGCCAACAACAAGAAGGAATTACACACGCTCTTGTCACCTGATAGCCTAGTCCATCAGTTGTTGGTCTGATACTGTTGCTCAGATGAGGTGATTTCTACCTGATTGGTGTTGCAAGAGGAGCCTCTTATGGCTCTCTCCCACTCCCTTGACCTCAAAACTGACATTGTAACCCCCATCACCTACCTCCTCTCCCCTCCCCCCACATTTCCCCTCCTTTAAGTAAATTGTTCTACATATTGTTCCACTGATTTGTTTCATGTTTGTAAATATGCTTTTCTCATTACTGTACCTGTTGTTATACTGTAAAGCGCTTTGGCTTAAAGCGCTATATAAACTCAATAAACATAAACATAATGAATTATCAAAGGGCCTGAACAGTTCATATGATCTGGATAGATGTGCTGTGGTTCCTCTGAAAGGGGATGTCCTTTCACATTTGGTCCTGACTAACAATGGGAGGCTATGTCAACTACTCCAGATTTCAAGGACCAGACTTTCGCCTGAAACTAGAACTGTCACTCAAGAAGAAGTTTGGAAAATCCCAATTTATTTCCATGCTTTTGAATAGACTACATTTATGCTTTGAGAGAATGACCAAAATACATACAATACTATACCAGGGCAAATAATCCACTCAATCAGCCTAAAATGCTATCCATGACAGGTCAGTCACAAATGTGGATCTTTATTTCAGGTCCTATGTTCAAATGTAGCAATGTTTCCTACTTTACGCATTGATCCGTATATTTCCAAGAACTTAATTTGGGACACAAAGGGATAAGTAGATGATTATATGTCCTGTGAATTATATTTGTATTTCTAAGTAGTTATACGTGATTATTATTATTATACTTTTTGTTGAATATATGAATATATGCACCTTAGGTTTGCATATTGTTTTCAATGACTATTATTATCTATTTGGCTGCATATGCATGCATGCATGGGATGTATACATTGTAAACCTAGCTCACTGCAGCAGTGTACCTAGGGGACACACATAGTGAGTTACATGCAGTGTGTAGGTAGAGTAGAGGATCTGAAATTAATTGGGGATGGACAAGAGATCTCCGGAGCGGGAGAATTAAGGTTGAGTGGAGCAATCAGTGACATGTTCTTTGAAGATTAGGGTCCTGAGATTCTTCCTAAAGTGTAGGGTGGAGGGGTGCAGTCTAATCTAAACTGGTATTCCAGAGACAGGGTGCATAGCAGGAAAAGGCTGTTTACTCTTGCAGTTCTTTATTTCGAGTCAGGGGGTGTTTTGATATCTGGTGAGTTCCTTGGCCAGGTAGAGAGGTTTCTGGTTGTAACTACTTTGTATTTGATGCAACCTGTCTTTGACATGTTGAGGGGGTAGTCAGTGCAGCTTCTTGACGATCGAGGTGATATGGTTCAATTTTCTAGCACTGTGATAAGGCACCTTCCTGGCATCTGGAACTCCTGAGAGTAGGATGTTTCGGACTTCCAGATGATAGATGTCCCAAGCTTGGACAACTGTTCAGAAATGTGTAGTAGTCATGTAAGGCTTAACATTTTGGACGAGCACAATCTGATACCATGCTTCTTGGGTCTTGGCAATGAGAGGTCACAGCTAATGATAAATCTTAGAGATGCTGCACACGGGTTAAAGTTAAGATGGGAATTTGTCAAGCTTCATGTCAGTTAACAATATTCGAACTTGAACATGCTTGATGGCATTTGCTAGGAAATGGCATTTGGTCTTTATTGTGATGAGTTTCAGGTCAGTTCGTGATATCGACGATTGGCAGAGTGAAAGTGCTTGGGTAAATGGATATCATTGATGAAATTGTTCTTTATTTAAATCTGTGTGTCATCTCTTTATTGGTGTATCTTAATGTTGGTGTTGGTTCTTCCAAAGGTTTCATACAGAGGTTGACGATTTCAGGGGTTAGGATGGAGCCAGGTTACTGTGCAAAGCAATGATGTGTCAGGCCCATGTGGACAAGTGTAGACAAGTTGCTCTGTTGGAGCGGTAGACAGATTACCACTGCAGGACCGTTCTATCAAAGCCTATGTGTATGGCAAGGAAGTTGAAGAGGGAAGTAGGTCGCTGAGAGGTCATGTAGGATGAGTAAGCAGGAGCCCCTTTTGTCCCTGGGCATCATCAATAATTTGTATGGTAATCTGGGATCCCAGAATGTGGGCAAGCTGGTGGTTCCTTACTTAAGATACTCACAAAAAGGTGGCTGGGCATTTTTTACTATAGAACCTAAACTCAGGAGCAAGTTATCAAGATCCTTTCGGAAAGGTCCATTATTTTACATTTTAAAAAAAAACACTTAACATTTTTTGGCAATCCAAGTATTTGGGAATGATATTAATAACTGTGGTGTTATCATCATAGTAACCTAGCACCACAAAACCATTCAGGAAGTGCTTCATAAATGGATATAACATAACATATGGTACCTCTCTATTTATTTTGGGAAAGACTGACTATGAAGCTGCCATTACATTTCTGTGCTGATTTTTAAATCCTGATTTTTGTGGAAGTACTGTTTTGTTGCTCAGGTATGCTTGTGTGCATAATCCCACTGACTGCAGGACTATCGCAATGCACTTGCATATATTTTACCCTACCCAGACTAAGATCATGTATTTTTCCTTTTCCATTTCTTTCTAAATCTTCACCTCTATCATAACTTCAACCCATCCCCACTGATTCAGTTACAGGCTCTGCAATACTGCATATTCATATTATCCACAGGGGGGATAGTGTTTGTCCAGTAAGGCTGACAGTTACATGAGCATAGCCACCAGGCAGACATACAAGAGGAGACAAATGCTTTTGAAAGTGTTCATAGTAAGTGATAACTTGAAAACAGACCGGCCTTTCTAAGCATTTATTAACAGCAATATATGCCAGTAGAGGTAATTTATAGGGGTTTTGATTTCAGAATAAACCCTGTTTGTGACCACAAGCTAAATGAAAGTGGAGATCATTCTTTGTGAACTGAAGTTATAAATATAAAAGGGATCTGCTCCAGCAGTGGTGCCACTAAGGGGCTCCAAGTAAGTGACACCTCTGCACTTGGTGATGGGCTCACTGGGATCACTGAGGTGATTTCATCAACGCATACACCACCCTTTGTATTTTTCTGCAGGGAGTTTAGCTGCGGAGGAGGGGATGTTGTTTTAATGAAGACACACAGCTATCAATGAACCAATGAGCGGTTACAACCTCTCCTAAGGAGTCTTGATGAAGGCCGGAAAAAGTAGAGGGGGCTCTCCTGTATTAGACAGGGGATACCGATTAAACTACTGGGCCGAAAACAAAGATGTGTCGACTAATTCCAATTGGACATTGTACAGGGAGGCAGGGAAATAACCAATGTGTTTAAAGGTGCACGAACTAGCACCACACTATGGGGGGCTGAGAGGAAGTGCGGTTAGAGCAAGAGGATTGCATTAGGAACAAGTGTTGTGAAACAATGTGTAAACAGCTCTGCTTGCATGTAATGATGTTCATGTAAAAGACCTCAAACACGTACAATGGGTTAATTTGAGGTGCCCAGCAAAAAATGTTGTATATTTTTGCCTAATCTACTCACCCCCACCTAATGTGTATTAATGGTTGTTATGATTGTTTTGTGGAGGATTTTGTTTGTTGATACTGAAACAGACCTGTATTATGTTCTTTGCACATCAAGTTCAAATAAACAGAAAATAACAACGGTGTGGTCTGAGCAGAGGTACATGTAAGGCCGGAGGGGCTTTTAAAATAGTTACAGTACTCCCATTTACGAGATTTTTGAATAGACTGTTCATATTTCTATACATGTGAAAGAAGGTGGGTGCTGCTTGCACTAATTTTCAAATGCAAATTCATATCTTTTGTATAATTAATCACAATAAAATGACACAGATTTCTGTATTCCCCCAGCCCACACATATCAGCATATGTGATATGAATCTGTGGAGTTCAGTTTCATAAAGTTATAGATTTTAATAATGTTATTAATGTTTAATATACATGGACAATACAAATGTGTACTGTTTAAATAGGGAATCATTAACAAACTCTTCTGCTGGTTCCCTTTTCAATTTGTCAATTTTTTACTGATTAAATAGAGAATAATAAACACAATCCTCCACTGGTTACTTTTTTCCCTACACTCTGCCATTGCAAAACTAAAGTGAAAACTGTATTTAAATTCATTTCTGTGTTGATTTTAAATAAGTGGACTATGTGTAATCCTCACTTGATTTAGGGATTCTCATGCCTTCTATAATAAGTCATGCAGTAGCTCTTGAGACGTATTTCCATTAGTCAATGGCTGATTAGGGTAATATTACAGGCCTTATTTGTTTTCCTCCATTAGGGCAATCATTTGGCTGACTTAATGGTGAGGCAGAGTTCAAAAGGTGTCACAATAGTGCAAGAAATGTGACTTTGAGGCTCGGCATTACAACAATTAGAGCTTCAACCATATGTTCAGTTCAGATTCCAATCTCTATGCAAACTGTGAACTTCAGCTAAGTGGAATTTTGAAATATTTATTTAAGACTACTCTCTTGAAATAAGCTCCCAGGGGTGGGCGCGTGTTTGCTCTGGGATGAAACTCTGGTCAACCATTTTATCAGCTCACTATAGGGCTGAGATGAAAACAAGTGTTATCCAAACCAATACAAAACCATTTATTTTCTACACATTTACACTATAACACGTTGTTTAAAGTCCACCATGTCACTCTAAACTTTGTAAAATTATCAGACAGTTGTTGGAAAAAGAAATATAATGGCACTTTATGTTTCCTCTCTGTTATATATAATATATATATATATAATTACCCATGTGCTTTTTATTTTTTATTATTATTTTTTTTTTTTATTATTGTTACATCACAAGTGATGGTTCATCGGAATTCTCTTGATGTAAAGCAGGGAAAGCACATAGGCGTGCCATTCCAAAACACATGGCAATATCCCACGAAATTACAGAATAATTCACTTGACTTTCTGAACTTTAAAATTAATATTTCTGTAGCACAGCTCATGTTCTCTTGATTGTTCAATTACATACTGAAAGACTTGGCATACTGAAAGACTTGGCCTTTGCACATTTTGACATATAGTTCCATGATTGATAAGGAATGATGTGATTATTGATGAAATATGATGCTGATTTTATGTTTATTTTCAGACTCCATATCTCTTCATTAGAATAAGTCCATAAAATCAATTGTTGTAATGTGAAAAAGTGTCATGAATGCAGAGAGTTGCTGTTTCCACTTTAAATTGGTTAAAATCCAGTCTGTGGGTGAAAGGTACTCAAGGCACAATATAGTTCCTAGTATGCAGTAGTTTGTGGCAAAGCCTCCATTGTGTGTCAGGTGCTGTATATGGACCCATCAGAATGATTTTGCGAAGTTTGGTGCGGTTTCGGGCAGGGGTGGCAAAGTTATAGGGGGTTTCCATAATGTGTGGAAATCCTCATAGACGCAATGGCAAAAAATATTGCTCGCGCCTACAGCCCAAACTGCTGGATGCATTTTTGCAAAATATGTGGTAGGAGCGGTGGCGCGGCCCCGAAAGTGTACTTTTGTAAATTTGGTGTAAATCCATCCAGTCGATTTTTTAAAAATGTCCAACAAGTAGGTTTTAAAAAATGTGTGATATCTGGGTGCGGTCCACAGGCTAATTTCCTGATTCACAGTCTGTAGATGTCTCTGGACTGTTGGGTATTTTGTGTAGATTTGAGACCCAGCGGTATTTTCTTACCGTCAAAAACAAAAATAGTTTAGTAATAACCACTCCTTGTATTTAGATTGGGTTTGGTATTATAGTGCTATAGTGGCTATGCATTATTTCAGTACACAGATACGTTTGGTTGGTATACATTTCGTTGTGGTATAGTGATGAGCGTAATTTCCTTGTTTTATTTGTGGCCCCAACATACAAAACCCCTTTCTTTTGTTTAGACTGTTCTTGTGATCTCTAGAGGCCTCAGGCTTCTACATTATTCAATAACACCACATTTTCATATGGAGTGCCACTTATGGCTGTTATCACTGATTTATCTACACCAGTGAGCTGTGCTTCCATAAAGTATTCACAATAACATGTGGTATTATCACTAATTTATTTACATTAGTGAGATTATGTTTCCATGGAGTATTCACAATAATATGTGGTATCAAGCCACACACACACATATACACTGAGTGGAACCACGCACACCGCTATTTATAATTACTCATAACATAACTTTTTCCACATAGGATGCTTGGCATATATTACCTAATAACCTCCCCTTTTATCATGTGATATGGGCTAACTGCACCAGAGAAAAACAGAAGCAAAAAGAAACCTTTACACTGGTTGTGATTTATACTAGTTTCATTTAAAAAATCATAGATTACCAGCGAGGCAGTCTTTTCTAGAATAAAGATAAGAGAAACAATTGCAAAATATTTGGCATTTCATTAGATTCTTTGGAACAATAAAAAAACAGTGCATCAGTGGACTTGGATTTAGATGGCAACATTAGAATGAAGCATTTAAATACAGTGATTCTTCAATAGAAATTATCGCTGCACTGCCTCCCTGAATTAGATTTCATTCACACACCGCACCCTCACTTTGTATAAGATAATTACCAGCAAGTTGCAGCTGTTCAGCACGCAAAATCTCTGGGCTGGTCACCTTCTTTAAAACTCAGGGCTTTCTTTTAGAGCACCCCAGCGAGAACATGCAGTTCCAAACTGCAATCTTCTATTCTCAAGCCGGTGCTAATCGACTGGAATCCCCAGCCTGTGAAGGTCAGCGGTGCACTGGAATGACGCCTCTCAGCCAGGCAACCCCACAGCCACTCCAGCCAAGTCCTCACCGAAGCTGTGCAAAATATCCACTAACTTTCTCTCTCCCCGAGATGCACCAAGAAACCTCTGTTACAGCCCCTAACGTGACGTGCACCCAATAAAAGTCTATCATGTCATACCCTTCTTCTTCAAACAATAGATCACTTTTCAGTAAGAAACTGTATCCACTAATTTCATGCTTATTCAAGTTTTGTTTCCTGAGCAAGGACCGTGAAAAGCACAGAGAAAGAGAAAGAAAAAAAAATTCTGAATGCACGTTTAAAGTGAGCCTCAGCCTGCCTCATTTTGCACTGGAGAACACATTATGGTGTTAATGAATTAAAATTGTGTTAGTATTTGTTAATTAGGTTAATTAATTAAATATCTAATGTGTCTCCATGAGTGAGGCATTTCAAGTAATAAGAAAAATGTGTGCTTTTTAAATATGAAAAAATTATGTGTTTTTGACTGAGTAGCCTGTCTTCATTTACATGTCCATATGTTTCATTGGGAATGCATGGCTTGCTGTGCCACATTATAGCAATAAATTAATCCCATGCAGTGGCGCTGCACTCCAAAAGCACGCTAAATAATACTACAGGACCAATCAGGGTCCAGCGTAATGTCCGTAGATATCGTACGCACCCGCTGTATGGATGGCGAAAAGCGTGGGCTGCGTCATATTTTTGGGAATGGTCACCCTGTTTGATATGCGGACAGCCACCAGTGAGGAAAAAGTGTGGAAAACACATTTGGGCTTATTTGGTGGCCAAAAAAGGGGCTGGAAAGTGTGGGGGAGTGGAATAGTTTGTATGGATCTGTTTTTATAGGTGAAAAAAGGGCTTGCAGGTGCTGCTGAGTCCGCGGGCAATGCTGTAGTCTGTGAATAGCAGGTGAGAAAAAATTTGGGAAACACATTTGGGGTTATTTGGTAGCTGAAAGAGGGTTTGTAAAGGGTGGGGAGTGGAATAAAGTTGAGATGCAGCTGTTTCTATAGGTGGATATCCGTGGACATCGTTTGGGTTACTGGGTATTCACCCCCCTGTAGATGCCATCCTGAGTTATATCATCCCACCCATCAACTCGCATATATTCAATTCCCGTCTCTTAGATTACCTCCTCATCTGAATGTTGCGCCATCAATAACGCTTGTGAAATTAAGTATTGTTTATATGGATCCCATACATCTTTTGGTATAGCACACGGTTAACAGTCATCCCATATTCAGTTTCCATCTCATTACAACAAAGAATGTCCTCTTTCGATTGTTCATTCATAGGCCGCTGTGTTCTCCCCCACACCATTGAAACCCTTCTTTTCGCCAGCAGTAGTAACAATCCTGCCAGTCTCCTCACACAACCCATAATATTTTGTGTATATCCCAGTAAAGCCACCACCGGTGTGGGCTCAATCCTCTACCCAGTTATATCACCCAGTATCTCAAATACATCCTCCTAAAAGTGAAAAATAGGGGGGCAGCTTGACGCCACATGGAGGAAGTCTGCTGGTTTACTCATACATTGTGAACATTCATCTGGAGTATCAGGAAAAAAACAGCAAAGTGTATGAGTATAGTAGAAATGAGGCAGGAATGTGAAGTGTATCAGTTTCCTACTATTAAGAGCTACCCCTAGCATCTCCTCCCACTTTCCTCGGGATGACTCTGCACATCCACCTCAAGTCCCTAGTGTTTTGCTATATAATTTTACACCATCCTGCTATTGTCCTCCAACCCTATCCCTTCATCCAGCATAGAGGCCATCTCCGGTTCCATCAGGAAAGTCAGGAATAAATCCTTCAAAGTATTGGGCAGTAGAAAAACACATCCAAGGACATAACATTCCCCTTACCTTTTCATCCCTCTATCCTCAGAAATTGCGCCTCCAGGAACAGATCTTGGAAACATGAGATACCCATCCATTCCACACAGCGTACATATCCCAATTCTCCAGTTAGTGGTAAACCCGGGATGTGAATAACTGGTAGTTTGTGAGAGTACAGAACCCTTCCCTTCTTTTTCCCTTTGATATTAACCCACACTCTACAGGTCAACTCCACCATGTACTTCGGTTTACATGGTCTACCAGGAGCCATTCATATAATTGCTTGTAGTAGGGACGGCGCCGCTAGGGCCCTTTCTATCTCAACATGTCTCCTATCCACCCCATCTCTGTACCAATATACCAAAAACTTGGCCTGGGCAGCTTCATAATATGCCTCCATGTCAGGCAGTGCCAACAGTCCTCTCTCCAGTGGCGCAACCATATTCTGCCATGCTATATGCCATGCTATAGGTGCCTGTCTACTCGCCCAGATGAACCATTATATCACTGATTGCACCTCTAAAATAAGACTTTGGCACCACCAATGGCACATTTAGAAATACAAAACTGGTGGTGCAAGACCATTTTTACTAGCGAGATCCTCTGGTAAAAATTGAGGGGAAGCCCTATCCATCGCCACAAAACCATTTTAGTGTGCTCCAGCACCTTTTCATAATTGCATCGGTACAGAGTCTCAGAAGATTGAGCCATATCTCTCCCCAAATATCAAGTGTATTCCATTTCCCACTAGAACGCAAAACCATCAATAAACTGCCCAGTGGTTTCTGTGAGTGGAAAGAGCACTGATTTTGTAGTACTTATTTTCAATCTGGAGAATACCCCATACTCCCAAACATCTTCCGTAATTAGCGCTAAATTCTCTTGTGGATCTTTAATACAAATCATCATGTCATTGGCATACAGAGACACCACCACCTTATGGTTGTAGAACTGCACTCCCCTGTGTATGTGACTATCTCTCAGGAATTCAGCGAGCGTCTCAATTGCAAGGGCAAATAGCAGGACACCCTTGTCTTGTGCCCCTCCCCAGCGATAGGTTCAATGTAAATTGACCGATCACTCTAATTTTAGCACTGGGTAGGGTGTATAGTAATGAAACCATAACCATGGATATAAACCCCTCTCTCATCTCCATTCTCCTCAAAACTGCAAAGAGAAATGGCCATTCCACTAAATCAAGCCTTCTTGGCATCCAGTAGTGCTCCTACCACAGTCAGTCGGACATACTACCCACATCAGACCAACCATGCAGTACAGTCCATAGGTGGTAAAGCATCCTGGAATGAAACCTGATTGATCCGCTTTAACAAATGTATGCATCTGGGGCGCCAACCTAGTAGCTAGCAGGTTCACCAGTATTTTGTTGTCCCGGTTAATCAGTGAGATTGGGCCGTAAGAAGAACTTTCATCTGCTGCTTTCCCCAATTTTAATAACACAGCAACCACCACCTCCCACATGGCAGCCGGCAGTTTCCCCTACCGCAATGCCTGTTGATAAATATCTACCAAATGGGGGGGGGGGCAGTCGTGATGCAAAAATGTATAAAACTCGTGGTGTAGCCATCTGGACCAGGGGCTTTCCCGGATGACAGTGCCTTTATGGCCTGTATAATTTCCTGCTCTGTAACTGGTCTACATTACCATTCTCGCTCCTCCTCTCCACACCAATATAGTGCCACCCTATCAAGATATGCGTTTAATTGGGATTATGTTGCATCAGCTCGTGCAAAGTAAAGACAGGAATAAAAAGACTGAAACTCCTGCACACTTTCCCTATGTTCCCTATGTTCATACTGCAGAATTCACTGCCCATCCTTAATAGATGTGATATGTGGCCGAAAACTGTCAGCTCTAGCCACCCTTGCTAGCAGTTTACCAGGACACTGGCCCTCCCCATACTGTTGGACAGCTGTTTTCCCCACAAGGAACTTCACTTCTCTCTGAGCAGCACCCCAAAGCTTCTCCAATTCTTCTCTAACTATTTTATGCTTAGTCAAGCAACTCTCAAAGCCTACCTCTGCTTGCAATCAGTGAATGCATGCTTTGCTGTCCGTCATTTCCCCTCTTATCAGTTTCAATATCTCAGATTCTCGTGAAATACACTCCCCCCTCACCACACACTTGAAGGTGTCCCAGAGCGTGCAGTATGAAGGGACCAGACACTGATTGTCAGTGAAGAAATTGTCAATAAGCTGTGTAATCTCCTTTGAAAACACTGCATCTGACAAACCATCACTTTTTGGCCTTTCCCCCATCTGCCCCAGGATCTCTAGGACTAATACCACCAGTGCATGGTCCGACAATGTACGTGCCATAATACCAATCTCCTTTACCCATCCCGTGATTTTGTCTCATATAAAAAGTAATCCAACCTTGATGCGGACTCATAAACCATGGGGAAGTATCTATAGCCCCTCTCATCTCCATATCTGTTCTCCAGATGTTATTAGTTCCCACTACCAGCAAAGGTCTTTAAGCTTGTAGTCGATTTCAGGGAAGACCTCTGGATCCCTCCAGTTTTATCTACTTCTGGTTCCAACACCGCGTTTAAATTCCCCGCCCACGAAATCACACCTGAGGAAATCTGATCTAGCTGCTTATTTATCCACTCTAATGTGCTCACCTCATACTGATCCTGGCCATAATAATTAAGCAATGTGACAGCCTGCCCATGTATAATTCCCGTAACTAAGAGCTCCCTTCCCTCTTGATCTTTAATCACCCTTTTCAGGCAAAAACAACTGAGGTGTGTATCAAGATACAAACCCCTCTAGAGTAAGAAGCATGGAAAGAGAAGTAACGGTGTCATCCCCATCTCTGCCCACCCTTGATTCTCCAGCTGAGGTCAAATGCATCCCTTGTAAGAATTTCACATCAACATGATGGTGCTGCATGTACAGTAACACCTTGCGTGCCTTAGATGGACAATTCAAGCCCCTAATATTCCAACTCATACATTTCAGCCCCCTAGCAATGGCCCAGCACACATGCCCTGTAATGCCCCGGAATTTACTGTATATAGCGTTATAGTAAACTCAACACATAGGCCCTCATTACAACACTGGTGGTAACCCATGGCGCTATTAGCACCATGGTTGCTGCCGGTGTTGTAACGAGTCCGCCAATGTTCAATGGGGAATTACCACCCCATTCCAAGGTTGGCGGGGCAGTAATTCCCCATTGAACATTGGCCCTTCCCCATTCCCATTTTTGCCCCATAGGGCTCAATGGGACTAGGGAAGGCGGTAATTATGGTACTGCAAATTGCGGTACCGTAATTACCTCGAAGGTCCCTTTGCAGGTCCCTACTTTAATGGCTGGTCCAGACCAGCCGTTAAGGTCGGGTCACGCAAAGGGACCTCGTAATTAGGCACTAAGGGGTTAACGGCGCTGCAGCCTTTTACGGCGCTGTTAACCCCTTAGTGCCAGGGTCGTAATGACCCCCATAGTCTGCAAATGTCCCATCCTGGCTCCTCTTCCACCACCCTTTGCACAACCATAAACACTGGAGAGGGAACACCCATGCATCAACCAGGGTTGATTCCCCAAACCACTGCCCCTCCAAAAAACAACCCAACCCCACATAACCTCCCTCCGCCCTGCCGGCAACTCCACCCTGCCAGTCATATCTGCCTACCACTAAACCATAAAACATAAGCTTGAGCATAAGGGTAGCACAATGCCCAGCCACCCCACAACTATAATCACCTCCCTCCCGCCCTCTCCAATGTATACATCACATAAGTCGGCAGTTGTCTTGCATATTCATTGTGCATCATGGTGACTACCCTCATTGCTCATTATTCCCCCTGTGCCTAGGGGCTCTCGGGAGTTTCTCAAGAAAGGTGTTGGCATCTTCTGGGGTTTTAAAAATTAGTACACGCCCTACGTGTTCCACTTTGAACTTAGCTGGAAAAAGTATAACATATCTCATGTCCCTTTCCCTGAGCACTGCTTCTTGATGTCATTGTATGTCCTCCTAGAGGCCTGCACCTTGTCTGAGAAATCCTGCAAGAGTCTGATAGTGTCTCCTTTATACATCGAAGTCCCTTTCTCCCTGGTCTTCCGAAGAGCAAGGTCCCTATCTCAATAGTTCAACATACGGGGTATGATTGGATGGGCTGGCGCCAGGAGTTGGCTTTCTGCCACTAGGTATTCGATGCACCGTCTCCACAATGAATACTGACAAAAAGTCTTCACCTCCCAAAGCCTCATGTAAGATCGATTCAAGCAAGGGTTCCATGGCTCGCAGTTACACCAATTCAGGAACACACACTATCCGCAGATTGTTTCTTCTGGACCTCTATTCAAGATCCTCCTGCAATTCCTTCAAAGCCTTTTTACCTGGACAAGCTCTCTGGACATAGTGGATGATTCATCTTCAACTGTAGAGACACAGCCTTTACTTTAATACATTTATAAGGAGCGCCAAATGACCCATAGGCTTACAGGGACACTAACAAACATACAAACAAACAGCCAGTGATACATGGTGTATTACCCCAAACAGATCACGTAACTACTAGCAACTAGGTCCAGCCATAAGTTTATCTGAACATAAATGTCTTAAGCTTTTTTTGAAACACATCTGTAGACCGAACATCCCTACGTTCTGGAGGGATGGCATTCCAGGCACTGGGAGGAGCCAGAGAGAAATCACATTTCTTCAATAATGCCAGTTTACAAGATGGACTTTTAAGATGGTTTTTATTATTAGATCTCAAGCATCTTGTACTGGATTTATTGAACAGTACTTCCCCAAGTAGGAAGGTCTAGAACCCATCAGACACTTGTGAGTGATCAATAAGATTCAGAATTCAATTATTGACTCTACTGGCAGCCAATGTAGGTTGTGTCTTGCCTCAGAAACATGATCTCTCCTCTTGAGTTCTAAAATTACTCTGACCACTCCATTTTTGCAAGGTTTGTAGTCTGGCACATTCTGATTTAGATATGCCCACTAGCCAATTGCTACAGTAGTAAATCTTTGACCCTATAATAGCTCTTGCCATGGTTCACAATTAACTTGAGAAATATAGGGATGGAGCTGCACCAACAATTTAATATAATAGGCAGTAGACGAGACTAAACTACTCATGTGTGCCTTCATATTCAAATGTTGGTCCAAGTAGAGTATTGACTTTTTCTTTGGTCTTAACATTACAACCTGCCACTCGAAAGTGAGAATAGTCTGTACCTAATTTTCATAGTCTACCTTCCGTGCCAATCACCATCAGCTCAGTTTTTTCCTTGTTCCAAGCCAGTCCATTATTTGCCATCCAGTTTTGGATGAGTTCATAGATCTCATTGACTATTTCTTCATCCCGGTGATGATTGCCAGGCAGCGGGATTACATATTAAGTGTCATGCATGTAATTGGAGAAGCCTACCATGTTCTTCCAGGAGATCAAAGAAAGACACCAAGAATATATTGTGTAAGGAAGGTGATAAGCAAGTCCCTTTAGGCACCCCATATGCCAAAAGAGTCGACTGTGCCTCTGAACTTCTACTGCATACTCTGCAACAGTGATTACTCAAGAAAGAACTTGTCCACAGGGCAGCATTCCCTGAAAAACCTGCTACTTCCCTTAGCCTGGCAGCCATCAACTCATGGTCCACCAAGTCAAAGGCTGCAGACAGGTCCAGGAGAATAAGTGTTGTGGTCTGCCGCCTATCCATAATCTGTAACAGCCTGGACTTCATCTCAAGCATGGCCGTTTCTGTCACATTGCCCTGTCTAATGCCAGAGTGCCATTTATTAAGGATCCCAATGGACATTCAAATGAGCCGCAATTCACGTATATGCTAGCAGCCTAGAATTTTTCATAAAAATAATGTATTTTGTAATAAGCCAGTAGTTACCTTGTGTTTTTGGACACAAGCCTGTTTTTATTTAATAATGGAGTGATCCAGGCTCTCTTGAGCATAGGTGGAACAGAATTTTCTCTAAAAGAAGCATTGACAACCGTAGAAAGTGTGCCAATCCATGCTGGGGTACATGCCTTTATTACAATAGCAGGGCCGACATTACCCTGCAGCGTGTAGTTCAACTTCTGATATAGGGCTGAATTTAAACAGCTCTTTTATCATTTTAGGCATACAAGCTGTTGCACATACATGATCTCCAATAGATCTACTGGTTCCCTGGCTCCTTTCAATTCTACCTTTAATTTGCAATCATAGCGTCCTGGATAGAGGTAGACCACACAGAGTCTTTCTGGTTTCTAGAGTACAAGTGCTCTAACTCTTTGAGAATAGTTAAAAGTTCCTTGGATTCGCCTTATCAATCCTGGCATCAAAACAACTTTTTTTCACTACTATAACAGCTTCTTTACACTCCAGGCGTAGACGCTCTTAATTTTAATGGGCTTAAGTCTTTTCAGGTGCATGGAGAACTAGGAGTTCCCCCTTCGTTCCACCACCTGCTTACTTTTAAGAGGGGCTAACACACTGGTAGCCCCATTTACAGCTTGCTGGTAAACTCATGCAATCTCCTCCACCAAGGTGAGATTGGTAACCTTCTCTGCTCAAGGCACTAGCAAAGGTTTCTTTGATTCAGGAGTAAGTTTCTAAAAATGCCTCATGGTCACCCAAACTTTTTTTCACCTCCCCCATTCTTATGGATTTTATCACACTATATGGTAAAGTGTACAATGAAATGATCCAACCAGGGACAGGGAGCAACCCCTACATTCTTAGTGCCAACGTAATGTGTGGTGACCCGGTCCAAGGAGTTTCCTTTTATGTGACTTGTTCCCAATCCCAGTTTTCAAAGCACTTTTCCATGATTCCTCCCTTGGAGTCATTATCATTTCCCAGCCAGAAGTTGAAATCCCCAGGACCAGGGCTTTTGTATTCAGTTTTAGAATCAGAAGGAGTGCATGACAGATTTGCATAGCAAATGTTGGCACAGGGCTAGGCGGTCTACAGACCAGCAGCAAGTTTTAGGCGGTTTCTATGTCTGTCTTGATTTTTTGCTGTATGGTATAACATCCTTCAATACCTGGAAGTGCCACCTCCCATACATCCAAGGCCGTTTTTAAAAACGAAAGTGACCCCACCACCCATACCCTCCTGTCTGTCCTGTTTTAGCATATTATAACCAGGAGGAATTTCGTCATCACATCAGATTTCAGTTAGAGCACAAACACCTATCTCCTGATTTTCTATATATATAGACACATCTAGAACATGTTTTAGAAGCAATCTGGTAATAAGTAGGAGAATTTTAAGGTAGCTTTTATTCATGGACTTCTTATACACATATTTTCCACCCGGCGTATTCCCACTTAAGCCATTTTGATTGCTATGCTGCACATGATTACAATATGCGCCTTAACATTTTCCCGACTAGGAGGTGCATAATGAGCATCCAACAGTTCCATACCACCCATGTACTCTAGTTGATGACTCATCTTCAGAACTGGGACAACAAGAGTAAGGGATGAGTGCTAACATACTCTCCTGTGACACACATAGCAGGAAGTGCGAATCATGTATCATATGCCGTGTCCCTGCAAGATCGCCAAGGAGTTTGAAGCCTCATCAACGTTGCATTTTATAATTGCAGTGGCACGGGAGCCATACGACAGAGAGGCACCACCCCCATCCTTCCTTATTATTCATGTTATTCGAGGCTCCCTTCAACCTCATCCTCACTTTGCATGTAGAAGTATCCATCTTCCCCTCCAGTGATTTTTTACTCGCCTGAATCTGATTGAACATAGTTTTGATATCATTAAATGCTCCACTGGTTTCTTGCGGTGATGGCTGCAAACTCACACCCATAGTGTGATTTTAGGCAAAGTTTGTATGCAGTATCCTCTGGGACCACTACACACAACTATGACTACAGGTGTAAGCAAAACCAACCTTTGGTATAAGTCTGTACCAAACAGTCTTTGGTAGAGAGCTAAGGAGCCAGGCTTATATCAAGAGGGAATGTGAGCTTGTAATGATGTTACACAGCGGTCTACAGTTACAAGTATTCAAATAGACACTTACACTCAATTTATCGATTCAATTTCTATATTTTTGTCTGCACTCTCAATTGCTTGCTTGAGTACTACTACATACAAAAAGGAATTTGAATGTATGTCACATGACAGAATAACTTTAGGTTGATAGCAATTAGAAAATAGACCTTAGAAATACAGTCGTTAGAACAACCCCCCCTTGTACCATGTTTAAATAGCCCTTAGTTCTGATGCTCTTAGGACCCTCCCTCTGGTTACCAGCACTTAGATATAGCACCATGCTATAATAGGGATTTCGAAATAGAAGCCTACATTTTGAGCACTTGAAGCCTACCTTTCAGGCGACCATGTGTTAGGTCACCCTCTCGCCTGGCTAAATACAACCAATTGTGACATTATTAATTGTCCTCTGCTTGGTTGTATCTTGTATTTGAACTATCACTTGTCACTATAGGTGGTGGTCACACACAAATTTCTAAGCACAAATTTGTTTTAGTGTTTGTACAATTAGATTGTGTTACCAACTCAGTAAGTACAAAGGTTTATTGAATGTTAAAAACAAACTACATTTTATGTACTGGATTTCAGAAGTTATTTCTTTCTCTCTTAAAAAGAAGTTTAAATGCATGATTATGAAATGCATGAACAGCTAATTAAATAAAAGCTGTATCGATTCAATTTCTGTATTTTTGTCTGCACTCTCAATTGATTTCTTGAGTACTACTACATACAAACAGGAATTTGAATGTATGTCACATGACAGAATAACTTTACGTTGATAGCAATTAGAAAATAGACCTTAGAAATACAGACCTCAGAACAACACCCCTTGTACCATGTTTGCTAGCGAGCTGAGCAGCCAGGCTTATCTCAAGAAGGAATATGAGCTTGTAATGAGGTTACACAGAGGTCTACAGTTACAAGTATTCAAATACTTACACTTAATTCATCTTGGTAAAACACATATTAATTTATTACACAGTCAGTCAGAAAACATTCACTTAAAGGAGGCAATCAATATCATACAAAAATATACTACAGTGCTTAACACTATCAGGTTCTAAGGCATTTAAACTTCTTTGAAGGAGTAGCAAAATAGCATTCAGAGCGTTTGAAGTTGGAGCAAAAAGGCATAATTTAATAAAACGCATAGTAGAGTTACTCTTAAAGAGTGCAAATAGTTTGAGTTCACCAGAGGAGTTGTTCTAATGCAATAGGTAGGCCAAAGTCAATGGGCTAGAGTCTTGGATATGTAAAAACGGTTCTGGTATTTAAACGGAAAAGTCTTTGACACAGTTCTCAGAAGTAGTTTGTAAAAGATAGATTCATATGTCGGGTCACAAGCTGACTAGGCCTGCAAGTTGCCAAAGTTTCACACACTTTCGCAGTGAGAGGTAAGTTGTCTCGGTCGGGTTTCCACAGTACCTTAGATTGAAGAAAAAGATGCAGCTGAAGATGTCTGTTCCTGGCAGTTCCTGCAGATCTCGCTGTTCCTGAGACTCAGTCATGGGGACAAGAGGGAGGATGTCGAGGGACTCCTGCTCTGCACGGGGACTGGTCACAAAGCTAGCAAACTGGCAATTCTTAGATTCTGGTAGCTGTCTTCAAGCACATAAACTGGTGTCATTCTCCCTGGCTATTCGGTTTCCTGCAGCACTCTGAGGAAAATACAACCAGCTCTGAGAATGGTGTCCAGGTGGCTTACGAGTTGATTGGTCCCACCAACTCAAAGAAGAAGAAGTCATCCTTGAATGGCTTCTCTGTCGAGATGTACTTGGTGAATTGGACCTGCAGCAGGGATTCACCAGGCAAACCAATGGTCCAGGAGTTGCAGCAGCCGTCCTCTTTGGTTCTTTCGTTCCAGTAGTTGACTGCCTTCCAAGCCAAGAGACTTGCATTTTAAACAGTTTTCTCCCATTCTTTCCAGCCTAGCTGCCACTCACCCAGCAGGGTGGCTTTCCTTGCCAGACAGTTAGCCAGCGAATCATGCCAGAGTGCATTTGGGTCTCCTAGGAGACTAAGCACAGGGAGTTTGGGGCACCTCCCTCACTTCCTGCCCACCCCAGACACTCAGGCGCCAGAGGCGTTCTTCAGTCCTGAAGCCTGCCAAAGGCGTAGGAACAAAGGGACCATACCTGGTTTGGCGCGCAGAGACAAACTCTAGAAGGACCTTTCCAAAATGAAATGGTGAAAAAAAAAGACCGGAACCCGTTTAAACAAAGGAGGCTCAGACACCAGCTTGAAAAACATGGCTCCCGCGATTTAACGCTACCGGTGTTCACTGTCGGGAAAAATCATGGTAGTTTGTTGTAAAACCACTGCTAGCAGCCATTTTGAGAGGAAAGGGTAGCATTGGATTGCTACATGAGTTTCTAGACATAGGGGATACTAGGTAACCCCTCCAGCATTCTATTGTAAGATAGGGTGTGCTGGGTCTAGGAATTTAAAAAGACTAGTAAAGTCAATTTAACTTTACTTTCTCTGGGAAACAGTTGTTTATCCCAGAGAAGGTATTTAAACCTCGGGACAACCTAAAAGGGCTTCCCTGTATCACTGCACTGAGTGTGCTGTGTGACACACATGAAAAGAGGATGCCTATGGAGTTGTCTAAAAACTCCATAATCAAAGAACACAAGAACAGAAAACACATTGAATGGAAAAGTTCAAAGTCCCAATGTTTAGCCCCCCCAGACTAAAGGACAGGAGGATCTAATCCCCACTAAGATGGATCTCCTGTTGCAAGTCTGTTAAATGGCCTGCTGAGTACAACAGCACCCTTTTGTAACTCTTGCTATAGCACCTTTTATCAGTTGTTTTCATTTGTAAGCTATATGACCTACAGACCCTGTTTGGTACATCTCTTTTATGGGGGATCTGATCTAACAGTCCCTCGGAAGTTGTAACAACCTCTGACCCTTCAATAGGCTTTTTCAAGGGGTCCTTAGAAAGGAATCCCTTATATCTAGAGGGGCCTCCATGGTTCCTCACCACCTCTCTCACAAGAGCAGGTTGGGTCTCAGGTATCTTGGTTGGCGGGGCTGTGATCAAGCAAGGTACATGCCTCCACTTTGTCTGAGATCTGGTTTTACCTGGCTTAGAGGTTTCCCTCCTAACACTAGGATGTATACTGGAGTCTTCAGTAGAAGTTCCAACAGTCTTAAGGTGTTTAGCCTTAGACCTATCTTTCCTGGTTTTCCACCAGATTTGAGAATTACCAGTTCTGACAGGCCTAGAGAGGGGTCCAATCTGTCTATACACCTCTTCCTCAGAAGCAGGGGGAGTCAAAGTCTTTACAAATGAATGGACAATTATGGTGCTTGGTTGGGGCTCCCATTTCCCTACTATTCTAGCCTCAGATTTGCCTTGATTTGCCAGATTTGCCTTGTTTAGAGGTCAATTTACTAACACAAGGGCTTACAGTGGGGGTCTCTGTAGAGGTTCCCACAGGCTCAGAGTGGTCTCTTAAGGTTGCCTCTCTGGCCAACTTGGTTTGGTTCTGTTTCTGCTTACTGGGAGGCTTGGGGGTACTGGACACTACTCCTAGAGTTTTTAAGTCATTCCCCAGCAGGACTCTCCCAGGCACCTCTCTCTAAATACTGACAGGAATCCTCACTGTCCTATTGTTACACTGAATGAGAGCTGGTAGAATTGGAATCAATTGGACAGGGCTTCTAGCATATCTAGTGGGACCTTTGGGTGCCTTAGCAACATCCTCAGGCTTGAAAAAGCTTTCATCCACAACTGTTCTGCTGGCCCCATTGTCTCTCATGGCAGGGGTGTCCAAATAATACCCTTTGGAGTTCTCTGGAATGGAGTTGCACACATCCATATTCTGTTTCTTACCCAGGCCCAGGGGCTCTAAGGATACATTCGCTTGAGCACCCAAGTGTTCTTCAGCCAGTAGTTATAAACAGATTTCTCATTCCTTCAAAAGTGTTAACTCTGTAACCCTTAACCTAGCCATCTAAGTTCTTCAAACATTCACACACCCAGGTAGACCAAGGGGTACCATCAGTCTTTTTGAGGGTCCTCAACATCCTAAGGCACTAAGAAGGAGTTATCCCAAATCTAGCTATTAAAGCTAGTTTCACATGTTCATACTCCAATCTTTCAAGTTCCCCCACCTCCATTACAGCATCAGTTACAACGTGGGGGAGCCTAGACAAAAGCCAAGAAATCAACTGATTCCCTGTGAAACATTGGCTCCCATAGTCATGCTCAAAGGCAGCCAACCAATCCAAAATATCAAGCTTCACCTCATACATACAGCTTCCTTAGGCATGCAAGGTCTCTTAGGATTGGAAGACCTAGAAGACTCTGGGATAGAACCATTTTCAAGAGACAATTTCTTAATTTCAAGAGCATGATGCATTTCCATTTCTCTGAGTTTGATTTCTTGATGTTTACTTTCAGTTTGCATTTGGAGTCTTTTGAACTCTAACTCAAGTCTCATCCTTTCAAGAGAGACACATTCTGGACTCAGTACTGGACCTGGTAGGGTCTGTGTCGCTAAAGAATGAGGCCCAAGAGCTTGTTGAGGTGCAGAGGGGCTCACATCCTGAGAAGACTCCTCTAACTCTCCTTGCTCATCAATAGCATTAGAGTTAGACTCTGAATCATTATCATCCTCATCAACATTTCCCATATTGTAGGTGTAACAGACCTACTTCTCAGACTTTGAAATTCCAACAATCTTTTAATCAATTCATTTTTTTCCTTTAAGAGGGAGGTTCCTGACCGTACACCTTTCCTTCAGTTGATCTACTGTTAAAATGACCAGGGCCTCCTTTCTGTAGTTATCCATATCAGGCATGATAAAATTGCTTTTGTAGTGGTGCTTAGCCTTGTGAAGGTTACTATTTGAGCAAAAGTAAAGCAGAACTCTCAATGTAATGACTCTACAATGTATCCTCACCGACTGCCACCAGTGACTTTTAAACTGTGGGGTGTCTCAAAGTGTGGTTTTGACGCGTGTTTCCCAGCTTTACCAGAGTTAGACATCATGTAGTCAGTTAGGGTTTTACTTTCCAGAGAGTCCATCATGTCTGTGGAGATCTGCAGTATCAATGCCTGCAGAGATATGCAGTATAAACAGGCTTGACACAAAAGAAATAACGCTCCCAGCAAACTATATGATGTCTCCTGCTGTGTCCAGTATGTACCCACTGAAATCTGTATCACTCATAGCATCCAGAGAGCACCAGATCTCAGGATCTCACTATGACAACTAGTGTGGACCCACGGCACAGCCACCTAATCCTACCGCTACCTACGACACACAAGCTATTGTGCTGAAGGGATCAACCTTGCATCAGCTCTCCAGCATTATACACCACCTACCCTAGCGTGTTGTCTTCTAATCTCACTGACCTTTTCTGCCATGCAGTAGTCGTCCTTGTTAATCTCATGTGGGTAGTAAAAACACCACCAGCCAAGTGGACTCAGTCCTCCAAGTCTGTAGGTGGAGTTTCCCTCTGATGCCTAGCGTGGTCACCCACACATTTTCCAGTGCAGAGTGATACTCACATCCCTACTATGGCCCAGTCACTCACCAGCTCTGTGCAACACAGCTCCCAGATCACCCAAGGGGGGAACTCACTAAAGACCTTGAGGGCTCCACAAGTGTCCAGGGCATCAAAAGCACAGTTTACACAGCCACCAAGTCACACACACAGTTTTCCCTTGTTCTCCACAAGCCTGTCTTTCACAGCGGGGACCTGCTTATGCAGCTTGTGTCCACCATGCAGTTGCTGTGTCCTTGAGGATGTTCACTGTGCTTCCTTCACTCCCCATCCAGGCAATCGACTGGCTGGTGTTCCTAGTGCACTCCAACTACGCTCATCAAAGGCTTCAGTGCTGCCAGAAGCACGGAAACTGCTCTTTTGAACATCCGTGAAGACCTGCTCACCAACCTTGACTCTAATATCCTGTGCGTTCTCATCTTGCTTGACCTCTCCTCTGCCTTTGACACTGTTAACCATGTCATCCTGCTGAACCGTCTCCATGATAACCTGGGTATCACTGGTCAGGCTCTGGCATGGCTGACTTCTTTCCTCTCCAATCGACCCTCCCAGGTCCAACTGGGGTTCTTCCTCTCTGACATCTTTTTCTCTACCTGTGGTGTCCCCCAGGGATCTAACCTCTCTCCCTGGCTGTTCAACCAATACCTGTCACTCCTTGTCCACTGCATCGCCGTTCTCTGTCCCAACTTTCAGTGCTATGCGGATGATACCCAGCTCATTTTCAGGCTACCCTCGGCCTCCTCCTCTCCTTCCCTCATCTCTGACTGTCTGTCTGCCATCCAGGAGTGGTGTGCTGCCAACGACCTCTGCCTCATGCCAGTAAGAGACTGAGATTTTACTCATCGGCACACCCACTCCCTCCTTCCCTGCAGTTCTCTGGCCGGCCTCTCTTGGCCATCTTCCTACTCTCACCTGCAAGGCTAAAAACCTCACGGTCATCTTCGACTCTGATCTCTCCTTCTCCCCTCACATCTCTGACATCTCTAAGAAGTCATGCTACCAGCTGCACCTCCTTCTTCCTTTCCTCTCCTTCCCCAGAAGCTCTCCAGAGCCCTGGTCCTCTCTACGCTGGACTATTGTAACATCCTCTATCTAAATCTGCCTGCCTCTACTCTCCGCTCCCTGCAACTTATCCAGAACAGAAGTGCGAGACTTGTCCTTGGCCTCAAGCCCAGGGATTGTATCTCTCCAGGACTGAAATCCCTGCACTGGTTCCCAGTGGCTGTGAGGATTAAGTTCAAAACCCTCTGCATTGTGGTCTGGGGCCGAAATACCTTCAACTCTCTCTTCCTAAAAATCTTCCTTCTCGAGCTCTTCGCTCATCCGCCTTCAACTCCCGCAGTGTCAGTCGCTTCTCCAAGCATTGAGTTGGTGGCAGATTACTCTCTTTGGCGGGGGCCTCTCTCTGGAACAGCCTTCCTGCCTCCCTGAAACTCGAGGAGAACCATCTCCGGTTCCGGCAGCACCTCAAAACATTCCTCTTTTCCTCTGCTTTCTCTCCCCCTCTCCCCTGCTGATATCCTGAATGAAACTGCTCGGGTTACCTGGCCACCCTTTCTGATCTCTGGCCAAGGCCCCATCAATTTCCCACTTGCACTGCCTCCCTGGCAACCCCTGCACCTGTGGACCGTTGTTCTGTAGCCCTACAGTCCCCCTACCAGCAGTTTTATCTGCACTTCCTTGCACTTGCCACCAGCTGGCCGTTTATTTATTTGCTTATTTATTCCACTTTTTCCCATTTACTGCACTTTCCCCTCTCCCTTCCCTCGCGCACTTTTCCTTTTTTCCCCCTTCCCATGCACTTGCGCGATCTGAATGACACTTGGCCTAGTAGGATCGTTGTCTGTCCTCCCTTTGTTTCCCCCACTTGCCTCGTTGCACCTTGAAACACTTGTGTATAGGTGCGTTATAAATGCCATATCATATCATATCATATCATAAAGGTGGGAGAACACCATCGGACACTGAGATCAAGCCCTACATGACCGAAGCCTCCACACTTCTCCCTCAGCTGGCTTGCCCTCCCCCACGCCAGTGAATGCCGCGCTCAGAGCCCCCTGCACTCAGCTGTTTCCACCAGCCAGCTGAGGTTAGCAATAGGTGAGCGCACCCACTGCCGTCAAGTTTCAGGGCTCCTCGATGTCATCCACGTGAGGCCTACCTCCTCTCCACCTTGCCTCCACATTACATGCCTCGCTCAAGTTCCACACATGTAACTCAGCCGTGTAGGAGGCTGAAAACACCACATTACTCAGGGACAATTGGTGGCAAAGGGTGATTACTACATTTGCATAGCAATTTACTCCAGTTGTGTTGCTGAATTTAAATGGACCAGAGAGTTGTGCCTCGGTTTCCTTTTATAGTCCTGCAGTTGTATTTTGAGAAGACACATTTGTATTCTGATAGACCTGCACTTGATTTTGGACGAGGCAGTTTTGTGGTTGTATTTTCTGATGGAGTAGCAGTTCTTTGTTTCTTCAGTGTTATTGTTGGGAGATCTGTTATATATTCTGTTTGTATTTGTTTTCTTTTTAAAGTTTTTCTTTTTTGAGATACAGGGTACATATCTAGATGGGGTGTACAGAGCACATAGTCTGTTGTATTGTAGTATGCAAGGAATGTTATCATTGACTTTCTTTGCATCAAAGTTAACTAGGAATAGACCATTGGGTGTACACAGACACGCAAGTACTATGTAACTCATACCTTCTTAATAGACTGTGCTGCCAATGTCAATCAATGGATGATCAAAGGTTAGACCTTGCAATTGGGGAATAATGACAGCATATGCAAGCGATGGAAAGAATTGTTTTCTGAGTACATACATGTCTTTGAAAAGAAGGGCACGTGCTATTGTGCAGCCTATTTTCTTAACCTCTGCAAGTTTGTCAAAGTGGATGTTGGCAAAATGAATGTTGTTGTCATGTGGATATGCTTGGAAGGCAACAATTGTATCAATTGGTCCATTGACTAAACCTTGTTCTATGTCAAGGGTACATGTTAGAATTACTCTAAAATTTAGACACAGAATTAATACTTTTTCTAATACAGCTGTGTTGGAGATACATTTTTCTAAGCTACATAGTCATGCTGTTGCTTGTTGACACATAGGGAGTGTCATGCTGTGCACCTCTAGCTTCTCTGTGAAGCTGAAATGCAGTATGGGTTGCATTTTTTTTTTCAACATTGTATAGTTGAATTGACTACAACTTGCAAGGGTTGGCATTAGGACATGCATTTTATATTTTGTTTAGTTAATTCTTCCATGACATCAGGAGCAGTTGTGTTTTGCCCTTATAGCTCATGGATTGGTCTCGTATTTAAGATGGATTTTGCTTCTTTAGTAAGAAGGCCAATTCTAATGCTTTTTAAAATGTTAGCATACGTGAGATCTGCAGACGCATGTTTTCAGTTAGTTCTCTGTAGCAAAATTGTTAGCAGAGATTTACATTTCTAATGCTGCTGAGTGTGTTACAGCATTGTTTGTGTCCTAATGTTTTGAAAATAGGTTGACCTGTTACTGGTGTTAACTGTAGGAGGTGTCCGAAAACAATGTGTTTTCCTCCAAACTTCGTAGTAAGATTTTAGGACTTCTTGCGTTCTGGGATGAATTAAAGCCAACATGAGGTTAGAAACCATGCTTACTTAATTGGTTTCAGTATTCCGCGTACTTCAGTTCAGGTGACAATTTGCAGTATTCTAATTTGTTTTGGTATTTTACTGGGAGGAGCAGTAATCGGTATAAAGATACACCTCCTATGTTGTAGGAAGCTAAACCTCTGGGGGCTGTTACAACAGATGAAAGGTTTTTATTTGTTAAGGCTTGTAGAAATGTGCTGATTATTTCAATTAAGAACATTTTACCAGAACCAGCTTCACCACTTACATACAGGAGCAGCAGTTTATAATTTTTTACAGCTTCAGGTTTTTGTTTCATTTTTAAAACCATGTTCAATTTCTCCAGTGACTTCTAGATAAATGGTGAGTTGTTCATCATTTAGCTGTGGTTCAAGCATTGAGAAGTCTTATACAGATTGTTTAGATTGAAACAAAAAAGAGCCTGATTCATGGAAGTGTTTCATAAGGGCACCATCCCATAGGAAAATGTTCCATGAATCAGGCCCATAGTATTTTCTTCCTCAGTCATGGCTATTTCTGCTTCTCTTAAAATGAATGGTTCTCCAAGTTGTTCTTGGTTTCCTGTAAGGGAAGGTTGACTGCCCTCAGGAGTTTCATTATTTAGTCGAGCTTCAATGTATTCCTTTTGTTGGTGTTCATTGTCCAATATTTGTTTGTATTGTTTGAAATTGGCATTTGTTGTACTGCTTTCATTTGCTTTGAATGCAGCTCCAAATGAGTCTTGGTCACCTAATAAGTCTTCATATTTTCTTCAAGGTTTTAAAATTTGCAGTAGGGCCATGTAATAAAGTTTTATATGTTGCAGAGATTAAAATGGTAACTGTATATGATGAATTAGGCTGGGTTTGATAAGTTTCACTAGGCTTCTTTCACAAGTTGAGACTGAATATTTGCCAGTTGTCTCATCTGGTGGGACATTGTTTTGTTGTTTTGGGCTATGTCATATGGGCACATGTTTTCCAAAGCAGTAAATCTGTATGGGTAGTATGTGTCAGCTGTACAGAGCTGCTAAATCCTCTTTTTAGGGGCTGTGTGAGTGAGGACAAATCAATACAATATACACAAAATCCCACAAAACAACTTCCTTCCTTCACGTTCTGAGTCAGTTCCTGGACCCCCCCTGACACATTTACCTCCACCAATTTAACATATATTCAGGTAGACCTCCATGGATTTTCCAAAAATGTACATATCTTATTATTCATAAAACACAATTCAATAAACAAAATTAAGTGCTTAAAAAGAAACATGTTCATAATTCATTTTTCTAGAACTTCTGCTACAGAGCTAAACCTTAGACCCTCTCTATTTTTAGGAGAAAACAATGTACCAACATTGCGTATGTGTTTCTAGTACCAATATTCACTGGGGACAATGCAATCAAATTAATGCTAATTGCATCTCTTATTGGTGCTGTCTTCAGGGCACTTGTTATTTTTCATCATGTGGGCGTGTTCAACGTGTGTATCACAGAAGCCTGTTGTAACCCACAAAACTAAAATTAAAACACAATATAAAACCTTGTTATTACCATGTGGATCCTATTTATATTTTGTCAGGCATATAGGGATACACATCTAAACTTGACCTCTCTTTGTTTTTAACGGAAGGACTGTAATTCATACCAAAAAAGCAATTTCTTGAGCGACACAATTTTACTGGAATCAACCAGTCTATTTTAACAAGAGGAAGCCAATACAACTCTTATTTTCAATTATTAGGTTGAACATAAATGGGCTATTCTATTTAGTATTTCAAGCCTTCATTTATACTTGTGGTAGCCTGCACACATTTCAGGAGTCCACTATGACTCAAATGCGCCAGTCTTTACATATTGGATATATATCATTGTACACCTATCTATATTTTGTAGATGTGTGGCAAATTAATCCAATTACCTACATTCCTTTGTTGAAGGTTGTGGGTGTTGTAATTGTAATTATTCTCTAGAATCATTCAGTCCATCCAGAGCTCGTCATCCGTGAATCCCCTCAATGTTCTATGTCTCCACTTCTCGATTACTACAAGTCAACCAAAATATCCAGGCATCAACCATTAATACTAGATAGCAAGAAGAAAAACCCATTCAATGCCATAGTATGGTGAAAACAGGCTTACTGGCTGATATCAGCTCATAAATCACCAACTGCCCCAAATGTTTTTATGCCTTCCCCGGTGTCCGTGTGATTTTCTTTCATGGTTTTATGGTAAAATGCCCGTACACCAAACTTTCTGTTCCCGCCACAGAGCAATACCTAATGAGTCAAAAAAGGGGGAAAGAATGACCTTTTGTATATTCAGGCTAAGGGCCTCATCACGAGTTTGGTGGTAACACTTAAATGCGGTGGTAGCGCTATTACCGCCACATTTAAGGGTCCACCAAATCACAGGTTTGGCAGATTTCCCCCCAGCTCTGAGCTGGGGGGAAATCCGGCGAAATTCACGCTCTTACCGCTGGCGGGAAATCCGCTAATAGCGCCGCCATTACCGCCCAACTCATGATGAGGTCAGTCTGGTGTCCCTAACTTATCTCCTACAACTTCGACTGCTCACCTTTGCGAGTTGTACTTCCTTTTTTCCACGGCGTCCATGCAAAGTTCAGACTGCCAATTTACGCGTGGTGCTTTCCTTCCAACGGCATTGGTTCCGGAAACGATATTGCCGATTGTATGCCGGTCACGTTATACGTCAAATACTCGAGGGCCTGATGACGTTTACAGATGTTTTTCACCGGCACTCGACCATGGCTACATGATCAGGCCATACTCAATGACGTGCAATGAACGTCGCCATCTTGAAAGAGGGGAATGCCGATTGAAATGCGATCCCACCTCTACATGTCCTTTCTTGAAGGATATATCCTACTGGTATGGGTCTTAAGCAAAAATTGATTATCTTCCACAGGGATCAAAACTAAACAACAATTCAGCATGCCCGCTGTTTTAGGGATGAGTGCAATATTTTAATAAAATGCACCCTGCTGGGATGGGCGAATCTTAATGCCCAACTTCTTGCTTCATATTGGCGAATGTAAATCCATAAATCCTACTAAGGATGGGTCATCAACCCATTTTTAATGCAGGAAATACTTATTGTGATTAGATATCCAATGAGTGGTACATACTGAACCTTTTTACCTTTAATGGAAGTACAATCCCAATTCGATTCCAATGTTTAAACCCTCTTTGACCGTGTTGAGGGTATATATCCATTTTTGTTTGATTTTTTGAGCTTCAGGTCCCTATCTCCCCCTCTAGGATGGAGTTTGATAGTTTCAATGATAAACCACTGAATATCTTCATGGTTATGATTCACAGATTTAAAGTGAGCTACCAGTGGTTTATCCGCTACACTGTTCTTTACATAGGACTTGTGCTCGCAGATCCTTTGACGGATGGGTATTTTCGTTTTCCCGATATACAGAATCCCGCATCGGCACCTGATGGCGTATATCACCCATTTTGTGTTGCAATTGGTGAAAGTTTTCAATACCCATTTTTGACCTTTCAAATCCACTTCTTTCATGTTGGTCGTCAGATGACACACCGAACACTTGCCACATTTAAAATGGTATACCACTGGTGGTAGATTCCAAAGGGTGGACTGTGTTGGATTGGTCCTGGAGTCCGATGTTCTATAGGTATGGACTAATTTATCCCATAAATTGGGCCTCCGTCAGAAGGCAAAACGTGGTTTATTGATAGTAAAGTCTTTGGATCTTTGGATCGAAGATCTAGATCTACGAAGAAGCATACTGAAGAACTGGGGTATGATTAATACCGAAGACTTTACTATCAATAAACCACGTTTTGCCTTTTCGACGGATGCCCAATTTATGTATATTGGGTAGTATGTGTCAATAAATCGTTTTCTAAAATGTCTTGGCTGTTGGGTTCATTTGTGGATATTTTTTCGATCTCTTGGTAGGATTTTAGTACTCTTTTTCGGGATGAAGCTGGACCAAGGTTTAGCCAGACAATGTGTTCAGATTTGCCAGATAAGGCTGCACATGTTAAACGGTCTGCAGCTACTGGCATTCTCTATGGGAGAGAATTTTTATACCAAAGCTGTACAATTTTTGTGACATTGTTTTGTCAGATCATATGTCATCCGAGTGGTATTTCAGCTCTGTTTTCTCAGCTTTGTTGAGATGCTTGTGACATATCTTGCAACTGCAGTGGAATTTTCTGCAATTCATTTTATGGCAATATTTTCATTCTACAAGAGGGAATTTGCCTTTTACATTGTGTCTAACAGAAGACATCAAGATATTTAGTTGTCTGTGCTTACAAACTGGTCTAGGTAAGCACGCCTTGTCCGGACATGTGCCTTTGCTTTTATATCTACATCAGCAGTATGTGCCACAGTTGTGTATGGTGCTCCTCTGGATTGATATTATTTTCTCCAAAAGAAGTGTTCCACTCCTCCGAGTGGAGGGGAAGTTTTATAGCAGATGAAGTGCAGCATTTCAATGAAGCAATGGTGAAAGTACCTTGATGCATTGACCAGGTTCAGAGAACAGAGTTCTCCTGGTGTTTTTATATCTATTTCCTCCTTGTTTTGATTTGCTGTGAATAAGAAGTTGTGCAAGTCATTGCATGCATGCGCTGCACAGCTTAAATTAACAAACCATGTGGGTGGACCGAGATTTAGCATACAACGCACATCAGCTTCATGTTAGAACCAGTATTATTTTGTACCACGCATGTTTGCCAACAGATATGTGATACTTGACTGAAAAACGTAATTTTTGTCTTTTATTGTTTGAATCAATTGGGTAACGGATATTTACTTTGGATGTGCTCTATTTCTCAAAGGAGTTCTTTGACTTTTTCACGTAGGAGAATGTTATTTAAATTGTGGAGATGTAGAGCAGGACTTTTTTCATAGTACAGTCTATGCACAGGATTTCGTATAGTGGAATGGTGTATTGCCAACATTTTGATGTGGTGGAAGGTGCTTTTGAAAACAGTTCCTGAAATGCAGGCTACTGAATGTCCTTGCAGTCTAGTGTGGCTGTGCACTCGGCAGGAGTCTATGGTTTGTAAAGTTTTCATTTTACGTTTGTCTTTTAGTTTCACATAGCGAGGGAGGAATTGTCATAAAGATTTGAAGGATTGTTGGCGTGCATTAAATATTGTGCTCGATGTCCATTTGTACACTAGACAGTTTGGGCGAAAGAAACATTTGGTTGAAAGTTTGTTGGGGAAGGTTTTTCTATAAGGGTTTCTTTTGCTATAATCATGTCTCCTATATCATACCCTCGGCCATTACTGTCTATGGCAATTGTTTTTTTTGTTCTTATTTATAAGCCTCTTCATTGAAATATGATTCTGTGCTGCTTGTATGAATCCATTCACCTAACAGAAGTTTGAAATGGTATCTATATTGACATTGTGCATGTTTGGAAGTACTTTTCATAATTTATTGATTAATTTGGTTAGTTGTCCCATTCTGTTTAAAATCAATATAAAAAACTTTAAAAGAAATGCGCTGTCAATTAGACCTTCGAGGATAAGCCTCCTGCAGTAGTTATTAAGGGTACATTGTCACTTTGTAGCTATCTGTATAAGATTGTGAAGAACTCTACAGTGGAAAAATGTTTGTAATATACATTTTTCGGAATGCTTTACTGTTAACATTGGTAGATATAGTGTTGGGGTCATTAGTATGTCTGTTTTTGTTTGTATATTTTATTTTACTTTTAATGTTTGCAAGAGGGTCTTTCCCTTTTTTTAGTGGTGGCTGGTCTTTCTACAGATTTGCTTTTTAGTAGGCATTTTGTTCTGTCTGTTGGGGAAAAAAAGAACGTTTGGGTTTGAAAGTTGTGGAATGTATATGCATGTATTGTGCATGGGTGTGATTGTAGAGTGGGACAATAGGTGTGGTTGGATGGTTGTAAGAGTAAAAGTGTGGAGAGGTGTGATGGCTTGGGTTAGTGAGTAAGGGAGTGGCGGTGTGATTGAATAAGTAGGGACATTGTGATGTTTTGAGAAAAAGTGTGAGTGTTATAGTGGTGGTATTTAGATGGGAATAGAAAGAGTGTGAATGTTGTTATTTAATGAGTACAAGTGAAATAAATGTTGTTTCAAAATAACACTGTAGGCTAATAGATAGTGAAAGTGCATTATTACAATTAGAGAGATATACATGCTATATTAATGTACTCACTTTGTAGGATGTGAAGATTGTTCTTTTTCGGTAGTTGTCTTTGGCAATCTTCTTCATTCCTGTAATTGTAAAAGGAGGTTAGTGGGTATATGTGGTAATGGTGAAGTACTTTAGTAAGCGAGGTTAATTATGAAGGTAGGAGGAGTTGTTGGGAAAAATAGTTAAGAAGTTGTGTCATGAGTGGTGTACTAAAGTGTGTTAACTATGTTGTTAGAACAATTAGTGTATGAGTCGTGCTGGTTGGCACATTAGAAGAAACAGGGCAAAATGGGTGTGAGAAACAGGTGCATACCTTGGATATTTTTGTGCTGCTGATTTTAATGAAAGAAGTGCTGTGTTTGTGACAATGTATCTGGATTGTATTGCAGTGTTTTTAAAGAACAAGGACATTGTGAACTAGTGGTAATGCAATGGAGGATTGTTGTTGCAGCAGTGTTTGGTGTCTTATAGTCGATGTTGGGAAAGAAGAGTACGTTATATGTAAGGTGAAGTATTGTATATAGATACCTTGGCGGTATACATATATGAGTGAGCAGGCTAGAATGGTTGCAGTTTAACGCATGTAATGAGTGAGGTTGGAAAGTGTGACATTTATTTGGAATGCAAAACAGAAAATGCTGAGAGTTTAAAAATGTTTCTTTTTAGGAGCATTTTCATGAAAGTTAGCAGCAATATGTGTAACTTTTTTGTAAAAAACAAGGAAAAGCAGATGGAAAAAGTTCATAGAATATGTTCAAATGGTGCTTGGTGTGTGGAAATGTAACATGTTGGAGGTACATGCACACTTGCCAACATGATCCATTCAAATTTGTAAATGCTTGTTAACTCTTGGTTTTTTGTTTTGGAGTTGTAGTTGCACGTTTTCCATTAGAAAACGTGAACTACAAGTCCTGGAATGCAGAGAAAAAACTCAGACTGGATAAGCACTTACTGATTGGAACGGGTCATGTTAGCAAGTGTGCATGTACTACCAAGATATTGAAACCTCCACACACTAAGTGGCACTTAAAAAGGTTGTACAAATGTGTTGCATCTGCTTTTTCTCTGTTTAACAAAGAAGTTACACACAGTGCTGGTAAAATGCATATATGCATTTTTTAAATTGAATGAAAATGCTCTGTAATGCTTTTGAAATGTAATGTCTTTTTACTAAAAACATGGAGTCTGTGTGGAATGTATTCTGGTGAGCCCAGAGAAGCAATGGACATTTTTCTTCCTGAGTGAGATTTGCATTTAATGAACGTCTGAACACTGATTCACTGGCATACATACTTTTCAATGAGGATCACTGCCTATATTATTCAGCATTGCTTCAAGGATTGGTTTGGATGGAAATGCCAGCAGCTGTTTTGATAACGTGGTAGCGCTGATGCTGTTTTTTTGAGCCCCCATGAGAAAGGGAATAGTTTACCTCTTCAGATGACGATGGGCTATTAGCCCGATAATCCATGGGAATTGGTGAAATGCATTGAAATAGTGTGTGAACACATAAAATTGACGCAAACAAAAAGGCAAACCAGAACATTAGAAGCACTTTTTGTGAAAGATTTGGAAAAAATAATTAAGTGCAGTAGAACATTTGTAAGTTCAGTACATAAAGCCAAATAAAAAAAATATACAAGCCAAAAAGATAAAAAAAAGGTTCTTTTAAGAGGCATCATTTTTTAATGAAAAACAATTTAAATTATTTTTTATTCCCCCACACCACACGTGGAATTTTCCAGGTGTCCATGGACATTTGGACTGTCTGTGGACTATGCAGGCTGTAAAGGGTCCTGTGATTTTTTTTCTTCTATTTTTCAACTGATAAAGGTGGCTCCTAAAGGAAACTTTTTTTGTATTTATAGATTTTACATATTATTGAGCTTTTGATTTTTTTGTTTTTTACAGGAGAGGCAAGGTAAGGTGGGGAGGGAAGGGAAGGGACAACAAACACAGAGATGAGGGAGAGGTGGACAGGGGAACATGTTGGTTGGGCCTTAAATTTAAGGTACGTCACAGTGTTTCTCGTGCTTCATGACCCTGGCCTCGAAAGCACTTTGAAATTGCTTGCCACATGCAGCATAGTAAACATAGTGCTGTCACCCTCGAAAGCCAGGGGTCAACAGCGGTCTGTATGGCCACCGGGATCCTCTGCCTCACAGGAGTAGCCTGTGTGGTGGCATCAGAGGTCAAAGAAGCTGGGGTAGAGGCCGTCAACCTGCTTCTCCCTAAGAAAGGAACAGCCTTTCTCAGAGCACCTGAGGGGTTGGATCTGGTGTGGTGGCGCATGGATGTGGCCCTGTAGGAGAACAGCCCAGGTTTTCTGCGACTGATTATGACCCCACACTCACTGCATCTCACCTTGGCTGCCCGAGCCTTTGGTACACCCCCAACAGTGGTGAAAAACTGCCACACCCATGACTCACTCTTGGCCCTAGAGGTAGGCACTTTCTCTACCTCATCTTGCTCTCCCTCCTCATCCTCTTCTGCATCTCCATGCCTGTTCCCCTCTCCATGCCCTCCATGAGGTTGATGACATAGATGCTGATTTAAATATGCTGGTTTGCCAGATTGAGAATGACTAAAAGTAATGGGTGGGTCTCTTCAGAGGAACCATCCATGGACCGCGCGACTGTCCGTGGACTATCGTGTCATAAATAGGCCTTTAAAAGTTGTATAAAGTTGACAACAAAGAATGGGTATAGGAGCTGTGCAAGGGTACACTTTCCACTTGAAACATCCTAGATTGGCCAAAAATGCAGTTTCAAACTGTGCATGGTGACGGACACTGTCCACTGACACACTTTATTTTATTATTTTATTATTTTTGGATGGATTTGTAGAGCGCACTACAGCCAACAGGCATCGAGGCACTATGAGGAGACATAAGAAGTGTTGATTCAGGGTTACAAGAATGCAGCCCAACAAAATATTGCTTAGTACAGCATGCTGCAAGAATGCGGTCACATGATGATGTCCCCAGATGTCCGCAAAGGGGATTGCCGTCTGCAGACACCATCGGGCAGGAGACCGCGCTGGGCATGGGTGTCCGCAAACTGGTGCGCTGTCCGCGGACTCATTAAAAGTGTGTCATGCAGGAATAGACATGTCCGGACACGGTGCGATGACCACGAACACCCCATTTCGTATAGTCCACAGACTATTAATTGGGGTTTTTAAAAAAAAGCTAGGTTCACAACAGTATACAAGATATTTATAGTATAAAAAATAAATTCATTCATGAAAGTGAAGGGGTATCAGAATGGGAAACATAAATACGAGATTTTGGAATTTCTATAAAATTATCATCAGGGGAGGGAGAAAGTGAAGTTTCATCAAAGTGTCTTTCATTAATATTTTGGGAATTTGATGAAGGTGATTGCTGGGGGCAAGCAGGACAGGTACAAGAAGGACAGTAATAATCAACATGCCTAATAACATGATGTTTAACATAATTTAAAAGTTCCTTAAAGTCGTTAAAGTCATTACTAAGTTCATCCAATTTTTCAGACAAGATCATGAGTTCATTATGTACAGTTGGGGACAGAGATTGTCATTGTGATTGTTGGGATTCTCCATAATTAAAATGGGGTGTTGTTTCTTCATGTAAACTATTTGCTATACGAAGAGAAGAAATTATTATTTGAGTACTGTGAATGGGAGTCTCTGTCCAGCCCTTTAAGATGAGTAGCGGTACCCTGGAGATAGATGGGGATGCAGATTGTATTCATACATCAATAATATAGACAACACAACTAGTTTGGCAAATGTTTATCTGTTTTAATGTCAAGTATCTAAAACAGGGAGTACAACAAACATCAGCAATCGCCCGATACTCTGACTCTAAATACTTCATGAAAAACTGGGTTCTTATACCCATAACTGGTCATCATCGACATTTTGACCTGTGTCATTACCAACGTCATCCTAAGTGGCAAACTACAAAAACGGGAGATAGAATTGGTTCTAAGTGAATAACTTAACATAGGTTCTATATCTGTATAGAGTAACAGAAAGAGGTAATTGTATAGTCAACATCAGGTGGGGCAACAAAGCCCTCCCTTCAAAATAGCCATGCTGAACGTTACTAAATGTACGACGTCCCATTGGCTACACACACTATAGGACCTCCAACTATGTGGTCCCCTACAATTGGTTGGCTTCTAACCCCGTCAGTACTTTTCCACCTACGTTTAGCAGAACGCAGACTGAACAACCCGATGCTTAAAATATCATCCATCATCACCTCAATGGTCCAGTTTCAATTAGTGCTTTGAAGTTGGCCTTGAGTTTGTACTGTTCTCTGAGAATTTTTAAGGAGTACGGGCACTAGCCGGCTTCCGTGCGTAGGTGTGATCATCTCGCTCATCCAACTTCCTTCTATCACATGACTGGACACCAAGAAATTGAGCCTTGTTGTGTATTTGATTTTATTTTCAATAGTCCTCTTATGTCTGTGTTTTTGCTTGAGCTCTCTGAACAGGAGCTTCTGTTCTTTCACGTTAATTGTATCCAATGTCAGCAAATTCCAGTTTGATAAGACCTTGGTTTTCTTGGCTCAGTGAATTCCTTAGCTGAACTTTTATTCTGTTTAATAAAATTGCTTTACTCAACTGCAACACTAAAATGAGGCCTTCATGCTTTGTTCAGTACTACTTATATACGTCATGGAAACATTCATCCTTTACTAGTCCATATGTATCTATAGAGTATATGTTGGCGCTTGCAGCGGTCTAATCTATTTAAAAACATGTGGATATCTTCATGATTGCTTTGCTGCTTGCATTTCATTGCATCTGTGCACATTTAAACTAAGTATCTTCATCAGGTCTGTGGCATAATTCTCTTCATCTTGATCCCAAGATGTCACTTATCCTTGGCACCTTCTTGTACTTAATAAATTGTCTGCCTCTCTGGTCTGGTTATCTTTTTATATGGGTGTCGATTCAACTTTGTATGACATCACCATTCATCTTTGCCATTTAGTTTCTCTGCTTCTTCAGGAATCTTGTTCAAATGGCCATCATATTGTCTTGGATGCAAGTATGGTTTCCTCAATGGGTACTTTACCACCCATATTCTCTTAGGTATAGGTATTCTTATGGCTACTGCAAAGAGCACACGCTCTTCTCTTTGCTGGTTTAACTGTTCAGTGTACGTCACATACTTTGGTTCATGCGTTTCAAGTAATGTAGAGTGGCAGTTGGAGTGGGTGTACTTGGCTCCTCCTCTACAACTGTATAAATTAAATTATTTGCTTATATAAAAGATGTATTGTTTACCATTAGGGATGTTATCATCACTTATGTCTTCTTTTAGGACGTTTTTCCCAACCACAAAAGTGTGTTTGCCATTTCAGTGAAAATAATATAATTGTGCTTTTTGCTCATAGGAAATGTTTATATAATAAATGGTGATAACACAGAAATAAATACAATATTTTTTTGTAAGAGGTTGTTTTGAAATGAGCGCCTGGTGTTTGTGAGTCTGTATGAAAAGTTGTAGTGAAGTGATAGTATGAGGTGTATAGTTATGGTTTGTGCTTGGTGCATCCCATTATATTGTGTGCTAAATGAAAAATAAATGTCTACATTGTACAAAAAGGTAAATTTGGGTATAGTAAATGTAAGTAATGTTTTATGTATCTGTGTTTGTTGGTTTTTGCTCTCCGCTCTGCTTCTGGGCTTTGTGAATGCTACCTGATGTCTGCAGACTTTCATCCTGTCCGCGGACTCTGGAGCTGTTACATTGCGGTTGAGTATAAAATAAGGAACTGCTAGCAAATTAAGGGTGCACTGGTAAAAGCCCATGAAACTCAGCGAAAGGATGCTGTTCAAGGGATGTTATGGTTAGGTTGCACTAATAAAACCCTAAGAAATTCAGTGAAAACACATTGTTACAGGGACGTTATGGTTAAGTTGCAATAATAAAAACCTCTGAAGAATTCAGTGAAAAAACATTGTTAAAGCGACATTATGGTTACAAGTAAAACCAAAATAAAAACAGAATTTGCCAGTTATAGTAAGCTGGGCAACCATAACTCATGCCACCAACGTTCACTGCTACAACTAATACTAATGAAATTAATTTTGATGAAAAGTCCCTACAAGGAGTTATGTTTGCAATGTTAGTAGCAAGATGTCAGGGGTGATTGGGAGACCTATCATGAACTACTTAATGTATTAAAGAAAGTACTCATCTAAACAAAATATTGTATAGGAGTGTTGTTAATACAGGAGCCTAATCATACGTATGCATAGGCAATGGCTGCAACATGCACCATAGAAGTACAATGTTTAATCTGGCATTTTTGACTACTGAAATAATGAAAGCTACTTTAACAGAGTTTTTAGTAATGTTAAACATGGAATAAATAGTAATAATTCAAGACTTACTACATAATTGTGTTAGTAGAAACAATACATATGAAGAACCACAATGCATACATATCAGAGGCACATACAGGGAAACTAAAGTGAGGAAAAAAGAAACAACATCACCAGAAAATGTCAATAACATTGAAGTTCATCATCATGGATACAAATTAATTGTGTGTTTGAGGCCTGCTTATTGCCCCATATATGTGCACCATGTGCTGAGACCAAACCCTAAGGAAAGTACTTTAAGAACATACAAGAGGATTAACGTCTATATATAACACCTTTTGAATGTTCATGTTCTGACTGTCAGTAAACAAAACCACCTGTCCTATATATGTCAGTCAACAAAAACAAGTGGCCCAGATATGTGATGTCATCAGTGATGTCATCGATGTCATCTTTCATGTCCTTGGTGTTAGTCTTAGCAGTGCACGCTGGTGGCGCAAGTTATAGTTGCTTAGCTTACTATAACTGGCAGATTTCTTGGGGTTTTCAGGTTTACTTGTAACCATAACGTCCAATTCACCACGTTTTTTCACTGAATTTCATAGGTTTTTTTAGTGAAACCTAACCATAACGTTCCTTTAACAAGGTGTGTTCAATGAATATTGCTACATTTTCAGTTAAGCATCATTGAGTAAACCCACAATACGTTATATTTAACAAATACAGTTGCTTTTACAACACCTTCACTATTTAAACCTTCACTGTACTATTATTATCTGTCTGTACACTTCTAAAGAGGTGTCTTGTAAAGCTCGTGGGCACCCACCACACTCTCGATGAGACCACATTAAAAAGTTCTGAAGCTTTAGCATGTCCCCTTTTCTTCTGGGCACATCTCTAGCCCCAACTAATGCCAGAATACTTTGGGCCTCCTTAACCCAGACCAGCATGACCATGCAGCATAACCACCTGAACATGCAATGCAGGTTAAGGAATATACATGATGATAGTTTCAGTCATGAAATATTATCAGCATCTTATGTGTGAATTAGCAGCTTTGAAAATGTGTTATCTTTTGCTAAAAGTGCCAAAAACACCATAAGGTTGTGAAAATGTGTGCTTTACATATCCCACAACACACAAATACGTTGCATAAACTACAGGCATGCTAATATTGCCCCAGTATGCAGCTGAACGTAAGTACTTATTTCTTATACTTTTTAAAAACAATCTACAAAATAAAATCTGTAGGAATTCTTCATCACATCAGGCTTTTCGTTTTGACAGATCTTTGACTAGATCTGTGACTAAACATATTGAACATAAAGGCATCAATAGCTGCATGGGGTGTTGCTAGGTCCGGAAAGGATCTGGGGCTATGGCAATCTCGGGACTGTCGGCCTTGGGGGCTAGCTAGCCTTTTGGATGTAGCCCCTGAGCTTCTACCTGGCTCAGCCGGGCTACAACCGAAAGACCCAGAGTTATAGCCCCCTCAGGCTTTCCGTAGCAACGCCTCTTACCCTCCACGCATCACTGCTAATCAACGTTGAAATGTGACATCACACAAGCATTTTCCCGCGCTCTTGAAAACGTGGTCAGTCTTATTGATACGAGTTCATTCAGTAAACGGGTCCTGCGTGCTTTTCCTTACTTTTCAGGTCTGGAAAATATTATGTGGCTGGAGCCACGTGAGTTTCGTCTTCCCACAGGACTGCGGCCTGTACCAAAAGAAAAATGGCAAGGCTGTGTTTTCCTTTATGTTTGACGTGTACGTGATCTAGGCTTTTATGAAGCTTCCTGCTTTGAGGTAAAAAAACTGACATGCTAGGGTGTGTGAAGATGAAAGAGGGATTCAGTACACACTAGTACATTCTTGAAGTTAGCCCTTTGCTTTTCAAAGCACCCCTTTATCTGAACGATACAAAATGCACCGAGCGTTTCATGCCTGTCCAATAAAAAAGCGAAAGCTTATTGTTTGTCACGTGGACTGGTGGTGATCCATAAAGTAAAGTGGGTGTACAGGAACCTTTAACCAATAATCACATTTTCCTCCCAAGAGGGAAAATGTCAGAGTAATGGAAACAAGAACACAATATAATGTTGCAGTTGCCATTTACTGCATTCACAACGGGTCCCGCATTTCACGGCCACCTTGTGCAAACTTAGTGATTCTGGGCTGAGTATGTTTGCAGGAAAACCACAAAACCTCTACCTACCCGTACTATATAGGAAATTGTTTACTAAATCTCTGCCTTTAAGAAAACGTTTGTTATATGGAGACGTCAGCGTCGTTCTTTTGTGAAATGTCCCTACACAGCGGGTTCTTTCTTCGCCAGCTTCTTTCATAGCTCTGCAGCCTATGGTCTATGTCTGAGCTGGGAAAATTATATGTATGACTCTCTTCTGTCGAAGTAATTGCATACTAGGTGCATGTATTTTATTTATTTATTCATCATTATTTGTAAAGCTCCTAAAAAAGGCCAAGAGGTGCTACATACAAACAAATCAAGGAGAGAAGCGAAAGAAAACTACAGCAGCAAGGTACAGCAAGAGAGTCAAACTCATGCAAAAGCATGAGTTTTCAAAGATCGCTTAAAGAGATCTAGTGATGAAATGCTTCTCAAATCAGGAGGCAAAGCATTCCAGAGCAAGACAGCAGCAACAAGGAAAGCACCATCAGGGACCAGAACCAGCGTAGTCCTGGGAACCACCAGGAGGTTGCTGTCATTAGAGCACAATGTTCTTCGATTTGAAAACCAAATAAGGCTTTCAGATTAGTATGCAGGGCTAACGCTAAATGAGATTCCAGTAGCTACTGGGGGCCAGTGCAGCTCTCTTCTGGCTTGTGAAATATGATCTCGCCTCCTCAGCCCTCCTACCACCCGTACACCACTATTCTGAAGAACCGGAAGCCCAAGCATGTCACTTTTGCAGATGCCATAAAAAAAAAGAGTACCACAGTAGTCAAGCTTTGAACCAATTATAGCCCTGGCAATCAAAGGACAGTTCTGCATAGGGATACATGGTCGAATTTGGGTCAGTAGATTAATATAGTAAACTGTAGAGAAGATGAGATAGATAACTTGAGATTGCATATCCATATGCGGTTCAAAAAAGACCGCCATGGTTTTGATTTTAGATTGTTGAATTTGCATCCTGCTATCTCAAAAAGTTGGTACTCAGGGCCAGGCTTCTTTAGGTTGTCCAATGGTCCTATGCCCATAAGGTCCGTTTTTGCTTTATTTAATGCTATGCCATTAGACATCATCCGATGCTGTATCACAGAATAGGTGGAGCTTATCACCTCGAAAACTTGATATGAAACAGACCGTGGGATTAGACAGTGCGTATCATCAGCAGAGTTGGTGTAACTAATCCCTCTGTCATCTGACATTTGAAACAGAGGCAGCGTGTATACCTTATAAAGTGTAGGCAATAAGTATGACCCCTGTGGGACACCATACTGGATTTTAACCGGATCTGCCACTGCATCCCCACTGAAGACTCTTACTGTTCTATTCCCAAGGAAGGAATTGACCTAGGCTGGGGCACATGGAGAAAAACCTGCTACCTGCGATAGTCTGTCATTGTGAAGAACATGATGGACAAGGTCAAATGCTGTGGAAAGATCTAGTAACATCAGCACAACGGCTTGCCCGTCGTCTATACGGATTACGATGTTAGATTTTAGATGGCGATTTATTCTAATCAGTTCTGTTCTGGGGTTTCCAAAAGCGTAAATATAGTGGGTCATTGCCATTTGTTTTCATGTGTTCTTCTATTGGCGAAAAAGTCAAATTCATGGATGCATTTAGGAGCAAAATTGGCTACAAAAAAGAAGTAGTCAACTGGCAGCAGCGTGAGGTTTGCGGGAAGCTTGAAATAATTTGGCAACTCTCTGTACCCTTTTCCTTCAAGCACAAGATTGTAGTAATATTAGTGGGTTTGGGTCCTTTTGATGGAGCAGACTGCCATCATGTCCTTTTGATGGAGCAGACGGCCATCATGTTGCTCTGGAGACCTTTTCTGAAAGATTGTGTTTGTGTTGTGCTGCAGTTAGACAGTCATGTAATAGCTCTTCTCTTTCCACAAATTCATGGCAATAGAAGATGACAGCAAGCCTCTGCCATGGGAAATCTGCACTCTGCCGTGGACTGCCTTCTCCTTCTGTCTATATCATAGGTGGGCATCGGCAGTGTGGGAAATAAGAGTCTCCTAGATGAGACACGCTGCTCATGTCCTGTAAGCCACTCTCCTGTGTCACGGTCTGAAGGGCACTGCCCAAGCAGCTCCTCCTGCCACACTTGTATGCCTTCCGTGTTGCCATTGGGGCTGGGTGTGAGGAATAGGGTGTGGTTTGGAACACAGCAGGGATGTCAAATGCCCAGCTCAGTGCAATTCTTGTGTTTTCCTCGCTGCTCCTTTCCCCCTTCAGCTGTCAATGGAAGCAGGAAGGTTGGATGAATAAGTAAGCAGCATTCTGCCTTGCCCACTCCGCATTCAATGTGGCAAAATACTTGCCAGTGAGTGCCTGGAGAGTGCAGAGTTGCTACATTCTCCTCATGCTCACCAGCAGTTTGGAAGGGCAGGTAATCAGACAGCAACATGGGCATTTGATGGCAATCAGCAGTTGGCAAGTAACAGGACATTTTAATGGCAATCCTTGCTCACGGGGCAAGTGGAAGACCACTTGATGTGTGTATGGTAATGCAGCAAGTTTGAGGCAGTCCTTGGGAAGGGTGCATGCACCTGGCTAACTTGTGGTAATCCTTGGCAATGGAACAGGTTTTGAGACATCCGCTGGCAATCCATTCCAAAGGGCCAAGAACTTGGGCACCTGATGGCAATCCCTTGCAATGGGGAAAGTACATGGAAAGTTGCTGGTGATTCCTGGAAATTTCGCATGCCCCTCTGCATCTGATGGCAATCCTTGGAAAAGTGCAGCTGCACCGGGAGGTGGGTGTGGCAGTTATTTATTTATTGGTTATGTATAATGTGCCTATACACAATGTGGTTCAAGGCGCAATATTGGAACTGTGGGGATGCTGGCCTACTCGCCAGCATGGTACTCCTGTGAAACATGTTGTCTTCTTTGCTGCGGGCATCGGAGGCAGCATGCATGGCCAAAGTAGTTTACAAAAACAAAAACTGATGGCATTTCTGTTCATGTGCGGGATCCAAGGACTTCTATTCATGAAGGAAATATAAACTGCACTCGAAAAGCAATTCAGTAATGATGGTCGATGTCTGTTCCTGTTGCCAAGCAGTAGTTGCGCTGTTCCAAGAGTAGGGAACGCCCCTGTCCGAGAATGAGGCTGGGACTTTGCTGAGGTGTTGCTTCCAGTCTCGGCGGGTGTTTTAAAGACGTGATGACAATCCTCCTTGTATTGCCAAAGGGAGCAAACTTTGCAAGGGAGACAGATGAGTTAGGAGGGCAGTTTTTGACACAGCAACGGGGTTGAAAATTAAGAAAGAGGTATGAATTTAAATGAGTGATACAGTGAATCGTGGTTCATTTCTACCTCATAGAGGTACAACATGACAAGTCGGTGATAAGTGATCCAAATGCAGTCTTTGTTAGGTATGCAGACAATGGTTTCCTGCACCAGTTTAAAAGTGAACCAACGCAGAAAAACAGTGTATATTTAAGATTCATATCTGGAAATTATGCAAACCAAAAAATAAATGTTGTGGTTACTTACCAGCATTCTTCATTACTCCTAGTCTAAACCTCCTAGGCACAGTCCTTACATTGGAGGGCGAGACCCCACCCCAGAGACAGGCCATTGAAATGTGGCTCTATTGAGACAAATCACTCTAAACTACCGTTCTCATAATATTATAGCATCTATTTGTCTACCCATGATTTTAACATAATTATTGGTTTACATTTTTTTTTTAGAAACTGCCTTCCTTGAAAGGCAGAACCCACCTCAAACTGCTCCTGTATATGTACGTGGCTTCAGCTGTGACAAGTCAGTTGCGTGGGGACCCAGAGAAAGTCTTGGCCTCTAAAGTACTGAAGATTATCAGTAGGTAATCAGTCTATTAGCCCCTCATTGTCTTCCTAGTCACAGTCATAACCTTTCATGATATTCCAAGCAATACTCACAGTGTTATAACATAGTATGACACAGTCTGTACTCTATGCAACACACATGTCAATTTCACGCATTTTTAGGAAAAGTCTTGGCCTCTAAAGTATTGAAGATTACCAGTAGGTAATCAGTCTATTACCCCCTCATTGTCTTCCTAGTCACAGTCATAACCTTTCAAGATATTCCAAGCAATACTCACAGTGTTATAACATAGTATGACACAGTCTGTACTCTATGCAACACACATGTCAATTTCACGCATTTTTAGGAATGTCATATCCCAGTCATGTATTAACAACAGTTAGAAGATTAGTTTCAAAGAGAGCAGATCTCGAACCACCCAACATCAATCGGTAGTGCAGTAGGAATGCTTGGTGCCAGCATTGCAGCATTACAGATAGCTGTCATTGTGACTCCTGCATGTTCCGCCGAAGAAGTGGGTATACCTCTTGAACCTCCATGGATGCCACAAGGTAGGAGAAACCTATCCACCAGGTGCACTTTACGGATAACGAGTCAAACCCAATAGCTCAATTTTTGGCACTTACAAAAGTTTCAAGTAGCGAGTCACACTTGCAGAAAGCATTTGTGCATTACAAATAAGCATAGAGATCTCTTTTTACTTGTAATAAATGGAGAGCAGCTTGTTCAGGGGAAGAAAGGTCAGGGAAGAACACAGGTAACACTATGCCCTGTGTCATGGGAAATTATGTAGCCACTCTAAGGTGGAACCCGGGACCTGGTCCCAGTATCACCCTATGTGCGAGAACCTTCCAGGTCCTTTTGAGATCGAAGTGATTAGTTCCCCCAAATCTATCCGTTGTAATGGTAGTTAGAAGGTATGTTTTGGCTGAAACCACGAGAAACAGGTTTTCAGAAATGGTCTAGAATGTGTCTGTTTGCAGGGCGCAAAGTACTAGTGAGAACACTCATTGGGGGACTGGAACGTGAGGATTTAGCCTGGCATTTTCAATCCATGAAGTAGGCAACCTACAAATTACATTACCTGAGAAATGTCAGCCCAGTTTGCATGGTAGTGCATTAACCACTTAGACTTGGACCATGTACTAAGGAAGACTGTCAACACTTATCATATGACTCAGCATTGTTTGACGTGCCTCCGTCTCGAAAGTGGGTAGAATGCCACCTTGGAGTGACTGAGGGATTGCTGGATCAGTGGTGCAGTTGCAGCAGAGCTCGCTTTGTGCCTTAACCATATACTTTCAGTCTTCCAAGCCCCAGTGCGAGGTGCATCAGAGGTGATGAGTGGAGGCAAGGACAAGCAACGAAGAAGCAGCCCTACAGGCACTCTAGCACTAGGCGCAACAGTAACCATGAGTGACATTTCCACATCAAAGACACCAACACCACTTCCACTTCTCCCCCTGAATGTTATGGAGCATCTTCAGGAGCAAACGGATGTACAGTACAGGAGAAATATGGGTCATGGCATTGATACCACCTCCCCCTGCCGTGCCTGGGCAGAAGAGGGTCGACACAATATCGAATGAGGTATGTTGGCTTACACTGCTAACAGGGAGAGAGCCACTGTTCGTAAATCTGTTGGTCTGTGTTTGAACGCGGACAGCAACTGTGGGATAAGGGAAAGACACCACTCAACTTGTTGGCGCATCCATTCTTCCACCCTAGAAGGTACTTCACTGTTGATGCCATCAGATTGTGTTTTGTCCCAAGTGCCCATTGCTTGACTTACTTGTGCTAAGGAGGGGGATTCCAAGTTCCCCCTTTCCTGTTTACATAGGCCCTGGCTACTTGGGTATCCATTCAAATAGGAACATATTGGTCCTTTACTATTGGTTGGAAGTGAAGTAGGGCTATGCAGATTACAGTAAGTTCCCACCAATTGGTGGAGTTCTTCTTTTTGCACCAGAGCCATTAGATTTGGACTGGCTGAATCAGGAGGTTAACACCCGTCCACCTGGCTTGCATGTGTTGTTAGGGGAACTGGAACGATAAAAGGCGTGTGTAGTGAAAAGCGTTGTCCTTCCTATCACCAAGTCAGATCTATCTGAATCTTGCCAATCATTGGGCCATGACTCTTGTAGTCTGACTGAAAAGGTTCCAATTACTGCATAGATTCCTCACAAGAGGTCTCAAATGCAGGTGGTATCAAGAATCTATGCAAGTGTTTGCGGACATAAAGCCTTAAATGTGTAAATGTTTCAGAGCTATGCCTTTACCTTCTAGGAGAAAAACAATTGTGTATGCAATTGGGCCAGCTTTCTGTTCATAAGAAAGAACAATCTCCCTAGCTCTGTATTGGGGTATGTTCACATGAAATAATGTCTTTTTTTCACAAGGCTGAATTTCTGAAGGTTTACCAAGAATCAATGATCCTGGATTACTGGCAGCAACACTTGAATGACCACCATCGCCTTAGAAAGAGAAGATGCATCCATATAAGAAGAACCACCATTTTCTGTTCCATGTAATACAGCCACCGATGCAGCAGGTATCGCTTAAAAACCTATGGTTCTAAAGGGAGTCCAAAGGCAATACTTTTAAATGAATTTGGAGATGTCCCAGGGAGAACCCTAGGAATTATTGGTCTTTTGGGTTTATTGGCAAATGAAAGTGGGCATCTTGCAAAGCTATGGTCACTAGTAAGTCTCCTGGTCTTCATTGGAACAATGTTTTACAGTGCATTCATCTTCAAGGGTTTGTCTTCACAACATCCTTTTTTTGGTCTTTTGTCTAAGAAAATTGGTTGTCCATGTACTGATCGAATAAGAAAATGACTTTTGTGTTTTTTCTCCCGCAGACATTTCTGCTAACCCAAACTCCCCAACCCCCTCAGTTACCTTTTGTGGCACACTTCGCTGTGTGCCACCACGACTCCCCCATCCCTCTGCAACACCGGTATTCCTTCACTTACGTACATGGGAACAGTAGCTGCAGGGTCCTTTTATTTGGAATACCTAAAAAAAACTAATATCTAGGCACGTTACATAGTTTCGACTATACATACAGATAGGACGGTAAAGCAGTAGTAAATATTTACAATAAATTACAGGAGTTTATAGATGTTACATAATGATTTTGTGTTCTTCCTAAAGCTAAAGTAGGACAATTTGGTTCTTAGGTCAACAGGTAGTCAGTTCCAAAGTTGCGATGCCATAAATGGAAAACTGCTTCCTCCTGCTTTTTGCAGTTTAAATTTAGGTACATTCTGGCAGTGTGAGTATGGGGTTCTGTTTTCTTAACAAATATGTCGGCAAGATATTTGGGGACAGAGTTGGTGAGACATGTATGTGTAAGAGTTAAAGTTTTGAATTTGATTATGTCTTTAACAGCAAGCCAATTTGTATTCCATCTGAAGTCTGAGATATGCTGGGTTCTAGGAATATTGAACACACTTCTTGGAGCATTATTCTGAAGAGGTTGTAGTTTGTTCACATCGCAGTTGCTTGAGCCTAAGTATAAGGCATTACAATAGTCTATTTTTGATCAAATTAAAGCTCTGGCTACTATGGTACAGCTGGCTGTTGATATTAAGGGTCTGCATGCATTTATTAATTGCATTGATTAAACTTCCTGGCCTGCAAATCCCAGAACATCACAGAAGTGCTGTAGAACCTCAGTGTGTTGTGACCTTTTACATAGTTTTCTCTGAAATCAAATGCCGGTGCATCTTCATCATTCTCAACTGTATCTGTTCTCTGCCACTTGGCCGCTGGATTTGAAGTTGCATATTCTTGTAATGCTGTGGATTATAGATAGCAATGTGATATGTACCTCTTTTAATGAGATATGAAGTGGCCCTCTTGCCTAGTCAATGGCTATACAGACATACAACTTACAATGTGGCCCTGGTTACCCTCAAGGGGCTGCCTTGGGAAAACTGCATGAAGGGTGGCACATCAAAACGAGCCAAGCAATTCGCACCACTACAAGAGATATTCCAGTTATGCCACCTTCCCTGACCAGCTTGCCCCATTCTGTGTTAGCCTGCTTGCACCCTAGCCCGATAAGCTGACTTTCCAGTGCTAGGAAGGCCTGTGATCATATTTTAATGTGGCATCAGGCCTGCAGATGTATCAGTATCCACGTTTGATGCAGAAGTATTTACCAAATGAGTTAGGAGGCACAACGCTAGAAATGTCATTCAGGTGAGGCAAAATGGTGCAAAGGCTTATATCCGGGTATGAACAGATGATTTAACACAAATGTATCTTGGAACCCTGGAACACGAGGACACAAAAACGGAAAAGGCATAAGGCTGTTCTAAGCAACAGGCATGTGCATGAGATAATGGTGATATTTGAGGAAGCTGTCATCAACCAGAGGGAAGATAGAAGAAGCAGCTGGTCCAGAGAAGAATGAAGAGATGGATGCCTATCCTTAGATCAAGAACTCATTCCTGGCAGTGCAGCTATGAGCTAATGCAGATATTTAAAGGCTGACAGATCATTCAGGATGCCTTACAAAAGCAGAATCTCCAAGCAGATTGCCCAGCCCTTTCTATAAAATTCCTAGCAGTCCTACTTTTTTGTGCCACAGGGACAGTCCATCCCACTACCAGACTGCTGTATAGAATGTTTTGGGCCTCCTTCTCTATGCTCCTCATCCAGGCGCTCAGTGCCTTCTTGCCCCAACTCATTTCACTACCCCCAAATTACACACCTTGACCTCAAAATATCCAAATCAAACCTCTTTACCATCGATAGTCTCCTTAATGTGTTAGGGACATTGGAATGCCCCCTGATGCCCTTTGTACCCCCTGATCAAGGGAGACGATCTTCTGGAACTGGAAGTGGCAGCACACCCCAAATGTCAAGGGGGCCTATGGTGCTAGCCTGGGCATAATGCACCACTGTGTCTCCTTCCCCTCATCAACCGATGATTCTTTGATTATGAGGAACAGCACCCTTTCTATGTTCATTGGGTCACTTATCCAAACATCAAGGTGGTTGGTAGGCATGAGAAAGGACCATCCAATTGCACTACACATTTCCACCTCCATCCCCACTCCCACCCCTTCAAGGTTCCCATATATCTGCCCTTTACCACACTTTAACTTCTTCCTCCAACTAACCCCTTCACATCACTACATGGCTGCCCTTTATTTTTAATTTTTTTATTTGCATTGTTTAAACTCGGACCTAGCTCGAGAGCAGCAGAGCGCTGCACAGAGCGTGGGTAGCCAGGATCTGGGCTGCCATCTTTTAATCATGGCTTGTATGGGTGAAGTCGCAGTTGGAGTTGGAGAAGACCACGAGACCAGGTGGAGGAAAAACAGCAGAGAAGAGTGTTGGAGAGGTGGATTTTGAGCAGAGTAAAGACCTGCACTACCTGAGCAAAGATTCCAAATATAAAACAAACGCACTCCAGGTTCAGCACAGACAATAACTCCTACTTACATTATCAGCAAGATTCGTCACAAAAATGACCACAGAGTGGTTAGAGATGTTTGAAGGAAACATAATCTCATATGGGCCCATCAACAGCATACAGCAAGTTATATCAGAAGCTCAGATTAAAGAGATGTTAAGTGTTCCAATCACCACCTGAGTTTGTTTGCCTTGAAGAAGTCTATACTCGTGGCAGAAACTCGATATGGCATCAATCAATGATTGGGCGCAAAAAGAGATTGCTACAATAAATGCACTTTAATATGTTCTGAATACATATTAGGTAGGTGTTAATTCACTGTACCACCACGTTTTTAGAGTAGTGGTGCACAGTGCCTATGAAAGTGGCATCGGACAGAATGTATTCTCAGCTCTGGGTTTTAGACTGTATTGCACATGCACTTTAGTATTGATCCACTTTTTTGTTGAGGAGTGAATGTCATTAGGATAGGGATGTATGAGTGGTTCTTGCATGAATGGTGGTTGGATATATGGTTTATGATGTAATTTTGATATGTATGTAGTGATTGTTTGTGTATGTATTATAACTGGTTTTCAATGCCTTTTATTCCTTGCAACTGCAAATCATTTTTGAAAATGTTAAGAATTGGTTATGCAATACCACAAACACTTTATGATATTTTTTCATTGATTGTTTGAAAATACATAAAATGTTATATGGGTTCCATCCTTATGTTGTTTCTTGTTTCTGATTACCACTGAACCCATATAGGAGATTAGTCACAGTGGGATGACCTCATCTGTTGTTTGATCTTTTAACAGTAGTTCAGTATTGTGATGTATGTGTGTCTATATGTGCATCTATTGGTATTTCTCACACTTTCACCTTCCCCCTTATTCTGAAACAATGGCTGCAATGTCACAGTCAAGTACAAGTATGAGTCTAGTGTAAAGGTCATTCACAGTCATTGCACGCAAAAGGCCCCTGATTAACATTCCAATCTGTATTTGGTCTCGCCATGACTTCAATCAATTATTCCATACAGTGGTTGCTGTATGCCCGCTCCGTTCATGGTTCCTAACTCCCGTTTGTCAAGTGAGAATCCAGCATGAGGTGAGCTATAACAGGTTTCATATTCAGACTCCTGGTTCCCAGTGAGGGGCATTTTGGCTCTGGAAAGGCCTGGTGCTGGTGCATGTATGGTACAGGTGATGCAATGACGAACAGTATAACAATGTGGTATCAGGTGCCTATACCAGACTTGGAGCAGCAGGAGGCGGGCAGTGATGAGGCAGAGCAGGAGCAGGGTCCACGTGGGCAGAGTACTTCATGGATTTAAATAATTGTGTGCCAAGAAGTAGTAACCATTGTTTTCAATTAACTGTGCCATGGGAAAAACATGGCAAGAAGCCAATATGTACCCATGGTGCCAATCGCACAGCCCTTATACACTGCAACTAAAACAAATTATGCCATCATCCTGCCAAATGAAACATATTCTTAAAACTTTGCCTAAACCATGATGACCAATATCCTGCACTTCTCCCATGACCCCAACAATTACACCCCTCCATCCATTGTCTCTAACAAATCTCATCCCTTTGCATTAGTAATACGAAATGTACCAATATCCCAAACTATTGTCTCTTTGCCATCTTTCCTCACCCAGATAGAGGGGTAAGGGGAGCCCAGCTACCCACAATTTGATTTGATTATTTTGTAGAGCGCAAAACCCACCATGATACCGGGCCGAATTCACTGTATCAGGGCAAAGATAAAACAAAAAAATCATGATTAGCGAAAGGGATTGTTGGATAGAATGAGCAGGAGGGAAATTAAATGACTATACATGTTTTCAGTTTTCACTGAAAGGCCAGATATGAGGTCAGAGAGCGGAGGTGAAATAGGGAACTTATTCCAGAGGTGAGGTCCTGTCATTTAAAATCACTGATGTCCTACTATTTGCCTACTGCAGCAAAACGCCACTGCCAGTGGTGGGGCGTTTCAGAACTGTACTGAGCAGAGGCAAACGGACAATTCAATAAAAAATCTATGTTGTCAATGCAAGCATTGAATGCCTACTCATTTGGGAGTCAGCTAAGGAACTAGGACTGATAAGTTCTATCTGCGACATCACTGACTCTGCGGACATCACTAACCTGCTTGCCAAACTACCAAGCATTCTCCAAGGCATATGATTCCTATAAGGAAAGCTGATAAAGCGACATACCGACCCTGACTGGTACGCCACATGAGAACTCTGTTCCACATGCAAGACCTAGTGGCAAAAGAACTACAGGAACTGCAGAAGGCTGGCATCATTGAACAAGTGACCGGCCCAACGCCATGGGTATCCCAGATAGTTGTCATAAAGAAACCCAAACAACCAGGAAAAGTACAAATATGTATAGAAATGTGCCTACCCAACACAGCCATAAAAAGGGAATATCACCCCCACACTAGATGAAATAATTACATACATCACAGGGACCAAAGCCTTCTCAAAACTAGACCTCAACGCAGGCTACCATCAGCTGAAACTGCACTGTGATCCGAGATACATCGCAAACTTTTGGATTTACCTGGGCCTGAGGTTGTACAAGAGGTTAGGTTTTGGCATATCGTCGGCGATGGAGGTGTTCCAATAAGCCATACAAGAGGTAATCCGAGGAATTCCGGGAGTGTTAAATGTCAGTGATTACATCCTCGGTCACGCCAGCAACAGGGACAAACACATGTGCTGACTAGAAATGGTAATCAACAGACTGGAGACAGCAGCGACAAATGTGAGTTCCTAAAAGAAGAAATAACATTCTTCAGGTACGTCATCAACAGTGATAGAGTATCTGCTGGCCCCCACAAGGTGTCAGACATAAAAGGAGCCTCCCCACCAACCACACCTACAGAAATGCACAGTTTTCTGGGCATGGCCACATACAGTGGTAGGTTTATCCCTAACCTCACAACTATGTCAGAACCACTCGGAGAATTCACCAGATCAAACATCAAATGGGACTGGAGCCCCAAATGTGAGGAGTCATTTGAACGAATCAAAGCATCATTGGCGTTGGACATGACCATGGCATACTATGATCAAACCCTACCAACAGACCTATATGTGGACCTGAGTCCCATCGGACTCAGAGCAATCCTGGTACAACAATCAAAAACAGGCGACACCAGACCCATTGCCTATGCCTCCCAAGCTCTCACACCCACTGAACATCGGCACTCACATGTAGAGAAGGAGGCCATAGCGGTTCTTTGGGGCTGCAGACTTTTTCACATCTATGTCTATGTGTGGAAGTTCACAGCCTACACCGACCTCAAGCCTCTGATTCCAATCTTCACTGGGTCATCAGCACACCCACCAGCCAGAATTGGGAAATGGCTGCTACACCTCCAACAATATGAGTTTGAACTGGCATACCATGCAGAAACCGACAATCCGGCGGACTTCCTATCCAGGCATCCAAGAGCTGCAACACTCTGCGAGATGGATGAATCAGAGGAGACGGAAGAACACATCTGCCAGATCCTCAACACCATGAAGCCTAAGTCAATCAGCATTGACGACATTGTGAAAGCTACACAAGCTGACCCATGTTCCAACATCGTAAAGGACACAATAATTGTGGGAGAATAGAAACAATTCCTCCAGCAGGTACACAATCGCACACCAGCAAAAAAGGACTTTCTCACTGGGATGTTCCTGGTACAGCAGGAACTATCAGTCACCAGCAAGGGATTAATTCTGAGAGGCTCACGCATAGTAATCCCCATCAGTCTACAAGACAGATTGTCACACTAGCCCATGAAGGACGTCAAGGAATGGTCAGAACAAAGGCCAGGATATGACACTGAATGTGGTTCCCCCAAATAGATGCCGATGTGAAAGAAACCATTACATGCTGCCACCCATGCCAAATAACAGAGTCACCGCCAAACCCTGAACCAATCCAGTCAGCGGAGTCAGAGTCATCAAGATGGGAAGCTATTAGGATTGATTTCTGCATGGTACATTAGGGGACATACCTGCTGGTCGCTAATGATGATTACTTGCGGTACCCGGAGGTGGAAATAGTATCCTCAACAGTGGGGGACAGTGATCCCAGCACTCAAAAAAATGTTTGCCACACACGGACTGCCAAGGTAAATCAGAAGTGACAACGCACCACCGTTCCAAGGGATGGAGCAAAAAAAGTACATGGATGACGTACACATCCAGTACCATCACATCACGCCCAGGTGGCTGCAAGCAAAAGAGGATGTGGAGAGATTCATGAGGACACTCAACAAAGTCCTACGAATATCCAAATCCCAGAACAGCCCGTGGCAGGTCGACCTGTACCGGTTTCTGCAAAATTACTCCCCAGAGCTCCACAAACATACCCCCTGCAGACCTTATGTATGGAACAATGGTAAATTCATCAATACCACATCACTCCAACAGGAGTGTCGATAATCTCGACAGTGAACGTACACAAGCCAAGAGAGTAGCAGCAAACAAACACACAAGCATCGGGAGAAGAGCAAGAGAATCCAAGCACAACTTTAACAACCAGGTAGTGGTGTTATGAAACCCCACAAAATCGAAGTTAGAAACCCGCTATGACCACATACCATGGAGGGTAATCAGAACTTAGGGAACAATGATGACAGTGAGTCAAGGACTGGAGACAATTGCCAGAAATGCCTTGCGTTTCAAAAAGGTACCAGAAGAGATGTGTACAGCTGTGGTGAGACAGCAGCAAGATGAAGGTGAACACACACGGCATGCCACAAGACAAAGGACCGAGGAGGATGTTATACAAGGCCGTGACCCTGACCAACTATCGGAAGGTGATGAACTGCCTCCCCAAGTTGAAGATGAGCTGGAAGGGGGAGAAGAGTCAGAGACAATACCTCAGCAGCGATCCAGTGGGCACAACCTAAGGGCAGCCCCATCGAACCCAGGGAAGCTGCGAGACTATGGGCCTCATTCCGAGCTGGACGGTAAGGGATACCGGGCACCGGTAAGGAGACCGGTACCGGTAATCCCTTACTGCCCAATTCCAAGGTCCCTTGGCGGGGACCGTAAAGGATGTGTGGTCTGACGACACGTTCTTTATGGGACCCCTTAAGGGACCTTGGAGCTAATAATGGGCCCAGAATTAGCGGGCCCGTTATTAGCACCTTCCCATTGAGCCCTATGGGGGCTCAAATGGGAATGGGGAATGGCATTTGGAATGGGGACCTACCGGGTCTGCCTAGGGCGGAATGTCCCGGTAAATCCCCACTCCACCACACCGGACCCGGACATGATTTTGGAGACAGCCATGGCGCTAATAGCGCCATGGCTACCTCCAAAGTCGTAATGAGGCCCTATGAGTGGACAACACCCATGTGGCTATGTTGACTATCATGTTTGGGTGTACGGTCCTGTGCAGGACTGTATAGCACAGGGAACAGTGCATGTTTTGGTTCATGTTTTGTTACTTGAGATAAAGGAGGAATGTTACATCCGCCTCACGTTCCGCATTCACAGTGACATGAGGTGCAAATAAAGAAGCCATGCTGCTAGAAGCCGGCAGTTCAGGAAGTGAGTGAGTGAGCAACTCGTGTAACACGTGATTCTTGCCTCTGTGTTGTGCACCAAGCGGCCTACAGACCCAGCCCAGCACAACCCTACTCCCGCTGGCAGCACTGGCCGGGGACTTCACACCAGGGTGCCAAGCCATGAATTAATTTGAATACTAAACACAGTGTCTTAAAGATGATACGCTGATGGACAGGTAATCAGTACAAAGTTACTCTGAGCTCAGATACATAAGAGAATTTGTGGAGATGAAAAATAAGGCGAACATCTGCATTTTGGGAAAGTTGAAGTCATTGCAAAAGATGGTTGGGAGGACCTATGTATTGGGCATTTGCATAATCTAATCGAGAGCTAACCAGTGCACTGACCACTTTGGCATGTTCCAGGTGATGAAGATACGGAATGCTACTTCGGAACAGCCAAAGACTGAAGAAAGCAGATTTGACTACCTTGTTAACTTGTGAAGTCAGTCTCATGTCATGCTCCCAAATCATTCCAAGATTTCTAACCTTGTCAGCAAAAGAAGGTGGGAGGCAAAACAACGCAGGGGACAGAGATTGGCATAAAGAATCGTTCAATAAGTGTTTGGGACTCAAAAGCATAATCTCTGTATTAGTAGGATTCAATTGAAGATTATTTTTAGTCAAACAAAGATTGACCTCCGCCAAACAAAGCTGAAGCTGTTCAATCCCGGTAGATGTTCGAAAGGCCCCCACCAGCCTCCATTTCCGCAAAACACTGAAAACCTGGCTCTTTAAGGCCTCTCTGTCTCCCCCAGGTGTGGGTCATTAAAATGAATTAGCTGACTACTCCTGAAACCTTGCGCCTTTTCAGCCTTCTTCGTCATCTCAGTACTTAGGGAATTATGGGACTTGATATGATATATGATATGATAGGTTATTTATAATGCGCTTAATACTCCGAGATTTCTAAGCACGGACTCAGAGATCTAACCTGCGTTGCTCTGTGTCGTCTTGCTTCCAAGGTGAGCACGTTGCCCCTGAGCTATCCTCCCAAGACTTGACGTCTTGAGACTTGAAGTCCCGAGACTTCAAGGCTCTGCCTGTCGAATAAAATTCCTCTCTCTTTTGACCAACAAACTGCGCAACTAGATAAAATGACAAGCCCAATTCTGTCACCATCCAATTGAAAAACACTCTGCTGCTCTTGAGCTAGGTTTGTGCTATAAGCAATAAAATAAAAGTATCCTGGGGTCCGGATACCTTCAGTATTTGTATTTTTTATTTCTTCATGCTTATAAAGTGCTATCACCAAAGCACTGTATTATTTAGCTATGACGGAATGGCAGTCAAGTAAATTCAATGAAAGATGTGAAATAAAAAAGACGGTGGGAACAGAAAATTGATTTAAGAGAGTGCAAAGGAGATGAGCTTTAAGATGGGTACGAAAGAGAGGCATAGAAGAAGCAGAACAGTTAAAGGGAGAGAGTACCAGAGTTTAGGTGCAGGGAGTGAGAAATAACAAAAGCAAGAAGGGGCATAAGTACAAGGGGGAGAAGTGTGGAGGAATTGAAATATTGCAAGCACAAAATGCAGGAAGGAGTGAAGAGATGAATCAGAGAGCAGAGATAGGGAGGACGATACCATGGAAACATTTTAAGACAATGGCAAGAAAGTGAAACAGAAGATGAGAGTTAAAGGGAAGAAAATAAATAAACATTATAGAAGAAGTGATAGGTGTGCGTGGGTGAAGACGAAAAACTACATGAATGGCATGAAGTGGTGTGAGATGGGAGCTAGGAAGACTGACTAATAGGACAGTAATCTTTATGGGAAAAAATAAGTAAAATAATGAGAAGTTTAGTAGCAGTAAAGGATAGGAAAGGGCGAGCGTGACGTAGGTTGTAAAGCGGCAGACCCAAGACATGTTAGAAATGTGAGCTGAAAAGGAGAGTGAAGGATTGAAGAGGACACACAGATAGTTTGCAGAGGACAAGAAGATAGGAGGAGTAGGAGGAAAGATGAGAAGTCATCCAAGATTGGATAGCAGAAAGACATCTGGACACATTAGAGTGAAGGTAATCAGAAAAGGAGAAGGAAAAGACGATGCAAGTGTCATCCCCGTAAAAGTGACAAGATTGAAAGAAGAAATAAGATCAGATAGTGAAATGCTATGTAGGGAAAAGAGGGGCTCTGTTTTGGAAGGGGTGGGGGGTAGAGGTGGACCAGGATACAGAGTAGGAGTGGTTTCATAGATAAGAACCAAACCATTTCAGGACTGGGCCTGAAAACCCAAGACCAGAGAGAGAGGACAGAAGAGAGAGGACAGAAGACAGAAGTCCCTGGGAAACAGCATAGGCAACATAATCTATGGGGATAATTCATGGGGTAAATGGGAGCGGTGGTTGGAGGGGTGTCCCCCGCTCCCTTAAAAAAAAATATTAGGGTTGCACGGGTGTCCCCCACAGGTTCCATGTAGTAATATTGCTGCAAAAAAACAGTGCCATTCTTTCATGGCAACATTTTTGCTGGGATATTATTACATGGAACCCAGAAGAAGGGAGGGTTTGACAGTGCTGACAGTGTTGAAAGCCACAGAAAAATTTAAGAGAATAGGTATAGATGATTGTTTAGAGTGCAGTGCAGAAAGAGGAGAATTAGTGAAATATAGAATGGCAGTCTCAGTAGAGTAAGCAGGACAGAACCCATATTGAAGAAAAGGCAGAGTTTAGAAACCGTGTGTGTCATTAGCGTATGAGTGATACTGGATCTTATAATTCTGGATAAGAGACATGAGAGACAGAAAGTACATGTTAAAAAGAAGCAGTGACAGGGAAGATCCCTGTGGAACGCCACAGGTTACTAGAGTGGAAGATTAAGTAAATTGGCAAATCTTTGCATTTGATTTCTCACAGAGTGAAAACTATGAAACCACTACAGGGCTGAATCAGTGGCTGAAACTAAGTCTGCAAGCAGTGTCTAGTGAATAGAGTGGCCTACCATATCAAATTCTGCAGACTGGTTCAGCATGACCAATACAAAAATAGGTGACCCTGTTTGGAGTGAGGAAGGAGAAAACTAAAGCAGCTTTGGTTCCATGATGAGAATGAAAACCAGACTGGAACTGACCCAGAATTTACTTTTTTTCTTTGCCAACCAAGGGAGATTGGGTATGGGTGATAGTTACTGTGATGAATCCTACAGACTCTGCACTAATTCCCTGCCTAAATTATCATCCCAAGTGGCCAGGAAAAGGCAGGTGCTTTCTGATCCTGACCTTGGGGGTGGTGTTCTGCAGGAGGATCCCCTGGGAGGTGAAAAGGCCTATGGTAATGAGAGGAATCCATGGGATGAGACACAGTGTTTGTCTTCCTTTACGGAGGATGACTCAGCAATGCCAAAGAATTTAATGGCTTTTTGTAATAACAGCTGTTCCACAAAATGCACATACAAATAGGGGTAAAAACAGTCACAAGTTCCTAGGCCTTGGGAGAAATCAAAACCCTTCTATAATTCGGGAAACCTTTAAAGCTGAAGACCTCTCTAACACGCACAGGTGCAGTTAAAGGACATTTGTGAAAAACACAAACCTAAAAGAATTGCCTTTCCCTTTTCAGTGAAGGCTAAGGACTAATCCATGTGATGTTCCTTTAAAACACATCATAAGGAACAAACAGGCGTTTAAAAGTAAAACAAAAGAAATAAGAAAACCTAATTTTGCCATAAAGAACTTCAAGTCTCGGGACTTCAAGTCTCAGGACTTCAAGTCTTGGGAGGATAGCTCAGGGGCAACGTGCTCACCTTGGAAGCAAGACGACACAGAGCAACGCAGGTTAGATCTCTGAGTCCGTGCTTAGAAATCTCGGAGTATTAAGCGCATTATAAATAACCTATCATATCATATATCATATCAAGTCCCATAATTCCCTAATTACTGAGATGACGAAGAAGGCTGAAAAGGCGCAAGGTTGCAGGAGTAGTCAGCTAATTCATTTTAATGACCCACACCTGGGGGAGACAGAGAGGCCTAAAAAGCCCCTGCAGGTGCAATCCATAGAGAAAGCAGGGAAGCAGAGAGCGCCAACAGCAGAAGCAGCGTGGTATTTGTTTGCAGCCCAAAGCGAAGCTGGGAGAGAGAGAGAGGAAGTAGGGACCACTGTGCGTCAGGATGCGGCTGCAGGTCCTGAGAGAATCTGGGACTCTCAAATTCTGAGGTGCCTAGCCTGCACACCAGGAAGCAAAGGCAAGGGAAGCTTTAATTCCCAGGAGGTTGTCTCAGGTGACTGGCATGCACCCAAGGGCCTTGAGGCTGTCTCTGATGGCTGTTGTGCACCAGAGAGCCTCAGAAGCAACAGAGCGACTATCTCTGGTGGCTGGCGTGCACCAGAGGGTCTCCGTAGCGACAAGGGCTCCTGTTACAGGTGGCATGGACGAAGGCGGACTCCAAGAACCAGTTTGCATGTAGTTAGGAGCCATAGAAGAAGTCCTGTGAGTGGCAAAGGGACAGGTGACGTAAGGCTTACCCAGTGAGTCCACATGATGGTAGAGGCCCAGAAGCGCTTTGTACCTGTTTGCATATCCCAGACAGGCATTCAGTTGAAGACCATCACTTGCGTATGCATGAAACTAACCCTGAAGTTAATTTTGAATACCAAACAACTGGAAATCAGCAAACGCAGCACTCGCATGTGAGTGCAAGCGGTCCTCAAAGCAATTTTGAATACCAAACCATTGAGCAGCAGCGAAAGTCCTGTAAAACAAAGGCCATTGACCATAAAGTTAGACGTTTAAGTCTATAGAAAACCCAACCACCCGATGGGGCAGTATTGTTGAAAGGTAATACAAATATTGCCCTAGCCACAAGCTACTGAAGTCAAGGAAGATACAATCTAACCAATAGTGCCAACAACAGAAAGAGGCAAACAAAATATCTATAAGTATGTCCCATACTTTATACAACATTGAGTAAATGTTGGTGTAGACTCACATTGAGAAAGCCAAAAGAAAGGCTTTGTCATGTCATCTTTGATTTCCTGGGTGTTAGTTTTAGCAGTGCACAATGGTGGCTTAGTTAACCATAACTTGCAAATTTCAATGGTTTTTCAATTTTACTTGTAACAATAAAATCCCTTTAACAATGTTTTTCTCTGAATTTTATAGGTTTTTATTAGTGAAACCTAACCCTAACGTCCCTCTAACAAAGTTTTTTCACTTAATTGCATAGGTTTTTATTAGTGCAACTTAACCATAACGTCCCTTTAAGAACGTTTTTTCATTTAATTTTCTAGGTTTTTACCAGTGCACCCTTAATATGCTACAAGTTCCTTGTATTATACTCATCCCCAATGTAGCAGTAGTAGAGTCTGAGGACAATACAAATGTCAGCAGACAGGAGGTAGCATTCACAAAGCCCAGAAGCATAGGAGAGAACAGAAAATGCTCTACCCATGAAACAACAAACACATACATAAAGCAACGTTACTTATATTTACTGCACCCAAATATACCTTTTTGTACAAAGGATTACTTGAAAATGTACACATTATTTTGTATTTATAACACACAATATAATGGAATGCACCAAGCATAAACCATACGTTTACACCTCATATTATCACTTCAATACAACATTCCATAGAGACTGACATACACCAAGCACTTATTCTAAAACAAGCTCTCACCAAACAGTAAGTACACTGTATGTATGTCTTTATTATTAGCATTCATTATGTAAACATGTATTATAAGGAAAAAGCAAACATTTTTTCAGTTTGACAGAAATGGCAAACACACATTAGTGGTTAGAGGAGAACTTTCCAAAAGAAGAAATGAGTGACGAAAACATCTCTAATGGTATACAATACACTTTTTAATATAAACAAATAATGTAATTTGTACAGACGTCACTATAACAATAATTTCTTTTTTTCTTACATTGCATAGTTTTCATGAAGAAACCACACCCCAATTTAATGATCACCAATTCCAAGAATCACAAAGAGAAGCCAAATTCCCAACTGTACATAATCAAATCATGAACTTGTCTACACATTTGGATGAACTAAGTAATGATTTTAAGGAACTTTTTGTCAAAAATCATGTCATTAAAAATGTTCCCTATCACTGTCCTTCTTGAACCTGTCCCCCTTGTCCCCAGCAATCATTCCCATCAATTTCTCAACATTTAAATCAAAGATGCTTTGATGAAACCTCACTCCTTCCTCCCCTTATCATTATTGTACGGAAATTCCTAATTATCCCATTCATGTTTCCTTTTCCAATACCCCATCCCTTTCATAAATTAATGTATTTTGTATACTATACTTTTTTTTAAAAAGCCCCATTATAAGTCTGTGGACACTACAAATGTCTGTGGTGTCCGTATTCAAAATCGCGGTACCTACAGACTGGCACCATGACACACTTTTAATTAGCCTGCGGACACCGCAGTGTTCTTTGGACAACCACGCACATGCACACTGCAATTCCTGCCCGATGCGTGTCTGCGGATGGCCGACAGGGCTGCAGACATCCCTTGACATCATCATGTGACTCTGTGATGTTGCACCCGCAAACCGTATCCGCAGCCACAGACAATTTTAAACAGCATTTTCAGTCAATCACGGTTGTTTCAAGTGCAAACGTTACCCTCCCACATGTCACACACCCATTTTTGGTTCAGATTACAAATCTTTACAACTTTTCAGGGCATATTTGCAACTCAGTTGTCCATGGATAGCAGGACTATCTTCGGACGGTTCTGAAGGACCCACCCTTTACTTGCAGTCATTCTCAATCTGGCTATTGTAAGGAACTCATGGTGGCAACAGTAAAGACAGACACAAGTGTTCACAGTTCAAGGGTGTTTATTGAACTATAAATGCAGGCTGGAAAAATGCCTAACCTAATTCTAAAATGGGAACATGCGTCTATCATCAAATGAAAAATAAGGCAGTCCTAGTCGCCTCATGTCAATGTAAAAGGGCCTATACTAAGAAAAACCTATTGCCAATTTCGTACAACTAATTACAGAAAGAGTGTGGGATAGGGTATCAAAATAATGGAAACAGTGTTCAAATAATACATCAAGATGTGATCGCATTGAGGTCTCCCTTCCCCACATTTTTAGCACAGGACAAAATGAGACTTTGGAACACAGGACACACATGCTCGAGGAGTCCCAGCATGAGCTAACAGTTCAGTTTCAGCTGGCACAGCATACGCTGAAGCCTTTCCACCATGAGCCGACAATTCCATTTCAGCTATCAGGTCCTTCGATAGTAAAGTCTCTTTTCAATAAAAAGTCTCATGCCCTAGAGGGCCTGATGCCTTCCATAACTAACATACACAAAGTTCTACTTCACGTATACTTTGGGTGATGGCTTCAACCTTGGGTCCTCCTCTTCTGGGCGGAAACCCCTCTTTAATTCTATTCAACAAATCCATAAAACAGTTCCCTTCTCACTGAATTTTGGGTAACAGCTTCCCGCGCCAGGATCACCTTTGATCGGACTCGAATCCCAAATGACAAGCAGGACACTTTCCTTCCCCTTGTCTTGCAATACTTCTTGCTCTCGCAAATCTTAATGTCTTTGAAAACAGGTTTTCGGGCTTGGCCCCGTGTTACCTGTTTCCATCGGCCAGGTTCACTCTCGCCACTTTTTGGTTGTCGGTTCCCCTCTGCCGGGTTCACTATACCAGGTTCACTCGCACTGACCTTTGGTGTTCAGCTTCCCTCTGCCGGGTTCACTCTTGCCGATGTTTATAGACAATTCATCGTGGGACTTTCGAATTCACCCCTTCTCATTGCCATCCCTCTGCCGGGTTCACTCTTGCTACTCTTTCCAAATACAGTTAATTTATAAATCTTCACGATGTGGGATTCACTTCCCTTAACTTTCTCAATAATATGCTGGTCAAAGACTTACAGGTGATTTTACAAGACCCCAGTATGGTCACTTGGACCTTTTTTCACCTCTTCCCAAGGCCTTCTGGTTATGGTAGTCTTTACCATTGGGTAATCGCCCAGAGTTTCCTGCCTAAGCACCCACATGGTGCCAGCCTCCTCTGTCACTGGTTTTCCCCCTCTTTAGCTTCTTAAAGTTCAGATTAGCAGTTGGCTACTTTTCATTCAACACAGTTTGTTTCTTATTGATTCTCCCTTTGACTGATGATAAACCTGGTGATAAACCGCTTGCCTTTCTTTATCCTTGGAGTCAAGGTTTGTACCACCGAGACCAATGTCCTTCCCCGGCTTGGTTATCAGCGGAGGAGGGTCTCGCGTACCATAGACATCTGTGGCAAAACACGCAAGCCTTTGTTGATGGTCTAATGTTTCCGTTTGCAGAGGTTTCACAAGCCTGGCTCAGAATGGGCAAGGTCACTTTTCTTCCTGTCACCCCCTCGGTTTGTGTTGTCTTTCTCCTCCTCTTGAACTGCCATGCTGAGTTAGCTCTTACGTTGTGCGGACTGCCTTGCTCATATTGTGCTCTTGTGCTCTACCTTTTATCCCTGTGGGGAAGGGAAAGGGCCGTCAGGTATGTGTTATTCTGGTTAATTGCCTGAGCCTGCCTGACTTTTGGGTTGGGACATGTCAGGGAAAAAGCGTTTGTGTCAGTCTGGTATTTGTCATGATGGGAAAAAGTGGAGAAGGGGGTTGTTAGAGTTTCCAAATATCCCACAGGGTAGGAGGTGGAAATGGTGCTGTACAAAATTATAACCTTTGAATGATGGGGGTTTGTAAATTCAGAAGTGCCAAATTTTTAAGGGTTGTGGAAAAAACGGGAATGAGCAGGATTATTGTCAGAAAATATACAGTGGGTATTGTGGGAACAGTAGTGTTTAGTCCATGTAGACTGGGTGTTCAGAAAATAATAACCAGATGGACGTGGAGACAAAGAATGGGGAGTATTTGGGTGGGAAACAGGAAAACAAGGATTCTGGGAGTTTTAGGTTTTGAGTGCAACATGTTTCAGGCCTTCGAGGATTGGTTATGTACAGAATGGATTTGAATAAGGGAGATCTTTTAGGAAGGAAGGTTGAGTTGGTGCAACCTATAGAATCTTCAGGAAGCTTGGCTTCCTCATCCCTTTCTTCTGCATAAAACTGTGTCTCTCCTAGGGTATTCCTCCAAGCATAAACCCAGGTTCTCCTACCCAGGTGATCCTCCCTCGCTTGTCCACCTCAGGATTGGGATCTGAGAGCACCATCCCTTCCCTGGCCACCCGAATAAGGGATTCTCAAGGTCTACTCAAAGAATACCCTCAGGTTTCTCACACTATCCAAGAGAGAGAATCTTGCAGCACCTGCTTTGGAGATTACATTCAATACTACTGCATCAATGGCATCTGCTATGACCATTCCTCCTCCCCAACCACCACCACCATCACCATCTGGAAGGCCTGGACAGGGAAGCAGGCATGGTTATACAGATAATGAGGATTAAGAGGAAGATGAAGATGAGTTGGAGGAAGTTCCTATCTCCAGTACCCGGGGTGAGTCGTGGGTATGGTGATTTTCACCACTGTTGGAAATGTCCCGAAGGCTAGTACAGCCAAGGTTTGATGCATTGTGTGCAATATTGTATTCAGTCGTGGAAAACTGGCACCGTATTCCACTGCACCACTGCCATGCGGTGCCACACCAAGTCCAACCACCCAGGTGCTCTGAGGAAGATGGTACCTTTCTCAGGGAAAAGTAGGTTGACACCCTCTATCCCATTTTCTTCAACTGCTCCTGTTACCACAAAGGATAATCCTTTGGGGCAGAGGATCCCAGCGACAGCCTCACGGGCCATACAGAACACTGTTGACCCTTACCTTTCGAGGTTCACAGTGCTATGTTTGTACTGCGAAGCACCGATCTGTAGGGAGGTAGCAGTTTTGGAGTGCTTCCGAGGTTTCAGTAAAGGAGCATGAAAAACACTGCCTCCTACCTTGATTACGGCCTGCCCAACATTTTCCTCTGTCCACCTGCCCCTTCGTCTCTGTGCTTTGTGGTTCCACTTCCCCCCCATCCCTCCCCCACCTTACATTGCCACTACTGGAAAAAACTAAAAAAAACACAAATATACAAAACCGAAAAGACACAGAAAACAGTTTGTTTAGGAGCCACCTTCCCAGTAAAAAAAAAAAAGTGATACAAAAACCTGCATATTACACAGACACCCAAAAATGTCATGCGTGTGGGGTGGGGGCATGAAAATCATTTTAATTGTTTTTCGCACAAAAACAGTTGCTCTTAAAAGAACCGTTTTTGTCTTTTTGACTTTTAAATATTTGTTTTGATCATTTTGTTTTGTATACTAAACTAACAAAGATTCTACGCAACGTAATTATTATGGGTTCACAAAAACTGCTTCAATGCATTTTGAAGGATTTCCAGAAGAATCTGTTTGCCCACATCAGTTAGATGCACTCCATCTCTCAGAAAAATGTTGACAATATCAAATTTAATGTTCTCATTATGAAAAGATATCATGCCAACATCTCGCAAAAAAGCACCCACAGCTTTATTCACATTGCACCTTGCTTTTTCCATTTGCAGACAAAATAACTTTGAATGCATTTACATTTATCTCTTGGCAATCCAAGAAAAAAAACATTTTGAAATTTGGAAATTTGGAAATATTTCCATCAACTTTCCAAATGTCTCCTTCATTGCAAACTGTGAAATTCCAGTAACTGTTCCCTCCAAAATTAAGAACAATGATTTCTGGATATTTTAAGTGAACCATATTGTCACAAAATGGGAGCACGTCCACCCATTTCATTCTTCGCACTCCTTACCATGACACTTCAACTTCATGGAATCCAAGATTTTCACCCAATACACAATGCTCAACATAGACCTTCAGTCAATGGACCAAGAGCCCCCCAAAAGCCATAAATTCAGCCTCCTCAAAGACATAGCCATAGCCAGTTTCAGAGCTCTCAAAACTCCTGCAAACAAAACTCCTACTACCCTCTAGTCCTGCACACAATACCAAGTAAACCTGATTGGTTAATCCCCACAGTCCCCTTTCCATGCCAGGCATCCTAAATAGACTCGGATGTGCATATGCTGTCTGTGGACCAAGGCGGTCTCCACGGATATCATCGCCACACAAACGGGTGCAGGGGAATTTAAACTAAATTTCAGTTATTTATTCTTTAGTGGTGGCTCTGAAAAGAACCTTTTTTGTTTTGTGGTTTTGCTTTTATGTACAGTAGTACTATACACTGTACATCGCCCCTTACACTTTTCTTACAGGAACTTTTTCAATTCATTCCTAACATCTTAAAGAAAAATCGCATTTCCAACATCTGTAAAATGAACTCCATCTTCATGAAAAAAATTACACCATCAAACCTTATGTTGTCATTCTCAAAAGATGAAATTCCTGTAGCAAATAAAAAGACAGATACTGCTTTATTGACAAGCTGCCCTGATTCTCCCATTTCTGGACTGAAAAAGTTTGGACATCTCCATGTTTCAATTTTGAATTTTATTTTGCTTTTCTGATTTTTATTTCCTACAACTACTTACAAATGTTTTCATAAGCATCATTTGGATGCATTTTGAGAAAATACCCTTTCCACATGCAAAAAGTTCTATTAAGCCTCAGAACATATCTTTTAATGCAACCTGCAAATATAGTGAAGTAACGTAAGCCAAACTATATCCTCAACAATGACCAACAATAATATCTGGCCATTGAAAGTGAGCCATAATCTTAAAAAAATGATAGCAAACTTGCCCAGTTTAGCCCAGACACTGTATACCACCAAACCTCCACTCCCTCCAAATCAATAGAACCAGAGATGCCACACAACTCAGTGTACCTTTTCAAATTATTCATGCAACAATCTCCCAACATCCACATAGTGAGGTTTTTTCAATAGCCACACCCATATTCTCTACACATAACAATCAAAACACCTACTACTCTCTCGTCCTGTAAACCACAATGAGAACACCTCATTGGCTATTTTCCACAGTCCCCTTTTTCATGCAAGGCATCTTCAAAAGAGCCAGATGTGGCACAAACTGCCCACATACTACCACAGTGTCTGCGGACCCTGTAACATTCCATTAAGATGTTCTCAACACTCCCTTAGTGGCTGCTTTCAAAGAGTCACACATCCAACCACCAATCACATCCAAAAACTCTACACCTAAAACTGTCATCTCAGTTCAATACTTCAAATGTACACTTGAACTCTGAGAGGATACATCTCCTCTTAATCACAACCATCTTCATAAAAAACGACTATGAAACTCGGCAGCATTTCTATTTCCAGATTCAGCATCTACATCTAACAATACATATATATTGTATACATGTGTGCATGCATACATACAATGCTTATATTTTTTAAAGTAGTTCCTGCAAATCTGTATATATCGAGGGTTCCGGCTACTTACCCTGTAATAAGCTTCTCAATAAGCATATTCCCTTTTTTAAGCACTCCAGCACTCCTGCTCACATTAGGCAGCAAATACTTACAATGCTGTCATTTAAAAATGTTTCTTTTTACGAGCAATTTAATAAAAGTAAAACAAAAATCATATATCCATTTATAGCAGCACTGTGCGTAACTTCCTCTAACAGAAAGAAAAAGTTGATGCAAAACATTTGTAAAACATTTTTAAGCGGCACTAGGTGTGTGCAAGTTTAATACATGTGTCATGTATTAAACTTGCACACACCTAGTCTTCCTTTTTTCCTTTGCTCTCTATGACTTGTAATTCGGCATCTCCCATTATACAACTCAGACTACAAGTCCCATAGTGCAAAGAAAAAAAAACAGGACTGGAATGGAATATTCAAAAGTGTGACCTTAATATCGAATGGAAAACATAAAATGCTGTGCATTTAAGAATGTTTCTTTTTAGGAGCATTTTCAAGAAAGCTAAAAAATGCATATGTGCATTTATAGCAGCACTGTGAATAACTTTTTCCTAAAAGAAAGAAATAGCAGATGCAAAACATTTCTACAATATTTTTAAGTCTCACTTGGTATGTAGAATTATAATATGTTGGCAGTACATAACCCATTCCAATCTGCAGGTGCTTATCCAGTCCTGTTTTTTTTCTGTGCAATCTGGAACTTGTAGTCCAAGTTTTTTCAATGGGAAAAGTGGAACTACAAGTGTAGGGCAAAGGAAAATGACATAAGCACCCACATCTGCTTTCTTTTCTTTTCTTTTACAAAGCAGTTGCACAAAATACTCCTATAAATGCACATATGCATTTTTTTACTTTCATGAAAATGCTCCTAAAAAGAAATATTTGTACACGCTCAGCATTTTCCATTTTCCATTCCATAAACAAGTCACACTTTCCAATCACACTCATTACACCCCTTAGACTGCCACCATTTCCCACCTCCTCACACATATGTGTATACTGCCAAAGTGTATATCTACAACATTTTCACCTTACATATAAAGTACGCTTCTTTTCTAACCTTTACTAATAAGACACCAAACACTGCTCCAACAAAAATACCCCATTGCATTACCACTAGGCCATGCTTTCCCTACTCTTAAACAAACACTGCAACTCATTACAAATACATTGCCCCAGAAACACAGCACTTCTTTCATTAAAATAATCAGCACTAAAGTAACCTACACATGCACCTTTTTCTTGCACCTTTTTCTTACACCCATTTCTGCCCTGTTTTTTCTAATCCCCAAAACACCATTACTCATACTCCAATTGTTCTAAGAACACACTTAACATACATTTGCACACCATTCATAATACAACGTTATTAACCCTTTTCCCCAACAACTCCTCCTACCTTCATAAACAACAACCTCTCTTAATAAAAGTACTTGACCATTAACATATACCATCACCATATATACCTACCAACTTTCTTTTACAATTACAGGAAAGAATAAAATTCCAGAACACAGTTACCGAAAAAAGAACATTCTTCACATCCTATGAAGTAGGTACCTTAATACAGTATTCATCTGTCTACTATTGTAACCATGTAGTGTCACTTTATATTAACCTAGAGTATTATTTTCAAATCAACATTTATTTCACTCTTACTCATTATATTGTAACATGCACACTCTTTCTATTCCCATCTCGACACCACCTGTATAACACCCACTGTTTTCCTCAAAACATCACAATGTCCCTTCTTATTCATTTGCGGCACCACTCTCTTACTCACTAATCCAAACCCATCACACCTGTACACACTCTTACAACCTTCCCAAGCATAACTATCATCCCACTACACAATCACACAATAAGCTATCCATCTCTACTATCACACCCAAACACCCATGCATAATACATCCATATGCATTCCTGAACTTTCAAACCCAAACTTTCTTTTTTCTAACAGACACACCACAATGCCTACTAAAAAGCAACTCGGTAGAAAAAAAAAAGAATAAATAGAGCAGATAAAAATAAAAGCAAGCCATATGCTAATCCACCTCTAAAACAAGTTATAGAACACATTAACACCTCAATCAAAAAAAACGTAACCAGCCATGACTAAAAAAGGTGAAGTCCCTCTTGAAAAAACTAAAAGTAGAAAACTAGAAAGAAAAGCAATGAACCTACCACTCTATCGAAACGACTCGCTAAACAAATCAATAATTTACAAAAAGCACTTCTAAACATGTCCAATGTCAATATAGATACCTTTTCAAAATTCTGTGAAGGTTAATGGATTCACATAAGCAGCACAGAACCATATCTCAATGAAGAGGCTTATGAACAAGAACAAAATAACAAAATAATGGCCAGAGACAGTGATGGCCGAGGGTATGAAATGTCAGGAGACACCATTATAGAAAAAACATCCCCAATAAACTTTCAACCAAATGTTCCTTTCACCCAAAGAAACTCCGGTGTACAAATGGACATGCAGTTCAATGTGTAAAGTAAGGCAACAATCCTTCAAATGTTTATGACAATTCCCCAGTCACCATGTCAAACTAAAAGACAAAAGTAGAATGAAAACTTTACAAACCATTGACTCCTGTCCAGTGCGCAGCCACACTGCTCTGTGAGGACATTCATTAGCATGCATTTCTAGAAATTCTTGCAAAATCACCTTCGACCAGATCCGCTATACATAATCCTGTGCACAGTCTATACTATGGAAGAACTCCTGCTCTAAAACTACAACATTTAATAAACATTCTCCTACAGGCAACAGACAAAGAACTCCTTCAAAAAATAGAGCAAAGCCAAGGTAAGTACTTTGGAACTGAAGTTTACTTAGACAATTCAGTAACTTCAGAAAACATTACCAAAAACCTCACACGCACACCAACCTCCTAACAACCAGGCACAAAAAAGAAATAGTCAAGTTTCAAAACACATCTGCTGAAATACCAGACCAAATCTGTGTCTGTTTTAGGAGAACATTGTATAAAAAGAGCACAAAAAACCATAGATATGTCCTACAGAATAGACACAATGTAGAAACGCAATGGTTCTAATTAACTTTATATCTAACAGCATAAAATAAATGCAAAATAACTAACCCCTCAAACCGTTGCACGGACTGCAACACAAAGCTTGACAATAACTAAATGCCACCACGTTCTATTACTAATGACATATAAATATTTCCACTTTCAACTACTTGTATGAGAGCATTATAAGCCAAACAGTACATCCATTTCAAGCTATAATGCGCCTTCAGCCAAAAACATCCAAATTGACTTGAACAAAGTTAGACACGCCCTACACTATCTAAAAGAAAACAATGAATACTACAAAGATATAAACATAGAGGAAAATATAAAATAAATGACCCAAATAATTCAAGATTCACCAGCAACTGGCCAATTTGAATGTGTAGATCCTGTTACTGCAGTCAACACAGACCAGTATACATTTCACCTACTACACTCCAAAGACACCATTGAAAATGCATTAGAAACATAGCAAATGTATTCCACCTCCTGTTTGAAAGTAAACTAGCAACTCGATGCTATCGAGTGGCACACACATTAAAACAGACACTAATTGTTTAAACATGTCCACTAGCCAACTGCTTAAAAAAATAAAAGACAAGGATTAAGTTTTGCAGTCAAGTATCAGCAATCTGTTGGCAAACATGCGTGGTACAAAATAATACTGCTTCCGACATCACGCTGATGTACATTGTAGGCTAAGGAACCTAGGCCCACCCACATGGTTTGTTACTTTAAGCTGTGCAGAGTACACATGGGATGACTTGCATGACTTCTTACTCACTGCAAACCAAAATAAAGATGTAATATATATAAAAACACCAGGAGAACTCTGTTCTCTTGACCCTGTCAATGTATCAAGGTACTTTCACCATCACTTCATTGCTATGTTGCACTTCATCTGCAATAACACTACCCCTCTGCTTGAAGAAGTGAAACACTTCTTTTGGAGAGAAGAATATCAATCCAGAGGAGCACCACACATACAGATGCTTTTGTGGATAAAAGATACTCCTAAATTTGGCCATGAAAAATACATAACCTGCAACATCCCTTCAGAAACCACAGGTAGTGATGTACATACACAAATTTTACACTTCCAAATACTGCCAACGTAGATATAAAAACAAAGGTTAATTCTATACCAAATGTCGCTTTGGCTTGTGTAGACCCATTTGCAAAAAAGGACAAGTAAATAGCTTCATGTCTTCTGTTAGACACAGCGTGAAAGGCAACTCCCCTAAAAACACATACAACATTAAAAAGGATGAAGAATCCAAGTACATCAATTATTACAATACAATCATTGCCCTCTTAAGGAATACAAGCAGACATACAATACATTGCAGACACTTCAACTGCAAAATGTGGTGTCACATCTCACCAAAGCTCAGACAACAGAGCTAAAAGACCTCTGCGATGACATTTCATCTGACAAAACACTATCGCAAACATTGTACAGCTTTGTTATAAAAATGCTCCAACATAGAGAATTTGGGTGCTACGAGGCTGCAGACCATTTAACAGGTACATCCTTATATGGCAAATCTGAACACATTGTCTGGCTAAACGTTGGTCTAGCTTCATCCCAATAAAAAGTACTAAATTCCTACCGAGAGATAGAAACAACAGCCACAACATTTTAGAAAACAATGTAATTGGCACATTCTACCCAAACAGAAATATTGCTTTGGAAAACATGTGCTTGCATGGCATAGCCCAAAACTACTCCTACTCCTACACCAGTTGAGATAACTGCCCAATATTCAGTCTCAACTTGAGAAGGAAGCCTAGTAAAACCTACCAAACCCAGCCTAATTAATCATATAAAGTTATCATTTAAATCTTTGCAATAAAGAGAACAGTATTACAAGGCAACACTGCAACTTTTTAAACCTTAGGTAACTATGACTCAATTGAAACTTCAAAGCAAATGATAGCAGCATAACAAATGCCAATTCCAAACAATGCAAAGAAATGTTGGACAATGAACGCCAACAAGACAAAGAAATTGAAGCTCACCCAGATAAAGACACTTGTGAGGGAAGTTAGCTTTCCCTTACAGGTAAGCTAAGAACCATTCGAAGAACCACTCATTCTAAATGAAGCAGAAATAGACATGACTGAGGTAGAAAATACCATGTGTCAATTTGAACAACATGAAGAAGACTTGTCAGTGCTCAAATCAAAGCTAAATGATGAACAACTCACCATTTATCTAGAAGTCACTGAAGAGATTGAACATCATTCTAAACATGAAACTAACACGTGTAGCTGTGCAAATTATAAACCTCTGCTCCTGTATGTAAGTGGTGAAGCCAGTTCTGGTAAAATATTCTTAATTAACATAGTCAGCAAATGTCTACAAACCTAAACAAACAACAACCTTTCGGTGTTGTAACAGCCCCCACATGTTTATCTGCCAACAACATAGGAGGTACAACTTTACACTGACTACTCCTCCTTCCAGTAGAACACCAAAATACATTAGAATAATACAAATGTTATCAGCAGAGTCTGCTACTGAAGTATGCAGCATTCTGAAACAAAAGAAAGTGCTCCTAATAGATGAGATAAGCATGTTTTCCAACCTCAGGTTGGCTTTCATTCACCTCAGAATGCAAGAAGTCCTAAAAATTGACTACAAAGAACTGTTTGGAGGAAAACATGTTATTGCTTTCGAGACCTCATGCAGTAAACATCAGTAAATGGTCAGCCTATTTTGAAAACATTAGGACACAAACAATGCCACAACACACTCAGCAGCATTGGACATGTACATCTCTGGAAACATTTTCAGTATAGAGAAATAATTCAAAACATGTGTCATTCTGCAGACATCACCTATGCTAACATTTTGAAAAGCATTAGAACTGGTCTGCTTACAAAAGATACACAATTCATCTTAAATACTAGAAACACATCTGCTCCTGAAGTCATGGAAAAATGAACTCAAAGAAAATCTAAAATGCATGTCCTTAATTCCAACCCTTGCAAGCTGTAGTCAATTCAACGAGACAATGATAAAAAAGAAATGCAATGCATACTGCATATCAACTCCACAGACAAACTAGAAGTGCACGGCATGACACTACCTGTTTGTCAACAAGTAACGCATGATTAAATACATTAGAAAAATCTATCCCCAACACAGCTGGATTGGAGAAAATATTAACTGTGGCCGAATCAGCAGAGTAATTCTAAAACGTAACCTTGATGTAGAACAAGGAGCAATTGGTACAGTTATTGGATTCCAAACATATCCACATGACAACAACATTCAGTTTGTCAACATCTACTTTGACAAGTTTGCAGAAGTTAAAAAAGTTGCCCGAACAATAGCACATTTCCTTCTTTTTAAATACATGTACATACGCAGAGAACAATCTTCTCTATCTTTTGCATTTGCTGTCACTATTCACAAATCGCAAGGTCACCCTAGATCATTCATTGATTGATATTGGCAACGCAGTCTTTAAGGAAGGTATGAATTAAGTAGCACTTTCACATCTGCGTACACTCAATGGTCTTATCCTGGTTAACTTTGATGCAAACAAAGTTAACAATGACATTCAGTGCGTCCTCGAATACAACAAGCTACATTCACTGTACACCCCCATCTAGATATGTACCCTGTACCTTAAAAAATAAAACATTTGATAAGAAAAATAATGCAAACAGATTCTACAAGAGATCTCCCAACAATACCACTAAATAACAACAGAAAACTCCTTCTCCCTCAAATAATACAACCACAAAACTGTCTACTACAACCCCAACTGCACATCCATCAAAAAAGAGACAAATCTCTCTTCTCCAAAATAATCTACAGGCTCATCAGACGATGCAGACACACAACTCTCTGGTCCATTTAAATTCAGCAACACCACTGGGATATATTGCTATTCAAATGTAACAATCAATCTCCTTTTCCAATTGCCAGCAGTTGTTTTTTTTTATTCACATTTGTATAGCGCACTTGCAGCCCATGGGCATCGAGTTGTTGACCACATTTACTTAAACGGCCCGGACCAGTTGTGTTTTCAAATGCGATCCCTTCATAGAAATGCCACAAATAATCCGGACAGCACTTACAGGGTCTCAGCTATAAGGCAAGAATTGGACTACTGTGCAGGAATAAATGGTAACATTTACCATAAACACACAAAAAAGATCCTCAAGAACTCCTAATATACTTACTACAAGTACTGGAAACAAAAAAACATCCCTATTAATGAACTCTTTCAAATTTCAGATTTCATACATGTGGAAACATACATGCACTCTCTACAACCATGTTTCACAGGAGCACACTCCTAAGGAACGATTTGTATATGTATTCATACCAAATTGTGAATCTGTTGCATTTCACCAGCTTCTGCAGAATGCACATCATGGCATAGTATGCAAGTTTTGCAATTCAGACAATATTTACAGTATGCAAATCAACTCACATAGACAATATGTCATACTAATGCTTCTTAGGTACAATGCAGATGATACCAAAAATAACTATAAGCTTACTAGCGTCACACACGGCCAAGTATCTCTTGGCAAGAAAATCTTAACAACAGTAGGTATAATTTACCACTATGTTGCCACAACCACTTCAGGGCACTACACTATATATGTCAAAAAAAGAAATGGTTGGTTTGAATATAACACCTCCGTTACTCACAAACATAGGTTACCAGCAAATATAACAAATACCAACTTAATATTCCTTCAACCCAAATAGAAACAATAAACTGTAACACAATAAACAGTAAGAATATGCCAACAGGTATCTAACTACAGCCATAATACTACAATCGTATTTTTAAAAGTCAAAATGGTTAGAATACGCCACAGGTAACTAGCTACTTAAAAAATACCCTTCATTGCAATATACTTGAAATACGCCATCAGAATTTCTGTTACTACAAAAAGTCTTCTAAAGTCTAATGTATTTAGAACATATCAACAGATATATATCTACCTTAATAACAACACACTTCACCAAACATACAATCACAGTTACACTGACAAAATTGAAGTGTTTTCTTTTAATTCTCTATGGATTTTTTTTCCCAGTGACTCAATGATTATTGAAGTCATTACAACAACAGTTTACCACACACTAATGGTGTACCAAACATAGTACATAAAATGTACTGTGTATGAGGGTCAGAAAAAGTAAATGCATATGTAAAATTGTACGCTATTAATCCTTTTCAACTATCCTGCTTAACACATTATAATGCTTTTTTCCACAGAAAACAAACCAGAGATTCCAGCTTTACTACTTTATACAACTAAGTAACTGTACCTACTGTAAACAAATACATATTCCATAAGAACTATCCTCAATGAGCAACATAACGATAACTACATGGCTGCTACTGCAGGCTGTGTAATATTTGCAAAAGAGAAAATGTGTGGGTGGCTGGGTTTGTGGCAAAGCATTGTTCCTTATACAATTCCACATTGTTTCACCAATCAGCACCAAATTGTGCATAGTTACCTTTTTAGGACCCTTCGGACAATACTTGCTACTTGACATTTGGACACCCCACCCAGTTCCCCAGAATTCACTACAAGTAATAATTTGCTTGTGGGTTTGTGGCTGGTGAAGCATTGTTCCTCATACAATGCCACACCATTTCACCAATCTGCACCAAATGTTTCATAGTTACCTCTTAGGACCCTCCGGACATGACTGACTACATAACATTTGGACACCACCAGACTTTTCCCTGGATTTCCGCACCTTCACACATTAGACGGGTGCCTGAAATCGGCAAAACATCAATGTTGTCGTAGAAGGAACGGTCTCAACTCAGAGGACAAAACTCTAGGCCCCAACCATGTTTCAATGCCCTAGGATGTATGGTTTCTGAGATATTTGCACCACAATGAACTGTACCACACCAGGGTGAGGCGACAGGTGGGGAAAGGGCATAGAAGGTCCCAGTATACAGCAGCACACAAACTCTCACCTCTTCCCAATGTCTGCTCTGGGGCATGTCAGCCAGCCACATGCGCCCATTCTCAGTGCAGTTTACGTCAGGGGGCAAAGCACATCAAGCAATAAGTTAATCTTAACAGCGACCTACAGGATCATTGATTTTCAACAATTGATGAGTTGTCATGTCTGTCTACAGAACCTGTTCTGAGAATGTGTACCTTTTTTCTAGTATACATATATAAAATGAAGTTGTTGAAGTAGTTACGGAAGCACAACTTAATTAAAGAAAAATACAGAACGAGAAGTAAACAGCTGAAAGTATGCTCACACAGTACAAAAAGCACACACATTTTTTCGAACTCCACTCATGAAAACGTCCAGTTAAGTGTTCTGTAACACCGAAGCGATATCTCGGATGATCTCGGATGATCAGATTTTTTATCATAATAATGTTTCTTTTTCTTTTTTTTACGAGTACCAGAGCACACATCAACTTAATAAATGATGGATTATCAGCAGCCGGACAGTTAGTGATGGGATATGATGATTTGTTTATTGTTTCTACTTCAAAAAACATTATAAGATTTCTCACTGATGGTATGCTATCACTTTCAGTGCAGACTTCAAAATGTCGCATCTAATTACAGGATACAGGATAAAGTTTCACATTCCCAATAACACAAAGCAATTACTAAATTCCTTAATTATACACTGCAGGCATCTTTCTGCAAATAACTCATAATAACTCACCAATTACGTTTCAATGCTAGAAAAAGACAGAAAAGCTCCCAACAAAATCAGCACAGACACTGCTCTGAATAGTCTTGGCAATCGGGATCACTTTTCATTACATTGACAGCCGGGACAACCAATTTCAACTAAGCTACAGAGCAGAAGGTGACGCATCAACTTATTAAACAATGAATGCAAAATATGCTAAAGTAACACCTATAAGCCAAAACTTAAAAACATACAAAAGTCTGCTGTGGATTGCAGCTAAATGTTGTTTTCGTTGTGAAGAATGCATGCTATAGGTCTGATAACTGATTTCCATTGATCGCTAAATGATGATCAGGTTTTCAATGTTGGTTTACCCTGTCAGGACCCTGTCCAATGGAAGATTGTGCACCCCTAGAGTGCCACTGAGGCAGTGCCCATTGGAAGTTCTCAGAAAGGCTTTGCTCAAAAAGTTCACTTATGTGCTGAGAATTGATCATTTACGTGAAACAGAGTGCATTATAAGGTTAGAATGATGTCTCTAATGTAATTTCACCATGGTCTTTTACAGACCATATTTCAGGGGACCTGTCAAGGGCAGATCTACCAGTCTAATCCCCAAATGATTGATCCCTGTTCCCTGCATTACTATATTACTGGAATGATAGATGTGGTGGCATGGATGCTCTTCCTTGTGCTACCTCTCCACGCAATACTAGAGTTCCTTAAAGAGTTCCTCCTCGTTATCCAACTCAAATCCCTCCTTATTCTTGTTCCTGTACCTAAAATGAACCAAAATATCAGTGTTGCCAATTAGCCTAGGTCTCTTTATTCCTGGTAGTTCCGACAATTCCGGAATCTCTGGAATTCGATCGCATAAGGAGGACAAGTTAGACAGAAAGAAGACATTGAAAAAACCTTATAATCGTCTGATATAAAACAAATATAGTAAGCACCTGTTGTATCAGATTAGAATCAAGACGCAACACCCGTGTTTGGACAACTCCTTTTCTTTATTCCTCCTTCTCTCATTGCAAATTACAAACTGCCGTTTATCGGTTCCGCCCGTTCCTCTTCCTCCCTCTTCCCACCTTGTGTCCCGGGACTGTGCTTAAAGGCGCAGCAGCCTGCAACAGCACCCAACGCTATATGTTATTTTCCAAGTCTAGTTCCTTCTCAAAAGCCATCCACATGAATGAGAAGACAATAGCTATAGCCATACTGCATCCAGAAATGCCATTCTGCCAAAATCAATCTGGACGCCCTTGAAGCCTTGTGAAAGGTGTTTATAATACCTCAAATAGTATTTGAACATACTTCGCAGACAGTCAACACATGTTTAGAGTCTCTCTCGTGCCAGAAGCTATACAAAGCCGACAATACCACTCATTCTTTGCCATTCCCACCCAAGCTCCTTTAAGCCAAGACCAGATGTTTATTTAGACGTATCTTCATAAATATCCTTCTAAGTGTCGGGCTGGGAAATTGCGAGACATATTTCTGTGAACGTAGATAAGGAAAGTACAATCCATCATAGTCTCTCAATGATAATAGTCTGCCTACATGGTCATTTTTAAAAAAATAAGTTCAAGAGAACACCCAAATTCTCCTCCCAGTCAGGAGACCATGTGATGATCTCGAAAAAACACAAATTGCCTTTTCTAAACTCAGAATATAGAACAGTCACAATTCATCATTACATTCCGAAGAGAGACAAGTATTGAATTCCCCTCAGCACACCTCATTTTTAAATAGAGGTTACCTCTATTGATGTTGATTGCAGTAACTCTCAACTTTAATTCTGTGGAAAACATTTTCCAAACATGGTGCTGATTAAACAGACTGGTAAAAAAAAAAAAATAAGGGGGCGGTATAACTGTAGAGCTGAAGAGAGCAATGTCATATTACCTTTTTTAATTAGGTGATATAATTACTAGGCTTTTATTGCAACAGGGGCAGAGATTGAAGCTGAAAGTATCTAGAAGTCCTGCTTGGCTGTGATATTTTGCTTCTGCTCCTTCTTTCTTTGCTTCGCTTGCTACGTTCCACGGGACCTCAAAGGATTTTTGAAGGACATCCTCAGAACTTCACTACATTGCAGAAGGTGAACATTATCACGCTTGACTTTGACATCAGCACTATTGTGCGACATTCACCTTCTAAAATATATTTTCTCTGTTTGTTTAGGCTTATAGAACGTTCACTTGGGGAGTTGCTATATAGTCCCTAGAAGTCCCGCTTGGCCGCTTAGCCACTTAGCCACTGAGCCTTGTAGTCGGGATGATAGGCTTAGGTAAACAAAGACTTCGTGTTAACTGTATTGCTATTGAACGATAATATATAATTAATTCAATCGCCACCCACCACTGACTTGTGATTTAAGTTTGTATGTCTTGTAAACGTAAGTGCGTGAGCGTTATTAATTATCCCACTTCAAGGGTGTGAGTTTGCACCTGCAACCTTACACGCTAAAATCAAATATGCCGGACACTTGCAAGTTCCTCGGCACTCCGTCAAGCATAGATTCAAATAAATTAACAGACAAATCTAAGTAAGCATCTACAAGTAAAACCATAATACTCACTCCGCGTTTAAAAACCCCTGCTCGAGTACAGATATTCATCTGTTTTTGTCCCCCTTGAAGACTGCAGAAATAGCTCCTTCAGCGAATTCTGTTCATGCTGATATCGCTAAATTTGCTCCAGTAGGAAGCGAGAAAATCCAAGAGCCCGACGTCAAGCGCGTATCTGACACCACCATACTGCAAGTCTTGAAATCATCAGAAAAAGAAAAGGAGTGTAGGCCTCACTTGACCATAGTGGAAGAGACCCCAGAAAGTGAGGAAAATGAGGAAGTATTTTCAGATATCTCTATCCATGCAAGCATCAGAGGAGAAGTGATATCTCCACAATCAGTTTCTCCTGACCACCACATGCAGTGCTCAATGGACTCTAGTGTCTCACTAGCTGCTTCCTACATTCAACCAACCCTGAGGCAACAGCTATCCTCCAAAGAACAAATCACATCTCCTGTTAATCATGGACTGATTGAAATCGCTTTGGTGGCAGTAAATTCGACGATACACAGATTATTTAGACTATTTGAATCGCTTGAATCTAAAATTAATCAGCAATCTGCCAAAATTGAACAAATAGCCAATTGGATTGAAAAACATCCTCATAGCTACTCTTTTCCGTCAGTGCAAAACCAATTCAGTGAAATAATGGAAAATGTGGACAATCAAAATATAAGGACGCCTCAACCTGCAGTAAATAAAGCAGTCCAGGCTCTTCGATCCTTTGGGCATATCATATGCCCGATTGAAACTGACGAAGCCATCACAGTGGATCTTAACTCATCATGGGTAAGTGTAGATAATCAACGAGCTGCCTGCCCTCAGAATTTGAGGAAAGAAACTTATGATGTCTTTAACAAACGTTCACGTATGAATGGACGAGCAAGACATCTTATGACCAAACCCTATGAAACAAATAATAAAGCAAATAAAACATCTAATTCTCAATCACGTGCTCAGGTGATTGATTTAACTAAATCTACTCAAGGACATCAAAAATCGTAACCAGTTCTTAAAGCGATGGCGGTATCAGAAACAGATACACATATGACCAATAATGAAGGTTCAATAAACCAAGGGCAAATGTCTGCAGCACAACAACTGAACCATTCGCCTCTAAATCAGCTGGTAACCATCCTTGAATCTGATGTAATTGACAATTTGGCGGCTCTCAAACCTCCTTCAGTCCTGGTGAAGTGTACACAGCCATCACTGATAGATCCCAATGTTCAGGTGCCAAAAGAAAAAGAAACAAAAACACAAATGATCAGACTGCAATTATCAAAGCAGCAGTGGAAGCCTATCTTCTACAGCATTTAACTGGAATGACAAGTGCCGCTCCCACACAGGATGTTGGTCCTGCAATACCTTACACAAGTGACAGAGGAGATCCTGACTCCTGTATAAGTCAACAAAAGATAGTTGGTTCAGTAAAGACTCAACAGAGAAATGTTTCAGTTAAAGAAACAACACACAACCAAGCCATTGAGGAATCCAATTATAAAAAAACATAAGATGGAACACAAAAAGAATAACTACGCGAATTACCACACACTGATATTGAAATGTTGCAATGCCCCATGTGGAAAATACGATCTGTCTAGGACAAGCATCTTAAATAAATTTAATGATGTACATGAATTGGAGGACATTACATCGGCTGACATTGATCAGGTTGAGCTTATATGCTATCTATTGTACGATTATGGATGAAGTCAGGCTTAGTCTTGAACACACTTTGGAGAGCAAAAATTTAGCTTTTCAAAATGGGCTTCCTTTTGGCTCAGGACCTGGAAAGAATAGTTAAAAAGAAAACAGCTGAACAACAAACACCTGTAAAAATCAACCATATAGAATGCTGATGCTCGTATTGTGATTTGGCCCGAAAAATACATACAGGAGAAGATGTTCATATACAAGCATAACCATTACTCCAAGAGAACAAAAAGAAATTGTGTCATTGGCAAGTTGGAATTCCAGGGGGAATAGCCATCTGCAATGGGGTCAAAGCACCAATTTAAACAAGGTCGACATTGTAGCTTTACAGGAGACGTGGATGATATCAGCACCAGTGTGGGATGTTCATGATTTGGTTCTGCTTCCAGCAATACCTGCCCAGAGAGGACATCCTATGGCAGGCTTACTGGTTGCAGTAAAAACCAGTTTAGGTCTAACATTACACTCCTGGGCTTCTCCAAACAACTTCACCCAACTCGTCAGTCTGTATAGAAATCCAGCAGCCATTTCTGACAAAACCTTTTATAAAGATCTATCCGCTTTGTTTGAATTTATAGCAAAATCAAATGGAATTACCGCAACGGTATTGGTTGGAGATCTCAATCTCAACTGTATTGAACTAACACAGGGGAAAAAAACTCAGGAGTTCATTAAATGGAATAACTTCATGAAAGATGTCAATATGAGGATGGCCAATGTCTCCTTACCGGGTGATGTTCCATCGCAACCCACACGGTAGAGAAGAACTTCTAGGAGTACCATTGATTATGCATAGTTATCTGAAAATCTATGTATGCTGGTGACAAAATTCAAAATAATAAAACAAACATTAAGTGATCATCATATGCTGACATTAATGTGGCCATGGAATGAAACTTTAAATGGAAAAGGTCTACAATGAATGATCCAGAGATTAACCATCAACAATGCTAAATCACGCTTTAAATGGTCCCCTGTCAAATTATCGTCATTGAATAATGTACTCAGTGTTCAACAATAGTGGTTTCACTTTGAATCCCATGTGGGAGCATTGTCATTGTTTACAAAAGTATAAGCTTCTAATGACATCAGCATGAAGAGACACAATCATGTTTTTGATCTTCAAATTCAACACGCAAAAAGAACTTATAGGAGAGAGTTGAGATCTTCCTATCAACTTCCCTTGGCTGACAGAATACAAGCACGTAAATCCATCAAATGTAGATATAGAAACTGGACTCGAGCATACAAAGCAAACATTTTCCAAAAAGATAGTGAAACCTTCATATTGTCAACAGCCAATAGAAATGCCTCACAAATTTGCAAACTATTAAATGAAAAATCAGGGCATAGTCAAGCCCAGTCTCAGCTAAATGGTGTATCAGAGAATCAATTAGTAGCGCACTACTTGGAATTATATGCTGACAAGAACTTTGATGTGTATAAATATAAAATTCAGACTGAATCACCATAGCTTCATGAATGTTCAGAAGTAATAATAGAAGAATTTATACTCAAGTCATCCTAAGCATTGGGCGACCATCCTCAATAACATCTTTCAACATGTTCTCTGCACACAAAAGATACCAGAATCATGGCGCTCGTCTCTTATAGTTCCCATATATAAGAAGGGCGACCGAGGAATTCCATCAAATTATTGGCCCATTGCCTTACTGGACTCCCCTGGCAAAAACTTCTCTCGTTTAATCCTGAGAGATTTTATTAGATGGACCCAAGCTGGTAAACATTGTGACCAGAATCAAACAGGCTTTGTGGCAGGAATGGGCACAGCAGTAAACTTATTGACACTCAATGCCCAGAAAGAACAAGCTCATAATATCAAAACATCCCTGTTTTTTGCATTTATTGACCTTAATGCTGCTTTCGACCCAGTTTTGAGAGTAAAACTAATAGAAAAATTAATTAAAACAAAATGCCCAACAAGTCTACTCGATATTATGTATATGTTACATTCTTCCACATCTATACAGGTTAGACTCTCTGTCATAGGCCTACTGTCAACAGTGATAGGAACAGCAAGAGGGCTGAAGAAAGGCTGTATCCTTGCTTCAGCCCTATTTAATTTGTTAATTCATGATGTGAGAGAAGTTTTCCTCACCATTGCCTCAGATTCCCCCAAAATGAATAAGGTAGCGGTACAGGACCTATGATATGCTGATGACCTAGTTTTAATTTCCAAGACGCCAATTGGGCTACAAAAGTTGTTATCTGCTCTTACCAAATATTTTGATGACAATGAATTTATCATGAATTTAAAAAAATCACAACTAGTTTTGTATACCCCCAATCACACCAATAGAAATAAATTTGAATGGAGAATTAAGGATACTAATCTAGATATTGTGCCTAACTATAAATTCTTAGGCCTACCCTGAGTACTTTACGAAATAAACTGAGCTCAGCCATATCTCAGAACAGGTTAATCTTATATAAATATGGCAAATTTTCAATTAGTGCTGCTACCTTGTTTTGGCGACACAAAATATCTCCACTATTATATGGCCTGGATACAAGAGACATCATTACATCGGACTGCTTGAATAAATTAGAGGCCAAATTCTGGAGGCTAATTCTAAAAGTCCCACAGTCCATTCCTGGACCTTGGCTCAGATATGAACTGGGACTCACATCTTTAAAAGCCAAATATCATTGGCAATTGTGTGCCCTATTCCGCAAATGCATTGTCTATACCAAAGAAGCGACAGTTCTTGCATTAATGTCATCTTACATGCTCTCATCTTCTCATGGTTTTGTCCAGAAATGGAGCAAATATGTTTATCAAATCATGGTTACAGCAGAGGTTACTTTAGAGACCCTGATCATGAACTCTGACAGAGCTAAAAAGAAGATCTTTTTGCAAGATTGGATCTACACACGGACATCTTGCCTCCAATATAAGCATTTCAATGGTCAATGTTTTACCGAAAAGAAAATGGGAGATCTTGAGCCATACCTGTCCAAAGCTCCATCACCTCAAATACGTTTGGCTATTACGAAACTCGTTTGGCTATTACGAAACTATGATTGAACTTATGGATTACGCGTGATGTTATGGCCCAACATAAAGAAATCAGTGCTGAAGAAAATATCTGTAGATTTTGCACTAGTTTGTCAATGAAAGAAACTCTTGAACACCTCATTACAGAGTGTATAGCATTGGTCAATTTGAGAAATAACTTCTTTGAGAAACATATGTTTTTAATCGGGAATGTGTTGCCCAAATTTTTATGGGCTTTGATCATAGGCTCTCCCTACATGAGCTTAAGGATAGCAACGGTGAATGTTCTTAATGCCTTACATTTGAGAAATAATTACAATGATGTATAGGTCCATGATAAATAATATGTTGAATGCAGTAACACTTGAGTAATTATTTTGACAATACGTTTATAAATAGGCATTCATATTTGGTAATGTTTTACTACCATAAAAGTAATATGTGTAACCACTGGAATGCAATAATATATGATGATCATGGCTCGTACTACATGCAAAACACCAACAAACATTGTGTTATCTAATCATAATGAATTTTATTATCTTGTAATTAACTTCCTTTTTTCTTCCTTTTTTCTTTTTGAAATGAAACATTATGTGATGTTTTTTTTCATATGTAATTTGTGAATTGAAAAAAGTTGAATAAAATCAGCTAAAATCAAAAAAAAAAAAAAAAAGTAGCTGAAAGTACCCCTTTAACTCTGTTTAGATTTCAATCCAAGTGTCACTCTTTTGCCTCCCTCTTCTTTTGCATAATGTCCTAGATTATCCTGCTTGCTTATATTTTCCCATACTTAAAACAATTTTTTACAACCAGATTCTCAACTATCTGCACTTAACCAAACAAGGACACAACACAAGTATAGTACTGTAGTACTAAAGATTTTGAAGAAGGGTCAGGTGAGGTTGTGGTGGCACTATTGTTAAAACACAATTTAACATCATTTGTATCTCTAATTTGCGTACCACAGCTTTCACCATGAAGAGGTGACAGGCACATGAAAGCAGATCAGAGCAGAGCCCACCAGTGGCACTGAAAGAGGCTAGCGCTGTGCAAGCATATCTTGCAGCACATGCAAGCGGGAGCCAGAGGCTGTGGGTGACATAAAAGTGGACACCCTCACAGCATCGCTGTTAGGGAGAATTCACTAGAATGGCTAATTTCCCTTACCTACTGAGTCCCTCAGCAGCTTTGCTGGATTTCTAGGATTTATTTTTTTCACCTGGTAAGAGTGTGAGCCTTTTTTCCCACTCTTACATGTGAATTTCTGTGTGTGTGTGTGTAACATTTATTGTGTTCATAGACTGTGGAGCCTCACATACTCCACAGGCATCATCTTTTTAATGTGTGTTACACAGCACCTTCAGTGCAGTGATACAGGGTTGTCTTTTAGACTTCCCAACTCAGACTCCATTTTCTTTTACTGACTACTGCCTCCCAGAACATGCAAAGTTGCCATTGACTTTAGTAGTCTCTTTAAATCCACAGACCTAGTACAAATTATCTTACATAGAGTGTTGGAAAGGGTTAATACTTACCCCTTTTTGTCTGTTTCTCTTGGAGCACGGTTTCGCTCCCTTTTCATCATGAATTGGCTGGTGGCAGTGGTAACTACCCTATTTTTCCTACCGTGGTTATTTTAAATAATCTTGGTATTGTTTTAGGCTATCTTGGTAGCCTCGAACTTAAACCCGCTAGACCATATACCTTTTTATACGGCTCTGGCTGGATTTATTCGCCATTTCCTTTCGAAAATCTCTTTCTCGTGTTTTACTTTGCGTGCCAAACCAGGTTTGGTTCCTTTGTTCGTTGTCCTTTCGTGGGCTTCTACACAGAAGCCCTCCTTAGGTGCCTGAAAGTCTGGGTAGGCAGGATGTGAGGGAGAGGTTTTAGGACCCCTGACATTGGTTCCCTTGGTAACAAGTCGCACTCCTGTTTGATTATCTAGGTGACTGTCCCGCCAGGACAGCCACCCTGCTGTGTGATTGACAGCCAGGCTGTGTGAATGGGGGAAAACTGCATAAAAAGCAGGTCTCTGGGGCTGGAAAGGCAGAGTCGCCACTGAAACAAAAGAACCAATGAGGAGCTGACAGAAGAGGACCCCTACAATGACTGAACCACCCGGTGAAGCCCTGCTGCAGGTCTGAATCTTCAGACTCCAATGACAGAGAAGATCTACCAGGAATTTTCTTCCCCTGAGCTGGTGGGACCAACCAGTTTGCCCAAACTGCAAGCCAGGACTCCCTCCTCTGGTCGAATTTGTTGTACAGAGCTACAGTGAACCGAATATCCAGGAATTTCGGACCCTGCTTGGGTTTTAAGGAGCGCACCTTTAATTTGTTGCTTTGCTCTGCTGCTGGTTTCTTTCTGGACAGTGCAGGACCCTCCAGTCTTCCTACTTCGTGTCAGTCCGACAGTCGCTTCAGGAACCGTGAGCCTGCAAGACCTTCCAGGAACATCCACCTCAGCTACAGCTTCTTCTCCATTTAAATGTACTGTGCAAATCCGGTTGTTCGTTTTGTCTAGCCGTGGTGAAGGTGTGTGAAACCTTTCGCCAATCCGAGGGATCGTCCTTCTCTACTCTTTAAATAAACCTTTCTGCCGACCAACTTCGTCCGGAACTATTGGCAAAGACTTAACCGCGAACTACCCTGAGCTGTGTGATCTTGAGCAAAAGACTTTTGTCCTATTGACTTTGGCCCTAAGGCTTTTTCATATGATTCCCTCACTGTAGTTCCTCTTTCTAGATTGCCCTGCTTACTTACCTGTTGGTGCTGCTCAATTTTAATCTAACTTTGTCTTTCCCTCCCTTTTAAATTATTGGAGTGCCATTTTGCTCACACTTCATTTTGACCTTAACTTGTCCAGAATCTATTGGGAGTGGTGTGGTATATTAAGAATGTGATTTTTCAACTGCTTTACTTTAGTGAAATATTTTACAACTGATGTGTAAATAAATGTATATTCTTTACTCATAAACCTTGAGTCAGTGTTTGTTTGAATCATAGTGATTGCTGTCCTTTGTGTAACTATTGATACTGCTCGCTTGCTCTTGAGCTAAGTCTGGCTGCTCAGCCATCGCTACCACTTTACTGTGTAGTACAGGCTTGTACCAAAGATGAATGTGTACTGTCACTTGGAGTCTTAATTATGTGTGGTGTTCCCAAAGGGTACTGCATATCATTCTGCCTAACAATCCCTCTGTGTCCTCGTTGTCTCTCGAATGGGAGGTGGCATCCATGCACATGGTCCCCAAAGAACAAGTGTTTAAATCAAAGTACTGAGCTAGACACAGACACAATTGGAAGCATGAACACTGCTGCAACTTCTTTTTCATTGTATACTATACTTGAATGATGAAGGAAAATCCTTCAGCTGCCAAATTGTCATTACCTGCATATAATTTAAAGAAAGAGATTTCAGCTGGTACGATATGTTACCCTCACCTGGATGAAAAGTCGATTTTCCAGCCAAAAAAACAAGATGCAATGGGAAGGAGCAAAGAGAAAAAATGCAACAAAATTAACAGAACCAATTCATATTGCTGCGCCACTGTCTAACAGCATAGTGCTTCGAAGATGGAGATGTAAGACGTCTGTGAGAAAGCTACGCTCTCTCTAGTCAGAGGGGAAGATTTGCAAGAGACAAATATTAATTCTTTTAGAGTGGTCTCGATTAATTTAACCTTAAGTTCTTTCCTCCCATAAGCCTTAGAAAGTTTTAGTAATGAGTTTTCCCACTGACCCTTTCCCCCATCTGCCAGATCGCAGATCAATGTTTTGTTCCTCATGGGAAGAGAGAGGAGAGAGAGAAAGAGAGAGAGAAAAAGAGAAAAAGAAAGAGAAAAAGAAAGAAAAAGAAAATGAGAAAGAGATAGCATTAGGAGCTAAAGACATGGGGCCTGTCTGCAAATGGCCTGTGTCAGAGTGCAGGGTTTCAGGTTGTTTTGCCTTGTAAGGGATACTTCCTGCCTACTCCTGAATAACCGACTCCCCTCTAAGATCTACTCCGACCTTACACTACACACAAGAAATCCCCAACGAATGCCAAACACAGGCCTAGCTGTTAGCACATCCACACTAACTGAGCCATGACTACTCTATAGTTCTGCTCTTTAGACCTGTCGCACTCTCCCACATCAGATGCTAACCAGACCCAAAGTGCTCTAGTCTGTCAGATCTTGGGATATTTAGTATGGATAACATACTCCCAAATGTCTCCCACCAAACCCATAGCAAGTAGATTGCCACTCAGGAATTGGGTACTTCTGAACTGCACACATCTCAATCACAGGTTTTCAAACTGCCTTTCCCACTGTCCCACTAATTAACCCCAGCCCATTTCTCTTACAGAGAAAATCGCAGCAAGGTCACCAATATTGTCATGCAGGCACTATACAAGACCATTTACATCACATTAAATTACATTATTCATTCAACTATCCATACACCCACTTAAGGGAGCTTTCCTCACTTAACCATCCGTTAATCCATTTCATCCATCCATCTATATACTCATGCATCCACATAACCAACACAAGGTTATCCATAAATAATCAAGCATTTTCACTCTACAAAACAGAAAGCTTTGGCAATACTTGGACTGTGGACTTGGTGCGCTTCCACCGTTCACTTTGGTTCTGTCACGCAGTGTTTGCAAGATGCATTTGATGGTCTAGTTGTTGCAGACAGCTACATTCTGTTGAAATGATGCAGCATGATGTTGTCAGGAATTATTGGATGTGAGCAGCTGCGACCGGAGCTTCCGCGGGTCACAACTTTCTAAATTCTTCGGTGAGATGCTATGATTGTTTCCCAATTCCAATGTTTCTCTAGTTCTGTGCCTTGTTCCTTCTTGTTCTGGATTCCTGTCTTCCTTCTCGTTCTGTGCAATCTGTTCCTGTCTCTTCCTACGACTTTCCTTTGGACCACGTTCGCGAGAGGAAGACTCTACTTGTTGCCTTGACGCTCATCAGCATAAAATCAGAGTTTCTTTTACCCCAGAGGGTTTCCCCTCTGTCTTTTGGATTCAGACCTGGTGGTGGCCTTGCTGGTCACCTTTTATAAACAACAGGGGTGTCAGCCTGGCCACTCCAAGAGATAGACCCTACCTCTATGACTCCAGATGTCACCAAAAACAAGAGGTAAGTTCGTGACTCTGACAGTTTGCCACGCCAACCCCCTGGATAACATGGCAAAAATGCAAGAGTTATGGATGCTGTGCAGGGTATCACCGCTGAAGTCCAGGAAGTGCAATTTGAATATCAGACCCTTCGACATGCCCTGGTATCAATGGAAGGAGTACCTCTAGATGTGTCAACTGGAGGTTCAGGTGTACTTGGCGCACTGCTTTGTGCAATTCACATTTAGATGCCACTGTTTTTTCTTGGACAGCACCAAATTGGGCTATTTGCTCACCAATATGAAAGGGAGTGCATTGGCCTTGGTAACTCCATTAGTGACTTACAGCAACCCGGCCCAGACACCTTTGATGCCTTTCTGACGGTGGTGAAAGAGATTTTCGAGAAACCAGAGACGGTGTATACTGCTCAAGAGAATTTATTGGATTATGTACAAGGTTCCTCAGATGTCATAACCTAGGTCACTAGGTTGAGACAGGATGGCACAAAGAAACCAGTGTGACCCTCTTACGAAGAGGGCTTTAGGATTAATTGAAGGACTAGTTAGCTCGAGTACCTTGACCCGGGACATTTGCCGATCTGGTGACTCTGGTATTTCAGATGGATTATAGATTACAGTAGCGTAAAATGGAGTGTAAGAAACATAAGACCACTCGCCAGTTTTCAGAGTGTCTTCCCTCATCGTCTTTTCAATTACAGGCAAAACCAATGCAAATAGGTACGGCAAGGGGTCAATTTTCGAATGCTGAAAGACAAAGGATAAGAAACGTTTTCTCTTTAAGGACATTAAGATATATCTACCCACAGTACGTCTCCAGAAACAAGTTCTACAATTGTTCCATGATCATCCAGTATCTGGCCCGAGAGGAGCCACTTGCACCAAAATGGCCATCTCTCATTATTTCTGTTGGCCCAAATAGTGTCAAGACATGGAAAACCATGTAACGATATGTGTGATATGTGCCCAACATAAAATCATACTGCAAAATACCATCGGCAAGCTATTACCCCTACCTATTCCTATGAGACCCTGGGAAGCAGTGGCGATGGACTTCATCGTTGAATTACCATTGTCCAATGGACAGACCACAATCACAGTAGCAGTGGATCGTTTGTCAAAAACGGCTCATTTCAAGGCCTTGTCTAAATTACCCAGCACCTTGGAAAAGGCTAAGGTGTTACTCCATGAAATCTTTCTTTTACATGGTCTGCTTTCTTCAATTGTTTCAGGCAGAGGCCCCCAATTTATCACAAAGTTTTGAGCTCATGTTTTCTTTGAGGTTGGTGAATAATGTAGTCAGTGCACTCTATCCCCTTCTTAGTATGTAGTAGTTTATTCGGTTTATGACTAATCCAAGCTCTGTGGAGGTCAGTGGCTGCATGGCTACATAGAGATTGGTATTCACCGACCGGTCTGTAGGTTTAGGTAGGAGGTTGTGTTTCTAAGTTAGCCTGTGCGCATTAATGTATACAGTTTTTGCATAATTCGTTTCTTCAATAATTTTCAAATGCACACTAATTAGTAAATAAACTCATTGGTTTTAATTCAATCGTTTCAGTGTATTCATATACGTAATTTATAATAGTTTTGAATACACTGAAACAATTGTATTGCATGGACTAAAGCCTTTCAAACCCTTGGGAGGGGGCATGCTGTCATATCCCAGTGGGCGATGCACTTTCGCCATTCACTTTGGTCCCGTCACGCAGTATTTGGAAGATGCATGTATCTGTCTAGTTGTTGTGGACAGCTACGTTCTCTTGAAGTGAGGCAGCATGACATGTCAGAAGTCTTGGATGAAATCAGCCACGACCGGAGCTTACTCGCGTTGCAACTCTCTAAATCCTTGTTTCCCAATTCCTCTGCTTCTCCAGTTCTGTGCCTTTTTCCTTCTTGTTCTGGATTCCTGTCTTCCTTCCCGTTCTGTGCAATCTCTTCCTGGTCTTCCTACGACTTTCATCTGGAGTGCTACTACTGGTTTGACTATGTCTGTGAGTGGAAGATGTCATTTGCCTTGATGCTCATCAGTGTATGATCTGTTTTTTTTTTTACCCCACAGTGTTTCCCCTCTGTCTTTTGGAACAAGCCCTGGTGGTGGCCTTGCTGGTCACCTTGTATAAAGTACAGGGATGTCAGCCTGGCCACTTCAGAGACAGACCACACCTCTACATCTCGAGTTACCAAAAACAAGAGGTAAGACAAGCTTCACTTTGTGACTCTGACATCCTCTACCTCCTATACTCAAGAGCTCTCTATCTACAAACATCCAAAGTCAATGCTACCTATTACATCTCCACAATTATGGCACCCTCTAACGGGATCTAAGCAATTTCCACAGCAGTCAAACACTGCTTGGACCCTACAGCAGATCCAGAGGTACCAGAATCCCAGGGGAAGTGTGAGGCTTCTAATAGGTTCTTTACCAACAACATTGATGCCAGCAGTCTCTAAATGAAGGGCTCCAAATCTTCTGAACCCCATCCCTATATCAACCGTAGGGAATTTCATCTCTGGACCGACTTCTCACCCTGCTCACCTGAGAACCTCTAGTACACACTTGCATCCTTAAAACTAACCTTTTACACTGATAACATCCTCACAGCCACCATCCTTGAAAGCACATCAGTTGTAGATGTATTGCTCTTCTTAGCATATTCAATGCCTACCTCAGTGAAGGTACATTACCAAATATTCAAAAAACAAGGCTTAATTCACCCTAGAACCAGAATAACTAGCAAACTACCTGCCAATCACGAGCCCCACATGTATTGGAAAAGTAATTGAGGAGGTAGGTGCTAATCAAATAATTACACAAATCAGGCAACTCGGTCTGCTCCAGGATTTCCTAGGTTTTGCCTCAAGTGCAGCAGTGAAACAGCCACCATCGTGTGGGTTGATGCCACCCTTCTGATTATCGACAAAAGGGACTCATACCTGATAGTCCACCTAGACCACTCGGCAGCATTCAACAGGGCTAACCAATACACACTACTCACCCTCTTTGCACACAGGATGGGTTTCTCTGGCAACATCCTCAAAAAGTTAAAATCATACCTATATGGTAGATGCATGTTGTTCAGTGCCTCAGGCCTGACAACTGGCCCTTCATATGCGAAGTCCCTCCGGGTTTCCTCCTCTCCCCAGTCCTCTTTCACCTCTATTTGAAATCATTGGGTTCATTCATACATTGGGCTCATTCTTACATTGGGCCCAGTTACTGAATCTGAAGTCATAGATATCGTCAACAAAATCAGGCCATCAAATTGCAAAGGTGATGCCTGCCCAGCCAAACTAATCGAAGACTGCGCAGAAACCTTTGCCCCTTTTCTAACCACTTTCATCAATTTCTCCTTCAAAACTAACACTGTTCCTGACAGCCTAAAAGAAGCGTGGTTTTGCCCACTTCTAAAAAAAAAACATCTCTTCACCCTGAAATAGCCAATAACTACAGGCCTAACACCACCGTCCCATTCCTGCTCAAAACCTTGGACAAGGTGGCATACACGCAAAACCAGCAATTCCTTGAAAAAAACAAGATTTTAGGTGAAAGGCTCCTGGCTTCCGTCCAGGCCATGGGACAGAATCGGCCCTACTTGATCTCAAAATCCAACTCGGTGACATTATGGACAAAGGGAAACCGGCACTTCTCCTCTTGCTAGATCTTTCGGCTGCCTTGATCTTGTCAACCATAATATCCTCGGCAAGCAACTAATAAACATGGCCCACTTCTCCCCACAAGCCACAGCCTGGATTATGTCCTTCCTCAAAGGTAGATTCATGAGAGTATTATCTGACACTGCGTGTGCTTCTCCCGCCAACTTACTCTGCAGTGTCCCTCAGGGTTTTTCTACTGCACCCACTCTGTATAACATCTTCACCCTTCCTCTTTTCAATGACTTGGATCAGCGTGACATAGCCTACACAAATAATGCTGACGACACACAAGGCTTACTCCCTCTAACCGACGACCATGAACAAGACGCTGCATCCCTAACCACTATCTATCCAGTCATCTAAACCTGGATGGCAGCTAATGGCCTCTGTCTCGATGGAGATAAAACAGAGATCCTTGTGGTAGGCACTAAATGAATGCTCAAGAAACTCTCCCCTCAATATAGCACCTTCAACATCGACAATACCATCACTGGCCTCTGTCTCGATGGAGATAAAAAGAGATCCTTGTGGTAGGCACTAAAGAAATGCTCAAGAAACTCTCCCCTAAATATAGCACCTTCAACATCGACAATACCATCAATGCGTCTTCAGCAGTGAAAACCCTAGGTGTGTACTTTCACTTCTCCTTGACCATGACATGCCAGGTCAGTGCCATAGCCTCCTCCGCGGCCCTCACCACAAAAATCATCAACGCGGTCAAGCCTTTCCTCTCAACAAAAAACTGCCTATCAATTGCCAGAGCCACAGTTGGCACCAAGCTTGACTTCTATAACGCCCTCTTCCTTGGCACATCTGCCAAAAACCTCAAAAAGCTCCAAGTGACACAAAATAATGCCCTTAGGGCACCACTGAGTATTCCCAAAAGGAACACATCTCCCAGGCTAGTTACCGATTCGAGAACGCATTTGCTTTAAAACCATGGCCATCACACACAAGTGCCTATCACTTAACGCCCCCCCAAACTTTCTGAGAAAGTCCTCAACCCCTCATCCAGACCCACCAGAACACACCCTGCTAACAAAATCTATGTCCCCTCCTTCAAAAGGGCAAAAGCAGGAGGCTCCAGCTTTCAACACCCAACCCCCAAAAACTGGAATGCCCTCCCCACTGCACTCAGAAATGAAAAACATATACTATCTTCCGCAAATTGCTGAAAACCAAATTGTTCAACTAATCATGTCATGTACTCTCACTGCCTGATATGCTGTTCCTCTGATATGCTGATTCTCTGTAACCAATGAACATACATGTCTTCTTCCTCCTCTGACTATAGTGTCTGCATTATTGTCCCACCTATGTTAAGTCTGTACCAAGCATACATGTCTGTAACAGAGCCACGATTCCCCAGGGCTGCTGTGCGCTATACAAATTCAAATAAATAAGACTAAAATGTTTTATTTGCCCCCAACATTGAGATAAACCAGTACAGAGATGAGTCACAGCTGTAACTAAAAGTTAAAGGCCCACAAGATATTGCTCACCTTTGCTCATGCCTTGAAACCATTCAAACATGGATGACAAATACCTAATTAATGCTTAACCCATCCAAGACCGAATTAGTACTCTTGGTTCACCCCTGCATGCAGGGCCCCACTCAAAAATGGCACGATGAAATGCATTTCGATGTGTTCAACCCTCACCGCTCCCATTCAGCGAAATCCTTATACTTCGCAACACATCACAAAGAAAGCACAAATTGCATGGTATCAGATCTCTCTACTTCACCTGACCAAGGCCTTCTGGACAGTGGTGCATGCTTGAGTGTTCTTGCATATTGATAGGAGTAATTGTGAGAAATGACTTCTGCTCCGCAGGAGTACAAGGAAGAGTAGTGGCTAAACCACCTTTGAAGCTCCCACACTTCCACAAACCAACAGCGATCCCAATCATGAAGGTAAAACAGGCACAGCAAATAGCTATACCAAGAGATACACCTCAGTTGCCTTTTGTGGTATTGTAAGTTGAGGGAAGGTAGAGTCTCAGGAGGCGTGTGAATGTGATCCAGTAGCAACCAAAACAGCAATGTAACACATTTCCAAAATTAAAGCATGTCCAATCAACATTCTATAAAAATATACTTTATTAAACAAGTCACAGGTCAGATTACAGAAACTTTGCAATGGTGCATGTGCACATTTAGCACGTTATTAGCAATAGGGCAAAGTGTGCCCTACTTTTTGAAAATATTGGGGCACATTAAAAAACCATTGCACCTCAGCAAGTGCAGTTTGGCATGTTAAAAACAGCAGGGCAAAAAATGCCCTAGTGCTAAAAAGATACATTTTTGATTCATTTCTGCATCAGAGCAAAGTTTGCCCTAGTGCTAATACCATTCCTTATTAGCACTAGGGCAAACTTGGCTGTGGTGCAAAAATGTAGTGAAAATGCATCTTTTTTGCATTATGGCAATTTCTGCACTGGTGCTTTTAATACGCCAAACTGCACTTGCTGAGGTGCAATGGTTTTTTAATGTGCCCCAGTGTTTTTAAAAAATAGGGCAAACTTTGCCCTAATGCTAATACTGTGCAAACTTTACACTTGCACTGGTGCAAACGTTCTGTAATCTGGCCCCAGTTGTACAAATAAATATTAAAAATAATATATGAAAACCCACCTGTGCAAAAGAAGACGAATACATGCAGACCAATACTGTTGATGCACTCAGGAGAGAGAAGACAAGCAATGCAACAATGGTTCAAAAAGAGTATGTTGTTGAAGAAAAAGGTTCAACAAGGGTGGGTGGTAGTTTATAGGGTCCCAAAAGTGGACTAGGGGAACACAGTCACTCAAAGTACCCTATTCCTGTGCACTGTGGTGTGGGTTGAACCTTGTCTTGCTGGGTCAAGTGGCAAGCTGGTGTTTAGTCAATATGAAATGGGAGCTTGGTGCGGGTCGAGTGTGGCTTTTGGGTCATGCAGTCTGGAAGGCTCATCAAGGTTGGTTCAAGTGTCGAGTCTGTTAGGGACATTAGTAGCTTCTGGTCCTGACCTGTGTGTTATGCTCCAGCAGTTGAAATCGAGGTCTGTCGATTCGATGCAGTGACTTTGGTGATCCAACACAGGTTTCCAAGCGACAGCAGTTCAAGTCTGTCCTCAGCAGCAAGCTAGTTGTTCGATACAAAGAGGTGACATGCTCTGCTTAGCATGATGTAAACAGTGGTGGCTCTATAAAGTGTCCAGAGCAGCACCAGAGGGTCCTTTTGTTTTGAATTCAGTGAACATGGTTTGACTGCAGATCAACTGGTTTGATGCAGTAGAACAGGGTCCCTGGCTGTCCTGGTTCCCCAGATGCTGTGGGACCCACTACCAGGGTTCCAGGACATGGTGAGTCCATTCAGGTATGCTCTCCCAACCTAGGCAGGTGCAGAGTGGCATGTCCTGTTCCTCAGTAAGAGTTGCCCCCAATGTGCCCCGGGAGTGGGGAGGAAGCAGAGCTTGCCTCTGCCTTGTAACACCCCTTCACCTCAATGACTGAGGGCTTTGAGAAGAGAAATCTCTCAAGAAAAAGGTCCAAATGAATTATTTTCTATGTCCGTGATGGTCAAAAAGTGAATCAAATCAAATAAGAGGGGACAATCCCTCTTTTACAGGTGATTGGAAAAAAGCAGGTCTGCAATGAGAGGTCCAATTCCTGTCCTTGTGACAAGTGTTGTTTGACTCCTTGCATCCTACCCAAAGTGATGTGTGCTAAAGGAAGTGGAGGAGACAGGAAGAAAGGAGATGTACAGAGAGAAACAAGATTCTGGAATCCTGCCGACTACTCTAACCCTGCCCCCGTCTCAGACCTATATAATGAAAGGGAATTTGGTACGCAACACTGTGGTGTGCGGTAAATCCCTTTGTTTAGAGTGTGCCCTTTGATTTTAGTTCCCCATGACAGCACCCACCCTCACACAGGATCAAAAGAGAGGCATAGTCTTTCATTCTCTTGTCCTGCTGGCTGACAGGGACAGGCTGTCTTACTATGATACACACAAGCCTTCCACAGCTGACCTGGACTCACCGTTTTATCACGCACGATACAGATGAGATGTGGCTTTAATAATTATTTTAATTACCAGCCACCATACCCAAGACTCGGATATGGCTTATGTTTAAAGATGAAACTGCCCGCGGGATGATAACTCTGATATTTATGTGGTTTTGGAACAGAGGTGCAGATTTATAATGCAGCCTCAGTGCTACCGCTACTTGCAGAGGCATTGCTAGGAGGGAATGGGGGGGCTGTAGTCCCTGGTCTTTTGGTTGTAGCCCCGGATATAGATGCTCAGGCATGACAGCCTAAAGGCTATCTAGTCCTGAGTCCCAACAGTCCCGACATTAGTGTAGCCCCGGATCTCTTCCAGATCTAGCAACACCCCTGGTTACTTGACTGTCAGAGCTGATGTCAAAAGGGCACCTGTGACCTTTAAACCTGTTCTGTGCCACTGGAGAGCAGGTGCTGCATATCAGAAGACTGATGCAGCAAGGCACATGTGTCACTGTTCTTTTGGCAGACTATTCTGGGATTGAATCATTCATTTAATTTTATTAGATATACAAAATCAAAAATGCCAGTTTTCTACACCCTGGCCAGATGGCGATTCCTCACAGTAACACTCTTCTTGCAGAGCTCCTGGCTGCTCAGCTGGCCCCAAAGTGGCACACCACGTTGTGCCTCGCCTTATCATTGACTTTATGAACTTTCACATCAATCACACATTGTGTAAATTATACAGCTTCTCGGGCGGCACCTACGAAGCAACCACCATCGCTATGCCAGCCTGCCTGACGGCCGAACAATAAACATCAGGCGGCACACAGCCATCATTAATTAAGACCATCACCGGAATGGAAAATAGAGTGTCTCTCAAGGAGAAAACTAGGAAGTGCTTCCCATGCTACGCTCCAGTTCTATGAAATTCTATCCTGTTGATAATCCGGACTGCTCCAAGCCCATTTCAGTTTAGGAAAACACTGAAGGCCTGGCTCTTCCAACAACATGTTGGTGTAACCTACATTCGGGCTATCTTGTGCACAGCCCCATCTATATTTCGCGTCCCCAATGTTTTGCTCTATGACCTTTACAGTGATCGGTTACATCGTAGATATATTGTTTAAAATACACTGATAAGGAGTCCCAAAAATCCAAGAAAGCTCATTTAAATGTGGCTGTTGGCCTCCTGTATTTTAAAAGCCACTTTGTGACTTGCTGTGCATTCACCAGACACGTGCACCATAAATTCCAGGTCACAACGGTTAATAATCTATCACTGCAAGAAAATGTGTTTATTTTCTATGCTTTATTGCTGATCACTCTACTGCTACAGGCAATCAGTAGCCTTCTGCTTATGTTGTTGCCAGGCCCAACTACTTGCGATGCTGTCTCTGCGAGGAATGCGTGAGAAGCCAATTGAATTAGCTAATTCTGAGCATGAGACACAGTATGAAGAAAGCACACCATTGCAGTATTGTAATCTGCGTTGATAATATACAGTTCTCAAGACTCTTGCTACAGGTTGAGAGGAGGGGAGGCGGCGATTGGCTTGAGAAGCAATATAATCTGCAGATTGCACATCCACCCAGGGAAGTGCAGTTCAGCTACACTGCTTGTCACCTGTGACGGTCTGGTGTGATTTGTTCACAGGTTTTATAGGTTTCTGAGTGCAAAAGAGTTCTCCAGGCAATTTGCAGTCATAGTCACAGCTGACAGTATTTCCTTCTCCGTCTTACAAGGGTATATTACTCTTGAAAAAAAGTCTGCATGCACTAAAAGGCAGCGAGTGCAGCATGCAGGCAGCATAGGAAAGGAAAGCGCATATGGGAGGTGGTCGAGTTCCACTCCAGCAGCAAAACCATCCATTATCTTTTGCAGGTTGGAGAGGAAAGATGTGACGGCTGACAGCCAAAAACGAAATCTGCGTTCCGAAATCCACAATGGCCAATACCTACATCAACGCACAACGCCACTTCCATAACTTAGCCAAGCAACGCACTTATTTCTAGGCATGCCTATGGCCTGCCAAAAATAAAAAGCTGAAGTGAGGAGCTGTGTACCACACATAATCACAATTGATTTGAATAGTGAAGTTATTAGCTGGTTATATGCCTTTGTGACAGAGAAAAAATGCAAAATGCAATGTCAAAGGCACAGACAAACTGGCCTCATTTTCTCGATAAGTAAGGGAGTGTGACCGGACTTTTCTCAAGAGCACAAGAGCAGGGTCCAACGGGATTGCTGATACTGGCACGAGAGAGCCCTAGCCTCAACTATTGTTAGTGGTGGTCGAGCAATCAAGACCCAGTTCTCAGGAGAGGAAAGGTGATGGGGGGTATAGAGGCAACAAGTTAATGCTTTGAAAAAAGGAATGTATACAAACATAGACACAGAGACACACACAAAGAGCAAACACAGACGCTGCTATATGTATATGTATAGGTACAGTGAAGGGATAAGTGGATAGGTAGACACATGTATTAGCTCCTACCCATTAGGTTTAGAGTCAACCACAAGGTCATGGGAAGTTATGTTGAGCCTGCGGCTGGACCGCTCTCAGTTAAGAAAATATGAAGGTCTACCTCAGCATACAGGTTTGTAGTCGGGTGATGACTGATTGGCTTAGCTGGAGATGGTCCTGTTGCTGAATTATTTAATGTTGATGGACTTGGAGAGGTACGAAGCCTAATTTGCTAGATACCGCGCATGATTTATGTATAACAGATCCCTTGCAGTTGGGTTTCTCAAAGAACCCCGCCCCTGCCCTGTTAGAATCTGATTGCTCAAGTCAGCTCTTTGGGCTTCAGTGTCAATTTTGGGAAGCTCGAGGCTCCTGCTAGCTTGGGAAGAGATACAGATTTCCGGCATTGTTGGAAAAAGGTTGCTGGTACACTTTCAAGATAAAGGAGCAGCTGGGTCTCGCAGTAGCAGAGATACAACTGTGGTGCAGATCGCTCCAATCTAGGGGAGCTTCAGCTCTAGTAGTAGGGAACTGGAAGACCCCAGTTGCAGTACTTCATGTGATGAGGGCACTCCTTGAAGTGCACACACTTTGGGTTGTTGGTTTGGATCATAGCTTAGTCTTTGGCGGATGCAGGTCTAGGCTTCTGTTCTGCTTCCAGTGTGTCTTGATTCTGGTGTTCCTGCTTCTTCATCAGTGATTTTGAAATGTGTACAGGCAAGAAAGTCCTCATTAGAGCAGAGGGTGTGAGGTTTACAAGAAGGATGCTCACACCAAGCCAAGTGGAGGGAGCAACATCCTTTGTGTGGCACAGGTGAGGAGAAGTCTAGCATAGAAAAGGGCAGAGCTTTCCTTTCAGGTGGGTACTGGGAAGATTGCCAGTTTTAACAAGGCGTCCTTACATCTGATCATCCTCGTTGTCCAAAAGTACCTTCTTAGAGCTCTACCATTAAGTAAAGCAGACCGACAACATGTATGCATAATTGGGTTGTGCACAAAGGCCCTGCGCCCAAATCAAAGGTTTGTGTTTTTTTCCATGCTTTCTGGCGTCCAGTCAGTTGAAACCACCACATTCAGTCACTCAGGCATCTTGTCGTCCAATAATAACTCTGCCCTGCTGTCTGTCAATAGGAAAGTGGCATTGCCCTCCTCTGCTAAGATGCATCACATTATGAGTGGTGATTTCTGCAATAAATTTAATTTCTGGCTGATAGCTATATTGATTAACGTGTATTAGGGCAAATCTCTTGTTGCAGTATTTCCAGTGCCACCTTTGCTAATGGCAACTCAATAGGCTGTTAAAGGGCTGGATGTGTGAATAATACCTTGCTGCTATGCCTACATGTGGGACACACCCTAACAACTATATCCATATCCCTACTAATGCCAGGCCATGAGAAATAATGTCTAATACTTTAGTTATCATTATTCCTGAGTGGTCCACATATGCATTCTCTGCGATCTTGAAGTGCACATACTTTGGTTTATGAAACCATAATCTTGTCGCCTTGTTCGGATTTCTATGGTCATGCTAGAAATAGTCATGATTTGAACCATTTTAGGAATATTTGAAAATGAACAGGCAATCAGATGGAGCCACATTGACAATATATATGTACTTGCATAGCATGTCATAGCTTAAAACATACACAACTACAATGTTCATATTCATCCTACAAAATCATACCAACTCATGTACAATTGAAAATAAGTAGTACACATCCACCAGGACAACACCTTACGCCAGAAAGGCAGCCCTGTTCCTTACTTTTGTGCAATGCAAGTAGAGGTTCATGGGTGAGGTAGTTAATTCCGGATTCCAGCAAGCACAATATGGGGTCATTTCATAATTTCTACAGCCCCACACACTCTCTCTTTAGTCTGGCTCTTGTACCCATCCCGCACTCTATTACCTCATCCTATCCTATGATTCATAAACACTGCTTAGTGGAGTGTGCATGATTCTTTATTTATTTATGTATTTATTAATAATATACATACAGCCACACATTGGCTTTGCATATAGCAAACATAAAACAAGATATAAATAACAATAAAAGTAGCATATCATTCTTGTTTACAGATTGCACTATACAACTTCACCTAAAATATTCCATCTGATAGATTTCTTAAAACTTCAAAGCATACTGAATAGAATGTAATCATATGATAAATAAAATTCACGTCATTGCCCTCCGTCAATTTTTGCGATGTTATACTTAAATCTCCACAATCTGTTGAGTTTTTAAACACTTTTAAATTCTTTGGGCCTCATTACACGGTAGGTGGTAGGGGATTACCGGCACCGGTAAGGGCACCAGTGCCGGTAATCCCCTACAGCCCTACTACGAGGTCCCTCAGCGGGTCCCGCCTTAACATGTGGTCAACCCAGGCGTTATGGACGGTTCCCGCTGAGGGACCTCAGAGCTAATAACGGTACCGCAAATTGCGGTACCGTTATTAGCTCCTTCCCCATTCCCATGGGAATGGTTCCGGAATGGGGACTTACCGGTCCCGCAAAGGTCGGAATAGACCAGTAAGTCCCTATTCCGGGAACCCGGATTCTGTCGGCGAAAGAGGGTAGTCATGGCGCTAATAGCGCCATGGCTACCGCCTACCGTGTCATGAGGCCCTTTGTCTTCAGATATTTTAAGCTATTACATTGGCACATAATATGTATTGCAGTTTCAATGACATCCTCACCACAAAGTCAACACCATCAGTCAGAGTGTACAATGCCTATTTTGGCACCCGTAATCTCAAGTACTTAAGAAACATTGAATTTCAGGAGCAGGTATTGTCTTATTGTTGCACTATTGGGATTGGACTGGATGTATCTTGCCGCCTCTTTTTGCTCCAACTAATGTTGGGTAAACCCACCACCGTTTACATTTGTTGACAAGCTAACAACATAACTTTCCTTGCCTAGGCTATTTTTTTTTAGCCACCCTTTTAGGTTGGGTGTAGCTCGACATTTCTTCCTCAATCCCTTTCAACCATTTATTGTGTTTTGTCCAAGCACACCAAAACTTTTCTAATTATTTATGTTCTTGTATGCCTGGTAAACATCCTAAATAATGGTTCAATTTTCCAAGTTCATCAAGTTTTCAAAGCTCATAACAAGCTTATACTGCATTGTGTCAGCTATTTTCATCATGTTAAACTCAAATATTAGGAATTCAACTGAAAGCCTTTTTTCCTCAAAACGCACCTTTCTAGATCTTGCATAACTCACTCAGTTTACCAGCTAGAGACTTAATTTCGCTTCCATATTGTACCTGTGATCTATTCCCAAACTTCAAATCAGTGTATTTCACCCATTTTTATTAAAAACTGTTTTGGTAATTTCAGGAGGGAACTGCAAAGGTTGCTAAATTTCCAACGTGTCATTGGCTGCAATCTGTTTTAAACCTGCCACTAAATTTCGACTGTATGTTCTTGGTTATCCATTGACTGTGGTTGTTAGCACTTGTACCTTGCTGTAGTGACGAATAATAATTGTTTCAAGGTTTTTACACACATTCATTAATTCATTCATCCATTTCCGAGTGTCATTATTAGCATTGCCAGGGTTTAAAATCTGTTTTTCTCTGTTGTTTAGGGAGGGAAGGTCGGATTTCAATTCTGTTTTCCATTTGTCATTCCTGATTACCTGCTGCTTCTGTTTATCCACATAGAATTGATTATTTGTGGGTTGAGGGAACCTTGTAGGGGGAAATTCTAACTTAAGTGCTATCTTTCCTGAAATCAAAAAGTGCTCCTATTCCCTGGTGTTTTGTAGATATGTCAATAGAAGGTTAAACTAAGTGCATTGCTTACATTTCTATTGTTATTATCACCCCATTGGTGATTGCTGCCCCATATAAAAAATGGTATGATTTCTTTTGAATTTTAGAATAAATAAATAAATATGGGGTATGATAAAGGGGGTGTGATATGAGTTGTGTACCATCTCAATATTTAATCTAAAATAAAAAATAAGCATTTCAGTTGCGCGCTGCATACGAGATCGAGACTAAGGTGTACGTCGCCTGATTGAAATCCTTAACAGCAGGATTCACTATGCTGCATCAAACTGTTTTGATCGCCGTATTTCATATGACTACCTCAGAAGCAGAAGCCCTTTGAGAAGTCAGTGGGCCTCATTACGAGAACGGCGGTAGCCATGGAGCTGTTAGCTCCATGGCTGCCACCGTTCCGGGCTCCATTACCGGGTTCCTGCAATGGGGATTTACAGGGTTAGTCTGAGATAGGAGGACCCGGTAAGTCCTCCATGCAGGGACCCTTCCCCATTCCCATTTGAGCCCCCATAGGGCTCAATGGGAATGGGGAGAGAGGTAATAACGGGCAGACTACATCTGGCCCGTTATTGCCTCCCTCTTCCCCTCGTGGGACCCGGAAAGCACGCCTGGTTTTACCAGGCATGCGATCCGGGTCCTGCGATGGGAAGCTTGTGATCGGCGCTCCCGGAATGAAGGCTCCCTTCAATCCGGGAGCACCAGGGTCGTAATGAGGCCCAATGTGCCTTTTGGTTTCTCTAGAATGGCAAATAGTGTGTGCACAACAAATAACGTCATAGAGCATCCCATCACTATGCGTGCAGCTTTCTCTATAGCAAACACGGCGGCTGCCAGCAATTGTTCGCATGGAAAGTGACCTCTCATTACTGGGTCTAAAATCCTGCTGTAATATGTAAGGGGCTTGTACCACAATGTGGTTTTATGTGTAAGGACTGCTGTCATAACTGTGCCATCTGTATGCGAGAATAAAAAGAATTCCTCAGCATAATTAGGAATCCCTAACACTGAAGCTGTGCAAATCGCTTTTTTCAACTCATCAAACCCTTCTTCCATTTCCTGAGTCCACACAATGTTTTCCTGCATTGCCTGTGCTTTCTTCAAAGCCTGCAATAAAGGTGTTATATATGAGCTGTAGTCGAAGACCCATGCTATGACATAGTTACATAATCCCAGAAATCTCTGCATGTGCTTTATCGTGTGTGGCTTTGTGGTCTCCAAAATAGTTTCAGCTCGCTCAGGAGTAACCTTCTTTCCTTCATGTGAAATTAATTGGCCAATGTACAACACCTCTTGTTGACAATACTAAAACTTCTCTTTGTCAACCTTATATCTTTTGTGAGCAAGAGTAATCATCAGCTAAACAGTATTGCATCTACACTCTTCCTCTGGAGTGCTGCATACCAACATTTCATCTACTTATTGCACCACAACACTTTCTAGGTCAATATTGCTCAAGTCCATCCACAGGACTCTATTGAAAATTGATGGAGACTCACAATACCCTTGAGGTAATCTTGTGCTTTTTAACTTATTCTGTTTGAACGTGAATGAAGTCAGATCCTGCGAGTCTTTGTGCAATGGGATTGAGAAAAATGCATTTTTCAAATCAATCACAGTGAAATATCCTGCTCCAACAGGTATATTATATAATATTGTAGCTGGATTAGCGACTAGAGGGAACTCAGCCTCTACAATCCGGTTTATCGGCCTAAAATCTTGAATTAGTCTCCAAGACCCCCCTTTAGATTTCTTGATAGGGTACACTGCAGTATTACACGGTGACTCTGACGTCATTAAGATACCCTAATCCATCATGGTGGAAATTGTCTTAAAAATACCTTCATCTGCCTCTTGAGACATGGGATACTGTTGTGCTTGAGGTAAAATTGCTCCTGGTTTCAATTTAATCTTCACGTGTCCGAACCCTTTCAACAGGCCGATATCATGGGGACCTGTAGTCTATAATGAGGTTGGCACTTTTGCCGTATCTCCGTCAAAATACTCAGGATGTTCTAGCATAATTTTCTGAGGCACCTCTCGTTCGATTGCTCTCACCCAATAAGTAATACTCATGTCAAATATCACTTTGTCATCAGATTGATGATCTCCAAATAGATTGTCATTAGTGACGTCAGTCAATCTATAACCTTCCCCAATGGCAATTACTGCACACCATCGTCTGCCTCTATCATCGTTTCCATCAAGCAAAGCCATTTCACCTAGCACTATGGTTGCTTGCAGCTCTAAGGGAAAAATGTGTCCCTCTTCTTCACGCATAGGTATTTCTGGTCTAAACAAAAATTCATCAGGTATTGTCATTGTTGTGCCTACTCGGCCTGGTAACCATGTCAATAAAATGCATACTCCATAGTGAAAGACCTCTGGTTCTAAATGCGTTGCTCTCATGGCAATCTGTCCTGAAGATGCCATAATAAATTTGCTCACGTTTAAATAATTCATTCCTGACGTTGAACACACTATGCCGTCATCGGTAAACGAGATTGTCATATTCAATTTCATCATTAAATCTCAACCCAATATATTGACAAGTGTCTGTCTTGAATATAGCAAAGGCACCTTCATGTTGCATCTCCTATAGAGACTGGTAATTCTTCAGTAAAAAGAACTCTACTTGTAGCTCCTGAAAAACTCTTAGTATTCATGGCATTGCCAGACAATGAAAACGTTCCCTCTCATATGCATGAGCGCGTTGCACCCATGTCTACTAAAAAGGAAAAATGTTTGCCTCCTATTTTGAAGTCTACCCTCGGTTCCTCATGAGGATTCGGCATCACAGATACTACTGAACACATCAGGTCTCCCAGTGAGCTGTCCTATTGTGGGTACAGCCTCATTTGTCTACCTGTAAAAGGATTGCCTCCATCGATAGTGACACCCCCTACTCTAGGAGTCATTAATGGTCCTGTACTTGTACTCTGCTGCCTTGCGGCGGATTGACTGCTACCTGCTGTGTTTGCAAACCTTGCTGCACTCTCAACGTTGCTGCATCATTTGATTCTGAGCAATCCCATCAACACTGTGCTGTGAACACACAGGAGGGTTTGAAGTCCCTCCTCTTAAAAACTGGTTGTTTTACACGAACCCTTGGCTTCTACACATATGACCAAAATGCCCTGTCATCACACATGTCCAACATATAGGTGGCCTCCTAATCTGCCCATCCTGCATGTTTTGACCATCATACTGTGTATTTTGAAACCCACCATGATTGGTCTGCTAGCTTCCCTGATTATTCTGCCAATTCCCTTAATTATTCTGAAAACCTCGTCCTCGAAATCCACCCCTTCCTCAAGCAGTAAACCCAGTATTGCTCTGATCAAACTGCCTTTGGTTATTCACCTGTGGCATATATGCAATATGCTGTGAATTCGATCCATCCACACTAGTCAACATTGCCCCTTCAATGGCATCCTTGGACTGTTTCTTCTGTACTAATTTTGCCTCTTTGCTTTTCCTAATATCGTCTTTCTTGTGATTCTTTTCCTGCAAGAGTCTGCAGTAATGCGCAATGGTCAGCTGAATCTCCGACCACAGTTTGGCTTCTATACCCACTAACTTCTTGACCTACTTCTGTACAGAGTCTGGCAGCCTTTGGCACAATATATTATAGAGCACAGGTATAGATTCTCCCCAAGATTTGCAAGTCTCCAAGGAACCCTGTTCCTGAAAATTCTGAATGTAAACAAGCGGATCATCTCTGTCCTGCATCTTTTTTGTCATTATAGCTCCCATATCAGACGTGTCTGGATACAGTACTCTAAGCGCTTTCCAGACTGCTGCCCTGCAATTATTGAATGGTGCTCCAACATGAGCCGTGTAATTGTAGTAACATCAGCATATCCTGCCCTGGTCCACACATCATCAGCTCTCTCACCAAGTATGGCAATTAGGAGACCCTTAATGTCCCCTTTAGCTAACGTGTTTCCCCCCGTCATTTTTTCTAACTCACGTATACATTTCTCAGCATCAGAAGTTAAACTCAGAAGTTTACACCTTAAATTATCCTTGTCCATCTGGGGCCATGGTATATACTGTAGTGTGCACCCTCCTTTTTCCAATAAGGGAAACTGTGACACCCCAAACTCATTCTCATCTCTCATCATTTGTCTGTCCACCGCAGGGACAATATTCCCACATCGCCTTCTTCCTGGTAGTGATCTTGATCTGCTCGCTCACATAAAGCAGCGACTCCCCCCTCTCACCATGGAGTTGGCCTTTAAGTCGGTCTGACTGTGTTAATGGTTATGCCGCCCTAGTTACAGGTGCGTTTAAATCTGACCTTCTGACTTCCTTCTCCATTGAAAAACATCCCTCAGGATCACATACATTCCCTCTCTCTTCCCCATGGAAGGTATCTTTGTCTGACATTTCTAGTGCCCAACTCGTGCAACTTCTCTCCTCCTCATCTCTGTTCAGAGTCAGTCTGTCTAAAGAAAGCTCCTTCTGCCTCGTACTGCATGAGGCTCCCTCAGTGTCATACAACTGAGTGCTCTCAAGTCGGTCATTTTTTCCCTTTCCCTTTGACTCTTTCTGGGCTCTCATTTCATGATATACTTTCTCGATACCTTCCCCAATGATCCTAGATTCACTCTAGGTTTACTCTAGATGGACCCGGTAATGACTCGTATTCTGGGAAGAACTCCTCTATGTCCTCCCATGCTACTTCTGGTTCAGCATTTCTTATCTCTTTTTCCACGCGATCGAGATCACATGCTCTCTGCCTTCTTTTACGTTCCATATCCTCATCAAATTCTCTACGTTTCCTTGCTTCCACCCTGACTCTGTCTTCTTCTTTTTTCTTCAAATCCCTTCTCTTGTTTGCCCTGCATATCTCCTCATCTTTTTGTCTCTGTATTCTCTTATCCCTTAACTTCTGTTCCTGCTCTTCTATTCTTTTTCAGTCTTGCTTTTCCTGCTCATCGACCGCTCTTTGTCTGTTATCACGTTTTCTTTGCTCTTCTGCTCTCTCTTGTTTTCTCCAATGCTCCTCTTGAAATAAGTGCTCTCGTCTTTGCCTATCCTTTCTTTTTGCTCCTTCATCTTTCAATCGTTCCTCTCGTTCTTTATGTTTGTTTGTTTGTTTATTTATTTCTAATGTGCACTTGACCCTAAGGTAACAGGGCGCAGCATTGAAAGCAGATACAATGCTTAGATTACAGGCATATAAATACATAAGAACAAGGTAAGAAAAGAAATAGCCTAATACAGTAGGGCAGAAATAAGAATATCTACAGTTAGACATTTTGTATGTATAGGTACGGGTGGCAGAGATCTGAACAGGTAAGATTGCGGCAGACAAGCCTACAGATCCAAGGATTTGAGCAATTTAATGTACTTGTGTCTGAAGGTCTGATATGGTTGGTCTTCACTGAGAGGGAGAGGCAGGGAGTTCCACAGTTTAGCCGATTTCGCATGAAAACTGCTGCCACCGCTCCTAGACAGCCTGTATCTTGGGATGGTAAGGCAGTTGGTGTAGCCAAATCTCGTCAGTCTAGTAGAGGACCTTCTCTCGAATCTATCTGAAATGTATCTAGTAGCTGCATTATTTAAGGCTTTATATGTGAGGGATGCAGTTTTTAGAAGTATTTTATCTTGTGTTGAGAGCCAGTTATGTTGGCGTCTAGTCACTGAGATGTGTGATTTTCTATTTACACCCAATGCAGCTCTTAGGGCAAGGTTCTGAAAGATTTGTATTCTTGGAACAATGGTTTTATTAGTGCCAATGTAGAGAGCATTGCAGTAGTGTAACCTGGAGAGTATTAAGGCTCTGGCTAGGATAATGCAATTGTCGTTGGACAAGCATGATTTGCCAACCCTAATGAGCTTGCAAGTGTAGGCAGTGGCGGAAGCCATAACCTTCACTTGCTTGTCAAAAGAAAGGGTGTGGTCAAGGTAGAAGCCCAGAGTCTTCAAATCCTTGGCCACCTTGATGAGGCTCCCATCGATGATAAATGATGAGTAGTCATGACCTAGTTTCTTGAGATGGGTATGGGTGCCCAGGATGATAAACTCAGTCTTTTCATCATTCAGGCATAGACAGTGGGTGGTCATCCATGCATGGATGTGATATATACTCTATTCACCAACGCCAAATCCATGTCGTAGACCCCGGAAAGTGGGAGGAGAATCTGAGTATCATCTGCATAGTTGGTGTAGGTGATACCCAGATGGTCCAGATCATTGAACAGGGGCTTGGTGAATATATTGTATAGTGTAGGGGTGACACAGGAGCCCTGAGATACAGCATATGTAATGGGAATGGGGGCTGCTGCGGCTGACGGGGAGAAGACCCTCATGGTTCTGTTGCTCAGGAAGGATTTGATCCATCTAATTGCTTCAGTCGAGAAGTGGGCTGCCGAGTCCAAGTGGTCACATAGGGCCTTATGATCCACCAGATCAAATGCAGCAGAGAGTTCTAGCAGTAAGAGGAGCCCTGTTTTGCCTTTGTCTCTTAACTCATCTACCTGGGCCTTCAAATTGACGAGAGCCATTTCTGTCCCATGTTGGGGTCGGAATCCTGATTGTCTTACTCTGAGGAGTTTGTGTAGTTCGTGGAAGTTTTGGATCTGATTATAGGCCACCTTGTCAAGGATCTTGAGAAGGAAGGGAATGATAATGATATGGCGATAGTTCATGGGGATTAAAGGATCTAGTGATTGCTTCTTTAGCAATGGGAGTACCCACGATTGCTTTAAGTTGTTGGGGATAATGCCAGATGAGAACGAGGCGTTGATTAGTTTAGAGATAAAAGGGGCAAGATCTCTTGCTGCATCTTTTATAATTTGTGCTGGGCATAAGTCACCTTGGCAGTTAGAGGGCTTTAGTGAAAGGATCACTTTTTCAACCTCAAGTATGTAGGTTTTTGGAAAAGTGAAATCTGGCGGTGCTGTTATGTAGTCTTTCACTAATTGGGAGATTTGAATGGTTGGACTGGGATGATTGGGTGAGAGAGGCTTTTTTCATAGCTATTTTGTTTTCTAATGTGGTGATTTTATTGGAGAGTGCCTGCTGGATATCGGAGCGCCAGGTTTTGTTTTTAATTCATAGGTCAGGCGTGGTAATGGGAGATTCAAGTTCTTTTAAGATAGTAAATAGCTCCTTCATGTTAAAGTTAGCATTAGTAATACGTTCATTGAAAGAGTTTCATTTGGCGAGGCAAATTTCAGATTTGGATTGGCAGAGATTTTGGTTAGCTTAGATTTGTTGTCTTCGGAGGGTAGTATTCTCCATGTAGTTTCACATCTCTGTTTGAGGAGTCGTAAATCCCTTAGCTGGGGAGTAAACCACTTGTTAAGGTGGGTTTTGGGTTTGCCAGGTCTAAGTTTCAGAGGGGCAATTTTGTCAAGTGCCGTTAGCATGACTTTGTGATACTGGTTGATGAGGGTGTCTGGGTCAAGGTTGTCAGCGAGCGAGTTAAGGGTTGGGAGGATAGCCTGGGTTACTTTGTCCGCTGTAATATTCTTTTTGTTTCTTGTCAAACAGGGTGGGGAACTGTATAAGGTGGGTAGGAGAAGTTTAGTAGTAGATAATGTAAAGGTCACAAGATGGTGGTCTGTTGAGGTGTAATGGATGTGATGTTGGCTGTACAGTTATAGTCCGCTACCCAGTCTAGGATTCTGCCTTTGTTGGCGGTAGGCTTGGTAACTTTTTAAGATAGGCCAAGTTCAGATATGCTATTTGCAATGTTTAAGGCAAGTTTGTCAGAGGGATCATTAAATCCCAGATTAAAGTAGCCAAATAATAGCAGTTGAGTCGTGGTTTTAAGATTGTTGAATACTAGGATGTGGACGTCCTCCTCGAACGTTCCGAGTGGGCCTGGAGGTATATAGATGAGGTGAATGGTGAGGGTTTGTGAGTTAATGAGGGGGTGTTTGACCATGAGGGTTCTGCATGATTGGGTGTTGAAGGTGGGCGCTAGTCTCAGAGATAGGCTTATTCCAGATACGATAGCGATACCTCCTTCTCATGTTTTGTCACAGTCTTGTCTGAGGATAGTATAACCGTCGGGGATAGCAAGTGAGAGGGATGGTCCTGCTGCGTCATGTAGCCATGTGTCAGAGATGGCAAGGAAGTCTATATTGTCAGCCAATATGAGGTCAGCTATGTCTGTTGAGTGGGCAACCAGTGATCTGGCGTTTATGAGGGCACCTTTGAGTGAGTGGATCGCGGTGGTGACTCTGTCCTGAGTAGATGTAGCGAGTTTAGGAACTGGCATAAGGTTATGTCTCAGATGCTGCTTGGTTGTACTAATCAATGAATGTGTATGGGTAGTGGCGGGGTTAGTGGTGGGCTTGGGGTAAATTTGGGAGTTTGACCTTTTGTTTATCGGCAAGCGTGATCTCGCGGGAGATTCATAGAGTTTGGATAGTCGAGCACAGAGTCTAGCGTTCCTCAATTGTAGCGTGCATGGGTTGCTTGCAAGGATGCGGGTTATAGTCTGGTAACTAGGTGTGTCGTTGGTAGTTAGACTATGTGTAGAGATTTTACTATCTGGTTCCACTAGGGAGGGTGGCCGATTAAGGTACTTAAGGAGGATAATTATGCATACTGTGCTGAGGATATGGGGGGAACATAGTTTAGTTGGAGGTGAGTGCCGAGGGCAGAACTATGATAGGCACATAATAGGTCGGTCAATAGATTGAAATCTAGCCAGGTGTTGGGGTGTAAAGCAGGGTCAGGCTCTTACAACACAGAGGGAAGAGTAGTTCACGTACATAGTGCACAGAGGGGTGGTTCGGTGCAGTGGACTAATGTTCAGATAGTCGGCTAGTCAACAGAAATCAGATACATAGGAACAGATGGCTGACTCAATCAAGATCCTAGTGTGTAATAGGCAAGTTGAGAACAAGAGGTCAATAGGCCAGGATCGGGCACATTTCATTCCAACATCACGTATGCAGTGGGTTAGTTAAATATAGACAGGCAGTGAGCTAGTAGATGAGGATCAGGTACATAGGTTGTGTACGATGGCTGGAGCCGGAGCATAAAGCGAGTCACTGGGCAGAGCTTTGATATATAATACACACAGAGTAATTAGTTCCAGCACAAGGAGTTCAGTGGTCACGGTGTGTGCTAGATAGTACAACAGGGTTGATATTTAGACAATGCAGGCATAACATTAGTAAAGGCATAACAAATTAAGATATGCTATTAACGTCATGACAATGTTGGGCGTCAGTGCAGACACCGTGCAGGTACCCAAACCTAGGCAGTGGTGTGTCGAACTGGGAGGATGCCCAATATTCATTTGATAGTGGGTGGGGTACTCTTGGTGGGAAGAGTTAGACAGTGTGTACCAGTGGGTTCGATACTGATGAGGATGATAAGCGATGCGTTGCGTCAGATATCGGGTAAAATGTTCAAATAGCAGTATTTTGACCAAATGGGTGAGTCATTTTCTCGAGTGTCTTACCTCCAGGTGACTCTTGCGCGGGGAGTGGAGGAAAGTGTTTTGTAGGATCGACCAAGTACGAGACGCCGGATGTTCTGGGAGGCGCTGGTGGCAGATGCTAACCCTTTTTAGGAAGCTTGCAGATAGTGTGGGAGTATAATAGCATGAAGAGAAAAATGGGCAGGGCTTATGGCACCGGTGCCGGTATAGCACGGGACAGGCACAGGACAGTTGCCTTCGTTGAGGCCGGCTCACGCCTGCTGGTGCCCCGCTATTGGTTGAGGCTGGAGTCCCAGCCAATCAGCACGCAGCACAACAAACGCTGCTTGGTAACATCACAGTTTCAGATGGTGGCGGCCATCTTTGAGATGCGATCCTCGCTGTCTCACAAATTCAATTTCTGCTAAATTGGTTTCTTGTCCTCACGGAAGCATCCAGAGGTACAGCTAAGGGTATTGTGGATGAGGGGCAGGTGTTGCTGGATATTGTGAAGTGATGCAAAGATGCATCTATGCTGCCAGCAGCTCTGGTGCCTTTCCAGCCCAATTAAGCCTTGCAGGCTTACCTTTTCTGGCGGGGCTGCAGGGCTGAGCTGCTCCTGCAGCTCAGGCGATGAGGAGCTCCTGCTCCGAGGGGCGATGATGAACTTTATCTATTTTATCTTGCTCATCTTGATCTACCCTTTGTCTTACATCCTCAATGCCTTTACCATCAAGTTTAAGCAAAATCTGACCACCCATCCATTTGTTCTGTAGACATGCTATCTCATCAGCTTTATCTCTTTCTCCCTTCCATCTCTTTATTTCTCTTCCTATATCTAGAGATGTGCTTGCTCGATCACTTCTCTCTTAGTCACGTCTCTACTTGTCCCTCGGGACCCTAGAGATTGCATCTCTCTCCATACTTTTCTTTGGACCCTCATCACTACTTTGCGTAGGTGACTCATATGCCGAGTTACTATACCCTGTTGCTGGCTTAAGCTCCCTCAGTGGGTTTAACCCATCGTCTTTCTGTCTTTGCCTTCTATTTCAACTGTGGTGTGGGGGCAGAGAGCTCCTCATCCCCCTCTTTGCATATACTAAGTGTCCAATCTACAGGAGGCAGTTCATCTTGCTCCTCCTGGTACATCTTCCGAAGCTCTAGGCTAGCTAATCGCTTGTCTAGTTATTTCCCCCATGTATGCTGCATGCAAATATGCGATCATATGCTGTAGGACTGCCTTCGATAGTGACCCTCCTTGCGGACACGGCACAAATATTTTATCTGCGGTTCCTTTACCGATTCCACACTGTACTGTCTAAGCTTAGGTGCATGTTTTGTCAACTGCTTGCAGAGATGAACAAGTGGAGTAATATCCTCCATTCTCAACTCGTCTACTCTTAACCTGTTTAACACTCACTTGTTTTTAATCACAGACAGTAATGACAGTAAAAAAATAAAAAAATAATCGACAGTATGTTTCAGAAAAATAATACAATATGAGCGAGCACCAATTGTTGCAAGCTCCAATCACGTTAATCACAATTTCGACTTTAATCTTGCTAAAAAACAACCATTAAATTCAATTTAGAACAATCCATTTTTTTCCGTTTATGACATCATCATTTTCAAAACCACATAAAACAAACAGACAAACTCGACTGGTCACATAAATCTTCTACGATCTTCTCTTTAAGACTTGTCTTGCCCTCTAAAATACTTCATACGAAGTGTAAATTAACCTCTTTAGATTTGCCTTTAATCAAATACGTTTTCTCTGTGTTCCGTTATGGGACACAAGTTCAAATTTCTTCTGTTACATTTTTAAAAAACGCAGGCCATGGCGTATTCTCTTATCGTGGCCTCTCTCACGATTTTTTATTGCTTGGCCACACTCAAGTCAATGTCTCATTCCCCATGTATCTATAACATTCTTACTTGTACATTATATTTTATCGCGTCACCCTCCATTACTCACTTTGTTTCTTCACTCATCACCCATACTTTTGCCAACTCAAGCAGTTTTTACTTACTGTTATCATTTGTGTCTTCTGACTCTCAGGATCATCCGCCTTTTTTACTGCCTCTTCAATATTCTGATAGATACGCTTCTCATATACATGGGAGGGGATTCTATGGAAACTAGGGGAGCAAGGCTTTTTCAAATTACACTAATCACTATCTACGGGGAGCTTCACATCCTTTCATCCGAATGGCAAAGGTTGTCTGATATTTCTGGGACTCTAAAGTTTACTCATGTTGATAGCTCTGAACCATCCTCTCAGCTACGAAGTGCACTGTATAGCCCAGCCCCTTTGATGAGTAGCAATTACCCTGGAGATGGATGGGGATGCAGATTTTATTCATACATCAATAATAGAGATGACTCAGGTAGTTGGCAAAAGGAAGACTGTTTTAATATCAAGTATCTAAAACAGGGAGCATAACGAACATCAACAAATGTGCTCGATCCTCTTACTCAAACATTCTTAGAAAAAACTGAGATTTGATAAGGAAAACCTGTCATCAATGAAGTTAACCTTTGCATGTACTAACTTCATCCTACATGGCAAACTACAAACTCTGAGTGAACATCTAAGTATACGATCCATACTAGTCTAAAAAGTGCAACTATGTGATTGGTTACTTAACATCAGGTGGGGCAACTAAGCCCTCCCCTAAAAATGACCACTATGAACGTCACTAAATACACAAAGTCCCATTGGTTTACACAACTATAGGACCCCTAAATACATGGTCCTCTACGATTGGTTGTCACTCTAACCTCCTTCAGTACTTCTCCAGCTACGTATAGCAGAATTCAGGCTGGCCATCCGGGTGCTGATGAGTTCGCCTTAACCTTTGCTTCCCACCAATTAGCATGTCAATTCATCATCACTTCAGTGGTCTACTGTCAATTAGGCCTTTGAAGCTTGGTCTTGAGAGTGGTTTTAGTTCTGAGAAATTTAGGGAGTGAGAAGCACGGTCTGCCCTCGTGCATAGGTGTGACTATTTCATTTGTCCAAGTACATGCTTTCATGTGACTGGAGACCATGGAATTGAGCCTTTTCATGCATTTAATACTATTTTTTAAATAAACCTCTGATGTCTTTCTTGTTATGTTTATGCCTTCTAAACAGGAGTTTTGTTCTTTCACACAACATTTGTGATGTCAACTTTGATGTCCTGGGTGTTAGTCTTAGCAGTGCACGGTGGTAGTGCGAGTTAAGGTTGCTTAGCTTACCATAACTGGCAAATTTCAGGGGTTTTTCGGTTTTACTTGGAACCATAACATCCCAGTTTTTTTCACTGAATTTCATAGGTTTTTAGTAGCAGAACTTAACCATAATGTCCCTTTAACAAAGTTTTTTTTTACTGAATATACATTTTCATAGTGTGAATTAGATAGATGTTTACTAGGAGTCCTGTACATGTAAAATAGAACATACCGAACTCCCCACTAATGATTTTGATGTCCGCAGACGGTCGCAGACGACATCAACACTACCCAAACACTCAGGGGGTATCTTAAATTGTTCTATCATACCATATAAACACTGCACAAGTTCAAAATGCAGCACATAAAGACATTATATGTAATAATAAATAAGCAGTGAAACCTACATATCTAACACATCAACCATCCATTTAAATACCATATGTAATAAAAATGGATTATACCATAACAAAAAAGATATACCTCCAACATATTTACCTCGCAGAAACTGCAGAGCTAGAAGCAACAGTAGACCTACACAACACTACGAATACAACTTACCAGAAACTAGTAAGAAAACTTAATTTTTCTTATATATTTCTAAAATTTTTTGGATGAGGTACAGTATAATTAATATATTTTTGTTTTTCACACAGAAATGTGCAGTACATTGCAGTGGCTTGAAGATAATTTTCCACGTGACGAAACGTCTGAAGACAGTGATAATAATGGTAGACACTTCTCTATATAAGCAAATTAATAATTATTACTTTATGTGTACTTAACATATATATATATTTATTTTTAACAGACCATACAAACATTGAAAATATTACACCAAAAGACACATTGGAAAATACTCTGCAACGCATGGAACAGAAAATAGACATAGCTCAAGGAAAGTTTCAATGGTTTGAAACAGTGGAGGACCACATAAAAGAAAAAATTTAATATCATTGTCCCACCTGTACCTGTGCCCCCTCTCCATGTCCCAGTGAACTATCCCCAAACCCTCAACACCAAGATAAATGTTTTGATGAGACTTCCATCCCTTCATCCCCTCCCATCCATCCTCTCCAAACCCCTAATTCTGCTCTATTTGTATCAGTTTCTGCTTCCTCCTCTCTTTCATAAATTGTGTATATGTATATAATAAAAACAAAGCTTATGTTTCTTTTAATGAAATTCTTTGGGCCTTATTATTTTTTTTTTTAACCAGTTAAAATGTCCGCGGGTAACGCGCCTGTCCGGCCTGTCTGGAATTAACAAAATGTGGATGTCCTAAGGACACTACACCTGTTTGTACCATTCGCAACCAAGATGGAACTGTTCTTAGAACACACCGGGTGTCCGAGATGTCCATAAATGAACAAAATGGGGGTGTCCTAAGGACACTATACCTGGCTGTACAGTCTGCACAACATCTACGCACATGCGCACCACACCCGTAAATCCTGCGAACATCGCGCCTGTCTGTAACTGTCCGTCTCACTTGTGTCACACTTTTAATTAGCTTCAGGACGCGAGCACTGTCCGTAGAACACCCGCGGGCATGCGCATGACTGTTCCTGCGCATTTGGTGGCCTGCGGACACCCGTTCCCTTTGCGGATGTGTTCCCGACGTCATCATGTGACCGCACCCACACTGAGCGTGTGTCCTAATTTGCGGACAATGTCCGGATCCCCAACATTTTAAAATAACTTATTCAGACAATCCCAATTATTTTACTGTAGAAATTCACCATTTCACATGTCCCAGACAATGGCCCTGGCTTTCCACATACTTTTTGTAACTTTTTGAACATTTTTGGGTGTTCGATATGTTCACGAGGCGCCCCCCTCCATCCCTATAAAAGTCCACACTCGAGAGCTGATCTTCATTGTACTTCTGGCTATTGCAGATTGACTTTTGCTGCCTTTGCTGCTCTTGCTGAGATTATCTCATCAACCCTAATGGCATCCATGGCTGCTGTTGCTACATCTGCCTAAGCACCACCCCAAACCCTCCAACCCTTCCCCAAGGGCCTGCAGAGGGGAACACGCATGAGGATGTAGAGAACGAGAATGAAGAGGATGAAGAGAATGAGGTTGAGGAACTTCCAGCACTCGCCTGGGAGTCTTGGGTGTGGCGGTTGTTTACCATTTATGGTAACGTACCAAAAGCATGTGCGAACAAGGTCACCTGTAACCAGTGCAAATTGGTGCTGAGCCATGGGAGACGTGGTTTGTACAGCTTTGAAACGACATCCATGAGGCGACACCTAACTTTGTTCCACAGTGCGGACATTCGCAAGGTTTTACCTTGTGAAAAATGTAGTAGGTTGAGTTCCTCTACAGCATCCGCCATTTCTGCTCCTCTCACCACAAGAGACACTCCTGTGGGAGAGCGCATCCCTCCAGCTACTTCACAGGCCATTTGCGATGCTGTTGACCCTTCCCTTTCGAGGGTCACAATATTGTGAATGTACTGTGATGCAGTACTGTGCAGGGGGGAGAGTCTTCGAAGTGCTTTCGAGACTACGGTCACGGAGCACCAGAAGACCTGCTACCTATCTAAGTAAGGCCCACCCTACATCTTCCTCTCTCCACCTGCCCTTTCTTATCCCCATGGTTGGTGTCCCTTCATTACCCTTCTTTCCCATCCTCTCCTAGTGTGTCATGTGTAAAAAAACAAAAAAAAATAGAAAACAACAAACACCAAAAAAACAAAAGGCTCTTTTCAGAGCCACCTTCCACAGTTTAAAAATAGAAGTGGCAAATAAACAGTGCAGGGCCCTGTGTATTTTTTTGAAAGTCTGCGGACAGTCCTAGGAGATATAAAATGTTAGGGTGCTGCCCTGGCAAAACCAATGCACGTTTCTCTGGGAAGAGGTGGTAGCTCTGAAAAGAACCTTTTGGTGATGTTTTTGTGTGTTTGAAAAATTGAAATCGTCAACATCTACTGCAGAATAGGTCACTCTAATTCCAAAAGAGGTTGCAATGCATTTTGTACATTTCTCAGAAAAATCTAATTGCCAGCATAAGTAAGATGGACTCCATCTCTGCGAAAAATGTATGTGATATGAAACATAATATTTTCATTATGAAAAGAGGACATGCCAACATCTCTTAGAAAGGCACAAACAGCCTTATTGACATTTCGCCTCGCTTTCTCCATTTGTGGACCAAAAAAAGAAGAACACAGCCACATTTGTCTTTGCGCAATAAGAGAACAAATTACTTAGGAATTTGGAAACATGTGCATGACCTTCTCAAGTCCTTCTTTCATTGCAAATTGCAAACAAATTCCCGACACATGTCCTAAATTGTTCCCTCCACAATGAATTATAATTATGTCCGGATGATGCTCTGTCTCTAAAGTAGCACAGAGAGGTACCAAGTCCAGCCACTTCATTCCACGCACTCCATGCCAGTGCACATCCACATGAGGGAATCCAAGATCTGCAGCTACTCCACAATGTTCTGCATGCACCTCCAACCAATGTATCCATGAGTCTCCCAAAATCCAGATAATCTGGCCCTCATTACAACCTTGGCAGAGGACCATGGTGCTCTTAGCACCATGGTCCATGCCCCTAAGGTTACGATTCCGCCATGGTGGATGGTGGAATTACCGCCCCATTCCAAGGTGAGTGGGGCGGTAATTCCCCATTCACCATTTGCCCTTCCCCATTCCCATTTGTGCCCCCATAGGCATAATGGGAATGGGGAAGGCGCTAATTACGGCACCGTAAATTACGGTGCGTAATTAGCTCCAAGGTCCCTTTGCGGGTTGGATTTTTAACGCCTGCTAAAAGCAGGCGTTAAACACTAACCCGCAAAGGGACACTTGTAATCAGGCGTTAAGGGTTAACGGCGCCGACGGCGCCGTTAAACCCTTAACGCCTGAGTTGTAATGAGGGCCTCTATTTTGAAAACACACAGCCATAGCTATCTGTTCTTCTCTCTGGAAAAAGACGTTCTCACAAAATCTCTCCTTACACAACACATCCACTAAACTTTACTGACCAATCCCTAGCTCCGCTCATTCTCATTTGCATTGCTCGCCACCCCAGGATCCTTGTATGTAATACGTGCTGTCCGCAGACTACCACTATGTCCGCGGACATATCGAAGATCTGAGCGGGGTGAATGTACATTTAAATAGAGTGCCCCATTTCCCCTTGGAGGTGGGCTCTGAAAAGAGCAGTTTTTTTTTGTTTTGTTTGCAGATGCCTGACAGACAGCTGTTATTTTGTATTTTTGGGGGGGCGGTTTCCTCTTACTTTACAACTAAAATCTTCACATAACCTTCTCCAAAGCAACCCTTACATTCCAAAACAAAATGGCATTTCCCAAAAAAGATAAAGAAATACCATCTTCTTCAAAATAAACAGCATTACTCAAATCAATATTTTCATTATTACAGAAAAACATACCAGCTCTAAGCATGAAAGCACACATGCCTCGATTGATTGCAAACCTAGCAATGTTTTGCTGAGGACAAAAAACAGAACTATTGTCCCATATTGCCCTAGGTAGTAATCCAGAAAAAATTACTTTCGCATTTGGAAGGATGTTCATTACTGCTTGAACCTAATATTCCAAATTTGCCAACAAAGTAGGGGCGCTGACGTAGCCCAAATAGAAAGCACCATAGTGCAAAACTACCAGATGGGGACTGTTCATCCTGTGCATATCGTCCAAACTTCCAGAATTCCCTCTACATTGCAATCGGGCACAGCGCTCCACACCACCTCCACTCCTTTAACATCGAAATTGTTTGCCACATGTCTGCTTTGAGCATACTGCTGTAAACCATGGACAAACAAATCTCTGAGCACCAACACCCTGACTTTCTCCACCTCTGCCATCTTCACTACACTCAGTCTCTTTCTACACAAATCCACAACCACAACATCCGATTGGTTGATTCCTATAGCCCCTTTCCATACTGGATTTGCTGAAAACCCTGGATGTGGCACGCTCTAACTGCAGACAGCCGCGGTGTCCGCGCGGCACGTAACTCTTAGCCAGCCCTTCTACCCTTTCCACATCACTCTCAGTGAAATTTCCTCACTGGATACAGCTAAGCAATCACACACCCATCCACCAATCACATCCAAGTCCTCTACATCTAACTCCATCATCAGAGTTCTGCACTTCAAATTTACTGTTGATCACTCTGAGTACAAGCCTCATATCATTGGAAAGCACCTACTACAAAAAGTACTCTGAAAGTCTCCAAGATTTCTACTTACAGCTGCATTCATATCCACATACATGAATACAAACTACAGGTATGCATATTTTATTCAAAGTACATGTACAACTCTTAAAAATCCATATAAACAGAGTAATGCCACTAAACCTGCATAGCCTATACACACATGCCAACCCTCCCGATTTGAGCGCGAGACTCCTGATTTTTCATTGAAAAATCGTACCATTTTTTTCTGTCTACCGCATAACCTATTCATACATGCCAAACCCTCCCGAGTTAGGCGCGAGACTCCTGATTTTTCATTGAAAAATCGCACTATTTTTTACTGTGTCCTGCCTAAATTAATGCTACTCCCAATGCAATAATATGAGATATATAAATGTTCCCGATTGCTGTGGTGAAATCTCCCTCTCAGGTGCTCCCGATTGCTGGCATGTCTACCTATAAAATGAACTTATTGACATTTTTCCCATCTACTATAATCAACTGTCACTTCCAAACCTGTCTGCTATCTACAATACACCTTTAAAAAACCAAGTGATTTTCATGCACTTAAATTTCTACTCATTTGCAAAGCATGTTGAACTAACATATTGTAAATAAAATATAAAGGCTGCACATAGTCAAATGAAATGGATGCATACACTATGTTCAGATATCAAACAAGAATACTACCACGAAAACATGAATATCAATGTCTGCATTAACATCAGTGCTATAAACACACAAAATGACTAACTTCTTTCTTTCACAATTGCAGTGAGGAACACTCTCCTGAAAATCAGCAGCATCTGAACAACAAACAACATATCTGAAGAGACCTGCTCATTGCACAAAAAAGACTACCTTAATATTCTTACTGATCCTCAAACATACTGTGTGGTTCATTCATGTAATTTGCACACCAAAAAAAACAGTGATTTCTGACCCATACTGCCCACAAATCCCCATTTATTAAACAAAGATTAGCAGGCAGAATGGCACACAAATCCCTGTTTTTTTGGAACACAAATAACATACTCAACCCTTAGAATGTTAGCACTAAAAAACAAAGAACTGTTTTAATTTCATACCATTATATTTACTATTAATGCTTCTCCTCACCACTAGCTCACTTTCTACTCTCATCCGAACCGCAGTTTAGTAACACACAAATAGAAGAATAGCCTTCCCACCTAATTGTAACTGCCCAATGCACAATCACACACCATCACATACATCTTTCCCATCAAAATCAGGCACTCATGCACACAGCACACATACATTGCAAAACGCCCCAACCCATACCTTCTTTTTCTTTCAAAAGACCCCAAAGAATGCCTACCAAAAAGCAAGTCCATAGAAAGCAATGCAGAAATATAGCAAATGAAAATAAAAGTGTCCAAAATAAGCATCCATCTCTACCAGAGTTTGTACAAAACGTTCAAACAAAACAGCTAATACAGTCATTTAGCAAAACAAAACAATCTTCACGTACAAAAACTTTGCCTCCTCTATCAAAATGTAAAACGAATAAAAAATGCTTAACAAGAATTCGGCTACCACTACTGTTAAAGTAGTTCCTATAAATCTTGATATACTAGCAAGTAAGGATACCAAAAAAAGTGTTTTAGCAAAAATGTTCTGCCACAGAGTCCTTCAGAATATTATAAAAACAGGAGACAAATCATGCACAACCCTTCAAACCTACCATAGAAAATTAATCTTGGACGCTTTAATAGACAGTGCAATCCTTCTCAAAAGAAAGTTATTCATTTGTAGTGTTAAACAGAATGAAAGCACTAACAAAACTAACTACTAAATTACAAAAATAACTTCTCAATAAACAGAATGTCAACAAAAATAACTTCTTAAATATCTGTGGAGGTGAATGGAGTCACACCACGACAACAGAACCATATTTTAACAAAGACGCATGCAAACAAAACCAAACAAACAAAGAAAACTCAGAATTACCTCTCCATTCGACTGAACCAGAACGTCCAGTATACAAATGGCCATGCACGTCAAGGTGTAACATTCCCAAAAAATCTTTCAAATCTTTACGTCAGTTGCTCAATTAGTATGTGAAAGGCAAAGACAAAATGAAAATGAAAGTGCTGCAAAATATGGATACCTGTCCAGTGCGCAAATACACAGGACTACAAGGACATTCATTAGCCTGCATTTCAGGACCTATTTGCAAAAGCACCTTCCATCATATCAAAATGATATCAACACATCATTCAACTATGAGAAATCTAGTCTATAAACTGTACTATGCTAAAAGTCCTGCTTTCGCACTAGCCAATTTAAATAACACTCTTCTACATGGTACACCCAAAACCCTACTCGAAGAAATCGACCGTATCCAGAGAAAATAGTGAAAGCCACTTACAAAATGCAATAGCTTTACAACAGACTAGCAACAATTCTGCACATGGCAACCTTCTACTACACACATACAAAAAAGAAATACTAATTTGTAAAAGTACATCTGCTAAAGTACCAAACCATCTGTGTGTGTGTTGCCGCAGAACTTTTTATAAGAGTAACACAAAAACTATAGACGTAAGATACAAAATAGAAGACAATGAAGATTCCAAATGGTTTGAATTAGCTCTCTACCTTATAGCAGAAAACAAATATGAAATAACTGACCCCTTAATACTTTGCAGTTACTGCACTACAAAACTTGACAACAACCAAACTCCTTCACATGCTATCATAAATAACTTGGAATTATTCCCACTACCAAAACCCCTGCAACAACTCAATTTATATGAGAGCATCATAATTCAAACAGAGCACCCATTTCAAGCAATAAAACGCCTTCAGCCAAAAACAGCAGAATTACCTCCCTCTGAATTGGTTAAAGGCATTTGTGGCAAAGTAGATTATTTACCATTAGATCTGAAAGAAAATGTGAACACTCTGGGTGTGCAACGTCCAATAGAGCAATCTTTAATTGTCTTAGTTAAATGGTGTACCAACAAAAGATAATAAAATTTGGCAACAACTCCTAGACTTACATAAAGTTAGACAAGCCTTGCAATATCTATAAGACAATAATGAATACTACAAAGAAATAAATATTGAAGTCAACTTATGAGAAACAACTGAAATAATTCAAGAGTCACCAGAAACTGGTCAATTTGAACTTCTAGATCCTGCCACAGTAAACAATATTTTAGACCATTATACAATTCATCCATTACACTCTAATGGCAGCATAGATGATGCACTAGAAATGTACCAAAGGCGACAAACCAACGGATCACCAATCAGCATATGGGAAAAAAGTATAGAAGCACGTGCTTTTCTTCTACTCTTTCCTACTGGCAAAGGAGGAAGGTATGATGATAGACCTACTCAGATAACAGCATCAGAATACCTCTTGTTATGAATGTATTCTGAAGATCCCAGATTTAGACAAAATGTGGAATACATATTCCACCTACTCTTTGAAAGTGAAGTAGCAACTCTACGTTACGGAGTTGCACACATATTGAAATCGGAAACCCACTTTCAAAATATGTCAGCTATGCAATTAATACAAAAACTGCAAGAAAGAGATGAGGTTTTACAATCAAGCATTACAAATCTGTTAGCAAACATGCCTGGTACGAAAGAGTACTGGTTCCGACGTCAGAGAGATGTACGTTGTATGATAAGAAACCTTGGCCCACCAACTTGGTTTGTTACATTAAGTTGTGCAGAATATGCATGGGAAGATGTACATGATTTCCTACGCATATCAAACAAAAACAAAACAAACATAGATATACTAACACTGGCGAAATTTGCTCTCTAGATCCTGTTAATGTTTCAAGATATTTCCATCATTGTTTCATTGCTATGCTACACTTTATTTGTAATAAAACTGTTCCTCCCCTCGGAGAAGTGCAACACTTCTTTTGGAGAAAGGACTAGCAAGCCAGAGGAGCACCACCTATCCACATGCTTTTATGGATTAAAGATGCTCCTAAATTTGGTCAAGACAGTGTTTCCACTGTTTTACAGTTTATCGAACAATATGTCACTTGTGAAATTCCATCGAAAGCAACAAATAGTGATCTTCAAGCCCAAATTGTACAATTTCAAAGACACAAATGTGGCAAATATTGTTGTCGCAAATACAAAAACAAAGGGCAATACTACACCAAATGCCACTTTGGTTTCCCTAGACCAGTTACAGAAACAGGTGAAGTGAACAACTTCATGTCTTCAGTTAGACATAGTGTTAAAGGTAAATCACCTAAGAACACATACTACATAAAAAGAACAGAAGAATCAAAATATATCATTGATTACAATGCGATCATTGCCCTCTTATGGAATGCAAAAATAGATGTGCAGTACATTGCAGACAATTCCACTGCTTTGCACGATATGTTACAGCCTACTTAACAAAAGCAGAAAAACAGAGCTTCAAGACCTCTGGAATGACCTATAATCAGACAAAACACTATCTCAGAAATTGTACACCTTAGGCATAGAAATGCTCTCTCATAGAGAATGTGGCTCCTATGAAGCGGCAGATCGTTTAAACGGTACTGCCTTGTATGCAAAATCTGAAAATATAGTATGGCTAAGTCTTGGTCCTGCTAAATCTAGAAAAAGAGTTCTCAAATCATATGAGGACATAGAAACAATAGCCTAAAATGACCCCAACTGCCAAGACATTTTGAAAAACAATTTACTAGACACATACTACCCAAACAGGAGTACCACTTTGGAATCCGTGTGTCTATACCACATAGCCCAAAATTTTTCATACAAAAACAATATAAAACCTGATGAAGAAAAGGTAGATATAGAGTGACAGATTGTGAAGGCAGCTTAGTGAAACTTAGCAAATGAAGCTTAATTAATCATATCAAATTGTCACTAAAAACTCCTCAACAGAAAGAACTATATTACATGTCCCTGCTACAACTTTTTAAACCATGGAGAAAAGAAGAAGAGATACTAGATAACTATGACTCCCATGAAGATGCTTTCAAAGCAAATGAAAGCACTATCACTGATGTAAACTATACGCAGTGCAAAACAATGTTACACAATGAACAGCAACACGAAGAAGAACTCCAGGCCAAACTAGATAAGGACACTCCCGACAGTAATCAACCTTCTCTAACAGGAAGCCAAGAACCACTGGGACAGCCACTAATAGCAAATGAAGCAGAATTAGCTATGACAGAAGTAGAAAAAACCATGTGTCACTATGAAAAAGATACAGAAGACTTAACTGTACTACAATCAAAACTGAACAAAGAGCAGCGCACCATTTTTCAAGAAGTAACAAAAGAAATTGCACATGGTGTACAACATGAAAATAAAGAATGTACCTGCCAAAATTACAAACCTATACTACTATATGTCAGTGGTGAAGCTGGTTCAGGAAAACATTGTTAGTCAAAATCATCAGCAAGTTCCTTCAACAATTGACAAACAACAAACTGTCAGCTGTTGTAACTGCCCCCACAGGTTTATCTGCCTACAACATAGGCGGTGTCACTTTACACTGATTACTACTCCTTCCAGTAGAACACCAAAACAAATTAGACTATTACAAACTTTCTACAGAAGCTGAAATGGAACTACGCAGAGTGTTAAAACAAATGAAAATGCTACTAATAGATGCAGTTAGCATGGTCTCCAACCTAATGTTGGCTTTGATTCACCTCAGATTGCAAGAAGTACTTAAAACAAACTATGAAGAGTTTCTTGGAGGAAAACACATTATTGTTTTCAGAGATCTTCTTCAATTGACACCAGTGAAAGGTGAACCTATTTTTAAAACCTTAGGACACAAACTCTGCCGTAAAACTGTTGGCAGCATAGGAAATGTCAACCTTTGGCAACATTTCCAATACAGAGAATTAACAGAAAACCTGTGCCAATCTGCAGACCTCATTTACGCCAACATTTTAAAATGTATTAGAGTTGGTGTACTATCTCAAGAAGCACAAGCAATATTAAAAACCTGGCACATCAATGCACTTTATGGCGATAACTCAGGTGCTACTGATGATATAGAACAATTAGCGCACAAAAATGTCAATTGTATGTCCTTAATGCCAACTCTTGCAAGCTGTTCCAAATTCAATGAAACAATGTTGAAAAAAGAAATGCAACCAATAATTGAAATTTGCTCCAGAGACAAACTGGACGTACATGGTATGACACTACAGTGAAACAAGATGGTCCAAAGGCCTATGTGAACAACCAGCGCAACTGCACAAGAGTTAGAAGTTTAAAAAGGCAGCGTTCAACATGAGAGAGTGAGGGTACCCGGACCAGGGACCCTCGATGAGAAGTAAATTAGATATAAACAGTGAACTGCGCCAATTTAACAATAATACAATAATGATTGAATTATGATTTTAATTCCATTCCACAGCCTGACACGTGTTTCGAGCAAAGCTCTTTTTCAAAGGCTGTACATAGTGACAATTTATACAACCAGTAACCCATTCATTAGTGATATACATCATGTCAATTGGGCAAACATCAAGGGGTAGCAGGGGAGATGGCCAGAAGAATTCAGGACATCATGGCATTAAATTAAAAGGAACATAATATAATATAAATCATTTTCCATACAAACATTTACCGTTTAAGCAGATGATCCATCCGGTTACAAACCCAAAAAAAGAAAAAGAAACATAACATAATAAGATAATAAAAGATTAGGTGTGTGCGGTGGAAAATCAACCATAGATAACATAATTTGTTAATCAACTCAAAGGACAACTGACTAGATAATTACCGTTGAACCTTGTCCAAAGGAAACTATACGGCAAAAAAGATAAATTAACAAGGATTATCTAGTGTCATGTGCACGCAAACGCCAACAATTATCCCACAGTAGATATAAAATTTATGTATAATTACCTTAATATTACTTGCGGTTGCAATGACCATTAATTAATTACTGCAAAAAGTCCTCAGCCAAAAAAGAAAAAGTTGCGCGTAGATAACACCGACCAACCAATTCAGGACGAGTCATGTATCCATTACCAATATTAAATTGGACATTTACCAAAAGAAAAAGAGAGGAAAACGGCTCTTAGTTAAATAAAATCAATTAATTACAACATAGGGATCATATCGAAAGAGCACAAAAGTTTCTTACCAGCCTTCCGGCAACAACAATGTACACAAAGAAAGTGCGCGCGCGCAATGCATCTCGTAGTAGTTAAAAAGAGAAATAGATCGCATAGGCAGCAACAGCACAAGGCATACCGCGGCGGCCATGTTGGGTGAGGGAAAGAGTCGGTTAATGATTAGATCAATAAGGCCAAGTTGTGTATAAAGCACACAATCTATCGGTGCTATACACCTGAACATAATAATTTAGTCAAAAATAAAGTTAAAGGTGAACAATACATAGAGCGCACTTGTTAAGCTGATGATAAAAAGATTAGTCTTGGCAATGTATAAGAATATGTTATCACAGGTTGAGGACTCAGCCGCACACACCCAGAAAATATACAAACAATTTGGTATTCAAAAACGAAATTACATAATATGAAGCACGGTAGTACAGGTGTAGCTACCTAAGTATCAATGACACCAAACCAACTCTAAATATAAAATTAAATCATAAGAACACATGAAATTCATGATCGGAATTAAGACCAAAATTTACTAATCTGTGTTTGCAAATAAGTCTAGCCTCTAATTGTCTAAGTCTAAGTTCCATATTGCCCCCTCTTTTTAATGGACGTATTTGAGACAGCCCAATAAATTTCAAAGCCTTAAAGTCATCGAGTTGATGTAAAGTCTGCCAATGTAATGCCAGTGGATATTTGGCATCCTGTTTATGCAAAGAAGCCAAATGCTCCCGAATACGCATTTTAAGTGGCCTAATAGTGCTCCCGACATAAAATAAGCCACAGACACATATAATGCAATACACCACAAATCTTGTGTTACAATTAATGAATGAATTGATAACATGTTTACCTGTTGTACCAAAGTCAAATGTCTCAGATTCAAATACATGTGAACACATGTTGCAACTCCCACATTTGTGAAACCCATTCGCACGACCCAGTTCTAACCATGTTCTAACAATAGGTGCCGGTGCCATGAAAGAGGGGCATAGAAGATTTTTAAGAGTAGGAGCTCTACTAAAAACTATCGATGGATTAGGTTCCAATAATTTGGTAAGATCCTTGTCTAAATGGAGTAAGTGCCAATGACGTTTTAGTATAGCATACACCTCATTACCATCACTGGTGTATCTAGTGATCAGCCTAATTTTATTAAAGCGCGTATTAGCTGAGTTCGTTCTAGTTTTAGGTTTAAGTAAATCAGCCCTCTTCATACTGGACACTTCGCGTTCAACCTTAGTAAGAAGGTTTGGTTGATAACCCCGTTGTACAAATTGATCGCGAATAAACAGTTTTTCCGCATCAAAATCAGCATCCAAAGAGCAATTACGTTTGGCTCTAATGTATTCACCTTTCGGAATGTTGTTAATAACAGACCGTATGTGAGAACTAGATGAATGTAAAACTGCATTGACCGAGGTAGGTTTACGGAAAGTTTTAGTAATAAAACCCATAGGGGACTTAGAAATATTCAGGTCAAGAAAATCCACAGAATCATTTGAAACATGATGCACAAATTGCAAACCCCAATTATTGGCATTTAAAAATTTGACAAATTCATCTAGTTCAGCCATATTGCCAGTCCAAATCATAAAAACGTCATCAATATATCTTTTCCAAAGATATATTGACGGTGAAAAGACATTATCATGAAACACATATTGTTCTTCAAATTGGTGCATGAATATATTCGCTACAGAAGGAGCAAAACTGGCTCCCATTGCAATGCCAATCAGTTGTTGATAATATGTATCATTAAAAAGAAACACATTATTATGCAGAGCACAAAGAAGAAATTCTTTGATCATTTCAATATGAAGATGGTATGATGCTGATTTGTGTCGGAAAATATAAGTAATGCTAGCAATTGCTTTGTTGTGATCAATAGAAGTATATAATGATTTAACATCAAGTGTGACCAATAATATTTCAGAAGTACAAGGCAATTGTGCAAGAATTTCAAGAATATGCATAGTATCTCTTAAATATGTGGGTGTAGAATGGACCAAAGGTGCAATACATTCATTGACATATACTGATATAGGTTCCAAAATTCCCCCCTGGCCACTAATAATAGGTCTACCTTCAGGTATCTTATCAAATGTCTTATGAATCTTAGGAAGAAAATAAGCAGTTGGCATTGTGGGTTTATCAGAAAACAAAAAACATTTTTCCACATCTGTAATGATTCCTAATTTATACCATTTATCAATTAAAGAATGAACTTTATTACGTATTTGAGCCATAGGATTGTTTTTCAGAATGGCATAGCAACCTGGTGAGTTCAAATGGTCAAGTGCCATGGAGATATAATCAACTTTGTCCATAATCACGACGTTACCGCCTTTATCAGCCTCCTTAATTACCAGCGAATCATTAGATGCTAATTTGTTCAGGGCGGAACGCTGTACTATTGACAAATTAGAATTTGTGAATTGTGAACGAGAAGAGCAGCGATCAACTAATGTGTGAATATCATTGGTCACAACCCGATGGAACGTATCTATAACGTTGTCATCTGACAGAATTGGAGTAAATTTAGATTTATTTGCAAATTCTTTAATTGTCAAATTACGATGCTGAATATCTAATTCATGCATCGTTTCAAGAAGGTTAGATTCACTGTCAGACATTGACTCATCAATAGACATGAGTATATGGGTACTCATCATCGTTTGCAATGAAATTTCTGATAGTGCAGCGACAGGTGTCGTAGGAGAATATTGTTTGACCTGTGTAGCAAAAAACTTCTTGAGCTTCAGTTTTCTGATAAATTTAAATAGATCAATTTGAACCTGCACGATATCCTTAATGCAGGATGGAGCAAATGATAATCCTTTATTTAGCAATGAGTGTTCTTCTGGAGAGAGCTGATATTGACTTAAATTATGAATTAAATTTATCTGAACTGATTCTGAACGGTTTGATTCTGTATTGATTTCTGATATGAGGCTCTGGTTAGCCGTTGACCTAGTGGAGCGACGTTGACGCCGCCTATGTTGGCCGCCCCTTGATCCCCTTGGTTTGGACCGAGCGTTGCGATATTGGCAGTGGGTGGTAGACGAAACCTGACCTGTTTTCTGATAGCCTCTTGTCTGTTGCCCTTTTTGAATCTTCTCATCTGTTCCAAAAAAGGTGCCGGAGATATGCTAGATGGTTCTGACAATTCAACAGATTCGGCATCTTCTTCATCCCGTGATTCGTCATCACGAGGTGTATTCCCTAAGGCATTTCTGTTAACAGATCGATCTGAATCACTTTCGACATCAGAACTGACAGGTGAAGAGGCCGCACTACTATTCCGCGATCTCGACACTTCATCAAACTTAGGTTGATAAGTGTAGACCCGGTTGTCTCGATAATCCCTATCATCTCTTGAAAATTTCCTGCATTTTCTCATTTTAACCTCATCCTGATGCCTTCTCAATATATTATACATTGTTTTAAAATTTTTATCAATAGTTGCGGCAGGTGCATCAAATGATTGAATTTCTTGTTTGAGTACGTCAATCTGTTGGACAATACGAGAATGTGCTCTTTTTGCATGTTCAATAAGTAGAAGTAACATTTTGTTAGAGCTGTTGGTGAGGTTAGTTTCCCATTCCACTGCCAAATCATTATCCTGAGGATCTTCAAAATCCGGTAAGATAAGAATACGCAGACCTCTTGGTATTTTATTTTCTTGAGTATAGTGTTGCAACGTGGTCATTTCCCAAAATTTATTGATTTCTCTAATGCTCAACCTCTCAAGCTTAATGAATTTGGATCTAAGATCCTCAGTAATATTAGGTAAACGTTTGAACGGGTTCAAAGTAGAACCCCGCGGTGCGAATAGTGCTTTAATATCCGCATCTCTAGTGAGAATATATTCTGCTGCTTCAGCCATGATTTAATGAAGAGTACAATGCACTGCTGCTGGGTTCAAGACCTGAAAATTGACAGTGAAACAAGATGGTCCAAAGGCCTATGTGAACAACCAGCGCAACTGCACAAGAGTTAGAAGTTTAAAAAGGCAGCGTTCAACATGAGAGAGTGAGGGTACCCGGACCAGGGACCCTCGATGAGAAGTAAATTAGATATAAACAGTGAACTGCGCCAATTTAACAATAATACAATAATGATTGAATTATGATTTTAATTCCATTCCACAGCCTGACACGTGTTTCGAGCAAAGCTCTTTTTCAAAGGCTGTACATAGTGACAATTTATACAACCAGTAACCCATTCATTAGTGATATACATCATGTCAATTGGGCAAACATCAAGGGGTAGCAGGGGAGATGGCCAGAAGAATTCAGGACATCATGGCATTAAATTAAAAGGAACATAATATAATATAAATCATTTTCCATACAAACATTTACCGTTTAAGCAGATGATCCATCCGGTTACAAACCCAAAAAAAGAAAAAGAAACATAACATAATAAGATAATAAAAGATTAGGTGTGTGCGGTGGAAAATCAACCATAGATAACATAATTTGTTAATCAACTCAAAGGACAACTGACTAGATAATTACCGTTGAACCTTGTCCAAAGGAAACTATACGGCAAAAAAGATAAATTAACAAGGATTATCTAGTGTCATGTGCACGCAAACGCCAACAATTATCCCACAGTAGATATAAAATTTATGTATAATTACCTTAATATTACTTGCGGTTGCAATGACCATTAATTAATTACTGCAAAAAGTCCTCAGCCAAAAAAGAAAAAGTTGCGCGTAGATAACACCGACCAACCAATTCAGGACGAGTCATGTATCCATTACCAATATTAAATTGGACATTTTGTGCTCTGCATAATAATGTGTTTCTTTTTAATGATACATATTATCAACAACTGATTGGCATTGCAATGGGAGCCAGTTTTGCTCCTTCTGTAGCGAATATATTCATGCACCAATTTGAAGAACAATATGTGTTTCATGATAATGTCTTTTCACCGTCAATATATCTTTGGAAAAGATATATTGATGACGTTTTTATGATTTGGACTGGCAATATGGCTGAACTAGATGAATTTGTCAAATTTTTAAATGCCAATAATTGGGGTTTGCAATTTGTGCATCATGTTTCAAATGATTCTGTGGATTTTCTTGACCTGAATATTTCTAAGTCCCCTATGGGTTTTATTACTAAAACTTTCCGTAAACCTACCTCGGTCAATGCAGTTTTACATTCATCTAGTTCTCACATACGGTCTGTTATTAACAACATTCCGAAAGGTGAATACATTAGAGCCAAACGTAATTGCTCTTTGGATGCTGATTTTGATGCGGAAAAACTGTTTATTCGCGATCAATTTGTACAACGGGGTTATCAACCAAACCTTCTTACTAAGGTTGAACGCGAAGTGTCCAGTATGAAGAGGGCTGATTTACTTAAACCTAAAACTAGAACGAACTCAGCTAATACGCGCTTTAATAAAATTAGGCTGATCACTAGATACACCAGTGATGGTAATGAGGTGTATGCTATACTAAAACGTCATTGGCACTTACTCCATTTAGACAAGGATCTTACCAAATTATTGGAACCTAATCCATCGATAGTTTTTAGTAGAGCTCCTACTCTTAAAAATCTTCTATGCCCCTCTTTCATGGCACCGGCACCTATTGTTAGAACATGGTTAGAACTGGGTCGTGCGAATGGGTTTCACAAATGTGGGAGTTGCAACATGTGTTCACATGTATTTGAATCTGAGACATTTGACTTTGGTACAACAGGTAAACATGTTATCAATTCATTCATTAATTGTAACACAAGATTTGTGGTGTATTGCATTATATGTGTCTGTGGCTTATTTTATGTCGGGAGCACTATTAGGCCACTTAAAATGCGTATTCGGGAGCATTTGGCTTCTTTGCATAAACAGGATGCCAAATATCCACTGGCATTACATTGGCAGACTTTACATCAACTCGATGACTTTAAGGCTTTGAAATTTATTGGGCTGTCTCAAATACGTCCATTAAAAAGAGGGGGCAATATGGAACTTAGACTTAGACAATTAGAGGCTAGACTTATTTGCAAACACAGATTAGTAAATTTTGGTCTTAATTCCGATCATGAATTTCATGTGTTCTTATGATTTAATTTTATATTTAGAGTTGGTTTGGTGTCATTGATACTTAGGTAGCTACACCTGTACTACCGTGCTTCATATTATGTAATTTCGTTTTTGAATACCAAATTGTTTGTATATTTTCTGGGTGTGTGCGGCTGAGTCCTCAACCTGTGATAACATATTCTTATACATTGCCAAGACTAATCTTTTTATCATCAGCTTAACAAGTGCGCTCTATGTATTGTTCACCTTTAACTTTATTTTTGACTAAATTATTATGTTCAGGTGTATAGCACCGATAGATTGTGTGCTTTATACACAACTTGGCCTTATTGATCTAATCATTAACCGACTCTTTCCCTCACCCAACATGGCCGCCGCGGTATGCCTTGTGCTGTTGCTGCCTATGCGATCTATTTCTCTTTTTAACTACTACGAGATGCATTGCGCGCGCGCACTTTCTTTGTGTACATTGTTGTTGCCGGAAGGCTGGTAAGAAACTTTTGTGCTCTTTCGATATGATCCCTATGTTGTAATTAATTGATTTTATTTAACTAAGAGCCGTTTTCCTCTCTTTTTCTTTTGGTAAATGTCCAATTTAATATTGGTAATGGATACATGACTCGTCCTGAATTGGTTGGTCGGTGTTATCTACGCGCAACTTTTTCTTTTTTGGCTGAGGACTTTTTGCAGTAATTAATTAATGGTCATTGCAACCGCAAGTAATATTAAGGTAATTATACATAAATTTTATATCTACTGTGGGATAATTGTTGGCGTTTGCGTGCACATGACACTAGATAATCCTTGTTAATTTATCTTTTTTGCCGTATAGTTTCCTTTGGACAAGGTTCAACGGTAATTATCTAGTCAGTTGTCCTTTGAGTTGATTAACAAATTATGTTATCTATGGTTGATTTTCCACCGCACACACCTAATCTTTTATTATCTTATTATGTTATGTTTCTTTTTCTTTTTTTGGGTTTGTAACCGGATGGATCATCTGCTTAAACGGTAAATGTTTGTATGGAAAATGATTTATATTATATTATGTTCCTTTTAATTTAATGCCATGATGTCCTGAATTCTTCTGGCCATCTCCCCTGCTACCCCTTGATGTTTGCCCAATTGACATGATGTATATCACTAATGAATGGGTTACTGGTTGTATAAATTGTCACTATGTACAGCCTTTGAAAAAGAGCTTTGCTCGAAACACGTGTCAGGCTGTGGAATGGAATTAAAATCATAATTCAATCATTATTGTATTATTGTTAAATTGGCGCAGTTCACTGTTTATATCTAATTTACTTCTCATCGAGGGTCCCTGGTCCGGGTACCCTCACTCTCTCATGTTGAACGCTGCCTTTTTAAACTTCTAACTCTTGTGCAGTTGCGCTGGTTGTTCACATAGGCCTTTGGACCATCTTGTTTCACTGTCAATTTTCAGGTCTTGAACCCAGCAGCAGTGCATTGTACTCTTCATTAAATCATGGCTGAAGCAGCAGAATATATTCTCACTAGAGATGCGGATATTAAAGCACTATTCGCACCGCGGGGTTCTACTTTGAACCCGTTCAAACGTTTACCTAATATTACTGAGGATCTTAGATCCAAATTCATTAAGCTTGAGAGGTTGAGCATTAGAGAAATCAATAAATTTTGGGAAATGACCACGTTGCAACACTATACTCAAGAAAATAAAATACCAAGAGGTCTGCGTATTCTTATCTTACCGGATTTTGAAGATCCTCAGGATAATGATTTGGCAGTGGAATGGGAAACTAACCTCACCAACAGCTCTAACAAAATGTTACTTCTACTTATTGAACATGCAAAAAGAGCACATTCTCGTATTGTCCAACAGATTGACGTACTCAAACAAGAAATTCAATCATTTGATGCACCTGCCGCAACTATTGATAAAAATTTTAAAACAATGTATAATATATTGAGAAGGCATCAGGATGAGGTTAAAATGAGAAAATGCAGGAAATTTTCAAGAGATGATAGGGATTATCGAGACAACCGGGTCTACACTTATCAACCTAAGTTTGATGAAGTGTCGAGATCGCGGAATAGTAGTGCGGCCTCTTCACCTGTCAGTTCTGATGTCGAAAGTGATTCAGATCGATCTGTTAACAGAAATGCCTTAGGGAATACACCTCGTGATGACGAATCACGGGATGAAGAAGATGCCGAATCTGTTGAATTGTCAGAACCATCTAGCATATCTCCGGCACCTTTTTTGGAACAGATGAGAAGATTCAAAAAGGGCAACAGACAAGAGGCTATCAGAAAACAGGTCAGGTTTCGTCTACCACCCACTGCCAATATCGCAACGCTCGGTCCAAACCAAGGGGATCAAGGGGCGGCCAACATAGGCGGCGTCAACGTCGCTCCACTAGGTCAACGGCTAACCAGAGCCTCATATCAGAAATCAATACAGAATCAAACCGTTCAGAATCAGTTCAGATAAATTTAATTCATAATTTAAGTCAATATCAGCTCTCTCCAGAAGAACACTCATTGCTAAATAAAGGATTATCATTTGCTCCATCCTGCATTAAGGATATCGTGCAGGTTCAAATTGATCTATTTAAATTTATCAGAAAACTGAAGCTCAAGAAGTTTTTTGCTACACAGGTCAAACAATATTCTCCTACGACACCTGTCGCTGCACTATCAGAAATTTCATTGCAAACGATGATGAGTACCCATATACTCATGTCTATTGATGAGTCAATGTCTGACAGTGAATCTAACCTTCTTGAAACGATGCATGAATTAGATATTCAGCATCGTAATTTGACAATTAAAGAATTTGCAAATAAATCTAAATTTACTCCAATTCTGTCAGATGACAACGTTATAGATACGTTCCATCGGGTTGTGACCAATGATATTCACACATTAGTTGATCGCTGCTCTTCTCGTTCACAATTCACAAATTCTAATTTGTCAATAGTACAGCGTTCCGCCCTGAACAAATTAGCATCTAATGATTCGCTGGTAATTAAGGAGGCTGATAAAGGCGGTAACGTCGTGATTATGGACAAAGTTGATTATATCTCCATGGCACTTGACCATTTGAACTCACCAGGTTGCTATGCCATTCTGAAAAACAATCCTATGGCTCAAATACGTAATAAAGTTCATTCTTTAATTGATAAATGGTATAAATTAGGAATCATTACAGATGTGGAAAAATGTTTTTTGTTTTCTGATAAACCCACAATGCCAACTGCTTATTTTCTTCCTAAGATTCATAAGACATTTGATAAGATACCTGAAGGTAGACCTATTATTAGTGGCCAGGGGGGAATTTTGGAACCTATATCAGTATATGTCAATGAATGTATTGCACCTTTGGTCCATTCTACACCCACATATTTAAGAGATACTATGCATATTCTTGAAATTCTTGCACAATTGCCTTGTACTTCTGAAATATTATTGGTCACACTTGATGTTAAATCATTATATACTTCTATTGATCACAACAAAGCAATTGCTAGCATTACTTATATTTTCCGACACAAATCAGCATCATACCATCTTCATATTGAAATGATCAAAGAATTTCTTCTTTGTGCTCTGCATAATAATGTGTTTCTTTTTAATGATACATATTATCAACAACTGATTGGCATTGCAATGGGAGCCAGTTTTGCTCCTTCTGTAGCGAATATATTCATGCACCAATTTGAAGAACAATATGTGTTTCATGATAATGTCTTTTCACCGTCAATATATCTTTGGAAAAGATATATTGATGACGTTTTTATGATTTGGACTGGCAATATGGCTGAACTAGATGAATTTGTCAAATTTTTAAATGCCAATAATTGGGGTTTGCAATTTGTGCATCATGTTTCAAATGATTCTGTGGATTTTCTTGACCTGAATATTTCTAAGTCCCCTATGGGTTTTATTACTAAAACTTTCCGTAAACCTACCTCGGTCAATGCAGTTTTACATTCATCTAGTTCTCACATACGGTCTGTTATTAACAACATTCCGAAAGGTGAATACATTAGAGCCAAACGTAATTGCTCTTTGGATGCTGATTTTGATGCGGAAAAACTGTTTATTCGCGATCAATTTGTACAACGGGGTTATCAACCAAACCTTCTTACTAAGGTTGAACGCGAAGTGTCCAGTATGAAGAGGGCTGATTTACTTAAACCTAAAACTAGAACGAACTCAGCTAATACGCGCTTTAATAAAATTAGGCTGATCACTAGATACACCAGTGATGGTAATGAGGTGTATGCTATACTAAAACGTCATTGGCACTTACTCCATTTAGACAAGGATCTTACCAAATTATTGGAACCTAATCCATCGATAGTTTTTAGTAGAGCTCCTACTCTTAAAAATCTTCTATGCCCCTCTTTCATGGCACCGGCACCTATTGTTAGAACATGGTTAGAACTGGGTCGTGCGAATGGGTTTCACAAATGTGGGAGTTGCAACATGTGTTCACATGTATTTGAATCTGAGACATTTGACTTTGGTACAACAGGTAAACATGTTATCAATTCATTCATTAATTGTAACACAAGATTTGTGGTGTATTGCATTATATGTGTCTGTGGCTTATTTTATGTCGGGAGCACTATTAGGCCACTTAAAATGCGTATTCGGGAGCATTTGGCTTCTTTGCATAAACAGGATGCCAAATATCCACTGGCATTACATTGGCAGACTTTACATCAACTCGATGACTTTAAGGCTTTGAAATTTATTGGGCTGTCTCAAATACGTCCATTAAAAAGAGGGGGCAATATGGAACTTAGACTTAGACAATTAGAGGCTAGACTTATTTGCAAACACAGATTAGTAAATTTTGGTCTTAATTCCGATCATGAATTTCATGTGTTCTTATGATTTAATTTTATATTTAGAGTTGGTTTGGTGTCATTGATACTTAGGTAGCTACACCTGTACTACCGTGCTTCATATTATGTAATTTCGTTTTTGAATACCAAATTGTTTGTATATTTTCTGGGTGTGTGCGGCTGAGTCCTCAACCTGTGATAACATATTCTTATACATTGCCAAGACTAATCTTTTTATCATCAGCTTAACAAGTGCGCTCTATGTATTGTTCACCTTTAACTTTATTTTTGACTAAATTATTATGTTCAGGTGTATAGCACCGATAGATTGTGTGCTTTATACACAACTTGGCCTTATTGATCTAATCATTAACCGACTCTTTCCCTCACCCAACATGGCCGCCGCGGTATGCCTTGTGCTGTTGCTGCCTATGCGATCTATTTCTCTTTTTAACTACTACGAGATGCATTGCGCGCGCGCACTTTCTTTGTGTACATTGTTGTTGCCGGAAGGCTGGTAAGAAACTTTTGTGCTCTTTCGATATGATCCCTATGTTGTAATTAATTGATTTTATTTAACTAAGAGCCGTTTTCCTCTCTTTTTCTTTTGGTAAATGTCCAATTTAATATTGGTAATGGATACATGACTCGTCCTGAATTGGTTGGTCGGTGTTATCTACGCGCAACTTTTTCTTTTTTGGCTGAGGACTTTTTGCAGTAATTAATTAATGGTCATTGCAACCGCAAGTAATATTAAGGTAATTATACATAAATTTTATATCTACTGTGGGATAATTGTTGGCGTTTGCGTGCACATGACACTAGATAATCCTTGTTAATTTATCTTTTTTGCCGTATAGTTTCCTTTGGACAAGGTTCAACGGTAATTATCTAGTCAGTTGTCCTTTGAGTTGATTAACAAATTATGTTATCTATGGTTGATTTTCCACCGCACACACCTAATCTTTTATTATCTTATTATGTTATGTTTCTTTTTCTTTTTTTGGGTTTGTAACCGGATGGATCATCTGCTTAAACGGTAAATGTTTGTATGGAAAATGATTTATATTATATTATGTTCCTTTTAATTTAATGCCATGATGTCCTGAATTCTTCTGGCCATCTCCCCTGCTACCCCTTGATGTTTGCCCAATTGACATGATGTATATCACTAATGAATGGGTTACTGGTTGTATAAATTGTCACTATGTACAGCCTTTGAAAAAGAGCTATGGTATGACACTACCCATGTGTCAACAAGACTAAATACCTTAGAAAATTATATCTCCAATACAGCTTGTTTGGAGAAAATATTAAAATTATCCTTAAACTCTCGACTAATGCTTAAACGTAACCTTGATGTGGACCAAGGACTAGTTAATGGAGCACTGGGTACAGTTGTTGGCTTTCAAACTTACCCATGTGACAACAACATTCAGTTTGTCAATATTCTCTTTGACAAACTTTCAGAAGTAAAAAGGGTAGGGCGCTCAACAGCTCGATTCCTTCTCTTCAAAGACATGTATATACACAGAGAACAATTTTCTCTAACTCTAGCATACGCAGTCACCATTCATAAATCACAAGGTTTTACCCTAGACAAAGCATTGATAGATATTGGTAACGCAGTCTTTACAGAAGGCATGAGCTACGTAGCCCTATCAGGCTTACGTACACTTGACGGTCTATTTCTAATCAACTTTGATGCAATAAAGTAAATGCTGATATTCCTTGCAGTTTAGAATAAAATAGACTACGTTCACTATACACCCCCCATCTAAAAACATATCCTGTTCCACAAAAAGGAAAACATTGTAAAATATAACTAATTCAAACAGAAATGCAACAGGATCTGACTGCAAATCCTCCAAAGAGAGTAAATGAAACGAATACTTCATCAATTACCACAACCAAAGAAGAACCTATTACTCAAAGTAACTCAGATACTTCTTCAAAGAAGCAACACGCACTCTGAAAAAATGTCTTGAACACAGAACTATCTGGTCCATTCAAATTTTCAAATATAACTGGTGTAAATTGCTACGCAAATGAAGCAATGAATATTCTATTTCAATTGCCACCAATTGTTGACAACATTTAATTACACAGTACAGACCAATTGTGTTTGCAAATGTTAGAACTTCATAGAAACGCAACAAACAATCCTGACAACACGTATAGTGTTCATGGAATAAGACAAGAATTGGACTACTATGCTGGAATGGTGAAATTCACTATAAACTCACAAGAAGATCCACAAGAATTTCTAATGTACTTACTACAAGTACTGGAAAACAAAAACATACCTATAAATGAAATCTTCCAGATTTCATCATTGTGGAAACATACATGCACTCTCTGCAACAATGTGACACAGGAACAAATCCCTAATGGGCGCTTTGTGCATGTATCCATACCTAATTGTGAATCCGTTCCATTTCAGCAACTTGTACAAAATGCAAACCATGGTAGATTATGTACTACCTGCAATTCAGATAATCGCTCCACCTTACTAATACAAACACATACTAAATATGTAATACTAATGCTTCTACGTTACAATGCAGATGGTACCAAAAACAGCTGCAAGCTGACTGGATTCACACATGGTCAAGTATAACTTGGTAAGAAAACCTTCACAACAATATGTATAATCTACCATGCAGGAGCCACAACCAATGCAGGTCACTACACTGCATATATAAAAAAGAAATGTGGATGGTTCGAATGTAATGATAGTAATATTACTCTAAAGCAGAGATTACCAGCAAATCTAGCAAATGCTTATTTAATCTTCTTAAAACCAAAATTTAATAACTAACCAGTACTTAAACATTAACACAACTTCAATAAAAACAGGCATCTAACTGCCCCAAGATTCTATAACAACCAAACAGATAAATGAATACCACTAAATTATAACAAGAAATAAACAGTTGGAATATGCCAACAGGTTCCTAACTGCCCCAAGATTTTTCAACAACCAAACAGATAAAGCAATACCACTAAATTATGACAAAAAATAGACAGTTAGTATATGCCAACAGGTATCTAACTGCTCCAAAAATCTGCAACAAGCCAACAGATAGAACATTAGCCAGAAACAACAAGTGAGCACTGAAAACAAACAAACAAATAGACTGTAGCATAACAAAAAAGTTTTTTTTTTATCCGACATGGATTTTTTTTTCCCAAAGAGCCAATGATTTGAAAAACAAACACACAAACTGAGCAAATTGCACAGTACACTGGTTTATAAACTACTAAATATGAGTGTCAAAAAAGCTGAAATGTCTATTATGTAATGTCTAAGTCTTTATAAAATACATACACTAACATGCTCTTTTCTTTTATCACAGAAATTGAAAAATAATATGTACTCCAGTTACCAAGCTCCTGAAAAAATATATCCAATCTCAACAAATCAAACAGTAAGTATATTCTAATACAACACATAAATACTACTGCATAACAGAACCATTGAAGCAAACATCTAACCATACACCACAATACAAAATGTTCACCTCCATGGACATGTTGTACTACAGTGCTTGTTACCAAACTCTACAATCTTAATGACATGACGTAGCCAAAACGCCACATAAAATCTTTACAAATCAAACAGTACAGAAACTGTAGATTTCAAACATTTGATAGATATTCGACTCTATGGGTGTGATCTATGGGTGTGATATGGTGCGGGGGAATCTTGGGTGTATGGCCGCAGATTCTAGGCCCTGCCCACAACCACTGCACCATATCACACTCATGGTGCCTTATAACTTCAGTACTTATAACTTACCTCTTGGGTGCATGGTCAAAGGCCATGCACTCAACACTCTAGGCCCTGGCCACAACCACCGCAGCATATCACTTCAGTCTTCGGTGCATGACCTTTGCCAATGCACCCAAGACTCTAGGCCCTGGCCACAACCACCGCAGCATATCACACCCAAGAGGTCTTTTGCCCTGCCTCCTGCCGAGCCAACCGATGATTGGCTCCCCATCAGCCCTCATGACCAGAACACCAGTACTTCAAAAGACCCCATAGGGTAGCATTACCCAGGCAGCAGGCTAAGAGCCAGAGGGAAAGGGCAGCTTCCTCCTCAGCAGCTCCATTCTCTGTTTGCCCAAGGATAGATCCAACAGCGACAACAGAAACAAACAAACAAACAAACAAACCACGGAAGGTGGTACGGGCAGGGAGCACAGCCATTACTCCATTACGGTGCTCCAGAACAACCATACCCTACCACACTTGCATTACTACTACATTACTATTTCACACACAATGTAAGTTTGCATCTAGGTCTATTTTACACATAGTGTATGTTTTGAATATAGGTCTTTTACACATAGTGTATGTTTTGAATCTAGGAATATTTTGCACACAGTGTCCTTTTTGAATGTAGGTCTATTTTCCACAGTATATGTTTTGAATCTAGGTCTATTTTACACCTTTTCTGTAGCCCCACATGGATTTTGGGACTAATTGATGCTCATGGCTCCAGAACGTAGCCCCAGTCCTTTTCGCATCTGAATGCTTATGAATGTTTATCTGCCAGATTTGGCCGTATATCAAATATGTAACCCATTTTGCACAACGTCGAGTATATCTATATTAGTAATAACAATTTCATTCAGGCAATATCTTATCAATGAAGACATTAGACCAGCATCTAACAGAGCGTATATGATTACTAGAAGTGGAAGCCTCAAGATGGCACAGTGTTTCTCTGAGCAGGGAAGAACTCTAACAGTTAAAGTCCTTCCTTGCTCTCCATCACACGCGTCCCCATGCCAACCACAGAAACTTTTTTAACCATTTTGTCGGCCAGTGCGATCGCTTATTGAGGGAAGGATAGTGAGAAACCAGACTGTCTTCTGATCAGGTAATGGCTCGTGACATAACTGGGAACTTAATAACATTTGTTAGAACTCACTAATTCAGATGCAACTCAATCGATTTTGAATCAGTTGATGTTAACATTATATAACAACACTTACGCTCATGTTGCATCTCACATTTTGCATATTCTACTTGTTTTAGCTCTACGTTATCAGGTGGTTGAGCATTGCAACCCATACCTCCATTATCATAACTGGATATTAACTTTCAAGCATATTAACTGGCCTCAAGGAATCAAGACTTGAATACAGATCATTATAATTGTTCTTTTAAAACATCTTTAATACCAGATACCAGTTTCTATAATTTAACAATAAACTTGTTACTAAAAATATATTCTATGATGGTCAATTACATGTGACAATTTACTTGTGACTTTCACACAACGATAACTATAGGAATGTGAGCACATTAGAAACTTGGGCACATTTTTTATCTATTTTACACACAGTGTATGTTTTGAATCTCACAGCATATGTTTTGAATCTAGATCTATTTGGCACACAGTATGTGTTTTAAATCTAAGCATACTTTGCACACAGTTCACGTTTTGAATCTTGGGTCCTCATTACACGTTAGGCTGTAGGGGGTTGACGGGGCCGGTAGTGCTGGTATACTCTCCTGCCATGTTCTCTTTCACAATTTGTTATGGGTGTGAATCCCAGACCCACTCTTTACCTGGTAAACTCTCCTGCCAGGAGATTATAACACAATTGGGCCTCATTATAAGTTTGCCGGTCTGGTAACAATGGTACCGGTAAGATTGCCAGTAACATTGTTACCGGACCGGCAAACTATGCTCGCGGGTGCCTTCCCGCCTGCCAGGTCTGATCTGGTGGGCATACGGGCACCCGTGAGCAGAGCATGTCGGATGCACCGGCACCATTCTGAATGATGCCGGTGCATCCAACCTCCCCATTCCTTGTGAGGCTCAAATGGGAATGGAGAGCATTTGATTCCGGCGCCCGCAAATGGGCAATTACCGGGTCCGGCAGGGCCGGAATGACCTGGTAAATGCCCATTTGTGGGCCCCGGAAAATTTCACAAGTTTGGCGGCAGTGTGCTGGTTTTAACGGCAAGGATACTGCCAAACTTGGAATGAGGCCCAATCTCTCTTTCTCATTCAGCACAAGGGGCATGGGTCTTCCCCTAATTACTTTATGGCAAAGTACTGTGACGGTGAAGAGGACAACGATTCCAATGAAGATTACTTGTTCCCGCCCCACACTTGCAACCAATTCACTCTTTCAAGGTCTCTTTGCCTCAGCTTCACTGTCCTCTCCTCCCCTCTGGGCGCACTGACAACTTCTGCATTCTCTAAAGCCACTCGCATTCGTTCGGGGGCTCGACTCAGTGTCTGCTGATCTCGAACAGCTTTCCCCAGTCATTTGCACAGAGCATTCTCCCTCCTTGCATTGGAACAAAGCTCATCCTGGATTCCAGATCCCACCACAATGTCCTCTGTCTTCGGGTTCTTCTACGGTTAACTGGCACTGCTGTAATATGTGGCTGTTCCACAGCTCCCTCTTCACTTCTCCTGATGGCAGCGTTCTGCAGCCATGGCTCTCCGTTCCACCTGCTTCTTGGTCTGCCCAACCGGCACAGAGTGCATGGGTCGGTGCTATCTCCACCCGACTAGCTTTGGGATTCTCCTCCAGGTTAGAACATCATGTGCTCTGTACTGCACACTGCGTCTCTTGTCAGTTTCCAAGCCGACGCTTGGAAGAGGAATGTCTCTCCATCTTCTTTCAGCAGCTGATTTAAAGCCTTGACTCCAGGCTGGAAGGTATTCTTGATCAATCACATTCCTCCAAACTCTGGACCGTGGCATTATGGTTCACACTCTTACTAATTGCAGTCCTCTTCCTTGTTTCAGTACACGTTGTTTCAAAAAGTGTAATAAGTTAATGTGTTTTGTCAGCAGCTTTTGCAGGGTTTTCAACGAGTTGATCACATTATGCCATCAAGGCATGGGGAATGGAGGGGGTATCGCTAAAAGGAAAGGCGGGATACCATGTCTCATCTGACAATGCCTGTCCACCCCCTGAGGGTTGCTTCCCCTAATGTGATACTCCCTCGCATAGCCACCCCCAGAGTCAGGATCTGGTAACAGCTGCAGTCCCCTGGCCACATGAGGAGAGGCTACCTCTGGGAAAGGACTGATGATTTCAGTGTACGTTTTCATTCTAGGTCTATTCTACACAAAAATGGGCCTCATTACAAGTGTGCCGGTCTGGTAACAACGGTGCTAGTAAGCCTACCGGCACCGCTGTTACTGGACCGGCACACTACAAGTCTGCGGGCAGGTGCCGTCCGGTCGTCCAGCCTCAGACCTGGCTGGCAGAGCGGCACCCGCCTGCAGAGATAAACAGAAGCACCATCGACGTTATTAACGGTGACAGTGCTTCCGTGGACCCCATTCCCATTGAGTCCTATGGGACTCAAATGGGAATGGGGATTAACATTTACCAGTGCCTGACTTCCCGGAACACTGGGGTCATAATCTCCTGGTGATTCTGGTAAGCTAAGCACTGGTAGGGTTACTGTCGGACTTGTAATGAGACCTAGTGGGGCTGATTCATGGAATTTGTGTGCCAAAAAACAGGGATTTGTGTGCCATTATGCCTGCAAATCCCTGTTTAACAAATGGGGATTTGCGGGCAGAATGGCGCACAAATCCCCGTTTTTTCGGTGCACAAATTCCATGAATCAGCCCCAGTGTATCTTTTGAATGGTTATGTGTGATTTTACAGAACGAAAAAATTAAGGAAACTTTTTTAACTAAACATTTTTGCCAAAAAAAGATCACATTTTCTTTTATCTGGGGGGTCCTCCCGAAGCTCCCTGATATCCTTTGTTTATAATCCTGCCCCAACACCTTCCCCATCCGTTTGAAACCCCATATATATATTTTAAAGAATTAGGTGTTTTTTTTCGGTAAAAATGTTAAGGTTAAAATGTTGTTTGTTATTTTAGATTCAGTAAAATCACTGCATACCGTTTTGAATTAAAGTCTATTTTGCACACTGTCTATGTTTTGAATGTAGGCATATTTTGCATACTGTAGATATTCGAACCTAAGTTCTTTTCAGCGCACAGTGGATGTTTTGAATCTAGGTCTATTTTGCACACAGTGCATATTTTGAATCTAGGTATACTTTGCACAGTGTAGGTTTTGAATCTAGGTGGAGTTCTGTTTGGTTTCCCATGGTATCGAACCATGCTGGGCAGTTCATCGGAAAATGAATGGAGAAAAAAACCCACGGTGGAAAATAAATCTCTCTGGAAAACCAGCGAGAAAATTTACAAAGGAATGATAACTGAGGCTAAGAAAAACTACTACGATAAACAGATTTCAGTAGCAGCCAACTCCACCAGCAAACTTTTCAATATATTAAAATCCATAGATAAGCCAAAAAGCTTAACCCCTGCCTTTTCGCCCACCCAAGAAGAATGCGACGCAACACAGATTGCATTCTTTAATAAAATTAATAAGGCCAGGGACATCATAGCCAAATCCCAAGCAGCCTCCAAGTCTCCCACTAAAGACACACCAGAGGAACGTGTACACCAGACGACCCAATTCAACTTCCATCCCATCACTACTAATGACATGATAAAAACCCTAGCATCCATGAAACCCACCACGTGTGCGGAAAACATACTCCCGGCCAACCTGATCTGAGACCATCCAGCTATTTATGCACCAGCTCTAACTAAAGTAATAAACACATTCTTCGGTGACTTTTGCTTCGATTACTCGTAATGAGGCCCTAAGTCTTGTCAAGCAACAGGGGGCTATGCTACATTTAAGAACTTGCAGCCATTATGTTTCCCCAAACAGAACAACTCAAAAGATAGATTGGTCATACATAGTACCACCTAATACACCACCTAAACCACTCACCAACCCAGATCTAATCAAGGTAAGTAGCGCAATCTCTAGCAATGATGGGTTGCACCATGTTTAAGTACTCTGCTACCAGAACTTTCCCTTCCACTGAACACCTCATAAGCAAGAGTGGTCACATCTAGTAATCACCAAAAGCCGACCGCAGCAGGAAGGCCACCGTCACTAGGGACTGAACAAGACAAACTCACTAAGCTCTGAAGGAAGAGACAGACACACAGAATCAAACCAGGGACCGAACCAACCCACACCAACACAGGAAGGCGAGCACCACTGTGAAACCAGTACAATCACAAAAGAACAACTGATAAGAACACCAATGGCCACGAAGAGAAAGATAAGGAGTCTCCTTTGTGAACTGACCCAATCACAACTGCATAACCACAGGAAGGCTACCATCTCTGAGAACCAGACACAACAAAATAGCGGAACGCACAAGAAGAAACACTCAAACAGGACCCCAAACAGGAAGAGCTGGCCACAAGCCACCACTGGCCACTACAGGAGGGCACATGCCATTGTGAATCCAGCATAACTACAGACCCCTCGGATCACCATAGGAAAGTCCTCACCTCAGTAATCGAACCCAAATGCTACTGTATACCTACATACCCCTAGAAGGAGAGACAACTACACAGGAAACTAATCACAGGATGCTATAGGTTACCAACAGGTGGCTCTTACCACAGACAAACATAAGCCACATGCAAAAACCCACACTAGAAAATAACTAGAATCAAAAGACTGAAAGAGGAAGACATAATCTAAGGACATCTTTTGATGTCCTCCACAACTGTGAACCTGACCCCCTACTTCATCAAACCACAGACAGACATTAGCGAAGACAAAACCGAAGGGAGTCACAAAAATACACTACACCAGAACTACAGGTCCTTACAAGAACAGATCAATCCGAAGGACGACATAGGCTCCCACAGTAGAAAACAAAGAAAGGGCACCACAGGAAGGCTTTCAGAACAATTTACCTGACCCAAATATTACTACATCACTGTAGATTCACACACAAAAGAATCTCATTTGAAGTGTACAAGTGCAGGCCCAATAGAAGTCAGCTCTCAACTCAACCCACATCAACCGAAAAAAAAAAAACAATAGAAACACTGCTAGAACCAAGAAACAACTGTCCCAAAAGGGCATAGTCCCCGGAAAACAAGCAACCAAACATAATAAACAAATTCAAAAGGAAAGCACAAAACATGAAACCCTACAGGGAAAATACTGGAAGACGATAGCCTGCAGAAAAAAAGGAAACCAAGAATCACCACTGGTGATCAGGAAACAAAATATACAGGAGGGCACTGGCCCCTGGAAACAACAAAAAAATCAATAAACACAAGGCGCAATGTCAAAAGGAAACCGCATAAGCAAGGAAAGTGAAAGGAAAAGCAGAAATCCTCCTGCACAACGAAACAGGGAAACTAAAGAAAAACAACTGGAGAGCAGGAAATAAAATATCCATGAGTATACTCACCCTGAAAGCAAAAAACATACACCACAAACTTACAGGGATTCGAAGAAAACTAGCCCTAGAAAACAGCCCCCAGGAAATCTACAACATAAATTCTACTAAACAACTACAAATAGAACACCGACATGCCCTGATACAAGAAAGACAAAGAAGCAAGAAAGGGAAACAGAAACAGGAGGGAAACCACAAGCGAGCAAGATGGAAACTACCCACCAGAACTCACCACTCCAAGAAATAAAGAGGACACCACTAAATGAAATAAGGATACAGACCAAGATAAGAACAAGCAAAGATTACTTCGCTCTGTACCTCTCCACCCATGACTCCAACAGCATATAACAGACAATGGGCATACAAGTCACTAACAAGAAACCAATTAAAATAGGATCCCACCTGGACACCAAGACGAATACACCAAAATGCAAACTTGAGCAAGTTGAACAAAATCCCTGAAAATATCCTGGTAGGGACAAAGATCAGAGGCAAACTTGAATCTACATCCATCAATACAGCCAACATCACCAAAGACTGTAACAAAGCACCCATGCACAACCAAACAACCAGCCAACCTGATCCAAAACTAAGCAACCCAGTAATCAACCTAACTGGACTATTCGACGAAGAGACAGAACACCCCATAACAACCTCTGCAAGTAACCCCACCCATGAAAAAATCCCCATCAAGGGAAACCCGACTAAGTACACATCAGTAGAGAAGCGGGATTGAATTGACAACAATGCAGCAAGGAAAACAGACACATTACACTGCAACCGACTCAACGTAAGATTGATGGCTAAACACAAAACTGTAATATACATCCTCCTAAGGGAGGGAGGCATGGACGCACTATTCCTCACAGAAACCTGACAATCAGACAACTACACGACTATAGCTCTCAAAGCCATACCAGACAATTTCAAACCAACAAACCAATACATGCCAACCGAGTAAACCGAAGGAGGTGGAACCACAATCAAACACATCTGCACCATACCACTTCCATCACCCGCCACAGAAGAATTTAAATCCCTCCTCATCAAAATAAAACTCAATGACCAAACAAACATAGTATTCCTTATGATCTACAGACTGCCCTCCTACAACCAGAAATACAGAACTATGCAATACAATTTGCTGATGCCATTGCCGACCACTCTGTCTAACATGACAAACTAATTGTCCTTGGAGACTGCAAAGACTGGAGGGGGTATCTGTATTTCCGCCCCCTATGCAGTTAGGGTACAGGCACAGAGCACCTCAGCCAAGGTTCTGTAATGGTAGCTATGGAGGAGCAACCAAGGCTGAGGCTCAAGGGAGGTGGTGCAGGCTTGTTCTTAAGTACAGTGAATGCCTGAGTCCTCACAAATGAATGTCCACACACTATGTTATATGATAACAGAGTTCTTTGTATCCAATAAAAAAATTCAAGTAAATATGTACATCAATAAATAACACACTTTGTACTCAGGTAACACTATCCTAATAATGATGAATATATAAACATCTATGTGGTACCAGAATATACTATAGATTCAATGTAGAATGCACTAACTGCTGACAGTTATTACTAAGCATAGGAATCATAAAGCATTGGTTACTGGCATATCTATTATTGCAGAAAGGCAGGTTAGAGTAGGAACACTGTCAGAATGTTTTTTTAAAGGCAATACTGAGTGAGGATCCTGTCACCTGGGCAACCTGTGAGGGATAAGTTTAGGTGTTCTGTATCTTGTCCATAACAGCCACGTCCAAATATGTTCAATAATGTGCTGCTTATTTTTTCACAGAACCCACTACCGCAAAGTACCTGGAAAGCCACAGGAGAACAGAATCCACAGCAATGCTGGGACCCACTGCTCTTTCTCATCACAGTACCTTGGGTGCCTTGGCAGGTGAAGTGGTGGAGTTTCTTGGCTTTACTCAATGATCCCCCTTGAGGATGGACTCCCTTTGGAAGAAGGAGTACCTGGGATGTCAATGGTGAGAATAAAGAGGGAACCAATCAGTGTCGGAACGGCAGCACCTTCGGTCTTTCCTGTGGTCTCTGTTGGTGGGTCGTTACTCCGGCTGTGGATGTCCCAAAAACATGAAACTTGCCGTGAACCAGGGGCGTTGCTAGGGGGGGGCTAAGGGGGCTATAGCCCCTGATCTTTTGGTTGTAGCCCCGGATAGAATCTCAGGAGCTACAGCCAAAAGACTAGCTAGCCCCCAGTCCCAACAGTTCTGACATCAGCTTAGCCCCGGGTCTTTTCCAGACCTAGCAACTCCCCTGCCGTGAACCCTGACAAGGCCTGGCTGAAGAAGATAAGACCCTTGGTGCCCTCGGATGACTTTCAATTCTGATGGGTGCAGTGGCAGAAATAGGTGCCAAATTTTGGGATTTCGTGGTTTACCACCTTTTGGTTCTTTGGTGCTGCAGCTGCAACAAGGACCTCAGGATGGCTTCTCATGACCTGGACATGAGCACTGGATGGACTGCAGGCCCTCACTAAGTCTGGACACTGAGGACGTCTTCTTCAGGTTTTGGTTATGGCAAACCAACCGGTAAACACTCCACTGCAGACAGACACCCTGGACCCTCTCCAGCACGGACACATGGACAGATGTCATGACAGGTATACCCCATGACATATTCTTTAGAGATTTGCAACTATCGCAGCTCCGGGGGCCAAACATGCCAAACAACACTATGCTAGTGTATCCCCTCTTCTGGGTTATACTCAACAACCTGACTTCCATTGATCACTAACACTCCTCCGGAACCTAGGTGACACAGACAAAATTCTTGGCTTCAAGAGGTTCAGGCACTCCACTTCTGGACCCGCGAAGATCCCTTCTCCGGACGGCAGGCATGCAGGACTGACTTCCAGGACACTTTGGATGAAGAGCAGCAGTTGTACGATGTTCCCTTGTAGCTCGGGAAGAGGTGGCCTCTCCAGGTCCTCTCTGGTTCAGTCCTTGAGTCAGCATAGCAGCTTCTGGATTGCTTGAAGATTTGCAGCCACAGACTTCTTCCTCCAGCTGGACTGTGTGAGAGAAGGGCATCAACGACCGGTGGGGGGTGTCTGTACTTCCGCTCCCTATATGGTGGAGGAGAGGCACAGGAGACCCCAGCCAAGATTCTCTATTACGGTAGCAATGGTCGAGCAATCAAGGCCTAGCTTCTCAGGAGGTGATGCGGGCTGGTTCTTAAGTACAGTGTAGTCCCCAAGCCCCCACAAAGGAATATCCACACTCTGTATTGGTTAGAACACAGTCTTTATATAATCAATATTCAAGGTTATGTACACTTATCATAATAACTCACTTTGTACTACGGAAAAATCAACAATGGCAAATATATACAATTCTAAAGTGGTACCACCCTTTGTATTAGATCTCATTAAAGTGCATGAACAATACTGTACCATGTCACACAGACCAATAGAGTGAAACCAGCAATAGAGAGAGGAGAGAAAATAAGATGATTGAGCAATAGGCAGAATACTGGCCCCTACCACTAGGCACAGTTCTGTGTGGAGATCCCCCCCACCTGGGCAACCTGTAAAACAAAGATGTAGCGCACGCCCAGTCCATATATTGCTCTGCAAGTCTTATTCTCTCCTATAATGTTTTTACCCCCCCAATGTACCTGGTGGAGTCGAGCTCCTTGAAGAGGCGTCGACAAACGTCGAGGAACTCGCTGTTCGGCGACGGGGAATCGACGGCCCTTCTTGAATGCCTTCCCTTTCAAGCGGGAGGCACGGGGCGTCGAACGTCCGTCGACGAACGAGGTAGAACGGTGTCGGTGAGGCGGCAGCTTCGTCCGCGCGGTGCTCGTCAGCGTCGGAGCGTCGGCGTCCTGCAAGGCAGAGGCGTGCGGGGCACCTCGGTGACAATAGTTCTGGACCGCAAAGATTGTAGAGACGGAGGCCCAGCAAGGGCGTCGAGTCGGTCGAGTCTTTGGGGTCTTCGGGTGGCGGGAAACCCACCGGCAGGTTTCTCCTCGGCGCGTTGGTCGTCCTCGACTTTCTCCGGCAGGATAAGCGGTCGACGATGCGGTCGAGAGAGTCCATCGGTTGAATGTTCTTAGGCAACGGAGCGGCCGGCTCCGGTCGTCGGCGGCTCAGCGTCAAGGGGTTCCCACGGCTGGGCAACACCACTTCGATGGGCCTCCAGCGGTTACACAACCCTGCGAATCCTGGTCGACGGCAATGGACTTCGACGGCGTCGATGTCCGGGTGCTTCACTTCGATCTCCTCAGCGGTCCCGTCTCGGGTCGACAGCCTTTCGAGGGTCTGTCTTCCAGGGCGCTTCGGCGAAGATGGAGCGGTGCTCTATGGTCCCTCGGAGCACGGGAAGAGGGCGCCTTACCAGGTCCTCTCTCGGGTCAGCCCTCGACGATCTCGTCAGCCTTCAGATCGGTCGAAGCAAATGCCACAGCAAGTCTTCTTCTTCCAGCTGGACGTCGAGGATCAGCAGTTCCAGTTACTCTTATAGTGGAGACTCAGCTCCAGAACGCTGCTGAACACAATGGTCGCTTCTCAACCAATGGTTCCTTCTGAACACAATGGTCGCTTCTGAGCCAATGGTTCCTTCTGAACACTTTTCCAGTGGTGAGAGGTCCCCAGATATACTATCCTGTCTCTCATCCACACTGCTGGCACACACTCAGCAGCCAATCATACAGAAGGGCATTCATGCAGTCAGTCAGCCAATCAGGCACACAGTGCATTCAGGCCACACTCCTCCCTTCCAGACACTCACAACAAGAAATGTGGATTGGGACAAGTACCCAGCCATTCAACACTACACACTGCATTCAGGCCAGTTTCGGGCAGGGCTGTCTCAGTCTTTGTCTCTCATGCCAGAAACCAGACAACCACAACAAGAAGTGTATATTGGTCACACACTTCATTCACCCAGGTCCCACCCACAGGAGGTACCCACAACATACAGACACTGGGAAGGCTCCAGTCAGTCTAGCTGGGCCTTCACAACAATACCATATATGGAACTTCCACCCAACAGCCAGTCAGGGGGAAGGGACAGAGACAGGGCTTCCCAGGACTTTGGGAAAACAAGTTAACAGGCCATAGAAAGCAAGAGGCCACAGGGGCCATCTTGTTTCCTATCAGGAATCAACAGATCCCAATGGCAGGGCCTGGGTATCCCAAAATGGAGGACACCCGGAGCACCTGTCAATTTCAGCATGGAGCTGCCACCAGCCTGCTCTGGGGCCACCCACAGGTGCCCAAAAACATACACTAGGGGCACAGGGTTGTACCCCTACCCATGGGTGCCATAAGGGTATCCCATGGGTCTGTTCACCAAACCAAAAGAGAGAGCTGCACTGCCAGGAGTCCCACATGGACTCCGGGGCAGAAAACATAACAGAACACACGGTAAAAAGCAGTAAAAGGACAAGGGTTCAGAGGCCCTGTCCCTCAGATGCATTTCCAGCATCACAGTCGCCCCCCCCAGACTGAGGTGGAGGGTGTCTAATCTCCCACGGGATAGACACCCTCATCCAGACGGTCAGCATACCTTCTGGAAAGGCCATCTGCATTATCGTGACTCTTCCCTGGTCTGTGCTTTATGGTGAAGTCTAGCCCTTGCAAGCTAATGGACCACCTGAGCAATTTCGGGTTCTCACCCTTCATCTGCATAAGCCACTTCAGAGGTTTATGATCTGTTTGGACCTTGAAGGTGGACCCCGTAAGGTAGGGCCTAAAACGCCTAGGGCTCCAAACTATGCTAAAACACTCCTTTTCAACAGTAGCCCACCTAAGTTCTATACCCTTGAGTTGTCTACTGATGAATATGATAGGGTGTTCTCTCCCTTTGTCATCTAACTGGGACAAGACAGCTCCAATTCCGGTGTCGCAGGCATCCGTCTGGACGATAAAGGGTCAGCTGTAGTCAGGCGCACTCAACACAGGGGCCCTGCACAGACTTTCTTTCAAGCCATCAAAGGCCCTCTGACAGTCTTCGATCCAATTAACCTTCCTAGGCTGCTTGGGTGACGTTAGACCTGTCAGAGGCGCAGCTATGGTCCCATAGTCTGCCATGAAATTGCGATAGTACCCAGTCAGGCCCAAAAAGGCCCTCACCTGGGTTTGAGTAGTGGGAGTCTCCCAGTTCTGTACATCCTGTACTTTACTGGAGAGAGGTTGGATTTGACCCCCTCCTACCTCATGACCAAGATAGGTAACTTTCCCCTGAGCTATCTGGCACATGGTGGCCTTGATAGTGAGGTTAGCCCTTTTCAAGGCCTGCAACACCTTATCCAGATGTGTCAAATGCTCTTCCCAGGTGGAACTGTAGACGGCAATGTCGTCTAAGTAAGCCACACAAAAGGCTTCCAGCCCACTGAGCGCATGGTTGACCAATCTCTGGAAGGTGGCAGGGGCATTCTTCAACCCAAAAGGCATGACCCTAAACTGGTAGAGTCCCTCAGGTGTTGAGAAGGCCGTCTTTTCCTTGGCATAGTCCGTCAGAGCTATTTGCCAATAGCCTGAGGTAAGGTCAAAGGTGCTCACAAACTTGGCAGCACCTATGGTGTCCACGAGCTCATCAGCCCTGGGCAATGGGTGCACGTCAGTTTTGGTGACGGCATTGACTCCTCGGTAGTCCACACAGAACCTCCAATCCTTGGTACCCGCCTGGGAACTTGCCTTGGGGACAAGGACCACTGGACTGGACCAGGGACTGGTTGAGGGTTCAATAACACCCAGATCCAACATCTTGGCGACCTCAGCCTGGATGTGGTTCTTAACGGTATCTGACATACGGTAGCACCTGCTTTTGACAGGCACACTGTCACCAGTGTCAATTTCATGCTTACACCACGGTGTAAGCCCTGGCTTCAGTGAAAACAGAGAGGCATACTGTTGGAGCAAAGCCCTACAGGCCCTCTGTTGCTCTGTTGTCAAATCTGGAGAGAGATGTACTCCCTCCACTGAGCCATCCTGAGGGTTGCTATGCAGCAAATCAGGAAGGGGCTCACTCTCATCCTCTTCTTGCCCGGAAGCTAGCAAGAGACATGAGACCTCTGCTCGCCGGTGGAAAGGCTTGAGCCTGTTGACATGGAATATCTGAGGGGCTACCCCAGAGGCTCCCATGTCAACCAGATAATTGACTTCGCCCATCTTGGAGATGATCCTGAAGGGTCCAGTCCACTTGTCTGCCAAAGCTCTAGGCTTGGTAGGCTCCATCACAAGGATTTCCTGTCCCAGAGTCCAATCCACTTGAGAGGCTTTAAGGTCATGCCAGTACTTATTCAATTCCTGGCTGGCCTTGAGATTTGCTGTTGCCTGACCCATCATCTGTGTCATCCTCCGTCGGAGGCCTAACACATAGTCCCCCACTTGCTTGGCGGGACCCGGAGGGGTGGCTTCCAAGCCTTCTCTGATCAAGGCGAGGGGCCCCCTCACGGGATGTCCAAAGAGTAACTCAAAGGGGCTGAAACCAACACCCTCTTGAGGTACCTCCCTGTAAGCAAACAGCAGGCATGGCAGGAGGAGATCCCATTTCCTCCTTAGGGGTTTTTCCAAAGCCCCTAGCATGCCCTTGAGAGTTTTATCAATTCTCTCAACCAGACCATTGGTCTTGGGGTGGTAAGAGGTGGAGAACTTGTAGGTTACCCCGCACTCTTTCCACAGGGTTTTCATGTAACTAGACATGAAGTTGGATCCTCTGTCAGAGACAACCTCCTTGGGGAATCCAACACGGGTGAAAATGCCCAGGAGAGCCCTGGCAACCACCTTGGCAGTAACAGTCCGAAGGGGTATCGCCTCAGGGTACCTGGTGGCATGATCTACCAAGACCAGGATGAACCGATGTCCACCTGAAGTGGGAGGGTCAAGGGGACCGACGATGTCGATGCCCACCCTCTCAAATGGTGTGCCAACCACTGGCAACGGCTGCAGTGGGGCAATGACACTGCCTCCAGTCTTGCCAGACAACTGACAAGTTGGGCAGGTCCTGCAGTGGGACTCCACCCTACTCCCATCCGTGGCCAGTAGAAATGGGCAGAGAGCCTCTGCTTAGTCTTCTTGGTCCCAAGATGACCCGCCAAGGGCACCTCATGCGCCAACTGCAGTAGGAAGGGCCTGTAAACCTGGGGTACCATCAACCTCTTGCGGGCACCAGGTTCAGGCTTAGTGGGCTCACTAACAAGGAGCTCACCCTCCCAATAAATCCGGAATGTCCTAGGCACTTCTCCTTGTGCCTGGGCCAGGGCCTGTTTTCTCAGTCCCTCGAGAGAGTGGCACTCTCTCTGTCCCTTACAGAAGTCCGCACGGGAGGGTCCCCCTTCAGCTAACAAGCATTGAAGGTCAGGATGATCCTCCGGGTTGAGAACCTCTCCCACAGGAGAGTCTTCTGTCTCTTCTCCCACAGGAGTTGAGTTTGGGTTTTCCACTGGACCCAGCCCGTCCGGAGCATGGATCCCAATGGGTGCTGTCGGAACAGCGGGAAGAGAAGGTGCTCCCTCCACAGAGGTGGCCTTCTTGGTCTTCCTTCTTCTTGCCTTAGGCCTCGCCTTTGGCTCGGGTACCTGACCCACAGCCAGACCCGGTGTCACCTGTGACCTAGTGACGGCAGCCTTATAACTGGAGGGACAGCCCTTATAATGGACAGGATATAGTGGGCTGAGGTTTCAAAATATATGTATACAGTGGGTGGTCCTGTCCGCTAAAGTTGAGGGTACTGCACGTGTTTAGTGGGCAGTGAATTCTTTTAAACCTTCCTGGGTTTCTTATGTCAGGCTCAGTAGATCCCTAACATAAGGTGAGAAAACAACCTTAGACAGTTAAATAGGTTTTAATAAAGGTAGCCTTTTTTATTTTTTAAGTGGCTTGTTTTGCAATTTTTTTAAACATATAGAGAAGACATTTCAACTCAAAGATTCGAAAAGAAATCATATAGAGAAGACATTTCAACTCAAAGATTCGAAAGAAAATAGGCATGTCAAGGCGCAGAAGTGCACAATGGGGAAACAGGATTTAGCATTTTCATATTTCAATCTACATGCCTCTTAGTAGCATCATGTTTAGAATACAATTTCTTAACATACAATACTTTTTTTTCTAATTAATTGACATTTTCTGTACGAAAAAGATACAAAAGTGATAGTGATAGCCAGCTAGTGCTGGTCCGAGACCGAGAGAGACTGGTCCGACGTCTGTTAATCAAATAAAGAAAGTTCTGTGTGTTCCTGAGCTGTGGTCTTACAACAAGCTGCCCTTAGGAGCACTGACGTTTCGATTGATAAAAGGTTACAATCTTCATCTGGGGCCTTAGTATATTCAGGTCTCCCTGTTCCCTGCACCCTGGAGCAGTGTGGAACCTCCTGTGGCTCCAGAGGTGAGTGGGGGTCCAATGAACCTCGTGAGAGTTCTGGGGGTCCAGTGCGGACTACAGCCCAGACAACACGAGTACGGCATACGCAGTCGAACCGTGCATTGACCCCAAACCACACAGGGTACACCTCCAGGCACCCGGATCATTTCGAGGCTGCCCACTAAAACCAGCATTTACACTGGACCCCCAGAACTCTCACGAGGTTCATTGGACCCCCACTCACCTCTGGAGCCACAGGAGGTTCCACACTGCTCCAGGGTGCAGGGAACAGGGAGACCTGAATATACTAAGGCCCCAGATGAAGATTGTAACCTTTTATCAATCGAAACGTCAGTGCTCCTAAGGGCAGCTTGTTGTAAGACCACAGCTCAGGAACACACAGAACTTTCTTTATTTGATTAACAGACGTCGGACCAGTCTCTCTCGGTCTCGGACCAGCACTAGCTGGCTATCACTATCACTTTTGTATCTTTTTCATACAGAAAATGTCAATTAATTAGAAAAAAAAGTATTGTATGTTAAGAAATTGTATTCTAAACATGATGCTACTAAGAGGCATGTAGATTGAAATATGAAAATGCTAAATCCTGTTTCCCCATTGTGCACTTCTGCGCCTTGACATGCCTATTTTCTTTCGAATCTTTGAGTTGAAATGTCTTCTCTATATGATTTCTTTTCGAATCTTTGAGTTGAAATGTCTTCTCTATATGTTTAAAAAAATTGCAAAACAAGCCACTTAAAAAATAAAAAAGGCTACCTTTATTAAAACCTATTTAACTGTCTAAGGTTGTTTTCTCACCTTATGTTAGGGATCTACTGAGCCTGACATAAGAAACCCAGGAAGGTTTAAAAGAATTCACTGCCCACTAAACACGTGCAGTACCCTCAACTTTAGCGGACAGGACCACCCACTGTATACATCTAGTGACGGCAGCAGCAGTCATGGGAAGACCATCCGAGATCAACCCCAACTCTACTAGATCATTTCCTAACAAAATTTTAGCAGGGACATTGTCCTGAACCAGGACAGGAAGCTTTGCTGTCTTGTCTCCAATCATGAGGGTGACTAAGGCTACAGGTGATAAATTGGGAGGCCCACCAGCTAACCTGGTGGTTTGCAGAGGAGCACCTTCATAGTCCTCTGGCTTGAGCAGGGTCCTGTCTACCACTGTCATGCTTGCCCCAGTGTCTCTCAAACCAGTAGAAGGCTGGCCATTCAAGAGGACACTTCTCAAAAACCTACGGGTGTTCTGTGGGATAGTCGCCAGTACTTCTGCATACTGGTCCCAGGCCCCAAGGGACACTAAGGAAATCTCCACCGGAGCACCAAATGTGATCCTGGCAGAGGAGGGGAGGACAGTGGCCTCCACCTCAGACACGGGGTAAGGGTAGGTCAGGCTGACAGCCTGTACTCCAAGTGCCTTACCTTTACACTTGGGGTCACCCCTTTTGTGATCCAGAGCCCCACAGTCCCAACAAGCGCCAGGAGTGCGGGGTACGGTACTGGAACCACTGGGAGCCTGCTTTGCAGCAGGTGGACCACTACTCTTATTCCCACCCCCAGATGACTTATCCCCACTAGATTTTTGGGTCTTAGGAGAGGAAGGTTTTGGTTTACCCGACTGTGACTGCTTGGGGGACTCCTCAGCTTTCTGAGAGGCCCCCTTCTCTTTGTCCTTGTCCTTCCCACTGGAGTCCTTAGGGGACACCCGGTGGGAGACCCACTTGTCAGCCAACCTAGCCAGCTTAAAGGGGTCCAAAATGTTCTGGTCAGCCACATACTGACGCAGCTCTGGTGAACAGGCTTCAGAGAAATGCTCAAAAAACAAGAAGTGGGACAATTCAACAAAAGTCTTAACCTTGTATCCATCGATCCACCCCATCATGTTCATGTGCGCAACACTCACCCAGTCAACCCAAGACACATTCTCTCTTTTCTTAAAATCTCTGAACCTTCTAAGGTATTGGGTAGGTGTCTTGCCAAACTTGGCAATCAAAGCAGACTTCATACATTCGTACTGACCCCTTTCTTCCTCACTCAGCTTCAGAATACAGTCATACCCGGTTTGAGGCACTCTGCTTAACAAACACTTCGCCCAATCTCTTTTATCCACATCATGAATCGCACAAGCCATTTCAAACGCTTCGATCCATTGGAGGATATCTGAACCCTCCACAAATACACCAACCAAATCTTTCATAAACTTGGTGGCTGGGGACCTGACACTCTCACTGGTTTTAGCTGAAGTCTCCACTCTAGCTTTCTCTAGCTGGATTCTCTGACATTCAGTGTCCTGGCTCTTGAGTTCAAGGTCCTTATTTTTGAGCTCCACTTGTTGAGCCAACTCCTCTTTCTTAAGTTCAGCATCTATTTCCAACTTGCGGTATTCAAAGGCCAATTTCATCCTTAATAACTCAAGCTCCAAGGAATTGCTGGGGTTTGGAACAGAGGCAGCAGGAATGGCGGCATTCCCAGAAACAGATTCAGCAGAAACCCCAGGGGCAGAGTCCTCATTGGTTGCATTCCCCCCCTCATCAAGAGTTTCACTATCAGTCTGGTAGTCCACCAGGGCAGCTATCAGCTCAGCCCTAGACTTATCCACAAAGTCTAACTCCCTGGCTTCACAAGCACTCTGGAGAGCCTCCAAGCTCATCCGAGTTAATTTGCCATTTGCAATAGACTCCATTGTTTGTAATGCAGTTATCTTGTACACAACTAAACCTTAATTTAATAAAGGGCAAATATCCTTTGTAAGTGGCACGGTTATACACTGATTCTTAAAACCATAAGCATCCCACCGCTGCCACCAGTGTGAGAGAAGGGCCTCAACGACCGGTGGGGGGTGTCTGTACTTCCGCTCCCTATATGGTGGAGGAGAGGCACAGGAGACCCCAGCCAAGATTCTCTATTACGGTAGCAATGGTCGAGCAATCAAGGCCTAGCTTCTCAGGAGGTTATGCGGGCTGGTTCTTAAGTACAGTGTAGTCCCCAAGCCCCCACAAAGGAATATCCACACTCTGTATTGGTTAGAACACAGTCTTTATATAATCAATATTCAAGGTTATGTACACTTATCATAATAACTCACTTTGTACTACGGAAAAATCAACAATGGCAAATATATACAATTCTAAAGTGGTACCACCCTTTGTATTAGATCTCATTAAAGTGCATGAACAATACTGTACCATGTCACACAGACCAATAGAGTGAAACCAGCAATAGAGAGAGGAGAGAAAATAAGATGATTGAGCAATAGGCAGAATACTGGCCCCTACCTCTAGGCACAGTTCTGTGTGGAGATCCCCCCCACCTGGGCAACCTGTAAAACAAAGATGTAGCGCACGCCCAGTCCATATATTGCTCTGCAAGTCTTATTCTCTCCTATAATGTTTTTACCCCCCCAATGTACCTGGTGGAGTCTAACTCCTTGAAGAGGCGTCGACAAACGTCGAGGAACTCGCAGTTTGGCGACGGGGAATCGACGGCCCTTCTTGAATGCCTTCCCTTTCAAGCGGGAGGCACGGGGCGTCGAACGTCTGTCGACGAACGAGGTAGAACAGTGTCGGTGAGGCGGCAGCTTCGTCCGAGCGGTGCTCGTCGGCGTCGGAGCGTCGGCGTCCTGCAAGGCAGAGGCGTGCGGGGCACCTCGGTGACAATAGTTCTGGACCGCAAAGATTGTAGAGACGGAGGCCCAGCAAGGGCGTCAAGTCGGTCGAGTCTTTGGGGTCTTCGGGTGGCGGGAAACCGACCGGCAGGTTTCTCCTCGGCGCGTTGGTCGTCCTCGACTTTCTCCGGCAGGATAAGCGGTCGACGATGCGGTCGAGAGAGTCCTTCGGTTGAATGTTCTTAGGCAACGGAGCGGCCGGCTCCGGTCGTCGGCGGCACAGCGTCAAGGGGTTCCCACGGCTGGGCAACACCACTTCGACGGGCCTCCAGCGGTTATACAACCCTGCGAACCCTGGTCGACGGCAATGGACTTCGACGGCGTCGATGTCCGGGTGCTTCACTTCGATCTCCTCAGCGGTCCCGTCTCGGGTCGACAGCCTTTCAAAGCAAATGCCACAGCAAGTCTTCTTCTTCCAGCTGGACGTCGAGGATCAGCAGTTCCAGTTACTCTTAGAGTGGAGACTCAGCTCCAGAACGCTGCTGAACACAATGGTCGCTTCTCAACCAATGGTTCCTTCTGAACACAATGGTAGCTTCTGAGCCAATGGTTCCTTCTGAACACTTTTCCAGTGGTGAGAGGTCCCCAGATATACTATCCTGTCTCTCATCCACACTGCTGGCACACACTCAGCAGCCAATCATACAGAAGGGCATTCATGCAGTCAGTCAGCCAATCAGGCACACAGTGCATTCAAGCCACACTCCTCCCTTCCAGACACTCACAACAAGAAATGTGGATTGGGACAAGTACCCAGCCATTCAACACTACACACTGCATTCAGGCCAGTTTCGGGCAGGGCTGTCTCAGTCTTTGTCTCTCATGCCAGAAACCAGACAACCACAACAAGAAGTGTATATTGGTCACACACTCCATTCACCCAGGTCCCACCCACAGGAGGTACCCACAACATACAGACACTGGGAAGGCTCCAGTCAGTCTAGCTGGGCCTTCACAACAATACCATATATGGAACTTCCACCCAACAGCCAGTCAGGGGGAAGGGACAGAGACAGGGCTTCCCAGGACTTTGGGAAAACAAGTTAACAGGCCATAGAAAGCAAGAGGCCACAGGGGCCATCTTGTTTCCTATCAGGAATCAACAGATCCCAATGGCAGGGCCTGGGTATCCCAAAATGGAGGACACCGGAGCACCTGTCAATTTCAGCACGGAGCTGCCACCAGCCCATACCCTGCTCAGGGGCCACCTACAGGTGCCCAAAAACATACACTAGGGGCACAGGGTTGTACCCCTACCCATGGGTGCCATAAGGGTATCCCATGGGTCTGTTCACCAAACCAAAAGAGAGAGCTGCACTGCCAGGAGTCCCACATGGACTCCGGGGCAGAAAACATAACAGAACACACGGTAAAAAGCAGTAAAAGGACAAGGGTTCAGAGGCCCTGTCCCTCAGATGCATTTCCAGCATCACAGACTGTAGGATACAAGCTTAAGATGACTTCAACTTCAGCTTCAGGTTTCTTGTTAAAGCTTCTGACAAGGAGGTGAGTGTGAGGCCCCTTGTTATACTAAACACTCCCCATTTATTCCAGCTGGGTGAGGCTCAGAAAGTCAATAACACACACGTGCTTTAATGCAGGCAGCAACCAATTAGACTCACAGACGTTCAGGCTATTCACCAGAACCCAGACACCCACAACAGAGAATGTGGATTGAGGGCTACTCCCCAGCCTTTCAGTATACCACACGGAATTCATTCCAGCTTCAGTCAGGGCTGGCTCAGGCATTGTGTCACACAATCAAAACCAGACACCCACAATACAGAATGCATGTTGACTACTAACTCCATTCAGGTAGGCTGTACCCCAAGGGTGTAGCCACATCAAACAGTCCATGGGAAGGCTCCAGATAGTCTGGCAGGAGGCAGCCCCAGAGCCATATCTAGTCATTCTACCCAACAACCATGCAGGGAGAGGTAACAGAGTCAGGGCTTCTCAGGGATTTGAGAAACAAGAGGCTAAGGCAAAGGAAACCAAAAAGCCACCAGTGCCCATCTTGCCTTTGTGCAGCAATCCATTGATTCCTATGGCAGGGCCTGTGCATCCCAAAATGGAGGTTACCTGGACCCACTGTCATATCATCATCTTGCTGCCACCAACCCATGCCCTGCTCTGTGGGCAACACAAATGTGCATACAGGTGTGTACCCCTACCCATGGACACCCTATGGGTATCTCATGGGCACTTTTCACCAAGAATAAAATGAAGAGCTGCGCTGCCAGAGGTCCAAACTGGACTTCTGGGCAGAACATAAGCAGAACACACAGAATAAGGAGGTATAGGACAAGGAGACCCTGTCCCTCCAATGCATTTCCAGCAACACAGAGATTTTAACATCTGGTTTGAAAGAGAGAACAAAATCACACCCAATTCGCTGTGTGCACTTCTTGAAACGCTTCCCTTCAAGCACTGGAAAGTTCAAATTTCCAGTGCTACGCTGACGATACTCATCTTCAGGCTACCCTCGGCCACCTCCTCTCCTTTTCTCATCTCTGATTGCCTTACTGCCATTCAAGATTGGTGTTCCACTAACGATCTCTGTCTGAACGCCAGCAAGACTGAAATCCTCATAATTCTCCGTCCTTTCCCCTCACTCTCTGGCTGGCCTCCCTTGGCCCTCCTCCTACCACCACCTGCGAGGCTAAGAACCTCAGGGTCATCTTTGATTCTGCACTTTCCTTCTCTGCCCACATCTCTGAGGTCTCTAAAAAGTCAAACTTCCTACTGCACCTCCTCAGAGGTACTCTACCTTTCCTGTCTTTTCCCCAGAAGCTCAGTGTCTCCCAAGCTCTGTTTCTCTCCAGGTTGGATTGTTGTAACAGCCTCTTTCTAAATCGACCTGCCTCTCCTCTCTGCCCTCTGCAACTAATCCAGAACAGGACTGCAAGACTTGTCCTTGGCCTCAAGCCCTGGGGTTGTATCTCTCCAGCTCTGAAATCTCTCCATTGGCTCCCAGTGGATACAAGGATTAAATTTAAAACCCTCTGCATTGTCCACAAGGCTTTCTGTGCCTGGGTCCAAACTATCTTCAGCTATCCCTCCGTAAATACCTCCCCTCTCGAGCTCTTCACTCCGCCAGCTCTAACTCCCTCAGGGTCAGTCGGTTTTCTAAGAAACAAGCTGGGGGGTAGATCTCTGTCTTCGGCTGGGGCCTTCCTCTGGAACAGCCTCCCTGCCACTCTAAAACTTGAGTAAAACCATCTCAGGTTCCGTAAGCACCTCAAGACCTTCCTCTTTGCATCTGCCTTCGCCCCCCCCTCTCTCCGGCTGATCTGTTCTCTCTTGGCACCTTGTATCGGAACACCCTGTGTCCTCTGGTCCCATGTTCCTGCTCACCCTGCCACCCTACCAGACTGCCTCTGGGCCACCTGTTGCACTGGTGTTTGTATCTTTACCCATAAAACCCCCCTTTTTCCCCCCTGCATTTATCAGACCCACCTTATCTGCTGCCTTAAAACTAGCACTTGCCACTTGGATGGAATACCACTTTGTGCTGATTTTATTATTTATTTATTTTATTATTATTTATCCTGTTTCTCCTTTGCTCTGCACTTTCCACTTTCTCCCTCCCTTCCATGAACTTTTCCTCTCCCCCTCTTCCATACACTTGCACGTTCTCAATGTCACTGGGCCTAGTAAGATCGTTGTTTTTGTTCTCCCCTTTTCCCCTGTTCCCCCTCCCTTGCCTTTTCCCACTCTGAAACACCTGTGTATGAGCGTGATATAAATAAAATATATCATATCATATCATATCATATAGTAAACAGTTCCACCCACAAAGCCGGACACACCCTTGATGCTATCTTCTGCAGAGAAGCACTCTGTGCATCCGCCCCACCAATACCAATGGTATAGAGTGATCACCACTTGAAACCATTTTCTGTCAAACTTCAACCCGGTCACAACCTGAAAATGCAATACTACACACTAAAAGAAGCTGGAAAACCCAGGACCTGGGGCCCTTAAGCGAACTGCTAGAATCGACTCAACCAAACACTGATGAGTTGAAAAGACTGACCCCGGACTCAACAGAAAAAATACACAACGCATGATCACTGAGGCCTTAACCCATCTAGCACCCACTAAACCATTTAAAGCCACAGCAAAAAAGATGGCATCAAGATGGTTCACTGGAGAACTAAGACAACTCAAAAAAACCAACTGCAAACTGGAAAATAATATGTAGAAACCGTTACAATCAAGCGGATAAAATAAAATAACGAAGACAACTTAGAATATGGAAATCTGCGGTCCTCAAAGCAAAAAAAAGCATACAATTCCACAACGATTCTATCCGCAACTAACTCATAGAAGGAACTCTTCAAAATCATCAATGAAATCCCACACCCTGCAATAAAGGCACCATCCCATCACAAGCACTATGATACAACATCACCAACTACCTTAAAAAAATAGAAACAATTCTACAGGCCATTGAAGCAAGCCATACAACTATAAACCCAACCACAGGATCTCCATCAACAAACAAGCCACTAATTACATCAAGACTGTACGAGTTTGAACTAATAGACGAAGATGCTTTCTCCACACTAATAAAGGAAAACAACCTCGCCGGATCTCCTTGCGATCCTTGCCAACCAAGCATTTACAGAGAAATCCTCAAACATAACACCCCAGGAGCACACTTCTGCCTAATGATTTGCCAATAACTAAATACAGCAGATATACCAAAATCTTTCAAATCAGCAAACATCAAACCTATACTTAAAAACAAAACGGAAAGTGCAAAAGACCCCAGCAACTACAGACTGATTTCCAACCTGCTGCACCCGGCAAAAACATTGGAGAAGCATGTATAATAATAATATTCTACTCAACTATGTAGAAACAAATGGATTACTCAACTGCTCCCAAGTCGGCTTCAGACCCAGCAGAAGAACAGAATCAGTGCTGCAATCAATGTGGGGTGACTTCAGAATAAACGCAACAATATAATATCTGCCCCCATACGTCTAGACATATCAGCAGCTTTCGAATCAATCATAAACACAACGCTAATCGAAAGGCTTGAGGAATACGGTGTAAAAGACTCTGACTAAAATCCATCCTCAGAAATCTACCACCCTTTTGATCAACCTCCAAATCGTCTCGTGCTGAGTGCCTCAAGGCTCCAGCCTCAACCCTCTCTGTTTCAACCTTTACATGTCGCCTTTCGAGAAAATCATTAGGAATCATGGACTGACCGCCTACAACTATGCAGATGATACAAAACTGATTGTCAAGATAGCCACAATTTAAGACCCAAATGACACCCTCAACAAGTGCCGCACAGACATACAGTTAGATGGTAACCAACAATCTCAAATTAAACCTGGCCAAAACGGAAATAATGATCCCAGCCCCAGGGGACTTCCCAATCAACTCACAGCTAAACTGGCCACCTGGCATGGGATCCCACCCGGACACATCAAATGTAGTAAAGAACTTGGGGTTACTAATGGACAACAGACTCTCACTGGAATCACAGGTGAATGCTATTACAAAGAAACGCTTCTACCTCATGAGATTAATCACACAGATGCTGCCCTCTCTATCCTTCCCACACAAAACCCTCACAATCATCTCCCTAGATCTATCAAAAACCAACTATTAAATAGCCTCTCCCTTTGAAATGCCAGAACCGCTTACCAAAAAACTCCAGCGCATCCAACACACACTGCAGCAAGGATACTTCGAAGATTAAACAGAAGAAACCACACCACGCTAGTGCTAAGAAGCGTACAGTGGCGTCTGGTTAAAAAACAAATAAAATTCAAATCTCTTTGCATTGCCCACAAATCATTACACAGACAAGGAGCGGAATACCTGCAGGCCAAATTCAATGGCTAGCATCCAGGAAGAGACCTAAGATCCAGCGCCATCTCCACATCGAAAGGAAACTATTTGAAAAAAAGAATTTTGGAGGAACAGCATTCTTGCGCCTAATTACCAACATATGGAACACAATGCCAAAGGAAATCAGGATAATAGAAGACCATCTCACACTTAGAATATGACTGAAAACTTGGCTGTTCAACTCACAATGACCAGCACAAAGTGGACACCCCCAATGACACGTTTCGTTTGACTTACATGTATCTCTGACTATTGCAGTAGGGTAAACATGGTTAGGGAATTCACTAATATGGTCTTTATCTAAATTTCTCCCCACCAGATTTCATTGCTCATTGGTGGACGCATTTTGCCACCTTTGATTTACTAAATGGAGAGATGATAAATTCCCCCTTCTCTCTGGCAGTGACATAATTTCATGTCTGAGATTCAAGGTACCTTTGTGGTAGGTAGTAATACCTTATTCAGCACTGGTGATTCACCCTTCTACCATAGAATAATTGGCACCCTTCTTGTCTTTGTCACCTGCCTCTTATAGAATAATCATCACTCCTCTTGTTTCTGTACTTTCCCTTTCATCCTTTCACATTGAATAACCCGACAATCACACTGCTTTACTTTTCATTGCACGATTCTGTTTTTTTTAATTCTTGTCTTTCAGGCACTTGTGGTCCTGTTTCTGCCACACTGACTAACTGGTGTATGATGAACTCCTTGGTTTTACCCTGCAGGAGGGGGTAATGTCTGGCCATCTATGGTTCATCCAATGTTCTTGCTCTCTTTTTAAGTACAATCCATGCTCAAATGTGTATGCACTGTAAAATAGGTATGATCTACCTATCAACCATATGTGGTTGTTTTTTAGGGGCTGAATAAACAAATCACTATCCTGACGAAGGTGGTTTATCTAGCTTACTTCACCACCAAAACACCAGTTGTGCCACTTCTCACATACAAGAACGTCCCTCTCACCCTTGCTGAATGATGATGGCCAACCACGCTCTTCATGACCCACAGGAGCGGATGGCGTAGAACAACAGTACAACATTACAATCTCACAGCCTGATTCACTTTTCGAATTCACTTTTTTTGCAATATCAAATCAAAGCTGTTTACTTGTCATTAAAGTTTGAATCAAGTAGCCGAAATTTAGCTAGGGACAGGTAGTTATTTTTGAAAAAGCCTTACAGACCTGTATCATTTAGGTTACAACAAATGTAATTTACTAAGCCGGGTTGGCTTAATTTACTTTGAATTTTTCCAACGGTACTGCTATATTTTTTGTGTATCAATCAATATTGAACTTTGCTAATTGTTGTGTGTTGTCTATTTGGGAATCTATCAGCTCTGTTTTATTTTTTGTACATTTAGCAGCTATATTTGTTCTTCTTAACATTTTCTTTTTTATGATATTTATTGAATGATTGCTGTCTTTTTCATTTCTATTATACCATTGAAATACTATGAAAAAACTGTATATATTAGGTTTTGATTAGTCTATTCTGTCAATTCACACATTGTATAAACAGAGCATGTTTGTGTTAATGACTCCAATCAAGCATTCCCACTAGGTCCGTGCCTTGTCTGGGATTGCTCAAGGGAAGCCCTTATTTATATATTTTTATGACACGTTATACTCTGGATGATAAACCCTTATATAACGCCCCTCTCTTTGAATTCCCCTGACCTCACTGAGCCAAGAAGTAGGTTTGTTTTGCAATTTAAAAGATTTATTGAATAATTAAACAATATATATATATATATATATATATATATATATATATATATATATATATCACACTTTTATAAATAAATTGATAATTGATAACACACTTGTGAAAATGAGCAGTAATCAGCAATAGGTAATCCTACAGTGGCACAGTTCTTGGTTACTTATGAACAAGAACAGAGGACTAAGGTAGCAGAGAATGCTTTATATGGTTCAGGGAAATGCAAGGTGGGACAGAATGCAACACAGAAATAATTTGATATGACTTCAGCAAAAGATAATATGATTACTTTTCTCTGACAATCCACTCCCCCCTATGCAATGTAAGGAGATGGAAGTAACACACACAGTCTTCAGGAATACAATCACAGTACAATCCGAATTCAGTTCCCCCCTAGCAAGCTTAGATCACAAGGATGATTTTAAACACAGGCAAAGTACTTTAAATGTGGTAAGCAAAGAGGGGAAAAAATAGGCTAAAAATGATTTTAATTCCCTCTAGAGGTTTCAGGGTGAGTGAGAGATACTTTAAATCAGTTCAGGCCAGCCCTATCAATGATTCAGGGATGGTTACCAGGTTGAAAACGGAATTCCGTAATTGAAGCAAAAGACAAATATTTTTACACATGGCTGAAATTAAACAAAATGTCAAATCGCGGCAATTTAGTCTTGTGCGTCGAGTGCAATTATGGAGGAAGTATAAGGAGTAGCAAGTCGGTTTAGAGCTTGTTGGAAAGCTTAGAATCTCAGCTTTAAAATAAAAGTTAAATCTCGCTTCTATCTATTCAAGAGATACGGACGATTTTGTGAAGGTAGATTCTCAAAATAAAAGTAAAGCTCAGAATGACAGATGACAGTTTTGCAGCTTTGAATCAACAGGAGGGACACAATAGGTTAAAATAGTTTGAATTAGATTATTTTAAACTAAGAGATTGGTTTTGCACAGTTCTGGCTGAGTACTCACACTATATTTTGGACAGGAATGCGACTTCGTCACGGATCGGGTCAGGATTGGCTGCGGTTCTCTCGCCACTGGGTACTGGTTCTGAGCACAGCGATCTGGGTCAGCTCTCAGCACTGCACAGCGATCTGCTCTCTCTGGATCTCTGGTCTCTCTGGATACAGCACTGCTTTCTGGGTCTGCTACCGGTTCTGGCAAAAGTTCTTGGCAAAGAATTCAAACAGCTCGCCCGGCTGTAGAATAGCTTGGTTGGATTGCTGGATTCTGAAGGCCTGCTGAAAAAGGATTTAGCTGGTGGTCCAGGCCTCTCTGCTTTAAGTTCTGGAGTTAAGCTCTGGATCTTGGATTCAAAGTTCTGGTCTCTGGAGATTGATGGATTTGAAGTCTGGAGTCTCCAGGCAAAGCGTTCTGCAAGAAAGTGGAAAGTGAATGTCCATGCCTGGGTTCCAGTGGCTCTTTTTATATCTTTTGAAAATTGGTGTGGATGATAACTTTCTTTGCCCAACCCACTCACGATTTGATAGGTCAAGGATTTCTCTTTGACCTGATTTGAGAAGGGAACAGTGAGTCAGAGTGATGAGGTAGGTTTATGGTCAGAGGATCCTCCCCTTGTCAAATTGCACACAAATCTATTTCTGATCCAAATACCCATTTATCTATGTACCATTTTTCTAATATTATGTGTCCAGTTAACATATTTTCTGTAGCACCAAACCATCCGATCCCTGTCTTTGTAAGATGTTGTGTCCACTTTTGACAGAATTCTGCCCTTTTCCTCCAGATAACGACCTCTAAACTTTTCCAGATTTTACACAAATGTGCACAAGGGATATGGGTTTCAGATGATAAAGTGTCAGATTTTTAACATGCATACATTTGGAGTAACAACCTTATTTTCCACTACTACTCCCCGGAACATACCACAGAGTCCTGACACCTCTTAAAATGTGAACAGAAAAATCACAAGAATGATGATATTACTTATATAATTTTTATAGGTCCGCACTATGAATTATCCATCTATTTAAAATGATGCTCAGGACCCATAGGGGTGTGGTTTTCCAAAAGCACATGGTGGAATTTCTGGTTTGTCCATTTCCCCCAAGCTCAGCTTGCTCACAGAGGCACTTCCCCTCCCCGTTTCTCTCAAGAGGAAGCCATTTACGACCCCCCCTAATTTAACATTTGCCTGAGCCAAGGAAGGCTCATTTTTCTGTTTCCCTCCAGTCCTAGGTGCTCCTCCCCTGATTCAATCAGGGAGGTGTCATCTCCTTTTGGTGGGGGCAGCAGAATGCAGTCAGGCCTGAGAAGAGTGGGTGAGCAAGTTTCAACTCCTGTCGGGGGTAGTTGCCGGGCAGAATTCAATCTCTTTAAGCCAGGCTTCAGCTAAATGTCACTTTTGTTCCCAGTTTTTCTTCATCCATACAAACTTATAATTTTTACACATCCAGCTAGAATGCGGATTCTAAGTTCAAAACTAGGACATTTAACAGTTGCAAACTAAGTGACACTCAACAGTAGGTCACGCATTTATTTTAAACATTTACAGGGTAATTCATAGAATTTCGCAGAAAAGTGTCGCAAGCGGCTGGCGCAGAGTGTCCGCGTGCGATTGACTGCGCCAGGCACGTGCGCTAAAACCGATTTCCGCGCACAGCGTATTCATGGATTTCAGGCTCCCAAACCAGCCGTGGCGCAGAGTATCGCAGCGACCCTGCAGCAGCGCCAGTAACGCCCCCAAGAACGCCCTCGCGCAAGGAAAAGCCATCAAAATCGCTAAATCATCGCAAAGGGCAGCGCTAACCCTGGACCAGTCCACAGGGCTGCCAAACAAGGAACGCAAAGCGGGTAACGTGCATATCAGGGGTACGCGTGAAGTTTTACACGCGATTAGCCAGGGCACGTGTATCACAGGGGTACGCAGGAATTATCACACGCGATTTGGCTGGGTAGGTGTATTACAGGGGTACACGGGAAGTTCTACACGCGATTCGGCTGGGTACGTGTATTACAGGGGTGCGCGGGAATTCTCACATGCGATTTGGCCAGGTACGTGTATTACAGGGGTGCGTGGGAATTATCACACGCGATTTGGCTGGGTAGGTGTATTACAGGGGTACACGGGAAGTTCTACACGCGATTCGGCTGGGTACGTGTATTACAGGGGTGCGCGGGAATTCTCACATGCGATTTGGCCAGGTACGTGTATTACAGGGGTGCGTGGGAATTATCACACGCGATTTGGCTTGGTACGTGTATTACAGGGGTGCGTGGGAAGTTCTACACGCGATTGGCCAGGGTACGTGTATTACAGGGGTATTTGGGAATTATCACACGCGATTTGGCTGGGTACGTGTATTACAGGGGTACACGGGAAGTTCTACACGCGATTCGGCTGGGTACGTGTATTACAGGGGTGCGCGGGAATTTTCACATGCGATTTGGCCAGGTACGTGTATTACAGGGGTGCGTGGGAATTATCACACGCGATTTGGCTTGGTACGTGTATTACAGGGGTGCGTGGGAAGTTCTACACGCGATTGGCCAGGGTACGTGTATTACAGGGGTATGTGGGAATTCTCACATGCGATTTGGCCAGGTACGTGTATTACAGGGGTGTGCGGGAATTATCACACGCAATTAGGCTGGGTGGGTCCTCACAGGTGTTCCCTGTACACCCTCCACAGCCCCTGCAGGCAGCCCACAAAACAGGGGACTACCCTGCACACCTGCTCATGTCCCCCTGCACCCCCACCCCCCAGCAGTGCAGGGGCAGCCTCCACCAGGCCCCCACTCATGTCACCCACCACCCCCACCCCCCAGCCACCAGGGTCACCCTCCACCAGGCCCCCACTCATGTCTCCCACCACCCCCACCCCCCAGCAGTGCAGGGGCAGCCTCCACCAGGCCCCCACTCATGTCCCCTATCACCCCCACCCCCCGCCACCAGGGGCACCCTCCACCAGGCCCCCACTCATGTCTCCCACCACCCCCACCCCCCAGCAGTGCAGGGGCAGCCTCCACCAGGCCCCCACTCATGTCCCCTATCACCCCCACCCCCCCGCCACCAGGGGCACCCTCCACCAGGCCCCCACTCATGTCTCCCACCACCCCCACCCCCCAGCAGTGCAGGGGCAGCCTCCACCAGGCCCCCACTCATGTCACCCACCACCCCCACCCCCCAGCCACCAGGGGCACCCTCCACCAGGCCCCCACTCATGTCTCCCACCACCCCCACCCCCCAGCAGTGCAGGGGCACCCTCCACCAGGCCCCCACTCATGTCTCCCACCACCCCCACCCCCCAGCCACCAGGGGCACCCTCCACCAGGCCCCCACTCATGTCTCCCACCACCCCCACCCCCCAGCAGTGCAGGGGCAGCCTCCACCAGGCCCCCACTCATGTCACCCACCACCCCCACCCCCCAGCCACCAGGGGCACCCTCCACCAGGCCCCCACTCATGTCTCCCACCACCCCCACCCCCCAGCAGTGCAGGGTCACCCTCCACCAGGCCCCCACTCATGTCTCCCACCACCCCCACCCCCCAGCAGTGCAGGGGCACCCTCCACCAGGCCCCCACTCATGTCTCCCACCACCCCCACCCCCCAGCCACCAGAGTCACCCTCCACCAGGCCCCCACTCATGTCTCCCACCACCCCCACCCCCCAGCAGTGCAGGGGCAGCCTCCACCAGGCCCCCACTCATGTCTCCCACCACCCCCACCCCCCAGCAGTGCAGGGGCAGCCTCCACCAGGCCCCCACTCATGTCTCCCACCACCCCCACCCCCCAGCCACCAGGGTCACCCTCCACCAGGCCCCCACTCATGTCTCCCACCACCCCCACCCCCCAGCAGTGCAGGGGCAGCCTCCACCAGGCCCCCACTCATGTCTCCCACCACCCCCACCCCCCAGCAGTGCAGGGGCAGCCTCCACCAGGCCCCCACTCATGTCTCCCACCACCCCCACCCCCCAGCCACCAGGGTCACCCTCCACCAGGCCCCCACTCATGTCTCCCACCACCCCCACCCCCCTGCCACCATGTGCAGCCCCCACCAGGTGCTCACAATGTGCGTAATGGTCAGCCTCCACAGCCAAAAAGCCCTACCAAGTAACCCATTCACCCACATGGAAATGGAAATCACATGTTACACCCCCAATGTTCATGAAGCAAATGAACCCATGTCCGTCACACACATATTTTCCAAATGAATGGGAAAACACACAACATGACATGCATGAAACCAATGAGATGAAACCACACAGTGAACAATGTAAAAAAAATGTATTAGAAAAAAATACGAATGCTAAAGAAAGAAAACTAACTACAATGTAAATGTGAAAAAAGAAGCTGCATGTCAGCATAAAAACACAAAACTAGAAAATCTAATCCAAAAAATTTTGTCCAAAGTGAAATGTCAAAACTCTCCGTGCAACAAAGAACTATGTACAAAAATAACAAGGGTCCATCATCACAACAGAACTAAGGAAACCTCCTAAAAAACCTACCTAAATATCAACTATATACAAAAAGTGGAGCAGTGTCCGTCGACTCCAAATCATAAGAAAAAACAAAGGAAACCTAAAACTAAAGAACTATATACAAAGGCGGCGGGCAAGTCCAGCGGCTCACTCTGTGGTGTTCCGGGCCAGGGCATCATCGAACTCCTGTTCGATGTCCCGGAGGCGGTCCAGTTCCATGGCCCCGAGGGTCCGCAGGGACGACGCCGTGTCCTCCTCCAACCCCCTGCGGATTGCCTCGAGGCACTCGGCCCGCCTCAGGGCCCTCCGCATGGAGTTCTCCGCCCTGACCATTGTGAGCCGCGCCTCTTCCGCCCGCCGCCGCTCCGCACCTATGGCGTGGCCCAACCGCTGCCACACCGAAGACACTCTCTGTCCTGGGTCCTCCTGCCCTCCGGCCGATGCCTGCCCCTCCGATGTCGAAGGCCCCGAGCCTTCATGGCTCCCACCATCTTGCTGCTGCTGCTGCTCTGCCTCTGCCCGTGCACTGCCTCCTGCTGCCTGCACATCCTCCGCCGGCTGGGGTGCAGTTGTTGATGTGGCCACCCCTGCTGGACGTCCGACTCCCGACTGTGGCAGGGATGCCTCCTCCACCAGCCTGGCCGCACTGTCAGAGGCAGCTCCACAGGGCACCCAGGTGACTGATGGGTGGGAAGATGGCACAGAGGACGACTGGCGCGTAGGGGGTCCAGTTGAGGAGGGGGTCGGAACAAGCCCCATCAGACGGAGGAATCTGGTCTGGGTGACCTGTCCCAGCAGGCTGACGTGGTCAACGAGCCATTCGAGATGACGTGCAGTCTCTCCATGAAAAGACTGCAGGTCACCTCGCATGGCCCGTTGACGCAACACCACACCAGCCAGGACAGGCTCAACCTGGACCTGGATAGCCACGTCCGCAGGCAGAGGAAGGCCAGTTGACGTCAGCTCATCCCCTGCCTGAAAACGGGTCTGGACGTAGGCATCCCTGCTGGTGCAAGATGATGCAGGGACAGGATCGGGGACAGGATTGCACACAGGCACCTCCGCGGCCGCCTGTGCTGCCTCCTGTCTCTGGTCCTGGACTGCACCACTAGCACCAGTGGGATCCCCACCTCCAGACCCCGTCTCTGGTGCTTGCACGGCCTCCTCCTCCACCAAACCCCCCACCAACCTGGATGACTCTGTGCCATCTTCCCCTGTTGGGCCCTGTGGGGTCCCAGCTGCCCCTTCTGCTGCCGAGGAGTCCAACTGCAACCTCCGCCTCTTGGACCTCCCCCCGGCAGCTGCGGCCTGGGACGCGGCACCGGACTCCTCACTCCCCGACGAGATGACAACACGGGAGGGGAGCCGGGCCTTGCGTCTCCGGCTGGCGGTCGGATCCCCGCCGCTGTGCTCCACAGCACCTTCTCCGCCCTCTTCATCAGTTGACGCTGCAGACAGGGAGAAACAAAACACAGGCATCAGGGCACTGTACAATGGACACATACACGCATGACAGTTGCACATGAGTGGCATTGGCAAACCTCAGACATGTCATCACAATCCCCAACACACATGTCATTGCAACTGGCACACATGAGCCATACCACAGCCATATCGCAACTGCCACCACCATCCCTACACATACAACAGCATCAGCAGCCAAAGGGGAGCCATACATCACATGCAACACAGGAAGTGCACCACACATGTACACACACCACCACACTTGCATGCATGTCTACACCTCTGCCAAGTGTCGCACTGTTCAGACGGGCATCCATGTCACATCTGCCAATCAGGCTTCCACATACCGCTGTCACATGCATCCATGTAGCATCACTGTTGCACCTTTGACAAATACACACACATGCACATGTACACAGTGCTCATACATGCAGCCGAAAACAACATACATGCCTGACATCACGGACATGTCTACTTACATACACATTCATCCAAACATGTGTGCACGCACAACTGCATTTGCCATGCAAGCCCACACACACAAGCACCATCCATGTCTCACACATTACAGCCCTCGCATGTGTCAGCCCCACGGCCCTGTACACCCCCACCCATACTCCACCCCATACAAACAGATGTGCAACCGGCACAATGGGGAATGATCACCACACGCCCTGCTCACAACCAGGATGCATGTACACTCACCGCTCGACTCCAGACGGCTCTGCTTCTCTAGGACCTGGACGTGGAGCGCTGGGGATATGCGTTCCAGGACCCCCATCTGTTCTTCCGACAAGTGGCCCCGGCGCCCCTTGGCATCCGCTGCCTTCAAGAGGCGCCGGGCCTTGTTCAGGGTCCTGGACCTGAAGTCCTCCCAGCGCTTCCTGACATGTTGTAAGTCCCGGACTGCCACCCCCTCCGCGTTGATGGCAGTCACGATGTCAGTCCAGATCCGAGTCCGTCCTTCCTTGTCGGCGCGGGAACTTCCAAAGAGGGCATCATACTGCCCCAGGACTTGCTCCACCAGGACACCAACTTCGGTGGCACTGAAGCTGGTGCCCCTCTGCCTCTCTGGCCGGGGGTTGTCAGTGGTCACAGATGGTGTTAGCCCCGACATGACAACCCCAGAGGCAGGAGTGGGTGGGCAACTGGGTCCTGGGGCTGGGCTGTGGAGCGATGGAATTCCAGTCGGGAGTCTTCTGTTCCAGCAGGGGTGGTCACAGCAACAGCACCCCTGGCTGATGTGCAGGCAGCAAATGGCAGTGCACGTGGGCAGCAGGCAGTCAGGCAGCAGCAGATAGCAGGTGGGAGCGTGCTCGGGGCTCTGGGGGGCAGTAATTCGGCCTTCTGGGCAGGAGCGTGGTCTCCCGTGTGCTCACGCGTGGCCAGCTTGGTACGGAGTGAATTGGCACGTGAAAATCCTGCACGTCAGCGTGAAAACCGAGGAAAGGCCCTTAGCGCGTAAGCGCGTCAGCACGCATACGCGATTCCATTGGACCAAAGGCCCTCAGCGCGTAGGCGCGTCTGTGACGTGACCCGCACGGGTGTTTCCCACACAGCACGTGATGACAGAGCACACGTGGAAAGACTGCACGTCAGAGTCTCATCGCGTGTGATTGGTGGAAATGGCCGTACACCGGGATACAGGTGCGCTGACGTACTTGCGTGTGTAAGTGTCCGCGCACACCTCATATACACGTACATAGGCCAATCGCGTGTACACGCACTTTTGTCCAATTACACGCGATGAGACTCTGACGTGCAGTCTTTCCACGTGTGCTCTGTCATCACGTGCTGTGTGGGAAACACCCGTGCGGGTCACGTCACAGACGCGCCTACGCGCTGAGGGCCTTTGGTCCAATGGAATCGCATATGCGTGCTGACGCGCTTACGCGCTAAGGGCCTTTCCTCGGTTTTCACGCTGACGTGCAGGATTTTCACGTGCCAATTCACTCCGTACCAAGCTGGCCACGCGTGAGCACACGGGAGACCACGCTCCTGCCCAGAAGGCCGAATTACTGCCCCCCAGAGCCCCGAGCACGCTCCCACCTGCTATCTGCTGCTGCCTGACTGCCTGCTGCCCACGTGCACTGCCATTTGCTGCCTGCACATCAGCCAGGGGTGCTGTTGCTGTGACCACCCCTGCTGGAACAGAAGACTCCCGACTGGAATTCCATCGCTCCACAGCCCAGCCCCAGGACCCAGTTGCCCACCCACTCCTGCCTCTGGGGTTGTCATGTCGGGGCTAACACCATCTGTGACCACTGACAACCCCCGGCCAGAGAGGCAGAGGGGCACCAGCTTCAGTGCCACCGAAGTTGGTGTCCTGGTGGAGCAAGTCCTGGGGCAGTATGATGCCCTCTTTGGAAGTTCCCGCGCCGACAAGGAAGGACGGACTCGGATCTGGACTGACATCGTGACTGCCATCAACGCGGAGGGGGTGGCAGTCCGGGACTTACAACATGTCAGGAAGCGCTGGGAGGACTTCAGGTCCAGGACCCTGAACAAGGCCCGGCGCCTCTTGAAGGCAGCAGATGCCAAGGGGCGCCGGGGCCACTTGTCGGAAGAACAGATGGGGGTCCTGGAACGCATATCCCCAGCGCTCCACGTCCAGGTCCTAGAGAAGCAGAGCCGTCTGGAGTCGAGCGGTGAGTGTACATGCATCCTGGTTGTGAGCAGGGCGTGTGGTGATCATTCCCCACTGTGCCGGTTGCACATCTGTTTGTATGGGGTGGAGTATGGGTGGGGGTGTACAGGGCCGTGGGGCTGACACATGCGAGGGCTGTAATGTGTGAGACATGGATGGTGCTTGTGTGTGTGGGCTTGCATGGCAAATGCAGTTGTGCGTGCACACATGTTTGGATGAATGTGTATGTAAGTAGACATGTCCATGATGTCAGGCATGTATGTTGTTTTCGGCTGCATGTATGAGCACTGTGTACATGTGCATGTGTGTGTATTTGTCAAAGGTGCAACAGTGATGCTACATGGATGCATGTGACAGCGGTATGTGGAAGCCTGATTGGCAGATGTGACATGGATGCCCGTCTGAACAGTGCGACACTTGGCAGAGGTGTAGACATGCATGCAAGTGTGGTGGTGTGTGTACATGTGTGGTGCACTTCCTGTGTTGCATGTGATGTATGGCTCCCCTTTGGCTGCTGATGCTGTTGTATGTGTAGGGATGGTGGTGGCAGTTGCGATATGGCTGTGGTATGGCTCATGTGTGCCAGTTGCAATGACATGTGTGTTGGGGATTGTGATGACATGTCTGAGGTTTGCCAATGCCACTCATGTGCAACTGTCATGCGTGTATGTGTCCATTGTACAGTGCCCTGATGCCTGTGTTTTGTTTCTCCCTGTCTGCAGCGTCAACTGATGAAGAGGGCGGAGAAGGTGCTGTGGAGCACAGCGGCGGGGATCCGACCACCAGCCGGAGACGCAAGGCCCGGCTCCCCTCCCGTGTTGTCATCTCGTCGGGGAGTGAGGAGTCCGGTGCCGCGTCCCAGGCCGCAGCTGCCGGGGGGAGGTCCAAGAGGCGGAGGTTGCAGTTGGACTCCTCGGCAGCAGAAGGGGCAGCTGGGACCCCACAGGGCCCAACAGGGGAAGATGGCACAGAGTCATCCAGGTTGGTGGGGGGTTTGGTGGAGGAGGGGGCCGCGCAAGCACCAGAGACAGGGTCTGGAGGTGGGGATCCCACTGGTGCTAGTGGTGCAGTGCAGGACCAGGGACAGGAGGCAGCACAGGCGGCCGCGGAGGTGCCTGTGTGCAATCCTGTCCCCGATCCTGTCCCTGCATCATCTTGCACCAGCAGGGATGCCTACGTCCAGACCCGTTTTCAGGCAGGGGATGAGCTGACGTCAACTGGCCTTCCTCTGCCTGCGGACGTGGCCATCCAGGTCCGGGTTGAGCCTGTCCTGGCTGGTGTGGCGTTGCGTCAACGGGCCATGCGAGGTGACCTGCAGTCTTTTCATGGAGAGACTGCACGTCATCTCGAATGGCTCGTTGACCACGTCAGCCTGCTGGGACAGGTCACCCAGGCCGGATTCCGCTGTCTGATGGGGCTTGCTCCGACCCCCTCCTCAACTGGACCCCCTACGTGCCAGTCGTCCTCTGTGCCATCTTCCCACCCATCAGTCACCTGGGTGCCCTGTGGAGCTGCCTCTGACAGTGCGGCCAGGCTGGTGGAGGAGGCATCCCTGCCACAGTCGGGAGTCGGACGTCCAGCAGGGGTGGCCACATCAACAGGTGCACCCCAGCCGGCGGAGGATGTGCAGGCAGCAGGAGGCAGTGCACGGGCAGAGGCAGAGCAGCAGCAGCAGCAAGATGGTGGGAGCCATGAAGGCTCGGGGCCTTCGACATCGGAGGGGCAGGCATCGGCCGGAGGGCAGGAGGACCCAGGACAGAGAGTGTCTTCCGTGTGGCAGCGGTTGGGCCACGCCATAGGTGCGGAGCGGCGGCGGGCGGAAGAGGCGCGGCTCACAATGGTCAGGGCGGAGAACTCCATGCGGAGGGCCCTGAGGCGGGCCGAGTGCCTCGAGGCAATCCGCAGGGGGTTGGAGGAGGACACGGCGTCGTCCCTGCGGACCCTCGGGGCCATGGAACTGGACCGCCTCCGGGACATCGAACAGGAGTTCGATGATGCCCTTGCCCGGAACACCACAGAGTGAGCCGCTGGACTTGCCCGCCGCCTTTGTATATAGTTCTTTAGTTTTAGGTTTCCTTTCGTTCTTATTATTATTTGGAGTCGACGGACACTGCTCCACTTTTTGTATATAGTTGATATTTAGGTAGGTTTTTTAGGAGGTTTCCTTAGTTCAGTTGTGATGATGGACCCTTGTTATTTTTGTACATAGTTCTTTGTTGCATGGAGAGTTCTTACATTTCACTTTGGACATAATTTTTTTGATTTGATTTTCTAGTTTTGTGTTTTTATGCGGACATGCAGCTTATTTTTTCACATTTACATTGTAGTTAGTTTTCTTTCTTTGGCATTTGTATTTTTTTCAATACATTTTGTTTTCCATTGTTCACTGTGTGGTTTCATCTCATTGGTTTCATGCATGTCATGTTGTGTGTTTTCCCATTCTATTTGAAAATATGTGTGTGACGGACATGGGTTCATTTGCTTCATGTACATTGGGGGTGTAACATGTGATTTCCATTTCCATGTGGGTGAATGGGTTACTTGGTAGGGCTTTTTGGCTGTGGAGGCTGACCATTACGCACATGATTGGGGATTGTGAGGACCTGGTGGGGGCTGCACATGGTGGCAGGGGGGTGGGGGTGGTGGGAGACATGAGTGGGGGCCTGGTGGAGGCTGCCCCTGCACTGCCGGGAGGTGGGGGTGCAGGGGGACATGAGTGGGGGCCTGGTGGAGGTTGAGCCTGCACTGCTGGGGGGTGGGGGTGGTGGGAGACATGAGTGGGGGCCTGGTGGAGGGTGACCCTGGTGGCTGGGGGGTGGGGGCGGTGGGAGACATGAGTGGGGGCCTGGTGGAGGCTGCCCCTGCACTGCTGGGGGGTGGGGGTGGTGGGAGACATGAGTGGGGGCCTGGTGGAGGGTGACCCTGGTTGCTGGGGGGTGGGGGTGGTGGGAGACATGAGTGGGGGCCTGGTGGAGGCTGCCCCTGCACTGCTGGGGGGTGGGGGTGGTGGGAGACATGAGTGGGGGCCTGGTGGAGGGTGACCCTGGTGGCTGAGGGGTGGGGGTGGTGGGAGACATGAGTGGGGGCCTGGTGAAGGGTGACCCTGGTGGCTGGGGGGTGGGGGTGGTGGGTGACATGAGTGGGGGCCTGGTGGAGGCTGCCCCTGGTGGCTGGGGGGTGGGGGTGGTGGGAGACATGAGTGGGGGCCTGGTGGAGGGTGACCCTGGTGGCTGGGGGGTGGGGGTGGTGGGTGACATGAGTGGGGGCCTGGTGGAGGCTGCCCCTGGTGGCTGGGGGGTGGGGGTGGTGGGAGACATGAGTGGGGGCCTGGTGGAGGGTGACCCTGGTGGCTGGGGGGTGGGGGTGGTGGGTGACATGAGTGGGGGCCTGGTGGAGGCTGCCCCTGGTGGCTGGGGGGTGGGGGTGGTGGGAGACATGAGTGGGGGCCTGGTGGAGGGTGACCCTGGTGGCTGGGGGGTGGGGGTGGTGGGTGACATGAGTGGGGGCCTGGTGGAGGCTGCCCCTGGTGGCTGGGGGGTGGGGGTGGTGGGTGACATGAGTGGGGGCCTGGTGGAGGGTGCCCCTGGTGGCTGGGGGGTGGGGGTGGTGGGAGACATGAGTGGGGGCCTGGTGGAGGGTGACCCTGCACTGCTGGGGTGTGGGGGTGCAAGGGGACATGAGTTGGTGTTCATTAGTTCAAGGAGACATGTGCCTTTGCTGGGGGGCATGCCCATGGTGGGTGGGCTGTCTGCGGGACATGACCAGGGATGCATGGTAGTCCCCTGTGGTGTGGGCTGCCTGCAGGGGCCGTGGAGGGTGTACAGGGTACACCTGGGAGGACCCACACTGTCAAATCACATGTGGAACTTCCCGCGCACCCCTGAAATACACGCGCCCAGGCTATTCGCGTGTGGGACTTCCCGCGCACCCCTGAAATACACGCGCCCAGGCTATTCGCGTGTGCAACTTCCCGCGCTCCCCTGAAATACACGCGCCCAGGCTATTCGCGTGTGGAACTTCCCGCGCACCCCTGATATACCCGCGCCACCAGGCTATTCGCGTGTGGAACTTCCCGCGCACCCCTGAAATACACGCGCCCAGGCTATTCGCGTGTGGAACTTCCCGCGCACCCCTGAAATACACGCGCCCAGGCTATTCGCGTGTGCAACTTCCCGCGCTCCCCTGAAATACACGCGCCCAGGCTATTCGCGTGTGGAACATCCCGCGCACCCCTGATATACACGCGCCACCAGGCTATTCGCGTGTGGAACTTCCCGCGCACCCCTGAAATACACGCGCCCAGGCTATTCGCGTGTGGAACTTCCCGCGCACCCCTGAAATACACGCGCCCAGGCTATTCGCGTGTGGAACTTCCCGCGCACCCCTGAAATACACGCGCCCCCAGGCTATTCGCGTGTGGAACTTCCCGCGCACCCCTGAAATACACGCGCCCAGGCTATTCACGTGTGGAACTTCCCGCGCACCCCTGAGATACATGCGCCCAGGCTATTCGCGTGTGGAACTTCACGCGCACCCCTGAAATACACGTGCCCCCAGGCTAGTCGCGTGTGGAACTTCCCGCGCACCCCTGAAATACACGCGCCCAGGCTATTCGCGTGTGGAACTTCACGCGCACCCCTGGAATACACGCGCCCCCAGGCTATTCGCGTATGGAACTTCCCGCGCACCCCTGAAATACACGCGCCCAGGCTATTCGCGTGTGGAACTTCCCGCGCACCCCTGAGATACACGCGCCCAGGCTATTCGCGTGTGGAACTTCACGCGCACCCCTGAAATACACGTGCCCCCAGGCTATTCGCGTGTGGAACTTCCCGCGCACCCCTGAAATACACGCGCCCAGGCTATTCGCGTGTGGAACTTCACGCGCACCTCTGGAATACACGCGCCCCCAGGCTATTCGCGTGTGGAACTTCCCGCGCACCCCTGAAATACACGCGCCCAGGCTATTCGCGTGTGGAACTTCACGCGCACCCCTGGAATACACGTAGCCCGCTCCCCCAGGCCCGATCGCGTGAGGAACTTCACGCGAACCCCTGTAATACACGTAGCCCGCTACCCCAGGCCCGATCGCGTGTGGAACTTCCCGCGCACCCCTGAAATACACGCGCCCAGGCTATTCGCGTGTGGAACTTCCCGCGCACCCCTGAAATACACGCGCCCAGGCTATTCGCGTGTGGAACTTCACGCGCACCCCTGAAATACACGTGCCCCCAGGCTATTCGCGTGTGGAACTTCCCGCGCACCCCTGAAATACACGCGCCCAGGCTATTCGCGTGTGGAACTTCCCGCGCACCCCTGAAATACACGCGCACAGGCTATTCGCGTGTGGAACTTCACGCGCACCCCTGGAATACACGTAGCCCGCTCCCCCAGGCCCGATCGCGTGAGGAACTTCACGCGAACCCCTGTAATACACGTAGCCCGCTACCCCAGGCCCGATCGCGTGAGGAACTTCACGCGAACCCCTGTAATACACGTAGCCCGCTCCCCCAGGCCCGATCGCGTGTGAAACTTCACGCGAACCCCTGAAATACACGTAGCACGCTCCCCCAGGCCCGATCGCGTGAGGAACTTCACGCGAACCCCTGTAATACACGTAGCCCGCTCCCCCAGACCCGATCGCGTGTGAAACTTCACGCGAACCCCTGAAATACACATAGCCCGCTCCCCCAGGCCCGATCGCGTGAATAACTTCACGCAAACCCCTGTGATGCACGTACCCTGCTGAAATCGCGTGTTAGACTTCCCGCGCACCCCGGTATACACGCACACGTATTTTTTGTCAGCGGGTGTCCGTGTTTGTGGGTACCCCTTTGCACGTCATTTTTCCTGGAGGGCCACAGTATGGGACATTCATCATGGCAGTATATAGGTGCTATTTGTTGGCGCACCTTTTGGCGCACATTTCTTACAGCCGCAGAGACGCTACCGCCTGCTTTCTTGTGGCGGTCGTGTTTGTGCCTGTGCGCTGGTTTGAGCGTGCGCTTTTTTGCCCTATTCTATTCCATGAATACGTGTTGTAGGCGAGCGTGTGGGCGTTCCGCGCACTTGTGCCCTGTACTTCCCCCGTGACGCCCACGTTTTGACAAGTTGTTCCCCATTCCGAGTGTTACGCCCGTGTTCCGCCTACTTTTGTTGCGTGCGCCGCGCTATGTGCGAATTTCGCTGTGCCCTGTGCGATTTTCGCTGTGACCTGGCGCACGCTGTTAGATGGCCTGTGCGCCAACGTGCGCCGCGCACTTTTTTATCGCACGTCCGCTGGTTTTCTCGCGCACGGCCTTCCATGAATCGACGTGCGCTGCTTTTCGTGCGATTTTCGCAATTGCACTGCGATTTTCGCTATTCCACTGCGATTCGCACGTTTTTGCCCACTTGCGCCGCGCTAATTATTCCATGAATCGGCCTCTTAGATTTTAGTGTCTTTCAGTCAATTTAACTTAGGCTGCTGACATCCACAGCTCAGCCAGTTTCATTATGAACATTATTTTAGGCTCTTTCTTTTCCCAGATTTTGTATGCACACAAGACTACATTCTGCCAAATGTCTGCTGGTGTTCAGTGAGATTTTTGAATATCTTGCAATGTTTAAAATAGGCATTTTGAGCTTGCATTCAGAGAAACAGAGGTGGTTTAATAGCGATTTTGAGCTAACAGGCCCTGCTGTTTTTCCTTTGGCACTACCTTTCACCCCTGGCGCTTCCGGTCCATCACACTCGCACTGGTGGGTGGCAGGTTAGGCGACCATTTTGGTGTGCGCATAACTGCGCGGTTTTCCTGGATTCTGGCGCAATGTGGGCTTTTTCGGCCATCTTAGATTTTCTAAGCCCACAGCACCAAATGTTGCAGCATAATAGTCCAAACATGGGATAGGACACCCAACGTTTGGTACTATAAGCTGCTCGAAATTATGTGATTAATTCATTCTAGCAACTAGCTCAATAATTGCTGCTAGCTTCCAAATCATTTGATTCATTGAGTTTAAACAGAGGAACACTCCAATGTTTATCTTTAGTTTTCTGCTCCATTTTCGTTCCTGCTGTACCGCGGAGTTCCTCTTTTGTGATCAGTCACCCCCAATGACACGACAGGGACCGGAAAGAAAACCACCAATTAGCCATACATCACATTTAGAAAGAACTGTGAATATTAGCCATGCATCACATTTTCAGAATGGTGAAGACTAGCCATGCGTCACATTTAGAAAGAACTTGGAAGACTGGCCATGCATCACATTTTGAAAGTTTTTGAAGATTAGCCTTGCATAACATTTGGAAGAATGGTGAAGATTAGCCATGTGGCAAATTTAAGAAGAACAGTGAAGATTAGCAATGCATCATACTCAGTAAGAATTGTAAAGATTATCCATGCATCACATTGGCTGGTTAACCTCGCTTCACTCAAAAATACACTGTGTTTAGTAATCATTGCTGAACACAGAGGGGCTTGTGGGAACAGCTAATGTATTGCACATAACGGAATTTGTGGAAGTGGATGACGTATCCTGCTTGGAGAGGTTGTGGGGGTGAGCAGTGTGTTGCTCTTGAAAGAACTGAGGGGTACCATTGTGATGCAGTTGGATGAACTCAGAGGACATACTTGGAAGAGCTTTGAGAGTAGCCAATGTACTAACCACCCTGTTCCTGCTCCGTCCAACATGCCTCCCAAATACCATACAAAGCCTATGGGCAAGCCAAACTAGACACAAACATACACCCAACATAACTAACTTTTGCATAGAACTAACTATCCCAGACACTGGACCTTTCCCCTATGGATACAACAAGCCAGTGTGCACGATCAAACTACCAGTCAAACTACACATGAAACACACAAACACATACCCAGCATAAAAAACACTTGCATACAACATAATAACCTAGACACTGAGCCTTACCCTTTACGGATACGGCAAGCCAGTGCACCTAACCAACTCACCAGCCAACCCACACATGAAACACAGACACAACCAGTATAAAAATACTTGCATACAACATAAAAACCCAGACACTGAGTCTTATGGATCCAAGCCAGTGCATGGCATTAACTCACCAGCAAACCAAAACACACAGACGCCAGTTTCTCCTGGTTCTGAACACATCCTGTCACTCCTCCCCCCTAACCCGCACTACCCTATTTCTTGCAGAGCCATGTGAGCACCAGGAGATCATACCAATGGTAATGGTGTGCAGTATAAGATAACATAACATAACCTACCACTTTAAACACTGGGGCTGCCTATCTTGAAGAAGAGAAGGTGTGATGAGGGTTATAAAGGAGAGGAGGCAGAGCCCAGCAAACATAGAAGTAGGTGGAACTGACAGGAAGAGTGTGTACTCAGATTTGTCTTTCTTTTCCTATAAACCTGATGATGGTGCTGTGTACACTGCAAGGAGCTCTTCCTACATACTCTTCTCTCTTTCGGGGGTGGGGGACAGAGTGGAAATCCTGTGGGCACTAGAACCATACAAGATGTATTCATGCACTTTATCATTGTCCTATGAGGTGATGGCAATGGGCTGAAACCGTAGGCCCTTTGAGAGAGGTAGCGCTCTATGTGATGGATGGGGATGCAGAGATTACTCTTACATCAATAATGAGACCAACTCATGAAGCTGGCAAAACATAACTGTTTTTAATTGCAATTGTCTAAAATAGGGAGTACAACAGGCGTCAACGGACAGCCCACAGCATAAGTCTCAACGCATTTCATAAAAAACATGACTTTTATTGCAAAGATTTGTCATAAGTGACGTCGTACTATGTGGCAAAAAAATAAAACGTATGTGAGATTATGGTTGGTCTATGGGGAACATCTAGGCACACTTTCTATGGAGGTATCATTGTGATTGGATCTCTATGGTCAGGTGGACAGCTATGCCCACCCCTAGTGCAAGTCATCTTCGCTGTCATGAAATAGACAATGTTTCATTGGCTTTCAAACTATAGGGCTCTTTGCTACGTGGCCGTCTACAATTGGTTGGCATGCTTGTACCCTTCTAGAATATTCCACTCACTAGCATCATGCAAACTGGTACTGTGATGCTGGAAATGCATCAGAGGGACAGGGCCTCTGTATCCTTGTACTTTACTTCTTTTTATCATGTGTTCTATTGTGTTTTCCACACGGGAGTTCCTGTGGGACTCCTGGCAGTGCAGCTCGCTCTTTTGGTTTGGTGTACAGACCCATGGGATACCCTTGTGGCACCCATGGTTGGGGGTACAACCCTGTGCCCCTAGTGTATGTTTCTGGGCACCTGTGTGTGGCCCACAGAGAAGGGTATGGGCTGGTGGCAGCTCCATGCTAAATTTGACAGGTGCTCTCAGTATCCTCCATATTGTGATGCCCAGGCCCTGTCATTGGAATCAGTAGATTCCTTATCGAAACAAGATGGCCCCTGTGGCCTCTTGCCTTCCATCGCCTGTTACCTTGGTTTTCCCGAAGTCCCGGGAAGCCCTGACTCTGTCCCTTTTCCCTGACTGGCTGCTGGGTAGAAGTTCAATATATGGTAGTGTGGGGAAGTGCCAACCAGACTGTCTGGAGCCTTCCCAACGATCGTATGTTGTGGGTACGCCTGTGGGTGGGACCTGGGTGAATTGAGTGTGTGACGAAAATGCATACTGTGTTGTGGATTTCTAGTTTCTGGTGTTTGACACAATGACTGAGAGAGCCCTGCCCGAAACTGGTATGAATGCAGTGTGTAGTGTTGAATGGCAAGGTACTTGTCCGAATCCACATTCTGTGTTGTGAGTGTCTGGATGTAGAAGAATGGCCTGAATGCACCGTGCCTGATTGGCTGACTGACTGCCTGAATGCCCTTCTCAGTGATTGGTTGCCTGAGTGTGACCCAGCAGAATGAATGGGAGATTGACAGTATATCTCAGGGCCTCTCACTGCTAGAAATCATTAAGAAGCTGGAGTTGAAACTGACATTGAAACTGAAGCTTAACCTTGAAGCCTGCTGGAAGAGAATTATTGCTGTTGCTCTACTTCGTCAATCTGAAATCTGCTGTGTCTTCAAGAACGGATCCAGAGAGAACCTAGTTAGGCACCCTCTTCCCGAGCTACGAGGGACCATCGCGCACTGCTAACGTTCACCGAAGTGCCCTGGAAGTCAGTCTACAAAAGACTGTCAGCCGGAGACGGGGACCACCAACGTGAACGAAGAGAAGCACCGGACAGCCATCCACTGTCGTTGACCAGGGTTTGCAGGTTTGCTATAACCGCTGGAGGCTCGTCGAAGTTAGTTGCCCAGAAGTGGGGACGTCTTGACCCTGTGCCATCAATGACTGGAGCTGCAACGCTCCTTTGCCTAAGATATTTGAGTCCCGAACGTGCTCGTCTGCACCGGCGACCGCCTTATCCCTCCGGAGAAGGCCAGGCCATCGATGCACCCTGGAGCATCCGCCGGTGGGTTTCCCTGTCACCCAAAGACCATAGAGATGCCTTGTGGTCCTGAACTATTGACATCAAGGTGCCCACTATGCCTCATCCCTGCAGGACGTATGTATACATCAAAGAAATGTAAAAAGCAATTTTAGTCATCACTTGATAGTTCCTTTACGGGTGACATCTGGGTTCCATCAATCATCCAATCCAATTATTTTTAGAAGTCTTGGGACAATTGAGCTTATTGGAGAGGGGAGACATTTTTTTCACATGTGCTCTTTAATTCACATTAGTAAAGTGCATACAGATAAATAAAAGTAAAGAGAGTGTGAACTAAACAGTAATGTCTTTGTAACATTCAATGAATAAACATACTGTGATACAAAAAAACATTTGTCTTCATGATTCATGACGCAAAACATTGAACAGCATAAAAAACAAAAATTGAAGTTTCAGAATGTGATATTGAGGCTGAATTTAAAATCGGAAAACTTAAATACAGTTGCCTTATTGTGCGCCCTGTTGGGGGTGTCCTAGAAAAATCCCTGTGTCTTTCCCTGGCGTTTGCTCTATTTGGTAAAGAGGCAGGAATTTATAAGGATTCAAAAATGTCCTGGGGCTTCAATGTAGCCTAGTATCTGGGTCTTGAAGATTAAAGAATTCTTTGCCTACGTGGCGCTCGGTCTCCAACCAAGCTCTTCACGTTTCGGCAGTCATTAGACGTTTTATTTGTCTGCCTTCATCAGGGTGTCTCGTTTGAAGACCCTGTATAGTTATGCAAAAAACAGAAATTGTAATTCCCCATCTCAATGCTGGTCAGATTGTATCTGACCCTCTGCAGTCTAAGTAAAGCCTCAGATTCATTGGCTGTGAAATGACCTGCCGATACTGTAATCCCAAGTCTTGGGTCGTGTCGGGTCTGGAGTTCTAGGCCTTCCCTAGACTTCCTGTGTGATTGCTTCTGTGTATCTAAATTGCGACAGTTGAGGTGCACCTTTGCATGGAGCCCTTCCTGTGGGTCCCTAATGGTGTATGGTCGGGTTCCCTGATGCTATAAAGCAAAATAGTGGAAACCTCATATTAGTGCGGACAGTTGGTATAGTGCAAGGGATCATGCAGAGTAGGGCGCCATCTTGAAATTCAAAGGGCCCTAGTTAGTTACCTCAATATGACTCCAGGATTCTCATAAAATGGTGTAGTCCAGAAAAAGCTATTATTAGCATATCAGGGGGTGCAGAGGTAGTTACCAGCCTTTGCAGGACGTCTTTGACTCGTGGTCGACGAGCACCGCCAGGACCGAAGCTGCTGCCTCAACACCATCGAACTTTTCCTCGAGGATCATTGACGCGAAGTTCACCTTCTTCGAAGCCCATCGATGATCCATGGCTCCTGCTTTAAAGGGAGTCACTCAAGAAGAATCCATCAACGCCTCCTCGAGGAACTCTGCTATTCCAGGTACATTGGGGTGGTAGAAACACTTTAGAAGGAAATAAGACTAATTGAACAATATATGGACTGGGCTTGTAGTATATCTTTATTTGACAGGTTTCCCAGGTGGGGGGATCGCCACACAGAACTGCGTCTAGTGGTACGGGCAGTATTCAGCCATTTGTTCTAACCAACTGCTTTCCTCCTATGTCTATTGTTGGTTATCTTTATTAATTGATTTGTGAGACATTTGACCAGAGTACAGTTGATGCACTTTAATGAAATCTGATAATAATTGTGGTACCAACTAGAACTGTATATATTTGCCATTGTAGATTAAGTGACCAGAAAGTGAGTTATTGTGATTCTGTATATAACCTTGAACCTTAATTATATAAAGACTGTGTTTTCACTAATACAGTGTGTGGACATTCCTTTGTGGGTTCTTGGGGACTACACTGTACTTAAGAACCAGTATGCTTCACCTCCTGAGAAGCTATGCCTTGATTGCTCGACCATAGCTACCGAACAGAGAATCTTTGCTGGGGCCCTCTGTGCCTCTCCTCTTCCATATATAGAGCAGGAACAGAGACACCCCCTCCAGTGTTTACAGGTACCCCAGGTGCGGGAGTGTTGGACTTGACGATGCTTCCCCACCCAATTAGCCCACCATGCATCATCCCTCCTACTGTCTGCCATTCGATTGAGCTCGGCTTTGCAAGTATCACTGAGCCTGAGAATAGAAGGGAGTGTGAGAATGGTCTTATCTTCATGTTTCGGTGTAGCTTGCCCAAAGTCTGTTTTCATTTTGACCATGTGACAGCAGACCGTGTTTTGAGCTCTTTCTTCACATTTAACACTATTAGATGAATGAAACCTGGCACTTCTAGTGTTTTTCCATTACATCTCAACAGGAGCTCGCCTTGCTTCTCACGTTCATTGTATCTTCTCGAATAGATAACCAGTGTCTTGGCTCGCCCAACCCTTGACACCGGGCTAGCCAACCTTTCTTGAATCTTCCCTCATCGTCAGCTGTTTTCTTTCACTGCGCCACACTTTCAGCCCTTCTGCTCATGGGGTCCTAGTCTGCTAAAATGCACTGTGAAACAACCAAATTCTATACACATATATATACTGGTGGCACCGCCTGCAGTCTATTCACTACGTAAAGCCAGCCTTGTCATTACTTTGGGCCTCATTATAAGTTTGCCGGTCCGGGAACTATGGTACCGATAAGCTTGCCGGTACTGTAGTTCCAGGACCGGCAAACTGCATGTTGTGCTCGCGGGTGCCTTTCTACCTGCCAGGTCGGACCTGGCGGGCTGAGCGGCGCCCACGAGCACAGTGTGTCCGATGCACCAGCGCCGTTCATAACCGTGTCCATGCATCCAGCTTCATAGGAACGGGGTTGAATTTTTTCCCGGTGCACAGGAATGGGAAAAATACTGGGTCCGGCAAGGCCTTAATGACCTGGTAATTGTCCATTTCTGGGTGCCGGAAAAATTGAAATAGCGGCGGCTACCGCCAGCCTCATATTGAGGCTCTTAGTCTACTTGCGTTTCAGCATCTGTACAATTGTAAAATGACTTTGCATTTTCTTCAGTGCTTTCCGGTGGTCAGTCATAATGTAGAATGCAATAATGTCGAAAGTCAAAATGTCGAAAACATTTTTTAGAAAATAATGTCGAAAAACAATAATGTCGAATTTTTTCTAAATTTTTTCGAATTTTTCGAATAAAATAAATATATATATAATTAAAATGTGTTGAGTATGAGGGGTGAGAGGGTGGTGGGGGGGGTGGGAGGGGTGGCAGGGGGGTGTTGGGTGAGGGGGTTGGGGGGGACCCCCCTAGTAAATGATACTCTTCTTGTTTATGTATTTATTGATAGTGCTAATTGACATTTTTTTTGAATTTTTTTTTTTTATAAATTGACTCTTTTCATTATATGTATAGGTTTTCGACATTATTTTTTTCGACATTTTTGTAAATCGACATTTTTTTTCGACATTATGACTATAAACTGTGCTTTCCGCACATGCAATCTTCATTTTGCTCGTGAAATGTTGCTCAATTCTTTACTTCGTCATCAGATTCTATATGGTCTACATACGCTCTTGGCATCTCGTCTTGGTGCGTCATTTCTGCTTAATGTGACGTCACCAGTCTTCTCTTTCATTCATCTTCACACTTCTGCTGGAATCTCCTTTAAAAGACTGTCATTTCTCTGCAGGTACATCATATAGGGCTTCATCAGATGTAAATCTGACAAAGCACGTTTTTGAGGAGGCTGGCAAACATTCTTAAAGGGCTCTGTGCCATGTGTTAGCTATGGCATCTATAGCATATCGGACTTGAGACCGATCAGACCACCTGCTATGGCACTTTGGTCACATTCACCCTAACTTCCCCATATGAACACCCTTTGTACAACCTGGAAGCCACAACAGCACCAAATTAATGCTAGCAGTTGCTTGAGGTTATTATGTGGTCCACACATGGCATGGTCATCTGTTCTGCCTGAAATTATATTTTTACCCGCAACAAAACCTGACCGGACTCCAGAGACACTGCAACAAATGGCTTGGCATCTTGGCTGAAGACTCCCTTACAACCACAAAGCACTTCTGACTGCCACTCAACAGTGATTGTGTGCTGGATGGCGATCAGTGTATGTACTAAACACGGTCACCATCGCAGTAATGGCAGTCGTCTAGGGACTAATTTGAACGTATTTATAACACGTGTTGAAGTGAGCTCTGCCTGAGACTTGACCACACTGTTGGTTAAATAACAGATTTCTGATCTGCCATACGTTGTCTCTTGTTATATTAACAAAGCTGCAGTTTATTTCTTTAAACGATATCGACTTTAATTTTTGCAAGTACATTTCAAAAGATTATGCAACAGCAAGCTGCACAAATTGATTATGGAGATCAGCCCACATTAACAGTGTCAGGACTATGCCCTCTACCTGGAACCTTTTGCTCAGAATTACAGGAAACTGTAGTCAATAAAGAATTCGCTGGAGGAGGCCACACTGCAGTGCAAAGCATTATGTACCAAAAGCACAGAGGCCACTCTTCTTGACCTGCATGGCGATCCGGAATGTTGAGAGGTCAGCTCCAAAGGCCGAGTTTAGTTTTTCCGGTCAGCGTTGTTGCAGTTTGCATTAGTGGACAGTCTGCATGAACTGACCCTGAAATTCCTGCTCTCTCCGGGGACAGCAGTTCTCCATATGGGTAGAATGAGAATGTAGACCGTCAGGCGCTGGTGGGACCTTTCCCGAGTTGCTTATAGTTTAATCGAAATGAGTCCTTCTAGGAGGCCACGTGTTATGCTTTTGCTTTTAAAACCTGCCTGTTTTATTCATCTGTTACCGAATTCGTTCCGCAGCCTATTTTTTTTTGTTGCAAAGGCAAATTTCGAAAATGTAATTTGCCACATGACAGCCGAAATTACTGTGTAGTCAAAACATACAATCTTTCAATATACATGGAGAGTTCTGGCTTCACATCTTGCAAATGATTTTAACATATGGAATTAGTTTGTCTGTAATAACTGCGAAAACATTTTCTTAAGGTACAAACGTAATGCATTCTATTAGCAGTGCGCGCACCAACATTAGTTTCAGCGAGGAATATCAAAGTCTCCAGCACCCATTTAAATAGTCCGCCAGAGAGCAGCAGTAGCAGTCGCCCTTTGCGTCAGAAGAGGGGGGGGGGGCTCTCACAGAACTGACCTACATACGCGTCTGCGCTCTTCCCATCGGACCACAGAGTTCAGGCTCGAACATTTGAAACATTAAGAAGCGCGAGCCCTCGCAATATGATCACGTCTTAGGCACAGGCGCCGACAACTGGCCCTTTCTACGCCTTCATTTAAATAACGAACAGCAGACCAATTACATGCCAATTAGTTATGGGCAAAGTCATTAGTGAGGCTCGGGCTCAGGCCACTTTCCCATGCAGCTCTCCAGCAAAGCGACTGAAAGGCGTTCTCTTAATGAGCCCAGATGTGAATGCTATGTTAACACTGTATTTCTTTCGGAAAAAAATACGCAACAATTGTACTGGTATGGATAATGATATATTAAAACTGCAGAGGCTAATTTCTGATAGTGAAGATATAATTTCTGTGTCGGCGCAGGGTTAAACCACAGGTGCAGAGTTAAATTGTCTACCTTCACTCTCTGTAGCATTGTCCTCTAAGACGAGGATAAAGCCGCTTGCTCTGGAAAAAAATCAGGCCTCATTCATCATTGTTTATGAACCGCATTGAAGGGGTCCCGGTGAAGGAGGCCTCTGGGATAAAGCCTCTGGCAGAAATGCTTCGACTTGCATGTTAGCCTTACAAACCACTTGGCAACACATATCAAAGTCATTTAATCTTTTCCCTACAAGGCGAAATGCTCATCAATGGCGGCCTCTGTCCAGATATAGCCTCCTTCTGGAATAACACTTGGTTCACCGTCATATGCCAGTGACCTGGCTTAGCAAGATGCTTTTCTAATAAAACAACTGCTTTGAGACCTGGCAGCAAGGTAGCTTCATACACATCTATCTATCTATATCTCTATCTGCGTATTACATGGCCTGTGGTAGCAGCCGTGTAGTTATGGTTAAGTTGCTCAACCCATAGGAAAAGCACTTTTTGGGTGACTTATAACTTTGTCTCCCCTGAACGAATCCTCGCCAAACTTTGCAAAGAAACTGTATGGCTCCTTCAGATTAATTATGTGAAGTTTGGTGAGGTTTCGTCTGGGGGGGCCAAGTTATGAGGGGGGTCCCAAAATGGGTGGTTTTCCTCATAGACGCAATGTTGCTCATGTCTAGAGCCCAAACCGCTGGATGAATTTTCACCAAATTTGCAGCAGGAGCGGCAGCTTGGTCCTGAACGTTTTCCTTTGTAAATTTGGTGTAAATCTGTCCAGTAGTTTTGTTTATTTTTAACGGGCAAAATGTAGGTAAAACAATTAGTGATATCTGGGTTTGGTCTGTGGACTTGCTTCCCTATTCGGTCTGCGAACATCGAACGCGCCCGTTGATTTGATGGTGAAAAGCGTGAGGTGCATCATATTTTTGGAAACACCCGCCATGTTGTATCTGCGGACAGCGGCTGGTATCTGCAGACAGTGTGCGGAGAAGAAGGTTTGGAAAACACATTTTGGGTTATTTGATGGCCAAAAGAGGGGCGGGAAAGGGTGGTGGAGTGGAATAAAGATGATATGGAGCTGTTTTCCAAGGTAAAAAAAATCTGGCCACTGGCCACTACCATATTAGTAATATGTTTATAGTGATTATAGGTACTTTTGGAGGAGTAGAAAGTGTATCACATTTATGATTGTAGTTCAATTGAGGATAGTGCTGATTGAATATATATTTGTTTACAGTTGGTATGGTTACTTAGTTGTATGAAGTAGTAAAGCTGGAATATCTGGTTGTTTTTTATGAAAAAACAGTATCATTTGTTAAGCAGGATAGTTGAAAAGGTTTATTAGCATACCATTTTACCATTTACTTTTTCTGACCCTCATAAACAGTACATTTTATGTACTATGTTTGGTGCAACATTAGCGTGTTGTATACTGTTGTATTGGCTTCAATAATCATTGGGTCATTGGGGGAAAAAATCCATTGAGGATAAAAAAAACACAATTATGTCAGTGTAAGTGTGATAGTATGTGTGTTTGGAGTGTGTTGTTATTAATGGAATGTTTAAAGTATTTAGATACCTGTTGGTGTATTCTAACTACTAACTACACTAGGCTTTAGAAGAAGTTTTGTCAAACAAGAATTGTAACAGCGTATTTCAATTGTATTGCAATGAAGGGTATTTTTTAAGTAGTTAGATACCTGTTGACTTTTAAAAGTACTATTGTAGTATTATGGATTTAGTTAGATACCTGTTAGCATTTTCTAACTGTTTATTGTGCTACAGTTTAGTGAGTAGATTTAGGTTGAAGGAATATTTATTAAGTAGGCATTTGTTCGATTAGCTGGTAACATATATTGTGGAGTAATGGAGATGTTGTTACACTCAAACTAACCACTTCTTCTTTTGACATATGCAGTATAGTGCCCTGAAGTGGTTGTGGCACCAGTGTGGTATTTTACACCTACTGTTGTAAAAGTGTTCTTGCCAAGAGGTACTTGGCCGTGTGTGAAGCTAATATGCCTACATTTATTGTTGGTACAAGATGCAATGTACCTAATAAGCATTAGTATGATATATTGTCTATGTGAGTTGATTTGCATACTGGAATGGTCGTCTGAATTGCAAAATGGCATAATTTTCCACAATTCGCATTCTGCAGACGCGGTGAAATGGAATGGATTCACAATTTGGTACGGATACATATACAAATTGTTCATTAGATATGTGCTCTAGTAAAACATGGCTCCAGAGAGTGCATGTATGTTTCCATGTGTATGAAATCTGGTTGATTTCATTTATATGGATGTTTTTGGTTTCCAGTACTTTTAGTAAGTACACTCGGAATTCCCGAGGATCTTCTTGTGTTTTTATGGTACATTTCACCATTCCTGCACAGTAGTCCAATTCTTGCCATATACCTGAGGCACTGCAAGTATTGTCAGGATTATTTGTTCAATTACTATGAAGGACATTTGCAACCACACCTGGTCCGAGCCGTTTAAGTAAATTTTGTGAACAATTGGTGGCAATTGAAAGAGAAGATTGATACATTTGCGTAGCAATGTACTCCAGTTGTGTTGCTGAATTTAAATGGACCAGAGAGTTATGTGTCTGCATCGTTTGATGGACCTGCACATTTTTTGGAGAAGAGATATTTGTATCTTTCTTTTCTGATGGGTGTGCAGTTGAGTTTGTAGTAAACAGTTTTGTGGTTATATTATTTGATGGAGAAGGAGTTGATTGTTGTTTCTTTAGCGGTATTGTTGGCGGAACTGTTGTAGATCAGCCAATCAGGTTTCTTGGGTGTGGTGTGCAGGAGGAGAGGATAGCAGGAATTTTGTTTGCAGGAGTTTTGAGAGCACTGAAGGGCTATGGCTATGCTTTGAGGAGGCAGAGTGTTTGGATTTTGGGGGGCTCTTGACTCCATTGACTGAAAATCTATTTTGAGCACTGTGGATTGGGTGAAAATCTTGGACTCCATGAATTTGAAGTGTCATGGTACAGAATGCGAGGAATGAAGTCGGTGAACATGCTCTCGTTTTGTGTTTCTGGAAAAATGCATTGAAGTAGTTTTTGTGAACACATAATATTTACATTGTGCAGAATCTTTGTTAGTTTAGTACATAAAACAAAATGATAAATAAATATTTAAAAGTCAAAAAGACAAAAAAGGTTCTAAAAAGATTTTCATGACCCCACCCCATGGCTGGAATTGTTTAGGTGTCTGCAGACTACCACGATGCTAGAGGACCTATGCCAGCTGCAAAGAGCCAGTGACTTTTTTATCACTTGTATTTTTTTACTGGGAAAGGTGGCTCCTAAAAACTGTTTTTTTTTGTAGTTTTATATTTTTGTGGGCTTTTTAATATTTTTTTCCAAGAGAGGCAAGGTGAGGTGGGGAAGGGAAGGGAGGGAGAGGAGGTAAGGTGCACCAACCTTGGAGACGAAGGGGCAGGTGGTCTGCAGACATCGCAGCATAAAATAGCTCTGAAAAATCAATTTCGGATTATTTTGAGGATGAAAGACTGTCTGCGTAGGGTGAGGGAAAGAAGAAAAGGAAACATGCATGTGTTTTTGTTTGTAAACATAGCTGTGGGATTTTCACTGTGTTTGCGGTCATTTTTACTGTCCACAGCTAACAGGGACAGCAATAGGAGCTTTGCGGGCATCCATTGAGAATGGTGGTGTTATGTTATATGCTAAAACAATGCTAATTTGTATTTAAAATGTATGTAATGGAACTACTAAGGATGACTAATAGTTATGTAGTTTGAACAATGTGAACCCTGGATACTTCACCTGCCACCAGCTGGCTGCGCTTCTTATTTACTGTTCTATTTATTGTTTCTATTTATTTACTGCTATCGTATGTACTGCACTTCCCCTTGCTCTACCACTACCTCTCACACTTTTCCCCTCCACCATCTCCCCTGCACTTGCACGATCTGAATGTCAACTGGCCTAGTAAGATCATTGTCTCTGTCTTCCCTATGGTCCCCTCCCATGCCTCATCACGCCTTGAAAAACCTATGTATAGTCGCGTGATAAATGCCATATTATATCATATCATAGAGGCATAACAGGCATTTTGGAGTGTGGGTATGTCACAGAACATATTGTTGTGGACTGTATGGAGTGTGATTAACAATACATATTGTTATGGCCTCTGGCCATGGCCACAATCAAAGAAAGTGGCCAGATTGTTTGGGGCATGGCTTGAACAATCTGGCCACTTGCCATGGCCACAGTAGTATGTTTACTTTGGCTTGAATGCCTGCAACAGTGTGACTACTGGCCATGGCTAAAATAGTGTGCTTAGTTGGACATGGTTACAAGGGAACATCTGTGTTTCTTTGTCTGCGAAGAAAACAAAGAAACAGAACATTTAGTTAGTTGTAGAACATGATATTTTCGGGTGGCGGTCAGCACCCTATAGTTAAAATAAAGCAAAGTTACTTAGGAAATTGAAAAAATGTATTGCTAATAACATTTGACTCATCAACGGATTTGGCTGAAAGGTTGCAAAAACAAATTGTGTCCCCTCCTCCCCCGAAACCCCAACTAGAAAGTTTCAGTAAGATTGTTTTGAAAATAAAAAAGATATTAAGAAAACATAAAATTTAGTTTCTCCATAGTCCCCATTAATTTTGCCATAAAACAAAAAAGTCAATTTTTACTGGACCGTCCAGCCATAACCACTGGACAGATTGGACCAGGTTTGAAACAACTTGGGCATGAAGCATTGACTCACAATCCTTTTGTGGTTTTGGGTTATTTAGTCCAGTACTTCTTAAAATATTTGACGGAGAAGTGGGTGCCCCTTCTCCAAAATGGATAGATATACCTCGTAAATTGCCAAGAAACCGGGTGTTTATAAATGAAACAGCCGCCAGCTTTTTTTCTCGATGCGAGAGATAGCTGTGTCTATAGCCAAAAATGAAAAAACTGGAAAATGCCATTTCCAGATGAAAAACAGGGAAATACCTTCAGGGTAGGGGTGCACAGAACTGTGGCTTTGAGTATGTATTTGGCTGATTTTCTTTTTTAAATCAGCTACTTGGATTCTACCAAATACTGTAATACCTACTCAAAGATGAAGTTTGTTACACTTTCGGTACACCGCTAGTGTTCACTTGATTAAACAGTACGCAGCCCATCAAACAACGGTATGCATACTTTGTGAAACACTGTGCAGTGTATACTCCATACATCACTCAAACCGTGTGTACACCCCATCAAAAAACAGTCTGCATTCTCCATCACACTTTTTCCGACTGCTACACACACTTGTCCAGTGTTATACAGAAGTCACTCTATTTTTGTAAAGAGTTACAGTTTCTGCAGATAACCACCGTAAGAGCATGCAGGCCAAGGGAATTGTCCAAGAACACACACCGCTACTTAATGGGGAAATTAAGATTACAAGCATACTAACATAAAGTCTTGCTGGACAAATCAGTGGGTTGCATGCCTACTGCAGAGAACTACAAATCACAGGTTCGAACCCACATGGGCAGTGTGAAAAACCAGATAGTGTTTCACTGTCTAGACCCCAGGTATCCCTTAGTCAGGTGGCCAGGGCACAGCCATCACCTTTGGATACAAACCCTGGGGGTGGACAAGTGTGGGAGGATCACCTGGGTGAGGGGTGCGCCGGGAGTGGGGAGAGACAGCTGATGGTGAGGCGCAATATCCCCCTTTTCCAATACCACTATCAATACTATTTTATGGGATATTCCAACTGCCCAGACCCCCCTTTCCTACACAAACACTGAGCCAAGGAAGAGGATGTCTAAGGCTGAAAGGATTACCATCCATGCAATACACTCAATATATCCCTCTAACGAAATCAAGCAGGGTCAGGCACTTGACTTTAATCATGCACACCTAATAGCTATTAACTCTCCCCACATGGATAAAAGGTGCAACACTGAGACACGCGTTGAGCAAGGCAGTGCACAAGAAGGAGCAGTTCCTCCAGGGCTATGGCGAGCCAGGCGAAGGAGAATGACAAACGAGGGGTTGAACCGAAGGGGCAGGAAGCCATAGACCCCCCTGGCAAGAGATTGTTACTTCAGAAAGGCTGTGGGGCTGATTCATGGAAGTGTTTTATAATGGCAAAATCCCATAGGAAAACGTTCCATGAATCAGGCCCTGTGTGTATTGCGCACGACAGCTCAGCTGGAAGGGAGAAAAAGTGCTACAAAGTTACGAGCCACCCTCCTGGGTGAACAGCAGAGTTTGGGACGCACAGAAGCGGCAGTGGTAACAACCTTGACTTCTACATCAAAGGCACGAAAGACGGAAAGCATCTTAACACGGCTGGTGAGTAGAAGGAAGCATAGAAAGCCCGGTCTGTGTTTAATTGAAAAGCGTGCGACCGTATCCGGGGAATGAATGTTACGCAAGCACCGATAAACTGCGAGAGAAAGTGAATCCATTGTTAAAAACTGTGAATGCGAAAAATACAAAATAGCAGAGTGGCCCGGTGAAGTGAGATTGCCCAATGGAAAGTCTCTGTGAAATGTTTTAAAGCTGCAATGGGAAGCAAGAGAAAGAAAGTAACCACAAAACTGCCTGAAAGCAAGTCATACGTAGCAAGTACATTTTCCAAGAGGCATTGCAAAGTGGAAGGAAAGAAGGAAAGGAGGGTCGAACTGGTCATGTGAAGGTGAGAGCAAAAATCCTCCCAGTTTGGAAAGTCTTTGACAGCGAAATCAAAATATGAAAGGAGGTTTGAGCCTGAGTGAGGGGAACCTATAATGTGGAATGTGAAGTAAGCTTGGGGACGGGAACCTCCCTGAGGAAAAAAGGTTTGTACCCGATAGAGGGGAACCTATAGTGAACTACAACCAAATACTATCCTTAGCAACTTTTTGTTGAAACTGTGTAGAAGCTGGAAGAGTGACCTGGACTTCGGTAATGGGAACCCGAGAGGTTAATCCTGTGAACTTGTAACTCAAACTTGAACAGCCAAGGAGGCTCTGGCGGGCAGAGCCAGCCACCTGTGTTCGCAAGCCAAAGTGTGTTCATCCATCAAGTGTTCTATATAACATGGAGACGTGAATGAATACTAATTTATATTGCTATTCAGGCATTTTGTTACACCACGGATTTCTCCTTTTTTCGATACATATCCCTATGTCGTATTAGAATCTATTAGAGTGAGGGCAGGCACTAGGTTTTTATTGTATATGCCTTTACTGATTGACTAAAACTGTTTAGGACTGTTTCTTTATTATTTGATGGTCGAGATTACTCCCATTTTAGTTATAGGGCCAGCCAGGAGTTTTTCCAACCCCTGTAATCTAATAATAAAGTTTTTTAAACTTGCAACTCTTGTGTCAGTGCCTACTTATGATACCATGCCTCCCTCACATCAGGCGCAACTGTTCTTGATGTCTGTGTGTCAGCTTTTTTGGGGGAGCAGTTACACATATTGTTTAAAACTTTACTTTAATAATGTGCATTGTATATAAATGGCTAGCTTTGTTATTGGGAAACTCCCAAACGTTCACAGTGGTTCCTGGGTTTGAGAGGAATTATTATTATCGCTCAAATATAGAGTTTGCCTGCAGGTCAGTGAAAGGCACATGCAGCCCTGCATGGTTTGCTTGCTTGCTGACCTCAGTGATGGGGTATTCAGGGGTCACAAACAGATGCTGCTCTTCATCATCAAGAGGCATCTCAGCTGGATAATGCACCAACAGTGTGTAGCTTCTACAGTGAGGGCTTTCATTCTAGCACGAGGGGCACACCCTTTTCGTCTTTCCAAAGAAGAGAATATTACAACAGGATTTCCCCACTGCCTACCCTCTCAGATCCTGCACACACATGCTGTACCTTCCTGGTAGTTATGTATAGTTAGGAAGCAGCAGCGTTGCGTAAAGTAAATATACATTTCGCTATGACAGTCTCCGGCCGAGGTACATGCATTCACCCATTCTAATATAATCAGTCTGTGCTGGTGTGAATCAGTTGGATAAAGGAAACGTGCCTTATTACCCACTAGGCACAGATATAGAGCAGGGGATGAGTGGGGCTGTGTGTGCAGGGCTCTTCCCTGCAGAACCCCAACCCCCTAAACCGCATACGGACTAGACAGGAGTACTGCCTGAGCCTTGTCTTCAGCACTTAGGTCTGACCAGGTCCAAATCCCAGTTACCAGTGCTCTGCCGGCCTTCCCTGATCCACCTTACATGCTGCTTAAAAGTCTCAGTTTCGTTCACTTGGCGGTCACTGTTGCCGAGCTGAACTGAACACCCTTCACATGAACACACACAATGATCGCACATGCTGCATCCACCCTCAAAATGATCCCTCACTAAGAATTCACGGTCAAACACATAATTTCCTATTCGTGAAAACACATATATTAAATAAGCACACAGGCAGATATCCTTACTATTTCCAGCCCAGTTCTTCAGACAACACACACACACATCAAACTGTGCACACAAAATACCAGAGGCCCCCTCTATTTGCCTACCAAAGGCATAAACTAGTAACTGCAAAGCGTCACAACGAGCTCAGACAAATACATGTAGCCCATCTCTCTGAATGCGAATGCGCTTGCGGTTCAAGAATTGTACAGGCCGGTTCATGAAATTAATGCGCGCTGAAATTTTCAGCGCAAGCGTGCGAAAGCGTGCGAATCGCAGTTCCAGTGCGAAAATCGCAGCGAAACCCACACACAGCGATTCATGGAAGTCCGTGCGCGTGTAAATCCCAGGACTTGCGCCAAAATTCTGCGTGGCCCACGCTGGCGCACACATCTCCAAACAGCGTGTGCTACGCACACAGCGAAATTGCACATAGCGCGACGCACACAACAAAAGTAGGAGGAACAGAGGGCGTGACACGCGGAATGGGGAACAACGCGTGAAAATGTGGGCGTCACGGGGGAAGTATAGGAGGCAAATGCGCAGAACGCCCACACGCACTTTCAAAACACGTATTCATGGATTCGAACGGGGCTAACGTATGCGCCAAAAAAGACGCGCTAATCCGGAAACACTTACGCCAGCAGGAAGCAGGTGTACGTGGACCCGCGCAGCATAAAAGTGTGCGCAAACAACAAACAAGCTCAGACGCCAGGATGAATATTCCTAGCAGCAGTGGTCGTGGGATACCGCAGGAGGAGGAGGAGGATAGTCAGGGCCAGGATTTTCACACCCAGAACCAGCCTTTTTGGGATGCCTGATGACCAGGTGTATGGGAGGTACAGGCTTCCACCTCACATAATACTCGACCTGGTGAGTGAGTGGGAGGATGACCTCACATCACCCACCCTGTGCTCCCAAGCACTCAGCCCCCTGGAGAAGGTCCTCAATCTACTGCACTTCTTGGCCACTGGGTCATTTCAGCAGACAAGTGCTATAGTTGGGGGGGGGTGTCACAGGCCACTCAGTCACGCTGCCTAAACCAGGTCTTGGCCATCATGACTGCACGCCCATCAGTCTGCAGGCACATATACCTGCCCAGAACACCTGCAGAAAGGCAGGCTGCCGTCCAGGATTTCTATGGGGTGGCACAATTCCCCAAAGTCCTAGGTGCCATTGATTGCACCCATGTGGCTCTACGTCCCCCCAGGGCATCAGAGTACATATATAGAAACCGTAAGCACTGGCATTCCATCAACGTCCAGGTAGTATGTGATGCCAAGGGAATCATCACCTCAGTATATGCCAGCTATCCAGGGTCCACCCACGACAGTTTTATTTACAGAATGTCAACCCTAAACCGGGACCTAGAAGCTGGGCGGCATGATGATACAAGGCTGCTCATTGAGTATAAATGCCATAGCACATGCATGCATGTCAGATACTGAGTAATGTCACAACCCCACTAATGATACCCATCACCACCTCCCCAGGGGACAGTGCCTACCCTCTGAGCACCCACATGATGATGCCAATTTCGGAACCCCACCACACTACCCGAGGTAAGATACAACACAGCCCACATTGCAACCCGGGGAATAGTGGAGTGCACATTCGGAGTGCTTAAGTCACGCTTTCGCTCCCTGGACCGTTCTGGCAGGCAGCTGTTATACGCTCCCCCATAAGTGTGCGGGATCATAGTGGCAGCATGTGTCCTGCACAACGTTGCAACATGCCGGGGCCTGCCCGTGGACATGGTGGTGCCCCACACCCCCAACCACATGCACGCCCGCTGTGCATGGGAGGGGAAAGGGCACGGGGTGAGGCAGCCCATACGCAGCTGGTGGCTAATTACTTCACCTAAAATCACACCCCTGTGGAGTGCACACAGCCCTGGCACATACCATCTGACAATCAATGATGATGACATAAGGGACAGTCAACTGTGACAACCATACCAGCCTGAGATTGGTCACCTGGAAGTGTTACATTGTGTGCATCCATACCTACACAAACACCACCAATGCTGTGTCATCAAAAGACACACTTTTATGCTGCTAAATGCATTAGCCCCTTGCAAAATACAACATGACAACAGTGCCATGTCACCCAACCCCTCCCCAGCACCGCCACCCAACACACCATGGCATATCATGCTATGTGAGAGCAAACAAAGCAATCCCCAAAACATGACACAAGTGTCACAAAGTACAGTGTCCCTAATGGAAACTGGCCACACACAATATGCTCCCAGTAATGTAGAATTAACAACACACATGACCAAATACTTACCAACAATACAATGCAGCTACACAACCTCAAACATAGCATAAACATGACAGTACTAAGTTAAAGTAGTGGTAGTCTTACAACCTGATTATGGCAGCACATCTACCACTTCCAACTGTACAGTGCTGCTGCCACGCAAATGTGTAAGTGCACTGCTTACAACATGAACTCCATCTCCAAAGTAGACGGCCTTGTGAAGACATGAGGAATGAACCTGCAAATTAGGAGGAAGACATGGATGCACAAGCACATATCAATACACCATGCAGTGTACAATACAACAACAATATCCACTAGGAATGTATACACAGTATTGACTACAGACTGCCCACATAGCTCATGGGATTCCAACGTCACTGTGTAAGTCACTGTCACTTGGGCACACCCTTTGCAAGCCCATGGAAACAGGAAGCAGGAGGGGTGTGTGTCTCACAAACCCAAGCATCAAACCCAAACTCAGGACAAGCCTGCATGTGCCCAGCCGGAATACAGTGGATGCCCACGGGTACCACGCAAGGCAACACACTGTAAAAAAAAATCAAAAATCAAAAATCAAAAATGGCCATGTGGGGGCCGGGGGGGGGGGAATGGCCAATGTGGGAGAACTGCTTCTGTCGCTCTCATCACCCTCTGCTGCTGCCACAGGAGGTGGTGGTGCTATGGGAGGCAGCCCACGCAAAGCCCTGGTATGGTCCTCCATGGCAGCAAGCATGCGGGTGTGGAAGGTCTCGTTCTGGAGGATTATAGTGCGGAGATCCCCATGCACCACCTGATGTGATGCACGGATCTCCTCCCGATTTGCCTGCATCTCAGCTGAGAGCGAACGTGTGAGCCGCTCCAGCTGCTGTTCTGTCCTCAAGTTAGTGGAAGCCTCAAGGTCAACAACAGTCTCCCTTAGGTGATGGAGTTCTACCCTCAGGGCTTCCCTGTGGCCCTGGGACTCTATTGATATCGATTGGCGTAGAGTCTCCAGTGCCGCCCATTTGTCCCTGTTGGACGCCAACATGTCCTCCCTGTGTGATTGGCAAATGGATTCTGTTGCCTGCTGTAGTTGCTCCATCTGCCTTTCAGGGGGACAATGGAAGTGGCCACCCTCTCCATTGCTTGAGCCATCATCTCAATTTATGCTGCCTGTTGGGTTGCCATACCGTACATGGATTGTTCCCATGCGCTATTGCCTGGTGGCGTACGGCCACCGCGTCGGCGGGCACCACACCTGTTTGGGGCAAGGCGATCTGCGCCTTGCTGTGCCAGCACTGTCTGCGGCTGCAGGACTGCATTCCCCCTCTGATCTGCTGGCCCAGGAACAGGATCAGATGTTGTGGAGTGTGACCCTGCATCCGTAACCGCCAAAGGCGGACTTACCAGCACTGAAATCCCCATAGAGGGTTCTACTCCTGGTGCAGGTGGGTTGGACAGAACAGAATCCCTGCCAGAAACACTTACCTGCGATGGCACATAGGTCTCATCATCCGAATCAGCACCTGATTAGAGGTCTGGGGAGGTGCACCCAGAGACACCCCTGGACAGAATGGTCTGCAGCAAGATCGGGTTCTCACCCACCACCACACCACGTCCCCCACTGGTGCCCGGTCGTGCCTGAGATCCCTCCTGGGTCTGCACCATCTCCTCAACCTCAATAGCATCAAGTGCATCATCCCCTGCAAAAACATGAAAGACAAAAAATGGAAACGGGCATTAGCACCATAGCACACAAATAGGCCTGACAAGCTACAGAACCAGTACATGATTTACACATGTCCCACATGACTATAACCCTCCCATGCATGCACTGTCACTGAGTTGGAAGGGGAGGCAAAAGGCAGACACTGATGACACCAAGATGGAAGAGCAACACATGTGCTGCATTCTGGGTAGCACTGCCATCACACATTGGCCTGTGAGTGGCATGTCCAATACACATAAATGACACATGCCATCACACAGATGGCATGTACCATAGCCATGGGACATTCAACAAGTACATCCATATGTCAGTGAATGAATACTGTCAGCTATCCATGTGAGATGGACATGATGAGATGAAAAATGCTACATAGTGTGACAAAATAGGCATGTGCCACACACTGCAACACATCCAGTGTGCAAAAATACAGTGATTGCAGGCCGATGTACACATCAATGGTTGTGCACTTCAACATGACAGGAAACAACTATCATGTTCCACATTCAAACAGGCCCTAAAAATGTATGTGATCAGGCCAATACTCAATCAGCCTGAATGGTCAAATCATTCACCTAACAAGGTAAAACATGTGGGCCAATGTGGGGTTCATCAATGACAGAAGCATGTCACAAATGTGACAATAGGGCTGAGGAATGTGTAGCAAAAGTGGGAGAATTGAAACAATCAGCCTGAACGAACACTGAAAAATACAAACAATGTTTTTGCAAGATGCCACTTCAAGGGCAACTGCCGTAATGTTGTGCTAAATTACTACTGTGGGCAGAAGGGATACTGTCACACCCAAATCCAAGGCCGCTGAAAGTTTCGGATGAAGCACATGGGTGACCCATACCACTCGGGCACACACACCCTGACCTGGTACTCAATCAGATCCCGTCACCCAAACAACATACACATGCATTACACACACATGCATGGGCACTCACCGGACAATGCATCATAATCAGGTAGTTCTCCCACACCTTGGATCTGTTCCTCTGTGATGAATGCCCCAGCAACAGACTCATGTTCAGTGAGTTTGGTGTCCCCTTGTGGAGACCCACTGCCAGTCACCAGAGTAGCGGCATGATTTGAGGCCAGCTTGTTCTTTGCTCTGCGTTTCAGGTCATTCCACCGCTTGTAGCAATCATCAGCTGTGCGCCTCACAAATCCAAGGGCACTTATGCAGTCCGCGATGGTCTGCCAGTGTGCCCTACGTTGACCAGGTGTGGTCTTGCACCCTGCAGTCACCACCATTTTGCGGCTATGTGCTGACACATAGGCCACAAGTGCATCAAGTTCCGGATCATTAAAGCTAGGCTTCCTTGAGGTACCGGAGTCTCAGTCTGTTGTGCCAGAGCACCCTTCTTCCTCTTCTTTAAAGGTAGAGCAGAGCCAGAGTGGCTTACGCCGCTCTGGTCAGTAAGGGCAGAATCACTGGTGGACTGGGTAGTAGGAGTGTGGGAATGCACAATGACCATAGGTCGTGATGCAGGCATTGGTTGCAGGGTAATGTTGGCATTGGGAACGTCAGTTTGATGGACCTGGACTGACACTGTCCTGGCTGGGAGAGTCAGAGCTGGGGTGGATGGAGCTGCAGCTGCCCCTGCAGCCTCCCCACCCTGCATACTTGGGGCAGCAGATGACATAGCTGCCCCAGATCCACGTGGCTTGGTGACAACAACTTGCACCACCACACGTGGCCTAGACTTGCTGACCTGGATGTCAGCCAGGCAGTCATCCTGTGCCAGGTCAGGTGCCACAATGGGCTGGTCCAACAGAGGCTGAGCTGGGATGGTGTCAGCCACATTTCCCTCAACCATGGGGGGGGCATGGGTGTCCCTGATTGTTCCTCCACACATGGGGGTATAGGGGCACCCTGCAAATCCCGGCCACGTCCCCTACTGTGCCCACCACACCCACCTTTTGAAGGTCGGCCGCCTTTGCCTCCATTACCGCTTGGTCGCCTCCCAACCATGGCACTGATGTTGTTGTGCGTATGGGAGTTGCAGTAAACTATTGTCCTGGGCAATTGGGGGTCAAAGGGGTAGGATACTAGATGGAATTCGTACCCTAGTGCTCTAACAAGGCTGTCTGTGACCCCTGGGGGAAGATGACGGGTCACGCAATGCACAGGCAGCCCAAAATCAAAAATTAACGTGCACGCAACCCCTCGTAGACCACGTGCGTGAAAAAATGAACCCACACTACACTGTGGCACCCAGAAACACAAAACTAAGTGTATGCGTAATACACGCAGCCTACAATGACCTCTGAAAGGGAACGCGACACACGGGGCAAGCACAGTTGCTAAGTACGTGCGGAACTCACCGTCTGCCTGGAAAAAGAATGTGAAAAATACGCGCGTGTGCGCATTGGCAACACCCCTGCCAAAAGAAGAATTGTCCGCTGTCTGAGGAGACAGGACAAAAGGAGAAGTGAACTCTGTTTGAGGAAACAGGCCCAACAAAAATTCAGAAAAGAGCTGTCAGAGGTAACAGGGAGTACGAACTAGAAACGCTGTGAAGTAATCACGTGTGAACCGACAAGAAGTACAGATTTCATCCACTCGCTCTCCACGAAAAGCACGTACAAGGAAATGGCGTCCTACATGTAGCTTTTAAACCGGCCCACACGTACACGTCAGATATGCGTGTACGCGGGCGCTTTCCTCCAATTACACGCGATCACACTCGGACGTGCAGTTTTTCCACGTCTGCTCTGTCATCACGTGCTATGAGGGAAATACCCGCGCGCATAATGTAACTTATGCTCTTACGCGCTAAGGGCCTTTGGTCCAATGAAATCGCGTGCGTGTGCTGACGCGGTTACGCGCTAAGGCCCTTTCCTCGAATTACACGCTGACGTGCAATTTCTTCATGTGCCAAATCACTCCTTATCAAGTTGGCCACGCGAAAATACACGGAAGACCACGCTCCTGCCCAGAAGGCCAAATTACTGCCCCCCAGATTCCCGAGCACTCTCCCACCTGCCATCTGCTGCTGCCTGACTGCCTGCTGCCGACGTGCCCTGCCATTTGCTGCCTGCATGTCAGCCAGGGGTGTAGTTGCTGTGACCACCCCTCTGGAACCGAAGATTCCCGACTGGGATTCCATCGCTCCACAGCCCAGCCCCAGGACCCAGTTGCCTACCCACTCCTGCCTCTGGGGTTGCCATGTCCAGCACAACACCATCTGACACCACTGGCAACCCCCAGCCAGAGTGGCAGAAGGCCACCAGCTTCACTGCCACCGAAGTTGGTGTCCTTGTGGAACAAGTCCTGGGGCAGTATGATGCCCTCTTTGGAAGCAGTATGATGCCCTCTTTGGAAGTTCGCGCGCCGACAATGAAGGACGGACCAGGATCTGGATGGACATCGTGACTGCCATCAAAGCGGAGGGGGTGGCAGTCTGCAATTTACATCATGTCAAGAAGCACTGGGAGGACTTCAGGTCCAGGACCCTCTACAAGGCCCGGCGCCTCGCTAAGGCAGCGGATGCCAAGGGGTGACGGGGGCAGCTGTCGAACCATCAAATGAGGGTCCTGGAACGCATATGCCCAGGGCTCTACATCCAGATCCTTGAGAGGCAGACCCATCTGGAGTCAAGCGGTAAGTGTACATGCATGTTGATAGTACGATGTGCGTGCCGTGGTGTGCCAGTAGTGTGCAGGTTGCGTTTATGTAGGGCCATGTAGGGATGTGTATGAACATGGGCGTGAGGCTGCCACATGTGAGTCCTCTCAGTTGTGAGACACATTGATGGTGTATGTGTTGGCAAGCATGCTGGGCAAATGCAGGTGTGGGAGCACACATGTTTGAATTTCTGTGTATGTACATTGGCATGGTTGTGGCATGGATGGTGGTTCATAATGCATGTATATGCACTGTGTACATGTGCATGTATATGTATCTGAGAAGTGTGCAACTGTGATGCAACATGGATGCACGTGACACTGATATGTAGAAGGATGAATGGCCGATGTGACATGTATGGCGATCTCATCACTGCAACAGATGGAGGAGATGTAGACATGCATGTAAGTGTGGTGGTGTGAGTGCATGTCTAGTGCACTCCTTGTGTTTCATGTGATGTCAGGCTCACCTTTGGCTGTTCATGCTGTTGTATGTGTATGGATGGCGCTGCCTGGTGCAATATTGCTGTTGAAATGTTCATGTGTGTGAGTTAAAATGACATGTGTTCCATGGAGTGTGATGGCGTGTCTGAAGTTAAACATTGCCACTCATGTGCAACTGTCATGTGTGTATCAGTCCATTGTACAGTGCCCTGATGCCTGTGTTTTATCTCTCCCAGTCTGCAGCATCAACTGAAGAAGAAGGCGGAGAGGGTGCTGTGGAGCACAGCGGCAGGGATCGTCCCACCAGCCGGAGACGCAAGGCCCGGCTCCCCTCCCAGATTGTCATCTCGTTGGGGAGTGAGGAGTCTGGTGCCACGTCCCATGCCGCAGCTGCCGCGGGTAGGTCCAAGAGGCGGAGGTTGGAGGCGGACTCCTCGGCAGCAGAAGGGGCAGCTGACACCCCACAGGGTCTGACGGAGGAAGATGGCATGGAGTCATCCAGGTTGGTGGGGGGTTTGGTGGAGGAGGAGGCCGTGGAAGGGACACACACGGGGTCTGGAGGTGGGGATTACACTGGTGCTAGTGGTGCAGTGCAGGACCAGGGACAGGAGGCAGCACAGGCTGCCACAGAGGTACCTGTGTGCAATCCTGTCCCTGATCCTGTCACTGAATCATCTGGCACCAGCAGGGATGCCTACGTCCAGACCCGTTTTCAGGGAGGGGATGAGCGCACAACAACTCGCCTTCCTCTCCCTGCAGACGTGGCTATCCGGGACCGTGTTGAGCGTGTCCTGGCTGGGATAGCGTTGCGTCAATGGGGCATGCGAGGTGACGTGCAGTTTTTTCGTGAAGAGAATGCACGTCATCTCGGGTGCCTCTTTGACCGCGTTGACCTGCTGGGACGGGTCACCAGTGCTGGATTCCTCCGTATGCTGGACCTCCTTGTGACCCCCTCCTCACCTGAATCCTGTATGCGCCAGTCGTCCTCCATGCCATCTTCCCACCCATGTATCACCTGGGTACCCTGTGGAGCTGCCTCTGACCCTGCAGCCAGGCTGGTGGAGGACACATCCCTGCCACAGTCGGGAGTCGGACGTCCAGCAGGGGTGGCCACCTCAACAACTGCACCCCAGCCGGAGGAGGATGTGCAGGCAGCAAGAGCCAGGGCACAGCAGCAGCAGCAACAAGGTGGGAGCCATCATGGCTCGGGGCCTTCGACATCGGAGGGGCAGGCATCGGCCAGAGGGCAGGAGGACCCAGGACTGGAAGTGTCTTCCGTGTGGCAGCGGTTTGGCCATGCTATAGATGTGGAGTGGCAGCGGGCAGAAGAGGCACGGCTCACGATGGTCAGGGCGGAGAACTGCATGCGGAGGGCCCTGAGGCGGGCCGAGTGCCTCGAGGCAATTCGCAGGGAGTTGGAGGAGAAACATGACGTTGTCCCTGCGAACCCTCGGGGCCATGGAAGAGGACCGCCTTCAGGACATTGAGCAGGAGTTCGATGATGCCCTGGCCCTGGACATCCGAAAGTGAGCCGTCTGACTATCCCGCTGCCCTTGTAAATAGTTTTTAGAGTTAGGTTTCCTTTTCGTTTTCCTTTTATTTGTGGTCAATGGACAATGCCACACAAATTTGTATATAGTTATATTTTTAGGTAGTTTGTTAGGTAGGTTTCATTTGTTTGGTTGGGATCATGGACCATTTACATCCTTGGACAATGGATTGTATATAGTTTAATCATGTATTCATTTTTTTTTTTTTTTTTGCATTATGGACATGGAGCAATGTGTTTATTTTTTCCAGACAATGGATTGTAAATAGTTGGACAGTGGATTGATTTCTCTTTTTTTTTAATTATGAACATGAACATGTACATTTCCTTTGGATTTGCGTTGTTGGAGGGTAACTTTGGACTGTTTTTCTTTCTAATTTTTTTGGATTGGTTATCATTTTCATTCAATCATCTTTTTCACATGCTTTTCATTTCATGTTTCATATTTTGGTATGCTTTCATTTAATTTTTGATTTTATGTACATAATACATTTTCATTTTTTAGTTCCATGTGTGGAATTCGCTCATTGGGTTGATGCATGTGAAAATGTGGGTTTACACAAGCAATGCCAACAAGTGTATGTGTGTGACGGACATGTGTTGATGTACATAGTTGACTTTTGGTTTGTGTCATGAGATCGGCATTTCACTGCTGGGGGAAGGTGGTGCAGGGGGACATGAGTGGGGGCCTGCTGGCAGGTGCCCCTCAGTGCTGGCGGGTGGGGGTGCAAGGGGACATGATTGGGGGCCTGCTGGCAGGTGCCCCTCAGTGCTGGGGGGTGGTGTTCAAGGGGACATGAGTTGGTGATCAGTAGTGCAAGGTGACATGAGGCTTGGCTGGGGGCATGCCCATGGTGGATGGGCTGCCTGCGGGACATGACCAGGGGTGCAGGGTAGTCCCCTGTGGTGTGGGCTGCCTGCAGGGGCCGTGGAGGGTCTAGAGTGAACACCTGGGAGGCCCCACATTGCCAATTCACGTGTAGGACTCCCCAAGCACCCCCGAAAATCACATACCCCGCTCTGACAGCAAAATCGCGTGTGAAACTTCCTGCACACCCCAGGAATACACGTACCCGGATCCAATCGTGTGTGAGACTTCCTGCGTACCCCAGGAATACACGTACCCCACTCGCACAGGCCCTTTCACGTGTGAAACTTCCCGCAAACCCCCGTAATATACGTACCCATCTGAAATCGCGTGTGAGACTTCCCGCAAACCCCAGTTATACACGTACCCCACTCGCACAGGCCCTTTCACGTGTGAAACTTCCCGCGAACCCGTAATACACGTACCCTGCTGAAATCACGTGTGAGATTTTCCGCGAACCCCAGTTATACACGTACCCCACTCACACAGGGCCCTTTCGCGTGTAAAACTTCACGCGAACCCCAGGAATACACGTACCCCACTCGCACAGGCCCTTTCACATGTGAAACTTCCCACGAACCCACGTAATACACGTACCCCGCTGAAATCGCGTGTGAGACTTCCCGCAAACCCCAGTTATACACGTACCCCACTCGCACAGGCCCTTTCACGTGTGAAACTTCCCACGAACCCGTAATACACGTACCCTGCTGAAATCGCGTGTGAGATTTTCCGCGAACCCCAGTTATACACGTACCCCACTCGCACAGGGCCCTTTCGCGTGTAAAACTTCACGCGAACCCCAGGAATACACGTACCCCACTCGCACAGGCCCTTTCACATGTGAAACTTCCCACAAACCCACGTAATACACGTACCCTGCTGAAATCGCGTGTGAGACTTCCCGCGAACCCCAGTTAGACACGTACCCCACTTGCACAGGCCCTTTCGTGTGTTAAACTTCCCGCGAACCCTATAATACACGTACCCTGCTGAAATCACGTGTGAGACTTCCCGCGAACCCCAGGTATACACGTACCCCACTCGCACAGTCCCTTTAGCGTGTCAAACTTCACACGAACCCCGTAATACACGTACCCTGCTTCAATTGCATGTGAAACGTCCCACGAACCCCAGTAATACACGTACCCTGCTCCAATCCCGTGTGAAACTTTCCGCGAACCCCCGTAATACACGTACCCTGCTCCAATCGCATGTGAAACTTCCTGCAAACCCCAGTTATACACGTACCCCACTCGCACAGGCCCTTTCGCGTGTGAAACTTCCCGCGAACCCCCGTAATACACGTACCCTGCTGAAATCTCGTGTGAGACTTCCTGCGAACACCAGTTATACACGTACTCCACTCGCACAGGCCCTTTCGCGTGTGAAACTTCCTGCGAACCCCGTAATACACATACCCTGCTGAAATCACGAACCCCAGTTATACACGTACCCCACTCACACAGGGCCCTTTCGCATGTAAAACTTCATGCGAACCCCGGGAATACACGTACTCCACTCGCACAGGTCCTTTCATGTGTGAAACTTCCCGCGAACCCCAATAATACACATACCCTGCTCCAATCGCGTGTGAAACTTCCCACGAACCCCAGTTATACACGTACCCCACTCGCACAGGCCCTTTCGTGTGTGAAACTTCCCGCGAACCCCCATAATACACGTACCCTGCTGAAATCGCGTGTGAGACTTCCCACGAACCCCAGTTATACACGTACCCCACTCGCACAGGCCCTTTCACGTGTGAAACTTCCAGCGAACCCCAGGAATACACGTACCCCCAATCGCACAGGCCCTTTCACGTGTGAAACTTCCCGCGCACCCCCGTAATACACATACCCTGCTTTAATCGCGTGTGAGACTTCCCGCGATCCCCAGTTATACACGTGCCCCACTCGCACAGGCCCTTTTGCGTGTGAAACTTACCTCAAACCCCGTAATACACGTACCCTGCTAAAATCGTGTGTGAGACTTACCGCGAACCCCAGTTATACACGTACCCCACTCGCACAGGGCCCTTTCGCATGTAAAACGTCCCGCGAACCCCAGGAATCCACGTACCCCCAATCGCACAGGCCCTTTCATGTGTGAAACTTCCCGCGCACCCCCGTAATACACATACCCTGCTTTAATCGCGTGTGAGACTTCCCGCGATCCCCAGTTATACGCGTGCCCCACTCGCACAGGCCCTTTCGTGTGTGAAACTTCCTGTGAACCCCAGTACTACACGTACCCCGCTCGCACAGGGCCTATCGCGTGGAAAACTTCCCGCGAACCCCAGTTATACACATACCCCACTCGCACAGGCCCTTTTGCATGTGAAACTTCCCGCGCACCCCCGAAATACACGTACCTGGATCCAATTGCGTGTGAGACTTCCTGCGAACCCCCATAATACACGTACCCTGCTCCAATCACGTGTGAGACTTCCCGCAAACCCCCGTAATGCACGTACCCTGCTCCAATCGCGTGTGAAACTTACCGCAAACCCCAGTTATACATGTACCCCACTCGCACAGGCCCTTTCGCGTTTGAAACTTCCTGCGAACCCCGTAATTCACGTACCCTGCTCCAATTGCATGTGAAACTTCACGCAAACCCCAGTTATACACGTACCCCACTCGCACAGGCCCTTTCGCGTGTGAAACTTCACGCGAACCCCAGTAATACACATTCCCCCCTTGCCGTTTGCTGTTTGGCAGCCCTGTAAACTGGTCCAGGGTTAACGCAGCCCTTTGCGCTGGATTGGGGATTTTGATAGCTTTTCCTTGCGCGAGGGCGTTCTTGGGGGCATAACTGACGCTGCTGTAGGGTCGCTGAGCCACTCTGCACCACGGCTGGATTTGGGGCCTAAATCCATGAATACGGTGTGCGCGGAAATGAATTTTAGCGCACGCGGCTGGCGCAGACATTGGAATGCACACACTGTGCGCCAGCCGTGTGCGCCACTTGTGCGCGAAATTCTATGAATTACCCCGTTAGTTGTCAACTGGCTGCGTCTGTTCCTTCTATTGTCCATCCAGGAGGCTATTGCCGAGAGAGATGAAGGCAACAGTGGTAGGGGAGGATGCATCCCGGGAAAGTAGGGAAGAAACAAGCCTAACAACCAACTTTTATTTTTTCCGTGGTTTTCCAAGTAGGCCCCTGCATCTTGCTGCGTTTACAATCTTCTGTGGCACCATGCAAATGTAAATGCCTGGGGTTAGCGGAAAGGGATTCTGAGGGCACAGATACTGTAGTTCAGCTGAAATGCCAAATGCTCACTCAGCCCTCTCAATCTCTGCACATCTCATCTGGGAATATGAGGGCCTCAGTGTTCATCCAAGCTGGTGAGAATGAACGTGCTGCTCTAAGAGAAATTAAGCAGCACGGGAAAAGAGCAGATTAGCAAGCACAACATTAACAAAATGCAGACACTCATGGCTTTGTTTGCTTATATTTTCATAATGGTGTGGGCCCGAGGACTGTGTGGGCCTGAGCAGTGGTGGCCTTTTCCGTTAAAGATAAATCAAACTGAAAAGTGCACATAATTTAAAATGTCACTGAGACTGGAGGCACTGTGATTGGAGGCATTTCCTCCAGCGGCTAGTTGGGGCTTGGTAGGCAGAACTTCATGTCAAAGGGGGCCAGGCGAGGATGCCCTTTGCTCCCCCACTAGAATTCATTGGGCTACTGAGGCTCACACAGGCTTCTTTCTTGGAGCTCAGGTTGACAAAATCACTTGTTATTAAGTAAGGGTCTAAATGCTCCTAGAGGCAGGCTGTGCCAACATGACAACACTATGCAGAACAAAATAACTGGATTTGCTTGCTGGCACATAATTTAATCTCACTGTGCATTGCCTGCCAACAACACAGTGTGCCTAAAAGAGACAAGTGCCCAATGTTCCTATGCCTATATTTCAAAAGGAACATTTCTATACTTAATGTGACGCACTTCTGGTAGTAAACTCCTATTCGGCTCACTGTTTGGCTCCGCCGAATACTTAGGGCAACTATTCGGTCTTCTTCAGTACACCCCTACTTTAGGATAGAGGTGGGGGGAGGTAATGGGACACCAAGTTACATTTTGGGAGTGAGAAGAAGTGTTGGAAATGAGTTTGCAAAACAATGCTTTTCTGTAACCGCTGCTATCGGACAGAATAGCCACGGCTGCCCGACATCTCAACTGAAACTGCATCACAGAACAAATGTTATGGGGGAATGGGAGAGTGCAGGGGAGATGGGGAGGTGATCAGGTGAGTGGGGGGAGCTGGCTGAGAAGTGGGGGGCACTTGGTTAGGGTCTGGGAGAGCAGGAAAGTATTTATTTTCATGGTTTTTCGTGATAGCTGCATTTGTGGCAAACAGAAACAAATAGTTTCATTGTTTGTTAGCATACCCATGGGTATAGAGAATCGCATCAGTTATAAACTCGGCAATAACCACGGCTAGAGGACAGTTTTTACTAAAATGGTGTCACAGAAACAACACATGCTGTACGGTGAATGAGAGAGGGAAGAGTTATTTAAGCCGTTTTTCCTGATAGCCACAGATATGCAAAATAGAAATAACTTGTTTCATTGGTTGTTGGCATATGTGCATTGCGCCAGGCATAAGTAGCCGTGTTAACATAACCCGGTTGTTGATTGGTTGTTATTGATTGCTATTGTACATGCAGCTATGTAGAATATCTGTGGGTATCCGTGGGTATTAAGCCATAGATTTCTGTGCAATACCAGATTATTCCGTGGACACAATTTTATATTTATTTCTAATTCCATGCCCTCACTTCTACCTTTTGTGTCATTTGAACTTTGAAAGGTTGGCAATGTATATTTTTGAATTTGTAAAAAATATTTAGTGTATTCACAGCTACAAGAGGGTGTGCCTATGGTCATGGGTGAAATAGTTGCAGTTATAAACAGATGGTTGAAAACAGTTTTTTTGTGTTTTGGTGTTTGCAATTGGTTGGTATTACGATTGCAATTGTGTACTTGCTTGTGAAAGGTTGCAGTGAAAATGTCTCAGCCATTTTTGTACTTTGCTTACTACAGTTCTCTTTTTGTGCCATTGATTTTGGAAAGTATCGTAGGCACTATTCTGTGGACCTTTGCCATTCTGATTGCAGAACTCACACTGTGCGCATGAGTCTGTGGCTGATGTGAACGTTTCAGTAAATATTTACATATTTATAGATTTATTTGCAGTGTGGTGTCTGTCCATTATATTAGGTAATAGTTTTTTGTTGCTGCAGATTACAATTTAGATTTTTAAGATTATATGTTGTGCTACATGGTCATTATTTTTTAAGAGAAAACATTTTAGATAGTGTCAGGAAATATTTACAGGTTTATTTGCAGTGGAAATTCTGAGAGTCCATTTGTCCGTTAATGCACAGCCTGCGCTATCCCAAATTATTGTTCACCCTCTTACATATTTCTATTTGGAGATTCAAGAAGATCTGTAGGAATTCCTTTCTTCTCGTACACTGCAAATACGTTGATTTAGGGCATTGAGCCATGGCGAGGGTTTATCTTGTGGAGTGTTTAAGGTTGATCTGAAGTTAAAGGTTTGTTTGCTTGCACTTGTCCTAAACTTTCTCTGTAATAAAATATCATCTCCTATCGTGATCTAAACTGTGTTATTTGCAGCACAAAATGTTGCACTGCTTCATATCCAGTCTGGGGAGCAGAAGGGGAGGTTGTGTCCTTAGTGAGGTTGTTGAAGGTATGGTGGTTCAGATGGATGGTGTGGAAGTTCTGTTGTAGTTGCTGGCACAGTGGTTGATGCCACTGCATCCGTTGGATGCCATACAGAGTTAGGCCCATGTGCTTTTATTTTGAGTTGCTCATGGTACTTTCAGTAGTCCTCATCAATGTTGTCCCAGTGGACTCAGACTAAGTGTTGATGACGACGGGTGTCCCCAAGCCCTGCAATGGCATGCTAGAAGTTCCATGATTGTACTGATGTGGTCAGAGGAAAGTTTAATAGAATTGAAAAGTACTGTGGCACTGAAAATAAAATATATTTAAAAAAAAGAAAATAACAAACTGCAGTAATTAATTGATAACTTCCTCTGAGGTTAAAGTTGTATTTGCTTGCACTTGTCCTAACCTTGCTCTGCAATAACATCTTAGACAGTGTATGTTTTTTGTTTTTAATCAACCTTGGATTTTTTACCAATGGCCCAATGATTTTTAAATTTGAAGACAACAACAGTGTACTACGCACAAATGTTGTATCACACATAGTGTATACGATGTACTACTTATGAGGGAAAAACAGATTAAACAAATGTGTTACAACTTTAACTAATTGTATTTCATAAAGTATGTTCTCTAACTAATTATATTTTCTTTTCTTGCAGACATAAAAGCGCAAATTATATCCTTCTCACCATATGTAAGTGTCCATACCTAATATGATGCTTATTGCAATTTGTAAGCCCAATAAATACATTATTCTATTTACAATGTTCATATTCATTTCATAATCACTGTGCACATATTACTGTGGCCGTGGCTAGTGTTCAGATGATTGGGGGTATAGCATATGGCTGTGCCCACTGTGTGTAACCATATCATGGCCACAACTATACCACCAACTATGGATACAACTATACTGGTGACATCAATAATTGATTTATGTATGACATCACTGATCACATCATGAAAGGCTGTCCATACTGGATGCACTGGGAAACTTAGGACTGGCTTAACTTGGCGCATTCCTGTTGCAAAGCACAAGAGGACATATATTTTAGAAGAGAATGGATTGACAATCACATAGAAAATGTCATTATGGGTATGTAGCATTAGGGTTCATAAGGTGAGAAATCGCAACGGAACCCTTGAAATTCAATACTTTGGGGAACCAAGGACCAGCTTAACTTGGGATGTTCCCGTTCCGAAGGCCAATGGCATATATATTATTATAAGAGAATGGATTGAAAATCACAAAGAAAATTACCTTATGGGGATATAGCAATAGGGTGGATATCAACAGGAATGCACCGGGATAAGCCTGAGGTATTCACATTTGCTATTTTGAAATGTTTGTCCAGCCACTCTACCCCATCATCTCTTCCTCCACCTGTCCTACCTGCACCCTCTTTACCCACACCCATTCAACCCCACCCTATTTATCCCCAACCTCCCTACCTCCACTCACCTACCATACCACATGCTCTGTTCACCCAGCCTTCCTCACATCTTGATTGTGCATCATACCACAACCCTTTGTACCTCTATCTGCCATACCCCCACTCTTTATATTCATTTATTCATTGTCATTCATTCATTCATTCATTTGTTATAGCGCCTTTCACTAACTATAATTATGGTCCCAAAGCACTTTTGGTTGAACGCCCTTGGATGGAGCAGAGTCCAAAAAGTGTGGAGAATTTTGCCATGCCATTAAAGTTACGCAAGGGTGGCCAAGACCCTGCTAGTCACCCATACTAAATGGAGTGTGTATGGGCCAACGTATAATTTGGGGGGATTTTGTTTAAAAGAGATAGAGAATTATGTGGGAAGCTACAGTTCAGCTTTTTGTCATTAAAAGTAGCTTCAGTCTTATGGCAGAGGTGATGTGCACTTGTGTTTGTGTTGTATGTGAGTGCAGGGAATTTGGAAGTGAGTGTGTGCCTTTCGCTAAATTGTGGAGGTATGGTGTGCTAGCAGAGAAAAGGGTTGGCTATACAAACAACAATGTCTACTTCCTGTGTTCCATCTATGTAGATGAAGCAGTGCTACATTTCACAGGCAATCTATGTGCTAGATGAATGCATAATACCTTACACAATTAGGCTAAATGTGAGATCTGGCTGACTGACACACATGGGCTAAAAACAAGGTAAGGCTACCTTACACAATTTGGCTAAATGCAAGATATGGCTGTCTAACACACATGGGCTAAAAGCAAGGTGAGGCTACCTTACACAATTAGGTTAAATGTGAGATATGACTGTCTGACACAAAGGGGCTATGTTATAAAGGGTAATTCTATCTCATGTGATGGCTAATCTTCACAATTCTATCTAAAAGTGATGCATGGCTTATCACAGATCTAAGTGTGATGCCTGGCTAATGTACACAAATCTATCTAAATGTAAAGCATGGCTAACCTTCACAATGAGTCTAAGTGTGATGCATAGCTAACCTAACAGGTTTCTTGCCCCCACTATACAACACATTTCCTGCCCCAAAGTACGTCTAGGTGCAACACATATAATTTTCTGCAAAATACAACTAAATTCCATCATGTCTTCCCCTTAGCATACATCAAGGAGAAGCACATTTCCTTTCACAAATCAGTACAATGGCTAACTATGGAGTGCAACACAGTTCACAATGTTATAAAATTAGTGTGAGAGTAGCTGGGTTTTCTGCTGCCCAGTTATGGCTGTGCTCCTGGCCTGTATCACCTAATGATGGCTAGTTTTAGGGTACAGAAAATGTCAACACAAGCTAACTATTGGGCGGATCACAATGGCTAACTATAGGGTTGAGCACAGTTCTATCTCAGAGCGCAGCAGGGGAATATACGTAGCCTATACCAACAGTTCAAATGGGAAGTATGGCTACCTTACATAATTAGGCTCAGTGCAGAGTATAGTTATCTAAGAGAAAAAGACTGAAAGGGGTTTTGCCTGACTGCGCTCCCAATCTTATGGTATCAGTGAGACTTTAAATGTCTAGAGATATACATTAAGACCGTGTAGATATGGAACATATAATGATTGTGGAGTCGTTGGTATAATTTTTAACTGGTTTTTAGTTAAATGAAAGTACACACATTGTTTCTATTTACATACATAGCACGTCAAATAACGCCACATAGGGTTTGTCAACATAAATTTCACACCCTGTGATTAAATTGCAACATGAAAAGTAAACGGGCAAAACAACTGTACCCACATTTTAGAACAATAGGATAAATTTGTAACAGAAAAATGAATGGCAAAAAAAACGCCAACACGTTTTTCAAACCTATCCGGGCCGTCCTCTGGGCGTATAAATCTAAGAGTTACTTACTATCAGTCAAAAAATCACATTGTGCGAAAGATAGAGATCATTGGTTCATTTTCACAAATAGTGCATTGAATAACATTTGTTCATTTCCACAAATGGTGCATTATAATTATCCTACATGGGGAGAAATCATGTCTAATATTGCATTCATACAAAGATTAAGCAGAGAAGAGTGAATATAGTGTGGTTGAGGGGGGGCAAGGGGTAGAGGGAATTGGGTTAGGGACAGAAAACAGGAAAAAAAAACATTAGTAGTCAGATATGCGTGATTTGTCAAACTAGAAATATAGATTAGATGACATCTGGTGAACGTATGTTGTAGCCCTCTATGGGCATCCAAAGCTAGCAAGATTAGTAACTAGAGGTTACCTGTCTAATGCTGTGTGGCGTAGTGAGTAAAGGTGCGTTTTTCGCACTCTGCTTGGGTTCTGTTCATATTCTGCAGATTATGTGTCTCCACATGGTCAATGTCTAAAAACAGACATAGTCTATTTTAGTCCTGAACATGAAAATAGTACAGCCAAAGCCGAAAAATATGCCAAAGATGAAGTGTTTAAAACATAACTTGTTTTATGGTATATAGTAAGGATACCCATTGAACAGGTTGCCTGCTTACCTACGCAATTGTTTTCCAAAAAAGGAAAGCGGGCATCGAATGAGTTAAGAAGATCTGTTGACCGTTGAACTGTGCTATGGTAGGTTATTTGGTTATAAGATGATACTTGGTTTCCCCAAAAATGTCTATGAAGAGGGGTGAAAAAAGTGATAATGGGTATCATTTCATGCTCCGTGTACAATGCTGAACTGACATTGTAAAGAGTCATATGTAATCAAATCGATACATTGAAGGTAGCTATGGAGATTAATTCACAGTGCTGCATTTGCAAAGATACAGCAAAATTGTGGAACTAGCTCCTGTGAGCACCATGGCCTCAAAACTGAGTTTTGCAGCAACAACAAAAAAAATGGCTGCTCCGCCCTGCCAAGCACACATCGGGCAGTATGGAACAAGGGGACACACTGAAGGAGTGTGCCAGTGTGTTCTGACACATACAAATGGAATAAAGTGAAAAGGCAGCACTGCTTTGCTGAAAGCCCAACATCCCCATCAAAAAGGAATCTTTGTTCACCTTTAAAACAAAATGCTGCTCTGCCACTAATTCCATCTGTTCTTTCTTAAACCACTGTGATCAATAAGGCCCTGCCTTGCCCAGTATATTTCATTTTGCCTCGGAAAAACCAGGCATGATTTCTGAATGACAGGCCCTGTTAAGCCAAATCTGAAAAAAAGGGCCCAAGAAACTTAATTTTCTGTAGTGCATGGGAAACCCTTTATTTTGTGCTACAAATTGTCAAAGGAATGAACCCTGCAAAAGAAATCATAGCTCTGTGCACATGTCATTTCCAGGAGACCTTTGCCTTGTACAGACTGTTGTGTACAAGAAACTAAGGGGTTGATTCATGGAATTAATGTGCGCCGAAAAATTCCCGCGCACATGTGCCAAAACGTGCGAATCGCAGTGCAAGTGCAAAAATCGCAGTGCAAGTGCGAAAATCGCAGGGAAACCAGCTGAAAATGGGCGCCGTGCACGCCGGCGCACAGGTCATCCAACAGCGTGCGCCACGGCCACTGCGAAATCGCACATAGCGCGGCGCACATCACAAAAGTAGGCGGAACACGGGGTGTAACACTCGGAATGGGGAACAACGTGTGAAAATATGGGCGTCACAGTGGAAGTACAGGAGGCAAGTGCGCGGAACGCCCACACGCTCGCCTACAACACGTATTCATGGAATCGAATAGGGCAAACCAGCGCACGGTCAAAGACGCGCACAGGGCCAAACAAGTACGCCACAAGAAAGCAGGCGGTAGCGTCCCTGCGCATGAAAAATATGTGCGTCAAAATGTGCGATAACAAAAAGCACCCACATACAGCCATGATGAATGGTCCATACAGTGGCCCTCTAGGACAAATGAGGTGCAAAGAGGTACCGACAAACACGGACACCCGCTGTGTGAAAAATAGCGTGTCCCTGGGTGCGCGGGAAGTTCCACACGCGACTGGCCTGGGTACGTGTACTACGGGGTGCGCGGGAGGTTCCACACGCAATTAGCCTGGGTACGTGGGTTTCGGGGTGCGCGGGAAGTTCCACACGCGATTGGCCTGGGTACGTGTGTTTCGGGGTGCGCGGGAAGTTCCACACGCGATTGGCCTTGGTACGTGTACTTCGGGATGCGCGGGAAGTACCACACGCGATTGGCCTGGGAACGTGTACTTCGGGATGCGCGGGAAGTACCACACGCGATTGGCCTCGGTACGTGTACTTCGGGTGCACAGGAAGAACCACACGCGATTGGCCTGGGTACGTGTACTTCGGGTGCGCAGGAAGTTCCACACGCGATTGGCCTGGGTACGTGTATTCCGAGGTGCACGGGAAGATTCACACACGATTTCAGCAGGGTAAGTGTATTTCGGTGGTGCCGGGGAATGCTACACGTGATTTGGCCGTGTGGGTCCTCCCAGGTGTTCCCACTACACCCTCCATGGCTCCTGCAGGCAGCCCACACCACAGGGGATTACTCTGCACCCCTGCTCATGTCCCACAGGCAACCCATTCACCATGGCCATGACCCCCAGCCAACCCACATATCACCTTGCACTACTGATCACCAACACATGTCTCCCACCACCCCCACCCCCCAGCAGTGCAGGGGCAGCCTCCAGCTGGCCCCCACTCATGTCTCCCACCACCCCCACCCCCCAGCAGTGCAGGGGAAGCCTCCACCAGGCCCCCACCCATGTCTCCCACCACCCCCACCCCCCAGCAGTGCAGGGGCAGCCTCCACCAGGCCCCCATCCATGTCTCCCACCACCCCCACCCCCCAGCAGTGCAGGGGCAGCCTCCACCAGGCCCCCACCCATGTCTCCAACCACCCCTACCCCCCAGCAGTGCAGGGGCAGCCTCCACCAGGCCCCCACTCATGTCTCCCACCACCCCCACCCCCCAGCCAGCAGGGGAAGCCTCCACCAGGCCCCCACTCATGTCTCCCACCACCCCCACCCCCCAGCAGTGCAGGGGCAGCCTCCACCAGGCCCCTACTCATGTCTCCCACCACCCCCACCCCCCAAACACCCGGGGCAGCCTCCACCGGGCCCCCACTCATGTCTCCCACCACCCCGACCCCCCAGCAGTGCAGGAGCAGCCTCCACCAGGCCACCACTCATGTCTCCCACCACCCCCACCCCGCAGCAGTGCAGGGGCAGCCTCCACCAGGCCCCCACCCATGTCTCCCACCACCCCCACCCCCCAGCAGTGCAGGGGCAGCCTCCACCAGGCCCCCACTCATGTATCCCACCACCCCCACCCCCCAGCAGTGCAGGGTCAGCCTCCACCAGGCCCCCACCCATGTCTCCCACCACCCCCACCCTCCAGCAGTGCGATTTGCCTGGGTACGTGTGTTTCGGGGTGCGCGGGAAGTTCCACACGCGATTGGCCTGGGTACGTGTACTCCGGGGTGCGGGGGAAGTTCCACACGCGATTGGCCTGGGTACGTGTACTCCGGTGTGCGCGGGAAGTTCCACACGCGATTGCCCTGGGTATGTGTATTTCGGTGTGCGTGTGAACTTCCACACGCGACTGGGCCTGTGAGAGTGGGGTACGTGTATTCCTGGGGCGGGCGGGATGATTCACACGTTCACCTACGACGCGTCGAAAAATAAATGGTCCAATCCTGAAACACGTACGCCTGCTGGCGTACGTCGACCCGCGCAGCATAAAAGTGCACGCAAACAACAAACAAGCTCAGACGCCAGGATGAATATACCGTTCCTAGCAGCAGTGGCCGTGGTTTACCAAAGGGGGAGGAGGAGGATAGTGAGGGCCCGAATTTTCACTCCCAGAACCAGCCTTTTTGGGATGCCTGATGACCATGTGTATGGGAGGTACAGGTTTCCACCACACATAATACTGGACCTGGTCAGTGAGTGGGAGGATGACCTCACATCACCCACCCTGTGCTTCCAAGCCCCCTGGAGAAGGTCCTCAATGTACTGCACTTCCTGGCCACAGGATCATTTCAGCGGACAAGTGCCATAGTGGGTGGGGTGTCACAGGCCACGCAGTCACGCTGCCTATACCAGGTCTTGAACATCATCACTGCACGCCCATCAGTCCGTAGGCACATATACCTGCCCTGGACACCTGCAGAAAGGCAGGCTGCCGCCCTCGATTTCTACGGTGTGGCACAATTCCCCAAAGTGCTAGGTGCCATTGACTGCACCCATGTGGCACTACGTCCCCCCAGGGCATCTGAGCACATCTATAGGAACCGCAAGCACTAGCATTCCATCAATGTGCAGGTAGTATGTAATGCGAAGGGAATCATCACCTCAGCATATGCCAACTATCCAGGGTCCACCCACGATAGCTTCATTTACCGAATGTCTACCCTAAGCCGGGACCTAGAAGCTGGGCAGTATGGCGATACATGGCTGCTTGGTGAGTATGAATGCCACTGCACATGCATGCATGTCAGTTGCAGAGTTATGTCACTACCCCACTAATGATACCCATCACCTCCTCACCAGGGGACAGTGCCTACCCTCTGAGCACCCACATGATGACGCCAATTCGGAACCCCATCACACCTCCAGAGGTAAGATACAACACAGCCCATATTGCAACCCGGGGCATAGTGGAGCGCACATTCGGAGTGCTCAAGTCACGCTTTCGCTCCCTTGACCGTTCTGGCGGGCAGCTGTTATATGCGCCCCCAGTAGTGTGCAGGATCATAGTGGCAGCATGTGCCCTGCACAATGTTGCAACATGCCGGGGCCTGGCTGTGGACATGGTGGTGCCCCCACATCCCCAACCACATGCACGCCCGCTGCGCATGGGAGGGGAGAGGGCACGGGGTGAGGCAGCCCGTACGCAGCTGGTGGCTAATTACTTCACATAGAAATCACACCCTTGTGGAGTGCACACAGCCCTGGGACATACCATCTGATAAGCAATGATGACTCGACCTGACAATTATGTCCAACAAAGGGACAGTCAACTGTCAGAACCATAGCAGCCTGAGACTGTTCATGTGGAAGTGTCACAATGTGTGCATCCCTACCTACACAAACACCACCAATCAAAAGACACACTTCCATGCTGCAGAAATGAATACCCACTTCCAAAATGCTACATGAAAAACGTGCCATGTCACCCAACCCCTCCCCGGCACGGCCACACAACACACCATGGCATGTCATGCAATGTGAGAGCAAACAAATTAATCCACACAACATGCCTAAGTGGCCACACATGAAATGCTCACAGTAATGCAGGACCTACAACACACATTACCAAATACTTACCAAGAATACCAATCACCTACACAACCTCCAACCTACCTTGAACATGACATAACAGACTTAAAAATTTGCTAGCCTCACTACCTGATGATGCCAGCACTTCAAACACTTCCAAGTATGCAGTGTTAGCGCCACGCAAGAGTGTAGGTGCACTGCTTACAACAGGGACTCCAGTTCCAAGGTGGACCACCTTGTGAAGACATGAGAAATGGACCTGAAAATTTGGAGGATGAGATGGATGCAGAGGCACATATCAATACACCATGCAGTGTACAATACAACAACAATATGCACTATGTATGTATACACAGTATTGACTACAGACTGCCCACACATCAAATGGGAGTCCAATGTCACCGTGTACGTCAATTTCACTTGGGCACACCCATGGAAATGGAAAGCAGGAGTGGTGTGTGTCACAAAAACCCAAGCATCTGAACCAAAATCATGACAAGCCTGCATGTGCCCAGCCACAATGCAGCGTATGCCCACGGGAGCCACACAAGGCAACACAATTTCCCAAAAAAAAAAATAAAAAATCAAAAATGGCCATTAATGGGCCCAGGGGGTGGGGGAGGCCACCCAGGAGGTCCGAGGACAGGGTGCACACCAAAACCCACCTGTGTGGATCTTGCGGAAAAAAAAACACCTCCATGGGCTCATGGCCTACACGGCTACCCTATTGTGGGAGAATCACTGCTGTCGCTCTCCTCACCCTCTGCAGCTGCATCAGAAGGTGGTGGCACTATGGGAGGCAGCCCACACAAAGCCCTAGTCTGTTCCTCCATGGCTGCAAGCATGCGGGTGTGGTAGGTCTCATTCTGGAGGATAATTGTGAGGAGGTCCTCATGCAACAACTCACGGGATGCCCGGACCTCCGCCCTAGTTGCCTGCATCTCAGCTGATAGCGTACGTGTGTTCTGTCCTTCTGTTTGTTGAAGCCTCAAGCTCAACAAGAGTAGTCCTGAGGTGAAGGAGTTCCACCCTCAGGGCTTCCCTGTGGCCCTGGGACTCTATGGAATGGCTTCCTGAAGAGTCGCCAGTGCCTCCCGCCTGTCCCTGTTGGACGCCAACATGTCCTCCCTGTGTGACTGGCAGAAGGAGTCTGTTGCCTGCTGTAGTCGCTCCATCAGCCTTTCGGGGGGGGGACAATGGAAGTGGCCACCCTATCCATGGCCTGAGCCATCATCTCTGATGATGCTGCCTGTTGGGTTGCCATACCATATATGGATTGCTCCCATCCGGTATTGCCAGGTGGCTGACGGCCACCACGTCAGCGGGCACCACACCTGTCTGGGGCAAGGCGAACTGCGCCTTGCTGTGCCGGCACTGCCTGAGGCTGCAGGACTGCATTCCCCCTCTGATCTGCTGGCCCAGGAACAGGATCAGATGTCGCGGAGTGTGACCCTGCATCCGTATCCACCAAAGGCGTACCTGCCAACACTGACATCCCCATTGAGGGTTCTAACCCTGGTGCAGGTGGGTCGGACAGAACAGAATCCCTCCCAGGAACACTCACCTGCGAAGGCACATAGGTCTCATCATCCGAATCGGCACCTGAATACAGCTCGGGGGAGGTGCAGCCAGAGACACCCCTTGAGAGCACGACCTGCAGCAGTTGTGGGTTCTCACCCACCACCACACCACATCCCTCACTGGTGGTCGGTTGGCCCTCAGACCCCTCCTGGGTCTGCACCAACTCCACAACCCCAGCAGTATCAAGTGCGTCATCCCCTGCAAAGACATAAAAGAAAACAAATGGAAACAGGCATTAGCACTATGGCACACAATTAGGGCTGAGAGGCTACAGAAACAGTATTTGATTGACACATGTCCCACATGACTAAAACCCTCCCATGCATGCACCGTCACTGCGCGTGAAGGGTAGGCAGATGGCACACATTGATGACACCAAGATGGAAGATGAACACATTTGCTGCATGCTGCCTAGCAGTGGCATCACACATTGGCCAGTGATTGGCAGGTCAAATACACATGCCATCACACAGATGGCATGTACCCTAGCCATGAAGTGAAGAGGGAGAGGAGGTCACCAATTGTTCATTCAGTCCAGTTTGCTATTGAAATTGATTATTCCATTTAAATGGTTCAAATGTTTAACCTGGAGCTGCCAGTCCAAAATGGCCCTATAGCACAGGGACATGTCTAAACAAATCATGTGCAGGAAACAAAGCCGGTCCACTGTACCATAGCCATGTCAGACATGTGACAATAGGACTGAGAAATCCAGAGTAAAAGTAGTGGTATGCAAACAATCTGCCTGAATAAACAGAGGTAAATGAGCAACAATGTTGTGGCAAGATGACACTCCAAGGGCAACTGGCGTGGTGTTGGGCTGGATGTCTAATGTTGGCAGAAGGGATGCTGCTATACCCAAATGCTGGTGTGCAGAATGTATAGGAAGAGGCACATGGGTGACCCAAACCACTCAGGCACTCACACCCTCCCCTGGCACCCAAACAGAAGCCCTCCCACACACACACCAAGCACATGGTTGACACACACATGCATGTGCACTCACCGGACAATGCCTCGTAATCTGCCAATTCTCCCACGCCTTGGATCTGTTCCTTCGGGACGTAGGTCCCAGCAACCTGCTCATGTGGAGTGAGTTCCATGTCATCTGCTGGAGACCCACCTCCCGTCACTAGAGTTGCGGCATGACTTGAGGCCAGCTTATTCTTTGCCCTGCGCTTCAGGTCATTCCAGCGCTTGTAGCATTCAGTAGCTGTGCGCCTCACGATTCCAAGGGCACTTATGATGTCCGCAATGGTCTGCCAGTGTGCCTGACGTTGTGCAGGTGTGGTCTTGGATCCTGCAACAATCACCATTTCACGGTCATGTGCGGACACGTACTCTACAAGTGCATTCAGTTCGGCCTCATTGAAGCTGGGCTTCCTCGACGGGCCGGACTGTGTAGCCGTGTCTGGGGCATCAGCCTCTACTGGACGAGCACTCTTCCTCTTCCGCTTGGAAGGTGGTGGGGATCCTGAGTGTCCTACGCCGCTCTGGACACTAGGGGCAGGAGCCCCGGTGGACTCAGTACTAGGAGTGTGGGATTGCACACTCAGCATGGGAGTTGGTGCAGGCATTAGCTCAAGGGTGATGGTGTCAGGGGGAATGTCAGCATGATGGACTTGGACCGACACTGTCCTGGATGGGTGTGTGAGAGGTGGGGTGGATGGAGCCGCAGCTGCCCCTGCAGCCTCCCCAGCCTGCCTACGCGGTGCAGCAGATGACCTAGCTGCCCCTGATCCACGTGGCCTGATGACACCAACGTTCACCTGCGCACGTGGCCTAGACCTGCTGACCTGGAAGTCAGCCATGGAGTCACCCTGTGCCAGGTCTGGTTCCACAGTGGGCTGGTCCAACAAGGGCTGAGCATGGATGGTGTCAGCCACGTTAACCTCAACGAGGGGGGGCATGGGTGTCCCTGACTGCTCCTCCACACATGGGGGGCTAGAGGCACCCTGCAAGTCACGGCCACGTCCCCTACCGGATCCACCACGGCCACCACTTGGGGCTCGGCCACCTTTGCCACCTTTTCGGCTTGTTCGCCTCCCAGCCATGGCACTGATGTTATTGTGCATATGGGAGTCGATGTGAACTATTGTCCTGGGCAATTGGGGGTCAAAGGGGTTGGCTACCAGATGGTAATCATACCCTAGTGCTCGTATGTCACCCCTGGGGAAAGATGACGGGTCACGCAACGCACAGGGACCCCAAAAAAGGGAAGTTAGGTGCACGCAACCCCTCCTAGACCACGTGCGTGGAAAAATAAACCTGCACTACGCTGTGGCACCCAGAAACACAAGAATTAATGTATGCGTGTCACACGCAGCCTAGAATTACCTCTGAAGGGGTACGCGACACACGGGGCAAGCACAGATGTTAAATACGTGCGCGACTCACTGTCTGCCAGGAACAAAAGCGTGAAAAATATGCGCGTGTGCGTGTTGGCAACACCCCTGCCAAAAGAAGAATTGTACGCTGTCTGAGGAGACAGGACAACAGTAGAAGGGAACGCTGTTTCAGGAAACAGGCCCAGGAAAAAGAGGAAAAGAGAAAAAGCTGTCAGAGGTAACAGGGAGTACGAACTGGAAACGCTGTGAAGTAAATCGCGTGTGAACCGACAAGAAGTACAGATTTCACCCACTCGCTCTCCACGAAAAGCACGTACAAGGAAATGGCTTTCTACACGTACCTTTTATACACACGGCACAAAGGCGCATACGCGATGAGGCCATTTCCACCAATTACACGCTTTGACACTCGGACTTGTATCTCTTTATTTTTACACGTGCCATTCTCAATGGCCATGCGCGTGACGTCACAGCTGCGCACATGGGGCCCTTTGGGCCAATGAAATCGCATATGCGTGCAGACGCGCTTACGCGCTAAGGGCCTTTCCTCGAATTACACGCAGACGTGCAGGATTTTCACGTGCCAAATCACTCCGTATCAAGCTGGCCACGCGTAAGCACACGGAAGACCACGCTTCTGCCCAGAAAGCCGATTTACTGCCCCCCAGAGCCCCGAGCACGCTCCCACCTGCCATCTGCTGCTGTCTGACTGCCTGCTGCCCACGTGCCCTGCCATTTGCTGCCTGCACATCAGCCAGGGGTGCTGTTGCTGTGACCACCCCTGCTGGAACCGAAGACTCCCGACTGGGATTCCTTCGCTCCACAGCCCAGCCCCCGGACCCAATTGCCCACCCACTCCTGCCTCTGGGGTTGTCATGTCGGACACTGCAACATCTGGCACCACTGACAACCCCCGGCCAGAGAGGCAGAGGGGACCAGCTTCAGTGCCAGGGAAGTTGGTGTCCTGGTGGAGCAAGTTCTGGGGCAGTATGATGCCCTCTTCGGAAGTTCCCGCGCCGACAAGGAAGGACGGACTCGGATCTGGACGGACATCGTGACTGCCATCAACGCGGAGGGGGTGGCAGTCTGCAACTTCCAACATGTCAAGAAGCGCTGGGAGGACTTCAGGTCCAGGACCCTGAACAAGGCCCGGCGCCTCTTGAAGGCAGCGGATGCTAAGGGGTGCCGGGGCCACTTGTCGGAAGATCAGATGAGGGTCCTGGAACGCATATCCCCAGCGCTCCACGTCCAGGTCCTTGAGAGGCAGACCCGTCTGGAGTCGAGCGGTAAGTGTACATGCATCCTGATTGTAAGCTGTGCGTGTGGTGATGTTTCAGTAGTGTGCAGGTTGCACATCTGTTTGTATGGGGTCGAGCATGGGTGGGGGTGTACAGGGCCGTGAGGCTAACAGATGCGAGGGCTGTCATTTGTGAGACATGGATGGTGCTTGTGTGTGTAGGCTTGCATGCCAAATGCAGTTGTGTGGGCACACATGTTTGGACGAATGTGTATGTAAGTAGGCATGTTCATGATGTCACGCATGTATGTTGTCTTCAGCTGCATGTATCAGCACTGTGTACATGTGCATGTGTGTGTATTTGACAAGGGTGCAACAGTGATGCAACATGGATGCATGTGACAGCGGGATGTGGAAGCCTGATTGGCAGATGTGACATGGATGCCAATCTGAACACTGCGACACTTGGCAGAGGTGTACACATGCATGCAAGTGTGGTGGTGTGTGTACATGTGTGGTGCACTTCCTGTGTTGCATGTGATGTTTGGCTCACCATTGCCTGCTCATGCTGTTGTATGTGTATGGATGGTGCTGGCAGTTGCGATATGGCTGTGGTATGGCTCATGTGTGCAAGTTGAAATGACATGTGTGTTGGGGATTATGATGGCTTGTCTGAGGTTTGCCAATGCCACTCATGTACAACTCTCATGTGTGTATGTGTCCATTGTACAGTGCCCTGATACCTGTGTTTTATTTCTCCCTGTCTGCAGCGTCAACTGATGAAGAGGGCGGAGAAGGTGCTGGGGAGCACAGCGGTGGGGATCCCACCGCCAGCCGGAGACGCAAGGCCCGGCTCCCCTCCCAGGTTGTGATCTCTTCGGGGAGTGAGGAGTCCGGTGCCACGTCCCAGGCCGCAGTTGCTGGGGGGAGGTCCAAGAGGCGGAGGTCAGAGTTGCCCAATGGGGGAAGATGGCACGGAGTCATCCAGGTTGGTGGGGGGTTTGGTGGAGGAGGAGGCCGTGCAAGCAGCAGAGACGGGGTCTGGAGGTGGGGATTCCACTGGTGCTAGTGGTGCAGTGCAGGACCAGGGACAGAAGGCAGCACAGGCCGCTGCGGAGGTGCCTGTGTGCAATCCTGTCCCTGATCCTGTCCCTGCATCATCTTGCACCAGCTCACGACAACTGGCCTTCCTCTGCCTGCGGACGTGGCTATCCGGGTCCGGGTTGAGCCTGTCCTGACTGGTGTGGCGTTGCGTCAACGGGCCATGCGAGGTGACCTGCAGTCTTTTCATGAGGAGACTGCACGTCATCTAGAATGGCTCGTTGACCGCGTCGGCCTACTGGGACAGGTCACCCAGGCCGGATTCCTCCGTTGGATGGGGCTTGCTGCGACCCCCTCCTCAACTGAACCCCCTGTGCGCCAGTCGTCCTCCGTGCCATCTTCCCACCCATCAGTCACCTGGGTGCCCTGTGGAGCTGCCTCTGACGGTGCGGCCAGGCTGGTGGAGGAGGTATCCCTGCCACAGTCGGGAGTCGGACGTCCAGCAGGGGTGGCCACATCAACGACTGCACCCCAGACAGCGGAGGACGTGCAGGCAGCAGGAGGCAGTGCACGGGCAGAGGCACAGCAGCAGCAGCAAAGTGGTGGGAGCCATGATGGCTCGGGGCCTTCGAAATCGGAGGGGCAGGCATCTGCCGGAGGGCAGGAGGACCCAGGACAGAAAGTGTCTTCTGTGTGGCAGCGGTTGGGCCACACCATAGATGCGGAGCGGCAGCGGGCGGAAGAGGCACGGCTCACGATGGTCAGGGCGGAGAACTCCATGCGGAGGGCCCTGTGGTGGGCCGAGTGCCTCGAAGCAATCCGCAGGGGGTTGGAGGTGAACACGTCGACGGCCCTGCGGACCCTCGGGGCCATGGACGAGGACCGTCTCCGGGACATTGAGCAGGAGTTCGATGATGCCCTGGCCCGGGACATCCAAAAGTGAGCCGTCGGACTAGCCCACTGCCCTTGTAAATAGGTCTGTAGTTAATGTTAGGTTTCCTTTGGTTTTGCATTTTTTTGGACCTTTTGGAAAATGGGCCACATTTTTGTATATAGTTTTTTTTTTATTAGGTAGTGTTATTAGATAGGTTTCATTTCTTCTGTTGGGATCATGGACCCTGGCTTGTTTATCTGTATATAGTTGACTGTTTTTTTTACAATTTACCCATGGAGCAATGGCTTTTGTTAGGGAGAATTCTCTGTTTAGGCTGAATTTCCTAACCTATTGAGTCCCCCAGCAGCTTTGCTGGATTTTCTGGGTTTATTTTTTCTCTCCTGCCAAGAGTGAGACTCTTTTACCCTCACTCTTGGACATGTTTGAAGTGTGTTTCTTTGGTTTGCCTTGTGTTGAATGGGCTATGGGGTCTTGTACTCCATAGGGCCTCATGTGTTTTTGTGAAATGGGTTACACAGCACCCTCAGTGCCGTAACCCAGGGGTGTCCTAGGGACCCCCCAACATAGACTCCATAACCTGGGACTGACTACTGTCTCCCAGGGTCTGTAAAGTCACCATTGACTTTACTAGTCTCAAATCCTGAACAGAACCAGTACAAACCATCATATTGTGGACGTACTGGCCGGGGCAATTCCATTGCCCCGGGGTCTGTTAGTCGAGGGGGCACGTCTCCGTCCCCCCTCATCGAGTTTTGGCTGGTGGCAGTGGAAACTACTTTTTATATTCGACCGCGAATATTTTCCTATGGGATTTCCCATTGTTTTAGGCTAATACCTTTATTTATTTATTTACGGTAGCCTTGAACATACCGCCGGGTTATTTCTTTATTATTATAACTCCGGTTGGTATTTTTTGCCAAAACTTGATTCTAAAATGGCGTTGGTGTTCACCTCTGTAACTCCGACCCAAAGTGGAGCCCTTTGTTCCACTTTTGGCGGGCTTCTCCACAGAAGCCCTCCAAAGTGGTGCCACTCTGTCTGGGGTACTTAGGAGGGGTGGAGGGGGATTTAGGCACCCTGGACTGAGTTACCTTGGTAACTCAAGTCGCACTCCTTCCTGATTGGCCCAAGTGGTGAGCCGGCCGGCTCACCACTTAGCATGTTTGAGTGACAGCTAGGCTGGGTGAATGGGGGTTTGCTGCATAAAAGCAGGGCTTTGGGGACTGGAACTTCAGAAGTCGCCACAGGACCTAAGAAGCCGAAGAAGGAGAAGCCAAGCCGACCTGCCAAGACGACACCACCGGTGAAGCCCTGCAGAACCGTCTCACCACTTTTTCCAACGACAGAGGAGATCTCCCGCCGGAGAGTCTTCTTCCCTTAACTGGTGGGGACAACCAGTTGCTGCCTTCTTTTCGCCGTCCCGAAGCATCTCGTGGCCGCCTTGCCTGTGCCAAGCACCCCGGCAACCGGGATACCACTTTTTACCTCAACCGCGAAAGAGGAGTAAAAATCCTTTGTGACCGGAGAACTCCACGGCTGGCCTCATCCCTGGTAGTGCAACGACCTGCAGCCTTCCTCCCCGTCGAGATCACCTCTTCCTCGGGACGACGCCGCGACTTGCACCCACTACCAGGAACGACTACCACCGCTGGAGGAATCTTTCCACGTTTAAAGGTACTGTGATCCGCCCGGCCTCCCTTGCCACCGATTGTACGGGGTAGATTTAGCCCTCGGCTCTCGAACCTGGGTAGGCCTGGGTCACCCTAACTAAACTTTTCAGAACCGTAGTAAAACCTTTTTCTCTCACCTGCAAAGACTGATGACATTGTGTGATCTTGGGCACAATTTTCGCCTGGCTCCCTCTAAAGCGGGCCCCGAACTAATTCTCCTTGTTCCACCATTGACTGCCTTTGCTAACCTTATGTGAAAAGTGTTTTACCTTACTGCTCTCTTTATTTCTGCCTTTTCCCTCCCTTTTGGTAATACTTGTTGGAGTGTCATCTAACGTTAAGCGCTCACCTCTGTTTGGAAATAAGTGGTGTTAATTTAGAATTGTCCAACAAATGATTAGGGATGTACATATGAGTAATAGTAACTGTGTTTGACTTTCTTATCTTTTCTAGTGTGCTAGTGTAATTTATGAGTGTATCTTTAATAAATAAGTTTATACTTTTACACCTAGCTCTGGTTAGTGTTTGCTTGTGCTACTGTGCCTCTGTACCTATTCTGTATTCTCTGTATACTGCCTAACTCTTCTTGAGGGAAGTCTGGCTGCTCAGCCACAGCTACCACAGTGAATCTGTGCGGTGCAGACTGCTACCAAGTGGGTTTACTGCCAACACCTGTAGTCTTAAATCTTTTGCAGTGGTCCCAGAGGGAACTGCACAGGTTTCTGCCTAACACTGGTGTACAGCGGTGGGATCTGTATTGAGTATACACTTTAGAGTACTTTTGAGATACCTTAGTGCAACTAACCACAAAGCTTAAGCACAAGAAAGAAAAAGTCATTTTTTAACCTGTCTACTATGGAAAGTTATAGTCAAGAGTCCCTTGCTACAAAAACTGCTGATTGTCTAAGACTTCTCTGTAAGCATAAGAATCTCATGACTAAAGGAAAGAAAATCGAGCTAATAGAAAGGTTGTTAGAAAACCAAAGTCTGGAGGATGGTCCAGAGGGACCTATCACTCCAGCAAATGTAGAAAGCAGCAATGATCTTGATATGGCACAAAGTATTGATGATCTTGGGTCAGAACCAGAAGAGGAGGATGAAACTGTTGTAGATAGTCCCTCTAGGCCTCTATCTGCTCTACCAGCTGTACCTACTGGACCTTTGCCAGGTCCCACATTTAGCCCTCAATACTTTGAACTAGAGAGAATGAAACTTGAATTAGAGTACAAGAAACTTAATGCTCAAACTGACAAAGAACTAAGGCTAAGGGAAATGGAGCTCAAGTATGAGCTAGAAATGAAGAAATTGTCTGTTGAGAATGCTTCTCTCTCTGGCTCCTCTAGAAGTTCCAGTCCTAAAAGACCCCGGATGCCTAAGGAATTGATTGGTATGTATGAGCCTAAGTTGGATGTGTTGGATTGGTTGTCTATGTTTGAGTATAATCATGGGCTCCAGAACATCACAGGTAATGAGTTACTCACCTGGTTGTTCTCTAGGCTTCCCCCTGTTGCAACTGATGTGGTAATGGAGTTGGGGGAGGAGGATAGGAAAGAGTATGAATGTGTGAAACTAGCTTTGATAGCTAGGTTTGGGAAGACCCCTTCCCAGTATATTAAGAGGTTTAGGAGCCTCAAAAAGCATGATGGTACCCCTTGGGATACCTGGGTGTGTGAAGGGCTGAAAAACTTAGAGGGATGGATTAAGGGTTACAAGGTGAACACTTATGAAGGAATGAGAAATCTTGTAATGATGGAGTCAATGTATGATGCCTGCTCTCCTGAGCTCAGACAGCACTTGGCTGATTCACAGGAATTAGATCCTAGGAAGCTAGCTAAGGCTGCTGACTTGTGGGTTGCCAACAGGGCTACTCACAAGGATTCTGGGGTAACTCAGAAGAAGGATGAGGGAAGACAGCCTAAGAAAGACTCCAAAGAGAATTCTAATAATCCTAATTCCAAAGAGGGCCCCAAACAAAACCATAAGGGTAAGCCACCTGGGAAACCACAGCAGAGTAGTATACCTTCTGGTGCTAAACCAGAAGGAGGTCAGAACAAGCCTCCATTCCAAAGGACCTTTGGGGCCTGTTATGTTTGTAAGGCTACTGACCATGTGAAAGGAGATCCCAGATGTAAGGGTAAACCTTCCGGGGTCCAACTTGTCTCCTTAGCCTTCGCTCCAGAGGAGGAAGTCACTATGGCAAGTGGAAACTTTCTACTACTGGCTGATGAACCCACTGGAGTCTCAGCCAGTGTTTCTTTAGTCTCTCTGGGGTTGTGGGAACAACAACATTTAGATGTGTATAATTCTATCCCAGATAATACTAAAGAGTATTATAAGGACAGTGTCCACGTGAATGGTCAGGAGACCCCTGCCATCAGGGACACTGGGGCCAGCATAACTGTGGTGGATGAATCATTTTTCAAGGCAGAGGATGTTGCTAAGGCACCCAAATGCCTCACCAAGTTAGCTGGAGGGCCTGTGCAGATGTGTCCCCAGTTACCAGTTCTCATCCAGTGTAATGATATGGCTGTGAAGATACCTGTCAGTATACAATGTGAAGTGCCAGGAAGAGTTCTGCTAGGAAATGACCTGAAAGCTCTGGGAGTTGTGTCACATACCCCCAGACCTCCTAGTAAAAGGTTACAGGAGCTCACCAAATCTGCAAGAGAGAAAACCCTCCGAGGTTTATCTCAGGAGATGATGACAGAAATCACTCCTCTCCCACTGGAACAACTTACTGCAGTAACTACCAGATCAGGAGCAAAGGGGCCACCCAAGACTCCTAGGAAAAAGCCTACAGCAAGCACTCCAGTGCTTCCAACAAGGACTTCCCCAAGGTTGTCCAAAGTTACACCTGTAACTCCACCTCCAGCTGAGGCTGAGAGGGAGGTACAACCCTGTGTGGTTGAACTAGACTCTGAAGAAGAGCTAGGAGGAGGCCCAGAACTTATTGGAGACCTGGACCCGGCTGACCATCCTGAGCTGCAGTCTTTACTGGCAGAAGGTGGACCCAGCAGGACAGCTTTTCGTAAGGGACAAAGAGAATGTCCAACTCTGGAGGGCCTTCGCCAACAGGCAGCTTTTCAGGCTAATGGGCAAGAGCCTGGGAAGTATAGGTTACACTGGGAAGATGGCCTCTTCTACAGTGAACCAACTGAATCTGAACCTGGAGCCTACCAACGCCTGGTAGTGCCCCAAGAGAACAGACAACAGTTCTTGCAACTAGCCCACGAGATTCCTTTGGCTGGTCACTTGAGTTTCAAGAAGACCAAGGAAAAGCTCTCTCTCTACTTTTATTGGCCAAAAATGGGGGCTGAAGTAGATAGGTATTGCAGGAGCTGCCATACCTGCCAGACTTCTGGTAAGGTTGGTTCCAAGAATGTGGCACCTTTAGTGCCTCTCCCAGTTGTGGGAGTCCCATTTGAGAGGGTAGGGATTGACATTGTTGGTCCCCTTGATCCCCCAACCTCCTCAGGCAACAGGTTTATCCTTGTTGTAGTAGACCATGCTACTAGGTACCCTGAGGCAATTCCTATGAGGACTGTTACAGCTCAGGCTGTGGCTAAGGCCCTCCTTGGTATCTTTACCAGGGTTGGGTTTCCTAAGGAGGTGATCTCTGACAGGGGGACCAATTTTATGTCCAACTACATGAAAGCCATGTGGAAAACCTGCAGAGTTACCTACAAGTTCTCAACCGCCTACCACCCTCAGACCAACGGGTTGGTAGAAAGATTTAACAGAACCATGAAGAGCATGATAGGTGCCTTAGAAGAACCCCTTAAGAAGAAGTGGGACCTTCTACTGCCATGCCTTCTATTTGCTTATAGGGAAGTCCCTCAGGAGGGAGTGGGTTATTCTCCCTTTGAACTTCTCTATGGCCATCCCGTCAGAGGCCCCTTGGCCCTGATTAAGGAGGGGTTGGAGAGTGCTCCTTCCCCCAAACCAGTCAGAGTGACTGACTATGTGATAGGTCTCCGAAGGAGAATGTCACACATGATGGCAGAAGCAAGTGACAACTTGAAAGCTGGCCAAGCTCTGATCAAACATTGGCATGATCAGAAGGCTAACATGGTTGAGTTTACTCAAGACCAGCTAGTTCTAGTTATGCTTCCAACAAGGCAGAGGGCCTTGCAAGACAAATGGATGGGACCCTTCAAGGTTGTGGGAAAACTTGGAGAGGTCAACTATCTGGTGGATCTGGGCAAACCCAGGGAAGCTCCCAGAGTCTTCCACACCAACCGCCTCAAAGCCTATGTCTCTAGACCAGAGGTAGGAGCATTGCTCCTAGCGTCATCAGAAGAGGAGGAGGAGAGTGAAGCTCTACCTGACCTCCTGAAAGGCTTACCTTTGGACGAAAAGGTTGAAGGAGTTAATCTCTCTTCAGATCTGACCCCTGAGCAACAGGAAGAGTGCAAAGCTATGTTAAACCAGTTTGCCTCCCTGTTCTCACTTTCACCAGGCTTGACCCCTTGGGGACAGCATGAGATACTCACTGGTGACTGCCTGCCAGTCAAAAGCAGGGGATATAGAATGTCAGAACATGTCAGAACCCACATCAAAGGGGAGGTCAAGAAGATGCTTGATCTCGGGGTAATAGAGCCCTCTACTAGTCCATGGTCTAACCCAGTAGTGTTAGTACCAAAGGCAGGATCCAAAGAGTTGAGATTCTGTGTGGACTATAGAGCTCTTAATGCAGTCACTAAGACTGATGCCCACCCTTTGCCAAGGACAGATGAGTTGGTGGATAAACTTGGTGCAGCCAAGTACCTCAGCACACTGGACCTTACGTCAGGCTACTGGCAAATAGCCCTGACAGACCATGCCAAGGAGAAAACTGCATTTTCTACCCCAGTTGGCCTATACCAATTCAAGGTTATGCCTTTTGGACTGAAAAATGCACCTGCAACATTCCAAAGGATGGTGAACCAAGTTCTGGCGGGGATGGAGGACTTCTGCATGGCATACTTGGATGACATTGCAGTCTTCAGCCACTCCTGGGCAGAACATGTGACCCACTTAGGACATGTTTTGCAGGATCTTGAGCAGGCCAATCTGACCATAAAGGCAAGCAAGTGCCAAATTGGGCAGAGTAAAGTGGTCTACCTTGGACATGAGGTAGGAGGTGGAGAAATAAGGCCTTTGCTCAGCAAGATTGAAGCTGTGCAAAATTGGACAACACCTACTACTCAGACCCAGGTGAGAGCCTTCTTAGGCCTCACTGGGTACTACAGGAATTTCATTGAGAACTATGGGACCATAGCTTCTCCTCTGAATGTGATCTCCTCTCCAAAATTCCCTAAGAAGGTCAAATGGACGGAGGAATGCAATCAGGCCTTTGAAAACCTGAAGAAAGCTCTCTGCCAAGCCCCAGTACTCAGAGCTCCTGACTACCACCAAACTTTCATTGTACAAACTGATGCTTCCAATGTAGGTATAGTTGCAGTTCTTAGCCAACTGGATGAGAAGGGTAGGGAACACCCCATTTGCTTCATCAGTAGAAAACTGAAGGAACCTGAAACAAGGTGGGCAACAATCGAAAGAGAATGCTTTGCTATTGTGTGGGCACTGAAGAAGTTTAGGCCATACTTGTATGGTTCTACTTTTGTCATTCAGACTGACCACCAACCCTTGAGATGGTTAATGCAAATGAAAGGGGAAAATCCAAAACTATTGAGATGGTCAATCTGCCTCCAAGGGTTTGATTTCACCATTGAGCACAGGTCAGGGTGTCACCATCAAAATGCTGATGGACTCTCTAGGATGTATGTCATCGACTAGAGGTATGAGGTTCATCCAGGAGTGGATTAAATCCTCCTGTCCCTTAGTCTGGGGGGGGGGGGGGCGAGTGTTAGGGAGAATTCTCTGTTTAGGCTGAATTTCCTAACCTATTGAGTCCCCCAGCAGCTTTGCTGGATTTTCTGGGTTTATTTTTTCTCTCCTGCCAAGAGTGTGACTCTTTTACCCTCACTCTTGGACATGTTTGAAGTGTGTTTCTTTGGTTTGCCTTGTGTTGAATGGGCTATGGGGTCTTGTACTCCATAGGGCCTCATGTGTTTTTGTGAAATGGGTTACACAGCACCCTCAGTGCCGTAACCCAGGGGTGTCCTAGGGACCCCCCAACATAGACTCCATAACCTGGGACTGACTACTGTCTCCCAGGGTCTGTAAAGTCACCATTGACTTTACTAGTCTCAAATCCTGAACAGAACCAGTACAAACCATCATATTGTGGACGTACTAGCCGGGGCAATTCCATTGCCCCGGGGTCTGTTAGTCGAGGGGGCACGTCTCCGTCCCCCCTCATCGAGTTTTGGCTGGTGGCAGTGGAAACTACTTTTTATAGTCGACCGCGAATATTTTCCTATGGGATTTCCCATTGTTTTAGGCTAATACCTTTATTTATTTATTTACGGTAGCCTTGAACATACCGCCGGGTTATTTCTTTATTATTATAACTCCGGTTGGTATTTTTTGCCAAAACTTGATTCTAAAATGGCGTTGGTGTTCACCTCTGTAACTCCGACCCAAAGTGGAGCCCTTTGTTCCACTTTTGGCGGGCTTCTCCACAGAAGCCCTCCAAAGTGGTGCCACTCTGTCTGGGGTACTTAGGAGGGGTGGAGGGGGATTTAGGCACCCTGGACTGAGTTACCTTGGTAACTCAAGTCGCACTCCGTCCTGATTGGCCCAAGTGGTGAGCCGGCCGGCTCACCACTTAGCATGTTTGAGTGACAGCTAGGCTGGGTGAATGGGGGTTTGCTGCATAAAAGCAGGGCTTTGGGGACTGGAACTTCAGAAGTCGCCACAGGACCTAAGAAGCCGAAGAGGGAGAAGCCGAGCCGACCTGCCAAGACGACACCACCGGTGAAGCCCTGCAGAACCGTCTCACCACTTTTTCCGACGACAGAGGAGATCTCCCGCTGGAGAGTCTTCTTCCCTTAACTGGTGGGGACAACCAGTTGCTGCCTTCTTTTCGCCGTCCCGAAGCATCTCGTGGCCGCCTTGCCTGTGCCAAGCACCCCGGCAACCGGGATACCACTTTTTACCTCAACCGCGAAAGAGGAGTAAAAATCCTTTGTGACCGGAGAACTCCACGGCTGGCCTCATCCCTGGTAGTGCAACGACCTGCAGCCTTCCTCCCCGTCGAGATCACCTCTTCCTCGGGACGACGCCGCGACTTGCACCCACTACCAGGAACGACTACCACCGCTGGAGGAATATTTCCACGTTTAAAGGTACTGTGATCCGCCCGGCCTCCCTTGCCACCGATTGTACGGGGTAGATTCAGCCCTCGGCTCTCGAACCTGGGTAGGCCTGGGTCACCCTAACTAAACTTTTCAGAACCGTAGTAAAACCTTTTTCTCTCACCTGCAAAGACTGATGACATTGTGTGATCTTGGGCACAATTTTCGCCTGGCTCCCTCTAAAGCGGGCCCCGAACTAATTCTCCTTGTTCCACCATTGACTGCCTTTGCTAACCTTATGTGAAAAGTGTTTTACCTTACTGCTCTCTTTATTTCTGCCTTTTCCCTCCCTTTTGGTAATACTTGTTGGAGTGTCATCTAACGTTAAGCGCTCACCTCTGTTTGGAAATAAGTGGTGTTAACTTAGAATTGTCCAACAAATGATTAGGGATGTACATATGAGTAATAGTAACTGTGTTTGACTTTCTTATCTTTTCTAGTGTGCTAGTGTAATTTATGAGTGTATCTTTAATAAATAAGTTTATACTTTTACACCTAGCTCTGGTTAGTGTTTGCTTGTGCTACTGTGCCTCTGTACCTATTCTGTATTCTCTGTATACTGCCTAACTCTTCTTGAGGGAAGTCTGGCTGCTCAGCCACAGCTACCACAGTGAATCTGTGCGGTGCAGACTGCTACCAAGTGGGTTTACTGCCAACACCTGTAGTCTTAAATCTTTTGCAGTGGTCCCAGAGGGAACTGCACAGGTTTCTGCCTAACAGCTTTCAATTATAATTTTCCATTGGATTTTCTTTTGTGGACTGTGACTTTGGACACCATTCCTTTGGATTATGATTTTTGGTTTTGCATTATTTCACGGACATGCTGCTTTTTATTTTTTTGAATTCCCATTTCTGTTTGTTTATTTTTGATTCAATTTATGTTTCTTTTAATACATATTTTCTGTTCAAACTTCAATGTGCAGTATCATCTCATTGGTTTCATGCATTTCATGATATGGGTTTTGAGATTCACTGACACCCATTGGGTGTATGTGTGGGACATGTATTCATTTCCAAATTTGCAATTGGGGTTCTATCATGTTATTGCCATTTCTAAGTGGGTGGATGCAATACTCAGGTGGGTGTTTGGCATTTGGAGGCTGACCATAGGGGCCAGGGATCTAGATTGTGATGATATGTTGGCTGGGGGACATGAGTGGGGGCCTGGTGGAGGCTGTCCCTACACTGATGGGGGGTGGGGGTGGTGGGAGACATGAGTGGGGGCCTGGTGGAGGCTGCCCCTACACTGCTGGGGGGTGGGGGTGGTGGGAGACATGAGTGGGGTCCTGGTGGAGGCTGCCCCTGGTGGCTGGGGGTGGGGGTGGTGGGAGACATAGGTGGGGGCCTGGTGGAGGCTGCCCCTGGATGCTGGGGGGTGGGGGTTATAGGGGACTTGACTGGGGGCCTGGTGGAGGCTGCCCCTGGATGCTGGGGGGTGGGGGTGATAGGGGACTTGAGTGGGGGCCTGGTGGAGGCTGCCCCTGCACTGCTGGGGGGTGGGAGTGATAGGGGACTTGAGTGGGGGCCTGGTGGAGGCTGCCCCTGCACTGCTGGGGGGTGGGAGTGATAGGGGACTTGAGTGGGGGCCTGGTGGAGGATGCCCCTGCACTGCTGGGGGTGGGGGTGGTGGGAAACATGAGGGGGGGCCTGATGGAGGCTGCCCCTGCACTGCTGGGGGGTGGGGGTGGTGGGAGACATGAGTGGAGGCCTGGTGGAAGCTGCCCCTGCACTGCTGGGGGGTGGGGGTGGTGGGAGACATGAGTGGGGGCCTGGTGGAGGCTGCCCCTGCACTGCTGGGGGGTTTCGGGTGGTGGGAGACATGAGTGGGGGCCTTGTGGAGGCTGCCCTTGTACTGCTGGGGGGTGGGGTGGTGGGAGACATGGGTGGGGGCCTGGTGGAGCCTGCCCCTGCACTGCCGGGGGTGGGGGTGATAAGGGACTTGAGTGGGGGCCTGGTGGAGGCTGCCCCTGCAGTGCTGGGAGGTGGGGGTGATGGGTACTTGAGTGGGGGCCTGGTGGAGGCTGCCCCTGCACTGCTGGGGGGTGGGGGTGGTGGGAGACATGAGTGGGGGCCTGGTGGAGCCTGCCCCTGCACTGCTGGGGGGTGGGGTTGTGGGAGACATGAGTGGGGGCATGGTGGAGGCTTCCCCTGCACTGCTGGGGGGTGGGGGTGGTGGGAGACATGAGTGGGGGCCTGGTGGAGGCTGCCCCTGCACTGATGGGGGGTGGGGGTGGTGGGAGACATGAGTGGGGGCCTGGCGGAGGCTGCTCCTCCACTGCTGGGGGGTGGGGGTGGTGGGAGACATGAGTGGGGGCCTGGTGGAGGCTGCCCCTGCACTGCTGGGGGGTGGGGGTGGTGGGAGACATGAGTGGGGGCCTGGTGGAGGCTGCCCCTGCACTGCTGGGGGGTGGGGGTGGTGGGAGACATGAGTGGGGGCCTGGTGGAGGCTGCCCCTGCACTGCTGGGGGGGGGGTGGTGGGAGACATGAGTGGGGGCCTGGTGGAGGCTGCCCCTGCACTGCTGGGGGGTGGGGGTGGTGGGAGACATGAGTGGGGGCCTGGTGGAGGCTGCCCCTGCACTGCCGGGGGGTGGGGGTGATAAGGGACTTGAGTGGGGGCCTGGTGGAGGCTGCCCCTGCACTGCTGGGGGGTGGGGGTGGTGGGAGACATGGGTGGGGGCCTGGTGGAGGCTTCCCCTTGATGCTGGGGGTTGGGGTGGTGGGTGACATAAGTGGGGGCCTGGTGGAGGCTGCCCCTGCACTGCTGGGGGGTGGGGGTGATAGGGGACTTGAGTGGGGGCTTGGTGGAGGCTGCCCCTGCACTGCTGGGAGGTGGGGGTGATGGGAACTTGAGTGGGGGCCTGGTGGAGGCTGCCCCTGCATTGCTGGGGGGTGGGGGTGGTGGGAGACATGAGTGGGGGCCTGGTGGAGCCTGCCCCTGCACTGCTGGGGGGTGGGGTGGTGGGAGACATGAGTGGGGGCATGGTGGAGGCTTCCCCTGCACTGCTGGGGGTGGGGGTGGTGGGAGACATGAGTGGGGGCCTGGTGGAGGCTGCCCCTGGTGGCTGGGGGTGCAGGGGGACATGCGTTGGTGGGCAGTAGTGCAAGGTGACATGTGGGTTGGCTGGGGGGCATGGCCATGGTGGATGGGGTGCCTGCGGGACATGTGCACGGTAGGCGCCTGTGGTGTGGGCCACCTGCATGGGCCGTGGATGGTGTAGGGCTCCCCGCGCACCCCTGGAATACACGTACCCTGATGGAATCACGTGTGATACTTCCTGCGCACCCCTGAAATACACGTACCATGCTGCTTTTGCGTGTGATACTTCCCACGCGCTCCTGGAATACACGTACCCTGATGGAATTGCGTGTGATACTTCCCGCGCACCCCTGAAATACACGTACCCTGCTGCTTTTGTGTGTGATACTTCCCGCGCACCCCTGGAATACACGTGCCCTGATGGAATAGCGTGTGTTACTTCCCACGCACCCCTGATGTACACGTACCCAGGACAATCGCGTGTGGGACTTCCCATGAACCACTGAAATACACGTTCCCCGCTTGGCATTTGCTGTTTGCCAGCCCTGTGAACTGGTCCAGGGTTAGCGCAGCCCTTTGCGATGATTTGGGGATTGTGAAGGCTTTTCCTTGCGCGAGGGCGTTCTTGGGGGCGTAACTGGCGCTGCTGCAGGGTCGCTGCGCCACTCTGCGCCACGGCTGGTTTCGGAGGCTAAAATCCATGAATAGGGTGTGCGATGAAAAGGATTTTTTCGCACGCGGCTGGCGCAGTGTATCGCGCGGGGACACTGTGCGCCAGCCGCGTGCGCCATTTTTGTGCGAATTTCTATGAATTACCCTCTAAATATGGCTGCAAGGCACTATTGGGAATTCAGATGGCGAAATCGAATTTGAAAGGAAATGCTAGCAGTTTTTACCACATGTGTAAAATGGGCTTTGCAAACCAAAGAAAAATAAATGCCAGTTTTAAAGGAAAAGTAATATGTTGAATGAAAGCTTGTCTGTGCCTAGCAATGAGAAGGGGTTGGCTGATGGGAAACATGTGGGCTATTTTTATTCCAAAGGCTTTTTTTTTCAGGACCAAATAAAAGAAAATAAAGGTTTTAAACTGACTTGGTTAGATTTTGAAAGCTTCATAAAACAAGTTATTGTAGTTAGGCAGAGCTAAGGCTTCCCCGAAGGAAGACTTCCCCGAAGGAAGGGAGCCACCATAAACTTCCAGGACACAAAAGTGATAATTGCTACATTGGAAAACTGTGACTGACCAGGACAAAGAAACTTCATATGCTACTTAGACTTCAGTCTAGGCAGGGGCCTCTTTCAATATAAATTCTGGTATAAAGGGCAATAAACCTTCAATCAAGCGGGAAAAACCCATCCTCCCTTTGGGGGAAGTGACAGTTGGTGGTAGCTGAAAAATAAAAAAAATGATCCAGTGCAAGACAAAGGACTGCCATTTGCTTCCAAAGACTATTTTATAAATAAACTTTAAAGACTTCTATCTCTGCAGCAAGTCTTTGTAAAAATGTAAAAATCTTGCAGTTTAAAAGTGATTTTGTGTTTTATAATTTGAGATATTGTAGAAGTCACTGACACCTTCGGAATAGACATGGCAATGAATCAGGGACTATAAGAAAAGCATCCATGTTGCAAATGCAAATTTGTATACTTACATCCCTTATGATAAACCACACATGTGTATAAAGTTATGGAATATTAGGCCGAATCTTTCATATTCAAAATTACCAAAATGTATCAGAGGGTCGAAACAATGTCTCACAGAGTTCAGAGTTGGAGTGGAATGGTCTGCATAAAATATGTAATCTGCTCATGTCATTGGGAAATATGCCACAACTGTACAAATGTGCACATTTTGTTATGGTAGATTTTTGGTAAAAAGGTGTGTGGGAAGTCTTTTCACCTCATCAAAGTACAACCCCTAAACTGAGTCACATCCTAGGGGAGGCAGCCACCATTGATTGCCCAATCCAGTTGGTAGAGGCGTGTTTAGCAGACCCTGCCCAGCCATATACTTTGATGATGTCACTATGCATTATAAATAAGAGTCCCTGACAAGACTCTGGACACACACTCTTCCTGAGGTTCCTGCAATGTGCTGCGTTCCTGTTCCATTCATCATCCAGATTCCAGACCCCAACTACAAGACCAAAGCATTGCTGACCCTACTTCAGGGCCCACTGCAAAACCCAAGCAGTGCCGATCTTATTCCCAGCAAGGCCTCAAATCTGAAAACCCACTACTCTCCCATTAAAAAGTGGAAAGCTGTGGTACCTTTTGCATGCTGAACCAGCCTGGGTTGCTGCCCACTAACTGCATGCCGCTGCCATCCTGCTATCCTGCAATTCTGCCATCCAGCTGAACTTTAGTATCCAGTGACCAGAATTGCCAGTCCAGAGGTGCCATCCAGTGACCAGAACTGCCCAGCTGTTTGCCAGGTGTGCTGCCATGTAGTGACCAGATCCTATTGATGGTCAGAAAATCCCAAACTAAAAGTTGACTGTGAGTATAAATCACCACCCCATAGAAACCCATAGTATACCTTGTCTTGTCTTTGTCCTTATCCCACTCTCTAATCCATCCTATCCTTATCCTGGTAACTTGTTAAAACTGTCAGAATTGTCCGTGCAACCTTGCCCTTGATTTCTAGTGCTAGCGCCATCTTTTTCATATTTTTGTCTTGTGTAATCCTGTGCCATTAGTCATATTTCGAATGATCGGACTGGTTTCAGCCAGGGTTGGGTGCTGGGGTGATAGGGTTGAACTCGCAAATTAACATTGGATCTAACTGTGTCCATCTTTGGTGGCCTAGCCTGAATACTCTAGTGTAGAGTAAAACTCTTTTTGTCACAACTGATTTCCTTTCCTATTTCACGGTTTCATTTTACTCAAAGCGCACCTTTTCATATCTTGCATGACTCATCCAATTTAGCAGGTAGAGACTTACTTTCACTTCCATATTATCCCTGTGATATACCTCTATCCTCCATCCCTAAACCACTCCAACTCAGTGTGTTTCACCCATTTTTATTAAAAACCATTTGGGTAATTTAAGGCGCAAATTGAAAAATTCAACTTTTACACGTGTTATTTTGCTGCAATCCGTTTTAAAATTGCCACTCATTTTTGAACTGTATGCTTTTGGTGATCCATTCTTTGTGATTGTTAGTGTCTTTTGCATTGTTGCTTTAGTGATGAATTATATTTGCTTCAAGGTTTTTAACACACATTCATTATTTATTTGTCCATTTCCGAGTATCATTTCATAACATTGCAAGCGGTTTAAAATCTTTTTTTCTCTTTTATTTGGGGAGGGAAGGTCAGATTTGGATTCCGTCTCCTGTTTTTTATTCCTGATTATCTGCTGATTCTGTTTATCCACTCAGAATGTATTATTTGAGGATTGATGGAACATTGCAGGGGGAAATCCTAACTTGTGTGCTATCTTTCCTAAACCAAAATGTGCTCCTATTCCACTGTGCTGTGTATCTGTTCCACTAGAAGGTTGAACTCAGTGCATTGCTCACATTCTCATTGTAATTATCACCCGATTGGTGATTGATGCCTCTGTATTAAAAAGTGTATGATTTCTTTTGGATTTTAAAATAAATAAATAAATATTGCATTTTACCAACCAGCCTGGTTCATGGTCCATTTTGGCCCGGGGTATTTGAAAAGGGGTTGTGATATGAGTGGTGTACCATCCCAAAATTGAATCTGCATCAAATAAGGAGAAAAGTGTCTCAATTGTGTGCTATATACTAGGCCGAGACCAAGGTGTGTGTCGTTTGATTGAAATCCTTAACCGTGCCAAATATTTGGTACCTTACACAATTAGGCTATATGATAATAGCCAATAAGAATGGAGGAGTTTTGATGGAATACAGTAATGGCTGTACTCATCACTCACACCACCCTTACATTATCGGTCTCTGTAGGCTGTCTGTGTCAGATGTCCCAGGTGAACACAGGCAAACACTGAGTGGAGCTGCTTAGACAGGAGCTGCACTTTGTCTTGTGGCCCTTAACCAACTGGCTGCCCCAGCAAGGTTGCCCTGGAAGGGACTCTGAAATGCAGCTCTTCTAGTCACGTGGCGGGCATGGACCAATGAGAACCAAAATGATAAGCAGGGTAGGGAGGGTCAGTGGATGGATGTAGGTGAATGGGGGAAAATAGGGGGAAGCAGGGAGAGATGACCACCAGGACATAGGAAGGAGACACTTGACTGCCTGAACCATTTGTTCAGCAGTTGGGTTGGGGAAGGAAAAAATCCAGAAACAAAGTACTAGAGCACATGCAGGGCACTCGAGAAGAGGACCAGTTCAGACAATCATTAGGACCCTGGCGGTAAGGGGTTTGCGCCAGCGTTAGCTGCGCCGACCCCTTACCGCCAACTACGAGTTTCCAGAGCGCCATGGACACTTTTCCGCCCGCTTTTTGCGGGCGGAAAAATCCATGGCGCTCTGGGACCTTGGTGTTAATTACGCCACCGTATTTTACGGTGGCGTAATTAACTCCTTCCCCACTCCCATTGAGCCCTATGGGGCCGAAATGGGAATGGGGAAGGGTAAATGGGACAATGGGGACTTACCGCCCCGCCGACCTCGGAATGGGGCGGTAAGTCCGCCATCCGCCATGGCGTAAAGGGACTTTGCGCCATGGCCGGAAAGTCCGTGGATGGCGGTAAAAATCCGCCAGGGTCCTAATGAGGGCCAATGGGTTGGGAGTAACAGGAAAAAACTAATAAATTCCTCAGAAAACCAACTACTAGCTCAAAAAATGATTGCAACATACACACAAATCCCTCCTAAAGGCAACAAAAACCAAGCCAAATAACTAATTACAATCAAATTAAGGCACTCACCAAGCATCAGCCAGGCCCTAAAACTGCTTACAGAGTAGTCTCTGTGCAGGATGGATACATTTTGCATTCATGAAGGGAGGAGGATGCCCCTCCCTTCCACCCTCACCCACTCCACCCAACTCTCAGTTCCCCCATCCACCATGATTCCAGCCTCTGTACACTCACCCACCATACTCCAACCTGTGTTCCCATACCCACTCAATCTGCCCCGACTCTCTCCCCCACCCATTCACTCTACCCTCATCCTCTCTATCCCCATCCACTCAATCCTACCCCAACTCTTTTACCCTCACCCACCCACCATACCCTACTTTCAGTTCCCCCACCCACTGTACTCTCACCCACCCAACCTACCACATCCTCTCTGCCTCCATCCACTCTATGCCCACCCTCTCTAATCCCACCTACCCTACTCCCACTCTTTCTACCCCCACCCACTCTACCAGAACCCTCTCAACCTCCACCCACCCTACCCCACCTTGGTTAACTCCAGCCTCTCTACCTCCACTCACCCACCCTACCCCACTCTCTGTTCATCCACACACACTCCCTCAACCCACCCTCTACGCTCAGCCATGTATCCTACTCCCACCCCCTCTACCCCTGTCCACCAGGAAGCAGGATTGTGATGGCCATCCGAACAGAGGCAAAGAGACACCTGACTGCCTGAACCAATTGCTAAAGGGTTGGGTGGTGGTAGGGAAAAAACAGGACCAAAGGACTACAGCACAAAGGCAGGGCCCTCTAAAAGTAGACCAGCTCAAAATGCTTGCTGGAAGTCAAAAGAAAACACCAAATAAATCCCTCAGAAAACCAATAACTAGCTCAAAAATTGATTGCAAAATACATACCCATCCCTTCGAAAGGCAACCAAAACCAAGCCAAAAATCGAATAACAATCAAAATAAGGCATTCACCAAGCATCAGCCAGGCCCTTATGAGAGCTTACAAAATGGTCTCTCTGCAGGATGGCTACAGATTACATTCAGGAAGAGAGGGGTACCCCCTCACTTCTACCCTCACCAACCCTACCCTACTCTCAGTTCCCCCACCCACCATACTTGCAGCCTCTGTACTCTCACCCACCCTACTCCACCCAGTGTTACTGTACCCACTCACTCTTCCCCTACTCTCTCTACTCCCACCTATTCACCCTACCCCATCCTCTCTATCTCCATCCACACTACCCCATCCTCTCTAACCCCAACCACTCTAATTTTACCCTCTCTATCCCCACTCCCCTACTCATACTCTCTCTATCCCCGCCTGACCTAAATGCACCTCGTAGAGGAGGTACCAAGCACGATTCGCACTCCAACTGCCTATTTTGAAGTACCAGGAACGTTCATGCCAAATATGTGACGTATAAGCAAATAAACCATCAGAGAGCCGCAGTGGGGCTCTGTCCAGTACCCATCAGACTGACTGCACCTATTGAAGTACCAGCCCCTAAGAAAACAGGGACAGTGAGGTAGCCATTGAGAAAACTATACCGACAAATGAGACTAAATGATGATAGTTGAAATGCAATACCTGAAGAAGCCTAGAAAATACTAAAAGAAGATGAATGGTGACGTCACAAGAACCCAAACTGACTTACATATAAAACATATGACGACCTGTGAATGATGAAAAGAGATGAAACACCATGGATAAGAGACATCCCGAATCTAAAGTGAAACAATTGATGTCAAATGTCAGATACCTATGCCATGAGCGTGATGACAATAGTCAGCCAGTTTACACGTGTACATATGCACAGTAACCGCAAGAAGCACAGAAAATCCTGAGGCTTGCTTATACTTTATACAAGTATACTTCCACTATCCACAAGAGCAGAATCAACCAAAGGTTACTAAAGGTCTCAAGAGGAGAGCTTTGCAGCAAGCAAATCAAGAATTAAAGACAGAGAGAAACTCAAAGGAAGGCAAACCATGCCAAGAAGCCAAGGTCGCATCGGCTGGAATAGACCCACAGTGGATACAATTTATGAGGAGAAGAACAGAGTATCCTATTCTGAAAGGTCAAGATAAGCCACAGATGGCAGATGGCTGGCAGAATTAAATCAAATGTATGAAATTGCATGGAGAATAAGACGATTTCACAGTGTCGAAATCACGTGACCAAGTGAGCAGAAAGGATGAAAGTTCACACCTACGCATGGACTCATGCCATGCCCAGATGCTTTAACTCTCCCAGACCAAGAAGCAGACTCAAAGCCAAAATACAAAGAAATAATTGACACATGACCACTGAAGTGATGATTGATTGTTGCAATAATTGGAGGGAGGCTGTGGATGCAGACGAACTCCCAAACCTGGCCAGCTGTTCTGCACTCTGCTAAGCAAGTGGAAAAGTATGAGTGGGGTTGATGCCAACCCAATCATAGTGGACCAAGTAATCTAGGGTCCTATAGTTAGTAGAACCTATGAGACATTGTTCTTTTAGTGACGTCTACAGTAGCCATTTTGAAGGAAGGGCTTAGATGCCAAACCTGACATTGTTTATCCAATCCCCTCACTTCATTACCATATATAGATGTAGTACCTATATTAACGTTACCTTCCTAGAACCAATCAAGTTGCATGCTAAGTTTTGAGATATTACACATCAGTGAGGATGAGTTTTTGGTATAAATGATGTGTTTTTTTCTGAAATTAAGTGGAGTTAAAACGAGAAGGAAGATCGAGCGATTGCTGATAGTCATAAACTCCCCGTTTTTTGTACTTGTCATTAAACGGGCTCCCTTTGCCAAACTATCAAGTTGTCATTATTGATCTGAATCAAGAGTATTAATCTGTAACCCCATCCATCTAGAGGGTGCTGCTACTCATCTTAAAGTGCTGTTTGGGAAACCCCCAGTCCTATGGGCTGGCTGGAGTCCCTACTGCATAACCTTCTCTACATCCACTCACCCACCCTACTCCATCCTCTGTTCACCCACCCTCCCTCACCCCACCCTTTACTGATTCCTTTGTTTCCTACCGCCACCTTCTTTATCCCTAGCCACCATACCCCTACCCTTTATGTCGAAAACCCATCCTACCCATTCTACCCTTCTTCTTCTATCCTCACCCACCCATCCTTACTCTCAATGTCTCCACCCACCATACTCTCAGCCTCTGTACTCTCACCTATCCTACTACACCCTGTGTAGCCGCACTCACTCACCCTACCCCCACCCTCTCTACTCCCACCTGTCCACTCTAGCCCCATCCTCTCTATCTAAATCCATTCTACCTACACTCTCTCTAACCCCACCTATCCTACACCCATTGGTTCTACCCTCAGCCACCCTACCCACAACCTCTCTACCTCCACACGCTCACCCTAAACCCACTCATCATCCTCACAAACTGCATAAAATAGATCACCTAAGATGTAGTGATCTGTTATTTCAATTTCCATTTTATTTAGTCTATTTTTATAACTTAGAGGGTAGCCCTGAAAAGGTCTGTTTTGGGGAGAGGGAAGGAGGAGGGTGGAACTGGGAAGGGAAGAACATTGGAGTTACACAGTGGGTAAAAACAGGGAACGTTTATTTTAGTTTAAGTTATTGAGTGTTTTATTTTTTTTCAAAAAGGAAGGACAACATAGCCACTTAAAAAAAATATATAGTCCTACTGGCAGTTGGCCTGGATTTCTGAAATGGCCTGCACTCAGTCATCTAAGGAGGCATCTCCTACCGTGACCCAATTGTGACATCGGTGTCATGACCACTGTCAAGGGGCACAAGTTGTGCCACAAGCAGGCTCCCACCAGAACCCTGAGGGCCTTAAAACCACTGCAAAAGGGCTGTTCAAACTAGGTCCCATTTATGTACATGGGCCTTGAAATCCAACACGGAAGCACCCCCACAGTCTAGTTCTAAGAACCAAGCCATGCAGTCTAGTGTTTTGGCTATGGCAGGCTTGGAACTACTTTCCCTGGTACTACTTTACCTGGGCTATATAAACCACACCCTGACTGCAGAACATGCTTCGTGTTATTCTGCAACCAGCAGCGTGACGCTCACCGGGTCCAGCTCCTGGTCTTCAGCATATTCCTGTAATCCTGCAAGAATAAGAACACGATTATTCTGTTTTACCTGAGAAAACACCATCCAGCACTCAGCATCTTAACTGGGCTGCAATTCTGTGGAAACCGAGAGAAGATGAAACATCACTCACTTGTGAGTACTAGTTTAAGGACTTCCAGCGAACCGCTACCACAGTTGCTGTTTGAACATTGCGACCTGCAATAACGAGAAAGGGAAAAACAATATTAGAACGCGGGCTTCCAAAACATCGAATTCCATCTGTCTTACCTGAATTCCATCGCGCTACGCCACGATTCCATCCGGAGCACCACAGCAACATCTGCAAAGGAAAAGGCACATATTCAGGTTCACTTTCAATATTAAACAACCGCACAGCGCTGTACTACATTAACGGATTCCGGGGGCCTGTTTTTCATTGCGCTCTCATCCGCTCGCAGCACCACAGGGGCCTGTGAGGAGAAGAAGAAGAAAACACAGGCTAGATTCAAAAGACAATAAAGGCTCTTACCTAGAAACGTGCCTCTCTATCCGGCACGCCAGCATCAAGACCTTTGCACCCGAAAAGAAGGAGATAAAGACATTAACGAATTCCCGCCATAAACAGAAGAAAGACTTACAATTAACAAACCTACCTGCCTACCAGCAGATTTGGGGTCAGAGCAGGCCTGGGCCCAAGGAAGGTGCACTGCACCAGTGAAGCAACTCGGGCAGCTCGCCAACAAACGTCAAGCGGAGGACGGATAGCTCACCCTACAAATAACTAAGGTGAGAAAACAACCCAGTGGGAAGGGAATCGGTCAGAGGGAAGTGGGAGATTCACCCATTAGAGACAGTTATCAAAAATCCTCCCTTCTGTAATTGCAGATTCATTATTCAGCACTGGGTTGAAAGTATGATGTTGGTGGTGGATGGTGCAGAGGTTGCCATGGTGGTTGCTGATATAGAGGTTGAAACCATGGCAGCTGTTAGATTCTGAACAACAGGGTTCGGCCCATGTGCTTTTATTTTGTGTTGCTCATGAACCTTGTGATAGTCATTGACGTCATCCTAGTGGATGCAGACTAAGTGCTGTAATAGGACTAAAGTCCCCAAGCTCTGCGATGGCACTTTAGAAGTTTCACGGTGTAGCTGTTTTTTGCATAACTTGCACTGTATCTGTTCTATCCCTTTTTGGTAGTAGAGCTGCTCCACCATGAAGAACCACCAGTTGTCAGATGTTTTTCTCATGCCACACAATGTTTTGCAGGGGGTGGTAGAATTCAGACTCAAATGACCTCATTGCTGCAACTACTGTCAGACATGGGAGAAAAATGTAATAAAATCAAAAAAGACACGACAAAAAGGACGATGCGGCTAAAAATTAAATTATTTAAAAAAAAGAAATGACAGGACAAAGGAAGGCAAAAAAGAAGGGGAGTTTGCTCAAAACCTTCTTATACTTTACAGACAACCTGCTCAGTAGTCAGAAGAAAAAGCAATGAGGAAAAGTAAAGGAGTTGTCATTTTGTATGATGGATAGCCGCGGCTATGACCACCAACCAACCGGGTGGTGCGGATTGTATTTGTGTCAATGCGAAACAATGCAACCAGTAACCCCGTCTATGGCATCAGCCAATAGAAATGAGGATGTGTAGATGTGGCTATGAGACATGTCTTATCGTGTTACTGCAGCACACAAACTGATAGGCCAATGGCGTACACCCGGTCACGTCATCAGGCCTGGGTGTAGCCGCGTTAATGGAGCGCGTAACCCAATTAGCTGATCGTGTACACACAGTAATATGTCATGTGTAGGAGTGTAAGTGGAGCGTGCAATCGAATTGGCAAATGGTGTACGCACAGGTTTGTCAGGGTGTCTGGGTGTAGCTGCTTTACCGTACCACATAGTGTGATCAGTTATACTCATGTATGAGGCTGAATTGAAACACTTGTGTATAAGCACGTTATAAATGCCATATCATATCATAGTTCGTGCAATCCAATTGATCGGCAAAGAAAGTGGGAATGCTGCATAGCCCCATTAACGTATTGCATTGCATGATTGTGTATTCTCGTTGACGCATCTATATAGTGCATGCAATCTAATGAGTTGGTGCAGAAGGTGTGAATGCACTGAGTCGCGTTAATGTACCACGCCATGTGCTCGGTTATTCTCGCTGACACGGCTAGGTAGTGTATGCAATCTGATTGGTTGGCTTGGAAGGTGCAAATGTGTGGAGTGTACCACACTGCCTGATTAGCTATTCTCGTTCACGCGGCTATGAGGCATGTGTGGCCGTGCAAGCCGAGAGTGGAATCTGTTTGGTTGATGGTGTAAAAGTATATGTATTTTGCGTTATAATATTGGCCTAAGCATGTACAAATTGAACCGCGCCATCATGGTTTCTGAAAACGCCATCTTGCCCGCTTTGCTCTTATTTCCAAGTTTTCATTCTGAACGCGGTGAGAACTCACAAAGTCACCGCTTTGGAAGCTTCCCTATGACATGCCCCTGCACATGAATATTGAAACCACTGAGCACATTGCTTCTCTGTAGCGGAGAGCCCTGAAGCACTGGCACAAATATAGCTAATATGTAAATTAGGTCCCATCCTGTCCTCCTTGACTCTCTTGTTTTCCTGCAGCTAATTGTGAATGTGCATCCAGACAATTAAAGCGAAGCACAATTCACATCATATGTTGTTCTGAAGGATCGAGTTCCTGAGTAGAAATACAGACCAACCTTTTAGTCTAGCAATAAGACAGATAAAGTAGCGTGAGGAATGTTACCTTGTGCTTCAGAACACAATATACTCTTACACCCCTCTCCGCTCTGCTTCCCAGACAGTAAATTGTCTGCAAAGTGACGTTGATTATTCTAGCACTTGTTACCATGGTAAAATGCCACCTTCTGTAGGTCTATAGGTCACGAGCCATCATCATATGATGAGCTAGCCCAAATTCATCATGGTATTCCAATATGTATAAAATGTATCTACTCCCTCATGTTCTGGCTCATTTTAAGTGGCAGAGTCCTTTTTGGGTTGTGTTTTTTTTACATTTTCGTTCTCTCCCTAGTCCCACTTTTAAGTATGTCTGGAAGCAGCAGTGATGAAGTGGTGGTGTGGGTGTGTACTGCTTTACTGCCGCAGAATAAGCAGTGTGCCCAGAAAACTGTTGCTGATATCTGGAAGTATTTTTGTGTAAAGTAGCATCGAAGTAAGTAGTAGGCTGAGGAAGTTCAGTTTGTTTCCTGTGGGAAGGTGTTGCAGAGGAGACCGTCCAATAAACTATTGCAACGTTTGGGTACTTCCACCTTGATTTAGCACTTTGTCCATGTTCATTCATCACGAAGTGGAGGATCCCTACAGGAAGGCTCATCTCCATCATTTTGTGAGAGCCCATGGTATACAATCTGAACACTGGTATCTGCTGGGCAAAAGCACATCTGCACCACTGCCTTCCACATGTGTTGCTTCCTCTTTTCCATCCACCACCACCCAACCTCATCCCATCCTGTCTGCACCCAATCTGCAGGCAAGGTAAGGTATCTGAAATGCCACAAATGGATCATGGTGGGAGATGCTACCCTAGATGGTTAGGGATGAGACATTTCAGAACACCAGGTCAACTGCTGCTGCTAGGAATATATATATATATATATTTATATTAAGTAAAAAAAACGTTGTTAAAGTGACATTATGGCTAAGTTGCGCTACCAAAAACCTATGAAATTCAGTGAAAAAAAAATGTGTTACAGGGATGTTATGGTTCCAAGTAAAACCGAAAAACTCCTGAAACTAGCCAGTTATGGTAAGCTAAGCAACCATAACTCGCGCCACTACCCTGCACTGCTAAAACTAACACACCCAGGACATCAAAGATGACATCAAAAATGTCATTGATATAAACATGTTTATATCATTGAACATAAACATGTTCAAAAAGCAGCACATAAATAAATTACATTCAATAATAAATAAGAAGTGAAACTGTGTATGCAAGACACTAACAGTCCAATTACATAGCATATGCCACATAGTGGAATATACCAAAACACAATAAATATGCCATAACAGAATTACCTCACAGAAATTGCACAGACAAAAATCAACAGGACACCTACGCAGCAGTAACAGCAAAACTTAGCAAGAAACTTGTGAGTACACTACATTTATTGCATATATTTATAAACTTTCTGCATTAGGTACACTAAAAGTAATGTTTTTTTTACACAGAAATGTCTACTACTTTGGAATGGCTGGAAGAAAATGTTCCTCGGGATGAAATGAGTGAAGACAGTGATAGTAATGGTAGACACTACACTTCTCTATATAAGTCAGTTAACAACCATTACTTTATGTGTACTTAACAATTTATTTTTTGAACAGACCATACAGACATTAAACATAATATAGCAAGAGAGACGTTAGAAGATCCTCTGCAACGAATGGAACTGAAAATAGATATGTTAATGGAAAAGTTCAATCTTTTAAAAAAACTTTGTGGAGGATCATATAAGAGAAAAAATTAAATATCACTGTCCCACATGTACCTGTACCCCCTCTCCATGTCCCACCCAACTATCCCCAAAAACTCTACAGCAGGAAAAATTTTACGATGAGACTTCACTCCATTCCTCCCCTACCATCCATCATGTCCAAACCCCTAATTCCCTTGTATTTGTATCTGTTTCTGCTTCCCCCTCTCTTTCATAATGTGTATACTTTTGTACAGTAATAAAATATTAAGTGTATTGTTAGTATATTCCTCTGTGTGATATTTATTTTCAAAAAGCCGTTACGGTGTCCGTGGACAGCGCGACTGTCCGAGATGTCCTCAATTAACCAAATGGGGGTGTGCTAAGGACACTATACCCATTTGCATTGTTGGCAATCAAAATGGAGGTGTACTTAGGACACATAAGATGTAAGCCTGTCCACAATTAACCAAAATGGGGGTGTCTTAAGGAAACTATAACTGTTCGCACTGTCCTCAATCAAGATGAAAGTGTCCTTTGGACATACAAGATGTCTGCCTGTCTGTAATTAACCAAAATGGGGGTGTCCTAAGGACACTATACCTGTTTGAACTGGTCGTAGTAAAAATGGGGGTGTCCGCAGAACACTAAAGACGTCTGCATGTTCATAGCTATGCAAAATAAAGTGTCCTAAGAACATTCCCCCCTGTAAGCATTGTCTGTAACCAGAATGAATATGTCCGTAGAACACATAGCCCATCCGCCTATCAGCAAAGTTGTGACACACATTTATTTCGTTCGGGGATCTGAACACTGTCTGTAGAAAACCCACGCACATGCGTAGCACACCCTTGCCCCTATGAACATTGTGCCTGTGCGCAACTGCCCGCTGCACGTGTGTCCCACTGTTAATTAGTTCGGGGACTGGAACACTGTCCGTAGAACCCCAGCAAACATGCATAGACCTGACCCCATGCATTTGCTGTCCTACAGACAGCCGTCCCATTGGTCCCATTCACCAACGTGTCCAAGACGTCATCATGTAACGAACACTGTCCGGGCCCCGGGACACCTAAAAAGTGTTTTTTTCAGCAATCCAGGGTATTTTCCTGGGAAAGTTCACCCTCGCACAAGTCCCAGACTATGTCCCTGGCCATCCGTATACTTTTGGGAATTCTTTGAGACCTTTCTTAGTGTTCGAAGTGTGCTGGGACAGCACGGGTGTCTGGGAAGCATGCCCCAGGACCCCTATAAAAGGCCACACCCCAGAGTTGCTCCTTATTCTGTTGTTGGGCTTCTAGGACAAAGACTGCTCCTTGTTGCATTGGATTGCTCTTGCTCTTTGAAACAGCTGTCCTGATGGCATCCATGGCTGCTGCTGATGCTAGGGCTGCACCCCTAACCCCTCCACAAACAGCACCTCCCCGAGGGCCTGCAGAGGGGAACAGGCGTGAGGATACAGAGGAGAGTGATGAAGAGGATGAAAGAGGATGAGGTAGTGGATGTCCCTACTACTAGTTTTCACCATGAATCTTGGGTGTGGAGGGTATTTACCACTGTTGGTGGAGTACCAAAAGCACGTGCAATCAGTGCAAGATGGTGCTGAGTCCTGGGAAACCGGGTTTGTACAGGTATGGTACTACCTCAATGAAGAGACACCTAAAATCGTTCCATGGTGGGGCTATTCGTAAGGTTGTACCTTGCGATAAACGTAGTAGGTTAAGTTCCTCTGCAGCATCCTCCGTTTCCGTTCCTGCCACGACAAGAGACACTCTTGTGGGACAGTGCATCCCTCCAGCTGCCTCGCAGGCCATACATGATGCTGTTGATCCTTTCGAGGGTCACAGTATTGTGCATGTACTGCGATGCAGTACTCTGCAGGGGAGAGAACCTTTGAAGTGCTTTCGAGAATGTGGTCAAGGAGCATGAGAAGAACTGCTACCTACCTGAATAAGACCCACCCTACATCTTCCTCTCTCCACCTACCCTTTCTTATCCCCATGGTTAGTGTCCCTTCCTTAGCCTCATTTCCCTTCCTTTCCTTTTGTGTCGTGTTTAAAAAACCAAAATAAATATAAAACAACAAAAAAAAGTCTCTTTTCTGAGCCGCCTTTCACACTTCAAAAAGAGAAGTGTCAATGAAATGCACAGGGCCCTAAAATCTGTGCAGTGCTGCCCTGTCACAACCATTGCACTTTTCGCTGGGAGGAAGTGGTGGCTCTGAGTCTTTTTGTGGTGTTTTTTTGTGTTTCAAAAAGTTCAATTGGTCAACACCTACTGCAAAATGGATTGTTGAAATTCTAAAAAAGGTTGCAATGCATTTTGTATATTTCGCAGAAAAATCTGATTGCCGGCATATGTAAGATGTACTCCATCTCTGCAAAAAATGTGTGCACTGCGAAACATCATGTTTTCATTGTAAAAAGAGGACATACCAACATCTCTCAAAAGGGCACAGACAGCCTTGTTAACATTGTTCCTAGCTATCCTAGCTTTCTCCATTTGTGGAACAAATGAGGAAGAACGCAGCCACATTTGTCTCTGTGCAATACGGGAAAAAATTACTCTGGAGTTTGGATACATGTACATGACTTTCCCAAGTCCTTCTTTCATTGCAAATTGCAAAGAGATTCCAGACACATGTCCTCAACTGTTCCCTCCACAATAAATAATAATAATGTCTGGATTATGCTGTGTCACCAAAGAAGCGCAAAGGGGTACCAAATCTAGCCACTTCATTCCATGCCAGAGCACTTCCACATGAGGAAATCCAAGATGTACAGCTACTCCGCAGTGATCTGCATGCACCTCCAAACATTTTATCCATGAATCTCCCAAAATCCAGACAATCTGCTTTCTGAAACACACAGCCATAGCTATCGCCTCTCCTCTCAGGAAAAAGACTTTCTGACAAACTCTCTACTAACACATCACACCCAGTAAACCCTATTGGCCAGTCCCATGCTGTTCTACGTCTCATTTGCATGCCTCTCAACCTCAAAATTCCCGTATGTAATATGTGCTGGCCGCGGACAACCGTGCTGTCCACAGACAAATCGAAAAATCTGACCGTGGGGAATGAAAATTCAATTAGTGTTCCCCATTTCCCCTTTGAGGTTGGCTCCGAAAAGAGATTTTTTTTCTTTTTTTGCAGATGCTTCAGAAACACCTTTTATTTAGCATTTTAGTTTTTTTCCCCCTGATTTTCCTCCAAAAATCTTCACAATACCTTCTCCAAAGCAACCCTTATGTTCCAAAACAGCATGGCATTTCCCATAAAAGATAACGACATGCCATCTTCTTTAAAGTAATCACCATTACCAGAGTCAATGTTCTCATTGTTGCAAAAGAACATTCCAGCTCTAGACATACAAGCAAACATGCCTCCGTTGATTAAGCACCTACCAACATGTTGCTGAGGACAAAAACAGAACTATAGTCTCATATTGACCTAGGTATCAAACCAGAAAAAATTATCTTGGCATTTGGAAGTTCTTTGATTATCGTCTGAACCAAGTTTTGCAGATCTTGCAACAAAGTAGGGGCACTGACAATGCCCAAATGTAAAGCACCACAGTGCAGGACAACCAAATGTGTACTATTATACCAAGCCATATCCTCACAAACTTCTAGCATTGCCTGCAAATTAAAACCAGGGTCAGGCAACACACCACCTCCATTACTTTTTTGTCAAAATGGTTAGCCACATTCCTAGATTTAGCATACTGCTCCAAACCATTCACAAACATATCTCCAATCACCACCACCCTGACTTTCTCCACCTCTGCTATCTTCATTACACACTGCCTCTCTCATTACGAAGCAGAACCTCAACACCTGATTGGCTAATCGTCAAAATACACACCCATTTCATGCTCGGAAGCCCCGGGTGTGGCATGTCCTGTCTGCGAACAGCTGCGCTGTCCACGGAGCACTTAAGTAACACTGGGGCAGCCCTTCTATCCTTTGCACTTCAATCTCTGCACCATTTCCTCATTTGCTACTGTTAAGCAGTCACACAACCATCCACCAATCACATGCAAGACCTCTACATCTAACTCCATCATCACAATTCAGCACTTTAGATGTACTGTTGATCTCTCCGAGTACAATTGCACTGTGAATGCAAAGCAGCTACAGCAACTACTAATAAACTCTCCAACATTTCTACTTGCAGATTCATGAACATCCACATGCATGAACACAAAGTACAGGTATGAATATTTTAAACACAGCGCATCATACATGCAAACATTCTGACCCACCTGGGAGGGACATTTCTTCCAAAAAATCAGGAGACAACTATTTGTGTCATAAGAATGCACTGGGCAAAGATGTATTTTCGGCAGTAGAACGTGAAAAATAACAATATTTTACATGGATAAATCAGGAGTCTCCCACCGAAATCGGGACGATTAGCATGTATGGTACATGCTCATTTCTTGTATAAACACATGTAAACAGACTAACTGCCACTCGCCCTGTGTAACCTTTAAAACAAGCTTGCTGTAATTTCTCCCATCTACTATAATCAAGTGTCAATTGCAAAGTTGTCTGCTCTCCAAATTTTATTTACCCATATTATTAACTGCAATGTGAAAACTGTTATTTTCTTCATTCATTCTATCATTTCTGTAACCACTACCATGTATTTAACCACATTTCAACCATGATAGCATTTAATGCATTATAGTGCATAAGAAGTACATACAATTTCCTTTCTATACATTCTGCATATTTCACATACATTCTATCGTCTCAACTTGCTTTACAAATGACTATATTAGTAATCAGACACAACTCACATAGCTATCTAACAATGTGTCATGTCATGTTAAACGATCGGAGAGATAACAGTATAATTATGAAAAAAGGCTTTCTACTGTGTTATAAAATTACACACAGCCAGGATGATTTTTATTCATACACACAGATATCCATCATTTGAAAGGCTCCCAGCTGAAACAACATCACTGCCTCTATAATTGTTCTTCCAATCTACACAGCTCTCTCATTCCAGCAGGTTGCCTATTCCATTCTAGATTTCACAACAGCATTCAACTATGCACAGTGCAGTCAGATCTATCACATCATCTACAACTATGTACAATGTTGTAAAGCAACTGATACAACATCCCCCTTCCCTTCAGTCTGCAACACAAGCACCAGGTCCTTCCTAGCAACCATTTACTTCATACTCTCCCATCTCCAAGCACCAAAGAATCACCCAGCACTTTACTAATCAACTACTTAATAATAAGCTGCTGACCCCATCAAATCCTTCTGATGTATTTCACACACCTTCACAAGTACATACATTGCACACTTTTCCATACATTTCCTGCCATTTACCCTTGTAAAAATAGCAAACAAAGCATACGATTATTTCTTCTATCTCCTAACATCCAAGAACACTGCCTCACGATGCCAGGTGTGCTCTGTGCGCTTACTATTGACCTCATTTCTAGCGCACATTCAACTAACAGATTCTAAATAAAATATACAGACTGCACGTAGGCATAGAAAAGTGCATGTACATGCTATGCACAGTTATCAGAAAGCACTACTACTACAAAAACAGAGAAATCCATGTCTGCATTAACAACAGTGCTATTACCACACATATTTACTAATTTCTTTCATTCAGAATTGTAGTGAAGACCACTCTCCTGAAAAGCAGCAGTGTCTGAAGTACGAACGAGAACTCATCAGAAAACTAGGGGGTTGTTACAAGTTGGGCGGTAAGGGATACCGGGCACCAGTAAGGAGTCCGGTAACGGTAATCCCTTACCTCCCAATTCCGAGGTCCCTTAGTGGGAACCACAAGGGACGTGTGGTCGGACCACACATCCTTTACGGGTCACGCTAAGGGACCAGGGCGCTAAAACCGGGCCTGCTATTCGCGAGCCCATTATTAGCGCCCTCCCCATTCCCATTGAGCCCTATTGGGGCTCAAATGGGAAAGGGGAATGGTTGGTTCAATGGGGACTTACCGGTCCCTCCAGGGTCAGAATGCACCGGTAAGTCCCCATTGAACCAGACCGGTGCCGGACCCGGTATTGGAGGCAGCCATGGAGCAAATAGCGCCATGGCTACCTCCAAACTCGGAATTAAGCCCCTACTCTTTCCGTCCAAAAAAGTAAGTGCAGTACTGCCGTAATGTTCTAACTGTTACTCAAACACTGTAGAATTCTAATATTCTAGAACAAACAATTGTATTAACCCTGCAACATTAGATTCAGTATTAGTGCTTCCCCTCAACAGCTCCATATTTTATATTGCAATCTGAACACCAGGATAGTAACACACAAATGCAAGAATAGCCTTCCCAACCTGAAGTAGCAGCCCATTGTACAATCACACACCTCTACTTAAATCCTTACCATCATACTCAGACACCTATGCACAAAGCATGCATACACTACACAAGATCCCAACCCACACTTTCTTTTTTTCTCCAACAGACCCCAAAGAATGCCTACCAAAAAGCAACTCCGTAGAAAGCAACACAAAATTAAACTAAATCAAACTAAAACTCTCCAAAATAAGCATCCACCTCTAGAAGAATTTGTCCAAAAATGTCAAACAAAACAGCTAATACAGTCATTAAGCGAAACAAAACAAGCTTCCAATATAGAAACTTTGCCTCCTCTTTCAAAATGTAAAACAAAACAGAAAGTGACTACCAAGACTGCAGCTACCAGTAGTGCTAAGACTGCACCTATAATTCTTGATGTAGCAGAAAGTAAGCATACCAAAAAAATTCTTTTACAAAAACTGTTTCACCACAGAGTCCTTCAGAACCTTACAAAAACAGGAGAGAAATCACACACAACCCTTAAAACCTATCGTAGAAAATGAATACTAGACGCTCTCATAGAGAGTGCAGGGTCTGAAAAAGATAATAATACCATTATGGAACAAGATACGCTGCTCACAGAAATATCCTCAGAAAACTCAGAATTGCCTGACCATTCCACTGAACCAATACATCCAGTCTACAAATGGGCGTGCACATCAATGTGTATCATTGCCAACAAATCTTTCAAATCTTTACGCCAGTTCCTCAATCACTATGTGAAAGGCAAAGACAAATTCAAAATTTAACTACTACAAAATATGGACCCCTGTCCAGTGCGCAAATACACAGGACTACAAGGACATTCATTAGCCTGCATTTCTGGACCTATTTGCAAAAGCACCTTCTACCATATCAAAATGATATCAACGCACCATACAACTATACGAAATTTGGTCCATAAACTGTACTATGCCAGAAGTCCTGCTTTAGCACTATCAAACTAAAATAACAATATTCTACATGGTACAGCCAAACAACTGCTAGAAGAAATAGACCATATCCAGAGAAAATATTTTGGAATTGAAAGCCACTTACAAAATGCAATAGATTTACAACAGACTACCAACAACTGTACAGATGGCAACCCTCTATTACACACACACAGAAAAGAAATACTAAAGTTTAAAAGTCTTTGAAGTACCTAACCATTTGTGTGTATGTTGCCACAGATCTTTTTATAAAAATAGCACAAAAACTATAGATATAACATACAAAATAGAAGACAATGAAGATTCCAAATGGTTCCAATTAGCTCTCTATCTTATAGCAGAAAACAAATATGAAATGACTGACCTCTTAATACTTTGCAGTTACTGCACTGCAAAACTTGACAACAACCGAAAACCTCCATGTGCTATCACAAATAACTTGGAATTATTCCCATTACCAAAACCCCTGCAACAACTCAACTTATGTGAGAGCATCATAATTCAAACAGTGCACCCATTTGAAGCAATAATACGCCTTCAACCAAAAACAGCAAAACTAAGTCCCACTGAATTAGTGAAAAACATTTGTGGCAAAGTAGTTTATTTGCCATTAGCTCTCAAAGAAAATGTACACACTCTGGGAGCGAAACGTCCAATAGATAAATCTTTAATTATTTTAGTAAATGGCATACCTACAAAAGACAAAATAATTTGGCAACAACTCGTGGACTTACATAAAGTTAGACAAGCCCTGTCATATCTAAAAGACAACAATGAATACTACAGAGAAATTAATATTGAAGAAAACCTGAGGGAAACCACTGAAATAATTGAAGAGCCATAAAAAACTGGTCAATTTCAACTTCTAGATCCTGATACAGAATCCAATATTTTAGACCATTATACAATTCACCCATTACACTCTAAAGACACCATAGATGATGCACTGGAAATGTACCGAATGCGACAAACCATCTCCAATCAGCATGTGGGAAAAAAGTATAGAAGCATGTGCCTTCCCTCTACTCTTTCCTACTGGAAAAGGAGGAAGGTACGATGATAGACCCACACAAATAACAGCCTCAGAATACCACTCTTTACGAATGTACTCTGAAGACCCCAGATTCTGACAAAACGTGGAATACATATTCCACCTTCTCTTTGCAAGTGAACTAGCAACTGTACGCTACAGAGTTGCACACAAATTGAAATCAGGTACCCATTTTCAAAATATGTCAGCTACGGAATTACTACAAAAAGTGCAAGACAAAGATGAGATTTCACAGTCAAGCATTACAAATCTTTTAGCGTACATGCGTGTTACAAAAGAATATTGTTTCCGACATCACGGAGATGTACGCTGTGTGATGAGAAACCTTGGCCCGCCCACTTGGTTTGTGACATTAAGTTATGTAGAATATGCATGGGAAGATTCACATGATTTCCTATGGATAGCAAACAAAAACAAAACAAACATAGATATAAAAACACTAGGAAAACTCTGCTCTCTAGATCCTGTGAATGTATCAAGATATTTCCATCATTGCTTCATTGCTATGCTACACTTCCTTTGTAATAAAACTGTTCCTCCCTTCGGAGAAGTGCAACACTTCTTTTGGAGAAAAGAACACTAAGCCAGAGGAGCACCACACATCCACATGCTTTTGTGGATTAAAGATGCTCCTAAATTTGGTACGGACAGTGATGCCACTGTGTTGGACTTCATCCAAAAAGATGTCACTTGTGAAATCCCTTAACAAGCAACACATAGTGACCTTCATGCACACATGTTACAATTTCAAAGACACAAATGTGGGAAATATTGTTGTCGCAAATGTCGTAAAAACAAAGGGAAATACTACACCAAATGCCGATTTGGTTTCGCTAGACCAGTTTAAACAATAGGTCAAGTAAACAACTTCATTTCGTAAATTAGACATAGTGTCAAAGGTAAATCACCTAAGAACACATATTACATAAAAAGAACAGAAGAATCAAAATACATCAATGATTACAATGCAATCATTGCCCTCCTATGGAATGCAAACATAGATGTGCAGTACATTGCAGACAATTCCAATGCAGTGCACGATATGTCACAGCTGACTTAACCAAAGCAGAGAAAACAGAGCTTCAGGAGCTCTGGGATGACATATCATCAGATAAAACACTATCATATAAATTGTACAGCTTAGGCATAAAAATGCTCTCTCATAGAGAATGTGACTGCTATGAAGCTGCAGACTGTTTAACCTGTACCGCCTTGTATGGAAAACTCACAATGTAGTATGGCTAAGCTAAATCTAAAAAAGAGTTCTCAAATCATATGGGGACATAGAAACAATAGCCAAAAATGATCCCAACAGCCAAGACATTGTGTAAAACAATTTACTAGACACATACTACCCAAACAGTAGTACCACTTTGGAAACCATGGGCCTCATTACGAGTCAGGGGTTAAGGGGTTAACGGCGCCGTAAACGGCGCCGACCCTTAACGCCTGATTATAAGGTCCCTTAGCGCCATGGTGATTTTAACACCTGCTTTTTGCAGGCGTTAAAATCCATGGCGCTAAGGGACCATGGTGCTAATTACGCCACCGTAATTTACGGTGGCGTAATTAGCGCCTTCCCCACTCCCATTATGCCCTATGGGGCAAAAATGGGAATGGGGAAGGGTAAAATGGGAAATGGGGATTTACTGCCCCACTCACCTTGGAATGGGGGGGTAAATCCACCATCCACCATGGTGTAAACATAGTTTACACCATGGTGGTAAGGGTATGACCCAGGCGGTAACTTACCGCCTGGGTCGTAATGAGGCCCTATGTATCTCTACCACGTAGTCCAAAACTTCACATACAAATACAATATTAAAGCAGATGAAAAGAAAGGTAAATACAGAGTAGCAAATGTGTGAAGGCAGCTTAGTGAAACTTTCCAAACGCTTAATTAATCATATCAAATTGTCATAAAAAACTCCTCAACATAAAGAACTGTATTACATGTCCCTGCTACAACTTTTTAAACCATGATAGAAAAGAAGAAGAGTTACTGGATACGTATTACTCCTATGAAGACGCATTCAAAGATAATGAAAGCACTATGACAGATGTAAACTTTACACAGTACCAAACAATGTTGCACAATCAACAGCAACACGAAGAAGAACTCTAGGCCCAAGTAGATGTGGACACTCCTGACAGTAGTCAACCTTCTGTAACAGGAAGCCAATACCACTTGGACATCCACTAATAGCAAATTAGGCAGAATTAGCCATGACAGAAGTAGAAAGCACCATGTGTCAGTATGAGCAATCTACAGAAGACTTTGCTGTACTGAACTAAACACTGAGCAGCGTAGCATTTTCCAAGAAGTAACAAAAGAAATTGAACATGGTGTGCTACATGTAAACAAAAACTGTACCTGCCTGTTAATATATATTTAAAGTGCCATTTGTTTACCCTCTTTAAAAAAAGAAACCCCTCCAAAAAAAAAAAAAAAAATCAAATGTTGCCATTTACCCATTGTTATGTGTGTGAATCCTAATGTTTTTCACTTCCCAGTTCCACCCTCCTCCTTCCCTCTCCTCAAAACTGCCCTTTCAGTTATAAAAGTAGACAATAAAAAACACAGCCTGTAAAAATTGATCAATAATCCTTAATTGGTCCTTTTAACACAGTCTGCGTTAAAAAAAGATCATGTTTTCATGTTTTTGTTCTAGCCGCGGCTATCCTTCATGGTAGCCGCGGGTACAATGACAGTAGCCATGACTACAATGAATGTCTATTGGACCTTGGAGCCTACTCCACAGCATCTCTCATAGCAGTGGTTATGTTTTTTTTAAAAACAAACAACAATTACATATGGTTAAATTTGTGTGGTAGGTAGTCCTGAAAAGTTCTATTTTGAGATATATTAGGTGTGGTATTTGCTCAAAGTTACAAGAACACTTTAATGACTTTCTCTTTATCAACAACATTTATAACTGTGAACAAGTTTTAAAAGTTAAATAAGTATGCAGTAACGTTGTTTGTAAACATATTTGTTTGGGGTGATTGTGGGTTTTCTTTTTCTTTTAGTATTTACACATGATAGTTTTTCTTCATCAGCCCAATTGTTTGAATTTTTACTATTTTTTGTTCCAGGTCTTTTATGTCATTAAAATGTCTTTCTTATCTTTTAAAATATCCATGATTGCATGTATAGGGAACTCCTCAGTGGTTGGTTCATAATCCTCTAGATACTTGAATCACCTCTTCATCTGTTCGATAATATTTCAAATATTTTTAAACCATTGAAGATATAATTGACTTTAAAGTGCTTTTGCTGGTAGCACAGACACAAAAACAGTAAGTGTAAATAGTCTTTTCATTCATATCATTTTGGTGACTTTTCTATTTCTTTTCCATGTGGATTTAACCTAAGGTACAGGTAAGTACTCAATTACTTCTAAGTTCAGTGACATATTTGAAACTTTCATTAATGTTTATTTTAAAAGAGAATGGCATAGTAAAAGTATGTTGCACTTTATTATTCACTTTTCAGAATTAGTTCATCGAAAATCTGACATTAGTTTATTGATTCCAATGGGACATATGCCTTAAATTACCTCATCAAATTATCAGACACAATTATCTTCCCTGCCTTGCTGTATTTACTGCTATTAGTGTGGTGGTATGTTTCTAAGTGCCAATGGCACTATTATTAAGAGTTATGTAAAGCTTAAAAATAAGCTACAGTGCAAAGCTATATGTCATATAAATACCTCTGTGATATATCTTAATTTGATTAGTATTTTGATTACAATGCTAAGGTATACCTATATGCTGAACGATATTTGACAGTTACACATATTATTGTTTCTCACACTTTACATAAAGATAAAGGATAAACTCACAGAATTCAAAATATCCTGCACTTTCATGTGGCTGCTTCTCTTTTCTACCCACCCTGCCACCACACTCTCTATCCGCTCCCACCCTAATGCCATCCACCACACCCAGCCTCTCTACCCCCGCCCACCGATCCTATTCCGATCCTCACTTTTCCCCCCAATCCGCTTAAGGCCCATCGTCTCTATACCCACCCACCCTTCCCTCACCCTCTTTACTCCCACCCACTCTACTTCCACCCTACATTTACATATACCTTTCGTATACCAATATGTTTTTACACAATACTGCTTTGTGGGTAAATATATTTGGAGTGGCTGTTGCTTTTATGTATTCTTTCAGTTTTAGAGATCTGGTAGTGACTTATATGTACTAATTATGTTCCTTTCTTTACAGCATTAGTGGAGAATGGCAATAGGAACATGCCAGGAGGAAGGATCGTGTGCAGGGAAGTAAAGTATTAAAATCTAGTAATGTTGATGCTAATATTTCATGTTTTGAACAAAAATGTTGTGACAGCAACATACAAATGACTGTTAGTGATAGGTTTTTGAAAACGTCCAAATTCAGAAAGAAGACATGTCAACAAATAAAGTAAATGGAACCAAGCGCATTACAAGATACACTTAATAATACGTACAATGCATTAATAAAGTTAGCACGTTATAAGAAACAGCAGCTTTTTGATAAAAGAGAAACTGGAACTTAGGTATTAGACAGGAATACAAATATTAATTTAAAAAGTTCCATCCTCAAGTGTTTACAAATCTTTTGAGAAGTATGAAATGAAAATGGAATAATTAGAAAAGCTTTCAATATTATTTTCGTGTGTAACAAACTTAAGAAGTTAATTAAGGTCACAAAGCCACTCTACACAAATGTACAAATAGTTTCTGTACTTACACAACACAACTATTGTGAATTCTTTGCTGGAGAATGGAAACACTCTTCTCATACAGAAATGTATTTTAATGAAGAGAGTTACATTCAACAATGGAATGTAACTGTTGCTATTGACGAGAGTGACGTAGTTATGAAGTACAAAATGGCATGATTTCTGAAAAAGAAGAAATCCGAAAGCCAGTCAATAGTGAAGCAGAAACTTTAGGACAGGTTGTGATAAAAGCAACATAAGAAACTGAGGTATGGACGTGTAATTCTTTTTGCAATATTGAAGTTTTCTTGTAAAGTCTTAAAGAGATTTTTGCAGGTTTTGCACAAAAATTATAATGTTCAAAGACAAATCAAGATGTTCATGAAAAAACAGGACTTCTGGGTCACTCCCTGGCTTTTCATAAAAGCAGATGTAAGAGTCTGTTTCCTCATATACCGATGTTGGCTGCACATCATACCAAATTGAGATTTCTTCTTGTTTAACTATATCAGTGCAAAACACCATTTATGTCTCTTGCACTTTTAAATAAAACACTGATGACTGGAACTGTAGAAAGTTTTCTTTGTACACTTCAGACACTGTAGATGATGTTTGGAAAGACCTTTACCTAGGCAGATTGGATCATCAGAAGGGTCCAATTTATTCTTCAGAATATCTTTGTGCAGGAATGTATTCTGAAGATTCCTGATTCTGCAACAATATTGAATTTTTAAATGTTTCTGCATGTGAGATGCTGCAGCAGGTGAAATTACTGATATCCCTCCCCATGGCTACACTCTGATCTCGGGCCCAGGTCCCCTCCCCGCCAGTTGCACACCTGAACTGCCCCCCTGGCAACCCTTGCACTGTGGAACTGTTTCTGTATCCCTACAGCCCCCTACCAGCACTTGACATTGGATGTCTGCACTTTCACCTGCACTTGTCACGCTTACCTGAGTCTCCGCGGGAGAGATGGAGTCCTCTGGCTCCTCTCTCACTTCCTGTACTGCTGGAAGGACTATCTGCCAAAAAAGGTGACTGGTTTAGAATGAGAGGTGAATAGCACAGACCCCTCCCCTCTTCCCTGTCTCTTCTAAATCTCGAAGTTTTAGTTCCCCCCTAACTAGGGTATGACTTGCCTTTCTGTTTTATTTGGTGAGCTCACCATCCTGCTCTTGCAGGGGCGGAGTGTCTGGGGCCCGGTGGGCATTGTTGGAGATGGCCGCTAGTAACGGATAATGTTCAGGTACATTTTCAGTTCAGATAAAGTCTAGGACCAGTTGTCGCACTGGTCGGTTTTCTTGTGCCGACGGTAAATTCAGAAAACCAGTTCACTCACTGGATTAGGAGTTGGCCTAGCAGGTAAAGTTCTAGTACCAGGTAAGTTCAGTATCCCAGTTGCCTCACTGGGTTGCTTGCATTGCGTGCTTTAAAGTCTGAATGCGGAGAGCGTGCAGAGAGTGAAAGTTTCTGATTCTAACCTTTGTCTTTCCCTTACACAGGACCGCTCCGGGAGTCACTAAGGTACAGGACGGCTGAAGGAGTAAGAGTAAGGACCAGAAGCAGTTCCAGATGAAGACTGCACACCGGAGGTGAGTTGCTGTTGGCGGTCTCAGAGTGGTACTTTAGCGAGCGGCAGAGAGAGAAGAAAGCCCTGATGCAAAGCCCATTGTTAATCACCAGTTCTTGTCTTCCTTTTCAGGTGCTGGTATGCTGTGGGAACTGTAGGACGCAGGCGAGCGACTCTGGAGAAGTAACCCGCTGTCAAACTCTTCTTTCTGCCTCAAAGCCAACGATCGCGGAATCCACACGGAGATAACAGGTAAGCGGGAGGAGTCAGAGTAAGCATGTGATACAGAATTCACAGAAAGTGCGGGTTGGTCTCTGGGCGTGGCTTATATAGGCAGCCACACCCAGAGACTAGACCGCGCTGCTTAGTTGGAGCTAGAAACCATTGTCCATGTTGGAGGAAGCAGGAAGTTCTCTTGAATGTGTTTGGATGATGAGGTTTCCCTGAAGACACGCTCCTGGTTCTCAAGGCCTTAACCCATGTCGCTTCTGCCTGCCTTCCCCACCTATCCCTATGAACCAAACATAAAGAGGGCCGAAGGTAGGCCCCTGTATCACGCTCACCTTAGCTCTGCGGGAGTATCAGGAACCCCGGGCGGGACTTCTCTTCTACTGATCTGTTCTTGGGGATCTGCACCTCTAATGGGTTGACAGAACAATGTGATTGTGAGCTCAGGAGTTTAGTAAGAATTTGCTCCCACTTCAGTCCCTTCTGCCCCTCCCTCTATGTGTGTGTGAGTGTGTGCGTGTGCTCACCTTATGTAAGTTAAAGGTAGGCTCTCCATCCTGCTTTCTTCCTTCAGCAGGGGCACTTTCAGTTCTGTTCATCAGTTATGTCACTGATACTTCTTCTGGCCCAGTCCTGCTGTTGCTGGAGTGTGTGGTATACTGAGATGCCTTTTAAGTATTGTCTTTACTGGAAGGCTGTTAGTGGTGCCTTTCTTGCAGATCTTACTTGCTTGTACTTGCTTATTCTTATGAGTTTCCAAGTATTGTCTTTACTGGAAGACTATCAGCTGTGTCTTCATGCGGGCCTTAGTCTTTGTACTTGCTTGTCTTTATGCGCTTTGAGTGCCCTGCTGTTTGTGCCTTAGACTCCCCTGACGAGCGCCCTTTTGTTCTTTTCTTTTGAGGGCGGCGCAGAGTTCGGAGGGGCTGAGATGAGGCACGGATGTAGGAGCGGACTCGGAGGGGCCCAGGAACTGTGATGAGATGAGCCGCGGGTGCCGGAGCGGACTCGGAGGGACCCAGGAACTGTGATGAGATGAGCCCCGGGTGCCGGAGGCTGAATTTGACTCGAGACGAGCGGAAAGGAAAGAAAACAGCCGCCGCGTATCAGAGACTTGTAAAAGCATCTGTCGATGGGGCTCCGTTAATGTTCTAAGAATGCGGTGGCCTCGGGAATCAGGTTTCAGGAGTAGAACGAGGTGGGGGCTGCTGAGGAATAACGGTGAGCGTCTTGCTGCATAGAGCAGTTCAACGCCAAGCGCGGAAGCATCCCTGGGTGTGGCTTAAATAGCCAGCCACACCCAGTGCCTTGGTGATGTCTAGTCTGCTGCTCTAGATCAGTACTGGACTGCTTCTTCCTCCATGTTGGATAATAACCAGTGTTGGTTCCTGGAGTGCCAGGCTCTAGTCCAACTGGGTTCCTTCTTATGATAATATTGTGGAGCCCAATGAGGCAAAGAGACTCGTGTAAGTGAATGGGTCGCTAGTTTGACAGATGCAGGGGCACGCATGTGTGAGGTCGTGACGCCCTGGCCCATAACCATGACAGCACTTGCCACCAGCTGGCCACACTTTTATTTATTTATTATTTATTTTCTTATTTACCTACTGTTATCCTATGCACTGCACTGCCATGTCCCCTTCCCCCCACACTTTTCCCCTCCCCACTACTGGGCACTTGCGCAATCTCAATGTCACCTGGCCTAGTAAGATCATTGTCTCTGTCCTCCCTCCGTTCCCCCTCCATTGCCTCGTCGCGCCTTGAAACACTTGTGTATATGTGCATTATAAATGGCATATCATATCATATCATATCATATCATATCATATCACAATGAGAGTAAGTAAGGAATATTGGTATAGAAGATGCTCAGAGGTTAGATGCATGATTAGAAACTTGGGCCCTCCAACTTGGTTTATGACTTTAAGTTGAGCTGAGTATGGTTGGGATGATCTTGCAGAGTGGATTCGTGAAAGCAATCCACAGAATGAAGACCTAGTTTACAAGACACTGGGAGAATTGTGTGCCAAGGACCCTGTCAGTGTATCATGATGCTTCCATCCGTGAATTTTAGCCATGTTGCATATTATATGTAATATAGAAAAGGGTCCTCTAGGTACTGTGGAACATTTCCTTTGGAGTAAAGAGTACCAGGCATGTGGGGCTTCACATATACATATGCTGTTGTGGATTAAAGATGCTCCTAAGTTTGGCAAAGAAAGTGATAGGTGTGGGATGGACTTTATAGCAAAATACATTGCTGGTTCTATCTCTGCTCAGCATGTTAATGCTGATTTATGGAACACGGTGGAAATGTTCCAGAAGCACTTGTGTGGAAAGTACTGTCAGAGAAAATATAAAAGTAAAGAAAAGTAGTACACTCAGTGCAGATTTGGCTTTCTCAGGCCTGATACTCCAGTTGGTCGAGGAAATAATCTAATGGCATTTGTTTGATACCAAGTTACTGGTAAATCCCCCAGGATCACGTGCCATTTAAAAACAGATAAGGAATGCCAATTTTAATGATTACCATCCTGTCATTGCTCTGCTTTGGAATAGAAATATGGATGTATAGTATATTGAAGATGTTACAACAGCTGTCACTCGTTATGTTACAGCATACATGACAAAAGCTTGAAAGAGCAATGCAGCTGAAGTATGGGCCAACCTATCAGCAGACAAATGTTTAGTCAGAGAATTCTAAGCTTTGGTTTGAAGATGTTCTCTCAAAGAGAGTATGGATGCTACAAATCTGCAGATCGGATAACTAGTTTGCCTCTGTGGTATGACATCCTTTCATTGCGGGATGTTTTTTCATGGGTTTTTTGCCGTGAACTTTTTTTCTCAAAAAAAAACATCAACTTTTTTAGGGGGGATTGTAAATTATATATATGGGGTGTGGGTGTTTGGGAATAAATACAAATGAAAGAAAATGGGGGGCTAGGGGGAACCCCTCCAAAAATACTTTTTAAAAAATTCAGTGGATTTTTTCGTCAAAAGAATTGTGGTAAAAAAAACCTGCGAAAACACATCCCGCGATGAAATGACATGGTTCCGCCTCTGTATGGATGTAGCATTATGGTAATGGTTAAGTCTTTGTCCAGCTACTGAAGCCTTTGAGTGAAATTCAGCAGTTAGCTGAAAGATTGCCTGATAGTACAGAGGTCTTGAAAACCAGCTTCATTGATGCCTATTATCTAAATAGGTTGTCAGAGTTGGAAGATCTCTGTTTGTTTGAAGTAGCAGAATGCTACTCATATCAAAACATTAAAGCAAACAATAACAGAGGATGGTTTAATGTACCTGGATGTACTGGTTTCCTAGTGAGACATGAAAAGCCAAGTCCCATTGACCACACAAAGCTGTCTTGCCAAATTGCAGAGAAAAAGGGATTATATTATTTTTGTCTTTTGCAGTTGTTCTATGTAGTAAAGTATGTATGTATGTATGTAAAGTGCTATGTAACAGACTAAATTTGCACATGCAAATTGTGATACATTGGTAAGTAAATGTAATGTAGAGCAAAAGGACGTGTACTATAAAATCCAAGGTAGGTTTTTACATGGTTTATAACATGACAAGCATGACTGTGCTTGTGTCCAAGACAGACCTCTATGGATGTATGTTAGTGGACAAGTGGGAACAGGAAAATCTTTTTTAATTCATGCATTGAGAGGAATAATACAAAATGTAACGGATGGCTCTCTGTGGTGTATTGTAAATGCTCCAGCAGGTTTAGCAGCATTCATTTTAAGGGATGTTACTTTACATCGATTGTTGATGCTACCAGTGGCGCATAATACACTTGAGTATCAAAAACATATATCGCATGCCGCACAAGATATAGGGAAAGTCTTAAGAACATTAAATACCTTAATTATAGATGAAGTAAGCATAGTGTCTAAGTTAATGCTAGCTTTCATTAATTTGCAGATGCAAGAGTTCTTGAAGACTGACTATGACATTTTGTGCCTGAGTCAGATAGCGTTTTACAATGGGGTTTTGCCTTTATAAAACGCTTCTGTGAATTAGGCAACTTGTTTGGATGTAAACATGTACTTGTTTTGGGAGATTTGCTACAATTAACTCCTGTGAAAGGTCAACCAGTCTTCAGGCTGCTGAAATCTAAGGATAGTAAAAAAAAACTATAGGTAGCAATGATCATTTCAAACTTTGGAATTGTTTTGAATTCCAGGAACATGCCATTAATATGAGGCAATCTAAAGACCTAGAGTATGCAGAAATGTTCAATAAGATTTGTATAGGTATTCTTGAGTAGAATATGAAACTAGTCTTAAAAGGGAGACTGATTTCTAACATGTTTCATTCAGGTTGCACTGCACCTGATGTCATGTTGACTCTTCAAGAAAATATCATTTCTTGTTTTGCTTTGATGTGCACACTTGCAGAGTGTGTCAATTCAACTCTGCAGTGCTGCTCTCTGAGAAGCAAGACATTGTAGAGATCAAAGTGGCCAACGTTTTGAATGCCCATCATTTGCCACTAGAGTTAGATAAAAGAACACAATGAATTCAATAGACAATTCAATTTCAAAACATCAAGTCTAGAATCAATTTTAAACTATGTATCAATGAACAAGTTATGTTAAAGAGGAACCTGAATGTAGAAATTCCTCACAGTACAAATATTGAACATATTCTAGTAAAGTTTGATAGTGTAGAGGAGCCTCATTTGATTTCTCAGACCTCTGCACGCTTCATGCTTTTTAAGGTTACCTTTGTGAAAACATCACAATTTGAATTTTGCTATGCATATGCAATTACTATTCATAAATCAGTTTACATTGGAAGCAGCACTGATTGACATTCGTCATACAGTGTTTAAAGAAGGAATGTCATATGTAGCCCCCTCTTGTGTAAAGGATATTGAAGGTTTATGTTTAAGAAACTTTGATGAATTCAATGTGACAGCTATTTCATGGATTGAAGAATATATTAGATTACACATACTGTATATTTCTCGCCTTGACCTTATACCTCTTCCTGCTAAGGCTATAGCAAGAAATAATAAGCAACCAGTGTACTTACATTCAAATAAAGTGGTTCCTCTTAACTCTGCAAAAGAAGAGAATCTTGTAGTGTTAGAAAGTCAAACAAATATGACATACTCCCACTATAGATTTAGTAATCAATCAGGAGTTGAATGCTGTTCAAATGCAGAGTTGTGTATTTTGTTTCCAATAATACCACTGATGCAAGAAAAAGATTCAACAGTAGAGACACCGCTATATGTGGAAGTTTCAATTCTTAGAGTATTTGTAGATGAAACAGCACACAATACACATTTGACAATGTCAATCCAAAATTCAGTAGTTGTTGTAAGTGGAAGACAACATTTCTCTCATAATACACAGGAAGATAGTCAAGAATTTGCAATAACTATCTTTGAGGTCCTAGTGCAGGAAACAGTGTAGATAGATATGTAGGAATGTTTTATGAGTGAAAGCATAAGTGTCTACAATGTTGCAAAGAGCAAATTACCTGAGATGTTGCAGCAAGGCTTTTATATCTTCCTGTCCCTGATAAGAAAAGTGTGATTTTAATAAGTTCCATTCAATAATGTTTCAGAGATATACTATAGATGGTAGGAAAATTAGCACTCCTGGTTATGAATTTAGTAAATAGTGAGGTTTCTATTTCCTAAAAAACGTTTAAAACATGTGCAATCATTTTTCATGAGGGAGCAATCATTCACTGTGGATTTCACAACATGGGTGTGTACAAAAATAGATTTGCTTGTCTGCAATGACTCTTTCGTCACACACCAAGCTAGATTGCCTAAGGGTTTAAAGAATGCTTACTTAATGTTGCTAGAACCTATATTTTAAAATATGTTGTATATTCTTTGTGAATATAAACATGAAAAAAAGAATGTGTAAAAGGACAATATAGGTAATATATCTTTCTATAAAATAAAGGATATATATTTATGAAATTGCAATAAAATAGAACTACAAAATAAATGTATATATTAAATTGTCAAGATTATATAAATCAGAAAAAATGAAAATTCTGCAATGTTCTTCTTCTGATTTATTATGTAAAGCACTGTATATTTGAATGTGTATACATGTTCAATATAACTACTGGGTTATACAAGTGGTTCCATGTTTATTATTGTGAGTGCTAGGGAGTGTAGATGTTGATAACTGTTTACATCTGAAACAAGTAAACAGCAGGTAGAAGAGCAAAAAAAGAGTATTTAAAAATAATTCAGTTCTGACCACAAACTAGAATTTTAAGACAAGAATTATGTATATTGACATTTACTTGTTGTAGGTGTACTAGTTTGTAGGTTCCCTGAATTACCTCTATTTCAAGTGTAGAAGTTTCTACAAATGTCCGGGAATGTGTTTGGTGGTTACACTCAGGACTTCTTTCAAAATAAAATATGAAAAAGAAGATCTTTTTTAAAGAAATATCAATTAACTTTTGCAGAATAAATTGAACAACATTGTTATCAATATTTTATGATTTTGGGGGGACAAAACAAGGATGCACGCAGATGTGAAAAGATGTATTTTAATGGCAATTTAGAGATAATTAGAGTATTTGAAAGTAAACATCTAGGTAATAGAAAAAAAGGATTCCATGCTCCATGTTGGGCACATAATGTTGTAGAATTACAAATCTGAATGTTGTTTCAAGGTCTTTCTTCGACCTGAATAATCAATCTAAGTGGTAGTTGTGATTAACTGTAAAGATGTCCATTTCAGATGGTCCTTTGACCTACCCCACTTGTGGAACTCTGCATGATTTAAACATCAGTTTGTAGTGTTTCTGAGGTATTTCAAAGATTTACTTTACCATTTGGTTGACAACTTCAGGATGGTATTCTGCAATTATGATCAAGCTTCTGTGCAAATGGAAGTATTTAAATAATAATAGAAATGTTAAAGAAATTTGGAAGTGTAGATTATGAAACGTTATGTGTGAAGATAGCCAAAACAAAGGCACACAAGATTTTACAAGAAGCATTGACATGACATTTCTAAGATGCTTAGTGTAGCAAGTAGTATGTACTGATGTATTTAATTTTTTTATTGTCTACTTATTATTTCAAATAACAGTGTGATTAAACATTCAAAAGATTTACATTCAAACTCATGTAATAATATACGCTATGTCTGTATATTATTTTTGTAAAACTGATGACATAGGTAGGTTATATGTCTCGGTTTCCTGGTTAAGGCTGCATATGATATGATATGATATGGCATGTATAACGCGCCTATACACAAGTGTTTCAAAGGTGCATAAACAACTCTGCAAAATTCATATGTTTTAAAACAAAATAAAGTTTAGTTTAGTTTAGTTTATTACTTATCGAGTGCAGCTAACCCTGGGGTAACTGGGCGCTTGGGTTACAAAGGGTTACAGAACATACAGCTAGAGTACATAGGAGAGTCAGGCTAGTCGAACATAGGTTACAGGTTGGTTGAGTTACATAATAATACATATAAGAGCATAAAGTTGTCACCAGCAGTTACATTTTGGATGACAGCACCAAAAAGATACAGTAATACATTGTGTGCTGGAGTGCATAGGTTACAGTAGAATAGGATCATGAATTACCTAGGTTTTTTAGGGTTTCTTGTCAAAGAGCCAGTTCTTTACTTTCACTCTGTAAGACCAGAAGGACTGTTCAGCTCTGATAGTGAGAGGAAGAGGTTTCCAACATTTGGCGGCCAGGACTGGGAAGCTCGATCCTCTAGCCGTTTTTAGATTGTACTTTGTACTTTGGGATTTTGAGGCAGTGCAAATAGAAGGATCTGGTAGGTCTGGCAGAATGGTTTCTAGAAAATTTGTCGGTCAGATATTGAGGGGCAGTATTTGACAAACATTTAAGCATGATAACTAGCCTACGGAGCGAGATTCTGTCACGCACAGGGAGCGAGTGGGATAGTCTGATAGTTGAGATGTGGTTGGATCGTGGAATGTTTAATGCTGATCTCAAGGCATTATTCTGAAGGACCTGGAGTCTGTTGAGGTTCCGTTCTGAGAAGCCTAGGAAAAGAGTATTACAATAGTCCAGCTTCAATAAGACTGGTGCCCTGGCTAACGTGATGCAGCTGTTAGCATACAGATATGGTTTGCAGGCAGTAATCAGTTTATTAGTATAGGCTGTTGTTGAGGCAGTGGCATTCACTTGTTTCTTAAGTGGCAGAGTGGAGTCCAAGTAGACGCCTAGTGTTTAACCTCCTTAGCAACTTTGATGGTGTTCCCGTCAATGTTGAAGGTGGTGTACCGTGTGTCGAGTCTGTTAAGACGTGCTTACCATCCAATGACCAGGAGCTCCATCTTATCATCATTAAAACAAAGGCTGTGGGCAGCCATCCATACCTGAATGTCCAGGAAGATATTGTTAATCAGTTTGGAATCATTTTCATAGCATCCAGTGAGCATAATGAGGACCTGGGTGTCATCTGCGTAATTGATATAGGTGACCCCCAAGTTATCAAGCTGGTGAAAGAGGAGCTTTGTGAAGATGTTGTATAGCGTCGGAGAGACGCACCAGCCCTGAGGTACACCACAGTAAATGGGGACTGGCCTTTGTCTTTGTCTTCGTCCATCTGGATGTTTAAGTCCAGAAGGGCCGTTTAGATTACGACCCGACGGTAAGGGATTACCGGTACCGGTAAGGGCACTGGTACCGCCCAATTCCGAGGTCCCTTTGCGTGTCCTCCCTTAACGGCTGGTCTTACCAGCGTTAAGGACGGGACCCGCAAAGGGACCTTGGAGTTAATTATGGTACTGCAATTTGCAGTAACGTAATTACCGCCTTCCCCATTTCCATTGAGCCCTATGGGCATAAAAGGGAATGGGGAATGGGGAAGGGCCAATGGTGAATGGGGAATTACCGCCCACCAACCTTGGAATGGGGCGGTAATTCCGCCATTCACCATGACGGAATCGGGAAGGTACCGGTGTCAACCATGGCGCTAATAGCGCCATGGTTAACGCCTGGCTCGTAATGAGGCCCATGTCACGGTCTGAAACCGGATTGGCAAAGACCTAGGAGGTTGTTATCCTCCAGATGTTTTTGAATTTAGAGGTAGGCCACTCTATCCAGAATTTTTAAGAGGAAAGGTACAGTGGTGATGGGCCTATAATTAGTCGGTGTGTTGGGGTCTAGGTTTGGTTTTTTAAGGAAGGGCATAACCCATGCCTCCTTGAGATTGTTGTGGACTGAACTAGTGTTGAAAGAAGAGTTAATCACAGCAGCAAAGAATGGGGCTAAGTCTTTAGCTCCTTCCTTGATGCCTGAGGCAGGACAGATGGCTCCCTGGCACCTTGATGGTTTTAGGCCTAATATAATATTTTCCACTTCTTTTGGTGTGACTGAGGAGAAGAAGAAAGGGGGCAGGGCGGGGAAGAGGGTCCAGATGGGGGGTAGTGTGAAACCTAATGGCCAGGCTAGTTTTTTAGTCTCTATTTTGGTGTGTAGCATTGTTAATTTGTCAGATACAGCCTTCTGTATTTTAATACACAAATCCTCATCCTTAACACAGGCTTCTCTTGGTGGAGCTGGGGTCTCCAGTTCCCTCAGGATGCTGAAGAGCTCCTTGGTGCCAGATTTTGCATTTAGTATTCTGTTATTGTATGTCTCTTTTTGTGTGTTGAGGATGGCCAGTTTATAGGAGGAGGCAGCCGATGCAAACACTGCCTTGTTAGGAGTGGTAGGTGATTTTTTCCACATGGCTTTGGCAACTCTTTTGGCATTGCGGTGGGCTGCCGGTTTAGCTTTTCTGAGTTTGATAGGGGCAATGTTGTTTATGGCTAGTTCTATGGTGCCATGGAACAGGTCAACCAATTTAGCTTGGTCTAGGTTGTTGTAGATGGGTGGGTCCAAGATATCATAGATCAAAGGTTGTAGGTTTTGCAATGTTATGTTCCGGTTGTTTCTGGATAGGGTTTGTGGGGCAATGGTGGAACTGAGATATGGGAGCGCATTTTTCTGAATGGAAAAGGAGATGCAGTGATGGTTTGACCATGCAATGGGCTCATTCTGGAGGATTGTGCTTGTGCAGTTAAGATCTGCCAACCAATCTAGCATTCTGCCCTTGATATGCGTAGGCCCAAGGATGCGATGTTTGAAGCCAAGCTGGGATATAGAATTTTCCAAAGAGATAGCGTAGGTGTCATTGGAATTGTGGTGGCCTAGATTGAAGTCTCCCAGCAAGATAATTGGAGACCCTGGTTTGTTATTTCACGTCAGGAGGTCTGTGATGTCTTCTTCAAAGGAAGAGATAGAACCCGGAGGTTGGTAAACTAGATGAAGTAGGATCGTTCAGGTTGCTGAGAGAGGTAGTTTAACTGACAGTAGTTCCGCCGAGGGGAGGCCAACATGGGCGATGGCTCTGAGGCCAAGGTGGGTTTTGGCTATGAAAGCTACTTCCCATTTTTGCCAATGTCTCTGTCTGACCTAATGACGGTGTAGCCCTCAGGGAGTGCTAGTGAGAGGGCTGGGCCCACAGCCTTGTGCAACCAGGTTTCGGTGATGGCCAGGAAGTCTAGGTGGTTAGTTGTAATAAGATCAGCAATGTCGAGTGCATGAGCTACCATCTACCATGCATTGATGAGAGCTCCTTTGATGGTGGGAGAAGCTGAGAGTGGAGCTTCCAGATACTGGGGTGCGGGTATCAGTGGACTAGGGTTAACCTTGAACTCAGTGGTCTCTACCAGTGCGGTAGCAGACACTGTGGTAGTGATTTTGAATGAGGATGGTTGACCATTGGGTCTGGTGTGGGCCTTGCTGTTTATGAAGCGAGACCTCAGTCTCTCATTTCTGTTGCTAAGTGGGCAGGATACCAGTGGTGTATGTGGTGAGGCGAAGTGTAGGATCCAATCCCAAGGGCTGAGAGTGCAAGTATTTATATTGCAAAGGGTGGTGGAGAAGTCTGAGTGAGATGTATGTGGTAAGAGGGAGGGCAAGAAATGTATAGGTGCGATAGTGTGGAACAGCGGTAAGATAGTAGTCATGGTGAGTGTGACACTACATAGGGTGCCCATGAGGATGGTTGAAGGCTGTCCTAGTTTTGATGCAAGGATATTTAGACCATCAGTGAGCTAAGGCATTTGGCAACACTGAAGCTGTTAAGACTTTGCACAGACAGTTTGGCAAAGAAGATCATGCAAGGTTTAAAGTGTATTCAGAATTGAAGCAATGGCTTTTTGCATATAGTTCTTTATTTTATGCTACTCTTCTTGTATTGGTTTTGTAAATAGAATGTATAGTAGTACCTTTGCAGATGCACTAATCAATGGCATTGCTGCAAATCTATTTAGAATGTGCTGATGAAAAACCAAATTTGTAGTTACTTGAGTGCTTAGTGTAGCAGCCCTACCCATGCAGTGTTGTTTATCATGTTTACTGCCGCTTGTCCCTAACACAGCTTCCCACACCCATCCTATTTTCAAACGTAATTCTCTTAACTTCCACTATTATTAAATGTAGGGAGCATAGTTTCCTTGTCCATTGCTTAAAAAATGAAAGTGGAGGTATTATAAAATGCTTGTTTCCATTTCCAAAGGTACCCTCTCCCTTGGAGGTGAGTATTAGCTTTTTTAGACTTTGCTAGAGCATGCTAATATCAATACTTATATATTCTATGTGCTACATTGATTCATAAATAATAGGAAGGACTGAAGTTAGGGGCCTCCCTTTCCTTGGAGTTGTAATTTGTGACCCATGTTAATAGCCAATGTAGACATACAATGCGCATTTATTGGAAAATTAGCATTCCTCGGTAAGTCTGCCATATAGAGATGTTTCTCCAAACTGAGGTACAATTTAATTTGTATGTAAATATTTGTTTATATTAGGGAGGCTCATGTATATAAAGTGAACATATTAGCAACACTCTACATAGTTCTGATGTTTTTTAGGAAATGTTTTACAAAGTCATGAGTTTTAATAATAGTATTTTACATTATTAGTATCATATAAATAGAAAATCATTTACATGTAAAAGTAAGCTTTAAGCACATATTTTAGTTCAGTGAGTAGAGTTTTTTTCTCTCCAATGAGAAGTTTTTTCCTCTACAAAATAATTAATGTTCATAAACTTAATTGGCTGAGTACTTGAAATACATTCAATATTCTTACAGTACTATTATGAAGAAAATACCTCACCACTCTTCTTTACATTTCCATTATAAAAAATATTGCATTTTCTTTCCACAGATGTTATGTTGACTGAGCAGACAAAATCAGGCATCCATGCAATAAATCATAAGCAATTGTGAAGAACAAGTAATTAGGTTTTAATAAAGTGATGTTATCCAAAAAATGTTTAAGTTATGGTATAACAAAATCTTTGAAATTCAGGGAAGAAACTTTAGTTGCAGAGACGTTAAGGCAAAAACTTAATGCAAAACCCCTAAAATTCAGCTACAGACACCTTAACTTCTCGCCCCCTATTGCGCAGCCTATTACCACAATGATGCGTTACCGGTGACATACCTAATGACATCACTGGTGACATCAATAATTACACCATACATGACATTCACTGATGACATCACTGGTGGCATCATTGATTACATTACAACACTAACCGGCCTTGGCCAGTGGCCATGGCCTTAGGATGTGCCCACTGTATATTTTGACACATTAGGTGCCACTAGCCATGGCAGTGGCCATGGATTTCAGCCGTGCCCACTGTATATTCTAAAACACTAACTGGCCACTGACCATTGTGTTCAGCAGTTTCACCATGCCCACTGTATATTTTAACATACAAAGTGGCCAATAGCCATTGCCTTCACCCATGGCCATGGCCTTAGGCCGTGCCCACTGTATATTTCACAACACTAAGCAGCCACTAGCTTTGGTAAAGTCCTTGGCCCAAATTGTTATTTAGTAAATCAAAGCTTTTATTAGCTAAGTCAAATGATGTTATGTCTGATGCCATCACAGATGTAACCAGTGGTGTCATTTATGATGTAAATAGTGATGTCACAGGGATACCATCAGTGATGCCATCAGGATGCCATCTGTGATGTCAACATTGTGATCACAGGCTGTGCAACAGGGGGCACGAAAGTAAGGGGGCTTTAGCTGAATTTCAGGGTTTTTGTTGTATTACATCTTTACCTTAATGTCCCTGCAACTAACGTAGCTTTACTGAATGGAATATATGCATACTTAAGGTTTTACACATACATTTACTTATCTGACCCTAATGAGTACTACATTATAAGTGCTATGTTTTCTACAGCATTTGTGTGATAGACAGTTGTGATATTAACATATTGTAATTGATGGGTCATGGGGAAAAATCCAAGGTGAATTGAAAAAGCCCATTGTGTATATTTACTTGTAATAAAATGTACATCTGTTCAACTTTTTCTTATTTTTTATCTGACTGAAATTTAGTAAAGAGACACATGTGTTATGTGTACAAAGTAATATAGTGGTAGTATGGGTTTTTTAAGTAATTACATAGCTAATTTTGTATTTTAAGTGTTACATAATTAAGGAATATGTATTTTGTGTGTTTGTTTTTGTTTAAAGTAGTTAGATACCCATTGGCATATCCTAACTGTATAGTATTGTAAATGTGAATTTAAACCGTAATTTAATGACTACATATGAGTCTAAGGAACAATAAGTAGGTGTTTGTTAGATTTGCTGGTTTGAGTAAAAGAAGGAATGTTACATTTAAACCAACCACTTATGCACTATAGCCACCTGAAGTGGTTGTGGCACCAATGTGGTATATTATGCCTACTCTTGTGAATATTTGTTACCAGGAGATACTTGGGCATATGTTAAGATTCTGAGTTCACCTTTACTTTTAGTGTCATCTATATTGTATCTTAAAATAATTTATATTACATATTGGATATGTGAACCTGTTTGTATGTATGGAAGAGTGACTGAATTACAAAATCAGCACAGTAGTCCATGATTTGTATTTTGGAGAAGTTGAAATGGAATTGCATTACAATTTGGTATGGGTAACACATCGTTCATTAGGGGCATGCTCTTGTGAAACATGGGTGCAGAGACTGCATGTATGTTTCTAAGTGTATGCAATGTGTTAGATTTCCTTTATAGGGCTGCACTGTGGTTCTAGTACTTGAAGTAAGTACATTAGACATTCTTGTGGACATCAATTATGGTGCATTTAACAATTCTTGAACCGTGGTCTAATTCCCGTCTTATCCCTGAGACACTGTAGCTAGTGTTAGGGTTGTTAGTAGCATTTATGTGCATGCTGAGGATGTGTAAACATAAGTGTTCTGAGCCATGTAAGTAAATATTGTCCACAATTGATGGCAATTGGAATAGAAGATTGATTGCTACATTTGCATAGCAATTTACTCCAGCTGTGTTGATGAATTTAAAATGACCAGATCATTTGGTCTCTCTTTGCTTTGAAGGTCCTGTATTTTTTTCATATTTTCTGACAGCGATTATGGAGAGATCTGTTGTGATTTTTTTGTCTATTTAACCTTTTCTTTTGCAGTACAGGGTGCATATTCACACATGGAGTGTACAGTGCACATAGTCTTTTGTATTCTAGGATGCAAGGAATGTCAATGTTGACTTTCTTTGCATCAAAGTTCACTAAGAGTAGACCAGCAAGTGTACAAAGATGTAAAAGTGCTAGGTAACTAACACCTTCCTTGGAGACTGTGCTTCTGATGTCTAGAAGTGCATAGTTCAGGGTTACACCTATTTACTTGTGAATGGTAACAGAAATATGCACGAGACAGAGAGAATTGTCCACTGCATAAATACATATATTTAAAAAGAAGTGAACATGCTGTGGTGCATGGATTTTATTTAGTTTGGTCAAGTTTCTCAAAATGTATTATGACAAACTGGAGATTGGTTTCTTTCAGATATGTTTGAAGGCCATAAACTATTCCAAGTGCTTCATTAACTAAACCTTGTGCTAAGTCAAGGTTGTGTTTTGTATCAGTTTAGGCAGAACGTTAATTGTTTTTCAAATCTAGCTGTGTTTGAAATAGATTGTTCTAAGTGATTTATTTGTGCTGTTGCTTGATAGGGAGTGTCATGCCTTGTAATTCTATTTTGTCTGTGCAGCTGATATGAATTAGCTGTTGCATCTTTTTCAGCATTGTTTAATTAAATTGGTCACACTTTATATGGGTTGGAATTAAGCACATGCACTTTTCAAGGATGACTTTGCGTCCTCAGTAAGCACACCAGATCTAATGCTTTTTGAAATGTGAGCATATGTTGGATCTGCAGACTGATGCATTTTTGTGCAAGTTATCTGTAGAGAATATTACACCACAGATTGGCATTGCCTATGCTGAAAAAATGTATTACTGCTTTCTTTGTAGCCTAATGTTTTAAATATGGGGTGCCCTGTCACTCGTATTAACTGTAGGCATCTCCAAGGATAATGACATGTTTTCTTCCAAACAGTTCTTCATATCCATTTTTTAGAACTTACTGCATTCTTAGATGAGTTAAAGCAAGCATTAGGTTGAAAACCATGCTTACTTCCTCTACTAGAAGGATGTTCATATGTTGTAGAATTCTGTGTACTTCAGTTGCAGCTTCTGCTAACAATTTGTAATGCTCTCATTTTTTTTGGTGTTCCACTGGGAGGAGGAGGAGTCGGTGTAAAGTTACACCTCCTATGTGGCAAGCAGCTAGATTGGTGGGGCTGTTACAGCAGGTGAACGGTTGTTATTTGTTTTATCTTTTAAAAATGCTCTGATTGTTTTAATTAAGAAGGTTTTGCCAGAACCAACTTTGCCACTTATATACAAGAGCAGAGGTTTGTAAGTTTTACAACTGCAAGTATTATTTTAATGTTTTAGTCCATGTTCAATTTTATCAGTGGCTTCTAGGTAAATGGTGAGTTGTTCATTATTTAACTGTGATTTGAGCACTAATAAATCTTTAGATTGTCTTAATTGATACATGGTGTTTTCTACCACATTTATTGCTTTTCTTTGCTTCATTTTGAAGGATTGGTTGTCCAAGTAGTTCTTGGCTTCATGTAAGAGATAGTTGACTCCTTTCAGGTGTGTCTTTATGTAGTTGTGTTTCAATGTCTTCTTGTTGTTGGCATCCATTGTCTAACATTTCTTTGCACTGTTTAAAATGGTCTTTTGTTATCCTGCTTTCATTTGACTTGAATTCAGCTTCAAATGTGTCATGGTCACCTAATGCTTCTTTCTCATTTCTCCAAGGTATGAATAGTTGCAGTAGGGTCATGTAATAAAGTTATCTATGTTCTGCAGATTGAATGATAATTGTACATTGTTAATTAGATTGGGGTTTGAATGTCTTACTAGACTTCCTGCACAATTTATTATTGATTTTTTTCCAGTTGTCTTGTTTAGCATAACATTGTTTTGTATGTGTAGTGTTGGGCTGTATATCGTACAGGCATATGTTTTCTGAAGCAGTACTTCTGTTTGGATAGTATGTGTCAATCAGATTATTTATTAAGATGTCTTCATTCTTGGGTTTTTCTGTAGCTATAGATATGATTTATTGGTAGAATTTTAGTACTCTTTTTCGCAATGAAGCTGGACAAAGGTTGAGCCAGAGAATGTTTATAGATTTCCCATACAAGGCTGTACCTGCTCAACAACCTGCAGATTCATAGAACATGCACTCCCCAAGTGACAGAATTTTAATAAAAAAGCTTTCCAATTTTTGTGAAAGGGGTTTGTCAGGTGACATGTCATCCCAGAGGTCTTTTAGCTCTGTTTTCTCCGCTTTGGTGGGATAGTCTGTGACATATCTTGGAACAGCTGTTGAATTGTCTTCAGTGTATTGAATGTCTATGTTAGCAATCCACAAGTGTGCAATGATAGGATTGTAACCATTGATGCACTTGAATAGTTCATCTCTTTAAATGCTGTATATGATTTTGGGAGATTTGCCTTTGACACTGTGCCTAGCAAAGACATGAAACTATTTACTTGACCTTTGGTACAAACTGGTTTAGGGAATCCAAAATGACATTTGGTGGAGTATTTTCTTTGTTTTATTATTCGACATTGGCAGCATTTGCCACACTTCTGTCATTCGAAATGTAAAAATTCTGTCCGTATGTAATTATGTATGTCTACTCTGAAGGGATATCACAGGTAATGCAGTTTTCAATCAATTCTAAAGCAGTGTCATCACTGTTGTGGCCAAATTTGGGAGCATTTTTAATCCACAAAATCATGTGGATTTGTGATGCGTCTCTAGATTGATATTCTTTCATCCAAAAAAAGTGCTCTACAGCTCCAAGTGGAGGACAGTTTTTATTACAGATGAACTATGACATGGCAATGAAACGATGGTGAGAGTATCTTGAGACATTGACACAATCGAGAAAACAGAGGTCTCCTGCACTTTTTATGTCTATCCCTTCTTTATTTTGGTTTGCAGTGCGTAGATGTCCTGTAAGTCATCCCATGCATTTTCTGCACAACTTAGAGTAGCAAACCAGGTAGGTTCCTTAGCATGCAGCGTACATCAGCATAACATTGGAACCAGTATTCCTTTGTATCATGCATATTTCCCAAGAGGTTTGTAATACACTACTTCAACACTTCATCTTTGTCTGTTATCTGTTGAAGGAAAACCATACAGTTGCTAGTTTACTTTCAAACAAGAGATGGAAAATGTATTCTATAACTTACCAGTATCTTGGATCTTTAGAATACATCCATAGATCATGATATTCTGAGGCACTGATTTGTACGGGTCTTTCATTGTATCTTCCTCCTTTTCCTGTAGGGAACAGTAGTGGAAAACAACATGCTTCTAAAAATAATTGCCATATACTCATTGCAGACCATTTGGCTTGATGCATTTCACATGTTACAAATGTATCTTCCATGGTGTCTCTGGAATGAAGTGTGTGAATTATATACTGGTCAAGAATATTCTCAATAGTGATAGGATCAACACATTCAAATTGACCAGTTTGTGGTGTATCTCATGCAGTTGTGTAGTTTATTTAAGTTTTCTTATATGCTTATATCTTTGTAGTATTCATTGTTTAGTTAAAGATACTCCAGGCATCTTTAACTTTTTTTTAAGTCAACTAGTTGTTGCCAATTTGTTTTTCTTTTATTGGCACACCATTAACTAGTATAATTAAAGATTACTTCAATGCTCTTCATACTCCTAGTGATTCCACATTTTCTTTAAGGTCAAATGGTAAGTGTACTTACCCTGCCATGAATGCCTTTGAGTCATTTTGATGGAGGCAATTTGTCAGTCTTGAGCTGCAGACGTAGCTTAGAATGGGTGTACTGTTTGAATAATTATACTCTCATACAGATTAAGTTGTTGGAGAGCATTTGGAAGAGGAAATATTTATATTTGTTATTGAAAGCTTCAGATGGCATTTAGTTATCATCAAGCTTACTATTATCATATGTGCACACTATTAAGGGATCAGTTATGCTGTATTTATTTTCTGTTGTTAAATACAAGGTCAATTGGAACCATTGTGATTCCTCATCATCATCTATCTTGTGGGCAGTGTTCCAGATAAGATTTAGAGGTGGGAGTATTGTACTCCCTATTTTTTAAAGTTGGGAGTAAAATGATTTTTTCAGAAGTAAAAATGTAAGTCGAATTCCCAATGGAAGTATTTTATAAGCGAGTAAAACTATGTTTTAACTGGAAAACAGAAATGTTTTTGTTAGAATTATTTCTTTGCACCAAGTTAGTTATTCACATTAAAAGATGCATCTTTACCTCTTCTGATCAGACAGTAATAATAGTAGTTTCTTCTTGTGGTACTACATGCACTACTGGTATAAACATACCCATGGAACTGTGTGTGTGAAAGCAGAGGCACAAGGTGCTACAAATCTGTTTCATATTTTTACTCCCTGTTTTTATTTTTTGGCAGTATTTGTCTATTAATATGCAGTAAAAATATAAACCGCTTATCTTTAGGGCTGCTTGTAGGAAATGTTTGTATTTTTCTCATAGAAAGTTCTGCAACAACAGACATATACCTTGACTCGAATTTCAGCAGACATGTTTTCAAACTTTGCTAATTCTTTTGTATATGTGTTTGTAAGAAGGTTATTGTTAGAAAGTTGTTGGTTAATATTTTGTAAGTTAACTGTGTTTTCCAATTCTTGTTCAGTTCAATAATATTTAATTGTATGCGCTCTATTTGTCTCAGGACATCTTGGGCTTTTACATTCTGGAGATTGTCATTAAGTTTTTGTAGTTTATTTATTTATTTATGCACAAGGTTTTGCGTGTTTTTTAAAATGATGATTCGACTTTTGTCTTTTATTTTAACACAGTGATTGAGGAATTGTCATTAAAATTTGAACAACTTTTGTTCACATTGCATATTGAGCTGCACATCCATTTGTACTCTGGGTGACCTGTGTGAACATGAGGAATATTTGGTTGAACGTTAGTTAGGGAAGAATTTTCTATTATGGTTTCTTTTGCCATAATGTATCTCCTACTATTTCATAGTATCTTTCATTGGTGTCTATGGCAATTGAGAATAATGTGTTTTCAGTAATGGTATGAGAAAGAGGGAAATACAGCAATAAATGCATTGTTGTTAGTGAAGTCACATGAAGGAGACTGGCGTAAGCATAAAGATATACATTAATGTAGGGTACTCGGATGAGAAAGGAGGTTGTTGTGGAAGTAACATGAGGCAAAGAGATGTATAGGTGATAGGATGTGTGGTAGACAATTTATAAAGTGTTGAGTACATTATATGGATTGTAATTGGAAAGATGTTTGTGGAAGAAGTATCAATAGTTGATGGGGGTTCTGTGTTAAATTGTTTGTAGTGTTATGGGTTGGAGAGAGCTGGTGTTATTGGATAAGGAGACATTGTGTTCTAGAATGGAAAAGAGTGTGATTGCTGCAATGGAATGAGGAATAGTACACTATGAGAGGATAGTTTAGGGTAATGCATAGTATAGTTATGTTAACATTGGCATGCCACCCATGCCACAGTAATTTACTTACTTTGTAGAAATTGAAGAGTTTTCTTTCTATAGTAGGTCTTTTTGGTAATCTTTTTTCTGAAAATTTAAAAAAGATTGTTGACCACTCTGAAAATCGTGCACTGCTATAAGTAGTAGGACATGGACTTCACTATAGAAGCAGAAGTCATTTTAAAAGCACTACTCAATTATTGTGTTGGCTGCTGCAGTGAAGCATGTTCTGCAGCATAGAAAACCACTTGCAGTTGAAGTGAAGTTAAAGGGAAGGTTGTATTATATGTTGTAATATGAAGGTGTGCTATAGTTTTGACAGAATGTAGGTCATTTTTTTTGTTTAAGGATTTCATTCTTTGCTGTACTCCAGTTTGATAATTGAGGGATTTTGTAATGATAGCATTGTGCACTGGTATAAGGAGTACCACATGTAACAGTCACTATGCAATCATAAGTACTTTTAATAGCACTAATAAACTATTGGGGTAGGTGCTGCAGTGAAGCATGTTTTGCAGCACAGAAAAACAGTTATAGGTGAAGTGAAGTTAAAGGCAAGTTTGTGTAATACAGTGTAATATAAAGGTATGCTATAGTTTTGGCAGAAGGCAGGTCATTTAAAAGAAAGTCGATATTTATTGTGATGTAGCTAGATAATTGTGCCGTGCTAAAAGTACACACATGTAATTTACTATGTAAGCAGAAATACATTTAAAAGCACTAATGAACTATTGGGATAGGTCCTGCAGCAAAGCTTTTTTAGCAGCACAGAAAACCAGTAATTCTTGAAGACATATTATAAAGAAGGTGGTATAGAATATTACTTTTGAAAACTAAAACATACCTGTAGTTTGTCTTCTTAGATGTAGATTCTGGAATGTAGATCCTGACGATTCTGGAAATAGAAATCTGTAAAATTTCGTACAGTAGGTTGTGATGGAGCATGCTCTGAATCACAGCACAAATGCACTCTTAGTTGAAAGACACATCTAAACAGTTGAAATACGGTGAGATAGTTAGATGTAGGGTTTCTGGATGTGAGTGGTGGATGGGTGTGTGACTGTTTGAATGTAGCCAGTCAGGGAGTGTCACAGAGATAAGGGTAAAAAAAGAAGAAGGGCTGTCTTGTGCCCCAACGTTAAGGGACATGTACGACTGTTTGTGGACGTACAGCACGTGCCATCTGGTCTCTTTTACCATGCCCTGCAGGGAAAGAGGATTGCGGAGACCACAGACACTGCCAATGTCCGCGGGCATTGGGAGGCTAAACAAATCAGGACTTTTCTTGGGGATGTGTGATTTAAATGCCTTCAGCTATATGCAGAGCGTCTTGGCTTTGAAAAATTGGAAGTGGTATCATATGGAGTTTGTGGCATGAAATGGAGTCAACTAATACCCATTTGTGAAGATATGGTGCATTAGAAACATTCAGAACTGATTGTGGACATTGTGAAGCTAATAGTTTAGGCTATGTAACAGGTGTATTTTTGCAGTTTGCCATGAAAGATACTTTCAAAAGTCTGATGAAACCTTTTCCACATACAATAGGCCTCATTAGGAGTGTGGCGGCAGCGGAATGAATGGTGCCGGTAAGGGACCGGCACCGTTCATTCTGGGCCGCCACATTACGAGGTCTGCAGCGGGTCCCGCTCTGGACGTCTGGCCAGACCAGATGTGCAGAGCGGGACCCACTAGCAGTCCAGGATGCTAACAACAGGACCGTATGGGGGCTCAAATGGGAATGGGGATGTACCGGGTCCGGGTCCCGAGAATGGGAATTACCAGACCTGCTAAAGTCGGCATGGCCCGGTAAGTCCCTATTTTTGAGACCCGGACCCGGTACCTGGTTTGGGGGTAGCCATGCCGCTAAAAATGGCATGGCTACCTCCAAACTCCTAATGAGGCCCAATGTTTATTTTTTCATGAATCACACAGAGACAAGAGTGGAAACGATTCAAGATTTTTTGTCCAGAAATAGAAAAAGCAAGGAGCAATGTGAATAAAGCTGTATGTGCATTTCTGCGAGATTTTGGAATGCCATCTTTTGAAAAAGATAATTTATCACATGATGGAGTGAACATGGTTTACATCTTACAAGTGTTGGAAATGGCATATTTCTTTGCAAAATTTGGAATGCAGTGAACCTTTTTTGTGAAAGAAATAAAATTGGAAGTATGTATTGCAAAAAATATTGAGAATACATTACATGTCTTACAAGAACAAAAGGGCTCTTTTAAGAGCCAACATTAAATTGGCTTCCATCCTATGTTTTTTGATGGTATAGTCCACAGACATATTCTCCTGTCTCTGGACATCAAGGGTGGAAATACATAGAAAGGGAGCTCATGTTCTTTAGTGGTGTAATGTGAATGGACATTGTAAAAGTCTTGAGTAATGCTTTAACGCATTTAATTCACGCCATGCTGCATTTTTATTTGTTTGTATGGCAGAGAAGATAGGTGGAACATAACTTTTTTTCTGTTATCTTTTTTCCTCTGTGCTATCAAATGCTCCAGTATTTGCACCAGCATGGATTTTAATGTTGGAAAGTGACATTTTCTTTGCAAAATTTGCAATTCAGTGAACTTTTTTGGGGAAAGAAATGAATGTCCTGACCTACCACAACCAGTCGCCCAGCTTCTGTCTACTCATTTGCCTTGGCACTCCCTCCACCTTGGAGGCTTGCACTTACACCCAACACGGCTCCAGGCCGTATAGCACTTACAACACCATGCACTTCATCTGCTGCTCATTCATGAGCACGGACACTCCAGCACCTACCCCCCTCTGCCCTCCTCATTGCTTTGATTGATTGATATTTTATTTCTATTGCGCTCATACACAAGTGTTTCAAAGAGCGACAAGGCAAGGGTGGGGGAACAGTGGAGAAACAAAAACAATGATCTTACTAGGCCCAGTGACATTGAGAACGCGCAAGTGCATGATAGAGGCGGAGGGGGAGAAGTGCATGGAAGGGGGAACAAAAGGAGAGTGCGGAGCGAGGAGGAAAAAAAACATGAATAATAATAAGTTAATAAATAAAAAGACAACAAACAGAGGGAGTGCAGCCAGCAAGTGCTGGGTTTAAGGCAGCAGGCTGGGTAGGTCTGATAAGTGCAGGAAGAATAAAAAGGGATGGGGGCTGTATGGGTACAGATACAGACTCCAGTGCAAGGGGTGGCCCTGAGGCAGTGCGTGTGGGTGGCAAGAGGAGCAGGTACCTGGGCCCGGAGGAAAGAGGGTGGCCAGGTGCATGGTGCCAAGGGAGAGTAGAATCAGCAGGGGAGGGGGCGAAGGCAGAAGCAAAGAGGAAGGTCTTGAGGTGCTTCCGGAACCAGAGATGGTTCTCCTCAAGTTTTAGAGTGACAGGGAGGCTGTTCCAGAGGGAGGCCCCTGCTGAAGACAGAGCTCTACCCCCAGCTCGTTTCTTTGAGAAACTACTGACCCTGAGTGAGTTAGAGGTAGAGGAGCGGAGTGCTTGAGATGGGAGGTATTTGCGGAGGGATAGCTGAAAGTATGTTGGACCCAGGCCCCAGAAAGCCTTGTGGACAATGCAGAGGGTTTTGAATTTAATCCTTGCATCCACTGGGAGCCAATGGAGAGGTTTCAGAGCGATACGATCCCAGGGCTTGAGGCCAAGGACAAGTCTCGCAGTCCTGTTCTGGATAAGTTGCAAAGGGCGGAGAGTAGAGGTCGGTAGATTAAGAAAGAGGCTGTTGCAATTGTCCAACCTAGAGAGAACCAGAGCTTGGGAGACAGTGAGCTTCAGGGGGAATGAGAGGAAAGGAAGAGTACCTCTGAGGAGGTGCAGTAGGAAGTTTGATTTTTTTGATACATCAGCGATGTGGGCAGAGAAGGAGAGTGTGGAATCAAAGGTGACACCAAGATTCTTGGCCTCGCAGGTGGGGAAAGGAGGAGGGCCAAGGGAGGCCGACCAGAGAGTGAGGGGAAAGGAAGGTGATGGTGTGCCGATGAGGAGGGTCTCAGTCTTGCTGGCATTCAGACAAAGATCATTGGCGGCACACCAATCTTGAATGGCAGTTAGGCAAACAGTGATGAGAGAGGTGGAGGAGGTGGCCGAGGGCAGCCTGAAAATGAGTTGAATGTCGTCAGTATAGCACTGGAAGTTTGAGCAGGAAAAGGCAATACAGCGGGTGATGGTTGCTAGGTATTGGTTGAAAAGCAACGGTGAGAGGTTAAACCCCTGGGGAACACTACAGGTGGAGAGGAAGATAGACAATAGGAAGGATCCAAGTTGGACCTGGGAGGGTCGATCAGAGAGGAAAGAGGTCAGCCAGGCCAGAGCCTGATTGGTGATGCCCAGGTCATCACGGAGACGGTAGAGCAGATGGTATGTTTGACTGTGTCGAAGGCAGAGGAGAGATCGAGTAGGATGAGGACAGAGGGAATGCTAGAGTCAAGGTTGGAAAGCAGATCTTCACGGATGTTCAGGAGAGCAGTTTCTGTGCTCCTGCCGGATCGAAAGCCAGACTGATGGTCATGGAGACAGCCAACAGAATCAGAATGAAGGATTAGCTGAGAGATGGCCAGCTTTTCAAGGAGTTTGCCCAAGAAGGGGGTAATGCAAATTGGGTGATAGTTGGCAGGAAAAGAGGGATCAGCTGTGGGTTTCTTGAGGAGAGGATGCACAAGGGAGTGCTTAAGAGGGGAGGGGAAGGATCCTGAGGCAAAGGAGTGGTTGCAGAAGTCGGCAAGGGCCGGAGTGAAGGTATAAATGGGGTCCTTGATAGTTTTAGAGGAACACGGATGAACCTGTTTTGACGAGGCTTTCATAGATCAGGACTTGTCTAGTGACCTCATCAGGGGAGAAAAGAGGAAAGGAAGAGAAAGAGGGAGGGGGGATTGCTGGAGGAGGGTCATTGAGTACAGACGGAGAGGGGAGAGGAGAGAGGAGAGGGAGTGAGGAGAGGGTGGACAGGATGCCATGGGTTTCTGAGATAAAGTGAAAAGCCAGGGCTTTGCAAAGAGCCTGAGAGGCAAGGGGAGGGATAGAGACTGCAGCAGGGTTGGCCAGCTCCTTGCAGAATTTAAAGAGTTCAGCCAAGCTGTTAGATGCTGCAGAGACACAGGGCCTCATTACACGGATGGCGGTAAGGTTTTACCGGTACTGGTAAAATACCGGTACCGGTAAATCCTTACCGCCTTACTACGAGGTCCCTTTGCGGGTTGGGGGATTTAACGCCTGCTTTTTGCAGGCGTTAAAATCCAACCCGCTAAGGGACCTCAGAGCTAATTACGGTACCGAAAAATTGTGGTGCCGTAATTAGCGCCTTCCCCATTCCCATAGAGCCCTATGGGGCAGAAATGGGAATGGGGAAGGGCAATGGTGGAAGGGGGATTTACCACCCCTCCAACCTTGGAATGGGACGGTAAATCCCCTTTCCGCCAAGGCGGTGCCGGTATTTTACCGGCATGAGCCATGGCGCTAATAGCGCCGTGGCTCACCGCCTACCGGGTAATGAGGCCCACAGGCTTGAATGTGGACTCTCTTCTTGGTACGGACAGAGAGACGGTATTGCCTTTGGATTAGGAGACAGGCCAGTTTGTCAGAGGATGAACAGGAATCCGTCCATTCTCTCAGCCACCGATCACTTACGTTTAAGTGTTGCTAGGTCGGAGTCATACCAGGAATTGCACTTGGCTTTGGACTTCAGGCTGATCCTCATGGCAGGGCAAGAGCATCACGCGTATCAGAAATAGAAGAATAGAGTAAAGACAAGGCTGTGTCAGGGTGTGAGCCAGCCAGAGGATGTGGGGGGGGAGAGAAGGTGGCAGCAAAAGCCTCGAGTGACACACGCTTCTTGGGCCGGATATCCAGAAAGGTAGGTGGCAGTGTTGGGGTAGGCTTGGCTTGGGGGGGAAGAGAGAGAAAGATAAGAGGAGAGGAGGTAGTGGTCACTCCAAGAGAGGGGAGTGGAAAGAGGGATAAAGAGGGGGAGGCTAGAGGAGATCAAGACATCAAGTGTGTGTATGCTGAGTGTGTTGGGCCAGAGGGGAGGATAGAGTGGGAGAGGGAATCGCAGAGGTCACGAAAGAGCAAAGGTGAGGGACAGGGAGAATCAAGGTGAATTTTGAGGTCACCAAGGAGGCGGAGTTGAGTGGTTGAGGTCAGGAGAGAGGAGGAGCGGTCAGCCCACTCAGAGTGAAAAGAGGTGATTTGACCAGGGGTCCGGTAGAGAGTGGCAACAGTAAGAGAGTGGCTAGGAGAGATTGAGAGCCTGCACACAAGGTATTCAAAAGAGGAGTAGATCTGAGTGGGAATGATGGCAGGAATCCACTCTGGAAAGATCAAGGCTACACCCCCTCCGGGCCGAGTGGACCTGGGTGCAGATAGGATCTTGTAGCCATCAGGGAGGAGAGTGTCAAAGCTTGTGACAGAGCTGGCTGTGAACCATGTCTCTGTAAGAGCAAGGAAATCAAGGTCAAGTTCTTCAAGGATGTGGCAGATGTCAGAGGAGTGTTTGACAGAGGGCGAGCACTGAGAGTGGCAAGATGGAGAAGGTTGACACCTTAAAGACCTTCTGGGGAGGGGTACAAATCAGAGGTATGTCCTGCGGAGTTATGGAGGTAGCCAGAAGAGGGGCAGAGGAGGGAAGAGTGGTCAAGGTAGCCAAGGAATGAGAGGAGGAGACAGCCGGAGAAGGAAGGAAGTTAATGAGGTGAGGGAAACGCCTATCAATTAGGAGGAGATTGGCCTGGGACCTTGGACCATGACAGTGCCATTTAGGTAGACGTTAAGGATGACTCTAGAGGAGTTAAAAGACGCCATGAGGACTTCCCCGCGAGTGCCACCATTTATGGGAGAGGAGGAGACAGGATAAAGCACAGAGATCATATAGGGGGATCCATAGATCTGGCGAAGGAACAACAAAGAGGATGTCGGTGAGGGTCTGTCTGGAAGAGGTACGGGTGTAGGTATCAGCAATAGGGAGACCAGTGTTGGAGGCCAAGATATCCTTTTTAAACTTCTTTTCAGACTTAGTGAGAAGGGATGGACAGTTCATAGAGAAGCAGTTGGAATAGAGTGGAGAAACAGACAGTGCCATGAGTGTGAAGAGGGGAGGCAGAGGGAGGAGTAAGTAAGTACAGCAGTAAAGAACAGTCACTGGGCTAGCAAGTTACAATCAATGGCCAAAGGTAAATGCAAAATACACCCAAGTTTGACTTTCAAGTTAAATGCAAGATACACCCAAGTTTGACTTTCAAGTTAAATGCGAAAACACCCAAGTTTGCCTTTCAAGTTAAATGCAAAACACACCCAAGTTTGACTTTCAAGATACATAAGGCCCTGTAGTTAAGGAGTCAAGTGGGAGTCAGATGGTAAGGGTGAGTACAGACACAACTACATTATGAGAACATAACAAGGAGAGCTGAAAGAGTACCAGCAGAGGAGGTAGTACAAAGGAAGTCAGAAAGGAGGGACTATTGCTGCACTTGCACGTTCTGAATACTCACAAGGCATAGTAGGTTCACCCTTTTTTCCTTTCCCCCTCTTCTGTTCTGTATTTTTCTTGTGCATTCAATATGTATCACTTCCTTGTTCCCTCTCTTTGCCATGTGGGTACTTTGAAACAGTATATATTTGCTGTATAAGTGCCTAACCAGCCAACAATAAATAAATAAATGCTGATGGAAATGCTGTAGAGTCTTATGGAGTCTATCTGCTTCATGCACCAACATAAAACATGCAGAGTCCATAAGTATCTATTGTACACATTTTGCAAACTATATTTTTAGACTATGAAAGCTGGTTCACCAGGGAACCTGACCTTTTTTTGTGCCAATTTATGGTGGGTTTTGGTAGAACAGGGTGTGAGGTGCACCAATTGCTATAAAGAAGGCACAGGAGGAGAAGGGAAGATGTCGAGCACTGCTGATGAAACAAATGCTCAAAGGCTCTGTGGAATTGATCCCCCCTGCAGGTGAGTGCATTGTAGCATATACATAAGACAGTTGTCCTCTAAAGGGAGGGATCAACGGCATCTTGTATAGCCTGCAATTCAGCAGGAGGAAAATCCTCATCCCCACTGAGGTTGAATGAGTGCGAACAGTAGTAGAAAGTGATGGCACAGTAGAAGATGTACTTCTACATCCTCAGAAAAGAATTGCCTTTCTCAGGGCAGATGGGTGAAAAGTCTGGTGTAGTGACAGATGAAATTGTGCCAAATGAGTACTGCCCCTGTTGGTCATGACTGAGTGTGACACCACACACAGTGCAGTACACACAGGCAGCCTGAGCCTATGGCACTCGCCCAACAGTGGTAAAAAAGCTACACCCAGGACTCTCTCCATCCACCAGACATAGAAGTTACCTCCTCCACTTTGTCATCATCCTCCTCTTCGCGTCTTCCTGCAACTCATCTGCCACAGTGCCCCAGTGCCCTTCTCCAGGTCCTCCACGTGGTGGTAGTGATGGTGGCAGCGCCGGAGGGGAGAGATGGCCATAACTGATGCCATGTCTTAGAGATAATTGCAGCTTCCAAATCTTGCTCCTCTCCTGAGATCTTTCAGATTGAGAATGACTCTTGGGATGCATGTAATGTAGTGTAGTGTGATGTTAGGGTGAGACCACATTAGGTGGAAGATGGAGTCAGCAAGATGTGCTAGAAGCAAGGTCAGTGTGTTAACATTGCTGGAGTTTAGCCATTTTGGATGTTAAGGCCTGCATGTGTTGAATAGAATAGAACACAGGCTGTTATGGGAAGCTGTGGCTCTTTTAGCTCAGCTCAAAAAACAAATCCCATTTCCCATTCCTCAGAAGAGAAGCCGAGGTCAGAGGCACCCATGGTACACAAATAAATGATAATTGTGTCCAGCTACAGAGTTTGAAGAGGTTGGGAATGGAATGTGAGCTGGTAGGGATGCACCCTTTGAAAGACAAATTCATGAGAACAGGGCATAAGGCTTTGTGATGCCAATGGGCAAGATGAAGATTTAGAGCACGACTGCCCTCCCCAATGAGCAGTCAACCTATATGAACTATAAGTAGACACACAAACAAAAGCAAATAAATCCCTGAAATTCAGATTCAAGAGCGGTGCCCTGGTCACATCATTACTTGGCACCCGGTGTTCTAAGGAGATAAGGGGAGCCATCTCTGGAACGTTGTATGATTTGGGATAAGAGGAGCAGAGATGATGCCAAGAAATTAAGTACAAGGTCCGGAGGCAGCTTGTGTGTGCCATTGGCATTTGGGTTGATGAGAAGGCCTATTGTCCATTAGTGGAGAGTTGGCCTCGCAGATTTACTTAGATCACGTCTCGAACTGGGAGGTGCCCATCACGTGATGGTCTTAAATTATGTATATTTAAATAATGGAATTCCAGCAATCATGCACTTGGACTTGATCTTCGCGATCTATGGGACCATGTGGTAGGGGAATGGGTTTAGATTAGATGTGGCCAATTGGTCAAGTTACTATGAGGGGAGGCGTTAGCATGTTCTATAGGCCGTAGCCAATAAGGGTGGAGGGATTATGTTGTACACATTATTATGCATAGTACTTGGAACCATAACGTCCCTTTAACAAAGTTTTTCTACTGAATTTTATAGGTTCTTACTAGCGCAACTTAAACATATTGTCCCTTCAACAAAGTGTTTTTACTGAATTTCAGAGGTTTTTAGTAGCGCAACTTAACCATAACGTCCCTGACTGTATATAAATGTAACATAGAACATACTGAACCCCTACCTGGTGATTTTGATGTGCGTATGTCCGCGGACGGAAGTGGAAAACAACACTACCCAAAAACTCACGGGGTATCGTAAATTGTTCTATTAAGTCATATAAACACTGAACAAGTTCAATAAGCAGCACATAAAAACATTATATGTAATAATAAATAAGAAGTAGAACCTATATATGTAACACATCCACCATCCACTTAAATACCATATGTACTAAAATGGAATATACCAAAACAGAAAAGATATGCGTCCAACATAATTACCTCACAGGAACTGCACAGCTAGGAGCAACAGCAGACCCACACAACAGTAAGAACACAAGTTACCAGAAGCTAGTAAGTAAACTTCATTTTTCTTATATATTTCTAAAGTTTCTGTATTAGGTACACTAAAAGTAATATATATATATTTTTAAAAACAGAAATGGCCAGTACTTTGGAATAGCTTGAGGAACATTTTCCACATGAGGAAATGACTGAAGATAATGATAATAATGGTAGACACTTGTCTATATAACGAAATTAATAATCATAACTTTTGAAACATTTTGTGTAGGACCACATAAAAGAAAAAATTAAATATCATTGTCCCACATGTACCTGTTCCCACTCTCCATGTCCCAGTCAACTATCCCCAAACCTTCCCCACCAAGAAAAACGTTATGATGAGACTTCCATCCCTTCATCTCCTCCCATCCCTTCATCTCCTCCCATCCATCTTCTCCAAACCACAAATTCCCCTGTGTTTGTGTCAGTTTCTGCTTCCCCCTCTCTTCCATAAATGTTATATCTGTATATAATAAAAAACAATTCCATGTGTTTTAATTTGGTCCTTTGTGTCTTCTTTTTTAAAAAAGACAGTTGAGATGTCCGCGAACAGCACGGGTGTCCGGAATGTCTGTAATTAACCAAAATGGGGGTGTCCTAAGGACACTATGCCTGTCTGTAATGTCCGCAGTCAAGTTGAAACTGTTCTAAGAACACGCTCGGTGTCCGGAATGTCCATAATTAACCAAAATGGGGGTGTCCTAAGGACACTATGCCTGTCCCTAATGTCTGCAGTCAAGTTGAAACTGTCCTAAGAACATGCGCGGAGTCCGGGTTGTCCGTAATTAACCAAAATGGAGGTGTCCTAAGGACAATATTCCTGTCCGTACTGCCTGTAGAACATCTACGCACATGCGCACCACACCCATATGTCCTAAGAACATCGTGCCTGTCTGTAACTGTTCGTCTCACTTGTGTCGCACTTTTAATTAGTTTCAGGACCCAAACACTGTCCATAGAACACCCGCGCGCATGCGCACAGCCGTTCCCGTACATTTGGTGTCCTGCCGACACCCGTTCCCTTTGCGGACGTGTTTGCGATGTCATCATGTGACCACACCCACGCTGAGCGTGTGTCCTGAATTGCGGACATTGTCCTGGTCCCCGAAAATGTTTAAAGTACCTTTTCAGGCAATCCACAGTATTTTATAGTATAAAATCACCATAGCACATGTCCCAGACAATGACCCTGACTTTCTACATACGTTTTGAGCACACCTGCACCCCTATAAAAGGCCACACCACAGAGCTCATCCTCATTGTGCTTCTGGCTATCTGACAGAACACTGTCTACTTCGCATTGCAATCTTCCAGATTTTGCTGCCTTTGCTGAAACCTGATGGGATCCATGGCTGCTGTTCTTCCATCTGGTGATACATCTGCCTCAGCACCACCCCCCCCCCCTCTGCCACCACCACCTCCCCAAGGGCCTGAAGAGGGGAATAGGAGTGAGGATGTAGAGGAGGATGAAGAGGATGAGGTAGTGGAAGTCCCTACTACCAGCACTCACTGTGAGTATTGGGTGTGGCGGTTACTTATCATTCATGGTGACATACCCAAGGCACGTGCGAACAAGGTCACCTGCAACCAGTGCAAAATGGTGCTGAGTCACGGGAGGCCTGGTACATACAGCTTTGGTACGACATCTATGAAGCAACACCTAAGGTCGTTCCACGGTGGGGCCATTCGCAAGGTTGTACCTTGTGATCAACGTAGTAGGTTGAGTTCCTCTAATACATCCTCTGTTTCGGCTCCTCTCACCACAAGCGACACTCCTGTGGGAGAGAGCACATCCCTCCAGTTGCCTCAAAGGCCATTCACAATGCTGATGACCCTTACCTTTCGAGGGTTGCAGTTTTGTGTATGTACTGTGATGCAGTAAGCTGCAGGAGGGAGAGACTTTGAAGTTTTTTTTTTGAGACTGCGGTCTCGGAGCACTAGAAGACCTGCTACCTACCTAAGCAAGGCCCACCCTACATCTTCCTCTCTCCATCTGCTCTTTCTTATTCCCATGGTCGGTGTCCCCCCTTTCCCTCCTTTCCCCTCCTCTCCTAGTGTGTCATGTATAAAAAACCAAAAAAAATATAAAACAAAAATCCAAAAAAAGGTTCTTTTCAGAGCCGCCTTTCACAGTCTAAAAATAGAAGTGACAAATAAATGGATTAGGGCCCTGTGTATTTTTAGAAGTCCGCGGACAGTTCGTGGACATCTAAGATTTTGGTGTGCTGCCCTATCAAAACCATTGCACTGTTCTCTGGAGAAAGTGGTGGCTCTGAAAAGAGCCTTTTGGTGTTTTTTTTTGTGTTTCAGAAACTTGAAATAGTCAACACCCACTGAGAAATGGATGGCTGTAATTCCACAAAAGGTCGCAATGCATTTTGTACATTTCTCAGAAAAATCTGATGACCAGCATATGAAGAGGAACGCCATCTCTGCGAAAAATGTACGTACTACGAAACATAATATTTTCATTGTGGAAAGAGGACATGCCAACATCTCTTAGAAAGGTACAAACAGCCTTATTAACATTCCGCCTTGCTTTCTCCATTTGTGGACCAAATGAAGAAGAACGCAGCCACATTTTTCTCTGCGCAATACGAGAAAAAATTACTTGGGAATTTGGAAACATGTCCATGACCATCCCAAGTCCTTCTTTCATCGCAATTTGCAAAGAAATTCCTGACACATGTCCTAAACTGTTCCCTCCACAATGAATTATAATTATGTCTGGATGAAGCTCTGTCTCCAAAGTAGCACTGAGAGGTACCAAGTCCAACCACTTAATTCCACACACTCCATGCCAGTACACATCCACAGAAGGGAATCCAAGATCTGCAGCTACTCCACAGAGTTCTACATGCACCTTCAACCAATGTATCAATGAGTCTCCCAAAATCCAGATAATCTGTTTTCTGAAACACATAGTCATAGCTAACTGTTCTTCTCTCAGGAAAAAGACTTTCTGACAAAATCTCTCCTTACACAACACACCCACTAAACTTTACTGACCAATCACTTGCTCTGTTCATTCTCATTTGCATGCCTCTCCACCCCAAAATCCCCATATATAATACACGGTATCCACTACCGCCATGTTCATGGACATATCGAAAAATCTGAGCATGGTGAATGTAAATTTAAATAGTGTGCCCCATTTCCCCTTTGAGGTTGGCTCTGAAAAGAGCAATTTTTTTTTGCAGATGCTTGACAAACACCTGTCATTTTGTATTTTTTTCCTTACTTTACTCCTAAAATATTTACGTAACCTTCTCCAAAGCAACCCTTACATTCCAAAACAGAATGGCATTTCCCAAAAAAGATAAGGAAATAGCCTCTTCTTCAAAATTAACAGCATTACTGGAATCAATGTTATCATTATTACAGAAGAACACCAGCTCTAAGCATGAAAGCACACATGCCTCAGTTGATTGCACACCTAGCAATATTTTGCTGAGGACAAAAAACAGACCTATTGTCCCATATTGCCCCAGGCACTAATCCAGAAAAAATTACTTTGCAATTTGGAAGGATATTCATTAATGCTTGAACCAAGTGTTCCAAATCTGCCAACAAAGTAGGGGCACTGACATAGCCAAAATGGAAAACTCCATAATGCAAAACTACCACATGGGGACTGTTCATCCTGCCCATATCTTCACAAACTTGTACAATTCCCTGTACATTGCAATCAGGCACAGTGCTCCACACAACCTCCACTCCTTTAACATCAACATTATTTGCCACATGCCTGCATTGCGCATACTTCTGTAAACCATGCACAAACATACCTCCAAGCACCAACACCCTGACTTTCTCCACCTCTGCCATCTTCACTACACTCAGTCTCTTTCAACACAAATCCACAACCTCAACATCTGATTTGCTGATCCCTACAGTCCCCTTTCCATGCTGGATTTGCTGGAAAACCCTGGATGTGGCACGCCCTGTCCGCAGACAGCCGCAGTGTCCAAGGACCGCGTAACTCTTGAACAGCCCTTCTACCCTTTCACTTCACTCTCTCTGCCATTCCCTCATTGGATACAGATAAGCAGTCACACAACCATCCACCAATCACGTCCAAGACCTCTACATCTAACTCCATCCTCAGAGTTCAGCACTTCAAATGTACTGTTCATCACTCTGAGTACAAGTCTCATATCATTGGAAAGCACCTACTACAAAAAGTACTCTACAAGTCTCCAATATTTGTAATTGCCACTTCATGCATATCCACATGCATGAATGCAAACTACAGGTATGCATATTATCTGCACAGTATATGTACAGCTCTTATAAATGCATATAGAGTAACTGCCACTTAACCTGTATAAGCTATAAAATGAACTTATTGTCATTTTTTCCATCTGCTATAATCAATTGTCACTTCTAAACCTGTCTGCTATCTAATTTATTTTTTACACACACACCTTCTAAAAAATTATAATATTAGAAGATGGAAGAAATAACAATATATTTGTGGAAAAACACTTAGTAGTGTATCATAAAATTACACACAGCCAGTAAAATGCCATGCATCTTCATACACTCACACACATAGACACTATCATTGAAATGCTCCCAGCCATAATAACACCACTACCTGTATATCACATCCTTGTACTTTATTACCCACACCTTCACAATTACATATATGTCATGCTTTTCTATACAGTTTCTGTCATTTACCTTATAAAAATTGCAAAATAAATATATCATTATTTCTTCTTTCTCCTAACATTCTATAACACAGCTTAAAAAACCAAGTGAATTTCACACACGTAATATTCTACGCATTTCCAAAGCATATTGAACTAACATAATCTAAATAAAATATAAATATAAAGGCTGCACATAGTCAAATGAAACTGCATGCATACATTGTGTTCAGAAATCAAACAAGAATACTTCTACAAAGACATAAAAATGAACCTCTCAATTAACATCACTGCTATAAACACACAACATTATCAACTTGTTTCTTTTGCAATTGCAGTGAAGACCACTCTCCTGCAAAACAGCAACATCTGAACTACAAACACCAACTACAAAGAAACCTGCTCATTCCACAAAAAAGGGTAAGTGCAATACTACCTTAGTTTCTCTGCCTAGTGTTTAAATCTCTCCACGACCTTGCGACCCTTTACTTCTCCTCTTTTCCTACACTCCCTCCTACTTCCTTCGCTCTGCTGACCACTTTCTTCTCATTGTTCCTCCTTCCCCTTGTGCCACATCCCGTTTCCGCTCCTTCCATCTCCTAGCCCCCCTGCACTTGAACTCGTTACCTCTCTCACTCTGCTGTATTTCTACCTTTTCCTCATTCTGCACTTTCATCAAATCTCTCCTTCTCCATTCCCCACCATGAAACCCCTCCCCCTTCTTACCCCCTCCCCCCTTGCCTTATCTCCTTATTCATCTCCCTTACCCCCCACGCTCCCCCCATTCTCACCCTTCACCCCATCTTTTTCCCTACTCCTCCTCTTCCCCACCCCTCCCTTTCTATCACTTCTACTGCACTACTCTCCTTCTCCCCTTCAGTTTAATTGCTCTACTTACTGTTTGTTGGTCTGGTTCTCAATTTTAAATTGCTTCCACTGTTACTGTTATAATGTTAATTGTTATATGTACCCTGTTGTTAAAATGTGCAGCACTTTGGTGTAAAGCACTATATAAACTAAATAAATACAAATACAAATACAAATATTCTTACTGTTACTCAGACATCATGTAATTTGTGCACCAAAAAAACAAAGATTTGAGGACCATTCTCCCCACAAATCACCATTTATTAAACAGGGTCTAGCACGCAGAATGGCACACAAATCCCCGTTATTCGGAGCACAAATAACATAATTCAGCCCCTAGAATATTATTATTACAAAACAAAGAATTGTTTTAATTTTATACCATTTGATTTCCTATTAGTGCTTATCCTCACCACTAGCTCACTTTATACTGTCGTCTGAACCGCAGTACAGTAACACACAAATAGAAGAATAGCCTTCCCAACTAATTGTAGCTGCCCAATGCACAATCACACACCACCAGAACATCTTTACCATCATACTCAGACACTCATGCATACAGCACACATACATTGCACAACAGCCCAACCCATACCTTCTTTTTTTTGTTTCAACAGACCCCACAGAATGCCTACCAGAAAGCAAGTCTGTAGAAAGCAACGCAGAAATAGAGCAAATGAAAATAAAAATGTCCAAAATAAGCATCCATCTCTAGCATAGTTTGTACAAAAAGTTAAAATAAAACAAATAATACAGTCATTTAGCAAAACATAACAATCTTCCAGTACAGAAACTTTGCCCCTCTATCAAAATGTAACAGAAAACTGAAAATGATTAACAAGAATGCAGTTACCACTACTGCTAAACTGCTCCTATAAACCTTGAAATAGTAAGAAGTAACCATACCAAAAAATGTATATTAGCAAAAATGTTCCGCCACAGAGTCCTTCAGAATCTTATAAAAACAGGAGACAAATCATGCACAACCCTCAAAAACTACCACAGAAAATTAATCTTAGAAGCTGTGATAGACAGTGCAATCCTTCTCAAAAGAAAGTTATTTATTTTAATGTTAAACAGAATTAAACCACTAAGAAAACTAAGCACTAAATTACAAAAAAGACTTCTCAATAAACGGAATGTCAACAAAAATAACTTCTTAAATATCTGTGGAGGTGAATGGAGTCACACCACAAGCACAGAACCATATTTTAATGAAGAAGCATACAAACACAATCAAACAAACACAATTGCCATACATAGCAGTGGACGAGGTTATGATAAACGTAATAATACCATAATGCAACAAGAAATACTGCTTACAAAAATATCCCCAGAAATCTCAGTATCAATTCTCTATTCGACTGAACCAGAACGTCCATTATACAAATGGCCATGCACGTCAGTGTGTAACATTGCCAAAAAATATTTCAAATCTTTATGCTAGTTCCTCAATCAATATGTGAAAGGCAAAGACAAAATCAAAATGAAACTGCTGCAAAATATGGACACCTGTCCAGTGCGCAAATACACAGGACTGCAAAGACATTCATTGGCCTGCATTTCAGGGCCAATTTGCAAAAGCACCTTCCATCATATCAAAATGATATCAACACATCATTAAACTATAAGAAATCTAGTCTATAAACTGTACGATGCTAAAAGTCCTGCTTTAGCACTAGCCAATTTAAATAACAATCTTCTACATGGTACAGCCAAAAACCTACTCGAAGAAATCGACCATATTCAGAGAAAATATTTTCTAAGTGAAAGCCACTTACAAAATGCTATAGCTTTACAACACACTAGCAACAATTATGCACATGGCAACCTTCTACTACACACAACAAAAAGAGAAATACTAAAATTCAAAAGTACATTCGCTGAAGTACCAAACCATGTGTTTGTGTGTTGCCGCAGAACTTTTTTTTATAAAAGTAACACAAAAACTATAGACTTAACATACAAAATAGAAGACAATGAAGATTTCAAATGGTTTGAATTAGCTCTCTACCTTATAGCAGAAAACAAATACAAAATAACTGACTCCTTAATACTTTGCAGTTACTGCACTACAAAACTTGAGAACAATTAAACTCCTTCACATGCTATCACAAATCATTTGGAATTATTCCCACTACCAAAACCCCTGCAACAACTCAATTTATATGGGAGCATCATAATTCAAACAGTGCACCTATTTCAAGCAATAATACGCCTTCAATCAAAAACAGCAAAATTACCTCCCTCTGAATTGGTGAAAGGCATTCGGGGCAAAGTAGTGTATTTACCATTAGATCTTAAAGAAAATGTGCACACTCTGGGAGTGCAACGTCCAATAGAGCAATCTTTAATTGTCTTAGTAAATGGTGTACCTACTAAAGACAAAATAATTTTGCAACAACTGGTAGACTTACATAAAGTTAGACAAGACTTGCAATATCTAAAAGACAATAATGAATACTACAAAGAAATAAATATTGAAGAAAACTTAAGGGAAACAACTGAAATAATTGAAGGTTCACCAGAAACTGGTCAATTTGAACTTCTAGATCTTGCTAAAGTATCCAATATTTTAGACCATTATACAATTCATCCATTACACTCTAATGACACCATAGAAGATGCACTAGAAACGTACCAAATGCGACAAACAAAAGGATCACCAATCAGCATATGGGAAAAAAGGATAGAAGCACATGCTTTTCCTCTACTCTTTTCTACTGGCAAAGGAGGAAGGTACGATGATAGACCTATTCAAATAACAGCATCAGAATACCGCTCATTACGAATGTATTCTGAAGATCCCAGATTTAGAAATGTGGAATACATATTCCACCTACTCTTTGAAAGTGAACTATCAACTCTACGTTACGGAGTTGCACACATATTGAAATTGGAAACCCACTTTCAAAATATGTCAGCTATGCAATTAATACAACTGCAAAAAAAAGATGAGGTTTTACAATCAAGCATTACAAATCTGTTAGCAAACATGCCTGGTACGAAAGAGTACTGGTTCCGACGTCACAGAGATGTACGTTGTATGATAAGAAACCTTGGCCCACCAACTTGGTTTGTTACATTAAGTTGTGCAGAATATGCATGGGAAGATTTACATGATTTCCTACACATATCAAACAAAAACAAAACAAACATAGATATACTAACACCTGGAGAACCCTGCTCTCTAGATCCTGTTAATGTTTCAAGATATGTCCATCATCGCTTCATTGCTATGCTACACTTTATTTGTAATGAAACTGTTCCTCCCCTCGGAGAAGTGCAACACTTCTTTGGAGAAAAGAATACCAAGCCAGAGGAGCACCACATATCCACATGCGTTTATGGATTAAAGATGCCCCTAAATTTGGTCAAGACAGGGATGCCACTGTGTTACAGCTTATTGAAAAATATGTCACTTGTGAAATTCCATCAGAAGCAACAAATAGTGTTCTTCATGCACAAATTGTATAATTTCAAAGACACAAATGTGGCAAATATTGTTGTTGCAAATACAAAAACAAAGGGAAATACTACACCAAATGCTGCTTTGGTTTCCCTAGACCGGTTACAGAAACAGGTGAAGTGAACAACTTTATGTCTTCAGTTAGACATAGGGCCTCATTACACGGACGACGGTGGACCAAGGTGCTATTAGCACCTTGGTCTATGCCGGTAAAATACTGTCACCGCCTTGGTGGAAAGGGGAATTACCGCCCTATTCCAAGGTTGGTGGGGCGGTAATTCCCCCTTCCCCATTGCCCTTCCCCATTCCCCTTTTTGCCCCATAGGGCATAATGGGAATGGGGAAGGTGCTAATCACAGCACCGCAAATTGCAGTACCGTAATTAGCTCCCTGGTCCCTTTGCCGGTTGGTTTTTAACGCCTGCAAAAAGCAGGCGTTAAATTCTCCAACCCGCAAAGGGACTTCGTAGTAAAGCAGTAAGGTTTTACCGGTACCGGTAAAATACCGGTACCGGTAAACCCTTACCGCCGTCCGTGTAATGAGGCCCATAGTGTTAAAGGTAAATCACCTAAAAATACATATTACATAAAAAAAAAACAGAAGAAGCAAAATATATCAATGATTACAATGCAATCATTGCCCTGTTATGCAATGCAAACATAGATGTGCATAACATTGCAGACAAGTACACTGTAGTTGCCCAATATGTTACAGCCTACCTAACCTAAGCACAAAAAACAGAGCTTCAAGACGTCTGGAATGACCTGTCATCAGACAAAACACTGTCTCAGAAATTGTACAGTTTGTGCATAAAAATGCTCTCCCATAGAGAATGTAGCTGCTATGAAGCTGCAGATCGTTTAACCCGTACTGCTTTGTATGGAAAATCTGAAAATATAGTATGGCTAAGTCTTGGTCCTGCTAAATCTAGAAAAAATAGTTCTCAAATCATACGACGACATAGAAAAATAATCCCAACAGCCAAGACATTTTGAAAAACAATTTACTAGACACATTCTACCCAAACAGAAGTACCACTTTGGAAAGCATGTTCCTATACCACATAGCCCAAAACTTCACATACAAAAATAATATAAAACCCAATGAAAAAAAAGGTAGATACAGAGTGACAAATTGTGAAGGCAGCTTAGTAAAACTTACCAAACCAAGTTTAATTAATCATATCAAATTGTCATTAAAAACTCCTCAACATAAATAATTATATTACATGTCCCTGCTACAACTCTTTAAACCATGGAGAAAAGAAGAAGAGATACTAGATATCTATGACTCCTATGAAGACACTTTCAAAGCAAATGAAATCACTATAACCGATGTAAACTTTACACAGTACAAAACAATGTTGCACAATGAACAGCAACACGAAGAAGAACTCCAGGACCAACTAGATAAGGACACTCCCGATACTAGTCAACCTTCTGTAACAGGAAGCCAAGAACTACTGGGACAGCCACTAATAGCAAATGAGGCAGAATTAGCTATGACAGAAGTAGAAAACACAATGTGTCAGTATGAAGATACAGAAGACTTAACTGTACTACAATCAAAACTAAACAATGAACAGCGTAGCATTTTTCGAGAAGTAACAAAAGAAATTGCACATGGTGGACAACATGAAAATAAAGAATGTACCTGCCAAAATTACAAACCTATACTACTATACGTCAGTGGTGAAGCTGGTTCAGGCAAAACATTCTTAATCAAAATCATCAGCAAGTTCCTTCAACAATTGACAAACAACAAACTGTCAGCTGTTGTAACTGCCCCACAGGTTTAGCTGCCTACAACATAGGCTGTGTTACTTTACACCGATTACTTCTCCTGCCAGTAGAACACGAAAACAAATTAGAAGATTACAAACTTTCTACAGAAGCTGCAATGGAACTACGCAGAGTGTTAAAACAAATGAAGATGCTACTAATAGATGAAGTGAGCATGGTCTCCAACCTAATGTTGGTTTGATTCACCTCAGATTACAAGAAGTACTTAAAACAAACTACGAAGAGCTCTTTGGAGGAAAACACATTATTGTTTGCGGAGATCTTCTTCAATTGACACCAGTGAAGGGTGAACCTATTTTTAAAACCTTAGGACAAACTCTGCCGTAAAACTGTTGGCAGCATAAGGAATGTTAACGTTTGGCAACATTTCCAATACAGAGAATTAACAGAAAACATGCGACAGTCTGCAGACCTCACCTACGCCAACTTTTTAAAAAGTATTAGAGTTGGTGTACTATCTCAAGAAGCACAAGCAATATTAAAAACCCGTCACATCCATGCACTTTATGGCCATAACTCATGTGCTACTGATGTCCTGGAACAATTAGCACACAAAAATGTCAATTGTATGTCCTTGATGCCAACTCTTGCAAGCTGTTCCAAAATCAATGAAACAATATTGAAAAAAGAAATGCAACCAATAATTGAAATTTCCGCAACAGACAAACTGGACGTACATGGTATGACACTACCCATGTGTCAACAAGCCACAACAAGACTAAATACCTTGGAAAATTTAATCTCCAACACAGCTAGTTTGGAGAAAATATTAAAATTATCTTTAAACTATAGAGTAATGCTTAAATGTAACCTTGATGTGGAGCAAGGACTAGTTAATGTAGCACTGGGTACAGTTGTTGGCTTTCAAACACACCCACGTGACAACAACATTCAGTTTGTCAATGTTCTCTTTGACAAACTTTCAGAAGTAAAAAAGATCAGGTGCTCAACAGCTCGATTCCTTCTTTTGAAAGACATGTATGTATGAACAGAACAATTTTCTCTAACTCGAGCATGTGCAGTCACCATTCACAAATCACAAGGTCTAATCTTAGATAAAGCATTGATAGATATTGGGAACACAGTCTTCAAAGAAGGCATGAGCTACATAGCACTATCACGCTTACGCTTACGTACACTTGACGGTCTATTTCTAATCAACTTTGATGCAAGTAAAGTAAACCCTGATATTCCTTGCATTTTAGAATACAATAGACTACGTTCACTATACACCCCCCAGCAAAACTTTGTAAAAGAAAGAGAGTAAAAGAAACTAATACTTCATTAATTAGTACAACCAAAGAAGAATCTATTACTCAAAGTAACTCAGGTACTTTTTCAAAGAAGCAACACACACTCCAAAAAAATGACTTGGACCCAGAACTATCTGGTCCATTCAAATTTTCAAATATAACTGTGTAAGTTACTACGCACATGGAGCAATCAATGTTCTACTTCAATTGCCTTCAATTATTGACAACATTTACTTACACAGTACAGTCCAATTGTGTTTGCAAATGTTAGTCCTTCATAGAAATGCAACCAACAATCCTTAAAACACCTACAGTGTTCATGGAATAAAAAAAGAATTGGACTTCTGTGCTGGAATGGTGAAATTCACTATAAACAAACAAGAAGATCCACAAGAATTTCTAATGTACTTGCTACAAGTACTGGAAAACAAAAACATACCTATACATGTGGAAACATACATGAACTCTGTGCAACAATAAGCAATATGAGCAAATCCCTAATCAACGTTTAGTGTATGTATCCATACCCTATCCATTTCAGCAACTTGTACAAATTGCAAACCATGGCAAATGATGTACTACCTGCAATTCAGATAATTGATCCACCTTACTAATACAAACACATAGTAGATATATAATATTAATGCTTCTACGTTACAATGCAGATGGTACCAAAAACAACTGCAAGCTGACTGGAGTCACACATGGTCAAGTATCGCTTGGTAAGAAAACATTCACAACAATAGGAATAATCTACCACGCAGGAGCCACAACCAATGCAGGTCACTACACTGCATATATAAAAAAGAATTGTGGATGGTTCAAATGTAATGATAATGCCATTACTCTAAAGCAGAGATTACCAGCAAATCTTATAAACACTTATTTAATCTGCTTAAAACCAAAATGTAATAACTTATCTGTACTTAAACATTAACAAAACTTCAATTACAAAACTATAAACAGTTAGAATATGCCGGTATCTAACTGCCCCAAGATTTTTCAACAACCAAACAAATAAATCAATACCACTAATAAATAATCTCTACATAAACATTAATAAAACTTCAATTAAAAAACTATAAACAGTAGAATACGCCAATAGGTATCTAACTGCCCTAAGATTCTATAACAACCAAACATATAAATCAATACCACTAAATTATAATAAGAAATAAACAGTTAGAATACGCCAATAGGTTCTAACTGCCCTAAGATTCTGGGGCCGATTCATGGAACAAATGGGCACCGAAAATCTTGGCGCAAGCTAGCGCAAGCGTGAAAGAGCAAGGCAACGCGCGCGCATGCGATTCATGAAAGGGCCTGCGCGTGTTTATTCCGGGATGTGCATTAAATCCGAGTGTGGCGCGCACGGGCGCACAGGTCACAGCAACATCCAGACCGCCAGGTGAGACGCGCACAGCAAAAGCACACGTCAGCGCACACACCAAAAAGGGGACAGAACACAGGGCGGAACAAGCAGAATGGGGAACAATGCGTGAAAAAGAAGGCGTAACTGGGGAAGTACTGCAGGGAAATACATGGAACGCCCACACACACGCGAACAACACATATTCCTGGAATCGAATACAGTAAACCCACACATGCAAAAAGACGCGCACAGGCGTCAACACGTCCGCCACTCGAAGGAAGGTGGAATCGTCCCTGCACACAGTATAAAAGTGTGCACAAACAACAAACACGTTTATATAGCTACGATGAATGCCCCATTTGTCGCAGCACTGGTCGTGGGACACCGCAGGAGGAGGAGAATAGCCAGGCTGTGCATTTTTTTGCCCCGGACCAGCCTTTTTGGGATGCCTGATGACCAGGTCTATGGCAGGTAACGGTTTCCACCTCGTATCATCCTATATCTCTTCAGGCAGTGGGAAGATGACCTTACATCACCAACTCTGTGCTCCCAAGCATTGAGCCTCTTGGAGAAGGTGCTCAATGTCCTGCATTTTTTGGCCACTGGGTCATTTCAGTGGACAACTGCCATAGTGAGGGGGTCTCACCGACCACGCACTCACGCTGCCTACACCAGGTGTTGGCAATCATGACTGCGTGCCCCTCAGTCCGCAGTCAAATATACATGCCCAGAACAGCCGCAGAAGGCAGGCAGTGCCCAGGACTTTTTCTGGGTGGCACACTTCCCCAAAGTGATCGGTGCCATAGATTGCACCCATGTGGCCCTACGTCCACCTAGGGCCACTGAGCACATCTATCGAAACCGCAAGCACTGGCATTTCATCAACGTGCAGGTTGTATGCGATGCCTCTGTCTATGCAAACTACCCTGGGTCTACCCATGACAGTTTCATATTCAGAATGTCTGCCCTGAGCCGGGCCCTGGAAGCTGGGAAGCACTGCGACACATGGCTCCTAGGTGAGTACAAATGCCTGTGCACATGCATGCATGTCACACACAGACAAATACACAAGCCCAACTAATCACAACCATTATCTCCATCCCAGGAGACAGTGCCTACCCTCTGAGCAACCACATGATGACGCCAATCCGGAACCCCACCACACCACTCCAGGTAAGATAAAACGCTGCCCATATTGCAACCAGGGGCATAGTGGAGCGCACATTCAGAGTGCTCAAGTCACGCTTCCGCTCACTTCACCACTCTGGCGGCCAGCTACTATATGCACCCCCAGTAGCGTGCATGATCATTGTGGCAGCATGTGTCCTGCACAATGTTGCAACACGGTGGGAAGCACCGGCGGACATGGTGGTGCCCCCACATCCCCAACCAAATGCACAAGCGCTGCCCATGGGAGGGGAAAGGGCACGTGGTGAGGCAGCCCGGACCCAGCATGTGGCCACATTTTCCACCTAAACTCCCACCCCTGCAGAGTGCACACAGGCCTGGCACATACCATGTTACAATCGATGATGACAAAGAGACAGTCAACTGTCACAACCTTACCACCCTGGGAATGTTGCCACGGAAGTGCTTCATTGTGTGCATCCCTAGCTACTTAAACATAACCAATCCTGTGTGACCAAAAGGAACACATGCAAGGTGTGTATCACACCACCCCCTGGAAAACAGGCCATGATAATCACTGGTATATCACCCAAACCCTCCCAGCCCACATCAACCTTGTGTGCCACACCATGACATGGCATGCAACCGCAAAAGCCAATGACCAGTTACATATGAAGTGACATGTGATAAATGGAAAGAGGGCCAAGACAATCACGCCCAGAATCAGATGAAATGACTGACCAACAAACTCCCACACATACCAAGTCATACACAAATGCTTGCCACCAGTGGTAGCATCACCAAAAGACTGAATGCCTGTTCACATGCACATTGGCCATGCCAAATTCGCTACTCCCTAACCCGTATGCTGTGTGTGTCTCCTGCTGCTCAGCACACAGCACAGTGAGCAGCCATTGTGTTGGGGATACACCTTGAGCATCACATAAAAAGGACAAACAACAAAAATAACCTATTGCGCATGTACACGATTCCCAAATGGTAATTGATCATGTGCTGCAGGGACACAGCGTGCCAGAGAAGGCAATCTGTTTGCACCTGTGGGCATGGAAGGGTGGTTGTACGTGTGTTGGAGAATTGTGTAACTGTGTGTTTCAGTAGGGACATGCACTCAATATAAACATGTGAAATCAAGTGACCCTCAGTGTCCTGTACACCTCACATCCGAACATTTCCCATGTGTACACCCCAGCATGTCATACCACAACAGTCCCCTGACACCTGAAAAGTAAACACAACACAAGAACAGCCATTGACCAGCAGAACATATCATGTACATAGTACCCCACAATGACAATGTCAGAGAGTGCCCAAACACTGTAGCCCAAGCTTACTGTCCAACAACAAAAGGTCCTCCATCATTTAAACATCATCATGACCTAAACAACTGTGTCTGGGGTATGTAGCCTTCTGCCTTCTAGTCTACCTGGCTACAGGATCCCCCTACCCCTTGGTCTCCATGTTCCACCTTGCGTGTAAATAGGGTCCAGCCCTCTCAGAGGCCACCTTGACTGGTAAAAATACCAAATCACAGAGAACTCCAAGGAGCCAAACCCCCAAACCAGGGAAAAAGACTGTAGCCACCAAAAAACCCTGGAAGAGTCTCCAGTAGATGACTTCAAGTTGCAGAAAATGTCCAAGCAGAATGATAGAACAACCAAGGTAGCACAGTTCAACAATGGTTCAACAGTATGGGTACCATTGTCAGTACACAATATACAATGAGAATGCAACAACTGATGGGTAGTGTCACAGCTCCGGTTTCCAGGCGCAGGAGTGGCACAAACCAACCACCCCCTCCGTGGTCTGGGCACCTGCAAGGTAAAACGTACACAAGCCTCCGAGACCCCGGCGCCTTAGCACTGCGTCTGAGGTCATCCCAACGCTTTTTGCACACTTGAGCTGTGTGCACCTAATGCCCGAATGCAATCACACAATCCGCAACTTGCATCCAGTGGGACATATGATGGGCAGCCATAGTGTGACAATTCGGCCCCACCAGCATATCATGGTTGTGGAACCCGCACATAGTCCACAAGGAAGTCCAGTTCCTGCATGCAGAAAGACTTCTTCCTTGACGTGCCGGAGGCCGGAGCTGTGTCTGGGGTCCCAGCCTCTACTGCAGGTGCAACTTTCCTCCTCTTGGACAGTGGTCCGGACCCTGACTGACAAATGCCGTCCTAATCAGTATGGACAGTGGCGCTGGTGGATTGAACCAAGGGAGTGGCAGGTGGACACAAGGATGGAAGCCCTGACTTGCGTCGGTGGCTGCTGGGTGCCCCTGACTTGACCCTGCGCAGCACATCTGCTGTGCTAAGGTCACTGACCGGGACTGTCCTGGATGGTAGACTCACAGCCGGGGTGGTGTCGACTGCATCTGCCCATGCACTTGCCGACACCCGGCTGCTCGGGGCAGCAGATGACAATACTGCCCCAGGGACATATGCCTCGGTCAGGGCAGCCCTGCGTGCACTTACCCTGTGCCTCCTGAAATCCTGGAAATCATCCAGGGACTCTTCTGGTGCCAACGCAGGATGCGCTGGCCCACCCTGAGCCTGGGTGGTGGTGTCCTGCAGCTACCACTACCCTTGGGCCCGTGGCAGTCGATGAAACGGACTGCTGGGTCACATGGGTGCCAGTGCCAGATGCAAGAGCTGCATCTCCCGTAACCGCAGGGGGTGGTGGCATTACTGCACCAACATGTGGCACAACATTGTGCACCCCTGCCTCTTCCCCCCCTGCGGCCACCCTGGACACCCTGGAGTCCCCCTACTACCTGGTCATCCCGGCCACGTCCCTGACCACGACCACCACATGGAGTATGCCCAGCTGAGGCGCCCCTCACCATTCGTGGCATCCTAGCCATGGCACAGATGGAGTAGTGCCGGCACAGATGGAGTAGTGCCAATGGGAGGTGTACACAACACTTGTCCTGGCAATTGGGGTAAAGGGGGTGGGATACAAGATGTTAACAGCACACCTGTACACCTGCAAGGCTGTATATGACCCCGGTGATAAAGTGACGGGTCACGCAACGCTCAGGAACCCTAAACCTGCAGTACAACCGTGCACGCAACCCCCGGTAACTCACGTGTGTGGAATTAACCTCCCGCAATATGCGTTGGCACCCATGGACACAAAAAACACGTATGTGTGGGACACACAGGCTACTATGACCTCGAAAATCACTACGCGACACACAGGGGCACCCGCAGTGGGAAAAATAGCCTGCGCGACTCACCGTCAGACTAGCGTGATAATGAAAAACACGCGTAGCCAATACCCCCACCAAAAGAAGAAATACGTCCTTGATCCGATGTGAAGTTGTGATGGCGCGTGAAACAACACAAAGTAGCAACACACACGTTGGTCTCCATGAAAGGCACGTACAGCAAACTGCTGGCCCCGCTCACCTTTAACCCGTGCTGAGGGAAACACCTGCGCACGTCACTTCTCTTACGCGCTTAGACCCTTTCTTTGGATTACACGCATTAACATGCAGACGTGCTGTTTTTTCACGTGCTGAATCACTATGCACCCATCACAAGGGAAATGCCCGCGTGCGTTACACACAGATGCGCTTACGCGCTAAGGGCCCTTCCTCAAATTACATGCTGACATGCTGTATTTTCACATGTCAAATCACTCCGTATCAAGCTGGCCACGTGACAACAAATGGAAGACCACGCTCCTGCCCAGAAGCCAAATTACTGCCCCCAGAGCCCGAGCCCGCTCTCACCTGCCATCTGCTGCTGCCTGCCTGCTTGCTGGCCACGTGCCCTGCTATTTGGTGCCTGTACGTCAGGCATCTGCAGGGGTCCAGTTGCTGTGACCACCCCTGCTGGAACAGAAGACTCCCAACTGACGTTCCATGCTCCACAGCCCAGCACCAGGACCCAGTTGCCCACCCACAACTGCCTCGGGGTTGCCATGTTGGGGGAAACACCATCAGAGACCACTGTCAACCCAAAGCCAAAGAGGCAGAGGGCTACCAGCTTCAGTGCCACAGAAGTTGGTATCCTGATGGAGCAAGTGCTGGTGCATTATGATGCCCTCTTCGGAAGACGATGCGCCGACAATGAAGGACGGAAGAGGATCTGGAAGAACATCATGGCTGCCATCAACGTAGAGGGAGTGGGAGCCCACGACATGCAACACGTCCGGAAGCGCTGGGAGGACTTCAGGTCCAGGACCCTCAGCATGCATGCAGAGGGGTGCTGGGTCTACCCTACCAACATCCAGATGAGGGTCGTGGAATGGATACGCCCAGCGCTCCACCTCCAGGTCCTTGAGAGGCAGACCCGTCTGGAGTCGAGCGCTAAGTGTCCATGCGTACTGATTGGACGCAGTGCATGTTGAGATGTGCCAGGAGTGTGCAGGTTGGACATATGTCTTGAAAGGCCCATGTATGGATGTGGATGTACAGGGACATGAGCCTGCCGCATGTGAGCCCAGTCATGTGTGAGGCCCATCAATGGTGTATGTGTTCAAATGCATGATGCCCAAATGCATGTGGGGGTGCACACATGTTTACTTTTCTGTCTATGTACTATGGCATGGTTGGGGTGTGACACATGGATGCTGGTTCCACCTTCATGTACATGCATGTATGGTGTACATGTGCGTGTGTGTGTATTTCACATGTGTGCCACTGTGATACATTATGGATGCATGTGACACCGACATGTAGGAGGCTGCTTGGCAGATGTGACATAGTTCCCGATGATTTCACTGTGACAGGTGGTGGAGATGTACAGATGCATGTATGTCTGGTGGCGTGTGTGCATGTGTTTGGCACTCCCCGTGCTGCATGTGACGTCAGGCTGACCTTCGGATGCTCATGCTGTTGTATGTGTATGGATGGTGCTGCCTGCTGCATCATTCCTGTTAATTTACGCATGTGTGTGGGTTCAAATGATATGTGTGTTGGGGAGTGTGATGCCATCTGTGAAGTTTGACACTGCCAGTCATGTGCAACTGTCATGTGTGTATCAGACCATTGTACAGTGACCTGATGCCTGTGTTCTGTCTCTCCATGTCTGCAGCGTCCACTGATGAAGAGGACGGAGACGGTGCTGTGGAGCACAGCGGCGGGAAGTCCACCGCCAACAGGAGATGCAAGGCCCAGCTCCCCTCCCATGTTGTCATCTCTTCGGGGAGTGAGGAGTCTGGTGCCGCGTCCTTGGCCGCAGCAGCCGAGGGTAGGTCCAAAAGGCAGAGGTCGGAGGTTGACTCCTCGGCAGCAGAAGGGGCAGCTGAGACCCCACAGGGGCCTATGGAGGAAGATGGCACTGAGGTTGGTGGGGGTTTGGTTGAGGAAGAGGCTGTGGAAGGCCACGCACAGGGCCTGGAGGGGGGATTCCACTGGTGCTAGTGGTGCAGTCCAGGGGCAGGGACAGGAGGCAGCACAGGTGGCCGCGAGGTGTCTGTGTGTAATCCTGTCCCCGATCCTGTGACTGCATCATCCGGCACCAGCAGGGATGCCTTCGTCCAGACCGGTTTTCAGGGAGGGGATGCGCAGACAACAACTGGCCATCCTCTCCCTGCGGACATGGCAATCCGGGACCGTGTTAAGCCTGTCCTGGCTGGGGTGGCGTTGCGTCAATGTGGCATTCGGGATGACATGCAGGGTTCTCGTGAGGACAATGCACATTATTTCAGATGCCTCATTGACCGCGCCAACCTACTAGGACGGGTCACCAGTGTTGGGTTCCTCCGTGTGCTGGAACTTCTACCGACCCCATCCTCAACTGAAACCCCTATGCGCCAGTTGTCCTCCGTGCCATCTTCCTGCCCACGTATCACCTGGGCACCCTGTGGAGCTGCCCCTGACCCAGTGGCCAGGCTGGTGGAGGACACATCCCTGCCACAGTCGGGAGTCAGAGGTCCAACAGGGGTGACCACCCCAACAACTGGACCCCAGCAGGAGGAGGACATGCAGGCATCGACTGGCAGGGCACATGCATGGCAGCAGCAGACTCAAGGTGGGAGCAATGATGGCTTGGGGCCATTGACATCACAGGGGCAGGCATCGGCCAGAGGGCAGGAGGACCCTGGCTTGGGCGTGTCTTCCGTGTGGCAGCGGTTGGGCCAGCAAATAGATGTGGAGCGGCGGCAGGTGGAAGAGGCACGGCTCACTATGGTCAGGGCGGAGAACTCTATGTGCAGGGTGTTGAGGCGGGCTGAGTGCCTTGAGGCAACTCGCAGGGAGTTGGAGGAGGCCACGGCTGCATCCCTGTGAGACCTCAGGGCCAGGGAAGAGGCTTGCCTCCAGGACGTTGAAGAGGAGTTCGATGATGCCCTGGCCTGGGACATCAACAAGTGAGCCGTTGGACTTGCCCGCCGCCTTTGTGCATACTTATTTAGGGTTAGGTTTCCTTTGTTTTTTCTTTCTTTTGGAGTCCATGGACTTTGCTCCAGTTTATGTAAATAGTTATTTTGATAGGATTTCTGGTAGGTTTCATTTTGATTGGGCATCATGGACCCTTCAGACTTTCACAGACTTGTACATGCTTTAGTTATTTTGTACTCCCATGGATCAATGGTATTTTTAAATTTTTCATGTACTTTGTTGGGACATTTGAAATGGACCACTTCCCTTTTTTCCTCTTGTGGATTTTTTTGTTTGTTTTGGATTCAATTATTTCTTAATTAACAAGTTTGATATTTCTTTATGTTTTTTTCATTATGTATTTTAATACACATCATATTTCTTCATTATTGGTGTTGTGTACTCTCATTGGTTTTGTGCATGTCTCAATGAGCATTGCCTCAGTCATGTGTTGCCACTGTGTGGCTCTGTTGTACATTTATGCATGGCCATGGTGGTTATTTTGAGGCTCTCATGGCATGGGTAATTTGGGAGTGGGGCAGTGGATGCCTGCGTGCTTGTACTGGGGGGGAGGGGTGGTTTGTGTAGGCATTAGGCCCATGGGTCTCTTTTGTTAGATCATGGGGTTTGATGAGCCACGTATCGGGGCCTGCTGGCAGGTGCCTGTCAATCGGTGGGGGACATGAGTCGGGGCCTGCTGACAGGTGCCTGTCAATGGTTGGGAGACATGAGTCAGGGCTCAAAAGTGCATGGTGCCATGTGGGCTGCCTACAGGGCATGGTCAGGTGTGTAGGGTACTCCCCTGTGGTGTGGGCTGCTTGAGGGGCATGGGGAGGGGGGAGAGAGCACACCCAGGAGGGCCCACAATGCCATATCGTGTGTAAAACTCCCAGCGCACCCCCGAAATACATGTACTCCGCTCGCGACAGGCCTATCGCATGTTAAACTCCATGCGCACCCCTGAAATACACGTACCCTGCTGCTGCTAGCGAAATTGCGTGTAAAACTCCCCGCGTACCCTTCGGAATACACGTACCCCGCTCGCGCCAGCAAAATTGTGTGTAAAACTCCCTGCGCATCCCTGGGAATACACTTACCCTGCTCGTGCCAGGCCTATCACGTGTTAAACTCCATTTGCACCCCCGAAATACATGTACCCCGCTCACGCCAGGCCTATCGCGTGTTAAACTCCACGCGCACCCCTGAAATACTCGTACCCCGCTGGCACTAGCAAAATTGCAATTGCGTGTGAAACTCACTACGCACCCCCGAAATACACGTACCCCACCCGCGCAAGGCCTATCACGTGTTAAACTCCCCGTGCACCCCTGGAATAGGTGCAGGCAGCCCATCCACCATCCCCATGCCCGCAGGCAGCCCATTCACCCCCCCATACCCTGCAGGCAGCCCATCCACTCTGGGCATACCCCACAGGCAGCCGAGACCACAGGGGGGACTTTTTCCACGCAATTTACCTGGCGCAAGCAGGGCACATGTATTCCGAGGGGTGCACAGGGAGTTTTACACGTGATAGGCCTGGCACGAGCAGGGTACGTGTATTCCGAGGGCTGCGTGGGGAGTTTTACACTCGATTTCGCTGGCAAGAGTGGGGTACGTATATTCTGAGGGGTGCGCTGGGAGTTTTACACATGATTTCGCTGGCGCGAGTGAGGTACATGTATTCCGAGTGGTGCGCAGGCAGTTTTACACGCATTTTCGTTGGCGCGAGCGGGGTATGTGCATTCTGAGGGGTGCGCAGGGAGTTTTACACGCAATAGGCCTGGCGCGAGCGGCGTATGTGTATTCTGGGGGGTGCGTGGGGACTTTTACACATGTTTTCGTGGTTGGGGGCTGTATGCTGGTCCACTGTCCTTTGCGCCAAGTACTGGATGTGTGCAATATTTTTGGCGCACGGGGCAGGGTTGGGTGCGTAACTGGTGCTGCTGCAGGGTCACTGCGCCATTCTGCACCACGGCTGCTTATGGATGTATAAATCCATGAATACGCTGTGCGCCTAAATGGGTTTTGGCTCACACAGCTGGCGCGGACTGCCGCACGCGCACTCTGTGCGCCAGCCGCATGTGCCACTTGTGTGCCAAATTCTATGAATTACCCCTCTACAACAACCAAACAGATAAATCAATACCACTAAATTATAACAAGAACTAAACAGTTAAAATACGCCAACAGGTATCTAACTGCCCCAAGATTTTGCAACAACCCAACAGATAGACTAACAATTTGAGAATATAAATAAAAATGATAATCTGTTACAATTCAACAACAAGTATCTAACAATATGCAACAAGCCAACATTAGCCAGAAACGACAAGTAAACACTGAAAGCACAAAAATACATGTACTGTACCAAAAGGAAAAAAAGTTTTTTTTTAATCCAACACAGATTTTTTTTTTCCCACAGACCCAATGATTTAACAACAAACACAGAAACTGAGCAAATTGCACAGTACACTGCTTTGTAATCTACTAAATATGAGGGACAAAATGAATAAAAAATGTCTATTATTCAATTACAAGTCCTTACAAACTACCAACACTAACATGAACTTTTCTTTTATCACAGAAATTGACAAAGAATATATGTACTCCAGTTATCAAACCAAACAGTAAGTATATTATAGTAAGTACAACTCATAAAAACTGCCCCATAACACAACCATTGAAGAAAACATGTAACCGTACACCACAATGCAAAATGTTTACTTCCATGGATATGTTATACTGTAGTGCTTGTTACCAATCTCTACAATCTTAATGGCATGATGTAGCCAAAACTTCACATACAAACTATACAAATCAAACAGTGCATAAACTGTACATTTGCAAATATTTCATACATATTTGATTCTATGGGTGTGATCTATGGGTGTGATATGTTGCGGTGGTTATGGCCAGGGCCTAGAGTCTTGGGTGCATGGCCTACGGTCTTCGGCCATGCACCCAAGACACTAGGCCCTGGCCATAACCACCACAGCATATCACACCCATAGATCACACCCATAGAATCAAACTTTTTAACCAGGCAGCATGGGCATTTTTTATGTCCGCGGACACCTAAAGTGTTCTAAGAACAGTTTTATTTTGCTAGCGTACTGTACGGACAGGAATAGTGTCCTTAGGACACCCCTATTTTCAGTAAGTGCGTACATCCCGGACACCAGGCCCATTCTTAGAACAGTTTCAACTTGCCTGCGAACAGTACGGACAGGAACAGTGTCCTTAGGACACTCCTGTTTGGCCAATTACGGACATCCCGGACACCACGCATGTTCTTAGAACAGTTTCAACTTGCATGTGGACACTACGGACAGGAATACTGTCCTTAGGACACCCCCATTTTGGCATGTGTGGACATCCCGGACCCCAGACCCATTCTTAGAACGGTTTCAACTTGCCTGCAGACAGTACGGACAGGAATAGTGTCCTTAGGACACCCCGTTTGCCCAATTACGGACATCCCGGACAGCGCGGCTGTCCTCGGATATGACGAACACATTAGGGGTACATGCCACTTAAATAAATACAGCATTTGACCCATCTCTTGCTCCCCTACCCTCCCCCAAGGCTCTTACACACCAACACATTTGCCAAAGTTGTATTTCTCCACCATTTGTCACCGCGCTGTCCGCGGATGTCCGCGGATCCAAGATGGTGGGCGTTCCAAAAATCTGACGCACTTCACGCTCTTCTCCATCCAATCAGCAAATACGTCACATGTCCGCAGACATCACGCAAGTCGATTAGCCAATCAAGCCACTGTCCTCGGATCGAACAGGGAAATGTGTCAGCGGAGCGGACATAGCTATCACTAATATTTTGTGACCTACTTTTTGGTCGTTTTTCAAAAACTACTGGACAGATTTTCACCAAATTTACAAAAGCATGCTTTCGGGACCAAGCCACAGCTCCTGCCGCAAATTTGGTGAAAATCCATCCAGCGGTTTGGGCTGTAGGCGTGAGCAAAGTTTTTTACCCATTCAGTCTATGGGAAAAAAAGAAGTTTTGGAACCCCCCTATAACTTTGTCCCCCCTGAACCAAACCTCACCAAACTTTGCAAAATTCAGCGTGGGCCATATACTTTCTTTGCAACGTTTGGTGTGGATTCGTCCAGGGGGAGCGGAGTTATAAGCCACCCAAAGAGTGCTCTTCCTATGGGATTAGCACCTTAACCATAACTACACGGCCACTACTGTTGCCGTGTAATATATATATATATATCTTTTTTCATTTAAGGTATTCAGAAACAACACAAGAAGAGGGTCATCCCCTTAGTTCACTTTTCAAGCAACCTACTCATTGTAAGTTAAGAAAAAGGAAATTCAAGTAACAAATAACTTAGGGAGCCAATCGCTATTGATTACTCGTCCAGCATATAATCAGTGGCAAAAACATAAAGAAAGATACATATCTTAAACTAGTTCTAGACAGGATGGCAGCTTCAGAAAGGCAAAAAGACAGCTATTCAATCTAAATGGAGGCTATGCGCATGTGTGCATTTACATGCACTTGTAAAGAGGAAGGGCCTCATTACACGGTAGGCGATAAGGGTTTACTGGTACTGGTATTTTACTGGTACCGGTAAACCATTACCGCCTTACTACGAGGTCCCTTTGCGAGTTGGGGAATTTAACGCCTGCTTTTTGCAGGCGTTAAAAACCAACCCGTAAAGGGACCAGAGAGCTAATTACGGTACCACAATTTGCGGTACCGTAATTAGCGCCTTCCCCATTCCCATAGAGCCCTATGGGGCAATGGGGGAAGGGGGAATTACCGCCCCACCAACCTTGGAATAGGGCGATAAATCCCCTTTCCACCAAGGCAGTGCCGGTATTTTACCGGCATCGACCAAGGTGCTAATAGCACCTTGGTCCACCGCCATCTGTGTAATGAGGCCCGAAGTCTTTGATATCGAGTGAGACCTAGCCATTTTTACTCACCCATACATTACAAGAAAGGGCGGGTACATGTCACTAATCCTTAAAAGACTTGAATGTCTCCTTTATTCTGGTGTTAGGGTTCCATAGAGCCAGAAAAATCCCATCCACACACACCTCACCAATGAATGTTGGTGACTGGTCTGGATAGGTGGTGGAATGACTCTAAAAATCCCCTCCTTGTTGGTCTCATTTTGCAGCTGCTGCAGTCTGCCCGCTCACTACCTGCTATTGTAAACTGTATGTGGCGAAAAATGGCTCGTCTGTAGTAGGTTGGGAAGAGCAAGCTGCTTTATGCATCAGGATTCACCCTGGGGAGGAAGTTCCCATACTGAATATTTTAAAAGACAATAATGACATCAAAACCACACTTGCAAAGCAGTTCCCCAAAGTGTTCAATGAGATAATTGGACTTCTGGAAGGATTCCAACACAAGATAATTCTTAAGAAGGGGGCAAGACCCATATCACATAGAGTGATAGAAGTGTTCCCATTGGTAGAAAAGAAGCACTGAAAAAGTTACCTTCTCGTTTTTGTGAGCAGAATATAATTGAACCTATAGAAAGTTCAGAGTGGCTGGCCCCCATAGTGTTGGTGAAGAAACCAGATGGAAGCATAAGGATGTGTGTAGACCTGAGAGACCTTAACAGAAACATCTGGATAGATAGACACCCCCTTCAGAATATAGGAGAATCGTTGACGACCATGAAGCTGGCCAAGTTTTTCAGCACACTAGACCTATCTTCGGCTTTGGAAAAAGATTCCAAAAGTTTGACGTCATTTGTTACTCCACTGGGTGCATTTATGTTTAAAAGGATGCCTTTTGGCCTTGCCTCGGCTGCGGCGGTTTTCAAAGACTGATGTAATTCTTGTTTGGTGGTCTTCAAGGCGTATATTGTTTGCAAGATGATATCTTGATATCTGCCAATACAGAAGAGGAACATGATGTGAAACTGTTGGGTGTACAAGTTATTAATTAAGTGTGACAAAGTGTCGTATTTAGACCACTCAATTGACATCGATGGAATCAGTCCCTAAAAGGAATTAATGAACACTATCTTGGGCATCTCTGAACCAGAAAACAAAGATCAGTTAAGAGGTTTTTTTGGGGATGACGGAATATTATTTTAAGTTTCTAAATGATTACACCAACAAAACTAAAAATATGAGAGGACTCATGAAGAAATCTGAATTTTTTTTGTGGTCAAACGAATGTAAGAATGAATTTAATCAGATAAAAGCCACAATAAATGAAGCACTTACAATGGGGATGTTTGACTGCAAGGCCACAATCATAATATCAGTTCACGCCAGCAAAATTGGTTTAGGTGGTGTATTAGAACAACTACAAGAAAAATGATTGGTCACAATTGCATTTGCGGCAAGAGTCCTGAGAGGTGCTGAGTTGAACTATTCTACGATAGAGAGAGAAGCCTTAGGGGTGAAGTGGATATTAGAACACTTTAGGAACTTAGTGTGTGGATTACCCATTTTACTCAAAACGAATCATAAGCCTCTTGTACATGTGTTACAATATAAAATACCACATTTAATATCACCAAGGATTAGACATTGGATTTTGGACATAATGCAGTACAACATCTGTTGCACTCCAGGGAAGCTAAATCTAGTGGCCGATTGTTTCTTCAGGTTGCCATGGGATTGTGCAGATACCAATGCTGAGCTTCAGAAAGAATAAGAGTGTAATGACATAATTGTTACCATAAATCCTGGCATGACAAAAGCAGAATGGAAGAATATAGCTGACATTGACCCGGAACAAGCAAATATCAGAGAAGCTATTAATAATGGCTGGAACAAATATGATCAAAGTTTGGGAGAATTGGTTCAAATTAAGGAAGAATAGTGGATGGACTCAGAACATCTTTATAGGGGAGATCGTGTCATTCCTCCAACAAAACTGAGAAACAGAATAATTGCTTTGGCCCATGAAGGACACTTAGGAAGGAGTTTAACTAAGAGAGGAGTCAGAAGTAATTATCCTCCCCAGGGTGAATCCTGTCGCTAAAGCAGCTTGCTCTTCCCAACCTACTACAGACGAGCCATTTTTCGCCACATTCAGTATACAATATGTTTCCCTATCACAGAAACTTAACTTCACCCATGTGCATCCTATAATATCAATGGGGGTTTTACCATACCCCATTGCTCTCACTCCTGTGCATTGCATCTCCTGTAAGTTGCCAGACAGTACGTTGACAAATGTGTTGATGTCAGCCATGGTATACGGAGACTACGTGTCCACCATGATAGGTAAGGATACTCCATTGATCTGCATGTTTACCCATGGGCCTTTGTTTCCTTCTATTTATGTGATTGTGAGGATCTGTATATGTTGCATATTCTCACTGCCAATGGTCAGCATGTTGTCAGGTCCAGGATTATCTTCCACTGCTCTCACTGTGTTTCTTGATGGCCTGCTCGAAGAATATCTACTGAATCTCCCCCTTCTTCCATGGGTGTTCCTGCACACCTTAGCAAAATGGCCTGTGTGACTGCATTTGTAGCATTCAACAGCTGCAGCAGGACATTCTTTCTCAATGTCATTATGTCTATACCAGCCACATTTTTGACATCTGTTCTCATTTTCTCATGTACCCAGTATCTCTGCCCCTCCTGGAGCTGGCTCTCGAGTTTTTAGTGGACATTCCTCTTACCATTGCGACCAAAGATTCATTTGTGTCGTCTCTGGCTTCTTCGTGGACCGTTTTGATCTCCTTATCCTCTGTTTTGTCAAACCTTTCTCTCATGCATCTATCGCCAAGTTCCATAGGTCTGACAATATCCACTGACTACTCTAATGATGGATCTTTGGTTTGCCACAGTCTTTGTTGTATTCGTGAGTCAGCCACATTTAACACCAACTGATCCCTAAGGTATTCCTCGCTGTCACCCGTGAATTTACATGTGGACATAAGTCCCCCTCAGAGCTGCAATGTAGACATCTATTGATTTGCCTTTCAATTGACGTCCCAAAAAAAATGTGTACCTTTCCAGCACCGCATTTGTTTTGTTACCAAAATGTCTGGCCAGTTTTCCTATGGAGTAAAGGAGAAGATGATCAAGGAACCTAAGAAGTCATCAAAGGGTGAATCCAGATTCAGAGCACCACAGAGAGTACATAGTTGTGCTGGCAAATCCGTAGTGTTGGAAGATGGGAAAATGTGATCCTGTGATGACATTGTGAAAGTGCATAAGGATGATAGCAGACCGAGTACCAGCAAGCATAACTCTCGAAGAGAAATAGACCATACTCAGGAAATGGACCTTACTGTCTGGGAAATGCAGGTTGCAGTCCATGATAAAGGATACAATGTGGTAGTGAGTGACAATGAAGCTGCCAAGTGTGGATTATCCAAAAGGAATCGCAGGATGATCCAGAATTTCAACAGTGACTATGTTTACTACTAATGAAGTTTAACCACTTGGTGAACTTCCATGTATCCTGCTCAATGCATTAGAGGTACTTCGTCCCCAATTGTTATGATGAATACTTGCACGAATGAATATATCTATATATAACGTAGTTTATTCTGATGAGCGCCCGGAGCCTAACACCACCGGGCAAGTTCAGATACAAGAATGGTTCTGGAATGAGTACATTCCAGAACCATATTACAAATGCATTACGCAATTGCGTACAACACTAAATGTATGAATCCACTACATAACACCTGCCTGTCTAGAATATCCACACTTATCTCAGTAGATCAAGATAACTGTGCTCAGTTGACAGGTTCATTTAAGGAACACACCAGCATTTTCCAGCATTCATGAAGCACGTTCCATCAAAGAGGAGTATCAGGCAGGGTCGGACTGGGACAAGAAATAGGCCCGGACACCAAAAATAAAGTGGCCCATCCCTCGCCTCAAAAAAGTGGCCCACCCCTCGCCTCAAAAAAGTGGCCCACCCCGTGCCTTAAAAAAAGTGGCCCTCAAACCATCATCCGTGAATCGCGTCAATTCATGGCTTTACAGAAAATGCTATGTATGGAGGGTTCATGTGTCTGTTACATTACAACACAACTCATAAAATAACATTACTTTGCATACAGTTCTGTGACAGGGTCCGTCCACAGCTCTGAGGCGCAGGAGTGGCATGAACTAACCACCCCCAGTGTGGTTTTGGGACCTGCTGCAAGTCAATGCTTATACAGGGCTCTTCAACCCCAGCAGGGAATGAGGGTTAGGGTGATGATGGTTGGATAGGAGGGTGGTAGGGAAACAGGATTGAGATTTAGGGAGAGGTTATGGATAGGTTGGGGGATGTAAGGCAATAAAACACACACACAGCAGGATAATAAAATATTAAACCGCATGCTCCCTGGTGCCTCCTATCAAGGCAGCCCCTGTGCTGTGTGGACCCGAAGACCTGCTTCTTTCAGGCCAGCCCCGCAGGCTATGACACTTGATTCACTGTTTGGTTGGACAATTCAATTTCCCCAAGGTACAGTGTGGAATTCAGCATTTAATCCTTGACTAGGTGCTCTTCCTTGTTAGGGATTAAATGTCTAATCGTCCCCATTAGGGCATACCGGGGTCATTCTTGAATAACTATGTTCACCCATGTTACTTAACTTCATCAGACACGATATCAAAAAAGGTATGTGCATTTTAGGGGATCCTTTCAGTAGTTTAAGTGGGTCTGCCACTCCGTTTCCTAGTAAATCTGCTGGTTCAGCTCTACACTTACCAACACTACCCAATGTTTGATGTGGAGTTGGGATGGGCGTAATGCAACAGGAAGATGTGCTGACAGTTTTGTACATTGAGGTTGTGGTGAAATGTGAGAGTGACTCAAAGTGAAGATTGGCAACGGAGGAGTCGGTCAGCCAGGGTGAATGTTATGTAGCCTTTGCATAGCAGTGAGGCAATGCTAAAGTATTCAAAAATAGTAGGTGAGCGGCATATATGCAAAAATTGAGAAGTCTGGTAACGGAGGTAACCTATAGTGCAGCCTCAGGTTTCTGGCACAGCTAGATTCACAAAACATCACACTCACAACAACCTGACACTATGTTTCTGGGGGCTGCTTATATTTCATCTATATTGCCATTGGTCCACACGTGATGACATTGCTGTACATGGGAACAGATCTGGATAAACGTCAGTTGTGTGCCCAGTGGGGAATAATGCACAGCAGCACTCGAAACATATATAGTCAGTTGTGTGCAGTATAAAAGTAACGTTTCTAGTTGGTCGGTCATGCAGCACAAGGGTGTTAGTGCAGTTTGGATTTTGGAAGGCCATCCATCTTCTCTTATGGCAGACCATATGGTTTATCGATCTTTCTAATTGGGCGGGAACGCTTCGTTAACTTACGGATCTGTGTGCCTTTTAGAGATGCGCTGAAGGGACCGTAAACCGTGGACCCGGGGATCAAACCTGTGTTGCTCCATGTCATCTTGCTTTCAAGGCGAGCACGTTGCCCCCCTAAGCTATCCTCCCGAGACCTAGTTCGTGTGTGATTTTCTTTGGGCACAACTTGCAGCAGCCTGTGTTGGGAAGAAGCCACGAAGGGGCAGTTTGGGGAGTACAGAAAGCGGCATGCATGGGCAAATATAATCTAGGCTCCCCCTAACTAAGAGCAGAATTGGAGGAATAGAACTGAGGGAGAGCCGCATGAGGTAGAACCGGGCACTGGGGCAGAATAGAATGAAGGGGACACGAAGCCACGAAGGGGCAGTTTGGAGAGTACAGAAAGCGCCATGCATGGGCAAATACTATCTAGGCTCATTCTAACTAACAGCAGAATTGGAGGAATAGAACCGAGGGAGAGCCGCATCGGCACTGGGGCAGAATAGAATGAAGGGGACAGCACGCGATATATTGGGGCAGAACCGTAACCGCAATGTAAAACGCATACGAACGAAGTCCTATGTTAAGGCAATAAAACACACACACACAGCCCCGCCCGCCTTGTGCCTATAGTATCAAGGCAGCCCTGGCCCTGTGCTGTGGTGGACGTGGACCCGAGGCGAGGACCCAACCTGCTTCTTTCAGGCCCTCCGCCGCCCCCGCAGGCTATGACATGAAGGGTAAAGTTAAACCGCAGACCCGGGGGATCGAATCAAACCCGTGTTGCTCCATGTGGGACTCGTCTTGCTTTCAAGGCGAGCACATTGCCCCCCGGGCCCCTAAGCAGCTATCCAAGAGTTGGAAATGTGCACATGAAACTGTCACCAAACACGAGCCCGCCCCCACGAACCATTACCTTACTTGACAGTCGTGCCGCAGCACATCACAGCTTCTAGGAGTGGCACTGCACCGGAGTGCCATGCAGGGAATGCAGCCCATTCATGCCAGCTCTGGTACCACTACCAACCTGCGCCAATGAACCCACTCGGACCCCCTAAATCCGAGAACTGGGTAAACATCGAGACCCCTGAGAGGCCGGCCCCATCTGCTTGCAGAGATCAGGTGCTGCTCACCCTAGTGTTGGGCTTCACCCTCAGCCCCACCTATGTGAATCTGACCACCACTACCCCCCGCATGAAGGGGGGGGGGGTCCCATAGTACATTTTGGCCATTTCCAGCAGTGTGCACATTTGCATGTTTCAAACCATTCCATTGAAGACATCGAGTGCATGCTGCTGCACGCCCTCCCTTGTTGGCAGACCTCCCGAGACCGCCTAGTTTGTGATTCGTGTGTAATTTTCTTTGGGCACAACTTGCAGCCGCGCAGCCTGTGTGCATGCTGGACCAACGAAGCCACTGGCATGAAGGGGCAGTTTTGGGGGAGTACGAGACTAGTACTGTACAGAAAGCGGCATGGGCAAATCTAGGCTCAAGAGAGCAGAATTGGAATAGAACTGGGAGAGGACTAGAGCCGCATGGCATGAGGTAGAAGGCAGGCACTGAGAGGAATTTGGGGAAGAATCGAATGAAGGACAGCGCGCAAGAACCTACCTAACCTAACCGATGTAAAACGAAGATATGAACTCGAAGTCCTGTCCTTACCTGATTCTGCAGTGCACAGTTTGAATCGCTGGCAGGCTGTGGACTGGCCTGGTAGCCCTGGCAGCCGGCCTCCTCCGACTCGCCTGCCCGGCTGCAGCCCTACTGGTCTCAGTGGCTGTGGGCAGGGCACTAGTGGGCACTAGAAATGGGCTGGCTGGCTCCCTCCTGCGAGTTGTGGTGGTGGTCCACCACTGGACTGGTCACTGGTGTGCGGCTGCAGACGTGCTCAGCTGGCTCAGACTTTCTCTGTCTCTAGAGTCGTCTCTCGTATGTGCCCGCTGTGCTATGCGCCGTGTTGTGGTGCAGTGGTGTGGCCGCCAAAATCATGCCCAGGGTCAGAGAGGCCCTGCAAATATCCTCAATCATCACGTCACAAGGTGTGCCGACGTCGTTGGACCTGGCGGCACAGAGTCTATGTCGACTCGGGCGCTGCCACTCTGCAGAAGAATTTTCATTGGCCCCCGCCTTGTTCTGCGGCGGCCGCCAGGCCCCAGGCACAAGTTGCTGTTTAGACTTTGCAAGAAGTGCAACACATTTTTTGCTACTTCCTGCAAAGTTGAAGTGAAGCAACTGATGTATGTGAGTGTGAAATGTTAATGTTTGTGTCTGTCACTGCCTGGCTGCCTGCAGTGCCGAAGTGCCGGGGGCCGAACCCAGGCCCAGCTCCCAGCCCAGCCCCAGGGTCAGGAGGACTCATGCATCATGCATTGCAAATCATCATCAAAGCAAGGTAACAACAACGTGTGTGTTGTTAACTTGCTTTGATGCATATGCTCGCTCCACCCTCCAGGTCAGGAGGACCGGCGGCAGCTCCAGGCTGAGCCACTGGCTGAGGGAGGCTTCCCCCTGGCTGGGTGGATGGCCCCAGGGCCCCTGTCCCCAGAGAGTGAGAGGGCGAGGCATGTGTGACAGGCTGACAGCGTCAGCGTGTCAGTTTCATTTTCAATTTAAATTGTTGTATTTGTTTACTTTTCGGCCCGGCCCCCGAGGCGAGGCACGGCACGGGACATGATGCACCATGCGCGCAGAGCGCGGCGCCACCTGACAAAATAAACAAACACTTAATAAATAAAAAACCGGCCCACCTCAGGTCAAAACTGGCCCCCAGGTCCCAAAGGTCATCGGCCAGTGGCCGATGGGCCGATGCTGCCAGTCCAACCCTGGTATCAGGATACATTACTCTTTCCCAAACATAATAAGGGGAAAAAGGCCTGATTAAATATACCCAAGTGTGTGCACAGAAAAACCTACTATGCATCAACACAGCTATGTGCATCTCTGAGCATCTCCCAACAGATTAGTAAAATTATCTCAAGTAAAAAAGGCACAATAACATGATAAATCAGAGTACTATTTCAATCACTGCAGAGCCAACAGCAAATAACCATCTCGCAAAAAAAGGAAATCTATTACAAGAAAACTGGAACTTGAACTCAGGAGCTCTAACTCTATATGAATTAAAACATCTATGTTTGACATTAATTCTCATGGTGTCTCGGGAGGAAGCTCAGGGGCAACACAAGAGGACACAGGTTTGATCCCCGGGTCTGTGCTTAGAAACCTATGGGTATTAAGCACATTATAAATAACCTATCATATCATATCATATCATTAATGCAGTCCACTGAAAACCAAATGGACCATTTACAATACGGAACATGGGTAAAACTGTATCCTCCCTAGTTCTAGTTTCAACTAGACACAAGGTGTGTCCTGAAAAATCTGCTCGCCTGTGGCATAATAGTTTCTTGCTGTTCTGCTCCTGGCAAATACTTTGGGCCTAATTCATAGAAGCGTGTTATAATGGCAAACCCCATTGGAAAACGCACTGTGAATAAGGTCCTTTATCTTCTATCTGAATGCAATGTAACACTGAAGATGAGCAGATATGTACAGCATATTGAAAGAGAATGGAATTAATCACTGTCCAACAACATTCCTGATAAAATATCAGACTACGGTCCATATGTTTGAGTATTAGAGGGGAGTGCTGAGGATGAGCAAGGTGTGACTGCTGCCATAGGAAATGGCTATGGAGAAATTTAAGGATTCACAGCAGGTAGTGGGGACTAGCAGGGGCTGAGGTACTCATTTATGTCAGGTAGAGAGACATGCCTCTGCCTGAGAGCCCTCTCAGAGGAACATAATGTTACGAAATATCTCAACTTCCCCATGTGGGCCCATGTATGAGAGGGATTATAGAGGGATAGGTTTGAGCAATCTGTATGGGACAAAGAGAGCTATGCTCTATTTGAAATTGGTAGAAAGGGAGGGTGTTTGGAAATTGGGAGACTTGCAAACAGGTGGGCTACCTTGTGTAGGTCAATAGGACTAGGGACAGGTCATTTACATGTCAGGCAGTGTAAAATGTTGCCAACATTTCCGAACCCATATGGAAGACCGTGTTCATTAGAAGAAATCCTGAATAACATTACGGGCCAGCCTGCCCCAACAGGAGAAAGGTGTGAGCGATGCCAGCTGCAAGGAAGGTTTGAAACTCACTTTCCACATAAACAACCTTGCAACTCTCAAGAGTTGGTAATATTAAATTACAGTATACATTTTCTTCATTATAACCTAACACTTGGCATTTGCAAAGCCTGTCACTTAGACTTCCACAGGTTCTTCATAACCTGTGTTTCTCTGTCTTGTATGGTCTTAGTAAATATGCTATGTTGACGCAAATTTAGAGAAATACACGAAACAAAGATACACATTTTTTTAAAGTGTGTTTTTGAAGTTTAGCACATGATATATTAAATAAAATAACTGGTCAGCGTCATATTCTACTTCGGCGAAATACTTGACAAACTATTCAATATTCAGACGAATACTGAATATACTTTTAGGTACACCCTTACTTGCCACTTATTGAATGCTCCTTGTTGGGCCCTTTGCTGGCTCTTCACTGTCACCAACAAAGAATATCAACCTGTAAGATTTTGGTTAATGTATGGCTTCTAAACTATGCAGGCACCTCTGCTCTGATAACCTCTAGTATACAGTCCCACCCTACAATTCTGGGCAAGAAAAAGGCAATTTTATAAAAACTCAAACTTATTTAATAGATGAATTAACGAAAAGGAGGTCACCACTGTTGCATGTAATATTACACAACCAACATGTAAAGAGTGTTAGAGTAAAAAATGATGACCTACAAAAAACGGATGACAATAAGCCTCTCCAAAAGAGCAATAGAGAGGTATTGCCCGAAGGAGATTGCTTTTTGTTGTCATGTTGAAAAAATGTAAAGAAATATGCACGCACCAGAGAACATTTTGTTTGATAAAGCAACATAACTTATCAACTGCCAATAATTTGAAGTTTCTTTTAAATACTAAAGAACAAAGCCAACAATGTTGGAGTGCCACCATTTGTAATAGAGAGGATTCTGCAACATTACATGGAGTAGAGCAGGCCACATACTCTATTTTTTGTAATCATACAAGTCTTACATTCTAAAGCCCAATGACCAGTGTTATGTTGTACACATAAGAACCCAGCCTGCATCTCAAAATGTTCATTCTTGCAACTTTGAACTTGAAAGAGAGTGGGTATTTCTTAACATGATAACATGATATTATATGATATTTTATTTGTATCATGCTCATACACAGATGTTTCAGAGTTCGATGAGGCAAGGGAGGGGAAACAACGGAGGACAAAACAACATTCTTACTAGGCCCAGTGACATTGAGAACTTTGCAAGTGCAGGGGAGAGGGAAGGGGGAAAGTGAGAGGGGCAGGGGGGAGTGGAAAGTGCAGATCACATAATAGGACAACAAGAGGTAATGCGGCCAGCAGGTGGTAAGTGCGAGAATAAGGTGTAGACAACAGGTGTCTGATAAGTGCTTGAAGGGGACTTTAGGGTTGCAGATTCAGACCCAAGTGCAGGGGTTCCAAGGAGGCAGTGCGGGTGTGTGGCTGGGAGGGCAGTGATCTGTCCCTGATATCAGAGGGTAACCAGGTGCCTGGTGCCAAAGCAGACAGATTAGCAGGGGAGAGGAAGAGCGAAGGCAGAAGCAATGAGGAAGGTCTTGAGATGCTTTCGGAACCAAAGATGGTCCTCCTCAAGTTTCAGAGAAGCAGGGAGGCTATTCCAAAGGGAGGCCCAGATGAGGAAAGGGATCTATCCCCAACTCGATGCTTGGAGAAGCAAATGACCCTGAGGGAGTTGGAGGTGAAGGACAGAAGAGCTCAAGTAGTAATGTATTACGGAGGGAGAGTTAAAGGTATGGTGGACCCAGGCCGCAGAAAGCCTTGTGGACAATGTAAAGGGTATTGAATTTAATCCGTGTAGTCACTGGGAGCCAATGAAGAGATTTCAGGGCTGGAGAGATGCAATCGCAGGGCTTGAGGCCAAGGACAAGTCTTGCAGTCCTGTTCTGGATGAGCTGTAGAGGCTCGATAGTGGTGGCAGGCAGATTTAGAAAGAGGCAGTTGCAATAGTTTAGCCTAGAGAGAAACAGAGCTCTGGGGGGAGGAGAGGAAAGGAAGAATACCTCTGAGGAGGTGCAGTTGGTAGTTAGATGTTTTTGAGGCATCAGAGATATGAGGCATCAGAGATATGAGGAGAAAAGGAAAGTGTGGAGTCAAAGATGACCCAGAGGTTCTTAGCCTCGCAAGTGGGAGCAGGGAGAGGGCCAGTGGAGCCAGACCAAAGAGTAACAGGAAAGGAAGGTGCAGGTGTGCCGATGAGGAGGATTTCTGTCTTACTGGCCTTAAGGCAGATGTTGTTGGCGGTGCACCACTCCTGGATTGCAGACAGTCCAATTATAACATGTCCTTATAATTCAGATATAATATGTAAAAGAAATGTGTTTCCAGTTTAAATGTGATTTTTTCAGATAATGTACAATGTGTTTTTAGGACTAAATAATGTAAAATATTGCAGCCTTATGTAAGGAAAACTGTATACAATTGCAATGAATGTATTTGCAGATGATACATGTTATCAAAAATAATGTGATGTAGAGTCATACTAACATAAAAGCTCTATTTCATTCCACCATACATATATTCCACTCTGAATAACTGCATTTGTGATTCAAAGTGACCTGCATGAGTCTTGTGATTGAAGGGTGGGCGGGGTTGAAAGTGCTTAAAGTGGAACTGGAAACTCTTTGAATATTCCACTTCTCAGGCCACATCCAGACCAGGAATTCACAATACCAAAACATGAAGAGCCATGCAAAGTCCTCTAATCTGTTTAAGCCAGTTCTGAAGATTATACAAATAAACCCACTGCCAGATGTAGCTTAATATATTTGGGCTCTCAGCTTCAAAGGGCTTTTCAGAGTTTATCAAAGTCCAGGCTTCCTGTAAAAACTCTAAGGTCAAGGCAAAGGCTATTAAATTGTATAAATAATTAATATTTATAATCGCACGGGCCCGGGTTTCAAACCTGTGTTGCTCTGTATTGTCTTGCTTCCAAGACAAACATGTTGCCCATGAGCTATCCACCAGGCCCCACACAGCAAGAAGACGTTTGCCTGTAATACACATTGATAGAATAAAAAATGAGTATGTAGGGGATGCACCAACACTGCCACCTCCAGGGAAATGTCAGCAGTTCCACACTAGTGACATGAATACACATTAACATGAGGAAAATATTAAATCAAATGTTTAATCGTTATAATAATCACTGTGCCGTGATGCAAGCTCATAAGGACACAAAGCTTCAAAATGTGTCGGTAAAACTAATACCTACCCAATTCTGTACAAACTATACATCATGCCACGTTAAGAATAGACACTTAACTCCTCCAGTTTTATTAATCTAGCATATGTTAATCAAACATTAGGGTCCAAGAAACAAAACTGGCATCTCTTCAATAGGAGTGGTTTTGTCCCTCACATTCTGAATCATGGGACAAGGAAAATCACACCATGACTAGATCTGGGAAGAGTTTATATGTATTGACTTGCAAACGCTGCCACTAGGCCCTAGAGAACACATCTCACCCACCCTCTGCATCCTTCCCTGGCTCCTCAATGGAGCGATGATCCACCTTCAAGGCAACGTTCATCAACCACCGGGCACTCCACAACTGAGGGCCAGAATACCTGCAGGAAAAATACAGGCCTAACAGAAACCTCTGATCAGGTGCAGCACTTCTCCTCATCATACCTGTGTCAAAACTAACAAGAATAGGGGCTCATCCTTCTCAGTCCAAGCACCCAAGGTCTGGAACTCGATCACTTTAACCATTTGTAGCATAGATGATCAGTTAGCCTTTAGACTGGCCTCAGGAAGACTAGATACCAGTGCATTGAAAAATGGATGGCCAGTCTATGTTTGAAAACTGGGTTCCAGATAGCTACCTGGAAAGAGGGTTTACTGTAGGATTGATTCCAGGCTGACTGAGTCCTAGTTGATTGTCCAAAATCAGAAGTCACATTTCAGAAGGTAAATTAAATCCACATGAACCCCAAACAGTCCATATAGATTGGCCAGAGTAAATCTGAGAAGATAAAGGGTAAGGAACTGAATGTAAATTGAGAAGAGAAAAATAGGTGGTGATATTTTAAATGTCCTGTGCCCTCCCAGTTACATGGATCACACAGTTAGTTACTTCTTTAATGCACAATGTGTTTTGTATTGAGAAACAACATTTAAAATTGAATCCATGTTGGTGCCACTTTAATGCAAAGCTGCCTTTGTAAAATGTAGTACCATTTAAAATATAATATCACGCAAGTCTAGAGTAATTTTGGGCCATAGTGTTGTTGCAAAGTACTATTGCCTAGGGTGATATTGTGCATTAATGCAGCTGGAGTAGTTCATAGTCTTAGGTTAGCTGCTTGCATAACAAAAATGAGTACAATGAATTAGTACAATGAATTAGTTCTAGCAAATATGAATTGTGTGTAGTGTTAAGCCATGCAGTCCCTTTTCTTTCAATGCACAAATAGACTCATGAGTAATGTGGAAGTGCAGGGGGCTTTTTGACATTGTGCATGTCATTGGAGAAGGTTACAACTGCATCCCAAAAACACATGCAGAAACACTAAATGCTGTGCATGCATTCATAGATGTACAGTTGAACACACAAATAGGGTGAAATGGTATATACACACACAGATGAATTTAAAGCTGCCTATATAGCTGTATTTAGAGTCTCACACACACCCACACAGACACAGAGGTGTAGACTGAAAGCAACACATGTATATTCTGAGAAGATTGTACATGTATGCATTGAGAACAGAGTAAACAGATCCCTGAGAGCATTACTTCGAATTCAAACCTAAAGGAGACTAATGCAAGTTGACCATGGTCTATATTTAAACCATTTCCACATGGCCTACACATTCACTATGTCACACCTGCATAGAAGAGTCAAATTGGATGTCAATGTAGTTTAAATGTTATTTGTTCAAGTGTCTTTCTCCAATACCATACTTGTCTTGATACTGGCAAAAAACAAGTGTTCTGAAAAGTAGTTTGAAATGTTTTCACGTGAATATGCATACGCGGGCCAAAAAGCAAAATTGTATCTTTGAGGTTTTCTGAGATCAAATAATTTATAGAAGGAGTATTTATAACAAAATATCGCTGTAAAATGAAAACCAATGCTTATAGGGACTGATACATATGAGCTAGAGAGAGATAAATTCATTTTGTTGGCTATTTGGTTTGGTATCAATCTCATTGTAGTGATTTTCAGATTATAGCTGGAGGCTACTTTATTTGCTGTTACTATATTATTTTAATTACAGTTCAGGATTTGGAAACCACACTCTCTATTCCTTTCCCAAAATTGTGGGGTGGGATTGTATAAATAGGGATGTTAGTCCAGCATGCCACGCCTATGTGAGCCTAGTATAAAAACACAAACATTCCTCAAACAGCCAGCTTATGCACAAAAAATAAAAATAAACTGCTTGCTTCAATCTCACAATTTGTCACACAGAAAATGCATTTTTACATAATCAGTAATTATGATTAACAATAATGTCAATTTTAAATTGTGCTTGATTTCCTATGCCATCCAAGCCTTATTTTTGTTTCTATGGTAATGAAACTCGTGCTGTTAGCAGACCTCTCAGCCAATGATGTCATATGACATGCCCCTTTGCTGTCATTCCAATAGATCAACCATGTGGTCTACCTTATAGCAGGCAGGCTCGAACGATGAACACTCTAAGCTCAATAACATTTTCTTTCAAGTCTGACCATAGCCCTGTCTCTTTGGTCCCTTAAGATCTTAAACTGGTTCTAGGTTAAAGTATTGAAATCAAAAGGTTTGAATGCCTTTTATTCGATAGTCAAAGGGTCGAAAAAAAGGTTTGAATTTATAATTATTTTTTTTATTTTATGGGGGGTTCCCTCCAACCCCCTGTTCTCTTTATTAAAAAAACCTTTTTACCAAATCAAACTAAAAAATATATAAATAAATAAATCCAAACCCTTTTTTTCGACCCTTTGATTTTCGAATAAAAGGTCATTCGATCCTTTATTTTCGAAACTTTAACTGGATACCTCCTAAACTCTATGAACACCATTAATTGAATTTCTGTTGATATTCTAGTGTGTATTTATAAGAAGATCTTTCCCTTAAATAGACTTGCAAAGGTTGGGCTGCTTATTAACTCTAAAGACCTGTTCAGAAGGCCTTTTGTCCTGGGATTTTAATTGGTTCTTCATGATTAAAGCAAACAACAAATATTCCACCCTGAAAGTTCCATTCTAGTAGCATGGGATACTTAAAGCCTTACATGGCAAGCTGTATACAAGGATGTAGTGAATCAGTGAGTTCATTGTTTTCACTGGGGCACTATTCATCATTTCCCCAAGCCAACTCAATATTTTATGTTTCTGCATGCCTAAAAGGCATATTCAGTTCACTTGTAATGTTAAAGGGTAAGTCAATACAAAACACCATACTTTTCCATGCACATAACAAGGTAGGTGTAACTCTGAATACATCCACAAGTGTAAATTTAAATAAAATGCCATCTTTTAAAAAGGTTTTCTCTGGTATAAAGTTTAGAATCTTCTTTTTGATATTGTCATCCATGTACAGTAGAAAGGTGCTTCTTTGTAAAACATGTTAACATCCTATACAATCACAGTATAATTTACTTGTAACAATATATTGGGGAGACCACGCGCAACATAGGGAGTCCCCCCTCAATTATGAGAGCCCACAACATACCATTTACGTAGGATTAAACAAGCCCTATCTGTGACTCATTCAGAGCCATGGAGATCCCTTTCCCTATGCCAACAATGAGCCAATAGCCAGGCTGGGGTATAGGAAATATATATAATTATTAAATTATATGTTCCATTAATCTATGCCTTTAATGGTTACAAACGCCACCTTCTCTGGGGCACAAAACAAAGCTTCAACACACAATGCACTTTCCTTTTGGTAATAAACAGGTAAATATTACTTGATAAAATTTAGGTTGTAAACAAAGAACAGTTTTGAATTTAAAAAAGTGACACATTACACATGCAGTGCTTGGTGCATGGGGTTTCGGTGCACACTTGAAAATGTGAGCAGTTTGCAATCACATAGACTGTTTAGGATACCTTTTGATGGATATAACCTTTCTTTTTTCACCCCAAAAGCAATGCAAACATCGTTCTGCAATGAGGGTCCCTTACTCACTCTCAGGAAAGAGGGTATATTTTTCAATGGAGAATGACACTGGGATTCAATTTTGCAGAGCACTTCTCTCCCCAAACACCAAAAACCCAGGCATCGGTTATATGCAGCACCCGTCTGTTTAAAAGCCAGGTCTAGGGAGTGGGGAGAGTTTAGGAATTTTGTGTTGGGCCAAAGTTACCCCTTTGTTTAAATACAATATTTGAGGAGTGGTGGCCATTGGGAATTTCGTTTTGGGACAAACACCTTTTTGTTTTAAAGGCAAGGTTTGGGAATGATGACAATTATACATGTTGGTTTGTAGCAAGGACACCCTGGTTCATTTGAGAAATTTGTGGTAGACAGGAAAACTAAAGGCACCCAATTACTTTACATGACTATAACTTAATTTCCACTCGCAATGAGGGCAGAGGTTTCAAACTCCTCCAAGCCCCCCCTGTATCAATCTATTTGGGAGTTCATTAAATTAATAATCAATCAAATATGCTAAGGATCTACACAATTTCCATCCCACCCACTATGAAGGGAAGATATTAAGGCAAGCAGACCACCCACACACTTGGTTTAAAATGGATCAATTCTACTTCCATTGGACCTCTGTTTTTGGGCACTGAGGAAATACAGCCAGGCTCCTCTAGGTGAACAGCACATGTCTGGTCACAGGCTGCTATCAAAGGTTAGCCCTTTATCCATCCCTCATTTGGCTCTCCTTAAGAATCAGGGTCCAGTCAGCTGCTGGCTTCCCCAGTTTCTCTCTCCCATTCAAAGTTAATGCTTCATTAACTGTATGCCTCTCCATCCAAGTTAGACAGCTGTCTCGGGATACCCACAGGTGGATTAAAGGCAATTCTCCTTGAAAATGTTTAGCAGCTTTTCCTCCAAGATGGTTTCAAGAAGGTTTTTCTGTATCTGTCTGTCAGAAAGAGTTCTCCATAGAGCAAGTGCGTTTTAATCTATAAGTCCCTCCTATGAAATATTAGGATTAGGAGGTATCAACGTATTAGCCTAAAATTTTCATTGGACTTTTGCATTTCTCTATTCCTCCCTGGTTCAACCCCTCTCTGTAAATAGGTCCTTGGAGTTCTATAATTGAAGTGAAGTGGAGAGAGAGGTACACACCTTCTATCATTTTTTTTTAACATGACAACTTTTGCACTCAATATGTCCCTATATGGCAATATTTAGTAATTTACCAATAAATGCTATAATATTTAGATGTTAATGTTCCCCTAATCATGACAAATAGGTGGAAGTGACTTTCGTTTCGGCATGTTTTTGCATGTGCAAACTATGTTTTTTTCCCATTTTTCAAAAACTAACAGTTTGGAATATGAAACTTCCTAATCAGATATCTAATTTAATATACCATTAGCTCCCAATCTTTCAGATTTATAACATTTTCAGGGCCGCTAGAAACCCCTTTTACGGTGTAACTAAAACCCCCAAATTGCGCTTGAATGAAAATCACATTAACACCATGACAAAAGCTTTAAAATGAGATCTGTCACAACCCTGTAAGCATCAGGTTCTAAATATTGTTCAATAAAATGACATCTGTAATGTAGGTCAAAGGCCATATATTTATACATTGGTTTTCTCATTTTCATTTCCCCATTTCCTTGAGACCACATGGTGCAGAGCATCTTCAGACTCCTGGTTGAATGTTGATTTAGCCTGCAATAAACGGATCAATCAGTCTTGTGAAATCAAAAGCTGAGCTAAGGGATACTGAAAAGATTGTATGTTTGTCACCAGATGGTCTCTGACATCATAAGCCCATGCTGGCATGTGCCATTTCGTCCTTGTAATCTTGAGTGGACCACAATTCCAATCTAATAGTGTATATTTGTAAGCATTTCACCCAACCCAGCTAGCTCTGTGGTCAATCAGCCCATTGTAAATACCTAGTAGGTAGGAGCCTCAAAGAGATCTCCCTTCCAAATAAGGAGCAAAGCAGACCAGCAATGGGGAAGGCACTTTGAATCTCTGTGTTGAAGTCAGCTCCACTGACCAGAATTCTGTACTTCACCTGTCACAATATTTTTCTTTAGGCATGAGGCCTTCCTGATATTGGCAACATGTTTTCACATCGCTGTTCATCTGATCATCATGGATTCATTCTTAGCAACATTTTTCCTTTTTGCAAAATGCACATGCCTCTGGACATAGCAGTTTCAGTGTTGCTTAATTTGTAGGGGGCACCTCATTTTGATGTGTAGCAGTTTCAATGGCACATTCCACCCTTTGTCTCTCAACCAACAATGTGCCTTTTCCATCTTCACATGTTCCTTGTGTCAACTGCAGAAATGCCTGTTTTTGGATCTGCTAGGCACATTTGGCAGTATTGAAGTATTAAGGCAGACCTTTCAGTCACCAGTGTGCCTTCCATAAGAACCACGTGTTTCAAATGAGAGGCCTAACCTGGCCTTTCCTTTTGTGTGATGTGGCTGTCATAAAACACCACATACTGGACTGTTATCACTTTAAAATAGCACAGGCTGTGTTCTCCATTTACCAGAATTCACATTTTCACACACTTGAGCCTCATTATTTTTGAATGTTGTGGGATACATCTACCGTCCAGCAGAAACCCCCTACATCACCAAACCACATCTCAGCTGTCACCAGAAGAATGGCTGTGCTGGCGCTGTTGAGCACTACCGCTTTGCCTTAAAACTGTGTTTTGCAGTCTCCAAAATATTGGCTTACCAGCCACACATGGGGCGAGATGAAACACCAAATTCCCCGATAATTGCTGCCAGTATTTTCTTCAATGGCACCAGAGAAAAGTTCATTTGCACCAAAAAGAAAACAATTCAAAGACAGCGCTGCTAGGCTTCCAGCCCAAAAGCTTTTCACTGAAAAAGGAAATATTCTGCCTTTTAAAATGACTGTGCGTTGATGCTCTTTTTCATCTGTTCAACAGTACACAGTTCTGATCCAGTGAGACCCAGCTATGTTTATCCACCTTCAGGTTGTGCTCCAGCAAAAAGGGGCATTTCTCACTGAATGACAGGCTGTGTCAGTCAAGATCTGTGAAATAACCAAGAACTTCATTCCAAGCCCTACGCAAAAATGCTTTACTTTGCAACAAAATATCACAGCTAAACTCTTTACAAGAAGCCCTATTTCTCTGTGCTTATGTTAGTGTCAGTGGGTCTTTGCCTGAGACAGATTTCTGTGTATGAGAAATTGACATGGGCTGCAAATAATGTTTAGGGTCTAGATGGAAGAGAAAACAGCATTGTGAAGTGCCAGCCATGGAAAACTAACCACGTGTAAAATTGGTTGCTTTTTGCAAGCAAGAAAATGTCTGTTTGAAAGTAAATTGTTGGATTAAGGCCCTGTCCTTCCATAGAAAGGTGAGGGGGGTTTGTTTTCAAATATACGTAGGATATTTATTCCCAACAGACTTGTTTCTGGTTCAGGAACATAAATAAACCTACTGCGAAACCAGCAGGACAGGTTTTTTCTGTCCCCGGCTTCAAAGGGCATGGCTTCCTGGGAACAGTATTTGCCGCCTTCAAGTGGCCCAGCCCCGGGGCATATGAGTAGGCAAGGGGGAAAATGTAACATGCTCAACACACTCTGTGGCAGCGCTCCAGCCGGGTACAATGGATTTCTGGGACACCTAGGTGTGAATTTTTAGAAGCACCTCCCCTCCACTCTAACTGAGGAGCTTCAAAGGCAAATTTATGGCCCCACAGGAATAGTGCATGTGTTTGAAGTATGCCCATATATGGAAGACAAAGGCTGGCCATTCGGGGCAAAAGACTGTTCTGAATTAATGAACTTTAAGACTTTTATTTCTGCAACCAGGCAACACAGTAATTCCAAAGTTTAACAGTTTAAATATACAGGGTAATTCATAGATTTAAGCGCAGAGGCAGCGCACGCGAACAGGTCAGAGAGCTAGCATGTGTCAACCACGATTTTAGCGCACATCCCAGGATTTACACGTGCACTGAATTCCATGAATCGATGTGCGCGGCTTTAGCACACGTGCGCTGCGATTTTCATGCTTGCGCTGCGATTTTTACGCTTGTGCTCCCCTTTTCGGCACACATTTATTCCATGAATCTGCCCGATAATGTTTGTGTCATTATAACAAGACATTGTAGCTTTCCCTTGGATGTAGTGGATGCAAACGGCAGAAAAATATGATTCATGGGAAAAGAATCCACAGTGCAATTTTGGAAATCAATGCAAACATGCTCTATGATACTATGTGCATATGTATAAAATTGTAGAATTGTAGGTGAAATATTTCCCACTGTAAATCACCAAAGATTATTAGAAGGACTAAATAACACCGTACAGACCTGGGAGTTGGAATGTTATGCTCTGTGTGGAATATGTCATTTGCCTATGTGATTTGCAAAAGCGCCACAACTGTAAAAACTTTTTATGTCATTACTGATTTTGGTAAAAGTGATTGTGGGATGGCTCTGTACCTCATAAAAACACACCCCATAAAACTGAGTCCCCTCCTTCAGTCCAATCTGTTTCTAGGGAGGAGACAACATACATAGGCTGGCCTTTCAGATTCTTAGAGGTAGGTCTAGCTTAGGTCATTCCCCAGAGTAAATCTGTGATATCACCTGCCTTATAAAACGGGGAAGCTCACAGAAACAAAAGAAACTCACTTTTGAATTTTCCAGCTCCTGTGCATACGGATATTCCATCTTCACTCTGCAAGCTTCCAGATTCCACTGCCAGGCCAGAGCATTGCTGACCCTGTCCAGGCAGGACCATTGATCCAGAAAATAAAACACTAAAAATCCCAATAGCTCAGGGAGAAAGGGGAAAGGTGGCTGAATCCTCATTGGGATAATCCAGTACTACCTGCTTGCCATGCTACTTGCTCTATCCAGCTGAGATGCTGTTGTGCTCTGACCAGACCTTTGCCCAGCTGTTTTCTTCTGGGAGAGCTTGCTGCTGTGACAAGTGACCAGATATTGCCTTGCTGTCCAGAAACCCGGTGTGCTGTCCAAAATACCCCATTCAAGAGCTTGTTGTGAGTATTTCCCTTCCCCAACAAGCACATAACTGCATCCCTTGCTTGGTTAGCTTGTATTAGGTCCAATCCCATAGCAATCCCCTAACTGCCTTAGCAGAAATCCTTAAAATTGTCAGAATCCTCTGTGCATCCTGTCCTTGATTCCAAGTGTTAGCGCAATTCTTTCACTAATTTCTGTCTTGTGTAAGTCCTTAGTACTATTTTAATTAACCTAATTAATTCCCACATAAAGAGCCACATGGTGCAAAGGGGTTACACTTGCAAAGTAACCTGTGTCGCGGGCGGCATCTCTCTTTTCTAGCCACTAAAATATAGTATATGTAAAACTTGTCCTTTCCTTTTTAAACCGATTTTCTCTGTCAACTGCTTTTATTTTTAAAACCGAATTTCCTTTCTTGTTAAGAATCTCATCCTGTCATTCATCTAGAGTTTCCTTTTCACTTTCATATTATCCCTGTGATGTGCATCTGTCACTTAGCATAAAAACTGCATTCTGATTCTGTCTATTTCACCCATTTTTCAAACCGTTTTGACATTTAAACCAGTGTAAATTAGCAAATGCAGTTTCTACTCATGTGATTTGACTGCACTGTGTTGTTCACTTCAAGTTGATTTTCTCAGTTGTATGCCCATTGTTAGGACATCGCTTGTAGTTTGCTAGTGTTCTTACATCTGTCATAGTGCTATACTCATATATACCTAATGTATTCAACCACACAGGTAAAACAAATATTTACTAATTCTGAGGGCTATTTTGTGCAATTGCAATGGTTCTTAAATCCGATTTTGCCTCCCATTTCATGGGGGAAGGTTGGATTTCACTTATGTTTGCTGCCTAGTATATCTGACTCCTTGCTACTCCTTTCTATCCACAATTTGGATAATCAGTGTTTGAGGGAGCATTGCAGGGGGAAATCTAAACTGGGGTATTGCATCATTTACAGTGTTATTATCACCCCACTGGTGATTGCTGCCCAATATGAAATTGTGTGATTTCATTTGGATTTTCAAAATAAAGAAATATTGTATTACTACCTACCAGCCTGATTAATGGTCTATTGTGACCTGGGGTATTTGTAAAAGGGGGTCTGAGACGGATTGGGTGCCATCTCAATCTGAATCATTAGTACAATAAAGGAAGAGCGTTTTAATTGTGCGCCGCAGCCTAGGCTAGTGGCAAGAGTCCTGGTCTGGTGTGTGACACCTGATTAGAATCCTTAACAATGTACAGTTCCCCTGTTTTAGGCACAGTTCTCTATGAATACAGAGAGTTACCTTGGAACTTCTCAGCACTCCTGCTGGTGCCATCCAAGCTTCCTAGAGTGGGAGTGAAGACTAAGAAGTGCTCATCTTGCCTGAGAGCTTCTGGGGTGGGACTCACAGCACCCTGAGAAGCCTAAAATAGCCTGGACTCCTGTTTCAACATTATGCACTGTCCTCGAACTGCACAGGACCCAAGATTCTGCCTTTGGCAATCGAACCATCTTTAAACTGCTGTTTGCGACCTTCAAACCGGTTCCGATGCCATACCATAGCAACAGCACTCATTGCCACTTCGGATTGAGAATTAGATTAACACTGTGAACACCAATGTAGAAGGGTAACTTCAAAATCCAATATGAAAAAACAGCTCCAATGAAAGTGAATGTACTTTGTCAGAAAAAGCAAGTTTAATGCTCACGGCTACAAGGAATTAGTCAGCTTCATGAAGCTGAAAACTAACAATTCCTTGCCAGACTCAAAACACTTACATCCTTTATACACAGAGTTACATGATTTACATAATTACACATTCTAGTTAAAACTTCATCCCACGATCACCATTGGCTAACCGTATGCATCAAATATAATTATCCCTTAATTTCTCTAGTCTCATGGCATACATTTTACTAAGTATAATTACCTATCAAACTATGCTATCAAACCATCCAACAATAAAAACCAGGTACTGTTGAGAGGTCTAGACACCCCAGTCCACTTTTGGGACCATAATGACTGATAACCCTCCCCCTTTTTTCCTCCAAAAACATATATTTTTCAAGTGACATTCTTACAATTACTTGCCTGTTTACCCCTTCTGAAGTAGCCAGAGTTCTTTTGCACACATGTTCTGCCTATTCTGTATTCTTGGAACTGGGAAACTCAACTGGAGGCATTCCTTGTAGAGAAGTGCTGCACTATCCCTATTGGCCTTCTAGACCCTACCATCTGCCATTCATAATGCTTCTGTTTTTTATAATTTGGTTCCAGACCCCTACAGCAGGGCCTATCTATTAGTTGAGCTTGTTCTTTACATGCGTGAACCTTATTGTATCCTTTGCCCCCTTCTAAATGGTTCTTGACACTCAAGACTTTATCAGCCACAGAGAGCAAAACTGGGTGTTGGGCTTCCTTTCACAAAATGCCTCAAAGGAACGTATTGTTGTGGTGGAGTTGGGAGTGAACCTACAAACAGTTGCATTAGTTAGCCCTGCCTCCTTCCAGTTCATGTCTGACCAATGTACCCATTGAGTGTATTCCTCAATCACCCAGTTTTATCTCTCTACTGCATCATTCAACTGATATAATGCACTATACTTGTGAGTTATGCCATTGCTTGTCATATAATCTAACAACTCTATTGACTTTCATTACACTCTATCATCAGAAAAGTTGCAAGTAGGATACTGCTCTCTTCGGAAGAATTCATCAATGAATATAATAATGTCCTTAGTACATGCGTCGTGTGTAAACTTTATTTCTACCCACTAGCAGAGATGTCAATCAGGACAAGATAATACATTAACCTTGCATCAAGTTTTGCTGGGCCAATTATATCTATGCCCACCCTTTCTAAATTCATTGATCTGATTTTCATTATTCCCCATGATACCATACATGATTGTTAAGATGGATTTCTGAACTCTGACCTGGAGGAGCAGAGGTCAGAAGGCCAGCCTAGTTTCTTGGAACAGGGTAACCTCTGGACAAGCCAGACCAATCAGGGTAGCTTACAAATTACTCCAGACAGGTGTTATATGAAAAATATAGACACATTTATTACAAGGCCTTTGTAACATCGACCATAGTAAAGACTCATAATAATACGAAAGTAAACCAACACATCACAATCAATACAATATATATACAAGACCGAGGGGTCTAAGGAGTTAGGAGCATGTAATATGTAGACCACCTAGATGGGGAGTAAAACAGGCAGTGCAAGTAATCATTAGACCCAGTTTGACATCCGAAATACACCTAACTAGGAGGAAGTCTGAGCCCTACGAAGAGAGGAGCCTTCGTAGGGCTCGGACTTCCTCAAAAGTACCTGCACGCGCTGGTGCCAATGGACAAAAGAGGGCCTCTTCAAGGTATCAGGCAATTCAGGAAGCTGAATGAAGCGATGCAGAACAAGTCCCCACTACTCAAGCAAGGCCTCCACTAGTGGGCAGAGGCAGGGTGAGAGTGCGGGATAGAGTCGCTATTTCGCAACAGGGGTAGAAAAGAAACAGGCTCCTGCACGAGGGGCCACCGGTTGTGGTATGGACTACTCACCGGTCCCCGACGCAGGCAGACCCAGACTTCTCCAGTTCAGTTCACTTTGCTGGCAGGTTCAGCTGCGATGATCAGGACGTCTCGACAGGTAGATTCTGCAAAGCAGGATGCAGGGTCGAGGGTGTCCCAAATGCAGTGGACGTGCACAGGTTGTTACCACAGCAGGGCAACACAGCAACCGCATTTACTCTGGTCCGGGCGCACTCGTCTCACTTCAGACATGGGAATGCCAAGTGTATGAAATTCGGTGTAAGGGTGCCCTGGACGCAGAGCAAGCAGTAGACCAAGTTTCGAGGGCTTCCCTGAAACGGCAGCAGTGACAGAGCAAAGCCTCCTGTGTAAACTGGTCAGCCCACTGATTGGCCCAGGGACACTTTGGAAGCGGCTTACTTGCAGGGTTTGATGAAGGTGCCGGGAATAGTTGATCCCACTATTCCAATGGGTCGAAGCGCCTTCACAGACCTTCTAGGACGATCAGATGCAGAGGGGTCTCGCAGGACGACAGCGGTTCAGGGTGCCAAACCTTCAGCGGGTCACCAGCGGTTCCTCCACTCAGCTTCTTGTTGCAGGATACTTGGCTCATTATCCCTTGTTCGGTGTGAACTCAGGAGATTGACATGGTAGTGGTGTTTCCAGACTCCTCTTATCCAAAGTTCCCTTCGCGCCAACACGGAGAGGATCCAATGGGAGATCTGCTCACAACCACTCACACCATACGTGGACCTATCACAGACCCCGGTGCTCCCAGGCATTCAGGACACTCCAGACTCTAGGGCACCAGGATGTGTATTGGGAACCAGACATCCCAGCCCACATCCTGGAGGCACACACAAGGCATGCAGAAGCCCGCAAAAGCTTTGGGGTTTCGTGGGAAAGTGCATGACTAAATAAGGACTGCCCCGGGTCGGCTCGACTTGGGGGAAGGTGAAGGGGCAAGATGGTCAGCGAACAGGACAAAGACCCTTGTTGCATGGTCATTTTGGAGCCAGGCCACTCATTTGTGCCAAACGTGGTAAGCGCGGATAACATGGCGAAAAAGGGTTCAAAACACAAGAGAAACGATAGCTGCCACTAGTCCCGTCCGTGACACACTTGCACATTTCATAATAAGTCCAGTGAGAGTTTCTAGGGTCTTTGGAATGACTAGAGACCCAAGAGCGCAGTAATGTAAGTTACGGTGCACTCTTGTTTCATGTTGCACAAAAGCTGCAACATGAGGAAAGGCCTAAGGGAAACAAAGTCTCCCAGTACTGACTGTCTTAAGGGCATGTCAGTTCCCCATAAGAATTGAGCGAAAGCCCAGAGGAGTGCTGCGGAAGGCTGCGCTTCTCTGGCAAAGTCTAGATCAGGGTGTAAAACAACAGCAAAAAGTTTGGGGGTTGCCACATAAATGGAAAATTTCATACAATATGAAATTTTTCCTAACAATGATGAGCATGTCTCTTTCCTACTATGACAAAAGCCACTGTTCTGTACCTTCTACTCTATATCTTTTCCAGCTTCTGCTACACCTTATCAAATTCAACTTGCAGGCTTTGGTCCACTTAAAGGTGTTTCCCTTCTTCACAAATTATCTTATGGTGCTCCTTGTTCACTGGTTCTGGTGTTCTTCTTATAATATTAGCCATGTCTTCAGATTCACACCCTATGACAAACTCACAGGGCCACGATATCTGATCTCATGCCTCCTAAACTGACCATTCTCCTTGCTGATGGTGATGACACATTCACGCAGCATGATCATGACCTACTTTAACCCGCCATCCTGTTCTTCAATAGTTGCTCCAAGTATCAGTACATCCGCTTTGAAGCCTGTCTCTCCATTTAGAGGTGATACACAGCTGAAACACAGATGATACAGACAGCAGACTGAGTTGCATTTGTGAACTATTAGAGTCCCTCAGGGTGTAAAGAATGTGGTCAATGTCTTAGAGTCTCTGAGTGCAAATGAATGTCAATTATGCCTATATTGTAAGAAAGTCAGATGTGCATGTAAGAGAGTATTAATCACTTTACTTTTCTTTATTTTATCCACAGCACTAAGCAAAAATACAAAAACCCTGTGAAACTACCCTTTCCATAATTCCCCCAGTGACTTCATGCTTAGATTGGTATGAGTTCCTGCCACCTGCAGTCTTTCCTCTTTCCAACTATCCGTTCACCAAAATACCAAGGGGGGAAACAGGGGCAGTTTAAACACTGCCAGATCCAACACCGTCAACCAAATCCTCTAATCTTCAGGTAAGTAGAACGATGGTCTGGGCCAGGATCCATATGATATAAAACACAAACAGAAGAAAGTGAGGGTGGGAAATGCAGGGAGGGAAAATACATGTTTCCATGACATTATCAGAATCCTAACTACATCCCAGACAAGCAGTAATAGACATTATAAGTTATGGCACAGATGCTTTCTATTATGCATGTGCGAAACCCATCCAGGATAACCCATGAACCATGCACAATAGGTCTACAATAGAACTGATAAAACGTGCCAGAATTAGTCAGTCATCGGCCTGCAGGATGTCCTCCAACCCAGCCTCTGACCAGAAGACCTCTGAAACCATGGTCCCTGAGCAGAATGACGCCCACACAGTGCATGTCCACCGGCACCCTCTGCATAACTCATCTATCCAAAGTTGGAGAGGAGCCCGGGAGAAAAGGTTTATGAAAGGAGAGAAACAGCTGGTCTGATGAGCCCGACTGGTGCTGTTCTAGACTCATACTCATGCAGACACTGCACCACATATTGTTGAGAAAAATCAGAGGAAGTAGGAAAGGTAATAATCCAGGAGCTTGACTTAGTATGTTAATGAACATAACAAACCACCTCTCTGCTGAGAAACCGCTCAGTAAGATACAAAGGCCTGTCATCCCCCACCCACCTAGGATAAGAAGCACATCAGCATCACCAATTTGAGGGAAAGTTCATTAAGAGACAGCTATGCATTCAGTGGCCAATCATTTTATAAAGACAACACCAAGTTGACATCCCACAAGCATGACCATTTAGACCCCGGGGACGGTTTTGAGACCCTGACCCCCCTAAAAGAGTCAATAAACTAGTGGATGCTCCCCTACTAGACAACCCTCCACTAGAGCACGAGAAGTAGAAAATGCTGAATCGTAAGTATTGACTGTACGGTAAGACAGAGAAGATGCCAGGCTAGCCATGAAGTTTACCACATGAACAACCTCTACATGAATGGGATCTACATGCCTTGAAGAACACCATTGTACCCAGGCTTTTCATGCCCCATCATAAGATCTAAGCATATTGGGGGCCCTAATGAGAGTTTCAGCCAAGTGTGAAAGTACCTTGGGAGTCCACTGTCCCCTAAAATAAGTCAAGCTTCTAACTGATGGGAGCCCTGCATTATCAGTGTATGAGGACACATCAGTGGATGGCATGGCCATACACAAGAGCAGAGGTAACCACAGATGGCCTTGCCACAGGGCAATGGCCAGAACCAGACACTAGCCCTGCAACCGTGCATACATCAGACTGTCTGCAATCATGCAAAAAGGGGGCAGGTGTGATGTACCACCTGCCCCACTGTTGAAAGAATCAGTTGCTGGCCCTTGTGAAAGTGTCCAGGCGGCAAATGAAATAACAGGGAAGCTGCACATTCAGCTGGGATGCAAATAAGCCTACCTTGAATGTACCTCACAGATCCTGAAGAACCTGAAGCCTCCACTCACTGTTGTCCATCAACTGGCAGAAGCACCAACTTATCACCAGGTTCAATTGCCCCGGAAGGTACCCCGCTTGAACCTTTATCTGATACTGGATACAAAGTTTTCCAAAACACTGTTGCCAGATCCACTAGAAATTGAGAGCGAGTGACCCTAGCCTGTTGCTGATCTCTGTATGATCCGCAACTGCTTCTTGGGCAGAGAGAGTTGCCGATTTGGAGTCCACGCGCAATCCCAAGAACTGCATGTTTTGGGATGAAAACAATTAGGATTTCTGGAAATTGATCACAAAACCTAGGGCCTGTAATAGAGAAACTGCCAGTCGGGCATGATCACCCACCTGTAGGCACTCATGATGGGAATGTGTTCTAGATAGATAAAAAGCCAGATTCCACGGCTCCTGAGGATCTCTGCCACTGATTTTAGAAGCTTGGTAAAGCACCAAGGAGCAGAGGAGACCCCAAACAATAACACAGAAAATTGATAACAGCGGCCTCCCCACGGAAGCTGAAGAAAGTGCCTGTTGGGGGTGAAGATAGGAACCAACAAATAGGCATCCTGTCCAACCTCATCAACCAATCACCAGGCCTCAATATATCTTTCAACATGGCAATAGTCTCCATTTTGAAATGGATAAACCATGAACTGATTCAACTCCCTAAAGTTGATCACTGGCCAGAACACCATGGGCCTCATTACAAGTATGGAGGTAGCCATACCGCTTTTACCGACATGGCTACCCGCACACCAGGTACCGGTTCCGCGTTCCTGGAATATGGAAATACCGGGCCATTCCTACCTTGGAGGGCCCGGTATTTCCCCATTCCAGGAAGCCGGACCCGGTACATCCCCATTCCCATTTGAGACCCCGCAGGGCTCAAATGGGAATGGGGAGGATGCTAACAATGGGCCTGTTAATGATGGGCCTGTTGTTATAATCCTGGTCTGCTAGCGGGTCCCGCTAAGGACACCTGGTTTTACCACACAACCTTAGCGGGACCCACGAGCAGACAACGTAATGAGGCGGTAGAGAGTTAACGGCACCGGCAGCTCTACGGGTGCCGTTAACCCTCTTCCACCTTCCTCATAATGAGGCCCCATGTCTTTTTAATGCACCAAAAATAGAGCAATAATAAACTCCCCAGGGTGTATGGATGGTCTCCCTCCCACATGCGTGGGTAACAATTCTTTGACCTACTTGTCCACTAGATCACGCATGATCACTGATATAAACTCTGACACCCTCAGATGGCATTGAACCAGAGGGGACATGAATTACAAACAGAAGCCTTGGAAGGTCTGAAGAACACAAGGGTCCCTAGAAACAAGCAACCAGATTGTCATAAGAAACTTCAATCGCACTCCTACTGGGCTGTCCAACCCCCGGAAATCCACAAAACCCAACCTGGGTAAAGGCTGCCCTGCCATTTCAACATCTGAATCCCTAGCTTCAGCTGGCCTATGCTCTCTGAGGATAAAAGGATTGCATCTTGCGTTGAAGAGTAGCAGCTGGTTAAGCCTGATCAGACTGTGAGGGGCCTGCAATGCAGGGTCTGTTGCTGGCTGCTCGGCCCCTTCGGTGAGACATGTTCAGAAAAATGTCTCAGAAAGGATCACTGAGCTTTATCAAAGCAAGTGAAAGTCCCAACATATTTGCCCAGCTCCTTAACAAATGTGTCTCTGAACAAAGGAGGGCCCTGAAGTCTCTGCATCCTGGTGTCAGCCAAGCCTCACAATTTGGGGCTAATATTAAAATGAACGCCGTTACTTATAGAGGTGTTAGTGGTCACCAAAAAATACACAGAAAGTTGGGCCCACTCGCTGATCTCCAATTCTAACAGGTTACCCCCAGCCTTGGCCCTCTCAATCAAATCCAAAATCTTTATGAAAGGACCGGAATCATTCAAAGATCTGTCCTGGCAAGTCTGTCAGGCCCTGTCCACTACTCCCTTGGACACATCTCATCTGTATCTAGAAAAGAAAGTAATGTTAAATGGTTGGAAGGGCGCAGGAATTCTTCCCTCATCTTATTCCTGGCAGAGGAATACAATTTATGATACAGAAAAGAACCTGCATAATCATCCAAAACTGGAGAAGGGCTGCATTCCCTGAAATTAGGGTGAAATAAAAGCTTGGAGCAGAACATAGGATTCCCCTTACAGTCCTGAAGCTGCAAAGGACCATCTTCAGAGTCTAGTTGGCAATGATCACCTCCTGTGAGATGAACCCACAATGAGCTTAGGTCATGATCAAAGGATGGACCCTCATAAGAGTCCAAGGCTGACAGAACTAGAGCCAATATCCTGGATGTCTTAGCCTGATTGCTTCTGTCCTCTAGGCCTGAGGGTTTCTTGAGAGCCTTTATCAGCTCCATCATGGAGGGCGTTAACACTGTCACAGACCCGGGGTTACGAGGCAAAGAAAAACACCAGAGGTGGCCACCTGTCTGAGATGTTTCCTTTTGCAAGGTGCTTTTGCTGGCTGCAACCCTGCATCACCCTGCCCTGTAGGATAACTAGAAGGCCCAACTGGTTCCTGAACAGCAAAACGATCGAAGAACTGAACTCAATAAAATATCTTGGTGTCCAGTTCAATAACAGCTTGGTAGAGGCTCAAGCCCAAGACCTTTTGAAGTCAAAAGTCAAGATCCTAGCAGCCCGAGGGCGCTTAATGGACAAGACGTTTGGTCGATTTTCCATGATAGCCCTAGTGAACTTCTATAGAAATAAGGTCATCCCCACCTTAACATAGGGGACAGATGGAATGATTCATTTTCCTACCAAAGTATGGCCTATCCTAGTAGGTTCATTTTGGCAAAAGGTTTTAAACCTTCCAAATGCAGCAGGCACAATTAGGTTCAGAAACGAGCTTGGTCTATCATCTCTAGCTGCAATCATGGAATGGAACGCTCTGAGTCTCTACCACAAAACAATCCCACCATTCAGTGCACCCATTTTTGAGGTCATCTATGACGAAATCCAAAAAAAGACCAATGATGGCCTGAACACCTGGGTGGAACAGAGGAAATCAATACTGATGGATATTTGTATATCGGAAGAAGATTTGGTGTTGAACCCATTCTGGGTCAAGAGAGAATTATTGGAACTGGATGGATCCGCACATGTGAAGAGGCAAAGAAAAGTAGCCTAGCAAAAGACCTAGCGGCAAATGACACAAGATTGAACCACCACAGAGGATACCTGCAAAGATTTCCTGACAAATCTTTCAGAGACACCTTCCTTCGAATGAGGTTAAACTTAATAAAAACCAACGAAGTGAATAACATACAAGGAAGATCAACTTCAGGAACATGTCAATTTTGCCAACCGACTGATGAAATGGAGTCGATACAACATCCCGTCACCGTTAACACAGAGTTTTTCCGTCATGGGCAGAGAGACTTTTTGGAAGATCCTCATTTGTGGAGAAAAAACAAAGACTGTGATAGCGGCTGTCTCTATGATGAACTTAATACTACCAAATCTTGAAATCTTAAATCTTGAACAATCATCTTGTGCTCTAACAGAAGTTGAGTCTGAGCTTATTAAACATTTTATCACCCTTTTACGGCTTTCTGGATTTTCCATTTGTTCTTTTTCTGACGTATACTTTACGAAATTACTTTAAGTTTCTCTTCCTTTTTCTCTCCTCACTTTGGATATCATTTTCTTTTTTCTTGGGACTCATTACAAAAGTGTTGACTGTCTAATAACAAAAAGATACGGATGTAAGTAATTCTCAACCTCACAATGGCTTTTTTTGTTAAAAATTGATAAATTCAATTGAATCAAATAAAAAAAAATAAAAAAGAATAACTAGAATGATTGACTAAACACAATGGCCCTCATTACGACCCAGGCTTTGGACCATGGTGCTAATAGCACCATGGTCCATGCCGGTAACTTACCGACTCCGCCAGGGCGGAATGGGGAATTACCGCCCCATTCCAAGGTTGGCGGGGCGGTAATTCACCATCCATGCCACCATGGCCCTTCCTCATTCCCATTTTTGCCTCATAGGTCTCAATGGGAATGGGGAAGGTGTTAAGTACGGTGCCGCAAATTGCGGCACCGTACTTAGCACCAAGGTCCCTTTGCGGGTTGGTTTTTTAACGCCTGCTAAAAGCAGGCGTTAATGGGCCACCCGAAAAGGGACCTCGTAATCAGGCGTTAAGGGTTTAACGGCGCCGCCACCTTTTACAGCGCCATTAACCCCTTAACGCCTGGGTGCTAATGAGGGCCAATGCCTCACAGAGGCAAAACTGTACGGCCTGGGAGACAGAGCACATCCTTTGGTCAAAGGTTTTATCCAGAGTTGATGCGTTGGAAAATTAATAAAAATTGGTTTTCCAGTCATCTTTACTAAGAGGCAGGTCCTCCTCATCCTCCTCTGACAGGAGATCAAGTAAGGGAAATGCATTCTACCTTCCATTTTGTGTCGTGCTACCTCCACCTGCAACCACGGCCAGATGCAGGTGTCCCAAGAATCTATGTTCCCTCCCTGAGACCGAGGTCTAATACAAAGTACTAAGGTCCTTTCATCTAACGAAGATGCATGGACCTCAGAGCTGAGAACGCCTCATCTGTACCAGCAGTAGATGCCAGATGTGCTGCTCCCGTTCTGCCTCCACCCAGAGCAGGAGACTGCACGGGCCTAGGGAACCATGCACCACCCCCGCATCAAAATGGATGCCCAAGTTGCACCCAACAGCCTCTACTGCTGCCCCATCGTCTGCTCAATTCACCAAACCACACGAGCCGATCCACAGGTCAAGCCTCCACCATGCTAAGAGAATCCACACACCAATCCTGCACTACGATAATCAGAAGAAACAATAAAAACATAGGGGCCAACCAGCAGGTATACTTATCTCTTGCTGCAGGGGCAGTAAGAAAAAAGGACAGACGCTTACACCCATCTAAAGAGGAGTTCACTGGCGAAATATTGGAAATGATAGTTTCAGCAAGTTTTGTACAGCAAATAGAGAAACATGGAGTGCATAATAGAATGCCTCCGTGCCTTGCCTTACAATCTGGTGGTAAGCAGATTTCAAATTTGGTGTAGCAAATGCTTTTACCTCCCGCACTGTGGCAGCATCCCATTAATATTTAGGAGCAGTTGGTGTTCCAGCACAATGATTGGGTTTATTACCCTGAGATCCATGGTTACACATTTTATTTTCCACTTGGCTTCATAACCACGACCAGCTCTGACATCCACTCTGATGCCTCGATGTTCATCAAAAATGCCCTCCAGGTTGTTTAAGTCTTCTTGATATCTTGTTTCACCATGCTGGACTGACTCCATGATTCTTTTTTGGGTGAGCCAGGGCTGTAATGGTGTAATCGAGGAAAGGGGGCCGATTTCTGTTGGGAATTGTTGTAGCCTAAACCTCCATGGCTTCCAAACATGTGCCGCAAAACATACGAAAGTGTTTGCTTGCATATAGATACTGTCGGCAGTTGAACAACATGAGTTTATGGAGGCCTGAACATACCTGTCCCAACAATAACTTTTGGAAGGGCTGGCTTCCACACAGGCTAAGAAACATTCTTGTTATTTGGGAAACCCTAAAGTAGGCAGTGGCACACACGACAGAAAGAGCTGAAAGCTGTGCATAATCACTATCCTAGCATCAACATGTTCAGTTACAGTCTTATTGGATTGAATCAGTGTGGTGCAGCTTGGTTCCCTGGGCATATCAAGCAAGCTACCCACATCTGTGCATATATACTGTCACTTCAGGAAGCACACTGAAATGGGGTGGATGGAAGGCTTGGAAACGATCAATCAATGTCATTGCTCTAGGAAGCCTTATATGCCCTGGTATTCAAATCAGTATTAGTCATGCACCAATGTGAACATTTCTGCCTGAACTACTAATCCTCAAGGCCTAATCATCACTGGGGTGGCTTGGGATCCTGTGGACACAGGTCCTGTTTGAGCAGATGTGGCTGGATTGTGCCATTAGTGGCATGCCCATGGATAATTTGCATGTGGCTTGTACCCTTCCCTAATGGTGTAGGTGTGCTCAAAATGATGTTATGGAAGACTGTCTAGAGCATTGATAGTGTTAATGATTAATTCAAAGCTGTGCATCAATCACCTTTTGCTTATTTTGTTCTTTCATCCAAAATTACATTTCTCATGTACCAACCTTACTTTTTCACACATGCTCTAGTGGGTAAAGCCATAGAATACTTTCAATATAATCTGGTCAGTTCCTCAATCGGTTGATAGACCTGCATTTCACTATTTTGTATCTTGGCTGCGCTACAAAGCATTTCATCCTTCTGATGCTGATAAAATGAGTAGCACTGAGTAATGCTAAAATGCCCTCCTGTCTTGGTGGTGGAAGGGAAGCAGCAAACAGAGTTGCTAGTGGGCATAAACCCTGTGGTGACTGTTCCCCGTCTCCAGCAGGCAACAGTGGGAGCCGCAAGGGGGCAATCATAAGGACTATGATGGAGTAAGTATGGGAAAAGAATGTGTGGCAGGTGGCAAGCATCCCTAATGACCAGGACAAGTGCCTGCACCACTCAACTCACAAGCTGGTTAACAGAAAGAGACCCCAACCTCACAGGTCATAATCCAAAAGAGAGGTATTATAAATCATTGTGGTAGACCACCAACACAGTCAAGGCTCGTGTCCCAGCTAAGCCCCCTATCTTGCCAATCATTGTAGCACATTATTATAGTTTCCCAAAATGTGTTCGCTCCACTGTGACTTGTTCCTCTCCTGCCAGTATTTATAGTACATCATCTTAGTTCCCAACTACTATTTCACTCCAGTGATTTGCCCCTGGGGAACGGCGCTGTTCCTTGCTTGTGCATGCTCTTCTGCCATAGTTTCACTTCACTGTTATTTTGCACTCAGTGCTGCCTTTGGTCTGCTTCGAGGCGTATCTTCATCCACTGCAGGGCACTCTATGACTCTTGCCACAGTAATTCAGACCGGAGGCGCACCATTACTATGACATCTGCATGGCTACCAGATAAGATGCTTCAGAGCTTACCTTATGTTATATCAGAACGCTTTTATACTCCTCCCAACACAGCCGCAATAGTCTTACAGGGCAGAGGACTGTCCAGAGAGTGTTGTATCATGGCCCCACCTGAGATGAACTAGATCATGGTCTGTAATGGAGACGTCAAAGGGAAAGTGTAAGACGATAATGGAAGACTCGGCATAATAGGAATGAAAAGACAAATATATTGTACAAAGGGTGGAAAGGGGGAGATGAGTGAGTAGTAGGGGTGTATTTGTATTCATTGATAGTGGATCAAATTAATGTTGACTCAAAGGAAAGGGAGTACAACATGTCTGTGATGACAAGCATTTTAATGTGTGGGTAGTTTCTAGTGCAGAGATTTTGTGGTACTAGAATTAGTTTGCACATGTATCCATGAAGAAAATTGCCCGAGACCCATGTAATGACATATACAACAACCATTCTATTTCCTGGTAACTTCAAACTTCCCTGCCTTCCCTGTGCGGGAGAAAACACTATTATCCCTAGCCTCCTTGGCAGAAAACAAAGACAACCAACCATACCGCGGCGCGTCCGGCTTGTCACATTGGCCCATTTCTTTCTCTGTATTAGACTTTGGTAAATCTTACCACACTGGGCACCTTCGTGATGTGGTGGTAGGGCAATGGGGTTTGGGGGAAGGCTGTCTGTCATCGTTGTTAACCTTCACGTGGAAACACCGAAGTTCAGATCTATTTCAATAAAGCATCATGAAATCGTAATCATGACACACTGACAACTGCCCTTTATCTGGGCACATTGAAAACATTTTATTTTCTAAAGTCTTCTTTATAAGCATCAATAAGAAATGTTCATGTGACGTATAATTCAAATGAAACAGCAAGTGGTGCCCTTTACCAATTTCATGATGGACAGCAGAGTTTTTATCTAATTCTGTTTCATTCAGTGTGATGGTGCAGGATCATTCATTTCTATGGTAATGGAAATATTGCTGCAAGGCAAACCACACATCAAAATGTGCACCACTCTGTGTTGTCACAAATTCCACTTCTTGGATGATGGCTAAACTTATAACATAGCCAAATGAGCCTGTTCCTGCCTGCCAACCACCACCAGGCTATTGGCAACTAGCCAGCCACGTTAGTTTTCCATGCTACAAATGCAGCATCCAATCATATTACATGCCCGGGATATGCCTCCATTGCCAATATAAAGACTAGACACAGTATATGCTAGCAAGCACTGTAAAAACACATGTTTATGTTGCTGTCTCCAGTGTACGGCAGTATTGTCCCTAGAGAAACAATGTCAGGCCATCTAAGCCCAACACATTCCTGTGTGCCATTGTGAAAACACAAATGTGATGCTGGCTTTGCCCAAATTATGCCAGCATTGTTACTGCAGGGCTTGCAAAATGCCCTCGTCCGCTTACATACCGTGCAGCAAATTAAAAAAACAGGACTGGCTCAACCAGTCCCACATGGAACAGGGACACTTGACAGTTAAGGTCTACCCAGCCGCACCCAAGAGTGGGACAGTATCCCCGGGTACCCTGGGCTCTCCCTTGATGCCTTAGAGCTTTGCCCTCCTAAGAGGGCCAGGTAATCTAATGGCGTGTGCAAGGTCCACTACTAAGTTAGGGAACCACCGCCCTGCTTTGGGGTCTGGCACCCAATGGCCAGGCAGTATCCCTAGACGCATAGGTTTCTGGCTGGGACACCTTAGAGCTTTGCCCTCCAGAGATAGACCGGGACAGTGACCGACTTGCAGAGCCCCAGTAGCTCTTCCCTGGGACTCCTACCGGACCCCAGGTCCCACCTGTTAAGCCTGCAGCTCCGCTCCCTGGGGCTGGGGCTTAAGCCGCCATGCACAACCTGGTCCTAGCCTCTCTTCCCTGTCTCAGTCAGGTGTGAAAGAGGCGTCTGCCGCCTGCACCAGAGAGATACCCTGCAGAAAGACACTTCCCATCGAATAATAAGCACCCACAAAGAGGAGGCTTAGGGAAACGGGCAGGAGACAAATGTATGAGTCAGGTGGGCCAGCCACAACTTGGGCCATCTGGTCTGACTGCACCAGCCAGATGGTCAGTCATGCCCAGCTGAAGGACCAGATGGCTCCGAATGGTCCACCCCAACCAGCCATGAGGTTGTGCCTGCCTTAAGGCCTGTAACACAGTCACGCTCCACCTCCCTGACAGAGCGGGTGAGTCGGGATGGGGGTGTGCCCACCACAACACCGGGATGGGATCCCACCTCAGCCTGTGCTCACTAGCCCTCACCTTCCTTGTGCCACATTGTTTCATTCGGCCCTCTGACTCACTCATTAGTTAGACTCCTTGGTCCGTGTTTCAAGACGGGTTGAGTGGTTAACCAATATCACTGCAGACCATTGGCACCCTTCATAGGCCTCCCCGCCTGCCGGCGTGACGTGGTCAGGGATCACTGAGGAGGGACCACCCCAGTCGACAGTCTCACAGAGAGCAGGGCGCCCCTGAACATGCCCCCTGGCCCTTCCCAGCAGAGCCAGAGATGGTTGCGATGTACTGCCACAGAGGAAACGCACACTTTGGGGGCCTAATGCACCCGGGTGGTAATCCTGAGAGGAGATCTACCATTCCAGGCGGCTGACCTGCCGGCCGTGATAAATCCTCTGTGCGGACTGCACAGTCCCCACCCATTTACCTCTCAATGGTTTCATGCCCTCTTGAAATCTCTCTTTATAGTTCTTTTCAACTTTCCCTTATGGTACTTGTTGGCTATCGGTCTCATGCCCCTATTTAGCCTTAGATGGAGTTTACCACCTGCTTTGAGCTGGATTCCAAAGCAACCCTACTCCAAGAAGACCTGATCCCGGTGTGCCAGGGGCGGCTACCAGCCTAATACTGTCCGCGGGGTGAGCGTCGATCAGAAGTGTCAGTCTTCTGTATGCCACATTTCCAGCACTTGCCGCTGCACAGGAATTGGCGCTGGGCTTTTCCCTCTTTACTTGTCATTACTGAGGGAATCCTGGTTAGTTTTTTTTCCTCCACTTAGTAATATGCTTAAACTCAGCGGGTCGCCACATCTGATCTAAGGTCATTGTGGGGGAGCCAAAGCTCAGGTGGCTGAGCCCAGGCCCGGGGCTATTGGGGGGGGATGCCCCAGCCCAATGCATGCAGTGCTGCTGAGTGTGCGCTGTCCTGATCTGTGCCGAATCCCGTCTGGGATAAGGTTGTCCGCCGGACGTGGTCGCAAGGCCTGCACTCCAGGGACATTCCATGCAGGCAGCCATGTTATACCACAGACAGCCACATGCTGCATGTTCAGCTGCCACAGCGTAGGGGAAGGACCATCTGGATTTTAGACTGCCACCGCTGCCGCCACCACCACCAATGCATGCTGGGAACGTGCCCCTCCCGACCCCATGTGGGAGGAAACGGGATTGCCAAGACTCACTGGCAACCAGCCTACATGCCAGGTCCAGGGATCTGGTGATGTTGCTGGTCGGGGTGTGACCTTAGAGGGACAAAGGGAACGGGATCCCTGTGACAGTCCCAGCCATGTCCCATGGAGGGTCCCTGGGACGACTGACGTTCAAGCAACCCTCAGACAGGCCTAACTCCGGGAGGAACCCAGGGCCACAAGGTGTGTTTGAAATTTTCATGATCAATGTGTCTTGCAAGTCACACATGTTCTTTCAACTAGCTGCATTCTTCATCAACACGCGAGCTGAGTGATTCACTGCCAAGAGTCCCAGAGAACTTATTTTTCAGACATTGGTCCGAACCGGGCAATGGATCCTCATTCAAGGATATACAGTGTACATTTGTTCCAATTAGAGTGCCTCGAAATAGTACTGTATTGCTATTTTTAGTCACTTCCTCCCTGAGTTGCGAATGTGTCATTTGCATGCCTGCTACCTTCCTTGGATGTGGTAGCCATTTCTCAGGCTCCCGCTCCGAACCCTAATTACCCATTACCTGTTGCCATGGTAGGCACAGAAAGTACCATCAAAAGTTGATAGGGCAGACATCCAAATGTATCATCGCCGTCAGGGGGACGTGCGATCAGCCTGACGTTATCTAGAGTCAACAACACAGTCCGGAGAGTGCGGATTGGTCTTGGCCTGATAAATGCACACATCCTGGGTGGTCAGTGCTTGTCGGCATGTATTAGTTCTAGAATTACTACTGTTATCCAAATAACAGTTGGAGCAATCAATGGAACCATAACTGATTTAATGAGCCATTCGCAGTTTCACTGTACTGGCTGTGTTTACTTACATGTGCATTGCTTGATCTTTGAGACAAGCATATTCTACTAGCAAGATCAACTAGCACCCGCTGAAGGGGGGCAACAGGGGGAGCCATGCACCTGCCTCAGGCCGACCTTCATACCCTCGAGCGATCTGCAGGAACCAAGCATCAGAGCCTGCCCCCCAACACTTGGGAGGGAGCGGGGGGTGGGTGGACAGGTCTTTGGTATTTCTTAAACAGTGCTGCTAATAGTAATTACTTGTTTTTTTTAAAAAGGACATTATTTTAGGATTGTTGAAAATTGTGGGGCTTTTATTTTGTAACTTTCTTTTAAATTGGGGACAATCTGAATTGTAGCACTGCTTCAACTTAATTTTGTCCATTTTGAGATGCAGCTTACCTTAATTTATTCCAGAATACCTCTCCCAGCAACATTGTAGTCCTCGCAGATTACTTGTTTGCTAATCAGGTGCGGGAGCACTGGAGCGGGAGAAACAAGCTGGTCTGTGCCAGTATAAAAGTCTCTAGGCAGCCTCACCACTAATCTTTGCTATATCTTAAACAGTGCTGCTAATAGTTTTAACTTATGAAATTATTTTAGGATTGTGGAAAATTGGGGTGCTTTTATCTTGTAACTTTCTTTTAAATTGGGGACAATCTGAATTTGAATTGTAGCACTGCTTCAATTTAGTTTTGTTAGTTTCAAGCTGCTGCTGACCTTAGTTTGTTCCAGACTACATCCCCCGGCAGCATTGTAGTCCTTGTGGACTACTTGTTTGGTAAGCAGGCGCGGGATCGCTGGCGCGGGAAAAACAAGCTGGTCACTGCCAGTATAAAAGGCTCTATGTAGCGCCACCACTCATCTTTGCTATTTCTTAAACAGTTCTGCTAATAGTGTTTACTCGTTTTTGTAAAAGGAAATTATTTTAGGATTGTGGAAAATTGGGGGGCTTTTATCTTATAACTTTCTTTTAAATTGGGGATAATCTGAATTTGAATTGTAGCACTGCTTCAACTTAGTTTTGTCAGTTTTGAGCTGCAGCTGACTTTAGTTTATTCCAGAATACGTATCCCAGCAGCATTGTAGTCCTTGTGCACTACTTGTTTGCTAATCAGGCATGGGAGCCGGCACGGAAGAAACAAGCCGGTCTGTGCCGGTCCATGATGACTGTGTAGCTGGGTAGCAGGGGTAAGGTGCATCCTGAGTAGTTGTGCATGGTCCCTTTCTTATTACTTTTCTAAGTCTCCCCTTAAGATATGGAAAATACCTCCAAGAGCCAGAATTCAATTACACAAACAATTCTCCAAAAATACTTGGATATGTACGCTGCTGATCTGATAGATAACACCACAAAATGTTTACACACCACCGTTGCTGGGGAAGGTAGCCCTGATAATATCTCTGGGATGGCCAGTATCTTGGCGTTACTCTCTTACTATAGGCAACAAGGTTGAACCACGCCTGAAACACTACATCCATTCGTATGCAACTCTTAAGCATTACACTGCAGAGAATGACAGGATGAAGGTGACTGGATTATAGAAATGACTCCCAGCCACATAGGATGCAATACCAAAATTAATAGACGGTTTGGTCTAGACGTTTGAACTCTATTATACAGAGAAGAGGAACATGGAACGAGTTACTCTGCATTTGTTCCACTGGGGATGCATATTAGCAATGTCACCTTTAATTTAAACACTTGTTGTTTGTTGCCCGAACTTAGATTTGGGTGTTGTCTGTAACCACTGGAAGCCGTGACCCATTGGGTCTACACTTGAGAAACATTACGCCCCTGAAGAAGTTCCAGTACTAACATTACTATCTATAGGAGCGAAACATGTAGGGTTTGTTTCAACACTAAAACCAAGTGTGAGCAGTTGAATTAATAATCACACATGGTGTTAGCAAAGCATTAGACAGCGAATACATCAACTTTAGAGTGACTATCAATTGGAGTACTCTATATATTGTCTGTTTTCTTTTGCTGTTTTTCTCCATGGTTTTTGTATTTACTGACCAGGATTCTGACTTCACAGAAACTAATATTATATTGAATGGTGTTTAACATTGTCTTTGTGTATTACTTGTGTGTTGTAAATAGGTGTTTACATCATTGTAATAATATTTTATTTTTCAATCATACCTTAAAGGTGTATGCACATGTAACTTTGGGATATTTTATATTGCTTTTTATGATGTTTTATCAAATTGTTTTTTATAATCATGTATTAAAAATATTTGTGATTGTTTTGAGTTGGAGTGCTATTGGTTTAATTCTCCATGCACTTGTCTGTAACTGTTTTATGACGTTGAGTGTTTATAAGTGACTTATAGCCCGTAATCTAGCAAGTTCTCTCACCTAACCTCATGAGACAGGGAGTTTATTTTATATTGACATATAATTTTATCAGGTTTACTCTCCTCTCTTTTATACCTGATACCCCCCTCTTTTTGAATCAGTATCTTGCATCAACAGGTACTGCCGAATGAAGAACAAACCAAAATACACAATGACTCCCGCTACATATTCCACTAACACAAGATGATGATATATTGGAGCCCGTTCTCTCCAGAAGGCATCCATTGAAATGGATGTCATCCCGCCCATGAATACATATACGGAAGACATAAATGCCAGCTTACTTGAGTCATGTTCTTCTGATAATCCTACATTAGAAATCTCCCTTCTAAATACCTGCCCTCGGGAAAAGCTTTGATTGATGTCCATGACTACATATTAGAAAAAAAGACTGACATTATGGCGATTACGACAACATGGTTAAAAGACTCAAGTGGACCTATTATTGATTTAGCCACACCTAGGGCTCAAAAACACAAAAGGATACTAGAGGGAGAGTTTCACACCCAGTGAGACAACCCCTCTGCAGGTTATTAACCTAAAACACACACAAATGTCACTTGGTCAAGTCGTTTCAGAAGCTCTGATAGGGGGTCATACCTTCCTCTAGTATCTAGCAACATTTATGAAAAAACACTCAATCCAATGGTGTGCAAAATTATCATCTTTTAATTCAATTTATATCATACTAAAAAAACACATACAAAAAGGGAAATAATCAGAACAGTTTTGCATAACGCAAGATTAAAGTGCGTTGTGCTTTGCAGTGCATCATATAACTAAATGCATACAGTGTATTACAAACAGTTATGCACAATTTCTAAAAAAACAATCTACTCAATCATAAACTTCATACTTCATACACCTTCTTCAGGGGTTCAATGTCTGTTATGTCCCTTCTTTCTATTCACTACTTCATAGTATTGTGTTCTGGTTCAGTTCATTGATCTCATTTAATTCTGTGGACCGGACCTAAGGGCTACACATTTTATGGGCAGAATAGAGATAGAGATGTTGGGGCTGGTGGGGGAGTTGTGCTCATTGTCAGGGAAGACTTTCAGATTTCCTGCTTATTGTGAGGGATGTGAGATGCTACATCTAAAATCAATTCTTCTCCGGTACATTGCACTAATGCGATCCTAATCTACCACTCTCTGAACGAGATGCCCAACTTCAATGAAAATCATATGAGTACCCTTACGTGTCTCAAAAAACCTAACTCATCGACCCTGCTGATGGGGGATATTAACAGATGGAGAGGGAACAAGGTGGATAAGGAAGCCCTCCTTTTGGAACAAACCCTGAAAAACACTGACATATCATTGTCCATAATAAAGCACCCATGCATGCTAAGGGAAATGTGTTGGACTGGGTAGCCTCAAGGAGGCTACAAATTAGCCCCATCGTTACTGAGCCTTACATCTGGTCTGACCACTTTTTTGTCCATTTTAATATCACCCTGCAAGAAAAACAAACAGGCCTTGCAATGCAAAGCATTGATGAACATTACTAGCAAAAATGTAAAGAAGATACAATCACAGGATCTGGACAAATGCTTACTGGACATTATGGCAAAAACCTCTGACCTGGATTCCCCTCAGTCCTTGGCAGCAATGTACATGGATGTCTTAAAGACTATGTTGACACCATAGCACCAATGAAAACTAAGTTAGTCAGGGACAAGCCCAACCACCACAATTGGTTTTCATCGGAACTAACCGTGCTCAAACAGGAAAAGCGGAAGGCAGAGCACTGCTGGATTAAAAGCAAAATGGAAATCAATGAAAGTACTTGGAAAAGCACTGAGGAGCAGTACAAGTAAAAGAAAATATTAAGTTAGAAAAATTATTATAATGAGGAAATTGAAAACTTGGCCAATAGTACAAAAAATGTTTTTGACATTTTGAAAAGTCTAGAAAAACCTAATTTGAAAACTGACACACTCTCCCCTTCTCCAGAGGATTGTATACATATGCAGCAAGCTTTTACTAACACAATTACTAACACAATTTCCAAATCCCACGAAAAAATCATTTTAGAATTTGCTTTTTGTACACCGTCTAGCCCCATTTTAAAAACTGCTATGGCCAACGGTCCCTTGTTTAATTTCTCGCTCATCCTTATTTTAGATATGGTGAATGTTTTAAAGAATATGCGCCCTACATCATGTCTAGGAGATGTTATTGCATCTAAAATTATTTTAAGAAATGTACTCTTTTCTCACCTATTTAACTTTGCACCACAAGTCTATACCGGACTGTATAAAAAATGTAGTTGTTACTCCCTTGCTGGAAAAGCTCTGTCCGAGCCGCCTGGCCATCTGGTAGTGGACCATAGGAATGAATGGAAGGACCAGATTGCCGGCCATCTCTGGAAGTCTGGATGGGCATCAATTTGACATTTCTCTCCAGTTGGGTCTATAAAGACTCTACCACCTAAACCGTGACTTCAAAAGTCCAAAAGTCTGCTCGATCACGAGGAAAAGTTTGAATATCTATATTAAATGAGACCTTATTTTTTGTCTAATAAACTGGCAGATATGATAGCTGTAAAATAAGCTTCAGAAGTGGAGTTTTATTATTGATCGCTTACATTGAATAATATGAAATTCGGTAGGCAACTGGAGCTGTGTGCGAGTTTTCAGTTTGAAACGTTCCATCACAACTCCATTTACATATGGAGCACTGCTAATAACAAAGAAACATCTTAAAAAAGTAATTTCTCCAACTTTTCAAATCGATCCCTGCTGTTATGACACAAAAGCTCAGTATAGTAGTGGTGGCTTGCACATCGTGATGCAATTTAGGCTTTCTGACAATATACCCCTCAAGAGTACAAAAGGATAGATTGAGGTGATTATTGCCTGAAAATATGGTACACCCTGGTACTCCAACAGCTGGCTGCAAGAAAAATTAACCAGATATTAACGTATGGGTTAAGGCAATGGACTCTCCAAAGCAAGATACTGAACTGATACTCTCAAACAAGAAAATCAGACTGAGACTGAACAGTTCCAAGTTAGACTGGTGAGTACCTTGAAAACGAGGAAAATCACTGTTACCAAGAATACAGAAATAACAAGAAAGTAAGAAACAAATAGTCTTGTGCTCACCAAATGAGTGCCCTGGATAGGAGTTGCAGGAGAGTTGGAAATGGAGTGACAGTCCGGGAAACACAATGTTTTGTTTTCCTATACCCGCCGGCACAAGGATGCCTAAAGAGTTAATTTATCCGGGTGCCGTTGCGCTGGTGTGCTTTGATCCTTGCGCTGATGCGCCAATGTCCTTTGGTCCTTGCGCCGATGCGCGACCGTCCTGAATGTTCCAACAGTGTCTTTGACAGTTCCAGAAAGAAGATATGACACAGGCGAGACTCACAAGTTGAGATGTATGCAGTCTGTGGTTTTTCCGATTGTAACGACGAGCAGGCAAGACTTGTGAAATGAGATAACTGCAGTTTGTGGATGTTACGGTTCTGGTATGAGCAGGTAAGGCTTGAGAGATTAGACGTTTGCAGTCCATGGACGTTCCGGGTCTGGTATGAGCAGGTAAGACATAAGGGATTAGACAATTGCAGTCCGTGGACATTCCGGGTCTGGTATGAGCAGGTAAGACTTGAGGGATTAGACGATTGCAGTCCGTGGATGTTCCGGGTCTGGTATGAGCAGGTAAGACTTGAGGGATTAGACAAATGCAGTCCGTGGACGTTCCGGGTCTGATGTGAGCAGGTAAGACGTGAGGGATTAGACGAGTGCAGTCTGTGGACGTTCCGGGTCGGGTTTGAGCAGGTAAAACTTGAGAGCAATGACAAGAAGGAAGCAAGGATGGTCACAAGGCGGGCCGGGGATTCTAGGAGCCAGGAAGACAAGGTACAAGGTACGTAGCTTTGAAAACAGACAAATTCAGAAGCGCCGCCATGCGCGGGGGCGCGGCTTGAGTACTGCTCACCTGACCGTACGCACAGGACGGCACTGTAGGCCTGAGTATCTACGCAAATACCATGGCCGCCAGCCTTTCCATGGCAACCCATAGCGTTTCTGTAAAAGGACGCACCAGAAATGATGCAGCATGGTTCTGAGACTTAGCATACCACCTCGATTTGGAACCAAAAACGTTTGCTCCCCTGGGTTTACTAGGTAGGTTGTTATTGCGCAAGCTCCATCTACGTTTATCCAACAAGGCATTCAATGGAGCCCTGACAGTTTCCTCCCCCAAAGATGCCTCCCCGGAGTGAGCAGCCAGGAACTCGGACAAGAGACGAGGAGCATGTACATTAGACTCGGGCTCCCATGTTCGCTCCTCCGGACCGTAACCTTCACCTTAATATCCAGAATGGCTTTGACCACCTACTTCTCCACCCTTTGACTATCACTGCCGCTGGACGAGATGAGAGGCACGTACCTGCGGGACATGGCCTCAGAAGTGAAACATGAAAGACTGGAAGAATCTTTAATTGGGAAGGCAAATCTAAGCGAACCACCAAAGGATTGATCACTTCCTTAATGGGAAAGGTCCCACAAAATGAGGTATCAAACATCTACGACCAGGCAAATGGAGGTTCTTGGAAGATAACCAGACCAACATTCCAGATTGATAACCGGGAGCAGGTTTCCGGTGTTTGTCAACATAGAGTTTAGCTTGCTGTCGAGCGGCCTCCAAATGATCAAAGACCGTTTCCCTAAGGGAGATGAATTCACGAATGCAAGCCTGAGCTGCTGGGTTTTCAGTGGTAGGTATTAGATCCTCAGGAATTGACCTACCATGGAGACCATAAAGAGCAAAGAATGGAGAAGTACCTGTAGACAAATGTACTGAATTATTGTATGCATATTCTGCCGCCCCCAAAACATTTAACCATGACTCTTGATGCTGAGTAATCAGACAACATAAGAATTGTTCCATAGTGGCATTTGCCCTTTCGGTTTGCCCATCTGTTTTGGGATGATAGGCCGTAGAATAACGTGCATCTATACCCAAGGCAGTGACTAGATGACGCCAGAAACGAGAGGTAAACTGTGAGCCACGATCTGTAATGATGATCTCAGGTAGCCCAAAACGACGGAACACATTCTGCAAGAACATTTTTGCTAGAACCGGAGCAGAAGGAATACCCTGGCAGGGTACAAACAAGGCCATCTTGGAAAAGTAGTCAACGACCACCCACATGGTATCACAACCTCGAACATGAGGTAATTCAACCACAAAGTCCATTGAGATCATTACCCAGGGTTTCTTAGGAACAGGTATAGGCTGAATCAATCCCATAGGTTTAGACACTGTACCTTAGCACTGAACACAAATAGCGCACCCTTTGATGTAGTCCGAAACATCTTTAACCATTGTAGGCCAGAACGCCCAAGGTTTTAGCAGTTCAAGCTTCTTGTGTCTCCCTGGATGTGCAGCCATTAAGGCATCATGACACCACTGAAGGGCCAAGACACGGGTTTCTGAAGTAGGGAGATACAACCGTTCTTGTACATAAGGCATGGAATTGACGATTTTGATGTCATGATCATGGAGTTCAGGAGGATTCGTCGCCATCCAGGATTTAATCATTCCCTTCAAAGAAGAATCTACGGTACAAGAACAAATGACAAATGATGGTTGTAACAGAGTGCTTTCCCGATGAGGCGTCTGACCACCTTCGTTCAATCTTGATAAAGCATCTGCCTTAGAATGCATCTTGCCGGGACGGTACATGATCTGGAGGTTATAAATGGAAAAAAATTCATGCCACCTTGCGTGGCGAGCTGTGGTACAGCGTACAGATTTAAGAGCAAGAAGATTACGATGATCAGTGAAAACCTGTACGGGTGTAATAGTATCCAATAGATGGTGTCTCCATACCAGGAATGCATCGCGTATTGCCAGAAGTTCACGTTCAGTTATAGTGTAATTCATCTCATACTTAGTAAGTCTCCTGGAATGGTAAGCCACAGGATGTAGAAGACCAGAGTCTTCACACCTCTGGGATAGAATCGCCCCCACAGGCAGATACGAGGCATCAGCCTCAACAATAAACGGATGTTTTTGATCTGGATGCTGTAGGACTGGGGCAGAGGTGAACGTGGACTTCAATGTTTCAAAGGCTTTCTGGTCTTGATCAGACCATACAAAGTGAGTTTTAGAACTGGTTAATGCAGTCAAGGGAGCTGTCATGGCCGAAAATGAGTGTATGAACCGCCTGTAGAAGTTTGCAAACCCTAAAAAGGACTGAAGAGACTTTACATTGTTTGGGACAGGCCAGTCCAAGATCACTTTAACCTTATTACTGCTCATCTTAACCCCCTCACTGGTGATATCGTACCCTAAAAATTCCACCTGGTCAGCATGAAAAACACACTTCTCCAATTTGGCATAGATGTTGTTTTCGCGCAATCTCTGCAAAACGGTGGAGACATGTTGGACGTGTTCCTTATAGGTAGAAGAATAAAAGAGAATGTCGTTAAGATAGACAACTATGGACTGATCCAGTAAGTCCTTGAACACATCGTTGATGAAATACTGGAAGGTAGCTGGGGCATTACAAAGACCGAATGGCATAACGAAGTACTCAAATAGACCATGCTTAGTTTTGAATGCTTTTTTCCATTTGTCACTTTCTCTGATTCTGACCAGATTATAAACCCCCCCTTAGGTCAAGTTTGGTAAAAAAAATGTGGAAGAACCTAGTTGATCCAGCAGAACAGATTTCAGGGGAATCGGATACTGATTCCGTACTGTCACTGCATTCAATTCTCTATAATCGATACAGGGCCGTAAATCTCTCTCTTTCTTAGGTACAAAGAAAAGCAGTGATGCTGCTGGAGACCTGGAAGGGCGAATGAAACCCGTCCGGAGTGCTTGATCTAAATACTCTTCAAGACCACATCCTCCTTTTGTGTAAGCGAATAGATTCTTCCGGAAGGAATAAAGGCATCTGCCAATAGTTCTATCGGGCAATCATAAGGGCGATGCAGAGTTAGTTTTTCTGACGCCTTCTTATCGAAAACTTCCTTGAAAGAATTGTATTCCTTTGGAAGGAGCACTGTAGTAATGGCCCCAACCGTTAAGGCTGAATCTAGGAGCCTGGAACTAGGATTTCCAAATTCAACCGTATCAGCATGACAAGACTCCTGACATTGATCCGAGGTAAACTCAACTGAACGTGACATCCAATCGATGGACGGGTTGTGTTTCATTAACCATGGCAACCCCAAAATCAGCTTAAATTGAGGAGCTGAAATAACATCAAAACGGATGATCTCTGAATGATCGTCACCAATCGATAACACAAGATCAATGGTTTGTTCTGTCACCAAACCGGAAATCAGAGACATACCATCCACTGCCTTAACTAATTCTGGTGTTTTCTTGGGAATCAATGGAATGGAATGATCACATACAAATTGTGCATCCACATAATTTCCAGTAGCACCTGAATCAATCATAGGCTCAACAGACCAGGTTGTCTCAGGGGTAGAAGACAAAGTAGCCAAGACTGAAAAAGGAACTGAGGATCTGGGGTCCATGACCGCTTGACTCGACAAAGGGACCCCGTCTATTGTTGAGCTTTGGCGTTTCCCACCTTCTTAGGTTTTTTAGGACAAAGTTTCAGAAAATGACCCGATGTCCCACAATAGAAACATAAATGGTTGACCCTTCGAAGCTCTCTTTCTGAAGGAGTGAGCAGACCTCGAATGGCACCAATTTGCATCGGTTCAGAGGCTGAGACAGGAGCTACTGGCGTCAGAACGGTTAGGGTGGTTCTTTGTTCCCCCTTTCGTTCATCCTTACGGGCATCGATTTGCAACACGAGGTCAACCAGTTCTGGGAAACCACTAGGAACCACTGGTACAGTTGCCAAAATATCCTTTAAGCCTTCTGAAAGACCTTTGTAAAACAAAGCAGATTTCTTTTCGTTGGGCCAATCTGTTTCTGCAACTAACTGGTTAAATTTAGCCAAATACTCCAAGAAGGATTTGTCTTTCTGTTGTAAAGAAAGCAATTCCAAGTCCGTAGCCTCTGACTTATATCTGGTATCAAACACACGGGTCATAGCTGTAATCAGAGCCTCACAATCATACAGTAAAGTGCTACTCTGTTCCAGCAAGGGATTGGCCCACACTCCAGCAGTACCCCCAAGGTTATACAGAACAAAAGCTGCCTTAGTAGTAGCATCAAGGAAGGATGCAGGCCTACACAGGAAATGTAAATGGAACTGATTAATGAATTTTCTAAATGTTTTAGGATCCCCTAGGAACCTTTCTGGAGGGGCTAATGGAAACTGTGTTGCCATGTAGACTGGGCTTCACTCAGTTCTTGATTGAGCGCTTCCTGAACTTGAATCCACTCCAGGACTAGACACTCCAGCCCCTGACTGCAGAACAGCATTTAACTCATTAATACAATGTTGAGTTGCATCATGTGCGGCTGTCATGTCAGCCCTAAGGTCTTCCACCACTTTGGATAGAGCCACCAAATGGTCAATGGCCTCTTCCATTTTGTAAAGGCTTCTGAATATGTTATGACACAAATCTCAGTATAGTAGTGGCGGCTTGACACGTCGTGATGCAATTTAGGCTTTCTGACAATTTACCAAGAATACAGAAATAACAAGAAAGTAAGAAAAGAATGGTCTTGTGCTTACCAAATGAGTGCCCTGGATAGGTGTTGCAGGAGAGTTGGAAATGGAGTGACAGTCCGGGAAACACAATGTTTTGTTTTCCGATACCCGCCGGCACGAGAATGCCTAAAGAGTTAATTGATCCGGGCACCGTTGCGCTGGTATCCTTTGATCCTGGCGCTGATGCGCCAATGTCCTTTGGTCCTTGTGCCGATGTGCGACAGTCCTGAATGTTCCAAAAGTGTCTTTGACAGTTCCAGAAAGATATGACACAGGCGAGACTCACGAGATGAGATGTATGCAGTCCGTGTTTTTTCTGATTGTAACGACGAGCAGGCAAGACTTGTGAAATGAGATAACTGCAGTTCGTGGATGTTCCGGTTCTGGTATGAGCAGGTAAGGCTTGAGAGATGAGGCGATTGCAAACCGTGGACGTTCCGGGTCTGGTATGAGCAGGTAAAACTTGAGGGATTAGACGATTGCAGTCAGTGGACGTTCTGGGTCTGGTATGAGCAGGTAAGACTTGAGGGATTAGACGATTGCAGTCCGTGGACGTTCCGGGTCTGGTATGAGCAGGTAAAACTTGAGGAATTAGGCGAGTGCAGTCCGTGGACGTTCTGGGTTGGGTTTCAGCAGGTAAGACTTCAGAGCAATGACATGAAGGAAGCAAGGATGGTCACAAGGCGGGTCTGATGTGAGCAGGTAAGACGTGAGGTATTAGACGAGTACAGTCTGTGGACGTTCCGGGTCAGGTTTGAGCAGGTAAAACTTGAGAGCAATGACAAGAAGGAAGCAAGGATGGTCACAAGGCGGGCCGGGGATTCAAGGAGCCAAGAAGACAAGGTACAAGGTACATAGCTTTGAAAACAGACAAATTCAGAAGTGCCGACATGCGCGTGGGCGCGGCTTAAGTACTGGTCACCTGACCGTACGCCCAGGACGGCGCCGTAGGCCTGAGTACCTAGGCGAATACCATGCCGCCAGCGTTTCCATGGCAACCCATAGTGTTCTGTAAAAGGACGCGCCAGAAACGATGCAGCACGGTTCTGAGGCTTAGCAGACCACCTCGATTTGGAACCAAAAACGTTTGCTCCCCTGGGTTTACTAGGTAGGTTGTTATTGCACGAGCTCCGTCTATGTTTATCCAATGAGGCATTCAATGGAACCCTGACACCCTGCTCCATCAAAGGACACCAATGGTAACAGGCAAAGACCACTTAGTAAAACAGTGTTTTGTGTCTAGTGTGCTGAGAGTACAGTAGATGCATGTTTGCCTCTCCTTTGGTTCTGCAGTGTCGGGCCTGAAGGAGACATTATGGGCACTGCATGTGGTGGAGAGAGGAAGAGGGAGTGGGCGCTGCTTTCCCCAGCATGGCTGCAAAAGCGTAGTCCTTGCGATACAGTGAAATGAAAAGCTTTAATTTTCACGTTGCAACATAGTTTGTTGGGTACCGTACTCTCTTTCAGGCATTGAGAAGTGCAGATACTCAAATGCTCAAAAATAAGAAGTGCAGGTATTGAGGGACGGGAAGGACCTGCCCATTTAAAGCACTGGCAACAGCACACAGGTCACAGATTGTCTCCCTAAACACCTGTTGCTAAAACAGTCTGATCAGCCAAGCTGCCTACGTTTGCGGGATTGTCTGATGGAACAATTCTACTGAGGAATGCTTTGAGACGCCCTACAGACTGGCCACCACCCCGCTATAATGAAGGGTGTGGCAACTGCAGCACCTGAGATGATTTTCTCTGGGAAGTCCGGATGAGCCTGCCACCGGCTTGGGTCAGGGTCAAAGCACACAAAATGCCTGACCCCATCACTATAGTGCTCATCTTCTTGTCCCTGCCCCAATCTGCTTTATCTGTTAATAAAGATTATACTACTTTCAGGAAGCTGCTGGGGTGCCTGACACAAAAGAGGGTGTGGACTATATGGAAGGAGCCTTGAGTATTATTGACTTTCCAGTTGCAGGGTGTGAGGTCACTTTGAGGTGCACTCAGAGTGAGAAGCCAATGAGTTGAGCTGGACCGGTCCACCTTCCTCACAAGGCACATAAAAAGGGGACTTGTTGGGACAGGTCAACTAAGGGGCTCTCGCTTCCCTAGCCAGAGCGTTCTAAAATGTGCATGAACTGGCTCTGCAGTGCAGAAGCAGATAATGGGCCTCATTACGGGTCCGGCGGTAACCCTGATGGTGCTACTGGCGGGTTACCGGAAGACCTGTAAAAAATTATCAGCGCCTGACTTCCCGATGCCACCGGGCTATTATAAGTCCGGCGGCCGGGAAGTCAGGCGCCACTAATTTTGTTAATCCCCATTGCCATACAGCCCCATAGGACTCTTTCGGAGTGCGGATACGGAAGCACTGGCACCGTTGTTAACAGTGCTGTGCTTCAGTGACGGCTTTGGCTACCATGACCGATGTACCTGGCAGGGTCAGACCTATCGGGCACAGCGGCTCCAGCTGGCAAACCCATACTTTGCCGGTCCGGAAACAAGGGTGTTGGTGAGCTTTCCGGCACCCTTATTTCCGAACCAGCAAACTTGTAATGAAGCCCCCAATGTCTTGGATTAACAGAATATTATACTTTTTCATTTCATTTTAACAGTAGAGTTAAGCAGTGAATAGCTGGCTAGATATTATGGTTTCCGTTTTCAGATGGCTCTTTTGCAATTCCCCCTTTTGACTGCATGTGCTCTGTCTTCTAATTTTTTTTACACTTACCGTAATTACCTTCACTGTCATTTTTCATCTCTTTGAGCGTTTCAGCTGCTTCAGTGAGTGCAATTTAAACTATGCAGCTATCCATACAGTCGGCCACGCTTTGTTGCCTTTGAATGAATGTGTATCTGACCTCTGGAGACCATTCCTATATAGGCTTAACTGGCAGTATTATGGTACAGTTGCACACGCACACATGGGTGCAATCCCATAGGTGCCAGTGTAAATCGACTTGTGCTGTTTTTACACTGGCACTAACGTGTCCTGTACATTTTTGCACCTTGAAACACCGTTTGCTGTGTAGGCACATTACAAATACCCAATACATAAATAAATAAATAAATAAACAAACAAATAAATAAATAAATGCGTGAATGAACAGTATGCAGCACAAGCGCCTGGAAGCAGGTTAGTCACAGTTTAACCCTGCCAGATGGCAACAAAGACTATTGAGGCCTTTCCTCTGGTAACGTTGTGTTATCTATGCAAGACGTGCACATTAAAAATCAATGGTCTGCCTCGCAGCCGTTTGTTTAATGTCGACCATCGTTTGCAACTCACTGGTGAGCTGTTCAGACAGCCAACGTGAGATCATCAACGTGCTTCATTACAGCTCTGACCACCAGGGTGAAATCCTTCGCTCGGAAAATAAAGCGGGCTCGTTGAGACAATGAAACACTGCTCGGCGGCGACACCGGGGGCTGCAGTAACCTGCCACCGCTCTGATGTATATGCCATCACTCGGAGTGAATCATTCCCATTAGCCTCAGCGCTGTCGCTATACCTCAGAGCCGCGCGTCTAGACTTGTGTTGGTGTTAATGCTGAAAAAACACGACATCTCATCACACAGAAGAGGGGAAACATTTTAACGCACACCCTGCAGATAATTGCTTCATGATAAAAGCAAACGAGGATTGCTAATTCTTTGAATCCTGTCACCGAGGCATGCTTGTGTAGAAAAATTGATAATTTGTCATTCAGTCTCTGGAAAACGCGCGAAATTGAATTGGTTTGCCCGACGAGTGAGATTGGCGTGTGAATTACATGTGTTGCCATTCTTTGTTTCATGTTTGGTCTGTACCTATCTGATCTTTTGTCGAGGCCTGGCTGTACTTGCACTAAAAATCAGCAAGAAACTGAAAAAAGAGCCTAAATTTGCATTTCACAATCTGTTACTTTTCATGAGACACTTTTCATGCGAGCATTATTGGAACGATTGTGGAAAATTGGCAAACGATGTATTTTAACGAACAGTGGCTGGTAGCATTGGTCAAAAATATGTTTATAAAACTGCAATATTAGATCAAACTGGCCCACTATGTTGGTATGTAGGGCATTGCCATGAAGGCCAGTTGAAGGCAGGGGAGGACTGTCAAGGGGGCAAAGGGGCAATTGCCCCCCAGGATGGCTGGGCTGTTGCCCCATGGGCCAGAGCTTCCAAATGTTAAAAAATGAAAATAAAGGTGAAATCCTTCAGAATCGCGCCTGCTACAAAGGAACCGAGGGCTGTAAAGCCTGCTCAGATTCTCTGTAAATGGGGCGAGGCAATGCTGTAGATAGGCCTGGGTGGCCCCCACACATGGGCCTCTTCAATGAGTGAGAGGGGAGGAGTCTAGGCTACTGTGGCATGTTCATACCACACAGTGACAAGGCATGCATAACCGATCCTGTGACCCTGGATGGTAAAGTTGGCACTACTGCTACCCATATATCATTGGCCTGTTACAATCCACAGCAACTTTTACGACAACTACTTGCCAAGGAAGTTAGCGTCCATATCTTATTAGAGTTTGTCCTTGGTCTAATCCTGTACGAACACTTCTCCTATGTTCTGGTGAATTTCGACATCACCGGTGTGTTCATTAAAAGAGTTTAATGGCACCGCAAATAACACCGTTGGATGTTGCTTATATAATGGTTATAAAAATGGCGGTTGAGCTGTTTCTGGTACTTTTGGACACAGTTGAAAAACACACATAGAAAGATGTACTATTCAGTTATTAATTATTAGAAGTCTACAAACTAAGGGTTCATTCGGGGTTGTGCAGATTTTCTAATACCGCTGAAGAATGTTACCAGCTCCGCCAGTGGTCTTCCTGAAAATCCACCCTACTCAGGGTTTACCACATGCATTGGTGTCATTTCTGGAATACCTCCAGTGCTATTTCAGAAATACCACCTCGGATGCCGGTAATGTAAAAAAAATATATTTTTAGCCATTTTCAGCATCAATGTGAAAGGAGAAAGGCCATACATGCAGTAGTGGCTCATATAACTACTGTTGATTTTTTTTAAGCACAAAAGGTTCAATACCGGCCCTTTTATGCATTATGTGGGTAAGGTGGTGAGAGGAGGCAATCAGAGATGCCCACCTTTTTACCCCCTCTGCATGGCAATTTGTAAAAACGTTTTCCACTCTATTTAAGGGACGCACCTGTGCTTGCATTCTGTACAGTAAAAAAAAAAAAACATTTGGGCCCTGTTTGGACTTTTTACTTCCACCTTCAAGGAACAGGTAAAAAAATAGGTGTTTTCTGCAAAAGGTCCACCTAAAATACCACTGCCAGTATTCCCATGGAATACCACTGATGCTATTGATCAAACTCTGAATTGGGTGGATGGTAAAATCAATGGTATTTGCCAAATACTGATGACCACCCAACTCTGAATGAACCCCTAAATCTGTGATCGTTTTTCACTGGGCCTCATTCCAAGTTTGGCAATGCAGGGAAAAAGTAGCGCTAATTCTGTTGCCGACTATTTTCCTGCACTGCTAAATTATAATGTTTGGTGGATTTATTGCCGCCGGAATGACCATATGGTAAATCTGCTGATTTTTTTGGGTGGATTTATCGCCAACGGAATTAACATATGGTAAATCTGCCGATTTTCAAAGAAAAAACTTGTTGCTGGAGGTAAATCCTCCACTTTACTTCAGTAATTTTTCTGGCTGTAAATCTGCCAGAAATCCCCATGGAGTCCTATGGACTCTAGAAATGGGGACTTACCATCACTTGTAATCTCATGGTAACGCAATGAGAGCAAGTGGTGGTAGCAGTGATTGAGTTTGGTGGTATTTCAGTGGATTTACTGCCAGAAAACCACCAAACACATAATAAGACGCATTGTTTTGTCCAGAACACTCTTCTCTTATATGACCAACAAAAGGCTCACATGCAAATCAACACCAGATTCAGATATATAGATTTGTCCTTTCACCTATTATTGATATTGTCAAAAATACACTCAAACACATTACTGCACTCACAGAAACTGAAACACACTCACACTCCACCTTATTTGAAAACCCACATAAATATTATAGGCCGCTCTTGCTCCCTCGCCATCACCAGGCCCAAGGCGTATTCCACTTGCAATTCTCTCTGCTTCCGAAATATGCAGACAGCTTTCCAAGAAAGTGCCACCTGGCAGCACAAAATAGCCACATCCCTTGCTCTGCAGTGTCCAAGTGTGGACCCCATAGCCTCATTTACCAGCAACACCCCGACCACGGCCTCTTGTCGTGTCTGGCAGAGGCTGGCTGGCAAATCATGGTGGTCTATGGTCTAAATCTAAGCCTGGACAACCGAAGGTGGTTAGTGGCAAGGAATGGGCTTTGAGAGAAGGGAAATTAAAGGGCTTGAGTGGCAAGGAATTGTTGACTGAGCAATGTGGGCAAGTGAAGGAGGTGCATGCAAGGAAAAGGAAGAGGATTGAGTTAATAATTAAAGGATGGAGTAAAAGGGGAACAGAGGTCTGAAAGTAAATTGTAAAAAACTGATTGAGAATGTGGGATCTATGTCTGACCTGCATGCCACTGGACCCGATTGAGGGACTGGCTTTACCCCCTTTCTTTTTTCCGACTAAATGATGCAAGCTTGCTTAATGGGCATATGTTTCAATTACTACTTCTGTAATATTTTTTCAGGTTGCTTTATCATGTGACTTGGTGCTTTGAAAGTACACACAATTGTACAGACTAAGATTATAATTATGGTAAATATTGATTATAAGTATAATCTTAGATTGTTTCTCAAATGCATTCACCTCAGGAAACAGCTGATTAATAGTTGCTCCCCCCGTTGTAGATACGTTGGTGCTTTGAAAACCAGCTCTATTGAACAGAATACTAATGTAGTCTTTGAAAAACTACTTTGCAGAAAGCATTTTTGTTTTGTTTCTAATACTGAAGATGGAATAGGAGAATATAAAGTCCCCCCTGCTTTCTGAATTGGAAGCTGGGGAACCAGGAATACAGGGCTCAACTCCCACCTTCCACACGTCATACATTATGTGAGCCTGATCAAAATCACTTTTCATCACTGTGCCTTATTTTCCTTTACTATCTGTAGAGAACGCCTTTCTCATCTGGGTTTATACTCTGTAGTGTTGCTCTATAAATAATTATAATTTTAACAATTTATGTTAACCATACTGGTGAGGAGGCAGGATGACACGTGAGGGTCTCATGTTGTGGAAGAGGGGTACACATGGCGCAGGTAGGGATTTGTAGTTGTAAGGTAAGCTGGGGTGGTAGGAAGCCAGATATATGTATTTTGCCATGCTAGATCATGTTTAACTCAGAGAGCACATCCACACCCCCTGGTTCAGCAATGGCTCTGGCCTACCAATGAATTTTCTAGCTTTGCCACCTCTTTACATTGTTCTAAGGCTAGGGATGGGGTGGGAGGAGAGGTAGCCTGATGTCAAATTGCAAACTCTCATTGAAAACTGGGATCAAATCCCATATTTCCCATTTCACCAGTAATATTATCCTGGTGAAATAATGTGTCCATGATTGGTATGTGGGAGAATTTCATGGGGGGCCGAGTCTCTAAGGAACCAAACACATAATTGAAAAATGTGTTGCATAAAAGGAAAGTAATGTCATTAATGTCCACAATGTATACTTGAGAATGTGTGGGAGGGGGAGAGGTTGGTATTGAGTTTACTTGTTCTGGAAGTTGGGGCAGCTGCACTGTAGGCTTGGGCCATTGAACGGCCAGAAAAGTAAACTTGCCTCCCATGTCAAATCTTGCCAGTCCACCCCTGGTCCAAGCTCCTACTAAGCAGTACAGATGCCACCATTTGAAGAGTGTGTGTGGGTACTGAATGCTGTATCCAGAGATAGTGATAGATCTGGGGCGATAGTAAGTAGGATGTAGAGTTGATTTACCAGTTTTGCAAAGTGGCCTACCAAAACACAATTAGTGCAATGTTGTATTGTGAGACCATGGACAAATATTGCACCCCAGATAATGTGCTATTTGTCATATGGGCAATGGAATTGGTGTAAACACCTGTAGTTCAACAATACGGCCGCTAATACAAGAAAAGCCAAATGTATTGTAGCAGAGATCTGTGTAACAAAAAGCAAGCACAATGATCCAAACCAATGGTCTGCCGGACACAAAGGAAACCTGCCCTTAGCCACCAGGATTGAGTACACTCAAGCGCCCTTTTACTCCTGGGTCTGGAGTGCTATATAAATAAATAAACAAAACAAACAAACAAACAAAACAAGATGTAAGCACAAATCGTGCCCGTACTCATGCATTGTGCGAGCTAGAGAGGCATGGCAAGAGGAGAAGTGCTCATGGGGTGGACGAAGAGGAGGCATACTGTGTATTCATTTTATATATATACATCACTATTGAACATATTGTAGTGATATAGATGAGGCCTTGTAAATTACAATATCCATCAGCACTGGCATAACACCAGAACCCAGTGGCACAGGCAGTTGAGAAGGCTATGTTGTCCTTCCCTTCTACAATGTTTGGTAATACTTCCTTATGGATATGGGTATGGGCTTAACCATGCTGGTAACGCTATTCTCCTGATCTTATTTGCTACTGCAAACGAGATGAACTGGGTAGTGTACCCTTCAGGACCTTAATCCCCAGATGAACTATTTGTTACTTTTGGGTAATACCTCCTTTTCCAGGCCCACCTTTGCAGGCCCAGCTCTTTCTAGAAGACTTGTTTCTCTGTCCACAGCTAGTCTCTTATTCTTCCTCTCATCTTACTTCATGTTATGCATTGTTGTGCCTGGAGGTCAGACTTTCTCTTCTCCTAGGTGCCTACACCCTTACCTAAATGCACAGATTCCTTTCCCCACAGATAAGGAAGAGGTGCTCCTGGGCGAGGTGATGTTTAAATCTCTGTGAAAGTTGCTGTGAAAAGGGGAGATGTTAATAATGATAATGATGTGTTATTTATATAGCGCCTGTTCTGGGTATCCTAATTGTTCCCCCTTTATCTACCTGGCGTGATATATCATTCTCCTCAGTAGTGACCCCAGAGTATTATTAACCTCACTGCCTTCTGGCCAGGCATGCACGAACTTCTGCAAATTAATCTTCTTGTAATTTGATTTTGTAGGAAAAAACGTGTATTTGCACTGGCCCTCCACTTTGGCACAGTGAGTTGAGAAACAGTTCAATTTCCATGGCAAAAACAAAAAAAGGATAATAAATGGGCATTTAGTGCAAAACATTTACCACCCATCAGTACCTTCATTGGATACCAGCCAGGACAGGCGCGTCTCTGTTGGAAATGTTGCCTTGTGACTTATTCAGTATTGTGAAGATAAATCTTGCCAGTGGAACCTTTCATGGGTTGTAGCCAGGTTAGGGGTCCTGAACAAGAAAAATCCTGTGTATCAGTCAAAAAAGTCAAAAAGCCACAGGCAAAATGAAAAGAATATGTATTGCAGATATTGCCATGAAAGCATTGAATGAGATAAAACACATATGAACTAGTAAAAAAGTATCAAAACATCCATAAAAGTGAAACGAAGTCATCAAATCACAACCCTAAACATACATAACCTATGCATCAATCATACCTAAACAAAAACATACAATGCATAGAGAAAACTAAATACAGTAATGTGACAACATACAGTAAATATTGATTGTATTTTGTGTATTTTATTACATGCATAGAGCGCCTTTTTTGCCAAAGCAGCTGTATAATAAAAAAATCAAACAAACAGAACAGTGATAAATGAAGCAGATGAATACAAATTTACATCAACCGAGAAAGAAAAGGCATTTTGTTTTTACCTTTAAGAAACTAGCGACGCAAGGAGATAAAGTTTAAGATTAGTTTGGAAAATAGAAAGAGATGAAGAACAACCAAGTGAAAGAGGGAGGGCATTTCAATGCTTGGGAGGAAAAACAGAAAAAGAACAAAAATGAGACGAGGCCCAAAGTGGTTAAGGAACAGTCAAAAGAAATAGGTTCTGAGATTGCAAGGAGTGTGAGAGAACATGGAAAGAAATTAAAGAGGAGAGCTAGAGGAGGGCCATGCCGTGAGTACACTCAAAAACAATTGAGAGAAAATGGTACAAAAGACGGGATTCAAAGGTAAGTAATAGGACTGAGAAAAGAAGTGATAGAGGAATGGGAGGGTAGAGAAAAAAGAAGATGAACAGAAGAATTATAAATAGAATGAAGAAGGCAAAGATGACAAGCGGGAAGACCAAGTAATAACGATGAACAGTAATCAGTATGAGAGAAAACAAGAGAAAAAAGAAGACATTTAGTAGCATGAAAAGAAAGATTGGCGTGAGCAGGACAAATGTTAAACAGAGGATAGCGACAGGAATGAGCAATAGAGACAGTATGGAGAGAAAAAGAAAGAGAAGAATCAAAGCTGATGCCCAGATTGTGTGCTGAAGGAGAGAAAATGAAAGAGTAGATGGACGAAAGGAAGAGGAGAGGGAGCAGGGGTTGGGAGAAATAGTAAAGGGGGAAGAACAGAACCACAGTTTTTGAGGGATTTAAATGTAGAAAGTGAGAAGACATCAATTTCTGGAGGGAACAAGACCGTTGAAACAGTGGAGTGTAGGGCAGAGTCAAAGGAATAAAAAAAAAGATCTGTGTTTCATCAACGTGAGGGTAAATGGAGAGGTTAAAAGAAGAGATAAGAGCAGAAAGAGGAGCAGTGTAGAAAGAGAAAAGAAGAGGACCCACCACCGAACCCTGGGGGACACCATAAAGAAGAGGTAGTGAAGAAGAAGAATGTCCAGCCCAGGTAACAGAGTAGGTCTCTTGCGAAAGATAAGAAAAAAACACTTAATAACAGACCCAGAAATACCCAGGGTGGAAAGAATAAGAATAGAAGAAAGCTTAGAGTGACGAGCTGTGAGTAGAGAATTAGAGAAAGAAAGAAGTGCAGTTTCAGTAGAGTGAGACGGACAAAAGCCAGACTGCAAGGGGGGAAGAAGAGAGTGAAAACTCAGATAACGGGTTAACTGAGAATAGGCAGCCCGTTCAAGACATTTAAAAAGAAAAGGTAAGAGAGAAATAGGCTGAAAGGTAGCAAGGGGAGATGGATCAAGAGAAGGTTTTTAAGAATCAGAAGAATAAGTGCATGCTTAAATTCTGCAGGGAAACAAGAATGTAGAAAAGAAGAGTCAATGAGGGAAGTAAGATAAGGAAGGAGATAAAAGAAGGGAGTCAGTCATAAGGGGAAGCTGTAGAATAAGCACAAATTAAAAGTGCAGAAGTGTCAAGGTCTGTAAGAGGGGAAAATGATGAGAAAGAGTGTAGTGATAAAAGAGGACAAGAAGAAGAAGAGGCAGAAGGAACAAAAGCTAGTCAAAGATTAGCTACCTTAGATGTAAAGTAGTTAGCTAAATCAGACGAAGAAAGAGAAGAAAAAGCAGAAGGATCAGGAGCTCTAGGAGAAAGAATATTGTGTAGAAGCTGATAGAGACATCAAGTGTGATGAGATAGAGAAAGAGATTTCTTTGCAGTGAGTAGAACATAATCAAAGGAAGAGTCTAACAGTGAAAGTGAAGTAAGATGAGAGGAAGAATGAGAGATTTTCCACAGCCGTTCTGCTTTACGCAAGGTACGACAGAGAGAAATAAGGCTTGAAGTAAGCCAAGTTTTTTGAGTAGAAGAAAGGGAAAGTGGAATCAAGAACGGATTGTAAAAAAGAGTGAAGAGTACTAGCAGCTGATGGGAGGAAACGGACAAACAATGGAGGAAGAGAAGAACTCAGTAAAGAGAGAAAAGTAGAAGAGTCAAAGGAGGAGAGATTACAGGGCATACACAGAGTAGAAGAGGGAACAGGGAGGACAGAAGAAGAAAGAAAAAAGAAAGAAGTAATTGATCAGAGGCATAGAAAGGAGAATTATTAACATGGAAGTTAAAATCCCCAAGAAGAAGAAAAGAAGATTGAGAAGGGAGAATATAAGACAAAAGAAGGTCTGGATGTTCAAGGAAGTCAGTAGCTAGGCCAGGAGGCAATTGAAAACAAGGAGGGAAACTGGAAAAGGATTGGAGAAAGAAGATAAATGGTATTCAAAAGAGAAAAGGCTAGGAAGATTAGAGCAAGAAGATAGAGGAGTCCAGGAGGAATTAAAGAGAATGCAAGTATTCCACTCAAGACTAACTGGGCAGGGGGTTTGGGAGAAAGAGAAATAAGTAGTATGAAGAAAGGCCGGAGTTACAGAATTATCTAGAGTGGTCCAGGTCTCTGTAAAACAGAGGAAATGAAGAATAGAATGAACAAAAAGATCAAGAATAGAATGTAATTTATTACAAACAGAACAAGCATTTAGAAGCAGAGAAGCATCAGGGAAATAGGAGGGCAAGACAAGTTAGAGGCATTAAGTGGACAGACAGAAGATAGCACTCGAGAAGTGCGTGTCAGACTTCGGCTCCACCTCCCCCTTCTCCTCACCTGAATCTTCTGATACTGAGTCCTTTACCGTAGTCCGGATTCGGGAACGTTCCTTCTTCTTGGTAGAGATAAGATCCTTAGGTGTTCTAACCTTCTTATCGTGCAAGTAAGGTCTGGCCCCTCCGGAGGCCACCTTGGCAGTAGTGGAAACCTGCCGTGGGAGCTCCCAGTGGGCCAGCCTCGGTGCCCAAGGGAAAAAGCCGGAACGGCAGAAAAAACCCTTGAATGAAGATCTGCAGGCAAGGTAAGGAGTGGTTCCTAAGGCAAGGTATAAGGCAGGTACTCCCAGGCTGAAATGATGAAGATTCAGGAATGATGGATCGAAAAGCGAGGGCTTTCTCCAAAGTCAGGACACTGTAGAATGTCTGGAGTGCCAGATGCCTCGGACACAGAAACTGATAGGAGCCGCAAGCGGTATAAGGCACAGGAAGGTAACAACGAGAAGTAGAGTGCGAAAGGTTTCGCTGGCAGAGAACTGGTTAACTGGAAGGCTAAGAGAGGAGCGGAACGCGAAAGGGATCACGAGCAGAGAAAGGTTTCAGGAAGGCAGAGCGAGGAGCAGAGTGCAAAGGGTTTCGCAAGCGGGGAAAAAGTAAACAGAAAGGTAAGCAAGGAGCGGAGCGCGAAAGGGATTGCGAGCAGAGAAAAAGGTATCAGGAAGGCCGAGCGAGGAGCAGAGTGCGAAGGGTTTCACAGGCGGAGAAAAAATAAACAAAGAGGTAAGCAAGGAGCGGAGCGCGAAAGGGATCGCGAGCGGAGAAAAAGGTATCAGGAAGGCAGAGCGAGGAGCAGAGTGCGAAGGGGATCGCGAGCGGAGAAAAAGGTATCAGGAAGGCAGAGTGAGGAGCAGAGTGCGAAGGGTTTCGCAAGCGGAGAAAAAGTAAACAGAAAGGTAAGCAAGGAGCGGAGCGCAAAAGGGATCGCGAGCAGAGAAAGGCAGAACTCAGATAGTCGGTTACGAAAACCACATAGACAAAAACACTGAGCGGACAGAAGGAGAAAAAACAAGCTCACGCCGAAAACGAGAGCGTGAAGGAAAACTCGGAAAGAAAGTTACGAGCAACTCTGAGCGCTGGTAGAAGTGTAGGCAATACACAGATACAACGCGCCGAGCTGGAGGCGGGGCCTAGATTTATAGTGGAGGCAGCCATGATGGGTGAGGACTAGAGCCTCCATCGATCCCACAGCTTCCACCCTCGATTCCTGACAGTGCGATAGGTCATCCTAGATAGTATAGGATAGGACATAAGGAAAGAAAAAAAGATAAAAAGAAGAGAAATACGTGAAATATGTGAAATATGTGTATAAATGACTAGTCAGCACATGATCTGCCACAAACAGAAATAACATAGTGTTTTTGGCAGTATCTACTCCTATCTGGTTTAGACCAGAAGCCACACAAAGAAACCATAACTTCACAAGCCTGTGGTGGAATGATTCACCCATCGGGCACAGCCATGAATTCATTGCAAATGTGTAGAAATTACAAAACGAACTTGTGTATGCAACTTGTGTAAGCCAACTCGAGTGTCAGCTTGAGGTAACGTTGTTCCCATACCCTCTGCCTTCATCAGGGCAGAGAAAAAAAGTTTCAGGTAGAATTCTGAGAAGGAATATATCATCAATCCCAAATCAATAAAAATACCAAAGAAAACACAAAGCCCTGGACACCTGACATTGCTTGCTGGCCAATTTGTACAGCCACCTCTTATATGTGACAACCTGTGTCTCTTCAACCAGCCCAGTGTGGACAACTAACACCCAGTCATCTAACACCCAGTCCAAAAGGTGCACACTTGCCAAATCCAAGATGCAACCGAAGCCCCATCAGGCACAACACAACCTGCATGAGGATGAACAAATTGCATCCATCCTTACCAGTGCCGCGTTCTGTATATAGGATCTGCACTTCAATACGTTTTCATGTGCACAGGTTCACACAGTCACCTAAATAAAGATACCACTTGTCACAACATACAAGGACCTCAAGGATTTCAAACAATCTTAAAAGATCCCCAAAAACACCAAAGAACACACCATTGGTTTGACAACCACAATAAGAGATGCAGGTTCATCTTACGCAGTCTTGAAGGATAAGAGCCTTCCCCTCTAGAAGGCATCCAAACGTTGAAAACATCCCACACAGGAAAGTGCTGGAGAAAACAAATTAAAACATCACAGTGTGGCAACGTCCCATCGTTGAGCGCAACTGCAACAGGCATACAAATCAAATGCATAAATAAAACGGCATGCCTTGTCAGTTCTGCATTTACCACAAGTCAAAAGAGGATTTTCATGCCGTGAATGGTACTCACCATTTCTGCACTGAAAGGTGAGGTACGTCTACTGGCGTGTAGCCATTTCGTACACGAAATGTTCCGAAAGCTTACGTGAAGGGCCGACAATTGTAACAGCATCACGTGTGCTTGACCAGCAGCCTATGAGCTCTATCTGTCAAAAGGTTCATAGAACACTGCTAAAAGGTGCTGCCATCATTAAATGGGGTGCTGGTCCATGTGAACCCCTGAACTAGAGCTCTGCTAAGTGAAATAAAATCAAAGCAAATGAAAATGGAAAGATTATGCATGTATATGCAAGATTAAATCAATACAAGAGGGCAAAGTCAGCACGAAACCAAGGTTTGAACACACATGATGTTCCAATACATCAATCAAAAAAATATTACAAAGTCAAAGAGCAAAATCGCACACACGCGCCCTCACATCAACAATGCAGACCATTATAAACCTTCATTGTGGCCAAATGCATGGGTCCTAAATCAATGGATCCATTGCTGTTCAAGTTGGAATAGAAGAGTTGTCATAGAGAAACTATCTAGATATGGCTTCCAGTTATTAACCAAATGAAATCATCAGGCACATGATTGTGTTCCACAAAGTGTTGCACCAGTGGTGCAGAGAATACATTATTCCTGATTCTGCGGTGGTGCTTGCAAATCCTCACAACACCTTCCTAGTTGTAATGCCAATATACAAGAGATCAAAGCAGCACATAATGGCGTAAAAACATTGGTGGAGTTACAGTTTAGAATGTATTAATTGTCCAATGGAACGAACCATAGAAAAATTCCCTGGTGGTGGTGATAAGCATGCAGACACTGCAGTTCCCTCAAGGGTGATGACCAGCTAAAGTAACTACCTGAGATGCCCAGGTGGCTTCAATTATATTTATTTTTTTAAAATTTGTTTTTATTGAATTTTGCACTTGACAAGTCACATTACATTGAACAGAAAAATACAAACTCAAGGATACAGAACACGATCGGAACTTTTCACATATTCACCTTTTCATACATCTTATACATATGTCCATCATCGAGCGGTAACGATTCAACATGACTTTCCCTTACCCTTCCCTCCTCCCCTGTGTAGGTCGAGCAAACATCCTACAGGCTATTTCTGTGTGTATCAATAGGTGGTCACATTTTTTATGGTTGAGGGGATTTCCCTTTGGGTGAGTCTACATCGTCTTGATGCACTATCCTTTAAATTATGCCAATTGCACTCAACCCCTGAATATCAATCGATTGGTTCTTTGTCTCTCGTGAAAGATACTTAGTTGTTAAGTCCATCCATAAAGCCTCGCATTGTGCGGATCTTCCATGTCGGGATGCTGTTATCATTTCCATTGTGCATATATTGGAGGCTACATTGATCCATTCATTTTTAGTCTGGACTGTTTTAGATTTCCATTTTGTTACAAGTATGGCCAAGCAGCTAGCAACAGTTGAGGCACCAGACCCCTAATGGTCTCCTGCTCCATTCGTCCTCGTCCTTCTCAAAGCCAAATAATATTAGGTGGGGGTTGGCATCCCTGTGAATACCGTCTATATCTTTAATCCAGCCCAGGACCTCATCCCAAAATACTTTTATTCGGGAGCAACCCCACCACATATGCCAAAAGTCAGCGTTCTCTCCGCATTCCCCCCAGCAGCTCGGGTTGGCCGTTCGGAACATTTTAGAAAGCCTATGGGGGTCATACTGCCATCTATGTAATAATTTGATAGCGTCTAATTTATATTGGCTTGATATGGATGTTAGTGATGCTGCTTTACACATTTTATACCACATATCTGGGCTTATCTGTTCACCCAAATCTCTCTCCCATCTGCCTCTCAACGGTTCTGTGGTTCCATCTCCTGCTTCGATGAATTCTTTATACATTGCTGATATCAGGCCCTTCATCTCCATCCTAGAGTGTAATAGTGTTTCAAAGTCTCATCAACTTGTCTTTCAATGCTGGTTTTGTTAAGACGCCTTTTATCTGTATATATTGGAAGGTGGACAGTGGGTCTATTCACAGGGCTTCGGTCAGTTCCGGGAGTGGGACAAAAAAGTCCTTTTTCAGTAGGTTCCCCACCCTCTCTAGGCCAGCTTCATACCAAGCTTGGAACCTCTCTACGTTTGGGATGTGCTCGTTGATTCCTGGGGACCACAGGTGGCTAAGTGGGGATGGCCATGTGGAGATCCTATGCATTCCCTTGCCTTTTCTCCAAATTCCCCATATGGTGCTCAGTATTGGGTGGTCTTTGAGTCTACTGTAGAGTCTCTTCTTGGGGGCCCAGAGCCATTCCGAAACCGTGGCTGGGGACAGATAGTGATTGTCCATGTGGATCCATTGTGGGACTTTTTGGTTGCGTAGGTGAGGGATTAAGATGCAAAGTTGGGCCGCCTCGTAATATTTTCTTAGGTCAGGGCACCCTACCCCACCTTTGTCTTTAGGAAGTGTTAGAGTGTCATATGCAATTCTCGCCTTCTTCCCTTGCCATAGGAATTTCACAATGGCTTTCTTGGCCTTGAAAAAAAAACTCCTTGGTATCTCGATGGGCAGCATTTGAAAAGGGTACAGGAATCGGGGGAGGCAAACCATTTTAATAGCATTGAGTCGCCCTAACCAGGAGATCGTCAGCTTGTTCCATCTATTTAGGTCAGCACGGAACCATTGAAGAAGAGGGGGGAAGTTATCTTCATATAGGTCAGCCAGGTCTTTGGTGATCTGTATTCCCAAGTATTTAAATTTACAGTGTTCAATCTTGAGACCTAGTGGGGAGAACTTGGTTTCATATCCCTGCAGAGGAAATAGGGTAGATTTAGTTTTGTTCAACTTAAACCCAGAGAGTTGACCATAGTCTTCCAGTCGGTGGAGAGCTCGGGGAATGGATGTCATAGGGTTGGTTATATGTATGAGTATATCGTCAGTGTAGAGGGCCACCTTGTATTCCGTCTCTCCCAGGCAAATACCTTTTACCATGGGGTCAGCCCTCATTGTCTGTGCCAGGGGTTCTAGGTAAAGTGAAAAAAGAATTGCGGAGAGAGGGCATCCCTGTCGGGTTCAACCTTTTAATTTGAACCATCTGGAGTAGTCTCTGTTCACAAATATGGATGCTTTGGGGGATGTATATATCACCCGTATTCCCTGTCTGAACCTTGAGCCTATCCCCACCTTATGTAGAACCGCTTTCAAAAATCCCCACTCTACCCTGTAGAAGGCTTTCTCCGCGTCAATTGAGAGGAGGGCAGGATCGTTGGGTATGTTCTGTGATGTTTGAATGAGGTGGAGCGTTTTGCACATTGTGTCTGCACCCTGCCTCCCCAGTATGAATCCGACCTGATCGGTGTGTATAAATTGGGGCATTAGTTTCTCTAATCTAGCGGCCAGGACTCTTGTGTACATTTTCACGTCTAAGTTGAGTAGGGAGATGGGGCGGTATGAACCACATTTTTTGGGGTCTCTTCCATCTTTGGGAATTACTGTGATCAATGCGTGAGTGAAGGAATCAGGGGCTATTCCTGTCTCTAATATTTCATGAAAAAGCTCTGCCAGGAATGGTGTTAGTTGTGCACTGAAGGATTTATAGAATCCGGCCGTGTCACCATCTTGCCCCGGGGATTTGCACAATGTTAACCTCTTTATTGCATCTAGGACTTCTAGTAGCTCTGAGTCCAGGTCTGATATCCTGGGCATACTAATAGAGGATAGATAAGTCTCTGTATCTGATTGGTTTGGGTTTGTTTCAGAGGTATATAGGGTTCCATAGAAGTTAGCAAAACATTCTGGGACGGTGGGGAGGAGTATCAGTTGGGTCAGGGTTATCCTTTATTATTGCCAATACTTTTCACTCAGCTCTCTGTTCTCTGAGTCTGGCGGCCAGTAGTGCATCAGCCTTGTCTCCTTTTTCATACAATTTCTGTTTTAGGAGTCGAAGCTTGCGCACTATCTGCTCGTGTTCTAACATTCTCAGTTCCTCCCTTTTCCTATTTGCTTCATTAATTTTGTTGGGATCGCTCTCTGCGTCCCTCCTAATGTCTCCCTCTGACAGATTTCAGTCCTGAGTCTGTGTTCAATAATCTTTCGCTCTCTCTTCTTGCAAGATCCTTCCCGTATCAGGATACATCTCCATGTGGCTTTCCCCGCTTCCCAGACTACCTGCTTGGGTACTTCCCCAGTATTGTTCATTTTGAGGTATTCGTTAATCTCAGTCTCCATTTCTGTTATGAAGACTGCGTCCTTCCACAGACTCTCATTACATCTCCATTTGATTCCCATGACTGGTAAGTCCTCCCATCGGATATCTGTCGATACCATATCATGGTCTGACCATGTAATTGGGACTATCTCTGAGTGTGTTGTGGTGTTGGCAAGATCTTCGGATAGATAAAATATAGTCGGGTAAATGTGTTGCGTGAGCTATAGTAGAATGTGTGTTACGCTCACCTGGTATCCACGGGGACACCACTCAGCCCTGGTTAATTGATTTGTACCTGGAACCCTCTTCCCAATCCTGGGTGGTGCCTTCGATGGAAGTCGGGACTTATTGTAATATTTGGCGTGCTCTCCATCCTGCCTTCTTTGCAGGGGTGCATAGTCTTCAGTGGACTTGGATGACCAAGTTACTTCACTGGTGCGACCTCATTCAAGTGTCTTTAAGATAGGTATTATTGCAGCAGTCTTTGTATGTTACTGTCCTTTCCTTCCTTTCTTTGTGGTTAATGTCTTTTCTCCCCCCCCTAGGTGAGCGGGAGATTCGGCGTGTCATGCTGGTTGGATTGAGCACCTGCCGGTATGGATGGCGCAAGAAGCGCACTACGATTCGGTAAGTAACATGCTAAGCGCGGCGCTGCTTCGCCTTGTACGTGCTAACCTGTGTTTCTTCTCTCCTTACAGGTTGCAATGGTCTTCTCCGGTGAGCGTGGTATTCCGGAACAATGCCGGCCAAGAGGTGGCCAACCAGTTGAGGTTCTCGTGATGTCTGAGGCTTACGCTGTAAGTAACGTTTTCTAACATTGTCTTTCTCTCTCTCCCTTCAGGTTGCTTCGTTCCGGTGAGTATGCAGTGTCCAGAAAATGCAGATTGCTAGATGGGCGACCGCGAGTAAGCAGAAGCATGGACGAGCGTCGGTCGGCTACAGGATGGAGTTCGCAGGTAAGAGTCTATTAATGATGTTCTTTTTCTCCTCTGCAGGCTTGTTGCTCCGATGATTGCTGGTATCAAGGACACAGGACACAGTGAGCGTTACGCTGCAGGCTGCAGAATAATGCAAAGTGTGTTCTGTTGCTTGGGTGTGGTTTAAATAGCCTCCCAGCAAAGTAGTCCAGGTAAAGTAGTCCCAGGCTACCACACCCAAAACTCTACACCGCATAGTCTAGTTCTAGGGAACTAGACTGTGTAAGTGCCCCCATGTTGACTGCAGGCCCAAGGATAAGTAGTTCCCTTCAAAGATGTTCCTCATACTGAATATGAGCCTGGTTTCAAAGCCCCCAGGACTGACTTCAAGAGAGTCTTGAAAGGTGGTGCAAGGCTCCCGAGGCCCTAATGGAACCCCAAACCCTGACCTTACCTGGCATGTGGACATGCCAGTGGGGGTTTGGGTTAAGGGTCGTGACAGCACTCCCCCCCAAAGCCCCTCCCATGGTGGTTCTTCTGTCCGGTCCTGGCTTGGCTGGAAAGTTCTGATGAAATGCCTTAATCAAGAGTGGTGCATGAATATTCTCGCTGGGTTCCCAGGATCTGTCTTGAGGTCCGTAACCTTTCCAATTGACTAAGTAATATAATTTGGACCTGGTAAATTTAGAATCCAAGATTCCCTTTACTTGTAACTCTGGTTCCTCATCAACTATCACAGGTTCTGGTGGTGTCATAACCCATGTACCGGGTTGTACCGGTTTCAGGAGTGAGACGTGGAACACCGGGTGGATTCGCATATTGGCTGGTAATGCTAACTTGACAGCTAGTGGGTTGATGATAGATTTGATGGAATAAGGTCCCAGATAGCAAGGACGGACGGTCCGGGTTCCTTTTATGGGTATGTATTTTGCTGCTAACCTTGTCTCCTACTTGATAGTCGGGGGCCTTTTTTCGTTGTTGGTCAGCAAATTTCTTTTGTTTGTGCTTGGCTTGGATTAGATGCTCTGTCGCCTTTTTAAAGGCCTTAGAGATGGTTGTATGAAGTATGAAGGTTGTATGAACTGGGACCTTCCTCCCAGTTTTCAAACTGGGAGGAAGGTCTAGTTGGGAAGTATGTGGGTGTCTGCCATATGGGGTGTAAAAAGGGGTTTGTCCCATGCTGGAATGCAACAAATTGTTCTAAGCATATTCTGCTATCCATAATAAATCTCTCCAAGTCCCTTCCACCTGATGCAGCATGCACTGCAAGTATTGCTTGAGGGTCGGATTGGTTCTTTCTGTTTGGCCATCCGTTTGGGGGTGGTGGTTGGTGGATAATCGGATGTTGGTTTGAGCCATAGAACAGCATTTTTTCCAGAAGTTGGACAAGAACTGGCTGCCTCGATCAGAGACCAGGACCGATGGGAAACCATGTAGCCTAATAATATTTTCCAGGAACACTTTTGCTAAACTGGATGCATCAGGAAGGCCTTTGAAAGGGATAAAGTGTTACATTTTTGAAAATAAGTCTACGACTACCAAAATAGTGTTCAATCCTTGACTGGGAGGCAAGTCTGTAATGAAGTCGAGAGAAAGTGTGTGCCATGGTGCGGGAGGAATTTCCAATGGTTGAAGAAGGCCAGCTGGTTTCTGCTTTTGCGATTTGTTTTGTGCACACACACCACACGACCGGACATACTGGATGATGTCTTTATGCCAAGTAGGCCACCAATAGTTTTGTTTCACTTAGGCTAGGATTTTGGCGATTCTGGGGTGACCCTCTATCAGAGAATCGTGGTAATCTGAAATGATTTGCTGCTGTAGCTACTTTTTGGGCACATATAGACGTTCTCAAAAATATGGCAACTGGTCCTTAATGGTGTATTGTTCTCCTCGAGTATGCCATTCCAGTAATGTATTAGGACTTATTAGACGTTGGATCTCGTTTCGGAGTTCGGTTTGTGTCAAGGCTGTCATGAGGCCTAAGAGCTTGTCTTCAGGAATGATGGCTACCGGATCTGGAGTTGCATACACATTTTCGCCAACGCCCATGCCAGATAAGGCGTCAGCCTTCCCATTCCTTACTCCTGGTTGATAAGTGATACATAATCATACTCAGCAAAGAAAAGGGCCCACTGTAGTTGACGCAAGGATTGAGCCTTTTCTGTTTTCAAGTATTGCAGGTTCCGATGGTCTGTGATTACTGTGACCGTATGTCTGGCCCCTAAGAGATAATGTCGCCATGCTTTGTAAGTGGATTTAAGGGCCAGGAGCTCCTTGTCGGTGATGGCATAATTGAGTTCAGGAGGTGAAAACTTTCATGACCAGAAGGCCACGGGGTGTAACTGAGCGGTTTCAGGTTCCTTTTGTGAAAGAACAGCCCCCATAGCCATGCTGGAGGCATCGGTTTCCATGATGTAAGGGAGGTCTGGATGAGGGTGTCATAGGATTGGAGTGGAAGTGAATCTTCTCTTAAGCTCTTGAAAGATTCTTTCTGCTTTTTCTGTCCACATTAATTTTGTATTGTTTTTTCGTAGTAGTAACGTAATTGAGTGTACAATTTGAGAGAAGTCTGGGATGAACCAGCGGTAGAAGTTCACAAAACCCAGCATGCTCTGGACCTCTTTTAACGTAGTTGGAGAAGGCCACTTAAGAATGGCATCCACTTTGTGTACATCCATTCTGATGCCTTTCGGAGTGAGGATGAAACCAAGGAATTCCACTTCGGTTACGTGAAAAATGCATTTTTTAAGTTTCGCATATAGTCGATATTGGCGGAGTTTGATGAAAACGGAGCGGACGTGCTTGACATGATCTTGTCTCGAGGCTGAATACACTAGGATGTCATCTATGTAGACCAAGGCGCAAACATCGATTAATTCCCACAGGACATTGTTCATGAAGTATTGGAACGCCGCGGGAGTTTTGCAAAGTCCAAAAGGCATTACCTGGTACTCATACAAGCCATATTTGGTACGGAAAGCGGTTTTCCATTCATCTCCTTTTTTATCTCGGACCAGGTGGTACGCTCCTCTGAGGTCTAGCTTGGTATAAATCTGAGCATCCTTGACTTGGTCTAACATTTTGGGAATGAGTGGTGGGGGTAACGACTTTTTACGGTGATCCGGTTTAATGCACGGTTGTCGATGCAGGTACTCAAGTCCCCTTCCTTCTTTGGTATGAAGAATAAGGGACTGGCTGCCGGTGATTTAGATGGGCGGATAAATCCGTTTGCCAAGTACTGGCCTAGATAGGATTTCAAATGCAGGTTTTCTGGTTCTGTGAGTGCATACATTCTGCCACAAGGAATTTGAGCACCAGGTATGAGGTCAATCTGGAAGTCATAGGGCCTGTGCGGCGGTAGTATGTTAGCTTGCTCTTTCTGGAACACGTCCTGGAAATCTTGATATTCTCTTGGGAGAGTGCTAGTCGCACCAAGTGTTGATGCCGCTGTTCTAGGAACCTCAGGGATGCAGAAATTGGGTTTCTCTTCGTGATAATAACAGGTAGGAGCGCAGTCATCGGGAAAGGTCAATTTCCTTGCACGCCAATCTATCTGAGGATTGTGAGCAAATACCCATGGAATCCCTAATATTAGCTGGAACTGAGGCGCCTTGATGAGATCGAAGGAAATGGATTACCGGTGTCCATCCTGGCACAGCAGAGTTACTCCTGCTGTACAATGGGTTCCTGGTCCGGAAGCAATTTCTGTCCCATCCACGGTGATTACCTTTTCTGTGGTCAGCTTGAAACATAAGGGAAGCCCCATCTCTGCTGCCAGTTCTTGATCAATATAGTTCCCAACTGCTCTGCTGTCTATGTATGACTCAACGGCATGCATCTTAGACGGTTGTTGATGATTGATTAGGATCACTGGTATTGCAAAGTGTGATGTCGGTGGCTTGTTTGTCTCACTCGACAAACTGACCTCTACATTTGTCGAGCTTGGTAGTTTTCCGACTCCTCACTCTTGTGCTTCTCCATGGCCCCTACGGTTCTTCTTGGAGGCTTCAGTGGGCAGTCCTTTAGGAAGTGTCCTGGTTTTCTGCAATACAAACATAACTGCTGTTGCCTTCTCTTGTCCCTTTCTGCTTTTGTTAACGTATGCCTCCGATTTGCGTGGGTTCTACAGTGTCTTCAGACATGCATGAAGCACTATCCCTAGGCGGCATATACACGGCCCGAGTGTCTGACCTAGACCGATCTGCCTTCCGGTATTGTAATCGGTGATCTAGTTGTACAACCAGGTTAATAAATTTGCTACAGTCTCTAGGCAGATCAACCACCCGGGCCAGAACGTCCTTCAATTCTCCTCGTAGGCCTCAGTGAAACAATGTGGTTCTTTTGTCTTCAGGCCACCTAGTTTCAGCAAATAACCTATTGAATGTTGCAATGTACGTTAATAAGTCTTGATTCCCCTGCCGGAGTGACAAGAGTTCATTGTCTACTGCTTGCTCTTGGATATGATGAGCAAAGAGCTTCTCCATTTCCCTCTGGAACCCCCCAAAGTCATGTAGTAATGGATCATCATGGCTCACAAGCAGCACCGACCAATCCGCTGCACTTCTGCACAGATATGACAAAACAAAAGCTACCCATGCCTGATCGTTTGGGAATGCACCTGGTCTGTAGAGGAAATGAAGACGACATTGATTCATGAATGCAGCATACTTCCTGGGGTCACCTGAGAATCGTTCCGGTGACGCTAAAGGAACTGCTCCGAGTAGCGTAATCTGTACTGGAGCAGTGGATAAGGCGGGTGCTTGTGCCGGTGGGTTATTTCCCGACAATGGAGTTTGGCCGGCCTGTGATTGTAGTAACTGCCTGCTGATTTCCTCAGTGCGATCCTTGGTTACAACTAGGTCCCTCCATAGCGCATTAGTCTCTTGCCTGGCTGAATGAACTTCGGCGCGTAACTGTCCTAATAATTGAGCCAATTGGTCAATTTCTAATGTCTCCATGGTGCCCAGGTGGATTATGTTATAGAGGCTTTGCGTTTCTGTTACGCTCACCTGGTATCCACGGGGACGCCACTCAGCCCTGGTTGATTGATTTGTGCCTGGAACCCTCTTCCCGATCCCGGGTGGTGCCTTCGATGGAAGTCAGGCTTTATTGTAATATTTGGCATGCTCTCCGTCCTGCCTTCTTTGCAGGGGTGCGAAGTCTTCAGTGGGCTTGGTTGACTTGAGTTACTTCACTGGTACGAGCCCATTCAAGTGTCTTTAAGGTAGGTCTTATTGCAGCAGTCTTTGTATGTTACTGTCCTTGCCTTCCTTTCTTTGTGGTTAATGTCTTTTCTTCCCCCCCTAGGTGAGCGGGAGATTCGACGTGCCGTGCTGGTTGGATTGAGCACGTGCCGGTATGGATGGCGCAAGCTGCGCACTACAATTCGGTAAGTAACGTGCTAAGCGCGAAGCTGCTTCGTCTTTTACTTGCTAACCTGTGGTTCTTCTCTCCTTACAGGTCGCGATGGTCTTCTCCGGTGAGCGTGGTATTCCGGAACGATGCCGGCCAAGAGGTGGCCAACCAGGTGGGGTTCTCGTGATGTCTGAGGCTTACGCAGTAAGTAACCTTTTCTAATGTTGTCTTTCTCTCTCTCCCTTCGGGTTGCTTTGTTCCAGTGAGTATGCAGTGTTCAGAAGATGCAGATTGCTGGATGGGCGACCGCGAGTAAGCAGAAGCATGGACGAGCGTCGGGCAGCTACAGGAAGGAGTTCGCAGATAAGAGTCTATTAATGATGTTCTTTTTCTCCTCTGCAGGCTCGTTGCTCCGATGATTGCCGGTATGAAGGACACTGGACACGGTGAGCGTTACGCTGCAGGCTGCAGAATAACGCAAAGCATGTTCTGTTGCTTGGGTGTGGTTTAAATAGCTAGTCCAGGTAAAGTAGTCCCAGGCTACCACACCCAAAACTCTATACCTAGGGAACTAGACTGTGCGAGTGCCTCCATGTTGACTGCAGGCCCAAGGAAAAGTAGTCCCCTTCAAAGATGTTCCTCATACTGAATATGAGCCTGGCGCCAAAGGCGCCAGGACTGACTCCAAGAGAGTCTTGGAAGGTGGGGCAAGGCTCCTGAGGCCCTAATGGAACCCCAAACTCTGACCTTACCTGGCATGTGGACATGCCAGTGGCGGTTTTGGTTAAGGGTCGTGACACGTGTAGCCTCTGTCATTTGAATGCATGTCTCTCCACACATCTCTCATTCCATATGTATCCATCATTCGCGCTAGTTCTGTACATTCACCCCTAGTCTGATCTCTCGTACCGGGATTACCAGGTTTCAAATCTTTGGCTGGATCCGCCCACTGATTTGAAGTCCCCACCTAGTATGTTATATGACCAGAGGCCTCTAACATTATTTTGGGGATTGTTTTGGTAGGGAATCTAGTCTGTCCTGTATTGGGGGAGTAGATTGTGGCAATCGTGACATTCACTTTTCCAATGCTTCCTGTTACCAGTAAGGCGCGCCCTTCTACGTGGGACCAGGTTTTGGTCACCACAAATTCTATGCCACTTCTAATAAGGATTCCCACACCTCCCTTCCTCAGTGGTCCAGATCCCCAGAACTCCATCCCCACACGTTTCCCAAGTATTTGCCACTCCTCCCCCTTTGCGTATTTTGTCTCCTGTAGTAGGAGGAGATCCATTTTTGCCCTACGGAATTCTCTAGCCACCAGTGATCTCTTAGTTGGTGAGTTAAGACCTTTTACATTGAGTGTCCCCACCCTCAGAGAATCCCTTCCCCTTAAATCAGCATTCAGTGCCATTGATTGTTCCTATGGGGAGTTTTCTCTCTGTGACCAGGTGTTTATTTGCCCATTGAAGTTCACATTGTATCAAGCGTTTTGGACCAGTAAAGATGCTGCTTCGACCCTGTCCCTTTGTCTGCCCCTCCCCCCTGCCCCTCTCTGCTCTTTCTCAGTTGGTGGCGTTCGATCGAGTCTGGTTGATAGCACCGGTCCTGCATCGAACCACCTATGGGGGCCGTTACTTCACGCCACTTGACCTAATGTAATACCTCAATCTCAATTGAGCCCCTCTTGTGTCCCCCCACAATGTTCATGTCATGACCATAATGCAGTTTCTAACATGGTTGCCTAGTCAGGTCACATTCTATACAGTGGAATAGGTTCCGTTTTACCAAGTTCGAGATTGTTCAGTTGTCCCCGTCTGGGGAGACATTACCTCTCCGATACTTTCTCGAGCCTTTCACCCGCTTTCTCCTGGGGCCCTGAATGCGCCATCCTTGGTCTTCTCTTCTCTGCTCTTCTCGACTACCTTCTTCTTCCTGAGGCCCAATTAGCTCAGGGATGCATGCCTTGATTTCTTTTTCCGATCTCAATCTTATCTTGGTTCCCTCATATTCAAAGGAGAGGGAGAAGGGGTAGCCCCACCTGTACCTGATGTTCTTTTCCATCAGCCGTTTTGTGAGAGGCCCGCACATCCACCTGAGGGCCAGTGTCATAGAGGATAGGTCCTGGTATATTGATATTTGAGCACCTCCTAGAGTAATTGCCTCACTGCTTCTTGCTTTTTTGAACACTCTGGCCTTGTCTTGGAAGCAATGAAATCAGGCAAGAACTGATCTTGGTCCTCCCGGGGGGCCCCCGGCCCTGAGGATCAGTTCTGTTTTGGGTTTATCTATTGTGTCATCCGCGACCAAGAGCTTTATGATGTTGTGAAGTGTTTTCTTGAGGTTGCTTTCGGTTTCTCCTTCTCGTTCTGGAATCCCAAAAATGCGTAGATTGTTTTGTCGTTCCCGGTTTTCCAAGTCGTCCATCTTGAGCTTGAAGCCCTCCTCTCGTCGTTCCAATTCTGTTATCGTCTGATCAAGCTGTGCTTCAAAAGTGTCTATGGAAGCCTGGTTGTTCTCCACTCTGTCAAGCCTTTCTTCCGTGTTATCTAATCGTTGCGTGATTTTGTCTATTTTGCCTCCTATGTTGGCACCCATGTTTTTGATTTTTCCCAGCAGAGCTGCAATGTCCCCTTTCGTGGCCGCCGATTCATTTCCTGTGGTATCTGTGGTTGCCATGTTGAGGTCTCCAGCCCCAGTAGGTGTGGAGGCGTATGCGAACAGGGCTAGTTTTTGCCTCACGCTCATGTAGCTTTGGGGGTTGTGTTGGGGGCGTGTAGTAGTCTCGATGAAGGCAAGTGGGACTGTACTTTTGATGGTGGTTTTGGCTTAATAGCAGAACTCCCCCTGAGTGCTAGAGGGTTGGGCGCTTAATTTTGTCCCCTTCCGAGACACTGTGGTATTGCTTTCGATCGGTGTACTGTTGTGCATGCAGATGTTGAGCAGCAGGAATGGTTCTGTAATGTCCCTTTAGCGTGTGACGTAGTGTCCAGCTGTCCCACACTGCCCTTTCCCCTTTGGCATTTCGTTTAATGGGTTGGGTTGGTCCATTTACCACTACGTCAGAGAAGAGTAAAACCACAGGGTCCTGTGGTTTCCAGCGTGTAGGAGGATACCTTCAGAATGATTCCAGGAGTAGATTGCCATGATGAGGCTTTGCCGGGTCAACTTCAGTTGTGTTTGTGTACGAGTTTGAGTGTCTTTGGTTTATTGTTTACTTTGGGGACGGTAAATGACAAGGATGCTTTGGGGTCCTTGATGTGGGCTCTCACCCAGTTCTGTCCGGGTATTGAGGCCGGATGAGGGTCTCTGTGCGATGTCTGCAATTCACCCGTTATGAGGGAGCGTTCAATAGACTGGACTATGGGTAGTGGGTTTAGCTGAAATCTGCCGGGGCTCCAAACTGTGGAGCTCAAGGGGTATGCAAGTTTCCCTCCTTGTTGTCGTTGGGTGTAAAATGATTTACATCTGCGTGTGTTTTGAAGGGCCCAATCTCCGTACAGAACTGTGAATTAGATGACTCTTTATTCGTCCCTCACTCTGCCCTTCGCCCGATTCGATGGAGTTGCGGGGATGTGTCTTTTCTATGCAGCCTTTGCGAATGCAGGTTAGAAGCTATGCGTCAGGAGGTAACAAAGGTGCGTTCGCGGTGAATGCACATGGAGCCCCGTGAGGCTGTTAAGGCTTGGCAGTGAGGAAGCTGTTATCTGCGTGACTCGCCGCCCAATGTTATTGTGGGCTCTTCATCCGCTCGACTCATGGCATGCTCCGTGGAGGATGTGCTCCGTGTCATTTAGGCTGTGGCAGGAGCGGGGGAGCGCATGGGGTGCTGGGTGCCTCGCACGGGCCGCTGCCTCTGATTTTCTTCGGGCAAGGTGCCTCCGGGCTTTCCACCGCACGGGTCCGCCTTTTGTGTTGCACCGTGTACCCCTGCAAAGTAGTGGGTGGCTGGGGCCGGCCTGGCGGTGGTCCTTTGATGCAGGGAGGGGGTTGCGGGCAACGAGGGATCGAGGGCCTTGCGGCCAGGGGCACCCACCTCTGCAGTCTGTCTATTCAGTAGATATTTCCCCGGTTCCTTTACAGTTCGTGGCTGCGCTAGTGCATTGCTTCTCGAGGAGCCCTCTGCCTCTTTCAGCGGACGTGTGCCTGCGCAGTTTCTGTTTCGGTTGTCTGAGTGCAGCAGGCTTTGACTTCCAAAGTTGTTTTCAGGGGGATCCCAGCCCAATTTTCTCCAGGATTTTTCCCACAGAGGGGGGATACTCAGACAGCAGACTCCGGATTCTTATTCGCAGGGGGGACCACAAGTGGGGGCTTGTTCCACTTTATGGGGCCGCAGCAACAGAGCTCACACAGAGAGCATGGTTGCCTGTGCGCCCCTGGTGGCCAACTTTCAATTGTATTTTTAACTGTTTTCGCACATGTGGGATAAACCTTGGCATGAACCAGTCTGTCTCTGAGGCTTTAACCTCACTTTAATGCAAAGAGAGGTTTATCTGCTAACCAGCCTGTATTGGTGACCATATGCCAGTATTTACTCAATAAATGTCTTAATGCGTTAAAAAAGTAGTGACACATACTACTAAGAAAAAGTTTTGGAGTTCTCATTGACGAACACCATATTCCCTTTCAACCAGGTCTATTACAAACCAAAGGAATTGCCATGGGAGCCACATATGCACCAGACATGGTGAACCTTTTTATGAACCGATACAAACAGGTTCATGCCCTTTCTACACCTGACTTCAACCATCTGATCCACAAATGGTATGGTTACTTTGAGGACGTGCTCATGATATGGTCGGTAACCACTGACCAACTTATTGCCTGCAAAGAATATTTGAATACTAAACACTTCGGCATCAAACTCACAGGGACACATAGTGACCTCTCAATTGACTTTCTAGACATAAGAATCACTGTGGACAATCCCACACAGAAAACCACCACTTAAGGTCAACTCCATGCTTTTTACAACCAGCCACCGCAGATCTGTAATCGACAACATCCCCAAAGGAGAATATACCAGAGCGCAAAGAAATTGCATTACAAGTAAGGTATTTGATGCAGAATGTGGCCTACTATGCAACAGATTCTCAGAAGGAGGGTACACTGATGAGGCAATTGGATTAGCCATCAGCCTAGCAAACTAAGACGGCACGTGAAACATTACTAAACCCCAAGACCAGAGCGAGACCAAAGGATGAGGTCATCAGATATGTATCAAGATTTCACTGTGACAGCCACCAGGTTCAGAAAATACTCAGTAAACACTGGCACCTCCTGAGTATCGACAAAGACATCCAACAATGGATACCAGCCAAGCCCCAAATGTCATACACCAAAGCGCCAACCTTGCTTACCATGCTGAGTCCATCTTACATGCCACCGGAGGCTACCCCAAGACACAATTGTCTCTCATCAACTAAAGCAGCAGGATTTCACAAATGTGGCACTTGCTCCATGTGCCCCCATGCAAAGGATGCCATCTCGATCAACTTCATGGGCACTCACAATCACAAAGTCACTGACTTCATCAACTGCAAATCCAAATTTGTTATTTATGTCATCATTTGTACGTGTAATCTCAAATATATCGGCAGCACCATCAGAGAACTAAGAACAGGATAAGAGAACACCTGGGTCTACTAAAGTCACAAGATGGAAGATACCCTCTGGCACTGCACTGGCAGGAGAAACATCAAATGGACAAAAAAGAGGATACCCGATTCATGGGGCTCGAACTTATCAAATGTGACCCGAGAGGTGGTGATAGAGAACTGACTATGACAACGAGAGGACAATTTAATCTGCAAATATAGGCGTGTCAGCCTTGGTCTTAATACAGACCATGATCTTAACGTCTTCCTTTAAACAATAACTATCTTTGTATCTTGAAGGATGTAGTCATTTTGAGCACATCTAATGGTCCCTCCACCAGTAATAACTGTAATTTCCAATTGCTTGTTGAGCCGCTGCCCCCCATTCCTCCCCTCCCTCCTCCTCCCTTCCCGCTGCCCCGCCCACTCCACTGCCCCTCAGGATGATCATCCAGCCTGCCCCATATTGCTTAATCACGAGTGCTCTGCGTCAATGCTAGCCCTATTAACGCCCACGGATTTGTACTAGCATGGTCTTGCAGTAATTACGTTGCATACCATGCACCCTCAGACCATACACAGTCCCGCCGCTACCCACAGCTTTCATGCACTGACCAACTGCACATGATTCAGTGTCATATGTGACAGCATTCAATTGTTCAATACCCCCTGCTCTCAAGTTAATACATGCACTTGGCACGCCTTGCCCCTCAAGGTGAATTTTACCTACTTACTAGGTAACGTTGAGCACTGAACGTCCATGAAAAACATAGCTTAACAGCAATGTGCATATTAACTCATTGCATTCAACTTATATGATGGGTTTACAATAATTAATTCTTAGGTGAAACCGGGCTCCTAAACAACATCCTTTCTCCCCGTGCATCACGGTATGCACACCAAGTATCTAATTATACAATGCTAGGTACGGACACACGCCCTGCTGACTACACATTTCCATGACTACTGCATAGCCAATCAGAGTACGCCTCTGAATAAGCCACCCATCCATTCAGCACCACCTTCCTATTTTAACACTCCCACAAAATGGCAGAAAGGATCACCAGATCACTGTGAGCCCGAATTGCACACAGAGGCCCCACAGGTAAGCCTGCCCCCCCCCCCCACCCTCCTACGCTCACTCATCACCACATGGCACATTGATCCTGCACTTGTCATTTCAATTGTTAATGCACGGATCGCGCAACTCTATTCCCTTGGAATTAATTAACCTCTTACCTATGCACGACTAAAGCCCCCATACTACCTTGTTTGAGCACTCACCTTTTCATGTCTGTCTCTTACAAAAAAAAGCGCGACACAAGCTGCTCATGACTTGCTCACTTTAGCGCCTCCTGGCCCTCACAGGGAAGCCTGCCTTTCCCCGGCTCCCCTGCAGTCACCCATCACCATACAGCACTAAGATCCTGCACCAGCAATCATTTGAGATGTTTACTAAATGTTCTAATCATGCCATCCTACTCGCAAGGAATTACATAACTCACTACATAGACTCCCGCACCCCCACTCTCACCCATCTGCCCGTGGACGCCTCACCCAATCCTGGCTACCTATCTCCCACTGCAACTGCTGCTGATACAAATGTCCCCCAGCCACGGCCAGCCTGACACCATAGCAACACTGATACACTCAGTGCCTTACTGGATGGCACTTTAGACATCCTGATCGCTTGCTCTCTAGGTACACCTTCACGTCCAGCCTGGGAAGACCACTACCCGTGACATTTTCCATAAGCTCTGTGCACCCCTACACATGTAAAACCCTGGCATACTCGGGTATGCACACCACCACCATCACCACACTCATGTCAAACCTCTGACCCCCACAACCATTGCACGCACTAGCAATCCCTCCACTCAGTGTTGCCAGCACCCAAGACAGAGCCTGCCGGGCCCCTGACATACTTCTGGCCTAACAGCATCAGAATGGGAACATGCATCCCACCAACTACAATATGCGCTCGGCAACATCACGACCCCCAACCACCAGTCAACCAATCCAGCTATGCCTACAGATCCTGACCTGATTCCTTTCTATCTGTATTAAGATGCTATCCACCTTATTCAAGGACCCATTGCAGCACTGCACCACTTCGATAATAACCACCCCCCCCTAATTCTAATGTATCCCAATGTCATAAATCAAGTCTAGGCATTATGCCTACCCCATATATCTTATCTCCATTTCTCTCTCGCCCTTGGTGCAACTTTCTGCTTATTTAAATCCTATCCAACCGGATATGTTTACCTTATAATAACTAATGATGCTAATGTATGTACATGAATATGTAAATATATGTCACCTCACAACCACCACACACCACTTTTTTGTCAACTATATGTGTGCATATGAATTTGAAATGTATAACGTCAATGCCTACCATGCTTATAACTATCGCATGACACAACTCACAGCAACTCACTGCATCACCACTTCGCACCCACGCACTTACACCACATCACAGCCTTGATAAAGACCCATTGGTCGAAATACGTGTTGGCTTGTTTTCATGCAAATGGCAACCCTGTTGCTTTCAAGATCCTGACAATCCTTTGCCATTTAAAAACCAAGATCACGAGCACCAGAATGATTAATTGCCCAACATGGATGCACCACTGAAATAAGGTATAATATCCTCATCCATCGCCAATATCCCCATCGATCCAACACAAGTACTTCCTTCCAACCGCATGGGACTACAGGAGCTTTGTCCCACAGGAACCCCGGAATGGCAGCAGGAGCCATTATAAAATTGCTAACCAGATCAGCACATGGATCCGTTTTTCCATCAAGCTCCCTCCTTCCTCAACCTACTAGGTTTGTGACCAGGTTCCATTCATTTGTGGTTAAAAGAGTACCTCTGTTGGCAAATCTAGCTGTTTTGCAGCTGTTTCACTGTTTTCCATGGATAACCCCTCTCCGTAAGTCTGGGTGTGAGTGAATGTGCCTGTTCTGCATAATCCTCCACAAAAGTGCAATTTTGCCATAGGCGCAAGAATCGGCCAACTGATAAGTTATCTTTTAATGCTTTTAGATGTTGGCTTCTATAGAACAGATGGGTGTTGCGATCTGTAGGTTTTCTGCACATCCTGGTGTATAAGTGGCCCGCTCTGAGGCCTTTCAGTAAGTCCAGAAAAGGTAAAGTGTCTCTGACGGAAATACAAGTAAAGACTGAGTTAGGATTGCATTGATTGAGCCAGCCAACAAACTCGTGAGTTGGCAGGTCCCGACCGATGAAGAAAATATCATCTATGAAGGTCTGCCACTGTTATGTTGGCTCCAAACGGATTGTTGGAATGTATGTAGTTCTCCTCATACTGGACCATATATATGTTTTCCAAGCAATAGTATTTGATTTAAAAAGAGAAGACATTTTCAAAAAGAGAAATCTTCAACAACTCCATGATAAATTAAGTTGGCACAGATTGAGGTCCAGCTCTGGAATTGAGCCGATTCCTAACAATCGCCATCATCTCATGATCTCTTCTTGGGGTATAGTGTTGTATAGTGAAGTTAATGTGGATTCATTGTGGTCCCCTCTGGGGTATTGATAGCATCAGTCATTTTTTCCCTAATATATGACCTTGACTCTGTGGCCAAAGGCTGCAGGAATCTATCCATATATTGGCCTGCTGGTTCAATGATTGAACCACATAGGCTAACAATGGGCCTTACCAGAGGGTTTATAGCATTCTCGTGCACTTTAGGCAGTACATACAACATAGGGCATCAGTGGTCACTAGGTGCCAAGAAGGTGGCTTCATTAGACATGAGAAATCCTTCTTCACTGTCAGTACTACATAGCTCTTGGATCTTTGTCTAAATTTTTCTGATGGATCTGAAGTGATCAGATTGTAATGGACTAAATTACCCACTAAGGTGTGTACCATGCAGGCATATTGCTGGTTGTTCATTATCATAATACCACTGCCTTTATCTTCGGACTTCATTACGATGTCAGTTCTAACAGTACGATTTTTGGTAGCCTGATATTCATTTACCACTAAGATTATTCAACTGGCCAAAGTTCCTTTGGTCCTGAAAGATAGCAGGTAGCTCCCTCAGGATCATGTTTTTGAAAACAATGATCACGGGGAACCGATGAATTGCTAGGTGTGAACATAGACGTGTGTCTAAAGTTAGTGTTGGCTTGTTCTTCTTCCACTTCCGGTTTATAACAGAAAAAGGCCCTCAGTCTGATGGTGCAGAAACATTTCCTTAATTAAATGTCTGTATAAATAAAGGAGGAGTCCTGTGTTTCAATAAAAGTCAGGCCTTTCACCAGAATTTGAGTTTCAAGGTTTGATAGGGGGACACTAGGCAAATTAAAGACTGCACATTTCACAGGGGTTTGGCATTCCTCCGGGTGTTGAAAGTGTTCAGTCTGCCCTTTTGTTGGTAATCGTTTGTGCCTTGGGGTGGATGGCGCCACCGTGGCTGGCCCTGGTCTGATAAAGATTATCTAGATGTATTAGGTTGTTCCGATGTCTTCTAGTTCACAGCTTTGTTTGCCGAAGAGCTGCTAGTATCAGAAAAGGTCACCCACCATTTGTTCTGTTGACCTTGTGAAAATTATTAATTTTGTGGTGATTTGTAATCTGGCGCTAAATAAGAATAGACTTTTTTCTTTCGAAGATATAGTGATGTCTTTCTTCAATGTATTGAACTTTTTGTGCAAATTGGATGATTTGAACTCTTCCACTTCCTCATTGATGGATTCTAATTTTGACCGGATATCTGAAATTAGGGAATTTGTTATAAAGGTCTGCTCAAATATTTCTTGTGTTTGCCTTACCTTTACGGTCAGTTCGCGGCCATATTTATCATATGCAACATTACATCTCTGGAGCACTTTGAAGGTATTTGGCTAAATCCCAGTTTATATTCCTTATCATCTAAAAAGAGCACTGCAGTCATTTGAATTTAAAGGCCCAGAGGTATAATATTGACTCTTAAATACTCTTTCAGAGTGCCACTTTGTCGAAAAGCCTTTTTTCTTTGTCAATAGCAGTTTGTAACAGTTACATCAGAAAGAGGTGCACTAGGCAAGTTCTCAGAAATTGAGGGCCCACTGATGGCTGATTGAATCTGTGCCTCGTTGAAGCTGAGCGCATCACAGTCTGATAGGTTAGGGGTCCCAGGGCATTGGGTACACCTTTAGGCATCCCATGGTCAACTACTTCCCAAAAATCTCAGGTTGCTGCAAGTCAACAGGACTATCTGCTTAGTTGGTATTTTATTCAGGTGCGCTTAGACTAGTGGTATTCAAACTGTGAGGCTGTCCCCTAGGGGGGCCCAAACGAAGCCCGGGGGGAGGTAGCATGAGGCTCTTACACAAGGACATATTGTGACTGCTTTTAATATAATGTATAAGCAGATATGGAATCTGGTGGTGGGGCAGAAACAGTACTTTTACTCAAGGGAGGCTCGGCAAAAGCATTTTTACTCAAGGGGGGCAGCATTAAAAGGTTTGAATATCACTGGCTTAGACAGTTCTCCTGGTCCATCAGATGGCTCTTTCTAGAGAGGTTTAACAATCATCTACAGGCAAGTCTAATGAAAGGAATGTCTTTATCTTCCCAGTGCAATTTTAAGCACCATCCCAGGCCTTGAATCTTCCAGGAGCCTTCTGCAATGATTCTGGACGCATCTGTACCTTGAAAATCATGCAGACACCAGAATTAGGTCTGGGAACTGTAAGGGAGGCATGGTATCACAAGTATGACACTGACACAAAAGGTACCATTTTTAAAACCGTTATAGAAGTTTCAATGGGGTTGGAGAAACTCCTACTTTGCCCTATAGCTAAGATGGGAGTAGTCTCGACCATCAAATAATAAATAAAACAGTCCTAGTTGATTCAGTCAAATCAAAATGGCCTACACTAGCAAAAACTAATGCCTGCCCTATATCTTGTACAAAATGTGTGAAAAGGAGAATATGTATGCAAAGGAAAGTCATTCTACAAATATAAAGAATAAATGTGGCTGAGTCAGCTCTACTTCCCACTTTGGACAGCACGGAGTAACGCGGTCCATGTAGGCAAGATGACACACTCTGGCTCATGGGGTTGAATCAAAGGCAGTTCAAGACATTGATTGAGGCCTGCCTGGCCTTCTACATTAAAGTCTTACTTTCAGGTTTCCAAAACACAGTTCACCAAAAAGTTCACGTTGGTCCCCCTGTGTCGGACTCAGACCTCTTAAAACAAAAGTTCACATTGGTCTCTCTCAGTCATGCTCAGACTTTTCACAGCAAAAGTTCAAATAGGTCTCCCTCAGTCGGACCGCTCAACAAAAAGTATCTGATTCAACGTAGATCTCCCTCAGCCAGGCTTCGACTTCGCAATCACAGCACTTCTAGGGGTTCTTTAGCCCAAGCTTCTTTCAACTCCTTTAGGGGTTCCCTTCCCATAACTTATTACACCTTTGTTCTCCCTCAGTTGGGCTTGGACTGTTTCCTGATGTAAAAGACTTTCGAATGTGCGTGGCTTTTTTCTACTGACCTCCGCAGGACCATTTTGACTTTCCAGCTTTCAACTCACATTCCTATGTTATTTGTCCCTGTGCTTCCTGGTCTGGGTAGTTCACTATATTATGCACTAAAATTCAACGTTCACCTTTTACTCTCTGCTTTCTCGGGGTCAATTTCAATCACCTCACTTTTACAGTTGATTCACTTTATCAGTACAAATTTTTCACCTTTCACAGAGATTTTTGAGTGGGCTACTTACCTTTGCCTGACCACTCCATTACTCTTTATCTCTGACTTTACAGCTATCATTCATTCACAGGTCTGCCTTTCTTCACATCTCATCCACACACGTACAACCTTCAATTGTGTGATAGAATGTTGCTACTTTACTCTTTCTTTAGCACACATCGGTCTCTCACTCGCTCACTGCTATGTGTGTTTCTTGTCTTTACTGTCTTCCAGTTTAGAAGTCATGATTACTACCACAGGCTACGCAACTCTGTCGTTCACCCGGGAAGGTCGCTGGCATCCTTGAAACACAATTCAGCCTTCTTGTTTGGGATCAACCTTCTCCACGTTTCTTTTGCAGCCTTTTGAAGGCAACAACCTCCTGCAGGGTACTCTTGGGGTTCTCCACCCGTGGCTCTCATCCCTCCATCTGTTAGTCTGCTCCAGTAGGTTCGCCTTCACCCCAGAAGTTCTGTTCTTACTCGTGTTCCACCTTGCTCAGGATGTGTCTCTATGTTCCGCCTTTTATCCATGTGAGGAGAGCTAATTGGTATAAGATGTATGCACTTAGAGTCAAGTGCCTGACTTTGTCTGACCCAATTAGTGGGACATATCCAATGCGATGTGTAAGAGTTAGCATTGTTACTCTCAGTTGCCCTCTTGCTCGGTCCAGTGTTTGTGTGAGAAGGGGGAGAGTTGGGACATCGGAAAATCCTATGAAATAAGAGAGATTATGGGTACGGGAAAGGGAGGAATACCGCGTCTTGCCATCGGCTGTCTCACCGTCACTTCCCAAAGACACCTCGCGCAGGTGATCCTCCTGTACTGGTCCGCCCCCAGGGGCTGGATCCAAAGGCAACGGCTATGCCCTGGTCACCTTAGAGAGAGATCCCCAGGGACTAGCAGGTGAGACACCCTTTGGTTTCTCACAGAACTATGTTCCCTTTGCAAAGCATGCCTAAATCCTATGCCACTGTTCCTAATGATACTTTGGAGATTTGCCTGGTCTAACTGTGGCATTAATTCTCTTTCCAAAATAGGCATGCAGTGCTTCGGGATCAGCTGCTCTAGGTAAAGTATTCCTTGCAGTCCGGTACCAAGGACTAGTACAGATGAATTTCTTACCTGCACAGCTTTTTGTACCCCACTTATGCAATTCATAAAGGGTAGGGACAGTGACCAATCCAGCACTAATTTCAATTAACTCTATCTGCACCTTGAATTCATGTCCTTTGCTTGGAGGCCATAGTTTTAGTATATAACCCTAAATCAAAATGGTGGATGCCTTCAGTCAGTGGTAAGATCCTCTCCCATTGAAAATCTCTTATCACCAAACTTCAAAGAGGTAGCCATCTGGTAGGTTTGCACACAGGGTGGTGCAACCTGCTACATGTGGAGCCATCCAGACTGGCTTGGCTTCCCAAAGGGAAAATGACTCTCCATCCCCTACAGTCTAGGGGTGAATGGGCCACCCAGTGCCCCAAATGACCTTCAATGTTGGGGGTGGATGGCTCATCAGATGTGTGAAGCAGCTACCAGGCCTATCTACCCCCGACTAATTAACTCACATAAAATTGAAACATTGAGTCGAAACCTTATGAAGTTATGTATAATGGCTAAATTAGAATTAAACTGTCCCCATATTCATGTATATTGTCCCGCATGTTATGAACATTCTGAATATTGTTTAACACTGGGTCTGTGGACCCCAAGTGTACGCAGCAGCTTTTGTATGCACATTTAACAAAATTAGATTTAGGTACATGTATAGTACAGGTCATAGGAGCCCCCTGTCTGCTAGTACTGAAGCAAGGTGGATCCTGACGTGGGGGTTGTCGTTTTTTACAGAAACACAATCAGCTGAGGCCAACAGTTTGTAGACGTCAGATTCCAATTGAAATCCAAAATGGGTGTTAAGTCCAGGAAACAAAATGGAAAGTATAGGTTGGTATAATCGCCCAAAGCCACCTTCTTTCGGATGAAACATTTCAGATCATGCTAACTATTACGTTAGTCATCTCCAGGCCTTTTCACTGCTCCTACTAAGTACGTAATTAGTGAGATCATTTTCAAGACTACAGTTTTAGTATGAAGGATGGTTTGTACCCCAGGGCACCAAACATTCCCAATCAACATCACTTTTTAGGAATGTTTGCAATGTCAAGTATTTCCTCTGGGGCCCTCTTATATACTCTCTGCTAGTGGCCTTGCTGTTTAGAATGTTGCTGTGTATTTACTGAGAAAATTCTGTTTGGTGAAATAACATTGGAAAATGTGTGGTAGCATTATTCTTGTCTGTGATTGTGATGTATCAGGAGCTCCATACCTATGCCTCTAATCTTGTAATCCTTGCCAATTTATGGTGTGTTTTGCTTTCCTGATTGCAAATTGCTAACTGAGCAATGTTCTCCAATTAAGGGCCTGGGTGATGCCCGAGAAAATTGCCTAGTTTAATTATCATGATCTGTTTTACCCGAATCTGCTGAAATACAGTCAGTACATTCTTCAGCGGCCCCCAGACAGAAAACCCTCTTGGAGTAGAGCAGGAAGTAGACTCTCAATATTTGAAACATGGGACATAAAGCTGTAATGCAGTCAAAAAGAGAACCGATATGTCTTCAACCCCAGAGCAAAAATAATGGCTGTACTGTTTCCAACTCAAGTGATAAATAAACAAGTACATATTCTGGTTAAATTGATTGGTTAAATTATTATTCAAATATGTTCCTAGTGGTGTAAAAGCCTTGTAAGGGCCAGAGTGCAGGTTTACAGTCACAAAGTAGGACCACTATATACCCTAAGGCAACAGCTCCCTCTAGTGGTGACAACAGGTGAAGCTATGCGAATCGAAATTGTCTCTATATATCCTAAAGCAACAGCTCCCTCTAGTGGTGATAACAGGCAAAGCAACTGCATCGGACATACATACAAGATAAACATTCATTTGTCTTTTTATTATGTTCCTATTATTGTTATATTTCTTTATGTACCTATTCAGCCCATTGCTCTCTTTGAAGTCCTTTATCAGAAACCATCAACTAGCAATCACCATTCTCACTATCTAGGATGCATACAAAGTATTGTTCAAAGGAACACTCCATGTCAAAACTGCTGTGGTGATCACATTTTATCTGTGACAGGCAGCATTCCATCAGAATGGAACAGAAACAAAAATAAATCTAAACGCTCTCAGTGTGATGTGACCAAGTAACAGCATGTCATAACAGCATGTCATACCCTGTTCCAGTCCTAGGCTTTGCTGTCACTTTAGTTTTACTTTATTCCATCTTCAATAGAAGCGAACCAAGACATTTCCCAGAATGTGATTGATGGAGAAAGACAATCCAGGTCTAGGGCATAGCCTGCCTGGTGACTTGCAGCCATCTGGTAACCTTATCTGAATGGCAAGTCAATGACGAGAATAATATAAATGCATTTGACGAGATTAACAGCAAGACGAGATATTTCCTCTTTAAAACAACCATGTGAAGCTTAGGCTTAGGCTTAGCCACGTGCTCTTAACGTGGACAATTCAATTCCATGTGGATAAGCAGAGAAATGCAGCTTTGTGTATACGAAGTATGAAGATGTAGGACCATTGGAGATTATTATTTGGCAACCATTGATGTAGGGAATTCTTTCCACCCCAAGTAAAAGCCCCACACCAACATTCCTTTTCCGTTCAATCTAGCCTTGTCTGTGATTCATATAGAACCACATAGGTCCCTAACCCTTTAGCAATAGTTGTGCCATGAACCAGGCCGGTGTAGAGAAAGAATATATATTTATTAATGAATAGGAATAGGAATACTTGTACAAAACCACAAATCACACCACCTCACTCCGTGGCCCCAATGGTTTATTCTTTCCTACCAATTCTCTTTTTACACAAATTGAAAACACTTGTTGGTTCAGGATAACAGGGATCGCAAACTCTTTAACCGCACAACATGTACAGTCAAAATACTTTGCAAGAGGTTCACTTTTAATAACATGTAGCACGCTAACAAATGACATCACAAGCTTGGCACTCTACCTTGCATGAAGTTTAATTTAAATAATATGCTGCACTTTTCTATTTGCAAAAACAATTTCACACATGCAGCCCTCTGTATTTCGTTATCTCCCTGCTAACTAGGCAATGCTAGCAGTGTTGGAGCACAACAGACTATTCACATAAACAGTTTACATTCATACCCCCTTTGCTTTAAGGCAGGGTCTGAGAAATCGTGACCAGTTGGGAATTTCGTTTTCTATGCACCCTCCCCTTGAGGTTAGCAATCACAAAAAGGAGTAGCCAAATACTATATAGTCTGCAATGTTGTTGAGTTAGAATTTGAAAAAATCACCCCATGTTAGTTGGCTGTAGGGGAGTTAATTAATGTATTATTTAGGAAAAATACTAAGGATCTACTTTGTCTGCCTGCTCATTCAATAATGGGAACACTATTCAATCAAACAGATCCCCACAAGACTTGGTTTGGTAGGACATGTTTATTTACATAGAATCTTAAGGGTTTTTTGTGCTCAGGGAAAAGACACCACCACAGGGCTCCTGGATATCTCACAGGGAAAGGACATCAGGACTGGGTTAGAGGTCTCTCAAGGTTCCATCAAAAATAGCCTCCAGCATTACTCCTTTTTTGATTGGCCTCTCTTTGGATAGATCCCAGCCAGATTTTGGTCCTTCTTAGGCCTCCTCCAGAAATGCTGGTCAGCAGTTCCAATCCATATGATATCAGACCACTCTTCCCATTACCATTGTGCGACACCTTATGAAAAGATAATCACACCCCAAATTATTAAAATTAGGATGTGCCATCTTATTGGTTAGTGATCTGGATTTTGACCTCTATTATGACTCCCATTGCAATCATGGGTTCCTGAAGTTAACATACATCATCCCTGTGAATTTATGACCCCACCCAACTGGGATGGATTCTTCACAAATTTCAATTTTCCACTTAGAAAATGACACATTGGCGAATATTTGTAGTTTATAGTTGAGCATAACAATATATATATATACCTGAAATGGTCTGCCCTTGCCAGACCTAATGGAACATGTCTCATCATGGTACAATGTTGCAGGTTTGAATGAGAGTTTTTCCTAATTTATTCACCAAATATAACAGTTATCAACACAGAATTTCCTATGCCGACATTTAATTTATTAAACTATCATCTCCCCAAATCTAAAATCACATTGTTGGTTGTAGCTTTAGCTCTCAAAGTCTGTTCCTAAACTGTACAGTGATATTCGTCCCATTATCATGGATCATCTGTTGCTTATCTTATTTTTTTTTTTTTTGTAAATTTGTTTTTATTGACCTTTTGTTAAATATTGAAAACAAACAATATGGGGTGTCACACCCCCATTACACCTTAAAGGATATGACTCCGAGAATTTTAGTAACCCCTTCCTCCTCCTCCATCAAAGGTACAGTCTTGGGTTGAACGGATCAGTGAGCTCATGTCGCTCTTCCATCTGGGGCCCCGACCGGCGGTTCTAGTTTCTATTGTGTGATGACTCCTTCTGAGTCTGGCTTCCTTATCAGAAATGTGAGTCTGGTGGGGCCGAGTCCGTGTTCCTTTGGCCCTCTTTTCTCAGTTTCTAGTGATACAAAAGGTGTTGTGGAACTGCAGCCATTTTGTCTCCACCAGTGCACTGTTCCCCTGGATTGTCGGTGAGATTTTTTCCATAAGATAAATGTCTTTAGCTGTCACGGCCCACTCTCGCACCATGGGGAGGTGCCCCCTTTTCCAGTGCCTAGCTCGTCAGGCCCCTACCACCAAGAATAGGAAGTGTGCCTGTGGTGGGAGAGTGTTCCACTGTTCATCTCTTTTCTCCAGGCCAAACAGCACTAGGAACGGGTACAATTTATAAGATCCACCCGCTGCATCTTTAATCCAACCCAGAACCTCTGTCCAGTACACCTGTACCTTGTGGCATGTCCACCACATGTGCCAGTAGTTGGCTCTTTCCCCGCACCCATGCCAGCAGTGGGGGTCGACTGTGGGGAACATCCTGGAAAGTTATACCGTGTCGTATTTCTATCTATGTACCAATTGTATGGCGTGCATTTTGTATTAGCAGGAAATTGAGGTTTTAAAAGCTCTTCTGCATAGTCGTGCCCAAAGTCCATCCCCCAACTCCAGACCCAGGACCCTCTCCCATTTCGCTCTAAGAGCCCTAATCGCCCCCTCTCTGGATTCCAACAGGGCTACATAGAGAAGAGAGATGAGCCCTTTTGTGTCTGCATGGGTGTCCAAGACCTTCTCAACTGGGGTGAGGTCCCTCCGAATGTGTGGCTTCCATCTCTCTGACATGAATATCCCTTTCAATTTCAGATATAAGAATGGGAACAGCGTGTCAATACCTAATGCATCTTCTAACTTTTTGATGCTTATGAACTTGTATTGTTGTATCAGCTGGCCCACCCTGCAGAGCCCTGCTTCTAACCAGGTCTGATAGTGCCCAACTTCCAGGCTTGCGTCCCTGACCGCTGGCGCCCAGATGTGGCTCATCAAGGAAGGCCACATTTGCTTCCCCTGGCAAATGCTTTCCACATAGTCCCCAGAAATGCATGCTCCCTGATCCGCTTCTGGAGCCTATTTAACAGGACCCAAAGCCACTCCACCACAATAACTGTGCGCAGGTGATGGTTCTCCAGAAAAACCCACTGTTTATCCATGTCCTCTCTTGGGTGGGGGGCCAGCACCCTTAGTTGTGTTGCCCTGTAGTACACCTGTAAGTCTGGGAGTCCACCCCTCCTTTCTCCTTTGGAAAGGTAAGTATCTCGTAGCCCAACCTCGGTTTCTGATCTTGCCAAATAAATCGCAAAATGTGCTACTTGGCTTCCTTCAAGTGCTCTTCTGGGGCCTTAATGGGGAGCATTTGAAACAGGTATAGTACCCTGGGAGGAAATTCATCTTGACCGCATTACGTCTCACCATCCATAATATCTGCCCTTTGTTCCACCCCTCCATCTCTGTAAAAAGCCTGTCAAACAATGGAGGGTAGTTGGCCTGGCCCAGGTCCCCATCTGGTCTAACGATGTTTATCCCCAGATATTTCACCCCTTGAGTCTAGATTCGAAGGCTCTGGGATTCCAACTCTTCTATGTTCCTGGCTGAGTCTGGGGCAAAGGGAAAAATCATGGATTTACTTATGTTTACCTTAAAGCCTGAGAAGCGACCAAAGTCTCCTATCACCTGCAGGGCTGTCGGGACTGATTGGGCGGGATGTCGCAGGTGCAGCATTATGTTGTCTGCATAAAGACCGATTTTGAAAGTTCTGTCTCCCCCCTTGATGCCCCTCACCTTGATGGATCCCCTAAGGTATTCTGCCAGTATCTCCATTGTCATTGCAAACAACAGAGGGGACAAGGGGCATCCCTGTTGCGTTCCTCGTTGGAGCCTAAACATATGGGACAACAGGCCATTAACCGTGACCCTGACTAATGGGTTCGCATATAGCGCCTGTATGGCCCACCAGAGTCCTTCACCAAAGTCACATTTCTCCAGTACCTTGTTTAGGAACCCCCAGTCAACCCGGTCAAATGCCTTTTCAACATCTATGGCCACTAGGACCGGATTTACCCTTCTGGCTACTGTCTCCCTCATGAGGTGTAAGGTCTTTCTCATGGTGTCTGCTCCCTGTCTACCTTGTATAAAGCCCACCTTATCAGAGTGGATGAGTTTTGGCATAAGACTTTCCAGTCTCGTAGCGATTATCCTAGTGAACAACCTTTCGTCAACGTTCAGTAGGGAGCTGGGCCAATAGGACTGGCCGTCTCCCGGATCCTTCCCTTCCTTGGGAATTACCGTTATAAGTGCCCTTTCCGAAAGACGGGGGAGCTTTCCCGGTTGCCATGATGTTCGAGACCACGCCTGCCAGGGACCCAGCCAGTGGGCCCGCGAAGGTCTTGTAAAAGCTTGCTGTGAATCCGTCCTCTCCCGGGGCCTTCCCCAGTTTCAGGCCAGATATTGCTATGAGGACCTCTTCTTTCGTAATAGGCCCGTCTAGCGCGGAGGGCTCCTTATATCTAAGTAGGAGTCCATTGCCACCCTGTCTGGAACCCCCTCGTTCCCATATAGGGTCTTGTAGAAGTTGGCAAATTCCCTTGCTATTGCCTCTGGTTCTGTCCTTAACACTGTTCCCCTCCCCCAACCCTGTCCACCCACCTCTCCGCCCTTTGGCCCTGAAGCTTAGCCACCAGCATGGCAGCTGCCTTATCCCCTTTTTCATTGTATTTTTGTCTCCGGTACTGGAGGCTGGATATAACGTTGCCCATCTCAATTTCTTTTAATTCCTGTCGCTTTTCCCTGGCTATCCCCATCTCCCTTTCTTTCTCTTTCTCCCCTTTCTCCTCCACCCTCTCCAGGAGGCGTATCTCTCCCGTTAGGTTCCGGGCCAGGAGGGCCCTGGTTATCTTTTTCACTGCCCCCTCCCTGATCAGCATGCCCCGCCAGGTTGCTTTAGCTGCATCCCATACCATCCCCAGTTCTACTTCGCCCGTATCATTTATTTCAAAATATTCCTTGATGGCCTCTCTCATTTCTTCTCTAAAAACCCCATCCCTTAGAAGCAGGTCATTACAACGCCACAAGGATTCCCTCGGTTTGAGCCCGGACATAGTAATGTCCACTCCCACCAAGTCGGGGTCTGACCAGCTGATAGGGCGGTGCTCACAGTTGTTGATTCTACTGGCACATTGATGTTCCATGAAAATATAGTCTATCCTTCTTCTAGAACCATGGACCTCTGAATGGAACGTGTATCCCTGCATTGCCGGGTGTGCTTCCCTCCAAATGTCAATCAACCCTTATTCTCACATATAGTCCATGAACCGACAATTCGCCTGCCCCCCCTACTACCTGTGGGGATGAGGTCACTGCTGTGGTCTATTCCCGAGTCCGCCCACATGTTAAAGTCCCCTCTCAGAATAAGGAGCCCTTCCACTCTGTCCAGGTTCTCACCCATTGCCTCCTTCAAGAATTGCATCTGGCCCCCATTTGGGCAGTAAAGGGTTGCTATGGTTATCCTGCTGTTGTCCAGGTTCCCTGAGACCACTAAAGCCCTTCCATCTGCTCTGCTCCACATTGACGGCTCTGAGAGCCTGTGTTTTCTGTGGATTAAGATCCCAACTCCCTCTCTTTTGGAAGGGCCAGACTCCCAGAATACCTGGCCCACATGGGGACTGGGTATCTGTCTCTCCTCTCCCGCAACCGTTCTAGTTTCTTGCACCAGGAGGACATCCAACCCTGCGTTTCTCATCTCCTTCCCCAATTTTCGGGCCTTGGGTTACGGTCTAGTGCGTAGCCCCACCTCAGCCCTTGTGGTTCTTCTTGGGTGGTCTCCTTAGTCCCGGTGCCCCCCAACTCATTTTGGATCTTACTCTGTTGGGATGTCTGTGTTGGTAGTGGGGGGTCCGGTGTCCTCGAGTCACAGGTCTCAGGCCTCGCAGCTCTGAGCGGGGAGCAGCGTTTTAGGGCTGGCCTAGTCCGTCTCCAGATGCAGGCATCCCTTCATTGTGGGCGTTCCCGGGTTATTTGTAGAGTGCCGGGCCTTTAATTTGACACGTCTCGGGTCAGCCATGTACCTCCCGCAATCTCCTCACCTCTATCCGGTCAGGCTGATGTCCGCTGGCGGGGACTGCTTCTGTGGGCTCCTCTCCCTCTATGTGCGGCTGCGCTCCCGCAGCAGCTGCTCGTGGGGGTCTGGGTCGGTCCTCGGCCGAAGATGGTTTGATCAGGGCCTCCACATTGACCATGTCCCTCTTCTGATTCCGAAGTGTGTCTCTTCGCAATCCCCACGGGAGAGCACCTCTGTCGGGGGCCGGTCCTCTTTACTTGGATGCACCCCACACTGTTGTGGGCTTCGCGGTGTTGGGAGTTCTCAGGCTTTCACTGAGGCTCCGTCGGCTTCCAGCATGTCTGGGTGGCTTCTGGGTTCTTTGGCAAGGCTCCTTCTCTTCAGGGCACCAGGCTCTCCTTGTCCCCGCCACCGGGGCATCTCGGTGGGAGCGCAGCTTTGCTGGTCCTCTGTCGCTTTCTCCCTGGGGAACACTTCCAGCAAGCAAGTCGAGGTCCCTTGATCGGGCCTCTGTCACTCCACCTCTGCCGGGGGTGAAGACAGCTCAGTGCGCCCAACGGGCTAGGACGGAGCACGAGCCTCACACGTCCGCCATGGTACGCGCCCCCTCGCGCTTCCCATTGCTTATCTTTAAGAGCAGAGTTCATCTAATAGGGCCGCCTTTTGAACTGGAGTTCGGTCTGTGCAAAGGAAGCCCCTCCTTTTCCAGCATGACAAACCTGCATGTACAGTTGACGTCACATAGGTGCAGTCAGAGTACACTGTCACTTCCTCATCTTCGAATCTCTGAAGCGCAGCGATAAGCACCACTAATTCTGCAGCCCGTGCTTAGCAATGTGACGGAAATCTTGCACTTGTCACTACCTCAAATTCACCTTCTCGGTTTAGCTTCACTTCTGCTGATCCAGTATGCCTTTCACCAGATATTTGGTCAATTTGTGAAGATCGATCAACAAAAACAACTTCCCCCCTCCCGAGGGCATTTTCTCTAATTAGGGGAATTTCGTCATAGTTTCAGTGCACATTGTGCAATTATGTACGTAATCATCCTCCCATACTGGTTCAGCTATTAACGTTGCTGGACTCACTGTCTTACATCTGACAATTTTAATTGCGGGATTAAATATAATTACCTAGTATCCTGATGCTCTTTATTGTGGTCAATATAATTTTAGGACTTTTCTTAAAATAGCAAATTTTGCATGCTCTACAAATAGTGTTACTGAACACCCCATTGTTATACTTTAAGCTTTTTCAATTGTGAATGCAGCAGCAGCTAAATACTGCTCACAGGGACAATGCCCTTTGATAATTGGATCTAAAATCGCACTCAAATAAGCCAGTGCTTTATGTCTGTGTCCTAATGTAATTTTCTGTGTAAGACTGCTGTCATGACTTCTCCATTTGAATTAGAACATAAATAGAACTCTTCATGATAATCTGGAGTTCCCAACACAGGGGCTGTACTGATTACCTTTTTTAATTCTTCAAACCTTCAGTCATCTCACCTGTCCATGTTATTTTACTCTTGCCAACCTGTGCTACTTTAATTGCTTTTAAAAGTGGTCAAATATGAGTACTGTAACTGAAAACCTAGGCCCTACAATAGTAACATAAGCCTAACAAGTGTTGCATTTCCCTCACTGTTTTAGGTTCATATTGCTTCTGCTTTCTTAGGTCTCACTTTCCTCCCTTCATGAGAAATCAGATGTCCATATATAAGACCTCTTTCTGACAGTATTGTAGATTTTCATTGTCCACCTTATACCCTTTCACTGAGAGTATAGTCATGAGCTTAATAGAATCTTCTCTGCTTCTTTCTTCTGTCTCAATACACACCAAAATGTCATCCACATATTGAACTATTGCACGTTCGAGTTGAACATTACCCAGGTCCATCTGAAGGACTCTGTTAAAGATTGAAGGGGATTAACAGTACTTCTTGGGCAAATAAAGTATGTTTCAGGTGAATATTTCTATACGTGAACAAAGTCAAATCTTGTGAGTCTTTGTGAAGGGGAATTGAAAAAACAAATAGTTTCTCTATTCTCTACTTTAATCCAATTAGTGAGACTTAAACTGCTCCTCATCTGTCAAATCAGTCAGCCAGTATCCTTAACTGAGGGCTATCACTGTCTCCATCCTCTTCCCTCATCATCTGTCCCATTAGGAACCACCCTTTTTTCTCTGACCACTGCTGCTTCTATCTCCAAGGGGATAATCTGACCTGATAATAAAAGAGTCACTCCATACAGAAATACCTCTGCATCTAAGGGAACTCCTTGTAATGGCTTCTGGCCTGTAAAGGCTACTATAAGCTCTCTCATGTTCCAATAATGTATCCCTTGGGTGGAACACACTAATCGTTCATCAGTAAAAGATATCATCATGTTAAGTTTCGTCATCAAGTCACCCCCCAATATGATAACTGGTGTCTGCCTAGAATATAGTAACAGCATCGACACTTAGACATGCTCCTATAGAGATTAGTAATTTGTCTGTAAAAAGGAACTGAATTCATTGCCCCAGAGAATCCCTGCACATTCATGGCAATGCCTGACATTGGATATTTTCCCTCACGGACACAGGAACAAGTTGCTCCAGTGTCTACAAAAAATGAAAATGTCTTGCCCCCTATCGTCACCTTGATCCTTGGTTCCTCTTGAGGGTCTGGTGTCACTGATAATACGGAATACATCAGGTCACTCTGTAGGCTGTCCTATTGTGGAAATAAATGTATCCCTGTAACTGTGAAAGAATTTTCTCCTACCACAGTCACACTAACAAATGTAGGTGTGGGTGCTTGCTGAACTGCTGTATTCATATTCAATTGTGGTACCATAGCCTGTTGTGTCCGCACTTGCTGAGGTTATACTTGTGGGGAATGCATTGGAAATGGCGATTGCTACATTTTCTGTGGTTACAGCGCATATGCCTGAGCCTGCATGTGATCTCGGGCATAATATTCCTGCGGTTCTGTATTCTATTGCAGAACACAGCCCATCCCCTCTCTTGGAGCATGGCAATTCTGCTTCTATATGTTCTGGCTATGTGTCCTATTCTTCCGCCATTCCAACATTGTTGCGGCTGTCAGCCATTACATCCTCCCCTTCCCTGAGGGTTTTTAAATCCACCTCTTCCTCCTCCTCTAGCCCCATTCCCTCTTCCTCTTGGCCAATAATTGTACCCAGTCTGATCTGGGGGATACATTACATTATTTTGCTTTGCTGGTTGCATCTTCTGTGTTACCCCATCTTCATTAATCATAATAAATACACTCCCTCTATGGCTATCTTTGACCTTTTATTCTGAACTAACTTTGCCTCTTCCTGCTTTCTACTCTCAGCTTTCTTCTTCTTCTCCTGCATTAATCAGCAGTGATGCACAATCATTAATTGCATTTCTGGCCATGGGTTTGCTTCCATTCCTATCTGTTTCTTCATCTGCCATTGCACTGGCTCAGACAGTCTCTGATACAAAATGTGGTAAATTAATGCCACAGTTTTATCCTAGGTTTCACCCGTCTCAAGGCACCATCTCTCTTGAAAATCTTTAATATAGGCGACAGGGTCCTCATCTTCCCCCATATTCCTAGTCATACTCACACCCATATCTGATGCTCTGAGCACCCGCCATACATCTGTTCTGCAATTATTAAATGGCGCTCCATATTGTGTCATGTTTTGTGCAGTCACACATGTGTATCCTGCTCACTTCTAAATGTCATCAGCTCTCTCTGCTATGATGGCTGCCAGCAAATGTTTTATGTCACCTATGGCTAACGTCATTCATGATGTCATTCTCTCTAGCTCATTAATCCATTTCCTGCACTGGAAGATAAAATCAGTAATTTGCATCTTAAATTATCTTCATCCATTTGTGGCCACGGTATATAGTGTGGTCGTCCTCCCCCTTTCTCAAATAATGGGAATTGTGAAAATCCTGGTGCGTAATCATACCTGCCTACACTCCTCATTTTCCAGGTGGGGCTAGTCTCGCCCGTTTGTTTTCGTCCTTGTAGTTACCCTAACCTGTGTATATAAGGCAGGGATACAGCCATTGCACCGCATGATCGTGCTTGTGGTCGCTCAGTATATGGTGTAGATTCTGGTGTTCTCTCTTAGGGGTCCTCTAAATCTGACCATTTTACCCCGTTCTCTATGCTCGATTCTTTTGAAAATCTGCATGCACCCTCCCTTCGTGCTCTTTCATGTTTTCTCCTTTCTTTGTCTGTCATCATTATCCCCCATCTTGTATGACTGCTATCTTTTTCCGCATCATCAAGATCTAGTCTACTTAAAGACATAATTCTGCGCTCGTATGTTATGATGTCATTTGACATTCCTCCTGTTTCCCTGTAAGAAGTCCTTGTATGTTTTCTTGGGTTTTATACCCTTCTTTATCCCTCATTTGCCTATATAAATCCTCAGTATTTTCCTTAAGTCTTCTGTATCTTGCTCATCAGCCCATTTTGGTATTCTTGTTACTCCGTGCAGTTCCGTGGGGGGCTGTTGTGACCCTCTCTCTTCCTCAAGTTGTTCTTGTGCTTCAATCAAAACTTTGCTTCTATGACATAGATATTCTATCTCATCATCTTTTAGTCCCCTATATCTGTTCATTTCTTCTTTCCTTCTCCTCACCCCCCTCAATTCATCTTCCTCTCGCCTTCTTTGCAACCTACATATTTTCATTATTTAACATTTTACTTTTGTGTATAGGCCTAGTTTTAACATTTTTAGAATTGAATGCTTTGTATATTTTGTTGCTTAATATTGTCAAGAGAAATCTGTAAGTAACCTAAGAAGCTTTAAGTAGCTCAGGCTATCTAGATTTGCTTTGCCGTATCACGTTAACTTTGAAAAAAGAGAAGTTATCTCCCCATACGCGCTAATCAGGCTAGAAACTACAATCCCCAGCAGGATTGTAGTTCCCAACTCCAACTTCCTTAGAAACCCGGCGCGAACGCACCGGCGCGCACGGGCTGGCACAGTCTGCTGCAGTCTGCTAAAGGAAGCGGAAGGAAGCTTACCGAGGTCCCGAAGTGAGAAAGACTTTTACACCCATTAATCCTTAATCCATTCCTATCTCTGTAACCATAGGCTTGAAGGAGCAAGCTTTAATTCCAAAACATACGTTTGAAACACCTTAAAGCAAGTCTAAAGACGAGCTCCTTTCCACTAGCTCTTGTCCTCTAGTACAGGAAATGAGTATAGTGGAAACTGGGAGCCACCCACAGCAAGTAATGAGCCCCTCAGCACTCTCAAATCAGACAAGTAGTATGAAGGATAGAGAGCTAAAGCAGGAAACAAACCACAAGCGTGACAAAATACCGCTAAAAGTTGGTTTGCTGAACACTCGCTCCTTAAACAAACATGCACACAGTGTCCACGACCTAATTACAGTAAGGGACCTTGACATTATGTGCATCACCGAGACATGGTTCAAGGACCCTATTGGTCCAGCAAGTATAAATGCAGTCCCAGAGGGGTACATATTATACAATTAAAACAGAGATCATGGACAGGGCGGAGGAGTAGCAGTCATAGCCAAAGAAGCGCTGCACCTTTTTAAAGCAAACTTTGACTGTACTGGGTGTGACACCATTCAATTAAAACTAACTCATACTCCCAATGATTGTCTGAATATTATTCTGATATACAGACCACCCTCTCTGATCTCAGATTTTGAAAATGAATTATCCTCGCAAATAGATAAATTGGTTTCCAACAACTCATCCACTCTATTAGTAGGGGATATGAACAGGTGGAGAGGAAATCCAGAGGAAAAAGAGGCCATTGCCTTGGAAAATGTCATAAATAATATGGCCTTCCAAGTAGTAAACAATGAGCCCATCACCCCACAGGGCGACCAGCTGGACTGAATCTGCACAAATAATTTACAATCAACACAGATAAAGACAGAGCCATGCATATGGTCTGATCATAGTCTGGTGACCCTAGAGATACTCCTAAATCCCTCCTTGAAGCAGTTAGAGAATCCACATGTAAGAGTTATGAGCAGAAACTTTAAAAACATTGGATCAGAGCAATTAAAACCTTGTCTACTCCAGACCTTGGAGTCCTTCGCAGTCAATGATGATTGCGAACATCTGCTAAGACAATATACCAACAACATGCAGGCGATGATAGAGAGGTATGCACCATTAAAAAGTAAGCTGATGAGGACAAACAGCAAGAAGAGTAAATGGTATAATGAGCACACTAATAAACTTAAACAAGTAAAACGTGCTAAAGAGCGAATATGGCGCAAGAATCCAATTCAGAAAAACAAGGAGGACTGGAAATGTGTGGAGCAAGCGTACAAAAAGGAAGTTAAAGAAGCCAAGTCAGAGTACTATAATAAAGAAATAGAGGCTGCTCCTAACTCAACCAGCAAACTCTTTGAGATACTCAAGGATATGAAAAACCTAAGTTTCTCTCTCCTGCACATATTCCATCAAAAGAAGACTGTGACAAGATACAAGAAGGTTTTGCTGCTAAAATATCAAAATCAAGAGATAATATCACCCTAGCTAGAGACACCACAAGCTATGAGACCCCCCTGGTAGAAAATTCCAATCTAGACGGGAGGGAGAGTTTTCATTTCTCAATGGTCTCAGAGGAAGATCTATGTTCGGTGATGTCGAAAATGAAACCAACCTCTTGTGCCGAAAACATCCTTCCAACTAAGATCATTCTGGATCATTTTTGCACCAATCCTGACAAGGATAGTTAATGCCTCTTTCTTGGAGGGAGTTGTTCCAGATGATATCAAAAAGGTCACAATACCTCCACTAGTGAAGAAAGCAGGGCTGGATCCTAAGGATCCTAGTAACCTCCGCCCCATCAAGAATTCAAATTTTATCTTAAAAATCCTAGATAAAATAGCTACCAATCAGTTACAAAAAAATGTTGAAACTGTAGATGTGTTACACGAACAACAATCAGGTTTCAGGATGGCCCACAGCACAGAGTCAGCCATGCTGGATTTACAAACGCACATGCTGGACCTGATTGAGAAAGCCAAACCTGGGCTACTCATGCTGCTGGATCTCAGTGCTGCGTTTGAGCTGGTAGACCATCAGCTTCTCCAGTCAGCTCTGGATAAATTAGTGGGATGTTCGTCAACAGCACAGGCTTGGTTAGCATCCTTCCTTAAAGATAGGAAGGCAAGAATACACTGGGGTGAACATTTTTCAGAAGCAAACCCGATACTTTTTGGAGTCCCTCAGGGAGCTAGTTTGTCTCCACTCCTGTTCAACCTCTACATAAGAAGTCTCTGTTCACTGCTGGAAAACATCAGCGTATTCTTTACCAATTACGCCGATGATACTCAGTTGAATTTGAACTAACAGGAGACTACGCAGTGGACAGTGCTAAGTTAGATGAAATATATAACATCATAGACACTTGGATGCAAAGGCACTGGATGTGTTTAAATAACACTAAAACCAAATTAATGGTTTTCGGATCTACCCAGGCCAGATCCAAGTTGGACATCAAATACAAGGCCTTCCTAATTAAAGAAGCCATCATACCAGTGGTACCGAAAGTAAAAACCCTGGGTATGATGGTGGAAGCCTCACTGGGCTGAGGCGCTCAAGTCAACTACCTGCATAAAAATAATTGGTACTATCTACGCCTTCTGCGGGCTATTAGACCCTTTATAAACGAAATCAACTCAGCCACCATTGCGAGAGCAATCGTGCTGTCCCGTTTGGATTATGGCAACGCTCTGCTACTGGGAGCTCCTAAGAGAGAGCTAAATAAATGGCAAGTAATGAAAAACGATGCAGTTCGCATCATCAAAAAGAAAAATCAGAGGGACCATATATCAGAAGGAAGAAGAGAATTGCACTGGCTGAGAATAGAGGATAGAGTAAAATTTAAGGCAAAGACGATGGTCCACAGATGTCTTTTTGGGGAAGCACCGGCTTATTTCAAAAAACTATTTGTTAGGTATGTGCCCTTAAGATGTCTAAAATCATTAGACACAGGTCTTCTGACCATACCAGAGGTCAAACGAGCCACAGGAAGGGGAAGATCCTTCCTTTGCTAGGGCGGCCAAATATTGGAATGGATTACCAGTGTCCCTCAGACAAGAGGGTAATTATCTCAGTTTCAGGAAAGCCTTGAAAACCTTTTTATTCCAATAAATCAGTAGTTTCCTGATGCATCCTTAGAATGGTGGAGACACCATACACTCGGAAAGTACTCTAATGTGAATTGAAGTTCTCTGAGCTCCCCGCGCCCTGATGCCCGCGGGCTTTCGGCGCGTTATAAGCACAAAGAAAGACACACATTTGCGCTTCTACCTCCTCTTGTCTCTTTGCTTCTAGCCTTTCCTTTTCCTTCTTTGCCTCGTACCTTCTGCATGCTTCACTTCACTTGCATTCTCTATCTTTCTCTTCTTTATATGCCATGTCTTCTTCCTTTCCCACTCTTTTCTCTCTTCTCTTTCTCAAACCTCAACAATGCCAATTGTTGTCCAGCTTGAGTAATATGTGTCCTCTCATCCATTAATTCTGTACTATTAGTTGTGTCTTTTATTTGCTTCTGTTTCCTTGCTTCATCCTCTATCTCCATCTGTCTATCTTGTCTGTCCTTCCTCTCCTCACACTGTTTACTTTTATCATGTGTCGATATATATTTGTGTTCTCTGTTTTTGCTCTCTTCCACATTGTCCTCACTGCTGTAAGCGGGGGGCTCATTTGTCGTATTAACGTACCCCGCCACTGGTTTCAATTCCTTTAAGGGATACAAATCCCTTCTACTCTATGTCCATGCTCTTGTTTCCAGGAGAGGAAAGGGGAGCCAAAGGCGTTTTTATCCTCCCCTCTATGCTGATTAAGCATCTACCCCTTCTCCACTGGATCTTCTTTCTCACTCTGGTATATCTCCCATAACTCTAAAACAGCCAAACTTTTCTGTAGCTTCTTTCCCTTGTATGTGGCATTCAAATATGTCATCATATGTCGCAATTCTGTTTTTGACAATGAACCCTCCTGAGGCTACGGCATGAGTGTCTTACTAGTCGCGCCTTGGACCCATTCTTAATAATATTTGCTTATCTTAGCTGTATATCTTGGTAATGTCCTGGATAGGTGTAGAAGAGGAGTGTCCCCCATTGTGATAAGTCGATCTTGAATGTCTATACTTAGCCAACCTTTTATTCTTCTCTTTATTTGATCAAATATACTCAACTGATCAACTTGTGCAGGCCCTATCAATCTCTGCTTAATTATCCGAAAAGCAAAATATTGTATCCCCTTTTAAAACTCTATACAACAATGTTTTTCTTTTTTTTTCTTTACACTTATCAATTTTTAATATCTCATTGTTTTATCAATATTTAAGAATCTCTTCTTCATTTATTTATTAGCTATCTTTGATTTTTATCCTTCTGATTGATGCAAATCTCTTGATAAAAACATCTAAAAATCACCTTCATTTTGTACTATTGTTTTAAATATATTAGTTTAAACACAATAACAGCTTTGCACTGATATATTTATAACCCCACATATGTGCACTTCAGTAATTGTTCCCCTGCGTACGCCTTCCTTTACTATCTTTAGTAAATGTATCTCGTCTCATTTTGACCCCATCTTGGAGTTTGATACACACTCTTGTTGGGATTGCCTCAGGTATCCTTAACGCCCCTATTTGGAGTTTTTTTTAGTGCGTCCCCTTCCATCCCCTTGGAACCGGAAATCGAGATATCTACTTCTCTTCTTTATAATCCCCAAAAATCCTGTTTCCCTTATTACAGAGACTGTGGTAGTGGCCCTGTAGTTATGGTTAAGTTGCTCAACCCATAGGAAGAGCACTTTTTGGGCAGTGTATATCTTTGTCCCCCCCCGGACGAATCCTCACAGAACTTTGAAAATAAAGTATATGTCCCTGTCAGATCGATCATGCGAAGGTTGGTTAGGTTTCGTCAAGGGCAGGCAAAGTTATAGGTCGGTCCCAAAATGTGTGTTTTTTCCCATAGACGCAATGGAAGATATAATTTGCTCACACCTACAGTCAAAACCGCTGGACGGATTTTCACCAAACTTGTGGCAGGAGCATCTGCTTGGTCCCAAAAGCATGCTTTTTTAAATACGGTGTGAATCCTAGTAGTTTTTGATAACACCACCAAAAAGTAGGTAAAAAAAGTGAGTGATATCTGTGTTCGGTCCGTGGACTCATTTCTCTGTTCGGTCCGTGGATGGCCCTCCGATTGGCCCAGAGGGCGACGTGGGGTCCGCGGACATCAGATGTGCCTGCTGATTGGTCAATTAAAAAGATGAGGTGCGTCAGATTTTTGGAAACGCCCACTGTGTTAAATTCGCGGACAGCCGCCGCAGTCCACGGACTGCGCAGTAAAACATATCAAACATCACAACATTGCACTTGTCAAATTAATTAAACAATCTCTAGGGAGGTGAGGGGTGATGAGGAGTGGATGGAATATGGCCTTAAAAAGCCAAAAAGCTAGCGCTTTTCTTCTCTGTAGTCCGCAAACAGTCCAGGGCAGTCCTGTGATGTCTGCAAACTTCTTAGATGTTCGTGGGCATCATACTTATTTGTGCATTACACGGCTGGTAAAAGCAGGTTTTGGATGGCGTATAACTTTGACGCCACTCAATGAAACAAAATTAAAGGGGGGGGCCCAAAATATTGTAAAGGCCTATAAATGTGGTGCCATTTGACAAATTTACACAAACGTTTGCAATAAGATTTTAGATCTAGATATAAATGTTTTTGCAAAGTTTGGTGGGATTTTATCAAGAGGGGGCTAAATTGGAGGGGGTTAGGTGTATCAACATTTTTAGATGGCTTATTACTTTGGTGCCGGCAAACTCATGTAAGGAGCATTGGCAAGTATCTGAAAGCATGGTTTTGCAAGTGTGTTCGCGTTTTTTTTTTTTTACAAGTGTCCTAATGTAGGTACAGAAAAATAGTGATACACCTTTGGTGACTGAGGTATAGCCTGTGGCCATGGGCAGTGGCCAGATTGTCTGGGCCATGGCATAAGGTCATGACCCGGACATTCTGGCTACTGGCTATGACGACGAAGGACGACCAATGGGGATAAAGTGGCCATGTCCACCAGGGACCTGCAATGTGTTAAAGTGTTTCAAAATTGGGATAGATTTGAAAGGGAAAAAAAACATGCTTGTAGTAATATGGTCATAGGGTTCTATCTTCGTCTTCTGCAGGCTGCCTTGGAAAGGGGAGAGGTGCTCTGTATGGAGCCAAGCCTTCCCTTTCCATGGTGGCCATCTTCGAAAAAGATTTTCCTTCCTACATTTGGATGCCGCGTGCGTCCCGATGTAGGAAGAAAATATTTTTTTTTGTATCACCCATCCCCCCTCCCCCCCGGCGCTTTGGCAATCCCGGGTGCTAATGGCCTTCATCCCCCATTGCAGGGGCTGGAGCGATGGAAAATGGTCCTTATCCGCCCTCACTGTGCTTGGGCAGATAACTTGGGATGGTGGGCCATTATCCCCGTTCCAGTGCCTGGAACGGGGTATGAACACCACATCATTCCCACTAGCATAACACAAAATGCTAATGGAAATGTTGGAAAATCTTATTGAGTCTATGAACTGTACTAAGAAATGTAAAGTAGATGGAGTCTATGAGATTTCTTTCTTTTTCGTTCTATTTTTTAACAGTGAAAGGTGGTTCCAAAAGGAACCTTTTTTGTTGATTTTGTATTTGTTTTTTTTTTTTTTTGCAGGGGTGGTCAGAACGTAAGGTGGCAGAGGGAAATAAGGGAAGAGGCACCAAGCACTAATTTGGAGGAGCAGGTGGACAGGGGAAGATGTTGCGGGTGATAGTTTGACTTCATAGAGACGTCAAAGATGTGAGGAGAGAAGGAGAGGGTGGAGTCAAAGATGACACCAAAGTTCTTACCCTCAAAGGAAGGAGCAGGAAGAGGGCCCAGAGTAGGCTGCCAGAGAGAGAGAGAGCAAAGGAGGGAGCGGGTTTCCCAGCAGGTGGTTGGACTGGGTGTGGCGGTGCATGGAGGTGGTCCCATAGGAGTACTGTCCAGGTAGTCCATGACTGAGTACAAAGTTGCACTGCATTTCTCTTTGGTAGCTTTAGCCTTTGGTACATTCCCAACAGTGGTAAAGAACTGCCACACCCATGATTCTCTCTTGGTGCTAGAGGTAGGCACTTACTCTAGCTCATCTTCTTGGTCCTCTTCATTGTCTTTGTCTTTGGAAGTACTGTGCTTTTTTATTGTGTAGCGCCTCTAGCTGGTGGTGGTGGTGGTGGTGGTGGTGGTGGCTCTTGTATAATACCTGATGCCATTTTTAAGATAAATATCAGTTTTGCTAATATTCTTCCAAGTATGTGCTCTGTACTAGATTGTTAATGGATAATAAGTAAGAATAGGTGTAGGAGCTGTGCAAGGGGAATATTTTGAGCTTCAACATTCCTAGATCAGTAGAAAATGTTCCGAACTGCACGTGAAGCACGGACCCGATCGCAAAAAGTGGAAGCGTTCACGGACACATGAACATGCCGCAAGTGTGCAGGGTTCACATGAAACTGTCCGGAAAGTCTGCAATGACGTCAGAGGTTCTCAAACATCGACAGACACATAACACAGTGGGAAAAGTTGCAAAAAGTGTATAGAAGTGTTAGAAATTATGCTAGAAGGTGGGAAATGGCAGAGATTTAAGGTGAAACTTTGTAAATTGGACAAAAATGCTGTTATATTGGGGTAAGTATGATATTAGTAAGTTGTAGGAAATTAGCATGAAATGGTGCAAACCCATAAAATTCACTGAAAAAACTTTGTTAAAGGGACGTTAGGGTTAAGTTGCACTAATAAAAACCTATGAAATTCCATGAAAACACTTTGTTAAAGGGATGTTATGGTTACAAATAAGACAGAAAAACCTCACAAATTCACCAGTTAAAATCAACCCAGGCTACCTTTTCAACACTTCAGATTTGACACACAAAACCCGTTTGACGCCTCATCAAAGAAATATGTGATTATCAGTCGATAAGCAGCATAGGCTACACTAGCATCGCATTATACAAATTTGACATCTTGAGGGAGATAATTGGATATTCCAAGATAAAGCAATAAAACTGACTAGGCACAGGTATTTTACTGAAAATATCGGATTATCCACTCTCAACCTGGAAATGAATCATTTTAGCACGCTCTGGAATAATGTCGAATAATGGTGGTTCACAAAGAGGAATCCTGAGAGAAGCTTGCATGCTCACAATCTGATTCGGAGCGGCCTACAGTGCAATAGGGCACAGCGACGTCGTTTCACCAAAACGCCAGGTTTTAGCGGAAGTGACATCGCATGACCCTTAACCTCTGATGACATCACAGGAAGTGATGTCATTTGACCCGCACCCTGATGTGACATCACAAGAAGCGATGAAACATGACCGTTTACCCCATGACAAAACAGGAAGTGGCATCGCATAGCATTGTTTCTAAGTACACTATAAACAATATGGTTACAATATTAGTGAAACGTGATATACATTTCATACAAGAATGGATCACCATATGTATCGGCAGAAAAAAACATACTATAACTGAAAATTGCGACAAGAAAAATACATAGTCCGAAATGGATGCTTATTCTACTCTAAATGATTTTTAAAGGATTTTGTCTGCATTGTGAATTTGAAGTGTTTAAGAACAGACTAAATCGGTGACTCACCCCCTGAAGTGTGACTGAAATAAACCTTTAACCTTTACTGAGTCTAGCAATTATTGTATGGAATTCCAGAAAGACTAATAGCTCAAATAGCCACATGGCATTGGCCACAGCCCAGGAGCTTCAAACCAAAAATGCAAAATGCTAGTGTGGGCACGTTTTTTTGGTCACAGTGGGCCAGTTTGATAAGCTACTTCACAATGTGGCTAGTAGTTTTGACCAGTGTTACTGAATGAATATTCTTCAAAATGCACACTTTGCATCACATTTTATCAAAACCATCCCCCTTGGGTACTACTCAGTCAGTCACAAAAAGAATGAATTGCCATCTGCAACTGTGGGCCACTTTTCATTGGTGCCCAAGACAATTTTATGCCCCAGTCCGACTCTGCTCCCAATGTTTGCTGCAGTAAGTAATCATAAGTTACGTCTTTTAGTACGAAAAATACTGCAAACATGATCAACTCTGAATCAAAATCTGTGGTCAGATTCCTTAATTCATCTTTTATGTCCAGAGAAAACAGACACAGATGCGTGTAGGACCTTCATATAGTTATCGTCACATCTGAACCACTTTATCATACTTCCTCATGATACCCAAAGACACATGTTCTCTGAAACCCCTTAGAGGTTGTGCCTTTGCGTAATAAGGGAACAACCACTAGTCTTTCCATTATTACGCAAAGTCTCAACCTCTATGGGGTTTCAGAGCAAATGTGTATTTAGTATCATGAGGAAGTATGATATGCCAATGCATTTCAGACTAAGGTCCGAAATCCATTGGCTAAAATACATTATGTTTGTCTGTTTTTTCTGGACAAAAAGGATGGATTAAGAGAATCTGGCCACAGATTATGATTCAGAGTTGATCGTTTTTGCAATAACTGTACCAAAATACATTAGGTGAGATTAGCTATTGCAGAAACAATTGTGAGCATGCAGCTCTCTGGGAAGTTCCTCTCAGGGTCCCTCCTTCTGATTCATGCAGCCCAAAGTGTCTTGGACCTTTCTCTGAAGTGATCCTTTAAAAAACTAAAACATTTGGAATAATTAGACCAAAGTGTTTTTCCTTAACTACAATGGTGCCCACCATTCATATTTCTTTTGAATAATGATGGATCCCCTCTCAGCATCGCTTCTGTGGGATCCCGTTCATCTCTTTAAAGCAACTTGCCTGTTGGGGTCCACACCTGAAGGAAACTGGTCTGAGCTAGGTATGGACCCCTCTCATCCCAAGGGCCTGCCATCCTGCCAGCCCAGGCTACTGCCTCTGCCTACAATGGACTATCTGCTCCATTCCACAAGGCTGTAGACACATTGCACCAGGCTGGATCATGCCTCCCTACCCTTGTCGCATCACTGAACATCCCAAAAAAACTTTCCCTCTGCTTTCAAGCATGCTACGATCATCCCTATTCTAAAGAAACCTTCTGCTGATCCACTTCTCACTTCGAATTTCAGACCTATCTCTCTTCTCCCATTCCTCTCCAAGCTTCTCGAGCACCTTGCCTACTCTCAACTCTCATCCTTTGTTACTAATTCCTCTCTCTTACCACCTTACCAATCAGGCTTCCGTCCCAAACACTCCACTGAAACTGCTCTCACCTCTATTCTTCACTCTCTTCTTACTGCTCGCCATGCCAAACAATCCTCTATCCTTATTCTCCTTGATCTCTCTGCAGCCTTTGACACTGTTGATCACCCCCTCCTCCTTCATACTCTCTCCTCCTTTGACTTCAAAGGCTCTGTTCTCAACTGGTTATCCTCTTACCTCTCTTCCCGCTCCTTTATTGTCTCCTGGGGTGGCCAATCCTCTCCTAACTATCCTCTTGAATATGACGTACCCCAAGGCTCTGTAATTGGCCCTTTCCTCTTCTCTCTTTACACCTCACTCATTGCTCCTGTTATCTCCTTGTTTGGCATCTCCCACCATTTCTATGCCGACAACACTCAACTCTTTCTCTCTTTCTCCTCCTTCTCATCTGACCTCCACCTACAACTCTCTTCCTGCCTTACTGCCATTAAGAACTGGATGTCTTCCGCTTTCTCTCTCTCAACACCGACAAGACAGAAGTCGTATTCTTTCCTTCTAACTCTCTTCCCTCTCCCTCTCCTCCCCCATTCATTCACTTTCCTCCCTCTAATCTCCCTATCTCTCTCCAAGCTCGTAATTTAGGTGTTCTCTTTGACTCCTCTCTCTCCTTCTCCCAACATATTTCCCTCACTTCTCGCACCTGTCGCTTCCACCTCTTCAATATTCGCGAAATCCGTCCCTCTCTCACTTTCTACGCTACCAAACTCTTAATCTCCTCCCTCATCTTCTCCCGCCTCTTCTACTGCTCTTCCCTACTCTTTGGACTTCCTACTTCTCACCTTGCCCCTCTTAAATCCATCTACCACTCTGCTGTTCACACTCTCTGTCTCCTTACATCCCGTGACTCTATCTCTGCCTCTGTCTCCTACCTTGGTTGGCTTCCTTTTCACTCCCAACTTAAATTTCAATTTCTCTGCCTTGTCTTCAAATCTCTCCATGGTCTTGCCCCCCCTTATCTCTCTTCCCTTCTCTCCTACTCCCCGTCCCGTTCCCTTCGGTCCACTGACCAATTCCTTCTCACTGCAACCACCACACCCCACTGCCTCATCCCATTTTTGCTCCTTCCACCTCCTAGCACCTCTACACTGGAACTCCCTCCCTCTTGCTATCTGTTCTTCCCCCACCCTCAATTCATTCCGCACTTCCCTTAAATCTCTCCTTCTCCACTCTCCTCCTTGAAACCCCTTCTGCTCCCCCTCCTCACACTTTCCCCCCGACTTTCTCCCCCCCTCTCTTGCCTCCCCTCTTCCACCCGTCCCCTTTCCTCCTACTACTCTTCTCCCCCACTCACCCCTATCCAGTCCCATTTGCCTTTCCTCCATATTCCCCTCAGTTAATTGCTCTCTCACTGTTTTGTTGTTTGATTGATTCATATTGTAATTGCTTCAACCATTTTACGTTTATGTTTTATGTATTATGTTGTTCCATTGTACAGCGCTTTGGCGTAAGGCGCTTTACAAATCAATAAATACAAATACAAATACAAATACATACTGGTGTTCGTGGCCGACTGTTTTTTTATGCCTGCTAAGTCTTCTGCTCCTTTGCTGAAGTGAGGGAGATTTCTTCACTGCCTAGAGGGGTGACAGATTGCTACCGGCAAACTATAGATTGTTGCCCGTCCTGGACGTTACGGGGAAAATCTTTTTGTCTATCGTCTAGAGGGTTTTGCAGTCATGGGTAGACAAAAACCATTTACTCCAATTTAATCATACTGGATTCCGTCCTGGGAGTTCAACCATTCATAACCTTAGGGCGCTGGATATGTTGTTGCGAAGGGCAGCAACTAAGCGAGGGCCGGCGTTGTTTGTAATTTTTGTAGATTTTCGGGCAGCTTTTGACTGTGTTTACCGTATAAAGCTATGCTGTAAAGTGGAGGAGTCGGGCTGCCGAAAATGGCTAATGTGGATTTTGAAGGATTTGCATCAGAATATAGGGGGACAAGTGAGGTTGATCAACAGAAGCGTGAACCAAGGGTCCGTTTTGGCTCCCCTGTTGTACAATCTATACTTCGCTGAACTCCTCTGACGTTTCTCTGATCTTGTCGGCTGCTGTCCTAGAATTGGAGGGGTACCTATCCATTGCATGCAATATGCAGATGATTTAATTATATTAATCATACCTATAGCAGTGCAAGGGGGATGTTTGAAGTACTTTCCTCATACGCCACGGAAGACGAACTTGTTGTCAATATAGACAAAACAAATGGCATATTGGTTTCAGCCCAGAAGGTTAATCGTCCCACTTTTTCATCAAGTCTGGGAATTCTTGAATATGTGGATAAGTACCTGACCTATACTCATATAAAAGGGGCCAAAACCAATAAGGCCCAACGACTGACGAACATGATTGACAAATTCGCCAGACAGACGGCTGGCTACTCTATAAAGGGGATAATTATTCTTTACAAAGTGTTTGCCCCATGGTTTTGTATGACCTTGACGCAATTGTAATGGGATACGTGAAATGGTTGGATTAGCTGCAGGGTTATTTCGGGAGAAGGGTGCCAAAACTATCACCCTTCATTCCGATAGAATATCTTAGGGTTGAGCTGGGGCTGGTTTCTTTGAAGGGCTGACTGTTCGCCAGGCAAGGAGAGCTCCACATAAAGGCCAACCCCAATCCAAATTGCCAATTGTTGTCTGTGGTGGGGGGTGACAGTAGGACCAAACTGGAAAGCAGGGGAGGTGAATTTATACTCATGAATAACAAGCTGTATGAGGCTATAAACTGGCATCTCAATTTTAGCTGGGGTAAAAGTAAGGTTCCTTGAAAGCCCTATTTAGGAAGAAACTTGAACTACGGGACTGGTCTGACAACTATGTATACTTTTCGACTGTGCAAAATGTTACTCATAGTTACTTAAAAACCCAGAACTACCTCCGACAGAGCTCTAGTCTGGCCGTGTGCAGCCTAATACTTAGACTGCGCATAAATCAACTCCCACTTCTCGTGTCCCGGGGTGCCTACCTCAAGATTCCACTAGCCTAAGAGTATGCAGCATGTGTAAACTACCAGGAATGGTAGAGACAGCAAAACATGTCTTTACAGAATGTGAATCGCTGGGCCCAATGTACATGACTATGTTTGGTAGATATGTTCATAGCTATGGCACAATAAAAAGTGAGGCATTCTGGGACTATTGCTTGAACTCAGAATCGCAGATTTTGCATATTGCGTTGTATTGTCTGTGGTGCCACTTTGTAAAATCACTACCTCCAGACAGGGAGGTCTCTTAGCAATGCCTTGGGACGTACAATTCTCTGTGCGTGAAACCTAGAGTCCAATCCGTACTTTAACTGTTACCAGATCATATGTATCGTGGTGTTGTGTTGATTTAAATGTTTACGAATTCTAGCTTTGAAATAAGTGTTTTACTTGTTTATATACGGTTAACGTGTGCACCAACACTATGTTCCCTTTGTACTTTTAAACTGTATCTTTGCGCTTTTTATCTGTTTTAACCATTTTTTTGTTTTTAAGCTGAACAATTATTTCGAAATGTATCTCGGAAGCTTACTTTGGGATTGACATTGTGTTGGTAGTGTGTTGCCACATGAATTTAACATTTTTTAGGTAATGATGAATGAGGAACTGCATTTTTAATAGTATTTCAATGGACAACTAATTGGAATTAAATGTTTTGTAAAGGTTCTTTAAGAATCGAATACAAATAAAGAAATAATTATAGTATAAGTGAGTTTCGGGTCAAGTTGACAGCTTTTGCCAGGACCTTAGTTACCTCAGGGAGGGATTCCCAATAGCTATTGAGTCTGTGTCTGCTTGACCGTTTGGCCTGGTGTGGGATTTCACATGTGCAGAAGATATTTGTTTCACCCTTTCCCCTGGTGAAAGGACTGGGTTGACACTAATGTGTGCCTTATCCAAAGTCTAAGTGAGGGGGGAGTTGGACCATTTTAACTGACTCACCCATCACCCCAAAGGCTACGTGAGAGATTATTAAGAACAGACACCATGGTGATGAGCCCAGGTGTATTTCTGCATGGAGGTGAGTAATTTTACCAAGTGTAATAAGATACCTAAACATGAGACAATATGGCTGGTCCTGTCTCTTCTTCTGATTAAGGGGAGACTTGTTCTACTGTGTGAAATCTCCATGTTGTTCGAGGTTGTATTAGCATCATGGTGTGGCTACTAGTTATCATTGGGTAGCTTTGCTGAGCTAAGTTTGAAACTATCAAGTTATAGACTTTGTGCGCCACAAGGGCCTGGGAGAGATCAGTGTTAAAATGCTACAGTGACAGGTTCAGAACCACCAATTAATCTGAGCCGTGCATAGACTTTGATTTCATAGCACTATAAGGGGCTAGGGGAAAGGGCTAATGAAAATGTCAGTTAGTTTGGAAATATAAGACGTACACTGCAGTTTAATGATGTGATCCACGTGCAACTCTGTCCATCGCAATGGCAATAGCAGCTGCATTTAGAAGTCAAGCTGTATAATCTATGTATACCTATTCTGATCTCTGCTGATCCAGAAAGAGATCAATGCAAGAAAGAGAGCTTGTAGGAGGCGCAGCTGATACGTATAATTGGCTCGTATTGCCAAAAAAGCACATCTCCCTTTAACATAGCATCCTTATAGCGAGGAGGGCCTCACTGCATAGGACATTGCATCAGACCAGTCAAATACTCATTAGTGCTCAGTTTACACACTGCATACTTTATTTATTTATTTCACATATAAAGCCTGCAGCAGCCCGGAGGCATCGAGGCGCTGTTACAACCAGTTACTCATAGTCCAGTATCATCAGATAAAGATGTACAGTGTTGTAGTACAGTGTATTCATACTTGGGGGTGAAGTATCAATCTACCACCAATATGCAACATGAAAACCTCAAGATATTACAGTTGTATGTAGATCCGCCTCGTAGGACTAGATGCCCTTTCACATGTCCTATTTTACGCCTTGAAGTTAGAAATAAAATGAACTGTTATTTCAGTGTTTGGTCCGTGTTTTTTCTTTAAGGCAGCATAAATCAAATATCCAAGGTACAATGCTGGACTGGGAGCGCAGGCATCAATTCAAGTAAAAAATAAACGGCCACAGAAGGCCTAAATAAGAGGAGTGCAATGCACCCAGTTGGCAGCAATGAAAGACTTATGATTGCCTGGGAAAGTGCTCCCAGCTTTTATTGCTAAACCACCACTTCAGTGGTAACAGACCTCGAATGGAACAAAATGACCGAATATGTGTTTTACTGCTCTCTTGTCGTTGGTGTTTTTTCTTTGAATACATGAAGTCAGTTGAACAGTTCTCTACCGAGGCGTCGGACACAGTTTATTTTGTTGATTAACTTTAAATAATTTAAAACAAGTTCTCTCCTAGTTACCAACAAATCCATCCCACATTCACTGAGCTGCAGACTTCTAAGTTCATACGTGTAGTATGCAGAAAGCTTGGATTTAACGTTTGCACACTTTTTGAAATGGTCTTTTTCAACGTTGGGCAAACACCGACAAAGTTAGAGTCGTAAACGTGTTAAAATTATTGTTTTCAGTGTGGATTCTTATTGATATGATAGGTTATTTATAACGGGCTTAATACCCAGAGGTATCTAAGTGCGGACCTGGGGATCAAACCTGTGTTGCTCTGTGTCGTATTGCTTTCAAGGCGAGCGCATTGCCCCTGAGCTATCCTCCCGAGACTGCATTGGTTAACTGCAAATGCTCCTTACCCCAAACTCGAGCTTCTTCTTATATTATCCATATTGCTGCTTTGTTAAGGGCTGGCTGGTGACTCGAGTGTGATTGGGAAGCCCCCAATTCTAGCCCTGTACATCAATTCGTTATGCAATAGTTGTGTGTATATTTAGGACTCATTTGCAGTAGCACCCGGCAGGGGGGAGCCAGCCAATCAGGTAGCTAGGAACGCAGGCTTAAACCGCCGGTGTTAGCCTGTGTTCCAAGCCACCTGACAGCCGATCCTCTGCCGCCATCTTCCCCCCACTCCGTCCCCTTTTAAAAAAATGCTTAGTCCCCCTCGACCCCTAAACGTACATTATTGCGCGCTCAGCAGCAGCCGCACCTTCCTCTCTGCTCACAATGGGTGCCATGGCAAGGGAAGAGCGGCTCCGTACGGACACCCGCCTTCTCTTTTTCTTAGTCGCCGTGTCGGTAAAGGTTTTTCCTTCCTACAATGGGATGCCGCGTGCGACCCGTTGTAGGAAGGAAAAACTTGTTTTTTATAGCACCCCGGCTTGCCACTTTGGTAACCCGGGGTGCTAATGGCCTTAACATCCGCTTCGGCCCACCAAAGCGGGTGTTAACGCCACATAATACAGATAGAGAAATAACCCCCACCTATGGGGGGGTGAAATGCCCGGTAATTAGCTGCCAGCCCGAACCTAGGCAGGTCCAAGTGAAGCAAGGTCGTCGGCGAGAGCTATGGGCCGTTACTGGCCATGTCCACCCCTGACAATAGGATGATTGCCATTTGCACAAGGGGGTTCATCCGGGGGGGGGGGTTCATGGTTTGATTTAGATTTTTTTGACAGGAAATGGCCTGTGCATGCCTTGCGCTACCCAATCTCCCATAAAAAAATAAAAACAAGTTCCCCGCCACTTTGGTGGCCGCTGCGGGCAGAAGGAGCGCAGGGACAGGAAAACAAAACTCTGGTCCAGCAGGTAAGTGAGAAGGGAGGGAGCAGGGCTGGGGCAAGGGTATGTTTTGCTTTGGGAGGTGGGGGCAGGGTGGGGACGTGGGGAGGCAACATGGAGAAGTTCCCCTGACCTCCACACAATTAAGATGGCGCCACACGGTGGAGGGCCTCAGGTGGATGGAAACAGCGGGTGGTACACAGTGTGTTCTTGCCTGCTGTTCCAGCCACCTGATTGGTTGAGCGCCCTTCCCCAGGTGCAAATAAATCAAACATGGATGGTGCAATATGATATTTAAAACAATTATTTTACAAACAAGTGTAACAGCAATGATACAGAGTAGGAATACACAGATTTTCCCGATTCCAAATTATGTTACCTTTGTGCATGCATAGATACAGTGTGCACATGTGCAATCACTTTTCCTTGCTAAACCTACTTTAGACTTGTTTTTATAAATAGAAACAACTTGCAGTACAATGCGTGGTAAATGCTGTGTTGACTATCAAGTACTATGCGGCCCTTTGACACAATAGGCCAGACACTATAACACCAAATATTAAAGCTGATCCTTTTGGCTTCTAAGCACAAGCTATATAAACACATGTAACACCCTCTCTTGCATGCTATTGAGCTTAGAAATACATAACTACAGGACCGCAAGAAAAATTCATGCCGTGTTCTACCATGGTTTTGATTTAGTGGGCCCTTGTCCATATTACTAAACGTAGCTTTCCAATACAGATGAGCTCGTTACAAAAGGATACATTTAAAAAAAGAAGAAGAAAAGACACCATGTGTTAGCATACTGGCCAGTAACAATAAGCTCAGTGCCAGCTGCATTTGCCCAAGTGCATTCTTTATAAGAAAAATGAATGTGTGAAATATAAAATAAATGCATTACTGCTGCAGGTGCCACAGCTTAAACAGACGTGGACCTTGATAACAATGTGAGATATCCTGAAAATCATTTAACAGAAAAAAGAAAAACCTACGTTCCCCGTGTGTACAACAAAATTAAGGTTAGTAGCCTAACCTGGTGGAGTAGATTGGTTGAAAAGGCTCCACAACATAAATTACCTCACTTATTAGTTTTTATGTTCATTATATTACAGAATCCTAAAGAAAAACCTGAAGGGGTTCGAGCGATATGATGTCGTTTTATGAACCAAAGTATATGTCCTGATGAAGGCCCAACTCCATATTAAACAACAAGATCGCTATGAATGGGTGGATTTTCTTGAAGGGCTGAATCAGTCTGTGTCGACAGATCTTCAATTATGGGCGTTCCCTAGTGTGTGTAGATTAAGCCAAATGGATGCTGTTCAGTTTTTAGGTGTGGCCAAACCATCTGCCATGCTGTTGCTACATCCACTCCCGATTATCTGGGCTTTTTCGGAACCAGTGGCAATGATATTTTCTCTTTTTTTTTTTTTAAATATATTGGTTTTACAGGTTATTATAAGCAACATACTCAACTCCCCCCAACTGCCCCTCCGCCTCCTTCTTCCCCTCCCCCGGGAATGTCCGCATCTTTCATTCTGTCTGTCCAAGGTGTTCTTCCTAGTCATCTTAATTAAACATGTCCAAAATCCTTATACTGTGTGGGCACCATTGCTCCATATAGTCACTCTGGAGGTATTCCAGGGTTTCTCCCCATTCCTCTCGAAATTTCTGGTGGGCCCCTTGTATATTGTATGTTAATCTTTCCATTGCCAAATGGGACCACACCCTTCTTAACCAGTCTATAGACACGGGCGGGTGCTTCTGTTTCCATTTATGGGCCAGTTCCAGCCATGCGCCTGTCAAGAGTCCCATGAAGTTCCTTTTTTGCGTTCTGGTAAGATTTTTGTCCTTGGGGTTCCACAGTCCGCACATCCATATCTCTTCTCCTATGGTACCCATCGATGGGAACATCAAGCCCATATGTGCCTTAATTTCGTCCCAGAATTGTTGTATTTTAGGGCAATCCCACCATATGTGTCCAAGTTCCCTCAAATCCGCAGCCCCTCCAGCATATTTTAGACGAAGTTTGAAACATTTGACCAAGCCTCTCCGGTGTGTAATGCCATTGTAGTAGGATTTTCATCCACATCTCTTTTGTTTGGATTGCTGTTGTCAGTTTTGGGATCATTTTCCATATGTATTCCCAGTGTCCTTTAGTGACCGTGGAGTTTAACGTGCGTTCCCATTTTTTAATGTAGTTCCATTTCACTTCTTCCACAGAGGTGTTTATAAATTTATAAGTGATGGATACGAATTTTTTGGAACCTGTGTTCGTCATTATGAATTTTTCGAAAGGGGTTAGCTCCCTTGAGACTGCTTCTTTGATTCTCAGTGTGTCCAGCCAGTGATATAGTTGGTCATACCTGAATTTGTCTGATTCCTTGAGTTTTAGCAAGGATGTGCAGTCCTCAAATGACCTTATGCTTTGTTCTTCGTGCATATCGCCGACCATTTTACACCCTGCTTCATCCCATTTCTGGTACGCCCCCTTCTCGAGGCCTGACGGGAACTCTGGGTTTCCGAAGAGAGGCATGAAGGGAGCCGGATCTTTTGTTAGCATTCCTTTCTGTGTGGCCTTGTCCCAAATCTCCAGTGTTGTTTTCATGATGTCGCTGATTTGTACGTTTGGGTGTCTATGCTTTTTCCCTATCCAGAGCATATGTCTGGTGTGCGTAGTCGCCACTGCTCTGTCCTGGGCCGCCCATAGTTTATGAGATTCGACTGGTATCCATTCCTTCAGCACCCATAGCTGGGCTGCCTCGTAGTATTTTTTGAAGTGTGGGAGTGCACACCCGCCTTCAATTCTTGGGGCTGTGAGGACCGACCTGGACACCCTCTGGGTTTTCCCTTGCCAAATATATGTTGTGATAGTCTTTTTTAGTGTTCTGAAGAAGGATGGAGGGATTCTGATTGGAAGAGCCTGGGATAGATACACCAGCCTTGGGAGCACCGTCATTTTTATCACCGTTATCCTTCCCCACCATGATATTGATAGGGGATTCCATCTCGTAATATCGCGTTGAATTCGTTGCAGGGTTGCGGGGTAGTTCTGTGAATAGAGGTCTTGTATTTTCCCTGTCAGTGTTATTCCCAGGTTTTTCACCCCTGCTTTTGCCATTTTGAACTGTAGAGCTTCTGCCATTTTTTGAGTTTGCGCAGTGTCCCTTGTCAGGTCTAGGAGTTCCGATTTCTGTCTGTTAATTTTCAGGCCCGACAGTGCTCCAAATGAGTCCAATTCATGCATCAAGCGTGGGAGAGAGTGTTCCGGATCCCCCAATGTTACCAGCATATCGTCTGTATAAGCTGCTATTTTGTGGGAATAACCCGCCATATCTATGCCCTTAATGTCCGTGTTGGCCCTTATTCTTTCCAGCAATGGTTCTAGGAAAATGGCATATAGGAGTGGGGAGAGCAGGCAACCCTGTTTAGTCCCCCTCTTGATATATATCTTATCCGATAGGCTCCCATTCACTGCCACACTTATGCTGGGGGAGTTATAATTTTCCTTTACCATCTGGACATATGTTTCTCCCACCCCCCATCTTCTTTAGTGTTTTAAAAAGGAGCGACCATTCTACCCGGTTGAACGCTTTTTCGGCGTCTAGTGCAAGGATTATCGCTGGTGTTTGTTTAATCCCAGATTTTTCCACCAGGTGTACTACTCTCCTAATGTTGTCGTGAGTCTCTCTGCCCGGGACAAAACCTGCTTGATCTTGGTGGATTCATTTCGGGAGTACTTGTTTAAGTCTGGAGGCCAATATTTGTGTGTATAATTTAACGTCTATGTTTATCAGGGCTATGGGACGATAGGAACTGGGGAGTTGAGGATCCTTCCCTGGTTTATGTAGAGCTAACAGTTTTGCTTCATTCATTGATTTCGTAATGTCCCCCTTATTCTTAAAGGAATTGAATAGCTTTGTTAGTGTGGGAGCGAGTATGTCCTTATATGATTTATAGAATTGTGCGGTGAACCCGTCGGGGCCTGGGGCTTTGTTCCTTGGAAGGTCCCTTATTGCTGTAATGACTTCTTCCTGCGTGATTTCCTCGTCTAGCATTTGTTTATCAGATTCAGATACCTTTGGGAGATCGATGACATTCAGATATGTGGTTTGCTGACTCTCATCTGGTTGGTCAGATGTGTATAACTGTTGGTAAAATTGTGCAAATATTTGGCCTATCTCCTTTGTTTGTGTCTTTCTTTCCCCTCCATCATTTATCATCACCTTTACTGTCCTCTCTTGTTTTTGCCCTTTGAGTTGTCTAGCCAGATATGTGTCAGCTTTATTGGCTTTAACATAATACCAGTGCTTCAGTTGCAACAGGTTCCTTTCTGCTTTCTTTGTTCGGAGTGAGTCTAGCTGGCCTTGGACGTGTCTGAGTGCTCTGTGTAGCTTTGGGGTGGATTTCTGGGTGAGTTCTGCCTGAATCTTTGCTATGTTTTCCTCTAGTTCTCTTTCCAATAGGGCGTTTTGTTTCTCCCTTTGAGTCTTTAGGGCTATCAAGTGTCCCCGGGTAACTGCTTTTAGAGCCTCCCATTGTGTTTCTATGGAGATTTCCGGAAGACTATTTATTTCCAGATATTCCGTGATATGTACCCGCAGTGTGTTCCCTAGCACCGGATCCCTAATTATCTCCCCCGGAAGCCGCCAGTTCCACAGCCCCGGTGTTAGAGCTATCTCTGCCCAAAGGGGGGCATGGTCTGATGACGAGATGGAACCTGTATGTGAGCCCCGTATTTTGCCCAACAAGCCTGTAGTGACCCATAAATAATCTATCCTGAACATTGTCCCATGGACATGTGAAAAGTATGTGTATCCCTGTTGGGTGGGGTTGGTATGCCTCCACACATCTTCCAGGGTTAGGTATGACATTTTCTGTTTCAGAGCTTTTGACGGGGTACCTTGCCCCTGTTGTCTGGGCCCTGATCTATCACGAGTGGGATCCCACGCCATGTTCAAGTCTCCTCCCAGAATTATCTCCCCCCCAGAAATTTTTTCCAATTTGTCTTACGTCTCTCTAAGAAAACCGTCTTGTCCAGAGTTTGGGGCGTATATTGATGCTAAGGTGATGGGGATTCCGCCCTGTTTTGTGTTAATAAATAAGAATCTCCCCTGTTTGTCCCCTTCTATTTGGAGAATCTGTGGATTGAGGGTGTCTCGGAAGGCTATCATGACCCCCGCTCTTTTCTCTAGCGCGTTTGCCTGCAGGATCACATTGTAGCCTTTTAGTCTTATTTTATTTTTATCTTGTCCCCGTCTATGAGTTTCTTGGAGCAGCAATATATTGTATTTCCCTTGTCTTAAAAAAGCTTCCATTTTCTTCCTTTTGACCGGGGAGTTAAGGCCTCTAACATTATATGTTAGTATTTTTAGCCCCATTGTTCTGTTTTGGATATTTGTTTGCGGATACTCTGGACAGAGTCTAAGTGTGTCTGGTCAATCCCGTGAGCGTACATTCCCCCCTCCTGAGCAAACCCCAACCTGCTCGAACTATTTCCCCCCTCCCCCCTAAACTGCCCTGAGGGGGACTCTGGTTCCTATGACTGCTCTGGCGTTGCGCCGTCCGTGCCATGCCCACTTAGTCTCAGGGATAACTTGTGGGGTGTACTAAAACCCTTCTGCTTTCCGAGTATTAACTCTATTCCCCTCTCCCCGCCGCCCCTGTGTGTTTGGCGGTCCCACATTCCCCCTTACTGTTAGGATGCTCGGTCAATTGGGGTGTCTCTGGTTCTGAGGATCTCAGAGATCCTTGTGTTTCAAGTTGTTCCAACCGGGTCCTCGGGTTCTCACTCCTTTTGTAGAGGCCCTTTTAACCTCTTGTCGATCCTCTTCCATTCCCATTCTGACTTGTTTTGGGTGCATTTTTCAGATCGTCTTCTTTGGGTAGGTCCTTCTTGTTCCTGTATCCCCAGTATTTGCTTCCCTTCCTCGCATGTAGTTACTCTTCTTTGCTTTCCTTCCCACATAAACAACAGGCCAAATGGGAAGGTCCACTTGTACCTAATTTGTTTCAAGGTGAGCTCCTTTAACACCGGGGCCATTTCCCTTCGTTTTTGCAGTGTGGAATGTGCCAGGTCCTGATATATTTGGATGTCTTCCCCGTTCATTCGTATATGCTCCATTGTCCGGGCTCGCCTGAGGATTTGCTCTTTCTGGGGATAGGAGGACAAAGCCACCAGAACGTCGCGGGGTCTTGCACCTGGTTCCCCTGTCCTTTTTGGGCCCACTCTATGTATTCTGTCTATTGCGACTTCTCCTTCCTGGTTGACTTCTAGGATGTCCTTAAATAACTGTTGGACTGCTTCTTTCAGGTCCCTTTCTTCCACCGTTTCTGGCATGTTTTTGATTCTTGTGTTCGCTCTCCTTGACCGATTTTCCAGGTCTTCACATTGCAGTTCTAGGTTGTGGATCCTTCTCAGTAGTTGCTCCTGGACTTCCGCCTTTTGTTGTACTTCTTCATCCAGATTCTGCGTGATCTTCTCCAGGGTGTCTGTTCTCTCCCCCACTTCCTTTAGTTCTGTCTTGAGCTCTTGTACCATGGATCTCATATCTGATTTTAGGGTTTCAAACTGAGTCTGGCCATGAACTGTGCCTGGAATTCCGCGAACCACTTCTTCATGTCTTCTTTCGTTGCCATTTCTTCCTGCTCCGTCTCTGTGTTTCCCGCCTTGGCACTCTGAGCCTCTTGCGTCTTTTTCCTTGTTGCGCTTGCTGGTGCACCTGCCTCTGTTCCCCACAGTTGAGTGAGGCGTTGCTCTTGTTTCCTTTGGGGTGACGGTTGGGGTTGGTGCGTTATTTTACCCCTGGATCTGGACATAGATGCAGTGGTATATTTGTCCCCTACTACTTCCGTTCGCGGTTGCCTTGGCTTGTATTTCGTCCCCGGTGGTGCGACCTGCGTGGTTCATTTTTATTTTTTTTTTTCTTGTACAGCCTGGGGCTCTGTTCGCCGATCCGTGACTCTTTGGGGGTGGTTTCTGTGAAGCGCTATGTGCTTTACACAGTGTGTTCTGGGTCCTTTTACCTCGGGGGGTGTGGTGGTGGGATTAGAGGGGGTTCCCCCTGTAAAGTTCTTGTTTGGATGGCTTCTGCTTTCCTCCCACCCTGTGGGTTTGCCTCTCCTTTTGCTTCCTATTATGGTTGTGCGCCCCTCCTTGTGGGAGCTTATGTTATCCCCTTTTCGATTATTTACCACCCCCTCCTGTAGCTCCCCCGCTACTGCCCGATTCAAATTGTACCTTCTTATGAGGGGGAGGGGAGACAGAGTCCCCTTGTAGTCTGCTTCTGTGGTCTGCCACCATCCGCCTGGGCTGCCCCGTTGTGGGTCTCCCTCCGTCGCCTTTTGATGGAGTTCGCTGACCGTCGTCCCGTCGTGGAGCTTGCTGTAGCTGTTGCGTTCTGTATGTCCCCCACTGAGTCTCCCGCTCCCGGTCTCTTTCCTTGTCGCCCGTCTGGTGCTTCGGGCCGCCGCATGCGGGTATGGTCGCCGCCCGGTTCCTCCCCCGCTGGCGGTCTCCTTGCTGTTCTCCTCAGTGTGTCCCTCGGGGGTGGCAGCGACCCCCTCTGCCCGTTCCGGGGCCTCTCGACCGCTGCTACGACTCCGGCAGCTGTTTCCACTTCTTCTTTAGGAGCGGGAGTCAATTTGGGAGGAGGAGCTCCCGCTCCGGCGGTCAGCGTTCTCCGATGCTACGCGGCCTCTTGAGCTGCAGTTGGGGCCGCCCACTTCCGCTCTCTCCCCTGGTGCCGTTCCGGCGACAGGGGGCTGCTATAGGTCTGGGGTATAGGTCTGGCTCTGGTCCGCTGATAGTCCACACCCTCAGCGTTCTAGGGGAAATAAATGCGGGGACCGCAAATGTCTAAATTATATTTCTTTATTGGCGCGGCTGGTGGGGGAGAGGACGGAGCTCCGCTCATGCACGTCCACTCCTCCTCGCAGCCATCTTGGAAAAAGAATATTTTCTTAAAGCACATTGGACCAGTAACACAACTGTTTATATGCCACTGACAACATGCTTATGCCATTTAAGAGGCACTGTAGGTTTTTGGGGTCATATATACCTCACAAAAGTACTCTTGTTTTTTTTTTTATCTTCCTGCAGCCTCTGTTTTACTGTTTCCTCTATTAGTTAAAATGTGTGTGGTGTTTTTTTCTTTTGTCAAATATGTGCCACACAGATTTTTACCAATTGCTTTCCCCTAATAGCCTTCTGTGTTTTTTTTTACCCCAGATATCCTTCGTTATCCCAATGAGAAGTAAGATGAGAAACAGTGTCAGTGGGCTTAAACATGATGCTAAAAGACAGAAGATAGCCACGTTTGCCCCACACAACTCTACTTCTGTGACAGATATAGAACCCAGCCTTCAATCTTCCTCTACAGCGGGTCATTGCTTAACCCTGGTTCACATACGCCTAGGATGCCAGATGTTCCAACTTCCAGTTGGACCTGGGACATTACATAGACACGCCTGGCTACAACAGCATTTCGAGTTCACTTTCAGGTGACTTGCACTACCAACTCCTACACTCTTGTTGGGCACCAGATGAGTCGTATGTATTTCCTGCGCTTCCACAAGGAACACAAATTTGCCACATTAATCGTAACTGGTTGAAAGTGTATATACCATTACATGCTTATAGTGCAAAGCTAGTGATGTGTGTACCATTACATGCTTATAGTGCAAAGCTAGTGATGTGTGTACCATTACATGCTTATAGTGCAAAGTTAGTGATGTGTGTACCATTACATGCTTATAGTGCAAAGCTAGTGATGTGTGTGCAGTTTGCACATAAAGCTGCTGGGAAGGGAGCACATCAAGTTGTGGCATCATCGGGGCACAAACCAAGTCACAACATTCCCAAAACGAGTGCCGTTCCCATGGTGTGTGCATGTATCACAAAGACAGTGTGGCTGCGGCATCTGACTTCTCATCTGTTTTTAATGGAAGTCTGTTGATATTGCGTGCATGATGGAGAGCAACTGGAGAAACACCGTTCTAGAAAACCGAAAAAGACTGATGCCCATAATGGAGGCCCCAGTGCACTGTGCTTAACAGAGTGTCGCATTTAGAGGGCATCGTGACAGTGGGCATCCAATAACCTTGGACGAACCGGAGGAAAATGACAGTCATTTCCGTGCGCCTCTCAGACTTCATCTTCAGGCTGGTGATGAGCTGCGTGCTTGCCATTGTGCAACCTGTCCTGTTAATGCAAATTACACAAGTTGTAAAATACAGAATGAAGCGTGCGAATGAGGCTACGTTGTATGCTGTAGTTGCAGACACCACAACATCAATTGAGCAGCTGGCATTAGTTGTTCGTTTTGTTGAAGGCAAAGCATTACATGAACAATTCCTTGGGTTTGAAGAACTACAGGATGGCAAAGGAGTTGGTATCTGAAAACTTTAGAAAAGTATGGCCTGAATCTAGGCTATTTGCATGGGCAAGCATACAATGGCTTTGCTGCCATGAAAATCAGTGTTAAAGGTGCACAGGCAATAGTACTTGATAGAGCTCCCAAGGATTTCTATGTCCACTGTGGAAGCCATACACTAAACCTAGTGATTGCACATGCATGTGATGTACATGAAATATGGAACTGCTTTTTAGTACATAAAGAAGAGTCCAATGTTGTAAATGGCTCAGCAAAACGTGTTTCTCTCTTGAAAAGGAACATTTCTTTTTTGCCAGACCACAAGAAAAAGTTGCTGAATGGTTTATGTGAGACCCGGTGGGTTTGTTGCTTTGTTCATTTGTATCCTGCTCTGATTGAAGCACTGCTAGGGATCTTAACATGGCATGATCACACTGCTTCTTCAAAAGCTGAACAGATTCTCGCCACCATTCTGTCCCATTCTTTTCTTGTGGCGCTGTACATGCTTGCAAAATATTTTGCCGTTCTTCTCCCTGTTTCAGCTGCACTCCAAAGCCCTAACACAGACATGGTGGAGTGTCTTCAAAAGACCTACTCCTCTTTCGAATGCCTTGTCTGCAGGCTTTCTATCTCTCCTGGCCACTTTCTTACCGGGGCTACTATCAGCCCCCTGGTCAGATCACCTCCTTCTGCTCTGAGTGGGCGGACCTCTCCTTCTCCTCCCTCCTGGCCCTACCACTCAATTTCTCCTTCTTGGTGGCCTCAATATCCATCTTGATGCTCCCTGTTCCTCCTCTGGTCTCTTTCATGACCTCTGCAATGATCTCTCTCTTTCTATTATCCCCTCTGGCCCAACTCACTCTGCAGGACACACACTGGCTGCTTTGATCTCCTCTACCTCTCCCTCTCCATCCCTTTGACCACTCCTCTCTCCTGGAGTGATCACTCCCTCCTTTCCTCCCATCTCTCCCTCTCTACCCCTCAGGCCAAGCCAACTCCAACACTGCCACCTACCTTCTCGGTCATCCGTCCCATTAAACGTGTGTCAGTTGAGGCTTTCGCCGCCACTTTCTTCCCCGCCTCCTCCTACTCCTCTGGATGACTCACATCCTGACACAGCCCTTTCCACGCTCTACTCTTCTATCTCTGATACGCTGGATGTTCTTGCCCCTGTCATGAGGATTTGCTTGAAGCCCAAAGCCAAGTGCAACTTTTGGTATGACTCCGACCTAGCTACACTTAAACGCGAGTGTATGGTGGCTGAGAGGAAATGGCAGGCTTGTTGTACATCCTCTGACAAACTGGCCTGCTGCCAGCTCCAAAGGCAATACCGGCTCCTTGTCCAAACTAAGAAGAAAGCCCACATCCAAGCCTGCATCTCTGCGGCATCTAACAACTCAGCAGAATTCTTTAAAATCTGCAAAGAGCTGGCCAACCCTTCTGCAGTCTCAGTCTCTACCTCTCCTGTCGCCTCCCAGGCCCTTTGCACGGCCCTTGCCACTCATTTCATCTAAAAAAACAATCACCCTCTAGTCCTCTCCTTCTCTCCCCCCTTCATTATCTGCAAACTCTGGCCCTCCTTCAGTCGCCCCCCCCCTTTCCCTTCCTTTCATCTGTTCTCACCTGACAAGGTTTCTAGACAAGTCCAATCTATGAAAGTCTTGTCCAAACAGGTTCTTCCCTGTTCATCTAAAACCACCAAGGACCACATTGACACCCTTGCTCCTGACTGGCCAACTTCTGCAACCTCTCCTTCGCCTCTGGAGCCTCCCACTCCCCTCTGAAGCACTCTCCTGTGACCCTCTTCTCAAGAAACCCACAGCTGACCCCTCATGCCCGGGTAACTATTGCCTATCTCCACCACTCCTTTCCTGGGCAAACTCCTGGAAAAACTGCCCATCTCCCAGCTTAATCTTCACACTGATTCTGTTGGTTGTCTCCATGACCATCAGTCTGGCTTTAGAGCTGCCAGATGCACATAAACTGCTCTCCTGAACATTTGTGAAGACCTGCTCTCTAACATCCCTTCTGTCCTCCACCTACTCAATCTCTCTTCTGCCTTTGACACGGTCAACCATGCCATCCTGCTCAATCATCTCCGTGATAATCTGGGTATCTCCGATCAGGCCTTGGCCTGTCTGACCTCTTTACTCTCTGATGGACCCTCCCAGGTCCAACTTGGGTCCTTCCTTTCCTCTATCTCACTCTCTACCTGTGGTGTTCCTCAGGGGTCTAACCTCTCTCCCTGGCTGTTCAACCAATACCTGTGCAGATGACACTCATCTCATTTTCAGCCTTCCCTCTGTCACCTCTTCTGCTTCTCTCATCTCTGACTGTCTGTCTGCTATCCAGGAGTGATGTGCCACCAATGATCTCTCTCTGCCTTAATGCCAGTAAGACGGAGATTCTCCTCATTGGCACACCTGCACCCTCCTTTCATCTCACTCTCTGGCCGGCCTCCCTTGGCCCTCTGCCTGCTCCCACCTGCGTGGCTAAGAACCTCGGGGTCATCTTCAACTCCACACTCTCCTTTTCTCCTCACATCTCTGACGACTGAATGGAAGAAAGAGCCAATGTGCTAATTATGAAACCAGAGACCCTGAAACTTTTTATAAGCTTCCAATCTTTTTTACCCTTTGTTGACAATTTATTGACTGAACTGGCAGAGCAGTTTAGCCAGCATGTGAAAATGGCTTGCACTATGCAATACCTGGTGCCAAAGTTGGTTACTCAGGAGTTTTTTGAAAAATTGAGGGATGCTTTGCAATTGTATGATTTGCCTGGTACTTTGAAGACATTAAAAATGAATACGAAATATGGGCATTGACGTGGATCAAGGTGCCCTCTCATGAGAGGCTACACAATAGTATGGATGCTTTAATGCATGCAAAAGTGACATTTTACCCAAATCTGCATTGCTTGCTAAAAATCTTTGCCACAATGCCTGTGACATTCGTCTGTCCAGAGAGGTGCTTTAGTTGTCTTCGGAGGCTTAAAACCTATGTACAGTCTACAATGAGACAGGAGCGTCTTTCTGGACTAGCCATGATGAATATCTCACGCTCAGTTTGCCCCCCACAGAAGACATTATTGAATCGTCGTTTGTGGCAAGCCAGTGTGCATTTGTACCTCAAAGCCCTTTGACAGCCATAGTTAACTGCAAAATACGGGCCTTCTTCCCAGACAAACTGAGTCACAAAATGAACCCTCCTTTTATATCGGCTAGGTTATTTCATGTTCGTTTGACACACACACACACAAAATACTTCACTATTATTTTAGCCCTTTAAAGTCAAACATTAGCACAGGTCTGTATCCGCTAAAGCTCAAAAGATATGTGGCCAGGTTTCTGTTTTACTGCCTGGACTCAAATCCCTGCTTCACCTTTTAACTAGTGTCTGGTCATGATCAGATAATTTAATTGCACTGTTCGGTGTCTTCAAAAACGGGCATGTCATGCCAGATATTCGCTTTGTGTTCTTTGGGGGGGGAAGGCTGAACACCACGTATGCGTGTGTTACTGATGAGGAGCAGAATGGCAGGTGTGGGTTTGCGTTGTGGGGGAACAAAGGCAAGACACCAGGTATGGGGCTTTTGTTGTGCATAGGATGTGCACAAACTATATTATTTTGCTTGGTCGGTTCATGTGTGGCTTTTCGATCTAAGCTAGCCTTTGTAATGATGTTACTGATCAAACCGATTGGTTCAAGAAGCCGTGGCTGTGCTTGATCCAATCGAACTGATCAGTGTCATCATTTGTACCACCTGGGTTGTTATGTGCAGTTGATATGATATAATAGGTTATTTACAACACACTTAATACCCAGAGGTTTCTAAGCGCGGACTGGGAACCTGGGGTGCTCCTTGTCATCTTGCTTCCAAGGCGAGCACATTGCCCCTACGCTATCCTCCTGAGAACATGTGTAAGAATTCCCACCTGGAATTGAGATTACCAAGATTGTCTGTATGCCCAATTCCACCATTCGACCACCTACAATGGTGGTGTTCCAGCACTTCCCATAGGACAGATCAGCATTCTCCAATAGGACTGCTGTACTTTTTAATGGGCCGTCTTCTACTTTTGGAAATGGATGTTATTCTCTGAAAGGGACAGACGAATCACTACTTTGCGTTGCTGCTATTATTTTCATTGACAATTTGATTCAACAATCCTTCTCGGAAGATCTGCTTTACTTTAAGTCGTGTTTCGTTGCTACTTTTTATTTGATGTATAAAGCCCAAATATTTAATTTACCTGACATGTCAGCTCTTTGTGACCTTCCTGAGCTGGTAGTGGAAACACTGATATAGTGGAAAAGGCACATGTTTCTCAACCTATTCCACGCCTGTCATTTGGCTGACAATGGCTTATCTGCACAGATCTTTAAGAAATATATCTTATGTCACAACACAATACAGTTGCTATGTTGTTGTATCTTATGCCTGTAGTGAGAGAGCTAACTATCCCACTAAGCTGGATAAACATTTCAGGTGGCTTTTTGTTTCATGATCACACGCCATCTCTCTTCACTTAGCATATATTCCTATAGCATAACACAGATACCATGCTTTTGACCAGCATCATGTTGGGATGCAAGTCCAATGCCCCAAATGTGAGTGTAAGTACTGATTAATGAAGTTCCTATATGTTCTGACTTGAGTGTCGTGTAGACCGATGAGACCTCCGTCCCCAAGTGACGCACAGGGGAACAAAATAGAAACCCGCTGTGCGACCCTTGAGGCCACAGGTGAGAGATGTCTTCCCAGATCCACGGAGCCTCTGGAACACCGATGCTGCTGTCAAGAAGGAATGAGGTTAAGCACCACGCAATCACAATACAGGCAGGTAAACAAAAGAATCTAAAGTGTCTTACCTATCTGGTGTAAGGGAGACCCAGGTAACCTAGTAGGGAGGTTCGAGGCTCAAAAAGATACAGCGGTCCCTGGAATGGTAGAACCGCAGGTAAGCGTGGATACAGGTAGGCCACCTGTAAGATAGGGCTTGACTTGGGCGTAGAAGTACAGCAAGATACTCAGGGATGATCCAAAGACAAGTCGATATGCAGTCCACAAATCGGGCAACAGGTAAACAGTTCCAAGCAAAGGTACAAAGGGGTGTCCAAGAGAGTCCAAGATAGAGTTCCGTGGTCGAGGTAGCAAGGAGCAAGTAATAACGCCAAACAGGGTCCGAAGCCAGCTGAGAAGCAATGATCGTCCTGCCTCTCAGTTCTTTATACTGTGTGTCCCTGGGTCATGTGACGTCTCTGGGCCATGTGACGTCCACCAAGAGCACGTGAGGAACGCCACACTGTATCACGTGACCGACGTGATGACGTAACGCCGTCCCTTCTGCGATACATCCTCCAAGGCAGTTGCCAATGCAGGAAAGGTTGTAAACGAGCCCGTACACCAAAGAAGGTACGGTGTTTTCGGTTCTGTGGGTTCACCGAATCCCTTGAGCCTCGAAGCTGGGGTGGAGATGTTTGGGGAATGTGAGCAGTGTTCTGATGTGGGGAGGCCTGATGTGCTGAGGATCGCCTAACACTATATTAAGGAGAGTGGGCCATGTATAGGGCCAGCGATTCTGTCTTTGTGCGTGGCTACTCTGCTATGTATTAGCTGTGTCAGGTGCATGTGCATGTTTCAGAACAATGTGATGTAGAAATCTAGGGCAGTGACATGCAGTATGCACCATACGTATAGGGCACGCCAGGTGGGAGCATGGGACAGTCTTGCGGTAAACTAGCAGCTGATTAGAATTAATGTAGATTTTGCAGGTAGGGAGAAATGCCAGAGGCCCGGGAGCTGAAAGGCTTTTCTGTAGTGTGACAGACAAGTAGGGGTTGAGTGCTTAAGGAATTTGTGAGGAAACCTATTGAGATGTGTGTTAACAGCAAGCAGAGTTTTTTGCTAACATAGAGTAGGTCATGTTGGAGATTGCAGATGATGAGGTCACAGAAAGTACTCAGTTTTCCCGCAGTGAATTAGGCTTCAATCGTGTTTGCACAGACAGGACCAACGTCCTTGGATGTGGTGTGAAATGCTGCGCAGTGATTGGTTGAGGGCGCAGGGCGAAGTAGGATCTTAGGCGTCAAACAATGGCTGATATAACAAGTAATGTTTCAAACCCATAGCAAGTATTTCAGAAGGCGAAGGATACAGGTTGATGAGAATGCAGAAATGTTGAAGTGCAACCAGGGGAAGCTGTATAGGGTGTGGCTCTACAGCCCCCACTGAAGGAATGACCACTCAATTAGTACTGCAGAAACAAAGAGAAAAGGAACTCATACATTCAGGAAAATATTTGCATCTGATGTGTATCCCGGTAGTTTTTTGTGTGTTTTTTTTCATAAGGTTGCTTGTTCCCAATGGTAAGAAGAGCTCTTAAAATGGAACAGAAGTCCCAATATAAGCTGTGAGTTGTACAGCTACAAGGCTGGGAACCTATAGGAAGTGCCAAGCATTCTGGTCGCATTGGAATAGGATTAGGTATTTGATTTTGTTGCCACACTATCTACACCTCACAAGGGGACGGTTTAAATCTGAGCCGCAAAATGCACCATGAGACACTCAAGGGAGGGTTGAGCAATGGAAGAGGGGTCAGAAAGCCACAAAGTGAACCTAAGGCCACTGACTAGTGGGGATGAAGAATGCCAGTTGACCCAGACATTAGGTCACTGCAAGAGGGATGTTACTGGTCTGGTCACGAGGGAAGGTTTGATACAACAGGGCTAACAGGGGATTATTAGCATCAACCAATAAAAGTGTATTGTTTTTTCATATGTATTGAGACAATGTCAACTCTTTCCTCATGAATCTCTCCTATATATGCCACCATTTAATGATGATGCTTTTAATGAAGCTTATCTTTTTTCCTGGCCAAGATTGCATGTAATAAAAATATTTTTTACCTGGAATTTGTGCACTTAGGTTTGCTCCTTGGATTGATTTTGCTTGGTTCATACACTATTCACTGGACATATGTCAATAGCAGGATTGGTGGTAACTGTGATAGGTGCACAAATAGGGCCCCATAACTCTGTACTCTATTGCATTGGCTTTAAACTCGTAGAGTGAAACTCTCTTCAGCCAGTCCGTAAAAGATGGATAGCTTTCATTTCAAATACAAAGCATAACCTAATGACTTCAACTGTGCTGAGAGCAACACAAAGCTCATCACAAAACCACCAGTGGCACTCATTCCATCTGCCTAAGGCTACCTGCAGAGGTCAAGGGACCTACAAGACACATCAAGGCTGATGTACAGGCTGCTCAGGTGGTCTCCGACTCCAGAACTGCATCTTTGAAAGGTATTTCCATTCACAGAAGGGACTTCAACTGGGTTAACAGCAACGCAGAGCTCATCAAAACACCACCAGTGACACTAATTCCATTTGCCTGAGGCTATCTGCAGATGCCAGGGACCTACAAGGGGAATCCAGGGTTGATGTATGAGCTGCTCATGTGACCTCTTACCCCAAATCTACCATCTTTCAAAGCTTTTTTCATCCCCAGGTGGGGCTTCAACTGGACTGCGAGTGACACAGAGTTCATCACAACATCATGATAGGTTCTCGTTCCGCGTGCCTGAGGCTGCATGTAGAGGTCAGGAGACCTTTAAGAAGCATTCAGGGTTGATGTACGGGCTGCTCAGGTGGCCTCTGACCCCAAAACCACAATTTGCTCCTTGCTTTGGGGTGACCAATCCCCGGACGACCCAGCCTTTTCCTCCAGCCTCTTTGCCTCTTCACCTCTGAGCTATTGGTTTGCTGTGTCTGGCTACTTGCTTCTAAGTATCAACTACATCATTGCACAGCCCCGCTCTAAACATGCACTGCTGTTTATATCTCTTCTTTTCTGTTCTACTTCTTTTTACATTCTCATCTGCTCAAAACATTAAAACTCTCTCCCCATCCCTATAATCTCCTTTCCTCAACGTCTCCTCTCTTCTAGCTCAGATGCTCTCTGGTTTCACAAAACCTCCAAACCTAACTTTCATCGCTCTTCCTCTTCTCGCATCCACCCTAAGTGCTGCTCTACTTGACAGACTCAATATCACTATGCTTCTCCATCTCACTCTCTTTATATTGCTCTCTGGAATTCACATTCTGTTTGTAACAAGATGTCCTTTACCTCTGACTTCCTTCTTTCCGATTCCCCCTCTCCTGTCTTCGTTACCCTTACAGAAACCTGAATTTCTCCCTCAGACTCTGCCACAACTGTGCCTTCACTTTCACCCACTCTCCCCAACCGACTGGCAGGGCTGGTGGTGTAGGACTGTTCTCATCTTCCAAACTTCTCATCTCTCTTAGTTCCACTATATCCCGCAATTTCTCTCTCTTTCAAATACACTATCTCCACAATCGCTGCTCCCATGGCATTCATATTAAATCTCGCTATCGGCCACCTGGTCCCGGGGGTCAATTTATTGGACCATCTCTCCCAACTAATTGACTACCTTCCACCTCATCATCTCCTCATTGTCACTGGTGACTTTAATCTCCCCTCTCTCTCCACTTCTCTATCCACTGGCATTAGCTCTCTTCTCCTTAACCACTTGCTCTCTTCTGTTCACTCTTTTTCCACCTATTAAAAGGGTAACCTCTCTTGACCTAATTTTCTTCTCCTCTCATCTCGCTGCCTCTAATAGCTGCACTTCTCCTTCTCCCGCTGATCATTCCATTGTCTTTGCCTCAATCTCCACTCCTTCTTCCACCCCTCTCTTTCAAACTATCACTTCCATTACCAAGTGCAAGTTTCCCTCCTCCAAATTCCCTATACACCTCGCTGTCCTACACCACTCTGTCTTCTCCTATGCAAAACTCCCCATTCCATCCACTGATGAAGGCTTCACTAATTGCAACGCTGCTCGTATCCCTCTCTTCTCCTCTAACTTCCCTGTTACTATATTCACTCCTATAACCTTCCCTTCTTGGGCTTGGATTATACCTTCCATCCACAACCTTAAAATGACAATAAGGAAAGAACTACACACTGCCAAAGATCTAGACACTCCAACTCTACCTGACTGCTCTCTAAAGCTACTACATTGCCCTTGACTGTGCCAAACATTACTTCCATTGCTCTCTCATTTTGTCTCGATCCTCTAAACCTAGTCACCTCCAAATATCTCTTAACTCAATTATTTCAACTCCTAAGCCCATCTTCTCTGCTCTTTCTCCTACCGATGCTGCTCTCTACTTTGCACCTAAAGTTAACAACATTCAAAGCACCCTTGCAAATTACCTTTAATGCCCCACCTGCTCATTTTCCTGCACCACCACTACCCTCCTCTTCTGTGACAATGTCTTCCTTTGCCCCCGCTAACCCAGATTTGTTTCTTGCCCTTGTTTTCAGGGGCTATCCTTCATGTGCCTATATTGACCCTCTATCCCTGCACATAGTGAAACTCATAGCTCTAAGTGTTGCTCCATGTCTTCCTTCCATCTTAACTGTGCCATTTTTCCATCCTCGTACAAGTCGGCTACTGTCATTCCTATCCTCAGGAAACCTGGCCTAGATCCTAACTGTCCTGCCTACGTTTGTCCTGACTCTCTACTACCTCACCCAGAGCATGTCGTTTTCAACTGAGTTCCTTAACGCACACAACCTCCAGGATCCTCTTCAATCTGGCTCCCAAACTCTTCCCTCTATGGAGTCAGCTCTCCTCAATGTCAGCAACTACATCTCTTCAGCTCATCATGCTAACTGTTCATCGATTCTTATTGTTCTCAACCTCTATACTGCCTTCGATATCATCAACCATTCTGACCTTATCTTGACTCTATATGCCTAGGTATTAGGGACTTAAATCGTACTTGATTTGCTTCACATATCTCCCTCAGACCCTTCCAGGTGTCCTGAAATAGTATTACCTCCCCACTAACCCCCCTCTTACTGTTGATGTTCCACAAGGATCAGTACAGAGTCCACTTCTCTTCACTCGCTATACCTCTGTTCTTGGCACATTGATTTCCTCCTATGGCATCTCCTAGCAACTTATTACTGATGACACTCAGATCTTCCCCTTTCACTCCTTATCTGATGAGCTATGGTCAAAAGTGTGCTAACTGTCTCTCTGCCATCAAATACTGGATGGCACCTCATTTGATCAAGCTCAATTCCACTGAGGTTCTCTTCGTACCATCAAAACAGGCTATATCTACTGTCCCTCTCTTTTATTCTTCTCTCCTGTCCACCTTCCCTACTCTGCTACTGCATGTAACCTTGGTGTGTCTTCGACCCATCTCACAACTTCTCACTCTTCATCACCAATCTGCTACTGCGGCCAGACTTAAACTCCTTAACATCAGTAAAACAAGGCATCTTCTCCCTTTTAGCACTGCTAAATACCTAAACTCCTCTTTAGGAGTCTCTTGATCTAACTACTGTGCCAGCCTCCTCTACAGCCTTCCGAACTATGCTTTTTCAACTCTCGACAAAGTCCTCAACTTTGCTGTCTGTCACTTTTTAACCCTTCCCGCTTAACCTTCAACTCTCCAGCCCGTCATCAGTCAGGCTGGTTATCTATGAGACAGAGAGCAAAGTATAAACTCATTCTCATCATCTTCAAAACTATATACACACGTGCTTCACCCTATCTACTAGCCCATCTTACTCCCTACTCTCCTGTTTGCTCCCTACAATCATCCTCGGCTCACCTCCGTGCCACCTCTTGTGCCTATTGAACTCCCTTTCTTTTCTGCTCTGACTCTTTGCTCCCTTACAAAGGAATGATCTTCCTCTCCCTTCTGCACTACTCTGACTCTATCATATTTAAATCCAACCTCCTGGCTCTCCTCCTTTTTGAAGAACCACTTTCATAGGATTCTATGCCACCAAATCTCTCTGTTCTGCTATCCCTGACTTCTGTATGACAAGCCCATGGCACGTATCCCTCACCACATCATCCCAAACGTAGCACTTTCTCCACTATCTCGTTGCTATATCATGCTCTACTGTCCCCGTCGCTGGTTCATGTTTCTACCTCCCCAACAGCATCTGGTCTCATAGCCACATCTTGTCCTGCATTGTTAAAGACATTGGTCCTCTGCTTTCTAAATCACTGTAAAAAAAATGTGTTCAGCATATTTGTGCCATAAGTGCATTACTTCCACTGTAATTTCCATTAATTAATTAATTAAATAAATGATTAAATACACCCCCGCAACCCCAGCTCTCCAGGGTTGGTATTTTGCAATATATATGACCAAATTGGCCCAAAGGCCCAATGACCCATGTAAAACTCGACCAAATGGTCATTAGGTCAATTGTTTTCGCGGTCAGATAGGCTAACACAATTTAGACAGCTGGAATGCTTTTCACATAATTTGTGCACAGACCATAAGAAATTATATGGAAAATATTTGCTCTACAAAACCGTTTCACTAAGCACTTGTACAATCTTACCCATTGTATCAGGGTGGGGTATGTCGCAAACAGTCTTGTATGCAATGCAAACCAGTTGTACACATGCAGATTCATGGCATTTTCTTAAACTGCACCTAATATGTGGTGAGGCTTTTGATATGTTTTGCTTGCAAAGTGTGGTGTGTATGCAAATATCACAGGGAGCGTTTCACTGCTACAATCCCTTACTTTTTATAGAGCCCTGTTAACTAGTATTGGGGGCTAGCACAGGAGCCTGGAGGGGTGTGACGGAAGGACACAGGAGCAGACTCCTTGGGGGTGAAGAACAAAGCAACGTTGGCAGTACAGTAACAGTGAAGGAAAGGTGTTTGTATTCTAGTAGGATAGGAAACTGCACAGTTCTGTTTCTAGGCTCAGCAGCAGAGAAATTGTCAATATATCTTTGGCTTCAGTGCCCATAGTATCCACATGCAGTGTGCTTAACTGATAGCAGTGAATTGCTGAAGAGGAGTTCCTAGTTACAGAAGAAGGACTGCAATCTGCTATTAACTTCAAAGGCAAATGTGATTTTTTTCAAAGGGGCTCCATAAGAAACCGGCCCCATTAAGGCTCTTGTTGAATTTTGTCTAGGCTATGGTCAGGAAGGCTGGGTGAAAACTGTAGGCTGTAAGCTGTATTATGTGCCCTGTCATTTCACTTCCAATGTCAAGGTTGCAAGCAGGGCTCTGATAAGATTTGACTCCCTACTTGGAATCAAATGATTTATCAGGGACTAGAACTGTAACTAGCATTACCAATAGGGATACATTATGCTTATTAAAAGATCTTGAGATCAGGCAGTAATATTATTAGAGCTCCTTCCTTTGTCATTGCTCAGCTGGTCACTGATTTGTAAATATCAATGGAGATGTGTGAGTGGAAGCAGGGGGTAGGCGCCTGTATGTTCATTGTATCACAATTCTTTAGTACATGTTCATGTTTTAGGGAGTGCAAATGTGTGCTGTGTATGCCTCTTAACTGTAAGGCTGGTCTTTAGTAATTCTTGTCACAGCTCTATTCACAGAACTGTGTAATGTGGATGGTAAACATAGGCACAGGAATTCTGATCATCACATTCTGTAGTGAAGTTATTGTGGTGCAATTTTCATCTTTAAACAAGTTATAAGAGGTGTGTTCTCCTGGCCTTGAATTACTTCATTAAAGTGGCCGTTTTCTGATGCATTCCTTTTAGTTTCCATTATTCCATATGCAAATATGATGTTATGTCTGACTTGTTTGCCTGCAACATCAGTTATGATAAGTGAATTTTTTTAATTGTACTACAGATGGCATAAAACACTTTCTGTGCTGTCTCTGAACAGTGTCTACAAATTAACAGCCACAACTAAAACTATTGTTTATATTAAGCATTCAATGTTTTTTTTTGTTTGCGCATACACATATGGTTCACTGTGCAGGAGTAGTTTTGCTAGGTAACGTGGCAGATTTTGAAGTCTTGTAAAATATTTGTTGATTCTATCCTTGTCACGATATCCAGATCCAAGGTGAAGGAGCAATGCTGTACCAACAATCCCCACTATGGTCACGGAGCCCGCAAGTCTAAGCTTACACGGGCTTCCTAGACCAGAGCAGGGAAGGAGGGTTAGGGTCTCGAAGGTTGGATGGGTAGGGGGAGATTAGAGGTTATGGGTAGGAAGAGGGAATTTAGGGAAAGGTTGATTGTTGCACACTTTTGTTCAGGTGTCCTCAGTCCTTTTTAGCTATTCTTTCACATAAGCACCAATTTGCACATAAGTACACCCCCCACTGTCTAGTCCCACGTCATAAAACCAGTGCACAGATTTTAGGCAATTCAACTTGGAATGCAGACTTAGCTCTGGTCTTTAGAGTCCTGTTCGTGGTAGGGCGGTCGAGTCCTTTGGCACGTCTGTGTAGTTCACATGAGTGGTCCAAGCTAAAAGAAAGGACAAATATTAGAGTATGACCTCAGAGTTGTAAGCATTCATACTCATGCCACACTCACATGCATACATCACATTACACACGTTCTTCCATCAAGGCGCGATACCGCACGTGGATGATTGTGCCAGGAATAAGTAAAAATACACCAGGGTTCACAATTGGCAACAAGCAGTCTTTTCTGCAGACCCCTGCCGGTGTAACTGTTATTTCCACCAGCTTCGTACAAGCAGTCTTCCCTCAGACCCTCGCAAACACATATGCGTTAGAAAGTATAGAAAGCATGGTATGGTGTCACTGGTGTTTTCACCTCGTGGGCCTTTTCCTGGTTTCCAGGAGGCGGAGACACCCCAAAGGTTGTACAGAGCATTGAACGGGTTAATTCCCCAGCAAAACACTAGCCGCGTGCTGCGGCGCCAAATATTCCCCCACTTATCTTAACTCGGAGGTGCAGGGGCTGTGAATGGGCTAACGATGGCCCCCTGCACTTTCCCCGCAATCCCCTTAGGTTCTGGCATTGGCTGGTACTTATCTTGCAAAGGCGAGGGGGCGGGCTGCTGCTCGGGTGGGGGCTGTGCCTCTCGCGTGTGTTTTTGCAGGAGCTGCGGTGCGCACGCCCTCTTGCCATGGAATCTCAAGCGCAAGCCCCGTGCCTTGGGCTCTGCGCATGCGGTCGGCGTGCCACGCCCGTCCTGGCTTCTGATTGGCCCGTGTTGGCCCAAAGCATGCTGGGGGTTGTAGTTATACAACGCCTTCTGCTGGGCAATGTAGATTTTTAGTGCTGCTTTCCTGCACATATGGCAAAGCAGTCTTTTATACGGCTGCAGTTTATTTAATAGTAATATATGCCAATGTGCCTCTCTTCATTAACACTTACCTCCCCTCTTTTTCCCCCCTCCCCTCACATTTCGTGTTTGTCAAATGTCAGTCTTGTGTTTGTCTTCCCCCCACTTAAGACCTCATAATGCAGAAATCGTTCTACACTAAGTTTTGCACAACACTGTGCTATAGTTGTTTCGCGTATGTTTTCAATTGTATTGACAATTTGTTCCTCAAATGCTCAACTCCTAATTATACACAGTGTACTCAACTGCTCTTTCGGGAACACTTTTGTTTACTATTGTTTAATCTATACTAATGTAAAGGTTTCACTGCATTATGTTTATGAAGTTATGACTTTATGATTGTATACTACATACCTTAATAAAAAAAATTATTAACATAAAAAAAATAGTACTTGTACAGCTGACCCAGCCACAACAGCCCCCACAACACTCTTGTGTGTGTCGTGTCTCTGTGCTTGCCTACCTCTATCCCTGACAATCCTATATCTTTGGAATAAGTGCATGAGATGCATTTTCTAACTATTTGTAAATAATTAGAGTGGTTAGGAAGGTGGAATTCCTTCTTTAAAAACTCTCTTTGCAGATGATAGATCACTAAATAGGCATGCTCACAAAGTCACTTACCTCATTAGTCAGTTGGGCACATGGAAAACATCATCTGCACAAAAGCCAACCATTTCTGCAGTTAGTGAAAAATAATTAGCGGGAACATTGCTGACTGGCAGAGGTGGATTTGTTGGACACTCTCTTCATGCCACAATGCCTCACAAATCTCTGATGCCACATGCACTCCTACCGCTTTTGAATTCACCAATTCTACTATTGTTCTTCCTCACGCAGCTCACATCATCTCCTACTATCGTCCTCCTGGTCCCACTGGGCCATTTGCTGATGAACCTGGGCAAATCCTTGATTCTCTTTCCATTAGACAACACCTCATTCTCTTAGGTGTCTTTAAGATTCCATCTAGAAACACTTTTCAGAAATCTGAACATCAGTCTTTTATTAAAGGATAGTTCCGGGATTTTTTCTTTATTGTCCCTACGGTTCGGCCATGTGTTTTTAAGCATAAATCGGTAGATCGTAGAAAACTTTCCTATGGACCTTACCCGACTTTTCGTCCATTAACGCACTCGAAATCAGCCGCCATTTTCTGATAATCCTATCATTTCCCCCCATTGACCTGGCTCACCTGCTTTTGGGGCACTAAATCAAATCCCCCGCCCCTGAAACAGACTTTATCAAAACATTCATATTCCCCGCCTCTATCCGTGACGTGACTGTGCTGCGTAGGCAAACGCGCCCAGGCGTCTTCTACGCGACTCCACACAGAACCCGGAAACCAACACAGATTAGCTCACAACACAGCGCGCCACAATTCGGAATATGAAACTGTACTTTTAAATCAAACCGCAAGATTGTAAATTTGGTAAAGTACAAATGTTTAGAGAATATTCAGCGATTTGCATTTTTATTTGCTCACGTTCCAAAAAGTTCGTTTTGAGGCACGCGATGTTCCTTTGCTGTACACAGGGTCTTAGATCATCTCACAATACAGCGCCACAATTCGGAATATGAAACTGTGGTTTAAAAGCAAACGGCAAGATTGTACATTTGGCAAAGTACATTTATTGGACATCAAATGTTTAGAGAATATTCAGCGATTTGCATTTTTCTTTGCTCTCGATCCAAAATAGTTCGTCTTGAGGCAAGCGATGTTCGTGTGCAGTACACAGGGTGTTGGTTTACGATAAAATAAGCTCTTTGGTCGCACTGATAATCGCATGGCTGTTCCAACAACGAGGCACTAGGCCACCACAACGGTCTGTATGTTGCATCTAGCCGTTAGTACCGCGTAAGGGCATACTTGTACTTGGCGATCGTCCCATAAAATGGTCAGGGTGGTAACGTTGTTCACGCAGAGAAGCAACTGGCGGTTGTAAAAGCCATCCGCCGGTGTCTGGTACTCGTGACACATACAATAATGAAGGATGTACCTGTTTTAAAAACATAAAAAATGAAATTAGTCTCACCATCAGATCTTTATTAAAATTATTCATTTTATATATTAGGTCGGGAAATTATTTCATAGCTAGGACAGTGCAACTGGGTATTATACGTCAAGGGGGGGCTGTAGAATACTGAGACAGTCCCCCAGTGCAGGGGTTGACAGGGAGGCAGTGCAGGTGGAGAGTGGAAGGGCCCAGGACCGAGGTCGCAGACAGTGGACCAGTTGTAGCAGGGGAGAGGGAGAGAGAAAGCAGAAGCAAAGAGGAAGGTTTTGAGGTGCTTCCGTAAAAGGAGATGGTTCTCCTCAAGATAGTGCGCGGTACAAAACAATATGCCACATAGAACGAACAAGTAAAACTTAACCCGTCTTTAAAGCTACTGTATAGTAATTAAATTGCGGTATAAACTCATCTAAAGAGTTACTTACATTATATTTGCATTTTCCATTGTGTCTGTGCGTAGGGCAGCCCCGAAATACCACTCCTTCTATGCCGACGTTATTTCTTCTAATGAACGAACATTAAATGGCTTTCGTTTCTGAAATTATATTCATTATCGTTTCTTACGTGGTCCCGGCCTGTCAAGGTCAAATAACAATAGAACCTTATACTGAGTCGTGGGCCATTCCGGCACCCGAGCAAAAAATCAAAGCAGCTGACCTTCACTTTGAACGAGCACACATTCCTAGTTAGCTACATTCAGTGTAAGGCCATCTCACAGGACTCACAGAGCAATCACTTTTATTTACACAATACATAGCTACATATTCAATGGGCCTGCGACATGAGGAGACTCGAGAGAACAGACAATCAAATTACAATCATTTAAACCGTGATGTGTATTTCTCAATGAGCTCTTCTTTAGGTGGACATGGAACAGAGGCAATGTTGGGTGGCAATGCAGTTGTCCCCTGCACAGGTTTGTTCACAACTCCATGTATGTGCCTATCTAGGACATCAACAATAAGTCTCTCAATAAACTCATATTGCATATCCTCAAACACTGGTTTGATAACCCATTGTTTACTTCTTTTAGTGAAGGCCTTATTGTAGCGAAGCGTCCCTAAAGTTCCGGTCGTCCTACTTTGTTGACGACCAACATTATGGTTATGTGCCAAGACCGCTAGAAGAGTCCGATTTATCATGCCCTCCATGCCAAAATGCAATAGTTTTGGCCTGTACTTTAGGCACATATTGTGGAACACCTCCAAAGCTCCTGTGTGGCACAATTCCGTGAGTCCCCTCAAATCTCTTGTTATAGTTTTATCAAATACAATCTTTCAATGGCTTTGTGAGTGGGTGATGAAGGAATCCACCACTTCTAATTCCGTGCCTCCTCTGTGGACAAATGGCCATGTTCACAATTGTGGAAATGTTGGTTTGTGGTCCAGCGGTGAACGTTGCTACAGTGTAGCATTACTGACCGCCATTTTTCCAGTAGAATTTCCAACGACCCTCCACATGTTTTTGAGCTCCACCAAAGATGGTTGCTGATTGACTTGGACCACTGTGAAATACCTTGCATATCTTTTTTTTACCTGCAGCCGACATTTTTTTATTGATTGTTTTTGCAAGATGCCAAACGTCAAATTGGTGATTTATATTTTTGTACTCTTCTCTCATTGTCTTGGCAATTGAAACGTGTCTGTCCGTGGCTATCAGGTCGATCACCATTCCCCGCGATTGTAGTTCTTGCAATGATGCTACAAAGCCAACTTTCTCCATGGCCACTGAGGATGTACTTTGTGACACCTGCACGACCACCGAACTCACAATTTTCTTACTTTCCATGTCCTGAAAGTGGTTGGTGCAGTATTTGGCTGAAAATCCTGGGCTGTCGCACTGTCCATCACCGGCTAGCCTGAACCGTTTGCCCGCGAATGTACTATCAATAGACATTTTTTCCATTCTCCAAGCTTCGCTAATGGCTGGAAATAGATAATCGGTTTGGTATTTGTAGAACTGAGTTTTCGCAATGAAATGGATTCCCACAAACTGAAAGAAAGACTCTAACTTTTTAAAACTTGAACCACTAAAAAGTGCAGCCGCTGCACAAAGTAGATTGCCTGCTGGCAGTTGCCCCAGCATGGGTTGTGCAGACCATGAGAAAGGATGATATTTTGTACAGGTGGCATGTATTTTAAGGTTAGTGCCTCGAATTGCACGAGTCACATTAATCAATGGCTCCCCACATACTTCCCCACCAACCAAATGCCCACATTTCATCCGAATAATAATATCAATCAAACAACTATCGAATACAATGAATTTGGCCTCTTTCCTTATACTGTCACTCTGCATCCCAGCTGGTTCGGCCTGTAACGTTGAGGACATGTCACTCACATGAAAGGTAGAATCTCTGATATCGTCTTCCGCTATGTTCAGTGATATTGATGGTGTTTCATTGTCGTCCACTTCATTCTCTTCCATTGCAACATCTGTTCCTTCTCCGGCGATGGGTGAATAAAACAATTTCTTCAACTTTCTCGCGGTCTTAGTTTTTGCGGGTGTGGATTCTGTGAATTGATCTCCGACTGCATCCGAACTACCAGGAGGACATTCTCTATCAATGGCTGGTGGTGGTATAGCTCCGTTGTCAATCACTTCATATTCTTCCCATTGGCACGATGCATCTCCAGTCTCAAGTCCCTGCCAAAAGGTTTGACAAGCAACATCTCTCGTTCGCTTCACTGTCTGTGTAGATCTAGTTCGTACACCCACTCGCAACTAGAGGACAGATTGGAAAAGGGATGTTCAGTTTAAACACAATTTACAGTATTGAACTATTAACAGTGAAAAACAACATAATATAGTGACCAGGACACTAACCTTCTTTTGCTTTCTTTTCTTTGAAACTTTCTTGCCTCGAACTTCAACATCAGGACGCTGTTGCTCCGACTCGTGTGTGCATGTCTCCACTTCCTCTTGCGCTGCAACGACTATATTTTCCTGATAAGCACATCCATCACGCACTGACGCTCCATCGACTCCCTGAAACATAGAACTTTCATTAGTATGTATAATAATATTGAAAACACAAAATGTACTTGGGGACCAATACCCACGTACATCTCAATAGCAAAACACGAATGAACGCTTTGTGTAGAACATTCAAACGACAATTATTCACGCATTGTTGATCTAGTTAGATGGAACTGTCAAGATCCATACCTCGGGCTCCTCATAGACTTCCATTGATGATATTATTGAAGATGATGCTTCAGTGACTCCCTGAAACACAGTAATTGCATTAGTATGGTTTTCTATTTTGTTAAAAAGAACATAAACTTTGTGCAGGCATCAACGGCTCATCTAAATAGACCTGCACAAATGATCAGTTGTCTAAAATAAATAATGGATATCTAAATATGATTCGATTTGCTCGATCGTTGGAAGTGTCACCACCCAGAGATCTGCATCAACTACTAGGGGTGATGTTCTTGTAGAAGAAGCTCCGTCATCTCCCTGAAACATAGTACTTGCGTTAATAAAGAAGGAAGTATAGCGGATGTAATCACGTCATATGATTTCGCTTGATCGAACTGTCAGTATCCATACCTCGAAATGCATAAGAACATCAAGGGACGATGTAACTGCGGTGCACACTTCTGCAAGCTGTTGCGCCGACCCGTAACTGCATGCTCCCCCTTCTTTTTGGACTAATGCTCCATCGACTCCCTGAAACATAGGACTTTCATTAGTAATGAACACAATATTGAAAAAAGAAGACACATAGGAGGGCGACGACAGAAGGACATATCAATGGCTAAAAACGAAAGAAACATTGTGTGTAACAATCACGCTACAAGAATGCAAGATCTGATGATCTCCATCGATGGAACTGTCCGGAAACGTACCTCGAGCATCTGAGTGACATCAACGGTTGTCGTCAATGCGTTGGACTCCTCAGCATCTCCCTGAAAGACAGTACTTGCATTATTTTGGATAACAATAATTATAACTGAAAACAAAGACTAGAGGACGAGTACAAGGGTGTACCATTAGGTAAAATAATCACACGATAAATTAAAACTATTGATTTACATGCCTAAAACAAGTCAGTGGCAGAATAGCTAAGTAAGATTACCCGATAGGCGCTTGAAGTGGCTGATGACTGCAATAACGACACGGATGGAGAATCTTCCGCCTTCATATTGAGTGGATACATAAATGGGGAAATTATTGTTAGCTAATGCTACACACTACCGCAAGGCCGAGAGATAAATACGTAAACTTGACTCACCAGTGGAGGGATGTGGACGAATAGAGTGGGAATAGCGGTTGAGAGCAATTTTCGCTTCGCTCGCGGTGTGTTCTTCTTTATTAGCAATGATGTGGAGTACATGTCTGAGCTAAAGTGCCTGCTGCAGATGCGGTATCGATCACCCCTCTTGTCCGCAAAGACTTCTAGGACTCTACTTTCAAGCTCAGACGGTGGATATCCGCAATATCGGACCCATTCTCTTATCTGATCTATTTGTCTTAGGGAAAACATGCATTATAGTACCTTCAGATTTATTATGGGTCTTCGAAGGGCAACCGCCAATGGAACAGGCAGGCATTGTGGAAAGTTCTGAAAAGTAAAGATCAACAATTCTCTATGAATACCAATGTGTTAAAAAATTAAATGACACATAAAAGGTTCAATGCAAGGTTCGTTTTGGTTCTTGGAACTATACACGTTATTCACATGCGGATAAGTATTTGAATAACTTTAAAAAAATAGAAAAATAATTTGACTAAACTCAGAACATGTGACTAGTTCCTTGCATGTACTGTCTTGAACGAAAAGAAATTGGACGCAAAATGATTATGGTACATGGCCTTACCTTGACGAACAAACAGTTAGATGCAGGGATCAGAGTAGTTTCTTGTCGTAGAACAGGGAGCAGTTCACAGGTTGCAAACTGACGAGTTTCCTCGAAGTGGTCACGGAAGTTCACAGAGACGAAGAGCAGATAACCAGCACCTTCACGGGTTGACTAGCAAAGCGCAAAGAAGTTCTCATTAGAAATATGAAGTGGGTTATAAAGAATTCGAAACAGGGGTGTGTTTGTGAATGAATGACGTGTATATGTCGTGGCATTATGCGGTTTGCAGGGGGGCGTCCAGCGTGAGGGGGGATGCTTGGCAGGAGACACGGGGTCTGGAGGTAGACATGGGAACAACAACCCATGCTCTATAGACCACTTTGAAGTGTACATGGTCTTTGGCACCTCTTGGCCTTTATCGCTCCCTGACAGCTCCACTTGCCAGCGCAAGTACCCCGGTGCGAACTGCCTTTGATAGGGCGGGGGGTGGATTGGGGCGGTGGTCGTGCAGACAAGACTCGTTTGCCGCAGGGCCTCACCAAGGAGAGGCCATCTAACTGCATGTAAGAGGCAGGCTGCAAGATCTAGTACATGGAAGGCAGGGGGGTGAGTTTATAAATACCTGACCCTCCCAGGAGAATATATGGGTGCAGTTCACCCTGGAGACCCTGGATGCCTAGGCAGTTAGTCAGCAGCAGGCTGGCCTGTGGTGGCAAGGCGGCACGGGCCAGAGGGGGTCATCACTGTACCCGGTGCCCAAAAGGATGATTTATTATGATCAACCATACTGATTATTACCTATAACCATGTTTTGTATCAATAAAATCCAACGGCCCTTTATTGCCAACGCTTGAACAAAGTGGTGTGGTAAGTATTTTTGGGGGAGGAGGCAAGGCCGGGAGGCTTGATGCCAACCCGCAAAATAACATATGTATGTCTGCTGCATATGGGTTCAACGGTTATGTGGATTGAAGGTGGGCGGCCAGCGTGAGGGAGGATGCTGGCCGGAGACATGTGGTGTGACAAGACAAGGCACAGAAAGACTATTCAATGGAGACACACTAGATTCATTTAAAAAATCAAAACAACCATTGTTAAAATATATGTTGGGTTTTATTTTAGATCTTAATTTCAATTGAACATAAATAATAAACATTACACATTGTTGCAAGTTCCGGTGGCAGCACATCCAGGGAAAATCCGCGGTATTGTCCACTGTCGCTGGGGAAATGTTGTCTAATGGCAAGTACCGCACAGGCAGGTATTACTCTCCGAACGCGGTGTCCGAGCCTCCCGTGAAGCCACCAAGTGAAGCAACGATAGGCCACCAGCCTGTACCACCTGTGAAAATGAAAGATGCAAACAGTATTAAAATGACAAAACTTTCTTATCACTGTCGATTCAGGTAAAAAATGTCATTCTGCTTTGAAAAAAATTCTATCTAGAAAATGCACAATATGGAACCAATTTACATGCATTCGAATGATATGTAGATGTAATTTTATATGTGGGAGACGACCATGAAATAGTAGTGGCATCACTGACATCACAACCAGAGTATACTTACTCGTTACTCGGATTACGCGGACGAACAGTGCCGCGAAGTTCGTGCATAAGCACCACCATCATCATCATCCTCAACACGGTCCGTGAGAGGCAGGCTTCCCTGAACTCTGGCAGCTCGGTGATGCATTGCGGACTTGGCTCGCCTTCCGAAATGTAGGCCAAGCACCCGAAATTTTCACGGCAGCAGCAGTTCTCCTCCTCAGTTGGCATTAGCTCGCACCGATTGCACGTGCACCAGGTGGAGACGCCGTCCATGCGACATGGTCCAGGCTCTTCATCCGTTGACTGGTCCTCCCAACTGCCGTCCAAATCCCCATCGTTTTCGCGTACTTGCCTTTCCAGTAGTTCTTCCTCGGTGTACTCGGGCTCGTACATATACGGCATTATTGTAGCCATTGTAGCCATTGTGTGTGTGGTAAAGAAAGTAAAATAATTTACAGAGATGGTACAGGTGTTCACAAGGCCTAGAAGCGGCGAAGGTAGCTGACCAGAGCACAGAAACGAGTCACAGAATACTCAAAGTAACACAGAGAGAGTAATGGAATCGAAAATCTGCTGCTGTGTGTTGTGAAACGGTGTGTTTATACTTATTGAGGAAAGAGGCGTCCTGCCATTTCCATGGCGACACTTCATTAGCTGAGGCGCAGCGATTGTTGACACGAAACGTGCTTTGGCATTGGGAAATGGGCGGTACGCGTCTGCTGATGTCAGGCTCAGGGGCGGGGGATTAGATTTAGTGCCGCAAAAGCAGGTGAGCCAGGTCGATGGGGGGAAATGATAGGATTATCAGAAAATGGCGGCTGATTTCGAGTGCGTTAATGGACGAAAAGTCGGGTAAGGTCCATAGGAAAGTTTTCTACGATCTACCGATTTATGCTTAAAAACACATGGCCGAACCGTAGGGACAATAAAAAAAAAGTCCCGGAACTATCCTTTAATGACCACGTTCTTTGCTCTGTCCATAGCTTACCTTCCCACACTGGGCACAACTCTTTGGATCTCTTATTCATCTCCACCTCTCTCTCAGCCACTAATACTACTGTCACACCTTCTGACCAGCCCTCTCCACTTGCTTCACCTTTCAATGATAGGAAATGTAGACCTTCTGCCTTTTCCCTTTATCTCAGACCTACAGTTCTCACTCTCATCCTTCACACCTGATACCTCTTCCACTAACAGTGCCTCTCCAGCTCCCAGTCACTACTATATGACTCATTCTCCTCTCACTTCCCACCGCTAACTTTCACCCCTAACTTCCGTATCCTCAACCATGGGTCACCCCATTCATATACACTCTCCACACAGGCATGTGTCGGCTGCTGGGCAAATGAGGCATACCCACTCGCATGAGGACCTGAAACTTTACCTCTCTGCGCTGGACTCCATCAAGTGCTCGCTTGCAAAAAATAGTTTTCTAATGTACCCTCATTACCCTCACTCCAACCATCCTCCCCGGCTACAGGGCACCGTCAACTCACTCCTCACTCCTCCTAAACCTCTGACTATCAACTCCACTCTCACAGTTAATGACGTAGCTGATTACTTCACTGCAAACATTTCCAAAATTAGAGATTCTCTCCTAACCATCAGCACAATTCCACCTCCTACTCAACCATCATCCTCTACCTCTATCTCCCACTTCAGTCACACTAATACTCAAGAAGTATTATCTCTACTTATGTAGGCTAACCACTTTTGTGACCCATTACACTGTCTTGTTACTCAGCTAGTCAAGCCTATTGCCCCTTTAATGGCCTCTCACCTCACTGAACTCTTCAACATGTCCTTAGACATTGCTTGCTTTTCCTCTATTTTCAAAACAGCCACTGTCATCCCTCTCCTAAAAAAGCAAGGGGCTGACCCGAATCTACTGGCTAACATTCACCCTGTGTCTCTCCTTCCGCACTACTCTAAAGTGCTTGAAAGGGTTGTGTGTAACGCTCACCTGACTCCCACGGGGGCGCTGGCCTGGTTCGCGCTGCTGTGACCTCGTCTAAGGTGATGCACAGGGTTCGGAAGACGGACTGGACTGGGCCCCAGATCTGGCTTGTCTGACTCGCAGAAGTATCCTTCTGTAGGTGAGAATAGGGGGTTAACTGTCTGCGGGGTAATGCAATCGGCCTCCCACTTACCCCTCTCACCCTCCTCAAAACCCTTCTGTGCTTCCCCGTAGCGTCTCAACTTAGGGTCTGGAAGGGCGAGCTCTCCATCCTGCTTCTGATGCAGGGGCGCGTTGGTATCCAGTTACGTCACTGGATTTTTGGATGGGTGAGAACCAAACTTGCTTGGCTTCCAGGTAAGTTTTTTCTATAAGTGGTTCCCCTTGTGTCCATGCATTAATGTTCTAATGCTAGTGTCTTTTTCCCCATAGGGGCCGGGGTACGGAATGCCAGGGAACAGGCACCGACCCGAGGTGAGCGGTGAAATCCTTGTGGAAATCAGGTAAGTCTTTAATGAGTGTTTTGGTAATGTCTTTTCATTCACTCATTAACGCTGATGTCTTTTTCCCCTTAGGGGCCGGGGTCCGAAAATGCCTGGATGCGGCGCGGACCCGAAATGAAAAGGGAATGACCCAACAGGTAGGTCTTGACATGGAGTTTTAGCTTCCCTTTTCCCTTCTTTCTCTCACCTTTGTTCTTGTCTTTTTCTCCCTAGGTGCGGGGGCGCGACTGCGAATCCTGATGGTCGCTGCTGAACATGGAGGCGAACTGTAAAGGTGAGTAGAATGCGGCGCTGCAGCGATCGATGCGATGTGCTTTTAAAAATAAATGTCTTCCTTTTCAGGATTGTCGGCGAAATGTCTCTGGGATGCAGATTTAGCAGGTGAGGCCTTTTCCTTCTATTGTTCTCTTGTTACCTTCCTTTGCAGGTGATTCAGGATGCTGGCAGGTGTGGCAGAAGTCAAGATGCAGGAGCAGACACGGTGAGCGTCCAGCTGCTAGATGCAGAACAACGCGAAGCACGTGTGGCTGATCGGGTGAGGTTTAAATAGCCTTGGAAGAAGTTCCTAGAATGTGTCCTTCCTCCAATCTGGTATGTATCCTTCCCCGACCACGCCCGGGTTGTAAATGAGTCCCACAGGTAAAGTAGTTCCTTTCAGGCCTCAAGGAGGCCGGGGTTCTGCAGCATGGTCTGCATCAGGTAAGTGCACCCAAACACTTTCATAATGAGCCTGGCGCCTATGGCGCCAGGACTGACATTTTCTATGAGCCTGGCGCCATAGGCGCCAGGACGCTGTCCAAAGGGCCCCTATAAGGGGTTGCTGGGACCTTCCCCGGGGACTTGATGTCCGCTTTCGGGGACGCAGGGCCTGAGCCGGCTCCCCGGGAGCGGGCATCGTGACAGCACTCCCCCCCAAGGCCCCTCCCAAGGTTGTTCCCTCTGGGGGTTTTGGTTTGTTTGGGAAGAGTCGGTGGAATTTCCTGACTAATCGAGGTGCATGCACATGGTCACTGGGTTCCCACGACCTCTCCTGAGGTCTGTACCCCTTCCAATCAATTAGGTAGAAAAGCTTTGACCTAAACATTTTTTAATCTAAAATGTTCTTCACTTCGAATTCGGGTTCCCCATCTATTTGGATAGGTTCTGGAGGTTTGAGTAGTCGGGTTCCGGGGACCACTGGTTTCAGAAGTGACACATGAAAAACAGGGTGAATTCGCATATTAGCTGGTAAATCAAGTTTAACCGCTACTGGGTTAATTATTGCCGTAATAGAATAAGGTCCCAGATATTTTGGGTTAAAAGTTCGAGGCCCTTTGAGCGGTAAATGACTGGTAGCTAACCACACTTGATCCCCAATCTGATACGGAGGTGCTTCACTCCGATGTAGGTAAGCATTCTCCTTGGATTTTCTCTTGGCTTGTTGTAAATGCGTGGTTGCCTCTTTGAAGGCTCGGGTAATGGTAGAATGCAGATGTTCTACTGCGGGCACTCTGAGGTTCTGAGGTGAGTCGAGGTTTGAGGTTCGAGGGTGATGTCCAAACAAGGTATAAAAAGGACTATGGCCAGTTCCAAAGTGCACCGAATTATTATATGCGTATCCGGCTATCCAAAGAATGTCTTTCCAGTTGCTTTCAGATTGCTGTAACATACACCGTAAGTACTGCTCAAGGGTCTGATTTGTCCTCTCGGTCTGACCATCGGTCTGAGGGTGGTGACTGGTCGATAATCTTACGTTGATTTGTGCCATTTGACAACATTTGCGCCAGAAGAGGGAAATGAATTGGCTTCCCCGGTCAGAGATTAGTATAGATGGGAATCCATGTAGCCGAACAATATTTTCGAGGAATTCTTTGGCCAGGACAGAAGCTGAAGGTAAACCTTTCAAAGGAATGAAGTGGGCCATTTTGGAAAACAAATCCACAATTACGAGAATGGTATTGTATCCCGAACAAGGAGGCAAGTCCGTAATAAAATCCATTGATAGGGTGTGCCAGGGTGCTGGCGGTATGTCTAGAGGTTGAAGGAGACCGGCTGGTCTTTTCTTTTGACCTTTATTTTGGGCGCTAACACCACAGGACATCACAAAAGATTTAACATCTTTTCGCCAAGAGGGCCACCAGAATTGTTGTTTCACCTTTTCCATTGTCTTGGCAATACCGGGGTGTCCCTCTATTAATGTATCATGATAACCTGAAATAACTAGTTTGTGTAAATCCTTGTGCGGCAGGAATAAGCGTCCTTGGTAATAAGGTAAACCATTATCTATGGTAAAGTCTGATCCCTTTTGTATCCAATCCTGTAGGACTGTAGGATGCAGGAGTTGTTTCACTCTGACTTGAATGTCTTCAAGCGTCTGTAACGAAGACATGCCTAGAATTCTCTGTTCGGGAATTATTGGTACTGGTTCTGAGTTTGTATCAGATTCTCCCATTCCAATTCGGGATAAGGCGTCTGCTTTGCCGTTCTTGCAGCCAGGTCGATAGGTAATCACGAAATCAAATTCAGCGAAAAACAAAGCCCATCGGAGCTGCCGTGATGACTGAGCCTTGGCGGTTTTCAAATACTGTAAATTCCGGTGATCAGTGATCACCGCTATGGTATGTCGAGCGCCAAGCAGGTAATGCCGCCAGGCTTTAAAAGCGGACTTTATGGCTAACAGTTCTTTGTCAGTGATTGCGTAATTAATCTCTGGTGCCGAGAATTTTCTGGACCAAAATGCTACGGGATGCAGTTGGTTGGTTTCAGGATCTCTTTGAGACAGAACTGCTCCCATGGCTAGGCTGGATGTGTCAGTTTCGACGACATACGGGAGATCTGGACGTGGGTGTTTCAATATAGGTGCAGAGGTAAACTTAGCTTTTAAATCCTGGAAGGCCTGCTCTGCTTCTTCAGACCATTCAAAACGTTTATTTTTCCTCAAGAGTGCAGTAATGGGTTGTACTATGCGTGAAAATTCCGGGATAAACCTGCGATAGAAATTGGCAAAGCCAAGCATGTTTGAACCCCTTTTACAGAGCTAGGTGATGGCCATTTGAGGATGGCATCCACTTTTCTTGAGTCCATTCGGACTCCTTTGGGTGTCAGGATGAAACCGAGAAACTCAACTTCTGTGGTATGGAAAACACATTTCTCCAGTTTAGCAAATAGTTTGTGTTGGCACAGTTTTTCCAGAACTGCCCTAACGTGTTTTCTGTGATCAGATTCCGAAGAGGAGTACACTAGAATGTCATCGATATAGACGACAACACAAACATCGATGAGTTCCCGAAGGACATCATTCATGAAGAATTGGAAGGCAGTAGGCGCATTGCACAACCCGAAAGGCATTACCTGGTATTCGAATAATCCATATTTTGTACGGAAGGATGTTTTCCATTCATCGCCTTCTTTTACTCGCACCAGATGATATGCCCCCCGGAGATCTAACTTGGTGTATATGCAAGCGTCCTTCACCTGGTCAAGGAGTTCAGGAATCAGAGGCAGAGGATAACGGTTTTTAACCGTTATCTGGTTCAATGCGCAGTAATCGATACAAGTTCTAAGGTCGCCTTCTTTTTTAGGCACGAAGAACAAAGCCGAGGATGCCGGGGACTTTGACGGGCGAATAAAACCATTGGCTAGGTATTGATCCAAATATTGTCTCAAATGCAGGTTCACAGGTTCGGTAAGGGCATAAATCCTGCTACAAGGGGGATGTGCACCGGGCACCAGATCGATTTGGCAATCGTACGATCGGTGAGGAGGTAACGTGTTGGCCTGTTCCTTTTGGAAGACGTCCTGAAAGTCCTGGTATTCCGGAGGTAATTGCATGGAGGCAGAGGTTACAGATGCTAGATTCATCTTCAGGTTTTCTGGGTAGCATTTTTGTGCACAATCCGGGAAGGTTATTCTCTTAGCTCGCCAATCAATTCGAGGATTATGTGTCTCTAACCAAGGAATTCCAAGAATAACCTGAAACTGTGGAGCCTTGATTACATCAAACAAAACTGCCTCCCGATGGCCGTCAGGACCAATAAGAGTCACCCCAGTAGTGGAATGTGTTACCGGTCCAGAGGCAATTTCAGTTCCATCGACTGTGGTGATGACATCTTTGCTGGTTTTAGGACGGAGAGGGAGGTTAATCCTAGAGGCCAATTCACGATCCACAAAGTTTCCAATAGCCCCACTATCGATTTATGCCTTTATTGCATGCAACCGCTTAGGCTTTTCTGGATCTACGAGAACCATTGGCACAATGAAATGCGAGGTCTGAGAGTTAGTTTTCAAGCTCGACAAGTGGACCCCTACGCTTGTCGGGCTGAGTCGTTTCCCGAAACAGAGTCTTCATGGTTTTTAGCAGCGGCTCCTACCGCTTTTCGGGGCGGTTTTGCCGGGAAATCTCGTAGAAAGTGTCCAGAGTTCCCACAATAAAGACATAGTTTTAACTGCCGCCTCCTTTCACGTTCCTTTTGAGTTAAGGGTTCTTTAACCCCTCCAATTTGCATAGGCTCAGAGACAACAACTCCCTTGGGGTTAGCGTGGGTCTTGACCAACACCCGGGTCTCAAACCTGGACCGATCTGTTTTTCTGTTTTGAAGTCTGTGATCCAATTGGACCACTAAGTCTATATATTCTGTGCATTCTTGGGGCGGATTTACAACTTGGGCCAAGACATCTTTAAGTTCTCCGCGTAGACCTCGATAAAATAACGTGACTCTTTTATCCTCTGGCCATCCCGTTTCCACAATTAGTCTATTAAAGGTTGCAATATAGGATAGGAGGTCCTGATTGCCCTGTCGCAGGGATAGAAGTTTGTCATCCAGAGCCTGCCCCTGAGAGTGTCGAGCAAATAACCTTTCCATGCTTGCTTGAAATCCATGAAAATCATGGAGAATCGGGTCATCTTGAGTAACCAATGGAACTGATCAATCGGCAGCGCAGCCGCTGAGATATGACAATACAAAGGCTACTTTGGTCTGATCATTAGGGAAGGCCCCAGGTCTGCATAGGAAGTGCAAACAACACTGATTCATGAATACGGCGAATCGTTTGGGGTCCCCAGCAAAGCGTTCAGGTGGGGCCAGCGGCATGTTTCCAGGTAGATTAATCTGCACAGGGTTACTGGGAACCACAGGAGCGAGGTTCCCTCCGGAACAGGGTAGAGGAGTTTGTCCAGCTTGACCTTGCAAAAGCTGTCAAGCTGGCCAGGTCATCAGTTCTTTCCTTTGATATTATTAATTCCCTCTTGAGGGCATTAGTCTCTTGACGAGCGGCATGTACTTCGGCCCGTAATTCCCCCAGTAATTGGGCCAACTGATCAGTCTCAGAAGTTTCCATAGCGCCTGGGTGGGAATTTGTAGGAAGGCTTCGCATTCTGTAACACTCACCTGACTCCCACGGGGGCGCTGGCCTGGTTCGCGCTGCTGTGACCTCGTCTAAGGTGATGCGCAGGGTTCGGAAGCCGGACTGGACCGAGCCCCAGATCTGGCTTGTCTGACTCACAGAAGTATCCTTCTGTAGGTGAGAATAGGGGGTTAACTGTCTGCGGGGTAATGCAATCGGCCTCCCACTTAACCCTCTCACCCTCCTCAAAACCCTTCTATGCTTCCCCGTAGCGTCTCACCTTAGGGTCTGGAAGGACGAGCTCTCCATCCTACTTCTGATGCAGGGGCGCGCTGGTATCCAGTTACGTCACTGGATTTTCGGATGGGTGAGAACCAAACTTGCTTGGCTTCCAGGTAAGTTTTTTCTATAAGTGGTTCCCCTTGTGTCCATGAATTAATGTTCTAATGCTAGTGTCTTTTTCCCCATAGGGGCCGGGGTACGGAATGCCGGGGAACAGGCACCGACCCGAGGTGAGCGGTGAAATCCTTGTGGAAATCAGGTAAGTCTTTAATGAGTGTTTTGGTAATGTCTTTTCATTCACTCATTAACGCTGATGTCTTTTTCCCCTTAGGGGCCGGGGTCCGAAAATGCCTGGATGCGGCGCGGACCCAAAATGAAAAGGGAATGACCCAACAGGTAAGTCTTGACATGGAGTTTTAGCTTCCCTTTTCCCTTCTTTCTCTCACCTTTGTTCTTGTCGGATGGTCGCTGCTGAACATGGAGGCGCCCTGTAAAGGTGAGTAGAATGCGGCGCTGCAGCAATCGATGCGATGTGCTTTTAAAAATAAATGTCTTCCTTTTCAGGCTTGTCGGCGAAATGTCTCTGGGATGCAGATTTAGCAGGTGAGGCCTTTTCCTTCTTCTGTTCTCTTGTTCCCTTCCTTTGCAGGTGATTCAGGATGCTGGCAGGTGTGGCAGAAGTCAAGATGCAGGAGCAGACACGGTGAGCGTCCAGCTGCTAGATGCAGAACAACGCGAACTACGTGTGGCTGATCGGGTGTGGTTTAAATAGCCTTGGAAGAAGTTCTTAGAATGTGTCCTTCCTCCAATCAGGTATGTATCCTTCCACGACCACGCCCGGGTGGTAAATGAGTCCCACAGGTAAAGTTGTTCCTTTCAGGCCTCAAGGAGGCCGGGGTTCTGCAGCATGGTCTGCATCAGGTAAGTGCACCCAAACACTTTCATAATGAGCCTGGCGCCTATGGCGCCAGGACTGACATTTTCTATGAGCCTGGCGCCATAGGTGCCAGGACGCTGTCCAAAGGGCCCCTATAAGGGGTTGCTGGGACCTTCCCCGGGGACTTGATGTCCGCTTTCGGGGACGCAGGGCCTGAGCCGGCTCCCCGGGAGCGGGCATCGTGACATTGTGTTAACCATCTTACCTATTCCTTATACATCAACAATCTTCGAGACTCCCTACAAGCAGGTTTCCGCTCCTGTCACCCACAGAAACTGCTCTCATGAATGTCTTCAACTTCATCTCCTCTGATAAGCACTCCAATCTATCCTCTAGCCTAATTCTCTTTGACCTGCCCTCTGCCTTTCACACTGTCGATCACTCTGATATCCTTAATACTCTCTTTCTTGAATTGTGGGATCAAGCCCTTGCCTTGATTGAATCCTACCTGGCACCTCACCAATTCTCTGTCACCTGGAGCACCAACACCTCTCAACTCACACCTTTAACTGCTGGTGTTCTACAGGGCTCTATCTGGGGGTCCTCTCCTCTTTACACTCTACAACTCTGTTCTTGGGTCACTATGCCCATCTTTTTGATTCTCATGCCATCTCTTCATAGACAGCAACCAAATCATCTTCTCTTTTCCTGAACTCTCCCCTGATCAGCCTATCAAAATTTCAAACTGCCTCTCTACCAATGAATATTGATGGCTTTGTACTCTCTTATGTTAAACTCTACCAAAACAGAGTTGTTCTTCGTCCCTGCCAAATGTACTCTCTCATCTCTTCCCCTACCTATCCAGTCCCCACTTGACACGGTCCCCTACTCATCCTAAGCTAAAAACCCTGGTGTCATTTCTGACTCGTCTCACACCTTCTCTACTTTCATCTACAAAACTACAGCAGTGGCTCACCTCAACCTCCTAAATATTAAGAAAATCAGGCAGCTCCTTTCTTTCAACTCCGCCAAGCATCTCTTAACCACTCTTGTTTTCCCTGAACTGGACTATTCTTTGGTCTCCACCACTATGATTTCTGTCCTCCTTGACAAGATCATTAACTTTGATACCAGAACTTTATTCAAACTCCCTCATATCACACCTACTTCCTCATAATGTTATCAAGCCGGATGACAGACGATGCAAAACAGGGCCATATTTAAATTGCTGCTCCTGGTTTACAAAACCATGGAAAGGCACCACTGTATCAACTTCATCTATCCAACTCTACAAGCCCTCTTGTAATCTCCACTGTGACTCTTTGACTACCCTTGTGGTACCTTGCCCTCCCTGTGCTTTCTCTCGCTTTCACTCTTTCTCTCTTCTTGCTCCACCTGCATATAATTCTCTTCTCCCGGACAACTGAGACATAGTCCACAATGATTTGTTCAAAAACAAACTAAAAACCTATCTCCTCGCCTCTGAGTTACCCTCTTAACCTACCTCTCATCTGCCTACTAGCTAACATTTTTCCCTCACCTCTATCCTGTCCCCCACTTTCTACTGCCTCCACTCTAGCACTTCATCCCTCATGGTTACATCCTTAACACAGCTGGCCATACTGCCTACCTGCACTTAAACGTTTCTAATGTTGGTTGTCCTTAATCTATGCATGTCCACCCATGTATTGTTCCCATTGACTGTTACATTCACCCCCTCACCCCCACAACCTGCTCAGAATGTCATGCAAACTCACCCCGTTGTAAGAAGCTCACAGCTTCCCATCAAATATGATTCCTTAACTATTGTACATTCTATTGTGATAAAAAGAGCATTGCTCCTCCCTGTATAAATAAAACAAAGTTTATGTGTAAACAAAACCACATGACATCTTGTAAATAGAGGAGATGCTGGCATAGGGTTACAGATGTCCACCATGCTTATGCTGGAGGCCATTCAGAATTTACTGCATTCATATAGTCACTCACTGACCTGTCCCTACCATTCCTGGAGACAGATCAGAAGGGTCAAAAAAAGCCTGGGCAATCAGTCACTGTACTGGGTTGTTTTCTTTTAGCACAGCCCTGTAAACATGGGCCCAAATTGCCATAATAGCATAAAAAACAACACTCAATAATGAAATACTCAAAGTGCATCCTAAATCCCAGCTTTATTCAAAACACAGAATCGCGTCTGGGGAAGCATACAAGTAGTTCTCAGTATTACAATCAGTGTGAGAAGCTTTAAAACTAAACATGCGTTATCAATGACATCGTACTACAATATTGATGAAAACCCTGGATTGGTAACATTATAAACTACAGTGTAGAGTACATATGTGTTAGGTCTATGATTGGGTAAAACATATCTGATGGCTCCACCCTCGGCCCTACCTACTACAGAAAATTCTTTCACTACCTCATAATGTTAATAGTTTACTGGTTGGCGCTGTTCATTATAGGCAGTATGGCACTAAGGGTTTTTATTGGTTGGCAATTTACACGCCAACCTTGGACACTTTTTGACGAGATGTCAACATATAAGTGAGACGTGTGGTGGGAGAGAGAAGTCCGTGGTCTGCAATAATTCCAATTAAGAGTATTCCCCATCATTCCCAGGCCATGTGCCCTATCTTCTCCTTTGTATTTGGCCTTGTGTATTATTTTGTGTCTGCGTGTGTGCTACCCAGTTTGGCAGGTGTCATATATGTGATTGGCTCATATTGAATAACCAATGTTCTTTATGTCTTGATCATGTGTTGGGGCACATGTTGGAGAATATTTTTTAGCCAATTATAAAATGCATGTTGCCTTGTGGTCACTTGGGACACCTTCCATCTATTCTCTATGGCGGTTTTTGGCATACTATTCTGATGCACCTGGACATCAATGGCTATCTGTGCTCCTATTAATTCAATTTAAGTTGGAAGGCTAATGTTTCGTGTCTTGGGAACTGTTATCTCGTTCCTGCATTCTGCACACCCACTACTCCCTTTCGTGCATCTGAACTTGGCGCTTGCTATGAACTACTGTCTGGGCAGCTTCAAAGTTTCTAAAATGAATGTGTTTTGTAAATTCAGCTGGATTCTAATACCTTGCCAATTCTTGGGCCTGCTGCGGCTTCCATGTTTATGAAAATGGCTGTACTTCTGAATTATCGCCTCCATGTTGGGGACCTATATTCATATATGTGCATACTACATTCGCCTTGTGCGCCTGCCATACGTTGGTTTCCCTGGCCATGTTTGCTGCATCAAACCTCCCTATTATTTCATCTGCCTTATCAGTGTGAGTCCCTCTCTTGTTATTCCAGAATCCTCCTCTTTTATATGTTATATGCAGCACACTACTTGTGCTTTCTGCTATCTATCTGTGATTCCTACTAGTGTTGCACAACCTAGCTAATTCTTTATGGCAGAAGCATATACATTGATTGTTTAAAGTATTGTTTCTTTGAATCTCTTAGTTTGTCTCGTCTTTCACCCCTAGATTCATAGGGTGGTAGGGTTGCCACAGCTGGTATAGTTTCTCACCTATACTGTAATTGTGTGGGGTAGTTGCAGCAATTGGTACTTGCATACTCATCTGAGTGGGGGCAGTAGGTGGTACTGCATGTTTATTTGCCCCATTACAGTCCTCCTCTGGTCGAATCATTGCGTGCTGTATCTCAGGCTACACCGCCTGCTGTGGTTGTTGCATTTGTGGCTGTACTTGCTGCTGTGTTTGTTGTATTTGCTGCGCCTGTTTCTGGATTGGTTGATACTGTATATAAACTTGGGCATTCTAATACTGCTGTGTAGGGCTATAAGGCAGGGGATATGCTAACCCCCTCTTGTGGCAAATTGATGCCAATTTTGCTACATCCCTCCACTATTTCTGCAAACCCGTGCAATGTGTCCGGGTTTTCCACAGGTCCAACACTGTGGTCCTACTCCCCCAAATCGTGGTTGGCCCAGCTGTGGTGCCTGGATTTCAAACCCTTTTCCTCTTGGTGCAAACCCTCTCCCTGGGGCTAATAAGTGTATTCTCCTTTTCCCATAAAATTGCCATTTCACCCTTGCTGGATTTGCTGGGGTTCCTGCACACCATTATTCTCGTAATTCTCGTTATTACTACGCCTTCAACCACCAATTTTGAAAGAAATGTCTGTACTAATTTCACTTCCTCCACCTTTCTTTCCTCAACTTTCTTTTTATCTTTTGCTTGTGTTAGCCGACAATGATGAACAATGTTCAACGAGGCTGTAACATGTCTGGGGATCCTTGTGGTTTTATGCAGAAGGGATGTGACCAAGTAGTTCGGGCTGGACTGCCCCTTTTTGGGTAGGACCAAGCCTGCTTTGAATATGGTCTTTCCCCTTCTGTAATGGCTTGGCAGGTGAAGAATGATGGTCTGCAGGGTTTCCCAGAGGAATCCCAGAGGTTAAGATTAATTCTAAACCTTCCAGCCATCACCTCTTTTGTTTTGCAATTGACATAACATGTGATAACAAATTGTTTGATTTTTGTCCCAAACTTCCATCATTTGTAACTGCCATTTCTCTATTATGTATTGTATAAGATGGGTCTTGTCTGGCCCAATTTTACATGTCATGATCACACTTCTGTCTGAGGTATCTGAGAATGGTTTTCTGAATGCCTTCCAAAGTCTGCTTGACAATTATTATAAAAAAGTTGTGGCATCATGTCTGGTGTTTTGTGTAGTTACTCCAGGGTACTGTGATGAACCCAAGAGTCACGTCCCTTCTACCAAGCAAGCAAACACTGCTCCAGTGCCTAAAGCGTGTTGTGGCCAGAAGATTCTGACAATTTTTGCTACGTTAAAAAATCATATGCTATACCGAGCAGCATACTCTAAAATAATAACACCAGCTACATGTGTTATTAGTACTGGGACAAGGAGGCCACACGATTATGCACAGAACTGTGCCCAATGTTCTAGTTGTTGCGTAATGACTAAGATTAGTAATCCAATAAAAAGCAAAGAGGAACAAAATGAAACACCCAGAAGTAGTGGCAGCAGTAGTAGCTGTGTTGGCAGTAGAACAGAAGGCAGCAGCAGTGGAGACCAAAGGAGGAAGAGTTGCGGAAGTACTAATGGAAGTCAAAGACATGCTGGAAACAAACAACTGAGAGACAGTGTGAAGGAAGAGAATTAGAGGTTCCAAACCGAGGCACAACGAACAGGCTCACGGCCAGCTGTACATAGGATGTGTTTATTATTATTTTACACAAACACGCTTGCCAACAGCTAGGGAAACTGGGTACCTGCAGGCAGAGAACACCTCACAGCCCTCAAGCTGCAGGTGACCTGAAAGTCTCCTAAGAGTGTGGCGTAATCACCCAGAAAAATCAGAACTTTGGGGGCTGGTGTCGATGCCACTGAGAAGAAGGGAGAGCAACATCTTGGAAACCATGCTGAACGGAGAGTAAGTGACATGCTGGTTAAATGAGTGATTGACCCATCCACCAAGGTACCAAAAAGGGGGAGGGAGGAGAGTGGGTGTTGGGCACTGAGAAAGAATGAAATGCTACCAAATTATCAAAAGAAACATGCAAACAGGTGCATATTGGACATGAGTGCACATGCTCATGCAATACAATGCTAATCCTCATTGTCCTAGCGTGATGAAGAAACATTAGGGCATTATTTGGCAGGCGAGTAGAACAAGGTGGTGAAATAGTCTAAAGAGTAATACCCAGGCTACCCCCCCTTTCACTCCTGTACCAAGTAGTCTGTTTGGTCAACATAATCAGGGACCCAATTCATAAAACAGGACAGTATATCCAACCAACTAATAAGGCCAAACTGAGAGTCAACAGTCATATATAGAATATGCTTCCCTGTTGTTTACCTACTCTTCCATACCCCAGTGAATGTGAGAATTATAATTGACAGTACTTGGCAGTCAAGTAAACCAAGACTGTCAGAGATGGGGAGAATGTTAATTGTTTTCAATTGTTCACTAAAAAAAGGGGAAAGACCAGGAAAAGAGGATAGTCCCCCTTGGCATCAAAAATCCCAGTTTAGAGGAAGGAAGTCACTTCCCCTAGGAGTAAACAGTCCAATAAGCAACAAAACCTTACTTTGAGTTGTTGGAATTTTTAATTATTTTGGAACACTTTGGTTGCTACATTACAAATTGGAACTTAGTGCACTGGAATTGAGGAATGCTACAGGAGAGTAGCCTAGAAACACTTTGTTTTTCCCCTTGTTGCACCTTTTAGTAGAATTCAGAGTAAAGGGTGAGATTTGGTTTTAGACAGGGCAAAAAACTTTATTTCGGACATCGCGACTGAGACTAACTTATTAGTTTTATTGAGGCAGGGAAAGCCCCCATAGAGTTAGGGCTAGTGAGGCATTTTTCCAAACCCCATTATTATTTGAATAAAAGCATTGGCAAGAAATCCACTATCTGTGTGCGTCTCATATAGACTCTTCGCAATACCCTGCCCTTTTCCAAATGTCCTCATATTGCTCTCCCAATGTGGAACCACACAAGCTTTTCATGTCCCCTACCGCAAAAAAAGTTATGCCAGATTATTTTCTTTCTAACTCATGAATCCACTTTCCTGCACCTGCTGTAAGTGAAGGACATTTATATATCAAATTATTTGTATCTGTCTGTGCCGAGGGTATTGTGATGAATTTTATGATGTCATCACTCCTTTCCCACAGGTAGCCTCTCCTCGTGTGGCCTGGGGACAGCAGCCACTACATGATCCTTACCCTGGGGTGACTATGTGATGGAGGATCACATGAGGCAAGGCGACCCTCAGAGGGGAGGACAGGCATCATCAGATGAGACATGGTATTCCCTTTCCTTTAAGGATGCCCCTCAATTCCCCATGCCTTGACGGCATATTGTTATAAACCCCTTCAACACCCTCCAAAAGCTGCTGACAAAACTCATGAACATTTTACACCTTTTGAAACAACATGTACTGAGACGAAGAAGAGGACTGCAATGAGCAAATGTGAACCATATTGGGGGGCGTGGCTTGGCAGCCATGGAATAGGCTGGGAACCCTGTGAGCCCCGTGATCCGACTACTTGATCCGACCAAGAAACGCATATTTTTTTGATCAGCAGCAGCCCAAAACGTATGTACAGGCGTGGGAAGGCACAGAGCAGAGCATGAGCAGGCTGGCTGCACGTTTATAGTGGAGGAACAGACGGATTGATACTTTGTATCGAGAGGCCGGCCGCGAAAGGGATATCAACATGGCCTCGGCCGAGAACAAAGAGACTCTGACGGGTGCACCCCTTTGATGGAAGAGCTGTCGCCCTTCGACAACAACAGAGGCGGATCGCTAGCGCAACAAAATAATTATTACATTGCCCAGTCTGGGCGGCTGCAGTGAAAGAGGGTCCCCGGCCTACACAGCCGAGGACCTTGATGAACGGAGGAGGCATATCGATCGCGAGTCCCCATGTGAACTATTAAGGCGGTGAGCGGCATCCCAATGGCTGGGTACAGCAGTGCCTTCCGGCGAGTGCGCACTGTCAGAAGCGAAGGATCGCTTCCATCGAGTGCGATCTCGGGGACAAAGAGGTGGCTGGGCCCCGCAGGACAAAGGGCGGCCTCTGTGGCACATAATCAGTGAAACCCGGGGGGCGGGTCGGGAGCGCCCGGGGCTGGAGCAGCATGATGCGGACGCTGTAGCTGGGCCCCTGAAGATCAGCACATAGAGCATGAGGCAAGAGTTCCATTGCCACTGAAGACCACGGGTGAAGGGGCTGACCCACGGCTCATAGTCACGGCGCTATGTCTAACAAACCCCCATGACTGAAGGGTAAGCAGCCCACATTAGACGAATACACTAAGACGCCGCCCGGAAGGAGCCAGGAGCAAAGACAGAGCCCAAGTTGGGAGCAGTGCCACCATGGGCACGAACCAGGAGGTCCTTGATGCAATCGCCAATGTGAAGGTGGCTTGGGAGACCAAGCTTGAACTGGCTGTGACAGAACTGAAAACAGCGCTGGAGCTCCAGGTTGGGGCGGTGCAAGAGGACGTGAATCTACTACGGCAAGACGTTAGGTCTCTGGCAGAGCGCACAGAGAACCTCAAGAAGGAGATGGGCCCGAACACGGCGGACTGTGCTTCCCACCGATTGGAGCTTCACGCCCTGGTACAGCGAGTGGGCAATTTAGAGAACAGAGCGGAGGAGGCGGAAGGACGAGCCCGGAGGAATAATATCCGTATTGTTGGACTGCCGGAAGGAGCAGAAGGCCATAACCCCACAGAGTTCATTGAAACAATGTTGTTACATGGAATCACTGGAGGAGTGCTGTCTCAGGGGTTTGCGGTGGAAAGGGCGCATAGGGCCCTAACGAGGAAACCACCACCAGGAAGCCCGCTTAGGCCGGTGATCGCCAAGATACTTAACTACAGGGATCAAGAAAGGATCCTGGAACACTTCCGCAAAGGTGGGACAATACAAAGAGGATCGGCAAACATAGCGGCTTACCCGGATTATACCCTTATGGTGCAGCGGAGCAGAATGAACTTTGGGGCAGTCAAGAGAAGATTGCGAGAAGCGGGACATAAGTACATGTTGCTTTACCCGGCTAAGCTAAAAGTTTTCCACAAGCACAGAACTTTGTTTTTTGAAACTCCGGAAGAAGCTATGGGATGGCTCGACACGCAGGGTTGCCCCCAGGAGTCAGACGTTCGGACGGGAGAAGGAGGTGGAGCAGATAAGTGATGAGCGAGAGGGGCACCGGAGGGTGTCAGAACTTAAGACTATGGGACTTGATTATAGTCACTGAAGTAGCTTGCTAAATGGTGCGACCAGGCTGAGGGAAACACATGATCCGCGAATATTGCGATCATGACTTTGTTAAGGAGCCTTGCAGGACCAACCTATGCATCCCCCATTTAGATTTTAGTTAGGTCACTGATAGTGCGGTGACACCTTGCTGGGATCTTGCCCGGGGGTTCCAGGGTAGGCCCAAACGCAGGGGAGCCTGAGATCCAGGGATGGAGCTGGGCAACTGTTGGGGTTGGGGTAAGGTGGGAAGGGGTGAGGGGAGGGGTTGTGTGCTGTGGTTTGTTATAGTTGGGGAGAAGTTATGGGGTGAGCCTACACCCCAGGGAACATGAGACGAACCATGGGAGACCTTAAGATAGTCACTTGGAACGTCAGGGGGCTCAATAGTTATCTGAAGCGGAACAAGGTAATGATGTACCTGCGCAGACATAAAGTGGATATAGCCCTGTTACAAGAAACTAATTTAACGCAAGATAAACTGGAAGTGATACGGAAAAAGTGGAGAGGGACAGTAGTAGGGGCAACATATTCTGCCTATGCAAGAGGGGTAATCACATGGGTGGACCCACATGTTCCGTTCCAGTTGCTGAGCTCTCTGCTAGAGGCGGATGGTAGGATGGTGATCATGAAAGGAATGGTGGAAAATAGAGAGATCTGCATTGTAAATGCTTACGCCCTGAACCAGGACACGGCTGCGTATTGTAGGACCCTGTATAGTAAACTCAGTGGAAGCGTGGGGGGAGCTATATTGTGGGGGGGAGATTTCAATTGTGTACTGAACCCCAACATAGACAGATCAGACACTAAAATAGTTAGACCCACCCCGGCCGCAAAGGCACTGCATGCACTATTGGCGGATTTTGAGCTGACAGATGAAGGGGAACACGTCATCCACAGGATAGACAATATTCACACTATGCTGCCCCAAAGGGCCTATATACAAGACTGGACTATGTGTTTGTCACGCAGGAATTACTGACCGAAATACCGCAGGCGGAATATAAAGCTAGAGTCCTCTCAGAGCACTCGCCACTGATGCTAGTGTGGCAATACCGACCCCTGAGGGGGAGGATACAATACCCACATGGCGATTGCGTGCAGAAGCGCTTAAACATAGCGTATTCAGGGAGGATATGTGAGAGGAAAGAATAAGCTATTTCCAGATAAATACTGGCAGTGTTAAGACAGCGGGCACACTCTGGGAAGCCTTTAAAGTAGTAGTGAGGGGAATTGCCATAGCCAAGTCTAAAGGGCTGCAGAATGGAATTCTGACCGAATTGCAGGACTCTGAAAAGGAACTGGAAAGGGTATTGGAACGGGGCAGTAACACTAAGGCAGATACAGAAATGGCACTGGACCTGCAGCAGAAATGTGCAGGATATTAGATTATGTAATCTTAACTATAAAAAGTACATAGAAAGACAACATGCTGGAGACGACAAACCAGGAAGACTCCTTGCGTGGCTCTACAAAAACGAGACCCCTAGGCCCCAAATCAGAACAATAGTGAAAGACAATGGCGACATAGTGGATACGCAAGAGGGGGTTAATCAAGAATTTGCAGAATATTATAGACGCTTGTATGGGGATGAGACAGGGAGCAACAGGGGGGAAATAGGAGACATACTGGAAGATATTGGACTACCCCAAATTCGTGTAGAGGAGAGGGAGGAGCTAGATGCCCCGATCACCCTAGAGGAGCTAGAAGAAGTGGTGAGGCAGCTGCCCACGTGTAAAACCCAGAGAACCGACGGACTTCCAAACACATTTTATAAGGCATATAAAGTAGAGATACTCCCCCCCCCTGCTGGAGATTCTTAATGAAGCATATGAAGTTGGGAGACTACCAGAATCATTGCTCGAAGCGGTTATCATACCACTCCCAAGCCCAATAGGCCTGGTAGTGACTGCGGATCCTATAGGCCCCTATCGATGTTGAACCAAGATAGTAAGATTCTAACAGCGGTTCTAGCAAACAGACTAAAGAAGGTCATCAATAAATTAATACACCCTGATCAGACGGGATATGTCCCAAATAGAAATATCTCGAATAATGTGAGGCGACTCCATCGAGTGGTTGAACATACTGGAGGAGATACAAGTGAAATGGCGATAGAATCACTGGATGCGATCAAGGCATTTCACTCGGTTAAGTGGCCCTGGTTGAATGCGGCCCTAGCCAATTACGGTATGGGGCCAGGATATCTTCACTGGGTAGAACTCCTATATAGTGCGCCGCTAGCGAGAGTGAAGACAGGAACTGTGATCTCTGAAAGGTGGCAACTTGGTAGAGGAACCAGACAGGGATGGCCCTGGTCCCCCATAGGTTGTATATCCTGGCTTTGGAGCCTCTGGCGATTTATTTAAGGCAGCAATATGATGCAATAGGCATTGTCGTCGGGGAAACATCACATTTAATTTCACTATACGCAGACAATATGTTATTGTATTAGCGCTACCCAGAAGAGAATCTTCAGTATATGTTGGAAGTGATGAAGAGGTTTTCAGAACTCTCAGGTATAGCTGTGAACCCCAGTAAATCCTGTGTGTTCCCGCTGGGCAGATATAGAGGGCTCTCAGTGGAGAATTTGCCATTTCTACAGATACCGTGGGAGGTCACAACCTTGAGATATCTTGGGGTAGACATATACCATACAGTAGAAGCCGAACACAGGCATAATACAGAAAGAACGGTTAAGAAACTGGAAAACAGCATGAAGTTCTGGGCGAAACTCCCTTTGGCAATGATGGGGCGAGGGGCGATGCTCAAGATGGTGGCATTTCCCAGACTGTTGCATTGCTTCGCGAACATCCCATACTCCATACCCCAGAAATTCTTTACTAGTTTGGACAGCATATGCAGGGAATTCCTATGGCACGGGATGAGGAACAGGGTAGCCCTGTGGAAACTCCAAAATCTGCACGAGAAAGGGGGCATTAAATTACCAAACTGGGAAGTATATTATGTAGCGAGTCAATTGCAACATGTAGCCAAATGGCTCTCTGCGGAGCCTACCTTAGAGAATAGGCTGCATCAAGGAGATTGCGCCCCATATTTTCTGAGAGAAATTATATGGTTACCCAAGTGGGAGTTGAGAGGTCGTCCGGGGATGTTGGGTCTTGGGTGGGGGATGTGGCAGAGGGCGTGCCGGTTGATGGACAAACCGGCCCTGTGCTCCTCGCAAATCCCATTGGTCACAGTGATAGGAACAGAAAAGCAACTAAGGTTAATGATTAGGAAGTACTGGGAACCGGTGGAAATAGCAACGTTGGGGGATGTGTGGCAAGAAGGGAAAATATTGGAATTTGAGGAGCTCGTGGAACAAACAGGGTTGAGTGCTGGGCAATAAATTACGTGTCATGGGATGGTGCAATGAATTAAAGATACCTGGTCCGAGGTGGAACTAGCAGAGGAACCGGACACCAAACTAGATATGATATATGATATAGCAGAAGGGGGGCATGAAACGTCTAGAGTGTACGAGATGATGATGACTCAAGTGGGCAAGGAAGTGGTGCAACTTAGACTGGACTGGGAGGAAGAAGTAGGGGACCTGATGAGTGACGGGATCTGGGAAAGGGCTCAAGGGTATCATAAAAAAGTATCGAGAAATGCTAGGCTGCAACAGATACAGTTGTATATAACTCACAGAGCATACCTGACGCCACTAAAGATAGCCAAATTTAAGAACACCGGAAGCCAAGTGTGTCCCAAATGTAATGAGGAAAATGCAGGAATGGTACATATGTTCTGGGCATGCCCACTGATAGCGAAATATTGGAGAGACATAGCACAGAAAATGGAAGACAAGGGAATCTGTATAAAATTGGATACTGTGTGGGCTTGTTTGTTGGGAGGGTTCCCCAGACCGCGGAAGCTTAAACATGTAAGCAAATTGAAAGATCTGGCGTATGTTCTGGCGAAGAGAAGGATTGCGATGGGATGGAAAGCGTGTCATAAACCCAAATTGGAGACGTGGTGGAGGGATTTGCAGAAGTGGGCGGAGGCAGGAACAGTGACATGGCAGGAAGCGTGTAAAGGGGACATAGAGGGCGAAGCTGGAGCCCTAGCGGGTTGGAGACAACTAATAGCAGAGCTGTTTGGCCTTCATATGATGGACCAAGTGATGATGATTCAATAAGCGCGGCAGAAGAGGACTCCCCACCACAAGAGGTGGAGACTAGCAATGGGAGAAAGTAGGCTCGGGAGGGGGGAGATACGGGAAATACAGTGGGCGCAAATGTAGCAATGTATGTGTATTTGTGAGCAAGTTATGTATCCACTGTAAGTTTAGTTTGGTTTGTTATTTGTTGTTTGAATAAAATTAATAAAATTAAAAAAAAATTAAAAAAAAGTGAACCATAATGCGCAGTCTAGTGTTTGGAGAAATGTGATTGGTCCAGGACACCTTCCAGCCTGGAGTCAGGAGTTTAAGTCAGCCGCTGAAAGAAGATGGAGGGACCTTCCTTTTCCAAGCATCAGCTTGGAAACTGGTGAGAAATTCAGCATGCAGTGCAGAGCAGACGTTGTCCTACCCTGGAGGCGAACCCTGAAGGCAGGTGAGTGGAGATGGCGAGAGAGGGAGCTGACCCAAGCACTCTGCACCGGACAGGCATATAAGAAGTGGATGTAACCAGGAACCATGGCTGCAGAGCACTGCCAGCTGGAGATGAAGTGAAGGGGCAAGCTGCAGACTGGCCGCTTAGTACAGCAGCGCCGGTTACCCGGAGAAGCGCCTAAAAAAGAAGGAAGTGAAGGCTGTAACTGGAAGCCAGGAAGGACTTTGTTCCAATGAAGGGGGCGAGCACGCTTCATGTACCCAAACAAATGCAAGTGGCTTGAGAGAATGCAGAAGTTGTGAGTGAGCCCAGAGGAGAGAAGGGACAGTGAAGCTGAGTCAAAGAGAGCCCGAAAGAGTGAATTGGTTGCCAAGTAATCTTCATTGGAAATAGCGTCCCCTTCATATTCACAGTACTTTGCCATGAAGTAACTAGGGGAAGACCCATGCCCCATGTTCTAAATGAGAAAGAGAGATTGTATTATAAATTCCTGGCAGGAGAGTATACCAGTTGAAGAACAGATCTGGGATTCGCACCCATAAACAATTGTGAAAGAGAACCTGGTAGGGGAGTATACCAGGTGTTTTGTGAGTCTGGGACTTTCCCCCAAGTTGCGTTATCTTGGAAGGAGAATCCTAAGGAAGACTCATTCTACTAAGAATTGAATTTTATTGAATGTGGAATCTTGGGGAAGGGAGTAATTTCCACAGAGTGAGTTGCAACACAAGAGGAGTTATCCTCTTAAGCTATAAAGAACCTGGTCATTTCTTTGAACTTTTTGTTTTGATAAAGTAAATCCTTGGGAAGAGAGTCATCCCCTTTGGAACTGTGAACATTGATTATTGGAACCTTCTTTTTGAAGCTATACCTTTTGTTGAACTTCAACATTTGAGCACCTTTTTGAACAAAAGACAATACCCCTTTATATCACAGAGTTAGTTTTAGAATGTGAGGGCTAGGATAGGATTTCAGACACAGGACATTTTTGCTTTGGACATCTTCATTTTAACACTTGGCAGACCCATAGTTTTGGTGGAGGTAGGGAAATACCTCTTAGATTAGGGACAGTGATGTATGTTTCCAACCCTTTTATTGTTTTAATAAATGTCTGTAACAACCACTATGCGCTCCCTGTGTCTGCATTTCATTCCTGGCCCCTCACAGTATGTATTGTGTTAATCTTCTGCCATTTTGAAAAAAAGAAAATTGTGTCAGTCCACTTCTATGCATAGGTGCAGCGGCAACGTTTGTTGGCGCTTTTGCCATATGAACCTTTTTACAGCCTGGTAGATCTCTTAATCTGTTTACATATGGTGTGCTCCTTTCTGGATTCATTGGCCGTCTCTCTGGGAGCAATGGATACCTAATGGGCTCTGTTGCTCTTCCCACCAAATCTACCAAATCTATATCCCTACATGCAGGAGCACCTGTAGAAGACGCTTGTGTAGCCTCCTCTTCTCACATCATCATCTTCCCGTTCCGACTGCCTTCCCTCCCCTTTTATCCCTCTCATCTTCCTCAAACTGCAGCCTTCTAAGGGGCTCTCTCATATACGTCCCACTCACTATCTCCTCCAATACATTCCTACCCACACTTTTCAGAGACTTGCCGCAACTCTCTTCTGCTCATGCTGTCTGCTAATTATGTCGTCAACTTCCTTTCAGCGTCTCTCCCTCTCTCTCTTCTTCTTGTTTTCTTTCCATGTCCCTCTCTTCGTCATGTTTTCTTTCTCTTTCTCTCGCTTTCTCGCATTTCCTTTCTCTTTCTCTCGCTTCCTCCAATCTCTTCTCCTCTGCCTCCTGTCAATTTCCATCCTCTAATGCTTTTTCTTTAGTATCATCTATGCCTTTTTTTGCATTGAGTATCATTCGCACTCCTAACCATTTATCGGAAACAATTGTTGTCTCATCGCCTTCTCCCTACATACCTCTTGCTCTTTGACCTTCTTCTTCTGATTCTGTTTCGCTTGCAAACTATGCTGCAAGTCACAAAGGGTTTTTATTGGTTGGCAATTTACATGCCAACCTTGGACATGTTGACAAGACATCGAGATATAGGGGAGACATGTGGTGGGGAGAGAAGTCCATGGTCTGCAATAATACCAGGCCATGTGCCTTATCGGCTCCTTTGTATTTGGCCTTGTGTGTCATCTTTTGTCTGTGTGTATGCTAGGGAGTGTGGTAGGTGTCTTATTTATGCTTGGCTCATAATGAATAACCAGTGCTCTTCATGTCTTGATCACATGTTAGGGGAATGTGTCAGAGAATTATTTTCTTCCTATTTACTGTGTTTTTAGCTAATTCTAACGTGCACGTTGCATTCCTTGTGGCCACTTGGGACACCTTCCATCTATTCTCTATGGAGTAATTGGGCATGCTATTCTTATGCACCTGGGCATCGGCTGTCTGTGCTCTTATTAATTCAATTTAACATGGAAGGCTACTGCTTTGCATCTTGGGAACTGTTATCATGTCCCTGCATTCTGCACACCCACTCTTCCCTTCCGTGCATCTGACCTTGGTGCTTCCTACGAACTTCTGTCAGCGAAGCTTCAAATCTTCTAAAATAAATGTGTTTTGTAAATTCAGCATATTGGATTCGAATGCCTTGCTAATTCTTGGGCCTGCTGCGGCTTCCATGTTTAAGAAAATGGCTGTACTTCTGCACTCTCGCCTCTATGTTGGTGACCTACATTTTTTTTTTCATACTACATTTGCCTTGTATTTTCCCTGCCTGTGAATGCTGCATCTAACCTGCCTTTAATTTCATCTGCCCTATCAGTGTAGTGAGTCCCGCACTTGGTATTCTGGGATCCTCCTCCCTTCTATGCTATATACAGCACACTACTTGTGCTTTCTGCTATCTAACTGTGATTCCTACTAATTAGCACACCCTAATTAATTCTTTATGGCAGAAGCGAAAACATTGTTTGTTTAAAGTTTTGTTTTTTGGAATCTGTTTTAGCTTGTCTTTCACCCTTAGATTCATAGGGAGGTAGGATTGCCTCTGCTAGTATTATTTTCTCACCTATACGGTAACGGTGAGGAGTAGGGGCAAGAATGGGTATCTGCATACTCATCTGAGTCGGGCCAGTATACCCGCCTGTTCATCTGCCCCATTACAGCCCTTTTACCACAGACAGAAGGAGTGCTTAAGAGTCCATTTCAGTCTTGAACTGGCTTTCAAAAAAGCCACAACTCCTGGAATACCATACATTAATTATATATTTGGAACACATATATTCAGAATTACATTGTAGTTATTTCCCACCCTACTCACAGTTCCCCTGAAAGGAGTTAGTATATTTGATACGTCTGCTGGGTCAATAGCATAAGGATTGTTCACGCCTCTATGATTTTGATCACTTGACATCACTGGCCAGCATCCCCACTCTGTAAATTGTTTCAGCACCACTGCAAAGGAGACTCCTATAGATCCTGTCATTACTGTAGCAAGGTCAGTGGCAGTGGCAGCTTGAATTAACAGAGGCTGGTTCACCTGTCGCTCTGCCCAAACATGCTGCTCAATTCCAAATGCTGCAGCTCTGCTAGGAAGCAGGGGTCAAGTCCTAAAACAAAAAGTGGGGGACTCGATAACATACTAATTGACATAGAAATTGAATGTGGCGTCACCAGAAATTAGCATATCAAGAGGCCCACCGGAAAAGTGGGGGGACGCCTGAAAAAAGAGGGGGGACCACGTGTACCCTCAACTTGAGCTCTGCTATAAAGTGGTATTTCCTTTTGTTAATGGAGCACAAAACCTCCAGCATACACAGCAGTGTATGCAGAGATAGAAGTGTAACATAAATTATTGGTTCGCCGTACCACTAGATCCTTTTCTTTTTACAGAGCGTACCTTTAGTTCAAAGGCTCAAGAAAGGCATCATTGACGCTTTTTTCTTTCTGCCAAGCCAAAAATAGAATCAGCTCAGGCTGGACGTTCAAGCACTGCCAGTGTCCCAAGTCACAGCTAGGCAGACACAAAAACAGCGTTTGTGGCTATGCAGGTTGTTAAGGTGATCCGGTTGCAAACACATTTCTTTTATCAGTGGAAGAGCCTTTCATATGCATGATGGTACATTTCCAACTCAAAGAGCTGCAAAGCACCAGTTACCTTGTACATCTGTGATAGTTAAAGTGAACAACACAAATGCCCATTTGTTTTATATCCATGATATCTACTATCTTGATAGCAAAAAAATAAAGTTGCTTTAAGGCACTAATCAATTGTTTTCAACGTCATGAATAACAACGTGGTGGATGTTTGTGACAAAGAATCTGCATAACCATCTGTGTTCATTACTAATAATAATAATAATTTCTTTAATGTGGTATAGAATGAAAATAAATTCAATCTTTACACATATAACTTTTACAAATCATAAACACATTATAATCAATTCACACTATATACACATATATAGAAAATAAAATCATAACTCGCTATCAACTAAAAACTTCTGCACATATAACTCGAGCTACTTGTGCTCCTCAATCTTGAAGTGCTTCCAGTCCATCCTTCAGATCGAGTTCAGCTTGTTGCCAGATGTTATAAAGTGCAATTAAGAGATGCATATTGTTACTGTTGGTACAGTAAAGCCAAACAGACTTTTCACGTATTGTTTCAAAATCGTGTACAAAATCCCACAGATGTCGTATAATTGTAGCTCTCAATGCCTGGCATTCGGTGAGAAGATGTCTGGCTGTCTCTAAACAATCTGGGGATTTGCAAAGACGGCATATGCGCTCATCCCTCGGGATTTTCTCCCAGGCCCCTCTCCTGTGTAGAGTGGGTAATTGCACTAATCTGAACAAGATGATGAATCGTCTAAGTCTTCTAGAAGGGCACAGCGATAAATAAGCTTGAGGCTTCATAAAATTATACAGATGATATTTAACAAACTGATATGTCTTGAGATTGCTTATATGCGCAAAATTCTCGAGCCAATCCCATAGCTCTATTTTTTTACCTAACGCATATAAGGTTTCTTTTGTTACATGCTTCTCTCTGTGTGTCCATCCAATGTCTGATAGGAGTTTGATCATATCTTTGTGAAAGGGTGAGGTCGAAGATTTTTTGAGCACCTCCTGTTGGATCACAGCAAGCAGGGGATTGGCCGAGTTGCCAGTCATCCTGAGGTAAAAGCCCACCCTTTTCCTCAATACCATAGCTTTGAGAGAGAGGAGACCCAGTTTGAGTCTGATCAGGGCCATTGGGACCCCCGACGGTAACTCCAAGATCCGTCTCCAAAACATACCCTCCAGTATTTGTAACCACCCCAATTCCATAGTATGCAAGGACTCAAGGCCGTAGGTGATCATAGGTGCAAATACTTGAATATGGAGCTGACGTGTCCCCCACAAGGTAAAACCACCTTGCTTATTTGTGAACGATACTATAAGGGAGATAACTTGTAAAGCTCTTAAAGTTCGCCCTTGTTTGCAAAGGAGATAATCGCCTAGGTGCTCAATGTCTACACCCAAATAACGATAGGTTGGAGCATAAGGGATTAAGCTACCATGTACCATCAGATTCACGCGAGTTACTCTTCTTCTCGTGAATCTTAGTACTTTGGTTTTGTCCAGATTGATGGTCAAGCCATTTTTACTGGCATATGCCCATAGGGAAGTTGTGGAGCGTCTTAGGCCGCCTATGGTATTATCGAAGACCACCAGATCGTCCACATATGCTAATACTGTGCATGAGGCTCCACCCACTTTAGGAGGACAATTATCAACCTCGGCTAGGACTATTGGAATGTCGTATACATATAAATTATAAATCAGGGGTGCTGTAACGCATCCCTGTTTTACCCGACCATCTTGAATCACATTGTGCGTTAGATCTCCTTCCTTATTTAGTCTAAGACACGCCGTGGTATTATGGTAGAGTAATTTTAAATAATGTGTTCATTACACAACTTATTTTATTACATGTCTTAAATCACAAAGTCCAGTGGGGTAAACTAGATTTTTCAGGTTGGCATTATCTTGCATTCTGGGACTTATATTTGACCTTTCAGAATGTGAAAATTAAAGCAGCAATGATATTCTTTTGGCTTAACATGTTGCCATAAGGGTGTACACGGTGTTATGTGGCCTTATTATGAAATTTGTATTTTTTGTAAGTAAACTACATAAGACATTACTACTGTAGACCTTGAAATCCGAGAACAATTTGAGCCAATGTTTGTGACCCTAGTCACCCCCCATCATCCCACTGCCTCCTTTTTAGATGCAGCCAGAGTACCACTAGTCCCTTTTTACCACTTCCACCACTGATTGTGTGTGTGTCTTGCGCCAGCTAAATGCTGGGGCTTGGTGAACCGGTCTCCTCTTGGGAATATCTCCTCATTTGTTCAGAGCTTTGGGAGAATTGGGTAGGCATGGGAGTAAAGAAAACAGGGTGTAACACAAGCAAATCGAGAACAATGCACATTTTTTCCTTGATCTTGACTCCTCTGATAACTTATTCGCTCTTATTGATTCACACACTTTCTAATTCCATTTGACGCATGTGTCAGCATGTCTGCACATTCCTCCCAAACAGCAATTTTCCGCACCCACAAATCAACAAAAGGTGCTTTGCCCATGGCCAAAAGAGAAGCAATTCTACAAGGACCATGGGCCTCATTACAAATTGCCCGGTATGGAAACAACGGTGGCGGTAAACCCGCCACCACCGCTGTTTCCATGCCGGGCGATCACAACTCCTGCAGGCGGGAGGTGATGTTCCCCCCAGGTCCGACCTGGCGGGTTTAACACCGCCCGCCTGCAGGCGGACGAGGAAAAATCGGTAGCATTACGAGATGCTGCCGGTGTTTCCATGATCCCCATTCCCTTTGAGTCCCATAGGACTCAATGGAATGGGGATTAACAACAATCCGCCTCCGTGATTCCCGGGAAACCGGGGTTGTAATGCCCCGGTAATTCCGGGAATCACGGAGGCGGAATGGTAATACGAGTCTGGCGGTAACAAGGCGGTTTTACCGCTGCGGTTACCGCCGGACTCGTAATGAGGCTCTCCTCCAGCAAGTCCCATTCTAGAGCCATGGCCGATGAGAACAACGCTCTATTAGCCAAGCCAGCCAAAAACGTAGCCTTTCTATTTCAAAACCTACAGTGTGTGTATCTACATTTCAAGGACTTTTGTGACTTAGGGAGAAAAAAAAAACTGCCTCGTTCTTATGTTCTTTTAATTTTTTTGGCGTACCCAATGTATTCTTGTTTACTCATCTTCGAAATGCACCTCAAGGATTTGTTCTGCCTACCAGATCAAATGGAGTGAGTGTTGAAATTCAGGGAAAGGTCTTCATCTTGTATGAACATCGAAATGAACCCCCTCCAATGTCTTAGACGCCTCTCCTGCCTGCCAATACTGTCCCTCGAGTTCCCAGCCAACACAAGATCACTGTAGGCTGATGTGGCTAAGCATCTGACCTCATGCGCACCCTTCCAAACCCACCACCAGACTTGGACTGGCCATTACAGCAATAGGGCAATGGATGAAAGACTAGCCCAGGAGGACGGTGTGGGAGTTTTGTAATTAAGAAATATTGTATTGATATTTTTTAAAGCGCTATATTGCGAGCAAGCCACCTCAATGCACATATATTGGTGCACTGTGCAGATGTTGCCTTGATGCAACCTACTAGCACCATCTTTTTTAAAATGAACGTATTTACACAAAATGCAACCCCGACAACACAAATATATTTTATCTTGAACATTTATGAAGTGAAGTTTGCGAATTTGGGCTGCTATTTTTTGTGGTACCTGGGCCTATTCTTACCACACTCCACAGAAAATGCCCCACTCAGGCAGCAGGCCCCCTCCCAGCCTCTGTTAACAAAAGTGTTGGATCTTGTGTCTCTGTATGCCCTTAATTTCCTGTTGCACCTTTCCGACAATGGGTATAGAAGAAACTCATTAACCGCGGCTGGTAGAACAGCCAGTGTGAGGTGCATTGTATTGAAGAACGCCTGTTCTCTCCCCCGTCAGAAAAGCAGCAACTGATCCCATGATAAGTCAAGGTCCGGCCTTGCATTGCTGCTGAACACAAAGCATGTGTTGAGCCCTCAAGTAGGCTATGATTGGTTTCTGGACACAGAAGAAGCACTTCACAGAGCCAGCCATTATAATAATCTTCTTAAGTGCTATTTCAGAATTCCTTCTGTTTTGCTGTGTAACGCAAGGTGTCTTCACTGTTCACATGTCATATATGTGACCCATCATTTTAAATGGGGCATTTCACTGATGCGCGCTCGTTTCAGACAAAGGACATTAGCATCGCCTTTAACAGTGTGACGAGTCAAGTGGTGATGTGAGTGGTGCAGATAGAGCTCAGTGAATTTTCGAAATAATGTGCAAACCTTCTATTAACACAAAAGATAGAGAAAAAAAACTATAGTTCAACTTCTCGCTTCAGCACATACGCTTTTCAAGCTGCAAGGTTTGCAATGTCCACAGTAGCTCCAAATTCACAGGCATGCTGAGGCTTTACTAGACTCGTCCTTGTCCGGGGGTACGTGTAGTGCACGCAGCACAGTGAAGCAAATATCCTACTCTGCACCCTGTCTCTGGAATAAGTTATCAAAGCATATCGGACTGCACCCCTCCATCCTACACTTGAGAAAAGACCCCAAGACTCTATACTTCAAACAACATCTGGCCAATTGCAGGTCCCTCCAGAGCTCCTCCCCTTTTCAGCTGCTGTAGCCCACGGGCGCATCCCATCTGTTGCTTTCCATCTAGGTTCACTCTTCATAAATTCCATACAGGCAATTCTAATAAGGCGAGAAACTAAAGGGAGACCTGCCTTTACCCTTATCCATATCGGGTGCACGCATGCTCAAAACTGCGCCCGCTTGTCCGAGCATAAGTGTAGGTGAAAATCACAGTGTTCCATTCACACATGAGTAAAGTGGTTGAATCTTGCTTTTGTCGACTGCACCCAACCACTCGAGACTATCATTGAGTTTATCGCCATTGACGTCTGTGAAAATACTGCTCACCCGGATGATCAATTTCAGACTGCACCGTCCATTTTGTGTTTTTAGAGGCACATCTTGGTGTTATTGACTTATAAATGTGCTTGTGTGGAGTTACACTCTAATGCTGCACAATGTGATCCTTATGGTTTGATGGTATAGCCTGTTTTAGCATCACTGCTTCACATTGTTCAGTCACATTTCAGATGTTGCACTGTTTTGAGGAACCCAAACAACAAAGATTATTTATTTTATTTTTACATTTTTTAAGTGCACAAAACCCTCAGGCATCTTGGTGCTGTTACACCCAGGTACTTTTTCATGACTGGCAATGGGCATAACCAAGGAGTAGAATGGATAGGAAGTCTTTAGGTGAGTAGCCATGCTTTCAGGGCCTTTCTGAATATCAAGTGAGAGTGCTGCGCTCTCAGGTGTGAAGGGAGGGTTTTCCACTGGAGAGCGGCAACTGAGTGAAAGCTCAAGCCTCCACCTTTTACTCTCTTGGTTATTGGGATGACTGTTCTGTGCACATAGGCCTTCCTTATTCTTCTGGAGGATTAAGCTTTGACAAGAGTTCGAGACAGATAGGGCGGCGCTGTCTTGGAGAGACATTTGTGGGTGGATAGCCAGTGTTTTAAAGATGATCCTTTCTTTGATTGTTTATGAGTCTAGCAATTTCCATGACAGCAGTATCGGACACCTCTGACTAGTTTACAAAACCTGCACATCAGCATTTTTTAACAGCTCTTGTAACGGTAGACGTGACACAAAATATGTGTGATAAAGCTAACCCAAGATACCAAATAATCACTGCACCTCTTTGCAAGGGTTATTACATGCAAATAGGTCTCCAATGGACCCGTAGAACTGAACTGACTTGGAGATCATCATGCCTCAAGAAGTTACTGGTTATATTGCAAAAAAAATGCAAATCAGCATACATAGGTTACAATGTCATACCACCATTCTCATTGGCTACCACCTATAGAACATGCCAATAACGGCCTATAGTCCCTGGACCAATTGGCCACACCTTACCTAAACCTAATCCCCTATCCATGTGGCCCTTTTCATTGTCACTATTAAATACAGGTACAGGATTGGCTAATAAGCATATTGATACACTAATGAATTATGACCGTCACGTGATGTGGACCCATCCGATCCAGTCACGTTCAAAGTAAGACTGGCTAGGCCAACTCTGCTTTGATAAGACAATGGGCTTGCTCATTATATAAGACGCTGTGGTGCACGCAAACTGCAATCCCGACAGTGTACTCAATTTATTGGCATCACTTCTGCCCCTCCTATCCCAAATCACAGAACATTCCAGAAACGGCACCCAGCTTATCTCCTTCAATCCCCAGGTGCCCAAGAATGGCGTGATGAGGGCACGACTCTTGAGTCTGAATTTCAGAGATTAATTTGCTTTTGGTTATACGTGTACTTTAAATGGGATGATCGCTACTTCGGAGAGGGCAGTAATACATCTTTGCCTGGCCTATTTGTATCACAGAACCTCAAGCACTATTCTCATGAATTTGTCCTTCAAAGGGTGCATCTCTACCTGCCCTCCCCACAGCTAACATTCCATTCCCACCGCTTTCAGGCCCTGCAGCAAGATACAATTTGTGTTTATCTATGCACCGCGGTTGCCTCTGACCTCAGCTTCTCTCTTGGGGAAAAGAAAGGGGATTCGTCTTGGGACTGAACAAAACAGAACCGCAGCTCGACATCAGGGCCTTCATTCTATTCTATTCATTGTATATGTAATGCTTAACTGATGCCCTGCGGGAGCACCTGGATCTTCACCGGTGGTATGAATAAACCCTGTTGTGTTTTGGGGGAAGGTGGGGTGAAAATGTTGGTGGACATTTTGCCTTGGCCCCAAATGTGGCACCTACAAACAAAGGGGACAATGAATACAGTGTTGGCTGCCTCTCCCCACCGCTCTCCCACTGCTCTCCCACTCCACAGACTACTGGGGAAGGACTGGACTCACCTTAATGTGTTTCAGCTGAAAACTTGCACTGGTACCAGTTGCTTCACTGATCCCTGCTGTCCAGACCTCCTGTGACACGTGTGGTGCTGGGGCGTGAGGACCCTCCTTCTTGAGGTTGTTTAAGTCTATGTTATAGTCCTTTTGTCCTGTTAATGTCTTTGTGCTTTCCTCTTTATGTTTTGCTTTTCGCTCCTTGAGTGCTTGCTTTCCTGACGTTCATTCTCTTAATTTGCAGGTCGCAGGTTGGCTGAACGCATTAAGATGGAGGAGAAGACCGGGTCACTCAGCGCATCCCAATGTAGTCTTTTTCCTTTCAGGCAGATTTGTCTTTGGCGCGGCACACGCATGATTAATTTTACTGCCTCTTCTTTTCCTGTACCTGTTACTGGCCTTAGTTAGTGCAGTGCACACTCGCTGCTTCCTTCTATGCCCGTCTTGCTGTTTTCCTTTGGCGCGGTTCACTTTTTGCGGTTTCTTCTCTTTTCTATTGCTTTCTTGCTGGTTTTCTCTGGCATGGTATGTGTGTGTTGCTTATTACTGTGTTTACATATCTTTGTGTCTTTACAGACAAGGATACTTCCCATGGAGCACAGAGCAGCTGTTCAGCTGCTTACTTGAAGAGCAGACATAACGTGAAGCAGGGAGTCAGCCTCAGGCTGTGGTCTTTATAGCCCTGGGCCACTTCCTAGTTGCATGGTAAGTAAAGTCTGCATAAACAGTTGTGAAACACGTTTCGGCCATGTTGGTTTTCTTGAGGAGTAATTTCTGAAGTGGCCATCTTGGAAAGGCAATCCAGTCACGCGTTGTGACTGCACCTGTTGCCTGGCCAGCCATGTACCGTAGTAGTCCAGTCCTCCCCACTACTCCTTGCCTTGCTTCTAAAATGTGCTCTAGTGGGATGAGGGGTGAGTGCCGTATAGCATTAAAAAAGTGAGTGTTGAGCCCTGTGGTCATGACAATATACTAGAGATTAAAATCCAATAAGGCGGCACTCCTGCCATACCGACCTGCTGACCTTGCTCTTACCACAGTACCTTTCTGACTCCATCTTCCACCTGCTTCAGCTCTCTCCTCACAGATCACTGAAAATGTAACTTTGTGTACTACTTCTAAATGCATGGCCTACACCACACGTCCCTATGTATAACCTCTATAACCACAACATTAATGTACTTGTTGCTTCTTCTCTGTTTCTATATATGGGTATCTAATATGTGTCAAAACTAACTAACCACAAGTGATACATGCTCCTTCTCTCATGCAAAGTTCATCCTGCTCACACTGTGGTATGGGCTAATAGGCTTTTCTCAGACTGTACCTTTTTGCCTGGCTTGGCACACTGTAGGTGCATCTCTACTCTCTTATTAATGCTCATTGTGCAGCCATGTCACCATGGATCCTACTCATTACTTGCTAGCAATCACTTGGACCTGGGTCTCTGAAGTGACTTCTTAACCCTTTGGAACCTCTGTCCTCCAAGTTGAAATATATGCCCCTCTTCCAAGCATGCTGCTGTATTCTCATCAGATGTGCATGACATAGCATAGCACCTACCTGCACTATCCGGAAGCACTAGTATGCAATGACCTTAAATCCCTTCCGACAAGGGTGTTGAAGGGGTGATGCTGTAGCTGTACTGCGTAGGCTTCCCTCACTTTGTTTCATATCCCACCCATTCAGCAGATCAAAGTGTAAACCTGTTTTTGTCAAGGTACATTACCTTAAATATTTCCTGGTTAGACAACTCCCCTATACTTTTCAGGCTATGGGAGGGATTTTGTCACCCCATGAAATACTCATGGAGATCATAAACTGGACCAAACGCATCAATATATTTTCTTCAGCTACTTTTACCAAAGCCATACCCTCTAAAAGCGTACTCTGCTCAATGACTATGATACTAGTTGCAATGTTATCAAGTTATTCTTATGGTATTGTTCCTATTGACAGAGCTGTTACTTTTAATAGTATAATATCTACTTAGGCATTTGCCATTTTAGCAATATTTGTCTGCCAACAATCACTCTTTTACTTGAAGTGAATATACAATATTATATAATTCCATTAATGGATTGCAGTAAATTGTAGGAGTGACAAGCAGAACGTCTTAAATTGGGTTTTGTCATAGCGCATTGCACTTTATTTGACACACCTGCCAAGAGCCTGTGGGGACTACAACTCCTGGGAAAACATTGAACGGCGCATCGTGCTCATAATTTCCCTGCACTGCAGGACTTAAACAACTGTTTAGGCCTGTTCAGGCTGGTTCTGTGATCTGCAGGATACCCTGCTCGTGGGAGGTTGAATATACCTCGTAAGTTGATAGATTTACAGTTAATGTTTATTTGTCCCACAGTGTATGCTAAGGAAGGAAGTTGTTGGGATGCAAGTGCAGCGTCTCAAACGTGGCAAGAGGTTAACCCTGTCTAAATTATATTAGCAAGGAGAGCTGGTCATTTAGTGTCAGTATTTTTGTTGTTTGGTTTAGTGTTTCTGCACACATGCTATTTGTAGTTAGCTTTAACACACTTTACAGAGCATCACACAGTGAAAGGAGCAGCTGCAACAATATTGTTATTATATTCAGAGTTTAGGCCCAGGATAGTTTAAGGACTTTGCAGCTAGCATCAGTGAAAAAGTTCTGCCTTGTTTGTATTTAGGAGAACTCAGAATATGTTGCTTTGGTAGTTGGTGAAAGGGTGGATGTAGCGCCACAGGGTGCAACCATTAAGCATTAAGTAGGATATATGTTGATTTTTTAGTAGCTGTTAGCCACGTTAGCAAGAGTTCTGCTGTTTTGAATTAGGCCACGTTAGAGTGTGCTGCTTCTGGTAGTTAGAGTATTAGGCCACATCTTGGAGCTTCTGTTCTTTTAATTTAATTAGATTGTATTCATCCTTCCCCCAGAGTGAGTGTTTAGACAGTCAAGGGCCCTGAAGCAAGGGTGAACCACTGCACAGGTAGTAGTCGATGGTGCAAGGCCGAGCAGTCCACAGGAGGTGTGAACGGAGTGCTTTATATCAGTTTTCCTCCTGCTGATTAGATTAATGCAGCAGCTGAGAAGGACAAATCTTACTGAGATCAAGGACTGGTGTCCAGACATTGCCACAGTGTTGAACTAGGATATAGTTATACTGCCCCCATTGAGGACTGGCTGGTGCATTACAACTACAGGTGTCAAGCCAAATAGAGCAAATAAATCCAAGAAAGGAATTCCTATGAGCAGTGTCTGAGCTGCTTTTTTTTATAAAGCCACCTGGTTCCCAAGAGCTATATGGAAGGATGTGTATCAGGAAAGCAACATGTTTCAAAATGGGAGTCGCAAGAGGGGCTGCCAAAAAGTACAGCTGCAAGGCCGAAGAGCCGTTCGGCGTTTCCAAGTTGTCTGGTCTCATGAAAAAGTAGTATTGTGTCCTCTTCATTGCCAAAGGATATTGACTTCATTGTTCACACTCGCTCATGATTGGGGCTTTTCAAGGGGCAGGCACATCACAATTATTTGAAGTTGTTTAGATCAATAAGGAAAGTCCATTGTTGCTACAAGTTACCTGAATGTAATGGACCAATCAGAACTAAGTATTTTTGCTGACTGCACAATTTGGTCATTCGCAGAAGGATGTACTCATGTCATCACGGATACTTAATTGACCAATGGGGTAGTAAAATATAGGTGATGTTTAGATTTCTGTATAGGGTATAACCAATAGGAAATGTGGGATTAACCTGTATTGCATATTTGTTGCCAATGTAGTTTTTGTGATTTTTGTTTTTAAAAGCTGTAACTAATGTGGACGTGTCAAGTGAGTTTTCAGTTTTCAGTTCTATGGAGCTGACTGACCCTCCTCGCCATATTTGCATGTAATAAACATGTTTTCCTTGCAAAACATGCACTACTTCTAGAACCCTTGGATTGCTTTTTTTATTATCGATCGATTTTTGGGTGTACCATACACAATTGGAGACCCCCATGTGATCGACAGATTCCCCCAGAGAGACTAAGGGCTACCCCACTGTGCATCCTGGGTCACGGTGCCCATGTGCAGTGACCAGTCCATGTGCACACCCTGAGAAGGTTTGCAGGCACCATGTTTCCAGAAGGCCTGCCTGAACCTTGGAGCGGGGTGCTGCACCCAGCTGTGCAGGCAATTGAAGGGAGATCCTGCACCGGAGAATATCGGAGGACACTTAAGAACGTGAGTGCACTCTTGTGGGGAAAATAACAGTTTTTGTGGGCAGTAGTAAGTAAAGGGAGAGAAGGGGAATCTCCTCGAAAACGAGGAAAGAAAATGTTTTGACTTTGTACACATTTTTTACTAATAGAGATGTGAAGCTCCCACACCGCGGGGTAAAATAACACCATAAATAGTAGTAAAGGTGAAGAATTGAAGTGGGGTATCTCCTCTTAGATGAGGAAAGACAGCGCTGTAGAGGAAGTCATGATCCTGTATGGAAAGGACCCAGTATCCCTCTGTATCTGGGTGAAAGGGGTGTGAGGACGGTTGAGTTCCCTCGTCTTGAGAGAAGGAGACAGAGGAAGGGTCTACACCAGTGTGTAAATAGTGTTTTGTTAGTGACTTTGTTAGTAGTTGTGTAGTTAAAAGGGGTTAATGTGCGGCATGAGTAGCCCATTGTGTAGATAGTGTCTTTTTGTGGTGATTATATTAGCAAAGGTGTTTTTTATGGGGGTAGGATTTTGGGGATTTTTGTTGTGTGAAGGTAGACTGTTTTTGTTGGGGTACTGTGTGTTTTGAGATGAGACACTGCTGCATCAGTATTTGGCAGATGTTTAGGTTTACGTAAGGTAGGATTTGAGAAGGACTAGGATCTTCACCAAGATAACGGATAGAAATAGCCTCTTGTTAGTGACAAGCTTCCACCCACTGTGCACAATCGACAGTCAGTTTTTACGTTATCGGAGGAACATCTATGAGGATGAGGAATATATGAGGCAATCTGAGGCAATCTGCCTCTCTATGCAAAAAATGTCAGGAAAGAGGATATAACCCGACGTCTATTATGATCATTGCAGAGAAAGTGGCTGCAATCAATAGAGAGACCTTGCTTACACCTAAAACTCGAAAGATGATTGCATGGTGTATGTCACTAACCATTCAACCCAGAGCAAGAAGATCAGGAACATCATTCAGAGGAACTTGCTAATGTTACAAATGGATCCCCAGATATAGCCACTCTTCCAGCAACCGCCCATTTTCGCCTACAGAAATAGTAGGGCCTTGAGGTACAGCTTCATTAGAGTGGAGGCTCCGACTAACCAGGCCGGATCGACAAAGCACAAACGAACTCCACCCTGCTACAACTGCCAGCATTGTAGCAATATCCTGCCGAGCAACACCATTTCACATCCACCCATAGGAAAACCCATTACATTAAAACACTTGTGTGCATGTGATTCGACAAATGTTGTGTATGCACTTAAATGTCCTTGCAGTTTTTATTATGTAGGGTTTATCATGAGGAAGGTGAAATTAAGATGGACTGAACACCTGTCTAATATTCGAACTAAAAATTTCAACTCACCAGTGGCCATGCACTTTGTCGAAGCGGGATACTCTATTGCCCAAATGAAGTGTATCATTTTAGAACAAGTCCAAGTGGGACTGAGAGGGGGAATGTACCTAAAAGTGGGGGGACGCCTGAAAAAAGAGGGGGGACCACGTGTACCCTCAACTTGAGCTCTGCTATAAAGTGGTATTTCCTTTTGTTAATGGAGCACAAAACCTCCAGCATACACAGCAGTGTATGCAGAGATAGAAGTGTAACATAAATTATTGGTTCGCCGTACCACTAGATCCTTTTCTTTTTACAGAGCGTACCTTTAGTTCAAAGGCTCAAGAAAGGCATCATTGACGCTTTTTTCTTTCTGCCAAGCCAAAAATAGAATCAGCTCAGGCTGGACGTTCAAGCACTGCCAGTGTCCCAAGTCACAGCTAGGCAGACACAAAAACAGCGTTTGTGGCTATGCAGGTTGTTAAGGTGATCCGGTTGCAAACACATTTCTTTTATCAGTGGAAGAGCCTTTCATATGCATGATGGTACATTTCCAACTCAAAGAGCTGCAAAGCACCAGTTACCTTGTACATCTGTGATAGTTAAAGTGAACAACACAAATGCCCATTTGTTTTATATCCATGATATCTACTATCTTGATAGCAAAAAAATAAAGTTGCTTTAAGGCACTAATCAATTGTTTTCAACGTCATGAATAACAACGTGGTGGATGTTTGTGACAAAGAATCTGCATAACCATCTGTGTTCATTACTAATAATAATAATAATTTCTTTAATGTGGTATAGAATGAAAATAAATTCAATCTTTACACATATAACTTTTACAAATCATAAACACATTATAATCAATTCACACTATATACACATATATAGAAAATAAAATCATAACTCGCTATCAACTAAAAACTTCTGCACATATAACTCGAGCTACTTGTGCTCCTCAATCTTGAAGTGCTTCCAGTCCATCCTTCAGATCGAGTTCAGCTTGTTGCCAGATGTTATAAAGTGCAATTAAGAGATGCATATTGTTACTGTTGGTACAGTAAAGCCAAACAGACTTTTCACGTATTGTTTCAAAATCGTGTACAAAATCCCACAGATGTCGTATAATTGTAGCTCTCAATGCCTGGCATTCGGTGAGAAGATGTCTGGCTGTCTCTAAACAATCTGGGGATTTGCAAAGACGGCATATGCGCTCATCCCTCGGGATTTTCTCCCAGGCCCCTCTCCTGTGTAGAGTGGGTAATTGCACTAATCTGAACAAGATGATGAATCGTCTAAGTCTTCTAGAAGGGCACAGCGATAAATAAGCTTGAGGCTTCATAAAATTATACAGATGATATTTAACAAACTGATATGTCTTGAGATTGCTTATATGCGCAAAATTCTCGAGCCAATCCCATAGCTCTATTTTTTTACCTAACGCATATAAGGTTTCTTTTGTTACATGCTTCTCTCTGTGTGTCCATCCAATGTCTGATAGGAGTTTGATCATATCTTTGTGAAAGGGTGAGGTCGAAGATTTTTTGAGCACCTCCTGTTGGATCACAGCAAGCAGGGGATTGGCCGAGTTGCCAGTCATCCTGAGGTAAAAGCCCACCCTTTTCCTCAATACCATAGCTTTGAGAGAGAGGAGACCCAGTTTGAGTCTGATCAGGGCCATTGGGACCCCCGACGGTAACTCCAAGATCCGTCTCCAAAACATACCCTCCAGTATTTGTAACCACCCCAATTCCATAGTATGCAAGGACTCAAGGCCGTAGGTGATCATAGGTGCAAATACTTGAATATGGAGCTGACGTGTCCCCCACAAGGTAAAACCACCTTGCTTATTTGTGAACGATACTATAAGGGAGATAACTTGTAAAGCTCTTAAAGTTCGCCCTTGTTTGCAAAGGAGATAATCGCCTAGGTGCTCAATGTCTACACCCAAATAACGATAGGTTGGAGCATAAGGGATTAAGCTACCATGTACCATCAGATTCACGCGAGTTACTCTTCTTCTCGTGAATCTTAGTACTTTGGTTTTGTCCAGATTGATGGTCAAGCCATTTTTACTGGCATATGCCCATAGGGAAGTTGTGGAGCGTCTTAGGCCGCCTATGGTATTATCGAAGACCACCAGATCGTCCACATATGCTAATACTGTGCATGAGGCTCCACCCACTTTAGGAGGACAATTATCAACCTCGGCTAGGACTATTGGAATGTCGTATACATATAAATTATAAATCAGGGGTGCTGTAACGCATCCCTGTTTTACCCGACCATCTTGAATCACATTGTGCGTTAGATCTCCTTCCTTATTTAGTCTAAGACACGCCGTGGTATTATGGTAGAGTAATTTTAAATAATGTGTTCATTACACAACTTATTTTATTACATGTCTTAAATCACAAAGTCCAGTGGGGTAAACTAGATTTTTCAGGTTGGCATTATCTTGCATTCTGGGACTTATATTTGACCTTTCAGAATGTGAAAATTAAAGCAGCAATGATATTCTTTTGGCTTAACATGTTGCCATAAGGGTGTACACGGTGTTATGTGGCCTTATTATGAAATTTGTATTTTTTGTAAGTAAACTACATAAGACATTACTACTGTAGACCTTGAAATCCGAGAACAATTTGAGCCAATGTTTGTGACCCTAGTCACCCCCCATCATCCCACTGCCTCCTTTTTAGATGCAGCCAGAGTACCACTAGTCCCTTTTTACCACTTCCACCACTGATTGTGTGTGTGTCTTGCGCCAGCTAAATGCTGGGGCTTGGTGAACCGGTCTCCTCTTGGGAATATCTCCTCATTTGTTCAGAGCTTTGGGAGAATTGGGTAGGCATGGGAGTAAAGAAAACAGGGTGTAACACAAGCAAATCGAGAACAATGCACATTTTTTCCTTGATCTTGACTCCTCTGATAACTTATTCGCTCTTATTGATTCACACACTTTCTAATTCCATTTGACGCATGTGTCAGCATGTCTGCACATTCCTCCCAAACAGCAATTTTCCGCACCCACAAATCAACAAAAGGTGCTTTGCCCATGGCCAAAAGAGAAGCAATTCTACAAGGACCATGGGCCTCATTACAAATTGCCCGGTATGGAAACAACGGTGGCGGTAAACCCGCCACCACCGCTGTTTCCATGCCGGGCGATCACAACTCCTGCAGGCGGGAGGTGATGTTCCCCCCAGGTCCGACCTGGCGGGTTTAACACCGCCCGCCTGCAGGCGGACGAGGAAAAATCGGTAGCATTACGAGATGCTGCCGGTGTTTCCATGATCCCCATTCCCTTTGAGTCCCATAGGACTCAATGGAATGGGGATTAACAACAATCCGCCTCCGTGATTCCCGGGAAACCGGGGTTGTAATGCCCCGGTAATTCCGGGAATCACGGAGGCGGAATGGTAATACGAGTCTGGCGGTAACAAGGCGGTTTTACCGCTGCGGTTACCGCCGGACTCGTAATGAGGCTCTCCTCCAGCAAGTCCCATTCTAGAGCCATGGCCGATGAGAACAACGCTCTATTAGCCAAGCCAGCCAAAAACGTAGCCTTTCTATTTCAAAACCTACAGTGTGTGTATCTACATTTCAAGGACTTTTGTGACTTAGGGAGAAAAAAAAAACTGCCTCGTTCTTATGTTCTTTTAATTTTTTTGGCGTACCCAATGTATTCTTGTTTACTCATCTTCGAAATGCACCTCAAGGATTTGTTCTGCCTACCAGATCAAATGGAGTGAGTGTTGAAATTCAGGGAAAGGTCTTCATCTTGTATGAACATCGAAATGAACCCCCTCCAATGTCTTAGACGCCTCTCCTGCCTGCCAATACTGTCCCTCGAGTTCCCAGCCAACACAAGATCACTGTAGGCTGATGTGGCTAAGCATCTGACCTCATGCGCACCCTTCCAAACCCACCACCAGACTTGGACTGGCCATTACAGCAATAGGGCAATGGATGAAAGACTAGCCCAGGAGGACGGTGTGGGAGTTTTGTAATTAAGAAATATTGTATTGATATTTTTTAAAGCGCTATATTGCGAGCAAGCCACCTCAATGCACATATATTGGTGCACTGTGCAGATGTTGCCTTGATGCAACCTACTAGCACCATCTTTTTTAAAATGAACGTATTAACACAAAATGCAACCCCGACAACACAAATATATTTTATCTTGAACATTTATGAAGTGAAGTTTGCGAATTTGGGCTGCTATTTTTTGTGGTACCTGGGCCTATTCTTACCACACTCCACAGAAAATGCCCCACTCAGGCAGCAGGCCCCCTCCCAGCCTCTGTTAACAAAAGTGTTGGATCTTGTGTCTCTGTATGCCCTTAATTTCCTGTTGCACCTTTCCGACAATGGGTATAGAAGAAACTCATTAACCGCGGCTGGTAGAACAGCCAGTGTGAGGTGCATTGTATTGAAGAACGCCTGTTCTCTCCCCCGTCAGAAAAGCAGCAACTGATCCCATGATAAGTCAAGGTCCGGCCTTGCATTGCTGCTGAACACAAAGCATGTGTTGAGCCCTCAAGTAGGCTATGATTGGTTTCTGGACACAGAAGAAGCACTTCACAGAGCCAGCCATTATAATAATCTTCTTAAGTGCTATTTCAGAATTCCTTCTGTTTTGCTGTGTAACGCAAGGTGTCTTCACTGTTCACATGTCATATATGTGACCCATCATTTTAAATGGGGCATTTCACTGATGCGCGCTCGTTTCAGACAAAGGACATTAGCATCGCCTTTAACAGTGTGACGAGTCAAGTGGTGATGTGAGTGGTGCAGATAGAGCTCAGTGAATTTTCGAAATAATGTGCAAACCTTCTATTAACACAAAAGATAGAGAAAAAAAACTATAGTTCAACTTCTCGCTTCAGCACATACGCTTTTCAAGCTGCAAGGTTTGCAATGTCCACAGTAGCTCCAAATTCACAGGCATGCTGAGGCTTTACTAGACTCGTCCTTGTCCGGGGGTACGTGTAGTGCACGCAGCACAGTGAAGCAAATATCCTACTCTGCACCCTGTCTCTGGAATAAGTTATCAAAGCATATCGGACTGCACCCCTCCATCCTACACTTGAGAAAAGACCCCAAGACTCTATACTTCAAACAACATCTGGCCAATTGCAGGTCCCTCCAGAGCTCCTCCCCTTTTCAGCTGCTGTAGCCCACGGGCGCATCCCATCTGTTGCTTTCCATCTAGGTTCACTCTTCATAAATTCCATACAGGCAATTCTAATAAGGCGAGAAACTAAAGGGAGACCTGCCTTTACCCTTATCCATATCGGGTGCACGCATGCTCAAAACTGCGCCCGCTTGTCCGAGCATAAGTGTAGGTGAAAATCACAGTGTTCCATTCACACATGAGTAAAGTGGTTGAATCTTGCTTTTGTCGACTGCACCCAACCACTCGAGACTATCATTGAGTTTATCGCCATTGACGTCTGTGAAAATACTGCTCACCCGGATGATCAATTTCAGACTGCACCGTCCATTTTGTGTTTTTAGAGGCACATCTTGGTGTTATTGACTTATAAATGTGCTTGTGTGGAGTTACACTCTAATGCTGCACAATGTGATCCTTATGGTTTGATGGTATAGCCTGTTTTAGCATCACTGCTTCACATTGTTCAGTCACATTTCAGATGTTGCACTGTTTTGAGGAACCCAAACAACAAAGATTATTTATTTTATTTTTACATTTTTTAAGTGCACAAAACCCTCAGGCATCTTGGTGCTGTTACACCCAGGTACTTTTTCATGACTGGCAATGGGCATAACCAAGGAGTAGAATGGATAGGAAGTCTTTAGGTGAGTAGCCATGCTTTCAGGGCCTTTCTGAATATCAAGTGAGAGTGCTGCGCTCTCAGGTGTGAAGGGAGGGTTTTCCACTGGAGAGCGGCAACTGAGTGAAAGCTCAAGCCTCCACCTTTTACTCTCTTGGTTATTGGGATGACTGTTCTGTGCACATAGGCCTTCCTTATTCTTCTGGAGGATTAAGCTTTGACAAGAGTTCGAGACAGATAGGGCGGCGCTGTCTTGGAGAGACATTTGTGGGTGGATAGCCAGTGTTTTAAAGATGATCCTTTCTTTGATTGTTTATGAGTCTAGCAATTTCCATGACAGCAGTATCGGACACCTCTGACTAGTTTACAAAACCTGCACATCAGCATTTTTTAACAGCTCTTGTAACGGTAGACGTGACACAAAATATGTGTGATAAAGCTAACCCAAGATACCAAATAATCACTGCACCTCTTTGCAAGGGTTATTACATGCAAATAGGTCTCCAATGGACCCGTAGAACTGAACTGACTTGGAGATCATCATGCCTCAAGAAGTTACTGGTTATATTGCAAAAAAAATGCAAATCAGCATACATAGGTTACAATGTCATACCACCATTCTCATTGGCTACCACCTATAGAACATGCCAATAACGGCCTATAGTCCCTGGACCAATTGGCCACACCTTACCTAAACCTAATCCCCTATCCATGTGGCCCTTTTCATTGTCACTATTAAATACAGGTACAGGATTGGCTAATAAGTATATTGATACACTAATGAATTATGACCGTCACGTGATGTGGACCCATCCGATCCAGTCACGTTCAAAGTAAGACTGGCTAGGCCAACTCTGCTTTGATAAGACAATGGGCTTGCTCATTATATAAGACGCTGTGGTGCACGCAAACTGCAATCCCGACAGTGTACTCAATTTATTGGCATCACTTCTGCCCCTCCTATCCCAAATCACAGAACATTCCAGAAACGGCACCCAGCTTATCTCCTTCAATCCCCAGGTGCCCAAGAATGGCGTGATGAGGGCACGACTCTTGAGTCTGAATTTCAGAGATTAATTTGCTTTTGGTTATACGTGTACTTTAAATGGGATGATCGCTACTTCGGAGAGGGCAGTAATACATCTTTGCCTGGCCTATTTGTATCACAGAACCTCAAGCACTATTCTCATGAATTTGTCCTTCAAAGGGTGCATCTCTACCTGCCCTCCCCACAGCTAACATTCCATTCCCACCGCTTTCAGGCCCTGCAGCAAGATACAATTTGTGTTTATCTATGCACCGCGGTTGCCTCTGACCTCAGCTTCTCTCTTGGGGAAAAGAAAGGGGATTCGTCTTGGGACTGAACAAAACAGAACCGCAGCTCGACATCAGGACCTTCATTCTATTCTATTCATTGTATATGTAATGCTTAACTGATGCCCTGCGGGAGCACCTGGATCTTCACCGGTGGTATGAATAAACCCTGTTGTGTTTTGGGGGAAGGTGGGGTGAAAATGTTGGTGGACATTTTGCCTTGGCCCCAAATGTGGCACCTACAAACAAAGGGGACAATGAATACAGTGTTGGCTGCCTCTCCCCACCGCTCTCCCACTGCTCTCCCACTCCACAGACTACTGGGGAAGGACTGGACTCACCTTAATGTGTTTCAGCTGAAAACTTGCACTGGTACCAGTTGCTTCACTGATCCCTGCTGTCCAGACCTCCTGTGACACGTGTGGTGCTGGGGCGTGAGGACCCTCCTTCTTGAGGTTGTTTAAGTCTATGTTATAGTCCTTTTGTCCTGTTAATGTCTTTGTGCTTTCCTCTTTATGTTTTGCTTTTCGCTCCTTGAGTGCTTGCTTTCCTGACGTTCATTCTCTTAATTTGCAGGTCGCAGGTTGGCTGAACGCATTAAGATGGAGGAGAAGACCGGGTCACTCAGCGCATCCCAATGTAGTCTTTTTCCTTTCAGGCAGATTTGTCTTTGGCGCGGCACACGCATGATTAATTTTACTGCCTCTTCTTTTCCTGTACCTGTTACTGGCCTTAGTTAGTGCAGTGCACACTCGCTGCTTCCTTCTATGCCCGTCTTGCTGTTTTCCTTTGGCGCGGTTCACTTTTTGCGGTTTCTTCTCTTTTCTATTGCTTTCTTGCTGGTTTTCTCTGGCATGGTATGTGTGTGTTGCTTATTACTGTGTTTACATATCTTTGTGTCTTTACAGACAAGGATACTTCCCATGGAGCACAGAGCAGCTGTTCAGCTGCTTACTTGAAGAGCAGACATAACGTGAAGCAGGGAGTCAGCCTCAGGCTGTGGTCTTTATAGCCCTGGGCCACTTCCTAGTTGCATGGTAAGTAAAGTCTGCATAAACAGTTGTGAAACACGTTTCGGCCATGTTGGTTTTCTTGAGGAGTAATTTCTGAAGTGGCCATCTTGGAAAGGCAATCCAGTCACGCGTTGTGACTGCACCTGTTGCCTGGCCAGCCATGTACCGTAGTAGTCCAGTCCTCCCCACTACTCCTTGCCTTGCTTCTAAAATGTGCTCTAGTGGGATGAGGGGTGAGTGCCGTATAGCATTAAAAAAGTGAGTGTTGAGCCCTGTGGTCATGACAATATACTAGAGATTAAAATCCAATAAGGCGGCACTCCTGCCATACCGACCTGCTGACCTTGCTCTTACCACAGTACCTTTCTGACTCCATCTTCCACCTGCTTCAGCTCTCTCCTCACAGATCACTGAAAATGTAACTTTGTGTACTACTTCTAAATGCATGGCCTACACCACACGTCCCTATGTATAACCTCTATAACCACAACATTAATGTACTTGTTGCTTCTTCTCTGTTTCTATATATGGGTATCTAATATGTGTCAAAACTAACTAACCACAAGTGATACATGCTCCTTCTCTCATGCAAAGTTCATCCTGCTCACACTGTGGTATGGGCTAATAGGCTTTTCTCAGACTGTACCTTTTTGCCTGGCTTGGCACACTGTAGGTGCATCTCTACTCTCTTATTAATGCTCATTGTGCAGCCATGTCACCATGGATCCTACTCATTACTTGCTAGCAATCACTTGGACCTGGGTCTCTGAAGTGACTTCTTAACCCTTTGGAACCTCTGTCCTCCAAGTTGAAATATATGCCCCTCTTCCAAGCATGCTGCTGTATTCTCATCAGATGTGCATGACATAGCATAGCACCTACCTGCACTATCCGGAAGCACTAGTATGCAATGACCTTAAATCCCTTCCGACAAGGGTGTTGAAGGGGTGATGCTGTAGCTGTACTGCGTAGGCTTCCCTCACTTTGTTTCATATCCCACCCATTCAGCAGATCAAAGTGTAAACCTGTTTTTGTCAAGGTACATTACCTTAAATATTTCCTGGTTAGACAACTCCCCTATACTTTTCAGGCTATGGGAGGGATTTTGTCACCCCATGAAATACTCATGGAGATCATAAACTGGACCAAACGCATCAATATATTTTCTTCAGCTACTTTTACCAAAGCCATACCCTCTAAAAGCGTACTCTGCTCAATGACTATGATACTAGTTGCAATGTTATCAAGTTATTCTTATGGTATTGTTCCTATTGACAGAGCTGTTACTTTTAATAGTATAATATCTACTTAGGCATTTGCCATTTTAGCAATATTTGTCTGCCAACAATCACTCTTTTACTTGAAGTGAATATACAATATTATATAATTCCATTAATGGATTGCAGTAAATTGTAGGAGTGACAAGCAGAACGTCTTAAATTGGGTTTTGTCATAGCGCATTGCACTTTATTTGACACACCTGCCAAGAGCCTGTGGGGACTACAACTCCTGGGAAAACATTGAACGGCGCATCGTGCTCATAATTTCCCTGCACTGCAGGACTTAAACAACTGTTTAGGCCTGTTCAGGCTGGTTCTGTGATCTGCAGGATACCCTGCTCGTGGGAGGTTGAATATACCTCGTAAGTTGATAGATTTACAGTTAATGTTTATTTGTCCCACAGTGTATGCTAAGGAAGGAAGTTGTTGGGATGCAAGTGCAGCGTCTCAAACGTGGCAAGAGGTTAACCCTGTCTAAATTATATTAGCAAGGAGAGCTGGTCATTTAGTGTCAGTATTTTTGTTGTTTGGTTTAGTGTTTCTGCACACATGCTATTTGTAGTTAGCTTTAACACACTTTACAGAGCATCACACAGTGAAAGGAGCAGCTGCAACAATATTGTTATTATATTCAGAGTTTAGGCCCAGGATAGTTTAAGGACTTTGCAGCTAGCATCAGTGAAAAAGTTCTGCCTTGTTTGTATTTAGGAGAACTCAGAATATGTTGCTTTGGTAGTTGGTGAAAGGGTGGATGTAGCGCCACAGGGTGCAACCATTAAGCATTAAGTAGGATATATGTTGATTTTTTAGTAGCTGTTAGCCACGTTAGCAAGAGTTCTGCTGTTTTGAATTAGGCCACGTTAGAGTGTGCTGCTTCTGGTAGTTAGAGTATTAGGCCACATCTTGGAGCTTCTGTTCTTTTAATTTAATTAGATTGTATTCATCCTTCCCCCAGAGTGAGTGTTTAGACAGTCAAGGGCCCTGAAGCAAGGGTGAACCACTGCACAGGTAGTAGTCGATGGTGCAAGGCCGAGCAGTCCACAGGAGGTGTGAACGGAGTGCTTTATATCAGTTTTCCTCCTGCTGATTAGATTAATGCAGCAGCTGAGAAGGACAAATCTTACTGAGATCAAGGACTGGTGTCCAGACATTGCCACAGTGTTGAACTAGGATATAGTTATACTGCCCCCATTGAGGACTGGCTGGTGCATTACAACTACAGGTGTCAAGCCAAATAGAGCAAATAAATCCAAGAAAGGAATTCCTATGAGCAGTGTCTGAGCTGCTTTTTTTTATAAAGCCACCTGGTTCCCAAGAGCTATATGGAAGGATGTGTATCAGGAAAGCAACATGTTTCAAAATGGGAGTCGCAAGAGGGGCTGCCAAAAAGTACAGCTGCAAGGCCGAAGAGCCGTTCGGCGTTTCCAAGTTGTCTGGTCTCATGAAAAAGTAGTATTGTGTCCTCTTCATTGCCAAAGGATATTGACTTCATTGTTCACACTCGCTCATGATTGGGGCTTTTCAAGGGGCAGGCACATCACAATTATTTGAAGTTGTTTAGATCAATAAGGAAAGTCCATTGTTGCTACAAGTTACCTGAATGTAATGGACCAATCAGAACTAAGTATTTTTGCTGACTGCACAATTTGGTCATTCGCAGAAGGATGTACTCATGTCATCACGGATACTTAATTGACCAATGGGGTAGTAAAATATAGGTGATGTTTAGATTTCTGTATAGGGTATAACCAATAGGAAATGTGGGATTAACCTGTATTGCATATTTGTTGCCAATGTAGTTTTTGTGATTTTTGTTTTTAAAAGCTGTAACTAATGTGGACGTGTCAAGTGAGTTTTCAGTTTTCAGTTCTATGGAGCTGACTGACCCTCCTCGCCATATTTGCATGTAATAAACATGTTTTCCTTGCAAAACATGCACTACTTCTAGAACCCTTGGATTGCTTTTTTTATTATCGATCGATTTTTGGGTGTACCATACACAATTGGAGACCCCCATGTGATCGACAGATTCCCCCAGAGAGACTAAGGGCTACCCCACTGTGCATCCTGGGTCACGGTGCCCATGTGCAGTGACCAGTCCATGTGCACACCCTGAGAAGGTTTGCAGGCACCATGTTTCCAGAAGGCCTGCCTGAACCTTGGAGCGGGGTGCTGCACCCAGCTGTGCAGGCAATTGAAGGGAGATCCTGCACCGGAGAATATCGGAGGACACTTAAGAACGTGAGTGCACTCTTGTGGGGAAAATAACAGTTTTTGTGGGCAGTAGTAAGTAAAGGGAGAGAAGGGGAATCTCCTCGAAAACGAGGAAAGAAAATGTTTTGACTTTGTACACATTTTTTACTAATAGAGATGTGAAGCTCCCACACCGCGGGGTAAAATAACACCATAAATAGTAGTAAAGGTGAAGAATTGAAGTGGGGTATCTCCTCTTAGATGAGGAAAGACAGCGCTGTAGAGGAAGTCATGATCCTGTATGGAAAGGACCCAGTATCCCTCTGTATCTGGGTGAAAGGGGTGTGAGGACGGTTGAGTTCCCTCGTCTTGAGAGAAGGAGACAGAGGAAGGGTCTACACCAGTGTGTAAATAGTGTTTTGTTAGTGACTTTGTTAGTAGTTGTGTAGTTAAAAGGGGTTAATGTGCGGCATGAGTAGCCCATTGTGTAGATAGTGTCTTTTTGTGGTGATTATATTAGCAAAGGTGTTTTTTATGGGGGTAGGATTTTGGGGATTTTTGTTGTGTGAAGGTAGACTGTTTTTGTTGGGGTACTGTGTGTTTTGAGATGAGACACTGCTGCATCAGTATTTGGCAGATGTTTAGGTTTACGTAAGGTAGGATTTGAGAAGGACTAGGATCTTCACCAAGATAACGGATAGAAATAGCCTCTTGTTAGTGACAAGCTTCCACCCACTGTGCACAATCGACAGTCAGTTTTTACGTTATCGGAGGAACATCTATGAGGATGAGGAATATATGAGGCAATCTGAGGCAATCTGCCTCTCTATGCAAAAAATGTCAGGAAAGAGGATATAACCCGACGTCTATTATGATCATTGCAGAGAAAGTGGCTGCAATCAATAGAGAGACCTTGCTTACACCTAAAACTCGAAAGATGATTGCATGGTGTATGTCACTAACCATTCAACCCAGAGCAAGAAGATCAGGAACATCATTCAGAGGAACTTGCTAATGTTACAAATGGATCCCCAGATATAGCCACTCTTCCAGCAACCGCCCATTTTCGCCTACAGAAATAGTAGGGCCTTGAGGTACAGCTTCATTAGAGTGGAGGCTCCGACTAACCAGGCCGGATCGACAAAGCACAAACGAACTCCACCCTGCTACAACTGCCAGCATTGTAGCAATATCCTGCCGAGCAACACCATTTCACATCCACCCATAGGAAAACCCATTACATTAAAACACTTGTGTGCATGTGATTCGACAAATGTTGTGTATGCACTTAAATGTCCTTGCAGTTTTTATTATGTAGGGTTTATCATGAGGAAGGTGAAATTAAGATGGACTGAACACCTGTCTAATATTCGAACTAAAAATTTCAACTCACCAGTGGCCATGCACTTTGTCGAAGCGGGATACTCTATTGCCCAAATGAAGTGTATCATTTTAGAACAAGTCCAAGTGGGACTGAGAGGGGGAATGTACCTAAAAGTCTGTTACAAAGGGAGATAATATGGATTGATCTGTTGAATTGCCTTAGCCCAAGAGGCATGAATTGTGATTTCGATCTCATTTGCTTTGTCTAAACACTATGTATTGTGAATTTGATCTTATGTGTTCTGTTTTAAAACTATGACTGTACTATCAGAATAACATCAATATGAATCTAGGGATTAGCTCTAGAGCACGTAGGGGTAAACCTGTGAGACTGGGAGTGAGGAAATCCCACAAGAACTGTTCCTTGAGGGACTACGCCATAGGAGATTGTGAGTAGATGTATGTACCGAGAGGAAAAACACTCTGTATGCACCAGTACCCCCTCACTAAACTAGCAATACGATTACTCTACCGGGCGCTTCTTACTGGGAAGCTAGGCTTTTGCTGTTGAAACATCTCCAATTATTCTGTATCATGCAACAGTTAACATATATCCTAGAGCATTAGCAATGCTATGATACAATGTTATGCTCGGGTCAGACTTGATTGGGGGAATTCCATCTAATCCTCCAATACCCACCTGAACGATTTTTCTCTAATTAATGCGAGCAATGGGGAACCCCGCAGTTTCGTGCTGTGGTTTTGCCCCGTTTCTCGCATCCCCTAATCTGTTGCTACATATAGGAACTTAGGGGCGATTCGCAGAGAGACACTACTTAGAGACCCCCTGCGGCGTTTGCCTCTTTTGATGCAATCTGATTCGATTTAGCACATTATGGACATACGAAATGTATCGGAATTTCTTTAGCCACGTTAGATCTTACTGAATTCAATAAAGTGTACTCCGCTGTGATTACTAGTCTTTACATTAATTCTGCACAATCATGCACAATCTAATTATATCAGTCGGACTAGTCCTATACCAAGATGGTGACCATGGGCACAACGCGCATGAGCCGATGAGCGTCGCTCCCATGGAAACCATAAACACAGAACAGAGCCGAGTAGGCGCATCTTGCTGGCGGGCGGCTCGGTTTGTGCACTGAGAAGAGTTTAGGTGAGTAGTGCAGCGAGATACAGGGCTTGTGTCTTTTTGTCTGTATCTCCATATACTACTGCAATGCAGGTGAATGATGGAGTTCATAAAGATTTTTATCTATTTTCATGAGTCACCAGTGGCAACTGAGTGTCTGGACTGTATAGTGATTAACATGCGACTGTATTGGCTCTATAGCCGCGCATACAGTTTTGTATGTTTTTTAACATTCTAATTCGTCGCCAGTAGTCTTTGAGTTATTAATATTAACACAGTCTAGTATGTGGCAGTATCTATGTAAGGCGCTACCTTCATAAGAAACACTCTACTATTATGATCTAGGACATTTCAAAATGTGAATAGCAACAGTCTGCCCAAGTCGTGTGAGAATATATCTCACTTTCTCTAATTTCTTCCACCCTTTAGCTTCTGCAGTGGGAGAGCCATCGCTCTACATCACGTCATTACCCAGTTTCTGGAGCTGTCCTTCCTGCCAGGTAAGTATTGATAGAGCACATCTGTTACATACCTAATGTCTTTACCGGATAACTTCACCGTAGATAACTTTAGCCTGCTCCCAGTAATACTATCTGTTTGTTATGCAGGTAGGAGTCCTATATCTTCCATTTCCATCAGAATACAAGGTTAGTAACTTAGAATCTGACTCTTAGTTAGGCATCATACATTTCACGGGATCTAATTAGTTTACTCTCATCTTTCTAGGATAGAAAATGAAAATGTTTTTGAACATTACATGGAACTAAAAGCTTCTAGACGTGAAGATGGATTCTGCGGAATCCAAAACGAAGTTGGCACTTATGATTTAGAGAGGAGTGTTTTGGATGTTTTACCAAAGAGATATATCTGAATTTCTTATATCTACACTGTTATATATACTACGAACGTATATGGTGTATTATTGGGCTTTTTGAGCTACATATTGGCTCTGACAAAATGTTGTTCTTACAACAGATTAGGAATATTCTGTCGAAACACCATATGCTTTGTACTGTTTTTGTACAATTTGTTGTTTTCTTGCTTTATTTGTATATAAAATCTTGTTTACCTGTTTTTACTGAAGTAACAGTCCTGTTGTTCTTGGTTGCTTTATTGTCACTAAGGCAGGATTTATACGCGTGGATTTGCTTTTTAAGATTAATGGATGCTAAGCAATAATGTGAGAATGATCAATTTGAGATTACTCGTCACAGTGCTCTATTGAGAGGGTTACCCCCTACAGGAGGTTCCTTATCTCTCTAGATCCTGAATGTTTTTGGAATTTTATATCCCTCTAGGATTGCAGTATAGGGCTACCGGTTGGCAACATCCGATGTTTGTTCTTTGGGACCTGAGAGGAAGCCAGGCCACAGGCAGACAACTGCGAAGACCTGTGGGGCCCAAGGCGAGTTGGGCTGCTAGACTTCGACAGGTGTTGGAGGCTCCTTTGTCGGGAGAAACCAGCTAGAACTGCGGAAAAAGAAGAAAGAAGTAAGGATGCCACTAGAACCCATGGAAGGGAAGTGGAGTTGCCGGCGAGTGCAGGGAAGTACCTGTGTTGTGAGCGGGGCTCACAGTGACTGGCAAGTCAGTCGGCAAAGCTGAAGCAGAGTGATAAAGCAACCAGAGAGGAATGCAGAGGACTGGGGAAGGTCACTCGCAACCAGGGCACTCCTAGGGGATACGTATAAGAAAAAGAAGTGCTGTATGAAGCAAAATAGTATGCTGAATCAAATTAAATGTACAGATTGTAATAAACCTGAAGCCACGGGCTGAATAAGAATTAAGCTGCAAAGTTATATCATGCATTTTGAATACCAAACTGAATGAGATCCTTTGGGCAAAGCTACGAGCTGATGTAAATTAAAGTGAAAACGCTCATTGGAAAGCAACAGATGAAAGAACAGCACAAGTGTGAAAGAGCATGACAGAAAGGTGAGGAATATGTACTATCACCACAAAACTTTATGAGTTAATGCAGTGTGGCAAGGCTAAAGAATGGCATAGGGTTTGTGAGACATGGTGGCAAAGCTAAGAGGCTAACCAGGAGAAGCCAGAAAGGTGTGACCCACTATATAAAGCCAAGAGGCAGACAAGGAGAAACCATGTGGATGTGAATATGTGCACAGGGGCAAATACAGAAGAACCTGTGTGGGCTGAAGAGCCTAGGGCTCCTGGTTGTGCGACCTGTGATGGGTGGACTGTGTGGTCTCACAACTGTGCCTAGACCAGGCAACCCTCAATTGTAAAAGCTAAAGACATTGTAAAACAAGCCAAGAAGGAGCACTTTAAGTGAACTATTAATGCAATACAGAAGGTGGGTCAAGCAGACCTATAGTTGTGTTGAATAGTGAAAGATTGAAGCCAGGCATAAGTTGAAATGTTGGAGTCTTGAGGAAGGGAACCCTGAGGCTTCATGAACTGCAATGCTGACTTGAGGACAGAACCCTCAAGACCCTTTTGTGTGGAACTGTGTTTTCTTGAACTTGGGGTAGCCCCAAGGATTTGTGGAACTTTCTTGAACTTGGCAAAGGGGAGCTGAAAAGGTAGCTCATAGTTGGCAGAAGCTGTGAACTTTATTTTGATCAACATTTCTTTGATTGTTGACATCCGTACATATTGTTTAGCATTAATTGTGATGGCAAGGATAGGTTTTAGACACATACAGGGCCTCATTACGACCCAGGCGGTAAGTTACTACGTTTACGCCATGGTGGTTGGCGGACTTACCGCCCCATTCCGAGGTTGGCGGGGCGGTAAGTCCCCAATCCCCATTTACCCTTCCCCATTCCCATTTTTGCCCCATAGGGCATAATGGGAGTGGGGAAGGCGTTAATTACGCCACCGTAAATTACGGTGGCGTAATTAACATCAAGGTCCCTTAGCGCCATGGATTTTAACACCTGCTAAAAGCAGGTGTTAAAACCTCCATGGCGCTAAGGGACCTCGGAATCAGGCGGTAAGGGTCGGCACTGTTTACGCCGCCATAAACCCCTTACCGCCTGAGTCGTAATGAGGCCCACAGACTTTTAAGTTGAACTTTCTGACTCAGACTTTCCTTAGTTTCATTCAGGTAGGGAAAACCCACCTTAGCATAGGGCAAGTTAGGCCTTCAACCTTCCCGACAGGTGAGTTAATAAATCATTTTATTGTGAACTTTGAGTCTGTGGTCTAGTTTCATGATGCCTTCACAGTACGCAGATTACTCAAGGTAGATGAGAAGTTTTCAGAAGGTAAGAGGAGTTTTTCAGAAAGGAAAATGGGGTGATTCGGAGGGATGAGGCCCAGGTTTGGACGACAGTGTTGGTCTTGTGAAAATATAGGACATTTTGCATGAGAATGTAGGATCTGAATACCTTTTTTCGTACAACAACCCCAGCGGTCCAGCGTTTTAGCTCACCGATCACCCACCATCCCAAAAGCAGCCACCAGTTATCCCATATGCCCCAGGTCCCATTAACACCCAAAGTTCAATACAAACACAACCAATCCAGTGCCAAATGCCAGAGATCACACAGATGTATGGCAGCCGCAACCAACAAAGACCACTGTATAGCCATGGGATAAAAATCCCCTGCCACAAGGAACAGTACTGCATTACACCGTAGCTAGCGTCCTAGGCACCAATCCCTTCCCACTTCCAGGAATGAATGCTTATCCACAATAGGACAGCCCACAGAGAGCTCTGACATGCCCAGGTCTGTCAGTCACTTCCAGCCCGGAAGAGGCACCCCAAGTAGGGGTGAAGATAGAAGAGAGAACATTAATATTTATGGTTGACACAGGAGCAACAAAGTTATGTATCAGGGAAGGGAGGTTTCCCTTGTCAGGTAACATATTAGACACACAGGGATTCTCTGGGGCAATTTTATCAGTTCCTTTCACTGAAGATTTACCCATCACCGTAGGTACACAGGAGTTGTAAGTACCCTTCTTGTATTGTAAAGATGTCCCAGTTAACCTTCTGGGCATGGATCTCCTGAGTAAACTGAACATGACAATATCATTCACAGAGGAAGGTATAGTGTTTCAGCACCAGGCATATTCCATGCCAGGGCTGCAGCAATGACACAAGCACTTTGCAGTGACAGTGCCATATGAGGAATGCCCCTACATCCACATTTATTTCTCTACGGGTTAAGAGCATTGCTAGGATGGGTGCCCTGGATTAAGGATAAGACATTGTGCATACCTGCCGAGTTTCTGTTCAGGCCAGCTGTTCCCCACAAAAAGGCACCAGGCATCATTACTACATTATATTTGTAAGCAGTGATTACAAAAAAGGACAAAGTAATTTTTTCTGGTGCAGACGCAGAACAGGAGGAACGGCGCACAGTTTTGTGCATAGATTGAATGCAGCCTCTGAGGGGGATGTCTGATCCAGCTGTTTGAAGACAGAGATGACACAGGAGATATGGTGTTCGAAATGTGCATACGCTATCAAATAATAATACAGCACAGAGATGTGCCTCACGCTATGCTTATTGCTAAGGCACTACCATGACCCTTGCAGGAGGATGTGGAGAATGTACCTAGTCACCTATGGACTAGCAACCCCATGATCTATTCCACCATTGTAGCATTAAGGCAACAAGGCATAATACAACCATCAGAATCCCCATGTAATATGGATATATACCGTGTGAAAAAGGCATAGAGTTCAAGTTGTAGGATGGTTCAGGAAGGACTTATGCCCCTTGAACAATATTGTAGAAGCAGAATTCCAAGTGGTCCCTACTCCTGCCACCATTCTGTGTAATAACTTCACTGTAATATATCTCAAGAATGCATTCTTCTCCATCCCATTACATCCTGCCTCTCAGTATCTCATGACATTAACTTACTGTGGGCAGAGATTCCAACACACTAGGTTGCCTCAGGGGTATTGTGTATCCCTGAGCATCGTCAACAGAGTATTGCAAATTAGGAAACTGACAGGTACAAAGCACAGTGATTCAATATGCAGACAACCTTTTAGTTTGCAGCCCAACAGAAAAGAGCAATGTAGGGAGAACTGAAACAGGAAGGAATCGGAACATCTACGTGCACAGCTCTCTCTAATCCAAGGTAAATTATATTGTGAGTCAGAATTTTGTCTAAGAAGGCAAAGGTAGTGAAGGGACAATAAAATGCATAATTAACCTTACCGATGTGGTTGTATCAGAACATCTACGTGCACAGCTCTCTCTAATCCAAGGTAAATTATATTGTGAGTCAGAATTTTGTCTAAGAAGGCAAAGGTAGTGAAGGGACAATAAAATGCATAATTAACCTTACCGATGTGTTTGTATCAGAACATCTACGTGCACAGCTCTCTCTAATCCAAGGTAAAGTATATTGTGAGTCGGAATTGTGTATAAGGAGGCAAAGGTAGTGAAGGGACAGTAAAATGTATAATTATACCTTACCCATGTGTTTGTAGCTGACTGGTTTATTTGTTATCATTTTTCACAGATTTGTATTTTTAAAATACTCAAATATTTCTCTCTGCAAAGTTTGAAGTGCATTACTTTTCCCCATTCAATGACTATATCAAATTCTTGTCAATCACTTCCACAAACTGATGTCACTTGATAGAAATAGATTCATTGTCAGCAGGCACAGAGAGAGTTTATGGAGGCATCATGTGTTTTCTTTATAATAAGCTTTAATAAGTGTTGTTTTCAGAATAACAAGTGAAGCACATACACCCTATCACTCCTTTGATTTATGGTGAGATAAACCTAGACATCCTGGCGTCAACAGTCGACTACCTGGCTTAATAGGACAACTCTCAAACTCCTAGTTTCCACTTTCTACTGGACAAGATTAGCTTCCTCTGTAAATAGATAGCTTATGGAGAAATACTGTTTTCTTCATAATAGACGTCAATAAGTAACACGTATTAGAAAACCGACAAAGTAGATCTTCTCTAATGCACTATGATTTATGGCAAGACATACCCAGAGATCCTGGCCTGCTCCCCAACAAAACCCATCTTCCTTCAACCCTATGCTTGTGTGCTCGAATTTGTAAATGTCTGAGCGAAGAAGAAATGTTGCTACACCAAGGCTCGTTAACCTTGAGCCCTACTTTTAATTTGAATTGGTGAACTTTCCACAGGTGTCATACATAACCAGCTGCGGTATGCTAGTGCAGTTCCTACCTGGCTCGGCATGTAATCTGGTAGTCACTCTTCATAGAATAATCACGTGTGGTGTCGTGTCCGTCACTCTCTACGAGGGCTTGCAATGTTGATGCCAGGCATGGGGTGTGAGTGAAGCTACTGTTTGAAGCTTTCACTGAGTGAAGCTTTCTTTCCTAAAAACATTTATTTTACATTTTAAATTCAGTTTTTATGGTGGCACAGTTAGCTGGCACCCTCCGCTGTATCCCAAGGTTTTGCAAACCACTCTTCCAACTTGTCTAGCCCAGGTGGAAAAAGCACAGTAGCTCAGAACATCACCCAAACATGAGATCGTTCAGCGTTTTGATATCTGGGCAGTGTATACAGTGCAGCCCGCACATACTGCAGCTGGTAAACAAAGCATATAGAGCTTGGATTCACATATATTTGTATTCATGTGTTGTGTTGGTGAATCACCACTGTAACTGCTGGATCCATATGCAGGCAGAAAATTATACATTTGTTGTGCTGGGGTGTGGGTGCTTTGTTTTACAGACCCCCTTCCCAACTCCTTGTCCTGAAAATATCATGCCACAACATTTGGTCAAGTGTTGGCAGTAAAAAGGCCGTAGGATTTTTATTGTTACAGATGGGGTCATTCCGAGTTGAGCGGTAAGGGTTTACGGGCACCAATAAGGATGCCGGTGCCAGTAGACCCTTACCACCCTATTCCGAGGTCCCTTAGCGAGAACCGCAAAGGATGTCTGGTCAGATCAGATGTCCTTAGCAGTTCCCGCTAAGGGACCTTGGCTCTAATAACGGGCCCCCTATTTGCACCTTCCCCATTCCCATTGAGCCTTATAGGGGCTCAAATGAGAATGGGGACTGGTTTACTGAATGGGGACTTACCGGGTCCTCCAAGGTCGGAATGACCCGGTAAGTCCCTTTTCAGTGAGACCGGACCCGGACCTGGGTTTGGAGGCAGCCATGGCGCTAATAGCACCATGGCTACCTCCAAACTCGGAATGACCTCCTCGGTCATGAAACATAAACAATAATCGCATATCGTAATATATTGTACTTTTGGGCACCGGGTCCTGAGGTTATCCCCTCAGGCCCATACCACTTTCCTTGTCCCACGACTTGTTGTGGTCACCATACAGTGTGCTGTCTTCTCTTCCGTTGTTCTTTTCCTTTTTTTTGTTTTTTAAGAGTGGGAGGGATTGTGGAAAAGAAAAAGAAGACGCTGAGTGAACAGCAAACTCCCTTGTGTTTGGGTCCCCATACAGGGTCCCAAACTGTTTGTATTTTTCCTGTTGTGCATATGTAGGGGCTGTGAAGCCAACCCCAGGCCGGCATGGAGCCGACTGTCTGAGCACCCTGGGGTGCGTCACTTTGTTGTTCCCTGACTTGCTGCCCTTGCTTCTTCCTGCGTGCTTAGCACCTATTTGTTACTGAGGAAGGGTGAGGTGTTTTTTCACACCACACCCTTCCTGTGTCTTGTAGCCCTGCGACTGTGTGTCTCCCTGCATGGTGGAATGGGGCAGCAGTTACCCGGCCTCGCTTGGTGCCTGGCAGCGTTGCCCATAACTGCTGGACCCATATGCAGGCAGAAAATTATACATTTGTTGTGCTGGGGTGTGCGTGCTTTGTCTTACAGACCCCCTCCCCAACTCCTTATCCTGAAAATATCACGCCACAACATTTGGTCAAGTGTTGGCAATAAAAAGGCTGTAGGTTTTTTATTGTTACAGATATGGTCATGAAACATAAACAATAATCGCATATCGTAATATATTGTACTTTTGGGCACCGGGTCCTGAGGTTACTCCCTCAGGCCTGTGCCAGCACACGTGGGTAAGTTCATCAGCTGCCCGTGTTCCCCCAAAAGTTAGGTTAGTGACAGCTTCGGTGTTGGTTATTTCTCTATAAAAATGTTCCATGCCAAGCCCTGATAGGTGGGTGCCGTCTTTGTGGAACAGGTCAAGGTTGCCTAGTGTTATGGCCGAGTGTCTTATAAGGCCCCTGGATATGCAGAATTTTTCAATCCCCCTGTTCAATTTCCTTCTGGCTGTGTCTACTGATGTAATAAATGACCCTCTGCCATGTTTTCCTGGGCAAGATTGTGAAGTCGTAGATTTCAGTGTCCCTCCAATGGTGGGCAATGCCGGCCAGTGAGGTGCATATCTCCTCATACAGTTTTCTCCTCCCTATGTTTACTAGGTCATTTCCTCCTGAATTAATGATCAGGAATTCCGGCAGGTCCCTGTAGGCAACTAGGTCGGCTAGTTTGTCGTGAATTTCCTGTCAGTGTAGGCCTCTGTATCCACACCATGATGTAATTGCGTTCCTAAATGCCGGCCCCTTTTTCGTTTCTTCGACCCATCGGCCTGTCCTGAATCCAAACGAATGGCCGACTATCCATGCTGATCTTAGAGGTACGTTCATGGCTGTTTTGTCAGGGGGGGGGGAATATCTACATTAGTTCTGGCCTGATATATTTTTTAAAACAATCTGATTTACACCCTCCTTTTGTCTTTACCTGTTGTGGCCCCATGCCTCCTTGCCAGGCGGTGGTTGCTGCCCCGATTCTGAAAGAATGGGTGCCGAACTCCTTGGGATCCCAACCCGCTTTGCAAATGGTTTTCATCAAAATCCCCTTGAATTGGTAGTGGCTTAATGCTGAGATGTCTCTATGTATTAGGAATCTTCCCCCTACCCTTGGGCGTTGCATGTAATAGAGGTTGGTTATGCATACCGGGCAGTTGGATGCATCGTCAATACAGCAAATGTTTATTATTCTTTTTGCCCCTGTTTTTGATTGCCGTACGTCGATTGTGACACTGTCCTTTCTTACCCTGGCTTCCATCATGTCTAGGCCATTGTTGTCTTTTTTGCTGGAAGCTATGAGTCCTCCCACGCGGAATGCCCCGAAGTAAGCGAGGGAAAAAGCCATGTTAAATAGCAGTGTTTCATATGGGTGGGAGCATATGCTGTCTAGTAATCCTGTTATTTTGATTAGTTTTTGGAAATCTAGGGGGGGTTGCGTATCTATTTGGGGTCCTTCGAGCCTGCCCCAACCATTTAGTATGTATGCGATTAATGCGCTGTGTGTGGGGTCTGAGTCACCACATAGCTTTGAGAAATAAGATACTGCCACGAGATGCCTCTTTGCCCAGTCTCTCTTAAAACCCTGGTTGTGGGCCGACCCTAGAAAAGCATTTATATCTTTTGATGTTATTAATTCAACATGGTTCAGCCCTGTTATTTTAAATACTGTTTGCAAGCACTTACTGTATTGAGCTGTAGTGTTGCCCACCAAGGCTTTCTTTGCCATCTCTACTAGGAACCCTGTGGCAGGGTTTGTTTCTGTAGACAGAACACTGCAGGCGCCGTGTTAGAGGTGCCTGTATGAAGTTGCGCATCCCGGCCCTGGCTGTCCGGTGTTGGCGTTGATGCAGCTTTCTCTAATCTTTCAGTATCTCCCACCAGTGTTCTGGGATTGCTGTCATCTTTTTCTGGGCGTACGGCGCTAGCTCTTGAAATTTTGTCCACTGAAAGCGAGATAAAGCATCTGCAATGTTATTATCTGTGCCAAGTTTTGCTCTGATAACAATGTTTTTATGAAGTGTGATTCTTGTAATGGCTCTTAGGACTCTCAGAACCAAATGGCATTTGGTCATTCTCTGTTGATGGTCCCTACTACCGCCATGTTGTCAGACCAGGCCATAAGTTCCGTGTTTGCTAGGCGCCAGCCCCATATGCTTAGAGCTAGCCACATGGGAAACATTTCTAACAAGGTGATGTTTTTGGCCCACCCTGCTGTGTGCCATGCCTCCGGCCATTGTGCTGCCACCCATTCCATTTCGAAATATGCCCCGAAACCCTTGCTCCCACCTGAGTCTGTAAAAAGGACCCTTTTTGTCACAGAATTCAATGGTGTGTGCCAAAGGGCGGCTCCATTGAAATTTGTGAGAAAATTCTCCCAAACCTTTAAATCCTTTTTCACCTTTTCCCCTAATGTGCAAGTGTTTTTTTTTGCATGCCCTTGTTTTCCACTCTAGCCTCCTGGAGAATACCCTGCCTTGTGGTATTATCCTGGCTGCGAAATGTAGGCTGCCTGCCAGGGATTGAAGTTCCCTGACATTGCCATTGTCCCTATCAATTAGGTTTTTGATTTTTCCCAGTAGTTCTTCTACTTTTTTCTCAGGGATTTTGCATAAACCTGCAGAGATGTCTATTTCTACTCCCAAGAAAACAATGTTAGTTGATGGGTTAGTTGTTTTTGCGGCTGCTAAGGGGATGCCCCATTGTGCAACCATTTTCTTCAATTCTAACAGTGCCTTCCCGCAGTCTTCTGTGCCGGCGGGGCCCATTAGTGAACTACCCTGGCCCCAGGTACTTTTTTGGAATGCCCATTGGAAAAAGGAACTGAATTGTTCGAACAGCGCACAAGATATTGCGCAGCCCATGGGAAGGCATCTGTCCACGTAGAATTTACCTTCAAACGAGAAACCCAACCATTGTTGAGAGGTTGGGTGTACTGGTAGTAGCCTAAAAGCTGACTCTATGTCTGCCTCTGCCATCTGCGCCTCCCTGCCGCAGTCCTGTATAATTCTTAGTGCTTCTTGGAAATGTGTGTAGTATACTGCTGATTCAGCTTGGGAGATGCCATCATTGAGTGACTGTCCCTTGGGATATGATAGATGATGTATTAACCGGGCTCTTTTTTTGGCACTAGCCCTCGTGGGGATACTATAAACTTCTGAAATGGCATAGTGTCCCATGGACCACCTATTCTACCCAGTTTTAGTTCCTTTGCAATTTTTGTTCTCATTACCTCTGGGTTGTCTCTTGCCAAGACCACATTTTTGGGGATTTTTTGGTACCCTTCTCCTTGAAAAGAGATGATGAAACCATTTTTGAAACCCTTTTCAAATTCTGCACTAACCTTTTTATCTGGATACGTTATTAAAGCTTCCTTGAAACCCTCTGTGTTAATGGGGGTTCTGCTGGCTCTAGCTGTATTAACTGTAAAGACTTATTGCCCCTCTTTTTTTAGAGTTCTTGGCTGGTACCCTGGTGCAGGAGTTGTTGGGGTGATTCCCCCCACAGTTGGAGCAATTGTGTTTGTACCAACATTCCTTTCCCTATGCGCACTGGTTTTTCCCATAATTCCAGCAGGTGGTTGTAAACTTTGTGGAATTGTGAGGCTTGGGCTGACCGCAGGTTTTAGACTTAGCGCCCCATGGCTGTTTTTTTCAAAAGGTCTGCTCCCCTTTCTTGTGTTTTTCGTTATCTGACCCTTTGCTCCCCCCTTGGTTGGTTTTTGCCGTTTCATTGGCTGCTTGGGATATCTCCTCCTCTGAAGGATGCCTGCCATTCATTAAATATAAATCATTTTGTACTTCATCCCATTCAATGGTTGCCCTATCTGCCATGTTCCTCCTGAATCTTATGTCGTATGCTAACCAGCCAATCCCTTCAAAGCCACTATTTACTTCTCTGATTTTAGCTATATATACCAAGATTTTTATCCCATCCCCTGGGTATTTTTCTAGATAGATAGTTGCTAAAATGGTAAATGCTTTGTGCCAGTTGTCCCAAGTCTGCTCGACATGAGCGTTTCTGGTTATGGCCTTGTCCTCTATCTGTATTGCTTGTAAAGAGCAGTCTGCTCATACTACCATGGCTGTTGTAGCATCGACGGCTTTCCGAGGCCTGCATTGCAGAAATGCCCACCTCTGCAGGCGGCGGATTCGCCGAGGCATTGCTTATTTACTTCCTTCCTGGGGAGCTGGCCCCCTCCAAGGGCCCCCTTTAAGGGAACTACTAAACCCCTGTCTGGGCCTGTGTTATACCATCCATGCACAAAGAAACATCATGGCCAAGAAGCTGCTACAGGTAAGCCCTGCTGGTCACTATATTGCTTTTAAAGAGCAGTAAGTTTGTACTGTCATGGCCGCCGTAGCATTAACGACTTTCCTGAGACCTGCATTGATGAAATGCCCGCCTCCACAGTCGGTGGATTGGTCGAGGCCTTGCTTATTTAGTTCCAGCCTGGGAAGCCAGCCCCATCCAAAGGCCCCCTTTAAGGGTATTACTAAACCCCTGTCTGGGCCTGTCTGGGCACACACTGTGCTCCAGAAGAATCCTTTACATCTGCAATCCCCTGAGTATTTACGATTGTACCCCTCTACAGCATGAGCGCGCCACCTGATGTGACGCCTACTGCCATCCCAAACACTGGGATCTAAGGTAAAGGGGGCTGGACTTCCGTTTCGCCTGCCCGCCCGCACATTTCCTTGCCTGCTCGTCCTATCTTGTCCCTTTCTCTCCTCCATGTATTTAAAATGGGCTTGTTTGTCCTTGAACCACAGCTGCAACTTTTCATAGTTCCCTGTCTTCTACACCTACAACACTAGCGATTACCTTGGGACTGACCGATGCTCATCATGCCGCCGTATGACCAGCATGTGCATTATGCCCCCCCACTGTACTTTAAATCACGATGGGCCTAATTCACAGAAAATTTTCCAATGGGGTTTTGCCATTATAAAATGCTTTTGTTAATATAGCTCTAAATCTTTCTGCCTACAACTGGGACAACCGCTGCAGCCCCCTTCCTCTCATGGTGAGAGGCTCCTCCTGATCTGCATGGGACAATTCACAGCCTCACTGCTTCTCCTTTCTGGACTGTTTAATGTGGTCACAGCAAGTGGGGAGTGAAACTAAATCAAATCTCCTGAAGACTTAGGGGCCGATTCATGGAACAAATGTGCGCCGAAAATCCCAGTGCAAGCTGGCGCAAGCATGAGAAAGCAAGCGCACGCGTGCGATTCAAGGAAGGCGCTGCACGTGGTTTCCACTGGTTGTGTGCAAAATCCATGCATGGCGCAGGTGGGCGCACACGTCATCAAACGGCGTACGCTACCCGCACAGGGAAAGCGCACTAAGCACGGCGAACACAACAAAAGTGGGCGGAACAGTGGGCGTAACACACGGAATGGGGAATAACGTGTGAAAAAGAAGGCGTAACTGGGGAAGTACTGCAGGGAACTACATGGAACGCCCACAAGCACGCGAACAAGCAGTATTCATGGATTCGAATATGGGAAACCCGCGCACGTCAAAAGACGCGCACAGGCGTCAACGCGTCCGCCGCACGAAGGCAAGCGGAAGCGTCCCGCGCACAGTATAAAAGTGAGCACAAACAACAAACACGTATATACAGCTACGATGAATGCCCCATTTGTCGCAGCACTGATCGTGGGACACCGCAGGAGGAGGAGAATAGCCAGGGCCCGCATTTTTTCACCCCGGACAAGCCTTTTTGGGATGCCTGACGACCAGGTCTACGGCAGGTATAGGTTTCCACCTCGTATCATCCTAGACCTGGTCAGGGAGTGGGAAGATGACCTTACATCCCCCACCCTCTGTTCCCAAGCATTGAGCCCCTTGGAGAAGGTGCTCAATGTCCTGCATTTATTGGCCACTGGGTCATTTCAGCGGACTACTGCCATAGTGGGGGGGTCTCACAGGCCACGCAGTCACGCTGCCTACACCAGGTGTTGGCAATCATCACTGCACGCCCCTCAGTCCGCAGGCACATATACATGCCCAGAACACCCACAGAAAGGCAGGCCGTTGTCCAGGACTTTTACAGGGTGGCACACTTCCCCAAAGTGCTCGGTGCCATAGATTGCACCCATGTGGCCCTACATCCACCTCGGGCCACTGAGCACATCTCCCGAAACTGCAGGCACTGGCATTCCATCAACGTGCAGGTGGTATGCGATTCAAAGGGAATCATCACCTCTGTCTATGCAAACTACCCTGGCTCCACCCATGACAGTTTCATATACAGAATGTCCGCCCTGAGCCGGGCCCTGGAAGCTGGGCAGCATGGCGACACATGGCTCCTAGGTGAGTACAAATGCCTGTGCACATGCATGCATGTTACACACACACAAATACACAAACCCCAATAATCACAACCATCATCACCTCTCCAGGGGACAGTGCCTACCCTTTGAGCAACCACATGATGACGCCAATCGGGAACTCCACCACACCACCCCAGGTAAGATACAACGCGGCCCATATTGCAACCAGCGCAATAGTGGAGCGCACATTCGGAGTGCTCAAGTCACGCTTCTGCTCCCTTGACCGCTCTGGCGGGCAGCTACTCTATGCACCCCCAGTAGTGTGCAGGATCATTGTGGCAGAATGTGTCCTGCACAATGTTGCAACACGGCAGGGCATACCGGTGGAGATGGTGGTGCCCCCACATCCCCAACCACAGGCACAGGCGCTGCCCATGGGAGGGGATAGGGCACATGGCGGGGAAGCCCGGACCCAGCTTGTGGCCACATTTTTCTCCTAAACTCCCACCCCTGCGCAGTGCACACAGACCTGGCACATACCAGGTGGCAATCGATGATGACAAAGAGACAGTCAACTGTCACAACCTTACCACCCTGAGAATGTTGCCATGGAAGTGTGCATCCCTAGCTACTTAAACATAAGCAATCCTGTGTGACCACAAGGCACACATGCAAGTTGTGAATCACACAGACCTGCAAAACAGGCCATGACTATCACTGTTATGTCACCCAAACCCTCCCAAACCACAACAGGACATGGCAAGCAATAGCTATGCACCACACAGTACCAATAAGGTACACATTGACATGTGAAAAATGTAAAGTGGCATCAGACAATGATGCCTGACAAGGAATCAGATGAAATAACGGACCAACAACCTCCCACACAAAAGAAGTCATACCTAAATGCATTCCAAAGGTAGTTGTAACATAACAATGAATGCCTGCCTACATGCACATTGTGCATAGCAGAATCAACACTGCACCTTCTGTGTGCCGTGTCCACCACATGCAACACACTACTCAGCGCACAGCATAGTGAACAGCCATTGTGTGTGACGCACACCCTAAGCATCACATCTAAGTGACAAACTACATCAAAAAGCAAAATACACATGTACAGGATCCACAATTGGTCATAGATCATGTGCTGCATGGACACAGTGGGCACCAGAAGACAAACAGAGTGTACATGTGGAAATGGAAGGGTGGTTGTACATGTAGTGGATCATAGTGCGAGTGTGTGGGTCAGTAGGGACATGAACTCAATATATACATGTGCAATCAAGTGGCCATCAGTGTCCTCTACACATCACATGTGAACATTCACCATTTGAACACCCCAGCATGTCAAGCCACAACTATTCCCTCACACCTGAAAGCTAAACACAACACATGAACAGGCATTGATCAGCAGAATACATAATGTACATAGGGTACCGCAATTACAATGTCAGGGTGCGCATCACACTGTAGTGCAAGGCAACTGTCAACAACAAAACACCCCCCCCCTCACAAATCACCATGACCCACTGAACAACAGCACCTGGGTTATGTAGCCTTCGTCCTTGAAGTTCACCTGGCCACAGGATCACCCTTCTCCTTTGTCAACATCTCCCACCTTGTGTGTAAAAAGTGTCCAGAACCCTCAGAGGCCACCTTGACTTGCAAAAACACCAAATCAAAGAGAACTCAAAGCAGGCCAACACAGAAGCCAAGCAAAAAGCCTGCAGGCAGCAAAACAAACCAGAGGAGCCTCCAGTAGATGACTTTAAGTAGCAGTACGTCACAAAGCCCAAGTACTACCACAATGACGTAACAACCAAGGTAGCACAGTAAAACAATGTCACAACAGGATGTGTACCATGTGTGGTACATAACACAGAATAATGCACCACAAACTGATGTGTACTGTCACAGCTCCCGTGTACAGGTGCAGGAGTGGCACGAACCAACCACCCCCACCGTGGTCGGGGTGCCTGCAAGGTCAAACTCACACAGGCCTCTGAGACCCTGGTGAGGAAGGAGGGTCAGGGATATGCAGTCGGGACAGGCATTGCTATACTGGATAACCGGAATGAGGGGCAGGAGAGGGGAGTAGGATTCACACGGGAAAGTAGGAAATGCACAAAAATGTACTCCTCACATTTACACATACACAAGTACACCAAACCTGATCATCATGCACATAGTAACAAATTACTCAAATGGAAGACAAAGAGAAACTTATCTCTGGGGTGAGTGCTGGCCTCCTGCCTGCGCACTCTTAGGTCCGGTAACAGGAGCAGTTTAATGCTGCAAAGAGAGCCACAGTTACTAATCTGTGTGTGTCCATAACACACAAACACACCACCATATATGCCCCAAAGTGACAAAATACAAACAAACAATCTGGTGTGGATGCTTCGTACGCATACGTAACATTACCCCTGTGATGGTTCATACACAGTCAATGCAGTAAGTCATGCACCGCTGGGTGCGTTGCAAATGGAAGACCAATGTGTCACGAATGACACAACATGCAATGTTCCCTGGGTAAGCAGCCAGATGCAAATAGCAAGGTATGACTTCAGAACAAGTCGTGTTCCACCATGACCCAAATAAAGTAGGTAGTGCGTGTGTCAAATTCTACATGGTAATGAAATGCACTGCACACAAGTCTGTCCCTTGCTGTCTGTCCCTGTGAGTTGCTTCTTTCCATGTCTTGCAATGCTACATGGCTAATACAAGTGCCTCAATGGACCATGGTGGACCGGAAGGTATGTGCCACTGGCCCTGCAGGTGCCCCAGACAACTTTCCCATCAACTAGCCATTAGTCCACCAACGCATCTCAGCTGTATTGTGCGCTTCAACACCAATATTTGTCCAAGCCCACCATCAGTGCTGCTACTAAGCATGCATGTGCAACTGGCCAGGTGGAAGGTCTGCTGTGTTGGGCCCCCCTGTGATGCTCACCTTGCCTGGAGTCCCTTGAAACACGTCAGCTGTTTTCGGAGGCATGAGCGCAATCCCTGTGCTTCTGCTTGTGCACACATGCGCATGCCGGCACCACCAAATGTGTCCAGCTTCCAGACGTCCAATGGCCCATGTCTGCTGGCAAAGGTGGTCTGGAGGGTCAACCCCTGCAGAAAGTGCATGAAACACATGATTAATGCTTTAAAATCATCTGTGTGTGTCTCTTCAGGCATTACATGACTGGACCATGTCAGAGACGTAAATCACAAATCACACCATTAGTCCGTCTTTCACAGGCAAACTGTTGAACACACCATCTACGCCATGAATTGCAACAAGCACATGTACAGTATAGATAATAAACATACTACACAATAAATAGCAATGAATATACACATCGATCATGAAACCCCCCATCTAGTGAATGAAGAACAGTGGTCAATAACACCCCTATCATCCCCACTAGAGGTGTTAACACAAGTTTCACAGCAGCAGACATGCCACAGATATGACAGTCCAGAGCCCTTGTGTAATAGGCTGTTACACCGAACCATCCTTGCGAGCCCATGGATAAGGGAAGCAGGAGTGGCATATGTGAGTCAAGGACCCCAAGCTGCAAACACATACACAAGACAAGCTTGAAGGGCCCAGCTGGAACAGACAGTGGATGCTCTCAAAAGCCACAAAGCACCACACCGTAACATGAAAACACAATAGACAAACAATTTTAAACTATATTAACTAATTACACTAACTATGAAAAACCTACATTGCCTATTTGAACTAACTATCAAATTGAAACTAAACTAACTAAACTAAAAGAAAAATCAAAAATGGCCACATACGACCCAGGGGGGGAGGCACCCAGGAGGGGGGAGGTACAGGGTGCTGCTCACCTACACCCACATGCAATGATGTTGAGGAAAAAAAAACCTCCATGGGCTCAACGCCTGCACAGCCCGACCTATGTGGGAGATAGACTGTCGTCCGAGTCTGGCTCTTCCTGGAAAGGAGGACGTGGCACAGGAGCCTGACCACACCTAGCCACAGCTTGCCCCTTCTTGGCAGCAAGTCTGCCGGATGGGTGAGCCTGGTCCTGTGCAGCGATCACACGTAGGTCTGCATGCAGAACCTCCCGTGATACAAGTGCTTCCTCTTGCAAGGTAGCACGTGTAACACAGAGTTCCTCCTGCAAGCCCTGGCTGGACAACTGCTGCACCTCCCGGCAAGCATGTAGCTCAGCCGAGATGGTACGCTCAAGCTGCGCAAACCTCTCCTCTGCCCGCTCCCTCTGGGACATCATAAGGACACCCAGAGTGGATCTGAGGGAAGCATACTCTTGCCTCAGGGCCTCCATGTGTGCCTCTGTGTGAGCAGCAATTGCTTTACGCAGACGACATTTCAGCCTGGCGTGCCCTGTCTGAGGCCGCCATGCCCAGCCTGAGCGAGCGGGCCGTGGACCGTGCCGCCTGCTGCTGGAGAAGCACCTGCCTAGCAGGGGGAGCACGGATTGGGCCACACGCTCCATGCTCTCAGCGATGTTCTCCATTGCTGCCCCCTGCCGTTCAGAATTGGCAGTCATGTCTTGTTCCCACTCAGTATACTGCGGTTGCGCGCGGTGACCAGTTGCTGGGCTTGACCCCTGCGGGACCCAAGGACTGGGTGTCCTCGTTGTGTTGGCACCCCCCGCGGCTGCACGACTACATGCCCCCGTCGACGTGATGGCCCAGGCACATCAGTGACTGGTGTGGAGGGTGACCCTGCGTCCCGATCCACCACAGGCGGAGGTTCCAAGACTGTCTGACCCCTCAGTGCAGGTGTCGCGGACAGAGGAGTGTCCACATCAGAATCACTCACCCCTGACATATGGACCTGATGCTCGTCCAACTCGACATGGACGTCAGAGTGGTCATCAGGGCTGGACTCATTGCCAGCCAGAGACAAGATGGACTGTAGCACATGCGGGTTTTCGTGGCCTACCACCCAACGACCCCCACTTGTGCCGGGTTGCTGTAGTGATAACAACCCTGTGCCTGGCATGACAACACCATCGTCTGGCTCCATTGCGTCATCATCTGAAAAGTAGAGCGAAATAAGGTCACTACACATGTTAGAAGCACACAACACACACACACAGACACCAAACACATCACGCAGATATGTCACACACAAAATAGAACCTGCCATGCATGCTGGGTCAACTTGAAATTGCTTCTGTGATTAGGCATGTCAAAAGGTGTCAGTTTGCATTGAAGTGGGTCAATGCAGTGCAGCAAATATGTACGTTACTCACTATCTACATGTACAAGAACTTCATGATGTGTGTCATAAAATGTGAAGGCAGTGCAAGGTCAACTTTAGGCATCACGTGCAATGTGCATTCAATGGGTAGCATGTCTACAAGTAAACCACCCCTCCCACTAAGTGCAAATTCAGGGATGCCTAGCATGGTATCAAAAGGCCGAACATAGAACTGTGTATTGACAGACAGTGTTGACTAGCATCAACAGCATCATGTGAATCAAGTGACAACACAGCAAATGATGATGGGACAGTAAGCAGGACACATGATGAAACCTCTGGAGTACACCCACGTGTGAAGAAGACACTACACCAGTTGGACAGAGTCATTGGCCATTAAACAGGCTGAGGCCTGTGACACACACAGACTGTCAGGCCCTAAACATGTGTGCAACGCAGTACTGAGCCACAGTGGACTTGGGAAGGCTGATGAAATGCCATGCAATGTATGTCACCCAGGACTTGTATTACAGTGATCATCCAGTCAAGGACACATAGGGGCATGCGTGGAATGCACATGGAGCATGAATGGGCACTCATGTTCCTGCGGGGCATCTGACCTCTGCACAGTACAAGTGAGATACCCTGCATCAAGTACTAAGGATGTACCACACAGCATATGTCTGGCAGATTGGCCGCTGGAAGTTAGCATGTACACAGGACGCATGAACAGGGAAGTATCCAACGGCAATATTGAAGCAGACCAGTGCCAAGGTGGAACTGAGGTGCAGAGCGGGGGGTGGAGGGGCAAGGGAGCATGCCTACATGGAGTACCCACATGCAGGCAGAGGACATACGCACATCACTCATGCTATGATATTGTCCCTGGGCTGAGAGGAAGGTCACCCCACGCTACATGCAGAAGGGCCAGTGAGCTGGAACATGGACTGGAGGGGCATACTGGTACCAGCATGTGAGTAGGGTGCAATAGTGGTGATGCGGACAGTCCCCGTCTGCTCCACATGTCCACCATCCAGCAGAGCAGACATGCATCAGGGAAGCATTGCATTACTTGCACATCAGAACCATGTACACGTGACATGTAGTGGCAGTCATGCACAACACATCACACAAGTAAAACACACACGTCCTCAACAAACACGCATCAACACTCACTGGACTGGGCATCAAAGCCCGGCTCTCCCACTCCTTCGACCGATTCAGATGGTATCAACTCTGCAATGAGTGACTCATGCGGAGTGAGGTCTTCCTCCTGTGGTGCAGGCCCACTGCCAGTCGCCAGAGTCAAGTTGCAATTTGAGGCACGCTTAGCCTTAGCGCTGCGTTTGAGGTCATTTCAACGCTTTTTGCACTCTTGCGCCGTGCGCACCTCATGGACGAATGCACTCACATGTTCTGCAACTTGCTTCCAGTGGGTATCACGGTGGACAGCCGTAGTCTGACAATTAGCACCCACTAGCATGTCACGGCTGTGGTCCCGCGCGTAGTCCACGAGGAAGTCCAGTTCCTGGTTGCAGAAAGGCTTCTTCCTCGACGTGCAGGAGGTCATGGCTGTGTGTGGGGTCTCAGCCTGTGCTGCAGGTGCAACCTTCCTCCTCTTGGATTGTGGCGCAGACCCTGGCTGGCTAATGCTGCCCTGATCAGTATGGCTAGTGGGTTCGGTGGATTGAGCCAAGGGAGTGGCAGGTAGAGGGACGACCAAAGGCCTGACTTGTGTCAGTGGCAGTTGGGTGCCCTCTAATGGACCCTGCGCAGCAAATTACGCTGTGGCAGGGTCATTGACCGCAACTGTCCTGGTTGGCAGACTCACAACCGGGGTGTTGTTGGGTGCATCTGCCCCTGCACTTGCCAACACCCGGCTGTTCAGGCAGCAGATGACATAACTGCCCCAGGGACACATGTCTTGGTCAGGGCAGCCCTGCGTGCCCCTACGGTTTCCCTCCTAGCCTGTTGGAAATCTTCCAAAGGCTCTTCAAGTGCCAACGCAGCCTGCGCTGGCAGACCCTGAGCCTGGGTGGTGGTGTCCACAGCTGCACCAGCTACCACTACCCTTGGGCCCGTGGCAGTCGATGAAACTGACTGTCGGGTCACACGGGCGCCAGTGCCAGATGCAGAAGCTGCATCTCCCAGAACCACAAGGGGTGGTGGCATGACTTTACTGACATATGGCACAACATCGTGCTCAAGTGGCGCACCCCTGCCTCTTCCCTCTCTGCGGCCAGCCTGGACACCCTGGAGTCCCCCTACTCCCTGGTCACCCCGGCCATGTCCCTGACCACGCCCTCCATGAGTAGGATGCCCAGCTGAGGCGCCCCTCACCTTTGGTGGCCTCCCAACCATGGCACACAGATGGAGTAGTGCCAATGGGAGGTGTACACCACAATTGACCTGGGCACCAGGCGGAGACGCAAGGCCCGGCTCCCCTCCCAGATTGTCATCTCGTCGGGGAGTGAGGAGTCTGTTGCCACATCCCAGGCCGCAGCTGCCGAGGGTAGGTCCAAGAGGCGGAGGTCGGAGGTGGACTCCTCGGCAGCAGAAGGGGCAGCTGAGACCCCACAGGGTCCGACGGAGGAAGATGGCATGGAGTCATCCAGGTTGGTGGGGGGTTTGGTGGAGGAGGAGGCCGCGGAAGGGACACACACGGGGTCTGGAGGTGGGGATTCCACTGGTGCTAGTGGTGCACTGCAGGGGCAGGGACAGGAGGCAGCACAGGCAGCCGGGAGGTGCCTGTGTGTAATCCTGTCACTGCATCATCTGGCACCAGCAGGGATGCCTACGTCCAGACCCGTTTTCAGGGAGGGGATGAGCGCACAACAACTGGTTTTCCCCTCGCTGCGGACGTGGCTATCCAGGACCGTGTTGAGCCTGTCCTGGATGGGATAGCGTTGCGTCAACGGGGCATGTGAGGTGACCTGCAGTCTTTTCGTGGAGAGACTGCACATCGTCTTGCATGCCTCTTTGACCACGTTGACCTACTGGGACTGGTCACCGGTGCTGGATTCCTCCGTGTGCTGGACCTTCTTGCGACCACCTCCTCACCTGAACCCCCTACGCGCAGGCATCGGCCATAGGGCAGGAGGACCCAGGATTTCAAGTGTCTTCCGTGTGGCAGCGGTTGGGCCACGCCATAGATGCGGAGCGGCAGCGGGCGGAAGAGGCACGGCTCACAATGGTCAGGGCGGAGAACTCCATGTGGAGGGCCCTGAGGCGGGCCGAGTGCCTCAAGGAAATTTGCAGGGAGTTGGAGGTGAACATGTCATCGTCCCTGCGAACCCGCGGGGCCATGGAGAGGACCGCCTCCAGGACATTGAGCAGGAGTTTCGATGATGCCCTGGCCCGGGACATCCAGAAGTGAGCCGTTGGACTAGCCCGCTGCCATTGTAAATAGTTTTTAGAGTTAGGTTTCCTTTTCCTTTGATTTGTGGTGAATGGACTATGCCACACCCATTTGTATATAGTTTTTTTATTAGGTAGTTTCTTAGGTAGGTTTCATTTCTTTCGTTGGGCTCATGGACCCTTGACAATGGATTGTACATAGTTGGACAATGGATTATTTTGAACTTTTTTTTTTTATTTCACCATGGATCAATGGATTTTTCTTTTTACGTTTCCTTTGGATTTGCGTTGGTGGAGGGAGAGTTTTGACTATTTTTCTTTAGGATTACTTTGGATTGGTTATACTTTTCATTTACTCATCTTTTGCACATGGTTTTCATTTCATGTTTGCTATTGTGTTATGCTTTCATTCCATTGCTTTATTTTTGTACATAATACATTTTCATATTTTAGTTCCATGTGTGGGATTCGCTCATTGGGTTAATGCATGTGAAAATGTGGGTTTACACAATCAATGACAACCAGTGTGTGTGTGTGACAGACATGTGTTGATGTACATAGTTGACTTTTGGTTTGTGTCTTGAGATAGGCATGTCAGTGTGGGGTGGATTGTGAAATCATTGCGTCTCAAGAATGGGGTGGCGTGCTGTGGTATTTTGGTGTAGAAGTGGGCCATGATTGTGCATATTTTCTTCATGTAGGGGGTGACATGAGTGGGGGCCTGCTGGCAGGTGCCCCTCACTGCTGGGGGGTGGGGGTGCTGGGGGACATGAGTGGGGACCTGCTGGCAGGTGCCCCTCACTGCTGGGGGATGGGGGTGCTGGGGGACATGCGTGGGGGCCTGCTGGCAGGTGCCCCTCACTGCTAGGGGGTGGGGGTGCTGGGGTCATGAGTGGGACATGAACGGGTGCCTGCTGGCAGGTGCCCCTCACTGCTGGGGGGTGGGGGTGCTGGGGGACATGAGTGGGACATGAGTGGGGGCCTGCTGGCAGGTGCCCCTCACTGCTGGGGGGTGGGGGTGCTGGGGACACGAGTGGGGGCCTGCTGGCAGGTGCCCCTCACTGCTGGGGGTGGGGGTGCCGGGGGACATGAGTGGGACATGAGTGGGGGCCTGCTGGCAGGTGCCCCTCACTGCTGGGGGTAGGGGTGCTGGGGGACATGAGTGGGGGCCTGCTTGCAGGTACCCCTCACTGCTGGGGGGTGGGGGTGCTGGGGGACATGAGTGGGGGCCTGCTGGCAGGTGCCCCTCACTGCTGGGGGGTGGAGGTGCTAGGGGACATGAGTGGGGGCCTGCTGGCAGGTGCCCCTCACTGCTGGGGGGTGGGGTGCTGGGTGTGCTGGGGGACATGAGTGGGGGAATAAGTGATCACTAGTGCAAGGTGACGTGGCTTGGCTGGGGGGCATGCCCATGGTGGATGGGCTGCCTGCGGGACATGACCAGGGGTGCACGGTAGTCCCCTGTGATGTGGGCTGCCTGCAGGGGCCGTGAAGAGGGTAGAGGGCACACCTGGGAGGACCCACACTGATAATTCACATGTAGGACTCCCGCGCACCCCCGAAATACACGTACCCTGCTCTGACAGCAAAATCGCATGTGAAACTTCCTGCAAACCCCAGTAATACACGAACCCCACTCGCACAGGGCCTATCGCGTGTGAAACTTCCCACGAACCCCAGTAATACACGTACCTCACTCGCACAGGGCCTATCGCATGTGAAACTTCCAGCGAATCCCAGTTATACACGTACCCCACTCGCACAGGGCCTATCGCGTGTGAGACTTCCCGCGAACCCCAGTTATACACGTACTCCACTCGCACAGGGCCTATCGCGTGCGAAACTTCCCGCGAACCCCAGTAATACACGTACGCCACTCGCACAGGGCCTACCGCGTGTGAAACTCCCCACGAACCCCAGAATTACACGTGCCCCGCTCGCACAGGGCCTACCGCATGTGAAAGTCCCCACGAACCCCAGAAATACACGTGCCCCACTCGCACAGGTCCTACCGTGTGTGAAACACCTTCGAACCCCAGAAATACACGTACCCCGCTCGCACAGGGACTACCGTGTATGAAACTTCCCGCGAATGAGCGGGTGTATTTTGAGGGGTGCGCGGGGAGTTCTACACGCGATTGGCCTAGCGCGAGCGGGGTACGTGTATTCTGAGGGGTGCACGGGGAGTTTTACACGCGTTTTCGTGGTTGGGGGGCTGTATGCTGGTCCACTGACCTGTGCGCCATGTACTGGATTTGTGCGCTGTTCATAGCGCACAGGGCGGGGTTGGAGGTGTAACTGGCGCTGCTGCAGGGTCGCTGCGCCACTCTGCGCCACGGCTGCTTAGGGATGTTAAAATCCATGAATACGCTGTGCGCCGAAATGGGTTTTGGCGCACGCGGCTGGCGCAGACTGCCGCACACGCAAACTGTGTGCCAGCCGCGTGCGCCACTTGTGCGCTGAATTCTATGAATTACCCCTTAATCCTGGACTGTTTTCAGACTACCTCTCTCTAATCTATGCAATTTGTTAATCTGTTACTGCACAGCAACTAATCTGCCTCCCTTTTCATGAGGTGAAGCCTGCCAGTCTGTGTATATTCCAATTTTGCCTCTATGCTTGCCTGCATTCCTGAAGTAGCACCCGCACCATGGGGTGAGGCTTTGCCAGTCTGTGCATAAACACATATTTTGTCTATCATGTTTGCACGCCTGAAGTTGCCCCCTGTGCTATGAGGTGAGGATTTTCCAGTCCGTTTATACACACCTATTTTGTGTATCATGTTTGAACACATGAATGTAACGCTCACCTGGTATCCACGGGGAGGTCATTCAGCCTGTTTAGACCTCTTACGACCTTAAACCCTTCCCTGGAGGCTATTCGACTGGAGACTGGGCCTGAAACACAGGATTGGTAGAGTTTAACTCCCCATTGTCTCTGTGTGCTTGAACCCCTTCTTCCCCGGGGTCCAACCCTTCCCTTTGATCCACAGCTCACCTAGTTTTCTTGGATAGTGTGCTCTCCATCCAGCCTTCAGCGCAGGGACGCTTTGATTGATACGGGCTTGTTGCTGCCTAGTTACTTCACTGGCAAGAGTCCGACAGGTAAGTATAATGATTCTTTTGAACAGTTCTCTATCTTCGTTCCTTTCCTTCCTTAGATGATGGCCGGCGTCCGGGGATGGCGGCGTGCTGCTGAGATGAGTAGCACTGAAGGTGAGTGAGAGAGCGATGCGCGATGCACCCCTTTCGTGCATTGAACTGAGTTCTTTTTCTGTGTCTTTTAGATGCCGCGATGTTTTCGGCATTGATGCCGGTTATGAAGAACAAATGCGGTGGGTAAGCGCGGTATGCGGCACCTCTAGATGTTTTTTCCCTCTTGCAGATGGATGAGAAGTTCCGGAGACAGAGTTCCCCCAAAGTGGCTGGGATTCAGGTAAGCGTTTGAAGCTTGTACGGTATTTAAAAATAAGCGAAGATCTGCAGAATGCTTACTAATGCCTTTTTTCTGTTCTTTTCCCTTTTCCTTAGGAAGCGGCATGCCGGGATGGGAATGACAACGCCAAAGAAGCCCGCAGAACAGAAGGAGCGATGACTGATGGGCAGAAGCGCCGCACGGTAAGGCTGTTCCTAACAGTGTTCTTCTTCTTGCAGGAGCTAAGCGCAGAAGAAAGATGCAGGACTACTGGAGACCGATCCGAACACAGTGAGTGTCACGCTGCAGGTGCAGAAAACGCAAAGCATGTTTCTCAGCCTGGGTGTGGCTTAAATAGTCTCTGGGTATCCCAGGTGCCTCTGGGCTGAACCACACCCAAAAGACTAGACCGCACATGCAGTTCTGGGAACCGAAATATGTGGGGGCATCCATCTTGTCCCCATCAATGCACTACAAGTCCAATCCCCAATGTTATCCTATGGGAGTGAGTGAGTCTGGTGCAACAAGCGGCAACTCTGACTCCAAGTGGGTCTTTGGAGGGATGGAGAGGCCCTTGAGGGCCATGTAGGTGATCGTGGCCTGGCTCCAGACTGACATCTTGGAGGGCTGGGGACATGAGGGGCAGAAATCATGACACTGAAGTAGCTCCCAGCACCATGCAGTGAGGCTTCAAAAAGTGTGCTTCTACAACCTACCATTGCTGTAATCCATATGCATATTCTTGCACTTTATGAACTGTACTATGAACTTTCTGTAACTAGTGCCTAGATGCCTCAGGGCTTAGTGCGCTGATATAAATGCAAAAACAACATAAGTACTTTACTTATGTGGCTATAAATGGCATGATCTAACACAAACTAGTGTGGGCAAGTGTACCCCTGGCATGTCATCATGGCCCCACCCATTGCATATCAAGGAACAACACTAGTTAAAATGTGTGGGGACTAGACTAAAAATAGACTTTTGTCTCCTTTAGTACATGATTGTTATTTTTTTATCTCCCTCAATCAGAATATATGGTTTTAAATAATATGTACAATGTTGCAGCCCTGTGATGTCACCTGGGTCAAAAGGTCTTGTAATGCCACTTTCTGTGATGTCATTTGGTGCATGATGTCACTTCTGCTACCCCAGTCATTTTCGTGAATTGACGTCCCTGACCAAACCCCTGCTGGCAGACCTGAAGAAAACACAGAAACTTAAGGGTACCCTCTGTCTGCACAGAGGAGATGTCCAAATCCTTTCAGGAACTTAAAAATGCCCTAAGTAATGCACCGATATTATCAACACCAGATTATAACAAAAGAAAATTCTTGTTCTCACATTCAAATTGTCAAGTGATTACGGCTCTTCTCACTCAGCAGACATCAATGATATGATATGATATGATCGTTTATTTATATAGCGCCAATACACAATGTGTTTCAAAGCGCTTCAAGGCAAGGGAGGGAACAAGGGAAAATACAACCACATTCTTACAGGCCATGAACAGTAAGAATGTGAAATTAACTATCATACTCGGCCTGACGACATTTCAGATAGTGCAAGAGCTAAGACATAGATAAGGAAGGGAGGGGGAGAGTGGGAAGGAAATGGAAACAGACAGGTGACTACCGTACTAGGCCTGACGACATTTCTGGTAGAGCTCAAGCTTTTGGCTGACTACAGTGAACTGTTAGACCCAGTTTTCTATGTGAGCAAGTGTTGGTAGCAGCTGCTTTTGCAATACAGAAGTCTTCTACTATAAGATTGTCAGGATCTGAGGGGGATCCTGCCAAACTCCTGCATTCACATTGTTAGGTGTCACACAGTGAATTCTGTAACATTCATTGCAGAACCCGTACATCTGGATGATTCAATACATGACTGTGCAACATACGCAGGGGATACAGATGAGGGTAGCCCTGTCAGGGAGGATATACTTGAGGAAGGGAAGTGCTCTTCACTGATGGGTCTTCAACTATTGATCAGAGCATGAGCAAAAGACCCACGAGTGCAACAGTAGTAAGCCTTGTAGATGGAGAGTATGATAATCAAAAAGAGCTTGCCCCCGCATTATTCCACTCAAGCGGCAGAACTCCTAGCACTCATACAACCACTACAAATGTCCAAAGGGTGTTACATCAAGATTCAGCATATTTCACTTTCACTGTGCACTCTGGGTTGTCAAGATGGCACACGCAGAAGAGGGTTAATCAAATCAGGTGGTGCACCCCTGCAGCACGCAGCATTACTCTCTAGATCAATTGACATATTGGCTCTTCCCTCAATAGTTGCTGTTGTGAAGTGCACAGCCCATGCAAATAGTACAGACCCAATAGCTTATGGCAATGATACAGTACACAGATCAGCCAAAGAAGCAGCATACCTCGAAGGACCGGAGCCACGAGGGCCTGTTAAGTGACTTCAATTCAGCAATCCCACTAAGTCAGTGCCTCGTCTGGCGCTCCCAAGGGAAGCCCTTATTTATATATTTTTATGACAAGTTATAATCTGGATGATAAACCCTTATATAACGCCCCTCTCTTTGAATACCCCTGACCTCACTGAGCAGTTATAATCTGGATGATAAACCCTTATATAACGCCCCTCTCTTTGAATACCCCTGACCTCACTGAGCCAAGAAGTAGGTTTGTTTTGCAATTTAAAAGGTTTATTGAGAAAGTAAACAATATATATATATATATATATCACTTTTATGAATAAATTAATATTTGATAGCACACTTAGGCATATGACAGTGATCAACAATGGATGATGTTACACTAGCACACTGATTTAATTACTTAGGCGTTAGTATAGGGAGGATAAGGTAGCTGAGAATACTTTTATGATTTCAAGGAAATGCAATGATGAATAAAAATGCAGTACAGAAATAAACTGATAGGGTTTCATAAGAGATAATATGTTCATGTTTCCCCTTGTGGCAATTCACTCCCCCCCCTATGCAGTATAAGGAGATGGAAGTAAAGCACACAGTTTTCAGGAATACAATCACAATACAATACAAATTTCAGTTCCCCCCTAGCAAGCTTAGAGCAACAGGGATGATTTTAAAACACAGGCAAAAATACTTTAATGTGATTTGCAAGGGAGTGAAATATGCTAAAAATGATTTTAATTCCCTATAGGAGATTCAGGGTAGGTGATAGCTACTTAAGATTAGTTCAAGTCACACTCGCGATGCTCAATGAGGGATTAGCAGGTTGAAAACAGATTTTAGCAGTTCAAGCAAAAGCGGCTATTTTGACAGGTGAAGAAATTGGACCAAATTGCAAATCGCAGCACTTTTTCCAAGTGCGTCGAGCACGATTACGGAAAAACTATAATGAATAGAAAGTTTTAGGCTTGTTGGAAAGCTTAGAATCTTAGCTTTAAAATGAAAGTTAAAGCTCGTTCCTAGCACGTACGGTTCAAATGATGCGAACGATTTTGTGGAGGTAGATTTCAGAAATAAGTTACGTTTTCAGAATGACATGTGGCGTTTTTACAGATTTGAAGTCACAGGATGGACACAAAATTCTAAATGCAGTTCTAGACAAGTTGAATGGATGGGATAAGATTACTTTAAACTAAGATATGACTATACACAGTTCTGGCTGGATACTCACTCCTAATTTTGGACAGGAATGCGACTTCGTCACGGATCGGGTCAGGATTGGGCTGCGGTTCTCTCTCCAGACAGCACCGGTTCCGTTCACAGCGTGGCCTCGGGTCTGGGTCTCTCTCGGGTTCCGGATACAGCTCGGCTTACTGGGTCTGGATATGGCTCTGGATACAGCTCTACTTTCTGGGTCTGGATATGGTTCTGGATACACCTCTACTTTCTGGGTCTGGATATGGTTCTGGCGCAAGGTTCTAGCCAAAATCATACAGCTCACCCGGCTGTTGAATAGTTTGGTTAGGTTGCTGGGTTCTGAAGGCCTGCTGAGAAGAGTTCAGCTGTTTGGGTTAGGCCTCTCTGCTACAAAGTTCTGGAATCTGGAGTCTAAGTTCTGGAGATGGTCCTTCTAGATATTATCTGGTCCGGCAGAGTGCTTCGCAAGAATTCAGGTGAAGTGGGAAAATCAGTGTCTACCTGGGTCTCAATGTCTTTTGAAAGTGGGTGGGGAAGCTGACTTTCTATGCCCCATCCTCTCATGATCCTGATAGGCTAAAGAATTCTCTGTGCTCTCACTGGGGAACTAAGTAGTGAGTCAGGATGAGTCAGAGTGAAGCTATTTTTATGGCTGGCTGAAGTCCCTCCCCTTTGCATTTACTTAGAAAAATGATTTTTCATAACCACACATGCTTCCCAGATACACAAGTTGTTGAAATTACATGTACACATTGCTGATGAATTAAGGTACATTGTTGCCCAACTCTGATCTTCCTAAGAGCTTGGGTTCAGAAATGACAACTTATTTTCATTTTTAGTGGGTTTTGCCATGTTGGATTTTTACCCGAATTTACACAGAGGTACACCCCCCTTCTGGGCATATTACAGTAATGTACTAGGTCTCTAGCATAAGCACAGTATCTGCAATATTCATAATTCCCGGGGATTCGCCTCAGAAAATCACAGAGCGACCAGCTGAGTCTTGAACCGTGAGTAAAATTGTCATTTTAAGAATCTCAAAGTTGTACATTTCTGTCATCTGGCTACAATTAGTTAACAGTATTTTTATAAAACATATATTTGCCTTCAATTCAATTCACAAAAGTGTCTGGGTCCGCACTCAGAAGCTTGGTGAGCCAGATGGTCACATGTCCTTCCTTCCCCCAGAGCAGTGTTGACCGTAAACACCCAAAATCAGCATATTCTATTCAGCAGAAAGAGTCTATTATGTTGACTGAAGTCAGCAGACCAGAGGGCCACTCTGCATTTGGTTAACAGAAACCTGTTATTTCCTGCCTTATTGTGTGGAGTTCTGAGGTGTGAAGGCTTCCCAGCCTCTTGGAATGTTACTTGAATCAGACTGTCTTCTGGGAACAGCTGGTGTTAAGAATTTTCATTAATCAGCATGCCTTTGAAGTCCCAGCTAGCTCAGGATCCTTTTGCAACTCCTGAAATACAGTTCTCCTATCAGAGTTTAGATCGCTAGCGCCGGTTAGTGTCCAATGGCGGTACTGCATCTATTTTTGGAAGCTGTCTTGAATTAATACATTTCAAAAAGAAAGGATTTTACTTGATAGTATATGATCCTTGCTTGACATGGCATTGATGTGGATCTGCAGTAGAGTAAAGTAGAACACCCAACCAGAGTTGGATTTTTGTTTGGTGGTTTCGTGCCCATGATCTTAGCAATTTCTGACACCAATGAAACACATTTTTTGAACAGCTCTGGGTGCAACCAAAGGATGGGTCTGGGAATTGTCAAAAGGGGATGGTGGCTTATCTGTCAGGTTTCCACTGCGCTTTTTCTGGTGGGCAGCATTGCTTTTTATGCTATCAGCAACGCACAGTGATGTTGTAGGTCTTGGATGCGTGGGTGAAAACATCCCACAGGCCCCTGACATAGCATTGCAGCAGGCGCAACCGCCAACCCCATACCATCAAATTGTTTAATTTTGTCTTATTTGTGAAAATGGAAGAACGGAAGCCGCCTTTTCTGCAGCTGTGCATCAGATATCAGTTGTAATTAGGAAACTGTAAAAATTCCTTTCCTAATAGGAATCAGTTATGTGATTGTGCCCAGAACATGTTGATCTACTGCTCTGTGTATAAGCTTAAAAAGTTATATGTAGTATGTAAACATTGTATTGGCAGTGTACAGTATCAAACACTAAGCTTTTAAAAAACGGAGCAGTTGTTTTGTACTTGGTTTGAACTGCTCCATCAGCCTTTTTTTGTGAAATGGTTTGGTGTAAATGCCTACAAAGTACATAACGTAATTATGACATGAACAGCTCTACAAAATGACATTTTACATCTGAAAGGAGCGAGGAAATTATGAGTGATGAGAAAGGGGGCAGAGCTCCACAAAATGAAAGGAAAAGAGCATTCGTCATCTCCAGGGACTGAAATTTGAAAGACTGAATTTGACATATTTTGCGACTATTATGCCTGAGTTTGTAAATTCTCCTACAGGCAATCATAAGAGGGATTGAAACAGATACTAGGTAAATGTAGGACATCATTTGGGGGTCGCTAGGGGTCGCAGCTGCGATCTCTGTGGTCCAAGCCGCAACCCCAGCGATCTTACTTGCAAACCTGTATTACATTTTTTTTTTAAAAAGATGTTTTTTCTTTTACAAAGTGGAAGCTTCTGGCAGTGGCAGAGCAGAGCACAGGGGCCCACGCAGGAGGCAGACACAGCAACAGCAGCACAGTGAGGTGAGACCGTGAGTGTCAGGCAGGGCTGCCATCTGCCTAACTTACGCACTGCTGCATGCATGCGCTGCACGCATGCACAGCTTAGGCAGAAAGCATGCCCTGCCTGATCCACACGAGCCCATCAGCACATTGACGGAGGGGGGAGCAGAAAAAAAAGAAGAAATGTAACCAGCAAGCAGGAAACTCGTGAAGAGGGGGGCTGGGTGTACTGCAGCACTCCCCAGCTGTGGCCCATTCCATGACAGGGAGGGACAGCAACGCTCTCATATTTAAAAGTTGTGCAGTGCAACAGGCAGTGCCGATTATTCACAGTCCTCACGCATTGTCCTCCTGCCAGGGCAAGTGCGATCTAGCGTCAGAGTTATTCTAAATGACAAAAGTGCCATGTTCTTCCCTCTCCTTGCTCGGGCAGCATTTAATTTATAGTTATGGTGTCGTGCAGCACAAAATAGGCCCACCTCACATCAGATACCATATGAATTAGGGCCAACACTTATTTCAATTGTGTACCATTACCTCTAAACTGCTTCCTTGTTGAATACATCACTGTGCTAATTGATGCAGAGATAGAACCGTATCCACAGGCAAGAAAGCAATGGAATGGAAGCCGAACATGGCCGAGAAAGGATTATGGAATGAAACCATACGGAGATGAAGCTCTTTTTAAACCCCCACTTTCTGTCCACCAGCAACTCCCCTGAAAGCACACCGAATTACACATGCACACGAATAAACACTGCAAAAGGAACACAATGACCTGACAATTTACTGAAATACTCCAATAAGCAGAGCAAGGTGGCCGCAAAAGTGCATTCTAACCGAGTACATATTGAATCTCGGAATATTCCCATGAAGAGAAACCGCTACACAAAGCGTAGCTTTTACAGAGAAACAAGCACACTCGGTCTGAATTGTTTAGAGGCAGAAAGATGTTCCTGTGACGGCACGCCTCTGCCTTTTGGTAACATAAGAACGGCCACAGAAAGTTATATTCGAAATGTGTCAGTGTCACAAGCGCGAGGACCAACACGGGAAGCTGTAATCCACTGAGGTCGGCTGCCTGGAGCCCCCCGCCCCCTCCTCACCCCCGCCAGAGTGGAAGGAAGAGGGGGGGTGTGCCCTGTGCCTGCTGCCGCCACCACCAACCACCTGTGAACCACAGAGAGGCACTACTCGTGTCAGGCGAATCATCATCTGTGTTTGGTCTAAAGGGGGGAGGAGGTGAGCGGGTGGGTTATTGTACCCGCACATTGCACTAATCCAGAGGCCCTTGCTGTCACCGGCATTTGATAATAAGTGCACAGTGTGAATGAAGTGTGCTTGCATCAGCACCCAATTGCAGCACCCCGAGGCGGCTTCTCTTCGCTGCTCTGCGCCCTTTAGATCATCAAAAGGTGGTAGTAAGGGATTTCTTTATAGTTGATTGAAAGGAACTCTCTGTGAAACGTAGTCACCTCGAGGCGCTATTCTTAAAGATCAGGGGCTACTGGGCACAGTGCAGTTTAAGCACTGCACACTCTGTTATGTATATTCTTACAGCCATGCATAGGAAGGTCTCTCCTGTCAGAAACTGGGAGTATTTGGGACTTTTTCAAATGCAAAGGAAAGCGTAGCATGGAGAAACACAACGTGGGGCCTCATGCCACTAGCAGTGCCTCACATTTGTACTAAAAGTGAGAGTGATGTCACCACTTAACATTGCATAGGATGCTGCATGTTTGGTGCCCCCGAGATAGAGATTCAGTGCCTTTGGTGTAAAGCTGAGCTGTGTCAGGATGAGGGAAGATCGGTAGTTGAAAGGGCACGCTGGCCCCCTAGAGCTGGACTCTGCAAGGCCAGTAAGTTGAAAGTAAAATGGATGTGTCCTGAACTGGCCCATTTAGTGACTGGTTGAATTACTTTGATTGCAGTGAAGGTGACATTTGCAGTGTTAGTAAAGATGTGTTACTCTATTTGATGGTTAACAACTAACTCTCAATTTCCACGGAACACCAACCCACCACCTGCATGCCTTTATCCAGGCAACAAGCATGAGAGAAATCAAACAGTTGCTAAAATCTAACTTTACCATCCGCCCTTACCACCTCTAACCGAAACGCTGTAAAGCAAGCTAGAGCCTGTCACGTGCAACAACCAAAACGGATGTTGCACACCATCTGCACTGCCGCCTTTGCTCCCTTTCACCCACACATAGCCCCATGTTTTACTTTCAGGACCCAAAGTGCCAGAGGCCAAGTGATTGGCCAAAGTTGCTTTGATTGCAGGACCCAGAAACAACACATGATGTGCCATAGAATATTGCACTGGCGTTTCGTCTGATCTACCTTTGGACACTTACCTCCTCCTTTGGGTTCTCGTACTAACTCTTCCCAGACCACACCCAAATCATCTCTTTTGCTGAACGCTCATCTGTTCTCTCTATCAACATTTCCAACTGTCTCTGTGCCATTAAATATTGGATGGCTTTGCACTCTCTGAAGTTAAACTCTACCAAACTAGAGGTGCTCTTCTTCCCTGCCAAATAGTATATCTCATCTCTTCTGCTGCCCATCCAGTTCCCACCTGATACTCTCCATACTCCTCTTCAGCTAGAAACATCAGCTTTCACACCTACGCATGGATCCCTGAAATAGCCATACTCCCTAAACTTTCTCAGACCAAGAAGCAGACTCAAGGCCAAACTACAAAGAAGTAATTGACACACGACCACTGAGGTGATTATTGATTGTAACATAATTGGAGGGAAGCTGGGGTGCAGACGAAAGTCTCATCCTTTCCTGCCTGACTTGTCATGTGATTAGGACACCTCTTCTTTGTGTAATTTCATGTATTTGATTGAATTCTGCCAGTCTTCTACCATCTCTGGCTTATCTTGACCTTTCTGAACAGGATACTCTGTTCTTTTTCTCTTTAATTGTGTCCACTGTTGGCCTTTTCCAGCCAGATACGACCTTAGCTTCTTGGCATGGTTACCTTCAGCTGGGTTTCTTTCCATCTTAATTCTCGATTTGCTTGCTGCAACACTCTCCTCTTGAGACCTTTAGTAACCTTTGTTCAATTCTGCTTATGTGCGTAGTGGATTTACACTCATCTACAAAGTGCTTTTGATGAATATATGTATGTATATGTTGGCGCTTGCCGCAATCTATTTGCTACTAAGCATAAGCAAGCTTAACAATTTCTTCGCTTCTTGCGGTTTCTTGCATCTGTACATGTTTAAACTAACTGAATATCTTCATCGTGCATATGGCATCGGTTTCTGCGTTTTGACATCAACTGCTTCACCTTAGGCTCAAGATGTCACTTATCCCTGGTATTTCGTCTCTTTGTCAGTATTCTTAGGTCATTATATCTTCTATATGTGCATCAGTCCGATTTCTTATGATGTCACCATTGGTCTTCCTTTATTATCTTCTTGGCTTCTTCGGTTATTCCATTCTGACAACCGTCATTCTGTCTTGACTGTAGATATGGTTTTCTGAATGGGTACCTTACTGTTCAGGTTTTCTTAGGTGTCAGTACTTCAATAGGTTCTGTTACTCTGATAGGCACTGGGCAGGGCCCAACTGCAACTCTCTGCTGGTTTATCTGTTTTTCATCCATCACATATTTTGTCGTGAACGTACCTGGTACTACAAAGGGGGTGGCTGGAGTGTGGATGGTGCTTGGCACTTCCTCTTCACTCCCCTGCTGCCTTTCTAGCTGAGAGACAAATAAGATAACGCTGCCCGCATTTCCAATATAGTTAATTTGGACTGTTTGGCTATTCTTCAGACCAGAAGCTGAGACAGGCTATAGCTTGAGGGGAAACGTCTGCCATCTAATCCCCAGGGCCCAATCTGTGACATTAATCAGAGGGGAGACTCACCCAGGACTGGAGCGGGACAGCAACAGCAACTTCACAGCTCACGGCATGTGGAGGAACAATGGGGCATCCACCCCTCAGCAAGATATGATTTGGCATTTATAACGCGCCTGTACACAAGTGTTTCTAGGTGCGACAAGACAAGGAGGGGGAAACAAAGGACGGACAAAACAATGATCTTACTAGGCCTTGTGACATTCAGATCAGATTGCGCAAGTGCAGAAAAGAGGGAGGGGAGAAGTGCCAGGGGGTACGGGAAGGGAGAAGTGCAGGTAGCTCAATAGGTGCAGGGAGAAGGGACTCTAGGGTTGCAGGTACAGACCATTAAGTGCTGGGGAGCCCAGAGGCAATGCAAGGGCAACTGGGCATGCAGGAGTCTGGGCACGTGTTCAGAGGGTAGCCAGGTGACCAGTGCGCAGATTAGTCAGGGACATCAGCAGGGGAGAGGAAGAGAGAAAGTGGAAGCAAAAAGGAAGGTTTTGAATTGCTTCCGGAACCGGAGGTGGTTCTGCTAAAGTTTGAGAGTGGCAGGGAGGCTGTTCTAGAGGGAGGCCCCAACCGAGGAGAGAGATCTACCCCCAACTCTCTGCTCGGAGAAGCATCTGACCCTACGAGAGTTGGAGGTGGATGAGTGGAGAGATCGATAAGGAAGATGTTTTGGTAGAGAAAGTTGGAGGTAGAGTGGTCCCAGGCCCCAGAAAGCCTTGTGGATGATGCAAAGGGTCTTGAACTTGATCCCTGCAGCGACGGGGAGCCATCAAAGAGATTTTGGAACTGGAGAGTTACGATCCGGGAGCTTCAAGCCAAGGGCAAATATCCCAGTCCTGTTCTGGATAAGTTGTAAAGGTCGAAGAGTAGTGGAAAGCAGATTTAGAAAGAGGCATAAGTGACATGCCCTTTCATGTCTGTGCTAGTACAACGAGAGCCAGGATGGTGGCATGCTCCACTCTGCTGTATGGATCTGGTTGAGAGATGATGATAGAGAGATGCTGCAGGATCTCAGAGGAACGGCCCTAGCCTTTTCCTTTTGCAATGCTAGCACAAGTCCAAGATGTTGAGGACCCAAATTAGAATATCCATAGAGGAACCTATAGGTATGCAAGGGTGCACCTAAATTATTAAATTAAAAACATGAGCTCCAAGGATGGTGCAAATAATATTTAAAAAAAGACCCAGAATAAAAGAATAAAGAAAGTGAAATCATGATTAAAACAACCGAAATCTTAGGATTCACGATCCACCCAGACAATGGCGAACAGGGAATCCGTTCGTCGCTCGCAGAACTCACCAATTGCCTTGGAGATTGGGGGCCCGGTGATTCTGCTGTTCTCTGTTCTACTGCACTTCCATGTAGCCGACAGTGGAATGGTTCCTAGTTGGCGTGGCACATGATACATTGCAAGGTCTTTTCCTCTGATCTCCAAAATGCATGTTTTGCCACGAAGTAGTTCTGAAATGCAATAAAAGGGAGGCAGCTGAATGAGCAAGTATCATGATCTCTGCTTCCAAAAGATCAGGACTTGCCTGACTCCCTTGGAAGCAGACCCATAACCCCGGTTCCGAGTGCCAGCCAGTCCCAATGGGGACCTTTTGGACCCTGTCCTGGCGCCAGTGGCACCAGGCTCATAAAGATGCCCAGTCCCAGCGCTGGAAGCGCCGGGCTCATAATGCTTGGGTGGACTTACCTGCAGCAGACCATGCTGCTTACCTACCTGCCAGTTGAACCCCTGATCCTCTTCTGTTTGGGACTACTTTTCCTGTTGGGTGGGGCAGGAGCCACTCCCTAGGTTCAGAATACTGGAACTCTTCTGGAAAGCAGGAACTCTTTTCTTTCCTAGGCGTGGCTGTGGAAGGAGACACCTAAGCACTACAGGAGGCTATTTAAACCACACCCGATGGATGAATCTTGCTTTGTGTTATTCTGCATTCTCTGCAGCAGAACGCTCATCCTGTCTTCTGCTTCTGATCCTGGGCCTAAGGGAACAAAGGCTTACCATCCTGGAATCCAGTCTTCAGCAGCACCTGTAAAGACAAAGAAAGAACAGGTTAGCACTACGGTCTTCAGTGGCAGCGCATCTCTTACCTGGTCCATCGGCTGTCACCAACGCCTCGCGCTGCATTCCGGCATCTGAAAGACAAAGGCTTACCTACTCTTCGCATGCTCTAGAGGTCTTCGCACTGCATTCCGGCATCTGAAAGACAAAAGCTTACCAACTCTTCGCAAGCTCCGGAGGCATTCGGCGCTGCATCCCGCATCTGAAAGACAAAAGAAGGTGCGTTTAAAGACATTGGGCAACTTTATTACTCACGTGCCATTACTCCTTCCCACGCCGAATCCAGTGGGTATTCCAGCACCCTTCAGCTTCTCTAAAGCTCCGAACTTGTACCTGCAAGATAAAAGGGACAGTTAGTGCGCATCGTGAAGCAGGCTACAAGCGCTTACTTACGTGCTTCCAGGCGCTTCTATTCCTCACGCGGGTTCGATCCTCAACTCTCATCAGCCCGCCATCCGCCATCGCCGGAACCCTGCAAAACAAGAGATATCATTACAAAAGACTTTTAAGACATTTGAAGTGCCCAGAACTTACCGTTCGTGCAGTTAACGACAGACAGCAGACCTCTGAGGTCAAGAGGCCTGCACCCTTATCCAGTGAAGAAACTGGTTACGGCACCCTGCCCCGAGGCAGATGGAGAGCTCGGCGTTCACCTACCTAAGGTGAGGGCGTTAACCTTTGGGGTTCTACAGGAGAAGAGAAAGGGAAGAGGAGAGAGGACCCAATAACCCCAGTTCATTAATCCCATATTTTCTATCTGCAGACATCTTACTCTTCGAGTCAGACATACAGTGCACAGAGGTCCAGCCCAAAGAGCCAACCGTGTGTTACACATCACCTTTGAAGATACGGCATTCACCCAGTCAAGACCGGCGCCTCTGCGGGAATCAGGTGAGCGTTACAGCAAGTCATTCTCCCAATGGTCTACATTACATGTCTGTAATTACACTCTGAACCATTTCTGATCCATTGTTAGTCTCATTTCTACAGCATCTTAGGTCAGAACCTAGTCCTAGGCTCTAAAGCTATTTATCTTTAATTCCTGAATTTTTTTCTTTATAGATTTGCCTATTACAATGGCATTCCCCACTTATCAGGGATGCCCTTTACCCGGACTTAGGATGGGCACATCAAGGCAGCAGGTAAGCCCCTGTTCAGGGCCTTATTATTGTATCAAGTTCTGCAGTGCCATTTCGGTTTCACGCTTCACCTTGTGTGTTACCCTGCAGCTCCAGTGCCCATAGCTGTTTTTTCTATGGAAGGGAGTGTGTCAAGTAGCGCCCCTGCCTTCTTGGAATAGCCACGCTGGTTGTCCTAGGAATATCTGACCGGCGGGATTTTCCTTGAGGGTAGGAGGACAGTTGCATCTTTGGCTCCTGACGATTCTCCACTCACCTAAGCGCCAATCCTCAAGTCTGACAAGAAGTCAAACTGGCCGATCAGGAGAGAGAGTCTAGCACAAGAGGACCAGAGTGGAAACACCCTGCCAGCCAATAATATAAACTGGACGTTTCTCCAATCAGCAGCCAAGTGAATCAGGAGAGGTCTGGCTATAAAAACAGAGCCAGCTCACTCTGAACGTATCTCAGTCAGGGGCAGGTTCCATGTATTTCTCTCCAGACACTGGTGAAGGAAAGAAGAGCTGTATCCTGAAGGAGGAGTTGCTGCCTGGGTGAAGGAGCCTGCACTATCCTGGAGCACTATCGCCTGGAAGCTGCCTCAAGAGCCTGGAGGAAACTGATTGACCCAGGGAGAATACGGTGATTAGCCCTGCAGTCCACCTAAGTCTAAAAAGTGGAAGAGCTGACCTGCCTGAGAGGAGGCTGAGGGAACTGAATGTTTTAGGGGAAAAATTAGAGTACCCCCGCAGCCCCACCAAAGCCAAAATGTTTGAAGAGCTGACCATCCTGAGAAGCCTGAGAAGAGGCTAAGGCAACAACTCACTAAGACCCTTATAGAGAGAACCGGACAAAAGCAAGACCCCTGAAGAGGAGAGGAGCAAGCATCCAGGCACCCTAAAGACCTGAGGGGAAAAGAGAAAGAGGGGAAAGAAGATAGACTCCTGAAGAAAAGAGAAGCCATGCCATGTGCCCAATTAGAGAAAGAAGGAGAAAGGACCCCAACAGGAGTTTGGGCACAAAGACCCCCGAAGTAGAGGAGGAGCAGAAGCTGAAGGGTGCAGAAGAAAGAGAGACAGACAAAACGTGGAAGCCCAATAGGATTTTTGGGGTAACATACAAAGCAAACGAGAGATTGTGAGCAGGATGATTCAACCAAAAGACTAAGATAAAGAAACAAAAGTGCAAGGGCCAGCTGATATCTTGCCCAAAAGGTCCTGCACTTGGTACAGGACCCAGTTTAAGTTTTCGCAGAAGAGGACCTGTTGCTTGTCTCCCCGAGGATGCCTGGCAGACGGGCTGTCCGAATTAATGGACTTTGTCATTTTAGAGGACTTTAAGTTACAGATTTTAACCTCAACACTTTTTCACTTAAGTTATGATCTTCATTTCACCATTTTATTTAGCCATTCTGACAAATCGCTGTTTTTCAGAACATTTGATTCAAGAAAACTTTATATTTAAAGCCCTGGTGTGTAAAGGGCTGGTAGTGCTGTTTTTTCTGTTCCTGTTTGGAATCTTTATTAGCATCCTGCAAACTGAACTGGATTGAATTACCAATTCGACATCATGGAGGCTGCGCACAGAGCGCTGCTCCTTTAAGTTCTTTGCAATCTCCGGTGACCAGCTGACAGAGCACGTCTGTTATGTGTCATTAGAAAAAGAACAGCCCACCGCCCTTGTGGCGTAAAGCCCTGGTGTGGAAAGGGCTGGTGGTGCTGTTTTGCTGGTTTTCCTGGTTGGCCCAGGAGTTGAACGTTGCTTCACCATTTGACACTGAATGCTGGACATCGGACCCAAAATGGAGGAAGGTCGCCTCCTAAGAAGCTCGAGGAGGCGGCGTGAGGAACCAACTGCTGACATGGACTCAGACCCTCCAAGACTAACTACAACACCTGAAGGTAAGCCCCCTACAGGAGCCCCCTCGACTGTAAACATTCTAGCTGACCCCCCTTTGGGCACTTACCCTAACCCTGATAACTCTACACAAGGGTCTGGAAATGCTGAAAATGACACACTAGGAACGAATGTGATCTTCTAACGACAGGTGACGCCTATTGATCACCAATCAGAAACATATGACGAAGTAGAGAGGAGGAGCAAGCCAATTGAGAAGGTGGGTGGAAGACAGATGGAAAAAACATCACCTACACTCAACAAAAAGCAGGGGAGGACCGTGAAGTCCGTAGATCAACTTTACCTGACATAGAGGTCCAGAAAGACTTACCTACAGTTAACATACATGGAGAGCCGTTAACACTGTATTTTGACTGTGAGACTCCGGACTTCCAGATCATAAAGAATGTCACAGAAGGCTTACACCACGTACCACGCAACTTGCTCATGGCTCCTCACCTAGATAGCACATGCACATGTCCAAGTGAAGACACTGACTTCGAACACAACCGTACTCATCGCTTGAACGGACCCCTGCCTGACACCGGTTCTCAATGCCTTGATTATGAAGAACATTTATCGACCAAATCTCCTTACCAAGAAACCCCACCTCCGGGAATAACAAAAAAATCAGAGAAAAATGATAAATCGATTAGTGATAAATCCCCCAAAAGAACGACAAAACCTAGCATGGGATGGAAATCAAACCCAACAGGGAACAAAAATAATAACATCAAAAATCCTAATCAGAAACGTACAAAAACCGGAACCAAGACACTCATTACTAACAGAAAAAAACTGAAGGAGGGGCTGAACAGGGAAAAAAGAGTTCTAATTACACAGCCAAAGAAACGACGCAAACGAAAATATTTCCTTCTGGCACCTGCTCTGGTAAGGAGTCTACAACGCCAGACAAATTGCGTACTTAGAGGAAGATCATCCCCAAACGAACCTTGCTATCAGGTAACCTGGTGAACTTCTTTGTCAGACACAAGTTATTAACCCAAGACTCAGTAGAAACCGAACCTTTGGTACCCCATGAAGTCTCAGATGCGGACCTATTGGAAATGGCCACAGACGATGTGGCAACAGAGGAGATGCATCAACCTCCCCCCACTGGGCGAAAAGAGAAAAAAACCAAAGGCCAACCCCCACAGGCTTGGAACTCCCAGTCGATGGGAGAAGAAGCGTCCACACCAAGCTCAAACACCACCTCAATCATATCCTTGCAAGACTGTAACAATACATGGAAAAAGATGCAAGAGGCGTTTGAAGGTGATATCAACCATGCTCACGTTGTGAGTCTAGATGACCTCAGAAGGACCCCATGCTCTAGAAACCCCCACTAGACAAATCAGCGGTGGTGAAAGGGAGACTGCGTTCTGACAAACCTTACCGAGGAGAGGTCCATGCAAAGATCTATGAAACTACTATCGCAATCATAACTAACAGACCTTATGGAACACCATCACAAAACAAAGGCAGATGCATACCCTTCGAACCACAAGAAAGTTATAGTTTCCAAATATCTCCAATAAGAGAAATTTCCATGAGAAACTTAACCCACAGTGTAAGGGACGCAAGGCCTCAAAGCAGGCACAACTCGCAAAACAAAACAACCACATCTTTTACTGGTCTACCTGCCACTGGAATCATGGGAGACTCAACCCCACCAACAAACCGTACTTCTAGGAGGCTAAGTGACCAAGTGTCAGGTGAAAACACAAGAAAGTTCGACCTGTTGTCAGTTATGTCAACAGTGACCATAGCTTTAGCACCATTCTTTAAGCTACATGAATCGATCCACAAGACCCTTAAAAACCAAACCTCAATTACTGCAATTATGAACAGCACACTCCAATTTTTGGAAGGGTTTGTGTTAGCTATGGAAAGCAAAAGGAACAACCACGATTGTTCAAAAATAGAGGTGAGATTGCAAACCACCCCAGAGGAAGGAAAACCTAAAACCAAAATAGACGCTGTACCTCACTTTAAGGGTCCAAGGAAAAACACATCTTCGAGAAAGACAACCAGATAGATCCAAAAACTGTAACCAACCAACAACTGGATCCCTCAACCCCGGCAAACAAAGGGAACACCAAAAAATAAATGCCTCCCTAACTTCACAAACGGGAGTACAACGGAAACCATTGAGACTAAACCAAGACAAAAGTATAAAGGAATATTCATCCTGGAAAACCTGAAAAACATCAGGGGAGATAGAAACATGGACTCAAACTGTGGTGAAGTAACAGTGCCTCCGCCAACACCAGACAACAATGAACAATTGGGAAGAGAAGAAACTCGACTACTTCCAGTTAAGGTACACTTGGACACAACTAAAGACACTGAATTTGGAATGGAGGGACTGAAGTTAACGGACCACAGAAGGACAGGAGTAGTAGCACCCCCCAACCAGGAAGGCTCAGTCAATTTGTTGGACCTCTCAGAATATTCATTTGAAAATTCAGAGTCTGAAATACCAGAACCTGCAACATCAATGAAACCTAATCTGGGGGCAGAAACTACTAGTAACACTATTAATAGAGAACAAGCTCAGAGATGTGCACCCACACTCCGAATTATAAAAGAACTCCCACGAACAAAATATCTACTTCACCTTCCCCCTCATTCATGACTTTGTCCGAAAAGCTAAAAAGATTGAATCAGAAGTGGACCACAAGAGAGAAGAGTGGTGAAGATATAGAGGTATTCTGGGTCAAAATTGTGACAAATAGTGCAGAGAAGTCCCTGTTACGCACTGAGTATCAGAGACCAAATTGGTATGATAAAGTCAACCCTTCCAGGAAACATCCTGACTAAAGTAAAGGACTGGACAAGGCAACTACTAAAGAAGGAAGAACGGAACGTTCACCAGAACCTAAGGAAATACCCATAAGAAAGAAGGCCACACTTCGCAACCATCACGAAGAATGAGATCCGTTAAGCTGACCAGAATCTTGGGGGAAAAGAACAACTTGATTCTGAACCGTAAAGCCATCTTGCAGCTGTTCTACTGTGTACCGAACTTGAGACTGATATCCACAAACGATATTCAAATTGTGAAGTTTGGAGAAAAACACGTCACAGATTCAGTCTTCCTTCACATCAAATTACCATCACTGACAGACACACTCCTTGAAGCAACGGACCAACTTCGAAAGTTGGGCTGCAACTTGAGAGCATCTCGACACTACGAAAACCCGACCAAGTCACCTCGTAGAGGTGACTCCTATGCACCAACGAAAAAAGACAAAGCTCACGTTGTCAACTCCAACTATGGTTCCCAAGCATTGGATCCTGTAATAAATTGGGTGAAACAACCGACCACAGAAAAAAAAGACTCAATCAGAGAAGTCTTTTATAAACAAAGCTGGGATTTGGCTACTGCTCACACGGTAGCCTTAACTGAAGACATGGCAAACCCGCAACCAGAGGTTGACTCTAACTCAAGTGAACAGAGCGAGACATGCAGGAAAACTATAAAGGTCATGTTTAACCGAGCCAAACCGGGTGAAGAAAAACTGATCACCACGGATGAGCAAAAAACTAGAACATCAACATCAAAAGTCCACCCAAGGGCCGTGACTGAATACAAAATCGAGAACGTCTGCTATCAGGAAAACAAGCTCTCAACCACAAATCAGACGAATTGTAAAAAGCTAAAAACAGGCTCTTGGAATACAAGAGGATTTAAACATCTGACAGCACCCAGCAAGCTAAACCTTGGAGAGTTTGACATCCTTTGTTTCCAAGAAACATGGCTGCTCACCTCCCCTTCAATGGATGGCTATGACATAAGATTGGCACCAGCTAAGAAAGGACCCAAGGGTTGGCCCACTTCTGTGCTCCTAAAGGCAATGACATCTGGATCAGGCCTATCTGTTCAGGAAGTGCTGATCTGTGACCTCTTGCTTCTGGTAATCCGAGTTGATTTGATAATGATGGAACCCCGGAAGACTGAGAAAACCACCAAGAACCTGATTATTTTCAATTGTTATTGGAACCCTGAATTGATCTCTAATATAGACTTCATGGAACTGATAACTTCAACAATTGACATGGCTCTATTAAAATACGACATCCCATTACTTTTCATATCTGGAGACTTAAACACTGCCTGCGGTCTCCCTAACTTCTCTACAACTGAACACAAATCAAACTCACCTCGAGAACAAAGATGGAAACACAGCCATGAGACCAAGGAGTTTGGTCTCTACAGAGCAGTGTTGCCCAGTGACAAAACCTGCCATCCCAACTTGGCGCCGAGGAGACCAAGCAGCCGACATTGATCATGTGTTTGTCTCCATGGAATTGGCACATTACATAACAAAGCAGAAGAAAATTCAAACCAAAAATAGCGACCACAACTTAAGACTTGTGACCTTCACAAGTGGACATGAAACCCGAAGACCAACGATGGGAGCTAAAGTTGTGGTAAATAACAGCGGCAATCGACTTCGGATGAAACCCAATGACATAAAAACAATAACAGGGAAATATGTTACGCCAGCAAGTAGAGGGAAGGTGATGAAAGGTACAAACCAAGTGGACTTTGTGGCCTTACTAGATCACTTCAAATCCAAAAAAATCAAATGGGAAAACCCTAGGCCAAGTGTCGCTGCATTGCTACGATGAGATGTTAGTAGAAAAACGTAAAATCATCAGACGTCTTAAAAAAGCTGCATCTAGGTCTAATTCAAATAAACTAAAAACTGAAGCTAAGAACGCTACCCAAGAATACAAAAACTGGGTAGCAGGACGCAAGAGAACAGTCCTTCAGAACGACACAGAGAATATGCTTAAAGCTTTGGCAAAGAAAAACTTGAGAGACTTTTGGCAGCTAATAAAAGAAGATAAATCAACCACCCACGACACCCAACAGAACTATGTTAGTGAGTCACAGTGGGAACAACACTTCCTGACACTATTCAAAGATGTAGGAACATCGATAACACCTGTGACAATGTCTAGCTCCGAACACTGGGACCTGTGCATAAGTCTAGAAGAAATCCAATTGAAAATCAAAAAGCTCACTACATCAAGAGCTCCAGGGTCTGACGGCCTAAGTAACGCAATGCTAAAACAAAATCTGGAAGACTGGGCAATTTATATAAAAGTCATCTCTAACAAAATGTGCAGAACACAACAAATACCCTGTTGGTGGAAGACAGCCACAATTGTGCCCATCTTTAAAAAGGAGAAAAACGACAAACCCCAGGACTACAGCCCAATTGCGTTACTGGACGTCATAGGCAACATTTTTGGATCCTTCTTACTCGCCAAACTAACCAGCTGGATTACCAACAACGGCTGGTTTAACCCCTTCCAAACGGGCTTCATACGGAATATTGGCACATCAGCAAACATTGTGCTATTAAACATCTTAAAAGCACAGAGCCACCAGGCAAATTCTAGAATACATATCATTTCCCTAGACTTAACTCAAGCCTTTGACAGGGTAAACAGACAAAGACTCCGGCAAAAACTTCAGAAGCGAAAGTGCCCACAGGAAATCTTTGATCCATTTAAACAACTACACTCTAACACCTTGATCAGAGTTCGTCTAAACAGAGGAGGTCTTTTAAGTATGCCAATTCCAACTTGGAGAGGGGTCAAGCAGGGTTGCCCTCTCACCCCTGCCATCTACAACTTTTACATTGCTGATCTTCCCGACCTTGAACCATCAATTCAGTCATTTCCACCAAAACTGGGAAAAACTAAATTAACAAGACTCCTCTACGCAGACGATTTGATCATGATCAGTCAAACCGTAGTAGGCCTCCAAAGGCAACTAGACAGCCTCTACCGCTACTTACTCAAAAATAACTTGGAGATAAACGAAAACAAAACCAAAATCATTTGCCTCCAAAAAGCCAAACAGAGAAAGAGCAAACCAAGCTGGTTTTTGGGCAACAGAACGATTGAGGAAGTGGACTCCATTAGATACCTGGGAGTTACCTTCAACAACAGTCCTACAGAGGTACCAGCACAAGACTTCTTAAAGAACAAGATCACAGTCTTGATAACACAGGGTCAGTTGATGGACAAAAGATTTGGAAGATTCTCCATCATCGGCCTAGTTAACTTCTACAGGAATAAGGTGGTCCCGACCATAACATATGGAGCCGAAGGCTTGATCCACATGCCGACAGAAATATGGGCAACATTGGAAGGCAAGTTCTGGCGATCCGTCCTAAACTTACCAAACTCAGCCGGAACTGTTAGAATTTGAAATGAGCTAGCTCTAACTTCATTGGAAGCGATCGTGGAATGGAAGGCACTAAACATATACCGCAAAACATGGCCTCCTTTCTGCGCATCAATATTTGAAGTGATCAACGACGAAATCTCTAAAACCTCAAACAGGGTCCTGAACACTTGGGTTAGCAGCCGCAAAAAAACACTAGAAGAAGTTGGCTGCTCAGAAAAGGACCTGGTCACAAACCCTCTGAGAATCAGGAAAAAGCTCTTCGAACTCAACTGGATCAAAACAACTGAGAAAGCAAGTCAAAGTAGTCTAGCGGTGAATCTGCCTGCAATTGCAATAACATTAAACCATCAGAGAGGCTACTTGAAGAGATTTCCGGATAGGTCATTTAGAGACACCTTCTTTAGAATGAGATTAAACCTCCTAAAGACCAACAAAATCAATTACATCCAAGGAAGGTCTACCTCTAAAACCTGTCGGTTCTGTACAGCAACTGAAGAGACTGAGTCGATTAAGCACCTGATAATGACCTGCAAGAGATGGGAGTCTACGAGAGAGTTACACTTGACCCCAATATTCAACAACCACACAACAATGGACACAGAGGATTGTTGGCGGACACTTATTTGTGGAGAGCAAACTAAAACGACTATCGCCTTGGTATCAGTGATGAAGTTTATGATTTCAAACTTGTCTAACATTTAGATGTCCAGGAGACCTTGAAAAAAGATGTCCCTCTGAATGAATCCTCTTCTTTTCTTCCTTTTCTTCTCTCTCTTCTTTTCTTTTGGCCTGGATGAAGTGGACGTAGCAATGCTAAAAGTTTTTTTTGTTGTTGAAAAAATTGTTAATTCAATTAACTCAAATAAATAAATAAATAAATAAAATAAACCTTTATATCAAGTTGAGGATTAGTTGTGGCACATTTACCTTAGGGTTTTTAGTACTTTGGGCACCTTTTTGACCCCATAGATGAAGTGTCCCTTGCTTTTGCCTTATGCATACAGGGATGGGCTTCTAAAACATTTATGTTTGAACTCTTTGCCTTATTCCTCAGACCCTGTTTTGTCTTACACTCGCTTAATAAATAGTTTTTTTTCAAAAGACCCAAAGTCTGAAACCCTTCTGTTCTCCATGTCGCCGCAGTGGGAACGTTTTATTTTTCTAGGGTAGTGCTTCTGAGTGGTGATATGTTCATTGTGGCGTGTGAATGGAGGGGAATTTAGTTATTTATTTATAAATAACTATACTGCTGCTCTTTGCCACAATTATGGATTAAGGTGTTGTAAACATGCAAGCAACTCTAACATAAACATAAAATGCTTACAGTATTATGCTTTCGCGCAGAGTTCTTAAATTGTTGAATAAATTGGCTCATTCAGTGCTGTTTTTTTTGTCTTTCATTCTGGGACTTATAATGCTTTATTTAATTGTGTTTCAGGATGCAAATAGCGAATGGATGGATGGGTGATCCACACCTCATATGGGGCATTATGAGAGCACTGCAGATTTAATTCCGATGGGATTGATTTACGAACAAAATGAGGCTATATTTCTGTTTCGCCTTTTGAGAAAAGACTTCATGGAAGTTTCATTAGGGCCTCCGAAGATTATTCTGGTGAAATATCATTGGTGGTAATTACCAACTCCCCTGGAAGTATTGAAAAAAATCTCACACTTACAAGAATACCACTGACCCAGTAGCAACAGCCATCCTATTTATTTATTTATTTATTTATTTATTTATTTATTTATTTATTTATTTATTTATTTATTTTAAATGTTGTAGTTTAGTTTTTAAACTTTTCATTACTTACTATTTATAGAATACAGCCATCTGTATTGTAGAAATATTGCCTAAAACACTATCTATCAATGTCATGCCTCATTTTGATGGTTGAAATTTATAGTAGTGGCTCATACCACTGCTCTACGCCTTTTTCTCACATATTTCCACTTTCTTACACCTTCTAATGTCCCCAACACAACTATTTTTACCCGAATCAACAGGAAGCACTTGTGCTCTCATTCTGTATAATAAAAGTAAAAGGATGTAGAATGTGTTGGATTTTGAGGTTGAAAATTCACTCTGTAATCCATAAATCTTTACTGCTGTCAGTATCTTCTTAAAATACCACTAGAGGTAGAGATAGACATGCCTCTGAACTGGTGATGTGGTGGGAGGGAAACATGGAGTAAATGGCTGTCCATGTCAAGCAAACCTGTAAGTAATTATCCTCTAATGTTCAGGAGGCAATGATGGTAGTAAAAGAATGTGCGTCTTTATATTTGGCCCCAATAAATACACAGACACGGCGGTTTTGTATAACAATCTGCATAATTATTTCTCTGCATGTGTAATCTCAAATGTCCAGCATTTTTCTGGTATGTCCACTTATTGTCAGTTTTTTCTGTTCTCTTGCCTAAAGCTGTCTGTACCAGAGCAGTTATCCCAGCGCCTTTTCCTTCCACCAGCTCTAACCCCAGTGTACAAACTATGAGTAAATAGATAAAATGGTGCTGCAGTCACATCTCTGACGGGGTGGCACCACGCAGGTACTGCTCACTGCGGCTCATTGGTTGCTCATCTTACACAATCACTCTCCTTTCCTCTCACATGTATATATTTCTTCCTTCACATGTATGTTCTTCTTCTCCACTACCCCTACACCACACACATTATAGTGCCTTAATTTAGCTCTTTTCATTCTAATATCTGTATATGTACACTTGCTTGAACCTCCTGTATCTCTGTATATCTGTACATATCTGTATTCCTGTAACCCTAATCATTTTAAGCGCCCAGATACCCCTGGGTCAGATGCGTTATATAAATAAAATAAACAAACAAACAAACAAAGTTCAGATCTCGGCCACACCTGCTGTGTTTTATGACTTAGACGGTGCCAAGCTTTCCTAGATCAAACTAGGAAAGTGGGATGTACTGCATCATGTGCTTTTTCATGAAAGGGGGTTACAATGGGAATGCCTGGGATGTGTTGTGGCCTCAGCATCATCAACGTGGTTCAGAGTGGTAATGATGGCAAATATATGAGCAGGGCATAATGGAAGCGCTTTACAGTTTAAGTTCTGGCCTATGTTGTGGGCACAGCACCATGGAAGATTTTACAGTGGGAATGCTCTCATATATCGTGGACACAGCCGCATCATCACAAACGATTTACAGTGGCAATAAGGATTAAAACTGTGGACACCAGAATAATAAAAGTGTTTTACAGTTGGAATTCTATCGTATACTGGAATACATTGTGTGAAACTGTTACAATGGGAATGTTGTCATGGATTGTGTGTGCAGAATTATGGAATTATTAACGTTGTTCATTGAGAAGGCTGCCATACTTTGAAGGTATCACATCATGAACGTGTTTCACAGTGGCATTGCAGTCACTGCATTCTGGAAATGTTGTAAAATGCCCCTGTGTACTGTTGGTGACCTGGCATCTACTGGAGTCTTTCACATGTTATGCTACTGAACCAATTTGAAATTATATGTTTTTAACAAAGGTTTCCTCCCGCTATACGATGTTCAATTTTAACACATTTAAAAATAATTCTCAGGGGGCACCCTGAAACTCCTGCATTAATTAGAGGCCTTTCGCTATATCTGGTATCTGGTCCTTTGGTTACATTTGAAGGAAGCCTTTAATCCCCACCACCAGGGGAGTTGCTAGGTCTCGAAAAGACCCAGGGCTAAGCTGATGTCGGAAGTGTCGGGACTGGGGGCTAGCTAGTCTTTTGGCTGTAGCTTCTGACATTCTATCCGGGGCTACAACCAAACGATCAGGGGCTATAGCCTCCTTAGTCCCCCCAGCAACGCCCCTGCCCACCACTGAGAATGTTCAGCAGCCACCAGTGGTTGGATTAGAAAGGCTTGGGGAAAAAAACCTCCACCTGAAATGCGGAAACAGAAAATGCCATTTGAGTGAAATCACACATGCCACATCCCCACCCAGTAGCCATCCTTAGAAATTCACCACCATTTCAGAGCCACATGAGCAGAGCATTGTGGGTATGCAGTTTAGCCCAAATGCAATACCTCAGCTCCAGCCCTCCTTGTCTTGCAAGGCAGTGCTATTGTATACATAGCTTCTTCATAGCTGCTTCAAGTCTCTAATTTTTCCTATCATATTATGAGCCTTTTCCGCCAATAACGACAGGCTACAGAAACGTACTATAAGGATGTCTTCAGAGCTGTTCTGTATGTGCCTGGAAATGTTGCTTATTGATATGTATAGACAACCCAGATCCATTACTCGTCTCACCTCCGGTCTGCCATGAAATTATCCTTACCATACATTCCAAATTTGTACATACTGCTGTATTGTATGCTGTATAGAAACTGGGCCGAGGGATTTAGCATTATAGCAAGGGAGCGTGCATATACCGCACATGAACAGTAAGTGTGGTAAATGTGGATGGTTGACTCAATTTCAGGAAGGTTCACAATGGAAACTGTAGAGGATTGCAATTCAACCAACCAGAGTTAGTGAATGTCTAGTATGATGTCAAGCTGTGTTTCATTAATGTTGACCATGCTTGTGGTCCTGCAATGTGTTACGCTCAGGACCACTTACTTGATTGAGCCCCTGCTGGACTGAGCATTGCTTTCAACTCCTTGATTCTCTCAAGAAAAGTGGGATGGTTTAATTTTTCCAGTGGAGGTGTGGGGCACGCTTCCCGCAAGGCCGAGGGCTGAGAAGCCTGAAGATCTGGGCTTGCTAACTGCAATGCAATGGTTGCTACATTAAGGAGGGGTGGGAGGCTTTTTCAGGTCAACCTTGAGAGAACTATGGAGAGATGAGCAGAAGATCTCCCTAGATCACTCAGCTATAGTTTCTACCAGCTGAACTGCATAACCACTGTGATCATCCAATGCTGAAAGACCCATTAACCATGATGTTATTCTTGTGTCCTCGCATCTTGATACCTATCTATCCATCATATTATTGTATAGCACCATTCATCCGAAGGCCTCAGTCATTTGTGTTCTGATACAGTGTTTGGTAGCGCTTTGTCACTCTTGTCTTGTTTATCTACTAGAGTTTTCTCTATGAGCACTCCGATACTTTGATCTGAGATCATAGAGCCCTCTCAAGTCAGCATCTGTGACTAGCTTTTGCTCGAGAGATTATTGCACCAGACAGTTGACGGTGAGAAAATGGTGCATAGTGTTTACATGTTTCGTTTCATGAATTGAGCCGTAATTGTCCTCCTGTGAAAAAAAAGACCCATAAAGAAACGGGGTCATTATGAGTTTAGCATTGTCACCTCTGGAAATACTGTTAAACTGGATTACCATTGATAATGGAAAAGTTCAGCATGATTTAGAGTCAAACAAACACCTATTATTTACCATGTTGAACTGTATTTGGCTCCATTAAGGACACCTGGTATTACTGCATGCTGTATTACCAGATGTTGCAATGCTTTTGTATGGAGATATTTTCTCCCATACAAAAGCCACCAAAAAAAGAATAGTTTCAAAAGGAGGTGTAAAACTTGCGGTATTTCCCAAAAACGAATATTTTACGACTACCGCTAAACTCGTAATGAACCCTTACAAGAAAGTTACATTATCTTACTTCCCGTGAACACAAAGCCCATAATAAAGGCCTATTTTAAAACTCTGTGTAAAATGATTAGACTATGTTTTATTTCAGCTGCTCTTTCCGCACTCAACTTATTAGTGGCATTTGCCCAATAGATCTGTACTATTTTCATATCCACTTTCATCTGGCCCTTACGTTATTTACCTTTTAACAATTTTGAAGATGCCTTGTTTTTTCCTGCATATCGCATCGCCTCTGATTGGACTGAGTCTTCAGCTCGATCCAGTTTCCTAAAAGGAGTGCCCTTAGTACATGAATGCACATGAGTTCATCTCTTGAGCCGTACATTGGCGGGGAACTGCTTTCGTGGGAGTGCCAATAAAAAGCATTGTGCTTCACTCTTTTGTCATCTAATCGCCTAATGCTTTATTCACAAATAGCCAAAGGACTCGACCCAAAAAGAACATCTGTCTTATTTAGCATGCTGCAAGCACGCTGATGCTTCCTTCAGAATGCGCTTTTAATTCCATTGTGACCTCTCAACAAGCATGAGATGGACCCATAGTTGAAGAGAAGAGAAAGAATAGGGGGTGATGTGTTTACAGATAAATCAGTTTGGTTTAAACTACCACAGTAGAGCAGTTTTGTACAGCTTCACCTATATTTTGTAGCTGTCACCAACCACCAACACGCACGCATTCTACAGGTATCCCGCTGGAATGTTACGCGGCTGAGGAAAGGCACGCTGCACTCATGAATGGGACAGATACAGGCCTCATTGCAAGTTTGGTGGTGCATGATAAAAGTGGATGTCATTCTGTTTCTATGGTAACGGAATTGCTACCACTTTTACCACACCGCCGAATTATAGGTTGGCCTTGAAGTAGAAGATTCGCCTCTAGGAATATTCTGGGGGTAAAGCCTCCACGTCAAGGCCAGAGATTCCATGGGTGGAATAGCCACCCACTGTAAATCAGCCAAATCCCCAATGGGTGCTACGAACTTAAAAAATGAGTAGTTACACCCCTGTTATCCTACTCATGATGCCATAGTAAATTTGGTATACATGCAATTTCCTTACGGCAATTTGCTCGTAGCCCATTTGATCACATTTTGTTTCGCCACATTTTTATTTATTTATTTATTTGTCATTTATAAAGCACAAATAAGCCAGAGCCATCTAGACGCTATTTGCTTACGAATTTGGTTACAGTAATGTCTTAAAGTTACATAAATTACAGTCATTGCTGCCACTGGCTCCCCGTACCGCGCCCACATTTCCCTGGTTTGACGTTCTCTCCATTGGCTCCCTGTGACGCAACCCGTCAGGTTTAAAGCCTTGTGTATTGTGCACCGGGCCATGCATAATCAGGGTGCAGAGTTTCTCCAGGCAAAGTTTGTGGGTTACCATCCTAATCACGAGCTGTGCTCTGCTACTGCAGAGCTACTTATTGTGCCCCCCTACCGACGCACATGGATTGGAGGACGCGCTTTTTCTGTCGCAGCGGCCGTCCTGTGGAATGAGCTAACGCCTCCTATAAAGAAACGTTCGAACCACTTAGCTTTTAGGAAAATGATTAAGACACTTCTGTTCTAGATGAATTGGCTCTGACTGATTTGCGTGCTATGGATGCTGCCGCCTCTCCAGTGCCAAGATGCCTTTTGGCAATCGTTGTGCTGTGGGATGTATTTACCCATGCATCCGAGCCATACCTCAAAACTGTGCAGTACTGACATGGAAAACATCATGATGGCCAGAGCTTCCCAGAAAATGCACAGGGAAATGCATGAAGAATAGGCTGCCACTCATTTTTGCCGATGTTATGGGCACAGAAGGACACTGCCTAAAACCACCATTGGACTACCCACACAGTAGTTTGAAACCATCGGGAGTGGCAATGCTGATTGCCAAAAGCAAACCCATAACTGTTGGGAATTAATTTTCTTAAATCCCAAAAAGGGGTGCAGTACCAGTACTCACCACTATCCAAAAGCCGGCGTTTTAAAACAACACCAGATTTTACTTTTTTGTGTAAAACTGAATAAGTGAACCCAAGGCAAGCCAAATAAAGACTTACTGAGAGGTGGATACAATGTAAAGTTATATTCTGAAGTGACTTGAAGGTTTATAACAAGACTGGCTGAGCTGGGGATTTCAGCAGTTTAAGTAAATTTGGACTGAAAGACATTAAAAATCTCAAGGTTTAAGAGAAATGAGTGACCTTCTTTGAGTGTCACATAGGTTGCAATTGTTTAAATGTCATAGTTTTAAACGTAGAATCAGCCTTCTAGCTGCATATGTAAAAAAATTGTCTTGACTTAAACTGGGAAACAAAAAGTGACATTTTATCTGAAACCTGGCTTAAGGAACTGAATTCTGCCTGGCAACTACCCACATCAGGAGTGAAACTTGAGTCACAGCTGTGTTCCCAGGCCTAGCTGCCCTTTTGCTGCTCACACCAAAAGGGATTTGACACTTCCCTGATTGAATTACCTGGGCTCTGCAGGAAATTGAACAAAGCCCTGTCCTGACTCAGGCAAATGTTTTATTGGCGGGAGTCGTAAATGGAGCTTCCTCTTGGCAGAAGCTGGGAGGGGCAGGGTCTCTGAGCTTGCCAGAAACTGGAAAGACTGGTTTCTGTACCATGTGACATGAAAAGACACACCTCTATAGCCAGAATATGGTTTTAGAAAAAGATGAATAACTCATAGAGCGGACATGTGAAAATTGTATAAATGACACCATAATTCTTGTGATTTTTCTGCCCACATTTTAAGAGGTTTTTAGAACCGGTGGCATGTTCAGGGGGGTTTTAGCGGAAAAGAGGATATTACTCAAAATGTGTGCATGTGAAAAATCTGACACTTCATCAACTAATGTCCATACTCCTTGCGCACATGTGTGTAAATTTGGGTCAATGTCCGGAATTGCAAAATCAGTTAAAAAGTGAAATATGTGCCATTTCTGAATGCAAGCCCTCAGGAAGAGCAGATTTGGACAGGGTATACCTCCTGTAATGCATGATGGGTGCATATGATTTTAAAACAATATGTACCTCGTCAAATATGTCTTTTGTTATCAAATATAGAATGTGTGCAATTTGACTGGGGAGTGTCCTCTCTGCAAGGCTGTAAAATGACATCACTCTGACACAACTTAGCTCCCCCAATCAAGTGAGAAATGGAAGTTTGACCAATTAGAAGCTGAGAGAGAGGTAGGGTCAGTGATGCTAGAACACACCCACATTCTAAACACATAAAAGCAGAGAGACAGGACAGATAGGGACTTTTCAAATCCATTTGCAGCTGGAAGCTCTGCCGGGAAAATCCATACTTTACCTCCATCAATCTCCAGAGAAAGCTGTGCAGAAAGATCCAGACTTTAAATCCCTCAATCTTCAGAATCCAGAGAGAGAGCAGACCCAGATCACTGTGAAGTGCAGAGACCAGAGTCCCGTCTAAAACCTGACCAGATCCATGGCGAGGCCCAATTAACTCCAGAATATAGTGTGAGTACCTAGAAAACTGTGCAGAACCAATCTCTTAGTTAAAATAATATAATTCAATCTATTTAATCTAAGTAGAACTGTCTCCTAACTGTCACCTGTCATTTGTAAAGCTGTCACTTGTCATTTTCTAGTTGCAAGCTGCACTTGTCTTTTTGAACTTTAAAATTTCAAATCTGAAAAACGACCTTTATTTAATCGCTCATATCTCCGTGACCGTTCGTGCTAGAGACTTGCAGTAACTTTCATCTGGAAGCTGAGATCCTGGGCTTTCCTAGGACCCCAAAACGATAGTGATAGTTCTTGTCGTTCCTCTGTAATCGCGCCAGACACATCCGCGAATTTTGCCACGATTTGAAAATTTCTCCACTTGCAAAAAGATAGCTGCTTTTGCTTTCCTCTGAAAGAAATTCGTTTGCCTCATAAAAACCATTCCTGAATCATTGCAAGAGTGAGCCTGGACTAATATTAACTAGATACCACTCACCCTGAACCTCTGAAAGGGAATTAAAAGCATTTCCAGCATATTTCTCATCCATTGCTAGCACATATGAAAGCATTTGGGCCTGTGTTTTCAAAACTCCTATCTGTTTTCTTTAAGCGTGCTTGGGGGGGATTGAACTGAATTACATTGATTGCATTTCTGAGAACTGTGTGCTTTCCTCCCATTTCCTTGCATTGCATAAAGAGGGGGGGAGTGAATAGCCAGAGAAAAGTGATTACATTGTTTGGTTGAAATCATATTGAGTATTTTCTGTACTGCATTCATTGAATATTGCATCCACCTGAGCTTACATAAAGCATTCTGTACCACCTTCTTCTTGTGTTCCTATTCACCTGTGTGCTACCTTATCCATTTCATGTCAACTCCTTATTGATTATAGAGAAGCGTGTTGGTGCCAGATTCTCCGTTGTTAATCTTTATCATATCAGATTAAGTGTGCTATTCAATTATTAATTTATTATAAAGTGTGATATATATATCTATTGTTTAAATTATCAAATAAACCTTTTAACTTGCAAAACAGAACTACTTCTTGGCTCAGTGGGGTCAGGAGGATTCCAAGAGAGGGGTGTTATATAGGGGTAGTCATCCAGAACGCATGAACTGGACATAAAGGTATATCAATAAGGGTTTTCATTCAGTATTCTAGACTAGGCGTTGACTTAGCTGTAGTGTTGAATTGAATCCTCTTACAGTGCTTAAGAAATAACTATAACATAACATAACATTGCATATGTTACATATTACTAGTTGACTTTTGTTAGTTACAGTGACAAGTAGTTGCACTGCTTACAATAGGTACAGTAATTACAGACAGCCAATGAGTCAGGAACGTGCGAGTTAGGATATATTTATCCTATATATACAGCAAAAATGCAGGGTCAGGCCCCTGCGGCTTTCTCTCCACACATACATCCACATTCATGCATACAGAAACGCAACCCCCATCTACATGTTGCTGTTAAATGCGGTAAACATGTTGTGGCGCAAATGGGCTTTGGCCAAACTGGTCTGCGAGGAAACAGGGTAGTTCTGTAAATTTGCGGGCCCAACTGGCAGTAATGCTGATCTGGTTGTCAGTATTCTGCCGAAATACAGTAAATTACCACTGAACCTGTAATGAAGCCCTTAGACTTAGAGTAAGAAGCGGGAAGAACATTTCACCAAAGCATTTGTTGTATGCAGGGTTCTGGGGGCAATGCAAGTATTAAAGTATTGGCCAAATTGTCTGTTTCTTATCATACCTCACTGTCATGTAACTATTTTTTTCTGTAACCAGCAACTAGCTACTGTAACAGCAGCAAGATGCCTCGGGGCTGCTGCGCGCTTTATAAATGTTGATAAATAAATAAATAAATACATTGATGGGGGCTTTGCGTACTTGCACAATGTTCAGAAGAAAAAAAGCCCATGGATGCTCTGCCGCCTCACATGCATTGCTCTGTGCATCTAGCTTCCCACGGTACACTGCTACGCGTGCACTATGAGCACGATTTAGAGAAAGAGCTGAAAACGATCCTCCTCCTATGTTTCGTCAACCAACCCCTTTAATGGTATCTTTATACATCTCTAGTTTCCAAGACCTCCAAAGATAAATTGCAACGTGTGTGGCGTTTTGGAATATGCTTTGCTATGAATCGCAGGATGCTTATACGAGATGCGTTGAATCGCTACCATTTTCAAAAGCGGTGTAAAATGGCGGTGGTGCGAGTTTTGCATTCAAGCATCAGCCTCGTTTTCGGTGATTCTTTCCCAACCTGCTTGGGAATGGCTGTGGTAGTTGTTCACGTGGTTTGTTGTAGCCCAATGAAATGTTCTTAGCAATGCTAGGAAAAGGAACGTGCCCCGTGCATTGAAGGACAGGGCTGCATAAAAGCGCAGCGTGCTTTTCCCAACTGGCCTTTCAGAACATCCGCGATCAGAGGCCTTTGGCGGCTTAAGGGGATTAGCCTGCGTGTGACATCTGTCGGATCATTATGTGCGAGCACTCTCCTGCTGCTCCATTCTCATGCATCACCTCGGCTGCAGCGCTTAACATTAATTGTAATAAAACGCATCACAATAATGTACAACTATGCGATGTAAAATGATATAACCCCACTCATGAGGACAACCAAGCATGTCAAAGCCAACTGGTCTGGCTTTGTGAAGAATTCCCTGCAAACCCCACAGGACAAAAAGGCTCACCCTTTACATTTGCAAAACCTGGCTCAGTGGCTTTGCCAGTGCTTATTGGGGTATCTTTGATATTGAATGAATGTTTTCTCCAATGCTTCCACGTTCTGATCTCTTCCTGGTCAGCGAGCACCATGTTTGATCTGCAACCTTTTTTGCGTTTTCATTTCTCTGACTACAACATATGATGATGCTCCAGGAATCCTCCTGCTCTCATTTGCATATCCCTGGTTCCCTGTATAGAGTCCACTCGGCGTCTTTCTTCCTGTAAATCAGGATATCGCTTTAAAATAAAACAATAAATAATAATAATTTAGCATTTATATAGCGCTACGGACCCTCAGGCATCTGAGCGCTGCTTATTATTACCCACGGTGTGTGGTGCTCGTTTATCGACCTCGGAAGGATGAGTTTGGCACTGCCGGGATTCGAACCTGCGTTAGCAAGCTCGGCACAGATGCCAAAGTGAGCGCTCTACTCCCTGTACCTCCTGACCGGCTAGATCGTTGTTCATCAAATGGATTGCAAACACTGGAATAAAAAGAGTTGAGTGATGGGACAGTGCGGTGAAAATATACACAGTCGTCCGAAATTCGGGACATTTCAGAAATGATTCTGAAAGAGTGCTCTCTATAACAATGCGCTATATTGCAGAAGAACTTGCTTGCTTTAAAACAAGTGATGCACATATCAGTCACCCTGACCCCGTTATTGGGAATGGTCGAAAGGGTTGAGGGGGACCCCTCTCACAGGGAGAGAGAAAGACTCCTATGCAGTGTTACACGTCATGTTTCTTATCAAAGCATAAGAGCTCAGAACAGATTGCTAGCACACAATCACAAGGCTGTTCTGCAATAATGCGTTCCCTTTCCAATGTTGATGGCTTCAGTTTGGTTTCAATACAAGATCCCTGGATACATTGTTTGACAAAGATCTCAAGGCTGCACTGTCATTAATTCCGCCAACCTCAGTGGGCACCACTGTGCTGAATGCTTTCTTTTCCAGGGCTGGAACACAAGAGCTCACAATAACCTGTTCACCAAAGAGCACAAGGCTACAATGCATTGAAGCCCTGCACCTCCATTCCCGCATTGCTTTTTTTTCTCTGTATGGAAAAAAGGCCTCACAGTAAACTGCTTGCCCATGAGTATACGAGTGTACTGTAATGCATCTTTCCGTCACCCAGGGCTGATTACTTGTATTTCCTCCCTAGAAGACACAAACACACAATATACTGCTTGCCACAATCATTCAGACTAATACACTGTTGATAGTGCCCCCATCTCACAGAACAGTTTGTTTCTTTTCCTCCTCGTAGATCACAAGACCTGAGTGGCAACAGTGTTTGCCCATGTTCTCACAGCAGCACTGTTATGAATACCACCAAGTGCTTGTTGTTTCCCTTTTCACCCTATCCATACAAGAGCTCTGACTATATGATATTCCCAAATCACAAGGTACTCCTTGCTACTGTTAATAAAGAACACCACTCTGACACCCTCTCATTGTAATGCCTATTATACTGTGCTTTAAATGCAATGCCCAATGATACTCTTTGTTGTCAAAATTATTGTGAAATCAGAGTACTATTTGTGATGGTGTTATCCACCACCGGGCCCCCGTGGTAAGGCCTTGCCCCCAGTTCCTGCAATGAGACACCATGACGCAGGACTTCTCGCATCGGGCTCCTGGTGCCCACTTTATTTTAAACAACACGCATGATGGCTGAACGTTGCCGTCACGTCACGCGATATCATCACGCTATTGTCCTGTCTAATTCGATTAGTATTATAATTGATTATATATATTTTTTCATGGTTGCATTACAAAGCAGTTCTAACTTTACCACTATCATGTTCCATGTTAAACATGTGTAATGCAATTTCATGATTGCAATAGTAAAAGTAATTTCTAATTTGGTGGATCATTTTTCTATGTTATTGTTTTTTATGTAATGTAACGTGACGTGGTCTTATATAGTGCACGTCTTCCAATAATGTTGCGCTCACTGAGCATGACTCTGTAGTGAAAATGGAAATGGTGTGATAGTCCGATAGTGGGAATTCGGAATTTGTGGAAATCTGTGGTTTTGAGAGATGCAGGTCGAAAGTACCGGTTACATGTTTGCTGATTTTAAACTCTCTGTGTTTTGTGTGGTTTGTATTGACCAGGGTAGGTTAACCGTAAGAGCAGCCCCCAGGCTGCGAAGCGCAGGACTGACAAACAAAGGTCGTTGATAGAAGATGGGGTATGGTGTTATTCTATTGAGTACACTAGACCTAGTCGGTCTTCTAAAGGGGTGAGGGAAGTATAAAGGTGCACGATTTTAGTTTATCATCATCATCATCATAATGCTTTATTCGACAATGTCCTTAGCATACACACAGAAATAATACACCACAATCCAATGCACACGATACATAGCAAAAGGATAAAAACATGTACAGTTAAAACCTCCTAAATACATTAGTCATCATGTACTGCTGTAAATTATTATTAAAAAAAGCGCAAAGATAGCCATTACAAGCTGACATTAAAATATAGGCAGGAAAATGAGATTAGAAAAAAAACATTCTATTTGTCAACCATTTTTCAAGCGCCCAATCGAGATATTTAATACGGACCCATGCCCGATGTATTAACCTTGCCAAAAAGTAAACATCATTGGTATTTTCAGTTGGTTGACACACCAACAAGGCTTCTGCTGCTCGATTCACAGGAGCCTTCCTATATAATGGTAGCAAATACAGTCTCCTCAAACCTTTAAGTGAGTCACACAGTAGCAGAAAGTGAAAGATCGTTTTGACCCCGGATTGACATAGCGGGCATGTTTCAGAGTTATAATTCTTCCAGCTTCAGGTGAACTTGGCGACCTTAAGGGTACCAGTCCTAAACTCTGTAAGACCAATTTGTGCATCTGCCAGCAATATGAGGTCAAGATATTCCTCAGGACCTTGGACAGTTCTGAAGGGCAAAACAAGAGTTTATCAGCTATTCATACATAATCCAGTGGGCTGCTAACTTCACTTCAATGTTTCTGGTTTTAGTCAAACTCAACGAGTTTGACCAAAAAAGGCTCAACTCCAAAACTCTCAGCTGTTGCTTGACGTGTTGTACCCATGGGAGGGAATGCCCTCCTGCAGTACAAAGTATGTAGACAAAAGCCTCTCTATACTTTTCCAACTCAAGAATTACCCAAAGCTTAATCCAATAAAATACTGGCTTCAGGGCTTTCTGACACACAATTGGCTCCAAACAACGGGTCAGTTGGGAAACTACTTGGGAGCCTCAGGAGCAGTTTTAAAATCTTGTTTTCCACAGGTGCTAATTTTTGGCAATCACCCTGCCAGTCTGTACTTTGTTACACGGCCACGGTAGTGGCAGTGTAGTTATGGTTAAGTTGCTGTTTCCATAGGAAGAGCACTTTTTGGGCGGCTTATAACTCCACTCCCCCTGGATGAATCCTCACCAAACTTTGCAACAAAAGTATATGGCCCACTCTGAATTTATTTTTTGGCGAAGTTTGGTCCAGGGGGGCAAAGTTATTGGGGGGGTCCCAAAACAACTTTTTTCCCATGCACTGAATGGGGGAAAAACTTTGCACACGGCTGCAGAGGAAACCGTTGGATGGATTTTCACCAAATTTGCGGCAGGAGCAGCGGTTTGGTCCCGAAAGCGTGCTTTTGTAAATTTGGTGAAAATCCGTCCAGTAGTTTTCTTTAAAACGATCAAAGAGTAGGTCTAAAAAAATTAGTGATAGCTATGTCCGCTCCGCGGAGAAACTTCCCTGTTCGCTCCTCGGGCAGGACACCGATTGACAAATGGGCTCACGTCATGTCCGCGGACACATGACGTGTCCGTCGATTGGCTGGAGTGAGGCGTAATGTACGTCAGATTGTGCCGATGCTCCCGCCTTCTTGGATCTGCCGACAGCGCGGCAGCGAACAGAGGTGAAATGCAGTTTTGGCAAGTGTTTTGGTGTGCAAGAGTGCTAGGGGAGGTTTAGGGAGAAAGAGATGGGTGAAATACTGTATTTGTTTAGGTGGCAGGTGTACTGATGTATTAGCCATGCCCGGGCTGTCCGGGATGTTCGTAATTACTGAAAATGAGGGGTGTTCTAAGGATAGTATTCCCGTCTGTGCTGTGTGCAGGCATGTTGACACTGTTCTAAGGAAACGCGTGGTGTCAGCGAAAATTGAGTATATGCCGCAGTTAAAGTTTTTCAATCTATGGGTTTCATACTGAGTTATAAGTCACCATGGTTGTGATATGCTGTGGTGGTTGTGGCCAGGGCCTAGAGTCTTGGGTGCATGGCCGCAGGCCGTAGGCTGTAGGCCATACACCCAAGACTCTAGGGCCTGGCCACAACCACCACAGAATATCACACCTATAGATCACACCCATAGAATCGAATATCTATTAGGTGGTTGTGGGCAGGGCCTAGAGTCTTGGGTGCAAATTGAGTATATGCCACAGTTAAAATGTTTAATTCTATGGGTGGGATAGTGAGTTATAAGCCACCATGGGTGTGATATGCTGCAGTGGTTGTGGCCAGGGCCTAGAGTCTTGGGTTCATGGCCACAGGCCATAGGCCATAGGCCATATACCCAAGACTCTGGGCCTTGGCCACAACCACCACAGCATATCACACCCATAGATACACCCATAGAATCGAATATCTATCACGTGGTTGTGGGCAGGGCTAGAGTCTTGGGTGCATGGCCAATGGCCATGAGTCACAACCACTGCAGCATATCACACCCATAGATACACCCATAGAATCGAATATCTCGTACTGAAGTTATAAGTCACAATGGGTGCGATATGCTGCGTTGGTTGTGGCCAGAACCTAGAGTCACAACCACTGCAACATATCACACCCATAGAATCGAATATCTATCAGGTGGTTGTGGGCATGGTTAGAGTCTTGGGTGCATGGCCGAAGGCATGCACCCAAGACCAAAGTTATAAGTGCTGAAGTTATAAGCCACCATGGGTTTCATATAGTGTGCTGGTTGTGGGCAGGACATAGAGTCTTGTCGAGTGCAGAGCCTAAAGCCATGCACCCAAGACCAAAGTTATAAGTACTGAAGTTATAAGATCGCATGGGTGTGATATGGTGCAGTGATTGTGGTTGTGATATGCTGCGGTGGTTGTAGCAAGGGCTTATAGTCTTGGGTGCATGGCCACAGGCCGTAGGCTGTAGGCTATAGACCCAAGACTCTAGGCCCTGACCACAACCACTGCACCATATCACAGCCATAGATCACACCTATAGATTTGAGTATCTATCGAATGTTTGAAATTATACTCACTGTTTCACCTTTCTCCCCCGTGATCACCAGCTGTATTTCAAGCCAGAGATCGAGGGAGGTGTCATTGGAAAGGGGAGATTCTCCCCCTTCCAATGACACCCTTTGTGACAGCATTGCTGTCCGCGGATCGGGCACATGGCGCTCGATCCGCAGGCAGAAATGCCCACTAGATACCAGGGATGTCTTTGAATGTGGTGGGGAGGTGGGGGCTGCTTACAGTAAGCAGCCCTGGCCCCCCTGGCACCCAAAGCATGGGGGAACATATGTGTACAACCCTGGGGGCATATGGCTGATCATCTGCCCCTAGGGAAGGGGGCAAAAAAAAAGGAAATCAACGGGGATGAGGGGTGGGGGCGTTTTTTGCCCTCTGAAAGGGTGGTGGCCCTCCCCCTCCCACACCAAGTGGAAAGGGGGGCCCCCCTTTGTAGCCCTCCCTGGGGGCGGATTTATTCCCCCATGCAGGTGTACATGAGGTGGCCCTCCATCCAATTGGAGGGGGGGAAGGGCACCAGGAATAAGTGTGCAGGCCCCCAAAAATGTGAGGTCCCGACTAAAACAGTACCTTACATGTGTGGGTGCACCTACCGGGGCACAAAAGGAAAAGGGTAACTCACTGCTAACCCCAAGCCTTTGGGCACAAAGAACCCCATGCATTTCCCAAAAAAGGACACCTGTGGGAATGCACAGAGGTCTGACTTGCGCGCAGCAGCCCAGAATTTATTACCCAGAACCCCAGACAAAGTGAACATTGTGTTTTTCCCCCCACCAAATATCACATTTTGTCGGGGATTGTGGCTAATAAAACTTGGGGCAATTTGCGCAAGGCAGACCTCTGTGGATTCCCACGGGTTTCAATTTTCAAATTTCAATTTTCGGTTGCATTTCAATTATCAAATTTCAATTATCGGTTGCATTTCTTTTGTTAACATTGTTTCATTGAATTTGGAACAGCTTGCAAGAGTTGGCATTAAGGCCATACAACTGACATTTTTGTGCGCTAATTGTTCCATAACATCAGTAGCACATGAGTTATCGCCATAAAGTGCATGGATGTGCCGGGTTTTTAATATTGTTTGTGCTTCTTGAGATAGTACACCAACTGTAATACTTTTTAAAATGTTGGCGTAGGTGAGGCCTGCAGATTGGCGCATGTTTTCTGTTAATTCTTTGTATTGGAAATGTTGCCAAAGGTTGACATTTCCTATGCTGCCAACAGTTTTACGCCAGAGTTTGTGTCCTAAGGATTTAAAAATAGGTTCACCTTTCACTGGTGTCAATTGAAGAAGATCTCCGAAAACAATAATGTGTTTTCCTCCAAAGAATTCTTCGTAGTTTGTTTTAAGTACTTCTTGCACTCTGAGGTGAATGAAAGCCAACATTAGGTTGGAGACCATGCTCACTTCATCTATTAGTAGCATTTTCATTTGTTTTAATATTCTGCATAGTTCCATTGGAGCTTCTGCAGAAAGTTTGTAATAGTCTAATTTGTTTTGGTGTTCTACTGGAAGGAGTAGTAATCGGTGTAAAGTGGCACCGCCTATGTTGTAGGCAGCTAAACCTGTGACGGTGGTTACAACAGCTGACAGTTTGTTGTTTGCCAATTGTTGAACGACTTGCTGATGAATTTGATGAAGAATGTTTTGCCTGAACCAGCTTCACCACTGACGTATAGCAGTATAGGTTTGTAATTTTGGCAGGTACATTCTTTATTTTCGTGTTGTACACCATGTGCAATTTCTTTTGTTACATCTTCAAAAATGGTGCGCTGGTCTTTGTTAAGTTTTGATTGTAGTACAGTTAAGTCTTCTGTATCTTCTTCATAGTGACACATGGTGTTTTCTACTTCTGTCATAGCTAATTCTGCCTCATGTGCTATTAGTGGCTGTCCCAGTGGTTCTTGGCTTCCTGTTACAGAAGGTTGACTACTGTCGGATGTGTCCTTATCTAGTTGGGCCTGGAGTTTTTCTTCGTGTTGCTGTTCATTTTGCAACATTCTTTTGTACTGCATAAAGTTCACATCGGTGATAGTGCTTTCATTTGCTTTGAAAGCGTCTTCATAGCAGTCATAATTATCTAGTATCTCGTCTTCTTTTCTCCATGGTTTAAAAAGTTGTAGCAGGGACATGTGATATAGTTCTTTCTGTTGAGAAGTTTTTAATGACAATTTGATATGATTAATTAAGCTTTGTTTGGTAAGTTTCACTAAGCTGCCTTCACAATCTGTCACTCTATATCTACCTTTGTTTTCATCAGGTTTTATATTATTTTTGTATGCAAAGTTTTGGGCTATGTGGTATAGACACATGTTTTCCAGAGTGGTACTCCTGTTTGGGTAGTATATGTCCAGTAAATGGTTTTTCAAAATGTCTTGGCTGTTGGGATAATTTTTGGCTAATGTTTCTATGTCGTCATATGATTTGAGAACTCTTTTTCTAGATTTAGCAGGACCAAGACTTAGCCATACTATATTTTCAGATTTTCCATAGAAAGCAGTACCGGTTAAACGATCTGCAGCTTTGTATGCGCCACATTCTCTATGAGAGAGCATTTTTATGCCTAAACTGTACAATTTCTGAGATAGTGTTTTGTCTGATGACAGTTCATTCCAGAGGTGTTGAAGCTCTGTTTTTTCTGCTTCTGTTAAGTAGGCTGTAACATATCATGCAACTGCAGTGGAATTGTCTGCAATGTACTGTACATCTATGTTTGCATTCCATAAGAGGGCAATTATTGCATTGTAATCATTGATATGCTTTGATTCTTCTGTTCTTTTTATGTAATATGTGTTCTTAGGTGATTTACCTTTAACACTATGTCTAACTGAAGACATGAAGTTGTTCACTTCGCCTGTTTCTGTAACTGGTCTAGGGAAACCAAAGTTGCATTTGGTGTAGTATTTCCCTTTGTTTTTGTATTTGCGATGACAACATTTGCCACATTTGTGTCTTTGAAATTGTACAATTTGTGCATGAAGGTCACTATGTCTCATTTGTGAAGGGATTTCACAAGTGACATATTTTTGGAGGAACTGCAAAACAGTGGCATCACCGTCCTGACCAAATTTAGGAGCATCTTTAATCCATAAAAGCATGTGGATATGTGGTGCTCCTCTGGCTTGGTATTCTTTTCTCCAAAAGAAGTGTTGCACTTCTCCGAGGGGAGGAACAGTTTTATTACAAATAAAGTGTAGCATAGCAATGAAACAATGGTGGAAATATCTTGAAACATTAACAGGATCTAGAGGGCAACGTTCTCCAGGTGTAAGTATATCTATGTTTGTTTTGTTTTTGTTTGATATGCGTAGGAAATCATGTAAATCTTCCCATGCATATTCTGCGCAACTGAATGTAACAAACCAAGTGGGTGGTACAAGGTTTCTGATCATGCAACGTACATCTCTGTGATGTCGGAACCAGTATTCTTTTGTACCACGCATGTTTGCAAACAGATTTGTAATACTTGATTGTAAAACCTCATCTTTTTCTTGCACTTTTTGTATTAATTGCGTAGCTGACATATTTTGAAAGTGAGTTGGCGATTTTAAAATGTGTGCAACTCCGTAACATAGAGTTGCTAGTTCACTTTCAAAGAGTAGGTGGAATATGTATTCCACATTTTGTCTAAATCTGGGATCTTCAGAATACATTCTTAATGAGTGGTATTCTGATGCTGTTATCTGAGTGGGTCTATCATCGTACCTTCCTCCTTTGCCAGTAAGAAATAGTAGAGGAAAAGCACGTGCTTCCATACTTTTTTCCCATATGCTCATTGGTGATCCTTTGGTTTGTCGCATTTGGTACTTTTCTAGTGCATCATCTATGCTGTCTTTAAAGTGCAATGGATGAATTGTATAATGGTCTAAAATATTGGATACTACATCAGGATCCAGAAGTTCAAATTGACCAGTTTCTGGTGACTCTTGAATTATTTCAGTTGTTCCCCTTAAGTTTTCTTCAATATGTATTTCTTTGTAGTACTCATTATTGTCTTTTAAATATTACAAGGCTTGTCTAACTTTATGTAAGTCCATGAGTTGTTGCCAATTTATTTTGTCTTTTGTTAGTACACCATTTACTAAGACAATTAAAGATTGCTCTATTGGACGTTGCACTCCTAGAGTGTGCACATTCTCTGTCAGATCTAATGGTAAATAAACTACTTTGCCACGAATGCCTTTTACCAATTCAGAGGGAGGTCATTTTGCTGTTTTTGGTTGAAGGCGTATTATTGCTTGAAATGGGCGTACTGTTTGAATTATGATGCTCTCATATAAATTGAGTTGTTGCAGGTGTTTTGGTAGTGGGAATAATTCAAAGCTATTTGTTATAGCACGTGAAGGAGTTTGGTTGTTGTCAAGTTTTGTAGTGCAGTAACTGCAAAGTATTAAGGAGTCATTTATTTCGTATTCGTTTTCTGCTAAAAGGTAGAGAGCTAATCCAAACTGTTTGGAATCTTCATTGTCTTCTATTTCGTATGTTACATCTATAGTTTTTGTGTGACTTTTGTAAAAAGTTCTGCGGCAACACACACACAAACACATGGTTTGGTACTTCAGTGGAAGTACTTTTAAATTTTAGTATTTATTTTTTGTATGTGTGTAGTAGAAGGTTGCCATTTACAGAATTGTTGCTAGTCTGTTCTAAAGCTATTGCATTTTGTAAGTGGCTTTCACTTCTAAAATATTTTCTCTGGATACGGTTGATTTCTTCTTGTAGGTCTTTGGGTGTACCATGTAGAAGAGTGTTATTTAAATTGGCTAGTTCTAAAGCAGGACTTTTAGCATAGTACAGTTTATAGACTAGATTTCTTACAGTTGAATGATGTGTTGATATCATTTTGATATAATGGAAGATGCTTTTGCAAATAGGTCCTGAAATGCACGCTAATGAATGTACTTGAAGTCCTGTGTATTTGCGCACTCGACAGGTATCCATATTTTGCAGCACTTTCATATTGATTTGTCTTTACCTTTCACATACTGATTGAGGAACTGGTGTAAAGATTTTGATTTGATGGGAATGTTACACATGGACATGCATGGCCATTTGTATACTGGATGTTCTGGTTCAGTCGAATGGAGAGGTAATTCTGTATTTTCTGGGGATATTTTTGTAAGCAGTGTGTCTTGTTCCATGATGGTATTATTACGTTTTTCATAACCTCGTCCACTGCTATGGATGGCAATTGTGTTTGTTTGGTTTTGTTTGTATGCTTCTTCATTAAAATAAGGTTCTGTGCTTGTGGTGTGACTCCATTCACCTCCACAAATATTTAAGATGTTATTTTTGTTGACATTGCATTTATTGAGAAGTTTTTTTTGTAGTTTAGTACTTAGTTTTGTTAGTGGTTTCATCCTGTTTAAAATAAAATAAATAACTTCCTTTTGAGAAGGATTGCACTGTCTACGAGAGCTTCTAGAATTAATTTTCTACGTTAGGTTTTAAGGGTTGTGCATGATTTTGCTCCTGTTTTTATTAGATTCTGAAGGACTCTGTGGCAGAACATTTTTGCTAAAATAATGTTTTTGGTATGGTTACTTGCCACTACATCAAGATTTATAGAAGCAGTGTTAGCAGTAGTGGTAGCTGAATTCTTGTTAATCGCTTTCTGTTTCATTTTACATTTTGATAGAGGAGGCAAAGTTTCTGTACTAGAAGCTTCTTTTGTTTCGTTAGATGACTGCATTAGCTGTTTTGGTTGGACTTTTTGTACAAACTCTGGTAGAGATGGATGCTTATTTTGGACACTTTTATTTTCATTTGCTCTATTTCTGCATTGCATTCTATGTTTGTTTTGCAATGTATGTGTTCTGTGTGCATGTGTGTATGAGTTTGATGGGAAAGATGTATGTGGTGGTGTGTGAATGTGCATTGGGCAGTTACAATGAGTTAGGAAGGCTATTCTTCTGTTTGTATGTTGCTACACTGTGATTCAGATGAGAGTAGAAAGTGAGCTAGTGGTGAGGAGAAGCATAAATAGTAAACGTAATGGTATAAAATTAAAATAGTTATTTGTTTTGTAGTACTAATATTCTAAGGGTTGAGTATGTTATTTGTGTTCCAAAAAAACGGGGATTTGTGTGCCATTCTGCCTGCTAATCTCTGTTCAATAAATGCGGATTTGTGGGCAGAATGGTTCAGAAATCGATGTTTTTTTTGGTGCGCAAATTACATGAATGAACCACACAGTGGCCCCCATTACGATACTGGCGCTAAACCATGGCGCTATTAGCACCATGGTTGGTGCCGGTATCGTAACGAGTCCGCCAATGTTCAATGGGGAATTACCACCCCATTCCAAGGTTGGAGGGGCGGTAATTCCCCATTGAACATTGGCCCTTCCCCATTCCCATTTTTGCCCCATAGGGCTCAATGGGATTGGGGAAGGCACTAAGTACGCTATCGCAAATTGCGGTACCGTACTTAGCACCAAGGTCCCTTTGCGGGTCCCTACTTTAACGGCTGGTCTAGACCAGCCATTCAGGTCGGGTCCCACAAAGGGACCTCGTAGTAAGGCGCTAAGTGTTTAACGCCGCTGCAGCCTTTTACGGCGCCGTTAAACACTTAGTGCCAGAGTCCTAATGAGGGCCAGTGTCTTTGAGGAACAGTAAGATTATAAAGGTAGCATTGTACGTACTTTTTTTTGTGGAATGAGCAGGTTTCTTCGGATATGTTGTTTGTAGTTTTATTGCTGCTGATTTTCAGGAGAGTGGTCTTCACTGCAATTGTAAAAGGAAGAAGTTAGTCATTTTGTGTGTTTATAGCACTGATGTTAATGTACACGTTGATGTTTATGTTTTTGTGGTAGTATTCTTGTTTGATATTTGAACATAGTGTATGCATGCATTTCATTTGACTATGTGGAGTCTTTATATGTTATTTACAGTATGTTAGTTGAACATGCTTTGCAAATGAGTAGAATTTTAAGTTCTTGAAATTCATTTGATTTTTTTACAGCTGTGTTCTAGATAGCAGAGAGGTTTGGAAGTGATAGGTCATTATAGTAGATAGGTAAAATTTGAACAATTTCATATTATAACTAGACATGCGAACAATCGGGAGCACCTGAGAGGGAGATTTCACCACAGCAATTGGAAACATTTAGAGTCTCGCGCGTAAATCGGGAGGGTTGGCATGTATGTATTGGCTATGCATATTTAGTGGCATTACTTTGTTTATATGGAATCATAAGAGTTGTACATGTACTCTGAATACAATATGCATACCTGTACTTTGTAATCATGCATGTGGATATGTATGGAGCTGTAAGTAGAAATCTTCGAGACTTGTACAGTAGTTTTTTTAGTATGTGCTTTGACCTGTATTTAGAGTGATCAACAGTACATTTGAAGTGCGAAACTCTGATGATGGAGTTAGATGCAGAGGTCTTGGATGTGATTGATGGATGGTTGTGTGACTGCTTAGCTGTATCCAATGAGGGAATGGAACCGACAGTGATGTGGAAAGGGTGGAAGGGCTGGCTAAGAGTTAGGTGCCGCGCAGGCACCGCGGCTGTCTGGGGGTAGGGCGTGCCACATATGGAGTTTTCCAGCAAATACAGCATGGAAAAGAGACTGTAGGGATCAGCCAATCAGATGTTGATGTTGTTGATTTGTCTAGAAAGAGAGTGTGTGTAGTGAAGATGGCAGGGGTGGAGAAAGTCAGGGGGCCTCATTCCGAGTATGGAGATAATCATGCCGCTATTTGCGCCATGATTACCTCCCATACCGGTACCGAGTCTGACCTGGTTCAATGGGGACTTACTGGTCCATTCCGACCTTGGAGGGACCGGTAAATCCCCATTGAAAAAACCATGCCCCATTCCCATTTCAGCCCCCATAGAGCTCAATGGGAATGGGGAAGTAGCTATTAACGGTACCACTATTTGCGGTACCGTTATTAGCTCTAAAGACCCTTTATGGGTTTCTGTCCTTAACACCTGGTCAGACCAGGCGTTAAGGAAGGGACCCGCTAAGGGAACTCGGAATAGGGCGCAAAGGGATTACCGGCACCGATGTCCTTAACGGTGCCCGGTATCCCTTTGCACCCTACTCGGAATGAGGCCCAGGGTGTTGGTGCTCGGAGTTATGTTTGTCCATTGTTTACAAGAGTATTCTCAATGCAGGCATGTGGCAAACAATTCCGATGTTAGAGGAGTGGAAGTGGTGTGGAACACTGTGACTGACTGCAATGTAGAGGCAATTCTCCAAGTTAGTAGAGATATGCGTAGGATGAAAAGTCCCCAAGTGGTAGTTTTGCACTATGGTGCTTTCCATTTGGGCTACGTGAGTTCCCCTTTGTTGGCAGATTTGGAAAGTTGGTTCAAGCAGTAATCAACATCATTCCAAATGCGAAAGTAATTTTTTCTGGATTACTTCCTAGAGCAAAATGGGACAACAGTTCTGTTTTTTGTCCTGATCAAAGCATTGCTAGGTGTGCAATCAATCGAGGCATGTGTGCTTTCATGCTAAGAGCTGGTATGTTTTTCTGTAACCACGAGAATATTGTTTCGAGTAATGCTGACTATTTTGAAGCAGATGGTATTTCTCTATCTTTTTTGGGAAATGCCATGTACTTTTGGAATGCAAGGGTTGCTTTGGAACAGGTTATGTGAAGATATTAGGAGTAAAGTAAGAAGAAACCCCTCCCCAAAATATAAAATAACAGGTGTCTGTCAGGCATCTGCAAAAAAAACAAAAAAAAATGGCTCTTTTCAGAGCCCACCTTAAAGGGGAAATGGGGAACACTATTTACATGTACATTCACCACGCTCGGATCTTCTACATGTCCGCGGACATGGTGGTAGTCTGCGGACAGCGCGTATTACATACGGGCTTTCTGGGGTGGAGAGGCATGCAAATGAGAATGAGCGGAGCTAGGGATTGGTCAGTACAGTTTAGTGGGTGTGTTGTGTAAGGAGAAATTTAGTGAGGATGTCTTTTTCCTGAGAGAAGAAAAAATAGCTATGGCTGTGTGTTTTCGAAATCAGATTATCTGGATTTTAGGAGACTCATGGATACATTGGTTGGAGGTGCATGCAGAACGTTGTGGTGTACCTGCAGATCTTGGATTCCCTCATGTGGAAGTGCACTGGCATGGAGTGCGTGGAATGAAGTGGCTGGACATGGTACCTATCTGTGCTACTTTACAGACAGAGCGTCATCCTGACATAATTGTAATTCATTGCGGAGCGAACACTTTAGGACATGTGTCTGGAATTTCTTTGCAATTTGCAATAAAAGAAGGACTTCAGAAGGTCATGGACATGTTTCCAAATTCCCAAATATTTTTTTCTCGTATTCGCAAAGACAAATGTGGCTGCCTTCTTCCTCATTTGGTCCACAAATGGAGAAAGTGAGGTGCAATGTCAATAAGGCTGTGTGTGCCTTTCTGGGAGATGTTGGCGTGTCCTCTTTTCACAATGAAAATATTATGTTTGGTAGCACATTCATTTTTCACAGAGATGGACTCCATCTTACATATGCTGGCAATCAGATTTTTCTGAGAAATGTACAAAATGGATTGCGGTCTTTTGTGGAATTACAACCATCCATTTTGCAGTAGATGTTGATGATTCCAAGTTTTTCAAACACACAAAAACACCACCAAAAGTCTCTTTTAAGAGCCACCACTTACTCCCAGACAAAAGTGCATTGGTTTTGCTAGGGCAGCACCCCAACATTTCTTCTGTACTAAGACTGTCCGCAGACTTTAAAAAAATGCACAGGGACCTGCACTGTTTATTTGAAAGTTCTATTTTTAAACTGAGAAAGGCAGCTCTGAAAAGAGCCTTTTTTGGGGGGGGATTTTTGTTGTTTTATATTTTTTTGGCTTTTTTACACATGACGCACTAGGAGAAGAGGGCAAAGGAGGGTAAGGAAGGGACACCAACCACAGAGATAATAAAGGGCAGGTGGAGAGAGGAAGATGTAGGGTGGGCCTTATTTAGGTAGGTAGCAGGTCTTCTGGTGGTCCGTGACCGTAGTCTTGAAAGCACCTCGAAAACTCTCCCCCCTGCAGAGTACTGCATCACAGTACATACACAATATTGTGACCCTCGAAAGGTAATGGTCAACAGCATCGTGAATGGCCTTGAAGCAGATGGAGGCATGCGCTCTCCCACAGGAGTGTCTCTTGTGGTGAGAGGAGCGGAAACGGAGGATGCTGTGGAGGAACTCAACCTACTGCCTTCATCAAAAGGTACAACCTTGCGAATGTCCGCAGCGTGGAACAAAGTTAGGTGTCGCTTCATGGATGCAGTACCAAAGCTGTATGAACCGGTTACCAGTCAATTGGTCGAAAACATTTGGTCGACAGGACAACTGGTCGACACCATTTGGTCGAATGCCAAATGGTCGAATTTTTTTTTTTTTTTACCCTTTTTTTGGGGGGGTCCCCCCCCCCAACCCCCTTTTTTTTCTTTTTTTTTTTTCCCCACACGAAAACCCACAAAACACATATATAAAATAAAAAAAAAAAATTCGACCATTTGGCATTCGACCAAATGGTGTCGACCAAATTGCAGTCGACCAGTTTGCTGTCGACCAATTGACTGGACACCGTATGAACCACGTCTCCCACGACTCAGCACTAATTTGCACTGGTTACAGATGACCTTGTCTGCACGTGCTTTTGGTACGTTACCATAAACGGTAAACAACCGCCACACCCAAGATTCCCGGCGAGTGCTAGTAGTAGGGCGTTCCTCTACCTCATTCTCTTCATCCTCTTCATCCTCGTTCAATACATCCTCACACGTGTTCCCCTCTACAGGCCCTTGGGGAGGTGGTGGTGGTGGAGCGTTTGGGGGTGGTGCCGAGGCTGATGTAGCAACAGCAGCCATGGATGCCATTAGGGTTGATGAGGTAATCTCAGCTAGAGCACTAAAGGCAGCAAAAGTCAATCTGCAATAGCCAGAAGCACAATGAAGATCAGCTCTGGGGTGTGGCTTTTTATAGGGGTGGAGGGGTGCGCCTCGAGAAAATATCAAACACTCAAAAGCATTAAAAAAGTTACAAAAAATATGAGGAAAGCCAGGGCCATTGTCTAGGACATGTGAAATGGTGATGTTTTTACTGTAAAATAATTTGGATTGTCTAAATAAGTTCTTTTAAAATGTTGGGCATCCACACAGAGTATGCAAATTAGGACACACGCTCAGCGTTGGTGTGGTCACATGATGATGTCGGGAACACGTCCGCCAAGGGAACAGGTGTCTGCAGGACAGCAAATGCGCAGGAGTGGGCGTGCGCATGCGCGCGGGTGTTCTACGGACAGTGTTCGGGTCCTGAAACTAATTAAAAGTGCGACACAAGTGAGATGGACAGATACGGACAGGTGCGATGTTCGCAGGATATATGGGTATGGTGCACATGTGCGTAGATGTTCTGCAGACTGTACGGCGAGGTATAGTTTCCTTAGGACATCTCCATTTTGTTTGTATACGGATATCCCGGACACCGCGCCTGTTCTACGGACAGTTCAATCTTAGTTGCGAACGGTACAGACAGGTATAGTGGCTTTAGGGCACTTCCATTTTGTTGATTTACGGACATCCCGGACAGCTGGTGTGTTCTAAGAACAGTTCCATCTTGGTTGCAAATGGTACAATGAGGTGTAGTGTCCTTAGGACATCCACATTTTATTAATTACGGACAGGCTGGACAGGCGCGCTGTCCGCTGACATTTTAACTGCTTTTTACAAAAAAAATAAGATACAAAGATTTTCATTACAAGAAATATAACATTTTTTTATTTATATACATATGCACAAATTATGAAAGAGAGGGAGAAGCAGAAACTGATACAAAAATAGGGGAATTAGGGGTTTGGAGAGGATGGATGCGAGTGGATGAAGGGATTGAAATCTCATCAAAACGTTTATTTTGTTGTTCACGGTTTGTGGATAGTTCACTGGGACATGGAGAGGGGGCACAGGTTCAGGTGGGATAATGATACTTAATTTTTTCTTTGATGTGGTCCACCACGAACTGTTACAAACTATTGAAATTTTCCTTAAGAATGTCTACTTTCTGTTCAATGTGTTCAAGAGTCTTTTCCATTGTGTCTTTTGGAGTCACATTTTCAATCTTTGTATGGTCTGTAAAAAATAAACGTATATATGATAAGTACACTTTAGGTAATGATTATTAATTTCCTTGCATTGACAAGTGTCTACCATTATTATCACTCTCTACAGACATTTCCTCATGTGGAAAATTTTGGTCCAGCCACTCCAAAGTACTGCACATTTCTGTGTGAAAAACAAAAATATATTAATTATACTGTACCTCACATACAAAGTAGAGCAATATATACAAAAAATGAAGTTTACTTGCTAGTTTCTGGAAAGTTGTATTTGTTGTGTTATGCAGGTCTACTGTTGCTTCTAGCTCTGCAGTTTCTGTGAGGTAATTATGTTGGAGGTATATCTTTTTAGTTATGGTATACTCCATTTTATTACATAACGTATTTCAATGGCTGGTTGATGTGTTAAATATGTAGGTTCCACTGCTTACTTAATAATATACATAATGTGTATATGTGCTGCTTTTTCAACTTGCGTAGTGTTTATATGGTATGGTAGAACAATTTCAAATACACCCTGCTGGTTTGGGTAGTGTTGATGTCGTCCATGACCGTCCACGGACGTCAAAATCATTAGTGGGGTGTTCGGTATGCTCTAAGTTAATTTTATGTAAAGTAAGGGAACCCTAGTACACATCTATCAAATTTACACTATGAAAATGCATATTCAGTAAAAAAACGTTGTTAAAGAGATGTTATGGTTAAGTTGCGCTACTAAAAACCTATGAAATTCAGTAAAAAAACTTTGTTAAAGGGACATTATGGTTAAGTTGCGCTACTAAAAACCTATGAAATTCAGTAAAAAAACTTTGTTTAAGTGACATTATGGTTCTAAGAAAAAACAAAAAAACCCTGAAATTCGCCAGTTATGGTAAGCTAAGCAAGCATAACTCGCGCCACCACTGTGTGCTGCTAAGATTAACACCCAGGACATCAAAGATGACATCAGTAGTTTTGCATGTCTTGGCCATAACGGTTTGCATCCATTTTCCACAATGTCATTGGTTGGTTTGCGACAACCAATCACTGCCCAGGCTGTTCGTATCTTATCACATGATTCCTGGTGTGTGCTCTTTCCCTTGTCTTTGTGTCTTGAACATAATCATCTTCGACCGGAGCTGACCATTCTGTTGCCCATACCAAAGATGCTATTTGACCCATGAACTGACCTCTTGCACGGCAGAGTGCTAGGTGATATAGGCAATGTGCTGTCTGAACATCTATTTCAATAGCTATGAATATCCTAGACTTTCCCACAGCGTAAGGCAGGAGTGCACACATAGCATTCCTCCTCTGAGGTACTCCTTCCCACCTCTTTCATGTGCTGACAACACATGTTGTTCCTCAAATGTGCTGTACTATCCAGATAGTCATTCAATGCATGGTCGTCCTCTCTTGTACTTCTCTTAGGTCTCTTTCTAGCCTCATAAGATTTTACGATCATCTCATGAAGTATATCAGCACAGTTCCTTCTTACTGGAGGAACTATAGGCGTACCCATCAGTGAAATGGGTGCCTTTACGTGTGCTATTTGGGCAGGGATCATCACATAAAGCCATGGTTTTCGAAAGATGTCTGTATATGTACCTTCCTGCTGCATAGGAAGATGGACTGGAATTACTGCCCTCTTTGTGTATCGTGAGAAACAAAAGGATTATGATGAATACAATACATGTATAGATTATGCACCAGTACGTCCAGCTCCAGCAACAGTGGATTCTTGCACGTCACTGTGTTCTTTAGTTGGTTGCTACATTATTATTGTTGCTATCAATGTTGCCCATTTTGCCTATGATTACTTTAAGGAAGGAAAAAAACCTTTTTAATCAGGCAATCTCATGAAATATTCTGGCAGCTGTTGAATCTGTTCTACCAGCTCCACAAGCAGCTGGTTTACTGCAGGACGATTGATAGGATTATGAACAAACACAAAGGAGTTACATTTACACCAAACTAAATGAGGATGAGCTTCAAGCAAATAGCAAAAGATCAAGGCCAGTACATTGTGAATGTCCTCATTCGATAGAACCATTCATGCATTTAAAGAGATGTGTCAGGTAGTAATCATATCTGCTTGATAATTTTGTGTATTGATTGCAGGTCAATTTCGGTGATCTCTTATAAATACTTAAGTGCTGGTCTATCATCCAACAAAATAAGGATGTTTGTGAAGCAGAAAATAAAAAACCATTCCAAGCAGTTTGTGGGCATCGTCATCAGATACGAACATTTGTATTTTCACTGCAATATTCAGGCAATTGGAGAATCTGCTCAATTATTGCTGAAAGCAGTCTCCTCACGATTGGACCATTTTTAGGATCTTGCAGAAACAGCTAAATGTTAGTAGTTCTCCCACCAGTAGGATATGCATGAAGTATGAAGAGGAAAACAGAAAAAATGATCCGATGAATGTTGCCATTAGACAACACCATGGGCGCCTCCAAAGAGAAACTCTGTAAGAAAGGAACCGTGAAACTGCTCCCTCTTCCAGTCATCAAAGATGAACTCAAGGTCTGGCATTTCTCTTTCCTTCAAGACTTCAATACGTCTCAGTCCAAAGTTAGCAAACTCCTGTGGCTCAAGAACAATAGCTTTTTCACTCCTTGCTTATCAGCTACAAAGAGTGTCTCAGAAGAACCACAGTCTATGTGCTCACTTTCCCCCTGTATACTGGACAGTCTCTGCGTCCTTCTTCCTCGTCATCGATCTAGTCTGCATATGCTGAACTTCTTCTCCGTGGCTTGCTTCTGAATGGAGTGGGGGTGCAGTGGCCCCTCCGGTTTAGATTTTTATGTCTCCCTGGTGTAACCAAGCGCGTCTCCCTAAGACCTTTACTGCTGATGGGGTAACGTCCTCCACTATGTAAGGACCATTAAATCTGGGCTTGTGCCATTTGCGGGTAAAGTTCTTAATCGGAACCTTATTTCTGAAAAACAGTTTTGGCAATACTAGTTTCTTAGATCCGGTTGATGTATGATCTCTGTTTGTGTTCTAAGACCGGCACCCGGTCCGCTTGACTTGATCTGAAATGACAGAGATACCTATAGTCATACATGTTAAGTAAGCATGTCGCTCATCTCCTAACAATTCTGTTGTTGTCCGGGCATCACTTCTAGTCCTCAATGGAGGAGTGAGAGGCGTTCTCATTTGCCTCCTTGTGTCATGCCTGTCGTGGGTTGCAGATTCAGGCATACCCTTACGAGACCCCTTCTCACCTCTTTCATTGGATGAGCTGTCCAGGTATTCGAAAGACACCTTCCGTCGGGTCTTCTTTCCCTCCTTGAGCTTCTTTACCTTCACCTTCTTCTCTCTTCTATTGTGCAAATAGGATCTGGCTCCCCCAGAGGCCACCTTGACTGGAGAGGGTACCTAGCCAAAGGGAACCCCAGGGAGCCAGCCCTCAAAGCAGGGAAAAAGCCTCTTGGCAATAAAAAACCCTGCATGGATCTTGATGGTAGCAGTCTCTGGTTTAATAAGTGTGAACTCCAGAAGGTGGTTTGATGACAATGAATGTTGGTAGGTGTTAACAAAGTGTCTCTTCACTTGGAGATATGGTTTGTCCTCTTGAGCGAGTTAAAGTCCCAAAAGTAGAGAACATAGATTCAGCAAGCATAGAAAAGTAGCTGTCGTCGTAGGCTGTCGCTGGTGCTGACAGGGGAAGACAGACCAGCATACAGGAAGTATGCAGAGAGTATTCAGAATGGAACGTGGGAAAAACAGAACAGGACAGCAAGAAAAAGAAGAGCAGAATGAAAAGCGGAATGTCGGAACGTAAGTGCAGGAGCATGAAGAAAAGGAAAGTTAGAAAGGGAAACTCTAGCGAGTCACCGAGTTGAAACAGAAAGCTAGCACAGAGCAGCCGAAGCCGGAAACGAGAAAGAGAGCTTACCAGCAGAGAAGGAAGCGGGTAAGCAAGCGGCAAATACGATGAGTGAAAACAAGGAAATGAAAGAGACACAAGCACGCAACAGGATACGTGCTCACAGGCTAAGGAAATGTCTGGTCAGAAGTGCAGGAATTTCAGAGGAATGGGGGAGTAAGGAAAGCCTTAGCTGAACTTAGATCCAAAACAGCGGGTACCAACGAGACGGATACAACGCATCTTGCGTCTGTTCTGTGCCGTTGTTATAGGCACCTAACTCTCCTAATGGCAGCCATCTTGGGTGGGAACTAGACAACAGCAGCTGTTAGCATAAACCCTGGGACACACGGCACATGTAGTTTAGCTCTGATGCTTCCACCTTTGCCAAAGTCTCCATGGGCGCGGCATGACACCCGTTACTAGTTCATGGGGCGTGAGGTGATGATCAGAGCCTGGATGATTCCTCAATGCAAATAATGTAAGGGGCAGGCATTGCAGCAATCCTTTTTTAAACGTTAGCTTCAGCTTGGCTCTCCTTTCCTTGAGCAGACCATTGAGTCTCTCACATATTTTGTTCGCTTGCAGGTGATAAGCAGAAGAAAATATATGTTTTATGCTGAGCAATAAGCTAATTTGCTCGAACACCTCATTCACAAAATGTGCGCTATTATCTGATCTCAATACTTCACATATTCCCAATCTAGGAAATACTTCTCAGACTAAAGATTTCACAGCACAAGTGGTGTCAGGGTGTGTGCACGGACCAACCTCGATCCACCTAGAAAAGGGGCACACCACCACTATCGTATACCTGTATTCATTACAGATCTGCAGCATATCAACATAATCAATATGTAAATGCTGAAAAGGACCGTTGGGTCAAGGAATAACTACTCTGACTGTTCAAAGCATGTGCCCAGCAGTAAACATTTGACATACGATGCAATTTACTACATAAAAAGCAACGTGTTCTAACAGGTTTGGTATTGTAGTATTGTATACTACAGCTGGTGCTGATCATGGGAGATGGAGTTTTGGAATGGGAACGTGGAGGATGAAACGGGAGAGGAGGGGAGGCCCGTTGAGAGAGTGGAAGATTGCACTGTATCTGCTTTGTTCATATCCCCTTAATTTACGTTAATATATTACCTATGTATATTCCCTGTTAATGTAATAAATACTCAAGTAAATACTTTCCCTTGAGTCATGAAATGCTTCAGGTATGAACCAGTGCTCTGCAATAGCTGCTATGAGGCTTTCCCTAGTGATATGTTCAGTGTAGTGTAGCTGATCCAACGCCACCCTTAATAAGGCTACAGGTATCACCGGTTTACCTGTGCTGTCCTGTCACTACCAGGCCTCCGAAGGGGATAAAAACACCCCCTCTGCATCCAGAGATCTTTCTCATCCTGTGGTGCTCCACCTTGGACTTCCATCAATTGTGTTTTTGAAAAATGATTAAAGCTTTCATTCACAATCATCATCACCAGCATTCTTTCTTTCACATCAGACGTATCAAAGCTCATTATATCAGGTGAATATGCAACTCTTTTTTCCTCTTCGTCTGCGGTTTGGTTTCTTTGTGAAATAAAGTCTGTTTTCTTAGTGGGTGCTGAATACTTAACTACCGCGATGGCTACTGGGAGTTGTAGTGCTTCAATAAGTATGTCCAATAAGGCGGTGTGATGCACTGGAGTTCCATCCGCTCTGAGGTAGCCCCTCCTTTTCCAACATGCTAGCCCTGCATGTACTGTTGATGTCACATAGGCGGAGTCACTGTACACTGTTACTCCCTGGTCTGCGTGTCTCTCGAGCATGATAATCAGCGCCACTAATTCTGGGGCCCGTGCTGAAAAGTGAGACGGTAGTTGTACACTTATCATTACTTTGAATTCCCCATTAGTCCTGTGTTTTACCACAGCGGCACCAGAGTATCTTTGTCCATCAGTTTGATTGATCTTCGACAAACCATCAATAAAGAGAATCTCCCCCGCTGCTAAAGCATTTTCTTTCACCCTTGGGATCTCATCATACAATTCCTCATAATTCAAGCAATCAGGTGCCTGCGCGTCCTCTGCCAGTGGTTCAGCTGCAAACGTGGCAGGGTTCCCCATTTTACATCTAATTATTTTAATCGCTGGATTTGATGTAACTGCCTCATAGGCAGAAGCCCTTTCAGATGTCAGCATACTCTTAGGTGTCTCCAAAACAGCAAATACAGCATGTTCAACAAATAACGTCATGGAACACCCCATTATTATGCTGGCAGACTTAGCAATAGCGAACGCCGTGGCTGCCAATGATTGTTCACAAGGGAAGTGACCCCTCATTACTGGATCCAAAATCCCACTGTAATATGCCAGAGGCTTGTACCCCAACGTGGTTCTCTGCGTGAGCACTGCTGTCATGACTGTTCCATTTGTGTGTGAAAATAAAAAAAGAGTTCCTCAGAATAATTAGGAATGCCTAAAACTGGAGCTGTGCAAATTCCCTTTTATAACTCATAAAACCCTTCCTCCATTTCCTCAGTCCATATAATCTTTTCCTGATCCACCTGTGCTTTTTTCAGAGCCTGCAACACGGATCTTGTGTATGATCTATAATCAAATACCCATGCTCTGATTTAGTTGCATAATCCCAGGAATTGGTGCATTTTATTTTCGTGTTCGTCTTCAAAATCGCCTCAGCCCTTTCTGATGTAACTTTCGTTCCTTCATGCAAGATTAACTGACCTATTTACAACACTTATTCCTGGCAATACTGCAATTTCCCTTTGTCCACTTCATATCCTTTCTCTGCTAGAATAATCATTAGCTGAACTGAGTCACGTCTGCACTCTACTTCTGATGTGCTGCAGACTAAAATATCATCTAGTGTTGCAGCACGACACTTGGCAAATCAATATTGCTTAATTCCATCAGCAGGACTCTATTGAAAATCGATCGAGACTCACAGTACCCCTGAGGTAATCTTGTGCTTTGTAACTTAGTCTGATGGAACGTAAATAACATTGGATCTTGAGAATCTTTATGCAATGGGATTCAGAGAAATGCCTTTTTCAAGTCAATCACATTGAAATATCGTGCATCAACAGGGATATACATAGTATTGTCGGCGGAATAGGAACTAGAGGAAACTCGGCCTCTACAATCTGATTGATTGGGCGCATGTCTTGCAGTAAACGCCATGACCCCCCCTTTCATTTTTTGACTGGATAATCTGCAGTATTGCAAGGTGACTCAGACATCACTATGATGCCCTGATCCATCATGGAGTATATCGTCTTCAAAATATCTTCATCTGCCTCTCGAGATATGGGCTACTGCCTTGCTCGAGGTCAAATTGCTCCTGGCTTTAATTTAATATTGACTTCTCCCACTCCCTTCAATAGGCCTACACCATAGGGACCTGTAGTCCATAAAGAAACTGGCACTTTGGCTATATCTTCATAAAATAATGCGGGACGCTGTCGCACTATCACCATTTTCTGTGAGGCAATGCGTCTTTCTGTCCTGACCCAATATGTAATACTCATTTCAAACACTACTTCGTCATCTGATGGGTGGTCTCTAAACAGATCCTCGTCAGTGACGTCAGTCAATCTGTAACACTCCCCAATAGCAATCCCTGTACTCCGTGATCTGCCGTCATCATCAACTCCTGTAAGCATGGCTAACTCTCCTCACACTATAGCTGCTTGTAATTCTAAGGGAAAGACTTGTCCCCCCTCTTCCTCCATAGGTACCTGCGGCCTGAACAAAAATTCATCAGGTATTCTCACAGTCTTGCCCACTAAACTAGGTAGCCATGTTAACAAAATGTGTACCCCATAGTGAAAGTCTTCTAGTTCCAACGGTACTCCTCGTATGGCTATTTCACCTGTAAATGCCATGATAAATTTGCTCACATTTAAATAATGTATTCCTGGTGTTGAACACACTATGCCTTCATCAGTAAAAGAAACGCTCATGTTTAGTTTCGTCATTAAATCTTGGCCCAGTATATTAACTGGCGTCTGCCTTGAATACAACAATGGGACGGACATATTACATTCTCCTATAAAGACTAACAATTACTCAGTAAAAGGAACTCTACTTGTAGCTCCCTAGAAACCTTGAGCATTTTTGGCATTTCCTGATAATAAAAATGTTCCCTCCTGTATACATGAGCGTGTTGCAGCCGTGTCTACCAAAAAAGAAAACGATTTGCCTCCTATAGTGACGTTAACCCTTGGTTCCTCTAGAGGAATGGGAGTCACAGATAGTACTGAACACATCAAGTCACCCAGTGAGCTGTCCTATTGTGGGTACATACTTATTCCTGTGCCCATGAAAAGATTCCCACCGTCGATAGTGACACCCCCTATCCTAGGAGCCAGTAACTCTCCTGTGTTTGAGCTGGATATGATCAACTCATACGATGTTGCCCTTTGGGTAGTTAGTGTGCTTTTTGATCTTTCCAGGATGGCAAAAAGAGAGTGTTCTACATATAACGTGACAGAGCATCCCATCACGATTGTAGAACTTTTTCCGATTGTGCGAGAGCCTGTTCGCAAGCGAAATGCCCTTGCATTATTGCATCTAGTTTTCCACTGTAGAATGCCAGGGGCCTGTGGCCTAGTGATGTTTTCTGTGTTAGTACAGCTGTCATGAGTGTTCCATTGCTTTGTGAGAACAGATAAAATGTGCGCTCATAATTGGGGGTTGCTAGAACTGGGCAGTGTATATCAATTCTTTAAGTGTGTCAAAAGCTGTGTGCATTTCTGATGTCCATTGTAATGGAGTGTTTTCTCGTTGCGCTTCCTTGAGTGCCTGTAATAGTGGTTTTGTGTATGCTGCGTAATCTAATATCCAGGCTTGGCATTAATTACACATGCCAAAGAACTCCTGCATCTCTTTTACTGTGTTAGGCTCTTTTACTGCTTTTATTGCTGCTGCCCTGTCGGGTATTATCCTCTTGTCATCTTTGGATATCAGCTGACCTAAGTATAGCACTTCTATCAAGCAGTATTGCAGTTTTTGTCTGTACACCTTGTACCATTTCTGTGCCAAATGTGTTAACAGGGTGAAGGAATCCTCTCTGCACTCCTTTTCATCTTTACCACAGACCAACAAATCGTCCACATACTGAATTATTGGACTTGTGTGTATGTTTCCAAGCTCTTCGTGCAATATTCTGTTAAGAATACTGGGACTTTCACAGTACCCTTGAGGCAATCTGCAGTGCTCATACCTTTTCCCCCCTAGGGTGAATGATGTCAGATATCAGGAACCTGGGTCGAGTGTGATTGAAAAGAATGCATTTTTCAGATCCACCACTGTAAAATGGGTGGCTTGTGTTGGGATGCTATATAATATTGAAGCATGATTTGGGACAAGAGGAAACTCCTTCTGTACTAAGTCATTGAGGGGGCGTAGGTCCTGGATCATCCTCTACACCCCTCCCTTTGCTTTCTTGATCAGGTAAATAAAAGTGTTGCAGGGCGAGTTGGATGGCAGTATTATTCCCTGTATCATCAATGCACATATTGTATCTTTTATTCCCTGCTCTGGTTCCCTCGATAGGGGGTATTGTTTTACCCGAGGTAAAATGGCTCCGGGCTTGAGATTTATCTTTACAGGTGTCACTTCATGTAGTAGGCCTACTTCATGTGGGCCTGTGGTCCACAAACTCTGCAGTACTTGGGACATGTCTTCCTCAAAATATGCTGGTGGTGCTTTAACGATCGCTACGAGGGGGGTGCACATACATTTTTTTCTCCCACCATTATGTCTAGCTCTTCAGTGTATGGAACCTCGACCACCGCCCCAGAGAATGCTTGCGTTTCCAAAGTCCGATTAGAAAGCGGAAATCTGCCCTCCTTGAGGCATGATTTTTCCGCTCCCAGATCCACCATAAAAATGAATTGTTTGTTTCCTATCGCCGCCCCTATCAGTGGTTCCTCTGCTGCGTTAGGGGTCGTCGACAGTACTGGACACGCAAGTGTTCCCTGTGGGCTGTCCTATGCTGAATGCCATGGGAGTTCATCAGTGTCAAAACATTTCCTGTTACCATTGCCGTCCCTCTACATGGTATAGGTGCTCCATTTATAGTGGTAGTGTAAGTGCTGCCAGGAGTGAGGGTGGTACGTTCATGAAACTGGGGATGTTGCGACGTGTTTTGTGGGGGCATCTGGTGCTCATTCATGTACCTAGGGCCGGGCTGTTTCTCCCTTCTATTTCCACCCAGTGGTAACCCTTAGGGGCACCCTGGGTGGGGGTGTCCATTCTGTTGTTCGGTTGGGTACTAATTAGTGGGCCTGCTCTGACACTCTCTCATGAAATGCCCCCACCTCCCACAATTCCAACACTGTCCTTGCCCACCTCCTCGGGGTCCTATGTACCCGGCACCTCCTCCTCTTGGCCCCCTGAATCCTCCTCTATTGCCCCGGCTGCCTCTCAACGGCCACTGTGGCCCTTCATACTGGTTTTCCCCTGACCATGAGTCCTGGCTGTTACCTGTCCAGTTTGCTGGCATTTTCACTGGTATTCCCATCTGTCTGTCATCCTCCTCCCTCTCCCTTCCTGCCATGCTAGTTGCTGCTATTGCACTTACCTTCAATAGTTTGCTTTGTACTAATTTAGCCTTGTCTGCCAACCACCGCTGAGCTATCTCCTTTTCCTTCTCTTTGATACTTTTACAGTGGTGTACTATTATGCTTTGAATTTCAGGCCATCCCTTGGCTTCTATCCCAGCTATTTTATCAAGGGCCTTCTGCACTTCCTTTGGGAGCCCCCGTTTTATAATGAAATAAAATAGGGAAGTTGATTGGTCCCAGGCCGTGCCCGTTATCTGCTCTCCACATGTCCTGCACCCGGAGATCGAAGGACATCACATCTTCCTCATCTCCCATTGTGCACTGCATTACTGACTGTAAATCTGGTGTGTCTGGAAATGTTTCCTTCAGGGCATCCCACACTCTCGCTCGTACCGTGTTGAATGAGGCCCTATCTTGGCAGTCACAATCCAATGTTATTCCAGGAAACCCCACCTCCGCCCAGGCCTGGTTTGCCTGGTCTCCCAATGCAGATACCAGCAGGCTTTTAACACCCCCCACTGCCAAGGGCACTCCTGCCATGTGTTTCTCAAATGCGTATATCCACTTACTGGGACCTCCGGACAGTGGGGGTAACTGTTTGATCAAGTTGGCCTTATCCATTTGGGCCCATGGTATGGAATTTGACATTCCTGCCCCCCTGTGTATTAGTGGCAGCTATAGATTCCCCCCCCTTACTGGTACTCACATTTTTCCCTTTCTTCCCTATTACCGCTATGCGTCCTGTTCTATTTCTTAACCTTCCCTTCCACTCTTCTGTGGGGGACAATCCCTCCCCAAATGAAGCCCCACCAATGGCAGCTCCTAACCTCCCTTCTTCTTTGTCCTGCTCCTCTATGTCACACCAATATTCTTCCTCTCTGTCCGATGCCATTCCTCCCTCTTCTAGCTTGAGTTCACTGCCATCTGTGTTTATTTCTATGATTCGCGTGGGGGTGTCATTTATTTGAAATAGTATCTCTCCCTTTTTCCATCCTTCTTCAGCCGCCCCTTCACTAGGCCGAAATGTCTTGTCTCGTTCTACTCTGGGGGTGAGTGACCCTCCTTGTTCCCCCATGGCCCTCCGGTGGGACAGCTCGATTCAAGCCATGGTTAGTCATGAGTCCAAATCCTGCATAAGTTTCTCAATATTGATCGTGGGGGTACTCACCTGTCCTGTTATTCCTTGGCTTTCATATGAGGGTGGTGCTGTGGCAGACGTCTTAGGTGTGGACGGTAGTGTGGATTGTGCTATGTATACAGGGTCGCTATATCCTTCTGCGGGCACTGGCTTTGTCAATAAGGTATATATGCGTGTAACTTCTATCTTATTCTCATTCTGTGTAATTGGCCCTTCACTGCCAGTTGTTGTCCGGGGAGATGCATTATACTCGCCACTTTTACTCGGGGGAACTTCCTCAAACAAACGCCACAGGTCCAATATTTCCTTCCTGTTCTGCAAATGTTTCCCTTTATATTTAATGAACAGACAGGTTGCAACCATATCCAGCACAGCCTTATCAAAGGACGCTCCCTGGGGCCACTTCTGCGCCCATTTTACCAAGCCAAAAGCATTACTCAACCAGCAATCCTTTTTCTATACTCTCACACTTCCTGTATGGGCAACTCAATATGTTATGCAACCCTTCTTAAAAGGAAAGGACTGTTTACTCACTTTTCATCAGTTATAGACCATGTCAATTTGACCAAAATGTTCTTCAACACAATTTTAAATAATTTTCATTGATGTTCACCAACAAGAAACAATACTTTTACAAAAGACCAACACTTTAACACACACTACATACAACAAATAACATAGACAACATAAATTCTACCTCACCTTCCCTAGTACCCCTTTTCTCCCCCTCCTTGATGTCTTTCGCTGATTCTACAATCTCTTTAAATAATTCTCTCCCTATACCCTATCTATATGCAAACGAGAGGGAGGCAGATAGGTGAGAAAAAGTAGGAAAAAAGCGTTGCTAAATACTACTCCGGGTCTTCCTTCGAGACCCCCACTTTTTTTATCTTAGTTTTCCCATATCCATATATCATGTACTAGTCGAGATAGCACTATGCGGTGCCACCTTCCACCCCTCAATGGAGATAGGATACCTTTTACCTCTTTTCACCTTATTTTCTGTCACCGTCCTAATGGCCACATGCGATAGAGGGAGAGTAGAATAGAATATAGCACAGACCCAGGGTCTCCCCTTTGCTAGAAATCTCTGCACCTGTTCACTCCTACTTGTGCCGTATTTCCAAAAACCTCCTAATCTGACTCCCACCCTTCACTTAATATCACCTGCACTTGATACTCACGTGTCTGTCTTGATCCGAGACCCTCTGGACCCGATCGGTCGGTGCGCCGCCCCTTGCTCAAAGACCACACCTGGCTCCGACGAGTGGTACAGTGGGTTTTGTAAAAAGGCCAGTACCCTTTTGCCCTATTGCGTGCGCACGTCTAGGTGTACCGGTTGCCATTGGCGGGTAGCTCTTGAGGAAGCGCGCTCCGGGTCATAACAGGGGGGACGTCTCGTGCCAGCAGGACAAAAAAGAACGTCATCACGTCGGGGTCACCAATGAAAGTGAGAGGCCCCCAAAAATGCAGTTAATTCTCCTAATAAAGTCAATCAGGACACTTCCCTGGAGGGAATGAGACCAAGACCAAGTGCTGGTTATATTAAAAGGCTTCATCTAAAATAGGGCAAGCAGAATCTACTCTGCTCACGCCGAGAGCGCTCTGCAGAAAACATGTTAGTAATTACTTTTAATCACACAGTTCTTTTGAATATTCAATCTCTTGTTTTCTGGATATCAATTATCCTTCAAAGGGGTATGGTTTTCCTTTTGCATTGATTGTCACTGTTCCATAATTTCAAGGAGGAGGTTTTACCCTTGAGCTTTCTCAATCTTGTCTTACCCCTGCTCTACATACATTCCTGCCAGGCTATTGCACCTTTATTACTTGGGTTTGAGTCCCAGACTTCGCCAACTGCCTGGTTTATTCTACTGTCAGGGGTTTTATATCCTCTCATAGGTGCGACTGGTTCACTCTCCTGACAGGGCTTTTCCATTCACCATTCACTCTCTTTTGTATCAAGGAAATAAAGTTTTTCATGTATTGGGTCACCAAAACTTTCTCAACAATGTTCATATTCCTATCAATTGGTTCAGTTCATTTAATTGGGCTCTATGGCGCTGTCAACGGTACACAGCATTTGCCCTGAAGCGCCCTGGTATCCCTTTTTCTTTCCCTGGGGTTACACTTTTTCATTGGTGACCTCGGCATCCCGTGCATCTCACCAGCTCCTTTGCTCTAGTCCTGCTGTCTGGGAGCGTGTTTCCTCAGCCCATTGGTTTCTGCTTTGCCTTCTCCATAATTCGACAGCTCCAGCTGTCCGTGGCAATTATGCAGCGAACTCCACTCGGCTCGACCTCTCTGCGTGCCGTTATTGTCAGCTTCCTCATTGCGCCCTGCAGTTTGCTCTCTCCTGTGTCCCAATCAGCTTTAGGACAGGTCAGCCTCTCGCACTATTCAGCTGTGTTAGTTTTGAATATCCCGGCATTGGTAAACATTTTCCAACAAGTAGAACGCAGTGTAAGCTTACCGCTTCTAGTTATCCTCTTTCTTCCCCATCTCAGTACTATTAAAAAGGGGGGAGGGTGTAAATAAGGTTATTGGTTAGGAAAACATGGGAATTCTTTGTATACATTACAGTAGGCCAGACAAGAATTGTGAAAAGGCCAATGGGCATCAATAAGAAATACAGATGAAGGATTATTCTGATCCAGTGTTTTTATTCGGTGTCCCTGGAGTTTGCCCTCCCTCACATGATCCTCCCCAGGGTCAGAGTCAGGTAGCTTCTGCCTTTCCTTGGCCATGCAAGAGAAGCGTCCCTCCAGGGAATCAGTGACGATGTTGCTTGATTCATTACAGTACCTTCAGTTTTGTGAGAGGTAGACGATTTGACCCTTTTTTTTTTAATAAGACATGCTTGCACGGAATGGATGAGGAGGGTGGCAAAGCTCAATGGGAACACAGAAAGACATACATTTCTGAAAAATAGATAAAATTCCAGGTTCAGCAAGAGCATTTGCACTGGCCAGGCAACAGCTATGCACCCATAATTCCGTAAGTGTTGCAAATATTTGGAAACGTGACAAAAAATAAGTATGTGCTGGACATGTTTGCATTTGTAATGTAATGGCTTCAAGACAATTCAGAAAAGCAATGCACCACTACAATCCCCACTCTTCTAGTTGGGAAATTACACATTTATTGTAAAGTTTCACAAAACAAGCAGTACCACCAGCCAAAAACCAAGCAATGGCACATAGTATTTTCATGCTGATGGATTAAACTGACCTATTTAGCATTTGAAAATAATGAAAAAACAGAGCACAGGCAGACCTTTTGAAGGATAGTTGACTTGTGCAGGTTACAAAAGCATGCAGTGCCTAAAGCAGCGACTAAATGTAGGGCACATTGGGGAAATGAAAGGGTTGATGAACGAAACGCAGTAGGAAATGGGAATTGTACGATCGGACCGAAAAACAGGTCCGACCGTACAAAAAGTCAGAAAAATGCTACCATCAGAGGTTCGAACATCAAAAGTTCAAACTTTTGGTGGTAGCATTGTAGGTAAGTATACAAAAGAAAAGACTGCAAGGGATGCGGGGGTGTCCCCCGCAACACCCCGCTCACTATACTGTGTGATATAGTGAGCAGGGTGTTGCAGGGGACAGCCCTGCAGCACACTAAAAAAAAAAAAATGAAGAAAAGGCCCCTGCAATGCTGATCATGGAAGTGAAAGGGAACTGGCCCCGCAGGGACACAGCTTGAAGAGAAGGTAAGTAGGGTTTGTTTATGTTGGGGGTGTGGGTGGAGGTGTGTTGAGGGTGCGGTGGGGGTTTGGGTATGTAGGGGTTTTGAATGTATGTTCGCATGGGAAATGTACGAACCTTTTGTGGTTCGTACATTTCACATGCAAACTTTCAGGCCACAGGAAAATCAGCCGCGGTCGGATCACATAGATCCAGGAAATGTATGAAAATGTTACCACAACCAAGAGACAACATCAAATATCCTACCTTCCCACATTCCCACAGGTGTTCCGATAAATATGGTACCTGACATTTGTGGGTGCACTGTCGCAGGCCTAAAAGTAAATGGCTAAACCACTGGAATGGCAAATACTCTAGCAAGAGTGTATAGGGACTTTTGGGTAGACCATAGATTTAAGGCTGATGCATTACTCCCAAAAATGGAAAACAAGGAACTAAATACATTTTAAAAAAGAAGACACATGTGGGAATTCAAATACACTCAGTGTGTATTGTTGGGGCAATCATTTCCTACTCAAAATGCCTGGCAATTGTGAAAAAGTAGAATAAATACAGTAGTTTTAGGTATTTACTTCTGGGAAGGCACTGAAATACACATCAAACAGTGCATGATACACCTTCTCACGTAGTGACAGGTATCCCGATAAAAACTGTACCTCACATATGTGGGCCTACTGGCCTTGGCTGAAGGGAAAGCACTAAACTGCCAGCATGGAAATGCTCAGTCAAGAGCATATTTGGGCTTGCGGCAAGCACCTGCATTAAGGGCTCTGGCATCACAATCACTAAGGAAAGGTGGGGACCCGATGCAGTTTTGAAAGGGAAAACCCCACGGGAAACCAAATACGCCTTGCTTTTGTTGATCGCAGAAGAGTGTTTTACCCAGAATGCACAACAAATAGGAAATGTTTGAAAATACAGTATTTGTATCCATTAGCCATTGGGAAACCACAGAAACAGACCGGGAACAAAATAATTATTACCTGGCCTCATTCTCACAGGTGTCCCATTGAAAACAGTACCTCACATGTGTAGCTGCACTAGTTGAGTCCGAAAGTGAAAGCGCTAACGTACAAGTATGTCAGGTGCTCTGGGAAAACCAGTTCAACACTGTATTTAACCTTTAACCAGGAATGGCAGACATTTAGAACTGGGGCATCACAGCCACAAAGGAAAACAAGAAAGCCATGCATTTCTGAAAAGAAGATACCCGTAGGAATCCAAAATGTAAAAAAGAAAAACACAATTTTGACTAGGAAACAACCAACAGACATATTTCAAAAAAGGTAGCAGGCGCTCCTCTCCAGAAAGAACATGGCATGATAACCTGTTCTGGGATGAGAGTTTGCAGTGCACACTTTCTGCTCACTGTACCTTTCACAGATGGGAAATATCCATTTGCATATCAGTCTTTGTCTCGCCCACCAACAGACATAGACAACAGCACATACTTTACCTTACCATGCTCCCTCAGGTGTCCCCTTGAAAACGGTACCTGACATGTGTGGGTGCACTGAACTGGGCGCCAACGAAAAAGGTGAAACATCAGGTACACCAAACGCCCTGGGAAGACCAAATCCATACTGTATTTGAATCTGTGGACAACACAATGATGATAAGACGCCCTTTGGAATCCAAAGAGACACCACTTCCGTGAATAGCACTAGAATTTCTTACCCACAATGCACTGCAAATTTGACAAAAGATACAGCATTTGCACACATTTACCACTGGAAAACCACCAAAACACGTGGGCAACAACGTATGTCCTACATTCCCAGGTTCCCACATATGCCCTGACGAAAAACCAGATCTCACATGCGTGGGTGTCCTCACCTGGCCAGAAAAGGTAAATCACTGGTATGCTGCATGCTCTGGGAAGACAATTATCACCCTACATTAGCCACCACCACCCGGTTTTTCCTCTTCAAGCGCTCTCACAGGCATATTTGCTCACTCTCCTCATACGTACAGTGCATAGTGCAACAGGACACCCATGGTTGGTTTTAGCACAAGACAAAAGGAACTTGTGAGCAGTATAGACACATCAAGGCACCAACATTTTACTGGTCATTCATACATCTTTCATGTCGTAGCAAGTGGACATCCACTCACATGCCTACCTTGTCCCCAGGCGATGTCTTTCACACAAACTTCAAGTACTCGCACAGCAACTGTAGCTGCATTCAACAGTCATGTCACACCATATTTGTAAACATACATACACTATCCACTGATATGCTAACCACGTGTCCAGTGATGATAAAGTGTATTCACAGCAACCATACCTTCATGGACAGCTCAGCTTTACCTCTCTCACACGCCAATCACATCTCAGTCATTCTAAAACAAGACATTCCAGTCATACAAAACATGACTTTTATTAAAGTTTAAAAAAAAGTAAAAAAATAAGCATGGCCAGGCCAACACACTACTGTCATACTAATGGTGTCCAATTTACATTTCATTTCACTTTGCCCTGAATGGGAGAGAGAAAAACTGGCATTTCTGTATTTTGAAAGACACGCCTTGAGTGGAGGGAGCTGGAATGGCGTTCCCTTCTTGTTTAAGACACACCTCGAGTAGATGGTGCTGTACTCGCATTGCTTCCCAAGGCACACCTCAACAGGAGGGAACCAGAATAGCGTTTCCTTCTTGCCTAAAACATGCCTCAAGTTGGGGAAGCCGGAATGGTGTTCCCTTCTTGTCCAAGGCACACCTCAAGTGGAAAATGCTGGTCTAGCATTGCTTTCCAAGGCTCGCCTTAACAGGAGGGAGCCAGAATAGCATTCCTTCCTTGTCCAAGACACACCTCAAGTTGAGGGAGCCAGAATGGTCTTCCTGTCTTTTCCAAGACATGACTCAATCTCCCATTACTTTTTCTTTGTATAATACAAATCCAAGCAAGGCTGAGGGCAGCGGCTTGCTTGGAAGGACATTGGGGACAGTACCACCGAGTATCCCTCCTCCTTTCTTCACCTTACATCTTCTGAATGGTTGTCTCTACATGTGTGTGGCAGGAACTTATGCACCAAAGTGTCAGTCATGCAACTGGCTACATCCTCTACTTCTACTTCTGCAAAGTATGGATTTTCTACATGTACAAGGAACAACGATTTTACAATTGTGTTTTCGAACTTCAAAAATATCTGTTTGTTTTCGGGAGCAGCTGCCCGATATACAACCTATGCAATGCCTGTAGCTACATGCTTAATGTGAACTGCCAACCTCTTGTGCCACATGCAAGACTTACGTGCTGCATGTTATGGCTCAAGTAATTGGTCTACTTTTACTACTCCCCCTATGTACATGTTATACTCCAGAATACGGTTGGGCATCAACACTTGCTGAGCTTCCCCCTTCACAGTGACAAGGGAATGACTTTCATCATGAATAGTACCCAGCAAGTGCATATCCCTTCTGTTGCAGAATCTTCCTGCCAACAGTTCATCACGCTGCATAGCCATACAAGAAACCCCTGTCCAGCCTCTTACAAACAAGTTGTCTGGGGAAGCCTTTACGGTTACTGCAGATTGTACCACATGCCAGTGTACCAACTTTGTACAATTCAATGAACAGGGGTATTACTGTGTAGAAATGTTCCACATAGAAAGGGTGAGCCTTATGGAAAAATGACGTGGCATGATCCCACACAATCTTCTCACTTATCCCTAAATGGGCTTGAAGCTCAGATTGTTTATGTTAGAGTAATTTCCAGTGTAGACTCTCATGTTGTAGGCATTACCAGTGGTACTTTCACACAACATGTACACCTTGATTCCATATTGTGCTCTCTTTCTGGGAATATACTTCTCAAACAGTAACCGGATTTTGCACAATACCAAAAAATTATCAATGGATATGTTCTGGCTAGAAACATGCACCTCCGAAAAGCACTGTGCAAAGTGGTTCAGTAATGGCTGAATTTTTCATAACGTATCACAATTTGGCTCAGTTCTTGGTAATGTTGCAGAGTTGTTATTGAAATGCAGAATATGCTGCAGTGCTAGGAAACAATCTGTACTCATTATTGCTGAAAAAAAAGACTTGCCAATGAAGCAGCAGTATATCAGAATTATGACATAGACGGCTTCCACACTATTCTCATGAGCAGAATGAGACCCCAATATTCAACACTTACTGCTGCACCCCTCTCTCGACAATACCACTGACACTCCTGACCCAGTCCCAGCCACTCCACTTACAATCCACCCCTTGTATAATGTATAATGAGGAAAGGAGCACATTTTGTCCTACAACCATAAAACAGCTAAAGCTTGAGCTGCAACCACCTACAACACTACACTGACAACTGCAAATTAAACAAAAAAACAGTGATCAAAACGCATCCAAACGTTCATGCTGCTATCTGCAAACCTTTGGCTTCCTTGGGCAAAATGAATGGTACATGCCATTTATCTGCCACTAAGGAAGGCTAAAGTCACACTGCAATGTGTGCCTTCCGGATCAAATATGAGGATGAGGGCAAGGGGAATATGGAAATTCTCACTGCCCAGAACATACTTTTCCTGAAGGCTTAGTGGCCATTGCTGCCTCCCAGGGTTGACATAATAGTGGGCAACATCTCCAAAATGCCTTCCCAGGGGAGCAGCAATGTTCTGTCAGCTTGAGGGGCATTTAGTGGGCTAACCCTTCCCACTGAAATACCCCGCCCCCTCATTGCACATGGAAGGAATTGGGCTGGAAGAAGACGAAGCTGTCAGCGATGACATTTCACCAAAATGCCAGGGCTCGCAGAAGTAACATCACATGACCCTTGACCTATGATGACATCACAGAAAGTGACGTCATTTGACCCCAACCCGAAGTGACATCATCGGAAGCAATGGACCACAACCTTATACTGCTTGACAAAACAGGAAGTGGCATCACGGAGCATTGTTCCTAACTACAGTATGAAAAGTATGGTTACAATATCCCTGTAACGTGATATACATTTCATAAAAGAATGGATCATCATATGTATCGACAGAAAAAAACATGCTTTAACTGCAACTTGCGAAAAGGAAAATACATAGTCCAAAATGGATGCATTTTCTACTCTAAATGTTTTTTGGAGGATTTTGTCTGCATTGTGAATGTGAGATTCTTAAGAACAGACTAAATCATTGACTCACCCCCTGCAGAGTGCCTGAAAAAAACCTTTAATGAGTCTAGCAATTGTTCTATAGAACTCCAGAAAGGCAAATTATGTGTTATTCCTATTCTTTCTTTTTTAGGGTCACTACTAAAAGGATTACACTTGTGGAACCCCCTGTTTTTTTCTAAAGAAGCCTGAACAACAAAGGCAGACATTCTAAAAACAAAGAACCACGTGGCATTGGCCACGGCCCTGGAGTTTCAATCTGTAAAAATCAAAAAATAAAGTTTGTTTTAACATTAATTTTTTAGGAGTAGTAAGGGAGACCTCAGGGGTCGCAAGTGCTGCAATCTGGCATAAACCGTCTTGCCGGAGCTCTGTTACATTTACACAAGAGGCCACAACCCACCACCAAAATGAGGAAGCGCTCTGCCCCTGACTGCCATGAGTCTCCTGAACACTGTGTCTGAGATATGTTGCGGCAGAGAGCTTCCTGAACTTGGGGGAAGGGGGTTTATGCCAGTCTGTTGCATATCACTGCTCAGCTTCACACATAGAGACACAGGAACAGTGTCTCTATGTGTGCAGCTGAGCCGCCATATAAAAGGACTTTGCATACTACATTTGAAAGTCCCAGCTCAAACAATGAAGCTGTCCAAAGCTGTATATATGCCCCATGCTTTTCACACATTTTACTGTCATGGCCACTATTCTGATGGAGGAAATGAGCACCATACCAAGTGTGCATTGCATGCGCAGAAGGAATACACATTTGCATTTCTAGCACAACTATGTTTCCCAAAGTGGTGGTCATTCCTATGTTTCCAAAATGCTCTTTGTTTTTATGCTAAGCAGCCTGCATTCTATAATGCCAGCACACACATATTTACCCTTTGGTCCGAACCCCCGTCATAAGAATGACCACCAATTTCTCACACATGTCTGTGCTAGTAATACAAATGTTCATTCCTTCTAAGCATGCAATGAACACTTGGTAAATCTATGAGAATTCTGCAGAGAAGGGTCAGCTGCACTAGAGCTTTTACAGAGTATGGCAAACGTATCGAGAATCTGTTACCCCACATAAGCAGCGCAGAAATCAAAGTCAAAAGAACACTTTTTTATTTATATGATTATAGATAGCTGGTATGTTGAGGATTGCAGAGTAGCAAAGAAAAGGATAGTGACATGTTTAGAAGTGTGCCCTGTCGTGGATAGAGTATAACTATAACAAGTTAATTGCAGAGAAAAAGGAGGCATATGTCAGGCTAAAGTGGACCCGACTCACACAAGCCTTTAAATAGGGTGATTTTGTTACCTATTAGAAAATAGTTTCAGGTCAAGACATGAATGGGAATGTAACTTTCCAATGTTGCATTTCTGCGGACTCCTACATTGAGGCTTTTCTAGTAAATCCGCTAGCTAATAATATGGGGTCACACAGAGCACCAAAGAGACCTCTTTAGTGAGTGACTTCAAGCTTGGTATGGAGGAAGTATGCGAGGCTATTGGATCACACAGGAGTGGAAATGTTTCTGGACCATGTGGGGTCCCCACTGATCCTTATAAAGATGAGTTATATATTTGAGGACCAGTCTTATGTAAACTTTTTTTAATGCAGTTTCAAACTAAATGTAGTAACTAGCACCTGGCAACATACTGTAATAGTCCCTAACTATAAAAAAGGGGGGTCGGGATCCACCTGCTAATTACAGGCTTATCTCACTTTTGGACAGTGCCGGGAAGATTTTAATACACCTTCAAGCCTGGGCTGATGGAAACAACATTATTAGTGATCTCCAGGCTGGATTTCAAAAACATAAAAGAACAGTGGATCAAACATTTTGACCTTTCTTGTTGGTCCAGAAATACACCATACTAAATAGGATGAATTGGTACACTGTGTTTGTGGACGTTAAGTCCTTCTTGGACACGGTTTCTCGCTATGGTAAATTCTGAGAAAAAGAAATGCAGGAGATGTGTTATAACAATAAAGCGGTGGTGCGCTGTGGTATAGCCGGCGGGGTAACTGCCCCCTTTAATGTTCGTGATGGTGTAAGACAAGGTTGCATCCTCGGTGCATTATTATTTAGTATTTATATAGAAGAGGTCATCAATACTTTCCATGGACTGCACCACAATGGGTTTAGACAGATGGCCTGTGCTATTCTATATGGATGATGCTGTATGTTTGTCTACTATGCCCCCCCGCAACCCCCACCACAAGGATTAAAAACATCCCTGGTTGTTTTTTTGAGAAAATGTGGAGACCTTAGTATGAACATTGAAAAGACAAAGGTCAGGGTCTTCAAACCCCCAGTTTTCTAAGCACTGTAAACTGTACATTGCTGTGGCGGACGAATATTGGAAAAGTACCACTATATGACTATCTAGCAACTAGATTTCATGCGAACGGACATTGGACCACTCAATTAGGATAGGCCTGTACTACCTTAGGGAAATACGGTGGAGCAACTAGAATATTCTTTAATAAGCATGGGAGAGGTGCCATTTCCCCATCTATTGAATTATATATCGAAAACAAGCCATTCCAGTGTCTCTCTATGGTGCAGATCTTTGGAGCTATGTTAATACAACAATCTTTTTACAGGATTCCCCTAGGCTCCCCTTTCTATTAAATCTTGCGCTCAATGTGTGCTCCATTGGTGAACAAGCCTACCTCAACCCAGTATTGTACTGAGTTAGGTTATGGAGTACAGAGGGCCTGGGGCGATACTGAGATGCACTGAAACATCTTTTGAGCCTAGAAGGGGGCAAAAGTATCCCGTGGGTGGCACATGTAAACAAATCTCTGTTACTTTGAATGATGTTGGGTTGTTGGAGGAACCATATAGTGCAGATATAAAGAGGCTTTGAATAGGATTAAGAATGCAGCAATTGTACTGGCCAGAAAGAAAATGGAAGAATTGTCCAATAAGCTGAAATGTGGGAGAGAATGTCTTCTATGTAAATTAAAGTTTGGTTTGGAAGGATATCTTGACTACATAAGCCCTTCTTATGCCATAACTCTTTATGTTAGTTTTAGACTCAGGACACTGTAGATAGCTTCTTTGGCGCAAACCTGGGGATCTGATGGGACCGTTTTTTGCCCCTTATGCAGTTTGGGTGATAAAACAGTTATTCATTTTCTGTTTATGTGTGATATGCTAAGACCTACAAGAATTTGGTATTTCAGATCTTTGCTCAGGGGGGCAGGGACTCAATCAACCTCTGAAGCCCTGGAATTGTGTAAAGTGAGCACAGACCCTCATATAGTGAACTGCACCGCCTGCTATATCCATGGGGCATGGCTTTGCAGACAGAAAATAATCAAAACTGTTGACTATGATAACAGCGCAGAAAGCACATAGAGAGAAATTTGCTATGGAAAATCTGTATCTATCCAGGTTATGTACTATTGTAGGGCTGCAAATATATTCTCCCTGTTTGAAATTTGATGAAGCTGCATGTATTGTATTTTTATTGCATATTGTATTTCAGCAATTTTTATGAAGATTATCAATTCTATGTTTTTATGCTGCAACATTGTAATTGTTTTTATGAACTTTGTGGTTTTAATGCTAAGTTATGACTGACTGAGAATCTCCCTTAGGGCATGACATCTGTGAAACTTCTCTCAATATATCGTTATTGGTAGTGCCCCCATAATATGATTTAAATACTGCATTCATAATCCTTGACTTCGAATGTTCATATTTTGATTAGATGTTAAACAATGTATAGCCTAACAACAGGATATATGTATATTCATCAATTAGTCATTCAAGAATCAGACGAGAAGAAGCATTTACACAAACCACATCCATTCTATTGGAGTCACTAAACTTTCCCAATGCTGTATCTCTGGTCGTAATGGATCACAATTGGGGAACGTCTAAAAAAAAAGCCTGCACATTCGACTGATTTAAAGTAAATGCAAGCCCCTCCTTCCATAATGCTTCCAAAAGTATTAATATTTAAACATTATGTCCCTACAAGCATCAAAACAGGGTCTCATATGGTTTTTATGCCATCAATCTCCATCATAGAGAGCACAATGACTGCTTGGTTAGGTTTATCGGGCACTGTTTGTCCAGTACTATGAGGGTTCGGCAATTCAATGGAGTGGGAATATACTGCAACATAATTCCCAGCAGCAAATGTTGAGGACATAGAAAATTCTTGCTGCAAAACTTCTTCCGTTCCTTGGTTGTCCTTGATGCTATCATTAACAGCATCCACAATTGGCTCTTCCCTCCAAACTAGGAACAACAAGATTGCCAGATCACCCTTAGTTAGTGATGCAGGAGATAACCCCTGCATAATTTTCCCCGTCGTTTTCTTATTTAGCTGCTCCTGTGGTGTATTTTCATTTTTTTTAGTCACTTCTAAAGGGACCACACATTTCAAATGAATTTTGCATTCAGAGCAAGTAGCGAGATGTATTGTCCTAAAACACATTCTTGAGGGTCACCTTTGATTTCAATTCATATACTTTTAAAGAGGGGTGACAGAAACCTCTATTACATTTGAAGAGGCCAGATCTTCCACTGCAACCGCACCTCAGAGAGTTAAGGGGGAGAACCAAGTACAACCAATGGTTTCTCTTCATTATCTATGAATAAATTACAGCCTAGTTTGGGGTTTCCCTTGGATGGAGATGGTCTTTAGATTTATAGTACATCTGCATTCTACATAACACACTCTGAATCAATTTTAAGGAATTTGTATCACATTTTTATGTCTGTGTTGATGTTGTTATAAAGCTTTACAAGTGAATTGATTACCAAATTCAAGATGGCGGACATCTTAGGGCCCAGGTTTGCAGGGTCTTGTTTTGGCCAGTTGAGAAATTTGAATATGATCCTTGAACCATGTGTGAACTACTCAGAACTGATATATCTAATAAAAAAGATAAATGTGGACTATTCAACATGGAGGCTTTACTATTAATGGGAGGATTACCCTCAAGGCACAAACTGTTTTTTTTCCTTTTGCCCAACAATACTCAAGTCAGGTGAGGAGAATAACACCTAAATACCTGATAAACATGCTGACTCTTCCAATTTTGGGGGAATCTCCAGAGTCTGAGTTGGGTTTTTGAGTTTCATTGAGTCCTGAGAGGAACCAAACCCTATCGCATTATCAGGTCCATTTGCACGGAAATAACCTATCATTTTTGATTTTGTAGCATATGGCATGTGAGTAATAGGTTTGCACTCCTGAATAAGCCCTTGGGGAGCAGTTACTGCTGGACGGACAACATACTGTAAACAAGGGTGCTAGCAGAGGTTTGGAATGCAGTAGAGTTTGTTTAGGTTTATTTTAAAGATTGTGCATATAAGCAGTGAGTAAACGAACATAGACACACCACTGATCTACTATAGGACTCACTTTAACCCACTCCAACTGCTCAAACTGCAGCATCTTGCGGAGGTATTCCACGCAAGCAATCCACACTCTCAGTTCTCTTTAAATATTCCATCTACGAATTACTCCACCCACTTGTAAGTAACAGGTAACTGATGCCGCTTTCTCCAATGCAGACTGCTTGAACAGAAGAACTCTGTGAAGTAACTGCACGCAAGCGCTACGCACTTCCAGAAGTTCTTAAAGGCTCTACCTACAAATTACTCTGCTCACTTGCAAGTAACAGGTGACTGATGCCACTTGCTCCAAAGTAGACTGCTCGAACTTCAGTGCGCTGCTGAAGGATTCAGTGCAAACACTCAGTACCCCGAGCAATCCTTTAATGCGTCCATGCTCCAACTGTAAATTACTGCAACGACTTGCAAGTAACAGGTAACTCATGCCGCTTTCTCCAACACAGACTACTTGAACTGCAGCACTCTGCTGAATCACTCCACACAAGAAAGAAAATACAGCTTTATAAGTGATTAGGCAGATAAGCACAGAAGTCTCCCACTTCTATAGTGGAAAATTCAGCTTCTATATGGGTATGTCTCGCAGGCCAATAAAATATACCCCTCTTTACAAAGTATTGTGCTAGACTCTGCTTTTAAAGAAAATAATCTTTACAAAACTACAGAGCCTTTTTTCTCTTTTCTATTGCAAGGAGAACAGCTGGCCGGATAGAGCTAGCAAATAGAGACTGCTGGGTGCTAACATTCTCTGGAGGATCCTCTTCTGGAGCACTGACTGAGGCAGACCACTTTGAATATCTAAATGATTGCATGAAATATTGGATTCACTGTGAGAACCTCATGGAACACTCAACATCCATGGCCTTGGGACACTCCAATCTGCTAAAGGGTCTGTTGTATATAAATGACTAAATCCAAAGGGAACGTTTCAGTGCAGAACAAACCAGTTCCTTGTATCTGACCTTTGATGTTTGCAAGTTGGCCACTTTTGCACCTGAGATTTGATTTGGAGAAGCAAGCTAATTCTTGGTAGTTTTGGTGATTATTTTACCTTTTACATTTTTGAACATTGCTCCCTACAGGAGCCCATGGTAATTGGATATAGTATTGACTGTCTTCAAACCTTCAAAATAATTTTCCTTGGTTTTCCTTTGATACAATTTCCCCTAAGATTGTGTATTAATTATGGAATTCACATGGGTTTAATTTGAGGTATTAAGATCATTCTTATTTCTACTTGGAAATGAGTTTAATCTCATTTCATGTGCATCATCTTTCATGAGTAAGCCTAGAAGTAGCCCAGGGGTCTGCAACCTGTGGCTCTGCATATGTTTCACACTATCACTGCCATAATCCTTGCCTAGTCAGAATACCTATTCTGGCTAGGTATGTTGGCAGTAATAGTCCAAAACATCTGGCAAGCCAAAGGTGGCAGACCGCTGAACTAGACCCACACTACCTAAGGGAAAGACAGGGGAGACTTTTGGGGTCTGCTGGTTTGCCCATCAAGACATGTTTCCCTCAAAAGGGGCAATTTATTGTAATACAAAATCTTTCAATTGATGCCCATAAATTGCACAGTTGCGATCCATGAGAGATGGGTGGTGCTTGCGTATTAACCAGACTGGCCTTTCTCAACTGATAGTCAGTCTCCATCAGATGGCACCCTGGGCTGCTAAGGCCTTTCAGAATATATCAAAAGGTCAATACATTGCAGCATTTCCAATTGAAAGTTCCCTATCACTGGAAATTATGTTTGAACTCCTACTGATCCAATGCCTTTTGCAACCACAAATAATAGTTTGACATGTGCCTCTGAGTAGTCTGGTTATTGTATAAAGTAGCCATCTTTCTTACACCAAATTACTAATTGAAAAGTATTGACACATTTTAGCTGGAGAAACACAGGCCTATTCAATATTTGCACTAGGGGTTGATGTTTCATGAGAGTAGATGCATATCAATAGAGGTTCTTGGAACGTATTGCAACTTTCTCCTCCAAAATAGTCAAAATGATGCATGAACGCCATACGGATAAAACTGTGCACATGTCGTGTAATTTTCAAAAGATGTCCTAAAGGTTTTTGCTTTACTCTATTGATATATTCAACATTACTTTTTTGATATTCAATCATAAATATCAGCTTGAGATTTTGGGAACTGCAATCGGTTGTAAAGTATCACCACATATGCAATTACTGTTATGCATCCATTTCAGTTTGCAACCAGTACAGTGATAGATAGAAATATGAGATTTTGAGCCATATTAACTAACAATTAGCATATACCACAGCCGACGGTGATGGTTTCCTATTGTGAAGAACCCAGGCAGTGTGTGATTACATGAAGCAATGCCACTGCAATCAGGTGGGTGGGAAAAAAGATGAGTGTCCTGTTTATTTTCCTGCAATGCTATGTGCCATCACCTTGGAAGGGGACTCATGTGAACATCACCTGTTGGTTGGATGATGTTTGCTACAACCTCCACCATTCTGTGCTGGCCTGAAGGACACACATGACTTACCTGTAGTAAATCTGCAAGAACACCTAAAGGTTGATCTCAATATTACCAGTTTCCTACTAGACTCCACCAGTTCTGTGATACCAATTTGGCTTGATAACAGACATAAACTGTGTGTTACCATAAGTGAATGGAGCTTACGTTCATGCATATTGTCTCATTGTATGTTTACAATATTGGACCGAGGATGACCTTTTACCACAGAGGCTAGCCACAAGAATGAATTTTGTTAACAGTTGGTACAGACTACTCAATGGTATCGCCACTTGTGTTGAAATTACTACTGTTCTAAGGAAGCACAGGGATGTGTAGTGGTTTCTAAACTCCCACTCAGACCCACACTACAATTAAACCAACAATGATCTCAATAATCTAGGTGAAACAGGCACAACATACCTGCAGGCTATACACTTTAAGAGGGGTTTGAGCCAACACAGACGCATCCCTCGGGATATGCCCACTTCCTCTGTAAAGATGTCAAACTTCCCAGGGAGAGAAGAAAGGGAGCTCTCAGGGCTGCGCCCACCAATCAGTTGTGCGTGAACACAATTCCTAGACATTAATCCACAAATGCCCTGACATATGCAGGAGTCAAAAGGAAATACATGACATCAAATGATTTTGGCCTTGTTTAACTGTACTTCCTCATTGGTCCGATCGGATTTAACTTTATATTTTATATTTAACCAAAATGCCACCAAGCCTTGGTGATACACAGTTATATATAATTCCGACCACAGGGGCCCATTCGTAAAGGAAACACATGGCTGTTGACATCATTCAGATTCCTGCTGATGTCAGTAATGTGCATATGTTTTTGTAGCTGTCATGTTGCCAAACTACATGCCATCTGTTGGTGTGTCAGTAGACAGTGCACATGTAAGAGACTACATGGATACTATACATTTTCAGCATGGATAGTTTAGGGAACTTAGGGCTGATTAAAAAAGCTCACTTTCTGCTAGAGAAAAGCCAGCATCATTTTACATAGTAAAATCAAAACAGCTCAGGCTTGCATACCCGCATGGATGGAATTCCTATACACTTCACGCAGTCAGGGCAATCTCTACTGCCCATTTTATCATTGTATATAGAATACATTCAGGGAATGGAAAGGCAATGTAGTTGAATTTTGGACTTTTCATGTTTGTATAATAATTATGAATCCTTTAAATGCCCTGCTCTGAGGGATACCCGAAAAATAAAACATAACTTGGGGGTCCCTGCAGTTTAAGGGCACACAATGTTCTCCTCTTCCCCAAGTTAAGACCTCTATATACCTTATGGGTCAACATGTCCACTTTATGTAGGCTGTGCATACACATTGGGGGCACTCAAAGGGTTAACATATCAGTTCTTGCTGTGGCTGTACTGAAACAGACATCCATTTAAGGCCTGGGCATCAAGGGACATTTCTGCATGAACCTGCAACTTTCAAGCCAGATTGCAAGTGATATGATATGATATTTTATTTATATTGCGCTCATACAAAGGTGTTTCAGAGCCACCTTTTGTGAGGGTACGTGACCAGAGTCGAATTTACACCCTCATGTCATTAACTAAGAATCAATAAAGATTGACTGATAAAAGAAAACTACAGTGTGACGATATGAGCTATATTGGAAAAACACTTTCTAGCTTCCAAAACAAGCTAAGGGCACCTAAACAATGTATTACATCTCTGTAGTCTAGCTCAGGACCTCACTGACACACAAGACAATTCAATATTCTGCCTCCTTTGACCTTGCACAGAAAATAATCCATCCTTGTTGAATCTGATAGCTCCATTGTTTCACTCTATAGTCCAATGGCTATAATGATTTACTTCATTAGCATTATCTGGCACTCCTATAATCTATCACTTCAACATCATTTGTGGTGCTGCCTCCTAAATTACAAATCACAACACACCAAACACTGCTGTCAGAGACCACCACGTCACCTCATGTAGTCCACCGCATCACTTACACAGAACATCAACTACAATCACTGAAACACTAGCATTCTTGCCCTGTTAACTGCTCAAACAAAGCTAATCATAACATCTTTCATTACACAACTAACCAAAACACCTCAACAGTCCTTGACACAAGTCACAATCCCCTTCTCACTCCACCTCACCCTATTTCTCTTTCTCTTCCACCAGATCCTCAATAAATATGGAAGCCTCTCTTGATCAATGCACTCAGATCAGAAACCTTCTATTCAATGCTAGATCAGCAGTAAAAAAACAATATTTTATCCATGACCCGAAATCATGGATTTCTGACACCTCATTCTCAGCTTTAGTTGATCTTATACCAACAAACCTCAGGATTCTCCACAAAAATGCATCAACTGAATAGGTGGTGGCATTATCTTTGAGTACAACGCCAATATAACATAAGCTGAATGCCCATCTCTAACAGATGCATATTCCTTGCTCCTGAAATACATATTATTGTAATCCCTCTTTTGCAAAATTCCTACCATCTACTCCCATCATCAAATCAAATCTTCATCCATGCTCTCTCTGACCACAATCTTCACCTGCTCCAATTTAGCAATCCCTGGAGATTTCAATTCCTGGTTTGTGTATGATAATGTTGCAAAAAAACACACAAAACCTCATTGCATCCTACCCAGATCTGTACCTCGATGCCATGACAGTGCCCAAAAGGAAATCTCATCTTCACAGTCTGACATGTTTAACATCATTATCCCTATTTACCGAGAAACATTCACCAATCTTTTCCTAAAATGCAATCCAACTTGCTCTTCTAAAGACCCCTGCCCACCCAAAATAAAACAACTTATCAGTCGCTTCACCCAGGAAGACATGATCATATGAGTGAACTCTTCTTTCCTCACTGGAAGCATATGAAAATGTAGCATTTGCCTTCTCGTGAAAAAAAATCTGTTGATCCAATGGACCCAGGAAATTGTCAACCTATTTGCAACTCCAATTCCCAGGTAATATACTCAAAAGAGCAGCAATGTCCCAACAACTAAGTTACAGAAAACCATTTGGATATGTTTGAAGTAACCCATGTGATATGGGCTGGGCTGAATGTAGTAATATAACTCAAGTATTAAAACAAGGCAGCTGCCACTTTGAATAGCATCATGAAATGGACATAACATTGATTTCTGCACAAGTTCTTTCAAATAAGATGTCGCCTTACACACATTCATGTAATAAATATGACACACAAAGAAATGTTGCTTCAGAAAATGAGTAGCCAAAAGATAGAGCACCATTCCAACATGGCACCCAATGTGTCTCATCAAAAAGTATGTCTGCATTTGTGGTGTAGGAATAACTAAGAAAGGACTCAAGTTTGTAACTCTAGCATGACAAAACAAGTACTTACAGACCCACTCTGATGAACCCCTAGTGGCGAAACTCATTAGTTGTGTTCTTTGGTCTCCACTGTCTGTCAAATTGTGGTGCCGAACAAATAATTGAATCCTTAAAAAGAACCAAGTCATTTTGCCGTGTCCGATCACTTCAGTCATTATGATGGAAGATGGAAGTCTGCGAGTGTGGGGCCACTAATGGGGAGTGGATTCCCCGTCCCTGGAGAAAAATAATAACCTTCTTCACAATTGCCACGCTGGCTTTCAACCTGGAAGAGGAACCAAATCTGTCCATCTTGCAATAAATGATGAGATCACAATGATAACCACAACTGGAGGCATAAGTGCTTTAATTCTTCTCTACCTCTCTGCCTCTTTTGCCATGGCGGACAATGTAATCTTCGTAGGTCATCTTTACCATGCCATAATATGAAATGTATGCAATCAACAGCATTACCCCCTTTTGAATGAAAAGAACAGAACTATTTTATGTAGCATAGAGGAGATCCATTCGATCCCCTCTTCTATTCAACATTTATCTCAAAACACTAGCTAACCTCATTTACTCTTTCAACCTCTGTATTTTCACTTATGCAGGCGATACCCAAATACTCCTAAAACTAGATGTTGACATTACCAAATTGATACCTAATTACACCATGTGCATGTCGAAGGTCCATGAATGGATGAATGCAAACAGATAGAAATTCAATCCAAAGAAATGCAAGGTGATCAAATTTAACTCCATATCATCAACTCATATCCTGAAAATGTTGCCCCAAACTGTATGCCCCTGTCGCACACTGTACAGAAAGCCTGTTAACTGATAATTGTTATCAACTCTAATCTCACATTAGATCCTCAAATTAACTTAGTTGTCAAAAACTTCTTCTTCTGCCTGAGTTCACTAAGACGCAACATCAACTTTTTCTCAACCAGCCATAAATAAAATAACCATCATCAGTGAATTAATCTCATCCCGTCTGGACTATTGCAACAAATGACATCTCCGTATTCCCAGAGGTTATCCAAAATGCAGCTGCTCACATAATCTTTGGATGATAACACAAGCACCACATCTCACCAGCAATCAGGTTCCTCCACCGGCTTCCTATTGCTTAGAAAATTTCAAGGCCTAATGCATCACCCATGGAGCACACCACAACATAGGCCCAAGTGACATTTTAAATACATTTCAAAAACATTCATTTTACAGAATTCTGTGATCGGTCAAAAAAAGATTCTTGATACCACCCAAAATCTGCCAAACATAAAAAGGTGACAGAGCCTTCTCAGTACATCAGTACAGGGATGCAACCTCTAGAACTCACTTTGTCAACTATCTTTGGTCTCTATGATCACCTGACCTCAGACCTCAGGAATGCCCAAAAAAAACACAGCTTCATTACGAGTTCCAATGGTAAGTGTAAAACGTGCTGGTTATGGAATTAGCGCAACTTTTTCCATTGATGAATCAGGGCAGCCAGGAAATGGGCGGTAATTCCACTGGTCGAATTACCACTGGTGGAATTAGTGACAGGACTAGTTGTACTGTTTTTTGGCGCTAATTTCAGTGGACGGAATTGGCAACATAAAACAAAATGGTAATTCTGCCACATTATAAATGGAAATAGTGCCGAAATAAAGCCAAGAATTGGTGTCAATTCTTCCAAAATCACAGTACAGTTACTTCTACCTGAATGAGGGCCTGCCCCGTCTCTATGGTGGGTATTTTGGGGGGGGGTTGACATCTTCCATGGCTCCTGATGTACAGTCCTGAAGTGTTTGATGTGTTCATTGCACATTAGCTGCCCAACACTCCTCAGGGTGACTTCAAGTGTGTAGGTTGACATTCTTTTTGGGTTGGTGTTAAATGTACCCATGGGTCACTCATGCACTCATCAGAGTCTTCCTGGCTGCCAGCTATTATCTCTGCTGATCCAACACCCTCCAGGCATGCCACCATGTGGCGTTTGCTGCTCAGTGTCTCCTGCTAAGGAGTCCGTTGCAGGAGCTCCATTGTCCCTCCTCCAGTGGCTGCTGTCTCCCGACATTGTTTGGACATGACGGTGGGGACCCTGCATTACACCTCATTCGACCTGTTCCGAAGGGAAACTCTCAGTCTCATGGAACATTCCCAACATCTGCAACTGTTTACCGGATCTCGCTCCAGATGGCGTTTTTGTGCTGGTGGGATGTTCAGAGTGAGCTCTTGCTCTGTGAATTTGGGCTTGTGGAGTAGTATTTTGGGCACCTTTCCCTTTGCCTCCTGACATTTTTGGGATGACATCCAGGGTCAGGTGGCACTTTCAAAATAGGGATTTTGAGTGGATTGAGATTTTAAAGATGGCCGCCGTGGGACTTCCTATTCACGTCATGACAGTTTTCAGATTTTGGCAATAATTCCACCATTTCTACGGTGGTAGCAGTAATTCTGCCAAAAATGTGCAGAATTACAGTTGAAATTCATTTTTGGCTGGTCCGCCCTCTCATTAACTCTGGATTTTGCAATAATTCCAACAGACACCATGGCGATAACAGGAATTCCGATGAGCAGAATTACCGCCGACCTATCAAATTTGTAATGAGGGCCATAGTTTTTCCTACCAATTGATTAATCTCTTCTGCCAACTTCTTGCTCTTTCCTCAATGAGGGTGAATGATGCACTCAGACATACATTCAATTTACAACAATCAATTGAGATATCAGATGGCAATTAACAATTTGGATGCACTGATGGGGAATGTGTCACAGGTTTATATACAACAAAATGTAAATAATGTTTTTTTATGCTTTGAGTTTTAACCTTCCTGGAACAATGAATGTGGTGCCAGACATCTGTTGATTGTCTCAGATTCAAATACATTGTGTAAATGTCTTGATAATATGTAAACCTGCTAGACAGATTTTATAGCAAAGAAATACAGCTATGACTTAATAGTTGCCAACATGATGCATTCCAATCTGTAAGTGTTTAACCAGTCCTGTTTTTTGTGTTGCATTCTGGGAGCTGTAGTCAGAGTTTTATACTGGAAAATACTGAAATACAAGTCCCAGAATGCAAAGGGAAAAAAGGACTGGATAAGCACCTGCAGATTGGAAAGGGTCATGTAGGCAATTATGTGACTAGAGTATCAACACATACACGTAAGAAGCTGCTTACTCTGTAATTCACTGAGAAACCAGATGAAAAGGTATTTGTCTGAACTTAATCAACAGAAAGTGAACAGATCAAAATGACCAAACGCACATGTCAGCGTGTTAAGACTCTTCACACACTGATGCTGATTCAAAATTCTATTTTGTAGTAGCAAATTAATTTGCGGATGTAATGTGCAAATGGACAAATAGTGCTTCATTCACAAAACAATAAAATGCTGCACTTGTGACTGGTCACATTGGGAAAGGCCTGTGCACAGATTTTGCAGTGAGAGCATGGTTTACAGACATGCATTGCAGTGACCAAAGGGGCAAGAAAGGAATGTACTTCCATTAACTCCCAATTTGTTTAGGAATATTGGGGGTGGTTGGAGAATTGGTAACTGAAATGCAATGCAAATGAGGGAAACACCTACAAATATATATGAACCATGCGGATTCAGACAAAAAGGGGCGACTCAATATTTTGACCTGGTCTCAATTTGTCCTTATTGCAAACTAGAAAATCTGCAGGAAAAAGTCGGACTTGTGTGTAACATTTGTTTCTGAAAGTGTTTCACTTCCTTCACAGTTTGACACCTCTTCCGCTTTTCCTTTCAGGAATTTGAGACTGGGGATATACCCCTTTTTTTGTGACACAGGATGTTTTTTGCAAAGTGCAGTGACAGCAAATTGTGCACTGGTGACATGGAATACTTTGGGAATCACCATGTAGATGCAATTTGCATATAATCAAAGGCGCAAAATGTAGCTGCTGCACTTCACTTGTGCAAAATGCATTCTTTGCGATGTGGATTCAGTGTTAAACTATTGGCTGGTCAGATAGCACAGCGAGCTAAGCGCTGCTTCCGATATCTGTGTGCAGCTTGCTTTGGCAGGTTTGAATCCCGGCAGGGTCAACTCAGCCTTTCATCCTTATGAGGTCGATAAAATGAGTACCACTCTGTGGGATAATAATGTCTTCTGTTATTTGAGTGCTCTGAGACCTATTGGGTGTAGCGCTATATCATAAATACATTATTATTATTTGCATATAAATGGAGATGTAATAACATATACAATCTCTCACAAGACCTCAAAGAAAAGTATATTTCTAATGCTTAAAATGTTCACTGTGATATGATATGATATGATATGGTATTTGTAACGCGCCTATACACAAGTGTTTCAAGGCGCGACGAGGCAGGGAGGGAGGGAAACAAGGGGAAGACAGACAAACGATCCTACTAGGCCAGGTGTCATTCAGATCGGGCAAGTGCAGAGGTAAGGGGAAAAGGAGAAAGTGCAGGGGGAGGAGGTGGGGGGGAAAGTGCAGTACACGGTAAGTAGCGTAATAATAATAAATAATAAATAAAAGGGCCAGCTGGTGGCAAGTGCGAGGTAAGTGCAGAGCAAGTGCTAGGAAGGGGGCTGTAGGGATGCAGTGACAGTCCCACAGTGCAGGGGGCGCCAGGGAGGCAGTGCAAGTTGAGAGTGGCTGGGCCTTGGACCGAGGTCGCTGAGAGGGCCAAGATGCAGGTTTAGTGCAGAGTTTAGTGGGGAGTTAAGCAGGTTTAGCAGGGGAGAGGGAGAGAGAAGGCAGAAGCGAAGAGGAAGGTTTTGAGGTGCTTCCGGAACCGGAGATGGTTCTCCTCAAGTTTCAGGGAGGCAGGAAGGCTGTTCCAGAGGGAGGCCCCTGCTGCGGAGAGAGATCTACCCCCAGCTCGTTGCTTCGAGAAGCGGCTGACCATGAGGGAGTTGGAGACGGATGAGCGAAGGGCCCGTGAAGGAAGATATTTAGGAAAAGAGAGTTGAAGGTATTTAGGCCCCAGGCCCCAGAAGGCCTTGTGGACAATGCAGAGGGTTTTGAACTTAATCCTCGCAGCCACTGGGAGCCAGTGAAGAGATTTCAGCCCTGGAGAGATACGGTCCCTGGGCTTGAGGCCAAGGACAAGTCTCGCAGTTCTGTTCTGGATAAGTTGCAGAGGGCGGAGAGTGGAGGCAGGCAGATTAAGATAGAGGCTGTTACAGTAATCCAGCCTTGAGAGAACCAGGGCTCGGGAGACAGTGAGCTTCTGGGGGAAGGAGAGGAAGGGAAGAATACCTCTGAGGAGGTGCAGCTGGTAGTGTGACTTCTTAGAGACGTCAGATATATGAGGAGAGAAGGAGAGTGTGGAGTCGAAGATGACCCCAAGGTTTTTAGCCTTGCAGGTAGGGGCAGGAAGGGGGCCAAGGGAGGCCGGCCAGAGAGCTGCAGGGAAGGAGGGAGTGGGTGTGCCGATGAGTAGAATCTCAGTCTTACTGGCATTAAGGCAGAGGTCATTGGCGGCACACCATTCCTGGATAGCAGACAGACAGTCGGAGATGAGGGAAGAAGAGGAGGCGGCCGAGGGTAGCCTGAAAATGAGCTGGGTATCGTCCGCATAGCACTGGAAGTGGGGGCAGAGAGCGGCGATGCAGTGGGCAAGGAGTGCCAGATACTGGTTGAAAAGCCAGGGAGAGAGGTTGGATCCCTGGGGGACACCACAGGTGGAGAAATAGATGTCGGAGAGGAAGGAGCCCATTTGGACCTGGGATGGTCGACTAGAAAGGAAAGAGGTCAGCCATGCCAGAGCCTGACCAGTGATACCCAGGTTATCACGGAGACGGTTGAGCAGGATGGAATGGTTGACAGTGTCAAAGGCAGAGGAGAGATCGAGCAGAATGAGAACACAGGGAGTGTTGGAATCGAGGTTCAGGAGCAGGTCCTCACGGATGTTCAGGAGAGCAGTTTCCGTGCTTCTGGCCGCTCTGAAGCCGGATTGATGGTCATGAAGGTTACCAACATATTCAGCATGGAGGTTAAGCTGGGAGATGGCCAGTTTCTCCAGGAGCTTACCCAGGAAGGGGGTAATGGAGATTGGGCGATAGTTGGCCGGGCAGGAGGGGTCGGAAGAGGGTTTCTTGAGGAGGGGGTGCACAAGGGAGTGCTTGAGGGGGGATGGGAAGACTCCAGAGGCGAATGAGTGGTTGCAAAAGTCAGCCAGGGCAGGAGCCAGGGAGTCGATGTGGTCCTTGATGGTTTTGGAGGAACAGGGGTGAACCTGTTTAGACGAGGCTTTCATAGATCGGACTTGTCTGGAAACCTCATCAGCAGAAAAAGGTGGAAAAGCAGAGAAGGAGGGCGGAGGGGCGGCTGCAGGAGAGCAAGAGGAAGAGCCGGGAGGAGAGGGAGGGAGGTGAGAGGAGGAGAGCGAGGACAGGATGTCCTGAGTTTTTGAGATGAAGTGCGAGGCCAGTGCAGTGCAAAGGGCCTGGGAGGGGACAGGAGAGGTAGAGACTGCAGCAGGGTTGGCCAGCTCCTTGCAGATTTTAAAGAGTTCGGCCGAGTTGTTAGATGCCTCAGAGATGCGGGCTTGGATGAGGGCTCTCTTCTTGGTGAGAACGGAGAGCCGGTATTGCCTTTGGAGCAGGCGGCAAGCCAGTTTGTCAGAGGATGAACATGAAGCACGCCATTTCCTCTCTGCCACCCTGCACTTGCGTTTTAGGGTGACGAGATCCGAGTCATACCAGGAGTTACATTTGACTTTGGGCTTCAGGCGGATTCTCATGACGGGGGCAAGGATATCGAGAGTATCAGATATAGAGGAATAAAGCATGGAGAGGGCTGTGTCAGGGTGTGAGTCAGCCGAGGGGGGAGAAGGGGGCGAGAAGGTAGCAGCGAAAGCCTCAACTGACACGCGCTTCATGGGTCGGATGACCGAGAAGGTGGGAGGCAGTGAAGAGGGTGGCTTTGCCTGTGGGTTAGGGAGGGAGAGGTAGGAGGATAGGAGAAAGTGATCGCTCCAGGAGAGAGGAGTGGAGAGAGGGAGGGAGAGGGGAAGGTCAGAAGAGATCAGAGCATCAAGAGTGTGCCCTGCAGAGTGAGTAGGCCCAGACGGGAGAATAGAGAGTGAGAGAGAGTTGCAGAGTTCGCGAAAGAGACCAGTGGGGGGACAGGAGGCATCGAGGTGGATGTTGAAGTCACCGAGAAAGAGGAGTTGGGTGGTTGAGGACAGGAGTGAGGAGGAGAGGTCAGCCCACTCAGAGAGGAAGGAGGAAATTTGACCAGGTGGCCGATAGATAGTGGCCACGGTAAGGGAATGGCTAGGAGAGAGAGAGAGACGGCAGACAAGACATTCAAAAGAGGAGTAGGTCTGCGTAGGAGTGACAGTGGCAGGAATCCACTCAGGGAAGATAAGGGCAACACCACCCCCTGAACGGTTAGGCCTGGGCATGGAGAGGATCTTGTAGCCATCAGGTAGGAGTGTGTCGAAGCTGGTGGCAGAGCTGGCAGTGAACCAAGTCTCAGTGAGACCGAGGACGTCGAGGTCCAGTTCCTCAAGAAGGCGACAGATATCAGAGGAGTGCTTGATGGCAGAGCGAGAATTTAGAGTGGCAAAGTGGAGAAGGTTGCCACCCTTGAAAAACTTCCGGGGAGGGGTACAGATCAGAGGTACGCCCTGCGGAGGTGTTGGAGAAGGAGTTGACGAGGGAGCAAGAGAAGGGGCAGGGAGGGAGGGGAGAGGCAAGGTAGCCGAGGACATAGGAGGGGGGACAGCGGGAGCGGAGAGGAAGTTGATGAGGCATGGGAAGCGTCTATCAAAGAGGTGAAGGTTGGCCTGAGGGCCTTGGACCAAGACGGTCCCGTTAGCATAGACATTAATGATGGCTTTAGAGGAGTGGAAAGGGGCCAAGAGGACATCCCAACGGGTGCCACCATTAATGGGAGAGGTGGAGAAAGGAGAGAGCACGGCGACCATGTGAAGGGTCCATAGTTCAGGTGAAGGCACGAAAAAGAGAATATCAGTGAGAGTTTCCTTGGAGCAGGCGCTCGTGTAGGTGTCAGCGATAGGGAGGCCTGGGTTGGAGACCAGGATGTCCTTTTTAAACTTTTTCCTACCGGATTTAGTGAGGAGAGCAGGATAGTCAATGGAGAAGCAGTTAGAGTAGATAGGCGAGATAGAGAGCACCATGGAGTAAGAGGGGAGGCGGACGACACGAGTATGCAGACAGGAAGTGAGTGGAGGGCACTAGTTGAACACAATGCAGAGCAAACAGTAATGCTTAGTAGGTCAGGGCCATTCTCTGTGCAATAACCAGATGAATCTTAGAATCATCCATACATTGGGCAAAAGATTAATTTAAGAGATTATTCTACTTGTGTTTCAATAAATGTGGTATGTGGCATAAAATGCCCTTCTGTAATTTATTATTTTAAAGAGATGTCCAGAAAAGGAAAGACGTGATGAAACAAACACAAATTGATAGTCCGCATTGCCAATCAATTTGCGGATTATGGTCCAAATGCATTCTTAAATAATTGAGGTGGAGAGGACATTATCGGTAGGGAGGGCAGGGATGGCACGTCTTTGCAAAGAGGAGCTTTATCAAAATTGCTGATTATAAATATCTATGTATGAGACTGTCATATTGTTCTAATTTTTATTGTTTCATAATCATCTTTTCACTAATGTTGTCTAGTTTTCGAGGTAATGTTTTGAGTTTATTGTTCTATGATGCATTACGTTTTATTTTGATGAAATGTCCGAATGCTTTGTGTGCTATGCTGCAACACGGAGTCTGTCACTTGTACTAAATATCTTCAATTTTAATGTTCATAACACGGATGGTCCCCTGTTCCGGATGTCCTAGCTGCCACTTTAATATGTGCATTCCAGGGGCCTGGCTACATTCAGCCCTCAAATTACAATTTCTATACGCATACAATGCTTTTAATTATTCATCCATTCAAATGGATTCCTCCGTTGACTGGTTGATTATACTTCTAAAAATTACCAGTGGCTATTGCCACTGTCTCACATACTATCTTTTTCATTGCTTCTCTTTTGCACAATTGCAGAGCACAACACTAATTCAACATGTCGGCCCTTTTGCCATACTGTTTGTGTCGGCATTCCGCCTTCTTCGCTTTTGCCGCCCCTTTCTGTTCCATTCAACTATGGACACAGAACCCCACGCGAGCGGCTCCATTCATTTCATTTAGCAGCGGACGCACTGGTAAGTTATTGCTCAGTTAGTTTGTAGATGAACCCTAACCTATACGGGGACCTAAATTAATTCTGTGTTAGTCTAGACGACCACCGGAGGCAACATCCAATTTGCTAATTGATGCCTCTCTTTTGCTCTTCTTTCTCCTTACGGGATGTCCACCATTTGGACTTTGGCTACATTTCAGCATTGCTCTGATTCACTAAATACATTCTCCGTGCAACTGTAAAATGACACATTGTCATTTTACATTGTCAAAATATGTTATTGTTATGGAGGAACTAAGAGATTAGCTATTGAAATTGTAAATGATATTCACTATGTCTAAAACTCTATGATGCACCTGAGATTTATCAAATTTATTTTTCGATTTCCTTTGTAGAATTATATTGAAAATACTTGCCCCTGATGAAGAGTCACACTCAAAATGCATCAGGCTATCTGCTTAATAAATAATTATATGTTGAATATCACTTAATGGTCATTGGAATTTCTAAAGTTTGAATTCTTCTCTGTCTTAACATATCAAAGTGTTTAAAATTGCATTGCAATATTTACAATCCAAGAGGTGCCCCGACTCTCTTGTGCTTTGTGTTTTCTAAGGTTTTTGGCTATTTTCAAGGCCATAGATAAGTGTGCAGGGGACGGGAGTTCCCCACATGGGAACCTCTTCTGTATATTTTAAACTGCTGTTGCAAGGTGTTGTAAAGAAGTTGCCAGCAACAGGAAAACTAAATAATATTATTGGGGGCATGTGATATCGCGGTCTGGGCGTTTTCTAAATGTTTGACAAAATAACTTTTCCCGCAGCTGGAAGGGCAAGCCGGCACTCACGCAAAGGGGTGTTGTAGCCTGGTATCCGCATTAACAAAACATGTACAGATATCTAGGTGTGTGCTTCTCGGGCAAGGTTAAATCACAGCGGGTGGTTAGCCTTTCAGCTTTCTAGGAATAAATAAAACAAACATTGCTATATATTCACGTCTATACCTGACATTTAAGTGATACGTGAATGCTTACAAATGAATTGTCATTCTTTACCTAACAAGAAGCTGTAAATAAAAAACATGATGTACCACTTGAAAGCTGTATAAAACCCATGCTTTGTATACCACACACAACATAGCTTTAGAAGTTATAATAAATTATTCAGCATATAGCGCCCATCCATCACCCCTGGTAAAAAACATTGGGTTGTCATTTGTTAGCCATATCATGACACCTGTTTTCAAAAATAAAAGAACAACTCTCGTTGGGGCCTCAAGCAATACAGTGACCCGTTAATAAATCAAAAGAACAACTTCGATTGCCAGGGCGCCCCAGACATTCCTCTGGTACCTTTGTATGAATCAAAAACAATAACAACAAAATAACAATTCCATGCTTTGGGCCCCCCCCAGACATTCTAGGGCCGCTTGGATGAATCAAAAACAACAACAAAAAATAACAACTCTATGTTTCGTGGCCCCCAGACATTCCTTGGGCCCCTTTGGATGTATCAAAACAACTCCATGCTTTGCCCCCCCCAGACATTCGTCAGGCCCCTTGGATGATTAAAAAGAACAACTCTGCACTTCGTGGGCACCCAGACATTCCTTGGGCCCCTATGGATGAATCAAAAACAAAAAAGCACAACTTCAATTGTATGGGCCCTCCAAGACATTCCTTGGGCTCTTGCGATCAACAGTCAAGACAACCCATCCTTGGGCCCTCATATTCTGTAGCACTGGTTGTCAAAGATCAGCACTTGATATTTTGGTAGCAGCAGATTCCTGGTGATCACAAAACAGTGGGCCCTTTCAGCCCCTCTATACCTTATGCTTGTGGATAGTTGCAGGGTCCAAACAGCCTGCTTTCTGCCCGTGACATTTACATAAGACTTGTTGCTGGGACTCCTTAAACTTTCCCAAAAACCATTCTCCATTGGCGGTGGCAACCCCAAGTCTTTGTAGCTCGAAGTCCGCTGAGAACCAACGAATGGCACACTCCACAAATCCTGGCTGCACAGATCCATCGTCAATGATTGTATTAAGCCATCAGCCACATCCATGGGCATTCCTAGATCCATTTCCCCATGCCTTGATGTTTGTAATATTGCACAATCCGTGATACATCCCATATCCATGACATCAACATCCGCCATTTGCAATGGCCCACATGCCAGACACAGTGCTGGAACAATGCTGCAGAGACAATGATGATTTGTCGGACCCCAAAGCAGTAATCTCGGGCCTCAAAAGCATCTCTGCAGGCTGCTTTTCCAGAAGCAACCTGTTGCAACATCCAATGTTAAGAGACATTTCTGTAAAAAAAAATAAAACATAGAGTCAGAATTCAACACATTAAAGCAGGCTTGTCCTACCTTTTTGAATGAGGGGCCGTAGCATTAATTTTTTTTCACCCGGTGGGCCGGTTAGCCAAAAGTCAACAACCTCACCCAAAGCGGTATAACAAAAAGCAATGGTGTGTGTGACCTTTGACACAATAGCATCACAGGCAGTGATAGCCATGCAGTCCCAAAGATTGCTTTTGGTGTACGGGGCAGTGATCAAAGGTTATTTTTTTTGTGATTTCTTCCAGTGTGTATGTATTGATATTTTTCTGAAAAACTGGGGGTGACCGAGCGTAGCGAAGGAGCTATTAGGATTTAGGGACGGTTTGGGGGGACCACCTACCCCCCCAAGATTTTTTTCCAAATATGGGGCTAAAATGGTGCATTTTACAGCAGGAAAAGTGACCAAAAAGCCATAAGTTTACAATCAGTTATAAAGGGGAACATGTACATTCCAGGTCAACAACAGCAGACAAGAACATTTTAGAACACAACACATTTTAATGATCACTGTGTCCACAGTGTAAGATAGCACTGTCACTGATGTAACACATTGCCATGATGGCTGTTCCCAATTTAGGCCAGCATTGTCCTGTACAAAGCATGATTGATGCTGCCTGAGCATGTGCAGTGTGCTCAATACATATGCCATCTTATCTCTGTAATAAACATTCATTACGCCTGTGGTAATGATTGATGCTACCTGTGCAGTGTGCCCAATACATATGGCAGCTTATCTCTGTAATACACATTCATTACTTCTGTGTTAATGAGTGATGCTTCCTGTGCAGTGTGCCCAATACATATGCCAGCTTATCTCTGTAATACACATTCATTAATTCTGTGTTAATGGTGATGCCACTGCTGCCACGACCTGGTTAATGTATTTATTTCTGCAATGTTGGTTGGGTGCCTGTATCCGACCAACATTGCAGAAATCAATGAATCGGTTGGGCCTCCCCACAGGGACATAGGCTGAACAGAATTGCTGAAGCCTGCTCTTCGTGGCACACTGGGCCTCTAGTGCTGGTGAAAGGGCGAAAAGGTCTGAAGGTAAAACCTGGCAGAGGCAACTGTGGATCCTCCACATTTCCCAACTCTAGAAGATGTGGCCAGCACCCGATAATGCAGGACTCCACACGGCTGGCCAACGGCCACATGCCCCGTAAGAGGTATTGCCAGCCTCTGCTTACCCGACAACATTTAGAGCCAGGATCCCCATGCCCAGCCTCCACGTGGCCACGAAAGGGCATGGGTAAATTTGCAGCAAACCGTGTTCGCAATGTTTCCTCTTGGGATGTTTACCTGAGGTCAGACTTCCAGTCGGCCAAACCACAACAGGCTATCTCCTTCCTCTACCCATGTAACGCGGAGTGGCAAACCGGGCATAATGTGTGGTTCACGATGGCTCCTCGCAGCCGACACGAGGGAGTCAGGCATAAGACACGGGCCCGACAAACATTGCCAAAATAAATAAATAAAACGGGCCGTGGATGGGGCCTGTAACTGCCTCTGGTGCCCACTTGCGGGAGTCACAGTAACAGTCCTCCCCACGTCCCACTCCTCTACCAGGACCCGGTTAATTTATTTATTTCTGCAACGTTGGTCGGGTACCTGTATCTGACCAACATTGCAGAAATAAATAAATTAATCGGGTGCACAGACCTGACAAACAGTGCCCAAATAAATAAATAAACCAAGCTGTGGCTGAGGTCTGTAACTGCTTCTGGTGCCCCCTTCAACGCATACCTGCCTACATTTGAAAATCAAAAACCCTGAGATGTATGCCGCGCCCACAGTCACACAAGACTCTGCCATTTGCACATGGCTCCACCCACATATCAAAAAGGTAAACTCTGTTGCAATGTGATGTGACATCAGAAATTTGCAGTTCAAATTGAAATATGCATATTTCACTAAATTGGCTTTTCACAACCACCCAAATTGCATAGGACAAAAGGCATTCACCTTCCATAAAATCCACACGTTAAAATGTGCACATGTAAACTCCAAGAACCAATACAAAGGTTTTCCCTGAATTTTGCAGTACCGAAATTGGACATTTCACGTGGGAGTCAGGCATAAGACACGGGCCCGACAAACATTGGCAAAATAAATAAATAAATGGGCCGTGGCTAGGGCCTGTAACTGCCGCTGGTGCCCCCTTACTGTGGTCACCAGAGGCAGTAACAGTCCTCCCAATGTCCTGCTCCTCTGCCACGGCTCAGTTTATTTATTTGGGCAATGTCTGTCAGATCCATGGACCCGATTAATTTATTTATTTCTGCAATGTTGGTCGGGTACCATACCCGACAAACATTGCAGAAATAAATGTTAGTCGGGTACCATACCCGACAAACATTGCAGAAATAAATAAATTAATCGGACCACGGACCCGACAAACATTACCCAAATAAATAAATAAAGCGGGCCATGGCTAAGGCCTGTAACTGCCAGTAACAATCCTCCCCACGGCCTGCTCCTCTGCATGGCCTGGTTTATTTATTTATTTGGGCAATGTCTGTCGGGTCCGTGGACCCGATTAATTTATTTATTTCTGCATTGTTGGTCGGGTACCATACCTGACCAACATTGCAGAAATAAATAAATTAATCAGGTCCACAAACCAGACAAACATTGCATAAATAAATAAATAAAGCGGGCCATGGCTAAGTCCTGTAACTGCCTCTGCTGCCCCCTTGCAGGGGTCACCAGAGGCAGTGACAGTCCTCCCGACGGCCTGCTCCTCTGCACGGCCTGGTTTATTTATTTATTTGGGCAATGTCTGTCGGGTCCGTGGACCCGATTAATTTATTTATTTCTGCAATGTTGGCCGGGTACCATACCCGACAAACATTGCAGAAATAAATGTATCGGGTCCACGGACGCGACAAACATGGCACACATAAATAAATAAACCAGGTTGTGGCTGAGGCCTGTAACTGCCTGTGGTGCCCCCTTGCGGGAGTCACCAGAGGCAGTAACAGTCCTCCCCACGTCGTGCTCCTCTGCTACGACCCGGTTAATTTATTTATTTATGCAATGTTGGTCGGGTACAGTACTCGACCAACATTGCAGAAATACATTCATTAATCGGGTCCACAGACTCTCTTGAGCCCTGCGGGCCACATCAAATGGCTTGCAGGGCCGCATTGTGGCCCGTGGGCCATATGTTGGACAACCTTGCATTAAAGCTTTATAATAACCAAGCACACAGTCCTGAAAATTTTAAATATAAAACATTGTATGCATCGATGCATCACATGTATGATCTGTGATACATTGGCAAAAGTGTCAATATTTTATCAAACTTGCAACTATATTTTTAGAAATTGTGGCACACACAAGTTACAAGACCCTGAGGTCTAATAAAATATAATATATTCCAAAACAACAGACACAAGGGAAAGTTGGACCACACATAGGACAGCTGGACCACACATGGGACAGCTGGTCCACACAAGGGACAGTTGGACCACACATGGGACAGCTGGACCACATATGGGATAGATGGCCCACACATGGGACAGTTGAAACACACATGGGACAGCTGGACCACACATGGGACAGTTGGGCCACACACGGGACGCTGGACCACACACAGGACAGCTGGACCACACACGGGACAGCTGGACCACATATGGGACAGTTGGACCGCACAGAAAAAATGGGCTCGCCATCCAGACCAAAAGTCTTCAATACAATCTATAACAATTCTCCTGATGCAGCCGTGTGTTCAAAGCTACATATTCAATGCAAATAGTCACTATAGAATAAAATATAGCCCTATTTGTAACATTATTCATTTCTGCTTCACTATATAAAGGCCCAGTCTATTCCCTTTGGCACTGTCTTTTTCTTCTAAAATGTGTTCATACATGCCCCAACATATATTTGGTATAAGCATTGTTTCAAAATACATTTTTGCTTCACTATGTCTATATAAATGCCATGCCTATTCATTTTGTCAATGGCTTTATCTATCTTCTAAAACGTATTCATACATGTTCAGGCCCTAAGTACATATAGAACATTGTTTAAAGCAACAATCCCATTTGGTTGTGTGCTATCAAATATTAATGGTTTGCAGTTTTTCCATAGAAAAAAAAACCTCTACAAACACATAACTTATGCTGAACGAAGTGTACATACATTTGAAAATAATGGGCCTCATTATGAGTCTGGTGGTAGCCGTGCCAGTAAATACCGGCACAGCTGCCTCCGGAGTCTTTTTTTTCCAGTGCCCGACAATGGGAATTTACCTGGGCATTACAGCCCCGGTGGTCCCAGTAATTCCTCATTGCCGGGAGCCGGAAAATATTACTCCCCATTTCCATTTGAGTCCCTTTGGATTCAATGGGAATGGGGAGGACGAATGCACCTGCAGCATTCATGAATGTTGCTGGTGCATCTGTCAAGGTCTGTAAGCGGGTGCCGTGTGGCACACCAGGTCAGACCTGGAGGGCAAAAAAGCACCCTCTCGCAGAACTCATAGTTTGCCAGTCCGGAAACAACAGTACCGGCAAGCTTACCAGTACGTTGTTTCCAGACTGGAAACCTTATAATGAGGCCCAACGTCCAGGCTAGCAAAAAGCCTGTTAAGCCGAACCTGAAAAGGCCTAAAAACTAGCAGCCCTAAAACAGACATAATTATAGATTACACCTTTTCTTATCTCAACTGCTGCATTCTAAAGAACATTTTCAATATAGCTGAAGCCGACCCTCCTGACACTGTTAATACACGCTTTAACTTCCACATATAAAAAACATAGGCTTCCATTTAATTCCAGTTAATCCTGCCTGCACATAAAGAATAAAAATGCTTTGTTTTCTATTGACTTAGTTTGCACCCTCTAAACAAAACTGCAAGTTGAATTCAGGACAATCTAAAACATACACTTTTACATAAGCAAGCTCTCACATGAAACATCCCTTTTAAAAAAATATCATGCATAACCCCTAGCATCAACAAGCTGTTTAAAAAATGAACAATTTCGACCCCTATATAAAATACCAGCTAACCCATTTCAGCACATGGCTAATATTTAACATGCCTTGTTAACACAACCTAACAGTTTGGGGGGTCTCAAAAAATGCCTATTTTAGAGCGGTTTAGAATTAAATAATTATACAAATAAACTGGGAATAACTTTTAACTTCAGGCCTGCATTGCAAGCTTTCATATTTAAGTGCCCGGTGGCTTAATTAACGGCATAGTGGCCAGTGTCAAACATCTCTACACATTATTTAATTCATCCTGCAGCTCACAAACTCTAAACATTTTTTTTAAATGTCCTTAGGAAAGCACAAAGCTATTTTCATAAATCAAACAACAACAATCTATAAAACATCAAGCCTGAAATTGCAGAACCCATTTAAAATGTGAAAATAACCTTGTGACTGAAAAGTCCATAAATCGTTTTTAAAAAGCACAGCACTATAAAATTGTGACGTCACCCAATCTACGTAGCTTTATCCTCCACCTCTATTAAATCTATATAAAATCATCATGCCAGACCTTAAAGGCCAAACCCACTCCTGCATCATCATCACATCACCAAACTCTAAAACTCGCCGTCAACTCCTCACAACTCACTTTGCCCTTGAGCAAACAACAGCGCACACATGCTCTCCCGTATTAAACTCCTTTTTTATAAAACTGTATATCGAACTGATATCAATTATACCGTTTTGATATCAAAACACAAACACACTTTTTATTCAGTTTATATAAATCTGATATAAATTTGATTTAAATTTGATATCAATTGCATATTAAATGTACATTAAATTGATATAAATAAAATCCTATCACACGGAGGGCGAGATTAATACCGCAAGAAGGGGGCGTTCCGACCTGTCAAAATGTGATCGCCGTAGCACTTATAAAATGTGAGACTAACAACAGTGCCATACAATGTGTTAAGTGTTAATGTGTTTGCATATGTTTATAGTTTTAGCTGAAATCAATGTATGTTTCAGCTTTATGCTTTCACAACATTTGGAAACAGTGGGGATTTGCATTGTGTAATACAGGTGGAACAAGAGTAACATTCAAGTTGTGAAACTGCAACACATCTCGACCAAGATGGTGATCTTACAGCTATGTATTGCGGCTTCTCTTAGTGATATGTCATTATATTTATTTTATATAGTGATTCATACTGGATAACTTCTGCTTCAATAATAGCTGCTATTTTAACCCCATTTGATACTATGCACTTTTAGGGATAAAGGGTCCCATTCCAAGTTTGGTGGTAACTCAGCAGTAAATCTGCTAAATTAGTGCAAAATTTGGTTACCGTTACCACCACTTGGTGCAGTGGGTTTAACACGAGACAAACAGGGTTACTGTCCCAAAAAGCGTCAGTGACTGATTTACTGGCACTTTTCTTCTACACCACCAAACTTGACAGGGCTGAGTTGTCCCTGTTTGATTTCCACTTATGAAGCAAAGGTGTACCTCATGTCAGAAGCAAGTGATTGACCAGTGAGTGAGGAATTGCCATTTGTCAAGAGTGTGGAGGGCCAGGCTTTTTTATTTGTATTAATTAATGAAAACAATGCAGTTAATTCCATATCTGAAACGGTAATCTGCCAATGAGATTTCTCTTGTATAAACCCCAATTCAAAGGCATTGTGTACACATGTCAGTAGCCTGATCTACAGTGCCTGCTCTGCAATGGCACAGAGCCAGTGCAAAGTTAACGGGTACCCATTTGAAAGCTGCCATGAAGAACCAAGTCTCTGCAGCAGAGGGGCTACATTTAAGACATGAATAATTATGGGGACACAGTCTTGGTGGTAGATTACTATTCAAATGTAAATCATAACTGCTTTATGGAGTGGTGAATGGTAGTTCTCATAATTATTTCAGCCACAGCAATTTGATATCACACATGTGTCAGCCCTGAAAGTCCAGCTGAGCTGTGAAAGGATTACGTGTATTCTCCCAAAACAGGCTGTCCTTGCCACTGCTGACAGGACTGTAAGCTTGGGGTTGCCCCTCTTTGTTCCTTTGTGAGGGTAGGTAACACAACCAGAAAGATAACCCCGCCACAGGAAACTGAACTGGGAACTGGAATCAAAGGGCACACATATTCACAAAAGTCATGGACTCACACCAGGGTGCAGCATATAAAAAGGCCTTTTATCCTATTGAGAAGGGGAGGGGGCAGGGTTAGTGTAGACAGAGGGATCTCTTTACAACTGGAGGAAGGTTTCACCATCCTGTTTCTTTCTGCCTCTATCTTTCCTTCCTATGCCCACCACTCCTTGTAGCCCAAAGAACTTTGAGGAGGCAAAGTCCACTGATTCTCAGAACAGGGATTGGGCCCCTAAAGTAGGCTAGCTTTAGTCAAATCACAGGGGGGGTTTTGCCTTTAAAAGAAGGGGTCTCACAATCCTTCTTGGATGTATCTCTGGACTTCAGCCCTCAAAGAAGAATTAGTGTGGACCCTGTTGGGAGAGCAGTCCTTTCCAACGTCCTCCAGTTGTTGTGAGGTGAAGACAGGTAATCCAAGGCAGAGTCAAGCTCTGCCCCCTAACCATCCCCAGGGAACATCAGGAGTGTCCTGCTGATGGAACAGGACCTGCCTCTCTTCCAACCATAGTGGTATCCAGGATCTCATCACGCCGAAGGACCCCTGTAGTTGTTTGCTAGCCTTCCCTATGGATGGGAGACAGAGAACAAGGACTCATAATGTCCCTAAGTCCCTGGAGTGGGAGTCAACGCAAAATGAGGAGTGACTTACTGCTGGCCCAAGACCTACTTCTCTGCTGGCCACAGCAGTACCCATTACCGACCACCATGTTGAAGGTTGTGCGCCAGCCTCCCCTGTTTTTTGGAGCATGTTTGAAAGCATGAGAAATACTCATCTTGTACCTGAGCCCCTGTACACCACCCTGAGAGCAAAGACAGCTGGGATCCTAGTGTTTTCGCCATTGAAGTGCTTGGAGCTGTGTTTCAAGAACCGTTTTACCCATTCAGACCAGCAGGATTCTCTGGTGCTACCATTTGCACTCTCCCGATCTTTGTATCATTAGCCCACCGCTATGGTATTTTTGAAGATGAACTGAATATCAGTAGGATATTTTGCCTTATCACTGACTGGGTGGCTGCTAATGGCCTATCACTCAATGCAAGTAAAACAGAGTTGATGCTCGTGGGAACTGAAACCAAAACTCGCTAAATGGAAATGGGTATTCTCAAGTACATATTGATGGGCGTACCATTGTTGTTAAAAAGAAGGTTAAGACGCTAAGGGTGTATCTGGACTGTTACTTGAATATGAAGGCAAAGGTTAACAGTCTAGTCGCCTCTGGAGTCTATTACATCAAACTCTTGTCGCACGCACGTACCTTTCTGTCTAGAACAAGTCGAGAAACCTTGGCTCGTGCCCTCATGGGATCGAGATTAGTTTACTGTAGCAGCCTACTGACTGGTTTACCCAACTGTGAGATCAACAGACTCCAAGTAATGCAGAATAATGCAGTGAGAGTTATTGTTGATTGTAGCAGAAGCGATCATGTCTCGGATGCCAGAAGGGATTTGCATTGGTTAACAATTATGGAGAGGATTCAGTTCCGTCTTATGGTTATTACATATAATTGTCTGAAAAATGCTGAGCCAACATACCTTAAAACTGATCTGGTATTAAAATCCAGTAATTACAATCTAAGATCTAACAATCGCTCACTACTAACGTTCCCGCCTGCAGGCTATTACAGGTGGAACCTGGAGCCTTTTATGCTGTAGCACCAGCATCCTGGAATGATTTGCCCCACAACCTGAGACAATGACCTACACTATGGTCTTCAGAAAGGGATTAAAAACCCTTCTGTTTAATTAATCACCTCTCTGGTTGTTAACTCCACTCATATTTTGTCTTTGTACGGCTCCTGAATGTCTGTATTCTGTCATTGATATCTAGAGCCCTTAAGCCTCCGGGCCAGTGGCCGTGCTATATACATTTATTAAAGTAAAGTAAAGTAAAGTAAAGAAGCCTGGTCTGGCGCTGTCGGACCACCAAGAACCGAGAAAGGTATTACTGACTGCTTACTGCTCCCTTGGACCATGGTTGTGCCCTAGAGACTGGTTAGGTCACATTAAGCCCGTTTTGCATCCAAGAATATATCCTTGTAAAGAACATTGTGGTTATAACTTGCCTTACACCCCTGACGTATTACTTAGAGTGCTGCATCCTGCTATCTTTGAGTTATTTCCTCAGTGGTGTGTTTTGTGTAATGTTTGTCTACTTAGCTATTATTGTAGATGGTGTGTTTAATTAAATTTAATTATATAAAAATATATATAGATATATATTAATATATATGTTATAGTGCAGTGGTAGCCACACCATAGTTGAGTATTGATGATTTGGCTGAAATTTGGCAAACAAAATTGGAGTCACTCCAACCCGTCGCCCTCAGACAGGAAATTTTGGGAAAGATACGTTAAAAAATAAAAAAGTTACTAATAAAGTTAAAAAATGCTGTTCGACCTAGTCCTCACTCATTTTCCATAGAGACAAAGTCAAATCTTTGCTCACGTGCACAGCCAAAACCGCTGGATGGAAATGTGCCAGGTATGAAACAACTTGGGCACAAAGCATTGACTCGATTTCTGGAGTGTGGGGGATCTGCGGTTATTCTGTCCAGTGGTTTTTAAAAGATTTGACTGGGAAGTGGGTGCCCCCTTTTCCAAAATGATAGCTATAGCTCCCATGATGCTTTGCAGCAGAGAGGCTCACCGGCATTTCAGAAATGGCAAAGTAGCAATTTTTTCACTAAAGTTCTATTGCTAAAAACCTTTGATTTGCTGGATAGATTTGAATGAAGTATTCACAACAAAGACTGCAAAGTTTGGGGAAAACATTGTAAAATGAAAAAGTTATTCAGAAAACAAAACAGCCACAGTTTCCCAGTTTTCAGATGTTCATTTTCCCGTAGAGAAAAGATGCAGTTTTTGAAAAGCCGTAGTGTGAAAATGTTTGGCATATTTGGACCCAAATAAGAAACAATTTGGGCACAGAGCATTGCCCTAATCTCGTTGACTGGTTTGGGGTAAATCCATCTAGCAGTTTATCAATTATTTGACAAAAAACTTTGCCCTCTGCTCCTTAAAACCTGTATATCAGTATGGGTGCTTTGCAGACGAGAGGATGAGAGTGGCTAATAACCTTTGACTTGCTGCATGGTTTTGAAGGACTTTTTCTAAATCAAGGGTATGTCAAGGGCTCCCCAAACTGGACATTTCTGAACAATCTGTCAAAGAAAAGAAAATGCAGTTTTCAACCTACTCCTATTTGAATTCCCATAGAGAAAAAGTGCAGTTGTTGAACAGCCGTAGTGTGAAAACTGCTTGGAAGATTTGGACCAAATAAGAAACAATTTGGGCACAAAGCGTTGACTTAATTTCCTTGACTACTTTCAGATAAATCCATCCAGTAGGTTTTAAAATATTCGACAGAGAATGAGGTGACCCCTACTCTTTGAAACCTTTATAACGGTCATGGTGCTTTGCAGCAGAGAGGCCAAGAGGGGATAATAACATTTACAAGATGGGTCTGGGGTTATTCCATCCAGTAGCTGTTATAATATTTGATGGAGATGGGGAGGCACCCTTCTCCCAAAATTATAGCTATATATGTGTCCTACAATGCATCAACAAGTCTTCACAGAAATGAAAAGGCTGCCATTTGCTTTTTCTGATGTGAGTGATAACCACGATTATAACGGATAGAAACGGGATTAGTGGAAAGCGAAAATTGAAAAAATGCCATTTGGAGGAGGAAATGGGAGGAAATGGCATTAGCCAAGAGGTGGGGAGGGGGAAAGAGGAGACTATGCGAAATTGGAGTATTAGGGGGCACTGGGCACCAAGTTCAGAGCTCAAACGTTTTCTCATAACCAGGCTTATCCAGCGTGAAAACCATGGTTATGATAGAAATATAGATCGAGAATGAAAGTGCATCAGACAAAATGGCGAGTGTTGAGGGAATGGTAGAGGGTGATGGAGGGTAAAGAAACTTAAGGGGATTGGAGGGGGCATGGCATAATGAGGGGGGACCTTTCGGAGTGCCTGGGAGGGCAGGGAAGAGTTTGGGAATTTGCTTGCTTTTAACAGACAGCATTATGTGCATTTATGGATGACTGCGGTTAACGGTAGTACATTGATAACCGTGGTTATGGGGAAAAGGGTTTTTTAAAAAGAGAGTTAAAAAAAATGAGATTAAGTTGAAAAAAAGCGAATTTTACAGCTAAAGTGCGGTGGGTAGTAATAGATGTTTCCAAAGGCTATGGCTACTGAGTTACTTAAAGGAACCAAATGGTGCAATATGGAAAGTGGCCAAGCCGAAGGCCATGGCTTGTGAGCCCCAAAGAAACCCAGTCGGCAACATGCCAAGCGGCCACAGCGAAAGGCTATGGCTAGTGTGCCCAAAAGAAACCTAGTGATGTGGCCACAGGCAAAGGCCAGGACTACTAGCCATGGCTGAAGGCCATGAATAGTAGGCTCGTTTAGGAAACCAATTGCAGCAATATGTAAAATGGTCAAGGCTGAAGGCCGTTAGCACTGGGAATGAGCAAAGGGCGTGGCGTATGGGACCGGATGAAAGCTACTGGGGCAACATGTTAAGGGGCAACGGCCAAAGGCAGGGGCCCATTGTCATGGGCAAATAGCCATGGCTGGTGATCGGGAAAGAAGGTTGTGTTTTAAAAGATAGGGCCTGGCTAGTGGGCCTGAAAGACATGTATAGTTGGCCGTGGCCAACTAGCTGGTCCAAAAGAAAGATATTGGGGGATCATGTACAGTGGACATGGCACCTAGTGGGCAATATGTAAAGGGGCCATGGCAAAAGCCTGTGGCCAAAGGCCATGGCTAGTGTGCCTAAAAGAAACCTGGTGGTGTGGCCATGATTGAAGGCCAGGGGCAGTGGTCATGGGTGAAGGCCATGGTTAGTGAGTGGGAAAGAAAAGTAGTGTTTTAAAAGATACGGTGGGCACGGCCGAAGGACTGGACTGCCCCTTTTGGGTGGGATCAAGCCTAATTTGTATATGGTCTTTCGCCTTTTGCAAAGGCTTGACAGGCAAAGAACAATGGTCTGAAGGGTTGCCCAGAGCAATGCCAGGGGTTAATATTAATTCTAAACCTTCCAGCCATCGTCCCTTTTTGTTTTGCTACAGTTACCCTGAGTGGGATGTGTTTGCCAAGACGTGGGTCCTCGGCCTTCTGGGCCTAGAGACCCAAGTTACTCCTCACTGATGAGGCCCAATGAGAAGCTAAAACATATTTGGGGATGCTTATGGTCTTGTGCAGAAGGGATGTGTCCAGTTAGTTCAGACTGGACTGCCCATTCTGGGGTGAGACCAAGCATGATTTGCATATGGTCTTTCCCCTTTTGTAATGGCTTGGCAGGTAAAGAAGGGTGGTCTGGAGGGTAATCCAGAACAATACCTGAGGTTAAGAATCATTTTAAAACTTTCAGTCATCACCCCTTTTGTTTTGCTATAGTTACCCCAACTGGGACAAGTATGCCCAGATGGGGGTCCCGTGCCTGCTGGGCCTAGAGACCCTTGCTACTCCTCACTGATGAGGCCCAATGAGGCCAAACAATGTTTGGTGAAACTTGTGGTCTCCTGCAGAAGGGATGTGACCAAGCAGTTCGGGCTTGACTGCCCTTTTGGGGTGGGACTAAGCATGATTTGCATATGGTCTTTCCCCTTTTGTAATTGCTTGGCAGAGAAGATCGATAGTCTGGGTGGTTGCCCAGAGCAATTACAGAGGTTACGATTAATTCTAAACCTTGCAGCCATCACCCCTTTTGTTTTTTCTAAATCGTTATGTGATGGCATTAGCCTTTGTGCTAATACTCTTCTGTTCTTAGGTCCTGGTCCCAGATTCTGATGCTGCGATTTTAAAATAACAGTTCTATAGGGGAGTGCTGCCTTTCAGCAGAATCAAGAGCAAAATACATTAGAACCTTTTGGTTTTCCGGGTACCTGAGAGTCTCCAAAAGGCACACTTTGGGGTTGTTCACGCAACGAGAGATACACCAACATATTTCACAGAGTGTATTGATCTGCAAAGGTGAGAATATGAACTGTAGACTGAGAAAAAAGAAAAAGGGTAACAAATAGGAGTATTTAATTTACTGAGAGATGCCAGCAAGAACATATACAGTGGTAGTTAGGGAGAGGGGATTATGAAAGGCAAGAACGTGAGGGGAAAGAATGGGACTACTTTTCATGTAGCAGATGTAGTTGGAAGGTGGTTGATTGAATCCAAATATATTTGTGGAGTTTTTGATGTCATGAATAGTGTAAGTGACTTCATCCAATTTGCATATTCATACAGTGAGCTGCCTGATGATCTAACGCCCCCTACCACAACAATCCCACTCCAAAATGCTGGAACAAGAAACTGGATGTTTTTTATCTGAATATTTAATTTTATTCAAAATAGTAAACGAAAACCAAAGGTTGGTCGCCTAACTTTATGCTGCTGGGGAAATCACCCACAATATTCTTTACAAATAAGTACGTACCACTTGTCTACAGAAATTATAGATAACCTGCGTGCTAATAACTTGCTATGTGGATTCAAAATTTACAAAAACATCACTTCATATAAAATCAAATCTGAATGATTATGCTAGACAAAAAATGATATTCAACTCCATATGCTCATTGGAAATTTACTATATTTGTATCACTTGTTTTTCACTAAAACCAGCAACAAGTGTTGGAATCAGAGAAAATTGTATAATATACATGTCACCTGTGTTCCTCTAACACCAATCGATAGGTTTTGGCATGAGAGAAAACATGCATTGGAATCATACCCAACTTTATTATTCCTGAAACAATCTGACTCTGAATATAGTGTATGGTTGATTTCTAGTTTTGTCATGTATATAAAATGCATGGTGTGATGTTGGACAACTTTGTCTACATGCTTAGGTTTGGAAAAGAAGCCTTTATTTGCGAAGAGCACAAAATGTAGGTTAATTTAAAATATCATGCAAACATGAGAATATGACTTTATGATCGGACATTAATTAATACTTTGTTTCTACTAGGCATTAGAAGTCCACGTAAATCAAAAAGCGCTTTCTTTTCTGCTCATTGCTATTTGTAAAAATGTACAGACATTTAAATTGACATAATTCTATTGAGAATAGAGTGGAAAAGATAACCTCCTTTCCAGTTCACCTTAAGAATATAGCTTCACCCAATATTACTCTTTTTATGAAAACTATAGTTTCCACAGGTCAAGAATCAAAATAATGTCCTGCAAATCTATGAATATGTTGTTCACCACTTCATAAATCTATTCATAAGGTGCCCTGTGAAAATGTAAAAATTCAGGAATTATTTTATTGAGCTACTGTCAAAGAATATTATCTACGCTGTGCAAATATGACTTTATGGCACTCTATTTCAAATACACTTCCACAAAAATTCCCTCACAGCCCAGTTACCATTGACTGGCCCAGCAGGTAAAGGATTCCCCTGAAAGGCTTTCAATTACTATCAGGGATTTGACTATTTCTTTGGACATGTATCTAAATGCACAAGGATTGTTCTGCAAACTTTTGGTTTGATGTTTAAAGACAAAGGCAAGTAGAGTCATCAACAACTCCAGGCAATCTTTGCATGGAAGGCGTTGGTCTCGGTCTATCCCCTGCTTTCAGTAAACTCTCTCAGGAAACTGGATCATGTCTTCGACAGGATTTCTGCTTCAGGCTCCCACTTGGAAAAAGGTCTTCTCAAGGGAATTCCCATCAGCCACAACCAAGGTAGTATCCCATTCAAAACCTCTTCAGGCACCAAAGCAACTTCTCTGCATATTTTTCATGAATCTCCTTATTTTCGGTGTATTTTGGGTCAAATAGCTGATAAATTCCGCCCAACAGTTTCTCATTAGACAGGACTTATCATTGGCTATCTTCATATACTCAGACTACCAATTATCGTCATTTAGATTTGTCCAATGTACTTTATCATGTGACAATATGATTTTCCTCTCCTCCAGGTTACAGATTTGGGTCAATTTTGAAACCCATATTTCTTCTATAAGTTCTGCAATGAACTTATCCCATTATTTTTGTTATTTTTTTAATTTATTTATTTTCATTTATAAGGCACACAGAAACTGCCCTGAGGCATTGTGGCGCTGTTACAGCGAGCTTGAACTTGACACAGGTAATATTTAAACATAGTCAGTTGCAGTGGTAAAGCAGATTACAAAACTCATAGTGCAGCATTGAGAATGGCAAGTAGTAGAGGACAGAGTGGGTCAAATATTATGCTTTGCTATGGTCACAGTGCAAAAGCATAATTATTGAAGTTTACATATATGAAAATGTTATTGAAATATGCAACATCTTAATAATTTACAAATGTTGGTATATGTTATGTTATGTTATGTCACTTTGCATTTATATAGCGCCTTATGTACCATTGGTATGGTCTGAATGCGCTGGTAGGTTGAAAGCCCTTGGGAACCGGAGTTCAAGTCAGTAGAGAGAGTAGAGAGAGTCAAAGGTGCGTGTGAGCACCGGATGCATTCATGTAATAGCTGCTTCTTAGCGGTAGGTGTGGTGATTGAGAGATCAGGAGTATGTGTTGGTTCTGGCAGGATTTATCCAGACCGAATGTGGCTGCGTTAGGCCTGAGGAGAACGCCTGGCTCGTGGGTGTGTAACCAGCAGTGTTTACATAAAGTGATGGGGAATATGCGGAAGATGTTGGTATGAGAACAGTTATACCGAATGGTGTCATAGTATCTCTGTGTTCTAGTTGAATGGTGGTGTAAAGAAGAGAGTAAGCATGGTGATGTGATATGATGGGTTACATGTTCTTTCAAATGTTCCACGCACTCCAAACCATGCCATGTATGACATGCAGTTCTATGCAATCCAGTCCACCCTACGCACCCCAGTCCGCCCACGCACTTCAGTCCGCCCCACGCACTCCAGTTCTCTCCATGCACTCCAGTCCGCCCCACGCACTCAGTCTGCCCCACGCACTCCAGTCTGCCCCATGCACATTGGTTCACCCCACACACTCCGGTACGCTCCACGCACTCCAATCTGCTCCACGCACTCCAGACTGCTCCACACACTCCAATCCGTTCCACACACTCCAATCCATTCCACACACTCAATCCGTTCCACGCACTCCAATCCATTCCACACACTCCAGTCCGTTCCAAGAACTCCAATCCGTTTCATGCATTCAAATTTGTTCTATTTACTCCGATCCGTTCCGTGTATTCTAAGTTGTATCATGTTTGGATTTATTTCATGGAGAATGCTGACTGAACTCAAATCTGTTTTCAATTTTTTTTAAATCAAGCATTGAAAAGTTATAACCGAAACTGTGTTTTCATTTCTGTGCCGCATCATAAAATGTCATTGTTTTTATTTCTGTACATTGGTGGTCCCCATAGAAACTAAATAGTAATGTAAAAGATTGGCCTCAGAAGGTTGAAAACCATCCCTTCAAAACAGACATGACCTGATGCTGGTAATGGCTGAACCATAGGTAAAAAAAAGTTGAAGCTGCCTTGATCTTAGTCCTTTTGATGCATTGTAGTTTAGAGAGAAGATCCATTTTTCTGTGACCTGCCCCTAAACCTATAAAACACCACAAATGCGAATTGGGCCCATTTCTCAGTATTTGTTACATTTATAACAACCACCATTCTCTAAATAGCCCATCTGTGTGTCCAACCCTGATTAATGGGTTTAATAATGACTGGTGATGTGTCTTTTTGCACTTTGAACCTCCTTGCCCTGGGAACCAAGCTTCAAAGATATTCAGGTCAGATCTCAAATACATTTGTCCATTTCCACCTGACAGACAAAACAGAACACTGTTTAATATAAACATTTTATTGAATGAGATTGTAGATTACAGAGATAACATTGTTCATATTACAACACAGCATTTGTGTCATGTGTGTAACATGCACAAAAGGAAGAACACTATTTGTATTTGACATTGGCTAGGAACGACTTCATTTGGTGAAATTTAAACTTGTAAGGATGAAAACCCATGCAGAATATGTTGTGCTTAGTGAAGTGGGTTTTATTTACATTAAATACATTTTGTAATCAGGAGTTCCAATGCTATAGATGTGGGAAGGAGGGAAGAGGAGCATATGAGAAAGGATTCACAGGGTGGGTGACACATTAAGTGGTTGAAGAAGGCGCTAAATTAAAGAGTGCCATGAGGGGCGTGGCAAGATAAAGAAGCATTAATTTAGGGAGGGGGTAGTCCATGAAAAATATAGAATGCCTAATAGTCTTTCCCCCTTGCCCAATCTAGTGGGTGTTGTTAGGGAATGGAAATACAGATGTACCGCCACATTTTCTTGGAATGCACTGTTCTTCAGCTCATCAAGCTGATCACCACCCCACAATGGATGTGGGCATTCACGCAGGCTGTTGCCATCTGTAGTCAGAGCTAACATTTCCACACAGGGAGGTGGGGAACCAGGGAGGGCACCAGGGGACTGATAGCTGCAGCTTGTACCACTGATTGTGTGTAGGACTTTTTCTCAGGCTGCTATACTCTGTCATAGTAGGGTGAATGAGTTTCATCTCCAGACATTCTTGCAGAAACCTCCTCCACGCCACTGGAGAAGGTTACCATAGCAGTGAGGGCACAGTATAGACCCTGGCTCTGAAACATTGATTTTTGCCATTCCAAAATGTGTGTATGCATTTCATCTGTGTCCTGTGTATGATTCCCAGTCTTCTTGACATGCCACACTTCCTTATTGAAGAGCCTGCACACAATGTCACACCCTTGTAACTGCCCCTCATTTGATAGTGTACTTGGATTTCTTTTCCTCAAAGTTGAATTGAGTTTTGAACCTATTAGAATGTGGTCAATAGTTTGAACTAACCCAAGAGCTACATTATCTCAGGCCATTTTAAAGTACATTTTAATATGTGTGGATACCCACTTGCATATATCCCATGACGGAAATATATCCATGAGCATTTGGGCAACACTTCTTTTGAATGTTGCTTTCAGGAGCCCAGTAAGCCAAGCAGAATTCTTTCTGTGGTTGTTAATAAATCTTTCTTTGACCTCCAGGTATAAGAGAGAGAATCCAATGAACTCATGAAGCCCCCTAATCTAGTCCTATGAACAATTCTTCAAATTCAATCTTGTATATTTTGAATTGCTGCCTTTTTTGATAATGATGATGGATTAAAAAGCAAACAATAAAAAATGGGGTTCACAAAGGATTTCTTTAAAGAAGTTCTAGACTTTACTTTAAGGAACGTAACTAAACAAGCGCAATGCACAAGAAAATGTCACAGAGATTGAATGGAATTTCAAAACTAAAGAAATAATGCTCTCAGTCGCTAAAGCACAAGGCTGCATGCACTCCCCTCATGTGGAAAAACTGATGTTCACCTCTAACAACCAAGCACAACAAACCTCCCAAATTGGATGCTCTAATTTGCCCATTTAAACTCCCCAGGAAGGTTATTCCTTTAGATTGACCCAACTATGGAGGTCCCATATGCCAAATTTCTTTTCAGAATTCGGCATGATTTTGGAGTGGCATCCGGTTTGACTGCTCAATATTGAAGGGAATATTTGCTCACACCACATGATGGGGCTGGCTGGGATCCACTTACCTTTACTCACTACCTTTATCATATAGAGTAATGCACAGCAATGTTGGAATTGGGCCTTTTTTTCATTGAAACAAATTGTACAGATGTGGTATGATCCACTACTGTATGCAATCCATTTCCATACTTCACATGAGGATGGAAATAGAAAGAAATATTTTGTGAAATTGTGAAGGATTGCCATCTGGCAAGTGTGTAGAAGCCCTGGCTTGTTTGATCTTTATTAAATATAATATTATGCTGGTAATTCTCTCTAAGAAAGAGTGGTTTGCAGACCAGACCCCTCTTGCCCCCAACTCCATGCCAAAAGTGTAGTGTTCATCTGTTTCTGGCTGAATCAGACAGCTCCTGCAGCACTGCAGCACAGGGGCTACATTTGCGATATGCACCTCTATTCCAAAATCCCACAATGACGGGTATTTCTATCCTGGTGGCACCTTAAGCTGTCAAAATAAACCATCCATGAGTTATTTTTCATAATTATATAAGCCATCTCAATTTGATATCAAACAGCTTTGGAAGGGATGTGTGTATTTTCCCCAGCCAGGCTGTCCCTGCTGCTCCCAGCGAGATTGTAGCCTGGTGGGTTGCCTCTCTTGTCCTTTGTAAGCACAGGTAACACCCTCTTCACTGAGACAGCTACTCCACATGAGGCTGTCCTTGGAACAGGAATCAAAGGGCCAAACCGTTCCCAAAATAACTTTCCTCACCACAGGGTCCTGGAGGCCAAAAAGGTCTTTGATGCTATTGACACAACAAGGGGTGGGTTAGGTTTGCCATCTTGTTTTCTCTCCGTATTTATCTTCCTTCATGTCTTCTTCACTTCCTTTAACACAAAGGAGCTAATTCTCCAGAATGTAATTTGACTGAAAGGAGCCATTACATTAACACTTGAACAGAGGCAGCTCCCCAATGCCACATTTTTGTCATTTGCAGTGCAGGGTACAAATGTAAGGGGCAAAAGGTGGCATTCAAGCATGTGGGCCACCTTTTGCCCTTCACATTTTCACTCTGCGGTGCAAAGTGAGTTAACGCTGCCGGCCATGCTGGCATGCCAGGCAGCATTTACTTTTCATTGTGTGGGATACATTGATCCACTTAGAAGAATTCCCATCCATAACCAAGCTGCACTTTAGCAGTTAACAGCAAAATGGCTGGACTTGCTCCTTTGAGCACCACTGCCTCGCATCAAAACTGCATTTTGCAGCTACAAAATGATGGCTGCACTGTTTTGCCAAGCACCATTGGGCAAGTTGGAACAGGGAGCACACTGAGAAAGGCTGCCAGGGTGTGTTCTTGTGTGTATTAAAGAAGTGAAGTGAAAAGCTGTGCTGCTTTGCCTATAGCCCAAAGTTTCCCATTGAAAAAGGGACATATTTTACATTTAAAATGATGCCGCTCTAATGCTCTTTTCATCTGTTCTACATTACCCTGCTTTTATCAGTGAGACCCTGCCATGCCCATCCATATTCAGATTGTGCTCTAGCAAAAGAGAGCATGATCCCTGAATGACAGGCTGTGTCAGACCAGATCTGGGAAATCAACAGAAGATTTACTTTCAGCCGCATGGAAAAACGCTTGACTTTTGAGCTACACAATGTCAAAAATCAATGCTTCAAATGAAACCCTAGCCCGAGGGGCACATGTCAAGTTCAGTGGACCTGTGTCCTGAACAGAGTGCTGTATAAGAGAAACTGACTATGGCTGCAAAACAATGTTTGGAAGTCAGATGAAAGAGAAAACCTTTTGAAAGGGACACCCCAGCCGACTTCACATATTAAAATGTACTTTTGCAAATAAGGAAAAATACCTGTTTTAAAAGTGTAAGGTTGAATAAGGCCCCAATGTAAAGGGGGTTTTGCTGGGAAACATATATGGGATGTTTTATTTCAACAGGTTTGCTTCTGATTCAGAAAAAATAAAATAAAATAAAGAAATACATTTTTTGGCTGTACTGGGAAATCAGCCCAAACAGGGTTTCTACTATGGCTAAAGGGGCATGTGGGGGCTGACAACAGGAATTCCCTACCCCCAAGAGGAGCCACAAGGGATTTCGGGGACGCCTATGTGTTAATTATGCCCTTTGAAACTTTGAATGGACCAGGGGGCAGCATATCACATGCTCGACAGACTTTTGTCTGTGCTCCAGGTTGTGACAAAAGATTCTGGGACAGTTACGTGTGACTTTTAGAAAATCACCACCCCTCAACTTCTACTGGAGAGCTTCAAAGCCAACTCCAGAGCAGCCTCGTAAGCTATGCCCTTATTTGGAAGACAATGCTGGCCGTTTGGCTAAAAAGGCTATTTTATTAATACATTTCAACACTTTTTATCTCCGAAAATGGACAACGCAGTAATGTGAAAGTTTCACAATCTAGATGGAATTTTGGTGGTTTTAATTTAAGATGTGGTAGCCTTCACTGGCATATTGGGGACAGAAATGGCAGCAAATTGTATATTCTGAGGAAAGAGTTATGCCCAACAATTGACCCGGTGATGTCACCCACATTTATAGAAGGGGTGGGAGCTCACAAGGACAGGACACACTCTCTCCTGAATTTCCAGTGCCTGCGTATCCAGCCATTCCAGATCCACCTTTGCAAGATTCCAGACTCTACTGCCAGGCCAAAACATAGCTTAACCTATCCCAGCAATGCCATTGATCCATAAAACCCACTAAAAATCCCAATAACAAAGGGGAAAAGCTTGGGTACCCTTTTGGGGATCATCCGGTGACCAGACCGGATTGTTGCCCACTACCTGAATGCCCACTATACCCTTGTCATCCAGTGACCAGACGTGCCCAGCTGTTTGCTGTAAGGGGCGCCCTCCGTGCTGTGACCAGAGCCCTTTGAGTCCAGAACCCGGTTGGCTGTCCCAAATCCCAAACTCAAGTGCGGATTGTGAGTATTTCCCCATCCCATAGCCACACATAGTCTACCCCATCTTGACCCTTTGTCTTTGTCCTATGTTCTAAGTAATCCTATTCTTACCCTGGGAACTTGTTTAAGACTGTTAGAATGTTCTGTGCATACTGTCCTTAATTTTCTAGTTTTAGCGAAATTCTTCCATTCATTTTTATCTTGCATAACTCCTTGGCAATATTTTTAATAATTTAATTAATTTCCACATAAATAGATACACAGCATGAAGCGGGTTAATGCGGCCGCTTAACCTGTTTTCATGGGCAGCGCTATCTTCTTGATAATCTAGTTTAAGAAAAATTGCCCTTTCTTTCCAAACCGATTTTCTCATTTTAACTGCTTTATTTCACCAAAACCGAATTTCTTTCACGTTGAAAATCTCATCCAATTCTTTAGCTAGAGTCACTCTTTCACTTCTATATTATCCTTGTGATGTGCATCTATCAACCAGCCTAAAAACCGAATTCCGATTCTGTGAATTTCACATGTTTAAAACAAAAAAGTTTTTGACATTTAAAGCTGAAAAAAGGGTAAATTGCAACTTTTCCACGTGGGATTTGACTGCACTGTGTTCTCACTTTCAAGCTGCTTTTTGAATTGTATGCCTTTTGTGATACATTGCTTTATAGTTGCTAGTGATATTACATTGCTGAGACTGTGATGAAACATGTGTACCTCATTATTTAACCAAACATATAATTAAGTATTTGTCAAATTCCAATTGTCATTTTATGACATTGCAAAGGGTATTTTGTGAGGGAAGGTCAGATTTTAATTTTGTTTGCTGCCTCATATTCTTGACTCCCTGCTGCTTCTTTCTACCAACTCAGAATTCGATTAATTGGGCCTGGTCCATGGCCGATTGTGACCCGGGGTATTTGTGAAATGGGGTGTGAGACGGGTTGGGTATCAGCTCAATTTCGAATTCATAGAAAATAAAGAAAAAGTATTCTCATTGAGTGCTACATCCTAGGCTAAGACCAAGGGTTCTGGTCTGGTGTGTGACGCCCGGTTGGAATACTTCACAATTGTGAGCACCAGTTGGCAAGCTCGCATGGCAAGCAGTGCTAACAACTACATTGACACCCACCCTGACAAGCACAAATGTCGGGGAGGGTTACATTTCAATTGTGAACACTGCTTACCATGCGTGCATGGTAAGCAATGTTCACAACTACAAATAAAGCCTTCACAACATGCGAGCATGTCCGGGAATGTGTATTTGTAATTGTACATGTTTCCTGCCATGCTTGCATGGCAGGGAGTGTGTACAATGGATCCCCATGGGATCTGCCTGCTTTTGTTGGTACAAAAAGCAGGCTGACTATAAAAGGATCTCCAGCATTTGTGCCAGCCTGAAAATCCATGCCAGCACAGATGTTGGAGCATTTGTATAGTGGAGAGTATGAGATGCGGCAGAAATGCAAGTTGCAAATCCACCTACCCACCATACAACTCTTTCAAAATGAGCCTTGGCATGAATCAAAGGTATGAAAGACGTACTCTAGGCTTTTACGCCTTCCATTCACGTCATGGCTCAGTCAAAATGGAGCCCCAAAGCCCTCTGCCTGAGATTTCAGAAGGCAACATTTACTTGTTCCTAAATCAGCGATTGGACCTTCAAAGTAGGCTTACTTTTATCCAATCACATGGGGACTGTTTGCCTTTAAAGGAAGGGGTCTCCCACCCCTTCTCATATTCACTTTGGAACAATCAGGAATAATTTCTTTGGACCTCTCTTGAGAGAGTTGACTTTCCAAAGTCCTCCATCAGTGTAGTGACGACTGAGTGTCTAAGGCTGAGGTGAGCTCTGTTCCCTACACATCCCCAGGGCACATTGGGTGTGACCTGTCGCTGGAACCAAACCTGCATCTCTGCAAGTAACACTGCTGCCAAGATCTCATCATGGTAACAGATGCCCGAAAGTGTGCACCAGTCCCCTTACATTGGGAGCCCAAGAACAAAAACTACACTTGTCCCTGAGACCCCTGATGGGGACACAAGGCACCTGATAGCCAAGACAGTGAGGAACCCTGCATTTCCCACTATCAAACTGCTGCAATCCATGATTCTAGCCCATTTGACAACATCAAACCATCAGGCCCCTCTAGTGCTGCCCTTGGCACACACTCACTGTTCAAACTGCTGGACTGTATGTTTCAACCTGTTCACTACCGCACTGCGCTAGCTGAGATCACTGCCTCGGCTGAAAATAATGCTCCATGTTGCATCTGCCACCATCAAACAGCCATTCGACCCACAAGCATCGTCTCTGCTAAGCTTCATCACCAGTCAAACCGACTCTGATGGCCCATTGAACCACGAACATCGGACACTGCATCGGACCACTACACTCACACTGCACATCCAATCGCCAGCATCTTCACAGTCGAACCAACTGTCGAAACAAACCTGTTGGCCCTCAGAATCCGCCCTTCTTCAAGCATTGCTTCTAAGCGCAACAAGCTCCAGTTCATCCCCTGTTTGGCACCACCCTCCATCTAGAACAATGCAAAAGCCACATTTGAACCGCCTCGAACCACACAAACAGCACTTAGAAGCCTGGTTCAACATTGTCGATCTGCCAAGACCAGCAAAAGTATTATGACTGAGAGCTGCCCTGCTGCTCCATTCTGGGCTCTAGAGACTGGCTATGTCACCCTTCATCCGTTTTTTCACTCCAGTGCATATACTTTGTCAATCATTGTGATTAATTATGCCTTTTTTTTCTCCCTTTCCTTCATTACCCATAGTGCTGCATCTTTTATTATTATTATTATTATTATTGTATTTATGGCACATGGACATAGCTTCGAGAAGCAACAGAGAACTTTACAGACGCATACAACAATACAGATACCATTACGGAGCACTTTATTGAGGTATACAACAGTACAAATGCTTAAGGCAGCACTTTTCAGAGGTAACAGAACAGATATACAGCATGGGGTGGGATACAGAGGGTCACAGAGGAGTGGTACAGCTGTACAGAGTGGTAAAGAGTAGAGGGGCCGGCGGCATCTAGCTAATCTGGTGGTGCGAGGGGCGAAGTGATGGCCTGGGTGTTGAAGCAGAGAGATTCCATGAAGAGGTGGGTCTTGATTTCATTTCTTGCATTTTCTCTGTTCTTTGCACATGGGTGGGGCCCAAAGTATATATATTTTTATAGAACCTTGATTGGACATTTGCTTTTTTCCAGCGTTATGTTTTGCATTTTGGGTTACTACTGAATCACATCCACACCCCTCGTGAGTGCATAGCCTTCCCTCAGCTAGCATTACCACAAAAGGCTATGGAGTTATATCTCTTAACTGTTTCTTTTTTACCTTCATGATTGGGATGACTGTTGGTCTGCAGAAATGTGATGGCTGAGTGGGTGGTTTAGTCTCTACTCACCCTTATACTCCTGTGCAGCAGAAATCATTTTGTCACAGAAATACAGGTGGATTTACTGAAAGATAGCAGAAAGTATTACAGTGAGTGCGCGTGTATGAGGTATTGCTTTAATTCCACAGATTTTTAGGACTAGGGTTAGATGCTGGAAATGCATTGCGGCGACAGGGCCACAGTATCCTTGTCTTTTATGCTTTTTTCATGTACGTTCTGTCTTGTTTTCTGTGCAGGAGTTCATGTGGGACCCCTGGTGGTGCGGCTCTTCCTCTTTTTGCTCATGGTGAACAGACCCTTGAGATACCCTTACGGCACACAGGGTTGGGAGTACAACCCTGTACTCCTAGTGTATGTTTTTGGGCACCTCTGTGTGGCCCACAGAGCAGGGTATGGGCTGGTGGCAGCTCCATGCTGAATTTCACAGGTGCTCTGAGTATCCTCCATTTTGGGATACCCAGGCCCTGCCATGGGAATCAGTTGATTACTGATAGGAAGCAAGATGGTACCTGTGGCTTCTTGCTTTCTATTGCCTGTTTCCTTGTATTCCTGAAGTCCCGGGAAGCCCTGACTCTGTCCCTTCCCCCGACTGGCTGATGGGTGGAAGTTCCATATATGGTATTGTGGGGAAGTCCAGGGCAGACCGGCTGGAGCCTTCCCAATGACTGTATGTTGTGGGTACGCCCGTGGGGTGGGACCTGGGTGAATGGGTGTCTAGTATCTGGTGGTTGACACAATGACTGAGACAGCCCTGCCCGAAACTGGTATGAATGCATAGTGGAGTGCTAAATGGCAGAGTGCTTGTCCGAATCCACATTCCGTTTTGTTAGTGTCTGGATGGAGGAGAATGGCCTGACTGCACTGTGAACCTGATTGGCTGCATGACTGCCTGAATGCCCTTCTGGATTATTGGTTGCCTGAGTGTGACCCAGCAGAGTGAATGAGAGACCAAACAGTATATCTGGGGACCTTTCACTTATGGAAATTGTTCAGAAGCTGAAGTTGACACTTGATGCTTAACCTTGAAGTCCACTGGAAGAAGAATTGCTGCTGCTGTCATTCACTAATCTGAAAGCTGTGTGACTGTCAAGGAACTGATCCATGATAGGACCTGGCTAGGTGACCTCTTCCTGAGCTACGAGGGACCATCATGCACCTACTGATCTTTGCCAAAGCTCCCTGGATGTCAGACCCTGGAAAGGCCGTCGACCGGAGACAGGGACCACCGTGGAATCATGGAGCGAAGCGCCCGGACATTGAAGTCCATCACCATCGACGACCGACGTCGCCAACCAGAGCCAGAGTGCCCCTTTGCCTAAGACATTTGGGGGGTAATTCATGGATTATTTGCGCCGAAAAAAACGGTATTTGTGCGCCATTCTGCCTGCAAATCCCCTTTTGTTAAAAAGGGATTTGGGGGTAGAATGGCGCACAAATCGCATTTTTTTCGGCGCAAATAATCCATGCATTACCCCCTTGAAACAAAGACTCCTTTGCTCATCACTGTCGACCGCTTTTGTCCTGCCAGAAAAAGTGAAGGCCGTTGACGACCGAGGAGAATCCGCCGGTGGGTTTGCTGCCACCCAAAGGTCACAGAGACACTGACGACCCGACGCCCTTCCTGGGCCAAAGTTCTTCATCGACTCTTTGCGGCAACGAACATTCGTCATTCACCCTTTTCTTCATCGACTCTCGATGACCCGTGGCTCCTGCCTTACAGGGAGTGCACTCAAGAAGGGCCTGTCGACGCCTCACCGAAGAACTCTAAGAAACCAGGTGCTTTGGGGTTGTAGAACCTTTATAAGGAATCAAGACTATATCAAGCATAATTGGACTGGGCTTGTCAATACACTTTATTTACAGGTTGCCAAGGTGGGGAGATCCTCGCACAGAACTGTCTCTAGGTAGACGGGGGACTCTTCTGCCATTTCTTGATTTAACTTGCTTTCTTTCTGTGTCTATGTTGATTCATCTTACCATCTGACTCATATGCTATTGTGGGGCTGTTAGCCGTGGACGCATTTTAAAGGAATCGATAGAAAGAGTGTTACCACATAGACTTATATATATTTGCCATTATAGTACGGCCAGAGTACAAAGTATGTTATTGTGATTGTGTTCATAACGTGAACATTATTTAAGACTGTGTTTTCACTAACATATTGTGCGGACATTCCTTTCTGGGTTCTTGGGGACTAAACTGTACTTAAGAACCAGCCTGTATCACCTCCTGAGAGCTAAGCCTTGATTGTTCACCGATAGCTAACGAATAGAGAATCTTGGCTGGGGTGCCCTGTGCTTCCACTGTGCCATATAGATCGAAGGAGTACAGACACCCACCTCCAGTCTTTATACAGGGCAGGCAATAATTGTAATACTTACTGAAATCTGCTGATTGCAGTTTGGGGGTCAGGGAAAGCTTAAGTGAAATGTGCAAAGCTTCTCATTTACCTTCCATATGTAGCACCATTGGATATCAAGTGCCAACATCCCCACACAGTTGCACGATTAATACAGGCTGGTTTTTTGTTCAATGAGGTGATGATTTACTTGTGCTCATGTTTATTACTTATTCTTTCAGAAACCAACATTCCATTTCTTAAACAAGTTACTATGAGTAACTGTGATGTCTCCTAACTGGCCCAGCAGTTAATCACAGAAACGTCTTTTTGAATCAAATTACCGTCTTCAGCGTCAAGTAAAAGGCAAATCAGAGATTGACAAGACAGTTCCAAGGTACTCTAACACAGCCTACCATCGGTATGAAGATATATGGGGGGTCATTACGAGTTTGGAGGCAGCCATGGCACTAATAGTGCCATGGCTGCCTCCAAACCCGAGTCCTGGTCCGGTCTGGCTGAATGGGGACTTACCGGGACATTCTGACCTATGCGGACCCGGTAAGTCCCCATTCAGTTGGCCATTCCCCATTCCCATTTGAACCCCCCTAGGGCTTAATAAGAATGGGGAAGGCGCCAATAACAGGCCCGCAAATTGCGTGCCCGTTATTAGCTCCAAGGTCCCTTAACGGGACCTGCAGAGAACGGCTGGTCAGACCAGCGTTCCTGCTGAGACCCGCTAAGGGACCTCGGAATAGGGCAGTAAGGGTTTACCGGCACCGGCATCATTACCGGTGACCGTTAACCCTTACCGCCTAACACTTAATGACCCCCAGGCTCTTCACATGGATGTCAGGGTGCACGCGTGAATCAACATCTCGCCAGCTTTAATGGAAATGGTTGTGTGAACTGCCCATCCACACCTTGGGCCGGATTCACAGAGTGTTTTCCTATGGAGTTGAGCCATTATAAAACGCTTCTGTGAATCAGAGCCAAACTGTGTGAACCTAGAGTGCAGCAGGTCAACGGTTTGTAAACTGCATGGTCACTGGTCTAAACAAGGGTTGATTGTGTCATTCTGTTACCCTTCTAACTTGTAAAACATGGGAAAAAGGTAATTGTGTAATACTGCCAAACGAAATTTGAGTTACCATATTCGCTTCTGGCCGTTTAGCCTTAGCGCTTGTTAAAAGAAATACGATGTTGATAAGATATTGAAACTGGCAAGAGAGGTCTTCAATGCATGCTTCAAGGGAGCCTGCGTATAAAATGCACGTGTGGAGGCGATGGTTCCAGGGGGTAGCTGCCAGGAAGCTGCGGAAGGCATGCATTGACACTCATGCAATAAATGCATGTACTGGAACTAAACGCTGGACACCATTTTGATTGATTGCAAGACAGTACTTCAAAGGCAGAGGTTCATAAATACCCCACGCACAACAACACACTGCAGCAGTTAGCATCATGCCGTCCATCTACTTCGATTTTCTGGTAAATTTACCGTAAAGCTCATCAATGATTCAAGCTGTTAATATGCTGTAGTAAACACACGTGTGTGAGACGTTCTAAAGAGGTTACTAATGCTCCTGACTGGCAGAGGGCTGCCCGGGCTCTGATGTAGTAATCAAAGCTAAACAAATTGACCATAGCCCCTCGTATTGTGGAAGCGATTGTATTGTGATTCGATCTGCAGGCAATTGGACCTCAGTGTCTGTTACTTTTTGTCTAATAAGAAGCTGTATCTGCTTCTTAGTTTTAACAGGATCTTTGTTACAGCATAGGTCTCCTGTTATGTGGGCTATAAATCACATGATAAATCACATGATATGCACCTGGGCTTGGCGCGCTATACAGATGTAATACATAAATAAATAATGTGTGCAGGGAGAAAAATTGGCAGCAGTGCAACTCATTTTCACCAGATGAAGCAAAGTTGTTGTTTTTATGATCTATACACACCCTGATACTGCATTGTTGTTGCTGGGTGCTCTGACATCCCATGTGGTGGTGCTCATTCTGCAATCCATGGGCATGTTGACATGTATTTTATTTTGCCTGGGACAATATAACTTGAGACAAATGCAAATGGCTGTCTATGCATATTTTATGGTAATTAGCAAAGTGATTGTTTCAAAATAATGCTTTAAAGTGTTATTCATGCTGCTTCAATTCACTGTTCAGGTCAACTTCATAAACACGGTGTACACTGTATGGCAGTTGGTTTATATTAAACGCGAGAACAGGACGGAAACTCAGTCTCTCAGCTGATGCATACTCATTAATTAACAAAGAATCTCAGCTTTGCATTGCCGGGATGGATCAGTAATGCGGGGCAAGCAAGGGCATGCCCAACGTACTTATCAATTTGTCAAAGCATAGTGTGACTGCATGGGTATAACAACCTTCTCACTAACAGTTATCCTTTATGGATTCGACTTTTTTTAATTGAGTTTTACTATTCCTATACTTTTATTTGAAAAAGAAACAATTCCGTTTAAAAATAAAAGTGCAGGAAGAAGTTGAAACTTGCACTTTCAGTGCACTGCACTGAACATTCCCTTAAACAGCAGCTGCATGTGTTTGAGGGTTGCATTGTACACTCCAACCCCTGATTGTGACTTCTTTTATTGAGTTCAACCCGAGGCTCATAAACCTTAAAAAACTCATCTTGCGGATGTAGGAAACCACCCCCCCCCCAACCCCAGAGCATGTATAGCTACACAAGCAGCAGCAAATATATCAGCCGCACAAATATCGGATAAATAAATGCAAATCTAACAGCTACATTCAGAGTTTTGAAAAGTTCAGTGGAAAATGGATCTGTCTGGAACTTTACTGCCAACAAATTCTGGCATGCTCATGCGATGCCAATGAAAGCGGTGGTGCATGCATATTATAAGGCGTTTAATATCGCCGATAATGTTCACCATCTACGATTTAGCTGGCGATACTAACAGGCATTATTTCAAAATACTTCCTCTTTTTACCATTATTGCCACACTCATATGCATCCATTCACCACTGCCTTTGCTGCTTGTATTAACCTCCTCAACATTCACAAATGTTGTTCTCTTCTTACTGACTACTCTACAAAAACTCTCATTTCCACTCACATGCTCAACAAACTTGACTACTGCTGAAGCCTACTCCTTGGCCTTCCTGTCTACTCCTTTCTCCCTTTAGACAAAGTCTTCAACTTTACTACCCGCCCTCTCTACAACCTACTCAGCTCCTCCCCCACTACCGATAACATGCTGATTGGCTCTCCATGCAAAACCACACTCTTTTCAAGTTCCTTCTCCAAATCTACAAAGCTTTCAATGGTCTTGCTCCTCAGTACCTCTCTGACTGCATCTCAGTTTACTCAGCATCTCACTCTCTTCAATCCTCCTCTACATCTCACCATCCCATACCCTCCCTGTGCCTCCTTTGGCTTCAGCTCTCTATCCCTACTCTCCCCCCTTCACTGGAACCTACTGCCCATAACAATCAAAGCCAGCACAACTGTGGATCTCTTGAAAGGTTGTCTTAAACTTCACCTACTTGCTAAAGAGGGTGCTCCCCCTGCCCTCTCCCCATTCTCCCCACCCGACCCCACCAAAGCCTGAATTGAGGCTTAATAATGTAATGTTGTATATCCCTCTTTTTCTTATATATATATTTTTTTCTTTCTGTTTGTTTCATTATGACTCTGGTCTATGTCCCACTTTTGTGCACCATCATATACTGGTTCACACCTTGTTCTCATCATTATGCTCTTGTACAGGCACCCTTCATAGGAATTTCTCAACCATCTGTAAGAATGTTATTGTAAGTCATTTCTAATCATAATTTACATTCTTGTTCTTCAAATAAATGCTAATAAAAATAAATACAAATACTCTCAGTGCTGGCCTTTCTGTGTGAGTTTGTCAGAACTTTGAATCAAACAATGAAAATATCACTCCAAGGGAATCAAGGAGTAGAGTGATGGAAAATAGCAAGGGGGTGAATGGTGAGCCTGGAGAGTATTGGTAGTATCAGGGATAAGAAAACAAGAGAGCCACTACACAATGTAGCCTCCATCAAGAGTATCGTAATAATGGTGATAGCAAGTCATTTTAAATGTGATTACTCATTCTACAACCACACTAGGTTACGATGGGGACAACAAAGAGTCTTATTTAGGGCATAGCTGCCTCCAAACTTGTAATGAGGCCCCATGTGTTGGTACGTGTAGTAAACTTGGGCATTAAAACTTGTAACATGTACGGATATGAAACCCGTTGACCTTAACTCATTTAGTTTCCAAACAATCATCTTTATTCCCATCCAAGTAACTTTCAATCTCTTTTTCATAAATGATCAAGTGGTTAGCACATTGTTAAAGGCCTCCAGCACACTGTCTCTCTTTTAGTCGCACAATTCATTGACATCAGCCTCAAAAGACGTTTCTCACATTAGTAGAGAATCTGCTCTGACTTCTATGCGCAACACCACCAACCCAAGCATGATTGACTGTATTTTAAATGATGGTTCAAGCACCAAGCATATTCAAAGGACCATACGCAGACATTGGTATGCATTTGATACCGACAACAATGGCAAATGTTGGCTGTTAATCCCCATACATGTGCATGAACAATATTGCAAACTATTTTTATCCTCAAGATTTACTCACTCGGAAAGAGACACACATATGTTAGGAACAGCAATGTAAGGAACTCATCCTTGCCTTAATGCTCCAGCTGTAACAAGATTCCTCATTCGCACACCCCATCACAGGTACCATGATCTTAGGAGTTTGCCACTGTCTATCATACTGTACGTATTAACATGCTCCTGTGCCATGGAATGTATGGGAACAACGAAAAAATATCTGCAAGACAGGGGTATCGTGCATAAGAGTGACATTGTCAACTATAACATCTTTCAAGAGCATTGACGATGGTGTAATACAGAAATACTGTTGCCATTTCCTCAGGGAATAAAGAGCAGACAAACTAGCAGATGCTTATGTGATTTCTTCATGTGCATTATTTTCGCGTGTCTAGCAGTTTTATGTCTGTTTCTATTAGTCAGGCAGCGCTTGATTAGAGGAAGATGCCAGCATTGTTTTTATGCCTATGCTAGTTACCTGGGTTTCTTTTGAACCACGTGATCATTTTAAAATTGCCACACTGTAATCATGTGAAGCCCTAAGCAAGATTAATAATCATTGAAAGACAAGAGGTATGTTTCATTCATTCGTTCAACTCATTTTGTAGTACAGAAATGTATTCTCCTTTGGGTGTTGTATGTTTGCCTTTGTTGGTCGTTAGCTCTTTAGAAAGGGAGGGGGCACTTCAGAAACATGTTGTGCAAAATGGATGTTGTATTTTAAGAGTAATGTATGTGGTGGGGTGTGCACGCGCGCTTCCTGGAAGAGTGGAATGTTGGTGTGTGAAGCTGGGTGACGTGTTTGTGCTCTGTCGGTTGACGGTTGGAGCAGATCTAATGCCTGCCAGGTGGGGTGCTGCCAGTGTCTCTCAAATGATACCATCTTACATGAAGAGTAATTTATTAATACCTGCGTTTTGAAGTTTTGGGTCTAGTGTTTCTGAATGCCGGGTGGATTCGGACTAGGTTAGTATGGTTTAGGTTAGGCGGTTAGTGATTCCTGCAATCTTTTGTTGTAGTCACTAACATCTTATGGTTTCAGTGGTATTCCCTGCGTTTTTTGCTGACTTAGCCCTAGTGTGAGAAGCACTAGTACCATATGTACTAGGATGTGGGTAACATGGCTGTGTTGTTTTGTTGCTGCTGCAGATGGCTGGGTGGATCTGTTGCAGCTCTTGAGTATCCCTAGTGAGTTTTTCTCTGGCCATTACGGTTTCTGCCAGTTCTCGCGCTTTGTATGGATATGTGTTTAAGTTGACGGGAATTTGTCGTTGGTGGCAGTGCGTGTTCGTGTGGCTTCAGGGCCTGGTTTAGTGAAAGGTGGTTTGGTTTTACAGGTATGTGTGGTGAGTGTGTGGTCTTTCCTGTGGGTGTAAATTGTTGGCTAGATGGTGTTTTTCAGCTGGTAAGGGGGTGTCTTGCCTTTCTTGGTTTGCTGTCTAGAAGATTCTATTTCAATTTTTGGTGGATCACAGGACCTGTGTGTTGTGCCTGTTGTGGGTCGTGGATGGCCGGAAGGATCCATTGGCCGGTTGGTTAGTGCTCTGGTGTGGCAGGCTGGAGGACCTGGGGGGCAGCCCGGTGCGGGAGGTATAAGTGTGCACGGATGGTTGTCGGGTTTGTTAGTTGTCGGGTTTGTTAGCTTTGCTATTCAGGGTGTGTCAGCTGTGGCAGGCCTGAGCTCCGAGGGGCAACTCAGGGTCTGGTGGTAGTGCATAGTTTTTATTGTTTTTGTTCTCAATGGTTCTGGTCCCGTTGAGGTTTGAGAAGTAGGATGGTGTTTTGCGGGTTTTGCTAGTTTTGCTGTTTTTTCCATAAACCAGATTCTTGTGGTTGTTGTTTTTTTTGTTGTGGGTTTTGTTGCCACTGCATATGGTGAATAGGAATGGAGGGCGTTTAGACGCTCTGTTGTTTCTAATTGTAGTGTTCCGTTGCAGCGTTCTATCCTGTAGGTTATTATGAGTTATGGGGCGGTTTGAGTTTTCTCTGTTGTAGTTTGGGTGCATGGCATGGTGGCCACATGTTGTGTATCTTGAATTGGATTTGTCCTCGTTGGGTCTTTTGAAGAATCTGTTGAAGTGTTGTATCTTAAGAGTAATGTATGTGGTGGGGTGTGCATGCGCGCTTCCTGGAAGAGTGGAATGTGTGTGTGTGAGGCTGGGTGACGTGTGTGTGCTCTGTCGGATGATGGTTGGAGCAGATCTAATGCCTGCCGGGCGGGGTGCTGCCAGTGTCTCTCCAATGATACCATCTTACATGAAGAGTAAATAAACACATTGAAAAGAACCACGTTGTGTCTTACCTGCCTGCCTTCGTACATCTTTACAATGGACTTTAAAACGTGGATGTAAATTGAAGGAATACACAATTAGGGATGAGTCAAGAAAAATTACTTAAAAATTACAGGAGAGCAACTTATTAAGGGCATGGCTACCTCCAAACTCGGGTCTGGGTCCATGGTCCCTGAATGGGGAAATACCGAGCCATTCCGACCTTGGAGGGCCCTGTATTTTCCCATTCAGGGAACCCGGACCATCCCCATTCCCATTTGAGCCGCCATAGGGCTCAATTGGAATGGGGAGCATGCTAACAATGGGCCTGTCAATGACGGGCCCATTGTTAGCATGCTGGGCTGCTCACGGGACCCGCTAAGAACATCTAGACGTCCAGAGCGGGTCCCATGAGCGGCCTTCGTAATAGGGCGGTATGGGGTTAACGGCTCTGACACCTTCACGGCGCCGGTAACCCCTTACTGCCCACCTCGTAATGAGGCCCATGGTGTGCTCTTCAGGAATTCGTCAGGGATGAACATGGAAGTGATAACATTACAGTGAATAATATAATAACTGTACAGTGAAGGATTATGCAACCATATTGAAAAAAACATGTTATCCATTTTATAATTATACAGAACCCATCACCACCCTAGCCATCGAAAAGCACCTGGCCCAGTCCGAAAAAAAGTCACTTTGAGACAACACCAGTGTGTTACCAGACCTTAGTCTGTGGAAGAGAGGAGAGAGCTGATAGGAAAAGAATAAGAATGGGCTACAAGGTGAGAGGCAACATGGAGTAGACATTAATATAAACACATTTAGAGGACAAATACAGAAGGGAAGAGGGAGACGGGATATGCTTTAGTTATCCGTGTGCCTGATAGAAGGTCTAGGGAATGTACAGCTCTGTTTAGAGCAGTGTTGTGTTAGTATGGTGTTGTGTCTTGGTCTGCCTGTGTTGCTGTGTCTTGGTCTGCCTGTGGTCTGCCTGTGTTGCTGTGTCTTGGTCTGCATGCGTGCCACCTGTCCTGCTTCCCCTGTAGTGCAGCTTGCCTTGGAACGTTGTGAGTGCCTGTAGCTCTGGTTAATGTTCATTTCTGGGAATTCCATTATTAATAGTTGCAGAGAGCCTGGCCTAGTAGTAGGGGGGGGGGCGGGTGTATGTTTCCCTCTATTGTTAAACCGTAATCATATAGTGCCTCCTTATTATGAATATTGTCCTAAGCCCATTCGCGTTATACGGAAAAGCGCTTTCACAAAGTTCCAATTTTGGGTTAACTTTGCCGCCATTTTAAGACTCATCCGCCATTTATGATTTCAACTCATGTTTCATGTTTTAAAATGGTGGACTGTGTTTTCGACTTACAGTCAAGCCGAGTGACCTTTGAGTTTCGTTAATGTTTAGGTTGACCGAGAGCCAACTGTTTAACCTATGTAAAGAAACCTTGCACTTTATGCGAATTGCGATTCAAGTGTTGTCTGCGCTCACAATCCTCATCCTCGTATAAACACAGAAACAATGAAGAGTAAACTTTGATCGTATGCTTTAGCTGAACTGCGTTGTAGTGACTCTTGGAATGAGGCTTACCTTAGATTCGAGAATCAACAGTACCATTGAATGTTCATGGACATGCAAACCTGTTTAATCCTTTTTTATAATATTGTAACATCTGTCATGTGAACTAGGCATGAACTCTAGCCCACAAATTATAAACGTGGAGACAGGCTGGACAATATTGCAGAAATCGTATAAATAAGCCTGTGTTTAGGTGTCCAGCACTCTCACTCCTCACTGTGTCTGCTGGTAGACACTGCAAGGTATTGGGAGCCAGAAGGCTATCTGTTTTGCTTTGTAAACTGTACAGTGATAAAAGATACTTGTATCTTTTCAGCTTGTGATTGGTGTATTTCATTCGTGGTACTTAGCCTCCATATTTCTTTGGTCTTTCACTATGTGTCCAGTTTCCCATTCTCCCTGTATATTCTGAATGTGTACCTGTTACAAGATCCTGAGTAAAGGACCATGCTGAAACATGGTACTAGATGAAGTTGTTGAGTGTTTGTGTGATGAACTTGAGATGTGCTGAAGTGGTCCCTAGTAGCATAAAGAATTTCTCCTGGTCAATTTATTTTTAAAAAATGACCCCTGTATCGGGCTAGAGCACTGGCTATGCTAAGCCAGTTGACAGATGTGGTGGTGCCAACAGTTGGGCTTGTATAGATGTGTGCATGGGGTAACATGTGTTTTGTGGGGGGAGGGGAAGAGAAGGCACAGCTGACTTATGCCCAGTGATATTAGGTTCTAAACACTATGAGTTAGGTAAAATTTGTCGTGGCATTTACGGTAGATGAGACTTTATACGAAAAATATAATAGTCTGAAAGGGTGGCAATGCGGTCAGTAAGGAAAGTCTATTTAGCTCATGAGCTGTGGAGTGATAATCCAAGAAATATAGTTGTAGTATCCATTGTGTCACTCTATGCCAGTGGAGTGCAATAGCATGTATTTAACATAGTAATAAAATAAATGGGAGAGGTCCGAAACGGTTGTGTGCCTGAATGGGTGAAGTAATAGGTATGAACTAGTGGGCAGGATAGATGGTTAGGACATAGTTGAGTACTCTTAGAAGCTAGAGAATGATGCATCTGATGCAACTTTGTCCAGGACTAAGCAAACTGGAAATATAATATATGATTCTTAAAATGTATGTTATTGCTGGGGAGCCACCAGTTTTTATCATTTGAGTTTGGCCTGCAAGTGTGGGGGGATTATGTACTTTCTGTGTCTTCTGAAATTCTGGTCCTTTTCTGTGAACATCCCTGGATGTGATGCAAATTATTTTGAATGGAATTCACCTGCATACTTGAAGCCAGTGGAGGCAGATAATGGCTAGAGAGATGTGTTTTCAGATTCCAATGCACAGATGCATTAATGCAGCTGCATTTTGAACTATTTGGACTCTGGCTATAAGGTATGCAGGGACGCCCAGATAGAGACTGTTTGCATAGTCCACTCTAGAGATGATGATTGCAACGATGGTGATATTTTTATACAGACATGGCAGAAAAGGGAAAATGGCCCAAAGACTTTCAAGTGCATGAAATCTTGTCTGGCTGCTGCCGTGATTTGGGGCCTTTGGGTAGGGGATACATCCATTAAAAACCCACATTCTTGATTTATGATGGAAAAGGGAGAGTGTAAGGGCTGAGTTTGAATTGTCTGTAGTGAGGTTAGGGTATAGGTCAGTCTTTCCTGACATGAGGATTTCTGTTTTTTCTGGATTTGGTTTTAGTATAGTCAGAAATGTTGAAGGAGGAGGTTGTATTTTTGGGAGTTTCCACGATAGGCAGAGTGTTATCTACATTGATGTGAACCAAAAGATAGATTTTTCTTATGAAGTCAGGGAGGTGAGATAGGTATAGGTGGAAAACTAAGGGTGATAAACAGGCCCATTGAGGAACTCCAAAGAGACACTTTTTAAAGGTGGATTAGAAAGGTTCAATTATTATTCACTGACGTCTGTTTGTGAGTAAGGAGATTATCCAGTTTGCCTCTAATCCTAAAGTTAAATTCCAGCCTTACAGACTGTCATGGTCTAGCAGGTTGACTGTTGCTGATAGATCAAGAAGGATCAAGTCCCTGCGCCAATTGCGATTGACCCATATCGACAGGAGTACAGATTATTACTTGCAAATTGCTGGCTGCATTACCACTGTTTGTTGCCTTTATTATTTATTTATTGTTATTTATCTGTTTCTCCTCTGCTTCGCACTTTCCACCTCTCCCCCCTTCCATACACTTTTCCCCTCCCCTTCTCCCATGCACTTGCCCATTCTCAATGTCACTGGGCCTAGTAAGATCGCTGTTTTGTTCTCCCCTGTTCCCCTCCCTTGCCTTGTCGCGCTCTGAAACACTTGTGTACAAGCACGATAGAAATAAAATATCAATCAATCAAACAATTATGTGTTGAAATCTGGTCTAAAGCCAGTTTATCCAGGGTCTCGAAGCTTATTGTTTTGGTGAATTTCATTAACTGGGCATAAGCTGTTTTTTCAGCTCGTTTGGCAATGCATTCAGTTAGAGATGCCCCAGAAAATGTTTGAATCTTTTGGGTTTCGGCCTATTTTTTCAGCAATGGTTTGCAGAAAGCCTGCATAAATTCTGGGATAACTACTCCTGATTGGAAATATGTATTAACAATTGTCCATATTGATTGTGCAATTAGCAGGAATTTCAGGAGAGTTTTGGAAAAGGACGACTGGACAAAGGCCAGAGGATGAGCCTACCAGAGAACTATGTGTGAATAGTGACTGGAATTCTTCTGGAGTTAGAGGAGAGCACGAGAGGAAGATGTATTTCACTATAAAGGTGTCCAGAGATTCTTGAGGTGGAAGTGGTGAAGAGGCTAGTCTTTAGATGATTCTCTCTCCCAGATTGAATTGTTATTCAAAGATGTAGGAAGAGGGGGTATTTCAGAGATCCTGCATGGGAGGAATGTAAGATGGAAAGCCAAAATGTTTTCTAAACTCTTCTATGATTCTGAAGATCTCTCTCTGATTTGGCTGCCTAAAGGAGTCTGTTGAAGTAAAAACGAGATTTGGCTTTCCTGATTTCAGAGTGATGAACTTTTCTGTGTTTTTAAAAAGGCTGTTTTATTTTTCAAATGGTCATGCTTTCTCCAATTATGGATGAGTCCTCTGCTAGTTGTTTGAAGCATTCTAAACTTGTCATAAAACCATCTAAGTTTATGTGGTTTGTATGGTTTTAGTGGGATATTATCATTAAGGGAGTCCAGAAGATATTGGTCAAAAGAGTTAGGCGCTGATTCATGGAATTATGTGCGTTGAAAAACGGGCTTTGTGTGCCATTCTGCCCGCAAATCCATGTTTCACAAATGGGGATTTGCAAGCAGAATGGCGCACATAGCCCGTTTTTCGGCGCACATAATTCCATGAATCAGCCCGTTAATCTCAAATAACATATTGGAAAGGGTAGGGGGTTTGGGACATGTTCCTGAAGCAGTGGGCTTAATTCATCTAAGTTACAAATTTCTTTCAAAACTCTATAGAGCTGAGAATGTCAAGAGAATGAAAGCGTTCGGCCATGTGCTCTACCCAGGGTAGACTAAGTGTAGTTAAGGGCTTAAGGAGATTTGGGAAGCAGGCTATGCCATCAAGGTTATGACATGCTACATGTGTGGGTTCAGATCTAAGCAAGTGAAGACCACAGGCATCCAGATTGAGGATCAAACTTCTGGCAAGGTTATTGAATGGTAAATCTAACCAGATGTTGAAGTCAACAGGAATGCAAACATTCTGGAAACCGGGGAGGGATCCCACTATGAAGTTTGCACATTCTACTTCAAACTTCATTTTGTAACCAGGGCATTGCAAATGAGAAGGAAAGAGATGGAGAAGGAAAGGGTGAGTTTCACACTGAATAACATGAATTAAAGAAGTGGAGCAGTTGAGGAATCGGACTGGGAATATTTGAATAATGCCCCGCCAGTTTTGAATATGTTTTCTATTAGTATTGTGTAGCCTGCTGGAGTGGCTTCATTAATAATAGGATGGAAGTCATCTTTCATCCAAGCCTCACTGAAGAAAAGCAGTTTGGGTTGTTGTCCAGACATAAGATCATTGTTTCATATCTGTGTTTCGCAAGAGATCAGCCATTCAGTAGAATGTATTAGTGTCAGTTGAGGCAGATGTTGAATTTGTTTCAATGGTGTTGTTGAGCATAGTGTTTGATGGGATGTTATAGTGGATGAGCCTTGCCATGAACATCGGATTATTGATAGCCTGATTGAAAGGAGAGAGTTTGGCCAGGAGGTTTCCTGAGGTGAGTGGGACTGCTGATTTGTGTGTGTTTATGCTAAAGGGGGAGTTAATCAGGTGGCTAATGGGGATGGGGTGTCTGATTTACAATGGCTGCCAGGATTGGCCACATAGTAATGATGAAATTCCTTCTACTATCAGAAGTTGGCTTGGGTGTGGTTATATTTGGTCTGTTGGACATCTGTAGTAGAGTTCCTTTTCTGCAGAATGAGTCTAAATCAATTGGTTCCGTCGATCGTGGCAGCCACTATTATTTGGTGTAGAGTTTCTGTGGAGTTCTGGGTGCATGCGTTAAGGATGTATTAGGAGTTCCAAGGGTATTATATGAGGAGGGCTGTGCTGGTTAAGATGTCTATAGCTACCAACTCTTCTTTAGTTTTTCTGGTAGGGCTGGAGCGAGTTGGAATTCGGAGTTAGTTTGAAAGTTGTTAGGCCCTCTAGTTTTTGTGTATGGTTAATGCAGGTGGAAATCCTTTCTTTTTGGTTAAGATAGGGGAGTTTCCCAGTGTGAAGGCTAGGGTGAAATGTCGTTGTAATAGGGAGATAGCAGAGGGAAAGTTCAGAATGGTGTCTAAACCAGAGTGGCCTGAAGACCGAGCCAATATCTCTCAGGAAGACATTCTTTTTTCAATAACATTGGGTGTATGTTTTGGAGGTGGATGGTTTGGAGGCTTTCACAGAAGAGTGGCTACATTAGCTTTTATCTGTATGTGCATGCCATGGGTCTCTTGGAGGTGGCATCCTGAAGTGAGGGGTGGTAAGAGATGTTGCATAGTTGATCTTCTCCATTAATTGTTACAGGACCGACTCTGCAATTGGTGAGTAGTAATTCAGCAAATTAGATATTGTTTGGATTAGGGGTTGTGGTTTAGTGATCCTGTGTGGATATTGACGAGTGTGTGAAGGGGACATGGAGATCAATGCACGTTTTAAAACAGCAGGTGGCATGGTAAACTGTGTTTCATGTGTCAAGTGAACTGCATTTAAGACAGCATGTCTGAAAACAGTACATATGAGTTCCATCAATCATAGTGCTGATCCCTAAAATTCAAAAGACAAAAATACGTCAAGAATGATAAACAAAGAAAGTGTGTATTTCAGTATTAAACTGTGCAAGAACATATACGGACTTGAATTTAACTGTCTTAAATGTACTCTGAACGCAAATTGATCACTACCTTAAAGATTGTGCACAGAAAACAGTGTGCAACCTAATAGTCAGGCAGTGTGTACTAATCCATTCCATTACAAGTTATTATAGTTCAAATGTTTACTGGGAAGTTCCTTGTGACCGTGGATGACTATTGCTTGTGTGTTAACAGTTAGATATTCTTAATGTCCTTACTGGGACCATGTAGGTATCGCATTAAGCCTGTCGTTTCATGGTGTACTGTGAAGGTGAATCCATTAGAATAAATATAAACCATGGTGTCTAAATAGTTGGCAACTTTTTGACTTGCAAAGAAAGTAAACTTGACTGAATTATAGATGTAATTAAGAAATCGAAAACGTGTTCCCACATCACTCACTGATGATTATGAGACTATAAAAATATCATCAATAGCCTTTTCATTCCACCTTGTTGTCATTTATCAATCTAGAGAATCTTGGTTTGCTTGAACCAATGCATACATATATTGGTATATTAAGGTGAAAATGTGGCTCCTGTGAAAGTTCCAGGTATTTGGTTGTGATAATTGTCGCTAAATCCAAAATAATTATTGTTTTAAGGACGTGAATAACATGGTGATCGCAAGTTCTCTAGGGACTCTAGAAATAGGGTGTGTGTCTAAGGTGCTCTCACGGCTGTTATACTTTCATCACGTGAAATGTGAGTGGATAACCTTACTTCACATCTGCTATGGCAATAATGGTGTTTGCATAAATGTATTTAGTTCCTCACTGGTCTGAACAAAATATAATGTATTATGTACAAAATAAACTCTCCTGGCAACCAATTATTTAAAAACCTCAGTAACGTAAGTGGCAATGCGATAAAAGATACTGTGACATTGTAAGATTATTGGGTGACCAGGCAGTGATTATTCATTTTTATAAATATTCGGTAGTGTTTACATTACCCATGCTTGTAGGTATGTTTTAGTAAGGAAACTTGCTATTTTGCCTGTGATATACCACAATCTTGCCCTCTCCATAAAAGGTCAAGGATCAACTTTCTTACATTTTCAATCAGATCATGATAGATTTTTTAAAATATGTGGCATCAACGGATAACTCTTACAATACCTTTTATGTACTCTGTGGTGCCCATTATAACCATGCCGCCCATCTTTGTCAGCACATTTTAAAGTGATGAAAGGATACAATTTATGAGACAGTAATGCCTCATGCATAAAGGAAAATGTAACTACCTTTTGGGTGAAGTTAGTTGTTTTAATCTCTTTTTAAACTAATTTAATTACAATGTTGAAGGCCTAATTTGTGACAGTAGGAACAACGTAACTGACTTAACACTTTGTATATTAATGTAGTAGGAATGTAATGATATATATTGTTTTCACTCAATATGGTATTGAATGTATCCTTAAGTATAACTCAAATCCAAGAAGATATAAGTGTATGTTTTTCATGAATACCCCAACACGTGTTTCTCCGCTAACGTGGCTTTATCAGGGGTTAATCTTATTCTAATCATGATTCTTACAATACCATTTCTTGGCATAAAAAGCAACAACAAGACAATGATTGTAGGATTTATGATTAGAATAAACTATGGCTGGTTTGGCATGGTGACTGCTAGAATAACACAATTATAAAGCTGCAGCAGTTTGGTATCACACCATTGTCATCTCTGTGGGCAGGGCCTATCTATGCCAGGACGTATGTATATTGGCATCTAGGCTGACTGTCTCCACAGCTGCTATGTGGAACAATAGCCAGGATGCTGCGTCTTTGATTCTCCAGTAGATAGGTTAAAATCTTCTCCGTGGCATAGAAACGCCCCCCAGGAGGTCTACTGGGAATTGTCTTCAGAGACAGCACAGATATAGCAAAGTAAACCTCACACCAGAGTGCTGATCACTGGCATCTTTTTGAAGCCAGCAGAGGCAGAGAGGGGCCGGGACTAGAGTAGCCAGAGAGAGAAGATCGGCATGGATAAGGATCCCACCACATTGGTTTTTGTTAGGGCTCTCCTTTTTTCCTGTGCCCTCCATTTTCTGCGATCAAGATACTCTGGGTGTGATGTCATGAGGCAAAGGGCACTTGTTACAACAACAGGGAATTAACTCTCTTAAAGCAGTCTTGCTTTGGTCTAATCCCTTGTGCATTTTTCCTTCGAAATGCGAGGAGCATACCCATTTTCTTTGATTTATCTCTGGACTTCCACAAAGACAAGAAGATTCCATCTGCACTTCTGTTAGGGATAGAGTATATCTGAAAGTCATCTGCCAGGGAAGTGAAGATGGAAGGCATCCAAGACAGAGGAGATCTCTGTTCCCTGACCTTCCCCAGGTGACATTGGGGTTAACTGCTGTGGACTAACCCCACTCAACCCAGGCTGCACAGGAGCCAGCCTCATGTTAACTGCACTGAAGTACCCTCTGTAGGTGCAAGCCAAACTCCCTGAAGTGGGACTGCAAACAAAGGACTTACGTTTGTCCTGGAGCCCCACAAATGTGACTCCCGTCAACTGCAGAACCAGGAAAGTGACTTCTGGAGTCATATTTTACCTCGAAACTCAACTTTGTTTGTGTCCCCAACTTGACACTGACATCTGGTCAAAAGCTTGTTTGGGCTTCTATCTGATGCTGCTGAAGTACCTAGACACTGTCTTAAGGCAGCCAAGCACGCTTTCTGCTAAGCCCATTCTCCCCTTCTCTGCACCTGAGGCCACCAAGTCTTCCAGCCCTGCTGACCCAACATCATCACCCATCCCACTCTCGACCCAACCCACAAGCCGATACCACTGTCGACTGCACTGCATTGTTGGACCCGACGACACTGCTCCCTGACGGGTTTGATGCTGAAAGTACCCAGACTCCTGGTTCAACACCAGAAAGGAAGGTTAAGTGCTGTTGAGCACCAAAGAGAAGAATGAAGTGTTGTGAATAGGTCCTGTGCCCCCGGTCCACTTTTGGGAACATTGTGCCTTTTAATCCTCCCTTTTCTAGCTTTTCTGCAAAGACATAATTTTAAACATTAACATTGTGCCAATTAAGTACCTAAAGACCCTGCCCATCTATCCAGAGCACCCTTTACCATAAGCCTGAATCTCTATATTTCATTTACTACAATGGGTTCTTCTAGTTTGTTCTATTTAGCTTAATTGTCTTTTATGGTGTAATGAAAAGTCTATATTTTTAAGGAACCTTGATTGGACATTTGTATATTTTGGAACTATTGTACTTGTGGCTTTGGTTTGCTAGTGTGATTAGCTAACACTCCTCCTGAAGGTAAAGCTTGCCCTAGGCCTCTGCTATCAAAATACGTGAAGGAAGTGTACCTTTCCAGTTGTGCCAATTTAACAATAGGTAGTTTGGCATCTATTCGTCCGCTTGCTCACGCAAAGTAGTAATCATTTTCCACTGCAACAAAGTAAATATGAGTAGACTGTTGTGTGGTTTACACTGACCACTATATGTTGAGTAAACGGTGTTATTCTTTGGATTTTTATACAGTTTCCATTGTGGTTTTAATGATCAAGACTGTGCATTAAAATACACTTTCAAATGTTCTTGTGATAGAGGAGGCCAGCTTTTGACGTTTTGATATTCACACTGTGGTTTGGGTCATTCTGATTGAACATATCTTTGATACACATCTATTGGTCTATGTATGTGTTATTGAACAGGCATTTAAGAACATCTGACCCTGACGAAGGCAGCCATAATTTGTGCGCACTTTGCTGAAACTAGTTAGTCTTTGTTGTATACATAGTTGAATTAAGCCTGGAATTATACAGGCCTGACCTCTGTACGTAGTTGAATCTAACTATGACCCAAATGACGTCCCTGCATTGTATATGGCACGGACGTCATTTCAGGGTCTCCCTTGATACCCCTATGGTCTTCCTTGCTACCCCTAAAAAGAAAAACAGCTTTTTTCTATTTTTTGTTTTTAATTGAAGTTCCAGGGCTGTGGCCAACGCCATGTGAATCTTTGTTTCTGGAATAGTTGGCTTACTTGTGGAATGCCTCTTAAAAAATAACAGAATAACAGGGGGTTCCACAAGTGTAAGACTTTGAGCAGTGACCCTAAATAAAAAAGAATCGGAATAATAAATAATTTGTCCTTCTGGAATTCTATAAAATAATTGCGGGGCTCATTAAAGATTGATATCAGGCACACTTCAGGGGGTGTGTCACTGATGTAGTCTGTCTTAAACACCTCAAATTCACAATGCATACAAAAACATCTAAAAAGCATTTAGAGTAGTTGCAGTTATAGCATTTTTTTTTCAGCCGCTGTCTCTGTTACGATCATCACAAGATATTCTATCTCAGTGTCCTTGGTCACTTGACAAAATCCTTGTGCCTAAAATCTTGTGTACAGTGTAGAAATGTTTGTCCATAACACATGTGTCTCCTATCTCCAATGCATGCTGTTCAGAATGTTTGTTTGAATGTTTGAAGTAAAGAGTGCCCAGCGTACGGGATGCCCTGCTCTACTCGAAATCCTTTCATACACAGTTATAAACCCTCCCAATGGTATGTATGTTGCCAACCTCTGAAGCCTAAAAAGTAGATACACGCAGGCTCTACATTTGGCCAACTTTGCACCAGACCTGCAGATGACCTGTATTGCCATTAAATATCAGTTACCAGTTTAATGTTATCCACCAGAGTGTAATTTGCTTTGTGACTTTGAGAACATTCAGACATGTAATTGTTCATTTTACTATAGAGCTATAGGTGGAAAGATATCTGAGGGGGTTGAGCGCTTGGCGCTGCGATGTTTGTGTGATCTGCAGGCTCAAATTCTGGCAAGGCCAACTCAGCCTTTTATCCTTCTGATGTTGATAAATAAGTACCAACACATGTGTGGTTGAGTAACACATCATTATTATTTGGCCTTGGAGGTCTGCTTGCATCCTCAGTAATTTGGTAATATGGGCCTATACACACTGATATTAACTATACATATGGTGATTCATTCTTGTATGAAATGTATATCACATTACAGTGATGTAACCATATTTTTCGTAGTGTACTTAGGAACAATGCTATGTGATGCGACTTCCTGGTTTTTCAAGTAGTGAAAGGTGGTGTTCCATCACTTCCTGTGAAATCACTTCAGGGTGGGGTCACATGACATCACTTCCTGTGGTGTCATCAGAGGTCAAGTGTCGTGCGATGTCACTTCCACTACCCCAGGCATTTTGGTGAAATAACGTCCCTCGTATATATGGTGGTGATAGAAGTGCACCTTTCTAGAGTATGATTTGTACATGTTCTATGCCTTTTTTTTTTTAAATATATTCAATTCGTCAGTTGCCCTGACAAAAATACATTGAGTCTATCAATTTCTGCCTGAGCACTTGTATATGATGGTGACCCTGCTTTTGGGCACTTCATTTATATATGATTTAATTTGTATTTATTGTTTTCCCGAGGGTATCGTTCTCCGTATGCTGCTCAGTAGTAGTCGTCTCGGAACAGTGTGCTTACATTGTCAGGGAATTTGTATATTAATGCAGTGTTACGAAGGAACTTGTTTCAGAGATCATAATCAATCTTCATGAAAATTAAAGGATTATACCAACAAATCACAAGCTCCAATTCTTCAAAACAGAAAATAATAGCAATTAATGTTTAAATACAAATCAAGTATGTTGCACATGTCTAATGTACTTTCTTTAAATTCTGCATGCGCATAACCCAGAACTACAGAAGTATCTATTTTTAGTGTTACCCTAAAAAACCCTTACACTCCCACCTTCAAATCCAAACCAAGTGTCATAATCCCTTTGGAAGTGTCCTCAGTTTTCAACTACCTACATAAAGGTTACCCAGCCCGGAGTATTGAGGCCTCTACACATTGTTCACTGCCCACAAATGTAGCTTTCAACTGCAGCCTTTTAATTTCCACTATCCATGCCCCACTAAGGTTTTTCTGTAATCTGTATTGCTAGTCGAAGTCTTTGATAAACGGGTTAAGCACAATGGATGAGGTTGTCCTACGAACTCAGGTGCAGAATGGGAGGAGCTCTTTTCTCTTTCCCGTCTGCATCCTCAGTGCAACCTCACAAATACCTGATTTACAACAGGGAGTTTTAAGACGCAAAAGGGGTTTGCTTTGGGAGCAAGTGAAAATTAGCCAGCCACTTAATGCATGCCCGAGTGTGGTGTCAATTCCCAACACCGAGGTATGGAATACAGTGTGGACACAAGGTAATATGCATGTTTGTGCACATAAATACCTAAATAAAAAGTCCTCCCATCTGCTTCCAAACAGAGGAGCTACTTATATCCAGTATGGGAAGACTCATGTGATCCCTAGATATCAGAGCTTCCAGTTTAACTGTTGTTTTGCTGCATGAAAACTAGCTTTCTCTGTTCTATAGCAGTATGCATAACGTCAGTCAGTCCTCAAGTGCTCTTCTGAGTTTGCTCTACAGCACTGACCAGTTCAGGTAGCGCAGGTCACGCTTCCACAGACATAGGTATAGAGGTGCTCTGCTTTGGATTCAGTGGATGGCAGGTGATGTAACCCCATGTAAACCCCCACACTCTGTCAAGTCTGTCCCTGGCCAACCTGAGTTTCACCACCTCATGTCTCCTGATCTGAGTCTGATGGCCGTGATCCAAAGCTGCCAAAGTGAGTGTAAAAAATAAATAAACAGTTGTGTGTATATCTGTTTGTGTTTGTGTGTGTGTGAGGGAAAGAGAGAGAGAGCGAGAAAGAGTGAGAGGAGAGGGGAGAAAGGGCAGAGAGACTATGGCTAAGAACCAGGGCAAGAGTAAACAAAAGAAAAGCATGTTTTTGTGTTTGAGTTTGTGTGAACGTATGTATGTGTAGTGTGAGAGGACATGAGTGAGTGTTAAACACATATGTGCAAGTGAATGAGAGTGTCTATGTTCGTATGTGTGCAAATGTGAGCAATTTAATGTGTGTTAGGGAATGAGTAATTGAGGTTCGAGCAATGAATAGCTGTGTGTGTTTGACAGGGAGGAGCTTTCCTGTGCACTCTCAATCCCTCTTCTCCCTACCACAAGGGGAGAGGAGATGGTGAGAGCCCCAGAGCATGGGAAACGTGTTTGTCTCGCGCAGGGCAACACAGGTTCAAATCCTGATCCCACACTTAGAAACCACTCGTTGGTATTAATGGAATAGTTCACTCTAAAACTGTATTGTCCCAAAAATTGGGCAATAATCAAAAACATATATTAAACATATTTTTAAAGAAAGTTCCTATGTAAACTTTTGAGCAAACAAGGATTAAAGTCTTTACATGGGAGCATCCATTTTGTCATTTCAAGCACCCTCCTCTGCTCATGTTAAGCTCTGCCCTGGAGGCACTAATCAAGCAGCAAAAGCCCCCTACTGGGAGCTTTTGCTTACTGCAGCCAGAGGAGAGCCGAACATGGAGAAGGCTGCCTTCACTTTCCTTTTATGTTTTCGGAGCTCCCCAAGTCGAGGGAAGCACAGACAACGTAAAATGAAAGGCTGCTGGCAAAGTATTCATTATTGCCTGGTCTTGCCTACAAGCAAAGGCACAGCAATTATAAATACAACGTTGTTGTATTTGTGATTGCCTTGTTTAGAAAACCACAGAAATCATAAATACAACAACTTTGTATTTATGATTGCGGTGGCTTCAGCTTTGAGTCTCCTGGGCTCCCCCATGTCAGGGGAGCCCAGGAGACTCAAAGCTGAAGCCACTGCAAACATAAATACAATGTTATAAATGCTCTGGTTTTATTTCTAAGTTTGCTGGGAAACTTAGAAAGAAAACCACAGCATTTATAAATACAACAAAGTTGTATTTATGATTGCAGTGCTTTGAAAAAATAATTAAATTGAAAGCACTTAACAGCAGCAGCTTGTGTTAATCCCTGCTCTCTGGCAATAATGAAGCAAAAGCCACCTGCTGGTAGCTTTTGTTTATTGCAGATGGATGGCTTTTGCTTCATTAGTGCCGCAAGGGCGGAGATTAACACAAGCACAGGAGGCTCATCCATTTCACAAAATGGATGCCTCCTAGCGCTTGAAATGTGTGACTTTGAGCCTCATTTGCTCAAATAAAATTTTAGAGTGAACTAGCCCTTTAAGCGTGTTATGAAAGAACAATTATAAGTATATGAAAGGATTTGCAGTGGGTTTAACAAGCCAATAGATGTATATATTGGGCATAATATATCTAAGTTGCAACATTTTAAACATCAACTGAAAAAGTATCTGTATTGTGTTGGATTTTTATTCAGTGTTTGTCGCAGGTCGTATAACTCAGTGAAACTCATCTTTGTACAGGTAATATGTTAGCACTCAATAGCTATTTGAACGTCTACTAATACTACTACAACCAGCATGGAAATGTTTTACAGTGACAATACTGGCCCATATTGGGCATACACAGAAATAACAGGTGTTCTTGCTGTGACATCTGTCATACACTAGGCACATTCAGTGGCTTGCTGCCATATATTGGCACATACAGCATGAAAATATTTTGTAGCGGCAATACAAGCAAAGGTTGGGCACCACCAGAATTGAACATGCTTCTACAGTTCAATGCTAACATATATTGGTCACATGCAGCATGACCATTTTATATTACAGTGGCATGCTGGCATATGCAAGCATATATATTCTGGGACAGTCAGCATGAAAAAGTGTTTATAGAGGCATTCTGGTATATAGTGGACACCAGCAGCATGAAACATTGTTTGCTGTGGCAATATTGGCATAAACTAGACAGAGCCAGCATGATGTTTCTTTTGTGGCTTTCTGGCATATGGATAGCATAGCTATCGTTTGTGGAGGCAGTAATGGCATATATTGTGATGATGTGAGTCATCAAAATTGTATACACATTGCAATATAATTACATTTGTAATACAGGGTATTTTATGGATCAGTTGCTTCACATATTGTAGGTTTAACTTTGCTATTGCCCATTGCAAGTGCCCTACCGACTTTTGTGAGGAGCAAGGGATGCCCCCTAAATATGATTCTTGAAGACTGCACCAGCTATATGGTTGTCTTGCCTCATTTCCTTTGGAACTGCTTAACGTTTACAGCCTTCATGATTTTGAAGAAAATATGCTTTTGGATTGTTAATCTGGCACTGCTATCTGCATACCAGCTGATAATGGACCACAGAACAGGTAAAACTGAAAACATTTCTGGGCTAGGAGTGAGGAAAGATTGTATTCAGCAGTGACTTGGTTTTTAAGACAAATATGTCTCTAAACAAGTGCTATTAACCCTCCAATCACAACCCCGAATCAGGCAATGTTTAAAACAAAGTAACTTCCTTAGGTGCTCTTCTGAATGCACCCCAGAGAGCAGAGCAGCACAGGAAGCGCAGGATGTGTTCCCAGTGACATTAGCCTGGAGTTCCCCTGCTTGGGATGTTAGAGGTGTCAGGAGATTTAACAGCTTTTAAGCCCCCGCAACCTGTGATGTCTTTGCGTGGCCAAACCGAGCCCCGACACCTTGTGTCTACTGATCTGATTCTGATGACCAAGAACCCATTGTTTGCTGTGTGAGTGTGTGCACATGCATGCATGAATATGCATGTGTGTGGTAGGGGGCTCACGTGTGCCCTCACTAAGAAATGCCTCAATATCTAACCATAAAGCAATATAAAAAACATGAAATTATAATTATTTTAAAATCTCCAAGGATAGAGTTGTGGAGCTCTAAAATAGTCTAAGATTGAAAGTGGGAAGTAGACATCTGTTTTTTAATTTTGCCAGTTGCATATTATGTTCTCTTTATGTTACTTTTTTAAAATATTTTTTAGATTTTCTTTACAAAGTATACATCTTGATAGATGCATAATTATTAGGGATGTGCAACCTCTGCCAAAAGACGCCTGCAAAAATTTTTTGGGGTCACCAATTCAAAGGTACAGTGACAAAAACCTTTCTGGAGCAAAGGCCCCAGTAAGAGAGTTGGGCATGTTGTAGGGCCCTGGTAGGAATATCCGTAGCCTAACCTCTCCCTCCCTCTCAGGGCCCTATTGTATACCCCTGGCTGATCTGAAACGTCTCTGGACGAATCTCTTAAATGTTTGCGGGACTCAAATCAACCACAATTTGAATTAATTAAGTTGTGCCTGAACTGCTCCACTCTTCCCTAATAATTACGACATTAAAAACAGGTCAAAAGCACATCACCCCCATTTATGAAGAACTCCTTAATGTTTTAGCAAAGCTCAAGGTCCTCCCGGGAAGCCAGTGGTATTCTTCACTCCTGCTCGAAATGTATTACTGTAGTGAAATCGATTGTCTGGAAAAACAAACGTCTTCCTCCCATTCCCTATTTGTTATTTGCCCTCCAATTACCCTACCTGTAAAACAAATTCAAAGCGTTAAAAATGCCAGTGAATGCTAATAACGCAGACATTACCTTTCTTTTAACAATGTAATAAGGGCAGGATCCTGGAATTGCCAAGAATGAGGGAAACCCCTCTTTGCAGGGGGCTGGAGGTATGCAGAGCAATGCAGAGGCAGGGTTTCTCCTTAGAGAAACATCTGTTGATAGGGCCCCATTTCCCGTTTCCCCTCCTATTGGCAGTAGGTTTGCATGTTCCTCATCATCTCCAGCCTTGCCTCTATAAATAAATGGATATATGTCTGAAGGCTGCGCACAAAAAGTTGTAACCAGATTTGCAAGACAAGAGGCTGCATTCCAAGGTACAACTTTTTGTGCACGGCCTTCTCCCATTTAATGTTGTGAGGTTTCCCCCTGAACCCGCAGCCTGGTTTGGCCACCTTCATCACGGCTCCGGGAAGTGCACAATCATCAATTTCCTTGCCAGTAGTGGTCATGGTCCATTCGCTCCCCTCTTAATATCAAGGCTATCAGGATATCTTCTCTGAAGATCTGCACAGGGAACTGCCATCGCATCGGCCTGCAATAGAGTTGATCCCTGGATCTCAGGTTCCTTTCAGATGAATGTAGTGTTATCTCTACCTGAGAAGAAGGCACTCCTTGAATACCTCCAGAATGGATTGAAGTGTGGCCTGATCTCCAAGTCTCGATCCCCTGCCAGGGCATCTATTTTCTTTGACCAAAGAAAGACACCTCCAAGCTTAGGCCCTGTTTGGACTATCATGTCTCAATGATCTCAACCCGCTGCCCCTTACATCTGATATTTTGGAAGCAGTCAAAAGAACCTTTGTTTTTACCAAGTTGGATCTCAGGCGGCCTAACCATCTCATCTGCATCAAGGCCAGTGATGTGTGGAAGACTGACATCAGAACATCCTTCAGGCGCTATCATTATCGGGTTATACCCTTTGGGTTGGCTACTGCTCCTTCCATCTTTCAACGCTTTGTTGATCACATATTCTCTGATCTCCTATTGCATACAGTCATTGTCTATTTAAACAACATATTGTTCCCTGTGCAGATCTTCAGAGAAGATATCCTGATAGCCTTGATCTACTCCAAGAATCCTCCTTGTCAGCATGAGAACCACGTTAAGGAGGTTTTGGATGGGCTGTGAGAGCACAAGTTATTGACTTTTCTTATTTAGGATACAGGTTGACTGCCACTGGGATAGCTATGGATGCAAGGATGATCTCAGCCATCTTAAAGTGGCCTACCCCATAGTTTGCACATGACATCACAACATCCCTTGGACTAGCTAACTTCTATAGGAAGTTCATACAGAACTTTTCTGAGACTGTCTTGTCCTTGACTATGTTTCTGAAAAAAGGGGTACAGTTCCATTGGGACGATGAAGCTGAAGCTTCATTTACAACTCTCAAAGAGGCCTTTACGACCGCACTCATACTAGTCCAACCAGACACTGAAAGGCCTGTCATTGTAGAAACGAATGCTTCAGGATCTGCCTTATGTGCCATTCTAAAACAGTGGCAAGAAGACCAAGTAGAACATCATCTGGCCAATTTGTCCCAGATTTCAGAATGTAGGTATTCCGTCCTAGAACGTGAACTTCTAGCCACAAAACAGGCTTGTCTGGAATGGAGACATCTCCTTCTCGGAGCCCGGTATCCTGTTGCGATTTGCACTGACCACTGTAATTTAAGTGTCCTACAAAACATGGAAGTGCAGAAATAGTCACCAGGCCAGATGGGCAGTGGTCGAAGTGTATGAAAAGAAGTAGTGGAACTATGTTCCCTACTGGTCTGCACCGCTCCCCACAAACCCCATCGCCATGCCCCCTCCCATGCACAATACAAACCCTAAAACACATGTTCCTGCTGTTTAAGGGAATATCCTGTGCAGTGCACTGAAAGTGCAAGTTTCAACTTCTTCCTACACTTTTATTTTAAAACGAAACCATTCCGGAACGGTTTCTTTTTAAAAGTAAAACCTAATTAAAAGAAGTAGAGCAGCACCGCTCCCAACCGCTCCCGCCCACTTCGACCACTGCAGATGGGCATATTTGTTTGCCCAGTATGACATCTGTCTAACATACATCCCTGGTTCCACCAACATGGTAGATGATGCCTTGCCCCATAGAGACTACGGCCTACTGCTCACTGTCCGAATGAAAAGGCTTCTCCCTCCACACCAGGATTGCTTGCCTTGCCTCTGACGTCCTACAGAAGACTAAGGAGGCTGTTCACGATGCTCCGTCCGAGCCCACTCGTCTATTGTTGGAAAAGGGAGCATTGCATTGTCGCCAGATCATGCTGTTCTATGGTACACATCTGTATGTACCTACCCCAACTTCGAGAGGGTGAGTGCTGTAGAGGTGTCACGATACCGTCCTAGTAGGACATAAGGGTATTAATGCCACGTCAGACCTCATCTATCATCATTTTCTGGTTGGCCTTGTCTTCTGAAGGACGTTCAGGATTACATCAGGGGATGCTTGGTGTGTCAACAGACCAAAAGACCCAAAAGTTTTCCCTGAGGATTGTTACATCAACCTGAAGTTTCATCGGATCCCTGGCACCACAGCTCCACAAACTTCATTGTGGATCTTCCGATCTCCAAGGGCCATATATCTGTCATTGTAACTGTGGATTTCTTGACCAAGATGGCGCATATTAGTCCACTCCCTTAGGTACCATCTGTGCCCATTATGGCGTCCTGTTTTCTACACCACATTTTTGGACTTCGTAGACTGCCCTCTTCTATCTTCCCAGACAATTTAGCTTGTGATTTTGGCACCATCTCTCCAAAACCATGGGGATAGAGTGTTCTCTTTCTTTGGGGTTCCACCCTCACACCAATGGGCAGACGGAACATCTTAATCAATCTATGGAACAGTATCTTCATTGTTTTGCTTCTGCTACACATGACAGTTGGGCTGACCTGTTGCCTAGGGCAGAGTTTGTTTATAATAACACCACCCATTCCTCAAGATGACAAAGCCCTTTTTTGTGCATCTGCGAGTTTCATAGCCAATGTTTTATGAAGAGTGTTTTCTTGGAGACTCCTGTGCCTACAGCTGATGCAGTTGTTTCGGACATCCAGAGTCTGCTGGACAGGGGAACTGCTGCCAAGACGCATGCTGACAGGAAACTAACCACCAGCGCCTGTACTGTCTGTCGGTGATTGTATGTGGTTGTTGGTGCATTTTCTGACCTCACGTCTTGTCCCTTCGAAGTTGACTCCCATTATTATGCACCCTTTATTATACTGAAATGTCTCTCCTTTGTGACTTTTTTTGGGGGATTTCCCTCTATAATAGTCTACGATCCATCTTGTCTTCCACGTATCGCCCTTCCCTTCTAATCATTTCAGACGCAGTGCCCAGGGGCCCGTTCCTGCCCTTGCTACTTCTGACAGCCCTGAATTCGAGGTGTCACAGATTTGCAATTCTCCTTACCTCCTAGGAACACTTGAGCATTTGGTGGACTGAAAGGGTTGTTCCCCCTGTGATAGATCCTGGGAACCTGAGGGCAACTTGCGTGCTGCCATCCTTTTGTAACAATTCCATCGCATTCATCCCTTGAAGCCTGGACCAAGTCCCTTGGGGAGGGGGCATACTGTAACAAATCATGGCCGTGGCTGTCTGTGGTCACTATGGGAGCACTGGTGTCATTCCCGATGCCACTCGATGTGTGTGTCGGGAAGGTAACATCTCTTCCCCAACCAAGATGCCAGCATTCAGTCGCCACATCTGGGTGCACAGGCAAGCATTCTGATACCTTAGGCTTTTCATCGGTTGTCATCCTGGAATCGCTATGAGTGCAGTATATACCTGGGAAGGACAGGGCCATCTTTGCGGCTCAATGTTAAGGGTACCTCTCCTGCATGGATGCTCCTTCCTCCTTCCTTACCTTATCCTTGCCTTGCCTTGGTTTCTGCCGCTCCACTAAGTTCTATCCAGGACTCCTGTACTCCGTACTGTAATTATTCTCCTTTGTTCCTGTGACTATCTAATGCCTCCTGTTTATTTCCACCATGGGCACTGGTTATCCTACTCGTCATGTTCATCTGAAGGGTTTTCTACCCCAGAGGGTTTCCTTGATGGTTGCTCCAGGGATCACGGTTACTCCTGTTCTCACTTCAGAGTTACCCATGTCCCTGCAGAGGCTATTCACGCTCCTCCCAGGCTATCCACGGTCCTCCCTGGCTGCTCTCAAGGTACGTGACAGAGTGTGTGTATGCAAGCGTTAATGATTGCAAGTGTGTGTGTAAATGAGAGCATGTATGTTGTACGGTTATCCATGTGAATGAGAGTGTATTTATTTATGTATTTATTTATTTATTTTATGTTTACATTTATAAAGCACACTATACCCAGGGGCATCAAGTGATGTTAAAAAACCTGTTACACAAGTTAAAAGTCAAAGGCAGTCAAGCATCAAGGGTGTTATTTTAGGTTTTTATTATGCAAAGAGACAAGTTGTTAATGCTCTTCTAAAGACCCAGGAAAATTGTTCAGCTGGCAGAGCTAGTGGCAAAGCATTCGAGTATTTTGCTGTAATTAGAAAACTTGAGCCTCCAGCTTTAGCTCTTTTGAAGTTCGGCTGGATAATTCTGTGGACATAAGCCAATCTGGTAGGTCTGGAGGATTGCACAGTGGTGCAGCTTTGGTAAGGCATTTATGGGTGATTGACAAAGTTTTGAAGAGGAGGCATTCTCGGATTGGGAGCCAGTGAGCCTTTTTTCTTGCCACTAAGATGTCTTCCTTTTTAGTTATGTTAAGTGCAGCTCGTAACACATTGTTTGGTATCACCTGCATTTTTTATATTAGTAGACGAGGTACCAGCAAAGAGTATGTTACAGTAGTCCATTCTGCAACCTATAATTGCTCTGGCGATTGTCAGGCAGCTGTCATCCAATAGGAAGGGTATAGAGACATTAAACAATTTAGTAGTTATGTGGCAGAGGAGGCAATAGCATTCACTTGTCGAGACAGTGAGAGCGTGGTATCAAAGCAGACTGAGAGAGTCTTCAATGCCGGTGAGACTGGGATCATGTTGCCGTTGATGTTAAATGCTGTATATTGAGCATTGAGTTTTATTATTACTGCGGTGCGCCTATGAGGAGAATTTCTGTTTTGTCATTGTTCAGGTTGAGACAATGAGTGGCCATCCATGCCTGGATGGTCAGGTAGATCAAGTTCAGCAAGGCAGAGTCATCATGGTAGTTGCCAGAGAGTGGGAGGAGGATTTTTGTGTCATCAGCATTGTTTGTGTAGGATTTGCTGATGGAGTCAAGAAGGTCAAACCGGTGTTTGGTGAAAATGTTGTATAATGTACGTGATACACTTGACCCTTGGGGTACTCCGCAGGAAATCAGGGCTGAGGGAGCATTGGCACTTTCAATGAACACTCTGATAGTTCTTTCTTTTAGGAAGGAGGCCATCCACTCTGTTGCTTTAGGGTAGAAGTGGGCTGCCATGATGAGGTGGTGGCAAAGGATCTTGTGGTCAATCAAGACAAATGCTGCAGAAAGGTCCAGAAGTAGGAGAAGGGCAGGCTGTCCTTCATCCCTAAACCCATCCAACTGGGTTTTCAAGTCTAGCAGCGCCGGTTCAGTTCCATGGCCAAGGCGGAATCCAGATTGCCACAAAACTAGGACATGGTTTGCTTCCAAGAAGCATTGTATGTGAATGTAGGCTGCTCTGTCTAGTATTTTCAAGAGAAATGGGACTGTTGTGATGGGTCGGTAATTATTAGGCATCGTCAGGTCTAAAGTAGGTTTTTTGATGAGGGGGATAACCCAGGCTTCCTTTAGACTGGTGGGGACCACATTAGTAGAGAAGGAAGCATTAATGAAGAAGGTAATGAGTTAAGGGCCTCAGAACAGTTTTTGATGATATTGGCAGGGCAGATGTCACCTTCACATCTTGAGGGTTTTAGGCCTTGTAGGATGGATTTAACTTCAAGCACTGTGACATTAGAAAACTGAAATGTGGGCAGAGCTTGGCCGTGGAACATGGGGGTTTGGGTGTGTGGGGAGGGTAGTTGGTTGACTCTAAGGGTGGTTTGCTTAAGATTGATTATGGTGTGCAAGGTGTCGATCTTATTGATCAGGCCCTTTTGGATGTTGGTACACAATGCCTGGTCTTTGGTAAATGATGGAGGAGGAGCTGATGGGGTTTCCAACTCCCTTAGGATTGTGAAGATTTTGCGGTTGTTGGATTTTGCATTCAGTATTCTAGTGTTATAGGTTGTTGCTTTTGGCGAGAATGGTGGCTTTTTTGTAAAGTTTCGCGTCAGTGGTGAAGGTCCGTCTCAGCTCATCAGATGGTGATCGTTTCCAGTTCGCTTCCGCTATGTGTTTTTTGGTTTGTAATTCTTGGAGGTCAGAGTTGAACCAAGAATGTATGTGAAGAGAAGGTTTAGTTTTACAGGGTGTTAGACGGGCAATGTTGTCAATGACTTTCGACACAGTCTCAGAATAGAGGTGAGCTAGCGCATTAGGGTAAGTGATGTTGATGTATTATGAATGGAGTGAGTTAAGCAATGTAGCATACATTCTTTTGTGATGGTTCTAGAGCATTGGGCCAATGTAGGTGGCAAGGAAGGTGCAGGACGTACAGAGTGGGACATTGGTGAGACAGCAAAGGTCACCACATGATGCTCTGACCACAGGCCAAAGGTATTTGTATTGACAGTGATCTGACATTTAAGGTCTGCTATCCAATAAAGGATGCAGCCTTTCACTTGTTATTGGGGAGTTGATGCACTGTCTGAAGTCTAGGGTACTGAGGGAGCTATCTATCACTGTAACATGTCCATCACTAGGCTGATTCAAAGCAAGGTTAAGGTCACCTAGAAGGATGATATTGGAAGTAGGTTTGATGTTGGTGCCTATTGTGTGATGATTCCCTAGAACCATGCTGTTAAGGACCTTCATGTGTTTACTAAACAATATTTGATCAAATTGGCCCTTCAATTGGAAACAATGGAAGGACGACCCGATCTGTAAATCATTTTAAATAGAAATGCACAAGTCCTGGATCTGGTCATGTGTATCGACAAACTATATGCCCTCAAGAGATAGAGGGAATTTGCTTCTTTGGGTTTCAAGCGTGGTCAATTGCACAGTTAACTAACTAAATGGTCAAACCCAGAGTTTAGGAGATTTATAATGCAGCTCCACATTAATATATTGCAAACTAAGGTACGCACTAGTAGATGGGGGAATGCAGAAAATCAGGATAGGCTCTGCAGACATTGCTCAGCTGTAGTTGAGACCAGTAGACATATAATGACCTCCTGCATAGCGTTGACAGATCTCTACATAAGAGAGTATGGAGCCTTTGTCAGCCACCCTGACAATAGTTTACCAATTCAGGTCTAGTTTGATGGGGGCAGAATGAGTTTTTAGGAATGCTGTGGCTTTCTATATACAGAAGCGAGCTCTGAGAGACGTAGCATAACCTTGTGCTTTCTAATAAATAGGTTTGTATGTGCTTGATAAGAAATAGATTTCCCGAGAAGTGATAAGCTAGTTTAATTGTTATTTTAATGATTCAGTTTATTTGGTATTATTGTCTTCTAATTTGCTTGAAGCAGTACGTATTCAGAGATGGTTGGGTGAAAGGGGTGAGCCATGAGGGGTTGGCTATTAGTATCCAGGATAAAAACTGGCCAGTTGACTGCAGGGGTTTGGTTACACCCAGTAGAAGGGTAAAATGAGTGAAGGGCATCTGGCTTAGCGAAGTGGCACTGGTCAGTAGGGGTACAGTTGGGGACACAACTGTGGGAACTTGTAGGACAATATATAGACAAAGCTTTAGATGCGATCAAGGGATGGGTAGTACATATAGTGTATAGTACATATAGTGGATATACTGTAGATATTGCTGCATATTATATTGTATACCTTGTATAACTCTACTGTCTACTGTATGTACATACTGCGCTCACTTCACTAAGCTGTCCGAACATTTGGTACCTCCGGTACATTGTGTTATGTCTTTAGCCTACTGTAACTTACTGTAACCATTACTTGTTGTACTTACCTGCCAAGATATGAGCCCGGTTGCCCTTGGGCCTGGCTGCGCTATACGAATAAATAAAATACAAATACAAATACATACCAAAGGCATAGCAGTATAGTGAAACACTGATGCAGGTGGAATGCACTTACCTTCCAGACCAGACGAGATGAAGAGCCGTGCTGCAGACTCTGTTGGGAAGTCTTTGTTGCGCCCAAGCAGGCATTGGGATGGTTGAAGATTGTGACCGGGGTTGCGTGGTCATAGAGGCACTGGCAAACAATTGTGACATTGCAAGGGAGGTGTGCGCAAGTGTGGCATTCGCAGACAGGCGCAGACAGGCTCTGGCCTTGGCATACAACCTTTGCAGGAGGCCACTGCCAGCATCGCCGGCTGGCTAAGCTGATCCTCTGTGTCTTGGTACACTGCTGGCCAATCAGCGTAGGAGGCAGGAGGCCAATCAGGGCTGGAGGATGTTGGGCATGCAAGTCGCTTCTCGCAGCAATGCAAGTCCATATGAAATGTGGTGGCTATCTTAATATTGTATTCTGGCACAGTAGAGCCAGTGCTGGAGTCAGTATTCAGCACCTTAGATGCAGGGGCAGAGGCAGCCATCAATGCTGGATTAGGCTGATGCTAAAGGGTGCAGACAGGGTCTGGCCTTGGCATACAGCCTTCGCAGGAGGCCTCTGCCAGCATTGCCTGCCAGCGCAGCTGATCATCAGTGGCTTTGTACACTTCTAGACAATCAGAGCAGGAGGCAGGAGGCCAATCAGGTCTACAGGAGGGTGGGCCTGCAAGTTTCTTCTCACAGCAATGCGGGTCCACCTGAAATGCAACAGCCATCTTAATATTGTATTCCGGAATTGTAGAGCCAGTGCTGGAGTCGGTATTCAGCACCTTAGATGCAGGGAAATCAATGCTGGATTAGGCTGATGCTGAGGGGCGCAGACAGGCTCTGGTCTTGGCATATGGCCTTCGCAGGAGCCGTATGGGTGCCTGTGTGAATGAGTGAGTGTATAGTGTATTGGTGCACGTGGAATGAACAATTAGGCTTGCATATTAGCCTGACCAGGAACCCCTGATTTGGGGGGCACAATTGTCCAGCATTCAGTCTGGATAAATGTTTTTTTCTTTTCCATTCAATTTTTTACTGGGAATCAAGGATAAACCAAACATGCTAAGTGTCAATATGTGGCTACACTTGACTACATACATGCAGTCTATCTGGATACATGTTCTTCCTGTGGCATGGCATCTTTTTACTCTGCATCAAGGTAAAATCAGACATTATCCGTGTTACAACATGGCTAGATTGGCCTACATTGGTGCAGCCAGCCTGAACGTATTTTCTTATTGTGGCACGACATTTATTTACTGGGTGGTACTAAGTGTTCTTGCATGGCTTTTCTGCCTTACTAAGATGAAGCCAGTCTGGATATGTTTTTTACTGTGGCATGGTATTTTCTTTTCTGGGCATCAATGGCAATACACATATGATGATTGTTCTTCTGTTGTCATACCAGCTTACACTGGTACAGCCAGTCTGGACATGTTTTCTTACTGTGGCATGAGATTTTTAGCAGGGCATCAAGGGTAAAGCCCTCATGAGTCCTCTTACATGGCCTTTCAAGCCATATTGGTGCAGCTGGTATGGAAATTTGTCTTACTGTGGCATGGCATTTTTTGCTGGTATTATGGATAAAGTCAACATGATTAGTGTTCTAATGTGACTATACTGGCCTACAATGGTGCAGGCAGCCTGTACGTGTTGTATTACTGTGGCATGGCATTTTTTACTGGCAAAACCAGCAGAAGTATGTGATTACATGGTAAACTGGCCTATATTGGTGTGAACAGCATGCGCCTGTATGGGCACAGGCACCATGGAAATGTTTTTATACTCACATGTATTGTGGGCAAAGGCATCATGAAAATGTATTGCAACCTGCTCCTGTAAACTGTTGTTTTGTTGCACCTATTGGACATTTTTATGAGTTACTTTACTTTACTTTAATAATTTGTACTGCGCACTTCTGAACCCAGAGGTGCATGGGCACAACTAACACAGACGAAGACTAGAGACAAGAAAATGAGGTACAGCAGAAACAGGGAAGTCAATACCCAGAATGGGAATAGCGATTTGTTATCTGAACAGGTGTGTTTTGAGTTTTTTCATGACATTTTCAAGCAGACTGTTTCTTCTCAGTACTTCCCGAAGAGAGTTCCAGACTGTAGGAGCTACTGCATAAAAAGCTGTATGCTTCACTTATGTGAGTGAACATCTAGACTCTTTTAGCTGAAGTGTGTAATTTGACCTGTGCATTCTTATATTGGATTTGACTATAAGGGCCTCAGATAGATATACAAATCCTGTTTGCGTGATATTTTGTGTACCATGACCAAAACCCGAAATGTGATCATCTCTTCAATCGGCAGCCAATGCAGGCATCTTCTTGCTGAGGTCACATGATCAAACTTTCTCAGCCTACAATGGCTCTAACAGCACTATTCTGTACAGTCTGAAGTCTGCTATACTCTGTATTGTTGATACCTATGAGGAGGCTGCTACAATAGTCTATCTTTGATCCAATAATTGCTCTTGATATTATTTCACAGTTGGCTTTCAAAATGAATGGGCATATTTGTGTGAGAAGTTTTATATAGTATGCTGATGACGATTCCGGATGGCTCACTTGTTCCTTCATATTAAGAAGTTGGTCTAGGACAATACCCAGGGTTTTAACCTTAGTTTTTGTCTCCAAATGGTTCCCTGCTAGTATGGAATTTTTATAATTATCCCCTAGGTTTTGTATTTTGATGGGTGTGCCCACAACAATGAGTTCCGTTTTTTCCTTGTTAAGTGCAAGGCCATTTTCTACCATCCAAGCTTGAATGATATTGTAGACTTCATTCAGTCTGATAGTGTCTTTCTCATAGCCTCAAGACAATGGCGTGACACACTGCGTGTGATCCGCGTAGTTAGTGAACTCGATACCATTTCTATCAGTAGTTAAAACAGAGCGATGATAAAGAGGTTCTAAAGAGAGGATGAGGACTCCAAATTTCAGGACACTCGGTGGAGAATTCGCTAGATCACTACATACTCTGAGCGTTCTATTACTCAGGAAGGATTGTATCCATGCAGTTGCAGTATCAGAGGAATTGGCTACCTCCTTCAACCTGATAACCAGTAAATGGTGGTCCACCAGTTCAAAGCCGGCTGACAGATCCAACAACATCAGGACAGATGTCCCACCTTCGTCCATGGTATGCAATAAGTTAGACTCAAGGTCCAGCAGTGCTGTCTCCATGCCGTGACCTTGTCTAAATCCAGATGCCTGTCATGTGATTATTAAGGAATTCGGAACTATGGATATACGCAATGCGAACATTTTTAGTAAGAAGGGCGTGTTTGTTATTGGTCTGTAGTTAAGAGGATTAAAGGGACACAAACTAGCCTTCTTCAGTAGATCCATGCAGTTTTCAAATCTGAAACCTGGCATTCTAGGAATGAAGTGTTAACACATTTTCAGGGTAATTCTTAGAATTTCGCAGAAAAGTGTCGCAAGCGGCTGGCGCAGAGTGTCCGCGTGCGATTGACTGCGCCAGGCACGTGCGCTAAAACCGATTTCCGCGCACAGCGTATTCATGGATTTTAGGCTCCCAAACCAGCCGTGGCGCAGAGAATCGCAGCGACCCTGCAGCAGCGCCAGTTACGCCCCCAAGAACGCCCTCGCGCAAGGAAAAGCCATCAAAATCGCTAAATCATCGCAAAGGGCTGCGCTAACCCTGGACCAGTTCACCGGGCTGGCAAACAGCAAACGCCAAGCGGGGAACGTGTATTTCAGGGGTGTGCGGGAAGTTCCACACGCGATCGGGCCTGGGGGAGCGGGCTACGTGTATTACAGGGGTTCGCGTGAACTTTCTCACGCGATCGGGCCTGGGGGAGCGGGCTACGTGTATTTCAGGGGTTCGCGTGAAGTTTCTCACGCGATCGGGCCTGGGGGAGCGGGCTACGTGTATTTCAGGGGTTTGCGTGAAGTTTCTCATGCGATCGGGCCTGGGGGAGCGGGCTACGTGTATCACAGGGGTTCGCGTGAACTTTCTCACGCGATCGGGCCGGGGGAGCGGGCTACGTGTATTTCAGGGGTTCGCGTGAAGTCTCTCACGTGATTGGCCCCGTGCAAGCAGGGTACGTGTATTCCAGGGGTGCGCTGGAAGTTCCACACGCGATTGGCCCAGTGCGAGCAAGGGATATGTATTTCAGGGGTGCGCGGGAAGTTCCACACGCGATCGGGCCTGGGGGAGCGGGCTACGTGTATTACAGGGGTTCGCGTGAACTTTCTCACGCGATCGGGCCTGGGGGAGCGGGCTACGTGTATTTCAGGGGTTCGCGTGAAGTTTCTCACGCGATCGGGCCTGGGGGAGCGGGCTACGTGTATTTCAGGGGTTCGCGTGAAGTTTCTCACGCGATCGGGCCTGGGGGAGCGGGCTACGTGTATTACAGGGGTTCGCGTGAACTTTCTCACGCGATCGGGCCGGGGGAGCGGGCTACGTGTATTTCAGGGGTTCGCGTGAAGTCTCTCACGTGATTGGCCCCGTGCAAGCAGGGTACGTGTATTCCAGGGGTGCGCGGGAAGTTCCACACGCGATTGGCCCAGTGCGAGCAAGGGATGTGTATTTCAGGGGTGCGCGGGAAGTTCCACACGCGATTTCAGCAGGGTATGTGTATTCCAGGGGTGCGCGGGAAGTTCCACACGCGATTTCTGCAGGGTATGTGTATTTCAGGGGTTCTGGGGAGTACTACATGTGAATTGGCCGTGTGGGTCCTCCCAGGTGTATGCTCCACAACCTCCACGGCCCCTGCAGGCAGCCCACACCACGGGGGACTACCCTGCACCCCTGCTCATGTCCCGCAGGCAGCCCATCCACCATGGGCATGCCCCCCAGCCAACCCACATGTCACCTTGCACTACTGATCAACAATGCATGTCTCCCACCACCCCCACCCCCAAGCAGTGCAGGGGCAGCCTCCACCAGGCCCCCACTCATGTCTCCCACCACCCCCACCCCCCAGCCACCAGGGGCACCCTCCACCAGGCCCCCACTCATGTCTCCCACCACCCCCACCCACCAGCCACCAGGGGCACCCTCCACCAGGCCCCCACTCATGTCTCCCACCACCCCCACCCCCCAGCCACCAGGGGCACCCTCCACCAGGCCCCCACCCATGTCTCCCACCACCCCCACCCCCCAGCCACCAGGGGCAGCCTCTACCAGGCCCCCACCCATGTCCCCCTGCACCACCACCCCCCAGCAGTGCATGGGCACCCTCCACCAGGCCCTCACTCATGTCTCCCACCACCCCCACCCCCCAGCCACCAGGGGCACCCTCCACCAGACCCCCACTCATGTCTCCCACCACCCCCAACCCCCCAGCCACCAGGGGCACCCTCCACCAGACCCCCACTCATGTCTCCCACCACCCCCACCCCCCAGCCACCAGGGGCATCCTCCACCAGGCCCCCACTAATGTCTTCCACCACCCCCACCCCCCAGCCACCAGGGGCACCCTCCACCAGGCCCCCACCCATGTCTCCCACCACCCCCACCCCCCAGCCACCAGGGGCAGCCCCTACCAGGCCCCCACCCATGTCCCCCTGCACCACCACCCCCCAGCAGTGCATGGGCACCCTCCACCAGGCCCCCACTCATGTCTCCCACCACCCCCACCCACCAGCCACCAGGGGCACCCTCCACCAGGCCCCCACTCATGTCTCCCACCACCCCCCCTCCCCCAGCCACCAGGGGCACCCTCCACCAGACCCCCACTCATGTCTCCCACCACCCCCACCCCCCAGCCACCAGGGGCACCCTCCACCAGGCCCCCACTCATGTCTCCCACCACCCCCACCCCCCGGCCACCAGGGGCACCCTCCACCAGACCCCCACTCATGTCTCCCACCACCCCCACCCCCCAGCCACCAGGGGCACCCTCCACCAGGCCCCCACTCATGTCTCCCACCACCCCCACCCCCCAGCCACCAGGGGCACCCTCCACCAGACCCCCACTCATGTCTCCCACCACCCCCACCCCCCAGCCACCAGGGGCATCCTCCACCAGGCCCCCACTAATGTCTCCCACCACCACCACCCCCCAGCCACCAGGGGCACCCTCCACCAGGCCCCCACCCATGTCTCCCACCACCCCCACCCCCCAGCCACCAGGGGCATCCTCCACCAGGCCCCCACTAATGTCTTCCACCACCCCCACCCCCCAGCCACCAGGGGCACCCTCCACCAGGCCCCCACCCATGTCTCCCACCACCCCCACCCCCCAGCCACCAGGGGCAGCCCCTACCAGGCCCCCACCCATGTCCCCCTGCACCACCACCCCCCAGCAGTGCATGGGCACCCTCCACCAGGCCCCCACTCATGTCTCCCACCACCCCCACCCCCCAGCCACCAGGGGCACCCTCCACCAGGCCCCCACTCATGTCTCCCACCACCCCCACCCCCCCAGCCACCAGGGGCACCCTCCACCAGACCCCCACTCATGTCTCCCACCACCCCCACCCCCCAGCCACCAGGGGCACCCTCCACCAGGCCCCCACTCATGTCTCCCACCACCCCCACCCCCCGGCCACCAGGGGCACCCTCCACCAGACCCCCACTCATGTCTCCCACCACCCCCACCCCCCAGCCACCAGGGGCACCCTCCACCAGGCCCCCACTCATGTCTCCCACCACCCCCACCCCCCAGCCACCAGGGGCACCCTCCACCAGACCCCCACTCATGTCTCCCACCACCCCCACCCCCCAGCCACCAGGGGCATCCTCCACCAGGCCCCCACTAATGTCTCCCACCACCACCACCCCCCAGCCACCAGGGGCACCCTCCACCAGGCCCCCACCCATGTCTCCCACCACCCCCACCCCCCAGCCACCAGGGGCAGCCTCTACCAGGCCCCCACCCATGTCCCCCTGCACCACCACCCCCCAGCAGTGCATGGGCACCCTCCACCAGGCCCCCACTCATGTCTCCCACCACCCCCACCCCCCAGCCACCAGGGGCATCCTCCACCAGGCCCCCAATCATGTCTCCCACCACCCCCCACCGCCCTGCCACCATGGGCAGCCCCCACCAGGTCCTCACAATCCCCAATCATGTGCGTAATGGTCAGCCTCCACAGCCAAAAAGCCCTACCAAGTAACCCATTCACCCACATGGAAATGGAAATCACATGTTACACCCCCAATGTTCATGAAGCTAATGAAGCCATGTCCGTCACACACAATGGTTGCAATTGAATGGGAAAACACACAACATGACATGCATGAAACCAATGAGATGATACCACACAGTGAAGTATGCAAACAAAATTGTATTGAAAAAAAATAAGAATGCTAAAGAAAGAAAACTAACTACAATGTGAATGAGAAAAAAGTAAGCTGCATGTCCGTATGAAAAAATGAAACTTGAAATCCAAATAGAAAAACATTTTGTCCAAAGTCAAATGTAAAAAAATCTCCATGCAATAAAGAACTATGTACAAAAATAACAAGGGTCCATGAGCCCAACTGAACAAAGGAAACCTACTAAAAAATCTACCTAAAAATCAACTATATACAAAAAGTGGAGCAGTGTCCGTCGACTCCAAATCATAATACGAAAGAAAGGAAACCTAAAACTAAAGAACTATATACAAAGGCGGCGGGCAAGTCCAGCGGCTCACTCTGTGGTGTCCCGGGCCAGGGCATCATCGAACTCCTGTTCGATGTCCCGGAGGCGGTCCAGTTCCATGGCCCCGAGGGTCCGCAGGGACGACGCTGTGTCCTCCTCCAACCCCCTGCGGATTGCCTCGAGGCACTCGGCCCGCCTCAGGGCCCTCCGCATGGAGTTCTCCGCCCTGACCATTGTGAGCCGCGCCTCTTCCGCCCGCCGCCGCTCCGCACCTATGGCGTGGCCCAACCGCTGCCACACGGAAGACACTCTCTGTCCTGGGTCCCCCTGCCCTCCGGCCGATGCCTGCCCCTCCGATGTCGAAAGCCCCGAGCCTTCATGGCTCCCACCATGTTGCTGCTGCTGCTGCTCTGCCTCTGCCCGTGCACTGCCTCCTGCTGCCTGCACATCCTCCGCCGGCTGGGGTGCACTTGTTGATGTGGCCACCCCTGCTGGACCACCAACTCCCGACTGTGGCAGGGATGCCTCCTCCACCAGCCTGGCCGCACCTTCAGAGGCAGCTCCACAGGGCACCCAGGTGACTGATGGGTGGGAAGATGGCACAGAGGACGACTGGCGCGTAGGGGGTCCAGTTGAGGAGGGGGTCGGAGCAAGCCCCATCAGACGGAGGAATCCGGCCTGGGTGACCTGTCCCAGCAGGCTGACGTGGTCAACGAGCCATTCGAGATGACGTGCAGTCTCTCCATGAAAAGACTGCAGGTCACCTCGCATGGCCCGTTGACGCAACGCCACACCAGCCAGGACAGGCTCAACCCGGACCTGGATAGCCACGTCCGCAGGCAGAGGAAGGCCAGTTGACGTCAGCTCATCCCCTGCCTGGAAACGGGTCTGGACGTAGGCATCCCTGCTGGTGCAAGATGATGCAGGGACAGGATCGGGGACAGGATTGCACACAGGCACCTCCGTGGCGGCCTGTGCTGCCTCCTGTCCCTGGTCCTGGACTGCACCACTAGCACCAGTGGGATCCCCACCTCCAGACCCCGTCTCTGGTGCTTGCACGGCCTCCTCCTCCACCAGACCCCCCACCAACCTGGATGACTCCGTGCCATCTTCCCCTGTTGGGCCCTGTGGGGTCCCAGCTGCCCCTTCTGCTGCCGAGGAGTCCAACTCCAACCTCCGCCTCTTGGACCTCCCCCCGGCAGCTGCGGCCTGGGACGCGGCACCGGACTCCTCACTCCCCGACGAGATGACAACACGGGAGGGGAGCCGGGCCTTGCGTTTCCGGCTGGCGGTCGGATCCCCGCCGCTGTGCTCCACAGCACCTTCTCCGCCCTCTTCATCAGTTGACGCTGCAGACAGGGAGAAACAAAACACAGGCATCAGGGCACTGTACAATGGACACATACACACATGACAGTTGCGCATGAGTGGCATTGGCAAACCTCAGACATGTCATCACAATCCCCAACACACATGTCATTGCAACTCGCACACATGAGCCATACCACAGCCATATCGCAACTGCCACCACCATCCATACACATACAACAGCATGAGCAGCCAAAGTTGACCCAGACATCACATGCAACACAGGAAGTGCACCACACATGTACACACACCACCACACTTGCATGCATGTGTACACCTCGGCCAAGTGTCGCACTGTTCAGACGGGCATCCATGTCACATCTGCCAATCAGGCTTACACATACCGCAGTCACATGCATCCATGTTGCATCACTGTTGCACCCTTGTCAAATACACACACATGCACATGTACACAGTGCTCATACATGCAGCCCAATACAACATACATGCGTGACATCACGGACATGTCTACTTACATACACATACATACAAACATGTGTGCACGCACAACTGCATTTGCCATGCAAGCCTACACACACAAGCACCATCCATGTCTCACACATTACAGCCCTCGCATGTGTCAGCCCCACGGCCATGTACACCCCCACCCATACTCGACCCCATACAAACAGATGTGCAACCTGCACAATACCGAATAATCACCACACGCACTGCTCACAATCAGGATGCATGTACACTCACCGCTCGACTCCAGACGGGTCTGCTTCTCCAGGACCTGGACGTGGAGCGCTGGGGATATGCGTTCCAGGACCCCCATCTGTTCTTCCGACAAGTGGCCCCGGCGCCCCTTGGCATCCGCTGCCTTCAAGAGGCGCCGGGCCTTGTTCAGGGTCCTGGACCTGAAGTCCTCCCAGCGCTTCCTGACATGTTGTAAGTCCCGGACTGCCACCCCCTCCGCGTTGATGGCAGTCACGATGTCAGTCCAGATCCGAGTCCGTCCTTCCTTGTCGGCCCGGGAACTTCCGAAGAGGGCATCATACTGCCCCAGGACTTGCTCCACCAGGACACCAACTTCGGTGGCACTGAAGCTGGTGCCCCTCTGCCTCTCTGGCCGGGGGTTGTCAGTGGTCACAGATGGTGTTTGCCCCGACATGACAACCCCAGAGGCAGGAGTGGGTGGGCAACTGGGTCCTGGGGCTGGGCTGTGGAGCGATGGAATTCCAGTCGGGAGTCTTCGGTACCAGCAGGGGTGGTCACAGCAACAGCAACCCTGGCTGATGTGCAGGCAGCAAATGGCAGTGCACGTGGGCAGCAGGCAGTCAGGCAGCAGCAGATGGTAGGTGGGAGCGTGCTCGGGGCTCTGGGGGGCAGTAGTTCGGCCTTCTGGGCAGGAGCGTGGTCTTCCGTGTGCTTATGCGTGGCCAGCTTGGTACAGAGTGATTTGGCACGTGAAAATCCTGCACGTCAGCGTGAAAATCGAGGAAAAGCCCTTAGCGCGTAAGCGCGTCAGCACGCATACGCGATTCTATTGGACCAAAGGCCCTCAGCGCGTAAGCGCGTCTGTGACGTGACCCGCACGGGTGTTTCCCACACAGCACGTGATGACAGAGCACACGTGGAAAGACTGCACGTCACAGTCTCATCGCGTGTGATTGGTGGAAATGGCCCTACACGCAGAAGTGACAAAGCGTGTAATAGGAGGAAATGTCCCTACACGCAGAAGTGACAAAGCGTGTAATTGGAGGAAATGTCCCTACACGCAGAAGTGACAAAGCGTGTAATTGGAGGAAATGTCCGTACACGCAGAAGTGACAAAGCGTGTAATTGGAGGAAATGGCCCTAGCGCGTACACGCCGCGTAAGTGACGCTGGACGTGTGGGCCTGTATAAAAGGTACGCGTAGAACACCACTTCCTTGTACGTGCTTTTCGTGGAGAGCGAGTGGGTGAATTCTGTACTTCTTGTCGTTTCACACGTGATTTACTTCACGGCGTTTCAAGTTCGTATTCCCTGTTACCTCTGACAGATTTTTCTCTTCTTTCGCTTTTACTGGTTTACCTGGGCCTGTTCCCTCAAACAGTGTTCCCTTCTACTGTTGTCCTGTCTCCTCAGACAGCGTACAAATCTTCTTTTGGCGGGGGTGTTGCCAACCAAACGTGCTCCTTTTACACGCTCGTTTACCAGGCAGACGGTGAGTCACGCACGTATCTAACATCTGTGTATTGCCCCGTGTGTAGCCTACCCCTTCAGAGGTCATTCTAGGCTGCGTGTGACACGCATACGTTCATTCTTGTGTTTCTGGGTGCCACAGCGTAGTGCAGGTTTTTCTTTCTGCACACGTGGTCTAGGAGGGGTTGCGTGCACGTCATCTCCCTTTTTTGGGCCTCCTGTGCGTTGCGTGACCCGTCATCTTTCCCCAGGGGTTACATTCAGCCTTGCTAGAGCACTAGGGTACAATTACCATCTGGTACCCAACCCCTTTGACCCCCAATTGCCCAGGACAATAGTCTACATCCACTCCCATACGCACATTAACATCAGTGCCATGGCTGGGAGGCGAGGATTCCGTAAGGGTGGCAAAGGTGGAAGAGCCACAAGTGGTGGCCGTGGTGGATCCGGTAGGGGACGTGGTCGTAACTTGCAGGGTGAGCCTGTCCCCCCATGTGTGGAGGACCAGTCACGGGCACCCATAATCCCCCCCCCCTTCCCCCCTCCCATTGAGGCTGATGTGGCTGACACCATCCATGCTCAGCCCTTGTTGGACCAGCCCATTGTGGCACCAGACCTGGCTGACTCCATGGCTGACTTCCAGGTCAGCAGGGCTACGACACGTGCGCTGGTGCACGTTGATGCCATCATGCCACGTGGATCTGGGGCAGCAAGGTCATCTGCTGCACCAAGGAGGCAGGGCGGAGAGGCTGCAGGGGCAGCTGCGGCTCCATCCACCCCAGCCCTCACACACCCAGCCAGGACAGTGTCGGTCCTAGTCCATGCTGCTGACATTCCCCCTGACACCATCACACTAGACCCAATGCCTGCACCAACTCCCATGCTGAGTGTGCAATCCCACACTCCTGATACAGAGTCCACCAGGGCTCCTGCCCCTAGTGTCCAGAGCGGCGCAGGACACTCAGGATCACCACCACCTTCCAAGCGGAAGAGGAAGAGTGCTCGTCCGGCACAGGCTGATGCCCCAGACACGGCTACACAGTCCGGCCCGTCCAGGAAGCCCAGCTTCACGGATGACGAACTGAATGCACTTGTCGAGTATGTGTCCGGACATGACAACGAGATGGTCATTGTTGCAGGATCCAAGACCACACCTGCACAACGCCAGGCACACTGGCAGACCGTTGCGGACATCGTAAGTGCCCTTGGAATTGTGAGGCGCACAGCCAATGATTGCTATAAGCGCTGGAATGACCTAAAGCGCAGGGCAAAGAGTAAGCTGGCCTCAAGTCATGCCGCAACTCTAGTGACTGGAGGTGGGTCTCCAGTAGTAGACATGGAACTCACTCCACATGAGTCAGTCGCTGGGACCTACGTCACGGAGGAACAGATCCAAGGCGTGGGAGATCTGGCTGATTACGAGGCATTGTCCGGTGAGTGCACATGCATGTGTGTGTCATCCATGTGCATGGTGTGTGTGTGAGGGCTTCTGTTTGTGTGCCAGGTGAGAGTGTGTGCGCCTGAGTCGTATGGGTCAGCCATGTGCTTCATGCAATCCTTCCTGCGCAGCTGCATTTGGCCATAGCAGTATCCCTTCTGCCAAAAGTAGACATCTAGGCCAACTGCACGCCAGTTGCCCTTGAAGTGTCACCTTGCCACAACATATTTGCTTATTTTTCACTGTTCATTCAGTCAGTTTGTTTGCATTCCACCACTTTCACTAGGCATGTCGCTGTCCACTAGTCACATGTCTGACATGGGTATGGTAAAGTGGAGTGACTTTGTTACCTGGATATCATTTGTACACACATGTCCCTGTGCAATTGGACCATTTCAGACTGGCAGCTCCAGGTGAAAAATCTGACCTCTTAGAATTAGAAAAGCAATTACATGCGGGAACTGGACTAAATGAATAGGTGCTGCCCTCCTCTCCATCTTCACTCAATTGCAATGGTACATGCCATCTGTGTGATGGCATGTGTGTTTCACCTGGCAATCACAGGCCAATGTGTGATGCCACTGCCAGGCAGCATGCAGAAAATGTGTTCAGCTTCCATCTTGGTGTCATCAGTGTGTGCCTTTTGCCTGCACTTCATACGCAGTGAGGGTGCATGCATGGGAGGGTTTTAGTCATGTGGGACATGTGTCAATCAAGTACTGGTTCTCTTGCTTCTCAGCCCTCATTGTGTGCCATGGTGCTAATGCCTGTTTCCATTTCTTTGTTTTCATGTCTTTGCAGGGGAAGACGCACCTGATACTGCTGGGGTTGTGGAGATGGTGCAGACCCAGGAGGGGTCCGAGGGCCGACCAACCACCAGTGAGGGACGTGGTGTGGTGGTGGGGGAGAACCCACAAGTGCTGCAGGTCGTGCTCTCAAGGGGTGTCTCTGGCTGCACCTCCCCCGAGCTGTACTCAGGTGTTGATTCGGATGAGACCTACGTGCCGTCGCAGGTGAGTGTTCCAGGGAGGGTTTCTGTTCTGTCTCACCCACCTGCACCAGGGTCAGGACCCTCCATGGGGATGTCAGTGTTGGCAGCTACGCCTTCGGTGGTTACGGATGCAGGGTCACACTCCGCGACATCTGATCCTGTTCCTGGGCCAGCAGATCAGAGGGGGAATGCAGTCCTGCAGCCTCAGGCAGTGCCGGCACAGCAAGGCGCAGTTCGCCTTGCCCCAGACAGGTGTGGTGCCCGCCGACGTGGTGGCCGTACGCCACCCGGCAATACCGCATGGGAGCAATCCATTTACGGTATGGCAACCCAACAGGCTGCATCATCCGAGATGATGGCTCAGGCCATGGATAGGGTGGCCACTTCCATTGTCCCCCCAGAAAGGCTGATGGAGCGACTAGAGCAGGCAACCGACTCCATCTGCCAGTCACACAGGGAGGACATGTTGGGGTCCAACAGGGACAGGCGGGCGGCACTGGCGACTCTGCAGGAGGCCATCTCCATTGAGTCCCAGGGCCACAGGGAAGCCCTGAGGCAGGAGCTCCTTCACCTCAGGACGACTCTTGTTGAGCTTGAGGCTTCAGCACACCAAAGTACAGAACAGCAGCTGGAGCGTCTCACCCGTACGCTCTCAGCTGAGATGCAGGCAACGAGGGCGGAGGTCCGGGCATCCCGTGAGTTGTTGCATGGGGACCTCCGCACACTCATCCTCCAGAACCAGACCTACCACACCCGCATGCTTGCAGCCATGGAGGAGCAGACTAGGGCCTTGCGTGGGCTGCCTCCCATAGTGCAACCACCTCCGGATGCAGCTGCACAGGGTGATAATAGCGACAGCAGTGATACTCCCACAATAGGGTAGCTGTGTGGGCCATGAGCCCATGGAGGTGTTTTATCTTCCCAGGATCCACGCAGGTGGGTTCTGGTGTGCATCCTGTCCTTGGACCTCCTGGGTGGCCTCCCCAACCCCCCCGGGCCCATCAATGGCCATTTTTGATTGTTTCTTATTTTTATTTTTATTTTGATTTCTTTTATTCCCAATTTTTTTGGGACGATCTGTTGGCTTCGATCTGTTGGCTTCCGTGGTTCCTGTGGGCATACGCTGCATTGTGGCTGGGCACATGCAGGCTTGTAATGTATTTGGTTCAGATGCTTGGGTTTGAGTCACACACACCCCTCCTGCTTCCCGTTTCCATGGGCTTGCAAAGGGTGTGCCCAAGTGACAGTGAATTACACAGTGACGTTGGACTCCCATGAGCTGTGTGGCCAGTCTGTAGTCAATACTGTGTATACATTCATAGTGCATATTGCTGTTGTGTTGTACACTGCATGTTGCATTGATGTGTAACTCTTCTTCTGTGTCTACCTCCCAATTTGCAGGTCCCTTCCTCATGTCCACACAAGGACCTCTAGTCTGGAGATGGGGACCATGTCGGCAGCAGTGCACCTACAACTCTACATGGCGACAACACTGCACAGTTGGTAGTGGTGGGAGTGCAGGCATTTCCAGGTGGTGAGACTACTAATATGTAACATTTGTGATGTCATGTTAATGGTACTACGTGCTCAAGTATGTTGGTCCGGCATTGCTGTGAGCATTTCAGGTGTTGCAGGTTTCTAATAGTGCCACTGTACATGGTGAGACTGATGTCATGTTGTGGGGATTACTTTGTTTACCTGCAATTAGCATGACATGGCACGGTGTGACGTGTGGCGGTGCTGGGGTTGGGTTGGCTGACATGACACTGTCCTCTTGTTGCATTTTGCAAGTGGGTATTCATTTTAGCTGCTTCCATGTGTAACTTCACAAAACTGCATTGGTGGTGTCTGTGTGGGTAGGGATGCACACACTGTGACACTTCCAGGTGAACAATCTCAGGCTGACATGGTATTCCCGGTTCATTCTCCAGACATTCAGGATCAGTGTCAGGTTGAGTCATCATTGATTGTCAGATGGAATGTGCCAGGGCAGTGTGCACTCCACAGGGGTGTGATTTCTATGTGAAGTAATTAGCCACTAGCTGTGTACGGGCTGCCTCCCCCCGTGCCCTTTCCCCTCCCATGCGCAGCGGCTGTGCATGTGGTTGGGGATGTGGGGCCACCACCATGTCCACGGCCAGGCCCCGGCGTGTTGCAACGTTGTGCAGGACACATGCTGCCACTATGATCCTGCACACTACTGGGGGAGCGTATAACAGCTGCCCGCCAGAACGGTCAAGGGAGCGAAAGCGTGACTTTAGCACTCCGAATGTGCGCTCCACTATGCCCCTGGTTGTAATGTGGGCTGTGTTATATCTTACCTGGGGTGGCGTGGTGGGGTTCCGAATTGGCGTCATCATGTGGGGGCTGAGAGGGTAGGCACTGTCCCCTGTGGAGGTTGTGATTGGTATCATTGGTGGGGTTGTGACCTTGCTCAGTATCCAACATGCATGCATGTGCAGTGGCATACATACTCACCAAGCAGCCATGTATCGCCATGCCGCCCAGCTTCTAGGTCCCGGCTTAGGGTGGACATTCGGTAAATGAAGCTGTCGTGGGTGGAGCCGGGATAGTTGGCATATACTGAGGTGATGATTCCCTTGGCATTACATGCTACCTGCACGTTGATGGAATGCCAGTGCTTGCGGTTCCTATAGATGTGCTCAGATGCCCTGGGGGGACGTAGAGCCACATGGGTGCAGTCGATGGCACCTAGCACTTTGGGGAATCGTGCCACAGCGTAAAAATCCAGGGCGGCAGCATGCCTTTCTGCAGGTGTTCTGGGCAGGTATATGTGCCTGCGGACTGATGGGCGTGCAGTGATGATGTTCAAGACCTGGTGTAGGCAGCGTGACTGGGTGGCCTGTGACACCCCACCCACTATGGCACTTGTCCGCTGAAATGATCCAGTGGCTAAGAAGTGAAGTACATTGAGGACCTTCTCCAGGGGGCTGAGTGCTTGGGAGCACAGGGTGGGTGATGTGAGGTCATCCTCCCACTCACTCACCAGGTCCAGTATGATGTGTGGTGGAAACCTGTACCTCCCATACACCTGGTCATCAGGCATCCCGAAAAGGCTGGTTCTGGGTGTGAATATTCTGGCCCTGACTATCCTCCTCCTCCTCCTTTGGTAGCCCACTGCCACTGCTGCTAGGAACGGTATGTTCATCCTGCCGTCTGAGCTTGTTATTGTTAAAGTGCGCAAATTTATGCTTTGCGCGTGTTCTAGGCGAGCGTGTGACCCGCGCACCCCTGGAATCCAGTTCCCAGTCCAATAGCGTGTGGAAATTCACACGCACCACGGGATACAGCGTGTGACCCGTGCACCCCTGGAATCCAGTTCCCAGTCCAATAGCGTGTGGAAATTCACACGCACCACGGGATACAGGTTCGCTGACGTACTTGCGTGTGTAAGTGCCCGCACACCCATTAAATACACGTACATAGGCCAATCGCGTGTACGCGCACTTTTGTCCAATTACACGCGATGACACTCTGACGTGCAGTATCTCCACGTGTGCCCCGTCATCACGTGCTGAGTGGGGAACACCCGTGCGGGTCACGTCACAGACGCGCTTACGCGCTGAGGGACTCTGGTCCAATAGAATCGCGTATGCGTGCTGACGCGCTTACGCGCTAAGGGCCTTTCCTCGGATTTCACGCTGACGTGCAGGATTTTCACGTGCCAAATCACTCCGTATCAAGCTGGCCACGCGAAAACACACGGAAGCCCACGCTCCTGCCCAGAAGGCCGAGTTACTGCCCCCCAGTGCCCCGAGCAGCCTCCCACGTGCCATCTGCTGCTGCCTGCCTGCCTGCCTGCCTGCTGCCACCGTGCCCTGCCATTTGGTGCCTGCACATCAGCCATCTGCAGGGGTCCAGTTGCTGTGTCCACCCCTGCTGGAACTGAAGACTCCCGACTGGGATTACATCGCTCCACAGCCCAGCCCCAGGACCCAGTTGCCCACCCACACCTGCCTCTGGGGTTGCCATGTCGGGCACTTCCACATCTGGCACCAGTGGCAACCCCAGGCCAGAGGGGCAGAGGGGCACCAGCTTCACTGTCACCGAAGTTGGTGTCCTGGTGGAGCATGTCCTGGGGCAGTATGATGCCCTCTTTGGATCGTCCCGCGCCAGCCTGCCTGCCTGCTGCCACCGTGCCCTGCCATTTGGTGCCTGCACATCAGCCATCTGCAGGGGTCCAGTTGCTGTGTCCACCCCTGCTGGAACTGAAGACTCCCGACTGGGATTACATCGCTCCACAGCCCAGCCCCAGGACCCAGTTGCCCACCCACACCTGCCTCTGGGGTTGCCATGTCGGGCACTTCCACATCTGGCACCAGTGGCAACCCCAGGCCAGAGGGGCAGAGGGGCACCAGCTTCACTGTCACCGAAGTTGGTGTCCTGGTGGAGCATGTCCTGGGGCAGTATGATGCCCTCTTTGGATCGTCCCGCGCCAGCAAGGAAGGACGGCAGAGGATCTGGGCCGACTGTGTGGTTGCCATCAACGCGGAGGGGGTGGCAACCCGCGACGTCCTGAAGATCAAGAAGCGCTGGGAGGACTTGAGGTCCAGGACCCTTGTGAAGGCCCGGCGCCTCGTGGAGGGGGGCCGGGGCCACATGAGTTCCATCCAGATGAGGGTCCTGGAACGCGTACGCCCAGCGCTCCACGCCCAGATCCTTGAGAGGGAGGCCCGTCTGGAGTTGAGCGGTAAGTGTCCATGCATTACTGTGTGAGACAGGGCATGTTGCGGTGTGCTGGTTCTATGATACTTGCCTGTATGTGTGCCATAGGCCATGTATGCATGTATGTGTGCAGGGACATCATGGTAATGCATGTGCGACCAGTGATGTGTGATGCACATGGTTGTTGCATGTGTTGAAATGCTGCATGGGGAGCCCTATGCAGATTTTGAACATGAGAGCATGCCAGTCTCTGTACCTGGACATGGGTGGGGGTGAGGGATGGGTGCTGATGCCAGGTACATATATGGTAGCCATGTCTGTGTGCCTGACCTGCGTGTCTGTGACTTGTGCATGCCATGGATGCATGACACATGTGTGTGACAATGCACAGATTCAGTAAAGCAGCCAAATTACCCTTGTATCCGCTGTGTTTGGTGTGTTTGGGGCCAGATGGATGTGACTGAGGTGAAGTGTGTGCATGTGATGGGCATGAGCCATGATGCATGTGAGTTACATATCATTGAATGTTTCAAGAGTCCATTGGACATGCATGGAAATGTCCATGGCATGCACCATGCCTGTTACTGTGTGTGTTTTGCCTGGACTGACCCATGTGTTGTGGAGGGACATGATGGAAGTGTACTTTGACAGTGGTGCTCATCTGCTATTGCTTCCTGTCTAGGGGACCATTGTACAGTGCCCTGATGCTTGTGTTCTTTGTCTCCCTCTACGCAGCGGCTAGTGAAGAAGAGGGCGGAGACGGCGCTGTGGAGCAAGGCGGCGGGGATGCCCCCACGGCTGCAGCGGAAGGGGTGGGTGAGCCCCCACAGGGGCCTGCTACGGTGGGAGACGGTGAGGAGCCATCCAGGTTGGTGGTTTGCACAGAGGAGGAGGAGGCCGCCACTGGGGCACACATGGGGCCTGGTGGGGGCACCCCTGCTGGTGCAAGTGGTGCAGTCCAGGGCCAGGGGCAGGAGGCAGCACAGGTCACCGTGGAGGGGCCTGTGCATGTCGCTGTCCCTGACCCTGTGAGTGCACCACCATGCACCAGCAGGGATGCCCCCTCCCAGGCCTGTCCGCAGGTAGAGGGGATGTCCATGTCACCTGACTCCCCTCCACCTGCGGACGTGGGAACCCCTGGCCGTGTGGAGAAGGTCCTGATTGGGGTCGCGATGCGCACGGCTGTGATTCGTGATGCCGTGCGTGCTTCCCGGGAGGAGCACGCACATCATCACGAAGTGCACCGTGCCGACGTGGCCCAATTGGGATCGGCCATGTTCGGGGGTTTCCTGCATGTGTTGGCCAATGTGGCGGCCCTCTCCTCCTCTGTGCAGGCTATCCACCAGTCGTTCTCCTTGCCGTCTTCCAGCCCAGATGCCACCAGGGCCCCCTGTGGACCTGCCCCGACCAATGCAGCCAGCTCGGTGGGGATCCCATCCCTGCCACAGTCGGGAGTCAGAGATCCAGCAGGGGTGGACACCAGAGCAACTGGACCCCAGCAGATGGAGGATGTGACGGCATCATCGGGCAGGGCACGTGCACGACGGCGTCAGTGGTTTCCATCAGCCTGGATGCCGTCGTGCTGGCACAGGCAGTTGCGTCGGAGGCAGCAGCAGGTTCAACGTGGGAGGCATCATGGCTCGGGGCCATCAACATCAGGGGTGCAGGAATCGGCCGGAGGGCAGGAGAACCCTGGAATGGGAGTGGCTTCCGTGTGGGAGCGGTTGTGCCAGCGGATAGGTGCGGAGCGGCAGCGGGCAGAGGAGGAACGGCTCACGATGGTCAGGGCGGAGGACTCCATGCGGAGGGCGCTGAGGCGGGCTGAGTGCCTCGAGGGTCTTCGCAGGGAGTTTGAGCTTGACACTGCGTTATCCCTGCGGGACCTCGGGCCCAGGGAACATGCCCGCCTCCAAGCCATTGACCAGGAGTTCGATGATGCCCTGGCCCATGACAACAACCAGTGAGCCGTCCGAATAGCCCGCTGCCTTTGTATATAGTTGTATAGTTAGGGTTAGGTTTCCTTGGTTTTTTTGATTTTTCTTTTGGTTGCGATTGGACAATGCACCACTTTTTTGTATATAGTTCCGTTTTTAGTTAGTAGTCATAGTTAGGTTTAATTTGGTTGGGCTCATGGACCCAGGATGATCTTCTTCATGGTTCTTCATTGGCTTATTTTAATTTTTCAGATTATTTTCTTGGACATTCATCTTGTTTTGTTTGATTTGCTTTGTGTTTTTTCTTATTTCATTTCCATTCTACTTGCTGTTCAATACATATTATTATTTTAATCTTCAATGTGTCGTATCATCTCATTGCTTTCAGGCATGTCATGTTGGGTGTTTTGTCATTCACTTGCAGCCATTGTGTGTGACAGACATGTGTAGAATTGCATTATTTAAATTGGGGTTGTAACATGTAATTGCCTTTGATATGTGGGTGGGTGTGATAGTTGGTTGGGCCTTTTGGCAGGGGAGGATGGGCATTACGGACATGATTGGGGAATGTTGGGACCCAGGTGCAGGGGGGCATGGATTGGACATGGGTGGGGGCCTGCTGGCAGGTGCCCCACAGTGCTGGGGGGGTGGGGGTGGTGGGAGACATGAGTGGGGGCCTGGTGGAGGGTGCCCCTGCACTGCTGGGGTGTGGGGGTGGTGGGAGACATGAGTGGGGGCCTGGTGGAGGGTGACCCTGCACTGCTGGGGTGTGGGAGTGGTGGGAGACATGAGTCGGAGCCTGGTGGAGGCTGCCCCTGCACTGCTGGGGGGTGGGGGTGGTGGGTGACATGAGTGGGGGCCTGGTGGAGGGTGCCCCTGGTGGCTGGGGGGTGGGGGTGGTGGGAGACATGAGTGGGGGCCTGGTGGAGGGTGACCCTGGTGGCTGGGGGGTGGGGGTGGTGGGAGACATGAGTGGGGGCCTGGTGGAGGGTCACCCTGCACTGCTGGGGTGTGGGGGTGATGGGAGACATGAGTGGGGGCCTGGTGGAGGGTGCCCCTGGTGGCTGGGGGGTGGGGGTGGTGGGAGACATGAGTGGGGGCCTGGTGGAGGGTGCCCCTGCACTGCTGGGGTGTGGGGGTGATGGGAGACATGAGTGGGGGCCTGGTGGAGGGTGCCCCTGGTGGCTGGGGGGTGGGGGTGGTGGGAGACATGAGTGGGGGCCTGGTGGAGGGTGACCCTGCACTGCTGGGGTGTGGGGGTGGTGGGAGACATGAGTGGGGGCCTGGTGGAGGGTGACCCTGCACTGCTGGGGTGTGGGGGTGGTGGGAGACATGAGTGGGGGCCTGGTGGAGGGTGCCCCTGCACTGCTGGGGTGTGGGGGTGGTGGGTGACATGAGTGGGGGCCTGGTGGAGGGTGACCCTGGTGGCTGGGGTGTGGGGGTGATGGGAGACATGAGTGGGGGCCTGGTGGAGGCTGCCCCTGCACTGCTGGGGGGTGGGGGTGGTGGGTGACATGAGTGGGGGCCTGGTGGAGGGTGCCCCTGGTGGCTGGGGGGTGGGGGTGGTGGGAGACATGAGTGGGGGCCTGGTGGAGGGTGACCCTGCACTGCTGGGGTGTGGGGGTGGTGGGAGACATGAGTGGGGGCCTGGTGGAGGGTGACCCTGCACTGCTGGGGTGTGGGGGTGGTGGAAGACATGAGTGGGGGCCTGGTGGAGGGTGACCCTGCACTGCTGGGGTGTGGGGGGTGACATGAGTGGGGGCCTGGTGGAGGGTGACCCTGGTGGCTGGGGTGTGGGGGTGATGGGAGACATGAGTGGGGGCCTGGTGGAGGCTGCCCCTGCACTGCTGGGGGGTGGGGGTGGTGGGTGACATGAGTGGGGGCCTGGTGGAGGGTGCCCCTGGTGGCTGGGGGGTGGGGGTGGTGGGAGACATGAGTGGGGGCCTGGTGGAGGGTGACCCTGCACTGCTGGGGTGTGGGGGTGGTGGGAGACATGAGTGGGGGCCTGGTGGAGGGTCACCCTGCGCTGCTGGGGTGTGGGGGTGATGGGTGACATGAGTGGGGGCCTGGTGGAGGGTGCCCCTGGTGGCTGGGGGGTGGGGGTGGTGGGAGACATGAGTGGGGGCCTGGTGGAGGGTGACCCTGGTGGCTGGGGGGTGGGGGTGGTGGGACACATGAGTGGGGGCCTGGTGGAGGGTGCCCCTGCACTGCTGGGGTGTGGGGGTGATGGGAGACATGAGTGGGGGCCTGGTGGAGGGTGCCCCTGGTGGCTGGGGGGTGGGGGTGGTGGGAGACATGAGTGGGGGCCTGGTGGAGGGTGCCCCTGCACTGCTGGGGTGTGGGGGTGATGGGAGACATGAGTGGGGGCCTGGTGGAGGGTGCCCCTGGTGGCTGGGGGGTGGGGGTGGTGGGAGACATGAGTGGGGGCCTGGTGGAGGGTGCCCCTGGTGGCTGGGGGGTGGGGGTGGTGGGAGACATGAGTGGGGGCCTGGTGGAGGGTCACCCTGCGCTGCTGGGGTGTGGGGGTGATGGGAGACATGAGTGGGGGCCTGGTGGAGGGTGCCCCTGGTGGCTGGGGGGTGGGGGTGGTGGGAGACATGAGTGGGGGCCTGGTGGAGGGTGACCCTGCACTGCTGGGGTGTGGGGGTGGTGGGTGACATGAGTGGGGGCCTGGTGGAGGGTGCCCCTGGTGGCTGGGGGGTGGGGGTGGTGGGAGACATGAGTGGGGGCCTGGTGGAGGGTGACCCTGCACTGCTGGGGTGTGGGGGTGGTGGGAGACATGAGTGGGGGCCTGGTGGAGGGTGACCCTGCACTGCTGGGGGGTGGGGGTGGTGGGAGACATGAGTGGGGGCCTGGTGGAGGGTGACCCTGCACTGCTGGGGTGTGGGGGTGGTGGGAGACATGAGTGGGGGCCTGGTGGAGGGTGCCCCTGCACTGCTGGGGTGTGGGGGTGATGGCAGACATGAGTGGGGGCCTGGTGGAGGGTGCCCCTGGTGGCTGGGGGGTGGGGGTGGTGGGAGACATGAGTGGGGGCCTGGTGGAGGGTGACCCTGGTGGCTGGGGGGTGGGGGTGGTGGGAGACATGAGTTGGACATGGGTGGGGGCCTGCTGGCAGGTGCCCCACAGTGCTGGGGGGTGGGGGTGGTGGGGGACATGAGTTGGACATGGGTGGGGGCCTGCTGGCAGGTGCCCCACAGTGCTGGGGGGTGGGGGTGGTGGGGGACATGAGTTGGACATGGGTGGGGGCCTGCTGGCAGGTGCCCCACAGTGCTGGGGGGTGGGGGTGCAAGGGGACATGAGTTGGTGGTCATTAGTTCAAGGAGACATGTGCCTTTGCTGGGGGGCATGCCCATGGTGGGTGGGCTGCCTGCGGGACATGACCAGGGATGCAGGGTAGTCCCCTGTGGTGTGGGCTGCCTGCAGGGGCCGTGGAGGGTGTACAGGGTACACCTGGGAGGACCCACACTGTCAAATCACATGTGGAACTTCCCGCGCACCCCTGATATACACGCGCCCAGGCTATTCGCGTGTGGAACTTCCCGCGCACCCCTGAAATACACGCGCCCAGGCTATTCGCGTGTGGAACTTCCCGCGCACCCCTGAAATACACGCGCCCAGGCTATTCGCGTGTGGAACTTCCCGCGCACCCCTTAAATACACGCGCCCAGGCTATTCGCGTGTGGAACTTCCCGCGCACCCCTGAAATACACGCGCCCCCAGGCTATTCGCGTGTGGAACTTCCCGCGCACCCCTGAAATACACGCGCCCAGGCTACTTCCCGCGCACCCCTGAAATACACGCGCCCAGGCTATTCGCGTGTGGAACTTCCCGCGCACCCCTGAAATACACGCGCCCAGGCTATTCGCGTGTGGAACTTCCCGCGCACCCCTGGAATACACGTAGCCCGCTCCCCCAGGCCCGATCGCGTGAGGAACTTCACGCGAACCCCTGTAATACACGTAGCCCGCTCCCCCAGGCCCGATCGCGTGAGGAACTTCACGCGAACCCCTGATATACACGTAGCACGCTCCCCCAGGCCCGATCGCGTGAGGAACTTCACGCGAACCCCTGAAATACACGTAGCCCGCTACCCCAGGGCCGATCGCGTGAGGAACTTCACGCGAACCCCTGTAATACACGTAGCCCGCTCCCCCAGGCCCGATCGCGTGTGAAATTTCACGCGAACCCCTGATATACACGTAGCACGCTCCCCCAGGCCCGATCGCGTGAGGAACTTCACGCGAACCCCTGTAATACACATAGCCCGCTCCACCAGACCCGATCGCGTGTGAAACTTCACGCGAACCCCTGAAATACACGTAGCCCGCTCCCCCAGGCCCGATCGCGTGAATAACTTCACGCGAACCCCTGTGATGCACGTACCCTGCTGAAATCGCGTATTAGACTTCCCGCGCACCCCGGTATACACGCACACGTATTTTTTGTCAGCGGGTGTCCGTGTTTGTGGGTACCCCTTTGCACGTCATTTTTCCTGGAGGGCCACAGTATGGGACATTCATCATGGCAGTATATAGGTGCTATTTGTTGGCGCACCTTTTGGCGCACATTTCTTACAGCCGCAGAGACGCTACCGACTGCTTTCTTGTGGCGGTCGTGTTTGTGCCTGTGCGCTGGTTTGAGCGTGCGCTTTTTTGCCCTATTCTATTCCATGAATACGTGTTGTAGGCGAGCGTGTGGGCGTTCCGCGCACTTGTGCCCTGTACTTCCCCCGTGACGCCCACGTTTTGGCAAGTTGTTCCCCATTCCGAGTGTTACGCCCGTGTTCCGCCTACTTTTGTTGCGTGCGCCGCGCTATGTGCGAATTTCGCTGTGGCCTGTGCGATTTTCGCTGTGACCTGGCGCACGCTGTTAGATGGCCTGTGCGCCAACGTGCGCCGCGCACTTTTTTATCGCACATCCGCTGGTTTTCTCGCGCACGGCCTTCCATGAATCGACGTGCGCTGCTTTTCGTGCGATTTTCGCAATTGCACTGCGATTTTCGCTATTCCACTGCGATTCGCACGTTTTTGCCCACTTGCGCCGCTCTAATTATTTCATGAATCGGCCTCTTAGTGAGGGGTTCGATCTTGCATGTTACCCTGCAAAACATATTTCAAGCTGTGTGGTTTATACCTATTTCTTCTCAGAGAGTGTGATGTAAAATTCAGCATTTTGGCCCATTGTTTTACATGTTTTCCTGGTGGGAGAACCCCACCAAGCCCCCTTTGATTGGTCTGGGTACCCTCATTATGCTTCGTCACTTCCACATATTTTTAAAAAAATCACCAGCCACCACTCTATGTAAGTAGCAATCTAATTTGTGGAAACATCTTTTTTTAACCATTGAATATTTCCTGGTATGTGCTCATTTAAAATCAACAAAACAATGCCTGTTCAAAACGGGGAAAGTCATTTGCATACAGAAAATTAGGTAAAAAATGTTTCAGGTGGCTTGTCACATTCCAAGATAACGCTAACTATAGGAACTTTTTACAAATGAAAATACAATTGAAAACAACTCTCACTTACTGCAGTGGTGATTTCAGCAACTTTCTGTAATGTTTTTGTGCTAGAGTTTTTTGTCCTATGGTTGTTTGCGGTAGACCCCTTGTTCCTGCATCAGGATTTTTTCAATACCCAATTCACGGGTCGGCACTTTTCCACTGCTGCCATCCCAATTTGCTGCATCCCCCACAATGCCTCCTGTCTGTGGGAAGAGCGCCAAATCTCACCCCACCTGTCCTTTCCCAACCTTACCCAATACCTCCAATCCAGCAGACAGGGCTAGACCCCCAACACCGCACAGCTGTTCTTCATTCTCTGTCCTCTTTCTCCTTTGCTGATAAAGCAGTCATCAATAAGGCAGCCTTCCTCCATCACGTCTGCACCACTGCTGCGTAAAACCTGTCATGCGCTAAATAGGTAATTCCCATTTAGGAAAAAGGTCATGCACAAATGCACAAGCAGGTCAATAGTGTTATTCTGAGTTGTGAATCCCATGTACACAACTGCATTATGAGGAAACTGCAACACTGAATTATTGGTGGGACGGGTATCTTTGTTCAGCAGTGATCACTAAAGTCTTCGTAATGAGATTAATCATCCTTTCATTTGGTTTCTGTATCGTTATAGTTCGGGCAGAAAGAAATACTTAAACGGAACATGTAATAGCACCACTTCAATAAAAAGCAACTGAGTGCCACTCTTGCACTTCATCTGTGTACTATAGCGGTACAGACTGGGGATGTGGTCATTATCGGAGGATAATGACCCACCCTCAAGTTATGGCCTGCGGTGAAGCCGGGGCCATACGTGGGGGAGTGGACATTATGACAAGCGATAATGACCCCTCCTTGGTTCTATAAAGCTATTAGCCCATGGTGGCAATAGCGATACATATATTGGAGTTTTGGTGATGAAGTAAAGCAACGTTAGTTCATTAGTAACTAAAGTAATTAGCAAACTGTAGTAGTAAATTAAAAGAGGTTTTATTTTGTAGTATTTAAATAACAAGGTTCTCTTCATAAGTTAAATATTTTAATTGCAAATGTGGTTGATCTGAAGCAGGGTTTATATGAACATGCACTAGCTCTAAAAGAAAGTAAACGCAAGCTACGTTTGGAGCTGAGAAAGGAAGGAAGGAAGGAAGGAAGGAAGGAAGGAAGGAAGGAAGGAAGGAAGGAAGGAAGGAAGGAAGGAAGGAAGGAAGGAAGGAAGGAAGGAAGGAAGGAAGGAAGGAAGGAAGGAAGGAAGGAAGGAAGGAAGGAAGGAAGGAAGGAAGGAAGGAAGGAAGGAAGGAAGGAAGGAAGGAAGGAAGGAAGGAAGGAAGGAAGGAAGGAAGGAAGGAAGGAATCTCCAAAACTGAAAAGAACTTGCCTTCTAGTTGCCTCTAGGTGTCACCCTTTAATGTTGTCCCAAACGAACATGCACATAGGGTCTGAAGGTACGTTTTTTTTCCCTGCTGGTATTTATGATAATAGTTTTGCTCAGAACAAAATACGTTTTCAGAAGACAAACATCGTTAATGGAATATTATCTCTTAAAGGGTCGCTCTGAAAAAGTTTTTTTGTTTAAAGCAAGGACCTAGCTCGAGAGCAGCAGAGCGCTGTACAGAATGTGGGTAGCCAGCATTTGGGCTGCCATCTTTTAACACTAGTGCAGTACTGTGAGGTCTCTGCGTCGGTTTGTGTGTCCATTGGAATTATTCCTGGATCAGGTATTGTTAAAAGAGCCATATTTTGAGAGATGTGAAATTGGAGAATTGTGGGGGCATTCCGAGCCGACACCTGGATCGAGTTCCAGAGGGTGGGTGCATGACAAGAGAAGGATTGTTTGCAGGTCATCTCTTTGCGGAGGAGTTGTGATTAAAGCCGGTTGGTCGATTAGCTGCGCGAGGAGCATGTGCCACTAGATATGTGGAGTTTAGCTGTCAGGCACGCTGGTGTACTACTCGTGACTGCTTTGTAGATGATATATGCAGTCTTCAGCAATATTCTGGCCTGGAGAGGAAACCAATATAATTCATGTAGGATGGGGGTAATTTGATCAAAATGTCTGCTTCTTTCACGCCCCTGTGGTGCGCCCCTTCACTGACAAATGAGTTTGATAGGGGCTATAACACATACTTTAACCCGAATCACCCCCTGGCATGAGTGTGAAGTACAGCATGAATTTAGTGCTGGGTTGAGCGCGCTGGGAGCTGAAGCCCTGCACAGGAGTGGACGCTCTCTCCCATGTTGCTGTACCTGCTCAGACTAAAGCAATAGCAGGAGATTTTCTACACAGACCAGAGAACACGTGAGCCTGTCAGAGACTTCGTTACTGTATGTTGGGGGTTATTTGCAATCGAGCTACAGTGCTCGTCGCTTTTGTTTGGGCATTCCAGTGTATATTTTCAGGGTGTTCTCAAATGTAAATCAGTGTTGTATAACTGTTTAGAATAATATCGGGCAAAGGGTATTTTTCCAATATTTATGAAAAGCACAGCTTGTAGTTATTAATAACATATACGAACGCATACATAAAGATGTCCTTCCGAATCGCTGTGTTTAGAGAAAATGCACATAAGTAAAAGTGCTTCCGCGTCATTGTTTGTGACACACATTGCACGCTCTCTTTGCCTCCCTCTCATTGTCTGCCTCCCACTGTCTCACTTCTACTCCTCCTTCTGTCATTCGCTTTGTTTAGGACTCACTTTCTCACACATCCTTCCATCCACATCACACTCACTCTCCATCATTTACACTCGTAACGTCCCCTCTTACACACACACACACACTTCCTCCCTCTCCTTCACATAATCACTCTCTCCAAGAATCACGTGCTCTCCCTTCCAATCCTGTACTCAAGGTTGACCAATCCCCTACTCACTCTTGGTCTCGTGTCAGTTTACCCGCTCATTCTCTGTGTCTCACTCACTGTCTCTAACTCGGTTTCATTCTAAATATGTCTCTTACTAGCAGACTCTCGCTGGTCTTCTCTCTCTCTCATTCCCTCTATTTTTCACTCGCTCTTTCTTTATTTCTTTTTTTCTCCCCTTCTCAATCTCTATCGCCTCACTTTCTCTATCTTTCACGCTCTGTCTCTAGCCCACTCTCTTTTTCACCTATTTGCCCTCTGGGTAGTGATCAGAACTAAATATCTAAATGTGGGAGCAACGAGAGCATCAGGTGATGCGGATATGTGGCATTCATGCTGTGGAAATGCTGACCCGAACCGCCAGTGTGTGCGTGCCTCCTTTCTGCCCGTGACCTCCCAGGTGAGAACCTGCCCCCTTGAGACACCCTTGCCCCCTGAATCCGGCCTTAGATACAATTTTAAATCCCCACTCAGCCCGCGTTCATTCAGCCCGCTGCCCCTGGCCCTCTCTGTTGCTCGTTTCTCCCTTCCTCCCACCCCCAGCCCTCCCTGAGACGCCTTTGCCCCTGAATCTGGCCTTAGATACATTTTTAAATACCCCCTCAGCCTGCTTGCAGCCCGCTGTCACAGGCCCTCTCCGTCGCTCGTTTTCTCCCTTTGAAATGCCCTCAGCCCCCCCTCCTCCCGTGATTGGCTAATTCCCTTCCGTGTTATGCTGACCGGAACCACCAATGCCTGCGTGCCCCGTGCCCCCTTTCTGCCTGTGACCTCCCAGGTGAGCACCTGCCCCCTTGAGATGGCCTTGCCCCCTGAATCCGACCTTAAATACAATTTTAAATCCCCCCTCAGCCCGCTTGCAGCCCGCTGCCACAGGCCCTCTCCATCGCTCGTTTTCTCACTTCCCCCGCCCCCAGCCCTCCCTCCTCCCGTGATTGGCTAATTCCCTTCCATGTTATGCTGACCTGAACCGCCAGTGCCTGCGTGCCCCCTTTCTGCCCGTGACCTGCAAGGTGAGCACCTGCCCCCTTGAGACGCCATTGCCCACTGAATCTGGCCTTAGATACAATTTTAAATCCCCCACGCAGCCGCGTGCAGCCCGCCAGCCCAGGCCCTCTCTGTTGCTCGGTTTTCCCTTCCATGTTATGCTGACCCGAACTGCCAGTGCCTGCGTGCCCCTTTTCTGCCCGTGACCTCCCAGGTGAGTACCTGCCCCTTTGAGATGACCTTGCCCCCTGAATCCGGCCTTAAATACAATTTTGAATTCCCCCTCAGCTCGCGTGCAGCCCGCCGCCCCAGGCCCTCTCCGTTGGTCGTTTCTCCCTTACACCCACCCCTGGCCCTCCCTCCTCGCGTGATTGGCCAATTCCTTTCCGTGATATGCTGACCCAAACCGCCAGTGCCTGCGTGCCCCTTTTCTGCCCGTGCCCTCCCAGGTGAGCACCTGCCCCTTTGAGATGACCTTGCCCCCTGAATCCGGCCTTAAATACAATTTTGAATCCCCCCTCAGCCCGTGTGCAGCCCTCCACCCCAGGCCCTCTCCGTTGCTCGTTTCTCCCTTCCACCCACCCCTGGCCCTCCCTCCTCGCGTGATTGGCTAATTCCCTTCCGTGTTATGCTGACCCAAACCGCCAGTGTGTGCGTGCCCCCTTTCTGCCCGTGACCTCCCAGGTGAACACTGCCCCCTTGAGACGCCCTTGCCCCCTGAATCCGACCCTAGATACAATATTAAATCCTCCCCCAGCCCACGTGCAGCCCGCCGCCCCAAGCCCTCTCCGTTGCTCGTTTCTCCCTTCCACCCAACCACAGCCCTCCCTGAGACAACCTTGTCCCTGAATCCGGCCTTAGATACATTTTTAAATCCCCCCTCAGTCCACGTGCAGCTTCCTACCCCAGGCCCTCTCTGTCATTCGTTTTCTTCCTTCCACCCGCCCCCAGCCTTCCCTCCTCCCGTGATTGGCTAATTCCCTTCTGTGTTATGCTGACCCGAACTGCCATTGCCTATGTGCCCCCTTTCTGCCCGTGACCTTCCACGTGAGCACCTGCCCCCTTGAGATGGCTCCCCCTGCAGTTCCCGAAACCTTCTTCCACTCACACTTACAAGCCATACTTGGAAAGACCTGTGACTATCAGCCTAAATCTATTCATGACAGGATTGTAAATGATGGCTTTCATTGCATACTAACATACCTGTCAATCTTAACAAATGCCACACCTGGAGAGATTTGTATAGTCTAGACTGCGCCATACTTAGTTGAAATTGTGAACTTCAGCCTGTGTCGCATCTTGAGAAATTGAATGAAAGCATATGCCACACTTAGATGTAATTGTGAACTTTAACCTTGGATAGAATCATGAACTTTAGCCTGAGCCCCACTTAGATGAAATTGTGAACTTCAGCCTGTGTCGCATCTTGAGAAATTGAATGAAAGCATATGCCACACTTAGACGAAATTATGAACTTTAACCTTGGATAGAATCATGAACTTTAGCCTGAGCCCCACTTAGATGAAATTGTGAACTTCAGCCCGCGTTGCATCTAGATAGAAATGTGAATGATAGCATGTGCCTCTCCTAGAATGAATTGTGACCCTCAGCCCGGCCCACACCTAGATGGAATGGTGAACTTTAGCCGGCACCACACTTAGATGAAATTATGAACTCTAGCCTGCGCCACACCTAAACAGAAATGTGAATGATAGCATGTGCCACACTCAGATGAAATTGTGAACTTTAGCATGTGCCTCACTTAGATGAAATTATGACCTTAACCTGCCCCATACTTAGATGGAACCGTGAACTAGCCTGCGCCACACCTAGACAGAAATGTGAATGATAGCATGTGCCATACTCAGATGAAATAGTGAACTGTAGCATGTGCCTCACTTAGATGAAATTATACCTTTAACCTGCCCCATACTTAGATGGAATCGTGAACTAGCCTGTGCCACACCTAGACAGAAATGTGAATGATAGCATGTGCCACACTCAGATGAAATTGTGAACTTTAGCATGTGCCTCACTTAGATGTGATTATGAACTTAACCTGCCCCATACTTAGATGGAATTGTGAAATTTAGCCTGAGCCGCACCTATATAGAAATGTGAATGATAATATGTGCCACACTTTTATGGAATCGTGAACTTTGGCCTGCGTCACATCTTGATTGAAATTTGGGAATAGCATGTGCCACACCTAGATGAAATTGTGAATGTTAGCATGTACCCCACTTAGATGGAATCATGAACACTAGCCTGCGTCGCATCTAGATAGAAATGTGAATGAAAGCATGTGCCACACTTAGATGAAATTGTGAACATTAGCCTGCGCCACTCTTGGATGAAATTGTGAACTCTAACCCCCTGGCGCATCTAAATAGAAATGTGAATGATAACATGTGCCACTCTTAGATGGAATTGTGAACCTCAGCCTACCCACACCAAGATGGAATCGTGAACTTTAGCCGGCGCCACACATAGATGAAATTGTGAACTTTAGCCTGCGCCACAACTAGATGAAATTGTGAACTTTAGCCTGCGCCACACCTAGATAGAAATGTGAATGATGGCATGCGCCACACTTTGATGAAATTGTGAATGTTAACGTGCGCCACACTTGGATGGAATCGTGAACACTGGCCTGCGTCCCATCTTGATAGAGTTGTGAATGTTAGCATGTTCCCACTTGAATGGAATCATGAACGCTAGCCTGCGTCGCATCTAGATAAAAATGTGGATGATGACATGTACCCTACTTAGATGAAATTGTGAACATGCATGCGCCACTCTTAGATGAAATTATGAATGGCAGTCAGTATCGAATCCACCATCTAGATAGAAAGACAAGGAAAATGGACGGAATAGACGAAACGGATAGAATGGATAGAACACATGAAATGAATACGACACATGGAATGAACGAAATGGTTAAATAGATAGAGGGGATGAAATTGATGGAATGGATAAAGTGGATAGAATGAGTGGAATGGATAAAGTGGATGGAATGGTTGAAGTGGATGGAGTGGATGGAATAGACAGAAGGGATGGAATAGACAGTGTAGATGGAACGGACAGAATAGATGGAATGGATGGAATTAATAAAAGTGATTGAATGGATAGAGTGGACTGTATGGATAGATTGTATGGAATGGGTAGAGTGCATGGAGTGGAAGGAATGAGGGAACGGACAGAGTGGATGGAACAGACAGAGTGGATGAAATGGACAGAGCAGATGAAATACGAATGTAAATATATGTAAATGTTAACCTACTCCCCGATTCCCTGCTGTTGCTTTATATCAGTATCCCCTCCTGTCGCTGTAAGCCCAGCCCCCTGTCTCTATCTGTCCGTATGTCACTCCCCTCCCTGCCATCCTGTTCACTGCCTGGTCTCGCGCACTTTAAAATGTAACCATCACATCACTACGCTTACTCTCTACTATACACCATCATTCAACTAGAACACAGCTATACCTCTGACTAATTCGGCCTAGCTGTCCACATACAAACATGACCCCATGTTCACCTCATCACTTGATAAAATGCAGCTAGCTGAGCGCATTCCGGCTAATTGCTCACATAGGCATCTGTAACGCTCACCTGACTCCCACGGGGGCGCTGGCCTGGTTCGCGCTGCTGTGACCTCGTCTAAGGTGATGCGCAGGGTTCGGAAGACGGACTGGACCGGGCCCCAGATCTGGCTTGTCTGACTCGCAGAAGTATCCTTCTGTAGGTGAGAATAGGGGGTTAACTGTCTGCGGGGTAATGCAATCGGCCTCCCACTTACCCCTCTCACCCTCCTCAAAACCCTTCTGTGCTTCCCCATAGCGTCTCACCTTAGGGTCTGAAAGGACGAGCTCTCCATCCTGCTTCTGATGCAGGGGCGCGTTGGTATCCAGTTACGTCACTGGATTTTCGGATGGGTGAGAACCAAACTTGCTTGGCTTCCAGGTAAGTTTTTCTATAAGTGGTTCCCCTTGTGTCCATGCATTAATGTTCTAATGCTAGTGTCTTTTTCCCCATAGGGGCCGGGGTACGGAATGCCGGGGAACAGGCACCGACCCGAGGTGAGCGGTGAAATCCTTGTGGAAATCAGGTAAGTCTTTAATGAGTGTTTTGGTAATGTCTTTTCATTCACTCATTAACGTTGATGTCTTTTTCCCCTTAGGGGCCGGGGTCCGAAAATGCCTGGATGCGGCGCGGGCCCGAAATGAAAAGGGAATGACCCAACAGGTAAGTCTTGACATGGAGTTTAGCGTCCCTTTTCCCTTCTTTCTCTCACCTTTGTTCTTGTCTTTTTCTCCCTAGGCGCGGGGGCGCGACTGTGAATCCGGATGGTCGCTGCTGAACATGGAGGCGCCCTGTAAAGGTGAGTAGAATGCGGCGCTGCAGCGATCGATGCGATGTGCTTTTAAAAATAAATGTCTTCCTTTTCAGGATTGTCGGCGAAATGTCTCTGGGATGCAGATTTAGCAGGTGAGGCCTTTTCCTTCTTCTGTTCTCTTGTTCCCTTCCTTTGCAGGTGATTCAGGATGCTGGCAGGTGTGGCAGAAGTCAAGATGCAGGAGCAGACACGGTGAGCGTCCAGCTGCTAGATGCAGAACAACGCGAAGCACGTGTGGCTGATCGGGTGTGGTTTAAATAGCCTTGGAAGAAGTTCCTAGAATGTGTCCTTCCTCCAATCAGGTATGTATCCTTCCCCGACCACGCCCGGGTGGTAAATGAGTCCCACAGGTAAAGTAGTTCCTTTCAGGCCTCAAGGAGGCCGGGGTTCTGCAGCATGGTCTGCATCAGGTAAGTGCACCCAAACACTTTCATAATGAGCCTGGCGCCTATGGCGCCAGGACTGACGTTTTCTATGAGCCTGGAGCCATAGGCGCCAGGACGCTGTCCAAAGGGCCCCTATAAGGGGTTGCTGGGACCTTCCCCGGGGACTTGATGTCCGCTTTCGGGGACGCAGGGCCTGAGCCGGCTCCCCGGGAGCGGGCATCGTGACAGCACTCCCCCCCAAGGCCCCTCCCAAGGTTGTTCCCTCCGGGGGTTTTGGTTTGTTTGGGAAGAGTCGGTGGAATTTCCTGACTAATCAAGGTGCATGCACATGGTCACTGGGTTCCCACGACCTCTCCTGAGGTCCGTACCCCTTCCAATCAATTAGGTAGAAAAGCTTTGACCTAAACATTTTTGAATCTAAAATGTTCTTCACTTCGAATTCGGGTTCTCCATCTATTTGAATAGGTTCTGGAGGTTTGAGTAGTCGGGTTCCGGGGACCACTGGTTTCGAAGTGACACATGAAAAACAGGGTGAATTTGCATATTAGCTGGTAATTCAAGTTTAACCGCTACTGGGTTAATTATTGCCGTAATAGAATAAGGTCCCAGATATTTTGGGTTAAAAGTTCAAGGCCCTTTGAGCGGTAAATGTCTGGTAGCTAACCACACTTGATCCCCAATCTGATACGGAGGTGCTTCACTCCGATGTAGGTCAGCATTCTCTTTGTATTTTCTCTTGGCTTGTTGTAAATGCGTGGTTGCCTCTTTGAAGGCTCGGGTAGTGGTAGAATGCAGATGTTCTACTGCGGGCACTACGAGGTTCTGAGGTGAGTCGAGGTTTGAGGTTCGAGGGTGATGTCCAAACAGGGTATAAAAAGGACTATGGCCAGTTCCAGAGTGTACTGAATTATTATATGCGTATTCGGCTATCCAAAGAATGTCTTTCCAGTTGCTTTCAGATTGCTGTAACATACACCGTAAGTACTGCTCAAGGGTCTGATTTGTCCTCTTGGTCTGACCATCGGTCTGAGGGTGGTGACTGGTCGATAATCTTACGTCGATTTGTGCCATTTGACAACATTTGCGCCAGAAGTGGGAAATGAATTGGCTTCCCCGGTCAGAGATTAGTATAGATGGGAATCCATGTAGCCGAACAATATTTTCGAGGAATTCTTTGGCTAGGACAGAAGCTGAAGGTAAACCTTTCAAAGGAATGAAGTAGGCCATTTTGGAAAACAAATCCACAATTACCAGAATGGTATTGTATCCCGAACAAGGAGGCAAGTCCGTAATAAAATCCATTGATAGGGTGTGCCAGGGTGCTGGCGGTATGTCTAGAGGTTGAAGGAGACCGGCTGGTCTTTTCCTTTGACCTTTATTTTGGGCGCAAACACCACAGGACATCACAAAAGATTTAACATCTTTTCGCCAAGAGGGCCACCAGAATTGTCGTTTCACCTTTTCCATTGTCTTGGCAATACCGGGGTGTCCCTCTATTAATGTATCATGATAAGCTGAAATAACTAGTTCGTGTAAATCCTTGTGCGGCAGGAATAAGCGTCCTTGGTAATAAGGTAAACCATTATCTATGGTAAAGTCTGATCCCTTTTGTATCCAATCCGGTAGGACTGTAGGGTCCAGGAGTTGTTTCACTCTGACTTGAATGTCTTCAAGCGTCTGTAACGAAGTCATGCCTAGAATTCTCTGTTCGGGAATTATGGGTACTGGTTCTGAGTTTGTATCAGATTCTCCCATTCCAATTCGGGATAAGGCGTCTGCTTTGCCGTTCTTGCAGCCAGGTCGATAGGTTATCACGAAATCAAATTCAGCGAAAAACAAAGCCCATCGGAGCTGCCGTGATGACTGAGCCTTGGCGGTTTTCAAATACTGTAAATTCCGGTGATCAGTGATCACCGTGATGGTATGTCGAGCGCCAAGCAGGTAATGCCGCCAGGCTTTAAAAGCGGACTTTATGGCTAACAGTTCTTTGTCAGTGATTGCGTAATTAATCTCTGGTGCTGAGAATTTTCTGGACCAAAATGCTACGGGATGCAGTTGGTTGGTTTCAGGATCTCTTTGAGACAGAACTGCTCCCATGGCTAGGCTGGATGCGTCAGTTTCGACGACATACGGGAGATCTGGACGTGGGTGTTTCAATATAGGTGCGGAGGTAAACTTAGCTTTTAAATCCTGGAAGGCCTGCTCGGCTTCTTCAGACCATTCAAAACGTTTATTTTTCCTCAAGAGTGCAGTAATGGGTTGTACTATGCGTGAAAATTCCGGGATAAACCTGCGATAGAAATTGGCAAAGCCGAGCATGCTTTGAACCCCTTTTACAGAGCTAGGTGATGGCCATTTGAGGATGGCATCCACTTTTCTTGAGTCCATTCGGACTCCTTTGGGTGTCAGGATGAAACTCAACTTCTGTAGTATGGAAAACACATTTCTCCAGTTTAGCAAATAGTTTGTGTTGGCGCATTTTTTCCAGAACTGCCCTAACTTGTTTTCTGTGATCAGATTCCGAAGAGGAATACACTAGAATGTCATTGATATAGACGACAACACAAACATCGATGAGTTCCCGAAGGACATCATTCATGAAGAATTGGAAGGCAGCAGGCGCATTGCACAACCCGAAAGGCATTACCTGGTATTCGAATAATCCATATTTTGTACGGAAGGCTGTTTTCCATTCGTCGCCTTCTTTTACTCGCACCAGATGATATGCCCCCCGGAGATCTAACTTGGTGTATATGCAAGCGTCCTTCACCTGGTCAAGGAGTTCAGGAATCAGAGGCAGAGGATAACGGTTTTTAACCGTTATCTGGTTCAATGCGCGGTAATCGATACAAGTTCTAAGGTCGCCTTCTTTTTTAGGCACGAAGAACAAAGCCGAAGATGCCGGGGACTTTGACGGGCGAATAAAACCATTGGCGAGGTATTGATCCAAATATTGTCTCAAATGCAGGTTCTCAGGTTCGGTAAGGGCATAAATCCCGCTACAAGGGAGTTGTGCACCGGGCACCAGATCGATTTGGCAATCGTACGATCGGTGAGGAGGTAACGTGTTGGCCTGTTCCTTTTGGAAGACGTCCTGAAAGTCCTGGTATTCCGGAGGTAATTGCATGGAGGCAGAGGTTACAGATGCTAGATTAATCTTCAGGTTTTCTGGATAGCATGTTTGTGCACAATCCGGGAAGGTTATTCTCTTAGCTCGCCAATCAATTCGAGGATTATGTGTCTCTAACCAAGGAATTCCAAGAATAACCTGAAACTGTGGAGCCTTGATTACATCAAACACAACTGCCTCCCGATGGCCGTCAGGACCAATAAGAGTCACCCCAGTAGTGGAATGTGTTACCGGTCCAGAGGCAATTTCAGTTCCATCGACTGTGGTGATGACATCTTTGCTGGTTTTAGGACGGAGAGGGAGGTTAATCCTAGAGGCCAATTCACGATCCACATAGTTTCCAATAGCCCCACTATCGATGTATGCCTTTATTGCATGCAACCGCTTAGGCTTTTCTGGATCTACGAGAACCATTGGCACAATGAAATGCGAGGTCTGAGAGTTAGTTTTCAAGCTCGGCAAGCGGACCCCTACGCTTGTCGGGCTGAGTCGTTTCCCGAAACAGATTCTTCATGGTTTTTATCAGCGGCTCCTATCGCTTTTCGGGGCGGTTTTGCCGGGCAATCTCGTAGAAAGTGTCCAGAGTTCCCACAATAAAGACATAATTTTAACTGCCGCCTCCTTTCACGTTCCTTTTGAGTTAAGGGTTCTTTAACCCCTCCAATTTGCATAGGCTCAGAGACATCAACTCCCTTGGGGTTAGCGTGGGTCTTGACCAACACCCGGGTCTCAAACCTGGACCGATCTGTTTTTCTGTTTTGAAGTCTGTAATCCAATTGGACCACTAAGTCTATATATTCTGTGCATTCTTGGGGCGGATTTACAACTTGGGCCAAGACATCTTTAAGTTCTCGGCGTAGACCTCGATAAAATAACGTGACTCTTTTATCCTCTGGCCATCCCGTTTCCACAATTAGTCTATTAAAGGTTGCAATATAGGATAGGAGGTCCTGATTGCCCTGTCGCAGGGATAGAAGTTCGTCATCCAGAGCCTGCCCCTGAGAGTGTCGAGCAAATAACCTTTCCATGCTTGCTTGAAATCCTTGAAAATCACGGAGAATCGGGTCATCTTGAGTAACCAGTGGAACTGACCAATCGGCAGCGCAGCCGCTGAGATATGACAATACAAAGGCTACTTTGGTCTGATCATTAGGGAAGGCCCCAGGTCTGCATAGGAAGTGCAAACGACACTGATTCATGAATACGGCGAATCGTTTGGGGTCCCCAGCAAAGCGTTCAGGTGGGGCCAGCAGCATGTTTCCAGGTAGATTAATCTGCACAGGGTTACTGGGAACCACAGGAGCGGGGTTCCCTCCGGAACAGGGTAGAGGAGTTTGTCCAGCTTGACCTTGCAAAAGCTGTCTGGCCAGGTCATCAGTTCTTTCCTTTGATATTATTAATTCCCTCTTGAGGGCATTAGTCTCTTGACGAGCGGCATGTACTTCGGCCCGTAATTCCCCCAGTAATTGGGCCAACTGATCAGTCTCAGAAGTTTCCATAGCGCCTGGGTGGGAATTTGTGGGGAAGGCTTCGCGTTCTGTAACGCTCACCTGACTCCCACGGGGGCGCTGGCCTGGTTCGCGCTGCTGTGACCTCGTCTAAGGTGATGCGCAGGGTTCGGAAGACGGACTGGACCGGGCCCCAGATCTGGCTTGTCTGACTAGCAGAAGTATCCTTCTGTAGGTGAGAATAGGGGGTTAACTGTCTGCGGGGTAATGCAATCGGCCTCCCACTTACCCCTCTCACCCTCCTCAAAACCGTTCTGTGCTTCCCCGTAGCGTCTCACCTTAGGGTCTGGAAGGACGAGCTCTCCATCCTGCTTCTGATGCAGGGGCGCGTTGGTATCCAGTTACGTCACTGGATTTTCGGATGGGTGAGAACCAAACTTGCTTGGCTTCCAGGTAAGTTTTTTCTATAAGTGGTTCCCCTTGTGTCCATGCATTAATGTTCTAATGCTAGTGTCTTTTTCCCCATAGGGGCCGGGGTACGGAATGCCGGGGAACAAGCACCGACCCGAGGTGAGCGGTGAAATCCTTGTGGAAATCAGGTAAGTCTTTAATGAGTGTTTTGGTAATGTCTTTTCATTCACTCATTAACGCTGATGTCTTTTTCCCCTTAGGGGCCGGGGTCCGAAAATGCCTGGATGCGGCGCGGGCCCGAAATGAAAAGGGAATGACCCAACAGGTAAGTCTTGACATGGAGTTTAGCTTCCCTTTTCCCTTCTTTCTCTCACCTTTGTTCTTGTCTTTTTCTCCCTAGGCGCGGGGGCGCGACTGCGAATCCGGATGGTCGCTGCTGAACATGGAGGCGCCCTGTAAAGGTGAGTAGAATGCGGCGCTGCAGCGATCTATGCGATGTGCTTTTAAAAATAAATTTCTTCCTTTTCAGGATTGTCAGCGAAATGTCTCTGGGATGCAGATTTAGCAGGTGAGGCCTTTTCCTTCTTCTGTTCTCTTGTTCCCTTCCTTTGCAGGTGATTCAGGATGCTGGCAGGTGTGGCAGAAGTCAAGATGCAGGAGCAGACACGGTGAGCGTCCAGCTGCTAGATGCAGAACAACGCGAAGCACGTGCGGCTGATCGGGTGTGGTTTAAATAGCCTTGGAAGTTCCTAGAATGTGTCCTTCCTCCAATCAGGTATGTATCCTTCCCCGACTACGCCCGGGTGGTAAATGAGTCCCACAGGTAAAGTAGTTCCTTTCAGGCCTCAAGGAGGCCGGGGTTCTGCAGCATGGTCTGCATCAGGTAAGTGCACCCAAACACTTTCATAATGAGCTTGGCGCCTATGGCGCCAGGACTGACGTTTTCTATGAGCCTGGCGCCATACGCGCCAGGATGCTGTCCAAATGGCCCCTATAAGGGGTTGCTGGGACCTTCCCCGGGGACTTGATGTCCGCTTTCGGGGACGCAGGGCCTGAGCCGGCTCCCCGGGAGCGGGCATTGTGACAGCATCCTCCAGGCCTAACGCAGCCAGAACCCAGTCTGGGTGTCCAGCCACCAGAGTGCACACATCTAACCGACATCCACAACACCACACCTAACACTAGGATGCAGCTACCATCCGGCAATTACATCAGATGCACACATAACTGGTGCACCCAAACACCCTACAACACTATCCCTCTCTACTGACCAGAACTACGGTTCCCGAGGACATTCAACCTACCAGCGCTTTGAGGTCATGCTAATGATATATAAAGCGCGATATAAATGCCAAGTAACATAACATAACAAATGTTAGTTCACAGACTCTTTAGAAACTGTCCTGCAGAGATTAGTTTGATATCCAGTGATGCTGGTGCAGCTGATGTGCTGGAAACGTGTTTGCTAGAAGAAGCTATACAGTAGTAGAAGTGCACCGAAAAAAGTAGTGGAACTGTGGTCTCGGCAGGGGAGTGGGTAGGTGGAAGCATAGTGCAACATGTGACAAGGTGTTGCAGAGCCGGGGCCTTCCAATAGTCTAAGTGACTTTCAACTTCTTATTTCAACTTTACACTTCAACAGGGACATGAACGGGCAAATCCTCTATACAGAATGTTGAATATGGTCATAAAAAGTAAAGGAATAGTAAACATAAATAAATAAAAGAAGTGGATCACCACTCCCGACCGTTCCGGCTCATTTTGAACACTGGAGCAAAGATGGAGAGAACGGAATGCCAGAAATGGAGTTTCTTCGTAGGGTGCATATGCACTGTGATCTGTGCCTAGAGTTATCAGCCCAAAATGGCTGCCTAGGGTGCATTGCAAAAGAAAGCATGGTCGTTTCGAAGGGGGTGGGGGCTGCAGATCAGCTACAAAAGGCAATGAAAACACATGAAATAGATCAGGGGGAGCCTATGTCCTCCGCACAGCAGCAGGTGCAGACAGACGCCATCTCAAGTATTGCTTTTGTGTTAGTAGGAGGAACCTTCCTGTCACTAGCCTCTGAGGGCCACACATGAAACTCTGCAGAGGATGGGCAGAATTGGGGGCTGCAGGGGATTACTGGGGCAGCCCTGGGCCACCGAGTGTGAACTATATGGGGGATTGTGGATGTATTAAATGCAAAGGTGGTTGTGTATGGAAGCGAGCAGCACACTTTTCCTTCTGACAGGTTTTACAAGTTTTCATTGGTTTAAACTGAAAATTGGAACCTTGTTTCAGAGGGTTGATCACTCAGGCCACAATCTTATCGCAGTCTTGCATTAAGCAACACGTGAAACAATCTTGCGCCTTGAAACATTTGTGTATAGGCGCGTTATAAATGACATATTGTATCATATATTATTGTTATTTCGAGGCCCGTATGTCTTTTTGAGCAAATTGTCTGCTAGGACTGTTTGCACCTCTTCTTAAATCAGGGCACTTATCAATTCGTTCATGCACCTTTAGGCCATTCCATTGTTCGGGGCATGGCGATTGTGGAAGAAAGATGTGGATCCCTAATGAATAAGGGGGGTAACTACGAGGTTGGAGGTAAGTACCGGTCATTACCGACATGGAGCAAAGACCGTGTCTGTGCTGGCAATAGACCGCTAAAAGCGGCCTATTATGACTTTGCGGGCACAAGTTTAGTGCCATGCCAGTAAAGACCCTATCGCCATGCCGGTAAAGGGCGAAAAATCGCCCTTACCGGCATTGCGCGAAACATAGAGGCTCCACCGCCATCCAAGCCATCTGTATAAGCGGTGACCGCAAATAAGCAGAACCGGAACAAGCATCATCGCACAGGAAAGGGAAGGAGCACGGCAGCCAACTTTAAAAACACAACCCATTGCCATCCTCCACAACCAGTAGACATCTGACCACCACAGCTGTACCACACCTCCACCACCAACTGCTGCATTTTACCATGCCGAAAGCAGTAAAAAAAAGCACAGATCGCCTGCGCAAGGAGCGCTTCTCCCGAGAGGAGTTGACCATGCTGGCGGAGACGCTGCAGGAACATGCAGATGTTGTCTTCTCCTCTGACATGTCCCGCCCTGCAGTGCAGCGTAAGAAACAGATATGGGCGGAGGTTGCTCAGAAAGTAAGTGCCGTTGGCACCACACCCCGCACTCCCAAAAATGTCCGGAAGCGCTGGGACGATCTGCGTTTACGCGTGTGGAGCATTCTCTCCGCCAACCGCCAGCTGGGGATGGCGACATGTGGAGGTGCGGACTCCCCCATCAAATTGCAACCGTGGGAGGAGATCTGCACAAGCACAATAGGGATGGAGGCCATAGAAGGAGTTGGGGACATGGAGCGAGGAGCCCTGTCTTCGGCAGATGCAGGTAGGTGTCACAAAACAAACACTCAAAAGTACTAAATGATGTCCCCTGAACTGACAGTGCAATGATGGGAGGCAGGGCCCACCAGACACATAATTGCAAGACTGCCTACAGGCAGTGCACAGCACCAACTCGTCCACATTCATGATGCACCCCATATATGTCACTTCCCAGACGCATCCCTTCATTACCCACCCAAAAGCCAAGCAACCCGTGTGTCACTACCCCAAAGGCAATCTCCTGCCATTCCATAGAGAAACAGCAAAACCAATGCATACATGATGCACATTGACCCATCACTAATGCCCTCCCTCTCTTGCTCCCCCACAGGCACGCAATCAGACACTGATGAGCAGGACAACAAGGAGAATGCTGCAACGCCCCTGCAAGAAGGCCAGGGGCATGGAGGGACCAGACTGCCCCTCTACATCAAGGGGAAGAGCGCAAGCTACAGTTTTGCGCAAGGGCAAGATAACCCCAGTAATTCCACCACCAATTAGCATTACGGCCAACACAACAGCACCCACACCAGCCACCAACACCCAGGAGGCAGTGGCTGAAGGCACTGTTTAGGGTGCCAGCAGTATTGTTGGGGAGACAGCTGCCACAGCAGCCGTGTCCAACGATGAGGCTGAAAGACTCACACAAGGCACAACTGCCGCTACTGGGCCAATGCATTCGCCACAACTCACACCAACCAGCATTGACGACATCAACAGGCAAGAGCTGTCTCCTGGGGAGTCATGGGCTGCCAGTTTCAGCCCCCCACAAAGCCTGCCTGAGGAACCAACGATGGCAGTGGCACATCATAGCTCCACCAGTGTCCCAATCAGCCGAGAGGGGATGAGGGCGATTCAACAACGGCAGGATGAGCTGACAGGGCTGTTAACCCAGCATATCACAGAATGTGTACATGCAAGTAATGAGATGAGGGAATGCGCCTCTTCCATCAGATCTGCTATAGAGACAAGCTCCAAAGAAATTTGTAGCGAATTGGAAGCGATGAGACAGGTACTCTCACAAATGGTGGCAGCAATGCAGGCCATGGCCCCGGCACAAGTGGCCGAACAACCTGTCACAACATCGAGTGCTAGCTCCACGAGGACCAGCCCCGTGCATAGGTCTGGACGGAACCTGCGCAGGTCCTCCAAGGGTCCACCTGATGCCTGAAGAGGAGAAGGGGTGTAGGCTCTGGCAGGCATCCTGAACTCATGTTGACTTACGGTGCAATGCAAGTGCACACCATGTGTGGCGAAGTTGAGGGGGGAGGAGGGAGAGGGTGTGTGGGGAAGTTGAGGGGGAGGGAGGAGAGGGTGTGTGGGGAAGTTGAGGGGGGAGAGGGTGTGTGGGGTGGAGGGCTTGTGCACTTTGTTATGTTCATTTAATACACCTGTTGGATAATCATAACTCACATGTGTGGACATTGCTAATTGTGTACGTGTGCTTTATTGGTGAACAGTCTACAGTGTCCGTGTCCCTGACACACCCAGTGCCCTGAGTGCCACCTCCATGTCACACCCCCCCATCCATGTGTGCTAGAAACATTGGTTAATCAGAGTCAGCTGCATGTCTCGTCCCTCCTGTGCATCGCTGCCTTCCTGAAGTGCAGCCACATCTCCACCCTCCTCATCCTCATCGTCAGGTAGTTGCAGTTCAGCGTCAGGGGGCAGAGGCACATTCTGTCTGATGCACATATTGTGTAGCATGACACATGCCATGACGATCTTGCCCACCTTCTCATGGCCTTACAGGAGTGCCCCACCAGACCTGCTGAGGCAGCGAAACCGTGCATGCATTGATTTACTGTTCGCTACCACATATCCATGCATGAATACAGACACACGATGTGACTGCTATGTGTGTATTCCTCCTATGGACAGGTGTGCGTGCCATTGTCTAGTGGGCGCAGGGGGGTCCTATTCCTTGTGAGTGATCATGCACTGTGTTAGTCCACGCTGGTGCTGGTTGTTCCCATGATCTGGCTGATGTGCAGTCATTTCTATGCTTTCATCCTGTCACTGTTGATGGCAGCCTCATGATGCTCTCACTATGCACGACAGATGGTGACATGCAGTTTTGGTGGACCTCTGTGTTAGTGTACTGGTGTTTTAATGTATTTGGCCCTCATGTGACTCCTTTGTACACAGTAATGGAGGACTGTCCTTTCTGTTGATAGTATTTGGTGCTGTGCATTGGCCATACTAATTGCTTGTAGCTGCATTGTGTTGCGGGGTATACGGTCTGATTATGTACAGTGCACATGTTTATGGCTCTAGGATGGTTGTAACACTGCAGCATTTTCATGGTAGGGCAGCTTACGTCTTGCATTTTGGGGTCAGGTGTCAGGTCCAGTGTGGCCTGCTTTGGGTTATGAGCATGGTCCATTCTCCCAGGCACTCTCAGCCAGGTGAAGTATGCATCTAACCCCCATCTCAACCAGGTGAAGTATGCATCTCCCCCCCCACATCTCAGCCAGGTGAAGTATTAATCTCTCCCACCCACATCTCAGCCAGGTGAAGTATGCATCTCTCCCCCCCCCATCTCAGTCAGGTGAAGTATGCATCTCTCCCCCTCCCCATCTCAGCCAGGTGAAGTATGCATCTCCCCCCCACATCTCAGCCAGGTGAAGTATTAATCTCTCCCACCCACATCTCAGCCAGGTGAAGTATGCATCTCTCCCTCCCCCATCTCAGTCAGGTGAAGTATGCATCTCTCCCCCTCCCCATCTCAGCCAGGTGAAGTATGCATCTCTCCCCCCAATCACCTACCCACATCGCAGTTCCATGAGCCTAACATGCAACTCACCAAGAAGCCAGGATCTCTGCCCCGCATGTCGCTCCATGTAGCGTGGTATTGTGGAGTTCCGCAGGACCATTGAATCATGGGTTGATCCGGGGAATGGGGCACAACAATGTGTGATTATCTTGTTTGAGTCACATACCATTTGCACGTTGATGGAATGGTATAACTTACGGTTGCGATACACTACCTCCATGGCATGTGGGTCCACCAATTCCACATGGGTGCAGTCGATGGCGCCAATGCAACCAGGGATGCCGGCCAGTGAATGGAAGCCGGCTTTGGTGTTGGAGATCTCCTGGGCTTTCCGTGGTAGGTAAATGTGGTCGCCTGTGTGCTTCAGGACGGCATCAAGCACTTGGTTCAGCGTACGTGAGAATAATGGTTGTGATATGCCATGCATGTGCCCACTGTGTGCTGGTAGGTGCCTGTGGCCAGGAAGTGGAGCACAGACGCTACCTTCAGTAGGGGTGGGATGGCGGTGCGTATTTCAATCAGGCTGACAATGTCGTCAGGTATCATGTCCACAATGGTGGTGATGGTGTCCCGGTCCAGACGGTGCAGGGTGTGGATCTGCTCAGGGGTTAGGTTGAATGGACTGGCTCTTATGCGAGGGATTGGGGGCTGCCTGCGTGGTGCCACTGGCTGCACTGGTGGGGCTTGCTGGGCCTGTCTCACCCTCCTTCTCCTCCTGCGTCTCCTCTGTGCTGCCTATTGTTGTTGTTGTTCTTGTTGTTGTTGTTGTTGCTGGAGTTCCACTGCAATCATGTCCTCCAGCCCCAGCATTGCTAGTAGTATTGGAATCATTTTGGTGTGTGACTGGATGTGGGAAGGGGTGGGGTGTTCTCTTTTTGTGCTGGCCCAGTCTATATTGCCTCCACCTGTGATGATTGTGTGCACCTGTGGCAGTTGGGAACACTGCACATGGCCATTTACGGGTGGTCCGCGATGCCGGTATTTGCTCAATGCTGGTAAGGTACTTTTCGGGCTTCAGTAGGGCGTTATTTGCATGTCCACCTGACTTGTGATGTTCCCCTGTTTACGCCATGCCGGTATTGCCGGCATGAAGGGTTGCGTGCCCACGCTCCTGCCGCTATTAGCGGCACTGTTAATTACGGTGCCGCTAATAGCGGGTTGGTGTGTCATAATCGTGTGGAGTGGTAAGCGATGCCGGTAATCCATTACCGGCATCTTTTTCCCCTTACCTCCAACCTCGTAATGACCCGGTCCTTGGTTCATAAGGTGCAAACCCAAGGTGTTCCTGTACTCTCTTACCAAGACCTAATCAAAGCCGCCCTTCTTTTGCCCTTCTACTGTAATGACTGCTGAAAAAGAGGACAACCAGGCTTCACAAGGCGGTGAGGATCGGAAATCAGGCAAGTGAACCACATGACACGATTCTCTATCGATTGATCACTCAGTCCTTCAATCCATAAATCAATTAATTGATTGTAGGCATAGGCTTCACAAAACGCTTGTGATATAAAATCAATCTTCCATTCATCCACATACAGACATAGTTAATTGCATACCCTGCTAACTAGGCAAATATTAACAATATGAAAAAAAGAAATCATGCTTTGGCTCTTCCCCTGACACCATAGCTCCACTTCAGCAGTGCGGGTTAAAACAAAACAAAATATGCACACTGACTCCCCAACAAAGATTGCAAACTGCTTTGCTTTACTCAATGGGGTCATTTGCCGCAGCCATTGAACATGTGCATTTAGAAAAGGCTTCACCTCGAAGCTGAGCATCAGCAAGCTGTACTCAACCACAGTGAACTGATGCTCACGCTCCCTGTGTGTAAACTGAACATTGTGGGAAAGGGGGAATGACATGATCAATGGTCTGCTCGTTGCACGAGTGCTAGGAGCAAACACACACACACACATACTCAACCACAGTGAACTGATGCTCACGTGCCCTGTCTGCAAACTGAGCATTGTGTGGCAAAGGGGCATGACATGATCAATGGTCTGCTCGTTGCACGAATGCTAGGAGCATACACACACACACACACGTACTCAACCACAGTGAACTGATGCTCACGTGCCCTGTCTGCAAACTGAGCATTGTGTGGCAAAGGGACATGACATGATCAATGGTCGGCTCATTGCAAGAGTGCTAGGAGCATACACACACACACACGTACTCAACCACAGTGAACTGATGCTCATGCGCCCTGTCTGCGAACTGAGCATTGTGGGCAAAGGGGCATGACATGATCAATGGTCTGCTCTTTGCAAGAGTGCTAGGAGCATACACACACACACACACGTACTCAACCACAGTGAACTGATGCTCACGCGCCCTGTGTGCAAACTGAGCATTGTGGGCAAAGGGGCATGACATGATCAATGGTCGGCTCATTGCAAGAGTGCTAGGAGCATACACACACACACATGTACTCAACCACAGTGAACTGATGCTCACGTGCCCTGTCTGCAAACTGAGCATTGTGTGGCAAAGGGGCATGACATGATCAATGGTCTGCTCGTTGCACGAGTGCTAGGAGCATACACACACACACACACGTACTCAACCACAGTGAACTGATGCTCATGCGGCCTGTCTGCGAACTGAGCATTGTGGGCAAAGGGGCATGACATGATCAATGGTCTGCTCTTTGCAAGAGTGCTAGGAGCATACACACACACACACACACGTACTCAACCACAGTGAACTGATGCTCACGCGCCCTGTGCGCAAACTGAGCATTGTGGGCAAAGGGACATGACATGATCAATGGTCGGCTCATTGCAAGAGTGCTAGGAGCATACACACACACACATGTACTCAACCACAGTGAACTGATGCTCACGTGCCCTGTCTGCAAACTGAGCATTGTGTGGCAAAGGGGCATGACATGATCAATGGTCTGCTCGTTGCACGAATGCTAGGAGCATACACACACACACACGTACTCAACCACAGTGAACTGATGCTCATGCGCCCGGTCTGCGAACTGAGCATTGTGGGCAAAGGGGCATGACATGATCAATGGTCTGCTCTTTGCAAGAGTGCTAGGAGCATACACACACATGTACTCGACTACAGTGAACTGATGCTCACGCGCTCTGTCTGCAAACATGGCATTGTGGGCAAAGGGGCATGACATGATCAAGAGTGCTAGGAGCACACACACAGAATTATTTTCTTACTTGACAATCTAATTTCTTTAGAGTCAGGATTTTCCCTGATGCCATCTCTGAGTTTTTTATTTTCCCACACTACCACCTTCACTGCATTGTTTGAATCTATTTTAGCAGCTATGTGGCAATAGGTAGGTTTTGTCACAGGAGAATTAGTCGCATTCGAATGCATTGAATTTATTATAATGAATTTGGCGGCAAATGTATGTGAGGGAGTGGGTAAGGGTAATAATTAGGTGGGGGGATTTGTGGCGGGCTGTAGGGGTACTCCCATGCATATAATTGCAGCCAAATGGAATAAAAGGAAAAAAAATGAGATGACGTCGAATTTGATGATTTCTCCTCAATGAAATTACAGAGAACTGCTATGTGTACATGTCGCTCCATCGTACCTCCATCGGGGCTGCGTGGTTAACGCGTATCACGTGCACTACCGTTACATCGCTTTGCAGGCTTTCTGATAGCCCAGTGCATGTTCCTTGGTACCGTGTGTTCTCACAGAGACTGATGCTGCATTGCACTACCGTTACATCGCTTTGCAGGCTTTCTGATAGCCCAGTGCATGTTCCTTGGTACCGTGTGTTCTCACAGTGACTGATGCTGCATTGCACTACGGTTACATCGCTTTTCAGGCTTTCTGATAGCCCAGTGCATGTTCCTTGGTACCGTGTGTTCTCACAGTGACTGATGCTGCATTGCACTACCGTTACATCGCTTTGCAGGCTTTCTGATGGCCCAGTGCATGTTCCTTGGTACCGTGTGTTCGCACAGTGACTGATGCTGCATTGCACTACCGTTACATCGCTTTGCAGGCTTTCTGATGGCCCAGTGCATGTTCCTTGGTACCGTGTGTTCGCACAGTGACTGATACTGCATTGCACTACCGTTACATCGCTTTGCAGGCTTTCTGATGGCCCAGTGCATGTTCCTTGGTACCGTGTGTTCTCACAGTGACTGATGCTGCATTGCACTACCGTTACATCGCTTTGCAGGCTTTCTGATGGCCCAGTGCATGTTCCTTGGTACCGTGTGTTCTCACAGTGACTGATGCTGCATTGCACTACCGTTACATCTGCATTGGCTCTTGGTGTTGTTCTTGCTGGCTGTTTTTATCTTGTCGCTTTGGCTGCTCTGCATTTCAGGTTGGAGGTGCCTGGTGTGCCTGCCTGTTATTCAGCTCGCCATCACTTCCTGGGCACCCACGTGCATATGTAGCCCACCCCCTCCCAGGTTAGGTGGAGAGTGTGAAATGGAGAGTGTCTGGACCTAGCTGTTAGGGAGGAGCCATTCCTTCAAGAGTAGGATCTTGAACCCTTTTGCAGATATGTGGAACTGAATGGGGCGAGATAAGGAACATGGTCATATCTTCACAATAAGTATTTACAAAGGTATTGAGCAGAAACTGCTGCAGGGATTGTTCATGTATTTGTATTTGTATTCATATTTATTTTGTTCATATAGCGCTTTACTCCAAAGCGCTGAACATTTTAACAACTTGATACATAAAACATTATAACAGTAGAAGCAAATTACAATTATGAATCAGTCCAACAAAACAGTATGAAGAGCAATTAAACTGAAGGGAAGAGGGAGAGTGGTGCAGTAGAACATAGAGGGAGAGGGAGGGGTGGGGAGGAGAAAGAGGAGGGAAAACGGAAAGGGAAAATGGGTGAGATTGGGGTGGAGGGAGAAGGGAGGGAGATGATCAAGGGGAAAAAATGAAGGAAGGAGGGGGAGCAAGAAGGGGGAAGGGGTTTCATGGCGGGGAATGGAGAAGGAGAGATTTAAGGATGTGCGGAATGAGGAGAAGGAAGGAATAGAGCGGATTGAGAGAGGTAAGGAGTTCCAGTGCAGGGGGGCAAGGAGCTGAAAGGAGCGGGAGGGGGCACAAGGGGATGGAGGAACGGTGAGAAGGAAGTGGTGAGCAGAATGAAGGGAGCAGGAGGGAGTGTAGAAAGAGAGGAGGGAGGGGAGATAAGGGGGAGCAAGACTATGAAGAGATTTAATGACTAAGCAGAGGAAGTGAAATTTAAGTTGGGAGGGGAAAGGGGACCCAACCAAGGGAGAAAGGGGAAGCAGAGATGGAGTCACGGGAGGTAAGGAGACAGAGGGTACGGACCGCAGAGTGGTAGATACATTTGAGGGTGGTGAGATGAGAAGTAGGTAGACCAAAGAGCAAGGAGAAGCAGTAGAAGAGGCAAGAGAAGATAAGGGAGGAGATTAAAAGTTTAGTAGCATGGAAAGTGAGAGAGGGACGGACTTTGCGAATATTTAAGAGGTGGTAGCGACAGGCACGAGAGGTGAGAGAGATATGGTGGGAAAAAGAGAGAGAGGAGTCAAAGTGAATTCCTATGTTGTGAGCGTGGACAGAGATAGGGAGATTAGAAGGAGGAACGTTGGAGGAGAGGAAGGGGGAAGAGAATTGGAGGGGAAGAATACAACTTCAGTCTTGTCAGTGTTGAGGGAAAGAATGCAGGAAGACATCTAGTTATTTATGGCGGTAAGACAGGAAGAGAGTTTAAGGTGGAGGTTGGGAGAGAAGGAAGAGAAGGAAAGGAAGAGCTGAGTATCGTCAGCATAGAAATGGTGGGAAATGCCAAACGAGGAGATAACAGGGGAAAGGAGGGAGGTGTAGAGTGAGAAAAGGAATGGGCCAAGCACCGAACCTTGGGATATGCCATATTCCAGAGGCTGGGTTGGAGAGGACCGGCCTCCTCAGGAAACCGTAAAAGAGCGGGAGTAGAGATAAGAAGATAGCCAGTAAAGAACAGAGCTTTTGAATCCAAAGGAAGACAAAGTGTTGAGAAGAAGGGGGTGATCGACAGTGTCGAAGGCAGCAGAGAGGTCAAGAAGGATAAGGACAGAGGATTGCTTAGAGTGTCGAGCGGAGAGCAGGGAGTTAAGGATGTAGGTGAAGGCCATTTCATGAGAGTGTTTAGGATGGAAGCCAGATTGAGGAGGGGGGTAGGAGAGAGAGATTGGTGACAAAGGTTGAGAGCGGAGAGTAGGCAAGGCGCTCAAGTTAATGTGCATTCCGGTTGTTTAATGTGTAAAGTGTATTGATGCAGCAGAAAATACATGGTAGTAATGTAGAGAGCCCCTCCCCCCGAGCCTCAATGGGGTCTTCTCAATGCATTAGTCCCTAAGTGCAGCTTCCTACCAGGCGGCACAACTTAACCTGCAAACCAGGGCAGCACCAAACCCCCTGGGCCCAGTAAGAAGGTAGGCTACGCCTGCATCGATCCGGAATGTAAGCTATGTTGCACTCAGCCCTCATAAAGCACAGCCAGTTTTGTATATCTATTACTGAGAATGCCCAATTGCATCCATGTAGAAGAGGCTTAAGGACCTATTACAGACTCAGTGGATCTTACTGCAGCAATGCCACTACCACCAGCGGTATTTATGAAAATCTGCCTATTCACAGTTTATAGGTCCACCAGTGGTAGGGATAGTGGTAGTGTTCCCAATTTTGTTGGTGGAAATATATATATATTACAGTGTATAGTAGCTTTCATGCCAAAGCTAATTGCTATACATTGTTGTAATGCAGAATGGGTGAATGCTGGCCTTTTCATGCATTACATGAGAATGGTGGTGACAGGGTGGGCATCAGAGATGCTCACTTTTCCCCCCACTTCTTATGTCACCATTAACAATACTTTTTCATAGAACTTCCCTTGCAAGAAAAAAATAAAACGACTTCTGGGTGTTTTTTTACAATTTTTATCTTAACCTCTGCAGTGGAGGTTAAAATTAGTAAATGTTCAGGGTGAAAATCCAAGTCGTGATAGGGTGGTATTACCAGAGCCTTAGAAGCTTTAATGGAGAAGTGGGGTAAAATAGTCAGTATTTGGCGATACCGCCTGTTTTACAGTTTGTTCCGAGCGTGTATCGACACCCGTGTGCAATTGTGGGCGCATCACAAGGGATTGTAAAGGTGTAAAAGGCCTCAGGGGTGATATGTTTTCAAGAGTAAAGATGATATCAGAGTGTTCCTTAATTAGATGAGCTGCTTGGGCCTTTTTTAATTTGCTGGGCTAAGGATTTCCTTTGCAATGCATCACAGCTGCCAAAAGAGTCATCTTTAGAGTGCGGACGTTCAGGAAAAAGCCTTCTGCCGATAACGGATGGAGATGTAGGAAACGCGTCATCCTCGGGAAAGTCGGTGCGCACCAAAACATCTGCACGACACCAATTCTCCCGAGTGTGGAGCACATGTTAGGCATGTCAGTCATTTCTGTGTTCATGCATCCCCCTACTCACTCAGTAGCTTCGACCCCCCCCCACCCTGAGTGTACGCCTCCTTTTATCCTGCCTGTTAACAAGTGCCTCCTTTCAACACTCCGTAATACAGTGCGTGACAGTTTAATCACGTGCTGTTCATTTTATGATGACTATTGTACAATGTTTATTGCCGTGTCATGATAGAACCCTTTCTATTTTCATGCATTCCCCCTGCTCGCTAAGCAGCTTCCACCGTCCCTCGCTTAACTCCTCCTGTGGCTTTTCTGAAGCTGCTCTTCCTCCTAGTGCGCCTCCTTTCATCTTTTTGTGTCTGCCCGCTAACTACAAAAGTGACCCCTTTCAGCAGAACCTGCGCAAGGGCGTGACTATTTTATGTGCCCACGTGTTGTCTGGCTCATGTTGAATATAGAATGAGGGTCATTGCAAGATGATTGCCTTTTCCTGGATTTTCCATGTACTAACTGGACCATGGGTAAGCTTTCTATAAAGAGTACATTACAATAAAATAACACTATCAAAGCCGGAAACTTCTGGAGCAGTCCCTGGAAAAATGCGAGGCAGTGAGGGCACGATCCAAACGATCAGATTCGGGATCTGCCACCTCTGGAGCAGTGTCTAGAAGAATGCGAAGCAGTGAGGGTGCGATCCAACCAATCAGATTCGGGATCGGCCACCTCTGGAGCAGTGTCTGGAAGAATGCGAGGCAGTGAGGGGTCGATCCAACCAATCAGATTCGGGATCTGTGACCTCTGGAGCAGTCCCTGGAAGAATGTGAGGCAGTGAGGCGGTGATCCAACTGATCAGATTCTGGATCTGCGACCTCTGGAGCAGTTCCTGAAAGAATGTGGAGCAGTGAGGGCACGATCCAACCGATCAGATTTGGGATCTGCCACCTCTGGAGCAGTGTCTAGAAGAATGCGAGGCAGTGAGGGGTCGATCCAACCAATCAGATTCGGGATCTGTGACCTCTGGAGCAGTCCCTGGAAGAATGTGAGGCAGTGAGGGTGCGATCCAGCCGATGCGAAGCAGTAAGGGTGCGATCCAACCGATCAGATTCTGGTTCTGCGACCTCTGGAGCAGACTCTGGAAGAATGTGAGCCAGTGAGGGTGCGATCCAGCCGATGCGAGGCAGTGAGGGTGCGATCCAGCCGATGCGAGGCAGTAAGGGTGCGATCCAACCGATCAGATTCTGGTTTTGCGACCTCTGGAGCAGTCCCTGAAAGAATGTGAGCCAGTGAGGGTGCGATCCAGCCGATGCGAGGCAGTGAGGGTGCGATCCAGCCGATGCGAGGCAGTGAGGGTGCGATCCAGCCGATCAGATTCGGGATCTGTGGGAAGTGGGTCTGCTGTGTGTGTGCTTTTTTGCTGGCACCCTGGGTACGCGGCGCCTGAACTACATGAGGGCCTGAGGCAAGTAGCTTTTTTTAATGACAGACAATGCAATCCAAACAGTCATCATGTGTCATAATTGCTTTACTGGTCCACAAGCGAGGCCAAGTAAGCCCCACACAAAAGACAGAAGTGGCAATTAATGTACTTTACTTTTGCCATGTAAGCACCATCAATCAGTCAGTCCATCCCCTGGCCCCTTCACAAAGTATTTGAGGATGTTAGGACGCGTTGAAACTGCGCTCAATACATTTAACCGCGTGAACGTCCATGAATACATCCCCTCTATTCATATACATTTTCGGGATGATAAAACTGTGTGCGCCCAAGGATAGAAACACACGGCAGATGGTTAATGAAATTATCAGAACTGAAACGGGGAAACACACAAACACGTCTAAAAAAAAAGCCCAGCGTGTTCTACAACCATACATCTTCGATAGCAATGATCATAACTAATAACTGCAGCCCATCCATCAAGTTCAAGGTAGGTTAAAGAATATGCGGGGGAAATTGAGTTTTTGCTTGAATTCTTTGCTGGTTGCTTGCTTATTGTAAAATGTGCTTCTACTGCCCTCTCTTGGTCAAGAGTAGTTATGATTGCTGATTCTTTTGGCTGTTCATTCCAAAAGCCATTCGTTAATAAAATGGAACCGAGGAAGCAGTCCTTTATTTTTATTTTTGTATTGTTGCGTTTCTTTGCTTAATAAAAAAGGACACAATGCCGATCCGAACATGATTTCGAATGTGTTGCGTTTTACCATCAAGTGCTTTGAATAAAATAAAACGCCAACCTTTGTTAAAGTGACACTCATAAGTGCTGGTTTTCATTTGCAGCTTTTAATGCGAGAGATGACGCAATTCTGCAATGTCTTCTTTTATAGAAAGGAATAGAGCGTTGCAATAGTACTCCACTAAACATATTTAAATGTAAGCAAGCACGTTTAAGCACACACTGTGCATCCTACGCGTCCCTACTTTACACACGCACACTCCTATGTCTAATAATAAAACGCAATGACAGGGACAGAAAGTGATTTTCAAACAAATAAATGATGTTTAAAGATGGGATTTGGGCCAATAGTTTGGGACTCCTCCTTTTATGCGGTCTTGGGAACCACAAGAAATGAGTGCCAATTCAGGCTTCGAGATTCGGCAACAGGGAATTCTGGCCAAATCCCTTTATCAAACTGTTCAGATGTGTAATGACAATGTGTGACAAGTGTAAGCTCACAGTCCCCTCCCGATGTCTCCCCAGTCACTTTCTCATCTTGATCCTTACTCCAGAGTGTTCTGTGCTCCGCTCCTCGTGCAGTGCTGCTGTGCCTCGCTGCTCCCTGGAGCCAGGTCATGTTATAGAAAAGAAGTCAACGAATGATGTGCTTGTGCGCGTTTAATATAAAACAATAATCCAAAGGGTGCGTATTCAATGTCCATGAAATCGTCAGATCCATCAATAATCTATATAGTCTGTACTACTTATTATCACAGCACACTTGCAAATCATATATCTATAGATTGCCAATTATCATAACATACTTCTAAATTATATATCTATAGAATGCTGACATGTGTTTTGACCATTTGGTCTTTTTCAAGGCAAAGAGTCCTCTTCTGTGTCCAACACACGTTCAAATATATATTATGTTCTGATGTTTATGTTTATATGTTTATATAGCGCTGCAGCTAGCAGGCATCAGGGCGCTTAAGCATTGTCATTCAGATCACACCTTTTTTGATTGTTGCTTGCTTGGATACTCTCAGAGATACAATTAGATCTTATTTAGGGGGATGAAATACATCCCGGCTGACGTTCAGCCCAAGAATGGAGTGCCCCCTAAATAAGATTCAATTATTTTAGGGCAGCGATAGCCGCCCTACAGATAAAGTGAGTCAGAGACACATAGGAACCCCTCAAAATTCTATTGTTAATAACCTTTTATTCGAGCATTGGATTTGGCTAGAAACAAAAGTGATTAAAAGTCTGCAGGCCCCCAGACTGCAAAGGTTTGTAAAGAGTTGTTGAAAAATAATAAAGTTATTAAGCTTCAATTTCTTTCCCCCCCCAAAAGTGCGGCCTACTTTCCATTCATTTACCCACAGACAAAAAGGGTCAATAAATACCAAAGCGCACCGCCTAAACCACTGGATGGATTTGGACCAGGTCCGAAACAACTTGGGCATGAAGCATTGTCTCGCAATCCTTTTGTGGTTTGGGGTTATTCCATTCAGTGGTTATTTAAAAATTTGACTGAGAAGGACGGCCCCCATCCCCACACAAATTATAGTTATATCTTGCATGGTGCATTGCAGGATCATGGTTTTCAGAAATGAAATGACCGCTATCTTGTTTTTCTCTCGATGTGAGAGATATTTGTGAGGTATATTCGTGGCTATAGCCGAGGTTATAGGAAAAGGAAATGCAGAAAAAACAAACATACAAATGTCATCAGGGTAGAGGTAGGGGGATGGCCAGAGGGCACTAAGTGAAATTTGGGAGTTGGAGGGGGCTTAGAGACCGGGTTTGCAGCACAAAGCTTTCCGTAGCCTTGGCTATAGCCGCAAATAGCCGACATCTCGATGCAAACTACATCACAGAAGCAGTGTGTGTTCTGGGGTGAATGGAAGAGGGCAGAGGAGGTGAGAAGGCCATCTGAAGAGTGGGGGGAGCTGGCACGGATGAAGGGGGCAATTGGTGAGGGCCTGGGGGTGCAGGGAAGCATTATTTATTTCTGCCGTTTTGACAGTATTCGTGACTATATTCGAGGCTAGAAAGCACTACAGATAGCTGTGGGTATGTGTAGTTCGGTATGCATGGCTATATAGTTTGGGGTGTCAGTGTTTTATATTTTTTTTTGAAGTTCTTTGTTTAGGTATAGTCACGTCGGGGGTGAAAAATCCCTGGCCATGGCCAAAGGCCATCGTTAGAGACTTGGTAGGTACTAGATAGTGTTTTTTTATTTTGGCTGTGTGTTTTCAGACTTTTGAGCATTTGAGACTTGGAGAGAAATAGAAGAAAATTGTTTAACATAATTAACATGAAAATGAGGAATTGTAGTGTAGTTTAAAATGTACAATAGAATGTATTTTAGGGTGTGTATTTCCAATTATGGTTTTATATTGTGTAGCTGTGGAATGATAGCCTACCTAGTTTATTGTTACATATTTTTTTAATTATTTTTCAGTTATTTCACATATGTACATCAGCATTGTTGTTCTGCAGTGATTATTCAAGTTGTGTAGTAGTATAAAAGTTAAAGTCAGTACCCTTCTCAACTAACTTTTTGTAACCGCGGCTATAATAAATGTGAATGAACTGTAGCCGCGGGTATGATAAAAAATGTTTTTGTTGTTATTACTTTTTGTATTTGTGTATTTATACACCTCTCTATATATGATAAGCAGTCCTTAAAAGGACCGTTTGGGAGAGCACTGAGTGTAGCATATCAGGACTACTGCTTTGATGGAATCAAGGAACACTGCATTTGCTTCATCGGTTAGGTGTACTTCGTCTGTCTATAGAAATTGGCCATGTAGAACTGCATGTTGTTGTTTGCAATCCATTATTGGTTGTGGTTTGTCATGAATGCTGAAACTGCTTTATTAACATTTCTCTGGGATTTCTCAATTTTACCATTAAATCTGGTACTCCATCTCCATTTTTGCCTCTGAGTTAGATTGGTAAACATGAAGATGGTGTGAGGAAATAGTTCAATTGGTTTCTTCCATGTCTTGTTTCATCATTAAAGTACAGGAAACCCCTCATACATTCCCCAAATTATTGTCTCCACAATACATTAGTATGATGTCTGGGTGCCCTGTACTTCTCAGGCATAACACATTTTGGAGAATTTGAAACCACTGAATCCCTCACATTCCAAACCATTTAATTGTAAAATTTGTCAAACCTTGGTACATAGTAATATTTAGTTTCTTGCAAAAAGCCAGTAGCAAACAAGCCAACTGTCTCCAATCAGCCACACAGTTTCCATTGCAGCCATGATGATATCTGCAGTGTTTCTCTGTTTCCAGGAAAATGATTCCTACTTTGAATTTCAAGTAGTTTGTATGAGTGGGATAAGTATGATGTGTGTGTGTGTGTCGTAGTTTCTAATTGGTTGATGGTGCTGTTGTTATTATTTGCCACATTGCTATTCGCTGGTAGACATCCGTAGCACCTCTCTGTAGCCACGGCTATATTAAGACAAATGACACTTTGTGTGTTTATGTTTGCTGTCTGTAGAAAAACCTGTGTACAGGTGCATTATAAATGAAATATATTATATCATTAAGATGTTCTTGGGGATATATTTGGTAATTGTAGGTCATATGTTGAATCCCCCCCTCTTAATTAGACTTGGTCCATCACACCCAGTTACAGGGACTGCAACCTCAGCAGTCCGCTTCAAGTCTGCTCTAATTCAGGAACACCTCAGTCCTTCCCTTGTCACTCTGCATGTTTAAGTAACAAAGGAGACACAGTTTGATGCTGGTGTGGATCATTGAAAAGAGAAAAGTGCCAGTAAACCTGTTGTATATGTCATGAATTTAAAAGTTTGCTCAGCAACAAACTAACCATGTAAGTCATGTGTATCTTTCTTCTCTGCTACACCATGTTTCTGCTATGGCGTCTGTGCCCCTTTCAAACTTGAGCCAGACCACTTGAAATGTTGGAAGCAGATGAAAACAAATGTTCTCCTGTGCTTTGTCTTTGTCCTTCCCCTGTTGACCTATCTGACCTACGTTTCTGCTATAGCAACTGGTTTTTTGGCTATTCTCAGACTCTCATTGGGTATCAGGCTTTTTATTGCTATGTCACCCTTGTAGTGTATCTGGGCCTGCCACTCATGTATGGGCTGTAACTGTAATTCTAAAGTCCCTTTTTCTCTGTGCACTACCAAGAGTCACGCTTCCCTGGCTGCATTTACGTAGAGCATTTGTGTTCTGTTTTCCTCTTCCCTCTCCCTCGCACTTCCTTCCTGCGTTTCCATTTGCACTCTTTGTTTTTGCGCTTGCACTTTCTGAATGACACAAGTCCTGTTAAGATTGTTTGTGTTGTCTTCCGTCTGTCTTTCCTTCCTTGTCTTGCCATGTGTAGAAATACTTGTGTACAGGTGTATTATAAATGAAATATCATATCATATCATTTAGGATGTTCTTGAAGGAATATTTGTTAATTGTAGGTCATATGTTCACTCTCCCCCTCTTAATCACACTTTTTGTTGATTAGCAGTAGTAGTTATATTTTATTTTCATAATATATAGAAACACAGTGTGTGAAGTTAATAATTATTTTTTATACAGACTTTTTTTGTAAGATGCCATCAAGAAAACAAGAACAATGAACCAATAGGAAGGGTTGTTGGCAGGGAAGTATGGTTTTCAAAGTAGTGTTTCTAAATCTGTATATACTAATCGTGTGGATAATGTAACCAGTTCTAGAGTTGGGGATACTTTTGAAAATATTTAAGTAGAAGTAACAGATATGCCAATACGTACTGTTATTGGAACCAATAGTGTTTTTATTGAAAATTAAAAAATCCAAAATGTTTCAAATGTGTTACCAGCTAGTAAAAGAATTAATATTTTTGCAAGGAAAAGGTAGAACATGTGCTATCAATGAGAAACAGAGAAATAAAGATATGTATAGGAAAATGTTTCCGTCCCGAGTTTTTACAAATCTTTGGAAAAGTGGCAAACCAAAATCTAAATAGAAAAAAGTAGAAGTAGTCATTAAGAAAGCTTTTGATATGAAAAGAAAATTGTTCTTTTTTTATCAAATAAAATTAAGCAATTCAATAAGGTGACTATACCATTCTATACAAATATAAAAACAGTTTGTGTGCTTACACATGACAACTTTTGTGACGTCTTTGGTGGAGAGTGGAAACACACTTCTCATACCGAAAGATTTTTTAATGAGGAGCGTTACATTCAAGGAAAGAATGTTCCTCTAGCTTTTGATGAAAGTGGCTATGAAGTCCAAAATGGTGTAGTTTCTAAAAAAGAAGAAATTATGCAATGTAACAATACGGAAATGGAAACTGTAGGTTAGTCAAAGACGAAACGAAAGAAGGATTGTGAGGTATAGACTTGCAATTTTATGTGCAATATTGATACATTTTCTTGTAAAGTTTTAAAGAGTTTTTTGCAAGTTTTGCACAAAAATGATAATGTTCAAAGACGGATCAAGATGCTACAAATAATAGATGAGTGTGAAGTTCATGACAAAACCGTACTTTTGAGTCACTCTCTAGCTTGTCTTCATAAAAGTAGACGTAAGAGTCAGTTTCATCATACACGAATGCTGGCTGCACATCATACTAAAATGAGATACCTTTTAGTTAAACTGTATGTGTGCAAAATACCAAGTATGTCTCTTGCAATTTTAAATGAAATACATTTGACTGGAACTGAATAAAGTTTAGTTTCTACAATGCATATGATAAATATGCATTTAAAAGAGTATATATAAGTACATGAAACACTTACAGGAAGTGGACATGATGATGCTATGCTTTCAAAGGATCAGATTTTTCAACAGTACAAAAGAAGTATTGCAATGTTTGAGTTCTCTTTTACGGAAAGACCTGACATTGTTTGTGTATTTAGTCGATGCACTTTTTATAAGTCTCGAGTGCAACTAGTGTATGTTGAGAACAAAATTAAACATACTGTTGAAGATGTTTGAAAATAACTGTATCTGTATTTGTTTGTCGAAGAATGATTTGACACAAGTGAGGCACTGTATGTTTGAAGACACTGTGTTGGATTTTATAATCAAACACGTTTTCCGCCAAGAAGTGTTCCAAACGGTATCGTAGTGCCTGAAATTCCTGTTGTGCTTCAAAAATGGAACATGTTTGAAGTGATTGTAGTGCAAACTCTTCATCCTTTCCAAGTTATTGTTAGACTGCAAACAAAGATGTCATATCTGCATAAGAAGTCATTAGTGCAAGGTGTGAGAGAGAAAGTTGTGTATTTTCCACTGAATTTGGAAGAAAATGTTAATACTCTAGGGCCCTCATTACAACACTGAGAGTAACCAATGGCGCTATTAGCACCATGGTTGCTGCCGGTATTGTAACGAGTCCGCCATGGTGCAATGGGGAATTACCAGCCCATTCCAAGGTTGGCGGGGCGGTAATTCTCAATGCACCATTGGCCCTTCCCCATTCCCATTTTTGCCCCATAGTGCTCAATGGGAATGGGGAAGGCTGTAATTACGGTACCGCAAATTGTGGTACCGTAATTACCTTCAAGGTCCCTTTGGGGTCCCTACTTTAACGGCTGGTCCAGACCAGCCGTTAAGGTCGGGAGCCACAAAGGAATCTCCTAATTAGGTGCTAAGGGGTTAACTGCGTCGCAGCCTTTTGCGGCGCCGTTAACCCCTTAGCGCCAGGGTCGTAATGAGGCCCTAGGAGTGAAGTGTGAAAATTGCAGATTCTTTGTTTGTTTTAGTAAATGGTGTTGCCAATAAAGATAAGAGCATTTGGCAACAGTTTATCCATATTGGAAAAGTGAAAAACACATGGGGCCTCATTACGACCCTGGCGCTAATGGGTCAACGGCGCCGAAAAAGGCTGCAGCGCCGTTAACCTATTAGCGCCTTACTACGAGGTCCCTTTGCAAAGGGACCTTGGTGCTAAGTACGGTACCGCAATTTGCGCCTTCCCCAGTCCCATTGAGCCCTATGGGGCAAATATGGGAATGGGGAGGGCCAATGTTCAATGGGGAATTACCCATTGAACATTGGCGGACTCGTTACGATACCGGCAACTAATAGCGCCATGGTTTAGTGCCAGTATCGTAATGAGGGCCATGGTCGTTTCCATTGTAGCACAATGATTTATACAAAGGCAGTCTGACGGTACCAGACTTGCCCATGCTTGATGTTGACTCAACAAAGAAAAGCAGTGAAAGTAAGTTTGAGTGTCTCTCTGTTGCAGAAGGGAATAGTTTGTATGAACGTTACACTATTCATCCTCTACACTCACGAGAAGTTATGGGTGACAGTTTAGAATTGTATCATAATGAAAGCAATGAAAGGTGCACCAAATAGTATCTGAGAAAAGACATTAGAAGCCTGTTGTTTCCCTATGCTTTTTCCAACTCAGACTGGAGGGAGAATGGTTGATTGGAAGGTGCAAATCTCTGCTTCAGAATATCATTGTACAAGAACGTATTCAGAGGATTCACGATTCGACACCGATGTTGAATATATTTTTCACTTATTGCATGAAAGTGAATTTTCAACATTATGTTATGTTGTTGCTCATACAATACAGACTGGAACTAGATTTAAAAATCTTTCTGCATCTAAAATGCTGCAACAGATGAAAGAAAAAATGTTTTAGAGGGCAAACTTATGAATATTGTTGCCACAATGAGAGGAACTAAAGAATATTGGTATAGAAGACACTCTGAAGTTAGATATATGATCAGAAACTTGGCATCTCCAACCTGGGTTGTGACTTTAAATTGTGCTGAGTATGGTTGGGATGATCTTGTAGAGTGGATTCGTGAAAGTAAATCAGTAAATTTGAAAGTAAATCAGAATAAGACAGAGATTATCCTCATCGGCACACCTGCTCCATCCTTTCCTGTCACTCTCTGGCCGGCCTCTCTTGGCCCTCTTCCTGCTCCCACTTGCGAGGTTAAAAACCTTGGGGTCATCTTTGACTCCACACTTTCCTTCTCTACTCCCATCTCTGACGTCTCTGAGAAGGCACACTACCAGCTGCACCTCCACAGAGGTATTCTTCCATTCCTCTCCTTCCCCCAGAAGCTCACTGTCTCCAGAGCACTGGTTCTCTCTAGGCTGAACTACTGCAACAGCCTCTTTCTAAATCTGCCTACCTCTACTCTCCGTCCTCTGCAACTCATCCAAAACAGGACTGTGAGACTTGTCCTTGGCCTGAAGAACAGGAATCGTATCTCTCCAGCACTGAAATCTCTGCACTGGCTCCCAGTGGCAGTGAGGATTAAGTTCAAAACCCTCTGCATTGTCCACACGGCCTTCTGGGGCCTGGCGCCTCAAAACCTTCAACTCTATCTTCCTAAATATCTTCCTTCTCGAGCTCTTCGCTCATCTACCTCCAACTCCCTCAGGGTCAGTCGCTCTTCCAAGCAAAGAGTTGGTGGTAGATCTCTTTCTTCTGCTGCCCCCCCTCTGGAACAGCCTCCCTGCCTCTCTGAAACTTGAGGAGAACCATGTCCAGTTCGGGAAGCACCTCAAGACCTTCCTCTTTGCTACTGCTTTCTCTCCTCCTCTCCCCTGCTGATCTCCTGGCTGAAACTGAAACAGCACTGGTTACCTGGCTACTCTCTGATCTCGGGCCCAGGTCCCCTCCCTGCCAGTTGCATACCTGCACTGCCCCTGTTTCTTTCTGTATCCCTACAGCCTCCTACCAGCACTTGACACCTGATGTCTACACTTACCAATGCACTTGACACCAGCTGGCCGCACTTTGATTTATTGTCTTTATTTATTTTACTGTTATATTATGTACTGCACTGCCCCCCTTTTCCTCCTACACTTTTCCCTTCCCCCCTCCCTGCCCTTGCACAATCTCAATGTCATCTGGCCTAGTAAGATCGCTGTCTATATTTTCCCTCTGTTCCCCCTCCCTTGCATCGTCGCGCCTTGAAACACTTGTGTATAGGCACGTTATAAATGTCATATCATATCATATCATGACACCAGGAGAATTGTGATCTATGGACCCTGTAAGTGGATCGTGGGTATTAAAATGGCGTACACATGTTCGGTGCAAACTATCTCTGTCTAGTACACAATTACAACGGTAACACCAGCCAATTGCAAACAGTGAAAAACACATATAAAACATTGTTTTCCAACCACCTTTTTATAGCCGCGGCTATTCACCTCGTGGCTATAAACACCCTCTTGTAGCCACGGATGTACATATATATTTTACTAACTCAAAAACAGACATTGCCAACCTGTAAAAGTTCAAATGAGATAAGGATCGAGGTGAGGACATGGAATCAGAAATACATTTAAATTGTTGTGGTCTAACATCCACAGAATAATATGATTATTATACAGAAATATATGGCGCATTACCCACGGCTATTCACATAGTCGCGTGCACAACAGCAACTAATCAACTGATGTGATATTTTAACAAGCCTACATATGCCTGGCTGCATGCTGCATTCCCATGGGTATTGCAACACCAAATGAGGTTGTTTGTTTTGTAGCCGTGGCTATCTGGAAAAACTGTGAAAAAATGCTTTCCTGCACTCCCAAGCACTCACCAAGTACCACAAACGTCTCTACCAGCTCCCCCACTCACCTCCCCTGTCCTCTAGCATTCCCCCTATAATGCTCAACGTTTCTGAGATGCAGTTTCGATCAAAAGGTTGGGTCGATGTGGCTATGCAATCTGTCAAAATGCATGGCATACCATTGGCTTACATCTGGCTGTGATTACACATGCCCCTGTGGATAGCCGCGACTACGCATGCTGTGCAGTGACTGACGCTGTCATAGCCTTGGTTACACTTTCCATTCATTGCTGTGATTATCCACGTGTGTGGTACACCCAATCGCATCATTTGTTACGTAGCCGCAGCTATTAAACTATTTTCAGAAAAATAAAAATTATTTGCAAATGTATATATGTGTGTATTCAGTAGTCATATTAAGTTGTATTTTGAGATATATATAGTATAAGAGATAATGGGAGAATGGTGTAGAAGCATGAATAGATTCTTTAGCGGTAGAGTGAGTGAGTAGTGGTCAAGAGGGTGAGGGTAGGCTTGGTAAGGGTAGAGAAGGAGTTGTTAAAGTGGATGGATGGAGAAAGACATGGTAGGGATACAATAGTGGCACAAAAGATGTCAGTAGAGTAAGTAGGTGTGGGTAACCAGGGTTAGGTAATATTGGACAGTATAAAGATGGAGGGAGTACGGTGGGTAGCTGGGGGTAGAGAGGATGGGGGTAGTTTGGGTGGATGTAGAGAAGGTAGGATACAGTAGATGCACAGAGGTAGAGACACTAGCCATGGACACAATAATATGTGCTCAGTGATTATGTCGTAATTTGCACTTTTCAGTCTGTAAAATTAGAGAACATAGTTTATGAAATACAATTAGTTACAGTTGTACACATATGTTACATTTTTTTGATCCTCATAAGCAGCACATCGTATGCAACATGTTCATACAACATTTGTGTGCAGTACAGTAGTTGTCTTCAGATACAATACTTGCTGGGTCGTGGGAAAAAAATCCAAGGTGCATTGAAAGAAAACATGCATTTTGAGACAACTCTTTTACTTTTCCTTTTTACTACTGCCAACAACTACTGTGGTGTCAACCTCTGTACCAGCAACCACCATGGCAACCACCAAACCATCCACCTATACCAACTTACCTTCCACGACCTCCAGCTGGACCCCATCTCCCCTACTGCTACACAACCAGAATGAAAGCAGTGCAATTGTTTGTGCTGCAAATGTCACAATTGGATCATGGTGGGAGATGCCATTTTCTTTGAGGGAAAATGTAAGTCAAGCTCAAGCAAATGAACCTTTAACTGCAGAGTAAGTGCTCAAATTATTATTTTAGTTAGTTATGTTCTATTTTGTAAACATTTATATTTTCAGTGCATAGATCTATTTGTCGTGTCTTTTTCGATTTTATTTTTACATTTTCGTCCCAAGACAAAATTGCAGACAGCTAGAGGTATTTCATGATGGAGGTGCAGTGAATGTTTGGAACAAGTGCAAGCAAATAAACCTTCAACCTCAGTAACCTGTGTAGAAAAAGTGAAATAGTTAAATATGAATGCTGTTCTTTTAAAAATGTATTTCTTTAGCAGCATTTTAGTGGAAGTTCATAGGTGAATTATGAGCCCCATGTGTATCTTATTTACAATAAAGCAATTGCAAAAGATTTCTACAATACTGTTAAGTGGAACTTGGTGAGGGCGGATGAGCTATGTTGGCACTTCATGCAATCTGATAGCAGTGCTACATTTTAGGGTAGCTATTTTGAATAGCCTCAGAGTAAAACTCTGCTAATGCATATGTGAACGAACAGGGATTGGCTATATTTAATTGCATCTCAGTAAAACACTGACAATGCATAGGTGTAAGAACAGGTGTAAGAGCAGCACTAACATTTTTCAAATTCTATAAAGTTAAGTAGAATGTACTTTCCAAACACTTTTATGGTACTTTAACTACCACTTGATGTGAGCAGTTGGAAAACCGTGACAATATATGCCATCTGATAGCAGTGGTTGATATAGCTGACACACAACATTGAAAATAAAACTTTAATTATGTAAATATGTACTGACACTTACTTTCACACCAACCACACACTCCACAAGTGCATTGTGTGAGTTCTGCAGTCAGAATGAGAAAAGTGTACAAAATGGTGACTTTTAAACTTTCCAAAATTAATAGCAGAAAAAGAGGACTACCGTAAGCAAAGTACTAAAATAGCCAACACATTTCCACTGCAACCTATCACAGGCAAGTACACAATTACAACAGTTACATCAACCAATTGCAAACACCGAAAACACATATTAAACTTTTTTTTCTTCAACCATCTTTTTATAGCCGTGGCTAGTCAACCCACAGATATAAACACCCTCTTGAAGCCACAGATTCACATACATTTTCCACTAACTCAAAAACAGACATTTCCGTCCTTTAAAAGTTCAAATGAGACAAAGGTAGAGTTGAGGAAATGGAATCAGATTGTTGGGAAGAAGTGGACCCCCCAGGGCTTCTGGTGGTACCAGGGTAGATGAGGCCAAACACCTCCCCTTTGCCAAAAGGAATGCAGCACAGTCCAAGCAAGCAGCATGTTCCAAACTGTGTTTTATTTCTGGCCAGCAAACACACACACAGGAATTTGTGCACCGAAAAAATCCAGTCACACTCTCTCAGAAGGATTGGCTTGCAAGCCAGTTTTGTAACACACCAGCCTCATGCTGGCATTAAAATATTGGGACAGCTCCCAGAAACCTATCTCATCCTGAGATTGGCTGCTGAGTGATTGGCCACATATAGTTCCCTTACAGGAATCATTTTAACTGGCTTACATTGTCAGAGGGGCTGACTTTTACTGTTTCCCCATTACCTAATTTTAAAATTTTGCATTGTGAAAGCCTTCCCATCGGTTTAGCTGAGCAAGGCTCTCCGCCTCTGGGCCGTCAAGTGGTGATTGGCCAGAGCTGGGGTCTCCAGGCTTGAGACAAAATCTGCTCCCAGTTCGAAATGTGTGTTTCCCCCATAAAAGTAACTGTCTGTTGTGCGTCGTAAATATGTGTGAATCACCACTGCCTTTTGAATGCACTTGCTTTTAAATGCAACATGCAGGCATTCTTGTTACACATTGTTGCAAATTATGTCTGGCTTTTGCGAGCTTGTGTTTTCATCCTCATAGAAAACATGATGACACCGTGCTCTGGGCTTTCTGTGCTCTGAATTACTCATTTTTATGAAGAATTAAAAGTGCTTGTTGGCCAGAGTTCACTATCGTTCAAAGAAAAAGAATGTTATCTTGCTACATGACCTTGAGCTGAGCTGGGCTTGCAAGATGCATCCCTGTGTCTCGTGCCATTCCAGCGCCACTGGACTTCAGTGAGACAAGGGTATTTGGCTGTAATGTCCAGAGGCCGGGCATAACTTACACTATGCCATTTGATAATACATGAATTAATTAGTTATAGCGCTGGTAGGTGGCTCAATGCTTTTGCTTTTCCATGGGGTTAATAAATGTGAATATCTGCAAGCCTTTAAACAGGATTTCTTGTGTTTTGCAGATTCTGCATGGCGGTATTGCTGCATTGAGGCTAATGTATCATGTCTTCTTAGCGCTTTTAATCAATACTGTCATTTAAAGTGTCTCTGCTAGCACCCAGAAGCTCTTCATCCACTCTGGGCAAAGTTTGTGTTACTTGTAGGTTGCAGTGTTGGTGAAGTGGGTGTCTTTCAGCATATTTGTCACTCATGGGCGCACTGGTAACTGGTGCAAAATGGTGAGTGTGCTCCTTATTCTTCCTGCTGTTCTTTCCAGTTCATGCATCTAGGTTGAGGGGGGGCAGGGGTAGATTTTGAATTTTCCTCTTCAAGATATACATGTAAAATTGTGTGGTCTAACATCCACTGCATGATGTAATTATTACACAGAAATGTAGAGCTTAATACACAGGGCTATTCAGATAGCCGTGTGTACTACAACAACCAATCAACTGACATAATACGTTAAAGTACCTACGTACGCCTAGCTGCATGGTGTATACCTGCAGGTATAGCAACACCCAATGAGGCTATTTGTTTCGTAGCCACAGCTATATGGAAAAACAGTGGACACAAAATCGTTCCTGCACTCCAAAACCCTCACCAAGTTTCCCCAACTCATCCCTGTCAGCTTCCCCACTCCCCTATAGGGATGTAACGGTATTAAGGTATACCGTTAAAGATACCGTGAACCACTCAATTAAACAATAATAACCATCACATTGTTTATACCGGTATACCGTTTATACCGTTAAGTGTGCTTTTCAATCTGATTTGGAAAGGCTGCAGTAAGCAAGTTCTGCGCAGTCTTGGTCTTGCACTGTTGGATGTGCCATCTGCAAAGTAGTTTCAGTTGGAGCAGTTTTTAATGCCCTTCCATAAACCACACGTGCCTGACACAAAATCAATATGTTAGCAATAGGAAGAATAAATACAGTGCCAAGAAGGAAAAGGGTTTACTTTGGGTTGGCGGCTTTGGGGTTTATATATTTATAATGGATAATGTTTGCTAAACATATGACAATGGAGGATTTCCCTAGTTCTATAATTGAATTTACATATAATAAGTCACACTGTGAAATTCACTAATCTCTGTGGGTATTCCCTACTGTCATACCAAAGGGTAACATGTTGGCCCGCAAGTAAACTAACGGCTGTAACGTAAAGAGAGCGTGAGCATGTGTGTGTGTGTGTGTGTGTGTGTGTGCTTGTGTGTGTGTGTGTGTGTATGCACACAAGCTTATACTACCATCATCCTCCATTGATCTGTGGCATGCAGGTTATAAAGATGACAACATTTTCATCTTCCCCAGTAGCCAGTGGGGGAGCTAAAAGCCTAAATGACCACTTAAGAAAAGCTATCAGTTTACTTTCCCAGTTGCAGCAGGCCCCCCTCCCCCTCCTCCTCTCCACATGTGTGTTTGTGTTTGGTGGAAGCAAGGGGTGGCATTTCAGTGGAAAGTATGTTGCAAACCCCAATTCTGGCTCTGTGTGCCTGGTTTTGTTTGTGATGATAAATCTGACAATTTGTGACCTTTTAGAAAATATTTGTTAAGATTAGTTAACTCCGCCTTCTATACCGCGATAACCATGATATACCGTCATTTGGCAAGAAGTTTATCGTACCGTTATAAAACTAATACCGTGACACCCCTACTCCCCTAATGACCTTCTCACCTCCCCTCCCCGTCCCACTCCCCCTATAACACTCATTGTTTCTGTGACTCAGTTTAGATCAAAATGTAGGGTAGCTAAGGCGTGCCATCTGGCAACATACCCAGTGCACCATTGGCCTGTATATAGCCACGATTGCACATGTCCCTGCAGATTGCCAGCACTACCCATACCGAGCAGTGATTAGAACTGTCATAGCCAGTTACGCCCTCCAGCCATTGCTGTGATTATCTGCACATGCAGTTCACCCAATCACACCACTTGTTACGTAGACGCAGCTATTAAAATAATTAAAAAGAAGAAAAAAATGATTTTCATATGTATATATGTGTGTTTTCAGCAGTCCTTGTAAGTTGTATTTTTAGATGTACACAGTATAAGAGATAATGGGAGAACAGTGCAGAAGTATGAATACATTCTGTAGTGTTAGAGTGGATGGTTAGGGGTCAAGAGGGTGCAAGCCAAGGGTTGGTAGGGTGTGGATAAAGTATATGGATGGGAAAGACATGATGAGAATGTGATGGTGGTACACAATATGTAAGAAGGGTGAGTAAGCGGGGTAGTCAATATTTTGTAAAATAGGGGAGAATAAAGAGGGAGGGCGTATGGTGGATGGTTGGGGTACACAGGGCGGGGGAGGTTGGTTGGATGTAGAGAAGGTGGGATACAGTACATGCACAGAGGTAGAGGCACTAGCCTGGCCACAGTAATATGTGCACAGTGATTATGTCATAATTTGCACTTTTCAATCTGTAAAAAAAAGAACATATAACTAGAGAATAAAATTTGAATACAAGACAAGTGCTTGCAGCCTTGTGGGTAAGCGCCTGCACTGGGAACATGACAACCTGAGGAAAACCCTGCTAGGCAAATACTTTAGCAAGTTTGCTAAGCTCAAAAAACCTCAAGGGATTGTGGCCGCCCTCCGAAAAGAAGTTTAGCTGTCCACCCACATGTGTCCTTTACTTGTGCCATTTACAGCAGCCACCATCAGGGGAAATATCTGCACCAGCGTTCAGGATTGCAACTCTTTTGCCACATCCTGAGCAAATAGTCATGACTTACTTGCCCTCTCATCATTTCCCTTCCTCGCCCTCATATCTACCTTTCAACAATACTCTGCGTTATAAAGATAACTTGAAAAGTACACATAACATAGTGTCACTCAAATATATAAATCCTTCTAGAACTATGTTAGCCAGAAAAGTGTACAATTGTGGCATTATTTCTCCCATCTTCAGTAGGAGACTACAAACCCTATAATGCAATTCAGCAAAAGACAAAGAGCTCTCAGACAGCAATGGGAACACAAGGAAGGGACCGGCCCCCTCAGGCCATGTTACCTAATAAATTAGCAGAAGTTACAAGACCACTTAGAGCAAGATGGCCTCAGGGGAAAAGTCACTTCTTCACTTTGAAGCTAATCAGTGTCAGTGCTGATTACTGCATGCATTTAAAAAAAAAATGTTCTCCATAGCTGCGTGTACAGACCTCCAGATACTCTCAGCTATCTGTAGTCATTTTATAGCCGCGGCTATCGGGAAACACAGTGAGAACAAATTCTGTCCTGCTCTTCTAGACCCTCAGCAAGTTCCCCCACAGCTATACCAGCTCCCCCTCACCCTTGATGGCCTCCTCACGTCCCCTGCCCTCTCCCATCCCCCAAAACACTCGCTGTTTCCGTGATACAGTTTGCCTTAAAATGTTGGCTATTCACGGCTTTTATGTCCATAGCCAAGGCTACAGAAAAGCTTTGTGTTGCAAACTCAGTTCCTAGACCCCCTCCAACTCCCACATTTTCCTTTGTGTCCTCTTACCTCCCCCTTCCACATCTAGACCGATGGCATTTGCATGTTTTTGACCTGCAAATGTCTTTTATCCTGGGTTTCATTTTGCGAAACCCTCAGCTATATGACGGCTGTTTTATTTATAAACACCACTTTTTCTCAGCAATTTACCAAAGATTTACCTATCTATTTTGGAGAAGGAGGCACCCCGTTCTCCATCAAATATTTAAAAAACTGCTGGACAGAATAACCCCAAACCACAAAAATGCAACTATTTGTGTTTCGAACCCGGTCCAGTTCCATCCAGTGGTTTAGACAGTACGGTCATGCAAACATTTGAAAGTTTGGCCAAACCAATTGCACAAGTCAAAAGATATTAGTAATTCATATAGGCGGCCCTATTATATATATATATATATATATATATATATATATATATATATATATATATATATATATATATATATATATATATAATCATATTTGAGCCAATAGGTTTGGGACAGGGCCCTGAAAACTTTACATTCACAATGGCATTGGCTAGATTTTTCAGGTAAATGTTTTTAATTTCTCAAGTCGTTTCATGTTTATTCGAATTCCTCCATTAACAATAAATGCATTAAATCAGTACACATTTATACAATTATCTAACAATTTCCAATCAAGTAAAATTTTAAATCATGATTGAAAACCAAATAAACCAACGTCAATAAATTCCATAAATTGCACTTTTAAAATCATGGTCTAAAACTTAATTCCACAACCGGATTTGTTTTAAATTATCTTACCTTTAAGGCCTGGACTAAATATTTGATTAGGTCTAAACTAACTGTGGGTGAGAATATTAATTAATTCTATAGGTTGGGCAAATCAGAATAAAATGTGCAACCTTTTCATTCAAACCCATGTCACATGACATTTTGCCAAGCCTTTTAACAGGTCGTTTTTTTGGCCAGCAATTTAGCCTGGTCACAACTAATAATATTCTCCCCTCCAGAGAATAAAGACTGTGAATGGGGCTAGTGGCCAAGAGGCTCCACTTAAACTCCACATAAATTGCAAGCAAAGGCAAGGGTTGCAGCTTTTTTGCATCTTCTTCCAATGCTCTCTAAACCAGCTTTTCATTTCAGATTTGATTCGGTCTGGATTTTCCAATACTTTTTCGGCTAAAACTGGTCCCAAAACATGCATCCTATTTTATACCAAACCGGATTAAATACTGCCTGGCTACCCTCCATTACTGCAAATCCGAACAAAACATTTGGATTTTTTATGTTTTACAATTTTTGTTTAGTGAAGTAAGCCAGATGTCTATCTTGTGCCCTGGACATGATGCTTTATATCCCCAGTTCTATTCTCAGGCATAGCTCGGGCAACCCGGAGGGAGCCCCAGAATTTTGCTCCTAAAGTCCAACTGCACTACCACCATAGGCTGACAGCAACTGTGACCCCAGATCTCACTGCCATGCAATATCTGAGTTACCACCTTGCAGTTAAAGACCTCTATGCACTTGTCAAGCCCGTGGGCTCCTTTTAAACAAAAAAAAAACTTTTGTAACCCAAAAAGACTGGTCTTAGTCCTATCTACCTGGTATTTGATGTGTTCCTTTCAGAGACCATTCTTTGAATATTTTAGGCCCAGATAAATGTAAGAGTCCACTACTTCTATGGGATCCCCTTTTATTTCCCAGCTTGAAGATTTCTTCTTTTTTCCAAAGATCACAATCTTGGTTTCATCTCTATTTAGCTTTAATTTGTGCGCTTCCAGAAAATCCACAGCAAAGTTAAGCCCTTGATTCGGAACTGTGGGAGTAAGCGCCAGGATGACAGTATCATAAGCATACCTAGGCTACTGTATTCCTTATTAGCCAGTCTCAGCAAACACACCCATCATTATCTCTTGCAGAATCAAAATCTATCATAAAACGTATAAGGAGGAGTGAGATGAGCGGACAACCCTGTTTTACCCCCTATTGGTCGAAAGATCTACAAAAAGACTGTGTTATCACCTATTCCTCCATATCTCACCACTGTCCTAGTCTGGACATAACATAATTGAACCGATCTTAGTAAATTGGACGAGATCCCCAATGATAATATTTTTTTCCACTTTTGACATTGGAAGTCCTTTGCTCCTGCAATGTCACTTCTGGCGTTCAGATGACAGCCTATGCAGGGAGGGTGAGTGATCTGTCTTTGGAAATTGTTGTCCTCCGCGCAAGGAATGAGTCGTACCCCAGGGGGTACGCACAGAGCAGCAGAGCGTGAAAGCAGACATGTTGGACTCCAAGTACTTCACTACAACAAAGGAAGGTAAGATCTTTGAGCTCAAAGATGAGCTTGACAGCAAAAAATAAGAGAAGAAGAACGAGGCAGTCAAAATGGTGATTGCCTCTATGACCATTGAGAAAGATGTCATTGCCCTCTTTCCTGATGTTGTGAACTGTATGCAAACTGGTAACTTGGAATTGAAGAAACTGGGGAACTTGTACCTATTGAACCATGCCAAGAGTCATCCAGATATGGCCATGATGGCTGTCAACACATTTGTGAAGGACTGGGAGGATGCCAACTCCATTGATTTATGCTCTAGCAGTGCATACTATAGGATGCATTTAGTAAACAAAATCACTGAGTACCTATGTGAACTGTTGCAGAAATGCTTGGAAGATGATGATCCTTATGTGCGTAAAATGACGCTGTTTGTGTGCCCGAGCTACATGACATCAACACTCAGCTAGTGGAAGTCGAGAGTTTCTTGGACACACTCAAGGACCTCATTTCTGACTCCAATCCCATGGTTGCGGTGAATGCGGGTGCTGAATCCCACCCAAGCAGTAACCTGCTGGATCTGAACTGCTGACTGCCCTAAACGAGTCCACAAAATGGGGACAGATCTTTATTCTGGGCTGCCTGGCTAACTACACTCCGAAAGATGACTGTGAAGCCCAGAGCATCTGTGAACGTGTGACACCACAACTCTCTCATGCCAATTCTGCTGTGGTGGTCTCCGCAGTGAAGGTCCTGATGAAATTCATGGAAATGCTGCCCAAGGACCTAGACTATTACAGCACTCTGCTGAAGAAGCTGGCACCACCGCTGGTGACCCTGCTGTCTGCTGAACACAAGCTGCAATATGTGGCCCTCCGCAACATCAACTTTATCGTGCAGAAGAGGCCTGAGATCCTGAAGCATGAGATGAAGGTTTGTTTTGTGAAGTACAATGACCCCATCTATGGAAAGTTAGCAAAGTTGGATATTATGATCCGGGCCAATTACAACCCAGGCCAATATTGCTCAGGTTCTTGCTGAACTCAAGGGACATGCAACACAAGTTGATGTTGATTTTGTCCAGAAAGCTGTACGGGCCATTCATCATTGTGCCATCAAAGTGGAGCAATCAGCAGAACGCTGTGTCAGCACACTGCTAGACCTCATCTCGACCAAAGTCAACTATGTGGTTCAAGGAGCCATTATGGGAATCAAGGACGTTTTCCGCAAGTCTCCAAACAAGTACGAAAGTGTGATTGCTACACTTTCTGAGAACCTGGAGTCGCTGGATGACCTGGAGGCTCAGGCAGCCATTATCTGGATTGTTTGGGACTTTGCTGAGCGGATTGACAATGCTGATGGCTTTCATGATGAGAACACGCGGGTTCACTTGCAGTTACTTACATCCATCATGAAGCTATTCTTGAAGAAGCCCACCAAGATGAAGGAACTGGTGCAGCAGGTGCTGAGCCTCGCCGCACAGGACTTTGACAATCCCAATCTGAGAGACCTTGGCTACATCTTTTGGTGCTTGCTGTTCACAGATCCAGTGGCCGCCAAGGAGGTGGTGCTGGCAGAGAAACTGCTCATCTCTGAAGAGACTGACCTCATTGACCCCACTTTGCTAGAAGGACTGATCCCATTCTACCACAAGCCCCCCAGTGCTTTTGTTGAAGGCATCAGTGGTATCCTTCATAAAAGGCTGCCTCCTCGTTCTGGCTTCAATGAAAGCGCGGGGAGCCCAGAGGCCACTCCACCTATATCCCAAACCACAGAAAAACAGGCAGTTATCCTATCCCGCAGTGACCTCTTGGGTGACTTTTTGACTCTTGGCCATGGCCTTCCTTTCAGTGTTCCCCCGATGGCTGCATCATCTGTGCATTTGGGTGCAGTAGACCTCCTTGGAGGGGGTCTTGATAGTCTTTTAGGTGGTGATGTGGACAGAAGTCCTGCAAGTTATGAATGATTTTGCTATCCAGTTTAATCAGACCCGTTTGGGATTGGCACTTGCTCTCATGAAAATGGATCCTCTCAACAATCTCCAAGTGGCAGTGAAGAACAGCATTGATGTTTTCTACTTCAGTATGCTTTACCCTCTACACATACTGCTCGTGGAAGATAGAAAGATGGAGCGACAGATGTTCTTGGTCACCTGGAAAGACATACCCAATGAAAATGAAGCCCAGTTCCAGATCAAAAATTGTCCCTTCAACACAGACAATGTAGCCAACAAGCTCCAGGCCAATAACATCTTCACCATCACCAAGTGGAACGTGGAAGGCCAGGACATGCTCTACTTGTCCTGAAGCTCACAAGCGGCATCTGGATCCTTGCGGAATTGCACTTCCAGACCAGGAACCCAAACTACACGAATTTAGCGCTGTCTCTGAAGTGCAGAGCTCCAGCAGTTTCCTCCTGTGTTTCACGAGCATATGAAACCATATTAAAGAATTGAAGATCCACAAAGAACCTCTCTTGTGTTTGCTGCCCCATTGCTCTGTTAAGTACATGAATAGGGCATTTTTGATGATTCGACTGCGGGGAGTCAGACTTTGTGCATGTTTGTTTGTGTGTTTTCTAGTCCTAATGAAGGGCCAAATGCGGTCCGAGGACTTGCCAATCCCCATCCCACTCCCACAAACAAAGCGTTTTTGGGTAGAAAGATAAAATGCTAATGAGGAAAGCGCTTCCTTCTTTTTTAACATTGTCGCTCTCGTTTTCCTTTTTATTATCTGCCCTCTCTACCTGCTTCCTGAACTTAAATTTCACTCTGCACGTGCCTTGCAAACCTTCTTTTGTTTTTAACACTTTCTGTCACCCTTCTCAGGTTGTGATTAGCGAAAGCTTGTTACTGCCATCGTGCTTTTAAACATTATCAAATGTATGAAAAGAAATATGTGAGAGATGAGTCATATGTGCCTAAGTGGACTGGAATTACTTCAATTGAAGTAACTTTTCCCGGAGTTGACGCCTGGGGGATATTTTTCCTAATATGGTCCTTGTGTCTTTGCCTTCCACCCGCAGTAACACTAATATTGTTATTTTATTAAAGTCATTTTAATGAGCTCCCTCCTTCCCATCAATGTTGGTGTGCTTCTGCTTTCTCCTCCTCCTCCCTATAAAAAATAGATCAAGGATATATAATGTTTGTCTTTTCTTTCTTGTGTTTAAAAAATAACTGAACATATTGAATAAAGGTTTTCATTTCTCAGTCACAGAACATTCAACAGCACCAAACAGCCTCTAAACAGCAGAGAGTTCCATGACCCCAAAAAATATTGTTGCTCAGAATCACAGCGACCGGCCTGTAATTAAATCTTTAAGGAATATACGTTTACTTTTGTAGTGGCTTGCTCATTACACAGGAATGACATTGATCTAACTCCCCACCCGCTCCACCCCCACCGCCCCCTCACGCTCACTGTAACAATCCCACAATTGGCGACAAGAAGCTAGATGTTTTTATCTGAGTATTTGTGTTTTATTTACAATAATAAATCATAGAAAAAATTCAGGTGGCTCCCATAACACACAAGGGTGGGGAAGACACCTTTAAAACATTGCAAACAAATTCATACAACAATGCATATGAATACACTGCATCCTGCCTACTTTTGTCTAACAGTTTAATTTACCATAAAACATCTAGCATCCTTTACATGTTCACACAAATATGCATACGTATAAAAACAAATATGAATGGCTATTTCAGAAAATGTGCTCAGGTGTATTATTACCATTCACATTCAAATGCCATTTTCAAATAGGAACACAACGAATGCAAAAGAAACAACTGGCAATTATGATAAAAAAAGATATGATGAAAAGATTAGTGAAATATTCCATTGGGCTATGCAAAAGAATTTCTCTCACAGCATCATTGTATTTAAATAAATCAATAACATCCAATGTAAATGACGTCATTGTATTAGGAAGGACCACAACGGTTTCCATTTAAAGCATATAGACAGAGACATTGTAATGGACTTTAAATGAAAGGAAACATTTCTGATGATTTTGCATTCTTTTTAAAAAAGGAACAGAGGCTTGTGGGGAATGAACTACCTTGAAGGCAAGAATGTATTTTCGAATTACACTCCCTCCCTCCACCATTTTGTGTCCTTTGGGAGTTATTCTGCTTCATGACATTTAATTGATCAGGGCACTTTCAAACATGGCTGTTTAATTCCCCTGTCACTAAAATATGATCAAGAAACCCCACATACCAGGAGGCTCTGCACTTTCTAAAATGAGCTCAGGGAATGAATGAATGCACTTAGTTTTGAGTAGAGAAATAACCTCTTTTTTCAGAGTGCTATAGCTAAGGGAATTATATTTAAATAAAGTGGGCAGTAATTCACTTCCCATTTGCAGTGTGTTGAATCAAATCACATGAACATCACATGAACAGGATTATCCTCTGGGATGTATCAGGGTCTCGCTTTGGTTCATACTGTCCAAAGTTGAAATTGGGAAGGTACTAGGTATCCAGGACACCTGATCCTCCTCAGCTCCTTTGGATTGAGATCAGAAGTTGTTCCCTGCAATGGTCCCCTTCTGGCTCAGTTGGTAATCCTTTCTTGGTCCAGTCCTCATCCCCTTCTGCAAATGATGGCATAAGTTACTTCAGCCAAAATGGGTGTATGTCGGCAGGCAGTGAGAGAAACAATCCACCTCTTTTTTTCTCATGGCAACATCTCTTATTTACTAGGGTGAACCCCAACGTTATGGCATCATTTAACACTACATTTCAGATTGGATGAGTTCTGTAATTGTCTTCCTTCTCTTTCTCTCACACTCACACACACAAACACACACACACCAGCTCCTTACATCAGCCCATTGAAATTGTCATAAAGGGAAAGTATCAGCTGCAAACTAGCCCCCCTCTGGAGCGAGGAGTGACACTGAGCTGAAAAATTAATGTTTGGTATAATTCATTACATGGACATGTTATGTTGGAGAAAATAGCATATACAGATTCATAAAAATATTCTGAATCCACTGTATAAATTATGTGTCTGTCACATTGTGCACAGTTGATTTTTACATATATATGGAGTACACAATTACATGTATATTTGTTATATGTATTTGATTCTCTTTTTTTCAGCATAATTCATGTCTCCAAATGTTCTTTCAGTAGCACAAATACTTCAAAAACGACACTTGAAAATCTAGTTCCAATTGAAACTTGTCCTGCTGCACATGTTAAAGTCTAATGTTACTATACATTAACTGAAGGGCTGATTTAAGGGAGGATTGTTATCAATAGCCTGCATCTGCTGATAATAAGTCCATTTAACTTGGCACAATAATCGTGTAATGATCTATTCTTTATTAACTAAGACCTAATGGAACAGGTGCATGTTCTTCATCAGAGACATATTCCTTTCTAAGGTGAAGGGTTACATCTCTAGGCATCTGTTTCTCAAAATGCATGACATTCATTAAACATAGCATTCATAATCTTTTTGATTATTTTAGAAAAATAACACCACCGGGAGTTTGGTTTTAAGGGTAAAATACTTGCATTTGGATGTATTTTTGGTACATTTGGGACCAAGACCTTTTGTCATAAGAAAACACAGCTGTTCCATTAATCTTCCATGCATTGATTTAAGTGTCAGGCTAACAGAGTTGTAGACATTTTGGCTTTGTTTACCACTAACTAATCATAATCATATGTTTTGCACAAACATATGGTTTCATTTCAATTTAAGTTAACTAGATTTCAAAGCTGCATAAGGTGTATTCTATAACATGTAAAACAGAAAACATTCAATTTAAATCAATTTTTTACTTGTAATAGTAAACAATATGTTGGTATATTTACAGTTAACTATTATGCTGGTTGTGATTTAGAATGAGTGGTCTGATGTTATAAATATTCAACATTCAGACCAGCATTCCACATGTTCACTTAAACGGTCAAGGGCCAAGGCATTGGGTGTCTGAAAGATACGCCCCTTTCCTGGGTGTGCTCATGTCAGGTGCACTTGTAAGGGATGATGAGGCAAGGACAGCGACATGTCAGTTTATGCACATTCGTGAATATTTAGAAATGTTAGCAGCTAGGTGATCATAAGCTAATGCCACTTGATGCATCTTATTGTGGTGTATTGCGACCATCGGACGCATTTAAGAATTGTGTCCCTTTCTGAGTGCTTTCTCCTGCTACTGTGATGTCAAGACAGTTAATTATGAAATTCATAATCATTTGGCAAGATATCAGAGCAGTTGGATATGACTTTTTCAACATTTATCCATTCTCCACCATATACAATGCTGTTCCAGGGGTAAAGTGCAGGGGGTAAAAGGTGACACTCTAAAGGACATGCACAAAAAGAGATCATAGTTGTGTAGCTCTCAATGACTTTTGTATTCTACCTCAGCATTCCAAGTGACATCATAGACAACTTGATCATTGTGCCAGCTGTCTATCAGGTCACTCAGAAGCCCTCAGTGGAATATATCCCATTAGTTCATAACTGCAGATCTATAATTATATATGTAATCCTTCCTCACCTCCAGAAATATTTGGTCATGATTACTGCTTGTGGTAGTTTGACATTTGTGGGCTTCCTATTAGCCAGCTCAGTCTGTATGTATCGTAGAAGAAGAGTACATATGGGAACAGTCTCCCCACATGCCTAAGGTGTTGCTATGCTAACTACAGCTGCTGTTGACATATACGCTGCAGATCAGGTTTTACATGATCTGATTCCAGAGAGATTTAAAATCTTGAGTTTCAATCAGTCCAGGAGGAGCAAAGGAGTGCTTTACCCATCTTAATTCATTAAAGATCTTTGGAACACTTTTTGATATCAACAATATGTTGGCATTGGAACAAAGTAATCTATCATTGATGCTCTGCTTCCACCCACTACAGCAGAAATCTGGTTTCACCCTGCCATAGCTGGATTTACTTATGAGGAAGAATCTGGGTTCCCATTAGCACATCATCATTGGGGATTGTAATCTATGGGCTGACATTCCAAGTGGCAAAATGACCCCAGACTTTGATGTACTCATTTGTGGCCATTTAAACATGGTCCAAAACACCAGGGTGGTCATAATGCCAATCAACATTTTGCACACAAAAGGAAATCATGATATGCAGATTCAGCCACAGGTGTGGTCTGGCCATTTCCTTGTTAGGTCCAGGCCTTGTTTTCCTCCCATATTTTAGTCAATGTATTTCTCAAAGGTCCTTAATAAAAGAAGCCTAATGCATTGTGTTTCCATATCCAAATCCATTCAATACTTTTAGGACATGCATAACAGCAAAGGTCATTCAGAGGGCTGCAGGGCGAGCCTGGATTATTTAGCCCATACAGTCAACAACACAGCTAATGCAGCAGTCCCTTTTATGAAAGGTCAGCTCCAAACGTATTCAGTCTCCCATATTTTATGTAAAGTTGCAGGAGCTCCAACCAAATTAAAGACAAGTTGAGAGAAGCTGGAGGAAGTATTATGAAAGGCTAAGCTTATAACCCCAAAACCTAAGGATAATTCCTCTTGCATCAGTTAGGCTTAGCCAAGGCATGGTAGGTACCTTTGTGGTCAAAATCCAGCATTTAAGGGAGGACGTTGGTGTGACTGACAGGCGTGATGCCCATTCAAATGCATCACCCTCGATTTTAAATGACAATCCCATTCCCCTTTTTTGCTTAACCTCTGCCATTGAATTTACCATTACTCTGTAGTTCCAAAAGACGAAAACTACAGTGTCCATTATTGGCCTGTTCCCTAGGTGGATTTTATAACTTTATATTCATCAGAGTACCCCTTTTCTGACCGGCATTTTACACAATTCTCTGCAAGAGGGTTTTATTCTTGCTACTGGAGTGTTCAAGCTATTGTTAAAGAATCATAACCTTAACCGTAATATTCATTTCATTTATCACCCCATTACCATTCTTCCTTGCTAAAGGCCAGTTGTCGGAATCAGTAAAGCAATTTCAGTTTCAGATACAGGATCCTTTCTAGACAGGCTTTAGAACTTGGCATGGGACAGATTGCACACTGATAGAGGTTTGGGGAAACCTCTTGGCCGTGGCTGACTTTGGTATGGCATACCTATTGGTGCTTTTGGACCTCTCGCAACAATATTTACTTTTTGATCTTTTTGTCAGATTTGCCTGAGGTTGTGTGAGAAGACCTGGAGGCATTCAGGTGGTTAGAGTCATTCCTACAAAATGGGCTTCAGTGCTTTGCCTTGAGGGATATTTTCATCTTTGACACATCCACATGGAGCGTGCCTCCACATTGCATAAAATCATTTGATGTTGCACGTGGCCATATGTAGATGACCCCCAGACCTATCTGGCTATGGAAGACTGCCCAACTTCATTTATACAGCAATCCAGTTGCTTAGCAGATGAGAAGAAATGGTGCCATTGGTTACATATGGATGTGAATAAAATGGAAAGTATATTATTTATTATTTGGCAATGCTCCTATTGTAATAAAGCCCCTTGGCCATTATTGCCTACCTGACTTCATCCCTGAAAAGATTCAGGTGAAGAACAGAGTTAGGCATTTAGGAGTAACACTCAATGCTGGGATGACTGTAGCTGTGCAAGTGTAAGCATCTGTAAAAGCTGTCCTATTTTCAGCTTCACCGCTTGAAACACATCGTACATTACATCCAAAAAGAAGACAGGGCCAAGTCGAGCCTAGAGTATTGTAACTCCCTATATTCTGGGATTTTTTAGAGGCTGCTGCTTTGTCTACAAATGGTACAGAATGTGGCAGTCAGACTGGTGAATGACTCCTGGACCGGGACCATATATCTATCCTATGGAGGGCATTGCATTGGTGACCAAACAAGACTAGGGAGGTCTTGAATTTGGGCTGTTTAGTACATATCTGTCTCTATGCAGATCCACATATTTACTTGAAATGCAAGATTGCATTTTAAGTCCCCAGCCGCATGCTCCATTCTCAATGTAAATGTTGGTTCCAAGGACCCCTGCGAGATATGTGGATTAGGATTTTAAGAGTTTCTAGTCCAGTGACACATTTTGTAACAAAACATGATTCTTAACTATGGAGCTGGCATAACTTTTTTTTGTTTAATTTCTTTTTATTTTCAATTAACAACGTAAATACATACAACATACAAACATACGAACATTCAACTGGCATTTTGGCTTTTTCGGCGGATTCTGCCGTGGGGTCATCGTCTTAAAGTGTCCAACAGGAGCTGGCATAACTTTGTTTAAAAATGCAGCACTCAACAACAGGACATAATCACATCAATTACATATTTTTGATCATTGCTGGAAAGGACACACTGAAAATCAAATCACCAATGCTAAACCTTGTATGGGGGATTAAGGAGGTCACCATTCTCAAAAATATTCTACAGTTTATCTAGCAATAACAACTCTGTGCCTGCCTTGTATCATATTAAAAAAGATGGATGATTGCCAAATTTCACTGGGTAATAAGCATTTTTTTTAAATTTCACTATTGATGCCCTGACGAAAATCAACTAGTGAGAATAATTGTGATGACAGGTTCATGGTGGATGCTATTGATTTACATAGAGCATTACTAATAGCACCCGTAATGGGCGATAGGCAAATCAGGTTGCTTGGATCATCAACTTCAGCTAACGTTACAAGCCTGCACTTCAAGCAAACATTTGACTGCTCACACAATCACCCTTTCTCCCCTCTGTCTATCTTCTCCCATCTTGACCTTTCTTTTCCAGAGCTGCACCTTAGGTGCCCCCTTTGCCAACAGCAGCTCCCCTAGAAATATAACTGGAACAAACATTTTAAGCTCCCCTTCTATTTCTGATGATGTCCCGTATGACCAGAAATTGAATCAAATCAGGAAGAATAAAATAGATATAAGGTTTACAAATGAATTGATAACAAAAGATGAAGTGGATGTCTCTACATGCCACATCTAAGAACGCCATATATATATTTCCTCCCCAACATACATAAGGAAGCTTATGCATTCCCACATTTCAGCCCCATTTTAAGTGGAATAGGCAGTTAACAGAATATTTATCGCAACTTGTGAACCAGACACTAAATCATCTGGCCACACAGCAACCACACTATTTAAAAAATAGTACCACATTATTAAAAATGTCAAACATAGAATTGGGCCAAGAAGATTGTTGGAACTATATGTGGTAACTCTTTACACTTCTATACAGCGCAAATTAGGCATTAGAGCAGTAGACCACTACCTGAACCCAGAATCAGCCCGTTTAGTTGCTAGAAGCAAAAATATTATAGAGCTGTTAGAATTTATATTCTCCAACTTTATTTTACATTTTATTGGGATTTGTTTCTACAAAAAATGGAGTTGGCATGGGCGCAATGTGTGCTCCATCAGTTCCTGATTTATTCATGTCCCATTCATGTTCTATTGTAAGAAGACACATTTAATGCCTTTTTTATAGAACAAATATAAAGATCATACCATACTTTGGACAAGATACATAGACAACGTTCTGCTATAATTTTCATTTCATATGGCTTTTATTTGACCAAAAATACATATTGTTACAATTATAGTAAAAGGAAGGATTCAATACATAGATAATAGAAAGGGCTGTGCATCATAGTACACCCTGGTATCTATAATATTGTACAGAGAGTGAATAAAACACATGTTCAACCTTACATAGGCCACTAGCTTACACTTCGCACAATGTGATGGCTGGGATTGCATACGTTCCAATCTATTATAAACATAAAAGAGCCAGAGTAATTCCATGATATCTTTACAAGTTAAAATTCAATTAAATAAAATGAATACTTTTAAAGGTCAGAATACACAGTGAGACCTTCTACAAATTGTGGCCAATCCTCACAAGGTGAGCAAAATAGCAAAACGTGCAATAATAGCTCTACGAGCAGCATCATAGGCTCAGGGGACCAGAACAATGTTATAATGTCTTCACAATAAGAACATTCAATAGATGAAATAAATAACTGACATATGAAATTCAAACATAAACAATAAGCAATATTCTGAGGTGTATGTAACCAATCATCACATAATGTACAAAGGTTGTAAAAGCGCTTTCTATAATCGTTTAGCAGCATCATAAGTGCAGGTAACTATAAAGTGCTTGTGCAATTAAACAAGATTAGCAGCATCATAAAGTGCAGGTAGCTATAAGGTGCTTGTGTGGTTACGCAAGGTAGCAGTTCAGTAATCAGGATTGGATTTAGTTGTTATTCAGATTGATAGTAGCAATTTGAGGTTATGTATTATCGCCACTTGAGGCAATTGAATTTTAATTCATAGATCCTCCAGCTTTTAGTATTTTTGCTCTTATGCACCAGGCCTGATGAATATAATTTGCTACAAAGAATACTATGTTTATAGCATTACAACATCTAAACAACAGAATAGCTTCACTTGTTTTGCGTATTCCATGTGCATTGCAAAATGTCTTCAAATATTTATTCCTAGCCACATGATAACCCTGACAGAAGAACAGAAAATGTACTATTCCCTTACTGAACCACACACCAAACATAAAAAATGTCCAGTGGGTTCCCACTTTCTGGTGCGATATGCCATGTTCAGTTGACCTAGCCTGAATTCATGTAGAGGCTGGGTGCAATGGGTGGGTTAACCATATCTAAATATTTTTCAAATCCTTTTGCCGGCTTACTGGACATATTTATGTATAACTCCTGTGGCCAGTCCAGTGCACACATTGAGCAATTCAATCTCAACAGCCTCCAGTGACATTCTCTTTAGTTTTTCCACATCAACCCTAATCATGCCCCAGGGGTTATACCATTGATCTTCAATATTAATTTACAACAGGGATTTTTTTTGACATATTTGAACCAGGGCCGTGATCTACCACTATCGATCTCCAGCATGTATATTAGTGCCTCATGATACATTTTTAGTTCAGGAGTTGTCCACAATCTAGGACAATAAACCACTGGCCTAAGTATGATATCACTATGGATTGACCTGAGACCCAATTCTGATAGAGAGAAATACCCGGACACACTATTGGCATCCCAAGCAATCGTTTAAGGAAGCATCTTTCAGAAAAGCCCAATTTATGACTTGTTGAGTGTCCCCAGATCTCCGCCCCATACTTGGCTTCATATATGGCCTGAGCAGCATACCTTGCGTGGGCTGGCGAGATGGTACCCATGCCATGGGCCAGAAAGTACCTCCATATTGGCCTGCCATATTTTCCCAATGTTACACTGATTTGAGTGTCTGTGAGGTCCAATTACCTTGGCCATTAAATCTTACCCCAAGGTAATCGTAACATCACCCTTGTTCAAGGGCTATCCCGTTGATATTCAATTCACATTTTTAAAACTTTTTCAATTTTAATCGAACAACCAATGATTTTGTTTTCCCTATGTTAATCTCAAAGTGGAGCTCCATACAGTTCTCAACAAAAGCTTCAAGCTTAGTGGCATCCCTCATGGATTTTGATAAAAGCACAGTGTCATCTGTGAATAGGAGTATTCGGATTGCTTCTTAACTATGTTTCGGCTGATATCAACATTTCACTGTGACATCCCATATTACTTCATCAATATATAGTACAATCAACAGTGGGGTGAGGGTGCATCCCTGCCTCACCCCCACTTGTCACTGTGAGGGTTGGGTTAATTCACCACCCAACCCCCATCGCACTAAAGCTCTATTGTTAGAATATAGTTTTATTATAATTTGCAAGAGGTTAATTGGTACCCCCCTCTTGGCCAAAATGGACCACAGCATCCCCTGTGACACACAGTCAAAAGCGTTTCTGAGATATATGAACACAGAATACACGTTCAGACCAATCAGGTACATATATTTATGCATGAGTAGATGTAGCCAGAATGCCTGGTCATAGTACTCGTTTTTGGACTAAACCCTGCCTGGAGGTGGTTGACCAGTTCTTCCTGTATAATGCATGCCTCAAGGTGCTCATAAATGATTCTTGTAAATAATTTCCCCACTCCATCTAATAGTGAGATTGGCCTAAAATGTCCGGGTTCCTCTCTCCCTCCTTTTTTGTATATGGGAATTATAGTCGCATTTTGCGGGGAGGGTTTCACCTTATTAAATGTAAGGATCACGTTATACAAATGTCATTCTATCAGTGCCCATACAGTTGATTCATCCTTGGCTAGATCAATAGGTATTAGGTCTGATCCGGGTGCTTTTCCCCACCTTTGGGATTGAATAGCATTAGTAAATTCCTGTGAAGTAATTTTAATTGGACCTGGGGTATTCCCTCTCTCCAAGCTCTACAATATGGTACCCTGGGTGTCAAAGGTAACCTCCATCCCATAGAGGTTCTGAAAGTGTTTCATCCAGGTGGTTGGGCTAATGTTAGCAGCCACCTCATTACCACACCGTTCCTTATTCCTGCTAACTATTTGCCAGAACAGACGGCTATCCCCAGATTCAGATGCTTTCTGCAATCTGTCACATTCATGCATGACATAATTATCCTTTTGGTCTTAATCAATTGTTTTTACTGTGCTCCAAGGCACTTCAATTCAATTCTGTCAATACCTAGACCTCTCTTTAGACAATTTAAAATATCAAGTTTGACTATCTTACAGTCCTCATCAAACCATGTGTAATGGATCTTTTGTTTCCTCTTGCTAGACCTAGTAACAAAGAGTTGGATGTGCAAGATCAAGTTATCATATACAGAATAGATATCTGCAACATCATATTCCATCACTGAAAGCCACTCTAAATCGGGCAAATTCGACTGATAGATATTTGGTCTCAAGGACTCCAGGTTGATATCAAGCAATGTAATTCTTTGTTTAGACTGTCCCTGGATTTGAACAGAGTTGCTAGGGTTATTTTGAGGATTACTCTCATTTTTGCCAAAGTTGGTCAATATTAAGGACAGGAGTTTATAGTAATTTCCCTGTATTTCCAGGACCTCACGGTCCTTTGCATGGGTCCACATTTATTTAGAGACAGAAAGATATAATCTAGGTGGGAGGTACTATTATTCCCTTGGTATGTAGGTTTTGCTGTCTGATCCTTTCCAAGGCGCCCATTCAAGGCCCTCAAACCCATATTTAGGAGGGTAATGGCGCAAGATGAGGGAGTCCAATGAAGGAATATCCCAAAACTCATCATAGTAGTCCTATACCCCCTCCAAACCAGGCAGGGGCTCAACTCGCAGGTTCAAGTCACCAGCAAGTATAATTCAATGTCCCAGGCACTCATGTGTTTCCTTTATTTCTGCTAGATTCCTTGCTAATTCAATTGCATGGTTTGTGTGTTTGTTTGTAACCCGATTATGCACATTGAACAAGGAAACAGGTTGAGTGCCTGAAGGGGCAAGAACCAGATACTGGACATCAGGGGAACTTAATTCAATAGTTGAACCTTGCCAGTCAAGGGCAGTACTTATCCACGGTGCCATACTACCAAAGGTTCTCTGTTTGTACCCATTGGAGGCCGGAACATGGAATATCTCATACCCCTGAAATATGATTGATCCCATTTCCCATGTTTCCTGAAAGCGTCATATCCCTGAATAAAGCTACACCAATCAGGATCTAACAGATGTTTTCTGAGGCCAGCTATATTCCAGGAGATTAGTCTAACTTCTCTCCCTCCCCTTTGGCTGTTGCTTTAATTCGGGGCAAGCATTTGTCTATCTGTATCCTCCAGATTGATATCAGCCTGTCTGCTACCTGGCTCCTGCCTATATGAGCCTTTGGCTACAGATCTAATTCTGCAAAATACATGACTGACATTTTGGGTGTCCTTAGGCTGCTTGTTAACTGTCGGCCTAATTGTAAATCTTGACCCCGGCGGAGGGTATGCTGGGAGTTCTATAGACAGTAGACCTTCCATCAGCCAATCATTTTTTTAAAAGACAAATATCATATCCTCACTCCGGTCGGGCATGCTTTGTCTCACACATTTTAGTATGTCACTCCTAATAATAGTCATACACCCTCTTACATGCCTCAAATAATAAATGCACTTATTAATCAATGTGGCCTGGGTTTCACAGAGCCCATTCATAAGTTTCCCTATGTTGCGCAATGTGACAGATGGGTTAATCTGGCATACCCCCAAAGGAGGGGGATATTTTGGGTATTTACTGTTTCCTAAAGGAGTCACGCATTATGCCTCCCATCCTTCTGTTCCCCAACGGGATAGTGTTGAGTCGGCTAATCCATGACAGCATGGATTTATGGGTGTTTGAGTTATGCTTCTGCACATTTCCAGTCGGGGGAGAAAGAAACCTTTCCTGCACTCTCATGCAGCCTCTGACCACATGCCTAGACACATGTTTATTTACAACCAAAGGGTAAGGAAAGCTTCCTTGCTCACTTATGTGTCTCCTATCCAAATGGTGGTGCGCCTTGCTCCCTCCATTAATCTGTGGGCAAAGAGTTGGCCTATTCTCAGATAGACCTACTTTGGCAGGGGCATCTTTTGATGATGTCTCAATCATTGGGTTACTACCAACCCCATTGCCTGTGTGGCTACAGGCATCCTTACTTAAGTGCGTCCTTGACATCCTTTGCTTAATACAAGCCAAATCAGTGCTAAACTGATAAAAATGTTCCTTAATTACTTTTTCAAATGACCCACACATCGTTTTCAACGATTGTAGGTCATTCCGAATTGAATCTGGTATGTAGTTATATATTTCCACCTGAGGGGTACTAAACTAATTAAGACCATCAGTTTGGGTACGCTAATACCTGTGCTGGTGCGCTTACAATGATTTAATCCCTGTGATGTTCCTATTACCCTCTAAAAGTTCCTATAGGTGCACAACTCACCTCTTGCTTTTTAGCATCGCCGTCAAGATGCCGTTCATCCCTCAAGGCCTGATACCTGTTGTGTGTTGGGATCATAATTTCTATGTTACCGTCATCCTCCTCTGGGGTAGATTTTGCCCCCCCCATCATCCCATTCAATGAACTTTGAGTATTTTCGCCATCAGACTCTCTAATCGGTCTAGAGTTAATAGGTCCACAGCATGTGTGTGTAATTCAGTTACCTGTCTCCCTGTATCTCCATTGGCTATAATGAGGAGGGCATCATTTCTCCCCCCCTTCCTGCCCTTCAAATTGCCCAATCTCATAAAGATGCAAGGATCTTTTTGCTTTTCGAGGGGTCTCAAAATTCTTATGTGGGTGGTGTGTTTTAGTACAAGTGCTACACTTTCCGACAGAATTTCACTGTCTTCTATAACGGATACACAACTTGGTGCAGCTGGAGCCCTTCGGCTGTTTGGGATGTCTGCCTTTTTGGCTTTTTTACCATCTATGTAATGCAGCAGGTCTTTTATTTCGGTTATGAGTATATTGATATCCTTTATTGGTTCGAATAATTTAAATACCCTTTTGCAACTCCCCTTAGGTGACATGGATTACATGCTTTACGTTCTGACATTCTACCAGTTGATATTCAAATATGCCTTTTATAAACAATAATTGCACAATATCCCTGAATACACACTGCCAGAGCAAATAAATACGCTAAAAAAATAAATAAAATCACTATTTAAAAGCTAAAACTTTAGACTTGTTAAAGTGTTCTTGAGTTAAAAACGTTATTACATGAATATATTAAAATCACACTCTAAGAAGGCGCAGATCAAATTCTAACCAGACGTACCAGGGGGCTCATAAGCGAACCCAACTCCTCTCAAGGGGTATAGGGCTGGTCTTTTATGGTCTTTTATGAGGCTTTATATGGTTACTAGAAGAATATGGGCCGAGGAGGCGTGCCCGACAGCTTAGGGAACATGCTTAGTCCGAGGCTCCCCCCTCCTTACGACCCCACTACTCAAACCGCTCTCCCAACCCTCCGATCACAGTTGCACTCTTTGTGTCACTATTCGGAGCAGTTTGAAGACAATGGCGGTCATTCCGAGTTGGGCGGTAGCCATGGTGCTATTAGCACCATGGCTGCCTCCCAAACCGGGTCCGGTCTGGTTGAATGGGGACTTACCGGGTCATTCCGACCCTGGAGGACCCGGTAAGTCCTCATTCAACCAACCATTCCCCATTCCCATTTGAGCCCCCATAGGGCTCAATGGGAATGGGGAAGACGCTAATAACGGACCTGCGAATAGCAGGCCTGTTATTAGCGCCCTGTCAGACCACACATCCTATACGGTTCCCGCTAAGGGACCTCGCAATTGGGCGATAAGGGAGTACCGGCACCGGTCTCCTTACCCGTGCCCGGTATCCCTTACCGCCCAACTCGGAATGACCCCCAAGGTCCATAGTCCAATTTGTCACTCTGGTAGTCCTAATGACTCTCTGGCTACAACTATTGAAAAATTCCAGCTGCACGCAGGGGTTATATTCACTGACCCCTTTCGAGCTTTGTACATGCTTTGTGGTTTGGGCTAGGGAGGCATAATCAACAGCTCAGGGAGCATGCTTAGTCCGAGGCTCCCCCTCCCTACTCCTGCACCGTTATTATCTCTTGGCTTTTCCAATATGCAAATAGCTCTCGTCATACAGGGGTACAACGTCCTTTCATCGTGGGATGTTTTTTTTGCCGGGTTTTTTACTGCAAAATGTTTATCGAAAAAACCCATCTCATTATTTTTTTGGGGGGGTTGAAAAATTATGTATATGGGATGTGTGTTTTTGTTAACAGATATAAAGTGAAAGGGAATGTGGGGTTGGGGGGACCCCCCCCAAAAAAAAAACATTGTTTGGGTTTTTTTGATAAATAATGTGCTGCAAAAAACCCTGTGATTAAATGACTTGGAACCCATAACGGAATACCACGACCCTTTGTGGCCAAAAGTTCTCTAAGTTTCAAATAGCACAGGTCGTTAACCCAATGTTTACTCACATATGCACCACGCAAGGTCAAGAATCTAAATGCAAAGTAAGTGTGAAAAGTGGTTGTGGGCAAAGCCCTTCTTTAGGTGTGCACAGAGGAAACAGAATGGAATGACTTGTACGTACGATCAACCCTTTGCCGGCGAGTCTATTTCCATATGAATCTTTGACCAGGGCTTACTCGACAACCCTGTTTCCAGACATCCAGGCACACCTTTGAGTGGAGTCTCCCCCTTGAACGAGCATGCTCTAACTCCGTGCTGGCTCCAACTACTGTGCCCATGATCCCCTGCAGACTTCAGCCCTTGTGGGGAGGCACACAGATTATATGCAGGAGAAGGTGAGGCTTAGCTATAGCAGCTCCTCAGGCTCACAGCAGGTGCACAGCAACTCCCTGTGGGCTCCAACTCCCGTGCCTTTGATTCCCTGCAAGCTTCAGCCCTCGCGGGGAGGCACACAGATTATATGTAGAAGGAGGCAGGGCTTAGCTATGGCAGCTCCTCAGGCTCACAGCAGGTGCACAGCAACTCCCTGCGGGCTCCAACTCCTGTATTCTTTATCCATCGTGGAATCAGCCCTCACACAGTGGCACACAGATTATATGCAGAAGGAGGCAGGGCTTGATATGATATGATATTTTATTTATAGTGTACCCATAGACAAGTGTTTCAAAGCGCGACGAGGCGGGGGGAGAAAAGGGGGACAAGACAACAATCTTACTAAGCCCAATAACATTGAGATCATGCAACTGCAGGGCAGTGGAGGGGGGGGTGCTGAGGGAACGGGAGGAGGAGAAGTGCAGTACATAGGATCATGACACAAGTAACAAAATGTGCAGCCATCAGGTGGCAGTGTAAGGTTAAGTGCAGAACGACAAGTGATATATTGTGCACATAGATCGCTGTATTGCCATTTTCTGCTCAAACTTCCAGTGCTACGCAGACAACACTCAACTCATTTTCAGGCTGCCCTCCGCCACTTCCTCCACCTCTCTCATCACTGATTGCCTAACTGCCATCCAAGATTGGTGTGCCGCCAACGATCTTTGTCTTAATGCCAGCAAGACAGAGATCCTCCTCATTGGCACACCATCACCTTCCTTTCCCCTCACTCTCTGGCCGGCCTCCCTTGGCCCTCCTCCTATCCCCACCTGCGAGGCCAAGAACCTTGGTGTCACCTTTGATTCCACACTCTCCTTCTCCGCCCACATTGCTGATGTATCAAAAAAGTCAAACCTCCTACTGCACCTCCTCAGAGGTATTCTTCCTTTCCTCTCTGTCCCCCAGAAGCTCACTGTCTCCCAAGCTCTGGATCTCTCTAAATTGGACTATGGCAACATCCTCTTTCTTAATCTACCTGCCTCTACTCTTCGCCCTTTACAATTTATCCAGAACAGGACTGCGAGACTTGTCCGTGGCCTGAAGCCTTTGGATCGTATCTCTCCAGCTCTGAAATCTCTCCATTGGCTCCCAGTGGATGCAAGGATTAAATTCAAAACCCTCTGAATTGTCCACAAGGCTTTCTGGGGCCTGGGTCCAATATATCTTCAGCTATCCCTCTGCAAATACCTCCCATCTCGAGCAGTCCGCTCCTCTACCTCTAACTCCCTCAGGGTCAGTCGTTTCTCAAAGAAACAAGCTGGGGATAGATAACTGTCTTCGGCTGGGGCCTCCCTCTGGAACAGCCTCCCTGCCACTCTAAAACTTGAGGAGAACCATCTCCAGTTCCAGAAGCATCTCAAAACCTTCATCTTTGCTTCTGCCTTCTCCTTCCCTCTCCCCTGCTGATTCCACTCTCCCTCGGCACCATGCACCTGGCCACCCTCTGTCCTCTGGGCCCAGGTACCTACTCATCTTGCCACCCTCAAGCACTGCCTCCGGGCCACCCCCTGCACTGGGATCTGTATCTGCACCCATACAGCCCTCCCCTTCTCTTCCTGCACTTTCAGACCTACACGACCTGCTGCCATAAACCAGCACTTGCCACTTGCTGGCTGCACTCCCATTGTTTTTTGCCTTTTATTTATTATTTTAGTATAATTTTTGTTTTTTCCTTCTCGCTCCGCACTCTCCTTTTGTTCCCCCTCCCATGCACTTCACCCCCTTCTCCCTGTACCCTGCACTTGCACGTTCTCAATGTCACTGGGCCTAGTAAGATCGTTGTTTTTGCTCTCCCCTGTTCCCTTTCCCTTGCCTTGTCGCGTTCTGAAACACCTGTGTATGAGCGCAATAGAAATAAAATATCATATCATATAATATCATAGATGGACAGTAGGGTTACAGATACAGCCCCAAGTGCAGGGTTGCTGGGAGGCAGTGCAGGTGTGCAGCTGGGAGGACAGGGACCTGGACCCGTGGTTCAGACGGTAGCCAGGTAACCAGTGCAGTAACAGATAGGTGATCAGCAGGGAAGAGGAAGAGAGAAGGTAGAGGCAAAGAGGAAGGTCTTCAGCTGCTTCCGGAACCAGAGGTGAGTCTGCTCAAGTTTCAGAGAGGCAGGGAGGCTGTTCCAGAGGGAGGCACCAGCAGAAGAGAGAGATCTGCCTCTAGCTTGTTTCTTGGAAAAAACCCTGACCCGCAAGGAATTCTGTTCTGGATGAGATGCAGAGAGTAGAGGCAGGCAGATTTAAAAAGAGGCTATTACAATAGTGAAGCCTAGCGAGAACCAGGGCTCTAGAGACAATGAGTTTCTGGGGGAAGGGGAGGAGAGAGAGAATACCCCTGAGGAGGTGCAGTTGGTAATTCGATTTTGTACAGACGTCAAAGAAAAGGAGAGAGTGGAGTCGAAGATAACCCTGAGGTTCTTAGCTATGCAGGTGGGAGAAGCGGGGGCCAAGGGAGGCCGTCCAGAGAGTGTGGGGAAAGAGGGTGCTGGTGTGCAAATGAGGAGGATCTCCATCTTACTGGCAATCAGGCAGAGATCATAGGCAGCACACCACTCTTGGATTGCAGAGACACAATCCAGGATGCGAGAAGGAGTAAAGGCAGCAGTGGGGAGCCTAAGAGTGAGCTTGGTGTTATCAACATAGCATTGGAAGTTGGTGCAGAAAGCAGCAATAAGGCAGGTGAGAGGTGCCAGGTATTGGTTGAACAACCGGGGAGAGAGGTTAGACCCCTGGGGAACGCCACAGGTGGAGAGAAAAATAGAGGAGAGGAAGGACCCAAGTTGGACCTGGGAGGGTCGATCAGAGATGAAAGAGGTTAACCAGGCCGAAGCCTGGTCAGAGATACCTAGATTATCACAGAGCTGGTTGAGCAGGATGGCATGCTTAACTGTGTAAAAGGCAGAGGAGAGATCGAGTAGGATGAGGACAGAGGGGAGAATAGAGTGCAGGTTCGAGAGCAAGTCTTAACAGGTGTTCAGGAGAGCAGTTTCCGTACTTCTGTCTTTCTCTGAAACCAGATTGATGGCCATGTAGACAGCCAACAGATTCTGTGTGAAGATTAAGGTGGGGAATGGCCAGCTTTTCCAGGTGTTTGCCAAGGAAAGAAGTGATAGAGATTGGGCAATAATTAGCCAGAAGGGAAAGGTCGGCTGAGGGCTTCTTGAGAAGAGGGTGTACAAGAGTGTTTCAGCGGGAGGAGAAGGTACCAGAGGCAAAGGAGTGGTTGCAGATGTCCGCCAAGGCTGGGGCGAGGATGTTGATGTGGTCCTTGATTGTTTTGGAAGAAAAGGGAAGAACCTGTTTAGATGAGGTTTTCATTGATCAGACTTGGCTAGATATCTCATCAGGGGAAAAGAGAGGAAAGGAAGACTAGGGAGGAGGGTGGACGCAGGGGGGACAGAGGGAAATGGGAGGAGCAGAAGAGGTAGCGAGGGTGGACAGGATGTCCTGAGTTTTAGAGATGAAGTGAGAAGCCAGGACCATCCAGAGAGCCTGGGAGGGGACAGGAGAGGTAGAGACTGCGGACGGATTGGCCAGCTCCTTGCAGATTTTAAAGAGTTTGGCCAAGTTGTTAGATGCTGCAGAGACCTAGGATTGGATGTGAGCTCTCTCTTTGAAGAGGACAGAGAGTCGGCATTGCCTTTGGAGCAGGCGGCAGTCCAGTTTGTCAGAGCGTGTACAAGATGCCAACCATTTCTTCTCAGCCACCCTACACTTGCATTTAAGGGTGCCAAGGTCAGAGTCGTACTAGGAGTTGCACTTGATTTTTGGCTTCATGTAGATCCTCATAACAGGGGTAAGTAAATTGAGGGTATTACAGATAGCAGAGTGGAGCGTGGAAAGGACTATGTCTGTGTGTGTGTCAGACAGAGGTGCAGGTGAGGGAGGAAAGGATGCAGTGAATGTCTCAGCTGACACACACTTCAAGGGTCGAATGACTGAAAGGGTAGGTGGCAGTGTGAGGGTAGGCTTGGCCTGAGGGGTATAGAGAGATGAGAGGAGAGGAGAGGTGGTCGGTCCAGAAGAGAGGGGTGGGGAGAGAGTTAGCGAGAGGGAGGTCTGAGGAGATCAGAGCATCAAGAGTGTGCCCTGCAGAATGAGTCGGGCCAGAGGGAAGAATAGAGAGAGAGAGGGAGTCGGAGAGGTCACGGAAGAGTCCAGTGGTGGGACATGAAGCATTGAGTGGTAGGCCCACTCAGAGAGGAAGAAGGTGATTGGACCAGGTGGCCGCTATATAGTGGCAACTATGAAGGAGTGGCCAGGAGAGAGAGAGAGTCTACAGTCCAGGCATTCAAAGGAGGAATAGGCTTGTGTAGGAATGATAGAGGCAGGAATCCATTCCGTGAAGATGAAGGCTACACCTCCACCGGAACGGTTGGATCTGGACGTGGAGAGGATCTTGTAGCCATGAGGAAGGAGAGTGTCAAAGCTCATGACAGAGCTAGCCGTGAACCATGTTTCAGTGAGACCAAGGACATCAAGGTCGAGTTCTTCAAGGAGATGCAGATGTCAGAGGAATGTTTGACATCTGAGCAAAAGTTTGGAGTGGCAAGATGGAGGAGGTTGCCACCCTTGAAAGACTTCCAGGGAAGGATATAAATCAGAGGTACTCCCTGCAGAGGTGTTGAAGGAGCCTGAGGAAGGGCAGAGGAGGTAAGCAGAGAGGGTGAGGTAGCCGAGGAGGAGGAGGAAGGCACCCAAGTAGTGGCATAGGGAAGAGGCGAGGGAGCCGAGGATGGTAGGGAAGGGACAGCAGGAGAGGAAAGGAAATTAATAAGGCAAGGGAAGCATCAGTCAAAGAGGAGGAGGTTGGCCTGAGGTCCTTGGACCAAGACAGTGCCATTGAGCTAGACATTTCTGATGACCTTAGAGGAGAGTAAGGAAGCCAAACGGGTGTCCCCATTAATGGGAGAGGAGGAATAGGAAGAGAGCACAGAGACAATATGAGGAGTCCATAGGTCTGGCGAAGGAACGACAAAGAGGATGTTGGTGAGGGTCTGACTGGAGGAAGCGCTGGTGTAGGTGTCAGCAATGGGGAGGCCTGGGTTGGAGACCAGGATATCCTTTTTGAACTTCTTCCTACCAGAGTAGTGAGAAGGGGAGGATAGTCGATAGTGAAACAGTTGGAGAAGATAGGAGAAACGGAGAGCTTCATAGGGGATGTCGAAGGAGGGCGGGGCAAAAAGGGAAGAGGCGGAAGAGATGGAGAAGTAAAGGACAGCAGGACAGATTAAGTGCAGAGCAGCCACTGGGCACAGCTAAATTCAAAATAAGGGAAGATGCAAAAACACAGTGAGCCACTAGACACAGCTAAATTCGAGATAAGGGCAGATGCAAAAACACAGTGAGCCACTAGTCACAGCTAAGTTCAAAATTAGGGCAGATGCAAAAACACAGTGATCCACCAGGCACAGCTAAATCCGAAATTAGGCCAGATGCAAAAACACAGTGACCCACTAGGCTCAGCTGAATTCGAAATTAGGGCATATGCAAAAACCACAATAAGCCACTAGGCACAGCTGAATTCGAAATTAGAGCAGATGCAAAAACAGAGTGAGCCACTAGGCACCGCTAAATTTGAAATTAGGGCAGATGCAAAAACACAGTGAACCACTAGGCACAGCTAAATTCGAAATTAGGGCAGATGCACACACACAATGAACCACTAGACAAAGATAATATCGAAATTTGGGCAGATGAAAAATACAGTGAGCCACTGAGCAAGGCTAGAGGTAATGAGAGTAGAAGTCCAGGTAAGAAGGAGCAAATGCAGGAAAATGAGAGAAGTGGTAGTCAGTAAAGGTAACTAACCCCATGGAGTGGAAGTGTCTCGGTCATCATGCAACGCTCAGAGGGAGAGTAGGTTCCATCAGTCACTGTGCTCCCATGTGAGGAGCAGGGGCAGTGCCCTCAGGCCCGGCCAGCAAACAGACAGGGCCTTCGTTGTGGGCCTTAGTGGAACGGGCCGGCTCCCACCTCCCGGTTGCTGCTATTGGTTTAAAAGGGGCCAAACCAACCAATGGGAGGGGGAGCAGGTAAGAGCAGGCTCACTGCGGGCAACGATGGTCAGCAATCTTGAGGGCCTCAGAGTATAGGCACAGATGCAGGTTTGCACAAGAAAAAACAATCAACACAAAGTGGGATCAGCAGAAGTAGGTGGCTAGGCAGTTGCAATCTTCCGTGGGAAATTCCTTTTGTTTCCTTGATTTAAAAACCAAATAAACGCTTCAGTGATCGCATGGAAGTGCGGTTCTCCCACAGTACAAACAAGCTTATCCCAACCAGCACGGGCAAGCAGTGAGGTGCAGCACAGCCAGGATCAGGGCTGCCGGCGTGCTGGCAGATAGGACTCCATCCAAGGTGGCAGAATGAGAAATGAGCGAGGGCCTCGTTGCGGGTCTTAGTGGAACGGGCCAGCTCCCACCTCCCGGTTGCTGCTATTGGTTTCAAAGGGGCCAAACCAAGCAATGGGAGGGGGCACAGGTAAGAGCAGGCTCACTGCGGGCAACGATGGTCAGCAATCTCGGAGGGCCTCAGAGTTAACCACAGATGCAAGTTTGCACAATAAAAAACAAAGCGAAGTGGGATAAGCAGAGGTGGGTGGCTAAGCAGTTGCAATCTCTAGTGGGCGATTTATTTTGTTTCCTTGATTTAAAAACCAAAGAAACACTTCAGTGATAGCATGGAAGTGTGGTTGCCCCGCAGTACAAACAAGCTTACCCCAATCAGCACAGGCCAAGTAGAGAGGTGCAGCACAGCCAGGATCAGGGCTGCTGGTGTGCTGGCAGGTAGGACTCCATCCAAGTTGGGAGAATGAGAATAGCTACAGCAGCTCCTCAGGCTCACAGCAGGTGCACGGCAACTCCCTGCAGTCTCCAACTGCAGCACCCTTGATCCCCCGCGGGTTCTGCTATTATGGAAAGGAACAGCAGACAAATTGGAAATATTGAAAACTGAACTGAATAAGAACCAATTTGAAATTTCACTTGCAATGACATCTATTCAAAGCATGTTCACATGCCTGTACTTAGAAATTAGAGCACAGGGCAAATATGTTACAAACTAACATTTTTGGAAACATGTGATGTCACTACTATTGTACATGGTAGCATTGCTCATAGAAATTCAGTGATAGACAATATCTAAAAAGATTAATTTCTTTGAGCCAAAGGACTATGCAGCACTGAAGCATAATTAAAAAAATAAACAGCAGGCCTGATAAACTCAAGATTCCTGGATAGTGTCAATATTAACAAAAGGTATATGAATCTATATGGACTGTAACAAAGTTATCACAGGATACACTTTTCAAAAAGCACAGAATACCCAAGGAAATATTTGAAAAAGTGTTTTTACCCACTACATTTTCAAGCAATAACCTTAAATCTGGTCAACATTCTTATGAAACACAGGTATGTTTTTTTATTAGGCAAAGCGTTTTACCCGTATCGAGATCAAAACCCTAGAATTATCTATCAAAAAGCCAAAACTAAAGTCAAGCCAGCCCCAGCTATCTTAAGACAAGAGACCAGGAACACAATTGGTTAAGTATACCAAAAGGCTTTTTTACTGTGGAGAATGCAGAACTTTTAATTTTGTATTCGATAAGACTGAAGGTATTGCATTATCGAATGGCTGCGAAATGTAAATTGGTTCCTCTGTGAATTGTAAAACTAAATGTATTGTTTGTTGTATTAAATGTATGTATGATAAATACTATGTAGGTAGTATTTATAGGGTTTGGCGCGCTATACAAATAATAAACTAAACTAAACTAAACTAAACCAAATGAAAACTGAAACCACGTTTTAATGAACACCTAGAAGCGATAAAGAACAAAGAAATAAGACAACCCTTAAGAGTTCACCGGAAACTGGAACATCGGGAGGTAGCTTCCGAGAATTTAAAGTTTATAGGTTTAGAATGGATTAAAACATTAGATAGAAGCAGAAACAGGGAATTGAAATTAAGACAAAGAGAAGCACTTTGGATTTATAATATGAGATTAACTGAAGTAGGTTTAAATCAAGACCAAGTGCAGCATGACTTTCTTTCTTTCTCTGATATCTTTTGCTTCAGTAATGATGTGGTTCTTTTCTGTTTTGGGAATAATAATGATATTTTGAAATACAACCAGGGAAATAATTTAGGGAAAATAGCTAACAACACATGATGAGAGCTAATCAATGACAAACTGGAATTGTAAGATTGTGCACCATTAGGAGCAGATAATAATGACTCTTATTTTAATTAAAAAGTAATTATGAATAGTACTAAATATAATAATTAGTTAACCAGCTGCTTAGAATATATTATGCTTTTGATGTCTATTGAAACATTACACATGTTGCCTATCAGATGGTTCATTTGCATTGGTTACTAAGAATCACTAAAAAATAATGAATGAACAATTCCTTTTTGTAAAAAAGTCAAAGAAAAATATTTTTGAATATTTAGTGCCAATTAAGTTCATAACCTTAGACTGTATTAGTACAGTAAAGCCTTAACCTAATGTAAACAGAATAATCGAAATATTGAGTATTGCAGGACTCATTCTGTCAACTTAGTACTGATGCAAATTTTGAATGTATCAGCCATATAAGTGCGTATTTGTATTGGTTAATTATAAAATATCGAATAATATTAAGGTCTATTACCCATGAAGACGTAATGAGACATGGGCGAAATGCCATCATTGAGTTACTTTACGTGATGGTTCCATTGTGTTCACTACATGCACATGGTGTTTCCATCTTTCTGCTGCTGGTATGAGAAGCTACTATCATACTTCAAAGAATCAAGTGAACACAGATTTACTTTGATAAATTGTTTGTGATAGTTGAAAGGCCTCTCAACTCTTAGAAGATGTGAGGTAAGATAATATAAATTTATATTCAGTTAAAATCAAAAGAGAATTAGTATTATCACACTCAAGTTTAAACTCTTTTAATACGCTCCAAATTGTAATTTGACTAAATAGCTATGCATGCAATATAGAGACGTTATTAGAGAGGCACTTTATATTACATAGTAATTTATGAGTATACATTGGTTCTTAAACCTGAATATGCATCACAATCAAAAAAGGAAGTATGTAAACAAAATCGAAAAGTGGTTTATAGAAGCACTTATGTACTGTGTTTTAGCTGAGACGCAATTGAGGAACTAGACTTGAGCCCAATCCTACAATGGAAGAAATAATTGTTTGGAATCGAAAAGTTGACAGATACCTAATCAGGAAGGAGAAAGGTACCTTTCATTTTGGTTCCTTTGAAACAACAACTACTTGGTAATGTCTTCATAGTGACTCTTAGATGGAATCCCAAATAATCCTTCACTTCTAAATAAAATGGTATACACTGTTTCTGATTTTAGAAAGTACACCATTTATTGGTACAGAGTGAGAAAGTGACAACTATCAAAGTAAATACATCAAGACAAAAAACAAATTTAGATCTATTCATGAAGGTATGGAACACAATTTTTTATACGGATGAAGAGTTAACAACATAGGCGTTATGATAATTGGGATGTCTGAGGGGATCGAAAACAAAACTTCAATTACATTAATGGAACAATATTAATATATGAAGAAAATTCTAAAGGCTAAAAAAGTTCAAGCTTGCCACTTGAGAATTAATACTCAGTAAATAATGAATACCAATGTGTCGACATTTTTTTGTGGAGGAAGTGTTAATATTTTGCATGGTGTTTCCATCCTTCTGATGCTGGTATGCGAAGCTATTATTATACTTTAAAGAATCAAGTGAACAGAGATTTTAGTTTGCTAAATCGTTTGTGATAGCTGAAAGGCCTCTCAACTCTTAAAAGATGTGAGGTAAGATAATATAAGTTTATATTTAGTTGAAATCAAAAGACAATTCATATTATCACACTCAAGTTTAAACTCTTTTAATATGCTCCAAATTGTAAATTGACTAAACAGCTGTGCATGCAATATAGAGACGTTATTAGAGAGCAACGTAATTTATGAGTAAACATTGGTTCTTAAACCTAAATATTCACCACAATTAAAAAAAAAAAGTATCTAACCAAAATCGAAAAGTGGTTTATAGAAGCACTCATGTATTGTGTTTTAGCTGAGAAGCAATTGAGGAACTAGACTTGAGCCTAATCCTACAATGGAAGAAATAATTGTTTGGAAGCGAAAATGTCACAGATACCTAATCAGGAAGGAGAAAGGTACCTTTAATTTTGGTTCCTTTGAAACAACAACTACTTGATAATGTCTCTTATGTGACTCATTGATGGAATCCCATATAATCCTTCGCTTCTAAATAAAATGTTATACACTGTTGTTGATTTTAGTAAGTACACCATTTGTTGGTACAGAGTGAGAAAGTGACTATTATCAATGTAAATACATTAAGACAAAAAACAAATTCAGATCTATTAATGAAGGTATGGAACACAATTTTTAATACAGATGAAGAGTTAACAAAATAGGTATTATAATAATTGGGATGTCTAAGGGGATCGAAAAAACTAAACTTCAGTTACATTTATGGAACAATATTAATATATGAATAAAATTCTAAGGGCTAAAAAAGTTCAAGCTTACCACTTGAGAATTAATACTCAGTGAATAATGAATACCAATGTTTTTAGTAGGACATTTTAATATTTTGTTTTAGAAATGGGTGCTGCTCATCCTTTGCTCGTTGAAACATTTTTTCAGCTTTCAGAAAGAGCTAAAGGAAAGCTTAAAACAAGTGTTGGATGTTGGCTATCGACTGATACAAGAAATTGCATTGTTTATCTAAGCAATAAGCCCCGAGCTGCAGGGGCATTACTGATACAAGAAATTGCATTGTTTATCTAAGCAATAAGCCCCGAGCTGCAGGGGCATTACTGAGTCAGGTAATTCCCCGGGTTCATAGTTACCTGACTCAGTAATGCACCCGCGGCGAGGAGCTTATTGCTATAAGTACCCCGGTCCATAAGACCAGGGTCCTAAATGCTTTTTTTTCTGTTCTAAAAGGCCATGGCATTTCAGAACAGATTTTCTTTTTTAAATGGCCATCAGGGGAGGGAAAACAAAGTCTGTATTCCATTTCCATGGCAGCCATTGAAGAAAATAGAAAAAAGCAAACAAAAAAAAATCCCCGCCATGGAAACGGGAGAAGGGACTACATGCAGTACCATCTCTCTTTCCGTGGTGCCCATTAAAAAAGTAAACAAAAAAATGGCCACCATGGAAATGATAGAAGGGACTACGTGACGCCATTTGACAGCCCGGCGCGACAGACTCAGGAATGGTCACGTGATGACGTAGGCAGTGTTTTCTGGTCAGCGCTGACTTCCGTGTTCCCATAAAGCACGGCGAATCCAGCACCCAGGTGCTTCTGATTAAAATTCCTGAATTGAAGTTACTTGTTTTTGCTTTGCATTATGTCTTCCATGGAAATTACTGTTGCTGAACCTGTCTGTCCCTGGATTGCTGCTGCCTTGTCCACTGTTCTTGGTACGCCCGGACTCCTTAACCAACCTCAGCTTGGTATCTGGACTCCTTTTGCCTTCTGTTTTGTCATCGTTACCTGCATGCATGGCATTGACGCCGGCCTCCTTGTCAACTTTGCTTGCATCTTCCAGTGCAAGTCAGATTACTCGCTCCTCCGCGGTAAGTCATTCTTATCTTTTCTCTCACTACTTACCTCATTGTAACCCAGGCTCCTCTCCTCCTTGTTTTGCTTATGTGCACGTGACAATTGGGATGCCTTGCTGCAGAACAGAGTGTGCACCAACACGTCCCTAGTGCGGCCGTTGTGCCGATCGGGTCAGTCCCCTTACTAACCTACCCATCCTTGATTTGTTGCCTACTCTTCTTTCACCAGACTCTCATTGAACTGCCTAACCTGACCCTAAGTAAGGATATCTGGACCCACAGTGGGTATAGTTCAGTAGGGAAGGGGAGAAGCAGGTGGTGGAGAGAGTGGTGGGAGGTGAACTAAAGTCCCTGACTTGTCTCATTCTTGTTCCTCAGAGGAGACCAAAAGGAGGTCCTTGTACCAACTAACATACCCAGATACAACAGTAACCAGGTTGGTGGAGGCTCTGCAGGTTTTTCTATCCTGTCTTGATTGGATACTGATAGTCTCCTCCTTTCTTGCCTCTAGCATGGTGTATCCTGTGGTTTATAACCTCGCCCTTTTGAATGAATGTCCTTTGGATTGTCATGTTATACAAGTCAGAAGGGTGTGTCATTAGGAAGGTCTCCATTTGTCTGAGGAGATCGGGTAGCCTGGAGTCCAGGTGTTTTCTACCAGGACGACCGCTGTAACAAGCACTTCTTGAGTGAGTGCTGGTGTTGTGTTATTGTTTTTGTGTTGTGTCACTGTATTACTTCTCTTCCTCTTGGGTGTAGCACTTATCTTGATTCATTTTCCCAAATTGTGACAGTTTGGCACTGTTTGTGTGTTGACCCTCCACATATATGAGAATTTTGAGGGTGTAAATAGCCCCAGCTCCAAATAACAGGGTTTGATCCATTCAAAACATTCACTGGGAGTTATCTCATTCAATATTTCCCAGCCATAATCCCAAGCTTTCACTCTGGGTATGGTTTCAAAGTTGAATTCATGCAACATTCAAGCATCCAGCCATATCTGTTTCTTCTGATAGTAGCTATGGATCTCAACTGCAGGTAGAGACCCGGGACCATGACCAGATACACCAACATCCATAACCCACTCACTGCTGTGGGACACAGCATTACGCTGTTGGACACAAGGGCTCCCAGAAGGCTGCACCTCGGCAGAATCATACACACAAGAATTCCACTAACCAGTGGAGCCTACTCGGTCCACTGTGAGAGGACACTCTCATAGGGGACAGGGTGCCTTTGGGTCACCCAAGCCTTGAAATGCTAAGGGTTTCTCAGAGGGACATTTGTGATTCCGATCATAGAGGAGGATTTGTGTGCGAAAAAGTCAGGTGTACAAGCCAGGAACAAACATTCTGTGGCTTCTTATCAGAGATGCAGTTTGGAGCTGTCATCCTCAGTGTACTTTTTGTATGAGGTGTGAGTACATTTGATGACTTTGTTGAGTTCATTATTACATGGCAAGCGGTTGTAGTTTAAGATGTCAACCCTATATATTTCCGTTAGTGTGGAAGGATTTTCCATTGCTAAGGGTGGGAGGCTGAAAGGTTAGTTGGTCATTAGTTCTGACCTTAGGTGTGGCTATACCACAGGAAGGCTTCTATCTATCCGGTCCAATAATCAGACTCCTGATGTGCTGATGATCCTGAGGGGTGACCTATGCATTACATCTGTTGCACATGTTGTGTTTGATGTCTTCCTGCTAAACGGGTCAGTGGTCTGGTCAGTGGATTAGTCGCTCACTCTTGTGTTCTGGCTCTTTCTGATATATTAGATACCTGCCTGACTGGATATGTGCTTGCTCATGAGTTGTCGAATTTCTAGAGTCGAGTCGAAGGGAAACAGATGTGGATTGTTGGCGAATTCTTGTCATATTGATCTTTATGGTTTCCAGGGGATGTGTGCCTTTCTAGGGTCTGGTGAAGAGACAGACTTGAGTACTTTCCAGATGGAGTGGGGTCTTGTAAAGTGAGCATTGCTCTGGGCAACGAGTGACAAAAATGCTGAACCTGATTTTGTTGGATGAGCCTCCTCAACATTTCATGCTATAGTAAGGCACTGTCAGGAGTGCAATGATCCTGGTTTGTATTGGTCTTGTCAGATTGTGTTGTGTGATTTGATGTTCTTTAAGATGATTTCTGAATCTCACCACATTCCGCTCCGTATACTACCAATTTGGTGATATTTGGAATTTCCCCATTATACTAGGACATGTTGACTTTGAATTTGGAATGATTTTCAAGTGACTGTAGTGACATGTAATCAAGTAAAAGTTTGCTTAGTGGAAATACATAGGCACAGTTTAAGTAACTATTGGGTCAAATCACCAAAGTTGCCATCTGTTGATATATTGTGCCAACTGCAATCGAAATATTATCCAGAAATATGCTACCAATTGTACACTACATGAAAAAAATGGCAGCAAGACAATATTACTAGCACGTATCTTTAACAATGTTGGTTCTATAACAAAACTTAACTATAGTTCATCCACAACTTTTGATATTATTTTGCTTATTTCCATTGTTTTTCTCGATCCCCTTGCTTCATCACGCTTTATCTCCCCCTCACCCCTCTATTTTGATTATTAACCAAACTTTTTTCACAGCAACTTATGTCTGTGTTCTGTTATTTGTGGTTATCCTCACATAGACACCTCACTACAATATTAGTCATGATAATCTATTGCCCTGAAGAAACTATCAGGCGAAACACACATTGACAAAATTAGCAATGCTACTACCACTGGCATTCAATTGTGTGCCTCTATGGACTAAAACCTTCTAAAAAGAGAACATAGAAGTGACAATCTGATTTTTGTCACCTCATGCAGACTGTTAGAGAAACCAGTGAGCCAGCAGGCAGCTTAACCTCAACGGTATCCACCTTACATATTTTCCCGGACTTAACAACACTGTGACCTAACAATCTCTGCCAACTTCCTACATTTAGTCGAGTGGTTATAGTAATTTTTGGTCTAACAAATCAGATCATGTATTGTTGTCTTGACAAGGCATTGTTTGGCTGGTGGTGTCACGTGTGTGTATATGCTGTGGGTGGAGGTCTATGTACCCCAAAATGCTTATCTAGTAGGTTGGCACCCTAGGTTGGCACCCTACTTTTCAGCCATACCACTCATTTGTACCACTAAAGTATCATCATCAAACGTGTCGGCCACGGGATGGAGCCATGACAGAGAGAGTTTGTGGAAGAAGCGTATGGCAAGTTAAAGCGGAATACATATTTTGACTGCTTTAAAAAAATATCCTTAAATAAGCAAATATTGTGGGATAATGTTTTGTTTTTTATATGTGAATCTTTTGCTTTTAATATGTGTATTTACTTTTTCCTATTTCAACCCATTTTGTGTTGATCGTGTTGATTTCTGTGAAGCTACTCTATTGTGAATAAACCTCAGCTAAACAGTATAAATAACTAAAAGCGCTCACCTCACAAGCAAGGATTCTTCAATATAAGTTTGGGAAATTCTCTTGTGCACATATTCTTGTATTCTTCCAACAAAAAGTGGTACCTATCATTACCTATGGAGCCGAGACATGGCTGCCACAAAACATAACTTTCTGGAATAAACTAGAAGCTCAGTTTTGGAAAAGAGGTTTGAATCTCCCTAACTCAACTCCTACTGCTCTCCTCCGTTTTGAGCTGGGTAACTTATCTATACACGTACAAGTAGCTTTGAAAAGATGTTGCTTGTTCCGAAAATGTGCACTAGGTTTAGCTGAAAAAAATGTGCTCACAGTGTTGGCAAATTACTTATTAAGATCAGAACATGCTTTCCCGTTGAAATGGAGAGCTGTTGTAATAGCATATTTGAGTAATGATAACATCTTGCTCGATATTCTATTAAACAACCCTAACAAAGCAAAACTGAAATTGCACTAGTCTGATTGGAATAACACCCAACAAAAATGTCTGCAATTAAAAGACTTTCATAGAGCGCTTTTCGGTCACAAAAAATTTCGACAGGCGGCTGATTACTTACTAAAATGTCCATCGTTCAATTTAAGAAATCAAATACTACGGTTTCGTTTGAACCTTTGGCCAACCAGATATTAGTAAGAAGAGGTCTAATACAAGTCGAAAATGTAACGTGTCGATTCTGCAAAGTATCAAATACCAAAGAAACATTAAGGCATTTACTAACTGATTGTGATGAATTGAGAATGCAGAGACAAGTGATTATCAAGAAATTAACACAACATCACCACATTAAGCGGTCAAATGATGAATTGTGGCATGAGCTATTTACCACTCCAGAAAATTGCTATAAGAATAGCGACAATGAAACTTTTAAATACAGCATTGTATACCACGTGCTTTGAGAAATAAATGATGGATTATTAGTGGTAAACTATAAATGAGTGGAGCTAAGATATGACAAGATATGCAGAAAAAATGGTTTTATCACGTATGCTATTAGAAATGTGTGGCTTTATCTCCCCTTATATGTTCCTTTTACTTATTATTGCTCCTAATGTCTCTCCCCTTATATGCTTCTGTTACTTATTATTGCTCCTAATGTTTCTCTTAAGTATATATTGCAAAGTCGTTAATAGATAGTTGTTTTCTATCTGTAACTTTTAATGTCTTATGAATTTTAGAGAATTTTTTTTCTATATGAATATTTTCCTTTTCTATGACATGTTTGTTTTGAAAGGTTAATTAGTTAGCCAACCAAAATAAATAAAAGAAAAAAGAAAGAAGCTATTGGCATAGCATTGGAAGCTTTTTTATGGTGGCAAGTGCTGCTACAATAACTCCATAATGAATACATTTGCAATGCATATATGTGTACACTTTCAATACAATAGCCTGGTGTGAGCTACTTGATTAGTGGCACAGGGGCTCTCTAGGTAGCACCAGCACTGAAGCTGCAGGTTACACCTGTAGCATTAGTTCAAACGCCAGGCTGAGCTATGCAGAGTCCAGCCGAAGGATGCTTGAACAGAATAACTGGAAGCAGAGACCTGTAAATTATGCATTGCTTTGGGAGCTGTGGGCAACATGTATTGTTGGTGACGGGCTGCTTCTCACGTGTAATTGTTATCTACTTGACATCAAGGAACCAAATTCATGTAGCGGTAATGATTGATCTCCAGCTATTGATCAATAGCCCTTCATGCAATGCGAAACTATATACAGAAGTGCCATTTATCTGGCGCCGGTTCAATCTGTCTTTAAATAGGAGGTTTAATGGATTGATTTTAGTCAATACCGCGAGCAGAGGCGTAGGGAAAACAATCACAGGCAATGGACAAGATGATGCGTTTCCATCGACCTCTTTTGTCAGTTTCATTGCGCAATTGAACATACGGGACATGAACCTACTAAAATGTTATTTGGCGAACGCTCCTCATCCCTGATGCTGTACTGCAGCATCTTCAAGTAAGGAGGGTCTTCTGTCTGCCCTTTAATAATGTTAATGCCTAGGTATAAATAGAGTTAGTTGTAAGTAAAATAAAATGTGTCACTCCGCGCAAGAATGCTTGAAAGCACACGCCAGATTACAGAAACTTTGAACTGGCGCAACTGCAAAGTGTGCACTGTATTGGCACTAGGGCAGAGTTTGCCCTATTTTTAAAAAACATTGGGACACATTAAAAAACCACTGCACCTCGATAAGTGCAGTTTAGCATATTAAATGCACCAGGGCTAAAATTGCCTTAGTGCTAAAAAGAAAGATTTTTTATGCATTTTTGCATCAGGGCAAAATTTGCCCTAGTGCTAATACTGTGCAAACTTTGCACTTGCTCTGGTGCAAAATTTCTGTAATCTGGCCCCAGGAAATTAATCGCAGTCCTTCAATCGTGCTCATAGGTTCTCAGGTCGGAAATTAATTGATTAACAGATTTTTTTGATTATCAGCAATTTGCATGAGATTGCTGGGTCAACACATTTTTGGACGAACGCAACCTGATGAAAATCTAATCTCATGAAAAACAACCGTTGAAAAATGGTTGCAAAAATATATTCTGCATTTAAAAGGTTAGCCTGTGGTGTGGGTTCTGGTCACTACTTGTGTCTGATTAGAGCATATTTTGGAATTCTGAAACGGGCAGATGGGGTTTTGGGTGATGTAATACAAGGCGGGCTGTTTGAAAGTATGGGGAAAGGGATTCAGTGTATACGTTGGCCCTGGTTTATGCACAAACATGTTCTTGAAATATTGCGCTAAGATTACTTTTGCAAAAAAAGAGCATAACTATGGGAAAAAGGATGAGGAAAAGTTCTTCTTAAAAAATGTTGCAAAAAACTATGGCCCTCATTCCCAGTTTGGAGGAAGCCATGGCGCTATTAGCGCCATGGCTGCCTCCAAAATCGGTTCGACTCCGGTCTGGTGAAGGGAGTAATTACCGGTCCAGTCCGAGGTCGGCGGGACTGGTATTTCCCCATTCACCAGAGCCATTCCCCATTCCCATTTGAGCCCCTATAGGGCTCAATGGGAAGGTGGCAATAACGGTACCGCAAACTGCGGTACCGTTATTGACCCCGGTATCCCTTTGGGGGTCCCGTCCATAACGCCTGATAAAACCAGGCATTTAGGGAGGACCCGCAAAGGGACCTCGGAATATGGCGCAAAGGGATTACCGGCACCAGTGTCATTACCGGTGCCCGGTATCCCTTTGCGCCCAGGTCGTAATGACCCCCTATGACTTTATGAATTTCTTTTAACATAAAACAGGAGAATTCCTGGGAGCCGTCTCATTTCCCACTGTATCATTAACCCCACCCATCTATGCTTTTAAATTGTCATATCACCATATTCTCTGTGTCTGTTGTGGAAAAACTGCATAATTTGTTCTACGTTCATTAAAAACTGCAAAGGTGGAGTCGAGCAGAGTCTGTGGAGGTGACAGAGGTGAACATTTGCTGCCGAGCTGCTAAGTACATGGAAGTATTTGTTCTCTTTCTACTATCTTGTGGGCGTGACTCTTCGAAAGCCGACCCACACTGCAGAGCGGTCGCAGAGTCGAGCAGAGTCTGTGGAAGTCTTGCAACCTGGTGGAGTGCCTGCCGTCTGCAGTCTGCTGGACCAGCGGTCTCATGCAACTATGAACAGTAACGCAGGTGACAAACACAAAGCTGCTGTGTCACCGAAAACCCGAGCTCAGCGCAGGCTTGAGTATCTGGAGGCGCCTCCCATCAAAGCTTCCCTTTCTGGACCCCAAGTTACTCTCACAGTGCTGAGGGCGGCGGGTCCGGTGGCCTCTTGCAAAATGCCTTTGGATAAAATGTGCGCTCCGCCCTGTAACCTTCTAAGTGCCCCAAGCCCCACCTTGTAGAATATCCCCGCTGGTGCTCCTGCTGTGTGCGCGGAGTCAGAGCTTACTCAGCATAGTACTGTACCTGGTGCGCCCTTCCTGTCTAACACCTCAAATTCGATTTGTGTGTGACAGCATCTCCTGCACCTCAAATGACTCTAATGCCTCAAACATTGCAAAGCAATCATTCGAGAGAAGTCTTTGTCTGCCCCTCAACGGACATTCTCGACTATTTTACACGAAAGTCCCAAAGCGACTGTATGCCAATGTCCGGATGAGTGGCCGACTGCCAAGTTGAAACAGCAAATGCGCACCCCACTCACTTGCGTACTCCCCCTCCTGACGTGCATCTCCCTAGGACTGGCTTCTCAGCAATTTTTCAGCTGCGAGTGCTCGCATGGAGAGTACACAACAAAACTAAGGAAGCTTCAATTCAAGACTTAAAAGGCAACAAACTGGCGACTTCTAAACCAGTCTGTCTACAAGATCGGCTACCCATGACGCACAACACTCTTCAGGAACCCTTTACAAACTTAGAAAAATCCTCTTTAGATGATTTGAAACACAGGCGGTCCATATTCTACACCGCTATCACAAACTCCATTGACCTAACTCACCCTGTAACAAATGATGAGGTCACTAATGTGGACGAAGAAGATGTGTTCCTTCGACCCACAGATCGTCCTGAACATGCCTTCCACCTGGCTCCTCCTCAATCTGTCATCCAAGATGTACATCCTAGCAAAAACAGACAAAACCCCCTGGATGTTGTGAACAAGCTATTGACTGATTTATCACAAATAAATAAAGATAGAACCACAAAAAACAGAGTGAAAGAGCAGTTGGATACAAGGGAACAATGCACACCCACAGCAAATGCTGTAGACCTTCTACCATGGTATGCTCACCCTCAAGGACAATCTGGTTGAGTGGCAAGACTAAACGCAGAAGAGTCGAGACCAGTGCCTCACCACGTATTAGTTGTTGCCAGCAAAGAAAGATCAAAAGGGGAAACCTCTCAAGAAGACTGACAACTCAAAGACTCTTCTACACGACTATAAGGAATAGGAAGATTTGGCCAAGGCAACTTGCGGAAGTTCATCTTCATCTGACTGCTCATCAACAGACTCTTCTATAATGGATCGCCCGGATCCAAAAATTAGGCGAGTGAGGAGTCACGCGAGTTTGAGTCTCTCTGGCAAATGCTTCAAGGAATCCACACTTAGAGACAAAACCAGACAAGAAAGTTACAATCGATGATAATGTCCTCAATGACTATAACTATTGCACCATTTCTTAAACTCTACGAACACCTTAATGATAATATCAATGACCTCTCCACACTGGTTGCTGTACTAAACACAAAACTATTCAATATTGAAAGTGACAACAGTCACTTCAAGGAAAGTTATCACGACTTGAACAAGAAAATCGAGATTTCTTTAAATTCAATGATCTAGGAAACAAAAAACACCAATATGGAAAAAAAGCTGTTGGCTGAGGTGGCAAAGGAGGTACTGGGCATTTTTAAAAATAAAGGCCCCTTTCTAGAGGCTGTCTCAAAAAACAAAAGCACTCCATGCAACTGGATGCCAACTATCAGTGAGTCTGTGAGTCCAGATAAACGTAACTGCAACAAGCCTACTGACTGCCCCAATGATATTGAGCCAATCCGCCTGACCGAAACTCAACCCAGTGTGGCAATGGCAAGGAGTCCTGGCGAGCCACGTGGTCCCACCACTAAAGAAATGACAACTGCTGTGTGTGCTCCTTCGACAAGTAAGAATACGCCAACTAGCTATCCGTGGGAAAATAACATACCAACACATTCATGCAGTTTCAATCGCGTGATTCAATACAAACTGTCACAGCGCCAGCTTCTCAAAAGTCTCCATTGTCAAATAAGCACCCTGGCCATGGCCATAAGGACACAAGTAAGCAAAGTAACGTGTGTGATACATCGTTCAATTTGGCCCTTGGAAGCAGTCTGGCCTCTGAAAATCCGGCACTTCAAAATCCTCAAAAACCCTCGACTTCGGTATCCATGATTGCATGTGTACCAACAGTGACAGTCCTTTCGGATAAGAAATCAACTGACAGTATTAAAAACACAGGGTTATTTGACATATTCAAGGGCCCTCCTAGCTATAACCTGGAGAAAGCACCCAAGCCTCAAATGTCGTGTGGACTGACTCAAATTAAAAAAATAAAAAAAAATCAACCAATTAAGAAAAAAAGCGAGGCAACATTTCAAGAAAATTCTCATGAAACATAAAAACAGCTAATTTTACTGTAAACAGTACCATCTGCAAGGAAAACATAGCTCAAACGAAAGAAAGCAGTGACGCTAAGCAGCTACCTATAGTGGGCTCCGCTGCTGTCAACGACACGTTAATAGATTTGATGAATATGTCAACCTACGAAGACAATGGGGAAGAAGCATCCTTAAACTCTAGTCCATCCGTCATCGTAAATGAAGACGTGCAAACAAAGTCGGCTGTAGTAACCAAATCTTGTCTGCCTGAACCACCTAAATCGGGAAGACTATGCACGCTCATACAAGGTGCCACGCCGGCTGAAAATAAAAAAGAAAGACCCTGTTCAACCTTTCTGACCATAAATGACAAATGGAAGCTCCTAGCCTCACATCAACAGCCTTTGATACCGAAAACCTTGACAAATGAATCTTCAAATAGAAGTCTACTCTTTGAGAATATTTTTACTTTAAACTGCCCTCTGACAGTCTCTGCTGGTGGTTCTCAACAAAATCTAAAAAAGACCTCAAAAAGTGAGCACATAGAGACCCAGAGTCGCCCTTTTTCAAATAACAGCAAAGATGCGAAAAAAGGCACTTCGAAGCTGCAAGCTCCATACAGATTAAGACTAGAAGGAGTCGTGAGTACCGACGGCATAATTCTAATTCGTCATACTGTGTTACGGTTGTTTCCTAAGGGCAATTGAATCTTTAGACTTACAAATTGTGGAATTTATAGACGAGAAAAGAAATGATAAGGTGGTTCTGCATTTTCAGTCAAAAATAATATCTGACATTCTGTTGGAAGCAGTACCTGTTCTCATAACACTTGGGTTTGATATTTCAAAGATTATAGACAGACCTTTTCAAGTTGCTGAGAACGAGAAACCTGAAGAACGGTCGGATACACTAATTGAGAATGACAACAACACAACTGAGCCAGATATCCACTGTAATGTCGTGCCTGGGTCGTCTTCGACAGGTCCGGAGTCCCTTAGTGAGATGAATAAAGAACTCTCTCACAAAGTGAAATTGGGAGATCAAATAAAAATAATTGAAGGCGCTGGGCGATCCAAGGCTATAATGAGTACCACCCAAGATGGCCTAAAAAACGTAGACAAGCCCGATGATTGGTCTTGGCTTGCAACGGCCCTAAGCTCCAAAACTGACATCTAATGTCAGGCATCCGCAGATGCCACTTTTCTCACCCTAGGATCCTGGAATACCAGAGGTTTCATGCACCTTTTTCAGACTACCCGGTTAGAAGACCTGAACTTAGTCTGTTTACAGGAAACTTGGCTGATGGAATCCCAGATAATACAGGGTTTTGAAACTGCATTAAATCCTGCTACAAAACAATCTAAGGGAAGACCTATGGCCGGTCTCCTAATTGCTGTGTGGAAAGCCTCTGGTTTGAGAATTGCGAAATCAGTCAACATCTCACCTTACGTTAAAATCTCGACCATTATGTCATATATGAATTCTAAAGGAGATGTTAACATATCCTAACTTATACTGGAACCATATATCGGCAGGAACTTTATCCTTCATAGACCAGGTAACGATGACCATTGATGTGTTACCAGAAGATTTCAGTTCCCAGGGTCTAATTATCTGTGGTGACCTAAACATTGATTGCGTGAACATTCTGGGAAGAAAACAAAAAAAGAGTGGAGCAAACGCCCTGGAACAAGTTGCATCACAATGGTGCCCTGAAATGGACCTGAGAAAAGAATCTATGATAAACGGCAATATAGTCAGAGATATTTCATCCACCCCGACTTGGCAAAGATTAGATCAAAGTTCAACACTTGACTATATCTTCGTCTCTGAAGACGTCCACAAATGCCTAGAGGTCACACCAATGGCACACATCGATCATGACATGGGGCCTCATTACGAGTCGGGTGGTATGGGATACCGGGCACCCGTAAGTAGACCGGTGCCGGTAATCCCCTACCGCCTGATTCCGAGGTCCCCTAACGGGAACCACTAGGGATGTGTGGTCGGACCACACGTCCCTTACGGGTCCTGTTAGGGGAACAGGCCACTAATTACAGGCCTGCCAGTAGCAGGCAAGTAAATATCGCCTTCCCCATTCCATTGAGCTCTATGGGGGCTCAAATGGGAATGCGGAATGATTGGTGCAATGGGGACTTACCGGTCCCGCCAGGGTCGGACTAGACCGGTAAATATCCATTGCACCACAATGGTGCCGAACCCGTTATTGGTGGCAGTCATGGCCCATGGTCAAGTTAAAGTTTCATCGTCCCGGAGAGACAAAGTCCATGGAATGGCCCCGTGCCATGATGGTTGAATCCAGTAGGATAAGACTAAAACTTCAAGATGAAGATGTAAATCAAATCGCACTCAGATTCCAACATGAGTCGCATGAGACTGAATATTACCATCTTCTGATTCAATTTGTGAAACAAAAGCGGGGACTTAAATGTCATGACCGCAGCCTCCAAGGAGTCAGGTTTAGCCCAACTGCCTCGGAAGCCGGGTCACAACTTCATTTCCAGGCACCCATCGGCTCCCATAGGGGCCTTATGGACCTTGTCCTGGCGCCAGTGGCGCCAGGCTCATAAGGGGGCCCAGTCCCGGCACAGGACGTGCCGGGCTCATGATGCAAGGAATGGTGCTTGGGTGGACCTACCTGCTGCAGACCATGCTGCTCACTCACCTGCAGGATGAAATCCTCATCCATCCATGGCTGGAACTACTTTACCTTCTGGGTGTGGCCAGCACCACTCCCTGGGACTGGATACTGGAACTATTCTGGAAGCTGGGACTTCTTTCTTGGGCGAGGCTGCTGTGGAAGGAGACACCTAAGCACTCCAGTAGGCTATTTAAACCACGCCCGATCAGAGCAACGTGCTTTGCGTTATTCTGCAATAGCAGCAGGACGCTCACCGTGTCAGCTCCAGAGAATCTGCAACTTCTGCATCTAGGGAAGAGAAATCCGTAATCTTACCTTCTGAAATACCATCTTTGTCTTCTGCAGCATCTGAGAAGGGAAAAGAACACCAGGTTAGCACGAGATAAAACCAGCGCAGCACTTACCCAATCCATCGGTGCATCTCAAGCCACGGGCTGCAGCTCTCCATTTTTTCGACACCCTGTGGAAGCAAGGACATTGGTTAGTAACCTTCGTGAAACCTTTCCTACCTGCGCTGCATTCTTCTCGCCTCCGCCGACGCTGCTACTCGCATCTGCAAAACAAAAGGACATCATTAAGAAATACAAAACTCCATCCATACGCACGTGTTTTGGGCAGCTCTCATCTTTCTCACTCCTCGGCGCATTCCTCGACATCTATTTTTCTACCCAGCTGCTTCTGCAACCTGAAAAAGGAAAAGAGACATTAAGAAGTGCTTTAAACTTCGAATTGACATTTTTTACTTACTTGCCTGCAATACCTGCGCATTTCCATTGCTCTCCATTCAAGCAACCGCCGTTCGTGCTGCTAACGACGGCCTAGCTCCAAATCTTCAACCTCTGCAACCAAAAGGCTGGACAATTAACCAGTGAAGTAACTGGCTTCGGCGCCCCTGCACAGACGCAGGATGGAGAGCTCCGCTTTCACCTATATAAGGTGAGCACATTTAGCCTACGAACTACGTGGGATTACCAGGAAGGGGAGTCAGCTTGCCTGTCAGGCTTATATATCCTATTAACCCCTTGCTCTCACAATTGCAGACACCTCACCCTTCAGATCAAGATCTCAGTGAGGAGAGGGCCTTTCCAGGGTGGCATTCGAGGCCTGCGCGTGACCCTAGAAGACTCCGAGAACCCCCAGCCCAGACCTGCGCCTCCGAGGGATTCAGGTGAGCGTTACAGAACGCGAAGCCTACCGCAATATTCCCACCCAGGCGCAATGGAAACCTCGGACACAGATCAACTGGCTCAAATGCTTGGGGAACTAAGGGCAGAAGTACACGCATCTCGCCAAGAAACAAACGCTTTACGAAGGGAGTTGATCATGGCCAAGGAACGGACTGATGATCTGGCCAGACAGTTGCTACAGGCTCAAGCGGGACAGACGCCACTGCCTCTCTATGGAGGGGGCGGCACGCCTACAACTTCAAGTAATCCGGTGCAAATTAATCTGCCAGGGAATGTGCCTTTGGCCCCGCCCGAACGTTTTTCCGGAGATCCAAAGCGATATGCAGTATTCATCAATCAATGCCGCTTGCACTTTCTGTGTAGACCCGCCGCATTCCCAACGGACCAAGCCAAGGTAGCGTTTGTACTCTCCTATCTTAGCGGTAGTGCTGCAGATTGGTCCATTCCTCTCGTGACACAGGATGACCCGCTCCTCTATCACTTTCAATACTTTCAGACCAGTATGGAAAAGTTGTTCGCAAGACATTCACCGGGGCAGGCCTTGGACAATGAACTCCTGTCACTCAGACAAGGTAATCAGGATCTCCTGGCTTACATAGCGTCCTTTAATAGACTGGTGGTTGAGACCAGGTGGCCTGAGGATAAGAGAATCACGCTCTTCTACAGAGGCCTACGTGGGGAACTTAAAGACGTTTTAGCACAGGTGGTTAATCCGCCGCAAGACTGTTCAGATTATATCGACCTAGTGGTCCAATTAGATCATCGGCTACAGAACAGGAAGTCCGATCGATCCAGATTTGAAACCCGGGTACTTTCAAGACCTCAGAGCTCCGCTAAAGGGAATGACTCCGTGGAACCAATGCAAATAGGAGTAGTAAAAGGACCATTAACTCAGAAAGAACGGGAAAGAAGAAGGCAATTACAGCTGTGCCTATACTGTGGGAATTCTGGACATTTCCTTCGTGATTGCTCAGTGAAACCGGTCAAGAAGACCGTAGGAGCTTCTGATAAAAATGCTGAGAAACTGGAATCGGGAAACGACCTCGCCCGACAAGCGTAGAGGTCCGCTTGCCGAGCGTTAAAACCAGTTCCTTGACCTCGCATTTGGTTATGCCTATGGTCCTCATAAGTCCCAATAGACCAGATCGCATGCATGCTATCAAAGTATACATTGATAGCGGAGCAATCGGTAATTATGTGGACCACGACTTGGCTACCAGGATGGATCTTCCCCTATGTCCCAAGATGGTAAAGGACGTAATCACTACAGTGGATGGTACTGAAATAGCTTCCGGACCAGTTTCTCATACCACCATGGAGGTAACGTTGTTATGTCAAGGCGGACATCGGGAGAAGATCGTGTTTGATGTAATCAAGGCCCCGCAGTTTCAGGTGATTCTGGGAATGCCTTGGTTGGAAAAGCACAATCCTCAGATAAACTGGCGAGCCAAGGTAATTCGGTTTCCAGAATGCGCTTCAACCTGTTATCCTCAGTCCGAAATCAAGCTAGCAGCCATCACTTCCGAGGACCCCCGATTACCTCTGGAATACCAAGAGTTCAGCAACGTCTTTCAGAAAGATCAAGCCAACACCCTGCCACCGCATCGGTCATACGACTGCCAGATAGACCTGATACCTGGGTCCACCCCTCCGTGCAGCAGAATATATGCCCTCACTGAACCAGAAAACCTCCATCTCAGGCAATACTTGGACCAGTACTTGGCTAACGGATTCATCCGCCCCTCGAAATCCCCGGCTTCCTCAGCTTTGTTCTTCGTCCCGAAAAAGGAAGGTGACCTAAGAACATGTATCGATTATCGCGCCCTGAACCAGATTACAGTCAAAAACCGATACCCGTTGCCATTGATTCCTGAATTATTGGACCAGGTAAAAGGCGCCTGCATATACACAAAGTTAGACCTCAGAGGAGCTTACCATTTGGTACGCATTAAGGAGGGCGACGAGTGGAAGACGGCCTTTCGCACTAAATATGGATTATTTGAGTATCAAGTAATGCCCTTCGGACTATGTAACGCACCGGCCGCTTTCCAGTATTTCATGAATGATGTCCTCAGAGAACTTATTGATGTGTGCGTAGTCGTTTATATTGACGACATCCTGGTATACTCAGCCTCAGAAACTGATCATCGTAGACACGTCACAGCGGTTTTACAGAGACTTCGCCAACACCGCTTGTTTGCTAAACTGGAGAAGTGCACCTTTCACGCAAAGGAAGTGGAATTTTTAGGGTTCATCTTATCACCCAACAGAGTTCACATGGACTCAAGAAAAGTGGATGCTATCACCAAATGGCCTTCCCCAACTTCCGTTAAAGGTGTGCAGAGCATGCTGGGCTTCGCTAATTTTTACCGAAGGTTCATTCCTGAATTCTCTCGGGTAGTCCAACCTATCACGGCTCTTCTGAAAAAGAATAAAAAATTCGAGTGGACTCCAGAAGCCGAACAAGCCTTCCAAGAATTAAAAGCCAAATTTATCTCTGCTCCAGTCTTAAGGCATCCCCGTCCAGAACTTCCCTACATCGTTGAGACAGACGCTTCCAGTCTTGCAATGGGGGCGGTGCTGTCACAAAGAGACCCCGAAACGCACCAGTTACACCCTGTAGCCTTTTGGTCTCACAAATTTTCGGCTCCTGAAATCAACTACACAATTACGGACAAAGAACTCTTGGCAATTAAGTCCGCCTTTAAGGCCTGGCGGCATTATCTTTTGGGAGCCCGGCACACAGTAACCGTAATCACGGATCACCGTAACCTCCAGTACCTGAAGTCAGCTAAAGCTCAATCTTCGAGGCAACTACGCTGGGCTTTATTCTTCGCAGAATTCGATTTTGTAATCACATTTCGACCAGGCGTTAGGAACGGAAAAGCAGACGCCCTTTCCCGGATAGGGGTAGACGAACTTACAGCTAATCCGGAGCCGGTGCCAATAATTCCTGAACAAAAGATACTAGGAGTAATCAACACATTATCCCTCGAAGAGATTAAAGCAAGGGTCAATAAGCTCATAACTCCCGAAGATTCATCGAATTGGCAATTGAAAGGAAAGGATTTTACAATAGATCAGAACCTATTGTATTTCCAAGGAAGACTATTCTTACCCTGCGCTGACTTACAAAAACAGGTCATCACCTGCTACCATGATTCTCTAATGGAAGGACATCCTGGAGTTGCCAAAACCTCAGAGAAAATTAAAAGGCATTTTTGGTGGCCATCTTGGAGGAAAGATGTTAAGGAGTTTGTGGCTTCTTGTGGTATCTGCGCACAAAACAAGAGTCAGAAGGAAAAACCAGCAGGATTATTACGTCCAATAGACATTCCACCAGGCCCTTGGCACACGCTCTTGATGGATTTTATCACGGATTTACCCCCTTGCTCCGGATACAACACAATTCTAGTGATCGTAGACCTTTTTTCAAAAATGGCTCATTTTATCCCACTGAAGGGTTTACCTACAGCTTCCATTCTAGCCCGAGAATTTCTTGAAAACATTGTCCGGTTACACGGTTTCCCTTCAGTACTAATCTCTGACCGAGGGAGCCAATTTATTTCCCATTTTTGGCGGAGTTGTTGTCGTTTAGCACAAATTGATGTACGACTTTCCACCAGCCATCATCCTCAAACCGATGGGCAGACTGAGAGAACTAACCAAACTCTAGAACAATATCTGCGCTGCATGTTGCATCAATCCGAGGGTACTTGGAAGGATGTCCTTTGGATTGCTGAATACGCTTATAATAATTCAATCCATTCTGGGACGGGAAAAACCCCTTTTTTCCTGCTGTATGGAAGTCATCCTCGAACCTCAAATCTGGACCCACCTCAAGCTCTCGGAACACCTGCTGTTGACCATCTGCATTCGACAATAACTCAAGCATTTAAAGAAGCCACAGCTCATCTTCAACGAGCTAAAGAGTCATACAAAAAAGGAGCAGACCAACATCGAAAAGAGGCTCCTCAATATCAAAAAGGAGATCAAGTCTGGCTGTCCACTAAACATTTATCTTTAAAAGGGCCACGCACCTTCAACCCAAGATATTTAGGGCCCTACTCAATCACGGCCGTGATTAACCCAGTGGCTGTCAAACTAGAATTACCTACTCGAATGAAGATACATCCTGTCTTCCATGTTTCTCTCCTGAAACCTGTGCAACCCGGAACCCGTTTGACTAAACCTCCTGAGCCAATCCAAGTTGACGGAGAATCCGAATTTGAAATTCGAGACATCTTGGACTCCAAAATTTCCAAATCAAAACTATACTACCTGATTGATTGGAAGGGATATGGACCCCAGGAGAGATCTTGGGAACCCTCAGAATATGTACATGCACCTCGTCTAGTCCGAAAATTTCATCGGGCTTTTCCCAACAAGCCAAAACCTCCGGAAAAGACAAGCTTGGGAGGGGCCTTGAGGGGGGATGCTGTCATGACCGCAGCCTCCAAGGAGTCAGGTTTAGCCCAACTGCCTCGGAAGCCGGGTCACAACTTCATTTCCAGGCACCCATCGGCTCCCATAGGGGCCTTATGGACCTTGTCCTGGCGCCAGTGGCGCCAGGCTCATAAGGGGGCCCAGTCCCGGCACAGGACGTGCCGGGCTCATGATGCAAGGAATGGTGCTTGGGTGGACCTACCTGCTGCAGACCATGCTGCTCACTCACCTGCAGGATGAAATCCTCATCCATCCATGGCTGGAACTACTTTACCTTCTGGGTGTGGCCAGCACCACTCCCTGGGACTGGATACTGGAACTATTCTGGAAGCTGGGACTTCTTTCTTGGGCGAGGCTGCTGTGGAAGGAGACACCTAAGCACTCCAGTAGGCTATTTAAACCACGCCCGATCAGAGCAACGTGCTTCGCGTTATTCTGCAATAGCAACAGGACGCTCACCGTGTCAGCTCCAGAGAATCTGCAACTTCTGCATCTAGGGAAGAGAAATCCGTAATCTTACCTTCTGAAATACCATCTTTGTCTTCTGCAGCATCTGAGAAGGGAAAAGAACACCAGGTTAGCACGAGATAAAACCAGCGCAGCACTTACCCAATCCATCGGTGCATCTCAAGCCACGGGCTGCAGCTCTCCATTTTTTCGACACCCTGTGGAAGCAAGGACATTGGTTAGTAACCTTCGTGAAACCTTTCCTACCTGCGCTGCATTCTTCTCGCCTCCGCCGACGCTGCTACTCGCATCTGCAAAACAAAAGGACATCATTAAGAAATACAAAACTCCATCCATACGCACGTGTTTTGGGCAGCTCTCATCTTTCTCACTCCTCGGCGCATTCCTCGACATCTATTTTTCTACCCAGCTGCTTCTGCAACCTGAAAAAGGAAAAGAGACATTAAGAAGTGCTTTAAACTTCGAATTGACATTTTTTACTTACTTGCCTGCAATACCTTTGCATTTCCATCGCTCTCCATTCAAGCAACCGCCGTTCGTGCTGCTAACGACGGCCTAGCTCCAAATATTCATCCTCTGCAACCAAGAGGCTGGACAATTAACCAGTGAAGTAACTGGCTTCGGCGCCCCTGCACAGACGCAGGATGGAGAGCTCCGCTTTCACCTATATAAGGTGAGCACATTTAGCCTACGAACTACGTGGGATTACCAGGAAGGGGAGTCAGCTTGCCTGTCAGGCTTATATATCCTATTAACCCCTTGCTCTCACAATTGCAGACACCTCACCCTTCAGATCAAGATCTCAGTGAGGAGAGGGCCTTTCCAGGGTGGCATTCGAGGCCTGCGCGTGACCCTAGAAGACTCCGAGAACCCCCAGCCCAGACCTGCGCCTCCGAGGGATTCAGGTGAGCGTTACATTAAACATCCGAAATGTGTCCCCAAACACAAATATGATCTCGATATCCAGCAATGAAAATGACTGATATGCGCTGAGATATGAAGTATTCCACAAAGCAACATCCTGCGATGAAAAGAGTTGCCAAGCAAAAATATAAAAAACTGCATTAAAGCTCATAAAGCAGTAATGCTATAAAACGATTCTGAGCTAATCATGGCAAAGATGGAAAACAAAAACTTGTCAGAATATTGGAAGATAATTAACAACAAAGCCGCACCAAAATCTGCTTTACATACTAACATGGTTACTGAAGTGGTATGGGTCTCATTCTATACTTACTTGTTTAAGAAAAATTGCGATACTGACCAGTGGATACCACCAATTCTAAATCGATGAGAACTTGAGTTTGAAATAGATGAGATTGAGTGTAATTAACAAAGCACGTCCTTCAAGGGCTCCTGGCCCTGATAGCCTAACAGCTTACATGATCAAGCGCAACCCGGAGAAGTGGGCAGACATCTGCATAACCCTATTTAAGAGAATCACTGCTAAATGTGCCACTCCAATATCGTAGAAAAGTGCAGTAATTGTACCGATTTTCAAAAAGGAAACAGAGCCAACCCGAAAGACTACAGACCAATATCCCTGTTTGATGTGCTGGGAAAAAGTTGCTAAAATGGTCCAAAGAAAGCAATCATGATTACCCCAGACAAGCAGGATTCCTGAAGGGAGTGGGCTGTGGACTAAGTCTCTTACTATTAAATTTACTCAAAGTGGAAGCCATACGAACTAAATCTAAAGTATATTTGGCATTACTAGACTTCTCTTACACTTTGGACAGTATCGACCAAGAGAAGCTGTGGAAAAAGTTGAGTACTTGGAATTGCCCACCCAGTTTTTGGATGCCATCAGAGAACTTCACACTGACACTACCATAAGGATCAGACTGGACCAAAATGTTGGTCATAGAGGGAAAATTGGGCATCAGGATCTGAATAGGTAGCATTATCTACACCCGGGTGCAGAGATGGGATACACCTTTACTAGAACCCTTCTTGGGCCATGCGTGACTCTGTAATTGTGAATCCTGTAATTATGAATTCCAACTATTGTCAGTATTTCATATCCTGGTGAGTCCTGATGTGATTCCCACAGGGTTTGATTTAGGACGATCTAGGTTGTTTTAGGTCTTAGAATGCATGATTGTGTCTAGGCTAGATTTATTTATTTATTGTGAATCCTGTAATTATGAATTCCAACTGCTAACCGTTCTTCCAAATATTGTCAGTATTTCGTATCCTGGTGAGTTCTGATGTGATTCCCACAGGGTTTGATTTAGGACGATCTAGGTTGTTTTAGGTCTTAGAATGCATGATTGTGTCTAGGCTAGATTTATTTATTTATTGTTATTAGCATCGCCAATTTTTTACTTAGTTGTGTAATCTTAATCTTATTACTGTATTTTTGTTGTTATTCATGTGTAAAGTTTATTAGCTAAACTGTAACACATTAAATAAAAAATAAAATAAAAATGGGCTTCTATCAACTGCAATTCACACACATAAGGGTGTGAAACAAGGATGCCCATTAGCAGCCATCATTTTCAGCTTTTTCCTATCTGATATTGGTGGTGTAATTAATGAAGCACACTCATTTCCACCAAAAATTCATGGGTCTCATGTCAGCTGGCTTGTATACGCCAGCGACTTAATATTGTTGGATATGACTCCAATCGAGGCCAATGTTCTAAAAAATGGTCTACACATTAACAAACAAAAGTGTGAAATAATGACAATGCAAAGTCTTATGACGGGGAAAAACAGCAAACAAAACAGATTTGTTTGGAATCTAGAAAAGGAAAATCTGAAGACCTTGTTGAATCCGAAATACTTAGGCATGAGGATCAGTACGAACATAAATGATGGCCCATGGGCTGAAACTGCGAAAAGCAAATGTCAGCAGTTGGTATGTCAAGCTATTTTAATAAACAGGCAATATGGCAAATTTTCTCTAAAACCAACTATCGCTTTTTTTCAACAAAAAGTGGTACCAGCAATAATATATGGAGCGGAAAACGCATTTGGATGTTCAAACGACTTGTGGGCTTCCCTAGAGAACATATTTTGGGTTAGAGTACTCCAACTTCCGAGGGGAACATCGACTGTGTGCATATGCTACGAATTGGGCCTAATATCAATTCAATGCACGCATATTTTGGAATCTCTTAAGCTCATTCAGAAAAACAATGCAACAAATTCCTTCAATCCAATTTCACATTTTACACAAACCTGGTGATGACAATCCCAACACTATTCTATCAATGTGGAACAAGCGTTGTCTTGACGTCCTGAAATAACACAATATTGACCTATTAACATTGCAAGAAAATCCATACTTGGCAAAAAAGAAATTATGGCGATCTGACTGGTCTCAGACCTGTGAATTAAGACACAAGTCCAGACTTATGAAAGAAGTTCCCAGTGAAGCCAGAGCCTTTGGGGAGTTGCAAGAATATGTATCTCGATTTCCTAATCAAATGTTGAGATAGTTGTATATGTTCTTTAGACTTAACGCGTTGGAAACCAAAGAACGTCTAAGTATATGTCTCAACACGCTGACTTAGACCAAACTTGTTGCTTTTGTGAACAACATATTGAGACCTTAAAACATATAACGCTCTTCTGCACAAAGCTACGAAGTTTAAGAACACAGTGCATGGGTCCCATTATTGGTAAACAACATATGCTAAGTGCTGACGATTGGTGGCAGTTAATGTTTTATGGGACAGATCATAAACTGGCATTCTCATTAACTGTCTTTCTGAAGGATTTGCGTGACCTCTTAGAGGGGAAGAATCGTGAGCTAGAGACATAAAGTTCCAAACGATAAAGTGGGAACATAACAAAAAACAAAGAAAAAACTTTTGTCTCTTGCTCTCAATCTTAACTGTATTTTAAATGGGAGAGGTAAATACTGTACATTATTCTGATGTACTGAGATGATCAGTTTTTAAAAGTTTAAATAAACCAATTAAAAAAAAGAACTGCAAACAATCCAGTTTTGATCGTTCTATGCTTGCTTCTCTAAGAACCAGATTTGCAAAAGAGATTTGCAGAGTGTCTCTGTGCCTTGGTGCTATACTGGTGGAGCTGTCTGCAGGCTGTAGGCTTATCTGCTAAGCCTGTCTCCTCTGGCCACTGCTATTGGGAGGATTTTCTGCCTTACTGTGTGCAGAGTGTCTCTGGCCTCATTACACGGTAGGCAGTGGCCCAAGGGGAATTACAGCCCTATTCCAAGGTTGGCGGGGCGGTAATTCCCCCTTCCCCCATTGCCCTTCCCCATTCCCATTTTTGCCCCATAGGGCTCTATGGGAATGGGGAAGGCGCTAATTACGGTGCCGCAAATTGCGGTACTGTAATTAGCACCCTGGTCTCTTTGCGGGTTGGTTTTTAACACCTGCTAAAAAGCCAACCCGCAAAGGGACCTCGTAGTAATGCGGTAAGGGTTTACCGGTGCCCTTAGCGGTACCGGTAAACCCTTACCGCACTACGTGTAATGAGGCCCTCTGTGTCGTGGTGAGTCGGGGAGTATACGGCTTCTCTGTCTACTGCTGTGTATCCTGAAGATCTCCCTTTCAACGTGCATTACGCAGTGAGTCTTTGAATTCTGGGCATTAATTGTGCAGCGTTGCAATTTATTTTGAAAAAATGACACTGGTTTTTTGCCAGGTGGTACTCATTATGAAATGTATGCACTTAGGACTTTAAATCTAACACAATCACATCTTAAATATTGACTATATACTTACACAATACAGTTCTCAACTACACTGATAGTCTGTTAATTACATTGCAGATTTATTAAATGTACCAGATGAAGGAAACCTGTATCCCAAAACACATTGTGCTGACGACATTGAATATAAAGAAAAAATTGAACACTGAATTGACCACAATTTGTATCATTACTACTAAACGATTCTTACATTGAATGACATTTACTTTTGAAGTTTAACATTGCTTATCTAGCTTTAGAAGTTTAAAATTGCTAATCTAAGTTTGGCTGATTTACTCAGCATTAAGGTGTGCAGGAGACGGGAGTGTCTGATACTTTTGGACAATGTCTTGTTGCTATGCGAAGCATACCCCCAGTTTAGAGCAACACCCTTCTTCAGACTCATTTATTGACATTTCTTTGCATATTCTTCCTGCTGCAACAACATCAGCCCCTGTGCCAATTAGTCAGTCCCCAAACAGTCCTACCCCACTATTGGGCTGTGTCTCAAGGCTGAGTGTGTTTCCTATGTTAATAGTCTCTCCACGAGAAATTGAAGCTTCGAGGAGACCAATGAACTAGTGGTGCCATGTGATCTTGAAATAATCCAATTGGCAAGACAAGGAAAAATGCAATGATAGGCAAAAAAGAAGTCAAAGTATGTACCCGCCATTGACTTTAACAGAAGAAAATTGTTGCAAACGTTCCTAAGGTCATTATCCGCTGAGTATGAGATCATTGATCTTAACACATAGGCCATGGGCGAAAATGAGTTATTGTCTCCAGAAGGAGTCATTGCTATGGCTTGCAACCCAGTCATTTACCACAGGAAGACGACAGACAATCAAACTAAAATTACTACCTATATGCGTTCCACTAGAAAGGCAGCTCGTGACCCTCTCATTTGCCTATTAGGCAATAGGTTAAATGGGGGGGCTATGTTGGCCATTTAACCACCTATTGCCCCGAGAGTTGTTGGATTGTCAACAATGGTTTCTGTTCAACAACATGGAAACCTTATACCATCCCTAGGTCCCCAACATTCTGCTACTAGGCAAGTTCTTAACTTGAACTCTCAATCCTCCTCCATTATTGGTTGGGAAAACCTTACCCAAGTAAATGGTGTCCTCCCTATGAACTGTATTAAACTTTTAGAGATCTTTCAAGCCATTTCATCTTTGCAAGCCCTTCATACAGTGATATTGATTATCACCTACTAATCAACTTGTTAGGGTTCCTTGTTTCCAGGCAGCTTTCCTCTTTGTTTTCCTTTTATTTCATATTGTTTCCGTAGCTCTTTCTGATCAAGGAAACGGCAGTGAGGTCAGCTATTTTTATTCCAACCTAATGGCAGGACTGATCCTGGAAGAACACCTATACTGAAACCCTTTGCTAAATAATCAAGAAGAGGATCTGGATTTCTTATTGGTTCCATCTATTGCTCAAAAAGAAACTAGACTGGAGCAACCTATTAAAGGGGGTTATGGCCTCCCAGATAAAGTTTCCAACAGTCAGCAATTAGGTTTGACAACCAAATCTCCAACCCAAGACTGGTCTTGGTGAGAGGGTGCAATAAACATATTCACCAATATGAGAGCGGCTTTGAATCAATCCTAATCCCACCTATTGTTCTATTACATTTTGGAATACATGTGACCAAGCTAACATTGCTAAATTCCTTTTGATTTTTTTAAGGACATTACCATGCTACAAGAGCCAATGGCCTTGACTCATTTCGACCTGGAGGGGTTTGCAACATTCACTAAACCAGTAATGAAAGGCAAACAGGGCCGACCAAGTGGAGGCTTAGGTATTGCTATTGACTTAAAAATGTAAGATCAAAATTAAATATTATACACTCGCCTCAGGAAAGTTTATTAGCTTTCGGTCTTACTTTAGAACCTGACAACTCTGAACTTTGTTTAGTGAATTTATACAGGAACCCTTCCAAGTTGATGATATTTTCCATACAATCGGCTTTGGCATAAATAATCGAAGCATGGTTGGAACTGGGGCATCCTCACAAAGTAATGGTAGGGGGATATTTCAATTGGAATTGTGTGGAGGGTGCTAGATTGAACGACTCTTCTGTGATACCTCTCTCAACTACATCTGTTACTGTTGTGCAGGGTGGCAATTGGGATCGGTTTATGCATGATTGGGATCTGTCACTTGTATCGGTGCTAGATGATACTGATGCCCAAAAAATATTTACTTTGCACCGGGGAATGTGTGTTCTTGGATTGACCATGTCTATGTATCTAATGACTTAAGACGCTTGTGTAATCCCATACCCTTACATGATCCTGTCATAGGTGATCACATCATTCTGCATATTACTTTGCAAATATTAGCTGCCTCTCTTGGTGTACATCCTGGTATGGCTATGCTTTCTATTCATCGCGGGTGGCTAACTGTTAAATGGAATGTTCAATCTTGCCACAAATGTTCATTTATTCTATCTAAGGCCATCAAGTACTTTGGTCTGTCCGCATTAGCCTTTTGCCCTCCAACTTTTCAGCAGATCATTTTAGCACAATGGTTTCCCAATGTTTAAAAAAACGAACACATAGGGCGTGCTGTCACCTCAAAAAACTCTCCTCCCATGCCTACCATATTTCTAGAACTAAGGCCTTGAGGGTGGCCGGACAGGGCTGTCGCGTCCACTAAGCAAGGTTAGGCACTTGCCTATGTGTGCAAATGTTAGGGGCGGCATTTCCGGCGGCACCAAACCATTTTGTATAACTATATTTATAAATTATGTTTAACTATTCTCTGCACTCTGCAGCAGCCACTGACCGCAGCAGGCAAGGTTAGGCAGGCACCGTGAGGTTGTGGTTGGCTGGGCCGGCATTGAGGTGGCGGTAACTCGCCTCGCACCTGCGCATTAACGCTGCTCATGCAGTGAGCCTGACCCTCGTGACTGCTCGTGTGAGACGAGTCGATCAGTCTGTCAGCAGAGGCATGCTGTGTGCCTGCATTGTAGCTGGCTCCAGCTCAACCACCACACATCTGCAGCAGCAGCGCAGCCTTCCTTACTTCCGCATGGTGCGTAGCAAAAAGGCCCTGGACCCTGTACTTTGTCGGTTCTTGACGAGACACACTGCGACGCAGGTGAGTGTGAGTGAGGAGGTGCCGTTTGTTGTACAGACTAGTCACTAAATGAAATGTAATTTTTGTTGTCAGTAAATGAAATACGTTCGTTCTCTGGGCTGCCAAGCCTCAGGGACAGACAAGGTGAAAGGTGAAGGTGCGGCAGCCTCGCCTCCAAGGCTCAGCCTCCACCGTTCCACGGTGCAGGCGGCCTCCCTCTTTGCCTTCTGTGTTTTTTTTTGTTCTCTGGTCTGTGTCTCACAGCCTGCTGCCAAGCCTCTCAGGGTGGGAGTTGAGGGGGCCGGGCGGCTCCGCGGCACGGCCTCCTCCTTGCCTTCTGTTTTTTTCTTAATCTAATTGAAATCATGTTCTCTGGTTGTGGCTGCGCTGGTGCCACGTCTCTCAGGGCCCAGGGCATTCAGGACTTGCACTCTCATTGGGGCACATGTCCTGAGCAGCTATCCTAGAGGCTGGAGTGCCGGATTAGCCGTGTTTGTGGAATTTAAAACCGCATACTACATAATTTTTGTAAATAAGAACTTGAAGAGCTTCAATAATTCTGTTTGTGTCACCTCTCCTGCGTAACAATGAATAACATTGAACTGAACAGCTTTGAGGATTCTCACTATGACATTACGACGCATCGATTTGCAGTTTGAATAGTCATGAACATGTCATGGAAATGTAATGTTTGGTGTGGGCAAACTTGGCTATGGGAGTGCAATCCATGTTTTCGCCTTGTACTACGTGGCTCCCATACATCACAATGAACAGGTGCTTGCACTGTGAAGTGGACATGGCAGAGCATGCAGGCTTCCATCGGCCTCCATTTTAACCAAGCGCAAAAAGTGTGCTATAGCTGATATGTTCAGATGGGATGTGCAGCGCAACCCATGCAGCTCTGCAGCCCGAGCTGTCACAAATACACCAGAGAGCATACATGACAGGCAGGCACGCATGAGCAGACCAGGGTTAAGGTCCCCCTATGAAATGTTAGCTGAGGGGCGGTGCTTCAGTGCCCTTTAATAGTTCAATGATCAGAAACATGCTTCTGGGCGCATTTTGTTTTTCCGAGGCAAATCTACTATCTGCTCTGGTCGGCTAGGATGTTCAAGCACTGCCCGTTTCCCAGAGTCACAACCCCCCTGAGACACACAGGCTGCGTCCCTGGCTCTACAGCCAGTGCCGTAATGAACTCCACAACACGTTTCTTTTGTCATAAGCCTTTCTTATGCATGATGGTGAATACATTTCAAACTGAAAGACCACCAGTCATCTTGCAAATCTGTGACAGTTAAAGCTAGCAACTCAATAAAAGACCCTTTGAAAATGTGTTCATAACCATAACGTCTAAATGCTTGATATGCTAAAAAGTAAAGTTTGCTTTAATGTCCTTAGTTGAATTTTCTTAAAACCATACATAACACGCTGGGGTTTGTGACGAATCTCCAAACCTAAGTTACTTCACGACACAACTTATTTTATTGTGCGTCTTAAAGCGCTGAAAAAAAAAATGGGTAAATAGATATTTTGCCTTTTGCATCTTATAGTTTTCCATTCAGGATGTGTAAAATAAAGGTACACTGATATTATTTTCGCCCAACATGCTGCTATAAGGATTTAGATGTTGTCATGATGCTTTACTATGAAATTTGTGTAAACTCTATAGGACAGTATTATTGTAGCTCTTGACACCCAAAAATATTTGTTCCAAATAAAGCCCAAATTGTAGAGTGAGTTAAAATCCCTGCTTCACTATTAAGCGTAAGTGTGTGACCCTGGGCAAATAATGTAATCTCACCCTGACTTCAACTGCAAATATTGGAGTGCTTATAAGTGATTATGTTTACACCCTTACAATAGGACAGTTTTAATAAGAGTAGGGACACATTGGTGTACCCTGGTACTCCTCTGCCAGTGGCTCCAATACTGTCACATAGAAATGCAATATTGCTGCACTGGCCCTCCCCCAATCCCGTAACACTTTATTTGACAAGCAGACATAGTCTCACCTGCCAGTCAGTGTACCAGAGATTCTAATATAGTGGACTAACATAGAACCAACATTACATTTTCTCCCCTGTTGCTCCCAGCCACTGAAGTTGCTTGGACCGTCCAGAGTACTGCACCACACACTGCAGTGTCCTGTTATGCTATGGTATTGAGTCTTTCATTGCACACCATCTGCCATTTTCACACTTCCTAGGACCTTCAGGATCTGCAAGAAGTGGGTGTTTTCAGATTTAAAGGAAAGAGTGAACTGATTGTAGCATTGAAGCTGCACTCAAATTGTCTCATTGTATTGTATTGTATTTGGTTATTTATATAGCGCTCTTTCTCCACTTGTGTGGCCTCAATGCACTTTGTCCCCGTGTGTTGATAGTTTCTCAACACTTAGCAGGCCAGACTTACATTGGTTAATGAGCACCACTGCTGCAAATAAGCATTTCAACTTTACTTTTAAAGAGCGTGCAATAATTTGTAATAGGAACAGCAGGGGTTGTGTTGCAAAATCAGAAGGTGATTTGACAGAGCTGTTTATGCTTTTGACTACATAGAGTAGCAGGGGATGGAACAGCTCAAGCTAGAGTTGCATTGGGGGGAGCTGTGGTATGGGTTTCATAACTGGAATAGTGGCAGGTGGTTTGCTAGGAGATGTGTGTGGTCTTCAGTGACAGAACATAAGCTTGCTGTAGCGCAGGATCACTCAATCAGTACACTCATGTTAACATATACATATGTCTGCATACATTATATTTAAATACATGTCCATATCTATATTCAGTAAAAAAAAACTTTGTTAAAGGGACGTTATGTTTAAGTTGCGCTACTAAAAACCTATGAAATTCAGTAAAAAAAAAGTTGTTAAATGGACGTTATGGTTCAAAGTAAAACCGAAAAACACCTGAAATTCGCTAGTTATGGTAAGCTAAGCAACCATAACTTGCGCCACCACCGTGCATTGCTAAAACTAACACCCAGGACATCATATATGACATCACAAATGTCATTGATGACATCACTGATGACATCACATGTCTGACTCACTCTTTTTTCTTTAGTGCTATATCTTGGCCAACAATAGTTAGGAACAAGAAATGTAAAAAGTACTACATTTGTAGACTTATACTTCAAATATGTTCTTACAATAATTCATTTAGGGTCCGCTCACAGCATATGAAACATATTCATAAGGAAAATACACACTTGAAAGAGAGCAATGCTTTCTGTGTATGAAGAGAATCACTAAGGTTATCAACACTTTCCTATTGTTCTGCTGTTTTTTCTATTACTGTACTTTCTCTGGATATGCTCATATTTGTATTCACATTACTTTCTTTAGGGTGCAGTCACATCATGTGATAGTTATACATAGGGAAGTAGTAGGTTTCAAGCAGAGCAATCATTTCTGTGCATAACGATAATCAGTTAGGTTATGAACACGTTCTGATTCTACTGCTGCTTTTTTTGCATACTTCACTTTCCCTTTATATTCTCATATTTGTATGTGTTGTTCTGTATGTAATAATGAAATTATGTAGTAGGTGGATTAGTAAGTGGGTTTTATTAGATACCTATTACATGTTGCACAGTACGTAAAACTCTAAAGGAAAGCATTTATCATTTCACTATTCAACATGGAAGATTATGAATATTGCACCTCCATGATGTATGCTGTGCACATTGCTTATGTTTATGCATGAGTAATTTACTATACTTACACTTCAAATATGTTCTTACAATAATTCACTTAGAGTCCACTCACAGTGTATAAAACTTCATAATAGAATGCTATTTATATCAATCCACTACATAGCTCATGATATTTATTCCATTGATTCTTGACGCTTTTTTGTGAATATTATAATAAGAATCCTTTGTACAGACTTTTCATGAAAAGTAAATGAACATGTGATGTCATCAGTGATGTCATCAATGACATTTGTGAATGACATTTGTGATGTCATATTTGATGTCCTGGGTGTTAGTCTTAGCAATGCATGCTGGTGGCGCAAGCTATAGTTGCTTAGCCTACCATAACTAGCGAATTTCAGTTTTTTTTCGGTTGAACCATAACGTCCCTTTAACAACGTTTTTTTACTGAATTTCATAGGTTTTTAGTGGCACAACTTAACCATAACGTCCTTTTAACAGCGTTTTTTTACTGAATTGCATAAGCTTTTAGTAGTGCAACTTAACCATAATGTCCCTTTAACAAAGTTTTCTTACTGAATTTCATGGGTTTTTGGTAGCACAACTTAATCATAACGTCCCTTTAACAAAGTTTTTTTAGTGAATATACATAATCATAGTGTAAATTTGAAAGATGTTTACTAGGATTCCCTTACTTTATATACATGTAACATAGAACATACTGAACCCCCAGCTAGTTATTTTGATGTCCGCGGACTGTGCGTATGTCCGCGGACGGATGCGGACAACATCAACCTACCCAAAAACTCAGGGGGGGATCTTAAATTGTTCTATCATGCCATATGAACACTGCCCAAGTTCAAAAAGCAGCACACAAACACATTATATGTAATAATATATAAGAAGTGGAACCTATATAGCGAACACATCAACCATCCATTTAAATACCATGGGCCTCATTACGAGGTGGGCGGTAAGGGATTACCGGCACCAGTAAGGGCACCGGTGCCGGTAATCCCTTACCGCCCTACTACGAGTTCCCTTTGCGGGTCCTCCCTTAATGCCTGGTTTTTCCAGGCGTTAAGGACGGGACCCGCAAAGGGACTCTGGAGCTCATAATGGTACCGCAATTTGCAGTACTGTTATTAGCGCCTTCCCCATTCCCATTGAGCCCTATGGGGGCTCAAATGGGAATGGGGAATGGCGCTAGTGAATGGGGAATTTCTGGTCCCGCCAACCTTGGAATGGACCGGTAATTGCTCCATTCACCAGGGCGGAGTCGGAACGAGTTTGGAGGCAGCCATGGCGCTAATAGCACCATGGCTGCCTCCAACCTCATAATGAGGCCCCATATGTACTAAAATGGAATATACCAAAACAAAACAGATATGCTTCCAATATAATTACCTCACAGAAACTGCACAACTAGGAGCAAAAGTAGACCTACAGAACAGTAAGAACACAACTTACCAGAAGCTAGTAAGTAAACTTCATTTTTCTTATATATTTCTAAACTTTCTGTATTAGGTACAGTAAAAGTTTTTTTATTTTTTTATTTTTACACAGAAATGTCCAGTACTTTAGAATGGCTTGAGGAAAATTTCCCACATGAGGAAATGTCTGAAGATAGTGATACTAATGGTAGACACCTCTCTATATAACCAAATTAATAATCATTACTTTATGTGCACTTAACATATATATTTCTTTTTAACAGACCATACAAACATTGAAAATAATACATCAAAAGAGACATTAGAAAATACTCTCCAGCGCATGGAACAAAAAATGGACATGCTCATGGAAAATGTCAATCATTTGAAACATTTTGTGGAGGACCACATAAAAGAAAAAATTAAATATCATTGTCCCACATGTACCTGTTCCCCCTCTCCATATCCCAGTCAACTATCCCCAAACCCTCCCCACCAAGAAAAACATTTTGATAAGACTTCCATCCCTTCATCTCCTCCTACCAATCCTCTCTAAACCCCCAATTCCCCTGTGTTTGTGTCAGTTTCTGCTTCCCACTCTCTTTCATAAATTTTACATCTGTATATAATAAAAAAATATTATGTGTGTTTTAATTCAGTCCTTTGTGTCTTATTTTTTTTTTAAATGTCCGCGGACATTTAACCAAAATGGAGGTGTCCTGAGGCACTAAACCTGTTCATACTGTCCGCAGGCAAGATGAAACTGTTCTAAGAACATACACGGTGTCCGGAATGTCTGTAATGAACCAACATGGGGGTGTCCTGAGGACACTAAACTTGTCTGTACTGTCCGCAGGCAAGATGAAACTGTTATAAGAACACACGTGGTGTCCGGAATGTCCGTAATTAACCAAAATGCGGGTGTCCTGAGGACACTAAACTTGTCTGTACTGTACGCAGGCAAGATTAAACTGTTCTAAGAACACACGCGGTGTCCCGAATGTCCGTAATTAACCAAAATGGAGGTGTCCTAAGGACACTATACCTGTCCGTAATGACCGCAGGCAAGGTGAAGATGTTCGTAGAATACGCACGGTGTCTGGGATGTCCGTAATTATCCAAAATGAAGGTGTCCTAAGGACACTACACATGTCCGTACTAACTCTAGAACATCTACGCACATGCGCACCACACCCACAAGTCCTACAAACATTGCGCCCGTCTGAAACTGTCCGTCTCACTTGTGTCACACTTTTAATTACTTTCAGGACCCGAACACTGTCCGTAGAACAACCACACGCACGTGCACAGCCGTTCCTGTCCATTTGGTGTCCTGCGGACACCCGTCCCATTCGCGGACATGTTCGCAACATCATCATGTGACCGCACCCACGCTGAGCATGTGTCCTGAATTGCGGACAGTGTCTGGGTCCCTGAACATTTTTAAAAGTACTTTTTCAGGCAATCCAATGCATTTTATAGTATAAATTCACCATAGCACATGTCCCAGACAATGACCCTGACATTCTACATACTTATTGGAACTTTTTTAGCCTTTTTTGGGTGTTCGATCTGTCCGCGGACAGCGTGTCTGTCCACGGAGCGTGCACCAGCACCCCTATAAAAGGCCACACCCCAGAGCTGATATTTATTCTGTCTTCTTACTATTGAAGATTACCTGCTTTTGCTGTGCTGCCTTTGCTGAAACTTGATGGCATCCATGGCTGCTGTTGTTCCATCTGGTGCTACATCTGCCTCAGCACCACCCCCACCCCCTCCACCACTACCACCTCCCCAAGGGCCTGAAGAGGGGAACAGGCGTGAGGATGTAGAGGAGGATGAGGAGGATGAGCTAGTGGAAGTCCCTACTACCAGCACCCGCCGTGAGTCTTAGGTGTGGCAGTTGTTTACCATTCAGGGTGGATTGCCAAAAGCGTGTGTGAACAAGGTCACCTGCAATCAGTGCCACATGGTGCTGAGTCGTAGGAGTCCTGGTTTGTATAGATTTGGTACATCTATGAAGCGACACCTAAGGCCGTTCCACGGTGGGGCCGTTTGCAAGGTTGTACCTTGTGATCAACGTAGTAGGTTGAGTTCCTCTACCACATCCTCCGTTTCCACTCCTGTCACCACAAGAGACACTCCTGTGGGACATCACATACCTCCAGCTGCCTCACAGGCCATTCACGATGCTGTTGACCCTTACCTTTCGATGGTCACAATATTGTGTATGTACTGCAACGCAGTACTCTGCAGGGGGGAGAGTCTTCGAAGTGCTTTTGAGACTACGTCAAGGAGCATGAGAAGGTCTGCCCACTACCTAAATAAGGCCCAGCCTACATCTTCCTCTCTCCACCTGCCCTTTCTTATCCCCGTGGTTGGTGTCCCTTCCTTACCCTCCTTACCCCTCCTCTCCCTGTGTGTCTTGCGTAGAAAACCACAAACAAAATATAAAACAACAAAAATCCCCCAAAAAAGGCTCTTTTCAGAGCCGCCTTTCACAGTCTAAAAATAGAAGTGGTAAATAAATTGAGCAGGACCCTGTGCATTTTTTAGATGTCCGCGTACAGTTCGCGGACATCTAAAATTTTGGGGTGCTGCCCTATCAAAATCATTGCACTTTCTCTGGGAGGAAGTGCTGGCTCTGAAAAGAGCCTTTTGGTTGTGTTTTTTTGTGTTTGAAAAACTTGAAATAGTCAACACCGACACAAAATGGATGGCTGTTATTCCAAAAAAGATTGCAATGCATTTTGCACATTTCTCAGAATAATCTCATTACCAGCAGATGGACTCCATCTCTGCGAAAAATGTATGTGCTATGAAAAATAATATTTTCATTGTGAAAAGAGGAGATGCCAACATCTCTTAGAAAGGCACAAACAGCCTTATTGACATCGTGCCTCGCTTTCTCCATTTGTGGACCAAATGAAGAAGAACGCAGCCACATTTGTCTCTGCGCAATAATGGAAAAAATTACTTGGGAATTTGGAAAAATGTCCATGACCTTCCCAAGTCTTTCTTTCATTGCAAATTGAAAAGAAATTCCAGACACATGCCCTAAACTCTTCTCTCCACAATGAATTATAATTATGTCTGTATGATGCTCTCTCTCCAAACTAGCACAGAACGGTACCAAGTCCATCCACTTCATTCCTTGCACTCCATGCCAGTGCACTTCCACATGAGGGAATCCAAGATCTGCAGCTACTCCACAGCGTTCTGCATGCACCTCCAACCAATGTATCCATGAGTCTCCCAAAATCCAGATAATCTGTTTTCGAAAACACACATCCATAGCTATCTGTTCTTCTCTCCGGAAAAAGACGTTAAGAAAAACTCTCTCCTTACACAACACACCCAGTAAACTTTACCGACCAATCTCTTGCTCTGCTCATTCTCATTTGCATGCCTCTCCACCCCAAAATCCCCGTATGTAATACGCAATGTCCGCGGACTACCGCCATGTCCACGGACATATCGAAAATCTGAGCGTGGTGAATGTAAATTTAAATAGTGTGCCCCATTTCCCCTTTGAGGTTGGCTCTGAAAAGAGCCTTGTTTTTGTTTTTCTGCAGATGCTTGACAAACACCTGTTATTTTTTATTTTTTTGGGGGAGTTTCTTACTTTACTACTAAAATCTTCACATAACCTTCTCCAAAGCAACCCTTACATTCCAAAACAGCATGGCATTTTCCAAAAAAGATAAAGAAATGCCATCTGCTTTAAAATAAACAGCATTACTGGAATCAATATTCTCATTATTACAGAAAAACATACCAGCTATAAGCATGAAAGCACACGTGCCTGGGTTGATTGCACACCTAGCAATGTTTTGCTGTGGACAAAAAACAGAACTATTGTCCCATATTGCCCTAGATAGTAATCCAGAAAAAATTACTTTGGCATTTGGAAGGATGTTCATTACTGCTTGAACCAAGTGTTCCAAATTTGCCAACAAAGTAGAGGCACTGACATAGCCCAAATGGAAAACACCATAATGCAAAACTACCACATGGGAACTGTTCATCCTGCCCATATCTTCAAAAACATCTACAATTCCCCGTACGTTGCAATCAGGCACAGTGCTCCACACCACCTCCACTCCTTTAACATCAAAATTGTTTGGCACATGCCTGCATTGCGCATACTGCTGTAAACCATGCACAAACATATCTCCAAGCACCAACACCCTGATTTTCTCCACCTATGCCATCTTCACTACACACAACCTCTTTCAACACAAATCCACAACCTCAACATCTGATGGGCTGATCCTTACAGCCCACTTTCCATGCTGCATTTGCTGAAAAACCCCGGATGTGGCACGTCCTGTCCACGGACAGCCGCGATGTCCGCGGACCGCATAACTCTTAGACAGCCCTTCTACCCTTTCCACTTCACTCTCTCTGCCATTCCCTCATTGGATACAGCTAGGCAGTCACACAACCATCCACCAATTACATCCAAGACCTCTACATCTAACTCCATCATCAGAGTTCAACACTTTAAATGTACTGTTGATCACTCTGAGTACAAGTCTCATATCATTGGAAAGCACCTACTACAAAAAAGTCTCCAAGATTTCTACTACAGCTGCATGCATATCCACATGCATGAATACAAACTAAGTTATGCATATTTTATTCAGAGTACATGTACAACTCTTATGAATGCATATAAACATTGTACTGCCACTAAACCTGTATAACCTATAAAATGAACTTATTGCAATTATTCCCATCTGCTATAATCAACTGTCACTTCCAAACCTGTCTGCTATCTACAATTTTATTTACACACACACCTATCTAAAAAATTATAATATAAGAAGATAAGAGAAATACAGTATAATTGTGGAAAAACACTGTTATAAAAATACACACAGCCAGGAAATGGTCATGCACCTTCATACACTCACACACATAGACACTATCATTGAAAAGCTCCCAGCTGCAATAACACTGCTGCCTGTAAATCACATTCTTCTGCTTTATAACCCACACCTTCACCAATGCATACATTCCATGCTTTTCTATACAGTTTCTGCCATTCACCTTATAAACATTACAAAATAAATATATTATTATTTCTTCTTTCTTCTGACATTCTATAACACAGCTTTAAAAAACCAAGTGAATTTCATACACTTAATATTCTACTAATTTGAAAGCAATTTGAACTAACATATTGGGGGTCATTACGACCCTGGCGTTAAGGGTTTAACGGCGCCATAAAAGGTGTCGGCGCCGTTAAACCCTTAACCCCTGATTACGAGGTCCCTTTGCGGGACCCGACCTTAACGGCTGGTCTTACCAGCCGTTAAAGTAGGGTGCTACAAAGGGACCTCGGTGCTAATTACGGTACTGCAATTTGCGGTACCGTACTTAGTGCCTTCCCCAGTCCCATTGAGCCCTATGGGGCGAAAATGGGAATGGGGAAGGGCCATGGTGAAATGGGGAAATACCGCCCACCAACCCTGGAATGGGGTGGTATTTCCCCATTCCACCATGGCGGACTCGTTACAACAACGGCACTAACCATGGTGCTAATAGCGCCATGGTTTAGCGCCGGGGTTGTAATGAGGGCCATTGTAAATAAAATATAAAGGCTGCACATCACATAGTCAAATGAAATGCATGCATACACAATGTTTAGATGTCAAACAAGAATACTACTACAAAAACATAAAAATCAACGTCTAAATTAACATCAGTACTATAAACACACAAAATTACCAACTTCTTTCTTTTATAATTGCAGTGAAGACCACTCTCCTGAAAAGCAGCAGCATCTGAACTACAAACATATCTAAAGAAACCTGCTCATTTCACAAAAAAAGAGTAAGTACAATACTACCTTAATATTCTTACTGTTACTCAAACACACTGTGTGGTTCTTTCATGTAATTTTTGCACCAAAAAATTGAGATTTCTGAACCATTCTGCCCACAAACCCCCATTTATTAAACTGGGACACAAATCCCTGTTTCTCGGAACACAAGTAACATAACTCAACCCCTAGAATGTTAGTATTACAAAACAAAGAACTGTTTTAATTGTATACCATTAGATTTACTATTAGTGTTTCTCCTCACCACTAGCTCACTTTCTACTGTCATCTGTACTGCAGTATAGTAACACACAAATAGAAGAATAGCCTTCCCAACAAATTGTAGCTGCCCAATGCACAATCACACACCACCACATACGTCTTTATCATCATACTCAGACACTCATGCACACAGCACACATACATGGCAGAACAGCCCAACCCATACCTTCTTTTTTTTTTCAACAGACCCCAAAGAATGCCTACCAAAAAGCAAGTCTGTAGAAAGCAACGCAGAAATAGAGCAAACGAAAATATAAGTGTCCAAAATAAGCATCCATCTCTAGCAGAGTTTGTACAAAAAGTTCCAACAAAACAGCTAATACAGTCCTTTAGCGAAACAATACAAGCTTCCAGTACAGAAACTTTGCCTCCTCTATCAAAATGTAAAATGAAACAGAAAAGAAATGCTGCTTTAAATCTTGATATAGTGGGAAGTAACCATACCAAAAAAGTATTTTAGCAAAAATGTTCTGCCACAGAGTCCTTCAGAATCTTATAAAAACAGGAGACAAATCATGCACAACCCTTAATACCTACCGCAGAAAATTCATCTTAGAAGCTCTGATAGACCGTGCAATCCTTCTCAAAAGAAAGTTATTTATTTTAGTGTTAAACAGAAAAAAACCACTAACAAAACTAACTACTAAATTACAAAAAAGACTTCTCAATAAATGGAATGTCAACAAAAATAACTTCTTAAATATCTGTGGAGGTGAATGGAGTCACACCACGAGCACAGAACCACATTTTAATGAAGAAGCATGCAAACAAAAGCAAACAAACACAATTGCCATACATAGCAGTGGACGAGGTTATGAAAAACGTAATAATACCATAATGCAACAAGAAATATTGCTTACAAAAATATCCCCAGAAAACTCAGTATTACCTCTCCATTCGACTGAACCAGAACGTCTAGTATACAAATGGCCGTGCACGTCAATGTGTAACATTGCTAAAAGATCTTTACGCCAGCTCAATCAGTATGTGAAAGGCAAAAACAAAATCAAAATGAAACTGCTGCAAAATATGGATACCTGTCCAGTGCGCAAATACACAGGACTACAAGGACATTCATTAGCCTGCATTTCAGGACCTATTTGCAAAAGCACCTTCCATCATATCAAAATTATATCAACACATCATTCAACTATAAGAAATCTAGTCTATATACTGTACTATGCTAAAAGTCCTGCATTAGCACTAGCCAATTTAAATAACAATCTTCTACATGGTACAGTCAAAGATCTACTCGAAGAAATAGAGCATATTCAGAAAAAATATTTTGGAAGTGAAAGCCACTTACAAAATGCAGTAGCTTTACAACAGACTAGTAACAATTGTACAGATGGCAACCTTCTACTACACACATACAAAAAAAGAAATACTAAAATCACTCCGCTGAAGTACCAAACCATGTGTGTTTTGCCGCAGAACTTTTTTTTTATAAAAGTAACACAAAAACTATAGATGTAACATACAAAATAGAAAACAATGAAGACTCCAAATGGTTTGAATTAGCTCTCTAACTTATAGCAGAAAACAAATATGAAATAACTGACCCCTTAATACTTTGCAGTTATTGCACTACAAAACTTGACAACAATCAAACTCCTTCACGTGCTATCACAAATAATTTGGAATTATTCCCACTACCAAAACTCCTGCAACAACTGAATTTAATGAGAGCATCATAATTCAAACAGCACAATTACCTCCCTCTGAATTGGTGAAAGGCATTCATGGCAAAGTAGTTTATTTAACATTAGATCTAAAAGAAAACGTGCACACTCTGGGAGTGCAACGTCCAATAGAGCAATCTTTAATTTTCTTAGTAAATGGTGTACCTACAAAAGACAAAAACATTTGGCAACAACTCGGAGACTTACAGAAAGTTAGACAAGCATTGCAATATCTAAAAGACAATAATGAATACTACAAAGTAACAAATATTGAAGAACACTTAAGGGAAACAACAGAAATAATTCAAGAGTCACCAGAAACTGGTCAATTTGAACTTCTAGATCCTGCTACAGTATCCAATATTTTAGACCATTATACAATTCATCCATTACACTCTTATGACACCATAGATGATGCACTAGAAACATACCAAATGCGACAAACCAAAGGATCACCAATCAGCATATGGGAAAAAAGTATAGAAGCACATGCTTTTACTCTACTCTTTCCTACTGGGAAAGGAGGAAGGTACAATGATAGACCTATTCAGATAACAGCATCGGAGTACTGCTCATTACGAATGTATTCTGAAGATTCCAGATTTAGACAAAATGCGGAATACATATTCCACCTACTCTTTGAAAGTAAACTAGCAACTCTATGTTACGAAGTTTCACACACATTGAAATCAAGAACCCACTTTCAAAATATGTCAGCTATGCAATTACTACAAAAAGTGCAAGAAAAAGATGAGGTTTTACAGTCAAGCATTACAAATCTGTTGGCAAACATGCATGGTACTAAGCGTACTGGTTCTGACATCACAGAGATGTACATTGTATGATAAGAAACCTTGGCCCACCCACTTGGTTTGTTACATTAAGTTGTGCAGAATATGCATGGGAAGATTTACATGATTTCCTACGCATATCAAACACAAACATAGATATACTAACACCTGGAGAACTTTGCTCTCTAGATCCTGTAAATGTTTAAGATATTTCCATCATCGTTTCATTGCTATGCTACAATTTATTTGTAATAAAACTGTTTCTCCCCTCAGAGAAGTGCAGCACTTCTTTTGGAGAAAAGGATACCAAGCCAGAGGAGCACCACATATCCACATGCTTTTATGGATTAAAGATGCTCCTAAATTTGGTCAAGACAGTGATGCCACTGTTTTACAGTTTATCGAAAAATATGTCACTTGTGAAATTCAATCAGAAGCAACAAATAGTGATATTCATGCACAAATTGTACAATTTCAAAGACACAAATGTGGCAAATATTGTCATCGCAAATTCAAAAACAAAGGGAAATACTACACCAAATGCCGCTTTGGTTTCCCTAGACCAGTTACAGAAACAGGTGAAGTGAACAACTTCATGTCTTCAGTTAGACATAGTGTTGAAGGTAAATCACCTAAGAACACATATTACTTAAAAAGAACAGAAGAAGCAAAATATATCAATGATTACAATGCAATCATTACCCTCTTATGGAATGCAAACATAGATGTGCAGTACATTGCAGACAATTCCACTGCAGTTGCACAATATGTTACAGCCTACTTAACAAAAGCAGAAAAAACAGATCTTCAAGACCTCTGGAATGACCTATCATCAGACAAAACACTGTCTCAGAAATTGTACAGTTTAGGCATAAAAATGCTCTCTCATAGAGAATGTGGCTGCTATGAAGCTGCAGATCGTTTAACCGGTACTGCTTTGTATGGAAAATCTGAAAATATGGCTAAGTCTTGGTCCTGCTAAATCTAGAAAACGAGTTCTCAAATCATACAATGACATAGAAACAATAGCCAAAAATGATCCCAACAGCCAAGACATTTTGAAAAACAATTTACCAGACACATACTACCCAAACAGGAGTACCACTTTGGAAACCATGTGTCTATACCACATAGCCCAAAACTTCACATACAAAATTATATAAAACCCAATTAAAAAAACAGGTAGATGCAGAGTGACAAATTGTGAAGGCAGCTTAGTGAAACTTACCAAACCAACTTAATTAATCATATCAAATTGTCATTAAAAACTCCTCTACATAAAGAACTATATTACATGTCCCCGCTACAACTTTTTAAACCATGGAGAAAAGAAGAAGAGATACTAGATAACTATGGCTCCTATGCAGATGCTTACAAAGCAAATGAAAGCACTATAACCGATGTTAACTTTACACAGTACAAAACAATGTTGCACAATGAACAGCAACACGAAGAAGAACTTCAGGCCCAACTAGATAAGGAGACTCCTGACAGTAGTCAACCTTCTGTAACAGGAAGCCAGGAAACACTGGGAGAGCCACTAATAGCAAATGAGGCAGAATTAGCTACGACAGAAGTAGAAAACACCATGTGTCATTATGAAGAAGATACAGGAGACTTAACTGTACTACAATCAAAATTGAACAAAGAGCAGCGTACCATTTTTCAAGAAGTAACAAAATAAATTGCACATGCTGTACAACATGAAAATAAAGAATGTACCTGCCAAAATTACAAACCTATACTACTATACGTCAGTGGTGAAGCTGGTTCAGGCAAAACATTCTTAATCACAATCATCAGCAAGTTCCTTCAACAACTGACAAACAACAAACTGCCAGCTGTTGTAACTGCCCCCACAGGTTTAGCTGCCTACAACATAGGCGGTGTCACTTTACACTGATTACTACTCCTTCCAGTAGAACAAATTAGAATATTACAAACTTTCTACAGAAGCTGCAATGGAACTATGCAGAGTGTTAAAACAAATGAAAATGCTACTAATAGATGAAGTGAGCATGGTCTCCAACCTAATGTTGGCTTTGATTCACCTCAGATTACAAGAAGTACTTAAAACAAACTACGAAGAGCTCTTTGGAGGAAAACACATTATTGTTTTCGGGGATCTTCTTCAATTGACATCAGTGAAAGGTGAACCTATTTTTAAAACCTTAGAACACAAACTCTGCCGTAAAACTGTTGGCAGCATAGGAAATGTCAACCTTTGGCAACATTTCCAATGCAGAGAATTAACAGAAAACATGCGCCAATCTACAGACCTCACTTACGCCAACATTTTAAAAAGTATTAGAGTTGGTGTACTATCTCAAGAAGCACACGCAATATTAAAAACCTGGCACATCGATGAACTTTATGGCCATAACTCATGTGCTACTGATGTCATGGAACAATTAGCACATAAAATGTCAATTGTATGCCTTTAATGCCAACTCTTGCAAGCTGTTCCAAATTCAATGAAACAATGTTGAAAAAAGAAATGCAACCAATAATTGAAATTTGCTCCACAAACAAACTGGACGTATATGGTATGAAACTACCCATGTGTCAACAAGCCACAACAAGACTAAGGGGGTAATTCATAGAATTCAGCGCACAAGTGGCGCACACGGCTGGCGCACAGTGTGCGCGTGCAAATCCCTGCGCCAGCCGCGTGCGCCAAAACCCATTTCCGCGCACAGCGTATTCATGGATTCCAGCCACCAAAAACAGCTGTGGCGCACAATGGCGCAGCGACCTTGCAGCAGCGCCAGTTACGCCCCCAAGAACGCCTTCCACGCAGGGAAAAGCCATCAAAATCCCCAATCCAGCGCAAAGGGCTGCGCTAACCCTGTACCAGCACGGCAAGCGGGCTACGTGTATCACTGGGGTGCGCGGGAAGTACCTCACGCGATTGGCCCCGTGCGAGCAGGGTACGCGTATTACAGGGGTGCGGGGGAAGTCCCACACGCGATTGGCCTGTGCACGTGTATTTCAGGGGTGCGCGGGAAGTTCCACACGCGATTGGCCTGGGCGCGTGTATTTCAGGGGCTTGCGGGTGGTTTCACACGCGATCGGCCCTGGGGGAGCGTGTGCGTGTATTTCAGGGGTGCGTGAGAAGTTCCACACGCGATTGGCCTGGGCGCGTGTATTTCAGGGGTGCGCGGGAAGTTCCACACGCGATTGGCCTGGGCGCATGTATTTCAGGGGTGCGTGCGAAGTTCCACACGCGATTGGCCTGGGCGTGTGTATTTCAGGGGTGCGCGGGAAGTTCCACACGCGATTGGCCTGTGCGCGTGTATTTCAGGGGTGCGCGGGAAGTTCCACACGCAATTGGCCTGGGCGCGTGTATTTCAGGGGCTCGCGGGTGGTTTCACACGCGATCGGCCCTGGGGGAGCGTGTGCGTGTATTTCAGGGGTGCGTGAGAAGTTCCACACGCGATTGGCCTGGGCGCGTGTATTTCAGGGGTGCGCGGGAAGTTCCACACGCGATTGGCCTGGACGCGTGTATTTCAGGGGTGCGTGGGAAGTTCCACACGCGATTGGCCTGGGCGCGTGTATTCCAGGGGTGCGCGGGAAGTTCCACACGCGATTGGGCTGCGTGCGGGTATTAGGGGTGCGCGCAAAGTTTTACACGCGATTGGGCTGCGTGCGGGTATTAGGGGTGCGCGCAAAGTTTTACACGCGATTGGGCTGCTTGCGGGTATTAGGGGTGCGCGCGAAGTTTTACACGCGATTGGGCTGCGTGCGGGTATTACAGGGGTGCACGCACATTTTCACACGCGATTGGGCTGCGTGCGGGTATTACAGGGGTGCGCACAAAGTTTTACACGCAATTTCAGCAGGGTACGTGTATTTCAGGGGTGCCGGGGAGTCCTACATGTGATTTGCCAGTGTGGGTCCTCCCAGGTGTTCCCTGTACACCCTCCACGGCCCCTGCAGGCAGCCCCCACCACAGGGGACTACCCTGCATCCCTGGTCATGTCCCGCAGGCAGCCCACCCAACATGGGCATGCCCCCCAGCAAAGGCACATGTCTCCTTGCACCAATGATCTCCAACTCATGTCCCCTTGCACCCCCACCCCCAGCATTGCGGGGCACCTGCCAGCAGGCCCCCACCCATGTCTCCCAGCACCCCCACCCCCCCCAGTCACCAGGGGCAGCCTCCACCAGGCCCCCACCCATGTCTCCCAGCACCCCCACCCCCCCAGTCACCAGGGGCAGCCTCCACCAGGCCCCCACCCATGTCTCCCACCACCCCCACCCCCCAGCAGTGCAGGGGCAGCCTCCACCAGGCCCCCACCCATGTCTCCCAGCACCCCCACCCCCCAGTCACCAGGGGCAGCCTCCACCAGGCCCCCACCCATGTCTCCCACCACCCCCACCCCCCAGCAGTGCAGGGGCACCCACCACCAGGCCCCCACCCATGTCTCCCAGCACCCCCACCCCCCAGTCACCAGGGGCAGCCTCCAGCAGGCCCCCACCCATGTCTCCCACCACCCCCACCCCCCAGCCACCAGGGGCAGCCTCCACCAGGCCCCCACCCATGTCTCCCACCACCCCCACCCCCCAGCAGTGCAGGGGCACCCACCACCAGGCCCCCACCCATGTCTCCCACCACCCCCACCCCCCCAGTCACCAGGGGCAGCCTCCACCAGGCCCCCACCCATGTCTCCCACCACCCGCACCCCCCAGCAGTGCAGGGGCACCAACCACCAGGCCCCCACCCATGTCTCCCACCACCCCCACCCCCCAGCAGTGCAGGGGCACCCACCACCAGGCCCCCACCCATGTCTCCCACCACCCCCACCCCCCAGTCACCAGGGGCAGCCTCCACCAGGCCCCCACCCATGTCTCCCACCACCCCCACCCCCCCAGTCACCAGGGGCAGCCTCCACCAGGCCCCCACCCATGTCTCCCACCACCCCCACCCCCAGCAGTGCAGGGGCAGCCTCCACCAGGCCCCCACCCATGTCTCCCACCACCCCCCAGCACTGTGGGGCGCCTGCCAGCAGGCCCCCACTCATGTCCCACTCATGTCCCACTCATGTCCCCTTGCACCCCCACCCCCCAGCACTGTGGGGCACCTGCCAGCAGGCCCCCACTCATGTCCCACTCATGTCCCCTTGCACCCCCACCCCCCAGCACTGTGGGGCACCTGCCAGCAGGCCCCCAACCATGTCCCCCTGCCCCCAGGTCCTGATGATACACAATCATGGCAGTAATGGGCAGCATACCCAGCACAAACACCCAGCCAAGGATTGCATCCACCCACATAGCAAATGCAATTACATGATACAACCACAATGGCAAGTATGTAAATGAACACATGTCCGTCACACACACATACACAATGGGTGCAAGTGAATGTCAAAACCCATATCATGACATGCATGAAACCAATGAGAAAATAGCACAAAAGAAAGTTATAAAAACATGTATTCTCGAAGAAAATGAAGTAAACTAATCAAACATACAACAATGAGGATAACAAAATAAATTGTCCATGTCCGATAAGTAATGTAAAAATCCAAAAAACAAAGGAATCAAAAAACTAATGTTGTCCAAAGCAAAATCATGGTGAAAAAAAATAAGGAAAAACCATTGCCTCATGGTGAACACAAATATAAATCAAAAAAATGTATTTTAAAAAATCCAACTATACACAAGAATATTCCAGGGTCCATGAGCCCAACACTATAAATGAAACCTACTACCTAATAAAAAAACTATATACAGAAAAGTGGCCATTGTCTGAGCGGTCTAAAAAAATCTCCAAATATAAAGGAAACCTAACACTAACTAACTAAAGAACTATATACAATGGCAGCGGGCAAGTCCTGCGGCTCACTCTGTGATGTTGCCGGCCAGGGCATCATCGAACTCCATGTCGATGTCCTGGAGGCGGGACTCTGTCCTGGCCCCGAGGTCTCGCAGGGATAACCCCATGTTCACCTCAAACTCCCTGCGAGCTTCCTCGAGGCACTCAGCCCGCCTCAACGCCCGACGCATGGAGAACTCCGCCCTGACCATGGTGAGCCGCTCCTCTTCCGCCCGCTGCCGCTCCGCACCTATCCGCTGGACCAACTGCTCCCACACGGAAGACACTACCATCCCAGGGTTCTCCTGCCCTCCGGCCGATGCCTGCCCCTCTGATCTTGATGGCCCCGAGCCATGATGCCTCCCACGTCGAGCCTGCTGCTGCCTCAGACGCCACTGCCTCTGCCAGCACGACGGCATCCAGGATGATGGAAACCACCGACGCCGTTGTGCACGTGCCCTGCCCGATGATGCCGTCACATCCTCCATCTGCTGGGGTCCAGTTGCTGTGTTGTCCACCCCTGCTGGACCTCTGACTCCCGACTGTGGCAGGGATGGGATCCCCACCGAGCTGGCTGCATTGGTCAGGACAGGTCCACAGGGGGCCCTGGTGGCATCTGGGCCGGAAGACGGCAAGGAGAACGACTGGCATATAGTCTCCACAGAGGAGGAGAGGGCCGCCAGATTGGCCGACACATGCAGGAAACCCCCGAACATGGCCGATCCCAATTGGGCCACGTCGGCACGGTGCTCTTCGTGATGACGTGCGTGCTCCTCCTGGGAAGCACGCATGGCATCACGAATCACAGCCGTGCGCATCGCGACGCCAATCAGGACCTTCTCCACACGGCCAGGGGTCCCCTCGTCCGCAGGTGGAGGGGAGTCAGATGACATGGACATCCCCTCTACCTGCGGACGGGCCTGGGACGGGGCATCCCTGCTGGTGCAAGGTGGTGCACCCACAGGTTCAGGGACAGCGACATGCACAGGCCCCTCCACGGTGACCTGTGCTGCCTCCTGCCCCTGGACTGCACCACTTGCAGGGATGCCCCCACCAGGCCCCATGTGCGCCTCAGTGGTGGCCTCCTCCTCCTCTGTGGAAACCACCAACCTGGATGGCTCCTCGCCGTCTACCGCCGTAGCAGGCCCCTGTGGGGGCTCACCCACCCCTTCCGCTGCAGCTGTGGGGGCATCCCCGCCGCCTTGCTCCACAGCGCCGTCTCCGCCCTTTCCTTCACTAGCCGCTGCGTAGAGGGAGACATAGAACACAAGCATCAGGGTACTGTACAATGGTCCCCTAGACAGGAAGCAATAGCAGATGAGTGCCACTGTCAAAGTACACTTCCATCATGTCACACCACAACACATGTGTCAGTCCAGGCAAAACACACACAGTGTCAGTCATGGTGCGTGCCATGGACATTTCAATGCATGTCCAATGGACTCTCGAATCATACAATGTAATGGGACTCACATGCATCATGGGTCATGCCTATCACATGCACACACTTCACCTCAGTCACATCCATCTGGCCCTGTACACCCCAATCACAGTGCATACAAGGATGACTAGGCTGCATCAGTGAATCTGTACATTGTCACAGACATGTGTCATGCATCCATGGCACTCACAAGTCACAGACACGCAGGTCAGGCACACAGACATGGATACCACATATGTATCTGGCATCAGCACCCATCCCTCGCCCCCACCCATGTCCAGGAACAGAGACTGCCATGCTCTCATGTGTGCAATCTGCACAGGGCTCCCCATGTCGCATTCAAACACATGCAACAACCGTGCGGTTCACACATTACAGGTCGCACATGCATTCCCATGATGTCCCTGCACACATACATGCGTACATGGCCTATGTCACACATGCAGGCAAGTATCAGACAACCAGCACACTGCAACATGCCCTGTCTCACACAGCAATGCTTGGTCACTTACCGCTCAACTCCAGACGGGTCTCCCTCTCAAGGACCTGGGCGTGGAGCGCTGGGTGTGCGCGTTCCAGGACCCTCAACTGGATGGAACTCATGCGGCCCCGGCCCCCCTCCACGAGGCGCCGGGCCTTCATGAGGGTCCTGGACCTCAAGTCCTCCCAGCGCTTCTTGACCTTCTGGATGGTGCGGGTTGCCACCCCCTCCGCGTTGATGGCAACCACACAGTCGGCCCAGATCCTCTCCCGTCCTTCCCTGTTGGTGCGGGACGATCCGAAGAGGGCATCATACTGCCCCAGGACTTGCTCCACCAGGACACCAACTTCGGTGGCAGTGAAGCTGGTGCCCCTCTGCCCCTCTGGCCGGGGGTTGCCACTGGGGTCAGATGTGGATGTGCCCGACATGGCAACCCCAGGGGCAGGAGTGGGTGGGCAACTGGGTCCTGGGGCTGGGCTGTGGAGCGATGTTATTCGAGTCGGGAGTCTTCTGTACCAGCAGGGGTGGACACAGCAACTGGACCCCTGCAGATGGCTGATGTGCAGGCACCAAATGGCAGGGCACGGTGGCAGCAGGCAGGCAGGCAGTCAGGCAGCAGCAGATGGCACGTGGGAGGCTGCTCAGGGCACTGGGGGGCAGTGATTCGGCCTTCTGGGCAGGAGCGTGGTCTTCCGTGTGTTTTCGCGTTGCCAGCTTGATACGGAGTGATTTGGCACGTGAAAAATCTGCACGTCAGCGTGTAATTCGAGGAAAGGCCCTTAGCGCGTAAGCGCGTCTGCACGCATACGCATTGTCATTGGACAGAAGGCCCCTCGAGCGCAAGCGCCCCTGTGACGTGACGCGTACAGACGTGCATGGGCATTACAGCGCGCGTGAAAAAATGCACGTCCGCGTGTAATACGAGGAAAGGGCCCATGCGTAAGCACGCGTGAAAAAGTGCACGTCCGCGTGTAATACGAGGAAAGGGCCCATGCAGAAGCGTGCGTGAAAAACTGCATGTCCGCGTGTAATACGAGGAAAGGGCCCATGCGTAAGCGCGCGTGAAAAACTGCACGTCCGCGTGTAATACGAGGAAAGGGCCCATGAGTAAGCGCGCGTGAAAAACTGCACGTCCGCGTGTAATGCGCCTAATCGCGCGTGGAAAACTTCACGCGAACCCCTGAAATACACGTAGCCCGCTCCCCCAGGCCCGATCACGTGAATGACTTCACGCGAACCCCTGTAATACACGTAGCCCGCTCCCCCAGGTCCGATCGTGTGAATAACTTCACGCGAACCCCTGTAATACACGTAGCCCGCTCCCCCAGGCCCGATCGCGTGAATAACTTCACGCGAACCCCTGTAATACACGTAGCCCGCTCCCCCAGGCCCGATCGCGTGGAAAACTTCACGCGAACCCCTGAAATACACGTAGCCCGCTCCCCCAGGCCCGATCGCATGAATGACTTCACGCGAACCCCTGTAATACACGTAGCCCGCTCCCCCAGGCCCGATCGCGTGAAAAACTTCACGCGAACCCCTGACATAGACGTAGCCCGCTCCCCCAGGCCCGATCGCGTGACAGACTTCACGCGAACCCCTGATATACACGTACCACGCTCACTCGCGTGTGTTACTTCCCGCGCACCCCCGAATTACACGTGCCCCGCTCAATCGCGTGTGTAACTTCCCGTGCACCCCCGAATTACACGTGCCCCGCTCAATCGCGTGTGTAACTTCCCGCGCGCCACTTTTTTGATGCGCTGGGACTCTACCGCCTGCCTTCGTGTGGCGGACGTGTTTCAGCTTGTGCGTGTCTTTGGCTGTGTGTGGCTTTGCCCTATTCGATTCCATGAATACGTGTGGTTTGGGTGCGTGTGGGCGTTCCGTCTGCTTCCCTGCAGTACATCCCCAGTTACGCCCTTATTTTCGCGCGTTGTTCCCCATTCCGTGCGTTACGCCCCGTGTCCCGCCCACTTTCTGGTGTATGCGCTGAGGTTGTGCGCTTTCACTGTGCGCGTCGCGCACGCCTTTCGGGATGTTGCAGTGACTTGTGGGCCATGCACGGGTTTGGCGCACATCCCGCGGTGAACACGCGCAGGGACTTCCATGAATCGCACACGTGCGCGTGCGCCTGTTTTTTTCCGCTTGCGCCTGCTTGCGCATGCTTGCGCGAGGATTTTTGACGCACGTTTGTTCCATGAATCGGCCCCTTAATACCTTAGAAAATTCTATCTCCAACACAGCTGGTTTGGAGAAAATATTAAAATGATCTTTAAACTGTAGAGTAATGCTTAAACGTAACCTTGACGTTGAGCCAGGACTAGTTAATGGAGCACTGGGTACAGTTGTTGGCTTCCAAACATACCCACGTGACAACAACATTCAGTTTGTCAATATTCTCTTTGACAAACTTTCAGAAGTAAAAAGGATAGGGCACTCAACAGCTTGATTCCTTCTTTTCAAAGACATGTATGTACGCAGAGAACAATTTTCTCTAACTCTAGCATACGCAGTCACCATTCACAAATCACAAGGTCTTACCCTAGATAAAGCATTGATAGATATTGGGAACACAGTCTTTAAAGAAGGCATGAAATACGTAGCACTATCACGTTCACTTTACACCCCCATCTAAAACATATCCTGTTCCACAAAAAGGAAAATGTTGTAAAAGAAAACTACTTCAAACAGAAATGCAACAGGATCTCACTGCAAATCCTCCAAAGTGAGTAAAAGAAGCTAATACTTCATCAATTACTACAACCAAAGAAGAATCTATTACTCAAAGTAACTCAGGTACTTCTTCAAAGAAGCAACACACACTCTGAAAAAATGACTTGGACACAGAACTACCTGGTCCATTTAAATTTTCAAATATAACTGGTGCAACAGGTATCTAACTGCCCCAAGATTTTGCAACAACCAAACAGATAAATCAATACCACTGAAAAATAACAAGAAATAAACAGTTACAATTCAACAACAAGTATCTAACAATCTGCAACAAGCTAACAGATAGAACATTAGCTAGAAACAAGTAAACACTGAAAACACAGAAATAAATTTACTGTACCAAGATTTTTTCCCCACAGACCCAATCATTTAAACAACGAACACAGAAACTGAGCAAATTGCACAGTACACTGGTTTGTAATCTCCTAAATATGAGGGTCAAAGTGAATCAGAAATGTCTTTGTAAACGACCAACACTAACATGATCTTTTCTTTCATCACAGAAATTGACAAAGAATATATGTACTCCAGTTACCAAACCAAACCAAACCAAACAGTAAGTATATTACAACTCATAAATACTGCTCCACATCACAACCATTGAAGCAAACATGTAACCGTACACCACAATACAAAATGTTTACCTCCATGGATATGTTATACTGCAACTTCACATACAAACTATACAAATCAAACGGTACATAAACTGTAGATTTGCAAATATTTCATAGATATTCCATTCTATGGATGTGATCTATGGGTGTGATATGCTATGGTAGTTGTGGCCAGGGCCTTCGGCCATGCACCCAAGACTCTAGGCCCTGGCCACAACCACCGCAGCATATCACACCCACAGATCACACCCATAGAATCAAACATTTTAATTATGCCATATGGGCATTTTTTATGTATGCGCACACCGCACGTGTTCTAAGAAAAGTTGTATTTTGCTTGCGTACAGCACGGACAGGTATAGTGTCCTTAGGACACCTCCATTTTCTTTAAATACGGACATCCCGGACACCGCGCGTGTTCTTAGAACAGTTTCAACTTGCCTGCGGACAGTACGCACAGGAATAGTGTCCTTAGGACACCCCCATTTTGGATAATTACGGACATCGCGCATGGTCTTAGAACAGTTTCAATTTGCCTGCGGACAGTACGGACAGGAATAGTGTCCTTAGGACACCTCCATTTTGGTTAATTACGGACATCCCAGACACAGAATGTGTGCTAAGAACAGCACGGACAGGTATAGTGTCCTTAGGACACCCCCATTTTGACTAATTACGGACATCCCAGACAGCGCGACTGTCCACGAACAAAACAAACACAACAGGGGTGCCTGCCACCTAAATAAATACAACATTTGACCCATCTCTTAAGCCCCCACCCTCCCCAAACACTCTTACACACCAACACACTTGCCAAAGTTGTATTTCTCCCCATTTGTCACTGCGCTGTCCGCAGAGGCCCGCGGATCCAAGATGGCGGACGCATCAAAACAATATGACGCACCTCACACATCATTTTAGCCAATCACCGAACACGTTGCATGTCCGCGGACATGACGCAAGCCAATTAGCCAATCAGTGTCCTGTCCATGGAACGAACAGGGAAATGTGTCCGCGGTGATATCACTATTTTTTTGTGACCTACTTTTTGATCATTTTAAAAAAACTACTGGACGGATTTTCACCAAATTTACAAAAGCACGCTTTTGGGACCAAGCCACTGCTCCTGCCGCAAATTTGGTGAAAACCCGTCCAGCGAAAAAAGTTTTTTTCCCATTCAGTCTATGGGAAAAAAAGAAATGTTGGGACACCCCCTATAACTTTGCTCCCCCTGGACCAAACCTCACCAAACTTTGCAAAAGAATTCAGAGGATACTTCTTTTGCGAAGTTTGGTGAGGATTCGTCCAGAGGGAGCGATGTTATAAGCCACCCAAAAAGTGCTCTTCCTATGGGATTAGCAATGTAACCATACTTACTGTGGCTGCGTAATATATCTGTGAAAGTGTTTAATTTGACTTCTGAAACCTAACACTCTCAATAGATGTGCGGATACGGATAGGAAAGTGCAACGGTATCCATCCACAGCAGAAGATGTTAGCAATGTGTTAGGTGGTGGGTAATGTGTTTGCGGCAATCATGAACAAAATGAGGACAGTTGGTTGAGAACTGTTAGGATCTGGAGTGATGTGGGGGTGGGTGGGCGCCAGTCTATCAGTTTGCCTAGGGTGGCAAAATTCCTTGCACCAGCCCTGTTCCCGGCCCGAATGGTTTGGCCCCTGTGGTATTTAAAAATGCTCCTAACATCTGGTGTCCCCACCTTAAAAGTCTATTTGATACAATTTATGAGAATCACATCTTGCCTGCGATATGGAAGGAGTCAATAATCATTCCGATCCATAAGAAAGGTGATCTTGCCAACCCGGATCTCTTTATGCCTATCTCCATATTTGATACTGCCAGTATAAAACATTCTTTCCTCTTGTTAAGAGACATTAACATCAGTCTACGACAGTTGGGACTTATTTCACGGTATCAGGTGGGCTTAAGGTCTCAAATGGGAACGGCCTTTAATGCAACCATTATGGCCCACTTACAAGCCTCAGTCAAAAAAAACTCAATTGGAAGAACTTATATGGCATTGATCGAGATGTCTAGTGCTTTTGAACGCGTAGAAAGAACTACCTTGTGACACAAATTAAATATAGGTCAGGTGCCGAAGAAGTTATTTCAGCTGATGGCACTGTTGCACAATGGGGCAACCGTAAAGTCAGGATTTCTAGGGAGGGTGCTCTGTCTAAGCCAATTGAAACCTTTATAGGACTAAAACTAGAATGTGTTTTGGCACCAGTATGTTTTAATTCCTGCATTAGTGATATTGACTATCTTTGAGTAAACAGCAACATCTTCCCTGTCAAGCTGGGCCATCTAAAACTGAACTGGTTGGCTTTCACGGATGACCTGATCTTCTTCGATTAGAGACTCATAGGTCTCCAGAGAAAGCTCAACCTATTCTTTCATTGAGCGTGCAAAAACAATCTACTTGTTAATGGTCAAAAGTAAAGAATAGTAATTTTTACAACTAAGACTAAACCCAGGACAATGTGTACTGGGAAACTGGCAAACAAAGGCTTAACAGAGCGCTCTCCCTGAGATACCTGGGATATGATCTATTTAATGGCAGTCTTTGGTTGCTTGGAAGGAATCTTTGAAAAACAAGGCATGGCCTTTAATTTCTCAACGTTTATATTGACAGTTGTGCAAATTCTCCATGCTTCCTTTAATTAGATTCTATCTGGTCAAGATTAAACCTATGTTACTGTATGGCTTGGATATGACCACAGTGCGTATGGGCTTATACCTAAATGTCATTCAGGGACAGATCTGGAAAGAGAGTGAACTAGATAGCCCAGCCCCTTTGATGAGTAGCAATTATCCTGGAGATGGATGGGGATGCAGACTTTATTCATACATCAATAATAGAGACAACTCAGGAAGTTGGCAAAAGGAAGACTGTTTTAATTTCAAGTATCTAAAACAGGGAGCACAACGAACATCAACAAATTTGCTTGATCCTCTTACTCAAACATTCTTAGTAAAAACTGTGATCTTATAAGCAATACTCGTCATCAATGACGTTAACCTATGTGTGTACTAACGTCATCCTACGTGGCAAACTACAAAAACCTGCGTGCATGGGTGATTGGCTCTGAGTGAACATCTAAGTATATGATCCATACCAGTCTAAAAAAGTGTGACTATGTGATTGGTTACTTAACATCAGGTGGTGCACCGAAGCCCTCTCCTAAAAATGACCACTACGAACGTCACTAAATACACAATGTCCCATTGGTTTGCATAACTATAGGACCCCTAATTACATGGTCCTCTGCAATTGGTTGGCACTCTAACCTCCGTCAGTACATTTCCACCTACATCTAGCAGCCTGCAGGCTAGACATCCAGGTGCTGGTGAGCTCGCCTTAACCATTGCTTCCCACCAATTAACATATCAATCCATCGTCACCTCAGTGGTCCACTGTCAATTAGGCTTTGAAGCTCATCCTTGAGAGTGTTCTTAGCTCTGAGAAATTTTGGGAGTGAAAAGCACGTTCTGTCCTCGTACATAGGTGTGACCATCTCATTCGTCCAATTTAATGCTTCCATGTGACTGGAGACCATGGAATCGAGCCTTTTCGTGCATTTAATACTATTTTTTAATAAACCTCTGACGTCTTCCTTGTTATGTTCATGCCTTCTGCACAGGAGTTGTGTTCTTTCACATGATTTGTATCCAATGTCAATTCACTCCAGTTTGATAAGACCTTGGCTTCTTGGCTCACCCAGCCTCGTCTGCTGAGATTCACTTTGTAATTCAATTTGCTTTTTAACTGCGTCACATGAGAAATTAGGTCTTCTTGCTCCTGTCCAGCACTGCTATAATGCATAGTGGGAACATCCATCCTTCACTTGTCCATATGCATATATATATAGATGTCACTTATCCTTGATACTTTCTTGATGCCATATAGAATATCTGCATTCTCTGGTCTCTGCATCTCTTCGATGTACATCATCTCAGCTCTGCATGATGTGTACTGGCGATGGTTGGCGTCTTTACCGTTGTCCTTGTCGTTTATTGGCTCTGCTTCTTCAGGGATTTAATTCTAATGGCCATCATATTTTCTTGTATGCAGGTATGATTTTCTCAATGGGTAACTTGCCTCCCAGATTCTCTTAGGTATCGTTACTTTCACTGGTACTGGACAAAGTCCTTACTCTGCCCTTTGTTGGTTCAACTGTTCTGTGTATGTCACATACTCTGGTTTCCAGCATACAGGTAAAAGGGGTGGGACGTTGAGGTGGGGGTACTTAGCTCCTCCTTTATACTCCCCCATCTGGGCGATTTATTGACCACTCTCTCATCATCCTTCACAAACAGGCATTTAGGTCTGAAGAAAAGCTTCTTTGGGATCCATATCTTTATGACTCCCTTCAGACATCCAGCTGATTTAACATGTTCATCTTTGTTCCAAGTCATAAGACTACATTGTCCACTTGGACTGCAGCAGATCCATCTTCCCACATACTTCTTATGGCTCTTTGGATACAGAAACTTTGTCCCCTCAGGTGCATGGATACTGGCCTTCACAAAGACTCTGATTTCTTCATCTGTCAAGTCTCTGGCTTGCCATCTGATTCGACACCGATCATGATCTTCATCCCTCTAGCTTTATTTGCTGTCTTCTTACATTGTGAGATTATTATCTTGATCAAACAAAATCCAAGCAACACCAACACGATCAGGGCCCCAAGAAACTTGAACATGTCTGGCATCCATTGTGGAACCCAAGAGAAGAGTGTTCCAAACCAGCTGTCATCAGCAATGTCTTCTACTTCGTCTATCATCTGACCATGGAGCTTTTTCAGCCTGTCTATGGCTTCTGTCAATATGCCATTCTCGTGATCATAAGAAGGTATAAATGTGCAACATGTTTCTCTGATTTTTGAACAAACACCTCCATCTATTGCTGTAATCGTGTGCAGTACGTATCTATTCTGAAGAGTCATCAGTCGAATAACTCTGAAATCTTCTATGATAGCATTACATCCCTTTATAGTTGTGTTAATTGTCTGCAGCAATTCCCATCTAGTGATTTGAAGCCATTTTGTATTTGCTCCAACCTGGATTATCGGTCAACATTATTAAGATCAACATGAACACTGACAAGGTCTGGCTGAACAGCCTGTGATTATAAGGAATAGAGTCAAACGCTTCTATTGACTTAGCTGAGAAATAGTTCTCCCTCTTCATCCTCTTTATCAGCTCCACAGATCTCTACTTCCTCAAGTGAGCATCTGCTTTTGGAAAACTGTCGAGGCTTAGATCACTCTTTGGAATCACCAATGCTAGAACATGGACATTCACCAATTTGCATATCACTCCCCAATCCTTGGGTAACTTCATGCATGCCTTGGATCCACAAGCCCAATAATAATCCATGATCACTGCTGTCCCAATTTTGATTCCTGGTGCTTTGAATATTCTCCCACAGTTCTGGTTCTCTCCAACTTTTCTTTTGCCATTGTTTCTGAAACACAGCTTTGCACTCTCCAAAGGCACAATCTGAAAGGGTCCTCCTCTGTCGTCGACCCATGTCAGTAGCTTATCAAGTTTCGACAATAGAGGCTTAAACAGCATCTGTGCATTCTCAATAGTTGGTTGGCAGTGACCCATTATCACCCAGTGTTTGCAGATCACTACACCTTCTTCCCAGCCATCTGGTGATAGCACAGTTCCCCAAATCTGCATCTGGCCTCTGTTCTTCCATCCACGAATATCTTCTTCAGTTTTTCCTGGAATTTCCAGTTTTTTATTTACTTCCCATCTGATTCCATCTCCTTTTACCCATGGTTTTTTTCCTGTCTGATCACATGATTCTTAGTATGGGCTCAGTTTCTTGTCTTTGTGTCTCGGATATAGCCATCTTCATCTGAATCTGTCCATTCAGTTGCCCATTTGAGGTAGGCTCTTCGACCCATGAACTGGCCTCTCGTGCTACGGAATGCTAGATGTAATATGAAGTGTGCAGTCAGAACGTCTATTTCAATGGCTGTAAAGATCTTAGATTTCCCCATACTGTATGGCACTGTGCACATATGAAGCATTCCTCTTTCTAAATTCTTCTTCCTACTACTTTCATATGTTGATACCATATGTCATTTCCCAGGTGAGCTGTGCTATCCAGGTAAACATTTAATCTGAAATCATCCTCTTTGGTGCTTCTTTTAGGTCTCATCCTCTTCATATGACCTTCTATGATCATATCATGAAGTGTGTTAGCATAGCTCCTTCTGACTTGATCTATTACAGGAAAATCTATCAGTGTTCCCTGAGTAGGAGAAAGTTCAGCAAGTTTCATCCTCTCAACATAACATTTAGGCATGAAAATGTCTCGCAAATTCTCCATGTTTGTCTGTCTTCTAGGGATCATCTTTGGGTCATTTATCACAGGAACAGGTGTGCTTGCATGTATTACTTGTATAGGCTCACCGTCTAACAACCTCTTGTCCTGCCTGTCTTGCCAAGCCTGTTTCTAGTGTCCAAAGAGAGTTTCTAAGACACTTTGTGCATGTGAATGATTATTAGTGACACTTATCTCAAGTGCAGGCAGTTTGTCATCTTTCTTTGCGACAGGAACAACTACATAGGGTCTTGGCTGCCTAGTAGTTGCCACAATTACACCTTCCTTCTTCTCAGGAAGATTCACAGGAGTCCTAGCTCCATGTACATCAAGGTAGTATGATGTTCATACTGTCAGTGAAAGCAATATGATTATGAACACAATGCAGGCGTAAATAACACAAAGGTATGTCAATTTATAGCATCTACTTCGTGGACAACATGGACGTCTCTCTACATCTTGCATCATTATATTATTGTTGATACTACCCATCTTTATTGTCTAAGGAAGGAAAAAGTAATCTTTAATATATCAGCATTATATATTGCTTCTGGACGCTGCTGTCTTGACTCAGCAATTTCGTCATTGATCTGCTGTCTGCTTGCTGGATGATAATAACAAACTATCGATGTCTCCCTGGAACCAGTCTTTAACCAGACGAAATGTAGATGCCTTTCCAGCAAGAAGAAAACAGCTCTCAGTACGTCTAGACAAGTTCAACGACATGCACCAGTTCCCAGTCTACTCCTTGAATCTGCTTTAGACCAGACGGCATGATGAACTTCTTTCAGCATGAAACAAAATATTCTGTCTCGACCAGCAACCTCTCGATCTGTCCCTCGAAGGTAAGTTTCACACCGTCCTCAGGGTTCGCTCGGAATATATGCTCACTTAGATTATAATGCCTTCCAAGATTACATTCAAATGTGCAGTGTTTCTAGGATCCCTTAGAAAGGTGAGCACATCCGTGCATCTTCCAACAAGATGCGGCTACTCTTCAATTAGATGAACGAACATGCTACTGACTAGTCTGTGTGCGGCATCAGTTGATAGGGGCATTTGTGCTCTCCCCACTGTACTCAGGTAACTACAAACCTTGCTCAATGATTGCTGCGAGTAGTCTCCTTACAATGGGCCAATATTTAGGATCTTGCAGGAAAACATGAGTATTAGAAGTTCTCCCCACAATAGCCAGATACGTGCGCAAAATGAAGAGAAAGATTTCAGATATGATCCTTGAAACTTTGTCATTGGGAATCACCATAGGCAAATCTAAACAGAAACTAAGTGTGAAATGAATCAGGATACTGTACTCTTTTCCAATTGTCGGAACCACGATCAGAATCTGTTATATTTCTCTTCTTATCAAGGCTTAAGCATGCCTCAATCCAAAATTCAACAAGTTCCTGTGGCTTTAAGAACAAAAGATCTTCTTTCACCCTGAAATGACAGCACAGAGTGTTCGCATCAGCTTCCCTTAACCCTTTCAGAGATGGCTAAAAGAGTGCCCTGAACCAAGCCACAGTCCAATAAAACCTTTTCTATTATTCGACAGCCTATGCATCCTTCTTCCTTGTCATAGACCTTGTCTGCATTTGCTGAGGTTCTTCCTCGATGCTTGCTTCTTTTGGGGGTGTGGGCAGAGGGGTTTCTCCAGTGTAAAGCCTGACATCACCTAAGCAAGTCCAAGCACGTCTGCCTTGCACTCTGACTGCAGACGGTGTAACGTCTTCCACAATAAAAGGGCCGTTGAAGCAGGGTTTGTCCCCTTTCTGCCTTGTGTGGTTACGGATTAGGATTGCATCTCCAGGTAATAGTTGGGGTACACAAAGTTTTTGAACAATACTTGTTGAAGCATCTCCTTCTGTGTTCTGTACTGCCCCACACCCGTTTAGCCGTAGCTGATCTGAAATGACACTTTAGAGATACCTGAGGTCATACACATAAGATACTCACATAGCTACATTCCTAACAATTCAGATGTAGGCTGAGCATCACGTCTAACTCTGGATGGAGGCGTGATGGGTGTCCTCATCCGTCTCCTTGTCACTATCTCATGGGGGTAAGATGGTGGTCTGAACCTGGTTGGTTCTTCAATGCATATAATGCCAGTGGTAGGCAATGCAACCACCCTTTCTTCAAGGTAATCTTCAACTTGGCTATCCTTTCCTTAAGCAAGCCGTTGAGCTGTTCACATATCTCATTACCTTGTGGATGATAGGCCAAAGAAAATGTTTGCTTTATACCAAGCTGCACGCTGATCTGCTCAAATGTTTGATTCACAAAATGTGGACATTATCTGACCTCATTACTTCACATACTCCTCATCTGGGAAATTCTTCCCACACTAAGAATTTTGCTGCACAGGTAGAGTCTGGGTGTGTATATGGACTATCCTCAATCCATTTTGAAGAAGGACAAACTACAACAATCATATATCTATATCCATTACATATTTGCAGCATGTCAACATAGTCGATATGCAAATGCTGAAAGGGGCCAGTGGGTATTGAAATAACTCGCCTAACTGTGCTCAGTGTATGCCCATCTCTGTATTTTTGACACATGATGCAGTTCACTACATAGAACGCAACATGCTCTAACAAATTCGGTATAAACCAATCCTCTGCAATAGTAGCAGCGAGGTTCTCTCTAGTTGTGTGCGCAGGGTAATGTAGCTGTTCCAGTGCCACTCTTAAAAAGGCTACAGGCATCACCAGTTTACCAGTGCTGTCTTGTCACTGCAGTGCTTCAGAGGGGTTTAAGGAACACCCTCTTCGAGTACACAAATCCTTCTCATCTTGAGGTGCTACCCCCTGTATTTCCATAAACTACGTTTTTGACACATCGCTATATTTTGGGAACACATTCATCATCACAACCATGTTCTCATTTACATCATGCGTTTCAAAGGTCAATACATTTTCTGAACATGCAGCGAGTTTCGATTCATCGTCTGCTGCTTGGTTCCCACGTGAGATAAAATCTGCCCTTTTAGTATGTGCTGTGCATTTAACAACCGCGATGGCTAATGGGAGTTGCAGTGCCTTAATAAGCCTGTCCAATAAGATGGCGTGCTGCACTGGTGTCTCATCCGCTCGGAGGTAGACCATCCTTTTCCAACATGCTAACCCTGCATGCACTGTTGACATCACATAGGCAGAATCGCTGTACACTCTTACTTCCTAGTCTGCATGGTTCTCGAGCGCAATTATTAGTGCCACTGGCTCTGCAGCCTGTGCTGAAAAATGAGACGGGAGTCACGCACCTACCTATGTCTGAAAATCCCCATTGGCTGTGTGTTTTACCACAGTGGCACCTATGTATCTTTGTAAATCATTTTGATCGATTCTTGAAGAACCGTCAATAAAAACGATTTCTCCACCTGACAAGGCATTTTCTTTTTTCCTAGGAATTTTGTCATAGAATTCTTCATAGTTCAAACAATCATGCGCATGCTCATCCTCTGCCAGTGGTTCAGCTACAAAGATGGTAGGATTCACTATTTTGAATCAAACTATTTTGATTGCCAGATTTGATATGACTACCTCGTAGGCAGAATCCCTTTGAGAAGACAACGTGCCTTTTGGTTTCTCTAGATTGGCAAATAGTGCGTGCTCAACAAATAACGTCATAGAGCATCCCATCACTATGCTTGCAGCTTTTTCTATAGTGGACGAGGCGGCTTCCAGCAATTGTTTGCATGGAAATAGACCCCCTCCTTACTGGGTCTTAGACGCCACTGTTATATGCAAGGAGCTTGTACCCCAATGTGGTTCTCTGTGTAAGGACTGCTGTCATAACAGTACCTTCTGTATGCGAGAATAAAAATTATTCCTCAGCATAATTAAGAATCCTTAAAACTGGAGCTGTGCAAATTGCTTTTTTCAACTTGTCAAACGCTACTTCCATTTCCTCAGTCCTCACAATGTTTTCCTGTGTTGCCTGTGCTTTCTTCAAAGCCTGCAATAAAGGCTTTATATACAAGCTGTAGTCAAAGATCCATGCTCTGACATAGTTACACAATCCCAGAAATCTCTGCATGTGCTTTATTGTGTGTCGCTTTGTGGTTTTCAAAATAGCCTCAACTCTGTTAGGAGTAACCTTCTTTCCTTCATGTGAAATCAATTGGCCTACATACAACACCTCTTATTGGCAATACTGTACATTCTCTTTGTCAACCGTATATCCTTTATCAGCAAGTGTAATCATCAGCTGAACAGAATTGCATCTACACTCTTCCTCTGACGTGCTGCATACTAAAATGTCATCTACGTATTGCAACACAACACTTTCTAAAGCAATATTTCTCAAGTCCATCTGCAGGACTCTATTGAAAATTGATGGAGACTCACAATACCCTTGAGGTAATCGTGTGCGTTTTAACTTAGTCTGTCTGAACGTGAATGATGTCAGATCCTGTGAGTCTTTGTGCAATGGGATTGAGAATCACCATGAAATATCCTGCTCCAACAGGTATATTACATAAGATTGTAGCCGGATTAGGAACTAGAGGGAACTCAGCCTCTACAATCTGGTTTATCGGGCGTAAATCTTGAATTAGTCTCCAAGACCCCCACTTAGATTTAGATAGGGTACACTGTGGTATTAAACAGTGACTCTGAAATCACTAAGATACCCTGATCCATCATGGCAGAAATCATCTTAAAAATACCTTCATCTGCCTCTCGAGACATGGGATACTGTCTGGCTTAAGGTGAAATTGCTCCTGGATTCAATTTCATTTTCACTTCTCTGACCCCCTTCAACAGGCCTATGTCATAGGAACCTGTAATCCACAATGAAGCCGACACTTTTGCCATGTCTTCATCAAAATACTCAGGTCATTCTTGTGCTAACATAATTTTCTGAGGAACCTCTCGTTTGATTGCTCTCATCCAATAAGTAATGCTCATGTCAAATATCACTTCGTCATCAGATGAATGATCTTCAAATAGATCGTCATCAGTGACGTCAGTTAATCTGTAACCTTCTCCAATGGCGATTACTGCATGCCATTGTCTGCCTTCGTCATCATTTCCATCAAGATAAGCCATTTCTCCTCCTCTTCACGCATAGGCATCTTTGTGCCAAACAAAAATTCATTGGGTATTCTCATCGATCTGTCTACTGGCAGCCATGTCAATAAAATGTGTACTGCATAATGGAAAACCTCTGGTTCTAACGGTATGGCCCTCATGTCTATCTGTCCTGAAAATGCCATAATAAATTCCCTCACGTTTAAATAATGCATTCCTGGAGTTGAACACACTATGCCTTCATCGGTAAACGAGGTTGTCATATTTAACTTTGTCATCAAATCTCAACCCAATATATGCATAGGTGTCTGCCTGGAATATAGCAAAGGCACCTTAATGTCGCATTCTCCTATAGAGACTGAAAATTCTTCAGTAAAAGGAACTATACTTGTAGCTCCTGAAAAACCTTGAGTATTCATGGCATTGCCAGACATGGGGCCTCATTACAACTCAGGCGTTAAGGGTTAACGCTGTCGTTAACCCTTAACGCCTGATTCCGATTTTAACGGCTGCTTTTAGCAGCCGTTAAAATCCATGGCGCTAAACCGCCTTGGTGCTAATTACGCCACCGTAATTTACGGTGGCGTAATTAGCGCCTTCCCCACTCCCATTATGCCCTATGGGGCAAAAATGGGAATGGGGAAGAGTAAAATGGGAAATGGGGATTTACCGCCCCACTCACCTTGGAATGGGGCGGTAAATCCGCCATCCACCATGGTGTAAACTATGTTTAAAGTTGGCGTACTTACCGCCTGGGTCGTAATGACCCCCATTGAACACTTTCCCTCTCGTATACATGAGCGCATTGTACCTGTGTCTACTAAAAACAACAAACGTTTGCCTCCTATATTGACATCTACCCTGGGTTGCCCATGAGGATTTGGCGTCACAGATAGTACTGAACATATCAAGTCTCCCAGTGAGCTGTTCTATTGCGGGTACAGCCTCATTCCGTTACCCGTAAAAGGATTCCCTCCATCGACAGTGAAACCCCCTACTCTAAGAGTAATGAACTGTCCTGTACTTGTGCTCTGCTGGATCAGCATAGGTGAATGCTTTGATTGGCCTGTGGCGGAGCCACTGCTACCTGCTGCATTTTTGCAAGCCTTGCTTCACTCTCGGCACTTGCTGCTACTGCATCGTTTGATTCTGAGCAAACTCATCACCACTCTGTTGTGAATATGCAGGCGGGTTTGAAGTCCCCCCTCTCAAAAACTGGCTGTTTTGCATGCACCATTGACTTCTACACATACCAGCAAAATGCCCTGTCATCCCGCATGTCCAACATGAAGGTGGCCTCCCAATCTGCCCATCCTGCATGTTGTGACCATCATTCTGCATATTTTGAAACCCACCTTGATTATTCTGGAAGCTTGCCTAATTATTCTGCCAATTCCCTTGATTATTCTGAAAACCTCTTCCTTGAAATCCTCCTCTTCCTTGTGGAGTAAACCCACAATTGCGCTGATCAAACTGCCTTTGGTTATTCACCTGTGGCATATTTGCAATCTGCTGTGAATTTGATCCATCCACACTAGTCAACATTGCCCCTTCAAAGGCATCCTTGGACTGTTTCTTCTGTACTAATTTTGCCTCTTTGCTTTTCCTAATATTGTCTTTCTTGTGATTCTTTTCCTGCAAGAGTCTGCAGTAACGCACAATGGTCAGCTGAATCTCCGACCACGGTTTGGCCTCTATACCCACTAACTTCTTGAGCTGCTTCTGTACGGGGTCTGGCAGTCCTTGGCACAATATATTATAGAACACAGGTATAGATTTTCCACAAGATTCGCACGTCTCCAAGGACCACTGTTCCTGAAAATTCAGAATCTAAACAAGCGGATCAACTCCATCCTGCATCTTTTTCGTCATTATAGCTCCTATATCGGACGTGTCTACTCTAAGCGCTTTCCAGACTGTCGCTCTACAATTATTCAATAGTGCTCCATCGTGAGCAGTGTTAACTGTAGTAACACCAGCATATCCTGCCCTTGTCCACACATCATCAGCTCTCTCACCAAGTATGGCGATCAGGAGGCCCTTAATGTCCCCTATAGCTAACGTGTTTCCTCCCGTCATTTTTTTGAACTCATGTATCCACTTCCCAGCGTCAGAAGTTAAACTCACGAGTTTACACCTTAAATTATCCTTATCCATCTGGGACCACGGTATATACTGTGGTCTGGCCCCTCCCTTTTCCAATAAGGGAAACTATGATGCCTCAAACTCATTCTCATCTCTCATCATTTGTCTGTCCACCGCAGGGACAATATTCCCACATCGCCTTCTTCCTGGTAGCAAGCTTAATCTGCTCACATAAGGCGGCGACTCCCCCCTCTCACCATGGAGTTTCCCTTTAGGTCGGTCTGATTGTGTCAATGGATATGATGCCCTAGTTATAGATGCATTTAAATCTGACCATCTGACTTCTTTCTCCATTGAAAAACATCCCGCAGGAACAAATACGTTCCCTCTCTCTTCCCCATGGATAGTATCTCTGTCTTCGTCTGACATTTCTTGTGCCCAACTCGTGCAACTTCTCTCGTCATCATCTCTATTTAGAGTCAGTCTATCTATAGACAGCTCATTATGCTTCATACTACATGAGATTCCCTCTGTGTCATACAGCTTAGTGCTCTCAAGTCGATAAATTTTTCCTTTCCCCTTTAACGCTTTCTGAGCATTCATGTCATGATATACTTTATTGATCGCTTCCCCAATGCTTCTAGAGTCAAGTTCGTCTTCTAGATTTACTCTTGACGGGCCTGATAATCACTCGTATTCTGGGAAGAACTCTTCTATGTCCTCCCATGTTACTTGTGGTTCAGGAATTTGTAGTTCCTTCCATGTCAGAAATTGCCACCTGGCAATGGTGAGAAGCCCTGGATTTGTTTATTTATATTAATTAATAAAAGGATGTGGGTAATTCCATCCCAGAAAGGATGCTCTGCTCTCCAGGTCCCCCTTTCATAAGCTTCATGCCAAAAGCATAGTGTATGCCTGTGCCCCATTGAATCAGTATCCTGATCTGCAGTGCCTGATCTCCAGTGACACAGTCTAGGCCCAGTGTTCACGGGTGCCCATTTTACATCTGCTGTGATAGCCACAGTCACATCAGCACAGAGTTTAGGGTATGGTGGATAGTAATTCATATAACTGTAAGAAGAAACTTGAGATTGATATTGGACATGTGTCCACGCTGTGAGTCTCGGCCAACTGTGAAAGGATTGTGTGTATTCTGGTCAGACAGCCTCACCCAGCCAGACTGAATAACTGTGCCTCTCCATGTATTCTTTGTGTGGTCTGGTAATACCTCTTTCCAGCAGGACAGCCTCCCAGCAGATGATGTCCTGTGAAACAAAAATCAAAGGGGCACACCCATCCGAAAATGAACTACCCTCACACCCTGGTGCTGCATGCCAAAAGGGCCGTTGATGCGTTGGACAAGGCGAGGGCGCACAATTAGTATAGGCAGAGGGAGATCCACATAGTTGGATGAACATTCCACATCCCTGCCCCCTCCAACTCCTTTAGCACAAAGCAGTATGGGTATGATATCAGAAGGCAAAGACAACTTGTCACAAGGACAGGGATTGGACCCCTTAAAGCAGGTTTGCTTTTGACCAATCACTTGTGGACATTTGCCTATATAAGAGGAGGGTCTTCACCCCCTTCTTTGATTCACTTTTGGACAAACACTTAAGGAAGAATTTGTTGTACCTCTATTGGGAGGGTTGCCTTTCCAAAGCTCACTGCCAGTGAGGTGAAAATGGAGTGTCGAAGGCAGAGACAAGATCTGCTCCCTAACCATCACCAAGGCACATTGGGGGTGACCTGCTATGGGAACTAGACCTAGCTCTCGGCTAGTTCCTCCACTACCCAGGACCTCACCATGCGAAAGGACAACTGCAGGTGATTGCCAGCTTCCCCTACGGTTGGGAGTACAAGAACAATGACCAATCTTGTCCCTGGTCCCCTGGATTGGGAAGCACAGCACGTTGAGAGCAAAGAAACCCAGGATGAATGTGTTATCACTGTCAAACCACTGGAAAACAGGATACGAGCCCATTCAACCCTGTTGAGCCAAGAGGACCCTCCAGAGCTGCCTTTGGCACTCTCCCACTCTTGCTGCAGTACTGCACTCTCAAAACAGTTTGCGGCCGCCCCATGCCAGCAGAGCATGTTGTTGCATCAGCTCCAACTACATGCTCATTGCTGCAGCCACCCCATTCAAACCACTTTTTGAAACACCAGCTTCTTCATTGCCAATTCACATTGACAGTCAAACTGAACCTGGTGGCCTCATCAAACCATGACTTTTGAACATTGCATCAAACTGCCTGAATCGAACTGCGCATCCTATGCCAGCATCTTGCACTTTGAATGCTGCTTCGAATCACAGTGAACTGCAGCTCGACCCCAGCTCAACACCTGCTCCCCATCTGTAACAGCATGATCATTATATCCGAGCCTGCTTTGAACCGTTCCCACAGTACCGAGAAGTCGGTTCAATGATGATGTTGAACCGCCAAGAACATCAAGAGGTATTATTGACTGCTAACTGCCCCCTTGGTCCATCTTTGGGCCCTCGAGACTGGGTAGGTCACCTTTAATCCATTTTCTTACACAAGAACATACCCAGAGTGCTGCATTTCCTAGGTTTTCATAGTTTGAGTTCTTTCCACAGGGGTGGGTTTTGTGTAGTCTGTTTCTGTTTAGCTATTATTGCATATTGTCTATTTTAAATGTAGAATTGTTTTTACAACTTTGTGAAGTAGAAAATTATTATTATTATTTTAATATATGTTTATAGCATGAGCCTAGCGTTCAGACAATGGAGTGCTGTACAGGTCATAGAGCAAAAAATAGGTAGCGAGACTTTAACAAGTCTTCAAGTAAACATTAATAATAGTTCTCACAGTACAATATATTGATTTAGAGAATGCACAAGATAGCCAGACTCTAGGTTACACCAAGGTGTTTTTGGTGGAGCCAGGTGTTCAGTTCTTTCCTAAAGTGAAGACAAATTGCTGCCGTCCAGATTGCCATGGGAATGGAGTTCCAGCAGAACAAAGCGTAGAACTGTTTCCTAGTTACAAGCCAGTGCATTTTCAAGTATAGCAATGTTTTCATCGTGAGATGACTGTGTGCTGCCAAAAATAATGATGATACATGGCATCTTTTACTTATTTTGGATTGAATTTGACCATCAGTAAATCTAAATTGGCTGGCTGATCTAAATCTCGATTTACATGATATCCACACCCAACCTAATTAGAATGACATACTTGCACCCATATGCAAATTAAGGTGGGCCTTCTAACATTTAGCTATGGTAGCCCAAACACATACACATTCGACCAACTGAGTGATCCTAACACAGATCTGTTAACCAGTACTCTTCCTTCCTTGACCTTAAGATGGGCTATCTGACCTGTACCCAATCCACCTACCATGTACATTGATAATATTGCTCTGTGTTTATTATGATCAAGAGGTCCATACCTGTCAAATAGTGTCCATGTGTGTATCCCTGTAACCCTGACCAGAATAAAGCTACCACCAAAAGTCTAATTGATGTATCCTCTGCCATTTGTATCTGTACCTCTGCTTCCTACCGTTGTCTTGTATTAATATTCACACATCTACCGCCTGTATCTGCCTACAGCGCTTTGGAGCAGATTTCCCAAGAGCTGCCACTTTTACAAAACTCTATATAAATAAACTAATTACCAGTGCCACTTTCTATTTATTTGTTTAATAACTGGTGAATGGTGAAAATAGATGGGCTGTCCTAACTACTTATTGCAACCAAAATGTGTTCCTATTAATTATATAACAGGTACCTATTGTGTGATGCAGGGAAGCAATTGACTGTATACCTTTAAGTATGCCCAGGGTTTTCCCTTGATTAGGTTACCCCAGCTTTTATGGTGTTTTCAGGTATTCATTCACCTGGGCCAGATGTCTCTGTTGTCCGTTGTTGCCAGCAAAGGAGCAAACTATGGGCCTGATTCATGGAATTTCTGCACGGTTCAAAGTGACTTTGCACCGCTGAAAAGTGAGTTTGCATTGCCGACACAAACCCTGATTCATGGAACAGTGCAAAGTGTATGTTTGCAGCGCAAAGTCAGTGCAAGTGGTCATATTTGCAGTACAAAATGACTTTGCAGTTTGGAAGACGCAAACTGCTTGGTACCAACTTTCCCTCCTGGGGAAAATCAAGCCCTTTATTCCAGCAGATAATTTCAGATCTGCTTTCCAAGCCTTGATGCTGCTGCACCTGGACGGCCTTCCTGGGGCTGCCCTGGCTCTTCTGACATGTGTTCTACATTCTGAAGCATGAGTCATAAAAAGACTCACCCACATCATCACAACCCACATCAAACTGCTCTGGCTCCCACTGCAAATCCTGCTTCAAAGCCTGCAGCTTCATCTACAAGACCATCTCTCTCAAGTCCCCAAACTATAATGCCGAGAAACCCAGAATCTCCAGAGGCCTATGTTCCACGAGAAGCAAGGGCATGTGCACCCTTGAACTTTACCAGTGCACGGAACAAAGAAAAAGAAGACAATGCTTCTCAGTCTATGCCCCAGCCTCTAGAAACTCCTGGAACCTTCTCCCCATCAACGCCACACTCTGCCCATTACTTTTACACTCCAGGAAGGAGCTCAACACGCTCTTCTTCAATGAGTGGCTCCTCCTTAACACCTAGGTCCACACCTCAACTAAGCTGAGACTGAGCGATCTGTTGCTTCCCAAAGCAATAATAAATTCCCAATAAATGCTTAATTACCCTAATGACAATAATAATTTTGCATTTATATAGCGCTACAAACCCCCAGGCATCTGAGTGCTGCTTATTATTACGCACAGAATGTGATGCTCATTTATTGACCTCAGTAGGATGAAAGGCTGAGTTTGGCCCTGCCGGGATTCACACAAATGTCAAAGGGAGGCCTCTACTCCCTGTGCTATCGGACCAGCATAATTCTCTGCATCAGTCCTTATCTTGTAAACTCGCCCAGCATACTAAATTCTCTGAGGAGTGTATAGGAAATATCAGAAGCTATCATAGCTTACGTTAGAACTCTAGTCAGTCTGTGTTATCTACCAGAGATCAACCACAGGATTAATCCGAGATTAATTCCTAGGGCGTAAGAAGAGCAAGTGTTGCAAGGTTCCATTTTCATTCAACTTAATGCAGCCTTTTCTGGGCTTTTTTTCCTGTGTATTACTTATTGTGTTGCATTTAGGTTTTTATTTAACACCTTCAACATGTTCATTAGTTTCCTGAATGTTTACATGTATGGTAGACACCTTCCCCCTGGTGTTCGCTGAGCATCCTGGCTGAGATTCTAGTGGCGTTTTTGTTGAGGAATATAGGAAAAGATGATTGACTACAATGGCCCAGGCAATGCTGTCAGTGGCCCTTTCTATTCCCTGCACACAGGGCAGGTCTTTGCATCAAGCCATGCAGGCGGCCGCCTGATGTGATAGGCTCTTGGGGCGCCTGTCCAACTCTTCCAAAAGTGCTCCAACACCACTATCATGCATGATGAGTGATGCTGCAATGCTGCATCATTTCGTTTTATTGTGCTAAAGTTGAGTACTTTATGTTACTAGCTACGTACAAAAAAAACAAAATGCTACTCTAAAGCAGACTCAGTGAGAAAAGCCAGGCTAGCATTGCACCTGGGGTCTCCATGGCATTTTTATGATCCTAGTGAAAAGCAACATTTGTTGCTTATCAGTTCTTCGGCCCGGACAGGCCTGATCGCACGTGCCTCCTCCTATGTGCATGCGCCTGATCCAGGGGGTGATTGTTTAGCTGGAGATTAATCGCCATCAGGCTTGGAGAATCAAGACCAGGCTCAGGAGCAGCAGGTCCATTGAGGACAAGATTCGGGAGGAGGCCAAGTCCCAGTGAAGCCGTCTGCCAAAAGTGACACTATCTGAACCTGATGGATTGCGCTCAGGAAATACACAATAAAGTGTTTATTGATTCAGTAATATTTTGGTTGCACCCCACGATCCCTCTCGTCCATACAAACATAAAATATAACACAATGTATAATCCATACTGCCACTGGGCTTCCATTCCAAAAGTTGCAGACTGCAAGTGCAGTGGTATCATAATCACACAGCAAATTAAGCCTGTGGTCTGCAGTTCTCTCATCCTTTGTTGTGTCGGATTATGATTTTCTGGTCCTGTCTGGCTGGTATGAAATAAAGACAAAGTGGTATATGCAAAGCCATTCATGCTTCGGGAACGTAAGTGTGTGATATCACTGAAAATAAGGCCATACCTTTAGCCAGGATTGTGCTAAGGAAATACACAATCCTTTGTTGGATTGGGTAAGATTTAGTGTACCCCAAAATCCCACCCCTCCATAAGAACATCAAATATGACAGTGTATTCTGTACTGCCAGTTCCACTAGCACTGGGCTTCCATTCCAAATGGTGCATTGCTATCGTAATCACACAGCAAATTAAGCCTCAGGAAGGGCTGAAGTTGCGTTTGCAGATCTCTAACCTTTTGTCGTGTGGAAGGTTGGTTCTCCGGTCCTGGCAGACTGCCACCCACTCCCCCTCTTGTCCTACTTCACCCCACTTGCCTGACAAATTGTTCCTGTGCCCCTGTAGCCAAACCAACTGAGCTGAGAATGTACTGCAGGAAAAGCCAGTAGGTCGTTTTATGTCCTGGGGGTTATTCTGACAGTACAATGTTTAGAATATCAAAATTAACTTGCAGGATTAAAAGCAGTGCCTTAGTACTCCAAAGCAGGGTTTTGCTCAATTCTTGTAGCACAGGCAGACACAGCTATGCATACATCGGGAAGTCCACAAGCGGCGACAAACAAGCTACATTCATTATTGTCCTTTGAGGTATACAATATTGTACCGAGCTAAATTTGGCCTCGCCCTTCCCAGCCTGCCCCTCTTGTTTCAGTTACAGACAGTTTTAGCAGCAAGCGAGACGATCGTGTAACACTTGTCTTCTGCAGTGAGTACATTATAGATTCCACTAGCGCTCCACAAGCAGTGTCATTATCTAGGAGCTGTAATGGTATCCCCCACAGCTGGACGAGGACATGGAACATAACAGAGGCACTTTTAATGTATTCCTCAGAGATATCATATATCCTATGCATGTAATTTATGTAAATGGTCATTTTTAAATCATATTCCAGTGGTGTGATAGAAAGGCCCAGTGTAGATTTTCACTAGTACAGCAGGTAAATGGGCCCCTGTGGCATCACACAAGTGAATGCGTCAACCCCCCACCCCCGAAGTGAAAGGGCCCAGTTCTGCACCGAAATTTATTTCAGACAGGCCAGATCTGAACTCTCAGGATAGGAGATTGGCATCTGGGTCATGCCACTGCTCCAGATATGAAGCTTTTAAGATCACTGTGAAAGGGGATGGTGAACTGTAGTTGCTGAGGCCTCCGTAGTTTACATGGGTGGTGAATAAAGGCTGAAGGACTTCGTACCTAGCGAAGCCCACTGTACTCAAGTATAGAGACGGTGTTGGGGCCTTTCAACATTTTCAAAGAAACGGTGTCTTGAGCCTCAGGGGGCCCCCAGCAACTGCCCCCAGGTTGCTAATCAGCAGTCTTGCAATATATTCATTTCTAAAGCTGTGTTTTCTCTTCCCAAAGGATATACAGAAGTGTAATCACCTCAGTGCCTTCTAACACTGGTTCCTCCACATCAGCCATTTCATGACAAAGAAGGGTATAGAGCTCTTCAGTGAGCATTTCGTGTTTAAGCTCTCTGGCGGCTGACCATCTTGTGATAATCGGTGGCTATTTAACCTTACCTTTGTCACCATTGTAATATATGCAGTTTGTTTTCACTCTAAGCAGGGGGCTCATCATGTTGAAATGGGCCCCCACAAATCTTTAGCCAGGCCTGCTTCAGTAGAGTGGTCATCAATCTACAGTGTGGGTGCCTCTATTTTATAACTGTTTGACTAAACCTTGTACGAGAGCAGGGTGTTCGGTAGGGAAGTTTCACAAATACAGTAATGATAATAATATGTTGTTTGTTTAGAGCTTTCCCGAAAACACTTTACATGGAACCTATACAGTAACACCCAACCAAAGTTGGTACTCTAAAAAGCTGACGTATACATGAAACAAAATACCATGAAGGTGCCCTTTTATAAATAGCGTACACCAGGCAGACCAACACATCTATTCCAGTCACGGGATGATAGGCCAATCCTGCTTTTAACTTTGCATTCTGGGACTTGTCGTTCAGGATTTCCCTAATATATGGAAAGAAATATGTCACGCAATCCTTGCAGATCTAGACGAAACTGATCAAACATTGATGGAGAAACCTGGTAAGATCAAGAAGAAACTCTACATTCAGGATTGGATCACCACACAAACTGAAAAGACAAAAATTAAAATTATATAGGAAATCTTTCTTTGAAAGTAGAAAATTGAACACCTTACCACAATATCTGGAAATCTTTTCCAAACGCATTGTTAAGAGATCAATACCTGAGGTTCATGTTGAATTTGTTCCCCACTAGTGAAATCATTAACACAAAATCTATACACCTTCAAAAATGCAGACTATGTCAAGAAGATGAGACAATAGAATCATTGAAACATCTGGTTTTATTCTGCCCAGAGATGTACGCAATAAGAACACAATTAATGGCAGAGATTACTAATAAGTATGTGTGAAAATCACCAGACGATTGGTGGCTTGAACTATTAAGAGGACAACAATTGTGATTGATATTAGCATTGGTGAAATTTTTGTTGGCAATTTTCAAGAAAATCAACAATTTTAAAATGAATCATCTTCCACCTAAAATCATCACACATATTCTGTGTGAATTGATAAATCCGCTTTTGGTTTTTTGTATAAACCTACTCTTTTTCTTGTTTTCAATTGTTAATAATATGAAATAATTATCTTTTTTTATAACCATTACTCTAATGACGAAGGTAAAAGGTTTGTAAAATATAAACCAAATAAAACCAGTAAATAAAAAAAAAATACAGAACTACAGGTCCCAGAATGCAAAGTAAATCGAGGACTGGACTAGGATCTCCCAAATAGAATGGATAATGTTGGCATGTATGGTACAGTATGAACTGAATAACTTCTAGGCTCTTCAAATATTGACAGAAAAATCACAGTGATATAAAAATCACGTGTCCAGGATCACAGACTTTGCAGTGAAGCTGGCAGTTGAGACCAGTCTGTAACTTAAGCACATGTTCTCATGTATAATTGTTAGAAATGTGTGCTTATGCTTGGAATTTGCAATGTCAAAGTCAAGAAAATTAACTTTTGGACACATAATACAGGTAACATTATAAGACTGTCATCTAGTATCGAATGTATGCATGTTGTATTACATTTCCATCTGGTTCTTTATGGAGTAACCCATTAAGAACATTTGTAACATATAATTTTGTCATTTTTGGGGGGTGAGGGCGACAACGATGCTTCCCGCCTGGGTTGCAATCTGGTCTAAGACCGGCCCTGCCTGCACACTTGTTCCCGTCCGAGGCAACAGAACCCTTCTTTAAAATCACGAACCAGTGCTTCCGGCGCCGTTCGTTTTTTGCACCTTTCACATTAATGAACATGGCATAATTTATAAATAGACAACATTGCCTGGCATTAGATATTTATTACTGGACTACAAGTGCATTCCCATATAGGAATGCTACTTGGTCAAACACATACCATTGCAGACTGAGAAAGCCACACAGTAATTTATAAATGACAGCACTATCTGACATTAGCACACATGTTTGAACATTGTGCTCGGCCCAGCCTATCAGGTGTGATCATTCAAGGCATAGTTTGGGCAGCATGAGCCGATACGGGCTCAGAATTCATAGACATGGTTGGCATGGCTGAACACAAAGCGACCGCCATGCACTGCACTAGAGTGGACAATGCTTCAACGACCTGCGTCTCTCTCCTTGCCCGCCTAGTATCTGAAATACAGTGACGCCTCTCCTCGCTCGGACACGTTCATAAGTATTGCCTGTCACGGGGAACATTTTGCATTTCGCATTGCAGGGCTCCTCTGCTCCTTTAATTGTGGTATAGTTGTAGTCGCCCCAGTGTCTTTGCCGTGTTGTACACTGCACAACCCTCGTCCGCCCTCTTCTCCACACTTACCATTCCCCATGTATGCACATAATGGACACCAGCCCAAAAACATGGAAGGTCCTTTCCTCTGGCCAGACATTTCCAGAAGTAGCAAAAGGACTCCATTAGCCCTAATTCACTTCCTATTAAGGCCTGCTGAGTGACGCAACCGACACGAGCCCCGCACATACCCGCCCTCTTAAATCCCTTACCCCGAGGAAAGACAACTATCTGCTCTGGCAAATAAGGTAAGCCAACCACTGTCGGCGCCCTGTACAAAGCAGTCCACCAAACATCCTTTTCCCCGCAACAATAATGGAAACCTAACTTTCCCCTTTCTGCCCCCTCCACTCAGGGCTGCTAATGCTTTCAGTCTCTGCCTAACACAACTGATGACAGGCACTCAAACAGTGGTCGAAATGTATGAAAAGTAGTAGTGGAACTAGGTTCCCTGCTGACCTGCCCCCTCCCCAAAACCCCAATCGCCACGCCCCTTCCCCCGCACAATACAAACCCACAAACAGGTTTCAACTGCTTCCTACACTTTAATTTTAAAACGAAACCCCCCTCCGGAACTGGTTCTTTAAAAAAAAGTGTGGGAATAGTAAAACGTAATTTAAAAAAAGCAGAGAAGCACTGCTCCCCTCCACTTCGATCACTGCACTGCAATAGCACAATCAATTCGGACGTTTTTTTTTCATTTTTCTTTCCTCTCTCCTCCTTCTTCACAAGCAAAGGATTATTACTAGGCTGGGTCAAGATTCCAATTAACATTCAGACACCTGCAAGATGGACAGAGTTCACAGGTTTAGCCCCACGCACAGCTAATAGCTGGTTACTCATAGACAGAAGGGACTGGAATGTGCAACATAAGTCCATTTGTAACGTTGTGATGCCCTGACTAAGGCTTTTGTCCATTGATAATTGGGATACATGGTGCCAACATTGGTTAGCCATTGTAGTTCAAGCAAAGTTTTTCATTTTATCATCTATCTTCCAAAAACGATATCTGGAAGGTTTACCGGCTGGTCATATTTCACAACCTGAGTGGCTTAATAAGGATACCCACCTAAGGGTGTTTGGCAAATAACGTATATTTATTATTTTATATCACTTATGATCTTCTTGTTCTGTATTTTGCCTGATTGTTGTGAAATTGGGATACAATTGAGTTTACAAATGGATTGAGATTGGCCCTTCTCGTGACAATATGTTAATATGCCTCACAATCTTTAGCTCTTAAGAAGTAGAGATGGAGGATAACGACTACTATATGACACCTTGAGAGACTGTGACTAGACACATATTTTGTAAATTCTAATGTTGACTCTTGATTCTTGATTACCAATGTATGTATAGTTAATCACAGGAGATCATTTCAATAGCTCTTAATATGTTGTTCACTTCATAGCACTGACTATTAATGACCTGAGGGAACTACCCCGATACATGTATATCTCGCCCCAGTTGCTGTCACATGGTGAAAGTGCTATATAAATTCCAATAAAATACAAATACAAAATGTGTCTGTTCTGTAATCCAGCCTTTTAAAGAGGCCAGAAAACATGTTATCCACTGGTGTACCTGCTAGAACTCAACCTATCTAACACGTTAAAGTGCCAATGATTTGCATGGCGATGTGCATACAGTACATTTGAAGAGGGATGTGCTCTCATCATTTTTTGTGGACCCCCCCACACATAGAATCAATGAAAGATAACACTAAATACTTGTTTCTCCATCCACATTCCAGGTTCAACGTGTCTGCTTTTCAGTTGTATGCAAGCTCTCTGAATCCAGCACAATGTGACATAGCTCAGATGTGCAAAGATGCAGTGGTTAGTTTCAAGGAAATTGCATAAAGAACTCAGTCTGGTTGAAAATGCAAAAATCCCAGTGCTCAACAGACCACCACCACAGCTATCAAGAAAAAGTATCTTCTTCATAAGCAGGGAGTATTGCAATGCGTGTGTTGTCTACATCACCTGACTACTAATGAGGGTGGTAGACTGGGGGCAGAGAGCCTGTGGGATGCACTCCTCCCTCTGGCAGAGATCCTCAATGCAGATGAATCTAAAAGTAAAAGAACATTCATTTCAGATGGTAGATGCATATCTACTTGATGCAGCTCACACAAGTAGGGATGACGACTCACAACAGTACTGATTCAGTAAGTGGTCTCTCTGGCCAACACGACTTGTGAGAGTAGTATCCCAGCCAGTGTGCAGTTTGGACACGTCTTAAGTGCTGCAGGAGCTATTGTCGCTAATTGCAGGAGAAGCCTGACAGTGCCCCAACTTGATCAATTAATATTAATTCAAAGGAACCAACACTATCTTGGGGAAGACTATAGCAACACATCTAGCTATAGCCAATAACTCTGCTGTGTTGATGATTTGTTGTCACTTTGAAGACACACATCGACAACTTGATTGGAGTTGTTAAGTTGGGCTACTGGTTGGCAGAAGGATGGCTCTAGAGAGTGACTGCTGTTATGGGTGTCTATTAACATTTGTGCTTCTACTCTTCTCTTCTTTAAGTACTCTCCTAGGTCCTGCTCTTGCTGTCGATTGACAACAGTAGAAGGAAAGAGCTTGCTTTCAACAGGACAGAACTGCCAACATGAGCATTTTTAGGTAATCACTGATACCTTAGAGTCTCCAGCATGGGAGCTGCCAACATGAGAACATTTTGGGCTTCCCTGGCCTACATGGGAAAAACCCAGACATAATTATCTTCTCAGGTTCTCCCTGGTGTTAATGAGTGGAGAGTAGGGCATGAACTGGGAGTAGAGAACAGACCAACATGGAAAAATGTGGAGTATTTACAGGACAATGTAAGCAAGTATACAGAAAGTGGCGGTCAGAGAGAGAGGATTGAGGGAGGCAAGAAGGTGCTGGGAAAGTTTGGGAGTCTCTTTAAGGTATAAGAGATATAGTTGGAGAACTTGTTTGAAAGAAAATATGTTGATGCTGTTTTTGATGTCACAGGAAGTTCCAACGGTGAGGTGCCGGCAAGGAAGGAGAAGAAGCAGAAGTGGGAGGATGTATGGGATGTCCAAGGGATGGAGAGATTGAGGACAATGCTGTATTGTATGGTGCCAGGAGGGGAGTGTTGAGTTATAGGAGCGGCCATGTTTGATAAGAGGCTGGTCATGTAAATATATATCCCACTTGTCATTTTTTCCACCCTTCCTCAGTATAGTGAGAGTGTGTTGGGATGATGGGCAGACACGTGCACATCTTGGATGGCAGTGTCTTTCAGCTCCCCCATCTGACTACCCTCCACCAATAAAGACAATGTGTGCCTACATGCCAGAAAAGGTGATCACGCCAGATGCTCCAGTATACAGGCACCGCCCACTATCCCACTACAGTGGAGCAGGGGTCAAACCGAGGCAACACAGGCCTGATTGCAGCAGCTAGTGCTGCTGGCTGTGGTGTACAATTGTCTGTGGTTGCACTGGAGTGGTGGAGCCAGTAATCTATCGCCACCTTGCTGGAGTTCTTCTTCTGTCCTTGATACAGGGCGGGCCCACAAAGGGTCTAGTGGCATTGTGGATGGTGGCTCAGGGTATTTCACTGGTGCATATTTGCAGACATTTTATGTGGGCAGATCAGTCCATGTTCGTTTCTCATGAGCACCCTGGGGGGGGGGGGGCAGCCAATCACGTTCTGCGGATTGTGGGTTGAAACCTATAATCTCAGCCCGTGTTTCCCGGAACCCACTGGCTGCCTCCACTGCCCTGCATTGCTATCTTCCTTCCCCACCTTCCTTCCTCTTTAATTTTTGTCTTCCTGTTTTCCAAACGCCCCTCACCTGCCCCACTTACCCGAGTGTTGCGGCAGCAAGTGCTGCCGCAGCCGGCTCACCACCCCTCACTCTTCCCGGCTGCCATGGTAATGGAATCGGGGCTGTAATGGAATCGGGGCTTCGTACGGAGCCCCACCTTCCATTACCGTGGCAGCCATCATAGCTAGGATTTTCATTCATTGTTAACTCCCTGAGTTACCGCTTTGGTAACCCGGGGTGCTAATGGTGTTATTACCCTGTAGCTAGGGCTGAACCGGGGGGGGAGGCGGGACGAGGTAACATTCCAGTGCACTTGTGATGACTTGGGCCGCTGGCCCGTTACCCCCCAACTCCCATTCCAGCAGCCCTTGGAACGGCATACTAACACAATTTTTTTTAACTGTTTGTGCGTCATTCAAACGAACGTTTAGTTGGTTCATCTGTTTTGCAGGCAGCTAATTGGGGGAATGTGGCAACTGGTATGATAATTGAGTATATTCTCATGTAGTGATGGGTGGGTAATACCTTAACTATGCGTAACTATGCGTAACAAATCCTATTAATATGGGTCACTTCCCTTGTCAGGAAGGAGTTGGACTCCTGGGACGTTTATAGGCCATGGTAACGCGTGAGGTTCCGGTGTGAGGTAGGGACATCTCGTGTAGTGTGTATTCGGACAAGAGGCAGACCCAGAGTAATGGGGATATGTAATCTAGGCTTTACTAATCTCCGCCATGCAAGCACACAAGAGGTCCATTGGGCTTTTCCGCATGGAGCAGAAACTGTCATGGGAATACGTCATCTGCCTGGATTTGTGTGCCTGTTTACGCTCCATAGAGCAAAAAGTAATGTCAATCGGAGCACACCTATTTCACAGAAAATAGATACAAACTTTAGGAAAATAATTTTAAACAGTTGTGGGTGCTGGGGAGGAATAAACGTCCTGACACTGGAGCCTGTGTTAAACATAAAACCAAAAAGTATCTAAACTTAAAGACACTCCCGTCCCCTGCACACCTTACATGCTGAAATAAATCAGTCAGTTTTCAAAGCATTTACACTTTTATATACAGAAATGTCAAGTTAGAACGTAAATAACAACATATATTCACTTGAATCAAGAAAAACAGATATCATATGGCTTCACATATGGCCAGCATGGAAAACAAATCAAAACAGACAAAGTAATGTACTCCCAACTTTGAAATACAGCTTCAAGCTCTATGCGTTTCGGGGAATAACCCCTTCTTCAGGAGCAGAAGATCTGCAAATACAGATACATATAGAATTAGCACTCATAACATCGCTCACTCAAGATTTCAACTACCTAAACAGATTCTACTGAAGCTATGCATTAAATGTCATGTCTACACACAAATCCAAAGAAGTTATACATGATCATGTAAAGTGGTAGTATAATCACAGAAATGAAACTTGTGTGACTCCAAAGGAAAGCCTCAAAGTGAATTATACCTAAGTAATAAAACATTTTTATGTACCTTATAAAGAAAGTATCGCCAAAAAATGTTAAGTGTACGCCCTCGCAAAGGGTCCTTTCAGCATAGGTGGTAGTACAAGAGTTCTTCCTGACAGCTTCTCCCCTTCCTGCAGAATGAGGCTCTGTATTTTGGTCAGTGCACGATACCCACTTTGGTTGGTGTATGCCGAATGACACATATATCGCACACAGGTGGCATCTGGTGTCGAACATATATGCATACCTCTCTTTTTCCACTTGCAAATGTAGAGCTACAAAACAGCCACGGTAAGGCACACAATTAAGGGGCTAATTCACAGAAGCATTGTATAATGGCAAAACCCCATTGGAAAACATTCTGTGAATCAGGCCCTGAGTGTTCAGAGCCATAAAGAAGATATACTCGTTGCAGCGGAAGTGACTGGGTTTAGCTGCGCCATGGTTATGGTCTCCGTACATCAGAGTCATGCAGATAATGACACGGAGTCAGGCGAGGAAGCGGGGTACTGTCACTGAGAGTGTGACTGCCTGTCACCAGTGAACACAACGCCGAACGTTTTACTGTTATTAAAAGGAACACTGTCAAAAAACAATTAGTATCAATGTTCTGTGAGCCTTTGTTAGAAGCCTCGCATGAATGCGCTGCCTTCTATTCATGTACAGGCACTGATTGAGCGGCTGCTGACACGTGGTTAAAGGGAAAACATGGAGCTGTCATGTACCGCTATCACGGCAAACAAACAGTCAGTCCATCACAGCAATCATGAAGGCACCTTTTTTGGAGCGTCAGCAGAAACAGTCTGACAAGCGCAGTATAAACAGGACCACTTGCAAAAATGCAGTTTGTGACTATTGTGTGTATGCCAGTGACTGGCTGTGTCATGGCACAAGGTTTAAAGTATGTGTTTTGTAAGATCAGGTCTATTATGAAATGTAATAGCACATGCATTTATTTGTGTACTTTGTGTGATAACATTTATTGTGAAATATTGTCTGTAATATGCATGCATTTTTTTATTTCTGCACAGTTATACCACATTTCCCAGATGCAAGTGTGTGTGTGTGTGTGTGTGTGTGTGTGTGTGTGTGTGTGTGTGTGTGTGTGTGTGTGTGTGTGTGTGTGTGTGTGTGTGTGTGTGTGTGTGTGTGTGTGTGTGTGTGTGTGTGTGTGTGTGTGTGTGTGTGTGTGCGTGCGCGTGTGTGTCAGCTTTCAGTGGTGCTGTGAATGAGTAGCGACACAAACATAAACTCACACTAACGCTAACGTATAGTAACATCATTTATCATGGACAACAGTAAAGATCATTCGAATGTGCATATGTATTTATGTATGTTTCAATCTAGCTATCTCTGCATCTTTCAAAACTAATAGTGGAGTTAAGATTACCATCTATTAAAAAAAAAAGAAAACTTTAAAGTGAGGGTTGTAAAGTAGTGGTGTAGTGTGAGTGAAGCATTCCTTTGTTGTTAAGTGGACATTTTTGTGTTAGGGAAATAGTTGATGTAGAGTGAGTCTTTGCACCGTAATGCTGGAATTTCCAACATGTGTAGCCCATGTCTTTAGTAACTTTAACTCCTTGGTACGTGTATTCTTTTCAACTAATTTCCTTCCTTGTAACTGTGTTTTCTCCGGCCCTGTCATTGATAGATGGTTCCCGAATGGGGTGTGAAATGCTTGTTTCTGCATAGTTGTTCTCCTTCTGTATGTGTTGGTGTACTTTCCAGCTGGTGTGTGCGTGTTGTAATTGTTAAATGACTGGATCTGTATGACCTATGTTGTAGCTATTTTGTCTACATGTTCAGCATTCCTTATGTTCATGTTTCCAGGCATATTTGCATGTCATCCACATTTTTGAAATGATAATGTGTGGTTGTAATTATGATTATTATTTATTATATATTTATTGAGCGTAGACTTAACTTCCAGAAGCAACGCAGCGCTTTACAACTCATAGGGTGAAGGACAGGGAGCAGGGATATGAGGGATGTAAGGGGGCGGGGAGCTAACAACGGGAAAGGAGAGGGAGAGCAATTTGGCAGCAAGGGATCTACAAGCAACCTGTGGAGGAAACAGGGCACATGCATGTCATACTTCCCTCCTCTGTTGCCAGCATGATGTGTGCATTCGTCAACTGTGGGATTGCTATTATTTTTCTTTTCTATTTTAATAAGTAATGGAGAGGCACTACTACCAATTGGTTTCTCAGTACTCGACTGGGCCCTCAAGAGTTTGGAAATAACTAGATTACATATAGGAATTGTGAAGAGAGTCAATGCCCAAACCAACTAACTAACACATGAGAGTCGACAAGTGTGTTTTTAATTAAGCAATATAACCCGAGCGTCGGGGGCATTACCGACGCAAGGGTTATATTGCTATTGGTACCCCAGCCCACAAAAATTGCGTGACCGGGGCACTAAAAGCTTTTTTTTTGTCCCGAAACGCTGCAGCACAAAAGAAGTCTCCACACGGCTGGGGGCTTCCCTCGTCCCCCGCCGGGGACGTAGGAACAAGAAGGTAAGGGGGGGCGGTGAGAGGGAAGGGAATATAAAAAAAGACTTAAGGCAGCCTCTCAGCCGCGGGGAGGCTCGGAGCGGGGATGGCCCCGCTTCGAGCCTCCTCATTGGCTCAGGGGCTGCTACGCCCCCACGCCGGGGACAAAGGCTGTGGAATCCCAATGGAGGGATTCCCGGCCGGGTAAGGACCCGGCGAGAGCCAATCAGAATGTGTGTTGTATTCTGCTTCGCTCTCGCCGGGCACTAATCTCTTAAAAACAATGCTCGTAAAGGAATGCTGCGTTTGGCTGTTAATGTTCCTGCATGTTTGTTATAGTTTCTGGATGTGTTTCTGGGTGTTTTTCTCCATGAGCGATGTGTGTGTTTGTGTTTGCACATACGCACGTCGACTCGTTTGTATCATCTTTGTGTGTTGTATGTGTTTTCTGCACACACCCACCCTATAGGTACATTTTGACATTTTGTGAACTGAATAACCCATATACTTCTGATCAAAACGTTCTTCTAGGATGGACCTAGTTCACATTTACATCTAGGTAGATGACAAAAATTATGACAACCATTGCTGAGAGATTGCAGGTATTTGACTCAAATGTATGCCTTTTGGAGTCTACACAATTCCCTATTGAACTGAAACTGAAAGGTGTGTGTGCTTCTGATATCAATTTTAAACTTTTAAAACGTTCATGCCAATACAACAAATTTCGCATTTTTATTCTATCATGCCGTAACCTAAAGTTGGCCCTATTAGGTGAAGTTCCATGAAGTAATTCAAATGTCACTGAGGGGAATCATGTTTCAGTTTCATGTGTAAAGTGTCATGTACCCTTAACTATGTTAAATAGCCAGACTATGCCCAGTGTCAAAGAGCATGTTCTAAGCAAAGTGTCCAGTGGGCACATCTGCGGGCCAGGGATCAGGAGAAATAGATCACAGCCCATCTCCTGCAAAAATGTTATATAAGGATCATGAGACCTTAAGAGCACAGAGCTGGCTCAAAGAGATCATGGCGGAAGGGTGATTGGGTGGGCGGAGCAGGTAATGGGCAGGAATGGCAATAGGGACGAGCCTGGCCATGGGCGGTGAACAGACAAGTTAAAAGATGCACACCCATCGGTACTAACATCCCATCTCTTGCCTATCTTCACTTCCCATGCCAATAGTTTTCTGATATATGTAGCTCATACATTTCCAACTAATAGCAAAACTAGAAAGGGACTTGAACATTGGTGCATGCTTTGTGAGAAATGCCTGTTGACCCACTTTAGCTCTTCATGCTTGGTTGTTACATTCTTTACAGGAATATAAAGTACTAGAAATTGCCAATAGCACCGTCACGTAGGAGCCAGCCAAACAGATGGCTAGGAACGTGGGCTTGAACCGCCTGTGCAAGCACGCGTTCCATGCCGCATGATGGCTGGCTCCACCCACTGCCACATTTCCCCCAACCTCCGTCCCCATATTTCTTTTTCACCCCCTTCACTTACCTTATTTAAGCGGCGGTAGTGGATGTCGCTGCCGCATCTGCTCCTTCACCTTACCTTCCACAGGCCACATGGAAAGGAAGAGGGGCTACGTATAGAACCACTCCTTCCCTTTCAATGGTGGCCATCTTTGTAAAGGATTTTCCTTCATACAACAGCCCGGAGCCCTTGCTAATGACCCTCGCTTCGCTGGGGCCGTTACCTTGGGCTGCCGGGCTGTTACCCCCGTTCCAGCCCTTGGAACAAGGGTTTAACGTCACATTAAAAAAGAACACATGATGCTTTGACTGCAGTTACATAATGCCAAAACATTACCTATATAGCGATCACGATAGCCTGCATAATAATCACTTTATAGGAGATGTACTGCAGTGATGTTCTCTCTTGTGTGAAATGCCTTTGTGTAACATGAGTTCTGGCATTATAGTGAGTATGCTATATCTAGAAATAGAATGTTTTATATACTTTCTCTCCATGAAAGGAATATAGGCAGTGGTCAAATTGTATGAAAGGAAGTAGTGGAACTATGTTCCCTGCGGCCTGCCCCCGATCCCCACAAACCCCATTGTCACACCCCCTCCTGCATGCAAACCCCCAAACAAACACACCTGTTGTTTAAGCGAAAGTGTAAGTTGCGACTTCTTCCTGCACTTTTATTTTAAAAGTAAACCATTCCGGATCAGTTTCTTTTTAAAATAAAACTATAGGAAGAGAAAACCCGTTTTAAAAAAGTAGAGGAACACCACCACCAACTGCTCCCGTCCACCTCTGCATATAGAAACATGTTCTCTCTTACTATGTGTATATACTAAGTGGGTATGATATCTTGGTGCCCTGGATAGAACGTTCCATTAGGCACAACCAACCAAGAATAAGGATGTTGAGGGAATTTAGGGCAGTATTAGCTGGTAGGTACTCAGCAACCTTGATCCATACTGGCTTGGCCTAGCCAAAGGCCCTTAGAACTATTGGCACCCTGCCCCTCCTACCGCTCCTTCGCTCATCGACCCTCTCTGTTTGCCATTCCAGGTAACTTGCACCCTTCGCCTCCACTTCCCTTCTCACTAGCTGTTGAGAGATGTGTCTTTTCTGGAGAGGAGGTCTGTGTTACAAGGAGTTGTTTGTTGTCGATCCCTGGTGTACGTCTTATCTGTTTTAACTTAAATTCTGATTTTCCCTCTCTTTTTTAAGTCTTTAAAACAGCAAGGATGTTTTTGTTAGTTGAATTCGAATTGCTTCCTTCTCTTTTTTAAGCTTTAAAAAAAAACAGACTCAAATTTGCAGCGAGCCATCATTTGCACCCTAACCCTTTCTGAAATCCAGGTCTCCTATAGGGCCATAAAGTCACATGACCCCTCCCTCCCAGTCCTGGGAGGCAGAAACAAATAAAAGTTGTGCCTTGTCAGGAATGGAGTTTGGTGTTACAAGGAGCTGTTTGATTCCCGTTTTTTATATGCTTTAGATTGAATTCCAATTCCCCTCCTCCCCTCATTTTTAAGGCTTTAAAGCAGCAAGGACTGTGCTAGTTGGAATTGGTTCCTTCTCAACGGATTCAGCTTCAATGTGACAGTGCCTTGCATTGTACTCACTTCGACGTATCCTTTTAGGGGCAACACTGACTTGTTCTATTCTGTATACCATTGTGTCGCATAACTGGTTTTCTCTTTGACGGGTCATTGCCACATATGTTCTTCTATTTTCCTACACCCAGATACCACTAATTGAAGATCTGGCATTGTTTTACACTCTTCCACACATCTGACTATCTCTGCTAAGGCATGCTTCATGTTTTCTAGGTCATACTACATGGTCCCCTATAGGCTTCACTAAAAAGCATATTGAATCGCTGTATATTTTAACCTTGACTTCCTTAGAGTAAAAGTGTGCTGCAATCTAATGTACTCATTCCATGAACCCAGGCCACCTTCACGTAAGAGGGGGCTCATGATAGTAAAATATTGTCAGCATCTCCATCTTTATGTTTCTCAGACCTAAGCATACGACACTGCTCATTGACAACAATACAATCACAAAAGGATAGCCTAGACAGAAGAGAACTAACCTAGAGACGCACTACAAACACTACCCAACTTTCCACCAACTGGCTCAGATATACAACACAGAGCAACAACAACCCACATGTCCCTGCATGAGAAACACTTCAAGCCAGGTACAAAACCTGCTTTTTTCATTCTATCCCTCCACTTATTAACATGCTCCCGGTCCTTCACAGAGCACACCACTAGGAACAAGTCAGGAATATACATGAGGACAAGAACCAGAACGTTGGCAACTTACATGCAACTAACTCAAGGATACAAATTTAAAACCCTAACTTTGGATCCATTTCCCACTCATTCCGGGCCTGATGACCAATACCACATGTCCTTGACAAGAACCTCCAATCTACACACATCCTTCATCACCACAGACCACCCAGCAGCCACATAATTGCTGAAGCAGACAAAATAAACAACCAAACTCATAACACACTGGACATGTTTAAAAACAAAACAACAGAATCCATGCAACAGACCACCCTCACATCCAATATACCATCTGACAACTCGGACCCCGACTAGCACAGAGAAGAATGAATCAACACAGCAGATCCAATGACACTGGCACGTGAACCTGAGGCAGGAGACATGATACACTGCAGTCTTCTCAATGCCCGCTCTATCTCTAAACACAGAATTGAGATTCATGAAATCTTTAGCAGCAAAATAACAAATATGCTCTTTATAGCACACAATCCATCCTCACCAACTTCATACTCATTCAAGTCAACCGGACCAGTTAAAGAGCAGGAGGTATTGCTGTGGCACACAATGAACACCTCAAAATCTCAACTTTGCAAAACATCTATTTCCCGCACTGTGAAGCACTCATGATCAACCTCACACTTATTTTCTGTACATTTCTTCATGTATTTTAAATGAGGTAATGGTATTCATACATTTTACAATCATAACAACATTACATAGATTCCATCTACATCGGATATTCAGCGAACCCATCTTCCCTGTCAGCAATGCCCATGTCATATGCCTAGATCTGAATAAAAGTACCTTGAATTTGCAGAACTTTCACACCTTTAACTGGAATTTTAAATCCCAGATTGTGACTTCTACCTGCCAGCCAACCCTTAATGAGTCTTGCCATATTGTTTTATGTTATAGGTCTCCTGGTTCTGCTAACTCTTTTTTGGCAACCTTGGATGCCTACCTAGGATTAGACTACTTGAAGTTAATTATTCTAGGAGATGAATATCTGGTGCAGTGAATTGGAAGATACAGATTATAGACATCTGAAAGACATCTTCGACTCCCACAATCTGAAAACTCTCTTGCACCTACCAACACAAAATGGGCATTGTTTAGATCCCATACTGTTTAGAGGACCTCAACTCTGCCATTGCGATAACATCCCAGTTAGTTGGTCTGATCACTTCATGGTTTGTTTCACTATGGCCACCAGCCACCATTCAAGCATTAAGAAACCGAAGAAAACTTTAGAATTTCATCATTGGAAAAAAGACCTTGATTGTATCTCTGGTAATCAACTATTATGTCATTTAACTTTAAAACCCAAAACACCTTGTATAGCATTATATACTAATCTGTTCTCGCAATTGGAAGCTAATTGTAACACCACTGCTCCCTTAAAAAAGGTCAAAACAGTACCTATAAAAAATAATCAATGGAATTTAAAAAACCTCAAGGGACTATATCAAAAAGCTGGAGAAAAAAATGGCTAAAGACTAGAGCTGATACCGACCATTTAAAGGTTAAGCTGTTATTGAAGACATATAAGGAAGAGATCGAATTAGCCAAATCTGTTAACCTCCGTAAACAGATTAACATGCGGATAGCAGACCAAAAGTTCTGTTTATAGTAGTTAAAAATCTCTCAGATCCCACCTGTACAAATGGTAGCATGCCAGTATGCCAGAAGATGGTTAATGACTTTAATACCTTTTTCTTAGAAAAATGTTTATTAATTAGGTCCAAAATTGAATATCAGACTGTTGCTTCTTCTATAGAAGTAACTACTGATAACATGTTGTCTGACCTTCAAGTCACTCTCCATGAGTTTGCTTTTTCATTAGTCACAGTGGACAACATGGAGACATTGATTTCCAACCTGAACCACATTCATTTTATTCATGACCCCATTCCGGTCTACTTGGTCAAAAAGCATGCACATGCTCCCTGCAAACCTATTCAAATGTTGGTGAACGCGTTGCTAATTCAAGGCTGTTTTCCGTCTGACTTAAAAAAAATCGTATCTTACTCCACTATTAAAAAAACCTACATTAGACTTTAAAATCATGTCTAACTATTATCCGATTGCGGACCTTGTGTGGCCAGCTAACATTCTGGACAAAGTGGTGACTAGTCAACTTCAGTTTTATTTAGAGAATAACAACATTTTAGATTGTTATCAATCTGGATTCAGGCTGGGTCACGGTACCGAGACAGCACTTCTTACTGTTTGGGATGATCTCCTTGAGGCTGCCGATAATGGTGATATCAGCATGTTTGTTGTGCTTAATTTATTGGTAGCCTTCAACAGAGTAGATTATGACATTCTTAAAACCAGACTATCATCAGTGGCACATGTATCAGACTCAGCCATTCCGTGGTTTATCTCATTTCTTACTGATCAACTTCAACAGGCCCATACTTATTTGGTGCACTGCCAGTGATCTGTGGTGTGCCATAGGGGTCATCCCTGTCATCGTTATTGTTTAACATTTATATTCGTCCACTGCTCAATATCTTCGCAGACCTTGACCTGTGTTATCACTCATATGCAGATGATACAATCTTGGATGTTGGACAATAAACTTCAGTTGAATCCCTCCAAAACAGAAATGATAATTTTTGGCCCAAAAAAGAAAACAGCGCATCTGATGTCTTTGGTCCCCTGTCCATCTTTGTTTGGTACCGATACAAAATATACTCAAACAGTAAAAAATCTGGGTTGCATATGGCAGACCAGCCTAAATTGTAACTCACAAGTTAATCAAACCATTAAATCTCTTTACTACCAACTGAAGCTTTTTAAGCTACTACTGCCTCTGATTTCAGAAAAGGATTGTCCAGTAGTAGTGGGAGCTCCTACTAATTCTCAACTAGATTACTGTAATGCCCTTCTAGCTGGCATACCCAAATATCAACTCCAGCGGCCTCAGGTGGCCCAGAATGCAGCTGTGCGATTGATTTTCACACTATCCTAAAAAACACTGATCTTTGATTTCCAAGACATCTCCACTGGCTTCCAGTACAACAGCGAATTCAATTTAAGATCCTATACCTTGTTTTTAAGTGCATTCTCTGCCATGCTCCTAGCTATCTCACGTCCAGAATAAGTATCTATTGTCCTACACGCGCACTGTGATCCATGGAAAAGGGTCTGTTCGTGGTCCCTCCATCTAAAACCTCTGCTTGTGGAGATAGATGTTTCTCCTCAGTATGCCCCGTACCTGGAACTCTCTGCCCCTTCAGTTGCGGCAAACTAATATGTTTGCCTCTTTTAGGAAACAATTAAAAACCTACCTGTCCAGATAATCTCTTGGCTTTCTTTAACCAAGTTTCCTGTTCTATCTTTATCTAATTTCATCTGTGCCCAGGTTTCTGCCAGGTTCCCTTTTTGGGATAAGTGCATTACAAATGGCAAATACAAATACATATTTTCAATTGTAGTAAAAAGCTATATGTAAGCATGAGCAGATAAGGAAAAGAAACAGAAAACACAACTCGGCTACACAAAGTTCTATTCATATTCACTTCCTCTCCAGGATGTGGCAAAGAGGGGGCTAATGGGAAAGGTCCAGGGTTGGTCAAGGGGTTTTGCCAGGACTGACTACTGCTGTTCTTACTGCAGTGGTTGTCAGGGATATATTATACAATATATTCTGTGGGAGTTCACTTCAGGGAGGTTTCTCATCTGTTTCTCCTGTTAATTTGATGAGCATCTCTTCCCATTGCAGCAATGTGTCTTGCTTAGTGTGCGCAAACCAATGTGTGTTTTTTTCTCAGTATAATTGCTTCTGCTGTAGCCCAGCTTTGCAAGTCTGACAATCATAATGTAATGGCTGGGGGAGGCCGAGTGCACATTTTGTTAGGTGCATCTTACCCTCTCTCGCTGAACGGAGTCTTATCAGACAGCTGCCAGGGTCTATAGGCACCAGTGTTGTTCCGCTTCTTTTACTAGTCTGTGTGTTCTCTCCCGGAATGAGGCAATGAACAGGCATTCCAAGAGCATGTGCATTAAGTTTACGTTTTGTAGCCAGCATCTAGGGCAGCAATGAGATGAGGTAGGGAACATTCAGGATAGCCTGTCAGGGGTGAAGTATGTCTTATGAAAGAGGTTGCACTGGATCGCTTTACGTCTTTGGTTGCGAGAGAGTGTCCTAGGGTACATCTGTATAGTGTACCATTGTGTGTCAATAAGAACCATTCCCAGGTTGCCCTCCCATGCTTGTTTGATGGTCAGTTACTCTTCTGTCCCTCTTCTCAACATGGTATCTTATATGGAAGTCATCACTTGTGGACCCTCCCCTTTCTTGTAGAGTGTCAAAGGTGTCAACTCATGTGTTGGCTCTTCTGGGAACTCACTCCAGGTTCGTTTATCAGTGTTTGGTAGAGTCATATAGGTCTAGAACTGACCTGATACTGTAGTTGCCGTGCAAGCCTGCCAAGGAGCGCAGAGCACCATCTTGAAACAAGTCTCCCCAAGACACTCCCCAAGAGGCCAATCCATTTGCCTCCCATATTGAGTGTATTTGATGTGTGAATATCATCAGTAGTAGAAGTCTGAGTGGGACCTCTAGGGAGTAAGGTATTCATAGTTTTAATGTTTCATGGGTACAAGCCCAGATCTGTACACCCAGAGTCACAAACTCTGGAGTAGTCGCACTGTCCACAGGTGCCCACAATGCCTCCTTCACGGTGAAGGCCTCAGCAGTCTTGTCTACATATTGCAGCTGTCAGGCCAAATAGTAAAGTTACATATCTGGAAGGTGCACCCTTGCTGCTCCACAGGTCTATGTAGTGTTTGCAAGGCTACTTTACGCCTAGCATTGGCCCATAATAATGTCCTTCATTTTTTATCTAAGAAAATGTTGGAATGTGGTATGGGATATTGGCAAAGTAATATAAGAATCAGGGCAGTATCAACATTTTTACAAATGTCACTTTCTCCATCAGAGATAAGACCAATTTCTTCCAGAACTCAATGGATTTTCCTAGCTCCTGCATTGCTTCCTGTGTGTTGTTAATGTATGTTGTCTGTGGTGGTGAGTAGGCACTGCTTGCTAGGGTTTAGTAATTAGATTAAAAAAAATCTGTATATTTTATTGCTTCTGTGGGATGCAGTTCACTGTTAAATATCACCATGCTGGGTACCTATAGTTAAGTGCAAAGAAAAGGCCAAGGGCCTCATTACGACCCAGGCGTTAACCATGGCGCTATTAGCTCCATGGTTGACGCCGCTACTTTACCGATTGCACCATGGTGATTGGCGGAATTACCGCCCCATTCCAAGGTTGGCGGGCGGTAATTTCCCATTCACCATTGGCCCTTCCCCATTCCCATTTTTGCCCCTATAGGGCTCAATGGAAATGGGGAAGGCAGCAATTTTGCGGTTCCGTAATTACCTCCAAGTTCCCTTTGCGGGTTCTCTCCTTAACGGCTGGTAAAACCAGCCGTTAAGGGAGAACCCGCAAAGGGACCTCGGAATTGGGTGGTAAGCGATTACCGGCACCAGTGCCCTTACCGGTACCGGTAATCCCTTACCGCCCGGGTCGTAATGAGGCCCCAAGGCTTATGAGTCATCCCTGTGGGCACCCTTATGCCCAAATAGGGTTAACCCTTTTTGTAGGGGCACTTTCTGTTATTAGCAGGGTCTCAAATCAATTGAATAAAAAAGTTATTTCGAAGGCATTTGTGTCCAATTATTTAGTCTTTTTAATCAAATTAATTGCACCATGAAAAGTGGTGCGTGTTCCTAAAGCAAAGGGAAATAAATAGGCCTATGCATTTAGGACCAACTGTCCTTCATCTGAGCCACCTGCCCTGGTTTATTAACAAAAACAATACCTATCCTCTGTAAGACCACCGGTAAATATCACCAACATATTATTTACCAATTGTCCCATTCATCATATTGTAATAAAATACAGCTGCACGTAGTGCGTGTTATTTGCAGTAGTCAAAATACATTGTTGACAGCAAAATTATTATTTACAGGGCGCGACAACATAGAACAAAACAGATAATCACATATAAACGGGAGAAAACACATAAATACTATGATTTTCGTTTGTATGTGCTACTCTGGTGTTCCTGTGATACTATCACCAAATAGTGTTAATTAAATCATTCACAATCCTCATGTTGCAAAGAATATGCATAATAAACATCCTGATTATCATTCTTACTTTCACCCAATCGTTAAGGTGGTGCACTTAAGCATTATTTGGCTTTGCGATTTAGGAGAATTCCCATCTATTTATAGCTAGGTGTGCATACAGTTAAAGGTCTCAGTTGTCTGTGCCGGTGGGCATTAGTATTGTGTGCATATCCGTGAAAGTCTCAGTTGTCTGTGCCGGTGGGCATTAGTATTGTGTGCATATCCGTGAAAGTCTCAGTTATCTATGTCCGTGGGCATTAGTATTGTGTGCATATCTGTGAAAGTCTCAGTTATCTATGCCGGTGGGCATTAGTATTATGTGCATATCCGTGAAAGTCTCAGTTATCTATGTCCGTGGGCATTAGTATTGTGTGCATATCCGTGAAAGTCTCAGTTGTCTGTGCCGGTGGGCATTAGTATTGTGTGCATATCCGTGAAAGTCTCAGCTATCTATGTCCGTGGGCATTAGTATTGTGTGCATATCCGTGAAAGTCTCAGTTATCTATGCCGGTGGGCATTAGTATTGTTGTCTAAACCAAGTGGTTTTACAATGGTTCAAGAACACTGACCTGTGTTCAACAGTATGGAGCGTATGTATCGTATGGCTGTGCACTGCACGATCTATGGGAGAATATAAGTATAATAAATATAATAAGCATGTTTCTGCAAGAACAGACTCTGTGATTTGTTTGTATTCTGCAAGTCTCGTTAACATTACCTTGGTATCTGATCGTAGTAGTGTGGTGTACGACAGCATACGTGGCAAAGGCCCGAGCTGCTGTGTTCGTTCCTTCCTAGATGCTTACGTTGTCATGGGGATGACCATGCTGCAGTGCCTGACAAGATGGATGTTACACTGTGCCCCTGGCAGACATCTTGTGATGGTATATTGTGTTGTATCTAAACTGTAATGCTGGGTGGGGAAATATGTTATCAATGAATTTCATAATCCAATTATGGACAGATATTCCACCAGACAGTATGTTAATAACACACATTTTTACCGTACACTCCTCACATTTCGTTATGTATGTTGCATCTCATTGTATTGTAATGTCTAATCTCAGCTGGTGTGCTAATGCTATTAGAGTCTATAGCAAAAAGCAGGGTGAGCCACATTCTCTCTTTGTGTGCCTCTGATAGAGGTTACACATACTTAATTAATGCATGTGGAGCATATTCCGTGAATTTAAATTTAGGTCGAGTTAGTATATTTTGAATTATTTGTTAATTACTAAGTTAATTTGCATTGTTCCTAGTATTAGTAATAACGTTGTATCCTAATAAGGAAGATAGCAACTGACCATGCTAGGTTGATATATCCATGAGAACTTTAATTTTGCCAATGCATTTCGGAGAATACGATCTCTTTCATCAGGGCTGTTCTCTCTACTAGCCATCATAATTACCATCATAATTACAATTACAGCGATTGACCGTCAGAAATAAATCAATTGTAAAAATCACATATATGTGCATTTAAATAATATATGGTAGTTGCATATACCAGAATATCAATAATTTGTTTGTGAGGAAAAGATCAACAATTGCATATATATGTATTCCATACCATCATTCCAATAGTCCATTGGTGAATAAAAAGTAAAAGAAAAAGAAAAAACAAGAAAAGAACAGCAAATCAGCTTTGACATACAGCCTTGATATACATCACTTATAGTGAAATGTGTTACTTCAGGGATTATGCATATTTCCAAATACCTGAACGTAGTCTGCTGTGCATTTGCAGTCTGTTCAAAATCACGATTCCTAAACCATAATTGATCTTAATTTACAAAATGGTTCAGACAAACTATTGGGTATCCTGTTATTTGACAACACGAGCAAAGCATTTAGTTACAAGTAGATGTGTCTGTCATGTTCGTATAACGTGGAGGTGCTCAAGATTTGAGTTAATGGCCTTAAATGAATTCGTAAACGTTGAATTAGTGTTTTGACAACGGTTGTATCTGTCAAAGTGGTTGAAACTGTACTATTTCCCCTAAGTAGCATCCTCTGCTTACGTTCTCCCTTGTTCCTTCGTCTCTGAACGCTGCAGAACGGGCACGCGTCCCGTTGTCAGCTGCTTTTAACGGTTGTTATAGTTACAGGCAGAAGACGTATGAGTCAGACTCGCCCGTAGGCGTGTCATGACTCAGCCGTCTTGGGTCCCAGCCTCGCTAGTAAAGCGAATGCCGGGACGTGCCTGCTACTAATGTGTACATTATTTCTTAAGGGAACTGTGTGTGGTGATTCAGGGTACATTTCATGTATTTATGCTGTGCATGAGTGTCCAGGTCAACTTTGGAACATTCACGTAGAACTCACAGTCCTGATATAACCATTATGCTAATTAGCAGGCATGTTTTGCATTACTACTTAGTTAACGAAATCATCATATGTATTTGGGAGGGTTCAATGATGTATCCCTAGAGTTAAACCCATCTATACCATCAATAATATGGGCATAATGTGATATTAGCATGTGAACAAAAGAACAACATATGATGTTCCAGTTTTATAGCGCAATACAATAGTTTACACAAGTGTGTCTTGATTGCCCCTCATTATCTAATGAAAATGCACAAAGTTAATGCTTGTCATGTATAGGACCCTATCCTTACACAAAGGTCACAATAAATACCAATATCACTGGCGAATGACTTACAGATGACTTACAGTAAAAGCACCCTGTGTGCTGGATTGGTATCAATGTCCACAGGTTACCACTGCGTGTCTCAATGGTATATAGGTGATATTATCATCCCCACGCACAAGTTTTTATTCATATTAAAACTGGATCACATGCTTAGTACTACATGTTTACATTTACCTCTTATAAGCCTCAGGGAAATCAGTTCAACATTAGTTCACCAACACAAATATGTACCGTTTTTAGCATATTTATAAGTGAAATTGGTATCAGCCTCAGATAGATCAGTTCTACATTAGTTCACCTTAAATGAACATGTACTGTTTATAGCATATTTACAAATAACATTGGTAGTTAATCTCTTCGTTCATGCCAGATGGTTTCATACTCCCCAGGGAATTAAAAGTGATAGAAAAAACAAATGGATTAAATCATTTGTAGTGAAGAAGAAAACAGTGAGTGACTACTCACTATTAGAAAATGAATTGGACTGGGAGAGAAAGTTAGATACTGGGAATAGAATAATACCCATGCAAGTTACGTGGGGAAGAAATAAGCTTAAAATAAAACCTCAGCTCCTCCCAAAACTAGCAGACAGCTACTCTGCCTATGTATTGGAAAACCCAGAGTCAGTTGAATACACGTGTCTATTAAAGGAATTTGAACTCCATATTGGACAACAACAGAAATCTAGAGTGACCAGGAATCATGCCTACTCTAAAGATTTGTGGAAAGAAGAAAGTGATACAGAAGAGATCTTCGGCAACTAAAAAGGTTGACAAGCATGGACAAGGCGGAATGCATACGAAATGTAAACAATCCTATAAGAACTGGGTTAGATCATCGCGAGCGAACCAATTACAAGCGGACTTGGAACATTTTTTAGCCGCTTTTCGAGCAAACATTTCCAGAAGCTTGTGGGAGATCATCAATAACGGCGGTAACCACAAATCAAGTTTCAGAGGACCGCTGGTTGAACCATTATAGGAACCTGTTTAAAAAGACCAACGATTATAGGGAGCCAAAGGGATTAATTTTGCCCATAACAACCAACTTACTCAAGACGACATCCTATTCACCATTGATTGATTAGTCTTTATACGAGCATACAGCACGATCTGTCCAGGAAGATGTTGAGTGGCTACTATTAAAAGAAGGCGAAATTGAAGCAGCAAAAGAATATATAATGTCATTATTATTTTATTGAATTGTATTGTATTTTATTTATATAGCTCACCGAGCCCTGAGGCAACTGGCACATTTCTTAGGTACAGACAGATATGCATATAAACAATTACAGACATAGGAAATCAAGTTTACGGGCATGGAAGGTAAGCAGAATGTATAGCATAAATAATATTTACATAGAAATTTACATAGCTAGCATAGAGCACAGAGTTATTTACAAAGATTGCATAGGCAGACCCTCCAGGATTTTGCGGCATTAAATGGCAAATTTTGTGGCACAAATCTTTAATTATGGCTGCATTTTTGCAACACAATTTTTATTGACTGGAGGGTGCAAGATTGGTACATTGCAGGAAAGAGGCTGTGTGCAAGGCTAAAAGAGAGCCAGGGTGTCAATATATGTATCTTTTATATCAAATAGGAAGAGTCCTAGATGTCTCTGGCTTGGCAGAGCAGTTTTTGTTTTGGCTACGTTTTTTTGGTTTAATGTGCATGCCTATTTAATATTATTAACGTTATTAATCATTATCAGGTGTAATCTTGAAAATATTCCCCTTCTATGTTCCCAATCCCGCAAACACCCACACACCTCTATCACCCAACACACGTCTCACCAATTCCCCATCTCAACTTGTATTTTTGAACCTCACGCTCAGTCATACACATACTCACATGCTCTGTCACACTGCCAAGTCACAATTGCACTCTCTCGTCCCTGCCAAACTCCAAATCATACTCCCAACTCACACAGCACGCTCCCAATTCATCCTGCAGTATACAGTACAGTCCTTCATTCTTGCATGCTACTTCTGCATCTTTCATCCTTTCTCCCATTTTCTCACACTCTTCCCTCATCCTTTCTCCCAATCAGCAGCCCACTATTGCCCCTGAGCCCACGTTCCTTCCACTTTCTGTACCTCCGCTCGCTCTGATTTCTGGCCCACCTCCCCACTGCATCCGCTCTGCTCTCTTGCCCACTGATTCCCCCTCTGACCCACTGCTCTCCCTCTGATCTCCCTTTGCTTTCTTGCCTACCATGCCACAGCTCACCCATCACTCCTCTCTCACATAATGTGACCATTTTTCAATTTTTTGAAGAAAACTGTTGATTTTGTCCTAAAAACAATGGGCCATCTAAAAATAGAGCAGAAGATTTGCTGTTTTTAGATAAGCCATTTTTGGAAATGAGCAGGCCACCTCTCAAAGGTGCTGTAGCGCAAATGATGCACTGGCCAGCCACCTTGAATAAGTTTGTGTTGGAAACGCTCTCCCAACAATTGTCTATAGGCTCCCCGTGCATTTCACTGTGACTGGCCCTTAAGGGTCCTGCCACTGTAAAATGCAACCCAAAAAAAACACATTTCTATCCCATCTGGGGAACAGAATACAAGTTAGACAGCAGCTGTCACACTTATAAATGTTTTTTTTTTTAAAGTATTGCATGAGTCACGAGGGTCAGTAAAGACCCTGTAAAGCAGTGGCACCCCTCGTGCACATATTTAAAGTGGGCGCATAGAGTGGTCTACAATTTATGCACATTTAAAAGCGCATCTTGCTTGTCAATTTGGGATGCGCTTTTAAATGCACAGAAACGCCCCCTGATTTCCACAAAGGGGTGAAAAAGGACATCTGAATGGGCATATAAGAAGCGTCCATTCAGATGTGCTTTGTGGATCGGACTGCTCTTTTTATTTGCTCAAGTGATGAAATGTGCTTGCGCATTTCATTTCTTGTGGTCCACAAAATAAGAGTTGAGCCCCTTGAGTTTAAATTTTTTTTTGTTCTTCAAAAACAGAAATTCTTGTTTTTTTTGGGAAAAACTGCCGTTTTTGCGCTTTTTTGCAAAAACGTCAGTTTTTCGCTGCATTTTGCGGGATTGCAAAATCGCTATATGCTGGAGGGTCTGCATAGGGTGCAAAAGTATCTACAGAGAGATTGGAGATGTTGTGGGTTAGTTTCATTCTGAGTGAGCCAGGATTTGGCCTCATTGCGGAATTTATGAATGGAGGGTTCAAGTCTGATGTTGTGCGGTAATGTGTTCCAAGTTTTGGCTCCGAGGACTGGGAAGCTTCTACCCCCTGCTTTTTCCAGTTTGTACCTTGGTACGGTAAGGCGGTTGGAGTGGGAGGTTCTAGTTTGTCTAACTGAAGTGTTGAGTTTGAATTTGTCTGAGAGGTATTTAGGTGCTTGGTTGTGTATACATTTGTGTATGAGGGAGAGAGTCTTGAATTTAATTCTTTGGTTGATAGTAGGGCTGTATCGAATAGCATATTTAGTATTCGGCCGAATACCGAATAGTTTGTCAACTATTCGGCCGAAGCCGAATATGAAGCCGAAAACTTCTAAATACACACTTATTAAAAAAACAAATAAAGCACCATTTCACATGCATTGTACTTTTATTTCTCTTCATTGTTATTAATGTAGCATCTTTATATAAAGTATAAAAGCCAGAAAAAAAGCAGATTTAACCAAAATGAAGGCACCAAATGTACAGAAGATTGTTGCATATTCAGTGTCAGTTAAAGTAAGAGGCTTTACAAATGCAAAAGGACTGCCTTTGTGATTCAGATGCATTGCATTCTCTATGCAGTTGCAAAGTCGATGCGATTGATTTTCGAAAATTCTTTGCAGCTCACATAGAAATGTATAAAATAGTTCCAGTCGGCTCATGCAGGACACCAAACAAGAGGAAATCTGAAATGCACCTTATTCACCCCACCCAAACAAATGCTGTTCACTTTTCAATTCTCATAGCCACTCTTTCTCACCAATACAAAAACATATGCAACTTATAATTCCTGATAAAATATCAGATAATGTTAAATTCAGGACTCAAGTCCTTCAAAAAGAAAAGGGGGGACTATGACGTGTGCAATGGGAAGTGACATGACAGGAACGTAAAGTATCTATGCACATTTCTTTCAGTTAGTTTTTTCCTACTGAAAAAAGTGCACATTGCATATAAACATTTGTCAAAAGAAAAGATGTTCCTGTATTGTTGCAGGCTAAGCATAAAAGATGTGCACCTTTTTTGTCTAAGAATCTGTAACAGAACATGACCTAAAAAGCAATATAAGATATTTTACAGGGTCTAGGCCAATTTTACCGAAAATAAATGGTCGCAATGACCAAATGTTCTAAAAATGCTCCCACCAAAGGTTCGAACACCAAAAGTTTGAACCGTTGGTGGTAGCATTGTAAGAATAAAGAGGGGCTGTGGTGGTGTCCCCTGCATCGCCCGCTCACTATACTTCATGGTATAGTGACCGAGGGTTGCGGGGGACACCCCTGCAGCCTTCCATTTAAAAAGAAAAAAAAAGGGGGGATGCGGGGGTGTCCCCCGCAACCCTGTGCTCACTATAGTTTCTGGTATAGTGAGCGGGAGCTGCGGGGGACACCCCTGCAGCCTTCCATTTAAAAAAAAAAGAAAAGAAAAGGACCCTGCAGCGCCGGTTCCCAATCACGGAAGTGAAAGGGAACTGGCGCTGCAAGAACCCAGCGTGAAGATGAAGGTAAGTGGGGTTTGTTTATGTTGGGGTGTGGGTGGCGGTGTGCTGAGGGTGTGGGTGGTGGGTGTTATGGTTGTGTTGTGTGTGAGTTTGTATGTGTGTTCGCATTAGAAAGGTGCAAACTTATGGTAATTCGCACCTTTCTCATGTGAACATTTTGCCTGCGGTACTTTCAGCTGCGGACAAATCACTGCAAATCATTTTTCAGCGGTTTGATAGCAATTTGTCTGGTCTAATTCTATTCAGTTTTGCTATATTTGCCTTTCTGAGTTCATGTTGCATTGTATTCAAAGAGAATGTCAAAGTATTCGGCAAGAGCCGAATAGCAAGAAACTATTCGGCCGGAACCGAATAGCTTTTTTTTCAGCCAGAATTCAGCCGAATACTTACTCGAAGCCGAAGTTCGGTACACCCCTAGTTGATAGATGACCAGTGGATGTTACGTCTCAGATCTGTGATGTGTAGTTTTCTGGGGAAGTTGGTGGCTGCTCGGAGCGCATTGTTTTGATAGATTTGTAGTTTGTGTAGATTGTGATGACTAGTGCTTAGGTATAGAGCATTGCAGTAGTCCAACTTGGTAAGTACCAGGGCTCTGACCAAGGTGATGCAATTTTCTGTCATGAGGAATGGTCTGCTGGCGTTAATGAGCTTACATGTGTAGGCAGTGGTGGATGCTGTGGAGTTGATTTGTTTTCCTAGCGAGAGGGTGGCATCAATGTACATACCTAAAGTTTTGACATCTTTGGATACTTTGATGTCATGGCCGTCAATATTAAAGGTGTTAAATTTGTTGTCCAGTTTGTTGAGTCTAGCTTGGATTCCCACTAGGAGAAGTTCAGTCTTGTCATTGAGGCAGAGACCGTGTTGTGCCATCCAAGCTTTGATTATAAGGTAAATATCGTGGAGTCGTTGTGAGTCAGAGTCCTGGTTACCTGTGATGTATATGAGAATGTGTGTGTCGTCGGTGTAATTAGTGTAGGATATACCTAAGTGGTCAAGTTTGTCGAATAGAGGTTTGGTGAAAATGTTGTAGAGTGTGGGGGAGACACATGAGCCTTGTGGGACCCCGCATGTGACAGTCAATGGGGGCGCAGAGACCGATGGTGCAAATACTCTGGTTGTTCTATCGTTAAGAAATGATTCGATCCAAGAGATGGCGTCATCGGAGAAGTGGGCTGCGGAGGAGAGGTGTTTGCATGAGTTTTGCGGTCGAGTATTTCAAACACCACTGATTGGTCTAGTAAGAGAAGGAGGGCAAGGTTGCCTCAGTTCTCAATGTTCTCAATTTGGGTTACTAGATCTATCAAGGCTGTTTCGGTGCCGTGTCTGGGTCGGAATCCGTATTGTCATAACTCTAGCAGATTATTGCTTTCCAGGTGGTGCTGGATCTGTAGGTGGGCTGCTCTGTCGATGATCTTCAGGAGGAAGGGTACCGTAGTAATTGGTCTGTAATTAGAGGGGTTGTTAGGATCAAGGGAGGGTTTCTTGAGGAGTGGCATGACCCAAGTGTCCTTCAAGTTAGTGGGGATTTCATTGGCCTTGAAGGAGGTGTTGATTAGTGAGGTGATAAATGCGGCAATCTCCTTCGCTGTTTCTTTTGTGATGGGAGCAGGGCAGATGTCAATTGAGGCTTAGTATTATTTCTTCTACTTCCTTGATACTGAGTGAGGAGAATTTGAATAGGCTAGGTTGGAGATGGGGTAGGGTCACGGATGAGTGAGCAAGAAGGTTTTGAGCTAAGTTCCCTTTTTTCATTTCAATTTTCTTTTGTAGGAGCTCAATTTTGTCTGCTAGTGCTTTTGGGATGTTTTGACACCATGTGGTGTCCTTGATGCAGGTATTAGGAGGTTGTGAGGGTGATTCGAATTCTCTGAGAATGCTGAACAGTTCCTTGGTGTTAGATTTGGCATTCTGAATACGGTTGTTGTAGGAGTCCGATTTAGCTAAGAAGATGGCAGATTTATAAGTGGCGGAGACTGCTAAGAAGTTTTCTTTGTTAAGAGCCGTAGGTGTGTTTCTCTAATTTGTTTCAGCTGCTCTTTTGTTTTTTCGTAGTGTGGGTTGAACCATGTGTTTAGGTGGGCAACAGGTTTGGCTTTGCGAGGCTTTTGAGGTGCCAGTTTGTCGATGACATTTTGAATGGTAGTGTTGTAGAGGTTTACTAGGTGAGTAGGGTCCTCATTAGGTTCAAGGGCCATGTCCCTATGTAGAATTGGTTGAAGCAGTGGGAGTAGTTTAATGGTGTTATGTTACGCACGTTTCTGGCTAATCTTGGAGGGGCTAGGGTTTTCTCCTGGTTTGGAGGATCTCTAGGAATGGAGAAAAGGATAGCATGATGGTCTGTCCAGGCGAGAGGGTGGTTTGATGTGACGGTGTTAAAGTTGAAGTCGGCTATCCAATCTAGTTGTCTCCCTTTGGAATGAGTCGCTTGTATCAGGCGTTGGGTGAGACCTAAGTCTGCTATGCTGTTGCTGATCTATGTGGCATTCTTATTATTGATGCCATACAGACCCAAGTTGAAGTCCCCGAGGAGAAGTGTTTGCGAGCATGGTTTGGTGTTGTAGTTAGCAATTGTGATAATCCTTCTCCGAAGGAGGAGAGTTGGCCGGAGGGTCTGTAGATCAGATGGGCTGTGATAGTTTGAGACGGAGATAGAGGCAGTTTCAATGATAGGTGTTCAGCAGAAGTGAGTGTTTGGCCTGAAATCTGTCTAAGGCCTAAGGAAGATTTAGTGATAATAGTTACACTGCCCCCTTTGGATGAGGTTCTGTCTTGCCTAATGATAGTGCATTGGTCTGGGATGTCTAGTGACAGGAGGGGCCCTGATGCGCTATGGAGCCAGGTCTCGTGATGGCTAAGAGGTCTAGGTCATTGGATGTTATGAGGTCATTAATATCCAGTGCATGGGCAGTTAGTGATCTTGCACTGATAAGGCTTCCTTTCAGAGTGGAGGAAGTGTTGGTAAGTGATGGTTAATGGCTGATTTTTTGGCTGAAGAGCTAGAGTTGGTAGATGGATTACTTGCGGTAAACGTTTTGTTGTGTGTTGTGTTTTGATGTTGCTTGAGGCCGTGGGTGGGTGTGGTCTTGAGATGTCTTTTGGGGAATCTGTAACCTAGTCTGGAATTCCTGATAGTGGTAGGGCACGGTATGTTGGGTGTGGGTTTCCTAGCGAATAGATGTATCCATTGTTCAGGTGTGAGGTTGTGGTATAGGTGGATGTTAGGCGTGTATTTTGTAGTGGGTTGTACAAAGCCTGGTAGGAAGACTGAGGGTTGGATCTTAGCTGAGCAGGGCAGTGTCATGGCCATAGTTAAGGTGCGGCTGCATTCTGACTTAGAGAGTGCACAGCTACCTTTGGTGCAATCCATTTGTGGGACACTGTAGGCTCGGTAATCTGAGGTGGTTTGTTAACATTTATGAGTATTTAAGTATAGGGATAGTAGATAGGTTAGCAGGCAGGATATTAGCCTTGCTGGGTTAGTATGCAGAGCGGCCATAGGGAGGTAGTAGAGAATGTTGAAACAACAGGCAGATGGGAAGTTATCTACTAGGATGGACAGTTATCAAAATATAGTGGCTGGGGTTCCAGGCGGGCTGTGGTTAGGTGTATCAAAGGATTCATGTGCCGACTAGAATCGAGACAATGGATCAGTACATTTTCAATGGTACCTTCAGGTCAGGCGAGCAGTAGCGCATGTCAGAACGGTATGTTCATTAGAAAAATTACTGGAAGGCATGTATAGCTGCGACTATACTAAGATTTGCAGTCGTAGTTAGGGTCATTTAGGGCAGGTATACAATCGGGCATAAAGCATGAACATTTACATTTGTGGCATACAACACAATGCAGCTTCCAATTGGTTAGGTGCGGTCCACTAAGCTATGACAATGTGGGTTGGTTAATGCCAGCACAATGCTAAGTTTGGTCTGAGTGATAGCAATATCGACAGTAATAAGGTGTATAGCAAGTACTGCACATCCGAAATGGCATTCATCTCAGTCAACTCAAACTTCAAACAAGGAGAAGATTTCTATTTACAAGTCTCTGGAACTGCTATGGGTGCCACTATGGCACCGTCATATGCCAGCAGTTTCATGCACCATTTTGAAACGCAACACATTCTAGAGAAACCCTTATGGAAAGACTTGGATGTGGTATATAATTACATTTTCAGTATTTGGCGTGGAGATAAGAGTTAACTCACACAGTTCCTCACAGAAATTAACCATATTGACCAGAGGATTCAATTCACTGCTGAAATAGGGGAACCCGGCATCCATTATCTTGATGTTAAAGTTCATGTTGCCAATTTACAGATGACCATGTCACTGTTTACTAAGCCCACCGACGGAAACAATCTACTGCATCGCATGAGCTTCCATCCTCCTAAGACCTTACGTAATCTACCATACGGGCAAATGGTAAGGTTGAAGCGCATAATTAGTGACCCAGCTTAGTGTGAAATTGAACTGGACAAAATCAGAAAAAAGTTACAAGATAGAGGATATCAAGAGGTTGACTCACAGACTGCCACCAAGAAAGTAGGCGCACGGCCACGCGGAGAACTCCCACAGACCACACCGAAAAAATAAGCACCAACAAAAGTTTATGTCTCTCCTTACTTGACCCAGAGTGCACAGATTAAGAAGCACATCAATAAACATTGGAACATTTTAACCAGTGACAACCATACAAAAGAGTTGATTGCGTCGAAACCAATATTTGCTTACCAACGAAGACGTAATTTAAGGGACCTACTGGTAAACACGACAGCAACTAATAATAAAATCACCAAGAACATCAGACAAGGAACTTTCCCATGACTTAATTGTAGCAATTGCAACAATATAATCAAAGGAAATATGGTTTCACACCCTCGTACAAGAGAAAAAATAAAACTGAGACATTTTGCTACCTGCAATTCAGAAAACATAATATACTGCATAAAGTGCCCAAGCGGCTTATACTACGTAGGTGAGACGGGGAAGAAAGTAAGGCTTCAAATGAATTAACACAAGTCTTGTATAAGAAACAACAACCTCACATCCTCAGTAACTAGGCACTTCAAGCAGATCGTCTGCAACCTCTTCACATTCCTTCTTGATGATGTATAGTTAACACCTGCGCCTGAATACAGTTAAGTCTGTCCGGTGCGCTCAAGAAAGTCTCAAGATCAAAATCAAAAAAATCAATGCAAAGCACCATAATGTTCCACAGGTCAAATTCCAAGTTCTGGAAGTAATTGAGGATGAAGGACAACATCGAGACATAAAGAAAGTAAGACAGCAGGGAGAAGCCTTATGGATTGACCGACTAGACACAATGATGCCTAACGGCATGAACGAAGATTGGGATCTTAACTATTTTCTTTAACAATGACCGAGGATCCTGGGACTTTGGCATCTTTTCAAGATTGATGATGTTTCTAATGTCTGATATATCTAGCAAGCACCACCAATCAATGCAAAAGGAACATTATGAATGTAGTTACAATACGACCTGCATGTATTCTGTATTGACCACTGCATTTTGAGCTTTCAGTTTGCATAACTGTTTGACCTGCATGTATTCTGCATTGACTGCTGCATATTAAGCATCCAGGTTACATAATTGTTTGAAAGATTTCTTCACTACCTTGATACTAGATATTATGTGAGTTTTTTGTTCTCCCTTTATATGGATGAACACTCAACATGTGGTTCACTTTAGACACACACGTAGAGATAGAGTGACAGTTGGGTTCTTACACTCATATTGACGGGGTTCTATTCATTCCAGACGACAGATTTTAATTTAGCAATTTGAAGGCACTTGTGAGTAAAATGAAGATTGAATATTTACAATTACGTGGAACATGATAATGGTTGTTATACCACTCAAACTGGTGGACACAAATTCTATATTCTGAGTAGGACACAGCAGTAACAGTCGGCTCTAATAGCATTAGCACATTGGCTGAGATTAGAAATTACAATGAGATGCAATATACATGATGAAACGCGAGAAGTGTACAGCAACATTTTTGAGTTATTAACATACTGTCTGGTGGAATATCTGTCCATAATTGGATTATGAAATGCATAGATAGCATATTTCCCTACCCAGCATGACAGTTTAGATACATCACAACATACAATCACAAGATGGCCGGTGCGGTCATAGCATAATGGCCATCTTGGCAGGCACTGCGGTGTGGTCATCCCCATGACAACGTAAGCATCTAAGAAGGAACAAACATGGCAGCTCAGGCATTTGCAATGTATGCTGTCATGCACTATGCTACTACTATCAGATACCAAGGTAAGCTTAACGAGACTTGCAGAATACGAACAGATCACAGAGTCTTACAGAAACATGCTTAATATGTTTGTTATACTTATATTCTCCCATAGAAACGCTCCATACTGTTGAATACAGGTCAGTGTTCTTGAACCATTGTAAAATCATGTGGTTTAGACAACAATACTAATGCCCACTGACATGGATAGCTGAGACTTTCACGGATATGCGCACAAAACTAATGCCCACCGGCACGGATAACTGAGCCCTTTAAATATATACACCTAGATAGAAATAGATGGGAATTCTCCTAAGTCGCACAGCCAAATAATGCTTAAGTTCACCACCTTAATGATTGGGTGAAAGTAAGAATGATAATCAGGATGTTTTTGATGCATATTCTTTGCAACATGAGGATTGTGAATGATTTAATGAACACTATTTGGTGATAGTATCACAGGAACACTGGAATAGCCGATGCAAGCCTGCTACATATATGCAGCTTATTATATCAGAAGACAAATGGAAACGAAACTCATAGTATTTATGTGTTTTCTCCTGTTTATATGTGATTATCTGTTTTGTTCTATGTTATCGTGCCCTGTAAATAATAATTTGGCTGTCGACAATGTATTTGGACTACTGCAAATAACACGCACTACGTGCCACTGTATTGTATTACAATATGATAAATGGGACAATTGGTAAATAATATGTTGATGATAATTACCGGTGGTCTAACAGAGGATAAGTATTGTTTTTGTTAATAAACCAGGGCATGTGGCCCCGATGAAGGACAGTTGGTCCGAAATGCATAGGCCTATTTATTGCCCTTTGCTTTAGGAACAAGCACCACTTTTCTTGGTTAAATAATTGGACACAAGTGCCTTTCAAGTAACTTTTGTATTCAGTTGATCAGAGACCCTGCTAATAACAGAAAGTACCCATACAAAACAGATTAACCCTCTTTGGGCATAAGGGTTTCCGGTCCACACTGATGGCTCATTAGCCTTGGTCTTTTCTTCAAACTTGTTTATGTATGTGTCATATGCCTTGTGGTATATGTCTCTTTTCAGGTGTTTGAAATGGTCAGGGCACCATGCCCGTTGTGGTCCAGGGTCTGTTATTTGGATGTGTTGAACTTTGCAGCTGACGGAGAAAATGCACGATTTATCCCAGTTCATGCAGATGCCTGAGAGTCTCCAGAAATGTTCAAAGATTTCTAAAATGCCGGGGTGGCAAGCATTGGGGTCCTGCAGGTACAGTAGTACATCGTCTGCATACAGTGATATCAAGTGACGCTCGCCATGGACGGTTATACCAATGTCACTGTATTGCTCGAGGAATACATATGAAGCAGGCTCCATGGCTAGTGCTAAAAAGATGGGTGATATGGGATATCCCTGGCATGTACTCCAAACTATTTGTCATGCTTCTGAGATGGTACTATTCGTTTTCACTCTTGCAGTGGGACCTTGGTATAGCAGGCAGATAGGTTTCCACAGGCCAAAGCCTTTCAGAACAGCAAACATCTATACCTAGTCACACGTATCAAATGACTTGGCCACATCCAAAGCCAGCATTAATCCCTCAGTGTCCTTAACAGATGTTTCTGCTATACTATGATGGATTCTGCATAGGTTGTTTGTGGTGTCCCTAACCAGAATGAAGCCTGTTTGTTCTGCCTGTATCAATTGCCGGGAGTAGTGGTTTCAGCCTATTGGCTATTAAACTTCCCAGCAGCTTTGTGTCAGTATTTAATGCGTGCCACTCGCTTTGATGCCATAAGCTTAGGTCATGGGGCTGTCCTCAATATTTGATTGAAATTTTGTATGAATTATATTCAAAAACATTGTTGAAAAATAGGTTAAACGCAGAGGGCCTACTGTCTAGTTCAGTTAACAACAAGGGCCTAAAACAAAGCTGTGTTCTGGCCCCCTTACTTTTCGATCTTTTCCTCTCTGATCTGGGGGCAGCTCTAGCTGACTCTTGCTCTTTTCCCAGAGACTAAACTTCCTTAAAGTAAGACAACTGATTTATGCTGACAATCTGATTTTATGCAACCAAACTCCCATCTGTTACATTATACAAATCTTAGGGAAACATTAAGCGACCGGATTGTCCAGGCATAAATGATAGACATCCATTATGGGAAATTTACAGCCAACCCCATTCTCCTATTGTTTTACCATACAAAGGTTGTCCCTGTAATTACTTACAGAGCTGATGTTTTATTGATGTGGATGAAGATGAACTGGGCAAGCCTGGAGGGCATTTTTTGGAAAAAGTTCTTGGGTCTGTCTCTAAGAACATCCCACACGCACATTCGATTTGAGTTAGGTTTAACGTCCCTGAGAAGTGGACCTGATGGTTCAAATGTTAAAAGACTGTCCGCAATTAGTAAGGAAAAATTCGATTGAGAGAGATTGGATTGACACTCTAGAAACCTGTAAAACCTATGCCCATCACCACTATGGTACTGGATGGGAAAGCAGTAAATACAGTTCCACATTATATGTCTCTGTTTCCGAATTGTTCGTGGAGGAAATTCTCTCTGAAAATTAACTTGAATCAATTAGATACACTGGAAATTGTGGGCCCACAACAGAACATGTTGGCTTTGAAGGGCCCCCAAATAGAATCTTTACTTTATTGGTGTCTGCAATTTTGAAAGGGTCAAATGTGAGCATCAAATTCAATTTAATACGATTATTTTTAATTGTTTTTTGGGGATTCAAAATTAAGTTGAGTAGTAGTGGTGGTAAGGGGTATATTTTGTGGTATTTTTGATAAGGCCTTTTAAGACAAATATTCATTTATGAACGTATTTATGCAATAAGGTATGTATATCATCTTTTAAATGCTATGTCATTTGTATGTCTGTTTGTTTGATTGTTTGTTTATTCATTTGTAGTGCGCTCCAGACAAAAAGGTATCAGGGTGCAAAGGTTACAAGGAAATTCTGAGCTTGGAAATTGTTTTGTGTTGTTTTAAAAATCTTGTGTTATATTTGTGAAAGCTCGTTGAGCCAAACACAAGATATATATATATATTTGTTTAATATAGACAGAGGTCTATAGGATCTTTGATCAGATAGATACTTCCCAGGTTTCTGAATGGGAATTATTAGGGCTTCTCTCATTGTTGTAGGTAGTTCCTCTCATGTCATAAGCATGCATGTATGGTTGCAGGCTTGGGTCCAATAAGTGGTCGTGAAATGTCTTATACAATTCTGTCGGGAAACACTTTGCTGCAGGTGTTTTTCTAGTTGATAGTGTGTTCAGTGTTGCTTGCAGTTCTTGCAGCATCACAGGTCTATTGAGGGCTTCTGCCTGAACCAACATAATTGTCGGAAGGTCTATCAAGCCGGAGGTGTCATCTTGCGAAGCCTAGTACAGTTGGCTATGTAATGTTTCATAGTAGGATTTAAAAGCACTATTCACGTCTTGTTGCTTATAGCGTATTTTACTCCCGCCCAGACACAAGGGGAAGATGGGTGTGTGTCAATTTTCTGACCTAAGTAACCATGGTAGTAATTTGCCAGCTCTCTTTCCCCACTCATGAGTCTTCTTGCAGTGTATTGCAATGTCATGACTGCCCAGTCTTTGTCATGTGGCTGCACATTGCCGCCTAAAATCTCTTAAAGCACTTTTGTCCCTACCCAAGAGGCTCTCAGAGCCCTCTGCCACAGTTATCCGCTGCCCTAGCTCGTCAAACTGTTTTGTGAGGTCTTTGTGGACCCCTTCTGTGGTGGATATAAATACTCCTTTGATTGTGTGCTCAAATGCCTCCCAGAGTGGGAGGATCAGGGGCCATGGGTATGCTGTCTGCAAAGTAGTACACTATTGCTTGTTTCAATATGGCGCTGTAGGCTGCATCGAGCAACTCCCTGGATCACATCTCTGGGTCTGGATAGGGGCTCTGGGGAGCCACCTCTGAAGCGTGGTAAGGAGCAGAGAATGGTCAGAGAGGGTTCTGCCCAGATATGTTACTTCAATAAAACACATGTTCTCTTCCCATGATGTAGGAATGCGCATGCGTGACCAGGTGGATCGTTCTCCAAATGTCTATTAGATTTAAGTTAGACATAACTTTTGCAGTGTCCTAGTAGCAATTGAGGGCTCAGCAGTGGTCAGTAATGATTTGTCTTTAGTAGGATCTAAGAGGCAATTGAAGTCTCCTCCCCAAATCCAGATTGCCTCTCTGTCCAGATGAAATTCATTAGTCATCTGCATAGGAAAGGTTGTTGCATTAGTATTAGGGGCATACACATTGATTTGACAGACATTTGTGTGTTCTAGGTGTCCCTCGGCTATGATCCCTCTACCTTCCCTCTCTTTGTGTACAGTCCCTACTCTAAACAGAGTACTGTTCAGCATCCAAATCAACAATCCTCTCATGTAGGACGAGTAAACAGGGCCACATCCCTGTCCACCCCATCTTTTCAGCAGTTTAGTTTGTCTCTCAGATGTTAAATGTGTCTCCTGAAGAATTACAATAGTGAATTTCCTCCTCATGATATTGTGAGGAGCAGAGTGATTAAAATGTAAATCGTGGTGTATGTTATCTTTGGTGTAGGCAATAACAACATTTCAGGACTCCATAGCAACACAGCAACAATGATTAGATTAATTAACAGGTCTCAATAGTCGAAGCTATTAGTCTTGCATATATTTGAGCCCTATCCTGACTGTCTCACAGGGCCTCCTCAGAAGGGGAGGTCGCACAGTGCCTCCTCAGAAGGGGAGGTTTCACGGTGCAACTTCAGTGGGCTGCACTGCCTGCGTGCATTGAGGGGTAGAGGGGCAGACTCTCAATCCTGTGGGCAGGTGAAGGGTGTCTCTGTGTGGGGGCCCCCCAGGGTGTATTTGTTGGGCTAATGCCTTTTTCAGGACACTTGTGGTTGCATCATAAAACCATAATGTTATGATCTGTGATTTGGTATGGACGATAGACTACTGATGTAGTAGGATAGCCGCCAGATGTCTTTGCATGGGTCTACTCAGCTGGTAATGTCCCAAGGCTTGAATCCTCAGGTGTCTCCATCATTCTTTTCTGTCCATGGCTGTGATTCCCATCTTCCCTACAGGATTATCTGAAAGTTCTTTTGTCCACTCCTTGATTTCTGGCCTCACTGTACTGGGGTTAGCGGAGTCCAACAAGTTGTGTGCATCGCCTGGTGTCTCAAAGAAGAGGTTTATACCTTTATATATTATCTTAAGTTTTGCAGGGAATATCAGCATATACCATGTCTGATGTTTTTGCAGTTTGATTTTAACGGGTTCAAAGGAGCATCTCAAACTCTGTACTTGGGTGGTGAAAATTGGGCAAATCGCAAAGGGATCAGCCTCGAGATTCTACGACTTTGTCTGCAAAATTTATGCATCGCTTCCCTGTCTTTATAGTGCAGTATTTTGGCAATGAGTGGGCACAAGGGAACCCCTGGGAAAAGGTAGGGTCTTGCCCTTCCACATTCTCTGGGAGGCAAATAATCCTTACATTATTTCTTTGCACCTGTCCCTTCACATATTCTGTTCTTAATTGGAGAGCTTGTGTATGTTCTTGTAGGCTGTCTTTCTGTAAGTTTACTCTCCGTGGTGCCCACTCTTTCAGCTATGTTTCATAGGTCTTGGCAGTGGAGCGGTACATTCACCTTAACCTCCCCCAACATGGATTTGAGTGAGTTGCACAGGGCCACATTTGCTTGGAGCACTTGGCTCTTGTCAGTGTCTCTGCAATTGCGCATCTGCATTGCTACATATTGCTGTGTCGATTTGCTTGCGTAGATGTCCATTTTGGTCTGCATAGATCTCAGTGTAGGGCCAGTGTTGGGCGTTTGCATATCAGCAGGGGGGATGTACCACCAGATCAATTGCATGTGCCAAAGTATTATAATACCTCAATTGTGGCTGCTAAGTCAGTTCACAGAATAAATGGAGTTGGGCTCCGCTGTAGTGGTCAGATTTCTTATGTAAGCAGTGGGTGCACTGCAAACCAATGGCACCAGAGTACCTCACAATTCTCGCACTTGGTCCAGTTCCCAAATCAAGTAATCAGTGCGTAGCAACAGGAGCTGCCAACTCTGTCAGCTGTCCGATTCACAGGCAGTCTATGAGGCTCATTACGCGTCCGGTGGTAACCGTGCCAGTGCTACCGGCGGGTTGCCGCCAGACCCATAAATATTTACCTGCACCAGACTTCCCGGTGCCACTGGGAGATTACAACCCTGGCGACCTTGAAAGTCAAGCACCGGTAAATTGTAGGTCCACATTCCCAGGAGTCCCATGGGACCATTGCTAATGGTGCCGGTGCTTCCATAATGGTCTGCCTACCGTGGCTGCTGTGACCGACAGGGTCAGACTTGTCAGGCAATGGCATCTCCGGCAGGCAGACCTGTAGTATGCTGGTGCAGAAACAACAGTGCCGGTAAGCTTACTTGTAATGAGCCCTTATGTGTGCTGTGGTCAAATGGTACATGCAAGTTAAAAATGTAGTCCCATCATTACCCAGGTTTGTCAGACACTTCACCGCAGTGCACCTCAAAGCTTCCGTTAACTGGTATTTCCAGTGGTAGTCCAAAACGCTGTCTATAGCACCAGAGCTTCCCCTCCACCTTTCAGCCCAGATGTAGTGGTGGGGAGATCTACACCGCCTCTGGTGAGAGCAACCTGTGGGACACAAACGCAGCAACTCTGGCATCTAACTCCATCTGCGAGCCACCTCGCTAAACCAGCGGACCCTCTCCGCTCATGGTGCATATGAGCAGGCTGACACTGCTTCAGCACCACATCTGCCACCGAAGCCTGACACAGAACAACTCTGTCTCCAAAATGATTGTCTTCAGGCACTATGGTGTACGATTTTGCAGCTTTTCCCTTGCAGTGTCTCATCTCATAGCGCCATGATACTTCGGTGACCATGCGCTTAACAAGATACATTAACATTAACAGTGTTCTGGGCCAAGATGGTAGTCGCTAAGCTGGCTCGGCAGCACTTGGCGCTCTGGAAGTGGCAAAGTTGTTCAATGCGTGGGTATTCCTTTACCTTGAGGGTCAGTAAGTGTGGTTGCTCCAGTCGTATCACTTCTACATCCCCTGTGCAAGGATCCTGCAGGATGAATGAATGGATAGCAGGCAGCTCACATGAAGCTTAGAAGTGACATGTCCTCCCCATTTGGCTGTTGGCCATGCCCCTCTGCCTCACACTTAACCAACAGACCAACCACTGCTTCCTACTTATTTACAGACTGCCATCATATAATCCAACTAACGCAAAAAACTTTTCAGACGTAGTTGCTAACCAGAGAAGCTGGTCCTCGGAAGAGACAACGGAGAGAGTGGAAGTCCCAGAAGAATGTGTGAGCCAGCAGAGAGCTTTCAAGACTGCCTACATACAATTACTTCTACAAAAACACTGATAGAAACCCTGAAGACCTCTCAAACTTTCGTTTTATATGAATAAAGCCCTACTAAAAAGCTACATTTACAGCTAAATCTTGGAGCATGTGGCGCCAAATACTTACTAGACCTGTTACAAATTGGTTTCAGGCATATAAGAGGCACTGAATCAGCATTCATTTCTATTTGGTATGACCTCAAAATCACAGCGGATGATAACATCACCGTGGCACAAGTACTCCTCTATATCTAAGCAGCCTTGGGCACTGTTAACCATAGTATATTAATTAGATGGATTGAAAAAACTGGACTCCATAACACAACTCTACAATGAATGATGTATTTCCTAACGGGCAGAACAGAAATCATCCAGTCCCTTCCGCCACTTTCAGCTAAAACCCACAACCCAGTGCCTGCAGAGTTTCCCATAGATATTAAGCCTCTCGCCACTCAACATCTTTTTCACTCCTTTGATAAAGATCATAAAATCTGATGGGCTCTCCTGTCACAACTATGCAGATGACACGGAAATCATATACAAAAATTGGCAATGACGGAAGAAACTCTGGCACCACACCTGCAATTGCCTTACATGAATAATCGAATGAATGACCGTGAACTACCTAAAACTCAACCCATACAAACCAGAAATACGAAGTTTACAAGCATGCAGAGGTCAGAGAACTTCTGAACTGCAACTTCAACAAAAAGCACTCCAATCTTGCCTTTCCCTCTCCCCCCAACTAACCAAACCAACACACTTTCTCCCAGATTCTGCACAGCGCCCCGAGACCATGCAAATGGCAGTGGTGCGCGGTAGAAATCATAATACCATAACTGCATGCAAGATCCGAGCCCATGCTGTCAAATGCAGCGTTCCTTCTCTGTGGCATCCCCTTGTGCTGCCAAGTTGTCTTAGTTACACAGTCCATGGGGGACACTGCACAAGCGAAAAAGTCTTCATTTTTGTTTTCCATTGGGTCATGACCAACCTAAGGGTGCTAAGATCTTCATCACCCATGGGGGCTGGCTTTCCCAGCTCTGTTCGTGCCGTTTAGTCAAACGTCTGGGATCCTAATGGACTGCAAAGCCTCACCCAGCAAGTGCTAGCGATTAATTGTATTCAGCACATACAACTATTAAAGCTGTTATATACAATTATGTTTTACATGTTCACATATTTTGTCTCAATATTACAATGCATATTAAGTATTTAAAATTCAGATCTAACTAGTGGAATGTTTGACAATTTCAAGTTTCTGCTCCAGTAGGATGTTGACACTTTTTTCTTTCAGCTCACAGGAAACCGGAACGTCGTGTTCCCTTGTTATTACAGGACACTGCAGAGTTCTTCCTCTCAGCAGCTGAACTGTTTCATTTCCAGGGGGAGAAGGATATGTAAAACCAGCAGGATATTTGCAAACTCCCTCTACTTCCATCCTTCGGCAATGCATATCCGTGCACTGAACTTGCAATGTGCTTATCGAGTAGATGCAATAAAAGATGAATTATCTTGTTGGTGTTGTATCAGAATGGTGATTGATGGGTAAATGTGGAAATAATCTCCATGCTCCACTTTCATATCTCAGAATGTACCTGGAAGACAACAGCCTTTTCTGACTTTAAAAGCTATCCAATTGTGTTATTGGCGGAGGTAAGTATCAATCACGCCGCTCTTATCCCTATAAAATGTTTCTGGCATCATAGTTTGGCTTGTTACTGGGAAATATGCGACTTGTCAAAATGTGAAGAAGATAAGCTGAGCTCAATATTAGCAATTTGTTTTCCCCGCAGATGGCATACTTAAACATTGACTATTAATTCTACTGTAGAAAATACTTTCTCGAAGTTTCGTTCTTTTGGAAAGTTTGCTGATGTTTGGTCTTTGGCACAATACATTGTAATATCCTGTGGTAACATATGACCTCTGGATTTCATGAGGTCAGTCATTCCTTGCAAAAGTACACATGTTATGTTCTATAGATTGCACAGCTTCTGTATCCTGTGCTGTCATTGCTCAGGATCACCTGATCAGCTTTGCTTTTAGTAGATAATAAGATCCGGACCCTTTCATAGAAACTTTTTTGCTGCTATTTTTGCCACTAAAAAGCATTGCTTGCCAGCTGTGCCCTTAATTTGAAATGTTCTGTCGCATTTGCCCACTTGCCCTCTTCTTCCCTTCCGAGAGAGTACAGTTTGGCCTTTCATCACCAAATGACCTATAATTTCATGAAACTTTACAGGAGTGGCGAGTAAGTGCCTTTCCACTTGGTGACCATTGAAATTTGCAGGTCACTGAAAGATGTATCTGAAGTTATTAAGATGTGTATTGTCCATTAACTCTAATGGTCTTTCCGGTAGAAATGGCTCTTTTGAGATTTAACGAGAGCCCTGACATGGCATTACCTGAAATGTCAACTACATTGGTGGCCTTTGTTCTGACTTATTAGACATTTCATTTTGTGATTTTGGTCCACTGGATATGTTTATGGTCATTTCTCTGGAGACATATGATTTTCTATCATTGTGTGAGCTTGCAGCCGTGCAAAGTCTGCATACAACAGTCCCACTGTGCCACCTGAAATCAGACAGTGTTTTGAGCGCTGACGATTTTGGCAGTGAAGGTTTCAAAAAGACAGGATGGGCGGAAACTTGTCAACCCAGACAGTGCACATCTGAAATGTCCTACTTTTCAAAGATTGTTTTATTTGAATTTATTTATGGTGGCCTCTGTTTTTGGTCAATGGGCCTCATTACGATTTTGGCGGTAGCCATGCTACTATTGGCGGCATGGCTGCCGCCAAAATCGGGCCTGGGTTCCCAGAATGGGGAATTACCAGGCCATTCTGAGTTCGGAGGGCCCGGGTTTTTATTCCCTCCAGGAACCCTGGCCCGGACCTTCCCCATTCCCATTTCAGCCCCCATAAGGCTGAATGGGAATCGGGGAGGAGCAAACAATGGGCCGATTACGAGCGGCCCGTTGTTTGCTCCCTCTTCCCCTCACGGGACCCGGTAAGCAGCCCTGGTATAACAGGCGTTACTTACCGCATCCCACAAGGGGAGCTTGTAATGAGGCGGAATGGGTTCAATGGGTCCGCCTCCTTTAGCGGGTCCCGTTAACCCGTTTCGCTTCACTTGTAATGAGGCCCAATGTCTTTTTACGGATCAATGTCTAGGTCAAATAAACTGTTTCTGGACATGCCCAGATAATAACTAACTCAGAGGATACAGTCTGATAATTCTGTCTGACCGAAAAGGGACTCAGGCTCTCTCTGGATTACCTAACTAGAGGCAGTAAGGCAAAGTATTGACCAATTCACACACTGAAGTAATAATCGTGGTAGTGGGGACATATCTGGTTTGTTTATGACTCTGGAAGGTAGACACTCTATAAGGTGGAAACGTGCCAATCAGATGCATATTTCAGCGGGCATGGGTCTTATTTAACCCATCATCATTCAGTTAAGTTGGAGAAGGGGCTTTTACTAGTGGCCTGCAGACATTTCACGGGCACGTCGGAGCTCTAGTAGGTGAGTGCTGCTGTAAATGTCTACCATTCAAAAGATCCTGCTTTGCAGTTGTCTCTTTTTTTTCAAAATACTGGAATGAGCACTCTGCAGAAAGGTATGAAGTTGAAGGCCCCATTGGCCGTCCATCTGGTGAGACTTGATTTGGCGTTCACTGGATCCCTTGCCAAGATGAAGCCTCCCTGGGAAGAGTGCTCTGAGGCACGCTGATCATTCCTCATCATTGGATCTCCATATGAAAAGGTCCTCAGAGGACTTAATCAGATGATTGCCAAAAAGTGTGAGATCTGCAAAGGTAATACTGTGGCCCTAAATATGAATAGTAGCCTTGTTTGTGGAGCACACTAGTCCCGCCGCCGTGCTGTAGCATTCAGCCATGATGAAAAGTTTTAGCACACGAGACACAAACTGATAGTTACATTGAATTTGGTAAGAGCACTAATTACTCGAATATGTGAATTAATTACTCAAAGGATGTGCGGGAAGGGTTCTGCGTATTGCAGCTGTCTAGAAGAACACACAACCCCTACTCTGTTTTCATACATTTAGATAGGAACATCAGTATGGAGTTCCCTGAGTGCAATGTGCAATTTGGTTGGTGCAGGGAGAATCTATCAATCTGTAAGTCAGATCCTGAACTAAGAAAAGTGCGGTGCACCATACACAGAGCCCTAAGCTCAGCGTTCTGTGGCGACAGGCTACCTGTGCAAAGTTGTGAGCATTTGGGAGATATCTGCATATTTTGTGAGTGTTAGTAGCAAGACATCATGTTCTGAACCCACAGAAGGTGATATAGGAGGTGTTTGGGAATGCACAAGGAAGTGCGTTGGCGCTATTTTTGGAGCCATGGCCACTTATGCAATTTTTGGAACCATAGCGAGTGGTATCGATTGGAAACTCAAAGCTTCTTTACTGTTGCTGGTATTGGGCTGTCCGCCAATTATTTTGGGCAAATTTATGTCAGTCATGGATCGGGTGCAGCCCTATCCAGCAGAATCACGGCACCAAGGTTGAAAGTTAGTCGGTGCTTGGAGAAGGCAGTGGCTGCTTTGCAATATGCAAGTACCCGTATAGAAAGCAATTTGCAGAGTAACTATAAACACCTGACTCGAGAAAGACCGGTCATGCTGCTGTGTTGACAAGTGCGGATCTGCAAGAATGATGCTGAGTTTGGTTGTATTGTGGTAGCACAGGTGGGCTCACTCCCACTAGTCAGTTACTTCAGAAGTTAAAAGAGTTTCAATCACTTTCCAGAATGTGATCGAGTATAGATCAAGGGAAAGCTCAGGGAAAGTGCATTCCAGTGGCCTTCTCCTAAATGTATAGCCCTCATATTCCTTCCACCCAAATCTTTCTAAGGGTTGTTTCTCTAGTTTACAGCATCAGCTTAGCAATTGCTGGATGCAGCAGTATTATGTTTAAGGCATGTAGCTGCCAAGGGGCAGAGTAAAAGGTTTATAAACATCTGCAGGCAAATGAGCCGTACCTCCTCTGGAGCCACAGGGTCCTTCACCTCCCCTCCCCCCTTCATTAACAACATGAAATGCATACTCTGGGCCTCATTACGACTTTGGAGGCAGCCATGGTGCTATAAGCACCATGGCTGCCTCCAAAATCGTGTCCGGGTCCGGGTTCCCTGAATGGGGAAATACCGGACCATTCCGACATCGGAGGGCCCGGTATTTCCTCCTTCAGGGAACTCGGGCCCGGTCCTTCCCCATTCCCATTAGAGCCCCCATGGGGCTCAATGAAATGGGGAGGGAGCTAACAACGGGCCCATTAATAACAGGCCCGTTTTTAGCTCCCTGGTCCCCTCGTGGGACCCGCTATGGACGTCTGGAAAAACCAGACCTCCAGAGCGGGTCCCGCAAGGGGACCTCATAATAGTGCAGAGTGGGTTTAGCGGCGCCGGTACCATTACCAGCACCGTTAAACCCATTTTGCACTAGTCGTAATGAGGCCCTCTGTGTGCAGGATGCAGTGTCCCGCCTTCATCGAACAACTCTCATGAAAGCCTGCACGGGTGGAATGTAGCTTGGGATCCGGAGACCACAGCATTTGGGCAGCATAATTATACATCACAGAAACGCTTTTGAAACACGAATGGGGTTTAAATGTATGGACACTATGAAATCACAATCAAATTGTATAGAGTGAGATGCAAAATGAACTAGGACATGCTATATAAATGTTAATTGTAACCTGTTGATATGTCCATTATGTATTGTTTGCCCCGTGTTTTGGGTGTTGAAGCAAAGATGACGTAAAATGAGAAGTATTTGTTTAAATGATTCAGCATTAATTAAGTGTATTTTGTGAAGGATGGTGTGTATGTACCCGCTTGATCACTAATGAATCAGTTTCATATAAAACTGTTTTTTGGATCAATTAGGGGTTTCAATAAGACAAGAATATTGGCTGTGTTATCCAGTAATCCGACAATTTTTCTGTGATGTATAATCCGTGTGTAGTCGGAGCTGTGTACCTGGTTCCTCGACATTATTGTCACACTGCATATGGGGTGCATGAGTTACAGCCTCTGCTCAGAACTCGAGTGGCCAGCAGTAGGATCACCTCTCCCTCCATCGGGTGCCCCTATTTTCTGGACCTTGTACAAAAGATGTTCTTATTTTGAATTGATAGATGGCCTCACCATTTAAATGAATGATTTGTATTTCCCCCTGATAGTCCAGAGGGTGTCAGCTAACACTGAACCATCTGCACTTTCTGCTGGGGGTGGAAACTCACCCTCAGTCACCTCTGAGCCCTAGGCCCTCTGCATGTGAAAGACTTCTTTATAGCAGAGTTGCAGGATTGGAGTTCCTCCAGCCTATCCTTCCCTACTTTAGTCTCATCTCACTGGTTGTTTTGGTGGAAGCAGATTTGCCACTGTATTTCTGTGCGCTACGTAAACATGGAGTCGCCATTTTGGATTTCTCAGTAGCTCTCAATAGGAATAAACACATTCTGGTGGTGACTTGCCCCGACGTAGGTCTGTGTTCGAATACTTAGCATTCATTATAGGTTCTCGTCACTTTATTTAATCATAGATTAAGAATTGTGGCTGTTGTTCTTTTATGTTTTATGGATCATGTTAAAGACTCCAATCAAGCAGTCCCACTAAGTCAGTGCCTTGTCTGGGATTGCTCAAGGGAAGCCCTTATTTATATATTTTTATGTCCAGTTCGTGTACTCTGGATGACAACCCTTATATAACACCCCTCTCTTAGAATCCCCCTGACCCCACTGAGCCAAGAAGTAAGTTTGTTTTGCAAATTTAAAAGGTTTATTTGAGAATTAAACAATATATATATATATATATATATCGCACTTTTATAATAAATTAATAATTGATATCACACTTGTGAATATGAGCAGTAATCAGCAATACGTAATCCTACAATAGCACAGTTCTGGTGACTTATGACTAGGAACAGGGGAATAAGGTATCAGAGAATGCTTTATGGGTTCAAGGAGATGCAAAGATGATTAAAAAGCAGTACAGAAATAAACTTGATATGATTTCAGCAAAAGATAATGTGATCACTTTTTCTTTGACAATTCACTCCCCCCCACACAATTTTCAGGAATACACACAAATGCAATACCAAGTTCCAGTTCCTCCCAGCGAGCTTAGAGGAAAACAGGTTTGATTTTAAACACAGGCAAAATCCTTTAAATGTGGTATGCAATGAAGTGAAAAATATGCTAAAATGATTTTAATTCCCTCTAGAGGTTCAGGGTGGGTGACAGCTACTTTGTATTAATTCAGCATCACTTTAGCAATGCTCTATGAATGATTATCAGGTTGCAAGCGAATTTCAGCAAAGGAAAGCAAGACGCTGCTATTTTGACAAGTGAAGAAATTGAGCCAAATCGCAAATCGCGGTAATTTTCTTGAGTGCATCGAGCACGATTACGGAAAAACTATAAATCGGTTTTGTTGGAACGCTTAGAATCTTAGCTTTAAAATGACAGTTAAAACTCGCTTCTAGCACCAATAGTTCAAGAGATACGGACGATTTAGTGGAGGTAGATTTTCAGAATTGAAATTACAGTTTCAGAATGACAGATGCGCTTTGGAAGGTTTTGAATCAACAGGATGGATACGATTTCTGATGATGCAGTTCTAATAGGTTAGAATAGTTTGAATTAGATTATTTTAAACTAAGAGATTGGTTTTGCACAGGCCTCAGGATACTCACTCCTAATTTTGGAAGGACTGGGCCTCGTTACGGATCTGGTCAACAGGTTGGACTGGACTTCTGGCGATTTCCGGTACTGGTTCTCTGGTTCTGGTCTGTGGTTCTGCTAGTGGTTCTGGATACAGCGTCTGGTCTGGTCTGTGGTTCTGGATTCAGCACTGCTTTCTGGGTCTCTGATTCTGTTCTGGATACACAGGATTCTTAGCAAGCAGCAAACCGCACAGCCCGGCGGTTTTATTCTGATGTGCCCCTTGGAGATCTGGGGTAATCAGTTTGCAAACTTGTAAGGCCAGCTGAGAATACTTTATCTTGCAGTAGGCCTTCTTGGTTCAAAGTTCTGTAGTCTATCTGGAGTCTGGAGTCTCTGGATGTGAAGTCTGAAGTCTGGATGTGAAGTTGTCTGTCAAAATGCTCTGCAGAAAGTGAAAAATGAATGTCCTGCCTGTCCTGCACTGTCTCCTTTCATGTGTTTTGAAAGTGGGTGGGTCGGCTCATCTTCTATGCCCAACCCACTCAGGGTTCTGATAGGTTGAAGAATTTTCTGTGCTCCCACTGGAGAACAGCGTTGTTTGTCAGAGTGAGTCATGAGGTGTCATCTTTATGGCATACAGAAAGAACACTCCCCTTTGCTTTTACCTTAGAAAATCATTTCTCATAACTACACATATTTCCCAGATACACAGTTGTTTGACATTACATGTACATATCACAGATTACTTATGGTCCATGCTTGTTCAACTCTGAACTTCCTAAGAGCTTTCATTAAAAAATTACAACTTATTTTCGTTTTTTGGTAGCTTTTGCAACATTGGTTTTTCATCAAATCTGTACACAGACCTGTACCCTCTTCGTGAGCATATTAATCTAAGTTATCGTGTCTCTAGCATACATACAGTGTCAGTAGTATTAATAATTAGCAGGATTTTGCCTCAGAACATGGTACAGAGTTGAGTCTAGTCTTAAATTGTGGGTACATTTCTTAAATTAAGGATCTCCAAATTGTACATTTCTGTCATCTGGTTACAATGAGTTATCAGTGTTCTTATAAAACATATATTTGCCTTCAATTCAATTTACTTCGGTGTTTGGGTCCGCCCCTAGAAACTTGGGAGTCAAGGATCACATGTCTCTTCTTGCTGGCAGAGCTCTGGCTACTGTTCACACCCAAATTAACATACCACATTCAATTGCAAGAGCCTACTGTGTTGGGTTCAGCAGGCTGCAGGAAGTCCCCTCCCTCTCAATCACCAGGGCCACATGATATCCTGCCTTCTTGTGTGTAGTTCTGAGGTGAGAAGGTTTCCCAGCCTCTTGCAATGTTAATTGAATCAGCCTGTCTTCAGGGAACAACAGGTGTTTAACATTTTTAATTAACCAAAAAGGCTTTGAAGTTTCCAGCTGTCTCAGGAGGCTGATTAGCTTCTGAAGTAGCAGTTCTCCTGTCCGAGTTTAGACCGCTAGCGCCGGCTTGTGGAAAATGCCAGTACTGCACCCATTTTTGGGATCTGTCTTGAATTAATGCATTTCAAAAAGGGGATTTTGCTTGATAGTATATAATCCTTGCTTAACATGGTATTGGTGTTTTTCCTTTGGCAGCACATTTCACTCATGGCGCTTCTGACCCAGCACACTCGCACTGGTGGGTGGCAGGTCAGGCGACCATTTTGGTGTGCGCAAAAACTGCACGGTTTTCCTGGATTCTGGCGCACATGTGGGCTTTTCCGCTATCTTGGATTTCCTAAACCCACAGCACCAAATGGTGTAGCATAATGACTCAAATGTGGGTCATGACACCCAACAAGCAATGTTGTCTCTTATTTCTAGTATTCATTTATTTTAATTATTAAGCGAATAGCTTGAATTATCAAACCTTTCACAACAAGTTGTGAAAAAAAGGAAAACAAAATAATCCCACATCATTATAACAACATTTCTCAGAAATGCACATATCTACATGTACATAATCAATCCTCGTTTAAACACATGCAAGTCAGTTAACATAAATATACTAAGTTCACATTCACTTAATAGCCATAATATCCATATTATTCATTTATATTGTGTACTTAAATTAGACCGTGGCATTATCTACCTCAAAGCCTAGGAAGGACTTTTTCTTAAAGCTGATCCAGATAGTCAGTACCCGTAAGTATAAGGATTTAGAGATGTGCTTCCAGGACTGCAGTTTTGACTTAAAAGGCTTTGAATTAGGCTCTCATAAGCACATCAATAAACACAATAAAACACACAACAATAACAGGCCTAGTCAAATTATTTAACAGTAAGTATTTCACGTCATTAAGATTAAACTCAGCAAGCTGTGTAATAATTATGTATTCCAAAAACACATGACATTTTATCATTTGTATCCAAATCTGTGACACTGAAAAGTTAGTGAAGTTGTGAACAGATTGACCCAACCGATAATCTCCTACTACTGCCTGAATGAGTGAAATTCCCTTCAATGGTAAGTAATATACATTGTAGTAAAAAAAAAGTCAGTGCTATAGATGTAGCTGATTTTGCAGAATGTCCCTACATTGGCCATGCTAGGAGATGGAAATCAACGGCTGATGTTAACCTACGGAGAAAGCTCAGATTAAAAAGAGACACCAGAGATGCTCAGTGAGTCACATTCCGCAGAGACGAGGGTAGATTTGTGTGTGGATTAGTGGAGTTTCTTCCTGTATAAGATGAAGTGGCTGTGGCTCCTCCTTCTCCAAACGCATGTTCATCTCGTGGCCTCAGGAGCCCAATGATGAGTGTAAGGAGCACTGTGAAGGTTGCATGCAGTGAAGAAGGGAACACAGTGGTCAGATCACCCACGTGGTTCAGGTGGGTTCGACAAGACCCTACCTACCTAATATTTAGCACCTGTCTAAGAGATAAATGGGTGGGCATCCAGAACCCTCGGGATGAGGGCGGCCACTTGCAGACTAGTGCTGCTGTCATTCCAGGACAACACTCAGGCATCACTGAGGTTGTGACAGGAGAGTTGTAGTATGCACAAGTACTCCACCAACTTTGGGAAATGTGGTGAGGCCAGCTCTAGAGGTGAATTGCTCTGCCTACAGTGGATCCAGGGAACAGATCAGGAGCCAGGCCCATCTACAGAACTCATTCGAGATTACACAGGCAAAACTAATAGCACCACAGTAGGGGCCATTTGTCTCCCTTCTCCATGCTTTTCCATTATGTTCTCACACCTGCAAAATCACATGCCATTTAGCCTATCCTGACTAAATTGCATGTGCCTCTTCTCTGTATCAGTCATGTGACAGGCTTTGTGCCAAGTTTACAGGGTTTGGGAGTAGGTGAGATGGACAGGGAACCTGTTTTTGCCTGCCTCTAGTAATACCCAAACCTAAGCCTTCAGTTGAAATTTTGAATAAGCACCTAGTAGGGATGCAATTAAAAGGCACCATGCCTTCGGGTGCCTAGCCACAGGCCCTCATTAGGACTGAGCCAGTCCGGAAAAAGTGCTGGGAAAACACTGATACTAATGGCTCTGGCATTTTATCTGGACCAGCTCACTCTGAGTCTGCCGGTAGGGGCAGTGAACTACCGTTGGGAAGGGGACACAGTCTTCCCACACCCCCAAGCACTTCAGAATAAGGCAAAGACAGTGGAAGTTAATGAAAGAGACCAGAAGGGAGGGGGTGCCCATAAAGGCTTCTACACAATCATATTATTGGATGCTTTATAGAAGTAGTGCACATGCAGGCAAGAAACGCCATCTTAAATACTAGCAGCCATATTTCAACGTAAAGTCTAAACGCAGCGTAGCGGGCAGAATCTCAGGCACAGGCCATGAACTGGAGGAAAATACCAGGTTGTGTCCCAGGCACTGAGAGAGGCCAGAGTCACAGAGATCCATAAACTCTTCATTGTATTAAAACGGTTGCCAACCTTCATGCTCTGCGAAGAATGTGCCCTGTAAGGCCACGAGTAGGGCTTTGTGCCTTTGTATGATTCAATTCCATGTAAAGGAGAGCATGGGCCTCCAACCCCCACCAATCCCAATGCTAAGTTATAGTACCCACATGCCCTAGCCTTAAGACCCCTGAATTCCAAGGTACCAGCTGGCCCCAGACCACTGATCGTATAACTGTTAGACCCCAGAGCGATCAAGAAAGACCAGAAAGCAGGGCTATCTTGCCTTCACTTCTGGATCACGTGATTTGTGCTGCGAGGTGCAGGGAAGGATGCAATTATAGCCCAGAAAGAGGAGGGGAGGCCCTGGAGAGGTGCCGTCCGGCCTGGGAGCGAGTGTATGAGTTTGTAGGACCTCAGCTTTCCCCCCGGACCCCTGTCTGCCCGTATCAGGTGCACTGCTACATAGATAGACATGTGTTGTTTAGTTTGCAAACATTTACCAATTACCCAGCTTGTGACCTATGATGAATACAGCATCACCCACGTGGAAGAAGATGGATGGACAGGGCTGAGATCAATGGCCTGGCATCCCCTATGGAGCAGGCGGCCCATGTATAGAGTCTCACCAACCAACCATGCGGTTTTCTACTGTATGTAGTGGTGTCACTGATGACACTATGTACCTTAATAATGTACTACTCATGCAGATTTTGGCAGTACGTTCCACAGCAGCAGATTTCTTAGTTGGCGCATTCCATTTTTTGTGTGGATATAAATGTGATATCCTTGCAAGTGGTGTATTGGGCCTTTTTCCCTAGTGGGTTGTATTTTTTCTAGTGTGAGTGTCTAAGGGGCTTTCCTACGCTACCGGCAGGCCCGGCCTGCTAGGAGTTCAGGCCCCTACCAGGAGAGTAAACACTGAATCACTGGCACTGTTAAAATTGGTGCCAGTGATTCAGTAGTTCCCATCCCATGGAGTCCTATAGGATGGACTCCATGGAATGGGAACTTACCACCGTTGCCGGCACCAGTAATATCCCGGTAACACCAGGATAATCGGGTGCTGGTAACAGTAAGGTGAGTCTCCCAGTAACTCGCCAGTAGCACCAGCGGGTTACCAGCAGACTCGTAATGAGGGCCACAGTCTTCATGCCCACAGCCACTGTGCCTTACATACAATAGTTTCTGGTACAGGTCAGCACCGGCTTAAAGCATGCACAGTGTGACTGGGTATAGCCTTGTGGGATTATAGGAGCACACTATCCATTGCAGAGTCAAGCAGAGAGGGCACATGCACATACCCTTAAATTGATATGCTTGTTAGGACTTTACACATGTCTCATATCATCTTAAAGATGGTTCATAACTGAAAAGGGCTTGCTACATGGATCAGTGCCATTCCATCTACAATGTGAATTCCAGGATTCTGGTCCCACTGTGCCAAATAATGACCCCCGCTCATTCACAACGTGCCAACGCTGCCCTGCTGTGGTCATTTGCACTTTCCCAATCTTCCTAATGGCAGTTTTATGTACCTAATCACTTGCTACCTCGATTACGCCTGTATCCCTCTCTGAGCCTACACCCTGTACCTTTCTCTGTGCTCTTTGTCTCACAAATCCTCCTTTGCTGTACTTCCCTCAGCCTCTCTGGCCTCCTATGTTGTGCCATGTTAGATATGCCTATCTCGGTAGTCCCGGGGGGCAACCTTCCAATCAGCTCATGCATCTACTACCCGACACAAAAGCCTCCTTACACCCCGTGCCAAGAACTCATGCCATTCGTGGGAAGTGCCCTTCCATGCTGTAGGTGCCAGTGGAAGGGCATTGATGGAAAGATGGGAACTTTAGTGATGATATAACCTTATTTGGCTACTTCCTTGGGTGAAATCTACCTGTTCTGGAAACTGCACAGTACATACTCGATGTTTCATGAAAATGAACTTTCTGTGATTTCAGAAGTGTGCCTTTTTCTGATGTGTCAGGATTCTGCCTGCCAGTGAAAATACAGAATCCCTTGCTTAATCTTGCATAAACACACAAACCTTGCCTTCAAATTATATTCACATTTACAACCTCTGTATTGAGAGATTCAATGCTAAAATTGTAAAACATAATACACAGTTCACTGAATGAGCAATGGTGTATTCCTCTACAGCACACACTGCATTTTAACACAATTATGTGGGAAAGCGCCAAGAATCCAATTTCCTGCATCCACTAACACAGCATTCATAGTTTAACATATTGTTTTATTTGTATACCCGCGCTGTTGCCGTCCACATTCATGTCCTAGAGTGACGATCAAGATGCAATGAGGGCAATGTGCTCTGATCATGTCTTCAAAGGTAAAGGGTCTTTTTTATTCCATTATTTGATCAAATAAAATCCATCCAAATATGACAATAATTTGAATCCATGTAAACTGAATCGAAAAAGATGATTTTAACTAAATTTGATCACGGCCTGAGTTCCTTTTAAAGGCATGATCCTCACACATTTCTTAGTGCATTTTCAATCCTCGTAGCTACAAATAGATTAAACGGGGGTTGGGCTCTTAGGCATTTGCGGGGGTCTGTGGGATTTATAATCATCCCTATTTGGGAGCTCACGGGTGTTGATCCCGTGTCCCTGCCTCACCTAGACACAGCTTTCCTACTGGTTGTGTTTCTCTGTGTGCACATTCCATCAAGTCTAGTCTCATCAATGCACTGCCGTCAAAGGTTCCTTCTCCTTCTTGTGGGCCTTTTCTTTTACTAGCTTTTTAATAATCTCAAATGGGTAGCTTCTCAGGGTCTCCAGTTCCCATTCAATTGGCATAAATATTGTAATGTAATCTTTTTTTTAACGCTTGAAGTATTTATTATTCATCTTTGCTGAATTCATTATATTTCCTATCAGCAGGGGACAAATGTTTTCAATAGCGAATGTATTGTATTTGATAGTTGTGGTTTAATTTGTGGAGGTTTCACCCTAAAAGAATGTAAACATTTGAAAGAATTTGATTTTAAAAATAGGTACAAAGAGAAAAGGGTATGAACGGTATCAAAAAACAAAAGGCTTTGAGCTGTATCAGGATGTTAATGTGCACTGCTGCTCTAGGGGCTGTGTACCTGTGATAAGGAGTCTCGCACTGTCCTCGGCTATTAGGGCTTTTTCATTTGATGAAGCCAGCTTCGGGAATGCAACGGCATAAGGATCACTTCAAACTGCCGACTAGAGAAGAAGGTCAAGGGCATATATATTCTTAGGTAGTTTATCAGAAAAAACATGCTACTCACATGCATGTCGATTATTTAAAGGGAAGAATGGCCCAGAATGTGGTTCCGAAAATAGTACAAAGAGCCTTCTTAAGGGACCAGAAAAAGGGTAGGAGAGAAAGAGAGAGTACGTAGGGTTGAGAAATTAAAAGGGTTTGCAAGACTCTGGGCACTCTTGCTGGTATAAGGAGCGCATGAAACATACAGAGTGTAACTACCAATTACTCTACTACAGTAGAAAGTAACTCGCCACACCAAAGCAGCAAATGACTGAAAAAATAATGAGTCCGGCGGTAATTGTTAAAGTGGCAGTAAATCGTTAACGCCACTTTTACCACTCCTCTGAATTACATGTCCCTGAAGATCGGTGTTAATTCTGCTGGTCGAAATTAGCCCAAGCGGAATTACCGCTGATGCAACAAGTGGCAGAATCAGCCCCAGCAGTAATTCCACCTGCAGAATTACCACCATGAATTGAAATGTTCATTTTGCCATATTACAAGTATAAATACTGCCGGAATACTGCCAAAAAGAGGCAGTAATTCCACCAATATTGCAGTGCAGTTACCTCCAGCTGAAAGTTGGAGGTAAAAGCATCCAGGTGATGAGAATCAAGCACAGGTGACACTAATAGCCTCCAAAAGTGTATTTAAGGCACACATCCTCTCCAAAGACACTCACAAGCAACTTGCAGCCACAACCAGATATGAATTACGACATCAAGAAACATCTGCTGTTCTTTGAGCTCCAGCAGCATGCAAGGCCACTTCATGGAAGGATACAGGAAGTTCAAAGACAGAGGAGACGTGTGTTGTGAAGGCTGGACATACAACGTGACCACCTATTTCCCTGGGTTCGGAATGATTGACAGTTGGTCTTGCTGCGTAACTTGGACCGCAACACCATAGCAGACCTGCTGACCCTGATAGAGGCAAATCTCCCAAGCACCATATGCATCAGAACTGCAACCCCACCCTTGCTGAAGTTAGTTTCCATCTTCCATTTCTGCTCCACAGGCGTGTTCCAGCAGACTTTGGGGATGTTCCATGGCATGTACCAGCAAACCCTATCAAAAGTGTTGGAGCAAGTGTTGGATACAGTCATGAGACTTGCCCATCGACATATCTCACTGCCCGCCATCCAGGCCCAGGTGCATGCAGCAAAGGTACGATTCTATGCCACCGCCCATTTCCCAAATGTTTAATTTTTTTTTTTATTATTACTTGGATTTAATCAAACAAAAATTATTTTTACAAGGTTAAGAAGAATAGAGGAAGCAGACAGACTCATCCTCTGCGAGTCTGAAGTTCTACATTTAGTAGGCCACTAGTTAGATATCTGGGACTTCTTGACGGACGTTTATATGGGCTATTGCTCTGGGTTATCTCCCAACAGGTAATTCGTGGGTTGGTTTATCATTTTTAGTGCCAGGTCTATTAGTTTCACAACTGCTATGGTCCATCTTCTGGTTTCACCAGATATCAGTCTGTTCCAAATAGAGTCCAGGTCTACCGATGCAGGGTCGCTACGTACCAATGTCAGAAAGATGCTGCGGTTCTGCTTTGTCTCTGGACACATCAGCACCAGATGTTTAAGTGTTTCTGGACAATCTTGTTTTTTACACAGACGGCATCGCGTTTGTGACGATGACGTTCTAATAGATGTCATTTCACGCGTCATAAGCAGGTTTAGTCTAGCTTTCATGAATAATGTCCTCAATGCTTTGTTTGGAAATTTGATGCAATAATTTTGCGGTTCTTTGACTTTATTTAAAGTCAGGGGGAGGTGCGTTAGTAGTTTGTTGGCACAAGCCTTCTCGACAGTATCAATCCAGTCATTCAGTTCCATCTTTTTTTTCACTCTTTGGGGGTTTTGTCTCAAATCCTCCTCTGAACAGGCCACCTCGCTCAGTACAGTTTTTGGGCGGGTGGCCCATGTATTGAGGCCCTTGCATCTTTCACGTCTCAGTTCATCCGCGATGATGTTAAAAATGGGTAGGGAGTCTGCTACTAAGAATTTTCGATATAGTAGCATCGCGCTTTGTTCCACTAGGCTTGCCAGTGAAACTAGCCCCAGTTCCTGTCTGATTGCTGCCATTTGTGTTGATTTTGGTAGACCTAGAATAGCCTTCCAGACGTGCCCCTCCAGTTTGTTCCAGATGGTTTGAGGCATGTTTAAAGACGCGTCCATCCCATAGATCAGTGATGGCACCACCTTTGATCTGTAAAATTGCATGGCAGGAAGAAGTGAACATTTTCCATATTTGTTATTGACTAGTTTAGTCTGAGCTGTCAGCCACTTTGTTTTCTCCCACAGCGTGTCTTGCGTTGAGGTTTCTCTGGCCAAGCCGTCAAATGTTACTCCTAAATATTTGAAGTTTCTTACTACTTCAACTCTTGTTTTGTCCAGATACCAATTTTGGTTTTTTTTGGTCCTTTTTTCCCGGTTTATCTAATACAAGGATTTTCATTTTTGCTTTGTTAATTTCGAAATTGTTTTCTTCAATGTATCTGGCCAGGTTTTCCAATTTTCTTTGCAGCCCGATTTGAGTCTGATCAATTAAGATAACATCGTCCGCATACATCAGTCTTGATATGGGTGTAGTCCCTATTTTGGGGGGGGGGCTCTTGTTTATGTTTCCCACTGTTGGTAATTGCCCAAAAACGAGATGAAAAGCGCTGGCGCTAGTGGGCATCCCTGTTTGACTCCCCTCTTGACAGGAATTTCATCCGAGAGGGTGCCTTGTCTATTCAGTTTTATTCTGATCTGCGTATCTGCGTGGAGGGCAATGATTGGTTCCAGAATCTCTTTTGGACACTCCAATTTTCTAATTTGGTCCACAGCTTGTCTCGGTCGATTTTATCAAATGCTTTTGATAGTTCCACAAAAGCTAGGTATACTTTTGGTGCACCTTCTATCACTTTGAGCTTTAGAATATTCAATAGTAGAATGTTGACGGCGGTACTGCCGTGTTTCTGGAAGCCCATTTGGAAATGGTTGTTGCATGGTGCGCTTGTGTACCACCTTCTAAATAGTTCAAGCAGGCTTGATGCGTACATTTTCCCTATGATGTCTAAGAGAGCTATCGGTCTATATATCTCCGGATCTTCTCTGCTTCCTTTCTTGTACATCGGTACTATGATGGCACTCAGCCACATTTCTGGGATCAATTTGTTTCTGCCACAGTGACTAAAGATTTTGCTGATCACTGCCACCCAGTCTTTCGGAGCTTGTTTCAGATTTATATTCGTCAAACCTTCGGGGCCAGGAGCTCTTGAGTTTTTGAGTTTGCTAATCAATTTTTCGATTTCATCGCTGTTCGTCACATCTGCCCATGCAGTGGTATCTTCCCATATTCTGGTAGATTGGCTAGTATTGGGGAAGTCAAAGAGAGTCGTGAAGTGCACTGTCCATTGGACTTCTGACACAGAGTTTGAGATCTCGTTTTCAGGATGGGATGTCATCGTTTTGATCAATGACCAAAATTCACCTGATCTTTTGGTGCTCAGTCTTCTCAGCATTCCTTCCGAGTCATGTTGGTAGAGTGCAGCTCTTCGATGTTTTATCTAGCTAGTATATTTTTTTGCTTCTTCTTTCCAATGACTCCAGGTTTCGGGAGTGTTCATTTCCTTTGCGGTTCGCTTCAGTTTCCGCATGGCTTTCCGTTTTTCTATTACCAGTTTGTCATATACATGTTTTGGTTGCTCTACTTGCTTTTTCTGTACGGTTGGTGTTACTCTATGGGCCAGTAGTAGCAGGAGGTAATTGGGTCTTACATACACATCCAATTGTTTCTTCAAGATTCCCTCGATGTTATAGTTGGCGTTTATCTTTTTTACGTCTGCAGAAGTAAGGTGGAGCCTTGATAGCTGGTTGTTTGTCTTAACGTCGTGTATGTATGACTGCTTGGCTATTCGCTATTTCCTTGCCAGGTACAGTGGAGAAGGTTATGATCGCTGTGCACAGTTCTCTGCACATTGAAGGTTTTTATGATTGGCACTAGACCTTGACTCATATAAATGTGATCTAGTGTTGCTTTAGCGTTTGCCCGTTCCCACGTCGGAGTAGTAATTTGTTTTGGAAACAGAGATGCTATGTTGTAAAGGTTTCTTGTACTTGTTATCCAAGCTTTTCCTCTTTCTGCTGCTTGGCCTAGTGGAGGCGGGTTCAAAGGATCAGTTGTGATTTTACGAAAGTTTGCATTCAGGTCCCCACATATTATGATGTCGATCTTGTCATATGTCTTATAGATCTTATCTATTGTTGCCTCATATCTGAACAGAACGCTTTGCTTGTTATGCGTTGGGAGTTCCAGTAGGTATTTATAACCGCCAACTGTGTCTGGCAGGCAGCTTCTTTGCTGGGTTTTTTTCGAGTCCAATTTAGCAGGATAGCCAACATCTCATACGATTTTTTCAATGTTGCGATCATGGTAAAGCCTGAGCCTATTTTTGTTGCTGTTAAGAGCCCCGCAGATGGGCGACCCCAAAGCCCTTTTGTTGCCGGTGATATTTCTACCGTAAAACCGTCAAGAGACGGTTTTTCCACCAACCAGGTTTCCTGTAAACACAGGATGTCAAAATGGCCCAGGTTGACGTCCCCTGTCATCATTAGGTGAGTATGTCTTCTTGTATTCCAGGAGCCCAGGGTATAAGTGCCTATGAGACTTTCTGGAGAATCTGTGTGTTCGGGAACAGGGGACAATGGTCGTTGCTATTTTTTACTGTTCCGCGCCAAGGTTGATTTCAACCAGTTCCACGGACCCTTTGCGCTAGCTGCTTCTCTGGCCCCTCTTGACCTTTTTTCGTCATTCTGTCTTTGCCTTTTAGGAGAGAAGATTGCTTGCGCACGTCTTTGTTTTTCATCTATTTTATGATATCTGCCACGCACTTGTTGCTCTTTGCTCTTTCTATATCTTTGTGAGGCATGGGTGTGACCAAGATGGCCGCATGAGCGTGACCAAGATGGCCGCACTGGTGTGAGCGCCGTCAGCGCACCTAGTTAATCCTTCCCAATAACGTGGATCTGGGGGCCATCCGACCCCCTCAGTGGAGGGGCAGCTGCCTAAAAGTATAGCGCACCGACCGCCACCCCCTCACCCCCCTCGGAAGACGTGGAGAACGACTGCGGCCTCCTATCCAACCCGAGGCACAGTACGAGGAGGCCCTGATTGGCTGCGGCCCGTGGCGGCATCTGAGTGAGGCGCCGCGGGAGAGTGATCCGTCCGTACGTGCGACCTGGGCAGACACACACGAGTGAGCGGCCGGGGATCAACAACCTTCCCGGCAAGAAGATAAGTCAACAAGAGGCTGCCTGGGCGTGCCACATTGGGTGAGCAGATCCAGCGGCCCCCGAAAGGCGTGGTGTCCGGTGGGAGTGTTCCATTCGAGCGGCACCGCTGGCGACAGGCAATGAGACAAGGAGGAGGAGCACCAGCCCTCTCGCCACATTTGGCCCGGGGGCCATCCAAGCCCCCGAAGGTGAGGCAGATCCGAGGCCGGGCATGGAGGTGGGCGGGGCCGAGGGCACTGGCTGGGGACTGGCGGGTCGGGAGAGCGGGGGAAGATAGACAACTCCCCAAACCAAGTGGCGGGACCACCCTGCCTCCCCCGCCACCTCCTCGGCGGCCATCCAGCGTGAAGCCGCGTGGGCCCGGTAGCTGCCACCAAGCGCCGGGGGTTGAGATCCACGTAGACACCTCGGCACAACCACAGGCCCAAGGCCGGCCGGACTGCGGGCCCGCCCCCGGCGATCACACAGCGCTCAAAGGACCCCCGCGACAACGGGAGGGACACGAACCGGCCAGCGCCTTGGCGCCCCCCCTCTCCACGCCCCAACGGTTCAAGCGGCAGGCAATCCTACACGCTCACATCGGGGCCAGAGCTGGGCACCTAAACAAACCCTCCAGGACGAGAGGAAACCCCTCCAGGGGTACCCAATAACACGGACAAAGGCAGGACAGGAAAGGCCGGCTAACTGCAGGTCAAGAAACATCTGAAATACAGCAACACAAGACAACATTTGAGACCACAGGCGAAGGCCCCCAATCTAGTAACGCAAACACAGTAAACCATCACGATGGGGAAAGCAGACAAAGCTCCGCGGAAGCTGATATTCAAGGCTGGAGCCATAGTGAACACCCCAAAAACAAATGTGGGACAAGAAAACTTGGAAGGGGACACACCCCGAGAAGTCGAGCCCATTCCAGATACAGACATCAGAGAAATCCTCCTCGATTTAAAAGCGGGAATTGGCAACATAGATAGCAAGCTAGACTCCCTGTCCACCAAAGCTGACCAACTTCAACACCGTTTTGACAAACACAGGGACAGGCTGGACACGGCTGAACAACGAATTTCTGACGTGGAGGATAACGTGACCTCGCTGACCGCCAGAGTGACAACGCTAGAAACACAAATGAAAGCTGTTATGGCCAAGAACGAGGACCTAGAAGGGCGTTCACGCCGGAAAAACATCAGGATCTTCGGGGTAAGGAAACGACAAACTACAAGAAAAATGGAGGACTTCATCGAAAAACTATGCAAGGAGATATTTGGAAACCCTGCATTGTCTGACATGTTCGTGGTGGAGCGGGCTCACAGGGTCCCAACTGCCCGCCCCATTCCTGGAGCAGCACCCCGCCCAATAATCGCAAAATTGCTTAACTTCAGAACCAAGATACAATCCTCCGGCTTGCAAGAGAGAAAGGGCACCTGCAATACGATGGAGATAACATCCAATTTTTTCCCGACTTCTCCCCTTCGGTCCAGGCCGTGCGCAGAACATTCACTTCGACCGCAAGACAACAAGTTGATGTATTCCATGCTCTACCCAGCCAAGCTACGTATCCAACATGACGGCAAGTCACAATTTTTCAATATGATGCTAACTTGTTTCTCGATAAGCTGGGGTGCAGACAAAACATAGACAACGTTAGACCCCGAAGAAGAGAACGATCCAATGGGGACCCACCCTGAGATTCATCTGCATCCGTCAATAGGCTGCCCTGAGACGCATAAGAACGATCCCCCGGATCCAGACTTCCATGTTAAACTTTAAGGTGCACTGGTCCTTGGAAGCTCCCTAGCGCCCCAAGTGCAGCTTAGTTATGTTTCGGGACCTTGGGAGGGGAAAGCTGATGGGCAAGTTGGGGGTTGCCCATGATTGGGAGGGAAATGGTTTGTTATTATGGAATTGTGCTTGTCAGGGGCCGTGCTCCCCCTGCCGCCGCCCGGGAACGCCCAACAGCTGTAGTACCATAGTCCGCTGACATCTAAAGATGCAGAAACTCAGAATCAACACATGTGGAACACCCCACGAAAAGGTGGTGCCTCACCCTGGCCAAAACCTACCTCAAAATTCAATTCCTCACGACATTCAAGCTAGCTACGTGGAACATCAAAGGTGGCAATAACCCGATCAAAACCAGGAGAATGACACAATACCTCCGAAGACACAAGGTGGACATCGCCTTGGTCCAGGAAACCCACCTCCTCCGGGAACGGAGTACCGGTGGGCCCGAGATTGGGGGTGCCACAGATACTTTGCGTCTTTTTCCACATACGCCAGAGGAGTGTCAATCCTAATAAATAGAACTCTGAAATTCAAATTACTTGCAACCAAAAGTGATGAGGACGGAAGGTCACTTCTACTACACGGAATTCTCGAAAACTCTGAATTCATAATAATAAATTCCTATGGTCACGCTCTAGCGCCCTCTACCCACAGACGGTTGCCACAACTTCGATTGGGAAATGACGCACCTGGGAGAAACAAGATCAGCAACTATCATATGGGCAGGAGACTTAAATACCACTCTAGACCCACAGAAGGATAAATCCCACCGACCTCCACAACTACTCCCAAAGCTGCGCGCCAGGTTCTGGAGATCTGTAGAGCATACGACTTAGTGGACATCTGGAGACGCCAACACGGCGAGTCCCGGGAGTACTCGTTCCACTCCTGGGTCCACCAAACCAGCTCCCGCCTGGATTACATCCTTGTATCCGCACACAGCCAAACTCAATGGTCGAATAGTCAAATACTGCCCAGAACCATGTCCGATCACTCGGCAGTAACAGTGGAATACACCCCACCAGACCAATCGGAGGGAAGGAGACACTGGAGACTCAAACCTGGGTCACTGCAGGATCAGGTGTTCGCAGCCGAACTCCGCACAGAAATCACAACATTCCTCGAAATCAATCAAGGATCGGTGGCGTCCGCTGGGACCCTGTGGGAGTCCTTGGAATGCTACATCAGAGGAGTCTGTTTATCCAAAGAGCAAGGAATTCTGAAACTCATTAGACGAGAACTGTCACAGAGCGAGACTCGCCTGAAAGAGCTTGAACAACTACAAACGACCAAACACGACCCTCAGGTGCTGGCGTCACTGAAGATAGAGCTTGATAAGTTCAGAGCAGCCGCAGATCGAGAACTGAAATTCCTCTCCCACGGCCATCGCGTCCGCCAGTAAGGAGAGGGGCAGAAACCAGGCACCCTTCTTGCGAGACTGATAGCAGCAGACCGAAAACCCACACAAATTGAGCTAATCCGAAACCTCCAAGAAACCCTGGTGTACAACGACAAGGAAATAGCAGAAACTTTTCGCATCTTTTATCAAACCCTATACACAACTAACTTTCACGCCACCCAAAGGGAACTGTCCCAATATCTAGCAGACATAGAATTATACTGGGTAGACACCATGTTAAGGGAACCCCTAAACGCACCTATCACTATTGAAGAAATCCTCCAGGCCATCAAAGACCTACCAGGCACCAAAGCCCCAGGCCCGGACGGGCTGATTGGTGAGTTCTATAAAACATTTGCGCCCATCCTTGCCCCATTATTATTACAAGTCTATAAGGAGGCACTAGAAGCCGGATCGCTCCCCCCGACCCTCTGTGAGGCGAACATGATACTACTCCACAAAACCGACAAACCCCCAGAGGAATGTGGATCATACAGGCCAATATCACTGATCAATTTAGATAACAAGATACTGGCCAAGATTCTAGCCTCCAGACTCATTCCTCTGATGCCCGCGATGGTTCTGGTGGACCAAGCCAGATTTATACCAGGCCGCAATACCACGTTCGGCATTAGACGCATGTTCGGAGTTTTAGAGGCGACAGACCCTGCACACCAGGCAGTGGCAGTCCTCCTCGATGCTGAAAAGGCCTTCGATTCTATCGAGTGGCCTATTCTTTTTGAAATCCTTCAGAGAATGGGCTTAGGTAAGAGATTCCTCCAACTGACAGCCCTACTATATAACCAGCCCCGATTCCACATCATTCTAGGGAAAACCAGATCAACGGCGATCAACCTTCAAAGAGGAACAAGCCAGGGATGCCCGTTGTCCACCCTGCTCTTTGCATTGGTGATGGAGCCCCTCGCCTGAGACCTTCGAGCTAAACACATACAAAGAGGCCTATCCTTCGGCCCTCATAAATTAATAATCTCCCTATACGCGCATGATATTGCCCTGTATATATGTGACCCGATAACAAACCTAAACCCAGTCATCCGTGACATAATAAGATTCGGCAACTTCTCCGGCTTAAAAATTAACCATAGTAAATCAGTCATATTCCCACTCACCCCCGAGACCCATAGCTTCCAAGACGATTGTGGTTTTAAATGGGAACGCGCAAATGTACGCTACCTAGGCATTCAATTGGCCAAAGACCACCAAACACTGTTCCAAGACAACTACGGTAAAGTAATCCAAGCATTACAAGGGAAAGTCGACAGATGGAAATCACTTCCACTCACCCTATGGGGCAGAGTGTCATTACTAAAAATGGTGATACTCCCCAAACTCCTCTACCTGTTCGGAAATCTCCCCCTGCTAGTGCCCCAAAAACAGCTCCACCATTTAAAAAGCATAATCCTGGAACTTCTTTGGGTGGGCAAGCCAGCCAGAATAGCTTACCAATCACTAATAGAACCTGTTAAAAAAGGTGGAATGGCTCTCCCCGACGTAGAACGCTACTATTGGGCATCACAAGCCCAATTCCTCGGGCACTGGTACGCTACGCAATTCATTCGCCCTCATGTCCAACTAGAACGGGCCTTGGCTTCCCCCAACCTGCTCAGAGCAACCATCCTCGGCCTGACCCACACCCCACATAAAATCCTAAATACGGTCCTTTCTACCATAGCAATATGGAAGAAAATAGCGTTGAAGTGTGGGATCCAGACCAGATTCTCCCCTTTACTCCAGGTAAAATTCATTCCCGGAGTCCCATTAACCACAGAAAAAGTCTTCCTAAACTGGGTTGTCAAGCTAAAACTTAAAACCATAGGTGACCTCTTTGTTGACGGACACTTCCTCACACCCGAACAGGCCAGATCCTGCGGAGCCTCTACTGCCCTAGACTCGTTTATCTATTTCTGCCTCAGAGGCGCCCTACATACTATACTACCCTTGTTCCCACGACAGCCCGAGACATGGCAATTGCTCCATTGGGTTATCCAGTCGCAGGGTGAGGGCAAGCTAGTCTCGATGCTTTACAGATCCTTATTGCAGACACAGCTCCAAGCCCGGTAACACCTAAAGTGAGGTGGGAAAAAACCCTCCAGACCACATTCCAGGACGAAGATTGGGAATACACTCTGGCGCAAACCCAGAAGATATCCCTAAATACCAGGCACAAACTGATCCACCTAAAATATATACATCAAGCATACCTCACCCCAGCCAGAATTCACTGCTACCATTCCTCAACCCCCCAACAGTGCGGCCGATGTAGCGCCCCAACGGCAGACTTCCTCCACCTAGCTTGGGCCTGCCTGAGGTTACAGCACTTCTGGGAATCGGTTCTGGAAAAGACAGCGGCAATAGTGGACGTACCCATAGAACCCAACCCCAAAATCACTCTTTTGGGACTCACCAAACACTTTCCCCCCACAACACGCAAACTTGGAGGGTTGCTGTTACTGTTGGCGCGCAGAAGAATTGCGATGTCCTCGGGGAAGGGTCCCGCGCCGACCACACAGCAATGGCAAAACGATATATCATACTGCCAAGACACGGAAACAAACTTCACCAAACTGTTACCCTTACACGCCCGGCCACCTGACATCTGGGGCCCCTATATAGCTTATCTAATGTCCAACGCAGACAGCGAGGCTTCCTGAGACGCATCACCTGAACCTCATTGGAATCCCACGGACACAAGTCCCACCGTGAACAATACAACTAACCACGAACCGCTACAGACCCAGGCTTGGTTATAAGGCGAAGAGGGGCGGAGGACAATGGAGGGGGGGAGGGCATGAGAAGCACAAGTAATTCCATGTATGTTATGTTATAATTTGATTTTTGAAAATTCAAAAATAAAATTAAAAAAAAATATATATCTTTGTAAGGCATCCCAGAACTTTTTATCCTCGACTTCAGGTCTATATTGCCGGTTACGTTTATCTTCTTGCGCCTTGTTCTCTTCGGGATTGTGATGTCTATATCGCCCTTGCCACTTTCCACAATGGTATGGTCTGTAAAGGTCTTCTGTTCTTGAGATGTAATGTTGTTTGCAGGGACCACTTTCTTTCTTTGTCGAGTTATTTTCTTCAGGTGGCCTCGACTCTCTGCTTTCCGACACAATGAAGCCTAACTGTTCGATTTCTTGGAACACTCCTCTTGACATGTCTTGGATACAGTTTGTGTTCACGTGAAGGTACGCTTTTGCTATCTCCCCTCTGCGGTATGGTTCCACGAGTTTAAGATGTTACGTCCTTATTTGTCTCAGTAATTTCATTTTCCTTGTTATTGTTAGGACATTTTTTCTGTTGAGGATCATATATCCTTCAGTTCGTTTGGCTTGTTCTAATTTGAAGATGAGTATTCCTTCCTAGCCTTTTCTTTACCTCAGAGATCCAGAGTCGGTCTTTTCAAGGGTCTTTTGTTGTTCAGGTACTAATTGCTGCCCGTCTTCTTTTTTTTTTTTGAGTTGTATCTGAAGATTCTTTGTTGTAGCCTTTGTCGTATTGGCGACTTTGAGTGGTGTTCTCCGGGTCACAAATACAGTTGCGAGTTTTATTTGTTTCTGCTTCGCTCCTATGTGATCCTGCAGATACATGTCTGACTAATTTGTGTCTCTTCGGTGATAAAATGCCTTTTTCCTCACTATTGGGAGTTTACTTTTTTCTTGTCTCAGAGTCAGTCTCCCAATGCTGCGACAGATTTATGAGGTCTGAGTTCACCAGGAATTCGTGTGCTGATCTTGGAGATCTTGTTAGATCTACTACTTTGAGGCCAGACCATGTGTCGCCCTGCTCTCCGAGCTCTTCATGATTGCTTGTGTGGCCTTTCTCCATTGCTTTTTGATCATTTTTGCTCTGATTATTTGTTTTATCTGACTCCGCCAGTTGATTTGACAGTTTCAGGACAGTTTGTTGTTTCACTGTTTTCGGTAGATCTTTTAGTGCTTTGTCCATTATTGATGTGGTTTCCATTTCCACAACTTCTTTAGTTTTTCTTTTGGTTTTCATAGCTTCGGCGCTGGCTTTGGGTGAGGCCATAGCAGGGCCTTCCCTCAGTCTTTTATCATCCTTGAAGAGTTGGATATTGATTTCGGCTTGTAGCGTTTCCACTAATTTTTCAAGCATTGACACTTTAGGTTCCAAGGCTTTTTGTTGGTTAGTGTTGTTGGTCTCTGTCGCTCTTATATATCCTTCTATGAACTTCATTTTAGTGTCCATGTTGGTGAGGACTGCGGTGTTATCTTGCCCACTATCTTTTATTGACTCATACAATTTCCCAAAAGGGGCTAAAGCAATGGTGATAGCCGACATTATCGTTAACATGTCTGATTTTTTTATTGGTGAGTCTTTTGGGGTTACTGCTGAAATTTCACTGAGGCGCAGATTCTTTGGGGAGGTGAAAATATTTGGTCGTTTGTTACTGACACGAGGTGAATCAATAGCCTCTCAAATCACTGAAGAATTTAAATCCTGATGGGGCTCCGATACCTGGGCTTGGATCGACTTCCTATTTGTAAGCTCTTCTTGTGGTCTTGCCTCTGTGTCCCCCTTTTTTCCACTTGGATGTCAGTTTTGTCCTGTGTTTATGTGGGCCTTTGTCCAAGCATGACATTGGGCCTTTTCCTGCTGTTCTTGTGGGTTGGCCACTGCGTTTGGTGGGGCAGATTTTTGTACGGAAATATGCCTTGGTGACATAGACGCCTGCTCTGGCATTTTTCTGTTCTTTGTGTTTTGCAGAGAGGTCTCCTTTAGGAGGGGCATTTTGTCTCTGGTTTCGGTATTTGTGGTTGAGTGGGCTGTGTCTGGCTGCATGTTGGGCTCAATGTTTCGCTTGATTTCCCCCGCCTGTGGTTGGTTTCGATTAATTCTTTTCACTGGCGAGGTAACCTCTGGAGTGGTATTTCCTGTCCCACTATTAGGAGATTTATCTGTTGCTGTGTCGATTTTGCGGAGTTTGTTTGTTGGTGTAAGTTCCAGAGTGGCTTCCAGCAGCTCCGCGTCTGATAACTAGATGTCTGTGTCCAGTTTTCTCTTTTGGTAGTTGGTGAAGAATGACTTGAGGGGACAAGACAGAAGTGGTTTTGGTAGAAACTGTCCCATGCTTGCACCTTTTTTTGGGGGGGTTTTGTAGTGTGGCCGTTGTGTTCTTCCTCTTGTCAGAAGCTGCTGGTTTCATTGCGTTCTTCAGCTTGCTAAATTTTGTGTTAGCCATATTTTGAGATTTCGCTTGTTTTTTTATTGTTTTCTCTTAAACTTGGCTCCCTGCCGGTTGACTTTTAGGAGGGTACTCCTGCACTCTGCGTCCGCGTCCGAATCTGGTTCGGAATTTTCTTCATCTTGATTCCTCTCTGCATCACTTTCACTTTCTCCCTCACTGGCTTGGACTTCCAGGAGGTACTCACCACCGCTAATATTTTGATGTTTTGATGACATTAAATTGTGTTTACTGTGTGGCGGTAAGTGTGGTATCTGGGGTTCTACATGTACCATAGCTTTTATGCATGTCTGGTTGCCCACCAGTTGGGGGTTTTGTTTATTGTGTCTTCCATTTGTGCTGGTTTCTCGAGTGCCACCGATCTTCCTGGCTCGTGCTCCTGGGTGTCAGGCAAGACTGCTCCATCGCATTCCCCCGTCCCTGCCGGAGCTCTTTCCTTGCCTTTGTTGCTGTTTGTGGCGAGATCGGGCCCCCCCATCGGAGACAGAGCAGGCCGAGAGCCGCTGTTACCTGGCTCTTCGCTAGCGCGGACCCGCTCAGAGTCCTGCAGAGGCTGCCCTCTGGCCGCCTCTGTTGGATACTCACTCGCCTCAGCGGTAGGCGGGCCGCTGGTCGCTTCAGGCCGGCTCATCTCCTTACTTGGCTCCTCGTGTTTCTGGACATGATTCGAGTCACCGCCACCGGTCCCAGGCTCCAACGGCTTTGCTGTAGGTGAGACGTTGTTTCCCCCTGATTTTGGGAGACTTACTTCCGGGTCCTGTGTGTTTTTGTTGCTTCTTAGCCGGCGACGGCTTGAATCTACTTCCACTTCCAGGGTAATGTTGAGGCTGATCTCCTGGGCTTGATTTGCTGCCACTGACATCATTACTGTCTCTGTCTTTTTTTTTTTATTTTTAGAACCGAACTGGCCACAGGGGGCCGAGGTCTCTGTACACGCGGGCTCTCGATCGCCCTTTCCATTTTTTCCACGTCTGCCGCGGACTGCAGCAGACTGCCTCTCACCTCGCCTCTCAGCTCCGCTCAGCGCTCTGCGGTGTGGAGGTGTAGAAATAGGGACCTCCCACCAGTTAGCACTGTAGACAGACTGCAACAGACTGCCTCTCACCTCGCCTCTCAGCTCCGCTCCCTAATGTCATTGCAGCACTTGACTGCACCACATTTGACATTGTAGTCTCCATTGCAGTTGAGCCTGCATACCAGAATCGTAAACAGTAAAATTCCTTGAACATCCTGATGACCTGTGATGTGGATCTGGTCAGCAGCCACTGCTGCACATAATTCCTAGGTTCCAAACAAAATTCCATGGTCCTGCAGAGCAGCAACTTCCCTGCATACATGGACAAACCGTGAATAGCATATCTGGCTCTTGGATAAGTATGACATCTGATGATTACGCCGAACAGAGGCACATATGGAAACATGCATGAGATCATATGTGCAGAAACTAAGTCCCATAAACAATATACCATGTGGCACTCATAACTAATGCTGGCCACAGAGACACCTGAGGACATACAGCATAGCCCTGCATGTGCCCACTCACAGCCATTACCAACCCTCCACCCCTAGTGCAGTACAGGAAGTCAGCTCTACACACATATGAGCACACAAAGTCCAACAGTACAATAGTAAATGAAATGAACATTCAGAAGCAACATAGTCATATTGATCACTCTGTTTTTAATCTGTTTCAGGTAAATCAGGCTACCCGCTGCTACCATGGTTTTTGACACCGGTGAGGAGCCCTAGTACATCGCGGGGGACCGCTAACGAAGCACGCAATAGGACCAGGACATGCATAAATTGCATGTTTCTACTACTTAAGGGAAGGTTCAGGTTCCTCCACCAGACAGGCAGGGCCCTAATTTATACTCCAGCCAAAGTGGGTGAGATTGTCATCACATCAATGTGTGTATACGCCGGAATATACCAATGCCTCCAGATGAGGACATTCCATGCCCTGCCTCAGGTGATGACAGGGTATCTCACAAAAGATGTGAGGAATTGAGAGAAGGATGTTTTTGTCATGATGACCCCCCAGTCACACCCTGAACTCGGACATATTCCACACAATCCCACACATACCCCACACAATATTCCCAGACTGCACGGTAGAGTCACACAGGGGCAGCACATACGTAGTTGGACCATACTAGTGCATGGATGGTGAACGATGCTCCACTCCAAGATGGCCACCATTATAGACAGCAAGAACCAACAGAGCACACATCACATGAGAAGTCAGCAGTTCATGGACTCCATGTTCGGTGGAAAGGCTAATTAAGCCACACATACCCTGGCACACGTGCTCAACGTTCAGACTTCCAATGCTGCAACAGAACATGAGAGCTCCACAGCTCACTCCTATGACTTACCTGGAAATTCCTGCTCCCGGCACCTCCTGCAGCTCTTAGACTCCACCAGGGCCTATCAGGAAGGAAAAGACCCACGTTAGTCTCACAGACATGCTGCAGACTGAACATTCTTTGAGCACTTAAGCTGTCGGCATTACTTTCCTTGTTTCACTGCCACCACAGTCTTCTCTGCTTCTTGCTTCAGATGTGCAAGACAAAAAAGAGGCACATTAGGAAGGAAAGACACATGTTAACCCCTATGGACGCTTCGCAGACTTTGGGTGACATTCTTTGAACTCTTACGCTTTTTGGCATATTTACCAACAAAGTGGTCTGGAGTGTACAGCTGTCATTGCGGACTCCCTTATATTGCACTGCAGACCACCTGCAAGGATTAAAATCGGCATATCTCAGACACTGGATCAGATATTTTCAGAACTTGGTGAAGCTGTGCCTTTTGAACCAGTGAAGTAACTGGTCCAAGATGCATTTTCCAGCGCCACCTACACACACCATGTGAGTTGTCCCACCCAGCGGTAGGAGTTTTGGAGGGGTAGTAGGGAGACATAGGACCCTTTTGAACTCCCTTTTCTCCGATCCACATCATGGACAGAGCCGAGTGGCAAATCCTTATATACCTCACACATCCATCCCTTCCACTGTGACTGTGCTAGTGCACCATTTGAGTGTCTATTGTGGTTGAGGCAGGAGTGGTGAGAGCAATCACAAGGAGTGCAGGACATCCTTGCAAGACCCCTCAGGTAAGAGTTACAGTTGTGTCCGGCAGGACATTATGAGCAACTATTTCTGAAATCACATGCACTATACACTTAACTGCCACTGTTTTCACATGCATCACTATAATTAAATGAACTCTGGATCCACTGGCTGTAGCACAAAATGATTTATTTTACAACTGTTCACCTCATACACCACCATGACCCTCCCCAAAACCATGACCCTCCCCACACCCTCATCCCCAACACCATGACCCTCCACACCCTCATCCCCAACACCTTGACTCTCCCCAAACCCTCATCCCGAACATCATGACCCTCCCCACATCGTTGTGGTCTCCCGTCTGTCACATAAATGTGTCCACTATTTCCTCCTCTTGTCCCCTTTCCTAATTGGTGTGGATGCACAACTGGTGTGGTGCTGTGAGTGCATTGGTGTTGTGCTTGGCACAGATCCCTCAGTTGGGTTGGCTGACACAGAACTGGCAGGTTCACAGCCCCGGAGGTACTGCATGGTGAGGATGATGGCCCTGGACATGGTCTCATGGGTAACAGACATATGCTCAGCCAACTTTTGTATCCTTTGACTCATGAAGGTGTTGCTGGCAGTGGTGTCAGTATCACAGTGACACAAATGGTGCAGGGCAGTGGCCACCCGCATTGAAGCACTGGGAACCACATCCCTCATTCCCTGTGAGTTTCTCAGTGGTCCTGAACTATCCACTGCATTGCCTCCTGGCACTGCTCGATCTAGGTGAGCCTCTCCCATATGGCACTGAGGGTGTGTTCTTGCAACTGGCCTGGGAGACGGATTGAGGCACCATCCCTGCAGGCCAGCTGCCTGTTCTCCATGCACCTCATCATCCACAGGTGTGGATTCTGTGTCCTCAAGATGGTGCGAATGGCGGGCACAGTGAGATGACAAAGGGGAAGGTCTAGGGTGCATGGGCAAGATGCAGGGTAGGGGGGATTAATCTGGGGACATCTGCCTTACAGGGGCATGTGGCGAGGTTGAGCCAATGTTGGAAGACTCAAGTGCTGCTGCCTCAGCGGATGCAGTGACCTGGTCCTGTGCCTTTATGTTGTCTGCACTTGTGTGGGTGGGTTGCACGTCAGACGAGTCAACAGTGGTGGAAGGTTGCTCAGTGGTGGGTGGTCCTGCAGGCTCCGTCATGGCCAGAGTTGGGCTCAACTGTGGCAGGTGTGCCTGTGCCCCCAGAGGTGGCAGTAGGAGTGCTCTTGGACAGGGGGGTTCTCAAGGTCATTTGGGAACTTCCCTTCCTGGGTGGAGACTTTTTGCCACTTCCAGGGGCAGGTGTGCTGGATATGCTGGTGCCTTCAATGGGATCCTAGGAGTCTTGCATGCCTGTTGGATGACAAGGAACATTGCATTGATACCCTTGTTGGAATGTTGTAGGGTGTGCTCTCATGAAGTGTTCCATGTATGCCTCTTCTAAACCAGAGATCATTGCATGTGGAATTCCACAGGGGGCATGATTATCTCCCGTTCTTTTTAATATCTTCTGCTGCCCGCTGTGTGATCTCTTGGACTCAATTGGACTCCACTTTACTTACTATGTAGATGATATGCAGCTCGTATTCAAGCTGAGTGGAGACTATGCAAAGGATGCTATCTTTGTTACATACATGTATGAAAAGATATGTATCTGGATGGCAGAACATAGTCTGTGCCTTAATAGCTAGAACACTGACTTCCATGTCTTTGGATCAGCTCAAGCAAGAGAAAAACTAGGAAACTCATACGCTAGCTTCTGTATAGACCAGCATCGTAAAAAAACAGTAACTAAGGTTTAAACATTTGGTGTTATAATTGAAGCATTGCTTAATGCAGATGCCCAAGTTGCTAGCGTAATGAAAAAATACTCAGTATTATCTGAGACTTCTGCTACTTGTTAAGCCTTTTATGTCTGACAACAATTGCGTCACCCTGGTCAGAGCCTTGAACATGCCAAGGCTTGACTATTGTAATGCTTTGCTATGCGAAGCGAGAAAATCCTGTGTCACCAAGTTACAGATTTTGTAAAATGACACTGTCAGAGTTATAAAAAATATCCCTAAATGCGAACACATATCACTCCATAAGAGAAAACTGCACTGGCTCCCTGTAGAAGCCAAGATAGAGTTCAAAGTTAACACCATGACGCACAAATGTCTGTTTGGAAGTTCACATAGATATCTGAAAGAGCGCCTTATTGTTCAGAGATCTAATAGGGTTACTAGATCTAAGGATTCCATGCAACTGGCATGCCCTATATATAGATGGGTCAAGGGCAAGAACGGTCATAACCAGTGAAGGCAGTCCTAGCATGGAAGAAGCTGCCAGTAAGCCTGCACTGTGAGGAAAATCATACTGCCTTTAAAAAATAACTAAAGACCATACTATTCTGTCAGCCTAGGCTTTATCGCTCTCTTTCCCCTCCCTCTCTCTTGACCTGTTTCTCCGTGCCATGATGCCTGTGGGCTATGGCGTCAACAAACATAAATAAATAAACAAATGTACTATGGGGGCACAGGGTGCTACGGCCCCATGGGTGCCTTCTTCATGTGGCAGACAGTATGATGGATTACTGGCTTGATGGTTGGGTGTGCATATGGACAGTTGGGAAGGTGCACCTTGCCTGGACAGTGGTTTCATTTGCTTTATGGTTGTCCAAGGTGATGGGTCTCCATTTAGTACCCACCCAATGTTGTTTGCATATCCTGTTCTACTGTTAGTTGAGGGGTGCCCTGCAAGCTATGGTGGTGCGAGTATGACATTTGGTGGGACACAATCTTCATATAGGCCTTCCTTTCACTGATCTGTTGCACTTCTTGTTAGTCTGAGTTGGAAATCTAGAGGTGTTGATTTTCTGCCATATGTTATGTGTGTGCCAGCTATTTGGCTGATGCGTCTGTACATGGGTGTTTGACATGCTGGCAAGAGGTGGTGATGACATAACATGTGATTGGGTGACTGTCCATGATACTTGCTGTCCCATGGTAGTTCTATGTGTCCTACATAAGGGCCTCCTCCTTCTCCATGGTGAGTCGTTTAGGGGATTCAAACCTTCCATGCCTCCTGGTGTACATTCCTGTGGTGTGACATTGATTGCTTGTGTATTGGCTGGATAAATCTCTGCTGCATGACTGGAAGTATATGTATGTTGATATTATATTGGTGGTGTTGTGCAATGGGCCCATAATTCACATATGTACTCACCAGGGTCTCCCTGGTGCTGGCTCTGCCATTCCCGCACCCTACAGGCCCGACATATGGAGGATGCTGCTCACCATCTCCTCCCAGGGTATCAGCTGCAATGGGGCAACAGTTCCTCCACTAGTGGCTGCTATCTTCTGATGGTGGTTGGAGACGAGGGTGGAGACCTGGGCCTTGAGGTCATTTCACCTACGGCTATCACCTTGTCCTGGATTTCTGCCCAAATTGCATTCTTACGATGTTGGGACTTATTCTGCTTTTGTAACCATACAGCAGCACCTCTTCATGGGCCACCACCTGCTCTGCAAGCACTCAGTAAATGTTGGCTTCTGTAGCCACATTTCAGGCACCTTGCCCTTGCCTTTATAACCAGACATGATTTTCCTGTTTTAGAGGGTTGGATGGTACTTCCTTAATGGTGATTTTGAGTGAATTGAGTTTTTAAAGAAGGCCGCCGATGAACTTCGCGCCATGGCAAGTTCCCATTCAGCGGTAATCCCGCCAGTGGAATTACTGTATGATAATTCCTCCAATTTACTGCAGAAATGGTTATTGCACTGAAAATTAGCAGATTTACCATTGGTGTACTGTTTTAAGCAGCAGAGGCAGACAATGTCTATGCAGGGCTGTTTGAAGGCACAGTGGGTCTTTTCCCATAGTGCTTGAGGCACTTTGACCTCAAATGGTTTCTGGCCCCGCGGAAATGCAAAGTACAATATGTTTTCTAAACAAACAGTACATTAATGATGATAACTATCTATTTTAGTCTGAAAGAATAACTCCTCCATTTTTCAATCCTACACTTGATTTGAAAAAAGGAAATGGTGTGGAAATACAATCCCTATCATATGGGAGCTGTAAGCTGTAAAGTACATAAAGTGTCACCTTGCAATTTAATCAGAACAGCAAATTAAACTGGGTCTACAAATCAGGTTTTAAAAGCATCTTACCATCACAAAGCTTGTTTTTTTAAATGACAGGTGATCATTTGTACCAAAAAGGACACAACGTTTTGAAATGAATTAGTACTACTATTGAAGCATTATAATATTTTGCTTAACAAAGGTTTGGTTCTTTATCACACTATAACTTTTCCATTCCAAACAATTCTCAGTAATTCTGCTTGCACTGCTTCTGTGAGATCTCTCTGAAGAAGGATGCGCTTATCCAACCCCATTCAGAACCCTTTTGCATTTTTTACATTTAGCTAACTGAACCACGTGGTTAAAGCAAGAGGTCTTTTTTGACTTGCATATCTGATCCATCAACCATAGTCTGTTTTTAAAGCACATGAAAAGGGGATGTTACCCTTGGCCAACGGGCCTAAATATGAAGAGGAGACAGGATACTTGGTGTGCACCATATGACTTTATTTAACAACTGCTTCTTCCCCTCCCCTTTCCCCTGAGGCTCCTCCTCTTCCTCCTCTGAGAGGGTCCCTCTTAAAGGGCACCTACACCTTCCTTCATAAAAGGGGAGAACCCTGCTCAGTCATGACACACAGGTGTCACTGGCTTTTGTTAACAGGACAGGAATGCCAAATACTGGCCAAACATTGTCTCAGAATCATTGCAGGTACCAGTGTTTTATGTACAGGAAATGGAACATGGGATGTCGGAAGGGTGAAAGGCAATACTTTGGAGCATGACTTTTCCTTACCTCTGCTATAGCAAATGTGAGAAGGTGGTCCATTTTAGGGATTTTATAAGAGAATACTTTAGAGACTCTAAATAAGTGTGAAACAAAGTCCTTGAACACTCTTGCCACTATTTGGGGCTATTGACTGAGTACACAAGATGGCTGTCATCAGTTTAGGCCAATCAGGGTTTCCCTGCTGCCACTCTCTGTGTGCTTTTATGTGCTGCTGGATTGACAGGTCAGAAAAATGGGAGACTGGCTACCCTTCCCTTACTTTTTACAGGGCACTCAATGCTTGCCCTTCCCAGATTGACCTAACCATCAGCTGTTATTTGTGCTTCTGGTTTATGAGAGATTATCACTTTGCTCAATTGTTTTTGTGTTCCAAAAACAATGTTATTCTTATAAAACATAAAAAAGCCTAGACAATAGCGTCATTGTTAATTCACAATGATAAACAAAACGACATACACATTCAGATCATGTGCATGTAAACAAAAATTCTCAATACATAACGCAGTAGGTGCGGTAATACTTATACACAGACAAAATATGGTGACTGGGTGTTAGTATGATAGTGATATCCCTACTGTCTCATCAGAAACACATAGGTGTACATGGGGCCTCATTATGAGGCTGCCGGTTCGGTACCAATGGTACCGGTAAGCTTGCCGGTTACAATGTTACCGGACCCGCAAACTACGAGGTCTGCTCACGGGTGCCTTTTCGCCCACCAGGTCTGACCTGGCCGGGGATCGACACCCACGAGCAGACCATGCCGGATGCACCGGCACCGTTCATGAATGGTGCCGGTACATCCGGCCTCCCCATTGAGCCCTAAGGGGCTCGAATGGGGAGCAGTTTTTTTTCTGGGGCCCGGGAATGGGCAATAACAGAGTCTGCTGGGGCTGTAAAGCCGCAGTAATTGCCCATTCCCAGGAGCCAGAAAAAAATGACTCCGGCAGCAGCCTACTGCCAGAGTCATAATGAGACCCATGGTGTCTTTTCTATTCTGAAGAGCACAGAATAAGTCAGGTTTCTTATTCCAAAGGTTGACACGTGTTTCGGCTCTCAATATGTGTTACACTGTACTCGCGTGTACATGGTTGGTTAGTTGGGGAGCCATCTTCAGGACATACACTTCATTTTAGTGCAGCAATAGTCAGACTAACTTCCCCGTTACTTCACCGTTATTATCTTGTAGAAGGTTTCTACGTTGAACAAAGCAAAATTGGATACAACACAAATAGACCAAATTACCAGAACACAAGAAGGCAACGTTTTGTAACACCTCGAATAGCTCAAGCGGCAGTGATTCAGGCAGTGTACGAACTCTTCCTACACCATCCACATCAGGACCCCCCCGGTACCAACACCACAAGGTTTTTTTCAAGGATGGAGCAGAACCTGACAGTACGGAGCCCGTTGGATGAGAACCCGCCAGTGGAACCCCACACAACAGCAGAATTGGTAATTCCGCTCTTTAATTTAACAGACTACCCATTGTCCACACAAAAAATGTCACTATTGAGCAAGGGCCTGAGTTTTGTGCCCACTGCACAAGGGAATACCTTTGAGACAGAAATAGAACTGAGATGTTTTTTAGAACAGCCCAATCAAATATTTTTTCTCTCAGACGCCCACAGAACGGACCATCTGAGGTGAGCATCACTGGTTCCAGCCACCCGTAAATAGAGTTCATGCCGTGTACACATCCACTAACGTAACAGCATTACATTGATGGCAGACGTGCATGCATACACAAGTAACATGTTGTAACATCCCACCAGACATTTATGCCTTTACACAGGGCGGAACTGCTTTACAAGCTGCCCTACATAGATTTTACTGAGCCTAGTGCGCCCACATGAGATCATCCACACTGCATTTCGCTCTATAGTCACACTAATGAATATATAAGTGACATCCATCATGCATTTTTCCACAAACTTTCTCCTCATCTATGCATTTCCCCTCATAGATCCTTTCTCTTATTTGTGGGGTGTAATGCATTTAAGATTTCTATGAAAAACGCCAAATGTTAAACTTACACCAATGAATGAAAGAGACCTATTTAGATGGGAGAGGGTGCGTGACATCAATATTTACATGGCATATTCTTAAAGAAAGTTTGGGAGAAATGATTTTATGGCCGCAACACACTTTTTAGTCACGGTGCTCATGTTGTCATAACAAGATCACCAACACATCACATCTGTATAATTAAAAGAGCTATCTTTATGGCAGAGTTTATCATCAAATGCAATTTTTGAGACATTTGTTTATGATATGCTTCATATTTTGCACCTGTAGATGGAATGATGCCCAGGTTGTTGTTGGTGGTAATGGCTCAGTGTTGTTTTATAAATACACACCCCTGGTTTAGCCTCACTAAAACACTTGCATACGGTGCCACAGGACTTTTCATTCCAGCAACCTGGCCTTTTCCACTTATCATGCTCGAGTCACGTCACCATGACAACGCCTCCCAAGTTTTCATAACGAGGCTTGGAGTGCATGGTAACCAAGGAAACCCCCAAAAGCCCCGTCCGCACTCTGATGGCTGGCTGTTCCACCATAACGCAATACTAATCGGTGAGCCTGTGTCATTCATGAAACACTAGCAATCTGTGTAATTGGAAATGCATTATATCTGTCCTAGCCGCATCACGGCAGTATATGTAGTTATGCTATTGCCAAGAACATTCACACACGTACCGCATGTTGATCAGAAGTGAACCGCAGATCCACGCTGCATTCACTATAATAGCATGAGCAGCATGCTTGATAGCATTTCACTGTAAAGCTAGCCTGCAATGTTCAGGACCTTTACTTTAAAAAGAAAGTATTCTGCCTATGAGCAGGAGGCTGTAACATGTGTTCAACAACACAGCCTGCATTGTATTGGCACAGAAACCGGTCGGAGGAGAACACCTGTGGCTGAGAAGGTGTACTGTGCAGGGAACTGGAGTGCGCCCCTCTCCTCCTTTTTTTCTCACCATATTTCCAAGTTTTCTGAAGGGTGGAATCTTCAGAAATCTTGTTGGGTGCTGCACCGGGGTAATTTATGCCCTACTTTGGAGTGCCTCACTGTAGGCTACTCCCCCCCCCCTTTCCCCACTGTGGGATTGGGTGTGAGTCTGTTCCCTGCAAACCTGATGACTACAGCTACCAGAAGTCCTTGCAGCACAATCCTCACTAAGTGTTAACACCTGCACTTGCTGTGAGCTGCAAGTTAAGACAGCCTCCCTGATGACGTGTATTGGCACAGAAACCGGTCGGAGGAGAACACCTGTGGCTGAGAAGGTGTACTGTGCAGGGAACTGGAGTGCGCCCCTCTCCTCCTTTTTTTCTCACCATATTTCCAAGTTTTCTGAAGGGTGGAATCTTCAGAAATCTTGTTGGGTGCTGCACCGGGGTAATTTATGCCCTACTTTGGAGTGCCTCACTGTAGGCTACTCCCCCCCCCTTTCCCCACTGTGGGATTGGGTGTGAGTCTGTTCCCTGCAAACCTGATGACTACAGCTACCAGAAGTCCTTGCAGCACAATCCTCACTAAGTGTTAACACCTGCACTTGCTGTGAGCTGCAAGTTAAGACAGCCTCCCTGATGACGTGTATTGGCACAGAAACCGGTCGGAGGAGAACACCTGTGGCTGAGAAGGTGTACTGTGCAGGGAACTGGAGTGCGCCCCTCTCCTCCTTTTTTTCTCACCATATTTCCAAGTTTTCTGAAGGGTGGAATCTTCAGAAATCTTGTTGGGTGCTGCACCGGGGTAATTTATGCCCTACTTTGGAGTGCCTCACTGTAGGCTACTCCCCCCCCCTTTCCCCACTGTGGGATTGGGTGTGAGTCTGTTCCCTGCAAACCTGATGACTACAGCTACCAGAAGTCCTTGCAGCACAATCCTCACTAAGTGTTAACACCTGCACTTGCTGTGAGCTGCAAGTTAAGACAGCCTCCCTGATGACGTGTATTGGCACAGAAACCGGTCGGAGGAGAACACCTGTGGCTGAGAAGGTGTACTGTGCAGGGAACTGGAGTGCGCCCCTCTCCTCCTTTTTTTCTCACCATATTTCCAAGTTTTCTGAAGGGTGGAATCTTCAGAAATCTTGTTGGGTGCTGCACCGGGGTAATTTATGCCCTACTTTGGAGTGCCTCACTGTAGGCTACTCCCCCCCCCTTTCCCCACTGTGGGATTGGGTGTGAGTCTGTTCCCTGCAAACCTGATGACTACAGCTACCAGAAGTCCTTGCAGCACAATCCTCACTAAGTGTTAACACCTGCACTTGCTGTGAGCTGCAAGTTAAGACAGCCTCCCTGATGACGTGTATTGGCACAGAAACCGGTCGGAGGAGAACACCTGTGGCTGAGAAGGTGTACTGTGCAGGGAACTGGAGTGCGCCCCTCTCCTCCTTTTTTTCTCACCATATTTCCAAGTTTTCTGAAGGGTGGAATCTTCAGAAATCTTGTTGGGTGCTGCACCGGGGTAATTTATGCCCTACTTTGGAGTGCCTCACTGTAGGCTACTCCCCCCCCCTTTCCCCACTGTGGGATTGGGTGTGAGTCTGTTCCCTGCAAACCTGATGACTACAGCTACCAGAAGTCCTTGCAGCACAATCCTCACTAAGTGTTAACACCTGCACTTGCTGTGAGCTGCAAGTTAAGACAGCCTCCCTGATGACGTGTATTGGCACAGAAACCGGTCGGAGGAGAACACCTGTGGCTGAGAAGGTGTACTGTGCAGGGAACTGGAGTGCGCCCCTCTCCTCCTTTTTTTCTCACCATATTTCCAAGTTTTCTGAAGGGTGGAATCTTCAGAAATCTTGTTGGGTGCTGCACCGGGGTAATTTATGCCCTACTTTGGAGTGCCTCACTGTAGGCTACTCCCCCCCCCTTTCCCCACTGTGGGATTGGGTGTGAGTCTGTTCCCTGCAAACCTGATGACTACAGCTACCAGAAGTCCTTGCAGCACAATCCTCACTAAGTGTTAACACCTGCACTTGCTGTGAGCTGCAAGTTAAGACAGCCTCCCTGATGACGTGTATTGGCACAGAAACCGGTCGGAGGAGAACACCTGTGGCTGAGAAGGTGTACTGTGCAGGGAACTGGAGTGCGCCCCTCTCCTCCTTTTTTTCTCACCATATTTCCAAGTTTTCTGAAGGGTGGAATCTTCAGAAATCTTGTTGGGTGCTGCACCGGGGTAATTTATGCCCTACTTTGGAGTGCCTCACTGTAGGCTACTCCCCCCCCCTTTCCCCACTGTGGGATTGGGTGTGAGTCTGTTCCCTGCAAACCTGATGACTACAGCTACCAGAAGTCCTTGCAGCACAATCCTCACTAAGTGTTAACACCTGCACTTGCTGTGAGCTGCAAGTTAAGACAGCCTCCCTGATGACGTGTATTGGCACAGAAACCGGTCGGAGGAGAACACCTGTGGCTGAGAAGGTGTACTGTGCAGGGAACTGGAGTGCGCCCCTCTCCTCCTTTTTTTCTCACCATATATATATATATATATATATATATATATATATATTTATTTATTTTCTCGCAATGCAGATAAACAAGAATAAGAATTGATATTCGTTCTGTCTGTCACTACAGAGCAGAAAGCCCCGCATTTGCTGGAAAACAACACCACCAGCTGAATTAATTCACTGTCCACAGTCAATGTCTCTCCTTAAGACCCAACTAGAGGTAAATCTCTCACCTGAATAACAAAATTGATTTGATGCTGAACCTTAAAACGAAATAGAAAAAAAACAGACAATGCATATGTCTCTAATCCTTAGTAGCAAGACACTGCCAAAACGTAGAAGAAATCTGAAATCCGGGTACCAAGGAATGGAAAGCCACTTCACATCTCCCTACTACCCCTGCCTTGTTATAAGGAAGCCTTCTTTTCTTTGTTTGCCATAACACAAAAAAGCCACACATTATGCTTTTAAGTAATTAGAGACAAATACTTGTTTTTATGTATTGTTGGTTGTAGACATAACAGGGAGGTTACTATGACTATTGCTGCACTAAAATGAACTGTATGTCCTGAAGATGGCTCCCAAACTAACCAGCTGTGTACACGCGAGTACAGTGTAACACATATTGAGAGCCGAAATATATCGACTTTTGGAATAAGAAACCTGACTTATTCTGTGCTCTTCAGGATAGAAAAGGCACCATGTACAACTATGTGTTTCTGATAAGATAGTAGGGATATCACTATCATATTAAACCCCAGTCGCCACCTTTGTCTGTGTGTAAGTGTTACTGCACCTACTACATTTTTGTATTCAGCATTTTTGTTTACATGCACACAATTTGAATTTGTATATCGTTTTGTTTATCATTGTGATTTAACGATGAAGCTATTGTCTAGGCTGTTTAATGTTTTATAAGAATAAAATTGTTTTTGGAACACAAAAACAATCGAGCAATATGATACTCTCTCATAAACTAGAAGCACAAATAACAGCTGATGGTTAGGCAATCTGGGAAGGGAAAGCATTGAGGGCCCTTTAAAAATTAAGGGAGTGGTAGCCAGTCGCCCATTTTACTGACCTTCTCTAAACCTTTACACACTTTAGTCCGGCCCCACGACAAAAAAATATTTTGTGGAAATACCCAATAAATGATTGTGTGCTGGATTGACAGCCACAGGTGTTGGGACTCCCGATTTCCTTTATTTTGAAGACTGTCTTTCTTCCTTCCCTTCCAAAGTGCCAATACTTGGTTGCTGAGCGGTGTTGGCACCCAGTTGCTCCCTTTTACTGCCTCAGCTGATTTTGGTTGATAATATTATCACCAGCACTGAGAACACATATTTTATTTTTTGTGCTCTTGCAAGTGTGGAGGAGTTACAAAACTGGGAAGGTCAGTGATGCTGCAGCAAATGGAAGGAAGTTAGGGCAAAAATGCAACCACAGTGTGGATCTGCGTTGGAGTATGGTGGTCTGTGCTTTCACCTCTATCTAACTATAGGAAACTTCCTGAGCCCGAGTCAGGTTGTCACTAAGCTGGATAATGGCTTACACCATGAAGCTTATATCATATGAGGGCACGCTTCTTAGGAGATTCAAATCAATCAATCCTGTGATAGGAAATATGATTAACTAGCAGATGTACCCATGCTTTGCACAGTCATTCCTACTTCAGTCCTAGTTTGAAGTTTATTTAATAAACTAAACCAATGCCTCTTTGTAGACTATATTGCTAGTCTTTCCTGTGTGAGCAAATTGTCTTTGTTTCCAAATCTGCATCAGCCACATAGAGCTGACCATGAGAAAAACATGAATCCCGTAAATGGGTTCCAGCTACTTTGAGTTGAAGTGTTGAGATAGCGCAGCAACATTATTGGTGTGCCGATCTACAGCTGAGACAGCAGCAACCTCAACATAAGTGCCGTACGAGTAGGGCTGAACAGTTCGAAAAGACACACACTCAAATCCAAGAATTGCAGACCACTTGAAAAAACAAAGTATGCTGAACATTTTGACCAGACACACACACATATCCATAATTTTCCCTTGTATATATAGAGAGAGGATGGTGCGATTATCTCCAAAGTGAAGACACAGGTAGTCATAAGGATGCAAGCTATTTGCAATAAGTATTTTGAACCTACTGAGCAAGGGGTAACTCTGAAAATGTAATATTGTTACTGCTAGCTGCTATGCAACGCACAAGGGACTCAATGATTACAGCTTGGTATTTGGGTGTACAAAGTCAGTGCATTTTTTTTAATTTAAAGCAGCTATTATTGCAAGAGGGGTTATTGCCTGAATTTAGAAAGGCCATCAAGCTGTTACCCCTTGTAGTGAACGCCATGGATTACTGAAAGTATTTTCTAGAAAAATATATTTTGTTAAAAAAGAGCAGTGAAAGGTTTTTGAAATGATGGTGTCCTCTACAGATCATCCTGTAGGGTGAATAGGCCTGCATGCTGCCCCCTAAGGTTATGATGTATTCATAGCTAGATTTCTGCTATATAAACCCAAATACAAATACAAATATCATGGCATATTTTCCTTCTTTTGGTTAAGTTATGTATGGTTATGGTCATCGAATGAATGTTTTGTATGTAACTTGCATTTGACATTAACAAATAAAAATAATACAAAAATATATCTAAAGGAATAAATAAATCATTCTTTGGGGTACTACCATCCCTTTCTGGCTGAGGAGTGTTCTTACTGCCTACACACATTGATATATTTAGTAAATTTGACTAATATGAACATTATAGGACACAAAGTAAGGGGTAAATTAGTCCTTCACACAAATAACATTCACATTTATGAACTAGTACGCATTCAACTTATAACGTTGGCTTGGAATTGAGCAGTGTGAACCATATTGGTATTTTTCATTTAGCACTAGCTGTTATGCAATGCAAGCATTACTTAATGTAATATTTTGATGAACATGAATACATTCAGTGTTTTATCCAATTATGCAAAAGAGTTTCATTTCAGTATGAACATATTATTTTGCATTGGTTTGCACAATGGAAACAAATGCAAAATGTGCCTTATTAAAATTGTGTTGCAATTGGAACATCTGTTTTACAAAGAAGGTTCTTTCTATAACAGCAAACTCAGTTGGCAATGACTTTAGTTAATCTTGTAGTAAAGAAGCTCATTGATTTCTTATGGATAATGAAGATATAACCTCGTTTAAAGGTTGAACAAACAATATCTAGATGATTAATACTTAGTTTTAGAAAACATTTGACAAATAGTTCAAAATGTTTCAAAACAAAATAGCTCCATTTAAATGTTTATGTTGTATACAAATATATAGCACCACAAACACAGACAATGGGCCTCATTAACAGTTTGCCGGTAACCCGCCAGTGCTACTGGCGGGTTACCGGCAGACTCACATTACCACATCTGGTGCCCATTATCCCAGTAATACTGAGATATTACGGGCGGCAGAGAAACGGTAAGTTCCCATTCCCGTGGAGTCTAATAGAACTCCACGGGAATGGGAACACTGAAGCAGCGGACCGTTAGTGACAGTGCCAGTGCTTCAGTGAAAAACATGCCAGTAGGGGTTTGAACTACCAGCAGGTCAGGCCTGCCAGTACTTCACTGCCCCTACTGGCAGACTTATAGTTTGCCGGTTCGTAAAAGGTGCCCATAACCAGTGTTATGGGCACTTTTTTCCAGACAGGCAAACTTATAATGAGGGTCAATGTATAGAAATATCTCCAAATGTTTAATCTAAATATATAGTTGATATTATATACATTTTAATATCAAGGTGAGCATGGTTGGGTTCGAATGTGCGAGAGTTCTAACTCTCAAGCAGCTTAGCTATCGGTTGTGAGGGGAACACTCCCCGGGAGATGGTTGAGAGCCAGAGGGGCAGGAAGAGAACAATCAATGCTTAATTTGGTACTTGTGTGCAAGGCTATCTCTAATAATCCTCAGTTAATAATGAATGCAATCTTCATGGCTTGGATTGTATACTTGACAATGAGGTTGGAGAGTGGCCCAGTGTGTGAAAGACCCTGATGGAACGGCACCCATGATCTACAGATGAAGAACTATTTTAATGATAATCCCTAAGGATTTGAGCATAGTGAAAAAGAAAACTCAAGCCTTGCAAACATTAGTCCACCAAAGACAAAGTAAGTACTGGGAAACTCCACTCATAAGCTGTGGGGAAGGAACGCTGAATGAATATGAAACTGCTCTTGAGCCGTTACAAAATGGCTGCTTTCTTAAGATAAATGTAGCAATTACTCGAGGCAACAAGCTGATGAGAATAGTGTAGAAGAGTATGCATTTGTGCTTCAGCATGTGGCATCTGGGCCTATGGTGGCACTTTGGGACAGGGGTAGGACCTGATAACCTGCTGAGGGACCAGATTATTATAAACAGACTCAAGAGTGCCTCCGGATTGCCAAAACCCCATTTTGGAGGAAATAGTGAAAAAAGATGTCTTGACTGCAGGGTAGTCAAGAAAAAGAAGAAGGGGGCGCAGATGGTAATGATGCATGAGTTAGAGTAGTGAAAAAGATGGCAGACTCAAAGGGGAGAAAGTGCCCCAAGAGGAAATAGTTATTTTCGGTGTAGGAAGCTTGGACCGTTTGCTATTTCACTGTCATGTCCCCATAAACCGAAAGTGTGCCAACGGCAGCAGGAAGGGACACTTCAAAGTTATATGCAGGAAGCAAAAAAAAGCTTCATGCACACATGAAGGCAATCACACCAGTAAGTCTAACCAGGATGTGGTTGTGAATGTGCAGGGGTCAGGGTAAGTAATAAGCAGACAGTTAGTCAGCATAATGCTAGTGCACTCAAAAACCATAGTTCTGTTGTTAAAATTGATGGTTTTGAAGTGGAATTGATGACGTATTCATGCTCGCCATATACTGTAACTACCAAGGAGCAGTGGGAAAACACTCGTGCAAAGGTGGGTTTTGAGTGATCTAAAATCTTCATCTTTGGTTGTTGATTAATGATATGCTTGGAGTGAGTACATTGATTGAGGATGACAGTAAAAGATTATTGAATTACATGAAAACAATGTAATACTTAGTCAATCCATTGTTTAAGTAATAGGAAAACGTGTTCTGTTAATTGAAACATCGTAAAAATTAAAATACATTTGCTACGGCAAGAGTTATTGTTATTCAAAATGGTACAAATCAGAATACATTTGCTAATACAAATAATTAACTGTATTCGAGGTTGCCAGACTACCTCGGATTCACACGTGTCAAAGGGTGTCTTTTATGTCACATCAAATGAAAATATATTCCTTAATTCAAGAAAGTACCCTCGCATCACCCGTGTTCACGCATAAGAGCATAAGAGCTTTTCCAAGGCAAAGTGAAAAAGAAACCTTGTTGTGTATATGTGACATGTCAGTGTTGTCAATTGGAACTTAATCAGTGGTAATTTTGATGTTTTTCCTGATAATTGCATGAAACGAAATACATAAATTGTACGGTACACAAAAGGAAAGAAAAATGAAAAAAAGGAGAAATGAAAGCACAGCGTTCATAATAGTCATTCCATCCTCTACATATTGTTATGTTTATAGACTAAGAGAACACATGTGCATGCATTGTGATGGTGCAGAAGTAAGGCTCGGATACCATAGTGCCATGGTTTGGGCAGACATTTTTTATTATATGAAAAAGGGTTGGAAAAATGCCTATCTGCCCCTAAAACTAAGAGGGGTTTCCCTACCTCTGATAAAAGTTCGGAAATTGTCCAAAACTAGAAAGTCTGTCACTGTTGTGTCTCAAAAAACCTACCCCTGTCATGAACACTAATTACTTAAACTAACTGTGCACGTAGGATCTCTTTCCAAAAGTAAAGTGTTCTTTGTAGATCCAACCAACAGAAACAAATTCTCAGTCTCTCGGGTAATCACAACTGGTAAAAATGAAGACATTTTCAAAACAGTAGGACTCCAAGGTCAAGCTCGTAATCCTTTCCCCTAGATTCCTTCTTGTAGTGTCTCTCTCCTTCTGGAGCCTCTCAGGCCTGCATTTTCCTATGCAATCATCAGTAAGCAGTTCACAAGAATATGCTCCTTGTATTTCGACTGTTTATACACCCAACTTGGCACACTCCTTTTACAAAGCGTAGGATTTGTTTCAATATATATTCTTTACTCATTTTGGGTGTGGGTCCCAGACTCATAATATTTGGAATGGCTTGGTTTACTACCCTGCCAAGCAATCATCCTCTAATGGACGGGTGCGAGGCCCAGACACGTAATATGTTGATTGGCTTTGGTTCTGTTTTTTACATGCAGTGCAGGTTCCAGACTCGCAATATTGTGATTGGAATTTGTTTCTGTTTCTCATATGGGTGCGGGTCCCAGACTTGTACTTGTTCCTAGGGTCCTAGATCCTTTTGTTCCAGCTTCCACCTTCATCCCCCCCCGCTCCCTCAGACCTCCAGCACCTCTTGTATAACCCACAGACCTGGTTGCTTCTACCTGACAGGTACCGGCATCTACTGAGTGGCTGCTGTGTCTCTTGTGGCTCTGGCTGCTTTCGGGGGTCCATGGCGGTCTGCTGTGGCTCTGCAGACGTCTGCTTCTCCCTGGCATTGCATCCTCTCCCATGGATGCTTCACCCATGCTTTGGAAGCCCAGAGGTCTTTCTTGGCAGCTGCCAAGCAGTCCTTGCTTCCTGCACCATGTTCGGGTTCTCCTCCTCTGCTCGCGGCTTCCTCCTGCTGGCTCTCGTGTGCTTGCCTGCTGCATGGCTCACCGGCTTCCTCCTTGGAGGACAGTTCTCCTTTTGCATCTCAGCTGTGGTGTGTTTAAACTCCTGCATTGGAAAATGGAATTGCTTTGGGCCAATCACATTCGTTGAGAAGCTAGAGTGCTCACTCTGCTTCTCCAAAGTAATCCTTGGACTCCTGATCACCTTCTTCTTCTCAGTACATGAAGTAAAGTCAAATGTAGCATATTTTGCATTCTCTGAGGTTTCATGTAGTGATAGGTTTCCCAATACTCGAAACAGAGCTATATGCAGAATACCTTGACATTTTAATTCTGGAAAGTATATTACGTTGGTTAACTTGACAATAACAGATGTTGGTTCTGTCATGAGAAGGGGAAGGAGTATTTAGCATTGAAGAAGAGTTTAGGTGTCTTGATGCGGGGGAATACTGCATTCTCTGAACATGGTTGTCCCCAATCCCATAAGGGGGTTCCTCCCGCATGTGATCCACCCTTGGGTCACCACCCCAACAGGGACTATTGCACTGTTGGCTCACCATCCTGGCCCAATAGGAAAGATCTTCCCCCAGGGGAGAAGTGACTACATCCTCAAATGCAATATAGTATGTAGTCTGAACCACACTCCCCACCAAGCAAAGTGTTAATGGTGCTGTGTCTCTTGCTAAATTTCTGCCAAATAACTGAATTATGACCTTGCACGTGTGCCCTCTATTCCTGAAATAAAATGCAAATTGACTGAGATAAAACTTTGGCTGAAGGGACAGATTTCTGTGTAAAGTCTTATAAGTCGAGATGAGAACGGCATCTCTTGACCAGTACATGTATATGTTTTTAGTATTCCACTGGTATTTTGCACTGCTATCATGGATAGGGGTGGGAAGCATTGGTGTAACACACGCCCGACAGCCCCTGTGGTGCAGGGAGCCGCCATCAACCGAGGTCTGGGGGGGCCCACCCAACCCTCACCCAGATATCAACTCAGGGTGAGGGCTGAGCCGGGCAAAACTACAGGTGGCGTGGGAAGGAGAAGATCTGCCTTCAGCTCACTGTGCACAGAGACAGGAAGCAGACTCTGCTTCCTGTTTGCATGTGCACGTGAGCTGGAGGCCTGGAGGAAAAATGGAGTGTTTGTGTCAGAGTGTGTGAATGAATCTGTGTCTGCTGTGATTCTGAATGTAAGTATTTAATGGTATGCATGAATGTATGTATGTTTATGTGTGTGTGCATATGAATAGAACATTTATGTTTGGGTGGCGAGCGTGCTGTCGTGTGATTGAGAATGCAGTTTGTGTGTGAATGTTCTGGCTGATCGTGTGTAGGAATGCAGTGTGAGAGAAGGTGTATGGATGAGTGGGTTAGTGACTGGTGGGTGAATGTGGTATGAATGTGATTTTGTGTGTGTGTGTGTTCTGGGTGGGTGATCATGTGCAGATTGCAGTGTGAGTTCATGTGAGAAAAAGTGAGTCGGTAAATGGCTATGAATGTGATTTATGTCTGTGTATGAATCTGATTGCATGAATGCTCTGGGCGGGGGCTCACGTGGTGAATGCAGTTTGAGTGGATGTGAGAGAAGGTTTAGGGGCGAGGGACTGGTGAGTGAATGGGTAAGAATGTGATTGCATGTGAATGTTCTGTGTGGCTGCCATTGTGTAAAATGCAGTGTAAATATTCTGGGCTTATGTGTGAGAGAATTTGAGAGAAAATATATGGGTGAGTAGCTGTGGGTAAGGGGTTATAAATGTGATTGTATGTGTCTGAGTTGCTGCGGGACCCGAGTGGCACTGGAGCATTTTTGACATTTCCTTATGTGACTTGTGATTTTTTACTGGCATTTTTGGCCAAAGCCAACTTGAAGTGTGTTATTATGTGGCTAGATTGGCATTTTGGTGCAGTCAGTCTAGTCATTGCTTATTGTGGCATGATTTTTTTTCTGGGCCTCTATGATAAAGCAAGCATGATATATGTCATTAATTGGCTAGACTGGCATTTTGGTGCAGCCAGTCTAGCCATTTCTTACTATGACATATTTTTTTTACTGAGAATCTATGATATGTGAGGGGAGGAAGGAGAGCTCTGGGGCAAAGCGGGTGTCTTGGAAGCAAGACAATGCAGCGCAACACAGGTTTAAATCCAAATCCCACGCTTAGAAACCACTCATTGGTATTAAGCGCGTTATAAAAGAACAATTCTAATCATAATAATTATAATTACAATCAAGCAGGCATGATAAGTGTTATTATATGACTAGGACTACCATTTTGGTGCAGCCAGCATAGCTATTTCTTATTGTGGCATGACATTTTTTTACAGAGCTTCTATGATAAAGCAAGCATGATAAGTGTACTTACGTGTCTAGACTGGCCTACATTTGAGGCAATTTCGACATGTTTTCTTATTGTGTGGTATGGCATTTTTAATGGCAAAGCCAACAGGATTGTGTTCTTACGTGGAGGTACAGGCATATACTGGCTGAGCCAGCTTGGACTGTTTTGTTATATTATCATTATTGACATTAAGCGCAAATCAGATAAGAGTATGTTCTTATATGGCAATAGTCGCATATATTGGTGTAGTCAGCAGAGAAATGTATGCGAACAATGAGCGTGAATATATTTTTTATACTGATATATATATATTGTGGGGAAAGGCATGAAAATGCATCGGAAATGTTCCTGTGCACTGTTGGTGACTTGCATCTATTCGACCACTTCATGAGTTGCCCAACAAAACAGATTGCAAATTGGCTATTTACCGAATTGTTCACAAAGTGTGCTGTATAATGCACTATTTTAATCCATTAGTAAAAAAATATAAAAAATAATTATCGGGGGGCGGGAAGCTCCCTCACTACACTCAGTCGCTCTTGAATACTTGTGGTAAATGTTTACGGTACTCCATAAAATAATTCATCAGCCGCCACTGGTGGTTGCTACATTTCGGTGCTGGGGGCCAGGCACCGCCCCTTGTTCTTACGGCAGGTGAAAGATTTAAGCTTTGATTAAAAACATACATCTTTCACCTAGCGCTGATGCCACTGCAGCAGCATGATCATCATGGACATTGTGCATGCATGGTGGTCCCCTGAGTGTGGCACATTCCGTGCTTTGTTGGGAGACGTGGCTTGGCGTGGAGGCCCTTAGCAAGGCTTGCAGGGGGGCCTCAAGTTTGTGTTACGCCACTTGTGGGAAGAAAGGTTGTTTGTTAACCTTTATGCATTTTCGCAAAGAGTTTATTGTAGGGCTGAAAAGGAAAAACTCGTTTTTGTATGGAAGGACTCGACTAGTATGAGTTGTTCTATGTGCTAAAATAAAGACCATTGATTGTATCTGGTGTGTACGCGCTTAGATAAGGGAAGGTCAGCTATAAAAGAACTTTCATTTTGGGCTTGGGCTGTGTCACCTTTTCTTACCATTAGTCAGAAGTCATTTTAAAATTATAGAGCCGAACAACTTGTAGGTGGGCATGCGGTTTGACAGCTGTTGGGAAAAAATAAAAAGTGACAGCAAGTCACCGTCTGCTATACAAATTAGATAGCTGAACTATATAAAGAAAACCTGTTTTTGCTCAGGAAGAGCTTTGTGTGTCTCTTAGCATGATGTGTCTTTGGTGCTGTAGAGCTCGGTGTTAGATTATGTTAGGCGCAATACCATAGAGGGAAAGGGGCCTTATTTTAATTTACAGCTATGCTAAAACTGTGCAAGTTTATTTCTGAAATGACACCCATTGGCATCAGTAACACAAACACGATTCGAGGAAATGGCGGCGAGCAGTGGCGAGAGCAAGGCAACAGAGCATATGTCACTATTCTGCCCACTATGCATGAACACATCCAAAGCAGAGAATTATTGTCTCTGCTTCGAGCCCTACTAAAAGGCAATGTGAATAGGTCATTGGTGGCAGGTGTGGGAACATTGATGGCTTTCTATGCTCTTTCCATTTGCCTGAATGCTACTCAGAGGATAAGAGTAAAGAACAGACTTCTCGTATAACATGATTACTGTGTATTTATTTCTCTTTCGTGTTGATGTCCATTAATTCTTGTTTACTCCGTCTACGTCGAGTTTTACAACACACAATAGTTAATAGGGCAATGATGCCGTGTTTGGGAAAAATGTTAGCATAACAACTGGGCGCACATTTGTTATGCAATACAGTAAGTGCTCTTTTGTGGGGTAGATATTTTCTCCAAGCTCATTCCCACTGAAAATCAAAGTGAGTTACTATAGTCAGATATGTGAAAACTTGGAGGAAACCAAAGGAAATTCATATTCAGAGTTGTGTTACGAATCCAAAAAGCACTGGCATAGAAAAAGTGTGGGTGGTGTTGCCTAAGGATTTTCTGCCTTCGGGTCCTCCATGAGGTAGGAATAGAAGGGAACCGACTTGGCTTCCTCTCTCAATGCAGATGAAGGCAAAGGAGGGAATGGATGAGGAAGACCAGGGACTCAACAGTGCTGTTGGAAAGGGTAGATTGCATGAAACTAACAGGAATCTAGCTTCAGCATAAGCATCCTGCAGACCCACCAACACATTAATAAAGCATGGACCGCCTTTCCATCCCTAATCTGTATCCCCTGCTTGTAACTCTCCATATCCCATCCCCCAATGACCTCGTAATGATCTATCCTTCTAAGTGTATCTTTATCATTGTGCCCTTGTTGTACAGTGTGTCACTGCTTGACAACTAGCTTCATGCTATTTGAAACCCAGTACAAGTATGTAGAGTCAGCACAAAGGTCACCTAAACACAAAAGCAGAGAAAGCATGGCACTTGCCACCAAATAAGATCATGCATAAGGGGGAGGTCAGCAGTTGGACACAATATTTAATTAAAGAGACAACAGTCCATTTGTTATTTGAACCTGTGCCTGCAGCACAGTAACACAGCTATAAACAGACCTTGTCTATGTGGTTAGCAAGTGCTGGCTGTGATAGAGGTACTAAATGTCACCACAGTGTCAGTCTAGAAATACGGTTACCTCTACTTTGAGACCGCACACGCATTTTGGTGGCCGTGGGCCAACCGTCTCATGCGCGATACGACAGAATATAGGTTTTCGAGTTTGCCAATGAACGACCATTTTGATGTAGCAAGAATCGCCATTTTGTTTTCTAACCATTGCTCATTGCATTCTGTTCCTATTGTTTCGCAGTATATTTTCCGCTTACACTGCTCGACTGTGGAACATTGTTGTCTGTATGTGAAAAGGACAAGGCCGCAGGGCCGTGAGGATAACAAGAGTTAGCTGAAACACAAACGTAGACAGTGCCAGGAAGAATGCCCGGCTCCCTCCCGAATGTAGCCTTGAAGCAGAGCTGCAGGGCATTTAATCATTTCAGAGCTGCCAGCCAGTCTCGTTATATGGTAGAATATGTTAGAATAATACAGCTAAATGCTTGAATTATGCTGTTCTAACGGCCCCCCTTTTGCTGAGCCCGCTAGAGCATGTCGGCTACCAGGACGCGAATAGCACCTGATAGATAGCAAGGTCCGGAATGCAACTCCCCCCGTATGTAGTTCACTTCCAAGAACAGAAGCATTGTGTTCTATTCAATAACCAAAAGATGCCTTCGCACTCACAAATTGCAAATTGTTACTAGAATAGATGTTTGAAGGTGTCATAGTGGTTGAAGATGTCCATCATCACACCAAGTTCAAAGAAACCCAATGCAGGGGGGGTGTTAAACATGTCATAGCTGATTGTTTGATATGCATTTTGTATATATGTAACAGATGTACGTAATTCACTCTCTTGTGTCCCTCGAGGTCTAAAGATACACGTTGCGGGGTGTGAGACCGAGTTGGCCAACTGAGACTTTTGCTTTGCAATAAAACCCTAGCTTTGGGAATACAACCTCGTGTCTGGCATCTCTATCGTGTGTGGTGACCCGCTTTGTTTCCATAGACGTCAGGGTCCCTTTCAAGATGGCGCCCGAATAGGGACCCTCCCCCACTTGTTCTTTCGCGTAACGTTGTAATTGAGAAAGGCAGAGAACGGCGAGGACGGGACGATCTAGCCGGGATCAAGAGGTGTTCGGGGCGCCCTGTAAAAGTGATGAGAGACTCCTTTGCAGATCTGCACACATCTGATCCCTGATCGACGTGCCTGGGTAGGGAACAAGTGGGTGAGGGTCCTGAAACGAGGCAGAAGCCACGAAACGCAGATACGACGTCCTTTGGTGCGTCGGTATACAGATGACTTGATTTATCAGGTGAGTCATTCCCCGATTCAAAGCATCCTGATATTGGTTGAGAGTTGACTTTGTAAAATCAAACACCCTAGTTAAGGTTGATTAACCAGGGGGAAGGTTGAAACATGCCTGGGGTATTGTCCACCCTAGCAGGGTTTTTCCGCTGTGGTAGACAATCTTTGGAAGATGGCCAAATTGTACCACCTGGGGGAACGCCGGCGTATGAGATGTATGTGAAGTATGGAGTGGGTGCGATAATATTCTTTGAGACTTGGCATAGGCAAACCAGAAAGCAACAAGACAATCAGTGGCCGATTAATGGTAGTTTTGAGATGGCGAGGATAGATAACTTGGAAAGGGTGTTGATAAGAAAGAAAGCGGGTCCTGCAGCATTTGAAACTATTAAAGACTGGAGAAAGGAAGCAATGCCCCGATTTAAAAGCAGAGCAAAGCATGCGCGCAGGCATAAATCAAAAGGTGAGGTAGCGGAAGAAAAAGAAGAAGAGGAGTGGACTGAGAGTCTAAGAAGGGCAGGCAGGCGTGACCAGTTGAATATAGAAAAGATATACCCACAGCGAGAATTACACATAGCAGATGAATTGATAGAAAATATATTGACCCATACAAAACAAGGCCCAAGATCAGAAGTAAGACCAGACACGTCAGTAGCTATTGCCCAGACCCGGCCCGTAGCCCAAGCTCCGCCTCCGGTAGCTCAAGCCCTCCCACAGCGACAGACCGCGCACGTAACACTTCCTATTAGCCAACCAGGCCCACAACAGACACTTGCTGTTCCCATGTCCCATCCGCACCTCCCGCCTTAGACACAGACTCGGTACCGTCCGTTCCTCCCGTGGTTGAAGTTGAAACCGCAGGGACAAGAGGCGGGACTGACCAAAGGGAGTGCACGAGGGTAACCCGCAGCGCAATCAGCAAAGAAAGGAAGGTGGAATTGCAGCAACAGGCAGAAATGTGTATAGACAGGAATGATGGGACGGCAACATTGGCTTCGATATATGACTTTCGTAGAAGCAACGAAAGACAGGTAGTGTTGGAATGCATGAGTGAATATCTGGTGGAGAAATGGAAACAGCTAATTGGGAAATTACCACTGCAGCGATTGTTAGATTTGAATGCATTAGCACGCTGAAGGGGGAGGGACGGTAAGTGGGGCATTTCCTATGAGAGAGGTCCCACCTACCTTTGTGCCCAAAGTGGAGGTTCCCACAGTGGGCGGTGCAGCCGCGCAGGTGACACCAGTCCATTACACCGCCCAATATGTGCATGTCCCCTTTTCCAGACAGGAGGTGAACAACATAAAGCAGACGATTCCTGATATAAGAAAGAATCCTGCAGGGTTTTACAAGGAAGTAGAGTCCTGCCTACAATCATCCGTGCTTACCATGGGTGATATAGACCTAATATTCCCGGTTATCCTGCCAGCAGACATATGGAAACAAATAAGGAAGGTAGATGACACAACAGCCTTTGGTGCCACATGGGCGGACTTGATAATAGAAGACAGAAATAAAGCTGTTGGAGGGACACCAGGACCGTACCTGGTGGCATTACTAGCACGTATAGTACAGAAGTTAAAAACGATTGTCCCGGAGAAAAGAATCCAATGGGACAAATTGACTGCATGTGTACAAGGCAAAGATGAGTTGGCTACAGATTATTTTAATAGATTTGAAGAAGTATTCACAGACTTCAGCGGGCAGGATGTGGGTTCAGAAGCAGGAAAGAGGTTATTTGTTGAGAAATATGTGAGGGGGTTAAAACTTCCAATTCCGGATCTAATAATGACATCAAAGAGTGCATGGCAAGCAAAAACGTTGGGCGAAGTACTGCATATGGCCCAATATTATGAGCGCAGAGTGACTGCAGGAAAAGAAAAAGAAGAGAGGGATAGGGTAAATCTAAAGACACAAGTATTAATGCAGCAAGTAGTAGAACATAATAGAGGGCGAGGGAACGCACAAGGAAGCAGTAGTTTGAATATGCATGGGGGAACAGTGGGGCCGAATCAGTGTGCATATTGTAAAGAGGAAGGACATTGGCGAGCGCAATGCCTGCATCTACAGAATAGAAATGGGTCTGGTCAGAGGAGACAACATAGAGGACACCCAGGAGCGAATGGACCAAATAGGAATAGTATGCAGCAGCATCATAATAACGGAGGTAATAAAAGCCAAGGCCAGACCAAAATGCCCCAAATCAGAATCAGGGACAGCAAAATCAACAGTATGGAAATCAGACTGGGGGAAATAGAGGGAAGAGTGGAAATGTTTTCGATACACAGCCAAACACGTATTACAGTAATAGTAATGATTACACATCGGACGATGTTTTATTTCCCCAATTGGACAGCCAAGACAGGGGTCGGAACCAGTGTCTATTCCCGTGATTCAGAGAGGACCCTAGGTAGAAATAAGAGTCGGGAATGAGGAGCACTGCTTTCTCGTAGATGCAGGAGCACAGAAGTGTTCAATAGACCACCACTTGGTTCCGAATATACCACTGTCAGGGCAAAAGAATATTTCCGTAGGGTTCGCAGGTACAACAGTCATAAACCCATTGTCCAAACCAGTCCCAGTTACCATAGGACCATTTACCGAACATTGTCCTTTCCTTCTAACAGAAAATTGTGGAGAAAATTTGTTGGGAATAAATTTGTTGAAAAAACTAGGTTCTGTTATACATTGCACGGCAGACGGAGTGTTTATAACGATATGGCCACACGATGCCCCTGTGTCAGAATTCATGTCCGAAGCGTTACCAGGGGAACTAAGTAAAGTACCAACCTGTATATAGGAAATGCATGACAACGATGTGGGATGTTTAAAGATAGAGCCAGTAAAGATTATTTTAAAAGAAGGTGTTACCCTACCGCGAATACCCCAATACAAAATTTCGGTTGAAGGTGAGAAAGGATTGAAGAGTATTGTTACCGATTTGGTGAAATTAGGGGTAATAGAGGAAATCACAGGCAGTACATGCAACAGCCCGATTCTTCCGGTTTATAAAAAAGGAGGTAATGAGGTACCCTACCGTTTCATAATTGATCTACGCGCATTGAATAAGGTAGTTGATCCGCAATTTCCTCTAGTGCCAGACGTCACTACAATATTGACAATGATACCTGTTTCAGCAGAATATTTTAGTGTAATAGATTTGAAAAACGCATTCTTTAGTATTCCAGTGGACAAGGACAGTAGATATTTGTTTGCGTTCACATTAGGAGGACGATCATTTACATTTACGCGGATTCCGCAAGGTTATAAGGAAAGTCCAAGTATTTACAGTAGAGCATTAAAAGAACAGCTAGATATGTTGGAATTACCTGTGGGTTGTGTACTTTTGCAATACATAGACAATTTATTGCTAGCTGCAGACACAGAGGAGATTTGTAAAGAAAGCACTGTATTACTACTGCCACACCTAGCGGCACATGGCCATAAAGCTAGTTTGAAGAAATTTCAGTATAATAGGAAAGAGGTGGCTTATTTGGGCTACCTACTTTCGAAAGGAGGGAGAAGACTAACGCCAGAACGCATAGAAAGTATTTCTTGTATGCCTATTCCAAAGACACAGAAAGGAGTCAGAGCCATAATAGGCATGGCTTCGTATTGCCGACAATGGATTGGTAATTTTGCGTTAATTGTGAAACCATTAGTGAATTTAACTAGAAAAGATGCGGTTATGCCTTTCCATTGGGATGAGGAATGTCAGAGAGCATTTGATGGATTGAAAACTGCATTATGCTCGGCTCCAGTTTTAGGTACGCCGAACTATGAGAACATTTTTAGACTATTTGTGTGTGAAGGTGAAGGAGGTGCATTGGCGGTTTTGACACAGGAACAAGGTGGAAGAAATAGGCCGTGCGGCTATTTTTCTTCTGCGCTAGACCCTGTAGCACGCGCACTACCACGATGTTTGCGATCTGTCGTGGCGGCTGCTGCGTCAGTGAAACAAACGGAAGGGATGGTATTGGGGCACACTTTAATTCTGATGGTGCCACATGCCATAGAGGTTCTATTAAATAGGACACAGATGCAACACCTCACCTCTGCTAGATTGACAAGATATGATATTATCTTGTTCGCGCCCCATATCCAAATTATGAGGTGTAGAACTTTGAATCCTGCAGAATTAATGCCACTAAGCATAAAAGAAATTTGGAAGAATGAATCACCCCCCCCCACGATTGCTTAATGGTCACTGAGGAAGAAACCAAGGGAAGAGTTGATTTAAGTGATATTCCACAGAAAGAGCCGGATGGAGAGTTGTTTTGTGACGGCTCATGTTTTAAATTACCAGATGGTACGACAACTGCCGCATACGCTATCACTACCCTAGAGAGTGTTGCAGAAAGGAAAAGAATCCCCTATAATTTAGCACAAGCCGAGGAAATAATGGCATTAAGCAGAGCCTGCGAGATTTCTGAAAATCTGAATGTGAATATATATACTGATAGTCAGTATGCTTTTGGAGTGGTTCATAACTTTGGTCGACTCTGGGCTGAGAGAGGGTTTCTGACATCACATGGTGCCAGAATTCAACATGGCCCTTTGATTGTACGATTGCTGTCTGCACTCACGTTTCCAAAGCGCCTAGCAATAGTGAAATGCGGGTCACATAAAAAAGTAACATGCAAAATAGGAGAGGGAAACGCGTTTACAGACAGAATTGCGAAACAAACTGCCACTGATTTGAATACCAAGATGATGACGGTTCAGACAGAGGAAGTACCCTGTATGATAGAAGATGGAGTTGTGACTGTCAAAGAAATGCAGGCCGAGGCTACGGCCGATGAAATACAGGGATGGGCAGAGGGATCTGCTGAGTTGGATTTGGAAGGTTGTTGGGTGGACAAGGGAACTAGAAACTGGATGTTGCCAAATTCGTATGTGACTGCAATGGTCACAATGGCCCACAGCCCTACGCACATCTGTGCCAAGAAAATGATACAGCACTTTTCTACAGCATGGCAGAATGTAAACATAAAAAAGAATGCAGAGAAGTTGGTGCAGAACTGTATCACGTGTTTACAACACAATGTAGGAAAGGGAACAGTGACTCCAACAGGCAGTTTTGGCCCGCCCTCCAAGCCGTTTGAGGTAGTTCATTTTGATTTCATAGAGATGGAGAGGTGCCAAAACTTGAAATACGTCTTGGTGGTAATCTGTGCATTCAGTAAGTGGGTGGAGGCATATCCTTTGAAAGATTGCACATCAATGAGTACAGCAAAAGTAATGTTGAAGGAGTATTTTTCCAGATTTGGCTTGCCCCGGGTCCTATGGTCTGATAATGGATCGCATTTTGTGGGTGCAGTGATATTACAGATATGTGCTTGTCTTCAGATTGATAAGAGATTCCATAGTTCAAGGCATCCGAGTTCTGCCGGTCTTGTGGAGAGGCACAACGGGATTCTTAAATCAAAGATTAGCAAGATTTGTGCGGGAAGCAAGTTGAGTTGGGTGGATGCATCACCAATAGCACTATTATGCATGCGTACGTCTGTACAGGCTAAAACTGGGCTCTCCCCGTACGAAATCGTAATGGGGAGGCCGGCAAATGTTTGGTGCTCACCTCAGCCAAAACGACTTAGTGAGATAGAATATCCTGTGCTTAGTACTTATTGTGGCCTTTTAATGCAGAATTTGCGTTCTATTCATCAGCAGGTGCAGGAGGCATTACCTGTAAGGTACACCGGCCCGGGGCACGCACTGGAGCCAGGAGACTGGGTGCTGCTAAAAAACTTTGAAAGAAAGTCATCATTAGCACCCAGATGGCGCGGGCCCCATCAAGTACTTTTGGCGACGCCAACGGCAATACGGGTGGATGGAAGGAAGTCGTGGATCCATGCCACCCATGCCGAAAAGATTCCAACTGCACTGAAAGTCTTGCCTGCCAATGATGACCGGAAAGAGACAGCGGTCCCAGAAACGAAAGAAACTGTTGCCAGTGAGCAGCCACCGAATCTGCCAAAACGAGAAGTGAAACTTGAAACAAAGCCTGAGACGATTGCCAAAAAGGGGGAAGGGCAAAGAGTGCCCCAACGTTGCCCAGCAGAATCGACATCACTGCTGACTGACGTGAAATCTGCCTTGCAGATACCAGCAAAACCAAATCGTGTACCCCTTTGGCACCCACCAGCACTTGCCAGCACGCCAAAAAACGGATCTGCATCATTGGCGCGGCGCACACCAGCACCTGCAGTAGCGCCACAGGCTGACTTCAAGCCTAAATCTGAAAGTGCACTGGCACTGTTCACGGATCATACGATACCAGGAGCAAGGCGATACAACCTGCGGCCTCGGAAGACAAAGTGATCCGCATTCTTTTTTTTGGTGTTTATGTCAACCTCTGGTTCAGCTCATGGACGGAGAAGGAACCAGGGGTGTAGAGGAGAGAAGCGTGAGAATTGTGCAAATCGGACAATTCAAGACTCGTGGCTCCTCGGTGCGATCATAAAAAGTACATGTGTCCGGAACCAGAGCGGACAAGCTGGGCGCACATGGTACTATGGCAAGTGAGATAATTGATTAACAGTACATGTGTCCGGAACCAGAGCGGACAAGCTGGGCGCACATGATACTGAGGCAATAACTGATCAAAGGTCCTCTGAGCAGTATAAGAAGGGACAAGTGATCTCGCCTAAAAACGAATAATCGAATCCAGGCTAAAAAGGACAGGCAAAACTGAACAGTGAGAATTCCATTGAACTTATACACATCAGAGCAAGCGCGACGAAGAGAGATATCCAAAACAAACTGTGATAAGGAAGACAGGAAACATGCCGGGACCGGTTCCAGCCTCCTCCTGCACCTCCACCGGTGAGAATGAGTCAGTTATAAAGACTATTAGTTTAAGAAAAATGCATGGTAAAACAAATTGTATGCTGGCACTAACGATAATAATGTGCTTTATGAGCGTGGTAGCACCAATATCGACAGCCCTAATATTATGGTGGGTAGAAACAATACACCCATTAGAAATGTTTTTACCAATAATTAATATATCCACTACTGAAAGCCCGATTCAGGTGATCACTTATACCCTACCACCAGTGGAAGAAAAACACAGGGAAGGTTTTGGAAATAACACCTTACTACTGATAATGAACATGACACATGCAATCCTGAAGAAAACAAACTTCTGGGTATGTGCCCATTTACCACAGCATGCCGGAAAAGGAATAGGGTGGTATGTGCAGCCATTACCATTACGTTCTGCATGTAGTGCATCTTTAGGTGCAATGTTCTATGGGAAGTGGAATAAGAGTAATACGGGTCAATTAGACAGAACCAACATGAATGAGTTTGAGGAGATAAAAATGAAGCCTGAGGGTTGTTCCATTTTCCATAAAGCACAAATAATAGCCCCAGAGCCCACGAGGAAAAGTACATGGAAGATAACACGACAAAATAGACGAGATAGATTGTTCCCGCCAGAAAAACCATCTGTAATGACGTTTCGTGCAAGAACAGAAGGGGACAAAGATGCAATTCCCCCATCTTACACGGTGAATTATAGCCCAAGAACTGTCCCTTTTTGTCTAAAAAAGAAAGGCTCTTTTTCAGTCCGAACATATACTGGTTGAATGAATACAGTGGTACTAAAATGGGAAATAGAACCAGTATACGTAGGTGATCTGGTTTATTTTATATGTGGAGAGAAAGCATACCCTTGGTTGCCCAGAAACTGGGGAGCTACATGTTACCTACGGCTACTGTTCCCAGGAGTATTCCTCTTAGAAACAGCAGCCATGGCCAGATTATCCAGAACTAGAGTCAAAAGGACTGACAAAGGTGTTTTAATAGCAAATGATGTAGCAAAATCATTCATTCCATTCTTAGGACGGATAGTGAACTCCTATAATATAAGGCAACTGTCCAGAATCCTAAAGAATACAATAAACACAACAAGAGATATATTATTTGACATGACGTTGGAAGAAAGAGGAACAAGGTTAATGACGCTGCAAAATAGAATGGCTCTCGATGTAATCCTGGTTGATCGTGGGGGAATTTGCAAAATAGTGGGATCAGCATGTTGCGTTTATGTCGATGACTATTCCCCCACAATCTTTGAAGCAATCAAGAAAATGCACGTTCTAAGCTCTGAACTCCCCATGGGAGAAGGGAGCTGGGGAATAGGATCTTGGTTTTGGGGAATACTACGATCTTGGGGATGGAAGTTGATCTCAATATTAGTAGTGGTGTTCGGAATATTCCTAACATGCTGTTGTTGTATACATTGTTTACCCATAGTGTTGGGTGTCCTGACCCACGTTTGAGCTATCATGCTGCAACATTTGGTGCTGTGGGCTTAGAAAATCCAAGATGGCCAAAAAGCCCACATGTACGCCAGAATAGGAAAACTGTGCAGTACTGGCATGGAAAACATCATGATGGCCAGAACTTCCCAGAAAATGCACAGGGAAATGCATGAAGAATAGGCTGCCACCCATTTTTGCCTAGGTTGTGAGCACAGGAGGGCACTGCCTAAAACCACCATTGGGCTACCCACACAGTAGCCTGAAACCATTGGGAAAGGCAATGCTGATTGCCAAAAGCAACCTAGAACTGTGGGGAATTCATTTTCTTAAATCCCAAAAATGGTTGCATTACCAGTACTCACCACTATCAGAAAGCCGGCGTTTTAAAACCACCAGACTTTTGTGTAAAACTGAACAAATGAAACAAAACCAGACAAGGAAAGACTTGCTAAGAGGTGGATACAATGTAAAACTATATTCTGAAATGACTTGAAGGAAGTAATTATTAATGTGTATGTAAAAATTGTAATAGACTTAAACTGGGGGACAAAAAGTGACATTTAGCTGAAACCTGGCTTAATGAAACTGAATTCTGCCTGACATCTACCCCCACAGGAGTTAAAACCTGCTCAGCCACTCTTCCCCTTGCCAAAAGGAGTTGTCACCTCTCTGATTAGATTAGGGGTGGAGCAGCTACAGGGAGTTGAACAAAGGTCTGTCCTGGGCCCAGGCAGATGGTTTATTATGGTGGTCGTAAATGGCTTCCTTTTGAACAAAGCCCTTCCTTGACTCAGGCAGATGGTTTATAGGGGAGGTCGTAAAGTGGCTTCCTCTTGGCAGAAACGGGGAGGGGCAGCCCCTCTGAGGACAAGCTGAGTTTAAAGAAAGTGTATAGACTGGTTTCTCCACCATGTGACCTGGGAAGACACACCCTTGTTGACCAGAATATGATTTTAAGAAAGATGTATAACTCATGGTGCGGACTTGTCAAAATTATCTAAATGATACCATAATTCTTGTGATTTTTCTGCCCACATTTTAAGAGGTTTTAGGACCTGGTGGTATGATCTGGGGGGTTGCTAGCGGAAAATAGGGTTTCACTCCAAATGTCTGCATGTTAAAAATCTGACACTTCATCAATTAATGTCCATACTCCTTGCGCACATGTGTGTAAATTTGGGTTAATGTCCGATATTGCAAAACCAGTTAAAAAGCACAAAATGTTGCCATTTCTGAATGCAAGCCCCCAGGAAGAGCAGAGTTTGAACAGAGTATACCACCACACAACATCCAGAAGATACCAGATCCAACACTTAGACTTTAAAACTCCAAAGAACTTGATTCAGAACTCAAAGCAAGGGCCTAAACCCACAAACTGAGAACTCTTCTCAGCAGGCCTCAGCATCCAGCAAACCTAACAGCGGTAGCAGCATCCAGGAGCCATGCAGATCAGCGCTGTGTCCAGAGAAAGCTGTGCAGAAAGATCCAGGAGCTGTGCACAGACGCTGTACCCAGAGATCCAGGAGAAGTGTCAGACCAGACCAGCAGAGCAGAGACCAGACGCTGTGCACAGAGACCGTCCGGGGCGAAACCAGAACCAAAGCCATCTTGACCCGATCCGTGAGACCTAGACCTTCCAAATACATTGTGAGTACAGCTAGGACGGTGTGAAACCAAATCTCTTAGTTTCCAGTGATATAATTCAATCTATTTAATCTAAGTAGAACTGCCTCTTAACTGTCACTTGTCAATTCTGCAGCCGCATAGCTGTCACCTGTCATTTTTAAAAGCTGTCACCTGTCAATTTGAGTTACTTTAAATTCGAAAAATGACCTTTACAAAATCGTTCATATCTTTGGAACCGTTTGGGCTAGAAACTTGGTTTAACTTTCCTCTGAAAGCTTACAATCTTAACCGACTTGCTGCTCCTTATACTTTTGCCGTAATCGTGATTCACGCATTCGCGAATTTTGCCACGATTCGCGATTTGGTTAAAAATCCAGCCACGTGTGAAAACAGCAGCTTCCTTGCTTTCCTTTGCCAAAAATTCGTTTAACCTGCTAGTTACTCCTAGAGCATTGTTAAAGGGAGCCTGAGCTCATCCCAAGTATCTTTCACTCACCCTGAACCTCCTAAAGGGAATTAAAACCATTTCAGCATATTCCTCACTTCATTGCCACCACATTCAAAGCACTTGGGCCTGTGTTTTAAAACTCATACCGGTTTTCTCTAAGCTTGCTGGGGGGGAATTGAACTGAATTCTATTTGATTGCATTCCTAAGAACTGTGTGCTCTCATCTTCATCTCCTTACATTGCATAAAGGGGGGGGGGGGGGAATTGTCCAAGAAAGTGATTACATTGTCTTTGCTGAAATCCTATCAAATTATTTTCTGTACTGCATTTTCATTCCACATTGCATCTATTTGAAACCATAAAAGTATTGTTGCTATCTTATCCATCCTATACCCACTCATCATTGATTATAAAGAAGTGTGCTAGTGCCAGACTATCCATTATTGATTACTGCTCAGATTAAGTGTGATATTCAATTATTAATTCATTATAAAAGTGTGATATATATATATATACTGTTTAATTTTTTTTCAAATAAACCTTTTAAACTTGCAAAACAGAACTACTTCTTGGCTCAGTGGGGTCAGGGGGATTCTAAGAGAGGGGTGTTATATAGGGGTAGTCATCCAGAACTCATGAACTGGACATAAAGATATATTAATAAGGGTTTCCAGTCAGTATCCCAGACTAGGCATTGACTTAGCTGTAGTGTTGATTTGAATCCTCTTACAATAGTTTGCGCAGAGGTAACTGAGGGATGTACGGAAGGATGCATGCATATGATAATAAATAAGAAACAACCTCATGATCGAACTAGCCCAGACACAAATGAGATGAGAGCAGTGAAAGTGTTGATGGCAATAGATATTGATGAAGACAATGATGTCCACGATAGCATGCAAGCCTCAGACATAAGTACTTCAGATTCATCATCACTGGAGGAGGTTTCAATAAATAGATGAGACGTTTGGCATATGGCCAAAGGAGGGTTTGTCAGTCTAGAAATACGGATACCTCTGCTTTGAGACCGCAAACGCATTTTGGTGGCCGTGGGCCAACCGTCTTATGCGCGATACGACAGAATATAGGTTTTCGAGTTTGCCAATGAACGACCATTTTGATGTAGCAAGAATCGCCATTTTGTTTTCTAACTATTGCTCATTGCTTTCTGTTCCTATTGCTTCGCAGTATATTTTCCGCTTACACTGCTTGACTGTGGAACATTGTTGTCTGTATGTGAAAAGGACAAGGCCGCAGGCCCGTGAGGATAACAAGAGTTCACTGAAACACAAACGTAGGCAGCGCCAGGAAGAATGCACGGCTCCCTCCCGAATGTAGCCTTGAAGCAGAGCTGCAGGGCATTTAATCATTTCACAGCTGCCAGCCAGTCTTGTTATATGGTAGAATATGTTAGAATAATACCGCTAAAGGCTTGAATTATGCTGTTCTAACGGCCCCCTTTTGCTGAACCCGCTAGAGCATGTCGGCTCCCAGGACGCGAATAGCACCTGATAGATAGCAAGGTCCGGAATGCAACTCCCCCCCGTATGTAGTTCGCTTCCAAGAACAGAAGTGTCGTGTTCTATTCAATAACCAAAAGATGCCTTCGCACTCACAAATTGCAAATTGTTACTAGAATAGATGTTTGAAGGTGTCATAGTGGTCGGAGATGTCCATCATCACACCAAGTTCAAAGAAACCCAATAAAGGGGGGGTGTTAAACATGTCATAGCTGATTGTTTGAGGTCTAAAGATACACGTCGCGGGGCGTGAGACTGAGTTGGCCAACTGAGACTTTTGCTTTGCAATAAAACCCTAGCTTTGGGAATACAACCTTGTGTCTGGCGTCTCTATCGTGTGTGGTGACCCGCCTTGTTTCCATAGACGTCAGGGTCCCCTGGGGGCCCCTTTCAACAGTTGTATTGTTTTTCAAATCCCCACAAAATTAATTATGTGTATACGCTTACTACTGCTCATGTGTCCTTCACTGGGTACTCTCACTCACAAGCATAGTCAGTATTGTGTAACAAGTGGGGCCTGGAGCTAATGTACTAGGGCCCACCCTAAAGGGAACACGCAGAGGGAAAGGGGATTGTTCTGCATCCAAACACATGTGCAGGAGTGACCCAGTGTAGTGAAGGAGTGCAAACCAATCAAGGCGGGTTTGGGGAGCGGGGTTCTTAACCTGAGATATTTAGTTTTTTTTATGGGTTATAATGGTGCATTTTACAATACTCTTTCCGTAAAAACCTATGTAAAAACCACACAGTTTAAATTAGTTGTGCATGGTAAGACATCAAAAAAGCCCATTCTATTCCAAGTCACCAAAAATGCACAGGAGAATTTACCAATGCATTTTCATAATGCCTTTGCCTGCAAGATGCCAGTTCCTTGGATGTGTAAAAACATTGGTATACTGATTGTGGCCACCCATGTCCATTCTGGTGCACCTGTAACATACTCATGTTTGCGTTACCCAAAATGCCAATAACGATACCATAACAAAACATATTCTTGCTGGCACTGCCAATATATGCCAGTATCCACATATAAGAACAAAATACTGTAGATTTTGCCTTAATAGTAGTAAGTAAAAAAAAAAGCCATGAGACAGTAAGACAACAGGACCTTGCTGACTACACAACCCATCCCCCTAAAAGAACAATCAACATGTTGAATTTGTTTCCTAACACCATTAGAAAATGTCATGACACAGTCAGAAAACATTTCTTTGCTGGCTGCACAAATGCCCCCCCCCCCCTAATATGTAAGAACACTTATCATGTTGCCTTTAACCTTAACACCAGAACAACAGTGCCATGCCACAGTAAGGACACATGGCATTCCCTCCTTCATGTAAGAACACTTGTCATGTTGGATTTACATTTAATGCAAATATAAAATTCCATACCACAGTAGTACCCAGCCAGTTCCATTGTAAAACCCACCCGCACCTCAAACCCTCCTTTACATAGTTACACTTAAATTTGCGTTGCTCAAAAACACAAATAAAACATGCCATGGCCCAGTCAAATTATGGCAAAACAAAAGAGGTGATGGCTGGAAGGTTTAGAATAAATATTAACCTCTGGAATTGTTTCTGGCAACCCTCCAGACCATCGTTCTTCACCTGCCAAGCCATTACAAAAAGGGAATAGCATATGCAAATCAGACTTGGTCCCACCCCCAAAGGGGCAGTTCAGCCCAAACTGCATGGTCACATCCCTTCTGCACAAGACCACAAGCCTTGCCAGACATGTTTCACCCTCATTGAGTGTCAACAGTGAGGAGTAGCTTGGGTCTCTAGGCCCAGCAGGCACGGGACCCACGACTGGGCATACCCATTCCACTCAGGGTGACAATAGCAAAACAAAAGAGGTGATGGCTGGAAGGTTTAGACTACATCTTAACCTCTGGAATTGCGCTGGACAACCCTCCAGACCATTGTTCTTTACCTGCTAAGTCATTACAAAAGAGGAAGACCATATACAAATCAGGCTTTGTCCCACCCTCAAAGGGAGTCAAAATATGTTCATGCTCCAAAGCCCATCCCCGGGCCCCAGCCTTGCATACAGACAGACGCTCTCTCACACAGAGATACAAACACACAGAGATATGCAGAGATACACACAGAGAGATACTCGCAGACATACACACAGAGTTATACACACACACACACACACACACACACACAGCTACACACTCAAATACAGATACACATAAACAGATACACATATACGCACACAGATACACAGAAATACACACACACACAGATACAAATACACAGATAAACACACACATAAAGGGATGTACACATACACAGAGATATACATACACATACACACACACACACAGATATATATACACACACACAGATACAGAGATACACGCACACAGATACAGAGATAAACATACAGAGATACACAGAAATACAGAGATATGCACCTAGAACATTCACCCTGCATTCGCGCATGTGCTCACACTCATGTAAACCATTCACATTGCCCACACTGCCTTCATACGTGTGCTCTTACAGAGACATCCTTGCTTACATACACACACCCATGCACATATATATTCATACAAACATACAATCCTTGCACACACCACACGAGAATACACAAACAAAAATACTTCTTTTTTTCCTTACCTGATGTTTCCCTCCAGATTTGTTATCAGAAACCAGGAAAGCCTCCTAGTTCCTGACAAGCATGGACCATGGAAGCCGAAGAGTGGACCCTTTCCTACAGGGTGAAATCTGTAAATGTCCCCCCAAGTGCTGTGTGGGCATTAACAGATTTAGGGTGGGCATAGTCCACTCAGTCTCTACCCTGTCGAAGCCTCTGCTCTCCCTATCTATCTCTCCCTCGCCATGTCTGCATCTGTGTGGGCGCTCGCCATACAGTTCTGTGCAGTGTTAATTCTTAAGGGGTTTTGCTGGATCCTGTTGGTATCACGGGTCTTTTGTCTCCCAACTTGCAAAGAATAAATAATGAATGTCAATTTTAAGCGTCATTTAAAGACTTGGTAAGGTAGGTAGTTTTTTCATTGAATACCAAGTTGAGTACAGCTTTCAGGGAATGGCACACGTGATTAGGGCCAATGGACCTTTAGCTCTTGAGTAGACATAAATAGAATTTTTGTCAAAGTGTGAATGAACAGCTTGCATGAAGTTAACACATGATTAGCTATCAGTGGGGAACCCCTGGTGGATATTCTATGAATACAACTTTAAATCCTACTGCACACCCTGATCTAACACCATCTGGTGCGACACTCACACCACACAATTATGAGACAAAAAACAGGCTGCATTTGTGGTCAACATTCTATTTTATTTGAATAAACATCAAGACCAAAAGTGGTCCCCTCACTTTATGTTGGGAAGTCACCAACAACACATGTTGATTATTTCTATAACAGTATGCAGTTTACATTTTTATTTGTTGAATAACAGACTACTTAAAACACTTTGTTTTCTCCAATACCAATGGCAAGTGTTGCTATCAGAGAAAGGTGTCACAAAGGGAACCAACATCACATATACATTAAATTTCAAAACACATTTTTAAAATGTGCTTAGGTTTCTCCTATCTGTATATGGTGCTTTGGGCTTCTATTGTATGGATGTATGTAAAACACAAATTATGGTGAGTTGGATTAGGAAGCTGTAGGCATGGCTTTAGGGAATCAGTGCTTTCAGTTTTAGAGCACACCAAATATCGACACCACATAGAAACATGCAGTCATGATGTATTGCTAGCACACAAACTATCCATCAGTTCCACTGGATAGATTTGGCCTATTTAATTCAGAGTCCTAACCATTCTGCCAGTGCACCAACAAGTCCTATCTCCTGCAGGGTCCCCTAAGGATCTTGTGTGTAACCGACCTTATAAAACATATTCACAAAACGACTTTTCACTCCCCTAGATTCCATTGGCATATCCTACACAAATTATGCAGATGACAATCAGCTTCAACTCCCCCTCGCTGGAAATTACCAAGAAGATTCTGCCTCTCTCAACTCGGTGTACTTGACAACCCAATCCTGGATGGCCACGCTCCGACTATGCCTTAATGATGAGAAGGCCGAGATTGATCACTCAGTAATCAAAAAACTATGCCCCCAATACTCATCATTCAACATAGATAAATTAACTATCCCGGTCCACTCTGTAGTGAACACTGTGGGGGTATACCTAGATGAGTCACTCTCGTTAACACGGCAAGTGAGTGCCATCGCCTCCAGCGCCACCTGCATGACCTAATTAATCAATTCAGCCTTTCCTCCCCACAGATAGTTTCATGACTATAGCTCGTGCCACCATGGGATCCAGACTTGACTACTGTATTCCCTTTTTTCAGGTAACACAGATGCCAATATCCATAAAACGCAGGTCATTCAAAATAACATTCTTTGAGCTGCACTCAACATTCCCAACATTCCCAAAGCTGGCCACATCACTGCCAGTAGAAGACTTGCCCACTGGCTCCCAATTCGTGAATGGATCATCTTCAAGATCCGTTTCCATCATGCACAGATGCCTGTACAAAGTGGCCCCCCCCTACCTATCCCAAAAAATCAGCAAAGCAAACCCGACCAGACCAACAAGAGCAGCCTACACCCAGCGCATCACCCATCTGAAATTCAAGCAACAAAAATATGGGGGATCTAGCTTCCCAACATTTTACGCCAAACAATGGAACTCACTCCCGCCCACCCTGCAGGCCAAGCAGTCCTGATGGACCTTCTGGAAAGCACTAAAAACTCTGCTGTTTACCTAACTCTGTCTCCTTTTGCTCACCCCCACCCAAGGTTGGGTAACAAACAATGAGTATCGATCAAACATTATTACCATGCATCTGTACTGATCACCCAGGCAAAATGTTTCATGTACTCTGAATTATCCTGTGAGTTATATGTTATGGTTCCTCGTTAAGTGTAACTGGTTTATCTAACAGTGCCTTGATGCCAAGGATTTAGCGCGCTATACAAATGGAAACATAAATAAATAAATTAAATAATATTGTTAGAGGTATTTCAGTGATCATTTCAAATTGCATCATTTTATAAGACATGGAGGTGGCCCAGCTGAATCCCCTTTCATCCCACTAGAATGATAAGGTTTATCCCAATATGTCTTTTAGAATGACCATGGCCTCCATGTGTCATAATGTATTAATCCACTGTGAATCTATGGAGCATTATACACCAGTCTAAAGACTCTGGGCCTCATTACACGGACGGCGGTAAGGGTTAACGGTCACCGTTAATGGCAACGGTGACCGTTAACCCTTACCGCCGTACTACGAGGTCCCTTTGCGGGTTGGAGGAATTAACGCCTGCTTCTTGCAGGCGTTAAGTACCAACCCGCTAAGGGACCTCGGAGCTAATTACGGCACCGCAAAATTGCGGTGCCGTAATTAGCGCCTTCCCCATTCCCATAGAGCCCTATGGGGCAGAAATGGGAATGGGGAAGGGCAATGGCGGAAAGGGGATTTACCGCCCCTCCAACCTTGGAATGGGGCGGTAAATCCCCTTTCCGCCAAGGCGGTGCCGGTAATTTACCGGCATGGTCCAGGGTGCTAATAGCACCCTGGATTACCGCCTTCCGTGTAATGAGGCCCTCTGTCTCTGAAAACATGAGGTTTATTTTACTAGGCTATGGTTAAAAGAAACTAGGCACTGTGTAGAAAATGTTATTATCCTAATTTAATTAATTTCTCTTTTAGCTTAAATATGCAAGCAGAAAGCAGATATCAAGTTACATTTCACACTTAAATGCTACAGTTTTCTGCATTAAATAAATTCCCCAATAGCATCCCTTTCAGTTCCACTCCTTCTTGGACTTACTGACAAAAGATTCATGCAGACATATATGTAATTGTTTTGGGGCTTGTATACTCACTTCTGGGTTTTCTTTTAAGGGACATACCCGCATGGCCCCTCACAGCATCCATGCAACTCTTCCCAGTCAGCTAGGCCTACCGACCTCTGCTTTCAGTCCATCTCTGGGAATTGGGTCTATTTTAGGCAAAGTATCCTTCAGGCTTCCTCTTGAGCAAGGCACATAAGGAGTTCTTCCACCTAAAGGTATTGTCTCACTTCAGCATTTATCCCTTTGGGCTGGAGTTCCCCTATCTGCAGACTTCCAGAATCCCAGAGCTCTCTCTATTGTTTGTAGGTTTTAATGTAAAAATACTCTTCATTTCCTCACACCTTGTCATTTGACATCATCATTTTTGACTGGTTGAGTGTTTCCATTGATTTGCTTAACAAGTTGAAACTTCCAGAGAATACACCCCCGTATTTGACAGGTCCAGCATATTTTAGACCTGTGACAGCGGTGGCTCTGCACAATTTGGAGTCAAATTCATATTTTGTTCCATAACACTGGTTCTAAATTTTGACTATCCTTAAAGGAAACATTTTCAAAATCACAGAGGGCGCCTTCATCTTAAGATATGCTATGCACTTCTGTTGTGCGTAGGATGATAATGTTTATTAAAATTACATGATTTTATTAATAATGTATTAATATTGATATGTCGTGAACAGTCTTTTTTCATGTGGAACGCTCTCCCAATTTCAAAACTACTTTCATCTTTTTCATAGATCAATTTGTTACAAAGTCACATCGAAAAAATGTGTTTTGCATAATAATGTAACTTAAAGTGAAGGTATTTTCAGTTACTTTTTGATTCCACATGTGGAGGTTTCATTTCAATTTAATAATTCAACTAAACAGCTGACTGGGCTTTCTTGAAGCACAAATGTACCCAATGGCCAGCCATAGTTTAACAAGGTCAAATCTAGGTGGAAGCAAGGTCTGTTGGTTTATTTTTAAGGCAATATACAGACCTCAGTATTAAAACAGTGGTGGAAGGCCACATGATGCTTGGGACACTGACCTACACTATCAAACTGAGAATCTTGGAATGTGAAAATGTCATTTATTTCTCTCTATTTTTCTAAAGTGAACCCTTTTGGTGTGGGTGTAATCCTCTTAATTGGTTTCTTGAAAAATGGATGACAGGAAAAGGGTCTGGTTTTTAATATATATCTAACTCGTCACCTCCCAGGACACTTGTATTCAAATGCAATGAAACCTCAGTTATCTTATCATGGGATTCACAGAAGAACAGGCTTGTGCAAAGCTCGTTTAGGGAACAGGCTTTTTGTAATACAAACAAATCCAATTCCTGCATGATTTCTATTTTGGAAAATACAATAATTTATCCTTGGTGTGTTTAATGTCAGTATTGGAGGAGAATAAGACACATGGCATGTTGGCCCATGTCATTAAATGGATACTGATTTTCTTGTGTTGTTACATGTTTTAAAATACTTATTTCAATGTTACTGCAATCTGATTCTTTTAATGTAGACAGCAGGACTTTTTACATGGTTTGGAGAAACAGAACACCAATCCGCTGGTGTACATTTGCTTGCATTTTAGTAAGCGCAAATTCAATAAACGTTCTTAAATAAAAACCTTGATAGGCTATGCACCATTTTTTTGTGAATAGTACACTGGCTAGAGAAATGTTAGTATGTGCTTCAAAGGCACCACATCATTCATTTATTTTGTATTTAATTATTTGATTTTTTCTTCATTTAAAGATGTGTATGGGATTTGGCAAAACACATACTTGAGTGCAGTATGGCCCCATTCCAGCGCCTCGCACTTGGGTTTTAGGCCCAGCCAGCAACGAATGTGCAACTCACCTGATTGATTGCTGTGAGCAAAGCGCTCATGGAGGGTGAACAGAGAGTGAATGGAGCTCTGAGACCCAGGTTGTCTGGGAGTGTGACTGCAGTGATGATCAGGCTAGCCCTGTAGGACACACCTAGTTAGCCAGGCAGCTCTGGAGGCTGTGCTGGAGGCTGCTTCCTGCTCAGCAGTGGGCGTACTGCAGCCTCTGGTGGCCTGTGAGTTGTGGAAGCTGCAGGGATCCTTGGGCGATAGAAGCACCCGCGACGTGTGGAGTCCATGGCAGCAGCTCCACAGGGTCTGGAAGCTTTGGTCTGGTCACTTGGCAACTGCATTCCCCAGAATGCAGTTGGGCCACAGACTAGGCCCACATTAAGGCATGAGATGCTGGATGCTGACATGTAGGCAGCCTGGACACGTGGAATGGGTTTTGCATGTCCCGTCTCGCCGTGGTGCTACTGAGTGATTAGTTGTCACGACACCTGGAAGAAACATATTTGTATGCATATAAGAGTGGAAGGAGTCTGACCTTGCAGAACACTGGGTGGCACCTTGGGTGTACTGTTGCTTGGAGGCGCTATTTGCAGGATGGCTTCCTGCTTTTGATGGTGGTTGACTACTGAGAAGAATGCAGAAGCAAAGGTGCAGGTAGTGGCACCCGCTTGGTGTTAGCGCACTGCTGCCTATGCCGTATCTGGACATCAGTGGGTTTACATCAAACAACACTACTTTCAAAAGGGATACTTGTTGTTGACATCTTAAGGCGATAAATAGAGGAGAGGGGAGTGTCCCAGTCTGTGCAGTGTATTTCTCGTTTTAAGTCTGTTATAGCCAAAATGAAAGCTGAGTAGGGAGGTCCTTTGGGTGGGATCCAAAATAAGATCTCCAGGATGTTTAAACTTATTAAAGAGGTAAACACTCTAATTTTGGAAATTAAGAATCTATTGATTGACATCCGTGGCTTGGGTTGTGTGAACTATAAGGATTCCAGGGGGGGGACTCTGTTGGTGGATGAAGATCTTGCCACAGTCCATAGCACGAACTTTAATTGTTGTCTCCATTCAACAGATGGTGACCTTATAAAGGGTCCATGCAATTGGGTCACAAAGGAGGACAGTTTGGCCCCATTTGAGACAGCTCACTTACCTGGTCAAGATGCAGGGACACATTTCACCATCACGGTTAACTCTAATGGTTTGGCACCAGGGGTCTGTGGTTCTAGTATTATTGAAATCCACCCGATGGAAGAGAGAATGTCAAGTCTGGTTGTGGCAGTGTCCATCATTGATGAGGGTATTTCTTTACCAGCTGACATTAGTGAGTACTGTGTTGGCAGAAGTCTGGAGCTAATATCTGAGGGTGTCCCCGCTGGGGCTAAGCACATCACCTCCAATGTTGTTTCAAATCATTTTGAATGTTTATCAGAGGGTACTCTGGCTACTAATCCATCAATGGCTACTCTGGAATCACCTATATGGAAGGCTGTTACCTATGAGAAAAAAAGGAAGGTTGTGCGGAAATTGCTGCCAAGTAAAAAAAGGTCTGAGTTTGCTTAACGGGGAAGTTGTCTCATTATAAGAGTACCCAGACCTGTGCTGTTGATACATCTGGTCATCTGGGAGAGGCTGTGCTGCCTTCAAAAGTTGAAGACATTTTTATTGACTGAAAGGAGTTGATCCTTCAGAAAACGGAATGCTGGCAGAGTGAGTTGGCCAGAGTTTTCAAGGAGATCAAGGAGAAGGTGTTATCCTTGAATCTTATTCCTATTGAATTAGGATCCCCCTCAATCACTAGCATTCAGGAACCTCTCCCCCAAAGTGGTATGCCAGGTCCTATGGCTATCCGTCACCCCTTCTCTAACTGGACAACATCAAAGCCTGAAGGAAACTCTAACAGCTTTAAGGGGGGCCTGGCCATTCAATTTACCTCTCCCTCTAAGCCTCCCTGCTGAGCAAGGCTTCAATCCTGTGGGTCACTCCATTAAGACTTTCTGGCCCTAACTCAATAACCTTGGGGAGGGCAATGGGGTTTACGCTAGCAAGTAGTCTTGGAATGGAGTGGAAAATTAGCATGGTTGTTCAGTTTTTATGATGAATGTTCCCAGGCTAATGAGTGGAGTGTATGAGTCCCCCGAGTCCCAGAATAACAAATGTACCCATTGGATTTGGCACATAAAAGGTTGTATTTCAGTTATATGGGATGATATCATGAGATGCTCGCCGGGTGTGATTCCCAACTCGGGTTTTGACTACAGTCAGCTTGTATTCGCAATGGAATCCCTTGCAAAAGGTCTTTTGTGGATTGACTACAGATGCTATCCAAATGGCAGGACTAAAATTACAATCAGATCATTTGACCTTTTCAAATTAGCATACAAGGTTCCTGTCAGGCTTTGTGATACCAGGGCCCACCCTGTCCAGTGGTCATCTGTTCTGAGCCTGATGGGTAAGAGAACCCTGCAAGGGCGAATTGGGAACAATAAAGACCTGGAAGCAGTGGATTGACTGGATGTTACTAGTGGAATAACAGGGGGAGAACGATCCTGCTGATGATGTTTATTGTTATAGACTCCTCTCATGGAACATTGCAGGGGTGAACAGAGTATTTGGTCGATCAGGGCTGGTGTTCTTTCATTTGTAGGTTTCATATTATATCATTACAGGAGACCTGGGCAGTCGGTTCTGTTCTGGTCCAAGGATTCCATTTCTTTCATGTGCCCCAAATTAAAGGTCCCAAAGAGAGGCCCTCTGGAGGCCTACTAATGCTGATTGACAATATTTTAAATTGGAAAGTTGAGGTAATGCAAACTGATTGTCCTGACCTCTAAATGTTGTTTATTAGGTTGAGTAACGAGGAAATCATTTGCCTACTTAATATTTATAATAGGCTGTGGATCGCTCACGGACTGGCAATTCTTGAACGCCGTCAGGTTTTAACCAACACTATGTTTGTTCCCCCATCTGTAAGGAAAAATACATTATTGTGTCCAGGGATTTTAATCTTCAGCTGGAAACCCTAAGGGAACCAGTGGGGCTATGGGATGATCAAGATGTAGCATGTGACATTCTGTCCCTGAATGCTGCCCCCCAGAAGGCATCATTCAGCTGCAAAGTCTCCCTGTATAATGTTTCATTTAAATTTGAGGGCCTGCAATGGGAGATTTGCTAATGATCCGCCTGCACAAAATACTTTTAATGGCCATAATGGGAGTTCCCTTATTGACTATACCTTTATTTCGGCCAAAGATTGGAATAGAATCATACATTTTGAGATGCATCAGAGAGTGTATAGGGATCACTCCCCGCTCTCGGTTTGTATCTCGGAATTCAACACATGCCGATCTAGAGGCCATGCCAACCTTAATAGTCAATTGATAGGGAGGAAGGATAGCTCAGGGATTAACGTGTTTGTCTTGGAAGCAAGGCAATGCAGCGCAATACAGATTTGAATCCCTACCCCATGCTTAGAAGCCACTCGTTGGTATTAAGCACATTATAAAATAACTATTATATTTATAGGGATAGATGGCCATGCCCATAAAACTCAGAAATGGTTTGATGTAATTGACCGGGAAGCCAAACCTTGTATCTATGAATTGGTCCTTTGAAGTCTAGAAAGCATATCTGAAGTATATATAAATGATACGGCAGAGTTTGAAAATAGGAAAGCTAAAATTCTCCCATTTGTATCCTGCTAAAGTAATAAAGAAGAAAAGAACAGGTCAGGTAGGCTGGTACGACAATGTGTGTCTATGAGCGAAAAAAGAAAGAGAAAACTGTGTTAGCTCGGACACTGGGGTGGATAGGTTAAAGCTATGTGCCCTTTGAGCCAATTATAAGAGTTTGATTACCTCCCGAAAGAAAGAGTTAACTGCAGATAGACAGGAGGATGTGTATAATGCCTTTAAATCAGGGTACAATTCCCTTTTCTGGAAAATGGTTTCTGATGGGGACCTTAAAATGGTTGAGTCCCTTTTATTGTGTATTAGTAGTGAATCCTGGAGTTTACATTTTTCAGGATTGTATTGTGATACTTCCCCTCTTTCTCACCCTTGTGCCTTATCTACTGTGTCTGGCTCTGACTCTTTGTATATTACTATGAAGGAGGTAGAAGTTGCTCTGAGTACTTTGAAAAGTGATGAGGCTGCTGGTCACGACCTACTAGCAATTGATCTATTTAAAAATGAGGTGTTAGTCTGGGCTCCTATTCTGTGCCAAGTTTATAATGCTATTCTTGCCCTAGAGACAACCTGTGATTCTTGGCGCAAAGCAGTGATTGTCCCAATCTATAAAAATGGAGGCAGGGACAACCCTTAAAATGACTGACTGATTTCCCCTTTAAGACGGTGCTCGTAAGTTATTTGGCAAGATTATACTGAGCCATCTCTAATATTGGTTGGGCTCAAATAATATAATCAGCAATCTTCAAGCTGGGTTAAAGAGGGACAGAGTAACGCTGTGTCAGTATTTAATCGTTTTCTTGCTCATTCAAATGTACACAGTTTATGGAAAATTAAGTAGTATGTGGGATTTTTAGATTTAAGAACCGCATTCGAAGGATGACATAATAATAATAATAATAATAATAATAATAATAATAATAATAATAATAATAATAATTTGGCATTTATACTAACTCATGGACCCCTTCTAAGCCTGATTTCTATAATAATTCAGTTATAGTCAGACATGAATGCCTGTGTTTGATACAAGCTATGTGGTGACCTGACCAATCAGTTTGATGTAACTATGGGAGTTACACAGGGCTGTGTCTTGGCCCCACCTATTTTCAATATTTATATTCAGGAGAAAATAGATGTCTTACTGAATATGCGTGCCAAGACTTCCCGTAATTGGCCTCTGGTAAATATCTGGCCCTATTGTAGGCAGATGATGTGGTTTTGATAGCAACTACTCTGCATGTTCTAGAGAAATCTTTATTAATTTTTTTGGCCAAATGTAAGGAGCTATGACTTAATTTGAATGTCGGTAAAACTAAGTTGATGGTGTTTCGTCCACATTATTCAAAGCATAAATCAATCTGGTTGAAAGCAGAAGGTGCCCCAATTGAGCAAGTTGACTATTTTGATTACCTTGGAGTAAGGTTCCAGGAGTAACCCGGTTGTGTGGCCCAGATTGATAAAGCAGTGATTAATCTGGAAAGGTGGGCCCATTATGTCCTATTTCTTCCATCGTGGAATTGGTGCTGGGTTCTCCGGCTCGCGACATATATAGTAAGCAGGTTTTACCAGCTGGTCCGTATGGGTCAGATCTTTGGAGGTATGCCCATGTTAGGACAGTTGAACATCAAAGAAAACACATTTTTAAGCAATTTCTTTTACTCCCTCTGTATGCCCCTTCAGCAACCAGTCATTTGGAGTTTGAAACCCTCCCTATAGGTGCACAGCCCATGTTCAGTTCTGTTTTTTATGGATAAGAGTTTGATACCAACCAGGCCTGGGAAAATGTAGGGATGCGTTGTTATATCATGTCCTTGGATGGAGAGAAGGGCCTTAAATGGTTTGCTCACATCAAAAATATGCTTTCGGTCTTGATTGCACTTGAGTTGTGTGATAATCCCAGGGGGGTAGTCGTATAGTTCCGAGTAAAGTAAAAACAACAGCCAAGCTGAGAGCCCAAGAGCAACTTTTGCCATAGGCTGTCGAGGGTAGAGTGGGTTTTGATTCTCTCGCCCCCACAACAGAGAGCTTGGATTTAAGCAATATATAGACACAATTTCACTCCCATTTGAAAGATCTTTGTGTTTGCGCATGAGACTGGGTATCTTTACGGTTGCTTCTTTTACACACTCTTGGAGCAACTCTGCGTCTGATTCCTTCCCAATGTGTGGGATAGCCAGAGAAACAGTGCTGCACATTTGCTTGATCTGTGACAAGACCTTGGGGCTAAGGCAAGTGTATTTGAAACCGATTTGCAGGATCATTGGGATTCGCATCTCAAACTCAGCTGTGACTTTTTTAACCCAATGTTTGCTTTGCGGGTGGTATTTGCAACTACAAATAGAATTAATCCACTGTAGATCACTGGAGCAGTATACACCGGTCTACAACCTCAGTTTCTGACTATACCTGTGAAAATATGAGGTTATTTTACTAGGCTATGGTTAAAAGAAACTATGCTCTGTGTAGAAAATGTTATTATCCTAATTTAAGTCATTTCCCTTTTAACTTAAATATACACACAGAAAGCAGCTATCAAGTTACATTTTACACTAAAATGCTACAGTTTTCGACTTTAAATACATTCCCCAATAGCTTCCCTTTCAGTTCCACTCCTTCCTTGGACTTACTGACAAAAGATTCATGAGGGCATATATGTATTTGTTTTGGGGCTTTTATACTCACTTCTGGGTTTTCTTTTAAGGCACAAACCAGAATGGCCCGTCACAGCTTCCATGCAACTCTTGAAACTCTTCCCATTCAGCTAGACCTACCAACCTCTGCTTTCAGTCCATATCTAGGAATCAGGTCTATTTTAGGCAAAGTATCCTTCAGGCTTCCTCTTGAGCAAGGCACATAGTGAGTTCTTCCACCTCAAGGTATTGTCTCACTACAGCACGTATCCATTTGGGCTGGAGTCCCCCTATCTACAGACTTCCAGAATCCTAAAGCTCCCTCCATTCTTTATAGGTTTTATTGTAAAAAAAATACTCTAAATTTCCCCACACCTTGTCTTTTGACATCATTTTTGACTGGTTGAGTGTTTCCATTGGTTTGCTTAACAGGTTGAAACTCCCAGAGAATGCACCCCCTTTTTTGACAGGTTCAGCATATTTTAGACCTGTGACATGGGTGGTTCTGTACAATTTGGATTCAAATTCATATTTTCTTCCAACTTTGGTTCTACATGTTTACCATCCTTAAAGGAAACATTTTAAAAATTACAGAGGGAACCTACATCTTATGATATGTTATGTACCTCTGTAGTGCGTAGGATGATAAAGATAATTAAAATGACAAGATTTTATTAATAATGTATGAATGTTAATAAATCGCAAACAGTCTTTTTGCATGTGAAACGCTCTCCCAATTTCAAAACTACTTTCATCTTTTTCATAGATCAATGTGTTACAAAGTCACATCGAAGAAATGTGTTTTGCATGATAATGTGTCATGATCCCGGGGAACCCCAAGGCTCAAGGAAGGACCATGGCCGAGAGACTGGCTGCCTGGTGCTGGCACAGACTGTTACCTGTGTCTTAGCCCCATCCAAGATAGCCCCCGGGCTAGGCCAGTCAGTGTTATTCAACATGGCCTCTAGAGGGCCATTGTACAAGTTTTCCATGGTGGTCTAGTGAAGCTGGGTGGGCCCAGGGCTATTTAAACCCCACCCTGGGCCACAGCCAGTGCTTAGCGTTTTCTCCGGCTGCCAGTGTGACGCTTGCCTGTCACAGACCTGCTTCGTTCTTCACTACGGATAAAGATTAGGACTCCTGTTCAGTGCGACGTGTCAAGGCTTTGTGGCTCCAGTTCTGCACGACGTGGCAAGCCTCGGGAAGCCAAGGACTTCACGACATGAGTCAAGATCTGATTACTTACCTGTATGCGGACCGCGGAATTCTTCTGACTTCATCTGCAACGTCCACTGGATTCTATTCGCGCGACGGCATTCCACATATCTCTGCATCTGAAAAGACAAAGGACACAGGGGTAATCGGTGGCCTAGTTGTGCTGTAATAACCCTGGCCACCACCCTCGCATTATCTTACCTGGACAGTTTATCTCGCAGCTGTGTCTGCTATCACCCATGTTGATCTCCTCATTAGCATATCAGACCTGAGGAAGAAATCAGAGACAGAGTTAAGACATGCCATTAACAGGCACGTGAACATATTACCCACTATCACGTGGAAGGGTGCCTAAAACCAATACAAGGAAAATACCCCAGGCGGATTGGGGGTGTCGCAGCAGGCCTGGGCATCCTTTTGACTAGTGGAGTAACTGGCAAACCGCCTACCTCACTGGAGAAACTGGGGATTAACCAAAGACTCAGTGAATGTACTGGGGAAAATCAGTGAAACTGGGCAGAAGCATCAACGAACCAATAAAGAGACTAGGAGTGACATTGATGCAATACGCCTTGGAGGCACTGCATACGAGCGTTCCAGATCCTATTCTTCCAGGCCCCTCCTACCCCTCTGACCACTGGGCGAATACACCTCCAGTGAGCAGAGCGGAGGGAGTGTTTTGGGCAACAGCGGGAGGTTTTGACAGACCGGACCTGAACTCGCCGACAGACCGGACCAGGCACTCCTGCAGGGCCCCAGAGGTAAGCGTTACATAATGTAACTTAAAGTGAAGGTACTTTTAATTACCTTTTGATTCTGCATGTAGAGGTTTCATCTCAGTTTAATGATTAAACTGAACAGCTGGCTGAGCTTCCTTGAAGCACAAATGTACCCAATGCCCAATGGTTTAACAAGGTCAAAGCTAGGTGGAAGTAAGCTCTATTGGTTTATTTTTAAGGAGATATACAGACCTCAGTATTAAAACAGTGGTGGGAGGCCGCATGATGCTTGGGACACTGGCCAACACTGTCAAATTGAGAATCATGGAGTGTGTAAATATCATTTATTTCTCTCTATTTTTCTAAAGAGAACCTTTTTAGATAAGGGTCTGGTTTTTAACATATATCTAACTCGTGACCTCCCAGGACACTTGTATTCAAGTGCAGTGAAATGTCAGTTATGTTATCATGGGATTCACAGACTAACAAGCTTGTGCAAAGCCCATTAGGGACCAGGCTTTTTGAACTAAAAATAAATCCAATTCCTGCATGATTTCTATTTTGTAAAATACAATAATTCATCCTTGGTGTGTTTAATGTCAGTATTGGAGCAGAATAAGACACATGGCGTGTTGGCCCATGTCATAAAATGGGACCTACTTTGCTTGTATTGTTACATGTTTTAAGATGCTTATTTCAGTGATACTTCAATCTGATTTTTTTAAATGTAGACGGCAGCGCTTTTTACATGGTTTGGAGAAACAGAACACCAATCTTCTGGTGTACATTTTCTTGCATTTTAGTAAGCGCAAATTCAATACATGTTCTTAAATAAACAGCATGATAGGCTATGTGCCATTTGTTGAGAATGGTATACTGTCTAGAGAAATGTTATTAAGAGCTTCAAAGGCACCACATTATTCATTTATTTTGTATTTAATTATTTTATTTATTTTTTCATTTATAAATGTGTATGGGGTTTGATAAAAACACATACTTGAGTGCAGTGAGGCCCCATTCCAGCACCTCACAGTTAGGTTTTAGGCCCAGCCCCCTACGAATCTGCAACTTACCAGATTGAGTGCTGTGAGCAGAGCACTGGTGGAGGGTGAACAGAGAATGAACAGAGCCCTGAGCCACAAGTCATCTCGGAGCATGACTGCAGTGAGGGGCGGACTAGCCCTTTAGGCCACAACAAGTGAGCCGTGCAGCTCGGGAGGCTTCCCCGGAGGCTGCTTCCAACTCAGCAGTGGGGGTACTGCAGCCTCCGGTAGCCAGTGAGTGGTAGAAGCTGAGGGGATCCTTTGGCGGTGGAGAAGCCATGTCATGTGGAGTCCATGGTAGGTCATGGAACCTTTGGTGTGGTCACTCAGCAACTACATTAACCAGAATGCAGTTGGGCCACAGACTAGGCCCACATTAAAGGCACAAGATGCTAGATGCTGACCTGTAAGCTGCCTGGACACGTGGAATGGGTTTCGCATTTCCCTTCTCACCATGGTGCTACTGAGTGATTCGTTGACACGACACCTGGAATGAAAATATTTGTATGCATAAAAGAGTGGAAGGAGTGTGACCATGCAGAACACTGGGCGACTCCGTGGGTGAACAGGCACTTAGAGGTGCTTTTTTCAGGATGGCTTCTCGCTTTTGATGGGGGTTGACTATTGAGAACTATGCGGAAGCAAATGCGCAGGTCTTGCCCGCTTTATGTTAGCGCATTGCTGCCTATGCAGTATCTGGACATCGGTGGGTTTACATCAGACACCACTTCTTTCAACAGGGATACTTGTTGTTGACATCCTGAGGCGAGAAGTAGAGGGGAAGGGAGTGTCCCAGTCTGTGCAGTGTATTGCTCCCTTTAAGTCTGCTGTGGCCGAATTGAAAGCTGAGGTAGGGAGCCTCTTTGGGTGGGAGCCAAAATAAGATCTCCAGGATGTTTAAACCTATTAAAAAGGTAAGTACTCTCATTATGGAAACTAAGGATCTATTGATTGACATCAGTGGCTTGGGTTGCGTGAACTCTAAGGATTACAGAGGGGCATTCTGCTGATGGATAAACAACTTACCACAGTCCATATCTAGAACTCTAATTGTGCGCTCCATTCAACAGATGTCGACCTTATAAAGGGTCAATGCAATCGGGTCACAAAGGAGGACAGTTTGGCCCCATTTGAGACAGCTCACTTACCCGGTCAAGATGCAGGGACACATTTCACCATCCTGGTTAACTCTAATGGATTGGGACCAGGTGTCTGTGGTTCCAGTATTATTGAAATCCACCCGATCGAAGAGAGCGTGTTAAGTCTGGTTGTGGCAGTATCCGTCATTGACAGGGTTTTCTTTACCAGCTGACATAAGTGAGTAGTGTGTTGGCAGAAGTGTGGAGCTAATATCTGAGGGTTTCCCCGCTGGGGCTAAGCACCTTCCCTTCATTGCTCTTTCAAATCACTTTGAATATTTATCAGCGGGTACTCCGGCTACTAATCCATCAATGGCTCCTCTGGAAGCACCTATATGGAAGATTGTTACCCATAATAAAAAAGGAAGGTTGTGGGGACATTACCACCAAGTAAAACAAGTCTGAGTTCGCTTTCACTGCCCAAGGGGAAGTTGTCTCATGATAAGAATACCCAGACTCTTGCTGTTGATACATCTGGTCATGTGGCAGAGGATGTGCTGCCTTCAAAAGTGGAAGACATGTTCATTGACTAAAAGGAGTTGATTCTTCAGAAAATGGAATGCTGGCAGAGTGAGTTGGCCGGATTTTTCAAGGAGATCAAGGAGAAAGTGTTATCCTTGAATCCTATTCCTATGTAATTAGGACCCCCCTCGATCACTAGCATTCAGGAACCTCCCCCTCCATAGTGGTATGCCAGGTCCTACGGCTATCCATCACCCCATCTCTAACTGGAAAACATCGAACCTTGAAGGAAGCTCTAACAGCCTTAAGGGGGCCTAGCCATTCCTTTTATCACTACCACTAAGCCTCCCTGCTGAGCAAGGCTTTAGTCCTGTGGGTCACTCCACTTTTAGACTTTCTGCAAAATCTCAGAAGCCTGGGGAGAGCAAGGGGGTTTACATCAGCAAGCAGTCTTTGGAATGGAGTGGAAAATTAGCAGAGTTGTTCAGTATTTATGATGAATGTTCCCAAGCTAATGAGTGGATTACGCCTAGTCTCTGAAAAACAAATGTACCCATTGGATTTGGCACATAAAAGGTTGCCTTTCAATTATAAGGGATGACATTGTGAGGGCTGGTGTTCTTTTGTTTGTAGGTTTCATATTATATTGTTACAGGAGACCTGGGTAGTTAATTCAGTTCTGGTCCAAGGATTCCAGTCCTTTCATGTGCCCCAAATTAAAGGTCCTAAAGGGAGGCCCTCTGGAGGCCTACTAATCCTGATTGGCATTATTTTAAATTGGAAAGTTGAGGTAATGCAAACTGATTGTCCTGACCTCCAAATTTTGTTTATCTGGTTCAGTAAGTAGGAAATGATTTGCCTAGTTAATATTTATAATAGGCTGTGGATCTCACACATACTGGCAATTTTTTAAAGCTGTCAGGTTTTAATCAACACTAGGTTTGTTCCCCTATCGGTTAAGGAAAAATACACAATTGTGGCCTGGGATTTTAATCTTTTTTAATCTTCAGCTGGAACCCCTAAGGGAACTAGTGGGGTTATGGGATGATCAAGATTTAGCATGGGACATTCCATCCCTGAATGCTTCCCCCCACCCCCTAGAAGGCATCATTCCGCTATAAAGTATGCCTGTATAATGTTAAATTTAAACTTGAGGGGCTACAATTGGGAGATTGACTAGAGATCAACATGCACAAAATACTTTTAATGGCCATAAGAGGATTTCCCTTATTGACTATGGGCCTAATTACACGGTAGGCGGTAAGGGTTTACCGGTACCGGTATTTTACCGGTACCGGTAAACCCTTACCTCCTTACTACGAGGTCCCTTTGTGGGTTGGAGAATTTAACGCCTGCTTTTTGCAGGCGTTAAAAACCAACCCGCAAAGGGACCAGGGAGCTAATTACGGTACCGCAATTTGCGGTGCCGTAATTAGCACATTCCCCATTCCCATTATGCCCTATGGGGCAAAAATGGGAATGGGGAAGGGCAATGGGGGAAGGGGGAATTACCGCCCCACCAACCTTGGAATAGGGCGGTAATTCCCCTTTCCACCAAGGCGGTGCCGGTATTTTACCGGCATGGACCAAGGTGCTAAAAGCACCTTGGTCCACCGGCGTCCGTGTAATGAGGCCCTATATCTTTATTTCGTCAAAAGATTAGAATAGAATCATACATTTTCAGATGTATCAGAGAATGACGAGTGATCACTCTCCCCTCTCGGTCTGTATCTCGGAATTCAAGAAATGCTGATCCAGAGTTAATGCCACCCTTAATAGTCAATTGATAGAGAGGAAGGATAGCTCAGGGGCAACGCGTTCGTCTTGGAAGCAAGACAATGCAGCGCAATACAGGTTTGAATCCAAATCCTGTGCTTTGCCACCACTTTTTGGTATTAAGCGCATTATAAAATAACAATTATAATTATAGGGATAGAAGGCCATGCCTGTAAAACTCTGAAATGGCTTGATATAATTGACCGCAAAGCCAAACCTTGTATCTATGACTTGATCCTTGATATCTGAAGTATATATAACTGATATGGCAGCGTTTGAAAATATGAAAGCTAAAATTCTCCCATTTGTCTCCTGCTAAAGTAATAAAGAAGAAAAGAACAGATCAGGTAGGCTGGTATGAAGATGTGTGTTGCTTACCAAAAAAAGAAATAGAAAACTGTGTTAGCTCTTACACTGAATTGGATAGGTTTAAGCTGCGTAACCTTGTAGCCAATTATAAGAGTTTGATTACCTCTGGAAAGAAAGAGTTCACTGCAGAGAGATGGGAGGATTTGTATAATGCCTTTAAATCAGGTAACAATTTCCTTTTCTGGAAATGGTTGAGTCCCCTTTATGTTGTATTCGTGGTGAATCCTGGAGGTTACATTTTTCAGGCTTGTATTGTGATACTTCCCCTCTTTCTCACGCTTGTGCTTACCTACTGTGTCTGGCTCTGACTATTTGGATATTATTGTGAAAGAGGTGAAAGTTGCTTTGGGTACTTTGAAAAGTAGTAGGGCTGCTGGTCCCGACCTAAGAACGATTGATCTATTTAAAAAGGAGGTGTTAGTCTGGGCTCCTATTCTGTGCAAAATTTGTAATGCTATTCTTACCCTAGGGACAACCCCCGATTCTTGGCGCAAAGCAATGATTGTCCCAATCTATAAAAAAGGAGACAGGGACAACCCTTAAAATGACTGACCGATTTCCCTTTTAGACGGTGCTGGTAAGTTATTTGGCAAGATGGCACTTAACCATCTCTATGATTGGGTGGACAAAAATAATACAATCAGTGATCTTCAAGTAAGGTTCAGGAAGAACAGAGGCACGCTGGGTCAGTGTGTTAACACTTTCTTTTTTGCTCATTTAAAAGTACACAGTTTTGTGGAAAATGTATTTGAATGTGGTAATTTCAGATTTAGGAACCGCATTCAAAGGATGACACCATGGCAGATATTACTAACTTGTGGACCCCTTCCAAGCCTGATTTCTATAATAATTCAGTTATAGTCAGACATGAATACATGTGTTCGATACAGGCTATGTGGTGACCTGCCAATCAGTTTGATGTAACTGTGAGAGTTAGTTATGTGTCTTGGCCCTACTTATTTTCAATATTTATATTCAGGAGATAATAGATGTCTTACTGAATGGGTGCCAAGACTGCCCGTAATTGGCTTCTGGTAAATATCAGGCCCCATTGTATGCAGATGACGCAGTTTTGATAGTAACTACTCCGCACGTTCTAGAGAAGTCTTTATCCGTTTTTTTGGCCAAATGTAAGGAGCTATGACTTAATTTGAATGTCATTACAACTAAGTTGATGGTGTTTAATCAACATTACTCAAAGCATAAATCAATCTGGTTGAAAGCAGAAGGTGCCTCAATGAGCAGGTTGACCATTTTGATTACCATGGAGTAAGGTTCCAGGAGTATCCCGGTTGGGTGCCCCAGATTGATAAAGCAGTGATTCATCTGGAAAGGTGGGGCCATTAAGTCCTATTTCTTCCATCATGGAAGTGGAGCTGTGTCCCTGGCTCTCGACCTATATAGCAAGCAGGTTTTACCAGCTGTTCTTTATTGGTCAGAACTTTGAGGGTGCAGCAATGTAGGACAGTTGAACATCAAAGAAAACAAATGTTTAAAGCAATTGCTGTTACTCCCTTTGACTGCTCCTTCAGCAACCAGTCATTTGGAATATGACACCATCCCTATAGGTGCACAGACCATGTATAGTTCCGTTTTTTTATGGAAAAAGATTAATTCATTAAAAATTCCAGAACAACATAACTCTCGCAGGAAAGGGCATAGTCCACTATCATCATTCACCCTAATAAACACTTTCACACACGTAGCTCTACCGCAGCAGACCCCTGAAATCACCACAAACTGCACACTGTGCAACTCCCAACTGAACCCAACACACTACAGAAAACGAATCCGCTAACACAAAATGCATCCCACGCCCTCATTCACCAAAAACCACCAAACCTGTACCAAATAAAACAAACCCAGCATTCAGTGACCAGTTTTACAAAACTGAAATTACCAGCAGCACAGCAAAGCTCTCTTGCACTTTCCCTCTTGATCCCATTAACTAACCCTCCTGAGCCCTCCTTCCTTTTCAAACCCATCAGAGCACCTGGAGACCATGAAAATGGCAGCAGTATAAATCACAATAACAGAACATAAAACAATACAGAATGATGTTCCAAGGACATAGAAGGACTGCCGCACTGGGTAAGAAATAGTAAAGCACTTGTGAAACATTTTTAAGTGGTTTTTAAATATGTAATACTAGTGCTAAGGAAGCAGAAACTAGTTAACTCATAGATTAAATGTTTGTTTGCTATACTAGCAGAACACACGTCAGAGACTAAGGGCCTCATTACGAGTCCGGTGGTAGCCATGCTGGAAAAACCAGCAGGATGCCGCCGGACCCGTAATACCATTCTGCCTCTGTGATTGCCGGAATCACCGGGGCATTACAACCCTGGTGACCCGGTAATTCCAGAGGCAGAATTCTGTAAATCCCGATTCCCATGGAAACACTGGTTCCGTCTATGACAGAGCCGGTGTTTCCAGGTCTGCCTGCAGGCAGGTGGTACTCCTGCCAAGTCAGACCTGGCAGGAGTGACACCTCCCGCCTGCAGGGCTCGGAATCAGCCGGTCCGGAAACAACGGTCGCCCTATTTAATTTGGGGATATGGAGCATTTCCCAATAAAGATTATTTTCATGTAACCCTCAAATGACCTCAACAATGAGACTTGCAAAGATGCACATCTTTGTTCTGATAAATGATGTACTATTTTTCACACACTCATCGTCACTTCATGTATTAACTTCTTTTGGAAGATGATGGCCTTAAGTATTTTTTTTTATTTACCCTGAAGAATTTAACAGACGTCTCCCAAATGATTCCTCATGTGACTGCTCATCATGGCCGCAGTACTGATTGTGCACCCTGAGTAGTGGGATTCCCCAGGACACCCCGTTACGCCATGTAAATCTCTTACCACAGCTGGTTGTGTCATCGCGTCTCTGAATGGTGGCAGCATTTGCTTGATTCTAGTGTGGTATGGCTGGTTGTAAACCAGGGATGTCTGACAGAATCCAGCAGCCAAACATTGTTCCAACGGGGTCTCGAGCAGGGTACGGGTTTTGCCATACATGGCCATGCATGTTGATGCCTATTACCTGCCTCGTAGAAAGCGACGGTTATGGGTCCCAGAACATGGAAGAATAAGCCTTCCAAAGTTGAATGTGCTAGCCATAGTGATTGGGGACCACCAAAAGTAAAATAAAATGCAAACCTGTCATTAGGCACTGAATTGCACCTTCAGCCCTACCAATCTTCCATCTAACCCATAGACCCTCCATCCTTAATTTGTTAAACTTTGGGATGTCCGCCAAAGCACAGAAGATGCTAACCTCAAGAGGAAATTTTAGGAAACTTTGTTAATCACAACACCCTTTCTAAACTGGTTTTGACTTTGAAGCTCGTACATTTTTTTGAAGACAAGGGCCCTCATTACAAGCTGGGCACAAAGGGATACCGGGCACCGGTCATGACACCGGTGCCAGTAATGCCTTTGCGCCCTATTCCGAGGTCCCTTTGCGGGTCCTTCCTTCACGCCTGGTTTTAGCAGGCATTAAGGACGGGACCCGCAAAGGGACTTCAGAGCTAATAACGGTACCGTAATTTACAGTACTGTTATTAGCACCCTCCCCATTCCATTGAGCCCTATGGGGGCTCAAATGGGAATGGGGATTGAAATTTCAATGGGGACTTACCGGTCCCGCAAAGGTCGGACTAGACCGGTAAGTCCCCATTGAACCAGGGCGGACACAGTACCGGTAATGGTGCTAGTCGTGGCGCTAATAGCGCCACGACTGGCACCAACCTCGGAATGAGGCCCAGGCTGAGGATCAGCATGAAAAAATGAATGACACATCTTAGATATCTCCTTTTCCCAGGAAAGGTTTGCTTCCCATTCTCTTTTTGGATCTGACACAGAGAGGTGGAAGCACCAGCAACCAACAGAGCCAGGGGATTGGTGTTGCTACATGAGGGAAAGATCTAAACTACAACTCAAAGGAATACCCATGTCCTAAACCCAAACAATTCCATCTCATATCCAAACTGCCTGCACAGAACAATACCTGCGTCTCTTGCTACTACAAAAACAACTACATGGCATAATTGAAAACAGACATACTGCACCTGTTGTCGGCAAATAACTACTCCTATTAAGATGACGGTTGGCATCGAATTTGTATGCCACCTTGTGAGTGTCCTACCGGACTCATGGCATTGTAAATGCAGGTCCCGTTGAACAAATCTTTTGCATGCAGTTAGTCAGATCTGAAATAATCTCTAGAAATTGCTCTTCATTCTAGAAATTCCCAAGTACTGAAACAAATAGACTGTTACTCCCTTTTCATGTTTATCAGACTCCATTGCTTAACTACTTGTTTAAGCTACTAGGTACATTTTTCGTGGTAGGCCACAATGTCTGTATTTGTGTTGTTTGGGCAGCGGATTTCCATTCACTACCTATTTTTTATAAAACATTTTCATTGCAAAATATTATTTGGTAGTGGTTAATCCTATAGTGCAAGAGTCTTAGGGGCCGATTCATGGAACAAACGTGCGCCGAAAATCTACGCGCAAGCAGGCGCAAGCAGGCGCAAGCGGAAAAAAAGAGGCGCACGCGCACGCGTGCGATTCATGGAAGTCCCTGCGCGTGTCTTCCTCGGGATGTGCGCCAAACCCGTGCATGGCGCACACGTCACTGCAACATCCCGAAAGACGTGCGCGACGCGCACAGTGAAAGCGCACAACCTCTGCGCATACACTAGAAAGTGGGCGGAACACGGGGCGTAACGCGCGGAATGGGGAACAACTTGCGAAAACAAGGGCGTAACTGGGGATGTACTGCAGGGAAGCAGAGGGAACGCCCACACGCACCCGAACCACACGTATTCATGGAACCGAATAGGGCAAAGCCACGCACAGCGAAAGACACGCACAAGCCGATACACGTCCGCCACACGAAGGCAGGCGGTAGCGTCCCTGCGCATTACAAAAGTGGCAACATACAGCAATAGTGCCTGTGCGAGCGGGGCACGTGTATTTCGGGGTTGCGCGGGAAGTTACACACGCGATTGAGCGGGGTACGTGTATTTCAGGGGTTCGCGGGAAGTTTTACACGCGAATAGCCTGGGCGCGTGTATTTCAGGGGTGCGCGGGAAGTTTTACACGCGAATAGACTGGGCGCGTGTATTTCAGAGGTGCGCGGGAAGTTTTACACGCCAATAGACTGGGCGCGTGTATTTCAGGGGTGCGCGGGAAGTTTTACACGCGAATAGCCTGGGCGCGTGTATTTCAGGGGTGCGCGTGAAGTTTCTCACGCGATCGGGCCTGGGGGAGCGGGGTACCACTCACCGTCTGCCTTGCGTGTAGTAGAACGCGTAGCCAACACCCGCTGTGAAGTAATAGCGTGTGAACCCCAACGGATGGAAAACACACGCACCGCACGAAAAGCACGTACAGAACATAAAGGCACGCAGGATCTCCAAGCCCTGCCAGGGCAACGCCCGTGCGCGAAACGTCACAGACGCGCTTACGCTGTAAGGGCCTTTGGTCCAATGAAATCGCGTACGCGTGCTGACGCGCTTACGCGCTAAGGGCCTTTCCTCGAATTACACGCTGACGTGCAGATTTTTCACGTTCCAAATCACTCCGTATCAAGCTGGCCACGCGAAAACACACGGAAGACCACGCTCCTGCCCAGAAGGCCGAATCACTGCCCCCCAGTGCCCCGAGCAGCCTCCCACGTGCCATCTGCTGCTGCCTGCCTGCCTGCCTGCCTGCTGCCCCCGTGCCCTGCCATTTGGTGCCTGCACATCAGCCATCTGCAGGGGTCCAGTTGCTGTGTCCACCCCTGCTGGTACAGAAGACTCCCGACTCGAATAACATCGCTCCACAGCCCAGCCCCAGGACCCAGTTGCCCACCCACTCCTGCCCCTGGGGTTGCCATGTCGGGCACATCCACATCTGACCCCAGTGGCAACCCCCAGCCAGAGGGGCAGAGGGGCACCAGCTTCACTGCCACCGAAGTTGGTGTCCTGGTGGAGCAAGTCCTGGGGCAGTATGATGCCCTCTTCGGATCGTCCCGCGCCAACAGGGAAGGACGGGATAGGATCTGGGCCGACTGTGTGGTTGCCATCAACGCGGAGGGGGTGGCAACCCGCACCATCCAGAAGGTCAAGAAGCGCTGGGAGGACTTGAGGTCCAGGACCCTCATGAAGGCCCGGCGCCTCGTGGAGGGGGGCCGGGGCCGCATGAGTTCCATCCAGTTGAGGGTCCTGGAACGCGCACACCCAGCGCTCCACGCCCAGGTCCTTGGGAGGGAGACCCGTCTGGAGTTGAGCGGTAAGTGGCCAAGCATTGCTGTGTGAGACAGGGCATGTTGCAGTGTGCTGGTTGTCTGATACTTGCCTGCATGTGTGACATAGGCCATGTACGCATGTATGTGTGCAGGGACATCATGGGAATGCATGTGCGACCTGCAATGTGTGAAACGCACGGTTGTTGCATGTGTTAGAATGCGACATGGGGAGCCCTGTGCAGATTGCACACATGAGAGCATGGCAGTCTCTGTTCCTGGACATGGGTGGGGGCGAGGGATGGGTGCTGATGCCAGATACATATGTGGTATCCATGTCTGTGTGCCTGACCTGCGTGTCTGTGACTTGTGAGTGCCATGGATGCATGACACATGTCTGTGACAATGTACAGATTCACTGATGCAGCCTAGTCATCCTTGTATGCACTGTGATTGGGGTGTACGGGGCCAGATGGATGTGACTGAGGTGAAGTGTGTGCATGTGATAGGCATGACCCATGATGCATGTGAGTCCCCTTACATTGTATGATTCGAGAGTCCATTGGACATGCATTGAAATGTCCATGGCACGCACCATGACTGTCACTGTGTGTGTTTTGCCTGGACTGACACATGTGTTGTGGTGTGACATGATGGAAGTGTACTTTGACAGTGGCACTCATCTGCTATTGCTTCCTGTCTAGGGGACCATTGTACAATACCCTGATGCTTGTGTTCTATGTCTCCCTCTACGCAGCGGCTAGTGAAGGAGAGGGCGGAGACGGCGCTGTGGAGCAAGGCGGCGGGGATGCCCCCACGGCTGCAGCGGAAGGGATGGGTGAGCCCCCACAGGGGCCTGCTACGGCGGTAGACGGCGAGGAGCCATCCAGGTTGGTGGTTTCCACAGAGGAGGAGGAGGCCGCCACTGAGGCGCACATGGGGCCTGGTGGGGGCATCCCTGCTGGTGCAAGTGGTGCAGTCCAGGGGCAGGGGCAGGAGACAGCACAGGTCACCGTGGAGGGGCCTGTGCATGTCGCTGTCCCTGAACCTGTGGGTGCACCACCTTGCACCAGCAGGGATGCCCCGTCCCAGGCCCGTCCGCAGGTAGAGGGGATGTCCATGTCATCTGACTCCCCTCCACCTGCGGACGAGGGGACCCCTGGCCGTGTGGAGAAGGTCCTGATTGGGGTCGCGATGCGCACGCTGTGATTCGTGATGCCGTGCGTGCTTTCCAGGAGGAGCACGCACGTCATCACGAAGAGCACCGTGCCGACGTGGCCCAATTGGGATCGGCCCTGTTCGGGGGTTTCCTTCATGTGTCGGCCAATCTGGCGGCCCTCTCCTCCTCTGTGGAGACTATATGCCAGTCGTTCTCCTTGCCGTCTTCCGGCCCAGATGCCACCAGGGCCCCCTGTGGACCTGCCCTGACCAATGCAGCCAGCTCGGTGGGGATCCCATCCCTGCCACAGTCGGGAGTCAGAGGTCCAGCAGGGGTGGACAACACAGCAACTGGACCCCAGCAGATGGAGGATGTGACGGCATCATCGGGCAGGGCACGTGCACGACGGCGTTGGTGGTTTCCATCATCCTGGATGCCGTCGTGCTGGCAGAGGCAGTGGCGTCGGAGGCAGCAGCAGGCTCGACGTGGGAGGCATCATGGCTCGGGGCCATCAAGATCAGAGGGGCAGGCATCGGCCGGAGGGCAGGAGAACCCTGGGATGGTAGTGTCTTCCGTGTGGGAGCAGTTGGTCCAGCGGATAGGTGCGAAACGGCAGCGGGCGGAAGAGGAGCGGCTCACCATGGTCAGGGCGGAGTTCTCCATGCGTCGGGCGTTGAGGCGGGCTGAGTGCCTCGAGGAAGCTCGCAGGGAGTTTGAGCTGGACATGGGGTTATCCCTGCGAGACCTCGGGGCCAGGACAGAGTCCCGCCTCCAGGACATCGACATGGAGTTCGATGATGCCCTGGCCGGCAACATCACAGAGTGAGCCGCAGGACTTGCCCGCTGCCATTGTATATAGTTATATAGTTAGTGGTAGGTTTCCTTTGAATTGTTTATTTTTTTTATTTGGTTGCGATTGGACAATGCGCCACTTTTTTGTATATAGTTCAGTTTTTAGTTAGTTGACATAGTTAGGTTTCATTTGGTTGGGCTCATGGACCCGGGATTGTCTTGTATATAGTTCTTCTATGGATTTTTGGATTTATTGGATTTTTTTCATGGACATTCAACTTCTTTTTGTTGTTTTGCTTTGTGGTTTTTCTTATTTCATTTCCATTCTTGTTGATTTTCAATACATTTTTATTTTCATCCTTCAATGTGTCGTATCTTCTCATTACTTTCATGCATGTCATGTTGGGTGTTTTAACATTCACTTGCAGCCATTGTGTGTGACAGACATGTGTTCATTTGCATTATTTACATTGGGTGTGTAACATGTAATTGCCTTTGATATGTGGGTGGATGTGATAGTTGGTTGGGCCTTTTGGCAGGGGTGGATGGCCATTACGGACATGATTGGGGATTGTTGGGACCCAGGTGCAGGGGGGCATGGATGGGACATGGGTGGGGGCCTGCTGGCAGGTGCCCCACAGTGCTGGGGGGTGGGGGTGGTGGGGGACATGAGTTGGACATGGGTGGGGGCCTGCTGGCAGGTGCCCCACAGTGCTGGGGGGTGGGGGTGGTGGGGGACATGAGTTGGACATGGGTGGGGGCCTGGTGGAGGCTGCCCCTGGTGACTGGGGGGGTGGGGGTGCTGGGAGACATGGGTGGGGGCCTGGTGGAGGCTGCCCCTGGTGACTGGGGGGGGTGGGGCTGCTGGGAGACATGGGTGGGGGCCTGGTGGAGGCTGCCCCTGGTGACTGGGGGGGGTGGGGGTGCTGGGAGACATGGGTGGGGGCCTGGTGGAGGCTGCCCCTGGTGACTGGGGGGATGGGGGTGCTGGGAGACATGGGTGGGGGCCTGGTGGAGGCTGCCCCTGGTGACTGGGGGGGTGGGGGTGCTGGGAGACATGGGTGGGGGCCTGCTGGCAGGTGCCCCGCAATGCTGGGGGTGGGGGTGCAAGGGGACATGAGTTGGTGATCATTGGTGCAAGGCGACATGTGCCTTTGCTGGGGGGCATGCCCATGTTGGGTGGGCTGCCTGCGGGACATGACCAGGGATGCAGGGTAGTCCCCTGTGGTGTGGGCTGCCTGCAGGGGCCGTGGAGGGTGTACAGGGAACACCTGGGAGGACCCACACTGGCAAATCACATGTAGGACTCCCCGGCACCCCTGAAATACACGTACCATGCTGAAATTGCGTGTAAAACTTCGTGCGCACCCCTGTAATACCCGCACGCAGCCCAATCGCGTGTGAAACTTTGCGCGCACCCCTAATACCCGCACGCAGCCCAATCGCGTGTGAAACTTTGCGCGCACCCCTAATACCCGCATGCAGCCCAATCGCGTGTGGAACTTCCCGCGCACCCCTGAAATACACGCGCCCTGGACAATCGCGTGTGGAACTTCCCACGCAACCCTGAAATACACGCGGCCAGGACAATCGCGTGTGGAACTTCCCACGCAACCCTGAAATACACGCGGCCAGGCCAATCGCGTGTGGAACTTCTCACGCACCCCTGAAATACACGTAGCCCGCTCCCCCATGCCCGATCGCGTGAAAAAGTTCACGCGAACCCCTGAAATACACGTAGCACGCTCCCCCAGGCCCGATCGCGTGAGAAACTTCACGCAAACCCCTGAAATACACGTAGCACGCTCCCCCAGGCCCGATCGCGTGAAAAAGTTCACGCGAACCCCTGAAATACACGTAGCCCGCTCCCCCAGGCCCGATCGCGTGAGAAACTTCACGCGAACCCCTGAAATACACGTAGCGCGCTCCCCCAGGCCCGATCGCGTGAAAAAGTTCACGCGAACCCCTGAAATACACGTAGCCCGCTCCCCCAGGCCCGATCGCGTGAGGAACTTCACGCGAACCCCTGGAATACACGTAGCCCGCTTGCCGTGCTGGTACAGGGTTAGCGCAGCCCTTTGCGCTGGATTGGGGATTTTGATGGCTTTTCCCTGCGCGGAAGGCGTTCTTGGGGGCGTAACTGGCGCTGCTGCAAGGTCGCTGCGCCACTGTGCGCCACGGCTGGTTTTGGTGGCTGGAATCCATGAATACGCTGTGCGCGGAAATGGGTTTTGGCGCACGCGGCTGGCGCAGGGATTCGCACGCGCACACTGTGCGCCAGCCGCGTGCGCCACTTGTGCGCTGAATTCTATGAATTACCCCCTTAATGTAGCACAGACATTCCAGAATAAAAGGTGAGCATCTTTTATTCTGGTATATTTCTGCCACATTCAGACTCTTGCACTCCAGCAGTAACTGCTACCCAATAATATACATATGGCAGAACTCAAATTGTGTTTGTTGTTTTTCTGCTTATGGATTATTTATTTTTCTTTAATTGTGGGCAATTGACTGCATAAAGGAGTGTTCCATAGCTCATAGTCTCCACTGACTCACACCCCGAAAAACCTCCTTTCTGATGCAACATAAACCTTTTGTGATGTCACACCTGGTGAGACTAGTGCATTTAAATGTTGGCTTGGTGTCACTATCTGTGTAAAAAATTGGACTCCACATAAAAACGAATAATTGCATTTCAAACCAGACCGTAGGTCTGAGCTACAGAATCTGGACTCTCCACCACACCTCAGTGTGTGCAAACCCGAATACAATGCCTTCTCATGTACTAAAAAGCATTCATGTGAGCATTAGGGAAGACCTTAACTAAACAAAGGGATTATTCTGAGCTCAATAAGAAAAGTGTCCTTCCATGAGGGTAGGACACTTTTCTCAATTTGCGCTATACGTTTTATCTAAATATAAACACAGAATATGGACATACATGACAGTGTGCCCCATTCCACTTGGGAGTGCTAGTACTATACTGGCTTTAACTTCACATTCTAGGACCATAATCTCTAGTTTACAATGGGGGATATCTAGGACTGCAAGTCCCAGAATGCAGCGTTAAAACAAGAACTGGGCTATAATTCCCTGCATGGAATGGTGCATGTCTGCAGGTACGTATGGAGCAAATAAGAAAAATAATATTCAACTAAGGAATGTCTCTTTTCATATGTTAAGTGGAACTCAGCATGAGGCCTTGAGTGTAGCACACAGTCCTTGTAATCGGAAAGTAATAGCGTCTGAGGACACAGTTGTGGTAGGAGTAAATCCAAGCGAGTTCCTATGAAGTGAGACCCTTGCCCTTGTCTGGCCGTACAATAATAATTACTTCTATATGATTTTAAAAAAAAAAAAAAATTCACTCAGCCTGAAGCCTTGGTCACTGCAAATGAAACTTAAAAAAATAAATAATAGCAACACTTAAGAATAGCCAATGCCCACAAGCTTCCCCTGCAGCTGTTTCCTCTGCTCCCGTTTGACCTGGGCTCCTAAACTCCAGGCGGAGAGCTCTGTGCACCCTCATGGACCCTGTGTTACTGCCATGGCATTCAGTGCAAGACCTTCAGACCCTGGCATACCAACTGCCCTGATGTTGTCTGGCCTTCCTCTTGACCCTCAAAAGGCTATACCAAAGGGTAGGGGGCGCAATTTACTTTTTCAAAAATCTGCTGTGCTGTCCTTAGGGGTCAAGTCCTAAAAATTAAAGTGGGGGACTCAATGGGATGTGACCGTTGCCAGAAATGAGCATATCTATGTGAAATATGCACATTTAATTAATTTGGCTTTGCATAACCAACGAAATTTCACAGGACGAATGGCATATGCTTTCATAAAATCAACACTCACACAAAACCAAGAGAGGATATTTTCTTATAATACGGTTTTTGAAAACATTAAAAGGTGTGCATGTTTTAAAGTCCAAGAACCAATAGAAATGTTTTCCCAGGAACTTGCAGTGCCAAAATAGGATATTTCACCTTTAGTTGTTTGTAATTTTTTATTAGGTTATATAGTGCAGTGGTGAAGTGTCCGGCCTGCAAACCTGGCGACTGGTTTTGATCCAGAAGACTCAATAAATTCAAAGAAGGCATTCAATGTTTCTCATTTTACCTGGGCGGGAACTGCGTCCACCCGCGTGTACCCTCGGCTTGAGCCCTGGCTGTCCTGCTCAGTGCATGCATACACCGCAACGTATTGTAAGAGGATTCAATTCAACACTACAGCTAAGTCAATGCCTAGTCTGGGATACTGAATGGAAACCCTTATTGATATATCTTTATGTCCAGTTCATGCGTTCTGGATGACTACCCCTATATAACACCCCTCTCTTGGAATCCTCCTGACCCCACTGAGCCAAGAAGTAGTTCTGTTTTGCAAGTTTAAAAGGTTTAATTGATAATTTAAACAATAGATATATATATATCACACTTTAGAATAAATTAATAATTGAATAGCACACTTAATCTGATATGATAAAGATTAACAACGGAGAATCTGGCACTAGCACACTTCTTTATAATCAATGATGAGTGGTTATAGGATGGATAAGATAGCAACAATACTTTATGGTTTCAAATGGATGCAATGTGGAATGAAATGCAGTACAGAAAATAACTTGATAGGATTTCAGCAAAAGACAATGTAATCACTTTCTTAGACAATTCACCCCCCCCCCCTTTATGCAATGCAAGGAAATGGAAGGAAGGTACACAGTTCTCAGAAATGCAATCCAATGTGATTCAGTTCACCCCAGCAAGCTTAGACTACAGAAGTTGGAAACACAGGCAAAATGCTTTGATATGTGCTGGCAAAGGAGTGAAAATATGTTAAAATGCTTTTAATTCCCTCTAGAGGTTCAGGGTGAGTGGTATCTAGTTAATATTAGTCCAGGCTCACACTAGCAATGATTCAGGGATAATTAGCAGGTTAAACAAATTTCTGGCAAATGGAAGGCAAGCAGCAGCAGATTTTTACACGTGAAGAAATTTGCAAATCGCGGCAAAATTTGCGAATGCGCTGAGCACGATTACAGAGGAACTACAAGGACTATCACTATAGTTTTGGGGTCGTAGTAAAGCCTAGGATCTCAGCTTCCAGATGAAAGTTACTGCAAGTCTCTAGGACAAACGGTCGCGGAGATATGAGCGATATGGTAAAGGTCGTTTTTCAGATTTGAAATTTTAAAGTTCAAAAAGACAAGTGCAGCTTGCAACTAGAAAATGACAGGTGACAGTTAGGAGGCAGTTCTACTTAGATTAAAATAGCTTGGATTATATTATTTTAACTAAGAGATTGGTTCTGCACAGTTTTCTAGGTACTCACACTATATTCTTGAGTTAAATGGGCCTCGCCACGGATCTGGTCAGGTTTTAGACTGGACTCTGGTCTCTGCACTTCACAGTGATCTGGGTCAGCTCTCTCTGGTTCTGCTAACATTGGCCTGGGTCAGCTCTGCTCTCTCTCTGGGTACAGCACTGCTTCTGGATTCTGGAGATTTGATAGATTTGAAGTCTCTATGTCTGCTCTCTGAAGGTTGAGGGAGGTAAAGTATGGATTTTCCCGGCAGAGCTTCCAGCTGCAAATGGATTTGAAGGTCCCTATCTGTCCTGTCTGTCTGCTTTTATGTGTTTTGAAAGTGGGTGTGTATGCAGCATCACTAGCCCCTACCTCTCTCTCAGCTTCTAATTGGTCAAACTTCCATTTCTCACTTGATTGGGGAAGGAACTGTGAGTCAGAGCGATGTCATTTTATGGCTTGCAGAGAGGACACTCCCCTGTCAAATTGCACACAATCTATATTTGATATAAAAAGAAATATTTGCACAGGTAAACATTTGTTTAAAATTACATGCACCCCTCACATATCACAGGAGGTATCCCCTGTTCAAACTTTGCTCTTCCTGGGGGCTTGCATTCAGAAATGGCAATATTTGCACCTTTTTAGTGGTTTTGCAACATCAGATTTTTCTCCAGATTTGTACACATGTACACGGCCTGTCCATACATACTCCAGTAAATTTTCATTTGTCTAACTTAAACACAGTGTCTGTAATATTAACAATTAGCAGGGTTTTGCCCCAGAACATCACACAAATTGGAGTTTGGGCTTGAATTGAAGGTACATTTTCTAAATTAAGGCTCTTAAAGTTATACATTTCTGTCATTTGATTACAAAGAGTTATCAGTGTTTTTATAAAATATATATTTTTCTTTCAAGGCAGTTCTCAGAGTGTTGGAGTCCGCCTCCAAGACTTGGGTGGGTCAGTAACATGTGTCCTCTGGGCAGGCAGGCCTTTGTTGACAGGAAACAGTAAAAATCAACATATTCCTTTCAGAGGAGAGGGGCCATTGTGTGGTCTCTGGGAAGCTGAGATCAGGAGGCCAGGGAGCCACTTTGCATTTAATTAACAGAACCATGTGATTTCCTGGCTTCTTGTGTTGAGTTCTGAAGTGTCAATAGTTCTCAGGACAGGCAACCCCTTTGAACTTTTAATGAAATAAGACCCCTTTCTTTGCACTAGACAGTTTTGCAAGACAGCTCTCCTGTCAGAGTTTAGACCGCTAGCGCCACCCTCAGGATTTTGTGGTTACTGCATCCATCCTTGGGATTTTTTTTAGATTGATTCATTTCAGCAAGTGATATTACATGGAGTATATTGTCCATGTTCAGGACATGGCATTGGTGTGTTTCTGCAGTAAAGTAATTCTGTGCCCATGATTTTGCCATATTTGACATTCAAGAAAAAGGAATTCCCAACAGTTATGGGTTTGCTTTTGGCAATCAGCATTGCCTCTCTGAGCTCACAATATAGGCGAAAGGGGATTTTCCTGTGCATTTTCTGGGGAGCTCTGGCCATTATGATGTTTTCAATGCCAGTAATGCACCGCTTTGGTGGTAGGGCTTGGATGCATGGATAAAAACATCCCACAGTATGTGCGTAAGGCCTTTTACCAATGGATGCTATTTCCAGGGTGCCTGGCCGAGCTGCATCGCCTGGCAGGGAGACAAGAAAGGAAGTGTTCTCAATCACTGGTCCTGGGTTTGCAAGCTCCTATTTCATTGTAGTTTAGTTTAGTTTAGTTTAGTTTATTATTTGTATGGCGCGCCAAGCCCTGGAGCATCAGGGCGCACAAGACAAGAATATGCTCAACTTTGTTACAGGTACTTCTACATAATCATAGTACATTCTGCAATAAATAAAATATATACAGGTACATGTGCATGGTCATAATGCAGTATACAATAAGCAAGAATGAGCAGGGCTGGAGCTAGGTCCAGACAAGAGGTGATAAGGGTACAGGAATATTTAACAATGTGGAGGTGATATACAGTGGAATAAGTACAGTAATATACAATGGTGTAAAATACAGAAAGTGGTATCAGAACTGGGGCATGCAGGTGGATCGCTAGTAGGGACAGTCAGGTCAAGCAGGTCGGATTAGTTAGATGTCATTAGCTCTCAGCCACTTGGTCAAATTCTGCCTGAATTTCGCAAAGGGCTGGGGTTCTCTTATATCATGTGGTAGGGAGTTCCAAAGCTGTGCTGCTTTGACTGCGAAGCTATGTCCTCCAATAGTGTCACGTTTAAAGCGAGGGACATAGAGGCAATTCGCATTGACCATTCTTGTTGGTCTAGGTGAGGTTCTTAAGTGTAGCCTGTCCATGAGGTAGGGTGGTGCCATGTTATTGAGGCACTTGTGAGTAAGGGAGGCAATTTTGAGTTGGATTTTGTCCTGAGTGGATAGCCATTTATATTCTCTTCTTATAGAGGAGATATGCTCTTTCCTGTTGATCTTAAGTGCGGCTCTCAGGGCATTATTCTGTAGGACCTGGATTTTTTGGATAGTCTGTTTGTTAGCCCCAATTTAGAGACCATTACAGTAGTCCAGTTTGGACAGTTGGGACAGTATAAGGGCTCTGGCAAGCGTGATGCAGCTGTATGTAGAGAGGAATTGCTTGCTGGCTCTAATGAGTTTGCAAGTATATGCTGTAGAAGAGGCTAGGGAGTTAACTTGTTTGCCAAAGTTTAAGGTGGCGTCAAGGTAAAAGCCTAGGGTCTTGACTTTCTTTGCTACTTTGATATTGTTCCCATCGATAATGAAGCTGGCATAGTCAGTGTTAAGTTTAGTTATGTATGCCGGGGTGCCTAGGATTATGAGCTCAGTTTTGTCGTCGTTCAGGCATAAGCCGTGTGTGGCCATCCATGCCTGAACGATGCTGTAAATTTTATTCACTAAAGCCAGATCCACGACGTAATATCCTGAAAGCGGAAGGAGGATCTGGGTATCGTCTGCATAGTTGGTGTAGGCGATACCCAGATGATCCATTTCGTCAAAGAGCGGCTTTGTGAATATGTTATAGAGGGTTGGTGATACACAAGATCCCTGGGGTACACCGCACGTTATAGGGATCGGGTCAGCTGAGGCTGATGGAGAGAAGACTCTCATGGTGCGGTTATTCAGGAAGGATTTGATCCATAATATGGCCTCTTTAGAGAAGTGAGCAGCAGAGTCTAGGTGGCTGCATAAGACTGTATGGTCGACTAAATCGAACGCTGCTGAGAGGTCTAGCAAGAGGAGTAAGGCTGCTTGGCCATTGTCCCTACATTGATCTATTTGGGCCTTGAGATCGATAAGGGCAGTCTCTGTTCCATGCTGGGGACGGAATCCAGATTGGCGGGTTCCGAGCAGGTGGTTGGATTCAAGGAAATTTTGTATTTGCATGTATGCCACTTTGTCTAAAATTTTTAGAAGAAAGGGCACAGTCGTGATAGGCCTAAAATTGGTGGGAATGGTAGGGTCGAGGGTTTGCTTCTTTAGGAGTGGCAGGACCCACGACTCTTTAAGATTTTTCGGTACAATGCCGGTAGTGAAGGATGAGTTGATGAGTTTAGCTATGAATGGCGATAGTTCTCTCGCAGCATCCTTAATTAATTGGGCAGGACATTGGTCACCTTTACAGTTGGATGGTTTAAGTCCCAGGATCACTTTTTCGACTTCAATGGTAGATACCTTGGAGAAGCAGAAACATGTTATTTGTTTAGATTTAAGTAGGGGTGCTGGGGTTAGAGCGTCCTGAGGTGTGAGAGATACTTTTTTGAAGGCGATTTTAGTTTGTAGGTTGACTACTTTGTTGGTAAGGGCAAACTGAATGTCTGAGCGACATTTTTTGTCCTTGGTGCAGTTTTCTTGGGGAATGATGGGTGTTTCCAGCTCTTTAAAGATACTGAACAGTTCTCTGACACTTGATTTAGATTGGGATATTCTGGTATTGTATGTTTCCTGTTTGGCTAGTAGGATATCTTTTTTGTATTGGGATGATATCTTTGCAAGGTTTAGTTTGTTTTCTACTGTAGGAGTAAGTCTCCATTTGGATTCTAGTTTTCTTTTGGTTAACCTGAGATTTTTTGGGTGGGGGGTGAACCATGAGTTGAGATGTTTTTTCGGTTTACTAGTCCGTAATTTGAGCGGACTCAAACTGCAGTGCTAGCCATAGCCTTGTGGAGCATGTACAATGCATGGAGCTTTGAAATACCGTCCCCCACTATTGTGTAATCTCATTCGGGCAAGGGTTGAACGCCGGACCCTGTGTCTTGGTGGAAAAAGGTGCAAATATGGGTTTAGCAGTCACGATAGTTCCAAAAACTGGACCTGCGAGACTGGGCATCTCAAATGTACCTTCTTGTGGTCCTTGGCTGGTTCAACAGTGTGGAACCAGGCTTCCGTAAGCTATCCTTGCAGGTCCACACCGGTTCGAAGTTTGCAAGCAGCGGTTCGGAGATGCGAACAGAGTGCCAAAGCATCGTCGTGGGTCCTGTGTTGGTTTGGAGGGCATCGAACGGGTTTTGAAAGTGTTTTGAAGATGTTTAAACAGGAGTCCGCCCCGTGTCAGTTTGAAGTGCATCGAACACAATTCCAATGCGGTTTTGAAGCTTTGCAGACGGGGATCCTGTGTCAGTTCGAAGGACGTTAAGAGCGGACCAAACGCGGCTGGAAGCTGTGCGCACAGGATTGCAGAAACTCTAGGAATCTGGGTGCCGTGCTTTGAGTAGTAATCCAGGGGCTATAGGGCAAAGTGAGTCCTTGTACTCTTCACTCCATCACTCCAGTCCATAAAGCTTGGCCGGTCCATGCAGGGGATTTACAACACTTTACGACACTAAAATTAAGGTGTCAAGAGTGGTACTACATGTAAGGTGCAATTTAGGTATTCATGTGCCAACGCATCTCTAGAAGTCACATGTGAATCAAATCCTCTTTTTTGAATTCTGCATCTTGTGTGGGTTTGTTTTTCAATTGTTAGGTTTCTAATAATTAAGAAACTGATTGTATCCATATAGTTGACCTGGGAATATTATTGAGTTTAATACAACTTTATCATGTTTTTTTTGCACATAAAAGTCACGATTTTGGTGATCAGCACTTAGCACTTTTCGAAGCACTCGACGCTTTTTTGAGTTTTCAGGACGCTGTTTTTAATGAGTCTATATACCATGTTTTTATGAAAAGAACTATGAAGTCTGATTGAATTTTACATGAACTTTTACTTGCTGTTGTTGGATCGTATTGATTGTGTGACATATTCCGACATACCACACCTGTACGACATCAGCAGCCTCTTTATTATATTTGAACAGAATGTTCTAGGTTTGCTCCTACCTTTCCTTTTCCTATACGTGATATCCCCTCAAGTTGAATATGGTACATGCAGGCGTCCTTCACCTGGAGTCTGGTTGCTACGCAGCTGGGCAGAGTGGTAGGCCAGCAGGATCACCCCAATGTTCCCTTGGCGTGAGAAGGGAACAGAGCTCACCTGTGCCTTTCAACACCTGTGTTCACCTCTGGTCGAGGGCTTTGGGAAGGACTGCTCTCTCAACAGGGTCCAACGATTTTTTAATTCATTATCACAGTTTATTTCAACGCGTGCCAAAAAAGATTGGTTTTGGCACCGTGCTAGCTGGGTACTCACACTAGATTTTGGACAGGAATGCGACTTTGTCATGGATCGGGTCAGGATTGGACTGCGGGTCCCTCGCCACGGACGGTCTCTGGTTCTCTCTGGTTCCGGATACAGCACTGCTTTCTGGATACTGCTACAGGTTCTTGCAAAAGGTCTTGGCAAAGAATTCAGACACTCCCCTTGTCAATGTGCACACAAATCTATTTCTGATCCCAATACATATTTCCTAGATACACAATTTGTTGAAATTACATGTACATATTACAGATTCCTTATGGTCCATGCTTGTCCGACTCTGATCTTCCTGGGGGCTTGCATTAAAAATGACAACTTAATTTCGTTTTTAATTGGTTTACCAATGTTAAATCTGTATCAAAAATTACACCAATGTGCACCCTCCTTCTACACACATTCCAGTAATTTACTAGGTTTCTAGCATATACCCGGTGTCTGTAATATCAATAAATAGTGGGGTTTCGCCTCAGAACATGGTACAAAGTTGAATCAAGTCTTGAATTGTGGGGACATTTCTTGGATTAAGGTTCTCCAAATTGCACATTTTTGTGAGCTTAATACAATATTTTAGAAGCATTTTACTTAAACATATATTTGCTGCAATAGGAATCCACACTCAAGTCTGGCCCGCCCCTCGAAGCTGGGTGGGTCAGCTCACATGTCCCTGCTCCCAGGCAGAGCTCTGTTTACAGTCCACATCCAAAACTAACATACTCCATTCAAGGGAAAGAGTCTATTGTGTGGTGTCCGGCATGCTGAAGGGAAAACCCCTCCTTCCCAATCACCAGGGTCATGTGGTATCCTGGGCTGTTGTGTGGGGCTCTGGGGTGAGAAGGTTTCCCAACCTCTTGGCCTGTTAATTGAATCAGATTGTCTCTGGGAACAGCAGGTGGTTAAGAATTTTAATTAACCAACAGGCTTTGAAGTCCCAGTTAGGCTGGATCCTCTTGCACTCCTGAGATACGGTCCTACTGTCAGAGTTTAGACGGCTAGCGCCGGTTTGTGGACAAAGCTGGTACTGCACCCATTTTTAGGATCTGTCTTGAATTAATGCATTTCAATAGAGTGGTCTTTTGCTTGATAGTATAGGACCCTTGCTTCACATTGTATTGATGGCATCCTTACAGTAGAGTGGTGATGTGGAACCCCCCACAAGAAGGTTGTATCTTTAGAGTGGTCTTGTGCCCATGATTTTAGAAACTTTTTGACATCAATAAAAACAGATTTTGAACAGAACCACCTTTCTTTGCACTGGGATTAGGTGACCATTTTGGTGTGCGCAAACTGCGCAGTTCTCCTGGATTCTGGCGTGAATGTGGGTGGGTACAGCTCATCCCCACATCTACCCAGTCTATTGATTTAGTTTGTTCTGGGATAGAATAATGGGCAGCGACAGCTCATTCCCACATCTACCCAGTCTATTGATTCAACATGGGTCAAAACCCTTGACAAGCCCCCCCGCCCGACTGCGCTTTGATTTGGAGTCGAGGGGCAGTCGGGTGCAAAGGATGTGCTGGTATGTCCGCATCATCTTCTTCCAATTCCGTAGATGGCACAGTTCAGCATCTTTTCCTCCATCCAGTTGGATCGATCGGTTCTCCTCGCCGGTCCTGATGGGAATATTGGGCGGTATCCCGGGCCCCTCGGATCTCTGCTCCCGGTCCCCGGATCGTTCTCCTTGGTCAGTCTCCATGGTTTCATCTCTCCTAGGATGATAAAGCAAAAGCGGCAATATCTATTCATAGACATTTTTCCACCCCTATTGATATAGTGGGGCGGCATACACATTTTATACATCAGGATACATTTTTCAGTCTTATTTTAAAACAAGATATCACATGAAACATTTTTTTTTCCAATCATAATATTTTAGAGACTATATGTGGTTTATTTTAGGATGGGAACTGAATTAATCTGGAGCGGTCCCCTCTGGTATTGCAGAGGACTCCTCCAGTTGCTGCAGAGTGTGCCTGGAATAGCAACACTTTAGCTGATTTATATGTACCCACTTGTCTTCCCCTTCCGCCAGACTACCTTTGGGGATGCATATCTTATACGCTACTGGGGAGACCTTGGGCCTCATTACGACCCAGGCGGTAAGTTACCGCCTGGGCCGTGACTTTACCACCATGGCGTAAACTATGTTTACGCCATGGTGGTTGGCGGACTTACCGCCCCATTCCGAGGTCGGCGGGGCGGTAAGTCCCCAATCCCCATTTACCCTTCCCCATTCCCATTTTTGCCCCATAGGGCATAATGGGAGTGGGGAAGGCGTTAATTACGCCACCGTAAATTACGGTGGCGTAATTAACTCCATGGTCCCTTAGCGCCATGGATTTTAACACCTGCTAAAAGCAGGTGTTAAAAGCGCCATGGCGCTAAGGGACCTCGTAGTTGGCGGTAAGGGGTCGGCGCAGCTAACGCTGGCGTTAACCCCTTACCGCCAGGGTCGTAATGAGGCCCCTTGTCTATAATTTCAAACGGTCTCTTCCATGTAGGCAAACATTTTTGCTGTTTGGCCTGGTTCCTTTGGAAATTGTATAGATAGACCCGGTCTCCCACAGTATATTCCTTCCTGGTGGTCTTCAGGTCGTAGTGGGTTTTCATGCTATCAGCTGATCTTTCTAGATTTCGCTGAGCATAGGCAAAAGCATGCTGAAGGTGTTTCCTTAAATTCTCCACAAACTCATGAGTTGTGGAGGCATTTATCAGTGTCTGCTCTTGGGTCCTGTAGAGCAAATGCTGGGGAAGCACCATCTTGCGTTCGGTCATCAACTCAAATGCTGACAATTTAGTTACAGATGAAGGGGTAGATCTGATGGCCATTAGGACCAGAGGTAATCAGATATCCCAACTTGGCCCAGAATCTGACGCAAACTTTTTTAAGATGCTCACAATGGTTCGGTTGTTGCGTTCTACTGCCCCAGAAGAAGCTGGCCGGTAAGCAATATGTAACCTCCTTTTGACCCCCAGTATCTCCCACATCTTTGTCATTACCTCGCTGGTGAAATGGCTACCTCTGTCTGACTCAATCCTTTGAGGTAGACCAAAACGGGAAAAGATGTGGTTAATCATCAGGGCAGATGCTGTTTCTGCCCTGCAGTTTGGGGCCGGGAGACACTCCACCCATTTGGTAAACACGCATGTGACGGTCAACATGTACTTGTTTCCTCTAAACGAGCGAATTACAGGGCCTACGAAGTCGATTTGCAAATCTGACCATGGCAGTGTCATCCCCCTCTTTTGGAGAGGTGCACAGTGTGTGAGGGATGATGGCTGAAATTGTGCACACACAAGACACCCCGTCAAGTATAGGTTGAGGTCCTGGCCCATATGTGGCCAGTATGCAATCTCTCTTAAGATTTCAAGTGTTGTGTGAAACCCCCTATGACCGGCGGTGGCCGCATGATGGGCGTGACTTAACAACAGGCTCCGGAATGAGGTAGGGACCACCCACTGATCATGGCCAGCTTGGGATTTCCTTACCAACAAACCGTCTTGGATTCAGAACCTTTTTGGACATTTCATCAACACTCTTAGGTCCTCTTTCCCAATGTAATCGGTATCCGTCAGGGGAAAGTTCTCAGGGTCCTCAATGTGTTGGCAAAACTTACCAATTATTGCATCCCCTTCTGAGCTGTAATCAAATCAGCATCAGGGGTCTCCTTACTCCATTGTGCAGTTGAAAGATCATTGTGAGCATTTGTCTGGGATCTAGTGATAGCAGTGACCTGGATTTCCCCCAACAGGGACTCTATTTCTATTAGATTCCCTTGGATGGCCCCGGTTTTGGCCAGCTGATCAGCTAAGTCATTTCCAGTTTTGTCTGGTCCCTCTACTTTGGAATGACTCTTGATCTTTTTTCCAGTAGATGGTCATCCCATTCGAGGTGACCAGATCATCAATGTTTTGGATTAACTTCCCATGTTTCAAGGGTTTGTTATTAGCACATAACATGCCTCTGGTTTTCCAATTAACCAGGTGCTCCACAAACCCGTTCCGTACATAATCCGAATCTGTGATTATGACCAGTTCGGGGAGTTGATGTTGGACAGCAAGTGAGGATGGCCTGATGCACAGCCATCAATTCTGCCACCTGATTACTTCGGGGACCAATTTTGTATCCAGCGGAGGGTTCTGGGGACTCATTCACCCATGCATTCCCTACGCCGGCCACCAGTTCTTTCTCCCCGTTGTTGTCAACATGGTAAGAGCATCCATCCACATAGACAGTGGGCATTCCCTCACACTTTTCTTCTTCAAAGACTTTGTGTGGGGAATTAAGGTATGCCTCCATGTTGTCCTTGATTTTTAGACTTTCGGCCTCGACAGTTTTCTCTGGCACAATCATGCAAGTCAGCCAGACCTTGCGCGAGGGGACTCTTCTTGTTTTGGCCATATCTGACCTCCACAGGAAAGCCTTGCATTGACAGAATCCAGGAAGTAATTCGGGAATTACTCACATTTGCGTCCCAGATTCAGTCACTTGGGAGATATTGCAGAGGCTGGTGTGGAGTCTCCACTATCATGTGTTCCCCCTGGATGAACGGGCTGTAATTCTTCAATGCCCACACCGTTGCCAGGAGTGCCTTTTCACAATCGTTGAATTTTTCCTCCACAGAGGATAAAGTTTTGCTCGCATAGGAGATTACTTTATTGACCTCGTCATGCTTTTGGTATAATACTGCCGCCAAGCACATATTAGAGAACCCTGTCTCCAGGAAGAACTCCTTGTTTCTGACAGGGTAAGCTAGGCAAGGCGCTTGTGAGAGGCTTCTTTTAAGTTGACTTAATGCCTCAGATTGTTCTGGACCCCATTCCCACTTGACCCCCCCTTCAAAAGATGAATCAGGGGTCTGGTGATCTGTGCGTAGCCCTCAATGAACTTTCTGCTGTAATTAGTCAGTCCAAGGAGGCTCCTTAGTTCCCGCAGGGTTGTGGGATCCTTCAGTTTCTGAAGTGCTTCCACTTTATTTTCCTGGGGACACAGACCCTAAGGAGAAATCTCATGCCCCAAGAAATTAATCTCATTGCCGGAGTTGAGGTATCCGAAGGGAGTCCGGGTCCATGTGTAATGCTGGCCCCCAAAGGTAAAAGGCAGTTTGTATTGGTCCTCCCTACTGACAGGCACGGTCCAGTATCTATTGGTCAAGTCTATTGCAGTGAATACCTGTGACCCCTGAATCTGGGCCAGCCCTTGGTCAATGTAGGGCAGAGGCCATCGGGAAGTATGGACCCGTTTGTTGAGCTCCCTAAGGTCGGCGCAGAGTCTCCACTGGGCGTTTGGCTTCAATATTCCCAGCACCGGATTATTGAAGGTGCTGTGTACTGGACGGATTATTCCCCGGGACTCAAGGTTCTTAATTATTTCAGTAAGGGACTCCATTGATGCGAGAGACAAGCGATATTGCTTCACAAACACTGGAGTCATGCCAGGGTCCGTGGGAATTGTTGTTGTGTGGATGTCGGTGCAACCACAGTCATATGTGTCTGCCGCAAAGAGATCTTGGAAATCCAATAAAACTTGTTTCAACTTTTGCTTCTCTTCCAGAATCACACAGGCATCAGCTAGGTTGACTCTCTCTTCCACCATCTGCCTTAAGCCTGGAAAGACTTCTGGTTTGGCTATCTCAGCAGCCTCCTCCAGCTGGGTGGAGAAGTCCCTGGTCAGAGTGCTGATTTGGACTGGAGGCTTCAGGTGGGAAAGGCAGCCCTCATGGACCTGGAAAATCACCTCATCCCTCCTGAAGTCACAAGTCACATCTTCCTTACCATAAGGGCCAGAAGTGTACACCAGGAAGTTCCCCCCATGCCGGGTGAAAATCCTGTCTGTTGTTGTATTGTCATCACTGTCACTGTCAAAACAATCCTTGGGGATTTGTCCTAACAGTTCATTTCCTAAATCAATGGAGAAATGTCGGTCATCAACCGCCATTCCAATGATGGTGCCTGTGGCTAGACTCAGTGGCCTTCAAACGTTTTTGGCCTGGGGCCCCCCTGAGCAAAGTTTGGGCAGGCCGAGCCCCCCCCAAAGTGCCAGATGGACAGTATGTAGAAATTGCTATGAACTTTTGCGTGCCGTCACTGCACCCTACTCCCAGTACAGACCCTGGGCTCTCCTCACCCTACTCTCACCACTATCCCAGTGCTGCCGCCCATCCTGCTCCCATCACAGTCCCATAACACAAGCATACAAACATCCATACACATTTAAATAAAAAATAAATCGCCATAAACCTATCTTCTGCATGGGCCTGCACGTGGTTGCTAAAATGCCCGGCTTCAGGTTGCTCTGCCCGTATGTGCGAGGAGGCGCAGGAGCACCCCCTCGCACATACATACATGCATTGCCCCAGCCAGCATTTCCAATGAGCTGTGCAAGGCTGGCAAAGCAAAACACCCCCAGCGTTGCATGGCTCAGTGATCATGTGCAAGTGGGGAAATGAACTGTCAAAGGCAAACAGTGTTTCCCTTTGATAGTTCAGCCAGCCCAGGAGCACTCGCTTAGCTGGAGAAAGCAGCTGAGGGAGTGCTCAGTGTTTCACTGGGCTGGCTCCTTGGCTCCTCCATAATAGGTGAAGTGGCCAGTGGGTGGATGCCCCCTATCTCACCCATTACAGATGAGCCGGCAGGCTTGGACTGGCCATAGGGCAATAGGGCGATGACCGTACCAAAAATGCAAAATGCTAGTGTAGGCCAGTCAAAATGGGCCACTTTTTTGGCCAATGTGGGCCAGTTGAGGAGTTACTTCACTATGCAGCTAGAAGTTTTGACCATTGTTGCTGAATAAATATTCTTTAAATATCACCATTTGTTTACATTTGAACAAAAAACAACCCCTTGGGTACTATTCAAACAGTATGTGACTAAAGGACTGAATATCCATTTGCAACTGCTGCCCATTTTTTCATTGGTGCCTTTATGGTACAGTCTGACCATGTGAGCTGCCCCTTCCCATTTCCTCCAATCTAAAAAAAGAAAGAAAAAAAAAAGTAATTTTTTTTTTACATTTCATGCTGAGCTCTGGCGCCCCCCCTGGGATGCGGCCACGCCCCCCTGGGGGGGCGCGCCCCACAGTTTGAAGACCTCTGGGCTAGAGTAATACTCTGTAAATCGCTGTTATCCACCTCTATTGGAATGGTGTCATGTTCTATGTTGACTAATGGTGTTGGGTTTACCCCTAACCCTTGTTGTTGGAGAGAAGCATTTAGATGAATATAAGCATCAGGGTTTTTCATTTTTTGTCCTCTTTTAACTTTCACTTCCAGGGAGAATTTTCGGGTCCTTTCTGGGATGGTGACTTCCTCTTTAATCTGAATTTCAACTGCATAAGGTAGCAATTGAGCAGACCTAAATGCTTTTTCTGAATCATCAAAGCCCATGGGATTATCCACTAATCGGGACCAAGCTTTGAAGTTTATTAGGTCCAAATTAATGGCAAAGCGATTGAAAATGTCACTGCCTAAGTAAAAGGCGGCAGTGACGTCTCGTACGACCCAACAATTATGGACTATGCTCTTGTTGCCAATGGAGATTTTGAGCATACACCTGCTTGGCAGGCGATGTTTGGAATTGGGTGCTTCCAGGTCCATTTCCCATTTGTCTATCAATTTGGATGTGGGAATGGCTGGATCTTTTGTGAGTTGGCGGAACATGGCTTCGCTGATGAAGCTCTTACCGTTGTTCACACACACTCGAGCGAGAACAGAGTCCTTCCCATCATTTAACTGAACAGGGATGAACAACTTCTCTCCAATTTGCTGAATATCAGCCAGGCTCTGAGCTGATTTCACATCTTTCTGGATTATAGGAGTGGGATTTACTGATTGTGGATTAGTAAAGAATTTCAGAGTGTTTCCTTCCAGTGTGGAATACCACCTTAAACCGGAAGGAAGGTTGATTTTCAGAAATAGAGAGGACCTCCCATCACCAGTCTGTTGTCCTACTGCTGTTACTGTCACGTCTGGAATTTGGTTGTTCTGGAAGTGAAATTCTACTTAGTCAGATTTTTGTTCAACCATGTGGCAGGTGGCATTTAAACTAACATGGTTGACACTCTGTTTTAATTTTATTGGTCGGCTTGTCTGGGTCCAGAGGACCTTGTTTACGCAGTCTATTAGGGGTGACAACCTTCTCAGGAGGTCATTCCCTAGTAAACAAGGGGTGCCCTCTGGAGTCACTACTATGACTGGGTGTTTCACCTTGTGTCGCCCAATTTTGATGTCCAAATCTGCAGTCCCCTCGACGGGAATTTCCTTCCCGTCAAAGTTCTGCAGTTGTCCAGGAAGAGGGGTGAGAGGAATACGGTAATCCTCCCCCCTTCCTACATTTAGTGCATCAAAGGCCCTTCTGGACAGAAGGGTAGCTTGGGATCCAGTGTCCACCAGTGCCGAAATTGTACCCTGCCCCTCTACTTGTACGGGGCATAGTATCTTCCCTCCTTCTCCTCAAGGGGGCACAGATAATGCACATTTTTGGACAACTGGTGGGCTAATTTTCTGGTTTTGGACATGGCGAGAGAAGAGATTTGGGCAGAGTTCTGTGAAGAGCCTGGGGAATCTGAAAGAAAAAGTTGGCAACTGGAAATGGTTTCGGGTTCTGGGCGGCCCCCCCTTTTTGGAGGCAGTAATCAGGATGGGTTTGACCCATGGGATTTTGGTATTGTTGGTTCTGGGATAGAATGATGGGCGGCGACAGCTCAATCCCCACATCTACCCAGTCTATTGATTCGGTTTTAGGTTCCCCTGGTTCCAGTTCTAGGCCGCCCCTGCCTTTTTGGAGTCAGTCACCAGGATGGGTTTGAACCAGGGAAGTTTGGTTTTGTTGGTTCTGGGATAGGATGATGGGCGGCAACAGCTCAATCCCCACATCCACCCATTCTGGATTGGAATCTCTTGGGACCCATTTTTCCTTGGGAGGAGTTCCCCCATCTCTGAAGAAGAAGATCCTTTTCCTAGGATCCTCTGAGGATCCCTCTCCCTCAAATTGGAAGACCTGTACCTCCTCCACAAAGTGGGTCTGTTTGGGTACTTTGTTTCTCCTACCCCCTCTCTGCTCCTTGGGTGGCAGACCTTCAGGGGTAGGAGATTTTGTTTCCGGTTCCTGGGTTTTCCAGGGGCTGTTTACAAGTTGGGAAGGAAGCTTCCTCCAAGGCTTTACACCCCCCTTCCCCGTGTGCCTCCTCCCTGGGAACCAGTGGGTTATCGGGGTGCTGCCCCCGTCATTGTTCTGGAGCACTAGGTCCAGAGTTTGGGGCATTCTGTGCCGGTGTGCCCATCTGAGGGTTCTGTTGGGCCCTCAGCATGCGGCCCAAATCCTGTGCCATGTTCTGAACCTGGCGCTCTATCTGGGAAACCCGCTCAGGCTGGTACGGGGTCCGGTTTTCTCCCCTGGGCTGCTCCCGGGAAGGGTAGCTATCCCTTCTCTGGCAATACCCTGGGTTGGGAAGATTTGGGTACCCCTCCACCCTTAGCCTCCCCTCTCCCAGATTAGGTTGTCTGGGATTAGGGAATTGGGGAAAGAAGGATGGATGAGTTTGGGGCTGGAAACCTTGTGGATACCTGGGGAAAAAGTTCGGCCCAGGGTTTGGTGAATTTCTGCCCTCCTGTGGGAAGTTTGGAGGCAAGTTCTCTGGGTTAGGTGCTTGACTGGATCCCCCCCCTTGGGCTGGAGGAGTCCACACATAACCCAGGATGGGGCTGTTTCCCTTGTAGCGGGGACATAATCAGGGGAGCGAGAGACCCCATTTGTGGGACTACCTCCTCGACTCCCTGTCGGTGACTGGCCCGAGGGCCTTCGGGGCTGTGATTTGGCGCAGGCAGGTTTTTAGGTCCCCCCATCTCCAAATCTAAAATGGGGGCAACCTTTACCTCTGCCACCTTGGCAGCAGCAGGGGTGCTGTTGGTTTTGGGGTTTTTCTGCACATTACTTTTGTTTTCTATGGGCTTCTGCACCTCATAGATCCGGGTGGCTTGCTCAATGACCCAGTCTAAAGATCTTTTCTCGTGAAAATCTCTCACGAGCTGGGTCATTATGTACTTGGGAAGAGCATGGAAAAATGTGTTGATGAATTCTCTGCTGTCCGTGCGCACCCTTCAATTCTTGCACACATTCTTGTGGGGCCTGATCCTCCCCACATTGCAAATTGTAGGCTACCTTGCGAGCCTCTTGGGGATTTCTATGTACAGAAAAATGTTTCAAGATGGCCGCCCTATATGTGGACCATCTTGAATGGTTTTGGTCCTCCAGCCCCGCAAAGTAACTGGAGTATTCAGGGAGAATGTCCATTTGACGTACTGGATGCAGCTACTGCTGTCCTTCAAATGGAAAGTCTCCATCATTGCTCATAGAGCTCCAAGTGTTCCCAAACAGAATACTTGGCGTTCTTATGATAAGGCGTGATGACACTCCTGATTGCCTTAATCTGTTTTAAGGGGTCCTTAAGCAAGGCCCTTTTCACCTTATTGGCCTTTTTGGTTCGGGTAACCCTGGTCCATTCATCCTCTGATTCAGAAGCACTGCTCCCAGAGGTGCCCGTCTGATCTTCCAGGTTTTCCCAGATTCTGCAAGCCTGGGAATAGCTGGCAGAATGTGGGGACCTGGTCTCCTGTGTCCTGTGATGCTCAGAGGAGTCTTCAGATCCCTCCTTGCTACCAGGATTTGATGGGTACCCCCCCCCCACTGACCTAACTGGGCAGAGGTTTTCAGGATGCCCTTAGTGGGCCTACTGTCCTGGGGTTCCCCACTAAATTACACTGTACTTAGGTGCCCATACCCGGATGCCTGCCCATCCATTCCTGGGTGGTACTGGCCTATGAGCCCCATACTTTTGGCTGGATAGTAATCTGCCATCCCTGTGGCCCTGTGCTCATGTGCGCCAGGGGACATGGGGGTGGCAGAGTCCAGGGACTGGGAGAGATGAAGGCCTCTGGTACTAGGGCTCCTGAGGTTATGCTCAGGCGTTTCCCTTTCCCAGCGAACCTCATCTCTATCAGCCCCTGCTCCCTGTTGCCATGCAAGAGCCTGCGCTTTCAGTTCCTCCGTTAAGGCCTTACTAGACTCTATCAGTCTCTCCTGCATGGCTACCTGTTGCTGGAGCCTATCATTGTGCTGGCAGAGAACCTCATTCTCTCTCTGTGCCTCCTGATTGGTCCTGGAGTACTGGGCCAGTCTTTGCTGCAGGAGGGTTACCTCCTGAGTCCCATCCCTACTGGACTGCACCTTTCTTGCCAGAGCCTCTTCCACCCTCCTGGTGTCTAACAGGTTCTGATGCTCTTTTTGGAGGTCACCCAGCCCCTGGAGGGCCAAGTGATTTTCTTCAGTTTTTCTTTTTAAATGGCAGACTTCCTGGCCTAAGGTGTCCCTTTCCTGACTAAGAGTCTGCATCTTTGCCGCCAGGTCGTCCCTTTGCCTTTGAAGGGCACCAGCTTTCTGGCGCTCCTGATCAAACTCTGCCTGGGTATCCAGGTCTTTCAGGATCAGTTTATTGCTCTCTGCCTTTTCCCTATCTAGGTGGCTTTGCAGGGTGACTACCTGCTCAGCACATGCCCTATTGAAATCTAATTGTTGCTCCAGCTTTTTCTGGCTCTGCAGTAGGGAGTCCAAACCTTCTTGGTACTTCTTCTGCAAGGCCAGAAATCTGGTATCCTGGTCAGACTTTTCCTGTTGCAGGATACACATGTCCTCTTTGATTTTAATGAGATACTGTCTGCTCTCATTTTCAGACTCCTGGCTTCTGTGCATCCTCTGCTCAGAAGAGACCAGGTCAGATTGGGCCTTCTCTAACGCGATCTGTTGCCTATTTGCCAGATCTTGGCCTTCAGCACATTTGTCCTGCATGGCTCCCATATATAGATACAAATATGCCGCTATCCTAACCATCTTGTCGTGTTCACCTTTAGCTTTAGGAGCCATGTATAGTTCACTCAGGGCCACATGTAAGGGACCCTGATCTCTCCAGGTATCTAACCCAGTTGCAGTGACCTGTTGTGTGATTGCCTGCAACCACGCATCCTGGCCCTGCTCAGTCCATTCACCTCTCACAAATAGCTTATGTAAGAAGTGCTCTCTGGCTATTTTGATGTCTACCAGTGTCGTCATTCTGAAATTTGAGTTCCTTCCTGACTTACAGAAGTTTGTATTTTATTTTGCAAAACAGACCGTTTCCTTAGAGCGTTCCTTTGAGGGGTGCTTTCACAGTGTAAAACAGCGTGGTGATCTAACCGGATATGTGTATCCGGTCAGTTGGCACACTGTAGTAAGCTGCACAAGTGGTAACTCTAACCCAGAGTCCCCGGCTACGAGCCCCCACTTTGTAAGCGACTTCAATTCAACACTACAGCTAAGTCAATGCCTAGTCTGGGATGCTGATGGAAGCCCTTATTGATATATTTTTATGTCCAGTTCGTTTACTCGGGATGACAACCCTTATATAACACCCCTCTCTTAGAATCCCCCTGACCCCACTGAGCCAAGAAGTAGGTTTGTTTTGCAAATTAAAAGGTTTATTTGAAAATTAAACAATATATATCTATCACACTTTTATAGTAAATTAATATTTGATATCACACTTGAGAATATGATGTTGATCAACAATGGATAATGTTATAGTGGTACACTCTTTTTAATGGCTTAGAAGTTGATATAGAGAGGATAAAGTAGCTGAGAATGCTTTTATGGCTTCAAGGACAATGCAATGATGAATGAAATTGCAGTACAGAAAATAAACTTGATATGATTTCAACCAAAATAATGCAATCACTTCTCCCCCTGATAGAAATGCACCCCCCCCCTTATGCAATTTAAAGAGATGGAAGAAAAGCACACATTTCTCAGGAATGCAATCAAATATAATTCAGTCCCCCCCAGCAAGCTTAGAGCAACAGGGATGATTTTAAACACAGGCAAGGTACTTTAAAGGTGGTATGCAAAGAAGTGAAAAATATGCTAAAATGATTTTTAATTCCCTCTAGAGGTTCAGGGTGGGTGACAGCTACTTTGTATTAGTTCAGGATCACTTTAGCAATGCTCTATGAATGATTGTCAGGTTGCAAACGAATTTTAGCAAAGGAAAGCAAGGACAAATATTTGTACACGTGGCTGAAATTAAGAAAAATGTCAAATCGCGTCAAATTTAGTCACGTGCGTCGAGCGCAATTACGGAGGCACTATAAGGGGTAGCAAGTTGGTTTTAGGTTCGTTGGAAAGCTTAGAATCTTGGCCTATGAGCCCCATACTTTTGGCTGGATAGTAATCTGCCATCCCTGTGGCCTGTGCTCATGTGCGCCAGGGGACATGGCGATGGCAGAGTCCAGGGACTGGGAGAGATGAAGGCCTCTGGTACTAGGGCTCCTGAGGTTATGCTCAGGCATTTCCCTTTCCCAGCGAACCTCATCTCTATCAGCCCCTGCTCCCTGTTGCCATGCAAGAGCCTGCGCTTTCAGTTCCTCCGTTAAGGCCTTACTAGACTCTATCAGTCTCTCCTGCATGGCTACCTGTTGCTGTAGCCTATCATTGTGCTGGCAGAGAACCTCATTCTCTCTCTGTGCCTCCTGATTGGTCCTGGAGTACTGGGCCAGTCTTTGCTGCAGGAGGGTTACCTCCTGAGTCCCATCCCTACTGGCCTGCACCTTTCTTGCCAGAGCCTCTTCCACCCTCCTGGTGTCTAACAGGTTCTGATGCTCTTTTTGGAGGTCACCCAGCCCCCGGAGGGCCAAGTGATTTTCTTCAGTTTTTCTTTTTAAATGGCAGACTTCCTGGCCTAAAGTGTCACTTTCCTGACTAAGAGTCTGAATCTGTGCCGCCAGGTCGTCCCTTTGCCTTTGAAGGGCACCAGCTTTCTGGCGCTCCTGATCAAACTCTGCCTGGGTATCCAGGTCTTTCAGGATCAGTTTATTTCTCTCTGCCTTTTCCCTATCTAGGTGGCTTTGCAGGGTGACTACCTGCTCAGCACATGCCCTATTGAAATCTAATTGCTGCTCCAGCTTTTTCTGACTCTGCAGTAGGGAGTCCAAACTTTCTTGATACTCCTTCTTCAAGGCCAGAAATCTGGTATCCTGGTCAGACTTTTCCTGTTGCAGGATACACATGTAATCTTTGATTTTAATGAGATACTGTCTGCTCTCATTTTCAGACTCCTGGCTTCTGTGCATCCTCTGCTCAGAAGAGACCAGGTCAGATTAATTTCAGAATGACGACACTGGTAGACATCTCTAACGCGATCTGTTGCCTATTTGCCAGATCTTGGCCTTCAGCACATTTGTCCTGCATGGCTCCCATATATAGATACAAATATGCCGCTATCCTAACCATCTTGTCGTGTTCATCTTTAGCTTTAGGAGCCATGTATAGTTCACTCAGGGCCACATGTAAGGGACCCTGATCTCTCCAGGTATCTAACCCAGTTGCAGTGACCTGTTGTGTGATTGCCTGCAACCACGCATCCTGGCCCTGCTCAGTCCATTCACCTCTCACAAATAGCTTATGTAAGAAGTGCTCTCTGGCTATTTTGATGTCTACCAGTGTCGTCATTCTGGAATTTGAGTTCCTTCCTGACTTACAGAAGTTTGTATTTTATTTTGCAAAACAGACCGTTTCCTTAGAGCGTTCCTTTGAGGGGTGCTTTCACAGTGTAAAACAGCGTGGTGATCTAACCGGATATTTGTATCCGGTCAGTTGGCACACTGTATTAAGCTGCACAAGTGGTAACTCTAACCCAGAGTCCCCGGCTACGAGCCCCCACTTTGTAAGCGACTTCAATTCACCACTACAGCTAAGTCAATGCCTAGTCGGGAATGCTGATGGAAGCCCTTATTGATATATTTTTATGTGCAGTTCGTTTACTCTGGATGACAACCCTTATATAACACCCCTCCCTTAGAATCCCCCTGACCCCACTGAGCCAAGAAGTAGGTTTGTTTTGCAAATTAAAAGGTTTATTTGAAAATTAAACAATATATATCTATCACACCTTTATAGTAAATTAATATTTGATATCACACTTGAGAATATGATGTTGATCAACAATGGATAATGTTATAGTGGTACACTTTTTTAATGGCTTAGAAGTTGATATAGAGAGGATAAAGTAGCTGAGAATGCTTTTATGGCTTCAAGGACAATGCAATGATGAATGAAAATGCAGTACAGAAAATAAACTTGATATGATTTCAACCAAAACAATGCTATCACTTTTCCCCCTGGTAGAAATTCACCCCCCCCTTATGCAATGTAAAGAGATGGAAGAAAAACACACAGTTTTCAGGAATGCAATCAAATATAATTCAGTCCCCCCCCCCCCTAGCAAGCTTAGAGCAACAGGGATGATTTTAAACACAGGCAAGGTACTTTAAAGGTGGTATGAAAAGAAGTGAAAAATATGCTAAAATGATTTTAATTCCCTCTAGAGGTTCAGGGTGGGTGACAGCTACTTTGTATTAGTTCAGGATCACTTTAGCAATGCTCTATGAATGATTGTCAGGTTGCAAACGAATTTTAGCAAAGGAAAGCAAGGACAAATATTTGTACATGTGGCTGAAATTAAGAAAAATGTCAAATCGCGCCAAATTTAGTCGCGTGCGTCGAGCGCAATTACGGAGGCACTATAAGGGGTAGCAAGTTGGTTTCAGGTTCGTTGGAAAGCTTAGAATCTTAGCCTATGAGCCCCATACTTCTGGCTGGATAGTAATCTGCCATCCCTGTTGCCCTGTGCTCATGTGCGCCAGGGGACATGGGGGTGGCAGAGTCCAGGGACTGGGAGAGATGAAGGCCTCTGGTACTAGGGCTCCTGAGGTTATGCTCAGGCGTTTCCCTTTCCCAGCGAACCTCATCTCTATCAGCCCCTGCTTCCTGTTGCCATGCAAGAGCCTGCGCTTTCAGTTCCTCCGTTAAGGCCTTACTAGACTCTATCAGTCTCTCCTGCATGGCTACCTGTTGCTGGAGCCTATCATTGTGCTGGCAGAGAGCCTCATTCTCTCTCTGTGCCTCCTGATTGGTCCTGGAGTACTGGGCCAGTCTTTGCTGCAGGAGGGTTACCTCCTGAGTCCCATCCCTACTGGCCTGCTCCTTTCTTGCCAGAGCCTCTTCCACCCTCCTGGTGTCTAACAGGTTCTGATGCTCTTTTTGGAGGTCACCCAGCCCCTGGAGGGCCAAGTGATTTTCTTCAGTTTTTCTTTTTAAATGGCAGACTTCCTGACCTAAGGTGTCCCTTTCCTGACTAAGAGTCTGCAGCTGTGCCGCCAGGTCGTCCCTTTGCCTTTGAAGGGCACCAGCTTTCTGGCGCTCCTGATCAAACTCTGCCTGGGTATCCAGGTCTTTCAGGATCAGTTTATTGCTCTCTGCATTTTCCCTATCTAGGTGGCTTTGCAGGGTGACTACCTGCTCAGCACATGCCCTATTGAAATCTAATTGTTGCTCCAGCTTTTCCTGGCTCTGCAGTAGGGAGTCCAAACCTTCTTGGTACTCCTTCTGCAAGGCCAGAAATCTGGTATCCTGGTCAGACTTTTCCTGTTGCAGGATACACATGTCCTCTTTGATTTTAATGAGATACTGTCTGCTCTCATTTTCAGACTCCTGGCTTCTGTGCATCCTCTGCTCAGAAGAGACCAGGTCAGATTGGGCCTTCTCTAACGCGATCTGTTGCCTATTTGCCAGATCTTGGCCTTCAGCACATTTGTCCTGCATGGCTCCCATATATAGATACAAATATGCCGCTATCCTAACCATCTTGTCGTGTTCATCTTTAGCTTTAGGAGCCATGTATAGTTCACTCAGGGCCACATGTAAGGGACCCTGATCTCTCCAGGTATCTAACCCAGTTGCAGTGACCTGTTGTGTGATTGCCTGCAACCACGCATCCTGGCCCTGCTCAGTCCATTCACCTCTCACAAATAGCTTATGTAAGAAGTGCTCTCTGGCTATTTTGATGTCTATCAGTGTCGTCATTCTGGAATTTGAGTTCCTTCCTGATTTACAGAAGTTTGTATTTTATTTTGCAAAACAGACCGTTTCCTTAGAGCGTTCCTTTGAGGGGTGCTTTCACAGTGTAAAATAGCGTGGTGATCTAACCGGATACGTGTATCCGGTCAGTTGGCACACTGTATTAAGCTGCACAAGTGGTAACTCTAACCCAGAGTCCCCGGCTACGAGCCCCCACTTTGTAAGCAACCTCAATTCAACACTACAGCTAAGTCAATGCCTAGTCTGGGATGCTGATGGAAGCCCTTATTGATATATTTGTATGTCCAGTTCGTTTACTCTGGATGACAACCCTTATATAACACCCCTCTCTTAGAATCCCCCTGACCCCACTGAGCCAAGAAGTAGGTTTGTTTTGCAAATTAAAAGGTTTATTTGAAAATTAAACAATATATATCTATCACACCTTTATAGTAAATCAATATTTGATATCACACATGAGAATATGATGTTGATCAACAATGGATAATGTTATAGTGGTACACTTTTTTAATGGCTTAGAAGTTAATATAGAGAGGATAAAGTAGCTGAGAATGCTTTTATGGCTTCAAGGACAATACAATGATGAATGAAAATGCAGTACAGAAAATAAAATTGATATGATTTCAACCAAAACAATGCAATCACTTTTCCCCCTGGTAGAAATTCACCCCCCCCTTATGCAATGTAAAGAGATGGAAGAAAAGCACACAGTTTTCAGGAATGCAATCGAATATAATTCAGTCCCCCCCCCTAGCAAGCTTAGAGCAACAGGGATGATTTTAAACACAGGCAAGGTACTTTAAAGGTGGTATGAAAAGAAGTGAAAAATATGCTAAAATGATTTTAATTCCCTCTAGAGGTTCAGGGTGGGTGACAGCTACTTTGTATTAGTTCAGGATCACTTTAGCAATGCTCTATGAATGATTGTCAGGTTGCAAACGAATTTTAGCAAAGGAAAGCAAGGACAAATATTTGTACATGTGGCTGAAATTAAGAAAAATGTCAAATCGCTGCAAATTTAGTCGCGTGCGTTGAGCGCAATTACGGAGGCACTATAAGGGGTAGCAAGTTGGTTTCAGGTTCGTTGGAAAGCTTAGAATCTTAGCCTATGAGCCCCATACTTCTGGCTGGATAGTAATCTGCCATCCCTGTGGCCCTGTGCTCATGTGCGCCAGGGGACATGGGGGTGGCAGAGTCCAGGGGCTGGGAGAGATGAAGGCCTCTGGTACTAGGGCTCCTGAGGTTATGCTCAGGCGTTTCCCTTTCCCAGCGAACCTCATCTCTATCAGCCCCTGCTTCCTGTTGCCATGCAAGAGCCTGCGCTTTCAGTTCCTCCGTTAAGGCCTTACTAGACTCTATCAGTCTCTCCTGCATGGCTACCTGTTGCTGGAGCCTATCATTGTGCTGGCAGAGAGCCTCATTCTCTCTCTGTGCCTCCTGATTGGTCCTGGAGTACTGGGCCAGTCTTTGCTGCAGGAGGGTTACCTCCTGAGTCCCATCCCTACTGGCCTGCTCCTTTCTTGCCAGAGCCTCTTCCACCCTCCTGGTGTCTAACAGGTTCTGATGCTCTTTTTGGAGGTCACCCAGCCCCTGGAGGGCCAAGTGATTTTCTTCAGTTTTTCTTTTTAAATGGCAGACTTCCTGACCTAAGGTGTCCCTTTCCTGACTAAGAGTCTGCAGCTGTGCCGCCAGGTCGTCCCTTTGCCTTTGAAGGGCACCAGCTTTCTGGCGCTCCTGATCAAACTCTGCCTGGGTATCCAGGTCTTTCAGGATCAGTTTATTGCTCTCTGCCTTTTCCCTATCTAGGTGGCTTTGCAGGGTGACTACCTGCTCAGCACATGCCCTATTGAAATCTAATTGTTGCTCCAGCTTTTCCTGGCTCTGCAGTAGGGAGTCCAAACCTTCTTGGTACTCATTCTGCAAGGCCAGAAATCTGGTATCCTGGTCAGACTTTTCCTGTTGCAGGATACACATGTCCTCTTTGATTTTAATGAGATACTGTCTGCTCTCATTTTCAGACTCCTGGCTTCTGTGCATCCTCTGCTCAGAAGAGACCAGGTCAGATTGGGCCTTCTCTAACGCGATCTGTTGCCTATTTGCCAGATCTTGGCCTTCAGCACATTTGTCCTGCATGGCTCCCATATATAGATACAAATATGCCGCTATCCTAACCATCTTGTCGTGTTCATCTTTAGCTTTAGGAGCCATGTATAGTTCACTCAGGGCCACATGTAAGGGACCCTGATCTCTCCAGGTATCTAACCCAGTTGCAGTGACCTGTTGTGTGATTGCCTGCAACCACGCATCCTGGCCCTGCTCAGTCCATTCACCTCTCACAAATAGCTTATGTAAGAAGTGCTCTCTGGCTATTTTGATGTCTATCAGTGTCGTCATTCTGGAATTTGAGTTCCTTCCTGACTTACAGAAGTTTGTATTTTATTTTGCAAAACAGACCTTTTCCTTAGAGCGTTCCTTTGAGGGGTGCTTTCACAGTGTAAAATAGCGTGGTGATCTAACCGGATATGTGTATCCCGTCAGTTGGCACACTGTATTAAGCTGCACAAGTGGTAACTCTAACCCAGAGTCCCCGGCTACGAGCCCCCACTTTGTAAGCAACCTCAATTCAACACTACAGCTAAGTCAATGCCTAGTCTGGGATGCTGATGGAAGCCCTTATTGATATATTTGTATGTCCAGTTTGTTTACTCTGGATGACAACCCTTATATAACACCCCTCTCTTAGCATCCCCCTGACCCCACTGAGCCAAGAAGTAGGTTTGTTTTGCAAATTAAAAGGTTTATTTGAAAATTAAACAATATATATCTATCACACTTTTATAGTAAATTAATATTTGATATCACACTTGAGAATATGATGTTGATCAACAATGGATAATGTTATACTGGTACACTCTTTTTAATGGCTTAGAAGTTGATATAGAGAGGATAAAGTAGCTGAGAATGCTTTTATGGCTTCAAGGACAATGCAATGATGAATGAAAATGCAGTACAGAAAATAAACTTGATATGATTTCAACCAAAACAATGCAATCACTTTTACCCCTGGTAGAAATTCACCCCCTCCCCCCCTTATGCAATGTAAAGAGATGGAAGAAAAGCACACAGTTCTCAGGAATGCAATCAAATATAATTCAGTCCCCCCCCCTAGCAAGCTTAGAGCAACAGGGATGATTTTAAACACAGGCAAGGTACTTTAAAGGTGGTATGAAAAGAAGTGAAAAATATGCTAAAATGATTTTAATTCCCTCTAGAGGTTCAGGGTGGGTGACAGCTACTTTGTATTAGTTCAGGATCACTTTACCAATGCTCTATGAAAGATTGTCAGGTTGCAAATGAATTTTAGCAAAGGAAAGCAAGGACAAATATTTTTACACGTGGCTGAAACTAAGCAAAATGTCAAACCGCGGCAGATTTAGTCGCGTGCGTCGAGCACAATTACGGAGGCACTATAAGGGGTTTCAGGTTTGTTGGAAAGCTTGCAATCTTAGCTTTAAGATGACAGTTAAAACTCGCTCCTAGCACAACCGGTTCCGGAGATACGGCTGATTTAGTAAAGGTAGTTTTTCGGATTTTAAATATTAAAGCTCAGAATGACAGATGACAGTTTTCAGGTTTAAGGATGACAGAATGACAAGATTCTAGGAGGCAGTTCTAATAGGCTAAAATAGTTTGGATTAGATTATTTTAAACTAAGAGATTGGTTTTGGCACCGTGCTAGCTGGGTACTCACACTAGATTTTGGACAGGAATGCGACTTTGTCACGGATCGGGTCAGGATTGGACTGCGGTTCCCTCGCCACGGACGGTCTCTGGTTCTCTCTGGTTCCGGATACAGCACTGCTTTCTGGATACTGCTACAGGTTCTTGCAAAAGTTCTTGGCAAAGAATTCAAACAGCTCGCCCGGCTGTTGAATAGTTTGGTTGGTTTTGAGGCCTGCTGAAGAGAACTCAGCTTGTGGTTTAGACCTTTGCTTTAAATTGTGGAGTCATAGTTCTAAGTTCTGATCTCTGTCTAGCTGGAGTCAGTCTAGGTCTCTGGAGTTCTGGATGTGAATTCGTCCGTCAGTGTGCTCTGCAGAAAATGGGAGTTGAGTGTCTCTACCTGTCCCAGCAGTCTCTTTTTATGTGTTTAGAAAGTGGGTGGGTCAGCTAATTCTGCATGCCCAACCCTCTCAACTTATCATTGGCCAGTTCCTCCTCTCTTCCTTGATTGGGTTGTGTGTCATCTTTATGGCTTACAGAAAGACACTCCCCTTGTCATTGTGCACACAAATCTATTTCTGATCCAAATACATATTTCCTAGATACACAATTTGTTGAAATTACATGTACATATTACAGATTCCTTATGGTCCATGCTTGTCCGACTCTGATCTTCCTGGGGGCTTGCATTAAAAAATGACAACTTAATTTTGTTTTTAATTGGTTTACCAATGTTAAATCTGTATCAAAAATTACACCAATGTACACCCTCCTTCTACACACATTCCAGTAATTTACTAGGTTTCTAGCAGAAACCCGGTGTCTGTAATATCAATAAATAGCGGGGTTTCGCCTCAGAACAGGGTACACAGTTGAATCAAGTTGAATCAAGTCTTGAATTGTGGGGACATTTCTTGGATTAAGGTTCTCCAAATTGCACATTTTTGTGAGTTTAATACAATATTTTAGAAGCATTTAACTTAAACATATATTTGCTGCAATAGGAATCCACACTCAAGTCTGGCCCTCCCCTCGAAGCTGGGTGGGTCAGCTCACATGTCCCTGCTCCCAGGCAGAGCTCTGTTTACAGTCCACATCCAAAATTAACATACTCCATTCAAGGGAAAGAATCTATTGTGTGGTGTCCGGCAGGCTGAAGGGAAAACCCCTCCTTCCCAATCACCAGGGTCATGTGATATCCTGGGCTTTTGTGTGGGTCTCTGGGATGAGAAGGTTTCCCAGCCTCTTGGCCTGTTAATTCAATCAGATTGTCTCTGGGAACAGCAGGTGCTTAAGAATTTTAATTAACCAACAGGCTTTGAAGTCCCAGTTAGGCTGGATCCTCTTGCACTCCTGAGATACAGTCCTACTGTCAGAGTTTAGACCGCTAGCGCCGGTTTGTGGACAAAGCTGGTACTGCACCCATTTTTGGGATCTGTCTTGAATTAATGCATTTCAATAGAGCGGTCTTTTGCTTGATAGTATAGGACCCTTGCTTAACATTGTTTTGATGGCATCCTTACAGTAGAGTGGTGATGTGGAACCCCCCACAAGAAGGTTGTATCTTTAAAGTGGTCTTGTGCCCATGAGTTTAGCAAATTTTTGACATCAATAAAAACGGATTTTGAACAGAACCACCTTTCTTTGCAATGGTGGGTGGCAGATTAGGTGACCATTTTGGTGTGCGCAAACTGCGCAGTTCTCCTGGATTCTGGCGTGAAAGTAGGCGGCGACAGCTCATGCCCACATCTACCCAGTCTATTGATTTAGTTTGTTCTGGGATAGAATAATGGGCGGCGACAGCTCATCCCCACATCTACCCAGTCTATTGATTCAACATGGGTCAAAACCCTTGACAGATGTTACCGGAAAGACTCCATGTAACAGTGGCAGTATTATTAGAGTATAGAATTTGAATTGCCTTGAGCATGTTATATGGGGCCCCAGCACCGATAAGTGTGTCCCAAAGTTTAACTCTGGGTACACCATCAAAGGCTGTCCCGAGGTCTTCTAAAAGCCACACATAAGAAGGCCATTCTTAATACTGTATACTTTTCAAACAAAACAATAAGCCTGAATGTCTGACCAACTGTGTACTCCTATTTGGTTAAAACCCTGCCTGCAGGTGGCTCGGGGCCTGCACCTGCAATACCCAGTCAGTCAAACGGGAAAGCACTGCCTTCGCATACATTTTCCCAACTGCGTCGAGCAGAGATATCGGCTGATAATTTTAAGGGTCCCCTCTGCCTCCCTTTTCATAGAGTGGTACAATTTCTGCTCTGGTCCATGATGATGGGACCATGAACTCATCAACAACAGCATTAAAGAGGTGGAGAAGGACCGGTGCCCAGACCTCAATATCCGCCATGAAAAGATCAATGGGTATTTTGTCAGGACCAGGGGCCTTCCCAGCTTTTTGGCGGGAGATCTCTCCCTTGGTGTCATTCAAGGTGAAGGTTAGTGGTACTGACTCTACTATCTCTGGCTCTCTCTCAATCATGACAATAGGTATAATAAAAGGGGACCTCACCTCCTTGTATAGATTTGAAAAATGCTGATACCAAGCACCTTCCGTGATATTCCTCTCGATGTTATGGTTACAAGCTTTGTTGCCTAAGATAACACGTTTCCAAAAGGTTGCAGTATCTTCGCTATGGACCATGTCCATCAGTGCTGTCCACTTGTTAGGTTCAGGTTCTCTTTTTTAATTAGCTATTAAAGCCTTGTATTTGCACCTTAAGTGGCAAAGCCTATCTCTATGGGGCCCTTGTGAGTTCTTAAATTTGACAAGAATAATTATTTTATTTAGATCTTCTTAAATGTCCAAAATGAATCAAAGAAGCACTGTGAGGCCCTTTCCTTATTAAAGTAAAAGTCCACAGTGGATTGGACCAAACCAAACCTGCTGTAAGCTGTCCAATCCCTGTCGCTGTGACAAGTGACCCTTGCCTTCTTGAACTATGCGCAAAATACCTTGTTCTAGAGGAAATGTGGGGAACAGGAAGAGAAAAAGAGCCTGACAGAAAAGCAAAATGCTGCAACCTTTCCTTGGTTCCCTTCTGCCCTTTCTAGCTAGAATCCACACGTGACCTAGAGCTGCAGTGAGGGGAGCAGCCAGTCGTAGGGCTCCCTGTGCCCAGTTATTACCCACCACCCAGGGAAATTAGAGGCCCACCTGCAGCACTAGGGGGCTAACATCTAGTAACACCCTGGGAGGTGAAGGACTTTGGCTAGGCATTGTGAGTAAACGGGCACAGCAGTGAAGCATAGTGATCCCTTATGGTCCCTTTTATTCAAGGTAACACATCAGACGATGGACGGGATGCAGAGTAACTCTTACACCAATAATAAAACCGAATAAGGAAGTTGGCAAAACGTCTGTTTTATTCTCAATTATCTAAAACAGGGAGTTACAACGGACATCAACGGACGTCACACAGCATGGTCTCAAAGCATTTAATAAAAAAGCATTCTTATATACCAAATATTCATCATACGTGACGTCATACTACATGGCAAACTATGAAAACCTAAGTTGGATTGTGGTTTGTTCAAGGGGAACATCTAAGTATAATTTCTATATGCGATTGGATTGTGATTGGATCTCTAAAGTCAGGCAGTCAATGTATGCCCTCCTTTAGTACAATTCATCTTCAACAGTTATTAAGTACACAGCATATCATTGGCTCTTAAACTATAAGGCCCTTTGTTACATGGCCCTCTACAATTGGTTGGCATGCTTGTACCCTTCTGGAACATTTGATTCGCTAGCAGCACATAAGCTTGTACCCCAGGTGCTGGTGGGTGGACTTGACTGTACATCCCCACCCAATTAGCCCATCAGCTCTCATCACTCATGCCTTCTGCCATTCAGATTGTCTTTGAACTTGGCATTGGAGTAACTTCTCATCTGTGGGAATATAAGGGAGTGTGGGGATGTTCTCATCAAGGTTCAGGTCTGCATGCCCACTTCTATATCCATCCTGGACTCACGTGACAGGAGACTGTGAATCGGCCCATTTTAGCATTTAATTGTCTTGAATAAAGAAACCTTGCACTCATGGTGTTCTCTTTTTGCAACTTAACAAGGGATACCTCAGCGTCTCACATTCACTGTTCTTCAAGGAATAATAACCACTTTTAGCTGCCTCAGCCTTTGACACCGGGCCAAACAGCCTTCCTTTGGTCCATATTCGAGCTTCATCTTATTTCCTTGCTGTGACACACACATAGCTATCAATCTTTCTTTCTCCATGGGTTGAACTTACTAAGATTGTGACATTGAATATCCAGATTCTATATATATATTGGCAGCACCACCTGCAGTCTATTCACTACGTATAGCCAGCCTTTATTATGACTTAGTCTACTTGCGTTACAGCATCTGTACAATTATAAAACGGCTTGCATTTTCTGCAGTGCTCTTCGCACGTGCAATCTTCATTCCGCACATGAAAGTCTTCTCGATTCTTTACTTCGCCATCAGATTCTATACAGTCTATGCATTCTCTTCTTTGGTCATCCTTCTCAGTGCGTCACCCTCATATCTTGTGACATCACCAGTCTCTCCTTTTCATATCTTCACACTTCTTTTGGGATCTCCCTCACGAGCCGTCATCTCTTTGGGGACACATCATATAGGGTTTTCGCAGCGGATACCTTGTCTCAAAGGCTCTTCGTGGTATAGGTACCAGTACTGGCATTGCGCATGTCGCAATTTCCGGTTTCCAACATATAGGCAGAATAGGGGCGGGACTTACTGCAGAGACATTCAGCTGCTCCTCTATAATAGTATCTGAAAGCGACCTACCGTGGACGCGCCGGAGGAAAACTGTTGGAAGCCCAAACCTCAGAGGGGTGTGTGAGCTGTTGGGAGCATGGGAATTACAGTTTCTGCAGAAGCGAGAGGAAGAATTATGACATGAGTCAACAGCTTTCGGGAGAGGGGCACCTGCTACCTTTTTTGAAAAAAATCTTTGCAAGCCCACTGCACCATTGGCCAGTTCCAGAGTGCGGTTGGCCCAAACCAGGACATGGATACAAGGAAATGGAAAAGGTGTGTTCAATAAAATGTTACAATGGTTCAAAGGGAAGCGACGTCTACGACAGAACGGCCAAGGCTGTAATGGATATGCATAAATACTCTGTGGCGCAAGGAAGTGGGGATCAGTGATCATATCAAGAGGGTGATAAATGAGTAGCGAAGTATTGGCCCAGCTGTACGGGAGGCTCAGCCGACTAGTGCAAACGAGGTATAAGTATAATTTGATGTTCGGTACTTTGTCAATGACTGTGGCGTAAGAGACTAATGGGTTGTGGACACCAGAGTTCTACAAAATGCGATGGTCTCCACAGGTATACTGCTGGATTCACGGCACAAGAAATGCCCCCATACGTGGAGCAGACAAGTAACAGTCATGTTGCACTCTGTGCAAGAGTCTGGAATACATGTCTCCTGGTTTACTGGTGTTGCTCAGTAAAATGATATTAAGGTAACCCACTTGAGGAGCAGGGCAGAGTACCATGGGGCTGTACTCCAATGGGAAATGTTAGGAGGTATTTTACTCTAGTACAATACTATAGAAAAGTGATCAGTGAAATTCGAAGAAAAGTGTGTGGGTTTTTTTGCATCCACGAGTGGGCTTGTAGATGTTCTGGTTCACAATGGAGTGAATGGTACTGTACTAAGCTAATGTTTACCAAATGCGTCATGAGTAATTTCAGCAACATGCAGCTTGAGTTATGTCAGAGGCTTGTAATGCTACAACGATTATAGTGATGTTGTGTGCTATACATACATATAGTTATTGTAGTGCTTTCCAAATGCTTTCCAGTTATCGCATAAGTGATATGTTGTTTGTTATACATGCATATAGGTATAGCGTAGCAAACATTGTTAGTAGAGAAATTAGGGCAGAGTTAAGTAGTGAAGTTAGTTTGGTCGTAAAGTGGCAAGTAAGCTATAGACAGAGGTTTCCAAGAGGTTGTTTGATGTATGTTGTTCATTGTTATTCCAGTTACAGCGAGTGTTTGTTGCATTTAGAAACTGGGTGTGATGTTGGCTGCAGAGGGTGGGATATGATGACTGTAAAGTGAATTGAACTAGTGGCATTATTAAGGCGGCAACAGGGATTTATGCACATACACACAAATGAGGATGTGTATTCCAGCAACAAGGATTTTTGCAAGTGGTGCTGACATGTTGAGTGAAAGTACTAGAATGGTCTTGTTATTGAGAATCCAGCAACAAAGAATGCAGCATGTGCTGGTTGAATATGTTGAACCAAGTTTAAATTAGTGTGATGTGTGTTCATATTCTGGCAACAGATAATGTTGTATACCAGAATATAATTGGTGATATTAGAGTTAATAAGTTATTTATTGAGTTTCCAGCAACATGGAGTGTTTCATTCAAAGGATGGTAATGGTTATAGAAGGTGGAGCTGTTGTTATTAAAAAATCCTATAGATCTTCAAGCAATGGGGATAGTTGCACTTGAAGATGTGCATGTGTGTATGATTGTGCTTCTGAGACTAGTACACCTATAGCGGGGTGCGGAGTAGGGATCTGGATGTCAGAGGGATTTCACTTTGCCTTGAGTTTTTTCGAGCACTTGATATCATTAGCATCTACTTGCGTTTGGGGTGGTTGTTTGTCTGCTGTGCTCTCATTCACTGATTATTTCTCTGTAGGTGTGTTGCTCAGGTAGTGCGCGCGCGTGTGTGTGTGTGTGTGTGTGCCCGTGTGTGTGTTTGGGGTGCCAGATGGTGGTGCCTAAGGTGTTGGTCTCACAGCAAGGCAAGGTGTTGCCGCTCTTACTTCAGAGTGCCCCTGGCGGTTGTAATGGGTGATTCATGATGGAAGGTAGTATTGTTGTTGCATGTTGTGTCTGCATTGGTGAAGGAGGGAGGTGTGTGCTATCGGCTTCCTCCTTCCCATGCCTATATGTATGGGTGCGTGTGACTGTGATTTCAGCATGTGTGACGTCATGGATAGAATGTGGTGAGAGGGATTTTCCCCTGCTCTGGATTCCACCCAGGATCGCTGGGGACAGTTACCCAGGTGGTGGGCACCGGTGAGTCCTACCTATATGTACTATATGTTTTCTTATCGACGGTACTTAATAAAGGGCTTAACGTGAGACCTTACCTGTGGCTCATGAGCATATCTATTGCGACTGCCTCACCATACACGATAAGGATATTGCAATTCATAGAGTAGTTCAAAGACCCCAGTGAAAGAGACCAGACGCCAAGTTCTTTTATGAGGTCACAGAACTCTGAGGTGACTCGCAATATCCTCTTGGCGTGTGACAGGGCCATGTTATTGTTTTAATACCTAGTCATGCCATCATTCCCTTAATACTTGCCTCTTGATCACTGCGTTGCAAGACGTCTTCCAGATGCAGGTATGTCGACTCAATGTTACATTCGTACGACGGAAAAAAAACACCCATATTCAGCTCGTAACATGTTGCAAATAAATATTGTAAGCACTTTTATTTCAAATAATTAAAAAAGCAGACGCCGTGGTCGTTATGCTCCCCTGTAGTGCACTGAACAGACTGCCATAAATATCTTCCAAACAACTAATGAGCTTATATTGTATGAGACAGTGAGTTGGGAAGAAACCCATTGCGTAGCGTGTTTGCTGCAATGGACCAGTTCCCAAGAAAGACATATAAAAAACGTGTCCTCCGTTTGTATTAAAAATGCCGAAGTGTCCGCTGGGATTCTGCGTAGGTAATGGCATTTCACACTCTGTTCTGGCTAAGACATTGGGCCTCATCACGACTTTGGCGGTAACCCTTAAATCCGGCGGTAGCGCTATTACCGCCGGATTTAAGGGTCCGCCGAATCAGGGCTTCGGCGGATTTCGCCCCAGCTCTGAGCTGGGGGGAAATCCGCTTAAAATTCGCGCTATTAGCGCAAAGATTCCCCAATGAGCCCAATGGGGAATGGGGCATTCCCGAATGGGCTCAGTGGGGAATGGGGACTTACATTACCGCCGAACTCGTGGTCCGGCGCTATTAGCGCCGGGGAGTTCGGCGGCAGGGCTAATACCACCTGCGCTAATAGCGTTACCGTTACCACCCATGTCGTGCTGAGGCCCATTGTGACATCATAACCCAGCTGTAACAGGTTATGGGAAGATGTAATGGGTTTTTACAGTCCTGTGAGTTTAATCTCCCGTGTATTAATGGAGCCATTTTGCGCAGCCTTTCTCGTAATGTAGCATTCACCCCCGAACGATGCAACATGGGGTGCAAATGCATCATGGGGTGCAATGCCCCCCCTCCATGTCTTCGACATGTTTAATTGTATACCCACATATTGTTATCTACAGAAGATCGAGCAGTTGTTCTCCTTCAGCAGCCTTAAGAAAGTTGCCATTTTGTTGGATGTCCATAAGGTGGCTGTGGAATCGCATTTCACTGCAGTTTAATCACATTCACTTAGCAGCTAGCAAAGAGTGTGACTTTGGTTCAGAACTCTACGCGTGTATCCTTTCACTTGTTAATTCTTAGTTATACTTCATTTTAACACCAAATTCACAAGGGCAATGGCATGTGCCAATCAATGCTCTTACCACCAGAAGGCAATGACCGTATAATTATTTTCTGCAGCACAGCCAAAAATGCATTCAGAACTCCAGAGAGATCGCCAGACCCCATCTGTTAATGATTTTCTCCATCTGTTAGTGGTCTTTAAAAATGAAACCGACATATTCCACGTCTACAGCGAGACATTAGATAATTAAACATGCTCTTCTATAATGCAGAACAATCGATACATGGCAATTTGTTTTGTTGGAAAGTAAGTAGTTTGAGGGAGAGATACTGGGAAGACAAATTGGCATAGCATATTTACAGGTATAGTGCCGGAAAGCAGTGGCAAACATAATTTGTGACTTGGACATACACCCATCTGCTCACTGGTAGCAATTCTATAGAAATTGAAAAAAGTGGATTCAAATTAGAACGTGAACAGATAGAAGTACTCGTACAGATCAGATTAATAGGGGAGATGAGACACAACTTGCTGGTTTATTTCCACCACCACTACAAACTTAGGGCCGGATGCATGAAAAGTGTCTTTGCACTGCTGACACAAACCCTGATTCATGGGACCGCGCAAAGTGTATTTTTGCATTGAAAAGTCCGAGTGAAGTCAGCTCATAGTCATTTTTGCAGTACAAAATGACTTTACTCGGCAGCAATACACTTTGCACGGTTCCATGAATCAGGGTTTATGTCGGCAGTGCAAAGTCACTTTTCAGCAGTGCAAATTCACCTTGAAACGGGCAAATATTCCATGAATCAGGCCCTAAGTGGATAAGTACTGCCAAAATATAATGCGCAAAATATCATGCATGCTCTGTATTCCGGACTCCCAATGAACATTGCCCAGGGTCTCAAACAGTTGCAAACTTGCGGCACCCACCTTATCACAGGGGGATTGTGAAAAATACCCCTCGGGACAATTTTGTCTCCAGAAGTTTCAAACTCAAGATAATGGCTTGCATCTGCCTCCAAAGCTTAGTTCCTCCGAAGCTTAGTTCCTCCAAAGCTTAGTTCCTGTTTACATTTCAGAGACCTAGATTCAACAGGTTTTTGATTTCGGCTTTTGATCCAGACTGATTGAAAAACAGATTCAAACTCCTTAAATAGTGGAAGGACTGGACATTTTGTTTATTAGTGCCTAACTGTAAAGGTGTGTCCTGGTTCCAAACAGCAAATCTAGGTCATCATGTTTCTAGTGCAAAACTGACAGTGTTCTTTCCTCAAACACCTGCAATCAGACACATCAGTGGCTGCACTGACAGATGCAGCACATTGGTTGACACCATTCCTAGCAGCAGGGGCGTCATTTCTTCTGCTACCCCTAAACATGTCCTTTCGACCCCTGGGCCACTGGACAAAGAGGCAGTGCCGAGAGCAGATATCTGTGTTGCACCCGAAAAAGGTGGTTGTAAATGCAGCTAAATGTGCCACAACGTTTTTCACCTGGAATCTAGATTGCGTTAGCTGGAGAAATAACAGGGATGCAGGAAAAACGATGACGCCACCATCACTAACAGGTTGGCAGTCCATTAGTGAAGAATGCCTGAATGGTTAGGTTCAGAGGCGGGGCTGTCTGTGCAGCTCATACCCAGTACTGTAGCAACAGGAAAGGTATGGGGGCTACGTCTAGCTAGCTGGGAATGGGTAAGAGCAGCCTGCAGTAATCAGTGACAACACAGGATGAATGCAAATCGCAACAGTGTTTCTCCCTATTCGCTTTGCACATTGAGTGAGCCACTGGGCCTGTGATGAGAGGGGTGGGCCCCAGTGGCTTCTACCACCAATCCTGTCTGGACACTGTGTGACCTGACCCAAATCTGCCAGACCTGCATTGCAGGCACACTGTAGATAGACGCATGTTGAGATAATTAATTTACATGAAGTTGCCCTCCACCATTGAAGTAAATCATCTGTTGCCTTATCAAGCAAAACCAATATATATTTGGAAGGATAGCTCAGGGGCAATGTCCTTGAACAAGAGGATGCAGTGCAACATGGGTTGAGTTCTGGTTCCATTACTTAGAAGCTGGAGGATGATGGCTTTAAGCAAGAAATAGGCAGGGGGGATAGCTATGGGGCAACGTGTTTGTCTTGGAAGCAGGACAACGCATAGCAACACAGATTTGAATCCCGGTGTCACACTTAGAAACTGGTCTGTGGTATTAAGCGCATTATAAAAGAACAATTATAATTATATAAAGGACCAAAGAAAATAATACAGTGGGCCTTTTCTAGGGTTGATGTGATGGAGCTACGATTCACATTTTTAAATTTTAAATAAAACTCTGCAATTACTGTGACCTGCAACACATCCTTGCCCTCTATCTATTTTATGTTACAGAGGCTGGTACTAGAGACATAAGATGTTGTACTAGTGACTTACAGATGTTGGGAGAGAGTGTAAGAGACTTGAAATCCATTGAATGGAGATATAAGATGATTGAGGAGGGTCATTGAGATTCACACTGTTGGTGTGTTGAAGGAGGGTACTGGAGAGTTAAGTTGCTAGTTTGGTTCAGGTTGATGGTGTTGGAGAATGCTGGAGACTTAAGTTTTTGCAGGATGGCACTGTGTAATCATGAAGGTTTTGAAGCAAGGCATTGAAGGTGTTGTAGGGCGGGAGTGGGTGCCAGACATTTAAAGCTGTTGACGGAGGGCCCTAAGCGGCTCCCAGTGGATGGTGGAGTGCCTTTGGTGCAAATGATTGGGGGATATTCAGGATCTGGGTGACTGGTGGGAGTGGGTTGCTGTGCAGTGGTTCAAAGAGCACTATTGACAAGAAAATCCCTTTGAGTATTGTCCAAGTGTAATAGCATGAAGAGGTAAAGCCCCTGATTATTTCTGGTTGGACTTGTGTTGGTCAGTTGCTGTTTCCAGTCTGTGGCCAGACACCCTGCAGGCACTGTATGTCTGCACTTTGGGGTTTAGGCCTCTTCGAGATGCTCTGTCTGTTTTCAGTTTAACCCAAGTGATGTACATTAGCACAGGTTGTTGTGTTGGAAATCTGCTTACATTCACAGTAATTTGATAATATGGGCCTATACACACAGATATTAACACTACATATGGTGATCCATTCTTGTATGAAATGTATATCGTAACCATATTTTTCTTAGTGTACTGAGGAGCAATGCTATGTGATGCCACTTCCTGTTTTGTCAAGGGGTGAAAGAGCTTGTGCCATCACTTCTTGTGATGCCAATTGGGATGGGGTCAAATTACATCACTTCCTGTGATGTCATTAGATGTCATGGGTCATGTGATGTCACGCTGCCCCTGGCATTTTGCTGAAATGATGCAGCAGGACCCCTCAAGACAGTGGGGACGTCAAGGAGACAAGAGACAGCTAGCATGGCAAAGATCGCTTTCCAAATCCCAACCAAATGGTGGGCTAAAATGGACGTTGCATAAACCACAACCTTCCCCCAAGCAAAGGCACCAATCTTCCACCTATATAGGTACAAACATACATGCAACTCATCCACTGTCCAGACAGCTGGATCCCATTAGTGTGTGGCATGATGCATGCAGGTTATTCTTAAGGGCAACAGCAGAACATCACTGATGTACGGACCAAGCAACAGCTCCCTGTCTTAAAACTTGCACCCCCGCCCCTCCAAGTCAGCAGACACTTTCTTCCTGGAGCAGCATACAGAGAATAATAGAAAGCATTGAGTGTTTCGTTCCCTGACTGTCTGGGTATGATCTGCGGTCACTGCTCAAGTTTTGTTTATTGAAAAGTGGGTGAAAGTTGGTAATTCTTAGGGTGCCGGTGCTGTCCGGTCATTGTCTACTCAGCAGTGAGCCCCTTTGAATTGTCCCCTCTCTCTCCCTGTCTAGTTCCCTACAGTACAATATTTCGCTTTACCTGCTGCTCTGAAGGTTGCTATGGTGGAATGTGAGCATGCTTTCTGTAAACTGCATGCCCTCATTTCCACCAACCATTACACAATCTGTTTATTACCCGACAGTATGAATCCCTGCTTTGGTGTTGCTGTGCATATGTGAGAGGTAGAGACTGCCTGTTCAGGTGCAGGCAGGCAATCTAAACAACCCTTCATTGGTAAGTGTGACGGTTCATGGCATCTCATCACTTCTCCACAGAGGGTAGCCCTTCCATGTGAGGCTAGGGAGGTGAGCCCACTATCCAACATTCCCCCTGGGGGTGGCAGTAAGTGGGGCCTCACATAGGGATAAGGGACATATTGGGGATAAGGACTCCTGTTCCATCAAGGAACTCCCTAAGTCCATCTATAAAGAACCATTGAAACCATCAAAGCTTAAGAAGACACATCCTCCACAAGACAATGGGCCTCATTACATGTATGACAAACAAAATCGTAATTACCGGCATGCCAGTGCTACTGTGTCTGTAAGGCATGGCCTATTCCGTGACAGCGTGCAGGTGCATTTCAGAATGTTGGAAACGGTTGCACCGGCATGCCAGTAATACCTCCAAACTCCCCCCAAAAACCTTTACTGGCACCCTTGGTGCCAGTAATTCCGATTCTGGCTTCACGCTCCCAGAATTACCAGCACTGTTGTTACTGGTGCCGTTTTTACCGTGACTGGAAAAAATGTGATCGCCAGAACAGGAAATAGTCCGGCGGCCATTAACAAAACACAATCCATTGCAATCCTCTGTGCATAGGAGTCACAGACATATTCCAGGCACAAATACCCAACCAGGGACATGGCTTCCAGGGTACCAGCAGCACAGAGGCGTAAGCCGCGGTTCAGCAAGGCTGAACTAAACATGTTGGCCGACACATTAGTTGAAAATGCTGACAAAGTGTTCAGCAGCGACCTACAGCGGCAAGCGCAAATGTGTAAAAAGGCCATCTGGGCAGAGGTGGCCCGGAAGGTCACAGAAGTTGGGACAACCCCAAGTACAGCTGGGAGTACAACAAAATGCGGAACGATCTACATCTCAGTTGCAGAACCTCCTGTCAGCACAGCACACCCAGGCCACAGCCACAGGAGGCGGACCTGCATCCCCCATCCACTTACAGCCATGGGAGGAAACATGCAGCAGCGTCATGCACCTCAAAGCCATTGAGGGAGTAGGAGCAGGGGAGGCCAGAGGTGCAACATCAGATGAGGCTGGTGAGTACGCGTAAACTCAATGTTAGATCGTACACCTTGTACCCTGTATACAAATGAGCAAGCAAACATGTCACCTCACAAGATGCACCTGCAGGCACTCAGACACACATCCCCCTGACACAGCACAACTTCTGATGTCACCGCCGTGCTAGGACATGGCCAAAGTCATGTCATTTTCAAGCATCTCCACCACCAGCAAATGACCTGATGCACACATCAATGATACATGTGGCCCACTCGTCCCATCCACCACGGCCCAATCATCACCAACGCAGCAACTGCCATAGGCTGCAGTTACATTTGTAACACATCTGTGTTACAACCAGCCACAACACCATATCGTACAGCTTGTGTGGCACACCCATAACACCCAAACCAGGAAGGACCAGTACCCCACACAACAGTCACTACACCCACTATGTTCGCACATCACACATGCATCCACACAGCATCCCTGACACATGCATGTGGGCATCATGCCATGGCCACCACCATGTCCATGACACAGCATTCACATCAGAATGTACTAGCACTTATGTCTGTCTCATGAATCCACATTCATCACGGATTCCCTGCCTTTCTGACCCCCACAGGCACATAATCTGCCAATGAGGCTGAACAGCCTAGCACATCCAGGACCACCAGGCCACGTTGGTGCTGGAACACCACCACGTCCACCCAGGACTCTACTGCATCCTCCGGTAGATGAGAGCGCGCAACAACTCCTGCACCCCAGCCACCCACAATCCAAGAGACACCTGCCCCTCAGTCCCCACCAGACCAGGAGGCACCTGCCCCCAAGCCACCACCCGACCAGGAGGCACCTGCCCTCCAGCCACCCACAATCCATGAGGCACCTGCCCCCCAGGCACCACCCGACTAGGAGGCACCTGCCCCCCAGCCTCCACCCGACCAGGAGGCACCTGCACCCCTTCCACAAGGGGGTCTACAAGGGGATCAAGCTGACAACATTAGGGACAACGGTGGAGTTAGTAGTGTTGAAATCGACTGCAGCTATGAGGAGGTCGAGGGCTTAAGTCCCATGGACCTAATGAGCCCCCAACCCACACAACCCCCACCACCACCCATGCGCAATGTCAGGGACATTGAGGGACACTTGGCCAGAATGGAGGCAAGTTAGGAGTCCCTGGCCTCAATGGTACAACAACACCTGCATGAGGCCCAGCTCATGCGTGAGGCACTTCAGGCCATCTCCAGGAGGTCTGCACGGGCACAGGGCAGAGCCACAGATGCCATTTTGCATTTGGCACAGAATGTGAGGGAGGGGAATGGTGTCATGTCCGTCCTCGCTAGTGGAGTCAATATCCATGTTGGAGCAGGCACTCATGGACCAAAGGCACATGCCCATGCTACTGGCTCCCTCCACAAGTTCAACTACAGCGAATTCACTTCCAAGCAGCCCAAGGCGTCGATCTGAGTGGCTGACTCGGCCAGCAGAAAGCCGCACCCCTCAACCCAAAAGGGGACGGAAATAGGACACTGATTGGGTGGGTGTGGGGAGGGATAGTTAGGGAGTGGTGTGGGGATAGTTGGGGGGTGTGGGGAGGGATAGTTGCGGAGAGGGTGTGGGGAGGAATAGTTGGGGAGGGAGTGTGGGGATAGTTGGGGGTTGGTTTGGATATAGTTGGGGAGGAGCTGTGGGGAGGGATAGTTGGGTGGAATTGTAGAGGGAGTTAAGATTTTTCACTAATATAAATAATTGTTTTTTTCACAATATATTTGGTGTTGAAAAAGAAATCAAGACTAGACATTTATCATTCAGTGTGAGTGCATTTATTCATGTACAGTGCCCATGTGCCCAGTGTGCTAGATTTCCTGTGCCATGTGTGTAAAAGGTGCTCAAAAGTAGTGGTGAATGAGGTCTTCATGTTTGACATGTCCATCCCTGCCATCGCGGTGCGGTGCAATAGCCTGCTCATCTTCACTGTCATCCTCAGCCTCTGCCGGGTGCGTGTCCATGTCGGGGGGCAGTGTTGTGCAACATGGCACAGGCAAGTACAATTTTCCCAACCTTTTGAGGGCTGTACATGAATGCACACCCCGATCTGCTGAGGCAGAGGAACCAGGCCTTCAACAAGCCAAAAGTCTGTTCAATGGTGCAATGAGTACGCACATGTGCACGGTTGTATGCCTGCTTATGCCTGTTTTGGGGTTGCCTGACAGGGGTCATCATCCATGGCATCAGGGGATACCCAGCTTCACCTGTACGGGAGCAACAGAAAGTATGCATGTCAATTGACTGGTCCTTTTATGCTGGCACAGGCTGTATATTGTTCATTTGTGGAGTCAAACATGCACAAGCATGAATGAGATTAGCTAGCCTATGTAATAATTTGGGTACCAGTATGGCACTTTGTCTGGATGCATAGGGGGGTGTTGTAAAGCGTCATTCTCATAGGCCATTCATAGTCAACATGATCTCTGAACCTTTTTGTAGAACTGACACACATGGATAGATGCATATGTCATCAATGTGTTACATATTTATTCCTGCCATATGGCCATGTACGACGGTACATTTGGAATTCCTATGACAAGCATGTGTGATTGTGTGGTTGTGACTGGCAGTGGACTTGTCCAATTTGCATGAAGCTAAATCTTTTGGTGGTTGCTTCAGTATTCTCTGGCTGTGCATAATGAGTTGTGGTCTTGCTTCACTGTGTTTGTACCTGTCATTGTCACTATGGTGCAGTGTATTCTGGTACATGTAGCTCATGGTTTTTCGCTATACAGGATAGATGTGGTGTTGTATGCACTGGGTATTTTTCATACATGGATGCACGCCTGTCAAGGACTTGCACTCTGCCATGCTACTACTGTGCTGCACCTCCAGGAACACCTACCCACATGCACATTTATGCGCTGCCAACACTGAATTGGGTCATCTCCACTTCAATGTTTCAGGTGTACTTGTTTTACAGTTGTCGCTAATTATGTTGCTTGCTCCGGTTCTTGGTCTGCCTTCCCCTTTTGCCACACTATCCGGCCTCTGTTTACATGGAGGTTTTGTAATAGTTTCAGCTAATTGCTGAGGGAGTAATGATGGATTCATGCATGCAGTGCACAACGACTGGTCATGGCTGGCAAACTGGTTCATGATACGGCACTGCACATGGTCAAGTAGTAAGACTCACCCAGCAGCCAGGCATGGCCTCCATCTCCAGTACTGCTACAGCAACTGCTAGCATTGTGGTTTTGGGAGGAGTATGGGGTGTGGGAGTGGTCCTTTTGTGCTGTGGCACAGCCCATTGGGTCCACCTGTGCTGATTGTCAGCACATGAGAGCATGTTTCTACACACCAGATTCCACTTACCGCCTGGTCCGCGATGCCTGTGTTTCCGGCATCGATTTCACGTCGTTACCGCCATGTCCATGCCAGTGATTGCTTGTGCATGCACCTCAGAATGTGCACTTACGTAATACCGGTATCTAAGGCATGGCTGCTGTGTCTCTCCGCAGATACCAGCAACGGTGTTACTGGATGCGGTGGGGCACTTTTGAAGCCGGTGTTACTGGTAACGCGACTCGGACTATGCCGGTCCATTAAAAGGTTCAGTTACGGATATACCGGCACCATTATTTCCGGACCGGCATACTTGTAATGAGGCCCAATATTTGTTATTGTAATGCTACAACAACTCACCATCAAACAATCATACTGAGCAGAAGAAGAGTATACCATAAATACAGATTATCCAGTGGTTGGCAGCCAACCATACTGGGAATAAGAAGATGGAGTGAGTGTGGAAGAGCGTTCATGTGAGAGAGAGAGACAAAGGACTATGGTTCTATGATGGGGAGGGACCAGTAATTCCACATTAAAACAGAAGAAGGACCAACGTATGTTGTTGGTGGAACTCAGGAGGTTCAAAGCAGACGAGAGCGAGAAACCAGAGAGCCACAGGAGGTCCACCGACCGAGAGGTCGCCGGCAAACACAAGGCAGAAGAAACACGCAGAGGGCAGAGAGCCACACTGTGTATGCCCCAGAATAAGAAGAGAGGTGGTGGTGTGACCCTGAAGAGGTGAACCGGCAGGTCCTCAAACAAAATCAACACAGCAACTGGAAAGGCTACTCAGACCCATGCACTGGAGTCAGAAGAGGGAAGACACACTAGACGCACACAAGATATGAGAGGCAGCCTGACCCCACAGCAAGATCCGGTTTCACCAATCCTTCAGAATAGAGGTAACAGGAGTGGCAGGAGATCCGGGAAGGGAACAGAGCAGGAATGAGCCTCAGGGGACTGAACATACTCGTCCCAGTAGTTGCGAATACCTTATAGAAGGTGAAGGCCAATTAATTAAGTCCAAAGAGCGGTTGAAGTGGGATCCAAAGATAGAAAGCCATCTAGAGACACTGCAAGAATCCAAAAGGGGTAGGGGCCATAACCCTAATTGTGAGAAACCAAGGGACTATACTGAAAGCACCAAAGGGGAAGCACAAAATGTGGAACAATCCCCTAGAAGAATTAAAGGATTTCATTCACATGGTTACCAAGAACTATTTGAAAATAAAATAGTAAGGCTGGAAAAAGCATGTCCTTGAGAGAGGAGTCATTCTCCTGGACTCCTCCTTTTCTTTTGATATTTGATTAGTGGTAGGATTAGAATAGGATCGTTTTTGGATGGAGGACATATAATTACTTTGGACTGCCTTACTGATGACAAGATCCATAGTTAGTTTTGTGCTAAGTAGGGCAAACCTTTGCGATAGGCACAGATGGGCCGTTTCTCATTTGTTTAATAAAAAAGAATTATAAGAATGATACCTTTTGGTCCGCTTTCTTCGTCTGACCTCATAAGGTAAGTGCAACTTGTGTCCCTTTTAACCTTTTACCACTCTTGCCATTCCCATTAACTTTCACTCCTGGACGCCAATGGTTCTGGGTTCAGAGGTCACCCAGGAGATGCATGAACGGGTAAATACAGGAAAGGAGCAGGAGGCAGGGGAGCAGAAGCAGCAAAACAAAGAGAGGTTTTCAAAATCTCCTTAGGCAAATAGAGAATTGCAGTGTAGTTTCTGAACACAAAAGGCAGAAGAGACTCATTAAATGTACACACACACACTCTTGGGTTCTTTAGTCGCTTCTCACAAAAAGAAGATAACATTTTAAAATGTTTTATAATTGCACAGACAGAGTCGAGGATTTAGTGTATCATTACACTGTGTATTGCAACGAAAATGTTTAAATACTTAGATCATACCCATTCAAACTGTTTATGTACCTTACCCCTGAAAAGACAGATCATCCATCCATAGAATGTTTGGTAGTCCAAGTAATAGGAAGCATGTTTATAAGTAAGGATCACATTCCGATTTTTCTATACAATAATTTTTACACTTTTCTATTTTCATTTGAGATCGTTTAAAAAAACTTAGTTTCTTGCCGAATTCATTGTTGCATGCTTTATTCCCAGTTCTTTTATTGGAAATAAAACATATCAATTGACTTTCAACGAACTCCATATTTGGAAAACATCTGTCTTTTAATTCCACTTGACCACCTTTTATCATGAAGTACATGGGGTTCTCTTGTGTAGAAAAAACAGTTTGTTCAACATCCACTAACATGCTATATTCACCAGTTCCATTCACAAGTTTATAACTGGGATGTTGGTCCTTATGACAGGACGAGACATTGGAAAATGCTAGCAGCACAATCATCCCATGATATAGGGATTATTGATCTGTTGGTAATGGAGATGATACAGTGCTGAGTATACACCCCATGCATGGGAACATGGCTCCCTTGACACGCACACATTTTCGTGATAGAACTATGGATCAAAACAAAAAGTATTTTAGTTTGTTACCATTGTCGTTAAATGTAACATTATTAACTACATTGACACTATACATTATTTTGATTCTGCAGATAGACATCATGTGCATGGTTCATATAGGGCCTCATTAGGACTCCGGCGCTAAACCATGGTGCTAGTAGCACCATGGTCCATGCCGGAGTCCCCCATGGCGGAATGGGGAATTACCACCCCATTCCAAGTTTGGTGGGGCGGTAATTCCCCATGCCGCCATGGCCCTTCCCCATTCTCATTTTTGCCTCATAGGGCTCAATGGGAATGGGGAAGGCGCTAATTACGGTACCGCAAACCAGCCGTTAAGGTCGGGTCCCGCAAATGGACCTCGTAATTAGGCGCTAGGTGTTTAACGGCGCTGCAGCCTTTTACGGCGCCGTTAAACACTTAGCACCTGGGTCATAATGAGGCCCATAGTGTTTTTCAATGGGATTGAGCTATTTTAGACGTCTTCTGATAATCGAGCACCATGCAGGTTCTACATATGTTTTTATCTCTTCTGGGTGTTCTGGATCTTTGGTCAATATTTAATATCTTTTAACATGCAACACTGTTCATACAAAATAACTGTCTTAATGGGCAATTGTCTGCCAATACATGTGGACCATCAAACCATTATTTGTCGCTTGAATTTAATGTCATGCTCAAAATTGTTATACTACGGATAATAGCATCCTACTTACATGAAACTCAATGCAGCTATTCCTTTCAAGAGCAAGTGTGAAATGATTATTCTATTTCAGTGTACGTGGTATTTTAGTAACAAAATGTGAATTATTTGATCACTTCCAGAATAATGTTATCATCACAATGTTTACTCTCTTAAAACCCAAGGTCATAATACAATGTGAACACAGTTTGACAAAGCTACTGGCCCAGGTCAAAATTGCTTTTGCTTCTTAGTTTGAAAGCTTTTAAAAATGTTCTTTCCAAACGAAAGCAGTTTTAACCTTTGCTAGTAGCTTTGTCAAACTGTGTTCACGTTATAGTATGACCATGGGTTTGATAACATTTCATTATAAAACAAACCATGTGAATTATGAACACAATTATTAATCAGATCACACTAATACTTATGTACATTTGCTTATAACTATTGATAAAGAATATGTCTGTATTAAAATTAATGTATTAAAATAGGCAATATTAGATGCTGCAGTGGAGGAGTGTTATTTTGCCATTCATTGTAGTTACTTAGCTCAGTGCTTTCCTAGTGAAATATTGTTCTGCATGCACACAAGATCATATAAAAAAGATATCTTGAACTACTAAAATATAGAAATACATTTTGTTGGCATTAAAAGTGTGATCAATTTATATATGCAGTGAGAGTGGTAGATTATTTAAAAAAGAGAGATGTGCATCCCTTAGGGCAGAGAGAGTGAAAGGGGGTGGGAGGGGAGGAGGAAGGGTTATTGAGAATGAGTGAACGTGGCAAACTGTACAGTAAGCATGTACATTTAGGTAGCAGACATTTGGCTACATGACAGATGTACATTGATACCAACTCAGTCACATATGATCAGACGCATCAATGGGGATAAAGATAAGTGCAAGGTAGGGAGGGAGAATGAGAGAAGAGGGATCGTGAGTGCGAGTGAACAAGGTTGGGAAAGGTACAGAGCGAATAAGGGCGATGAGCCTAATAGTATAAGTGTAAGGCCAGTACATTTGGGTAACATGCATGTGGCTCTAAAAAACTCAAGTCTCGACTGATTGTGATACATTGTAACCATCACAGCGGTATGCTGTCAGACATATCACTTCGGACAGACAGAGAGATGGAGTGAAATAATTGAATAGATAAAGGAAAAGAAAGAGACAGAGAGAGGAGATAGAGCAAGAGAGTGTTTGAGGTTGGAGTAATGATTGAAGAGGAAGAGGGTGGAGAAGGAGTGAGAAAGTGAGATGGAGGTAGAACAATATAGTAAAGGGGAGCAGGAGGGAGAGAGTGAGAGGCAGAAAAAACAAGGTAGAGGTAGGTCGGGGTTCAGTAAGAGAAATAGGCCTAACAGTATAGTAAGAACAGCACCTTTGGGTAACATGACTGTGGGTCTATAACCCTTGAGTCTCGAGTGATTGAGGTGCATTGTAACCAATGAAGGAAAGTCCATGAACGCTCACACCAGAGAGAATACAACCCGCTAGGGAAGAAGGGCCCAAGTTGATCTTGTAACGATAACAGGTTTTAATCTCACACACAGATGAGAGCAACAGCAAAGAACTCTGCTGCTAAGAACATTCTGCCAAAAGAGGTTACAAGCAGAGACTTAAAAGGAGACACATCGTCATAATGTTGCAATACATACAGTAAAAACCCACCCAGCTGGTTGGTGTGTACCTATACAGGATCTGCCTGCCCCATAAGGGATGCCAGGTCATTGATTCCAGCCTGTCCATCTTGCATCACGTGGGTGCTGCGGAGATCATCCTCTTCTCACTGATGATGGGCGAAGAACAAACTCAAGTACACTCCTAACACAATGCTACTTTATCATTATACTGTGCACCTGGCAGGCTTTAAGACTGGCAGGAAGGAGATTCTGGGGCACTCTATACTTCACACAAACATTTCACCCACTCCCTTCCGCGCCATCAAGCTCCAAGGTCACCACCCTTGTTTTGAACTATCACTAACCCCTCCCAGCACCTCGCAATACAAATCATATGATTGTAGCTCAAAGACGTGCAATGTCATCCTCTTTGAACATTTCAGAACTTGTTACTTTGGGGCTGGTGGTCAAAGGGCACCTGGTGCCATGGAATCCAGGGATCTTGAGGTTAAGTCAGTTATTTGGGCTCTAACTCATGGTTGCCTGGGGATCGGGTGGCTCATGCTTTGGCCCGTGTGAGATAACATGCACCTCAGGCACCGGACAATGATCGCAGCCTTGTAGAGCACATTCCTTACAGATAGAAAAACATCTTTGCAAAACTGTTAGAACAATGAATGAGCTTGATGATGGTCGGGTGTGTTGCTTGTCCTCACGGGAGCTCAGGCATGGCTCGAGATTTCCCTCATTTTGCAATTAGAGCCTAGTGCATGAAATGCTGCATTCACCGCACAGGCTTTGTCTCCAAACTATAGTTACTAACATCTACACAGAATGCACTAACATCTATACAAAATAGCAGTCTTGCTTGCACCTTAGGCTGCACTGTATGGGTTGATTATATTGGGGTGGGGTCCTACCACTGCCCCCCTCCCTTTAGCCCATCATAGTGTTTTGAATCCTGCTTGCCTTATTCTAAAGTGCTTAGGGGGTGGGACAGGTCTCCCCCTTCCCAACATTCCCCCCTTTCATTACTTCTACAGTAACAAACTCCTTAACACCCCTGTCCCCTTTATTGGTACCCACGCCACACATACTGACTGCAAACTCTCCCCCCATGTGAATATTCCTCAGGTGAGCAAGTCAAATAGATGCATCCCCAATCCCCTGCCAGGTCCACCCAAACCTCTGTATAATTTTCTATATCCGGGGTGGGGTATTGATAGTGTGTTATAGGTGATCAACTTCATTTCCATACGGGATGGGGAGCATTTCATGCTTAGGGCCACACTGTGGGAAATCAGTCTGTACTTCAATATTTTTTGTCTCGCGAGGTGCTTTTGAAATCCCAATTGATATCATAATTCTTGCGCTATTGGGTGCCATATTGGCACAACATCGAAGGCCCAGTTGACAGGTGCAGAAAATAACAAGATGATGGGCATCAATATCTTCATGATTGCTCCGAGCCATGACGGGGCCCAGTGAAAAGCCATGCAACAGTAGAGATGCAAAAAAGGATTCTGCTCAGCTGAAGAGCAGGTATTCTTCTTGTATTTCAGCAAGCAATGTTGAAGAGTCTTTGGATATGTAATTTGATCTTTTTGTCCTCTTTAGTTGTTGAAATTGTCCTTTTCCTGGCAGGATGCAGAGCTCTTGTGTGGACAACAGATTTGTTCCTTCTTCTTCGAATACGGGAGGGTTAGGTGGCTCTTCAGCAGGCGGTGTCACCTCCCCCCCGTTCAAGTGCTCTTCTGTGATTTTTAGTAGCACTGAGTGCAGCGCTGCTAGCGAACAACAGCCCCTCCATGATGGTGGGAGGTACAAGTAAGTTTGTTGGCCACAGACCCAGTAGTAATCCATCACAGCCGCTGTTCCCTTCTTCATGTATGCAATCAGGAGAGTCTTATTGCAACATTTGTTCGAGCTAACAAAGACTGTACACTTGATGCAGAAACATAGTCCATACATTTCTCCCTGTGCACTTGGACCCACTTTTCCATTGTTGAAACCATGTCAGCTTTGTGATATACTCTGTCCATATTTGTGCACAGAAATTGTCAATTCGTGCTATCATGTCCTTGTTATATGTTACCAGTCCTTCTGCCAGGGAAGGTAGTGTGGTGTCCTCCTGCCATTTGTTATCAACATGTTTGCATCCTTTCATCATCAAATAGGGCAATTCTACACACTTGATGTTGTTTGGATTGTCATTGCAGTTCACAATATCTGGGCCCACCAATTGCAGTTGCACACTGTGTGCCTGGAATGTTCCTCTTATTCTGCATAGCGTAAGATTAACTAGGCATTGTGCCTCTTAAATTGTGACTGCTTGCGGTACTAACACCTTGGGAACCCCTGACGCGTGTGGAATGAGTGAACACACATAACAGCTTTGAAGAGGGATGGGGAAGTTTATCCCCTTCTCCCCCTCCTATAAAATACATGATACGGAAGGAGGCCAGGAGACACCACGATCGCCCATATTATTTTGGGCCGATTCCCAGTGCTCGTATAGTGGACAAGTATGTTGAGAGGTACCCCCTCAGCCAACCCTATAGGACATGTGCGGTACAAATCTACCCCAGAGTGGACAAGAAGCCCCAGGCTGCAACCAAATACACCTCATTGATTAAAGCACCAAGAAACCATGTTGCTGACATTGTTAGAGACACCACAACCTAGCAGGGTTAGGTCCATCCACACTTACAAACACAAACACGCACTCAAATACATGAACAGGAGCGTACAGTCTATAGTTAGAGGACAAATAAATATACATACTGTCATTGCTTTTATTAATTTGCCATTATCTAAACACAGCAATGCAGAAACCGCAAGAAGCAAGGGATCCTAAGCAAAGCTTGCAGATGCTTACATGCGAATAACCTTATGGAACTGCACCTATGGGACCTGACATAAACAAGTGTGACTAACCTATGGAGAATGTAGAATAGCATGAACACTGTAAAAACCACATTATGGATTTAGGAAAAATACAGCAGGCCAAGAGCTTAGCTGAGCTGAATTCAGGCTGAACAGAGAGCAAATGTGTGGGACAGGACCTGATGCCAAGACCACAAGATGCGGGCGACATTCCATTCCCTGAACAACAGTAGCACTAGCTGCAGTAGATGCAAAGAATTATCTCTAATAATTCCTCATAATTCAGAGCTGCACAGCACCAAATCATGGTCCCCGAAACACGTGACCCGGCCGACACAGAAAAAGGACAGCAACCAGCACTGGGAAAGGGAGCAGATCTCACGCCGCCAGACAGAGGACCTCAACAAAGATGTTACAATGTGAGACAAGTGTTGCACAGAGCAAACAAGCACTCTCATAGACTAAGGTGGTACACACAAGTTACAATGAAGACATATAGTAATTCTTACTACCTTGAAAAGGTACACAAAGAGCTGACAACCTTGCGGATCCCATGCCTGGGGACGTCAGATCTAGCCAATCACAGTTTAGTACCCTAGGGGTGGGTAGCAATGGGCACGAACCAATGGAAGACCCTCACACTGCAAATTGTTATAGATAGTGATTTGGGGATGGACCAGGCCAGCCACCTGACATGCGAGGGCCAGTAGACTAACATGTATAGTATAGTCTATTACTCAGTACCCAATCCAGTGGTCCGATAGGTTTTCTGGAGAAGGGCCCAGGTTGTAGAGTCACTCTGATGTCATTCGGGTACAAAACTGGCCTACGAGCCAGGAGAAGTTGAGATGTCCATGGATTTCTTCTGTCCCTGTGCTGATCACTGGTGTTTTTGCTCTACTAAACCGCAGTTTGAACTTGTTGTTTGACTGAGTCCTCTGTTTGCCCTGGGGAAGGTGTTGGGCCTTCTGAGAGTCTGCAAACTCCTAATGGCCCTCTGGCATACCTGGGAGTTTGTTCCAACAGCTTCCATTCACAAGTTTCTTCCCATGCCACTCATGTACATATACCACGAGTTCATAAATTCGGGATGACGTATATTCTCAATCGCACCAAAACCCAACTCTTGATACATATCATAATTCTTTCACATTTCCCTTTTCATTATTCTATACACACTCTCTGCGGTGCCAGTTTTAACAGTGCTATCGAAAATAACATCATATTGTTTTGAATTATTAAACAATCTTTAACTTGCTGAAAACAACCTTTTCACTGTTTCCCCCATTGCCAATTGTACACATACTCTCACTGTCATATTGTACCTGGTGTAATCATCACTAACATTTATATCAACACTACTGTTACTCCTATATTAATTGCCAGTGTTATTGTTAGCATTCATATTGCTACTAATATATGTAAATCCACTAATATTGTTAACATGTATGTGTGCTGTCCCGTTCCAATATACAATGCCATTCCCCCCTTTATAAGACCTCCCCCTATAACATACTCTCCCCAATAATGCCCCACTAGCACCATCAATATCATACATGTACTTGCAATAATGGTCATCCCACAATAGTAACCATAGGCCCATACATTGTCATTTGTGCACCTACACTTCATATCCCTACTTAACGAACAATTATTTACATTAGTGAGATTCATCATCTTCTCTCCTGAAATGGAAGCAAAAAGACACACAACAAGAAAACTTGAGAGACGTACAGGATGTACTTTTACAGAGAGAGAGAGAGATAGAGACAGAGAGAAAGAGAAGAAAAGAGAAAGAGAGAAAGAGAGGAAAAGAGAGAGAAAGAGAAAAAAGTAGAGGAAAAGAGAGGGAGAGAAAAGAGAGAAAACAGAAAGAGAGAGGGGGAAAAAAGAGAAAGAGAAAGTGAAAAAGAGAAAAAGAGAGAGAGAAAGAGGAACAAAGCTTCTGAAAAAAAGAATATGGAGCTAGCAGCTGCACTTCGGCCCATCAATGGAGTGTGACACCGCACACGTATCGTGACTGGACAGACCAGTGAGGTAGATAGGGTGCAGGTACTGCTGGCCCTCCTTTTAAGATAACTGATGCAGCAACATGCTGTCTGGAGGTGCCCTGCGGACATCAGAGAGGTGTAACCAATATCGCAATCCCTTTACCTTAACAGCGAGGGGAGTGCAAAACATCATCTCTTAGGGCCTGTGGAACGAGGGTTGTTCCACCTATGCACGAAATTGCAAATGTACACAAAGTCACCAGGCAGCAGTGGTTGTGTGGTCATGCACTCGGGGTCTGTCGCCGTCGTGGTTGCTATGTACGGTGTAACTATTGTCTCAATTCTGGGAAGTACAATCTGTCGGGAGACACATTTAATTGCCTGCGTTAGTGTGGTGAAATACTCTTTGAACTCATCACCCAACATCGTTGCTGCCCTATGTGCATCTGAAACTATCCTTACCGGGGATACAGGGTTGTGCATAAACCAACCAGTGACCACCTCATGAGGTGACAAATGGCGGTCTTTGATGAGCTGTGTATGTAGACTGAAGAGTGCCAGGGGCAAACAGTGCAGCCAGTTCTTTTTCAACTTAGTACATAGTTTGGACAATTTGCTTTTGAGGCGCCTGTTGATTCTATGCACAACACTGTTGGCCTGTGGGTGGTAAATTGAACACATCCATTTCTTAATGCCAAGTAGTTCTGTGATGTGCTCAAACAGTGCAATGAAAAAATGTGTGCCATTTTCTGACCTTAAAACCTTGCACACACCCCATTGAGGGAAAACCTTGCGTACCAAGAATCTAGCAGCACATTTGGCATCCTGATGTGCGCAAGCCCCTGCTTCCACCCACCTTGAGAAAGGGCAAACCACCACTATGAGGTACCTGGAGCCATTGCAACTTTCACCCATATCAGCATAATCTATGTGTAATTCACGAAACAGCCCAGTAGGGTGAGGCAATGTGCCCCATAGCATCTGTAATATCATCCCTGCTGAATCTGAATCTTTGACATGTGGTGCAGTGTATGAACATTTCTGTGATGCTCTCCTGGATGCTTACTATAAAACAGTCCTCCTGTATATCTGCTGCAATGTGCTGCTTCAAACTGATGGACGGATAGTGTAACTGTTCAAATGCTATTATCTTCCTGCAGCTCTCTTGTCTCCGTAATAGATCCGTTGGGGATTGCTTGCATCCCCTTTGTAGCCACATTCCTTTTCCCTTCCTGGTGTCCTACCGTGTAACTCTATCATCTGGGAGATAGGCAATGTTGTGTAAGGTGTTGGATGGTTACTGGCTGCGGGGGTGGTGACAATGTACTCAGCAGGCATTTAATTTGACAGATATGCAACCATTTTGGCTGCCGCATCGGCAACTGCGTTCCCCATCGATAGTTTGTCTGTCCTGTTAGTGTGGGTGGCACACTTGATAACCGCCACAACAGATGACTGAGATAATGCTTCTAGCAGTATTTCTAGCAGTGCCGCATGCTGCACTGGGGATCCATCCACCCTCTGAAAACTCCTCTTCTTCCAGCAGGATAGACCAGCATACACAGTTGTTGTGACATACGCCGAGTCTGAAAATATTGTGACATGGCACCCTCGGGACAATCTCAATGCTTCAATGAGTGCTATGAGTTCCACTGCCTGTACAGAATAATGCACAGTTAATCTTCTCATAACCACCGTCTCGTACCCCCCTTCCTCAAGCCATACCACTGCTGCCCCGGTATGTCTTCAACCATCCTCCTGGTCAATTATAGAGGACCCATCAACGAAGAGTACCTCACCCTCCATCATTGCACAATCTTTTGCTTTGGGAATGTCATCCTCCTCCCCCTCATATGTGGCGCAGTTGTGCAACGAGAATGTTCCACATACGACGTAACTCAGCACCCCATTACAATAGTAGAACTTTTTTCTATTGCAAATGCAGCAGCTGCTAAAGCTTGTTTGCACGCAAACTGCCCCAGCATCAGTGAATCCAGTATGCCGCTGTAATAGGCCAGTGGTTTATGGCCCATAGTACTTTTCTTAGTCAATACTGCGGTCATGAGCTGGCCATCAGAATGTGAGAGCAAGTGAAATTCATGTGTGTAGGCTGGGGTGTACAGTACAGGTGTTGAACTAATGACTTCTTTTAGATCGTCAAACTGTTTGATCATATCTGCAGTCCACAGTAACATATGCTCCTTTGTTTTTTTTGCTTCCATAAGAGCCTGCAGAAGTGGTCTTTTATATGTCACGTAATCTAAGATCCATGCCCTACAGTAGTTGCCTAGCCCCAAAAACGTCTGCATTTCTTAAACTGAGGTGGGTGTGGGAGTGGCGCGTACTCACGCTACCCTATCTGGTAGTATCCTTTTACCATTCGTTAATATGAACTGTCCCAGATAGAGTACCTCCTGTCGGCAGTATTGCAACTCAGCCTTATCAACTTGTACCCTTTATAGGCCAGCAATTGTAAGAGTGTAATGGAATCCCTTCGGCAGTGCTGCTCACTGTTACTACACATTAACATATCATCCATGTACTGGATAATCGTGCTGGGCACCTGCATATTCCCTAAATCAGCGTGCAATATTCTGTTGAAGATGCTCTGGCTCTCACAGTACCCTTGAGGTAACCTAGTATGTTCGAAATGCATCTGGCTCTGTGTGAATACCGTGAGGTACCTTGACTCAGGATAGAGTGAAATCAAGAAGAATGCATTCTTCAAGTCCACTACAGTCAAGTATGTGGCTTCTTTGGGGTTATTTCATACAATTGTCGCAGGATTTGGGACAACTGGAAATTTGTTTTGTACCACGTCATTTAGGGGGCACAAGTCCTGGATCATTTTCCAGTTGCCCCCTGTGGATTACTTGACAGGGTATATCATCGTATTACAAGGAGACATCAATTGCACAATGATGCCCTGGTCCAGTAGGGCGTGAGACTTGTCTTTCTAATACCCTCCTCCACCTCCGTTCATAATGGCCATTGTTTTACCCTGGCAAGCATTGCACCTGGCTTCAGAGTTATAAGTGCAGTGGTCACATCTTTCAGTAGTCCTACTTCATGTGGACTTGTAGTCCAATACTGGGAAGGCACATGTTGTAAGTCTTCATCAAGGAATGGAGGTGGAGTTAGTACTGCCATCAGGAGGCACTGCACCCTTCCATACTGTACCATTATGTCCCAAGGGATACAAATTTCTAATATTATCTCCTCATTTTTGTCATTTTTCTGAAACAGCTTGTCATTTGTCACTTCGTTTAAACTTTACTGTTAGACTTTTATAGAGCACTGTGCGCCTCTCACACCCATCCTTGTCTATTCCTAGCATGACATCACTCTTGTCAGAGACCAACAATCCCTGTAAATCCAGCGACAATATTGTTCCTGCCACCACTTCAGGTGACACAACTGGACAAAAGATTCAATCTGTGGGCACTCGCCAACACTGCTTAGCGATCCGAGGCACCGCCTCCATAAGCACAGTAATACCATAAATGAACATGTCCGGGTTCACGGGAATCATGCAGACCACCACCTCCCTTGTCATTGTATGTATTATCAACATTGCCCTTATTGCGCACATCCCAGGCGTGGAGCAAACCTATACAGCGATCTGTAAATAATATAGTCATGTTTAATTTGCTGAGCAGGTCCCTGCCTAGCAAACTGAAAGGAGAACTTTCAGAATATAGTAGGGAGCCCACAGCCCCTTCCCTTCCACCTTTATGTCCAGCTCCTCAGTGTATAGAACCATAGAAATAGCCCTAGAGAAACCCCTGCGTCTCGAGATGTGTGCCTGATTATGGGAAACCCCCTTCCATGATGCAACATTTATTTGCACCTCAGTCCACCATAAATATGAACTGTTTGTCTCATATCTCCGCCCCCACCAAGGGTTCCTTTTCACAGTGGATGGTCGTTGACAAGACCAGATACGCCAGTGCTCTCTGTGGGCTGTCCTAATTGTGATATGTGTTTGTTCAAGGGAACGAGAAGGGGTTACCCCCATCACTGTTGCTCCGCCAAAGGGGGTGGTGGTTCCGCTTGGTACCCTATTGACTGGGGCCAAACCGTCCTGCTGTTGCTGCGGTGGGCGCTGTACCTATATATCAGATACTTGAGACTGCTGGTTGTATGTCTGGGGTTGCGCCTGAAGATACCCTTGATTTTGATACCCTTGACCCTGTTACGGATGCCCTTGCCCTTGCTGCAGTGATCCATAGATATACCCCATTGCAGACCTGCTATTGCATTCCCTTGCAAAATGTCCCCACCTCAAACAATTCCAACATTTTGCTGGTCCAAACCCACCCCCTCTGCATCCAAAACCCCTTCCTCTTGCTCCTCGGAAGCCCCCTCTTCCTCGCTTTGGTCCTCCTTGCTGCCACTGTGGGCTGGGATACTGTTGCCCCCTGCCCCACTCTCTGTGTCCTCCTTAAGCCCAAGGTGCAGCAATAGTGGTGCTCATGACCTTCTGGGTACCCTCTGTCCCCTCCACCTGTACTGTCATTAACAACGGTGCCTGGACAACAACCTTTGCCAATTTCTACCAATTTCACTTCCTCCATTTGACGGCTTTGGGCTGTTTCCCTGTCCCGCTCCTTGATTCTTTTACAATGGTGCCCTATTACACTCTGTATCTCCGGCCACCCCTTTGCTTCAATACCCACAACATTATCTAACGTCTTCTGCACTTCTTTTGGCAAGTTCCTCTTTACAATGAAATAGAAAAATGGTATCCAGTGATCCCACGGTCCTCCCGTTTCAGCTCTCCACATCTCTTATAATTTGAGAATAATTGTAGCTGGGTCCTCATCATCACTCATTGTACACTGCATCAGGGATTGTAAATCAGGGATGTCTGGGAAAGCCCTTTCGTAGTGCATCTCACAACTCTAATTATGTTGAAGGGTGCTCCATCATGTGTATCATCCCACAGGGTTATTCCTGGATACCCAGCTCTTACCCCCATATCCCCCGCCTGGTCCCCAATTATAGCAAACATCAAACTATTGATGTCCCCTATTTCCAGGGACACCCTGCTGTCTGCTTTTTGACTCATTTATCCACTTTCTTGCCCCTGCTGTGAGCTGTTGAACAGCCTTAATCAAATTGTTTTTGTCGATCTGGGGCCAGAGCACATACTGTGTCCTCCCTGCCCCCTTATGTATAAGGGGCATCTGCATCTTTGCCCCACTTCCACACCCTTCTTTATAACTCCCCTTCTCTTTAACAACACCATCCAGCCGGCCCGATTCCTCAACCTACCACCTGACAAACCTTCTACTTGGGGGGTACTCTCAACTGCCTCTTCACCCCTTTCTTCTTCACCCTGACCCTCATTAAACATATCATTGTCATCCTCCCTCACATTGTTTCCCAACACTGTATTTTCCTGTACAAGGATTGTCCACTCATCCTTATTTCCCTCCTTCTCAACACATACATGCCACTGCTTGTGACAATCAACAACAAAAAAAGAAAATCACTGCCCCACTCTTTCCTGTCCCCCTCACCCGCGCACACGCACACTACTTTACACAACCATTCAATGCAACACCACGCCGCGACACACAAAATTACCGCCCCTCCCTGGGCCTGTTCTTCATCCAATAAAACACAAATACAATAAACTGAAATACCAAGCTAAAATAACAACTACTACTTGTTCCAGGCCTACTACTTACATGACACCACTACTTGTATGTCCGTATTCCTCCTTTAAATAATATATTTTATCATGGCACCACCTTCCCTCCCCTTCCGAGGAGGGGCTCCCTGCCTTACCTTAAAATGCCGTACCGAAATATTCTCTTCACAGTACCAACACCCATAAGAAATAACACAAACCACACACACGTCACATCAGCAACCTCGCTCGCCACATGTTCACACCTTTCACACTTCCTCATGCATCTGGGCCCTACTTGTTATCACTTACAAGAGTCTTCTCACATATGTATGCTCACCCGAATTCCTCAGTCACAGGGTTCCAACACCAGCCAGCAAATAACTCTGCTGCTAAGAACGTTCTGCCAAAAGAGGGTACAGACAGAGGCTTAAAAGGAGACACATTGTCATAATGATGCAATACATACAGTAAAAAAAACCTGTGCAGCTGGTTGGTGTGCACCTATACAGGATCCCCCTGCCCCATAAGGGATGCCAGGCCATTGGTTCCAGCCCAGTCCATCCATCTTCCATCATGTGGGTGCTGCAGAGATTATCCTCTTCTTACCAACAAAGGTCAAAGAACACATTTTCTACACTCCTAACACAATGCTACTTTATCATTATACTGTGCACCTGGCAGGGTTTAAGACTGGCATGAAGGAGGCTCTGGGGCACTCTAACCTTCACACATAGATTTCACTCACTCCCTTTGGCGTCATCCGGCTCGAAAGTCTCCACCCTCGTTTTAAACTATCAGTTATCCCTCCCAGCACCTCGCAATACAAATCACACGATTGTAGCTCAAAGATGTGAAATGTCCATCCTCTTTGAACATTTCAGGACCTGTTACGTTGAGGATGGTGGTCAAAGGGCACCCAGTCCCATGGAATTCAGGGATCTTGAGGTTTTGTCAGTTATATGGGCTAAGACTTGTGGACCCCTGGGGATGGGCCGGGTCATGAGATAACATGCACACCAGGCACCGGTCTATGATAGCGACCTGGTAGGGCACATTCCTTGCAGATAGAACAACATCTTTGCAACACTTTTAGAAAAATGAATGCACTTTATGGTGGTCGGGGTGTTGGTTGTCCTCAATAGAGCTCGGGCATGGCTGGAGATTTCCATTATCTCGCAATTAGGACCTAGTGCATGAAATGGTGCATTCGCCGCACAGGCCTTGTCTCTGAACTATAGTTACTAACATCTACACAGAATGCACTAACTTCTAGACAAAATGGCAATTTTGCTTGCGCCTTGGGCTACACTATGTGGGTTTATTATATTGGGGTGGGTTACTACCACTGTCCCCCTCCCCCCTAGCCAATCAAAGTGTTTCAAGTGCCGCTCGCCTTACTCTAAAGTACTCTAAAGTTACTTGAGTGGGACGGGGTCACCCCCTTCCCAACACCAACACAGGCATGCTGTCAGACACATCACTACAGACAAACAGGGAGAGGAAGGGAGAGGGGGTTGGATAGACAAAGCGAGAGGTATAGAGAGAGAGGGGGGGAGCGAGAGAAAAAGAGAGAGAGAGAGAGAGAGAGAGAGAGAGAGAGAGAGAGAGAGGGAGAGGGAGACCCATGGAGAGAGAGAGCAAGAGAGAGAGGGAGTGAGGCTGGGAGTAATAACTGAAGATTGGGGAGTTATGGGGAGGAAGATAGTGAGCGTTAAAAGGAGGTGGGAAGAGAGAGTGAAAAAGAGGGAAAGAGTGAGATGGAGGAAGTGGGTGACAGGGAGATTGAACAGGATAGGGATAGGCATGGAGTCAGTAAGAGAAATAGGCCTAATAGTATAGTAATAAGAGCACCTTTGGGTAACATACATGTGGCTCTATGACCCTCAAGTTTCAACTGATTGGTTTACTTTGTAACAAACACAGAGATATGGTGTCCGACACATCACTTCGGACAGCCGAAGAGAGAAAGTGTGATTGACAGAAAATATTTTCATGTGTACTTTGAAAAAACAGAGACAGATATGGAAATCACAAGAATCATACTGATATATAGAAATAGAGTGACATTTATTGAGAGTGAAATTATGAGCTATATGTATTGAAAAATAATGAAACACAGGCGGAAATATATTATTGGACAAACAGAGAGCTTGAAATAGTTAGAAATTTTAACCAAACAAAATTATCGAGAGTAAAAACAGATACAATGATAGGTTGCTATAGATATTCAGGCAAAGCAATAGCTAGAGAGAAACATAAAGAACGCATATACGCATATAGACACCTAAACATACCATTTTAAATCAGAGGAGGAAACAGATATGGAGAACAATTTGCAGATGGTAATTTGTTCTTGATATTTTAAAAGATTAACAGAAGTGAATTACAGTAATACAAACATTGTAATAGAGACCCAATTCAACATAGACATACATGCATGCATGCATAAACATGTAATGAGCAAGTGTTGGAGAGAAAATGAAATATATTGAGATAGCAGACATCGATTTAGAATTTTAAAAAAAAAGAAATAGTAATAGTGTTCAATAGTTACAAATATATGTAGATTTAATGAAAATAAGAGCCATAACATACAAATATAAATATAATTATAGAACAGGTAATGTCATAAGAAATACATGAATATGCTATTTTAAAAAACGTTTGAAAAACTTAGACACTGAGAAACAAATGAGCATATAAAAGAAGAAGAATTTAGATAAAGAGAGAGAAAGAGAGGTAGGTAGTCAGAGAAAATGAACGGGAGAGAGAGAGAGAGAGGGAGAAAGAGAGAGAGAGAGAGAGAGAGAGAGAGAGAGAGAGAGAGGGATGAGGGAGAGATATGGACAGAGGGAAACATATAAAGAAAATGTTGGACATTAGCCAAATTTACAATGTATCGGGGATAGTAATTAGACACAATTAAACAATCAGAAAGGAATGTTTCATACATTTTGTTAAAGACTTTTGTCGAAAAAAGTAAGATAAACACATTTATTTCTTAACTTGATTTATGAATAAACATTTGTACAGTTAGAAATAGAACTTTCAGCGGCCACACCACTTCACTTGTTGTTAGTTCTGCCACAATGTCAGACTTTGGAGGGCGCTTCACAGTTGCAGTGTTCTTCGGCATAGACTGTGCCCTGAAAACATACTCAGTTTTAAGTCTGTGCATTTCCATTGCAAAGACAGTCAATGTTAGATCTTTCAAGTCAAAGGGCATCTGTTCTAAAACTGACACCCATTGCTTTTTTCTTTTGGCAAACACCATGGTTTATTGCAGCATACCAAAAGCACCAGCAGTTCTTGCTAGTTTCCTACCAACCGTCTCATTGTTAGCAAGTAACACCAGCCTTGTATTGGCCCGCATACTGTCTATGCCAAAATGCAACCTTTTGGGCCTGTACTTTAGACACATATTATTAAAAACCTCCAAATACCCAGTGTGGCAGAAATCTGTGAGAACCTTCAAATCTTTCATCAGAACTTTGTTGCACACTTTCATTTGAAGGTATGTGTGAGCAGAGGAGACAGGCACCAACACTTTTGTCTTATGCTCCAGTTCGTTACTCAAAGAACCATGTTCGCATGTGTGATAATGCTCGTTATGTTCTCATGAGAATTGACTGACACTTTTCCAATAGAACCTCAACTGAACCCTCACATATTTTGGAACTGCAGAATAGATGGTTGCTGATGGACTGTGACCATTTTAGAATTTCTTCACATCAAATTGATGGTTAATGTCTGGAAACTGCTTTCACATGACCTTTGCAATGCCCACTTGCCTGTATGTGGCTATCAATTCTATTTGCAATCCCCTTGAAAGCATTAGTTCATATTTCTCCATGGCAACAAAGGATGTACATTCTGACACTTGCACCAACTTTGACAGAGCTCACTATTTTTTGAGTGTCCATGTCTTGGAATTGGTAAGTGGAATACTTTGCCAAAAATCCAGGACTGTCACATTGTCACAATCTCCATCACCAGCAAACGTAACTGTTTTGCCTGTGAACGCATTGTAAATTTCTGCCTGTTCAAATTTCCAGGCATGACTTATGGCGGGAAACAAGCAATGTCTCTGATATTTGGACTGTGCAGTTTTAGCAATGAACTCTAGTCCCAAAACTTTACAGAAACTTGAGATCTTAATAAATGTTGATCTGCTGAATAATAGAGCACAAGAACTAATTATATTTTCCTGCAGATACTTTGCTAATAATGGGTTGAGTTGACCATGAGAATATCAAATGTTCGTGCACACATCCCCCCTTGATCTTCAGGTTGGTTCCAACTACTTCTTGAGTAAAATTAATTAATTAACCCCCACAAGTCCTTCCATGTTTCCCAAAGTTGCATTTAATAATTTATTTAATCTCAAACAGGCAGCTGTCATAGACAATGCATTTAGGCACCCTAAAAAGCCACTCATCCTGTGATGTGGTGCACTCAGATTTCATAGTGGTAGTGGTGAATTCTTCCTTGCTACCCATGGTGTAGTCAGGGTCTTTATCCTTGTTGTCAATCAATTCAAAAGATAGCTCAGTGAGGGAAAACTGCATAATTTTCTGATTTTTAGACTCTGTTGGGGAAACAGGGAACAGTAGATCTTTATATTGGACCAATCCTTTCGACGGTGTAGATTGGGGGAGTGGATCGGCAAGTAATGTAGACTCATCTTCCGTGGGATCAGTCAGTTCAGGTGGACATTGTATGCTGGAACAATCATCCATCATTACTTTCCATGCCTTGCTGGTGATATTCAGTTCAACGTCTAGCAACTGCGCATGGTCATCCAGAATCTTAACTTCGGGATGACTATATGAAAGTTCATTATTTTGACAAGCAGCATCCATTGTTGGTGGTCGGGTCCAAGTCTTCCTGTTCTTCTTCTTCCTAGGCCTCTAATTGATTAAAAACATGCATTTAATAATTAGGTCCTATTTACTGAACAGATCAAAATAAAGCTTATAATGTAATCCACTATAGCAAATTAAAAAGAAATACTTCTGTCAAATTGTTCAATATACATTCTTATTTACCCTGGTTTTTCTCATGCATTTTGAATCAATGTTGATGTTCTGATGTCATACCCCAGCTGTAATAGTAGATTCAAAATAATTGGTAATCATTTTAAAATCGCAGTTATTTTTTCACATAATATTTCAAATGTATCTATAATTTTAAATGACCATGTATATGAACATAAGCTAATACTTATAAAATGAACTATAATTTGACCCATACATACAAAATATTTCTATGTACATCAATTGTCATATCAGTATGCCTGAACCCATTGAATGATGCACTTTGTGCCTTAACATAAACTTGCCATTATGATCTCTTTGATTTAAAAAAAAAAGTGAAACACAGAAAAGATACACACACATTCAAATTAATACCATAACTTCAAAAATGCAATACACATACAGTTATGGTATTAGATATAAAACACTTTCAAATTCCAACAAAATAGAAAGAGTGTTAATTTTACCAGTGTTCCATGTGTTTTTTTCATAATCAGCTGCATCAGTGATTAAATCCTTGTACTTCACAAAGCACAAATGAAGTGTTTGAGAAATGATCGATGTTTTTAGTCTTTTTATCATTATTTCAAGTTTAATATATATCTTTAGAAAAAATGGTATATTATCCAGAATGGAAATATTATTGATCTATAGATCCTAACCATGTACAAGCACACCCCCAAACAAATTCTCTGTCTAACCATTTCCCCTGTGTGCTATAACTTGAGATGAAAACATGGCTTTACTTTATGGCACTGCACAAGAAGTGAAGAGAACAAATTGAAAATAAATTAATGAATGAAAAAAGTTATAAATACTGACTATATATAAGGATCGGATAAGGGATTTTAATAGAAACGGTATTTACTTATTCACCTTAATATTGTCTTGCTATAGATATTAAAACAAATGTAATAGAAATGTAAAAGAAATACGTATTGTCCTCATTAGTATCATAGGGCATGGAGTTAACATTTAGCACACATGTATCCTCCTGGAAATCATAGATAAAACAGATGAGAGCACAAAAACATAATCAGAAATTAAAACAAATGATTGTTTGCACGTGCTTCATATATCGCATATTGGAAAAAGTTGAATCATCATTACTAAGATGAATGAAGTAAGTACTTTCTAAAAAGTACACAATTTCACTGTAGTGATCGCTTTGAACATTGAAAGGTACCATTATTATAGTATCAATGCGCTGGTGGTGTGAACGCCCTCAGCAACCGAATTAGAATGCATGTGTGCATTTGGCCGCGATAAGAATTAGCAGGTCTGGCCAGGTTCTGGTAGAAAGCAACCCACAAGGTCAAGCATGTGCATGTGGATGGGTGGATGGGTGCTGGATGGGTGCTGAGAGGACTCAGGAGATGTAGTGAGTGCAATAGTGCTTGCATGAGTGCTAGAGACTCGCTATGTGTCCAGCAGGCCCAAATTCGTTGTTGATCTAAGCTGCATACTGATGTCAGAGGTGTTGAGGCATAGTCTGGTGTGAGTAGGTGGGACAATTATTTGGCCAGCGAGACCAAATTTGTCATAGTCATTGCTGTAGTTTGATGTGTGTAGGTAGCAATGCCGGTAGCCAGTGTCCATCGGAGTGTTGCGTTATACATACCTAGAGGTTCCAATGGAGATTTTTTGAAAGTGCACCAGATCAGGCTGTGTGAACCTATGTCGATTCCTGGGGCTGCGACAAAATGATTAGTGGCGCGACATGCTATGCTTCTCAAATAGCCACTAGTGGAGCGCAGACTATACTTCCAGGCAGAGAGCATGGTGAATCTTCCCAGATAGTTTGCACGCACAAAAACCTTCACAATTGTTACCTTTACCATAAGAGGCCAGCTCCATGGTTCATCCAGGCGTGATATCCATTAACCCTTCATGTCGTTCCAATAGCATTCAGGGCAAGTTCCCATCTGCCCTTTGGCACGACACATGGCCATGGCACACAATTCCTCCCAGGACAACGCCCCACCAAACATCATAAACGGTGGTGCAACGGTGCTGTTGTTCTATCTCAACAACTTTGAATGTGATTTGCCTGTTTTCCCCCACACATCACAGGTACAGTGACTAAACAATCCTGAGACATTTCAAGGTGTGACAACGAGATGATGGCCCGAGTACAGCTAATGGTGCTTGAGAGAGCCCTGGTCATGATTGGTGTTTGATAGTGTGTGAGGTCTGGGCTGCTGCATTCACTGCTGGTGCCACCTGGTGCAGTGAGTTTGGGGCCGCCGCAATAACTGGCAGTGCCACCTGGTGGTGAATGTTCATATGCTCGAATTGGGAATTGGTAGGTTAAGGACAGGGTTTCAAGATAATGGGCCTTATTAGGACCTGGCAGTAGAGTGATAATGGCGTTGGTAGTGCTGCCGTCGCCATTATCACACTACTGCCACATTACGAGTTCTTCTCGCGGGGCTGCTCTGTACGCCTGATCAGACCAGACGTGCCGAGTGGCATCCGCTAGCAGAAAAGGATGGTAGCAACGGCCCCGATATTAACAGGACCATTCCTACCATCCTCCCCATTCCCATTGAGCCCTATGGGGGCTCAAATGGGAATGGGGACGTACCGGGTCCGGGTCCCGCGAAAGGGAATTACCGAGCCCTCAAAAGTCAGAATGGCCCAGTAATTCCCATTTTCCGGGACACGGACCCGACTTTGGGGGTAGGCATGCCAATAAAAACGGCATGGCTACCTCCAAACTCGTAATGAGGCCCAGTGTGGGTAATATCCAGGATTTTAGGACTTATTTGAAAGAAAGGTAGTCCTCTGTGTGGCAGATGTGCAGAGAAAGAGTGTTCCAGATGGTGGGAGTTAGCATAGAGAAGGTCAAGCCCCCAACTCAAGTGGAGTGGTAAGAGAGATAGCGAGGAAGAAAGCCGAGCCCGATCTGAGGTTTCTGGGGGGCTGGTAGTGGATGATCTTTTCCTGTAGGACCTCTGGTTCTGTATTATGGAGGGCTTGATGTGTGATGCACATGGCTTTGAAGGTCGCCCTTAGGCTGATAGGGAGCCAGTGTAGTACTCTTGGAGCAGGGGTGATATTTTCTCTGGGGCAGAGGACAAGGTACAGTCTGACTGCTGAGTTTTGGATTTGTTGGAGTTTTCCTGAGCTGGTGTGCTGGGACACCAAGATAGAGGGAGTTGGCATAGTCTTGCCAAGAGATGATGATGGCCAGTAAGCAGAGACTTTTTGAGGGTAGGAGAGAAAGGGAAAGATTCAATTTAGGATGAATAAGTAGAAGTGGCAAGTTCTAGATACAGAGTTGATGTATTTGGAGAGAGATAGGTCTGGGTCCATGGTGCATCCACGATTTATACCTGATATGGATGTGGCAGGTGGGGCTCCCATGTCTCGTGGCCATGGGAGAGGTTGGAAATGAGAGCAGTTTTGCTGCATATTAGGATTTCTGATTTGTCTGGGTTGAGGATATGAATGTCATTCATATGTCCACCGCAGAGAGGCAAGAGGCAAGGTGGGGAAGGGGGGAGGTTGGAGTCTTGGGAATTTTGAAAATGTTCTGCATGTTGTCTGTGTAGTTGTAGCAGGTAAGGTTGTGAGAGCGGATGAGAGCCAGCAGTGGGCATAGGTAAATGTTGAGGAGGAGGGGAGGAAGGCGGGCTCCTTGTGAGACCCTTTTTGTGATGGGGTGAGGGGTGCAGGAGAATGGAGGGAGGAGAATTGTTTGCAAGTGATTGGAAATGAATGAGGAGATCCAATTGAAGGCCGCAGATAGATCGAGGAGGATGAGTGCAGTGCATCCTTCTGAATCAGCAGTTCTTTTTAGGTCACCCCAGATAGAGACCCCAGTGGATTCTGTTCCGCTGAAGGGTCAGATCCCCGATTGAGCTGGGATGAAGAGTGTATTGGCTTCTGTGAAGAGGCTAAGTTGCTTGTATGCAGCACGGTTTATTAGTTTACCAATGAAGCAGGTGTTGGAGATTGGGCAGTAGCTCGAAGGGGCGAGTCGGTTGAGGCTGGGTTTTTTGAGTAGAGGATTGACATGAGAGGTTTGGAAGCTCTCTGGGAAGATGCCAGATGAGAGGGAGTGATTGATGATGGAGCGGGCGATGCTGCCTGCACAGGTGGAGGTAAGGATCTTTCTTAGAAGGGCGGTTGGGCAAGGGTCTCCAGGTGAAACTAAGGGTAGGCTAAGTTCTAGTAGGCTGTAGGAATCAGCCTGGGAATTAGGTGTGAATGAAGAGAAAGCTGGTAGGGAGGATCAGGAAAGGGTTGGGTTGGAGAGAGGGTAGGAGGTAGAGGGGGATATGAGAGCAAGTTTTGTGGTGATGGTGCAATGTCTTTCAAGAGCAATGTTATGAAAGTGGTAGGATAGTTCATTGCAGAATGCTTGTTTGTAAGGGTAACTGGTGGAGGGGTGGTCAGCTAGGGGACTTGAATTACCCTAGCATTTTGTGGAGTTCCCTGCATGGATTGTTGGAATTGGAGATTCTGTTTCCATGGTGGTTTTATTGGATTTCTTGATTTCAGACAGGTAAGCCCTGTTCAGTCTTGCGAAGGCCGTTTTCTTTTTGGAGTAGGATCTGTCCTCTAAATACCCTCTAGCTGATGCTTGAGAGTTTTGTTTTAAATGCTTTGAGGGAAGGGGTGTACCACTTGGGTTGCAGGCCTGATAATTGGGGGGGAGACAGGTCAGTGTGTGGGGGGCCATTGGTCAAGGTGGTCAATGGTGGGGTGTTCTTCCTTGCGAGAGAGATCAGGAAGCGTAAATAATAGGCAATTGACCTAGTCTGAGTTGCGGATGATTTTATTCCAGAGAAGGACGGAGGTGGGGGTAGCTTAAGAGATGTTTACTGGAAGTAGTGGGGAGGGGGGTGGTGCTGAAGCGAGAAATGTATATCATGGTGATCAGTCCAGATGAGAGGGCGAGGTGGGAGTGGCGATACTATATCTGACGTGCAGAATAGTGTGTCAAGGGTGTGCCCTGCAATGTGAGTAGCATGGGATATCATTTGTGTTAGGCCAAGATTTTCCAGATTGTCGGTGAGGGAGCGCGTGAAAGAGTTGGCAGGAATATCAAACCAAATGTTAAATTCTACTAGCAAACTGAGCGAAGGGTGTTGAGTGGATCAGCATGGTTGAGAGGGAGTCACAGAGGGAGTCAGGGAAATTCTGGTCGTAGCCGGGTGGCCTATATAGTAGAAGGAAACTATGAGAGAAGGAAGGGCTGAGGTTGAACTTTGCAAGAAGGGATTCACATTCAGTGGCGCAAGGTAGGTTCTCGTGGAAATTACTGAATGGTGTTGGCTAGACCCCCTGCTCTGCTGAACCTGTTCTGTACGAGCAGGATATAGCCGGGTGGGAAAGCCTCATGTGGGATATACATAGGGTTTTCACCCGGAGAACATGTGAATGACTGCAACACTTATCAATCATTTCTCATGTGGGCAGAGATAGAAGTAATTGGAGAACCAGGTTTCAATAGATGTCCAGATTTTCAGTGGCTATGAGATCAAAGATGTCGTGTTTATTTTTGGAGACCGATCTGGCATTAATGAGTAAGCAAGATAGTTTGAGAGAATTTTGGTGTATGATGTGATTAAGGAGAGGAGTGGGGGGGTTCAGTGGGGTGGGAGAGCAAGGGTGTGGGATGGAAATGTGGGATGTACAGAGTGTGTGAGGTTGAGTGGGATGTTGGTCTGCATGGCAGTTTTGGAGGAGAGGGGAAAAGGGCTAGGACAGGGTTGTGGATGGGGGAAGGCAGGGAAGATTAGGGAGTGGCTACGGGTGCTCTAGGGAGGAGATGTGTAGAGTAATGTGTTGATGACAGTCTACGATGAGTACGGCCTGTGCAATCTGTGGGGTGCTTGACAAGCAAAGGAGTGTGAGAGAGAGTAGGAGGGTTTGTTGATGAGCTGTGTTGCCCAAGATGTCTTGTACTGCGCTGAGAGCAGGGAAGCATGGGTTTAGTGTCATAGGGGGTGGGTGAGACGGCTGAGAGGTGGAAGCAGAGGGGCGGTGCCACTGTGTTGCCGGAAGGAAGAAAGGTGGGTTTGGCGGGGTGAGTTATGGTGCAAGCTGTAGGCTGGAGTGCAATGATGGGGTTTGGGGGGGTGGTGCACCAGTGAGGTGCTCACGCAACCTTATTATTGGTGCAATGTGGGGTGCTGGGGGGTGCAGTGTGGGTTGTGGTAGGCCTGGGGCTGGCATGATAGGGCAAGGAGTGAAACTATGCCCAGCCAATCTCTGAGCACCCCTGGGAGAGAAAATATAACAGCAGCAAATTGATTACACAAGTTCATATTTGTTTGCTGAAAGTGGGATTAACACAATTCAACTTCTTACACAGAGCTCAGTCATATACTCTTTGGAGTTCAACTTAGACAGGAGGCCAATTGAGAGACAATTAGATTCAACAAGTAGATTGATTCAACTATTGCCTAGGGTTGAATACCACTTAGTTTCCACTTTGGCAACGTAATGAAGATCACTTAAATTCAACTTTGTCAGCCTAATGAAAACCACTTAAATTCAACTTTGGCAGTGTAAAGAAAAAAACACTTAGATTAAACTTTGGCACTGTATAGAACAACCACATAAATTCAATGTTGGCGCTATAAAGAAAAACCAGTTAAATTCCACTTTGGCACTGTAAAGAAAAAATACTTAGATTCAACCTTAGCACTGTAAATGAAAACCACTTAAATTCTACTTTGGCAGGGTAAAGAAAAATCCACTTAAATTCAACTTTGGCAGCGTAAAGAGAAACCATTTAAATTCAACATTGGCACAGTAAGAGAAACCACTTAAATTCAACATTGGCAGTGTAAAGAAAAATAAACTGCCAAAGAAAAATAAACTGCTTAGATTCAACTTGCCATTGAAAAGGAACATTCAACTTTGGCAGCATAAAGAGAAACCAGTTACACAATTAGGCTAGAGTAGGTATAAGATATTAGATTATAAGAGTGGTGGGGTTTTACTGGGGTACAGTAATGGCTGTACTCCCCGTCCACACCACACTTACTTTATCAGTCATTGTGGGTCATCTGCCTCAGGTGTCCTAGGTGAACACGGGCAAACACAGAGTGGAGCTTCTTAGTAGGGAGCTGGCCTTTGTCTCTGGCCCTTAGCCAAAGGCTGCCTAGACAAAGGTGCCATGCGGTCCTCTGTAAGAGGGCTGTATCCCAGTCAAAACCACCAATCAGGGGTGAGATAGGCCAGAGTGGGATGGGAAGAGGATAGGGGAGGGAGTGGGAGGCAAAGGAGGCAAATGGGACCATGGGCTGGGGGGAGAGAGAACATTTAAACACAAAGATGGGAGAGGATGGGCCGAGTGGGACACTTACCACGCTACAGGTGCCAGGAGCACTGAAAAAATTGAGCCAGATCAGATTTCACAGACTAGAAGCTGTAGACAAGAAGTCTGGTGTTCGGCGCACACAGTCCTATGTATTTCCTGGGTGGGATACACCAATCAGGAGTGAGATGGGCGGAAGTGGGGCAGGAAGAGGACAAGTGAGGGACTGGCAGATAAAGGAGGAAACGAGACCACGGGCTGGGGGAGAGAGAAAAATAAAACAGGACAGATGGGAGAGAGTGGGCCAGATAGGACACTTACTGCACTTCAGGTGCCTGGAGCACTGAAATATGATGCAGGACCTGCTTTCACAAGCTACAATAAATTATGACTGTCACTTTTATTTTTGTACCTGTGCTCCTTGTATTTCTTCCATCTCCATTGCATCAGTAGTAGACTGCTTGAACATAGTAACATATGATATGATATGATATGATATGATATGATATGATATGATATATGATATGATATGATACGATATGGCATTTATAACGCACCTATACACAAGTGTTTCAAGACGCAACAACGCAAGGAAGGGCGAACAGAGGGAAGACAAAGACAATTATCTGACTCAGCCAGATGACATTGAGATCGCGCAAGTGCAGAGGAGGGAAAGAGGAAAAGTGCAGGGGAAAGGAGGAGGGGGCAGTGCAATACATAGGATCAACAGTAAAGAATAAAATAAAATAACATAAAAACAATAGGTAAAAGTGCAGACATCAGTGTCAAGAGCTGGGGGGACTGTAGGGCTAGAGGAACAGACTACAAGTGCAGGGGGTTCCCGGGAGGCAGTGCAAGTGTGCAGCCGGCAGGGAGGGGACCTGGGCCCGAGATCAGAGGGTAGCCAGGTGACCAGTGCAGTTTCAGTCAGGAGTTCAGCAGGGGAGGGGAGGAGAGAAAGCAGAAGCAAAGAGGAACGTCTTGAGGTGCTTCCGGAACCAGCGATGGTTCTCCTCAAGTTTCAAGGAGGTAGGGATGCTGTTCCAGAGGGAGGCGCCAGCTGAAGATAGAGATCTACCATCAACTCATTGCTTGGAGAAGCGACTGACCCTGAGGGAGTTGGAGGCCGATGAGCGAAGAGCTCGAGAAGGAAGATATTTAGGAAGAGGGAGTTGGAGGTATTGTGGCCCCAGGCCCCAGAAGGCCTTGTGGACAATGCAGAGGGTTTTGAACTTAATCCTTGCAACCACTGGGAGCCAGTGCAGAGATTTCAGTCCTGGAGAGATACAATTCCTGGGCTTGAGGCCAAGGACAAGTCTCGCAGTCCTGTTCTGGATGAGTTGCAGAGGGTGGAGAGTAGACGCAGGCAGATTTGGAAAGAGGCTGTTGCAGTAGTCCAGCCTAGAGAGAACCAGAACTCTGGAGACAGTGAGCCTCTGGGGAAAGGAGAGGAAAGGAAGAATATCTCTGAGAAGGTGCAGCTGGTAGTGTGACTTCTTAGAGACATGAGCAGAGAGGGAGAGAGTGGAGTCGAAGATGACCCTGAGGTTTTTAGCCTCACAGGTTGGAGAAGTAAGAGGGCCAAGAGAGGCCGGCCAGAGAGCAAAGTCTACTACTTTCCTATCTGCCTCTCTGATTCCTGAATGAAATCGAATGATCCCTGATTGTCTGAATGCCATTCAGGCATGGTGTGCATCTAACGATCTTTGTGTGAATGCCAGTAAGATGGCAATTTTTTTTATTGGGACAGCTGTGCCCTGTTTCCTTTCTACTTTCTGGCTGCTGTCCTTGGTCTCTGTATCATTGCCATCCTGTGAGGCCAAAAACGGTGGGTTTATTTTTAACTCCTCTCATTTCTTGACTCCTCACATGTTGGACCTTCGGATGAAGAGCCATTTTGAGCTTCACCTCTCTACAGGAATGCTATGTTTCCTTACATTCCTTCAAAAGCTGAATGTTTCGAGAGCCCTGGTCTTCTGTAGGCTTCACTACTTCAACATCCTCTTCGTGAACCTTCCATTTGTTTTGTACGGCACCTTTAGATAAACCAGAATAGGTCTGCAAGAGTTATGCTTTAGAACGTATATCGGCATCCCGAAAATTTCTATGGTGGCTTCCGGTCGCTTTAAGGATGAAATTGAAGACCGTCTGCATGATCCACAAGGGTTTCTGGAGCATGGGACCATGCTGTTTCCAACTTTCTATCCCTAAATATTCCCTTGCTAGAGTGTTTTGCTTGTTTAACTCCAATTGCCTGCTTGTGAAGCATTTCTACAAACAGAAGGGGTGTTGATCTCTCTGTTTAGCTCATGCATTTCTTTGGAACAGTGTCCCTGCCCCTTTTAGATTTTGAAACAGACTTCCTTAAGTTCCGGAAACTTTTGAAAACTCTTCTTTTGTTTTCCTCTTTCCCTTTCTCTTTTCTCTACTAACTGATCCCACTGCCACTAAGAGTGATGGCCCACTATTTTTAATCTTGTAATGTTGGATAGTAAAATAATGAATGCTACCTTACCAGAGTTTTGAGTAATGTTAAACATGTAATAAGTAGCTAACATTTCAAGACTTACTACACACTGGTATTAGTACAAACAATACATACGAAGACCGGCAATGCATACAAATCAGAGGCACATACAAGGAAACTAAAGTAAGGAAGAAAGAAACAGCATCACCAGAAAATGTTAATAACATTAAAGTTCATCTTCATGTATAGAAATGAATTGTGCGTTTAAGGCATGCTTATAGCCCCCTGTATGTGCACCATGAGCTGAGACCAAACCCTAAGGAAAGTACTTCAAAACATACAACAAGGTTAACATCTAGATATACAGCACCTCTTGAATATTAATATTCTGACTGTCAGTGAACAAAACCACCTAGCCTAGATATGTCAGTGAACAAAAACAAGTTGCCCAGATATGTGATGCCCCCTCGAGATTCTTTGTAACACGCGATTAGACGCGTACATTGCTATACTAAGGGATCTAACCCTTTTATCTATGGAGGATTAATGCCAAATGTGACAGGGGCACTAGAGGAATTTAAGATTAATAGCCCTGATTTGAGAAAGGTCTCTGGAAGACCGAAACACGTGTCATTATCTAAGGGCATTTTGTAAATAAACATATTCTCTTGGAACATTTGGCGCAGTCTCCTTACGGGTTATTAATATCTCATACACATTTATTAATCACACGTGTCTATATGCCTGAGAAAATTCAGGGTGAAGAACAATTAGACCTAAAGACTAATATAATTCGATTTCATATTCATAATAACTGTTTTATTATTTATTTATTGTGCGGCAGCCAAAAATTGACTTTTAGCACATTTAGACAAGACAAAACACAGAAATAAAACAGATAAAAAACTCATCAATCACTATACAAGCCAAATAATATAATAAACAAAACATACATTATTGCGAGTCAAACAATTCAGTCTGTTATTAACTCCAGATCCTTTAGAACTCTTACCACCTCAACCAAAAGAGCCATCTCATTACCAGAAGACAATCTCACCCAAAAATCGCCAGTACTAAGACTAGACTCATCGTGAACACATCTGTTACGGTATCTAGACCTAATACTCCAAGTAAAAAGACAATTGGATGTTTAATAGTCTGGACTTCGTTACTAAGGCACCTGTCACAGATTGGAAGAGTCCCCACTTCCTTATCTCTAGTGGCTAGAAGTTCTCGAGTAGGGTGAGTCGCTGGAGGAGATTCAGGCATACTTGGCCGAACACCCTCTACCCCGACTGACCGAGCCAGAGCGTGAGGGCGTTGAGGGGGAAATATCAGAGGAAGAGTTGAATTGTGCCATCAAGAGGTTAAAAGCCTGAAAATCCCTGGGGGTGGGGGACGGGTACACAGCGGATTTCTATAAACAGTGCAAATCCATTCTGACGAAAACGTTGGCTAACTTGTTCAACCAAAGTAGAAACCAAGACTCAATCCCGCCGACGTTCCTGCAGGCCCTAATTACTGTAATACCCAAACCGGGCAAGGACCAGGCAGATTGTGGCTCATATAGACCTATCTCCCTTCTGAACCTGGATGCTAAGATCTTCTCCAGAATCCTGGCGACACGACTAGAGAGATGCCTCCCCGCCTGATCCACCCCAATCAGGTGGGATTCATCCTGAATAGACAAGGCTCTGATAATATTCGAAAGACCCTCCATGTGCTGAACTCAAGGGTGGTTCGTGAGAAGGGGGCCCTCCTGCTGGCTCTCGATGTGGAAAAGGCCTTCGGCAGGGTCAGATGGGCCTTAATGGGGGAGGTTTTCTCTTCTCTGGGGATGGGACCAAGGTGGCTAGGCTGGATGTCGCTGCTATACTCCACTCCCTCAGCTAAGGTAGTTGCAAACTGGATGGAATCAAAGGCATTTTCCCTGGGGAGGGGCACAAGTCAGGGATGTCCTCTATCCCCCCTAATATATGCGCTAGTCATGGAGCCCTGGGCGATATTGGTCCGAAAAAACGAGGCAATTAATGGGGTACGGATTGGAGATTCGAATTGCAAGATTGGCCTGTTTGCCGATGACGCATTGCTCTATATTATAAAACCTTCCCAGACGGTCTCCTGAGTGCTGCAGGGCCTGGCACACTACGGAGAACTTTCCGGATCTAAGGTCAATCTTGGGAAATTGGTGGCATTCGTAGGGGGGAAATCTGTCAGATGCAGAGGTAGACTACGTGGGAGGTCTCCCCTTCCGGCTCCAGAGGGACGGGTTTCGATATCTGGGCATTCAAGTGACACGCAAACCCCGAAGACCTTTTCCCTGATAATTTTCTCCCGCTCTGGTCAGAAGTCAAGAGGGATATAGAAAGATGGGCAAGATCAGGACTCTCATGCATGGTGCGACACAACCTGGTGAAAATGGTGATTCTCCCAAAATTCCTATTCCTGTTCCAAATGCTCTCCGTGGAGGTACCCAAGACATTTCTAACGGAAATAAAACAAGTCCTGAGATTCCTCTGGGCGGGCAAGAAACACAGCATCTCCTACGGGGTACTGACTAGGCCCAAGGAAGACAGAGGTGTGGGGTTCCCCGAATTGGAGACATATTATAAGGCCTCCCAGTTGAGGGTACTGATCGATCACTTTACCCCAGGAACGGAATAGCAGTGGGTTGGTATGGACAATAGGGTCCTTGCCCCTGTTACGTTAGATGAGTACCTATGGGTCCTCAGATCGTGCACCTCCAGAGGGGTCCTGCACCACCCGGTGCTGGGGGTCTTGTGGTCGGTGTGGAGGGAAGGGGGTTACTATAGATGGCTGACAACCTGGTCTTCTCTATTGAGTTGCATTTGGGCCCCCCGTACATAGACAAGATAGCCGAACCTGCTGCATTTCAACAATGGTACGAAGCCGGTTTTAGCAGGGCAGGCCAGCTCCGGGTGGGGGGCTCCTTTATACCCCTGAAAGATCTCGAGGTGTGTTGGGTAGTCACTGACATCATTGTCAGTGGAATGTTTATCTTGGAATGTACATATGTATGGAGAGAATTATAAGGATAGTGAAAGTGACCTGCCGGCCGTTGTTGTGCTCCGGGGGCTCTTGAATAAATCTTCCAATTGCAGCAGCTTTATTACAATTGGCTACGAGGTTAGAGCTTCCAATTGCAGCAGCTTTATTACAAGGTGGCTCTGGGGTTGGGCACCCTGTCGCCGTTCCGCTATCTCCAGCTCAGGGGAGTGCCGACTGAATCCTCATGGGGGGACACCCTTGGGAGGGACCTGACAGACTTTGAGAGACTGCTCATCTCAACCCGGGGCTCCAAGGGAGTGATATCCCATCTCTACAAACCTCTCCTTCTGTCAGCCCCAAGGGATCATTCACCAGCGCGGATACAATGGGAAAAGGACCTAGGGGGGATAATTGACGATAAAAGGTGGTCCAAAATGTGCACACGAGCTAACCGTTCAACGGCCTCGCTCCAATACCGACACCAGGCTCTGAAGTTACTGCATAGGTGGCATTATCCTCCGCAGAGGATTGCCAGGATGAGGGTGGGATATGACTCACACTGTTGGAAAAGTCGGACGGTAAAAGGTGACTATATACATATGTGGTGGAGGTGCTTGGTGGTCCAGACATATTGGGGAGAGGTTTTATCCTGGATTAAAGGGGTCAATGAAGTGGGGCGGACCCTCTGCCCATGGCTCCTCCTCTTTGGAATTGATACGGGGGATGATCACGAGGAAACCCAAGGTCATATGTTACAGATCATGTTGGTGGCAGCTAGGTGTTGTCTGGCCTAGAAGTGGAAAAGTTCACGCATGCCAGGAGAAAAAGAATGGGTAACTATTGTCCGGGCTATTTACGATATGGAGTTCCTAACACACCTTATTGATGAATCCAAATCAAAAACATTGAAGAATTGTGGCTCCCCTTTTTTGAAAAATATGGACCCCCGGCCTGAAGCGACAGCATCGTGCATGGGGAACAACCCAAACATGAAAGGCCGCCAGGAACGGTACTGTGCATAAATGTTGCAAAACACAAGATATGTTTCACAGGGGCAACAAAGCCGGGCCCAAGACTCCAGTGTGCAAGGAATTAACTGAATGTACCTTGAAATGTTTTCCGTGAGCTCGTCAGATGAACTAGATACCTGTGCTCGATCTACGGCAGGGGGTTGGGGTGGGGGGTTGGGTGGGAGAGGGTCACTGTTATACTCGTGTCAAGGAGAACAATGTTGATATATAATGCATGATGTTATAACCTAAAATGCCAATAAACTATGATTTTAAAAAGAAAATCAGTTTGGATGCTGGGAAATTAATTAGCAATCCCTGGGTGAGCAAGATATAACTCTGTGAGAGAGATTGGAGGCTCTCGATAGAAAAACCTATTCTTTATACTTGGAATAGTAAAACATTTTCAGGAAAAGGGGTAATATATCCAAATACATTAACTTCCTCCCTTGTAATCGTGCAAATACTGTTTACGTCCAATTTAAACTTAACCAAGTACCCACTCTGGAGTTGGGCCTACCTAAAGAAGAAAGAATATGTAGTCTGCGTAGGCCATTTGATGAGTATGAAACATCTTCTGTATTGCCCCAGAACCATATATATAAGGCTGGTATGCTTTGAAAGATGCACTGATTTCAAATCTATTCATGCAGGTTAGCACTGTGGGTTAGGCTTATGGGGGGCAATCACATTCCATTGATACTTGCACTAATTAGGTTCTAAAAGAAACTTGAATTGTTGGAATTGCAGACTTTTTAACTCTATATAGTTTTGTCTGTTGTTATGGTTTTGATATCTTGTTATTATCGTTGTAAGATTCTTAATGTTTGTATGTAATTTGGGAATAAGTAATTTTTCCTATTTCTTCTTATTGGATTGTATAGTTGTTTTCTTATTGGATTTTATTGTTTTTGGTTTCTGTAAGGTTTTCATTTCAAACCATTTCACAATAAAAAAATGAAGTTGCGTTTGCACAATATTTTAAAAAAATTAAAACAAATGTACTTTTTTACATAATTGGCTATACATTTCTTTTCATTGTTTTTGTTGTCTGTTACTTTTTTCTAAATATCTTTTTTAAAAGAACCACACAAGTATGTATATATTTTAATATGTCAATTTATTCCTGCCCCACAACTATTGTTCAACAGTTACAATCCTCAAACATCATGGCCAGTATTCAGGGGTTCATGTGTGAGCAGAATACACGGATGAGGGAATGCTTGAGAGGGAAAGCGAGCAACAAAATGTTCAAACAGCTGAAAGTGATGACGAACATTCACAAGAGTCTGACCCTAATATAAAGAAAGATGTTTCCACTTGCTGTGCATGCCTTAGATGTCAATTGATGCCAACTTTGGTTGAAAACTGCTGCTGCCACAAAAACTCCAGCTGCTTGGCCTAAATATTGAAAGATTCCACCAATATCCATAACCCAGTAGCGAGACGTCAGGGCAGCCTGCCTTAAATGTTATGTGTTGAGAATGTTGATGGTGCTGATGCACGAACTTCGTGGAACCGTTTGCTCTCATGTTCCCAGCAATGTTTAAGTAGAGTGGCAATGGGCCTCATTCCGGGGTTGGTGCTAGTCATGGCGCTTTTAGCGCCATGACCAGCACCATTACCGGTACCGTGTCCGCCCTCCTTCAATGGGGACTTACCGGTCTAGTCCGACCTTTGCGAGACCGGCAAGTCCCCATTGAAAATGTCAATCCCCATTCCAATTTGAGCCCCATAGGGCTCAATGGGAATGGGGAGGGTGCTAATAACGGTACCGTAAAAGTCCCTTTGCGGATCCCGTCCATAACGCCTGGTAAAAGCAGGCGTTAAGGACGGGGCCGCAAAGGGACCTCGTAGTAGGGCGCAAAGGTTTTACCGGCACCAATGTCCTTAATGGTGCCCGGTATCCCTTTGCGCCCTACTCGGAATGAGTCCCAATGCCTTTTAACTGTGCCAACCTTGCACTATTACCTCCTGTGTCAATTCACAAAGATATTGCGATCTATTGTGATTTTACTAGTTTACTATATTGATATTCACAAACGTATTATACTTATGATATGCTAAACAGATCAATCTTTTGTTGCTCGTTAGTCCTCACATTTCTTTTCACAAGTATAAACCGGCACAAAAAAAGTCCAATAATATTATTTATTTGCCTGTTAATACAAATGCACATATCATATTTTTTAAATATTTGACTTTAAAGGCTTTATTTTATGATATATGTTTTGGCTTTCCCATGTATGTCTTCTTCATTCAAAATCATGTGAAAAATGTAAATATTAAATATTCAGTTAGTTCAGCAACACGATTTCTGAATTGTTTACACAGATGGTACAGGCTTGTGGCCTATAGATCATTCACATAGTGGATTCACAAAAGACTGGGATTCCAAGTTTGTTGGGTCATCCCTGCCTGTGCAAAAGCCACACATGATCAATATCCTTGTGGTTCAGGGGAAAATACTGGATTTGTACTGACATACCCAAATCCTGATCAATAGAGCCTCTAGTTCTTATTATCATTCTATTATTTCTTTAAATGTATTGTTTGTACAAAGTTTAAACATTTAATAAAATGTTTATACATATATTAACTTTTAATTCTGAAATTTCTCAAGCTTTTATATTATTATATTTATTTAATATTATTGTGTTGCTATGAGCCCACATAAACAACTTCATGTTGTTTTGATATGCTTCACATCGTGCAACTCAGCATACATCCACTTGTGGCAATGCAAATCATACCATTATGCATTTTAAAGGAGATCACATTGCTTATTCTTATCTTTGCTTATCAAGTTTTTTCTTTTCTTCACATACTATACATTTTAGGGTGTTACATTTATGAATACACATGGGTGTGTTAGAATCATTAGCTTGCTAGCCCCTAGCTATCCTTCCTGGTGATGATGACCATATTGATCTAATTAGATGAAACATGAATAAGAGTACTTGTCAATATTACGCCTGATACGTCTTTGCCAAAATTACACTCACAACCCCTTGTCTGAAAAGTAAATAGACATGTGATGTCATCAGTGATGTCATCAATGGCATTTGTGATGTCATCTTTGATGTTCTGGGTGTTAGTGTTAGCAGTGCAGAGTGGTGTGGGCAGTTATGGTTGCTTAGGCTACCATAACTGGCGGATTTCAGGGGGTTTTCGGTTTTACTGCGAACCACAATGTCACGTTTATAAAGTTTTTTCTGTGAATTTCTGTGAGTTTTTAGTAGTGCAACTTAACCATAACGTCCCCTTATCAAAGTTTTTTTTTAGCGAATTGTACGGGTTTTTAGTAGGGCAACTTAACCATAACGTCCCTTTAACAAAGTTTTTTTTTACTGAATTTCACAGGTTTTTTGAAGGGGAATCTAATCATAAGATCGCGTGAATAAAGTTTTTTTGCTGAATATACACTATCATCATGTGATCTTGGGAGAAATGTAGTATAATGTGCTTACTTTATATACATGTAACATAGAACATACAGAACCCCCTCGCTATTGATAATGGAAAGGCACGGGCTGAGCGCATGTCTGCGGCCGAGGTCAACAGTACCCAAAAAGTCAGGGGATATCTGAATTTGTACTATTGTCTTACACAAAAAATGCTCAACTTTGAAAAAGGACACAAAAAGGCATTATAAGTACTAGTAAATAAATAGGGAAACCTAAACGTCTGAAACAAAAACCATGCACATTTAATGACCATGTAGAATGAAATGGATTATACCATAAAAAAAGAAAGTATGACTCCAACAAAATTACGGCACAGAAACTCTGCAGCCAGGACCGACAGTAGATGCACCCACTGCAACAAAAATAAATTACAACAAAATAGTAAGTGAACTTCATTTTTCTTATGTGTGTGTGTTCTTTTGTTGGTATGAGGGGCAGAAAAAATAATTTCTTTCTGTTCTTTTGACACAGAAATGTGCAGTACTTTGGAGTGGCTGGAGGAGAATTTTCCGCATGGGGAAATGTCCAAAGATAGCGATAGGTCATGGACATGTTTCCAAATTGCGAAATAGTTTTTTCCCATATTGCACAAAGACAAAAGTGGCTGCGTTCTTCTGCATTTGGTCTCAACACTCCACACGACCCTCTCACATCAAAATGATGTGCCACATGCCTACTTTCGGCATAGTGCTGTAAACCGTGCACAAAGATATCTCCAAGGACCAAAAACCTGACCCTCTGCACCTCTGCCATCTTCAGTACATGCACCGTCTTTCAACACAAAAGAACAATGTCAACATCTGATTGGCTGATGCCCACAGTCCCCTTTCCATGCTGGATTTGCTATAGAAACCCGTATGTGACACACCCTACCCACGGACAAGCGTTGTCTACGTGTGGCTTGTAACTCTTAGCCAGTCCTTCTACCCTTTCCACATCACTCGCAAATCCCTTTCCTCATTGGACACAGCTAAGCAGTCACGCAACCATTCACCAACCACATTAAATATCCCTACATATAACTCCGTCATCACTAGTTCCCACTTCAAATGTACTATTGATCACTCGGAATACAAGTCGTATATCATTGCAAAGCACCTACTTCAAAAACAACTGTGCAAGTGTTGCAGATTTCTATGTACAGCTCCATGGATACCCACATGCACGCATACAAAGTACAGGTATGCATATTTTATTCAGAGAACATGTGCAACCCTTATGATTTTATTTAAATAAATGAATGCCACTAAATCTGCATAGCCAATACATACCAACGCTCCCCCTTTAAGTGCAAGATGTCCGATTTGTCATTGACAAACCACACTACTTCTTACTGTCTCCCGCACAACCTATACATACTTTGCAACCCTCCGTATTTAGTGCGAAACTAGATTTTCCATTAGAAAATGGCACCATTTTTTACTGTGTACCGCCTACATAAATGCCACTTCCAATGCGATCATATGAGAAAAATTAAATGTACCGCTTGCTGTGGTTACATCTCCCTCTGAGGGGCCTCATGTATGAAAGTACAGAAATGTTTCCCATTTACTATAATGACCTATCGCTTACAAACCTCTCTGCTATAGATAACAAAGCTTAAAAGAAACAAGGCATTTTCATAACCTAAAAATTGTACTCATTTCTAAAGCACGTGCAACTGACATACTGCAAATAACAGACAAAGGCAGCACATAGTGAAGTGAAATGCACACATGCACTGTATTGAAATATGAAAGGAGAATACTCTGATGAAAGATGCATAATTAACGTATACAGTAACATCACTTCTTTAAACACACAAAGTTACTAACTTCTTCTTTTTACAATCTCAGTGAAGACTACTCTCCTGAAAATCAACAGCATCTACACTGCAAACGACATATCAGAAGAAACCTGGTCATTCTGCAAAAAAAAGTGAGTACAGTACAACCTTTATACTACCTATTCCTCAAACAGAGTGTGTGGGTTATGTATTTAATTTTGCGCACCAAAGCAAACTGATTTTTTAACCATTCTACCCACAAATTCCCATTTAATAAACAAAGAATTACAGGCAGAATGGGGCACAAATGCCTGTGTGTTTGGATCTCAAATAACATACAGAACCCTTAGAATGTTAGTACTAGAAAACAAATAGCTGTTTCTATTTTATGCCATTACGTTCACTATTAATGCTTCTCCTCACCACTAGCCCACTTAGTACTCTCATCTGAAGCACATTGTAGTAGTATGCAAACAGAAAAATAGCCTTCCCAAATCATTGTAAGAGGACAATGCACATTCACACACCACCACAAACAGCTTCCCCATCAAACTCATGCACGCATGCACACAGCACACATACATTGTACAACAGACCAAACCATGCCTTCTTTTTTTCAACAGACCCCAAAGAATGCCTACCAAAAAGGAAGTCCGTAGAAAGGAACGCAGAAGTAGAGCAAATAGAAATAAAACGGTCCAACCTAAGAATCCATCTGTAACAGAGTTTGTAGAGAACGTTGGAACAAAACAGCTAATACAGTCGTTTAGCAAAACAAAGGAAGCTTCAACTACCAAAACTTTTCCTCCTACAACAAAATGTGGCACGAAACAGAAAACTCTTCACAAATAATTGGCTACCTGTACTGCTAACAATGCTACTATTAATCCTGATATAATGACAAGAACCTATAGTAAAAAAAGTATTTTAGCAAAAATGTTTTGCCACAGAGTCCTTCAGAATCTAATAAGAAGAGGACCAAAATCATCTTCAACCCTTAAAACGTACCGTGGAAAATTAATCCTACAAGCTCTCGTGGACAGTGCAAGCATTGTCAAAAGGAAGTTGTTCATATTAGTGTTAAATAGAATTAAACCACTAACAAAAGTAAGTACCAAACTACAAAAGAAATTTATCAATAAACGGAATGCAAACAAAAATAACTTCTTACATATTTGTGGAGGTGAATTAAGTCACACAACAACCACAGAACCATATTTTAATGAAGAAGCATACAAACAAAATCAAACAAACACAATTGCCATCCATAGCAGTGGACGATGGTATGAATAATCAATAATACCATCATGGAACAAGAAACACTGCTTAGAAAATGATCCCCTGAAAACTCAGAATTATCTCTCGATTCAACTGGAACAGACCGTCCAGTATACAAATGGCCATGCACGTCAATGTGTGCCATTCCTAACATATCTTTCAAATATTTACGTCAGTTCCTCAATCAGTATGTGAAAGGTAAAGACAAAATTAAAATGAAAGTGCTGCAAAATATGGATATCTGTCCAGTGTGCAAACACACAGGACTAAAAGGACATTCATTAGCCTGCATTTCCGGACCTATTTGCAAAAGCACCTTCCATGATATCAAAAGGATATCAATACATCATTCAAATATAAGAAGTCTAGTGTATAAAATATACTAGGCTAAAAGTCCAGCTTCAGAATTAGCAGATTTAAATAACACTCTTCTGCATGGTGCACCCAAATATCTACAAGAAGAAATTGACGGTATCCAGAGAAAATATTTTGGAAGTGAACGCCACTTACAAAATGCAATAGTTTTAGAACAGACTAGCAACATTTCTGCACATAGCAACCTTCTATTACACACATACAAAAAAGAAATACTAAAATTTAAAAGTGCATCGGCAGAAATACCAAACCATGTGTGTGTGTGTTGCCGCAGAACATTTTACAAAAGGAACACAAAAAATATAGACATACAATACAAAATAGAAGACAATGAAGATTCCAAATGGTTTGAATTAGCTCTCTATCTTTAAGCCGAAAACAAATATCAAATAAGTGAACGCCTACTATGTTGTAGTTACTGCACTACAAAACTAGACAACAACCAAACTCCTTCACGTGCTATCACAAATATTTTGGAATTGTTCCCACTCCCAAAAACCCTGCAACAACTCAATTTGTATGAGAGCATCATAATTCAAATAGTTGACCCATTTCAAGCAATTATACGCCTTCAGCCAAAAACAGCAAAATTCCCTCTGAATTGGTGAAAGGCATTTGTGGCAAAGTAGTTTATTAGCCATTAGATCTAACAGAAAATGTACACACTCTAGGAGTGCAACGTTCTATAGAGCATTCTTTAATTGTCTTTGTAAATGGTGTACCAACAAAAGACGAAAACATTTGGCAACCACTGGTGGACTTACATAAAGTTAGACAAGCCTTGCAATATCTAAAAGACAATAGCAAATACTGCAAGGCAATACATATTGAAGAAAGCTTAAAGGAAACAACTGAAATAATTGAAGAGTCAAAAGAAACTGGACAATTCAAACTTCTGGATCCTGCTGCATTATCCACTCTTTTGGACCAGTACACAATTCATCCATTGCATTCCAATGAAAGCATAGATGATGCACTAGAAACTTACCAAATGCGACAAACCAAAGGTTCACCAATGAGCACATGGGAAAAAAATATAGTAGCACATGCTTTTCCACTGCTATTTCCTACTGGAAAAGGTGGAAGATACGATGATAGACCCACTCAGATTACAGCATCATAATACCGCTCATTACGAATGTATTCGCAAGATCACAGGTTTAGACAAAATGTGGAATACATATTCCACCTACTCTTTGAAAGTGAACTAGCAATCCTATGTTATGGAATTGCACACATTTTGAAATCTGGAAATCACTTTCAAAATATGTCAGCTACGCAGTTAATACAAAAAGTACAAGAAAAAGATGAGGTTTTACAATCAAGTATAACAAATTTGTTTGCAAACATGAGTGGTACAAAATAATACTGGTTCAGACGGCACAGAGACGTACGTTGTATGATCAGAAACCTTGGACCACCGACCTGGTTTGTTACACTAAGTTGTGCAGAATATGCATGGGATGATTTACATGAGTTCCTACGCATATCAAACAACAACAAAACCAACATACATTTATTAACAGCTGGAGAACTTTGCTCACTAGACCCAGTTAATGTGTCAAGATATTTCCATCATCGTTGCACTGCTATGCTACACTTTATTTGCAATAAAACTGTTCCTCCCCTCGGAGAAGTGCAACACTTCTTTTGGAGAAAAGAATACCAAGCGAGAGGAGCACCACATATTCACATGCTTTTATGGATCAAAGGTACACCTAAATTTGGTCACGACACTGATGCCACTGTTTTGGACTTCATCCAAAAATATGTCACTTGTGAAATCCCTTCACAACAGACACATAGTGACCTGCACGGGCAGACTTTACAATTTCAAAGACACAAATGTGACAAATATTGTGGATGCAAATACAAACACAAAGGGAAATACTACACCAAATGCCGGTTTGGTTTCCCTAGACCAGTTACAGAAACAGGTGAAGTGAACAACTTCATGTCTTCAGTTCGACATAGTGTGAAAGGTAAGTCACCTAAGAACACGTATTACATAAAAAGAACCAAAGAATCTAAATATATCAATGATTACAATGCAATCATTGCCCTCTTATGGAATACAAACATAGATGTGCAGTACATTGCAGACAATTCCGCTGCTGTTGCACGATATGTTACATCTTACTTAACAAAAGCAGAAAAAACAGAGCTTCAAGACCTCTGGGATGACTTATCATCAGACAAAACACTATCTCAGAAATTGTACAGCCTAGGCATAAACATGCTCTCTCATAGAGAACGTGGCACCTATGAAGCAGCAGATCATTTAACCAGTACTGCTTTGTACGGAAAATCAGACAACATAGTATGGCTAAGTCTTGGTCATGCTAAATAATCTTGAAAAAGAGTTCTGAAATCATATGAGGACATAGAAACAATTGCCAGAAATGATCCCAACAGCCAAGACATTTTAAAAAACAATTTACTGGATACATACTATCCGAACAGGAGTAGCACTTTGGAAAGCATGTGTCTATACCACATAGCTCAATACTTTGCCTACAAAAATAGTATAAAACCCAATGAAAGCAAAGCCAGATATAGAGTCACAGATTGTGAAGGCAGCTTAGTGAAACTTACCAAACAAAGCTTAATTAATCATGTTAAATTGTCACTAAAACTCCTCAACAGGAAGAACTATATTACATGTCTCTGCTACAACTTTTTAAACCATGGAGAAAAGAGGAAGAGATACTCGATAACTATGACTGCTATGAAGATGCTTTCAAAGCAAATGAAAGCGCTATCACCGATGTGAACTTTACGCAGTACAAAACAATGTTGCACAATGAACAGCAACACGAAGAAGAATTTCAGGCCCAACTAGATAAGGACTCTTCTGACAGTAGTCAACCTTCTGTAAAAGAAAGTCAAGAACCACTAGGACAGCCACTAATAGCAAATGAGGCAAAAAATTGGAAAACCCCATGTGTCACTAGCGAGAAAATATAGAAGACTTAACTGTACAACAATCAAAACTTAACAAAGATCAGCGCACCATTTTTGAAGACGTAACAAAAAAAATAGCACATGGTGTACAACACGAACATAAAGAATGTACCTGCCAAAATTACAAACCAATACTGCTGCACTTCAGTAGTGAAGCTGGGTCAGGAAAAAAATTCTTAATCAAAATCATCAGCAAGTTTCTTCAGCAATTGACGAACAACAAACTGTCAGCTGTTGTAACTGCCCCCACAGGTTTAGCTGCCTACAACATAGGCAGTGTCACTTTAGACCGATTACTACTTCTTCCAGTAGAACACCAAAACAAATTAGACGATTACAAACTTTCTGCAGAAGCTGCAATGGAACTACGCAGAGTATTAAAACAAATGAAAATGCTACTAATAGATGGAGTGAGCATGGTCTCCAACCTAATGTTGGCTTTGATTCACCTAAGATTGCAAGAAGTACTTAAAACAAACTATGAAGAGCTCTTTGCAGGGAAACACATTATCATTTTCGGAGATCTTCTACAATTGACACCAGTGAAAGGTGAACCTATTTTTAAAACCGTAGGACACAAACTCTGCCGTAAAACTGTTGGCAGCATAGGAAATGTCAACCTTTGGCAACATTTCCAATACAGAGAATTAACAGAAAACATGCAGCAATCTGCAGATCTCACTTATGCCAACATCCTAAAAAGTATTAGAGTTGGTCTACTATCTCAAGAAGCACAAGCAATATTGAAAAACTGGCACATTCATGCACTTTATGGCGATAATGCATGTGCTACTAATGTTATGGAACAATTAGCACACAAAAATTTCAATTGTATGCCTTAATGCCAACTCTTGCAAGCTGTATTAAATTTAATGAAACAATGTTAAATAAAGAAATGCAACCAATACTTGAAATTTGTTCCACAGACAAACTGGACGTACATGGTATGACACTACCCATGTGTGAGCAAGCCACAACAAGACTAAGTAGCTTAGAAAATTCAATCTCCAACACAGCTGGGTTGGAAAAAATATTAAAATTATCCTTAAATTGTAGAGTAATGCTTAAATATAACCTTGACTTGGAGCAAGGGCTAGTTAATGGGGCACTGGGTACAGTTGTTGGCTTTCAATCATACCCACGTGACAACAACATTCAGTTTGTCAATATTCGTTTTGACAAACTTTCAGAAGTGAAAAGGATAGGGCGCTCAACTGCTCGCTTCCTTCTGTTCGAAGACATGTATGTACGTAGAGACCAATTTTCTCTAACTCTCGCATATGCAGTCACCATTCATAAATCCCAAGGTCTTACCCTAGACAAAGCATTGATTGATATAGGAAACACAGTCTTTAAAGAAGGCATGAGCTACGTAGCACTATCACGCTTACGTACACTTGACGGTCTATTTCTAATCAACTTTGATGCAAGTAAAGTGAACGCTGATATTCCTTGCATTTTAGAATACAATAGACTGCGTTCACTGTACACCCCCCCCACATCTGAAACAATATCCTATTCCAGAAAAAGTAAAACGTGGTAAAAGAAAACTAATTCAAACAGAAATGCAACAGAATTTGACAGCAAATCCTTCAACGAAAACAAAAGAAGGTAAAGGTTCATCAATTATCACAAGCAAAGAAGAACCTATTAGGGAAAGTAAACCAGGTACTTCTTCAAAGAAGGAAGAGAAACTCCAAAAAAAGCACTCGGATACGGAACTAGCTGGTCCATTAAAATTTTCAAATGAAACTGGTGTAAGTTGCTATGCAAATGTAGCAATGAATATTCTAATTCAATTGCCACCAATTGTTAACAATATTTACTTAAACAGTACAAACCAATTGTGTTTGAAAATATTAGTCCTTCATAGAAACAAACAATCCTGACAACACGTACAGTGTTCACGGAATAAAACAGGAATTGGACTACTGTACTGGAATAGTGCGATTCACGATAAACGCACAAGAAGATCCACAAGAATTTCTATTGTACTTACTACAAGTACTAGAAAACAGAAGAATACCTATAAATGAAATATTCCAGATTTCATATATGTGGAAACACACATGCACTCTCTGTAGCAATGTGATACAGGAAAAAAAATCCCAAATGAGCAATTTGTGTATGTATCCATACCTAATTGTGAATCCATTCCATTTCAGCAACTTGTACAGAATGCAAACCATGGCAGATTATGTACTATGTGCAATTCAGACAATCGCTCCACCTTACTGATACAAACTCATAGTAAGTACATAATATTTATGCTGCTACGTTATAATGCAGATGGTATGAAAAACAATTGCAAGCTGACTGGATTCACACACGGTCAAGTGTCACTTGGAAAGAAAACCTTTAGAACAGTAGGTATAATCTACCATGCAGGAGGTACAACCAATGCAGGTCACTACACTGCATACAGTAAAAAGAAATGTGGATGGGTGGAATGTAATGATAGCACCATTACTCTAAAGCAGAGATTGCCAGCTAATCTTACAAATGCGTATTTAATCTAAGCCAATTAAGCCAAAATTTTATGACTAATGTGTACTTCAACATTACCAAAAAATGAAGTGAAAGCCTACAAACAGTTAGAATACGCCAACAGGTATCTAACTGCCCAAAAGTGTATAACAACGACACAGATAAATAAATACCACGGAACCATAACAACAAATGCCAACAGGTATCTAACTGCTGTTAAAAATCAGCAACAAGGCAACAAACATAACATTAATCAGAAAGAGCAAGGAAACACTCAAAGGAAGCAAAGAAGTACTTTGTAGCATAGCAAATAAAGTTTTTTTTTAATTCGACAAGGATTTTTTTCCCCCAGACCCAAGGATTTAAAAAAACAAACACAGAAACTGAGCAAAATGCACAGTACAATAGTTTGTAAGCTAAATATGAGGGTAAAAAAAAGCTAAACTGTTGATTATACAATGTAATAAGTCTTCATAAAATGCAAACACTAACATGCTGTTTTGTTTTATCACAGACATTGAAAAGGGATAGTTCCACCAAGTACTACAGTCATGTAAAACATATATGGATTCTGAACAAATTAAACAGTAAGTATAATTACAGTCATTTCATACATATACAAATCTACACAGCTAATCTATGGCAGTAATATGGTGCAGTGGCTGTAGGCTGGGCCTAGCATGTTTGATGTATAACCTACCACCTACACCCTACGGCCAAGCAACCCAGACTATAGGTCCTACCCACAACCATTGCTGTATATGAAAACCATGGTGCTTCTAATTCGACTACTTCTAAGTTAAGTTTTGGTTGCATGGTCTGCAGCCATGCAGGCAAGGCACTAGAACGTGCACACAACCACTGCACCGCACCACGCCCATGTTCACTTATAACCTCACTGCTTATGAGGTCGGTCTTGGGTGCATGGCCTTTGGCCATGCACGCAAGACTCTGGGTCCTGGCCAGAACCAGCAAAGCATAGCACAACCATTGTGGCTTCTAATTTCACCACCCATGACTGCAGGGCCTCCCCAAAACCACCTGAGTGATGTGCAATAGTACAGGTGTATCTATAGCTGTGATATGTTGCAGCGGGTGTGGCCAGGGCCTAAACTCTTTGATGTATGTCCATACATATTTCAATGTATGGGTGTAAAGTGGCTTATAGCTGCAGTGCTTATAACTTTGTTCTTGGGTGCATGGCCTTCGGCCATGCAGCCAAGACTGTACACACTCTCCACAACCATTTGACCCATAAGAAGACCGACAGGTGTATCCATTTCTGTAATATGCTGCAGTGGTTGCGCCCAGGGCCTAGAGTCTTGGAAGTATGGCCTACGGCCTACAGCCATGCACCCAAGACTCTAGGCCCTGGGCACAAACACCGCAGCATATTTCCCCCATGGTCGCTTATACATGAGTGACACACCCATACAATACATTATAGCTGTAGCATGCACTTAATTTGTACACAGGACTCTAGGCCCTGGCCACACCTACCAGATACATAATCATATGTATGGGTGTGATGTATGAATGTAATATCCTGCACTGCTTGTGGGCAGGCTCTACACTCTTCGGTGTATGGCCTACAACCTGCAGCCATGCACCCAAAACTACTTCCTGGCTACAACCACCGCACTATGTAAAATCCATGTTGGCTTATAACTTTAGAGTTGACAAGTTTTTCCTCGGGTGCATGGCCTTTGGCCATGCACCAAAGACTGCAGATCCTCCCCACAACCACCTGAGTGATGTGCGGTAGTAGGGGTGTATCAATAGTTGTGGTATGCTTCAGTGGTTCTGGCCATAGGGTAGACTCCTACCTGTATGTCCATAGATATTACAATGTATGGGTGTGCAGTGGCGTATACCTCCAGTGCGTATAACTTTGTTCTTGGGTGCATTGCCATTGGCCATGCACCCAAGACTGTACACACTCCCCACAACCATCTAATCGATAATCAATACTACAGGTGTATCCATAGGTGTGACATGCTGTGGTGGTTGTGGCCAGGGCCTAGAGTCTTGGAAGTATGGCCTTCGGCCTACGGCCTATGGCCATGCATCCAAGACTCAGCCATGCATCCAAGACTCAAGGCCCTGGCCACAACCACCGCAGCATGTCACACCCATGGCGGTGTACTAATCAATAGCACAACCATAGGAAAAAATAAAGTAATAACGCCATGTACTCAATTTCAATGTTCGCTAACACCACACGTGTCCTCAGAACAGTTTCAAGGTGCCTGTGCGCAGCACGGACTGAAATACTACCCCTATTAAAACCCTCATTTTCTGTACGTACAAAAATTCAAAGAAGGCGTGCATAGAGAATACATCAACATGTACCGCCTGAACAAATACAGTTTTTCACCCATCTCTTACTGTGTGAACCTCCCCAAGCACTATGACACAGCAAAATAGGTTTCAAAATAGCATGTTGCCGCTGGTCGCCGCTGCGCTGTTGGCGGATCCAAGATGTCGGGCGCATCCAAACAATCTGACGCAGAACACGTCTCACTGCAGCCAATCGACAGAGACGTTGCGTGTCCGCAGTCATGATGCCAGCCCCTTAGCCAATTGGTATCTTGTCCGCGGAGCGAACAGGGAAGTGTGACCGCGGAGTGGACATAGATATGACTAATTTTTTTACACCTACTTTTTGGACATTTTAAAGAAAACTACTGGATGGATTGGCAGCAAATTTACAAAAGCACCCTTTTTGGACCAAGCTGCTGCCGCAAATTTGGTGAAAATCCATCCAGCGGTTTGGGCTGTAGGCGTGCACAATGTTTTTCCCCCATTCACTCTATGGGAAAAAAAGATGTTTTGGGACCCCCCCTATAACTTTTCCCCCCCTAGACGACTGTTTCCATAGGAAGAGCACTTTTTGGGCGGCTTATAACTTCGCTCCCCCTGGACGAATCCTCACCAAACTTTGCAAAAATATCCAGAGTGGCCCATATACTTTATTTGCCAAGTCTGCTGAGGATTCGTCCAGGGGGAGCGAAGTTATAAGCTGCCCAAAAAGTGCTCTTCCTATGGAAACAGCAACTTAACCATAACTACACGGCCACTACTGTGGCCGTGTAATATGCTGTGGATATTTGTTCCAAGGTTTGCCCTACCGCTCTCCACTTTATACGAAGAGCTAGTGTATTAACGAGATATGCCACCTTTTTTTTAATGTAGCCGAGCTCGCCAAGGCTCCCAGGGGTGTAAACCTCCTGCGGGTATTCTTGTGCGATGGCCTTAGCGGCTGTGGCAGTTTGTTAGGTGAGGCGCTAGTCATTTACCTCATTTTGCATGCTAACAGATGTTATTCTCTTTTGTTCTCTCGTTTTTTTGTAATTTGATTTTTTTTTTTCAGTGAAAGTTCTACGCATTAAAGGCAACCCTTGTTTTATTTTATTTTATTTTTTATATAGGCATCGAACATATGAAAGTGTATTGGAAGCGGGGTATCTACGATTCGTGAACGAGTATTTTTCCTTGTAATTGTATTAAAAAATAATATATGTTAATCGTGTGGCCAATGCAAACACAGAGAGTTGTTGCGCTCATTACACGCCTACACTTAGATTGAATGGTAACTAGTACGATGGTTGATGGGCTGCAAAGTGGGAGAATGCTACAAGTGTGCTCCGAGTCAGCTCTGATGAGTTCTAACTCAACAACTCAAACTCTGACTCAAGTTGACTCTGTCCAGCTGCCCCTGCTCATTAGCGAAAGCAGCTTAGTTTCCTCCTGGCTTTTAGGTCATGAAGTAGCCCTATTAAGCAAGAATTCACTGCCCAAGGTTGTGTCGGCAATAGTGTATAATTGTGGGCTTGCTGCCAACATACCCATAACCTACACACTGCATGAAATAAACAATGTTGATGTTAATATTAACGACGATCCGACCCTACCTAATGGTTTAACGTTTGCTAACAACTCTGCCATCAATAGTAACTCAGAAGAGCTTTTCAGAAACCGCATTTCAGATATTTCTATGTTGGCCGCTGCTATTGAGGCAGAGTTGGGTAAACGTATAAGACTATCACTTAGACCTTCAACACCTGTTTCTCAAAGAAGGAGGGGTGTAGAGAACTTATTCTTATTTAATAAGAACCCAAGAAATACAAACTCAATGTTATTACCAAGTGATTTAAGGCCTGAGTTTGATGGCGACTTGCCTTTCTCTAGTTGCCCCACACATGTGATAACAAACAAACACTTAAACGTAAAACAAGTGATCAGGGAGATATGGAGAAGGATTTGGGATCACACTTTTCTTTTGCAGATAATGCCCCTAATAATAATAATAATAATAATAATAATAATAATAATAATTATGGCTTATGGCTTTCCTGCTTCTCCTCTGCAAAGTTTTGACAATAGTGCGAATGATAATTACTCTTTCCCTGTACTTACGCGTATTTGGAATCTGCTTGACAAAGGACACGAACAAACTCATTGGGAAATTCGTGATATGAAATTATCATTAGCAGACATTCTTGGGAAATTAAATAAACTAGAGGGTTATTTTTCACATATGGAACACTTCTAGTACTTACGACTGCATGAAAAAAGGATGGAAAGCTGGTCTCTAAACACAAACAATAGATTTTGCCCCCCACACAGGTACCTAATCTAAATCTTATGCTGATGTCGGAGCCAGTAGAGACCCCAAAGTTGAATGGAATACTGATGGCATCAGCAATTCCTTATCACAAACTGTAGATAATAATTCAGAAAAAATTAAAATAATTGAGACTGATGTGAGAGCCCTGATTGATGCCCAAGTTGCAAGGTTTAATGCTCCATTAAGTTAACCTCACTCTAATGTCCCTGCTTCACAAAATACTGAAGAGGGTCCAAGCAGTCTTTCGGCACTGACCTATTTGGTGGACTTAGAGGAAAAAAAGGACTGTCATCTAATGGGAAGGGACAGTGAAGACATAGGGGGTCCATTTTTACCGGCATGGAGGCAATACCGGTTCCGGGTAGAAATGACACTGCTAACAGTGGCTGATTCCGAGTATGCCTGAACGCACGTAGCGGCATGCCGGTAACAACATTACCGGCTTGTCGCTAAAGTCCCTAAAACATCCCTTAGCGGCATCATAGAAAGCGTTAACAGCCCTTCCACCTCCGTCCACCTCTAAATAAGAGGCCCGGCATTAACGGGTCCGGCATTAGCGGGCCTGCTACTAACGGGCCCGCTAATAACAGACCCGCTAATACCGGAACCGGAAGTAACGTCATCACGCCGGGAACGGAAAATGGCATGGCGGCCATCTTGAAAAACACAATCCATTGCCATCCTCGAGACAAAGGACCCGGAGCCTCAATCCAACAGCAGAACATCAACCACCACCAGCACCATGCCACTCTTGCTGAGAATGTAGAGGTGGTATTTGCGACAGACCTGAAAAGAGCAGCACAGCTAAAAAAGAAGGAGATATGGGAGCTAGTGGCCCAGAAAGTGAGTACAGTTGGCACCACCCCCGCACAGAAAAGGACGTGAGAAAACGTTGGGATGACCTGCGCCTCAGAGCCATCTTGTCAGCCAACCGGAGCCAGGGCCTGGCTACTGGCGGTGGCTCAAACTCACCAATCAAACTGAGCCGCTGGGAAGAAACCTGCGCAAGCATAATAGGTATGGAGTCCATAGAAGGTGTTGGAGAAATGGAACATGGAGCCACATCATTGGCAGACGGAGGTGAGTGTCCTAAGAAAACACTGTATTGCAAAGTATGACTATAGTCCACCAATGTGACCGTGCCATGAGGCAATGCATGGGCCATTATACACACATGGACACATCCCTGCCTAGATGCCGTCCCCGGCACTTACACATCCACATGCATGCAGCATGCCTATGCCATACCTGACACTCACCACAGACAGGGAAACGGCATGTGTCACAATGCACGCCGTCCACAACACAAAGGCATGTCTCACAGCAGACACCACCTCACAATTTATGCCTGAGCAACCCCAACAAATGGCAGATAACCTGTATGCCACAAGAGTAGGACAGCAAGTCATCAAATGTGTACAACTGCACTAATACCATTGTATGCATGATGCATGTACAACCAACACTGATGTCGTCCCTCTTATGGTCCCCCACAGGCTGAAATACCAACAGTAATGCAGAGGACTCTGCAGCACAGGCCAGCACACCTACCAAGAGGGCCAAGTCCAGGGAAGAAACCAACAGGCCTCCTACCTCCAAGGGGACTGGCAAGGCAGATCAGCAACAGAGGCGAAAGGCACCAATGGATGGCATGGAACAGGGGTGTCATCGCTCATCCACTACTGCACAAATTCCAACACCTGTGGTATCCGCATCTGTAGAGCTAGTGGCAGATGGGACCCTGTCTGCAGCCACCAGTTCTGTTGGGGAGGCAGCTGCCACTGCGCCACAGAATGGCGATTAGGTCCATCCACAAGGTGAGGTGGTCCCTGAGGAGGACTCATGCTCCTTGGAATTCCTTGGTATACCCAGCCCCACCCAAGAACAACAATACACACCCATCAGCACACCCAATGGCACGTCTCATGTCCAGTCGGGAGCAGAGGCTGGAGCAGAGGCCTGGAGCCCCACTCAGGACACACCCGATATGGTCCCCTTGCCACACCAGCCATCCATCTCCACAGGGGTCCGGGACGGGGAGTTCAGGATGACACAGATGGAGGCACGCCAGCAGGAGTTGACCGGCCTACTGAAGCAATATGTCACTGATGGTGATGTGATGAGGAGGGAGGCCAGAGACAACACTGCAGTCTTGAAAGGGGCTATAGAGGCGAGCACACAGAAGATCTGTGAGGAGCTGTCGGCAGTGCGGCAGGTCCTTGGCAGGATTGCGGATGCCATGGAGGCTCTGCGTCCTGCCCCAACAGTTGAGCATGCGCCCACGGGGTCTTCCTCACGCTCAACACAGACAAGCTGCCTGCGCAGGTCTGTGCGCATCAATGCGCTACTCCAACATGCCACCCCCAGAGTCAGACACAGGTCATTAGTTGCAGGCTCAGCCCGCATGTGGACACCTATGCAGACTGGAGTGGCATAACATTGCACGCCATGTGTGGGGGAGTTGTGGGAGGAGGGGGAAGGGGGAGGGGGTTGTTGTGGGGGAGTTGTTAAATATACCCATTGTGTACCTGAAAAATACTTGACTGGACATTCCTTATTGTGTATGTCTCATTTATTGGTTTACAGTGCATAGTGTCCATGTACCACTACACGCAGTGCCCTCAGTCCCACATTCATGGGACCCTCTGCACCCATGTGTCCTAGAAGTATTGGCCTATCACTGACTGGCGTACAGCACGTCCCTCATGTGCATCGCCACTGGGATGATGTACAAACCTATCTTCTTCATCTTCTTCATCCTCACCTGGTGGTTGCTGTTCAATGTCAGGGGGCAGAGGCATGTTCCGTCAGATGCACATGTTGTGCAGCATGACACATGCCATGATGATCTTGGCCACCTTCTCATGCCTGTACAGGAGTGCCCCACCAGGCTAAGACAGCGAAAACGTGCCTTCAACAGGCCAAATGTCTGCTCTATGACCACACGGGTACAGGTATGGGAACGATTGTAGCCCTCTTCGTGCCTGTTTTGCGGGTTCTGGACAGGGGTGAGGAGCCACGTCTTCAAGGGATATCCACTGTCACCTGCATGGGTGCAAAATAAGGTATGTGTAAGTCAATTCCTGATGTGCATCTGTACTTATCAAACATGCTGCAGATTTTTGTTGTTCACATGCACATGTCCCTGGTTGTATGCACACATTTTACCTTGCCACAATGTGTGCTGTGCCATGCTCTTATGGCGTGGGTTGCGTCTTCCAGTTGATACAGGGTGTACACTTCCGTGATGTTCGGCATGCACTGTGGATGTATTCTGCTGTGTTTGTTATCAGTTTGTGATGTGTAGTGATTAGTATATTTTTGTTACTGGCAGCATTGGAAGAAGTCTTCACATTATTTGTCATTCAGTGCTTATTTTTCCCATGGTGACATGCAGCGCTACTGTGCTGGAGGCCCTGTGACAAGCAGTGTATACCCTTGGTCCCTTGGTGGAATTGATTTGTGCACTCTCATGGATGCTTGTTCTGTGTTGTGAATTGCTGCGGACATTTACATTGTGCATACTCACAGCATGTTGCTGGATTGTGTTACGGAGGATGAGGTCTGACGATGGGTGGTGGACATGTTGTGGGATGTGGGCTGGTTGTAAGTTATGCATGCTCTAATTGGTGTGTAGCTTCCATCATTGCTATGGGGATTGGTAGTTATGTTCAGTTTGGGATGCTTTGGGGCACAGTGTTTTGCGATGTGGACTTTGTGCTGTCGCCACAACAATGACGCCATGGTGGTGTGTGCATCTCTCTCCCCATTACACTGCCATGTGCCTGTCATGCGACTTACCAAGCAGCCAGGCAGGTCGTCCTGCATGCCGCTCCATGTAGCGTGGAGTTCCGCAGGACCATTGTGTCATGAGTTGATCCGGGAAATCGGGCACAACAATATGTGATGATCTTGCTAGAGTCACATACTATCTGTACATTGATGGAGTGATATAGCTTACGATTGCGGTACACCACCTCCGTGGCATGCGGGACCACCAATTCCACATGGGTGCAGTCAAGTGCACCAATACAATTTGGCATACCTGCCAGTGCATGGAAGCCAACTTTTGTGTCAAAGATCTCCTGAGCAGTCCGTGGTAGGGATATGTAGTGCCTTGCGTGCTTCATGAGGGCATCCAGAACTTGGATCAGTATGCGAGAAAATTAGGGCTGTGAAATGCCATGCATGTGCCCCACTGTGTGCTGGTAGGTGCCTGTGGCCAGGAAATGGAACACAGACACTACCTTCAGTAGCGGTGGGATGGCGGTGCTTATTTCAATCAGGCTGACAATGTCATTGTGTATCATGTCCACAATGGTGGTGATGGTGTCCCGGTCCAGACGGTACAGGGTGTGGATCTGCTCAGGGGTTAGATTGAATGCCCTGGCTCTGAGGCAAGGGATTGGGGGCTGCCTGTGTGGTACCACTGGCTGCACTGGTGGGGCTTGCTGGCCCTGTCTCACACTCCTGCTCCTCCTCCGTCTCCTCTATGGTGTCTGTTGTTGTTACTGGTGTAGCAATGCAAGCATGTCCTCCAGCCCCATTATTGCTACTAGAAGTGGAATCATTTTGGTGGGGTAAGGGGTGTGGTGTGTGGGTGTGCTCCGTTTGTGCTGGACCAGACTCCATTGCCACACCTGTGCTGTTTGTGTGCACCTGTGGCAGTTGGGAACACAGCACATTGCTGTTTGCGGGTGGTTTGCGATGCCCGTATTGCCGGCATCCCGGTATCCCTCATTGCCGCCTTCATGATGACGGTATTGGCATGTCCACCTGACTTGTGAAGTCCTCCTGTTAGCACCTTACCGCTATTGCTGGGCCCAAGGGCTGCATGCCCGCGCGCATGCCGGTATGGGGGGGCACGCTATCAGCGGTGGCGCTAATACCGGGTTGTTGAGTCAGAATAACCTGGAGCCATATGCGGTGCCGTTAATCCCTTACTGGCATAATTTTTACATTAGCTCCAACCTCGTAGTGACCCCCGGGGTCTCTCAATGGTTTTATAATGAAAGAATATGGGCAATCTCAAAGGTCAAAGGTTCCAAATCATCTGGTCTAGATGGAATTCCGCCCTGTGTTTTAAAAGCTTATCCGGAGCTTTGGGCCAGTATTCTTAAATTAAAATCTGACCATATTTTTCAATCCAGAACGATTCCACTGTCATGGCTTTCCGCCATTCTTATTCCAATATACAAGAAGGGTAAACCCAATGACCCGGAACACTTTTGGCCAATAGCCCTAATGGATGCTTCTTCCAAAGTGTTTTCTCTACTTATTCTTGAAGACCTACAAAAATACATTTTCCTCCACGACTTACTTTCAAGTTATCAGGTGTGATTTTGCAAAGATGAGGGTTGCCCACTCAACGTAACAATTATAGCCCACATACTACAACAAACCAAACAATCTAACTCCGGCCCAGTTTATATGGTCGCACTCGATATGACGGCTGCTTTCGATAGTGTTATTATGGACCATTTATGGACGAAAATGCTCACCTTGGGCATTCCCGTGCATCTAGTGGTCATTATTGCTATGCTTCATACCAACACAAATTATAGGGTTAGGCTTAAGGGTCCTCACTGACCCTATTCCTACTGATATTGGTGTTAAACAGGACTGCAATGTAGCTGCAGTCCTGTTTAATCTTTACATGTGTGACTTGGATAATTTATGGCACCAACCCAATATTTTCCCAATCAAATTGTTGGATCGCGTTTCTGGATGTTTTAATCCTGTTCGACAGGGCGCCTTTCGGCCTGCAAAATAAATTGAATTTGTTTGCATCATTTGCAAACAAGTTTAATCTGCATGCGAATCCATCCAAATTGTATATTGTAATTTTTGCAAATAGGAAACGAAAAATAAGTAGATTCACTTGGGCAATTGATGACGTACCAATTGAGCGAGCACTATCCTTCGGTATTTGGGCTATACCCTCACGGATATAAATTCTATAGCAATGTGGAAAGACACTTTGAACACTAAAATTAAACCTTTGATGTGTCAAATGAAGCTAACATTCTGCAAATATTGCAAATTCTCACTTCTTCCTCTGATCAAATTTTACTTTGGAGCCTATAATACTGTATGGTTTGGACATATGCTTAATGGACATTGACATTCTTATTGACACTTTGCAAGGTAAGATGTGGAAATACACCCTGGCATTAGTCTCATCTTTACCAAACTCAATACTTTGTCATAAACTGGGATTATTACAACTCTCATCAAATAGGCAATGGCATATGATGACCAGCTATGCTAAAATTAGAAATCCAGAGAGAAATTCAATGTGTGAGGACTTAGATCAAATGGCACTTAATCATAATCCACCTTCTATGGTCATATTTGTCAAAAGAAGAAATACAATTGTATTAGAGATAAATGTGACCTTGAAAGATTTAAGTGCACGACTCCCCAGTTCTAAGCGGAAACATCAAGAATATCATTGGTGCATGTTAACAGAAAATAACATGGGGTACAAGTCCTACTATGAATATGTCAAATTTCTTAGGAAATGAGAGCATAGAGCACCATACATATTCAAATTTCCATGCAACAAGGCAAGAATGCTCTACATGCACTTTAAGCTTAATCAACTATCAACAAAAGAGCGTCTCCAATATTGAGGAAGTAGACAGTAAAAATGGTTGTTGTTGTTTTTGCACTGGAACAAAAGAGCTTGAAACCATAAAACATTAGACTATATATTGTACACAATTTAAAGAAAAGCATTTTATGATATTTGATAAATACTTGGTAACAAAATCTGAGCTTTCTTGAGAAAGCCTATGAATAAGATGTATGTGGGGGAACAGTCAAGCAGTGGTAATAACGCTGACACGATTATTGGTTATAATCGATGAAAAAAAATCCATATAGCTAAATATAATAAATAGAAGACTGTTATATTTATGTATTATATGGACCAGTGCAATATGTTGTGATGTTCCATTATGTCTGTAAGCTGAATTTGGTTATTTTTATGGCTTAGCATTAGCTGTTGTGATCTAGTTCTTTCACCTATGAGGAATTAAGATGATGATGATGATGAATTAAGATAAATCAAAATAGGCCTCTAGGAATCATGTTTATGTTGCAATATAAGGTGTTTATGTGGTTACTTTTTTTAAAAAAAAAAAGTTGGCCAAAGCCATGACTTCATCTACGGCTGGCCCTTTAGGACCACTTACATTGCAGGAATAATGTAATGTTTTAACGTAATTGTAAGATGATTGTACTTTATATGCTCTATTTGGATAATTTTTGCTGTTTTATTGAACTTTGTCATGTTTTACGTTTAATCAACTTTGTCATGCTTTATGAATTTTATATGTATGCAATTCTAATTGTATTTTATCTGTCTTAATTGGTAATGTATTTCTGTTAAATTGGAATATATTTTGTAAAGGTTTATTGTACAAACCTAATACACATTTTAAAAAAAAGAGGGCTGTGTCAGAGTGTGAGTCAGCCACAGGAGTGTGAGGGGGAGAGAAAGTAGTAGCAAAGGCCTCCACTGACACACGCTTCATGGGCCAGATGACCGAGAAGGTTAGTGGTGGTGCTGCAGTAGGCTTTACCAGGGGGACAATGAGTGTCAGGTGGAAGGAGAGCAGGAAGTGTTAAGTCCAAGAGAGAGGAATGGTGAAAGTGTTAGAGAGGGGCATGTCAGAAGAGATGAGGACATCCAAGGTGTGTCCAGCAGAGTGTGTCAGACCAGAGGATAGAATAGAGAGAGAGAAAGTGTCGCAGAGATTCATGAAGAGCCCTGAGGAGGGAATGGAAACATTCAGAGGTTGAAGTCTCCAATTAGGAGACGTTGAGACGTAGGGACAAGGAGGGAAGATGAGAGGTCAGCCCATTGAGAGAGGAAGATAGTGGCCTATAGATGGTGGCCACAGTTAGAGTGAGGCCATAAGAGATAGACTGCCTGTAGACCAAGCATTCAAATGAAGAATATGCCTGCGAAACGGTTGACAAAGACAGGGACCCACTCCGAAAAGATCAGGGTTACTCCACCTCCAGGACGGTTGGTTCTGGGTTCGGAGAGGATCTTGTAGCCCTCAGGGAGGAGAGTGTCAAAGCACATGACAGAACCGACCGTGAAGCATGTCTTGGTGAGAGCAAAGACATCTAGGTCAAGTTCTTCAAGGAGGTTACAGATGTCAGAAGAGTGTTTGACAGCAGAGCGAGAGTTGAGAGTAGAGATGTGGAGCAGGTTGCCACATTTGAAAGAGTTCTGTGGAGGGTGCAGGCTTGAGGTATGCCCTGCAGAGGTAGCAGAGGGGCCTGAGGGTGGGCAGAGGAAGAAGAGGAGGGTGCCAGAGAGGTGGCAGAAGGAGTAGCAGGAGAAGGGAGGAAGTTGATAAGATCCGAGAAACGCCTGTCAAAAAGGAGGAGATTGGGCTCAAGACCCTGACCAAGACGGTACCATTAAAATAGACATTAATGCTGGTCTTGGAGGAGTCGAAGGTGGCAAAGAGGACCTCCGATCTAGTGCCACTATTAATGGGATAGGAGGAAAATGGAGGGAGAACAGAGACCGTATGAGGAGTCCATAGGTCTGGAGAGGGAACGACAAAGAGGATGTCAGTGAGAGTCTGTCTGGAGGAAGCACTGATGGTATCAGCGATAGGGAGGCCCGGGTTGGCGACCAGGATGTCCCTCTTGAACTTCTTCTTTGCAGACTTAGTGAGAAGGATAGAGTAGGGGATGGAGTAGCAGTTATAGATGATGGGAGAAACAGAAAACACCATAGGTGGTGCGAAGAAGTGAAGGAAGAGAAGGGCAAGAGAGAAGAGAGAGAGAGACGCAAAGTCCTGTGCCATCCAACTCAGAATTTGCAGATGGGGCGGAGGGGTGGCCGGGGTCACAACAAGGAAGACACAGGAGGGGTACAGGTAACTCACAACAAAGAATGGCATACCTTGGGGGGTCTAGGTGGGAGAGTAGTTACCGAAATTCAAAACACCCAGATTCAACTTTCCTAGAAAGGGGAAAAAGGTTATGTTTTTTTTTTAGCACAACACAATACAACACTCCCAGATTCAACTTTCCGAGAAGGGGGAAAAAGGCTAAGTTGTCTTTAACCCAGCACAATACAACACACCCAGATTTAACTTTTCTGATTTGTCCCTGCAGGTTGACGGCAGCAGGATTCTTGCTTACCCATCTGACACTGCCAGACACATCAGGAGCTGCTTCTGTGGGAGCCATCCTTTGCCTCTGGGTGCTTCGCCGCAGGGGCCTGCAACAGGCAGTGGGCTGGCCTGAGGGAATCACATAAGTAGGCCAAAGTCCTAATAGGGAGGGCGCGGCACAAGGGGAGGAGCAGATAATGGAAGAAACACTGGGCAAGGACAGAATGCACACCACTCGCAAAAGAAAAACCAACACAATTCTAGTCACAGAAACACAATAAGAGGGCAGGATGCAATGGGTTCCTCATCTCGGAACCACGATTGGAATGTGGCGAAGAGCGAGCAGAGAGCTAGGTCCTTGCTCAAGCTGCAGAATGGATAGCCAGTGGGGGGGGTGGGCAGGACAAGGGGAGGGAGCAGACAACAGAAGAAACACTGGGCAAGGACACAGCACACATCGCTCAGAAAATAAAAAACAACACAATTCTAGTCACAGAAACACAATAAGGGGACAGGGTGCAATGGATGCCTCACCTTGGAGCCACGATTGGAAAGTGTCGAGGAGCGAGCGCACGTCTAGGTCCTCGCTCAAGCTGAGGTTTGGATAGCCAATTGGGGGAGGGGTCGGGACAAGGGGAGGGCGCAGACAATGGAAAAAACACTGGGCAAGGACAGAGGGCAGAGCGCTCACAAAAGAAAACACAGCACAACTCTATTCACACACAATAAGGGGGCAGGATGCAATGATGCCTCACCTCGGAGACACGATCGGAAAGTGGCAAGGAGCGAGTGCAGGACTAGGTCCTCGCTCAAGCTGAGGAACAGATAGCCAATGGGGGTAGGGGGTGGGACAAGGGGAAGGACCAGACAATGGAAGAAATATTGGGCAAGGACAGAGCACACAGTGCTCACAAAAGAAAAAACAACACAATTCTAGTCACAGAAACACAATAAGGGGGCAAGATGCCTCAGAGTTAGGATCGGAAAACTACTGACTCTTGTAAGGGGTATTTTGGGGAAGGGGTCAGGTAGTGGCAGGGGTAGGGGAGGTTGGGGGAACCCGTCCGTTGAAATAAAATTTACAAAGTCGATTTACGAGAGTCAAACAAGAAGGCCACAAACTAACTGTGGTCAATGTAATCACAGAGAACTGATATAAATTCATATGTTGCTACAGATTCTGCTGTTCGATATGGCAGTATGTGGGTGCATAGTTATACACTGCCAGGAAGCAACATTTTTTGAAGGGGCACACTCTATTGCTATATAATTTGCCAATTCTGTTTGTGATATAAATATATCTATATATATATTACTTTTTGGGTGGCTTATAACTCTGCTCCCCCTGGACGAATCCACACCAAACTCTGCAAAAAAAGTGTATGGGCCACTGCAAATTTTGGTGATGTTTGGTCCACGGGGGGAATAGTTACAGGGGGGGTCCCAAAACGTCTTTTCTTTTTTTCCCATAAACTGAATGGGGGAAAAACTTTGCGCATGTCTACAGCCCAAACCGCTGGACGGATTTTCACCGAATGTGCGGTAGGAGCAGGAGCTTCGTCCTGAAAGCGTGCTTTTGTAAATTTGGTGCCAATCCGTCCAGTAGTTTTCTTTAAAACGACCAAAAAGTATGTCTGAAAAAAATAGTGATTTCTATGTCCGCTCCGCGCACACTTCCCTGTTTGCTCCGTGGACAAGATACCGATTGGCTAAGGGGCTCGCGTCATGACCATGGACACGCAACGTGTCCTCTGATTGGCTGGAGTGAGGCGTGATGTGCGTCAGATTCTTTGGATGCGCCCGGCATCTTGGATCCGCCGACAGTGCGGCGCCGACCAGAGGCAAAAGGCTGTTTCGGGGAGTGTTTTGGTGTGTCAGAGTGCTTGCAGAGGTTCAGAGAGTAAGAGATGGGTGAAATACTGTATTTGTTTAGGCGGCAGATGCTAATGATGTATTCGCCATGCCCGCCCTGTCCGTGATGTTTGTAATTACTGAAAATGAGGGGTCTCATAAGGATAGTACTTCCGTCCGTGCTGTGCGCAGACAAGTTGAAACTGTTCTAAGGACACGCGTGGTGTTAGCAAATATTAAACTTGAGTACATGCCGTAGTTAACGTTTTTGTTTCTATGGATGTGGTACTGACTTATATGTCGCCATGGGTGTGATATGCTGCAGTGGTTGTGGCCAGGGCTTAGAGTCTTGGGTGCATGGCCGTAGGCCATAGGCCATACTCCCAAGACTCTAGGCCCTGGCCACAACCACCGCAGCATATCACAGCAATAGATACACGCGTAGTATCAAATATCGATCATGTGGTTGTGGGGAGGGCCTAGAGTCTTCGGTGCATGGCCAAAGGCCATGCACCCAAGATCAAATTTATACATAGTGAAGTCATAAGCCACAATGGGTGTGATATGCTGTGGTGGTTGTGGCCAGGACCTAGAGTCTTGGGTGCATGGCCAGAGGCCATGCACCCAAGAACAAAGTTATAATCACTGGAGTTATAAGCCACCATGGGTGTTATATACTGCGCACCCATAGATTCGAATATCTATGGCCATACATCCAAGACTCTAGGCCCTGGCCACAACCACCGCAGTATATCACAGCAATGGATACACCCGTAGTATTAAACATTGATCAGGTGGTTGTGGGGAGGGCCTAGAGTCTTGGGTGCATGGCCGAAGGCCATGCACCAAAGACCAAAGTTATAAGCACTGACGTTATACGCCACCATGGGTTTCATATACTGCGGTGGTTGTGTCCAGGACCTAGAGTCTTGGGTGCATGGTCAAGGGCCATGCACACAAGACCAAAATTCTAGGTAGTAAAGTTATAAGCCACAATGGGTGTGATTTGTTGCAGTGGTTTTGGCCAGGACCTACAGTCTTCGATGCATAGCCGAAGGCCGTGGACACAAAACCAAAGTTATTAGCCCTGAAGTTATAAGCTAACATGGATTTCATATACTGCACTGGTTGTGTCCAGGACCTAGAGTCTTTGGTGCATGGCCAAAGGTCATGCACCCAAGACCAAAGTTGTAAGTACTGCAGTTATAAGCCACAAAAGGTGTGATATGCTGCAGTGGTTGTGGCCAGGACCTAGAGTCTTTGCACCCAAGACTGAAGTTATAAGCACTGAAGTTATAAGTCAGCATGGGTGTGATGTGGTGCAGTGGTTATGTGCACGACCTAGAGTCGTAGGTGCATGGCCGCAGTGAAGTTATAAGCCACCATGGTTTTGATATGCTGCGGTGGTTGTGGGTAGGACCTACAGTTTTGGTTGCATGGCCGCAGGGTGTAGGCCGTAGGTTATACATCCAAGACTCTAGGCCCTGCCCACAGCCACTGCACCATATTACAGCCATAGATCAGACGTATAGATTTGAATATGTATGAAATGTGTGAAATTATACTCACTGTTTAATTAGTTGAGATTCAATATATTTCTTACATGACTTTAGTACTTGGAGGAAATCTTCTTTTTCAATTTCTGTGATAAAAGAAAAGAGCATGTTAGTGTTTGTATTTTATGAAGACTTATTACATTGTATAGTAGACATTTTAGCTTTTTTCGACCCTCATATTTAGTTTACAAACCAGTGTACTGTGCATTTTGCTCAGTTTCTGTGTTTGTTTTTCAAATCATTGGGTCTGGGGGAAAAAAATCCTTGTTGGATTAAAAAAAACTTTCTTTGCTATGCTACAATGTTGGCGTATTCTAACTGTGTATTTCTTGTTACAAATCAGTGGTATTTATTTATCTGTGTGGTTGTTAAACAATCTTGGGCAATTAGATACCTGTTGGCGTATTCTAACTGTTTATAGTCTTTTAATTGCATTGTTGTTAATGTTGATGTACACATTGGTTATTAGATTTTGGCTTTAAGAAGATTAAATACGCATTTGTAAGGTTTGCTGGTAATCTATGCTTTAGAGTAATGCTACTATCATTACACACGAACCATCCACATTTCTTTTTAATATATGCAGTGTAGTGACCTGCATTGGTTGTGGCTCCTGCGTGGTAGATTATACCTATTGTTGTAAAGGTTTTCTTTCCAAGTGACACTTGACTGTGTGTGAATCCAGTCATCTTCCAGTTGTTTTTTGTACCATTTCCATTGTAACATAGAAGCATTAGTATTATATAGTTACTATGTGTTTGTATCAGTAAGGTGGAGCGATTATCTGAATTGTACATAATCTGCCATGGTTTGCATTTTGAAGAAGTTGCTGAAATGGAATGGATTCACAATTAGGTATGGATACATACACAAATCGCTCATTAGGGATTTGTTCCTGTGTCACATTGTTACAGAGAGTGCATGTAGGTTTCCACATGTGTGAAATCTGGAAGATTTCATTTATAGGTATGTTTTTGTTTTCGAGTACTTGTAGTAAGTACATTAGAACATCTTGTGGATCTTCTTGTGAGTTTATAGTGAATCTCACCATTCCAGCACAGTAGCCCAGAGTTTGTGTCCTAAGGTTTTAAAAATAGGTTCATCTTTCACTGATGTCAATTGTAGAAGATCTCCGAAAATGATAATGTGTTTTCCTGCAAAGAGTTTTTCGTAGTTTGTTTTAAGTACTTCTTGCAATCTGAGGTAAATCAAAGCCAACATTAGGTTGGAGACCATGCTCACTTCATCTATTAGTAGCCTTTTCATTTGTTTTAATACTCTGCGTAGTTCCATTGCAGCTTCTGTAGAAAGTTTGTAATAGTCTAATTTGTTTTGTTTACTGGAAGGAGTAGTAATCAGTGTAAAGTGACACCGCCTATGTTGTAGGCAGCTAAACCTGTGGGGGCAGTTACAACAGCTGACAGTTTTTTGTTCGTCAATTGTTGAAGGAACTTGCTTATGATTTTGATTAAGAATGTTTTGCCTGCACCAGCTTCACCACTGACGTACAGCAGCATAGGTTTGTAATTTTGGCAGGTACATTCTTTATTTTCGTGTTGTACACCATATGCAATTTCTTTTGTTACTTCTGGTGCGCTGGTCTTTGTTAAGTTTTGCTTGTAGTAGTGTTAAGTCTTCTGTATCTTCTTTATAGTGACACATGGGGCCTCATTACACGGACAGCGGTAAGGGTTAACGGTCACCGTTAATGGTACCGGTGACCGTTAACCCTTACCGCCTTACTACGAGGTCCCTTTGCGGGTTGGAGACTTTAACGCCTGCTTTTTGCTCTTTATATAGCTCTTTATGTTGAGGAGTTTTTAATGACAATTTGATTGACATGATTAATTAAGCTTTGTTTGTTAAGTTTCACTAAGCTACATTTGCAATCTGTCACTCTATATCTACCTATAGACACATGGTTTCCAAAGTGGTAGTCCTGTTTGGGTAGTATGTGTCTAGTAAATTGTTTTTTAAAATGTCTTGGCTGTTGGGATCATTTTTGGCTATTGTTTCTATGTCCTCATAGGATTTGAGAACTCTTTTTCTAGATTTAGCATGACCAAGACTTAGCCATACTATATTTTCAGATTTTCCATAAAAAGCATTACCGGTTAAACGATCTGCAGCTTCATAGGCGCCACATTCTCTATGAGAGAGCATTTTTATGCCTAGGCTGTACAATTTCTGAGATAGTGTCATTCCAGAGGTCTTGCAGCTCTGCTTTTTCTGCTTTTGTTAAGTAGGCTGTAACATATCGTGCAACTGCAGTGGAATTGTCTGCAATGTACTGCACATATATGTTTGCATTCCATAAGAGGGCAATGATTGCATTGTAATCATTGATATATTTTGATTCTTGTGTTCTTTTTATGCAATACGTGTTCTTAGGTGATTTACCTTTAACACTATGTCGAACTGAAGACATGAAGTTGTTCACTTCACCTGTTTCTGTAACTGGTCTAGGGAAACCAAACCGGCATTTGGTGTAGTATTTCCCTTTGCTTTTATATTTGCGACGACAATATTTGCCACATTTGTGTCTTTGAAATTGTACAATTTGTCCATGAAGGTCACTATGTGTCCTTTGTGAAGAGATTTCACAAGTGATATATTTTTGGATGAACTGTAAAACAGTGGCATCACTGTCCTGACCAAATTTAGGTGCACCTTTAATCCATAAAAGCATGTGGATATGTGGTGCTCCTCTGGCTTGGTATTCTTTTCTCCAAAAGAAGTGTTGCACTTCTCTGAGGGGAGGATCAGTTTTATTACAAATAAAGTGTAGCATAGCAATGAAACGATGGTGGAAATATCTTGAAAAATTTACAGGATCTAGAGAGCAAAGTTCTCGAGGTGTTAGTATATCTATGTTGGTTTTGTTGTTGTTTGATATGCGCAGGAAATCGTGTAAATCTTCCCATGCATATTTTGCACAACTTAATGTAACAAACCAAGTGGGTGGTCCAAGGTTTCTGATCATACAACCTACATCTCCGTGCCGTCGGAACCAGTATTCTTTCGTACCACGCATGTTTGCAAACAGATTTGTTATGCTTGATTGTAAAAACTCATCTTTTTCTTGCACTTTTTGTATTAATTACGTAGCTGACATATTGTGAAAGTGGGTTCCAGATTTCAATATGTGTGCAACTCCGTAATATAGGGTTGCTAATTCACTTTCAAAGAGTAGGTGGAATATGTATTCCACATTTTGTCTAAATCTGGGATCTTCAGAAAACATTCGTAATGAGCGGTATTCTGATGCTGTTATCTGAGTGGGTCTATCATCGTATCTTCTTCCTTTGCCAGTAGGAAATAGCATTGGAAAAGCATGTGCTTCTATACTTTTTTCCCATATGCTCATTGGTGAACCTTTGGTTTGTCGCATTTGGTAAGTTTCTAGTGCATCATCTATGCTCTCATTAAAGTGCAATGGGTGGATTGTATAATGGTCCAAAAGAGTGGATACTGCAGCAGGATCCAGAAGTTCAAATTGACCAGTTTCTGATGACTCTTGAATTATTTCAGTTGTTTCCCTTAAGCTTTCTGCAACATTTATTTCTTTGTAGTATTCATTTTTGTCTTTCAGATATTGCAAGGCTTGTCTTTTTTTTTTATTTAAAATGTTTTGTTTGATTTTACAAACTTTTCATTTCTACATAACAGATCAATGAAATATTACATTAAAAATAGAAGAGTAGGAAGGATAGAAAGAAAAAATGGAAAAAAGGAGAGTGAGAGTTTCAAGAAAATCAATATTTATATTTTATTCATTCCTTTTGACTTTCACTTAGTAATTGCCAACCAAAATTTGATTATTGTTACTTTCTAGATATATTTTCTAGATATATTTTCAGAGTTGATTTATTATTTTTACGCGAGGCAAGTTTCATTGTCTTTGTTTTATTGCCGTTAATCACCAGGTGGTTCTCATGCATGTATTCTTGAGTTTTATCTAAAGATTTTTGTAGACCCGATATGGTTTTGTCCAAAATGATAATATCATCAGCGTATATTAATGTCTGGATAGATTCATAGTTGATTTTTGGCGGGTTTGCAGATGAGTTTTGGATTTTCTCACTAAAGTCATAGGTATACAAATTGAAGAGGCAGGCTGCCAATGGGCATCCTTGTTTCAAACCATTGGAGGTGTGAATGGGAGATGTTACCATTCCGTCATTGGTTAGCCGGACTCTAACCAAGGTATTTGAATATAGCTGCTTGATGGGATTCAAAATAGAGGCTGGACAACCCCAGGTCGTAAGTTTGGACCAAAGCTTTGACCTGTTCACTGAATCAAAAGCCATCTTTAAATCTATAAAGATGGCATATACTTGATGTTTCTTGATTATCGCTTCATGTTTAATCAGATTCAGTAGCAGTAGATTGACGTTTCTTCCAACTTTCTTGACAAAGCCAGTTTGCCTTTGTTCTTGTTTTGCATTCTCCTCAGCCCAGGTGTTAAGTTTTTTAACAAGAAATCCTGCAAATAATTTACCCAGGGGATCCAGCAGGGCAATGGGTCGGTAGTTAGTCAGGCTTTTGCGATCACCAGTTTTGAAGTTAGGAATCAAAACGGCCAAAGTCCAACTATGAGGGATTTGTTTCGTTTTTTCGATAAGTTGAAGAAGCAGAGAAAAAAAAATGCTGCCCATTCGTTCGGATTTGCTTTGAGCATAGTATTTGATAACCCATCGGGTCCCGGAGCTCTGGAGGGATTCAGATTCATGATTGTATTTCTTATATCATTAACATCCCAATTGAGATTCCAAGAACCCTCGTTCTGTGTTGTAGCAGTTATGAGACATTGGGATAGGGATTATAGAGTGTTGTAAAGTGCTTAATCCATTCTTGAGCTTCCATTTCTTGGATCATAGATGTTGCTTTGGGACTGGCGTTCAATAGAGACCATAAATGCCTTGTGTTTTTCTCATTGAGTGCAGCTAGAATTGCTTCAGCATCATTCTGTTTTATTTGGGCCTTGATCGCTTTAATTGCATTTGAGTATTTTTGTTTTTCTTTTTTTATTTTAATTTAAAAATCGGATTCTTTCATTTTTTTTAGTTGCCTAATTTGCCTTTGGAGAATCTTTTTCTTCAGTACAATTTCTGAATTGAATTGATGTTTATGTACGTTAGTAGATTTATTTATCTTATGGCACGGTTGTTGATATTTCTCAAGAATCCAACTGTAGTTAAGTTTTGCTTGGTCCTGAAGCAGGAACTCTTTAAAGATTGATAATAAGCCAGGTATTTGATGGTTTTTGATACGGAGTTTACTAAGACACTTATTGATCTCCAAAGCTGGCAAATTTATTTGTGGGTATTTTGTTCTTACCGTGTCCCATGTGATTCTTATTTGATGGTGGTCGCTGGTGGATTGAGGAGTGTTGTCAGTAGAAATTGTCGGGGGGAAATTCTGCCGGGGTCGGCCGGGCCGTCCGCAGACCTCCAGGCAGGGAGGCCCCAACTCCTCCCGTGTATCCCAGTTGAGACAGAGTATGAGACACACACAAGGAGCAAGGTGACTCTGCTGTTTATTAGACAAAACGGCAGGGATGGGTCAAGGAGCGTACGCGTCCGTCCTGACACACACACAATCGTGGGTCTCGCAGGCCCTTTTTACTGCATTATGACGCGCTATTTGCGTCACTTCAGAAAGTTAACAAAAAACCTATCGCCACTCTTAATTGGTTGCTCGAGTGGTAGGGTTAGTATAGCACACATATAGAGGACAATGTTAGTGGACAAAGGGTAGTCAGGTGATATATCTGGGTTGTCCCTACAATTAGATACATGAAAATTGTTACATGAAGACTCCTGAGGATTGGTTAATATTACTGACGTCAAAGATAAGAGCCCCATGTTCTGATTGGTGCACCCGTGAGCTTCCCAGCCTGAGACCACCGTTGTTCCCAGCTCTCGGTGTACCTGCGATTGCAACAATGTTTAACTATGGGTACGTGCAGACAATGTGAGGATTTATTCATAGTTGGAAGGCTGACCGCTTCCACTGTCGCAGACGTCCATTGAGCCTTTCAAGTGTATCTGCCTGTGTCTCGTAGTGAGGGATCCAGATGCCTTTTCTCTCCTGGGTTTGGCATCTCGTCAGGTTCGACTTGGTCACGTGGGGAGGGACCGTGTTTGAGGCAGAATTCTGCACAATTAATATTGCTTTTCCACTGTGTGTCTGGTTTAATTTGCAGGTGTGACCTTAACGTTGGTGCGCGGAGTGCGAGGTTGCAACATCGTGCCTTTGATGCTTTGTTCTTGGAATGTGGGTTTGCAACATTGCGACCTTGGCTGGTTGTTTCACCGGGCCCCTTCTGCAGGATCAGCAACCAGACTCTTGCTTTGTTAATGTCCACGGGAGCTCTTGTTTGAGGCCTACTTGGGCCTGGTGCATAAGTGGTCCGTTTGGTGCATAGGTGCTTTAAGTTATAGTAGCATATAGTTCCATGACCAGTATCGTGTCTTCATTATATTTCTTATGGTGGTAACTGGTTTCAGGAGAAGCGTGAGCAAGCTTTGTAGATGAGTTCATGACGCGTCTTGCGTTTCTGCATTCTGAAAGCCTATGTAAAAATAATAAAGATGCACGTCCGTGAATATGCCTGTCGCCTACGTCATAGCACTGAGTATATTCTTCGTGTAGATCAGTGTGGGAATGTCCAATGTGTATATTTGTACAGATGTGCTTCCCGTTGTCTAGGTCGTCATGGCATCTCTAACGACGTGTAGATTTTAGTCTAGTTGGTCCATGCCGCAGGTGTCGGCATGGCCAGTGCGGGCTGTTGGGCAGGCAGATGGACACATCCGTATGTTCCTATACCAGGGTATTTGGTCATCTGGTAAATGGACAAACTCTTCTCGTGGCGGGTGTCTGGGTCGTGACCCTCTAGGCCAAGCGCGAGAGGTGAAGGACGGGAGCCTGGTCTTCCATTCTCCCACTTCAGTCCCCCCTCTGGTCGACTTGTCGACCACAAACATATCCTTCTCGTTATCTCCTCTTACTCGCCATATCTTAGTTATTCCTCCTAGATGTCCATAATGGTTTACATGATCTTCAAATGACCAATACATATATTCACAGGTTCCTCCAGGAGTACAGTATAGCCATTTCCCTATGTAACTCCTGGGGTTTCTTGGGTTCTCGATCTTCACTGATGGTGGGTCTAGATGGTTGGTGATGATTTGGGTGCGCAGCTTCTCCCTCTCCTGTATTATCACACCTGTATGTTGGCCTTCATCTGCTGGCATCAGGGGGTGCATTCCCACCATTTCGAGCAACTCGTCAGTGGTGCGTGCCTTCCGGGCCTTCCAAAATCTAATTATGATCAGCGTAGCTCCAGCCAAAATAGTACAACCCACTATTATTTTCAGTCCATCTGACAGCCAGGATGGCATCCATGACCATAATATTGAAAACCAGCTCTTATCCTTGTTTACACCGTTACTTTCATCCATCCTTTTGGAGTGCATCTGGGCCAATTGTGAAACTGCTTCAGTCAGTGTACCATTATCAGCATCGTTGGCAGGTATGAACGTGCAGCATGATTGTCCTATCTTTGCACAAACTCCTCCTTCCATTGCTGTGAGAAGGTCCAATACATATCTGTTCTGGAGTGCTACCATTCTTATAGCTCGCAGCTCCTCTTTTATTGCGTTAAACCCATTTACTGTAGAATTGATGGTCATCATTAGTTCCCATCTAGTTATTTGGAGCCATTTCGCGTTTGCGTAAGCCTGCAGTCCCGGGTGTATTATTGAGGAGAAGAACATTGCTGCTCTGCTGAATAGTCTGTGTTCTGGCGGTATGGAGGTTAGTTCCGTTTCCGACCTTCCCCACAGGTAATTTCCTGTCAGTGGCTCTCCTTGTCTTTTTCTTCTATTTAGGACAGTATCATTGTTGTTGGTCCTGTTCCCTTGCTCCTCCTGAAGTGGTGCAGATCTCTTTTTTCTCTTGTCCCCTTCATCCATTTTGGGAAAGTTCGCCACATTGACATGCTTCTTAGGTACCACTAGTGATGGTACATTGACGTGCACCATTGTGCACACACCATTCCACAGGGGGGGCAGTGTATGGTATGCCTTTTCTCCACAGGCCCAATAATGGTCCATTATTACTGCTGTTCCTGCTCCCCCCTCAGGTAACTCCATCACACTTGCACAATTGGTGTTATATCCTACGTCCACCTCTCCTTTATGCTGGTAGCATACCTTGGGCGCAGTCAGCGGTAGTATTGTTATTGGGTCTTCATCTGTTTCTACCCACGTGAGCATTGGTACATACTTGATCCACGTCGTCCAACATCGGTGATTGTGGGCCTCGATAGTTGAGATAGTTTCCTTTGTTACCATGTTGCTGCCAATCACTCCTATCTCCCAGCTGTTGTCCAGATACACCTTTCCTGTTATCGTCACCAGCGGCCTCTCCCAACATCCTTGTTTACCCGGAACTTCGGTGGCGTACCAATCACATGGTAGATACTGCAGTGTTACTTTCTTTGTTTCTCCTTTTGCAGGGCCACTTGTTATGTATCTGAATGCTTCAGCATGTAAACTGCTCTTGTGGTAACTCAAATAGGTCTTGAGGAAGTTGTTTTCATATGGATATGAGTCTCGTGTTTTCCATGTCATGTGCACTACCGTCCCTTGAAATCTTCCTTTCGTTTGGAACAGTGCCAAGTATATTATGCATTGTGCTGTCTTTACATCAATTTCTGTGGCAACAAATGTTCGTGAAGCACTCATGGCGTATGGTATTAATGAGCAAACGTAGCAGCTGTCCTCAGTTGTCTGCTTACCAATGCGGGTCATGTGTTGGTACCATATGTTGTTTGTGACGTGTGCTGAATCTTGTATAAAATTATCAATACCTTTATTGTCTGAGTATGTGCTGCGTTTAACTCTATTTTGCTTGGGTGCAAGGTTACTACTATCACCTGACGTAACACCTGTTGCAGCAGGGGACGGGGGTATATTAGGTTTAGGTGCAGCAATAAAATTAATAGCATAGCTGTACTGCCATACAGAAGCAGCCAAGAACCCGGTGATCATCAAAATCCCTATTACTTTTATTACATATGCTAATCTCACCGGCATTTTGCTCTTACCTTGCTGCAGTCCTGGCAGCGTATTCTTGCGACGTTAAAGTTGCCCGCCTGAAAATTCTCAAAATGCTTGTTATTAAATGTTAGTGTTTTGTTTCCTTTAAGCTCTCCCTATCAAATAGTCATTCAGTGCCCAGGCGAAGAGCTGTTCCCACGCTACTCTAAGTGATCTGTCTCTTAGGATCGGCAAGTATGGGCGGAGGTGGGGCATGGAATATTCTACGGCCAAGAGGAATGCTGTGTAGTAGACACGCACCCTTCTCCTTTTTAGGTACGTTGGCCTTTTTATTTCGTATACAAATTGGTGTGACAATTCTTCTGGGTAGTTATCGTCTGGGAGTACCATCTACACCTGGGCAGTGAACTTGTTAGTAAGCTATTTTCTTAACAATACAATAATACGCAGTTCCTGTATGTGCGAGAGAAAAAGAGAACATTCACGTGTTTACATGTGTATTTGTGAGGCAATGTCTTTCAGTTCAGTTATAACTATAGTTGGGGGTCAATGGGCGGGGGGTTTGGGCTCAGATGGCGGAAGTATTTTTACTCCTTGAGCGTGTGACCATGGGGTGGGCAGTATGGGGATCACCCTTTTCTTCGTCAGTTATTGTCTCCGGGGAAGTTGGGTAGTGACACGGTAAGGGAACAATTGGGTCGTTGTCTGTGGTAGAACTTCTTTCCTCTGTCGGGGATGTTGTTGCTGCTCTTCCACTGGACCTGTTGTTGGCGCTGGGGCGGGTCTGCAGTTTGTAGATCTTTACATCATGTAAGTGGTTCCAGGCACGCTTGTCTTTTAGTTTTACTGCTCTTGTTGATATGTCCTCTACCAGATGGGGGCCAGTGAACCTCTTATCATTCCACTTTCTATTGAAATTGCGAAGTAGCACGTGGTCACCTTTGGCAAGTTTGCACAAGTTCTCCTGTTCCAATTCGGTACTGGCGCCTTCTTCTTGATTGCTGGTAGACCCGCCCCGTGTGCGCTCGAGCTGCTGAGACACAAACACAACACTAGTAATCAAAGAAGACACATATTGATACATTTCATCACCTAACACACTTGCTGAACTTTCGTGGTCAGTGAATGCCCTTGACGTTGGCGTTAGGGGAAGGCGCATTTGACGTCCAGTAACCACCTCGTGAGGGGTGAGGTGGTGGTCGGACCCTGGCCTATTCCTCAATTCAAATAGGGCTAATGGAAGGCAATACAACCAGCTTTTCTTTGTTGTTTGCTGTATTTTTGCAATTGCCTCCTTCAATAGGCCATTCAGGCGTTCACATATACCGTTAGCCTGTGGGTGGTATGCACATGCAAATTTATGTCTTATACTCAGCAAGGATGTGATATGCTGGAACATTTCGTTTGCGAAATGTGGGCCGTTGTCTGACCTTAACACCTCGCACACTCCCCACCTGGGGAAGACCTCCCTTACTAGGAATTTGGCTGCTCTAAATGCATCTGGGTGTGAACAGGGCCCTGCTTCAATCCATCTAGAGAATGGACATACTACTACAATCATACACCTATTACCTTGACATATGTTGATCATATCAACATAGTCAATGTGAAGGTGCCGAAAAGGTCCCTCTGGCCGGGGTATGGTACCTCTTATCACCTTTAGGGTATGACCGGCCGTAAACTGCTGACATGTGAGACAATTGCTGATAAAATTTGACACATGAGAATTTAACTCGGGACAGAACCAATCTTCTCTAATTCGTGCTGCAATTATTTCCTTGCCTGTATGGGCTGGGTGATGTAATTGGCTCAGGGCGGTGTTTAAAAGTGCCAACGGTATTACAACTTTCCCAGTGCCACCCTGGCGCCATAATGCGTCGGTTGGTGACATTGTACATCCTCTTTTTACCCATATTTCTTTTTCGGCCATTGGTGCAGCCGCTTGTAGCTCCATAATCTGTGTGGCTGGAAGATGGGTGTACCCTTCTTTTATCAACATCTCCCTAGCCATTCCCCTCCCTCTCCCTCTCTGTGAGTCTGTGGGGTTCCATATCTCACCAAAGTATGCAGCATATTTCGCATGTGCGTCTGCTGCTGCATTCCCTTTTGAGACGTGATCTTCACCATTGGTGTGTGCGGTGCATTTTACTAGGGCTAGTTCTTGGGGGTTGTTTATTACTTCAATTAGTTCAGCCAATAAGAGGGCATGTTGCACTGGAGTGCCATCAGCTCTCCTAAACCCTCTTCTTCTCCATTTTGATAGCCCTGAGTGGACAGTGGATGTAACATATGCACTGTCGGAATATATGGTTACTCGTTTATCAAAACTTTCCTTCAATGCCAATATTAGTGCAACCAGTTCCGCGGCTTGAGCAGAATAATGCTGTGGTAATTGTACACATTTCATAGCCACACACACCGGCGCCTCCATCATTTTAACCACTGCTGCCCCAGTCCTCCCTATCCCATCTACTTGATCAATAGTTGATGACCCATCAATAAACAAAAGCTCACCTCCCTCTAGTGCGTTTTCTTCAACTTTTCTAGTACACGAGTACATTTCAGTTATTTGGGTGCAGTCATGGGCGTAATCTCCCTCCTCAATTACTTCTGCTAGGAACCTTGCAGGGTTAACCGTGCTACATCTAACAATTGCTAGTTCAGCTCTAGACAAGATGATCTCATAACCTGATGCCCTTTGCGTTGTTAGTGTGGACTTAGGTTTATTCAATATTGCAAATAGTGCATGTTCCACAAACAGTGTAGTTGGACACCCCATGGTTATTGCTGATGCTTTTTCCGCTGCAAAAGCAGCTGCAGCCAGACCTTGTTCGCAAGGGAAGTGACCTAACATCACAGGGTCTAAGTGACCGCTGTAAAATGCTACTCGTTTATAGCCCATGCTCGTTTTTTGGGCCAATACTGCCTTCATCACTGCTGAGTCGCAATGTGAAAATATAAAGAATCGTCGCTCATAGTCTGGGGATGCCAGTACCGGAGCAGTTGAAATTGCGTCTTTCAATTCATCAAAGGCCTCCCTCATTTCCATAGTCCACCTCAACTTTTTCTCCCCTTTATTTGCTTCTCTCAAACCCTCAAGCAGGGGTCCTATGTATGAACTGTAATCAAATACCCATGCTCTACAGAAGTTGCACAGCCCCAGAAATTGCTGCAGTTCTCTCACAGTCTGTGGCATTGGAGTGCTTGAAATGGCCTGTGCTCTTTGTGGTGCAATCTTTCTTCCAAGTTGGGATATCAGTTGGCCAATGTAAAGTACCTGTTCCTGACAGTATTGTATCTTATTCATGTCTACCTTGTACCCTTTTTCAGCCAATATCGTCAACATTTTTAAGGAGTCCTCTCTGCATTTACTTTCGTTTGTACTGCAAATTATTATGTCATCCACATACTGTAACACTGTGCTTTCCATTTCAACGTTACTCAAATCCATCTGTATTACTCTATTGAAAATTGAGGGTGATTCACAATACCCCTGTGGTAATCTGGTATGTTTCCATTTTGTATTTCGATAAGTGAAGCTTGTCAAATCTTGTGAGTCTGGGTGTAATGGTATTGAGAAAAAAGCATTTTTAAGGTCAATCACTGTAAACCGTGATGCTTCTGCTGGAATGCCACACAATATTGTGGCCGGGTTTGCTGTTACTGGATATTCTGCTTCTACTATGTTATTCAAGGGCCTGAGGTCCTGTATGAAGCGCCAAGACCCCCCTTTAGCCTTGCGCACTGGGTACACAGCCGTGTTACAGGGTGACTCTGAGGGGACCAATATGCCATTGTTTATAAGGGCCGTTATGGTTTCATATATGCCCTCATCTGCCTCTTTTGACAGTGGGTACTGTTTCACTCTTGGTAGTATTGCACCTTTTTTCAATTTTATCCTTACACCCCCTATGCTTTTTATGCACCCCACGTCATAAGGGCTAGTAGTCCATAATGATTTGGGCACCCTTGACATATCCTCCTCAAAGAAGGGCACTGGGGTGCATGCGGGTGCCTCAAGTGCCATTGCAATTTTCTGTGCTACTTGTTTGTGAGCCACTCTTAGCCATATTCCTACACTCATCATGAACTCCATTTCACCTTCCTCCTTTTCTTCTGAGAACAGCTCCTCATCTGACACCTGGGTCAGCCTACATCCTTATTCTAGTGCTATCACTGCCCTCCATGCTCTCCCTTCTTTATCTTGGGCATGTACAGCAATATAATCAGCTGTTGCAATAATGCTCTCAATGTCCATTACAAACACCTTTCCTTCTGGTTCATTAACAGGTGTTTCTGGTCGGAACAGATAGGCTGCTGGCCTCCTCCATATCTTCCCTTCTATCCCTGGCATCCATGCAAACGCCATGTCTGTTCCATACTGGAATAGCTCGCCATCTACTGGCTCCGCCCTAATCGCTGTCTGTCCACAGTATGCTTGCATAATCTGTCGTGCTGCGAGCATGTTAATCCCTGGAGTAGAGCAAATTATGCCATCCTCTGTAAAGGAGATCGTCATATTCAACCTGTTCATTATGTCCCTCCCCAGTATATTCACTGGTGAGGCACTATAATATAAAAGTGGAACCGACAGATCATAATCTCCAATAGATAAGGGAACGTTATCAGTAAAGGGAACCAACCCTTTAGCCCCAGAAAATCCTTGGGTGTTCATGGCTTCGCCTGACATCTTAAATTTACCTTCCCTTATGCAAGACCGGGTTGCCCCGGTGTCAACAAGGAATGATAATTTTTTGTCACCTATCGTTACCTCTATGCGTGGCTCCTCCGCACTATTAGGTGTTACTGACAGGATGGGACACACCAAGGCCGTCTGTGGGCTGTCCTATTGTGCGTACAATGATTGGCCATTCCCTGTGTAAGGGTTGTGTCCCAAGACCGTCACCCTACCCAATTGCGTTTGTTGAGTTTGGGGTTGCTGTGTTAACGTTACTTCTTGTTGTGGCAGTGGCTGTTGTTGTGGTATTTGTTGTTGTTGTGGGTCACTTCCTTGTTGTAATGTCTGCTGTTGTTGTATGCCCTGCTGTTCTTGTGAGGTCCTAGGTTGTGCTTGTTCATTCCATGCTGGTGTTCCTGGCCTGACCCTACACGTACGTGACATGTGTCCTAATAACCCACAACTCCAACACACGGGTGGTTCCCTGCTTTGCCATGGGAAGCTCCCTGTGTTGTCCTGGTATACTGGTTGCCCTGTGGGGTAGGAATTTCTAAGTCCTCCCACCTGCTGTTGGGCATTATATCCGTATCCTCTCCCTCTCATAAATCCTCCTCTCCCCCTATTATAACTATAATACCCAGCTCCTTGCATTGGGTACCCTCCTCCCATGTTTGGTGCGTGTAATTGCAGTGGCGGGACTTGTTGTGTTATAGTCTGTGGAGGTGCTATTTGAGCAGGATCTTGTGCAGCCACTACTTGTATGGGGCTTTGGGCCATTGGTGTGGGCGTAGTTATTAGTGCCCCTTCCATGGTGTATTTAGTAAGTTTTTTCTGTACTAGTTTAGCCTCTTCTGTTTTCCTGTCCTCTTCCTTTTGTTTCATTTTTCCTTGCCATGTCCTGCAGTGATGTACTATAGTCAGTTGTATTTCTGGCCATGGTTTTGCTTCCATTCCCACTACTTTCTTTAGTGGTTTCTGAACTCCTTCTGGGAGCCCTTGTACTAGTATATGATAAAATATGGCTGGTGTTTTGTCCCATTGTTCTCTAGTTTCCATGCGCCACTTCTCTTGGATATCCTGGATATAATCAACAGGATCCTCATTCTCACGCATCTTACGGGAAGTAATTGCTCCTATGTCTGATGTGTCTGCGTACTGTACTCTCAGTGCCTGCCATAGCGCATGTCTGCAGTTTGCAAATGGTGCCCCATCATGCGATGTGTTTGTTATTGTTACCCCATGGAATCCCGCTCTCTTCCAAATGTCATCCGCTCTATCCCCTAATATTGATATTAACAGGCCTTTTACATCTCCTACTGCTAGTTTCTGTCCTGCGGTGTGTTTTTCCATTTCATATATCCACTTACCCGCACCTCCACTTAGTGATGGGAGCCTACATTTTATATTTTCCTTATCCGTATGCTTCCAAGGGACGTACTGTGGTCTAACCCCTCCTCTCTCCAACAGTGGCATTAAGTTGTGTCTTGTGACACCCTTTATGTTCCACAATATCGAGTCTTCACACCCCTCCTCTTCTTCCGGTTCCTTTACCTCTTCAATTCCTTCCTTATTACCCCTGCTCCTAACTCCTTCTCCATCCTTTCCCCTTTCGTCATTTCCTGTAGTTAATGTGGGCGTGTTTATTTGTCTGTCTTGCCTGCGACTAGGGAGGTCTCTAAGCCGACATGCATAGGGTGTCAGTTCGTCCATGAAGGGCGCGAGCTTTATTCTGCGCAGCGAGCGTGCGGTGGTTGAGCATGTAGGGTGCGATGGGGGAGGGCGTGATGGAGATGGGGATGGTGTGTTTTCATGGGTTTGTCTTTCCACTAGTCCTTTCACTCCCTCCTCACTTCTCTCCAAGTCCTCCCTTCTCCTACTGATCCATGGCGAGTCTATGTTTGTTCGAGTGAGGTATAGCTTATCTAAGCTTTCCCTTTCACTCTTTCTTCCTTCTCTCTCCACTCCTTCTTCCTCCTCACTGCAAAAATCATTCATAAATTGCACCCCCCACTCTGCCTTTTTCCCTTTTATTGTTACTGTCTCTAAGTCTATTAGGTCTATTTCTCCTTTTCCTCTGGTATCAACCGCTCCCCCTAGCGCTGATGTTGTTGCTACTTCTCTACTTCTATATACATCCCCCCATCTTTCACTCTCCCTACTCCTCCCTTCTCTTTCCCCTTCACTTCTCTCCTCCATCTCCCTACTATTTTCCTCCCTCTTCCTTTTCAATTCCTCCATCACTTCGTTGCTCATCTGTTCCAATATTCTTTCATCCTCTTTCTTCCTTTCCCATTTCACTCTTTCTCTCTCTACTATACTTTCTATTATTTTCCCCTCTTCATATTTCTTAGCTGTCTCTGATAGTACCCTCCTCTTCCATATTGCCATTTCCTTTTCTCTTTCTTCTTCTTCCTTCTTCTTCTCTCTCAACACTACTCTTGATACCCTGTCTGCTGCTGCTTTTACCCTTTCAGCTTCTCTCCTTTGCTCCTCATTTTGTTCCCTTAATTTTTCCAATTCGTTCTTACCTTCTTTCCTTTTCCTCACTCTCTCTTTTTCCTCCCTCTCAAGCTGTTTGATCAGTTCATTCTGCTCATCCCTTAGCTTTGCTAATCTTTCCTCTAAAATCTCTTCCTTTTGCCGTAATAGCTCCTCCCCCCTCATTTCACTCTCTCTTGCACTATCCTCGTCTGTTCTTTTTACTACCTCCCTCTCTTCTCCAGTTAGTGAACCTCGTAATTTTAATAATATCTGTGCAGCTACCCACTCATCATGTCCTATCTCTACAGTCTGCTCTTCTCCAATCCTCCCCTCCCCCACTGCCATCTTCCTATGAGCCACATATGGTGGAGGGCTGTATGCCGGGTTCGAGTATCCTTCAGCCGCCCTTAACTGTCCTTCTATTTCTCCTAATTCTCTTAAAGGGTACAACCCTCCTCCCTCCGTTTTGACTCCCGGTGTTATGGGTATCTCTTTGTTCGGTTCCTTTTTTATGTCGTCTGATTTAACAATCTTTTCTCCTCCCTCTCCTCCGTTCCCTGTATTCTTTGCGCTTTCACGCCCCTGTAACCTCTCCTTCTTTTTTAATCTCCTTTTCTTCCGGTGTTTCCCCCATAGTGAACATTCCATTTGGTCCTGGTCGGGACCCCTGGAACATCCTCCATAAGTTAAACACCTCCACATGGTTTGCCAACTTCTTCCCCTTGTATGTATTGTGGAGATGGTTTAGCAGTGAATGTTGGGCATATGGATCGAAACTCCCATTAGGCGGCCATGGTGTTAACATTTTGTTATCCGTTCCCTGGGTCCACACTATACTACTTGATTAATTTCTCCCTATGGGGTGGCAGTGTGGTGCATATGTGTTGTAATGGTGTAGTGAGGGTGTTCCCCCACCCTCCCAACCCTGTCCCGTATGACATAGTGGCGCTCCACTTGTTATCCTTCCCTTCACTAGTAGTTTACAATATACAACCTTATATTGTTTACCTGGCCCCGTAAGTATGGGGACTTACGACAATCCGTTATGTATGGTTTTACAATTGTCGATTCCCTTCTGTTACTACACCCTTACGGCCCCCTGCGGCCGAAGCGCACGCAGCCCCCTGCGGCTGCGTACCCTTTACGACGCTCTTATACAGTCGTCCTGTTTCCCCGTTCTCCTCCCCCTTTTACACTTGCCGTGGCCGGCGTTCTCCGTGCGCAGCCACGCCCCTTTCCCCTTCTCCTTTTCCCGATCCACTTGTTTATCGTTTATCTCCGCGTCCGCTCCCTTATCACATTTCTCTTCCCCACCACTCCCAAAACCAAACTTCCTTGTGTTCGCGCTATCCTATTAAATCCCTACTGGTGACGTCACCGATCTCTTCGAGCTACTGGTACATTCTTATTATGTTCTTTTAAGTTCAAAATACACTTGCAACCTACCCCCGCTAACCCTACAGCTGTCTTCCTGTCACTCCTGGAACAAGGTAATCAAATCAATAATATAATCGGACTGCGCACACTGCGTCGCCTCGCGTGTGATACGCCCGTCAACAGGAGGGCTTAACCAGCCAATTATCTTCCGTATTGGGCAACTAGGTAACTAGCCACCGCCTACAGGGAATCGTCATCTACCTATCGAGTTTCTTGCTCGAACAATAGGGATCCTCGTCTACTCATTGATCAATAAATGCCAAATCGTAGGAAACCACGCACACCCCCACCCTTACACGTAGTCACGACTTAGGCCAATCAGTGCCTTACGAGCGGCCGCACATGATGTTTTCGTGCTCCGCCCTCCCTCTTCCGCGTAACGTAGCCGACTGCTCTCGCACTCGTTTCGCTACCATTCATTCCAGTGGCAACACTAAGTTGTTAGACCTTCGCCGCGCATCTGTACAACACCTCCCTTATTTACTTCCTCCCCCCTCCCTCACAATTTCGCATTGCTTGTTGTGCGTGTCATGCTCACCAAGTTCTCTCGATGCAGGGCCGCTCGACTGCGTGCACCCCTCCAAGCGGCTCGCCACCTCCCCTCGTCTGGACCACGTCTGGACACTCGCCAACCGCGGGCGGGATACTTCTCAACCGGCTCCCAAGGGCCAATATCCGGATTGCGCTGTCCGGTCTTCTCGCAGCTCCGCGATGGTCCTGTAGTCCTCAGAAGGGGGCAACGGCAGAGGGGGCCGCGCCGCCGGGCCTCCTCGCAACGGGAGTGCCTGGAAAAAGTAAAAATAGAAGGTCGAAGTAAAAAAATAAAAAGTCGATCTTAAACAGATCTCAGCAGTGCCTCCAACTTGTCGGGGGGAAATTCTGCCGGGGTCGGCCGGGCCGTCCGCAGACCTCCAGGCAGGGAGGCCCCAACTCCTCCCGTGTATCCCAGTTGAGACAGAGTATGAGACACACACAAGGAGCAAGGTGACTCTGCTGTTTATTAGACAAAACGGCAGGGATGGGTCACGGAGCGCACACGTCCGTCCTGACACACAGACAATCGTGGGGCTCGCAGGCCCTTTTTACTGCATTATGACGCGCTATTTGCATCACTTCAGAAAGTTAACAAAAAACCTATCGCCACTCTTAATTGGTTGCTCGAGTGGTAGGGTTAGTATAGCACACATATAGAGGACAATGTTAGTGGACAAAGGGTAGTCAGGTGATATATCTGGGTTGTCCCTACAATTAGATACATGAAAATTGTTACATGAAGACTCCTGAGGATTGGTTAATATTACTGACGTCAAAGATAAGAGCCCCATGTTCTGATTGGTGCACCCGTGAGCTTCCCAGCCTGAGACCACCGTTGTTCCCAGCTCTCGGTGTACCTGCGATTGCAACAATGTTTCACTATGGGTACGTGCAAACAATGTGAGGATTTATTCATAGTTGGAAGGCTGACCGCTCCCACTGTCGCAGATGTCCATTGAGCCTTTCAAGTGTATCTGCCTGTGTCTCGTAGCGAGGGATCCAGACGCCTTTTCTCTCCTGGGTTTGGCATCTCGTCAGGTTCGACTTGGTCACGTGGGGAGGGACCGTGTTTGAGGCAGAATTCTGCACAATTAATATTGCTTTTCCACTGTGTGTCTGGTTTAATTTGCAGGTGTGACCTTAACGTTGGTGCGCGGAGTGCGAGGTTGCAACATCGTGCCTTTGATGCTTTGTTCTTGGAATGTGGGTTTGCAACATCGCGACCTTGGCTGGTTGTTTCACCGGGCCCCTTCTGCAGGATCAGCAACCAGACTCTTGCTTTGTTAATGTCCACGGGAGCTCTTGTTTGAGGCCTACTTGGGCCTGGTGCATAAGTGGTCCGTTTGGTGCATAGGTGCTTTAAGTTATAGTAGCATATAGTTCCATGACCAGTATCGTGTCTTCATTATATTTCTTATGGTGGTAACTGGTTTCAGGAGAAGCGTGAGCAAGCTTTGTAGATGAGTTCATGACGCGTCTTGCGTTTCTGCATTCTGAAAGCCTATGTAAAAATAATAAAGATGCACGTCCGTGAATATGCCTGTCGCCTACGTCATAGCACTGAGTATATTCTTTGTGTAGATCGGTGTGGGAATGTCCAATGTGTATATTTGTACAGATGTGCTTCCCGTTGTCTAGGTCGTCATGGCATCTCTAACGACGTGTAGATTTTAGTCTAGTTGGTCCGTGCCGCAGGTGTCGGCATGGCCAGTGCGGGCTGTTGGGCAGGCAGATGGACACATCCGTATGTTCCTATACCAGGGTATTTGGTCATCTGGTAAATGGACAAACTCTTCTCGTGGCAGGTGTCTGGGTCGTGACCCTCTAGGCCAAGCGCGAGAGGTGAAGGACGGGAGCCTGGTCTTCCATTCTCCCACTTCAAAATGATTAGGTTTCTTATCCCTTCTGATGTAAAGATATAGTCAATGATGGATGTTGAATTTTCACGTGACCATGTCGGGAGAGGTACTCCTTTATTGTTCACAGTGGGATCAATTAGTAGGATATTACGGATGGATAGTTCTTTGACCCATTTTTTAGCTCTGGCTGATAATGCATTTGACTCCAATTTAAGGCCTTCTTTATCAAATAAATGGATGTTAAGATCCCCTGTAATTATGAATTCTGCTCCATGATTGACTGAGGCAATATTATCAATTTCGTCATATATGGAATCGAGGAACTTGTTGTCACTCATCGCAGTCGGATTCCAATATATATTGAAAATGGTAACGTAGATGATTTCCATACGTTGATCTCGATCTTTGTTAGAAGTTGGTATGAGAATGGACATGTACTGGGCCCAAGGGTGAATGTTCTTTCTTGATACAATTGTCCATGTAGGGTTAATTTTTATAAGGATCAGCATGCCTGATGCCGGTCGGCCTTGTTGAGAAGAGATCGCAGGATTTGTTAGGGTTATAAAGCCTTCACATACTACCTCTTCTTTTAACAAAGTTTCTTGTAGGCATATTATATCAAGTTCAGCAAGTGCAATTGAGCCTTCAGTAAAAAGGTGTTTATGGCCTCTAGTGTTCCATGAGCATAAAGAGACTGTGGACGCCTGGGTTTGATGTCCTGTTGGTTGTTATAGGTAGGTTGTCTTGTTCAGGGGCCAACGGTCTTGGCTCATATTGGATCTTGAATCAGTGTCAGGGATCCGCTCTTGCTCACGCCATATCCCTCGTTTTTTCATAGCCTCATTTGTATAGGTCAAATAATTTTCTCCATCGTTATGTTTTGGATTAACAGACAGATCGTTATGTTTTTTCTGTGTGTTTCGGGCCTCTTTATGTGTGTTCATTTTATTGTAGTGGTAGGAATCCATCATCGCGAGTTTATTGCTGCATTTGTTCCGAACCATTAAATTCGACACAGTAATTTCTTCAGCTTCAAAACCTATGATTTCCAGTTGCTGGTTAGTGGATAATATGCGGTACATTAGTTCTTCACAATAAAAATCAATCTGTACTGATTCCATTTTTCTTTGTTGAGAAATAGAATCACATCGATGTCTCGTGATTTGATGTCCGCCGTTTGTGGAATAGCATTTAGTAGTCGTAGAACATTAGCTCTATTCAAAATTACAGGCTCATCAATATTTGTTGAACTGGGAGCTAAAGAGATTCTAAAAGCGTAGGACCTTTTTTCGGGTTGAAAAAAGTTGGTCTGACTAAAGGTGGATCTGAATGAGGGGGAAAAGTCGTGTTATTGCTTGGTTTCTTTTTCATTTCTGAATGGGGCCATGAATCGTCACTTGACACCTCTGAGTAATCCAAAGAAATGTTCGAGGAGTCCTGAGTGGCCTAACTCATATCTGAGTAATCAAGAGATGAATCTTTGCATTCATCAAGAACGAGTAATGCATCATCTTGCGGATCCAAGGAGATGGAAGCCTCCTGTTTTGAGTCTTCTTGGATAGAAACATCCTCGGTACCACTTTCACTGGCTGGGGATGGAAGAGTCACTTTAGAAGAGGAGTCTTGTTTTATTACTGCCAATAAAACATCTAATGGTTCAGACAGTGGCTGGTCCGCTCTTATGCTAGGCGAGTTTGCTCTAGTATTAGTTGGTATGGTGGCAGTCACAGCTACCGAGTTAGTGGACTTTGGCGTTGTTTTTACTACGTTCTTGATTGTGTTCTCTTGCAAAGATTTTTGTACATTTTGCATTTGCCTTAAGAAGGCCCGCGAGCCTGTTTGAGATCTTTTTGGGATTTTCCTTGCATTTGGTTTGGAATGAAGTTCTTTTCCCACCAAGCCTCGTTTGGTCAGGTCAAAGATATCAAATGGACTATATAATGCCGGTTCATCATTAGAAATGGGCATATCATGGTTTGGGTCCAGAAGACCATTGTTGAATGGTTGCATCTCGTATTGGGTCCACTGATCTATTTTTGGAACATCTATTTGAACAGTACTAGATACAGTTTGGGTTTGTTTTGTTGTCCAAGCAGATTGAGGCAACATCTGTGACTGTTTTTTTGATTTTTACATCCATCATTTTTTTAGTAATGGAAGATACGGTCTCCATCAGGTTTTGTTTGTCAGCACGGTCGACTCTTGCCACTTCAGCCAGACGGCTTTGCCACAATCTTGATGCCTCCGCTTCATATTTTAGTCGTTCCTGTAAGGTTCCAATAAAGCTTTCTAAATGAGTTTGTTTTGTCATGATCATAGCGAGTAGAGTAGCTTGATCTTTGGTTGAGTCCACCATCACTTCTTGTAATTTTAGAAAGGGGATCATAGCTATAGATAGTACAGCTACTAGCGAATTTTGTAGGTCTAACATCGTGGTTGGTAGTCTTTCAGGTAGTTCCGGAGTGTCATTGGATAATTCAGAAATCTTATGTGATGAAAAAGAGTCATGCTCTATGAGGTCTTGAGCAGACTTTGGTGAGTTTTTTATTGTTACCTGGGGTGCTTTTGAGGCAATTGGGGTTGAAGTATTAGTTTTTGGAACTGGAGTATGATTCTGGATTGCTCCAAAGACTTCCTCTCTTTTTTGTTGTGAATCCATAATCGCATCGATCTCGGTTATATCGAGTGATAGAAGCGCAATGCGAATTGAAAGTGGTTTGGATTTCTCGCTATTTATTGTATCAATTGGTAAGTAAGTTGATTGCCATTGTTGTTTGGCTGCTTTAGCTCGTTCCCTAAGGGTTGGTGTGTAGCAAGGATCCTCAAAAGTAGAGTTACATACTAATTCGACCGGTTGATGAGAAAGTACTGTGGACAGACTGGATTGTTTTGTGGAAATCAAGGATTAGGGTTCATGGTGAATATTATGTGTTGATTTGTCTACCTTGACTTGGATAGTCGTTCCCTTTTCTGTTTGTGAAAATTCAGTGAGGATAGCAGGTAGAGGCAATTTTCTATTTGCGATCGGAAGAACGTAAGAAAGAGGTGTATGTTTCAATTTACCTGACGGTGAAAGTGGGTCAGGCTCGTTATTCTGTGTTGTCCGCATTGTTGGTAAAGGACTTACAAGAGTTTGTTGAATTTCCAATGGATTTCGGGCCTGATCTTCAGGCCGGTGTAATTCCGCCGTCACATCTACTTGAGAACTACTATTTAATTTCGGTATTTGCTTTGCTTTTATCATGAGTTCAGCTGGGTTTTTGTTTGCCAAAGAAACCGTTTCTTCTAGTTTGCCTTGAAGGCGAGTATGTGGTTTAGTGGGTTCCATTTTAGTGATTATTATCCCACACACGCAGGATACGGAAGTATTGAAATGACGCGTGTAATAAACTGTTATTAACAAAGGCAGTACTTACCGCCGCACCCAGCAGCAAACAGCCAAAAACAGCCACGCCCTTTACACCACTGCTGGCTTCACGCCGCAAGGGCCGCGGCTAGCAGTTTTTATGTTAGGTTCCTGTGGGAGTGGCAGGAGCAGGTCATGTGACTCAGGTCACGTGGGAAACCAGGAATCAACAGGAAGTAATTCGCTCTCTTCAACTGCTGACGGCTCCAGCCGTCAGACTCACGCGAGTCGGAGCAGGATGATGCTTCCAGATCAGGTAAGCAGACAAGAGCCAGCAGGGTCAGCAAAGCCAGAAGTCCAGCCGCACAGCCAAAAACAGCTGCGCCCTTTACACTACTGCGGGCTTCACTTGACACTTCACTTTATGTAAGTCCACGAGTTGTTGCCAAACTTTTTTGTCTTTTTTTGGTACACCATTTATAAAGAGAATTAAATAATACTCTATTGGACGTTGCACTCCTAGAGTGTGCACATTTTCTGTCAAATAAACTACTTTGCCACGAATGCCTTTCACCAATTCAGAGGGAGGTAATTTTGCTGTTTTTGGTTGAAGGTGTATTATTGCTTGAAATGGGTGTACTGTTTGAATTATGATGCTCTCATACAAATTGAGTTGTTGCAGGGGTTTTGGTAGTGGGAATAATTCCAAATTATTTGTGATAGCACGTGAAGGAGTTTGGTTGTTGTCTTGTCAAGTTTAGTAGGGCAGTAACTGCAACATATTAGGGGTTCACTTATTTGGTATTTGTTTTCTGCTAAAGGGTAGAGAGCTAATTCAAACCATTTGGAATCTTCATTGTCTTCTATTTTGTATGTTACGTCTATAGTTTTTGTGTTACTTTTGTAAAAAGTTATGTGGCAACACACACACACACATGGCTTGATACTTCAGTGGATGTACTTTTAAATTTTAGTATTTCTTTTTTGTATGTGTGTAATAGAAGGTTGCTATGTGCAGAATTGTTGCTAGTCTGTTCTAAAACTATTGCATTTTGTAAGTGGCTTTCACTTCCAAAATGTTTTCTCTGGATACGGTCAATTTCTTCTTGTAGGTATTTGGGTGTACCATGCAGAAGAGTGTTATTTAAATTGGCTAGTTTTAAAGCTGGACTTTTAGCATAGTACAGTTTATACACTAGATTTCTTACATTTGAATGATGTGTTGATATCATTTTGATATCATGGAAGGTGCTTTTGCAAATAGGTCCTGAAATGCAGGCTAATGAATGTCCTTGTAGTCCTGTGTATTTGCGCACTGGACAGGTATCCATATTTTGTAGCACTTCCATTTTCATTTTGTCTTTACCTTTCACATACTGATTGAGGAACTGGCGTAAAGATTTGAAAGATTTGTTCGGAATGTTACACATTGACGTGCACAGCCATTTGTATACTGGACGGTCTGGTTCAGTCGAATGGAGAGGTAATTCTGAGTTTTCTGGGGATACTTTTGTAAGCAGTGTTTCTTGTTCCATGATGGTATTGTTGATTTTTTCATATCCTCGTCCACTGCTATGGATGGCAATTGTGTTTGTTTGATTTGTTTGTATGCTTCTTCATTAAAATATGGTTCTGTGGTCGTTGTATGACTCCATTCACCTCCACAAATATTTAAGAAGTTATTTTTGTTTGCATTCCGTTTATTGAGAAGTTTCATTTGTAGTTTAGTACTTAGTTTTGTTAGTGGTTTCATCCTGTTTGACACTAAAATAAATAACTTCCTTTTCAGAAGGATTGTACTGTCTACAAGAGCTTCTAGAATCAATTTTCTATGGTAGGTTTTAAGGGTTGAGGATGATTTTGCTCCTCTTCTTATTAGATTCTGAAGGACTTTGTGGCGGAACATTTTTGCTAAAATACTTTTTTTACTATGGTTTCTTGCTAGTATATCAGGATTTATAGGAGCAGTGTTAGCAGTAGTGGTAGCTGAATTCTTGTAAAGCATTTTCTGTTTTGTGCCACATTTTGATAGAGGAGCAAAGTTTCTGTAGTTGAAGCTTCCTTTATTTCGCTAAATGACTGCATTAGCTGTTTTGTTTCAAAGTTTTGTACAAACTCTGGTAGAGATGGATGCTTACTTTGGACACTTTTATTTTCATTTGCTCCAATTCTGTGTTCCTTTTTACGGACTTGCTTTTTGGTAGGCATTCTTTGGGGTCTGTTGAAAAAAAGAAGGTATGGGTTGGTCTGTTTTACAATATATGTGTGCTGTGTATGCGTGTATGAGTTTGATGGGGAAGATGTTTGTGGTGGTGTGTGAATGTGCATTGGGCAGTTACAATGAGTTGGGAAGGCTATTTTTCTGTTTGTATGTTACTACATTGTGCTTCAGATGAGAGTAGAAAGTGAGCTAGTGGTGAGGAGAAGCATTAATAGTAAACGTAATGGTATAAAATTAAAACAGCTATTTGTTTTGTAGTACTAACATTCTAAGGCTTGTGTATGTTATTTGTGTTTCAAAAACACAGGGATTTGTGTGCCATTCTGCCTGTTAATCTTTGTTTAATAAATGGGGATTTGTGGGCAGAATGGTTCAGAAATCGATGTATTATTTTGGTGCGCAAATTACATAAATAACCCACACAGTCTCTTTGAGGAACAGTAAGAATATAAAGGTAGTACTGTACTTACATTTTTTCGTGGAATTACCAGTTTTCTTCAGATATGTTGTTTGTAGTGTAGATGCTGTTGATTTTCAGGAGAGTGGTCTTCACTGCAATTGTAAAAGGAGGAAGTTAGTAATTTTGTGTGTTTAAAGCAGTGATGTTAATGTACATGTTCATTTTCAGCTTTCGTGGGAGTATTCTCGTTTGATATCTCAACACAGTGTGTGCGTGCATTTCATTTGACTATGTGCAGCGTTTATATGTTATTTGCAATATGTTAGTTGAACCTGCTTCGCAAATGAGTACAATTTTAGGTACATGAAATTCCCTAGTTTTTTTCAGCTGTGTTGTACATAGCAGAGAGGTTTGGAAGTGATAGGTCATTATAGTAGATGGGAAAAATGTGAATACTTTCATATTATAAGTAGGAATGTGAAAAATCGGGAGCACCTGAGAGGGAGATGTCAGCATAGCAATCGGGAACGTTTATTTTTCTCATACGAAAGCATTGGAAGTAGCATTAATTTAGCATTAATTAGGCGGAAGACAGTAAAAAATAGTGACATTTTTTAAAGGAAAATCCTGTTTCGCGTGTAAATCAGGAGGGTTGGTACGTATGTATAGGTTATGCAGGAGATAGTAAGAAGTAGCGTGATTTTTCAATGAAAAATCAGAAGTCTCGCGCTTAAAGCGGGAGCGTTTGTATGTATGTATTGGCTATGCAGCTTTAGTGGCATTAATTAGTTTAAATGGAAACATAAGAGTTGCACATGTACTCTGAATAAAATATGCATACCTGTACTTTGTAATCCTGCATGTGGGTATGCATGGAGCTGTAAGTAGAAATCCTGGACACTTGCACAGTAGTTTTTGTAGTAGCTGCTTTGCAATGATATGAGACTTGTATTCAGAGTGATCAACAGTACATTTGAAGTGCGGAACTCTGATGACGGAGTTAGATGTAGAGGTCTTGGATGTGATTGGTGGATGGTTGTGTGACTGCTTAGGTGTATCCAATGAGGGAATGGATTCGCGAGTGATAGGAAAGGGTAGAAGGGCTGGCTAAGAGTTACATGCCGCATGGACACCACGCTTGTCCGCGGGTAGGGCGTGCCACATACAGGGTTTTACAGCAAATCCAGCATGTAAAGGGGACTATAGGCATCAGCCAATCAGATGTTGACATTGTTGATTTGCTTAGAAAGAGAGTGTGTGTAGTGAAGATGGCAGAGGTGGAGACCGTCAGGGTGTTGGCGCTCGGAGACATTTTTGTCCATGGTTTACAGCACTGTTCAGAATGTAGGCATGTGGCAACCAATTTCGATGTAAGAGGAGTGGAGGTGGTGTGGAGCACTGCAACTGATTGCAATGTAGAGGCAATTCTGCAAGTTTGCAGGGATATGCGTGGGATGACCAGTCCCCATGTGGTAGTTTAGCACTATGGTACTTGCCATTTGGGCTACGTGAGTTCACCTACTTTGTTGGGAGATTTGGGACAGTTGGTTCAAGCAGTCATTAACATCTTTCCAACTGCGAAAGTATTTTTTCTGGCTTACTCCCTAGAGCAAAATGGGACAGTTCTGTTTTTTGTCCTGATCAAAGTATTGGTAGGTGTGCCATCAATCGCGGCATGCATGCTTTCATGTTTAAAGCTGGTTTGTTTTTCTGCAGCCACGAGAACATTGTTTCAAGTAATGCGGCTTATTTTGAAGCACATGGTGTTTCTTTATCTTTTTTGGGAAATGCCATGTTCTTTTTGAATGTAAGTCTTGCTTTGGAGAAGGTTATGTGATGATTGTAGGAGTAAAATAAAAAGAAAAAAATATATAGAAAATAACAGGTGTCTTTTAGGCATCTGCAAAAAAAACAAAAAAAACGGCTCTTTTCAGAGCCCACCTTAAAGGGGAAAAGGGGAATACTATTTAAATGTACAGTTGTCACGCTCAGATCCTCTATATGTCCGCGGACATGGCGATAGTCTGCAGGCAGCGCGTATTACATAAGGGGATTCTTGGGTGGAGAGGCATGCAAATAAGAATGAGCGGAGCTAGGGATTGGTCAGTAAAGTACAGTGGGTGTGTTGTGAACGGTGAGATTTAGTGAGAACGTCTTTTTCCTGAGAGGAGAACAGAGAGCTATGGCGGTGTGTGCTCGAAAACAGATTATCTGGATTTTGGGAGACTCATGGATACATTGGTTGAAGGTGCATGCAGAACGTTGCAGTATATCTGCGGATCTTGGATTCCTTCATGTGGAAGTGCACTGGCATGCAGCGCGTGGAATGAACTGGCTGGACTTGGTACCTCTCTGTGCTACTTTATAGACAGAGCGTCAACCTGATATAATTATCATTCATTGTGGAGGAAACAGATAAGGGCATGTCTCTGGAATTTCTTTGCAATTTGCAATGAAGGAATGACTTGAGAAGGTCATGGACATGTTTCCAAATTGCCAAGTCATTTTTTCTTGTATTGCACTAAGACAAATGTGGCTGCGTTCTGCTTTATTTGGTCCACAAATGGAGAAAGCGAGGCGCACTGTCAATAAGGCTGTTTGTGCCTTTCTAAGAGATGCTGGCATGTCCTCTTTCCACAATGAAAATATTATGTTTCAGAGCACATTCATTTTTCGCAGAGATGGAGTTCATTTTACATATACTGGCAATCAGATTTTTCTTCGAAATGCACAAAATACATTGCAAGCTTTTTTGGATTTCTAGTCACCTATTTTGCATTACATTTTGACGAATCCAAGTTTTTCAAACACACAAAACACCACAAAAAGGCTCTTTTCAGAGCCACCAATTACTCCCAGAGAAAAGTGCACTGGTTTTGCTACAGTTGCACCCTAAAATTTTGTATGTCCTAGGACTGTCCGTGGACTTTTTGAAAAATGCACGGGGGCATACACCGTTTACTTGATAGTTCCATTTTTAAACTGAAAAGGCGGCTCTGAAAAGAGCCTTTTTTTAAAAAATGTGTTGTTTTATATTTTTGGGGATTTTTTACACACAACACACTAGGAGAGGAGGGGAAAGGAGGGTGAGGAAGGGACACCAAGCACGGGGATAAGAAAGGGCAGGTGGAGAGAGAAAGATGTAGGGTGGGCCTTATTTAGGTAGGTAGCAGTTCTTCTGGTGCTCCGTGACCGTAGTCTCGCAAGCACTTCGAAGACTCTCCCCCCTGCAGAGTACTGCGTCACAGTACATACACAATATTGTGACCCTCGAAAGGTAAAGGTCAACAGCATCGCGAATGGCCTGTGAGGCAGCTGGAGGCATGCGTTCTCCCACAGGAGTGTCTCTTGTGGTGAGAGGATCGGACACAGAGGATGCTGCAGAGGAACTCAACCTACTACGTTCTTTACATGGTACCACCTTGCGAATGTCCGCACCGTGGAACGACGTTAGGAATCGCTTCATGGTTGTCGTACCAAAGCTGTACGCACCAGGTCTCCCACGACTCAGCACCAACTTGCACTGTTTACTGGTGACCAGGTTCGCAAATGCTTTTGGTACGTTACCAAAAACGGTAAACAACTGCCACACCCACGACTTCCGGCGAGTGCTGGTAGTAGGGAGTTCCTCCATCTCATTCTCTTCATCCTCTTCTTCCTCGCTCTCTACATCCTCATGCGTATTTCCCTCTGCAGGCCCTTGGGGAGGGGGTGGTGCTGAGGCTGATGTAGCAACAGCAGCCATGGATGCCATTAGGGTTGGTGAGATAATCCCTGCTACAGCACTAAAGGCAGTAAAACTCAATCAACAATCGCCAGAATTATAATGAAGATGGGCTCGGGGTGTGGCCTTTTATAGGGGTGGAGGGGTGTGCCTCGTGACCATATCGATCACTTAAAAGCATTGAAAAAGTTCCAAACAATATGTTGAAAGCTAGGGACATTGTATGGGACATGTGAAATGGTGATTTTGTATTGTAAAATAATTTGGCATGTCTGCATAAGTTCTATTGAAATGTTGCGGAAGCGGAAAAAGTGCGCAAATTAGGACACACGCTCAGCGTGGGTGCGGTCACATGATGACGTTGTGAACGCATCTGCGAAGGAAATGGGTGCCCGCAGGACACCAAATGCACAGGAACGGTCGTGCGCATGCGTGCGGGTGTTCTAAGGACAGTGTTTGGATCCTGAAACTAATTAAAAGTGCGACACAAGTGAGACGGATAGTTACAGACAGGCGCGATGTTCGCAAGACTTACGGGTGTGGTGCGCATGTGCGTAGATGTTCTGCTGACTGCACGGCCAGGTATAGTGTCCTTAGGATACCTCCATTTTGTTTGGCTACGGACATGCCGGACACCGTGCCTGTTCTACGGACAGTTCCATCTTGGCTGCGGACGGTACGGACAGGTATAGTGTCCTTAGGACACTCCCATTTTCTTCATTTACGGACATCCCGGACACCCGGTGTGTTCTAAGAACAGTTTCATCTTGGTTGTGAACAGTACGGAGAGGTATAATGTCCTTAGGACGCGTACATCTTGGACAGCTGGTGTGTTCTAAGAACAGTTCCACTTGGTTGCGAATGGTACGGGTAGGTGTATTGTCCTTAGAACATCCATATTTTATTAATTACGGACAGGCCGAACAGGCACGCTGTCCGCGGACATTTTAACTCTTTAAAAAAAAAAAAATTAGACCCAAACAATTCCTTTAAAACTAACATAACATTTTTATTATTAAACACATATACAGCAATTAAGAGAGAGAGGGGGAAGCAGACACTGAAACAAATATAGGGGAATTAGGGATTTCCACAGGCTGGTTGTGAGGGGATGAAGGGATGGAAGTTTCATCAAAACGTTTATGTTGATCTTGAGGGTTTGGGGATAGTTCACTGGGAAATGGAGAAGGGGGACAGGTACAGGAAGGACAGTGATATCTGATTTTCCCTTTCACATGGTCCTCCACAAATTGCCTTTAAGCATTAAAATTCTCTTTTAACATGTCCACTTTGTCTTCTATGCGTTTCAATGTGTCTTGCACATTGTCTTTTGGTGGACTTTCTTCAATTTTTACCTGGTCTGTTAAAAATAAATTACATGGCCACGGTAGTGGCCATGTAGTTATGGTTAAGTTGCTGTTTCCATAGGAAGAGCACTTTTTGGGCGGCTTATAACTTCGCTCTCCCTGGACGGATCCTCATCAAACTTTGCAAAACAGGTATTTGGGTCACCCTGAATTTTTTTGAAAAGTTTGGTGAGGATTCGTCTAGGGGGGGGCAAAGTTATAGGGGGGGTCCCAAAACTTTTTTTCCCCATAGACTGAATGGGAAAAAGAATTTGCTCCCGTCTACAGCCCAAACCGCTGGATGGATTTTCACCAAATTTAGACCAGGAGCAGCGGCTTTGTCCCAAAAGCGTGCTTTTGCAAATTTGGTGAAAATCCGTCCAGTAGTTTTTTTTAAAATGACCAAAAACTAGGTAAAAAAAAATTAGTGATATCTGTGTTCGGTCCGCGGACAGTGTCCTGATTGGCCAATCGGCTTGCGTGATGTTCGCAGACATGCAACGTGTTCACTGATTGGACAGCGTGGAGCGTGAAGCGCGTCAGATTTTCAGTAGCGTCCGCCATCTTGGATTTGCGGTCGTCCGCGGACAGCACAGTGAAACTTTGTTCAAAATTTGTATTTAGTAGAGTGTGTTGGTGTTTAGGAGTGTTTGGGGAGGGTGGGAGTGTATGAGATAGGATGAAAGTTGTGTTTTTTATGTGTTAGACGTTCTTTTTGTGTTCGATTTGTCTGCGGACATCACTGGTGTTCTGAAATGTTCTCAATAAACTGAATGGGGGTGTTCTGAGGACTCAATATGTGTCCGTTTTGTTCGCAAGCAAACTGAAACTGTTCTAAGAACACTCGCAGTGTCCTGAAATGTTCGCAAATAAACAAAATGGGGGTGTCCTGAGGACGCTGTCCGTATTGTTCGTTGTCAATTTGAATATGTTCTAAGAACACTCGCGGTGTCCTGAATTGTTCGCAAATACACAAAATGGGGGTGTTCTGAAGACGTTGTCGAACACTCGCTGTGTCCTGAAATGTTCGCAAATATGAATGGGGTTGTGGCTGACAAGTTGAATGTGTTCTAAGAACACTCGCAGTGTCCTGAAATGTTTGCAAATAAACAAAATGGGGGTGTCCTGAGGACGCTGTCCGTATTGTTCTCTGTTAAGTTGAATGTGTTCTAAGAACACTCGCGGTGTCCTGAAATGTTCGCAAATAAACAAAATGGGGGTGTCCTGAGGACGCTGTCCGTATTGTTCCCTGTCAAGTTGAATGTGTTCTTAGAACACTCATGGTGTCCTGAAATGTTCGCAAATAAACGAAATGGGGGTGTTCTGAAGGCATTTCTAAGAACACTCCCGGTGTCCGGGGAATGTTCATAAGGGGTGTCCTGAGGACGCTGTCCGTATTGTTCTCTGTCAAGTTGAATGTGTTCTATGAACACTCGCGGTGTCCTGAAATGTTCGCAAATAAACAAAATGGGGGTGTTCTGAAGGCATTTCTAAGAACACTCCCGGTGTCCGGGGAATGTTCATAAGGGGTGTCCTGAGGACGCTGTCCGTATTGTTCTCTGTCAAGTTGAATGTGTTCTAAGAACACTCGCGGTGTCCTGAAATGTTCGCAAATAAACAAAATGGCGGTGTTCTGAAGACGTTTCTAAGAACACTCCCTGTGTCCTGGAATGTTCGTAGGGGGTGTCCTGAAGGTGTAGTCCGTATTGTTCGCTGGCAAGTTGAATGTGTTCTAAGAACACTTGCAGTGTCCTGAAATGTTCGCAAATAAACAAAATGGGGGTGTCCTGAGGACGCTGTCCGTACTGTTCTCTGTCAAGTTGAATGCGTTCTTAGAACACTCATGGTGTCCTGAAATGTTCGCAAATTAACGAAATGGGGGTGTTCTGAGGACACTGTCCATACTGTTCGTTGTCAAGTTGAATGTGTTCTAAGAACACTCGCAGTGTCCTGAAATGTTCGTAAATAAACAAAATGGGGGTATTCTGAAGACGTTTCTAAGAACACTTGCGGTGTCCTGGAATGTTCGTAGGGGGTGTCCTGAAGGCATAGTCCGTATTGTTCGCTGGCAAGTTGAATGTGTTCTAAGAACACTCGCAGTGTCCTGAAATGTTCACAAATAAACAAAATGGGTGTGTCCTGAGGACACTGTCCGTATTGTTCGTTGTCAAGTTGAAAGTGTTCTAAGAACTATCGCGTTGTTCTGAAATGTTCATAGGGGGAGTCCTGAAAACGCTGTCCGTATTGTTCGCTGGCAAGTTGAAGGTGTTCTAAGAACACTCATAATGTCTGCGGACATTAAAAATTTCCATAGACCATAGTTGAAATGTTTGACTCTATGGATGTGATATGCTGCGGTGGTTGTTGCCAGGGCATAGAGTCTTGGGTGCATGGCCATTTGGCCATTTGGCCATGCACCCAAGACTCTATGCCCTGGCAACAACCACTGCAGCATATCACATTCATATTTGCTTATAACTTTGGGTGAAAAACAAATGTATAAGGAACAAAGGTATTAGATACTATGGATGTGATATGCTGCTATGGTTCTCCTTATTATTGTATACTTACTGTTTGGTCTAGTAACGGGAGTCCATGTTTTTCTTGTTAATTTATGTGATAAAAGAAAATAGCATGGTAGTATTAGTATTTTGTAATGACTTATTACATTGTATAATCAATATACTTTTTTTTTGGACCCCCATATTTAGTACATTACAAATCAGAGTACTGTGCAATTTGCTCAGTTTCTGTATTTGCTGCTAAAACCATTGGGTCTGTGGGAGAAAAAAAAATCCATGTTTGATTAAAAAAAAAACTTTTTCTGTTATGCTACAGTTTATTTGTTTCTTTACAGTGTTCACTTGTTGTTTCTGGCTAATGCTTTATACTTTGGCTTGTATTTTTTTGGAGCAGTAACATATTATTTGTTGTTTTGATATTATAAAATTTTGGAGCAGTTAGATACCAATTGGCGTATTCTAACTATCTATTTTTTTATATATTTTATTGGTATTGATTTATCTATTTGGATATTGTTAAATTTTGGGACAGTTAGATACCAATTGGCGTATTCTAACTGTGTATTTTTTGGTGTAATTTAGTGGTATTCATTTATCTGATTAGTTGTTGTAGAATATTTGAGCAGGTAGATAGCTTTTGGAGTATTCTAACAGTTTATATTGTTTTAACACAAGTTTACTTAGGGTTTAAATACAGTTTTGTTATCAAATTTTGGTTTTAAGAACATCAAATAAGCGTTTGTAAGATTTCCTGGTAATCTCTGCTTTAGAGTAATGGTACTATCATTACATTTAAACCATCCACATTTCTTTTTTATGTATGCAGTGTAGTGCCCTGAATTGGTTGTGGCTCCTGCGTGGTAGATTATACCTATTGTTGTGAAGGTTTTCTTACCAAGTGATATTTGACCATGTGTGAATCCAGTCAGCTTGCAGTTGTTTTTGGTACCATCTGCATTGTAACGTAGAAGCATTAGTATTATGTATTTACTATGTGTTTGCATTACTAACGTGGAGCGATTATCTGAATTTCAGGTAGAGCATAATCTACCATGGTTTGTACAAGTCGCTGAAATGGAATGGATTCACAATTTGGTATTGATATATATATATATGAAGCGTTCATTGGGGATTTCTTCTTGTGTCACATTGTTGCAGTGAGTGCATGTATGTTTCCACATGTATGAAATCTGAAAGATTTCATTTATAGCTATGTTTTTGTTTTCCAGTACTTGTAGTAAGTACATTAGACATTCTTGTGGCTCTTCCTGTGAATTTATAGTGAATTTCACCATTCCAGCACAGTAGTCCAATTGTTGTCTTATTCCAAAAACACTATACGTGTTGTCAGGATTGTTTGCTGCATTTCTGTGAAGTACTAACATTTGCAAACACAATGGGTCTGTACTGTGTAAGTAAATGTTGTCAACAATTGGTGGTAATTGAAATAGAATATTCATTGCTACATTTGCGTAGCAACTTACACCAACTATATTTGAGAATTTAAATGGTCCAGGTAGTTCTGTATCTAACTGCTTTTTTTGGAGTTTGTCTTCCTTCTTTAAAGAAGCACTTGGTTTACTTTCCCTAATTGATTCTTTTTTGCTTGTGGTACTTGATGAAGTATTAGTTTCTTGTACTCTCTTTGGAGGATTTGCAGTGACATCCTGTTGCATTTCTGTTTGATTTATTTTTCTTTTATAACATTTTACTTTTTGTGGAACAGAATATGTGTTTAGGTGGGGGGTATATAGTGAGCGAAGTCTATTGTATTCTAAAATGCAAGGAATATCAGCGTTTATTTTACTTGCATCAAAGTGGATTAGAAATAGACCGTCAAGTGTACGTAAGCGTGATAGTGCTACATTGCTCATGCCTTCTTTAAAGACTGTGTTACCAATATCTATCATTGCTTTGTCTAGGGTAAGACCTTGTGATTTATGAATCGTGACTGCGTATGCAAGAGTTAGAGAAAAATTTTCTCTGCGTACATACATATCTTTGAAGAGAAGGAATCTAGCTGTTGAGCGTCCTATCCTTTTTACTTCTGAAAGTTTGTCAAAGAGTATATTGACAAACTGAATTTTGTTGTCGCGTGGGTATGTTTGAAAGCCAACAACTGTACCCAGTGCTCCATTAACTAGTCCTTGGTCCACGTCAAGGTTACGTTTAAGCATTACTCTGCAATTTAAGGATAATTTTAATATCTTTTCTAAGCCTGCTGTGTTTGAGATTGATTTTTCTAAACTATTTAGTCTTGTTGTGGCTTGGTCACACATGGGTAGTGTCATACCATGTACATCTAGTTTGTCTGTGGCGCTAATTTCCATGATTGGTTGCATTTCTTTACTTATCATGATTTCATTGCATTTGAAACAGCTTGCAAGAGTTGGCATTAAGGCCATACAATTGACATTTTTGTGGGCTAATTGTTCCATAACATCTGTAGCACATGCATTATCGCCATAAAGTGCATTAATGTGCTGGGTTTTCAATATTGCTTCTGCTTCTTTAGAAAGTATACCAACTCTGATACTTTTTAAAATGTTGGCATAAGTGAGATCTGCAGATTGCTGCATGTTTTCTGTTAATTCTCTGTATTGGAAATGCTGCCAAAGGTTGACATTTCCAATGCTGCCAACAGTTTTACGGCAGAGTTTGTGTCCTAATGTTTTAAACATAGGCTCACCTTTTACTGGTTTTAATTGAAGCAGATCCCCAAAAACAGTAATGTGTTTTCCTGCAAAGAGCTCTTCATAGTCTGTTCTGAGTACTTCTTGTAATCTGAGATGAATCAAAGCTAACATCAGGTTGGAGACCATGCTTGCTTCATCTATTAGTAGCATTTTCATTTGTTTCAATACTCTGCGTAATTCCATTGCAGCTTCTGCAGAAGGTTTGTAATAGTGTAATTTGTTCTGGTGTTCTACTGGTAATAGTAGTAATCGGTGTAATGTAACACCACCTATGTTGTAGGCAGCTAAACCTGTGGGGGCAGTGACAACAGCTGACAGTTTGTTGTTTGTCAATTGTTGAAGGAACTTACTAATGATTTTGATTAGGAATGTTTTGCCAGAACCAGCTTCACCACTGACGTACAGTAGTATAGGTTTATAATTATGGCAGGAACATTCTTTATTTTCATGTTTTACACCATGTGCAATTTGTTTTGTTACTTCTTGAAAAATGCTACTTTGCTCATTGTTTAATTTTGATTGTAGTATAGTTAAGTCTTCCTTATCTTCATACTGACACATGGTGTTTTCTACTTCTATCATAGCTAATTCTGCCTCATTTATTATTAGTGGTTCTCCCAGTGGTTCTTGGCTTCCTGTTACAGAAGGTTGACTACTGTCAGGAGTGTCCTTATCTAGTTGGGCTTGGAGTTCTTCTTCATGTTGCTGTTCATTGTGCAACATTATTTTGTACTGTGTAAAGTTTACATCAGTTATATTGCTTTCATTTGCTTTGAAAGCATCCTCATATGAGTCATAGTTATCTAGTAATTGTTCTTCTTTTCTCCATGGTTTGAAGAGTTGTAGCAGGGACATGTAATATACTTCTTTATGTTGAGGAGTCTTTAATGACAATTTGATATGATTAATTAAATTTGGTTTAGTGAGTTTAACTAAGCTGCCTTCACAGTTTGTTACTCTATATTTACCTTTTTTTTCATCAGGTTTCATATTATTTTTGTATGTGTAGTTTTGGGCTATGTGGTATAGACACATGTTTTCAAAAGTATTACTTCTGTTTGGGTAGTATGTGTCCAATAAATTGCTTTTTAAAATGTCTTGGCTGTTGGGATCATGTTTGGCTATTGTTTCTATATCTTCATATGATTTTAGAACTCTTTTTCTAGATTTAGCTGGACCAAGACTTAGCCATACTATATTTTCAGATTTACCATACAATGCAGTACCAGTTAAACGATCAGCTGCTTCATATGATCCACATTCTCTATGGGTGAGCATTTTTATGCCCAAGCTGTATAATTTCTGAGATATTGTTTTATCTGATGACAGGTCATTCCAGAGGTCTTGGAGCTCTGTCTTTTCTGCTTTAGTTAAGTATGCTGTGACATATCGTGCAACTGCAGTAGAATTGTCTGCAATGTACTGCACATCTATGTTTGCATTCCTTAAGTGGGCAATGATTGCATTATAATCATTGATATATTTTTCTTCTTCTTTTCTTTTTATGTGATATATATTTTTAGGTGACTTACCTTTAACACTATGTCTAACTGAAGACATGAGGTTGTTCACTTGACCTGTATTTGTAACTGGTCTAGGGAAACCAAATCGGCATTTGGTGTAGTATTTCCCTTTGTTTTTGTATTTGCGACGACAATATTTTTCACATTTGTGTCTTTGAAATTGTAAAATGTGTGCATGAAGATCACTATTTGTGGCTTCTGATGAAATTTCACAAGTGACATATTTTTCAAAAAACTGTAAAACAGTGGCATCACTGTCTTGACCAAATTTAGGAGCATCTTTAATCCATAAAAGCATGTGGATATGTGGTGCTCCTCTGGCTTGGTATTCTTTTCTCCAAAAGAAGTGTTGCACTTCTCCAAGGGGGGGGAACAGTTTTATTACAAATAAAATGTAGCATAGCAATGAAGCGATGGTGAAAATATCTTGAAACATTAACAGGATCCAAAGAACAAAGTTCTCCAGGTGTTAGTATATCTATGTTTGTTTTGTTTTTATTTGATATGCGTAGGAAATCATGTAAATCTTCCCATGCATATTCTGCACAACTTAATGTAACAAACCAAGTGGGTGGGCCAAGGTTTCTGATCATACATCTCCATGACGTCGAAACCAGTACTCTTTAGTACCACGCATATTTGCTAATAGATTTGTAATATTTGATTGTAAAACCTCATCCTTTTGTTGCACTTTTTCTAATAATTGTGTAGCTGTCATATTTTGAAAGTGTGATCCTGATTTTAACATGTGGGCAAATCCGTAACATAAAGTTGCTAGTTCACTTTCAAAGAGTAGGTGAAATATGTATTCCACATTTTGCCTAAATCTGGGATCTTCAGAATACATCTATGAGCGGTATTCTGAAGCTGATATTTGAATAGGTCTATCATCATACCTTCCTCCTTTGCCAGTAGGAAAGAGTAGAGGAGAAGCATGTGCTTCTATACTTTTTTCCCATATGCGGATTGGCGATCCTTTGTTTGACGCATTTGGTAAGTTTCCAGTACATCTTCTACGGTGTCATTACAGTGCAAAGGATGAATTGTATTTGATATTGTAGCAGGATCTAGTAGCTCAAATTGACCAGCTTCTTGTGTTTCTTGAATTATTTAAGTTGTATCTTTCAAGTTTTCTTCAATATTAATTTCTTTGTAATATTCATTATTCTCTTTAAGATATTGGAAGGCTTGTCTAACTGTATATAAATCTACCAGCTGTTGCCATATTTTTTGGTCTTTTGTAGGTACTCCATTTACTAAGATAATTAAAGATTGCTGCATTGGACGTTGCACTCCTAGAGTATGCCATTTTCTTTTAGATCTAATGGTAAATAAACTACTTTTCCACGAATGCCTTTTACCAATTCAGAGGGAGGTAATTTTGCTGTTTTTGGTTGAAGGCGTATTATTGCTTGAAATGGGTGTACAGTTTGAATTATGATGCTCTCATATAAATTAAGTTGTTGTAGGGGTTTTGGTACTGGGTATAATTCGAAATTATTTGTGATAGCATGTGAAGGAGTTTGGTTGTTGTCAAGTTTTGTAGTGCAGTAACTGCAAAGTATTAAGGGCTCAGTTATTTCGTATTTGTTTTCTGCTACAAGGTAGAGAGCTAATTCAAACCATTTAGAATCTTCATTGTCTTCTATTTTGTATGATAGGTCTACAGTTTTTGTGTTACTTTTATAAAAAGTTCTACGGCGACATACACATACATGGTTTGGTACTTCAGCTGATGTACTTTTAAATTTTAGTATTTCTTTTTTGTATGTGTTTAGCAAAAAGTTGCCATGTGTAGAATTGTTGCTTAATTGGTTTAAAGCTATTTCATTCTGTAAATGGCTTTCACTTCCAAAATATTCTTTCTGGATATAGTGAATTTCTTCAAGTAGGTCTTTTGCTGTACCATGTAGAAGGATGTTATTTAACTTTGCTAGTGCTAAAGCAGGACTTTTAGCATAGTACAGTTTATAGACTAGATTTCTTATAGTTGAATGATGTGTTGATATCCTTTTGATATCATGGAAAGTGGTTTTACAAGTAGGTCCTGTAATGCAGGCCAATGAATGTCCTTGTAGTCCTGTGTACTTGCGCACTGGACAGGTATCCAAATTTTGCAGTAATTTAATTCTGATTTTGTCTTTGCTTTTCACATATTTATTGAGGAATTGGCGTAAAGATTTGAAACATTGTTTGGGAATGTTACACATTGACGTGCATGGCCATTTGTACACTAGACGTTCTGATTCAGTTGAATGGAGGGGTACTTCTTGTTGCTTATGGTATTATTCACTTTTTCATAACCTCGACCACTGCTATGTATGGCAATTGTATTTGTTTGCTTTTGTTTGTACGCTTCTTCATTAAAATATGGTTCTGTGCTCGTAGTGTGATTCCATTTACCTCCGCAGATACTTAAGAAGTTCTTCTGTTGACATTTCGCTTATTGAGAAGTCTTTTTTGTAATTTAGTTATTAGTTTTGTTAGTGGTTTCATTTTGTTTAACAGTAAAATAAATAACTTTGTGATTTGGGGTGTTCTGGAATGTATGTGTGCTGTGTGCATGAGTGTTTGAGTAAGATGATAAAGATGATAAAGATATATGTAATGGTGTGTGATTGTGCATTGGGAACTACAACTAGTAGTGATAGGTATTTTTGAATTTATGTGTTACTAAACTGGGGTTCAGATGACAAAAAAAAGTAAGCTAGTGGTGTGGAAAAGTACAATAGTAAATCTAATGTATACAATTAAAACAGTTGTTTGTTCTATAATATTATTATTATTATTATTATTATTATTATTCTGAAAATTGTAGCGGTTCAGTTGGGTAATTTGTGTGTCCAAAAATAGGAATTTGTGGGCCATTCTGGCTGTAAATCTCTGTTTAAGAAATGGAGATTTTTAGACAAAATGGTACACAATCTCTATTTTTAGGCACCAAGATAGCTTGTATTAATGTTATAGTATGTTTGATTAATAATACAAATATTATGGTGATATTCTACTTACTTTTTTTCTTAAATTAACAGGTAACTTCTTAGTTCTCCTTTGTTCTTCGAATTCGGCTGCTTCTTTTCAGTAGACTGGTCTTCACTGCAATTGTAAAAGCTTTGAATTAGTAACTTTGTTTGTACATAGCGCTGTTTTTAATTTAGATATTGATTTTTTTAATTGAAATCCTCAGTGCCTTCTTTAAAACCATTAAACTAATGTATTTACATAAGATACATTGCATCAGTTCAGTACATATGATATGTTCTTAATGAACAAATTGTATTGAATGACTAACTGTAGCAAAAAAAAATATCTTTACTATGTCTTGTGAAATTTATAATATACCAGTGAATACCACTATTTCTGTAAGTAAGCTGTTCTAGGTAATAGCGCCTCAATGTCATGTCTAAATTAAAGTAATTAAGTAAATAAATAAATAAAAACAAAAAAATATGAAATTGTATAAGTATTTTTTTAAAGATTTAAATAGATTTTGCTTGCATGCAATTTTGTTTGAATATATGTAGTCTATATATTTCATTTAAAAAATGTTAGTTTAACATGATTTGAGTGTGTGTGTATAAAGAAAGTAAATAGTATAACGGTTTATATGGGATAGTTGATTTTAGGATATTGAAAAAAATACAGTAAATTCATTTTACAGATTACACAAGCTAAAAGTCTGTTTGAAAATGTGTTCATCTACTGTACAGAAAATATGCATACCTGAAGTTTGGGTTCATGCATATGGATATGCATGGAGCTGCAAGTAGAAATCTTGGAGACTTGTACAGTATTTCTGGTAGATGGTGCTTGCCAATGATATGACACTTGTACTCAGAGAGATTCACAGTACATTTGCAGTGCTGATCTATGATGATGCAGTTAGATCTAGAGGTCTTGAATGTGATTGGTGCATAGTCATGTGATTTTTTAGCTACATCCAATGAGGGAACGGCAGAGAGAGTGAAGTGGAAATGGTAGAAGGGCTGTTCATGTTACGATATGTCCGCGGACATGGCGGTAGTTCGCAGACATTGTGAGTTACATCCGGGGATTTTTGGGTTCAGAAGTCATGCAAATGAGAATAAGCACTGAAAGGGATTGGTCAGGAAAGTTTAGTGGGTGTGTTGTGCCAGGAGAGAGTTTCTCAGATACTCTTTTTGCTGAGAGAACAAAAGATAGCTATGGCTGTGTGTTTCAGAAAACAGATTGTTTGGATTTTGGGAGATTCGTGGATACATTGGTTAAAGGTGCATGCAGAAAGCTGTGGAGTAGCTGTAGATCTTGGATTCCCACATGTGGAAATACACTGGCATGGAGTACGTGGAATGAAGTGGTTGGACTTGCTACCTCTCTGTGCTACTTTGGAGACAGAGCAACATCCAGACATAATTGTAATTCATTGTGGAGGGAACAGTTTAGGACATGTGACTGGAATTTTTTTGCAATTTGCTATGAAAGATGGACTTGGGAAGGTTATGGACATGTTTCCTAATTCTCAAGTGATATTTTCACGGATTGCGCAGAGACAAATGTGGCTTCCTTCTTCTTCATTTGGTCCACAAATGGAAAAAGCAAGACACAATTTTAATAAGGCTGTTTGTGCCTTTCTAAGAGATTTTAGCATGTCCTCTTTTCACAATGAAAATATTATGTTTCGTAGTACATACATTTTTCGCACAGATGGAGTCCATCTTACTTATGCTGGCAATCAGATTTTTCTGAGAAATGTACAAAATGCATTGCGACCTTTTTTGGAATTACAACAACCATTTTGAAGTAGGTGTTAAGCATTTATAATTTTTGACTTACAAACACTACCCAAAGGCTCTGTTCAGAGCCACCATTTCTTCCCAGAGAAAATTGCAATGTTTGTTATGGGGTAGCAACCCAATTTTTTAATTGTTCGCAAACTGTCCGCGGACTTCTAAAAAATACAAAGGACCCTGCTTCATTTATTTTCACTTCTATTTTTTAACTGTGAAAGGCGGCTCTGAAAAGAGCCTTATTTTTTTTTTGATTTTTGATATTTTTTTTTTTTTGGTTTTTTATACACGACACACTAGGAGAGAAGGGGAAAGGAAGGTAAAGGGGGGACACCAACCACAGGGATAAGAAAGGGCGAGCTGAGAGAGGAAGATGTAGAGTGGGTTTTATTTGGGTAGTGAGCAGATCTTCTCGTGCTCTGAGACGATAGTCTCAAAAGCACTACGAAGTCGCTCCCCCCTACAGAGTACTGTGTCACAGTACATACATACAACTGTGACCCTCGAAAGGTAAGGGTCATCAGCATTCTGTATGGCCTGTGAGGCAGCTTGAGGAAGACGCTGTCCCACAGAGGTGGTCCTTGTGGTGACAGGATCAGAAACAGAGGATGAAGTAGAGGAAATCAACCTGTTACGTTCTTCGCAAGGTACAACCCTGCGAATAGCCCCAGAGTGAAAGGACCTCAGGTGTTGCTTCATAGTAGTGGTCCCAAAGCTGTACTTACCGTGCTTCCCACGACTGAGTATCATTTTGCACTCATTGCAGGTAACACGGTGCGCACGAGCCTTAGGAACATTACCATGAATGGTAAATAACCACCGCACCCAAGACTCACGCCTAGTGCGGGTAGTAGGGTTTTCCTCTACCTCATTCTCATCATCCTCTTCTTCCTCCTCCGCATCCTCACTCCTGTTCCCCTCTTCAGGCCCTTGGGGAGGTGGTGGTGGTGGAGGGGGTGGGGGTGGTGCTGAAACAGGTGCAGCACCAGGTGGCAGTTCTGCAGCCAGGGATGCCATCTCGATGATGTAATCAGCAAGTTGCTGGAGAAATAGCTGTGCTCTGAAGAATAGCCAGAAACACAATGAGAATAAGCTCTAGGGCGTGGTCTTTTATAGGGGTGCTTGCGCGCGGTTCGTGGACATGCACGCTGTCCGCGAACAGATCGAACACAAAAAGAAATTTGAAAAGTTTCAAAAGGTATGTAGAAACTCAGGATTATTATGTGGGACTTTATTGAAAAATATTATGGATTAATTGAAAATGTACTTCTAATTTGTTCGGGGACCCGAACAGTGTCCTCATTCAGAACACGCGATCAGCGTGGGCGCGGTCATATGATCCGTTGGCGAACAGGTCCGCGAAGGAAGCGCATGTCCGCAGGACACCAAATGCATGGAGATTGGCTAGCGCATGCGCGTTGACGTTCTACGGACACTGTTCGGGTCCTGAACTAATTAAAATTGCGTCACACGTGAAACGAACATTTCAGGACATTGCGTGTGTTCTTAGAACAGTTTAAATTTGCTAGCGAACAGTAAGGACAGATATACTGTTCTTCAGGACACGTTCAATTTCGTTTATGTACGAACATTTCAGGACACCAATTGTGTTCTTAGAACATTTTAAAGTTGCTAGCGAACAGTACGGACAGATATACTGTTCTTCAGGACACCTCCATTTTCGTTTATTTACGAACATTTCAGAACACCTGCACTGTCCGCGGACACCTACATTGTTTTGTTAAAAAAAAAAATGAAACTATTTACAACACAATATAAAAATTAAACTTTATTAAACATATATTAATAATTTATGACAGAGAAGGTGAGGCAGAAACAGAAACAAAAACAGGAGAATTAGGGGTTTCATCATGATTGTTATTAGGTGAAGAAGGGATGGAAGTCTCATCAAAACATTTTGGGTTATGGAGAGGGTTTGGGGATAATTGACTGGGATATGGTGAGGGGGACAAGTACATGTGGGGCAATGGTATGATGTTTTTGTTATTAAATGATCTTCAACAAAAGTTTTCAAATTATTAAAATTGGTCAACAATAAATCAATTTTTTGTTTTATGCTGTCAAGCGTGTTTTCCATAACAGCTTCTTCAGAGGTAGTTTCTATTTTGTTATGCTCTGTACAAAACAAATATATATATGTTAAATATATACAAAATAATAATAATTAAATGGTTTATATTATAAAGTGTTTACCATTAGTTTCCCTATCTTGTGACATTTCTTCACGTGGGAAATGTTCCTCTAGCCATTCCAGAGTACTAGACATTTCTGTGAGAGAAAAAAAAAAGATAATATATTTTTGTATCTAATACAGAAAGTTTATAAATATATGAATAAAATTAAGTACACTTACTATTTCAGGTAAGATATGTTGTATGTACTCAGTGGGTCTGCTCTTGTTCTCAGTTCTGTTGTGTTTGTGAGGTAATTATGTTGGAAGCCAATTTATTTTCTTGTGGTATATTCCATTTTAGAACATAGTGCATTTTAATGAATGGTTAGTGTGTTGTATATATGGGTTACATTTCTTATATATTAGTACATGTAATGTGTTTGTGTGCTTTTTTTTGAATTTGTTAAATGTTCCTATGTTAAGATATAACAATCAAACATACGTCCCCAGAGTTTTTTAGGTAGTGGTACTGTTCTTCGAACATGTCCGCGAACATTAAATGAGTTTGCGGACATCAAGTACAGTAGAAGAGATTCAGTCAGTTCCATATGATATGTATATAAAGTGAAAGTCATTATTGTTAAGTTGCACTACTAAAAACCTATGAAATTCAGTAAAAAAACTTTGTTAAACGGATGTTATGGTTAAGTTGCGCTACTAAAATCCTATGAAATCCAGTGAAAAAACTTTGTTAAAGGGACATTATCGTTAAGTTGCGCTACTAAAAACCTATGAAATTCAGTGAAAAAACTTTGTTAAAGGGACGTTATGGTTAAGTTGCGCTACTAAAAACCTATGAAATTCAGTGACAAAACATTGTCAAAGGGACGTTATGGTTCCAAGTAAAACCGAAAAACCCTTGAAATTCGCCAGTTATGGTAAGCTAAGCAACCATAACTCGCGCCACCACCGTGCACTGCTAAGACTAACACCCAAGACATCAAAGATGACATCACAAATGTCATTGATGACATCACTGATGACATCACATGTCTGGCTCGCTCTTTTTTCTTTTGCTGACATGTCTAGGCCACATGGTTTTCTTCAGTAACAGTCAGAAACTAAAAATGTTATTTTATTTGTAGACGTATCCTTCAAGTAGGTTCTTACAGTAATTCCCTTAGAGTCCAGTCACATCATATGAAACATATACATACGGGAAGACACAAGCTTGAAAGACAGCAATCCTTTTTGTGCATAAAGATAATCAATACACTTATGAGCACTTCCTGATAGTTCTGTTGTTTTTTTTTTTTTATGGCTGTACTTTCCCTGTGGGTCCAATCACATCAAGTGATACATATACATAGGGTAAATAGCAGCTTTGAACCAGAGCAATCATTTATTTGCATGAAAATAATCAGTTAAGTTATGAATTGTTTCTGCTACTACTTGTGTTTTTTTGCTAACTTCACTTTCCCTGTATATGCCCATATTGGTATGTGTTCTTGTGTCTTTGTGTTTTGTCTATAGTAATGCAATTATGTAATACATGTGTTTTATTAGGTACGTATTACATATTTCACAGTACACAAAAATCTATTAAGAAAACAATTATTTCATTATTCAACATATTAACATTACGAATATTATACCTTCATCGTGTACGCTGCACACAATGTTATGTTTCTGTATGAGTAGCTTAGTATACCAGATAGAACCCCATAATAGAATGCTATTTATATCAATGCATCGTTCAATGCACTAATTAGGGTATGATATTTATTGCAATGATCCTTGACACTTGTTTCGCAACATTATAATAAGAACCCCTTGTACACATATTTCATGAAAAGTACATACACATGTGATGTCATCAGACATTTGTGATGTCATCTTTGATGTCCTGGGTGTTAGTCTTAGCAGTGCACGGTGATGGCGCGAGTTATGGTTGCTTAGCTTACCATAACTGGCGAATCTCAAGGGTTTTTCGGTTTTACTTGGAACCATAACATCCCTTTGACAAAGTTTTTTCACTGAATTTCATAGGTTTTTAGTAGCGCAACTTAACCATAACGTCCCTTTAACAAAGTTTTTTCACTGAATATATATATATATATATGTTAAGTACCCATAAAGTACTGACTGTTAATTTGCTTATGCAGAGACGTGTGTACCATTATTATCGCTATCTTCCGACATTTCGCCATACGGAAAATTCTCCTCCAGCCACTCCAAAGTACTGCACATTTCTGTGTGAAAACAACAGAAATACATTATTTGTTCTGCACCTCATACAAAAAGTATACAGACATATAAGAAAAATGAAGTTCACTTACTACTTTCTTGTAATTTGTTGTGTTTGTCTACTGTCGCTTCTAGCTGTACAGTTTCTGTGAGGTAATTACGTCTGAGGCATATCTTTTTTTGTTATGGTATAATCCATTTCATTCTACATGGTAATTAAATGGATGGGTTATGTGTGAGACGTGTAGGTTCGAATGGTTATTTATTACTACTTACAATGTGTTTATGTGCTGCTTTTTAAACTTGTGGATTTTTTATATGGCATGATAGAATTTCAGTTACCCCCTGACTGTTTGGGTAGTGTTGAACTTGTCCGCGCCCGTCCGCAGACAGGCGCTCAGGCCTTCAAATATCATTAGCGAGGGGGTTCAGTATGTTCTATGTTACATGTATATAAAGTAAGGGAATCATAGTAAATATCTCCCAAATTCACATGATGAAAGTGTATATTCAGTAAAAAAACTTTGTTAAAGGGACGTTATGGTTAAGTTGCGCTACTAAAAACCTGTGAAATTCACTAAAAAAAACCTTATAACGGAAAGTTATGGTTCGAAGTAAAACTGAAAAACCCCTGAAATTCGCCAGTTATGGTAGGCTAAGCAACCATAACTTGCCCCACCACCGTGCACTGCTAACACCAACACCCAGGATATCATAGATGATATCACACTGATCACACTGCCATGGCTTGTACTGTAAACTACTTGCTCTCCGCATGAGGGGCAGCATGCACTGCTGAAGCCATGTGTTGCCTGTTACTGTGTGTAAATAAATGTGTGCTTTAACAGCATGCGTTGTCCTTTTCGCCTCTGTGTTTCGGAAAATCTTACAATGATGCCCTATAAGCTTTCTCTTTATGTGTGAGGAATGTAGCAATCACGCCGTAGACAGGTAATGGCACGCCAGCCAGAGTTTAGGCAGGCCCAAGCAAAATGAGCACCTAGTTGAGGGCTGCGGGCCGTTACCAGCCTGTAAACCTCCCTGCTGGATTGTGATTGCTATTGACACTCTGTGGTTTGGCAGAAGTGCAAATAGTTTCTTTTTTTTCCTCAGGAGATTGACTATGCTTATTACGCGACGCCAATAGCTAGAGAAAAACAAAACAGAAAAAGATGGTTGCCACCATCGGAAAAGGATCTAAGTCCCTTTACCATTTCTATGGCGGCGGCTGAGAGAGGGAAGAGCGCCAGGACCAGAGCACAAAGCTGCGGTTCAGCAGCCAAGTGTGGAGGGAATGGGGTAAGGGGTTTGGTTTGTTTTGAGGAGTAGGGAGGCCGGGTGCCAACAGTTAGAATCTCCCTGTTGCCTCCCCACATAAAAGAAAAAGATGGCACCACCCAGGGAAGGACCATGGGTGGCTGGAAACAGAGGGCCGGGACTGTGTATTCCCGCCCACTATTCCAGCCACCTGATTGGCTGAGCGCCCTTACCTGGAAGCAAATACTACATTACAGTTTCTGGGAGTGCTAAATATGGGTTGAGATGATTTTGCCATGGGCCATGTTCTTTACCTGTTTTATGTGTGAGCAGTGATGGTTGCCCTGCTGGTGCCCCTACCATCCCTCATGAATGAGATGGGCTTGTAATAGTCTCATAGCCCTCTTTGGAGCCGGGCATCAAAGGTTCATGGAAAGCCTTAATGCAACTTTGAAAAGTGGCCAGTTTGCAGGTAGTAATAATACTCCATGTCTACAACATTCAAGAGGTTCGTGGAAAATAGAATAATCACTATAACAGTGCTTTAACAAGGATAAGCACAGGAACAGCCCTCCACAACCTGTTTCTGCTCCTGTGTCTGCACTGGCCCCTGAAGTGTCATGGTATAAAATGCAAGCCATGATGAAGGCCATGCTGAGGGCAGCATTAACCAAGCAGTACCTCCCTCTGCACCACAAGAGTAACCAAAGGAAAGACTATTATGTAAGGAGGATTAATTGCCCAGTAATCATGGTACAGCTGATGCCCTGCAATATGGAGGTTAATACGGGTTAGTAGAGGTTCCACCTCTGCTTGTGGTGTGAAGAAGCTTGGTTTGCTTGGCACCAGCAGCCGCAGGGATATGCTTTTTTGGCTCCTTGTTGCAGCTGGTGTTGTGCATATCTGTTTGGCTTTGAATATGTGTGATTGGAGTGGGGTGGGGGAAGCATTGTATCACTCCTGGAAGAAATGGGTCCTAGGTGGTGGACAAATTAATGCAGTTTGACTCCCGTGTAGAGGTTGGTTTGGTGGTGTGCTGTGTGCTGGTGCTTCGTTCCCTGGGGTTGTCTCCTTCTTGTTGCGTGGTGTCCGGTGCCTCTGGGCTGTTTGGCTCCTGCTTGCCATGTATGTTTCTGTGATCTCTGACACTATATCTCTGGGAAGATGTTTCCAAAGATGATGATGTATGTTTGTAAATACATGCCATTTATGCTCCGGAACAGTTGAAGTAAAAATGTAGCTACTGAAAGACAAGTCCTTCCAGGGATATTGGGTGTGCTTAATAAGCAATATAAAAGACATTGTGCAGAATTCTCAATCCCCTCCGCTTTGGCCCACACTCTGTTTGGTTAACTGAGCAGAGTGATTTCCTCATTTAGGAATTTTCACTGGAACCTTCCATTTGTTTTAGCAATTGTATTCTTGGATTGAGTAACTCTGGATGGTCTTCATGGCATGGCCTTATGTGCCAATGCTTAACTAATGGTTTATGCCTCTGGCATTTGAGGTGATGGATTAATAACATTTGTAATGTCCTTTCTGAACACGCAATTCACGCCATTTGCCATAATTGGGGAGCTTTGGGATCGCAATTCAACAGTCTGGCCTTACACATCCAAAATGAAATCCCTTGTGTCATATAGTCCTATTTTACCTCCTTGGGGATCAAAGAGCCATTCTGTATGGTGGTTCTTGAGTCTTCTGGTGCCAAATTAGTCCCTGTTTGATCATAATAGAGGTTCATAGCAGTAATCTTCATTACTCTGCCTCCTCATTTTACTCATGCCTGTCTCCTTCCCTCCTCGCCTCCCAGATGCTCATGCCTTGAACTAAGATCAGGTTTGTGACCTACAGTTTGAGGAGGGAGTATACCTGGTATATACAGCCTACCCTATGGCTGGGGGTAGAAAGAAATAGCGTTCTATTTGTATTGTTTAATTATCTTGTTAAAAAAGATTCTGTCTCCGGCTGACAACCCTCAAGTGGGGTAGACTCGTATGGGCCCGATGGTGACTCAGAGTAACGAAGATTACTGGCATGTAATTGGGACCTTTTGTTACAAGGGTCAAGTTAAATGCAATTGACAGTTTTGTAACGGTCACACGTCATTCCTTAATCAAAACAGTTAAATCGCGTGCCAGCATTTAGAGGCCTCCATGTCTTACCAGTGATACCACACAATTCTTGTTTTCATGGAATCATTGTCATTATATGTATGTGGCTCTAAAGGGAGAACTCGGATGTGATGGGGGAACACGCTGGAATGTGTAGGCTATGTGCGGGGCTAGCAGGATCCATCCACTGCCGTGTTCCTTATCAACATTTTCGCGGGGTCAGTGAGTGGGAGCAACCACCTTGAGCACAGGGATACAAAGAGAGCCTGAGGAAGCATCCCCTGTGGAAAGTTCTAGACCTTTGCTGCATGCCACATACTTGTATGAGGCTTTGCAGCTTCCTTTATAAATCAGCCCATCAGTAAAATACAGGATTACCATAATATCACTGCTGGTAAGTAGCCCAGACGGTTGCCATGGCCACCAGGACCTATCACCATAGCAGATGTGTGCCATTCCACATAAACAAACAGCGTGCGCCCAGTTTCTACGTTATTTAAAATTGCATCGAACTAATCGTGGTACTTTAAAGTAATGCATGTACTAGTGTAGTTCACACCCCCGCAAATTGTCGTGTTTGTGTATGATAATTCTCGATTTTGCTTCACTATACCCAACGCCTCAAGCTCTCAAAAGATGCACAACCCGATGACTATTTGGACTATTAGCCCATTAAAAAAACACAAAATGCGGTGTATTACTTTAGCCTGCTTTTAACACAACGTCTTACGCTCAGTGACATTGGGCTTTTGTAGAGTGCAAAACGCGATCCATTTTTGCAGTATCTGTCTCACAGCTCACTTCCTATGCGAAGTAAACAAATTTCGAAAGTTTAAATAATGGCAGATTTTGCAAATTTAACATCACACCTTGACAGTTTAACAGCTGCGCCACGTAGAGACACTGCAGGCATGTGTTCACAGGAATATTTTCCCCTCCAAGGCATATTTTGTTGGAGCCGTGTCAGCAGCCGAGCTTTAAGCACGTCGCTCTGGACAAACACAGATTGCCACCTGCCTCTATTTCCAGCCTCTTACCTTTATTTATAAAAGCTGCAGCAACAAATTCCATTTGCCATGTCCTGGGAAGAAATGCGCTGCTGACATTAACTCCCAAGGACACACATTGGAAATTCATTGTTTCCCACTGAAAGCAGTGGCGTCGCTAGCCCCCCCCCCTGTGAAACCTTGTGCCCCCCTACCTAAAACAAGCAGTGACCATGTTCTCCCCTTACTTCTGTCTGTGCCCCCCGACTTTTGTCTTTGGCACCCTCTTTGCCCCTCCTAAATTTGATTCCTGGCGACGCCCCTGACTGAATGGCGACGCCACTGACTGAAAGTGTGTCATATTGAACCGTCTTGTTGACATAATTTGCTACAATTGTCTGGTAAATGTTTAGCTAATGCCATACTACATTAGCATACATAACAGATCCATGCTTTTAGGCAGTGAATGGTGCAGAATAGAGACCGAAAGTTCCAGAGTTATTGGTGCAACGCTGGATTACTTCAGACCCTGTTTAGTACAGCTCAGGTGAGTGGATGTGCACTGCTCCTAAATTCTGTGGGAGAAAAGGTTGGGGCTCGCGGAAGCGGAATAACTGCTGAACCCATATGCATGCATTAGTATTGGCCGAACCCCAAAACCTCTCCTGTAATGATAGGCTCACAACTTGTGTCAAGTGTTGGCAATAAAAGGCTGTGGATATTATTGTACAGATATGAGTTATGGCAATAACAATATCACATATCATGATGGTATCATACTTTTGGGCACCTGGTCCTGAGGTTACCCCCTCTGACCCGTGCCGCCTTCTTGTGTCCCACGACTTGTTGTGGGCACCATACAGTGCCTTGTACTTCTTTTTGTTCTCCTCCCCTTTTTGTAGTGTGGGCGGGTTCTGTGGTAAAGAAGCAAGAAGATTTGGAAGGCACTGAGTAAACAGTGAACCTCCTTTTTGCTTGGGTCCCCGTTCAGGGTCCACAAACAGATTGTGCTTACTCTGAGCATGCTGCTCATATTTATAGGACCCAGGGAGGCCCTGGGTCTTTGTTGTGTATGTGATGGGGGCTGCTGTTGTCGCAGCCCCTGGCCGGATAGCTGACTGTCTGGCCCCCTGGTGGGGGAAGATCTTTTGAACCTGGACCCTGCCTGACGGTTGTTTTCCTTATGGCGCTTAGCACCTTGCTGTTTGGAGGAAGCGTGAGATGACTGTTTGCACCTTACCCTTCCGTTGCATTGTGCTGCAGAGACTGCGTGTCTCCGTAGCTGGGGGGAGGAGAGGAGCAGGCACGGGGAGGTTGGGGCTGCCCCTCTATCAGCTGCCGATGGTAACAGCAGTTACCCTGCTTTGCTTGTGGGATGCCCATGCAACATTGCCCATAACTGCTGAAACCATATGCATGCATTAGTATTGGCCGAACCCCAAACCCTCTCCCGTAATGATAGGCTCACAACTTGTGTCAAGTTTTGGCAATAAAAGCCTGTGGATATTATTGTTCAGATATGAGTTATGGCAATAACAATATCACATATCATGATGGTATCATACATTTGGGCACCGGGTCCTGAGGTTACCCCCTCTGACCCGTGGCGCCACACATGGGCAGGTTGCCAGCTGACCGTGTTTCCCCAAGAGTATGCCCTAGAGACAGCCCCTGTGAGCAAGTGTTGCATTGATTTCCCGAAAGAAATGCTCCATGCCCTGGTTAGACAAATGGGTGCCGTCGTGGAGAAAGAGGTCTGGGTTGCCTAGTGTAATGGCTGGGTGTTTTATGAAACCCAGTCCTCTTGTCATACAGAATCTCTCTATCGTCCTGTTCAATGTTCTTCTGGATATGTCTATAGATTTGTAGCAGTTGGCCCCTAGCCATTTCTTTCTTGGTAAGATGGCTGAGAAGTATATTTCAGTACCCCTCCAATTGTGCGAAATGCCTGCTAGGGAGGAGCAGATTACTTCGTATAGGATGCGTCTAGCCGTGTTGACTAGGTCGTTGCCCCCTAGATGAATGATCAGGAATTCTGGGGGGTCCCTGTATGCCACCAATTCTGCTAGTGCTTCGTGGACGTCGGCCCAACGTAGGCCTCTGTATCCCCACCATGAAGTAATGGTGTTTCTGAAAGGTGGCCCTTCTTTAGTCTCTTCTGACCATCTGCCTATCCTGAAAACGAATGAGTGGCCAACTATCCATGCTGATCGGAGTGAGGTCCTCGATTCGCCTGTTGTTTCTGTAGTGGTGGGAGGGAGGGAAAAGAAAGAACATTTTTAGGGAGGATGGCTATATCAGTTGTGGTCTGATATATCTTTTATGACAGTCTGCTTCCATCCCCCTATGTTTTTTAGCTGTTGCGGTGCTAAGCCTCCCTGCCATGCTGCAGTGGCGGCACATATCCTGAAGGAATGAGTGGCGAACTGTTTGGGAGCCCACCCTGCTTTGCTGATTGCTTTTGTCAGCACTCCTTTAAATAGGTAGCGGCTTAGGGCCGAAGCATCCTTGTGGATTAAACCCCCCCCCCACTTTGGGTCGTTGTGCATAATAGAGGTTGGTGATGCAAACCGGACAGTTTGTTGCTTCATCAATGCAACAAATGTTGATGGTTCTTTTTGCACCCGTTTTCTACTGTTGCATTTCTATGTTATCACTCTCCTGTCTCACCCTGATTTCCATGACACCCAGGCCGTTTGTGGCCTTGGTGCTGGGAAGCGATGAGTTCTCCTACCCGGAAAGCCCCAAAGTAGGCTAGGAAAAAGGCTGTTTTAAATAACATTATCTCGTATGGGTGCCAACATATGGCTTCCAACTGGCTTGCTATCTGCACCAGTTTGCTGAAATCAAGGGGTCGGCGGGTGTCCACTTGGGCACCTTCTATTCTGCCCCATCCCTTCATTGCATAGGAGATGAGGGCGTTCTGGGTGGGGTCTGAATCGCCCCGTATTTTTGTAAAATATGAAATTGCCACCAAATGTCTTTTAGCCCAATCCCTTTTGAAACCCTGTTCCAGAGCCCATTTTAAAAATACTTCTATATCTTTAATCGTTATTAATTCTACGTGGTTTACACCTGTGGCCTTAAATACTGTTTGCAAACACTTACTGTACTGTGTTGCAGTAGTGCTTGCCACTGCCCTCTCTGCCATCTCCGTTAGGAAACCTGTGAGGTTGTTGGCACCCGTTGTTGATGTGCCTGATTCTTGTTGGGCATCCCGGCTGGGTTCTCTGGCGCTGTAATTGATGCCAATGTGTTGTTGGCACCCGTTTTAGAGGTGCCTGTTTTGTATTGGTCATCCCTGCCTGCACTCTCTGGTGCTGGCGTTGATGCCAATGTGTTGATGGCACCCGTTTTAGAGGTGCCTACTTTGTATTGGTCAACCCAGCCTGCACTCTCTGGTGCTGGCGTTGAGGCCAATGTGTTGTTGGCACCCGTTTTAGAGGTGCCTGGTTTTCGTTGGGCATCCCGGCCTGTGCTCTCTGGCGTTGGCGTTGCTGCCGTTATTCTTGTCTTTCCATTATTGCCCAGCATTCTGCTGGTATTGGCGTCATCTGTTCTTGGGTGTGCGGCGCTAGCTCTCGGAATCTTGTCCACTGGAAGCGAGATAAGGCATCAGCAATGTTATTATCTGCCCCTGAAATGTGCTTCGCTCTGAGTCCAACGTTTACTTGTAATGTGATTGTTGTAATGGCTCGTAATACTTTCAGTACTAAAGGGCATTTCATAAACCTTCTGTTTATGGAGCCCACTACAGCCATGTTATCGCACCAGATCAAAAGTTCTGTATTCGCTAGTCGCCTGCCCCAGATGTGTAATGTTAGCGAGATGGGAAATATTTCTAGTAGGGTGATATTTCTTGTCCACCCTGCTGCTTGCCATGAATTGGGCAAGTGTCGTGCCACCCATTCGGAGTCTAGTATGGCTCCAAACCCCTTGTTCCCAACTGCGAGGGTCCTCCCTGTTTGACCGGGTATTTAAAGGTGTTCGCCAAAGTAAAGACCCGTTGAAATCTCTGAGGAATTTTCCCCATGTTTCCAGGTCTTGTTTCACCTCTCTGCCTAGCCGGATATGCAAGTGTGGCTTGGTGAGTGATTTGATTTTGAACTCTAGGCTTCTGGAAAATATCCTCCCTTGAGGTATTATTCTGGATGCGAAATTGAGGCTGCCTGCTAAGGATTGTATTTCCTTTACTGTCCCCTTTTCTTTCGTTATCAGGTTTTGTATTTTAGACAGGAGTTCTGATATTTTTATTTTGGGGATTCTGCAGAGCCCCCTTGCTGTGTCTATTTCGATGCCCAGGAAAATTATATTTGTGTCTGGTTTGGTGGTTTTTTTCCCTCGCTAGGAGAATTCCCCACTGTGCGGCCATGTGCTCAAGTTTTGTTAAAGCCCTGCCGCATTCCCCGGAGTTTGGTGGCCCTATGACCATGAAATCGTCTAGGTAATGCACTATTTTTGTCCCTGGTCTCTAATTTAGGAAAGCCCATTGGAAAAAGGAACTGAATTGCTCAAATAGTGCACAGGATACTGCGCACCCCATTGGGAGGCATCTATCTACATAGAATTTGTTGTTAACAGTGAAACCTAGCCACTGCTGTGACTCTGGGTGGACTGGCAAAAGTCTGAAAGCAGATTCGATGTCCAGCTTGGCCATCAAGACGTTTCTGCCGCACTCTTGTATGACCCTTACTGCTTCTTGGAAATGCGTGTAAAATACGGCGGATTCTGTGTGTGGGATGCCGTTGTTTAAAGATTGGCCTTTAGGGTAGGAGAGGGGATGGATTAGCCTCATTTTCCCGGGCTCTTTTTTGGGGACCAGGCCTAGTGGAGATATTAAATAGCTCTTTAAAGGCATGGCGTCCCAGGGACCTGCTACCCTGCCTAGTTGCAGTTCTTTCTTGATTTTGGTTTCTACTATCTGGGGGTTGTCCCTGGCTGACTTTAGGTTCATTGGGATGGTATGTGACCCAGTGCCCTTATATGGGATGGAAAAACCTCTGGTGAAACCCTGCCATAGTATCCTGCTGGTTTCCTTGTCTGGGTAGTTGTTTAGGGCGTCCCTAAAGTTGCCCGGGTTGATGGGTGTTCGTCCTAGTTCTAAAATTGGGATATCATTCTTTTTTGGCTGGTAGTCTGGTGCAGTTGCTTGCTGCATGGTCGCCGTTGCAGTTTGTGCAGGCGTGTTTCTACCAGCATTCTTTGCCCCATGTACACTGGTTTTTCCCAAAATTTCTGCATGGGATTTTGGATTTGTTAGCCTGCTGTTTGTTCTGTCTGTGGGTATTATTTTTAGCCGCCAAAGGCTGGTTCCTCCGAAAGGGCTGCTCCCCTTTTTTGGATTTATCATTGTCATGGGATTTGGGAGGTTCGGTGTTGAGGGTGTATAAATCTTTCTGGAATTCATCCCACTCAAAGGCCGGCCTTTCTGACATGCTCCTCCTAAATCTGATGTCGTATGCTAGCCAAGTCTTCCCCCTCTGTGTTACTTTTACTTCCCTTATTTTATCAACGTATGCCCTGATCTTCCTACCATCCATGGGGAATTTTTCTTCATATATTGTTGCTAAAATGGCAAAGGCCTGTAACCAGTTGTCCCAGTTTTGTCCGACCTAGGCGTTTCTGGCAATAGCTTTCTCTTCTATCTTTTTGGGGTCTCTGAAAGCGTCTTTCCCTTTGCGTTGGGCTTCTATTAAGGAAAAGATTTCTATAAATTCCATGGCTCATATGGCTTCTTTGATTGTGGTATCAATGTTCCATGCCAGGAATCTTTTGTATCTATTTAATATCTCTGTTTGGAAAGATTTACTTTTTTGGTCTAACTGTGCATTACAGATTGTTACAATGTCAGTTGTATTGCTGCCGGGTGTCCCTGTCACGCCCGTGTTGTCTGTGCTGGGGGATGCCCATGCTTTTAGAGCACCTGCTGAATCTGTTGCTGCAGTTGTAGAGGCTGTTGTTTTTATAGCTGTGGGTGCTACTGACAACTGCTGTACTTGTTGGGGCGGGATTGCTGTAGGTAGTGATACGGGTGGGTTGACAAACCGTTATTGTAGGTTCTACTGTGATGGTAGGGTTTGAGGCCCCAGGTTCCCTTGTGGGCGATGTCTGTTTCCCCCTTATTTCTACCCTTAGTTGCTGTAAATTCGCTACATTCTCACATAGTTTTGACAATTTATTTGGTACCTTTTTTGGCGCCTTCGGATAATTTTCTCCTTTTTAATGGTGCAGAAACCTCTTCTTGGCTGGGTGGGCTGGTAATTCCTTCCCTGGGTAGGCCGTGTTCTTTTTTTTGCACATGCTGGGTAACTGTTGGCTGGTGCCTTCTTGACAGAGTTCAAAGAAAAACTGTCTCCTAGTGTTCACTTTGTGCAGTGTTTATTTTAAAAATGGGCAGCCCCCAGGCTTGTTCCACTGGTATTTAAATAATTGGTTTCGCTGTGAGGGCGCCCGTGCACTATTGCAGAAATTATTTTAAATCTGCAGTATTTGGGCCTGCCGAGCTTGCAATTGTGTTCGCAAGCTCTGCGTGGATGTCAAGAAAAAACGAGCTCCCGGCTCGCTGTGCTACCAAGCTGGCTGTGACTCTGCCCGATTTTAAAACTGGCTTGTGTTATCTTGCCCCGCTTGCCTTATAACGCGGGGGCTCCGGTCCACTGTAACAAATTGTATCTCTTCCGGACACAAATGCCTATTTTTCCTCCCTAGTAGCCCCAGCGCGGTGGCTCACCTGTAAATTGTTGAATCGCCCGCCGTCCGCGCTGGGCTGCTCAGGTGCCTCTCTCTCCTTCGTTCGCACTGGCTTGGGATGATTCCGCAGCACGTGTCTTTGTTTGTTTTGTTTTGGACACGCTCTCCGCTCGCTTTTTCCTCTATGCCGAGATGTTGAGATTGACGCCGTCCGCGCTGGCTGTTCGGTTGCCTCTTCTTAATTCGTTAAGGTTGCAATGCAATTGCTTTGAACAGTACAATGTTCAGGAAAGAAAACACTGCGATGTACAGCAAACTTTGAGATTTGCTAAAGAAGCAAGAAGATTTGGAAGACACTGAGTAAACAGTGAACCTCCTGTTTGCTTGGGTCCCCGTTCAGGGTCCACAAACAGATTGTGTTTACTCTGAGCAGGCCCTGGGTCTTTGTTGTGTATGTGGTGGGGGCTGCTGTTGTCGCAGCCCCTGGCCGGATAGCCGACTGTCTGGCCCCCTGGTGGGGGCAGATCTTTTGAACCTGGGCCCTGCCTGATGGTTGTTTTCCTTATGGCGCTTAGCACCTTGCTGTTTGGAGGAAGGGTGAAATGACTGTTCGCACCTTACCCTTCCGTGGCTTTGTGCTGCCGAGACTGCGTGTCTCCGTAGCTGGGGGGAGGAGAGGAGCAGGCACGGGGAGGTTGGGGCTGCCCCTCTCCCAGCTGCCGATAATACAGCAGTTACCCTGCCTCGCTTGTGGGATGCCCATGCAGCATTGCCCAGGAGCTGTGGAGATTGCAGTTTGTAGGCAAACTATTGGTGTGTAGTTCCCTTAGAGGTGGCCTGGGTGGGTCCTGAAGAGTATTTATAGAAGAATATATGTATGCTGTGTATCCATGAATAATAATGCTGCCTTTGTGTAAAAAAAAAAGATCATTAATAATTAACGAGGAAGGGGACATTAATGAAGTGTTAAGGACGTTTTTTTGGGGCAGGCTCTGGCAATAACAGTCTTCAAGACCTTGCCTTTGTAGGCCACGTAAAGCGAGGTACTCAGTGAGGGCTTAGAGCTGCTACTGCCAAATGCCTTCCAGAAGGAGGACCATAATGCTATTAGCGCCTCGCTCCCTCGACACGAGGTATTAGCAGTTTCATTTATCTTTTTTCATGGGAAACCGCCTTCACACAACTCACACGCACCAAATCCCCATAAAAAAGAAAAAATGGGCAGATGGAAAATATTAAAGGGTTTTTGTCCCTTTACTATCTCTATTGGTCAGAGCCGCACCAGTGCAGGAGGAAGACAGGAATAGAAACAGGACTGGTGTGGGAGTGGGGACGTGTGGGTAAGGGCTTGAGAAAGCAAAGATGCAGATATCTGAACTCTGAGGGATTTGATCGTAGATGCATGAGTGGAAAGTGGGTTTATGACGGCAGCACACGCCCTCTTTCCAAGCTCGCGCCACTCCCCCAGGTGCTAATAAATCTGACATAACACGTCTTTAAGTAATTATAATTTGTCATTTGTTTAATTATGCCCTCAGTGCATCATTATTCACTTTTTCATGATTCAGTACATTACATGACTCTACCACTTTGAATGAACTCCTAAAATGTCTTATTTATACACTTGGATGGCATCTATTTATGCCAACCATTTATTAAATCATTGGTCACTTACATGTTTCAACATGTGTTTCATCTGGGTTGCCCAGTGGTCCTACCGTGTAAAGCCATCCCCAACTACTGCAGGACCTGGAACAGAAACTGTCTTCACAAATTAAAATGCAGCTGTGACTAAATGAGTTCTGCGCTGCAGGAGTACAAGGATAAGTAGTGGCTAAACCGCTTACTCAGCCCTCACAATTCTACAAACCAATATTGATCCAATCATAAAGGTAAAACAGACATAGCCACGAGATACACCTCCTTCTCCTTTTGTGATAAAGTGGAGCAAGGGAAGGATAAACTTGCAAAAGTGGTGTGAATGTAATCCAGTTGCATCCCAAACAGCAACATAAAAACAGTCCCAATTAAAAGAACTGTCCAATCAAGGTTCTATAATCATATGTATACTTTACTTAAACACGTTACTGTACAAATAACTATTAAAACACTATAAAAACTCATGCCTTTCAGAGAGAACACAGAATATACAACAGATAGAAAGATGCAACAGTCTGGGTAATGAAATAGGGGTGAAAAGGCAATCAGTAACCACAATGAATTTAAAAGGATATGTCATTCAGCGGAAAATGGTGCAAAAAGGACTTGGGGCCTTATTACAAGTGTGCTGGTCCAATAACAACGGTGCAATAAGGCTACCGGCACCTTTGTTACCGGACCGGCACACTAGGAGTCTGCGGGCGGGTGCTGTCCTGCTCACCAGAGTCAGACCTGGCGGGCGGGACGGCACCCGCCCCCTCACTTCCACAGAATCACTGGCACTGTTGCACACAGTGCCGGTGCTTCCTAGGGGACTCAAATGGGAATGGGGATTTACATTTTCCAGTGCCTGACTTCATGGAACATCAGGGCTGTAATGCTACAGTGTTTCCGTGTAGTCAGGCACTGGAAATATTTGCAAGTCCAGCAGCAATCTGCCGGTTTTACCCGCACGGTTACCGCCGGACATGTAATGAGGCCCTTAGTCTCTAGGGCTCTGAAAGGTGGGCCAGCAGGACAGGGTCAGTTCAGAGAACCTTAATACAATGTTCGCCACCTGACACTGTCGAGCCAACCTTCAAGCAGTTGTATCTGCTGGTCAAATGTTAATCAACAAGCTTCTGTTTTATCTGCTAGCCTCCGGTATGAGCACCAGCATAACCCACCATCTGGTCTTGCCTCATTCTTCGCATTGCCTAGCCAATACACATGGAAAAGAGGCAGAGGTACTTCTTTGGAGAATCATCTGTTGGTTGGTACGGGGAACTAACCATTAAATACTATTACTATTACAGCTGCTCCATTATGAAAAAGCTCTTGCATTTGCAACATGTCTGTCACCTCCTTTCCTTATCGGACTGCTCTTGATGCTTCTACTATATTAGAGATGTGTTGCCTACAAATACAAAAATAATGTTCCTCCCCACCAAAACAGAAAGCATGTAAAAAAGCAAATTAGGGGCAAAGGGGTGGCAGATCGTGACTCAGAAGTCCATTGTTTTTTAGAGCAAGGGGAGTGAAAATGGGGCCCATGGTTCGCACTTGATCCGCATACAGGTGATGCCTCAGATCATACTTTCTCTTACCTCTGTGTGCCATAGCAGTTTACGGCCAATTCTTGTTCTGGTATATATTTGTATTTGTGCATTTGACCATTGATGACGACCTCCGGGTGGACTGTGTGCTAGTGTCTTATTTTCAAGTGTGGCTATGTGTGACAGTCTGCTTCAGTACACGTATGCTGGGTCAGTGCTTTTTGGAGTGAGAGCTTTTCATCTCCATGTGGTCTCTGCCATGTGCATGTATTAACAATGCCAATAGAATGTCCGAGGATGTTGAAGGGCTTGTGGAAAGACTGTATGGGTGATTCTGGAGGCAGGAGAGAAGTGGCTGCCTCATTTCTTGCTTGGGATACTGGTGCATGGACTATGGATTCACATGTCAAGGGTGATGGGCTCCTGCATCCAAGCCCTGGGAATTCCATCAGTGAAGAATTCTTCCATTGGGTGTGTGACTGTGAGATCGGTCTACCAGCTCAGTATGCTTCTGCCCCAGGAGAGTGTGTCCAGGCCTGGTGGCTTCACTTCTGGTCAATGTGTCATTGTCACAAGGTGTCAGCTTGTACATGAAAGCCAACTCATGCATTGGGAAGACAAGATGGGTCCCAGACACAAGAGCCTTATCTTTGGGCTTTTTTTCCAATTGGACTCATGCATATCCAGAGTAACACTTGGGTGGACAAGCATGCCAAGGCAAGCCTGGAGAAAAGACGGGTAAAGACGGGTCTACTAACATGGCTGTTTGCTTTACCTGTTATTCCATATCACACTTAACATTGGCACCCAGGTTTCCCCCTTGGTGTAGGTGTACTGTATGTGTGAAGGTGGTCTGGGGTATATCAACTGCTGCAGAGGCTATGCCTTGGTCCCTCAGTATGATTTTATGTGTGGTCCTTGTTGTGCCACTTTCTGCACCACCTAGCCATCGTAATCTGGAGATGTATCCCAGAAGACTAGTTTGTATTTCCACAGAATTAAGTTTGCTCAAAGGCCAGAGAGTTCTCTGACTGTGTTGTTGACTGAGCATCCAGCCTGATAGCTTAAAAGTTCAATGTTGTGACATATTGCCTGTTGATCAGTTGTGTGTTTCATGACAATTGTTTAATTGATCATGGGTTATAAATACATAGCATGTGTTCGCTTTGTTTGTTCATTGAAGAGTAACATAAGTTCCATGATAAGTTTCTCTGGGGAAAGTTGTCACTTTGAGGCCGAAAAGAGCGTTGTCAACTAGTAACAATCCTTCACATATGAATCCTGCACAACACAAATACCGTAGGAAGGCAATAAAACATAGTTTATATGGCAAACCACTGGCACAATGATCACACTGCTGTACTGGTCTTCCACAATCCTTTACAGAATTCTATAAAGCAGGACCCATGCCAGTGTATGATTTATTCCACTCATATTTTAGGCAGCAAGCACTTGAAGTTAGATACCTAGTCAACCCAAACTAAGATTCATTCTCAAAGCAATTTTAAATCATCCGCACACCAACTCAGCAGAGTCTCTGTCACATTGATAAGCTGGTGAAATTGCAATAGAAGGTGACACACAAGGATAATGTGGGTTTTATAGTGAAAGCGATTGAGTTCAATGCCGTTCAAAAATACCATAACCCAGACTAATACCATTCGAAATTACAAAAATACACCCCCTGAAGTATGTGGGGGCTCATATGGGTGTTAAGGTTAAAAAACCAGCAGATCCATTAAAATAACTGCAGTACTTGAAATACAATTTTGAAGAATTTCCCAAATAAACAATGCACAAATTATGTCTAAATGGCAATGCAGCTCCGTTTTCTGAGAACCCAATATTTCCAGAAGGACAGGGCTCATGAGCACAGTCATCCTCCTACATAATAACAAGAACCGAAACCAATTCGGAGAAGATCAGGTTCATCACAACATATTGCACTGACAATCCTCAACTCAATCCTGAAACGTAATTGGCACCTGCTACAGTTGGATCCTCACTTAACCAAATATATTGAAGAACAACTAAGTCTAATTTTTAGAAAAGCCAGGACCATCAAAATGAATCCCAGCCCTTCATTATTTCCTGACATACCTAACAAGGTTACCAAGACTTGGTTGCAACAGGACCCGGCAGGTTTCCGGAAATGCGGATCGTGCGCCATGTGTATGTATGCACACAAGAGCACCAAAGAATTTCAAGACGGGAGAGGAACAAAAGTGAAAATACATGTCAACATCAATTGCAGGTCCAAATATGCAGTATATGCGCTAATATGTGTCTGTCAACCCATCTACATCGGCAGCACCATTCGGGAAATCAGAACAATAATCAGCTAACACACTTGCGCAATAGGCAGTCAGGATGCAGCACTACCCTTAGCCTCACATTGGCAGTGCATTTACCAAATGGACATGAAACGGAACTTACGATTTATTGGACTACAGAAGGTGAAAGCGGGAAGGAGAGGAGGCAACACTCTTCTCAGACAAGCAGAAGCACATTTAATCTGCAAATTCAGATCAGTTGAATTTGGGTTGAACCAGGACAATTAAATGATACATTTTCTGTAATAATGCAATACATGTAAACCTTGAACATTATCATGAATACAGGTTTTTCAGATCCCCAACAACCCCATGTAACTAATGTAGTTTATGAGTACAGAGTGTCATCACCATTTTTCCTAATCATACTAAACTGAATGTCCTGCAATAGTGCACTCTATGCTAAATTAACAACGTTAAGAGACAGTTTTTTGATCACTAGCACTCATGCACAAGCATTATAATATATGAGACCAAGTGTCATCACTACATTCCCTAATTTCCATATTTACACTCAAATTGATGATGTGATCATGCACCCATGTGCACACTGCCTATATATATATATATAGGAATTGTGGCTACTAAGCTATTATTGGCCATAACCCTTTAAACTAATCAAGAAGATTGATAGACCCTGTATCTCAGCATTTTTTAAATCTTGTATCTGTTATGTCTACCTAGCATGCCAATGGACATCAGGCACTCAGTATACATGTTTCTTCACTGAACATAAGCATGAGTGGTGGTAACTTCAACATTGGCGCTTTATTATTGCTTTTACATTGCCATCATATGCAAGTGGGACACTATGTGCTTTATTTCACAGTTTGACAATGATCACAACCTGATTCAACTAAGTTCCACACCCTAATCAAGTATCCGCATGTACATCCTATTTATAGCATACACTGACCAGAATGCACCTTATTCCCATATGGATCGATCTTATTCGGCTTTTCAGCCTACTAGGACCACAATGGAATGCCTCTTATTCGTGGGCTCACCCAAAACCAATTAGCTCCAAGTTATTGTCATTACATTATGGCCGAAATTGAAGATTGTGGTTACATGGACCAGTAGATTGTTCATTGTAAAAATGTCAGTCCACAAAAGAAGTCTTGGACACTTATTAACACACCCATAGTGGATTGGGCAATACGTCATTTATTTCTACACAAATGCTGATAAACACAGCCCATAACATGGCGACGGTTGTTTTTTCAGCAAACTATGAACACCAAAAAGGGACTTCACCGCATTGCCATGGATAAATTTATAAACACTGTTTGTCTCATTGACTCAGCGTTTTTCACGGAATTGCCGACGCGTGTAAAAGGGGTCTCTGCATTTAGCAGGTAAGCCACCAGGAGGATGGGCAGCACTATCCCTGGGGATGCATACTGACGTTATATGGAATCAGTTAATCTTATGATTGGAAATGCATAAAATACAGTAGATTTACGTGATGTATAAAAAGGGCAACAGCCAATCTACAACGGTGCAATATGGATTTCTAATCCATAATCACACGTAGAAAACGTTATATGGAGCCAACATAATCTCATGATATGAAACGCAAGAAATACAGTAGATTTACGCAATGTATAAAAACGGCAGCGGCCAGTTTATAACGATGCAACATGGATGTCTAATCCATAATCACACTTAGAAAACATTGCAGAACTTTCACCCACAGGTGCACGCACAACCTTTTATAGCTATATCCACTAGAAGCAAATGCTCATCATTAATATATACTAAATAAACAGTGCCCTAGGCGCGGCAGTTCTACACTATTGGCACTCTTATCAACTTTAATATTACGCATTATTAACAGCAAATGGGTGTCTGTCCAGTAAATAAACCTTAATTAGACACTATTAATAGGCAACTTTTCGGGACAAAACATGTTTTTGTAGAACCAGGACTATGATTTGACTTATCAGAACTCTTTGCAATTTGTGTATAATATCCGTTTCAGGTGGGATTCTAACCCAGGGATTGGAACACGAGACACCTAATTTTGCCTCATACCAGATTCTTCACAGTCATGGTAAGATGAACAATCTATGTTTCATATGGTGCAATGACACTTGGCCAAGAGAGAGAGAGAGAGAGAGAGAGACTGAAAATAACTAATAAGGACAAATCAATATGTTTAATTAAGTAGAATTAATTAGGATGTAATTAATCTAATAACTGACTAGACCATAAAATGGTCTAGTCAGTTATTAGATGAATAGGAATATATTATATCCAAGTGTCATATCTAATACTGCCATGTGACAATCAACATGCAACTAATCTGAGGCATAGTTATTTATTTTATATTTATTTCTATTTCTTTTATTTTTCTCATTATTAATCCGACCCTTTGCCCCTCCTCAACCTCTGTCTTCATTTATCTTGTAATTTCATTGTGACATAAACAGTGATATTAATGAAATCGAGATTTTTCTTGTGTTATGCCCTGTTTTGAGAAAGGCTCAGCAAGAGCCGATACACGTGTCAAAAAAAGGGCTCTACCACGGGAGAATTGTGACTTACAACCAGTTTGTACTTATTCTTGGCTAAATTTGTGTGGCGCAGTGAACCGCGTGAAATCCTTACCTACATCTCCTACATAATAAGGTGGTCAACAGATATTTTCCTTTTTTAATTGTTTGGTTGTCAATTTTCAACATTTCAATATTAATTTCAACATTTGTATAATACAAAAAAGTGTATTAAATCCATTTTTTTTTAAACATCTTTTTATTAAGGTCACATCAGTTACAACATCACTCAGTCAATACATTCCGTGGTCAATTGACAGCAATAGCATCATCACATGGTAAGCAGTTCATCGTTCACATATCTGTTTCGCTGTCCGTAAGCATGTCACATAGATATGTCCTAAAGGGGCCCCAGATGTCCTTCGGTCGGCTTGTGCTGGGTTGGGTACATATTGTTCCTCACACTCATTGATGTATGTTAGTTCCGGCAAGAAAGTGTTTATGGTAGGGGGCTTCAAGCTTTTCCATACTTGCAATATACATTTCTTAGCAATAATACAAGATACATTAAACAGTCTTCTGACTTTCTCCGAGCATTTACCGATGTCCCCGTACAGATATCTTTGGGGAGACAAATGTGGAGGAACCTGTGTGACATCAGTCAAAATGGCGGCCACCTGCTCCCAAAACCGTGCCACTTCCGGGCATTTCCAATACATGTGATAGGATCCCACATTTGGGACAATTGCCTGAATCGTCTGATGTGAATTTAGCAACCTTAGCAGGCGTGTAGTGTAAACTATTGAGAATCTTGAATTGTATCTGGCGTAGTCCCGCATTGAGGGATACCTTTTTTATGAGTGCGCAATATCTGCCCCATTTGTCGTCAGGTATTAGCATTTCCATATCTGTTTCCCATTTCTCTTTCACCCGGTTGGCCGTGGGAGTGTGGATCTGTATTACCTTATACAATTTGGAGATACCCAGCCCGTCCTGTGTTGTAACCAGTTGTGTGCAAGGGTGAGAGGTGGGTTCGTCAGGGAATGATGGCCAGCATGCTTGATATGCAGATCTCATTCTATAGTACTGTAATATGCGGAGCGGGCCTCCTCCCATGCCTCTTTTGAATACATCAATGGTTGCAAACTTCCCCTCTATATACATATCTCCCATTTTCATCTCTCTGTCAGGGTCCCAGGCCTCGTGTATACTGGTGTCAAATGTCGGGGGGATGTTTGGATAATTCCAAAGGGGCGTCTCGGGGTTATATAGCACTTCTATATTCAGTCTTTTAAATATCGCCCCCCAGGCCCTGACGGTGCAGCTCAGAGGGTCAAATTCACATGCATCTCTGTGTCTTGTATCATAAATGACTGATTTGATATCTGTGGGTGCAGTGGTGTACTCCTCTATCCAGGTGTGTGGTGAATTATCTACATCATCATACCAGTGACTTGCGAACGGAGCCTGCGCCACTATGCAGTAGAGCTCAAAATCTGGAGCCGCTATCCCCCCTGTTTCATGTGGTTCTGTCATCTTTTCCCAGCTGATCCTGGCCACCCCCCATTCCAGAGAAACGACACCGCCATGGACCTAAGCCTGGAGAAGAATTCCTTTCCCGGCCATATGGGGATATTTACAAATAGGTATAGCAGTTTCGGGAGCACTATCATTTTAAGGATTGCGATTCTGCCGTGCAATGAAATTGGAAGGTGTCTCCAGACCTGTAGTTTGGTATTGATTGTTTGCAGTGCCAGATCATGATTATCTGTATAAAGGGTTTGCTTATTACCTGAAACCAACACCCCCAAGTATCTAATGTTTCGGCCCGCCCACTTGAGGCTGCATGTTAGAGTGGGGCTTTCCGTGGAAGGGGTGAGCGGAAATATTTCTGACTTGGAGTTGTTTATCGTGTAGCCGGAATACTGTGCAAATTCATTAACTTCTGCCATGATGGGGTCAATGTTTTTTTCCGGTTCGCGGACCTAAAGCAGCGTGTCGTCTGCATAGAATGATGTTATTTGGGTGGCTTCTTTCAGTGTTATGCCCCTGTTGTCATGTCTCAACCGAACTGCAGCTGCAATGGGTTCTATGGTTAAAGCGAAAAGAATGGGGGAGAAGGGACACCCCTGTCTGGTTCCTCTGCCCAGTTCGAACAGCTCAGATATGGTTCTATTTGTGCATGCTTTCGCCCCAGGAGCAGTATATAGCAGTTTGACATACTTGATAAAGTGGGGGCCCACTCCGAACGCCTCAAGCACCAAGAAGAGGTATTCCCAGGAGACTGAGTCAAACGCTTTCTCGGCGTCAAGAGACACCGCCACAGCTTGCTTGTTTGGGTTAATTTGTGCCATTATGCCGAATAACCTACGCAGGTTTAAGGCAGTGGACCTTCGGGGAATAAACCCACTTTGGTCTGCATGTACCAGCGTGGGTGTAAAGGGTAGCATGAGGTTCGCCATCACCTTCGCAAATATTTTAGCGTCCACATTTATCAGGGATAAAGGTCTATACGATGAAATATCTTGTGGCGGGCGTCTCGGTTTAGGCAATACCCTAATTATAACCTCTCGCATTGTGGGGGGCAGTATTAGCTTACCCAGGGCCTCCTCCCATAGTTCCAACATCACCGGGACCAGCTCCTGCCGAAACTCTTTGTAAAATTCAGCGCTCAGTCCATCCAAGCCTGGCGCTTTGCCAGATGTGAGCTCCTTGATTGCCCCGGTAAGCTCTTCTGCTGTAACGGGCTGTTCTAGTATCAATTTGCTCTCCTCTGGGAGCTTGGGGAGGTCTAGCGCCGCCAGGTAGTGCCTAATCTCAGAAGGGGATTTCCTATCTCTGTTCGTATAGAGATTTTTGTAATATTTAACAAATTCATCATTAATTCCTTGTTCACTCGTGATTGTTTCATTCTGCGCCGTTTGGATTGCGGCAATCGGGATTGCTTGTTTCTCTTGTTTGACCAAGTTGGCCAACATTTTCCCTGCTTTATTACCCTCACCATATCTGCACGCCCAGGTCGGGGCTGCCATGTATTGTATTTCCCGCACTGCTAACTTGTCGAAATCTCTAAGGAGTTTATGTATTTTGGCCAGTGTGTCTCCACTATGTGTGTGGCTATAAGTTTCTTCCAGTTCGTTCAATTCCCTCTCCACCCCCTCCAGTTCCGTGTGTATGCCCTTCAATAGACCAGTGGTTTTGGATATCAAGGCCCCTCTCGCCCAGACTTTAAAGGCTTCCCATATTGTTGATATCTGGGCTACCGACCCAACATTGTCTGTAAAGAAGTTAGCGATTTCCTCATGCAGGGTTTCGACAACATTTGGGTCCCTAAGTATACCTCTAGGCATCCTCCATCTTCGCGCCGGTCTAGGGGCCTCTTTCAGTATAATCTCCAGTATAACCGGGGAGTGGTCCGATAGCATACGGGAAAGGATATCACAATTTTGCAGCGCTGGTGCCATGTCTGAGGACACGAACCAATAATCTATACGTGACTCACTGTCATCCACAGAGGAGTAGAATGTATATTGTTTGCTGGTTGGATGGAGTACCCTCCAGGCATCAATCAGGGACAACTGCGAGAGGAACTGTTTCAAGGTCAATGCTACTCTGGGAGGTGGCCTATTCCCTTTGGAAGATCTATCCAGGGCCTGGTCTATCGCAACATTGAAGTCTCCTCCCCATATAACAGTGGTCACATCATGATTAGCAAGGATCTCAAGCATTTGTAGGTAAAAATTAGGGTCGTCTAAGTTGGGGCCATAGGTATTCACCAAGGTTATTTGTTTCCCCGCGATTTCCCCCCAGACCAGCACATATCTTCCCAATGGCTCCGCTAAGTGGCCCTTTGCAAGAAAGCCCAGTGAGTGGTGTATGAGGGTGCACACGCCTCTGGACTGTGAGGAGTAATTGGTATAGTATCACAGTTTACCCCATTTAGCCAGTAAGTTCTCATTAACCAATTTCTGTGCGTGCGTTTCTTGCACCAACAGTATGTTTGGCCCATGCCTGGTGACATAGTTGCCTACCTTCCTGGCTTTCATTGGATTGTTTAGGCCTCGACATTCCATGACATTAGTCTTATTTTTAACCCATCACCCATTTCCCATGCGAACATATTGTAGCTTACTGTAGCGACCCTGATTATGCAATTTATTAACATCTGAGTGGCGTCGGCGCCTGCGAGACCATGTTTCAATTAAAACACAACTTTCAAACATACTTGCTATTCCCCGAGACTTAAACTCGCCTGGGTGGTTGCAATTGTACAAAACATCCCCACCCTCCCCGCCCCTCCCTCCACCCACATCATCTGCCACAACTTGATGATGGACCCTGACAACTGTTAGGAACATTCCTGAGGGTACTACGTTGCATCACGAGGCTACCCGACCAGCTCACGGCCCGCTTCTCAGTACTTGGAGCCCTCATGGGGGCCAAGCAGTTCCAAAATCAGAAGGATACACTTGCATGTGTTGGGTTACGTAGCTGGGTTTCAGTCTGCATCTGCAGGTGAGTGTCTCCCGTTCTGGTCCCGTCCGCGACCTTTAGGAGGCAGCAGAATGGTGGCCTCCACATAGGCCTAGGCTGCAGCAGGCGTCTCGAAGGAGTGTGCCCTTCCTCCATATTGGATTCGTAACTTGGCTGGGAATATTAGTCCATATGGGACTTGTCTTGCTCTTAGAAGTTTTTTAACTGGCTCATATGACCTACGACTCGCCTGTACTCCAGTAGCAAAATCCGGGTAAATGTGTATACGGTTTTCCTCGTAGTGTAGTGTCCCATGCTCCCGTGCCAGTCGAAGGATCGTGTCTCTGTCCCTATAATTGAGCATTCTTGCAATTATCGTGCGGGCGGCGCTCCAGGTTTCGGCACCGGGGCCATTGTGCGGTGCGCACGTTCAACTAAGAAGTGATCGGAGAGGGAGTTTGCTCCAAAAAGGGTTTGGAGGAGTGCCTCAACTCGTGTTTCTATTTTGTCTTTGCCGAATGACTCCGGAACCCCAACTATGCATACGTTGTTCCTTCTTGAGCATGATTCCAAATCCTCGCATTTGTTCTGCAGCCTATTTAAGTTCTCCCTGAGCTGGGCACTGTCTTGGTCATGTCATGCGACTGTGTCTTCCGTTGTTCCAAGTCTATTCTCTGCCTCTGTTAGTCTCAGGTCTTGTTTATCAACTCTGGTTTTCAAGGTCCCTATAGTCCTTACGATATCGTCTAGTTTCACATTCAGGGATAAAAATCCACTTTGGACTATATTGGTCAGGTATTCAACCCTGTCTCGTTCTCCACACTCGTCACAGGATTAGTTGTCGGTGGCGGTTCATTCTCGCTGCCCCCCGCTTGGCCACTAGTATATGAATCCATTGGCTCTTTCTTCTTAGCTCCTACTCCATCGGCCATCTTGTCTTGCTTCCTCGTGTTCCCCATGCCCCTGTAGTCGTCAGTTCACTGACCAGTGGTTTCGGGTGTTCAGGCAGCCCCGGTACTTCGAGGTCCAGACATGTAGCTTCAAACGCAGCCAAATCGCAGCCAAGGCTCAATGACCCTTACACCGGGGTCGCTGGAGGAGTTAGTCAGGGATATATCCGCCTCACCTTGTCCCCTCAATGTGTCCGCCTCGCAGGCCAGCCCTCTGCGTAAAGTTCGTAGGGATCTCTGCACCGCCTGCTACCTTGTCGCACTCCCGCAGGGAGTCAGGCCATCCAGCCGTCACTCGGCTCACCGTACAGCTCCAGCAGTCAAGCGGGGGCCTTAGGGGCCGGCCTTGCCTGAGTTGTGCGTCGTGAGGGCAGGGTCTGACTCACCTCTATTCGCAGGTTTCCATCAGCGCAGTGTGGGAGCCGCCGCTCATCGGGTGATCGCGACTTCAGACCGTTTCTCCGTGGCTGGGTCTGATGTAGGTGTGAGAGGGAGAGGGGAGCTGGCCGCTCAAGTTGGGTTGCTCCACCGCAGCTCCGGTCGTTTTTCGCGGGCTTCGCTCTCTAATGTCCTTTGGCTAGAGTGTAAGCGGTTCCCAGTAGTATTCTTCTGGTTCCCGGGGTCGGCACGCGCCACAGCTCCGCCCTGCTGGAACCGCCGAGCACTGTATCTCCGCAACCAAGGTCCCGCTCGTTCCAGGATTTTCAGTGCAGATGCTGCTACCCTTGACACACGTTCCGGTGTGCTCAGCTCCCCGTTGTGGGCTCCGAAAACAGGATCAATTTAGTCAACAAATGATTCTCGGGCCCGAGCGTTCTGATCAGGCAGCCATTTTCGAACGTGCGCAACAGCGCCCCCTATTAAATACATTTTTTTAAATAGTTATCCAAAAAGACATCTATAAAATCACATCAATTGTTAGAAAAGAGCAGTTAAACGACCTTCACATTTTAACTACTAATTAATGTTTACAATTTTAAGTACATGTATAAAAACAAACAAAAAACACATGAAATTCACATTAATTGTATGTAACTTCAGGTTTCATCCTTTCCAGCCTCTAGTTCATTGAATTCCTATTTTTTATTCAGTAACATATTTAAAAACAGCAAGTAAATGAACCCTGCAAAGGTTAATGAGAGCGAGTGCCCACTAGGAGTCATTTCCCACAATTTTTCTGCAGTCAAAGATGTATAGTCCATAAAATATTCGCGTTAAAACTGCTTTCTTTTCATCGTTAAATTAGGGCAAATCAACATGATATGTTTAATACCCTCTACTTCCTTCAATAATTTCTCTGCTCAACTGGCCATTTCAAATAGGTTCCTGATACTTCTCTAGTCAACCATAGTCTTAAAACAATTCCTATATCTAGCATTAGGGATTTTTTGTAAATAAATTGGAATTTGATTAAGCGTTTTTATAGTAAACATTCCTATATTAAATACTTTACATTTATTGCAGTCTTTCCCAGGTCCTTATCTAATCATTATAAAACAGCTTTTTTCACCCGATCCGGATCTTGTAGTAAGAGGTCGAGGCCAATAGCTGCCCTTAGCATCAACTCACAGCACTCATTTTTCCAAGACTTTAAAGAGCTATCTGTCTGTGTCTGTATCATGCTAAAATGCGCCATTCTACCAGTCAACCTCTCAGTGATGGTAGACCCAATTCAAACCAAATTATTTGGATAGGACAACTTTAGGCATTGATAATATTCTCTTCCAATATAAGCCTTCTAATCACTTCCAATTTGGTCTATGCTCCTCTAGTTGTCTCAGCCCCATATATCACTGCAGGTACTGCCTTTTGTGTACAAAAAGTGACCACTGGGACAATTGAGAACGCACCATCTGTTTTATGGATAATGGATGCTTGTGCCACCATTATGTCCATCTTCCGCCTCACTACCAATTTGTAGGGATTTTCAGTAAGGTTGGTATTTATATTTAGCCCCAAGTATGTATATTCTTGAACTATCTGCAGGGGCTGATTACATATTTGCCAGCGAAATTAAGGTTTTTTATACATTTTCTTTGGTGCAAAGATTATTATTTTAGACTTCTTTTAATTAATATTTAGAGATTCGTCCACTGCGTATTGTTCGAGAGCCTGTAGCTGTCGTTGGAGCTTTATCCATCAGGACTAAATCATCCACATACAGCAGCCATGATATTATTACTGTCCCAAGTTTGGGTGGGAAGGAATTTATTGGATCTATGTGATTATTGCGACGGCTGAAAATACTGACTTTTTTTTAAAAAACCCCTTTACACCAAATATATATGCGGGAGGAGACCCCCGCAAGCCCCCCATATTAATATTATATTCTATACCACCCACATATATATGTCGTGTAAGGGGGGTACAAAAAAGTCTGTTTTTTCGGCTGTCATAATTGTGAGGGCGACATTTTGGTAAAATTCCCATTTATTTGGGTAAAGTAGTTCCGTAGATCTCTTATAAAAATATTAAAAAGTGCTGGTGCTAGCATGCAGCCCTGCTTTAGGCCTCGATATGTTGGAATTGGTGCAGTTAGTAATCCTTACTTATTTAACTTGACTTGTATGAATGTCTCCAAGTATAATTGTATAATCAAATTCAGGATGTAATCTGGGCAACCAGCCTCCTTCATTTTGTTCTGAAGTAATTGCCTCGGTATCGAACCAAACACCTTCTTAAAATCTATAAACGCTACATAAACTGGCTGACCTGTTTGGATTGCTCTCCTTTATATAGATGACAGTATTAAAAGATTGTCGGCGGTTCCAATCCCTGCTACAAAGCCTGATTGGCAAGTGTCAAAATGGAACTTTTCAGTTATCCATTTCATTAAGTTTTTTAACAACAGATGCGCAAACAGCTTGCCTGGTGCATCCAGCGGGGCTATTGAATGTAGTCGAGTGGGTTATTTCTGTCTCCTTTTATGTAGATCGGAATTAAAACTAAATGCTTGCATGTTGAAGGAATTTGTTTCTCGTGGAGCACCTGATTAAATATTAAATATAGTATGGAGGCCCATTGTTCTGGATGGGTTTGAACATTAGACTAGTTAGCCCATCTGGACTTGGGGCACGGAAGGTACTTAGTCTTTTGATTTCATATACAATATCTTCCTCATCGAACATTCATTTCTGTAGATCATCTATTGATGTATATGTCCACTGAGGTTGGCTCTGTTCTCTCTCATAGAGTTTACCAAAAAAGGCTTTCCACTCTTCTTCCTGAATTGTGTTTATCACTAGCAGAAGGGGTAGGTTGTTTGAGGCCAACTTTAAAAGTGACCATAGTTGTGCACTTGTTTTGGAGTTGATGGCAAATAACATAGCTTCTCCATCTTGTTGAGCAACTTTTGTGTATGCATTTTTGCCCAATTTCTATATTTCTGTTTGAGTTTTTTTAGCAAGAGCCATTTAGATGTTATATTTCCTTTAAGTAGAGCCCACCATTCTTTCTTTAGTTGCAGCTTTCTAAGTTTGATTCCAGGTCAAATACATGTCTATGCTGGAAAACAGTTTGATGAACTACTGAGTTTTTTTGTGTAAACACATTTAGAACCCCTACATAATCCTCTTTCTGTCCATCATTATTTATTTGATATTGTTTTTTTTATTCATTAAATACCCCTTTAATTTTTCCAGCATGTACTCCTACCCTTTTAATCTACTTCTTCCTGATTCAATCTCCACTTTATAATTATAGGTCGTTCGTGTAGGGAGGGAAATTGCTTGTTGCCAATGTAATGTTAAGATTGTGTGATCACTTGAATGCTGGTAAGCAGCTTGAAACTCAATTATTTCATTAAACGCATCTCTAGAGATAAATATGTAGTCAATTATGGCATTTTGAAAGGAGCGTCCCCATGTTGGTTGCAGGGGAATATCCCCTTTGAAGGCTCATTTTAATATTATGAAGTCCCTACTAGACATTAGATGCAACCATCGCCACGCACTAGAAGTCATCATATTATTTCCTACATCAATGCAATTGATATTCAATTCACCTGCTATGAGAACCACAGCAACACTACCATCCACTTGGCAGAGATTCAGCATAGACTCTACCACTCTTATTTATTTATTTTTTTAATGTGATATAGTTTTTATTTAAAACTTTACACACATATAATAAATAATACATAAAGAGCACAAAATGCATTCATTTTCTTTTCAGATTACACTCATAAAATCACTGTATCAAACAGTCAGCAATCTATCAGTGTCAAAATCAGAGTCTGAATCAGAATCAAAATCAGAATCAAAATCAAGATCAAGATCAAGATCAAGATCATTACAGTGAGTATTGATTTAGATAAAATATATCAATAATAAAACTGCAAGGCAGAGTAACAGCGTGTATCATATATGTTAAATCAGATAAGATCATTCCCCCTATTTTAGGCAGGGCACAGGTGTGTGCATGTGCCTTTTTCTTTTGTGCCATAATTAGGTGCTTTTCCACACACCTTCCAAATTTGCTGTGTGCAGTCCCCTATTTGATTTTTTTTTCATTGTTATGGTTGAAACAAATCAACTTTTCAATATGTCCAAAACAGTTTTTACATAAAATCATGATTTACATAATTCAATACATTTAAAATCAAAATGGCTATTCAGTTTGACGCTTGTTTAGTTGTATCTTTACAAATCAGGATGGTCATCCTACAATCAATATTCTGTGATGATCTAAAAAGTTGCTCTTAATTGAGAAAACGAACTTTGCAGTTATTCCAAATCTAATGACATAAGAAATTTTACAGTTGCAATTTGTATCTTCATTATCCTTGTTTCGAATATTTGCTTCCACAATATCTCTGTTGTCATTAATCTAAAATCTTTAAAATACGGTTTCAGATAATAAATCTGTTTTTCCAATAAGGCAGGGCATTCAGTCAACAGGTGCTTCAAATTTTCACCTTGTTCAGTATTACACCCAAATCTACATTTGTTATTATCATTGGGTACTAGTTTTTGTCTGTATAGGATTTCGCTTGTTTGCCATAAATTCAATCGGAAGCGTAAGTAGGCTTCCCTGTAGGCTGGACGAGGACATTTCGTTAGATATGACTCAACTGTGCGCAGCATTTTTGGAATTAATGGATTATCAAAAAATGATTTATATTTTGTGCATGATTGTATTGTACACACACAATCATATTGCCATAGTTTCTGTTTTGCTCTGTTTCGGATTTGACGATAGTAAATCTTCTGAAATATGAGCTGCAATCATGACAATTGTCATTTGTTTCCTCCATTCAGTTGGATAAATATGCTGCGAGTATTTCAAATAGTTAGCAAGTCTTCCTTAATATCTTCCTTCTCAAGCTCTTCGCTCATCCGCCTCCCACTCCCTCAGGGTCAGTCACCTCTCCAAGCAACAAGTTGGTGGTAGATCTCTTTCTTCGGCTGGGGCCTCCCTCTGGAACGGCCTCCCTGCCTCTCTGAAAACTGAGGAGAACCATCTCTGGTTCCGGAAGCACCTCAAGACCTTCCTCTTTGCTTCTACTTTCTCTCCTCCTCTCCGCTGGTGAACTTTTGGCTGAAACTGAATCTACGATGGTCACCTGGCTACTCTCTGTTCTTGGGCCCAGGTTCCCTCCCTACCAGTTGCACGCCTGCACTGCCACCCTTTCACTTGGCCCTGTTTCTGAATGCCTACAGCCCCCTAATAGCACTTGACACCTGATGCCTGTACTAGCTCTTGCACCTACCACCAGCTGGCCACACTTCTTGTTATTGTTCTCATTTATTGTTTTATTCATTTATTGTTATCCTATGTACTGCACTTCCCCTCCTCCATTCCCCTCGCATTTTTCCTCTTCCTCCTCCTCCCCTGCACTTGCGCAATCTCACTGTCACCTGGCCTAGTAAGATTGTTGTCTCTGTCTTCCCTCTGTTCCCCTCCCTTGCCTCATCGCGCCTTGAAACACTTATGTACAGGCGCGTTATAAATGCCATATCATATAATATCATGGAGTAATGCTCCTGGTTTGTCACTTAGGCAACACTTTTTATGGAAAGATAGAAGTTTCCAAGTGTACATGATGAATGATGATCATGGGCCTAGTTCGTACCTGAGCACACACATGGTTTGTGATTTTGGTAGGGTAAGGATACGTTTCCAAAATGAGCCCTCAAGTTTTAACCAGTATCTTTCTGATGTATAATTTTTTAATTCAGCTCCAGACAAGACAACTGGAACAACTTTTTGGGTGTAGAAAGTTATTAAGGTTGAGCATGAGAACTTTCCGTACTTAGCCTGAATTATTCTTGATTGAGACGATGCCATTGTCATTTTGTTTTTAAGTTCATTTATATAGGGTTGATCTGAGATATGATCATTAGTATTAATTCTCAGATATTTATATTCTTTGACTATTTCAATTATTTCATTATACAATAGCCACTTTGGTGAATTCCTTCTGTTTGTTATTTTGGAAGTAAATTTGCCGAATCAAGTACGCGCTCTAAGTAGTGCTATTTGCTGGCACCAGACTCTGTTCTATATCTTTTGAGGACTTTGTGAGAAACTTTCACTTCTTTTCACTGGATTTTTGGACTTCAATGGTGGCTCTGCCCCTTTTTTCCAGAAGCCCTCATAAACAGTGTTGCCTGCACATCAGCACGCACGCATCAAGTACGCGCTCTAAGTAGCGCTGTTTGCTGGCACCAGACTCTGTCCTACATCTTTTGAGGATGTTGTGAGAAACTTTCACTTCTTTTCACTGGATTTTTGGACTTCTATGGTACTAATAATACTAAACAAATATATTGACTGAAAGTAATCCTTGCCAATAATTATAAGTCACTGATGTTTGATATTTCTATACTTGTTTAGGTGGCTCTGCCCCTTTTTCCAGAAGCCCTCATAAACAGTGTTGCGCGCGCATCAGCGCGCGAGCATCAGGTACGCGCTCTAAGTAAATATGTTTGCTGTTCGCTGGCTCGCCTGGCGTGCCAGCCTCCACCAACATTATTTATTGCCAAATTTTTGTTTTGTTTATATTTATTGATAGCTGATTTGTGTTAGCATAGACTTCTAGGGCTGTCAGCGGCGTTGGTAGACCTCTGAGTGTTTTTGATAGGAGGGCAAGATCATCAGCATAGAATAACCACACAATAGGTTGAGTGCCTATCTTCGGAGGATCAGAGATAATGGCACTAAGCTTGCGTCTCATGTCCGATATAAAAAAGTTGACGACTGCAGCTGCTAGCACGCACCATTGTTTTAGACCTCAATAGGTTTTAATGGGGCCGATAGTTTGCCCTCTAGCGTTAGTCTTGTTTGTACCATCGTATCGAGTGTAGTTGCTCGATTAGTGCTAGAATCGAGTCAGGGCATCCTGCATCAGTGAGTTTTGCCATTAGTAGGTGACGGGATACTGATTCAAACACAGTTGTAAAATCTGTATAAACCATGTAACCTAGTTGTTTAGTTTGGATGCTTTGCATTTTAATAGCTGATATGGTCGTTAAGTTAATCACTGTGCCAAGGCCAGGAACAAACCCTGTTTGATATGGGTCTTGCAACTGATTATTAAATAAACCGACCCAAAAGTGGGAACCTCATAAACCACTGGTACCTTGAGGTAAGGCCATCACATGAACCAGGAAGTGGTAGCATGTTAAAGCGGAAAAAACTGGAGTGAGAAAGGAAGGAGGAGGTATATATTAAATCATTATTTTATTTTATTCTGATTTAAGTATAAAAATATCAAAATCATAGAAAATGTTTAATTAATTCATTCATAAAACAAGACATCCTTACATCATTCATTCATTCATTCATTCACGACTGGTACAGTTTCATAAAACAGTGCATTGTTTAACAATACAATTCAATTTAAATCCCACTGTAATTAAAACAGTAGTTCACTCCAAATATTTTGGCCAGGGTTACCGCCAGACTCTGAATGAGGCCCATTGTCTCTGTCCTCCACGGCTATGTTGGTACTCTTGCCTGCTCAGCAGCAGGAATATCTGCACATTGTCCATGTCTACGCATAGTTGTGCTGGGAACACCTTCTATACAAAATGCACATCTTAGATACAAACTGTAATAGGTGTATAAGTTTCACAGTTGATACATTACTCAATGTACATCTCCTGAAAACTCATGGTAACACTCTTAAGACACACACTCTTACAAAAATGCTCCTATGACACACAATCCAATGGAACACATTCTTAGTATGCACGCTCCTATGACCCAACTGCTGCAATGTCACATTCTCTTATGACACACGCTCCCACAACACATGCTCCTATGACACATGCTCCTACGACGCACACTCCGACATACATGCTTTTAAGAAACACACTCTTATGCTGCACCTTGTTATGACAAGCTCCTACAACACGCTCTCCTATGACACATGCTCCTACAAAATTTGCTCCAACAACACATGCTCCTATGATACACATGTTTTCAATGCCACCCACTGCACACAATCTTGCCACACATGCTCTTATGACACACACAACACATGTCATTACAATGATACCATAGTTCAGAAACATGAAAAAGATGTGTGCAGATACATACACAGTGTCTTGCATTTTTGATGCTAACTTTGGAATCTGACCTTGTCTCTGTCCTCTACCACATTGCTGGTACTCTCAGCTGCTCAGCAGCAGGAATACCTGAGTAGTGTCTGTGTCCAAGTATAGTTGTCATGGGAACAGCTAGTATACAAAAAGGTACATTATTCAGGTGAACTATACAAGCAAGGCTATGAGTTTCACAGATCATACATTACGCAATGTATATCTCCTGAAAACTCATATGAGCACTCGTACGATAAAGACTCATCACAAAAACTGTTATATCACAGACTACTAAGACACACAGTCTTAATATGCATGCTCCTATGACACACTTGCTCCTATGACATGTGCTCCTACAGCATGTGCTTCTACGGCACACCCTCGTAAGAAACCCATTCTCCTATGATGCATGCTTCAATGATGCATGCTTATATGACGCATGCTGCTATGGCACACATGGCACACCATCTTACCACACACACTCTTGAGACACACACACACTTACAAGACACGATTACAATGTTACCTTAGTTCAAAAACATAAAAGGTGTAAGCAGAAACATACACTGCATATTGAATCTCTTACACTAACTGTGAAATTTGACATTTTCCCTGTCCTCCACCACACTGCTGGTACTATGGGCATGCTCTGTAGCAAGAATATCTGAACAGTGTCTGTGTCCAAGAATAGTGGCTCAATTTGTGTCTCCTTACCTAGGGGATGTATCCCTTACAAACCTCTACTGCCTGACACTTATCTGATGGTTTGAATGCTTTTCTGGAACTGTACCGCCTGCCGCTATTTCATTGAATGAATTCTTATAACTGTCCCTGAAACCAGCGCCCTGATGGCCACAGGTATAGAGCGTTTTCCAAGTGTAAAAATAAATAAATAGCTGTTCTGGGAACAGCTTCCATACAAAGTGTACATAATCATACAAACGGTACAAATCAGTGTATGAGATCACAGTTTGTACATTATGCAATGTACATCTCCTAAAAACTCACACCAACGCTCTTAAGATAAACACTCTTATGACACACACTGTTACAACATAGGCCCCTACGACACACACTCTTAGTATGCATGCTCTTATGACACACACACTCCAATGACAAATGTGCTCCTTTGACACATGCTCCCATAACACACATGCTCATATGATACATGCTCCTTCAACACATGCTCCTACGTCACACACTCCTTCAAAATACGCTTCTACAACTCCTGCCCCTACGATGCATGCTTCTATGTCCCATTTGTCACGAATCTTACCACAGACGCTCTCAAGACACATACACTTATAACACACTTATGATGCATACACTTATGCCACGTGCTGTTACAAAATGTGCATCTTTAATACAAAATGTACAAATAGGCGTATTAGTTTCAGTTTGTACATTAAGCAATTTATGTCTCCTGAAAGCTTTCATCAATGCTCCTATGACACAAACCCTTATGAGGCAAACTCCTATGACACATGCACCTATGACAAATACTTTTATGACACAAACTCCTGTGTGACACATGACACAAAATCTCATGACACACTCTCTCATGACACTCAAGCTTAGAACACACACACCTACGACACAGACACACACCATGTGCTGGTACAAAATAAACATCTTTCATACTAACTGTACAAAGAGGTGTATGTTTCATAATTCGAACAGTACGCAATTTATATCTCCTTTAAACTCACATCAATGCTCCTATGACGCACACTTTTATGATAGGCACTGTTGCAACACCCACTCCTACAACACATGTTCCTATGATATAGGTACCAATGACACATGTTCCAATGACACACACTCTTACTATGTGCCCTCCTACAACACTTGCTCTTACTACACATTTGTGCGGCACACGCTTTTACGGCGCATGCCTCTACACCACAGATGACACACAATCTTACCACACACACTCTTACGACAGACACACACACTTACAACACACACACTTATGACACATACACTTACGCCATGTGCTGTCTCTCAACATGCACTTACGCCACACACACTTGAGCTACATGTTCTTACAACACCTGCTATTAAGACACATACAGTATTGAACCGTCAGAGCTATTACAGTAGATTGCTCTTTACACTTACAACATGTATTTGTATACACATTCAGTACCAAGACCGCACAGGGCTCTGACAATACAACTCTATCTGCACATAATAGTATAGGTATACTGAGGCACCCTCAGATCTCTCGCAATGCACCACTAATAACTTATATCATGAATTGGTACAGTACTGAGACACCCTCACAGTTTTCCCAGTACACCTCTATCTTCACTGAAAATATGCATGAGTATATAGATAGATTACTGAGACACCTTCTAGACTCTCAAAATGCTCCTGTATCTACAACTAAAGCATTCAATAGTATACCCATACTGAAGCAGACTCACAGCTCTAACAATGCACCTCTGCCACACTTACTTCATGTACAGGTATGCCCATACTGTAATGTAATTGGTCATGAAAAGCAACCTTCTGCAACTATTGCCAGCCTAGCTGCACAGAGCTCTGTATGAAAAAAGGGCGATGGGTTCATTTGGCACAGTGGAAGAGGCAGATGCAAAACCTGTGGTGTTGATGGGTGCAGGTTGCAAGTACACAGGTTCTGAGTGTCAATCTGCTTTCTATGGAGTTGTCATAGAAACCTGGGAGTAGGTTACCCATAGGAAACAGCCCAAGATCTGATAGACCACAGTACTTTGTGCCTGGTTAGCTGCTGATGTGGGAGAGTGCAACAGCACTTAAGAGGAGAGCTTAGTCATTGCTTGTTTAGTGTTGTTGTGCTAATGGGTGGGACTGTGGTAGCCGTCTGTGTTTTTTGTTTTGTGTGGGAAAGTGGTAGGAAATCTTAGGGGGCGAGTCAATTAGGGAGAGGAGGTCAGGAGTAGACCTTACAATGCTACAATGCAAAGCAACCTGCAAGCCTGCGCTCCTATTCCTGGCCTTTTCGCTCTTTCTCTCTTTCAAATAGATACATTGTACACTATTAGGAATAAAAGTAGCATGTCGGTCCGATAGCACAGCGAGTAGAGCGCTCGCTTTAACATCTGTGCAGAGCCTGCTGACGCTGGTTCGAATCCAACTCAGCCTTTCATCCTTCCGAGGTCTTCATCCTTTCTGAGGTCGATAAATGAACACCACACACAGTGGGTAATAATAAGCTCCGGTCAGATACCTGAGGGTTCGTAGCGCTATATAAATGTTAAATTATTATTATTATTATCTGCAGTTTGGCAGATGGGAGAAAGGAACAGTGTGGAAACTAAGATGTTATTATAACCGGCTAAGAATTATGGGAGGAAAGAATCGTGAAAGGGCAGTGTGAAATTAAAGGACATCAGGAAAGCCTCTCTTTGAGCTTTTGAAACATAGACGGTTCACCCACCGACTGGACCTTTGTTGAGAACTGGGAAGGGAGTGGTAGGGTATGGATAGAAAGTAGAAGTGTAGTTTTACTAACTTGTTTTGCTTTCTTTTGTCACATGAGTGCGGAGTTACCGGGCAATCCTGACTGAGGAGGAATGATGCCAAAGCTGGCAGTCACAAGGACTACCTATGGGTGTGAATGGGCACTAATATTCATGAAGAGATGTGTATTCCTCAACAACTGCAGTGTGACTTGGGCTATGCTCCATATGGGGTATGGGAGTGAACAGACTGTTCATGAAAGTGATGAACAAATCACCCGGAAGTAATTTAGACCGGAATTTACGTCCGTCTCCAGCTGTGCATGCCTGTGAATGGTGAAAGGCCACATGGAAATAATGTCCAGGAACCTGCTTCACTTGGAGCCAGGCAACTGCTGAGATCACCTGCAAGTTGACTGTGAAATAAAAGTGGCCTGTTTTTACTCCACAGAATGTCGGGGTCATTTAATATTTTCACCCCAGAACGGTCCTTAGTAGGGGCTAGTCTCACTACAGAAAATGTAAAGTGTCTCGTCACCTTATCTATAGGCACGGTAATAATATTTGTTTAATATATTTTGTGTTCTGGTGTTCTGGCACCCTTTGAAATTAGAACAGGCTTTGTTGGATTTTAACATAAAAATTATAAATACAATTAACCAAGATCGTATTCCAAATGGGCATTCTGTTTGGAAAATACCATTTATCCTGACCCAAGTGAATAGAATGACTAATACATGTCATGCTTATTATATGAATATGTAGTTTGTGTTGCTAATAAGAATGCCTTGCAAAGTAACAGAGTACATAACAATTCATCATGTGCATTACACATACCATTTAAGTGGACGGTAATGGCTACTTTTGGGCACACAAGTGTCTATTAGTGGAATCCAGAGACACTCAGGCTAGGCGACATCTGCCTGAACTCAAATTGCAGCAAATGTAAATGACATCTTGCGCAGACGTTCCATTAGGAGGAAGTAATGTCTCTGTGAATGCCACAAGAGAATTAAGTACGATGTCATGTGGAACATTTAAGGGACTTACTTGATACCAGCACGTGCCAGCATGAACATTTCACAGAGACATTCTTAGGATGTGTGGCTTTCAGATTACAAGGATATCCAGTTTTTTCAAAGGCCACAATTAACCGCAAGTCTATTCACCCCTAGATTTCTGTCACATGCTTTGGTGATAGCATGAAGGGTGTGTGCCTTCTTGCATCAGCATGCACAGAATTAATTGTCCTATAATTCAAGAAGACCGGTGCAAAGCAGAGCAAATGGAACAGTCTGCTAGTATGCATGGATGTCACTATTATGCCTCCACTAAAAAGGAAACTCGGTCAGTGGTGTGCCAGAATGTCTTAATCAAGTGGGCCCACACTATGTGCACATAGGCCTGAGGAAAGTGCCCCTACAATGTAATTCTATCAGAGCATTTTATTTAGCACGCTTCCATGGAGCAGGTCTAAGTTGGAGCTTTTGTAGTCTACTTTATGCTTTCAACTAGAACGATAACTTCAAACAAAATGCCTCATTTAATTGTAACAAAATGCAAAGTGGCATGAGGCTTAAAAGAGTCTCCTCTGAGCTTCTAAGATGCACAAGAAAGGGAACTGTGTGGTAAGGGCACCGGCTTGTAATCAATATCTGATACAGAATGCAGCTTTTGTGTGTAAAATGTCCTGTTTTTAATGGGAATCTGGGTATCCCTCTGTCTAACCAGCCATCCACACGTGCTCAGAAGCTTTTTTCTGGCAACAAGACTACAGGTAAAAGGTTACCTAGCACAAGCAGTAAACCCCCCTGAATCACAGTGAGTGCCAGTACCTTCATATCGTTGTAAATATCAGATGCCATTATTACGCACCTAAATGGTTCTGCAGGCAGGATGCTCAAAGATCTCTGGAGAGCAACGTATATATGAAGGCACTTGATTGGGATAAGGAGATGTTTCCTTTTCTGCCTCAGTAAAGCAATGTACATTAAATGTAATAGCTGAGAATCATACTTCTAAATGCTGCTAAAAAATACTAATGCTGGGGGGGCATGTCTAAGCGCTGTGAGGAATGGCTGCATAATTGTTGCGCTCCCGGTCCAGCATAAATATAACATCCATTATCATATAAATCCTCTTTACTTCATCCCTGGGCCTCCATGGTGATACTTTGGGAGACTTTCAGCCACTTCCTCATTCATTTGGTGGCGTTCGCTGGAAGGCCTCAGACGCCGAGATCCCATCAGGTGAAACATCGATGTTTCCAGTCGGCTGAACTGCCACACTGCAACACGAGGTGCGGTTGTTCTAAGGAAGCACCATTTCTTCACGACATGGCTCCATATTCATAAAGAATACTCTTATTTAAAAAGGTACTGTTGCTTTCGCAGTAAATACATTTTCATACAGATGGAATTTTCCTTCTTCAACAAAATTCACCACCTCTGAAGGATTTCAGCCATTATTTCTAATATAAAATGTTGGTTTTCCCTCTTACCAAGGATTATAATTAGTAATACCCAAAGGGCAGTTGCTGCTTTCAATGTAGGCTTTTAATTTGCCTAATAGTACTCCAGGGTCCATAGAACTTAACATCCAGAGGGCCCATCGGGTTGGCCCAATCGATTCAAGACGTAACTCTAATGTTTCTTCTAGAACTTTTATCTTTCCTCTTCTTGACTACACGCATGTCCTGCTTATAATGAATAAGGCAAAACAAATGAAACAACTTGTTTGGGAAGACAGGAATATATATATATATATATATATATATATATATATATATATATATATATATATATATATATATCTCCCAGGATATATCTAACGCAACAGCTACTGTTTTGAGGCAATTAAATGCAAGATATGGCATTACACATCCAGCTACCCTCAAGGTCACATTGAAAGGTCATACCTCTACCTTTGAAAATCCAGTGGAATTAAGACGTTTTATTCAAATTCATAAAATGGAGGATATGGACACATCAAGCCCAAACACTTAAATAAGTCTCTTCAGATTAAATGATTAAATGATTTTACATTACTAAGACTCCTGGCTGGAGTGGGGTGTGGTGTGCGCCTTCCTTCAATCATCTCTCCATCCTTGTTATAATGCCGTCAACATGTATTGGAGTGGCTGTTTCCTGTAAGCCACAATGTTTCCGTTATTTCTCTCTATTATCGCTTATTGAAGATGCTCATGTTGACTTTGTGTGTCCTTCCCTCTTCCTTTTGTGTCTTTCCTTCTATGTTATTACTGTGCAGGGAAACCCATAGTTCTATGATAACAGCATATGTAACCTTTTCATTGCATAAATATATTTAAAGTTTGAATTATCTGTTTTTATGCCTTTCTCAACCTAAAACATGACACTTAATGTAACATCTTGGCATGTTAAAGGGTGACATAACCCTATCAAAAGACAAAAAGTGTTATTCCACCTTAAAAGGACTGAGCCTTCGATTGCATGTATTCAAGAAACTAACTTGTCACAGGTTGAAGCTGCCAAACTTAAGCGTCTTTGGGTAGGACAAGTTGTCTCTAGTGTGGCGTATGGTAAAACAAATGAGATAATTACATTTATTAACAAAGCTCTCAAGTGCAAGGTTCTGGACACTGACTCAGATTATATGGGAAGGTGGGTGCTGGTTAGGATTCTCATTGAATCCACTGAATAGTCTATTCTCAATGTCTATGGCCCTACTTCTCCTGACTCACGTTTTGGATAAAATTAAGAAACTATATCATTAACTCCAATCCGCTGAATTTAATTGTATGTGGGGATTGTAACAATATTATAGATCCCTTCCTTGATAAGAGATCTGGTGTACAGTTCAAAAGCACTAATCCCATAAACACGTTCTAAATTTTGTATCAGAACTAGGCCTCATTGACATTTGGCGTATCACCAACCCATCTGATTCAGAGTTCACCTTGCATTCTAATGTGCATGACTCATTTTATAGACTAGACTATGTATTGCTTTCCATATCCACGTCTAATGGACTTCTTATCTCACAGATTGAGTGCCTAGCATTATCAGATCACATTCCTGTCCACGTACAACTCGCAACTGCAGAAAATAATCAAAAGTCAAATAGCTGGTGACTTAACACAGCCCTTTTAAAAGATGAATCCTCCTTGCCCTTTATCACTAAGCAACACAATCGCTTTTTCTCTGAAAATAAGGCCCACGATACATCTATTGTTAATAATTAGAAGGTAGTACTTAGAAGGAATATCCTCTCTTTTGTAGCCAACAAAAAGGAAAATTAAAACAAGAATCTGAGAAGATTTTGAAACAATGAAAATATCTTGAATCTCAATATGTACGCACTAATGCTTCATCTACCCTCAATGATATTATTAAACTAAGATTCCAATATAATAAAATCCCCTCAAAATATTTCTGTGCTAATATTTTAAAATATAAGGCTAAAATATACCAATTCTCAAATAAGACTAGCAAATCACTTGCATCATATCTTAAACTTAATCTAGAAAAAGCTTGGGTTGCTGTTATTAAAGATCAGACAGGGAATAGGAAACTCTCTGATAAAGAAATCCTTTTCTCAAAATCTATATTCTTTGGAATCACAACCCAATAGTTGTCACAGTCATGACTTTCTTCAGCAAGTCCCTCACTCCGCATACCCAAAGTCATTTTAATTGTTTTCCCCAAGCCTGACAAAAATCCTGAACTTAATTAAAAAAAAGACCAATCTCCCTTATAAATACTGATTGTAAGATCTTTACCAAGATCTTGGAAAACAGATTCCTTCCTTTTTTAACTGTCTCACTTAAAAATGATCAGGTAAGATATGGTAAAGGTAGATTTTCCTTGTCTAAGATACGGTTATTTCTGAACATACTAGACATTATTTATAACATCAGAGATCCCTGTGCTGCTGTCGCCCTAGATGCGGAAAAAGCATTTGACAGTGTTGAGTGGACCTATTTGTTTGAAGCTCTTAAATGGCATGGCATAGGCACTCCTTTTCTCTGTGTGAGTAAAGTGTTATACTCAAATCGTAAAACAGCTGTTTTTATTAATGGACAAATGTCCTCGCAATTTCCTTTACATAAAGGTACACGTCAAGGCTGCCCACTTTCCCCACTTTTTTTCATCCTGTCGATGGAACCCTTTCTAGAGGCAATTAGACAAGATAACAATATACAAGGTATTAATGCAGGTGATTTACAAGTTAAAATAGCAACATATGCTGATGATGTATTATTAGTTTTGAAGAATCCTGACACTAGCGTGCACTATCTCCTAAACATCATTGCACATTTCTCCCTAGCATCTGGTTATGAATTAAACGCTAATAAATATGAAATTTTACCTCTATATATACACTGTACCTTCATTCGAAACCTTTGGTATGATATTGTGTCCAAAAGGTATAAAGTATCTGGGCTTCTGCATATCCTCATCTATTAAAAACATTATCAAACATAATACTACTGTCCTGCTTTCAAGAGTTAAGGAGTTTACAGATTCATGGTCCCCTCCTTACTTATCCTGGTGCGGTCGCTTACGATCTATTAAAATGATGATCTCCCCAATATTTTTAGATCTTCTCCACATGTTACCAATTCCCGTACCTAATTAATTTTTTGAAGCCATAGACTCATGTTTGGTCAAATTCCTAAGGGGGGGAAAAAGCAACCTAGGATATCTCTAGGCAAACTCAAAAATCGCCATGCTCATGGTGGAGTTGGTCTTACAGATTTTAGTAAATGCCATCTGGCCTTCGTTTTGAGACAGGCGCATATGTGGTTTGACCCTGAGAATTATGGTTTCTCCTCTAACCCTTGCTGATTGCCATATCATCAAGTGAAAAAGTAGATTTATCAAGAATACATGCCTATCTGCCCAGTATCTTAGAACTTATTTATTCCCCTCCATTGTAAAACCATCTCAATTCATCTCACAATATATTTGGTTCAATACAGTAATACGATCGAACAGAAGATCAATTTTCTGGAAACCATGGCATTCTAAGGGCATTAAATATGTTAACCAGTTATTTTTACAGGGAGCTCCAGTAATTTTTAACCAATTTGCTAGGATATTTGATATCCTGACTTCCTTTATGCACCAATATATCACTATTATCAATGCAGTAATGGAAAACTATGACTCATTAATCCACATTTCTTATTCTCCCAATATTGAGAGACAGCAACATATGCATAATTTCAATTTCAGTGCTTCCATGTTTTATAAAGTCCTTTTGGATGAATCCTCTTTAGAATCCAGGTGGAAGTCGCAAATTGCATGGCAGCAAGAATGCTCTCTATTGGATAAATAATTAGTATGGCCTCCAGTATGGAACAATAGCTCCAAGGTTACCATGTTTGCCAGCTTACTTCAAACCTTATATTTTTTCCATCACAGAGTTTTTTATCACTCCTTTAAATATAACTTTGCACAAAATGATAGATGCTGGAGTTGTCTACATGCTCAAGGGTCCTTCAGGCATATGTTTATAGACTGTGAACATGTCAAACCATTTTGGGAAAGTGTGTGGAATAATATTAAGTCAATTTTTTACATACAACAAGACTTTGGTTTTAAACATTTTTTAATAGGCAGTGCACTACTGCACAATGTATTGGAAAATAATGCATGCTATTTATTTGATCTTCTTATCCTGGTTGCCATTCAAACCATAACATCCAATTGGAAGAATCTTAATCACTTTCATTATAATAAATGGTGGAGCTCCATATGTAACATTCACAGGTTGGAAAGATGTAATGCCTCCTCCTCTTATATGTTGCGTAAACGTGAAATGAAATGGCATTTGTTTATTACATGTGTATCGAATGTAACTTATAATTGATAGTTGTGCAGATGTTTACCTATAGTTCTCCGGCTCATCCTCCCTCCCTTGCCCACCTTCTGGGCATGTTCGTTTATCCCTCTCTGCATGTTCATCATTGTCTCTCTAGTTAGGTCTTATCATTAAAATTGATTGTGGGTTTACCTAGATCAAATCCATTCAAATATTAAAATACAAGACCTTAATGAGACCTTAATGATACCTAATAATATTTTTTTTATATTGTAAAAATGTTGCTATCACAATGAGGTTTAAAACACTCCCCCCGCCTCTGGAAAAACAATGATTGATGTGGTGAGGCCTAACCACTGTGGAACCAAAGGGTTACCGGATCTGGAAAATACTGGAAGTGGATAACCTAGCGCAATGCATACGATAAATATGACACAATCCTGACTACTCATACCTCCAAAAATGACACATAAAACATCACCAAAAGTGACCTCCACCACAAAGGAGGCAAACATGAGTGCCAGCTGCTGTAAAATGGAACACAGGCACACCCAATAGATTCCCCAGGACAGGAAACCTACCTATACCTCACTCATGGCATACAGCACCTGTCAGCCTTGTGGGGCCAGGCTCTGCATCTCTGAGATCTGTATCTACTATATGAGGGCAGGTGAAATGATGCACTCATGTAACACAAACTAAGGGTCTGACTGTCCCCATGGTGTCTAACAGAGTCACAGATCCTGAGATTGTATCAAATGGCCCAGCCCACTATCTTCTACATATTCTAGCTCTTTGAGGGGGACCTTGAAATCCAAATAATCATAGGCACTGACATTCTATCCCTTCTGAAGCTGGTAACAGCACTTAATTTTTTTAAACAATCTTCTTCCATCAAACTATTGTCATGGTGCATGGCCTGTCATGAATTCCTGGTTACTAAGAAAGCTGATAAAGGTGGCAGCATCATGGTATGGGATGAAGAGAAATACAACGACAAGCTCATGAGACAATTGAATAATGCTGAAGTTTATCTGAAATTGAGAGGTGACCCTACTAACGCCATACAGAGAGAGACTGAACAGCTAACACAGGCAGCAGTAAATAAGGGATGCTTTTGTGAGAAAGAATATGGTTTCCTTAACCCCATGAAGTTGTGAATCCCTTTATTTTATGTACTGCATAAAATACATAAGGATCCCCTGTATCCACCAGGGTGCCTCATAGTGTCCCTTTGTGGGTTGATCCTAGAACTGATTGGGCAATTCATTGATTTCTTTCTTAAACCACTAGCAATGCAGTCTCTCATGTATTTAGGAGACACCACACATGTCATAAATCAGGTAGAAGGGTTAACATTTGACTCTACTTCAGATTTATTTAACCTTGGCGTCGAGGCTTTGTATTCCAATGCCCCCCAAATGAATCTTTACAGATCATGAAAGACTTTCTGGAAGAGAGAAAAAAACATGTTTGGCTTCAAGTGAGTCGCTCACCGAGATGTTGGAAATTGTTTTGACTAAAAACCTTTTCAGGCTTAAAGAAGCATATTATCTGAAGATCAAGGGAACTGCAATGGGAGAAGTTTTTGTTCCCCATTACGCTAACCTGTATATGGGGAAATGTGAGCAACTTTTTGCATTGATTGACACTACCCATTAAGCCAGTCATTAAATTCAATAAAATCATCGGGGACACCACCAAGATCAATGAATTTCATGGTTGGATTAATTCCTTGAATGAAAATCTAAAGTTCTCCATGCAGCCTGATGCACACCATATTCAATTTCTTGATTTAATAGTGACAGAGGATGCGGGCTGGTTGGTGATAGATCTGTTTTGCAAGGAAACTGATAGAAACACAATCCTCCACTATGGCAGTTTTCATCCACAGGCAATGCGCAATCATATCCCATATGCCTAATTTTTGCAAGCCAGGCGAAATTGCACTAATGCTAATGATTTTGTCATTATATCAGAACAAATCACAGAACGACTGACTAAAAGGGGGTTCTCGACACGACTGTTGAATCAGTTGTGGAAGAGAGCCAGAAATCAGATTAGATCTTCCATTCAGACTAAAAGCCCCTAGAAATGTATGGATGGCAGTCTAATATGTGCCATTTTGTTTAACTCCCATCATAATGAAATAAAGAAATCTATTTGCAAAAATTGGCGCATTTTACAACTTGAGCATCCCACTTTGCCACCTCCTCATTTTGCCTACAAGAAGGGCAAGGATCTAAAAGAATGGCTCTCCTGCACTGACAGAACCTCCAAATCCCAGCCTCAGACCATAGCCTCCATGTGGGGATTGGACCCCGTTGTAGGACAGTTTCCCTGTGGTAGTGGCAGCACTTGTAGATTCTCTTCCCCATGCACTTCCCTTTACATCAACAATCAGGTCTGGACCCTCAGAGGGCACACCACGTGTAACAGCAGCAATGTCATCTATGTTTTGGCATGTCCATGTAAATAAGTACATACAGGGAAGACTTCCAGGCCAGTAAGAACCAGGATCATAGAGTATAGATCACACATTTGCACCAAGCAATTAGCTTCCCCCTTGGTTTCACATTTCCAGGCTGAACAACATGGACTAGATGACCTTAAGTGGTGAGCCATTGAGAAAATATCAGGCAAAGATAGTCACAGTATAGCTAACTGACTTGCACAGAGATAACAATGGTGGATGTACCACACAGAAAGCCATTTAAGTGGACTGAACAGCCAGGAAGTGTGGACCCAATTGCAATGTGTATCTTAGTACATCAGAGCACTCCCGTCTGGCTAGCCCCTACTGTACGCAGTTTGTGACCTCGATCTCTGCTTTTTTTAATTTATAAATTTTTGGGCCAGGGATATTATTGACTTTAGAGTCCAGTCCACTTTCTAATGCATATTGCCTATCAGACTTGCATTCATGTCCTCCAAGGGCTGATAATGTTAACATTATGTCCAACGAGTCAGCTGACATGTGACACTACATAGAGAGTGCCTTTATAATAGACATTGACATGTAGAGCAACAATGTAAAGTGTGCGCCCGTACAATATTACAGTCGGTGTACTCTTAAGTAATAGTTGACTTATGTTCTATTTAGTGCAGCAGGGACTAATGTCCTAGAGAACTTGGGATGAGAACCCATTACATTTAAGTGATGGCATGTTTTCCATCACTGCTCTAAAATGGCAGACCCATTTCCTCGCAAGTGGTGTGTCACCCCATTGAGACATGGGTATTCTATGCAAAGCAACAGGGCCTCTTGCACGATCCATTTTAAATCGACCATGATGCTGTCTTAAACAACAGTTGATTCATGTAGTGCAGCAGCATTTAGTGTCCTTCACTATTCGGGATGCGGTCTTGTCATATTCTATTGCTCGTATCAATTTATGAGCCACTCTAAGATAGCAGACCTCCTTAACCAACACTCGCGTGCACTCGTGATGTCAATAGCCGGCTGAGAGTGCAATAGCCAGCTGTGAGTGTGATGTGTCGCCCCATTGGATAATGGGTATTTGATGAAAAGTAACACTGGCTCTTGTGCGCTCAATTACTAATTTAGCTTGATGCTTCTTTAAATTACAGTTAATCCATTTAGTGCAATAATGAGTAGTGTCCTTTGTTAGTCAGGAAGTGTTCCCATCATATTGTATTGCCAGTATGATCTCTTGCTCTTCTCTAATATGGCAGACCCTCTTTACCGGTATTAGAGCGTGCTTGTGACGCTTACAGCTGGCTGAGAGCGTCCTCACTAATGGGCGCCTGTCTTAGTAGCTTGTTTGTCTCTACAAGAACACTAAACGCTGTAGGCTCGAAGAAGCAGTGTGAAGTGGTAAGCGTTAGGGTGTTCAGTAATCCCTTTTAGAGAATCGGCCCCGATAATGAATTTTAAAGGGTTTTAAGCACATTTCTTGCTTGTTTGTAGATGCCACTGCATGGCAGTTTTTTAATCCATGGCAGATTATTTCAAGTACTCCACGCAGCACTTTGTTATCATGTCCTGTCTTCTGATGGGGCTGAGGAAACAGTGATGAACAGTTATCCATCCCTGTGGGAAACATGAGTTCTATTTTTAAACAATAAGATAACGTGAGGGTGTTCACCCGAGTTCTTTGTTGTGTTTTTGGTCCTGGAAATTTCTATGATAATTTAAGACAGTAGGGGTCCGTTTTTTCAAATTGGGAGGCAATTAATTATCCTCTCCCCGAATAAGGTATGAAAGAGTCACTTGGTGGCAAATAAGAGGCACATCACAGGAAAGATTTGAATTGTTTCAATTACATGTTTTGCTATTTTTGTTTTGTTGTAGAGCCAGTGAGGAACATTAAAGAAGCAATAGATGAGGCACCAACAACTGATGATGAAAAGAATGGTGGTTTCCCCTAGGCTCTATAGGGCTTATGAAGATGGCTAATTTTGTATTAGATCTTTTATGTCCGTCGGAACTAGTAAAAGGGAAGATATTGTCTACTTGGCTGGGGAAACAAATGAGATTGTATGGTGTTGTGTTTGCCTCTATCAGCCTCTAAATGACCACTTGCCACTACGAATGGTTTGCCATTAGAATGTGCATTGTAGTGTATGGTCCAATGTGGTTCAATCCTTTGGTTTGTAATGTATTTTACATAGGAATAATGTAAATGAAGGTAGGGTGCAATAATTGTTGAGCACTGTACGTTATATTTATATTCATGTTAGTAGATGTCCGTAATATGATGTGGCATGTACTACTTGTATTACCTGTGAGGTTTTGTATATGTGTTCTTTGATAAGTGTCTTACAATAATTACATTTTATGTGATTTGACACATTTATGCTGTGTTCTTCTATGTGATTTGATCGATTATTTGTAACTGTATTAAATCATGTAATGTACTTTGTTCCCATGAAACACCACACACGTTGTTGGCTATCACAGTCAACATGTTCATGCATACTCAAACAGAAGTTTACAGCTCTACTGCAAAATGTGGCAGCACACATAGGCCTATTCACAACCCTAAAGGAAATCAATGCTATTGAAAGACAGTTTTAAAACCTTGTACAATTCCCAAAATTCCCAAACACCATTGGTGCCCTGGAATGCACGCATGTGCCATCAATGCAACCCCATGTAAGAGAGCAGATCTCTAGAAACTCTAGTATGTACAGTTGGCATGTGCAACAGTGCTCGGCCTGCTATCACAGATGGCCTTACAAAGACCCAGACTCCAAAGTGTAGTTAAAGGGTTTTTATTGAAACCAAAATAAGGCATTACCATTTGTCTCCTTCCTCCACAGCCCATCCCCACCCTCACAAAGGTTCGAATGGCCCAGTGCCCTGGGCAGCCCAGGCAAACTATCCTAGCAAACCACATCAATATCACACTTGCCTCCATCCAACACCCATGGACCACATAAAAGTCCTCATATGCTGTTCAATGCTCGCTCAACAAGCGCTCATGCTGCTAAGAATGCCAAATTCCTCCTGTACGACAATCATGACACCCTCTTCATCAGCGAAACATGGTTTACCCTGTCACCCCCTATGTTTTTGATGTCACCCTAGCCCCCAGCTTGTTCATCCAACATGCTGACCGGTGTGGAAGGTTCGGGGAAGGAGTGGCAATCATCTACATGAGCGACTTGCCATTTTCCATCATCCCCTCTTCCAGAACAAGCTTGTTTTAATGATTCACCTTAAGGCTTCCTTTGTCTCACAAGGAATCCATCACTTTACCCCTCATCTAGAGACGACCTCACAAGAGTGACTCTTTCACTGACAACATCTCCAATGTACTCTTCTATGCCAAATTGGCATACACTAGTCCCATGCTGACAACCATGATCAAAGCACACTATTTGCAAGCATTAGTTCCATGGATCTTAAGCAAATTATTATTTTCCCCATGCACAACAAATGCAATGTCCTAGACCTAGTCTTTACATCCTCCCCCCTCATCACCTGCGCAGAGCCTATCCCGCTCGACTGATCTGACCTAGCCACATCCCACTGTCGTTCTCCCACAAAGGTCAAGATAAATGCCCCCTCACTCTACACCACTCATTCAAAACCTTCCCAGTCAATGAGCTAGAAGCAAACTTTGCAGACTTCCTTGCCACAGGAAATGCTTTAGCCTACCTAGACAACAACTCTGATATGAAACTGGTGGACACTCATGGTCTCTAAAAACCAGCCACGCTCAGATCAAATCATTAACCTCTTGGTAGACCTCTGCGCTCACCTCCAACAAACCCTCAATCAGAGCTCCACAGAAATGGTGATGCAAAACTGTAACCCTGGAGATCTTAGCAGCCTCAAATCTCTCCATGCCAACAATAGGATTCTGATTATCAAAGATACATCTGCTTACTACACCACCACCATCACGGTAGCCTCTAGCAGGAGCAAAGCCCTCTTAGAAGTATTATATGCAGCCCTCACCCGACACCAAGGTTCAAGCAACTCAGGAGAAAGGTGACAAAATCAATACATTTTTATTTAAAAAATAGACAAGCTCTGGCAGATCATCGAATCACCCTCCATCCAGCAATAGCCACCCACAAATACACACCCACAGGCCATCAGTCATCTCAGCGATTTCGAAGCCATTATTCGTCCTGGATTTTGGGTGCCTACTTCAAACTTAACTCCTCCAAGTCTGAATTCATCCTCTTCGGTGCCCCCGCAAAATAGCAATTTGTCCAACAATAGCTCAATATGTGCCTAGAAGGAATTGATCTGCAACTCTTGCATTCAGTAAAATACTCAGGCTTCGTCATCGAGAGCAACCTGTCCTTCCATCAAAACAAATATCTACGAAAGACCAAATTACGCTGCTCCAAATCTCCACCCTTCACAAATTAAGTGATAATGTTGATGAGGATTACGTAGCTGTGTGTGTCCCCGATGGGAAGTGCAAGATGGCGAAATCACAATACAGCATTTGGTGTATGCATACTTCTGACTGTAACTGTGAAGAGGCCCCAAAACAGAGGTGGCATCTGTACCTATGGGTCCAAATTTACTCTCATCTGGGAGAGCACAGAGGTACACTGTATGATCAGTCAGAATGGAATGGCCCCACAGCAGGTTTGAGCCAACTGATGGTTTAATGGGTTGTGTGTGTGTAGGATTTGGGCCTATATCTGAGGTCTCTTCATGGATGAATGGTACATGGAGTCCCATTAGGTAACCCCCCTGGGACTACTACAGCCTAACAACATGAACAATGACTTCTGGGACATGTCTGTTGCACACATCTTGGGGACAAATGCCAACATGATTACATGGGAAATGCAAATGGCCACAAGGCACTCACATCCAAGACTCCTGCATGTGTATGCATATCTGTCCACACAAACATGATATGGATATGTCATCCTGGCAGGCCATGTATTGTAGATACAAATGATGTGCCAAATATTGTATTCCGAAAATACTGTCCACAACTGCCACCAATAAAGAGGTTGCCACTTGCACATGATAACATAGAAGCATATATGTGTTCAAAGAACTTTATTCAAACTTGAAAGGTGAAGCACTCCTTTTCCATTCACCTACCCAAAACCCTTAATACACTCCTTCACCCTTCCACCCTCCACAAAAACCCATCCCCTGCCTCAAACACCCCTTAACACCCCCCAAAAACAGTCAGTGGTGTGGCTAACGTAATGTCAAAACAACAGTGTTGCTGTTGTATTTTGCCTTTCCCCAGTCAGAGGATGGCAGAGTCTGATTGAGTGTCATCGAAGACTGTCAACAACAGACTCATCAGTTGTGTTAAATTATATAATATGATAAGTAATTTATAATGCGCCTGTACACAAGTGTTTGTAGGCACGAGAAGACAAGGAAGAGGAGACAAAGGGAGGACAAAACAAATGATCTTAATAGGCTTGTGTTATTCAGATCGTGCAAATGCAGGGGGAAGGGAGAGGAGAAGTGCCATGGGGAGGAAAAGGGAGAGTGCAATAAGCAAAGCTCAAGTAAGTGCCGCGGGGGTAGCCAGATCTAAGTAAGTGCAAAGAAACAGGGGACTGTAGGGTTGCAAATACAGTCCCTAGTGTGTCTTAGGGCCAGAGGCAGGGCATGGGGCTACTGGTCATGAAGGAGCCTGGTCCCCATAAGGTTCCAGTTAGTGCAGCAGACAAGAACATCAGTAGGGGAGAGATAGAGAGAAGACAGAGAAGAACGGTTTCCACGGTCTGTGGAACACTCGCACCCCGTGCAAACTCAGGATACTGTCAATAGGCAAACAAAAATCATAATAATTTATCAGTCATGTAGTTGAGTGAATTTTGAGATACAGTGGAGTAACCACATATATTTTTGCAAATTGAAAATACAAAACGAACTTCCAATTTTTCATTTTTGATGGTTTACATAACATTTTTAGTTAAGAACTGGTGGACCTGTGATATGGATACTTGCCGACAATGTTACATTCCTATTGAGCAATACGGTATTTCAGATGTCACAATTCTTCAGAGTCTACATTAGTGGTGTATCAAACATAAGTGTTAATTTTGAAAACAAATTTGTTTGCAAAGCTCAACGCGTTTCGGGATCTACTGTCCCTTCCTCAGGAGCTGAATTTCATATTAGTCCAATTGATTTTTTCTTACAGTCTTAATTGATTTTTTTAGGTTACCTAGGGCCAGGCTGTACCCATTGGGAGACATTCCAATTAAGGAGCTTCATCTTTTCACTAGTGATCTACAGTGGGCATCCACGACAGGTATGAATATGCTAGTTTAGGCAGTATGATTGACTAAGAATGTATAATAGTACATAATAGCTAATCAGAATGTTTTCTTGTTATACCCTACAGAACATTTGTTGTAAGAAAAAATCAATTGGACTAATATGGTCTAATCAGAGCTGCTTTTCCCAATGCTTCATCGAGGTCCGCCATATGGTTGTATAAGCATGATGCAAATACACATCCCTGGCAGAGTCCCTTCGATGTCGGGAAACTACTAGTAAATAATTCCCCCGCATCTATTCGCACCCTCACTGATGTACCTTCATGCATATACTCTAGGATGGCCAACAATGGTGCTGGATGCCTTCTCCACAGCAGATCCCTATTTACCAAATCATATGCCTTGGAGAAATCTATTAGGGCCACAAACATTTGTGGCCCTAATAGATTTCCTAATAGATCTTGCAGTGCCTTCACTCCAGATCCTGTTCCATTTTTTATGACAGATAGTATCATACCATTGAGGGTTGATGACTATCCCTTTCTAAACCCACATTCGTTTCTAAGTAGTATGTTATTTTCTTAATTCCAGGTATCCAAACTTTGTAGTATTAGTGCTGCAAAGATTTTGCTATTGCAGTCCAATAAAGCTATTGGCTGATAGTTATTAGCGTTGGATCGACTGCCCTATTTAAAGATTGGAACAACTATGGATTCTTTCCAGGAGCGCGGTGTAGCTCCTGCTCGCTGAATGTCCCTGAACAAATGTGTCAGGAGAAAGGAACAAAGATCCACATTTGAATAAAGTATTATGTTTGTGAGTCCATTCGGTCCTGCTGCATTAGAGTTTGAGGATTTTGTGATCGAATTCCTAACTTCCAGTTGATCGCACTCCACGATCCATGGGTCATTTGTATTTAGTCCCTTACATTTTCTCTTTCAGTCTTCCCACATATCAGCACAATTAATTTGCCATTCAGATTCCCCTACTGAATTGCTTTGCATTATAGTTTGGTCTACAGTGTCTGCATTAATGGTGGCTCAAAGGTTCTGTGTATTCTTTTCTAAGAGCACTGACAGCATTCTTTCACTATCCTGCTGAATCATTAGTTGTTTCTGGTTCTGTATCCAATTTGTATACGTCCTTCCTAAGGCTCATATATTTTGCTGTCTAATGCCTTCCTTCCTGTTCCATATTTCTACATTAAATGTATGAGCATGCATTTTATGACTCTTTATGCTTCCATATCCCTTTTCACCGTCCCATATGAAATCATTGAAGGATTCATACATAAACTTTTCTAGCATACAGTCTACCTGCCCACTGTTGGCCCATGTGTCCAATTCTTTTGTTAAATTTGCACCATTACGGCTACATTCTTTAAGTTTGTTGCCACCACTTGAAACTACTAGTCCCTGTAGCATTTTCCTCGATTGTTGTGTTTTGGCATATGGACTAAATGTAGCTTCTAGTGTGTTAAGGTTGCTTAATTGACTATTACCAATCTCAAACCTGTAGCACTGCTGGAAAATTAGCCTGGACAGTATTAAATAGTCAATATTAGATGTTTGTTTCCCTCTTTTCCATGTGGCCCTTTTTGATAGATCAGATCTCACTCACGTTTCCATTTGCAGCTAACAGGTCCCATTCAGTCAACAACGCAGTCCATTTCATCCCATTTTAAATGCCATAACCTTTTTCCACCCCCTCTACTCCTATGTCTTTTGTGTTGGAGTCACGTCCCATGATTACATGTAACCCACCAGTCCAACAAACCGTCTTCTATGTGTTTTATTAATTTATTTATTCCCACATACCGCTCATTCCAGTAGACATTAATAATTAGGATCTTCATATAGATGCCTTTGCCCATTTTATAGATGACTGTCAGGGCCATGATTCCGGGAACGTAATTTGAGATGATCTTTAGAGATTCAAATTTGGAGCTTCTGAAACCACACAGGAGGCCTCCCGAAGGTCTTCACACGCTAGTTTTAGTAGCCAATTACTGCCAGATTTGCTAACCATCTTTCAAAATATATTTTGTCAACCATGTCTCTTGCAAAATTATAATATCTCCTTTTGGGATCATATCATTCTGTGATTCATGATTCAGAAAGCTGTTATAGCCCCTCTCATTCCAGACAACTATCCTTAATGGTTCATCTGGCAAAGTTCTTCTTCTTTGTACAATTCGTTCATCAAATCATTTTTCAGGGATTCTAACGCTTCCACCCAACGCCCTCCAAGTATTGTTTAGACAAACTTTTTAGTTTACCTTTGAAAATTTCAATGTGTGATAACTCTCTTACTTCTTCAACCCTCTCGCTCTTACCCTCCTGTTCCTTTGGATCGTGTCTATTTTCCTTCTTTCTTAAGTATTCGTTAAACTCTTTTCTTTCCTGATAAACCATAAAGCCCAGCTCTATAGGGCTTCTCTAACTTTCAATATTATCTTCCTTACAGGGTCTGATTTTAAGTGAATATCTACAAGTGGAATGCTTACAAACTTGATATCATCTGTAGAGATTCTTTTTAGATCGGGGCACACTTGGAACATTTTCTGAACGTTACTCCGATACAATAATTTGTCTACATGAATATTGGGTCTAAGTTCCATGTATATTCTGAATTGTTCTAGTTCAGTTTTTGTTTTGGCTTTTTCTGCCGTGTTACTGTTTTTCCTAGCATTGTCTGAGTTTCTTTTGTCTGGGACCTTGACCGAAGGATCTTTTAGTTTAAACAATTCCATAAGCCTTTCCCGATCTCTCCCCATTGTATCCTTATTTCTTGTTTGTGCAGGTAGTTCGTTCATATTTTTTGTTGTTGTTTGCTTTTTGGAGGTCCCTGCAGATTCCTCCTCGATGTTCGGCCTGATTTCATTACTTCTTGGGTTTATCGGAGCTCTCCCCATCTTACTAGTCATGTCGTTCCCTTTCTCTGTTTTTATGAATAAGGCCTCCCATCGTCTAATATCCTCTTTCTTTTTTTTCCCTGGCTATAAGGATCCCCTGTGAGGGTGCCACCATGGCTATGTCTTCTTGGGACCCCGCCTTATGACACATACTTGTAGATTGCAATTGGCCTTTATATCCCTCATGTGTGTCCATTACTCCATCATTTTTGTCCAGGGTCCTACACTCTTTCCTAGGTGTGGTGTGACATGTCATGTGGCACAAATCTGTTATCTTACTTCTTGGGTACATAAACAATAGGTGTATCCTACCCTTTGTTGGACTAAATCTAAGTTTAAATGGTAACTGTGGGAGCAAGTACTCGACTATTTCTTTGCGAGAGTGCTGCAAGTATTATCAAACCACTAGTGATGGTATTTGTCCACTTTCTAGTGAGGATGATCTGGTTGGAGGGAGAAAAAACAAACAATCATGTATTTGCCACTAATTGTTAGCAGGTTGGAGACGGTAAATCAACGATTCCTTTTGGAAAAATAATTTAGTCCAAACCATTCGTGCATTTTCTTACAAAATTGTATTGATATTTGCAATGTGTGTAACATAAATTCTGTGCATAACAAATTCAAAAGCAGACACAATCATTCGACTTCATGATTCATTAGCTACAAGAAGAAGAGTGGGGAAATCATAGACATTTTTGAAACATATTAAACAACATGACAAACAAACAAAATGTCAGCAAAAGTTCTTCTACATATGATAAAGAAAAACCTTCTAGAAAAGAGGGGAAACTAAAAAAGTTGTTGCCCCTATGTTTGAGGGAAGTGCTTTTCTCTTTTTGTCAAGTTAATTCCCTTTGAGGCAGTTCATTTTGTCTTGATCTAAATTCAGGGCTTCAGTGTTGCCCAATCTACGGGTCTTTGTATAGTAAAAGAATTCTTTGCCAACGTGATGCTTTGCAAACTTCTCAAGCAGTTCACGTTTCGGCGGTCTTTTCAGCATGCGCCTATATCCGCCTTCATCAGGGCATGTTAGTTCGAGACCCTGTGAGTGTATAAGGAACACAAAAGAAAAAGAAAAGAAAGGCTTTTTTAAGAAAAGAGAGGTTGTAGTTATCCCTCACTTAGCCAGTCAGAAAACATTTTCTGACGTTGTAATATAACTTATGTACCTCTGCTGCAACGGCTGGGGTGTTGCCTGCCGTGGCGTTGATCCCAAGGTCTGGGTTCGAGTGTGGTTCAGAAGGTAGAGACACCCTTACTTCGTATCATCTGCTATGACATTTCTTAGATATTTTCCTGAGTCTAGGCGCACCTGATTTTTCCTCCCATTCTTTGATTTTTTTGTGCCTTTTTTATATTCCTTTTTCCTCCCCCTGTACTTTCAATTTCAATTTGATTTTTTCCACCTGTAGTTCCTCGTTTATATTAGCAGGAGGATTATCGGCCATTTATTTCTGATGCGCATGTACCTTCATTTTATCAATATTAATCATTTTTTCTGGTAGTAAGCCGTCAGTGTCCATCTGTTTATTGATCATCTTCTTAAGCTCTTTTGTGGTTTGTTTCTGCATTAAATTTGATAAAATATCAATTTATTACATTTAATTTGGACAAGCTCAGCGTATGTGCTTTGACGTCATCTTGTATATTTTCGTAGAGCTCAACTGAGGCACTTAGTACTGTGTTAAGTGCTGAGTTCGATGGTGATGCAAACTTAATGTGCTTGTCTGCCTCTTTCAGGGTAATATGTAGTGGTCAGGGACTCCTCCTTTCTGAGTTGTATTCTGTCTCACTATGGGTCATGACCTCTAATAGTTGGGAGGGGGAGTCAGCCATCAAGTCTGATTCTTCCTGAATTGACAGCACTGCTGGTTGGTCCTGAGAATAACTCTGTGCTTCTTCAAACTCTATCTGCAGTCTTCCCTGATCACGCTCTTCCTCTCCTTTATTACCTCTTGAGTCCTCAGTGCATATGCTAGCCCCCTCCAGTATGCTTATATCAGTGATGTTCTCCTGGAATGCCCATGCAGCTGGATTTAATTGCTTGGAGCCTCTAGGATCAGTGCTGGTCCCAATTTGTTTGTAATATTCCACAGGCCTGGAGACCTTTCCCGCAGTTAAGTTGGGCGAGACCTATGTCTTATGTCTGGTAGCTACGCCCTGCCTCTGTTCAGACATGTTATCGAGCTGCGTTGTTACACTGCTCACAGGACAATCACCCTGTCTATCTGTACATTCTGTCATTGATTGTTCTGTCATTCTGAGATTACAGCAGATGGTGTTCACCAGGTCATCTTCCATAATCTTAGAGCACAGTTTCGGATGACATTTGGCTTCGTATTCAAAAGTGTGTAATTCCATTTTGGCTTCTTTACTCAAGGTGCAGCCTCTTGTTGTCTTATGGGTCTCTGGAGTGGTCTGTGTAGACTTTGAGGCAGATTGCATTTGTTTCTTTGTGATGGGGGGCATGTTTTTTAGTTTTGGGATTGAGTGTGTAGTGCAATACACTGTTCTAATCTCAGATATTGTGATGTTAATTTACTACTGGTTAGTATTCTCCAACCCCAACAACCGGGGTCCTGACTTATGAATATTTCACCCACTGCAATCACGTGCTTCGTTGTTTCAAGTGGCAGATGTGCAGTAATTTCACCACGCAGCCAGGGTATAGTCTGCTTAATATCAATGTTTTTACACAATTCACCATTAGTATGTTCAAGAAGCACTATGACCACAATTTTTTGTTCAGTGATACACCAGAATACCAGATCTTATGGTGTGTAACTTGAAGACAATCTATGTGCTCCCAGTTTGGTCTGCAAGTTCAAAGGCTCCAGGCCCATAGTCACTTGCCTATCAGTTCACAAATTCAATCCATCTCCATCAATTGCAACAATTAAATGCCACTAGCAAGTTCAAAGGCTCCAGGCTTGCAGTCACTTGCTTGGCAGTTCACAATTCATAGATTCAAACCCATTGGATCAACTGCAACAATTAAATGCCACTAGCAAGTTGAAAGTCCAGACCCACAGTCACTTGCTTGGCAGTTCACAATTCACAGATTCAAACCCACTGGAACAGGTGCAACAATTAAATTCCACTAGCGAGTTCAGAGGCTTCAGACCCGCAGTCACTTGCTTGGCAGTTCACAATTCACAGATTCAGACCCACTGGATCAGTTGCAACAATCAACTGTCACTTGCAAGTTCAAAGGGCCATGTCCCACAGCCACTTGCTTGGAGTTTTATAGAATCAATTGCCACGTATCAATTTTATCAGCTGTGTCAGTTTTTTCATATTGTTGATGTGTCAATGTAACTTTTGCCAATTCAAAGGCTCCAGGCCGCAGTCACTTGCTAGATAGATACACAAAACTCTGCTCCTGACTTTAGTTATTCCAATAAGAGAGGTCAACAGATCTTGGGGCCACAGTCCCAGACCCAGCTGTTTCAATATCCTTGAGCTGAATGTTATAAAGTCTATGCACCGCAAGATGGAGCGTTTATGTAAGTAAGCACTATTCAAGTTATACCTGCGTAGATTTCACTATACAGCTGGGCGGTAGTTCGTCAGTGCCTTCAAGATACCCGACACCTCACACCACCAACACAAGCAACACTCTGCTCACTCCACTCCAGGGGCACTTTAAATATATTAGGGCTCCTCCTCATCCAATAGAAATGAATGACAGACTCTGCTTCCCAAAATAAAAAAAGAAAACCACAGACAGAATTTACTGGCGAAATTGCAGCAGAGACGTGTGTCAGTTGCTCACTCCGCTCCAAGTGCACTTTAAATATGTTAGGGCTCCTCCTCCTCCAATAGAAATGAATGGCAGACTCTGCTTCCAAAAAGAAAAAAAAAAAGAAAACAAAAGCACAACCAAAATTCACTGGCGAAATTGCAACAGAGAATTGTGTCAGAGCCAGCAACACTCTGCTCATCTGCTTGCTCTGCTCCAGTGGCAGTTTAAGTATGTTAGGGCTCCTCCTCCAATAGAAATTAATGGCAGACACTGCTTCCCCCCCAAAAAAGAAAATTGAACAAAAATAATCACGGATGCAATTACAGCAGAGACTTCTGTCAGCACCACCAACACTCTGCTCACTCCCACCGCACTCTCAGCCTGGAGAAGCATCTGACCCTCAGAGAGTTGGAGGTGGATGAGCGGACGGTTTGAGAAGTGTTAGGGATTGCAATCAGGCACCCACCTAGGTATCGCCTAGCATGTAGTGTGCCATGAAACCCTTATTTAGTTGTGTCTATAAGTTCAATATTCTGAATGATATACCACTCATATCACACCCTTCTCAAAATATCCCCCAGGTCACACTGAACCAGGAATCAGGCTAGTTTTCAAAGGTAAACATTTATTTATTTAATATTCAAATCACACATAAGTTTATTATATACGCATATATATATATATATATATATATATATATATATATATATATATATATATATATATATATATAGGACAGCAATCACCTAACAGTGACAGGACAATTCAGAAAATAAGCAAAGCAATTGAATCAGAATAGAACACGCAGGAAAAAGAAAAGTTTTGGTTTGGGAACGGATAGCGTTTAGGTTAATAGCTCCCCCTGCAAGTACTGAAGTACAAATGAGCAGTCCTACACAAATGTGAGTAATCAGCAGGTACTCAGGAATGAAAGACAATGTCTAGAGTTTAAATGCAGTCTTCCCTCCCCAAACGAGAGAGAAAACTGTTTTTGGAAAATGACACTTTTAAACTGACAGGTGAAAATTGCTTTGTAAAATAATGCAAAAGGTTGCAAAAATGCTTAAATGGAGAAAAATTCTGAGGAAAGCAACACTAAACAGGTCCTAACACACATGAGCTATAATATAAACAACAGTACACACTTTAGATCAGGATGGGATTGAAGAAACCTTTGGATGGGAAAAGACACGGGGGAAACCTTTTGCTAAAATGTCAATTCGCGGCAAACTTTTACTATGCGATATTCGATAAAAATGGGTAAAATACATTAGTTGTGGATGTAGCTAAGGGTCTTAGGTATCAGGAAGAGTTGAAGTTTCTTTTCTATCTTTAAAATGGAAGACGTTATAGAGGTTTTAGTGAGAGGCGTTTTTGCAAAATAGGCACGAAATGAAACAGAATTTGATTTAAAAAAATGACGGATAGGTTTTATTACACTATATTATTGACTATTTAAAAGAGGCGGCCACACATAAATCTTCACAGTTACGTGGCTAGCGCAACCATTAATGTGGTGGATACTCAATTTCTTTCTGGGATTTACTTTAGTTACACAAAATCACTAAGGAGTTATGGTTTTGTAACACAGATGAGAAAAATCAGCGCAAGAAGGATTCTAACAATACTAGGGTTCTGAATTTAAAGATCGGATGGGTTGCGATTGGAATGATACAATGCAGATATACCATGGGTCACTGTTCTTCCTATTTATACTTACAGTCCTTTGTAATTAAATTGGGCCGTCACGTTCTGGTCATTGGATCGGGTCAGGTCTACCGGCAGCAGGGCACCTCTTGAGGGATTGGATCAGCGGCGCGGTTCTAGTCAATTTTGGACTGCACCTCTGACTGGATTTGGATGGGCCCTTCTGGTCACTGGACATGGCAGATTACAGGATGCAAGTTTCAGCGGTCAAGCCTTAATGGTAGCAAGCCAAGCTGAATCAGAATTATTCTTTTAAGTTTTGGATATTTGAAAGTGGGTCTAGCTAGCAAGAGTTCAGCAATGCTAAAGTCTGGATTCTGCAAAAAAATCTGGATCTTCAGAGAAGTCTGGAGTCAGCTACAAGATGAAAAGTTCTGGAACAAGGTGCTGCACGTAAATCTGGATTGTGTTCTGGAAGCAGTCTGTCCTATGTGTTGTGTAGTTCCTATATTTATACCATCAAATGCCATCCCCAAGTTTATGGTGTGGGCAGAATTTCAAAGCACACCCCCATGGCTGTGAGTGGCTGCAGGCACATGTTTTGTTTTGGTTGGCAGTCAGCACAGAGCTGTCATCTTTACAATGTGATTTAGGAACTCCCACATTGATTTTGACCAAAAAATCATTTTTGCCCAAATGTACATTTCTAAAATGATGTACCCTAATAAAATCGGACACATACATTTCATTTTTGATTGTCTATATTCGCATTCAATCCCCATCTTTGTGAGAACTGTCTTTGTCATTCTACAGATTTTTATCAATTTTAACCATACCAGTTTGGAATAATCATTTCTAATTCGGTACATCTCTGGGTGCTTCTCAGTGGATCAAATACATATAATCTTAGGTTTGCGGCATTAATAGTTCTACTACAATGAGAATTTGTTCATAACTTTGGTTCTTTAAATGGTACAGGTTTTATCAATGTCTTCAAATCAAAAGCCTGAAATTAGGTTAATGTCTACCAATTTTCAGATTTATCCTTCTTTTGGTTGCACCGTTAAAGAATTTTAAACTTAACTGCAAATAAGGATTTGTATAAAGTCACAGCAGTTTTTTTTTCTTTGTACCTCCCCTTCACAAGCAACATCTGTCCAGTCCTTTGGTCAGGGAGGTGTGTCGCCTTCCTGGAGAGAGAAGCTCCCCGCCCTTCCCAGCAGAGGTCAATGCTCAGCCTGTCCTTTAGGCTTCCTGTTTTCAAGGGAGTATCGAGCTGAGATGTCAACTTTCCCAGGCCAGGCACTGCCCAATCAGAATTAAGCAGTTACTTCCACTGGGTTACTGTAAGATTCACAATAAAGCCTGTTCTTTAACACATATAAAATAAGCACAGTTTATAAGGGAGTTGGAAATTTAAAAGAATTAAACCCTTCACAAACATGTTTTAAGTAGGCACATTTTGCAATTTCTCCCAGAAAAAGAACACCTTTAAACTGGGTTTGACAGCTAATTTCCTTAAGCAGCTGTCAGGCAGGGAGGTCTGGATTCCTCTGACTGCATGGAGAATCTCTGATTTCAGCACACTTTTCCTTTCACTAATTCACTGGGAAAATGATTGAATTTAGCACCAAAACAGCACTTTGAAGGTTGCCATTGATTAGAAAGCTACATTTAGGGCCATTTTCGGATTTTAGCCCTTCTGTGGCCTTGCTTCAGGTGACAGTTGCGAGATGTCAAGTGACATGTGACATTCAGTGGTTCCTGTTTTTACACCAACTTGGACTGTGTGTGTCAGGGTGTGCAGCTTTTTTTGTGGTTTGTGAACCATGCACAGTTTTGCAGATCTGGCACGCCCAGGGGTTATTGCCTCCATTTTTGGCAGTTTTCCTTCCCCATTGGCAAAGGGGTGTAGTAGGGTGCATTGGCACGGGTAGAAATATCCCACAAAAGGAAAGTGCTTATGAAGAGAGAGTTGGATGTAGTGTGGTCCGTGGCCCCACAAAGCCTTGTGGACAATGCAGATGGTCATCAATGAGATGGAAGGTGCTAGATTAGCAATCTGCATGAACTGCATGAGGACATGGGAGCGTTTCCATCTCTGAAATACAGCAGACATGATTTGGAAGCCCTGTGAAGTGCTGTCTGTGCCCGTCATCATTCTCCAGCTCTGAATTGTAATTGCACCCACCAGGCTGTCAACTCTTCCACAGAGTAATGATCAATGGCACCCAACATTTCTTGTATGCCCTGTGATGGCATGAAGTATGTCCTGCAGCACTTGCAGTTGATGGTTGGCTAGGCCCTCCTGATTTTGGAATTGTGCCCCAATCTTCCAGAGGCGGGTGATTGTAGGCATTTATTGGCCCTCTCTGTGGTCACCAATTACATCTGGACCACCCTCATCGGATTCAATATGTGATGCCACGTGTACTTCTGGCTGTTGTGTCTCACATGCTTGAGGACAGATGTCATCATGGGGTAGGGAATATGCATCTCAAAATACCTGTAAGATGTATGCGTTCATTAGTGGTGTCTAATCCTGCACTTGTTGGTGTGCCAATTGAGGTGGCTTGTCATCTGTCATGTCATCGCCTGGATTCATTGGAATCATTTTGGAGGGAGGATTGTGCTGAAGGACATCCTGGTGAAACATCCACAGGCAAATAGTGTATCACCACTGGGGGCGGTGGTTTGTCTGGTTCTTCAGCTGTGCCCTCTAATGCAGAATTGGAGTGCTTGTTGGCCCTTGTGCAGATTATTACTGCCACGGTATATACAGAATGTTGACATGTATGACTGACTGTTCTGTGGTCTACATCCACATCTGCTAGTAATGCATGTCGGGCAAGGTATGTCCTGGGCATCAGACACATCCCTGGATTTTATAGCCTCCAGAAGATGGTCCCAGTCCTGGATTGTGGTGTTTGGTGGTGCAATATGCGGTAGTTAATTCTGCCTATATAAGTCCTATGTTGAATCACTTACTGTATGTTTTTGGGATTATACATGGTTTAGGACATATCTGTTTGTGGTGTTAATGTGAGGTACCATCATGGCATCCCTCCTGTGCAGTCTTCGTTTTGGCAGGGTGCCCTTCCACTTTACGCTACAGTAGACATTTCACCACTGGCACCTAGCTCTGTGCATTCCGTCCCATGGTCTTGGCAATAATATGGGGCTATGGCCCACAACCATCATACTGTGTGCCTGCCGCGACCTTAGAATCACTGCTTCCTGTAATGTCAGTGATGTTTAGTGCTATTGCTGCCTTTTCCTTCCACAGGTGCATTAAAGGGTCTAGAAGGGTTCCTCCATCAGTTGCCATGCACTCCCCCCTGAGCTCAGATATTATTTTGCAGATCTGTCTCTTACTGGCATCCCGTCACCTTTTTATGTCTGGGGGCTGGGGGATGTTCTGACACAGCCATTGCTTTGTCATTCAAACTGTCCAATAGCAGACCATGCTTGGCTCAGACTGTTTTAAACATCAGGTGGCCAAGAATCCTGGGTGCCACCTTGGCCACTTCTTCAACAAATACAGTTAGCACTGGCCAGTGGTTGAAGTGTACGAAAAGATGTGGCACTATATTCCCTGCTGGCCTACCCCAGCTCCCGACAAACCCCATCCCTCACACAGGCAATACAAACCCCATACCTGTGTTCTACCAATCCTCCATTCCACACCTATCACTGTGTATAGGCTGAAAGAACCATAATGAAAGAAAATGCTAACTGCATTTTAAACAATCCCCATTACCTATATTCATGGCCACCCACAACCTGCAGCTTTGTGCACCCTCACCATCCTAATCACCCACCATTAGATTAATGTAGCAAGGGACAACATTGTGGATGTATCTCTAGATACCATATTCCTTGTTTCGTCTCATATTCCAGAACCTATTTGTGATACAGGTGATTTAACTTTAATCCTGTTTCAGAAGAGGAAATAGAGATGATATTAAATAAGATGCATCCGATATCATGCCCTAATGATACCATCTCCTCCAAGTCTGTCTTGGATAATTGCAGTCTCTTTACCCCATTTGTTACTCGCTTTGTGAATGCATCATTCCTACACAGTATAGTATCAGACTCTATTAAACATGTGGTGGTCACACCTTTGATTAAAAAGATCGGGGCTGACTCGTCTAACATGGAGAACTTTAGACCTATCACAAATGTTCCCTTTGTATTAAAAATTATTGACAAAGTGGCCACAAGTCAATTTCAAAAACACCTTGATGCATCCACAGAAAGTGCACAGGTTGATTTGCAATCACAAATGCTAGATATGGTGGACCGAGGTAAATCCGGACTTTTGATGCTTTTGGACCTCGACCTTGTAGGTCATAATAGATTGCTCTCCGTGCTACAGGCTAAAGCGCTATGTTCTAAAAACTCCACTAGATGGTTTAGGTCCTTTCTAGGTGACTGCATGTCCTGCGTGGTTATGGATAAAGCATCTTCGCCTCAATCTAGAATCAGATGTGGTGTGCCACAGGGTGCCCGTTTGTCACCCTCTCTGTTCAATGTTTACATTTGCTCATTATGTGAGGTTTTGGAGGACGCCGGGATTTCATTTGCAAACTATGCTGATGATACTCACTTCCTTATAGAATTCACAGGAAATTACCCATTGGATTTAGATAAAGTACAGAACGTCTATAGCATCATCAAAAATTGGATGACTACCAATTGGCTATGTTTGAATAGCTCTAAGACAGAGTTCCTGATCTTTGGCTCTTCCTAGGCACGTGAACAACTAGACCCTTGTTTTTCAAGCTTTTGTATCAAAGAAAATGAGATTAAAATTCAAGATAATGTGAATACTCTTGGTGTCTTTTTTGAGGCATCACTGGGAGCGGATGACCAAGTAGACAGTGTGGTCGAAAAATCTCAATACCACCTGCGGCTGCTAAGGGCTGTGAAGCCCTTTGTCTCCCTTAAAAATTGTGAAACTCTTGTAAGGGCAGTAATCATGCCCAGAATAGATTACTGCAATGCTCTTCTGCGTGGTGCCAGTAAATCGAATTTACACAACCTTCAACATCTTCAAGTTCTTCAAAACGATGCGGTTCGCATTGTAAAGCATGTCTCCAAAAGAGGGCATGTTTCACGCTTTAGAAAGGACCTTCACTGGCTCCCGATTTCAGCCAGAATCACCTTTAAACTTAACACTCTAGTTCATAGAGGTGTTTTTGGCCAGGCTCCACGCTACCTAAAAGAATGCTTGAAGCTGCAACAATCGAGTTAAACGGATAAGGGGCGGGGGACGTTTGTTTCCTGTGCATGCGGCCAAGGCCTGGAATTCACTCCCAGCCAATGTCTGCACAGAACAAAGTCTTGCTGTGTTCCGTAAAAGGTTTAAGACCTTGCTTTTTGCCTAATCAGATCTGTTCTCCCCTGATGATTTCCCTTTTCTTGTCTTTTATATGACATTTCTGTTGTTTTGTGTTCATGTAAGTGCTTTGATGCCAGTGGGCTTAAGCGCTATATACATTTGTAAACATAAACATTTGTACCTCCTAAGGGGGGCATGCTAAAGATTAAAGCCACCCCTCCCACCTACCCATTAACTGCACGCACAGCTGTACCTGCAGTATTTTCATGTTAAATGCAAAAGAAAACATCTGATTACTTCAGGAGCAGAGCTATGATGGCGCTTGGGAATGGGCTTTGTCCCAAGCAGGCCACTGAAAAAATAACAGCAATCCAGGAGTTGTACGATAGCTCATTATGCTGTGACATTGGAGCGGTTCCACCAGGTCCCAGGCTCGAATACCAAGTAAGTCAAACACAAGAAAAAAACGTGCAAGAAACAAACGTACATGCTGTTTGAGGGGACTTAGTGCAAGTTTCAACTTATTCCAGAATGGTTTCTTTTTCAACTAAAAGTATAAGAACCTACTTAAAAAGAGTAGAGGAGCACCACTCCCAACCACTCTGACCATTGGCTCCAGATCGAAGAACCTTGATTTCTGATGTCTCGCATGGGGTCTTTGACTGGCTGTAGGGTCTGCTGGCTGTTGATAATTATGTGCAGTATTTCTGCTTTTGCCACAGGCTTCACGAGATGCAGTGACGCATTTCCATTTATTTATGGATGCAATTTTTCACATCTGGCAATTTCTGTTACCGTATGAATAGCTGTAATGTCCTAATCGTCCAGTACGTCTCTCTTTACCACATGCGGTATCAGTATTTTTTCAGGACGTTTTAGTGCCAAACTCGTGGACTAGTAGTCCATGCCGTTTTACATTGCAGGACAACATGCATCAGAAGTTAATATGATGTGAGTCTAAAAGCCAATACTGGTTTACTAGGTCATACCTGATAAGGAACGGCTTTAGATCTCTGTAAACTGCCCTTTGAGTTGGACTACTTTCATGCTTAAACACACCACATAAGAGCCAAATGATAGTCACCTGCTTTGTTGCCCACATTCTGGTGCATAACAATTGGAAATCCGCAAATAAGGCTCTTCATAAGCCTGCTCAGCAGATTCCGGGTTAGAATCTCCTACTTGTGTCTGGGCTGGGAATGTTCAGTTACTGCTGGTGTTGGTTTTTAGCATCAGGGCCATTCTGCAGATTCTGTCAGTGCTTACCTTTATAGCAGAGTGTTCACCTCACATCCTGCTGTCAGAGAAGGAACCTACTGTCCAGCAAGAAGTGTCTATAATTCTGTGTTTGCTTCATTTCCGTTCAGCGTTGACTCACAGAGAGGCGAGAACATTTAATGTAATTTGATGAAGGAAACCTCTAAAGCGATAGTATCTTGGCTGGCGACACAAGGGTTTATTTCCCTCCGGTACTGTCTGTACTGTCTGTTTTTCCCTGAGATTGTTTCTGTCCCTTTTCAATGTAGACTACCGGTGGATTAAAGCAGGGGTGTGTTTTGGCCACCTTGCTGCTTACTCTCTGTAGTGCTGTTCTGCTGCATGATTTGAATACATGGAGTCATTTTCCTGTGAAGTTGGTGTCACACCTTTTAACGTGGTAAAGTTATCCGGATGATAGCATTTTGTTAAGGAAAACACTAAAAGGATTACAAAGAATGATGAATCGGGGAGCGGAGTACACAGAAGAACTTTACATGAAAGTTACCTATGGCAAATCATAAGTGCTTTGCTGGCAAGGGAAAAAGAAGCTTAGCCCTACCTCATCATTGGACTGAAATTGTATTGAATGAGTTAATAATTATAATTAGTACCAGGCAAGGGCGCACTCAGAATGCAAGAGCCATTCTGATTGGCCCTCGCCGAGTCATTACCAGGCCGGGAATCCCTCTGTCGGGATTCCACGGCCTTTGTCCCCGGTGGGGAGGGTGGCAGCCCCTCAGCCAATGAGGAGGTTCGAAGCGGGGCCATTCCCGCTCCGAGCCTCCCCATGGCTGAGAGGCTGCCTTCACTCCCGCCGGGGACTCTGGTAAGCTTTTTTTTTTTTCCTACCCTCCCTCCTCCCTACCCTCCCCACCGGGCCCGCCCCACTTACCTTTGTGTTGCTGCGTCCCCGCTGGGGAACGATTGCAGGCTCCAGCAGTGTGGAGACACACGGCTGGAGGCTTGCATTGTCCCCTAGCAGGGACGCAGGTACGTATCATTTTTTTTTCAACCTTCCCCTGCCTCCTGCCCTCCCAACCCTACTTACCTTCTGCTTCTTTTTTTTTGTTCGGGAGCGGACGCGCTGGGAACACTTGTGTTCCCAGCGCGTCCGCTCCCGATGGCCACCATGGAAAGGGAAAACGGACTCCCGTTTTCCCTTTCCCGGCGGCCATTTTCTTGGCTGCGGCTTTTCGGTACAGAAAAAAATGCTTTTAGTACCCCGGTCACGCACATAATGCAGGCCGGGGGACTAAAAGCAATATGACCCGAGCTGCGGGGGCATTACCGACTCAGGTAATGCCCCGGGGCCTTCGTTAAGGCCCTTGCTTCACTCGGGCCTATAACTATGGGCCCGGGGCATTACCTGAGTCGGTAATGCCCCCGCCGCTCGGGTCATATTGCTTAAGTATACGTGGCATGACCATCAAGAACAAATTATATACAAAGTACATTTAACTATGATGATGCTCAGTCAATTTAGTTTGAATTGAAGTTTCTCTGTAGCACCTCCCTTTAGTTGAAGCGTATAAGCACAAGGGGGCTCGTTATCAGTTGGACGGTAATACAGCAGTAATTCTGCCATTACTGCCGTGGTGACTGGTGGAATTACTGCTGTATTATGACGTGGCGGGACCGCACACACAACACTGGCAGTAACAGTAATTCTGTCCAGCGAAGTTACTGCCAAAAATGTTTATCCGGCAGTAATTCTGCATGGATACAGCAGAATTGCCGTTTTACCGCAAGCACATTCGTAGATAATTCTGCCAGCAGTATTTCCGTCAGCGGAATTAGCACCAGCAGAAATAGCGTCATCGCCAGAATGGGAAGCACGGTGGCGGTCATCTTGAAAAACACAATCCACTCTCAATCTCCCATTTCCTGTTGCCATCCAGACACCATACTTGTGGAAAATGTCACAGGAAAAGGGAAAGGCAAAACTCCCTAAAATGAGGCTGTACAAGCAGAAATGTACAGAGTCTGAACTCCAGCTACTAGTAGATGAGGTAGTCTGCCATGCTGAGGAGCTATATGGCAGCAAGCAGCCCAAGACCTCTGCCCAAAGGAAGGTTGCCATATGGTCCTCCATCAGGGACACAGTGGTGGCAGCGAGAATCATCCAACAAGACACTGACGACTGCAGGAAGAGGTGGAACGACTTATAGGCCTGGGACCGCAGCCTCATGGCGAGGCACAGGATGGAGCGTGCAACCACAGGAGGTGGCACTGTGGAACCCCTCTCCTGATACCGTGGGAGGAGAACGCCAGCTCCATTCTCTACATGGAGGAGGTGGTGGGGATTGGCAAAGCAGACGCAGTAACAGCCGTCCAAGGGGATGGTGGTAAGTCTATCAGTCTCCACAACCATGTGAATGCACTGGGCAAAAGCATGCATACCCCAGTATCGATAAGCACAATGGCCAGGTGAATGGGAAAACACATGGCAATCAGTACAAAGGCACAGTGAGTACACAAATGTGCCAGGAGTTGTGGAAAAATGTAGTAATGCACATGCACTGTAGGTGTAATGTGCATGCAAACCCATGGAACCATGAGAAGCACCCATGTGTGCTGTGACAGTCCAGGTTGCCAAGTGAACCCCCAGCACCACCACAAGCAAACATTGGCAGGCCAACTGGCAACCTGCACATGCATGCACCATGTACACCCTCAGTCGGCACTACTTCCACCTAGAAGCAGGAGCACTCATTAGCCTGAAATCACCCATGGCCATCATACAAAATGTGTGTAAGCAGAACAAACCCCAGGTTGTATGAGTGTCTTGCTAGCCCACTAACATGTTGCAAGATGACTGACAGCATGTCATTATCCATCTATGATGAGCAAGGAATGAGACCCCGAAACATAGTTTATAGTTTTGGCTATAGACTTTTATTTAAAATGAAAAGGGGGTTGGAAAATGCCTTGCTGTACATACTCAAAGAGGTACTTTCCATACCTGAAACCAAAACTAAGGGGCTGTCGGATGTGAAGATGTCGAAAGAAAAATGTCCCATGTCCGAATTTCTATTCTGGTCCTCCCATTCTAAAAATAATTTCTAAGGTGAAAAAGATAATGTCTTGGCCTTGAAAGTGTACAAAAAATGTTTGAGTTCAAAAGGAAAAGGTAACTCTAAAACACAATTTTCCAATTGGATCATTTTCACAGGTCCATGGAATTGGTCCCTTGCCCATGTTTTCCTCTTATAGATTCCCAAACTCCTAAGGGTAGAAGGCTTCCTTAGACCCCCTGTTCAGCAAAAATGGTTCGTATGTTAAACAACTTTGCTGTTACTCTTAATTTCATAAGATACCTGGTGTAGTCGTCCCTTGCCAGGCTTCTTCTCCTCTTTAATGCAATTTCAACACAGTCTTTGGCTACAACTGATGTATCCTCATATCAGGACTTATTCAGGTGATCTACTTTACACTCTTGCCAACTTGCCATTGCCTGGTATACTCTCCTCCCAGGGCTTTCTCATGTGCTTCACTTTTCAAACTTGCACATTTGAAACTGCCTGGTATATTTTCCAGTCAGGGATTTCTCACACTTGCAAACTTGAAGCTGCCTGGTATACACTCCTGCCAGGGCTTTCTCATGTGTTTCACTTAATACACTTGCAAATTTGAATATGCCTGGTATACTCTCCAGACAGGACGTGCAAACTTGACAATATCTTGTACTCATGCCGTTACGTCTCTTTTGAAGATATTGAGTCTCACATTTTGTGTTACATGCTTCATTTATTCTTATTAGCCTTTGGAAGGGTCACCGAAGTGGCCCAGTGTCCCAACTCCCCTCTTGTGGATTCACAAGCTCTCTGTGGCGTCCTTCAGTTCTCCCGCAGTAAGCATGTAGCGGCTCTTCGGTGTCCTGTTCCTTCTTCCCGGGTTCACCAACCTCGCTATGTGGCTGCCATGTCCCTCGCAGCTCCCTCTTACCTGCTGCATGTTTCTCTGAACTCGAGCACATGGTTGCTGCTCTCCAGTGCCCATGAATCCCAGGAAGTCTTCATTTATCCTCCTTTCATGGCATTTCGTGGAAGACCGGCTCCGACAGTCTACTTTCCTTGGACCTCCTTGTGAGCCGGTTGGCTCCACAGTTCTCACAGCAGCACGTTGTTCCCCTGGTCACTGCCAGCCATTATCTCTCTTCTGTCAGCTGGTTTGGTGTTATAAATGTCCCTGCACCAATTATGCGCTCACAGCCAATAGAGCGCAGCCTCTGCTTCTGGCCGTTATTAATCTTCATTGCTCCACTCAACTCTCTCATCACAGTACTTTTACATTCATGGAAAGGGAAGTCAGTTCTTGGTGACTTTTATACAGAGCATGGGAAGGCATTCTAAGTAGCTTCCATGGGTGGGTGAAAGCAGTTATGACAATATGCCATTAAGGCATGGGGAATGGAGGGAGTATCCCCAAAAAGGAAAAGGGGATACCATGTTTCGTCTGATGATGTTGTGTGACTCCCTTGAGGGTTGTCTCTCCCCATGGCATCCTCCCTCACATAACCACCACCAGGGGCAGGCTCAGGTAGCGGCTGCTGTTCCCTGGCCACATGGGGAGAGGTCACCGCTAAGAAAGGAGTGATGACACCATCAAATTCATTACACACCCTACGGGTACACAGTCGACTGACACCAAAGAGACCAGGCCCTCAGCTGCCCAGGACACCTCCACTAAAGGCAGTGTGTCCACCTCCACCCCCTATTTGTCCTCCAGTGGGAGGAGGAGCAGGAGGGAGGCAACAAGGCCACAGGACACACACCCACTCTCCTCACATCAGTGCCTAGTGGAGCCTCCACCAGCCATGCAGGTGGCAAAGCACATGCCGATGCAGGTGCAGCCACACCACAGCTGGCTCTTGTGTTTCTTTAAAAAAATGCTGTGCATATGCCAACACCCACACATCTGGCCACAGAGACCCCTTCATCACCAGTGCAGTACATGTGTCACCAGCGCCAGTCTGTTGCTGGCACCCACAGCAATGGCTCCACAAGCGAGGAGGAGGAGGATGACACAAGCCTCCACTCCTCCCCAAAGCACACCACCAGTGGCACATAGCACTATGGCTGAGATCATGGAGAGACTGGATGCCATGGAGCAGCGCCAGGCCTCCAAAGAACAAAGGGCAAGCCAGCAGGTGCAGCTCATGCAAGCAATGAGGGACTGCCTCCAAGGATCATGTTGGAGGACCTCCCGTTTCCTTTGCCAGACCACCAGTGCCATCACCACTGTAGGGCAGAGGATGTGTGAACACATGGAGGGCATGTCAGCCTTTGCAGAGTCCCACAACTCCTGCATGCAGTTGACGTAGCAGCACATTCGGGCCAGGGGTTCAAGCCCTCTGGCTCCATAAGCCCCACAAAGGCCTCAGTGCCCGGCACCCCAAGGCACCGCTCCTTGTACCACCTCACACCAACAGTGCTTGAAAAGGCTGTCAAGGCCAAGAGGCCACGGTAGTAACAATGCAATGTACATTTTGGGCATATTCATAAGGTAGGTGGGTGGTGAGGGTGTGTTGGGGATGGTGCGTTGGGGATGGGGAGATGGGTGCGGAGGGTGTGTTGGACATAGTGTGTTGGGGATATATGATATGATATTTTATTTATATCGCGCTCAAACACAAGTGGGACCAAGCAAAGGGAGGGGAACAAGTGAAAATAAAAACAACAAATCTTACTATCCCCAGTGACATTAAGAACGCGCAAGTGCATGGAAAAGGGAAAAGGGGGAAAGTGTGAGGAAGGGGGAGAAGTGGAAAGTGCGGCACAAAGTACAGAACAGAATAAATAATAAGTACAGTAAATAAATAAATGCAATAAATAAATAAATACAGGCAGAGGCAAGTGCATGATTTGTCAGATAGGGTATATCTGATAAGTGCAGAAGAGAAATGGGGGACTTGTATGGGTACAGATACAGATCCCGGTGCAAGGGGTCGCTCGGAGGCAGTGCAGGAGGGTGAGCAGGTACCTGGGATTGAGTGACAGAGGGTGGCCAGGAGTATCATGCCAAGAGAGAAAACAGATCAGCAGGCGAGAAGAGGGGCAAAGGCAGAAGCGAAAAGGAAGGTCTTGAGGTGCTTCTGGAACCAGAGATGGATCTCCTCAAGTTTCAAAGTGGCTGGGAGGCTATTCCAAAGGGAGTCCCCCACCGAAGACAGAGATCTGCCATCAGCTTGCTTCTTTAAAAAACGACTGACCATGAGGGAGTTAGAAGTAGAGGAGCGACGGGCTCGAGAGGGGAGATATTTAAGGAGGGATAGTTGAAGGTATTTTGGACTCAGACCCCAGAAAGCCTTGTGGACAATACATAGTGTTCTAAATGTAATCCTTGCGTCCACTGGGAGCCAGCCAATGAAGGGATTTCAGAGCTGGAGAGATACAATCCCAGGACTTGAGGCCAAGGACAAGTCTCACAGTCCTGTTCTGGATTAGTTGTAAAGGGAGGAGAGGGGAGGGAGGTATATCTAGAAAGAGGCTGTTACAGTAGTCCGACTTAGAGAGAACCAGAGCTTGGGAGACAGTGAGCTTCTGTGGGAAGGAGAGAAAAGGCAGAGTACATCTAAGGAGGTGCAGTAGGACGTTTGACTTTTTAGAGACATCAGAGATGTGTGCGGAGAAGGAAAGTGTGGAGTCAAAGATGACCCCGAGATTCTTAGCCTCGCAGGAAGGGGTAGGTGGAGGGCTAAGGGAAGCCGGCCAGAGAGTGAGGGGAAAGGATGGTGCAGGTGTACCAATGAGGAGGATCTCAGTCTTGTTGGCATTTAGACAAAGATCGCTGGTGGCAAACCAATTTTGAATGGCGATTAGGCAATCAGAGATGAGGGAAGGAGAGGAGGTGTCTGAGGGAAGCCTGATGGGGAAGGTGGGTGGGGAAGGTGTGCTGGTAATGGTGTGTTGGGGATGGATTAGGGTGTGTTGGGGATGGTGCATTGGGGATGAGGGAGGTGGGTTGGAAGGGTGTTTTCACATTTGATTATTATATTATAGTTCACTTAAAGCAATGCTAGGACATTCCTTATTGTGTGCATGTGTTTAATTCATTACATGGCTATAAACAGAGGTAGCATGTGGATAGCACTGTGCTCAAAATAAATTGCCTATGAGTTCTTACCGAACCAGACAACCATCCCTATCCTCTTTGCACCCACTGCATGGAAACACAGCACCTGTAGGTAGTGAGTCCTCCTCTTCTGGGGGCGGCCTGTCCTCGCCAGGGGTCAGGGGGACTTTCCGCCTGAAGCAAATGTTGTGCAGCATGGCACAGACAAGAATTTTTGTCTGACCTTCTCTGGCCTGTACATAACGGCACCACCAGTCCACTATAGACATCAGAAACAACCCTTCAACAGGCCTAAGATCTGCTCGATGCAAAACCTGGTTCTCACATGTGTCCCGTTGTAGGCCACAGAATGTGGTGTACGTGGATTACGCTCAAGTGTCACCAGCCATGGTAGCTCAGAATATCCAGAGTCACCTGCAAGGGCAAAGGTCATAGATGTCAGTCACAGTGCATTGCAGATGTGTTGCCTTTTCCAATGGCATGTGCATGCATTTGACATGAATTGCCATATAACATAATTTACCATCACAGTACTTGAATGTGGAATCATTCAACTTTCAGGTGGAGGACTGTGTTGTTGGCAGAATTACCTCCCCTTTTGTGCAGTATTTCATTGGTATTTCAACTTGTGATACAGCAGGAATACCGTTTTGTATCTCAGCAGTAATTCCGCCAGTGGAATTAGAGCCGTGGCTGATTCCACCGGATGTGGGCAGTAATTCCTGACTCTGCGGTATGGTAAAAGTGGCAGTAATTCTATTACTGCCAGTTTTTCCATATACCGCCAGACTCATAATGAGGCCCAACCAGGATTCAAACCTGTGTTGCGCTGCATTGTCTTGTTTCCAAGACAAACACCATGTCCCTGAGCTGGCCTTCCTCCCCAAATAAGTTGTGCATAAACCACAAAACACTAACACAAATTAGAAACACATCAAACAGGTAAACCTGAGTCCAGGTAACATTTCTCAGGGTCAAGGCAGGCAGAGTCCTAGGTTAAAAGGTAATGTGTAAGTGCGGCCTGAGGGCTGGAGTACTATTGGATACAGTCATTGTTGTGTCACCATGTGTCTCCTTGTTATTTCACAGGGTCCATAAAGCCTGCACAAACATGTTGTGTCCACAATGTACATGGTGCAGTGCTCTCAGGCACTTATGCACTCAAGTGCACATAATTGCCAGAGAATTGGTTTGCAATAGGTGAGGGGAGGGGAGCAACCTTAGCTGATGGGTTTGCACGTCATCATTGCGGTCCTTTAGCTTTGTCTGGTTATGGATATGGTTTATTGTCTGATTATCACCTCTCAGGAGGTATGCCACTTGAAGGAAGAGAAAAAGAACATATAAATGTATATTAGAAAGCACGAGACAAAACATAAGAGCCTATAAGAACTACATTAAGATACATCTGATACAGTATCCCATGGTGAAGAACTACATGGAGATGTGTGTGGTGTCTAGATCAAAGATGTTTGGGTGCAGCAGAGAACCATAAAAGACTCCATGCCATCCAAGTGTAAGGTGAGTCTGCCCTTACTTACTAATGAATGAAGGGCACCTTTGGAAATGTATGATTGAACAGCAACCTGTAGGTAAACATGAGACTGGGCACACACCTTACTGTTCAACATGTAGTGGAAGTGAACAGCAAGTGTTCAGAGAGACATTTAAATAACCAAGGTGGGGAACTAAGAGAGACTGGGAACGGAAACCCTAGGTAGGAACTAGGGCAAGAAACCTATTTGTGCAAAGTTGAAGTATGTGAAAAGGACAAGCCTAAAACATGTGTTGGGATGCACGTACAGCATCTGAGCCAGGCAAACTGAGGTTTATACAGCAGAAGAGGCATGTAGTGTTTTCAGTTACGTTTGATAAATATTAATTACTTACATATTGCAACACAGAAAGAGCAAACAATGTATTACTGTTGTGGTTGCAGAGGTTATAGGTTATAGATAGGGCAGTACTTTGGTCCCTGTGTTTATTTGTTGTATCCAAAAGTTACGGTCTAAAGTGAGGTGTGCTGGAAGAGTCGAGACAGGTGGAGGTAGAAGTCAGAAAGGTGCTGTGGTAGAAGCAAGGCAAGTGTGCAAAGATGGCAGTAGTGTCGCCATAGTGGAAGACAAGGCTTGGTACACTATGAACAGAATAGACTGCAGGCCCTGATGTGGAGCTGTGTAGCAACAGTCCTCTGTATATACTGCAAAACACCACTGTGAAGGGGGGAGTAATTTCAAAGTGCTTTTGAAGCTGTAATCAAGGAGCATGAGAAACACTGCCCCCTACCTTAGATGTAACACACTCGCAACATCTTCCTCTGTCCACCTACCCCTCCATATTAGTGCTTGGTGCCTCTTCCCTCATTTTCCTCCCCACCTTACATTGAAACCTCTCCTGCAAAAAACAAAAAATCCACAAAAAAAAGATTCCTTTAGGAACCACCTTTCACAGTTAAAAAATAGAACTAAAAATAAAATAATACCCTCGTGGTCATGGCCAGTCGCCAGATTGTCTGGGTCATGACCTTATGCCATGACCCAGAAAATCTGGCCACTGCCCATGGCTACAGGCTACACCTCAGTCACCAAAGGTATACCACTATTTTGTGTACCTACATCATGACACTTGTCAAAAAATAAAACACAGACACATTTGCAAAACCATGCTTTCAGGACCTTGCTAATGCTCCTTACACAAGTTTGCGGGAAATCTGCCCATATTTTATTTTTTCAAAAGTGTCAAAATGTACGTACATACAATAGTCATAAAACTTAGCCCCCACCTGGAAAAATCCATTTTGCACATACCTTCAAGGTTGGGTCTCTAATCTTTCTGAAAACTTTTGCCCACAGTCGTCAAACAGCAACAAAGTTATAAACCATCTAAAAATGTTGAGACCTCCCCCTCTAATTTAGCCCCCTCTTGACAAAATCCCACCAAACTTTGAGCAAACATGTATATCTAGATCTAAAATCGTTTTGCAAACCTTTGTGAAGGTTCATGAAATGGCACCACATTTATAAGCCTTTATAATATTTTGGGACCCCCACTCTAATTTTGTTCCCGCTTTACAAAACAGCACCACACTTTTCAAAACCATTCAGAATCAGGTCTAGAATGAAATTCAGAAATTTCATGCAGTTTCATTGAGTGGCGCTAAAGTTATAAGCCATCCAAAAACTGCTTTTCATCAACCCTGTAATGCACCAATTAGCATAGTTGCCCCCAAACGACTGAGAGGTTTGCGGACATTACAGAACTGCCCCAGATTGTTCGCGGACATAGGAGAAGAACAATGGCAATTTTATGGCTTTTTAAGGCCACATTGCATGCCATCCTCATCACCCCTCACCTCCCCAGAGATTGTTTCATTAGTTTAACAAGTGAAATGTGGTGTTTTTTATTGTTTTTACCGCAATGTTCACGGACAACAGCACTGTCCGCGAATCCAACATGGCGGGTGTTTCCAAAAATGTGACACACCTCACATTTTGTATTGGCCAATCAGGGGGCGTGTCAGATGTCCGCTGACTTCACATCGCCCTCTGGACCAATTGGTGGCCCTTCCACGGACCAAACAGGGAACCCAGATATCACTAATTTGTTTTTGCCTACTTTTTGGTAGTAAAAAAAAAAAAGACTGGACGGATTTACACCAAATATATAAAAGCACGCTTTTGGGACCAAGCCACCATTCCTGCCACAAATTTGGTCAAAATCCAGGCAGCGGTTTGGGCTGTAGACGTGAGCACATTTCTTTTCCCATTGCGTCTATGGAAAAAACCACACATTTTGGGACCCACCTATAAATTTGCCCCCCTTGAAGAAACCTCACCATACTTTGCAGTATCGATCTGACACAGCCACATACCTTTTTTGCAAAGATTCATGGGGGATTCATGGGCCAGCCAAAAAGTGCTTTTCCTATGGGTTGAGCAGCTTAACCATAACTACAGAATGTAATATATATACTTATATATATATATATATATAGTAAAGGATCTCCTCTGCCGAGAGGAAAGGTGACATCACGATATATATGAAGAGGGGAAAAAAGAAGAGAGAGGAAAGAGGATCTTCTCCATTGCTGACGAAAGGCAGCGCTGCAAATAAAATAGAGGTGAGGTCAATTAAATGGAGGACCTAGAATCTCTCCACTTGGCAAAAGGGAGTGTAAGGAGGTAAATTCACACTTCCAGAGGCACGGGGATAGAGAAAGGGTCTAAACCATTGGGTAAATAAATCTGATTTTGTTCTGGTGGGCCTAGGATCCCTTTGCCTGGCATAAGAAGGCATAAGAATGTACCTTCCCTCGTCTCGAAGAAGAGACTGAGGAAAGGTCTAAACCATTTTGTATAGAACTGTGTTAGTATTTATTTGTGATTAAGGTGTTTTTTGTGGTATGAATTGGTGGTGTTTGACTTATGTGAAGAGAGGTGTGACATGATAAGTGTGTGGTGTGCAAGGCGAACAGAGAAAAGGTGGGGGAAACGGGGAGTGTGGGCAGTGTTGGGAGTGGCGGGTAAATCGGCATCACTGTGTCTGTGTGTAGGAAACTAAGGATCATAATAAGTGTAGATTTGACGTCACTATGAGTTCTCTCACCTCACTCGAATACATGTGTACAGTGCTCCCGCTGTGCCGGGAGAAGGTTATGAAATATCATAGGCAGTGGGTCGCTGATACGATAGGAGGGATGTACATGCCTTGGCCTGAAGAAGGAACAAATAACAAAGGTGTTTTGGGCCACATGTATACATATTTAGTTGTGAAATACAAGGGGAGGAAGCTGAGGAACAGAACGGGTATTTTGGAGCGTTGGAGAATGGTTGAGAATTTTGAGGATGTCCCTGAAGCCCTCTAAATGGGGTGAAATTGTAATACAAGCACCCTGTGTCACTCCCACCCCTAATGTATCCCCTGTGTACCATGATACACCTGCAACACCCACCCCCCCACCACCCTTACAGGTTGTTATCCTATGCAAGCAGCTAGAGGTTACACTAATACTGAGTAGTTGCCCCAGACACCCTGTGACAGAGGGCCCCTGCAACCTCTGAAAATGTCCTGCAGCCCCCAGCAGCAGATACTGCGTGTACCCCTTTGGAAATGGAAAGGGAGAACAGAGCACCAAGAGACTTAGAAGAAATGTTTCGAAGAACAGAAGTAAAGCAAGACAGGGAGGACAGGCAAAGACCGCCAACAGTCACTGAGGACATTTTATTTAGGATTGATAGCACTGCGCTAAGGAATGTGCATGTTCAAATGAAGGATGAGGGATACAATGATGACTGGTACAGAGAGGGATTCCCACAGGCGGGTAGCTTAGAGTATGAGTCAATCAGATCAGTTGTTTATGTAGGAGCAGCAGAGGAGGAGGAATGGGGCACAGATGATGAGCAGGGAGATGAGATACCACCTAAAGTGACACCAAGAGTAGATAGTTTGTGGGGTCCAAGATTGAGAGTGTGACCAGATTGCATTCCAGTAGTGAAGGGGGAGAGGGGGAATATACTGGCTAAGCAAGTGGGGACACAGTTTGCATAAAGGTCCCGGCAGAGGACAGTACGTGCCTGCGCCACAGATGGATAGAAATAATTTGATGAAGGCACTGCCATCGCTCGCAGCAGGAACAGGCAAATTGATATATGTGCTTGAAAAACAGACCGCTGGTATTACACTAGCGATAGGAGACATGACATGTTTGTCTGCCACATTATCAGGAGACCAAGTGGACAATATTTGGGAAAGAGCAGGGTGTCCAAGGATATGTGAGGGGTCAGAAATGCAAGATGGACAACTTGATTGTCATGATCATCAGGGGTTCCCCATCCCATTTCCGTCCACATGCCCACATTACATCTACATCGGGAGCCAGGGAAGTAAGTAATAGGGAAGGCTGAACCTCATTGTGGCACACTTGGTGCTCATTAGTGCCTTGAGTCTGGCCTTTAGCATTGTGTGATAAGAACTCTAAGATGGCTGATCACGGAGTCTGCCTGGATTACTTCCAACATGGCTAACGGCTAGGCCATTTCATATCTTTTAGCCTGGTGGTCTAGTGTGCATGGTTGTGGGTCTATTTAAATCACACTCATGATGGGATTCCTCGCTTTGCGTTATTCTACCTGCAAGCAGCGTGACGCTTACTGCAGGCACTCCGGCTTCAGAAAACCTGATCCTGCAAATAAAAAAGACAAATATTAAAATCCAATGACTTTAGAACAGACAATAAAATTTCAGAACACTTACCGAGTTGGTTGCTTACTCCTGCAGCTTCCGACCCTCGCATGTATCGGTGCTCTGGTGCCTCTGGCTTCATTCTGCTCCAGCTGCGGAACACCTCCTGTCCCTCAGTGACTCCCGGCTTGTCAGGCTCCGGCCCGGCACCTGTAAAATATATGGGGGAAAGTTAGTAAGAATGTGCTCACCGCATTAAGCAGCTACAGAAAGCAATGAACAGCAGAAAAGGAAACAAACTCACAGCGCATTAAGCAGCTGCAGAACACACGCGCTCTGCGCACAAGGCATCAGCATTTTACTGTGTCCCCCCATAACGTGCACCAGGGAAGTAGCGCTAGACTTTGGATAAAAGATAAGACTGACTAAGGCAAAATGAGAGTGAAGGAAAAGACAGCTACTCTCCATCTAATCCACAGCTGTCCTGGGCTTATCCAGTGAAGTATCTGGAGCAGAACCAAGCAGAGATAAGAGCAAGAACCAAGACAGAAGTAGATGTTAATGTTAAAGGTACTTGTATCATGCACCGTCACCACCACAGTAGTCCGCAGGCGCTTTGGCAGATCTGAAAAGGAGGGTGTCAAAAAGGAGGGAAGTGGGTGGGTGGGTTAGTAGGGTGTTGTGGGAATAGGAAAGTGAGAGTTCTGATTTCCTGTTGGCAGCTTCAGTTCAGTGTGCACCGTTCGCTGAGCTTAAGTGCAGTTTTCGGGTCAGTACAACTTCCCATGTGCTGTTGTGAGGGGTTATATGTTGTTAGTCTGTTGTGGTAATGTGGCGAAGTGTATGCATATTGCAATGCAGAGATGTGTGGCGCAAGTGTTCTGGGTGTTCTGTGGTCAGTGGTGAAAGACTAACTGCCACTGCGTTGCTGGATCGCGTGGAATCTTCAATAACTACATCTGCCGCTTTCACTTCTCTGTAAATCCTCATGTGATTGCACTTTGAACATCTCCAGCTTCATAGAAAAGGAATACTGTGAATGAACATTTAATGAAGTACTAGACGTTTTTAGTCCAGGCGACTGAAAAGCTTTCACAAGAGAAGCTTGGGTGCTACTTAGAAGCAATTCAACGTGATTGGATTCTTATTGAATTGGAATCGTGGAATTAACTCTACAAAGTATCATGCATAGTCAGTAGGTGTATTTTGTTGGAAAACTCTCTAATTGGCTAAACCACTCCCACGTTACCCAGAAATCCATTTGAATCCAGCTACTCGCACAATTGTGCACACACCGTTTAGCAAAGCCCTGTTTTGCCAAGGGCTGTCTGTGGCTGTCTTGGGCTGGAGTGGCCGGGAGTTGGTAAACCACTAGAGACTTTTCTGGTTTTGTCATTTGTGAAATATAAATTATATGTCAACACTTAGAGTGTTATTGTTAGTAATTTTTATTTTTTCCTTTTTTTTCTTTCTTTTATTCTTTTCCTTTCTAATCGGAGTGAGTTGCATTTATGTTTATGTGCTAGCACTGTGAATGTTATCATTTTGTTAGTGCTTGTGTGAAATTTGCTTTAATCAGGGAATAAGTCTTTAGTATACCTGATAAAGGTTCCAGCAGCATAGAGTGTCATTCCTCGCCCAACAGTCCGATTTCAAATTCAAATGAGACCATGCAACCAAACGCAATTGAATTACAGATGCACACGCCTAATCGGAAAAAAGTGGCTTTCGTGAATGATGATAAAAAAAACTCCCTTAAAGTCTGTTATCATTCCATGTCAAGCAGTAATGACATACGCTCATTTTGTAACCAAGAGCAGTCTCATGAACAGCAAACAAGTGAGACAACCATCGAACTCATAAAACTGACGAAACTTAACGTCCGAATGAACGTTGATATTGCTGCAATGAAAGACACTGCTGCGAAGGGGGGCACCGGGGGGAACGCGAAGCATTTCCCCCGGGGTTATTTTGACGCTGCATAGGCCAGTGAGGTGGTGAGGGAAGGTTCGGGAAGCAGGCGACGGTTGGGGACTTTAGATTGAGAAGTCCTGTCGCCTGCTCCCGAGCCTTCCCTGGTAGTTGGGCATTGGTGGCTATTGGTAGAGTGAGGTGAGGTAGGTTAGTTTGTTTTATTTAAAGGATGGTAGGGGAATTATTAGCATATTATTTAAAAAAGAAAAATGTTTCACATACCGTATATAAGGTACCCCCACTTACCGTGTGTTTTCAGTTATGTTGTGCGGTGTCCGTTCTTGGGGGTGCGCGTTTCCGTCAGGCCTTCTAGTTAAATATATTTTATTAAATAATTCCGTTATAGGTGCCCACGCGCGGCTCTCCCTCCTTTTAAGTACATCTGTGCAGGGGGTTAAGGATGTTTATCCGTCCTTTTCAATGAGCCGTGTTGTGTGGCTGGGGGCTCCTGCTCCGGTGCACGCTGGTATAGTACATCAGGGGGCAGAGACAATTTCTTAAAGGGACCGTAATGCGAAAAGGCATTTCAGTGAAGTTACAAATGCACGTTTTTGGCCAGTGTGTTTTCTGCCGTTTCTTAGCTGAATTTGGATCGTGGATTATAGCCGGTCAAGTGGCACAGAATGTAGAGCGCTCGCTTTGACATCTGTGCAGAGCCTGCTACACAGGTTCGAATCTCGGCGGGGCCAATCTCAGCCTTTCATTCCGCTCAGATGCCAGTGGGTTCGTAGCGCTATATAAATGCCAAATTATTATTATTGTGCTTCTGTTTTTTGTTTTTATGTGATTTTGGCCAGTTTTGTGCCTGTTTTAATGGGTTCTACAGGGATAGGGCAGTGGTTGGGGGGCATAAAAAAAAATGGGGGTTAGTAATTTTTTATACAAGAAATATGGGTGATTTAAATTGGGGCATGTTGAGAGTTATTTAACTCTTTTTCTTTAATATCTTATTTTTCATCCCATTCTTCTTTTCTTTTTCTTCACAGGGGTAATTTGTCCACAGTTAGGTGCTGCTCGGGGGTTTAGGGTAGCTATTAATTATAAAGGGGCATTATTTAGAACTCGGTCAGATTTGTAGTGCACAATGGTGGGCCTGGGTGCCAGCAAGAAAGGTTTAGTGGATGCCAGGGCACTTAGGGAGGCCCTGGAGATTATTAGCAGGGCATCTAAAGCCCAACTGGAAGGGGCGGTGGGGGAGGTTACAAGAGAAATAGAGGTGGGTGGTGGTAGACCGCAGCGCAGAGCAGCGCCAAATGGGGCTCTAGCAGCAGTGGTGGCTTGCACCCCAGCGGCTGGCAGAGGGAAGGCATGGGAATCCAGGGGCAGAAAGTTGAGGAGGGAGATTGATAGGAGAGCTTCTAGGGGGGAATTTCATCTAGGTGAGGAACCTGTTAGGGTTGAGGTTAATAATGAACAGGAGGAGGATGACGATATGAGGAGTGTCCAAGAAGGGGCAGGACAAGAGAGTCATGTCAGTGGGGGTGTTGGGGAGCAGGGTGGGGCATCCAGACAGAGGGGCAAGGGTGGCAAATACCTGAAGTAGAGTGTACTTGGGAGAAGGAGAGAGAGGTTCCCATCATTAAGTGAGGTTAGGGAGGGGCGCGGAACGGCCCCACCGAAAAGTAGTACGGGTAGCGGAGGGCGCTGCGCAGCCCCCGTTGTTCGAGAGGATGAATATGGAGAGGGTTTAGGTACGGCCCCTCATCGGTCAGTGCGAGGACAGTCTAGAGGGCGCAGAAAGGCCCCTAGCAATGAGGATCACAAGGTGGAGGGGAGAACACCTCGCCGGAGAGAAGAGGACCAGGAAGGGGTTTCTGCGGCCCCGCCGAGAAGACGTCAAAGGAGTGATGGGGCGGACGCCCCGGGCTCATAAGAAAAGGATCCACGCGACCCCAGCATGAGCTTGCATCAGCAATGGTATTTCAGGGGTGATGAAGTTGGGATTGAGGAATATGTGGGGCAGTGGCAGGATGAAGGTTATAGAGCAATAAGGAGAGGAAGTAATGAGAGAAGGGTTTCTAGGTGGGTTCGGGAAAGACGGGAGCAAGGGTTTGGGGAGCAAGAGGTCGGGGGAGCAATTGGTTGGGCGAGACGGCTGCATTTTTTGTCCCTGCAGTAGGAGCCCAGTAAGAAAAAAAATGAGGAGCATTGGAGTGGAGGTCAGACTGCAGACAGGCGATGCCAGGACGGAAAGAGGTGAGCGGGAAAGGGACTGGTCAACTGCATGGCAGAGGAGGGATACGAGAATGGGGGCAGGAATTGAAGGGTCTGGTCTGCAAAGGGCAAGGAGAGAGATTGGTGTACAGGCTATTGGAGCCATGGTGAGTGACAAGAGAATTTGCTTGGTGGAGGTACAAACAGATAAAGTAGTTGAGCCATTGGCGCTCGAGGTACAGGTTTCAAAAGAAAAGGAAGCTGAAGTGAAGGGCAAGGAGAAAAATCTACCTTACATGGGCATCACAAAACCTTTAGGGGCACACTTGATGGCAGCGACAAAGGGTAAGATTCAAACAGGGGAATTTGTGGACGTGTTTGAACTGTTTTATAGCGAAGTGAGAGCAAAGGAAGGTAACAATTGAAAACTGGACGTCAGCATTTATTATTTAAGCTAGTGTATATTCTGAGATATTTCCGGAGCGGTGTGTGGCTCTGCTAAAATATATGGATGTGATTAGGGAGGCGTTTACAAGTTTCAGGGGCTTTGCGTGGTGGGTTACGATGAGGAATTCAGAGCAAGAATGGCTGAGGACAGTCTGTTTGAGGGGAGATAGACATGGATTTATGGCTGCAATGGATGGCGCCAACGAGGCCTGCCCCGACTCTGCACACAGCAAGTGGGCTGCCTGTGCCTTTCCGGCCCTTTCTTGGTCGCCCCGCCCAGGAGGGGCTGGGGGAGGAGGCAGAGGGCAGTCCTCGGCAGCGTGTTGGGCATTTAACAAGGACGGCTGCACAAGGAATTTCTGTAGGTTCAGACATGAATGTAGCAAATGTGCAGGGAAACACTCACTCATTGGTTCCAACAAGGAGACAGGGGGTGGGGGAGAGGAGCCGGCAGAGGGGTTGTGGGGAAAGGGTTTTAAGCCAGTTAAGTTGGACGTGCTGGATAAGTGGTTGGAGTTTTATCCGGACAGGGAAGGGACTAAGATTTTGAGTGAGGGTTTTTGTCATGGTTTTAGGCTGGGCTATCAGGGACCAAGGGTGCGCCGGTGGGCGGAAAATTTGAAGTCAGCCAAAGAAAACGTGCAGGTGGTAAGACAAAAATTGGGCAAGGAAATGGCGGCAGGAAGGATAGTAGGGCCATTTGATGATCTGCCGGGTGATTTAGTGATATCTCCGTTGGGTGTGGTGCCTAAGAAAGCCCTTGGGGAATTCAGATTGATACACCATTTGTCAAGGCCCGAGGGCATGTCTGTCAATGATTTAATTGCCCATGAGGAATGCAGGGTTGTATACGCAAGTGTGGACCAGGCAGTGGATTTGGTGAGGAAAGTGGGGTGTGGGGCTTTCATGGCCAAGTGTGACATTAAGGCGGATTTCAGGTTGTTGCCGGTGCACCCGGAGGATTTTTGACTGTTGGGTCTCCAGTTTGAGGACAGCATATACATCGACAAAGCCTTGCCAATGGGGTGTGCAATTTCTTGCGCCTTGTTTGAGCATTTCAGTTCCTTCCTACAGTGTTTCTTTTTATACAGTTCCGGTTGTCAAAGTGTGCTGCATTACCTAGATGATTTTCTGTTTATTAGCGGAGCGGAAGGAGAAAGTGAGTGCGCAGAGATGCTAAAGTTGTTCCAAGATTTGATAGGGGATCTGGGTGTGCCTCTAGCGGAAGACAAAACAGAGGGGCCTGCAGTGGTGTTGACATTTCTGGGGATTAAACTGGATTCAGTAGCGATGACCTCACGCTTGCCGCACGACAGGGTGAGCAAATTGGTAAGATTACTGGAGAAAGCGGTGGGGGCCAAGAAATTGATGCTAGTGGAAATGCAGATTTTGGTGGGACATTTGAATTTTGCATGCAAGGTGGTGGCTCCAGGGTGGATTTTTTTGCAGGAACATGACGCGGTCTATGGCAGGAGAAAAGTACCCACATCATTGGATAAGAGTATCAGGTGCAGTGAGAGAAGATTGTAGAATCTTGCTGCATTTTTGGAGAGCTTTAACGCAGTGTCCATGTGGTTGCAGGGAGATCCGATGTCTTGGGAAGTTCAGATTTTTTTCAGATGCAGCAGGTGCAGGAGGTTTTGGAGTGTTTTGGAGAGGAAAATGGTGCGCAGAGAAGTGGCCATCGCTTTGGTTAAAGGAGGAAAGGAGCATTGCATTCCTGGAATTTTTTCCTTTGTTGGTGGCAATGGAGTTGTGGGGGAAGGAGTTGCAAAACAAGAAAGTGAATTTCAACATAGACAATGAATGCGTGGTCTATGTAGTGAATCGTCAGTCAGCAAGGGATCAGAGGGTGGCGAGGCTGATGAGAGTGTTTGTTTTGCATTGCATGGAATTGAATGTGCTTTTCAAGGCAACACATGTAAAAGGGAAGGATAATGGCATCACTGATGCGTTATCTCGTTTTCAATGGCAGAGATTCCATGGATTGGCTCCAGATGCAGATCAGGAGGGGCAGAGGATTCCGGAGGAGCTGTGGAAAATAGGAAGCTGAGAGCGCTTTCATTGGTGGAGGGTTCCTTGGCTACGGCATCTAGAGAGGCCTACAGGAAAGCTTGGGAGGATTTTATAGCAGGAGGAGCTCGTAGTTGGAAAGGTTGGGGGGATGCAGAAGAGCAGAGAAGGGACAATGGGCCTCATTCCGAGTACGGCGCTAACCAATGGCGCTATTAACGCCTTGGTTGACGCCGTACCCGGACCGGCAGCGCCTTGGTGGTTGGCGGAATTACCGCCCCATTCCAAGGTTGGCGGGGCGGTAATTCCCCAATCCCCATTTACCCTTCCCCATTCCCATTCCTGCCCCATAGGGCATAATGGGAGTGGGGAAGGCGTCAATTACGCCACCGTAAATTACGGTGGCGTAATTAACATCAAGGTCCCTTAGCGCCATGGTATTTAACGCCTGCTAAAAGCAGGTGTTAAAAGCACCATGGCGCTAAGGGAACTCGGAGTATGGCGGTAAGGGATTACCGCCACCGCTCTCGTTAGCGGTGGCCGCTATCCCTTAGCGCCATACTCGGAATGAGGCCCAATGTCACTAATTTCCTATTGAGGTTCATGGATAGGGGCTGGTCTAGAGCAACTATAACGGGGAAAATGGCAGGGATTGATTTCTATGGGAAGTGGTTTTGGGGTTTTCAGCAGAGCGGGGGAGAAATGTCAAGCAGGATGTTTGAAGGTTGGGCAAGGGAAAGCAAGAGGGAGAAAGATAAGAGGGGACTGATATCGGTCCAATTGCTAGTCAGCCTGTGTCAGGCTTTGGGGGGATTTGTTGGTCGGCCTGGGAAGGTGAATTGTTTGCAACTTGTTTCACTTGGCTATTCTTTGGGGCTTTTAGGGTTTCTGAGTTGGTGGGGGGGGGAAGAGGAATTGGTGGGCTGCAATGGGAAGAGGTTCAGTTTACTGAGTTATGTGGGATGTTTTTACCCATGCATCCGAGCCCTACCACAAAAACTGTACCTTACTAGCATTGAAAACATCATGATGGCCAGAACTTCCCAGAAAATGCACAGGGAAATGCATGAAGAATAGGCTGCCACCCATTTTTGCCTATGTTGTGAGCACAGGAGGGCACTGCCTAAAACCACCATTGGGCTACACACACAGTAGCCTGAAACCATTGGGAATGGCACTGCTGATTGCAAAAAAAAGCAACTCAGAACTGTGGGGAATTCATTTTCTTAATCCCAAAAATTGTTGCATTACCAGTACTCACCACTATCAGAAAGCCGGCGTTTTAAAACCACCAGACTTTTGTGTAAAACTGAACAAATGAAACAAAACCAGACCAAGGAAAGGCTTGCTAAGAGGTGGATACAATGTAAAACTATATTCTGAAATGACTTGAAGGAAGTAATTATTTAATGTATAGGTAAAAATTGTCAGTTTGATTTGAATGTAGAAAACTGGGAACAAAAAGTGACATTTAGCTGAAACCTGGCTTAATGAAACTGGATTCTGCCTGACAACTACCCCTGACAGGAGTTGAAACTGGATCAACAGCTGTGTTCCCTGCCAGGCCTGGCTGCATCCTGAGGTCACATGGCCCTGTTGATTAAAAGGGCAGTGGCAGCTGGGGACTACAGGGAGTTGAACAAAGGCCTGTCCTGGGCTCAGGCAAATGTTATATTGGGGGTGTCGTAAAAGTGGCTTTCTCTTAGGGGACACTGGGAGGGGCAGTGCCTCTGCTAGCAGCTGAGCTTGGGGGAAGTGGATAAACCAGTTATTCCACCCTGTGATGTGGGAAGCCACACCCCTTTTTGACCAGGGCATAATTTTAAAAAGATAGATAACTCATAGTGCGGACTTGTCAGAATTATATAAGTAATATCATTATTTTTGTGATTTTTCTGTGAACATTTTGAGAGGCGTTAGGACCCTGTGGTGTATTCTGGGGGGTTGCTAGCAGAAAATAGGGTCTCACTCCAAATGTATGCATGTTAAAAATCTGACACTTTATCATCTGTAACCCATATCCCTGGTGCACATTTGTGTAAAATCTGGAAAGGTTTAGAGGTCGTTATCTGGATGAAAGGGGGAGAATTCTGTCATCAGTGGACACGACATCCTACAAAGACAGGGATCGGATGGTTTGGTGCTACAGAAAATATGTTAACTGGACTTATAATATTAGAAAAATGGTGCATAGATAAATATGTATTTGGGTCAGAAATAGATTTGTGTGCAATCTGACAAGGGGAGGTTCCTCTGACCATAAAACCTACAGCATCATTCTGACTCACATTTCCTTCCCCCAATCATGGGAGAGGGGAGAATTGGGCCAATGACAAGTGAGAGGGGCAGGTTTAGTTATGACCAACGCACACACCCACTTTCCAAAACACATAAAAAGAGACTGCTGGGACAGGTAGAGACATTCAATTCCATTTGCTGCGGAGCATGCTGACCGACGACTTCACATCCAGAGATCCAGACTTCAAATCCATCAATCTCCAAAAACCAGAACTTTACTTCAGAACTTAAAGCAAGGGCCTAAACCCCCAAACTGAGAACTCTTCTCAGCAGGCCTCAGCAACCTTAAAATCATTTGCGAACTATTCCACAGCCGGGCGAGCTGTTTGAATTCTTTTGCCAAGAACAATCGCCAGAGACCAGACCAGAGATCCAGAGTGACCCAGACCGCTGTGAGCAGAACCAGAGAGCTGACCCAGATCACTGTGAAGTGCCGAGACCAGAACCGGAGTCCAGTCCAAAACCTGACCAGATCCGTGGCGAGGCCTATTTCAAATTTATATTGTGAGTACCTAGCAGAACTGTGCAGAACCAATCTCTTAGTTAAAATAATCTAATCCAAACTATTTTAACCTAAGTAGGACAGCCTCCTAGAAATCGTGTCATCTGTCATTTGTAAAGCTGCACAACTGTCACCTGTCAATTCTGAAGCTGCAAGCTGTCACCTGTCATTTTGAGTTTACTTTAAATCCGAAAAACTACCTTTATTTAATCGTCTGTATCTCTGGAACCGTTTGGGCTAGGAACGAAATTTAACTTTCGTCTGAAAGCTTAGAATCTAGGCTTTCCAACGAACCTAGAACCGACTTCCAATACTTTTTCCGCAATCGCGAGACACGCACCTGCGAAATTTACAGCGATATGGGATTTTGGCTCAATTTCTCCACTTGTCAAAATAGCAGCTCCATTCTTTCCTTTGTTAAAATCCGTTTGCAACTTGGTAATAAATCATAGAGCATTGCTAAAGTGACACTGAACTAATACCAACACGCATCTCCCACTCACCCTGAATCTCTAGAGGGAATTAAAATCATTGGCACATTTTCCCACCCATTGCCATCACATTTAAAAAGCATTTTGGGCCTGTGTTTCAAACTCCTACCTGTTTCCTCTAAGCTTGCTGGGGGGGAACTGAATTTCGTATTGTATTTGATTGCATTCCTGAGAACTGTGTGCTCCTCTTTCCATCTCCTTCCATTTCTTACATTGCATACGGGAGGGGGTGAATTGCCAGAGAAAAAGTGATTATCTTATCTTTTGCTAAAATCATATCAAGTATTTCTGTACTGCATTTTATTCCTCATTGCTTTTCCCTTGAAATCATAAAAGTATTTCTGCTACTTTATCCATCCTATACTAACTCCTCATTGATTATAAAGAAGTGTGCTAGTGTCAGATTACCCATTGTTGATTAACATTATATTTATAAGGGCGATATCGATTATTAATTTATTATAAAAGCGTGGTATCTATATTTTGTTTTATTTCTCAAATAAACCTTTTAAACTTGCAAAACAGAACTACTTCTTGGCTCAGTGGGGTCAGGGGGATTCTAAGAGAGGGGTGTTATATAGGGGTAGTCATCCAGAACTCATGAACTGGACATAAAGATATATCAACAAGGGTTTCCATTCAGTATCCCAGACTAGGCATTGACTTAGCTGTAGTGTTGAATTGAATCCTCTTACAGTTAGGTTTGGACATCAAGATCAGGAGGTCTAGAACAGATCAAAAAGGAAAGGGATCTTGGGTTTTGCTGGGTCGAGGGAGTAAGGATTTATGCCCGGTTCGGACAGGTTTGGCATGGAAGGAGCGTCATGGGTTTAGGTCAGGTTTGGCTTTCCGGCATGAGAAGGGGGATACACTATCAGCGCAACAAGTTCTGGGGGTTCCAAGGAAACCTTTGGTAGTGGTGGGTGAGAAGGCAGAGGATTGTGGAACTCATTCATTTAGGATGGGGGCAGCATCTGAAGGTAGCAGGTTGGGCTATTCTGAAGAAAAGGTGAAAAGTTTGGGGCGTTTGGGGCGTCAGGGAGTTGGGTAAATGGGATGTCTGAAAGAATATTTTCAGAAGTTTCAGGAGTGTTGCATTGAGCACTATGTTGGTGATTTGTAAGTAATTTGTAATTTCTTTTTCAGATGCTGCTCGGAGGCCGGGGCAGATGTCACAAATATGGATTGTGGGTCATTCTATTGTTAAGTGGGCGGGGAAAGAAGCTCAGAAAAGAGTTTTTGGCAGGCAATTTGGTTGCAGCTATAAAGATGTTTTGGTAAGATGGTCAGGTTTAGGGGGGCTCCGCTGGGATCAGTTACTCCCAATGTTGGCTGGGTTGAGGGAACGTCACGGGACTCCAGATGGGCTGATTATTCATGCAGGGGAAAATGACCTGGTAAGGGATACTGGTGTGGCTCTTCTTAGAAAAATGAAAAGGGATTTGTTATGGGTCCGAGAAATGTGGCCCCAAGCATCTGTAGTTTGGACCAAGTTGTTGTCTAGGAGAGTATGGAAGGGAGCGAGAAGTGAAGGAGCGATAGAGCGAGCAAGGAAGGGGATAAACAGAGAGTTGGTAACATTTTGTGTCTCGGCGGCAGTGTAGGTTTTAGTCCACAAAGATATTGTTTATGAAGGATTTATGATATTTAGAGAGGATGGTGTCCACTTGTCAAAGACTGGTAATACTTATTATTTGTCGGAATTTCTCGGGTTGGTGAGAGATATGTTAAAGAGTTGGGAGTAGGAAGGAATGGAGGGGGTGGGTCAGAAAGAACACCTCGGTGGAGGGTTTTTCTGGTGGCGGGGGCATGGCCCCTTTAGATGTGGGGGAGGGAAGCACAATGGGGGCATGGCGCGGAAAAGGATGGGGGTGGTGCTGTTTGCACAAACGGGCTACCCCGGGGGAGCAGGTATTGAACCTGAAGGGGCATGGCCCCAGGGGAAAAACGGGACGCCTTGAGAAGTGGTAAGGAGACTGTTGGGACCAAGGGATGTTTAGGGAGGAAGTTGATTTATTTATTTATTTAATTATTTAATTGTTGGGAAAATGGAAGTTTTAATTGTTAATTGGTTGTTAAAATAGTTTGTTAGTTTGTAAGGCCAGTGAGCCAGGTAAGCAGTTATTTTGTAAGCTTTGACCTGTCACATTAAAGCAACCTTATCCACTAACGAGTCTGGGTTTTTGTGCAGTAAGTCAAAAAGGTTCAATAGCTGTGATTACTAGCAATGGGCTTTCAGATGTTACAATGGCAAACGATGTGACTCAGCCACAACTACAGGGTCTGAATATGTTTCTAAGTCCCTCGAAAATCCTCCTGCAACATGCTCAGTGGCTGCTCAATGTAAGCTCAGGGAAGCTTACCAAGCACTGTAAATAACTGGACAAGTTGACTAGGAAGCCCTCAATTTCATGAACATGAGTAACAACTCCTGCATGAATGAGTAAATCATTTTCGTGCATTCTAATACAGATCATCTTATGCAAGTAGATGATATCTCACCAATTAAGAGTTCAATTGACCTTATACCATCTGTGTCGATTGAGCTCCAGCATGAGATCCAACCCTTCATGCAGGAATATTCTATATCGCAATCACCTGGCTCACTCGAATGATCAGGACAAAATGCCTCCTCTCACTCGTTATCATTTATTCCAACCTCTCCCCATCAATCCACACTAGCTATGAGGCAGAATGATATACATTTTGTATCTAAAATTAAACAACCCTTTTTGGGAACATTCTCTGACTCCTCCGCTGCCAATAATTCCTTAATAGCAAGGAATACTGCCTTGCTAACACTAGCAAAACTATGTGAGTCAATGGATCAAAAAATAAATTACCAAACAATAGTATTATTGCAATTAGCAAATTATAAGGAAAAAAATGTAAACAGTGAAAACAAGACAACATCAGACCATACTTATGAAATATTTAGACACTGTTAACAAGTAAGCGTTTGCTGCCAAACTGAGGTTTGGAAAGAAATTGAGGTAGTATCATCCAATCATGACAAGCAGCAGCTCACAAATGAAGTTGCTGTATTGTCAAACAGTGAACTAAATACCTCAAGACTAAAAGCGCCACTGTCAACGCATGTTGAACCTCCTTTAAACAGTGTGACTACTGGAGTATCCGCCATAAACCAAACAGAAGAGTTAAATAAAGCCTCACAATTAAATACTTTTACCATCTTTTCTAAAGGGGAATCCCTAAAAGAAAAAAAGAAACAACCAGCAATTCCAAAAGGTGCAAAGCAGAGGAAAGCTACCTCAAACCAAAAAATTGTTAAAGTGAGCACAACGACAAGGAGATTTTTAAAAATTATAAATATGCTGAATAAAAAACTGGAGACCTCAAACCACAAAGACAGATTAGAACTAACCATCACCCAGTTAAACCCCTCAATCAATTTGACATATAAGCTGCTTAATGACTTAATTGCAGCCTTGGTTGAGCAGAATATCCAGGGTAAAAATCTACAGCAAGAGCCAATTGTTACTCGAGAAGAGGTTAAAAGTACTAGTTCAACAGCCCAGATCGTGGGAAAAGCTCTGTTAACCTTATCGACAGAACAGATAAGATATTAAATAAATAAATCATTGGCATTGTATATGACAAAAAGACAAGAGGATCGAACAAATATACCACCCGATAGCAATCAGTTTGCAGTCCCTTCTTACCAACCAATCTTGAACGTTCAAGACCCATAAATGGTTCTAATAAAGAATCGTTCCAGCATAAGTCATGCATTGAGCAGAATGCTAATTCCAAAAAAGTTCCATCTTCAATTCGAGAGTTATCAAATAAAAACAAGATGACATCCAATAATCAATACACCCAACTGAATCACCATTGCTTTATAATCGAATGTCGCGATCATCCCTATTCATAAGTTCGACCTCAATCATTCAAGCATCTTGAACATCTGCAGAGAACTACCAAAGTTAAGAAATATAAAGTCTGCAGACATTGATAGGGTCGAATTTGTGGATGAGTGATCTGACAAGATCGCAAATATATATTCGATCAACTGTTATAGCCAATACCATGTGTGAAAAAGCTTCATTATATAACATTGACTTTAATTTGATTCAAGAATGTAATCAGCTAGATTTGGAGGACAGTCAGGATTATTCAAAAAGAGTTTGGGAATATATGGTGCAGACCGAGCAAGTGGGGTACAGTTGAATGTTAAACTCTTGAACACCAATCAGTATGAGAGGTCTGATAGTTATCAACAAGCATAACAATCCTGAGACTATTTCCGTCACTTTATAAACTCAAATGAAATTGACCTGAATATTTATGATATTGTCATACCCCAGGAGATGTGGTTAGTGGAGACCCCGACATGGGATGGATTTCACATTTTAACCACACCTGCCTTGAGTCAAAGTAGAGGTCGTCCCATGGCTGGGCTAATGGTTGCCACGAAAAAGTCCATGAATTTTATTGTCACCTCATATAGCTCACTGACTCCTTACATTCAAGTGGCAAAACTGATGAAAGATGCTTATATTATGTTCATAATAAACATCTATTGGGGCAGAGCTCAATTAACATCTGACCACTTTTTTCAACACATAGAAACAGTTCTTCATAATCTAGCCACGGAACGGAACATTGATTTTATTCTGATTGTAGGTGATTTGAATTTACACTTAATACCAAGTTTGGCTGCAGAACTCAAAGTGGAAGAGTTGAGATGGTGCTCTTTGATGGAGGACAGGCAATATGTCATGCTAAATGGCACAATTGAGGGTGACATCCCAGCAAATAATACATGGCATAGAGGCCAACAAAGAGCTACCATTGATTATATTTTCACTAATTGTGAATTCTTAAATGTAGTTCAATCCCTGAGTATAAAGCCGAGTGATATGAGTGGTCATTGCCAGCTGGGTTTAACTTGGAATTGGATGTTTTTGCATAACAAGGAAATGAAAGATCATTACAGAGGACGGGTCGTAGCACATAATGGCAGAAATCGTGTAAAATGGACAGAGACTTCATTAATTGACTTTGATAATTCATTAACAATGCATCGAGGTCTGAGTTATGTCTCCACAATGCAAAAATATATTCAAGTTAAATCTATCATCCAAGGTCATCTTTTTAAAAATCTTTATGTTTTTGATTGTGCAATCAAAGATCGGAAGTCTATCGTAAGAGAACAAATCCGTCAGGTGAATCCACTTTCATTACCAGAGAGACTTATGCAAATAAGGCATTCAAAATCAGTCTTTATAAACTGGCTGCGTGGTAGGAAAGCCTTATGCTACCAACAGGACAGTGAACAAATGTTGGGTATAATGGCCTCGAAGTCATCAGCCGAAATGTGGGGGCTATTAAATGAAATTACCTTTAAATCACAGCTCTCTGAACAAACAAATCCAATCCCAGAAAAATCATGGTGTAATTACTACCAAGCTATTTATCAATACCCCCTGCCTGTTTATCAAATTTCATTAAGTAGTACCAATTGGAATCACACAGTTTGTTTGTTTGTTTGTTTGTTTGTTTGTTTTTATTACTTATATTGCGCACCAGACCCAGGGGTAACCGGGCGCATTTTATAAGACAACTCAAAGCTTGGTTACAGGATCACATGGCAAATAAAGCAAACAGGAAACATATAAAGTAATAATATACAAAATATACAGGAATATACAACAGGTGAAAATGCGGATGCATGTATTTACAGTCCTACAGTCCCTCCTGGGATAAATAAGTCTAGGCAGTGGATGATCTATTGTGTGTCTGTATGTTTGATCCACGTTATGAGGTTGTGTCGGAAAGTGAGGAAGGGTTGATCTGTCTTCAGGGAGGGTCGAAGGGAGTTCCAGAGTTGAGCTGCTTTCACCTGAAAGCTGCAGCCACCAACTTTAGTCATTTGACTCTAGGTATAGATATGTTGTTGGAGTTGGCAGATCTGGTGAGACTTGTAGGCTTTAATCTCGTGAATCTCGCAGAGAGGTACTGCGGTGCGTGATGTTTGATCATGAAGATCTCCTTTATTAAATCTCCAAACTGAGTGCATCCCGAGCATTAGGACCTGATGGCCTTGACAATAGCAAGCTGAAAAACCACCCTGCGATATGGCCATCTATTCTTAATAAAATCTTCAACCAAGTATTAGAATCAGGAGTGATACCGTCTTCATGGAGGAGGTCAGTTATAATACCACTCTTTAAAAAAGGTAATAGGATGGTCCCAAGTTCATATAGGCCTATAGCTCTATTAAACTGTCTGGGCAACATTTTTGCTTGCCTGATTTTAAGAGACTTTAACCATTGGCTATCAAATAAGAATCTAAGAGACCCAGATCAAACGGCTTTCTTGCTGGTCTTGGCACCAGCATTAACCTACTTACCATAAACGCAATCATATCGAAGTACCATCACATAAAGCAACCATTGTATGTGGCATTCGTCGACTTTAGATCTGTGTTTGACTCGGTACAAAGAGAATTACTATTCAGGAAACTAATGAGCCATGATTGTCCATGGCATATACTAAAGTGGCTAATGGAATTCCATAAAGACACAATGATTCAAGTAAGATTAAATTATGATGGCTTGCTATCAGACCCAATACCGGCATCTAGGGGGCTGAAGCAGGGTTGTTTACTTGCTTCAGCCCTCTTCAACTACTTCATATCAGATATGGGTTTACGGTTTGCAAACATAACAGATTCCCCTAAGCTGGAAGGGCAAGTGGTAAGGTGGCTGCTCTATCCAGATGATCTTCTGTTGATCTCTAAATCCCCTATGGGTTTAAGAAACATGCTTGGTGTCCTGGAGACATATGCTCAAGATAATAAGATCACAATAAATATAAAGAAAACGCAAATTATGCAATTTGGCAACTTGAAAAAACGAAGCATTGCCAATATTTGGCAATTAGATAAAACAGGACTACAGGTAGTTGCAAATTACATTTACTTGGGCATAAGTGTGAATAATCATCTGAGAGATATGCCTTATGAAACAAGCCTTAATTTGAAATTAAATGCACTTCTGTCTCAGGCTCGTATCATGAATGCCAGATACTGTACATTTTCTAGCCAACCACTCATGGTATATTATAAACAAAATGTTTTGCCAATACTACTATATGGCTCAGAAACTAAAAAATGGAAGGCTATTCAGTTTTAGAATCTGATGGAAGGCAAATACTTGGAGAATCTTGTCAAAACTACCGACATCTGTGCCCATAGCCATGATTAGGCATGAGTTAGGTCTCATTTCGTTATATGCAAACCATAAATGGAAATCATGCACATTATATTGGAAATGCATTATAGTTGGCTATGAGAATGTTTGATGACAATTCTGTTGAATTATGTAAAATCTTCCAGTGATTGTTTCATAAAAAGCTGGAAATTGAAGGTACAGGAATTCATGCGCGATGCTGACATTTCAGAGGAGTTGCTTATACAAAATCCTTAGAAAGCTAAAAAGAAAATGTGGGAAAATGACTGTATTCGAACTTGTCACCAATGTTCTAAATGTAAGGCTTTTAAGAAAAATCAATTTTCTTTAAAATGTTTTGGAACAGCAGAACCTTATCTCATGAAATCTCCCAGTCCTCAGCATCGCGCAGGCCTCCTGCGCTTGAGAGACAACATATGGAAAACTAGAGACATTACACCAAAATGGTATCCCCTTGCACAAATAGATCAAATGTGTCGATTTTGTCAAGAAACAAAGGAAATCTTAGATCACATCATTGTTGAATGTGGAAAATTGTTTGTCTCTTTAATCAATATGGACACACAGAATTTATGGACACATATTTTTCATGTATATTCCAAATCAGTAGGATATTCCACTGTTAACTACTTGCAAGAACAAAAACTAGGAAATAGTGAAAGAGATGAAATGTATAGTGCAAAGGAGGGTCCATTGAATAACTGAAACAAGGGAATTGTTGATATAACAAATCTCATTTATCTAAGGAATTCATGGGGAAAGTTTGTTTGATGTAGTGCAATTTTTATTATATGTGTTTTTCTTTATTTTTTTCATCTGTTTTTTTTATTGAGCAAGATAATGTTTTAAATGAAAATGATTTGTATAAAATTGTTGAAAGGTTGAATTTTTCAGCCAAATCAATAAAAAATGAATTAAAAAAAGATGTGGTTGTGTGAGTTTCTGTATGGGAGGCATATGTGGAAAGTTGAGGTTTTAGAGTTGGGTTAGCAGGCTTTGTCTTTGAGTTTCTGTGCTTAACATCTATGACTATCCTGTGTGTTTGGTTTAGTAGTGTGTCTGCTTTGTAGGTGGGCATGTTAAGGAATGGCAGTTTTCCTCTGTGTTACTCTAGTGGTATGTCTACATGGCTGAGGCTGGCGTGTTACCCGGACTGGGGTGGTGATTATTGTGATAGAGGGTTCTGGTCACTCCCTGCCCATCCCATGAGGGGTCCTTACCTACGTGAGCTTCCTATGTTGACATGGGTTATTGAGGGGTTCTCCCCCCTGCCCTCCGGTTATTAGCTTTTGTCTCTGTACTAACAGACCAGGCTTCCTAGGACCCTTCCATAGGCTCTTGTATTATGGATTCAAAATGATTCCACTTATCTTGTAATATTTCTTTTGTCCCAGCACATCTGGATCGTAAGTCAGGGATTTCTTCTGGAGTCTCCCTGCTGTTAGTCTTTAAGCTTATGTTATTCTCCACCACTTGATCTTCATTCAAGTTTAATAAAGGGAGTCATTTGGGCGGCGGATCCTGTAAAAGTACCAGTTGAGATATATGGGATGATGATCTTCTTTTCACCTGCATCATTTCCTTCAAAGATGTTAAAATCAGGTTTTCTTCGAGCCGTTGCGCTTCCAAAGTGCCCAGCATGATTCTTTGAATTAGGCTTGCCGCAGCCACCACTTGATCAACCCTTGTCTGGAGGGAGGTAATGACAGCCTTGATTTAAATTACTTTCGAATGAACCACTGCAAGAAGTGTTACTTGGTCTTTAAAGCTCTCTTGCATGGCTTCAAACAGTTTTAAGAAAGGCGCAAGGGATATTGTCAACGCTGACATAAGACTGTTTTTGATGTTAATGTTCGTGGCTGTTAGCAGATAGGATAGGTCCTGGTGTTTTTTTGGACAGAAGATTGAGTTGTCTAAGGTTGTGGAGGAAGGAAGCGTTCTAATTCTTTTCATCTCTATAGACTCTATGTATTGGTCTAAAATGTAAAGTTGTGGATGATCCCATGCGATGTTTTTTCATCCTCCCAGATCTTTCTTTCTTGTATAGGTCTATGTCTAGTCAACAGCTCTTCTGACTTCCTAGGGAGCAGTTGCTTGTTTCCTCCTTCCCTCTTTTGTTCGTAAAGTGTCCTTTCCCAGTAGTCCTTTAATGTATGCTATGTCTTCCGGCAATTTATGAGCCGCAGGGGATGGATTGAGTTTTGATTCTCTTCAGTGCAATGCCCCTCTGGTAGAGTGTTCTTTCAGTTCTGGATAAATGGAGACATTCCCCTGGGGAGAGAAACTTGGATCTTTCATTTTATTCAAGGGAGTAGTCCAGTTATGTTCATTAACTCTGGGCTTTTTCAGCGTTTGTCTCTCGACACTCTCAGGATTTTTAATCTCTAGCATTTCTGCATCAGTCAAGTCCAAAGTAGATAGTATCTCCTTTTTCTGTTTTAGTTCTTTGGTTTGTATCATTAATTTTTCAATCCCTCCCTTATTTGATTTCAGAAATTATTCTGGGATCAGACAGGAAGCTGAGGTTAAAGACGACTTTTTTCTTTTCAGAATTTTCGCCAACCCTCCACATTCCATACCCTCTGTTTTATCCTCTTTCCATGTTTATGTACGTTGGAACTCTTTTGTACTCAAATGAGGGATGGGCTTGTGGCCGTATGTCGTCTGCTGCATGTTTATCAGCATCAGCACAAGAGTTTCTGATGCGCTTTTGGAATTGTCTTTCACTTATGAAGACCATTTGGTCTGCCTCCCGGTACGCGAAGGAGTCGGACGGCCCACTCCCTCGTGGCCCAACATGCTCTGCCATACCCTATTGACAGAATCAGGGTATCAAAATCCCAAGTATAGCCCGGTTGTGGTGCAAGGGAGGTGTCCAGGCATTAGGCGCATGATAGCAGTCTCTCAAAACTGACCACGCCTTTGGTAGCTTGTGAGCTGAAGCTGCTCTGAACAATTATGAAGAGATTTATATTTCCCTTTCGGGGAAGCTTACCATGTGATCAAGAGTCAATCCGAGGTTAAGCACATTTCTTTCCACCTTGGTCACTGTCCTCACGAAACAAATGAAACACTCTATCTCACTCTCTGTTTTGAAGTGTTTCTGAAAGTGATGAAGCTGGCAACAAACAGCAAGGAAAGACTGTAGCAGAGTCCAAAACACAGTAAACACTCTGTCTCACTCCCTGACGCTCCGAGTCAGAGACAGTGTTTTGAAGTATTTCTGAAAGCGATGCAGCCGGCAACAAACAGCGAGGAAATACCCTAGCAGGGTCCCAAACACACGAAACACTTTGCCTCACTCCACGACGCTCCGAGTCAGAGACAGTGTTTTGAAGTATTTCTGAAAGCGATGCAGCCGGCAACAAACAGCGAGGAAATACCCTAGCAGGGTCCCAAACACACGAAACACTTTGCCTCACTCCACGACGCTCCGAGTCAGAGACAGTGTTTTGAAGTATTTCTGAAAGCGATGCAGCTGGCAACAAACAGCGAGGAAATACCCTAGCAGGGTCCCAAACACACGAAACACTTCGCCTCACTCCACGACGCTCTGAGCCAGAGACAGGGTTTTGAAGTGTTTCTGAAAGCGATGCAGCCGGCAACAAACAGCGAGGAAATACTGTAGCAGGGTCCCAAACATACACGGAACACGCCATCTCACTCTACCATTTAACAGCTACACGATACCTCACATCATATCAACCCCACGAGCAACAAAGCACATAGGTGAGCACATACATGCAAAGGAAGTCTTCCCTAAACCTGGAGCAAGGAATAAGCTAACAAGTTTGAAATAATTGAGCTAACAGAAGAAAGCCATTCATTTTACTCCAGCAATAAACTGAAAAGCGTATAGTGAAGATGTGACGGAGAATATGCAAGGACATATTTTACAGAACGTGCCTATACTGCAGTGTATGAATAAAAGCAACAAATAATGTTTTTTTTAACTAAAATGTTTTTTCACAGATTATCTATTTCCGTAAACAAAACTTTAGTGACAGTTATCATGAATAGGTTGAGAGCAACAACACTTGGAAGTCTATAAAAATAAATCTTAGTTGGAAGCGACGTTAAGGTGCTGGTTTAGTGCAACAAAAAAACACTGACATTTTGCAGGTGTTGGAAGCTCAACCATCTTAACTACGAGCTCATCATTGCGAAGTATATGTGCTGTACCAGGTTGTGACAATATATAAATAAAACTATAGATAAACAAGTCAGCAATAGCGACTGATGTTCTGATCAAGTTAGCGTTTCCATATAAAGAGGCATTTGAGACAGTAACACAATCGATGTATAAACACAAAACTTGGCAAAAAGTATACCCCTATACTTTTTTGGGTAAAGTTTAGTGGAAAGCCATCTGGGGCGATGGAGGGGGCAGGGGCCAAAAGGTGCAATTGGCATTCATATTTACAGTCTTTAGGACCAACACTACATTGAAAGTATCGGCATTATGGGACCCATATGCACTCTATTCACACGGGGTCTTAAATGCAATCTTATGGACATGTTTCTTTTAAACAGAATTATTCCCTTCACTGTTACTACATCATTCACTGTAATGTTACCACTCCCACATCAAGCCAGGAGGAACCACTGAAGAGTGAAAAACGTGTTGGCATGAGTAGTAGATATGGGCATTGAAACTTAATAACATGTATGGACTGGGTCGGACTGGGACAAGAAATAGGCCCGGGCACCTCTAAAAGAGTGTCCCACCCCTCGCCTCAAAAAAAGTGTCCCTCAAACCCTAATACGTAAATCGCGACAATTCACGACTTTACAGAAAATGCTACTTATGGAGGGTTAATGCCAACCTTTATGGGGCGTCACTGCTGTCCCTGGTCGTCTGAGTTACCCACTTCAGTAGATACTCAAAGCTTGCTTGTTTTTTTAGGGTTTAGAGTTTTCTGTGCTGAGATTGCTGGTGGCTGGTCTCCCTTGCTTACTGTTGTAGAGGATACTCCAGTTATGAAGGACGATTGGCTGTCTGGGGGCCAGGGGGGATCTGGCGCAGAGTCGGTTAAACTCTCAGCAGTTCACAAGCAAATAGCCTGTTGGTTCATCTGAACTCTGGGGAAACTAAGTACTGATTTTGTGACTGTTGTTCTGGAGCAGAAGTCTGAAACTAGTGGCCCTTCAGATAACTCCCATGATGCCTCACCAATTGACTACGCTGGCTAGGACTGTTGTAGTATGAGCTGTAGGGAGACTTGATAATGGAGTTTCTGGGCAAGGATGGCTGTCTCGCACAACTGGCACAAGATAATCCATATGGCTTCTGGGTCCTCCAGCCCCCACTAGATGAATCGTGGTGGAGAGCTTCATACTGTGCCAGGTCTCAGAGGAAGGGAAGCAAAGAACACGCCAGCTTCCGCTGAGTAAATGGGCCCATGGATGCATTCGGCTTGTGCATCGCCTAGGCACAACAGGAACAACTGAAGCTTGAAGCAGGTGAGTTAGAACATTGGTTTACCTGTAACCTACATAATGTTACATTTGAGGAGGACTGCAGCCCACTTTCCTGCGTCACACACAGGCTGCTCTGGCCAGGTTGCAATAGAAATATTCTGGCATGAAAAACACCCTGATGGAGGGGCTGGCTGCCCTAGCCAAACGCGACAGATCAGACTCACTGTAGCAATTTCATGTTTTAAATTGGTATTGCTATTTCCTAGCGCAAACGTAGCTCAAGAGCAGTGGAGCGATTTACAGCAAGAGGGATGCCAGCATTGGGCTTGGCTTTTAGTAGTGCAGTTGAGTGGGAGCTATGCCGCCACTAACAAGCAGGTGATTTTCATGCCCTATGTTTTTCCAAACCCATAACCGGATGGAGTGGGAAAGCAGTGTATTTGGAAATGCGGCTTGTTTTACCAAAAGTCCGCCCATTTAAACCATTGCTGTCTAACCTGCAATGTTGCCCATAGGCTACTTCCAGAACACACACCTGAACCTGATGGGCCTCCCAATTAGCAGATGTCGTTAGCGGCACACCCCAATCAAATGTGTTCATCCCACTATTCCCCTGCAAAGGATGAATGGATGACTTAGCCCAACTGTGATTTGCACATGTGATCAATAGCCTACACAACGACCTCGGAAACAGGCGCATATCCCCACTGGGCTGCCTTACCAGTCAGTCAATGTTCCTTGGAGGGGAACACTACATCTGAACTGCATTGGTGCCTTGGCTCCAGCTTTGCCTGCCACCGTGTTGGGGGTCAGGGGGTTGAGAGAATAGGTCATATCTTCGGTTGAAGGCAGCAATGGCTACACAAACTTCACCAAACTGCAGTTTCCGCATAATGCATAATCACTAAGGCCATTCTCATTTATGTCCTGCCTCTCACTGCCCAAGACATATACCCCGGGATCTATTTGCGGTAGCTTTCTTAAGCTGTAAAATCAAACGTTGTGCTCGTAGTGCCTGCAAGTGTTATTTCAAAGTATTCTTCTGGGAGTTATTAGTTAATTGTCCAATTGGCGTTATAAGCGTGCTGCTCGTATAAGAAGAATGCTTTAACCATGTCTGTCTTCTGCCTGTTGATTTGTCAGCAGCAGTATGCATGGCCTTCACTGAAATCCTGTTAAACGCAAAGCCACCAGTTTCGGCTGGTGTATAGGTATTCGATGTGCATTTGCCAGGCCCTGTAGGTACTCGCACCACTTTGCAGCTGCAACCGTTAATAACTAGTTAGAAGCATCACAGCAGTGCCTGGAAAACGCCTTTCCCAGAAAACAGCTTATGTATAAAGCATATTTTGGATGGGTGTACCACCTCTGCCTACAAAGATAAATGGCATGGGAGAAACAGTGTGCAGCTAGATAACCGGTAGATGGAGAAACCTTGGGCCCATAGCCATGCCCTGGCCAGCCCCCGGACCTTACATGCAAAGATGAGAGTTACTGAAAGAAAACGAGGAGGCAGAGCGGTTATGTTATGCAGCACCCTGTGGCACTAGTACAAACAGTTCTGCTTGCAGTGTTGCCTTTCAGGTTATAAATCAGGACTACAACTTAAGTCCAGAATACAAAGAGCACTGCAGCGTGATCTACTAACACAGGGCAATTTGAGGTTATTATATTATGGATGTGGACCTTGGTCCTATGGTTTCTATTAAACTGATTAGAGAAAGGGGGGTTATAGTGGGGGATTGCCCCGCTATGGCCTGGGCTGCTCACACAGTGCTCAACCTGCTCCTGTGCCCGGCTGGTCTCCAGCAGGGCCAGGCTAACTCTGCTTTGATGAATGCACAGTGCACATGAAATGATTTAAACCCCTGCAACGGCGGGCATTGTTTTGGTGACTGACGGTGACTCAGTCACTTCATTCTCACTGTCTTAAGTCAAAATAATAACCATCCGGAGGCAGCTGCCTCTATATGGAAAATTGACTGCAGTCTCGCAGGGAGCTAAACCTGCCCAAGGTGGCTCATAAAACCAGCCCTGGGGCAATGCAAGGTCAGTTCCATTTGGCCCATGGCCGAACGGCGGAGAGACCAGTCCGCCCCTGTGTATGGATAACAAGACTTTCTGCCCTTAATTCAGGTTCAAGAAGAAGGTTCTTTAGTCTCACCCATGCACTTTTGAATATCTTCTTCACAAACCATCAAGTGGTTAGTGCATAACAAAAGGACTCAAGAGCACTTTCTCTTTTACCTTTGTTCTCTGGGCATAAGGTGGTATACCTCGCCACATCACCACACAAAACCAAACGGGCCAAGCGCAGGAACCAACACCACCTTTTCTTCCACACAAACAGATAAGTAGAATAAGTCTTGCCAATACAAGACCACAAATTATAAAACCTGCTTGCAAAGTATGGGTCAGCTTTCCCCCTTTGCTTCACAGAAAGTAAACACTGAAGTTAAAGTCTGGGCAGACAATAAGCAAAATCGGCCAATAGTTGCAGTATTCTTTGGCGTCCCTTCACAGGCACAGTTTTGCTTCAATTCACCCCAATACAGATCTGACAATACACACAGCATTGTACGCGTTTATCAAAGTCCAGTATTATGCCAACCCTCTTACCATAGTGCTAGTTTAACAGTCGGACACATTTCTCGTGTTCATTTAGTCCATGGAATTCTGCTGGACATAAGTTGGAAGATTTTCAAGTTATTCTTGTCCTACACTTCCCAGACAATTGATTAGTAGCAATTTCTTCCTTTCTGTGGAATAATCTGCTCCATGGTAAGCCTGTACACAATGTACATTATGCACTGTGTTGTTTAACAGCATTCTTTTCACGTTACTGCTCCCAGTGGGATGTTATTGAGTCACCGCTTGATGACATTACGCAGTGTAATGCATGCATAGTTGGTTTCCTTTTCCTTCGGTGTTGATCTGCACGCAACTATAGCATTCTTAGAACCACTGTGTGACCTCAATTAGCATTGAGCCAAGCCGTTACTTTGGTAAGTGTTACAGAAAAGGAATTAGCACGGTCTACTCTGTATAGCTACAGATCAATGTTGCTTTATTTGTTAAATATATAGATTGTTCTGTGTGTCGTTTTCAACTCCAGTGAGCCGTTCAAGCAGGCCAGATCCATTTAAAGTACAAGGTTTACAAATTGGTCTCAAGACATGTGGCCTTTTAACATTTGAGGTATGATGTTAGATCAGTGTGTGGAGATAGTATTTTGGGTTATTTTTTTTTATTGTATACTATAGTCATAACTATGACTTTTTCTACAGAAAAATACAACAATTAAAAACCAAGAAAACAGAATAAAAATGACAAAAATGATTCAAATACTATATGACAAAACATGTATTCGCCACATCCACCAGTTCCATATGTCGGCTGAAAATCTGCTAGTAAATGTATAGTATTGAATTAATGAATAGCCAGAAATTGTGAAAGTGATAAAGTAAATCTATACTATTTCCTTCCATATATCTCTTACAAAAGGATTCCCCACACAGGTTTGAATCACCCCACACTCCTACGGATATCAGGTGTTCCCTATACAATTCAACCAAGGCTTCACACAAAATTAGTAGCTGTTAAATACTTTCCACGATTGAGGCTCAGCACAAACTACAGAGTCTCAACTCTCTCTTGAGTAATGGAATGCCCTTGCATCCAATGCATCCAGAGTCTCTACTAAGTTAAATTTAATTCTCATGTTCTCTTCGTATGAAGCTACTGGGGAATTTTCTTTTGTGTTGATGTAAATACCATATGTAGTGGAGTAGGAATATGTAACATGTACTCCCTGAATGCAGACGTTGTGGCCAACTTATCTCGATTTTGTTCCCAATCAAGACCTTCTATAAACCCTTTGTGCGTTTTCCTAAACTTTTGGGCTGATGTGCGCAGCGGGCCAAGTTTGAGACAACTGCACCATGTAATCCCCTCCATCATGAGCCTAGCACCAGTGACGTGCTTTGTTCTCCAACCCTTCATTGAGGCATCTCTGTAACAAGGGTGTTATCACTGGAAGTAAACGGTTTCCAATAACACTCCAGATCCCAAAGTAATTTATTGAGCAAATGGTCAGTTTGCCTAGGAGGAATTCTACAGCAATGTGCTAAGGTTGATTAATAATAGCTCTTTAGCAATAACTCTTGATGCTAAATCTAGCCAGTTCACTAGGTATTGGGCATTGAAACAGTATTTTGGTTATGAAGCTTATCTGAATTGTGTGCATCCAAAACAGATGATATTACTTTATATTAAGCTTCGCTTAGGGATTTTACCCATAGTGGGCGTAAGGAATAAATGGAATGGTCATGCATCTCCTACTTGCCCGTTGTGCCTCACAGAAGTTAAGAGTATTGTACACTACGTATTAATCTGCAGGCAATACTTGGATTTAAGGAAAACATTTCTGAGACCACGATTTAGAGCCCGATCTGTTAGAACCACTGTGGAGGCCATAACACTCTGCAGTACTGCTAAGGACAGTCTTGCCTGCTCGAAACCTGGAGAAGGAGGTCTGCAAAGGTGTCATAGCTTCCCCAGGAGAAGTATTGTTTTGTCATGAATTATTTGAATTGACAAGGAAATAGAACTTGGTTCTATTAAATTTAAACTGTGTGCAAGTGATGCTTTAAGCTGCACTTGTGATAGCTGAAGATTACCTGTAGCATAGTTCATGCGGCTATAAGGATGTTCTATATCCTGACACAGGCAAACAAGAATTGGTATATTAAGTTAGGTCATCACCTTTGTTCTGGGTCTTTGCACAGTCTCATAACCCTTTATCATTTTATGATATCTTAATTTGGGTGCTTGCCAGGCTTTAAATTGTATTCGTGATATCTGAGGTCGAAGATTACCTGCAGCATAGTTCATGCCGGTATGGGGGCTGTCTTTATCCTGGCACAGGTAAACCAGAATTGGCATTTCATGTTAAGTCATCACCCTTGTTCTGTATCTTTGCACAGTCTAACGGCTCTTTTTACTTTGCATATTCTTATCTGACAAATGCATTATTTACAATGTATCTGTTTTTGATTATTTTGCAGTTTGACAATCCTTGTACTTTGCACATATTTTACTTGATTAAGCAATTATGTAATATGTTGATGTATTGCTTTTATGGCATTGCTCTACCGAAATAAAGATGAACTGGCTGACTAATCATTTTAGCAAATTTTAAATATAATCTTAGTCTGTTTCTCAGATGCATTTGCGTTAGGATACAGACAATTGATAGTCTTACCCCTTGTAGATACATTGGTTCTTTGAAAACCAGATTTATTTGAACAGTATACTAGTTAAGCCCTTGAATAACAACTTTAAAGAAATCATGTTTTTTTGTTTCTAATGTTGAAAATGGAATAGGAGAAGATGAAGGCATAGGGTATAGCTCAGTGGCAACGCGCTATTCTTGGAAGCAAGGCGGCACAGAGCAACACAGGTTTGAATCCAGAGTCTGTGTTTAGAAATCTCTGCAGTATTAAGGATGTTATAAATACAATACAAGTCTCTCCTGCTTTTTGAATTGGAAGCTGTGGAACTAGGAAGATAGGCTCAAATCTACACCTTCCACACGTCATAAATCATGTGATCCTGACCAAATCACTTTTCATCCTGGTGAGGAGGCAGGATGACAAGTGAGGGTCTTATTCTGTGGTAGGTGGGTACATACTGTGCAGGTATGTTTAGTTTTTGTGTTGTGGGCTGGTGAGGCCTGAAGCCTAGACCCCCCTGGTTCAGCAATGGCTCTGCTCTACCAATGAATTCTCTAGCTTTGCCACCTCTTTAAATTGTTCTAAAACTAAACATGGGACAGGATGGGAGAAGATGTAGCCTGCTGTCAAATTACACACTGTAACACATTGAAAACGGCCCTCAAATCCCAGCTTAACCATTTTACCAATTATGTTATCCTGGTGGAATAATTTTACTATGTTTGGTCAGTGGGAGAATTCCCAGGGGCCCAGTTCTCTAAGAAACCACAAACATAACTGAAAAATAGGAAAGTAATATCAATAATGTCTACTATATATGCTTGATAATGTGTGGGAATGGGAGAGGTTGGTATTGAGTTTGCTTGTTCTGGAAGTTGTGGCTGCTGCACTGTGGGCTTGGGACATTGCACTCTGGGCAAGAAAAGTAAACTTGCCCCCCAGGCCAAATGTTTCCAGTCCTCCCCTGCGTTAAGATATTTGGAAGAGTTTTGTTGCGATATTTGGAGAAGTGAATCTTGACCAATTCCATCCTTTCTCCTATTCAGTATGGTTTCCGGCCTGGCACTGGGGATAAGGCCCTTAACCTCTATCTAGTGGTGGCACAGTCAATGTACATCCGGGGAGAACTGATTTTCATGGCATTCATGGATCTGAGCACTGCCTTTGATGGATTGACCTGAGGAGATACTGGTGTGCTTAAAGGATGTGCATGTGGGAAATCAGGCAGGCATACCACTTATGCCAACTATCCCAGAGTGGGTAATAGGGCCTTTCCCCACCTGGCTTATGCCGACCTCACAGTCCTCAAAGTATGAGCCCTGAATGCACTACAGAGGGTGATTACTGCGTATACAGATTTTATTAATGCCCTGGATTGAAGGTAAACGCCACAAAATCTGCTGTCATGGCCTATGGGCCATGGAAAAAGAAGGTGAAAATGCTAAAATGTTTGAAAAATGAAGCAGCCATATTTGGGAATACAATTCGCATCTGTGGTGTCGGGCATAATAAACAGAAAATCAGGATGAGCCCATCACTTGGGGAAGTGACAGGATTTATGGCCATGTTCTAGGGGCAACCACTTCCTATGATACTGAAGGTCTATGAGGCACAGACCAAGGCATAGATTAGTTATTGTGCCTTGCTGTGGGGTTATGAGAATGCACGAGAGCTCCGGGTAATGGAGAATACATTTTTTAGTCAAGTCTTTTGGGCCTCCCTAGTTCGGCTTCTACCTATGCAGTGCATGTGGAATTGGGTGCTAGATTTTTGGATGAGTCGCATCTGGCCCCTCTTTTAAATTGGCTGCAAATTTGGTCAAACACCAAGGTGGCCCTTACTCAGCACATGATTAAGGCAACTTTAATGAGAGAAGGTTGGAACAAAATTCCATGGCTAAAATACATTAGATCTAACTTGTACCAGGAGAAAGCTTTAGCACTTTTGCCACCCTGCAGTATTTTGAGTGTTGAATACAAGAACATCTATAAGAATGTCTTTGCTAACTTTGTGAATGAACAGCATGAAACTAAAGAGGTGCTAATTAACACCAACAGAAATCACGCTATTGTGAACTCTATGCAATAGTATCTCACTTTCAGTCAGAAGAAATCGGAGCATTGGCTGATTACCAGAGCCCATTTTAACAGTTTCACCCTGGGAGCTAACACTTCAAAATGGCAGGGTTATGCTGCCGATCCTAGTTGCCCGCTGTGCGAATCTGCAGTGAAGGATCACCTGCATTTAATCCTCTTTTTCCTCTGTAGATTTAAACTTAAGTAAAGCAAAATAGCTGATGACTGGAAGGTTTAGAATTCATCTAACATCTGTCATTGCTCTGAGCAACCCTCCAGACAATCGTTCTTCACCTGCCAAACCATTACAAAAGGGGAAAGACCATATTATTTGATATGATATGATATAGTGCAGTTAACTCACCAGTGCAACCAGCAGGTGGCTCAGAAGTGCAGACAGAATGGACTGTAGGGTTGCCGATACAGACCCTTAAGTGCTGGTGAGCCCGGAGGCAGTGCAAGGGCAACTGGACATGCAGGATCATGGGTCTGAGTTCAGAGGGTGACCAGTGAGCGGAGCCATCAGGTGCATCAGCAGGGGAGAGGAAGAGAAAAAGCGGAAGTGAAAAGGAAGGTCTTGAGTTTCTTCTGGAACCGGAGGTGGTTTTGCTCAAGTTTGAGAGAGGCAGGGAGGCTGTTTCAGAGGGGGGGCCCAGCCGAGGAGATAGATCTGCCCCAACTCTCTGCTTGGAGAAGCGTCTGACCCTAATAGAGCTGGAGGGGAATGAGCGGAGAGCTCGAGAAGGAAGATGTTTTGAAAGAGAAAGTTGGAGGCAGAACGGTCCCAGGCCCCAGAAATCCTTGTGGATGATGCAGAGGGTCTTGAAGTTGATCCTTGCAGCCACGGGGAGCCAGTGAAGAGATTTCAGAGCTGAAGAGCTACGATCCCTGGGCTTGAGGCCAAGGACAAGTCTTGCAGTCCTGTTCTGGATAAGTTGCAAAGGTCAAAGAGTAGAGGCAGAAAGATTTAGAAAGATGCTGTTGCAATAGACCAGCCTAGAGAGGACCAGAGCTCTGGAGACAGTGAGCTTCTGAGGGAAAATGAGAAAAGGAAGAATACCTCTGAGGAGGTGCAGCTGACAGTTTGACTTCTTGGAGACATCAGAGATGTGAGGAGAGAAGGAGAGGGTGAAGTGGAAGATGACACCAAGGTTCTTAGCCTCACAGGAAGGAGCAAGCAGAGAGCCCAGAGTGGGTGGCCAGAGAGAGAGAGGAAAGGAGAGAGCGGGTATCCCAAAGAGGATGATCTCAGTCTTACTGGCATTAAGGCAGAGATCATTGGTGGCACACCATTCATGAATTGCGGCCAGTCTGGTATGAGAGAAGAAGTAGAGGTGGCTGAGTGGAGCCTGAAAGAGAGCTCGGTGTCATCCGCATAACATTGAAAATTGGAGCAGAAAGTAGCGATGCAGTGGGCAAGAGGTGCCAGGTAGTGTTTGAAGAGCCAGGGACCGAGGTTAGAGCCCTGGGGAATACCACAAGTAGAGAGAGAGATAGAAGAGAGGTAAGACGCCAGTTAGACTTGAGAGGGTTGGTTGGTGAGAAAGGAGGTCAACCAGGCCAGGGCCTGATCAGTAATACCAAGGTTGTGGCTGAGACGATTGAGCAAGATGGTATGGTTGACTGTGTCTAAAGCAGAGGACAGATCGAGGAGAATGAGGGAAGACGGGAGATTAGAGTCAAGATTGCAGAGCAAGTCTTCACCGGTGTTCAGGAGAGGAGTTTCCGTGCTTCTGGCAGCTCTGAAGCCAGACTGGTGGTCATGGAGCAAACAACAGATTCAATATGTAGATTAAGTTGGGAGATGGCCAGCTTTTCCAAGAGTTTGCCCAGAAAAGGAGTGTTGGAGATTGAGTGATAGGTTGCCGAAGTGGAAGGATTGGCCGTGGGCTTCTTTAGAAGGGGGTGCACGAGAGAGTGCTTAAGGGGGAGGGGAACGTTCCAGTGGCAAAGGAGTGACTGCAGAAATCGGCCAAAGCTGGAGCAATGTTGTTGATGTGGTCCTTGATTGTTCTGGATGAGCAGGGGAGAACCTGCTTTGACGAAACGTTCATAGATCCGACTTGTCTAGAAACATTGTCAGGGGTGAACAGGGGAAAGGAGGAGAAAGGAGGTGGAGAGACGCCCTCAGACGGGCATGGAGTGGTAGAGGAGAAGGAAGAGGAGGTAGAGGAAGAGAGGTGGACAGGATGCCCTGCGTTTTAGTAGTGAAATGAGAGGCCAAGGCCGTGCAGAGGGCCTTGGAGTGAAAATGAGAGGTAGTGACTGCAGCAGCATTGTTCATCTCCTTGCAGATTTTGAAACGTTCAGCCGAGTTGTTAGATGCTGCAGAGATGCAGACTTGGATGTAGGCTCTCTTAGAGAGGAGAGAGAGTCTGTACTGCCTTTGGAGCAGTCAGCAGGCCAGTTTGTCAGAGGGGGCGCCCGATCCCCTCCACTTCCACTTTGCTGCCCTACACTTGCATTTACGGGCAGTGAGGTCGGAATCATACCAAGAGTTGCACTTGGATTTGGGCTTCAGGCGGATCCTCGTGACAGGGGCAAGAACATCCAGAGTGTTAGAGATAGAGAGATGAAGGTTAGAGAGGGCTGTGTCAGGGTGTGAGTCAGCCAAAGGTGCAGTAGAAGGAGAGAAAGTAGCTGCGAAAGCCTCAACTGACACATGCTTCATGGGTCAGATGACCGAGAAGATAGGTGGCAGTGCTGGAGTTGGCTTGACCTGCGGGGAAGAGAACGAGAGGTGGGTAGAAAGGAGAAAGTGATCACTCCATGAGAGAGGAGAGATGAAAGGGTTAGAGAAGGGGTGGTTTGAGGAGATCAGAACATCCAGGGTGTATGTACCCTACAGAGTGAGTCGGGCCAGAGGGAAGAATAGAGAGAGAATGCCATAGGTTGCGAAAGTGTCCTAAAGATGGGTTGATAGCATCCAGGTGGATGTTGAAGTCTCGGAGGAGGAGAAGTTGAGAGGTACAGGCAGGGAGCAAGGAGCGGTCAGCCCACTCAGAGAAGAAGAGGGCGACCTGGTCAGGAGGCCTCTAGATAGTGGCCAGAGTGAGAGAGAAGCCAGAAGAGATAGAGAGCCTGCAGACCAGGCATTCAGAGGAGTACTGCATTGGAATGATAAAAGCAGGGATCCCCTCTGGGAAAATCAAGGCTGCACCCCCACCGGGACGGTTGGTTCTGGGTTCAGAGAGGATCTTGTAGCCATCGGGAAGGAGAGTGTTGAAACTTGTGACAGAGCTGGCCATGAACCAAGTCTCGGTGAGACCGAGTACATTCAAATCAAGCTCTTCCAGGAGACGGTAGATGTTAGAGGAGTGTTTGACATCTGAACGAGAGTTGAAAATAGCGATGTGGAGCAGGTTGCCACATTAGAAGCACTTCCAGTGAGGGGTAGAGGCCAGAGGTACACCCTATGGAAGTGTTGGAGGTGCCCGATGGTCATAGGAGGAAGGAAGAGAAGGCAGGGTAGTAAGAGGAGGAGAAGAGAGTGCCAGAGGGGGTGAAGAGGAGGGAGGCAAAAGGGTGGCCAAAGAATCAGCAGGGTGTGCCGAAGAGATGGCAGAGAAAGGAGGCAGTGAGGAGCCAGAGAGTAGTAAGAAGGGATAGCAGGAGAGGAAAGGAAGTTGATAAGGCACAGGAAGCGTCTATCAAAGAGGAGGAGATTGGCCTGAGCGCCCTGGACCAAGACGGTGCCATTTAAGTAGACATTAATGATGCTTTGAGAGGAGTGGAAGGGGGCCAGGCGGGCCTCCCACCGTGTGCCACCATTAATGGGAGAAGAGGAAAAAGGAGAGAGAACAGAGACCATATGGGGGTCCATAGGCCTTGAGAGGGAACCACAAAGAGTATGTCGGTAAGGGTCTGTCTGGAGGAAGCACTAGTATAGGTATCAGCGATAGGGAGGACTGGGTTGGGGACCAGGATGTCCCTTTTTGAGATTCTCCCCGCCAGACTTAGTGAGAGGGATAGGATAGTCGATAGAAAAGCAATTAGAAAAGATAGGCGAGAAAGAGAGCACCATAGGGGGTGCAGGGAGGAAATGCAATATGTAAATCAGGCTTGGTCCTACCCCAGGACGTAGGTCCTGTGCCTGTTGGGCCTAGAGACCTAAGCTACTCCTTACTGATGAGGCCCAACAAGGCCGAAACATGTCTGGGGATGCTTGTGGTCTCGTTAGAAGAGATGTGAGCTAGCAATTTGGGCTGCACTGCCCCTTTTGGGGTGGGACCAAGCCTGATTTGCATCTGGTCTTTTCTGTTCTGTAATGGCTTGACATGGGAAGAACGATGGTCTGGAGGGTTGCCCAAAGCAATGCCGGGGCTTAAGATTCATTCTAAACCTTCCAGCCATCACATCCTTGTTTTGATTTAAACTTAAGGCAGAAAATGGTTTTTCCTGTTTTAAGGCAGCAGAATTTGTACGCAATGCTGTCCAGCTTTATATTTCCTCATTACGGCCGACTCGCCCTATGTGGCTTGGGCATTGTTATCTTATCTTAGAAGAGCCGGGTCTGCTGCGCTAACTGGTTACCTGGCCTCCCTCTGAACCTTAAGGGGACCTGGCTCCTTCACAACCAGTAGCCCCATGCACTGCCTCCAGGCCTGCTACGCACTCTGGACAGTATCTGCAACCCTATAGTCCCCTGCCTCCTGCACTTACTGAGAACCCGACACCCCGGCTGCACTTACTTGAGCTTTGCTTTGCACTCTCCTTTATCCCCTCCCCCTGGCACTTCTCCTCTCCCTTGCACTTCCATGATGTGAATGGCACAATGCCTAGTAAGATTGTTTTTTGTTATGCGTTGTCTTCCCCTTCCTTGTCTTGTCGCGCCTAGAGACACTTGTGTAGAGGCGCGTTATAAATGACTTATCATATCAATGAAAGTTAGAAGATTTGGGGGGATATTTTACCCTGAGATTCTATGAACTTGATATGCCCATTGCTAATTTACCTGGATATCTTGTCTTGCTTCGGGTGATGCTATATTTATTGGTATGTGTGTTTTATCTTCCCTGTTTTATATTGTTTATGTAATGGGATGATACGTAAACATATTGTGTTTGATAAAAAAAAATGTTATCCTAACAAACTATATAAAACATTTTTACGAGATAACAATAGTGCAAAAAAATCCACAGAAGATTGCTTGAGCCTAAAACATGGTGCCGCGCAAGAGACGCGGAAAAAACGAGCGTGAAGTGAGGTGATGCATCTCCTTATTTCCGCTTCGAGATTCTGAGCCATGATAAGTGATAAAGAAAGACAGTACTTTTGGGGCGTACACATAATCAGACTTTTTCTTAAGCTGCGTCAGTGATCTGATATCTTGAGAATAAGGATGGGAGTCACACACCCCCCGAACTCGCTTCTTGTCTTTGAAGAGACAACTTGCATCTCCATGGCAACCTTTGTAATAGGCTAATGTCGCTGTGATTGTAGGGCTCACGCAGGGCGACAGAGAGCGCGCGCGGTGGCTTGAATTATTCATTGCAGTACGGACATCGCATGTGGAAGGTACAGTGTTGGAACTCGAGGAAGGAGGGGAAGGGACACCCCACAGTCTATTCCGAGGCTGCGATGAAGTCCTGCTCAGGAGAACCTTTCAAAGTAACTTTGTAGGGGTGGGGTACACGCATGTGAACTTTCAGGGTTTCTAGATTCTTTTTTCCCCCATCGAGTGCAAATTATTGACAAATGTAAACATGAATTGGAATTCGGAGAACAAAACTTCAGAATGTTTACAATGGATGCACAAGTGACTGCAGACGGTTACATCAGATAGTGTGCCCAAAACAGGAACAGTGCGTCCAGAGATGGCCTTGTGTTGGAGCATAAACGCAGACCTCAATTTCAGCATATTTCATTGAGGCAGTAGGAGAGCATATGTTTACCTCTCCCGGTGTGCACACGCAGAATGTTAAGCCTATGTGAGTTAGTTAAACTACCAGGTGGAGGAGGCTTGAAAGCACTAGTGGCCGCTGGTGAATTTTATAAATTGAAGGGGTGCAAACATTTTCCAAAAATATGCCAGTGCAACCTAGCTTAGTAAGGGAGCCTGCTCCTACCGAGGAGAGTTTGGGGGTTTATCCCCCTGAGAAAATGTTTTGAATAATGGGTTTGAAAAATAGTGCATTGTAGAGCAATACTTTCTGTGAAAAAAACTGGGTAAAAATCCAGACAATTTGCAATTGATGTTGTAGGGTAGCTCGAATTCAAAAATGCAAAAGAAACAAGTCACCGATATAGTGCGCAGGAGCATTTCATGATGCATTTGCCCACAAGTATGAACACATTTTTATGCTGGCCGGGCCCATACATGTCCATGCTGGCAGCACCAATATATGCTGGTATTCCTATAGAAGAACATACTTGTGTTTGCTTTGGGCAGATTTGCAGAAATGATGCTATAAGAAAGCATGTTCACGCTGGCTCTGCCAATGTATGGCAGTATCCCCACGTAAGAACATATGCCTGTTGGCTTTTCCTGTAAAAACGCCATGCCACAAAAACACAATATCCAAACTGGCTGCACAATGTGGCCCAGCCTTGACATGTAATAACACTTATCATGCTTACTTGTTCATAGATGCCAGAAAATAAATGTCATGCTACAGTAAGAAATTGCTAGACTGGCTGCCCAAAAGGGCTAGTCTAGCCACGTAATGACACATATCCTTTTTTTAAAAGGCAATGGTTTTTTACTGGGCATCCATGATAGACACCCAGTAAAAAATGCTGTGGTTGATGCCCTCTTCCCAATTATCCACCCCCAAATTTCCCCCCACTCAGCAAAATCAGTGCCCCGGCCCACCACCAAACACACACGCGCACATATATTTACTCACAAAACATTAACTAGCTAAATCACACACAGCATTCACTCACACACACACATGAAATAATCATAATTAATAAAAATATTTCAATCTTACCTGCACACAGCCCCCATCCATTCAAAGCTCTGCCGTGCCTGCAGGCTCCTGTGAAGCATAAACAAGAACCAGAACGCAAAGAGTGCTTCCTGGTTCCTGTACATGTGTGCAGGATGCAGATCGCTTCTAACGCGCCCCCCAACTCTTTTTGCATGTGCAGGGAGGTGTTGGAGCGCCCCCTCACACATACAAATGTACAGTTCACCAGCCGGCATCCCCAATGGGCCATGCAAGGCTGGGAAGGCAAACGTCCTAGCCGTGCAAAACCACGTTTCACTTTGACAGTTTAAGACAGCCCAGGATTACTCCTTTAGCTGCAACATGCAGCTCAGGGCATGCTCAGTGTCCTAGTGGGTCAGCACCCGCTCTGACCCCACCCCCAACCATCTGATGGGCCACTCCCAGCAAGGGCAAATATGTCCATCAAATTGTTAGGTTCATCTTAGTGCATAAAAGACAACATCCATTTCACACTCACTGCTGCATTTGCTCGCTCATCATTGAACCTAAAGTACTTGCATAGAATAGTACATTCCATTTGACCAGTTAGTGCCATCTTATAGAGGCTATAGCCTCACATAACAGGTATAGTCATGATATCTATAGATTCGCTTGCATAGGTGCTGTGGTTCCATGGCAAGCTTAGCATAACCGTCCTTAGTCGTACCACGTAATGCTTGGATAGTCACAATATGCAAAGCATAGTTTCAATGGCACAGTTGCAGGATCATATGTTAAGTAAAGCCTTACAAGTCTCTGCAAAATACCAACAAATGCCTGTTAATGCCTGATATGCATGGCATATTCCCCACATGTAAGATGCAGATGCAAACCTGAAGTTGCGGCTATTATATGTCAAGTACAGCTTAGAATGTCCCAGAAATATCATTCAATGCAAGCTAGTGTCTTATATTCATGTATAGTCGCCATATGTGATGAGCACTCTAACATTTCCATCTGCCTCCATTATATGCAGAGCACAGCCTCTAGAGCCCCAGTAATGCCATCCAATGCTAGTCATTGTTACAGGGGGGTCTGCTATGAACATCTAGCCGGCCCTATGGTGCTATGGCACACTATCTGAAGTGGGGGCAGAGCGAGCAATGCCCCTGACCATGCAGACCTCTGCCATTGTACTGGCACGGGGGTCCCACGACATCAGGGCTTGCAGTCGCTGCTTCCACCTGCAGGCCTACATAAATGGCATGGTTTATTTTTTAAACGCCTATACACAGGCAAGTGTTTCAAAGTGCCGAAGGTGGGTGGGAACAGGGGGAAAAACAGTCACTCAGAGCCCTTGAAATTCTGCGACGATAGTAGTCTGCAAGACAGAGTAAGTGCATAAAATACATTAAACAGTTTTAGTATCAGCAAATAGGCCTGGCAGCAATTCTGCAGTTTTAACAAGTGTGATTAAGAGGTGAGACAGGGAGAACATACAGACGATCTTCAGCACAGTGCATACGGATCGTGCAAGTGCTCAGGGAGGATACAAGTGCACCAGTTCGTTGGAGACTGGGGTAAGTGCAGAGAGAAGTGTAGGGATTTGGTATTATCCTGCATCCTAATGGAACCTTTGGTCAGTGTATTGATTGACAATGGAGTGTTAAGGGTTAGAATGTTTATGTGTGACTGGGGTTCTATGTGATCAGTTGGGGGATGTAAGCCTACTTGGGAGGATGCAGGTGTATGTTGCCCTGAACCCAGATGTACCTGACATTATATGACCATCATAATGTACTGGAACTAAATAAAGATGTTACTGGAACTTCACCTGAAGTCATGGTCATCTGTGGGGAACAAGGAGTTCTACATTGGCGACGAGGATGCTGGCTGTGCTGGGGGGACAGCATTGAAGATGGCACATACACCTCCCCCCAACCCAAGAAGAAGACCTCCCAGGTAGGGCGAGCGCTTAAAACTGTAGGCGCAGAAGGGCCCAGCGCATGGAGCTCAGGGGCAGAAAGTAAGGGGCTGCGCCAGAGCCAGGGTCCAGCTGGCCTGTCACTAGAAGGACAGGTCAGGGAAAGAGGAAAGCAAGAGACTGAGGAGGGGCTGAGGGCCCAGAGACTGATTGCTTAAGGGGTCTGGGACCACTAGCTGCAGCATGGAGGGCTTGGTGCCCATGGCAGTAGCAATTTGAAGAGGCCTGGGGTCTAGTTACGCCTGGAAATTATGAGGAAGCCATGCTGGGCAGCTGAGGGATATAGCCAAGGCAGTAGCAACAGGAGAGGCTTGGAGCCTAAGCTGCGCCTGGAAATTAAGCAATGAGGAGGCATGCTGTGCAACTGAGGACTATAAGCCCAAGGCAGTAGCAACAGGAGAGGCTTGGAGCCTTAGCTGCGCCGGGAAAAGAAACAATGAGGAGTGATGTTGTACAGCTTGAGGCCTGGAGTTGGGGCAGCAGCAATAGAAGAGGTTGGGAACCTAAGCTGCGCCTATATGTTAAATAGAAGATTGGTGGCGAAGGTGAAAAGCGCCTGGAGCAGAGGAGGGTCCTGGGGGGCCATTCCAGCGTTTGAGGGGGCTTGGAGCCCATACCTGCACCTAAGAGACTTGCAGCCCGTGGCTGCACCTTAGGGGCTTAGAGCCCATGTGCAGAGATAAAAGAATATTGCCCAAGACAACATGTGTAGTGCCTGGAGGGGCAAGGGCCAATTTGCAGCAGCGCTAAGGAGGTGCATGTAGGAGCAATCACTTATATGAGGTGATGAGGATCTTTGTGGGCATGTTGTCAGTAGTTCCTGAGGGGCTTGGAGCCTACTTAAGAACTGAGAGATGCGGTAGGAGGCAAAGGAAGTACAATTTTTATAGCAGGCGGCTGGCAGCAATGAAAAGCAGCATTATGAACATCCCAGGAAAGGAACGCTTCGGGAGGTGATATTTACAAAAGGAAGTGTGGCAGAAGGATTGGTAAATCCATTTCTGTTGCGGGCGGCTGCATTTCCGCCCGTTGGAATTTTTTTTCAAAAAGCTTAAGTTGTGAATGATCTTAATTGCCGGAATGAATAACAGAGGTACTTTTAAGTTAAGAGATGATGCTTTCACGAGCATAAGTAAAGGAAGCAATTTGGTCTTGCCTTCATTGAATTGGTTAAGTAGTTATAATTAGTTATTGATTCAGAATCTGTTGTCATGTGAGGCCTGAATGGCATTTGGACAGCGTGAGTGCATGAGAGCGTGAACCTGTATGTTGTCAGGTGTAGTTTCTTGTGGGATAGGTTGTCCTGTAATAGAGGTACTTCATGGAAGTTGTTGAAGCTTAAGAGCAGAGAACAAAGTTTATAGTTTTTAGATTGGATTTAGGTCTCAAGGGTGTTTGTAATTAGTCAACCAAGGGATTAAGTGATCCAAATGTGAGGTTTTATTAAGTAGGTTAAAATTAAATATTAGTAGAAAGAGATTGAGATATGCGTAGTAATAGTGTTTTCTGAAATGCTATTTGGTATTTATGTTGTAGGTACATTGGTATGAGAAGTGTCTTGCAAGTGGTAGTAAGCATGTTTGATAGGTGTGCACGGATGGTGTGTAAAAGTCGTGGCCTCTGTTACCTCTGTCAACAAATACTTGGTAATGTTATGATGCAAAGGCAAAAAATTGTGGTACGGTCATGTTTAACTAACACGCTTTCCCATCCACAGATGGACATTTAATGAAATATAGGTTGCATTGACAACATTGCTAGAGTTTGGTATGTGGAATCTGAAGTATAGTTATGTGCACTAATGTTTTATTTCCACAGGTGGGACTTTTGTAATGCAGATGTATTAAGACCTTATTTAATGCTAAAGTTTATTGTGCTAAGTGTCAAACAAAGTTTTTTGTTTGGTTGTTTGGTTTAGAAACCATCCAGAGTTTCATGATGATACAGCAAAGACTATAGTAGAGTCATTGATGTTGGTATGATGCTGGTGTGAATGAAGTGTGGTTTTCCCTAATAGGAGCTGTATTGTATTTAGGAATACTTTCAACATGGGCAATTTAGGGGTATTGGTGTCACAAGAAGTGAAGTATTTACCCGGGTATCTGGGATACTCAGTCTAGTTGGAGGTGGTGTGTATTTAGGTACATACCGGTTTGCATTGTTGGGTGTGAGGGAGATGTGTGTGTGTTCTTTTGTGGGACGATGAAGTCAAGTTTAGGAAGAGAGGTATGGGTGCCTCTATTTGTAAAAGTTTTAGTAAGGATGTTTGAGCAGTTGGGTGCCTTTTCCTCACTTGGTAGAAAGAGGAAGGGGCATTGATTGTAATTGTGTCCCACCGCTGTGTGGACTATTTTGGAATATGTAATGAGACTAGCAGAATGTTCTCAGTTAGGAGTGATGAGGCAAGTGCATTGAACGTGGGGTTGTTTGTGTGCGTGTTGTTATTAGCCATTATGGTTAAGTTATCTACTTGTGTTTTTATGTCCCTAAGGAAGGGAGATATGTAGGGATTTGGTATTATCCTGCATCCTAATGGAACCTTTGGTCAGTGTATTGATTGACAATGTAAGGGTTAGAATGTTTATGTGTGACTGGGGTTCTATGTGATCAGTTGGGGGATGTAAGCCTACCTGGGAGAATGCAGGTGTATGTTGCCCTGAACCCAGATGTACCTGACATTATATGACCATCATAATGTACTGGAACTAAACAAAGAAGTTACTGGAACTTCACCTGAAGTCATGGTCATCTGTGGGGAACAAGGATCTTCAGCACAGTGCATACGGATCGTGCAAGTGCTCAGGGAGGATACAAGTGCACCAGTTTGTTGGAGACTGGGGTAAGTGCAGAGAGAAGCCTCTCTCTAGGGCTCATTATCTAGTGCAGTGAGTGTGTGAGCGGTGTAGGGCCCAGGGGTAAGTTCAGAGTAGGACTGGCGGGGGTGCCAGGGACCTGTGAGAGACTGAGGTATACATGGCAGCCAGCCAGCAAGCTGTGAGGAGGAGGAGGGAGAGAGGGAAGATGGGAGAACTAGTTAGAAGGGTAGAGGGAGAGAGAAGGTAGAGGAGAAGAGGAAGGTCTTAAAGAGTTTCCAGAACTTAAGAAGAACCGGCTCAAGACGGAGGGCGGCAGGGAGGCTATTCCAGAGTGAGGCGCCTACTGAGGATAAGGATCTCCCTCCAAATCTCTGCTTGGAGAACCGGCTCACTCGCAGAAGGTTGGAGGTAGACGAGCGGGGGCTTTTGAGGAACAGTATTTAGGAAGGTAATTAGGAAGGCAGGGTTGAAGGTAGGTAGGTCCCAGTCCCCAGAAAGCCTTGTGAACAATGCAGAGGGTCTTGAATTTGATCCATTCAGCCAGGCAGAGCCAGTAAAGGGATTTCAGCGCTGGAGAGATGCGGTCCCTGGGCTTGAGGCCAAGGATAAATGAGACACAGACTCTGTCGTTCCTCTTTGGGAGTCTGCAGCCGTTCTGGTGCACGTGTCTGCAGAGGCTCCTTTTATTAGCTTGGGCCATGACAGTCATGGCCCATGTTAAAATGGCAATACACAGGGGAGGGACACATTACCTTAAAAGGGCAACACACTTGGGAGGGTCACACACCACACTCCTCCTTTTTCATAACAAACAGATATTACTAAAACATAAACGATCCCCTCCCACCTTTCAAGAACAACATTACTTGGGCTACTTTAGACTCATAGGATCAACAACAAATAGGACATGCCACAGCTAGACATACTAAACGTATTAACACACTCTACACATAAACAGCAGGTGACAGTCACAGCTGGCAAACCGCTGGTGGAATGTTGGCTGTTCGACCACATGTTTCAAAAACCCTTCATTAACCTGGGGTGTGGAACTGCCACCACTGAATGACGCCACTGTTAGCTACTGGCAACATATATCGCACATCTACAAACTGCAGATCACAGCTTTACTTAACTGTTCTTTACCAAAACCACTTCAAGCATGTAACTACTATGCAGGCTCACAGCATCGAAACACACGTTTACAGAGTCCTCTTTAAGCACTTACAGGGCTACAGGAGACCAGTTCACTTTCCATTAGCGTCTGTCCAGCATAGTCATTTCCACGGGTCCAGGTCAGTTGATGTTACAGTTCAAAAAACAGTAAAACCTCACCTGGGGGCACCAGGGGCCACATCGGCTTAGTCCCTTGTTGTTGTGGTAGGCAGCAAGACGCGAGTAGCAGGGTGTCCAAGCTGCGCCAGGGTCAGGCTCGGTCGTCCCTTGTCATTGGGCAGTCACCGAGACATGGTTGACTGGGCGTCTCGGTTGCACCACATGATGTTGACAGGGCCTGGGGTGACAGGACATCACTCACCCCTCCTTTCTTTCAATTGGGAATGTTGCCATGTTACAGGGGCACAGGAGGGCGCACAAAGCCTCGTGAGGAGCTGCAAACCTCTGTTGCTCCTAGCTCTTCTTCTGGGCGGTGGGTTTGAAGTCTGCGTTGGCCGGACACAGATGACAGGGTGCGACAGGGTGTCTGGACTACTTCTTGTCCTCCACCAGGCAGGAGTCCCCGCTGTTGGCGAAGCAGTAGCTCAGGCCTGCCCTCCTTCCCAACAAGTCAATTGGGCAGATGGTGTCCCAGTTCGGGGCTGGCAGGAGTGGCACCCAGGGCTGCATCGGCCTGATCCATAGATGGTGGGCCCGGCAGGGCACAAACACCACGGCAGGGTGATGAGGCCACTTGCATAGCTCTTCTCCCCTAGGCAGGAGTGTGGGCAGGGGCCATCGAGGCCCCTTGCTGTACATTCCTTTCCCCCAGGCCAGAGCAAGGATAGGACACTGCCCATCGCAGAAGGTCGCACCATTCTTCTACCCAAAGGCAGGTGCTGTTGATACCACCCTGCTAGTGTTCAGGGGTGCACAGGCACTCATCTAGACTGCACCTTCCATGCTAGCCACACCTCCTTTCATTATTGTGGGAGATGTTTGCCTACCTGGGCCACTTTACTGTCTGTCTGGCTCCCATATGGAGCATGCTCGAGTCCACCACCATTTGGGCCCCAGGATCATCAGTGGCGCAGGGGGGCCTTTCTTTGATCTTCACTGGCACCGACATAGAAGCGATACCCTCTGCATTGTGGGTTGCTGTCTTTCTTGTCCCTCTCTGTCCTTGATGTTGGGCGCTTTGGGATGCCCGAGAACCCTGCAGGAGTTGTCCTGCCTGTCCTTGTTTTTTTTTTTAAACACGCAGTTCACACACTGCACTCCTAATGTAATGATAGGTATGAGAGTCTAACCTGAATGTAAGGGTCTATAACAGAATGGAACTTAAGGTGCAGGGAAGAAAATATTGATCCTGGCACATGGACCAAAAAATATCAAAGCAACAGAAGAGGCTCCCAATAGTAAGGGAACTCCCATCCCCTGAACACTATCACTAGTTTATAAAGAAGCCAAACAGTAAAGGATACTTATGTATCAGATTCGTATCAAATTATTGGCAACCGATTATATGTAGAAACCACTTTGTTTGCATGAAACAGACATGTATTACACAATTCTTTTAACATAAAAGTGTGTTTAATTCACTAGTAGATGGTAACCCAACACGTTTCGATATAAATTCTCTTCATCAGGGGTCTTCAAACAATGATTGATCTGAGAAATAATCAATTCAGGAAATTAATGTCTTCGAAGCAGCATACATTTGCAAATATAGTAATTGTCACAACATCATATCTATCTTTCCATGTGAGGACCCACATCTTAATAGGTAAAACATAGGATTTCTAACAAAGTTCCATTAGTGCCAAAAGTCATGCATCGATATTCCAAAATAAGGCAAAAGAGCCAGATGTCAAGCATAACTAATAGAAATGAAGGCAAAATAACTAGTATTGGTGAACAGTTACTGGTGCACTGGTGGTCACAAGTATCACCCAAATTTTGTTCAGCGATTCGTCCAAATGTGTAAGTGCCCAGTCTGTCCCTCCGTCCACTATAAGGTGTAAACATGTCCTATGTAATGTACCTTTCCAGATGTCAATTGTAAGAGGGATAATGGCGCATCGGATACTGTAAAGGATTCCACTGTCATTAGTCCTTACATTCCTTAGGGAACCCTACAGTTGACTGTAAGAATGACATTATTTTTAATGGTGCCCAATGGGTGTCTGGATAAATGCAAAGACCAAAGTGGTTAGCACTCGCCTCCTCGCCTTGTTACAACAAGTACCTTGGCAAAAGGATAGAGGTTGGTGATGGGTAAAAAAAATTGCCTTCTCTCTGTGCAAGATAGATAGCATCAGGTGTTAATCAGAGGATTTAGAATAGAGGTATAATATCTCTGGGATAAATCACATAAAGAGCACAGCATAAGAGTGCTTACCCTAATATCAGCGCTATGAGAGTACCATTCAAACCGATGCCCCAATGTAGTCATCACCCGCCAAACTGGTTCATCTGTAACAACAGAGAATGTGTGGCAAATGAAAATGCATTCCCCCGTTTGTTTTCACAGCTCGTCAGTGTGCACTCAGTGTAGAAGCTGTCTCCTCGAACAAAGGGTTACCCTAAAGGGCAGATCTCTGCCTCATTAAAGTAGTATCAGGGGTTGTGAAAGATACGTTGGATGTCCTGTCAGAGGAGAAACGCAAAACATCCCCATAGGCTTTATGAGCATTTCAGTGTACACCTCAGCCCCTAGAGAAATGTTGATTATAAATACGCTGGACCTGACAATTGGAATTGTGTGCATGGTTCAAAGTGACCTACCTTGCACTGCTGAAAAGTGGCTTTGCACTCTCGACACAAATCCTGATTCCTGGAACTGTGCGAAATGTACTTTTGCAGTGCAAAGTCATTTGGGACTTGAAAATGACTACTGACTTTGCACTGTGAAAATGCAATGTGCACAGTTCCATGAATCAGGGTTTGTGTCGGCAGCGCAAAGTCACTTTGAATCGTGCAAAGAATTCCATGAATCGGGCACTATATGTTCAACATAGCAGGTAAACTACCTGGGGAAATGGTAGACACCTGTGTTATCAGACGATGCAAATGCTCATATTTCGGTAAATGTCATACAATTGAAAATGGCAGTGACATTTGAATGTGCATCTTTGAAGGAAGCAGTGGCACATACTTCTAAAAATGAAACCTATTGCAAGGCCCATCCAAACGAAACAAAATCCGAGTGAAGGGTGGAATGGTGCCAGAGCAGAATATTGCACACAATGGCCTCATTACGAGGTGGGAGGTAAGGGATTACCGGCACTGGTAAGGGCACCAGTGCCGGTAATCCCTTACCTCCCTACTACGAGTTCCCGTTGCGGGTCCTTCCTTAACGCTTGGTTTTTGCAAGAGTTAAGGACGGGACCCGCAAAGGGACTCTAGAGATAATAACGGTACCGCAATTTGGGGTACCGTTATTAGCGCCGTCACCATTCCCATTGAGCCCTATGGGGGCTCAAATGGGAATGGCCCTGGTGAATGGGGAATTACCGGTCCCTCCGACCTCGGAATGGACCGATAATTGCTCCATTCACCAGGGCGGAGTCGGAAGGGTTTTGGAGGCAGCCATGGAGCTAATAGCTCTTAGCTCCATGGCTACCTCCAACCTCGTAATGAGGCCCAATGAAACTGGCACTGAAGTCTGGCAGGTAAACAAACCATCGACACAGAGAATGAGGAGTGGAGAAGCTGGAAGAGGGGACTGACTCACCGAGAGGATCTGGCACAGAGAGCCTGTCAGAAGATGGCAAGAGCAAACTAAATGGCACGAGAAGAGAACGCTGATGCATAAGACAAGAAAGGGAGCGCAGAAGGACAGAATTCCAAATCACAAGAGTCAAGTCAAGAAAGAGCATGCACGAGGAGATAATGTTGCAGTGTGAGACACAGAAGGGGGGCAGAAGGAATGAATGCCAACGCATAAACCAGGGCAGAGAAGGCAGGCTGAGAGGTATAAAGTGGACGAGGATCAGGAAGGATCAAATGAACTGTTCAAGAAAATCCAGGATTAACTAAACCAAATGTTGTATGTTGGAATATGCAGTCCATAACATAGTCCAAGAGAGAAGTAGAAATACGGTATTCAGTATAGCAAAGTTCTATACCCAAAACAAACTTAACAGTGATGATTGAAGTTGATTGCAAGCTGGGAACTGTTTTCCAGTAACCCAGCAAAAGATGAAAAAGGATGGTGGAGGATAGGCTGGGGTATGGCTGGTGGCATGCTAAATGAAAAAAGCATCCCAGTCCCTCTTTATCACACATCAACATCCTCATCCTCCCAGTCCCTCAGTACCACACATCATCATCTTCATCCTCCCAGTTCCTCTTTACCATACATAGGGCCTCATTACCCGGTAGGCGGTGAGCCATGGCGCTAATAGCGCCATGGCTCATGCCGGCAAAATACCGGCACCGCCTTGGCGGAAAGGGGATTTACCGCCCTATTCCAAGGTTGGAGGGGCAGTAAATCCCCTTTCCGCCATTGCCCTTCCCCATTCCCATTTCTGCCCCATAGGGCTCTATGGGAATGGGGAAGGCGCTAATTACGGCACCGCAATTTTGCGGTGCCGTAATTAGCTCCGAGGTCCCTTAGCGGGTTGGATTTTAACACCTGCTAAAAGCAGGCATTAAATCCCCCAAACCCGCAAAGGGACGTCGTAGTAAGGCGGTAGGGATTTACCGGTACTGGTAAATCCCTACCGCCATCCGTGTAATGAGGCCCATAATCATCCTCATCCTCCCAGTCCCTCAAAGCACACATCAACATCCTCATCCTCCCAGTCCCTCAGTACCACGTGGGTTTATAGTCATAATATCGAAAAAATAATGTTGAATTACAAAAATGTCGAAAAAAAAATGTCGAATTCAAAAATGTCGAAAACACATACATATAATAGAAAAAGTAATTAATTCGAAAATAAAATGTCGAAAAAAAATCGAAAAACCAATGTTAAATAACTATGTAAAATGTCACTCATACTAACGTTTTTTATTGGGGGGGTCCCCCCCAAACCCCCCATCCCAAACCCCTACCCCAACCCTCCACTCCTCCCCATCCCCCCCAACACCCCCCATGGATATACCTTTAATTTTTTAAAAAAGTATTTAATAAAACATTAATTAAATAATTAATTATTAAAAAACCCATCCCAAACCCCTACCCCAACCCCCCCCCCTCCTCCTCCCCATCCCCCCCACCCACCATGGATATACCTTTAACCATGTAAAAAATTATGTTTTATAAACTATAATTAATTAATTATTTATTTAAACATTAATTCGGAAAAAAATTCGACATTTTTGTAATTCGATATTTTTATTTTCGAATAAATATTTTCGACATTTTGACTTTCGACATTATTGTATTCGACATTATGACTGGACACCATCATCATCCTCATCCTCCCAGTTCCTCTTTATCACACATAATCATCCTCCCAGTCCCTCAGTACCACACATCAACATCCTCATCCTCCCAATCCCTCAGTACCACACATCAACATCCTCATCCTCCCAGTACCTCAGTACCACACATCATCATCCTCATCCTCCCAGTCCCTCAAAGCACACATCATCATCCTCGAGTTTCAGTAACACACATTATCCTCATGCTCCAAGTCCCTCAGTACCACACATCATCATCCTCATCCTCCCAGTCCCTCAATATTACACATCATCCCCATGCTCCCAGTGCCTCTTTACCACACATCATCATCATCCTTCCAGTCCCTCTTTACCACACATCATCCTCATCCTCCCAGTCCCACTTTACAACACATCATCATCCTCATCCTTCCAGTGCCTCTTTATCACACATCATCGTCCGGCTTACCCCAGTACTCACTCATTACTGTAGTATATCATCTTCCTCCTTATCCCAGTTGATCATTATCGCGTATCTTCATCCTACATACAACAGTCCCTAATTAGCATGCATCATCCTCCTCCTCCTCCTCATTCCAGTCCCTCGTTACCATGCACCATCGTCTTCCTTGTTGGGCAAATAAGTATGAAAGAACAAGCAAGCTCAATACTCTTGCCAGGTCACTCATGGAAAATGTTTGATAGATGAAATGTACACAACAGGAACGTTCAAATATATAATAAAACATATATGCCCGGCAGACACTTTCTGTATCCCTATGGATCCACCATGTACCGGATTAAATAACCCACATTTTAAAAACATTTTCCGTTTTGTGTACAAATACTTTATTCACAACATTTTATTTAAAACATGTTTAAAACCATGTTTTTGTCTGTCATGAAGCACATTTCATCTATTGCACTTGAGCCATCGGAGGCACATAGCCAACTTCAGAATTCAGTTCAGATGTCGAACAAAAACGGGGAGCGAGAAGATTTGCGCACATCATTTGCAAAGAAGTGGTTTGAGAACCCAAAGGAGGACATCAGTTGACCAAGGGGTGAGGGGTAAAGGGTGAACAATAAGGGGCCAACGACTCAGCCTCAGAGGACAACAGAGAGGAAGGCCGGATCAGAAGTACCAGAGTTCAACGAGATGGAGAAGGAATGAGAGGGGTAAGAAGCAACCCATGTCAAAGCGGTGCCCTGGGTCCCAAAGTTGATATGTGTCAAAAGAGGATATGGGAGGCACACCATATTAAAGGCAAACTAGAGGTCCAGAAGGATTAGGAGAGGAAAGCTTGCAGTGGTGAGCGGAGGTCAGGAAGTTAAAGATGTGGGTGACATCCGAATCTGTGGAATGGCAGCTGTGAAAGACAAATGAGAAGGGATCACTGAGGATGTTGGAGTCAAAGTGGGGGGAGATCCTTCGGAAGTCACGTTGTCCTAGGATTCTCGAATAGTAGTGGGTGAGCGATACAGGCCAATAGTTTGCAGAATTATTGGAGTCAGCCCAGAGCTTCTTTCGGATAGTTGGGACTGTTGCTATCTTGAATCAGGCTGGAAAGATATCAAGGGAAAGAGAGGAGTTCAAGGGATTTGCAAGGAAAGATCAGGTAACGGGTGTAAGCATCTTGACCTTCTGACACGCAAATGGGTCAGCAGGCATCCTGTTCTTTCGATGTGTTCCCATTCCTAGCTAAAGGTAGAGTGGATGGAGCATACACATGAGGAGGGAGAGATAGGTGCCAGGGGAAGGGATCGGGGAATAAAGGGTAGGAGGGTTTTGAAGGTGTCCAAAATGTTTAAAAATTTGAAATGGGAAGTTGTGGGTAAAGTTATTAGTGGCACGCGAGGATGAGAAAAGGTGAGGGCAAGTAGAAGCCAGCATGGCTCGTAATGTGGGGGAGAGTTGGTGGAGTGGGACTGAAGAGCAGTATGAAGATTGGTGAAGTAGGCTAGTTTGTCAGAATCAAGGGTGGCGGTGAAGGAGAGGAGGGCATTCTTATATCCAAGAAGAAGAGGGCGATGCACCTGCCTTTGTGCCACATGTTAAAGTGGCCATTTCAATCACTGCTTTGAGGAGGCGGGTCTGAGGGGTGATTAAGGCTGTGGGTCATGGGTAGAAAAGGTAAGGTGCAAAGGGGATGCAGGTGTCAAAGGGGGACTGGCGACCTTGGTCATAGTCAGAGAAGGCCTGTTCAATAGAGGAAAACTGCGTGGAACAAGAGAGAGGAGGGAGGTACTAGCTTCAGCTACGGATGGGACCAGGAAGTTAGGTTTACATTTCATTTTTTAAGATAATAGGGAAGCGAGGGCCAGAGCGTACGGCAGAACAGTGATATTAAAGTGAAGGACAGGCTATTTAAAGGGGAGGCATATTAGTGAGAATAGATGTGGGAACAGAGATAGAGAGGAAGACAAGGTCAAGAGAATTTTCCAGGGATTGAGTGAGTATGTTGGCGGGTGGGAGAGATTTTGGGAAGGTTTAAGTCTCCAATGATTGCTGTAGGAGCTTTGGTTGCAATGGAATCAAGGATGATGTCCAGATCAAAGAAGAATTATTTGCGAGGGGGCCTATAAATTAGGAAAATGCTGAGGGAGTGGACGGGAGGATATGGTTGACCATGAATTAAAGAGGAAAGAGGTAGAAAATCAGAGGACTGGAGGGGAGACAAGGGATAGGCCTCATTGACCCTTAGAGTAAACCCACCTCCTCTATTGGAACAGCGGGATGAGTGAGAAAAGGTAGTGCAGTGAATGAGTAGAGCTACAGGGGTGCATACTTAAGAAGGGGGATCTAAGTCTCAGTGATGCCCATGACTCTCTGAGGGGCTTGTAGGAGTCCATGTGGGAGTCAAAGCGATCAGTGATGCTTGTGTGATGTACTAACCCACTAGGCTCTGCCCTGCAACATCACTGGGTGCTGGTGGTACCAGAACTAGCAAAATGGCCACAAAAAGCTCTATGCCCGCTAAACCTATGAAAATTGCGAGGAAATCCAGAAGTGCTCTGAAATCCTTTTTTTTCCTTGGTTGCTGAGATTACAAAATAATGGTTCCAAACATCAGAAAATATCCAACATCCTTGCTGGGTGTTACCCGTCACCTTATTTAAGGAATCCACATAAGCACACAATGTCAGGAAAAGCAGAATCCATCATAAGAATATCCACATTAAAAAATGTGCTTGTCTGTGAAAATCTGTCAAAATATGGGCGCAGTACCACCAGCCGCCTGTATGAAGCTGTCATTTAATTGCATTAGAAGTTTAAACTTGTGCAGTTAAAATCAAATGGTTGGAATTAAGTGACTTTCTATCAAAAGTAATATAGGTTGCAACTATTTAATCTCTATGTTTTAAAAGACTTGAATTAGAGTTCTATTTGCATGTGTTGAAATTATAAGTTTACTTTAATCAAAGAAAAATTTAAACAAAGTGATTTTTTAAATGTGTTTATTTATGAAACAGGGCACAGGAGCATTCATGGTAACATTACATATGCTAAAGACAACATGCGAGACTTGAAATCCCCTCTCCCCCACCCCCTGCGCCTCCGGAGGTCATTGTTCCTGGGCCTCATTCAGTTTGGTAAGGCGGCGAGGTGTCCCCCATATAGTGGAGAGCTCTCTCAATCAAGCGTGGCTTAAAGGTTAGCGGCGGATAGTTCTGGTCATAGTCTAGGACCGGGGCCCAAGTGTTGGTGAATCGGTGGAGTCGGCCTGCCTTGGCTGCCGTGACCTTTTCGGCTATTAATATGTCCCAGAGTTTAATCCATCATAGGGGCATTAGGGGGCCTTCCACAGTTTTCCAGGTGCGGGCTACCGTGATTTTGGCAGCCAACAAGAATTGAGTTATCAGCGTGGGTCCCCTTCCTGTTCTCGGGTAAGCGTCTGGGTGCGGATAATCACTTGGGTGATGTCTTTTATAGTAGCGAGACATTGGGTCCAAAACTCCCTTACCTTAGGGCAGGTCCACCACATGTGGAAGTAGGATCCTGAGTGGCCGCAAAGACGCCAGTAGTGAGGGTCCAGGGCTTGTTGGAAATGATGAAGGCGCAAAAGGGGGTAATACCATTGCAAGAGCAGTTTATGGGCGCATTCCCGGTTGGTAATGCAGCGGGATGCCATGCGCGTCCTAGTCCAGATGTCCACCCAAGAATGGTCCTCTATGGCATGACCCAGATCCGCCTCCCATTGGGACATGAAGGAGGGTTTGGAGTGGAGGGGGTCTTCTTGTAGTAGTTTGTAGAGGGCCAAGATCTTTCCCCGGGCAGGCAGGTCTGTCGCTGTGAGCTCTAGGGGGGCAAGGGGTCAGATTGCAGCCTTTCATGTCTGGGGATTGGAGCACCAGTGTCTTAGTTGGGCATAGGCAAATCTGTCTGTCTCCGCTAGCCGGAAGGTGGTTTTGCATTTTTCAAAGGTGAAGGGGGAGTCCCCTGCAAAGAGTTGTCCCAGCGTTTCAAGGCCTCCTGCGACCCAGTTCCTGAAGTTCTCTGGATGAACACCTGGGGAGAAGGCTGGGTTGTGAAAAATTGTGGAGAGCGCGCTCAAGTCACCTGGGACACCTCTATATCTGCGGGCCCACTCCCATGCCTTTATCGATTGTTTCGTGGCCGTCAGCACATCTGGCCAGTTCCGGATTAAGGCGCTGGGGAGAAACAGGAGGAAACGAAGAGGAAGGAGAAGGCGGGATTGTTCAATCTGCACCCACTTTGGGCGACCTGAGGCCAGTCCCCACGCTTGGAGGTGGGCCAGCTGTGCTGCTATGTGGTATTTGTGAAGATCTGGAACCCCCAGCCCTCCCAGTCTTACGCTGGTCACCATCATTTTTCGGGGAATCCTCGCTTTCTTGCCTTTCCATATAAAGTCGATCATTTTCCTTTGGAGCTTCTGCATAGGGGGACGAGGGATTGAGATGGGAAGGTAGGCGCAGGTGTACAGAAAGCGGGGGAGAAGGTTAATTTTGCATGTCATTATGCGGCCCAACAGGGAGATTTCCTGCGATGGCCAGCGAATGAGGTCTCTTTCCAATTCCTCAAAGAGTGGGGGAAAGTTAGCTTGGTAAACTTTTGTTGGCTGCGCTGGGATCTGGACCCCCAGGAATGAGATTGCTTGGGTGCTCCATTGGAACAGGCTTTGTTTCTCCAGGGCGTCCCTATCGTCTGGGCTCAGGCCCACTCCGAGGGCTATTGATTTTGAGAAGTTGATGGCGAATCCCGCTACTCTCCGAAGCTCCGGAACTACGTCAGGGCCGCCCTCAGGGAGGTTTTGATGTTTGTGGTGGTTAGCAAAACATCGTCCACCTAGAGAGCAATCTTGTGTTGTATGGCGCCTACCCTCGGGCCGCTGGTCTGCGGGTTGGCTCGAACTCATTGGGCCAACGGCTCCATAGCCAGGGCGAAAAGCAGGGGGGACAGTGGGCATATCTGTCTCGTTCCGCAAGTAAGAGGGATAGGGTCCGACAGGCGGCCGTTAATTCTGAGCCGGGTTTTGGGGGCTTGATAGTTCGCTAGGATCATTTTCCTGAAGGTTGGGCCAAAGCTGAACGCTTCGAGGCGAGTAAGGCCAGCTGTTGAGACTTCTGCGTGGCCACCTCTATGAGGTCCAGTGCCCTGCGGATGTTGTCTTTCGTCGAGCGGTGGCTAATAAAGCCTGTTTGGTCCGGGTCTATGATGTTCGGCAGGACAGGTGCGAGGCAGTTAGCCAGAATCTTGGAATAAATATTGGCGTCCAAGTTTAGCAGAGAGATGGGTCTGTACGAGCTGTTCTCCTGGGGATCCTTTCCAGGCTTAAGGATGAGGACAGTGATGGATTCCTGCATGGTTGGAGTGACCATTCCAGTAGCCGCAAATGAATTGAAGAGGCAGGTCAAGGGCGCCACCAGTTGGGGGCGGAAGAGTTTATAGAAGCGGGTGGTGAATCCATCTGGGCCGGGGGCCCTACGCTTCAGGCTTTTTAAAACTTCTTCCACCTCCACGTTCGTGATGGGCGTTTCTAGCTCTTGTCTAACCTCCGGGGTCAGGCGCGGGAGGGCCTCCTTTTGGATGTAGGCACGCTGATCGTCTAGGTCCCTCGGGACCGCTGTCATAATTTCAGATTGGTGGGTGACTGCTAGCCGTATTTTCTCTTGGTCCGCATAGTGGACCATCCCCTGTGGGTCACAAAGCCCTAGGATGGATCTCCAGGTCTTCTCCCTAGCCAGTTTACTGACCAGCAACTAGTTGGCTTTGTTATTGTGGACATAATACCATTGTTTGGTTCTAGTAAGCAGGCTTGCAGTGGTGTCGGCATAGCGCGCCTCAAGCCTCTTCCTCACCATCTGTAAGGCTTTGTAAGATTTCGGGGACCAGCCCTTCCGCTTGTGGATAGCTTCGGCTGCACAGACTTCGGCCTCCAGGGCATCTCGAATCACCTTCTTCTGTTTATGAAACGCGGCACCTTGGGCAATCAGTTCCCCTCTAAGCACGGCTTTCATGGCATCCCAGGTATTAGCTGGGGAAGTGTCCTCGTTGCGACTTTCAGCTAAGAAGATTTTAATTGTCCTGGTGATCGCATCTCTCACAGTCATGTCCCCCAGGATAGGCTCATACAGGCTCCATTGGCGGCGAGGAGGGGGGTCCGGGTCATGGGCTCGGAGGGAGAGCGAGACTGGGGCATGGTCCGAGAGGATCTCGGGGCCAATCGTGACGTTGTCCGTGAAGGCCAGGATCTGGGAGGGGCCAGCACCAGGTCGATTCTAGAGAAAGTGCGGTGTACGTATGAGTAAAAGGTGAAGTCTTTTTCCTCTGGGTACAGTACCCTCCAGGTATAGACGACGCTAAGCGTGTGGAACAAGTAGAGCAAGGCTGCAGCCAGCTTCTGATCCTTGGAGGTTGGGGAGTGAGATCTGTCTTTAAGGGGGTCCGGGGTCCCGTTGAAATCACCCCCGATGACGAGTTGTCCCTCAGTGACTGGGAGTAGGATCTCCTCCAGGTCTTTGTAGAACCCTTCTTGGAGCTCATTCGGGGCGTAAGCTGAGAGGAGGGTGTAGAGTTGGCCCATAATGGTGCATTTGACTGCCACAAAGCGACCCTCTTGGCATCGTAATACGTTGAGGATCTGGGGGTTTAAGCCTGCAGCGAAGAGAATGGCGGTACCTCCCTTTTTTGTACCATTGGATGCTAAGAGTTACATGGGGAAGAGCCTGCTTCGCAGTCGGGAGAAATCTGCTGGAATTAGGTGCGTTTCCTGTAGGAAAGCGATTGAGGTTCCGTCGGTTTGCAGCCTGTGTAAGATAGAATTCCTCTTTGGGGGGGGAGTTCAAGCCCCTGACATTTAGAGTGGTGAGTTTCAGTTTTAGGTGCGGGGGCTGGACTTCTGAGGTCGTTTGCCGTGGGGGGGATTGGGAGGGAGCTAGGTTAGCCATAGCTGCGAGGTGTCAGCGAATTTGGAGCTCCTGTGGCTGATGGTTTTTAGTAATAGTCTTCAACGGGAGAGCCGAACTTCCAACTTTGGCCTCCAATGGGAGGACCTAACTGTGGCCGGGTGGACCGATGGAAAACTGTCGGTGGGTCCCCCAGCCGCCCAGGCCATCAATGGGCAACCTGGGCAACATGGGTGAGGTTTTCTCCAAGGGTAATACAATGACATCCACCTTGGAGGAGGGTATAGGCCGCACGGGGTCCGCAGCGGGCTTGAGTGAATATAGATGGTTCCAGTGCTATGTGATCCTCAGGGGAGACATGAGCCATCATCTGGGTTTGCGTGCTCTCTGCACCCGTGACCAGGGCGTCCGTCTCGGTTTATGGGAACCCGTCTCCAGGGCAAGATCTGCCCGGGGCGGGAGTGAAGGCCCCGTGCCCCCGGGGGAGTCTGGCCACAGAATGGATGCTGCGTCGTCGAGGTGGCTGATGGTGCGAGGAGTGCCTTTGTATTAAATTGTAGCACCGTGGGGAACAGCAATCCATAACGAATCTGCTGGTCTCAGAGAAAGAGTGAGGGGACGGAGCATTCTGCGCTTTTGGAGGGTTTGAGGGGATAGATCCTGGAAGATTTGGAGTGGGGATCCCTGGAAGGAGAGTTCGTCCTTTGAACGGCCTATCACAGAGATGGCCTCCTTGATGGTGAAAAAGTGGGCTCTCGTGATGACGTCTGGAGGGGTGTCTGTGTCGGATCCCCGACGGGGACGCATCCGGTGGGTGCGGTCAAGTACGAGTTGCGTTTCATCCAAGTCCGGCAGTAGAGATCGAAAGAGGGCGCTTCTGTATTGAGGAAGCTCCTTATCCGAGATTGATGAGGGCACCCCTCTAATGCATAGATTGTTGCGCCGGAAGTGGTTTTCCATATCTTCTTGCTTGAATTTGGGGATTTCGGTTCTATCCATTAGTGTCTGGATGGTGCGTTGCTTCTCCGTCAGCGAGTTGGAGTGGTCCACTGCCAGTTCCTCAACCTCCACTATTCGATGTTCAATGTTATCAACCCGTTGCTCTGTTTGTTCCAGTTTGGCTGTGAGTTCCGTCATGCAGGTCTGAAATTCCGCTTTAATATCTGACATGAAGGCCTGGAGATCCCCCTTGGTGGCGAGCGTTCCCTTCTCATCGGAGGCCTTCTGAGGAGTTACTTTGGGGGGGTCGTTTTTCTTCCCGTTCTCTGGGGCCAGCAGCATGGTGGTAATGTCGGTGGACCTCAATGACTTCACTGCTTTGGTCATGGTTTTGGGGGAGAAGCGATGGCTTCCGAGAGTTGGCCCAGCGTGGGGGTGGGGGGTTGTATTCACAGCCAGGGGCCACAGGAACCTAAGGTGGTGATAGCAAAGAGTGGAGTGGGCCGGGGCGCCACAGGAGGTTATGCAAACAGGAGGGGCAGGAGTGCCCTCGCGGGGTGGTAGTAGTGCCGTGATGACAAGCCACACAGGGTAAGAAGAGAGAGACACGTGGCCCCTCCACCGCAGCCAGGATCCAGGACAATGGAATGGAGGTGGCTCTGTTCAGCTGGTGAGTGGTGATGGTGGGCAGGGGCGCCCCAGGAAGCTGCAGGGGCACCAGGTCCACCTCTGGGGAGGCAATCGCCAGGGGGTCAGGGCGTAAGTGACCCGGAGCGTGGGAGCCTGAGAACCACAGTCAGTGGGGGGGGCATCCGGTGAGCCTCAAAGATGGTGGCGGGCCTCCGGGAGCAAGCCCCCCTGGGAGAAACCAACAGCAGGTGCTGGTGGGGTGAAGCCACAGGGCGCAGGAGAAGCCCCAGGTCAGGTGGGGTGGGAGGCCGGGCCCCCACAGGCTCAGGGCCAAGGGGAATGGAGCCCACCTCACTTAATGGGGCCAGAAGCGCTCACCTGGAGTGTGGTCTGATCTCAGGGCGCCGGCCGCACAGGAGATGATAGTTGGGGAGTCCTGCTCCAGAAGGGTCCTCTGTAGCTGCAAGCATGTCGCATCCACCGGCTAAGGGCGCCGGGTGCCAGGTGGCGGGTCCACTGGAGCTCGAAGTGCAGGGAGAGCCACCCGGGAGTAGGCCGAAGCACCAGCAGGCCCAGGCGAAGGGCGAGGATGAAATGCTGCAGCTCCCGGCGTTAGGGTAGGAGGGGTCCAGAGTGGTCGCAGAACCTGGCAGCCTCTAATCGTGTGCCCCGTGAGGATGGAGGATGGGGGAGACGGAAGGCATTACAAGTGCAATGCTATTGCAAGCTGAAGACAAGCCGCACCCCTGTATCGGGTCAAGGCTCGCAGAAGAGCGCCAACGGGCCGTGGCGGTGAGGAGCCCTGGTCACAGCCACCATCTTGAATCACGGCGGGGAGCACCATAGCAAAGTTACCACGCCGCGTTTTCGGCCACTCAGCCACGTTAGGTGTCCGGAATGCAGCCATGGGTGAAGGAGTTGTTCCTCTACAGTTCCCCTCCAGGAGACCGCAACAGCATAGCGGGAACCGGCTAAAGATCAATCAGAGCCGCGGACCCCAATGGAGGCCATCAATGGAGCAGCCTCATCCACGGCGCTACAGGCCACCCCCAAACAAAGTGATTTTTAAAGTCAGCCTGATGCAAGCCAAAACTACAAAGCAAATTCCACAGCTTGTCCCAACAAAAGGCACCTTCCATTCTGCTCTCTGGCCCAGGAACTCACATTCAGGTGTTAATGAAGAGGGGAGGAGATTTGAGCTGCTGCTCCTGGGAGAGACAAAGGACTTCCTTGATTGAAAAGATATGCAGATGCAAGTGTCAACAGAAGCCCCTGCCAGAGGAAAGAGGCGGGGATTGATCTTGTGCCACCAGAAACTTTGGGGGCGGGAACAGACAGTTTTTTTTATTCTTAAAGCACAGAAAAGTATATTTTTGAAAAGGACTGACAAAGGACTGTGCGAATTTGTAAAAATTGTAAAATTACAGTATTGTTAATGTGAACATTTTGGGTATGTTTTAAAAGTACTCAGAACTCTGTGCTATGTTCAGGGACATGACTGCAGAAATTGTGGTTTTGTAGCAATTGTATTGATGCCAGAAACATGAAACTTCATATGATTATGCCCAGATATCATGCGCACATATGTGTACTATTGTGGACAAAGCCGACATTGGGTACCAGACCAAAAGTGCAAAAAATTGCCAAGTCTAGACCCAAGCTCTCACCGCGACAGGGCTTGGATGAATACTTGCTCCACAAAATCTGTGATATAAATATGCTATTGCTATCAAGTTTGTAAAATTGTAAGTATGCATTATAGGAAAAGTAGATTTTATGTGCAAAGACAAAGGGGAGGTTTTTCCCTGGATCATAAAACACATCGTCATGATGACACTCTGTTTTCTTCTCAAATCAAGGGAGAGGAAAGAACCTAACCAATAGAATGCCTAGGGCTGTGCCTAGTAGAATTCAGCATACCCACCCCTTTAGGAAACACATAAATAGAGACAGCTTATGACCTAAAAGCGCACACACACACACATTCACCCATCAACCGATTGCTGGCAGAGCACTTTGCAAGAGAAATCCATGTTCCAGACTCCAGACTCCAGAACTTAGAAAGCAAAAAGGCCCATTTCCAAAGCTGAACCGTTCTCAGCTTGGCCTTTAAAATATCCAGAAACCAGATTTCACCCCAGACCTCTAAGGGGAACAAAAGAACAGCCTGGCTGTGCTGTGCTACTTTCTTGCTCAAAATTCTTGCCAGAATCGAAAGATCCAACTCAGTAGAGCCAAGCTGTGACCAGATAGCTGCGAACCAGAACCAGAACCCGTCAGATCCAGTCCAGTCCCACCGTGCGGTGTCCAGAGTGCCTTGCTGATTGCAGAACCAGAGCGCCTTGAGTCCAGTCCGATGTGCTAGCTGAATTCCTGTCCAGAAAGTACACCTGACCAGATCCCTGACGGGTCCATTCCCGACATTGGTAGTGAGTATCCATAGTATAGAATTGTCACTAGCATATGTATTATCCATAAGTAATCCTATCCAAACCCATTCTCTTATATCCAGAACTGCATTGTTAAAATCCTTTTGTCTTGCCTGAACTCTTTCTCTTACTCTACAGTTCTTTGTTAAAGTAATGTTAAAATCATCTTTGCGCTGATATATTTTTTGAAAAAAGGCGAGCGTCTCGGCAGGCCAAACCAACCAGTGATATCCTGGGCTGGTGGCTGCGCTGTCGTGTAGTTTGCATCTTCATAGTCTCCTCATAGTAATTCCACAATCGAGCTTACCGCGCACGGAAAGGTTTGCCGCAAATTTTTCGTTTGGCTCAAATCTATCACCTGTGAAATAGCTGTTCATTGCATCCGACCTCAGAATTACGTTTTCAACTTGCTAGATACTCAATAATCATTGCTAGTGTTTGTATGATACCATGTAAAGCAGATCCCACTAGTATTGAAACAATTTTAGTGAATTAAATCCATTTCAGTGTTTTTACCATTCCATTCAAAGCCACATTCAAAACCATTTTGACAAGTTTGCAATCATTCCTGTTTCTCTCTCTGTGTTTGCTGGGGGGAAATTGGGATTGATACTTTTTTTGTTGAATTCTGTATTCCTGAAACCTGTTTTCTCCCCTTCCATCTCTTTATATTGCTTATTGGGGGGGATTGAGTAGTTTGCAGGGGGAAAGAGTAATCACATTGCATTTTGATTGAACCCACTCAAAAGTATTATTCTATGCTGCATTATTTTTCCTATCATTACTCCGTGTGATAAAAGAGATTTGTTGTGCCATCACCCCATTGGTGATGATTGTATAACCATTAAAATAGTGTGATATATATATTGTGAAATCCATAAATAAATACTTTTAATTTTGCAAAACAGCCTGCTTCCTGGTTCAGTGTGACCGGGGGGGGGGGCTAGGATTCAAAGAGAGGTGCATGATAAAAGGGTACATCATTCAGAAATGAAAGAACTTAGGGCCTCATTACACGGATGGCGGTAACCATGGCACTAGTAGCACCATGGTTGCCGCCGGAGTCCGGCATGGTGAATGGCGGAAGTACCGCCCCATTCCAAGGTTGGCGGGGGCGGTAATTCCCCATTCACCATGGCCCTTCCCCATTCCCATTTGAGCCCCCATAGTGCTCAATGGGAATGGGGAAGTAGCAAATAACGGTACCGTTATTTGCTCTGAAGTCCCTCAGCGGGTCCCGTCCTTAACGTGTGGTCTGATCCCACATTAAGGACGGGACCCACTGAGGGACCTGGCAGCAGGGCGGTAAGGGATTACCGGCACCGTTGCCCTTACAGGTGCCGGTAATCCCTTACCGCCATCCGTGTAATGAGGCCCATAGACATAAATAAATAATTAAGGGTTTCAATTGTGCATCACATGCTAGGCATTGACTTAGGTGGAGTGACAGGTTGAAATCATTTACATGAAGGAGGCTTTGTTACAAATAGTGATGAAGGTACTTTTGTTTACTAGTCTTTTGGACTTGCGCCAGATTTCTTGTATTTCCTTTAAGATAGTCAGGAGAATACACCAGGCTTGATGAGGCACTTTACACATCTGATTAGCGCTCTGTGTGGGTGCTGTTGTGTCAGCTATCGCCTTCCTGGGGGGGTAAAAGAAGTTTTCTTTCAGAAATATGTCAAGTTGGAAACATTTGGGTACATTCCGCTTGAGGATAGAGGGTTGGGATAGGATTTGCGATAAAAGTCACTGCTAAGTGATCAGTCCAGTCTAAAATGTGGGTGAAGATATTAGTGAAAGAATTGTTCTTCCTAGCCACCAATCAAGTGCATGCGCTTTAATGTGTCTAGGACATGTGTTTGGATACTAGATTGGTCAACCAGAGCGTTGTTCAAATAATCTATGGAGCTATCTTCCCAGACAATAAAATTCCCATTTTCTGAAAATGGATTCGTTGATATGGCTAAATAGAAGCATTTCTTCTATATCTATGTAAAACTGTATTCGAATTGAGAGTCCTTATGGAAGAGTAAAATATTAAATGACATATGAGACATAGCACATTTCATGTGAAGTGCATCACATGACTTGAGGTGTGGGAGGCTAGTACAGTGTCATTTTAGAATGGGTATGTAAACGATTGTGACACCTATACCTGTATTTTCCATGGAATCTACCCATGGAATCTATCCAGGTTAGTAGGTAGGTGGGGGGTAGTAATCCTTTTGATGGGCCAGCACATAAGTTCAGGTCAGTAGCCTGAGCGATCATAAAATATCACAGATGTTGTGGTTAGTGCTGTAGTACTAATATTTTCATGATCGGGTTTGTGTTGAACTGTTGAGTGATTCGTCTCACCCATATGCTTTAACCAGAGATATTGTATTAGTAATACAGTCGGGTGATAATGTCTTTCTGTACAACTAGCTTTGTAAGATCACTGGCTGGAATATATCTCCTTGTGGAGTTCCATTTCAGAAGCTCTAGTTTGGGGTAAGAGAGCGCAGGAATATGGAGAATCATTATTGTTGATTATGTGAGTATGGACAGAACTTGAGTTGGATAGCTCAGGGGGACTCAGGAGAATAGCTCAGGGGCAAAGTGCTCGCCCTGCAAACGAAGCACCACAGGTTCTATCCCCTCTGGGTTTTAGGCGCGTTATAAATAACCTATCCTATCATAACTTGCACTAGTTAACTGGACAGAATTAACACAAAATCAAGATCTTACAAGGGTGGTAAAGCGGACATACAACACAATGGCAATCGTGCACACAAGTGGCCCATGACAAGGCAGCATTTCTGGACAAAACTCACTGGAGCAAAAGGCTACAAACTAGGTTCGAGTAAGTGCTTTGCACTCATGGAAGTCTTTGCGCCTGGTAGTTCCCATATGTTTGACGTGTGCAGTCAGCATAAGAGCGATAGGCAGGTGTCACGTGTTAGTCTGTAATGACGTCGGCACATGGCTTCAGCTAGGCTTGGATGCGGATCTGAGGGAAGTCTGCCTAAGGTCGGAAGACTGGCTGTGATACTATCCAAGGAACTGTGTGTGCTGCTATCACGATTGCTGGTACCCAAGCTGCTGGTGGATGGTATACATTGAGCAGCACAGACTCGAACAAGAAGTTGTCATCTTTTTACAGTGTTTTTTATACTGCTCTGTTACAGAGCACCATACCTACTGTATAGCCTGAAGTGTTGGAAAGTTCCATTGTTTGGCATCAGTGCTACATTAAGATATAGACAAAGCTCAAAGTCAGAAACTGGATAGTGTCGGAGGTCCAGCAGCTGACTTGGCAACAAGGTGCCTCTCCGGATTTCTGGCACCGCATCTTAGGGCAGTAGCTAAGGGCGTGTTGAAGGTCTGCTGCAGGGCTTTCATCGGCATCTCATTCCTTGGCAGGAGTTCCTAGAGTGTGTGAAGCAGTAGAACTCTCAGACACTGCTTTTCAGGGTCCTTAGGGGCGTTTCCAGCAGACACAATATCCCCAGGGCCCCAGCAATGGGGCAGAAGGGGGACAGTGGTTTGAGGCCCTCTTAGGGCGCGTGCAAGAGGCACCTTTCCAGCAAATACGGCGGAAGATGTCTCCCACACGTGCTATTCTGATATGGAAAGGTAGCTATTTGATTGGTTCTGAGTTGAAGCTGCTGTGGAAGTGAATCAGCACATTGCCTCAGTGACCACAACTAAGGGGGTGCACAGGGGAGGCTTACATAATTTCATTGACATTTGCCTACAAAAACGACTTTGCGCTGGTAAAAGTGCAATTTAGGATGCAATAACATTGTCAAAAATTGCCCTATTGCTAAAATACATACTCTTCAATATTATCCATAGTCCTACTCCTGTACCCTCGTGCAAAAAAAGCATTGAAAGATTTTTTTTTTCGCATTAAGGCCATTTTTGACCTGGTTGTAATTGCACTGGCGCAAAGTTTTGGTGATTTCACCCTGCATGTTTGCACTAAGCAATTTTTGCCCTAGTGATCACATAATGCAAAATGTGCATTTGTGCCAGTGCAGTTTCTTCAGTACACTCTCCGGTGAGAGAACGTGGCTATCTGTACATCCTCGGGGACACGCAGCCCTGTTGCTCACTGGTGACCACACAGGATGGTCTCTCACAGTTAGGGCACACCCAAACCCAGGGTTTGGGTGTGCCCTAACATATGGCATTTTGGATTGGGAAATGGGATATGTCCGATGTCACTATAACTCCTCTTTTTATGATAGATTGTAAATGTACCCAAATCTTCCAATCAGAAGTTACTTTGCTACTTATTATTTCACTAAACCAAGCAAGCAAGCAAGGTGTGTGGTATTTACGTTTGGCCTTTAAGCATCAGCTTATCCGTATTGACTGGTTTATATGTGCAAGGCCACTATCCTTTGCTTGGCTAAAATAGTGATCCCATTATGCTCACTTGATCCTTATTTATCCTGTCACTACTAAGGGTTCCCCCCTTTCAAGACATGTGCAGTGGAAACGTGTCACAGGATAAGAATCCCAATTTTGGACAGAAATGAGTTTCAGAAGAAATGCCATGTACAAAAGTGAGCTCCGGTAATAATTTTGTTTTATGCAATTCATTCATTTTATTTTAAGGTCTTGGCTAGAATAGCATGGCGATCACGAATAGTCCCATAGCCTACTGTACAACATTCTCCGTTTGACTGGATGTAGTGCAGTGTTGAAGACAACCCCACTATCCCTAGCTCAGATGGACACAGCTCCCTAATGTTGGAAGAGGTGATGCATTACCTTAAAATAAACATATTCCCCAAAATGATTTTGTAAAAGGGTCATCAGCAAACGGATGTAAAACATTAGACTTGTGTTTCTAACTAGGAAGTTAAGCAGTTGTGTAGTCTTTTGCTCAAAGCAAGGAGACTCTGTTTGCTGGTCGAGTATGAAAAGAATGGATGTTAGTATGGGATTATGAGAAGTTTCCCTCTAGCAGGCAGAACCCCTTAAACGCCTCCTGAGGTTCACTCGAGATATACATTTCGAGCTCTGGTGATGTCCCAAAAATGTAGACTGTCTTTCTCCCTTATGGCGGGTGGCCAGGATGGGAGGGAGGGAGGGAGAGAAAATAGGCATGCGATATAAACGCCAAAGTGAATTCTGGCAATCAATGGGGAGGACTGCTAAGTATGTCTCTTGCTTGTGGAGCACAGTACATGTTTCTGAAACTGAGAGTGGCCACACCATGGTCATTCTCTCAAATGATATGATGCAAACAACAAATATGGCCTTTTTCGGATCTCCAGTGCAGTGTCAACGCTTCTGAAGGCCACCTAGATCCTATGAAGTCCATGTTCTACTGCACGGAGGAGTTCCTTCACAAGCAAATGCAGATCTACAGGTCCATCAAGTTATGGAATGAGTAATTCCGTGAAAAAAAGAAAACCTTTCCCGGACGCGTTCCTCTAGACTTCTTCTGTCGTCAGCCCCCTTCTCCAAGAATCCCTTTAAATACCTGAATCCGCCAGATCTTTAACATACAGCTGCTAGGTAAATATTCCTGTAAATATGTACTTTGTCACCTTGCCTGTATATTTTTTTTATAAACATGTATATGTAACTAAGCTATGTATAATAATAATAATAATTTGGCATTTATATAGCGCTATTTATCGACCTTGGAAGGCTGAAAGGCTGAGATTGGCCACGGCAGGATTCGAACCTGCGTTAGCAAGCTCCATGTATATGTAACTAAGCTATGTATAATAATAATAATAATTTGGCATTTATATAGCGCTATTTATCGACCTTGGAAGGCTGAAAGGCTGAGTTTGGCCACGCCAGGATTCGAACCTGCGTTAGCAAGCTCTGTACGAATGTCAAAGCGAGCGCCATACTCTACTCGCTGTGCCACTTGACCGGCTTAACTGTTATGTAACAAGCGCCACAATGCCCTTGGGCTGATGTGCGCTTTACAAATCCGAATAAGTAAACAAATGATTAAATATGTAATACTATTTTTAAACATGATGAAAATAATAACAAGAAAGTGTTGACACTAATAAAAATTCAGTTTGTCCATAGCGCTTGCAGAGACAGGATTGGTGATTTCAAGAGCTGCCATCAATAAATGTTTTTATTGCTCCCAATTATTGGCAAAATGGTGTTGATACATATTGGAATTCTTTTGGGTTTCTGGATTATTGCTAGATTGACATATATGTTCAGTGGATTGTAAGCAAAGGTTAGGGAAACGGTTGAGCAATGCCATCACTTGTTGAGCGCGCCACTCCGTCCTAGCCTTCCTCAGCAAGAAGCAGCCCCCTTCTTAAGCGAGATGCATGCTTCTGGAGAAGCCAAGCAGATCCAAGAACATGAAGTCAACTAGGATCAAGTCGCAAAGAAAGATGATCAGGGTAACCTCTGCAGAGAGGCAAATCTAGGCAGTCCCCTTCACTGAGTGCCACAAGTAGTGAGGCAAAATCTGTCCCCGTTGCATTAAGGGGAGCACCAAAATAACACTTTGCCAGAGTTTTCAAAAATCCTTGCACTGACTCTTCTGCTACCCATAAGGTTGTGGTTGTGCTTCTAATGATTTGACACAAAAGACAAATATTGTCCATGCCTTGGACACATGGAAGCCACCCCATCTGTAGTCGTATTATTCTTTCCATCCATGTTGTAAATTGTGGGGCATTTGTAGCGCAGTGTTGTTTAGTGGAAAAGTAAATCTGTTGCAGTCCCCATGCAGCAATAATCTTGTCTGATGTTCTGGGGTTTTGCACCCATCCGTGAGATGCATGATTCAGTAGACTTAGATGTTCCATTTGAAGACCCTTAATTTCCGGCAAAACGATTGCAATGAGAAAGGTGGCCTGGCTTAGTATCTAGTTCCACAGGTTACATTCTGTTATTATTATTATTTAATTTCTTATACATCGCATCCTGCCTGTTAAGCGGCTTCACTTCAACACTACAGCTAAGTCAATGCCTAGTCTGGGATGCTGAGGAAAACCCTTATTGATGTATTTTTATGTCCAGTTCAGTACTCTGGATGACAACCCTTGTATAACACCCCCTCTTAGAATCCCCCTGACCCCACTGAGCCAAGAAGTAGGTTTTTTTTTCAAATTAAAAGGTTTATTTGAAAATTTAAACAATATATATATATATATATATATATATCACACTTCTATAAATAAATTGATAATGGATATTACACTTGTGAATATGAGCAGTAATCAGCAAGAGGTAACTTATGAATAGGAACAGAAGAATAAGGTGGGAAAGAATGCTTTATATGGTTCAAGGAAACGCAATGATGAATGAAATGCAGTACAGAAAATAACTTGATATGGCTTCAACAAAAGACAATGTAATCACATTTCCTTGACAATTCACTCCCCCCCCATGCAATGTAAGAAATGGAAGGAGAGCACACAGTCTTCAAGAATCCTAACAAAATGCTATACGAAATGCAGTTCCCCCCCAGCAAGCTTAGAGGAAACAGGCAGAAGTTTGAAACACAGGCCCAAAATGCTTTTAAATGTGATGGCAATGGATGGGAAAATGTGCTAACTGATTTTAATTCCCTCTAGAGATTCAGGGTGAGTGAGAGATGCTTGTTGGTATTAGTTCAGGCTCACTTTAGCAATGCTCTATGAGTTATTACCATGTTGCAAACGGATTTTTAAGAAAGGAAAGAATGGAGCAGCTATTTTAACAAGTGGAGAAATTGAGCCAAAAACGCAAATCGCGGTAAATTTCGCAAGTGCGTAAATCGCGATTGCGGAAAAAGTAAAGGGAGTAGGAAGTCGGTTCTAGATTCGTTTGAAAGCCTAGAATCACAGCTTTAAAATGTCCTAGCCCAAACGATATGGACGATTTAATAAAGGTAGATTTTCGGATTTAAAGTAAAACTCAAAATGACAGATGACACGATTTCTAGGAGGCAGTTCTACTTAGGTTAAAATAGCTTGAATTAGATTATTTTAACTAAGAGATTGGTTCTGCAGTTCTGCTAGGTACTCGCAATATAAATTTGAAATAGGCCTCGTCACGGATCTGGTCAACACGTCCGGCGGCGGTTCTGTCTGCTCGGTGGGTCAATCAGGCACCGGTTCTGCTCACAGCGATCCGGATCTCTGGTTCTGCTCACAGCTGTCTGGGTCAGCTCTGCTCTGCTGGTCTAGCCTCTCTGGATACAGCGGCCTCTGGTTCTGGATACTGCTCTGCTTTCCGGTCCGGATCAAGTGGATTCTGGATGTAACACTGCTTACTGGGTACTGGCAAAAGTTCTTGGCAAAAGAATTCAGACAGCTCGCCCGGCTGTGGAATAGTTTGCAAATGATTTTAAGGATGCTGAGGCCTGCTGAGAAGAGTTCTCAGTTTGTGGGTTTAGGCCCTTGCTTTAAGTTCTGAAGTAAATTTCTGGTCTCTGAAGATTGATGGATGTGAAGTCTGGAGTCTCCCGGCAGAGCGTCCCGCAGAAAATGGAATTGAATGTCCCTACCTGTCCCAGCAGTCTCTTTTTATGTGTTTTAAAAGTGGGTGGAGAGGCTAGCATCACTAAGCCTGCCCCTCTCTTGATTTGATAGGTCAACAGATTTTTTGGTCCCTGATTTGGGAAGGGATAGTGTGTCAGAGTGATGTAATTTTTATGACCTGCAGAAATGACACTCCCCTGGTCAATGTGCACACAAATCTATTCCTGATCCAAATACATATTTCCGAGGTACACAGTTGTTTGACATCACATACACACATCATATATTACTAAAGATAGTCCCTGTCCCGACTCTGGCGTTTCTAGGAGCTTGCATTCAAAAATGGCAACTTATTTTCGATTTTAGTGGGTTTTGCAATATGGGATTTTCATCAAAAATTATACAAAGGTACATTTCCCTTCCACATATATCCCAGTAACTTTCCATGTCTCTAGCTTAAATACATTGTCTACAATATTCATAATTAGCAGGGTTTTACCCCAGAACATGATACAAATAGGAGTTTGGACTCAAATCGTGAGGGCATTTTCCATACTAAGACTCTCAAAATTGTACATTCCTGTCATTTGGTTACAATAAGTTATAACTGTTTCTATAAAACATATATTTGTTGCAATTCAACTCCCCAAAGTGTTTGGGTCTGCCTCCAGCAGTCTGGGTGGGTCAGTGATCACATGTCTCTCCTTGCTGGCAGAGGGCTGTTGACAGGAAACACTCAAAATTAACATACCCCATTCAACTGAAAGAGCCTTTTGTGTGAGCTCCAGCAGGCTGCCTGGAAGTCTCTCCTCAATCAATCAACAGGGTCATGTGATATCCTGCCTCCTGGTGTGGGAATCTCTGAGGTGTTACGGTTTCCCAGCCTCTTGGCCTCTGGGAACAGCAGGTGGCTAAGATTTTCAATTAACCAACATGCTTTGAAGTCCCTGTTGACTCAGGTCCCTTTGTCAGCCAGTTCTCCTGTCAGAGTTTAGACCGCTAGCGCCGCCTTGGGGAATTTGTCGGTACTGCATCCATTTTTGAGTTGTCTTGAATTTGACAGGAGATTTTTGCTATTGTTCTGATAGGCATCCTGACATTAGAGTGGTTATGTGGAACCCCCCACAAGAAGGTTGTATCTTTGGAGTGGTCTTGTGCCAACTGCGCAGTTCTCCTGGATTCTGGCGTGAATGTGGGCGGCGACAGCTCATCCCCACATCCACCCAGTCTATTGATTTAGTTTGTTCTCGGATAGAATAATGGGCGGCGACAGCTCATCCCCACATCTACCCAGTCTATTGATTCAACATGGGTCAAAACCCTTGACATGCCCAGAGGTCTCAGTGCTCACAGTAAACAAAAGACAAGAGACGAATAAATATAAGCAGGACTAGATCAGGCATTGGGAATCAGATCGTGGAGAGAAGGGTTAGTCCTTAGAGTTAAAAAGGTGGGCTTTTACTGTCTTCTTAAAATTGGCAAGGCATGGGATCTTACTAATCCTGCTGGGAATTCAGTTCCAAAGAGTGGGTGCACATACATTAAAGCTTTTACCCCTAAAACTTTTTAGCTTACCCTTCTGGGTAATAAGCTTGTTGGTGCCGTTGGAGCATAGAGTTCTCAGTTCGGGTGCCTTGTGTATACGCTCTATAAGGTACGCTGATGCTTTACCTGATATGAACTTGGCCACCTGGTGAACACGTATGCACTCCAATATGACGGCCGTAAGAACTAACGAGCCAAATGCTGGGCAGGACTTGTGCACGACCGCAAATAAGGTAAGAGAGCTTGAGATGCGATCTCTAATTAGAGAGCAGAGCTAATCCGATTTTTAGTCAACTGCGACTATCCGCGGAACCCAAGAATGGAATTGCTTTGTAAAATGTAGTCTATATGACTTTGAAAATGAACGTAGCGCTGATTGCAACTGTTATAGTACACATCCCTCGAGGTAAACTAACTCAGTGACTAGCTTAACAAATGGCGAATCCTCGGGTGACTTACTTAACCATTGGATGTAGCAAGGATATCTACTAATTTGCACCGCGCCTAATATCTCAGCTGCAACTTCAAAAACAACGCAGCACGGATCGTTTCAATGGCATGACGGGCATGTGCGCAATAGTGATATGGAGGATGAACTAACAGTTTAAAATCACTGGCCAAAAAATAGAGATATTGTGAATTTACACAAAATATTTCTCTCCTTGACCAGGTATCTGATACGGTCACATGAAGATCGACACTACCATCATTATGAAGGGCTACTTACAACGCTAATACCCAAGCTGGCTATCAACTCTCAAGCAATTAGATACCCCTACAATCATACGAACAATCACTTTGGGGTGAGTATAACTATATATTGAAGACAACAAACCAATAACCAAACCTCATCCTAGATACCTTTTGATATAGGAATGAGACATTGGTATAACAATCTAGAAACATTTATCAACAGGTGATAAAAACAAGAGAGCTATTGCCGTCCCTCTGAAGACACAGAGAGAATACAACTAAGATATACTATAAACACCCAGTGAGGTAAGCGTATTGACAATATGGAAAAACCATAACATTAGAACCCCAAGACAAGATACCTTCTTATGGTCCCCCCTTTGTATGTATTCCCCTTCTAGGGTTTGAACAAGAACATTATGACGTCCCACAAGACGAGTGAGTTGCCCTCCTGAAACAAGATTGACGGAGCACAAGACAACAAAATTGGAGATTGTCTTTTTTAACATTTTGGGGCCGATTCATGGAACAAACGTGCGCCGAAAAGAAGGCGCAAGCAGGCGCAAGCGCAAAAAAACAGGCACACGCGCACGCGTGCGATTCATGGAAGTCCCTGCGCGTGTTTACCTCGGGATGTGCGCCAAACCCGTGCATGGCGCACAAGTCACTGCAACATCCCGAAAGGCGTGCGCAACGCGCACAGTGAAAGCGCACAACCTCGGCGCATACACCAGAAAGTGGGCGGAACACGGGGCGTAACGCGCGGAATGGGGAACAACGCACGAAAATAAGGGCGTAACTGGGAATGTACTGCAGGGAAGCAGACGGAACGCCCACACGCACTCGAACCACACGTATTCATGGAATCGAATAGGGCAAAGCCACGCACAACCAAAGACACACACAAGCCGAAACACGTCTGCCACACGAAGGCAGGCGGTAGCGTCCCTGCGCATTGCAAAAGTGGCAACATACAGCAATTGGGCCTGTGCGAGCGGGGCACGTGTATTTCGGGGGTGCGCGGGAAGTTACACACGCGATTGAGCGGGGTACGTGTATTTCGGGGGTGCGCGGGAAGTTACACACGCGATTGAGCGGGGTACGTGAATTTCGGGGGTGCGTGGGAAGTTACACACGCGATTGAGCGGGGTACGTGTATTTCGGGGTTGCGCGGGAAGTTACACACGCGATTGAGTGGGGTACGTGTATTTCGGGGGTGCGCGGGAAGTTACACACACGATTGAGCGGGGTACATGTATTTCGGGGGTGCGTGGGAAGTTACACACGCGATTAAGCGGGGTACGTGTATTTCGGGGGTGCGCGGGAAGTTCCACACGCGATTCCATCAGGGTACGTGTATTACAGGGGTGCGCGGGAAGATCCACACGCGATCTCATCAGGGTACGTGTATTTCAGGGTGCGGGGGAAGTATCACACGCAACATCAGCAGGGTACGTGTATTCCAGGGGTGCGCGGGAAGTTCCACACGCGATTGCATCAGGGTACGTGTATTACAGGGGTGCGCGGGAAGTTCCACACGCGATCTCATCAGGGTACGTGTATTACAGGGGTGCGCGGGGAGCACCACACGTGAATTGCACGTGTGGGTCCTCCCAGGTGTTCCTTCTACACCCTCCACGGCCCCTGCAGGTGGCTCACACCACAGGGGCCTACCCTGCACATGTCCTGCAGGCACCCCATCCACCATGGCCATGCCCCCCAGCCAACCCACATGTCAACTTGCACTACTGCCCACCAACGCATGTCCCCCTGCACCCCCAGCCACCAGGGGCACCCTCCACCAGGCCCCCACCCATGTCTCCCACCCCCCCTCACCCCCCAGCACTGTGGGGCACCTGCCAGCAGGCCCCCACCCATGTCTCCCACCACCCCCACCCCCCAGCAGTGCAGGCTCACCCTCCACCAGGCCCCCACCCATGTCTCCCACCACCCCACCCCCCAGCAGTGCAGGGTCACCCGCCACCAGGCCCCCACCCATGTCCAACTCATGTTCCCCACCCCCCCACCCCCCAGCACTGTGGGGCAGCTGCCAGCAGGCCCCCACCCTTGTCCAACTCATGTTCCCCACCACCCCCAACCCCCAGCACTGTGGGGCACCTGCCAGCAGGCCCCCACTCATGTCCAACTCATGTTCCCCTGCACCCCCACCCCCCAGCACTGTGGGGCACCTGCCAGCAGGCCCCCACCCATGTCTCCCACCCCTCCCACCCCCCAGCACTGTGGGGCACCTGCCAGCAGGCCCCCACCCATGTCTCCCACCACCCCCACCCCCCAGCACTGTGGGGCACCTGCCAGCAGGCCCCCACCCATGTCTCCCATCACCCCCACCCCCAGCCACCAGGGGCAGCCTCCACCAGGACCCCACTCATGTCCCCTATTACCCCCATCCCCCAGCAGTGCAGGGGTAGCCTCCACCAGGCCCCCACTCCTGTCTCCCAGCACCCCCACCCCCCAGCCACCAGGGGCACCCGCCAGCAGGCCCCCACCCATGTCCAACTCATTTTCGCCACCCCCCCACCCCCCAGCAGTGCAGGGGCACCCTCCACCAGGCCCCCACCCTTGTCTCCCACCACCCCACCCCCCAGCAGTGCAGGGGCAGCCTCCACCAGGCCCCCACCCATGTCCCCTATTACCCCCACCCCCCAGCAGTGCAGGGGCAGCCTCCACCAGGCCCCCACTCCTGTCTCCCAGCACCCCCACCCCCCAGCCACCAGGGGCACCCGCCAGCAGGCCCCCACCCATGTCCAACTCATTTTCGCCACCCCCCCACCCCCCAGCAGTGCAGGGGCACCCTCCACCAGGCCCCCACCCATGTCTCCCACCACCCCCACCCCCAGCAGTGCAGGGGCACCCGCCACCAGGCCCCCACCCATGTCCAACTCATGTTCCCCTGCACCCCCACCCCCCAGCACTGTGGGGCACCTGCCAGCAGGCGCCCACCCATGTCTCCCACCTCCCCCACCCCCCAGCAGTGCAGGGTCACCCTTCACCAGGCCCCCACCCATGTCTCCTACCCCACCCACCCCCAGCACTGTGGTGCACCTGCCAGCAGGCCCCCACCCATGTCTCCCACCTCCCCCACCCCCCAGCAGTGCAGGGTCACCCTCCACCAGGCCCCCACCCATGTCTCCCACCCCCCCCCACCCCCCAGCACTGTGGGGCACCTGCCAGCAGGCCCCCACCCATGTCTCCAACCACCCCCACCCCCCAGCCACCAGGGGCAGCCTCCACCAGGCCCCCACTCATGTCCCCTATTACCCCCACCCCCCAGCAGTGCAAGGGCAGCCTCCACCAGGCCCCCACCCATGTCTCCCACCATCCCCGCCCCCCAGCAGTGCAGGGGCAGCCTCCACCAGGCCCCCACCCATGTCCCCTATTACCCCCACACCCGAGCAGTGCAGGGGCAGCCTCCACCAGGCCCCCACTCCTGTCTCCCAGCACCCCCACCCCCCAGCCACCAGGGGCACCCGCCAGCAGGCCCCCACCCATGTCCAACTCATGTTCCCCACCCCCCAGCAGTGCAGGGGCACCCTCCACCAGGCCCCCACCCATGTCTCCCACCACCCCCACCCCCCAGCAGTGCAGGGGCAGCCTCCACCAGGCCCCCAACCATGTCCCCTATTACCCCCACCCCCCAGCAGTGCAGGGGCAGCCTCCACCAGGCCCCCACTCCTGTCTCCCAGCACCCCCACCCCCCAGCCACCAGGGGCACCCGCCAGCAGGCCCCCACCCATGTCCAACTCATGTTCCCCACCCCCCAGCAGTGCAGGGGCACCCTCCACCAGGCCCCCACCCATGTCTCCCACCACCCCCACCCCCCAGCAGTGCAGGGGCAGCCTCCACCAGGCCCCCAACCATGTCCCCTATTACCCCCACCCCCCAGCAGTGCAGGGGCAGCCTCCACCAGGCCCCCACTCCTGTCTCCCAGCACCCCCACCCCCCAGCCACCAGGGGCACCCGCCAGCAGGCCCCCACCCATGTCCAACTCATGTTCCCCACCCCCCCACCCCCCAGCAGTGCAGGGGCACCCTCCACCAGGCCCCCACCCATGTCTCCCACCACCCCCACCCCCCAGCAGTGCAGGGGCACCCGCCACCAGGCCCCCACCCATGTCCAACTCATGTTCCCCTGCACCCCCACCCCCCAGCACTGTGGGGCACCTGCCAGCAGGCCCCCACCCATGTCTCCCACCTCCCCCACCCCCCAGCAGTGCAGGGTCAACCTCCACCAGGCCCCCACCCATGTCTCCCACCCCCCCACCCCCCAGCACTGTGGGGCACCTGCCAGCAGGCCCCCACCCATGTCTCCCACCTCCCCCACCCCCCAGCAGTGCAGGGTCACCCTCCACCAGGCCCCCACCCATGTCTCCCACCACCCCCACCCCCCAGCAGTGCAGGGTCACCCTCCACCAGGCCCCCACCCATGTCTCCCACCACCCCCACCCCCCAGCAGTGCAGGGTCACCCTCCACCAATCCCCCACCCATGTCTCCCACCCCCCACCCCCCAGCACTGTGGGGCACCTGCCAGCAGGCCCCCACCCATGTCTCCCACCTCCCCCACCCCCCAGCAGTGCAGGGTCACCCTCCACCAGGCCCCCACCCATGTCTCCCACCACCCCCACCCCCCAGCAGTGCAGGGTCACCCTCCACCAGGCCCCCACCCATGTCTCCCACCACCCCCACCCCCCAGCAGTGCAGGGTCACCCTCCACCAATCCCCCACCCATGTCTCCCACCCCCCCCACCCCCCAGCACTGTGGGGCACCTGCCAGCAGGCCCCCACTCATGTCCAAAATCGCAAAATCCAAGCCAGGAAAACGAACCAGAACACCCTCCAGTAGATGACTTGGCGTAGCAGTACCTCACAAAGGCCAAGTACTACCACAATGATGCAACAACCAAGGTAGCACAGTAAAACAATGTCACAACAGGATGTGAAACATGTGTGGTACATGACATAGGATGATGCACCATGAACGGATGTGTACTGTCACAGGTCCCCTGTACAGGCGCGGGAGTGTCACGAAACAACCACCCCCACCATGTCCCGGGTGCCTGCAAGGTCAAACTCACACAGGCCCCTCAAACCCTGGTGGGGAAGGAGGTTCAGGGATATGCAGTCGGGACAGGTGTTGACACACTGGATGACTGGAATGAGTGGCAGGAGAGGGGAGGAGGAATGACACATGAAACTAGGGAATGCACGAAAATGTACTACCTGCATGAACACATACACAATCCAAACAAACTTGGACATCATTGTCATGGCCTTCTGTAGTCCAGGCTCAGGAGTGGTACGAACCAACCACCCCCTCTAGGGTTTTGGCGCCTGCAAGTTCGGGGCTTACACAGGCATCCGCAACCCCAGCGGGGAAAGAGGGTCAGGGAACGTTGCTTGGATAGGTACGGGAAGCAGGAACACCGGGTAGAGGGTACAGGGTTCAAAATTGCATAGGAGTATGGGTGATTAGGGATAAAAAACATACCAAATTGAACCACACATACATCCATGCATTAGTACACTCCCCAGCAAGCCTATGCAGAGCAGTTCGAAAGAAAAACAACAAGACACTTAGCTCTGGTTTTGAGTGCTGGCCTCCTGCCTGCGCACTCTCAGGTCCGGTTACAGGAGCACTGCAATGCTGCAAAGAGAGCCACAGTCAACAACCTGTATGTGCCAATTACACAAAAACACAACACCAAACATGCCCCATAGCAACAAACAGACAATCTGGTGTAGATGCTTCGTCCACATATATAACATCACCCCTGTGACGGGTCATACACAGTCAATGCAGTAAGTCAGCCGCCGGTGGGTGCGTGGCAAATGGAACACCAATGTGTCACAATTCACACAACATGCAATGTTCCCTGGGTAAGCAGACAGACCCATATAGCAAGCCATGACTTCTGAGCAAGTTGCGTACCACCATGGCCGAAACAAAGTTGGCAGTGCATTTATCATAAAGTACATGGAAAATACATGCACTGCACCCGAGTATGTCCCTTGCTGTATGTCCCTGTGAGCTGCCCCTTTCCATGTCTCGGAAGGCTACATGGTTGAAACAAGTGCCTCAATGGACCTTGGTGTACCGGAGGGTATGTGCCACTGCCCCTGCATGTGTCCCAGACAACCCTACTATCAACAGCCAACAGTCCACCTACACATCTGAGCTGCATTGTGTGCTTCAACACCAATATTCGTCTAAGCTCACCCTCAGTACTGTGACTAAGCCTGCATGTGCAACTCACCTGGTGCAAGCTTTGCTGTGTCGTGGCCCCCCTGTGATGCTCACCTTGCCTGGAGTTCCTTGGAACATGTCAGCAGTTCTATGATGTGGGTCTGCAATCCCTGTGCCTCTGCTTGTGCACACATGTGCATGTGGGCACCAACAAATGTGTCCAGAATTCCATTGTCCAATTGGCCATGTCTGCTGGCAAAGGTGCTCTGGAGGCTCATCCCCCTGCAGAAAGGGCATGAAACACATGATTAATGCTTCAAAGTCATCTGTGTGTGTCTCATCAGGCATCTCATTACTTGACCATGTCAGAGAGTGACATCACAAATCACACCATCAGTCCGTCTTTCACATCCAAAGTGTGGAACACTATCTACAGCATGAATTGCAACACGCACGTGTGCAGTAAAGATATGAAACTTACTACACAATGCATATCAATTAATGTACACATTAATCATGACACACCCCATCTAGCAAAAGGTGAACAGTGGACAAGAACACCAAAATCATCCCCACTAGGGGTGTCAACACAAGTCACACAGCACCAGACATGCCACAGATATGACAGTCCAAAGCCCTTGTGTAAAATTCTGTAACACCGAACCATCCTTGCGAGCCCATGGATAAGGGAGGCAGGAGTGGCATATGTGAGTCAAGGACCCCAAGCAGCAAACACATACACAAGACAAGCCTGAAGGGCCCAGCTGGAAGAGACAGTGGATGCCTTCAAAAGCCACAAAGCACCGCACAGTCATATGAAAGCACAATAGACTAGCAATTTTAAACTAAATCAACTATTAACTAATTACACTAACAATGGAAAACCTACATTACCTAATTAAACTAACTATCAAACAGAAACTTAACTAACTAAACTAAAAGAAAAATCAAAAATGGCCACATACGACCCGGGGGGGAGGGGAGGCACCCAGGAGGGGGAGGTACAGGGTGCTGCTCAACATCCACATGCGATGATGCTGAGCCAAAAAAAAAACCTCCATGGGCTCGACGGCTGCACAGCCCGACCTATGTGGGAGATAGATGGTCGTCCGAGTCTGGCTCATCCTGTGAAGGAGGACGTGGCACAGTAGCCTGGCCACGCCTAGCCGCAGCTTGCCCCTCGTCGGCAGTAAGTCTGCCGGACGGGTGAGCCTGGTTCTGTGTGGCGATGTGACGTAGGTCTACATGCAGAACCTCACGTGATACACGTGCTTCCTCTCGCAAGGTAGCACGTGTAACACGGAGTTCCTCCTGCAAGGCCTGGCTGGACAACCGCTGCACCTCCCGGCAAGCCTGTAGCTCAGCCGAGATGGTACGCTCAAGCTGTGCAAACCTCTCCTCTGCCTGCTGCCTCTGGGACATCATAAGGACACCCAGAGTGGATCTGAGGGAAGCATACTCCTCCCTCAGGGCATCCATGTGCGCCACTGCGTGAGCAGCAATTGCTTGACGCAGAGACGACATTTCAGCCTGGCGTGCCCTGTCTGAGGCCGCCATGCCAAGCCTGAGCGAGCGGGCCGTGGACCGTGCCGCCTGCTGCTGGAGAAGCACCTGCCTAGCAGGGGGGAGCACAGATCGGGCCACGCGCTCCATGCTCTCAGCGATGTTCTCCATTGCTGCCCCCTGCCGTTCGGAATTGGCAGTCATGTCTTGCTCCCACTCAGTATACAGTGGTTGCGCGTGGCGACCGCGTTGCCGGGCTTGACCCCTGCGGGACCCAAGGACCGGGGGTCCTCGCTGTGTTGGCACCGCCCGCGGCTGCACGACTACATGCCCCCGTCGACGTGATGTCCCAGGCACATCAGTGATTGGTGTGGAGGGTGACCCTGCGTCCCGATCCACCACGGGCGGAGGAACCAAGACTGTCTGATCCCTCAGTGCAGGGGTCGCAGAAAGAGGAGTGTCCACATCAGAATCACTCACCCCTGACACATGGACCTGATGCTCATCCAACTCAACATGGACGTCAGAGTCGTCATCAAGGCTGGACTCATAGGCAGCCAGAGACAAGATGGACTGCAGCACTTGGGGGTTCTCGTGGCCTACCACCCCATGACCCCCACTAGTGCCGGGTTGATGTGGTGTTACCAACCCTGTGTCTGGCATGACAACACCATCCTCCGCCTCCATTGCGTCATCACCTGAAAAATAGAGAGAAAAAAGGTCACTACACATGTCAGAAGCACACAACACACACACACACCGACAGCAAACGCATCCGGCAGACATGTGACACACAACATATAACCTGGCATGCATGCTGGGTCAACTTTGAATAGCTTCTGTGATCAGACCTGTTGAAAGGTGGCAGTTTCCATGGAAGTGGGTCTATGCAGTGCAGAAACTGTGTATGCCACTCACTAACTACATGTACAAGGACTCCATGGTGTGTGCCAGGAAATGTGAAGGCAGTGCAATGTCAAATTCAGACATCACGTGCATTGTGCATTCAATGTGTACCATATCTAGAAGCCAAGCACCCCTCCACCCCAGTACCAAAGCAGGGATGCCTAGCATGGTATCAAAAGGCTGACCATACACCTGTGTATTGACAGGCAGTGTTGACTGGCATCAACAGCGTAATGTGATTCAAATGACAACACTGCAAATGATACTGGGACAGTAGGCAGGACACATGATGAAAACTCTGGAGGCCGCCCACGTGTGAAGAAGACACAACAAAAGTTGGACAGAGTCATTGGCCATTGAACAGGCAGAGGCCTGTGAGCCACACAGATTGTCAGAGCCCATACATGTGTGCAACGCAGGACTGAGCCACAGTTGACATGGGAAGGCTGATGAGATGGCAGGCGATGTATGTAACCAAGGACTTGTATTACAGTGAACATCCAGTCAAGGACACATAGGGGCATGCGTGCAATGCACATGGAGCATGAATGGGCAACTCATGTCCCTGCGGGACATCTGACCCATGCACAGTACAAGTGAGATACCCTGCATCGAGTACTAAGGCTGTACCACACGGCATATGTCTGGCAGATTCTACGCTGGAAGTTAGCATCTACACAGAACACATGAACAAGAAAGTACACATTGGCAAGATTGAAGCAGACCAGTGCAAAGGTGGAACTGGGGTGCAGAGTGGCGGAGGAGGGGCAAGGGAGCATGCCTACATGGAGTCCCGCATGCAGGCAGAGGAGACATGCATGACGGAAGCATTGCATTACTTACACATCAGAACCATGTACACGTCACATGTAGCAGCAATCATGCAGAACACATCCCACAAGTGAAACACACACATCCTCAACAAACACGCATCAACACTCACTGGACTGCGCATCAAAGTCCAGCATCTCTCCCACTCCTTCGACCAATTCAGGTGGTATGAACTCCGCAACGAGAGCCTCATGCGGAGTGAGCTCTTCCTCCTCTGGTGCAGGCCCACCGCCAGTCACCAGAGTCAAGTTGTAATTAGAGGCACGCTTAGCCTTAGTGCTGCGCTTGATGTCATTCCAACGCTTTTTGCACTCCTGCGCCGTGCGCACCTCATGGCCGAATGAACTGACATGTTCCGCAACATGCTTCCAGTGGGTGTCACGTTGGGCAGCCGTAGTCTGACTATTGGCACCCACTAGCATGTCACGGCTGTGGCCCCGCACGTAGTCCAAGAGGAAGTCCAGTTCCTGCTTACAGAAAGGCTTCTTCCTCGACGTGCAGGAGGTCGTGGCTGTGTGTGGGGTCCCAGCCTGTGCTGCAGGTGCAACCTTCCTCCTCTTGGACTGTGGCGCAGACCCTGGCTGGCTAATGCCGCCCTGACCAGTATGGCCAGTGGGTTCGGTGGATTGAGCCAAGGGAGTGGCGGGTGGAGGGATGACCAAAGGCCTGACTTGTGTCAGTGGTAGCTGGGTGCCCACTAATGGACCCTGCGCAGCAACATCAGCTGTGGCAAGGTCATTGACCGCAACGGTCCTGGTTGGCAGACTCACAACCGGGGTGCTGTTGGGTGCATCTGCCCCTGCACTTGCCAACACCCGGCTTTTCGGGGCAGCAGATGACATGACTGCCCCAGGGACACGTGTCTTGGTCTGAGCAGCCCGGCGTGCCCCTATGGTTTCCCCCCTGGCCTGTTGGAGATCTACCAAGGGCTCTTCAAGTGCCAACGCAGCCTGCGCTGGCAGACCCTGAGCCTGGGTGGCGGTGTCCACAGCTGCACCTGCAGCTACCACTACCCTTGGGCCCGTGGCAGTCGATGGAACGGACTGCCGGGTCGAACGGGTGCCAGTGCCAGATGCAGGAGCTGCATCCCCCGGAACCACAGGGGGTGGTGGCATGACTGCACCGACACATGGCACAACATTGTGCTCAAGTGGCGCACCCCTGCCTCTTCCCCCTCTGTGGCTGCCCTGGACACCCTGGAGTCCCCCTACTCCCTGGTCACCATGGCCACGTCCCCGACCACGCCCGCCATGAGGAGGATGCCCAGCTGAGGCGCCCCTCACCTTTGGTGCCCTCCAACCATGACACAGATGTAGTAGTGCTGGCACAGATGGAGTGGTGCCAATGGGAGGTGTACACCACAATTGACCTGGGCAATTGGGGTGAAGGGGGTGGGAAGCAAGATGTTAACAGCCCCCCTGCACCTGCAAGGCTGTATGTGACCCTGGTGATGTGGTGACGGGTCACGCAACGCTCAGGCACCCCAAAACTGCAGTAAAACCGTGCACGCAACCCTGCAGCCTACGTGCGTGGATTCAACCTCCCGCAGTACGCGGTGGCACCCAGTAACACGAATAACGCGTACGCGTGGGACACGCAGGCTACTATGACATCGAAAATGGGTGCGATACACAGGGGCACCCGCAGTGGGAAAAAGAGCGTGTGCGACTCACCGTCTGACTAGCGCGATGCAGAAAAACACACGTAGCCAATACCCCCACCAAAAGAAGAGATACGTCCTTGATAGCTGTGAAGTTGTGATGGCGCGCGAAACAGGAAGCAGCAACACACGTCGGTCTCCACGAAAGGCACGTACAGCGAACTGCTGGGCCCGCTCACCTTTAACCCGTGCTGAGGGAAACGCACGCGCGCGTCACGTCACTTACGCGCATGGGCCCTTTCCTCGTATTACACGCGGACGTGCAGTTTTTCATGCGCGCTGAAATGCCCATGCACGCCTGTACGCGTCACGTCACAGGGGCGCTTGCGCTTGAGGGGCCTTCTGTCCAATGAAAATGCGTATGCGTGCAGACGCGCTTACGAGCTAAGGGCCTTTCCTCGAATTACACGCTGACGTGCCGAATTTTCACGTGCCAAATCACTCCGTATCAAGCTGGCCACGCGTAAGCACACGGAAGACCACGCTCCTGCCCAGAAGGCCGAATTACTGCCCCCCAGAGCCCCGAGCACGCCCCCACCTGCCATCTGCTGCTGCCTGACTGCCTGCTGCCCACGTGCCCTGCCATTTGCTGCCTGCACATCAGCCATGGGTGCTGTTGCTGTGACCACCCCTGCTGGAACCGAAGACTCCCGACTGGGATTCCATCGCTCCACAGCCCAGCCCCAGGACCCAGTTGCCCACCCACTCCTGCCTCTGGGGTTGTCATGTCGGGGCAAACACCATCTGAGACCACTGACAACCCCCGGCCAGAGAGGCAGAGGGGCACCGGCTTCAGTGCCACCGAAGTTGGTGTCCTGGTGGAGCAAGTCCTGGGGCAGTATGATGCCCTCTTCGGAAGTTCCCGCGCCGACAAGGAAGGACGGACTCTGATCTGGACTGACATCGTGACTGCCATCAACGCGGAGGGGGTGGCAGTCCGCGACTTACAACATGTCAAGAAGCGCTGGGAGGACTTCAGGTCCAGGACCTTGAAGGCAGCGGATGCCAAGGGGCGCCGGGGCCACTTGTCGGAAGAACAGATGAGGGTCCTGGAACGCATATCCCCAGCGCTCCACATCCAGGTCCTTGAGAGGCAGACCCGTCTGGAGTCGAGCGGTAAGTGTACATGCATCCTGATTGTGAGATGTGCTTGTGGTGATTTTTCAGTAGTGTGCAGGTTGCACATCTGTTTGTATGGGGTCGGGTATGGGTGGGGGTGTACAGGGCCGTGGGGCTAACACATGCGAGGGCTGGAATGTGTGAGACATGGATGGTGCTTGTGTGTGTAGGCTTGCATGCCAAATGCAGTTGTGTGGGTACACATGTTTGGATGAATGTGTATGTAAGTAGACATGTCCGTGATGTCACGCATGTATGTTGTTTTCAGCTGCATGTATCAGCACTGTGTACATGTGCATGTGTGTGTATTTGACAAGGGTGCAACAGTGATGCAACATGGATGCATGTGACAGCGGTATGTGGAAGCCTGATCGGCAGATGTGACATGGATGCCCATCTGAACACTGCGACACTTGTCAGAGGTGTACACATGCATGCAAGTGTGGTGGTGTGTGTACATGTGTGGTGCACTTCCTGTGTTGCATGTGATGTCTGGCTCACCTTTGCCTGCTCATGCTGTTGTATGTGTATGGATGGTGCTGGCAGTTGCGATATGGCTGTGGTATGGCTCATGTGTGCGAGTTGAAATGACATGTGTGTTGGGGATTGTGATGACATGTCTGAGGTTTGCCAATGCCACTCATGTACAACTGTCATGTGTGTATGTGTCCATTGTACAGTGCCCTGATGCCTGTGTTTTATTTCTCCCTGTCTGCAGCGTCAACTGATGAAGAGGGCGGAGAAGGTGCTGTGGAGCACAGCAGCGGGGATCCCACCACCAGCCGGAGACGCAAGGCCACGCTCCCCTCCCATGTTGTCATCTCGTCGGGGAGTGAGTAGTCTGGTGCCGCGTCCCAGGCCGCAGCTGCCGGGGGGAGGTCCAAGAGGCGGAGGTTGGAGTTGGACTCCTCGGCAGCAGAAGGGGCAGCTGGGACCCCACAGGGCCCAACAGGGGAAGATGGCACGGAGTCATCCAGGTTGGTGGGGGGTTTGGTGGAGGAGGAGGCCGTGCAAGCAACAGAGACGGGGTCTGGAGGTGGGGATCCCACTGGTGCTAGTGGTGCAGTGCAGGACCAGGGACAGGAGGCAGCACAGGCCGCCGCGGAGGTGCCTGTGTGCAATCCTGTCCCTGATCCTGTCCCTGCATCATCTTGCACCAGCAGGGATGCCTACGTCCAGACCCGTTTTCAGGCAGGGGATGAGCTCACGTCAACTGGCCTTCCTCTGCCTTCGGACGTGGCTATCCGGGTCCGGGTTGAGCCTGTTCTGAGTGGTGTGGCGTTGCGTCAACGGGCCATGCGAGGTGACCTGGAGTCTTTTCATGAGGAGACTGCACATCATCTCGAATGGCTCGTTGACCGCGTCAGCCTGCTGGGACAGGTCACCCAGGCCGGATTCCTCCGTATGATGGGGCTTGCTACGACCCCCTCCTCAACTGAACCCCCTACGCGCCAGTCGTCCTCCGTGCCATCTTCCCACCCATCAGTCACCTGGGTGCCCTGTGGAGCTGCCTCTGACGGTGCGGCCAGGCTGGTGGAAGAGGCATCCCTGCCACAGTCGGGAGTCGGACGTCCAGCAGGGGTGGCCACATCAACGACTGCTCCCCAGCCGGCGGAGGATGTGAAGGCAGCAGGAGGCAGTGCACGGGCAGAGGCACAGCAGCAGCAGCAACGTGGTGGGAGCCATGAAGGCTCGGGGCCTTCAACATCAGAGGGGCAGGCATCGGCCGGAGGGCAGGAGGACCCAGGACAGAGAGTGTCTTCCGTGTGGCAGCAGTTGGGCCACGCCATAGATGCGGAGCGGCAGCGGGCGGAAGAGGCACGGCTCACAATGGTCAGGGCGGAGAACTCCATGCGGAGGGCCCTGAGGCGGGCCGAGTGCCTCGAGGCAATCCGCAGGGGTTTGGAGGTGGACACGTCGACGGCCCTGCGGTCCCTCGGGGCCATGGAGGAGGACCGCCTCCGGGACATTGAGCAGGAGTTCGATGATGCCCTGGCCCGGGACATACAAAAGTGAGCCGTCAAACTAGCCCGCTGCCCTTGTACATAGTTATGTAGGTAGTGTTAGGTTTCATTTTTTTTGGGATTTATTTTGGACCTTTCGGACATTGGCCACATTTTTGTATATAGTTTATTTTATTAGTGAGTGTAGTTAGATAGGTTTCCTTTCTTTTGTTGGGATAATGGACCCTGGCTTGTTTGTATGTACATAGTTCACTGTTGGATTGTATTTTTCTTTCACATTTTAACCATGGAGCAATGGCTTTCTTTTTTATTTCCCATTGGATTTTGTTTTGTGGACAGTGACTTTGGACATTACTTTGGATTTTGATTTTTGGTTTTGCTTTTTTTCACGGACATGCTTCTTTTCATTTTTGTACATTCACATTTATGTTTCTTTATTTTTGATTCTATTTATGTTTCCTTTAATACATATTTTTTATCATACTTCAATGTGTAGTATCATCTCATTGGTTTCATGCATATCATGATATGGGTTTTGAGATTCACTGACACCCGTTGGGTGTATGTGAGGGAAATGTGTTTTTTCGGAACTTGCATTTGGTGTTCTGTCATGTAATTGCCAATTATGAGTGGGTGGATGCAATACTTGGGTGGGTGTTTTGCATTTGGAGGCTGACCATAGGGACCAGGGATCTAGATTGTGATGACATGTTGGCTGGGGAACATGAGTTGGACATGGGTGGGGGCCTGCTGTAACGCTCACCTGATTCCCACGGAGGCGCAGGTCTGGCTTCGAGTGCTGATGCTTCTTCAATGGTGAAGCGCAGGACTTTGAAGATGGACAGGAAGGGCCCTCTACTCTGGCTTCTCCGGCTCGCAGGAATATTCCCCTGTGCGTGAAAAGGGAGTATTACCTACTGACTGAGTTATGCTCAAGCCTCCCACTCTCTTCCAACCCTCCACGATACCCTTCCACGATTCCCCGTGAAGTCTCACCTTAGGGTCAGGAAGGATGAGCTCTCCATCCTGCTTCTGATGCAGGGGCGCGTTGAAACCCAGTTACTTCACTGGATTGAGGATTATGGGAGTTCAGGTAAGCTTGACTATTCAGGTAAGGCTCTGTAAAAGTTCTGTTGCAAGTTCAAAAGTCCAAGCTTAATAATAATGTTCATTATCTTTTTCCCCTTAGGGGCCGGGGTTCGGAATGCCGGAGATATGGCGCCGACCCGAAGTGATACGTGCAGTTCCAGTAAATGACAGGTAAGTTCTGGATGAGCGCTCGGGTAATGTCTTTGCATTCGCTCATTCAATGTCTTTGTCTTTTTTCCCCATAGGGGCCGGGGTCCGGATGCCGGGAAGCGGCAAGACCCGAAATGAAATGGGAATGACCCAACAGGAAAGACTTAGAAGGAAACTGAGCTTTTCCTATTCCCTTCCTTCTCTCACCTTGTTCTTGTCTTTCTCTCTAGGTTCTGGGAAGTGGCTGTGGATCCGGATGATCGCTGCTGAAGATGGTGGCGTCCAGGAAAGGTGAGTGAAATGCAGCGCTGCAGCGATCGTAGCGAAATGCTTTTAAAATGATGTCTTCCTTTTCAGGATCGTCGGTGTGATGCCTCTGTGGTGCTGATTTAGCAGGTAAGGTCTTTTGTCTCCCTTTGCAGGTGACCCAGGATACTGACAGGCGTGGCTGAGGTCCAGATGCAGGAGCTGACACGGTGAGTGTCCAGCTGCGAGGAGCAGAACAACGCGAAGCGTGAGTTGCTGATCGGGTGTGGTTTAAATAGCTTTGGAAGAAGTTCCAAGTGTGTATCCTTCCTCCGATCAGGTATGTATCCTTCCCCGACCACACCCGGGTGGAAAGTAATCCCACAGGTAAAGTAGGTCCATTCAGGCCTCAAGAGGGCCTGGATGTGGCAGCATGGTCTGCATCAGGTAAGTGCACAATAAAACACTTGAACACATGTCTAGCTTTATGAGCCTGGCGCCTAAGGCGCCAGGACAGGGGTCCAACATGAGCCTGGCGCCTAAGGCGCCAGGACTGCGTCCAAAGGGCCCCAGCTTGGGCCCGCTGGCACTCCCCTGGGGGAAATGATGCCTGCGTCTGGGGTTGCTGGGTCGGACCTGGCTCCTTGGAGGTAGGCATCATGACACCTGCTGGCAGGTGCCCCACAGTGCTGGGGGGTGGGGGGGAGGGGAACATGAGTTGGACATGGGTGGGGGCCTGCTGGCAGGTGCCCCACAGTGCTGGGGGTGGGGGGGTTGGGAGACATGGGTGGGGGCCTGCTGGTAGGTGCCCCACAGTGCTGGGGGGGGTGGGAGACATGGGTGGGGCCTGCTGGCAGGTGCCCCACAGTGCTGGGGGGTGGGGGTGCAGGGGAACATGAGTTGGACATGAGTGGGGGCCTACTGGCAGGTGCCCCACAGTGCTGGGGGGTGGGGGGGTGGGAGACATGGGTGGGGGCCTGGTGGAGGGTGACCCTGCACTGCTGGGGGGTGGGGGTGGTGGTAGACATGGGTGGGGGCCTGGTGGAGGGTGACCCTGCACTGCTGGGGAGTGGGGGTGGTGGGAGACATGGGTGGGGGCCTGGTGGAGGGTGACCCTGGTGGCTGGGGGTGCAGGGGGACATGTGTTGGTGGGCAGTAGTGCAAGTTGACATGTGGGTTGGCTGTGGGGCATGGCCATGGTGGATGGGGTGCCTGCAGGACATGTGCAGGGTAGGCCCCTGTGGTGTGAGCCACCTGCAGGGGCCGTGGAGGGTGTAGAGGGAACACCTGGGAGGACCCACATGTGCAATTCACGTGTGGTGCTCCCCGTGCACCCCTGTAATGCACGTACCCTGATGAGATCGCGTGTGGAACTTCCCGCGCACCCCTGTAATACACGTACCCTGATGGAATCGCGTGTGGAACTTCACGCGCACCCCTGAAATACGCGTACCCTGCTCGCACGGGGCCAATCGCGTGTGGAACTTCCCGCGCACCCCTGAAATACACGTACCCTGCTAAAATCGCGTGTGAAACTTCCCCCGCACCCCGAAATACACCTACCCTGCTGAAATCGCGTGTGGAACTTCCCGCGCACCCCTGAAATACGTGTACCCTGCTCGCACGGGGCCAATCGCGTGTGGAACTTCCCGCGCACCCCTGAAATACACGTACCCTGCTGAAATCGCGTGTGGAACTTCCCGCGCACCCCTGAAATACACGTACCCTGCTCGCACGGGGCCAATCGCGTGTGGAACTTCCCGCGCACCCCTGAAATACACGTACCCTGCTGAAATCGCGTGTGGTACTTCCCGCGCACCCCTGAAATACACGTACCCTGCTGAAATCGCGTGTGGTACTTCCCGCGCACCCCTGAAATACGCGTACCCTGCTCGCACGGGGCCAATCGCGTGAGGTACTTCCCGGGCACCCCAGTGATACACGTAGCCCGCTTGCCGTGCTGGTACAGGGTTAGCGCAGCTCTTTGCGCTGGATTTGGGATTTTGATGGCTTTTCCCTGCGCGAGAGGCGTTCTTGGGGGCGTAGCTGGCGCTGCTGCAGGGTCGCTGCGCCACTGTGCGCCACGGCTGGTTTTGGTGGCTGGAATCCATGAATACGCTGTGCGCGGAAATGGATTTTAGTGCACGCGGCTGGCGCAGGGATTCGCACGCGCACACTGTGCGCCAGCCGCGTGCGCCACTTGTGCGCTGCATTCTATGAATTACCCCCTTTGTCTGTGACCATAAGGGCCGCAGTTAAAAGTCCTGAAGAAAGCAGAGTGTGGTTAATTCCGCTGAAACTGGTTGACTAACAGTGGTCTGGGCTGATTACCCGACCCCCTGACCCATAGAAATAATATTGGGCTTGGTTAAAAAATATCAATATTGTAGTTTTTAAACTAGCAGTACAAGCGAACATAGAGATGCATATGATAAGAGTTGATTACCAATATGCTCTCGAATTTTTTGAAATCTGATAAGTCACACTATTTGGAAGCAATAAGAATAAAAAGTATATATAGAAAATTGACTTCCAACACAAGTGTGCTCCTATTTGAGTGCATTAGGAAAGTAATGAGAGAGGATAGGGCAAGCTTTTCTCTTCTATCCCCTAACCCTTGTAGGCGATGCATCAGCGTACTACTAGGGCTAGTTACATACATTCAGGGATAAGAAGTGATTCTGTAGGGACATTTAGCAATTTGTAGGGAACTGAGCTTTAGGAATAAATTGAAGAATACATGTTTTCTGTCTTTTGTTTTGCTAAAACTTTGAGTGGGTAGAGACAGGATGTGTTAACCCATCGACTTTAGTTGTGACAAACAGTTTATAATAAACCTTTTACACTAGATAACCGATGCACACAATAAAATTCATGTAGAATCGCATAGCATCCGATAATCACCAGTTACCTATTAAATATTAAATCATAAAATGTATCACTTAACATTTTTAAATCTGATTGACAAAAGTTTAAAGCAGCATCCGAAAACCAGAACAGTAAAAATAATCCAAAATGGCAAATAATAACTGCACCTCTTTGCAAGGGAAAACAAGGTTTATTACATGCTAAAAGGTCTGAGACGGTCTTGTAGAACCAAACTGACACAGAGCTTGTCACTTCTCAAGAAGTTAAAGGTTATATAGCGGAATACAGCAAAATCTGAATACATAGGTTACAATGTTATCCTACCACCCTCATTGGCTACCACATATAGAGCATGCTAATACACCCTTGTAGTCCCTGTACCGATTGGCCATATCTTATCTAAACCCATTGCTCTAGGCACATCACCCACTACATCGTCACTAGCAAATCCAGGTACGGGATTGATCATTTACACTTATTGACACACTAATACATTGAGACCAACATGTCATGTGCACCCCTTGGATAAAGATGTGTTCGAATTAAACTGGTGAGGCCAACTATACTTTGATAAGACAATAGGGCTTCTCATTGTACAAGAACCCGCGGTGCACATAAGCTGCACCTCCGACCTTGTACTAAATGTATTGGCACCACCTCTGCTCCTCCTGTCCCAAATCTTAGAACTTTCAAGACACGGGTCCCCCCTTATCTTTTTCAAACCCCAGGTGCCCAGTAATGACGTGACCAGGGCACCGCTCTTCAGTCTGAATTTCAGGGATTCATTAGTGTTTGATTATATGTGTGATTGTAATTCAAATGGGATGACCGCTCTTGGGTGGGGCAGTAGTGCCGTAACTCTTGGTCTAGCCTCTTGGCATCACAAGACCTCATGCCCTTTTCTCAGGAATTTTGTCCTTCAAAGGCCCCATCCCTTCCCGCTCTAATTCCAACTAACATTCCATTCCCATCATGTTCAGGCCATGTGCAGCTCGATCCAATTAGTATTTATCTGTGCATCACGGGCGCCTCTGACCTTGGCTTGGCAGAATCTTCCTCAATCTGCCTTAATCCTCCCCTCACCCCGTTCAAGTAATCCAGAATAGAACTGCAAGACTTATCCCTGGCCTCAAGCCCAGGGACTGCATCTCTCCAGCCCTAGAATCTCTCCACTGGCTCCTGGTTGCTGTGAGGATCAGATTCAAGACCCTCTGCATCATCTACAAGTTGTTCTGGGGCCTGGGATCCCGCTACATCCAGCTCTCTGTCCCTAAATACCAACCCGCTAGTGCCCTTCAATCTTTTAGCGCCAACTCTCTGAAGATCAGATGCTTTTCCAAGCAGAGATTGGGGGGTAGATCTCTCTCTTCCACACGTTCCTCTCTCTGGAATGGCCTCCCCGCCCCTCTCAGACTTAAGATCTGGAAAGTTTCTCAAGACATTTCTTTTCTCCTGCCCCTTCCCTCTAGCCCTCCCCTTCTAATGTCCCCCTCTGCCTAATTCTGACTGGCTGTCTGGTTCATTCTGATTCATAGAGGGCATCAGACCCTTCTAAAACTGTCTACTCTGCACTTGGTCTCCCCTGATCCCCCCCCTGCACTTGCCAAAACTGGATCCCCCCTGCATTGGTCTGGCTGGCCCTGCACCCGTTGAGCCCATCTAGGCCTGTTCCTCACATCAATCATCAACAAGACACTCCTGAGCATTGCCCATAAACCTTATTGAATGCATCCAGGATTAATGTCAAATATCTGCCTCAAAGCAGCCCCAACGGGATGGCCACATCAAAATTGCAAAGCATTGTCTCAAGGTCTTGTCCCACCTGCCTGTCCTCCACCAAACCCAATGTAAAGCATGCTTAGTTTGTATGTCTGGCAGCAGATCTGTTAAAAGTTGCAAATCTCTCTCTATAAACACTACCCAGGAGCTGCCAAAGGGTTGGCCTGCCTAAGGTGAGGGGCCATGGTGTAACATGCCTCACATCCATAGGCCCCCATGAGCTTGCCCTCCTTGCTGAGGAGTGCAGTGGACAAGGCCCATGAGGCACCTAAGGTGGCCAGCTGGTGAACATAGAGGTTTCTGCCACCACAGAGGAGTGTGGTTGCGGATGAGAGTAGAGAAACAAGCTGTCTGAGGCCAACCCACAATATCTCACCTCAATCTTCTTATTTGTGAGTTGCACAAAATGAGACTTCTGTCAAGTCTTCACTACAGACTGTAAAGCCAGTAGCTCTACCAAATAGCAACTTTTGGGTTGAGCATTTCCTGGCATATTTGTAGAAAAGTGGTTATGCTCGCCATCCTGTCATGAAAGGAGGGAGCATAGGAAAGGTCATCCACCCACTTATTCTCGTCAGTATCTGGGTCCTTCTTTGCCAGCAGGTATATTGGAGGCTGTAGGGTGGCCAGTGGAGCAGTAGGAATCTTGGACCCCCACCATATACGGGAACTATTGTAGGACCCTGCAACCTCACTGACAGGAGAGCTAGAAATTAAAGCATGTCCGAGAGGTATGGTAGGACCACAGGTCCTACATGAGTGGCAGGTGCAGGCAAGCTGCTATGCATTACCTCCTTATTGAGGTTCTTCAGAAGACCTGTCATCTGATGGCATCTCATAAGGCCTACGAACTGATCAAATAACCTTTATTCATAAGCCTGGGTGGAGCTCTGTGACAGAAACAGTGGTTTAGACAGAGGAGGAGTGTCCAAGTTAAGGTGGGCGTGTCCCAAATGGCTGATACACCAGGGAAAACCATGGTTCAGAGTATCCCCTGGATGTACTGAAATGAGGATATGCTATCTACTAGGAAGTTAGCCCCAAGGACCACGCCACACTTGGTGTGAAATCATGTCTATAAACCATTGGAGGTCATTTGATATGATTTTTATTTTTTGTGTTTTTATATAAAGGAGGAACAATGCTCTTTTTGAACACAAAAGAACATACAATAGATAAGAAATCAGATTTGACAGGAAGCAGTGATATTTTTACAATGGGGTGAGTTTGATGGACATTCTGACCAGGTTGTGAAGAGGAGTAAATGGAACAATCCCCAGGAACAATACATAAGAGGACATACATAGGTTAAGGACAACGAACATTGGGCATTTTTAAGTGCAGGTAGGCAGTACAGCCTGCCGTGCTTGAGATGTGACCATGATGGGTGAAGTGCTAAAGTGGAGGCAGAGGAAGGGAGGGACAGAGGCAGGTTAGAGGCAAGGACAATTTTTAGCTAGCAGGCAAATGAGAGGTAGGTTAAGAGGGTAGCTCGCAGGCGAGGGTGTAGGCTTTTAGTTTGGTTTTGAACAAATCTGTGTGGACTGTTTCTCGGATGTCCGGGTGAAGAGAATTTCATGCAAGTGGAGCAAGAAAAGAGAAAGACCGGAAGCGAGAGGAAGCACAGGGAGGGGACGAGGATAAACCAAGGTAGTCAAGGAGCAAGAGCAGAGACTATGAGAAGGCTTTTAGAGTTGGATAGATACAGTGGTGCCTTACCACGGATAGATTTATGAACCAGGTGTCTGACCCTGAGTTTCGTCTACACAGCAGGGCTTGAAACCCGCTGCAAACTTTGAAGGGGAAGAGCTGCATCATAACATAAATGACTAAAAAGAATCACTGGGCAAAGGCTGCCATTTTGTGTTTGGGGTTATGGTAGGTAAAGCACCCTCTGAGCAGGGCTGTCATGCACACGCTTCATGCTTCCACTGGCACCCAGACATGGGTGTACAGCGCTGGTAGTTGTGATGGTGACTTGGACACACTCACTCACCGTGGCGCTGCACTCTTTGACATCCATGGTGGCGTATGACATCAGTGAGTGAGTTTGCTGGGCTAGCCCATGAGTTTGTTTCCTACTGGTCACGCGAAAACAAGTTTAGGTAGGTCCACGCTCGCATTGCTTCTCAATCAGGTTCCTCCTGTGAATGAGTGGTGTTTCATTACCTTCTGCTATTTTATCTTGATTGATACATTTGACCTCTGCTGTTGTTATTTGAACTACCTCTGCCTTCTCTTGTTCTGCTGGTCATTATTTCTTGATATACCTATTATTCTGACTCCGCCTTGGAACACAGACTACCTTTTTGTCTTTTCCTAAATTGCCTGTTGTTGTTGCCAGTGAGATTTGTGTCTGTTTCTTAAACTTTCATGGTTGTGTTCTATTTGAAAACCCTGCTACCTGGAATCCTTGACTGTGCTGGACTCGGATGCTAATCTTTCAATCTGCTTCTTAGCTCTGGAGCCGCTGTTGTTACTTGCATCCCCGTTGCGCCAGGGGTAGACCCTTGTGGACTGTGGTTCGCGGGACTAGTTGCGACGGTTTCGGCCAGCGTGAGGATCGCACAGGCAGTTGCCTGATCTATGGATCTGACACCCACATTGATCATATAGGAAGATCTTCTCTTTAACTGTCTGGTAAGTGTTTCTTCTTGCTTCCTTCTTGCAGTCTGGAATTCATTTGTTGCAGTGTTGGTTCTCGTTCCTGATGCTGATCTTTTCACCTAATAGCTCATGAAAGGGTGTTTGCTAATATCACTCTGACAAGGGTATTAGAGGAAAAGTCTAAGTGGAAGTTGTAAGATAACATAACAAGGGGACTACATGAGTCCCTTGGTTTGAAGGCTCCCATTTAGGCCTAGGCCCGATGAAATAGCATGAAAGCCCCTCACTACAAGCACTGTTTAATGTTAAAGGTATTTGTACCACACACCATCACCACCGGAGTGATCACCAGGTGCTCTGGCAGATCTGAAAAGGAGGGTGTGAAAAAGGAGGGGAGTGCGGGGTTAGTAGGGTGTAGTGGGAATGGGAAAGTGAGAGTTGTGATGTCTTGTTGACAGTTTCAGTTCAGTTTGCACCGTTCGCTGAGCTTAAGTGCGGTTTTCGGGTCTGTTCGAATTCCCATGTGCTGTTGTGCCGGGTTATTCGTTGTTAGTCTGTTGTTGCAATGTTGTGAAGTACATGTGGACTGCTGTGCAGAGAAGTGGTTGTGTGAGTTTCTGTATGAGAAGTGTATGCAGAAATTTGAGGTTTTAGAGTTGGGTTAGCAGGTTTTTCTTTGCCTTTCCGTTTCTGCGCTTAGCATCTATGATTACCCTGTGTACTTGGCTGATGCAGGCATGTTTCCCACGCCATGGGGTTAGCAAAGTTTAGGTAAGAGGATTTTGGTCCCTCCCTGACCCCTCCCGTGTGGGATCCTTACCTACCTTAGTTTCCTTTGTGGACTAGCAGTATGTGGGCATGGGTGGTCGGGGTGGCCCCCTGCACCCGCCACCCACTGATTAGGGAAGATTAATTTAGGAGTCATGGGTTTCTCCCTGGGATTCTTGCTTCCCACTGGGTCTATGCTTCCTAGTCATTTCCTTCTGGTTCTCAAAATGGTAGACAATGAGAAAAACACACTTAGATTTGTGATTCCTAGATAGTGGGGAAAAAAGGCCTGGGTTTCACAAAGTGGTAGACAATGAGAAACACACCTAGATTTGAGAGTTCCTAAATAGTGGGAGAAAAGGCCTAGGTTTCAACAAAATGGTAGACAGTGAGATCTTCACGATTCTATCTCGATGTGACACCTGCCAAACTTCACAATTCTATGTAGATATGACACCTGCTAAACTTCACAATTCTATCTTGGTGTGACGCCTGCTAAACCTCACTATTCTATCTAGATGTGGTACCTAGTAAACTTCACAATTCTATCTAGATGAGACTGGTTACAAGATGGCTAACCTTATAGATGTGAGAAGAAAGCTGGCTATGGCGTATAGGGGAAGAAGGCTAAGTGCCTGGGGGCGGGGTTAGAGTATGTAGGAGAATTTGAGGGTTGGTTATAGCCTGGCTATCTAACAAAATGGTTTACATGTGAGCAAAGGCTACCATACCACTGTGGTCTAACATGGGAACAAGCTATGAGATGCAAAAAAATGAAAAGATATATAAATAAATAGAGAGGTTGGTCAGTTTAATAGGGTGCAGTGATTGCTGTCAACACCCCGGCCGCACCCCACGTACCTTGTTAGTCGCTGCTGGGTGATGGTTGCTCGCTTCCCCTCTGACACGTGCAGACATTGTAGGGAGTCGCTTCTACAGGACTAGACCCCATCTTGGCAACCTCCACATAAGGGGCTACACTGGGGAGAGGGTTGCTGTAGTGCAATGAGTCTTGTGGGCCTCTGGTCTGGTCACGGCCTCAGGTGGGATTATGCTTTGGTAACCACCCAGAAGAGTAGTGGGGTGAAGCGTGATAGAACGATGGGTTGCTGCTTGGAGGGGAATCAGAGGGAGCAGGCCACAGTAACAGGGGGCACTAAGTGCCAGACACCACTCTCCTGCACCTTGAGTTTAAAGTGGCATGGGGATGCGTCTACACAAGTGACAATGGAGAAGTCTATGATTTGCGTTTTGGTGGATAGATGAGAATGAAAGGTTAATATGCTAGCGTGGCTGATTGGGGTGGAAGCTTTGGGCAGTATTGGTGGGCACTTGTTGATAGGCGGCTGGCTGCTTGACCTGCTGACACCGACACACACCATCTGGAGATGCTTCTGTAGGAGCTGCCCTTTGCCCTGGGTTCTTAGCTGGGTGCTGCCTTGGGGAGGTACCTTAAATGAGGTGTTCAGGTTACCTCGGCATGAATGGGCCTATCCCCACTGCTCTGGGCATGGGGAGGGGACAGGGCAGGCAAGGGGTTCAGCAGGGGAAAGATGCAGCCGAAATTCATCAACACATCCAATCAATGGTACTTCAAAATTAATTAAATAAAAGCAAACCATGGTGGAGCCGAACAAAGTTAAGTGGTTCAGGATGGAAGGAGGAATCAGGCAAGCAATGGAACATGTAAGGTCATAGGACAGGGGTAGACAGGGGCAGGCAGAGGCACTCACTGGCAGTAGTTCAGTGAGAAAAATGGAGTACGCCTGGATCCAAGCCAGGGAGGGGATTCTGACGAGGGTCATGGTGTTCAGGTCAACTGGCAACTGGGCCTGAACGGGCCTATACCCACTACCCTGAGCGTGTGGAGGGGATGGGACATGGCAGGAAAGGGGTTCAGCAGGTTACAGATGCGGCCAAAATTCATTAACACATCCAACCCATGGTGCCTCAAAAATTAATTAAATAGAAGCAAACCATGGTGCAGCTGAAAATAGTTCATTAAGTGGGTCGGGACGGAAGAAGGAATCAGGCAAGCAACGGAGCATGTAAGGTGTCAGGGAACAGGGGCAGGCAGAGGCACTCACCTGCAGTAGTTCAGCAAGAAGTACAACCCTAAGATGTATGGGTATGTATGTATCGCTACACATGCCTCGCCGAAACACTTTCTGCTAAAATATTTTTAGGTCAAATCACACCGAACATAAAACTAAAACAAACACTGCCATACCAAGCATTCTAGAAGAACTTCCTCGTCGCAGTGGCGGCCATAAGTCCACTGACCATAGAAGGGTTGGGGTCCCCAGCCAAGATAAGCCAAGCATCCGAGGAGAGCCTCATCATCACAGTGGCGAACAGGATCAAGCAAGGAGAACTTCCTCATTGCAGTGGTAACACTGAGCCCGGTAATCGGCAAAGAAGGATTTTAGACTTTGCTAACACCATAGAGCACAGTGGCAAAGAGTAAGTCAAGCTGAAGGGTGGTGAAAGAGAACTTCTGAAACACCAGAAGTGAGTCTTCGTTTGGAAAAAGGGGCCAAAGCTCTTTGAACATATTCTATAGACGCCAGAGGAAGGGAGCCATTCCCCCTTGGCCTTGTTTTGAACTGTGCCATGAAATTCCAAGACATGGGAGACATTCTCCTAATTCCATACTAAGTTGTAGAGATGCCAGGCGAAGAGAGTCATTCCCCCTGGCCTATTTTGGTTGCAAAAGAACATTATATTGATGATTTCCCAAGCGCCAGGAGAAGGGAGACATTCTCCTGGAGAAGGAACTTTTTGTTAGATTATCCTTTAGTTGTAGTGTGAGGGATAGAAGTAGGTTATGACACAGGACACTGGTATAAGATTTGAAGGACATTCTGATAAACCCTTTAGTATTAGTTTTGAAGCAGGGAAACCTCTCTTAGAAACAGGGATAGTGAGGGATTTTTCTCATACAAATCAAATTCTATAACCAAACCCATGCCACCTTTGTGTCGGCTTCCTTCGTTCACACCCTTACATTACATGGAACACTTTGGGAGCCTGATTAGGTCTTCCATGGTCCACTAAATAGTTCACTTTACCTAGTCTTTCAACTATCCGCTAAGGACCAGACCATTGTCCAGTAAGGCTCTAGGCTGTCTAGGCTTCATGATCAGTATTCCTTGGCCTGGGCAAAAATTAAGTCAATCTTTTTGGTCATAAGTTTTGTGGGATATTTTGACCCACTCAGCTGTGCAATGCAGCACAAGGGCCCATCACACCAAGCTCTTAGTGAATTGTACATGGCCCCAAAAATTAAAGAGGAGCAAAGCAAAATTGGCAGAATTGCAGCCTACATATACCTCCACATAGGAGTGATACGGTAAAAGCATGCTGAAAACATAGTTCAGGCACAGAATCAAATTGAATCACTAGAGAGAATCCAGAATGATCTAGACTAGAATAAAGCCTACAGAAGAGCCAAGAATTGGAGGCAGAGTCTAAACATTATGTCACAAAATTAAAAGAAGATCTGGCTCTCCTACAGAAAGAGAATGCAGAGCAAAACACCCAATTACAGGCACTAAAAGAGGAGTGTCAGGAAAGGGTTGACTCTCTGCAACAGAGTCAACAGAAACTGGCGCAACAATTAAATTATAATAGAGCTTGCGCAGAACAGATAGTTACCCTACAAAACCAGATAGGAACCTTGAAAGAGGAAAATAATAAATTAATTATGAGAGACCTACACTCTCAAACTGAATTTGATGAGGAGCATCTGAAATCCAATGCCCAATGCCATCAAAAAAGATAGGGACGACCTGGCTGAACAGAAGGGCACCCTAAGCCAGGCGAGAGACGCCTTAGGCTAGGAAGTAAGCCAACTAGAAACAGAGTTAGAGGGAAGAAAGCTGGCCCTCCAGGAGCCCAATGAATTAAAGACACAGTATGGGAAGCTACTGGGGCATGCCAGACAGTTGGAGGATTCTCTGGAAGAGAACACCCAGACCAAAGATGCTAAAACTCAGGAGGGGAGTCTCCTGCAGCAGAAATTGTCCCAGTATTCCCAAACCATGCAGGAAGTGCAGAGAGACAACGAGGCTCTCTGTGAAAAGAATGATGGACTCCACCAACAAGTAGCAATGCAAGAGCGAATCATTGAGACCAGTAAGGCCTTGATAGAGGAACAAAAGGCTCAGACTTTTGCTTATCACCAGGAAATAGGGGCTGAAAAGGAAAAGGTAGAGAGGGACAGAGCAACCCCTGATCATTGCATAAGGACCCATGTATTCAGGGACCCAAACCCCTTAAAAACCATGAACACTGCCAGCTTCATGTCTACTGGCTGTTATGAGCCGGGGGCCATGGGGATGGCAGAATTCAATAGGGTTGGTAGGTTAGGACTGACAGATCAGCGCCCCCATAGAGATTTATGGACGAGAGTCCCTGTATAGATCCCCAAATGTTAAGGCTGATATCTCTGACCAGGAAAACTCCCATGAGGGGAGAGTCAGGGAATTGGACCCACAAAAATACCACTTCCAAAAGATCAGTTTGTGAAATTTTGTGGGGAACTCCAGGAAATAAAGCCCAAAAACAGTATCCTGAAGACCTCTACCCAGTTAGGGCAGTGGGGGTTCTGGGGTACTCCGCCAATCCTGGGAGCAGGGAAGAGTCACAAGACTCTTCTGAGCACCACAGGAATAGGGAATCTAGGCCCCAACATTCTGCAAGCCCTTCTCAAGCTCACAGAATCATGGAGTGCCTAGAGGGTCATGCACTCCCCAAATATATAATGACCCAGCTGGTGAGGGACTTTCATGAGAAGAGATCACTGGACTGGGTCATAGAACAGGCGACCCACATTTATGAGGTTCAAAAACCAGCAGATAACAAAAACACAAACAAAAAGCCCAAACCAGCCAACACCCCTGCTGCTGCTAAGGTGGCGGAGGTTAAGGTTGCCCCCATTTTAGATCTGGAGATGGGGGGGCCTAAAAATATACCTGTAGAAAATCCATCCAATCAAGGAACCAGAAGGCCCTTGGGCCAATCCCAGGCAGGCGGTAGTCAGGGAGGTCATCCCACAAATAGACCCCTAACTCCTCTGATTACATCGGCCTGCGATACAAGGGTAACAAACCCATCCTGGGGTATGTGTGGACTCCCCCACCCCAGGAAACTTCCTTCCTAACTTTCCCCAGGAGGGCAGTAATCTCCCAAATGCCAGGTTCAGTTTCTTTCCTCGGTACCCTCAAAACCCCAACCTAGAGAACCACCCTCCTTTCTTTCCCCATTTTCCAGAGCCCAGACAGCCCAATCCGGGAGAGGGAAGGCCAAGGGTGGAGGGTTACCCAAACTATCCATATCCAGGGTACTATGGGAGAAGGGATAGCTACCCTTCCCGTGATTCACCTAGGATGGACCAGATACCCCCAGACCAGCCGAAGCGCCAGGTCCAGAACCTGTCCCAGGATCTGGGTCGCATGTTGAGGGCTCAACAGAACCCTCAGATGAACATGGCGGCTCAGAACCCCAGAAACCAAGGGTCTGGTACTCCAGAACAATGACAGGGGGAGCACCCCGGCAACTCACCTGTTCCAGAGGAGGCGGCATGGGGTAAGGGGGGGTGTAAAGCACTAGAGGATACTTCCGTCCTCACTTGTGACAAGCCCCTGGAAAAGCAGGAACCAGAACAAAAATCTCCTGCCCCCGAAATCTGCAACCCAGGGAACAGAGGGTGGGTAGGATAAACAAAGAACCCAAAAAGGCCCATTTTGTGGAGGAGGTTAGTGTCCTCCAATTTGAAGGAGAGGAATCCTCAGAGAATTCTGGGAAAAAGATCTTCTCCTTCAGAGACGGCGGAACTCCTCCCAAAGAAAAAAGGGTCCCAAGAGATCCTAATGAAGACTGGGGGGATGTGGAGACTGAGGCAGAATCGCCCATTATTGAACCCCAGCATGATAATCAAGGAAACCACACTGCCCAAACCTATTCTGGTGACTGCCTCCAAAAGAGGGGGGGGGGTGGGTGGCCCAGAATCAGAAAAAGGGGAGCCCAAAACTCCCCAAATACCCAACTGTCACATTTTTCTTGAAGATCCTCAAGCTCCAACACAGAATCATGCCCAAGCTACTCCTGTGATGGAGTCAAGAATCAGGAAATTAACCAACCAACTGGCCCAAAATGCACATTATCTTTGCCCCCTTGAGGAGAAGGAGGGAAGATTTTATGCCCCGGTCCAAATACAAGGGCAGTGTATAGTGTCGGCACTGGTGGACACTGGATCCCAAGCCACTCTTCTGTCAAAGAGGGCCGTTGAGCAGCTAAATTCAGAAAGCGGGAAAAGATACCCGATCCCTCTCACCCCTCTTCCTGGACAACTCCAGAACTTCAACGGGAATGAAATTCCTGTCCAGGGGACTGCGGATCTGGAAATTAAAATCAGGTGACACAAAGTGAAACACCTGGTTATAGTCATGACTCCGGAGGGCGCACCCTGCCTACTGAGGAATGACATCCTGCGAAGGTTGTCCCCCCTAATAGACTGTGTGAACAAGGTCCTCTGGACCCAGACTAACCGGCCAATAAAATTAAAACATAGTGTCAACCATGTTAGTTTAAATGGCACATGCCAATTGGTTGAACAAAAACATGATCATATTGAGTTCCATTTTCAGAACAACCAATTCCCCGATGTGACAATAATTGCTGTAGGACAACAAACTGGTGATGGGAACTCCTCTCCTATTCTGAAAATCAACCTTCCCTCCAGTTTAAGTGGCATTCCAAACTGGAAGGAAGTACTCTGAAATTCTATACTGATTCACAATCGGAAAATCCCAACTCCATAGTCAAGAGTGATGAGAAACCAGCTCAAAGTTTAGCTGACATTCAGAAAATTAGAGAACAATTATTCGTCGCTATTGAGTTAAATGAGGGGAAGGAATCAGTTCTCACCCGAGTGTGCGTGAACAACGGTAAGAGCTTCATCAGTGAAGCCATGTTCCGAAAACTCCCAAAACATCCAGTCATTCCCACATTTAAATTGATTGATAAATGGGAAATGGACCTGGAAAAATTTCTATAGGCAACAAAAGCATAGTACATATTTGTTGGGTCGTGCAAGATGCCCCTGCTGCATTCTATTTAGGCAGTGACATTCTCAATCGTTTTGCCATTAATTTGAACCTGAACCTGATAAACTACAAAGCCTGGTCCCGATTAGGGGGTAATCCCATGGACTTTGATGATTCAGAAAAATAATTTTGGTCTGCCCAATTGCCGGCGTATACAATTGAAGCTCAAATTGGAGAGGAAGTCAGCATCCCAAGACGGACACAACGATTCCCACTTGAATTAAAAATTAAAAGAGGACAGAAACTGTAAAATCCTGACGCATTTGTTCACCTCAATGCCCATCTCTAACAGCAAGGTTTGGGGTTAAACCCAACCCCATTAGTCAACGTAGAACACACCTGTGATGCTGGAAATGGATTGGAGGGACAGGGCCTCCCTGGCCTTGTCCTGTAGTCCTTTTCATTTGTGTTATGTATGGTTTTCTGCCCAGGAGTCCATATGGGACTCCTGGCAGTGCAGCTCTTCCTGTTTTTGGTTTGGTGTACAGACCCATGGGATACCCTTATGGTACCCATGGGTGGGGGTGCAACCCTGTGCCCCTAGTGTATGTTTCTGGGCACCTGTGTGTGGCCCACAGAGTAGGGTATAGGCTGGTGGCAACTCCATGCTGAATTTGACAGGTGCTCCGAGTATCCTCCATTTTGGGATATCCAGCCTCTGCCATTGGAATCAGTTGATTCCTGATAGGAAACAAGATTGCCCCTGTGTCCTCTTGCTTTCTATTGCCCGTTACCTTGCTTTCCCAAACTCCTGGGAAGCCCTGACTCTGTCCATTCCCCCTGACTGGCTGTTGGGTGGAAGTTCATATATGGTGTTTTTGTGAAGTCCAGGCCAGACTGGCTGGAGCCTTCCCAGTGACTGTAGGTTGTGGGTACACCCTGTGGGTGGAGTCTGGGTGAATGGAGTGTGTGAAGAATATGCACTTCTTGTTGTGGATGTCTAGTTTCTGGTGTTTGACACAATGACTGAGACAGCCCTGCCCGAAACTGGGTATGAATGCAGTGTGTAGTGTTGAATGGTGTGGTACTTGTCCGAATCCACATTCTGTGTTGTGAGTGTCTGGATGGAGAAGAATGGCCTGAATGCACCGTGTGCCTGATTGGCTGACTGACTGCCGAATGCCCTTCGTAGTGATTGGCTGCTGAAGTGTGACCCTGCAGAATGAATGGGAGATCAACAGTATATCTGGGGACCTCTCACTGCTAGGAATCGTGTTCAGAAGTGTTCAGCTGATGTCCAAACTACGAATGGCTGGGTACCTGTCCCAATACACATAACTTGTTGTGAGTGTCTGGAGAGAAGTGAATGGCCTGAATGCACTATGCACCTGATTGGCTGCCTGCCTGCATGAATGCCCTTCTGACCGATTGGTTGCCTGAGTGTGACCCAGCAGAATGAATGGGAGATCAACTAGTATATCTGGGGGCCTCTCACTGCTAGAATTCATGTTCAGAAGCTGAAGAGAAACTGGAGTTGAAACTGAAGCTTAACCTTGAAGCCCTGCTGGAAGAGAAGAATTACTGTTGCCCTTCTTCATCAATCTGAAAGCTGCTGTGTCTCCAAGGACTGACCCAGAGAAGACCTGGTAAGGCGCCCTCTTCCCGAGCTACGAGGGACCATCGTGCACCAGCTGATCTTTGCCAAAGCTCCCTGGCAGAGAGACCTACGACAGGCTGCCGAACGGAGACAGGGACCGCCGCGGAATCACAAGGAGAAGCGCTCGGACACTGTTGTCCACCACCGTCGATGACCACCGTCGCCGACCGGAGCCGCCGTGCTCCCGTTGCCTAAGAACTTGCGATTCACCGATGCGCTCGTCCGCACTGCCGCCTGCGTTATCCCGCCAGAGGCGGCCAGGCTGTCGACGTGCCAAGGAGCATCCGCTGGTGGGTTTCCGTTACCCAAAGACCACAGAGACGCTGACGACACGATGCCCTTGCTGGGCCACAGATCTTCAAACTCTTTGTGGTCCTGAACTATCGACATCGAGGTGCCCCGAATGCCTCATACTTGCAGGACGTCTATGCTCCGTCGCCGACGAGCCCTGCTAGGAACGAAGCTGCCACTTCACCGCCGTGGTCCACCCTGTTCATCGCCGGACGTTTGACGGCCGGTGGCTCCTGCCTTAAAGGGAGTGCACTCAAGAAGGGCCGTCGATTTCCTGAAGAGGAACTCTACAACACCAGGTACTTTGGGGTTGCTGAACTATTGGAAAGACTCTTGTGAACAATATATGGACTGGGCTTGTGACATATTTTTACTTTACAGGTTGCCCAGGTGTGGGGATATCCACACAGAGCTGTGTCTAGGTAGCAGGGTCAGTATTCTGTCTATTGTTCTAACCAACTGCTTTCCTCTTATATCTATTGTTGGTTTCCTTTACAAACTGATTTGTGTGACATTTAACCGTACAGTTGATGCACTTTAATGAGATCTAATAGTAAGAGTGGTACCACATAGAACTGTATATTTGCCATTGTAGATAACCTAGTACACAGTGAGTTATCGTGATATTGTACATAACCATGAACAATAATTATATAAAGACTGTGTTTTAACTAATACAGTGTGTGGACATTCCTTTGTGGGGGTTTGGGGACTACACTGTACTTAAGAACCAGCCTGCATCACCTCCTGAGAAGCTAGGCCTTGATTACCCAACCGCGTACCAAAAATAGAGAATCTTGGCTGGGGTCCAATGTGCCTCTCCTCTACCATATAGAGAGCAGAAGTACAGACACCCCCTTCAGTCTTAACGCTGGTGGCAGCGGTGGGATCCTTATGGTTTTGAAAACCAGTGTATAACCGTGCCACTTACAAAATATCTGCACTTTGTTAAATTGAGGTTTAGTTGTGTACAAGATAACTGCATTACAAGCAATGGAGTCTATTGCAAATGTTAAATTGACTAGGATGAGCTTAGAGGCTCTCCAGAGTGCTTGTAAAGTCAGGGAGTTAGACTTTGTGGAAAAGTCTAGGTCTGATCTTATAGCTGCCCTGGTGGACTACCAGACTGATGGTGAAACTCTTGAAGGGGGGATGCAACCAATGAGGACTCTGCCCCTGGGGTTTTTGCTGAATCTGATTCTGGGAAAGCCACCATTCCTGCTGCCTCTGTTCCAAACCCCAGCACTGCTCTTCAGGGGGAGGCCCTGAAGATTGAACTTTTAAAATTGGAGCTACAACGGGAACAGTTAGCCTTTCAATACAAAAAGTTGGCAACAGAAGCTGAGTTGAAGAAAGAGGAGTTGGCACAGCAAGTGATACTCAAAGATAGGGGCACTGAACACCAAAGAATCTAGCTAGAGAAAACTAGAGTGGAGACTTCAGCTAAACCAGTTGAGAGTGGCAGGTCCCCAGCCACCAAGTTTGTGAAAGATTTGGTTGGTGTGTTTGTGGAGGGTTCAGATATCCTCCAATGTATTGAAGCATTTGAAATGGCTTGTGCAATTCATGATGTTGATAAAAGAGATTGGGCTAAGTGTTTGTTAAGCAGAGTGCCTCGGACTGGATATGACTGTATTCTGAAACTGAGTGTGGAAGAAAGAGGTCAGTATGAGTGCTGCATGAAGTCTTCTTTGATAGCCAAGTTTGGCAAGATACCTACCCAATACCTTAAAAGGTTCAGGGATTTTAAGAAAAGAGAGAATGTGTCTTGGGTTGACTGGGTGAGTGCTGCACACATGAACATGATGGGGTGGATTGATGGTTACAAAGTGAAAACCTTTGTTGAATTGTCCCACCTGTTTTTTGAGCATTCTTCTGAAGCCTGTTCACAAGAGCTGCGTCAGTATGTTGCTGACCAGACCATTTTGGATCCCTTTAAGCTGGCCAGGCTATCTGACAAGGGGTCTCCCACCGGGTGTCCCCCAAGGACTCCAGTGGGAAGGACAAAGACAAAGAAAAGGGTACCTCTCAGAAAGCTGAGGAGGCCCAAAAGCAATCACAGTCGAGTAAACCAAAACCTTCTTCTCCTAAGACCCAAAGATCTAGTGGGGATAAGTCATCTGTGGGTGGGAATAAGAGTAGTGACCCACCTGCTGCAAAGCAAGCTCCAGTACCGTACCCTGCATTCCTGGCACTTGTTGGGAATGTGGGGCTCTGGATCACAAGAAGGGTGACTCCAAGTGTAAAGGTAAGGCATTGGAGTACAGGCTGTCAGCCTGAGCTACCCTTAACTCATGTCTGCGATGGAGGCCACTTTCCTCCCCTCCTCTACCGGGATCACCTTCGGTGCTCCTGTAGAGTTTTCCTTAGTGCCCCTTGGGGCCTGGGACCAATACGCGGAAGTAGTGGCGACTATACCACAGAAAACCCATAGGTTTTTGAGAAGTGTCCTCTTGAATGGCCAGCCTTCTACTGGCTTGAGAGACACTGGGACAAGCATGACAGTGGTGGACAGGACCCTGCGCAAGGCAGAGGACTATGTAGGTGCTCCTCTGAGAACCACCAGGTTAGCTGGTGGGCCTCCTAAATTATCGCTTGTAGCCTTCGTCACATTCATGATTGGAGACAAGGCAGCAAAGCTTCCTATCCAGGTTCAGGACAATTTCCCTGCTAACATTCTGTTAGGTAATGATCTAGTGGAGTTGGGGTTCATCTCGGATGATCTCCCCTTGACTGCTGCTGCAGTCAATAGGTCACAGGTGACACAGGGTCTGGCTGTGAGTCAGGTACCCGAGCCAAAGGTGAGGCCTAAGGCAAGAAGACGGAAGACCAAGAAGGCCACCTCTGTGCAGGGGGCTCCTTCTCTTCCTGCTTTTCCTACAGCACCCATTGGTATCCATGCTCTGGACGGGCTGGGTCCAGTGGAAAACCCAAACTCAACTCCTGAGGGAGAAGAGACAGAAGACTCTCCTGCGGGAGAGGTTCTCAACCCGGAGGACCACCCTGATCTTCATTGCCTGCTGGCTGAAGGGGGACCCTCCCGGGCGGACTTCTGTAAGGGACAGAGAGAGTGCCACTCTTTCGAGGGTCTGAGGAAACCGGCCCTGTCCCAGGCACAAGGAGAAGTGCCTAGGACATTCCGGATCTATTGGGAGGGTGAGCTCCTTGTTAATGAATCCACTAAGCCTGAACCTGGTGCCCTCAAGAGGTTGGTGGTACCCCAGGTTTAAAGGCCCTTCCTGCTGCAGTTGGTGCATGAGGTGCCCTTAGCTGGTCATCTTGGAACCAAGAAGACTAAGCAGAGGCTCTCTGCCCATTTCTACTGGCCCCGGATGGGAGTGGAAGTTGGATACCACTGCAGGATCTGCCCAACTTGTCAGTTGTCTGGCAAGACTGGAGGCAGTGTCCTTGCCCCACTGCAGCCATTGCCAGTGGTTGGTACACCGTTTGACAGGGTGGGCATCGACATTGTCGGTCCCCTTGCCCCTCCCACTTCAGGTGGACATCGGTTCATCCTGGTCTTGGTTCATCATGCTACCAGGTACCCTGAGGCAATACCCCTTCAGACAGTTACTGCCAAGGTGGTTCCCAGGGCTTTCCTGGGCATTTTCACCCATGTTGGATTCCCTAAGGAGGTTGTCTCTGACAGAGTATCCAACTTCATGTCTAGTTACATGAAAACCATGTGGAAAGAGTGCGGGGTAACCTACAAGTTCTCCACCTCTTACCATCCCCAGACCAATGGTCTGGTTGAGACATTTAATAAAACCCTCAAGGGCATGCTAGTCGTTTTGGAAGAGCCCCTAAGGAGGAAATGGGATCTCCTCCTGCCATGCCTGCTGTTCACTTACAGAGAGGTACCTCAAGAGGTGTTGGTTTCAGCCCCTTTGAGTTACTGTTTGGACATCCCGTGAGGGGGCCCCTTGCCTTGATCAGAGAAGGTTGGGAGGCCACCCTTTCAGGTCCCGCCAAGCAAGTGGGGGACTATGTGTTAGGCCTCATACGGAGGATGACACAGATGATGTGTCAGGTGACTGCGAATCTCAAGATCAGCCAGGAATTGAATAAGTACTGGCATGACCTTAAAGCCTCGCAAGTGGATTGGACTCCAGGACAGGACATCCTTGTGATGGTGCCTACCAAGCCTAGAGCTTTGGTAGACAAGTGGACTGGACCCTTCAGGATCATCTCCAAGATGGGCGAAGTCAATTATCTGGTTGACATGGGAGCCCCGGAGGTAGCCCCTCAGGCATTCCATGTTAACAGGCTCAAGCCTTTCCACAGGCGAGCAGAAGTCTCATGTCTCTTGCTAGCTTCAGAGCAAGAAAAGGATGAGAGCGAGCCCCTTCCTGATTTGCTGCATAGCAACCCTCAGGATGGCTCAGTGCAGGAAGTACATCTCTCTCCAGATCTGATGACAGAGCAGCAGAAGGCCTGCAGGGCTTTGCTCTGGCAGTATGCCTCTCTGTTTTCACTGACACCAGGCCTTACACCATGGTGTAGGCACGAAATTGACGCTGGTGACAGTGTGCCTGTCAAAAGCACGTGCTACCGTATGTCAGATACTGTTTACAACCACATCCATGCTGAGGTCGCCAAGATGTTGGATCTGGGTGTTATTGAACCCTCAACCAGTCCCTGGTCCAGGCCCGTGGTCCTTGTCCCCAAGGCAAGTTCCCAGGCAGGTAGCAAGGATTGGAGGTTCTGTGTGGACTACCGAGGAGTCAATGCCGTCACCAAAACTGACGCACACCCATTGCCCAGGGCTGATGAGCTTGTGGACACCATAGGTGCTGCCAAATTTATAAGCACCTTTGACCTTACCTCAGGCTATTGGCAAATAGCTCTGACGGACCACGCCAAGGAAAAGATGGCGTTCTCAACACCTGAGGGTCTCTACCAGTTTAGGGTCATGCCTTTTGGGTTGAAGAATGCCCCTGCCACCTTCCAGAGATTGGTCAATCATGCGCCCAGTGGGCTGGAGGCCTTCTGTGTGGCCTACCTACAGTTCCACCTGGGAAGAGCATTTGACACATCTGGATAAGGTGTTGCAGGCCTTGAAAAGGGCTAACCTCACTATCAAGGCCACCAAGTGCCAGATAGCTCAGGGGAAAGTCACGTATCTTGGTCATGAGGTAGGAGGGGGTCAAATCCAACCTCTCCCCAGTAAAGTACAGGGTGTACATGACTGGGAGACTCCCACTAATAAAACCCAGGTGAGAGCCTTTTTGGGTCTCACTGGATATTATCGCAATTTCATGGCAGACTATGGAACCATAGCCGCACCACTGACAGCTCTGACTTTACTCAAACAGCTGAGGAAGGTTAATTGGACTGAAGACTGTCAGAGGGCCTTTGATGGCTTGAAAGAAAGTCTGTGTAGGGCACCCGTGTTGTGTGCACCTGATTACAGCAAGCCCTTTATCGTTCAAACGGACGCCTGCAACACCGGAATTGGAGCTGTCTTGTCCCAGTTAGATGACAAAGGAAGAGAACATCCGATCATATTCATCAGTAGACAACTTAAGAGTAGAGAACTTAGGTGGGCTACGGTTGAAAAGGAATGTTTTAGTATAGTTTGGAGCCTTAGGCGTTTTAGACCCTACTTTACCGGGTCTACCTTCAAGGTCCAAGCAGATCATAAGCCCCTGAAAAGGCTTATGCAGATTAAGGGTGAGAACCCGAAACTGTTCAGGTGGTCCATTAGCCTGCAAGGGCTAGACTTTACCATATAGCATAGACCAGGGTAGAGTCACGATAATGCAGATGGCCTTTCCAGAAGGTATGTTGACCGTCTGGATGAGGGTGTCTATCTCGTGGGAGATTAGGCACCCTAACCTCAGTCTAGGGGGGGCAGTGACTGTGATGCTGGAAATGCAATGGAGGGACAGGGCCTCCCTGTCCTTGTCCTTTTTCATTTGTGTTCCGTATTGTTTTCTGCCCAGGAGTCCATATGGGACTCCTGGCAGTGCAGCTCTTCCTGTTTTTGGTTTGGTGTACAGAACCATGGGATACCCTTATGGTACCCATGGGTGGGGGTGCAACCCTGTGCCCCTAGTGTATGTTTTTCGGCACCTTTGTGTGGCCCACAGAGCAGGGTATGGGCTGGTGGCAGCTCCATGCTGAATTTGACAGGTGCTCTGAGTATCCTCCATTTTGGGATATCCAGGCCCTGCCATTGAAATCAGTTGATTCCTGATAGGAAACAAGATGGCCCCTGTGGCCTCTTGCTTTCTATTGCCTGTTACCTTTTTTCCCCAAAGTCCTGGGAAGCCCTGGCTCTGTCACTTCCCCCTGACTGGCTGTTGGGTGGAAGTTCTATTTATGGTGTTGTTGTGAAGTCCAGGCCAGACTGGCTGGAGCCTTCCCAGTGACTGTAGCATTCACAGTGACTGTAGGTTGGGGGTACACCCTGTGGGTGCGACCTGGGTAAATGGAGTGTGTGACGAATACACACTTCTTGTTGTGGATGTCTAGTTTCTGGTGTTTGACACAATGACTGAGACAGCCCTGCCTGAAACTGGTATGAATACAGTGAGTGTTGAATGGCTGGGTACTTGTCCCAATACACATAACTTGTTGTGAGTGTCTGGAGAGAAGGGAATGGCCTGAATGCACTATGCACCTGATTGGCTGCCTGCCTGCATGAATGCCCTTCTGACCGATTGGTTGCCTGAGTGTGACCCAGCAGAATGAATGGGAGATCAACTAGTATATCTGGGGGCCTCTCACTGCTAGAATTCGTGTTCAGAAGCTGAAGAGAAACTGGAGTTGAAACTGAAGCTTAACCTTGAAGCTCTGCTGGAAGAGAAGAATTGCTGTTGCCCTTCATCATCAATCTGAAAGCTGCTGTGTCTCCAAGGACTGACCCAGAGAGGACCTGGTAAGGCACCCTCTTCCCGAGCTACGAGGGATCATCGTGCACCAGCTGATCTTTGCCAAAGCTCCCTGGTAGACAGACCTACGACAGGCTGCCGACCGGAGACGGGGACCACCGGGGAATCACAAGGGGAAGCGCCCGGACACTGTTGTCCACCACCGTCGATGACCAGAGCCGCCGTGCTCCTGTTGCCTAAGAAATTTCGTTTCACGGACGTGCTCGTTTGCACCGCCGCCCGCCTTATCCCGCCAGAGAAGCGCAGGCCATTGACGCGCCAAGGAGCATCCGCCGGTGGGTTTCCCAGCACCCAAAGACCACAGAGACGCTGACGACTCGACGCCCTTGCTGGGCCACAGTTCTTCAAACTCTTTGCAGTCCTGAACTATCGACATCGAGGTGCGCTGCATGCCTCATCCTTGCAGGACGTCTACGCCCCATCGCTGACGAGCACTGCTAGGAACGAAGCTGCCACTTCACCGCTGTAGTTCACCCTGTTCATCGCCAGACGTTCGACGACCAGTGGCTCCTGCCTTAAAGGGAGTGCACTCAAGAAGGGCTGTCGGTTTCCTGACAAGGAACTCTACAACACTAGGTACTGTGGGGTTGCTGAACTATTGGAAAGACTCTTGTAAACAATATATGGACTGGGCTTGTGATATATCTTTACTTTACAGGTTGCCCAGGTGGGGGGATATCCGAGCAGAGCTGTGTCTATGTAGCAGGGCCAGTATTCTGCCTATTGTTCTAACCAACTGCTTTCCTCTTATATCTATTGTTGGTTTCCTTTACGAACTTATTTGTGTGACATTTAACCGTACAGTTGATGCACTTTAATGAGATCTAATAGTAAGAGTAATACCACGTAGAACTGTATATTTGCCATTGTAGATAACCGAGTACAAAGTGAGTTATTGTGATATTGTACATAACCTTGAACATTAATTATATAAAGACTGTGTTTTCACTAATACAGTGTGTGGACATTCCTGTGTGGGGGCTTGGGGACTACACTGTACTTAAGAACCAGCCTGCATCCCCTCCTGAGAAGCTAGGCCTTGATTGCTTGACCACGTACCAATAATAGAGAATCTTGGCTGGGGCCCTGTGTGCTTCTCCTTTACCATATAGAGAGCACAAGTATAGACACCCCTCTCCAGTCTTTACAACAACACCATTCCAATATTGATGGATAACAGCGACCTTAGGGGTATCACTCTGGGCGCAGGTACCATTATTGGAATGGCGGTTGATGACCGACATTTTTCCATAGATCTAGGTAATGAACTGGTAGGACCAATCCCCAATGACTGTTTTGACAATGATAGCGACAATGACATAAAACCAGACAGGATCTTCACCCGTCATGGGGGGAATTTCCTGGTGTACTCTTCCTGCCCTTATGGTGAGGAAGAGGTGACCTGTGACTTCAGGAGGGATGAGGTGATCTTTCAGGTCCACAAGGACTGCCTCCCCTGCCTGAAATCCTCTGTCCAGCTCAATACTCTAACAAGGGACCTCTCCACCCAGCTGGAGGATGCCACTGAAATAGCCAGACCAGAAGTATTTCCAGGCGTCAGGCAAATGGTTGACGAGAGAGTCAACCTAGCTGATGCCTGTGAGACTCTGGAGCAAAAGCAAAACTTGAGATAAGTTTTCTTAGATTTTCAAGCTCTCTTTGCGGTGGACTCACATGACTGTGGTGACACCGAAATCCATACAACAACAATTCCCACGGACCCTGGTATGACTCCAGCGTTTGTGAAGCAATACCGCTTGCCTCTCGCATCCACAGAGTCGCTGACGGAAATTATTAAAAACCTTGAGTCCAGTGGGATAATTCGTCCAGTCCACAGCACCTTTAATAATCCGGTGCTGGGTATATATAAATGGCCAGTGGAGACTCTGTGCTGACCTAAGGGAGCTAAACAAATGGGTCCATATGTCCCAATGGCCCCTCCCCTACATTGACCAGGGGCTGGCCCAGATCCAGGGGTCAAGGGTATAAACTGAAATTGACCTAACCAACAAACGGGTACTGGACCGTACCTGTCAGTAGGGAGGAACAATACAAACTGGCCTTTACCTTCAGGGGGCAGCAATACATTTGGACCCGGACTCCCTTCGGATACATCAACTCTGGCAATTAATTTAACATATTCTTACACAAGGCCATGCCCTACTTGGGTGAAAGGGGTAACCTGGCCTATGTAGACGATGTTCTGATCAAAAGCTCAACTGTGGAGAAACACATAGTGGAAATCCGTTATGTTCTTACCCAGTTGAGGGTTGCCAGAGCAAAACTATCCTTCCAAAAGGCACAGTGGTACAGGACTCATGTGAATTTCTTGGGGCATGAGATAACTCCCGAGCGTCTTTGTCCCCAGGAAAAGAAGTGGAAGCACTCCTGAAATTAAAAGACCCCACAACTCTGCATGAGCTAAGGAGCCTCCTTGGATTGACTAATTACAGTAGGAAGTTCATTGAGGATTATGCGGAGATCACAAGACCCCTGATCCATCTGTTGAAGGGGGGGGTCAAGTGGGAGTGGGGTTCAGAACAAGCCGAGGCAGTAAAGCAACTCAAAAGAAGCCTATCACAAGCACCTTGTCTAGCTTACCCTGTCAAAAACAGGGAGATCTTCTTGGAGACAGGTTTCTCAAATACATGCTTGACCACAGTATTATATCAAAAGCATGACAAGGTCAATAAAGTCATCTCCTATGCCCGCAAGACTTTATCCTCTGTGGATGAAAAATGTAACGATTGTGAGAAGGAACTCCCGGCAATGGTGCGGGCATTGAAAAATTACCGCCCGTTCATCCAGGGGGAACACATCATAGTGGAGACTCCACACCAGCCTCTGCAATATCTCCAAAGTGACAGAATCTGGGCCGGAAATGTGAGTAATTCCAGAATTACTTCCTGGATTCTGTCAATGCAAGGCTTTCCTGTGGAAGTCAGATATGGCCAAAACAAGAAGAGTCCCCTCGCGCAAGGTCTGGCTGACTTGCATGATTGTTCCAGAGAAAACTGTCTTGTGGACGAGAGTCTTAAAACCCAGGACAACATGGAGGCGTACCTGAATTCCCCGCACAAAGTCTATGAAGAAGACAAGTGCAAGGGAATGCCCACTGTTTGTGTGGATGGGTGCTCCTACCATGTTGACAAAAACGGGGAAAAGGAGCTGGTGGCCGGCTTTGGGAATGCCTGGGTAAATGATGCCCCAGAACCCTACGCTGGGTACAAAAAATCGGTCCCTGTAGTAGTCAGGTGGCAGAGCTGATGGCAGTTTATCAAGCCATCCTCACTGCCGTCCAACACCAACTCCACGAACTTGTCATAATCACTGATTCAGATTATGTCCAGAACGGGTTTGTGGAGCACCTGGTTAATTGGAAAACCAGAAAACCAGAGGCATGCTATGTGCTAACAACAAACCCCTCATGCATGGCAAGCTAATGCAAAATATTGATGATCTGGTCACCTCCAGTGGGAATGACCACCTACTGGAAAAAGATCATTCCAGAAGAGAGGGACCAGACAAAACTGGAAATGACCAAGCTGATCAGCTGGTCAAACCCGGAGCCATCCAAGGGGATCTCCTTGAGATCGAGTCCCTGTTGTAGGAAATCCAGGTCACTGCTATCCCTAGGTCCCAGACAAATGCTCACAATGAACTCTCAACTGCCCAGTGGAGTAAGGAGACCCCAGATGCTGATTTAATCATGGCTCAAAAAGGGGATCCAATAATTGGTAAGTTTTATCAACACATTGAGGACCCTGAGTACTTTCTCCTGACGGATACCGATTGCATTGGAAAAGAGGACCTCAGAGTGTTGATGAAAGGTCCAAGAATGTTCAGAATCCAAAACGGTTTGTTGGTGAGGAGATCCATATCTGGCTGTGACCAGTGGGTGGTCCCTACCTCATTCCGAACCTTGATGCTAAGTCATGCCCATGATGCGGCCACAGCCGGTCATCGGGGGTTTCATACTACCTTAGAAATCTTGCTAGAGGTTGCATACTGGCCACACATGGGCCAGGACCTCGACCAGTATTTGAAGGTGTCTTGTGTGTGCACAATTTCAGCCAACATCACTCACATACCGAGCTCCCCTCCAAAAGAGGGGGATGACACTGCCTTGGTCAGATTTACAAGTAGATATCGTCGGGCCCGTGATTCGCTCCTCTAGGTGGAACAAGTACATGTTAACTGTAACATGCTTGTTTACTAAATGGGTGGAATGTCTCCGGCCCCAAATTGCAAGGCAGAAACCACAGCTGCCCTGATGATCAATCACATCTTCTCGCGTTTTGGACTACCCCAAACGATTGAGCCAGACCAAGTTAGTCACCTCACCAGCAAATTGATGACAAAGATCTGAGAGATACTTGGGTTAAAAAGGAAACTTCATATTGCATACTGCTTGTCCTCTAGTGGTGCAGTTGAGAGGTACAATAAAACCATTGTGAGCACACTAAAAAAGTTTGTAGCAGACTCTGGGCCAAGTTGGGACATCCGATTACCACTTGTCCTGATGGCCATCAGATCTACCCCTTCTTCTGCAACTAAGATGTCTCCATTTGAGCTGATGACGGGACGAAGGATGGTGCTACCCCAGCATCTGCTCCATAGAACACAAGAGCAGACATCAATAAATGCCTCCACAACTCATGAGTATGTTGAGAATCTGAGAAAACACCTTCAACATGCTTTTGCGTATGCTCAGCAGAATTTAGAAAGATCTGCAGACAGCATGAAGACCCACTATGACCTCAAGACAACCAAAAAGGAATACCAAGTAGGAGACAGGCTCTACTTGTACAATTTCCAAAGGAACCAGACCAAATAACGCACATTTTTGCCTAGCTGGCGGGGACTTTTGAAATTGTGGACAAAATCTCACCAGTCACCTACAGAATCCGCATCCCCAAAGGTGACTTGACAGAAGAGAAGTGGGTCCACATCAATCAGCAAAAGAGTTGCCACCCCAGGCACACCTTGCAGCAAATAGAGGAGTCTACAGAAAACCCAGTGGGGGATGCATCTGAAGCATAGGAATATTTAAATTGTCACTGATTGCATGCATATCCCACCGCTGTCATCCCGATTGGAGGACAGTTAGTGGGAAATTGTCGTAACCGGTTTGTGTTCTCTTTTATAGATTTGTACTGATTGCGTTGTTGCCAAGAAGGACCGCCTCGGGGACCTGGAAAAGAAAACTCAAGGAAATCCGGGGTGTCGCTCCACACCAGGAAAGAAAACCTAAGAGAAGGCTGGGGGTATCGTTCCACATTCCAACCAGAGGCAGCAAGGAGAGCGTGTCGCATCATTCGCTGATGGAAGAAGGACTCATACCCGACTGAATCTGCTTTTCAAGAAAGCAAATCTCACTTGCCCGACTCCCCCACCACTGGAAGTCCAGACGAAGTCTGGGGGGGAATTTGTGGGATATTTTGACCCACTGAGCTGTGCTATGCTACATCACTTTGCTGCAGTGGTGCAAGAAACAGCAAAATGGCCGCACTGACTCCTGTGCGCGCCAAGATCTCTAAACTGTGTTTTTGCAACAACCAGAAAATGGCTGCACCACCCTGCCACACACATTTCAGGTGGGGTGGAACAGAGTACTCACTGCAGGATAATGCCAGTGTGCTCTGCAACATTTAACATGGAGTGAAGTGTAAGAGGCAGCTTTACTTGGCTGAAAACTCAAAATGCCTCTTTAAAATGACACCTTTTTCAACCTGAAAAGTGCTGTTTGGTGCTAAAATCATCAATTTCTCATGAATCACTGTGATTAAAAAGGACCTGCAATACCCTGGTTCATTGTGGCTCAGAGGAACCAGGCCTCATTTGAATGACAGCTCCTGTCAAAAGTATCTTTGAAAAATCAACTAGGGGCTTTGTTTTCAGTTTACACGGGAAATGTGTCTATTTTCTTTGCAAAAGTATCAAGAATCAGCTGTTCAGAGAAAGACTAAATAGATGCCTGATAAATGTATCCATGCTAAAAAACAACTCCAGCACTTCAGAAAAGAACTATAGCTACAGAAAGTGTATATTTGCTGGAGATGAAAAACGAATTTAAAGAAATACTAAAATGTGCTTTTTCTGACTGAAGAGGGAAAATCGCCTATTTAAAAGTACATTGTTGTGTAAAGGCATGCCGATTTAGAAATATAAAAGGATTTGTTGCTGGTAAAAACATAAAACAACTTGCTCTGCCAGTTCTTAGCACTGAGAAAGGGTGACACCTCATAAACTTCTGGCACAGGAAAGCACTAATTGCTAGCTTGGAGGACTTTGAATGCACCAGCACAAATGGAGTTCCCAAGCTCAGCTGAGACTCTCACCTGTCAAGTGTGAGGGGCAATAAAACCTTCAATCAAGAGAGAGGCCCCTCATCCTGCGTCAAAGGAATTGACAGCTGTTTGCAGTTGGGGGAAAGGAAAAAAAACGGATCAAGTGGCATTTGGTTTTAAAGGTTATTTTGTAACTGAACTTTAAAAGATGTTTAACTTTGCAGCAAGAATGAGTAAAAATATGAAAAGTGTGTAGTTCTAAATTTAATTGTATGCTCTTTCTTTGATTCATTATGGGTGTGGGTAGTAAGCCTGCCTCTACCATATACTGTAGTGATGTCATCTGGCAGGATAAATAAGGGCACTTGACAGCTCACAGGGTACACACTGATTCTTGACTTTCTTCCTGAATTCCTGCGTGGCGTCCTGTTCCTGATTCCTTCATCCTGCTTGATCCTGATTCCAGATTTTCATTGCAAAGCCAAGGCCTATGCATTGCTGAAACCCTTTTCAGCTAGGCCACAAATTCTAAAAATCCCAAAAACCCAAGGGAAGCATCCTGATCCAGCCTGGATTGCTGCCACTCACTGCATGCTGCTACTATCCCACCCTGATTATCTGTAGTATCCAGTAACCAAAAGTGCTACCCGGTATCCAGTTCAGGCCAGATTTGCCCAGCTTTCCTATGCTAGACCAGATCCGTGTGGTGACCACAACCCTTGACGGTCCATTAAAGTGGACTGCAAGTATTAATAGGAATCATAGAAAACCATAGTATACCTTGCCTTGCCTTGTCCTATCCCAATCTCTAAACCATCCTATCCTTACCTTAATAACTTGTGACATTGTCAGAATCCTTATTGCAATCTTGTCTTGATTTATCTTGCTAAGCACCATATCTTTCTTCATTTTATCTTGTGTAAATCCTAAATTATCAATCCTATTTCGAGTGATCCGACTGATTCCACCAGGGAAGGAGCTGGGGTTGAAGATATGAATCAACTCCAGAGCTTAATGTGTCCCTCTTTGGTATTCTAGCCTGCATGCTCTAGTCTAGAGTAAAATTATAGTAAATATTTCCTTGTCCAAACTGTGTTTCTTTTCTGTTTTCACTACCCGATTTTTCTGAAAATACCTCTCATTCTACATTGCATATCTCTCTCCGTTTAATAGCTAGAGACTTCATTTCAATTCCACACTATACCTAAGACCTATAGCTACATCCCCACCCAAAAACCTCATCAGTGTATTTCACCCGTTTTCTATTAAAAACCGTTTGGTTAATTTTAGGTGGGAATCAACATTTTTGCAAAGTTTTACATGTTTGATTTTTATTCTAAATTATTTTCAACCTTCTGTTCAAATTAGAATTTTTCACTTTTGCTCAAACTATTGCTCATGACTGCTAGTATCTTTCCAATGTTGCTCCCGTAGAAATTTGTACTGAGTTAGGGATTTTTGCACATGTTAAGTGTTTTATTCAGCCATTTCTGAAATGTCATTTTAAACAGTAGGGTTTCAAATCTGTTTTTCTCTCTTGTTTGGGGAGGGGAGGTTGGCAAAAATCTGTTTTCTGTTAATTATTCCTGATTGCCTGCTATTTCCTTATATCTATTTAGAATTGCTTATTTGTGGTTTGAGGAATATTGCAGGGGGAAATCCTAACTTAAGTGCTATCTCTCCAAACAAGCCAAAAAGTGTTCTTTTCTCTGGTGTTTGCCAGCTGTGTTGCTAAAGCGTGAATTTAAGTGCATTACACACCTTCTTATCTGTTATTGTCACCACATTGGTGATTGCTACTCCCTATTAAAAAGTATATGTGTGATTTGAATTTTAAATAAATAAATATTACCTTTACCAACCAGCCTGATTCCTGGTCCATAGAGACCCGGGGTATTTGAAAAGGGGTGTGATATGAGTGGTGTATCACTCAAAATATTGAACCTATATATATAATAAAATAAGCATTTTGGTTGTGCGCTGCATAGTAGGCTGAGACCAGGGTACATAGCCTGATTGAAATACTTAACAGTTTCACCCGTGCTGGTCCAGCCTTCAGCTTGTCATTGGCCTGAGCCATCAGAATGGCCATCCTCTTCCTTAATCTAAGCACATAATCCACTATATTGGAGGTGGCAGGAGGAATGGGGGACTCTGATCCTTCCTTAACTACAGCTAGGGATCCCCTGACAGGGTGACCAAACTGGACTTCAAAGGGGCTAAAACCAACTCCCTCTTCAGGTACCTCTCTGTAGGCAAAGAGGCATGGCATCAAAAGGTGCAACTTCCTTCTTTGGGGCTCATAAAGGGCGCCAATCATGTTTTTGAGAGTTCTGTTGAAACTCTCAACTAGACCGTTTAATTGTGGATAAGCTCTGCCAGCCTTTGGGGTGATCCCAGTCTGGTGGGTGGTACCCACCTTCTGATCTTTGTCGACCCCTCCCAGCAGAGGAACTCCCAGGAAAGAAATTCCCCTGCCAGAGAGTCTTCAGAAATAAAGGCATACTTACCTTTTGTGTCTTCAATTTCTTTTTTCGCAAAACCTACCGATGAGAAAGGGGGACCGGGAAAGATCGCACTAGTGCCAGAGCTGTTTTTGAGAGCCCTCGTTGACAATAAATCACAAGGGAAACACATGTCCCATTGTGTTCTGGCTCCAGGCACTTGAGATAGAATACAGGGGAAACAAATGCTCAGAAAATATGTAGGAGGCGGCACAAAGAGAATCTGGCAGATACCAACTTGCACCGGGGGACCAGTGGCATCAGGGGCCAGTGTAGGATAATAACAAAAAGTGGGAGGATAATAAAAAACAAAAAAAACATATCTGCTGGTTAAAGCAGCTGCTCCAATCAGCAAGGAAAAGAGGACTGATGGGTGGCCGCAGGGGCGGAATCAGTGGAGCAGAGCTGCACCCCCCACGACCACGCTCATATACATGGTTACATTTAAAGTGGAAGGCACATTTTGCGGTATAAATGGCTCCAATCCCAACCCACTGTAGGGTCACCTAACCAGTATGGTGAAAAGGGTATGGAAATAAATGTGTTATTCATTTGTGTGTGCTCTGTGCACATGTAAGTGGACAAAACACCTGATGAGTGGATTCATGAAATGTAGCCTGCCTATACAAAAATGGGCAGGGGCGTGCTGCAAGAAACCAGACAGCATCCTGATTAACAACAGGATGTGCATTAATCTATGGCAGACCCTTAGCTCTTTCCTTTCCCCTGCATCTGCTCCCCCTGTCGGTAGCCAGGTGTAAAGAAAAGTGCAATGCCACAGGAGTCATTCATCATTGCTTTTTTAAATCTACACTTTAAGCTGGTTTGTACATGTGAAGACTGCAATTGCAGTGTTTGGACCTTTGAGACCCACCACTGCAACTGCGTTCACTAAACTCACATAGGTTAGGTGAATTGTCTTCAGCCCGGCACCCATGAGGGATTTGTTTATACTGCCCATTTAGGTGTCGGGGAAAGTACCAGACAGATATGCAAAGGTCCACTAGATTCAGGCCCCTTGCTCCAACACATTCCCCCTACACGCAAATCCCTATTTGAATCTGGAATCTGAGTCTAGAGAAATGCAACCGCAGATGAGTGTATGATTGAGTCAGATGAGACCATATCTGCGCTGACCCGGTTTCCCTACATATATGTACATTTGGCATTAGGATTTCACTATTTTAAAGGGGGAAATAGAATTGAAAGGACAGCCTGCTTGTTTGAACTGCTATGCGTTCTTGGGTTTGGTATGCTATGTTATGTTAAGCTATGAGTAGTATGTTGAGCAGCTGGTAGTACTTGTTATTAAATATTGGTCTGTTAGGGTCTATTTGTTGTGGCTCCAAATGCATCTTTGCAAGAACATGAAACTGTTCCTTTCTTTACATGTAACTGTTTTTTATGGGTTCCCTTTGACCTCAACCCCACCCCACAAACACACACACACTACTTTTGGACTTTCACTTGCTCTCTCACTGTATCTATACCTAACCGTGTTCTTTAAATTCTCCCATCACAATTTAAATTTTGCAACCAAATGTCAATTTTCGGTGTTAAGGCAGCTTTGGTCATGTTCAATTATTTGATTATTTACCCCCCTTTTTCTATTGGACTTTTTGCTGGTTTTGTAATGCAAGCTTGTTATGCTATGTTGATTTATACCTCACCCTGCTGCCATTTGCGTGTAGTTGGTTAGTGAGGAAGGGGGATAGGATAGTGCTTGTGGTCTTCTGTTAATGCGTTCAAAACCAGGAGAAATTGGCGTCTGTGTGTGTCAGCTTTCTGAGTGTGCTGTATCGTGTGCACTGGGCTTGTGTCCAGAGGGGTAACGTCATTTTGTTCTTATTGCAGTGTGTGGCTTGTGTGCTTTTGTTGTCGTATGGCTGGACCTTTGTGCATGTGTAGTACGTGGGAGGTATACAGGAGGAGCAGGGGGGAATGGTTCATCCGAATTTCCTTTTCTCGTAGTGTTTCATTTCTACTTGGAGTAGTTGCTCGATCTTGTGTTTCTTCTCGGTTGGTAGCGGTTGATTTTGGCTTGGATAAATCTGGCTCCTTGTCCGTGTAGCAATTTGTGCGCGATGCAGAGAGCTTTGAAGTTGATGCATATGGTACTTTGTGTTCTATCATATTTATATTCTGTTATGTTTTGTTATGTCTCTTCACACTAATTTCATGTTGCCTTATAGAAGGATGAGTGCTTTGAAGTAGCAAGAAGGCGACATGTAGCACTCTGCGAAACGCACACATAAATAAAAAGATTATGGTAAGCAGCAGTCTGTTCATGAAAGGGGCCATAATACTCAAAGTATCCCTGCAAATGTAAACTGGTAAGCAGATTTAACACAGATTTCACACCAATGATCAACCTAAGAATGACCTCCTGCTCTCTTCTAACTGCAGACCAGATTGAGAAGGGAAGGCAAGAATGGACTATGCATATTATATCCCAGAAGATCCCAAACTTTGCCCAAGAGGAATTAAGCCACCCAAACCACTAAAATAAATTTCCATGAAGCTCCATGCAGGGACTAAGAACTTCCAGGCAGTTCAGACAAGGGCATTGCTCCTAGAGGAGCCATATTTCAAAACTGTTTTAAGGGTACCCGCAGTTCCTTCTGCCTTTCCTGTTTACAGTACCTAGCCAGTCGTGGCCATTTCGGGCTTAGGGAGTACGTTGATGGGTGTTGTTTCACCAGTTCCCTTTTGCTTGGTTTTAATGCACCTAGACTACAAAAGACACCCATGTGTTGCAAAGACCCCACAGCCCGACCACCTGTGAACCAAAGAGATACTTACATAACTAGAAGATTTCACACAAAGGATGCCAGATTGTCACAGAATATAGGACAAACATGTGGTTCACCACTCTCTTCTTACCCTATTAGTCTTTGTACAGCTAGGCCTTTACCAGAGTCTATTCTTTACTTGGTATCTCTTTACTAGTAGGCTGGGCATTCCCAGACTATCACAAACACTATCCTTCTTCATTTCAACTGTCGTTTAACCTGCCCCACCTTTGTTTGAACCCCAGGTTTATTTTAGATGCATCCTCCCCTTTCCTCACCACTTCACTATTTATTGTTTCCTTTCCTCAGTAGACTATTGAATATGCCTTGAGCAGGGGCACAAAACAACTTTCAGACAAGCCTCAGAGCTTGGAGACCAATAAAGTAGAGGTTCAGAGCAGTACAGTGCCTTGAACTTAGATATTGGCCCTCAAATGATGTGCCATTTACCCTGATACAGGACTTCTTGTCTCGACGAGTTACCTATGCTTGATTTATTTCATTTCCCCTACTGCTGATATGCCAAAGAGAAAGTAACTGCACCTTGTCATTCTCCCCACAGTGTGGTGCTAGGCACAAGTCATGCTACCCATATGCAGGCTTTTCTCTAAGCCGAGTGTTATGTAGAAATTAGTGCAGTGCAACTAGTGTGGGACTAGACAAGACTTATCATTTGGTATTAGGTAACACACCTTTTAATATAGGCCTTTACTACACAAGTTGGTAGTGTGACTGAACAGCCAGGCTTATCTTGAGAGGGGTAATGTGAGCTGTAGAGCTGTACAATGAAATCAGTAAATAAAGCTATCCAAGTAAATACTTACACACTTAATGTTATAGAAAACCTATTTATTTATTTGTACACAATGATATTTAAAGCATTCTTTAAAAAGCAGTAAATAGCAGTAAAATTAATCCCAAATTAGGATTCAATTCAAAAAGTGAACAATAAAGCAGGTCAGTAATTCAGTCATATGTTGCACATTTTCCAGCACCAAAGGTGACATCATTTTAGGTCAGTATAACACTTATTTTCTATCACCTTTGCAGTATTGAGTTATTAAGGAGGGAAAGGTTAGGATTAGATCAGAACAGACTGGTATTCTATAAAAACAGTTTGATTCTCCCAAATGGATGTAGGCAGTCTTTTATCCAAGCATTAAGAGTGTTCAACAATTAAAACCTGTAAGGGAACATGCACTGCCAAAGCCAATAGGTTCAGAAGGAGGTTTTAGGGAGCCAGGACAGCCAAAGTCAATGGGCAAAGTCAATTCTCTGATGCTCTTCTTCTTAGAATAATGTTCTTAAATAGTCAGCATTTCAAAAGGAAATCGCAGCAACTCAAGAGGAGTCACCCGAGTAAGTCCAAGCAGAAAGGCCAGTGTAAGTGAGTTAAGGTCAACTCAGAGTAGGGTTAAATAGCATCCCCAAAAGGTAGGGAGCACCCCAAATGGCAAAAGGATAATGTACCACAAACCCCACAGTACCTGTGAACTGAAGACTATGTTCCAGCTGGATGCCTTCTGGTTGCAGTGCAGTAGACCCTTGTTCCTGGTCCTTGATCGTGGTGACGAAAGAGGATGTCTGGTGGGCTCCTGCGCCAGCACTCGAGAGAGGGAATCGGCAGAAATGGATTCCTCTAGATTCAGCGGCTCTTTGTGGTTTTGGTGCCTTTTTCTCGATTTGGGGTTGTTTTACCGCAGATGAAATGTCTGAGACGGAAATGACCGCATGAGAAATGTACGTTATACAAAATGGTTCATACATTTCCATTTCGTACATCCACGGTAAAATAACTCGAAATCAATAGAAACACTAACTCCCTGCCCTCACCCCCACCCCCACTGCCTACTTACCTTTCATTCCGACACATTCTGTCCCTGCGACCCTGGTTCCCTTTCACTTTTGTGATCGGGAAACGGTGCAGCAAGGTCTTTTTCTTAGTTTTTTCTTTGGTCGGGTCAGCTGCAGGGGTGTCCCCCGCAACCCACGCTCACTGTTCTGTATAGTATAGTATAGTGAGCGTCTAGTATAGTATAGTGAGCGTGATGTTGCGGGGGACACGCCTGCAGCCTTATCAGCCTTTTCTTTTTTGACCAACACCACCAAATAGATACTACAAAATGTCCTACGAACATTTAGTCAGTAGGACATTTAGTAGTATCTATTTTAGAACTTTGGTGGTGTAAGTCATTTAGATTCGGTACTTTTGGACAAAACCTTTTTCTCAGCGCCAAAGAAGAACCAAGAGCTCCAGTTGGAAGTTCCTTGATCCCTCGGTCCTGGGCTCTGGTAAGGGGACTCTGCACATGGATTTCCTGCTTCTCTAGGGTCCTCTGGATGCCCACACTGTCTTGGCCAGATTGGTATTTCGGAAGACAATGACCTCACAGATGGTTGAGGTAGCCCGGGTATTGGGATTCTGCAGCCTTGAAAAGTCACAGCAAGTCAGGGGTTGCGCCAAAATAGTTTGTCTTGAGGCTAGTTGGTCCCACCAGCCTAAGGGAGGAAGTCGTCCCGTACGGGACTTCCCTGTCGATTTGAAAACGGGGTCAGCACAGCTTCAGGGCTTCACCGCGCACTTCGCGGTCCAGGAGGATGCTGCTGGCATCTTCTCACATCTTCTGCTTCAGATGTTGTCCTCCAGTAGCCGACTCTTCCTCTAGTCCCAAAAACCATGCTTTTTATGCAAATTACCATTCATTCACAGCACTCGGCTGTCAATCACACAGCAGGGTGGCGGTCCTCCAGGACAGCCAGCAGGCCAATTGGAACTGGTTTCACTCAGGCACACCTAGAGACAAAGGCCATGGATGTTTCAGGACCCTTCCTCACTTACTGCCTTTCCAGACACACTGGATCCTAGGCGGGCTTCGGGGCTGAAGCCCGACAAAGGCAAGACACACAAAGGACTCAGACCTGATTCAAACAACAGAGTAAAAGCCCAGAGGAAACTAACTGACAAGAAATGGTGAAAAAAGAAGACAGGGGACATTGTGTGAAAATGGTCACCCTTGGGTGATGTGCTGCAGTGGAGGTATTAACCTGCAGATACGGGTGACCAGGTTGTAAAAAAGAAACCACTGCCACCAGCCATTCAAGTGAGTTAGTGTAACAAAATCTTCCATTAGGAATGGGTTAAAGAAGTTACTATGTAACCCCCAGCACTCCGCATAGGGTGGTGTGTGCTTGACCCACAAAGGAAAAGGTAAGTAAGACAGGGGTCATCTTATTACTCTTGGGAACAGTAGTTTACCCAAGAAAATGTAGGTGAACATTAAGAGAAATTCAAGGGACTTCTCAGTGGGACTGCACAAAAGGTGCTGTGTGTCACAATTCAAAAAGCAGATGTCTACGAAGTTTACCAGACTCCATAAAACCGTAAGAAGCACAGAAAATCATAGTAGGAAAACACATGAGAGGGTGAGAAAAAAGTCCCACTCACTCAGGAGTAAAAATGTAAAAGCCCTGAGTCCAGCTAAAGAGCTGGGGGTCTCTAAGGTTAGAGGGAATTGGCACAGAAATGAACATTCTCCCTAACACCGAGTGCATGGTAGCGTAAAAAGACTGGCATCATAGCTAATGCAGTATGCTGCTAATTTCATGGCTTGAATGTACAAGGAGAACATTTGATTGAGGGGAATTAATTCACCTACTATGGCAAGTGGGTTTGAGGCATGTATTCGCCATGCCTCATACCACTTTACCATCCAACTCCATTTTGATTTTACATTTTTATTAAATTTTGTATAGCATTTTCAACAATCAGACACTAATCAGTCTTTATTATTAAAATTGTGAGTATTTTTGTGGCAACTGCAACACTGCCTTTAGGACTGAATTATAATTCTTTCCTTTGACAGAAACAGAAGCTGTGTGGCAGAGAGCGCTGCTTACACTCATCACAGACTATGGTTTTCATCTTTTAGTATTTCATTGTTCATGGTAATAAGTAATAGTGAAAAAGGCCCATACAAATTAAAAGAAACAAACACTGTGGAACATAATCGTTACATTTTTAATATTGCATTGAACTGATATAGAAATGTCTTGCCTGCCCCCACATGCACTGGTTAAGAGCTGCCACCAAACGTGCCCAGGGAGGTAATTGTCAATTGAAGCAACTTCATTGTTTTTGGGGGAAGGCACAGTGAGAAGTGGTGGCAGCAATAGTAGAACTGTTATCAATGTCTTTCATGGTACACCAATTAAAGGCACCAGAATGGTGGGACAAAGTCTAGTATTTCAATGAACTACTGTAGAGTCCTGTTAAAAGGCTGTTTTGCTTTTTTCAGCCACGCACAGGGGCCTCAGACTCTTGCACCCTATTACACAGACCCAAAAAAGTTATTGGATGCAGGGAGGCAACCAATCACACTTAGACCCACAGTTAAAAGAAAACAGATGGGTCGTTACAGGCCTTTTATTCACACCCAATACACCTACACACAACTAAAACATAACATATAGTCGATTATACATAAACATAGAAAAAGAGAATCACCATCAGTATGGTTGCAGAAGACACCTTAATTTCAGCCACATTAACACTGCTTAGTCCCAGAGCGGGTAGGCAGAGAGATAACCCATGCTAACGGGGTCTGGAGTGGAGCGTCCTCCCTCTCAGCGTGACTGCATCACCCGGGGTCCAACTATCTCTGTTCTTCCCCGCCCCAAAATGGGTAACGGACTGCCCTCGGCCAAAGGGCAGACTGCAAGCATTGGGAGCAAAGAGTGGAAAAATCCAGCTTGAAGTGGAAAAACCCATCTTCATCAATGCACCTGCAAAGCTCCAACAACCTTTTTGGCTCGTCCTTTAGTGGACTATACAACTTTCCACCACAGTTAGCTCATCTAACATCATTAGGTGACCTTGCAACCGTTGCAAAATTCACGTTTGCTTACTGAGTGCACGAAAACGTAGGCTTTCAATGCGATAATGGAAGTGAATGTCCAAAATGGCCCCGCACTGGCGCCATGTTATTTAGCTCATTTTCGCACACGCACTACAAAGGCCCTTACCAAGTCAATGGCAGTGGAGCAGCTTAAAGTCAACTGTGAATGTGTCACTCTTCCATAAGTGCAGCTAGAGACAGAGAGGAGAGAGAATTCAAGCATGGGGCGGAAGTAGACGCAGAGTCATTAGTGTCTCGCATACAATCTCCAACTAACTAGGGTCTTGTTAAAGGGCCACTGCCAAGTCAATGGCAGAGGAGCTGCTTAAAGCCATATATGAATGTCCTGCTCTACTGTAAGAGGAGGCAGTGGCAGAGAGGCATGAGAAAGCAAGTTCCAGCAGGATAGCATGAGACAAGTGACAAAACTTGTTTGCTACCTCCTCAACTGTGCTGTAATTAAGCATAATGCCCAAGACTGGTATTGAATGTGTTGCCAGGAGGGTGATTGGACATGGGGAGTATACACCATACTGTACCATAACATGGACCCAGCCTTACAGAGAAGGGGTTTATCGGCCACTTTTACTCACTAAAAATAGGCAAATACTCCCAGAAAATACAAATAGTGAATAAAAATTGTTCTATGTGAAATTTCCTTTTTTTAAAGGTCTCAAGAGAAAAAGACCGATTTACTTTGACATATTTTCTTTTGATCAGAAACCTGTCATTGTAAAGGTATTTTTCTCTTTTCGACCTTCAAAATGCTGTTTTCCCTTTTTTTAATATTCAGGGTTTTCACCCCCCCGAGCACCCCATTCTTCTACCCCACTCCCCCACCATCGCTGGCAGGATTTCAGTCCCAGCCCTCCATCCCCTAAACCAAAACACACACATCAACACACACGCACACACACAAACTTACCCGTTTTCCTTGCACTCCGCTTCCTGTTCCCACAGAGCCTGTCAACCTCTGCGCGCACTCGTGTGCAGCAGGGGCGTGACAGTTCGCTTTAGAAAGACTGCTCTATGCGGTCACAGAGTGGTCTTTCTAAAGCAACCTTTTAGTGAAAAGATCTTTATAAAAAGATCTTTTCAATGGGAACAGTAAAAATACCCCTTACAAAAAATAGGAAAAAGTCACGTAGGACTATGTGCTCCTGCTTTCACCAACACAGCTCCATGGATAGGTATGGACCAGTACTGCCTGATTCCAAGAAGTAAACAGGTATTAATGTGTATGAATAACTGGGTGCAAAGGAATAATTATTGCAAAAATATTTCCATTTTCCAGATAAAACATTTTAAGTTACTTATAAAATACTCCCATTGGGAGTTGGACTTACATATTTACTAGCAAAAAAATAATTTCCCCCCTAACTTTAAAAAATAGTGAGTAAAATACTCCCACTTATCTGGAGCAACGCCTGGAGCGCTGGAAAGTCATTGCCACTTTGCAGCTAACCGCATTGCCAGCTTGTAACTGAGTATATTGTGACATATGGAGATGGGCTGTAGCTCATTTATACTTCTGCAGGCAGCATTGTCAGAGCATTTGGTGTAAAGCAGCGGAGCATTTGCCTCTTGTGGCAGGAAGCTGGGTTTCATTCCCACCAGCCCCAAAACATTTTGAAATGGGCCTTTCATTTAAATGTATTTTGGTGCTTTTGTTTTGATTGCCGAAAGCAATTGTAATGCAAAAAACTATAAGAAAATAATAATTATACACACAAAAACAGAGGCAAATCAAAACATAAAAACATAATACAACACATACTAAATGCACGCTGCAGTTGTAGAATGCTGGGAGTTAATGAACATCATAAAATGTACAAGTGGTGGATAGATGGACCGAATCCCGGGAGCCAGATGATTGAGGGGTCTCCCAATTAATGAACTTTTTGCCTATATGATAAATCTCAGACCAGGTCCAAATCATGTTCCCCAGTCTGCCATAGGGCCCCTCTTGGCCCTCTTCCTGCTCCTACCTGCAAGGCAAAAAACCTCAGGGTTATCTTCGACTCCACACTCTCCTTCTCTCCTCATATATCAGACGTCTCTAAGAAGTCACACTACCAGCTGCACCTCCTCAGAGGTATTCTTCCCTTCCTCTCCTTCCCCCAGAAGCTCACTGTCTCCCGAGCCCTGGGTCTCTCCAAGCTGGACTACTGTAACAGCCTCTATCTTAATCTGCCTGCCTCCACTCTCCGCCCTCTGCAACTCATCCAGAACAGAACTGCGAGACTTGTCCTTGGCCTCAAGCCCAGGGACCGTATCTCTCCAGGACTGAAATCTCTACACTGGCTCCCAGTGGCTGCGAGGATAAAGTTCAAAACCCTCTGCATTGTCCACAAGGCCTTCTGGGGCCTGGGGCCTAAATACCTTCAACTCTGTCTTCCTAAATATCTTCCTTCCCGAGCCCTTCGCTCATCCGTCTCCAACTCTCTCAGGGTCACCCGCTTCTCGAAGCTACGAGCTGGGGGTAGATCTCTCTCCGCGGCAGGGGCCTCCCTCTGGAACAGCCTCCCTGCCTCCCTGAAACTTGAGGAGAACCATCTCCGGTTCCGGAAGCACCTCAAAACCTTCCTCTTTACTTCTGCTTTCTCTCTCCCTCTCCCCTGCTAATTCTTCGCTGAAACTGCACTGAATCTGCTACTGGGCCACTCTCACCGACCCCGGTCCTGGGCCCTGCCACTCTCCACTTGCACTGCCTCCCTGGCAACCCCTGCACTGCGGGACTGTCTCTGTATCCCTACAGCCCCCCTTCCCAGCACTTGTCTGCACTTACCTTGCACTTGCCACCAGCTGGCCCTCTTTATTTATTTATTTTATTTTATTCTACTTACCTTGTACTGCACTTCCCTCCCCCTCCCCTTCCCCATGCACTTTCTCCCTTCCCCCTACCCCTGCACTTGCGCGATCTGAATGACACCTGGCCTATTAGGATCGTTGTCTGTCTTCCCCTTGTTCCCCCCTCCCTGCCTCATCGCGCCTTGAAACACTTGTGTATAGGCGCGTTACAAATGCCATATCATATCATGTCCAACCTTTCCTCCCCTCTCAGCGCACCTGTGGACAGGGCCCACGCCTGAAAGAGCACTACATGGCAAGAATTCTCCTTGCAGTAAAATGATTAACAGCAGCCCGAAAGGCTGTGCACGATCAATATCAAACATATATTGGGCCAAATCAGTTCCAAGATCTATGACATAAGCATCTGATAATAAACGCGGTACATTCAGAAGATGCTCACAGGTACTGTATGAAAGATTTCTAACATAGGTTAATTAACACTGAACAAATTAATCAATATTTTCAAAAAATCAATTTCTCTCGCATGGTGCATTGTCCAAGGAATTACAACGCAGTACTTAAAATAAAATGTATTTTATTCATGCCATGTTGCCACTGAACAACAGTGCAAACGCATACTGTTGGCATTGTAACTGGCAATTAATTAATAGCACTGAATGCATGTGAATCATTGTATTACATGCAAATAATAAGACATGCCATTGATGAACGAGTAGAGAGGCTTCGTGACAAAATGCAAGCTCAGATTCTTACGAGGCAGTAGCATCGCCTACTTGGTGGGATCCCCACTCACATTACATATCTCAATTGAAAAGATGATCTCATGTAATCAGAGCACTGTGCAATTTCCCAAATCCATGGACAATGCGTGATTGTATTTCAAAACACAAACTGTGGCAAAGAAAATATGAACTCACTCCAGTAATGTTTGCCATCCTACAAAACATATTGAAATGTATGAGATAAACAGTACACTATCACATACCATCAGTTTTTGAAAAAGAGAAATATGTAATCATGATTCAATGACGACCTTGCAAAATCAAAAATCAGAACCGGAAAGGGTTAATGGCAAAAACGCAAATCATATCATACAATGTAGCATTAGGATTTTAGAAAAACATAAAATCTGTCTTCAGTTTTACTGCAGCACAGAAACTGAACAAGTGCCTGGTGGGTGTTTAGAAGCCACTCAACACAATCAACTTGGCGTAGCAGCTAACAGACGGTGGCAAGCCTGACACAAAGTTAGGGTGCATGATATAATGTAAATTATGATGCCAAATTTGTGGGCACGATGTAGCTCCGATTTAAGAATATTAAGTTCAAACATAGAAATATATATATGTTCCTTTCCTGTTTTAAAGACATTGCCACTTACAAACTTTCTCCAGATTATCATATTATCCTTACACTTTTTAACATCATGCATGAATGATAAGAATATTCTTATCGTAAAAACACATGTTTAGGTGCCTCCTTTTCTGACTTTGGGGTATCTTTTTGACATCAACTATTCAACATGAGCAAATAACCTAATGTATTTGTTTAAGTAGGTTTTTTTTATGCATTTTGATGTCGTTGTATACATGCTTTTCTTTTTGAATGAAATGTTTACTTTGCTCAAATGTGCTCAATGTATTTTTAACACATTTGTCAAATGTATGAGATAATTCATTTTCGTACAAATTAAATGTACTGATTTACCTTTTTTACCCTTGTATGGCAATTGGCAAATTAAAATATAAAAATAACCCTTTGAAATTATTAATGTGAGAAATCACTTGCATTTATAAATGACTGCTCAACTATTAGTTGGCATACTTATCTCAATAATTATTGACTGAAATATGACTAAAGAAGAAATTACTTACCAGTAGTGTTTTTTCTATGGATTCCTCTTCCATGGATTCCTCATCTTTATAGAACATCCCCTCACTGCCAGCTGCTTGGAAAATGTAGACAGAGGGAGTAGTGCGGCTCGGCGTTGTCTCCTCAACCTCTGCATGCCTCGATCACATCACTCCTCGATTCTGGACGTGACAATGGTGATACATCCAACTGATCTACTGGTGGGGTTCCCAAGAGGAAGAAGATCGCCCCAATGACGTCCGGACTGTGCTCTGCCTGCTCAGAGCATCCACCCATTCCCCGCCTCGACTAGATGGGCTGCTCAGGTGAAGATCCTGTTCTCCAGATGCCAGAACCGCAGCTGCATGTCTTCCCTGTACAGGGACAGTGACTGAACAACCCCTTGTGTGTTGAGGTAATGCATGAACAATGTGTTGTCTGTCCGAATCAGGACATTTTCCCCCCTGAAGGACATTGCAAAAGCATTCAGGACTAACCTGATCGCTCGCAGCTCCAGCAGGTTGACATATAATGTCACTATGACCCATACCTCAGTTCCCCACCCTTTTCCCCTATGTTCAGCAGTCAAGGGAAGAATTCCCACAAACTGAATTAAAAACAAGGATGAGAACCATTCAAACTCCCCATTTACCCTAATTTTATTTTTGGTGAAGAGCAGGCACATGAGACTGATGGTCCAGATGACCAATTACATGCCTCAGATCAAAGTATTAACTTCTCCCCCACTCTCCCCAAAAAGAAGAGAACAAGAACTCACTCAGAATGGTGCAAGCTAAACAAGCTTTCATTGCGGTAAGGAGGCGATGAGGAATCTGTGTGATAAGAATCCTTATTGAGAACATTAGTAGTAAGTAATTGTTCCTACAACAGATTGCATTGTCCCACAGATTTTCCTTCTTGAAAGACTCCCAAAGCAGTATCAATTTCTGCTGGCAGACTGGGAGCTTAAACTAAAAGGCTTTGCAAAACCGCTCTTCTGGGCCAAATCCAGGCTATAATGTTTGGAAAACGTGTGCATGGATGACCATATTGCAGCCTGACAGATCTGTAACCAGCACTCCACTGTGGAGTGCACAGGAAGCACCAAACACCCCTAGCAGAGTAGCCACAAATGCCTGGGGGCACCTCTCTCCCTGCCTTCTCAGAGCATTCAGCAATAAACAGAATTATCCAACTAGATACAGTCTGTTTCATTACCGCTTGCCCCATCATGGATTGGAAAAAACGATGAACAGCAGATCATCTCATCAAAAGGCGCTGTCCTGGCTACATAGAAACTCAACGTTGTCTTGGGGTCGAGTGTATGGATCCTTTCTTCCTACTTGGATGGGCGATGAGAAGGGAAAAATACCATAGTCAGGTCTCAGGGAACCTTTTACAGGCCCCTTCGAAAATAGGGCCATCACTGGGATATTTTGCTGAAATATTGCGACCACTGACCCCTCAGAAGCCACTGAAAGGATTGCATCTGCAGCCTGGCCTCTGGCATCAGGAAAATACAGGAGACAATGAGACGCAATAGATGGAGGAAATGCTGACAGACTGTTTGCAGTTCTGGAACCGTGTGACCGTCTGACTGATGCTGATGACTTTTCTCATGTGGAAAGGCCCTCCCCGCCCGAGTGTACACGACTGCCCTGATAAACTGGAGTCTGCGTGTTGGAAATTCAGAGAGAAGCAGGGAGCAGGTGTCCTTGAGAATCCTTGAAACCTGCTCAGGGGGTCGGCATGTGAAAAGAGGCATCCTGAAGGTTCAGTGACACCAACCAGTCATGGAGTTTGGAGAATCTCTCCCAGGGTCACCATCGTGAACTTGTTCTTCCTCAGGAATTTGTTCAAGGCCAGGAGGTCCAGGATGGGACAGATTCTTCACCCTTTCTTGGGCACCAGGAAATAGTTGGAGTACCAGCCCGAGCCTCTCTCCTCGCTTGGCACCTCCTTCACTGCATCAGTAGGGCTTTCAGTTCTTCCTGGAGCTCGGGTTCTGGCTGTCGAGGAAGGGTGGGTGGTCTGTCTGGTGTTTCTTGAGAAAGGGAAAGCAATATCCCAGCTCGACCAACTGAAGGACCCAGGTGTCAGAAGTGATTTCCTTTTATCTGTCCCAGTGGCCGGAGACTCTTCCTTCAACCAAAGAAACGTGTGGGGAGAACTCAGAGGATTCGCCGGAGCTGTTGTTTATCCGGCTGCTGATCCAGAAGACTTAGTGAAGGAGCTGTGACTTTTGACTCCTTGAAGCATTCCAGAGGTTGATTGGCCTTTGGTCCGAAGAGATGCTCACCATAGAAGGCCATGTCCAGTAGTTCAGCCTTCCCGTTTGGGGAAAACCTTGACCCTCTGAGGCATGACACTCTCCAGAGCACCGTCAACATTTCAATCAACCTCCCAACGAAATCTGCGATGTTGAGACTGGAGGCATTGACTCGCCACTTCTTTGCTGTCATTGACTATGTCCACGAACCCAAGACTCAGCTGCCATGCTGGAAGGCGGTAATCCACATTGTGGGTATAGATTGTAAAAGTACAAGCAGCATTAATGGCTTGTAGTGCCATGCTCCAATATGTGAAGACTTTTTTCTCGAGGCCGTCAGTCTTTCTCGACTCCCTGTCCGTCGGGAGGTTTGGCTTCGATGTTGCCAGTCTTCAGTTAAAAGTTGCGGCCTGGATCACTAGCCCTTCGGGGATCAGATGGGTCATGAAAAACGGCAAACTGTCTCTTGCTGGTTTATACTTTTTAGTAAGGTAGCCATAGATCGGCGGTGTTGAGCATCACGTCCGACATGGCTACGATGTACGGCAGGGCTCTCTCAGACTCTCTCAGACTGTGATCCCTTGACCAAAATGTCCGATAATTCAGACGACCTTAGAGGGCTGGCCAGAGTGTTGAGGCTGCGAGCCACAACCACCCTTTCAATGATTTTCCTGTTCTGGGCGTTCAGGTTAGCGTAAGGTGATGCCCAATACATCTCAACATAGGGGGAGATGCCCCACCGTATGCATTGTGCAACCCCGCAACTACCTCCAACAGGGCAGTCTGGTCTGTTAGGAAATTGGACACATCGTACAAGTCTGCAGCACCATGGGATTCATCCCGAAAGGGATAGGATCACCTCCTTTATCTAAGATGATTCTTATAGACTCAAAGAACCCCAACCTGGACTCCAGCGCATAGCTTTGGTCTAGTGTTGATGCCGACAGGGCAAGCCCAACAGTAGTGCTCGGCCGGAAAGGTCGTCAACACAGGGGTCACTTTTGACTTCATTGAGGTCAAGCTCTAGGCTTGAGACCCGACTTAAACACCTTCACGCCAGAATCTCCAGGAACAACTGGTGCTAGTGATGCTTGTGGCATTGAGCCCGAAGCCGTACAGGCTGCAGCTTTCTCGAAGATTTGACGCATCTGCTGCTTGATTTCCTCCCACAGCGCCCTCTTAGATGGGTATGAGTTACCCCTTTCACCCAGAGAGTCTGAGTCCCGCCGCCTATGCCTGCGCACCCTTTTAATTTTGTGGGAGGATGAAGAGGAAGGGTGAGATTCACTGCTAGAGCGGGATCAGTTTTTTGTCTTTTTGCAATTCCTGTATTATTTCCTCTGGTGTGGGGCCTTCAGTTTATTTTATATATTTGTAGGGCGCCAAAGCCCGCAGGCATCAGGGTGCACAAACACAAACACAGGAAACAGCAACAAAAAAGACGGCGCAAGTGACCAACATGGGCAAGACAGTTAGAAGTGGGACAGGTTCTATTCATAGAGGTATGGCTGTAGAGCGCGTTAGTTGAAAAGGACAGTTTTCAATCTCTGGCAAAAGGGATTGTATTCCTTTACCAGCCTGACCTCCAAAGGCAAGGCATTCAAGATTTTAGCATCCTTGAAGGGAAATGATCTGCCTAGACAACTGGAAAGAGCAAATTTAGGGATGTTGACCAGTGTCAAGGTGAGGAGCGCAACTTCCTTGGTGGCTCATGACAGGATACCAGTTCTTTAATATAGTCTGGGGCAGAACCATATAAAGCTTTATGGGCTTGAGAGGAATCCTTAAATTCCAGCCGTGAGGCCACAAGGAGCCAATGGAGATCTCAACGACTATCAGAAATATGATCTCTTCTAACTCTCTTTGTGATGATGCGAACTGCATCATTTTGAAGAGTCTGGAGGAATGGATCTTTTTCTTGTTGGCCCTAATTAATACTGCATTGCCATACTCCAATCTGGACATCACAACCACACGGGCAACTGAGGAGCAAATGGATGCTGACAGAAAGGGACGCAGGTTTCTCAGCAGCCTAAGGTAGTAAGAACCATTTTATAATATCTGGTTTGTATGAGCGCCTGAACTAAGCAGGGACTCAAGATACAAGCCCAGAGTTTTAACACTCTGTGAGAGCGGAATTGGACAACCATTAATGGAGAATGATCGGTAGCTGGGATCTAATTTTGCTCGAGCATCCTTGATGCCAAAAAGCAACAGCTCGATCTTATCCCCATTCAAACACATCCAGGTCTCAACACGAAGATAGATGGTCTGAAGAAGGACAGCGTACTTGGCATAATCCTCTTCTAACTCAAGATCGATCTGGTTGTCATCAGCATAGTTCGAGAAATACACTCCAAGCACATCTAACAGGTAACAGAAAGTTTAAATATAAAGGTTGAAAAGAAGGTGGGGACATACATGCTTCCTGAGGGACCCCACAGGAAATGGGGGAAGAGGAAGAAGTGGCCTCACCTCAACATACTTGAGGTACGATTCTGGACAAATTATCTCACCCATAGGATTGTGTCAGGAGTGCAGTGACCATGTTTCTCTAAGGTGAGCAGAAGTTGGTCATGGTCAAGAGGATCAAAAGCCGCTGATAAATCCAGCAGAACCAGCATGCCAGAGCGACCTCCATCCGATATTGTCAACATGTCCGTCTGCAGATCTAAAGGAGTGGTTTCAGTACCGTGGAGGGGTCTAAAGCCACACTGTCTGGGATGCAGGATGTTAGTCTTCTCAACAAAGGCTTGCATTTCGTTAGTAGCACATTTATCAAGCACCTTGAGGAGAAAATTACAGTTGGAGATGGGGCGAGGTAACAGGGTCACTTAGGTCCAGTCTGACTTTTTTAACCAGAGGGGTGATGGTGGCTTTCTTTATGGAAACAGGGTCTTGATTACTGGCAAAAGAGAAGTTGACCAATCTTATCAAAAAGGGTGCAAAGATATCCTTGTAGTCCAAGAAAAAGTTAGGGGGAATGGTGTACACTGTGAGGGGCGCATAGTCGAGAGGGTGGCCATCATGTCGGCAAGAGAGATAGGAGCGAAGCTAAACATATACTCTGATTTATTGATCAGATGAACAGGAGGAGGACAGAAAAATAGATGTTTATCAGTCAAGAATTTAGCTCTGATTTTGTCCCGTGCCTTGTCCTCCTTGGCTAGGAGGGCAGTCTGTATATCAGCACAGACTTTGTCCGTGTGAGCTGTAGTGATGGATAGAGTACTGGGTCTCTAATGACTTCTACAATCTCAAACAGTTTTTTAGTGCTGTTGTTTGCTTCCTCTATTTGTTTCTTATAAATAAAAAGGTTTTAGCTTAATTAATAGCTGTCCTGTAGTCTTTGTTTAAGATCTTCCACTGGGCTTTGTTGCCTACTGAAGGGCATTTAAGCCGTTTGGTCTCCGCCTGACGTTTCTAAATTTTCATTTGGCATAGATCCTGTGTGAACCATTTCTGGTGAGAAGGATTGTCTCTAACCAGTTTGCTCCTAACCGGCGCCACATAATTCAGCATGGAGATCATAAGGTTATTAAAGGTCTCGGTAAGAATAAAAGGAGGGTCCAGATCAAATGTGGCTGACATGATTCTGTCAAGGCAGTCTTTCTGGTCCAGCTCAGAAATCTTCTTAAAGTTCAAGTTTATAACAGTTCTCTGAGGGTTTAGTGGTTTAGGAGTGTTGGCATTTGAAGGTTTGGTGTCCCCCGAGACTTCGAAGGGGGCCTCCCTAGTGCCAACTTGGCTGAGTGCTCCCTAAGAGCCTTTGGGTTCATTGACTGACTGGCACCACATTGCTCAGTATCAATCTGCACCTTAAGGCACCACACACAGATGTTGTGCAGGTCTGTGGTGGATATTTACGAGCTGCAGTCTCTACAGCACTTGAAACCCAAAGGTTCAGGCCCCAAAATACTGGCGCTGAAAGAATTTTCCCCAAACCATTTTTAGCCGTGTTCCAAAACAGAGTGCTGAGCACACAGAAGAAGGGAATCGAGGCAGAGGGTCGTAGTGAAGTCATATATATATATATATATAATGTGTACCACCGACATTACATCCGGAGTCGAGGAGTGGCGTGGTTGAGGCATGCATGGGCCGAGGTGAAAACGCTGTGGCCCTTGTCAAAATGTTCCGAACCGCTGGCACTAAGGGGATGTTCTATCAAGAAAAGTAATCTGTGGGAGAATACAATCCATTGACAATCGTAATTACAACTTACTGATTGAAATGAGGCAACAAATCTAATGGATGAAAATAATGTCATAGCATAGAAGATAGGAGCAAAACATTAAGTGAATATTAAGCATAACAGGAAGGTGGAACAGAAAATTACTGTTTCTCTTTTAATGCAAGAATGCTATACAATAAGGAAAACTGTCATTTTAATGTTCCCACATATGAGAGAACTCAAATTAAGAAGACTGTGGAAACTACAGTACATTATTTTCCACTGGGAATGCCATTTCTTAAATGGGAAGGCCGAATAAAGGGCATTTGCAATTGTGTTATGATATTAGTTCTATTGAACCTTTCGTTCATTCACTATTCTACCACAGATATGGTTGCATGTTGTTTTCCTGCTTCTACTGTGAACCCAAATAACACTCTGGCTGCTTATGAACATTAAATTAAAGCCATCATGTGGAGAAAAAAGTTGAATGCTGGTTGTGAAAAATCCAGAAATGTGTCCCTTCTCCCCAAGGAGTACTATTTTCTAAATACTGATGGCCACATATCAGGGGAACTCATAAGGTTTAATATAGCCTTGAGGAGGGGGTAAACCAAGAACTATTTGAGCTAGCTGATACAGCCATCGCTTTGCCAAAAGAACAGTAAGAGACATCTTTTATTTAATTTACTTTATTGTTTGTTCATCTGAACCATAAGGCCAAGAGCTGGATGAGACGCTATGCTGTAAAGACATTTTTGTTAATTCGTTGGAACTACCAAACCAGGAGTCAGATGAGAAAAAACAGCCACCAGCGAGTAAACAATGGGGGGGGGGGCAATTAAGTGTCCATATCTAATCAACTTTCTTTCTCTCATAGTATTTGGATATATGGTAGAGTAGCTTAGGGTTTGGAGAGAGGACCAAGTTAATTTGTTCGAAATCTTGATGAGCACTCGTTTTAAGTTTTTTTTGGAAAAGGGAACTCATAGTTGTTGGAATTAGAGAAGGCCTTTCTTTCATTTCAAAGAAAAGCAGTGTTTAAATATGTGATCTTGCCCCTCTCCTGTATCAGACTTACCACACTATATGATACGTAGCCTGTCAACTCAGCAGAACATGATATTCAGATAAAACACAAGTTCAGAGGACTGCATGCAAGTTGCATATTTAAGTGAATTTCTGCAAGATTATGTATTTAGTTTTACTGTGTGTATATGCTGAATATGAATGTACAATCAAGACATTTGAGAGACATACACTGAAATGTGGTTAAAATGGGATGTTGAATGAAATGCATTCATGTCCCTGGAAGCATTTTTGAAATGTATTTAAAATGTTGACACACATAATAAAACAATCACATGGTTAATATGAGCATACTAGCAAACATTACTGTATTTCTAGTGTGTATATGAAAATCCACAGGTCCACCAATGCCCGTATATTAGATAAAAAAGCATATCAAAGGCTGTTATATGAAGGTTGAGGTAATCAAACATTCAGTAATCTGAATCCACACTTCACTGATTTGTAGACTGCCAGCAACCAGAATAGTTTTTAACAGTTAAATAGTTCTCAGCAGCCAGAGATAAAAAGTGACTTTGCCTATCAGCTGGCTTTCATACAATCATTTGGATAAGGGCATTATAAAAAATACCTTACTGAGACTGATAACAATGAAAAGCATTTTCTGGTGTGCAGTCTAAAGAGAAAATCATGTACATCGTTAAATAAAAATACAAAGAGGGATAAGAAATAAACCAAATAAATAAACATTGAGGAAAGGCAGCTGACATCAGAGTTGAAGGTAAACGGAGGATATGAAATCACATGTTAGACTAGTACTTATTAAGCCTTGTTGCTTAGATAGTGTAGTTGTTCAAGTCACATGTAAGATGATGTATGAAATGGAAGTGAACTGAGGATTAAACAATTCAGAAAAAGCACTTGCCAACTGACAAGTTGAATGTTACCATGAATCAATCATCTGATGAATGAAGAAGAAATTCACTAGGTGTTCACAAAAGTTAGGGTAATGGCAATAACATCAATGATGTTGTTGGAGTTAAAAAGGAAATGTTGTGGCACTGTGGTATTTAACAGTAAATGTTGACTTATTTAATTTATATAATTCAGGCCTAGCTTGATTGTTAAGGAGATTAGTCTAAAGCAAAGCTAAAAAGGCACAAAGCAAAATAAAGCTGAACAGTACATACATACTACATTATCTTCCAAAGTTGCTACAGGCTTTGCTTGTTTTGCGGGGCTCCACTGTTTTCAACTGTATTTAAAATACAGTGCTTTGATATTTCCTAATCCAGATGATTATTAATTGAGCTCAAACAATTCTAAAGTATTGACTCACAATATTCATCATCCTACATGACTAATTTATACATTCATTTTTCATTTCATTAAGAAAAATAAAAATAGCTAGTGCAAGTCACATGTTTCCTAGCTTTGCCAAGATAGTATTACATTTCCTCTCTAAAAATATGTCAGCTATGCTGCCACACAAAACCGTTATCCATGTTGCTAAATAATTATTAACGTTGCATCCGTGTACAAGGAATTGGGGGTGGAAAATAAATTATACATCTAAAGCAAAATAAGCCTGAAAAATATAGCAGAAATTGAATCTTCAAGGTTAATTCAAGGAGTTCACTCTGTGGAAAAAACATTTGTTTTTCTTAAGGAAATAATTCATTATGAATCCAGCTGGATCTATATGGTTTATAACATTTCTCAAAAGTGTATGTAATTTCATACTAATTTTTCCTTCATTCTCCTTTCCATAATGCTGAAGTTACCATGATGCATATGTCCCACCCTATCAGGAAACAGGATTGGGAAAAAAATAAACTAGCTATTTACAATGGAGAAATGTCAATTGTTCTTCAACTTCCTAAGTGACCAAGTTTGGGAGTAAACAAAATACTGGAGCGAGGCATCCCGGAAGAACTACGGATATAGTTAGAAGATGATGTCCTCATGATGAAGTGTGAGGTAACTGGCAGCAAACACCTAAAATAATGAAGAATATAAATCAGTGAAAATTGTACTGTAACATGCACATTAAGTTACACAAACTGTAGAAAATCTAATGATACCATATCTACATGCAATAGTCTCTGTTCCACAAAATGTACAATGTAATCGTATTTGAGCCATCTTCTGATATGAGCCTTCTGTTATCTTTTGACAAGGGGATGCTGCTCAAAGCTGTATACCTTTTTTTGTATTTTTGCTTTGGTTTGTTCAAACCTTAAACAGCATTTATCAATAGATAAAACAATTTGGATAGAAGTTTTACAGATACACTTTTACATTTGTTTTGCTCAAAGGCATAACTTTAAATAGGAACAAAAACAAAAAAGAGGAAAGAGAAAAAAAGAAAATTCATTGGATGACTTTTCAAATACTAATTCTAACTAGTAAAACCATATTTAATCAAATCATTTTGATTGCAGGACCTGCTTGTATTAATAAACATGTGAAAAACTTCTTGTCTCAATAATTAATAATTTTAATCTAAAACTATGTACAGTATGTCCCACAGATTATGTTACATTTATACAACTGTGTGCTAAGAGTACTTTCAAATTTCTTCTAAACCTATAAAATTATTCTGAAAATTGTAGTAATTTACTAGTGCTGTTGCAATGTTTTTTTCTAATTAGAGGCAAGATTAGATAAAGTAAAAAAACAAATGATCTGTTTCTAAATAGTTCTAGAAGCAAATAAAGGTACACTTGCATATTAGTATACCTTTTCTAACACTTGCCAGTACTCATCTTTCAGACAGCAGAAGGATCAAACCCTCAATCAACCCTCAAAATCAATGACTAGAGTGAGCAGGGAGAAACATTCCTAGCATGAAAATGGCAGCCATAATGCAAAATCCTGATTGTTCTGTCGAATTTCACAGTGGGGAAATGTCAGGAAAGTCTAGCCACAGTGTGTGGAATTCTTACTGCTTGAGAAAATCCCATCTGTCTGGGAAGTTTAGTTAATAACAGTGTAATGATTTTACAGCAGTGCAAGATTAGGGAATAGTTTCTTACCTGTAACTCCATTTATCCAGCATTGGTATCTTTCATGGATTCACATGCTTAGAATATTCACCGTCGTCAGGCTGGGAATCCTCGGTAAGATATATAGACATTTTCCATAGGAAAAATTCCGACACTTTTGTGTCCTATCTACGTCGTTTTGGGCCGCGCACGCCGGCGTCACTAGGACGTAGAGGTATATATAGCCCCGCCCCCGCGGCTCCCTCAGATTTCAGCCCCCAAAGTAGTATGGGGGGATCTCTGGTTTGCATGCTCAGGGGAGGCAGGCGGGCGCATGTGAATCCATGAAAGATACCAATGCTGGAGAAATGGAGTTACAGGTAAGAAACTATTCCCTTCTCCAGCATTGGATCTTTCATGGATTCACATGCTTAGAATAGATTGTATAGCAGTATCCCCCAACATTGGAGGCGTGTATGCAAACCAACATCACAATAATCACATGCCCATTTACTATGGCAACACATTACATTATAGCATGTTAACCGTGAAAGACACGACACTTTAAAGCATAGTTGCCGAAGGATGCAACCCCACTTGGGGCTTACCTTATTGGAACAGGTGACGTAGTACTGCACGCCCCATCTGTGTATCTTCAGCATGTTGCTGTGCGAGACAGTAATGTTGGGTAAACGTGTGTGGTACCGACCAGGAAGCCGCCTGGCAGATGTCCCCCAGCGGAATTCCGGACCACAAAGCCGTCAACGACGATGTAGATCTCGTCGAATGGGCCCTTGGACGCCTTTCTAGCGGTTTGCCGGCTTTGGAATGACAATAAGAAATGGCCGAAGACACCCATCTGGATAGTCCTTGTTTGGAAATCGCCTTACCCCTAGCCGCAGGAACATAAGCTACGAAGAGTTGTCTCGTGTCTCTGAAGCTTTGAGTGCAATGGAGATAAAATTTTAAAGCTCTTTTCATGTCCAATGTATGGAGAGTCTTCTCTGCCCCTGAAGACGGTGTTGGAAAGAATGTAGGCAACACTATAGAAGTGTGTTTATGGAACACAGAGGGCACTTTAGGTATGAATTGCGGGTTAGTGGCCAGCACAACTTTATTACTGAAAAACCTCAAATACGGAGGGTCTATCACCAAAGCTTGTATTTCTGACAGCGGTCGGGCTGAAGTAATGGCCACCAGGAAAGCCAATTTCCAAGACAAACATTTTAATGATGTTGACGACATTGGTTCAAAAGGGGGTTTCATCAGGGCTGCCAGGACCAGGTTCAGACTCCAGATCGGAGAAAACTTCTTCGTGGGGGGAAAGGTTCGACACAAACCTTTAAGGAAGTGTTTAACTAGGCGGTCACTGAACAATGGAGTTGAATGTCTCTTTCGAGTAAATCTCGAGATGGCAGCCAGATGCACCTTTATGGATGAAACAGATAAACCGTTTTTTGCCAGGAACAACAAGTATGGTAGGAGTTGTTCCGGTGTGATCACCAGCAGGACCAGACCTGGTTGACCTGCGCACCATATGCAGAACCTTTTCCATTTGTATGTGTATGAAGTGTTCGTGGAAGGTGCCCTTGCAGCTTGCAAAATGCGACGACAATCCGCTGGAATCGCTAACGCGCCAAACTCTGAGAAATCAGGAGCCAGGCCGTCAGACTGAGGCTGTCCGGATCGTGATGCCAAACGACCCCTTTCTCCTGAGACAGAAGGTTGGGGATCTTCTGGAACCTCATTGGTTTTGCCGCTGAGAGTTGAAGTAGATCGGAGAACCACACTTATCTGGCCCAATACGGGGCCACCAGGATCACCCGAAAGGATATCTGTGGATCCATTGCAGAGTCGGACGGATGAGAGGAAATGGGGGGAAGGCATACAGAAACTTGCCCGTCCACAGGAAGGAGAACGCGTCCCCTAGCGAGTCTTGTTGTGGCCACCTGCTCGCGTATTGGGAGCATTTCTTGTTGTCTCTCGTCGCAAAGAGATCGAGGGCCGGATGGCCCCATTCCGCGAAGACACGGTGCAGTTGTTGGTCGTTCAGTTCCCATTCGTGTAGACAATTCATCTCCCTGCTGAGAGCGTCTGCTTGCACATTTTTTACTCCTGGTAAGTGGAACGCCAACAGATGTATGTCGTGTTGCAGGGCCCAATGCCAGATCTCCTGGGCTTCCGTCGACAGGCTCCTGGAGCGAGTTCTTCCCTGCTTTCGTAGATAAAACATTGTTGTCGTGTTGTCTGTCATGATTCTCACCACTGGGCCCTTTATCTGTAGCAGAAAGGATTTTAGGGCCCAACGCACCGCCCTCAACTCTAGCAGATTGATGTGGAGGGAGGACTCTTCCGATGACCAACGACCCTGAACCTGTAAGGAGTCCAGATGAGCTCCCCACCCAGTTAGAGAAGCATCCGTCACCACTGTCTTCTGGAACGCAGGTTCCAGTAGGGGCATTCCCTTTGTTAGGTGTATGGAGATTCTCCACCATTGAAGCGCCTGCACGAGCTGGCCGTTGATGGTCAACCTGTCTGACCAGCGTCCTTGACTCTGTGCCCATCGATCCGCCAAGAATTCCTGAAGAGGCCTCATGAAGAGGCGACAATTGTCTATTAAGGGTATGCAGGACGACATGGTCCCCAGCAGGGACATGTACCTTCGTACTGACACTCTGGTGTCGACCTTCCATTACGATGCCTTTTGTTGCAGTCTGTGAATCCTTTCGAGGGATGGCTTCACCAGTCCCGACTGTGTGTGGAACTCTGCCCCCCAAAAGACCAAGGTCCTTGATGGCTTTAACGAGGACTTGTCGAAGTTCACTGCGAAGCCCAAACGTTGCAGGAGGGACAGGGTGGCATCTAGGCTTTCTTGTGCCCTTTCCGGAGACAGTTCCCTCACTAGCCAATCGTCCAAATAAGGGTACACATGGTGACGTTCCTTTCTTAACCAGGCTGCTATTGGAGCCAGGCATTTGGTGAATGTCCTGGGGGACGATTTTAGTCTGAACGGGAGGACCTTGAACTGATAGTGGGTTCGTCCGACGACGAACTGCAGAAATCTTTTGTGCCGTTGACGCATCGGGATATGGAAGTATGCGTCCTGAAGGTCTAGCGACGACAAATAATCTCTGGGTTGTATCGATCGGATCACCTCCTGAAGCGTAAGCATTTTGAATTTTAAATTCTTGAGCAGTTTGTTGAGCGCTCGTAGATCCAGAATGGGGCCCCAATTTCCATTTGGTTTCTTGACGACAAAGTACCGGGAGTACACTCTGTCCTTTTTCTGCCACCGGGACCAGCCCCTTTCTGCAGCATAAGCGCCACCTCCTGCAGTAGTATTCGAAGGTGGGGCTGGGCCGAGAACACCGGTGGAATGTGTGGTGGCTTGTCCTTGAACTGTAGAGAGTGGCCCAGATGAATCGTGTCCAAAACCCATTGGTCTGTTATGCGCTCCCACTCGTCGATGTGACGAGACACTTGGCTCCCCAGGACGTCCTGAAACATGTCATTGTTGGTTCTTGGTTTATCTTTCGTCGACGAAGGGTAGGCACCCCGCCGTCTGGAGGTTTGGTAATCTCTGCCTCTACGAGAAGATTGGGCCGCACACCTGTAGCCTTGGGATGAGTAGGAGGGTTCACTGAAACCTCGGTCTCTAGATGACCCAAACCAGGAGTTACCAGAAGCCCCTCTGAAAGGACGAAAGGAACGAAAATTCCTACCACTCTGGAGGGCTCCGAGTGACCGCACTGTGTCAGTATCCTCTTTCATGCCCTTCAAGGCCTCATCAACTTTTTCACCGAACAGTTGTTCCCCTTCACACGGCATATCCAAGACTTTATATTGCACCTCCGGTCTGAACGTAGTGCACTTGAGCCAGGCTTGTCTACGTAGAACTACGCCATTTATTGATTTGCTTGAAACCGGACTCGGCTAGGTCGACAGCAATGTTTATAGCATGGTTGGAGGCCTCCTCTCCTTCCCGTGCTAGCAACATGGCGGACTTTCTATGTTCCTCGGGCAAATGCTCCAAGATAGGATCCAGTCGGTGCCACATTTCCCTGTCATACCTAGACATAATCGCCAAGGAGTTGGCTGCTTTAACTGTAGTCGCGCCCACGGACAGCACCTTCTTGCCAAAAGCATCTTGCCTCCTGGCTTCGTTGTCTGGCGGGGTCGTGCATTTATTTTGAGACCTGGCCTTTCTAGCCGCCGCCGCAGATACCACCGACTCCGGCAAAGGTTGAGACGTCAGGCACTTGGGAGTCGATTCCGGAGCCTTGAACTTCTTCTCCAAACGACCTTTCACTGCCGAGAACGGGTGACGCTTGGTCTTCAGGCCCTCTTGCCAGACATGGTCCAAAATAGGGATGGCGAATATGGATTTCCTTCTCTTGCCCATATGATCAAAAAGAAAACAATCCTTTTTCTCCTCCTCAGGGATTAGGCCAAACTCCGCACACACCTTACTCATCATGGCATGGAATGCCCCCACGTCGTCAGGCGGTGATGGCTGCGCGGGGCTTCTCGGAGTTTCCATTTCTGCTTCAGAGTCCCAAGTTGGGTCTCTTGAAGGGGATAGTGAGATGTCTGAACCCGACCCTTCAAGGTCTGAATCAGAGTCCAGTAGTTCTCCTTCTTCTTGTGGGAGAGGGCGATCTTCCGCCGAGTGGGAAGCAGCAGTAATCCTGGTCGTCGAGCGAGGAGCCGGGCCCGGCTCGTCGACGAGTGGTGTAGCCCGTAGCAGTGCCGGGGCACTAGGTTGGGGTATTTGTGTGTCCAAACGCTGTAATAGCTTTTGTAGCGTATTTAGCACCTCCAAGGACAGAACCACCTGGGGGTTCAGTAATGACGAGGTTGTAGGGATGGTACCCCCACCCAAGAGCGTCATTGCGCTGGTCAGCTGCAACCCCAGATCAGTTGGGTTTGTGACCGGGCCGCGTTCCTCGTCAGCCGACGAGATGGAGAAAGTCGCCTTTGGTTGCAGCAGGGCCTCCGGCGGAACGGGATCGAAAACCTCCTGTTGCCATCCAATAGACGGAACCACCGTCGACGATATGTTTCCTACAGCCGCAGTCTGAAACGTAGGAGGAGCCGCCGATGACGCAGGTGTTGAAGAGCGGGTCGTCGACGAAGCAAGTGATGCAGGGCCTTAAGGTGTTCCCACCGCTTTTGGGGCCGACTTGCTGGTCGAGGCCTCTCGACTCAAGGTAGACTTATGACGGTCTCCTGAGGAGGATTTAGATGGTTCTTTTCTCTCCTTTTTAGATGAGTAGGAAGAAGACGGCGCCTTGTGTGAAGAGGGGGCCTTCGAATGTTTCTCCGAATGCTTCTCCGAGGGGCGTTTTTCAGCAGAACGTGCCTTCTTCGTCGGGGGTTCCGACTTACTTCTTGAGGCCGTGTAGCCCACCTCCAATGCCGGGTACGCACCCGCCCCGTCATTGAGCCAATCGACAAGGCATCTTTTTCGGTCTTTGAGGGTTTTCTGGGAGAAACCCTGACAGATTTCACAAGAGTCCGCTGTGTGGTGAGGATGAAGGCAGTAAATGCAGTCCATATGACCATCCCCTTCGTACACCTTCTTAAGACCGCATGTAGCACACGGACGAAACAACGCCTTTCCAGACATTTTTTCGAGAAGAACAAACAGTCGCAGAAGTAGAAAGCACAACCTAACCAAGTAGCAGATACGTGAGGTAATCCCACTACTTTGGAAGATGGTTGAAATCTGAGGGGGCGGGGCTATATATACCTCTACGTCCTAGTGGCGCCGGCGTGCGCGGCCCAAAACGACGTAGATAGGACACAAAAGTGTCGGAATTTTTCCTATGGAAAATGTCTATATAACTTACCGAGGATTCCCAGCCTGACGACGGGGAATATTCTAAGCATGTGAATCCATGAAAGATCCAATGCTGGAGAATTGTTATGTCCTTGTAAAGGTAATTTATTTTTAAATGTTTTAATAAATAATACATTGAAAAATAGGTTGGAATAATAGAAAAAGAAAAAGGAAGGTAGAGGGGACCTAATTTTGAAGACAAAAATAAAAACCATCAAAAATATACCAAATATACCACTACTGCAAAGAGTACTATCTGGGCACTGATGGAGAAACATGGTTAAGTCTACAACGGTTGAATGTGCAAGGTCAGTTGACTTCTGTTCGCAGTGAAAACAGCCTGTTTGCATGTTCTCCTGTGCTCATTTTACAAAACGTTAGTAAGATAAAAGCTGCCCATTCCATGAGTCAAACCTGTGAGCATCAAATCAGTAGCAGCTGTTATTATTACCAAACCCAATAGAGGCAATTCCATACGCTACATAAGGATGAGAGGAGGGATTAAATTGTGTGACATGTGGACTAATACCAACAGAAATGATCAACATCCTTAATTCAAGAAATTTGAAAGACGGACCTGCCTGTTTGCATTACACCCAACTTGTAGGTTAACCAAACCTATTGTTATCAAGCAACTCAATCATACTTATGTTGTCCACCACAGAATGATTAAACACTGATTTATCTTTGCCTGTATTCTTAAATGCAGTTTAACAAATAATTGTTGCAGCCAGATGTTTTGAGCAATATGGTAAGTTAAGTGCCTGAAAGCTATACCTATGGGCCTGAGCGAAAAAAGTGTGCTTATTGAGTGCTCACCACACACCTGCCAGTATATCCAATAGGAATCTGTAAGGATGTCATTAGCTCTAGTATTGGGCCCTCAATTCTGTGAAATGAAATTCATAAAGGAGAATAAACCATGACAGCATAGCCACCAAGCAGCTAACGCTCAGCAGAAGCAAAGCCCATTTTGGCTCTCTGGGGTCAACTGAGCCTGATTTGGGAGGTGAAGAGGGGCTGGAGAGGGAGAGAAGGTTTTAAGAGCAGGAGAAAGATGGTGATATCTGCAATGCTTGCCATACCAGCAATTATGACTCGGAAAGCCTGAATCATTATTGGCTCTGAGGAATCATAAGTCACACTACTGGTGCGTTTCAAAGTTGCTAATTTTATACAATCAATTTGTCGCTGCAGTTTCCTCACATATCTTTGTACTTTAATACCTGTTTGCCAAATATGTACAACATTTACAAAATATGTATATTGTAGATAATCCCAAAAGATTTTTAAACTCCTACATCGCTCAAACATCAGAGATTTCAACTTATCAGACTACAACTGTATGTAAGATAAGAAATTTGGCTTTTTATCACAGCTGGTCTGATGGGCGACTCCTTAATCATACAGATTCACTCTCAATTCACGGCGTCCAATTGATGAAATGCAAAAAATCTATTGCTATTGGATCAATTAGGTAAATGTACAAAGTTGTCGCACGTGGCTAGAGTTCAACGGTCTAAAGCCTAACCCGTTGTATAATTAATTAGGATATGAAAGCACTCCAGATCTTCTGCGCCACAATGATAAAAAAAAACAATCAGTGCCCTTTTCTGAATAAAACTGATATCAACAAGGGCACTTTTCTGAATAAAACTGATTGGTTTTTTTGATCATTGTGGCGTATAGTCCTTGATTTATAGTGTATGTAGCAAAAATACATGTACCAGAATGCAAAGAATATAACAGGACTACATAAACTACATGCAGTTGACAGAGATCAGGTTCACAACTGTTAAAACCCTAACTTCAGCAGCAGCTAAAGCAGAATGTTATTTCTTGCAAGATTTGTTTTCCTTAAAAATATGGACTGAATTCCTTGACCTATTGAATCAGCTTCTGAATAGGCCAGCTACAAGTAATTGAAGACCTTTCACCCAGACCACTAGAAGGGGTTTGTGGTTTGGTGGCATAAGTCCATTGCTTGGTGGGGACAATGATTCACCATCATCACTAGATCTTCAAGAGGTCTCATTTATCATTTACCACCCCACGCAAATAGTCTTCAGCTTTTCCTGACGTTTCAGCAAGAACCATGTAATACAGGGAGCTGCAATAGCTTCCTTTGCCATCTAAGCAGGCGTGTTTATAATTCTGTGCAAAAACCAAGGATCTAGATGATTTGCTCAAGGCATATCTTTATTTCGCTTACAATTTTTCATATTGGCCCAGCCTGTTTTTCTCATGCATATTCCTGAAATGTTCTGTATTAAATTATCTCTATCTTGTATCACTTCTATTCAGATGTATGTCTATTGCTCGAATTTAACTGGTCAACAGGTGGTTGCTTATTTTTAAATCAAATGTTTTACCACAAAATATGCGGTAGACTGGACACTACCCCTACACCCCCACCAATATTGCCTCACCCCAAACCATCATATACATTTGACCGGTTGGGGGGTGGAGCAATAGACCTAATACCTTCTATTCCTGTTCCCATTTCCTCAGTGGTCCAACTACTTTCTTGAGAACTGGCGCACCTCAGTGGGCATAATTACCCACATGAGTTGATTGATGTCAGATGAGGGTTTGTAACACTGTACCAATGTCTGTAGCTCATCAATCAATTGTTCAGGTTCCTCTTTAATGTTTGGAAATTCTTTAGACCAATTCCTTAAGACCTGAGGAGTCCATGGGGCATGTACTGTTACTTGGGTCTTATTCGGTAACTGAGAATTCGAAGCACTACAACTACGTGAGTATGGGGAAAGTTTATATTGATGGATGCAGAAGCGCTGCCGCTTGTCTGGGGTGGGGCTTGTGCCTGATGCTGGCAGTGATGTCATTTAGAGTTTGCAAGGGGTCGCAACTGTGACCCCAGAAGTCTCCCTTGCTACCCCTGGGGTCTCCCTTGCTACCGCAAAAAATAAAAAATTTAAAAAATACTTTTTAAAAAATAAAATGTGGGAGGCTCCTGGGCTGTGGACTGCAGCATGTGGCTCTTTGTTTCTGGATTGGCTGGTTTTCTGGTAGCTGTAGCTGGTAAGATACATCAGTGGGTAGAGGGCTCCCTGCTGCAATGTGTGTGCGATCTGAAGGCTGCAGGTTCGACTCCCGGCAAGGTTAACTCAGCTTTTCTTCCTGCTGAGGTTGATAAATGAGTACCAACACAGGTTTGGTGATATTGTATGTATATTTGTTCTATATGAAGCGCTTAAGCGTAAGTGCTGTACAATAACACATCATTATCTTTTGGCCTTGGACATCTGCTTACATTTACAGTAATTTGGTAATATGGGCCTATACGCAGTGATATTAACGATACATATTGTGATCCATTCTTGTATGCAATGTATATCTCTTTACAGGGATACCGTAACCATATGTTTCATAGTGTTTTTAGAAACAATGCTATGTGATGCCATTTCCTGTTTTGTTAAGGGGTGAAAGGTTGTGTTTCATCACTTCCTGTGTTGTCACTTTGGAGTGGGGTCAAATGACATCAATACCTCTGATGTCATCAAAGGTCAAGGGTCATGTGATGTCACTTCCACTACCCCTGGCATTTTGGTGAAATGGCGTCCCTGGATGCTGGTTCCGGGTACCTGTTTTATTGAGCGTTGGGGTTGCGTTTGCTGCACAGACTTGGTGTTTGCTTGCACTTGTGCTGGTGGCTAGCGTGCAACATCTTGGTTCAAGTTGGAAGCACATAATATTTCCTTCCTCCTTGCTACTCTCTGCCTCATCCCTGCCCGCTGCCAATAATGTGGGCAGATGAAAGTAATCTAGGTTCTTGAGCTGGGTGAACCCTACCTCGCCTACTCTTTCTGTCTCTTCTGCCCAGCCCATTCCTGACCTTTGTTTCTTTATTTTCAACAACTCGCTCCTTAACTTTTCATTTGTCTTTTAAGCCTCTCGTTATCAATTCCCCCACTCTCCTAGTACCTTCTACAAACCAGTTGAACAACACTTTTGATTGCTGATGCTATTTTTAATTTGTTTATTTTAACCTGCATTGAAAATATACTGTTTTTTCTAAGCCGAAGGTACCCTTCACAGAGAATTGCCAGCTTTTATGTGCCTGTGTACCTGTGTCATGGAGCTCCATTTTTGGTTTTGCTGCATTTTGATTCCCACCACATGGCCGCAATCAGTACAACAGAGAAAAGATAAATGGAACGGGTGTTGGGATCCGAACATCTGGTTGGCATAGCAACTGGCAACACTTGCAGCATGACTGCAGCAGCTAATTGATTGTTTTTTTCTCGTCTCCATCCACCATGTCCGCTAATCAGGGCTTGTGCAACAATATTTTAACCAATTGGATGTTCATTTGCAAAGAAATGCCGTGTGGCCCAAGGCAACCCAACATGAAAGCGCGAGGCATATGCCTTCACACGTGACAGGAGAACTGCATGCATTGTTTGGGAAACATAGCATGGTGGTGCTATGGTATTAAGCAGTTTGCCTTATTATATTTGTGTAGGAGGACTGGATCCTGAAAAAATCAGTGCCGGGTTATTCTGTCATGTGTGTGTGAGCTTCGCTTCAGGAAGTGATCAAGCTAGGAGACTGAGTGATAGGGAAATTAGACTTCCACAGTCCACAATCACTGGCACTTCTCTTAGGAAGTGAGGGGAATACATTAATGAAAGAGCTCTGCGAAGTATTTAGGGTTCTTCAGACCTCCTAGTACTCCTCCTCCTACCCCCTTCAAATGTAACACCCAAAGCTGCACATCCTATAGGTTGTTGTCATAAAACATATTCAAAATTCTGTGTGATGCTTGGTTAAAGAACGAACATTAAGGGGCAAAGCATTAAGAGCTGTCGGAGGGGAGTCTGGAAATGTCAGTGAGTGGTGTGGGCAGAGACTGTGAGGCTTCTCGGAAGCTAACGTGACCCCTGGGAGACAACAGGATCGGACAAGCCTGTTGTTGATGGAGGCTGGAACGGTGCGAGGCTCCACATGAGCCAAGGGTGAGGATCTAAAAGGTGATGAGTTTCAGCAGAGTACCAATATCTAGCTTGGGAGAAGGCATGAGCAGCCCCACCTTGGCCCGGATCTACTTACGGAAGAGCACAGACCGGCAAGTCTCCAATGTGCCATCTTAGCACCTGCTGCACTCGTATACTGTGCATATAGAGGTAGCACATTTAAAGAGGAACAAAGAATTAATCAACAGGCCACCCCCGGTACAATCAAAATGAATGGGGGGGTGGGAGAAATGTAAAAGAAACTAAACAAGGACAACGCAAGTCCAAGCAAGCCAGGCACACAAGGAAATCATTTAACAGACTAAACAGAAGTGCTAAGAAAAAAGAAATCAAATAATAAAATGAAACACAAATGGTGGTAAAATATTTAAAAAGCAAGCAGGATGTGCTTTCAGAGAAGTCTCTGTCAGGAGGATACCCTGAGGGGGAAGGTCGCTTCTGCTTAACAGCGACTCAAAGATTGGTCAGCAAACACCCCTATTCCCCACCTGTTCATTCAGAACAAAGAGTGAGGTCGGATGGGCATATTGGCTGTTTTAAGATGAATTGTAAAGCATACTTAAAATGTAAAAGAAACTAAAGAAGGGCAATGTAAGCCCAAGGAAGCAAGCACAGACATACAAGAAAAACAATTATACTTAACAAATTAGGCCAGGCACCTTCACACTTAGGAGCGCTACAGGGAAGACAGGATAACAAACAAAACAGAATGAAAATAAGAACATGTGAAATGAAAAGGTGGCAAAAAATTAAAAAAGCAAACAAGGTGCGCTCACAGAGGATGATTCATTGTCAGGTGGACACCTTGAGGGGGAAGGTGGCCACTGCTTAAAATCAATTCACAGAGTGGTCAGCAATCCCCTACCCTGGTCCAATCAGAACAACAGGTTGGGTCAGAGGTGCCTGGCAGCTATCTTCAGATGATCTGTAAAACTTATTTAACATGTCAAATAAACAGAAATGGGGCTGTGTGACACCAGACAAGCTCAGACATACAAGGAAATAAATTAAATTGAACATAAGTGAGCCTTGGCAACATTGCGCTTTTAGAAACACTAAAAGGAACTCAAGATGGTGAACAAAACAGAATTAAAATGAGAAATTTTGAAACTAAAAGGTTGCAAAAGAACAACACAAGCTGGATGCACTTACAGGGGAGTGTCTATCAGGAGGACATATAGGGATGGAATGTGGCTGCCACTTGCAATTCATAGACTGGTCAGCAGACATCCCTTCGTCCAATCAGATTAACGGTTGAGGTGAGAGGAGCAAGGTACCAATCTTAAAATGGCCTCTAAAACGTCTTTAAAATGTAAAAATACAAAGGCAATGAACCTCTGATCCTAGGCATACAAGAAAGAGGTCAGGCAACTGCGCTTTTAGGAGGTCTATCAGGAATACACCTCCACATGTGTAGTAAAAGGGTCTGTAAAGCCATCTTGGTCTCAGCTTTTAATTGGTTTGGGGTGCTTTATCACAATCAACTCTCCTAAATGACTACCAATATGGATTCTAACAATGATGCCTCACACACAGTGCCACCATCCAAGATATCAAAACATTCTCTCCACATCCTGGACAAAGGGAACCCTGCTAACTTGTCCTACTCAACTGCTATTCCACCTGAAATACAATTGACCATGAAGCCATTCTTAATAACCTTGCCCCATTTGTGGGCTGTGATAGAACAGTCCTCCAGGGGTTCACTGCAATACATTATTAATATTGAAATAGTGCAAGCCTAGTTCGGGTGCAAGGGAGCACTACAGATCTATCTCGCTAACAGAGATTACCTTGTCCATTTGGGCGCCAACAGGTTTCAGCCACTCTCAGTAAACCGAGTAGCCCCAAAAGGCTCAATCATGTCCCCTGTCATCTTCAGCCTCTCAGAGAACCTCCTGAGGAACGTATTGCAAACACTAATGGAAAAATATAACAATATGAAGATGGCATGCAGTTTTACCTAAAAGCATCTCAGACAGCCAATGGCACAAACACTATCTGATCTGCATGAACTTCTGGAGGGCACACACCTACCTGAAGCTCAACTCAATAAATATTAACTTCAGTCTACTAGGAAACGCCATTAAGCTTGCCTACGTCCATAATTGGCTTATAAACATGAGGCTCAACACATTGACACCTCAACTCATAGGTAGTGCAAAATTGTTCAGCATTAATGACGACTGTGACATTCATTCAAAACAGATAAAGCCAAGTAGACCACACAGCATGGTGCCAACTCACACGCCTCAACAAAATCAATTAGTCATCCACATCCTGGTCATCTCCCAAATGAATGGCAACACCCTACTGTCATGCCAGGATTCGCAGATGCCACCTTGGCCTCTGTGAAAGCCATCCTCCACCCTGCATCATGCCTCGTCACAGCATTATCAAAATTCAAGCATATCACCCTGATAATTAAGGTGTTGCATTGGCTAACTCTAAAGGAAACAAAGGACAGGTAAGGTTTCATTATAGCGTAGTGGAGAGTGTGCAGCGAGGCTCCTGGATCGGAATCTTGCGCTGCTCTTTTCATTGGTGAAAAAAGTTTGAGAACATGGAAGAGTGATAAAAGCAATTTATTAGAACAATTACTACTTTGAAATAGAAAACCTGCACTAGCCGTTCTCTCTCTATATTGTTTTTACAACACATATCATCGACTTGACCAAGCACACTTCACAGAGGGCGAATAAACCGTTCTCTAGAAACATAGTCCCACATGAAATGCTTGACCACTCGAACACAGCATGGGAATAACCATCCCAAACCCTTTTTTTTAATCATTATTTGTATAGCTATTCTTTAGCTGTAATTAACTCATTGTAGCATCAGTATCAGTTTTCCCTTCTGTCTATCCCTTTTAGGTAGGCGTTGCAACAGCACTACCTAGGGCAGAACATCATCATTAAGGGAAAGAGTTTTCTTCCAGCCAGGGCGATTGTTAGGGAACACAATAACAGTATGAATAAGAATGATTGACATAATGAAGCCTTACCTGTCCTTTGTTTTGTGCAATACTATAATTGTAGATAACAGGAAGGCCAACTTACCCCAAACTTTGAGGTGTAATTATAGGAAACATTTATATCCCTGTATTGTTTGCTGTAACTCTAAAGGAACACATTATGTCCAAGACAACCTGCATCACCTATAAAGCAGTCACAACCAAAGCACCATCCTAACTGGTTGAGAATCTCACCATCTCCGTAGGCCAATGGCCCACCGGAAGCCCCTACATCATTAGACTGCAAACAAAGAACTGCAAGAAGGAAACTTCTCAGCCAGTCCTCCTTCTACTACACAGCTTGTTTCCGGAACAAGTTACCAATGTAGATAGGACTACCTTTTCCATCCTAAACATCAGGAAGGACAAGACCCTACTTTTTAAAGGAAAACACACTAAACACTGATCGCTCCACTGAAACCTACTTCCCGACCTCCTGAGATCCACCGCTTCTCTAACCATTCCAGCTAACTCTGCTTCCCACATCCTATTGGTAACTCTGAGTGTGCATCCCCTATGTACAAAGCTCCATTGCTTTGCAGGTAGATGAACAAGTTACTCTCTTACCTGGTAACGTTCTTTCGCTGGGATGGTCCGACGACGTATTCCATATCTATGACAGTAATCAATAGAGCTGTGCTGCTTCGGAAAATCTTTTGGCGCCTGCGTCCTGCGTTGATGACGTCGATACGCCGCACTCGAGGACCTCTTCCGACGGCCAACGTCACTGGATGTTATAAGTAGGACGCACGACGCCCGTAGCCTCAGTTGTAGTTTTTTCCCAGAATGTGTGGCACCAGTCTTCTGCCAGTCTGACCACACAAAGCCTTGGGGAAACGTAAGCTGCAATCGCATAAGAAATTCTGTAGCGGGGAAGGCAGGGAGGGAGCGATATGGAATATGTCATCGGACCATCCCATCGAAAGAACGTTACCAGGTAAGAGAGTAACTTGTTCTTCGAGGGGATTGGGTCCTCCGACGTATTCCATATCTATGACAGACTCCCAAAGCAGTACCAACGCAAGGAGTTGGGAAAAGAATTTAGAATACAGAAATTTAGAATGCCCAATCAAATTGCAGAGCAAAGGACCGCCTTGCCAAAGGCCAGATCCTGCCCCCGGATAGAATTGAGGGTGTAGTGACGTACAAAAGTATGGACCGAAGCCCAGCTAGCTGCATCACAGATGTTACGAATAGGAACACCCCTCTGCAGGGCAGTAGAGGCAGCCATACCCCTGGTAGAATGGGCCCGCAGGCCGACCGGTGGGTCCTTACCCGCCAAGCGGTAATATTCAGAAATTGCCAGAATAATCCAGCGAGACAAAGTCTGTTTAGTCACAGCTTGTCCCAAACGCTTTCCAGCGTAACCAATGAAGAGTTGATCGTCCACTCTGACCCGGGAAATGCGTGAAATATAAAAGCTTAAAGCTCTCCTAGGATCGAGCCTATGGAGCCTCTCCTCTTCCTTACCAGTATGCAGAGGAGGATAAAATGCCTGAAGAATAACCTTCTGGCCTAAATGAAATTTCCGACACCATCTTCGGAAGAAAGGAAGGAAGAACTCTAAGGACAACCCTGTCCTTATGAAACACAGTGAAGGGTGGCTTAACTGAAAGTGCCTGTAACTCACTCACTCTGCGAGCGGAAGTGACCGCAACTAAAAACACAGTTTTAAGGGTTAACAGTCTCAAAGGACAAGAATGCAAAGGCTCAAAGGGAGCACCCATTAGAAACTTGAGAACAAGGTTCAGATACCAACTGGGCACCTGGAAAGGTGACGGGGGAAACACATTAGTGAGCCCTTTCAAAAACTGAGAAATTAAAGGGATTTTAAAATAGAACACTCCTAAAACGACTGCTTAAATATAGACAGCGCCGCCAGGTAACCTTTGATCGTACCCACTTGCAGGCCCCTGTGGGCCAAAGAAAGCAAAAAAGACAGAATCATAGGAATGTCACGTGAAAAAGGATTCACATTCTTAACCCTGCACCAGTCGCAGAACTTTCTCCAACGGCAACGGTACAGGGACTTTGTTGCGGGCCTTCTGGCCGAAAGCAACACCTCCATCACGTCTTCAGGGAGGTCCCAATCCTTATACCTCAACCTTTCAGAAACCAAGCGTGAAGGCTGAGGGATCTGACCTCTGGATGGAGAACCTGACCCCCCTCCCGTGAGAGCAGATCGTCTTGGTAGGGAAGACGACATGGAGGGCAGATGGACAAGTCCAGAAGGTCCGGGTACCACATCCTTCGGGCCCATGCCGGAGCAATGAAGATCATCCGGTAACCGAACCTCCGTAACCTCTGCAGCACTTGCGGAATGACAGGGACTGGAGGAAACGCATACAGTAGTGGGAATGACCACTCCACCTTGAACGCGTCTCCTAAGGCTCCTCTTGGAGGAAATTCCCACAAGCAGAACCTTTCGCACTTCCGGTTGACACTGGAGGCGAAGAGATCCAATTGAGGGGTCCCCCAAAGGGCGAAGATCTCCAGGAGAATCTCTTGAGCCAGCTCCCACTCGTGAGAGATCGTGCTCTGCCTGCTCAGAGCGTCCGCTGTCTCGTTTTCGTCTCCGGCTAGATGAACTGCCGAGATCAAAATTTCCTGCTGGATGGCCCAGAACCAGAGCTGCATCGCCTCCCTGCACAGAGGAAGTGACCCTGCCCCCCCCCTTTTTGTTGAGGTAGTTTATGGCCACTGTGTTGTCCGTCAAAATCAGGACATTGGCCCTCATCAGGAGGTTGGAGGTAACCATGCCGGTTTTAGCGGCATGGTTGCGTCCTTACCGCAATCCGGACCCAGGTCCCTCGAATGAGGATTTACCGGCCCATCGCAACCTTGGCGGACCCAGTAATTCCCGTCCAAGGAACCCGGACCCAGTCCATCCCCATTCCCATTTGAGCCGCCATTGGGCTCAATGGGAATGGGGATGGAGCTAACAACGGGCCCGTTAATGACGGGCCCGTTGTTAGCTCCCTGGTGTCCTCGTGGGACCCGGTATGGACGCCTGGTTTTTCCAGGAGACCTCGTGGTAGGGCGGAATGGGTTTACCGGCACTGGCACCTTTACCGGTGCCGGTAAACCCATTCCGCCAACCTTATGATGAGGGCCATTCTTTCCTCGCACAGTCGGCAGAAAAGCCTTTAGGGCAAGCCTTTTGGCCCTCAGCTCCAACAGATTGATATGGAGTCTGGACTCCGACTGAGACCAACGACTGCTGGCTGTGAACTCGTTGGCATGAGCTCCCCATCCCGTGAGGGATGCCTCCATCACGATCGTCACCTCCGGCCAGGGTAGCCAAAATGGAGCCCCCTTCATCAGATTGCCTTCGACGGCCCACCACAGAAGTTCCTGGGCGACCGAGGGCGGCACCTGAATGGGGGCCGACATCCTGCCGGAGGACTGAGACCACTGGAGCTTGAGTGCCCATTGCAAAGATCTCATCCGCAACCTGGCCTCTGGCACCAGAAGAATGCAGGATGCCATGAGGCCGAGCAATCTCAAGAACTCGGACGCAGGGAGACTCTGGGCATGTTGGAACTTGTGCACCATCTGCTGAATGTGGTGAGCCCTCACCTGGGGAGGAAAACACTGCCCCAGGGACATGTCGAGCACTGCTCCGATGTACTGGAGCCTCTGAGTTGGCGTCAAGTGGGACTTCTTTAAGTTGGGGGAGAAGCCCAGCCTTTGGAGGGAGTGGCAGGTGACGGACAGATGATCCAGGACTTGTTCGGGAGAGCGCGCCCTGATCAACCAATCGTCCAGGTAGGGGTAGACGTGAATCCCCCCTTTCCTGAGATACACTGCCACCAGCACCATGAGCTTGGTGAAAACCCTCGGACGGAGGTCAAGCCGAACGGCAGGACCCGAAACTGATATTGCGAGTCGCCAACCGCGAACCTCAGGTACTTCTTGTGCTTGGGATGGATCGGCACATGAAAATAAGCGTCCTTCATGTCGAGAGACACCATCCAGTCCTGAAGTTGAAGGGCCTGGAGGACTTGAGAGAGAGTAACCATCTTGAACTTGTCCTTTCTGAGGAGTTTGTTCAAACATGCAAGTCCATGATTGGTCTCAATCCCCCGTCTTTCTTCGACATCAAACAATAAGGGGAATACCATCCCTTGTTCCTCTCCGCTACAGGCACCAGTTCTATGGCGGCTTTCTCCAGCAGGGATTGAATTTCCTGCGCAAGGAGCGGATCCGGACTCTTCAAAGGGAGATTCCCTGGTGGATTGTCGTGAGGCCTCTGCCGGAAAGGAAGACAGTAGCCGTGGGCTATGATCTCCAGAACCCACACATCTGAAGTAATGGCACACCACTCTACAAGATGCTGCACCAGCCTTCCCCCAACCGGCGAACCATGGGACATGGCCTCATGACAGAGCTGAAGCGGCTGCGGCGTTGCCTGAGGGCAAAGAGGCAACTGCCCGAGCGGCCTTGGCACCTCGAGTACCCTGCTTTCCACCTCCTACGGTGGCCCCTTTGACTGGCAGCTCCTCTCGCTTTACCAAAGGATGAGTAATAACGAAAGGAACCTCCCCTCCATTGCTGTCCGCTAGGGCAAAAAGGCGGAGGTTGCCGAACTGCAGCGCCCAACAACTACGCTGCAGCTTTGGAGGTCTGCAACCTCTCAAGGCTCTCGTCAGCCTTGCTGCCAAAAAGATGTTCACCGACAAAGGGCATGATGAGGAGCCGGGTTTGCACATCAGGAGCAAACCCTGACTTCTGCAACCACGCAAACCTGCGTATTACAGTGCTCGCCACCATGGACCGGCTGACACAATCTGCCATGTCCAAACCCGACTGAACGGCCTCACACATGGCATCCTTGCCATCCTGGACCATAGCAAAAAAAACAACCCGTTTGTCCCCTTCGGCACTATGTTCAGCTGCTAAGTTCCACAGAGTGTGCGTGAAACGCGACAAGGCACATACAGAGTTGGCCACCTGAAGAGCCATACCCCCTGAAGAAATCACTCTTCGCCCAACAATCAAAACGCTTGTCGTCCCTATCAGGAGGGATGGTAGGATACAACACCTGCTTTGCTGGGGCCGTAGCCGCCTGCACCACCAAACTCTCCGAAGTGGGGTGCTTGGTTAAGTAGCAGGGGTCGCTACTGGCTGGGCAGTGTTTTCATGGCAAAGACTTGCCCACGGCTGGGAGACTCTCCGGAGCAGTCCAAACCGCCGCCACCCTCCTCTATAGACCCGTATGCAACGGCAGTACCGGGTCAGTTGGTGGACCTTGGTCGAGGATATCAGTGAGGTCATCCTGAAGAAAATCCCCTGGGGGAGCAGAACACCCCAAGTACTCGGTGACCCTAGACATAAGGCGCCTGTACGAGGAGTCGGCATGGCTGCCAGGCTCAGGCCTACAAAACTCCAACTCCGAAGAGGTGTCCAGACCACTGGCGTCGTGCAGGGACTGGCGCAGGTCCTCAATCTGGCTATGGCCCGAGAGAATCTCATCTGGCACCGTATCAGGAACCATGCCATCATCAGAGCCCTCATCCACCTCCGAAATGTACTCAAGATGGCGGAAAGCGGGCACAGAATGGGGAACAAAGCCATGCTTGACCTTAGCCAGAGCCTTTCTAGGGTGTACCACTGTGCCATGGTGTACCTCCGACACCACAGCCTCGAAAGGCATCGAGGGCGTCAAGCGAAACGGCGTCGACGTCGAGTGAATCAGCATCGACCCCAAACGCGGCACCGACAGCATCGACGGCGTCGACACAGGCCTCGAGGGCGGAGCCTCGAGCGTGTCCCTCGACATCCTGGGCGCCGATGGCATCGACGACTTCCTCGGAGGCGGGGCCTCGAGAGAGTTCCTCGACGACCTTGGCACCACAGGTGTCGACGTCTTCCTCGAAGACATCACAGGCTCACACGGTCTCACGTCGAGGACTGGGACCTGGAACGGGCATGACTAGAACGATTCCCCGTCCGAGCGGGACCACTCCCGCGAATCGTGCCGACCACCCGAGCCCAAAGGCATACGAGCGGTGTCTCTAGTCCGATCACGACCGACCCCACTCGGAGGCGCGGACGGACCAGTGCCCTGCGATTCGAGAATCGCTAGCATTTTCTTACCGAAGGAAGCCCATTCCTCCGGTGTCGCATGCTTGGTGGGATAAGCCGATGGGCAGAATCCTCGGATGAGGACGTGGAAGGCGACCGATGACGGTGCTTCTGGGAGTGCCTCGAAGAGGCAGAGAAGTGGCGGGACCCACTCCGGGACCGAGACCCACTGGACTACCGACGACGATGCAGAGAGTCGCCCCTCGAATCATCCGTCGAAAGCCCCGCGGACCTTGACGTCCGGGGCTTGGACAACTTACCGACCAACAGTTTCTTCTTGCGCTCCAGCAAGGCTTTGGACGTAAGCGACTGGCAGTCGACACAATCATCCGTGTCATGGGCCTCCCCGAGGCACCAGAGGCAGGCGTTGTGCGAGTCTGTCACCGACATCTTGGACCCGCAGTCCCCGCGCTTCTTGAAACCCGGACGCGGGGTGGAAGAAGAGGTAGACATCTTGAAGACTTAAACTTCACAAACGAACAGGTTCGAAGAACCGAAAGAACAGAAACTCCAAAGAGTCGAGGGGGAACCGAGATCTCCGAAGCAAACACGTTCGCGGAAAAAACGGAACTGAGGCTACGGGCGTCATGCGTCCTACTTATAACATCCAGTGACGTCGGCCATTGGAGGAGGTCCTCGAGGGCGGCGTATCGACGTCATCGACGCAGGACGCAGACGCTGAAAGATTTTCCGAAGCAGCAGAGCTGTGGTGATTACTGTCATAGATATGGAATATGTCGGAGGACCCAATCCCCTCGAAATGTCCTTTATAAATCTCATTAGCACCCTGGCGGGGATGCCAGCCAATCAGGTGGGTAGGAATGCAGCCTTGAACCTCCAGTGTAAGTCTGTGTTCCATGCTGCCTGACAGCCCCCTGTCCCGCTGCCATCTTCCCCCCACCATCTGTCCAATTTATTTATTTTTTACCCCCCCCCAACTTACCTTGTTTTGGCTGTGGCAGCACTCGCCACTGCAGCCACACCTTCCGCTCTGCTCCCAACGGCTTGGAGCCTTCCTTCCCTTTCCATGGCAGCCATCTATGTAAAGGATTTTCCTTCTTTCAACAGGACACGCGCGTTGTCCCATTTAATGAAGGAAAATCCTTTTTCATAACACCACGGGTTACTGCTTTTGCTGGAATGGGGGTAATGGTTGCCTTGCCCTTACCCCCACTTTCCAGCCCTTGCTATGGGGGAATAATGCCACATTAATACACAGAAAGTAGAAATCGATCCATAATTTCTCTTCTATTTACTGTGCCCTTTGACAGGTATCCCTCAAGCCTCAATACTGTTGCTTTTCTAATTGGGACTTTAAGGTGCAGTTTAACTGTCATCTGGTCATGGCCATGTATAGCAAAAAAAAACAATTCCTGCTGAAGTGTTTCTTTTCGTTAGGTTGGAAAAACAGAATGTGATCCAGTCTTGAATAGCATCTGTGGACATGTCAGTAAATGAGAAGTCATCATCCTGTGGGTGTAGTGTTAAACTGTGTTAGTAGAACTCAACTGCAATATAAAAGAAGTAGTATATTCTAGCTGGATGATATAGCACACTACCCCACAGACACTGGCTTTTTCTTACATGAACACTATCACTTTATAAGAGTATCTGGTCTGGAAGCCAATATTTTAACTGCGTACTGGGAATAACATTATTAATCAGCAAATGGGAAGACATCTTTTGTACTAAACTATCAAGCTGAAAAAGGGGAAAACACCTTTTTCTTTTGAAACTGGTATGGTCATTGGCAGACCTTAAGTTTAGAGAACAGAAAAAAATGTATGCAAATAAATGTCCCACAGGAAGAATAGGCAACCATGTGGGGCGATTCAGATACACACACTAGCACATCATAACCACATTACCTATAGTTCACGTTCATGGTTTTACAAAGTGCAAATGAAATTAAAACATCAGCGATAATATTGTTCATACTTTGCAAAAGAAACATGTATACTTGGCAAGTGACAGTTCTTTAGAATGTCCACATTCCTAAACGTTTTGGTATAACAGACTATCAAGAACTATCATACTAATTATAAAAACATAGATATTTGAATTATTTGATGCAATGGACTGCAGGAGTTAAAAAGAAAATGCAATGTCAAAATAGTGTCATATCTCTAACTAAATATATTCCTTCACCTTTACAGCTGTTATACCATCAGTATTCAGAGTACTGGACTATCATTGTTTCCCCCTCACATAGGTTAGCCAGTTACTTACATCCACCACTGAGAGGGAACTCTTGTTGCTGAAAGACCCATGTCAATGAACTAGTACAAATGCCGGCTAACTTGGGGAAGAGAGAAGCTTTGTGGCATTTCTTCCTTGGAATTAAGCTTTGAAGAAAGAATGCTCCACATCTTGGAAGCTAATGAGCATAAGGAACCCTCAAATGTGCTCTTTTGGTAAGTAATGACTGAAACAATCAGTGCTGAGGATGAGAAGAGTGTGTGTTATGGTGTATAATTCTAAAACCTTTCTAAGATCAAATTAGGTCTTATGCCATATAAGGCCCAGTGTCCCATGCCATTAGAAATAAAGTTGATTCAGGCTTTCACTGGCAATCAATGAAGTGAACGTAATGGCAGTGAAACATTCTTTTTATTTTTTTATTTACTTAACTGTATTCTGTTTAAGGCATTACAGAACAAAGTTCATATCGGCCACCAGTGTCTTTACATGAATTCAAAACAAGAAATTGATATTAATCTGTAGACTATACACAACCAATGACATGAGTAAGGAACTTAAGCAAGATCTGACAAATAAGACATATACGCTAATGTTAAACTGATCATAAAGTCATAATATGCACCCTCTAAAAAGAAATAAAAAAGAAAAGAAAAACAAGGGGGTAAAGTAATTGATAACAACAAAGATATTATATAATTTATAGGACATAGACAAACGTGTAACAAGGACAGCAGGAAGCATAACCATAGAAAGGGGGAACATTAGACAAATTGAAACTAAGCAGTACTCAAAACAATCAGTGGAATAGCTGGACAACTGGAATGATATGATTTACAACACAGATATACATCATGAACCATGCGAAGATGCATTAAAGAACGACAGATAATTGAAAAACAAATGCCATTTCATGTCATACTTTGCCAAAAGAGGTTTATTGACTATACATTTCTCTACTCTTTGAAAATTACAAACATTGTTCCACCATTTTTTGATGGTGAGTTCATGAAATTGCTTCCAGTTAGCAGTTATTAGCCTAATAGCTATTACTATAAATAGATCAAAAATAATATAAAAGATGTTAATGTCCACTGAATTGAAAGAAAGGCTCCCTAATAACATTTAGAAAAAGAAAGAGGAATATAAACTTAAATACATTTGAGATAATTCCATACCTGCACCCAAATTACATCAATATAAGCTCATTCAAAAAACCTGTAATTGAATGAACCATTATGAGTATAACAAGACCAGCAATTTTCATCACCTGCAATATTTAAATTAAATCATTTCAAAGGAGTAATAAAAGCTCTGTGCGTAACGAAAAATGTAGTTTAAGAAATATTAGCTGATGAAGACATTATTTCAACCATCCTCCATGTAGATGTACAGATATGTTAATCAAAATGCACACCACATTTTATTCCCCACTGTTCCCCAGAGGACTACTTAACACCCGGAATCCTACTGTCAATTATTATCCTGTAAAAATTAGAAGCTCTAAAGTCTAAAATGCATGATACACATAGTAATGATATGATAATGATAATGATATGATATGGCATTTATAACGCACCTATACACAAGTGTCTCAAGGCGCGATGAGGCGGGGGGGGGACACAAGGGGAGACAGACAACGATCCTACTAGGCCAGGTGTCATTCAGATCGCGCAGGTGCAAGGGTAGAGGGGAGGGGAAATGTGCAAGGGGGAAAGGGAGAGGGGAAGTGCAGTGTATGGTTATTAGAATAGCAAAAAATAAATAATAAGGGCCAGCTGGTGGCAAGTGCAAGGTAAGTGCAGACAAGTGCTGGGAAGGGGGGCTGTAGGGATACAGAAACAGTCCCACAGTGCAGGGGTTGCCAGGGAGGCAGTGCGGGGGAGAGTGGCTGGGCCAAGGACCGAGTTCGGTGGGTGGCCCAGTAGCAGATTCAGTGCAGTTTCAGTAAATTTAGCAGGGTAGAGGGGGAGAGAAAGCAGAGGCAAAGAGGAAGGTTTTGAGGTGCTTCCGGGAACAGGAGATGGTTCTCCTCAAGTTTCAGGGACGCAGGAAGGCTGTTCCAGAGGGAGGCCCCTGCTGCGGAGAGAGATCTACCCCCAACTCGTTGCTTGGAGAAGCGGCTGACCCTGAGGGAGTTGGAGGCGGATGAGCGGAGAGCTCGAGAAGGAAGATACTTTGGAAGAGAGAGTTGAAGGTATTTTGGCCCAAGGCCCCAGAAGGCCTTGTGGACAATGCAGAGGGTTTTGAACTTCATCCTCGCAGCCACTGGGAGCCAGTGTAGCGATTTCAGTCCTGGAGAGATACGGTCCCTGGGCTTGAGGCCAAGGTCAAGTCTCGCAGTCCTGTTCTGAATGAGTTGTAAAGGGCGGAGAGTAGAGGCAGGCAGATTTAGATAGAGGCTGTTACAGTAGTCCAGCTTCGAGAGAACCAGGGCTCTAGAGACAGTGAGCTTCTGGGGGAAGGAGAGGAAAGGAAGGATACCTCTGAGGAGGTGTAGCTGGTAGTGTGACTTCTTAGAGACGTCAGATATGTGAGGAGAGAAGGAGAGTGTGGAGTCGAAGATGACTCTGAGGTTTTTTGCCTTGGAGGTAGGAGTAGGAAGAGGGCCAAGAGAGGCCGGCCAGAGAGCTGCAGGTAAGGAGGGAGTGGGTGTGCCGATGAGTAGAATCTCAGTCTTACTGGCATTAAGGCAGAGGTCATTGGCAGCACACCATTCCTGGATAGCAGAAAGACAGTCAGAGATGAGGGAAGGAGAAGAGGAGGCCGAGGGTAGCCTGAAAATGAGCTGGATGTCATCCGCATAGCACTGAAAATTGGGGCAGAGAGCGGCGATGCGGTGGGCAAGAAGTGCCAGGTACTGGTTAAACAGCCAGGGAGAGAGGTTAGATCCCTGGGGGACACCACAGGTAGAGAAAAAGATGTCGGAGAGGAAGGACCCCAGTTGGACCTGGGAGGGTCGATTGGAGAGGAAAGAGGTCAGCCACGCCAGAGCCTGACCAGTGATACCCAGGTTATCACGGAGACGGTTGAGCAGGATGGTATGATTGACAGTATCAAAGGCAGAAGAGAGATTAAGTAAAATGAGAACACATGGAGTATTAGAGTGAAGGTTCGAGAGCAGGTCCTCACAGATGTTCAGGAGAGCAGTTTCCGTGCTTCTGGCGGCTCTGAAGCCAGACTGATGGTCGTGAAGACTACCAACAGGTTCTGCATGGAGATTAAGCTGGGAGATGGCCAGCTTCTACAGGAGCCTGCCTAGGAAGGGAGTGGTAGAGATTGGGCGATAGTTAGCTGGGCAAGAGGGTTTCTTAAGAAGGGGGTGCACAAGGGAGTGCTTGAGGGGGGATGGGAAGACTCCAGAGGCGAAGGAGTGATTGCAGAAGTCAGCCAGGGCAAGAGCCAAGGAGTCGATGTGGTCCTTGATAGTTTTGGAGGAGCATGGGTGGACCTGTTTTGACGAGACTTTCAGGGATCGGACTTGTCTCGAAACCTTGTCAGCAGAAAAAAGGAGAAAGGCAGAGAAGGGGGGAAGAGGGGTGGCTGCAGAAGGGCCAGAGGAAGAGCAGGGAATAGAGGGGGGGAGGTGATAGGAGGAGAGTGAGGACAGGATGTCCTGAGTTTTTCAGATGAAGTGAGAGGCCAGTGCCGTGCAGAGGGCCTGGGAGGGGAAAGGAGCGGTAGAGACTGCAGCAAGGTTGGCCAGCTCCTTGCAGATTTTGGCCGAATTGTTAGATGCCGCAGAGATGCAGGCTTGGATAAGGGCTCTCTTCTTGGTGAGAACGGAGAGTCGGTATTGCCTTTGGAGCAGTCGGCAGGCCAGTTTGTCAGAGGATGTACATGAGGCACGCCATTTCCTCTCTGCCACCATGCCCTTGCGTTTAAGGGTGACGAGATCCGAGTCATACCAGGAGTTACATTTGGCTTTGTGCTTCAGGCGGATTCTCATGACAGGGGCAAGGATATCAAGAGAATCAGATATAGCAGAGTGAAGAGTGGAGAGGGCTGTGTCAGGGTGGGAGTCAGCCAAAGGGGGAGGGGGGGCGAGAAGGTGGCAGCGAAAGCCTCAACTGACACGCGCTTCATGGGTCGGATGACCGAGAAGGAGGGTGGCAGTGATGAGGGTGGCATTGCCTGTGGGGTAGGGAAGGTGAGGTGTTGAAATCTCCAAGAAAGAGGAGTTGAGTGGTTGAGGACAGGAGTGAGGAGGAGAGGTCCGCCCACTCGGAGAGGAAGGGGGAAATTTGACCAGGTGGCCGATAGATAGTAGCCACGGTAAGGGAATGGCTGGGAGAGAGAGAGTGTCGGCAGACATGGCATTCAAAAGAGGAGTAAGTCTGCGTAGGAGTGACAGTGGCAGGAATCCACTCAGGAAAGAAAAGGGCCACACCCCCCCCTGCATGGTTGGGCCTGGGCACGGAGAGGATCTTGTATCCGTCAGGTAGGAGTGTGTCAAAGCTGGTGACAGAGCTGCCAGTGAACCATGTCTCAGTGAGACCGAGGACGTCAAGGTCCAGTTCCAGTTCCTCCAGAAGGCGACAGATGTCAGAGGAATGTTTGATGGCAGAGCGAGAGTTAAGAGTGGCAATGTGGAGAAGGTTGCCAACCTTGAAGGACTTCTGGGGAGGGGTAGAGATCAGAGGTACGCCCTGCGGAGGTGAAGGAGCACATGAGGGGGCAGGGAGGGAGGATGGAGGCAAGGTAGCCGAGGACAGAGGAGGGGGGACAGCAGGAGAGGAAAGGAAGTTGATGAGGTGCGGGAAGCGTCTATCAAAGAGGTGAAGGTTGGCCTGAGGGCCTTGGACCAAGAGGGTCCCATTTGCATAGACATTAATAATGGCCTTAGAGGAGTGGAAGGAGGCCAAGAGGACATCCCAATGGGTGCCACCATTAATGGAAGAAGAGGAGAAAGGAGAGAGCACAGAGACCATATGAAGGGTCCATAGGTCAGGAGAAGGCACGAAGAAGAGGATGTCAGTGAGAGTTTCCTTGGAGGAGGCACTGGTGTAGATGTCAGCGATAGCAGATTTAGTGAGGAGAGCAGGATAGTCAACGGAGAAGCAGTTAGAGAAGATAGGCGAGATAGAGAGTACCATAGAATAGGAGGGACAAGACAGACGAGTGTAAGCGGACAGGGAGTGAGCGGCAAGCCCTGGTTTTCTCTAGATTTTAATCTGGTTTTAATCTAGAATCATCTGGAACTAGCATGTTCTCTGTGAAGGCCTTCTGTTTTTTCAATACAGGCATTCATCGAGCTACTATACTGATTTAAATCATAACATGATAAGGAGAATTTCATTTTGAATTCATTAAATGAAAGGATATACTTGGTGGAGAAATAAATTGATATAAAAAGGGACACCTTTAATCAGCCAAGCTTTCCAAAGGATAAATCTACCATTAATTAATATTGTTTATTACACCATGAATAAGGTGAGAAAAGATTTGACATCAGATGTAAATATGAATTCTCTAAGATTAGACATAGTGAGATAAATTGATTTGGAATATCTAGAGGTATTTTGATTACAAATGTAAAATAGACCATTCAAAGACAAGTGGGAAACCAGCTCCTTTTTAACATGTTACCAAATTGGGCAATCAACAAAATTGTCTGGTAGGAAGAAAGTGTGTGCTTGCTTCAAGAAAAATGACATGATGACATCTAAAATCAAGAAATCTAACATCTCCATTGTCAAATGAGTTATTCCGTTTGCTAAGAGCAATCCTTTTTTCTTATTAGTACCGCATAAAAAACATAGGAGAATCGTATTAATTGATTTAAATAGAGATGACGATAAAGGGACATGGAGCATTTGTAAATAAAACAAAATCAATGGGTATAACATTTATTATAAAACAATATTTATTGATTTTATTTCAACAAACACAAAAACAAACCTACAGTGCATATAGTAACATTTTGAATATATATCACTTTATCCGTGTCCACTGCTTCACCCATTCATTCCCACCCTTCCGAGCCTACCCTCTTTCATGTTCTATTTCTTTGTCTTGCAGTAGGGACTCCTTTTCAATGGTTTCTGTTGGATCCTGGTCACTTGACCAGTCTTTCATGGGCCCAAACAATTCAGCTATTAGTTGTTGCCAAGCTATCAAGGTTTGGCCTCCTCCCACCCCCCACCCCCCAGCATTGCTTGCTTCCTGCCATACCGTAGTTTCAGCCTCAGACCTTTTCTGTAGGTCTTTCCACCATACTTCTATTCTTGGTCTATGGCATGTCTTCCACCCCATAGCGTTTCTTCTCTTTGCAAGTACGTACGCCAGGTCTTTCAGTTTACTCACATGCTTGAGTTTACGGGGTCTAGGAAACCCTCCTATCAGGCAAGCCCACACTGTATCCACCATTGATCCCTTTTTCTTCCAGCCTATGTGCTATTTCTCCCCAAAATCTCTCTATTACTGGACATGCCCAGAACATGTGTACCGGCGTTTTCTTCGTCACATTTGGGACATGATTGTCGTCCTGTGTTTTTGAATTTGGCTATCCTCTGGGGTGTCATATACATATACTTTTGTGGTACCCTTGGGCTCGTTCCCACATCCCATTACTCATTGGGGAACCCACTTCCTCTTCCCAGTCCTGTCTCAGTTGTACCACTTCTTTCCCCACTTTGGACATCATCAGCTCATATATATCTCATGTCCCCCTTCTGCTATGTCATATATTGTATCTATGGTGGCGTCTGGTTCATCTTCTAGTACTACTTCGGACCATGTCTCTTTGATTCGCCGCACCACCCTATGGTATGTGATATACTGTCCCGTATGTAACTCTGTTTCCTCCACCAGCGCCAAAAAGTCCTTTATACTCCCCTCTTACCACATGTCACCCATTGTTGCTATCCCCACTGGTTCCCAGTGCTTCCTGATCATCAGTCTCAGTTGCTTTTCTTTTCCCACCAGTGCCACTAATGGCACTTGCAGCGAACACTGGAATGGATTCTCCATTATCTGACAGGCTCTACGCCATATCTCCCACCCAAGTATCATCATCTTTGGGCGTCCCTCCATATCCGACCTGGGCAACCACATAATTTCTTTTAGGAAAAATGGGGCACAGTCCAATCGGAACAGCCTGGATTCTGAGGTTGGTTCTTCAGAAAGCCATTTAGCTACATATTGCAGCTGACTTGCTATGTAATACATTTCATAGTTTGGCAGTTTTATACCCCCTTTCTCGTGTGAGTTTTGTAGCTTCCAAAGGGCCACTTTGCTCCTTGTCCCATGCCAGAGGAATTCCCTGCATATGCTGTTTATCCTGGCAAAGAATCGCCTAGATATCAAGTATGGGATGTTCCCAAAGTAGTGCAACAGTCTTGGCAGGACCACCATTTTAAGCATTGCCCCTCGTCCCATCATTGCCAAGGGGAGCTTCACCCAGAACTTCATTCTATTTTCAATATCCTTGTTAGCTTTCTCTGTGATATATTGATGCTCTGCTTTCACCGTATGATATATGTCTATCCCAAGATATCGAAACGTGCTGACCTCCCATGGTATCTGTAAAACTGGAAACTGCTCTAATGGGATCCCTTTATATCTGCCCAATGGAAATATACAAGATTTTTTTGGGTTCACAGCTATGCCTGAAAGCCTTGCAAATCGCTCCATTACTTCCAGAACATAATGGAGGTTTTCTTCCAGGTAACATAGATACAACAACATATCATCAGCGTACAAGGAGATTAAATGTGGTTCCCCTTTTATGGTGATGCCTATTATGTCATACTGTTGCCTCAGGAATATCACCAGGGGCTCTAGGGCTAAAATATACAGCACGGGTGACCACGCGCATCCCTGCCTAGTGCCTCTGCTGAGTTGCCACCTCTCTGATATTACCGCTTCTGTTTTAACCCTAGCCAGCGGCACGCTATATAATAATTTGGCCCATTTGAGATATCCAAGTCCTATTCCATAGTTAGTAAGGGCTGCAATCATCCATGGCCATTTGACAGAGTCAAAGGCTTTTATTGCGTATAGCGATACTATTGCCATTTCGCCCACATCCCCGTTTGTGTGTTCAATGACTCGCTGGAGTCATCCGAGATTGTTGGCTATGTTCCTATTATGGACATAGCCGGTCTGATCGGGGTGTATTAATTTACCAATGATCCTCTGCATTCTGTTTGCCAGGACCGCTGTTAATATTTTACTGTCCTGATTCAACATTGATAGGGGTCTATATGAGCCACAATCATAGCCAGGCTTGTTTGGTTTGGGAAGTGGTATGATAATCGCCTCTCTTAGGGACTCTGGCAGCCTTCCCATTTCGTATGCCTCGTTTAGCATCTCTAAAAGCGGGGGGAGCACCTCATTCTTGTACATTTTATAAAATTCACTAGGGAGTCCATCGGCCCCTGGGGTCTTGCTGGTGGGTAGCTAGCTGGATCACTACCTCTTCCAGTTTCTCTACAGTAATCGGGGCGTCCAGCTCCTCTCGCTCTTCTGCGCTAATCTGCGGCAATCCAATATCCTCCAGTGTTTCTATTATTTCCCTGTAATAACTTTCCTCTTAATCTCCGTACAGGAGTCAGTAATAATCTGCAAATTCCTGATTAACTCCTTCCTGGGTGTCCACTATGCGCCCATCATCCTTCGTTATCGTTCTAATCGTGGGTCTAGGGGTCTCTCTCTTATATAGCCATGCCAGGGCTCTTCCTGGTTTGTCCCCTCCTGCATGTTGTCTCTCTATGTACTTATTATAGCTGAGATTGCACAATCTCTCCCAGTGTCCCGCGCATTTCTGCTGCAGCCCGAGTATTGCTTCATTATCGTCCTTGGTATTAAATCCCCTTCTTAATGCTATTTCTAGCTCCTTTTTTGCTTCCTGTAGTTCGGCTAAGATCCCTCCTTTTAGTCCCTTGGACTTAGCTATGGCAATCCCCGTCACTACCACTTTAAAGGCTTCCCAGAGCGTGCTTGCTGTCTCGACGCTGCCAGTATTGATCTCAAAATAGCTTATTATTTCCCCTCTCATGTCCTCCCTAAAAATAGTATCTTTCGACGCCTCTGCTCTGAGGCGCCATGCCGGTATCTTTGCTCTCGGGGGTCGGTATTGCCATACCAGTATCAGCGGCGCGTGGTCCGAAAAGGACCCTCACTTTGTATTCTGTCTGCGCTATTTCTGTCATGAGCTCTTCTGTGACAAACACATAGTCCAGCCTGGTGTGTTTTGCGGAGCTGAATAGTGCGAATATTGTCTGTCCTCCCGATGGTGCAACCTCCATGCATCCTCAAACCAACAGTGACTGCAGTGTCCTAGCGGCTAGAGTGGGCCGATCTATTTTGCCATCTGATCTGTCTATTTTCGGATTTAGTGTGCAGTTAAAATCTCCTCCCCAAGTATGTCGCTGTGTCCTGATTCGGGGCATATCTGTTTATAATACATATTTCCTTGTTTTCCACCAGCCCTCTTATTATGACCATCCTCCCGTCTGCCTCAACTGTAGATTGCAACAGCTGAAACGGGACATGCGGTGCATCACCCCTCTGGCATAGGCCGAGTATGTTGCGCCTACAACGGTCCCCCTCCACTTCTTCCGGACCACCTCCAGCTTTTCTTGTGTGAGGTGAGTTTCCTGTATCAAGGCTATGGGGGTCATTACGACCCAGGTGGTAACCATGGTGCTAGTAGCGCCATGGTTGCCGCCAGTATTTTACCGATTGCGCGATGGTGAATGGCGGAATTACCGCCCCATTCCAAGGTTGGCGGGGCGGTAATTCCCCATTCACCATTGGCCCTTTCCCATTCCCATTTTTGCCCCCATAGGGCTCAATGGAAATGGGGAAGGCGGTAGTTACGGTACCGCAAATTGCGGTACCGTAAATACCTCCAAGGTCCCTTTGCGGGTCCAATCCTTAACGGCTGGTAAAAACCAGCCGTTAAGGTCGGGACCCGCAAAGAGACCTCGTAATTAGGCGGTAAGGGGTTAACGGCGCCGCCACCTTTTATGGCGCCATTAACCCCTTACCGCCTGGGTCGTAATGAGGCGCTATGTCTATCTTCTGCCTGTGCAGGTACATCATTACCTTATTCCTTTTTAAATAACTATTGAGCCCCTAACATTCCAAGTAACCATTTTAAGATCCCCCCATGACATATTAGGATCCCGCTCCTCCCTCCGCAAGTACTGTCTGCGTCTAAGTTTCCCCCCCTTATTTGTAGGCTCGTTCTCCAATACAAACTTCCCCTAACTATAAACACTTCCCCTTCATCCCCCATCCTCCCGCCCCTATCACTTCCCAGCCCCACCACACACCACAACTTTTCCCCAACTCCCCCACCTCTCCCCTTCCCCCGCCCCAGCTCACCCTTCAACCCCCTCCTACGTCTACCCCTCCCCAAATGTTGACCAGCTCCATCCCTGCATCTCAGGCACCCCCGCATCTAGCCCTTTTCCAGCTGCTGCCGTACTCGCGGCCCAGCAGGGAGATATTGCCCTAGTGGCAGTTCTACTATTCTACTTCCCGGGGGTAAGGTGTCTCCATCAAGTTACTCCTTTTTTGATCAAGCTAAGCGTGCCTAACACTGCCCATATTGCATTTTACGTTCTATATTCCAGCCCAAAGTGTTCAGCTGTCACATGTTACTGTTTCCCATTACTATCTTTTCTAGTCGCACCATTGTTATCTGTTCTACTATCTCTGCCTCCGGTCCACCCACCCGCCTCTTATCATGCATGTCTGTTTAATCACTTATCGTGTTCCTCTCGGCTTTGCTCCTCATCTCGTTCCGGACAGCCATGTGCGTCCAACCAGGTCGCCGCGTCCTCCGGGGTATTAAAAAAAAGCGCTTTGCCTTTGTGTAAAATCTTCAGCTTTGCGGGATACAAGAGCATGTATTTCAATTCAGCCGCGCGCAGTCTCCTCTTGATCGCCACGTAGCTATAGCGCTGTCTCTGTACCAGCATAGTGTAGTCAGGGTATGCAGGGATGGTCGCTGACGCCCTTGTCATCGTCCCTCCTTTCCGGAAGAATTCCAAGATCTTCTCCCTGTCCCTGTAGTTCAGGATCTTGGCTATAATTGCTCTCGGGGTGGGCTGCGGGTTGCGGTTTCCTCATCAGGGCCCTATGCGCCCGTTCGACTGCGAACCCTTGGGAGAGCTTGTTGTCACCTATCTCCTGAATGATCATGTTGTCCACATAGTCCATGAGGTCTTGGCCTTCTTCCCCCTCCGGCAGGCCGACCACGCGTACATTGTTGCGTCTCGCTCTTCCCTCAGCCTCCTCCGCTCGATTCTCCAGGTTGGGCACCTGCTGCTTCAATATGTGGTCTTCCTTGGCATTGTTTGTGCTGGTGTCCGTGTTGATTTTCACTGCGCTCTCTAGGCCACTAGTTCGCTCCACCAGCGCTCTCACATCTTGCCTCAGCAGATTGACCTCTATCCCCACTGCATCTATCTTGGTTTCTAGCACAGTCCTCAAATCTGCCATCGCTATTTCCCACAAGGTTTTCAGTTCAGTTATGGCAGTTAAGATCAAGTGGTTCTCATTTGGCAATGCCTCTACTGCGGATGCCATAGCCATACCTTGCATAGGGGTAGTGGGGGCTTGCTGTGGCTTAGAAAAGATGTCCAGTGTGGGCTGCTTACCCCTGGTTTTGCCTCCTCTTACAGACATTTTCTGCCCTGTTTTTACTCCAGGATCCGATTCTCCAGCAGTGAGAAGGTCTTTTGCCCCCTCGTAGCTTCTTCCCATGGCTGAGGGCCTACTGTGGCGCAGCCCGTCATGCTGTTCCGTCCTCCCCCGCTCTAGCTTCGGTGACTCCGTTCCTTTGTTCAGTCACTTAGTGGCCGCCATTTCGTAGCCAGCTCAGAGCCACCTCCTCAAGCATCTATGTTGCCTTTGTTCTTCCATGTCGTTTCATTTTCCACATGGTGTGTACGCCATGCGCACCTTCCGTGCCCAGGCGGAGTTCCTATGCTCTCTTGTCGTTAAGTCCGGGCCCCACCCTGGGGCTTATGCACTATTTTGCCGGCTGGCGGGCTGGGTGCTAGCTGCTCCGGGCTAGGAGCTCTGTGGGGGCTCCCTGCACCTTGTCGTGGGGTTTCCTTTCTTCCCTTCACCCCGGCCGTCACCTCTGTGTTATTTATTTTTTGTGAGGGGCACCCCACTGTGCTTCGCCACATTCGCTGCTGGCTCGTCTCCCGCCGTGGTGCAGCCCTCTGTCTCTTGGGGGACTTCCGCACCTGTTCTTTAGCTGTGTTTAACCTTTATGCTCCCTTCCAGAGTCTGTTGCGCCTCTGCAAGGCCTCTGAACCGTCCATCTTCTTACGCAGTATTGTCCCACTTGTATTTTGCTCCCCAAACTGTTTTAGTGCTGCTGGCTCCAACTCTGAGCCAGGAGCTCTCTGTATGTGGATGTGGTCCCTGCTGTCGTGATATTCTGGAATTGTACCTTGTCATGCCCTCGTACATAGAAGCTGTAGCCCTGTTGGGATCCGTTGCAGCTTCACAGCACTTACTGTGCCTACGGCGTGTGTGGATCCCATACGTCACCCGTTATTGTTCAGCTTTGTTGCCTCGGAGGGTGCACGCCACGCCCTCTTTGTGCCTGTTACTGTAGCACACTCCAAGTGTTCAACTTTCCTATTCTGATATTTCTGGAGCATCCTCTCACATAGCTCTATGCAGTCCTGGGTGCGGCTTCCTCGATACAATTTGTTTCTTCCTTCGGCTGTTACAGTGTCACTGAAAAGCACGAGCCACATTGGTGTGTCGGCAGCCACACATATATAGCAAGAGCCAGCCTTTGTGTCTTCGGCTCGAGTGATGCAGTCCCCAGGTTCCTTGTGTCGTTTCCACGGTGCGCTGATTATAGGTCTCACAGTACCTCGGGATTCGGTGCGAAAGTCCGATCGCCACAAGTCACTTATATATGCCCCTCCATCTCGTTACAGTCCGCCAGCACGACTCTCAGTTACCGCAGGGGCTCACGTGCACTGCAGTGCTGTACCGCACTTCATATTTGTTTGTTTCTGCACTCTCAGTCGTTTTTGGTCCACTTCGGTGGTGCGCTTCTCCTCCTACGACTCTTTCGGAGTGGCCACTGTCACTCACTGGTGCCCAGGAGTGAACTGCTCACCTTTGTCAAGTGTCCCAGCGTCCCAGCTGGGCGTGTTTATTATTATTTGCTGCACTCGGCGTCCTTCGCGGGGACGCAGGCTTCTATCTGTACCTCGTTCTCCTTGTCGGGCAATGTGTTTTCGCTCAGGGGCTACTTTGTCCGGGGCCCGCCGCCATCTTGATTGCAGACCGGTGGCTTTCGTTCGGAACTGCAAAGTACCATAACTTTTGGTCTGCTGTCGCAATCAGCTCATGGCAGCATGCATTAAGGTCCGCTGTGCTTCATATTCCAATCATCTTCTTTTCGCGTTGGTCTTCAAGGTTTTTAGACATGCGCCTGTCCGGATCGTTTGTCGGATCTAGGAGCTCCATACGAGAGCAGCCTATTCCATGGCTGCCAAGCCACGCCCCCGGGGTATAACATTATTTCTATCTATTCAAAATGACACCACCAAGCTAAAAACAATGGAGACCAAGAAGTCATTGATTCTTTAAGTTTAGTTTGTAAAGTATTTGTTAAATTTAACTGTTTAATGAATTCAGGAAATCAATCCCTAAATATGTAATTGAATTTTGGCACCATTTCAATAAGTAAATATCCATTTCCTGTTTGATGCAATATGAGTTAAGAGGTACAATTATTAATTTATATTCATTGATTTTGTAGCCTAAGACTATAAAGAATAACTTTCAGATAACAAAATGTCTTCCTATTTTTTAAGAATATTGAATCATCATCTGCATAAGCAGCTAGTGTAATCTCGTGCTTACCACATTGAATACCAGGAATACCTATTTCACCTCTAATGAGTTCTAATAGTGGTTCAAGTGACACAATAAACAAAATAGGTGATAAGGGACAACTTTGCTGTGAATATATAAATATAAGCAATTCCTTAGGTCAACTAAATACTGAAGGGATAGAGGGCTATCATGAGCATCCATTGTGTTTGCAATCATGAATACGAGGCAACCACAGGAATTCAGAGTATAAGCACTATGATACAGAGTGAAGCCAATGAATAGGGTCATATGTGGCTTAACTTTTTTAAATGATTGGGAGCTAATGATGCTCAATGATAGAACAACAGGAGATTGTCCAGGGCAATATACATGGACCCTTGGTAATAAGAAAGCCACACTCTATTATTTATTTGCTAGTAGTGAATGATATTATTTAGTCAAGAGGATAACTATCCAGCCCAATGATTATAGTGACCACCTAACCCTTTCATTGTCTATTATGAATAAAGAGCGACTATGTAATAGAGACAAAATAGGAGCCATCACTGTTAATTATACAGCCATCAGAGTTTCCTGGTCTAGTAGACAATCTTGGAAGATCAGATGGTAGAGTTGGATGTGGGAATATATCACCTTGAATCTCTTGATGAGAACGAGATTGAAAACTGGATATCCAAATCACCATTGAAATCACTTTACATAGAACGAGACCGACTGACTGTGATATTCAAAAGATGGCTGCCTATCATGAAACTATCAGAGATCATAAAAGATGTATGTGTAGAGATATACGACATGCAAAAGCAGGTAAATTGGACATATATTTCATGTTCTTGCAGCTTGCAAAAAATGATCAATGCTTTAAAATCTAAGGACATCAAAGTTATATGGCAACTACTCTGCCAGGCCAAAGGGAATATTAACAGAAGTATACTTAATATGATAAATGAAGCCCAATGGCTTCTATATCTAAAAGCTAATTTCCAGCGAGAAGAAGTTGTAAAAGTAGCTGAACCTACTCCAATAGCATACGTCTCTTCGACTGAGATAGAAAATGATCACATACTTTGGAAGATTAGGCGATTAAAACAATGAAAAGCCTCGGGCCGAAAAAAGAATTAGTACCTACTTCCTGGCACCTGGTTCAAATCCACAAAAAGGGTAATCACAGTGAACCTGAAAATTATAGGCTATTGTCTATGTTAGCTACAACTGGTAAAAAAAGGGGCGCCCTTCATGTTGGACAGACTCCAAAAATGGGTTGATGAAGCACAATTATTGGATAAATATCAAATGGATTTCAGGCCTGGATCTGAAACAACGCATCACCTTAGGCGAATGGATTTGATAAATGAATTGGCAACGGGGAAAAATAACCGTGAGCTATATGCACTGTTCATAGACTCAAGCGGCTGCCCATTGGATTTACTTCATTTGAAAAAGGTGCTATATGGGAATACTTCAGTGAAGGTGAAGCTGGAGGGTGGGGGTCCTAGGGCTGGCCCTGTGGCTGACTAATAGGGGGGTCAGACAGGGCTGTGTCCTGCTCTTCAACCTGCACCTGGCAAATCTACCAAGGTGCTTGCCCACTGTTGCGAACTGCCAACCTAAGCTCGATAATCACCATGTTAGATGCCTCTGGTATCCTTATGACTTCGTGATCTTTGATCACACATTCTCAGGGCTATCAAGATCTGCCTGTGAACTTTGGGGATATGCAGATGAGAATCATCGGATAATGAATGCCAGGAAAACAGAGATCATTTTGTTTACTGGTGGGAGGATTTTGAGACCAAGACTGGTGGTTTCCGATGCAATGATTGAATATACATCCTGTTATAAGAACCTAGGTATTGAAATTAATGCAGAAGAGGATTTGCTGATAGTATTATTGCTAGACGGCACAAAGCGCCTCAAGTAACAGCTCTAATAGCAAACTTTACAAAATGAAAGGGGGGATATTCACTTGAGGGCATTATTCGACTGTTCAAACAATGCTTCTGTCCTGCCATTTATACAGATTAGGAGGTATGTCTATGGAGGGTATGTCATGGCTACAAATGGTTGACAGCTGGTTTTGGAAAACCATATTGGACCTCTCGCAGTGTGTCCCCATGGTATACTGCGACTTGAGTTGGGTCTTATCTCCATGGAGGCCACTGTCATGCTGAAACAGGGCTTATCACTTATTAAAGCCATGACTGACCCGAATTGTCCATTGTTGTGATAAATAGGAATAAAAATGAAACTGAGTGGAAGCAAAGTGTTTTATACCAAGTCTATTGATAAATTATGTGATGACATGGGATGGTGGCCTGATTTGGATTTAAATTATTATGAACTTAAACAAAATGTTGAGATGAAAATTAACAAATGGGATTGGTGCAGCAATTTTTAATATTTAGCAGCACTAAAACATTATGTGAAGGTTGATGATATGGTCTATCGATCTAAAAAACCTCAACCATATGTATTACTTTGTCCATCTTGCCAGGTATTCCAATTTTTACTTTTGATGGGAATAAATCGCCTCCCATTGTTAACCATACTTGGGCCAGCACTTAAATGAATGCCCGACAAGAGAAGTTGCTGCATATGTCATAGGAGCACATCCGGGAATATGCTCAGCATGTGCTGATAAAGTATTGTAAAATGGGTGCTGATTATATTTCAGTCCTTTTGTGCACGAACTAGATTCCATAAAAGTAGCATGCGATTCCTAAATTGGTATAGAATGTTTTTAGAAAATGATTTTTAGAATGTTTAATTCTGGTGGAAATGTATTTATGAATAAAATTCTATTAACAAATCAAATGTATGCATTTACGAAAGATTTGTTTTAAATTGTATGTTTACATGTAGGTGAAAAGTTCTGATGAACTATAACACATTAAATTTAAATAAAACATTTTTTTAAGTTATATCTTTAAGATTTAACGTTCTAATTACCGGGGCATGATCAGACAAGATGATGATTTCTATTTTAGCATCAACTACAGTAACAGACGCAGAATTAGAAATACATATATGATCAATATGTGAGTGGGTGTTACGTGTTATTTTCGGAAATACAATTATGTATGAGTTGTACAGCTTTTAAATACACATTTAGATATATTTAACCCTTTTTTAAACATAATATCAGTAAAATCCCCACACACAATTAGATTTGGTAAGTCATATTGCAAAATAAGCGTTTTATTAATAATCCACAACTCAGGGTCAGGCTTTCTAGGCTGATATATATATTCATTCTGGAGCTAATATGCGAATGTATTGGAAGCTTAACTAGTTTCCACCTGCCCATATCAGATTCTCTGTGTAAAATATTGTAGTTCAGATTTTTTGGTAATTAAATGGCAACCCCATTACGTTTCTCTTCAGATTGACTTGCAATAACATGACCAACCCAAAACATGCAGAGACACATGGGTTTCCTGAATACATTAAACTTATTTAAATACATCAGCATTTTTTGTCTTTTAAAAGGGTTATCGATCCCTATAATATTGCAAGTTATACACTTCAAAGCAATTACAGAATAACTTAATAAAACTACGACCAGATTCTGATACCTTATAAAATGAAAAAAACAAGAATTCAAATGTATGAAAATAAATGAGATTATATAACAACATAGTAACTCAATCATATAACTAGGAATACACAAAGGGAAAGGAGTAGCGGTAAGACAATGGAGACGACATGCCTGAAACACTTGACATGAAAATACCGTCAACACTGGGTCAAAACAATAAAGATTAGAGATGACGTACAATGCTGAGACAAAAAGATCTCAATAGAATAGAAATCAAGGTATCAAAATTGCAGAAAAATTCATAAGGGAAAAGTGGCACCAAGAAAGAAAGAAGGAAAAGGAGAGCAGATGCCAAACTCTCTCCACATCCCCTCATCGACACCTAATACAAATAAATCCACCAGAACCAAAACCATTTTGCCAAAGACGAAGAATCATCCTGTGACTTTAGATGATGAAGATTATTTGCTGGTTGATGGTAACATTGTGTCTATATCTTCCATTTTAAGAGTTCTGATGAACCATACCAAACCTGGCATCAAGCTGTCTTAAAGCTAGACTGTATGACTAAAATTCCTTTATATACTGGGTAGTCTTCCTAGATACATCCTGAAAAATATGAATTCTCGGGGGGCGTGGCTGGCAGCGAGATGAGATAGACGTGAGCCTTCCGGGCTCCTGCGACCGCGGCTAATATCCTGTTTATAACGACTGCATTTTCGTGCCTGCTGACCCTCAAAATACATCTCCCGGAAGGGGGCACGTTGGGGCACAATTATGCTTAAACTCATTTGAAAACGCACCTGGGTGGAAGAGCTGGAGGCTGATGAAGGCTGGAGCGGGCGTCAAGCCCCTGGCAACAAAGATGGCCGCCAGAGCGGGAACGTTGAGAGTGCTGTGAGAGAAGACGGGAGAGTGCTGTGAGAGAAGACGGTGGCGGCGCTGCTGCGGTGACTGGACCGCCGACCCTTTTATCCACTGCCCACCGCGGCCGGGAGATACAGCACTGGACTGTTGCTGGGGTTTCCCCGGCGAAGACCGAGGCAGTAAACACCCGCCTGTGGAAGTGACCCGGGAGCTGGACGACCACACTCCGGGGCGCGTGAGAGGGCCCACTGAAGGACGGAGGGCCGAAAACGGAGGGACCCAGGCTTGGCCTTGTCCGAGCCGCCCATCCGGGTGTGCAAAGACAGGAAGACACCAGTAGCCGCATCGGAGGAAGGAGGAGCCGCACAGTGAGTGGCAGGTTCTGCCGTACCGGTGAGTGTCTGCGACAGAAACCTCTCTGCTTCCCCGGCTGGGAGGACCCTCGCGATGTTTCTGCGCTCTGCGGCCCCGGCCCCGGTACACACTGTGCTGAGAGGGAGACCTGGAGGCTACCCGTGTCCCACCCAACCAAAGGAACCACACGGCCGTCAGGCCCCAGGCAGTAATGAAGAGACTGTAATCCAAGCCAAATTAGCCCGGGAGAAGGGCGATGCAGGGATAGAACTGGACATACCTCCCAAACAACGTACACATGCAACGAAAGGGACACCAGTCTCCTGGGACTCCAATCAACGCTCTCGGCCACTGAGAGCAGCTGGGGGTGAGCCGGGCACTACAGGAGTATGTAAAGGTGCGGGGCGTGCAAGGATGGACGACTGTGGGAGGATCCACGCCGTAACCCCCCCCCTCAGAGCAGTGGTACTGATACTGATGGGACACTGAGCTTCCGGGCGCTGAACAGGTTGCAACGCAGTGCATACAACCTATGGAAGAACACTGGCCGCCCGAGATATTGTTTAATGCTTCCAACTGCTGAGAGTGACTGGGAGGTGCACCGGGCACTGCAGCAACAAACAAAGGCATGGCGGTGAAGACCATCGCCGTCTTGGTGCCGGCAGCGGGGGGAAAGAACCATACCATTCCCCCCCCTTCAGGAGTGTGGAATCCCCGCTGGTACGAAAACATTGAAAGAACACCGGCCTCCTGTGACATCAACCAGGCGCCCAGCCACCGCGGGTGATTGGGAGTGAGTCGACCACGACTGCAGCAAACAGAAGTGCGACAGTGCGGACCGCCACCAATCTGGGGTCGACAACTGGGGATAGCATTACACTATATCCCCCCATGCCCAGAACTGCCGAAACTCCACAGGGTAGACACTGGGCTGCCAAGTGGAGCTCGGGCTGCACATAGCACGCTCCCCGATCATCAAGACAGGATTCTCGTGGCTTGAACACGCTGCAGGGCCAGACAGCGGGCATGGGGAAAGAAAAAAACAAGAAACCCACCATGCAAAACAGAATTGACCAATACACTGTCCCCCCTATCACAGTCCCCCGAACTCCAGCTGCTGCCCACCGGAGACATAGACCCTGGACACATGCTTTCTCTAAGAGACTTCATGGCTGCCATAGCGGAGTCCTGCACATCAATGGAACAGAAGATGGACGGAATAAGTCTGGATGTATCCCTCCTTAGACACGATTTACAAAAACTGTCAGCATGCACGGGAGAGGCAGAACAGTGTATTTCCAACACAGAGGATGGCCTGCATAATGTGCAACAACAGCTCCAGGGAGTCTCAGCCAAGCTTATGACTCTAGAAGCCAGAGTCGAGGAAGGAGAGGGGAGGTCCAGGCGTAATAACGTTTGTATACTTGGTATCCCCGAGAATCTGAGGGGGCATGCATGGAACTCTTCCTGGAACAGTGGCTGGGAAACCTTTTTGACCCAGAATCTTTCTCCAAATTTTTCTCTATAGCGAGAGCACACCGCATGCCCACAGGTAGACCTCTGCCCGGCGCCCCCCCAAGAACCGTGATAGCAAAGCTGTTCAACTACAGCAGGGACCGAGATACACTCCTACAACTGGCACGAACCAAAGGCACGATCACATTCAATGGGTCCAGGATAGCCTTCTTCCCCGACTATACGAGGGAAGTACAGAGGGCAAGGCAATCCTTCGAAAAGCTGAAAGGACAACTTCAATCAATGGGGGTCAAATATGGCCTCCATTTCCCTGCCCAGCTCAAAATCTACCATAAAGGCACAACTGTCCAGTTCAAGGACCCTGAGGAGGCGTGGCGCTGGGCAGAGCAACACAGAGGGGGACTGGTCGGCACCTCGAAGCAGCAGGGCCAGGAATCCCAGACCACCAGTGGATCAGCGCCAGGTCCCGAACCAGCCGCCAATACCAGACCGTTCGGAGGACATTGGGGATGGACCCCCGCCCTGACTCCCATAGGAGGTCCAGAGCCTGCCGGCAGGTCAAAATACTCCACTGATTGCACCACTGAAAGTCCCAACAGCTCACATAAGGCGTTCAATACGCGCACAATGCGGCACGCGGTGGTCTGGTACCCTCGTGTTTGGGGACCCCCCCAGCATCTCTAGTTTAGTTCAAGGGACTCTCAAGTTGATACCCTACCTTTTTTGAGTATTAGTAATGTTTGGGCGACAGGTACTTCGTGTTGGGGTGGAGTATAGGGAGGGTGAGGGAGGGGTGAGTTGGGAAAGGTTTTCGGTAGCTTCAGGACCACTGCACCCATGTAAGTTTTACGGGTCTCTACAGTTCTTTGTTAGTTGGGGTTACAGCTTGTTCGTACAACAATCCAATCACCACTTTCGGCACGACTTACATCACATCACCAGGTACGGGAACCTTAACCCCGCAAGACAGACGCAATCCTTTATTATCTACATTTGATGGCACCAATTGAATCCCAGTCGCTCTCGACCGAACGTCCTAAGTCCCTTAAAGTACTCACCTGGAACGTAAACGGGATGGGCTCTGCGATTAAAGGACGCCTGGTTAAGCAATTGCTCAACAGACACAATCCCCCGATGTGGCCCTGCTAACCAATACACACCTTGTGGGATCACACTGTACCCTCTTCCAGAGAACGAACTACAGGGCCGCTTTCCATGCAGGATACACAATGGAATTCTGAGGTACCCTCTTTCTCATACATAAGCGCATCCCGTTTGCCTTGCAGACTGTAGAACAGGACCCTAAGAGTCGCTATGTTTTAATCCTAGGAACACTCTGGGGTGAGACACTGGCTTTTGTTTCAATATAGTCCCCACCTGGCCTGGGGCAGGAGTTGTTAGACAAACTGACTACCCTCATGAGCAAACATCAACCCGATAAGTGGTTCCTGGGCGGGGACTTTAATGACATCATGTGCAACGCCATGGATCGCACCCACCTCAGACAGCGTAATCCAAACACCCCCACGAAGCTATTCAATTTTGTATCAGCCTTGGGCCTTAGCGACGTGTGGCAGGAACTACACTCGGGAACCAGGGGTACTCATTTCACTCGGGAGCCCATGGCTCCCTCTCGAGGCTGGACTACCTCTTCTTCTCGTACATTGACCTTCACAGGGTACTGTCCGCAGATTTGCTTCCCCGTGGAATCTTGGACCATTAGCCTTTATTGGTGGAACTGCGGATGCACGGCATAATCCCCCCTAAAACATGGAGACTGAATAATTACTACCTTGGGTTCCCTGAACTGGTGGACCCCCTTTCTGACGTATCCACTGAGTACTTTGAGACTAACGACATTGGGGTAAATAATCCAGTAACAATATGGGAGGCCTATAAAACTGTGCTGCGGGGAGAGATGATCTCCTGGACAACTAACAAAAAGAAAGAAAGACTCCGGAAGGTATTAGAAGCAGAAGGGGATGTGGCCCAGTGGGAGAATAAACACATGCTAGACTCAACCCCTCAGACCCAGGGATCCCATAAACGATAAACGAGCCACTAAGCGCCTACGAAACTTAATGCTAGATAATGCGAAACAAGCCCACTGGGACTCCAGAGCGAGAATATACGAGCTTGGGGACAAGGCTGGCAAACTGTTGGCTTGGCTGGAGAGGAGGGATGAGGGACAACGCTGTGTCCGGGAGATCGTTACCTCGCTGAATGAGAGGCACCATTCGGACGCCGAGATAGCGGAAGCCTTTGCCCAATTCTATGCCGCATTATACCAGGCCCCAATCTCCTCATTGGACCCAACCCTGCTAGACAATATAACACCCCCATCTCTGTCAGCACAACAGAGAGCGGAACTAGACTCTGATCTCTCAGAAGCCCTAGCACAACTACAAGCAGGGAAAACACCGGGCCCTAATAGGTTCCCAGTCGGGATCTGGCAAAAACTAGGCGGGAACAATATTGCCCCCCTTCCATAAAATGCTGCTAAGCGCCCGGGAACAAGGGACCCTCCCACCAGACTTGTGCAAAGCTACCATTGTAGCTATCCCTAAACCCGACAAGCCCCCGGAGAGATGCGCCTCCTATAGGCCGATCTCGTTAATTAATGGGGTAGCCAAGGTCCTTGCCAAGCTCTTGGCTAACCGACTGCAATCGGTTGTTGACACTCTGGTTCATCCGGATCAATGCGGCTTTATGCCACACAAATCAACTCTAATGAATCTGCGTCGGCTCCACTTGACACTGGAACGGGCGCCTATTATCGACACACCACTAGCCCTCTTAGCAACTGATTTTGAAAAGGCCTTCGACTCGATCCGGTGGGATAGACTTTGTGAAATTATGAGACGCATTGGGGTTTGGGGACGGTTTCCTGGGTTGGGTAAAACTACTGTATACGAATATTCAGGCTGAGGTCAAGGTGAACGGGTGGACCTCCCGACCCTTTCCCCTCAGCAGGGGCACGCGGCAGGGATGCCCCTTCTCTCCCCTCCTCTTCGCCCTCGCGATTGAGCCGCTCGTCCTTTGGCTCCATCAGAGTGAAGCCTGGACGGGATTTAAATGGCCTGAGGGACACGAAGACCGAACCTCCCTGTACGCGGACAATCTCCTGGTATACCTAGGGGACCCAGCCCGGTCTTGCCCCATAGTGACACAGATGCTCATCTGCTACGGTGAATTTAGTGGATTAAGAATCAATTGGGGGAAATCTGGTTACTATCAGGTAAAGGGTGGAGGGCTGGCTTACCCACAGGACTGTCCATACCGGATGGAGCGATATGGTTTACGAAATCTGGGAATCTGGATAACAACAGATCTTACTAAATATGCAACACACAACCTACAACCAGCCCTACAGTTAAGGTGCGTATAGTGCCTTTTTACGCATGTAATTAAAGGAAATACGGATGATTTATTTTTCTACTGCGTACCATGTACGCTGTATTTATTAATAAAAAAAATACTTTTTGCCACTAGATGGCACTGTAGCAAGCACGCTCCTGCCTCGAGGCAGGCAGACCCTTCCCTTGACATACTCTCTCTGAAACTTTTATCCTAATCTATGGCTCAAACCACCCCCTCCTGGAAGACCTTTCCAGAAACGTATGTGTCCTGCTGCATTTTCTTATTTGCAGAGTGAGCTGAGAGAGGAGGCTACAAGCGCGGTGACACCAGACACCAGCCAGGTAAGCATAATGCCCTTCTGCTGCTGGTGGCGCTTTTCAATTGCATTTTTATTTTCTCTCTGACAGCCCGGACCTCTATCTGATATAATCGCGCATGGTCCGGGCTGTCGGAGAGAAAAAAAAATGCAGTTTAAAGTATTTTGTTTCTTCCGAAGTCTGGTCGGATGATCAAGAAAAGGGTTGGGCTTGCAGTAAATGTGTAATTTGGGGCCACTTTGAACCTTATTTCCTGGGCCTCTTTTGGTTCCAGTCCAGCCCTATGTCCCACTTTTCTTCACAGCCTCATTCATGGGCTCACCACTTCTCAGCATTGCTCCACTGTGCAGGCAACGGTCCGCAGAGTGCCACTGCTATCTGCAAATGTATTATAAGTCACCCCTGGTCTTCAATTAAATTCACATGTTAATCTACGGGCGGCTTTCAGCTGGCCTCCTCGTTGGTCAATATTTGACTTTCTGCAAAGGCGGGAGTGTATGATAGTGAGAAGGATTTCCTTGTTAAGGTTTGTCATTCAAACGGCACCATATCAGGAGGGATTTCTAGAAAGGTAACCTTTACAACCTTTTCATACTCGAGACACAAAATAAATAAGTGGCAACAGCGGAAAAGAAACTGTGAGGGACAGGAACGGACTGCAAGTGTGCGTGGGAGAGAGAGAGAGCGAGAGATCGCCCGTGTCACTTTTTCCAAGACGTCATCATCAATTTTAGTTTTGTCCCGTCCCACCTAGGGTGGCATGCACTTAGATTAGTTCAACTCCAATAGCGGGAGAAAGGGCTCAGGGTCTGCTGGCGGCGCCATGTGACGCACTCCACATTCCCAGCTCTGAGCTTTCCCAGTCGGAATTATTTACAGGTTCAGTCTATTTCAATTTTTACACAGTAGGATTTAGTTGAAACTGGAAAGACCACTGCAACACGGGTGGCCTGTCTACCTACAATCCTTTGGAGGCAAAAATGATGCCCTTGGAACTTCGACTGTCTTCGCACCTGACCAAAAATGTGTGATTGTGGGTGAGTCCCTGTATCTATCTTTCCCTGCAAATTCTAAAAAAAAAAATAACTGAATAAGTGCACTGCCTGGCACCCCCTCCAATTGTATGTCCCTCTTCCTTTCCTTCCCAACACACTGCTTTTATCTGGACTCCCCTGGGCACCACACAGAGCATTATTCCTTGTACACCCCCCCCCCCGCATCCCCATGCCCGAGATGCTTGTGTAACAATGCTGCTCTCTACTTCATGTAAAGGGCCCTGCTGCCCTTTGGCACAAGGTCAATGAGAGATATATATCTCTACGTTGTGCAGCCTGGAGGGAAATGGGTGTTTGTTCAGTTTGATATGAAGACAGTGGGATCAGGTCCATTATGTTTTCCCATTCACCCTAATTCTTTGCAGTGTGGGCGATACATGGTTGTAAAACAGAAGCACTGAACTGTGGGTTTTACTATATTCACAGTGACTTACATTATAATGGCTTGACAGGTGAAGAATGATGGTCTGGAGGGTTGCCCAGAGCAATTGCCAGAGGTTTAACATTCATTCTAAGCCTTTCAACCATTACCTCTTTGTTTTTGCTTTGTCACCCCGAGAGGGGCGTGTATGCCCAGATGTGGGTCCTGGGATGCTTGTGGTCTCATGCAGCAGGGATGTCACCTAGCAGTTCGAAATGCACTGCCCCACACTCTGCAATGTCCTGTTATGCTCTGATATTGAATCTTTCATTGCACTCCATCTGCCATTTTCATAATTTCTAGGACCTTCAGGATCTGCAAGAAGTGGGTGTTTCAGACTTAAATTGAGAGAGTTAACTGATTGTAACATTGAAGCTGCACTGTAATAGTCTCATTACAATGAGTAATGAAGTTAGATGCCCCTACACAAGTAAGTTTGCCATTCCTCCACCGTCTCTGAAGTTAGTGCCCCTCCCAACATTTGAAGGGTTAGCCCCCGCCTACATTTTTGCCGAGGTGCACCCTTGGATGTGCGCACTTGCATTTTGTTAGGCAGAGAAGCGAGGGAAGCCTTTCCCCGAAACTGGCAGTGTTCAAGTTTTACTGTATTTGTTCCGAAAAATGTACTTGGAACAAACACAGTAAAACTTTAAAGCTGTTACTTTCAAGAAAGACTTCCATCACCTCTGCATATTGCGCTTTAAAATATACTATTGGATAGTATGTATTGGATACGTTTTACTCTCTTGCAGAGGAGAAAACTAATTTTTACTCTCTTGATATTGCATTTACTCTCCAATTTGAAAAAGCATGCGTAAAATACTCCCACCTCAAAATCTTATCTGGAGCACTGCCTACAACCGATCATAGACCGTCGCGTCAGGGACGTTCACCATTGGAAACTCCTCCCCCTGACACTCGTGGGTAGAGCTGCACTCTTTAAAATGATGGCTCTTCCAAGATTCCTCTACGTCCTGCAGAACGCCCCACTTAAGATTCCAAACTCCGAATTCGACCGGGTAGAGACCTTCCTCAGGGAACTCATATGGGGTGGAGGCCAATCACGCATAGCACTGGCCACACTTCAGAGATCGATCTGGGAGGGCGGGATAGCGGTCCCCTACCTCCAAACCTATTACTGGGCCTCACAGCTTGCGATAGTCAACGACCTGCTCCACTGGGACCGAGAACTACCCCACATAAGGGCTGAAGTGGCCGCCATGCATGACACGGACCCGTTACACCTACTATATCAAAATCCTCAAAGTGCCCCCCGGTCAACAATGGTGGCCCACGTCACTACTGTGTGGAGACAGGCACATGTGTTTGTAGAGTGTAAAAATAAAATAACCGCGGCACAACCCCTATGGCACAACAGTAATTTAATGGAAATTGAGAAACTTGAGCCATGGCCGTGCTGGTTGAGGGCGGGGATTCTGAGAGTAGAAGACATCCTGAAAGAAGGGAAATTAACCTCCTTTGATGATTTGCAACTAAAATGTCAACTCTCGGGTACTGAACGGTACCACTACATGCAAGTGACTCACGCCCTGAAAACCCACATACCCGCAGATGCCAATGTCCCGGACTACACACCAATTGAACGTAACATGCTACCTGCGTACATTCCCACCAAATGATCCTCCATCCTATACAATGCCATCACATCCTTCGCTACTCCTGAACTGACGAGCTTGAAAATTAAATGGGAAAGGGATGGAGGAGAGATCGACCCAGAGGACTGGATTCAGGTGCTAATGCACCCACGGGAGGTAGCCATCTCCTTTAGGCTCCGGCTGGTGCAACTTAAAATCTTGCATAGAGTGTACTACCCTAGAACGATGCTACATGGCTGGAAGAGAGCACTGAATCCGAACTGTCTCTGGTGTGGGGAGAAAGAGGGAACTTTCTTTCATATCCTTTGGGCACGCCCCCGGATTCGTACCTTTTGGAGCACTTGCTGTAACGAACTGACCAAGATACTTAAGCGCAATATACAACTAGATCCTAGGGTCCTGATCCTGGGTGTACCAGATGAGAGTGACTTTAATAAGTGGGAAAGGCTACTACTGAACACTGCAGCGGGTCTGATGAAGTGCAATATTGCACAAAAATGAGGAGCCCCAGAGCCCTCGACGCTGGAACAATGGGTATTGGACATGGACACTTGTGCCATGATAGAGCGTCGAGTATACAACACAAGAGGCTGTTCTACCAAAGCCTCGAAAATAGGGGGGGTGGAAAGAGGGAGGGCCTTAGCACCCATGGACAATGGTGATGAAAGTCTGAACAGTTGCAAAGATAAGCGGTGTGGAATGTTTTAGGTGAATGGTGATACTGGTATTGATATCTATTTAAGATTGGACATGCTGGTCCTCGATTGGTTTGTCTTTTTTGTGGTTGTTGTGACTATGCTATAAAACAATAAAAATGTTTTATCCCAAAAAAAAATATGAATTCTCCGACAATTCCACATATGCTGACTAATGTTTTTCACTTCTTTGACAATTATATGAAGTTGCCTACAGTCAAGTAGAAGGACGGCACAAGTAAAAGGCTTAAGTAGAAGGACGTTTTTTTCTACCTCCCCCATCCTGGTTTCAAATAAAGACCACCTTTCGTCTGATTGTTGAAGTTTAATATTAGTAATTTTCATAAAGGGTTTCAAAGGCCTAAGTTCCAATAGAATGTCGTTGATGCCTATGTCAATAGATAGTTGAGATGGAGGGGGGAGCCACTTTTAGACCTTTACAGTGTAGAAGTAGATGGGGCAGAAAAGGTAGAGATTTCCTTGCCACCAGAGCTTTTTGAGAGCTTGTATTGGATGTCATACGGAATTTGCACGTACAAACCGAAAAATAAACCTCAAATGGCAGATAAATACTTGTGCTCCACAAGAGTGTTAACCATACAGTTTAGCATATTAATTAAATTGAGATAAACCATGCAGTACTGGAGGTGGGTGTTAAATTTCTAGGACAAGGGCGATCACTCCCGAGGCTTTCTTCCTAACTTTTATTCTCAATATGTTTACTGAAATGAGGGAAATCACTCCCGAGGATTGCTTCACAGTTCTTATTCTCAATGCAATTACTGAGACGAGGGAGATCACTCCTGAGGCTTGCTTCACATGCCCCCACTTCACTACCGTCTCTCCCGTAGCTCCTGTTACCTTTACTTTGGTCAGAGCATGTCACTGGTTCTTCCTGTAGTTCCCGTTACCTTTACTTTGGTCAGAGCATGTCACTGGTTTTTCCTGAAGTATTGGCCTTCTGTGTCCCCAGTGAACGCTTGTTCAGCTTCGCTCTTCTCTCCCTGTGATCCCGCTATGTTTCTGCGAGTGTTGCGGTCAGGCGGCATCGGCGTAGTTGTGAGACGACTTGGTCCACCTCCTCCAAGATTCCATTTTGGTTTGCTTTTGCCCAGCCATAGAAGGACTCTTCTGGTCTCAGCCCTTTTTTTCTTTTTATCTTGTTGAGCTGGGACCTACCCAGCGAAGTGTCATAGGCCGTCGTAAGGCTCAGTTTGGTACTCCTCTTGCCTCTTCAGGGCCATCTCGTCGGTGTATCGTTCACATGAGTGTTCTGAAGATTGGCGGAGTCTCTTCTTGTGAGGTCCTCCCGCTTTTTACCATCCTTAGGGGGACTATCGGGCAGCAGCCTCACCTCCCTAGCCTCACAGGAAAGGGCTCCCCCTTGGGGAGAAATGACATGATTCCATAAATCGTCACACTTTTCATAGATGTAATCCTCCCATTCGTGAGTATCTATACTATTGGGGTTTTCCTGAGGAATTTCCCTCTCTTCAGGATCATTCGTCTGCGTCTTTGGCTGCGAAAAATCCCTGTAGGGGTCACCAGACAAATCCTGACACTAAGTTAGAGATAGTAATGAAGGTGCCCTAATGGACTGTGGCAGAGAGATACTTCTTTGCCTACACAGTGGTGATGAGCTTTTCTGCCCCAGAGGTGAGGAGAAATTCTCTGTCTCCTAGGTGGAACCTCATGAGTGACTACTGTTGATCTACTGTTATTGTCAGCAGTCGCAGTGGCCAAGAACACCCTTTGCCTCCTTTGAAATTCGACCATGATATTTTTGAGGCACTGCATCAATGAGGATTGACAAGGGTCTGAAGTATCTTCTGAGAGTACAACCAAAAAAGTGATGGGTGGAAGGTTTTGAATAAATATGAACCACTGGCACTGCTCTGGGCAACATTCCACACCACTGTTTTTTAGCCCATCTTCACCATTGCAAAAGGGGTCCAGCCATATGCAAATCAGTCAGGCGCTGCCACCAATTGGAGCAGCCTGGCCTCAACTGCTAGGCCAGGTCCCCTCTACACTGTAACACAAGCAACCCCAGATATCGTTTGGCCTTGTTGGGCATCCTCTGTGAGGTGCAGCGTGGTTCCCTAACGTGCAGCAAGAAAGGGACCCACATCTGGGCATATCCTCTCTCACATATGGATACAAACTATAATCAAATATCAAAAAAGTGATGGGTGCAAGGTTTTGAATAAATTTGAACCACTGGCACTGCTCTGGGCAACCTTCCACACTACAGTTTTTTGGGCACAGACTGCGGCCTGTCTTGTTCCAGGTGAGAAGATTACTCTTGCAGAATTATGTGAGGAAGTTCAACCATTTCCTTGATGGGGGGCAGATTAACATTAGAAACTGAGAACTCTAGCACTGACAGAGTATGTTTATCAATCTGGTCCCTGGACGGGAGAGGTGGTGGTGTTACTACTGTTGTTCAAGTGGACGGCAGAGTAGTCATGGATGAACGGCCATTAGACAGTGCTTTTCACATTGACGATATATTTCCCATCAACTGCTTACCCGTCGACGATGTAGTCTTGGAACTAGTCATTGGTGAAGGGCCATTCGAAATAGTTGTAGACAAGGGATCACTAGCGGTAGTCACGCACAAGGTTTTGTTTTGTACATGGCGGGTTAGCCATGGATGGGGAATCCTCCTGTGGACGAAGATGACTTTGTAGGCGAAGACAGCTCATACCTTCGTGATTGATTCTTCATGGACGGGGCAATAGTCAACTGCAATTTAGCCGTAGACAACTGAATCGTAGGAATTGATATGCCCATCTTAAAAGGACCTTGTGGATGATTTGTCAGTGGACAAGGGGGACAACAGTTGTGGATGAGGCGTGTCTTACCTGTAGATGTTGATGTTTTGTCACCAGAATTTGAGGTTTTTGATGGTGTGGACGTTTAATAAAGTGCCCTTAACTCCTTTTCTCCTTTCTTAGTTTTTACAGGAAGTGCTGTCCCCCTTTCCACTAATGAAGCTCTTCTCTTTGAAGCATGCTTCTCACGGGTCCTGTGGAAAGTGACAACGGCTGTTTTGATAGATTCACCATCAGATGAATGGCACTTACTCTCCAGGTGAAGAATGAGTCTCCTACGCTTGTCCTGAAGGTTTTCCTATGTGAAGGCCTGACAAATGTGACAACCTTCAATGGCATGATGGTAAAGACAGTATATGCACTCCTGGTGAGGGTCTCCTATAAAGACAATCTTCTTGGAGCGTTTGAGGAAGTCCCTGAAAAGTAAAGTTTTCACTTTGGAAGGGCCTTCACTGCTCGAGTCCCATAGGCCATGAGGGGCCAGGCACAGGGTTTTCCCCCAGTTTGTAGATATAGACAAACGTTTCCTGGTCTGTAAAAGACAGTCTGCGTAGAGCAGAAGAAACTTTCTCTGTTAGTGAAAGAATTGTTAGAAAAAGACTTGAGAATAATGAATAACAAGACAAAGCTCAGGAGACCTGTGGAGGATTCCCTAGTCACTAGACTGCAGTGAAAAATCTGAAGACGGCTGCCTGGAGTGGACCTTAAGCCCTGCCACCTCATTGTGAGTGCCTTGTATGCATCAGTGACCATGTATTGCATTTTCCTATGTGAATTTTGTTTTGTAAATTACTGAGGATTTCCCGTCTGGTGACGGGGAACATTCAAGCATGTGAATCTATTAAAGATCCAATACTGGAGAAATAATGAACCTAACAGTTTGGACAATACTGAATCGGCAAGGCACATTTGGCATTAATCAATGGCTTTTTAAAATTCATAACCCCAAACTCTCCACCTCCACTCATGCCGGCGACCTCAACTTACCAGCGGAGAACCCATGAAACAATCGGAAAACTTTAAACAACATAGCAATGAAATGAAACAGCAACTGCCACCAGGCTATTTGGGGTGGCTGACGTCGCCTTCATTGTGACAATCATACCAGAGTGTGCTACAAAAGAAATATATAGGTCTGTCTATTAACAAAGCATAGACGACAGGTCAAGGAGCTCAGCGGTGGGGATGACTATAATAGTGGATAAAAATCACATCATTCATGAAGGTGAAGAAATTAGAACATCATAGCATATAGCACCTGTTTTTCCTGGAGGTTTTTGTGAACCTCTTTGAAAGTTTATCTGGCGGATTGCACCGTTGGACTGAGGTCGGGGAAGATGTGGATGTTAGCCAACTGGAATTGAAGTTGGCCCATCTCTCTTGCGGCTTTCAGAATCAAGTTCCCTGTTGCGAAAACTAAATATTTTGGTGATAATCGTGTGGGACGGAAGACCCGGAGCTGGTCGTGGGCCAAGCGATCTATGACCCCACTCTACCTGGAAGTGCGCAGAAAAGACTTGATGACAAATGTATTTCCAGGAACAGTTCCAGTGAGCCAATAGGCGTCGATTCTAGAAGCCTCAGGATGGGTCATTAATGCGTCTTGATTGGTTTTCAAAGTTTCAAGGTCAATGGCTGCCAATGGATCGAGTCGAGGTTTGGAGTGGTTCAATGCCGTGACCTTGGTGGTTCTGTACTGCGGGTTGCCTTTGAACTCACCAATACAAAATCCAAATCTAATCCAAAAAGGAGAGTACACCAGGCAAGAATTCAGGGCCCCAGACACAGCTGGGACAGCAATATTCAAACAGAACTCGGAACAGAACTGTAGGAAAAGTCACTGTCCAAGGAACGCCCCTAAATCAAAAGCTTTTAAAACCATCTAAACTAATCAACATCAAAACACAATGACACATTTGATCCATCCTTTGAACGAAGATCATTGGAGCAAAACACATCATTCCCCTACATTGCGACATACATTAGCCTGCAATGCAAAAAATCTTACCACACCACCCTAGACCCCCACCATGACATCACAGTCCAACCCACAATTCCCACATCATGAAGCCAAGGTATTGAAACATTTGGGATGACCAGCGGTTCTTTATTCATCTGCCGCCGTTCATCCCCATCCGCTTCCCATGAGAACACTACTGATCATGACACTGACAGAGCCTGGAACTAAAGACAAATTACTGTTTTAATATTGAATCTTAAGAACACTTAGAACTGCTTCCCAGGCTGAGTTGTGCTAAGGGGAAATTTGAAACCGTCACTGGACACACTGAAGTTGCCAGCAGACCATTTTCTTAACTAATAATGATTTATGGTCACTGCCTTTCCCCTGCTCTGTGACCTCAAAAGTATCATAAGTTGTTAATTCCTTCCCTCTCATACAATCCTGGGAACGTGTACTCATGCAATGTGCTTTCAGCACCTGTGGCAGCTAAGCAAATTAAAACGTGTAAATTGTTTTCTACTAAAGCAGCATGCATGCTGTGAGGCCTGTTTACAGTACCTCAATCTAATTTTATATCCTACATACTTACCTGTAGCCTCTCTTTATCGATTGAGTGCTATCTACTTAAACTTAAATTGTTTAGGACACTCTGAAGTCTAACACCTAAAATGATTTAACCATCAGTGGGTCCCCCCTCCCCTTTCGGTGAGCTATTCCTGCCATTGATATGTGCGCGCCTCTTTTCTGTGTAAAGTTTGCATTTCCACAACAGTTCGATGTATGGTTTCAAGAGGCGGAGGTCCGAAGTCGTCTGCAGCAGCACACTGGTGTTTGAGTCAAACAGGCGATATGTCCTACTGGTAAAATGAAGAGTTCGGCCGGCTTGATGCATGAGAAACAATGGTACAAAGAATTTTGAAGATGTGCCAAAAGTAGGACTGCGGATCCTTGTAGTTCGAAGATTTTTCAACACAGCCGACTCATTAAAGCGGATGTTTCAAAGCTGTAGAATGCAGGAATCCATTTGCTTTGCTTTTTCTGATGTTATTAGTACCAATCCTCTTCACTTCCTCCAAGAGGTGGCTAGCTGGAACCTGCAGGATTCCTTCACCTCCAGCAAGGAGCCTGGGTTCTGGTGCAGCTGGCAGAAATTGTAGGTCTTGTTCCAACAGCATGGGACCCCAATGTTCTCTGGCGATGTGTAGGGAGAAAAGCTTGCCTCTACCTTGGAACACCTGTCTTCATCTCTGGTAAAAGGCTTTGGAAAGGACTGCTCCACAACAGGGTCCAAACAAATGGGTCTGTCCAAGATGAATCAAAGATGGATTGGGAGACCCCTTTCTTGTAAAGGCAAAAGGCCACCGGATTGGATGAAAGCAAGCCTGCTTCAAGGGGTCCAATCCCTCTTAAGCTAACAAGTGGCTTCTGCCTTCTTGCTCAATACCCAAGTGCTTTGATCTGCAGAAAGTTTAGGAGACAGGAAGGAAAGGGAAGACCACAGAAAACCACGATGGAGGAACCCTTTTTCCAGTCCTTCTGTTCTGTCTGTCTGTCCTACCTCTAACCCCTCCAAGACCCTGGTGTGAGGGTGTGCGTCTTGAAGCTGGGTTCCCAGGAGCCCTCCTGCTGTGATTTTCCTGTGCTGGAGTGGTGTTAAAGCAGATCAAAGGAGACACAGAATTCCTGCCTACTGCCCTGCTCACTAAGTAGAGACAAGCAGACCGGCTAGAATCCACATTGCATTTCCATGTCTTGCCTGGGCTCACAGTGTTGCTGTCTGTGTGATACAAATCTTATGTGGCTTTAATAATTGTGTGAACTAACAGTCACCATATCCAATTCCAGGCATGGCTTATTATTAGAGATTATCCTGCCACAAGACCAATAGTTCAGCAAAATAATTATGGTTTTCCATCAGAGGTGCAGATTTATATCCAGGCTCAGTCATAGTAGCTGTCAAACAGGGCACCTGCGACCATTGACCCTGCTCTGTGCTACTGAAGAGCATGAGCTGCAGATCAGGGAGATTGGTGCAGCAGGGCACTGGTGTACAGTATGCTTTTGGCATGGAGCTTTTTGAAAGATGGGTCTGATTAGCAGACCACCATTTCAGTGATTGATTACCAGCATCATTTATATTATTAATAAAAATCAGACAAGCCAGGGCTTCTACATCCTTGACAGACAGCAATCCTTCAGGTATGGAGGAACAAAAATGAATTTGGGAGGGCAGCAATGGGGGGATAGGGCAGTGGGGTGGCAATGGTGTACGGGTGGGCAAAAAAAGGTAGCTGGAAAAGAACTAGCAAAAAGCCCCCCGAATCAAACAAATCATGGTTGAGTCCAGCAACAAAGACCTGAAGTCAAGGCAATATGAAAGGGAAGCAGCAGACAAGGAAAGCATTTCAGGAAAAAAACACAGATAAGTGGGCACAGAGAAAATGGTGAGAAGTTGAGAAAATTGGCCTTGGTCAGTGAGCGTAACTGGGAGTATTGAGGGAAATGTATTGTTGGCAACTGCTATTTGCAATGTTGGAGATGAGGGTTTCATTGAATGATTTAAAAACGAAAACCAAGGGAGGGCAGTATTTAGGTAAGCAGTGGCACCACTTATAACGTCACTACACCAGCACTCTCTAGAGTGAGGTCCTAATCAGGTGTGTAGCTACGGGACGCCTGCTCCCCACTGCATGAGTTAGATGCACAGGTTTACTGTGCCTATTCTTTAGTGTTAAAATGCATCAAGCCGAAGCAGATTGTAATTTAACTAACCCCTCCCCTCTTATGGTTAGTGTAAATGGAAGGTGAGTCAGAGTCGGAAGTATTTCTATAAATCGAATACCTCTCTTCCTATTCTCTCACAAACATCACAATGTTGCCATATTTTAGGAGGTTGTTTCATGCTCTGGAATCCACGTTTTATGTAAAATATGACACATTTGAAGTAGATTCTGCGCTTATGCAACTGGCGAGCAGTGAAAATCACCTGATGGCATTTGCAATTTAAAATGTTCACTGCAATTTCACACCGTGCTTCCTCCATGCTGGTTTACAATTAGGAAAGAGAGAGCAGTCACACAGCACGTATACACGTTTTACGCAATGTAATAAGTCATATCCCAATTTGACAGTCTCCGCCAAAAGTAACCTAAAATGGAACAATCACATTTGATTTGGTACCACTGCTGAATTTGCAAAGTAAATGCCCCCATGCAGGAAACGTGGCTAGGTTGATGGATATGAAAAACGGACTGAAATTAATTGATGTCTCTGATGGATCCTTATGAGTTGGTTAGTAGCAGTAAACAGAGGGCATTTGAAATATATAACTCAGTATTATGAGGTTGGATTCCTCAAAATACCCAATTTTTGTATCTGCATTGAAAAGGTGAAGGTAAATATATCCTCAGTGTAATGACCTGGCCTGCGGTCATGTGGGCAGGCGGAACAAACCTGGGGGCACCCAGATGATCTGCTGGGGCACCCAGCTGACATACCTCAGCAAAGGGCACCCTGCCAGCCTATGAGCACACAGGCTCTTCCATGGCCTGGGAGCACCCATGCTATTATCACAAGATTGCGCCGACATTGCCGAGCAGAGGCACCAGCGTCCACAAACCGAGTTGCCAGCAGGGGCTCTGCGAGACACTTTTGTAGAGTTGCCCAGCAGAGGCTCTACCAACGTGGTGGCAGCCATTCTAGACAGCTTTGCCCAGCAGGGGCACTGTCCTGATGGAAGGCCCTGCAGGGCAGCTACGCAGCGCTAACATGGCGCTGGTAATGAAGACACAGCACACCGCGGACAGTTGGTTCCAAGACTGATGAGTGGGAATCCGCTCGTTACTTTTATTAGTTTGGTCACGTGGTCACGGACAGCACGAGTCCTGGGAGATACCATGCTCCCAGGAGGGGTGACACACCACACTCCTCCTTTTCCATAAGGAACAAACAAAGGACAAGCATCACTGGACATAAAACCAATTAAATCACTAACAGCAACACTTTTGATTATGGGTGCAAACAACACTCACATACATTTATGATCTGACATTTACACACGTAGAACATGCGTTGAGTATGTACACATCTTTGAATGTGACAGGGTTGGTGGCACGTTGGGGGTTTCACCACATTATCAAAGCACCCTTTATTAACCTGGGTGAGTGAAACCCAAAGCCACTCAAAGCCACTGAAAGACACCAATGCTCCTGGCACCACATGAAGCATGTCCACAATATGGATGATCACAGCTTCACATAGCCCATTAACTGAGCCATTATAAGCAAGTCCAGGCTCTGCACGCTCACAGCCTTCATGGTGATGTCTACTGAGTCCATTTTACGCACTTGTGGAGCTGCGGGAAACCAGTTCATACTTTCACCAGTATCAGTTCAGGACAGTCACACCACAGTTCAGGGGCTGGCAAAGCTGCACCTGGAGGGTGAGGGGTGGGGGGGAGACACCAGGGGCCACATTCAGTCCATATACAGTGGGGGCAGCCAGTGGCAGGGTACTAGTGGCAGGATTGTAGGCCACTCCTTAAGCTTCCCCTTTCACATGGGAGCTGCTGGCAGGGAAACACTGGTGGCAGGGTGTCTAGGCCCGGGGTCGGAGGCGTGCCCATACCATTAATTCCCAATGCGCCGGCATGCAGCGCTTCCTTTCTTTCACCAAGTGCAGCCAGGGGACACAGGGGGCGCCCTCCATTCATCTTCCTCGTCCACCGTTGGCTCACTCACGGAGCGAGTGAGCACCTTCTTTTCCTTCCTCCCCTTGGTGAGAGCGCAGCTGACCGCACCACTCTCCATAACGCGGGAGATGCCGCATCACCTCTTCTTTCTTCGTTGCTGCCGCCGCAGCCGCCTCCACACAGTATGGGGCACAAAGACCCATCCCACCTCCATCGTTGTTCGCCGACACAGGACTCCTCCATAGCAACATCCCTCGTTACCTCCTCGGGGGAGGAGGGGCAAGAGCACCCATAGACGCTTTGCAGGGCCCAGCAAAATACACCAGACAGTCATGGCGGTCGGGAGGGCTCCTCCTTCTTTCCTTGTGGTGAACACGCCACTATACAGCAGGGGGCACGGGGCCCTCACTCCTCGTCACCAATGTAATGTCCTGGCCTGTGGTCACACAGGGCAGGCGGACCAAGGCTGGGGGCACCCAGCTGACATACCTCGGTAGGTGGCACCCTGCCAGCCCATGAGCACACAGGCTCTTCCATGGCCTGGGGGCACCCAAGCCATTACCACAAGACAGCGCCGGCGTTGCCCATCAGGGGCACCGGCGTCCACAGAGTTGCCCAGCACAGGCTCTGCGGGACACACAAGTAGAGTTGCCTGGGAGGGGCTCTACCAACGTGGATGGAAGCCATTGTGCACAAAGTCAAAAGGATCCCACAAATCAGCTTCCTTCCCTTACCGCTCCGAGTGAGCTGACCTAGATGTGTACACGTTTAATCCTTTGCATCTTTTACCCCAAAACAAGGGTTCTTAACCATGTAGTTGTTGAAAAAATATACATATTTTAATATTTATCACAATATACATCAATTCAAATACACAATGTTAAAACAACACATACATTTGTTCAAAACACATACTTAACCACATATTATTGTGTGTACATTTCCACTAGAGGCATAACAGTGGAAATGATGCTATTAGATGCCCTGCACAGCCCTGATGGGGGGCCCTGCAGGGCAGCTACGCAGCGCCAGCTTGGCGCTGGTAATGAAGACACAGCACACCGTGGTCAGTTGGCACCACACCCTCCTCCCTCCAGGCTGGTGAAACGATTCAGGTCTGTTAAGTTAAAGGATGCGAATGCGCCTCCCAACCATACATGGGACAAAAAGATGCAGGGCGGGCACTCCAAACGGGAACGATACTGTTGGCACATCCGATGCCGATATTGACCTCCCTATCGGACCCCGCCCCACCTCCTCCCCGGTGCACAATGAGTGTGTTACTTAGATGTCACTGGCCACTTATGTTTGGTGCTTTTAAGGACTAGGTGCTTTGTGTGGAGTGCAATGCAGCGTTCGATCAAGCAATACATGTTTCAAAGCATATAGTTGAACGGGTGTTAAAGCACTGGACTCTAAACCGTGCATACAGTATCGTGATTTGCAAGTAAAGGACAACATATGTACCACTGTCCATCTTGCTGTCAGTCAGCGTGGACGCTGTGTATCTTCTCGCCAGCAAGTTCCACTTCCTGTCATGACCATGCAAGCCCAGAATCCGTCCTCCCATAACACACTTCATTCACATCAATAATAACCTGAGTTTCTTCATCCTTTTTCCCCATTTTCCATAAATACTCTTGTTTCTGAAACACGTGCATTCCGCGAAGGCGGTGAAAAGTAACCTTGTCAAATAGTAATTTTTAAAGCAATCAGTAATCAAAAAAGCTAATAGAGAACACGTCGCTGAACTGTTTATCCCACATGCCTTTACATCCTCTTAATTGCTACCAGGCCTAACCTGAAAGAAATACCTGACACAGTCTCCTTATAGAAGAACGTGAAAATGGTAGCTCCATTATGGAGGAAGCTGGCCTCCAAATCCCCCTCTCATCCATCTACCACATGGTAACCCTTGTACAGCTATATGGCCAAGGCTCGTGGGGAAAAAATGCAGATACGTGAGCGCCGTAAAATGGCCACGAGTGGACATGCTGCCATTGTACAAACCATCTAAACAAGCATTGGTGATGCCAATAGCTTGGGCTTTTGTGTAGGCATGGCACAGGCACTAGCCAGGCACATCCGTAGCGGTATCAACTGGTCATTGATGGTAGCAGGTGCAAGTACCTGGGCATCTAATAGCAGTGACTGGCAAATGTCTAATATATGTACACAAGCCAAAGCTGTTGGCTTTGCTAATGCTTGATTTTAACAGGACTTCGGTGAAGGCCTGACATAGTGCTTATAAATCTAGTGACTAAAGGCAGACCTGGTTGAGATATTTTTATTACACCAGTAGTGGGTTTATAGCTCCAATTAAGTCATGAACTCCCAGAAGACTGCTGGTGATTACTTGAGTGAAAAGTCTGATGTTAAGTCTTGATTAAAGCAAGCTCAAAGAGTTCCCATGAGGAGCTGTTTGTGCGGGATGGGGCAGGAACTGGGTGGGAATGGCCATAGGGATCAGCATGGCCATGGGCAGTCAATGGGTGGACACATAACCAAAGAACACCTACAAACTGTGTGTCCGTCCTCAAATGCCATTGGGCCCTCTATGTACTCTAATGCAATAGTTTCAGCTTATAGGTGGTGCAAGCATCACCTAAAAGCCCAAACTAATAAACAGATATGCAAACATGAATAAGGGCTTTTTCTGCATAAACCTCAGCTAAAAATAATCAGCCTCCCTATACCACGCCAACTAAAGAAACGCTGTGGTAGTGAGAGGGGCGGCTTTCATGACTCAGTGGTAGGTTGCAGATTAGAGAGCGTGTACCTTGTGTCGTCCCATTCAGGGTTTATGCCAGTCGCAGAGCCCCTTGCATCCGTTGCATACTTATAAACCAGTAGAAGGCAGTCCTTGCATAGCTTTACTAGTCGCTGACAACACTGGAGCTGCTGAGGCGTTGTCATCTCTGTGCTTTTGCTAAAGATGGTCTCCCATGAGGACCTGTTGGAATTGAAATAGAAAGGTGACACGTGTTTTCTGTTAAGAAGGGGAGTCGTGCAGCATTACAGGTATATTAACCGTGCTTCTTGTGTTAGGTAAAAAAGAAATTGATGTATGGTTGTGGCTTTTTTAAACATTAAAACCATTTAAAATATGTTATACAAATATTCATAGATAGGGGAGTTATACAAATAAATGAATCTTCATTTTCAAACTTCTCAGAGGCATTGCACATATTTATGCTTTTACCGCTGCAGTTGTCTGGATCTTTTCTAACAGAATATATTGTTGAACACATTTAAAAGAAATTCTGCAATATCAATGACAAAATAATCACTCACATATAGCAAATAATATCTATTAAATCTCTACCATTGCTAATAAGTTAAGCTAGCAAGGAAAAGGGAAAGTGTTATAATGTTTCAGAAGGAACAAGTTACTTACCTGTAACTGTTGTTCTCCAGCATGGGTCTGGCATGGATTCACATGCTCATGAATATTCCCCGTCGTCAGGCTGGGAATCCTCGGTAAAGAAAAAACCAGTATCAGTTTCGTTTCTGATCTGTCTTTCGTAGTAATAACCAATCACTGGTCTCTGCGTCATACTGACCACAGCCAATGACTGCCCTCTACCTAAGCACCGCCTCTGGCAGCCATCTTCAGATTTGGAAGCACGTGAAGTGGCAGTATGACCAAGTGAAGAGCCGCAGAGGGGTAGGCGGGAGGGTTCGCATGTGAATCCATGCCAGACCCATGCTGGAGAACAACAGTTACAGGTAAGTAACTTGTTCCTTCTCCAGCATGGGGTCTGGCATGGATTCACATGCTCATGAATAAAGAATACATAGCAGTACACACATGCACAACCACGGGAGGTGGCAAAGGCTCAACATTAAGCATTACATCAAACTCAACATTAAGCATCTTACCTCCTCACCAGGCTCACCTCAGGCGAACAGGTTGCGCAGCACTGCTTGGCCGACCCTGGACTCCTCCCTGGAATCCCGATCGACGCAGTAGAATTTCGTGAAGGTGTGCGTCGACCTCCACGTAGCAGCCCTGCATATGTCCAACAGGGGCACACCAGAAAGGAACGCCGTGGTAGCTGCGATCGCTCTGGTGGAATGGGCTCTCGGACGGCCAGGCAGCGGTCGGTTTGCCAACCGATGACAGTACATGATACAGCCGGAGAGCCATCTGGAAATGGAAGCCTTCGAGAGAGCCTTCCCCTGATTGACAGGTCCAAAGTTCACAAAGAGTTGTGACGTCTTCCGAAAACACTTCGTGCGGTCCACGTAGAACTTCAGCGCTCTAGCCACATCCAGCGAGTGCAAAGTCCTCTCAGCCGGCGACGAAGGCGACGGGAAGAACACAGGCAACACCAAGGGTTCGTTGAGATGGAAGTCCGACGGTACCTTGGAAGTATTCATGAGCATGTGAATCCATGCCAGACCCCATGCTGGAGAAGGAACAAGTTACTTACCTGTAACTGTACTGGCCAAGAGGCTTTCATCTTAGAAACCCTGGAGAAACTGGAAGACTTTATGAAAGGAGAACTGCTCCTTGTTAGGCAGAAACCTGTGCAGTTCCCTTAGGGAACACTGCAAAAGATTTAAGACTACAGGTGTTGGCAGTAAACCCACTTGGTAGCAGACTGTACCACCCAGATTTACCTGGTAGCTGTGGCTGAGCAGTCAGACCTCCCTCAAGAAGAGTTAGGCAATATGCAAAGTATACTCAATAGGCACTCAGATACAATAATACAAGCAAACACTGACCAGAGCTTTGGTATCAAAGTATATAATTATTTATTTAAAAACACACAGTTGAAACACTCCAGCACTTTTATTGAAAAATATTCTAAACACAGTTACTATTATGATATATACACCCCTTTTTCCCTATTAGATAAATCACAGTAAAACACCACTTATTTTCATACAGAGGTGAGCGCTTAACTAGATTGCACTCTAATAAGTTTGTGAGAAAGGGGGGAAAAAGACAGAATATGAAGAGGTACACCACTCTATGATTCAGGAACACTGTTAGCAAGGCAGAGAGCAAAATGTCACTGGTGAGCCAAAGTCCAAAGGCTGGGCCCACTCTTAGAGGGAGCAGAGCACAAATGCGCCAAAGATCACACAGTTACACTAGGCTTAGAAAGTCTTGCAGAGGGTTCAAGAAGAGTTTAGAAAGGCTTAGAAAAGTTTAGCCAAGGTGTCCCAGGCTAACCCAGGTTCGAAAGCGGGGGGCTAAATCTACCCCGTACAGTCGGTAGCAAGGGAAGCCAGGCGGGACACGGTACCTTAAGTGGGAAGGATCCTCCAGCGGTGGCAGTTGTTCCTGGTAGGGGGTGCAAGTTGCGTCGTCGTCCAGGGGAAGAGAAGATCTCGACTTGGAGGAAATATGAAGGTCGTTACACTACCAGGGAAGAAACCAGCCGCAGAGTTTTCCGGTTAAAGGTGGTACCTTGGTTTCGTGGTCGTGGTAAAACGTGGTATCCCGGTTGCCGGGGTGCTTGGCACGGGCAAGGCGGCCACGAGGTACATCAGGAAAGTGAAAAAGACGGTGAAACTGGTTATCCCCACCAGTCAAAGGAAGAAGACTCTCCGGCGGTAGATCTCCTCTGTCGTTGGGAAAAGTGGTGAGGCAGTCCAGCAGGGCTCCACCGGTGGTGGTGTCGTGGCAGGTCGGCTCAGCTTCTCCCTCGTCAGATTCTTAGGTCCTGTGGCGACCTCTGAAGTTCCAGTCCCCAAAGCCCTGCTTTTATGCAGCAAACCCCCATTCACTCAGCCTAGCTGTCACTCAAACATGCTAAGTGGTGAGCCGGCCGGCTCACCACTTGGGCCAATCAGGATGGAGTGCGACTTGAGTTGCCTAGGCAACTCAGTCCAGGGTGCCTAAATTCCCCTCCACCCCTCCTAAGTACCCCAGACAGAGTGGCACCACTTTGGAGGGCTTCTGTGGAGAGGCCCGCCAAAAAGTGGAACAAAGGGCTCGACTTGGGTTGGAGTCACAGAAGAGAACACAAACGCCATTTTAGAATCAAGTTTTGGCAAAAAATACCAACCGGAGAATTAATATTAATTAAATAAACCGGCGGTATGTTCGAGGCTACCGTAAATAATTAAATAAAGATAGTAGCCTAAAACAATGGGAAATCCCATAGGAAAATATTCGCGGTTGAATATAAAAAGTAGTATCCACTGCCACCAGCCAAAACTCGATCAGGGGGGACGGAGACGTGCCCCCTCGACTAACAGACCCTGGGGCAATCGAATTGCCCCAGCCAGTATGATGGTTTGTACTGGTTCTGTTCAGAATTTAAGACTAGTAAAGTCAATGGTGACTTTACATGCCCTGGAAGACAGTAGTCTGTCCCAGGGTATGGAGTCTATACTGGGGGGTCACTAAGACACCCCTGTGTCACTGCACTGGGGGTGCTGTGTAACACACATCACAAAAAACACATGAAACCCTATGGAGTAAAAGACCCAATAGCCCATTAAACACTTCTAGATTCAAAGAAACACACTCAAATCATGTCCAAGAGTGAGGGTAAAAGAGTCTCATTCTTGGCAGGAGAAAAAAATAAAACCCAAAAATCCAGCAAAGCTGCTGGGGGACTCACTAGGTTAGGAAATTCAGCCTAAACAGAGAATTCTCCCTAACACTCCTCATGGGGGACATCAACCTTGCCTGATCCCAAACACTGGACAGAAGCCATAATAGATCAAGGGGATGGGGAGTTAGGCGGTTGCATCTAAACAACTTAAACATGGTATTGATAAACCTCACCTCAGGGATGTGTGGAAAAAACAGAGAGAACATGATGAAGACCTTACCTTGTATCGAGTGTACACCACACATTTTCTTGAATCAACCACATATGGGTGTCGACAGAAACCTCAATAGGTAACATTACTATATTTTATTTTATTTATTTTACATTTATAAAGCGCTCACACAGCCCGCAGGCATCGAGGCGCTGTTACAGGAATTGTTTTTCTTAGTTGCGTAATTGTGTTTTTTTTTTTTTTTGTCTTAGTTACGTATTTATAACGCGCTTAAACACCCAGAGGTTTCTAAGCGCGGACCCGGGGATCGAACCTGTTGTTGCTTCGTGTCGTCTTGCTTCCAAGACGCGCACGCTGCCGCTGAGCTATCCTCCCGGGAGGATGTCACTTTCAATTTATACCAAAGCAGCAAGGGTGTCAATTTATACCAAAGCAGCAAGGGTGTGTGGAAATGGCCCTTCCCAACAGAATTTCTTAGGGACCCAGCACTATCTGAGAGAATAAAAGACAAGATAACAGACTTTTTCACAGATAACGCGCCGTGTGTGACATCTGAAAGTACGATGTGGGAACTTTTCAAGGCTGTGCTTCAGGGGAACTTAATATTGCTAATATTGCTATTACAAAGAGAAGCAATGAAAGATACTAGAGCAAACACTTAAGAGATAACTGAACGACTTGAAGGAGATGTTATGGAAAAACCTTTCAAGAGCCAACCTTACGCATATATAGGGAAATCGGGTGAACTAGAGCTGATACGGTACAGAGAGGCAGAGAAGGTGCTATTGTCCATGAGGCAAACATTTTATGCCAAGGCAAATAAGCCAGACAAGCTCCTCAACAGGGCGCCAAGGGGGCAGCGAAGTTCAAAGGTGATTAAGGGAATAAGAAACTATCAGGGAGGGAGGACCACACAGACCAAGGGAATAAATAAGGAATTTGTTAAATATTATATCAATTTGTACACATCAGAGCCCCCCCCCCCCCCAAGTGAGTCCCAAGAGGACTATTTAGCCGAATTGGCTTTGCCGCCGCACTGTTAAGAATTTCAATCAGGCGATACACCCTGGTCTCAGCCTAGTATGCAGCGCACAACTGAAATGTTTATTTTGTTATATATAGGTTCAATATTTGAGAGATACAGCACTCACATCACACCCCCTTTTCAAATACCAAGGGTCACAATGGACCAGGAACCGGGCTGGTTGGTAAAGGTAATAGTTATTTTTTTATTTAGAAATTCAAGAATATCAAACACTTTTTAATATATGGGGCAGCAATCACCAATGGGGTGATGAGAACAATATGAATGTAAGCAATGCACTTAGTTTAACCTTCTATTGACACAACTCAAAACACCAGGGAATAGGAGCACTTTTCATTTTAGGTAAGATAGCACTGGAGTTAGAATTTCCCCCTGCAACTTTCCCTCAACACTAAAATAATACATTTTAAGTGGATAAACAGAATCAGCAGGCCATCAGGAATGACAAATAAGAAACAGAATAGAAATTCGACTTTCCCTCCCCAACAAGAGAGAAAAAACGGATTCAAACCCTGGGAATGCTAAAATGACACTCGGAAATGGATGGATAAACAATTAATGTGTCTAAAACTGTTGAAACAAAAACAATTATTTACTGGAGCAACACTGGAAAGATACTAGCAATCACAAGCAATGGATTGAGCAAAAGCATACAATTTGAAATTGAATGGAAGATTAAAAACCATTTATAACCAAAATGACACGTTGTAAAATTACACACTTTTGCAAATCCCACCTGAATTTACCAAAACGGTTTTTTAAAAAAAATGGAAATATTATAACTCTGGATGTGGTTGGATCCTAGGTACAATATGAAAGTGAAATGAGGTCTCTAGCTGTTAAATTGATGGAGTTATGCCAGATAGAATGAAGTACGTTTTTGGAAAAATAAAGGTGCGAAAAAGGAACAGGAATCAATTTTGACAAACACAGTTTTTACTCTACACTAGGGCATTCAGGCTGGCTACCAGCTTGAGACACAGTAAGCTCCGGAGTTGATCAACGGAATCAACCCTAGCATCTCCACGCCCGCCCTGGTGGACCCAATCCGATCACCCGAGGGAGGACTAAGGGTTTAGGATTTCATAAGACAAAATTATCAAAGAAGTTAGCACTAGCGCAAGGAATCAAAGGCAGGGTTGCAAGAATGATTGTGACAATATTACAGTTATCAGGATAAGGATTGCATGACTTAGAGATTGGGATGGAACAAAGCAAGGCAACGTTTACTATGTTTCTATGGCTCCTATTGATACTGAAAGTGAGAGTCACCCAAAGGGCAGTTAAACTTTACAATGAGAGGCAATAATGGACACACCCCAGCAGGGAATGAGACCAAGACCAAGTGCGGGCGAGATATAAAAGGCTTTATCTAAATCAATATAGGGCATGCAAAGGACTCTGCAAACTCTGAGAGCGCTCTGTCTGACGATAGCAAAGACAGTCATATTTATTACAAAAATACGTCCTGAATTAGTTAAGCTATAGGGGGCACATAATCGTTTGGACTGAGTGAAGACTAGCTACTATGTACAATGTAGGTGCTGCGGTCCATGATTGGTGGAGATCCACGTGGTGGCATCGCTGGGTGCTTGGGTCAGCTGGGCTCATCGGGGTGGAGTATCAGATCACGAGCTCTCCATGTGGATACATTGCTGCTGCACTAACATTTTGCCCTTGTGGTCATGCATACACATTTGTCACTAATTTCTGTGTCAATTTAACCTATAAATCCTACAACTCATTAATCTAATAAGAGACAGAGAAAAACAGTATATAGCTCTGGGCATTCTTAATACATCATCATAAAATCACTGGTACAAAGGGGCCAGTGTCATGAGTCCAGGTGTCTTATCAGGGGCCACGAGTTAGGGTACCTTTATCATTCTACCTTGTTAGATGTAGTAAGTGGTCTGGCGAGGGTGGGGTGAACTGGGGTACCACAGGGTCAGAGGGGCACATAGCTATCACCTTAACAGGCGGCGGGCACCTAAAACAGTATATAACTCTGGGCATTCCTAATACATCATCATAAAATCGCTGGTACAAAGGGGCCAGCGTCATGAGTCCAGGTGTCTTATCAGGGGGCACGGGTTAGGGTACCTTTATCATACTACCTTGTTAGATGTAGTAAGTGGTCTGGCGAGGGTGGGGTGAACTGGGGTACCACAGGGTCAGAGGGGCACATAGCTATCACCTTAACAGGCGGCGGGGTGTGGGGCCGTGTTGCTTTGTGACCAGGGCATGGTGGTACATGGTGGCATCAAGTGTCAGGAGGCTTGGGGGGGGAGGTAAATACTTGATACGAACTCAGCAGGAATGAGGGGAGGTGTAGCTGTATTTGTCAGTAAACCAGGGACCTTCACGCCTCAGCCGGGCCTTGGTGGGAGGAGGGTGGGAGTTGAATATGTGGCTCGCTAGGAGGGGGAGATGGCCTTGTGGTTTCTCGCAGGTCTACATTTATCAAGTAGCATGCACATCATTATAGAGACGGAAAACTGAGGTATGTCAGTACACTTACATGTTTGCGTATACGCATTCATCTGGGGGTATATCGTACGAGCTTATACACACTATTTAGTTTACACTTCTTCATGGTTTATGAATGCTGTATTTACAGGATCAAAAATAAAAAAAACTTTTGTAAACATCACATCATTCGCAGTTCTTCATTTTGTTGTGGGGACACATGGGGAAAGCTAGCATACAACGTGAGGTAGAACAAGGTTGGTGTATACGCACAAATTACAATGTTACACTTATACTTGGACTGATGTACATTCTTAAGGGTAAAATCAATTGCTTCAAACGACATCTCATATGCCAACAGGTGGGGGTTGTTACTGTAAATGGCTGGGATATGTTACAACACTTAAAATTGTATCATGAATATGGATTGTGTACATTGCCTTTTGAACATTGCGCAGTAGTGGTGATCTTTGGTTGGCGACAATAGGTTTGAATATACATTTGTTGGACAACTTTGCATGTGAATATCTGGGATGGGCAAGGGTTGTTCCCTTTTAATATGGACAATCAACATTATGAGTTTTGAGCCTCCTTGTAAATGGTTTAACAGCATGGGTAAGACTGGGTGGCACACGGGTTCAACATTCAGGTCTTATACTTCAAACGGGGAACAGGGTAGGGGATTAGGCACAACATATATCATGAGTGTGGAGGTCTACAGGGGGTCAAGACATGTTTGATAGGGACAGCTTTGTTTTTTCCCAGACCTCAACTTAAGCTCTGGTCACCGTCAGGGCAATGATGTACTGCGGAAGGTAAATAATACAGTGTTTGTTCTGTTACTTGTTCGCACCTAGTTGCTCGTGAAAACAGGCCTTCAGTGGAGCCGCCATGGGGAGGAGGCTGGGGGAAGTGCAGGCTTGCTGTGCGCAATCAAGTGGGGGAGAGCTGCAGCTCTGCAGGCTGCTTGTTCCACGGAGGCCTGAATTAGTCTACTCAAAATGGAGCCTAAGTCTATTACAAAATGGAGTCTGTATCATGCTACAAGGTGAGCCGTGCAGTCTCATGCGTCGGGCCGCAGCCATCCTGCATCCTGGGCCCAGGCGCATGGGTGGCCGCGGATGAGTCATAAGCCTCACGTAGGAGAGGAGTGTAGGAGAGGGGGGTCCTAAAGACCTTTCCTCCCATTTAATACTCACAGTCCACTTTTAGTTTGGATTTTGGACAGTCAGTGCTCTGGATCACCACACGGATCTGGTCTAACACAGGGCAGCCGGACAAACTCAGCGGGGCAGAGTCAGCTGGGCAGGGACTGGATACCAAAGGATAGTTCTTCTGGACTGGCAGTTCTGGTTACTCGATATGATAGGGCATCAGGATAGCAGCAGCATGCAGTGAGTGGAAGCAAGCCCAGTAAATTCAGGATGCTTCCCCAAAACACCACAGCGCTTCCCTTGGTTATGGGGATTATTTTTAGAATTGAGGCCCAGGTAAAGAAGGATCAGCAATGGAGTGTAGATGGATAGATGCAAGTTGAAGACAGGAACAGACAGGACCAGAACGCCGGCGTAGGAATCAGGAATCAGTGTGTGTCCTGAGTGCTAGTCAGGGGCCCTTATTTATAATGCTAGATGACATCATTACAGTATATGACAGGGGCCGGATTCACTTCCCACGCCCGTAACAATCACCGCTCTGTTACTAACCTCACTCTTTTAGAACTAAATGTTCTCGTATTGTGAATGACAACTCTAGTCATATGTTTAATTTTGTTTTTATTTGGATACCTTACTCAGAATAAATGTGGATACCTTACTCAGAATAACTGTAGCTTTAACAGTATCATAACTTGTTAATTTGATCATGAATGGCTAATGGAAATACACCTTAGCCCTCTGTAGATTGTTTTGCATTAACTGTGCGTTGAAGGGAGAGGTAGCCTTGACTCATTTCTTTTCCCTTTTGAACTAATACAACGCTCAAGAGTCGGCCAAAACAAAAACAAAAAAGAGGGTACATACACATTTTTCTCAATAAACTATAGTGGAAAGGCAGTTTATGATGGCCCCTTTTTGGACTCTGGCGGACTCCAGAGGACTTTGGTGTATTCGAGAAGCTGGGGAAGCACCTGTGGATGAACCTCTCTTTACCTCTGGGCTATGCCAGGTAGAAATTGAGACGCATTACCTTTACTGTCTTATACTAAGGATCACAAAGGTTTTTCTAAGCTCTCGAAAGACCGTATGTCACCCACAAAAAAAGGAAAGGAACATTTTCGAGAGAATGGGGAAGAGAAAAGCCCCCTCAAGACTGTCTCCACATTTGTCTGCCAAAGATTTTTCAACAATAATGGTGCTGATTCAGGAACTAATTACCTTATTCTGGAGATAGAAACCTTACTAGGGGAATTAAATCCAAAGAACATGCCATCTAAAGCCGATTATCTTTCCTCTAAGGAGACACCACAACTGCCCAACCTCCCTGTTACCATTCACATTCAATAAACTGTCCCACCAGGCAAATGTCAATTCAAAGAGAGTAAAAAAAGAGGGAGGTGTTCTTGGTAATCGATCCAACATCATTTGGAGGAAGAGTACTGATCTTTGGGATATATTTCCTTTGAAGCAATCACAATTGAATTTTATTCCACCTAATCCCCAATCGCTTCTTTCTCCCTCTATTGTGCATTTAGCTGACCCATTGGAACGGATTGAGAGAGTTCAGATAAGGAAAGACTGTAATGCTCCGCTTAATCCATACAACGAACAGCATCTAAAACAAAAGCAGAAGAACTTAAGTAACAGACCTACACTGCCCCAAGACATTTCAATATCCAGAACGCTAGGAGGCACAAATCAAGAACTTGGCGAGAGTGAGCTAATCATTTTTAATGAACCAGTAGAAGCAAATAAAGTTGGCAGCACTGATGGGGTGATTAAAAGCAAACCCATCCCACTGAGACACTCTCCATCAACTAGAGATGTAAGGATGATACGGTATCATCCATGTCAAATAGATTTGCTCCACTGTCAATGGACCACAGTACCGAATAAACCTGTCAAGCTTTAGGTAAAACACAATGTTGGCCAATGTATTCACCCAATGGTGGCAATAAAGCAGGTGCATGGGGTGGGCCAACCACTTTTTTAATCCCCAAGCAAAATTACCCAACGATGAACCTAAATTCTGTGTAAACTTTCTTGCCCCTCTAAATGAATTATCTATATTGAAACCACTACTTGATCAGATATTAGTTGTCCTCACAGATATACAGGCCAAATTGTGTTCTCTTCCCAAGGTTTTAAGCCCTGTTATATGCAATAAATCAGCTACAAATACAACTACATTGGGATCATTCTCCAGCAAGCCTTCAACAAAGAAGACTACTGCCAGTTGTACGTAGTATGCCATATGCCATCTAAACCAACTTCCATTGATCTGAATTAATGCCAGAAATCCCCTGGCACTAATGGGTTGAATAAAACCATTGACACTGATAAATCCTGTTTTATTTGGCATTCTGTGATGTCGTTATCATAAAAGATCAAGGGATGGTTTACCCATCCCCTATGGCGTAGAGGGTCCAAAAACGGGAGTTCGTTGTAAAATAATCACATTGACCCAATGAGTGCACATGAGGAAGGCCTCAAGTAAAATCTAACAGAGTTGTTGTTCGATCCCATCTGCTAGAAATGTGGTTTATTTGACTGGAGTGGCACCTCTGAGACCAGGCTTGTTTGAAAATAATCCTCTTTGATAAATAAAGCTTGTCTTTGGATACGCTCAACTAGAGGTTGCAAATCCATAATTAGAGAAGATATTGCAGATGGCATGAGACATCACAAGGACTTGGACAATTGGCTGGACACAACTGAACTGAGAATAAGCAATCCACTACTAATGGATGACCTTTTGGCAAATGATCTAAGGACATTTCCTCCAAACGGATGCAACAAACACATGAGACTACACCTTTCCTTTGTCCGCACAGTGAACTCTTACCACACTAGCCGAAATACAACTACTCCAACAGGAGTTGGTGATTTGGAACTCAGTCAACCAAAATGTTCCCCAATGTTTTCCCACGTATTGAGGGGTGCAGGGAATGCTGAAGAATGTAATCGAGTTTCATATCAAATCCCCACCAGATGAACTGTGACAGACCTGCAAATTAACCCTTTTGCGAAGAATGTATTAGTGAATCTAATTGTAAGAATACTTGTGAACCGTTATCATATAGCACTGCAGGTGTCATGAGTACATTTCAAGATTTGGACTGGCAAGAGTTCATAGAACACTTTGGCATTATGTTCTCAAGAAACTTGGGTTTCTTCAAATTTATTTAAGCACGGGTGCATTCATTTCTTCAATCCGGCTGGGAAAGGTGATAGAAGTAGACCAAGTGGTGATTTGATGGTATATGGGTCACCCATGATTTAGATGGTCTCTGTACAGTGGTCAAATTGGAAACCCTTGTGATTTTATTCTTAAAATACAACTTTTGTCATATTAAATATCTATCTGAGGCTAAGTAAAAAGGCAACACATTGTCTCATTACTCTCTTAGAGGAGGTTGAGACTATGAAAAGCAGGATTTCTTCAAGAAAGGTCCATGTAATATTTGCTGATGATTTTAAGTGCCAATTAGAGTTTGTTGAATGTTTTGACTTTTATATCATGATTTGGATGAATGGGATATACCACACGTAATCTGATATCTCCACAACATTCACTAAACACGTACATGAAATTATACAACATTTTATTGCAAAAGGCTACTGGGCATGCAATGGCTGTTTACATCGGCCAGAAAGGCCTTTAGGACTGTCAGACACGCTTCTTGTATTGACTAAATTGTGACCTCTATAGAGAGTTGGTATGTGGTTCTGAATTTTGAGGAAATTCTACTAGAGTAACCAGAGTCCTCTTCACGCCGCTCTACTTCTCACAAATGACCCACTTCCTCAAATCTACCACCATTCCACAAAAAATATTTCTTTTTTTCGAGTAATAGAAGAAGGGTAAATTGGGTGTACATTGTCACTCAAAATGAAATTCCAGAGATGTATGCGCCACTTCTCCAAATTTTTGAGGACGTTTTTGTCAAAAAACCTCAGCTTTCCACAAAGGTTGTATGGGAATCTTTCACAAACATATTGACTCACTCTTCACTATGAATATTAAACCGAGTCGAATTCTGAATACAAATGATAATAGTTTGAATGATGAGGACAGTTGTCATCACAAATAAAAGCTATTCAAAGACCTGAAAGTGTAAATATTTTTTCTTAGAATCAGAACATTGAGGAATCATTGCAATATCTGCCTTGCCAAAAGAGGAGAGATTGCGAGGAAAAAGATGGGATGAAATGAAATTAGCTACATTAAAAAAGACAGTAAATCCTTTTGGAGAATTGTCCATAAGGGGTCATCACAAGATCCTATTTATTCAGAGGTACATATATAGTAGTAGTCGCAGAAGTAGTAGTATGTCATTTATAAAGTGCCTTTATCCCATTAGAATGACTTCAAAGCACTTGTGGGCGAATGCCCTCAGGGACCAAAGTCCAAGGTATGGGAAAATGGTCACAGAGGTTATAATGTGTGTATGCATTTGGCCAAAAGGATGTTGGCTGGATGGCCATGCCGCAATCAGCTATCCATGTTGATCATTCATGTGGATGGGTGCTGTGAGGGGTTCAGTAGAGTGCATGAGTGCAGGAGACTCGTTATGTGTCCAGCTACACCGAATTGTTGTCATGGGACTTAGCTGCATTCTGATGGCAGAGATGTTGTGCGTTGTGTTTTAGACTGGTGTATGGAGGTGGATGCGTTCAGGTGGGTGGCCGTACCTGTGGCTAGAATCCACTGAAGTGGTGCATAAATACGCAGCCTTGACCCCCAGTTGAAATGTTGCCTTTGATGTAGACATGGAATCTGATTGTCCAGTCTGCCCCGAGTTATGCTTTACCTTGCTCTGGAGATGTCCTGCGGAGGCAAACAGCGTCACGGCCTAGGTATCATGAAGATAAGCATGAAATGGGGAAGGTTTGTCATGTTGTGGGAGAAAACAGACAGGTTTTGAGGTCCTTGCTGAAGGAGAGGTGATCCTCTATGCAGCGTATACTAAGTGGGAAGGAGTTCCAGAGAGTGGGAGCTTGGATGGAGAAAGAGGATCCTCCTTTTCTGGTGGAGTTGAAAGGGGAGATCACAAGGAGGAGTGCATAGCCAGGGGTTTCTGATGGGTTGGAAGCGTGAAAGTTTGTTTTGGAGGAATTCAGGGACTGTCTTGTGGAGGACATAGTGGGTAATGCACATGGACTTGAAGGTTCCCCTGTCGGCCAATAGGAAGCCAATGGAGGACCCAAGAGCAGGTGTTGTGTGTTCTCTGGGGGAGAGGGGAAGGTAGAGTATAGCTGCAGAGTTTTGGGTCCATTGGAGTGTCCGGAGCCGATAGGCAGGGGCGCCCAGATAGAGGAAATTGGCACAGCCTAGACGGGAGAGGATGATTGCCAAGATTTCCGTGACTGTGAGGGTAGGAGAGATAAGGGAAGGTTTGTCTGAGGATGTGGAGGGGAAAGTGACATGATCTAGATACACTATTGATGTGGTGAGAGAGTGTTAGGTTCGAGGCAAAGGTACATCCAAGGTTCTTTAGTGTGCTGGATGTTGCAGGTCTAGGGAGGACGGCCAGGGGGTGGGTTTGTGGAAGAGAATTTTCTTACCGCAAATCAGGATTTCAGTTTTACCATGATTAAAGAGGAGGTGGTTAGTCATCCATCAGAAGATTTCTGTGAGGCAGGATACGAGGTCAGGATGGGGGAGGCCGGGTTTTGGTAATCTTGAAAATGATCTGTGTGTCATCAGAGTATTTGTAGCAGGTTAGGACATGTGAGCGGATGAGTGGAGGGGGCTTAGGTAGAGGTTGAAGAGGAGGGGGGGAGGGAGGCCCCTGTGGGACCCAGTTGGAGACAGGGCGAGAGAGAGGAGAAAGGTGGGAGGAGGGTGATTTGTGAGCAGTTGGAAAGGACAGTAGATCCATCTTAAGGCAGAGGCTGAAGCATAGAGTGTGGAGTCTGTCCATACGGATAGTGTGGTCGATAGTGTCAAAGGCTGTCAAAAGGGCAAGGAGGATAAGTGCAGAACATCCTTCTGAGTCTGCCGTTCTTTTCATGTCATCCCAGATGAAGACGAGGGAAGTTTCAGTTCCTCTGAGGGGTCTGAATCTGGAATGGGCAGGTTCGAGTAGGCAGTTGGATTCTGTGAAGAGGCAGAACTTGGAGTATTCTGTGTGGTCTAAGAGTTTGGCAATGAAGCAGGTGTTTGGGATTGGGCAGTAGTTGGATGGAAGGAGGGGGTCGAAGGGAGGGATTTTTGAGTAAGGGTTTAATGTGAAAGGTTTTGAAAGCTGCAACGAATATGCCTGGTGTCAGTGAGTGGTTAATTATCAATCTTATGACACTGTCTGCACAGGTTGAGGATAGTATGTTCTTTAGGAGGGAGGAGGGGCAGGTGTCTGCAGGGGATCTGGAGGAGCGGCTACTGGATAGTAACTTGAGGAATTCAAGCTAAGCAATGGACGAGACAGAGGAGAGGGTGTGTGGGGTGAGTGGGTGAAAAGTCAGGAGAAAGAGGAGACAAGAGGTGGCAAATGTTGATAATATGGTGCTGGTGGTGTGGTTTCTTACAATAGCAATGTTGTAAAAGTGATCTGACAGGGCATCGCAGAGTGCTTGGGAGAAGGGGGGGGTTAGAGCAAACAGGTGCCTTGCATTGTGCGATGATCCTGTGGAGTTCCCTGCTGGAGTTAGGAGCATTGGCGATTCCGTTTCCATAGAAGGATCTTTTGGCTTTCCTAATTTCTGTCCTGTAGGCCCGGATATGCCTGGCATAAGTGAAATTATCGATTGAGGGTAGTCCTCTTGGAGAGGGAGTTTGAGAAGGGAGAACAGCAGGGAGTCGACCAGGTCAGGGTTTACAATGATCTTGTTCCAGAGTGGCACATGGGAGGAAGGTATGGGCTGGTGAGGCAGGGGTATGGGGGTGGTGGTCATGAGAGAGAAGAGGATGGCAGAGTGGTTAGTCCAAAGTATTAAGTGGACGAGAAGCAGTGTGCAAATCAAACTTGTAGAGCTGGAAATTGTGTCAAGGGAGTGCCCTTATACGTGAGTGGGGCTTGATATCAGTTGGTCATATTGAGGACTTCCATGTTGCCAATGAGTGGACGAGTCATGGGGTTGGTAGAGGGAACAAACCAGATGTTGAAATCCCCTAACATGGTGAGGGAAGAGTGAGAGATCCGGATGGCCGGTAAGGAGTTATTAGGGTGCCTGCAAAGCTTCCACTGTAGCCTGGAGGCCTGTAAAGCAGTATGAAGGTGTGGATGAGGGAGGGAGTGAGTTGGAATTTCACTAGCAATGATTGCAGTCAGCATTGCAAGGTTGTTTCTCAGAGTGTACGACTGTGAGGTGTAGTTTCTAGAGGATGGCTAACCCTTTCGCTCTGCTGGATCTGTTGTGCATGATCAGGGAGTAGCAAGCAGGGAAAGCCTCATGCACGATGGCTTGGAAGTCGTCAGAGAACCAGGATTCAGTGATAAAGAGGATGCCTGGGCTTTCAGAGGAGATAAATTACAAGTTACTCACTGTAGTGACAACTTAGTCCTTAGTCCCCTTTCCTCCATACTGAATGGGGGTCCCTCCCTAGGGACGGGAGACGGAACCTTTTCTCACCAGAAAAACCTTCTCCTTTATATTTATAGGCGCGCTGGGGTGCAGGCCTGGGAGCATCCACTACCCTGACTCTGCCCATCGGCACTACTCCTCAGTCCCCATTGACGCGTTGCCAATATTTAACACTGCCTAATGACACCAGTATTATTAGGGGGGAGGATGGTGGGAAGTATGGAGGAAAGGGGACTAAGGACTAAGAGTATGTTAGTCACTACAGTGAGTAACTTGTAATTACTCTTACGTCCCATCCCCATTCCTCCATACCGCACGGGTGATTACAACTGAATGTAGCCCTGGGTGGAGAGGAGACCCTCCTTAAGCAAACAAGTTCAGTTAGAACCGCTTGTCCGAAGGCCGCATCTGACTTAGAGCCGGTGTCCAAACAGTAATGCTTGCAGAAAGCCAAAGAGGTGGCCCAGGTTGCTGCCCTGCTTATGACTTGCCACGGAACCTGCTGCTGGAATGCAATATCAGTGGCCTTGGCTTTGACCACGTGAGCGTGCATGTTGGCTGGCAGCGGCTTGTGCTGCCCCTCATAGGCCTCCTTGATGGATGCAACCATCCACCGTGCAATAGAAGCTTTGGATGCCTTGTTACCGGGTCTGGAGCCCCCAAAAGTGACAAAAAGTGCATCCGACTTGCAGAAGCCCTTGATCCTATCCAGATAGAATTTCAGAGTGCGTTTGACATCCAGACAGTGCAAGACTCTCTGAGCCTCGTCCTTGGGGTCAGCGAAGAATGTAGGTAAGACTATTTCCTTGTTTAGATGGAAAGCAGAGGGTACCTTAGGTAGGCATGCCGGGTGAGTCCACAGGACTACCTTATCCCAGTGGAAAGTGGTTTGGGGATTCTGATGCCACCAGAGCCTGGATCTCATTGACTCTGCGAGCAGAGTTGAGTACTACTAGCAGAGCTGCCTTAATGGTGACCAGCCTGAGGTTCACGGATGCCACTGGCTCGAATGGTTTGTGTGCCAGGTGCCCAACACGACATTGAGCTCCCACACGGGGTGTGGCTTCTTGATGGGCGGATAAAGTCTGGACAAGCCCGGTATATGTTTCTTGACTATTGGGTTGGAAGAGGAGAAGACCTCCTCCTCTGAATTTCTGTAGGCCCCTATGGCTGCCAGATAGATGCAACATGTGTCCACCTGTACGCCTGAGTGTGGGAGGTGTGCCGAGAAGGAGAGCTCATTGTCCAGTGTGCACGTCAGGGGGTTGATCTCCTTAAAGCCCGCCCAGTGACAGAACCTGCACTATTTACTCTTAAATTGGCTCCTGGTGGCCTTACTCTTAGCGCCCTGGTTGATCTCCAGGTTAGCCTGTGATAGGCTCAGGTGCTTGAGGATGAGCTGCTCAGGAACCACGCTGCAAGGGCTAACTTCTGGGGAGCGGGGTGGAGAACCCTGCCCCCCTGCTGGGACAGGAGGTGTCCTGTAACCAGCGGAAGGTGAATGGGTGGTCTGTCCATGAGGCTGAGCAATTTGGAGAACCATGGTCTCATCGGCCACCACAGAGCTATCAAGATGATGCTGAGGTGACAAGCTTCCTTTATCTTGCAGAGTACCCTGTGGATCAGGGGTGTGGGCAGAAAGGCATAGGCTGTCCTGCCTTCCCATTGAATCTGCAAAGCGTCACCCAGGGAGCCAGGGCCCCGTCCCTGCCAAGACATGAACAGATGGCACTTCCTGTTCTTCCAGGAGGCAAATAGATCCACCTGAGGATGGCCCCATGTGTCGAAGACCACCTGCAGCACCTGATTGTTCAACTGCCATTCGTAATTGTCCGCTCCCAGTCTGCTGAGCCTGTCCGCTTCCAAGTTGGCCTCCCCCGGGAGGTGGACGGCCGTGAGGTAGATGTTGTTTTCCAGGGCCCATTCCCACATGCTGACCGCTAGGTTGCACAGCGAAGGGGACCTGGTACCCCCTGCTTGTTGACATAGTACATGCTGGTGGAGTTTTCGGTCTGGATGAGGATGGCCCTGCCTCCAATGAGAGGAAGGAAGGCTCTGAGGGTTAGCCAGATGGCCCTGAGTTCCAGCCAGTTGATATGCAGCTCCTGCCGGATCCAGACACCGTGGCCACTGTGGCTGCCCAGAGTGGCTCCTCAGCCCTCTAGAAAGGAGTCCGTTGTGATGGTGACCTGTGGGCGTGGCTGCCGAAAGGGCTTACCCATCCGCAGGTTGCAGTCCCTGGACCACCACGTGAGGTCAGAGTGGAGAGAAGGCGGTATAGTGACCAGCTCCGCTTGGGAGCCCTTCTCCTGATTCCATGAGGCTGCGAAGTGCAGCTGTAATCTTCTCATCCGGATTCTTGTGTGTGGCACAGCCAGAAGGACCGCTACCATGATACCCAGCAAGTGTTGGTACCACCAAGCCGAGGTCACCGCCCTGGTAAGGAAGTGCATTGTGGCCCTCTTGATGGCCGCAATCTTGTCCTCCGTGGGAACGAGAGGAAGGAAGGCTCTGAGGGCTGGCCAGATGGCCCTAAGTTCCAGCCAGTTGATATACGACTGTAACGCTCACCTGGTTCCCACGGAGGCGCGGCGTCGAAGGCGCAGAACTCTGAAGATGGACAGGAAGGGCCCCTCTATTCTGGCTTCCCTGGCTCGTTGGATACCCTCCTTAGGGTTTGGAAGGATGAGCTCTCCATCCTGCTTCTGATGCAGGGGCGCGTTGAAACCCAGTTACTTCACTGGATTGAGGATTGATGGGAGTTCAGGTAAGCTTGACTGTTCAGGTAAGGCGCTGTAAAAGTTCTGTTCAAAAGTTCAAGCTTAATAATAATGTTCGTTGTCTAATTGCAGCAAGCGCTAATGCTTATGTCTTTTTCCCCTTAGGGGCCGGGGTTCGGAGTGCCGGAGATATGGCGCCGACCCGAAGTGAAACAGTTCTGGATGAGCGCTCAGGTAATGTCTTTGCATTCGCTCATTCAAAGGTTTTTGTCTTTTTTCCCCATAGGGGCCGGGGTCCGGAGATGCCAGGAAGCGGCAGGACCCGAAATGCAGTGGGAATAATCCAACAGGTAAGACTTAAAAGGAAACTGAGCTTTGTTCTTGTCTTTTTTCCTCTAGGCGCCGGGGCGTAGCTGAATCCGGAAGATCGCTGCTGAAGATGGAAGCGCCTTGCAAAGGTGAGTAAAATGCAGCGCTGCAGCGATCGAAACGAAATGTCTTTAAAATGATGTCTTCCTTTTCAGGGCCGTTGGAGAAATGACTCAGATTTAGCAGGTAAGGGCTTTTCTTCTCCTATTCTCTTCCTTTCTCCCCTTGCAGGTGTTCCAGGGTGCTGGCAGGCGTGGCTGAAGTCAGGATGCAGGAGCTGACACGGTGAGCGTCCAGCTGCTAGGTGCAGAACAACGCGAAGCATGTGTGGCTGTTCGGGTGGGGTTTAAATAGCCTTGGAAGAAGTTCCTGGTATGTATCCTTCCACCAATCAGGTATGTATCCTTCCCCGACCACACCCGGGTGGTGAAGTAGTCCTACAGGTTAAGTAGTCCCATTCAGGCCTCAAGAGGGCCTGGATGAAGCAGCAAGGTCTGCATCAGGTAAGTGTGCACCCAAGCACTTCAACACATATACTCTTCTATGAGCCTGGCGCCTAAGGCGCCAGGACTGGGGTCCGCTATGAGCCTGGCGCCTAAGGCGCCAGGACTGAATCCAAAGGGCCCCGACTTGGGCCCGCTGAGACTTCCCTGGGGAAAATGATGTCTGCCTCTGGGGTTGCTGGGCCCGGCCTGGCTCCTTAGAGGTAGGCATCATGACAACGACTCCTGCCGGGTCCAGACTCCGTGGACACTGTGGCTGTCCAGAGTGGCTCCACAGCCCTCTAGAGAGGAATCCATTGTGATGGTGACCTGCGTGGGTGGCTGCCGAAAGGGCTTGCCCATTCGCAGGTTGCAGTCCCTGGACCACCACGTGAGGTCAGAGTGGAGAGAAGGCGGTATTCTGACCCGCTCCGCTTGGGAGCCCTTCTCCTGATTCCAAGAGGCTGCGAGGTGCAGCTGTAATCTTCTCATCCGGATTCTTGTGTGTGGCACGGCCACAAGGACCGCTACCATGATACCCAGCAAGTGTTGGTACCACCAAGCCGAGGTCACCGCCCTGGTAAGGAAGTGCGTTGTGGCCCTCTTGATGGCCGCAATCTTGTCCTTCATGGGAAACACTGTCTCGGAGCACGTGTCCCAGATGAGGCCCAAGAAGGTGAGGCTCTGCGTGGGCTGCAGTTGAGACTTCTTGAGGTTGATAGTAAACCCAAGGTCATGGAGCGTGTTCATAAAAGCGGAGAAAGTGTGGGAGACTCCCTCTGGAGATCTCGCCCTGACAAGCCTGTCATCCAGGTACAGGTAGACATGGTGGCACTGGGCCCTGAGGAGGGCTGCCACTGCATTCATGAGTCTGGTGAATACCCTGGGGGCTGAGTTGAGGCCAAAGTGTAGCACCTTGTACTGGAAATGACAGCCCATGATCCTGAAGCGTAGGAAGGAGCGATGTGGCTGCCAAATCAGGACGTGTAAGTAGGCGTCCTTCAGATCCAGGGAGCACATCCAGTCTCCCCTGTCTAGTGTCTCTGCAATGAGTGCTGGCGTAACCATCTTGATTTTCTGAAGGAGGGAGAAGTTGAGGGTGGATAGGTCCAACACATCTCTGGCCAGCCTGGTTCTTCTTTTGTATGGCGAAAATCCTGGAATAGAAGCACACTCCTCTCTGGGAGGCTGGGACTTCTTCCACTGCCTGGCTCACAACGAGTTTTGGCGCAAGAAATGCATGTGAGAGGCAAGCCTGCCACCCACTGGAGACACGTCGACCTGATGGGATGTGTCATGCCCAGGGGACTGGAGGAAGCCCTTGCTCCCCCCACCCCATTTTTGTTGCTTGCACCGGTGCTGACTCGGCGAGCAGTCAGGTTGCCTAGACCTCCGTTCCTAGTATCCCCAGAACCCGCCGAACGCCCACCTCTTGTCAGAGCGGTGATGCAACAGGTTGTACGCCTTGGGCGTGGACTTCGTCAGTCTGTGAGCTGTTCTCATTTTTATCTAATTCCTCATCAGTGGTAGAGTGAAATAGGTCACTCCCCTCGATTGGAAGGTCCAATATGCGATCCTGGACGTCAGGGTTAAACTTAGTAGCCCAAAGCCAGGCTGTCCTTCTCATGTCCGTGGCGATGCAGATGGCCGGGCCAGAGGTATCGATGTGAGCCACAGTGGACTCCATGATGTCCTGCGCTACCAGCCTGGCTTTGCCTAGACCCGCCTTGAAGCTTGCCTGGCTCTGCACCAGAAGTTCCGGGAGGAAGTCTGCTTCTGGTTAGTGGCTGCTAGCATGGCATCCGCGTTGGCCTGACGCAGGTGCAGGGAGGCATTGGAGTACAGCTTCTTCCTGTATGCCTCCAAAATCTTCTCCTTGCCTAGCAGTGTCGAGGACGAGGTGGCCGAGGATGACTGAGGTTTAGAGTAGAGTGACGCTGCAGCAATCACTGAAGAGTGTGGTTGAGGGTGCGCCGACAACAAGAGTGTATCCCCTCCATCTGTCTATACTTGGCATTGAGGCGCCGATTGACAGGTTGGGCTGAGTGTGGATTGAGCTACCCCTTCTTGGCCAGTGCCATGACGTCCTTCTGCATCAGGATACCCATCTTGGCAGGGGGTCTTAGGGTGAAGACCTCTGCCGAAACCCCCTCTTCCGGCTGCTCTACCTCAGTTGAGGAAGGCCCAAATATTCTGCCAAACCTGTAAACCTGTCGAGGTATGCCTTTGCCGACGACGGCGTGTCAGAGTCCTCATCCTCGTCTGTGTCCACCAGCATGTCCGGCTGGTACGGAGCAGGTGTAGGGATGCTGGGTGACGTGGGCTGAGGTGTGGCGACCGGAGGCTGCTGTGGAGGCTGGTGCGGGGCTGCCTCTGCTGTGGGAGGCAGGGGAGCCAGAATCAAAGGAACCGGCAGGGGCAGCAGGGGCCGCGCTGGGGCCTGAAGCGCCATAGCCATGGGAGCAATGACAATGGGCGCCGGTGGACTAACCAGAGGGAGCAAATCCCTGACAGCATCCCATAGGATGGCCCCCATCTGGGGGGTTCGCATCAGCACCAAGAACCTTTCGAAGAACTTGTCTTCGGAGGCAGGAGATATTGACAGAGTGGCTGGGGCTGCTGGGGCCAGAGCACACTCTGGGTTGCAGGGGGAAACTGCCCTACGCTGCTGATGGATAAACTGTAGGCCACGTACCAGGTTGACAACAGTCCCACCTTGAAACACGTTCACCCGCCTGCTCTGTTCCTAGGAGTGGCATCCGACGAGCAGCCATTTTTTCTGACAGAGTGGCCATTTTTCCGAGCTGCATGCCACATGCCAAAGTCGTGGTGCATGGCTCCCTGGGTCCAGCCTCCTCCAAGACTCTTGGTGTCCGAGCATGAGGCCTACCTGTACGTGGCACCTCAGGTCTAGGCCTGGAAGGCATATTGCCCTCTGCATTGTCGCCGGTAGTTCTGCGTGCAGGCGCCCCCTCGGACATAGAGTCGGTACTAGGGAGTTGCCCGTCGGGTGTACACCCAGTAGAAGAACCTTGCGGTCCCTCATTACTGATTCTGAAATGATCTGACGACCCCTCATTCGTGAGGCCGGTAGCTGGACTAGCCTCGGTACACGTGCTGGTACAAGAACCCGAGAGCTTTCCTCCCACTTGGGCGTTTCCTCTGGAAGGGGTTGCTCTTACAAGGTGCGATGGAAAATAGCGGCCCTCTTTTAGGCCTCTATCTCTGTTTGACAAATGTCTTCAAGTCCTCTGGAGGCGACCCATTGAACAGCTCCCTCCACCTAGCTAGCCTGTTCTTCAGTGCGCATGGAGTCAGTGTGTAGCACGCGGTACAACCTTCCCAGCCGTGGTCACAGCTAAGGCAGCAGAGGCAAAGAGCATGGGGGCCAGACGTAGGAAAGACACCCTCGCAGCCTGGGCACCTGCTGAAGCCCGCTGAAGTCGACATGCGCCGGGAAAGAGAATGACAGCGGAGGACCAAGTACCTGAATGACAAATAAAGACAAAAAGATAGAAGAAGAATCCAGGGAAGAGCGTGTGGAATTATATGACAGGGACAAACCCTAGAGCGCTGATGAAATCGCGCCGTTCCCGTCGACGCGGAAAAGGGGACTGAAGAGTGGCGCTGGTGGGCGCAGTCAGGGTAGCGCATGATCCCAGGGTCACACCCCTGCGCGCCTCTAAATTTAACGGGGAAGAAGGTTTTTCTGGTGAAAAAGATTCCGTCTCCCATCCCTAGGGAGGGACGCCCATGCAGTATGGAGGAAAGGGGACGGGACGAATATGATGTGTTTGTTTTGGCAATAGATCTGGGGTTAATAAGGATACAGGAGAGAGGGTAAGGTGGGCAGGAGTGGGTGGGTCTTGGAGAGTGAGGGAGAGTAGGGGAGGTAGAGAGCGTGGGGTCAGAGTGAGGAGGATGTGCATGGTGGAGGAGAAGGGGGCTTGAGGGTAGGAGAATGGGCTGCTGGGGTGGTCTAGATTTGAGAGGGAAGAGTGCTTGTGAGGAATATGTTCTTAGGAGGGAGTCACGGGTGGGGAGAAATTCTATCTGGGGGAAGGAGGAGCGGGCTGGTGTAGCTTGTGGAGGGAGTGGGAATGAAGGAGTATCTGGGAGGAGTGGCAGTAGATGGGAGGAGAGGAAGAAGAGGGGAGGGAGAGGAAGGTGGAAAGGGAAGGGAGTTGATGTTCAGCAGGGAGCAGGGTGAGATGTGGGGGGAGAGCTGGGAGAGTTGGCAGGGGAGGAGAAGAGAGGTATAGTGGGTTGCAAGAGGGAGGGGAGACATGATGTTATAGAGAGGTGAGGAATGTGATCTGGGTGGGAGAAGTTAAGAGGACTTATGGGACTTTAGCCTGTGGTGGTTGTGGCTTTGGTGTTTTGAAGGGTATGCAGGTACCAGTGATATGTGTGTGAGCATAGGTGAGGTAGTCGATGACCATGTGATTGCCAAGGAAGCCAGAGCTGTGCTTAGGGATGGAAAGGCTGTGTGTGGGGGGAGAGGTGTGCGTGTTGAGAGAGATTGAGGAGTTGTAAGGGGAGAAGAGGTGGGGGTCTGCCAGAGCCTGGCTGTGAGGGGGTGGGTATAGTGAGGGTAGGGGGTAGGGAGGGCAGTGGTCTGGTCTTTGGAACCCCATAGTGCCCTTCTTAATTTGGAGCTGTTGGGCATGGTGGAAGGTTACAGTCTGTGTTCTGAAAGGAAGCGGACACTCCTAGGGCTGGAGGCCCAATCTGTCTACTTAGGCCTGGAGAGGGGGAGCTTGAAGGGGGGTAAAAACTGGGACGGGGCAGGGATTACTACAGAACTGAGTGTGTTGGAGTGGTGTAAGCAGGTGTGGTGCTTTAGTTACCGAGTGGCACTGGATTCAAGGACAAGTAAAATACTCAGATATCAGCTACATTTTAAAAACAGAAACTACACTCAAGAGGCAACTAGATTCAGACGTTCAGTGCACCTAAAATGCAAATGGATTCAGAACATTCGATGTACCTAAAGTTCAGCTAGATTCAATACATTTGCTGAACATGAAATGTAGCTTGATTCAATACATTTCCTGTGCCTTAAAAGCAACTAGATTAACAATATGTGTTGTACCTAAAAAGCAGCTAGATTCTATACATTTGCTTTGCCTAAAATGCAGCTAGATTCAAACATTTGTTGTACCTAAAAAGCAGCTAGATTCAAAACATTCATTGTACCTGAAATGCGACTACTTTCAAAACATTTACCAGACCCAAAATGCAACTAGATTAAAATCAATCGTTGAGCCTGAAATGCTATTAGTTTCAAAACATTTACTAGACCCAAAATGCAGCTAGATTGACAATATTTGTTGTACCTAAATTGCAACTAGATTTAAAACATTTACTAGAACCAAAATGTAGCCAGAATAGAAACATTCATTGTACCTGAATGCACCTAGTTTCAAAACATTTTCTAGACCCAAAAAGCAGCTAGATTCAAAACATTTGTTGGACTTAAAATGCAACTAGATTCAAAACATTTACTAGAAGCAAAATGCAACTAGATTCCAAATATTCATTGTACCTAAAATGCAACTAGATTCACACATTTACTAGACACACAATGCAACTAGATTCAAAACATTTACTACAGTTTGGATTGAGGACCAGTTCACAGTATGCTCGGGGGTGCAACTAAAAATAGAAAAATGGTTATATTCAGGTACCAGAGAGCGGTACACAGACTATACTAAGATTGTTAGAGTGGAATAGAGGGACAGTGTTCAGGAATTGATATGATTAGTCAGTAAAAGAAATGGTGCTTAAGCAATTTAACCTAGTAGGGTATTCACAAGGAAGCAAAAGCAAATCAGAGGTGAAAGGGCTCATAGTGAGGAGCAATATGGCTTAGGGGGACAAATGTAGGTAACTCTGAACAAGTATGCGTTACTATTAAAACAGGGCTGTGGAAATGGAGGTTGTCTCTTACCTTGGTATTGCTGTAGCTTCTTGGGTCTGACTATGGCTCTCATGGGCAAAAATGGCAAACAGGTAATGGGAGCTGCTCAAGGGGACTGCCCTTTGCTCAGGCCCTTCGATGGCTGCCTGGGCAAGGCTGCCATGGGAGAGCTTCTGAAGAGCAATTCTGGTCAGGTGTGCTTGACACATGGACCTATGGGATGCTTGGAGGGTGGGCAGGAGGAAGAAGCGAGCGTGGGACTAGGAGGGAGCTGGAGGTCGGGAAAGAGTGAGAAAGGAAATGAACAAAAAATTGGGGCACAGCAAAACGAAATAACACACAACAACCAGACTGCTTACACAGAGCTGGTAGAGCTGAGAGGATGTGGCAAAATGGACCGGAGGAGTCCTTTGTTTGGTGTAAAAAGCACTCTGGTGCTTCTGGCCAAATCTGGTCATATGTGCTTGGCGACCAGAGGCTGCTGTGGAGGCTGGTGCGGGACCGCCTCTGCTGTGGGAGGCAGGGGAGCCAGAATCAAAGGAACCGGCAGGGGCAGCAGGGGCTGCGCTGGGGCCTGAAGCGCCATAGCCATGGGAGCAATGACAATGGGCACCGGTGGACTAACCAGAGGGAGCAAATCCCTGACAGCATCCCATAGGATGGCCCCCATCTGGGGGGTTCGCATCAGCACCAAGAACCTTTCGAAGAACTTGTCTTCGGAGGCAGGAGATATTGACAGAGTGGCTGGGGCTGCTGGGGCCAGAGCACATTCTGGGTTGCAGGGGGAAACTGCCCTACGCTGCTGATGGATAAACTGTAGGCCACGTACCAGGTTGACAACAGTCCCACCTTGAAACACATTCACCCGCCTGCTCTGTTCCTAGGAGTGGCATCCAACGAGCAGCCATTTTTTCTGACAGAGTGGCCATTTTTCCGAGCTGCATGCCACATGCCAAAGTCGTGGTGCATGGCTCCCTGGGTCCAGCCTCCTCCAAGACTCTTGGTGTCCGAGCATGAGGCCTACCTGTACGTGGCACCTCCGGTACTAGGGAGTTGCCCGTCGGGTGTACACCCAGTAAAAGAACCTTGCGGTCCCTCATTACTGATTCTGAAACGATCTGACGACCCCTCATCCGTGAGGCCGGTAGCTGGACTAGCCTCGGTACACGTGCTGGTACAAGAACCCGAGAGCTTTCCTCCCACTTGGGCGTTTCCTCTGGAAGGGTTTGCTCTTACAGGGTGCGATGGAAAATAGCGGCCCTCTTTTAGGCCTTGATCTCTGTTTGACAAATGTCTTCAAGTCCTCTGGAGGCGACCCATTGAAGAGCTCCCTCCACCTAGCTAGCCTGTTCTTCACATTTTTTTTTAATTAACAGACCAGACAACCAATAAAACTTATATACCACAAGAGATAATAGAAGATCCTCTCAAACGAATAGAACTGAAAATGGATTACTACAAAACTTCGATCAACTAAAAGAGTGTATTGTGGACCACATTAAAGAAAACATCAAATACCACTGTCCCACATGTAACTGTTCCCCCTCTCCATGTCCCAGCCATATATCACCAAACCCTCCCCACCAAGAAAAACGGTAAGATGAAACTTCCATCCCTTCTTCCCCTCCCACACATCATGTCCAAACCCCTAATTCCCTTGTATTTGTTTCAGTTTCTGCTTCCCCCTCTCTTTAATCATTTTTCTACTGTTAAACGATTATAACATTTTAAATGTGCTCTTAGTATATACCTGTGTCTTATTTTTGTTTTTTAAAAGGCAGTTAGGGTGTCAGCGAACAGCGTGGGTGTCCGTTATGTCCACAATTAACCAAAATGGGGTGTCCTAAGGACACTATACTTGTTCGTACTGTTTGTAATTAAAATGGAGGTGTCCTTAGAACACACAAGATGTCTGTGTGTCCGCAATTAACCCAAATGGGGGTGTCCTAAGGAATATATATCTGTTTGTACTGTTCTTAATTAAAATGGAGGTGTCCTTAGAACACACAAGATGTCTGCCTGTCTGCAATCACCCAAAATAGGGGTGTCCTAATAACATCCCCGCTGTGCGTAATGTCTGCAACCAGAATGAATATATCCGTAGAACACATATCCCATCCGCAAAGTTTTGACGCACATTTATTTTATTCGGGGAGTCCAACATTGTTCGTCGAACACACACGCACATGCGCATCACACACTTGGGTCTTAGGAACATCGCGTCTCTCTGCAACTATCCGCTGCACGTGTGTTGCACTTTTAATTAGTTTGGGGCTCCGAACACTCCGTAAAACACCCACGCGCATGCGCACAACCGCCACTGCGCATTTGGTGTCCTGCGGACAGCCGTCCCTTTTGTGAACGTGTCTGTGACGTCATCATGTGAGCGCACTCACGCTGAGCGTCTGTCCTTATTTGCGGACACTGTTCGGGTTCCTGGACATTTAAAAAAGTGCTTTTTTAGTAATCCAAGGTATTATACAGTAAAAGTTCACATTGCACATGTCCCAGACAATGTCCCAACCGATCAACATACTTTTTGGAACTTTTGAGCCGTTCTTAGTGTTGGAAGTGTTCGGGGACGGCGCGGGTGTCCGCGAAGCACACCCCAGCACCCCTATAAAAGGCCACACCCCAGAGCTGATCCTCATTCTGCTTTTGGATTTCCAAGATTTACAACAGGACAATTGTGCAAGTTGCTGTTCTTGGTTCCCGTTTCCTAGTTCCTGCTTATTAACCTTCCAGATGGCATCCCAAATTGCTTCTGCTGCTACTGCTTCTGCATTAGCACCCCCACCCCCTCCACCACCACCACCACCACCACCACGTCCCCAAGGGCCTGCAGAGGGGAACAGGCGTGAGGATGCACAGGAGACGGATGAAGAGGATGAGTTAGTGGAAGTCCCTACTGCTGGCACTCACCGTTAGTCTTGGGTGTGGCAGTTATTTACCACCGTTGATAGAAAGTCAAAAGCTCATGCAAACAAGGTAATGTGCACTCATTGCTGCATGGTGCTGAGTCGTGGCAGGCCTGGTTTGCATAGCTTTGGAACTACATCAATGAAGCAACACCTAAAGTCATTCCACGGTGGGGTTATTTGTAAGGTTTTACCTTGCGATAAACGTAGTAGGTTGAGTTCCTCTACAGCATCCTCTGTTTCCACTCCTGTCACCACAAAATACACTCCTGTGGGACAGTGCATCCCTCCAGCTGCCTCACAGGCCATTCATGATGCTGTTGACCCTTACCTTTCGAGGGTCACAATATTGTGCATATACTGCGATTCAGTAATCTGCAGGGGGGAGAACCTTCGGACTGCTTTCGAGACTGCGGTCAAGGAGCATGAGAAGGATTGCCCACTACCTAAATAAGGCCCACCCTACATCTTCCTCTCTCCACCTGCCCTTTCTTATCCCTGTGGTTGGTGTCCCTTCCTTACCCTCTTTTCCCTTCTTCGTCATGTTTAAAAAATCCAAAAAAATAAAAAACCAAAAAAAACAGTCTTTTTTCAGAGCCGCCATTCAAACTTTAAAAATAGAAGTCACACATAAATAGTGCAGGGCCCTGTGTTTTTTTTAGATGTCCGCGAACAGTCCACGAACACCTAAAATTTGTGCAATGCTACCCTGTCACAACCATTGCACTTTTCTCTGGGAGGAAGTGGTGCCTCTGAAAATAACCTTTTTGTGGTGTTTTTTTTTGTGTTTCGAAAACTTCAAATGGTCAACACCTACTGCAAAATGGATTGCTCCAATTCCAAAAAAGGTTGCAATCCATTTTGCATATTTCACAGAAAAATGTGACTGCCGGCATAAGTAAGATGTACTCCATCTCTGCGAAAAATGTGTGTGCTACAAAACATAATGTTTTGATTCTGAAAAGAGGACATATCAACATCTCTCAAAAAGGCACACACAGCCTTGTTAACATTGCGCCTTGCTTTCTCCATTTGTGGACCAAATGAAAAAGAACGCAGCCACATTTGTCTCTGCACAATACAGGAAACTCTGGAGCTTTGGATACATGTCCATGTCTTTCCCAAGCCCTTCTTTCATTGCAAGTTGCAAAGAGATTCCAGACACATGTCCTAAACTGTTCCCTCCACAATGAATAATAATAATGTCTGGATGACGCTGTGTCACCAAAGAAGCACAGAGAGGTACCAAATGCACCCACTTAATTCCATGCACTCCATGACAGTGCACTTCCACATGAGAGAATCCAAGATGTGCAGCCACTCCACAGCGATCTGCATGCACCTCCAACCAGTTTATCCATGAATCTCCCAAAATCCAAACAATCTGCTTTCTGAAACACACAGCCAAAGCTATCTGCTTTTCTATCAGGAAAACTCTCTCCTTACACAACAAACCCAGTAAACCTTATAGACCAATCCCTTGCTCTGTTCAGTTTCATTTGCATGCCACTCAATCCCAGAATCCCCATATGTAATGAGCGCTGTCTCGGACAACCGCGTTGTCTGCGGACAAATCGAAAAATAGGAGCGTAGGGGATGAAAAATTAAATAGTGTGCCCCATTTCCCCTTTGAGGTTGGCTCTGAAAAGATTTTATTTTTTCTTCAGATGCTTCAGAAACACCTTTTATTTTCTATTTTTTTGGTTTTATTGTCTTCTTTTCCTCCAAACATCTTCACATTAGCTTCTCCAAAGCAACCCTTATGTTCCAAAACAGCATGGCATTTCCCATAATAGATAAAGAAATGCCATCTTCCTTAAAGTAATCAACATTACCAGAGTCAATGTTGGCATTGTCGCAAAACAACATGCCCGATCTAGTCATAAAACCAATCATGCCTCAGTTGACTAAAAACATAGCAACATTTTGCTGAGGACAAAAAACAGATTTATTGTCCCATTTTGCCCTAGGTGTCAACCCAGAAAAAATAACCTTGGCATTCGGAAGGACTTTCATGATTGCCTAAACCAAATTTTGCAAATCTTGCAACAAAGTAGGGCCACTGACATAGCCCAAATGCAGAGCACCACATTGCAGCACAACTAAATGTGGACTATGAAACCTAGCTACACCCTGACAAATGACTAGAATTGCCTGCAAATTCAAATCAGGCACAGTGGTCCACACCACATCCACTCTTTTTGTGTCAAAATGGTTAGCCACATTCCTAGATTTTGCATACTGCTCCAAACCATTCACAAACATATCTCCAACCACCAACACCCTGACCTTCTGCACCTACGCCATCTTCACTACACACAGCCTCTCTCAATACGAAGCACAACCTCAATACCTGGTTGGCTAATCCTCAAAATACACTCCCACTTCATGCTCGGAAACCCCGGATGTAGCATGTCCTGCCTCCAAACAGCCGCGCTGTCCGCTGAGCGCTTAAGTAACATTAAGGCAGCCCATCTACCCTTTCCACTGCACTCTCTGCACTGTTTCCTCATTGGCTACTGTTAAGCAGTCACGCAATCATACACCAATCACATCCAAGAGCTCTACATCTAACTCTGACATCACAGATAAGCACTTTAGATGTACTATTGATCACTCTCAGTACAATTCGGCTGTCACTGCAAAGGACCTAAAGCAACAACTACTATAAAACTTTGCAAGATTTCCACTGGCAGATTCATGCACATCCACATGCATGAACACAAACTACAGATATGACTATGTTCTACACAGTACATGTACACCTCTTCTAGAAATACAATACATCCCGAGAGCATAGCTCAGCGGCAACAAGCAAGACGACACGAAGCAACACAGATTCGATCTCTGGGTCCGCGCTTAGAAACCCCTCGGTGTTTAAGCATGTTATAAATACGCAACTAAGACAAAATAATTATGCAACTAAAAAACGAACAATTCCTGTATCAGCGACTCGATGCGCGCGGGCTGTGTAAGCGCTTTAAAAATGTAAGACAAAATAAATAAAAATATGAACAGAGTAAATGCCACTGACCCTGTATAAACAGTAAAATGAACTTCCAGTCATTTCTCCCATCTGCTATGATGAAGTGTCACTTGCAAAGCTTTCAGCTCTCCAAATTTTTGTTTACACACACACCTATCTAAAAAAATATTGTTTCATATTATACGAAGTGAAAAATAACAGTATAATTGTCAAAAAGACTGTCCAGTGTGTTATAAAATTACACGCAGGCAGGATGAGTACATACATCTTCATTCAAGCACACACACAGACAATATCATTAGAAAAGCTTCCCGATCAGACAACAATACTGCCTCTCTATCAAATCCTTCTGCTTTATTACCCACACCGTCACATAGACATACATTAAATGATTTTATGTACAATCTCTGCCATTTACCCTGCAAAAGTAGCACAAAATGCAGATGATTATTTCTTCTATCTCTTAACATCCATTAACATAACATTAAAAAAACAACTGTTCTCTATGCGTTTACTATTAGACTCATTCGAAAAACATTCAATGAACAGATTCTAAATAAAATATACAAAATGCACATAGGCAAAGAATAGTGCAAAACAATGTCTACATCAACAAAACTGCTATAAACACACATCTGCACTAACTTCTTTCTTTTACACTTTCAGTGAACACCACTCTCCTGACGAGCAGCAGCGTCTTAAGTACGAACAAGGACTTAGAAGAAACCGACTCTTTCCATACAAAAAAGTAAGTACAAAACTAACATAATGTTCTAACTGTTACTCAAACACACTAGCATTTTACTGTTGTAGAAGACGCAAATAACTTAACGCTTTACCATTAGATGTAGTATTAGTGCTTCCCCTTACCAGTTGCATACTTTATATTCTCATATGAAGCCCAGTATAGTAACACACAAATACAAGAATAGCCTTCCCAACTTGATGTACCTGTTACGCTCACCTGGTATCCACAGGGACGCCACCCAGTCGGGTTACTCGCTGGTATGCTTCTCAGCTTTGCCCTGATGTGGTCTGCGGGGAAGGTTCTGCCTGAAAATACAGGAGGACTGTGTTCAAGACTGACTGACTGGGATAAGTAGCCTCCCTCCACCCACGTATGATTTCAGTCCCTCTGGCGCCCTCTCCTCAGCTTGTGGTAGAATTAGGCGTGCTCTCCGTCCTGCCTTCTTTGCAGGGGCGTGTTGTCTTTCATGGGCGAGTGCGGTCCAGTTACTTCACTGACACCGGCCCGTTTGATATTGTTCAGGTAGGTCTTATTGCTGTTCTTTAGTTTTGTTGCTATCCTGCATGCCTTTCTTTGTTTAAAATGTCTCTTTTTTCTCCCTTAGGTATGCAGAGCTTCAGCGCCGCAAACTGGCTTGGTTGAGCGCCGCTGGTAAATGATGGCGCATTAAGAGCGCTATGATGCGGTAAGTAAGCGCTATGCGCAGCGCTGTGAACTTTTACCTTTGCTAACCTGTGTTTTCCTTCCTTGTAGGTCGCAGTTTTCTTCAGCGCAAATGGAATGTCCGGAGTGGTGCCAGCCGAGAGGCGACCAGCCAGGTAAGCCTTTTGAGCAGTTCGTAATTTGTAAATGTCTCTACTGCTTTCTTTAATGTTGCCTCTATCTTCCTCTTTCAGGTCGTTCTGTCCGGGAGGCATGCAGATTCGAGGAAGCTGTTCTCAGTAGCTGCGAGTGTTTGAAGATGAAGACTGTAGGTAAGATGCTGCTGCTAATGATGTTCCTTTTGTCTCCTTGCAGGTTCTGCTTCTCCGAGGTTCGAGGGAATAGCTGGACACGGTGAGCATCACGTTGCAAGCTGCAAAGTAACGCGAAGCGTGTTGTCTTTCTCAGGTGTGGTTTAAATAGCCCCAACAAAATAGTCCAGGTAAAGTAGTTCCTAGGCTACCACACCCAAAACTCTAGAACGCATAGCTTGTTTCTTAGGAACCAAGCTATGTGGATGCCTCCATGTTGGCTGACAATTCAATAAAGTAGTTCCCAAGCACATTGTTTTTCATGGTGTATGAGCCTGGCGCAATAGGCACCAGGACTGGCCCCACCATATGGCGCACCTGTACAGATCCGGGCCGAATAGTTCTGGAGGAGCTGCAAACAATAAAGGAGATACAAGGATTGGACCAGAAAAAGAGAATTACAATTATCTAGCCGATTTGGAACTAGAGAGGCAGTTACAAAGGGCCTGAGCTGGATAGGAAGAAACAGTAAAAATGTATGAAGGACTCTGAATTGGAAAAACCCAGCTCTACAGATAGTCCCAACTTGAGCGTACATGGACAGAGAGGCTAAAAAGTTCACCCCCAGGTTTTTTACCTCAGACACTGGCGTTGGCCAAGGACCCAACTCAGTGGGCCAAAAAGCCAGAAACCATTCGGAAGTGGGGGTTGGGGGGAGGAGCAACCAAATGAGAGCCATGCTGGGAGTACACCACCAGGACCTCCGTCTTGTCCCCATTTAATTTCAGCCAATTGGCACCCATCCACTTACTCACGGCAAGTAGGCAACCCCTAAACTGCAACGCTAGGCCTGGTTGGGTAAAATCAAACCGGCCGATGAATTGAGTATCATCAGCATAGGAGTAGCACCTGAAACCATGAGAGAGGATGAGCAGTGCAAAAGGCTGAATATGGATGTTAAAAAGGGCTGGGGACAAGGCAGATCCCTGGGGGACCCCACACAGCAGAGAAGAGGCGGCTGAGAAGAAGGAGGCAAGTGTCAGTGTTTGGCTGCGGTCAGCCAAGAAAGAGGCGAACTAAGCCAAAACCTGACCCGAAAGGCCAGCGACTGCAAGACGCAGTACCTGATGGTCGACTGTATCGGACACAGCCGATAAATCCAACAAAATTAGGGCTCCCATCCCACCTCTGTCAGCCAGTAAGCATATGTTATGTTATATTATGTTATGTTAATGTTATTTATTGAGCGCACGTATACCCAGGGGCATCATGGCGCTAAGAGAGAGATAAAGTGAGCAGTGGTTCCATGGTGGCACTATTAAAAGAGCAGAGTTTTCAGATTCCGCCGAAATGTCAGATGGTCAATAGTCTCCCGCAGGCAGAGGGGCAGGTTGTTCCAGCCTTTCGCTACTGCTACCGAAAAAGTAAGGCAACTATTGCAGGCAAGCCTAATGCAAGGTACTATCACCCGAAAGGCTGCTTGAGAGTGGAGGACGCGGGTAGGCACGTAGCGGGGACATTTGGCTTGCAGGTATTCAGCTGCGGTGCCATAGAAGGCCCTATGCACAATGCACATGGATTTAAAAATAATCCGCTGGACAACAGGGAGCCAGTGCAATTGCCATAACAGAGGGGTCATGGTAGTACCAAATGGGGGACGGATGATAGATCTGGCCGCAGCGTTCTGAAAAAGTTGCAATCGACCCGTCAAGTAGCCGGGTTGCGCCAGATAAAGTGAGTGGCAGTAATCTGGAACACTAAGGACCAGAGCCGCAAGCACGGGTGACTGGTTATCTGTCAGAATAAAGGGGAGAACCTTATGGAGAATCGAAGTTTGAAATGGGCGGATTTGCTTACCGCACTGACCTGTTCATCCATGGTCAGTGTGGCCGAGATCCGTACACCAAGATTCCGGTGGACAAAACAGGTATGGGAAGTGGGCCCAGGGAAGTGGGCCAAAAGTCGGCTGTCCAGAATAGTTGTGGACTAGAGGTGTCCACAATAAGAACCTCGGTTTTACTTCCATTTAGTTTCAACCAGTTCCGCGACATCCATATTCCCAGTTCCTCAAGGCAGTGTCTAAGACGGGATGCCGTTTCGGATGTATTTCGATCAAGGCAGACCAAGATCTGAGTGTCGTCCGCGTAAGAGTAGGAGCGAAACCCATATGCAGCAATGAGGAGCAGGAGATATTTTATATAGATATTAAATAAGATAGGGGATAGAGCTGATCCTTGAGGGACTCCGCAGGATAGAAGGGTAGGGTCAGAGCAGAAAGGGGGAAGAGACACTGATTGAGAGTGACCCACAAGGAATGCCGTGAACCAGTCAAGTACTTGCCAGAAATCCCCACCTCAGAAAGCCGGAAGATAATTAGAGAGTGGTCGACGGTGTCGAAGGCAACCGAGAGATCTAATAGCAGGACTGCCCCAACACTGCCCAGATAAACCAGACACATCAGGTCATCCATTACTGAATTAAGAACCGACTTGGTACCTCTGCCAGGATGAAAGCCTGACTGAAAGGGATCAAGAAAGTGCAAGGATTCAAGAAATGCAGAGAGGAGATATCAGCGCCTCCAGGACCTTCATCAAAAACGGTAACAAGGAGATCAGACGATAGTTGGCCAACACCTCAGAGTCAAGTGAGGGCTTCTTCAGCAGAGGGATGACCAAAGCATGTTTAAGGGAGCAAGGAATATCACCTGTTGCAAACGAGATATTAATAGCGGAAGTAATGTAGTTAATGAACTTAGTAGATGTCTCCTGCAGAAGAACCAGAGGTATGGCGTCGGCAGGGGAAGCTGATTTAAGTTTCTGAATAGAAGAAAGAATATCAGAATTTGAGAAAAGAGGAAAGGTGGACCAGGACCCAGCAGTGGGAGGGGGTTTTTGTGACCAACTGGGCCTCAGTTTTTATGTTGTCTCAGATAGTCGCGATCTTTGTCACGAAGAAGGTGGAGATGGAGTCACATAGCTCCTGAGAAGGGGGGACTGCATTTTGTCCTACCTTGTGAGTGGACAGAGGTTGAACAAGAACGAATAGGGCTTTAGGTTTATTAATAGTCTTATCAACCGACTGTCCAAAGTAAGCTCGTTTGGCATTTATTAAATCAGTGTGATATGAGGCAAGCGTACTCCAATAAAGAGATTTAAGTTGCGGGGAGTAGCAAAGGTGCCATTTACTTTCAGCTTGTCTACAGCAAAGTTTACCTAAGACCCTGTGAGAACCACAGGAGGGCGGTTACATAGTTTAACAGGTGCCAGTGTGTTGGCAGTAGTCAAAAAGCCTGCTTCCAGTGAGGTCAGAGTGTATATTTCCACACTACTACAATGAGTTTGCAGTGAGCCGATCAGCTTGGATTTAGATACACCAGTCCAGCTGCGCTTAGAAATAGGAGGCTTCTTATTCACATTAGGTGGATTTTTTAGGGGAATGGAAAAAGGTACCATAAAATGGTTTGACCAGATTATGGGAACCGGAGTGGAGATATCAGCTTAGGAGGCTGGGGAAAAAATAAGATCTTGGGCCTCATTACGACTCTGCCAGTCCAGAAACAACGGTGGCGGTAAAACCGCTGCCACCGTTGTTTCCGGACCGGCTGATTCAGAGTCCTGCAGGCGGGAGGTGTCATTCCCACCAGGTCTGACCTGGCGGGATTAACACCACACGCCTGCAGGCAGACATGGAAACACTGGCTCTGTCATAGACGGAACCAGTGTTTCCATGGTCCCTATCCCCTTGGAGACCTATTGGACTCCATGGGAATGGGGATTTACAGAATTCCGCCTCCGGAATTACCGGGTCACCAGGGTTGTAATGCACCGGTGATTCTGGCAATCACGGAGGCGGAATGGTATTACAGGTCCGGCGGCAGCCTGTCAGTTTTTCCGGCACGTCTACCGCTGGACTCGTAATGAGGCCCCTAGTGTGTTGCCACCAGTATGAGTAGGGGCGTTCACACTTTGAAGAAGACCTAGGTCAGCCATTAGTGCTAGACCGTTGGTAACAGGTATGGCTGATGTCTGATTCATAGGTAGATTGAAATCTCCAATAGTGATTAGATCTAGGTATTTCACCAACAGTTCCAGCACAAATGCAGGGAATTCTGTGTAGAAAGTGGTGTCAGCCCCAGGGGGGCGATATATCAGTAAGACTGTGAGAGTGAAAGTAGAGATTATCGAGATACAAGTTAAAATGCATTCCATTTTTAAGGAGTGCTTAGGGACTAAGCTATAAACTATATAGTTGTTTTTGTAAATAAGGGCTACCCCACAACCAGGGTAGGGGAGCCACACGGTCCTTGTGTATTATGGCATACTTTTCCGGGAGGGTTTGGACAATGGCTGGGCCAGATGTATCTCTAAGCCAGGTTTCAGAGATAAAGAGAAGGTCCAGCCCCTCATGGGACAAAAGGTCATAGCAATCCATTGCGTGGGCCACACGGGAGCGTGTGTTCAATAAGGCGCATGATAATATGTTAGAATGGTCAGATTCCTTTAGAGTAGGGGTAGTCTTGAAGCCAGATGGCCATCTAGTAATACTAGGGGTGTGGGAGATAAGCTCAGAACGTTTATCCCAGCCAAGGGGGACTAAACCTCTAACTTGCTTCGTAGTGGGAAGCAGGCAAAGACAAACGTAGCTGCAACACAGCCAAGTAAAATAAGAACAGAAGTATTAAAATCAGCACACAATATCACTAGGTTAGTATTAAAAACACGAAATGGGCAGCAGTTAGAGCAAAATGCACCCGAGTGGCTTTATAATGGCAACCCCTGTGGGACAGCATCACCTCTCTTTAAGGGGGCAGTCGATCCGGCACTTAAGTGCTCGGATTGGGATGAGAGCGAGGCTCGCCGGCTTCCACCACTCGAGCAAGAAAGAGGACTAAACCTCTAACTTGCCTCATAGTGGGAAGCAAGCAAAGACAACCGTAGCTGCAACGCAGTCAAGTAAAATAATAACAGAAGTATTAAAATCAGCACACAATATCACTAGGGTAGTATTAAAAAACATGAAATGAGCAGCAGTTAGAGCAAAATGCACCCGATTGGCTAAATAATGGCAACCCCTGTGGGACAGCCTCACCTCTCCAGTATAGGTCGTCATGCACTGATACCAGGACACTCTATGTCCCTCAACCAGGATGGAAACCAGATTAGAATGGATTCAGAAAAGATGAGTGCTCCAAGAAAGAAGTGAGAAGAGGTGAGCCAAGCGATTCCAACAATTTCATAAAGAAAGGCAAAAGTAAGATAGGACAAAAGTTTGCAGGTAGAGAGGGATCCAAAGAAGGTTTTTTCAGGAGAGGGATACCAATCGCTTGTTTGAGCTCTAAAGGAATTGATCCAGTTTGGCAGGAGTCATTAACTGCTTCTCTCAGCCATGTAGAAATTTGTAGAGTAATTTCCTTTAGAGTTCCCAAAGGGAGAGCGTCAGAAGATGCGGCAGATTCAAGATGACTGATGGCAAGCTCTTTATCCTGAACTGAAAATATAGGTGGTGACTGGTATGTTGTTGTCAACCCACCCTGCCAGTTATTACAGTACAGAACTTGCAGCAATGTTGTGCAGGATGAGTGAAGCACTGCTTGGGCATGGCCAGCACCAGTGCCCAGCATTGTCACATTCCAACTCATTGTTATTCATGAAAATGGAAAAATAGCCCTGCCAACCTGGGTCATCAGCGCATTCATGAACAACAATGAGCCAGCCCAGTATTTAGAGATCCTGGCTAGTGCACTCTGTTATATTAATTATAAATTACTCACAGCAGTGACTAACATACTCCTAGTTCCCTTTCCTCAATACTGTATGGGTGCCCCTCGCTAAGGACAGGAAACAGAACCTTTTTCACCAGAAAAACATGTCTTCTCCTTTAAATCTAGATGCGTGTGGGGGCGCGGCCCCAGGAGCATGCCCTTCCCTGACTCCGGCCACCGGTGACACTTCTCAGTCCCCTTTGACGCATCAACAATATTATGATTACCTAATTACACTGAGATATTATGGGGGAAGATGGTGGGACGTATGGAGGAAAGGGGACTATGGTCTAGGAGTTTGTTAGTCACTACGGTGAGTAATGTATAATTTCCTCCATACTGTATGGGCGATTACAACTGAATGTAGCCCTGAGGAGAAGAGTTGCTCCTTTAAGAAAACAAGTTCTTTAAAACTGCCAAACCAAATGCTGCATCTGACCTGGCGTTGGCATCCAAGCAGTAGTGTTTGCAAAGGGCCGATAGTGAAGCCCAAGTAGCTGCCTTGCTGATCGTCTGCCATGGGACGCGTCTTTGGAAAGCCACAGCTGTGGTCCTGGCTCTGATGGCGTGGGCATGCATGTTTAATGGCAAAGGTCTGTGCTGCCTCTCATGTGCCGCGTTGATGGCCATAACCACCCACGTCGCTTTGGAAGCTTTGAAGGCCTGCCAGCCTGGTTCTGACCCACCAAAAGTGCCGAACATGGTCTCTGATTTACAGAAGGTCTTTGTCCTGTCCAGATAAAATCTTAGCACACGCCTGACATCCAGACAGTGCAGCACTTTCTGCGCCTCATCCTTAGGACCCACAAAGAATGTTGGAAGTACAATCTCCTCATTGAGGTGAAAGGAGGAAACAACCTTAGGGAGAAAGGCAGGATACGTCCTAAGCACCACCTCGTCCCGGTGAAATGTTGTATAGGGCACTGACACCACCAGGGCCTGAATTTCGCTGTTCCGGCATGCTGATGTAAGGCCAACCAGTAGGGAAGTCTTAATAGTAACCAGCCTGATATCTACTGACGCCATGGGTTCAAAGGGTTTGTGTGCAAAGGCGCCCAGTACCACATTAAGGTCCCAGAACGGATGTGGATGTTTGACAGGAAGATATAATCTGGTCACACCTGTCAAGTACCTTTTAACCACTGGATTAGACAAGGAGAAAATGTTGGCTCCAGAGTTCTTGTATGCCCCTATGGCTGCCAGATACATACGGCAGGTGTCCAGCTGCACACCTGAGTGGGCCAGATGCACGGAGAAGGATAGCACATCATCCAGTGAACATGTCAGCGTGTCAATCTTGTTGGTCTTGGCCTAGTGACAGAACCTTGTCGACTTGCTCCTGTATTGACTCCTGGTGAAGTCGCTTCTTGCCCTTTGTATGATAGCCAGGCTGTACTGTGACAAGTGTAAATGCTTTAGAGTCATCTGCTCAGGAACCAAGCTGCCAGTGCTATCTTCTGCGGAGCGGGGTGAACCACTGTGCCCCCCTGCTGGGACAGTAGGTGGGCTGGGCTCAATGGGAGATGTACCAGGGGCTGATCTACCCGTGGGAGACGTTCCGAGAAACAAGGTCTTGCTGGCCACTACAGTGCTATCAAAATGTGCCGAAGGTTCCGTGACTCCCTGACCTTGCAGATGACCCTGTGAATCAGCAGAGTGGAGGGGAAAACGTATGCATTCATGTTGTTCCACGGAATCTGCAATGCATTCCCCAGCGTTTCCCAGCCTTGTCCCAGCCAAGAAGCAAACTGGTGGTATCTCCTGTTGCTCATGGTTGTGAATAGGTCTACCTGAGTGTGGCCCCACCTGTCAAAGATCCCCCTCAGGACCTCCTCGTTCAACTGCCACTAGTAGTTGTCGATCCCCAGCCTGCTGAGCATGTACGTTCCAAGTTGGATTCCCCGAAAGATGGACTGCTTATAAATAAATGTTATTCGACAGTGCCCACTCCCAAATATCGACAGACAGCCTGCAGAGAGGAGGGGACCTTGTACCACCCTGCTTGTTGATTAATACATACAGGTGGATCTGTCTGTCTGTATGAAGACCGACTTGCTACTGGTCATGGGGAGGAACACTTTGAGAGCCAGCCAGATGGCCCTCATCTCGAGCCAGTTGATGTGTTCCAGCTATTCCTGTCATGACCATACACAATGGGCACTGTGGTTGCCGAGTGTAGCCCCCTCATCCCTCTAAGGACGAGTCTGTTGTAATGGTGAGCTCCGGGGAAGGCTACCTGAACGGTCTGCCCACTACCAGGTTGGTCTCTGCACTCCACCACTCCAGGCCCGGGTGTAGGTGCTGTGGTATGCAGACTAGGACTTCCTGGGAGCCTGTCTCCTGATTCCAAGAGGCTGAGAAATGTAGCTGCAGCCTCTTCATTTTGAGTCTTGTGTATGTCACAGCAAGGAGACAAGCTGCCATTATTCCGAGCAGGTGCTGGTACCACTATGCTGAGGTCACTAGTCTGCTGAGAAAATGCCTTGTGGCCTTCTTGATGGTCGGGATCTTATCTGCTGAGGGGAAGATCCTCTCTACCCTTGTATCCCAAATTAGCCCCAGGAATTGTAAGGACTGAGTAGGAGTTACTGTGACTTCTTGAGGTTGATAGAGAACCCCATTCGTATAGCATGTGCGTGAGTGTTGAAGCTGAGTGACGTACTGCCTCCGGAGACTCCGCTTGGATAAACCAGTTGTCGAGGTATGGGTAAAGGTGGTGGCCCTCCGCACTGAGCAGGACTTCTACTGAGTTGATTGACCTCGTAAAGACCCTTGGGGCAGAGTTGAGGCCAAAGGAGAGGACTATGTACTGAAAATGAAAGCCCATGATCCTGAACCTCAGGAAGGAACGATGGGGCTCCCAAATGGGGACATGCGGGTAAGCATCCTTCAGATCCAGGGAGCACATCCAGTCTCCCCCACACAGAGTCTCTGCAATAAGTGCTGGAATAACCATCTTGAACTTTTGAAGGGGTAGGGAAAGGTTCAAGGAAGAAAGGTCTAGAACTCCTCTCAGGCCAGCCTGGTTCTTCTTCTGAATGGTGAATAGTCGGGAACAGGGCGCTGACTTTGTCAAAATTGACAAGGATTTAGCAGTCTGAAGGCTATTTTTCTTTTTGTCAAGATCCGCGCCCGTGGTCCAGTGAAACAAATCCCCCCCATCAATTGACAGGTCTAAAATGCACTCCTGCACATCAAGTCTAAGCTTGTTTGCCTTGAGCTAAACTGTCCTCCTCATGTCGGTGCCGAAGCAGATCGCTCTACCAACTGTGTCGATGAGGGCAATTGTAGACTCCATGATATCTTGGGCCCCAATTTTGGCATCTGCCAATCTGGCCCTGAAACACGCCTCTGTCCCGGGAGTTCTGGAAGGAAGTCGGCAATCTCCCTCCACAGTTTTTGATTCACCGCTGCCAGCATAGCTTAAGCATTGGCCTGGCACAGATGGAGTGTGGCATTAGAGAAAATATTTTTGCCGTAGGATTTCAACAGCTTTTCCTCCTTCCCTAGGAGTGCTGACGTTGGAGCAGCTGACAAAGACTGTGGCTTGGAGTAAAGGGAGTCCACAGCTATAACTGATGAATGCGGTTGAGGGTTGAGGGTGCACCGACAGAATGAGGGAGCCCCCCTCCGCCTGCCTGTTCTTGGCATCCAGGCATTTATTGGTAGACTGTGTTGAGTGCGGCTCCACCCATCCCTTCTTGGCAAGGGATTCTACATTCTTTTGCAGAGGCATGTTAGTTCTTTTGGCTGAGCGAATGGTCAGCACTTCAGCCAGAACCCCTGCCTCAGGTTGCTTGGCTTGAGGCTGCAGAATCCTCAGGTATTCTGCTACACCCACCAGCCTCTCATGGAAAGCCTTATGTGAGAAACCTAAGGGTGTACTCCCAAGTAGACCTTGGGAAACCCTTAGTCAGGTGGCCAGGGGAGGGCTGGCGCTCTCAGATCCCAGCCCTGGGGCTGGACGAGCGAGGGAGGATCACCTGGATAGGGGAACCCAGGGTTATGCTTGGGGGAACACCCCAAGTGAGATGCAGTATTATGCCGAGGAAGAAGAAGAGGAGAATAATATCTCTGAGAACTTTATAGGCTATAACACATCTGCCTCACCTCCTCCCATTAAAACTCTTCTACCTAGATCCAATGACCCCTCGGTACAGAAACAATTCCCTAAGATTTCAAACCCGCTTGTCTCAGAAGATTATCTATCTCAGAGTCGCTGTTGTTCTGTCCCCTATCCGAATACTCCTGATCATTGCCCTTCCCATTCTTCTTCACATCCCTCTAATTATTCTTTCCCGAAAACCCAGTGTACTGTATTTACAGAACATTACGATTCCCACAATCCCCTCTGTTCACTCCACGATTCCAGTTACTGTCATTTGCTTCAAGAATCCTACCAATCTCGTCGCTATGATAGTCGTCTTTCGAAACCCCAATCTACCATGACAGAATACTACCGTTCCCACAATCCCCTATGTTATGTCCTTCATCACGGTCATTCTCGTCCATTTCGCAAACCTTCCCCATCATATCCCGTAGGACAATCTGACAATACCTTTTCTCCATCCTACCCCGCAAGACACTCAGAAACTCTACCACCATCCTTTTTCACTCTGAACACTTCCTCACATTGTGACAGACAACAAACCTGTAATGCACCTGTTTACCTGACAAATCCCGACAAAAGGCTCAGGCAAAGTCAGGTAATTCATTTAAATCATACACACCTGACAGCCCTTCCTTTTCCCCACAGGGATAAAAGGTGGAGTAAGAGAGCACAGTATGAGCAAGGCAAGCACGGCAGACATCACAACTGCACAGCTACGCAGGTGCGGCAGTTCAAGAGAAGGAGAAAGGGGGCAGGAATCGAGAGAGTGGAGAGTAGAGACGTGACCTTGCCCTTTTCATCCCAGGCCTGTGGTACCTTTGTGAAAGAGAGCCTTAGACCGCAAACAATAGCACAAGTATCTTGCAACAGATGGCAATGGTACACGGGGTAAGCTTATTCCAATAAGCAGGACCGGGGGAAGCTCCCGTGCCCGTGGCACCAGCCTTGACTCCAGGAAAACCAAAAGCCAAGCGGTTCATCAAAGCCGAGGGGAGATTCGATAAGAACCGGGCTGTACTGAGTGAAAGAATCGCAAAGTGGCAAGTAGGACCTAAGTGCAAGGAACTGTGAATGAACTGTAAAAGAGTTAAAGGGAGATCAGCTGCAGAGGGAAACCGGCACCATGTGGGTGCTAACTCAAGAGACTCTGGTCGATCCCCATCCAAGTGAAACTTTGGTTACCAGAAGGCCGTAGAAGGGCCAGTGAAATAGGTCAAAGTGGTCATACAGAGGGATGAGCAAAACCCCTGTACAATCGAAAGACTTTGATCTACAAGCACTGTGAAAGAAAGGGATTGAATCCTGCAAGCATTGAACTGTGTAAAAAGAGAACACTGAAAGTGAAGAGGGGTGAGCCACCATCACCCTGATCGAGAGCCACAGTAAACCCAGTGAAGGGAGGCTAAGAATCGAGAAGGGTCAGAGCCCGGCAGAGGGGGATCCAAGGTTGAAAGGTTGTCACCCCAAGATTGAGAAAAGTGAAAAGCAAAGTTAAGAGACGGCAAGAGTGAGCACGAAGGAGGGATGCCACAGAAGAAGGGTCTGAGCCTGGCAGAGGGAGATCCCGGGGTGAAGTCATCACCCGAGTACCGCCAGTCAAGTGGGGTCCGAGTCTGACGGAGGGAGATCCAGGAGTGAAACTCTCATCCAAACTTTAAGCAAGAAAAAAACGTACATATAAATTGAGGAATACGATACGTAAAGAGTAAGCGCCCAGAAGAGAGGGACCCAGGGTTGAACCCATCATCCAGTGAACACTGGGAACTATCTTTCATTTGTTATTTGTTAAAGGAACTTTTGTGTTTTTGTTAGTTGAACACTTCAGGCACCAAAGGCAAGAGACTTTCAAAGGAAACGAAACTTGGCCATCGACGGCCCTGAGAACTGCCATTTGAACTGTCGTCTCATGCTGGAGAAGCCTGAGACTGTACTGTGCTTCAAGTTCCCATCTTGCCCCATGCACAAAAGTGGGGAAGGGAGACCCAGGCTTCCACATCCTGACATAATATTTGAGACCACTCATTTTCTTGAGAATTATCCCACGCTGTTTTTTGCATTAGTTGTAAGGTTTGGCAATAGGTTTCTTAGTATACGCCTTTTTATTTGATACAACACCACTAAGACTGCCTTATTTTTCATTTGATGGTTGACGCTTGCTACCATCCTAGATTTAGGTTTAGAATAGGTGTTTTTCCAACTTGCATACAGAATTCATTGTTCAATAAACACCCTTAAACTGTAATCACTTGTGTCTGTCTTACTTGTTATCACCATGAGTTTCTTACACTTAGCTGACGAGGGAGTATGCTGGGCCCCCCTCGTCTGTGTCGCCCGCTGTGTCTAGCAGGTCCAGAGCTGTCGGAGGTGTACTGGGTGCGGCCAGCTGTGGTGTGCTGACTGGCAGAGCCGGGGGCTGCTGCGGAGGCTGTGCCTGCATGACCGGTGTGAGCGCGGGAACCAAGAGTTGATCCGGTACCGGCGTAAGCAACACTGCGGGAGCCTGAGATGGTGTCTGGGGTAGCATGTCATTAATGACACCCTGAGGATGGTGCCCAACTGCAGTGGCTTCATGAGGGTAAGAAACTTTGATAAGAACCTATCCTTGCATGCAGGGGAAGTGCCTGGAGGCGTGGGAGCCGTGCCTTGTGGTTGCTGAGATCTTGGTGGTCCTTGACGCACCTCGCTGGGAGCTGCGTACCTCCCCAGTGTGGATGGAGTTGGGTATGACGTTGACCAGGTCACTGGAGTGGTCCAGTCCCACCTAGACATACGTTCCCATGCTTGCTCTCCAGAAGGAGGCGGCCCATCTTCTCTGGCCTGGCAGCCATTTTGTCATGCCCCGTGCCACATGCCTGCTGCGTGGTGCTTTAAGAGCCAGGCCCAGTTTCCGCCTGTACACTTAGAAGCAAATGCTCGGACCTTCCCTGCATCTCAGGTAGACCTGGGAGGCAGAGTGCCCTCAGCCTTGATGCTGGTGGTGCTGCGTGTAGGTGTCCCTCTGGTACGATCTTAGTAGTAGAGCAAAGACACTCAGGATGTTCCTGGTACAAGAGCCTTGCAGCCCCTCAGCGGTGGGACCGGGAGAGTCTTGCAACCCCTCAGCCTGTTGGCAGGTAGCTCTGGGAACCTCGGTCTCCTTGCTAATCTTAGGACCTAGAAGGCCCCTCCCACTCAGGCACTTCCCTGGGAGGGAGTCACCGTTGCAGAGTACAAAGGAGAACAGAGCACCTACCTTGGGCCTGGCCTTACTCCTCACATAAGTCTTGAGGTCCTCTGGAGGTGATTTTCAAAAAAGCTCTCTCCACCTGGCCAAGCGATTCTTGAGAGCTTGCAGGATCAACGCATCACATTAAGAACAGCCGTCCCAGCCGTGATCGGGGCCGAGGCACCAGAGGCAGAGCATGTGGGGATCCGACGTGGTGAAGGAACCCCTGCAGGCAAGTCTCCTGCTAAAACCTGCCATCGTCGATCTGCGCCAGGGTGGAGCGTGGCACCAGACGACAAAGTATTCTCTAACAATCTAGGAGAAAACAGAGAGCAAAAGAAAAATAGAAGATTTTCGAGGAAGCGCGCATGGAATTACAAGGCCAGAGGCCTAACCCAAGAATGCTGGTGAAGTGGTCCGTTCCCGTTGATGCAGAAAAGAGGACTGAGGAGTGGCGCCGGTGGGCAGAGTCAGGAGAGCGCATGCTCCCGGGGTCGGGCCCTCACGCACACCTAGATTTAAAGGGGAAGACACGTTTTTCAGGTGAAAAAGGTTCAGTTTCCCGTCCCTAGCGAGGGACGCCCATACAGTAAGGAGGAAAGGGGACAGGACGCAGGAGTGCTTGGACTGACTGACAGTGAAAAAATAAATTGGGCAAAACACTACAGCATAATCCAGCTGGGATCATAAATAAGTGCCAGGGATCAGAAATAAGCGCATGCACTGAGCCCTGGCAAGCCCCCCTACAAATTAAGCACTGGCTGCATGACTTGCCTAACCTCTGCCAGGGATTGAAATTGTTGAGAGCTCAATGCTATTTAGCTCCCAATTATTGCCTAAAAGAACGTGGGTAGCTTGACACAAGCTGCTACCACTCCTCACATCATCTTGTTCCACAAAAATGTAACTGTATGACAACAATTAATTGTATTTGAGAGTTAGTATAAAAGTGCAATAGGAAAGAGAGATGGAATGAGAGCGAAAGAGAGAGTAAGGGGGAGAGAAAGAGAGACAGAGAGAGAGAGAGAGAGAGAGAGAAATGGAGAGAAGGTCAGTAGTATTAATGCTTTTAGCCACACACAACATCCAAATCCACCAATACGCCAACGACAGACAGCTATAACTCAACATCAACTCCACCAAGGACATCCACAGGCACAAAACCTGCCTCTCGCTGATCCAGTCTTGGAAGTCCAGTGCATACTTGAAGCTCAACCCATCCAACACCGAACTCCTACTCCTCACCAACAACACCAAACACCCAGACATACAGACCTGGCTATCAATCATGAATCTTAAGGGCTTCACACCAGGGCTCACCTCTCCTTCAATACACACATAGCTAAGAAAACTCAGAGAGCTTATTCAAGCCCTTCCTCCCTCCGGACAGCTTTAGATCCACCCTTCAAGCACTAGTCCTATCCCACCTCGATGGGGGCAATGCCCTCCTCAAAGGTCTCCCGTCGTCCTGCGTTGTGCCCCTGAGGAGTGTCCTACACCCTATGCATGCCTCATCAAGGGTCTATGCAGCCCAGCTATCATCGACCATCACTGGCTCCCACTGCATGCAGAAATCACCATCAAGTCTTGCTGCATCATTTATAAGGCAGTCGACCTCAAGTTACCCAGCTATCTCAAAGAGAACCTCAGCATCTCTGGTGGACAGCGCACAACCAGAAGCCAGGACACGTGCAGAGTTGAAATCTGCGGCTGCAAAAAGGAAAGGACCAGGAAACAAGCCTGCTCTGTCTACGCGCCAAGACTATGGAACCTCCTCCCAGTCAGCATCAGACTAGCCTCCCATGGTCCTACAATTCAGAAAAGAAATCAAGACTCACCTCTTCAAGGAGTCTCTCAACCTCAACACCTGGGCCATCATGTCGCCCCCACGCCACCTGACGTGTTACGACACTGTGCACTTCGCAACCATTAACAGATGTACCCCTCCCCTGTGTCCCTTTGTATCCTACCTCTCGCTGTATATATGTTCTGTTGTTACCTCTGAAAAGTGCTCCATTATGTATCTGTACTGTTGTATACCTCAGTAAAGTGTCCGCTGCTTCTCGAAGCTAGGTCCACGCTCAATAAATACCATAATACTACTAATAATAATAATAATAAAAAAGAGTCGACCTCGGCTACTCCTCTGGCTAAACCTTTCATACCACGTCATGGTTCCTCTCTTGGCCCTCTATACACCTTCTGCCACCAATTGGGGTATGTCCTCTGCCTCATGGACCTCCCAGGACTTACCCGGCATGCCTTTGCTCCACTCCATCAGTGCTGCCACGCCACGCAGTCTCAGCCATGTTGCTGCACTCCTATTGTCATGTGGCCTGCTTTAACCTGTGGACTGTTGCTGCCTCTTCTCTCCCGGATATTCTGGGACCTTTGGGGGCTATCTGGGGTCCACAAGCCTCTGTGGCCAGCGCTGGCCCCACTTCTGTGGCATGTTGGCTTCTCCACCACTGAACAGCTGGAACCAGCGCCCTCAACCTTGTGCCCCTCAACCCAAGCTCCACTCGGCTCACATTCAGTGTTCTCCTGCACAATGCTCCCTTCAACTGTAAGCTCCAGGCCACGAGCTCTGCCCCCAATACAGACTCCCCCGTGAAGGTCCTATATCCAGGCCAATTGCTGCTCCTTATCAAAGCTGGCTTGCCCTCCTCATAGCACCTGATTGAGACCGAGCCTGCCCTTCTCCTTCGGCTGCTGGATTCTCCCTCCCTTGCTGGCAAACTAACTGCCTTTGACCATCCCCTGCCTGCAGTGCACCCTTCTCACCAGAAGGTGTCAGTGCTTCCTTCTTTTTGCCAACTACTTCCACTCCGGATAGGGAAAGAGTAATTACTCTTATACTTTGGCAGAAATCTTGAAAGATTTGCTGTGCTGTACCATGATCAGCGCGTTATCGCTCTATCTGCAATCCATCTCTTCCACAGCAAATTATAGAATAATTGCGGTTCTCGGTCCAGTCACAGAGTGACTTGCTTTCTGCCTTTACCATTCTTTCAGTGGTGACCCCAACAGGACTCTACTTAACTCCAGTTCACAGACCCCAACAGAATACCTAATCAGGCTTCTTCTCCAAATCTTCATGAAAGGAAATGGTTCTGAAAATACTTACAGCGTGCTACCACCAGAACTTCACCACCAACACCACCAGAATACCCCAATCACTCCTCCAAGGCCACACTTTATCCCTTCATCTTCCTAAAAGGAATAACTTTGTAAAATACTTACCACATGCTAACACCATGATGGAACCTTCCACATTTGTTTTTAAGTCTAACCAGATCTCAACACTCTTTGCCAAATCTACACCAATCAATTCAGTCATCAGATCTCCCCACCCAGGTCACACCTCTCTTTTCTATGACTCCTTCTCACTCAAAGCCTTCATCACCTTTACAGGAAACATCAGTGGCCACAATATGAGTGCCCAACAATCCCTCAATATTCTGACCAACCTGCTCTTACCCCCAACATCTCCTTACCCCTCGTCCCTTCCCCAACTCTGTAGCCACTTCTACCCTTGTGTTGTGGAGGTCTCAACCTAATTCACATGGGTCAACTAAATGCCAGATTCATATCCAATAAAAACGTCAATCTAGACAGCAATCTCAACATCACCACCAACAGGAAACCCATCTCCTAGATAAACTTAAACTTTAGTATGTACCTTCCAAATCCTTCAACTCCTCTGAACACACCACTGTCAAAGGCGGCATCAGTTCAACAACTTATCACATCATCAGTATCATCTCCAACCCACCTAAAAATAAGGGTCTTTGAATTCTGATCTAAGGGGTCACTTGGATGAAACATCACTTCTCTTCAGAAACACTGCTGGCTTAGGGTGCTTCAACACCTGAGCTGATCAACTTGGCAACCCACTCTTCTCTGCAGTTTTCAACTCCTTTAACAACCACAATGTCTCCTTTTATCCATCTGGTACAGCCACATTTCAGGTCACTCCGTGGGCCTAGACTTCACACATGGTCTCGCCCTTAACATCCTCTCCACTACACCCATGTCCTAGTCTGACCATCTATCCCCTTCCAGCTCTCCTTCCCATAGACACCCAGAATCCCTGCTCCTAGAGTGACCTCCTCCTTCCGTCCTTGGTGCAACCTCTCCCCTGCCATTTTCCCTGCTGATTTTTCTCCCCTTAATGCTTCTTATGACAACCTTAATGCCAATGATCTACTACATAAACAAATCTCTGTGCTCGCTGGGTGCTTTGGCTGCCTGGTATCATCTAAACCCAGGTGTCAAAAAGATTTTAGGTGAAACTATAGAAAACATGGCAAATGTTTTATTTGTGGCACCTACTTTGAAGTGAGTTATAAAATATGTAGAAATCTACTATGCACTGTATATTTGTATTTTCACAGATTTTTCCTTTCCATGGTGCATAGTATCTATTAAATAGATCAGTTGTTGCTCAAAGTACACTTGGCAGGCATTATGTATATAATACTTTTCTCATTTAAAATTTTGAAAGAATTAAATGTACTATTTTAATTTGTATTAGCTTGATTAAATTGAATCATTGATTCATATGAAACCCTTTCAGTTGTTATTAAGTTATAACTCATTTTATGAAATGCTTTTATGAATGGAATTACTTTTTCAAATTTTCAACTGGAATATTACTTTCTGATTCTACCTTTTTTTGGCGAATACATTTCAGAAAAACACATTGTTTTATAGAAGAAGGTGTCACTCTCTGCCATGCTGCATTCCACACAGAGTTCCTATTTTACATACTTGGTACCACCATTTTGGAGCACATGCTTATTTATAAATACCAGACTTGTTCTAAGATGTGTATTACAGTGTGATGTCACAGCTCAATGTGATCACAAGATTTTGTGTTTACAAGAGGCCACCATCTTTAAGTACGACTTTTATCTTTGTTGCTATGACGTTATTTAAAGTTTCTGTGGTTAAAATGTTGGTTTATGCTAATAGTAATTTATTTTGGCATACAAATGACTTGTTTGATGTTGGAGAATCATAGTATTACATTTGTTTGGGACAATTCCATTCTGTGTAATCTTATTAAACAATATTACTCTGTGGACCATTTATTTATTCTTTATGTTCCCTCATGTCTATAGTTAGTACTTCCTTTTCGGTCAATAATAAGGTGTGAAAATGCATATTTATATAATGTGGAGTGAATTAGGAAAAAATGTTCTATTATATAGAAAAATGTTCAACATACATATATAAACTAATAGAGATGATTCTGATATTACATAAAACAAAGTTAACTTTCCTGATTCAATCCAGAATTGCATGTGTCCATTTTATATATCCATTTGGCATCCTGTTGATGCAATTAACGTTCTGTTTCCACCTCTGAAAGAAGGTCTTAGGTGTTAAATTCCAACATATTTCATATTCATAACATTTTCATTATGATGTTTCTCTTGCCAGTGTACAGCCATGGGGAATGTTATGTTGCGGTTCTTTGTCACTCTAATGTGTTCCTGAATCCTTGTTTTTAGTTTCCTAAACGAGCTAACAATATATTGTGAATAAAAGATACATTGGATCTCGTAGAATACATATTTTATGTTGTAACTTAATATGATTTAGTATTGTATACTTTCCTTCATTTGGTATTTGCATGGTTTTTGTTTTGTCCATCATTAATTGACAGTTATTACAACTGCCACATTTGAAAGCCCTGTTAGGCTTTGTTTGTACTCAATTTTGGTTTCACTCTATTTCCTTTAGTATCTCGTTGTCTGTTTTTTATAAAACCTGGACATATTGTGTTTTTTATTGTGGTTGTCTCGCTGTTTGTAATAGTCTGCTTATTCTCTAAGTATTTTCTAAGCTCTTTGCCTGATGTTAATATGCTCGAATGTTTACATTTTAGGACCATTTTCTGGTTATGAATCTTATGGTTCTTACCTGGTTTTTATTTCTTTAGATTTTTTAATCCAGACATGTCACCAATCAGTTAATCTTCTTCTTTCAACACTGTTGACCGCTGCATCCTTCTCACACACCTCAAGGAATGTTTCAACATCTTATAAAATACCTTCACCTGGCTTTAATCCTTCCTCCCAGAAAGATCCCAACAAAACAAACTTGGTCCTTAGCTTTCTCATCACACCATTCTGCACTGTGGCATTCCCCAGTAATCATCACTCTCCCTCTACTTTTGAACACCTACATAAGGGCTCTGTTAGAAATCATGAAATCCTTTAACCTGGATTTTTTATTGTACGCAGAAGAGTATCAATCTATAGGAAAAGCCAGTTGCCATAAGGACTGTAACCTGCTCCCCACACTGACAAACCATTCAGATCCCCCCACAGTGGTCTCTAAGCTATCCTTGGATGGATGTGTGTAAGAAGAAATGGTATGAAACATGGCCTTTATCTATTTTGCCCTCATCTGGTCAAAGAAATGATTTATCTGCTACTGTCATGATTTCATTATGTCAATGCATTCTAGTTAGGCTTGTCACAAACCCTTCTGAACAACCTCCAGAGATTACAGAATTCAGATGCTCAATTCCTGACTAATTCATACACATTGACTATCTCTGCAATCATCAAATCACTCTACTGGCTACCCGTGGTAAAATGCAATAATTTTAAGGTACTGTGCATCATTCATGGGCAATTCAGGACACCCCAGTTTGACAGATGGACCCACACCTTACACTTCTCAAAGATCTAGAAGATCCACTCTCAAGAACATAGATACTGTTCCTCACTTCAAGACATTCTAGATCAATGAAGAGAGCCTTGTATGGTCCTGGTCCCAGTCCATCGAACTCCTTGCCCTAATCACTTAAACACATCAGTTCTCATGTCATTATGCACTGAAAAAATGGCACAGTAACATTTATCAATTTGGTTTTCCTATTACAAGTATGGGCGTATTGCAATTACATGAAAATGTGTTCATTATTGGGTCAGAGCCCAGTGAACCTAAAGGATGGGAAAGAGAGGTGTCAAGGGAGAGAGAAAGACTGGGTACCATCCGCAGCTAAATATGCAGTTGCAAACCTGGTACCTGGCAACAATTTTAGCAAGTAATCAAGAGTTCTCTCATTGTAAGACTTATGGGCTCATAATACCAGCATGAAAAGTGAAATGTCAGGGCAGGACACCGGACAGCAATGTTTAATTAAACATCCATATGTTCCAGAAAACATTTCACACACACACACACGTAGAACACAATGTCAAATTATTAGGATCAAAGGATTGTAATGAATCACACACCTTTACACAAACACAGAGATAAAACACAGATAAAACATACTTGCATAGTCACATCAATTGATCCAATGTAACATTTAGAAAGTGGTACAATTATTAGCGACATATTCACCCCCTCCCCCCACATCAGTCTAGACCAGAACAGGTTGATCGAATACTCAGTGCCCAAATGCATAGAGTCTTTAAAAAACTGTAGTCTCGAAAAATGTAAATGCGGGCAGATGGTAACCCAATGTCTTAAAGTTTCCAGAGTATCGATTCTTTTACAAAATCTGCAAGTCAAGGTGCTTAGTGTCTGTGGAGACTTCCAATGTTTTGTTCTTTCCAGGTTATGTATCTGGTTCAGCCTAAAGCGCATGTATAGTGCTTGCAATATAGTTGTTTCATAGTTTCAAATACATAGGGGGTGATTCCCTTTTATGTGGAAAATTGGCATATTCAACATAAGTAGAGTATGTTTTTATCATATTCATAGTAACCGACCAGTAAGCCTAAAAAGCTTTTGTTTGAAACTACCTAGATGCTGCACAAGCTCTTCCTCTGAGGTTCCAATAGCTTTTAAAAGTCCAACATACTGGTTTTAGAACGCTTGACTGACTCCAATATATCATCTCTCATAATAATCTTCAAATAACAATACAGTGAATTGGACATGGGTGAGATGATCTTGGTATAATTCGTTAGCTGGCTCCAAGAGTGGCGAGCTTTCAGGGATACAAAACAGATATCATTGACGGATAATAGCATTTGGAATACTCAGTGAAAGGCCCAGGACCCCCTTCCAGAGTTTACCCTGTATAGTATTCAAAAGAGTACGCACATCAATCAAACACATAACTAATCCATACAAGAGTACAGTTTCAATCTTCTTAGAGTAGAATTTCAGTATAGGTAAAATAAAAAATGTGCATACAGGAAAAAAGAGAAATTCCATCTGTGAAGAAAGAATACAAAGTTTTCCATATATAATAGTCTTCCACATATCCACAGAGGCTGTATTCGAAAAATGTTACCCCAAATATTAGAGAGTAGGTACTGTATCCAATCATCCATTATCCAATGTCCAACTCATGGTCTTAAGCCTAGGAGAGTTTGAAAAGATGACTACACTAGATTTAGTTCCATTAGGGTACAGATTATTAGCTAGTGCATACTGGCCAAATAGATCTAATTTGATTTGAAGGCCTGTGCGGTACTATCCAAAAAAAAATAATCATCCGCAAATGCAAGCCAGTTATTCTTAAGTGCCCCAGCCTAGCTGCAAAAATATGAGAGGCCTTACATAACAATTCAATGTCACTAACATATAGATTAAACAGGGCGGGCCAGTGTGCATCACTGTTTTCTATCTGTCCTTAGTTAGACGCATCTGCACAAATGTATTGTTATGAAGCAATGCCACCAACTCCAACTATGCCAACTTTAACGGACCATTTAACTTACTCATTTTAGTCCATAAAATGGATCTCACAACACAGTCAAACACACTCATCATATCTAATGAAGCCATACATATCGTACCCTCTTTTTTGTACTTGGTGCCAAACAAGAAGAGCAAGGAGTAAGAAGAGTCACATTGAGAGTTGCCCCCATACATTTCCTAAACCCAACCAGGAATTTCGAAAGGTCACTTGAACGATTCATATATGCATTCAGATCCCTTAGGAGTAAAACCGTAAAAACCTTACTTGATGAGTCTGTCAAAGCTATAGGTCTATAGTTTATTGGATCTCGAGGATCACTCTTTTTAAAGATCGGTATCGAAATCGATTGTGCTGAAGTACTGCGAATTACATGCGTCTTGAAGAAGTAATCAAATAGTGGTTTCAAAACTCGAGCCTACATGAGGGTCTTTTTTTAGCATAAAGGGCAGAATCCCATCAGCAGTCTGTGATGGTTTCAGTTTCTCAATCGCCCACACTATATCTTCCTCCAATCAGGCAAGTGCCCCTCGCATACCGGTTCTATCGAGGGATCATTCATATCACAAAATGGAGCCTCCATAGAGTATTTACTCACATAAAAATGAACCAAAACAGACTCTAGAATCGGAGCATCCTTCAGCTCATATCTATTTCCCATAGTACGATTAACAGTTTCACCAAATTTTCCCTCCTTACCATTACAGATTCTGTTTAACATGGTTTGATTATCCCTTATGTTAGCATCGACTTTGAGAGACTTGACTAAATTTCTAGGTATTACCCAAATTGTTCGTTTACAATTGTTCGAATGAACAATTGACCGAATTTAAAGGGTCACAATTGACCTTTTCACAATTGACTGCATATATATATATATATATATATATATATATATATATATATATATATATATATATATATATATATATATTGGAAAGTTTATTGGAAAGTTTTAACAATTAATAATGACATTGGAGGCCTGCTGAAAAAAAATCCAGACATCAGTTACAGAAGAAACACTTCAATCAAGGATAAATTGGTCCACAGTTTCATGGATAAAGAAGTAGCCAAGGACACGAGTGCCTGGTTGACCAATCGGAAGAAAGGTTTCAACAAATGCACAAGATGCAATATGTGTAAATTTGCAAAGAACTGTACCACCTTTGAGCATCCAATAACAAAATCAACTGAATATATCAATGAAAAAATCACGTGTGACACTGAATATGTAGCATATATTCTGATGTGCAAATGTAAAAAGTGGTACGTGGGCAGTACCAAATGCAAATTAAAAATAAGGGTGCAACAACATGTGAGAGCCATACAAAACAAAGATGCCAACTATGCGATGGCAAAACATTTCACTGAATGCCATAAAAGTAATATGGACAGTTTTGCTTTCTTTGGTATCCATGCAATTGAAAATGGCCCGAGAGGGGGAGATCGAGAAAAAAAGCTCCGACAACAAGAAACACGTTGCATCTTGGACTTTGAAACAAAACAACCGCAAGGCCATAACATAGACGAAGAACTATACACTTTCTTAGGGCACTAGTATAAGCATTATCATATACAAAACAACCTGGCACCTCTTACCAATAAGGACTGACTGATATAAAGTGTTTTCATAATTGGGTTTTAAAGTGAAAATCCATGATTGTCTGTATTTTAACTGCAGTTTTTTGATAATATGTTGTGTATTTTGGGGTTTTTTATGCACCTTTTTTATATTAGTCACCATGTATGTTTTATTCTGGTTATTGTGAATGGATTTTACTGCAGACTAGAGAGATTGAAGAAAAAACGGGGAGGTAACTAAGTGTAAGAGTAGAAATAGATTTCTACACTGATTTGAAGTTGAAAGCACTAAGCACTTTATGATAATCGGAGGCTGATATGCACTAAAGCACTAGGCACTTTAGTAAGCTGCTAGCACTAGGCCCTTTTTTCATGCACTATGCACTTTAAGTACAAAGGCACAAGGCACTTTATTTAAAGAGATTGTGCAGATTGGACCATATTGAGGGACTTTAAGGAACTAATGTAATGGATTTGTTGGTTGGACAATTTATATTGAGTGAAAAGTACATCCTTAAATGATTACTCAATCATGGATTGACATAGCTTAACTTTGTAGGGATTAAGCCCTGTTCAAAGATGTCCGCCGGCCGTACCAACACAATTAAGTCCCCTCTTTTATGTTCATGGTCGTTGGATCCCCTTGTCCCATTTCTATGTCTGCAGACAAGTTTTATGTATTTAAACAATATGGTGGTAGCACTTGGGTGTTGTGAGCAAGCGGCAAGTAACGCCGCGAAACGCGTCGACTTTTCTGGGAAGCTACAATGCTGTATTTTAACGAATAAAGAAGCCATTATGGATTTGCTGGTCACGGACTGATTATTTAAGCCTGGTATGAAGGAGAGTGCTCCTCGCATAACTGACGTTCAGCCAGTTCTTTTGAAAATATATATATATATATATATATATATATATATATATATATATATATATATATATATATATGGGGTTTTGGGCGGGTTTGGGTTGGGTGGGGTGGGGGGTTGCAGGGGGTTTCCCCCTGCATATATGTTACAATTGACCTTCACAATACGGTCAATTGTGAAAAGGTCAATTGTCATTCGAACAGTTGTAATACGAACAATTCATATACAACCAATTTCTATAGGTTTGGCAAACCTTTTGCCTAGCTGCCTTATACTCAACCATAGGAAGACACTTTCTCTTCAGTGAAGCTAATTTTTCCCGCTCAATCCTCTTAGATTTTCTTATTCTACCATCAATGACATGGTTAAATGTACACTGACAATTGTAGTTACCATTAGTGAAGCCTTTAAGACTGTTCAATACAGTATTACAGTATTCATTACATAATGTTTCATGAAGTATTACTTCATGACACATTAACGCAGCAGTTGTATTTAATCATGTCTGTATGAGCTGTGTAAACCTATGTCCCATACCACTATTCCATTTAATGGGCAGTTCCCACTATTCACAGTAATAGAGAAGAGAGAGGGAGGCTCAATTCCAGTGCACAAAGAGGAAGATCAAGAACACAACCCAGCATACAATGGTCACCCAAACCCAGCTCATGAACAATGAGGGCTCCTGAGACACTCTTCAAATTCCCAGATAGATATAAGTAATCGATCCTGATGGCAAGATTCACCCTGTGCCATGTATACGTAATAGAATCGAAACAGGTCCCATTTCTTCAAAAAGAGTTCCCAAGACATCCTTCTAATAATTCCCCTCTGTATAGAGTGAGGGGTAGCATTGCAAAGATTCCATTTGGCCACCTCTGCACAGTTGGAATTGAAATCACCTCCTAGAAACACAGAATACTCGTTACCCTCCACAAACTACAGCTCTAGGAGAGAGGACAAATTTGCTTAAATAGCCTTTTGCGCTACTTTGGCTGGGTTCCAATAGATATTGATCACAAGGACCGAAGAACACATATTGAGTTTTACCGCCAAAAGCCCCCCTGAGGCATGCACAGCCACAAAATACATATTAAGATTGGAATCAACAGCAATAGCAAGGCCACCATTCCGACGTCCCAAGTCAGTCCTGCTTACTGGGCTCGTAAAAGTACAATACTCCTCCAGTTCCAGATGTATGGTGGACATAGTCTCTTGGAACATATATACACCATGACCACTGAAGGCTCCTGAGTTTTTAAAAAAGAGTTTCAGATTAACCAAGCCACAGACATTCCATGAAATGAAATTCACATTAATACTGCTACGGATGGACCAAACCCTGTCTGATAATGTTAAATGTTTTCAGGGCTGACTCTACCCAGGACCAATTCTGTCCTGCTTGCAAAAAGTTTGAAAGTAGAGCTGCCGTGGATTCAGGTATCGGGGTATTTTTATTTGAGGTAGGATAGACTGCATCACCTACCATATGAGATGGGGGCTGATATGCCAGAAATTGTTCGCCCTCTGCCTGCGACGTAATCACACAAAAGTCATATCCCAATAGCTGTACATTTTCTCTTTGTTCCCACACCATGTTGGACACTGTCTCAGACTCAAAATAGAAAACCGTACGGTTGTGTTAACTCTAGGCAGGGTTATTTTATCAATGTCTTCTGATACCAGAGATTGTAGTGAGGGGATACTTCGAAAAATGTCCAATATTTTAGTCCTATTAAGATCCCTCTGGCCACTGGTTAATTTAGTAGTGGTAACGGCAGTCCTTGACCATCATATTCTCTGGAGCAGTAGCACCTCCACCATCACCAGCCAATGTACCATCCAACTCAATAGGATTGATGATGCCATGTGCCCCCTTGTCACTCAACCCACAATCAGCCAAATTGGGACCGTTTGCAGAAACTACATCAGCACTGGCATTGTTTGTAAGGGTTTTGGCCAGAACTTTGCCAGAACGATTTTTCCTGGAGCACAAGCTTACAAAAGAGGTAATGCTTGATTGGATCGTAGCTGGACCGCCTACCACCATTACCCTGGGCCCAGGAAGCATAGCTGTAGTTATTTTCAATGGATATATATTCAACAATGTGTCCTTCTCTTCAATCAGACCATTAGGGCAGGGGTATAGTCCCCATGTCCCTTCGGCCTGAGACCCTCTGGATAGAGTTACTCGGCACCTCATCCATCGATATAGGGTTCGAAGATACATCCCTTGTTTTATACTTCCCAGTATGTATTCCCACTTGTTGCACTACACCCAGGTCCCCCAGATCCTCAACCACTTCACCATCAGAGTTAATCTCTGAGTTAAAATCAATAATCTCATTACTTTCTGGTAACCGTCCGATCTCTTTCATTAGAGAATTATGTCCCAGTATATTTGGTGCAGGCATATTTTTAGATTTGTTCCTGTTACCTCATTGCACTCACTATCATCCCGCTGTATTTCCCTTAATCTGGTGGTGTTGTTAACCCCCACCAAACTCTCTAGTCTGGCTAGCGCATCCATAAGGGCGGAAGGGCTGTCCGGATTAGTAGACTGATCACAAGCCATACCAGCTATAGACGCACCCTGCTACAAACCAGTGTTAAGCAAGTCCTGATTTATACATCGTCCATCCATATTCCCAATGTTTTCCAACACCTCTAGCTCAAAATTCTTCTCGAGACCCACCCTTCTGTTATGATCGATCTCTCGTTCTTCCCCTTTTTTTCTTAGCAGATCTAAATTTAGAGACATATTGTCCTCCAAATGGGAGATTTTTTGGTCATTAACTGAAGTCGTTTCCCTACTGTCCCCTAGAGCATTATTCGTGTTCTGGACTCCCTTCACAAAACCTTCCAGAGATATAATTTGGTCATTTAAAGCATTAAATGCTGATTGTTGGCTAATAACCCCTCCTTCCCCCTACTCCTACTTCCACAACTGCCCGAACATCATATCTGGCGCAGGGCACGTAGAAGCATCGGACAAAGCCAAGGGTGCCAGAAAAGATTTTTGAGAACTGTGCTGGGTTAGGGATATCATAAATAAGGAATCTGTGGGAGGAAAGAATCCATTACAACAGGAAGACCATTGCGGAAGTGCTGGCCATGATCCACTGCAACATCCAGAGCTGGATCATATCAGGACATCCCTACCTCCACTGCTTAAGCTTGTGCCAGTACTACATTTTCTTGCCAGTGACACCTTCCAGAACACTGTGCGCATGTCCCAGCCCACCTTTCCAGGTGGTGCTCAGGGGGGTGGCATTGCTGTGCCATGTATCCCGTCACATCTTCCTGTACACCACCATTGCACAGGCAAATGCCACAAAGGCATGTTTCTAGGCAGTGGCCCACATACCAAATGTAATTACTGCACTTGACTGCACCTATGTGGCGTTGGTTGCCCAGCAGGCATCCTTAGAGGCATACCTCAACAGGAAGCAGTTCCACTCCACTAATGTGCAGGTTGCATGCTATGCTGAAATGACAATACCCTACTGCTACACCCGCTTTCCTGGATCGACACAGGACGCCTATGTCCTGCGTATCAGCACACTGCCTACATGAGCCACAGAGGACAACGGCCATGGATTCTGGGTGAGTACAAGTGCCATCACACAATACAATCTCGCAGTACCAGTTGAATGATATATGAAGGGAGGTGGAACATTAATACTACTGATCAATGCATGCCCTGTCAAGGCCCAGCACATGCCGGGCCTACCCTCTCATGCCACATATGATATCTATCAACCCAGAGGGCTAGGCCCAGCACGACTATGCAGTAGTATGACAGCAATGCATAATGCCCCAACAAGTAACACAATGCTTCTGGCCCACCTACACAGCCAACGCAACAGTTCAATACTGCACAATGACAATGCAACATGGCCAGACACTGATGGCATGTACACTGCAAACCATGTATTCAAAACCATTAAGGCCAGAAGCCACAAACATGCAAAAGAACAAGAAATTACCCAGCATGGCACTACTTGACAGCACAGCACACCACAGGCCCAACACAGACAACATGCACGTTTGAAATCCTATCCCAGGCCATGTCTGGCACAACTTTGTGAGCTGGATGCACAGTATATCTGTAAGTGACAATGCACATGTACCCTCATATTACACATCATTGAATTACTGGGAATGAAAACCATGTAGTACAAATGCAACATAACTGCATCAAGAGAGTGTGCGTAAACAAGACATCTAACATGTTGTCCTATGCTGGTTCCATGTGTTAGAATCACGGAAAAAATGGCACTGTTTACAAAATATTGTGGCAAAAATGCTGTGGTTTTGCCGCCACAATCATGTAAAGGATGCGGGGGACACCCCTGCAACCCCCGACCCATTATACCATTTAAGAGGAGTGGGGGACACCCCCGCAGCCCCCGCTCCCCTTAAATGGTATAATGGGGTACACCTTTACCGGGTCAAACCACAGTATTTTTGCCGCAATTTCTTTTACCAGCTACATTTTTGCAGCAATTTTATTACCTGATACCCCTATGCTCTTGCATGTGACTTAGGTTTCCCTTTGCTCCAATGGTTGATGACACCTGTGCACAATCTACGCACGCAACATGAGCTGGCCTACAATGAGGCACAAGTCAGGACCAGAATCTGCACTGAGTAGACATTTGGCTTGCTGAAGGCACGTTTCCAGTGCCTGGACTGTAGGGACTCTGATGTACAGTCCAGAGAAGGCTGCCAGATATTTGTTGCGTGTGCCATGCTGCACAACATCCCGCCAGGTGAAATGTCCCACTGCCCCCTGATATAAACATGCCTCGCCCAGCAGACAATGATGTACTGTCCACAGATGCAGTGCTGCAACACGTTGAGCATGAGTAAGCCAGGGACGGTCGTCTAGTGTGGCAAGCACTAATTGAAACATTTTTCTAGACATTACTTTTCACATGCATTAGACTTTTGTATATACACACATGTTGAATACATCACCTTCACACAAAAAGTATTGTCCTCACATTTCTTCTAGTGAACAATTTGGTATTAACAACTGTGGTGAGCACCCATCCCCAACAGCCCTATCCCACCAACCTCCACAAACCCCAACAGCTCTTCTAACCCACCTCCCCGATCCCCATCCCAAACACCCATACCCAAGACACCTCTGCCAAACCCTGTACCAGGATACAAAAGTAACTCCAAGGAATAAAAATAAGGAACACAGCATCCACCAAGCAAGTAACGCAAATGTATTGGACCCAGGCAGCTGGGAAGAACGGTTCAGACAGCCCTGTGGAACTGAAGTGAACTGAATGAATGAACTGTCAACAACACCCACTGCGGCTGAACATTTTATACATCATTTTCCAAATTACCATACAACATTTTAGTTGCATTTGTAAGGCAGGTCACATGAGCTGATTGGTGGGACTTTATAAGTCCCCTATATCCAAATATATGTTGAGTGATCCTAATTGGATGTTACACTTTTTGGCCACACTTCCATTGACACCCCTTGTGATGTCACAAACCTTCCCACACCGCCCCTCTTTTATGTGATTGTGCTGATCAGTCAAACACCCTTTTTTTGGGATTGGTTGGCAATGCCCAATATACAAAATGGCTTGAAATGGCAAGAGGCGAGATATTCACATCGAGTTGGACCAATGGTGTGCCCCACAGAAATCAGCAGGGACATTGTACAATGTTGCACCCTAGAGACAACGAAACCTCTCTCTCTGCTGATTGGCTCCCCGTTACGTGCCCCACAGCCCTTACCCCAACGCTCTGGTCCCCCAGATCCCTTCTCACGCCTTTCAGCCAAGTGTAGTCTGAAAAAAGTATACCACACTGGGGCTAGAGTATAACTGCATTTAATTTCTATTTCTCTGCCAATTCTCCTCATGCACTGAGGTGCGTAGCTCAATGGCCTCAAAAGTATCTCTTAGAGTGACTTCGCTGTGGCTGCGTTCTCCTGGGCAACTTCAGCCGTGCAACATTTCGGCACACACAGTTTCTGCTGAATGCGCAAAAAAGACATACTGCTTGTCAGACAAGGCATGCAGCTCTATTCTTATGAGCTGTCTGTGAGAAATGCTTTCCTAATGTGGATCTACAGACAAACCGGCATCTCTATTGTCACATATTTCTCAAAGGTCCCCTTACACCCTGACCCCCTATGACATCTTGCAGCCCCAGTTGGTGCCGCTCTATACAACTACCCCATACTACACCCGAAGCACCCACCCCTCATTAGGTTCCACCAAGGGACTTCTTGTGCTGCGCCTGCTTCGGTGTCACTTTATGCAAGCAGTGCAGCGTTCAATGACGTATCCACCCCCGATGTCACCCACTGCATCACTGTTACCATGTTACTTGCGCAACTGGCACGTGTGCCCACCTTGACAGCATTGAATTTGGACATTTACAACATACCAATACCCAGCCGCCCCATACACAATACCCATACCCACCTACCTCCCTGGTGCCCAATGAAAGTGTCACAAAGTATCAATGTTATTTCGGTGGCCTCTTGCCATTGCTAGGCTGTTCCGGCTGAGGACGGGCCACATTTCGAGTGGTGATGTGGGCTGCCAGCCAATAAACCCTCTGTTAGAGGATGATATTCTCCATCTCTTTAATTTCTTCCTAACCTCTGGATTTTTTGCTACTTTCTGCAAACGCTTAATGAGCAAACCCCTTCGTAAGAAACTATCTCTAGATCCTTCTGATCTAGGCAATTTTCATCCTATTTCCAAGTTGACTTTCCTAGCAAAACAGCTAGAACAACTAGTCTTACCACACATTGTGGCTTTTGTGAAAAAATCTGGGCTATTGGAAAAGGCTTGTGAATGTCAGAAAAAGAACAGTCTTCATTTTATCTTATTCAGATGAGCGTAAAAGGTTTATTACAGTTTTGGTCTTGCAAGATAAAACAGGAAGCATTCTAGCATTAACCCATTCCTGACTAACTAACCCACCCCGCCCTTCAGAAGAACTCCTTTTATCAAGTCAATACAGCTTTATTTCTGTGTAAAACCATAAAAACAATAGCACAATACGACAACATAAAAATATTAAATGTAAACAATGTATAGCTCTGGCATCACATAAAAGATTAAGCACCACTATGCCTCTTAAAAAAAGGTCAATTCGTACATCTGACATCTGATACGTTTTTTAACCCACACATCTTTCTGGGGTAGGCCGCAGTAGGGATAAAACAACAAGCAGAGAGCATTGCTTGCAGCTTTGAGGAATAAACCCATCATCCAAAATTCTAGATCTGCAGTCTCGTTCTATGCATCCAAGCCCAATGTATATATTGTGCTGTTAAATATACAACACTACAACTGGCCCAAGCACAGTGCTGCTGCTCCGAAGTGGCGAATCCCAGCTACATTTAAGACAGGTCTCAAATATCTGCATCTAAGATTCTTAGTTATGTGACAGATCAGCAGAAAATGTATCAAGGTTTCTCTTGCCACCCCACACATTGGACACACATGACTGCCACCTTTGTTCTTTCTTGGAAGATGCTGAAATCAGTAATATCCCCAATCTAAAGCATATATATAGGGATCTTTCATATGCAGGATCTATTATATAAAGATACTGCTTGGGGCCATCGAACAAACTTGACTCAACATATGCTGGGCCTGATTTCAGAACTCCTTTTATGTGCTCCAGACAATTGACTGCACAATGTCAAAAGGCCCTAAACAGGCTTTCTGGTCCCTTATTCTCATCTTGCCTAAAACAATAATTTCATTGAAAATGTTATTGTCTCCTGGGAATAGTCCCTCGTTTATGTCTGCACCCATAATGGACCACCTGAGCAAATATGGTGCCGGTGAGGCTTTCCAGTGGCATCATTCTCAGGCAAGGGGCCTTGCTCTCCACCCCTCTGATGAAGTCCAGTGTCAGAGAAGAGCCATATTGTGGGAATCAGTTCCGACCACCTGGATCCATTGGCATATTGGTTGACTGTCAGTCGGCATATCTAATGTAGCTGCATAGTTCAATATGGTGGCTACCAGCATTGCCTGATGTCAATACAATCGAGTGGCCCTAATCAAGAGTCCGCTGGGATTTAAAAAATAAAAGTAAATGCTGATACTGCTTTCTTGTTTTCATTAATCAAGGAAGTTCCTCCCGAAACCCCCGTCTCTTGACCCCCCTCATTTCCCTCTTTTTCTATCATGCTTTATTATCTCGCTAATTGATGTATATCACTACATTTGATTATGCTGGGGCTTTGCGACCATCCACAGGCTCAATATGGCTTTAGGCCATCACTCAGTAGGGAACTCGTAACTACAACAATCTTAGATTGCTTCAGGAAAAAGGCAGATAAAGGTTGCTCTGAAGTTCTGAACTTGCTTGACCTATCATCAGCCTTCGATACGGTCCATCATAAAATTATTTACACCAGATTGGTCAGCCAAGGTTAGGCCACTCTTTCCTAATGGACCGCTCACAACAGGTATGTCTAGGTGCTTTCTCCTCGCAGCCCACAGCAATAACCTGTGGGGTTACTCAAGGTTCAGCGTCATTCCCAACCCCTATCTCTGCTCATTATAGGACATTATCCGCCGCTCTGCGTTTGCCTTTTCCAACTATGCTGATGACACCCAAAAAAGGTGGACTTAGATGATAGCAATGCCTGACCTCCAAGTGCAAAGACTGTCTGCTAGCAATTAAAATATGTATGGATCTCAACTATTTGATGCTCAATCCAGACAAGATGGAAATCCTAGTTGTGAATGAGTCTCTAAACCATTGGAACTCAGCTTGCTGTCTAGTACATTCCATCTTTGTCCAAAGCGTAAATCTGAAGTTAAAGATATGATCATAGAAATCACTAAAGGACCATACAGCTACTGTTTAAAAATCATGTTTTTTCCTTGTAATTAAGTGGCGTCAGAAAGGCCCTGGCTTGTTGTAAGTGTGAGGCCACCTCCAACAGTTTCTCTCCAGCACCATAAAGCTCCTCGAGAAAACCCTCACTTCCCTAGGGATTCCAGCCCAAATGAGGTAGGGTCACCCTCATCCCAAAAGAGGCACGGCAGCCTCCTCATCAAAGATTTCTGCCATCCCCAACATATATACTCCCATTGGAGTCAGAGCATATTCCTAAGGAATTTTGGGACTGACGGTTCTGAGCAACATGGAGTGTGCGATGGTGGATAGACTTGGTGCTGGACGCCTGATATCTAAGGGTGGAGCAGTCTGACACAGCATCTGCTCAGATTCCGGAGGAACCGGGACCAAACCCGTAGGTGTGCGGTTGCTGTCCTGTAAGTAGTCCATGCAGGCTTGTCCAAGTGCAGTGGGCCACAAGGGTGACACCAGCATCAAGGCCTGGGCCAACGGCACCAAGTCCTTGGCAAAGATGTTGAGCATCTTCAGCCTAAATCCTTCTATTCCTCCTGAGTGGAGGATTGCGTGGGAAACATTGCCTGTGGAGTGGTCTCCTCCCCGGAGTGCATTTGGGTGCATGGACTGACATGACCTGCAACCATGAGGTTTGATTTCCTCCCCTAAAGAGTACAAATATATTCTAGGGCAGTTTTTGAGTAGTAGTGTTCCTAAAGTGAATAGCATGCCAGGAAAACATGGACTGAGGTCATGGGGGTTGGAGCTGAGCATATATACTGGCTCGACGTCATATCCGACTCAGGGCACATATAGGTGTCAAATAAGGCTGACGCAGGGCCACGAAAGTTTCCTTTTAGCAGCTGTGCTGGAGATGTGGGGCCTGATTTACAAAGCTCTTTTGAATGGAACTTTCCCATTCAAAAACACTTTTGTAAATCAGACCCAGAACATCATAGATGAGGAATCAGTGGGAGGAAGAAATACATTGGAATGTGCATGTTACAATGCAGATCATTATTATTATTATTTGAATCACTATAATTAGTAATATACTTATTATTACTACTACTAATAATAACGATAAAAGGTACATGTGAAACAGTTATGAACACCATACTGGGTAAAGACAGATGCATGCATACTTTTGCAAAGGATTGTAAAATGACCACAAGATAATGTGTTCTGTGCGTGATGCATGACATTTTAATTATGCAGACATCTGAGCTATTCAGTTGCACTACGACGATTTTAAGATGGTCACTTGTATATTAATGTAGGGATGAGGCATATTGCTCGTACCTACTGACTACTCAATAAATAATAAACCTATGATGTATTCTTTTATGCTTCAGCATAATACCTAATAAATGATACTAGAAGCAAAGACTAATCAATTATGTTAGTCATATTGACTAATTATCCATTGATATACCAGGAAATCAATTATGCACGTTGCATGAGGACACATGTTAAACATAAATGTATGGGTAAATCATTTAAGCCACATATATGAACTGATCATTTATGCATAAGTATATGCGTTCATCAATTCTGCAGTGATGCATAGGAAAGTTGGCTTTCGTGGCATGCGGGAGGCATGCAGGGAAATCGTCAATAAAATATTCTAAAAATAAGAGGAACTGTTTATGAGGAGGAGAAGGTAGAAATATTAGGCTGTCGGAATGCATTCATGTTTTAAACAAAGCCTTTCTGATGCAAATGGGGAGGGCAAAAGGCGACTATAAGAGACGGCAAGCCCCTTACTCGAGGGTGACTTACTGTTATCATCTAAACAAGAAAATGGAGAGGAAGAAATGTTGCATTATCACCAGAAATATTCACAATCCCTCAGAAAGGGTGACAACAATGTTTTCAGATGGGCAGGGATATCTAGCACAATATCTTTTAAAATAAATTTTGTTTTGAAAGCAGACGACGGTATTGGCTTCCTTTATACGTGCCCTCTTGGGTCAGTATATCATCATTCTGAGCATCTCTTTGCATTTCATATATGAATTTGTTTCAGGGATACAAAGATATATTTTTGGTCAAAATCTGGATAATCCAATCAAAACTTGAAACCTTAGGTCCTTCTCTTCGATGCCACTTTCTTTAGGCAGATATTTCTTTTTCAAAGTCTTCACCATTTCTTTGCAGAATCATAAATAAGCTCATCTGAAAATATACGGCTTCCCGGTTAAGACACAGATATATTTTAGATACGTTCCCATATCTCTTAAGAACACTATTTTTTTATTATTGCATTTCTACTGCAAATAAATAATATATTTTCAGTACAGTTTGAATTTCAGCTTTCCTGTATGTCCTCTCTCATAGGCCTATTGTATCTTTTTCCAGGCTGACTATTGTCCCAATTTAGGAACAATAACCTGATGTGTGTGGAAAAAACAATCATGTGAGGGCTGTCCAATCACAAACATAATAACCACATCAAAATGACATCAGTTATTATTATTATTATTATTATTATCATTATTATTAGGGTATTTTTTGAGCACAGACCTAGCTTCAGTAGGTAATGGACCGTGTTACAATCATATGGGGAAGAGCAGGGTGAAGGAAGCAGAGAAACAAGGGAGTGAGGAGCTAACACCATGGGAAGGGGCGGGTGGGCAATGTGTCCGGAAGGGATCTAGAAGCAACCAGTGGAGGAAACAGTGGGGATCAGGTCACCCAGTCTCATGTAGGGTGGGGAGTGGAATGTGCGTGGACCTAGATGTCAGGTAGGAGCCATTCCTTGAAGAGGAAGGTCTTGAACTCCTTCCTGAACTGAAGTGAGGGGGCAAGTCTGATGTTGATGGAAAGGAGAGTCCAGAGTCTTGGGGCAAAGACAGCAAAGGCCTCTGGTTCTTTCCTTCCTGCACCAGCAGAGTTCAAGTCTGCACATGTCCACATCAATATCACAACCACATCAGAATCATATCCCATCCATTTTGCATTTACCCCAAAATCACACCCTCATCACAATCACATCACAACCACACCCTATTCACATTGTATCCACATCAAAACCTATGAGCAGCTTTATTGTATAAAAGATCAGACCTGGGGACCAGCAAGCTGATCCCGACAGTGGAGCCTGGTGAATTTTTTGAATAGAGAGGGTAAATATTTTCCACAAATATGCCAGAGCGACCGGGCATAGTAAGGGAACCTGAACCAACCAACGCGCATTTCAGGTGGAGGCAGGATTCCCCCCACAGAAAGCCTTTTGAATAATGGGTTCAAATGTTTAATTATGCAACAAACTTGGATACAAAGCCAGAGAGTTTGCAATTGGTTTTGTAGGGTAACTCCAATCAAAAATGCAATAGATGCAAGTCACCAATAATGCACATGAGCCTTTCCCAACTCATTTTCATGATGCCTTTGCCCACAGTGTATGCCAGTATAAAAATAATTTGATGCTGGCTGTGCAGATACATTTCCATCATGGCTGCACCAATATATGCCAGTATTCCTATATAAGAACTATAAGAACATACTCAAGTTTGCCTTGCACTTAATGCAATCAAAAATACTGTAGGAAAACATGTCCACTCTAGCTTAGCCAATATATGGCAGAATCCCCACCTAATAAAACACTCCTGTTAGCTTTGCATTTAAAAATGCCATATAACATTGAGAAAACATGTCCAAACTGGCTGCACAATGTAGGCCAGTCCAGACATGTGATAACACTTATCAACAAGATGTATGGATGGGGGCCCATTTCAACATGATGGTGGGGGAATCCCTAACTTAAAGTGGAAAACAGTCTGAGGCACCCGTGGGCGGCATACATTATAATGTAGACATAAAAATACAGCCAGGGATTAATAGCCGCTGATTATCATGAGACAGCAAGCCAGTGGGAGATGAAACACTAAATTGCCACTGAAAAGCTATACATCTTTCTTTATCAGCAAGTGGCTGATGTTACGAAATCTGTGCTAAAGGGCCACAAGGTAATAAGAGAACTTCTGTATATCCTGAGGGAAGTAGCGGCCAGAAGGGCTACAGCAAACGCAGCTTGTAAGGCAAGCGCTGCAAAGCGCACATTTAAAGCCCCAGCACAAAAGTAACATAGCAAGGAAAAGATTTCCATATAATAAGACTAGCAACATGGGGACAGTTGCTGGGGCCCCCCTGAGGCTAAAGGCCCCTTTCAACTGAAAAAGTGTAAAGGCCCTGATGCCATCCCTGCTTATCATGCTTGCTTTATCATAGATGCCCATTACAAATCCCATGCAACAGTATGAAATAGCTGCACCAAAAGGACAGTGGCTGCACCAAAATGCCAGTCTAGCCATGCAATGACATTTATTTTGCTTGCTTTATCATAGATTGCCAGTAAACAAAATTGAAAAGTAAACATTATAATTGACCAAGATGACCAATGTATCTAAATCCTCCTAAAAATTGAAAAGTAATGTGAGCTTAAAAAATGCCCTCAAATGTTTGAAAATGTACTTTCAAAAAACCACAATGATACTTTGTGATCATTGTTGAGCACCGATCTGTTATCACATCAGAGGATCCATACTAGGATAAAACCATACCAGTGCATGGAGTGCAAGAAAAGTTTCACACATAGATCTGCTCTGTTAGCACATCAAAGGATGCATACTGGCGAGTAACCATACCAGTGCATGGAGTGCGAGAAGAGCTTCAGCCAGAGTTCTCATCTGTAATCACATCAGATGCTGCATACCGGGGTGAAACCATACCAGTGCATGGAGTGCAAGAAAAGCTTCAGTCAGAGCTCACATCTGTACAAGCATCAGATGCTGCATACGGGGGGAAACCATACGAGAGCATGGCGGTGAGAAACGCTTCATTCAGAGCTCTGACCGTCACAGGTTCTATACTCGTGAACCATACCAGTGTTTGGAGTGCAACAAAAGGTTCAGTACTAATGCTCATCTCTCCAGGCATCAGATGCTCCATACAGGGTAAACTGTAACAGCCCACAAAATGTATGCAAAGCTTCACTCTGGGCTCTGACCTGTACAAACATCAAATGATCCACGTTGGTGGCAAACTGAACCAGAGCACAAAGTGCAAGAAAAGCTTTGCTCAGATTTCTGTTGTGTGCTGCCACCAGATGATCCATTCTAGTGAGAAACTCTCAGCTCTGACTTGCACAAACATTAGCAGACAAGCCTCAGAGGTGGTATATGGGCCATTATCAGAGGATCAATTCATGGTAGCAATATATCAAACTTGCAAACACAGAGGTCCCACGTGGCTCATGGGGAAGGCAGTGACGAGAACACGTACATATAACCTGAAGATTATAATGCAAATAAAAACTTGGACTGGATAAGAGACCCGCCCCTGACATCGGGAGACCTTCTCTGTACCCTGATCATCCCTGCGACCGGCGGAACTTGCTCCACACAGTGTTTTATTTCACTGCGGTATTGTAGGCATCCGTGCCTGTGTGTGATTCTGCATACTCCTCTCTTCCCAAGCCCACCCCTTCCCCGGTAGGTTTGTGTTCCAGGAAGCACAGCATGTACTGTATGTGCAGGGGTACCAGCTCCGTTTCCATCGGGAGACCTCATGAGAGCTAGGACCCTCCTCTGCACCCTGGTAAGACCTGCAACCTGAGCCGCTTGCTGCAAATGGCAATTTCTCTTACTTTTACCACGCTGCACATGCTATTGTAGGCCTCTGTGTCTGTGTGTTTTCCCCATGGCTCTCCCTTCCCATGCCCACCTCCTCCCTGATAGGTTGGTGCTCCAGGAAGCACAGCACGTACCATGGGTGCAGGGATCCTGGCTCCCTGTCCATTGATACACCTTGTGAGAAGTAAGACCCTCATCTGCACCCTGGTGCCTGTGGGTTTCCCCATGCTCCTCCCTTCCTATTCCCAACCCCTGTTTGATAAGCTTGTGCTCCTGGAAGGACAGCATGCAGCCGGCAAAGGGCACCTCCCTACGTCACCTCCCACTGTCTTCTTGCCAAGTTTTGGCCTGGACGCCCTGCAAACCCATTCTACTGCAACAATCGGGCAAAGTGGCTGGATCTTGGACAGCCAGCGCTGTATTTCTGAAATTGTGCCATTACGTTACTATGACCATTCAATTTAACAGTGCTGCGATTTGGTTGAACCAAGGCGATCTCTGTATTCAGCCACTGCTTTAAAACCTACCCCGCTCGGAAGTTAGCCATTTTGTTGAATGCTGGTGATCTCTGACATTTACCACTGCTTTAAAAGTTGCTGTGCTCTGACGTTAGCCATTTTGATGAAGGTGATCTCTGAAGTTTGCCACTGCTTTAAAAGTTGATGCGCTCTGAAATTAGCCATTTTGATGAAGCCAGATGATCTCTGAGGTTTGCCGCTGCTTTACAACTTGCTGCGCTCTGGGGTGGCAAGCAAAATGGCTGCTTAAATTAGAAGCTCTGCTAGCCGGCACGTTAATCTTGCAAAAACACTGGCATTTATGCAGTATTTGGCTCGACTCATCTATGCTAATCAGCGGGCGCCTACTGTATTGAATCCAGGTGGACTTTCGGCTGTCCCTGAGTTCTTAACCCTTGCCCATGTGAATCCTAAGCTGCTGTGCAGGCATTGTTGGAGACTGGTGGCGTGGGCACTGCAGTTGGCGGTGCAGACGTGTGCTCCCCTGCCGTGCTATGACGCGACTGGAGCCTGCTGGCGCTTGGTACCAACACTGACGGGTGAGAGGAGGTCATTGCAGCAGCGTCAGGCCCCGTTGCTTCGGGCCGCGTGGCTTCCCCAGAGTTAATGTTGTGTTGAAGGCTGCCCCAGGGCAGAGGGGTGAAGATCTGGCTGCTGATCTTATACGAGAGACCACCGGGGCCACGGTGCTACTCTGCCCCCGATGTCCCTTTGATCCCTGAGCCTGGGTGCGTTATGACCCCTGACCCACAGATATGCTGTGCCCGGGCCGCAGCGGTAGAACAGTTTGGAGAGGTGCGACGCCCAACGAGCGCGTCATTGTACAAAGCGGCCGGAGCCACCATTTGTCATAACCGTTTGCCATAACCCAGGAGGAGAGCAATCTGCTTCACCCCCTACACACAATCACTGTGGACCACTGCATCTGGAGTAGTGTTAGGGGAAGTGGTGTGGAGTGCCTGGGACTGCGCTCTGCTTATAATTGTCTTATCACTTGTGCTTTGAGGAGGGGGAGGCACATGTGTTTCAGGTTGAGTACCACCACAGCTGACAGCATTTATAGGGAACAGGAGACCAGGCTGCCTGTCATTGCTGCTGCCAGTAGGATAGCAGCGGGACATACATTTGGAGCACCATAGTCCCTCATGTGGAGCAACCTTCCCCTCAATATCAGGACAATATGAGCTACTGAGACGGCATCCAGTGTTTGTTTCTTTATCACAAGTCATGACCAGAGGTGCCGGGGGAGGGAAGAAGAACGGCGCAATGTACAAGTTTGTGAAATCCACTCCTCGGAGGGAAGGGGATGCAGCACCCTATGGAGTGACCCCTCAGGAACACGCTGCCAAGGGTCCCCCCATTGAGCTGCTATAGATGCTCGAGACCATGACCAAGGGGTTTGTGGTGGTGAACAAGAAACTTGACGACCTAACAGTAAATGTCCAGACCATTAGGGAGCAGCTCGCCAAGGAGGTGTTGCGAATAAACGAGGTGGAGGAGCGCATAGTGGCAACAGAAGATACGGCCCATGAATTAAAATGGGTGGTGAATGCTCTCACTAAAGATATGCGTTATGTCAAGGCTAAGTGTGACGATTTAGAATCAAGCTCCCAGAGGAATAATGTACGGATAGTGGGAGTTCCAGAGGAGGCTCTCACTGGAAAAATGGAGCTGGCAGTTGAGAGGTTACTCAAAGAATTGTTGGATCAACCAAAATTGTCACCTTTTTTTGCTGTCGAGAGAGCACACTGAGCGCTGACTCAAAAAACAAATCTAGGAGACTTGCCGAGACCTATCATCGCCAAGATACTGACATTGTGTTTTGACATCAAAACCAATGTAATGCATGAATGCTGTTAGTAATACAAAGTGTAGTGCCTGGAGCAGCGACAGTATGCACCTATTGCGATTGCACACTTTTTGCTATGGTTGGGAATCAACCCAGATCTTGTTACATTGTTGTCGCTTGGGGGGGGGGGGGGAATTTAGTTACACTGCTAGTTGTGGATGCGCAGTGTGGGGGGGATGGAGAAGGTGGGGAACCAGTGAGTACAGTTTGAAAATGCTTGATGCCCAATGCAATGTGTAAGACTGAGAATGCAATGTGGTGGTTTCATAAGTGTGGCTCTAGGAGCAACTGCACTCTATAAATTAGATTCTGGTGAGGAAGATGGCGAGACCGAACCAGGTTAAGTTATTGAGCTGGAATGCTTGAGGGCTTGTCAATTGGTTCAAGACCTGGCAATTTGCAACTGAGCCCAGCCGACTGGGTGCTAATATACTATTCTTGCAGGAGACCCGCATAGTGGAGTCTGCGGCGAAAACGCGTAGCCCAGTGTTGGGGTGGTCAGCGTTAATTCACATCATACTCAACCAGGTGCAGCAGTGATGATATTGATTCATAAATCATAAATCACTGCCATTCTCTTGTACAGAATCCATTGTAGATGAAAATGGGAGGTATGTGCTAGTGCATGGGTTACTATGCGGGAGAGAGATTGTTCTATTGAACTGTTATTGCACCAATGTTGACGACCCTGACTTTTATGTGAAACTAACTGACCTTTTGGGTAGGTTTCCTGGAGCTGCCCTGTTCTGGGGGGCAGGGGAATTTTAATACTATCATGGATGTGGCACTGGATAGGTCAACCACAGACCCCCGCGAACTGTCCAAGGCGGCACGCATGATTAGTTCCGGAGTCAGAGAATTGCACGTGGCTGATGTATGGCAGTTACGGCATGGAGCTAAGCGCAAATTCTCCTGTTATTCTGCAGCTCACAACATGCATTCACGTATTAATTTGTGTTTCCTGTCTGATTTTATGTTAACAGTAGTGTTAGACTGCACAATCTTCCCTAGGACCTTCTCAGATCATTCCCCTTTGATGTTGGTTGTTAACTGGATGCCGGAGGGTCGCACTAGGCCCCCATGGCCTTTCAAGCTCGAGGCGCTACCGGACCCAGCGTTGTCTTTTTTTTCCACAAAATGTTGGGTCTTTCTCCTTGGTTGCTGTATTATGGCAGGCGTTCAAAGTGTAGTATGCACGGGGAATGGCAATGTCAGTTGAGCATGGTGTGCTGAAGGAGCTCAAGCGTGACACGGCCAGGATTGAAACGCGATTGAAAGAACTCCAAGATTGCGCAACCAGGGTTTCCTCTCCTACAGTGCTTTCAAAAATTAAAAGGGATTTGGATAACATCTGCTATCAAGCCCAGAGGGAGGTCAGATACTTTGATGAGCCTATGATGGCGCCCTGTTATGGGGAAGCGTATAGGCCGGAGCGTTTCCTAGATATGTTGTTACACAGAGAGGTGGGTAGGAGCCTGATCACATAAGGTGGAGAATAGTGAACTAACAGCAATTTCTGGAAATGTTTTGGACTGGGTGATTTCTAGAAAGCTGAGGGTGGTTATGATGAGTACTTTCCCATGCCTATGGACGGATCCCTCTATAATTGAGTTCACCATATGCCTGGAGGACATCCCATAAAATATCCCCTAACCCTGCCACAGCAGTACATAATCGTACATTTAAAAAGGTGAAACCCCACCAGTCCCAGAGCTGCTTGGGGGAGATTATGTCCTCCACGAACAGCCTGAATACCCCCGAGCTACTCATTGAAACATAGAACAATGTCCTGATTAAAATGCTGAAAAAAGTGGCCCCTACGACGAGGACATTTGCGCGAGAAAACAGCAACCATAAAAAATGGTTCACTCCTGACCTCTCACTATTGAAAAAGCAGAAGAGAAGTGCTGAACATGTGTGGCTGAAATATGCCACAGCCTCAAATAAGGAAAAATGGAAGGTACTTGATGTGGCCTATAAAACCAAAATCATTATAGCAAAGATGATCTTTTTAATGATGACATTTCAGGCGCCAAAAATAGCTCAAAGAAGCTCTTTGAGATTTTGAAGTTCTTAGAGTAACCGAAAGCATTAGTGCAGCCCTTCCATCCCACAAATCAAGACTTTGATGACATTTAGAAAGCCTTTGCAAATAAAATCAGGATAGCCTGAGACAAAATCGAGAAGGATCTAGGAAGCGGTCTTGGCAAGCAGTGTGAGAAACCTGAAGGTGTCTCACCTGCTGGTCCCTTGGCATCTGTCATCCAGATGGCCAGGACCACGCCCATCGCTTTTGGATCCAGTTCATGGGGGTGGACCAGTGCGGGAGGATCACCTGGATGAGGGGTCTTCAGGGAGTGGAAGTGGGACATCAGAGTGCAAGACGTGGTATCCCCTTCCCTGTAACACCAGGATACTTAGGAACTGAACCCCCCACCCCCTTTTCCAACACAAACACTTTCTCATGGACAGCTCACTGTGAGAGAAAACACCTGAGCTGTATACCTGACTTGTCCCAATACAATGGTCAGGCAATTACTGACCATTTGACCATTGCACACACCTGACTCTCATCACACTTCCCCAGACAGATAAAAGGTGGAGCACGAAAGCACACTGAGCAAGGCAAAGCACACGAGGAAGCAGCAGTTCCAAGATGGAAGTTTACACAAGGTGAAAGGCGGCAAGACCAAAGAGGATTGCAAGGAGGGAAGTGCCTTTGACCTTTCACCGAAAGACTGCAACTTTCATGCGCCTTCGAGAAATGGATATGTAGGACCTGGAATCAAAGCTGAAGGATCCTACATTGTATGTCGGAGGTACTCAGGGGTCTCCTGCGTCGATAGTCAAGCAGGGGAGAATCGTTTGCTGCTGTGGCACTGTCCTTGGCTCCTACAACAAAGCGACACCAGTGAAGTCAGCACTGCCAGTGAGTTTGGAAGACTGATAGCAGACCGGTCTGTGTGAAACCAAGGTTGCAAGTGGCAACATTGTATAAAGAAGATTGAAGAGAACGGTGTATGAAGCGTATGTGGCAAGCAACGCAAATATATTTAAAATAGCAGATGTGTGAATGAACTTTGAAGCTAAGATATGAACCCTTAGAAAGAGTGGTCCGGCGCCACGTGGGTGCTCATTTGAAAGTCCATTTAGATCTAATTAGATATCCAACAGAAAGGTAATGAACGTTCAAGGAAACGGAATTGTGAAATCGGAGTGTTCTTGCAACAGGTCAAGCCAAACTATGTGCACATTCGAAAGTCTTCGATACTTGATGTAAAATTGACATTGCTCCAAGCCCGGCTGAGGGAGACTAATTGTGTTGAAACGGTCTGAGTCTGGCTGAGGGAGATTTGGGGTGAACCGTGAGTCACCCGAAAAGGAATATCCTACGAACATTGTAGTAAAGGGATCTGAGCCCGGATGAGGGTGACCCGTGGTGAATAGTGAATCACCTAAAGTGAACATTTGTGAAAATCTCAAGAGGAAAATAACTTATTGTTTATTTGGTTTGCATCACGCCCTCTGAATGAAGAGACTCTGAGAAGAAGAGAGAATTGAGCACAGAAGTTCCTGATGCTAATGATTGAACTGTATCCTTGTGCTGAAGAAGCCCGAGTGAACCGCCTTGTCCCATGCTGAAAACATGGGAAAGGGAGGCCAACGGCCTGAATGTCCTGACATATCATTTTGTAGAGAAGGAGCTAAGTGCCCCCATCTAAACCATCTCTCCCATATTGCCTATATGTTGGGAACCAATAACATTGAAAATACAGATACCGAGGAGAATCCTGGAAGCAAGGTTCCCATTGAGACAGCCATACCTACATACACGACAGTATGATGGCCATTTGAATGAGATCCCAGAAGAAACAGAGCACATGTCCGGAAGAACAGAATGGTGACGTCACACGAAGCAAGACTGACATACATAGAAGAGATGCAGAGACAACAGAATGCAGATATTCTATAAGGCATCAAGAAAGTATCAAAGATAAGTGACATCTTGGGCTCAAGGTGAAGAGGCTTATGCTACAGAATCGTTAAAGATATCGAGTCATTTTACACGTGTACATATGCAAAGAAACGCAAGCTGAGGAAGTATTCTTGAGGCTAGCTAAGTAGTGAATAGATTGCGGCAAGCGCCAATGTGTACATATATAGGAGCAAGTAAAGAATGGATCATTCCACTATGTGTTATAGCAGTGCTAGACCAGAGAGGGAAGGCCTTTCCAGTGTGTTGCAGTTGAAAAAGCAATTGAATTACAGAAGCAGATCTCAGGAAGGCGAGGCTGGATGAGCCCCACGGAGCCAAGGTCTTATCGGACTGGGATGAACAGACAGTTACAAACCGTGTGAAATAATGAAACTCCTGTTCAGAAAATATGGACAAAAAAAGGAAGACCTCAGAGGTCTATTAAGAAATAGTATTTTAAATGCATCAGAGCTCAAATTTGTGGTCTTCAGTCACGTGGAAGGATTAAGTTGAACAAACATGACGTACCACACCTCCGCATGAAGGCAGAGCCTGCCTTAATTCCCCTGAATTCTCCAGAGCAGATAACATTTCCAAGGACAAGTTTAAAGCCTTAATTGACAGCAGACCACTGAGGTGATGATAAATGATATGCTAATTGGTGGGAAGCCATGGTTATGACCAGCTCACCAGCACTTGGAAGTCTAGCCTGCGTGCTGGTAGTGTAGGTGGAAAAGTACTGGCGGACGTAAGAGTGCCAACCAATTATAGGGGACCACATAATTAAGAGCCCTATAGTTTGTGTAACCAATGGGACGTTGGTTACACAAACTATAGGGGCCTTAATTACGTATAGTTCATAGTAACCAGTTTGAGGGGGGGGGCTTAGTTGCCCCACCTGATGTTAAGAAGCCTATCATTTTCTTAGACTAGTATGGAACGTATACTTAGATGTTCCCTAAGACCCAATCACAATTTCCACTAGGTTTTTGTAGTTTGCCACGTAGGATGGCGTTAGTGAATACGTAGGTTAACGTCATCAATGAGGAGTTTTTACTATAAGTTTGATGTCTGTTGATGTCCGTTGTACTCCCTCCTTTAGATGATTGACATTAAAACGGTCAACCTTTTTTCCAACTGCCTGAGTCGTTTTTGATTATTGATGTTTGAGTAACTTCTGCATTCCCATTCATCTCATAGTATTGCTACCTCGTCTTAAAGGGGTGGGTGGTGTCCCCCAGTTCAATTTTGTGAACTCTTCTTTCTTTTTTGTAACACTATTTGTATTTAGAGGTAAGGATTGGCGATAGGTTCATTAGTATAGACCTTTTTATTTTGACAAGCCACAACTGGGGCTGTGTTATGATTATTTGATGGTCATAGCTTTCTCCCATCTGTAGATTTAGGATTAAATAGGAGTTTTTCAAACACTTTTTAAAGTTCAATAAACACCCTTGAACTGTGGTCACCTGTGTCTGTCTTACTGTTGATACCATGCCTTCCTTACATGTGGTATCAGGAGTGGGATGTGATTCAATTGATAAATTGAAAATCCATGCTGATCCATGATCATTTTTGTACCACCAGAAGGGGAAAATAGAATTGTTGAACTTCTTGACTCTGACCGTGTATCCACTCAAAGAGTATTTGCTTTCTCAGCTGCACATCCCAACTGGTAAACAAGACTTAAAATCCAAGTGTTGTTAGACACACTCCCACTCTCATTATAATATCCAACAGCGAGATCGAATAATATTAAAAACCTGGCCGGCCCATACCTTCATTAGACATAGCGCCCTAAATCCCCCCTCTCCCTAACCTTTTCTTTTTGGTACCAAGTTACCATCAGTGCCAGGTCCATCAGGGTTAGAGACTAATCTATTAAAGTCATTTCCTTCGGCCGAATCAGACTCAGAAGGGTCAGACGACTTTGAAACCTTTTCTGAAGGAATCGAGACCTGTTTTTGTTCTGATTCAGAAAAAAATACCAAAGGAACCATTACCCCAGCGAAGGAAATGGCCGACCTAGCAGCTGTCATGGCCCAGTTGGGTGCCAATCAAATTCAGGCTGAAGCTAGGCTTCAAGAAAACTTGACGAAATTGGTTGAGTTGCAAGCCAGACCCCTACCACCACAGGGGATACTTCAATCATACCTAGAATCAGAAGATCTAGGGAACTTCTTTCTGAATGTCTACTGATTAGTCGAACAGTTAGGATGGGAAGAAAATTGAAAAAGATGTTACTTAGGGCCCTTCTTGAAAGGTGAACTTTCACACTGCCTACCAACTACTTAATCTTGCCCAGGTAGCCACCTTTATATCCATAAAAGAAGGGCTAGTGAAAAGAGTAGCCCAAACCTGTAACCTCTACCATCAAAAAATTGAGGGACATTAGATTAAATCCTGGGAAACATCATAACCCTTGAAATGGGTGAAAGTATTAAAAATACCGTTGCTCTTTGGATTAATAACAAAACAATGGAAGAATTGGTAGAAATGATTCACCAGTTTATTTAACCCTTTTTCTGCAAAAGGCAGTATTACAATTAAATCGACCTACCCTAGCCATTGCCATTGATACTGCTTAAAACCACTCGGATGCAGCCAAACACTTCCACTCAGTACATCAAGGTGAGGAACGGAAAGATTACAAAACTACCCACTGACCGCCAACCCCAGGTAGTAGACAAAAAAGGAGGGTCAGGGGGCGTGGCTTGCCATGGAGCTGTGAGGAGAGCCTAGCGAGGGGTCCCGAAGCTGATCCTTTATTCAATCCTTTGTGCCTGGTCTACAGAGGGATCTGAACCATGTCCAGGCATAGGAAGGTCTTGTGAGCATCCGCATACACTTTGGCGCGGATTGGAAGCCCCGGTCGCCTGACATTCGGCGGAGACTGGGCACAGAGAAACGGCAAGATGGCGGCTGCAGCCGTATGGAGGCATCTCCGGTCATGATGACGATGCGTGGCAGAGGAGGAGCTGAAAACCGGAGTCTGGGGGTGCAGCAAGATGGGCAAAGCACTACACGGCCGCCAGACTTGACCCTATTACAACACAGTGGACCCTTGACGCAAGGTGGTGGCTATCAGGATAGACTCCAAGTGTGAGCGCAGCTACGAACTAGGAGGACCGGGCACCACATGTCGATGGTGGCCTTGGAAGGGTCAGCAGCTGCTGCGGCTCACAGGCAGGCAGACCCGTGTTCTAAGAGCAGTGGGGTTGCTACTGTACAGATGACAGTGGCCGGGGAATAGACTGCAGCTGTTGCGGCTCACTGGTGGGTGGACCCACGCTAAAGGAGAAGTGAGGTCGCTACTGAACTTAGCCATGGTGACCCTGTGGGAGGCCTGATGGGTGCACAGTGATATGGTGGAAAGAGTCTGGAGGTGGAGGACCCGCTGCAAATGGATCACAACATGGAGAGTGGGCTTTTGGCTGCCCCCAGTTGCCATGCCGCTGGACTGCGGAATTAGGTAGGGTGAGCTTTCCCCCTGGCCTGCCTCACCGGTCACTGTAACGCGGGGTCCCAGAGCGGTATGGTTTGTAAGAGCAGGGCAGCGCTGGGTGGCAGCCCCTGCCTTTGACTGAATCAGAGTGAAAGTCGCTCCTGCGAAGTGGGCTTTGGGCGTCTGTAGGGTGCCTGAGTAACAGTGTGCCACCTTTCATGGCCTGCTGAGGTGTGCAGATGACTCAGGCCAGATAGGGCGGCTTGTGAACCCATGTTCGCACAGGAAAGGCCCGGCAAAGGGGCATTAGCAGTATCTGACCTGGCAGGCTGAAATTGGGGAACACTTGCCGGAGGAGACGTTCATGGGCCTCCCAGCACAGGTGGGAGGAGGATGTGGGCCACACTCAAGGAGTGATCTGAGGTCCATAGAGCACGACAGGCTTGGTGCGCACTATAGGTTCCCTGCTCTGGAGCAGTGGTAGGGGATATGGTAGTACTGGACCCTCAAACTGCAGGAAGGACTGCAACACTTCCACGTATTCTTGATGGGCGACAGAGCCCACCACACATCGCTACAATCCATAAAGGCGCAACTTAACTGCACCTGCGGCAAAGACCGGGGTACGGAAGACACTGGGGCACTCTGAACAGGCGACATTCCATTGCGGCCGCCTCACAGTTGGGAAGTCTTCCACAATCCTAGATCATCGGAAGATCCCAGCTCCGACGAATGTCTGAGAATCTCTCTGGGTGAGGTGCAAGGCCTGCTGCTCTCATTCTATACAGCAGGGTCGCCGGGCAAAGTAAAGGCCTCCCAGACGACTTTGGACACGTACGCCAAGAGCCTGCAAACACCAGCTGGGGACATGGCATCAGCGCCAGAGAAAGATGGGAATGCCATAGAGATGCATAAACAGGTAATGAAAGCTATTGCAGGCTTAAAAGCCACACTGGGCAACCAGATCAAAGCTATCAAGATCGATGTTGAACTGTTGCTCCAAGACGTCCGGAACCTGGCTTCATGGAAGGTGGTCTTGGAAACCCAAGCAAAAGAAAACCCAGAGGAGCTTCGGACAGTGGCCAATAATATTCATATTCTACAGCAAAACGTCTGATTACTGGAAAACAGGGTGGAGGATGCAGAAGGGAGGACCCGCAGAAACAATGTACAGATTGTTGGCCTACCGGAGGGTGAGGAGGGCAATGATCCCACGACATACATGGAAAATCTGTTCCTTCAAGAAATTGGACCAGGGAACCTCACACAAGGCTGTACTTTAGAACAAGCGCAGAGAGCCCTGTCTAAACGGCTGCCACCAGGAGCCCTACCCAGAACTATAATTGCTAAGGTCCTATAAAGACAGGGAAAAATCCTTTCATATTCCAGACAGGTGGTGTGATGCGGAGAACCTCTGTGGACCTCGCAGAGTACCCTGATTACACCTTCCACGTGCAGAAGAACCACGCATAATTCATAGTGACCAAGGCGAGACTAAGACCAGCTTGCCTGAAGTATATGTTGATTTACCCAGCACGGCTAAAAATACTGTATAAGAACCGTGCCCTGTACTTTGACTGCCCAGAAGACGGACAGGAATGGATGGAAAGAGAGAGGATAAATCCAGCTGCAGGAAGAAAGGATTTTCTAGACAGGCACCAAGGAGTCCTTGAGTTGGCAGAGAACAATGGATGACGAAGTGCCTACGCCTGTTGTACCAATGTGGTCCTACCTAGACATGGGCTTCCCCTTTGTAATGCTTCAGCCCCACAACTGACTGCAGGATTCTCCCTGCGTTGGGACACTTATCCTTAAGGACTGTTCGTAACATGCCCTCAGTGCTTCTTCTTGTCTCTCCTCCCCCACTGTTGTTGTGTGTTTTTTCTATTTTTTTTGGGGGGGGTTGTTTTTTGCTCCCACCCGCTGCACATAATCCCCTGGTGTACGTGCCAGAGGCAGCTGCGAGAAGCGGTTATGCCTGAGCATGAGTAAAAATGCTGGGCCGGGGTTTCTAGTTGGGGATGTTGGGAAAGTTAACCTGGGGTGTTTTTTGCCAGTACAAAAGCCCGGAAAGAATCTCAGTGCAGTTACTCTGTTGCCGTCCGAGGTGGACATGAGACGCTCATGGGGGTTGAGGGAGGGGACTTGCCGACTGCACATGGCTTGCAACGTCAACATACTTACCTGGAATGTCTGGGGCTTGAACAACTATGTTAAGAGGAACCGGGTCTGCTGTCTGGTCTGGGGCTTGAACAACTATGTTAAGAGGAACAGGGCCTACTTCTTCTTGAGGAGAAGAAAAATTGATGTGGCCTTGCTGCAGGAGACGCACCTGACGGACAAAAAACAAGTTTTGTTGTCCAGTAAATGGAGTGGGCGGGTGTTTGGTTCTCTCATACGGTAGGGGAGTCTTGATATGATATGAGGCCGACAAGGTCATCATGGAGCAGGTCCATTATGAATGTGATGGTGTCCCTGTCTAACCAATACAGGGTGTGGATCTGGGTTTGGCTCCGGTTGAAGGGTGTGAACCTTATGTGTGGCATGGGTAGCTGTGTGTGTGTCATGCTGTGTGTGGTGGGTAGGGGGAGCCAAAAGGATGTTCAGAACTGAAACCTCCTGATTAAAAGAAAATCCTGCCAATGCGGTAAAAGAAGGGGACAGGCAGTGGGTGGGGTGATGGGATTTGAAGGGTAAAAGCGACTGAAATAGCCATTATCCAACCTGCTCAAGGCTGCACCAAATCGGCAAAAAACACGGCCTTTTTGGAATGTGGCATTTAGACATGGAAAAAACAATGCCATGATTGGGATTGGAGTTTAACAACGTTACTCAGCATAGTGACTACCTTACTCCTAGTCCATAGTCCCCTTTCCTCCATACTTTTGTGACATTCCGTCCTGTGGGGCGGGACCGAAACACTTTTTGTAAAAAAAAAAAGAAAATATATCAAATTGAAAATTGTGTCCTTCTCGTTTTTCCCCGGTGTACCGCATGCAGCCATAACGCCACCCTCCTTATCTCTGCCCGACGCATCGTCCTTCAGTCCTTTTCTATCGCCAGGTCAGAGACCATTTAAACAATAATAGAGGATACTTATTAGAGGGGACGGCAGGCGTATGGAGGAAAGGGGACTATGGATTAGGAGCAAGGTAGTCACTACGGTGAATAACTTTGTTATAGTCCCATGTCCCATCCCCTTTTCTCCATACTTTTGGGAGATTACCAAGCACTCCTCACAGGAAAACGGGTGGATGGAACTCCTTTACTGAAAGAGGTTTTTAAGAACCACCTGCCCGAACTGAGCATCGGCTCTGGAGCTCAGGTCTAAGCAGTAATGCTTACAAAAAGCTGATGGGGAAGTCCACGTAGCTGCTCTGGCAATGGTTTCCCAGGGAACATATTTCTGGAAGGCAACGGCAGCTGCCTTGCCCTGCACCAGATGGGCATGAATTCCCTTTGGAGGCTGAAGGCCCTGAACAGTATACGCCTCTGAATTACAGGAAGCAATCCATCAGGAGATAGTCACTTTCGTGGCTGGCTTTTCTTTCGGATCTCTGAAGGGCACAAAAAGCTGGGAAATGCTCCTAAGTTTAGATGTTCTGTCCAAATAAAACTTTAGAGCTTGTCTGACATCCAAATTGTGCAATATCCTCTCTGCATCTGAGGCCGGGTCTGGAAAGACAATGGGTAAGGAAATAGACTGGTGCAGATGAAAATCGGATACCACCTTTGGAAGGAAGGAAGGATTAGTCCGGAAGACAACCTTATCCTTGTGAAAGGTGAGGGATGGATGTTCTACAGACAAAGCCTGAAGCTCGCTTACACGCCTCGCCGAAGTCACAGCAATGAGAAAAGCCATTTTCCACGAAAGGAACTTCAAGTCCACCGTAGCCATGGCCTCAAAAGTTTATGGCATAAGGCAGTGAGGACCACATTCAATTCCCACTTTGGATGCAGGTTGCGCACAGGTGGATAAAGATGCAATAGACCTGCAAAGTGCCTTTTAATGACACGGTTTGTCAATGAAAAAGAGCAAGAATCCGTGGACAGGTAAGCAGCGATAGCCGACAAATAAGTCCTACAAGACAAGACATGTATGCCTGAAGTTGCCAGATGAGAAACTAATGACAGAACCGTGTCGATGGTAGCTTCTCTGGGGTCCAGCTGCTTAGCTAAACACCAGTGACAGAACCAGAGCCATTTGCTCCTATCCTGAGACCTTGTCGAAGGTTTTCTAGCTGCCTGGATAATACGCATATTATCCTCGGACAAGTTTAAACTTTCTAAAGATTTGAACTCAGGCACCAGGCCGCCAAGCTGAATGATTGTGGGGAAGGGGTGCCACATCTGATGATCGCTCTGGTGAAGCAGGTTGGGAATCAATGGAAGCCTGATCGGTGAGCAGACTGACAGATGCTGAAGCTCCGAAAATCAGAATCTGGCTGGTCACCAAGGCACTATGAACAGGAGAGTGCAATTCATCATGCTCCTGTGCTTGCACAGCGCCCGGTGAATCAGAGGAAGAGGCGGGAAGGCGTAGGCCCTCATGTTGTGCCACAGAATCTCGAGAGCATCCCCCAGGGAAGAAGCTCCGAGCCCGTTCCTGGAAGCATAAAGAGGAATTTTCCTGTTTGATGATGTCACAAAGAGGTCCACTTCTGAAGTGCCCCAATGGTGAAAAAAGTCGGAGAGGATCTCTGTGTTTAGTTCCCACCCGTAGCTGACCACTGCTCGTCAGCTGAGAGAGTCTGCAGTCACATTCAGTTGGCCCAGAATGTGCCCCGCCAGCAGCCAAGCACTGTGCTGAATGGACCATTCCCAAATCGGAGTGGCTAGATCTACAAGGGGAGGTGACCTGGTACCCCCCTGCTTGTTGATGTAAAACATGGATACCGCATTGTATGTGCGGATGCGGACCACTTTGTTCACAATCACTGGCTTGAAAGCTTTGAGCACCAGGAAAATCAACAGAAGCTCCAGATAATTTATGTGAAATTGCCTGTCCTGTGGCGACCATAGGTCGAAAACCTGAAGATGATCCAATGTCGCACCCCGCCCTATAAGGGAGGAGTCTGTCGTAATGGTCGTTTGAGAGGAGGGCTCCTGAAAAGGAGCACCACTGACAGATTGCTGGAAGATAACCACCATAGGAGATCTGTCAACATGCAGGATGGAACCAGAATCATTTTGGTGTCCGGGTCAACCGCCTGAAGCCAGGAGCTCCGAAGAGCCAGTGGGTGAGTCGCATCATGAGAACAGCAAGGGGGAGAGCAAGCACGCACATAGCCATGAGGCCTAGAAGCCTCTGGATCCACCAGGTGAACATGCTTTCTAACTGAATGAAAACCTGACACATGGTCAACAGATCCGCCATTCTGTCCACCATCAGGTACACTCTGCAGTCGATCGTGTTCCAACGGAAACCCAGGAATATCAGGTCCTGAGAGATCGTCATGAAAGATTTCTGCCAGTTCACTGACAGCCCAAGGCAGAACAGGAGCTGGAGGAGAGACTGAAGGTTGCTCGAGGCTTTCACTGGACAAGGACTGCGCAGGAGCCAGTCGTCCAAATATGGATACACATGAATACCTGATAGCCGAAGAAAAGCCGCAATGACCAACATCATCTTCGTGAAGACAAGCAGTGCTGAGCTGAGACCAAAAGGGAGCACTCGGAATTGGAAGTGCTCCTTTCCCAGAAAGAACCGCAGATATTTCCGATGCTGGCTCCAAATTAGGATATACATATAGGTGTCATGAAGGTCCACAACACTGAGCCAGTCGCCCTTCTGAAGGGAGGGCTTAATTTGGTAGGGCGGGATCATCTTGAATTTCTCTTAGGGAAGAGAAAGGTTGAACTGAGAAGGGTCTAGGATGGTGCACGGGCCAGCCTGGTTGGGTTTGGGCACCGTGAACAGACGAGAATAAAACCCCTCCCCTCGTTCCACTAGGGGAACGGGTTCCACCACCTTGAGATCTAGAAGCTTCTGGACCTCAGCTCTGAGGCAGGGCGTCCACGTCTGCTGAAAGGGAGGATTGAAGGGTTGGGTAGGAAGGAGGGGCAAGCGGAAGCCCGCCTGAGCGATGGACAAAATCCACCAGTCATCGGTGATGGTTTGGCACGCCTCCAGATGAGACGAGATTTGTACTCCCACCGGAGTCTCGTGCAAGCGCCAAAAAATATAATTTTGCTGATTTTTCCGTGGAGAGAATACCTGTCCCTGATGAGGAGGCTGAAGACCGAGAGAAAAATCGACCCTGTGCTGTCTCTGACGGGAGCTACCTGTCGGGGGATCAGCTCTGCGTGACCTGCGGTCCTGGAACCCTCTGAAGCCTGAGGAGGACCGAGACTGGGATCCAGATCTATGAGCTTTGACTGGGGCCTTCACTAGCACAGACAGACTTGGCAGTTTGCATACTCGCCTTAGTCTTTGTAAGCTAGTCATCCGTTGAAGAATGAATGAAACAACTCTTTGCCATCTAAAGGCAGGTCCAGAACTTTATCTTGGACCTCCTTCGAAAGGTTTGTTGCATGAAGCCAAGCTTGACGAGAGGTCTGAGGCCTCAAGCTGAGGTGTCAACATGGTGCGCAGCAGCCTCCAGCATATCCTGCGCCAATACCCTGGCGTCTGACAAATCGCCCTTAAAGTCTTCCAGCCTGTCCCCAGAAATAAACTCCTGGAAGTCCACCAAATCCCTCCACAGTTTCATATTCGCCGCCAACAAAATGAGCTCCGTGTTAGCCTGATGCAATTGCAGCGCCGAGTTGGCAAAAACTTTTTTGCCAAGGAGTCGAGCAACTTGTCTTCCTTGGCCAGAACTTGAGCTGTGGCAGCAGAGGTCGCAGAGGCCGGCTTGGATTGCAGAGTGGCGGTTGCAACCACCATTGAGGAAGGGAGTGGACATGACGCCAAGGCTACTTCCTCGTAGGTGTGAAGCCTGTAACAGGCGTCAATTCTCTGATTTATATGTAGCCCAGTGTGGGGTTTATCCCAGACTTTGCGGGCCTTGGCCAGAATGTCCTTCTGAAGGAACAGGCTGGTGTGCTCCTGTGGAGACAAGGTGAGCGCCCCCGAAAGCATCCCTTCCTGCGGAGTGGGTGCCTCAGGTACTGATATGTCAAGGAGTGACATCATGTCCAGAACCCGGTCATGGAATGCTCTTACAGAGCGGGGCTGGTCCTCACTATCCTGGTCTGCCTGATGGTCGTCCAGAACATCAGGATCCGCCGGTTGTGTTGCAACCGGCGTCAAATTGGAGTCTTGTCAACCGGAGACAACGGGGGCCGAGTGTTAGGTAAGATTTCCACAGAGCTGGTAAATCTTCCTTTCCTGGTTCAACCCCAGAACTTATTGCTTTTCTAGTGGGATATTTTTTATTAGTACCCGGCGAGAGTCAAGCAGAATGCAACTCCATTCTGATTGGCTCTCGCCGGGTCCTTACCTGGCCGAGAATCCTTTGATTCTTGGCAAGGATTCCAGCCGCCTTGTCCTCGGCGGGGGGCGTGGCAGCCCCTCAGCCAATGAGGAGGCTTGAAGCGGGGCTATCCCTGCTCCGAGTCTCCCCACGGCTGAGAGGCTGCCTTCGTCCGCCGCCGGGGACTCGGGTAAGCTTTTTTTTTCTTGTTTTTTTCTTACCTTCCCCTCCCTCCTCCCTGCCCTCCCCATCCCACTTGCCTGCTTGCTCCTGCATCCCCGGTGGGGGACGATAGCAGCCTCCAGCAGTGTGGAGACTCAGAGTGGGCCATCCCCGCTCCGTGCCTCCACACGGCTGGAAGCTTCCATCTTCTCCCCAGCTGGGGACGCAGGTAAGTTTTCTTTTTTTCCCCCTCCCTCCCAACCCCACTTACCTTCTGCTTCTTTTTCTTTTTCGGGATTGGACGCGCTGGGAGCACTTGTGTTCCCAGCGCGTCCGCTCCCGATGGCCGTCATGGAAGGGGAAAACGGACTCCGTTTGCATGGCGGACATTTTCTTGGTCGTTTCTTTTTTTTTTTTTTATCAGTCCCGAAGCGCTGCGCGTTTCGGTGCAGAAAAAAATGTTTTTAGTGCCCCTGTCACGCACATAATGCGGGCCGGGGTACTAATAGCAATATGACCCTCGCGGCGGGGCATTACCAACTCAGGTAATGCCCTGGGGCCTTCGTTAAGGCAATATAACTATGGGCCCCGGGCGTTACCTGAGTAGGTAATGCCCCCGCCGCTCGGGTCATATTGCTTAATTAATACCTCAGTGAGTGGGACTCTTTTTCCACACTCACCTAATCTTGAACTCTTTTTATGGGTGTCATTTTTAAGACTCTCCATAGTGTCTTTTTAAAGTTATCATGTTTAACAACTTATTGGCAATAAGCGCCGGTTGTTGCTGGGTTGCCCTAGGGGCTCCCCATTTAACTTACTTGGGCTAACCTTGAGTGAACTACAGTTCATAAGGGTAGAAAGGATCTTTGGATCCCTTTTACATTTTATTTTGTGAAGCCAGCAGACCCCACCTTATGTGGAGTGCTGGGGAGATACAATGTATCACCTTTCACATTAAAACTGTAACAATGCTGTTACAGTGACAACTTTACCTTTAATGGCTGGTGGCAGTGATACCTTTTACCAATTTGATGCACCTTTACCGCGGGCTGTGATCACAGCTGCAGTAAAGGCACCTAAGGGTGCTAATTTTACCAAAATGGTCCCCGTCTTCTTTTTCTGCCATTTTAGTGTTTGTCGTTTCTTGTTCCTTCCCCTGACATCCAGGGTGGGAAATTCCTTTGTGTGATTTTTGTCTTCGGCACGAGTCCCTTGGACACCCCGCCCAGGCTCCACTCAGTCTGTAAGCACAGGAAGTGGGGGAGGAGTCCAAAACTTCCCCATCCTTTATCTTACGCCTTGCTTCAACTGGGACAAATCCCAGTGGGGGGCTGGCTGTCCTGATTGGACAACCAGATGCCCCTTTCTTGTAAAATGCGGGGAGAAAACGCAGATGTTGTGCTGTAGTTCTGGGAAGCTGAAGTCATGTCGACCACTGGAACAGAAAACCAAAGAGGATGACGAAGTAAAAGCGGCAGAGATGATTTCCAGCGACCGGAGAGGCTGCTGTGTAACCGGAGCCTGCTGCATCCCTTCCTTCCAATCGACCTGGGGACTCCGAAAAACGACGACCCGATCCCAGAGCCTGGCATGGCAAGACCCAATAGACTCAAGAAGACCTGCATTCTGACCCATCCCACGGGCTGCTGCGACCTTGCGTTCTTGCAATACCCCCATACCCTGGGACCTCCAGCCACTGTGCGGTGCACGGTCTTCCAAATTCCGAATCTCGCTGAAACTTCGTGGGCATCCGGGTGGATCTCCAGAGACACAAATCAAGTCCAAAAAGTCCCCTCACAAGAGTGCTGGACCTTTAAAACAACGGGAATTCAACCACAATGTTCTGTCTTCTTCTGTGCTTCTTGAAAAGGCGCCAAATCCGCAGAACTGCAATCAGCCGCGAGAGAAATCTTGCCTAGAACCTTCTTCATCGATCCCTGCTGCAAAGTCCCTTCTGAGGTCTTGTGTTCAGTCTCCAGGACAAGGAATCCACTGACCGGGTATTTGGCTGCAGTCCCTGAAGTTCTCCTGCTGCAATCTCTTCTTCATTGCTGAGGTACTGTGTTGGCTTGGGTATATACTTAACATAAGCCTTTTGGGATTTCTGTGTAGTGCTGGGGTGTTTTCTGTGATTGGGAGGTCCCTCATCCAGTGCACCCAATCCCACTGATAGAATCTGCTGGGGTGTCTTCTGTGAAGCCCCTATAAAATAAAGTACTCAACTGTTTGCCAGTTTTCCTAAGGAAACTCTGACTTTTGATACTAAAGAACTTATTCTAACACTGCTTGTTGGCCCTAGTCCTAGTGACCCCCCCTTCTGCCACTGAGAACACTCATGCTCCACGAATAAGGGAAAGACTTTGAAGGGATTGGGACGTCTGCCTAGAAAAGAAATCATCTAATGTATCTTTGAACTTGTCCTCGAGTCTCCTTGCCTTGAAAAAGTATTGCCTTTGATTTTTATTCGCTTTTCCCTTGTTTTAAATTCTTAAGTACAAAGTGTGTTTTAACTTCGTGAGCATTTCTATCTGCGGGTACGCGTTAGTATCGCAACACCGGTCAGTCAAATCCTAATGTACTTACCTTGAATTTACTGGCACAAGTGGAATTGGTTGTGTGTGGTGTATTCTACGTGTGGATTCCAATCTATAGAAGTGAAGCGTTTTATAACAGATGGTTTAAAAATAAATGTACTTATACTTTTTACCTGAAAACCTTGAATCAGTGTTTGCTTGAGTCACATTAGTTGTGGTCCTTTGTGTAATCTCTGCTACTGCTTATATACTCTTGAGATAAGCCTGGCTTCTCTGCTACTGCTACCACTTTAACATAGTAGTACAAGCTTGTACCAAAGGTGAACTTGTATTACCACTTGTAGTCTTAATTGTTTGTAGTGGTCCCTAAGGGCACTGCACAGGATTCTGCCTAACATGGATGAGGCAGGTAACTCCACAGACTGGTCAGGGGAATTGATCGAAACTTTAGCCTTGACACAAGGATCCTCGGCAGAGCCGGTACTATGGGGCCTGGGATCTTTACTGGACATCCTGTCGTGACCCATTGAGTTAGCCTCCAAGAGAGGAGCCTTAGCCAAGCCGGTAACAGAGGAGAAACGGTCAGCAACCTTTCCCTGTGCCCCCTCAACAGAACCGGTAACACCTCGAGCACAGTAAAGTTGAGGAATCTACCTCACAGACAAGACCTTAACAGGTCTCTCAGTTCTGTCAGTACACACCTTAGCCTCGATAAGAGGAATCTCTTAAAGGAATCCGGTCTTTATAGCACCCCCGAAAGGGCTCAAACTGTGGTTCGGTACAGAAAGCCTCAACGGAGGTCTCAGGGCGCACCCCGGTGTCTCTATGGGAAGCTCCAGACACGGAGACCTCAGAACAAACTCCAGTAACTAACGCCTGAGCACCACTGGGCTGGCTATTAGCACCCGATTGGTTAAACTCGGATAGTGATCCGGTGTCGGCAGGCCCCTGCAGGAACCCTCTGAGAAACCCAGCGTACGCCTATTAGGCCTGCGAGGCACCTCAGGAGAAACCCTGGTAGCAGAGCATTTGAAGCCCCTCCCGGACCTGGAGGACCCTGGGAAGGAGTCCCCTGGCCAGGGTGCCCTGAAAAGTAAGCAACTTACCAGGTGTATCTTCTTTCCGTCGATGAAGAGTTGAAAATGCAGTGGAGAAACTCTCTGGAAGATCTCCTCCCACCGACGAAGAGAACACTGAAGTGCCCGGACCGATTGTGAGTCACAGTAGAAACACGAGTCCCAATGGTGATCCAGTCCCAGACACTCCAAACATAGAGAATGTGGATCCGCCCTAGCGAAGCGACATTCGCAAGAGGAACAAGCGACAAATCCCAAACTATCTGGCATAGACGGAGGACTACGCAACCGCAGAACCGGAGAGGAGAGAAGGACAATGGGAAAAGAAAAATCTTTCCAGTGATGCAAGTGCATCCAGCCCCGACCGCGTGGAGAAAAGGACTGAAGGGCGATGCGTGTGGCGGAGTTAAGGAGGACGTGGCAATGGCCGTGTGCGGTACCCCGCATAAAAAGAGAAGAAGGACACATTTTTCAATTTGATGCTTTTTTTACAAAAAGTGCTTCCGAATGTCCCAAAAGTAGGGAGGAAAGGGGACGAGACATAGGAGCAATATAGATTGTAATGGCTATCATTTTAAGCAATGAAGATAATTGATGGTATTTATTTTGATGCGATATATGTCATTCATAACGCGCCTGTATACAAATGTTTTTAGACATGATGTAGTTGTGTGGGGCATATTTTGTAGATGTATACTTAAACGTGATTGTAAGTATGTCAATTATAGGTTTAAAGAAATATTTTGAACCAGTGAAACATATTTCATGTTTAAACAGAAATAATGAGGGTGATTTGATGTTTGTTCTAAGTGCAACATTGTTGATGTAGCTATTGTTGGGATGCATGTTCAAATCACTGTCACTTCCAAATGATTTAGATGGTAGAAAATATATTAATATATGAAGAACGTGTAGAGGGTGGTGTACGGGGAGAGGGAAACTTTATGAAGAGAGGCAATTGGCAGGAGACACGTAGTTCTGAAGCTTATATAGGGGAAACTAAATATAAGCTTTGCGATCTTGGTACATAGAATACATTGCATGCACGCAACATTTATAACACAAACTAACACTGCAATTAAGAAGTAGGCCTGGATCCTCACGGGCACTGTTGGAAACACAGAACAATGGGGCGCGTCTCTTGCCTGATTATTCCATTCCAATTCCCAGGCATGGAAGGGAACACACACGTACACCCACGTATGAATGTATCTAGCTAGACCTTTGAACATTTCGGAAATCTGAACAGCCAATTGGGAGAAGGGCTGCGGCCCACTTTGAAGGCCATGGGAGCAGGAGCAGAGGTCTTGAGCTGCCAAAACATGAACCGAGACTTAGGACACTAGCGCCCCTCAGAATAATGGACATTCTATTTGAACTACCATATGTGCAGGAATAAGACTTTTAAATCCTTCATGAATTTGATGGATTAGTGGGACACTAGGCCACCTCTTGGGAGGGGGTACTGATACAGGGCGGATCAGATAATAACATGGTCTATGATCTGTACCAGGGAGACCAAAGGGTGATGCCAATGTTTATAAGATTGCAGCAGGGAGGCGTGATGGAGGAGCCTGTGTCTGGGATGAGAAAAGAGTTGCTTTGTTTGCAAGGACCAGGCTGACCGCAAAGTTATCTTCCGAATTCATGTTAACGACCAGGTGCACATCACAGGGTTAGGAGTTGAGACAAGATGGCGCCTTTTACGGTTTAACCAATTACCTTGCAGCACTTCGAGGTGAAGAGGCTGTTGCCCACATGAGGAGAAGATGATACAACCAATTGGAGAGGGGCACATATGTGACTATTAGTATGTAAATAGACAGTAGCCAGTGAGGTTGGGGGATGAATACTGTTTATTGAATACGTCATGAATGATGATTTTCATGTTTATAAACTGAAGTTCGCTTTGATGGAGAGAGAGAGCTCATGTCACCATTTTCCTTTTTGTATACAAAATAAAGCTCTTGTTCTTCTTGAAAATAGGGCACCTAGCCTTTTTCCCTGGCGGGTGTTTGTCAGGTTGTTGTGGCATTAACCTACACTATGTTTGGTAAGAGATAATCAGATTTTGTAGGTTGAAGTGTGTTTGAGCTCATGCATACTCCTTTCTTTATGGTTTGTTTTGGTTTTTGTTTTGTAATCTGCTCTGTTCTTTTTAGTAGAGGCAGGGATAAAATATTGATCTGTGTGTGTATATAGCTTATTTACATAATGCACGTGTCAATGAAGATTGCAGTGCAGATGATGAAACACCTTTAATGTATGATGGCACTTATAGGTTTGAGACACTGGTTTGATGAACATTGTCAATTAAAAGATTGTCGTACACCCAAGAACAACAGAACAACTAAATTGAACACGTCATTACTGTTTATCTCCTGTTATAATAGTAATTTCCTGAATAACGACATAGCATACTTTTGGTTTGTCGCTTGTATATTTAATAGGTTGTAACTATTTCTTGTCACCCTGCAATGATTCTGTGCAGTTTATTATCTGAAATCAAGAGTATATCTTGATTATTTTCATTTCACATTCCAATTGGTGTTACCTTATTAGTTTTCACCATTTCTCACAGTTGGCCTCAGGCACACATGCTATTGATGTACATTAGGCAATTTATGCTACAAATCGGCTGCCGGCGGTGTATGAAGCAGCTGCTTGTTCATTCGAATAAGTGGTGTGGCTTGACGCCATACGCTGCCTTTCTATAACCTTCACTCTCTGGTGGAGCTGCAGAGGCGCCGCTGTGGTTCTTTGTCTGTATTATAGGGATCATCCAGTGTGGTACAGCGAGGCACTGTCTGTAGAGTTATTGCCCCAGTTAGGGGAGAGCGGGGGGGCCTGAGTCTGCATTAAGTGGTGATTCATCCTCCAGTGACAGACCACGGAGTGCAGGTGCAGCATTTGAGGTATACTGGTCGTCTGAATAAGGACCAGTGTCGGCTATCAACCATGAAAAAACCTTGAGGAGGGGTATTATAAAGACACTCTAAGTGTGGAAGTGAGGTGGTAAGTGAGGAGGCATGTGAAGTCGGCCGAGGGGCTAATATTTTGAGAGAGAGAGGTAAGCACCTCACAAAACAACTTCCAATCTATATCTCTGGTGGGCCTATTTTCCAGCCATTGACCCGTAACTCAACTGGTTTAATTTATTGCTTCAGTCTGTATCTTGTTAAATCCTGATATGGCCTCTCCATCAGCACAAAAATAACAGAGTGATGCAAGAGTGAAGTTGCTTGTAAGGAACACCATGTTTCCTGGTGAATAGTGCTGTTGGGAGCCAATTGTATGGTACACTAATCCTAACTTCAAAAACTGTCTCCTGGCGTGAAGCGCCGCAGAGTGCTGAGAAAATGCAGTTGCTTGCATGAAACTGCATGTTTCGCGGTGACCGTTGCTGTGGGGAACCCTCTGCACGTGCTCTAATCCTCACTTAAAAAACAGTCTCTGGGCACAGAGCATCGCCGTGTGTTGTGAGAGTGCAGTCACCTGCAGTTTGTTTCAGGCTTGCAAATACAAGGGAATCGTCTACATGCCTTCAGTAGCAGAGGAAACACGAGGAGGAGAAAGGTATAAAAGACTACAGCTCCTCAGTTGCTGCATATTTGGTGAGTACGAATTGTTCACTGCGCGCTGTGACAAATGCTTGATTGAGTCCAATGGGACTCGAATGGGGAGTAATATTTTCTGGCGCCCGGCAATGGGCAATTACCGGGCCTGCCGGGGCTGTAATGCTCCGGTAAGTCCGCATTGCCGGGCACCAGAAAAGAAATGACTCCAGCGGCAGCCGTGCCGTTTTTACCGGCACGGCTACCGCCGGATTCATTATGAGGCCCAGTGTCTCCAATGGGAGAAATTGATTTCATTACATGGGAGGAAACCTGGAATTAGGAAACAGCAAACAAGACGTGTGTCCATTCTGAGCCATTACAAACTTCCATGGATCATGTAGCAAAAAACGTGGACAAAAGAGGGGGAAAATTACATAGGTTTTCCCAGTGAAAACAGTTATTCATCCCCCTCCTTCTATAACCGTCCCCACCAATTGACAGCGTCTATAACACTTAATCATTTGGATATGCCTCTAGACACGGCTTTGGACATGCCCCATATAGAGACAACCAATTCCTCACTAGTAGAAAGACGCTTAGCAGAAATCGTTCTATGTGAAAATACCTCTTTTTAAAGGTCTTAAGAGAATAAGACCGATTTATATTGACCGATTTTCTTTTGATCAGAAAACCAGCATTGTAAAGGCATTTTTCTCTAGAGACCTTTAAAATGAGGTTTTCCTTTTTTTTAATATATTTGGGGTTTTCACCCCCCCACCACCACCCAGACCAACCCCCACTCCCCGAAACCAAAACACATACAAACACACAACACACACACCAAAACACACGCACCCACGAACCCCCATCCCTCAGCCCCCATTGTAAATGGGATGAAAGATCATCCCACTTACAAAGGACCCCCAAGGCTATGAAAAAAGGAAGGCTGATAAGGGCAGAATGTAATACACCCTTGACGCATTCAGTGCTACTGGGAGATACCGCCTTGCTTCAAGCATTATACTTGATGCTTCAATCCCTTGTAAGATTGTATTACTAATCAAGGAAGACATCAATCATAATACTTTAGTACTGAGTGAATTGATATCCTTCCCTAAATCAAATTGTTTCTCTGATATTCAAGGGAAGAGAAAAGTACCTACTTCTGCTGGATGCAAGGAAGTCACCGGACACTTATCGGTGAAAGAGAATATTTTGGTAAACTCTCTGCTTACTTATTCCACCTATAATGATTTTGAGGAGTTAAATAAACAACCAAATGAGTGACAAGTGACAATACACAAAATCACAGACTCACAAGGCATGGTGGCAAACCTTGAGTTGACAGAGAGCTGCTGTCCTCTAAGCAGTCAGGGGACAAAACTAATAAGCTAAAGAAGGGGGCAGGCTTTCTACCAGAGTCTACATCTCAAGGTGAGAAAGACGTAAAAGCCAAGCCAAAGAAAGGTAAACTCAACAACAAGAGAAGTTACAGAAAATTCCTCAGTAACCTCCATGTAGAGACAAGCTCAATAATGGTGATAGCGAAGTGGAGTAAAGTGGCAGTTGGCAGGATCTGATACTGCTATGTTTGGCTGCACTGAAAATATCTGTGGGGATTTTGCTTATAATGTATACAGACTTGCTGGTGGAAAAGGTCTGTTTATCTGCAAAAGAACTGCTTTCCCCTTTAAACAAGGCTGAGGACGCTGAGCATACCGAAGTGCTCCGCCCCCCTAATTGAAGGAGTTAAAACCACTCCGGACTGCAAAGCGGCGTGAAGTGGAGTAAAGTGGCAGTTGCCAGGATCTGATACTGCTACGTTTGGCTGCACTGAAGATGTAAGTGGGGATTTTGCTTATAACGTATACAGACTTGGTGGTAAAAAAGGTCTGTTTATTTGAAAAAAAACTGTTTTCCCCTTTAAACAATGTTGAGGATGCTGAGTGAAACGAAGTGCTCCGCCCCCCTAATTGAAGGAGTTAAAACCACTTCGGACCGCAAAGTGGAGGTGGAGTAAAGTGGCAGTTAGCTGGTAGCGGCTGCGGCTACTGCATGAAGTGACAGCCCTAAGGACTTCCTTAAAGAGAAAGGTTGCTGTAAGCGTTCAGTCGCCATGTACTGCAAGTATTGTATGCAGTACTGTTGTAAGCAAGTCAGTCTAATTTGCTAAATCTGTTAAGCCACTGAGAGACTGCAGAGCTTGTCCCTTTGATCTCAACGGCATTCAGTTGAACAAACAGTAAAGAAACTCTGCTCATTGAGCACAACAACAATTGGAGAGTTCTATTACAAGAAAAGAGTTTAAATTTGAACACAATGCAATTATGGAAGGAACACGAGCAATCTGTCTACGTTAGAGTCACTCTCTAACATCAACAGTGCAGCTGCCGAGAGAAAGAGAACCCTTAACACTGTATTGTGGTAATAACAATGAAAACTAGACAGCTAACAAAAGCCATGGAGCTGGAGTTTGATGAAGAAGGCCACCTAACCAGAGAGCAACCCATGATCCACGCTAAACCTGAGCATGGTAATCCGAGAACTCAAAGTAAAAGACCACGAAAGTGGAGTCAGCCAATAGTACCAGGCGTTGATGAAGCAGTCGAGCACATATTTACACATGGCAGATGATTTTAGAGAAGCAAGTCTGACACTTATTTCAACTTCTAATGAGAGGAGGAATGAAATCCTTCCTCGAGCTTTGAAGGAAATAACAGATCGTCTCCGAGTGAGGAGTGGCTCGATGAAGAGTCTCATGATAACGCTTCCATCGAGCTGGAAATTAACTGCCTCAGACCCCTTTCAACAATGACTATAGCAATCACTTCATTTGGAGAAGGATCTTCTCATGTTTTGATCAATCGATCGATCGATGTCCTGCAAACCAATAATTGAATCAGACTCGGAGTATACAGGTAGACTGCATCAGCTCCCAGACTCTCTGCATTCATATAAAAACTCTGAACTCGCAGCCCAATTAGTAAAATACCTTTCTGTTTTGACACAAAACATCTCGAAACAAAAGAGAAAGAGTCTAGCTTCTATACAAAATAGACTCTCAGAAATCGAAGCAAACATGTCTTCTGAGGAATCACCACTGAATCGAGTGTTACCAATGAAAGGAAAGGTGAACACAAGTGATCTTAACACGAAAATTAAAGAGACTGTTGAAAACTGAGAATTTGCCTCAACTCCAGTAACAAATCAATTGTTTGAATCAAGTAACGACCCCTTTGAGAACATCTCAGCTAACAATCAGGAACCCAAAGCCTTGATTAATACCTCTGATTCCAGCCAGGAAGATTCTGATTGGACAAACCGTAGAGGAGAGACTGAATCGACATCTATGAATAATCTTTCTGCAGACTTACAGAGAACCATTCTAGCCTCCCTGTCAATTTCTTGGTCCCCATTTATAAAATTGTATGAGGCCATTAATGTCTCCTTGAAAGATCAAGGAACACTAATTGCAATGCTACAGGCCAAGATGACAACACTGGAGAGCGTAGCTAACAAAGTAGATGCCCGGCTGGATGAAGAGGCAGAGACATCCGTGCAATGGCAGAATCTCTTATACGATCTTGCCTGAACAGACTCTGCTGACAATTCAATACTAATGGAAGCTATTCTGGAAGATTGCAGGTGGATGAGGACAATGTGGAAAAAGTTGCAAACTAAAGACCCACAATCACAAACCTTACAATCGTCTTTGCCGCCTCGAAAACCTGAGGCTACAACTGCAATAGTAAACCTACTACCAGAAGTACAAGGTCCGAAATCTGTACCCAATATATTTTCAATATTTAATGCCAGGGGGAATAAAAGGTGATTGAGTGCCATCGTCCAAAAAAACCAAAATGAAAACTAAAAACCATCAAGCACCAAAGAAAAACAAACCAAATGGTTCAAGAGCATTCGTCTGCAACCTGAGAACCCACCCTCCCTTGTTATTAAATCAATCACCCAAGAGAGCGAGAAAAGAGCTGAAACTAGCTGTAGAAGAGGCTAGCCCTGAACCAGAAGGAATACAAAAAAAGAGAATAAAAAGATAACTATGGTCCCAGAAGCCGTGACCCCAAATAGAGAACAACATCGTGATATGGGAGAGGACAACACATGTCTTAGTGACTTAGTAGAAATCATCGAGCAACAAAGGGATGATGCAAACCGGAATGATCTCACTAGCTCTAAAAGGACAGAAATCGAACGCCTTGCAGCAGAGATAAATAAAGAGAAGACTTGTGAAGGGACGAAGAAAATAGAGATTAAGGTGGATGACCTTAACAAAAAAAAAATAAGGAAGAGAGAGACAAACAATTCCTCACCATGGAACAAAAAAGAAAGAAGCTGGAGCAATTAAATCCTTCCAGACAGGTACCGAATGTTAAAATCCAGCAGTAAAAAATATCTGAAGCTAAACGTAACATACACAAAAATGACGATCTGAAAATTCATCTTGAACGCATTATTAGTGGTCGTAATGCTCTGATCCTAAACAGGAGGAATGTCATGAAATTGTGTCAGCTTATTCCAAGCCTGAGATTTGTATCCACAAATGATATTAAAATAGTAGAATGTATGTCAGAACAAAAAACTGATTGGGTGATATTGCATCTGTCAGACTAAAATGCTCTAATGGAAGGAGAAAAGATACTAAACCATGGAGTCACGACCGAGCTATTGATGTGAAGAGTTCTCAAAATCTATACAAGAATCATCCTTCTGAACAGAGAACTAAGCAAAATATAGAAAGGTCAAGAACAAATTCATCCCGAAATGAAGAAAGAAAATTGACTAAATATCAATCATCAAGCAGAAAGCCACTGGAGGAGAACTATGCGGACCTAAAGAAAATAAGTTTTACTGTTAAGAACAGTCAGAAAGATGATCAAAGTGTTACGCTCACCTGATATCCCCGGGGGCATCTGGAAGGCTCTGAGATCTGGACCCTGGATGCATAGTTGCCCAGTGCTGTATAAAGAATCTGCAATTACAGAAGGGAGGATTTATGATAAATGTCTCTAATGGGTGTATCTCCCACCTCCCTCTGACAGATTCCCTTCCCACTGGGTTCTTTTCTCAACTTAGTTATTTCTAGGGTGAGCTATCCGTCCTGCGTTTCTTGTGCAGGGGCGCTTGACGTTTGTTGGCGAGCTGCCCGAGTTGCTTCACTGGTGCAGGATGCCTTCCTTGGTCCCAGGCCTGCGGTGACCCCGAATCTGCTGGTAGGCAGGTAGTTTTGTTAATTGTAAGTCTTTGTTCTGTTTATGGTGGGAATTTGTTAATGTCTTTATGTCCTTCTTTTCAGGTGCGAAGGTCTTGATGCTGGCGTGCCGGATGGAGAGGCAAGTTTTCTAGGTAAGAGAAAGCGCGAAGCACAGAGCCTTTGTTGTTTTTTAAAGCTAATCTATGTTTTCTTCTTCTTCTCACAGGCCGCAGTGATGCTGCAAGTGGATGAGAGCGTGATGAAAAACAGGCCCCCCGGAATCCGTTAAGGTAAGTACAGCGCTGTGCGGTTGTTTAATATTGAAAGCGAACCTGAATATGTCTCTTTTCCTTTGCAGATGTTGCTGTGGTGCTCCGGATGGAAGCGTGGCGTAGCACGATGGAATTCAGGTAAGGCTGATGGAATTCGATGTTTTGGAAGCGCGCGTTCTTATATTGTTTTTCCCTTTCTCGTTATTGCAGGTCACAATGTTCGAACAGCAGCTGTGGTAGCAGTTCGCCGGAGGTTCTTAAGCTAGTACTCACAGGTGAGTGATGGTTCTTCTTCTCTCGGTTTCCACAGATTGCAGCCCAGTTGAGATGCTGAGTGCTGGATGGTGTTTTCTCAGGTGAGACAGAATAATATTGTTCTTGTTCTTGCAGGATTACAGGAAGATGCTGAAGACCAGGAGCTGGACACGGTGAGCGTCACGCTGCTGATTGCAGAATAACATGAAGCGTGTTCTGCAGTCAGGGTGTGGTTAATATAGCCCAGGTAAACTAGTACCAGGGAAAGTAGTTCCAGGTCTGCCACACCCAGACCGCATGGCTTGGTTCTTAGAACTAGACTGTGTGGGTGCTTCCATGTTGGATTTAAAGGCCCATGTACATAAATGGGACCTAGTCTGAACAGCCCTTTCTTCCTACATATGAGCCTGGTGCCAAAGGTGCCAGGAGCCCTTTTGCAGTGGTTTTAAGGCCCTCAGGGTTCTGGTGGGAGCCTGCTTGTGGCACAACTTGTGCCCGCTGTTAGGCAGAAACCTGTGCAGTTCCCTTAGGGACCACTGCAAAAGATTTAAGACTACAGGTGTTTGGCAGTAAACCCACTTGGTAGCAGTCTGTACCACACAGATTCACTTGGTAGCTGTGGCTGAGCAGTCAGACTTCCCTCAAGAAGAGTTAGGCAGTATGCAGAGTATACACAATAGGTACAGAGACACAGTAGTACAAACAAACACTGACCAGAGCTTTGGTGTAAAAGTATATATTTATTTATTTAAAAACACACTTGTAGTTTACACTAGCAAAAACGAGGTAAGTAAATTCAACACACAGTCACTACCATATATATATACAACCCTATTCACTTATTAGACAAGTCTTAGTGAGAAACACCACTTATTTTCAGACAGAGGTGAGCGCTTAACATAAGATGACAGTCTAATAAGTTGTAAAGAAAGGGAGGGAAAAAGGCAGAGTTAAAGAAGCACACAAGTTTCAATACTTTCTCAAAGAACCACAGTAAGGCAGGATAGGCAGAGTTCTACTGGAGAGCAAGGAAGTCAATTGCCAGGCCCACTCTTGGAGAGAGCAAGCAGAAGGGGTCCAGGTTCACACAGTAGGGTTATGCCCAAAGAGTCTTGTAGATAGTTCGTACAAAAAGGATGAAATTCAAGTCAGGCAAAGTTAGCTAGGTTGTCCCAGGCTAGCCCAGGTTAGAAAGTCGAGGCTTTACTGTCACCCCGAACAATCTGTCGCAAGGGAAGCCAGGCGGGACACAGTACCTTAAGTGGGAAGGGAGCTCCAGCGGGGGCAGTTGTTCCTGGCAGCAGGTGCAAGTCGGTGTTTCATCCAGAGGAAGAAGAGGTCTCGCCGTGGAGGAAAGATGAAGTTCGTTGCACTGCCAGGGAAGAAACCAGCCGCTGAGTCCTCCGGTTAAAAGGTACTACCCTTCTCTTTGTGGTAGTGGTAAACCGTGGTATTCCGGTTGCCGGGGTGCTTGGCACGGTCAAGGCGGCCACAAGATGCTCCAGGGAGGTGAAACGAAGGCAAAACTGTTTATCCCCACCAGTCAAAGGAAGAAGACTCTCTGGACGGGAGATCTCCTCTGTCGTCGGGAAAAGTGGTGAGACGGTTCAGCAGGGCTCCACCGGTGGTGTCGTCGTTGCAGGTCGGCTCAGCTTCTCCCTCCTCGGATTCTTAGGTCCTGTGGCGACTTCTGAAGTTCCAGTCCCCAAAGCCCTGCTTTTATGCAGCACACCCCCATTCACTCAGCCTAGCTGTCAATCAAACATGCTAAGTGGTGAGCCGGCCGGCTCTCCACTTGGGCCAATCACACAAGAGTGTGACTTGAGTTACCAAGGTAACTCAGTCCAGGGTGCCTAAACCCCCTCCATCACTCCCTGTGGTACCCAGACAGAGTGGCACCACTTTTAGAGGCTTCTGTGGAGAAGCCCGCCAAAAAGTGGAACAAAGGGCTCGACTTGGGTTGGAGTCACAGAAGAGAACACAAACGCCATTTTAGAATAGAGTTCTGGCAGAAAATACCAACCGGTGAATTAATATTAAATAAATAAACCGGCAGTATATTCGAGGCTATAAGAATTGAATAATTAAAGTTGGTAGCCTCGAACAATGGGAAAATCCCATAGAGATATATTCGCTGTCGAATATAAAAAGTAGTATCCACTGCCACCAGCCAAAACTCGATCAGGAGGGACGGAGACGTGCCCCCTCGAACAACAGACCCCGGGGCAATCGAATTGCCCCGACCAGTACGTCCACAATATGATGGTTTGTACTGGTTTCTGTTCATAATTTGGGACTAGCAAAGCCAATGGTGACTTTACATGCCCTGGGAGACAGTAGTCAGTCCCAGGGTATGGAGTCTATGATGGGGGGTCGCTACGACACCCCTGGGTTACGGCACGGAGGGTGCTGTGTAACCCACATAAAAAAACACTTGAGACCCTATGGAGTAAAAGACCCCATAGCCCATAAAACACATGGAAAGTGAAAGGAACACCTCAAATCATGTCTAAGAGTGGAAGCAAAAGAATCTCACTCTTAGCAGGAGAGAAAAAAATAAACCCCAAAAATCCAGAAAAGCTGCTGGGGGACTCACTAGGTTTGGGGAATTAGCCTTACAGAGAATTCTCCCTGACACCCGCTCACAGTGGTCATGACACAAAGAGAACAGCAGGAGTTTCACGAAAATTGGGAGTGGTTGCAGGAACGTTAGCCCGAAGATCTCAGAAATAGATTACACCAAAGGACGACATTTCAGAGATCTGGCTTGCATCTTGGAACACAAGGGGGCACACATTTCTGTTTATGAAGAAGAAAATGAACTGCACAAGTACAAAATCATTTGCCTTCAGGAAACCTGGCTCAGGAAGGTACCTTCGGATGTGAAGCATATCTCAACCCGGCCAGTAAAGGTCTAACTGGACAGACCGTATTCAGGTCTACTCACACTGATAAAAGTAAACTCAATATATGAAGTGACAGCTCACTTTACTACCAATCCTTACATGCAATTCTTACATTTGATTAAGAAAGACCAGCATAACCAGAGGACACTACTTTCAATAAACGCGTATTGGCGAGTGAACTCGGAATAAGAAGTCAACTTTGTCCAAGCAATATGCAAGGAGATTGATCGAGTCTTGGCAGATTGGAAAGAACCACAAATTATAATCTGCAGAGACTTCAATATACACCTATTAGATAATGAAGGCCGTCCCAAAAAAGAAAGCGAGTTGTCAGGAAGACACGTCATTGGCACCAAGAAACAACTTTGAGAGACCTAATGATGCTAAACGACCAGACGTCGGGAGATATTCCTGGTCGTAGCACTTGGGGAAGGAGCTCCAAAAGATATTGCTTAGACTATTATTTCATCTCTGGTAGTTTGACAGAAAGAATAAGATCCCTAGAAGTAAAATAACAAATACGAAGTGATCACGATTTAGTTTCAATAGCAATTCAGAAGGATGAAGTGAAGCGTGACAGAATGGACTCAGTCGAATTATCATGGGCCAAAAATAGGCTGTGAATTGGAAAAAGAGATATAATGCTGTTTAGTGCTGAATTTAAAAAGGCAGTTGGTATGGATAGAAAACAAGTGGACTACAATTGGATCCTCAAAGACTTTTCTAAAGCGAAGAAAAAAGTTCAGAAGTAGCCTCGAGAGGAGTTACAAGCATACAATCCAGAAGTTAACAAAGAAAAAAAATCCTTCGGAAAGACTTGAGAACAATTAAAAAGAACAACCTGCCAGAATGGATTGAACTAATTCAGAAAAGGAAACAGAGGTATAAAAACTGGTTAATAGCAACAAAGTCTTTAAGACCACTGGTGAATGCGGAACATATGCTGAAAATTGTCTGTAGGAAAAACACCAGAGATCTCTGGGAACTAATGGAGGAACCTTCAGAACAAACTTCATGCTAGGACAGGTCAGCGAAGTAAATTGGAAGAGTCACTTTTCAACCCTCTTCTCTGACCCTGGAAATATACAAATAGTTGATACTCTGTGTCCAAGTAAAAAGTGGGCAATAGATATTGAAAGAGAAGATTTGGTATTGAGGATAAAGGCCATAAGTAACTCAAGAGCCGCTGGTTCTGACAATACATCCAACTACCTTCTAAAGAAAAATCCAGAAGAATAAAGTGAGATCTTAATGCAAATTTTTGAACAAGTTTTGCATACAAAGCAGGTCCCAGATACATGGTGCGAAGCAATAGTGGTTCCCATTTACAAAAAAAGGTGAGAGAACTGACCCTTGTAACTATCGGCCGATAGCGCTGATGGATTCGATGGGTAAGCTCTATGCTGCTATTTTGTTAAGCGATCTAACAAAATGGGCCACCATCTCGAAAAGATTAGATCAACACCAAACAGGATCTGTGAGAGGGGTCGGAACATCATTAAACCTCCTCACAATTGGTATCTTAAAACTGAGATCACTGGAGTCAAGATCTTGCGTTTATATGGCTTTTCTAGATAAAGAGCAAGCTTTTGACTGTGTAAACAGGGTAAAATTATGGGCGAAACTTAAAAAGTGCAATTGCCCTCCCGACCTACTGGCCCCAATTCATACTCTGTATAGTAATACGTTAATACAAGTCAGACTGTCAAACACAGGAGTGCTTTCTAAGAAGATTCCGATGCATAGAGGAGTAAAGCAAGGCTGTGCCCTTGCTGCTCTTCTATTTAATCTGTACATAGCAGACTTGGGAGAGTTGCAGAAGGAGGTGAAGGTTTTTCTTCCTAAATTAAATGGGAAACCCATGCCTTGGGCCCGCTATGCACATGTCTTTGTTTTTATGGATTTAACACTGATAGGCCTGGAGAGGAGAATCAACTGCTTCCTTAAGTTCTTAGACATCAACAACATGAAAATCAATGACTATAAATCAAAAATATTAACCATGACTTCTGCGCGTCACCACCAATGTACTGACCAAATATGGTGGATTGGCGACAAAAAGATTGAAGTGGTGAATACTATAATATATCTAGGATCAACTAAAAGTATGTAAAATTCTCTCTAATTCCACTACTGTCATTGTACCGACAGGAAGTAGTCCCTACACTTACGTATGGTGCAGTGGGATTGTTGAAATGACCCTGGAAAATGTGGGCGATACTATAAGGATTGTTCTGGCGAAAATGCATACACCTGCCAAATACACTTCCAATAGCTGTGATCCGACAAGAACTCAGAATATAACCGTTAGAGAGCATTGTCTTATGGAAGTCTATGTCCATATTTCGGAAATGACGAATGGCTGAAAAAGAATTGCCTTTTGAAATGTTTGAGTGCTTGGAAAAGACCAACGACAAATTCCTAAAGGATTGGAGTGAGAAAATTGAGTTAGTAATGAGAGAAAGAGATCTTGAGGGAAAACAATTAATCACCAATCCCATGAAAGTTATCTCCAAACATTGTGTCCATGCTTGGAGATAGAATGCAAAGGATTAAACCAACTAACTCGATACTTGCAAAAGTTCCTCTCAGCATATTACAGAGACTTGTTGTTGAGAACATGATTAAACATCCTTAGCACAAGACAAATAGAGCTAGAGAGAAAGATGATACCTCCAGAAAAAGCTTTTTTTCGCCAATTCAAACAACTGGGAACAATAGAATCGTTAAATCATTTGGTCATCTCTTGTCCAGCATTATCCAATCTGCGGAGTATCCATCTTAAAAAACATCAATTGATACATAGCATTGAATTAGACAATCAGTGGTGGGAGTGGATGCTTATATGAGAGGGTATAAGCTACTGTCTAGGGTTCCATGTAATAATGTCGCCACAAAAACCTTGCCATGCAAAAATATCACCGAAAAATTGCCATTTTTTGTGGCGACATTATTGCATGGAACATGTGGGGGACACCCCCGCAAGCCCCAAACTTTTTTTTTCTTTTTTTTTTTTTCTTGCCCCTGTCCCCATATATATGGTCACCCATATAATATCGCCTCAACCTTTTCCCGGCGATATTATTTACGGCGACCATATATATATGGAGATAATATTACCTGATACCCTGTCTAGAAGTATTACACTTCATTGAATCCATTCTATCCTTATGAAAGTATTTGAAGTTAACATAGCTGCTTACTCTGCTGACCTTTAGTGACAATGTGATCCCTAAAGTATTTCAAAATCTGAAGCTGGCCCAGATATGTCTTCCTTTTGAACTGAACCTATGACTTTAGTAACTCTTTGCGATCTCCACCATAGCAAGCAAATTTTAATTGACATAGTGCATGTTAGGAAATGAATAAGGAAAAGAGGAGTAACGTAATGTAAATGGTTGCAATAACTTTTTTGTACATTGTGATGTTTTATAATCAAGTTAACCAAAACACATTATAAAAAAAAAGAAATAATAGTGATAGCTGAGATGAATAATGATGTTGAGCAGACAGTAAATAAAAATGGGCACACTAAAAAGAAAACAGTTTATGAACCACTGGGAACAAAAAGAAAAAGGTCTCAAGGAAGGATAAGCCAGCAACTGAGGCTCAATCTATGTTACCTTTCTATACAGGAGGACCAAAAATCATCAGTGATTTCGGTTTATGATTGTGACCATTGTCTGGATGTTGCTCATGAGAAGGTTACTATGGTAAAAGACAATTGATCGATGCCAGATGGCTACCCTTCCTTTGCTGATGCTTTGAAAAACTCTCTGAAGGTGCAAATGCAAGTTTGTTCTTATTTAACCACAAAAGAAGCAGGCAAGGAGAAGAATCCTCAGCAAACTCAGACCCTAGTCATTGAACACATTTTCAGAGACTCTGGGGAATTGATCTTAAACAGGCAAACCCTGTTGAAACTTCTGCCAGTGATTTTGGCTTTGATAACAGTGGTATCAGCCAATATTAAGCCAGGCTGCTTCATCTCTCCATTGTGAACAGACTTTGTAGCTATTTACTTCAACACCAGAATTGTGGGAAGTTTAATTTTGAAGGAAGTTGACTCACCCCAATCATTGGGTTTTGATGTTTATCTCAATGAAAATGTGGGGGCTGTGGGTTAGAACAAGGTTTTACGACAAAGTCTTGATACAAGAAACAATATCAAATCCAGGAATCCAAATGAGCTTAGAACCTGTTTGATTTTAACAAATGGTTCTAGGAAAGTTCATTGGGGGATTCTGAACAAAGGGAAGGGAATACAAAGAATGACTGTCAGTACCTGGAATCTCGTGGGGGTTCTTAGGGTTGGACATATCACTGCTAGGTGTGGAATCCTGTGAACCAGAAAACATGTGACACCCTGGAGTCTCCAAGAAAAATGGAAATAATAAAGGTTACACCCTCTCCACAGTCATAGCAAAAGGGGGAAGCCATTGTTTTTGGAACTTGGACTCGTCCTTCTCTCAATTCCTGCATTAGAGACAGAAAGGATTTACTACCATGGAATATATAATTCCGCAGGCTAGATATCCCCACTAAATACTTACTAATATTATTGTGGGACTGGGTTTTGAACCAATCGTAGTTGTGGAAATTACTGGACTTAATTCACACAAAGAAACAGGATGAGTGGTTAAAAGTGTAAAGGGACAGTACATAAACAAATTCACACCAGGGCAACAATTATAGGGGACATTCTAGGATTGTCTCTATGAAATCTAAATCTCCTTCTATCCCTCCCTAACATATATATATATATATATACTCACGGTGCAAGACATGAACATGGATGTCACAGTGGGGAAGGAAGGGAAATTTAAGGCGATGGACCAGAAAACTTCATCTGTTGCTCAGATGCCGTGTTTGTCGCGTCTCTGTTCTTGTCCAAGCGGAAGCAATGTCAAACCAGGCACCATTGTGGATATAGGCACCAGGCAAAGGGACGTCGCGAAAGCAGCAGTTTTGCCCATGTTAGTGAGTCCCGTCAGGGCTCATTCCTAACAATGACTGGAGCTGGCTAGCTGCCTCCTTATCATTGAGATCGGAGACGCTTTTTGACCATTTGAACCTTTACCCATGAAAAGATACAACTTTTAAGTTGGAACTCTCGAGTCTTCCATAACTTTCTTACTAACGACACCAAGCCAGTAGACATTGCAAAATACAACATCATCTAATTACATAAAGTGTGGTTGTAGACTCCCCCAGGATTTGAAGGATACCCAATTTATCAAATCGGTGTAAAAAAACATCTGGGGTCTGAAAATCAAAGAATGCCAAACAAATGGCACATTTATTTTGGCTATAAGCCTTGAAAAATACGCTTACCATCTCCTTCTAGTAAATGCCTCCTGGAATCCTGATAAAAACAAATGAAGGAAAGGTATGTGAAGCCTTAAATGTTCTTTTCTTCATGGAACGTAGATGGCATAATCATTGCTGGTGATTTGAATTGCCAGGGACCTGATATAGACGACTTAGATGGGTGCAAGGTTAATCCAATTTTTAAATAACCACTGGAACAAACAGGTCACAGCTTGGGTATATCTGATGGATAACTGGAACCTAACAAAACTAAATAGTAATGTGAAGGGGGATATCCTAGCCCAGCTCACAAGGAGAAGGTGCAAGTGTCATTCAGCAATCAATTACATCTATAGATCCAAGACTTCGTTCAACAGAATAGTTTCACTACCAATACAAGAAACATCTAAAAGTGATCATTCCTGTTTAGCAATGCTTATGATGGTGCCTCGTGAATCTGAAAGTCAACCTCCAGTTGAGTAACAACCTACGAAGTAGTGTTGTAAATTTAGACAGATTACAGTATTTGATCCACAACAAAGTGGATAGAGTGACTTCGGAAAAGTCTTCCGTGGCCAATTATAACCCAAATTTGAAATGGCTTCTAAAAGAGTGTTCAGCACAGACTTCGACAATGAGAGCACATAGCTTTGATTGCAAAACAGCAATGAAGAAATGGTCACGAAGAAAAGAAATTACAGTGATCAAGTAAGATAAACAATTGCCATTAGATGCAGTCTTGGAAAAAATAAGGAAGCTTAAACAAAAACATAAGAATTGGATTAAGCATCATAAGGTCACCAGGAATCTGAGAGATGGAGCCAATATATTGCCAGTAATCTGCAAAAAAAAACCATTCAAACATGTTGGGACTATGTAAACAATTTGGCAGCAAAGAGTAACACAGCACACATTAATCCCCTTGCAGAAATCACATGGGTACACCATTATAGAAGCATCTTCTCTAAGGCCCTCTCTACCAAGTATTTACCATCATGGTGAGATTTCTTTACGACGAAGGATGTGGAAAGAAAGAACATCAAGAGTAAAGATTCAAGGGCCCCGGGACCAGATAGCCTGTCTAATGCAATGGAGACAACCGAAATTATGGGCTCAATGGCTCCAATCCATCTATCTAAACATCCTTCAAGAGAATAGACTACCTAAGTCATGGCATTAAAGTTATGAAATCCCCTTTTCCAAGAAGGGTGACTCAAATCTACCTGGGAATTTTCGCCCAATCGCCTTCTGGGATTCTTCCAGCAAGATCTTTGCCTCCCTGGTCCTGGATGATTTGGTTAGGTGGGCCAGGGAGGCAAACATGCCATCAATTTATCAAACTGGGTTCAGGAAGGGCATGGGGAAAGACTTGAAAGGCCTCATATTAAAACTATTGGGTCAAATTTTATACGCAGACTTTATATATATATATATATATATATATATATATAGTCTTTGATGGAGTCGATAGCCATTGATTATGGAATAAACTGTGGTGTATGACTATTTCGTAGAGACTAGTAAAAATAAGAATGCTCTTATATTCTGATATCTCAGTCCAGATTAGAACTAATATGGGAGGTTCATACACAGAAGAAATTATCACCAGAGTGGGCTTGCGGTAAGGCTGCATATTAGCTCCTTGCCTGTTTAATCTGTATATGAGTGATGTAGGAGGTAGACTCTATAAGATCTTTTCCGCCCACAATTGGGCACCTACATCTCAGCTATCTGGCATTTGCAAGGACGTGGTAATCTTCGAACGGACCAGCACTTGCTTGCATGGAGGCTTTTCAAAAATGGTGAAATATCTCACCATCCATAATTTAAGGTTTAACACCAAGACGACAGCTGTAATTGGTCTTTACAAAGTGAAAGATTGGAGCAAGCTGGTATATAGATGGTGAAGAAATTCAAGGTGGAAATTCCATTGTGTACCTAGGGTATACGATTAATAACACCATTAACACCATAGATACAAAAACAAGGCTTTTAGGGAAATTGTCAGCCTTGGTGGCACAACTCAAAACAATTTAAGCCAAACATTGTAAGTACACTTTAATACCGCTTATCAACTATTAGAAACTAAACATTCTTCTGATGCGGATTAGAAATAATGGACTTACCCAAGAAAAAGATCTTGACCATATATAAAGCATCATATACGAGAAACCTTCCAAACTGTGTTCCCATGACAGCCATAAATACAGAATTAGGTATTGAATCAATCCACTCCTATGCCTCATTAAGGGAACATAGGACTTTACACAAAATATGAAATCCCCCAGAAGCATCACTATAATAAAGAGCTAGGAATGATGTTAAATAATAAGAGCTCCAATACTTAAAACCCTGTTCATAATGAGTCTATGAATGTTTTAACAGAAATAGGAGCTAATAGGGAGCAGATAATATTCAATTACTTGCGAGTCAAATGGAAAGTTCGAGAATTTGAATGGATAAAGCAGTGTGTCAAGCTAGCTCAATATAGCTCCTTGAAGGACTACAGAAACACCATGCTACGTTCTGACACACTTCCTGGTTACCTGATGTGCCCAGTTAGTCCTACATATATCTACAGGTTTTTATGCTCTTCATAATTAACCAATTGTGTACCTTTGGGGTCCAAGAAGGGGTACACCCAGTAATGAACGTATATTTAAAATTCCAGGGATAATGGAAAATGTGAAACATTTGCCCCTATTCTGCCAATGTATCCTTGACATACATAACAAACTTTTAAGAAGATTTCATACAGACATACAGATAATAGATGATGGGTCATTATGGGGTGGATTACTAAATGAAGAACGACAGAGTACTTATCTGGCAACAGTCCATTTTATAAAAGTATGCTACAAGTTATTGGGTGAACTACAATCAAATGGTGCTAGGTAGCAAGATGATGATAAATTGTTCATGCATGCAACTATAAGATTGGTTGAGATTATAAACCAAACCTGTAGGTGACAATTCTGGTACTGTGCATAATGTTGGGTGAGCAAATGATGTACCTCGGTTGGAGTGTGGTACCAATATCTTGTTTATGTTTATGCTTACGAGTAGGTTCTCCCAATTATGAGTGACAAAGGATGGAATATTAACTTTTGAACTAAGGGTTTTTGTGCTAGCATTATATTATTATGAATGTTTTTTCTACTACCTATTTTAACATTTTAATAGTAAGAATGAATGACTTAATGCAATTATGTACTTTTGTATTTCAGTATGAATTGTATGTATTTTATGAATAAAGCTTTTGCTAAACCAATATAATAACATATATATAAATACAAATAAATATATGCCTACGAGTTCGGCAATTGTTTGTGTGCCTGTCTCTGCATGTGAATGTTTTCTGCAAGATTTATTTGTCTTATTGTGGATGTAGGAGTTATCTGAGGGTGTATTATGGGGCTGTTAGTAAGATTATTTGTCTTACTATGTATATTTCAGTAATCTGAGTGTGTATTATGGGCTGTTAGGGGGCACAGATTCATATCTTTCAGGGGTAGAAGTGGGGTTGGTTGTTGTTTCCTGTTGTTGGTGGGATGTAATAATCGCAAAGTCTATGTGGCATCAAGCCTGTTTTTGCTATGGATGTGGAAGGGTAAGGTGTGTTATGGTGAGCCTGACTTTTTCCAAGGGCACTTGCCAATACAGGTATATCTGGAAAACACAAGTTGGGGGTTGTATTATTTTTCCATTGTGTATGCTTATATTGAAATATTGAATTGTATATAAAAGTATCATTTAATAAGGATGTGGAATCCATTGCAGTACATTGGGTCTTTGCAATATTTTGGGCTTCAAGGTTTTCATTAACGTTGGCACATTGGGGTGCACATGAAGGTGGATCGCTAAGGAGATATTTGCATTTTGGGATGTAGCAGTATTTGTTTTTGATATGTTGCTAATAGTTTAAAAATGGCACAGTAGTAATTTAAACGTAGTTGTTTTGGTGTGTGTTTTAATAAGTGAAAGTGCTTGTTGGTCGAAGAGATTATTGTAAGTGATGTGTGTGAGTGGTGTGTGAATCAGTGTGGAGAGTTGGCTATGGGGATTCCTTGTGATAAGGTAACAGCTTTGTCAGTGGGTGTTTAATGAAAAATGGGTTTAATGCACGTGATGATTTGTGCCTTTTGAAATAGACAGTTGGACTGCGATGCATGCTTTTTCATAATTGCATATTTAGTAGGTTGCGTGGCGTGTTTCAGTGTGTTATTTGGTATTCAGTACAAATGTAAAGTATGTTTTATGAAATTGCACATTAGTGCATTAAATGTATTTATGTGATGACCTGTTAGGTTGGAATGTGAGCATAGCTGTCCGGTTTCCAAGTTCCATGTGTGACACCTCGAGTCAGTTGTTTTTTTGCCACTGCATGATGGGACTTGGAGTTTCATTTTTCCTATTGTAAGCATTGGCCGATATGTTTTAGTATGCAATGTGAAAACCCAAGACCGGCTCGAGGTGTCAGGCATGGAACTGGGAAACTTGACAGCTATGTGTGAGTGAGTGCTGGGAGGGCTGGGTTTGAGGATTCACTGTTATTGGTGTGTTTTTGAATTTAGTTACAAGATCCTTTTGGGAGTGGCAATAAAAAATGCTGCGGGTGGCTCTAAAGGCTGTATTTTGGGTATGGAATGTGGGGATGTTCAAGGTGTTCTAATTTCCGTGCAACTGTGACATCCAATTACAAATCTATTTTCTTCACGCAATCTTGTTTTGTGGTATGTATTTTGTAGGTGAACATTAGAATAAGTGTGTCTCATGTTTTGGTGTGTTGTTTAATACACTGTACAACTAAGATGTGTTTGAGGGATTTCCATGATGGTATTGAAGCCCTGGCTTTTTTATTTGTATTAAATAAGAACATTATGTGGGGTAATCCATCTCAGAAAGGGTGCCCTGCTACATCAATCTCCTGATCTGCAGCACCTTTCCTTCTGTGGCACAGAACAGGTTCTGAGGTCTCATGTGCCGTGTTTGACAGCTGCTTTGACACAAGGTTACTGCACTGTTTAACTGCTGCATATCTGATCCAAAAACATGATATTTGTGGGGGTATACCTTTTGTGCCAGTGAACTCTCTAAGATTAAGGCATCCCTGGTTGGTATAGTGACTTGTAGTGATTTGATGTGGCTTTGATAACTGTATGCACTATCATACTCATGTCAACTCTGTTAGCTCAAGTTAGCCATGGGAAGGCTATGTGAATTCACGACCAGACTACCTGTCTTGGCTTCAGCAAAATTGATATCAGCCTCATGTCAACCCTGTCATCTCAAATTAGCTATAGAAAGGCTATCTGGATTCATGGACTATCTGTCTTGGCTTCAGTAATCAAGAAAATAAGGAGGAAGGCTGTGTCTTTTTATTTTCAGGGAGGTTGGATAACGCCTCTCCTCAAGCCCAGAACATTTTCAACGGGAGATATCCTGGTAAGCATGCTTCAAAGCCTTGCACGAGGGTATTGCATGCCAGAAGGCCTTTGAAGCTGCAGGCTTGTGAAGGGGGTGGAGTTAGAGTAGCCAGAAAGAGCTGAAGGGAACTGAGGGAAGGTTTCATCATCTTGCTTTTGTGTGTGTCTCTCTCTCCTTCCTGTCCACTGCATTTCATGCAAGACAAAGCACCCCAGATATGATGCAAGAACGCAAGGGTCACTTGTAACAGCAATGAAGATTGTATCCCTTACTGCAGGCTCGCATTTATCAAATCGCCCATGCACTTTCACCTTTATAGGTAGGGGGGTCTCCCACTCTATCCTTAACTAATTTTGGACTCATATCAAGATAAGAAGAATTATTGGGACCTTTATTAGGAGTGCAGTCCATTCGAAAGTCCTCCATTTGTGAGGTGAAGATAGAGTGGCTCCAAGGCAGCAGAGAGCTCTGTCAACTATGACAGACCAAGGTCTGCACTCTGCCAGCTGAACCAGTACCCAGGCTCCTCAATGGAGGTAAAGGACGGCTGCAGGTGCCAGCTACGCTCCCTGGATTGGAATTGAGAAAAACAGGCTCACCTTGTCCCCAGCGCTCCTGGATTTGGACTAGCAGCACCAGAGAAGTCAAAGCAGCTGGATTCCTGTGTTCTGCTGCTTTGCATCAACCTCGAGCCAGAGTTGACTGCATTAAAATCCTTCAAACCATTCGGAACTGGCAATACTACTTTTGGCACTCTCACTGCATCTTCAAAATGCTACTTCATGAAATCAGTTTGCTGCCACATTGCACCAGCAGAGTTCCCCACTGCTCTGGCTTGAACAAGAAGCTAACTACTGAGGAAGTATTTGAACTGCTATGTCTTCAAACTACTACTAACTAACTTTGATAAATTGTATTGCTTAAACCATTTGTCTCGATTTATCCGTCAGAAATGTTTCAAAGATGTTTCCTAGCCTGGGCTCACAATATAGTGTACATTGGTCCAGCAATTTAAAAATCATAAAAAGATTTTGTTTTTTTACCAATTACTTTGGATTTCCAATAGTTAAAAATGTTAATTAAACAAGGTCACAGCAAAAACCACTGGATTTATTTGAACCAAATAAGAAACAAGCTGGTCACAAAGCGGTCCAGAAATGCCTTTTGATGGTATAGTGTATGTCCGCCCAGTAGTTTCTGAAAACCTGAACAGTTTGAACCCAAGAAAACCTGTATATCGTCCATGGTACATTGCCTAAGTGAGGATTTTCATGGAAATCAAAGAGGAGGAAATAAAAAAACCTCTGAAAAAGTCTTGCAGTAAAATCTTGCGAGTACATGTGGCTGGTCACAAAAACTCTTTTCAAAATGTATGCTAAAAAATGCAATATCACAGACACACTTGTTCCAGTTCCTCATTATAACTAAGTGCCTAATGACCATGGTCAGTACGCCACAAACCCTTAGTGGGGAAAACTTAAATGGTGCTTAGATTAGAAACATACTAATCATATTGATTTTGACATCTGTGAGGAAATTATAAGAATACAACTTTAATGATACCAGTGGGGTGAGATGTAGCATAAGAAGACCCTTGGCATTCAGTGGAAACACTTCAGTTGAAGTGACGTTAAGGTGGTGGTTTAACGTAACAAAACCCCTAAAATGTGGTAAGTTTTGGAATCCTGGTCCCATTAAACCTGTTGTGCTGCCCATGAGCATACTGATGACATCACAAATCACACCACTTATGATAACACGTATTACATCATCAATGACATCAATGGAAAGAAGAGCACATGATGACATCACAGAGGTGAGAGCACCTCATATTATCACAAGAAACTGCCCGTCAGTAAAGAAATTCTCTTTATTTCAAGACATATGTCAAACATATATATTTCACATCCTACCTTGCTAAGGGCCAGCAATTCGTTCAAATGAATTCTGCCAGATCACCAACTCTATCCATCATCTGTGGAAGCCTACAAGTATCCATCCTCTCCCTCCTGATCTTTGATCTTCAGCTTTTACTTGGAACTGCTCAAAACTCTACTGGCTCCACACAACATCAACATCCACCAAAACACAGATGACGCACAGCTCTGCCTCGGGATAGCCTCCATCGATCCCATCTGGAGGTTTAAGGCCTGCCACACATTGATCCAGTACTGGATGTCCAGCGCATACTTGAAGCTCAACCCCTCCAAAGCCTAAGTCCTACTGCTAACCAACAACACAGAACATCCTGACATTCAGACCTAGCTCTCTGCTATGACCATTGAGGGCATCACACACCAGCGGACCACCTGAGCCAAGTCCCTGAGGTTTTATATCGACAGACATCTCATCATTAAGGAGGATATAGCAAGGAAGACACAAGCGGCTCAAACTAATTTTCTCTCCTGGGGAAAATCAAGTCATTCATCCCAGCAGACAGCTTCAGATCTACTGTCCAAGCATTGGTCCTCGCCCACCTGGCTGGTGACAATTCCCTCACTAAGGTTTTCCGGCGACCACCCTTGCACCCATGAGATGGGTCCTACATTATGCACCATAACTCAAACAACTCTGCACATTCAACCACCTCATCCCGACCCTCATCAAACTGCACTGGCTCCTGCTGCAAGTACGAGTCACCTATAAATCATACGGCATTACCCAGAATGGCTCATTTGGATGGCCTGGTGGGGCCTGTGGCTTGGACGAAAGCCAGGCAGTGTGGGCAGTGGTCATGGCCACAGGCCATGGCTAGTGGACCACAAACCTGCTTTGGTGGTAAAGTTGCGAGAGCCTACATTGGGTGGCTTGAAAGGTTTTAGGGCTTGAACTTACATACCTCTGGAAATTAGGTATTAGGCCTTAGCTTTTATCAGTGTGATCTAGTTTCATTGATGTCATTGATGTCAACTGTGATGCCCTCAGTGTGCATAGTGATTGCCGCGCTATAGTTAAGATAAAACCAATTTGCTTTGACTTTTCTCAAAAGTCTATTACAAATAAGTTTTGACTTGCTGTATGGAACTGGCTGACATTTTCCAAAAAATGTCTCACAACGGCACCTTCAAACCGGAAATGTTAGAGAAAATGCATCCAATGTTTCAAAAGGTATTGAGCATTGAATGTTTTTGACCTACATCCGTTCATTTTCCTAGAGGTAGAAAAGGGCATATTTTGAACCGGTGGACAGTGCAAACCACTGGACTGATTTGCGCCAAATAAGAAACAAGTTAGGGACAAAGCAGTACAGGGATTCTTTTTTGGTTTAGTGTAAATCTCTTCAGTAGTTTTGTGAACATTCTGACAGTGAAGTGGTAACTCCAGAAAAAGGTGTACTTTCACTTGGTCCCCCCTGCGAAGACCAGGATAGTATTTAAGCTCCTCTTACCAGTCCATAAGGGTTTCCATGCTTGATGCCCTCTCTATAGCAATAATCAGATGTTTAAATACAGCCGCTCACATGACCTGAGATCCTGAACAACCCTTCCTCGCTTCACCCCCTGCTTTAAGCAGACATCAGTTCTGGGACGAGCCTGTTCTACCCATGTGATTAAGCATTGAAATCCACTCCCTCCAGAGAACTGTAGTATTACTGGCTTGTTGACCTTCAGGAAATCTATACTGGTCTAAGTCTCCCGGATTCTAAATATCTCTCATATATTCACTCTTATTGTCTACTGAATGGCAGAGCCCCACAGATTGCAAATATAACAACGATAATGAAATATAATGTTAACAACATTTCCATGTAAAATCATTGTAAGCCAGTCTAAATTCAGATGAAGAATATTCAGTAAAGAAGCATTATACTTAAAAGTCTAATATTACATCCTTGCATAAATAATTTTACTAAAAAACATGATCACGTTTTGCGATATTTACACCAAATGGATTTTGTAACTGAAACTAATAATCAATCTAGCTTCCAATTCTCTCAGCATTAGTTCTTGCTTGCCCCTGAGAGGATGTTGCTTGACCTTACTGAGTCTTACTCATTTAAGGAGCAGAGGCGTAACCAGAATTTACTAGCAAGTGGGGCCTGAAGCTAATGCAGTTGAGTTCACTGCAGTGCATTAACATCTGTAAATGCCCACACAGCACTGCTGAGTGGGCATTTACACATTTTGGGTGTGCCTTGCCCACTCAGACCCTACCCTGTCTACCCCTCTGTTAAGGAGACTACCATCTTTATTATGATGTTCTAAAAAATGCATTGACACAGGATAATCCTAACCATATTTGATATGTTCCAAGATCTGTATTTTGTTTTTTTTGTACCGTGCTGCATATATTTAATTTTGGGAATGGACATATGAGGCTATATACCACAAATCGGTGTGAAATTCAATTTGTCTGTAATAAAATGTTTCCATTTGACTCGCTCAATTTCAAAGAAAGAAGTCTAAAGGACTTCTTTGCAAAAACTGAAAAGAACCAACTAGTATGTCCAACCGGTTTATAATCTTGTAAGAATGTGACTAAGATTTGTGCCATGCTTGTAACACATTTGTGTCTTATTACTCAATACTGACAGTAAAGGTTTATACTCACACAAAACATGGTATGATATGATATGATGTTGTTTGATATGATTTTGATATGGCATTTATAAAACACCTATACACAAGTATTTCAAGGCGCAGCGAGGCAAGGGAAGGTAACAGAGGGAAGACAGAGACAACGATCTTACTAGGCCAGGTGACATTGAGATGGCACAAGTGCAGGGGAGGGGGGGTGTGAAACATGACAAAGTGTATCAAGAATGCCCCTGTGCTTAGCAGATTGTACCTGTACATGGTTAAAAGTCCAATCTTTCTTTTATGACCATCTTGATTCTCCTTATATATTGATAAATAATTTATTGGAAACTTAGAGGTTTTATCTTAGAGGAATAACCAATCTCCCTAAAATGTAAACCTGTGTCTTCACTGGTGAGCCAAAAGTCAATTTCCAAAGAACAATTTCTTCTAGCTCTTAAAAACTTGACAAAACGACTATTCCTAATATTATAGGATGGGAGCAAAGAGGAGTCAAGTAGAATGGAATTGTCAGATGTCTCTTTATGAGTCATGTTGGTCTGGATCTGATTATGTTTACCATTCCCAACAGATCTAAAAATTCTATTTGTTTGTTTCTATAATTCAAAAAATATTTCTCCAACGTCATCTCCAGACTTTGCCACAAAATAAATAGATCATCAATATAGCAAAGCCACATCACAATGTTCTCATTCCAAATGTTCCTTGCATTATTGAGAACATAGCTATCTTCTCAGTAACCCATTCAAAAATGTGCCTAAGAGAGAACTGAGTCCCTATTGCCATACCGCTCATAAATAAAATGCGATCCAGACGTGGACCCCTTGCTCACTGTTCTTAGAGAGGCAACAGTTTCACCTCACTGATGATGCCCAACAAGGCTGAAACACGTGTATGGGGTTACTGATGGTACTCTTGTTCAGAGGAGAATTGCCTAGCATTTTCGGCACTGGACTGCCCCTGGGCAGGACAAAGGCTGATATGCAGGGAAATGTCTTCTCTGTGAAAGGGACAGTGAGCTAAAGACTTGGTAGAGTCTCTCCCAGGGGTTATTCACCCAAGAACAAGTCATTTGGGCTGTGTTCGTGCTGGTAGAGAGATTCCCAGACCCCCCTTTGTTTTGAATAAATTAACTTTGGGTTTCACCCTAAGTTAACAGGGCGATCCAGAAGTGGACCCCTTGCTCACTGTTCTTAGAGAGGCAACAGTTTCACCTCACTGAGGATGCCCAACAAGGCTGAAACACGTGTATGGGGTTACCGATGGTACTCTTGTTCAGAGGAGAATTGCCTAGCATTTCGGCACTGGACTGCCCCTGGGCAGGACAAAGGCTGATATGCAGGGAAATTTCTTCTCTGTGAAAGGGACAGTGAGCTAAAGACTTGGTAGAGTCTCTCCCAGGGGTTATTCACCCAAGAACAAGTCATTGGGCTGTGTTCGTGCTGGTAGAGAGATTCCCAGACCCCCCTTTGTTTTGAATAAATTAACTTTGGGTTTCACCCTAAGTTAACAGGGCGATTCAGACGTGGACCCCTTGCTCACTGTTCTTAGAGAGGCAACAGTTTCACCTCACTGATGATGCCCAACAAGGCTGAAACACGTGTATGGGGTTACTGATGGTACTCTTGTTCAGAGGAGAATTGCCTAGCATTTCGGCACTGGACTGCCCCTGGGCAGGACAAAGGCTGATATGCAGGGAAATTTCTTCTCTGTGAAAGGGACAGTGAGCTAAAGACTTGGTAGAGTCTCTCCCAGGGGTTATTCACCCAAGAACAAGTCATTGGGCTGTGTTCGTGCTGGTAGAGAGATTCCCAGACCCCCCTTTGTTTTGAATAAATTAACTTTGGGTTTCACCCTAAGTTAACAGGGCGATCCAGACGTGGACCCCTTGCTCACTGTTCTTAGAGAGGCAACAGTTTCACCTCACTGATGATGCCCAACAAGGCTGAAACACGTGTATGGGGTTACTGATGGTACTCTTGTTCAGAGGAGAATTGCCTAGCATTTCGGCACTGGACTGCCCCTGGGCAGGACAAAGGCTGATATGCAGGGAAATTTCTTCTCTGTGAAAGGGACAGTGAGCTAAAGACTTGGGAGAGTCTCTCCCAGGGGTTATTCACCCAAGAACAAGTCATTGGGCTGTGTTCGTGCTGGTAGAGAGATTCCCAGACCCCCCTTTGTTTTGAATAAATTAACTTTGGGTTTCACCCTAAGTTAACAGGGCGATCCAGACGTGGACCCCTTGCACACTGTTCTTAGAGAGGCAACAGTTTCACCTCACTGATGATGCCCAACAAGGCTGAAACACGTGTATGGGGTTACTGATGGTACTCTTGTTCAGAGGAGAATTGCCTAGCATTTCTGCACTGGACTGCCCCTGGGCAGGACAAAGGCTGATATGCAGGGAAATTTCTTCTCTGTGAAAGGGACAGTGAGCTAAAGACTTGGTAGAGTCTCTCCCAGGGGTTATTCACCCAAGAACAAGTCATTGGGCTGTGTTCGTGCTGGTAGAGAGATTCTCAGACCCCCCTTTGTTTTGAATAAATTAACTTTGGGTTTCACCCTAAGTTAACAGGGCGATTCAGACGTGGACCCCTTGCTCACTGTTCTTAGAGAGGCAACAGTTTCACCTCACTGATGATGCCCAACAAGGCTGAAACACGTGTATGGGGTTACTGATGGTACTCTTGTTCAGAGGAGAATTGCCTAGCATTTCGGCACTGGACTGCCCCTGGGCAGGACAAAGGCTGATATGCAGGGAAATTTCTTCTCTGTGAAAGGGACAGTGAGCTAAAGACTTGGTAGAGTTTCTCCCAGGGGTTATTCACCCAAGAACAAGTCATTGGGCTGTGTTCGTGCTGGTAGAGAGATTCCCAGACCCCCCTTTGTTTTGAATAAATTAACTTTGGGTTTCACCCTAAGTTAACAGGGCGATCCAGACGTGGACCCCTTGCTCACTGTTCTTAGAGAGGCAACAGTTTCACCTCACTGATGATGCCCAACAAGGCTGAAACACGTGTATGGGGTTACTGATGGTACTCTTGTTCAGAGGAGACTTGCCTAGCATTTCGGCACTGGACTGCCCCTGGGCAGGACAAAGGCTGATATGCAGGGAAATTTCTTCTCTGTGAAAGGGACAGTGAGCTAAAGTCTTGGTAGAGTCTCTCCCAGGGGTTATTCACCCAAGAACAAGTCATTTGGCTGTGTTCGTGCTGGTAGAGAGATTCCCAGACCCCCCTTTGTTTTGAATAAATTAACTTTGGGTTTCACCCTAAGTTAACAGGGCGATCCAGACGTGGACCCCTTGCTCACTGTTCTTAGAGAGGCAACAGTTTCACCTCACTGATGATGCCCAACAAGGCTGAAACACGTGTATGGGGTTACTGATGGTACTCTTGTTCAGAGGAGAATTGCCTAGCATTTCGGCACTGGACTGCCCCTGGGCAGGACAAAGGCTGATATGCAGGGAAATTTCTTCTCTGTGAAAGGGACAGTGAGCTAAAGACTTGGGAGAGTCTCTCCCAGGGGTTATTCACCCAAGAACAAGTCATTGGGCTGTGTTCGTGCTGGTAGAGAGATTCCCAGACCCCCCTTTGTTTTGAATAAATTAACTTTGGGTTTCACCCTAAGTTAACAGGGCGATCCAGACGTGGACCCCTTGCACACTGTTCTTAGAGAGGCAACAGTTTCACCTCACTGATGATGCCCAACAAGGCTGAAACACGTGTATGGGGTTACTGATGGTACTCTTGTTCAGAGGAGAATTGCCTAGCATTTCTGCACTGGACTGCCCCTGGGCAGGACAAAGGCTGATATGCAGGGAAATTTCTTCTCTGTGAAAGGGACAGTGAGCTAAAGACTTGGTAGAGTCTCTCCCAGGGGTTATTCACCCAAGAACAAGTCATTGGGCTGTGTTCGTGCTGGTAGAGAGATTCTCAGACCCCCCTTTGTTTTGAATAAATTAACTTTGGGTTTCACCCTAAGTTAACAGGGCGATTCAGACGTGGACCCCTTGCTCACTGTTCTTAGAGAGGCAACAGTTTCACCTCACTGATGATGCCCAACAAGGCTGAAACACGTGTATGGGGTTACTGATGGTACTCTTGTTCAGAGGAGAATTGCCTAGCATTTCGGCACTGGACTGCCCCTGGGCAGGACAAAGGCTGATATGCAGGGAAATTTCTTCTCTGTGAAAGGGACAGTGAGCTAAAGACTTGGTAGAGTTTCTCCCAGGGGTTATTCACCCAAGAACAAGTCATTGGGCTGTGTTCGTGCTGGTAGAGAGATTCCCAGACCCCCCTTTGTTTTGAATAAATTAACTTTGGGTTTCACCCTAAGTTAACAGGGCGATCCAGACGTGGACCCCTTGCTCACTGTTCTTAGAGAGGCAACAGTTTCACCTCACTGATGATGCCCAACAAGGCTGAAACACGTGTATGGGGTTACTGATGGTACTCTTGTTCAGAGGAGACTTGCCTAGCATTTCGGCACTGGACTGCCCCTGGGCAGGACAAAGGCTGATATGCAGGGAAATTTCTTCTCTGTGAAAGGGACAGTGAGCTAAAGTCTTGGTAGAGTCTCTCCCAGGGGTTATTCACCCAAGAACAAGTCATTGGGCTGTGTTCGTGCTGGTAGAGAGATTCCCAGACCCCCCTTTGTTTTGCATAAATAAAATGCATTGTTGAACAAAAAATGATTGTGACTCAGAACAAAATTGATCATTTGAAGTAGCATTTAGGTGTGTTCTCTGTCAGTTGCTGATTGATTTCTTAGAAACAAATCTGCTGCTTTTAGACCATCAATATGAAAAATAACCATACACACACACACACATCTACTGTTACCATTCCCAGGGTGCATCATTAAGTATGTTAAACATCTCTCCTGTATCTTTCACATATGACAGGAGGCTGGTAACAAATGTATGCAAATAAAAACCTAGGAAACTAGACACACTCTAGAAATAGTTTCTGATAAAGAGACTATGGAACTAACTATTGGCCTACATGGTGTATTCGCCTTATGTTTAGGAATCTTTGGCAACAAAAAGAAATTAGAAATTGTGGGATGGTTAACAAATAAGTACTGAAAGTCATCTTTGTAAAATAGACCTTGAGTGTGCCAAAATTGCAGTAGTTCTCTTAAAGCAGCAGTCTTCAAACTGGGGGCTGGTCCCGGGACGGGCACAAAGGGGAAGAAGGATGTCCGTAGTCGGACAGACTTTAAAAAAAGGGATTATGATGGCTCTTTTTAATATTTAAGAAAAAGGATTAAGGTGACAACTGTTAATTGAAAATATAAGTAGTAGACAATCTGTTTATATTTTAAAGAGCCTGGGCCCCCCACGGACATCCTTTGGGGCCCAGAAACAATATTTGTACTCAAGGGGGGCTTGGTATGAAAAATTTGAATACCACTGCCTTAAGGCAGGATTATATTCTATGCTTGGATCTTTTAGTAAAAGTGATAGCATTTGTGATAATTGTGATCCTTTTGATATGTGTGTGCCTCAAAGACATATTCTTTGGTGCCCCAAAGTACAACATGTGCACCTTTATCAGAAGGTTTGATTATCGAATCCGTATTATTTTGTAAATTTGTTAACAATTGAAGATCAGGCAATGAAATATGTGTTGCTGTGCTTTGGAACCAATTACATTTTTGGTGATCAGCTTTAACACAGATGTAAATTGTGTGATTAGCCGATCACCCCTAACTGAAGGCACAAAATGAGACATAGGTTTAAAATAACTGGAGTGACTACATTCAAAATAAATCCTGTCACAAACCACAGATGTCTCTCATATAACATTGCTTTCAGTTTGTGGAGTTGCTAAACATATAAGGCTTCTACCTCTCTAATGCACATTGAACGGACTCAACAAGAAACATGCTATGTGGAAGAATATATGCTGAAAACATGTTATGCAGATGTAATTTTCTCAAAATTTGAAAAGATCCAGAAGTACATCCATTAATCCCAAATTGCAACGTGGAATAAAAGATGAGCTTAATTGGAACATGTTAGCTGTTTGTCAGGGAAGAGGTATCTGAGTCCCTTACACTACTGTTGTTGACCTTTTGTGCATATTTAAATCTACTGTGAACGTGTTAGCATCTGTGTTTGTTTCACATGTTTCTGGTAGCCTCTTTCTCTGCACCTCTTGTTTCTTCCTCTTGCCCTCTCTTCTAATTTGGTGTCATTCTTTTGAAGGAACTTTTTTGGTTTACTCTGTTGTTGTATACCACTCTCATTTCTTCTAAAGAGATATAGATGTATATTTATTATAGTGTGACATGCACCACCCTCTAGTTAAGATAAAACAAATTTGCCATGACGTTTCCTAAAATGTCATTGCTAATAACTTTTGACTTGCTGGGCGGATCTGGATGAAATATTCTAAAGAAATAGTTTGACAAGGGCCCCTCTGAACTGGAGAATTTAGGGTGCATTTTGGTGTTTGGCCTATTGCTATTAATCTTCCCTCATAGAAAAGGGTGCTTCCTTTAAACACGCACACACTGTGAAAACCACAGGACGGATTTTCAATAAGTAGTCAGACATTGCTACTTAACCATGGAAATGATTAATACAGCAAAATAACGTGAGGTAAATGTGATTATGGGTATGTTACATCAGGAAATTGCTGGGGGAATCTATCTTGGAAATGAAAGAAGAGGGAAAAAAGGGAGGCTTGGGCCCCTTTCCTTTGCCCATGGGCAGTGGGCCTTGTTCTTTAGCCTAATTGTAGGAATGGGGACTTTGGTCAAGGGCCTTTGCCGGTGGGATCATTTTATTTACTAACGAGGAGTATATGGACCATGCCCATAGTCTGGTCTTTTAGCCTAATTAGTGCAATGTTGACAGTGGCCAAAAAAAAGAGAGACAGACAAACAGAGAGAAAGAGGGATATCGAGTTAAGTACTGAACTGGAACATCCCTGCTGATACAGAAGCAAATTGCATGTATGCTACACTCATATGCCATCATCTGGCTGCAGATGTATGTTTAGTGGTCAGTTGGAAATGCTTTTTCTGATTATACATAGGTCCAATGCCTTATCATAATCATCATTTGTTAACCATTTAAGTACCATTCAGCAATGAAGGAGGATGTGGCATAATTCAAGTAGACTGCGTGGTCATCCATCACTGACATAGAAAACACGTTTTGCTTACCCTGAATTACAAAAGCAGTTCCAGAGGCCCTGGCCGTGGCTCCAGAGGAGGCGATTCATCACACGATTAAAACTGCGGTATAAATGTAAACATTCCACATCAGAGACCTTCCAAATGCGCTGGAGAACAGACCGGACGCTTGATCTCACTATATCCAAAACCTGCAAGACACGTTGCAAGCAATGAAACGACGTCCAAACAAAGATATATGCATAACGGAAAACATCAAGCAAAGAATGTGGCCTTTAATCGTGACACAGAATAAATGGCACAAAATAACCACTTCACATCACCCGCAGAGGCGCAGACTTCAATTAACTGTTATTTTTCATTTCCGCACATTCGTGGCAGGTCCGCTATGATATGTTATTTAAATCACAAGCATCTTCAAATCTGGTTTTGCTTTATTATTACTCTTAATATTTTCGCTGCTGCCTGCTTCATCAAAATTAGGGGCGCCGACCTTCAGAATAAGAGGCGAACAGCAAATGCGCAGTTTCAATCAAATATGCTTTATGTTTAATAACAGTATTTACACTATGTGAGTTGAAATCCTGCAGCAAAATCGGATCCCAGAGATAAGAATTCTAATTTCAGATGATACGGGTGAGGATTTAATCATGTGAGGAGTTCTGACCCTAGAATTTTCACAGTGCGTCATTTTTAGTTCACTTTACAAAAACAAAAACTAGACAAAAAATAGACACATCTTCTTACTAGCGCAGCATGATGCAAATTGTCAGACTTCTTGCATATCCTGCGGCAGCCCCCAGGATGTGAGCAAACCATGACTTTAGATGGTCCAGAATGGCAAATTATTAGGTTGGGGACGGGGGACATTTTGACATTTTCCTTCTAATATTTTACAGAACACTTTTTGAGTTATTTATTTATTTATCTGGCGCCTATACACAAGTGTTTCAGGGCGCAATAAGGCGAGGGAGGACAAGACAACGATCTTATTAGGCCATGTGTCATTGAGATCGTGCAAGTGAGCAACAAGAAGTGCAGGGGAGAGGGTAAAGGGAGAAGTGCACCCAGAGAAAGAAGCAGGGCCCTGAGGAAAGTGCTGGGGAGGATGGGACTATAAGGGGCAATCTCAGCCCGCTAGTACAAGGTTAGCCAGGAGGCAGTCAGTGCTAAGTAGTGCCAGGCGGCAAGTGCAGGGGGACTGGTCGGGGATGGGGGAGGGGGCGTCTTGTGTCCCGGATGACTGACTCAGAGGACAACCAGGTGGCCAGTCAGCAGACGGAGCAGGAGCAAGGGAAGGTTAGCAGGGTAGAGGGAGCCAGAAAGAGGAGAAAGGGTAGGTCTGTGGAGTTTCCAGAACTTAAGGAGGTCCGGCTCAAGGCTTTGAGAGGCAGGGAGGCACTTCCAGTGGGAGGCACCTGCAGAGGATAGAGTTCTACCACCCAATCTCTGCTTGGAGAAGCGATTCACCCAAAATTCACCCGCAGAGAGTTAGTGGTAGACGAGCGAAGGGCTCTAGGAGGAAGGTACTTAGGAAGTGAGAGTTGAAGGTAGTAACGACCACTGTCCAAAAAGCCTTGTGGACGATGCAGAGGGTCTTAAACTTGATCCTTGCAGTCACTGGGAGCCAGTGGGGAGATTTCAGGGCCGGAGAGATGCGGTCCCTGGGCTTGAGGCCAAGGATTAGTCTTGCGGTCCTGTTCTTCATGAGTTGAAGAGGGCAAAGAGTGTAGGTAGGCAAACTGAGAAAGAGGTTGTTGCAGTAGTACAGCCTAAAGAGAACCAGAGCTCTGGAGACAGTGAGCCTCTGGGGGAAGGTGAGAAAAGGGAGAACTTCTTTGAGGAGACACAGCTGGAAGTGGACCTTCTTGGCTTCGTCCATGATGTGCACAGAGAAGGAGAGTGTTGAGTCAGAGGTTTTTTGCCTCACAAAAGGGTGAGCGGAGAGGGCCCAAGGAGGGTGGCTAGAGTGAGAGAGGGAAAGCGGGAGCAGGGGTCCCAATGAGAAGGATCTCAATCTTGCCAGCATTGAGGCAGAGATCGTTAGAGGCGCACCATGCCTGAATAGCGGATAGACAGTCAGGGCTGAGCGAGAAGGAGGTGGTGACCGAGGGTAGCCTGAAAAAGAGCTGTGTGTCATCTGCATAACAATGAAAGGTAGAGGTGAAGGTAGAGATCAGTAGGGCCAAAGGGGCCAGATAGACATTGAAGAACCAGGGGCAGAGGATAGAGCCCTGGGGGACACCAAATAAAGAGAGAGAAATGGTGGAGAGTAAGGAACCAAGGAGGGAGGGTCAGTCCAGGAGGAAGGAGGTCAGCCAAGCCAGAGCCTGATTTGTGATACCGAGGGTCACAGAGACAAGTAATCAGGATGTTGTGGTTGACCGTGTCACAATCAGAGGAATGAGGACACAAAAGGAGAACTAGAGTCAATATTGAAGAGCAGATCTTCATGGGTGCTCAGGAGAGCACTTTCTGTGCCTCTGGCTGCTCTGAAGCCAGACTGATGGTCAACGAAACAACCAACAGATTCAGTGTGAAGGGCTAGCTGGGAGATAGCCAACTTCTCCAGGAGTTTGCCCAGGAAAGGAGTGATAGAGATCTGGTGATAGTTTGCCGAAATGGAGGTGTCGGCAGAAGGCTTTTTTTAGAAGGGGGTGCACAAGTGAGTGCTTGAGAAGAGAGGGGGAAGTGCCAGTGGCAAAAGTGTGATTGCAGAAATCAGCCAAGGCTGGATCAAGAGAACCAATGTCGTCCTTGATGGTTCCGGAGGAGCAGGGGGTCACCTATTTAGATGCAACTTTCATAGGCCTGACTGGTATGGAAACATCTTCAGGTGCTACCGGAAAGAAACAGGAGAGAAGGAAAGGAGGGAGCAGCCAAGGTGGGCCTGAGAGGCGTGGGAGGAGAGTGAGATGTGGTGGACAGTGCGGACAGGATGTCCTTGGATTTAGTGATGAAATGAGAAGCCAGAGCCGTGCAGAGGGCCTGCGGGCGTAGAGTAGGATACTGTAGTAGGATTGCCCAGCTCCTTGCATATTTTGAAAAGTTCAGCCGTGTTGTTAGAGGCTGCAGAGATGCAGGCTTCAATGTGGACCCCTTCTTAGGGAAGATGGAGAGTCTGTATTGCCTTTGGAGCAGGTGGCAGGCCAGTTTGTCAGAGGGTGCCCCCGAAGCTCCCCACTTCCGCTCAGCTACTCTGCACTTGTGTTTCAGAGCAGCCACACTGGGTTTGTACCAAGAGTTGCACTTTGTGGCAGGCTTCAGGTGGATCCTCCTAACAGGGGCAAGGATGTCCAGAGTGTGTTAGATGGAGGGGTGAAGGTTGGAAAGGGCTATGTCAGGATGGGAGTGAGCCACAGGAGTAGGTGGAGGGAAGAAGGTGGAGGCAAAGGCGGCAGCTGATACTCACTTCATAGGGCGAAAGACCGTGAAGGAAGATGGCAGTGCTGTGAGGGACAGGAAGTTGCAAGTGAGAAGAGGGAAGAAAAGAGTCAGTCCAGGAGAGAGGAGTAGTGCGAGGATTAGAGAGGTGGATGCCTGAAGAGATAAGAGCATCCAAGTTGTGGCCTGCAGAGTGAGTCGGACCAGAGGGTAGAATGTAGAGGGAAAGAGTCACCTAGGTTGCAAAATTATAAGTTACTCACAGTAGTGACTAACGTACTACGGTTTATAGTGATCACGCTGAAAAAATAGGATCGACAAACAAATGCATTGAATACAAACCGTCGAATGCAAAAGCCCCGACAACCTATATTGTACATGTAAAAGTGCAATTCCTTCGAAACCAGTCCATCGACTATAAACATGGACTGGTTTCAATGGAAATGCACGTTTACATGTAAAAAGAAGCATTTCCATGCTTTTTTTGTAACTTTACAACATTACACGGCGCTGTTCAGTGTTGAAATTTCAGCCAGATGGCCATCAACTTGAGCCAGTTGATGTGAGCCGACTGCTCCTGAAGGAACCATACCCTATGGGCACGGTGGCTGCCCAAGGTAGCTCCCCAGCCCTCTAGGGATGAGTCTGTGGTGATGGTGACCTGAGGCGCTGGTTAATTGAAGGGCCTGCCTATCCGCAGTTTGTTGTCCGTGCTCCATCAGACTAGGTCCTGGTGGAGATGATGTGGGATGCTGACCTGCTCTGCCTGGGAACCCCTCTCCTGGCTCCAGGATGCTGCGAAGTGCAACTGCAGTCACCTCATTTTGAACCTTGTATGCAGCACTGCCAGGAGACATGCCGCCATGATGCCCAAGAGGTGTTGGTACCAGCATGCCGAGGTCACTGCTCTGCTGTGAAAATGCCCCGTGGCACTCCTGATGGCTGTGATCTTGCCCGCTGAGGGGAAATCTTCTCGGAGCTTGTATTCCAGATAAGGACCAGGAAGGTTAGACTTTGCGTGGGCACCAATTGTGACTTCTTGAGATTGACAGAAAAGCCCAGCTCGTGTAGTGTATCCATGAGGGTGGAGGCAGTATGCTGGACTGCCTCCAGAGACCTTGCCATGACTAGCCTCTCATCTAGATATGGGTAGATGTGATGCCCCTGAGCCCCGAGTAGGGCGGCAACAGTTTTCATCAGTCTCGTAAAGACCTTGGGGGTTGAATTGAGGCCAAATGGTAGAACCTTATATTGGAAGTGAAAACCCATGATCCTGAACCTCAGAAAGGACCGATGGGGTTGCCAGGTCGGGACATGTAGGTAGTCATCCTTCAGATCCAGGGAGCACATTCAGTCTCCCGCACACAATGGGCCTCATCACGAGTTTGGCGGTAACCCTTAAATGCGGCAGTAGCGCTATTACTACCGTATTTAAAGGTCTGCCAAATCACGGCTTCGGCTGATTTCCCCCCAGCTCTAACCTGGGGGGAAATCTGCCGAAATTTCGCGCTCTTACCGCCGGCGGGAAATCCATCCAACTCGTGATGAGGCCAATGTCTCTGCTATTAGCGATTGGGTAACCATCTTGAACTTTTGGATTGGAAGGGAATGGTTCAAGGTTGAAAGGTGCACACTCTCAGGCCAGCCTGGTTCTTTTTGTGTATGGTGAAAATGTGTGAATAGAAGCCCAGACCACGCTGAGAGGCTGGGACTTCCTCCACTGTCTGACTCTCTATGAGTGAGCGCATTTCCACCACCAGAGTTGCTGTACCAATCTGTGGGAGCGGAGGGGGAGGAGAGAGGAGGAGGCGGGATAGGGAGCCGGAAGCCCGTGGATACTACAGAGAGGAACTATGGGTCAGAGAACCTTGTCCGCCAGCGGTGAGCGTATAGGGCAAGCCTGCCCTCCACCGGAGACTTGTGGATCCAGATGGGTGTGTCATGATTTCTTGCCCTCTGAGGCTGGGGCTGAGGCGGACTAGAAAAAGCCCTTGTGAGCCACCTTGTGCTGCTTGCGCTGTGCTGGCTCAGGGATCTGTCCAGTTGTCTGGACCATCTCTCTTGGAAGCCCTTGAAGCCTCTGAAGGACCCGCCCTTGTCTGATCGCTGGTGCGCTTGGCTGTAAAGACTTAGCAGTCTGCAAGCTATTCTTTTTCTTATTGAGTTCCTCATCTGTTGTTGAATGGAACAGATCGCCCACCCCCCCACTCAAAAGGAAGGTCCAGTATACATTCCTGGACAACAGCGTTGAACTTAGTCACCCTTATCCAAGCCGTCCTTCTCATGTCGGTAGCAATACAGATGGCAATACAGATGTGAGCCACCGTGGACTCCATTATGTCCTGTGCCACTATTTTGGCTTCAGCCAGACCAGCCTTGAAGCAAGCCTGCCTCTGCACAGGGAGTTCAGGTAGGAAGTCAGCGATCTCCCGCCAGAGCCTCTGGTTGACCACCGCCAGCATGGTGCCCGTTTTTGACTGGTGCAGATGGAGAGTGGCATTGGAATAGATTTTCTTTCTGAACGCCTCCAGAATCTTCTCCTCCTTACCCAGGAGTGCTATTGGCTGATGTAGCCGAGGATGATTGAGGCTTAGAGTAGAGTGATGCTGCCGCTATCATTGAGAGTGGCTGGGGGTGCACCGCCAGTAAGAAGGGGTCCCCTTCCGTTTGCCCAAACTTAGCGTTGAGATGTAGGTTGGCAGGCTTGGTAGAATGTGGCTTGAGCCATCTTTTTTTGGCAAGCGCCCCCACGTCCTTCTGCAGTAGGATTACTGTTCTAGCTGTGTGGCATAGAGTGAGAACCTCCACCAACACCCCTGCCTCCAGTTGTTCAGCCTGTGGCTGTGGGATCCCCAAATACTCAGCCAGGCCCACCAGGCGTTTGTCAAAGGCTTTGGCTGATGAAGGAGTATCAGGGTCCTCCTGTCATGATGCCCGCTCCCGGGGAGCCGGTTCAAGCCCTGCGTCCCCAAAAGCGGACATCCAGTCCCCAAGGAAAGACCCAGCAACCCCATATAGGGGCCCTTTGGACAGTGTCCTGGTGCCTATTGCGCCAGGCTCATTATGGGAGTGCTTGGGTGCACTTACCTGATGCAGACCATGCTGCAGGATCCCGGCCTCCTTGAGGCCTGAAAGGAAATACTTTACCTGTGGGACTAATTTACCATCCGGGCGTGGCCGGGGAAGGATACATACCTGATTGGAGGAAGGATACATACCTGGAACTTCTTCCAAGGCTATTTAAACCCCACCCGAACAGCCACACGTGCTTCGCGTTGTTCTGCATCTAGCAGCTGGACGCTCACCGTGTCTGCTCCTGCATCCTGACTTCTGCCACGCCTGCCAGCATCCTGGATCACCTGCAAAAGAAGAGAACAGAAGAAGGAAAAGTCCTTACCTGCTAAAATCCGCATCCCGGAGACACCTCGCCGACAATCCTGAAAAGGAAGACTTTTATTTAAAAGCTCATCGCGTCGATCGCTGCAGCGCCACATTCCACTCACCTTTACAGGGCGCCTCCATGTTCAGCAGCGATCATCCGGATTCGCAGTCACACCCCAGCGCCTAGGGAGAAAAAGGCAAGAACAAAAGGTGAGAGAGAGAAGGGAATAAGGAAAGCTAAATCTCCATGTTAAGACTTACCTGTTGATTCATTCCCTCTTCATTTCGGGTCCGCGGCGCATCCTGGCATTTCCGGACCCCGGCCCCTAAGGGGAAAAAGAGACATCAGCGTTAATGAGCGAATGAAAAGACATTACCAAAAAACGCTCATTAAAGACTTACCTGATTTCTACAAGAATTTCACCTCTCATTTCGGGTCGGTGCCTGTTCCCCGGCATTCCGTACCCCGGCCCCTATGGGGAAAAAAACACTAGCATTAGTACATTAATGCATGGGCACAAGGGGAACCTCTTATCAAAAAACTTACCTGGAAGCCAAGCATGTTTGGTTCTCACCAATCCGAAAATCCAGTGAAGTAACTGGATACCAACGCGCCCCTGCATCAGAAGCAGGATGGAGAGCTCGTCCTTCCAGACCCTAAGGTGAGACGCTACGGGGAATCACAGAAGGGTTTCAAGGAGGGTGAGAGGGGAAAGTGGGAGGCCGATTGCATTACCCCGCAGACAGTTAATCCCCTATTTTCGCCTACAGAAGGATACTTCTGCGAGCCAGACAAGCCAGATTTGGGGGCCCGGTCCAGTCCGTCTTCCGAACCCTGCGCATCACCTTAGGAGGGGGTCACAGCAGCGCGAACCAGGCCAGGGCCTCCATGGGAGTCAGGTGAGCGTTACACCTCCTACCTCATCTGTGTCCACCAGTGTGTCTTGCTGGTCCGGTGCAGCCGGAGGAGTGCTGGGCGCAGGAAGCTGTGGCGTACTGATTAGCAGCGCCAGAGGCTGCTGCGGCAGTGTAGAAGGGGCTGCCATGACTGGTACAGGCATCGTTCCTCTACCTGGTCCCCAAAGGGAGATGGTGTTGGCTGAGGCGCCATTTTTTCTGGCCCAGCAACCATTTTGTTTTGCTGCCTGCTACGTGCTTGCGTCATGGTACTTGCTGCGCTGGGTCTGGCTTCCTCCAGTGCGCGGAGCGGTGTAGGATGAGGACTACCCTGCACCTCAGGTCGGAGCCTGGTAGGTAGAGTGCCCTCGGCTGTGGAGCTTTTAGTGCTGTTTACAGGCGCCCTCTCAGATATCAGTCCGGTGTTAAGGCATAGCCCCTCGGGTTGGGACCCGGTAATAGAATCTTGCAGTCCCTCAGTGGAATCACCGGTAGACTCTTGCGACCCCTCGGCCTGATGGGCGGTAGCTGGAGCGGTCTCAGTGCTTGTGTTGGTCGTAGGACCTGGTAGGTCCCTCCCGCTAGAGCACTTCCTAGTAAAGGAGTCGCTTTTGCAGGGTGCGGAGAACAGTGCACCTACCCTGGGCCTGGTCTTCTGCTTCACAAATGCTTTTAGGTCCTCTGGAGGTGGAGGCGACCTTCTGAAGAGCTCCCTCCACCTGGCTAGTATGCTCTTGAGGGCACGCGGTGTCAGAGCGTTGCACACGGTACAGCTGTTCCAGCCATGGTCAGGGTCAAGGCAGTGGAGGCAGAGGGCGTGGGGGTCAGACATTGGGACACGTGCTGAAGCCCGCTATCGTCGACATTCGCCTGAGAGGAGCGTGGTGCCAGAGCACAGAGAGGACCTGACAACTGAAAGAGAAAAAGAAGACAAAAGTACTACTCTGGGAAAGAGTGCGTGGATTACTAGGCCAGAGGCCTAACCCAGGAGCGTTGGTGAAAGCGGTCTCTTCCCGACGACGTGGAAAAGAGGACTGAGGAATGGTGCCAGTGGGCGGTATCCACGGAGTGTATGCTCCCAGGGCCATTCCCCCGTGCACATCTAAATTTAAAGGGTAAGGTGATTTTTCTGGTGAAAAACGTTCCGTCTCCCGTCCCTAGGGAGGGGTGCCCTTACAGTATGGAGGAAAGGGGACGGGACGTAGGAGAAAGAGCCCAGAGGAGTCTGGGGAGTCCAGGTGGATGTTGAGATCCACACGGAGGAGACGCTGGGAGGTAGAGAATAGAAGAGAGGAGGAGAGATCCGACCATTCAGAGAGGAAGAGGGTGACCAGGGCAGGTGGCCTGTAGATGGTGGCCAAGGTCAGAGGGAGGACAGGCGAGATAGAGAGCCTGCAGACCAGGCTTTCAAAGGAGGAATAGGTCTGAGTGGGGATGATGGAAGCAGGGATCCACTCAGGAAAGATCAGGGCCATTCTGCCTCTGGTCCTACTGGGCCTGGGGTCGGAGAGGATCTTGTAGCCCTCAGGGAGGAGTGTGTCAAAACTCATGACAGAGCTGGCATTGAACCATATCTTGGTAAGGGCGAGAACATCCAGGTCCAGAAGTTCAAGGAGGTGGCAGATGTCAGAGGAGTGTTTGTCAGCAGAGCGAGAGTTGCGAGTAGCCCTGTGGAGCAGGTTGCCACTTTTGAAAGACTTCAGGCGGAGGGGGAGGTTGCAGGGGAGAGGTGTCCCCAACAGAAGTGGCAGAGGAGCCGGAGAGGCGGAAGGAGGAGGCAGCAAAGGAGCCAGAGAGGTAGTGGATGGCAAGGGAGCTTGAGAGGTGGAGGACAGGGGTTGCAGAGGAGCCAGAGAGGTTGAAGGGGGTGGTGGCAAGGTAGCCAGAGAGGGAGTAGATGTCAGGGGGGCCTGAGAGGTGGACGACAGAGGTGGCAGAGGAGCCAGAGATATAATGGATGGCAAGGGAACCAGAGCGGTAGAAGCAGGAGGAGGCAGAGTAGCCACAGGAGTGGTAGAATGAATAGCAGGAGAAGTTGGTAAGGGAGGGGGAGGCGCCTATCAAATAGCAGGAGATTGGGCTGACAGCCCTGGACTATGACAGTGCCAATTAAATATACATTAAGGATGACTCTGGAAAACTGGAAGGGGGCCATGAGGACCTCCCACCGAATGCCACCATTAATGGAAGAGAAGGAAGAAGGAGAGAGAAGCGTGACCATATGACTGTCTGTAGGTCGGGTGAAGGGACGACAAAGAGGATGTCGGTGAGAGTTTGTCTGGAAGAGGCACTGACATAGGTGTCAGCGATGGGAAGGCCTGGTTGAAGACCAGTGTGTTCTTCTTGAACTTCTTCCTTCCAGACCTAGTCAGAAGAGAAGGATAGGAGATAGGAAAGCAGTTACAGAAGATAGGGAAAATTGAGAGCCCCATAGTGGGTGGGATAGAGGGAGGAGAAGGAAAAGTGGGAGGTGGAGAAGAGACGGAAAACACTGCATAGAGCAACTCCCTACATGGTGCACAAGGAGGGGAGTTGGGTACAAGGGGAGGGGATAACAGAGGGAGCAAGGCAACAGCAGAGCGCAGACGAAGACAAGCAGCACAGGCAACAACAAGCAGTGCGTGGAGAATGCGATGGGAGCCAACCAGGCTCAGCTCAACCAAAAGATGAAAAAGCCTAGAGAGCAGCAGTAGAGATCACAGCAGTAGAGATCACAGCATAAGAGATGCACGGCGGAGTCATAGAGGAAAATACATTCACCTAGAGGGAAAAAGCATGAAAAGCAGAGGAATGCAGAGAAACAGTGATTGAGGCCTAAACAACACTTAGATAGGGGGATAAATGCGAAAGATGCAACAGAAAAAGCAGAGAAAGAGCTTGCAAGAACAGCAGAAACACAAAGTACGACTACCCAGGAGCCGGATAGCCTAATGGATGCGTAGAAACAATGCAGGGTGAGATATGTATTGAAATGGAGGTAAGCGCGAGGTAGGGCAGTTTTTTAGAACGCAGTAATAGTTGCGTCCCCTTCCCGCACCTGTCATACCATGCTATCGCCACTGGTCAGTGTTTGCGCTGTATGCTCGCAATCTGCGTTCTGACCCCTTTGTCGCCAAACACCTAAGTAACCAAACACTGCGGCCTTGTCCTCCAAGGGCTTTGCCGCAGAAGGTCAGATCCTTGGTTTTTAAAGATTTAGATGCGTGGATGTAGGTGCAACGTATTACATACCGATGAGCAGCATTTCCTGCGCACCTGCGTCGCACAACACTGCAACCTTGCCCTGCGAGGACTGCATTTCTTTGTTTTTAAAGTATCAAAAACGAAAGTAATTTTCAAATAAGTACATTTTATTCAATTGTAAAGAACTCAAAAAGTTCACAAAGCACCTTGGGGTGATTCTCAATGATATTTACGGCTGTTAGAGTGGGTTAGATATGGGAAACAACTACAGTTTGCACATGTTTACCTTCTGAAAAATGTCTCAAAACCTGGATGTCACGTAAAAATGTAAGTAATGAGTCTGTAGTGGATGCAGGTATGTTTATATTAAACATACGAGAAGCACATTTCCCTAGAGGCGTAATGTAAATTTAGCACGTGAAAGTCATCCGTAAGACTTAGAAGCATTGAATTTACATTACATCTCAATTACATTCTTTTGTATGGCAGAGAGGAGGCGCGGATCATAAGTTACGATTCCACCTCCCCATGCTCTCCACCATACAAATACTCCAACATTTGCCCCAGCATGGAAGCTCATGTTCCTAAAATACGCAAATTTACGGCGGGGAGCCGGTATGTGTTGACATGCATGTAGGTGGCACCCTGCTACCAAATTTTCGTCCTTTGTATGGCTGAGTGCATAAGTGCAGGGCAGAAATTGTAACTGTAAACACTGCCTGCCATGCCAGCATGGCAAGCAGCCCTTACAATGAATCCATATAAGGTCTGCCTGCTTTATGCTGCTCTATGCTGATACATAAAGCTGGCGGACGCCATAGAGATTTCCAGCATTTACAGCGGCATGAATGCTACAATGCATTTGTATGGCGGAGAGGAAGCGAGGCGGCGGTAACGCACTTTGCTTTCCACCCCTCTTCTCCACCATACACATGCATGAAAATGTGGCCTTGCATGGTTGAAAGCCGTTAAAGCCTTACCCAACGCTTTTATGCCTTTCAATCACGTTACGCCACTGACTTACATGAGGCCATGGCATTTTCATTCTTGTGTAAATGCTGTGGATTCCGATGGAATCAGCCTGCTTTTTAATATCAGCAAAAAGCAGACTGATTCCATATGAAGCCATGGTAAAAACTGCATGCCATGATTTGCAGAGCTGAGTGCAAAAGGGTAGTGTGAAGGCAGGTGTGCCACCATTTGACACTTCTATTTTTACACTCCAACGTGCAAATGTTGAAAATTCCACAGGGGGCCTTTTTACATTTTACACCAAAGTGCAGACGAGGGGAGTTCCCATCTAGGCAAAGTATGCACAACACATAAACGAGCCCACAATACCCGATGGGAAATACATGCATGCTCCATGGGAAGCACCAGGCAGGATATAAGAAAGAAATGTTTGTCAACACCCTCACATTCGTGATTTTTTTTTAACAAAGGTGTTCTAGGCATCTTAGCAAACGTACTTTATCTACATGGGACACATTCACCCAGAAGTCGTGCAGTAAGTGCTAATATATATATATGATACATTACTCACCATAATCGTATTTCTGATGCTTGTATCTGCTAAGATTCCCATGCTGTGCATAGGCCGACATCTAGTGGAAGCTGCAGAGTATTACAGTTTGTTTTTTGAAACTCGAAAATGGGCATCGACACAGGGCGTACCAGTAATACTATCCCTAGTGTGTCATCCACTGTACCCATGATTCCTCACGCATGTAGGACCCTCAGATCGTATTTTTTCTGACATGAGGTAGCATGAGGAGTAGCGTGAGTACAGATTATCCAAGCAGATAGATAGAAAGATAAGACGACAAGCATCCATGCACCTTCTCTCAGAGGGGAGGAAGGGAGGGCGCATGTGAATCCAAGCAGATACAAGCATCAGAAATACGATTACGGTGAGTAATGTATCCCTTCTGAGGCTTGTGGAATCTGCTTAGATCACATGCTGTGCATAGATTAGCGAGCAGTGTTAGAAGACGGAGGTGGGATGTGAGAAGGGTCATGAGCAAATAAATGTCTTAGAACTGCTTGTCCCACTTGAGTATCTGTCTTGGAATGAGTGTCAATGCAGTAGTGCTGAGTAAAAGTGTGAATAGAGCTCCATGTAGCTGCTTTGCAAATGGTGTCAAGGGGTACATTTGCAATGAAAGCCAGAGTGGCCCCAGTGCCTCTAGTAGAGTGGGCTCTTAGCGTAAAAGGCAGAGTTCTTTCAGAAAGGGAGTAACATAGCTGGATACAATTGACTATCCACTTCGAGATGGCACTTTTAGAGACGCAATCTCACTCTCTGCCTGTAGCTACGGAGAGAAACAGTTGGTCTGTTTTTCTTAGCGGCCTGGTCTTGTCTACGTAGTAGACGACCGCTCTTCGCACATCTAGAGTGTGTTTCACCTCAGCAGAGCTTTTGGGTTCTTGGAAGAAGGCCGGAAGCTCAATGGACTGGTTAACGTGGAATTTAGAAATGAACTTAGGTGAGAACCTAGGGTGTGTTCGTAGAACCAGTTTATCCTTATGAACAGTAAAGAAAGGATCTTGCACTGACAGAGCCTGAATTTCACTGACCCTTCTTATGGATGTAATGGCTACTAAGAAGGCAGGTATTTGAGACTGGCTTTATGCATGGGTTCAAAGGGTGGGCCCATGAGTTTAGCAAGCACCACATTAAGGTCCCATCATGGTGTGGGTTTGAAATTGGAGGGTGGAGTCTCTTTACCCCTTCCATAAAGGGTTTAACCACTGGTACATTCCACCATGAACCCTTGTTATGGGAGGTGGTGTAGGCTGACACCGCCGCCAGGTGTACCTTGAGTGAGTTAAATACCAACCCTGCATCCAGCAGGTGGAGCATGTATGTGACAATATTGGAAGGAGTGCAATCAACTGCGTTATTCTGGCACCAGATAACGAATCCTTTCCATTTGTCATAGTAACAGTGCCTTGTGTTTGGTTTCCTAGATTCGTTTAGGATGTCCATATATCTCTGTGGTAAGTTGAGATGTCCAAACTCTATGACTTCAGGAGCCATGCTGCCAAGTTCATTGAGCTGGGTTGAGGATGCACTGTCTGACCTTGGTGCTGGGACAGTAGGTTGTACCAGCACGGGAGTCTGATGGGTTCGCACACTGCTAGTCTGCGTAAGTGTGGGAACCACGGTTGCCTCGCCCACATGGGAGCAACGAGGATGAGCGTCATTGACTCCCTGTGCATCTTGTGGACCACCTTCCTCATGAGAGGGGTTGGTGGAAAAGCATAGGCAAACATCTCTGACCAGTTCATCCACAGGGCGTTCCCCTTGGAGTCTGGCTGAGGGAACCTGGATGTGAATCCTGGGCATTGTCTGTTTTCGCTTGTGGCGAATAGGTCTATATTGGGGAAACCCCACTGTGAGAAGATGTCTTCTACGACTTCTCTGTGTAGACACCATTCGTGTTCTTCTGCAAGGGGATCTCTGCTTGAATCATCTGCTAGTGAATTGAGATCCCCTGGAACATGTTGAGATGACAGGTAAATGTTCCGTCTGAGTGCCCATGTCCAAAGTTTTTGGGCAAGTCTGGACAGATTTGGCGAACGAGTCCCTCTCTGTTTATGTAAAACATTGCTGTCGTACTGTCTGTTAGGATCTGTACTGACAGGCTCAACAGGTGTGGTTCGAACACTCAAAGTGCTCTGAAGACTGCCAGAAGCTCTAGCAGATTTATATAATTCTTGGCCATTGAGTGAGACCAGAGACCCTGAGCTGTGTGGTGGAGGAGGTGTGCTCCCCACCCTGACAGGGACGCGTCTGTAGTAACTACAGCCTGTACCTACGGATCGTATAGGGGTTTCCCCTTTGACACTTTCTCTCTGGTCCACCAGTGAAGACTTTGTACAAGTTTTGGCGAAACAACCACTACATCGTCCCACTGACCACTTGCCTGAGACCACTGTTTCGCCAACTATTCTTGCATGGGTCGCATGCGCAGGCGCGCGTGGGGGACCAGGTAAATACATGACGTTATCATGTCTAGCAAACGCATCGCTTTGCGCACCCTTATCTGGCGACCGGGCTGATATAAAGGAATTTGCAGTAGTAGATTCCGAATTCTTTCCTCTGATGGAAAGGCCAATGCCTCTTGAGTGTTTAGGACAGCTCCTAGGAACTGTTTGGAGGGGCTTGGCACCAGGCTTGATTTTTTCTCGTTGATAGGGAAACCCAATTCGAAGAGGAGGTTGATCGTTCTTTGAATGTTTGACCTGCAAATTACAGGGGTCTCCCCGTGATGAGCCAGTCGTCCAGGTAAGGGTACACTGGGATTGCCTCCCTGCGTAGGTGTGCCGCCACCACCGCCAGTACCTTGGTAAATACCCTTGGAGCTGAGGCTATACCGAAGGGCAGCACCTTGAAATGGTAGTGCGGACTGTCCACCTTGAAGCGCAAGAATCTTCTGTGCGCTGGGAACATGGAAACATGAAAATAGGCATCTTTCATGTCCAATGTTGCCATGTAATCCCCCCTTTTTAGGAGAGGTATTACCTCTTGGAGAGTAGTCATGCAAAATTTTTGGGGCTTGACATACTTGTTTGCAGGGCGTAAGTCTAATACTGGGCGCATTGTCAAATCTTTTTTTGGCAGAAAGAAGTAAGCTGAATAGATACCCTTGTTTACCTGTTTTCCCGGAACGAGTTTTATCGCGTCCTTTGCGAGAAGATTGACGATTTCCTCGAGGAGGATCTTCTGGTCGTCCAGGGAATGTATTTTTTGTCGTGGAGGGTGGTTTCGGGCGCGCTCTAGCAGTTCGATGCAGTATCCTGCGGACACTGTGGACAACACCCATCTGTCTGATGTGATCCGTTCCCATGCTTGGGTGAAGTTGGAAATGAGGCCCCCTACTGGGGATGCGTGGGAAGGGACCCTGAGCGGAACGTCACTGCTTTGCGGGAGGCGTACCGCCTCTGCCGGGGCTGCCTCTACCTCTACCACGGCTCCTCTTGTTAGCTCTGCCGTAACTTTGGGTAGTCTGCTGGTTGCCACCCCATGATGTACCCTGTCCCTGTGCATTATTGGAGCCCCTCTGTGAAGTTTGGCCACGTGAGCGACGAAAATGACTATTCCCTCTTTGATTAGGGGGCTTGTTCGTCAATTGTCTCAGGGACTTTAGAGTATCATACTTGTCTTTGGGAGTTTTTAGTGCGTCCTCTACCGCTTTACCAAACAAGAGATGCGGTTCGACCGGCATGTCAATAAAGGTTGCCTGGGTCTCGGGTTTAAACCCTGACTGTCTTAGCCAAGCGTGCCTTTTAATGACAGTGCTCTCTGCTATGAGCCGGCCTGCATTATCTGCGGTGTCAAAGGTTGTTTTCAGGATGCAACCGGACACGGCTCTACCCTCCGACGCGATCTGGGCCAACTGACCCTTTAGTGGTTCCGGTGCGGAGTCAATGAGCGCAGCTACCTGCTCCCGCTGGTGGCAATTATAGCTTGCCAGCAGAGTGGTGCTGTTGGCGATCCTTGCCTGGTAAGCGGAAGTGGAGGCCACTTTCCTTCCTAACCCATAAATTAATTTGCTCTCCTTGTCTGGGGGAGCCTCAGATGAAGATAGAGGAGTCCCCGCTCTTTTCCTGGTGTTTGTAATTTCCAAGGAGTCGGGCTTAAGTTGACCCCTTATGTAAAGTGGGTCTGACTCAATTCTGGGGTTTACAGCCCTGGTGAGATTAGGCGTGAGAAGGTAGGGGCCAATTCTCCGTTGGATGGACTTGAGAATTGGAATGGCTTGAGCAATGGGTCTCTTGTCTCCCACCAGCTCTTCTGCAAAGTGCCTCTCTTCCTGCGCCCCCTGAGTGTCTATGCCGAAGTGCTCTGCAGCTTTACCCAAGACCTTATTTAGAAGGGGCTGGCTATCTACTTTGCGAGGTTCTTTGCGAACAGGAGAGTCTATCCTGTAGACTTCTGCGATGTCATCCTCCTCCCCATCCTGGCCCTCATCATCTCCATAATAATCTACCCCCATTTGGTCGTCCAACATTAATAAATCTGGATCCTCATCATACTGTTGTGGATCCTCACCATACTGTTGGTAAGGTTGTATGTAGAAAGGGTCTGAAATCAGGCCCTGAGTTCGAGTCTCTAATCAAGGTTTCTTACTAGGGGGCTGAGGGTCCCTGGATCCTGAAGGAGTAGCGTTGTCTGGGGTATAACTGAGCAAATGTTCTGGGTATTTAGAGTAGAAATCAGCCAGGGGGGACATTCTCCTCATTACCCTGTCTATATCTTCACTGCTCCATTCTCTGGAGCTGGGAAATGGCAACCTCCTGAGAAGTTTCCCCTTCTACAATTTTGGATTTAGGGGCAGGGACAGGGGTCTTGGATTTTTGTTTATCTGAAAACTTCTGTTTTTCCCTATGTGTCTGTGGTGCAAAAGTGGAGTGAGAGGATTCTTCTGCTATTTTCCCCCTTCCCCTTGACTAGAAGAGTGTTTCCCTGATGTTTTCACCTTCTCTGAGATTTTCGACGCCTGGCGTCGAGATTCGGGGTACTCTCCCTCTCTTTCGAGTGTGCACATCAGGGCTCAGAGGCAGACGCTGAACGGGCTGCTGGAGCCTACTTCTGGTGTGCGGCCTGGGGGTTGAGGTCGGATTCGTCTTCTGACGAACGTACCTCAGTGACTTTGGGAAGCAAGGCACTCTTGGCAACTGTGCTGCCTTGTGTTGTGCGGCGATCTCGACCTGGAATGCCCAGAGGACACCGATTCTGTGGACCACTCTCTTTGTGCCTCTTTCTGAGAACTCGACACGCGTGTCCAGCCTCGGTTGGACTTACAGTGTTTAAGTGTAGTAGTAGTGTGGGTAGCGCTCGTGTCGCCGGGTGTGTTCCCCATAACTGCCCTGCCGGACAATCCTCCGAGGTCGGGGACTTGCGCTTGGGCGTCTTTCGACACCTCTATGCCCCCGCCGTCCGAAAGCACGACGTCGCTGCCATCACTGAAGGTACCCACTGCGTCCATGGCCTCGAGTTGCCTGGCGTGGTGGGCCCAACGTTTAGTGGAGCGGCCCTTTAGTGTTTTGGCCTTGAACAGGCTATACGCTCTGCAGTTGGCCTCGGGGTGATCCCTCAGCAAGCAGAGGTTACAGGTGGCGTGTTTGTCAACCCAAGGGTACTCGCGGTTGCACTTGGGGCAAAATTTAAATGGAGTACTCTCCTTATGCACCTATGGCAGCGGGCTAGTGTGTTTAGGAAATAATAAGAGTGTAGAGTATGTTTCCACCCCCCCACTCTCCCTACTTGCAGGGCCGAGGCCAGAGGCCTTCCAAGGCCCGGGCCGAGGTCAAAGGCCTTCCGAGGCCCAAAGTCCGTCGTGCAGCTCTCAAAGGGTGTTTGTTCTTCGGACCGGCATCGATCTTCGATGTCTTGACGTGGGAGTGAAAGAACGGGGAAATTAATATTGATTTTTTGCAAAATGGCTGAAAGCCAGAGAACTCTGTGCAATGCTTCCGACCAGTATGGTGGAAAAAAACAATCTGAGGGTCCTACACGCGTAAGGGATCATGGGTACAGTGGACGTCACACTAGGGATAGTATTACTGGCATGCCCTGTGTCGACGCCCATTTTCGCGTTTCGAAAAACAAACTGTAATACTCCGTAGCTTCCACTAGATGTCGGCCTATGCACAGCATGTGATCTAAGCAGATTCCACAAGCCTCAGAAATATATATATGTATATATATACATTCACTGACAAAAAAATTGTTAAAGGGACGTTATGGTTAAGTTGCGCTAATAAAAACCTATCATCTTTACTGAAAAAACTATGCTAAAGGAATGTTCTGGTTACAGTGCCCTACTAAAAACCTATGAAATTCACTGACAAAAAACGTTTTTAAAGGGACGTTATGGTTCAGGTGCCCTAAGAAAAACCTATCAATTTCAGTGCCACAACTATTTGAAAGGGACATTTTAGTTACTTTGCACTAATAACAACCAATCCACATTATGGTTACACATAAGACCGAAAACCCCCCATAAGCAACCATAACTTGCGCCATCACCGTGCACTGCTAAGACTAACACCCAGGACATCAAAGATGACATCACACATGCCATTGACGACATCATATATCTGGGACACTTGTTTTTGTTAACTGACATATGTAGACCAGGTGGTTCTGTTCACAAAAGGTGCTATATATCTAGACGTTAACCTTGTCATATGTTTGTAAACTACTTTCCTTAGGGTTTGGTCGCAAGTCATATGGCACCAAAACCAGCACTGCATGTATCTTACCAACCTAAAGCAAGTTCCCAAAAGGTCACTGTCTGCACAGCTGTAGTTCTCTCTAGGCTGGACTATTGCAACAGCCTCTTTTTAAATCTGCCTGCTTCTACTCTGCGCTTTCTGCAACTCATCCAGAAGAGGACTGCACGACTTGTCGCTGGCCTTAAACCCAGGGTTCTTAGCTCTCCTGGAATGAAATGTCTGCACTAGCTCCCAGTGGCTGCGAGGAATAAGGTGAAAACCCTCTGAATTATGCACAAGGCCTTCTGGGCCCTGGGACCTCCATACCTTCAACTCTCACTTCTTAAATATCTTCCTGCTCGAGCTCTTCCCTCATCCGCCTCCAACTCCCTCAGGGTCAGTCGCTTCTGCAAGCAACCAGTTGGTGGTAGATCTCTTTCTTCGGCTGGGGACTCCCTCTGTAACAGCCTCCCTGCCTCCCTGAAACTTGAGGAGAACCATTGCCGGTTCCGGAAGCACCTCGAAGCCTTTCTCTTTGATTCTGCTTTTTATCCTCCTCTCCCCTGCTGACTTCCTGGCTGAAACTGATTCTGCACTGGTTACCTGGCCACTCATTGATGTGAGGCCCAGACCACCTCCCCGGCCAGTCGTAGCCCTGCACTGCCTTTCTGGCAAACCTACACTTGGGGACTGTTTTCTGTATCCCTAAGAGTTCCATCACCACCTGATGTCTGCACTTATCCTTGCACTTGCCACCATTGGCCCATATTTTTACTTATTGTCATTTGTTCTTCTTCCCATGTACTGCACTTTTCCCTCCCCCTACCCATACACTTGGGTGATTTGAGTGATACCTGACCTAGTAGGTTTGTTGTCTCTGTCTCCCCTCTGTGCCCCCTCCCTTGCCTCGTCGCGCCCTGAAAAACCTGTGTATAGGCGCATTATAAATGCCATATCATACAATTTCACATAATATCATACCATACACACATTGCATTCATAACAACAGGATTCGTGCCACTTACCTTGTACACTTCACAGATTTGTATTTTCCTGCAGTACCCCACTTACTACAAACTTTGCAAAAATTATCACACAAAAGCAGTGCTGAATGCATGTTAGCAACTTCAAACAAGTACATGCATACAAACAGGATGCCTGCCCCTAACCTTGCACACTTCCACCATAGCCTTCTGCACTTCTCTGTACAAAGATACCTTCTGCCACAGTTTTTGCGTACACATCACAACCAGAAACCTTACTGAGCAATGCCTTAGCCTTCACAGTCCCATTTCCATGGCTACCATCCTGAAAAGGGCTGGATGTGATACGTGTAATCCTGAAACTACCACGGAATCCGCTGAGTTTTTGTGCTAGGAAGGGGGAGGGGAGGGTGAAACAGGGTAAGAGATTGGGTCTTTAATGGTCCCTCTGGAAAGATTTTTATTTTTTTTCATGTTTTTTTACGTGCTTGCAAACATCCTTTTTTGTTTTTTCTCTTTGTATGAGTTTCTGTTTGCTTCTCCTCCTTCAATTCTTACCGAATTATGGTCAATACTTCTTGCACAGTGTACAAAAAATGGTATTGCCAATGGCGTTCAAAGAAATGCCATTTGCATGGAAGCAGTGTACATTTTGCAACTTCATGCTCTCTTAGTGGGAGGAGAACATCCCATCAGTGGACATAAATGCAGACATGCTTCTGTTTATAAGACACCTTCCGAGCTCTGGCTGGGGACAAATTACACCGGCATGGTCCCATACTCCTCATGTGGAATGTTTGATAAAACGACCTTGGCAGTGGGAAAAATCTGCATCACTGCATCCATCAACTTCTTCAGGTGATGGACCAAACGTCCACACAACATGTAACCCAAATGCAGACCTCCATAACGCACCATGACAACCTGAACACTAGCCACAGAGGCCACATATCTGCAAAGGCGAACCATCCTGCCGAAACTGCACGCATTGAGACTGGCCCACAAAGCGTCCACTCCTTCCAACCCAAAATTAGCAGCAACGCCTCTTTGCATGGCATACCTGTGCAGATCTTGTACAAAAGGTATCACCCACGGTCAGCACTGGGCGTCCCTGCATCTCTACCAACCTCATTACACAGAGTTTTGGGAAAAAGTAGTACCGTCCCTTCCTGTGAACCACACCCTTGACACCTGATTCCATAATCCCCACAGTTCCATTTGCATGCCCACCATGCTCGGAATGGTAGGATGTGGTACGTGCACTTTCCCAGCGACAGTGAGGGCTACGCCTCAGTAAAGCAGGGACAGTCCTTCTCCCCTCTCCACTGTTCTTTTTCTAGCACTCCCTCATTGAGTACTGTGAAATATTCATGCATGCATGCAGCAATCACATCCAAGACCTCTACATCCAACACTATCATTTCTGTACAGCACTCCATATTTCCTGTTGAACACCCCGAGTACATGTCGCGTGTGCTACCAAAGCACCTTCAGTACAAAGGTCTGGAAAAGAGTTCACGATTTTAGTATCCAAAATCATCCAGAGGGGAGCCTATCATGCCTTTGACCATGCACACAACTGTTTACTGCTTGCCCACACCCACCACAAGATAATGGAGCCGTGCATGCAAACATGTGGGCAGAAACCACAAATCACACACGTAACATAGCCAACGGGTCTTCTAGACAACCCCAGCACCATAACACAGCGATGCATGGAAACATATAACAGTTAGCAGATTCCACAAAAATACCACTGCCTCCGCCACCCCTACCCACTTCCATTCACAAAGTATTGTGTCACTGCCAACCAAACCACACAATCTTCACAATATTGGGCCAGAAAGCTGCACAAGCCAGAGTATGCAAGCACACAGAAGATTCACTTCACCCTACCCTCATCTATACTGACAGTGTTCCAACACTGCACCCAGTGGGCACGCTGCAGGACCGGAAACTGTAGGATATTCTAACAATGACCACACCCCCAGAACCAACAATACATGCATGTCAGCTCACTTCTGGAGCTCTATGAAGAGTAAAATGTGCTCCACAACCATTCTGTAAAGGTGACCACCCTCAGTGATGCAGTCAAAACTGCATTGCTGTGGTGGTTGCGGTGAAGGCCTTGACTTTGACCATACACCCAACAGTCTAGGTCTTGCTCACACCCACCACAACGTAATGCAGCCATGCATGGCAACATGTGACCAAGTACAACACTCCACACACGTACCACAGCCACCGGCACTGCTACCCAGCCTCTGCACCATAATACAACTATGCATGGAAACATGCAACAGTTAGCAGAATCTACAAACATAACACAGCCTCTGGCACCCCTACCCACATTCATTCACATAGTATGGTGTTACTGCCAAATAAACCACACTTTTTTTCGCAGCAGTGGCCCTGCCACCAACACTCTATTCAATGCACAAAACCAATACTTAATGGTGCAGTACAGCAGTCAGCACTCTGCGCAATAGACACTACCCAGTCCTATGAAATATGCAGTTCACCCCTATCCACGTCTATGGACGCACTATTTCAATGTTGCCCCCAGTTCACACACTGCAGTATCCAAGCACATAGAAGATGCACTTCAACCCTACCCTCTTCTATACTGACAGCATTCCAACACTGCACAGAATTGTTCACTCCATTAGCTGTAGCCATGGAGTAAACACTGTAGGATGTGCTAACAATCACAAGACCCATGGAATCAACAATGTATGCAATGCTGACGAACCACACACAGAAGGCAACAATGTGAAACCTGATTGCAACCACGGCTCATAGTTGTCGGTGCAAGACCTCCATCCGTGCATCGAATGGGCTACGGGCTTACCAATGCAACACACCGGAGTACACGCTATATTACAATGTTCATTTCATCTGCAATGCACTCCCCTTCTGCAATTCAGCTCCCACTGGTCAACACGGTAATAGATCGCTGCACCAGCTATCTTGCCGTAACGAAGGCTGCCTGCATTCAGCATACATGGTAGTCAGCTGTGCAGGGACCCGCAAATTGGTGCTGTACGCATGTATACTGCAGGCACACCAACGTCTTTGTCCACCTATTGGCATATCTCAGATGAATGATTTCTCACTCACCTACCCTTTCCATCCCTTCTTCCAACCATCACATGGCGTAATGTATGTTTTGCAATGCACTCTCCTTCTGCAATTGAGCTGCCACCATTCACCTCGGTAAGAGGTTGCGGCACAAGCTATCTTGCCGTAACGAAGGCTGTCTGCATTCGCCACACATGGTATTTGTCTGCGCAGGGACCGGCGAATTGGCACAGTACGCACGGATACTGCAGGGACACCACCATTTTCATCCAACTAATAATCACATATCTCAGATGAACCACTTTTCACTACCCCACCCTTTCCATCCCTTCTTCCCACCACCACATGGCGTAAAGTATGTTTGTCAGTCCCTTTCGGCGCCGCACTGTCCTCCACTACACCATGGCAGCGGTTCCCCCAAAACATTGATGCAGAGCACGCTTCCCTCCAGCCCACCACCGGCTGCGTCCAATGTTCGCCGACTTCTCGCCGTACTGCAAGCCAATATCTTAGTGCTAAAACATAACTTTTATTTCAGGTAAAATTCCACTTCATATAAAAACATCACAGTCAGCACGAAGTTACAAACCAGTTGCACAGTCCTACAACCGCTGTTTGCTTGCCACGCGTTACAACCCTACCCGGGGCCTTCCTCAGGCTAATCGTTACAGCTTAACAGAAACTGCCTTCTTTTATTTTACCTATTTGAAGGGATACTCCTATTTTCTGGTCATGTGACCTGTGTCTAAACACCACTTGTAGTGGTGTAATCAAAGCAGCCATCTTTGTCTAGTTTCTTATGGCCCTCTAACACAGTAAATATATGTAATGTATATTACATGCATGCACCCAGCCGAGTGCATGCAGAGTACTGACTGCACGTCTGCACAGCTCCCTGCTACTTCGCGCTCAACCTCTGTTTGTGGATTTATGCCTTAACTGCAACCAAAATGGACTTTTCACCTTGCTGGATCCGTGGCCACGACCCCTGCATCTACTTATTCAGCTCCTGCGCGCACCAGGGCACGCACACCCAGCCGAGTACACGCAGAGTACTGACTGCACGTCTGCAGAGCTCCCTGATACTTCGCGCTCAACCTCCGTTTCTGGATTTATGCCTTAACTGCAACCAAACTGGACTTTTCACCTTGCTGGGTACCTACTGGACCTTTAACTCCTCTATACTGACATTGTATATTACTTGTGCTCTGCAAGTAACTGATATAACCTTTTTTGCATTTAGATCTGTGGCCACGCCCCCTGCATCTACTTATTCAGCTCCTGCGTGCACCAGCGTGTGCGCACCCAACCGAGTACACGCAGAGTACTGACTGCTGACCGCTTAGCTGCGGTGCAGCGAGCCAGCGTGTTACTCTGTCGGCTGGGCTTTGAGCTTTCATTGTTGCCATTTGTGCTTCTCTGGCCTCTGGTAAGACTTCATTCTTTCAGGCAAGTGGATTTTGACCCGTCCAATGACGCAAGCTTGCAGCCGACATTTTGTTGGCGCGGTTATTTCTGTCATCTTTTCTTCTTCCATTTTCAAAATCTTCACCAAAATGAACCGGCTCACTACCAGCATGCCCCACATTCCGAGTCACTTAATTCAATGTCAAATTTGGGCAAAATCACCAATAAACTCAGGCTTGCCCAAACCAGGGTCTGCCTCCAAGAAAAACATTGGGGTTTCACCCGACAGTCGAAATTTTCTTGGAGTCCACGGGTGCCGCTTCTTCAAATTCACAGCGTTAAACACTGTTGTAACTCACCAATGCGTCTCCGATCAACCTGGGGTAATTGCGGCAAACCTGCTGTCCCTCCTTTCTGGTGCAACAATGCAACATTGCATCTCAGTCTCATCTTGCCCCACAAATGCTGATGTGTTCCATACTCCAAGCTATCTACCTGAATTCTCAATGGAACCACAAGCTATCAACCTTTTGCAACCGCCTCAAACTCGCGCCCCGCTTATTCTATATTCGCAGGATGCGAGACCTTCCCACAATAAAAATGAAACTCATAGTCAACTTGCACATCCTCTATCTAATCACCATAACTTATCTCTTCCTCTCTCGTTACCAATCTCCTATTCCACCCAGACGACAGATCCTTCAGTTTCAGGCTCTGTCTCTCTTCAAACCCCTCACCAAAATGATTCAAACAACTCAGCTCTTTCTAAATCCCAGAATTTATACCCCACCGACGCTCCGAAAGACATTGGGGCTGATTCATGGAATTATGAGCGCCGAAAAACGGGCTTTGCGCGCCATTCCGTTCGCAAATCCCCATTCGTGAAATAGTGATTTGCGGGCAGAATGGTGCACAAAGCCCGTTAGTAGCCTCATTTTCCAAACCTCTTCCTCGTCCATCTTTTGGATTTCCCTCAATCTCCAATCCCGTTCTGGAAGCTGCTTTAACAGCTATTAATACAAGCATCTTTACTCTAACTAAATTGTTCGAAGAGTTGGACCTCAGATCAACTACGCAAAATGAGTCATTGCTTCTCCTTCATAATAAATTGGACTGGATTGCTTCAAATAGATCAAACAGCCTTATTCCTGAGTTAATTCCAGAACATCAGATTGTAATACCATGGATCAATGAGGCTGGTGTGGAAACAACGACAATCTCACTCGCCCATAATGCCTCATACTGATGACAATGAATGTGGCTCACCTGACATCCAAATTATAGAAAACCCCCTCTATGATCTTTTTTCCAGACCATCGCACAATAGTAGGCGGAGGAGAAAAGGCAACAGAAAACGCACGTCCCAAAGTTTTAATGATGCCAACCGAAATCAGAAAATTGATCAAAGAAAAACCAAAACATCTAAAAATATTACCTTGCCAACAAAAAATAAAAACTCAAAATCAAAAACAAAAAAAATTGTGGCTAACATTTCATCCTGTGAGCATGTGTCTAATGAGACCGATGAGCAGCATGTCGATCATTTGCCAAATTTGCCAATGGCATCTTCTGCTCAAACCAAGCTTCCCGATCCGGTTCCTGGTATCTCCAAAGGTAAGAAGCTTGACTCTGTAAATTCTGTATGTAATGCATCTGTGAGCGATTGTGAGGAACCTAATCAATCCAATTTAAACAATACACATGATCAACTTATGAACTTATCTGTGTATCCGAATGACAATAATTCCATAGTGGAGGATGTTCACCATAGCCTACACGACTCCTCGCGCAATAAACGCCAGTTGTTACCAACCTTCCATGTAAACTTTGACATGGACTTTAGCTCATTTAAAACTTTAGATCAAAGGCGCACTGAATCGCCTATGAGTTTAATTAATCAAACAGAGAGAGCTTTTTCATCAATTCCATCTTCCTCAATCTTGCCTAGTATTTCTCCAAAGTAGGCCCAAAAGCATTTAGCTCACCATGTGCCGACAACTGATGGCATGAACCCAACTTCTTCCTCAAAGACAGGACCTTCGGTCAGATTTTCTTCTCAAATGCCCTCAGACATAATTCATGATGACCCTAGACCTGCTGCCTACTATCTGAATCCCCTAGTTTTGAAAGATGGGAGCATTTGCATCAAAATGCTTGATAGGTTATATTCTGATCCATTCCCACATCGCACAACAATCCTTATGGTCTTCAACTCCATTACCTCACTGAAACAGATAAATTCTAGTGACATCGAATCAGTGAGGTACCCAATTCCGGCGCAGCAAGACATTAGTGTGATCACCATTCACTCACAAATTGTAAAAAATCTATGTGGAGCGAAAGACAGCAATTATTCTCCAAAGGATTGTGTCTCGAAGCCTGTTTGCCTCCTCCTCTGAACAAAGAGACTCTTCCTTTGAGTTCGATTCATTCAACTTCAAATTCGAAAACCATAACCTCCAATGGCAATATTGAAGTGCCCTGTTGTACATGTATGCCGGACTTTCGACCTAGTAACAAACCCCCCTCCATCCAAATGGGACTGAATTAGAAATGAGATGAAAGACCATTTATATTTGGCAGCCCACTAGGACAACCCCTTGAACATTAACCATGTTTGCTCCTTAGCATCCTGGAATACCAGGGGGTTTTCCCATCTACTGTTTTCTGAAACTTATGATCTAAATAGTTTCGATATAGTAGTTTTACAAGAAACTTGGATGCGAGCAGCTCCAATTTGGGAAAACCACCATGATAAAATTGTATTGTACAAGCTTCAAAACCTGCGAGAGGGCACCGGCCGCAGGTCTTTTAGTTGCAATTCGCAACGACTCCCAGTTATCTCTCGTATCATGGCCATCCCCCCATCCAAATTGTGAAACTGTCTACCATTAACACATACCATCCTTTGTTCCCAAGTTGTCTCCTAATAAATATTTATTGGAATCCGATTTTTCCTACTGAACCCCAGTTCATTGACAAAATTGAAAACATCTTGAATCAATCTTTACTTGAACATGACATTAAGACCACAATAATTGCAGGTCTTTTAACCTTAACTGCCTCTCCACTTCCAACACTGGTCTTAATTTAAGAGCTTCAAAATGGGTGAATTTAATGAATGCGAGAAAGCTCCTCATGTTAAATGGCTCCACGCCTGAAGACTCTCCTCCAAATCCTACATGGACTAGAAATATGAGCAAATCCATTCTAGATTACGTGTACGTTTCTGCTGATTCAAACAAATTGATAGCATCTTTCCAGGTTCTACCCACCAAACTTAGCGACCATAATATCCTTAAAGTCTGCTGGGTGCCTCACAGTGTACAAAACTCTGCTAACTATACTTTTAATCTTGATGTACATAACACTGGAAATCGGCTCAAATGGTTCCCTGGTCAAATATTGAAACTCCACCAGAGGATCATACAAACTGATTTAAAGTCATCATCTTCTTCGCAAAATTTTTATAATGATTGCATCATGATGCTAAAACAAGAGACCTGTGGTGCGACTCGACCAACATTTGTTCACAAATATCCTCGACTAACAACCATTTATATCCTCAAAAAAGAAATGAAGTGTGCCCTAAGAACTCCTGCTGCTAAATTGTGCAAACAATTAAGAAATCAAATAAACATCAAGTACAAAAATAGAACAAAATAACTTTTACTCCTCTATAAACAGGAGAAAGCTGAAATCATGTTGAAAGCCCTAGTCTCCAAGCCATCTGGAGAAATATGGAAAGTGATTAACAAACTGCCTTCCAATGCTCACAGATCTATTCTATTGAACGCTATCTCAGAGATAACATGGACTTCACACTATCAAGCACTTTTGTTAAAATCTCATTTCTTACAAAGTGTACATTTCACAGATCATCCTGTCTTAACTGAACTTAAATTTGACAAATTAGACATTCTTATTATAATAAAAAAATTAAGCTCATCAAGAGCTCCGGGCCCTGACCAATTAACAAATGCTATACTAAAAAACAATACAGAGAAATGGGCTGCTCTCTTGGAAATTATATTCATGGAGGTGATAGAAACAACTCCGTCTTGGCAACAGAGCATCATCATTCCTATTTTTAAAAAAGGTGACAGGTCTAATCCAAATAACTACAGACCTATAGCTTTATTAGATGCTCCCGGCAAAATCTTTGCGAGGCTTGTTTTACGTGACAAAATCTTTTAATTGTGTCCACTATAAAACAACAAGCCATTTTAACCAAGCAACCTATGTTTTTAGCTTTTATAGCTTTTAAGCAAGCCTTTGATTCGGTTTTGAGGTAGGTTTTATGGCGCAAACCTTTAGATGCAAATTGTCCCTTCTATATTAGGTTTTTAATCTACCAATCTTATTCTAATATCTCAATAAGAGTCAAACTGACAACCAATGGTCTGTTATCCCAACTAATTGAAACTGACTCTGGCCTAAAACAAGGATGTCTGTTTGCCTGTATTCTTTTATATTAATGATATTGTTAGGAAAGATTTCATATGTGTATGTAATTTTCGCTCCATGTGTCCACCCCCAAACCTTTTGCTGCTGTTTAGACACCACTGACAGACTTTGCCAGAGACACACAGCCTTCAGCTGTACTCCTCTGGGATTTCGCTCACTTTTTATTGGGAAACTGACATGCGGACAGTCAGTACTGGGAGACTTTGTTTCCCTTAGTCCTTTTCTCATATTGCAACTTTGGTGCAACATGTAACAAGTGTGCAATGTATCTTACCATACAGCACACTTGGGTCTATAGTCATTTCCAAAGGCCCTAGATACTCTCGCTGGACTTTTTATGAACTGTGCAGATGTGTCATGAACAGGACTGGTGGCAGCTATCGTTTTGCATTATTTTTTTTAACCCTTTCCTGCCATGTTAACTGCGTTAACCGCGTTTGGCACAAATAGGTGGCCTGGCTCCAAAATGGCCATGCCACAAGGTTCTTTGTGCTGTCCTTTGGCCATCTTGCCCCTTCACCTTCCCCAGGTCGAGTCGACCCGGGCCAGTCCTTATTTGGTCATGCATGTTCCCGTGAATCCCAATGCTTTCGCGGGCTTCTGCATGCCTTGTGTGTGCGCCTCCAGGATGTGGGCTGGGATGTCTGGTCCCAATACACATCCTGGGTGCCAAAGAGTCTGTAGTTTCCTGAATGCCTGAGACCACTGTGGTCTGTGATTGGTCCACATATGGAGTGAGTGTTTGTGAGCAGATCTCCCATTGGGTCCTCTCCGTTTTGGCGCGAAGGGAACTTTGGATAAAAGGAGGCTGGAAACACCACTACCAGGTCGATCTCCTGAGTTCTCACTGAAAGAAGGATAGGATCCAAGTATCCTGCAACTACGAAGCTGAGTCGAGGAACTGCTGGTGACCCGCTGGATGGTTTGGCATCCTGAGCCCGCTGTCGTACCGTGTGACCCATCTGCATCTGGTCGTCCCAGAAGGTCTGCGAAGGCGCTTTGACCCATTGGAATAGTGGGACCAACTATTCTCGGCACCTTCACCAAAACCTACAAGTAAGCTTTCTCAGAAGTGTCTCTGAGCCAACCAGTGGGCTGCCCAGCTTATGCAGGACCTTTGCTCTGTCTCCGCCGTCATTTCGAGGAGGCCGTCGAAACTTGGTATACTGCTAGCTCTGTGTCCACGGCACCCTCACACCGAATTTCGTACACTTAGCATTCCCAGGTCTGAAGAGAGACGAGTGCGCCCGGACCGGAGTAAACACGGTTACTGTGCTGCCCTGCTGCGGTAACGTCCTTTATAATAATCACATATGGAAGCCAAACTAAGGCAACCCCAAACGCTGTGAGGTGGGATATCTTGGAGGGCATTTACTGGAAGCACATTCTACTGGTGCCTACATGCACCCCTATTGCACTCATTCGATACGAGCTTGGTCTTGTCTCTCTGAATGCATCGGTTTCATGGCTAATGTTAGCATTATATAGAAAATGCATTATTTCCTCTGATTCATCAGCTAATCTGTTTCCCATCCTGAAAAAGACCTTACAGATGCCAAATTTCAAACCATTGCATGAATGGAAAAAATCGTGTCTTCTAATCCTCCAAGAGGCCGACATCTCTATATCTTTGTTACTTGAGTCTCTAGACAAAGCAAAGATTAAATTGTGGAGACAAGATTGGATTAGTACCTATGAGCAAATCAACTAATTTCAAGCTGTTAAAAAGGGTTCATTCCGATTATGTGCTGTCAATGTGTTACCGCAATACCTAATCAAGTTCCCAGATCGAAAATATGCAGATTCTTTTCTACGCTTTCGATTCAACCTGCTCCCTACAAATGACAAACTTGCATCATATAACAACCTCCCGAATTCATCTAGGTCTTGTAGTCATTGTAAACTTGTCAATTCTATTGAAACAACAAGACACCTGATGATAGACTGCTTAGTTCTGGTGGATATGAGAACTCGTTACCTCTTTAAACATTTTCGTCATCTTTCATTACTAACCAAAGATGACCTATGGATTCCAATATTTAATGCCTCCAACACTTCACTTATCATTGATATTGTACAATTTTTGCGAGAACTAAACTTAATTTCGTTTCAGTAGAGTGCTCTCGCAATTGAGACACGTATAGCATCTCATGTTAGACTTTGTAGAGCATGGGTTTATGAATATCATTTTTGTGAAGACCTTTCAGTTTCTTGTTTATTGCAATGTTTAAACTTTTTTTGCTGCCACTATCAGGATTTAATCCATCTTCGAATTCATTTCGAAACCATCCTGACTATATTCGGTTGACTAGGATTTTTTCCACCCGAGGGATTCCCTTCACTCAAGTGGATTTTATCCTTCGACATTGACTTGGACTTATTTTGGACGAATGTGATTATTACCCAGCTTGTAATTGGGCAGCAAGTTCCCAGCAGCTCTATTGTTTTATTAGCATTTTTCTTCACATTTTGCACTTTATTCATGTTGTATAACTGTATGTCCTATATTTATACTTACTCTTATATGAGCTCTGATCTATTTAATAATCATTTTAATGTTTCTAATTAAATAAAGAAAAATAAATACATTTTTCAAAAAAACGTGTCTATGTATTACATGTAGTGATCTGAGGGGTTGATTGAGGGACCGCCCCGAATACTGGTGGGATTGTGTTGTTTATAGTGGACTTGTTTATATCCGCTGGCTTGATTTATGTGCCTTGTTTCTCGCAATTGAGACAAGCAATGCTTTGAATTTCATTTGTATTCAGAATTGTTCATTATAACCTAATCACCTAATCGAGAATGATGGCATTATCAAAGAACCAACAAAGCTAAATCTCTATTCTTGCATCAGCGATCAGTGATAACAATTATATTGGCATTCAGCTATCCAAATGTATGATCACTTGAATTGCTGTGAAACCTAAAATGAATGAAATGTAAATGACAATGTAAATAATTGAAAAAGTTGTTAATTCAACTAAAACAATTTTCAATAAAAAAATGTAATGTACATGCTAATCCTTATTTAACTCACATTATACCATATTAATGATCCCATACTTATTTGTTAAACTGATTTATTCATCAGCCCGCTGGGTCAAATACCCTCCTTAAAATAATCCTACCGTTGCAGTCATTCCTGCATGACCGCGACTTAAGGACTGCGAAAAAATGGAGCCAAAGAATATGCAGCAGCAACTGTCTCACATTAAAAACAACAAATGGCATATTCAATATGTTTAGAATAATTTCGAGTCTTATCCAAGAACTCCTAAACATAGTAAATAACATCTTATGTATAGAGGCTTAGTCCCGCCCAAGTGGGCTAGCAATCTTTCTTCTAGCTGCTATACACATATAAAGTGACTACATGCTTTAAAGTGTCAATTTTCAGCTAGATATTCTTGAACGTAATTAATAGCATCTTATGAACAGAGGCTTAGTCCCGCCCAAGTGGGCTAGCATTCTATTTTCTAAGTTCTATATACATACAAAGTGACTAAATGCTTCAAAGTGCCATGTTCAAGCTAAATATGACTTTCCATTTTTAACAACATGATTAGCCTCATCCTGACGCATTGGTATCCAAATCATAAAGTGCAAATTCGTTGAGAACACAATATCGCACCAACTTTACATTAAAGTGCTCATGTGCATTCAACTACGCCACATTTAGAAGGATTCAAATGTTTGCATGTTGTAATGTGCATAATGAAACAAAACATATTGCACTAAATACTTCTGTCAAGCTCCCAGTCAGTGAGCATAGTTCTCATGCAGGCATTCAGGTTAGGCAGAGCACATTATATCAATCAGCAGGTCAAAGGTGGGTGTTAGCCTGGCACATATGGCATTTACACCATTCACAGCATCTACTTCCATAGACTCCAGTGATGTACAATAGTAATTTCATACACTTAAAATGGCTGCCCGCAAAACACATTTACAAGTAGCAGCACGGTTCTATTAATATCGTATCTGCACCATTGACAGCGGTTAACGCTACCAGCGTTTCTCCTCACAGAAACTGAGAAAAAGAAGATAATAGAGACATTAGTTTTATGAAGAGTTACAGAGTACCATAGTTCACAGAAGAGACTTACCCGACAGAAGTTATCTCCCACGCGGTTATATTCAGTTAAGAACATTTATTTGCTCACAGCCGCATCATCTTCAGTCAGCAGTTTTCGCTCGCAGTCACAGTATCTTCAGTCAGAAGTTTCATCCGCAGCCACTGCATCTTCCGAAGGTTTTTTCCTCAGCTTTCTGAAAACCTGCAGACAACACAAGAGGTATTTAATTAAAAAATGAACTTAACAGTTTAACCAAGAAGACGTTTTATAAGTGTTTACATACCTGAAGGTTCCTCAAGTTTTCACCTCACAGTTGTTACAGTGCTCCACCTTGCAGGCTACAGTTACTCTGTATTGGCGAACTTCCGCTTAAAATGTTTTCTCATCCTGCGTAACTGTGCAGCCATCCGCAGCCATAATTCTTTTCCCAAATTCCTTGAACCTGCGAAAAAGAGAAAAAGACAAAAGTAATTCGAAAGAGAGATTTCTCCAATGTAGGAATCAATTCAAGCCCTTAAAGATTACAGTATCTTCACCTGCTGGCTTTCCAAAGACTCATTCTTAAAAGAATAGACCTTTCAAGGCAAGAAGCTACAGAGTTCATCAGCATCCCAAGTTCCCATTGTTTCTCCATATCAACGCACTCCTGTAGAAAATGCAGTATGGAGAGCTCCACAATAATAAAACACAGGTGGGAAGGGAATTCAGCCCTAGATTTAGAAGGGAGTGATCTAAGGGGTATACACACCTCATATAGTGTTATTTCAGTTAATAGATGTTATAGCATTTATATTGTTGTCATTTGTTTGCTCAAACAGAAAAAGAATCCTAAAGGCTCCAGGGTATCAGGTCCACAGGCTGGGAAGATGTTACGCTCCCGAGGAGTCCAGGTAAGCGTTAATACTTCTCACTTATCATTACATCTGACCATCATGCCATCAGTCTAAAGTGCTTGTGTGCATGAAAATGTTCAATCTTCTAAATAGAGACAAACATATTATTTTATCTAAGAAAGATGACCATATAATCTTCTCCTTTTGTAGCCTTCACCCATAGCAATATTTCTTCTTTTGCAACTGGCCGAAATAGCACTTACACAAAACTTCTTTAAATATAAAGAATCATTTTTCCAACAGTGCTCAGGCACAGCCATGCGTGCCACTTTTGCACCAATCATGGCAAACTTTTACGTGGCGAATTTTGAAGCACAACACATTTAAATCATTGACAACCCGTTTGCCAATCAAATGACCATCTACAAATGCAATATAGATGACATCCTGCTGGTGTTCAATGGAGATCAACAGACATTTCTTCAATTTACAGAGTCGCTAAATCAAGAAATAGATACCTCAAATTTACACACAATCTGAACAAAGAGGTAATACATTTTCTTGATGTAGAGATCCGGACACAAGACGGTATTCTGACTACTACAATCTTTGGAAAACCCACAGTTCGGAATGCACTACTGGAATATTCCAGCTTTCATCCGAAGCGATTGTGACAGAATCTTGTTACGCTCACCTGACTCCCACGGAGGCGGTGGCCTGGTTCGCGCTGCTGTGACCTCTTCTAAGGTGATGCGCAGCGTTCGGAAGACGGACTGGACCGGGCCCCCAAATCTGGCTTGTCTGGCTCGCAGAAGTATCCTTCTTAGGGTCTCAAAGGACGAGCTCTCCATCCTGCTTCTGATGCAGGGGCGCGTTGGTATCCAGTTACTTCACTGGATTTTCGGATTGGTGAGAACCAAACTTGCTTGGCTTCCAGATACGTTTTTTGATAAGAGGTTCCCCTTGTGTCCATGCATTAATGTACTAATGCTAGTGTCTTTCTCCCCATAGGGGCCGGGGTACGGAATGCTGGGGAACAGGCACCGACCCGAGATGAGAGGTGAAATCCTTGTAGAAATCAGGTAAGTCTTTAATGAGCGTTTTTTGGTAATGTCTTTTCATTCGCTCATTAACACTGATGTCTCTTTTTCCCCTTAGGGGCCGGGGTCCGGAAATGCCAGGATGCGGCGCGGACCCGAAATGAAGAGGGAATGAATCAACAGGTAAGTCTTAACATGGAGATTTATCTTTCCTTATTCCCTTCTCTCTCTCACCTTTTGTTCTGGTCTTTTTCTCCCTAGGCGCTGGGGCGTGACTGCGAATCCGGATGATCGCTGCTGAACATGGAGGCGCCCTGTAAAGGTGAGTGGAATGCGGCGCTGCAGTGATCGACGCGATGAGCTTTTAAATAAAAGTCTTCCTTTTCAGGATTGTCAGCGAGATGTCTCCGGGATGCGGATTTAGCAGTAAGGACTTTTCCTTCTTCTGTTCTCTTCTTCTCTTCCTTTGCAGGTGATCCAGGATGCTGGCAGGCGTGGCAGAAGTCAGGATGCAGGAGCAGACACGGTCAGCGTCCAGCTGCTAGATGCAGAACAACGCGAAGCACATGTGGCTGTTCGGGTGGGGTTTAAATAGCCTTGGAAGAAGTTCCAGGTATGTATCTTTCCTCCAATCAGGTATGTATCCTTCCCCGACCACGCCCGGATGGTAAATTAGTCCCACAGGTAAAGTAGTTCCTTTCAGGCCTCAAGGAGGCCGGGATCCTGCAGCATGGTCTGCATCAGGTAAGTGCACCCAAGCACTCCCATAATGAGCCTGGCGCCTATGGCGCCAGGACTGATGTCTTTTATGAGCCTGGCGCCTGACACTTCCAAAGGGCCCCTATATGGGGTTGCTGGGTCTTTCCTTGGGGACTGGATGTCCGCTTTCGGGGACGCAGGGCTTGAACCGGCTCCCCGGGAGCGGGCATCATGACAGCTACTGTTAGACAGAAACCTGTGCAGTTCCCTCTGGGACCACTGCAAAAGATTTAAGACTACAGGTGTTTGGCAGTAAACCCACTTGGTAGCAGTCTGTACCACCCAGATTTACCTGGTAGCTGTGGCTGAGCAGTCAGACTTCCCTCAAGAAGAGTTAGGCAGTATACAGAGCATACATAATAGGTACAGAGGCACAGTAGTACAAGCAAACACTGACCAGAGCTAGGTGTAAAAGTATATAATTATTTATTTAAAAGACACACTCATAAATTACACTAGCACAGAAAAGGTAAGTAAGTCAAAACCCAGTCACTATTACTTATATGTACATCCCTAGTTATTTGTTGGACAAGTCTAAGTTAACACCACTTATTTCCAAACAGAGGTGAGCGCTTAACGTTAGATGGCACTCCAACAAGTTAGTTAAAAAGGGAGGGAAAAGGCAAAAGAAGTGAAAACAGCAAGGCAAAACACTTTTCAGAGATTCACACTGAGTGTAGAAAGGCAGTCTATTGAGGAGCAAGGAAGTTCAGTTGCCAGGCCCACTCTAGGGAAAGCCAGGCGAAAAGATGCCCAAGATCACACAATGTCAAAAGTCTTTACAGGTGAGTAGAAAAGGTTTTTCCAAGTTTAGAAAAGTTTAGTTAGGGTGTCCCAGGCTTACCCAGGGTCGAGAGCCGAGGGCTAAATCTACCCCGTACAATCGGTGGCAAGGGAAGCCGGGCGGAACACGGTACCTTTAAAATGGAAAGGATCCTCCAGCGGGGGCAGTTGTTCCTGGTAGTGGGTGCAATTCGCGGCGTCGTCCAGAGGAGGAGAAGATCTCGTCGTGGAGGAAAGCTGAAGGTCGTTGCACTACCAGGGAAGAAGCCAGCCGTGGAGTTTTTCCGGTTAAAAGGATGTTACCCCTCTTTCGCGGTTGAGGTAAAAAGTGGTATCCCGGTTGCCGGGGTGCTTGGCACAGGCAAGGCGGCCACGAGATGCTTCAGGGCGGCGAAAAGAAGGCAGGAACTGGTTGTCCCCACCAGTCAAGGGAAGAAGACTCTCCAGGCGGGAGATCTCCTCTGTCGTCGGGAAAAGTGGTGAGACGGTTCCGCAGGGCTCCACCGGTGGTGTCGTCTTGGCAGGTCGGCTCGGCTTCTCCCTCTTCGGCTTCTTAGGTCCTGTGGCGACTTCTGAAGAACCAGTCCCAAAAACCCTGCTTTTATGCAGCAAACCCCCATTCATACAGCCGAGCTGTCACTCAAACATGCTAAGTGGTGAGCGGGGTGGCTCACCACTTGGGCCAATCACACCAGAGTGCGACATGAGTTGGCAAGGCAACTCAGTCCAGGGTGCCTAAACCCCCTCCCACACCCCTGTGGTACCCAGACAGAATGGCACCACTTTGGAGGGCTTCTGTGCAGAAGCCCGCCAAAAGTGGAGCAAAGGCTCGACTCGGGTTCAGGGTTACTGAAGTGAACCTAGACGCCATTTTGGCGGCGAGTTCTGGCAAAAAATCCCAACCGGTGAATTTATATTAAATAAATAAACCGGCGGTATCTTTAACATTGCACCAAAAAGTGGTGCATTAAAATCAATGGGAAATCCCATTGGGAAATATTCCGGTGGAATATTTCCGTGGTATCCACTGCCACCAGCCAGAAACTCGGCGAGGGGCGGACGGGACAGTACCCCCTCGACAACAGACCCAGGGGCAATCTAATTGCCCCTACCAGTACTTCCACAGTATGATGGTTTGTACTGGTTAAGTTCCCAAGTTAAGACTAGTAAAGTCAATGGTGACTTTACAGACCCAGGGAGACAGTAGTCAGTCCCAGGGTGTGGAGTCTATGTTTGGGGGTCTCTAGGACATCCCTGTGTTACTGCACTGAGGGTGCTGTGTAACACACATTTAAAAACCAATGATAGCCTATGGGGAAAAAATACCCCATAGCCCATAAGCACATAGCAAGTCACAGAAACACTCTCAAGTCATGCCCAAGAGTGAGGGTAAAAGAGTCTCACTCTTGGCAGGGGAAAAAAATAAACACCAAAAATCCAGCAAAGCTGCTGGGGGACTCACTAGGTTAGGAAATTCAGCCTAAACAGAGAATTCTCCCTAACAGCTACCCTTTGGCCAGTTCTTGTTCTACAGGTGCAATTGCTCCACCTTGCGTGAATATAACCAACAAGCAAAGATCCTACAAGACCATCTACACAACAGAGGCTACCCGACTAAGATTATCAAGGAGGCCAGGAAGCATGCTCGCAATATGATATGATATGATATGGCATTTGTAACGCGCCTATACACAAGTGTTTCAAGGCGCGAGGAGGCAGGGAGGGGGGAGCAGGGGGGAAAGACAGACAACACTCCTACTAGGCCAGGTGTCATTCAGATCGCGCAAGTGCAGGGGTAGGGGGAAGGGAAAAAGTGCAAGGGGAAGGGGAGAGGGGGAAGTGCTGAACAGGGTAAGTAGAATAAAAAATAAATAATAGATAGGGCCAGCTGGTGGCAAGTGCAAGGTAAGTGCAGACAAGTGCTGGGAGGGGGGGGGCTGTAAGGGATGCAGAGTCAGTCCCGCAGTGCAGGGGTTGCCAGGGAGGCAGTGCAAGTGGAGAGTGGCTGGGCCAAGGACCGAGGTCGGTGAGAGTGGCCCAGGTGCAGGTTCAGTGCAGTTTCAATGAAGAATTAGCAGGGGAGAGGGAGAGAGAAAGCAGAAGCAAAGAGGAAGGTTTTGAGGTGCTTCCGGAACCGAAGATGGTTCTCCTCAAGTTTCAGGGAGGCAGGAAGGCTGTTCCAGAGGGAGGCCCCTGCCGCAGAGAGAGATCTACCCCCAGCTTGTTGCTTCGAGAAGCGGCTGACCCTGAGGGAGTTGGAGACAGATGAGCGAAGGGCTCGGGAAGGAAGATATTTAGGAAGAGAGAGTTGAAGGTATTTAGGCCCCAGGCCCCAGAAGGCCTTGTGGACAATGCAGAGGGTTTTGAACTTAATCCTCGCAGCCACAGGGAGCCAGTGTAGAGATTTCAGTCCTGGAGAGATACGGTCCCTGGGCTTGAGGCCAAGGACAAGTCTCGCAGTCCTGTTCTGGATGAGTTGCAGAGGGCGGAGAGTAGAGGCAGGCAGATTAAGATAGAGGCTGTTACAGTAGTCCAGCTTCGAGAGAACCAGGGCTCTGGAGACCGTGAGCTTCTGGGGGGAGAGGAAGGGAAGAATACCTCTGAGGAGGTGCAGCTGGTAGTGAGACTTCTTAGAGACGTCAGTTATATGAGGAGAGAAGGAGAGTGTGGAGTCGAAGATGACCCCGAGGTTTTTTGCCTTGCAAGTAGGAGCAGGAAGCGGGCCAAGATAGGCTGGCCAGAGCGCTGCAGGGAAGGAGGAAGTGGGTGTGCCGATGAGTAGAATCTCAGTCTTACTGGCATTAAGGCAGAGGTCATTGGCGGCACACCATTCCTGGATAGCAGACAGACAGTCAGAGATGAGGGAAGGAGAGGAGGCCGAGGGTAGCCTGAAAATGAGCTGGGTATCGTCCGCATAGCACTGAAAGTTGGGGCAGAGAGTGGCGATGCGGTGGGCAAGGAGTGCCAGATACTGGTTGAACAGCCAGGGAGAGAGATTAGATCCCTGGGGACACCACAGGTAGAGAAGAAGATGTCAGAGAGGAAGGACCCAGTTGGACCTGGGAGGGTCGATTGGAAAGGAAAGAGGTCAGCCACGCCAGAGCCTGACCAGTGATACCCAGGTTATCACGGAGACGGTTGAGCAGGATGGCATGGTTGACAGTGTCAAAGGCAGAAGAGAGATCGAGCTGAATGAGAACACACGGAGTGTTGGAGTCGAGGTTCGAGAGCAGGTCCTCTCGAACCTTAATATCCCACGTGAGGTCACATTGCAACAAACACCAAAACCCGCCTCAGAAGAGATCATAACTGCTGTATTTAACTACTCTGACAATACCAATAGACTGAAAAAAGAGATTCTTAAAACCTAGCCTCTCCTTAACACTGGTGAAAACACCTTGATCCCCCCCCCCATTTCACCGTCAAAAAAAGGAAAAACTTGCGGGACATCCTGTTACAGTCATACCAACCACCTGACACTCTACAACAACAAGGCTTACTATGGGACACTGCAAAGCCAGTAGGACACACACCAGTGTAATGTCTGTAGGCTCACTACCAGAACAAAAGAGTTAGATCTAGGCCTTCACACGCCCTGATAACAGACACAGTTTACCAACTGTAATTCTTCTAATGTGGTTTATTTGATTGAGTGTCCGTGCCAACTCAAATATATTGGCATTACCACCAGACCAGTCAAAAAGCGAATTCAGGAACACGTGTCCTGCATTAGGCTACATTAGGGAGAATGCGCATATTTTTGTGCACTTCACCATAGTCCTACAGACCTTAAATGGTCTATCATCGAAAATATTGGATGCCCTTGGAGAGGGGGTGACATGGAAACTCTTCTCCTGAGACGGGAACAGAACTGAATTTTTCACCTGAAAACAGATGAATTAGGCCTCAACGAATCCATTGCATGGCATACCTTAGCCATGCTCACATGACCTTCATTGTGTTCTCATTGGCAACAACGACCTAGCACAAAACCTGACTTTTGCCTCATTTGTGCCTTTTTTCTCTATATTTCCAGTGATCACAGAGCTATACCGACTTTAGACACCAGGCGGAGCACCTATGTAGCGTCTGAATCTACAGCCCGACTACCTGACTCTCCATGTTCAAACCGCACATCACCATGTACATTAACGCAGATGTCCGACCAATGGAAGATTCCAACATAGGACTGTGTTCACAAGTGAATGCGATTGCTTTCCCGCATTTGATCGGAGGCGAATGATCAGCAATACTCTCCTAATGTGCGACACCGTCACTGAAGGTAAAGTTTCTAAACCACTTGCCGCTCCTGGGTTATGCTAGACATGTTCGTCTTACCCACTTCACTTATGCAGATGCTATTCTTTCTTGTAGGTAGATGCACGTTCTACCTCAAGCTATCGCTCCCAAGCCTTGAATACCGGCACAGGGAGCACTGAAAACAATATCACTAACTTTCTAGTCATGCATACTATCATTCTACTTGTTTCCTCTTCAGTCTATGAGGAAATATACTGCAGGTAGGCATGTGTGTTAATTAACTTTTATGGAACACCCATGTGCATACGAAGATCTAGCAGCAGTCATAACCAAGACTTATGGCATTCTTCTTCCATGCAAGCCCTACAGGGTGTAGGTACATTTATGACTTGCTTCCTCTTCAACCCATGAGGAGTTATATTGCAGGCAGCCATTTTCAATTAAGTATTGTGGAATATCCATGAGTATATGAGTAAAAAACAGTCGTCAGAACCGAGCGAGACATAAGGCATTTTACATCCCTGCACTCCTTTCAAGGTGCAAGCATATTTATGATTACACGTCAGCTTATCAGGGATATATTATGAACCACCAGGATGGTCCTCATTCACAATAAATGATGACACAGTTTATTGTTCGCCTGACGTGTATACTTCATGAACATGCTATAGCTAGCACGGTTTGCTTCAATTGATTTAGCTTTAGCAACAAACCAAGTGAACCTTGTATTATTTGATTTCTTACAAGGCCACTGTTTTACTTCATGGTCCATTCAGCAGTATCCACATGGAGGGTCCAAGCAACCATCAATCCCTCTATCAAGTGCCAGATATTACTGGAACACTATGAAGACTGTCCTGAAGAAAGTGAGTAAATCCATTTAAACATTAAACCAGCGGTACTTGCGGGGAACACGGAAGCGGGTCCCCCATCATCCGGCATGCTCGGCGCCACATTTTCCACCCTAGCATCATCATCCCCGGGCTCTCCTTCATTTCTGACTCAGACAACCAGATCATTTTCTTCAAGTAGAACGGGGTACAGTCTCGCCCAAACAACCTAAATTCAGTGGTCGTTTCATCGGAGAGCCATGTGGCCACATATTGTAATTGACCCACTACATAATAAACCTCAAAATTAGGCAGTTTGATCCCCCCTTTCTCATGGAAATTCTGCAACTTCCATTGCGCCACTCTGTTCCGGGTGCCATGCCACAGGAAGTCTCTACACAGTCCGTTCAGTTTAACAAAAAACCTCTTGGGAATCATATATGGAATATTACTGAAATAATGCAGAAGCCTAGGCAGGACCACCATCTTAAGCATCGCCCCTCGTCCCATCATTGCTAAGCGCAGCTTCTCCCAAAACTTCATAGATTTACGGACTTTTTCAATAGCTATCTCAGTATTATGTCTATGTTCCTCTTCCACCGTATGATACACATCTATTCCAAGATAGCGGAAAGAACTAACCGTCCATGGTATTGACAACACTGGTAATCTTTCTACAGGGGTTCCCTTATAACTACCCAACGGGAATATGCTAGATTTTTGGGGATTCACCGCTATGCCGGACAGCCCCGCATACCTCTCCATCAACTCCAGAATATACTGAAGATTTTCTTCTGGGTATCTCAAATATAATAACAAATCGTCTGCATATAGGGATACCAGGTGTCTTTCCCCCCCTACCTCAATACCTATCGTGTCATATTGTTGCCTGAGATATATCGCCAGGGGCTCCAGAGCCAAAATGTACAACATCGGGGCCCAGGGGCACCCCTGTCTAGTGCCCCTACTAAGTTGCCATCTCTCAGATATCACCGCTCCCGTTTGAACCCTGGCTAGCGGCTCACTATACAGCATCTTCGCCCACCTGATATAGCCCGGCCCCAACCCATTCTCCCTCAGGGCCGCCAACAGCCACGTCCACCTAACCGAGTCGAAAGCTTTTACAGCGTCTAAAGACACAACCGCCATTTCCCCTCCATTGTTACACCCCCCTTCTACCACCCGATGGAGTCGCCGGTGGTTGTGAGTTGTATTACTGTTCGGGACATAGCCCGTTTGGTCTGGATGTATTAATTTACTAATTACTTTCCGCAATCTGTTTACCAGGACAGCTGTCAATATCTTGCCGTCCTGGTTCAGCATCAATAATGGCCTGTATGAGCCACAGCTATGCCCTTGTTTATTAGGTTTGGGGAGCGGTATTATGATCGCTTCTCTGAGCGACTCAGGCAACCGTCCCACTTCAAACGCCTCATTAAGCATTTCTAGCAGTGGGGGGAGTACTTCCTCTCTATATGCTTTATAACATTCACTAGGGAACCCATCCGCTCCTGGGGTCTTACTGGTAGGCAGCTGCCTAACAACCTCCTCCAACTCCTCCAAAGTAATCGGTGCATCAAGCTCTTCTCTTTCTTCTGCACTGATCTTGGGCAATCCTATATCCTCCAAAGTTTCACTTATCTCGTCCTGGCTGCCCCCCCTGTCCTCATACAGTACCCTGTAATAATCAGCAAATTCCCTATTGACTCCCTCTTGGGTGTCTGCTATCTCTCCATCTTCTCTGGTTATTGTCCTAATCGGGGGCCTAGGGGCTTCACTCTTGTACAGCCACGCTAAGAGGCGGCCCGTTTTATCCCCACCCGCATGCTGTCTCTCAACATACTTTTTATAATTCAGATTGCAGAGCCTATCCCAGTGTTCCGCGCACTGCTGCTGTAGTTTAAGCACTAGCTCCGTATCGACATTCCCCTTTCTTAATTCTCTTTCTAGTTCATCTTCTGTTCTTTGTAGGTCAGCCAGGAACCCACCCTGCAGTCCTTTTGATTTAGCGATGGCAATCCCCCGCATCACCACCTTGAAGGCTTCCCATAGTGTGCCCGCCGAGTCAACACTGCCTGTATTCACCTCGAAATAATTGATAATCTCATCTCCGATATCCTCTCTAAAAACCGGATCTTTGAGCGCCTCTGCACGGAGGCGCCATGTCGGAATCCGCGCCCTAGGGCGGCAATATTGCCACCCCAGGACCAGGGGCGAGTGATCCGAGAGGACCCTCGCTTTATATTCTACTTGCGTAATCTCTACCACTACATCTGGCGTGGCAAAAATATAATCAAGTCTCGTGTGCAACTGCTGCGGGGCTGCCCATAACTATGTACACACCAAACTCCCGTTCCCTCTCCCCAACTACAACAACCCACTGCACACAACGCCATCCCTCCCCCCACCCCACCCTACCCCAACCCCAACAGGTGCCCAGCTCCATCCCTGGATCTCAGGATCCCCCGCGTTTGGTCCTACCCTGGAACACCCAGGTCAGGACCCCAGCAGGGTGTCACCGCATCGGTGACCTAACTAAACTCTAAATGGGGGTATAAGGACTAGCTCTGCGAGACTCCCTAACTAAGCAATATTCACAGTGCTCACGGATCATGTTCCTTTCCAACCTGTTCATGCCAGCCCATACGCTGCATCAGTTACTATAAGCAAGTCCCATAGTCTTAAGCCACGACACCTGCAGGTGCCCCCCCTGCGCATTACTTATCTCTTCCTTCTTCTTCTCCCATCTGGATGCCCGACTCCTGGGGGCAGCTTTGCATGTCGAGCCACCCCATAGCTTCATCCGGAGTGTCGAAAAACAAGTTTCTGCTTTTATGGAAAACTTTTAGTTTCGCCGGGTAGATCAACATGTACTTGTGGCCCGCTTCTCGCAGTCTTCTCTTGACAGTTCCAAAGTTCATACGGCTCCGTTGCACCATCAGGGTATAATCCGGGTGGGCAGTTATGTTTGCTGTCCCTCTTTGTATTGTTCCACCCTTACGGAAGTGTTCAAGGATTCTTTCTCGAACCCGATAGTTGAGGATCTTAGCAATCACCGGCTTAGGTGGGTTGCCCGGTGGCGGCTTCCTCGTTACAGCCCTATGCGCCCTCTCTACCGCGAACCCCTGGGACAAGATTCCTCTGGTTATCTCCTGCAGCAGCATAGATTCAATAAACTCCATGGGGTTGGGACCCTCTGTTCCCTCCGGCAAGCCAACGATGCGGATATTATTCCTCCGGGCACGTCCTTCCGCCTCCTCCGCCCTGTTCTCTAGGTTGCCCACGCGCTGCACTAGGGCCTGAATTTCCGATTTATGTGAAGCACAGTCCGCTGTGTTCGGACCCACCGCTTTCTGAAGGTTCTCAGTGCGCTCCGCCAGTGACCTGACATCTTGCCGGAGAAGATTCACTTCCTCTTGCACCGCTCCAACTTTGAGCTCCAGCGCTGTTTTCAATTTGGTCACGGCCAGTTCAAGCTTGGTTTCCCAAGCCACCTTCAGGTCAGCGATCGTGGCAAGGACCTCCTGGTTCGTGCCCATGGCAGCCACGATCCCAGCGGGGGTCCTGTCCTTGCTCCTGGCCCCTTCCGGGCCGGGCGGTGTCCTGGCGTGTTCGTCTAGCGTAGGCTGTTTGCCCTTCAGTCTTGGAGGTTTGTTGGACATGGAGCGGCCGCTAGAATTCGTGGGCGAGCCCCACCACTTGTGGTTTTTCAGCCCCAGCGGGGGCAGACTTCCGTTATCGCCTGAGCCCTGGGGGGCGGCCCCAAAAGCATCCCAAAACTATCTCTTAGCTGCAGGAATGGGTTGTGCCCTCCCACGTAACCGTGTGGACCCCCTCTCCGACTCCGCTAGTGGCCTCAGGGCAGCAGGAGCGTCAGCTGTATCTCTATGTACTTTATGCCGCTCTGTGCCCAAAATGTCCGGGCCCAGTCCGATCGTGTCAGGGGTGTCCTCCGGCTACTTATCTTATTCCCAGAATGGACTGTGTCCTCCCACGTAACCATGTGGGTTCATTCCTTCTTGCCTCGGCTCCTGTGGTGTTCAAGTTTTATTGGAGACCGTTCAAAGTAGAATGTGCTCTTCCGTTTTGTGGGCGTTTCGATGCCAATTCTGCCCAATGTGACGCCCTGGCATGCGTCCGCTGTGCAGGTCTGCTTGGGGTTGAGACTGGCCACACAGAAGGGGTCTTAAAGCAACTTGTGAACTGTAGGAATGGGTTGTGACCTCCCACACAGGAATATAAGGCTGCGCTCTGATACGTCACCTGCCCACACTGTGAGCTATCCAGACCAGGCACCGTTTATCCTGGCACGCTGCGGGTCCGGACAGGTCCTCCAGCTATCAGCATATAGCTCGCCTGTTTCTCTCTCCTTATGCTCACGCTCTCTGCGTCATGTGCACTTGGTAGTTATGGCCTTATGAGGTATTTGTCCCAAATGTCAATCTGTGCCTATAATGCCCGCGGCGCCTCATCGTTTAGGATCCACTCACAGTTTATACCCCTCCGCAAACTGCACCACTCTCAGTTCCACCGTGGAGTAGGGCAGTCCAGTGTCGATCAGCAACTGTTGTTGACTGCGTGTTGCTGGAGGCAACACTGCCCCACCTGCGTGACTCATGTACATAGAGGCAGCTACCTCCATTGCCTCCAATTGTCGTAACTACTTCCCATAGATTGGGCTGCAGTGTGCCTCCTCTTATCACAGTGTCTGACCAGTCCGTTCTTTGGCACTATAATGGGTGCTGTCATAGGCTGTTTATCCAGATTGGGTGGTGTCTCTCCTGCCTTAAGTACATTTAGCGCTTTCGTGATACTGCTCCTTTGTTATCTGTCTGGGCAAGGGCCCTTCATACTTCAATGCAAGCGTCCTTCACTATAGGTTACCAGCCATTTTTTGCCGCATTGTGTGTCAGCGCCTCATTCCGTAGTGGCTCACAGGCCAACACTTTCAAATGCCCGGGTCTCAGGCTGTGATGCTGCTCCGTTTGAGTCAGCTGGTCCGTGATATATTGTATCCCTTTAATTTTCTTTTTCGTTTGTTCCTTAGCGCCGGGGCGCCACGCAATAGGCTCGTTTTCCTCTTCTTTTTTGCTACAATTGTAGCGGCGACTCACCGCCGGGCCCGGCTCCGCTAGTAGATCAGTTTCAACTGCAGGGCCCAGCTAGCTCACTCCCTTAGGCGATCTCTTCCATCAGGTGGAGGCTTCGGGTATGCGACACCAGGCTTTGCCAGTCACACACACGGGCAGGAGCGTACCTCCTTTACAGCACGGTTTCTGGTGAGGGCGCTCTCACCATGAGGCTTAATGCGGTGCCGGTGTAGTCCGGTGAGGGGTCTGCCGAAGTCAGATTCAAACGTCCCGAATCTGGTCTCTTTGTCTGCAGGCGGCCGCCATTTTCTCCAGCCAAAAGGTTCTCCTCCGCACTGGACCGTGCAGCTGGGGCAGAACCGTTTATCTGCCTAATCCGAATCCGGTGCATGTGCGGTGCTCACCTCTGAACTGCTTGCTAAGCAGAGATTAGTTCTTTTTTTGGTCTCTGGAGTGCTTGTGCTGCATTCCAGATAAAAGTTGCTGGAAGTACTGTTGAGGCCCCCGTAGTATTTGCATGTGCTTACATGCTACAATATCTTGCCACAAAGTAGCTTCTAAGCCCTCGTATCGTCCGCTGCTGTCACCAGCTCCTTTGTCCGTTGCCACACGCAGTATCGCAGTTGTGACAATCTTTCCGACGCTATTCACCCACTCTGTCCAGAACAGGCATATTCTTAGTTATTTCCTGGCGGCTTCACTTTGCCTCCGCGACCGCCCTCTGTCAGTCCTCCCTCGCAGAATCAGATCAGCTGGACTTGCATGGGAATCCTCACTTTACATTGCTCACGCCGCATCCATCTGCTGTTCCCTTTGTTCTGCGACGGTCGCCATTTTTCTGCTGCTGTCCGAGGAAACCCTCCAACTTCATCGCCACCGCACTCTCTTCTCCTTACACTATTTCGGTCAGACTTATCACCACTGCATGCCCATTAGCTTCATAGTGCCATAGCTTTACTTCTGCACTTCTTAGTAGGCTTTGGAGAGCCTATTTTCTATGGATCAATTCCGCATCAGCAGGAGCTCACGGTCCTCACGTCCTAGTCTGTGGCCATGTAGCCACGCCCCGATACAGTATAGATGAACAATTGATAGGTTCAGTAACATGAGTTGGGCTAGTAAGAAACCAGTTTTTAATAAATTGATCATTTTTGTGATGATCTTTTACTAATTACCACACACCCCAAGGCAGGTCTACAGGCCATGAAACTGCAATTTTTCCTCATTGCAGCTGGATGGGTGCATACTAGAAATTGGTAAAGTTTTCAACTTCCGTTTCATATCACTTTTAGATAAGTGGTACACCAGCGCTCCCTAGTTGTATAGGGCACTTAGGCAGTGGCAGTTTAGACTTCACCTCTATCATTCTGTCTCCTTCGTATTCACCTATCCCTTTGGGTTTCTCCTAACTCCTATCCGTGGTGACCCTTCTTGCTTAGGGACCACCACAGACTCATGTGACACATGTTGTTAATACTCACTCTTTTAGGGGTATTGTTCCAACTTTTTGTGTTATAATCTCGTTGCATGGACGAAACCCCCAGAACCACAGGCACCCTACTGTGTGTTTTTGTTAAGCACTTATTACAGAGATGTGTGATCATATGTCAAATGCAAGGACCAAATTCTGGGAGGGCTGCCTCAGCCTTTCCAATGTCTGAGATGGATAAACATGCACTTATATATACGTTAGTGATAGTAACACTTACTGTGTGCTACATAGCAGCATAGCTGCACCATTTAGCGCTAGCTATAAAAGGTGACATAGCATTTGTCTGGTCTACAGCTGTTCCTCCAAATTAGGATTTATTCAACTGTCAGCCATCCCCCAGTAAAAAGCATAAATAAGGTAATCAGATTCGAGACACTGGTGGCGTTGTTTAGCCTATTGCTGTCTCTTTCCTTTCATGTAGGTCGTTTGACAGGAAGGGAATCTAGAGAAAATGGAGCCAACCAAATGTCACGGGCCTCTGCAAAGCATGTTGTTTAAATGTCATATACATGTGTCCAAATGCTCTTTATATATTGTCCCAAAAGCACAGAACTAATTTCACACAGTTGTGTTTATTCGGCATAAATTTGCCTGGGGAGCCAAAGGTAACAAGCGGTTGTAAGCTAACCAGGCTCTTCTATGCTATAAGCAGGAGCCAAATAGCTCCCTGCTTCCCTCAATTTCGAACCCTGAAAAGTCTGTTTTTTATCCAGTTTCAACTGTATATCTTCACATCATAAATAGCAGCGCTAACTTAAGAAAAAAATCATAAATCTCAGATGCGCTTTTACGATGACATGACTATAATTGTGGTGGTTGTATACTTGTTTTTGTGACAGCGAAAAATGTATTTTTGAACTCGGTTCTTACAACAATAGGGTATTATTTTAGTTAATGAAAGTGAAACGTTCACACATAATTGCACCTTGCTCTATGACACTGGTCTGCAACCTGCGGCTCCCTAGAGGTTTTGCACTTTCGCTCCCATGATGCTGCCCCAATGACTATGCTGGCTACGGTTTACGAGTTTGATGTCATTAGACCTAATGTTTTGCAAGTGCGGTATAGCATGTAAAAGGCGTAGAATAGTTGTTCTATTTAATATTAGACCATCGTTAACCTTCTCCCGTCTCTCTATAATGATGATATTGGTGGGGCATAACGGCGAGGATCAATACATGTAGGTAATGTTAAGCCAGTTTCACCTGAGCTTAACAAGGTCGTTCTGACGTGTTCCAGTTTGATTACATGTTCGAACCGAGTGATGAGTAGCATCATCCGTCTCTGATATGTCAATTATAGTTGACATAACCTTATAAGTAGAGTCAAAGTCGATATCCGAGATGTCTTCACAAGTCAACTCCATTACTTGAGTATGTATCGTGCAGCCTTCTTTGTACTCATCAAGGAAAATCAACGAAGGATCTTCATCTCACTCAATTTCATCATTTATTGAGATTTGCTCTAAGTCCCTGTTAACAGATAAGTTCATCAGCGTTTCATGTTGGAGCTGATCCTCCGTTAGGTGAAGGTTAAGTGTTTCCTTGGGTTCGGCAATTTGAGTAATCTCAATCACTGAGGTTTCTTCTTCGTTGTTTGTTTAAAATAGTTTCCACGTCTTTTTTTTTTGCTAATTGACTTTTCTCAAAGTAGGGGTTCTAAGATTTCTTAGAAATGCCCTAGAGCCGTTTCTCTTTGTATTTGTTTTTTTGGCTGGGCATTGCTTCGCTTTCGAGTGTCTTTTCGTGTTTTTCTCCTGGGTTTGAACAGCGCCTTGTTTATTCTGTAAGAAAATCGGAAAATAATCAGATCCTTGTGTCTGCATAGGTTGATTGATAGAGTGCTCTTGTGGTAAGTCCTCAGTTACAGGCCTTTTTATGCTTAGGAGTTGGCTCTATTTCTGAAAATCCTAACTCTTTCACCTGCTGACATTTTTGTGTTTTCCTTTGCATTTCATTTGTCAACCGCGGGTGGCTGTTAATGAGTATGACCTTATTGGTCTTAGAAACATTCATGAGATGTTGTCGAATTAATTTGAATATTTGCTGCTTTGTGATTTTGATGGTGTGTGTTTAAACCATTACTCCGTTTTGAGGTACAATCTTTTTGACGCTGGGTAAAAGAAAACATCTCTAACATCGCTGTTGTCAACTGGGTTTTGTCAGCACGATCCCTCCTGGCTATATCAAATAGTCGTGTTTGCCATTGGAGTGTGGCTTTAGCTTCAATATCCACACGTCTTTGCATTTTGTATATAAATGCCTCGAGATGTATTTGTTTAGAATTAATTAAGGCCAGCAGGGTTGCTTGGTCTTTCATAGTATCTATCATTGATTCTTGTAGTTTCAAGAACGGCACCAGGCTTGGCTTAATACTGCTGTTAATAAGTTCTGTAGATCGACCATGGTTGTTGGAATTACTTCAAGCTGTTCTTTTTCTTCTGGCAAGCATTGACATTTATTCGGTAGAATATCTTGTTGAGTCTTTTGCACGTTCTTTTGTGGATCCCATGCATCCAAGATGTCGGTTTCCATTTTTGGCAGTAAAATCTCAATCTTGGGTATTCGGTGCATTGGTGTTGATGTTATGACTGCTTCCTTTGAGGTTATTGTATCCAAGGTGACAGATACCTCATTTCTCTTTTCATGATTTAACGGCAACAGTTCAATATCTGTAACATCTAGGGAAAGCCGTGCTGTACGTGAATTAATATTTACTGGGGTTCATGGCTGAATGGACGTGGACTTGGCAGCTTGGTCATATTTTTTCTTCCATAATTGTTTTGCCAAAATTGCTCTGTCTTTCTGGGATATTGGAGACGTTAGATCAGGAGTGAACTCACTTTGTCCATATGCAAACTTAGCCGCCATACATTCATTTTGCTGGGAATCACAAATGGTGTCATGCATTGCATTTCCTCTCTTTGATTCTCATGGTATAGGGAAAACAGGTTTTTCTGAGAAGGGTTCAGATAACGTAGGCAACGCACTGAGAGCATCGAGTTGTTTATTCATAAGGAGAGATGAGGGTTGCTCAGCCTGCAACAGTCGATAGGAGGAGTCAAACTGAACAGTCTCACTCGATGTTAAAGGTATTCCATCCCTCCCCTCTGTATAATCATAGACGTTGTCAGGGAACATGGGGGGCAAATTAGAGAGGGAGTGACTCACTCTAGTGGATACTAACAGCTTTCTTGCCTCCGTATCGCCTTGCTGTTCCCCTTAGGATTGAGGGGAGGTGGAATCGATAACATCAGTGTCAGATGGGGCGGAGGTTCTGCAGATGGGAGCTTCTTCGCTCAATGCCTCGTTAAGGGCCCTGTTGAGGGTACCATCTTGTGTCAGTGCATGAGGGATACACAACACCGGGGGAAATTCAGTAACTAATGGAGATGGTGAGAAGTTAGCCGCTATCCCGGACCACACTGTGGAAAGGACATTTATTCACCATGGCCCTCCTCTCAAAGAGTTGTCACTGGAGGATTGCACAACCAATGAGACACAATAGCCGCAGAGGAAGGTAGAGTCATGCGGGTCAGTCCTCGCCCGTCTTGTCTCCCTAAAAGATCCACTTAAGGGAGTTGTATCAACAGAATTTGATGTGCAATAGTTTGCAGCAGCTTGCTAGATCAGCGTGGCCGACACAATTTCCATTTGGAATACGTTGGCCCCAGTGTGCGTGTCTTGACTGAGAATAATGTGCTCTGACAGGAGATCGTCTTATCTTGAAAGCCGATGGTACATTATGCACCCGCCAATCCCCAAACACAAAATAAACTCCAGCACACTGCTCTACACATGCGCAGTGTTTTTAAGCAGTAATCCTCTCTTGTGCTGGCAATAGACAGAGGACAAATCCAATTCCAAATAGACAAAGTCCAGGAGAAAACCAAGCAGCGTCTGCCTTCACCTCCTTCACAAAACTCACTGCAGCACAGTGGGGAATCTCATTTTCACCTCACAAGCATGTGTGATCTTGGGCAACTGTTTTATCACGTTTTGCCTAACCTGTAAAAATTGCCAGTCTGTAAACATTTGAAAATTGTCAGCAATTTAGTTCTGAGGGTATGCTCTTCAGAATAATTGGACTCATGGTTTAACTTGCTACAGTATTGCATTGTATATAATAATAGTGGCCGTTCATATATTGCACACCACACAATCATTGATTTCTTTGCTGACTAATAGCCATGCCACTTAAAAACCATAGCTTCTAATTTATATCCACAATCTATCCAATCCGTGTACATACTTGAGCACTTTTACATGTAGTGAAACTGCTAATCTGAGTATTTTCTCTATGCTGGCATAGGTGTGCCTTTTTCATAGCTATTGTTAAAACATGTCATGTACCTATGCTTCAACACAAATACTCTCATCTGAAGAGGGGAAGGAGGCTGGAGGGAGTACCCATGTTTATTTTCATTGCTTCGGGACAGAACATCAAGCTGTGGATTGTGATCATGAAGGGGCTAAGGGGGCCAACCAGAGATTCTGGATCACCTGATTTATTTGGTTCAGAGGAGGGGTCCCAAAGGAGTCGGTGCTTTGGGCCCCAAGATTCCTTGAGATGGCCCTGCACTGCAGAGAGTCTGCGAGGAGCTCCTTTACAATGAATCCACTCTCTATGTTCTCACACAACCAAATCTGACGGCAGAGGATATCACACACACTAGAGGGTGTTTTTAGGAGTACAGACATTCTGCTCTACTTGTCTATAACAAGGACAAATGTCAACAGCCCGTTCGAGCCAGATTTACCAGCTAGTGGAATTAGTACACCAGAGAAGGGAGTTGAGGCCAAGGATAGCAATTCATACCAACTACAACAGCTTCTAGGTGTGGCCAAGAATTTGCCTATGATGATATTGCAATTGAAATTGAAGGACAGCCTTATTTTTAAAGAATTAATGAGAGAAATTCACACTTAGGAAAGAGAGATGGAAGAAGTGCCCGGGCGACTACTGTTGTGCTGCTTGGGAAGAGTGCAGAAGGTACTTAAGAAACTCCGAAAAGACAGCTGGCGAGGCTACCAAACTAAGGGGACTTCCAAGTCCATGGAGGAGTTAGGGTGAAGGTTAGCTCTGCCGTCCAGAGAGAGAGAGGGACAGAGGGAGAGAGAGAGAGGGACAGAGGGAGAGAGAAAGAGGGACAGAGGGAGAGAGAGAGAGAGAGAGGGAGAGAGAGAGAGAGAGAGAGAGAGAGAGAGAGAGAGAGAGAGAGAGAGAGAGAGACACAAGACACACACACAAATATCACTGGGCATATGGGTCCTGTGGTCCATCTAATCAGGCTCATGGCCCAAGACCTTTATCCCCATTGACTTTCTGTCATACGTGTGGGGAAGGGGGACATACTCCTCCTGTGGGCTCAAATGAGAACAACTATAAAAAGGACATGGCGAGGTTCACCGCCATTACAACTGAAATGGAGACAGTGATGGGAAACAACAGTGAGGTACCACAGCAGGAGGGAAAAAGAACTAAGGGTGGCACATTTGAAGAACGATCTTATTTAATCTGTGAAGAAACAAATAACTGAGTCAAAGTGCATATTATACATGAAGATGGACACTGCAAAACACATTTTCTAGAGCATGCCAAAATCACACGTGTGCGTGCGTGCATGTGTGTGTGTAAAGAAGATACTGCTTGACGAAGAAGGCATTGTTATATTTTCTGAACTGGATCAAGGCGGGAGCTAGTGTGATTTTGATGGACCTCCAAAGTATGGGGAGATAGACTAAGAGTGCTTGCTCCCTGGTTCCTTCTTTGTTGAATGTGTATTGAAGTCTGGCCAGGTCCTGATTCTATTGGTGTGCTGACTGAGAGATGGTGACCTGGTTTGCCAGGTAGGAGGGAGCATGCATGGTGACACCTTTGTGTGTTATGCAGATGGCCCGAAAGATAATGCATGCTTTTAGGAGTAGCCAGTAAAATGTGATGAGTGTCAGTGATATGCTTTCATATTCAGGGATACCTTTGATGAGACAGTCAGTGGCATGAACCGCATCTCTCGTGGGTGCTATGGTAGGGGTGGGTAGGAGGTGTTAAACCAGTGGCTATGGTTGTGTTGGGAAAAGATATTGAGCATTTGCATATGTGTTTATTCTAATCAAAGAATACCCTATTGCAGAAGCCACATCTATTGACCCTGAATCATTTCCATGTAAGACGATCAAAATATGCACGTCTTACCTAGATTATTATTCTACGACTGTATATATTTGTTGATGGAAAACTATCAGATGGTCCAAGAGAACATAATGAGTCACAGTTTTCTTTTAAAAACCTACAGAATTGATGTATTATTCACATTTATTGTATGTTGTATTTTGTGCATCGCTTGAATACATTTCTAATATTACAGGTGATGTATATGTGATATGCATATGTGACTAAATAGTGTCTTTTGAAAAATGTGTAACTTCGTGTAGAGTGGCGATGATATGGTGTCTTTGGCAAAGGGTTTTCTTTGTGAAGGATTTGGTAATTAAAGTCTAAATATACGTTTATACATAAATAGGTATTTACATTTGAGGGAATGATGTACCAATAACATTATTATTCGCACATAAAGACATAACCAACATAACATAGGGCTTTAGAATTAATAATACACTAGCCCCTACCTAGAACTGGGACATGCTGCAAAATATCTTAAAATCTAATCAGCCAACCTCAAAATATTAATGTAAAGTTGCTCCAGATTTTAAAAAGAAAAATGTCTGTAATTTAGATATACACAATAATATGCATGTCTACATTCGCACACATGAAAAATACAAATAATATGCTTAAAATATGAACACCCGAGTACAATACGAGTGAACTTATAATAACCACAATGCGTGCATACAAAGAGCACAGAATAAGTAAAGATGGGCAATAAACTGAGAACATGCACAAACATAAACAATACACTCCGAATATACACACACGTCCTACACCAACCTCACACAAACACTCACCACACACGTCAGTCATGAGAAAGAACATTCTTTAACAACTTTCCTGGTTACTTTCAGCAGAAATTAAAGTCTGCAAACATTGAGAATGTCAAAGTTAAGATTCCACAAAACGCTTGTTGTGAACAAATTCCATCATGCTAAAAAATGAAAGTTTCTCTCTCACTAGACAATTGCAGCACAACCCTTGCTTTAGAGCAGTACTATAGATTACAAGCAGTACTATAGATTACACGAGGCTTATGAAGTAGCAGTGGTGTATCCCACGAGACATGATTTAAGTATTAGGTAGCTACAGAGTTACTGTAGATTGAATAAGTCTCATGAAGTGGTGATGTAGTGTGAGTTAAGTTTGTAGTGTCATAGACCCCGTTTACAGGGATGGGCTCATTTTGAGTGCAGTATAATCCATGAAAGGAATTGAAATGCATGGCGGTTTTTCTGCACTGATCGGGGGCAATAGAAGTTGCAGATTTCATATCCTGGGCCTCTGCTCCATCTGGAAAATGAATTGAAGATTGCAGAGTGTAGAAAACAGGCACAATGTTTATGCCCGCCTGATTATCATGTTCCATGCCATTTTTGGCCGATTTAAAATAAGCCTGCGTTTGTAGTAACCATACTGTTACTTGTTATACTCCCAATATGTGCAGTACCCTTAACTCTTTAAAAGAAATGATCTTTGGTCTCCCAAGTTCTCGTCACTCCTTTGAAACCAATCTATTACTCTTCTGTTTGTGTTCTTGCCTTCTTTCGATCATGACTCCATCTCTTCTTCTCTCGCTTCACTCGGTTGGCTACCATTTCATTCTCAACAAAAAATTCCATTTTCTATGCTTAGTTTTCAAATCACTATCAGCTTGCTCCTGGCTATCTTGCCTCTCTTCTTTCCGTTTATTGTCCATCTCACCCCTTGCGTTCTTCTAGTCTTTTTAGACTAAATGTTCCACGTCCACCTTGTGCCCAGTCCCGCTTTCGCTCTTTTCAGCTTCTCGCCCCCCTTCATTGGAATGCCCTCCCTGTGGCTAGTCGTTTTATTACTGGTGATTGTACTTTCCGTTCTTCTATGAAATCTCATCTTTTAAATCCTTCCTGATTGTTTGCTACCAGCACTGAGGGCCTGATGTATACCTACAATGGGCGTAGGACATGGGCGGGATAGGGGGGACAAATCCCCCCACACAATTGTAAGTGGGGGGGGATGTAATGTCATGTATCCCCCCCCCCAAGAATATGTTTGGTGTGTTGTGCAGGGATCTGTTTTTGAAGTGGGGGGAGGGGGATGCTTACTATGTAAATAGCCCTGTCAGCCCCCGACCCCCAAAGCATGGGGGCAATACCCTGGGAGCAGATGGGTGATCATCTGCCCCCAGGGAATGGGACAAACAAAAAAATATATTTTTTTAAACGTAGTTTTGGGTGGGAGTGGGTGCGGGTGGGGCCACTAGCCACCAGGGATTTTTGCAAGGGGGTGGCCCTCTCCCTCACCCTAAGTGGCTGGCGGCACCTTATGTAGCCCTCCCTAGGGGCAGATTTCTGCCACTAGGAAGGAGTACATGAGATGCCCCCCATCCATTTGGGGTGGGGGGGAGAGGCCACTGCAAATATTGGCAGAGCCACCCCTCCCAAGCCTGGGGCAGTATGTTTTTACCCCCCCCGGGGGCAGATGGCCACACACATGTGCCCATCTGCCCCTAGGGAAGGGGCAAAACAAAAATATATATTATAACTTGTTTTGGGTGGGGGTGGGGAGGTCCAGGGGGCACTAGACCACCAGGATTATTTGTGTTTCAAAGGGGGCGGGGGTGGCCCTCTCCCCCCACCCTAGGTGGATGAGGGGGCACCTTATGTAGCCCTCCTTTGGGGGAGATTTCTGCCCCTATGAAGGGGTACATGAGATGCCCTCCATCCATTTGGGGTGGGAGGAGAGGCCACTGTAAATATTGGCAGAACCAACCCCCAAGATTAGGGCATTACATTTAGCCCCTATCCCCCACGGGGCAGATGGCCACACACATGTGCCCATTTGCCCCTAGAGAAGGGGAAAAACAAAAAAACCCTAAACATTATTATAACTTGTTTTGGGCGGGGGTGGGAGCCCGGTGGGGCCCACTAGACCACCGGATTTTATTTGTGTTTGAAAGGGGCCCCTCTCCCCCCAACCTAAGTGGATAGGGGGCACCTTATGTAGCCCTCGCTGGGGGCAGATTTCTGCCCCTAGGAAGTGGTACATGAGATGCCCCCCATCCATTTGGGGTGGGGGAAAGAGGCCACTGCAAATAATGGCAGAGCCACCTCCCCCAAGCCTGGGTCAGTATGTTGTGCCCTCCTGGGAGCAGATGGCCACACACATGTGCCCATCTGCCCCTAGGGAAGGGGCAAAACAAAAAATGTATTATAACTTGGTTTAGGTGGGGGCCGGCGTGACCCACTAGACCACCAGGATTTTTTGTGTTCGAAAGGGGTGGGGTGGCCCTCTCCCCGCAACCAGAGTGGATGGGGCACCTTACGTAGCCCTCCCTGGGGGCAGATTTCTGCCCCTAGGAAGGGGTACATGAGATGCCCCCATCCATTTGGGGTGTGGGGGAGAGGCCACTGCAAATATTGGCAGATCCAGCCCCCAAGCCTGGGACAGTACGTTTTGATCCCCCCACCGGGGGCAGATGGCCACACACATATGCCCATCTGCCCCTAGGAAAGGGGCAAAACAAAAATAAAACAAATTATAGCTTGTTTTGGGTGGGTGTGGGGGGCCACTGAACCACCATGGATGTTATTAGTGGAAAGGGGGAGGCCCTCTCCCCCACCCCAAATGGATGGGGACATCTCATGTAGCCCTCCCTGGGGGCAGATTGCTAGATTGGGGTTATCAGTGAGTTAGCCTTTTCCCTTTGCGCCCAGGTAGGTGCACCCACACATATGAGGTACCGTTTCCATCGGGACATCTGTGGGAAGGTAGGACATGGTTTGTTTGCGGCGTGTTTCGGTGGGTGGGCAGAGGGAAATGTGTCTGAAATTTGGTGGAAAAAAAGACAATTTTCAGACATTTCACTCTGGACACCCACCGAAACATGCTGCCAACAACACATGTCCTACCATCCTGCGTTCCCACAGGTGTCCCAACGAAAACGGTACCTCACATGTGTGGGTGCACCTACTTGGGCGCAAAGGGAAAAGGCTAACCCACTGGTAACCCAAGCCTTTTGGCAGAGCAGATTTTGCGCATGTGGACAACATACAGATTTGGGCCTATGGTGTCAAAGCCACCAAGGAAAACAGGGAATCTCATGCATTTCCGAAAAGAGGACACCCGTGGGAATCCACAGAGGTCTGACTTGCGCAAATCGCCCCAGAATGTATTACCCACAATCCCCGGCAAAGTCCAAAACATTACGACTGCCTACATTTTGGGAAAAAGGGGCCACATTTGGCCAAGATATCTTTTGTAACAAAAAAGTAACAAGGGATTGAATGGCGACTTACCAAAATCACCAAAAAAGGCCTTGGTAGAAATGCCCGTGGCAGTTAAGGAGTTAAGACGGTAAAGCCCCAGAAGAGATATAATTTGTAAGGTAGCTCATTAAGTTAATGCTCCAAATGCAGATTGTGCACAGGAATATGTAACACCTGTGTTCAGCACCTGGCTTAATCTTCCGGTGGGATAATATGCAGAATTAATACATTCAGCTTCCGATGCAACACAGCATTTTCCAGGTTAATTGGTTCAGAAAAAGTGGTGGAAAACAATATTACTGTCGCTTTTTCTAATTGGCCGGATTTTCTTGCATTTTCTGGGTGGAGTACGGGAGCCGAGTGGACACACCAGGAACCCTGTATTTCCTGCTCCACCAGACAAATGCGGCCTTACTGCCAGCATGGATTCTCATGGACATTAAACAGGTGCTTAAACCCATCAGTGTGGATTGCGCAATAATAAGTCAACAGAGGTATTTCAAATGGCCAATTTAGCTCTTTGGGTGACATTGTCAAAGTGGGAGAATGTTGCTCAGAATGTGCCACTTTCTCTGCGGAGTGAATTGTGCCCACCCCGAGGAAGAAGTGTGAAAAACCCACAAGGGCACCGTGCCCTGCTCTTTCTGTGTGTGTCTTCCCCACAGGGCGAAAGATGCCGACTCAGACATGGGTAAGTCTCAGGTGGCAAGCCTGTACCCTAGTTGATGTGGCAAAGGATTCCAGACTTCCGAGGCTGATAACATTAGTAGCATTGAGTTACATGCCACCTGACAGGTATGTGGGATAAAGTTGCAAAGCAGAGCTGTTAGAGGGCTAAAGCAGGAGGCAATGCCTGCCCACCCTCACAGGGTACGTACTACCAAAGGTAATAGGCCCCTCCCCCATCATGGATGTAAGGGCCAGGCTCCAAACCAGGGCAAGAATGCCCTCCAATCATCCATGCCCACAAGTAGGGTACCCCTCGTGCTCCAGGAACCCTGTTGAGCAACCTCTGTGCTTTCCAGGTGATAATAACATTATTTAAAGCCAGAAGTCTTAAAGGTAATCGCTTAATTGCAGCTGGAAATTAGCTCCTGGCGTGATCAAAATGTCTTAACCAAGTGTGACATCATCCCCTTCATTTATAAGCAATATGTGTGTTCTCGTGTTTCTTCGTCCACTGAATTACTGTTAGAAACAAAGGCAAGAGTTGTGTCTCTTGTGTAGACATTAGGAAGGCAATTGCCAGCCTCTGGCAAAATATGCCCATGTTCTTCCAATATTGGCTAGCTGTTACCCTCTTATGGCCAGGTAGAACCATTACGGCAGTGACTAGCAAATGCCTTTCCCTGGCAAACAGTGTAGCGGAAATAAGAAGCCAATTCAAGACACGGAACAAATAGAAGTTAAGACAGACTGCAGCTGCCATTGCTGTGTTAGGGAGAATATGTTGAGTGTTCAAGCAAGGAGGTATGTATTAAGAAAGCAAGCAGTGAGACAAGGGAGAGGCAAAGAAACGCCAGAGGGGCTCTTTGAATAGTGTAACAGGGCAGATGACCCATGCTCTGCCGTCCTAGTAACATATGAGAGAATCAAATAGATCAGGCTTTGCAGCAAATGTTAAACGAGAAAGGAGTCCAGCTCTGCATTCAGAATAACAAAGGCAAAGAAAGGCTAGGCTCTAAAGCCAGCATGAGATGGAATAAGAGGGACCAGACTCATCGTGAGAGGCTGGCCCGGCCCTCACAGGGGCGCTAGAGGGGCAGCCCACATAGCGGGCTGCCCCTCTGGCCACCCCCCTGGGTCCACATACACCCCACCTACTGGGCATCCCCGGGGTCCGACGCATCTGGCCACGGACCTGGGGAGTGCTTATAAGGGGGTGGGCTTGCGATTGCTCATCCTCCTTGTTTGCTGTATCCGCCATCCCACGGAGGACAGTCAAAGCAGCAACATCACACACCTGGTCCCTCTACTCCAATAACAGGGCTTACTCAGAGGTACAAGCAAGATGTCCTCTTTCTTTGAAACCCCCATCCTTCCATTAAAAGAGACACACACGTCTCCTTGCCCCACACAAAAAAGTAGCAACTTGCAGTTGGTAGAAAAGGCTGCAACTCCTTTATTTGGCAGGAATCCACTTACAGGTGATCTGTCTCTTAACTAGCTGTCGTCCTAGCTGTGGCCCACTGGAAGTAATTGTTATTTCCTCTCTGTTACCATGAGCTCATAGTCCATTGACAAATCCAGAAATGCAACATATAAAGACATGTTCTTTGCTGCTGCATCCTTGAATTTTCTTCTGTTTTCTTTTCTTCTTTTCTCTTGTTTTATACAGTGATGATATTTGTAATTTAATACGTACTGCTATTTTAATTTTAATTTTAGGAAAAGTCGAGTTCTTTGACTAAAACACAATCAATAAATAAAAAATGCAAAGTCCCCAAGGTGCCCCCTGTCCCCCCCAGAGTTTGTGTGTCTCCTACGCCCCTGATACCTACCATTATTATTGTACCGTTTTTTTATTTTAAATTGTACAGAGCCATAATGGGCCACCCTATATAATCCCTCTTCATTCTCCCTTGCCCATAAGCGCCTGTCTCTAACTATCCTTCTGCCAAAATCCTTGGCCCGATTCCCTCACGCTTCTCTGCTCCGAGATGAATTTCTTCCCCGATCGCCTTCCTGAAACCTCTCTAGCAGTTTGCCTTTGCACTGGAGAGCATAAATACATCTCTGTTTCCACCCCACATCTTTGTATCTTCCTATCCTTCTCAGCTTGTTTTCAAAGTCAGACCTCACACTAAAGCAAAGCCAGTACTGCTCAGCTATGGTTTAACTGGCCAGAAAAACAGTTTTGGCCAACCCGTCCTTCTTGCCTCCCGTTTATGGTGCCAGGTCTTCCTTTCTACACGTACAGACTAGATGGCTGTTGCATCTGCCTCATTTCTATTAATAAATGATTAGCAATATAATACGGCCGTTAAGTGCTATGTAACTAAAAATGAGAAGCAGCTGTAGCAAACGTTGGCACAAGATGGCATGTCTCTGCAACCCCGTGCCATCTAATCCATAATTAGTGCTGCCTGTGGCAGGCAGAAGCACCCTGCTTAGCCCAGGCAAAATTGACTGTTTCACTTAATTCTGAAGTGGGCTGGACAACCTCCAGATAGCACGGTGCATCTGCGTGCATTTCAGAGGCCCAGCAGAGCAGCCTATTACATTTCTACGCCTTTTTTCCACTAAGATAGCATTTGCATTTCGATAGCCTTTTATTCACCGCAGAATTTGTTGCCAGCGAATTCATTGCCATCCCCGCGAACGGAGATTTCTCAAGAGCATATGCCTTTTGATGCTCTTGTTTCTTGTAATTGTGTTTATTTGATACATCAGGAATTTCAATTTAATATGTGCATGTTGGATGATTTCTTTTTCTTCCTCATATGGATTATTGGTCCCGCACTGAGATTTAGAAAAACATGTGCCACTTAGTGACATCAATTCCACACAGTTAATTAGTTAGTAATGGAGGAGTAGGTCATTTGTTTTAAAGGTCAAATTGATGAAATGCAGAAGCTCCAGTACAGGATTTGTATTGCAAAAGCTCAATTATAGCCAACATAGAAACTATGCATTAAGTAAAAATAAAACTAGGGGCCTCATTACACGGAAGGCGGTAAACCATGGTGCTATTAGCACCATGGTTGCTGCCGGTACCATACCGGTACCACCATGGAGGAAAGGGGAATTACCACCCCATTCCAAGGTTGGCGGGGCGGTAATTCCCCCTTCCTCCATGGCCCTTCCCATTCCCATTTTTGCCCCATAGGGCATAATGGGGAAGGAGCTAATTACGGTACAGCAAATTGCGGTACCGTAATTAGCACCAAGGTCCCTTTGCGGGTCCCAACTTTAACAGCTGGTCTACACCAGGCGTTAAGGTCGGGTCCCACAAAGGGGCCTCGTAGTAAGGCGGTAAGGGTTTACCGGTACCGGTGCCCTTACCGGTACCGTTAAACCCTTACAGCCTACTGTGTAATGAGGCCCTTTAAGCCTTTGGAAGGAACATTTTTTTATTTATTCGATGATAATTATGTAACCCAGGCGTACTTACATATCTTGGTGTGGTGACTAGCCATTGTCCCCACGTCAAAGGGAAGAAACACTTCACCACTCTGATCAGCCCAGACCACCAGAAAGGGAGTGATTCTGCAGCCACCCTCTTAGAGATGAACAGGAGACGGCCACCCTGCCAGAGGAATCGCAGGCCTGAGTTCACTAGGGATAACCAGCGGTAATGGTTGCCCTGGGAGTGATAACCATAACGCTCAACACCTTTTCCAATGCAATAAGGTAAACAACCGCCAGGAGTTAAGGAGCAGACCAGTACCTTAAATGAATGCCCTGCCAGGACAATAGAGAATTCACACCAGGGTGGTAATCACTGGAGTTGCTTTGATGCTTGGCAGACAGGAGAGAGGGGGGAGTTAGAGTAGCCCAGGGGAGAAGTTACAATCCAGAGAAGGGTCCCACTACCTTAGAATCTCTTATGCCACTCATACGTTCCTGGGTCACATCCCCACATCCTGCAGAAAAAGCACTCTGAGAATGGCAACAAAAGGAAAAGGATGTTGTCACAGCAGCCATGAATGGACCCTTACAGAAGGCTTAAACTGGGCCAATCCGCTGTGGGAAAATTAGAATATAGGGGGAGAGATCCCTTCTTAAGAAGGTTTCACCTGAAGTTATTGTGGTAGTTATCCAAAAGCTCCCTGCCATGGAGAAGATGGAGACTTTAATGAGGGAGCGAGAACCTCCCCTAACCCGTCCAAGAGGACCATTGGGGGTGAACTGCTGGTTGCACAAAGCATGCCGGCTGCATGAACACTGGTAACCAGGATCTTGCTCACTGGTGGTGACAGCCCCTGAAAGTGGTCTCTAGCAACCTTCCCATTTTGGAAGGGCAGAAGAAGGACTCACCTTATCCTTGGGCACCCTGGACTCCGCCCCCTCATCAACCAAGAAGTCCAGGAACAGCTGTGCACTCTGTTTCCTCACTAGAACTGCTTTCGAGCTGACCCAACCACGTTCGAGTTATTTTCAAGTCACTGCACCCCCCCTGCAGCTGCCTTTGATACTCACCACTTTTTTCATTAGATTCCTGCCATCAAGCCACAGACTCAACTATCACCTGCTTCCCCGTCAGCAGTTTTCAAGATGATTGCTGGTCCTAGTCACACCAACTCAACCACTTCAATATGTCGGCTCGACCATCGCTTGCATGTTCTCCATCTGATCACAGCCACAGAACCGCATTGCATTACTGGAGATTGTCGAACTAACTCAACCATCTCAATGCTGACTCGAACCAGTGGGAGCATCCAACTCAACCATCTCCATCGACTCTTTGGAAAATGCCAGGAAGTCAGAATCGATGCTGTCGAGCCACCCAAAAAGAAAAAGGCTTCCACAACGGCTTTGTTCCCTTGGCCTGGATTTAAGGACCCTAGTGATTATTTGAGACACTGAACTGGAATTCTGCTGTATAGACTGCTGCCTAGGTATCCCTATCGTCAGTCCTAGAGTGCCGCCTTTCATTCAAACGTCTGTATATTTTGTATGATCCTTTACAGTGGTGGGTTGTAAGTGTTTTTATTTATGTGTTTGTATTTTTACTTTAATAATTAGAACCTTGGTTGGAGATTCTTTTATTGTGGTTACACAGTACTATTGCCGCTTGGAAGGCTCTTGCTAGCTCACAACCCTCCTGAACAGTATAGCCTGTCCTCTGCCCACATTACTGCAAGAGGTGAAGGAGGTATACCTGCAGGGATGTGCCTGTTTCACCTATATCACTGGGATCACTGCTGGTTTATTAGCAGAGTCTGTAGGCATTTTATCAAATACTCATCCCTGTACTCCTGCAGAACAGTAGCCATTTTGTCACAGCTACCTTTTAGCTTTAGGTCCGAGCCATTATTTTTCCTTTCACCGATTTCGAAGAACTCATCTCTTTCTAAACTAATATTTTTTCTCGCCTCTGCATCCCTTTATTAGCACCAACATGCCAATGGCAACCGAATGCTCTAGAAACCCACTATAAAGTTAAAATATAGTATCAGGCCTCCATAGTTTTGAATTACAGATTGCTTTTCATTAACTACCAGCTGTACTAAAATGATCGGAGAAAATGTGAATTCAGTACCTGCGTGTACATAGTCAAATCTGCAAATGTGAGGAATTTTAGTTGAAGAGTCAGATTGCTTAGAGTTGAACAACTAACCCACATCAATAGTGTGAAGTTTACTTCATATATCCACCAAATATGGTTCCGACAGAAATGTTGCCGCTAGGCAGCCTTGTAGAAGTGATATTAAAGTCTTTACATATAGTATATGGGACAGGATTGTGCACTTACTCCTCAGTTATGTCCCTCAAGGAATCTGAATCATCTATAACTGGACCATAGGAAGTTAGTAATGTGTCACCTTTCTGTACTGTATGCGAAGAAAATATGGAATTAGATATACAAACATAGATTCTGCCTACCCTTTCTTACATATGTTGTTTTATGATGAAGTTATATTTTGGGGACTCTTGGGAAGAGCAGGCGGGTTCTAAAGGCCAAGGAAAGCCACCCACTAAGTGATGCAACCCCTCAACATGCACGAACGCCCAGTGAGCCAACACTGCACTGAACAACATGAAACCCCAAAACACCACATTAAGGCAAGCACTCCCCTGTGTGACACACATTCTATGTATTTTTTAAGATATTACTTGAGGGTCCCCAGTACAGAGTCATGGATGTGGGAGTCTGGCAGAGTTCAGAGACACAGAACTTGACAGCAAAGGGGGACACAAAAGCGGGCAGGGCACACCTTACCCCCTCAGCAAACCTTTCATGAACATTACATTAATTAATTAATAATGCTCACAGAGAGAAATGGATCCATGTAAAAATCTCGCAGTGAAAAAGTTGTCAGGTTCTGGCGACTTTTTCCTGGCTGCCAAAATTCGTTCCCCCAATATTATACGAGTGCTATAATTATATATTATTACCTCCAGTCCTAGAATATTTGAGGAAAGTGCTTGATAGCCTGGCAGGCGCATCACTAATGCATTTCTTTCTAAAAAGTCGCCAACCTGCCAATGTTTTTCATGGCAACATTATTACCTGATACCAGAGAAATGTGTTACAAAGACTGGGTAGTTCTGGGATCATTCATAGACACAAGAACATTCATCTGCTAGAAAGGTGAAACTAGCAGGAGACTGGCACAATGCGCACAGATGTTGTTTGCAAGGACAACAGGTTACCAGCGAAGGGGGGATTGGCCAGGACAGCCTTTCCACCACCATGACAATAATTTCTGACTTTAACGTGGTGGCCGAGCCAGTTAAAACCTGGGCCTGCTAAGCCTAAACAAGCAAGTAGGGACTAGTAGGAGATCCACCGTATCTCAAGTTGATGAAAAGGGAACAGAGAATACTGGAAGGGGTGGGCTTGACAGGCTCTGACCAATCAGGCAACCTATAATCAAACAGGGGGTTGCCCGAGCAATCATAGAGCTTACTGGGATCTATGAAGGTGTGGAGACAATACAAAAGGAGGCAAAAGGAAAGCAAAGCGGAGGGAGATAGGATGGTGTCCCAGAGCCTCGGTTTGCTAGCAAAGGTAGCAAGAGGAGATGTGAGAAACTGGATGTTGAACCAGTTAGCCTAGTGCTTGGATAAGTTTAGGCAGCAAGGTGGGCATGGCGCAAAGAGCCAGATGGGTCCACTAAACCAGAGCCTGGCAAGAGTTAGAGACTGATGAGCAGGAACAGTATTTGTCAAAACAAAAAATATATTGGCCTGCTGGAGCTGGCACCTGACAGGAGCTGATGAAATAAGAACCCTGTTTGAGCCTATAGTTGGCTTAAAACCAGGAAGCCAACCCTTGGCTGGTGGGTGAGAAATAACTTCAGTCTGAAATGCCCCCAAATACGAGGCAATCCTACTGGTAATCATTGTGGGTATCCCCCCAAGGCCAGGGGGATTAAAACGTGTTGGATGGTGGGTGTGTGCGTTGTCTATGCAAAGCTAAGAAGAATGACTCAGCCTTCTTTGTATCTATATGTGCAAAGCCTAGAAGGATGGCACAAGGACTGAGTGTAACCCTGCAGCTGTCAAAGTCTAGAAAGAAGTGTGCAAGGTGCTATAAATACAATGAGACTGAGTGAACTGTGTACTGAAGGAGGCCCACAGGACATGGAAAACATGGACTGGGACACTAGATCCTCTTAGTAAAGACACTCGCACTTATTTAGTTGCTCTACCACCCTGACATTGTTACTTATGGCTTTTTCCTCGTGTGCTTTAGAGTGCAAATCCTACACCCTATAGTAGTTCTATGCAACCCAACCCTTAATTCCTGGTCCCTACCCTGAAGCCAACCCTATTTTCTGTGTAATATACTTTTGGACAGACATTCATCTGTGGCCCTCACTCAAACCAAAGCTGTACAATCTTTTCCTAGGCGAGCACAGTATTCTGTTTGTCTTCCCCAGTTACACTATGATGGTGTCTGTTAGAAAATATTCATGATTGCATTTCAATTCTTGCAGTCATTAAACTCACGTACAGACATTAAATTAAGATTATGCTTTTCCATGTCCAAAAATGTCAAATTATTTAGGACATCTTGGAAAGTGTGAAATGTGGTCTGCCCCGGTTTTTGGTATTTTATCGCCACATGACTGCCAGCACCAGCCCTGTCTTTCCTTTTTCACTTCCAACCTTAGAACTACATCATCTTTCTGCAGTTGCCAAGGTTACCTGTCCTGTAACGATCTTTATATAAAGAAATGTACTACATCCTACCAAAATCAGTATACCAATGCTATGGTTCCTAAGCCAACGTGTTCATGTGAAGCACGCCTGAAGAAAATCAAAATGCCTATTGATGAGATACAACTAAAAATGATGTTTAAAAGTAGAAAATGTGCATTGTATATCCACACACCAAGCCCACCCAATGTAATGTGACTGTAAAATTAGTTGAAAATACCATGGATGCAAAATAAATCCTAAATAAAGAGTTCTTGAATCACAAAGATGCTTCCGATCAGTGCTTACAGAAACTAAACAATTGTGACTTTTACTGCCTTCTTTGGAGATGGCAAGTGGCATGACTCAGGGGGCTAACTGCCCATCACAGTCAGTGGATGATGGTCCAAAGGGCAGTAACAGCCTTCCCTTCCCGCTACAGCAAACAGAAGATCACCACTGGAACACAACCATTGTCTCTTACAGTTTTTGTCAGAAGAAACATAAGGCTTCCCACCCTGAATTCCAGGACCCTGGGCCATGAGAAGCCAAAGAAAACCACCAGATTTACAGTCGTTCCACTCACTGGCAGGGCAATTCGCGTGGTGGGAAGGAAGACAGCATTTGTGATTCTCAGCTACATAGAAGCTGCACTTCACAAGCGCTGACCCGCTAGAAGGAATCCCACATGCAGAGAGTCGAGCTAGACAGTCCCAAGATGATGAGCATGGTTTTTATAACTGCGGTCTATCCTCCACACATGCCAGCAACACTGGTTAGCAAAACTACTAAGTCACAAAATGGCATATCCAAGTACATAATAAGGCACACCATAGGAGGCTTGGGGAGTGAAAAAAGGAGCGATGAGCAAGGGGACGCTGTGGGTGTTTGGGGTGGAAGAGGAGCAGAATTTGCAGAGACATTATGTTAGGAGAGAGAGCTATGAAGAGGACAGGAGTGGAGTACAAGGGGAAGGGGTGGCAACGATTGGAGTTAGGATGGTGGAAAAGGGAGAACAGCATTCAGGGGATGGAGGGGAATAGCAGCTGGCAGCAGTGGGAGAACATCAGTGGATGGAAGGAGAAGAACAATAGTCAGTGGAATGAGATGCTCTACAAAAAGGACAGAGTTTCCCCCTGCTGAAGAAACTCACACTTTACCCAGATTAACTGGCCAACTATCATCCCAGCGTACATCTACCCTTCCACAGCAAAATAACTATCACCATCTGGTTGCATTAAACGATCATGCAGAACAATCTCCTACAGGACTAACAATCTAGTTTCCAACCATGATGCAGCAGAGATACCACCACCAACCAAGTTATTGATGATGCTAGACAAACCCTGGAAAAAGGAGATTTCCGCTTAGTCATCCTATTCAACCTATCTTCCGCCATCGATGCCCTTAACCATGAAGTCCACCCCAACATCCTCTCTACATGTATGGGCTTTTACGGAATAGTGCTTCAGTGGTTCGCCTCCTACCTCTCTAACAGAGTCTAACTCACCTAGATGCGCCCCAAAAGATAACAGTGCCACCCAGTAACCTAATGACTTCCACAAGACTCCATCCTGTCCCCCCGTCATTCTCAACCTCTACATGGGGACAACAGGGGATCAACTGCATTGACTCAAGCACTGTCTGTTCCTCATCCAATCTCAATGTGAAGTACCTACGTGAAGCCCAACACAGCAAAGGCCACATTAATTCTCCTCGTAAACCCTATCAAGCATTCCCAAGTCCAGATTTGTCTGACTGACATGAAGCTCGGCAGATTTATGCCGCAACTGTCACCCAGGACCTAATCTGTCAACATTATCATTGACTGTCCCATTTAATTCAAAACACACGCTGCCAAGTAAACCCAAGCAACATGGCCCCAACACGCACTCCTCTACATGGTCATCCTTTCAGTCCTGCCTCCAGTTTTAGAACAGTTGTCTAAGCCCTGGTCATCTCCTACCCAGACAATAGCAATGTTCTACTCACAGGAGTCCGATGCCACCTTTGCCCCTATAGACGCTGCAAAGCATGCTGCAGCATGGCTTGACACTGGACTGATAAAATACAACCACATCACTCACAAACCTAAGGAGCTTCACTGGCTGCTCCGTTAAGATTGCATCATGTTCAAAACAGCATGCATCACCTACAAAGCAATCACAACAAAAACAACACTCACCCTGGCCAAGAAACCCGGAATCTCTGAAGGCCATCCCACATATGCCACAACATGACAAGGCTGAAAACAAAGAACTGCAAGATAATAAAACTGTATGCAGGCCTTTTCTTGCTATACACCCTTTTTCTGGAACAAGTTATCAATACAGATAAGACTGGACCCCGCAATCCTACACTTCCAGAAGCATCTGAAGTTCTTACTCTTAAACAACACCTTGCCAACTGCTTAGCACTCAACTCAAACCTAATTAGCACCCTCTGGAGCTTCTCTACTCTCCCAGGACATCCCATCTCCCCTGATACACCTGCACACTGACTTTTAACCCCCTGGGTGTGTCCCTTATGTACAGTGCTCTGTTGCTTCCCAGCTAGCTTCTCGGTTTACAAATCCCATACATTGATACATCAAATGAGTAGATCAGTAGTGGATGGAAGGAGAAAAACAGCAGAGGGTGGAAGATGGAAAAAAGCAGAGGAGTGAAGAAAGATAATGGTGTGAGTGCGTGCAGAGTGCTGTGTGTGCCAGTGACTGCTTGCTGCAACTTAGCTTCATTGAACTTTGGATACTGTTGAATTGTCAGCCGCATTGTGGAACATGATCTTGTATTCCAAATTCAATTGGTATTATCTGCTGGAACCTACTCTGTGCTCGGCAACATTTCCTGGAGCTAACAGCTATAATCTGACCGGCGCGCGTCGGTATGAGTGCCTGCAGAGTGCCTTGCATGCCAGTGACTCTGCTTGCAGCAACTTTGCGTAGCTGAACTTTGGAGACTGCTGCAGTGTCAACTTCATTGTGGATGTGATCCTGTTTTCCAGATTCGATTGGTGTAATTTGCTGGAACCTACTCTGTGATCAGTAAAGTTGCCTGGTGCGAACAGCTATAATCTGACTGTGCGTCGTGTGAATTCGTGCAGAGTACCTTGTGTGCCCTGGAGGCCTCGAGGTGAAGCTGCGAACATCTGCTGAGTCGGTACGGATGGCACTGCGGCCTTCCATCAAATCTGAAAGCCTTCCGGTATGCTGTCACACAGCGGGTAAAGTTTACCTGCTACTTGATTCATTGTTGCAATTGGAAGTGACTATTAACATCAGCAGCGACTGTTCCTGCCTTTGTACAGTGTTTAAGTTATATATTTCCTAATTCGTTGTCTGACCATACCAGGCCAGTAACAACGTAATGGAAATATGTCTGGTAAGGCAAGTAAGAAGGTCTATAACGTGAGAAATGGAAATAAACCTGGAACACACTACCCCACAACATCAGGCTTCAACTATCCATTCACAAATTCCACAAGAGAGCCAAATCTTGGCTCATTCAGAATGAAATCTCACCCACAACACTCATTCACAATCTCTCTATAGATAATGTCGTATCCCATGCAAACCATGTAAATACTTCTGTGCTCTATGCTATCTATGTAAATATTATGTAAATAAGCGCTATGCACCCTGATTACCGTCCATGCTGGTAATCTTGTTTTGTTTTTTTCATGTAACTGTACATATGCATATCTGTCTGTATCTAAGAAATGTGCCCAGTTGCCTCTGGGCTCGGTGTGCTATATAAATAAAATACAATACAATATGATGCTGACTAATAAGACCTCTGGCTCAAAAGATAAACCATCTGTGCACGATGATCAAGCCGTAATATCGGGCTCCTGCCCAAAAACGGTAAAATTACCAGTTTTTTTACGGGGGATGCTATTGCAGAAGTACATCCTGTGCCTAATTGTTTAAGTCTTATACCGAGTGCCGTAGCATGTATACTAGAAAAATTGGATAACAACAAGTCACATCTTAACCTCTGCTACTCATTACAATCTGATGTCCTCCATATGGAAGTTCTTGACGTAGAGAGGGCTGAATCTACTGTAACATCTGAAGGAGTAATAATGGCATCTGGCCATAGTGGTGTGAGAAATGAATGACTTTATTGTTCATCTTGCTTGGCTGGATTGGTCGATGAACGTCAAGCATCCTCTACTATTAACCAATTATAAATGAAGTGTCCCTGGGCTCAATGGTGTCTGACAATATACACAGCAGTGTAAGTACAGCATTAGATGCCCATAATGTTGCCACTAGCTTAGCTTTAAAAATCTTATTGAAGCTCTGTCATAATATTGTTTGTACTGTTCAAAAACACACTATTGTATTAGAGAATACTGCAAAACCTGTAATACCATCCAAAAAGAGAAAACTGGTGATCTTGAGACAGGTGCAGTACCTTCTCAAGAGATGAATATATCTTTGCTCCCAGATTCTTTGGTTGCCCAGTGCCCAGATATTCTGGGATCAACAAATGTTGAAAATTCAGAGGGCAGTGAACATGTGGAAGAGGGCTCAATAATAAGTAGGGGAAAAGGAGAAAACTAAACAGTGCTAAAACCGCCAAGAAGGCAGTGGTGAAATGTATTGAAAATGCTAATCAGACTCCTGACTCTAGTAGTGATCTAAATGGGAAGAGACAGTCTGGCTCTAAGCAATCAAGAAAATAAAAGCGGCTAGGCGAGCGAAAAGGATGTGTAATAAAACAGGAAGTCTGACACATTGGCTTTTGGTTGGAAATGACAAGAGAAAGAAGGTTAATAAACACCAGCAAAGGGCTGAAGATACCACAGTCTCCGAGCTCGAGGAGAGTTGCCATGAAACCCCTTCACCTGCTGCTCCTTTACTGTCATGCAATCATTGTATACATGTAAATAGTATATCTCCTACTGTGAATGATCCTGCTTTGGCACCTGTTGACTTGGCAGTGAGGACTTTACCATCTAATACTTTTACTATTTCCTTTTGTTTGAAGGAGCCATGTCCCCAATTAACTGTGGTCGACTATTAGATATTGTTGACCATCTACCAGGTCTTAGATCGGTCAGAAGTAGTGACCTCGATTACGTGGAGCAAGTTAAGGGATGCTATTTTCCTCTTACAATAGTGCATTGTAATTCATCTGAAGTGGTTTCATTGGTTCGTGCTAACCTGCAATCCCTTTTAAAAAGGGGATATGATCTTGATTGTGTTTCCGATAATAAGTTGCAAGGCAATGGGAAGTTGCTTGGTAAGCCTGTTAAGGGCAACTAATCAGCAGAGCATTGGAGTCGCTACCCCAATGTCTGCTACTAATATAATGGCAAAATCACATTGGGAGTCCTTATGCTCCATTTTACCGCCCATAGTCATTAAGTCCTAATCTGGTATTTCAATAAAATATTGGAATATGAGGGGCCACTCCCATCTGTTCAGGCAAGATCGTTGCTCTAAATTGCTCTTTTTGGAAGATATTTCCCTACTTCAGGAGACTTGGCTAGTGGGTGATGCTTTGTACGACGGTTTTACTTTTTATGCAAATAAAGCACATAAGGGGAAGAAGGGACGCCCATATAGTGGATTATTGACTTTAGTATCCAATAAGCTAAATTCACATGAAATTAGGGTGTGTGGCAAAAACCCAGTAGTTGGTAGCTGAAGTTGATGTATCTGTTCAATGTAGATTAGTGTTTATAAATATCTATGATCCCCGGGGTGTAAGGCAACTGTGAGTATTGAAATATATATACATATATACATACATACACTAATGTGCTCGAGACCTGTAGACCTGTACAGAATCATGAGGTTGACTATGTCATATGTGGTGATTAGAATACCGTTTGCCTTCACCACTAACAAATGGATTATTATTGAATGGTGGTGTGTCTGCACTAGGATCTGAAAAAGGAGAACACTGACAGTATGGTTAGAATTCTTTGATGACATGGACCTTTACATATTCAATGGTGTAGTGAGTGGTGGCATCCCAACCAACCCAACATGGCAGAATGGCTCTAAGACATCTACAATAGACTATGTCTATGGTAGTAAAAACATCCTATTGGCCGCCATAGAGTTTAGAACCTCCTTTACAGACTTTAGTGACCAGGCCATCCTAACAGTATGGTGTGAGATTGGTGATCCTAGAATAAAGATGTATGACAAAGTTGGTTCCGTCACCATAAATGCAGGAGGTAACAGGCTTGGATGGTCTGATAAGAATTTAGACAAAATGAATAACTTTATGCTCACAGTACAGGAGGATTATAAGCACCTGGTGTCCTCTAAAGATCTGGTTGACTGTCTCGAGAGGATAGCTCAGGGGCAAAGTACTCATATTGGAAGCAAGACGACGCAGAGCAACACAGATTCGATCCCCGGGTCTGCGCTTAGAAATCTCAGGGTATTAAGCACATTACATTACGTTAACATCGATTGCTTACAATCACTTAACTATAGGCAGTTGTACATTTCTTAAAGAAGGCAAACATGTCGACAGGATATATGATAAAAAGACCTTTAGGGCAAAGAAAATAATGAGGCATGAACTCTGGTGTATCGGCCTCTCGATAATAATGTACGTCACTTAATGTGATGGGCACAATATATTGAAGGACCTAATTGCAGGGGACAGCAAGAATCTTTGTCTTCGTATAAGAAGATCACTCAAAGTCGAACACTAGAGCTAGTGTGTGGCATAAATTAAGCCGCCTGCCGTGATTATTTAGTTAAAACGTTTGTGAATGATGACCAGATAAGCTTTAATAAAGTCAGTATTAGCCTCAAATTTGCTAAAATTGACCTGTTTTCTATTATTAAGGGCCTTGAACAGTCTAGGGCACCAGGTCCTGACAGTATATGCAATATATTGCTTAAATCCAATCCTGGTGTTTGGACTGAAATTCTGTCGACTTTATTTACCAGGGTGGCAGAGTGTAGTAAAATTCCTGAATCTTGGGAGGATGTCACACTGTATCCCGTAAATAAAAAAAAGGCATGAGAGGTAATCCTGAGAGCTACCATTTACTGGCACTTACTGATGTGGCAAGTACCATTTTTTCAACCTTTCTTCTCAATGAGATAAATACTTGGTCTGAGAGTAATGGACTATTAGAATGTTTTCGAACTAGTTTTAGAAGGGGTCTGTCGGAGAACATGAATATTATTATTATTATTTATTTGTTTACAATTCAATGAAAAGAATTTTTACAAACAGTTGAGAGCGACAGCAACCCTTAATGAGATGTGCCTCGAGCTTTCATGTAGTTATGTCAGATTCCTGGTGAGAACGGGATTACCTCTTCCAGGTCAATGTAGTGTTTAGATGAAGTTGGTAAGGCTCAAGTGGACGTAGGAGTCCGAACGCGGAGAAGATACCAAAGGAAGCTTGATCTCCCTTATCAACATTGTTGTGATGGAGTGGTGGCTTCAGAGATTTTACTCTCGCTCGTGGTTTGTGAACTGGAACTGATCATTTCAAAGGCAGACTCCAGGATTTTGACAGTCGCAATTGTCCATCTGGTTTTTTCTCCCGACATTAACCTGTTCCACCACGTCAGTTCTTCTTCCTCTCCAAAAGATGTGTGTTCGCAGACCAGTGTCGACAGATAGGTGGCTCGAATTTTTCTCACCTTAGGACATCTAAGTAAGAGATGTTTGATTGATTCTGTCGTAGTGGAATTGTGGCAAAGGCGACAGATAATGTCAGTTGAACTGGATCTGATTGCTAAAATTTCTCTCGTCAGCAGGAGGTTGAAACGAGCTCGCATGAAGAATTTTCTTAGCTGTTGGCTTGGAAACTTAGAACAGTATGGTATAGGTACATTGAGTCTGTTAAAGGTAGGTGGGAGATTCATGGTCAGTTTGTTTGTTTGAGCTTTCGATAGGGTCAGGATCCAGTCAAGTTCCTTTAACTTTCTTTTTACTCTTTCTGGATTATGCTTAAGATCTTCGACTGAGCATGCTATATCTGATAGCTTTCCTTTTAAGTTTTCTGACCATGCTGTTAAGTTCGTTGTTCGCTGCTTTGCGATTTCATCAGCTACGATTTTGTAGATTGATGGACTGTCTGGTATTAAGGTATTTCTGAAGAGAGTGAAAGCGTGTAGCATCACCGTTGTTTCTAACGACTGTAGGCCCAAGTCTCGTCTGATGAGATCCATCGAGGTGGAATTTGGTAGACCTAGAACTGATTTCCAAATCAAACTTTCTAATCTGCGCCAGATGCTGTTTGGTATGGTCAAAGTTGCTCCCATACCGTATGTGAGTGTGGGCACCACTTTTCCTTTGTAAAATTCAATCGCTGGTTTAAGTGAGAATTTACCAAATCTGTTGTTAACTGTTTTCATTTGGGCTGCGAGATTGCGCGCTTTGTCCCACAGGGCTTGTTGCATCGTGGCCTCCCTTGCTGAACGGTCGATGTGTACCCCTAGGTACTTAATGCTGGTAACCACCTCGATAGGAATTGAGTCCATAGTCCATGTGAAATGTGGATTGATCTTTTTTCCACCTTTTCCAATTATCACGATTTTTGATTTCTCTTTGTTGATTTTCATGTTGTTCTCTCCCATGTACAGAGCCAAGTTGGATAGTTGGCGTTGAAGTCCGATCTGAGTTTGATCTAATAGAATTAGATCGTCGGCAAACATGAGACGTGATATGTGCTCGTTACCCAGCTTCGGTGGTGCCATCTTAATGCCCGCTTCTGTATCTTTCATGTCTCCTAAAAAGGTGATGAATAATTGGGGGGCCATCGGGCAGCCTTGTTTGACCCCTCTCTCTACGGATATCTCTCTTGACAGAAGACCTTGATTGTTTAGTCGGATTCTTAGTTTGGTGTTGGTGTGAAGAGCCATCACTGGGTCTAGTATTTCGGGAGGGAAATGCCATTTTTCCAGTTTGTCCCAGAGCTTTTGCCTGTCGACTCTGTCAAAAGCCTGGGACAGATCCACAAAGGCCAAAAAGAGAGTTGGTGCGCCCTGTTTGACCCTAGCTTTTAAGATGTTGAGAAGAAGAATATTGGCAGACGTGCTCCCCCCTTTTAAGAAACCCAGTTGGAAGGGGTCATACGCCGGTGATTGATTTGCCCAATTCCTGAAGTGACTCAGGAGCAAGGAGGCGAATATCTTTCCAATTATGTCCAGAAGAGCAATTGGTCGATAGTTTTCTGGATCTTCTCTGTTCCCTCGTTTGAAAATCGGGACGACCACCGCGTTGGTCCATGAGGGCGGGATGGTCCTAGTCCTGGCGCATTGGGTGAAAATAGCGCTGATCAAGATTGACCATTGCTCAGGGTTTTGTTTAAGATCGATATTGGAAAGGCCGTCAGGTTCTGGTGCTCTTGATTTTTTCAATTTGAGAATGATCTCCTTTATATCATCTTTGGAGGATAGGTTAATCCAGGTCTGCGAAGTGCTCCTGTTTTGGTCTGGCAGGATATGGGCCGAAGTTTCGAACAGGTTTCCGAAATGGTTGACCCACCGGATTTCGGACACTGTATTGGCCATGTGCACGGGAATTTTATTATCAGATTTCCTGATGAGAGCCCAAAAGTCTCCAGACTTTTTTGAGCTTAGGACCTGGAGCATTTCTTCCGCATCTCTTTGGAACATTTTGTGTCGGTGGGATCTGAGCCATGCTTTGTATCTGTTAGTTTCCATCCTCCATCTGTTCCAGGTATTTGGCGAGTTTTCATTTTTTGCTTGCCTCTTCAGCTTTCTCAGTAGTCTTTTCTTTTCTGCGACCTTTACGTCAAATACGTGAAGATTTGTTTTCTTTTGTAGGCTGATTCCTGATTTTAGCTTCTGGTGTTGTAGAAGGAATGGCAAGTAATCTGGATTTTGATTCAAGGTTTCTTTGCTCCCAAAGCGCGTTGTGTATTCGTTAGTTATTCTTTCCAGATTTATCTTTGTCAGATGGACACGTGTTTGTTGATTGTTGGATGCAATTTGATAAGAATAATGATCGTTTTTCGAACTTTGTGTCTTCCATTTGATTTCCAGTAGGTTGTGGTCGCTCTCTTTAGTCTGGACTACTGAATAGTCTACAATGCGATCCACCAGACTATGTGACACAAAGAAATAATCGATGTTAGCCCTGGATTTACCCCGTTCCCAGGTGGGGGTGCCGATCTTCCAGGAGTTGAGCCTCGAAACGTCGTGAAAATTACGCGATTTCATCAGTGACAGCCATGAGCGTCCTCTTTTTTCGGCTGGAGTTTTAGGCGATGAGACCAGATGTTCACGCTTGTCGTTGCAGTTTGCGTTTAGATCGCCACATAATATTATGTGGGAATCTGGAGCATCTGATATGATGTCGTCAAATGTATTAGCAACTTGAGTGCAAAAGTCTTCAGTGGAACTTTGCGCCGGGTTCCAGTAGACCGTGATAAGTACCAAGTTTTCTCTTGCAGTTGAGTTTGAATGATCACTCGCTTCTTCCCATTCAGTTTGTATGGCTAAGATATCTCGCGACGTCTTCAGTGTTTTCTTTAACGAGATTCCCGATCTAGCTTTTACTGCAATTAAAAGGCCAGAGGACGGACGGCCCAGGGGAGAACGCTATTTCGAAACCGTCAAGCAGTGGTTTCTCCATCAGCCAGTGCTCTTGGAGGCATACTATATCGTATGCCCCCAGGTTTAGATTGTCCGGGTTTGCCAGGTGTGAATGCCCTCTGGTATTCCATGAAGCCATCGAGATCATATTGGGCAAGTTCTTTAAGTTGGTATCGTTAGGTGCGGATGAGATCGGCCGATGGCTGCTTTCTAATTGCTATGTCTCGTTATGCCTTTTGAGCGAACTTTTTAGCCACGACCATAGGCCTTTTTGACGGTTGTCTTCGCCGTACTTTTTCTCGTAGGTTGTTTTCGTGATGTTTCGGTCTTCCCGGCGTTCATTAGTGGGTCGTTTTGTTTCCAAGTAGCATCGCACATCTGCATCGTGGCGTACCGTTTTCCGACCGGAGCGCGACTCGCTTCTGGGACGTGCGTGCGGGGCATAGCTTCTCTCTCCACTGGTCCAACGACTCTGTTTACCGTCGTTGTCTTTTACTAATTTCCTGTTGCAACGATTGGTCCGGCTAACTCCTTGGGGGCGTATCTTGACTTGTTCACTCAATCTGCCATCGTTTGTCTTTTCGTACCGTGCCGTCTTTATTTCTGTTAAGGTAAAACCAGCTTTCTTTAGTTCCAAGTATGTCGCTTCTGGCATCGCTTTTAATGAGGAGATGTAGATATGTATATAGCTCTTTGCTTTTTGGTCACGATGATATGGTTCGATTAATGGAAAGTCATCCGATTTCAGATGATCAAGGCATCTGATCTTGCGCAGGGTATGAAGAACCGTTTTCCTGTTCAGAATCATGAATTTCGATTGACTTGAGGTCTGTTCTATTTTGAACACTCTGACTTCTCTTTTGGAATTTTTTCCATTTCCTGAGCTCTCCAGATTACGGGGAGTTGGGTTTGACCTGGGTTCGTCTTTTGGTGATGGTCGAGGGGAAGCGTCGGTATCTCCATTAGAAGGTTTGTTTTGGAGCTTTGGTGTCTCGGACCAGGATAACTTCGAGCGCTTCAGGGCGGTGGCCCCCTCCGTTTGGTCCCCTCTGCTTTTTGCGTCAGTTTTCCCATCAGGGATTGCTGTCGGGGGACGCACCAGGTCACTTTTTTGAGGCTCAAGACTCATGTTTTCAGCATCATTGCCTTCCGGATCTTCGTATACCGAGAGATCCATTAGAGGGCTCGATCTAACAAATTCATCTATGGTTCTAGGAGATTTTGGGGATTGTGCATGTAAGTCCAGATTCTCGATGGCATCGTGGTTTACGTTTGCGAGGCTACTAGGTGGTTTTGTTCTCTCAGCTTCTGTCGTCATCCGTGTGTTTACGTAGGCTGGGTCTGTTTTGACGGTAGGTCGGTTGCCATTTGGAATCACGTTGGAGGGCTGCAGGCCCGCCTTTTTCTTTGTGGTTGCCCTTGTCTGTTTGTTCAATGTTTTAATTTCTCGTACTTCGTTTGAGTGGATATAGGGGCAATTGCTGCGAGTTAGTTCAGGCTGACCTGCGTCAAGTATTGGCATTGTTTGTGAGGCAGTTTCTTTTAGTATTTTTACCAACGTTTCCGGCCCTTGTCTTGCTGGTTGATTCTTTACTAGGTTTAGGTGGATCCTTTCCTGTTCTTCCCATCTCTTGTTATGCCTTTCTTCAGACGCAGTAATGAAACCTTCCAGGAAATCCATCTTGGATTGCAATCTGCATAGAATGGCCGTGTTGTCCTTAGACACGTCATTTAGTGATTCGTATAATTTGCAAAATGGTGCAAGGGCTATGGTTAAAGCTACATGATCGTCGTCAGATCTTGTTTTTTTGTTGGAGAAGGTCTTTGAGTATCCATCAAAATTTCACTATGTCTTCTGTGTTTTACCGGGGTGTTCTGGACAACACAGCTAGAGTTTAGCTCGACAGGTGTACAGGAAGGATTGCCACTTAATGGTTCGATTAGTCTGGATTCCTCCTCTTCGCGATCTTGCTCTTGGGGCGGAGACTTGAGCTCCGACGAGGTACGTTCTCTGACATGCTTAATGAGTTGACCTCTATTTTGCTGCAATTGGATGTAGTTTTTTGCCCATAATTGGTCGCTCATATTGGGTGGACGAATTGTTTTTGACTCATTGGAACTTGTTCTTTCCGTTTCCTTTCCTTCGATTTGGTGAGACTCTTTCGGTTGATTTTTGTCGATCACGCTTGTGACGTTTTCATGAAGTTTCCAGTTTCTGCTCATCATGTCACATGTGGATCGAATGGGTGGCGGCTCTTGAATTGTTTGGGACGGAGAGGCTTCAGATCCGGTTGCACCCCCCCTTTGAGAAGTAGAGGGGTTATGCTGATCGCCGGTAAGGTCGATGGAAATGGTAGGATTCTGTCCATCAGTTTGGACCGTTTTTGGGGAACTAACATCTTTGGTCGTTATATTGACGTTGCATTGGGTATTGTCAGAATCACTAATTGACAGACTGAGTGTCTCGAGGTCTGGTTTGGTTGATTCCTTGTTTACACTTTGTATGTGGTGTTCCTGCCCTATTGAGGTTCGTCTGGATTTAAAGGCTGGCAAGGATCCTTCGATCACCTCTAGAATCTCTGCATCTGTGATTTCATCGTCTGTTTCCATTTTTCGTTTTGATTGTTGCTTCCTAAAGTAGGTGTGGAATGCGTTTGGCTTAGCATCTGGTGGGATCTTTTCTTGTGTCTCAGCCCCATTATTTTGTTGTCCCGTGTTGAATTTGGTAGAGTTTTTTCCGATTCTCTTTTTTTGTTTCTGTGATGTGGGACTTGCTTCCGAGTTTTTGGGGTTTTCTGATCTCGGTGTCTGAATCTTTTTTCTTTTTAGGGGTTTTATATACTTCCTTTTGATGCTACCTTGTTTATGGGACTTTAGGGACTCTGATGGCTCTATCTGACCTGAAGAATTCAGGTCCGGCCCATCGCCGCTGTCGTTGGTTAGGTTTGTAAAAGATTCGACTAGACGAATCGAGCTGTTCGCCTTGGTTTTTGCGTTGTCTGTGGCTGGTTGCTTCATGACTCGGGCAAAGGTACTGATTATGTCCCGACTCAGATTTGGTTTTCCTGCAGATAGGGCGTCTGAGGCTTCCCTTTTATACGGTGTTATGTTGATTTGAGAACAGGCAGGCGTCGTGTGGTCTAGAGGCTGCTCATCATCTGTTCTTGTAAAAGGACCCCCATCTGTTATGATTCGAGGGTAAAGGCACGTTGCCGGCGGGGGACTCTCGGACTCCGCAACTGCCTGGATCCGTACGGCAGGTCCCCCGGTATCAGGGCACGGGGACAGAGCAAGGTCCAATGGGACACACCCTTCGGTGTCTCTCATTGAGAAACCTCTCGCCGAGGCGGAGCTCTGGTCCGTTGTTTTATTTTTGATTGAGTTCGTCCTCGGCGGTGATGATGCTTGTAGGGCAGAGACTGGTCTCTGGAGGGATAGCTTTTGTCCATCCGCCAGGTGAGTTCCGCCCACACTCCTCTGGCCGGTATCACCGCCGTTCATTACGCCTTTTTTAATGCTGCCAGCCACCGCCAGGGGAGAAAGCTTTGTCAAAGTCAGGTCTCCTTGGGGTAAGCCCTTTGCCTTGCTATGCAAGGTTCTGTGTGGTTCGGTGAGGATTGGATTAACCCCCCCCCGTGCCGGCCCCTACCTCTAGGGGTTGCTGCGCCATGTCGGATTTGGAAATAAAGCAGGTTGGCAATGTCTTTGGCTTACCGGGTGGCGCGTCTGTTTTCTTTGGTGCAGGTTGAAAGTTTGAGGACGCTGGATTACAGTTCTGCGCGTCCACACAGGATCAAAACGCCGGGACCGCAGGGAGATGCCGGGGGAACGCCAGGGAACACGGGAAACACTCGCCACACTCCGCTACGCTCCGCTCCGCGTAGCTGGGCGTTATGTAGGCGGGCTCCTCCTCTTCCTTCTCGCTTCACGCTCGCTCCACGCTGGGGAAAAAAAACAAAACAGCAGGGTCTCCACACAGGAAACACTCGCCACACTCCGCTATGCTCCGCTCCGCGTAGCTGGGCGTTATGTAGGCGGGCTCCTCCTCTTCCTTCTCGCTTCACGCTCGCTCCACGCTGGGGAAAAAAAAAAAAAACAGCAAGGTCTCCACACGGGAAACACTCGCCACACTCCGCTCCGCGTAGCTGGGCGTTATGTAGGCGGGCTCCTCCTCTTCCTTCTCGCTTCACGCTCGCTCCACGCTGGGGAAAAAAAAAAAACAGCAGGGTCTCCACACGGGAAACACTCGCCACACTCCGCTATGCTCCGCTCCGCGTAGCTGGGCGTTATGTAGGCGGGCTCCTCCTCTTCCTTCTCGCTTCACGCTCGCTCCACGCTGGGGAAAAAAAAAAAACAGCAAGGTCTCCACACGGGAAACACTCGCCACACTCCGCTCCGCGTAGCTGGGCGTTATGTAGGCGGGCTCCTCCTCTTCCTTCTCGCTTCACGCTCGCTCCAAGCTGGGGAAAAAAAAAAAAACCGCAGGGTCTCCACACGGGAAACACTCGCCACACTCCGCTACCTTATCGTCAACTCCTTGATTGAGCAATCTAGGCGGAGGGATGTCCTACCATTATATGCTTTGACAACTTCACATCAGCGTGCAGAAACAAAATTATGGATGAAATTGAAAAACATGGGTCTCCCCAGTAATCTGCTTTACGCAAGCTAGCTCTTGTATAACAATAATAATAACAATAATTTGCATTTATATAGCGCTATGAACTCTCAGGCATCTGAGCGCTGCTTATTATTATCCACAGTGTCTGGTGCTCATTTATGGACCGCAGAAGGATGAAAGGCTGAGTTTGGCCCTGCCGGGATTCGAATCTGCATCGGCAGGCTCTGCACAGATGTCAAAGCTAGTGCTCTACTCACTGTGCTATCTGCATTGGATAATATGCATGATAATATGGTGTTTGGTGTGCTCTCGGGAACGGATGCTGATTAGGAGGGGGTCATTCAAGGGCGTGTGCTGGTCCCACTCCTATTCAAACTATATGTCTCGGACCTAGAGTTGGCTTTGGGTAAAATCAACAATGCTCCTCCAAAGTTGGACATTATAAAAATAGAGGCTCGGCTATGCTGATGATTTTGTGATCTTTGATAGTACCTATGTAGGTATTAGCCATAGTGCTGGAGCCATCCTAGACTATGCAGTTAGTAATGGACTAATAGTTAATATCAAAAAGACCCAAATGATGTCCTTTGGCAGGAATTGTTCGTCACATTAGCATATTGCCTGTTCTAATGGAGTCATTGACAGAGTATGTAACTATCCCTATTTGGGGTACGAAATAGAGGATGATGGAAGATGACATACTCTTGAGGAAAGAAATATCAAAAGCTATGGCCACTATGGCTGCCATTAGACAATTTTCGAGAAGCACTGCTGACTACAGCCTTATTCGCGTTCTAAGTGTGTATAAGCAAAAAACTTACCTCGTCGATACTTTATGCCCTGGAAACTTCATATAAGGACTATACTGTCTGGGCGGACAAAGTAGAGTGTATTATTTGGAGGAAAGTCTTGGAGTTATCAAACTCCACAGCAATTGCAGCTGTAAGGTTGGAACTGGGGCTGACTTCCCTGCCTACTAGGATTAAGATTAATCAGGGAAGTCTTTATATAAAAAATAATGTGTGCTCACGAAGAATCTCTGCTAGGTATGGTCAAGAGTGCCTTAATTTTGCATAGAAGTGTTGCATTGCAAGAATGTCAAAAGCTAAATGAGGCCCAGATAGGGTGGATCCCAAGTGGGGTTATGGTATAGGTCCATTGCTGAAACTATTTAAAGCTAGCACTGAAAAGTAGAATTGGGTGAATAGCCATGAAAAATTGCTGGTATGAGTTAATTATCCACATTTGCACAGATGTTCTTTACTTTTTAAAAACCTCAGCAATATATCTACATTACTCCTTCACGTGTTATGCAAACGTAATTTATGTTACTGAGATTTAATAGGTTAGAAGTTTTGAGTATTAGAGGTGCATGGCTGCCCCTGCACACTTACATAGATTTTACACCGACAGGTCCTCCAATGCACTAGATGTGCATTTGAACTGGCAGATTATTTTCACATGGCTTTGGACTGCCCCCAGATACGTCCATTATGGTCTGAGATAGAAATGGCATTGCTCCCCACCTTGATGGAAGCAACTATGCCCCTTCTGCAGCACACTGTGTGTAGGAGGAGGCTGATGTCTGATTCCCAGCACTACTCGCCGGAGCACTTGATTCTGCTAAAATGGCCGACCTGCTTCCAGCCACACCAATGAGGAGGCAGCTGCCGGTTCGTGACATTCTCTTCCCCCTATTGCAGCCAGTACCTCCTATTGGCTGGACCTGGATCTACTTCCAGCATCAATATCCAGCCAGAAGGCTTGCCGGCGTACCCCTTCGAAGACCCCCTTAAAAGGCACTTCTCCTGGCTAGGATTGTCCATGGCTTACGGCGGCTCAGTGAGTTGCTCTGCCCTTTTTTCTCTTACTGGCACAAAACATGACACCTGGCCTTTGTCGCTCTCTTCACCTTTGGGATGCCCTGCGCTGCCTACAGAACATGCCTCTACCTGACCACAACTCCTAGCACTTAACCACAACATTGCACTGGTAAGCTGCGTGTCATTTACTTCACCTGTCCCTTGCGAACTGTGTTATGTGCTGCTCCCTACTACCATCCAGACTTTGACTTTTGCCTCATGCTGCATATAACCATGCTCCTTACCTATTTGACTTGAATCTTACCTTGCGTCATCTACCCAGTACTGCTCACCTGATGTAGCCCCCTGCACCATGAGGTGAGGCTTTGCCAGGATGTGTTTACTTTACCTATTGTGATCTCTGACTAAAGCACTATGTTGCATTTTACCCACTAAGTACTGCATACTTGTTATTGCCCCATACAATGAGGTGAGGCTTTGCTAGTAAGCTGACCCACACCTATCTTGTCTGTACCCATATGCGTATTCCTGCACTTCACTGATGTATCTTGTACGTTCTGTAACTAGTGCCTAGATGCCGGAGGGCTTGGTGCGCTGAAATAAATGCTAAATAAATAAATAAAATCCTAGATGCTGCACACTCAACAGCATTGCTCACTGTAGCTGTGGATGTTGGCACTGATAGAGGACAGACCTAGAACTGAGCAGAAGTTAGTGGTTATGGCTTCAGTGGTAATGAGGTCCTTAATTGCTAGATCCTGGGGTAAACGCAAAGCACTGTCCTTCTGAGAATGGCTGAATACGGTCGAAAAAAGAACGCTGGATTATTGGGGCCCTCTCAGAACGTAAATGTCAATAGATAGGTATGAATCGGTGTCATGCCCCCATCCAGGTGGGAGCGCTGAGTTGGAGGTTTGACTTCTGTAAAGGGCCCAGGACTGTTTGTGACTTATGGGTTCGGGCCAATTGTGATCTCAAGGGCTCGGTTTGGGAGGGGTGATGCATCAAGTGGGTATTGGGATGATCGATGGACTGTTATGCATAAACAAACCCTCCATAAGGGCATTCCTCGCCTTCAAATGTGTTGTCTTCCGTCACCTGTTAATTGCATTGTGCTGTTCTCTCTTGGTTTGGAGTCAGGGTTGTAGGGAGGTGGGGCAAAGGGTTTTCTGCATGTTGTATTTTGAAAACAATACGAGTCTTAAAAAAAAAAAAAAGGAGGTGCATGGCTGGGCATTCCTAAAGACAACCATACATGCAGTCTCTGTGCTAATCGACAACAGCGTGAGACAATTCAGCATGTAACTACTCTATGCCCTGCCGTGCACATGATTTACCTTGTTTATTATAGTAAGCATGTAGATAATATTAATTCAATTAGAAATGAGAATTTTTGGCTGAGGTGTGCATCAGGCTATAGCAGGGGTCTGACGGTTGTGAAGTCCAGGTTTGTAAAGTCGCAGCAGTTAAATTGATTGAAAGGGGACTTAACAAATGAGTTAGTTTGGTAGGCTGCTATGAATATTCATAATATTTTATATGACAATGGAACTTTGAATCCAATTAATTTGGTAATGTGTATAGAATATATGTTGTGCTGAATAAGCGATGCATCAATATGCAGGTTGTATGTGTAATGCCTATGTGTTGTAATACTGTATTTTTATTAAGTGGGTTAATTATGTTTAGATGAAAATTGATTTTTCTTTTTCTAATAGTTTTATTGTATTAATATTTGTGTAAAGTTTTATAACTAAATAATAAAAAAAAAGAACAGCAGGTTGTGGCCAGAGACGATCATACAGGGGCAAACAGAAAGCAGGTGGAGCGGGAGATGCACAGCAAAATTAGTTATAGTCCGAAGTAAGAAACCCAAGGGTATTCTCACTCCTACTCCCCTTGGATCCTCTATGCAAGTGGCCAGGGAAAGGCAATCACTTTTGGATCCTTAACCTGGGGGTGGAGAAGCGAGGGAGGATCACCTGGGTGGAGGGTCTTGAAGATTGGGAGTGGTGTGCCCCGAGGCGAGACATGGTATCCCCCTTTTCCTAGAACAGTCAACCTAACCCTTCCCCAACAACATGAAACCTTAACATTGTACGAAACCAAAGTGAATACCAAACTATATGAAACCTTAACATTGTACGAAACCAAGGTATGCTGAATACCAAGCTATATAAAAACTTAACACTCAGACATACTCCATACCGACCTATATGAGACTGACTTTTGCATTATAGGAAAACAGCCCATTGGAATAAGCAAACACATCAAATTGCAAATTCTAAAACACCTTTACCATGAGACAATGCAAGTGTGCCTTCAAACTTGAATTTGATTAAGAAACATAAGAATAATTTTGAACTACAAATGAAAACTCATGTCATAGGGGGTCATTACGACCCAGGCGCTAATTGCGCCAACTTTACCACCATGGTGTAAACTACGTTTACACCATGGTGGATGGCGGATTTACCGCCCCATTCGAAGGTGAGTGGGGCGGTAAATCCCCATTTCCCATTTTCCCTTCCCCATTCCCATTTTTGCCCCATAGGGCATAATGGGAGTGGGGAAGGCGCTAATTACGCCACCGTAAATTACGGTGGCGTAATTAGCATCATGGCAGGTTAGCGCCATGGATTTTAACGGCTGCTAAAAGCAGCCGTTAAAATCAGAATCAGGCGTTAAGTGTTAACGACGGCGTTAACCCTTAACGCCTGGGTCGTAATGAGGCCCATAGTAAAGTTGTGCTGCACAGTGAACTAAATCTAACCCTACAATTGATTACAAAAGACGCAAAGAAAGCATGACCAATGAACTTTATTGAATGAATGCATTGTGGCAAGATAACTACAGGGTTCAAATTTGAGGGGAGCTGGGAGCTATTTAGCTCCTCTTCTAGCACAGTAGAGTGTGGTTAGCTTGACACCAACAGATACCAGTAGCTACTTTTAGTTCCTAGGGCCAATTGGTGCTTTCCAATTGTGACATTAACTTTGAGTATTTGAGAATGTTAATTAAGAAGAATTAGAACACATCTAATATACATTTAAACACAAAGGTTCATACAAAATGGACAAAACATTAAAGGAACATCTATGGCAGCTCCTGGTTCGCATGCAGTAGCTCCTGTCTACTGGGTGATGCCTGACACCCAGAAACTGGCTTTAGCGCCTGCTCATTGAATCTCAATTTCGAACCCTGAACTACTTGGCACAGGATGTGTGATACATGGTGGCAGGGCCACACGGCAATCCAGGAAAAGCCAAAAGATATAGGATTACACCTTAAAAGCCAGGTGACCAGCACACTAGAGTCAAGTAGAGGTGGCTTGGAGCACAGGAGCAAGTGCCAAAGAACTTGTATGTTGGGCTGAAAAGTCCAGGGACCGTGGTTGTGCGACCTGTGATGGGTGTGCCGTGTGGTTTGACAACTGCGCCTAAACCAGAGGACCCTGAATGGTGAAAGCTAAGGATACCCCGAAACCAACCCAATAAGAGTCCAGGGATCCAGGTTGTGTGACCTGTAATGGGTGGACCGGGTGGTCTGACTACTTCACCTAAACCAGAGAATCCTAATTGGTGAGAACTAAAGACATTACCAAAAAAGCTCAACAACACCACTGCAACACTTTTGAACTATACTAGTTGTTTTAGGAACAGAATCCTGAAACCATTTGTCTTCTGGATTGTGCTACTTAAAACATAGGGAAGGGAACCCGAAGGATTAATCTTGAAATATATTGCCTTGAACTGAAGAAGGTAACCTTTGAGAAGGAACTAGAAGGCAGGTTTTGCCCAAGGAAGGGCTGAAGCCTGATCTGAAGGGGCTGGACCACAGTGGTAAAATGGGTAAAATGGAGGACCAATAGAGGTTCAGAGAAGCCAGACAGAGGTTAGAAGTCAGGACCCCAGGAAAGGGAGTTGATAACAACTACTACTGTACCTACAATGGCATCACATGGCACAGGTCCACAGACTGGAGGTGGTAACTTCCCAACCACATCTGGAAAGACAACCAGAAGACCTTCAGGGGAATCAAGCAACCAAGAGACTATGAGTGCAAATGAGTAAACTTGTGAAGAGAGTATTTCAAATTAGTAACCCTGGGAGGGAAAGACCTTGATGAACTGCGAGTTGCTGAAGCCTCAGTGGAGACCGCGTTTCTTTTGTGGTCTGAATAAAGACTGTTCATACTCTTTTTTTGTGACTGGACTCTTTGTGGACAAGTTACATTATCACAATACATACAGTAAAGCACTGCTAGATACTTCAGGGGCCCTAGAAATGCAGGGTGGGTTTGATCATCTAAGGCCTGATTCAAACAGTCTTAAGCATAAAAGGGCTACATAGCCAACGAAAGGCAATGATATTATGCAAGGAAAACACAAAGGTAAAATAGAGTCTCTACGAGGAATTAGGAAGAGTTGTACATGAACATATGTGTTTAGAAAGAAATTAATAATGGCCTTGCAAAAGCTGTTCGATAAAGAAGTGATTAATCAAGATAAACATACACCACTTATGTGCTTCTAGCATGAAAGAGTCCATAAAGGAAGAGCTACAACACCAAGTGGAACTGGAGGCCTCTGGAAATACTAGGATCCTTTCAGGCTGGCCTTATAGAGTCTACTGAACAACATAAAATAATGTAAACAGCAAATGATCAGTGAAAGGGATTATTACACTAATTTGAGACAGTAAATGAAAGAAAACACGTTACCTTTGTAACACCTTACTAAAAATCAAAGCAAGAATAACATAGCAAAAAGGAAAACGCTTTCCTCTGCGCCTGAGGTCACTCCTCACTGGCCAATGGTCATGTTTGGAAACACGGCATACTGTATAGAGCCAGCTTAGAATTTCAGGGAATGGAAACCACTACAAGGTTATTGTTCATGTATGTAATGTGCAATATGACATTTAAACATTCATGATTTTTTTAAATTTGATGTGCATCTCCACATAGCTTTTGAGAACACTCGTAATGCCGCCAATGTTTGGTACCTGCATCATGGTTTTGAGATCTACTGTCAAGAAAAAGTTTTTTTTTTTCAAATAATCAGATGCTTTATTCTGCCGTTGTGTTTGTTGTTTTTAAACGTTTTTCAGACAGGTGCACCTTAAGATAGGCGGTATGCTGTGGTTATAGCGACCATTGTTTGGTTGTTCTAAATTTGGTTTACATCTTTTCATTGAGTCAACCAGGTACAAATATACATACATATTCATTCATATATATATATTTTGGGAGTTTATGGGTGCCAAGGGGTGGAGGGTGAAAAGGTGGCGAGGGGAGGTCAGAGGAATCAAGGGAACATGAGAGGAGACCATCATAACAGAAAAAAGGAGTGAGGTCGAACATAGTAGATGAAAATGTATTCACCAAATGTACAACAACCAAATGGAGGCTGTTATAACCACATAGAACCATAATAGGTGGTATACTTGTATTTATGCTACAATGAAATGAGAACATGTACTGTTCAATGACAAAGGATTCGAGTTTTCAATAGGAAAATGGCAAGAAATGTGTCAAATATGTAATTTTGTATTTTATCTTCAAAGAAACATCACATTCATTAGCACCTCATGACATAGTGTTAAAAATATGAACTCTTACATTTAAATGTGGGGGGTGAGGGTGGTGTAGTTAAAGAAAAAAGAAACTGTCTGATCAGTAAACCTAGTTGCAAAGTTCACCATGTTCCTGAAATACAGAACATCATCTAGTGGTTTTATCTTCCATGAGGGGATGTTCTGGCTATTACTCTTGGTTGGAGTTCAGAAAGACCTAAAATGACAGGGTCTCAAATGCTCAAAGCAAAAGAGGCAATTACTTTATATCCGATTGCTATGGTTATAACAATGAAAGAAAGAGGGTCAGATACTACTGTCTCTAGAAGTAAAATGAGAAGGGAACCACATTCACTAGGGAGGGCAGCCTTTTAGAATCTGTGTTGATTTATTGTGAAGTTGTACATTCATGGCAGGGTCCATTTCAGTAATACTGGGGGTTGTGGTGAGGCTTAACAGGACGCTCACTTAGAAACAATGCAGTCTCACTAAATAAAAATAATACTCTGGCAAGGCAGGAATCATTGCATTTTATATGTATTTTTAGAGAGAATAATAGCTACAAATGTTTGGGGAAAGGGTGTGACAATGCCCCATGTTTTATTATGGGGATGTGACGAAATGGGCCGGGTAACTCACCAAGCTAGAGACAAATGTGCCTTGAGTATTATGGGGGAGGATCCTTTGGTCAGCCCTAGTTAGCCCCCTCCAAAGGGCAGAGGACAGTCAGAAGAACAGTAACAAAGATAATAGACTTAAGAAACATCCAAGAGCCACCTTGGCTCGAAAAAGGTAAGCTACCCACCCCATTTCTGCAACCCTGTGACCGTAGTGCCAAGCACCCCATACCTTCCATAAAGCACCATTCAAGCAACCTTTAGGAATGCGGGACCCAAATGAGTCCCAGGGAAACATTGTGCATGTGCAAGTAATTAATGTCCCCCCCTGAGCTTGGTCAGACATCAGGGGCTCTTCACAAATGTTTACGCAACGTCGCTTGAAGGCTCACACAGGCATCAGGAGTTCATAGGAATGTGGTGGAGCAAGTTCAGCTGGTATGGAAAATGGCCTTGAAAATGCCCGCAGGTCCCGCTTCACAGGTGGTGCAACCACAAGGAAAGCAGGAGAGGTGGAACCACTTTCTTCACCCTTAGATGCCTTTCCAATACCGCCCTCAATAAAGCAACATACCACAGCACCCGCAGATCCTGGCAGACCTTGGCAGTAACATATATGAAATCCAAAGTAGTGGACTAGCCATTTAAAGACTTAGTCTGCCCCACCACCATTTGATTACTGAATCCAGGTGAGATTATTGAATACAGCTGTTCCCAGTCCCTCGGTTCCATGTAATAATGTCCCCGCAAAAATGTCTCCTGACAAAAGTCACCGCTTTGCATTGCTAGGTGCAGACCATCACAGAAAAGCTGATCCATAGTACATATACGGAGAAGGAAGCATACCTCAGGGGCAACGTGTTTGTCTTGGAAGCAAGACAACACAGCGCAACACAGGTTTGAATTCCGCGCTTAGAAACCACTTGCTGGTATTAAGCGTGTTATAAAAGAACAAATATATATATATGTATATATTCAAAACAAAAGGAAAAGGTAATTCCACTTTTCCAACGAGGACGGCACTTAAAGCTGTCAGGACGTCAAAGATAATCTTCAAAATAAATCCACCATTCGCCAACAAGGTTACTTATGCCATATCCAGTTTTATTAAGGGCATAACAGAGCGGACGCGTTTCGCAATGATCCCGTTGCTTGATCACATATAAAATGAGTGATTTGCACAGCGTTTAAATACAATCAGAGAAGAAAGTTTCAAACTCTATGGTTTTGCCCAATACAATTAGTCCCTTTTCTCTTTCGGCTTTTCCCCAATCCATGTAGATTCTCTCCTGTGTAACTGCAGGCGGCCATTTTAAAGTGTATTTCAAGTCATTCTCGTTATGTTTGATGTAAATACCAGATAACAAGTTTTTTGGTAAGCCGGAAGTTTTTGTTAATGGTGTTAACAGAAATATTGCGACACTAGTGGTCAAAGCAAGTAATACTGCATACTCGGTATCAATATACCTTAGTAACTCGCTTACTAGCAAACCAACTAGATTTCCCCATCTTAATGAACGATAAAATGAATAAGCTGCTGTTTCAAATTCAATTAGAGATCTCCTTTTCTATAAGCATATTGTCCCGTAGATATAAGAAAACAGAGAGGAAACATGATGATTGAAAGTGCACAGTGCTGTAAACATTGGTTCTAAGTAAAACCAGAAATTTATAAAGTGCATAGTGCCATCATTATTCCTCATATACGGGCAATAGCTTGGTTGTCGATAAACTCATTAATTGTACAAGCAGAAGATATTCGCAATAAAGTGCATAGTGCTGTAAACATCCATTGCCACTGTAAATCAGTGTGCAATATAGGTTATAATAAAACCAGAATATGGGGAAATACATGCCAGATTTTAAACGAAAGGGGAAGTATAGAGAGAGAAGGGATAAAAAGAGCTGTGCAATTTTCACTAAAAAGATCAATACACATACAAAAAAGTTTATACAATTTACAAAAAATTAGAAAATGTTAAAATGAGCTCAGGTATCAAAAATATTAAGTAAGGCATTGCCATTAGTGGTGAGCTACAGAAAACTTGTCAGAGTTCAAATGGGAAAGGTGCACTATGTCCCAAGGAAAGTATACAGTTCTTCATCCAGGTTTTGTCCTCCTGGTTTTTTGGTTTGAAAGTCTAAAATGCAGCGTGTTTCCATCTGTCGCAGTGCAAGCTCCCGGTTACCACCACGTGGATTGAGTTTAATGTGGTGCACACCAAAAAATCTGAAACTGTCCAACTTGCTCTGATGTTGATCTCTAAAATGTACTGCCATAGGGTATGAGGCATCTACGTTCTTTATGGCACGCATATGCTGCAAGATCCTTCATTTCAGCTTGCCGATGGTGCTGCCTACATACCAAAGATTGCATGAACATACTAAAACATATACCACAAATTCGGTGTTACATGTGATTTTAGTTTTAATTTCAACATCATGTCCCAGTATCGGATGTGTATAACTGGTTTTGTTAAGGGCAAATTGGCAGGCTTTGCATTTGGTGCATTTCAGAAAACCAGTATTTCTCTTACTCTGCCATGTGAGTTCCGCTTGCGTTGCATTTTTCTGTGCCATAAAACTTGTTACTAATGTGTCTTTGATGGAAATTGACTTTCGGTAGGTTATATTGGCACGTTGCCCCATGAAAGAAGATAGAGCTTCATCGGTTTTCAGGACATGCCAATGTTTTTGTAATATTTGCCTTATTATTTTAGCATGTGAACCATAGGTGAGTATCAGTCTTACATCATCAGTTTCAGATGGTTGTTCAGGTATTTGATTAGTGGAGAGCAATACTGCTCGATCTAAATTTTGGGCTTTGATGTAAGCTCTTTCAATGACAGCCTTAGGATATCTTTGTTTACTGAAATTCCGGGCTGTGATTTTACACTCTCTATCAAAGCAATCCAATTTACTACAATTGCGTCGAATCCTAATGAACTCACCATATGGTATACTCCATTTGAGCAGAGCTGGATGATTGCTTGTCGCAAGTAATGGCATGTCCGAACTTGTGGGTTTACGGTGAAGTTCAGTGCTGATTTCTTTTTTGTCCGTTTTTACCACGACATCCAAGAAAATGAATGATTCTTGGCTGTGGGTCTCAGTAAATCTAAGATTTAAGTTGTTAACATTCAATATAGACACAAAATCTAGCCAGTCTTGTTCTTCACCATTCCATAGGACAAACAAATCGTCAATATACCGTAACCAGAGGACAACTTGGTATACTTACTATTAACATCAGTCCAGACAATGAATTTTTCCCACCATCCCATGCTAAGGTTTGCATAGGCTGGCGCAAAGCTTGTACCCATTGCCGTACCATGTAATTGGTTGTAGTAAACGTTGTCAAAGAGAAATACGTTGTTGGTCAAGCATAAATCTACCATTTCCATAACCATTTCTCCATGCCTCAAATAGTTTAGCGATCTGCTATCCAAAAAATATTTACATGATTTTTTACCATCGTTATGTTGGATTGACGTATACAATGATACTACGTCCAGTGTGGCAAACATAAAATTTCTTTCCCAGGTGATCTTCAATTCTACTGAGGAAGTCTTTTGTGTCACGTAGGTAAGAAGGTAACGTTAAAACTAAAGGTAGTAATGTTTGATTAACGTACTTAGACATATTTTCTAATGAAGCACCGTTTAGGGTGACAATGGGTCTTCCAGGGGGGCAAATAGGGTTTTTATGCATCTTTGGCAAGAAGTAGATTGTTGGGATGATGGGGGTTTTATTGAAAAGGTATTTCCAGTCATCATCATCAAGGATATTCAGTTCCTGCCATTTGTGCAGAAAACACTCAACTTTCGTTTTAATGGATTCCAATGGACTTTGCTTTGTTACGCTCAGTCGCCCTCTTCCTCGGCCCAGTGTTTGTGTGGAAAGGGGGTGGGGGGGAGTAGGGACACTGGAGAATCCTAAAAAATAGGGTGGGACATGTGTACGGGAAAGGGGGAAATACCGCGTTTCACCATCAGTTGCCCCACCCCACTCCCCCGAAGACCCCTCACCCAGCCGATCCCTGAGGACCAGCGGGTGAGACACACTTTGGTTTCTCACAATAAGGAGAAGTAAGGAAGAGGTGGTATAGGAAAGTAAGAAGGGGGTTGGTGAACATCAGAAGGAGGGGTAAAGGTGAGTACAGAGGGGGGTGGTTAACAACGGGAGGAAATATTAAAGGAAAGTAAGGAGGAGGTTGATGAAGCTCAGAAGGAGGTCGTAGAAGACGACCAGGCAGGAATGGGTGAACATCAGGAGACGATGGCAGGAGAGGAGAGGAAATTTGTTGAAGGTCAGGAGGAAGTTGGAGAAGAAAAGATGAAGCGAGTGGGCAGAAAGAATAGGAAGGTTGGAGGAGTCCAGATGGGCCAAAGGCAAAGGGTATGGGAATTACCGCAATCAGCAGTGGCCAGATCTGCGGTGAGACCAAGTGGATGTCACAATGTCAAAGAGCACCCTGAGCAGAATAGAGAGACATCCAAGGCGGAGAAACCCTCAGGCTGTAAGAAATCAGAGAATCTTTCTGGGGGACTGGAAAAGGTGAGGCTAGTCCAGGCTCCTCTGCCCTACGTAACACTCTGGAGGAGGATCTTCCAGATCCCATGGAGATTGAAGGCAATGTCTTGTCACTTGTTATATTGCTTCAGCAACAAAGACTGAACCAGCAATTAAAGCAAGAGGCATGGAGAGAGAGAAAAGGGAGGGGGAGACTGAAAGTTAGAGAGAGGATTTGGGAAACCCTTATCCTCAAGAGATTTGGAGAAAGAGGAAGGGTACCAGAAACCCTAAGCCCAAGACTGACAAGGAGAGAGATGCATGGTGCCTGAAATTTGATTTCTGAAACTAGGAGAAGGAAGAAGGCTGTGGGAAACCCTAAAGCCAGATTTAGGCAGTGAACAAATGTATGTACACAGAACAAATCATCCTCTTCTTGGACACTTCAGGCAGTGATTGAACCTGAAGTCTTGAGTTAGATATCCCAAAGCTTTTCCTCACGTTGTTATCTTTGCTATCCTGTGATCAATACCTCAATAAAAGTACACTCCTCCGAGATTTAGTCTTGGTCTGGTTTCTGATCCATGTCACCCTCATGGCAAAGGATGTCAGAAGTGAAATCAGTAGGCTTAGTAAGAAACCCAGTCAAAGAGAAGTGGGACCAAGACAATAAGGAGAACCATACTCTCTGTTCATCCTGGCAGGATTATCCTGGGATTCCTTCAGATCTGGGATGAAGGCGGCAATAACCAATCGACCCACCATCAATGAGTACTCAGACCTGTAGCATCTTTGATAGCAATTTAGACCAAGAACACTTCAGTTTCTCCCAGACTAGATCTGCTCTATATCCTCTCACACACAAGCCAAAGAGTGAGGGAGTGTCAGTTTAAAGCGCAGACCTGCTGGCAAAACTAAAATCTCTTCTGGGACACGCCTCTTAACCTTAGAGCAGAAGGGAGCACCCAAAAGTATTTTGTTCCACTCTGTGTTCTTTATCTCTCCACAGAGCTCATCCTCCAGTAGCCCAAGGTACAGACCCCAGTAGGGATAGAGACTCAGTAGGTGAGCAGCATGGCTTCTGCAGGAGCCCAGGAGTAGCTGAAGTACAACCCTAACCTGAATCCTGGGCACATTGGTGGCAGGCTAATGGGTATTGCTGGACCAATTACAAGCCCTGGACACAGCACAACTCGTCTCACTTCAGAAGTACTCTCAGGCTGAGGATACTAAAGCGTTCTTTCATAATTTCACATGGATCACGGATCCAGCTAAGTGGGACAAAACAAGCTGGGCCCCCTATATTAACCCCTTGTGATATGATATGATATGATTTGATGTGGCATTTATAACTCGCCTGTACACAAGTGTTTCTAGGGGCGACAAGGAGGGGAAAACAAAAGGAGGACAAAATAACTTCTTACTAGGCCTTGTGTCATTCAGGTTGAGAAAGTGTGGGGAAGTGGGAGGGGAGAAGTGCCAGGGGGTGTTGGGAAGGGGGAAGTGCAGTTAACTCACAAGTGCAGCCAGTGGGTGGCTCATAGATGCAGAGAGAAGAGACTGTAGGGTTGTAGATACAGACCCTTTAGTGCTGGGGAGCCTGGAGGCAGTGCAAGGGCAACTGGAAATGCAGCAGCCTGGGCCCGAGTTCAGAGGGTGACCAGATGGCCAGTGCATGAAGCAGTCAGGTGCATCAGCAGGGGAGAGGAAAAGAGACACCGGAAGCAAAAAGAAAGGTCTTGAGTTGCTTCCGGAAAGCAGAGGTTGTTTTGCTCAAGTTTGAGAGAGGCAGGAAGGTTGCTTCAGAGGAAGGCCCCAGCCGAGAAGGTACATCTGCCCCCAACTCTCTGCTTGGAGAAGCGTCTGACCCTCATAGAGTTGGAGGTGGATGAGCGGAGAGATCGAGAAGGACAGGAAAGTTGGAGGCAGCCTACTTGGTGTTGAATGCTGAAGGCTAGACCAAATACAATAAATGCTGCCCAAAATGCCTTTCTGGAAATGCTGGGCCACAATCTTAAACACGATAGACGGAAGCTACATGATGTTATGCTGCTTCCCCAAGAAACATCACAGCAGATATTGCATTGTATACGCTTCCTGATATAGAAATGGTTGAGTGGGGAAAAACCTTAATGAGGTAAAAGAAGAACTCATCCTGGAACAACTGGTGAATTATGTACATCCCCATTTTCAGTGACCAGTCTCACATCTCTCACTAAACTGGTTACTGCTGCAGTGCAATCTAGTTTTAATGGTTTTATGTTCTTAAGTCGGCGGGTATTTTGTTTGCTGAGTTTTTTGATGGAAAATGTCATCTGAAAAAACTCATTGAATTAAAAAAATATATATATTTGGAGGGGTTCCAAACCCCCTTTGCTATCATCTAGTACCTATTCCCCACAACCCCTACCCCTTATATCCCCTTACTCCCCCACCCCCATATTTTCCGATGAGTTTTTTCGGCCAAAGATTTACCTGGTGATGTAGCAACGTTGTAGCATTTTTAATAGTTTTGCTATCCATTAAAATTTTAACAAGATCCAACAGCCTCTTTTCAGCCATGAGAGACTGTAAGTAGTTATATATAAAATTATTTGCCGAGGATTGTAAACTTTGGTTTAGTGATGAACCTGGGATTTGAGCCCTGCCTGCAATTTAGGCACTCGATAAACATCTTCCCAGCTCTGGTTAGTACAATTATTTGGGTTTCAAATGCTAATATACTACGTTTCATAGGGATGACTTGAAAAGTACACAAATCACATTATAAACCACTCTGGCATGTATTGCTATAGTGAAATAGTGAGCAAAAACAGCATGACTGTGGATACATTTTCTTCATCCTGAATGGACAAGTACCAGCATGCATAGTATTTGAAGCCTAAACATGTCTCATCTGGGTTTTACAACTGTACTATTAAGACATAAAGGAGCACCATCAAACAGAATAAATGATGTCATGTGCTTGTAGTCATTATTTCACAGTTTGTTATGCACCTCTCTCATTTCTAGACACCCAACATTTGCACTTGCTGCACATAAAAGCCACTCGCAATTATTGCCTCATTCACTGCTGCCTCTACAGCTATTTTCCCACTAATCAGTTTGAGTTTCAAATGTTCTCCTGATAAAAGATGCTAAAAAAAGATATTTGACAGACCCCATTGTGACGCCCTCTGCAATCCCGTTTCTTCTGTTGGGCTTAAAATGCCAAATGAAAAAAAGATATAGGGCCTCATTACGAGGTGGGCGGTTAGGGATTACCGGCACCGGTGCCAGTAATTCCTTACCGACCTACTATGAGTTCCCTTTGCAGGTCCTCCCTTAACGCCTGGTTTTTCCAGGCGTTAAGGACAGTACCCGCGAAGGGACTTTAGAGCTAATAACGGTACTGCAATTTGCGGTACCGTTATTAGCGCCTTCCCCATTGCCATTGAGCCCTATGGGGGCTCAAATGGGAATTGGGAAGGGCCCTGGTGAATGGGGAATTACCGGTCCCGCCAACCTTGGAATGGACCGGTAATTGCTCCATTCACCAGGGCGGAGTCGGTTAGGTTTTGGAGGCAGCCATGGCGCTAATAGCGCCATGGCTACCTTCAACCTCATAATGAGGCCCATATGGTTAGAGCTCTACCAGTTTGATCTCGGGAGTTAGTTTTAAATCACTGTGGAATCTGGGGACATCTTCCCCTCTGCTTTCTAAGCAACTGCACTAAGGGCAGTTACCCTCTTCACACACCCCTAGAAATGGGGCGGCACATAGGTATAGAGTTTTTTGCTAAAATGACAGTGTTTTTGATTAGGTGACCACGTTTTCAGGTTCCCAAGTTTTCAATTTAGCCTCTGGACCACATCTCATCCCAAAAACATGGTCCAGTAAACAATTTGTGTACAACAACGTTATACATATAGGTGCCTAAACAAGGCAATGTATGTTAATAAAAAACGATTTAATTTAAAAAACTGAATGCTCCAGGTGTCTAATGCAATCAAGCAAACGGCATTCGGGAAGTTGAACTGCAAAGTGTATATAGTTAGCAACACTTTTAAAATAATAGAAGGCAAAGAGAAGAATCTGTCATGTATATATGTGCTGGACAAAACACCGCTTACCTTTCTTTGTTTTGCAGAATCCAACTTAATGAGCCAGTATGAAGCAACTTTCGATCTATGATGTTTCCAATTATCCATAATCTGCAACAACAAAAAACATAAATGTAAGAAAGGGTAATAAAAAAAATCATTGTTATATTTGAATGTAATCTGTGCATACTATTTCTTATATATTAAATAATTAAACCACTATATGCAAACAAGAATGTGATGAACAGGGCATTGCACCGTGCACAGTTTACATTTGTATTCAAATTGTGAGTTTACTATTGTGTAAAACATGCTTTTGAACACATCCGTATTGAACTAGAGACCATGACCCCGCTAACCCCGCTACAGATCCTGTATGCCACTCCCAATCACCTTCCGAAGCTATCCAAGACAACGCACCATATCCGTCGAGCCTGGTGGGAGACACACAAACTGATTGGCTGGAAAGGGAAACCAATACTGTCCCAACCCATATGGCACAACGCGCTCCTCCCAGAAATAGTGAAAATGGGCTCTTTTGGTCACTGGAACGCAAAGGGGATACACACACTGGCACATGTGATACAAGAGGGTCGCCTCCTGGACTTCGAGACCATGCAGGTGCAGTATGACCTGTCGCCCATGATCCGGTTCCGGCACGCACAGCTGGCCCACGCCATCCAAACGCAATTCCCTGATACGACAAACATACCCCCATGTTCTCCCATTGAGACCAATATCCTTCCGCAACGCATCCCCGCTAAGGTCACCTCAACCCTCTATCAGGCCATCAGCTCTTTCGGGGCTACACAGCTTGACGGGCTCAAAGTGAAGTGGGAAAGGGATGTGGGCCAACTGGAACCAGAAGACTGGGTTGATGCATTAATGTCCCCCAGGGAAATTGGGATAGAAAATTAACTCGGACTAATACAACTGAGAATCCTTCACCGATCATATCACTCACGTACTGCAATGGCCAGATGGGGGGATTAGAGGACGGGACATGCATCAGATGCAAAACTGAGTCAGCCACCTTCTACCATATGATATGGGATTGCCAAGTGCTACAGATCTTTTGGGAGAACTGCATTAATACGATCTCCGCTGCCCTGGTGACGCCAATTCCTCGGGATCCCAAAATGGTAGTCTTAGGCATTTGGGGAGAAGTAGACCTGTCAAAATACGAAAAAATGTTCCTGGCAGTAGCGTTGGAGGCAGGCAAAAGACTTATCGGGGCTAAATGGGGCTCTGCAGATCCACCGTGCCTGAACCCTGGAGTAATGAACTGGACAGATGCGCGGCATCAGAACGCCGGATCTATACTGCACGGGGTTGCCCCCGCAAATTCGAAAGGCTATGGGGCAAATGGCTCGATGCCCATTGAAATCCGCCAGTAGATCCAGATCTACACCTCGAATAACTCTATTCACCCGCCTTGCCCTGCAACCGTCTTATGGTCCTTGGCCCTGCGGGGCCCCTCTTGCCTTTGATACTCCCATGTTCTCTCATTTGTTGTATGCCTATGATTCATGTCGATTGTTATTATGTTGTGTTTTTTAAACTCAATAAACAAACTTATAAATAAAAAAATTAAAAAAAATCTTTCTAGTCAAATCCAGTCAGATACAAATTAGGAAAGGATCAATCATTCATTTATGAAAGCAGACATTCTGACTTAATAAAATGTGCAAAAAGCCGACTGTCAGATGCGGCAGCTCATGCTTATCCTGTGCAGTGCGGCTTGACGGCGCGAGGTGTGAGGTGCTTTCTTCAAACATTTTTGAAACTCTCAGAGAAATTCTGCGAAAGGAGCGGCAGCGGAGGCGAGGGAGGAAAAAGTAGGAAAAAAGCTAAGCCGAGATGTTAAACCGCACAGCCGTCGCTGTATGTGGAGGACCTAGCCCTGCCTGGCCCCTGCCCGAACTCAAGGAGTGTGATTACCAGTGTGGACGGCAGGTGGCACTTGGCAACCCCCAGGCCTCCGGGATATAGGCACTGTATATCCCGCACCCTGTTCTCGAGGCACAGAGAGAGGCACAGACTGAGGCTGTTGGTGGCTGGCTGGGCCAATAGGGGTAATTTATGAGTGGCCTTAAACTAGCCATATATGAGGGCGCTAGTGAGCCATCCAAGATGGCAGCTCACTAGGGAGCTCTGTCCTGGACCCCCTAAAAAATCCTGAAACATCCATGCTCTCAACGCAATCTCCTGGTCTGAACTGGTGAGGAGAGTGAACTAAGCCCCCAAGAAGCCTCCGGCATCAAGTCACTTTGAATAGCGAACTCGCCGGCCCCGCCGGGCGAACTAGGGAAGCGGCCTCGGCGGGAAAAGAGGTGGCGGCCCAGAGCGGTGGCTGCGCTCGCGGGCCGGCTTCCATGGTTGCCACTAGTGCGGTACAACCTTGCCGGATAGCACCTGAGACGGAAGCAGGCAGGCAAGTCTGGAGTGGGTGTGCAGTCGCCGGGTACCGACAGCGAGGAGGTGCTCCTGGGCTGTCAGCTGCACAATCGAGTTGGAGCACAGTGACGGCCTACCGTGGCCGGGGCACACGCAAGGCAGAGGCAGTTGGGAGCCTGCCTGCGCTAGAGGGAGTGTCGGTCTCCCGGCCACGAGAGAGTGGCTCCGCTGGAGGAGTCAGCAGGCCCAGGGCGAGCCGTGAAGTGGACGCCTCTGCTGAGGCACACGGCCGTGCCACCCTGCAACCCGCTGGGAGTGCCACGCATGGACAGGGAAGGAGGTTGGGATAGCTGACCAAAGCAAGACAAAGCACCGTTGCCGCCGAGCGGGAGAATCCCCGCTGCCTACCAGGTGAGAGCAAAGTCTGCACTCCCTGCTGCTTACTCCCAGCCCCACGAGGCACCAGACTGAGGAGCCATCTGCACAGTGGGTGAGCCAGGACCCCCCGGCAGCTGACCGCTACAATGCAGCTCACAATGGTAGCCACAGCGGTACCTACTACGCTCCCCTCAAACCCTTGTAACCACGTACCCGCAATACCAAAATGAACACGGGGGACATCTAGCAACGTGCCCCCCACAAGCCAGTAGACCCTCATCTGCCTAAAAGAAATAAAAACATTTTTAAAAAACTCCTTCACTAAGCAGCACCCCGCTACAGTTTGCCTTCTGCATGCTGACAAACGCCACACCAGTAGTAGCCGGTACCCACTACCTGCCATCGAAGTCGTGCCCTCCAAGCAAGCTCCAGTGATCACTGTGGAGCCGGTAATAACTCACCACCGCCACTGCCTTCTATGGCATGCAGAGTCTGGGATCCTCTCCCCCGGGCGCCCAGTGGGAGGCCGCTGTGCTTGCCCCCCAGACCACAGCAACAACGGTCGGCCTTATTGGCCTCAAGTAGGTCTCGGTCCTGGAGAGACCTACCCCCTACCAGCACCCAGAAAAGGACAAGCATACCAGCAACTCCCACATCATTCCCTATGGATTGAGCCACAGCGCACTCACCACCCTAACCAAAGTCTCCAGCAGGCACTGACCCCCACAGTTCCTCAAGCCCCGAGTGCCTGGCTCAGCCATAGAGCTCTTTTAAAAGGCATGAAATCCCAGACGGCAGACAAGGCAGGAAGCCACCGGCCCCACTCGACTAACAGGTATCCATCCCATATAGACGTCTACTGCCAACCTGCCCTGGAGACCCGCTCTCCACAAGGCAGTACAGCCACGCCTGCTTAGCCGAAGCCCAAAATGGGCAAAACTAACAAATCGCAACTAAGACTGACATTTGAAACCGGCACCGCTGTTAAAAATCCAAAACAACTGAACCAAATCATGACTCAATCCCCGGACATGGAGCTAGTCGATGAGTCCCTGCAGCCACCTGGGTTTGAAATCAGGGAAATCCTTCTTTAACTTAAGGCCGGCATTGGTAACCTGGATTCCAAAATGGATACTCGATCGTCTAAAGTATACCTTCTACAACACTGCATGGACAAACAGGGCGAAAGGCTCGACACAGTGAAACAGAGGGTCTCGTACCTCAACGACAACACCTCATTCCTACTGTCCAGAGTCACAACACTTGAGAAGCAAATAAAAGGGGCCATCGACAAAAATGAAGACCTAGAAGGGAGCGCGCCGTAACAACATTAGGTTGGTGAGCATAAGAGAACAACAAACCCTGGCACCGACCGAAGACTTTGTGGAGGCGTTGTGTAAAGATATCTTTGGAGAAGCGGCGTTCTCGCAATTGTTCGTGGTGTAACGGGCGCACAGGGTCCCTTCCAACGGCCCGGCCCCGGGGATGCCACCCCGCCCCATTATAGCAAAGCTTCTGAATTTCAGAGATCAAGATACCATCCTCAAACTAGCCAGAGAAAAAGGCGAGCTGTAATACGATGGAGAAATGAAAGGTGCAATACTAAAGGTCCAAATCTTTCCAGACTTCTCACCAGCAATGCAGACCTCATGGAGAGTCTTTGCAGGGGTGAAACGCTGACTGTGCGAAAGTCAGATTCAGTACTCTATGCTATTTCCTGCTAAACGGCGGGTACTCCATGCAGAAAAGACCCAGTTCTTCACCTCCCCAGAAGAAGCCAACTCATTCCTTGGCAGCATCGGTTGCAGCCCCCCTACGAGACAATCCCAGACCACAGAGGCGAGACAGAGGAGGAAGAGAACCCCTGTGACGCCATGTTGCCCTGGGTGTCGCGTGACTGAGGATAACTCAAATATGTTATGAGAGCATGCAGTTATTCATCTTCAACAGGGGCAACAGCTCTTGGAGTGCACTAGCACCCCACGCTCTTATTCATCATATGCTAGAGGGGTCGCTATCCTAATCAGCAAAAACATCTCCTTCAAACTGATTAAAGTCTCCCGGGACACGGAAGGAAGGGCTCTGCTGGTACATCGGATACTAGCTGGGACCAACATAGTCATGGTGAATTCCTACGGGCCTAATGTGGACGGAATCAATTCCTTTGACTAGGTGATGCAGCACCTCGCAGACCCAGGACACGCTACAATCATATCATATTGGGTGGGGGGTTTGCCTTGTGGACCAACGAGGAACTGGCAGGCTAAGCCGGTCCCCTGCAACTTCCTGTGCCTTCATTCCGAACATCACGAATGAAACGCAACTTTCCTCCTCCCCGGGGTTTCATCACTGGAGTCTGTGTGTGCAGCAGCACCTTTTTGGCCCCCCTGGTTGAGGTAGGTGCAATCACCCCTGCACCTGCACCAGTTGTTTTGGGCATTTTTCTGGAGAAAAAAAAAATCAGTTCTGCAAAAATGCATTTTCAGCATTGAAATAGCGCTTTTCCATTGTGCTTCAAATCGCCTATTAGAATTGTTCTCTATTTGCTCAGCACCGCGGTTTTGTATGGAAATACAATATTGCCTTGCACCATGAGGTGCTTCCAACATGGCTGGCCGGGCCTTTGCTTTTGTTATGGGAGTGCTGCCTGAGGCATTCTGCCTGCATCCAGGGCAGTGATTGGACCAACGACAGACCGTCAGGCTTCAGCCGGCCCACCGCCTCCAAGGCCCACTTCTAAGGCCCCAGCACAACCCTGTCAGCTTCCCCGTCCGCTGGCAGGCTGCTTCTTAGGCCATACCCTTCCTGATATTGCCATCCCAGTACTACTGAACTACCATGACTCTCCTACCTCACTCTACTTGGGTTAGTTACTTCCTCCTGATTGCCCTTGTACTCCCATCTCTGCCTGTTATGTACTAATTTAAGTCTTCTCTGTACTCTCCCTACCATCTTACCCCCACTTACGCTTCCTCAAGGGCAGTGCCTTGTTTTTTTTAATTGAAAATCAAACTTGGGTGTATTCTGCATTTGTATTGAAAATCAAACTTGGGTGTATTCTGCATTTATATTGGAAATCAAACGTGGGTGTATTCTGCATTTGAATTGAAAACCAAACTTGGGTGTATTCTGCATTTGTATTGAAAATCAAACTTGGGTGTATTCTGCATTTGTATTGGAAATCAAACTTGGGTGTATTCTGCTTTTAACTTTGCCCCCTGATTGTAATCCACTAGCCCAGTGACTGTTACATACCGCTGTACTTGCATACTCCTCCCTCTGCCTCCATCTCTTCCCACTCATGGCGCTTTCTGTTTCTCCCATCTATTCCAATTGCTTCTCTATCAACCATCCTTCCCTTCTTACTAAGTCTGGAAAGAAGTTGTTTAAAAAGGATATCCTGGCCTCCAACCCAGGTCTCCCTATCGCTGACACCTACTCCAGCGCCTCTTCCAGACAGACCCTCACCGACATCCTCTTTGTCGTTCCTTCGCCGGATCTATGGACCCCATATATGATCTCTGTGCTCTGTCCTGTCTCCTCCTCCGCCATTAATGGTGGCACCCACTGGGAAGTCCTCATGGCTTCCTTTGACTCCTCTAGAGTCATCCTCAATGTCTACCTAAATGGCACTATCATGGTCCAAGGTCCTCTGGCCAATCTCAACCTCTTCAATAGGAGGTTCCCTCGCCTCATCAACTTCCTTTCATCTCTGGCTGTCCCCTCCTCTCTTTCCTCCGCTACCTTGTCCTCTCCTCCCTCCTCCTATGCCCCACTTCATGCTACCTCTACCCCTCCGCAGGGTGTACCTCTGATTTGTACCCCTCCCCGCAAGGTCTTTAAGGCTGGCAACCTCCTTCATCTTGCCACTCTCAACTCCCGCTCTGCTGTCAGCCACTCCTCTGACATCTGCCACCTCTTGGAAGAACTTGACCTTGATGCCCTCGGTCTTACTGAGACATAGTTCACGGCTAGCTCTGTCACAAGTTTTGATACTCTCTGCACCCAGATCCACCCGGCCTGGAGGCGGTGTAGCCCTGATCTTTCCCGAGTGGATTCCTGCCTTTGTCATTCCCACACAGACCTACTCCTCTTTCGAATGCCTTGTATGCAGGCTCTCTCTCTCGCCTAGCCACTCTCTTACTGTTGCTACTCTATACAGGCCCACTGGTCAAATCACCTCTTTCCTCTCTGATTGGGCTGACCTCTCCTCCTCCCTCCAGGCCACTACCACTAAACTTCTCTTCCTTGGTGACCTTAACATCCATCTCGATTCTCCCTGTCCCTCATCATTGCTTTTCTGCGACCTCTGCGACTCCCTCACTCTCTCTATCCTCCCCTCTGGCCCAACACACACTGCAGGTCACACACTTGATGTCTTGATCTCTACTGGCCTCCCCCTCTCTATACCTCTGACTACTCCTCTACCCTGGAGTGACCACTGCCTCCTATCCTCTCATCTCTCACTCTCTTCCCACCAAGCCAAGCCCACACCAACACTGCCACCCACCTTCTCGGACATCCGTCCTATGAAGCGTGTGTCAGTTGAGGCTTTCGCTGCCACCTTCTCCTCCTCTGGCTGACTCACACCCTGACACAGCCCTTTCCCTTCTCTACTCTACTCTTCTATTTCCGATACTCTTGATGCTCTTGCCCCTGTCATGAGGATCCGCTTGAAGTCCAAAGCCAAGTGCAATTCCTGGTTTGACTCCGACCTAGCTACACTTAAACGTAAGTGTAGGGTGGCTGAGAAGAATTGGAGGGCTTCTTGTTCATCCTCTGACAAACTGGCCTGTCGCCTGCTCCAAAGGCAATACCGACTCTCTGTCCTCACCAAGAAGAGAGTCCACATATTGAAGCTCGTGTCTCGGCGGCATCAAACAACTCGGCCAAACTCTTTCAAATCTGCAAGGAGCTGGCCAACCCTGCTGCAGTCTCTACCCGTCCTGTTGCCTCCCAGGCTCTCTGCGGTGCCCTTGCCTCTCACTTTATCTCAAAAATCCAGGACATCCTGTCCACCCTTATTTTGCCTTCCCTTCCCCGCCCCTCTCCGTCTATGCCTGCTGACCCGCCTTCAGCCACCCCCCATCCCCTTCTCATCCTTTCCTTATTTTTCCCCCGGTGAGGTTGCTAGACAAGTCCGATCTATGAAAACCTCATCACAACAGGTTCATCCCTGTTCCTCTAAAACCATCAAGGACCATATTGACACCCTTGCTCCAGCTCTTGTTGACTTTTGCAACCACTCTTTTGCCTCTGGATCCTTCCCCTCCCCCCTGAAGCACTCCCTTGTGCATCCTCTTCTCAAGAAACCCACAGCTCATCCTACCTGTCCGGCTAACTATCGCCCAATTTCCATTACTCCGTTTCTGGGCAAACTCCTGGAAAAACTGGCCATCTCTCATCTCAACCTTCATTCTGACACGGTTGGCTGTCTCCATGACCACCAATCTGGCTTCAGAGCTGCCAGAAGCACAGAAACTGCTCTCCTGAACATCCGTGAGGATCTGCTCTCCAACCTTGACGCTAACATTCCCTCTGTCCTCATCCTACTCGATCTCTCATCTGCCTTTGACACAGTGAACCATACCATCCTGCTCAACCGTCTCCGTGATAACCTCGGTATCACTGATCATGCTCTGGCCTGGCTGACTTCTTTCCTCTCTGACCGACCTTCCCAGGTGAGACTTGGGTCCTTCCTATCATCTATCTCGCTCTCTACATGTGGTGTTCTCCAGGGATCTAACCTCTCACCCTGGCTTTTCAACCTATACTTGGCAACTCTCGCCCACTGCATTGCCATTTTCTGTTCAAATTTCCAGTGCTACGCTGATGATACTCAACTCATCTTCAGGCTACCCTCGGCCACCTCCTCTCCTTCTCTCATCTCTGATTGCCTTACTACCATTCACAATTGGTGTTCCGTCAACGATCTCTGTCTGAACGCCAGCAAGACTGAAATCCTCCTTATCGGGACACCTTCTCCATCCTTTCCCCTCACTCTCTGGCCGGCCTCTCTTGGCCCTCCTCCTACCCTCACCTGTGAGGGTAAGAACCTCTGGGTCATCTTTGATTCTACACTTTCCTTCTCTGCCCACATCTCTGAGGTCTCTAAAAAGTCAAACTTCCTACTGCACCTCCTCAGAGGTACTCTACCTTTCCTCTATTTCCCCCAGAAGCTCACTGTCTCCCAGGCTCTGGTTCTCTCTAGGTTGGATTATTGTAACAGCCTCTTTCTAAATCTACCTGCCTCTTCTCTCCGCCCTCTGCAACAAATCCAGAACAGGACTGCTAGACTTGTCCTTGGCCTCAAGCCCTGGGATCGTATCTCTCCAGCTCTGAAATCTCTCCATTGGCTCCCAGTGGATGCAAGGATTAAATTTAAAACCCTCTGCATTGTCCGCAAGGCTTTCTGGGGCCTGGGTCCAAAATATCTTCAGCTATCCCTCCGTAAATACCTCCCGAGCTCTTCGCTCCTCCTCCTCTAACTCCCTCAGGGTCAGTCATTTTTCAAAGAAACGAGCTCGGAGTAGATCTCTGTCTTCCGCTGGGGCCTCCCTCTGAACAGCCTCCCTGCCACTCTAAAACTTGAGGAAAACCATCTCAGGTTCCGGAAGCACCTCAAGACCTTCCTCTTTGCTTCTGCCTTCACCCCCCCTCTCCCCTGCTGATCTGCTCTCTTGGCACCTTGCACTAGTACACCCTCTGTCCCTGGTCCCAGGTTCCTGCTCATCCTGCCACCCTACCGCACTGCCTCCGGGCCACCCCTTGCACTGGGGTTGCATCTGTACCAATACAGCCCCACCCCTTTTATTTCCCTCCTGCACTTATCAGACCCACCTGATCTGCCTCAAACCTAGCACTTGCCACTTGGCTGCATTACCACTTTGTGCTGATTTTATTATTTATTTATTTTTGTTATGATTATTTATCCTGTTTCTCCTTTGCTCTGCACTTTCCACTTTCTCTCTCCCCTCCATGAACTTTTCCCCTCCCTCTCTCCCATGCACTTGCACGTTCTCAATGTCACTGGGCCTAGTAAGATCGTTGTTTCGTTCTCCCCTGTTCCCCTCCCTTGCCTTGTCGCGCTCTGAAACACCTGTGTATGAGTGCGATATAAATAAGATATATCATATCATATGGGGAGGGGAGCTCAATACTGTACTAGATCCTGTATTAGACAGATCCCATGCAAACAATGGGCAACTGTCTAAAGCTTCCTCTCAAATTAAAGACATTTGTGACACCTATGACCTGGTGGATATCTGGAGGCAATCACACCAAACCATCCACGAATACACGTTCCACTCCTGGGTACACGGGACGAGTTACCGGCTCGACTACCTGTTAGTGTCAAGATCTGGACAGCTACAGTGGGGCAAAGGTCTGATCCCACCCCGGACGCTATCTGACCACTCCCCAGTCATCCTGGACGCCAATCCAGCAAGTGGTTGCATGCGGACCCGCTCTTAGAGATTCAAGTCAGGGGCCCTCCAAGACAGTGTTCGCTCAAGAGCTGACAGAAGAAATCACGCATTTACTAGCAGCGAACCAGGAGTCAGCCCCAACACACAGTATCCTTTGGGAAACCCTGAAGTGCTACATACGAGACTGCATCGCCAAGGAACTTGCTGTCCTAAACACAATCAGGAGAGACCTCCAAAAAAATGAATCTCACCTGAAAGACTTAGAACGAACATTTGAATTAACGGGAGACCAAGCTACCCTGGCCCTCCTTAAATCAGAATTGAATGAATTTAGAAAGAATGCAGAACGCGAGAGTCGCTATCTATCAAGAAACCATCTAATACGCCAGTACGGGAGGGGCAAAAACCTGGGGCACTCCTAGCCAAAATGTTAGCTGTGGACCGAAAACCGCTGACTATCGACTGCATCCGCAACCAACAGGTCACTCTGGTCCACACAGAAAAGGATATTGTTGAGGCCTTCAGAGGTTTCTATCAGGAACTGCATAACTCTAGATCCACGGGCACCACCGCAGCTCTCCAAGAATACCTGGACGAAACCGAGCTGTTTTGGATATCAGACGATATGAGAGACCACCTTAACAAAGAAATCACGGCTGAAGAAATCCAAAATGTCATAAAAGAACTACCAGGATCAAAGGCACTGGGCCCTGATGGTCTAACGGGAGAATTCTATAAGGCAATGGGATCCTCGTTAGCCCCTCTTCTCCTATCGGTCTACAATGAAGCAGCAGCAGTTGGGCATTTGCCCCCCACACTGAGAGAAGCCAATCCCATTCTTCTGCATAAACCAGGAAAGCCCCAGGAGGACTGCGCCTCCTACAGGCCAATCTCACTGATAAACATGGACAACAAAAACCTGACCAAACTCCTGATCAACAGACTCCTTCCTTTAATGCCGGGTCTGGTGCTAGCTGATGAGGCTGGCTTTATTCCAGGCCATCGCATTGTAGAAAAGGCCTTCAAATCTGTTGAATGGTCTTTCCTTTTTGCCGTCCTTCGTAAAATGGGCTTTGGCACACCCTTTATAAAGCTGGTGGCTCTCCTATATAACAACCCCCGAACCCACATCACACTAGGGACCACAAAATCCGGCCTCTTATTGGCCCCAATTGTTCGCCCTGGCCATGGAACCCCTCGCAGCCAACCTCAGGAGCAACTTTATGGATAAAGGGATCTCTATTGGACCACACAAGCTGATACTACCCCTCTATGCAGATGACATGGCCCTACTATTCAGCGACCCAGAGACCAACCTCAATCCAGTAATAAAGTCCTCAAATTCGGTGCATTTTCAGGACTCAGAGTCAACAAAAGCAAATCAGTGATTTTCCCAATGACTCCCAAAACAGTAGAATTTGCCGATGACTTTCAGTTCCGATTGGAAAAATCTGATGTCAGGTACCTAGAAATCATGTTGTCCAGAGATCAAAAGATCCTCCACAACAACTACGGCAGGGTGGTTGTATCGATTTCAGAGAAGATAACCCGATGGAAGCACTTACCTTTAACACTCTGGGGGCGCATCTCCATCGTCAAGATGGTGATTCTCCCAAAATTATTATATCTATTTGTGAATATACCACTGCTACTTCCACTTGGTTTCTTTCAGCAGCTGCGGGCACTTATCCTAGACCTGATCTGGGCAGGCAAGTCGGCGAGAGTGGCGTACTCCACGTTGATTCAACCCGTTGCAAAAGGTGGTCTGGCCCTACCAGACCTGGAACGCTATTACTGGGCTGCACAGGGGCAGTTTCTGAGTCATTGGTACATGACCCAATTTATCAGACCGCACATCCAGATAGTAGGTGCCCTTGCCACCCCCAATCTCCTGAGAGCGGTGATCATAGAAGAACAGCCGGTCCCGCTGAAAAAACCATGAATATAATGCTGATCACCTATGAGATTTGGAAAAGGATAGCACAAAAACAGGGCATTACATGCAGATACTCCGCACTTCTACCTGCAAAGTTTGTCCCGGGACTGTTGATAACCACCAAAACAGTATACCACCACCTTGCGGACAAACTCCAAATTACCACAACAGATGATTGGTTCGTCGACGACAGCTTTATGACTCTCCAACAGGTTAAAGATCGCTGCGCAGCCACAGCACTGGATATCTTCATGTACTTCAGACTCTGTCACACCTTCAGAGAGCAGTTCTCTATGTTTCCTGCACGACCACCTACGTGGCGGCTACTGCATCGCATCATACAAGCAAGCGGCAATGGCAAACTAGTGTCATCTATCTACAAAACTCACCACTTCACACCAACCACTAACCTCTAAAGTGTGTTGGGAAAACTCCCTGGCCCACGCAATCAACGAGAATCTTACATCCAAAGGCAGACCCAAAAGATTGCACTGAACTCGAGACTAAAACTGATCCACTTCAACTTTCTCCATCAGACCTACCTCACATCTAGCAAACTCCATTACTACCTAGACTCCATTTCTCCGGCTTGCCAACGGTGTGGCAGCAACCCTGCCAATTTCTTGCACCTAGCCTGGGAGCGTCCACCAGTCAGGCAATTCTGGGACAAGGTACTAACCAGAACATCGGAAATGGCTGGGGAGCCAATCAACAGAAACCTGTTACTGACCATGCTGGATACACCTGTGAAATACAACTGGCTGCCAAGAAACTAGTCGCCTACTGCTACTACTGGCAAAACGACGAATAACCATGTCATGGGCAGAGGTCCACCACCGACACAGTCTTGGTGGCTCAGAGACATGGCATACTGCCACGATGTTGAGACAGACTTTATCAAAACGCTGGCGCTCCATGCCCGACCACCAGACATCTGGAATCCATTTGTAAACTATCTGCTAACACGATCAGACAGCTCACCCGCTCCAACTGACACAGATCGCAGTGAATGAATCAAGTAACCTCGCCGATCATACGCTACAAACTCCGGAAGCACCACCGTGACTGAGTACACACAGCTAGGGACACGACACAGGCTCTGAATCACAGCAGGAGAGGACACGGGTGGGGTGGGCTAAACTGCAACCTTCTTCAGGTTATTAACTGTCATGTTTGTTTTGTTTATGTGTAAAAAACCAAAAAATACAAAAATAAAGGTTTTAAAAAAACTAGCCATATATTGCCACAGCATTTTGGTGCTTTTATTATTGGTTCCAGCTTTTGTTTCCATTCTGTTGGGACAGGGTCCCCTTATTCTTTGGGCAAACCGGCTAAAGTTGGAAACAGTCTATAGACTACCACAAAGAGGGGACAAATTGACACAGCAGTTTGTGGGCTTGATATCAGCAGCACATTTTTTTTAAAAAAAGCCATAGAAAATCTATATATTTATATATCTCGGCATTAGGAAGAGTGCAGGAATGTTTGGCGTTTTGGTGTTTTGCTGGGATTATTGCAACAACAACGCCTCAATGTGGGGATTGCTGCAGTCCTCTTTTGGTGTCCTGTTGCTCCTGCCTCTCGCTAGCTTCAAGGAGTAAAAATCCCTCCCTTAAGTGAAGCGTAGTGAAGAGGGCAGGAGTGTTTGGTGTCAGGTGGAAAGTTGAGGGTTCACCCCTGCCTGCTCCCCCACCTTTATTGTGGCGAAAACCCGGACAACGCTGGAAAAAGAAGGTAAATGTGGCACTGTGAGTACAATATACTAATCTAAATACTTATACGTGACTAAATGAAAGATACCGCAAGCAAACAGCATGCTGCATTCTACGTGTACTAAAACAGTTTAGTGTGCAGCTCTTCTGCTCACATCTAATAATTCATTCACAAAGGTTTTTAAGGATTGATAATCGTTTTTAGTAAATAATCATCAGTGAAGTTGTACGACTTGATCTATAATGAAAATGAAACAGCCAAAACGCTCCAGGCTGAGAAGTGAGGCCCTAGGAAAAGGTGAAGGCAAACGGATTCGTAACCCTGTGTACAATACCAAAAATGCCCGCGACGGCCCAAAAAGAAAAAGGGGCAAGAAGGAAACCAAGGTAGACACGACCCAACAAACAAAAGATATTGGGTCTCCACCACAGTGCCTGTAAAAGTAAATAAGGAAGCGGACACAAACATGGACCAATATCCAGAGCCAGTAGACGTGCAGACACATGCAGCTAAAATTCGGGCGAAACTGTCAAAAGCAAAAGGTGAGGTAAGAAAATTGACAGTAAACCCTATACAGGAAAAAACCGGGAAAGTCTACCTTGAGGAAGGGGCACTCGCACAACCATCAAACGCGCACCCGGATTATGAAATTGGGGGTTGGCCACTCAAATTTACTAAGGAGTTAGTGAAGAAAGTAATTGGTCATCTGAAAAACTGTAGATCACCAGGCCCTAATGGTCTGGGAAATATTGTGCTCAAGAAAAACCCAGATCAGAGGGCCCATATACTAAAGGTTTTATTCAAGAAGGTTTGTTACACACATTATATCCCTCTATCACTGAAGCAGGTAATATTACCAGTTTACAAAAAGTGGGATAGGAACCTCCTGGAAAATTATAGATTATTATCTATGTTAGATGCAACGGGTAAGATATTCTCTACCTTTGTGTTGGAAGCGCTGCAAGTATGGGTGGAAGAATGTAAGATATTACACTTCACTCAGGCTGGGTCTCGAGCGGGTTCGGGTATGAGCCATAATCTAAGAACACTTGATACAATAATCAGAGGTACTCTGGACTCAGGGAGCCAGACTTTGCATGTAATATTTGTGGACTTCAAGATTGCCTTCGACAGTGTAGATCGGTTACGCCTCTGGGAGAAACTAAATGCAGGTGGGTGTACATCCTGGTTGATTAATATTCTGAAGGGTCTGCATCAGCATACAAAGGCTGGTGTTAGGCTTTTGGATGAAGGTATGGTAACGGCCATGGTAGAACTGAAGAGGGAAGTGAAACAGGGTTGTACCTTGGCCCCGACTCTGTACAACCTTTATATGTCAGATCTACCATAATGGTTAAGTCTAGAGGTGGGATGTTGTCTTAGAGTGGGGGCTCATCCTCTACCCTGTCTTTTATATGCCGACGACCTTATACTTTTAAACCACACATACTCTGGTGCAAAGGCCTTTTTCGAGACTTTGTGCAGATACGCAACACTTAATAAACTAACTATTAACATGTGGAAGACTAAAGTTCTGGTTGTATCTGCAAAAAAGTAATATTCCCTACCTTTAATACGTTGTAAGGAAACTTAGAATGTGTTGACTCTTATCCCTATCTAGGATTAGATATAAGTGGCACCAAAACATACAAGCACATTGTAAAAGTTAAGAAGATAAGAGCCTCAAGGCTTGTCCAGTAAGTACTGAAATTTGCAAGAGAAACAGCTGGCTATTCCCTAGAGGGTATACTAATGTTATACAAACAATGTTTTTTCCCTACGGTACTCTATGGACTGGAAGCCCTTGCCATGCGAGAATTAGCTTGGCTAGATAAAATCGAAGGTGGTTTCTGGAAACGGATGTTGAGATTCAAAGCTGAGGCCTCAATACAATACATTAGATTAGAACTGGGCTTGATATCACTAAGAGGTGAGCTCTTGAGAAAACAGGGCTTACTATATATGAAAATTCATGCAGGCCCCAAATGTGAGCTACTTGGATTATTGGCTGCCCTTGGCCATGGAAAAGACTGTTTTGAATGTTTGGTCAATGACCTTTTTGATCTCATAGGTTGGCACCCGGACTTCCCCAGGGGCTCTTCCTATGAAACATTTCAACATGTCTTCACAAAGAAAATAAAGCAATGGGATTGTGTGGCCAATTACTCACATGTGGAGACCACGAGCAGCCATATCTATATGGAGGGGGGATACTATATTTATCTTAAACCGCAAATATACATCAAACAATGCCCATGATTCAAGGTCCGTGCCTTTAGGTTGAGGTTGCAGACAAATCATCTCCAAGTATTGGCTTTAGTGGGCCCACAACTGGGACTCCACCGAAGTGAGAGATATTGATCTCTCTGTAAATTACCTGAATATATTGAGACGGCAAGGCATGATTGTGGAAGCATGGGTAATGTATGCATGACTCTCTTAGGACCTTTTGTGTGCAATTATGATTATATCAAGAGTGTTGATTTCTGGGTATACTGTTTGAATATAGAGAACCAAAAGGTACACATCGCACTTTACCAGGTGTGGGAAATTGCTAAAAAGAAACTTGAGACTGTTATGTTTATGTTTATTGAGTTTATATAGCGCTTCACACCACAGCGCTTTACAGAATAACAACAGGTACAGTAATGAATGAAGCATAATTTACAAAACATGAAGCAAACCAGTGATTCAGTATTTAGAACAATTTACACAGAGGAGGGAGGGGGAAGGAGGAGGGAAGGTGGGGGGGGCCAGGTGACCTCCAACACACTAAATGTTTTTGCAGTCTCCAAATTGGGGTTAACAGGGGGAGGGGGAAAAGGGTGGGGAGGGAAGGGGGGCAGGCGTGGGAGGTGGAGAGAGGTAGGGGAGGAGAGTCAGGGGGGTAGTGAAGAAGAAGGGCTTTGAGGGAGGAGCGGAAAGATAGGTAGGTAGGGGAGGAGCGGATAGAGAGAGGTAGGGAGTTCCAATGGAGGGGGGCCAAGAGTTGGAAGGAGCGGAATCACGAGGAGGCACAAGAGGCTGGGGGTACAGCGAGAAGGTAGGGATCAGCTGAGCGGAGAGAGCGGGAGGGAGAGTAAAATGAGAGGAGGGAGGCAAGATAGGGGGGGGCGAGGCCGTGGAGAGATTTGTAGACAAGCCAGAGGAATTGGAATTTCAATTGTGAGAGGAAGGGGATCCAGCCGAGTTGAGAGAGTGAGGTAGAGATAGAGTCTCGAGGGCCAAGAAGACAGAGTGCGGATAGAGGAGTGGTAGATGGATTTTAGGGGAGTCAGGTGAGAGACAGGGAGTCCAAAGAGAAGAGAGGAGCAGTAGAAGAGGTGGGAGAAAATAAGGGAGGAGATTAGGAGTTTAGAAGCGTGAAAGGTGAGGGAGGAGCGGATCTTACGGATGTTGAAGAGGTGGTGCCGACATGCACGAGAGGTTAGGGAGATGTGGTTAGAGAAGGAGAGAGAGGAGTCAATATGGAGGCTATGGTTGCGGGCGTGGGTCGAGATGGGGAGATTGGAAGGAGGAAAGTGGATGAAGGGGGGAGGGGAAGGTGAGAGAGTATTGGGAGGGAAGAAAAGCACTTCAGTCTTGTCGGTGTTGGGGAAAAGAAAATGGGACGACATCCAATTTTTTATGGCCGTAAGGCAGGAAGAGAGAGTGTGGTGGAGGTCAGAGGTGAAGGAAGAGATGGAGAGAAAGAGTTGGGTATCATCTGCATAGAAGTGGTGGGGGATGCCGAAAGAAGAGATGACGGGGGCGAGAAGGGAGGTATAGAGAGAGAAAAGGAAATGTCCAAGTACGGAGCCCTGCGGAACGCCATAGTTCAGGGGGAAGTTGGAGGAGGTGCGGCCACCCCAGGAGACAGTAAAGGATCGGTTGGAGAGGTAAGAGGAGAGCCAAGAGAGGACAGAGCAATGACAAACATATCTCAATATAGTAGAACTAAATAGAAGTCAGAATTACACAGATGAGGTATTTTATTGGTAAAAGTTTTATTTAAGAGTTTTTGACTTTTAAACGTTTTAGATATCACATTTTATATTTTTGGGAAATTTATATTGTGTTTTTAAGCAATATGTGGACAGAAGCATAGGTATACTGAATATAGTTATAAAGGAATTAAGAAAGACATTACTTTGTTGAAATTGCACACTCTGTAAAACAGTAATGAATTCATGGTAAAATTATTAGATTTATTGTATTGATATGTATTATGATAGTAGATGTTTTAGACTTGGTGTTTAAAAATGTAATGTAATTTGTCATTTTTTATGAATATTTTTTAAAGTTTCTTACACAACTAAACAAAGAATAATAAATGGGGAACAGTGAGTATTTTAAAACCTATTTACATTGCCATTATAACACTGATTCATGCCATGACCCACTGAGATAATTTTGATTGTCCCATCATGCCTTATCACCAGCCTGTGACCGTGATGATGGCGTTAATATAGACGATTCCTACAGAATCTGCCAGTTTTTATCACCCGAAAAAGCTGTTGGATTCCACAGGAATCCATTGCAAATACTGCTGTCTGGTGTCATGATTCATAAGGATTTTGGGAGTTTCTCTGCACTGCTCTGGAATTCTTGGTTTAACCCCTCAAGGATGTATTCTAGATCACTTTTGGTAGACAATGATTCTCGCTCAGAATAAGCCTCTGGGGTCTCATGCGCCTGTGCTGTCGTTTCCTGATTATTTATTTTATCACAGCTCTTGTGCTGCATCATTGATTTCATTTTTTTTAAATTTGTTCATTGGCATTTCAAATACAGGCATAAGGTATCTTTTCAATTATCAATCATGTTACAAAGTACAACAAGCCAATAATTAAACCTGTGTGGGGAGGAAGATTGAAGAAAACAACAAAAAAGAAGTAGTGCCCAACCAGTTTTGTATACGTGCTGCATATTCTTGCCGTTTCCAGTCAAGTTCGCTTCCCACGCCACATGGGACATTAATTGTACCATTGATTTCATGTTAGCCAAGGCAGGACATAGAAATAAACACAAAAAAATAGAATATGAATGGTAAACAAACGTTTAGGCTAATTAAATGTTGCATAGCTTTGCATACTTTTAATTTTGGCTATTTGGTGTTCCTGAAAGCGCTACGTTTAAAGCCAAAACTATTGTCATTAAAATAAGAGCTTTAACATAAGTGCTTGAAAGAGGATGTAGGTTTGTAATGCTTTCAATACAGATGACATTTGAGGATGGATTTATGAAGTTTGGCTATGTGTCCCACCCATTTAACGCCCATCGCTAGGTGAAATCTATAGGATTTTCTTCCCATTCCCATCCATTTTACCTTCAACCACACCTATTTTTGCACTCCTTGGCTGAATTTGTATTGTGTGGTGAATTTGTAAGCCATTTTTACTTCCAACATTGTGGCGCCATGTATTAATGTTATTAAAATGTTGTTGGACTTGATTGATGCAGTTATGTTACATATTGTAATGTATTTTGTAATACAAATAAACAAGTTACTGTTATAAATACATTTTGGCAAAATGTCTGTAAACATTTCCATGTACTTATTTGCGGGTGTGTGTCTAGTTTGTTCTGAAGCAGTACCTGATATGCAGTGTGATGTCACTATGATGTGTTTGGTTGAATAGATGTGCTTTTTTGCCACATGGCAGCCATTTTGTTTCACTGAATCGGCCAAGCTTCCAGGGATAGACGCGGCAGGTTACTCCTGCTCCACTCCCACTCACAGAATGCTCCCTTCACTGGAGCCACGGGGGTGTGTATGCACAGTAGATGGCGCTGTTCATTTGGATGCAGTGTTGGTGGCGCGAAGGAGCGCTGGCTGCAGACGCAATGGACGGCATGGTAAGTGCGGAGGAGCGCGGGTGAAGCTGCGATGTATGGTGGAGAAGTTCGTCCTGCAGCTGCTGTATAAGGCGTATAAGTTTCGGTTAGCCACTCCATGAAATGTGGCCATCTAAAAAAAGAAAACGCTCCCTTATCTCCTTCCTGTCTCAGCAACCCACTGACATGGATGGTACACCCTTATTCATTTTGGGAACCACCAGTGCAAAGACAATGCCTTGTTTTGTTTATGCAGTTGTTGCACACTTTCCTTCTTGGGCAATGCATGTGTGTTCTAGAAGGGAATGCTCTTGTTTATACAATTGTTTCATTAGAAGTTCTTTCTTGGCTTTTGTGACATCCATCCACAATCTGTATCCATTTCAGAGGATGTAAGGCCTGTCCCAGAGGCACTGGTTGTAGTTGAGGGAATTGCTGCACTGCTGTGCCCAAGCTTAAGGGAGATTCCATGCTTCTTGTTTCCACCTTTGCTGGGTAATGAACGATTCAATTGGGCAGAACTACGCGTGAAGCTAGATTTCTTCTTGTGTACATGTTTAGGGTAAAGCGCACACAGTGTTCTTTCCCAATAGCTGTTCGTAAGGTCGGTCTGTGTGGGCGGGGCAGGCAGTTTATCCTTCTATGCCCCCATGGCGGAGTGCCCTCTTTTTAGTCTTTTAGAGAAGGGTTTCTGTTTGCCTGGGTGCTGCAAGCTGTGCTTCGTGGGTGCAGGAGCACAGACACACTGCGTCTACTGCTCCCCTCAAGCCTTTGCTCTGTGCATGAGGGAGGGGTGAGAACATGTGCTCTCCTGCCAGCCCCACATGACATGGCCAATTAACCCATGTCTGCGTGCCTTGGTGCCCAGATTTCATGCACCAGTTTGTTTTTGGCCTGAGGGGGGCTTTGCTGCCCTCTCGTGTGGGAGTGTTTCTTGTGTCATGCAGGTCCCCCATGTTCTGTTTGTGTTTGGTCTGAGGGGGGGCTTTGTTTCTTTTGTGAGGCGTGCACTGGGTGTCATCCAGCCTGTCACTCTTCTCTTGGCGCCTCTTTGTTAGTTCTCTCAGGGGCTGCCCTTGCAATCCGCGAATGGGCTGATAAGTGGCACGCAGCATGGCCTCTGCCCCAAACTGTGCACTGGACGTGTGTCCAAGTACTTCATGTATTCAATATGTAACAACTTCTTGTACCCGATGTCTTTGTCGCTCAAACAGCTTTTTTGTTTTTGCTTTTTTACACTAAATGTTGACGTACCGTGACGATTATCTGTGTATATTGTTAGTATTACCTACTCCTTCCTCTATACTTCCTCTAATTATGAGGATGTTCCTCTGGGCACAATACCGAAGAAAAATAGCATTGGTAATGGCAACAGTTTGGGCTTTTATGAAAGGTACTTGTCAGGCACTGCTGTAGTTGTATTAACTGGCAATTGATGGTAGCAGGTGCAAAATGGTGTGAATATCTGGGCATCTAATAGCACCTGCCAAATGCCTAGTACTTATACGTAAGCCAAAACTGTTGGCTTTGCCAATGCTTGTTTCTCGATGTGCTTGCCAACTTAAACCAGTAAATGATTATGAAAATCAGATGTCCAAAAACAATACAGCCCTCTACCTGGTGTTTGCCAATAAAGAGTTTTATTGCGGTTTTATTTCTAAGTTTTCCGGGCTCCTCCAGCCCGGAAAACTTAGAAAAAAAAACGCAGCTAGTGCTTATTTTAAAAAAATAAATAAATAGCACTTACCGAGATTCAGCTGCAGCTTTCCTGCTCTGGTCTCCGGTCCCCGTCCTCCGCGTACAGCACTAATGAAGGGAAAGCCACCCAGCGGTAGCTTTTGTTTACTACAGCTGGCTGGCTTTTCCTTCATTAGTGCCGCAAAAGCAAAAGCCAGCACAGGAGGGCCTCCATTTCACAAAATGGATGCGCCCACGTGCTTGCTTTTGCGAATTTTGAGCTTGAATAGCTCAAAATTTTACATAGGAAGTTTTAAAAAAGAGAATGCTAGTATTTTTTTTTATGTTGCCTATCTATTTTTTAAATAACGTTTTTTACTAGACCATGCCTTTAACCAGTAAGATACATCACAATTATCATTGCATCATTTACATAGAGCCTGTTCATAACAGGACCAATACGCTTTTTCAAAAACTCTCCAGCAGGATGCCTTACCATTTATTTATTTATTTGAATTTATAAAGCGCCCAGCGGCCCGGAGCCATCGTGGCGCTTGTTACAAAAAGTTCACTTAGAAAAAAATGTTTACTTAACAGATTTAGGGCAAACATTAGAGAGCAGTGGTACAAAATCAATGACATTGTTAAAGGGCGTTCCGAGGTTACAGAGGAACAGAGTTTGAGACAATATGTTTGGCATTCTATCCATCATCACTACCCTCATCCCTCCCTCTGAATCTCTTTTGTCTTTCACCAATCGTACATGAAAGCCCCTGACAGGGGCATGAAATGCCAACCCTTGGACAAGCCTAGGACCTCTGAGACCACCGGGTGGTGATTTGGTGCAGTGCAAAAGCTCCATAGCATAACCTATTATAACAACTTTAGGAGCCTGCACGTTTGCTCACCGAATGCAGTGGGTTTCTGTTTGTTAGGGTGTTTGCAATGCACCTTAGCAGTTGCACTTTAAGGCCCAGTATGCACTGTTTCTTGTTAGTATGGTGTCCAAAGTGGTCCTTAGGAATTTGCCATCCAAGTCCCAGAATCCACTGTTTCTGTCTATAAGGTTAACTCCCTTAAAAGCGATAAATTGGCTTCGGTCACGAAAACGAAATTTGGAAGGACATGCTAAATGGAAGTGGAAGTCCAACAGAGTGTATGGCGTAGTAGACATAAACAATATGGTTTAAAACAGTAGGGTGCTTCATATTCATTTTCAAATTTATGACAGCAAGCTGCCAGGATTGCATTAAATCCTGTCAAAACAAAAATTAATTCCCTCCAAAACAGCTTCTGAGACATGGGTACTTCACAAGCAGCCATCTCAACAGGAAATCGAGCACACCCATTCAAATCAATCCTTCCCAAGCCCTTTCAAAACTCTGGCAGTGGAAGGCGCCATTCATTTGCACCACCACTAACCGCCCGGAATAGGCATTCTTCGAGCTGCATGAAAAAGGGCATCTTAGTTTATTCGGTTAATATGTTACCAAATTACTCTTTCCTTCAAGAGGTTTCCAGGGGCAGACAGCAAGAGCATGCAGCCTTCTATGTGTTTGGAGGAAGGAGCGAGAACGCAGAAAAAGGCTTAAATGCCCTCCCCTAGCACACACAGGGACACAGACACACATGAACATCCCCACCACCGCCACCTCCAAATGCAACATTTCACTTAAGACATCATAGTTCCTCAAGCATTTGAGAAAGAGACATGCATTCCTTGCGGGATGTAAAGGTCAGCACAGGCCGTCATCCAAGAAGATGACTTGGTTACAGACCAGTGGTGACTCGACCCTGGGCAAAAGAGACAAGCCCACCAACTACCAAACTACCAAAAACAAGTCCGGTCATTTACTATATTAAGTTCATCCTAGATATGAATGTTGAATAATCTCTGACCTACGTTTTCTATCAAAAAGCTGCATGTGCAATGCCCCATGTTATATGTTGTTAGGAAGGGTAAACTCACGCTGCTCTCCCTACCAACATTAAAGGGTGAATGACCCCTCCTTATCCTGCGGAATGTAATCCAGAATAAAGGGGTGTTCTGCTACATTTGCTGTTCAGTCTCCATGCAGGACAATGTACCTGGCTGGGACTGATCGTTTGATCATATTGTCCTATTATTGTTAAGTGCATTACAACTCAGAGTGACTAGAACACACGTGCTAACTGAAATTGGAGTGTTGTGCAATCCGAACATCGAAAATGTCCCGCTACACTTAAGCAATGCTAGCACACAGGGAAGAAGCCAGAACACGCTGCACTCCTTTCTCGGTGAAAGAAGGGGACGGGTTTACTAAGAGGCTCTGCTGGAGAACATTTCCACTGCTCCTACCAGAAACAGCATGGATGAAACAGGGGTTTGCGCCCCCCACCTGTTTAGAATATTCTACATCTACATTATTGTGGCAGAAATCTGTTGTGCCTGGCAGCAAACAGATCCACCTGCATTTTCCGATGATGGTGCCATCTTGCTTTGCCAAATGGAGAATGCATTACAGAGCGTAATTGTTCTTTTCTTTTTTCTGTAAGGCTGTGTAGGTCAGCATGTCATCTAAGATTGGGGTTGGCCCAGACTCCAGGTGCACGGAATTCCGCATGGTTATGCATGAGAAATTGAAAACGGGAGATGCTTTTGACTAGCTTGGTCTCACCTTTTAGACATCAGGTCTCTCAGTGGATCACATTTACATAATGCAGAGCAAAATGTCCAATATGCTCTGTTGTTCTGGCTCTATTTAGCTCCAAGCACGTGGATTGCAGCTTGCTTGACATGCTTGTGTTTTCAGTGTACAGCGTATGACAAGTTATAACGTCATTGTACTGGGGTCAGATTGAAAAACGGTCAACTTATACACACAAAAAAAGAATATTGCATTTGGAAGAGTCTTGGGTGCTCCAATAAGATTGCAATTGGATACCTGTGCCTTGGGTCCCTTTCGCTCTAAGCCTGGGGGTTACAGTTGGGCCCCTTTTACCAAATGTGTCATTGCTAATGGACATGGCATTGCTGTGTGTGCTGGGAACGTTCAAGCTAACAGACAGAGCAGATTGATTTCATGAGGTTCTAACAGGACTCCCCTTTTGGTTACTAAGGATGCACTAAATAGATTACAAATAAAGTGTTCATCATGTACTCCCTCAATCTATGAAGCTCTCCTAAAGAGTCCAACATATGGGTATTTTCCTAGCTCTTGGAACCAGCTCCAAAACTATGCAGAGGCACTTTTTGACACTCATCACAGAAAACATACACAATTGTGTACACGTGTAAATATTAGGGTAAACATCAGTAAATCCCACCGCACTCCATAAAGGCTGACCTCTTCCCCTTGCTCCCCCTTTTGTAGTGCAAATAGCTGTTGATGGTTGATGTGGTTCTTTTCTGCCTCCAGGAAAACCCCTATGGGGACAGATCACACCGTGTGGCAATGAAAGTCCCTAACACCTCCTCCCTATCTTTGGAAGGACAGGATCTGAAATTAGATAAATACGGCATACCTGCTCTTGCCCTTGGTGTCATTTTGCACAAAGATTTCCAAGGAGCTTGGACAGAGAGCAGTACCCTGCAATGGGGCAGAGGATACTTCAAATGTGCGCATCCTAACCCCCACGCATCAACCCACTCTCTTTCCCTGTAAGCATGCTTCTTTTCATCTTCCTGCAGCCATGGTAACCCCATGGGCCAAGGGATGTTGCACCCGCTTCGTTGAGCACTTTGAAGAATCCAGATTTCCCATTTCTTATAGAAGAACCCCCTGCTGGGTTTCAGCATCATTCTGAATCCAAGGTTTCAATCCACTGGATAGCCAGTGGCGTGGGGAGATGGTATTTCATTTTGGCCTGAGGCTGTGTGCCCTGTTGAGGACTTTTTGTGGCTGGTGGGAGTCACTAGGGGGAACTCTTCGAGAAATGACCAGGGATGCTGGCTACTGCCTTGTTCGTCTGGCAAGCACAGTACATTGCCCTGATGGGCAGAAGTCTCAGCTGGCCACTTAGTACACTACCAGCGCAAGTAAGAGTTACGATTGATGACGAGAAGATTTCTCAAAACGCATTTGGGTCACAATATTAATAAAATGTATGTTTAAAAACAACGAATGTATATCATATGAGGAAACGCAGATTTATATTGAATTTACACCAAAGTTAACTAACAGATGCAAAATCTTTTGAAGATTCACTTCTAAGAACTTGGCTATTTATTGGCTTGTGATAGTGGGCAGGGAACGGGAGTTCGCTTATCTTGGGAACGTTTTCAATTTTCTGTCTATGCTTGGTCCATGAGCCAGGACCAATTTTTTCTCGCCCGCACCTAAAATCTTTTATAATTTTCACTACTACTTCACTTAAAATTATTACTTTATATTGAAATAGAAAATGTGTGCACTGTGAAACTATATATCCTTTGAACCCTGTTTCAGAGACAGTTAATATTTCTCCAAGATAAAGGATGGTCCAAAGACTAAGGGCCTGATTCATGAAAGTGTTTTATAATGACGAAATCCCATAGGAAAAGGTTCCATGAATCAGGCCCTAATTGTTTTGACAGGGTACGACGTCCATTCATCAGAAAAGATTTTGTCAAAAAACACTCATAGAAAAATATGGGGAGTGGGTAAGGGCATATAAGGAGTAGGGGACGGTGGGAGGATAGCGAATAAATAAAATGAACGGGCGGTTGGGGGGAACCCCCCAAATACATTTATTTTTAACTCTATTGGTTGTTTTGGGCGAAAAAATTCAGCAGAAAACCTTTGATAGACACTTAAAATTTGACTGCAAATCAATACAAATAAATAACACCTCAAGTTGAGGGAAGTTAAGAAAAAATGAAAAACAGTGAATCTAACTTCGACTCTCCCTTGCTTTTTTGAACATTTAACTTATGAATATCCGGACTCCAGAGGCTGCAGCACCAGGGTTATTTAGCCATACACTGGAGAGCTTTAATCATCGTTTTCCCCCTCCCCCTGCTAAGGGTATGATGTGTGTGTTGGGGGGGGGGGGGAGTCTTTCACTGGTCACCTAAATTGTTTAAATGGGTTCACTGCATTGACCATAATTCCTAGAGACTACAACTGCATTTATATTGGTTTCACCTGAATTGAATGGCAACTCAGCCTCCCTGATGAGTACTGCAGATACGAATGTGCTTGGAGGAGTACAACAGGCAAGAAGGGAATGAACCCTGTGAACTATTGGGCAGCAAATTGGGATTTAACCCTGTGAATTTTTTGGACACTCTGAGGAGCACAACAGTGCAAAAAGGGAATCAACCCTGTGATTGTTTTTGGACACTTGTTCAGGTAATAAATTGGCCAGGAATTGGAGTGCGCGCCTCCCCCCTGCTTTTTTGAACAGTGAATCTAACAGGCTCAGGGATATTGAGGACAAGAGGCATTGGAAGTCGAGACACTCAATGATCCCAAAAAACTAAAGTGAGAACTGAACCAAACCAGGACGAATGGAGCATAGGGTTTTACTTGACGTTCAATTCTCCCATGCCCAACAGAGAATGTCAAAAAAGGAGTGTAGGTATAGGTGAATGCACGCATTTTAAGGAGCTGGAATGTAGAGGTCTATAATGATTGCACCCTAGAGAAAATGGAAGACAGGTTTTTAGGGGAGCCATGTGGGTCACATGCAGCACACCAACAATGTGGAATGAGGCCGATGTTGCTACCCTTCAAATTTAGGAGGGTTTACTGCCCTGGGCAAAACAGTGGGTGGTTGCTAGGATTCCTTAGCCACCCGATTCCTAGAAAATAAATGAAAACTAGAAAAATAAAAAAGAATCCTTGTGGCTATTGTTTGCAATAAGTCCTCCTGGACAAATGCAAGGACTGTAAAGAAATCTTCCCGAGTATTGGTGAAAGGTCTCGATTCAGAGGTCGGGAGGGAAGTTCCTGGTGGAGAAATGAAGGAGGGCTGAGCTTGGGATGCAGCTATCGGGGGCTATTTGGGGCTATGTGAAGACCAAGAGCAAGGGTGTAAGCCAATAAGGAGCCTTGTTATGTTTCGACATGCTCTTAAGGCATTCAGTAGTAAACATACATGCTCTATGAATGTGTCAATGGGCCTCACTCCAGGTATGGTGGTCCGGAAATAAGTGTGCCGGTCGAAACTTACCGGCACCCTTTCCGGACCACCATACTACAAGAATACCAGTAGGATCAAGGATTCCCTGGCAGGCCTGACATGCTGGGTTTTCAGGCCCCAACCGGCATGTCTCTCACTGAAGCAACAGCCATGGTGCAAGTGCTTCAGTGTCCCAATTCCCATGGGGTCCTGTTGGACTCCGTGCGAATGGGGATTTACCATTCCGCCACCACATGTGATGATATCAGGTGGTGGAATCAGTGTTACGGGGGTTGGCAGCAACCTGCCGGCAGCACCAGCGGATTACCGCCAACCTTATAATGAGGTCCAATGAGTTGTAATGTTTTTAAGCATTTTCATTTGTTCATGCATATGTGCCATAAATGCAATAATTACTTATCCAAACCAAAGTACAAGTGATTGATTTTTGCTAAATTATTGATTTCATGATTACACTGTATTATTTGTACTTTACTCTTTGTGTTGCAAACAGAAACAGTTACCTAGTATAAACAGTAGCTGATCAGTCCCAGATTTAGGTATTAACAGTAGGCTGAGCAGTCCATGATAGCAGTGCCTTACAAAAGGACTTAAAAGCAATGAATAGATGGCACATGACCAGGTGATGATGGGTGGCTGAAGCAGTACATAGACCAGGGACCAATACAAAGGGGGACAATTACTCAGACATCAGAGGAAAGGGAAGTGGAGGTATATAAGTGCTGTGGTGGCAGGTAGGTGGGTTTACGTGGGTTATGCTTAGAGAGCAGGAGGGTACTCCTCCAAGGTGTAGAAGGTGGAGATTTAGTGTTTATTCAAAATATGTGTACGAGGAATTGCCATCTGGCAAGGGTGCAAAGCCCTGGCTTTTAGATTTTTAGTATCTAAAATGATGCAGTGATTCCTTCTATAAAGGGGTAATCCACTAGCCAGATCCCCCTTTGTCGCAACTCTAAGCCAAAACCATAGTGCACTTGTGCCCTGCAGCATCAGTAGCCTGATATGCAGCACCCGCTCTGCTCGTGGAGCAGAGCAGGTTCAAAGGTTACAAGATGCCCACTTGAATGTCATGGTGAAAGCAAAAGGGTGAGATTTAAGATTTGCCCACTGTACTCAAACTAAGTCGATCGCGAGTACCCCATGCTGGTGGCAGGGTAATCTCTAAGAATAAGATATAACTGAGGCATAGAGCATGGCAATACTTATGATCGTGGCCACCACAAAACAATTGATATTGCACACATGTCAGCTCCTGAGAGTCAGCTCTGCTGTGGAAAGGAATGTGTATTAGAGTAGATAGGCCAATGCTGCCACCCAGAAGGACAGAAAACCAAAGGACCTAGCCTCTCTTTGATTCTCTTTGTGAGGGACGGTATGCCCTTCTCCAAAGACTGCTGCACACCAGGCAGCGGCCCTGGGCCCAGGTATTAAAGCAGGAGGCCAATTCAGGAGGAGTAGCATCACACCAGGGTGCTGCATGTCTAAAGGTCTTTTGTTGTAAGTAGGAGGTAACGAGCGGGAGTAGGATAGGCAGGAGGCCTCTGGACAATGGAAGAAGCCTTCCACCTTCGTTTTTCTTGCCATCTCTCTTTCCCCTTCCTGTCGCCTCCAATTCCCCTAGAGCAAAGCACTTCGGATGCAAGATCAAGAGGGCAAAGTGCACTGCTGCCGGGAGCAGGGATTGGTCCCCTAAAGCAGGCTAGCTTTATACCAATCACCTGAGGACTTATGCCGTTAAAAGGAGCCTTGCACCCCTTCAACAGAATACCTTTAGTTCCTCGAGGATCCTTTAAGGCAGAAGAGACTTTCTGGGGACTCTCATCTGGACTGGTTTATTTATTTATAACATGTTTGTAACGCCCAGACCTGGAGGTGTCACAGAGTTTGTACCAGCAAATGATGTACGACAAAAACAGTAAACAAACGGTAAGAGCCTGTTAGTAGCGAGTCAAATGCCAACGGTTGAAGTCTGATGGAAGGTCGTGTGTAAAGAGTTTCGATGTGAGTTGGATAGTACTGGAGCAGCCTGGCTGAAGCACTTAGTTATATCTGTCAAAAAAACATGTTTTTAGAAGTCTCTTGAATGTTGAATGGGAAGGTTCATTCCTAATGGCCAGAGCTAGTGAGTTCCAAAGGGTGGGAGCAGTGACACAAACGAGCGCCACCAACTCTGACACGTTTGAAGCATGGAGTGGACAGTGAGAAGCTGCTGGAGGATCGCAGGAGATGCTTCTGTTGTATCCTTGTGATGGTGTTATTCTGGTTGACGGGCTTTGTTGTAGGTACACAAGTGAGCGATCGATAGGGTCTTAAAGTCAATCCAGGCTTTTATAGGTAGCCAGTGGGAGTCGCAGCGTGCTGCTGTGATGTGGTCTGAGCGGCAGAGACCCAAGGCTGCACGCAATGCTTTATTTTGGAAGAGTTGAAGCTTATTAAGATTGGATGTTAATGTGTCTTTGAGAAGAACATTGTAGTAATCAAGTTTACTGAGAATGAGAGCTCTCAATAGAGTGATGCAGTTGTTGGTAGAGAGGAACTTTCTGCTCAAGGATATGGGCTTCGATGTGTAGGGTGTGGAGGAAGCAAGATCATTGATGTGCTTTGTCATGGTGAGCTCGGCGTCAAGATAGACCCCAAGGGTTTTAACTTGTTTGAGCACTGGGATAATGACACCATCAATGTGGAAGGAGGAATAGGAGGTCCTGGGGACAACCAACAATGATTAACTCTGTTTTCTCATTGTTGAGACAGAGATTGTGTGTGGCCATGCAATTTTGTATAGCACTGTACACATTGTTTATGGTTGATGTGTCCTCGGTGTAGATGCCTGATATAGGGATGGGGATGTAATAATTGTCTGCAAAGTTTGTGAGGCCAAGGGAGTCAAGAAACTGTAAGTTACTGACCGTAGTGACTAATGTACTATTAGTCCATAGTCTCCTTCCCTCCATACTGTATGGGCATCCCTTCCGAGGGACGGGAGATGGAACCTTTTTCACCAGAAAAAAACCTTCTTCCCCTTTAAGTTTAGCGGCGCGCGGTGGTGCGGCCCAGGGAGCATGCGCTGCCCTGATTCCACCCTCTGGCGCCACACCTCAGTCCCCATTAACGCATCGACAATAGATTTAACATTGTCTAATGACACCAGTATTATTAGGGGGGAGGTTGGTGGGGCGAATGGAGGAAAGGGGACTATGGACTACACCGAGTAACTTATAATTACTCTTACGTCCCGTGCCCTCTCCTCCATACTGTATGGGCGATTACAACTGATTGTAGCCTGAGGGTGGAGAGGAGACCCTCCTTAAGCAAATAGGTTCCTGAGAAGGCCCCATCAGATCTAGAGCCGGCATCCACACAGTAATGCTAGCAGAAAGCTGTAAGAGAGGCCCAAGTGGCCGCCCTGCTTATGACTTGCCAAGGGACATGACGCTGGAATGCGATGGCCGTTGCCTTGGCCCTGACTGTGTGGGCATAGATGTTGGCCGGGAGCGGCTTGTGCTGGCCCTCGTAAGCTTCTCTGATGACAGAGACCACCCAGCGGGATATCGAAGCCTTAGAGGCCGGATAGCCTGGATTTGATCCTCTGAAAGTGACAAACAGGGCGTCCGATTTACGGAAGCCCTTTGTCCTGTCTAAGTAGATTTTCAGGGCACGCCTGATATCCAGGCAGTGCAACACTCTCTGTGCTTCGTCCTTGGGATCGGGAAAAAACATAGGAAGGACTATTTCCTCGTTCAAGTGGAAAGCAGATGGAACATTGGGCAGAAATGCCGGGTGTGTCTGCAGGACTACCTTGTCCTTGTGAATGGTAGTATATGGTTCTGAGGCGGCCAACGCTTGGATTTTGCTGACTCTACGAGCCGAGGTGAGGCCGACTAGTAAATCCTTCTTGATGGTGACCAGCCTCATGTCCATGGACGGCATTGGCTCGAACGGTTTGTGCGTGAGGGTGCCCAAGACTATGCTGAGGTCCCACACGGGGTACGGTCTCTTGACGGGCGGGTAGAGCCTTGCAAGTCCCATCAGATGTTTCTTGACTATGGGGTTGGAGGAGAAAATGCCTTCCTCCGAGTTCCTGTAAGCCCCAATGGCTGCGAGGGATGTGCGGCAGGTGTCCACCTGCACGCCTGAGTGGGCGAGGTGCTTCAAAAATGAGAGCACGTCTTCCAGGATGCATGCAAGCGGGTCAATTCCTTTGGAGTCTGCCCAGTGGCAGAATCTGGTCCATTTGCTCTTGTACTGGGTGCCGGTAGCTTTTCTCCTGGCACCCTATATGATCTCCAGATTGGCCTGTGAGAGGCTAAGGTGCCGAAGCGTTGCCTGCTCAGGTACCACGCTGTGAGGGCTACTTTCTCTGGAGCAGGGTGGATGACCCTGCCCCCCTGCTGTGCCAGCAGATGTGCTGGGCCCGTCGGGAGGTGAATCGGGGGCACTTCCGAGAGGCTGAGGAGCTCAGAAAACCATGACCTGGCCGGCCACCATGGTGCTATTAGAATGGTGAGGAGCTGGCGAGACTCCTTGATTTTGCAAATTACCCTGTGAATCAGGGAAGTGGGCGGAAAGGCGTAAGGCTTTCATGCCGGTCCACTGGAGGTGAAATGCGTCGCCCAGAGAGCCTGGGCCCTGACCTTGCCAGGATGCGAACTGGGGGCACTTCTTGCTGCGGCAGGTGGCAAAGAGATCCACCTGGGGGTGACCCCACCTGTTGAAAATCTCCTGAATAACGAGGTTGTTTAGCTAAGGCTCGTAATTGTCTGCTCCCAATCTGCTGAGCCTGTCCGCTTCCAAGTTGGATTCCCCAGGGAGGTGGACTGCCATGAGGTAAATGTTTCCCGGCACCACTCCCACATGCTGATCGCCAGTCTGCACAGCGGAGGTGATCTGGTGCCTCCCTGCTTGTTGACGAAGTGCATGCTGGTCGAGTTGTCTGTCTGGATGAGGACAACCTTGCCCCTGAGAAGTGGTATGAATGCCCCGAGCGCCAGCCAGATGGCGTTCAGCTCTAGCCAATTGATGTGGTATTCCTGCTCCAGTAGAGTCCAGGTGTCGTGGACTGAGAGATCGTCCAGGGTGGCTTCCCAGCCCTCGAGCGAGGAATCCGTGGTGATGGTGGCCTGCGGAGAGGGCGCCCGGAAGGGCTTGCCCGTTCGTAGGTTGCAGTCTCTGGATCACCAAATTAGGTCCGGGTGGAGGGATGGCGGAACGTTGATCATCTCGGATTGAGAGCCCCGCTCCTGGTTCCATGAGGCCGCAAATTGCAGCTGAATCCTCTTCATCCTTAATCTCATGTGCGGAACGGCTAATAGGACCGCTGCCAGTAGACCCAGTAGATGTTGGTACCACCATGCCGAGGTCGCTTCTCTGCTGAGGAAGTGGGTGATGGCACTCTTGATGGCCGAGATTTTGTCCTCCGAAGGGAAGACCTTCTCGGAGCACATGTCCCAGATAAGGCCCAAGAATGTCAGATTCTGCGTGGGCTGCAGATGCGACTTCTTGAGATTGAGCGGGAAGCCCAGATCGTGCAGTATGTTCATAAGGGCACAGGAAAAATGGTGAACCGCTTCCTTTGATGTAGCCCTGATGAGCCATTAGTCGAGGTATGGGTACATTTAGAGGCCCTGCGCTCTGAGGAGGGCCGCCACTGCCTTCATGAGTCTGACAAAGACCCTGGGGGACGTGTTGAGGCCAAAAGGAAGGATCTTATATTGAAAATGGTAGCCCATCCTCCTGAACCGTAGGAAAGAACGATGGGGCTGCCAAATCGGGACGTGCAGGTACGCGTCCTTCAAATCCAGGGCTCACATACCGTCTCCCTTGTCCAATGTCTCTGCTATAAAAGCTGGCATGACCATCTTGAATTTTTGCAGGGGTAAGGAGAGGTTGAGAGTGGAAAGGTCCAGCACAACTCTCAGGCCCGCCTGGTTCTTCTTCTGAATGGCGAACATCCTCGTGTAAAAGCCAAAGCCTCGCTGGGAAGCTGGGACTTTCTCCACTGCCTGGCTCTCTACGAGCGACAGGATCTCCACCAAAAGAGTTACTGTACCAAACTGTGGGAGTGGAAGGCAAGAGGCTGGGATAGGAAGGCAGTACCCCATGGATACTACAGATAGGAACCAGGGGTCTGCGAAATTCTGGCACCAGATATGTGCATGGAGAGCAAGCCTGCCCCTCCCCCGGAGACACGTGCACCCGAAAGCGGCTTGTCATGCCTTCTTTCCCTCAGTAGCTGAGGAGGGGGACTGGAAAAAGCCCTTAATTCCCCCCTTTTTGTTGCTTGCACTGGTTCTGAGATGGCGAGCGGTCCGGCTGCCTGGATCTGCATTCCTGGCTGCCGCGGAACCCTCCGTACATATGACCCCTTTCTGCTGAGATTGAGTTTACGGTTTGGGTGTGGTCTTTGTAAGGAGGGATAAAGACTTAGATGTTTGTGACCTGTTTTTCTTCTTGTCCAGCTCCTCCTCTATCGAGGAGTGGAAGAGGACCCCCCCCTCGAAAGGTAGATCTAGTATGCGTTCCTGGACACCCGGGTTGAATTTTGTTGCCCGTAGCCAGGCTGTCCTTCTCATGTCTGTGGCAATACAGATAGCACGGCCTGAGGTGTCAATATGGGCCACTGTGGATCCCATGAGGTTATGCGCTACCAGCTTGGCTACAGCTAGCCCCGCCTTAAAGTGTGATTGGCTCTGGGTAGGGAGTTCCGGAAGGAAGTCCCCCATTTCCCGGCACAATCTTTGGTTGGCGGTTGCCAGTATGGCATCAGCTTTCGCCTGACGCAGATGTAAAGAGGCGTTGGAATAGAGTTTCTTGCCATACGCCTCCAAGATCTTCTCTCCTCCTTGCCTAGCAGCGCCGCAGAGCAGGAGGCTGAGGAGGACTGAGGCTTGGAGTATAGTGATGCCACAGCGATCACTGAGGAATGTGGCTGAGGATGGGCCGAAAGCAAGAGTGTATCCCCCTGGAACTGCCTGTACATGGCTTCCAGGCGTCGATTGACCAGCTGGGCTGGGTGGGGTTTGAGCCAACCCTTCTTGGCCAGGGAGACTACATCGGTCTGCATAGGAATTCCAGATTTGGCAGAGGGGAGTAGTGTGAGGACTTCAGCCAGAACCCTCTCTGCTGGCTGCTCGACCTCGGGTTGGGGCAGGCCCGGGTACTCTGCCAGACCAGCAAGACATTCATGGAAGGCCTTGGCTGAGGATGGCGTGTCCAGATCCTCCTCCTCATCCGTATCCTGCAGATCTGGAGGATCCTGTGGAGGAGGAGGAGTAGTTGGCACTGGAGGCCAGGTCTGGTCTGGCCTGACGGGACACTGGGAGATTTCCTGGTGGGCCTCTGCACCCTGGGCCTCGTTTGTGTGTTTCAGAAGAGGTTAGGGAAGTACCGAAGATGTCATTGTGTTTTGAACTTTACAGAGATTCTGCCAAGTCTTCCCTGAGCTCTTGTGTTCAAGGCTGAGCTGCTTGCCAAAGTGTCCACAAGTCGTTGCCTAGTAACCATGGAGCCAGACACACACATAGTATCATTTTTGCCCGGGCTCACAACGCAAGTTCACTTGTAACAAGACTTTGGTTTGCATTTGACATGTAGTGAGCGAGATCAAGAAGCTGGGAGCTTGATAAGGTACAAATAATTATTTTAAAAATATACAAACCTAATGCCCATACAGTTCTGAAATCACTATTGCTGTTCTTAATTGTTCCCAGGCATATATTAATGTATCAGAAAGCAGGCAGGCATGCATCAGCCCATGTGTCCTGCTATTATTAATGGGCTTCAATTGCTATGCAGTACTCATTTATTGCAAACAGACCCAACACCACAACGCCCTGAAGGATCATGGGTATGCAGATTTGAACTTTTAAAAACATGCAGTGAACCTTACATTTTAGGCAGCAGGTGTTTTCGAGAGTAGCATCTGTACACAACAACAGAAAAGACTCTCAAAAGAAACTTCAATTTACAGCCTGCAGTAAACGGAGAGCTGGGAGGGAGCAGCAGTGTGACACTGACTGCAACGTTAGCCTGGCAGAACACACGTGCAGATACCCTGAACATGTTCCTTGCATGCAACCTCCCCACTACCAGCTTTACCCGGATTGGCTGCAAGGTGCACTAAAGGCACCTATCACAGCCGGTAGGCGTGAGCCAGCCCGCGAACGCAAGGCCTTCTCCTGTCCTTGTCTGTCCTGAGCCGTCCGGACCGTAGGCCAGGCATGCTGCTCGAGCAAGTACATGATCGTCTACCAGACTGACTGTTATACTAAATAGTATGCTACGGCGCCCGCTATCCTACCTCACGAGGTCGTGAAGTCCTGCAATGTCAAGTCCACCCAATTCACAAGACTCGCACCATATCCTACTCTATCCTCAGGCCAAGTAACCGTGCCCCACTATCACCAACATTTACTGCCACCATGCCTCCGCTCATTGAATTGTTTGTGCCCTGTACTCCACCTTGAATTTATCACTGCTGATGGCAACTCCCGCGAACTGCCTGATTACGCTCTGATCACGTCGCCGAGTACCACAGATTACCATCGTTGTACCCTCCCATTCTAGCCTCTTACCACTGGTAATACATCACTGCTAACTCCGTCTGATCAGTATCTGACAGCCTTGCCAACATCTCTACTTGCCATTAAAACGTCTGCTCACACTTGTTCATTACATTTTAGCCTATATTGTGTGTAAATCGAATCTAGGCGAGTTGCCTGCTCGCAGCCTTGCATCTTAGCTCATATTTTGCAAATTGAATATAGGCGAACCCCCCTGCTGTTATCCGCCTCTGTTGACATTGCTTTCAGCCTTGCATTTTAGCTCATATTTTGCAAATTGAATCTAGGCGAACCCCTCTGCTCTTTTCCGCCTCTGTTGACATTGCTTTCAGCCTTAAATTTTAGCTCATATTTTGCAAATTGAATCTAGGTGAACCCCTCTGCTGTTATCCGCCTCTGTTGACATTGTTTTCAGACTTGCATTTTAGCTCATATTTTGCAAATTGAATCTAGGCGAACCCCTCTGCTCTTATCCGCCTCTGTTGACATTGCTTTCAGCCTTGCATACTAGCTCATAATTTGCAAATTGAATCTAGGCGAACCCCCCTGCTGATATTCAACTGCTTGCTTAATAGCTCATACTGTGCAAACTGTAGCTAGGTGAACCGCCTTCTGCTGATACTGCTCTTAGCCACCTCAGCATTTTAGTTTATACTTTGTAAATTGAATCTAGGTGAACACCACTGTTGAAATTGCTCTCTTCCACAAGCTTACAGCTCCTCAACTATATATCTAGTTGCCTATTTCTCCTGTTGTGACTGTTATTCCACTGCATACTCAGCTGTCCAACTTCCCTACCAGTGAATGTTTGCTTATCTAGCTACTTAACTGCCATGCTGCAAATGTTGGACTCCTACCCTGAGTCATACAGGTTATTCAGGAATTTACTCTAAATAATTACTACTGCAATAAAGTAACCTAGGCCGTCCTATGTTGAAAGAAAACACCCAGCCCTAAACTAGAACGCTAGCACCAGCATAGGTGTTGTTACTTAGTCTGCATACCCAAATCGCTATGCCAGCCTGGACTATATTCATCATATTTCCCTTTTGCCTGGTACCGCTCGATTTACCGTGCACAGGATCGCATTTCCTTTCCCACCCTCACGGTCTCAGCAGGCCAGCTTGTCCTAGACATCATCCTATCCCATGTCCCACCCCTTTCCTACCCAACCTCAACCCATTCCAGCCTTGCCACAGTCAAACCCACCCCATCGTAGATACTTGCACCATCCAAGAAGAAACTCATGACTCTATTCCGTGCACTCCTATCCTGAATAACAATCTCATCTGGAAATCCTATCCAAGCTTAAGTATATTGAGAGGCAACAGCCTCAGATCTAGGACACACACCACCTCGCCTTTCCCAACTCAAGTCCGAGCAAAAGCAAAAGCAAACTGAAACTAGCCACTCCAACCTCACATGCAACAGCATCTCCCGAACAGACTACTCCCCATTCCAATGCTTCATCCCCCCTCACCTTCAACAGAAAACCATGCCAACCTACCACTGAAACAATCAAAGGCGCACTAATCAACGCAAGATCATTAGTCGCCCATGCCCCAGACATAGCCGATATCATCTCGCTAAACGATCTAGACTTCTTAGCTATTACCGAGACCTGGCTCCACGCAGCTTCAGGTCCCACACTTGTGTTAGCCATCCCTAATGACTACACCATCTACCGCATGGATAGACAAACAGCCAAAGGCAGAGGAGTAGCCTTCATAGCAAGAAGCTCCATTAACATAAGACACATATTAAACCAAACTCTCCGATCTGCAGAATCACTCACCATCAAACTATCTACCACTCACACGCGCACTATCACCCTCCACCTTATTTACAGGCCGCCGGGCCCTTTTCTTCTTTTAGCGAAGATATATCGCTACTGCTCTCCAACAACGTCAAACCCAACTCACAGATACTTATATTAGGTGACTTCAATCTGGGCTATAATGATGAGAAAGATGACAAAGCAAGCGCAGTAGCAAACACTATCTCAGAATTAGGACTCACCCACCACGTCACTCACCCTCCACGCAACAAAGGCCGCACTTTAGATTGGATCGCAGACCTCAACTGCAATACCTCCATCCTTTCCAATACACCATGCAACCTGGACTGACCACCACCTCATCACCTTCACCACCAACAAAAACAAACAAACACCGGCACCCCTGCCCAACGCTCCACACACACTCACAAGAAACAGAAAAAACATCACAGTTGAATAACTTATCCCTTTACTCCAACCTATCATCGACTTCACACCCACCATGGCTAACCCCACAGAATTAGTAGACCTTTACAACACAATCATTCTGAAGGCCATCAACACCGTAGCACCACTCAAACTACGAAAAGCCAAACCACGCGCGCACCTCAATTCCTGGTTCACAACTGAACTAAAAACTCTCAGCAAAAACAAAAGACAAGCTGAATCAGCCTGGAAACGGTCTCCCTCCGCTAACAATAAAACATCCTACTCCTTTAGCCTCTAACATCTACAAGTCAGCAATCATCCAATCAAAAAAAAACATGTATAACAAGAGAATTAGCAAAGCCAAATCCAACACCAAAGAGCTCTTCAATATCCTTCGACACCTCGAGTCCCCATCTCCCATACCCGACACATGCACCAAAGATATCTCTTGGTGTACCAACATACAAGAAGCACTCCTTGGCAAAATTGCTATGTTACAATCCAAAATTGAGTCAAAGAAAGAAAGCCTCACCTTTGCAAACAATCCCACCTCACCACCCACAGCGCACGATCAGACAATAATAACCTATTTGAATTCTCCACCATCTCTACAAAGGAGGTTGAAGATATAATAAACTCTCTTAAACCCTGCAAATGTCAAGGAGACATCTGTCCAGCTCCAGTTATCAAAGACGCGGCCAAACATCTTGCCCCTTTCATCACTCACCTCTCTTATCAACTCATCCTTCACATCCAGTATAGTACCCAATAACTTAAAGGACTCCTGGGTTTTACCTCTACTCAAGAAACCCACTGTAGACCCCAACGTACCCACCAAATACAGACCCAATTACTACTGTGCCCTTCCTGCTAAAAATCCTTGACAGAGCTGCCTACCTGCAGATCCAGAACCACCTAGAGAAAAACTATTTGCTAGGATTAAGACAATCGGGCTTCCGACCCAACAACGGCATAGAGGCAGCCCTGATCGATCTCAAGACACAAATAGACAATCTCAAAGACAAAGGCAAACTAGCCCTTCTCCTCCTCCTCGACCTCTCTGCCGCTTTCGATTTGGTAAACCACGATATCCTCTGCAAACATCTATCCTCAGCAGCCAAATTCTCCGACAAGGACAACGCCTGGATCCAGTCCTTCCTGAACAATCGATCCATGAGGTTCTTTGCTCCCACGGCAGCCGCTAATCCGGCCCCTGTCACTTGCGGCGTCCCCCAGGGCTCCTGTGTTTCCACCACACTATATAATGTGTTTACGAAACCTCTATTCGATATACTGGACCATTTCACTGAAGACTATACTCAACAACATGTACTCCATTATCCAAGAATGGATGGCCAAACAAGGACTCTGCCTCAATGACAAGACCGAGCTTCTTCTTCTAGGCTCCCAATCCAGACACAACAACCTCGACAAACTTTACTAGACATTCACCATTGACGGTAACAACATCCCGGTCTCCAACAGTGTTAAAACTCTGGGGATTTATCTTGATTCCTCCCTCACACTGACTAGGCAAATCAACGCCATCTCCTCCACCACTGCTTACACATGTAAGCTCATCAATGTCAGTAGACCTTACCTCTCGACCCCTAACTGTACTACGCTAGCCAGAGCACTAGTACTTTCAAAAGTCGACTACTGCAATGCTCTATACCTGGGCACCAGCCAAAACAACATCAACAAGCTCTAAGTTATCCAAAATAACGCACTAAAATCAGCATTGAACATACCCAAACACAAGCACATCTTTAACGCTAGGCGCTCTACTCAATGGCTAGCCATACCTCAAAGAATCGAATACAAAACACTCTCTCTCACACACAAGTGTCTATTTAAGCAAGCACCTAGATACCTTTCAGACAACTTCACACTCCACACCTCATCTCGCCTAACCAGATCAGCCCAAACACAGATCTTAAATATCCCCAGATTTATGCTCCAAAAAGCAGGCGGTACAAGCTTCACTGTGCTCTCCTCAAAACTTTGGAACTCCCTTCCCACCAATCTCAGAGCTGAACCTTCCTTTCACCGCTTTAGACACGAAGCCAAAGCATGGCTACTTGCCAAAGAAGTCTAAAATGCCAGATCATCACCAATGTCTCAACCCCACAAATGCTTATATTCAACCTTGTGCAACTGCCTGTATATAGCTTTGATGTCTGTACGAATATGTCTATACAAGAAACTGATTGTATAATGTTCTTATTACCTTATTACTGTAATGCCTGTTTTGTACCATTTTGTGCAAGTATTTAACCTTGCTAAACCCCTGGATGCCCCAGGTCCAGGCGGCGCTATACAAATAATAAACTAAACTAAACCTGGCATCTAATACTAATTGTAAGAATTATGTCTTTTGCCCCATTTTCTTTCAAACATTGTGCACTCAAATGTGCCATTTCAACCTTTACCTATGCTTGGTTGGTATTTCTAATTTGGGGGGATGCTAATGCCACTCGAGTGAAATTATTCACCAGCCGCCACTAACTTAGATTAATTCAGAATGTCACTGCCTCTCAAGGAACCACCTGCTACACCCACACAATAAGCTGTCCCAGCCTCTAGTTAAGACGCTGGGCACTTTCAAACAACATTCTAGCCTCTGGCTGCCCATGGCCCAACCAGGCTCAAAGGCCGAGGTGAAAGACAGGGTCCTGTAAAAGATGCCTCCAACCCATCCTGGCCACACACGTATACACAAAGATAAGGACTAGGGTTAGAGTGGGAATTCAAGGACTGAGGGAGGCAGTACATGGAAACCCAGGGCATCTGTGACATATCTGTCAGCTCGAGTGGAGAAGATTGATGGTTTAATGTCTGAAGTGTAGGCTGGGCTCAAATCCCAGCTTCAACTCATAACTAAATTGTGTGATCTTACAGACATTTATTCTCAATGTACCATATCTGTCAACATTGGCATGTCTGGTATCTGCCTAATGTTGTGAGGGTGTGGGGAGAGGGCTGGGTAGGATATGCTTTAAAGTGCACTTTTTCAAGCCATTAAGTCAATGGTGTGCTGGAGGTGTGGGTTGGACTACCTTGCCACGCTTGCTCCGTGCAAAATGGGGGCCATTTTGAAAATAATTTTCAGGACCACTTTTGATTCCCAGTCCACCCCTGCTTGACACATTAATCCAAAATCCTGCCACAGTCCAAATTCAACCCAGATGGTGAGCCGGGAGGAGGCAGAATTCTTCAAGCAGGAGAGGTCATCACCATGATTCATTTATCACCTTCGATGCATACTAGTGCAGTCCCTTAGAACAATGGAAAACAGGGATAAAGATGAGTGGCCATTTTCTCCTTTTTGCCTTCTGTAGCTGAACATTGACTGACGGGTGAATATTATGATTGATGGGATGCATAATTGTGCCCAAGGCAAAATGTTATAAGGGTTTTTAGTTCAAAATGCCCACTTCTTTGGTTATAAGCCACATCGACAATATAATATTACTTTATTTCAGAGAATATCTCCATTAAATCCCCTCCTCCCTTCCTCATCACAATCCTGGATGACTGCCTTCCCAGAAAACACCACAAACATTCAGGACTTTTTAGACGGTCCTGCAAGGGAGTATAATAGCCCTGCGCTCCCCTGCTGCTCGTGTTTTCTGTCTCTAGATGGCAACGCCACAAGAAAATTGTGTCTGGGCAAGCGTCAGGAGGAAAGAAAAAGTAAGTATGTTGGCTGCAGGTGGCACTGTTGCAGACTAGTAGACCTTTTCATTAGAACTATTGTTAAAACGGTATCACCCACTTTTGCCGAATGACAATTTCAGACAACAAAGTTTGATGCAGAAATACTGATGGTAAGTTTGGGTATGGTTTATAGAAGGGGGGGGCAGGGGTCTCCCCCACTTTTTATGGTAACATTGGCCCAACAAAATGTGGTGAAAATTGACATTCGGCAAAAGAAATGCGAAAAATGTTCATAGACCCGTTAAAATAGGAGTGGAGGTTTGCTGCCACATGTGCAATTTCCTGACTCCTTTGGTAGCTACACTCTTTCAGTGAAGGGGTGAATATACTAAAGGCAGGGGTGTACTGGATTATAGGGAACGCTGAAGATTTCCCAGTGGGCCTCTGCACCCTGGACCACTTTTGTGTGGTAATCTATTTTATTTCCAAATGTTGGAAAAGTGTTGGGCTTGCTGAAAATATGTAATATGCGGCCACTTTGAAAATTATTTACAGGGCCTCTTGTTTCCCAGTCTAGTAATGCCGTGGGCCGGGGTAAAGGGACCGTGGCCGGAGGCTGAGGAGGAGGCAGCAGTTGAGGAGTCTACTGTGGAGCCGGAGGAGGTGGCTGCGCTGGGGGCCTAGGGCGCTAGCATGGCGGGAATGACTTCCCTGATGGTGTCTTTGAGGATAACGCCCATCTGAGGTGTCTTCATGAGGCCGAGGAACCTCTCGAAGAAAACCTCTTCACTGACTGAAGCAGTGGCAGGGGGTGCTGACGGGGTAGCGGGAGGCTGCTGAGGCCGCTGCATACCCTGTCCAGACAGACGCAAAGGAAAGCTGCCCTGTGCATAAGAGGGGTAGACTGTAGGCTACGTACCTGGTTGAGGCCAGTCCCACCTTTGCCGAATTCCTGTAATGGCATTGGATGGGTGCGTCTGTCTGGTGCGGCAGCCATTTTGTCAAGCTGCCTGCCACATGCCTGCAACGTGTTGCTCAGCCCCCTGGGCCTGGCCTCGTCAAAGACTCTTGCGGGTAGATCACAAGGCCTACCCTGCTCCTTGAGCCTAGGCCCAGTAGGTGTGGCCCCCTCGACCCAGGGGTCGGTAGAGCTGCGTTTAGGCAGCCCTTTGGGCGGATTTCCGGTATTGTGTATAGGCGCGTTACAAATACCTTATCATATCATATTAGGGCGTAGCCCTTCTGCCATGGTTCCGGTACAAGGGCAGAGCCCCTTGGGTGAAGACCTGGTAAAAGAAACTTACGGTCCCTCAACGCTGTCACCGGGAGGATCAGGCCGGTAGCTGCAGCAGTCTCGGTGCAAGCACTGGTAGAAGGACCTGACCGGTCCCTCCCGTGCGGGAGAGTCCCTGGGAACGGGTGTCCCTTGCGGGTTGAGATGGAGAATATCGGCCCTACCTTGGGCCTGGCTCAATGCTTCACAAAGTTCTTGAGGTCCTCTGGAGGCGACTTCTGGAAGAGCTCCCTCCACCTGACTAGTCTGTTCTTCAGCGCTTTCGAGGACAGCGAGCCACATGCTGAACAAGCTTGCCAACCATGGTCTGGGCCAAGGCAACGTAGGCAGAGGGCGTGGGGGACTGAAGTTGGGAATAGCCCGTTGCGGGCTGGACACCTGCTGCACCCTGTGGAAGTCGACATGCGCAGGGGAGGAGCTTGATGCCTGAGGACCGAGTACCGGAATGACAAAAAAGATGACAAGGAGAAGTAGTATCCGCGCGTGGAATTACATGGCCAAAGCCAAACCCAGGAGCGCTTGTGAATTCGGCCCGTTCCCGTTAAACCGGAAAAGGGGACTGAGGTGTGGCACTGGAAGGCGCAGTCAGGTCAGTGCATGCTCCCTGAGCCACACCCCCAGGCGCACCTAAATTTAAGTTTCCGTCTGCCATCCCTTGGAAGGGACGCCCATACATTATGGAGGAAAGGGGACAGGATGTAAAAGTATGTCAAAGAGCAGTTACCAATTAAAAGACTGCGGGAGGTCGAGGAGGAGGAGAACTAGGTTTACCAGTGTCACAATTACTGTCCAACAGTATTTTAAGGTCGAGTAGTGCAGTTTCGGTACTGGGCTTGGGTCAGAAGCCGAACTGTCTAGCACCAAGTAGGAGGTGATGCTAAGAATTGTTGTACTTGTGCGTAAGCAATGCAGTCTAGTATCTTGAGCAGGAAAGGCACTGTAATAATGAGGCGGTAGTTGGTGGTTATGGCGGGGTCCAAAGAGGGTTTTTGGAGAATGGCCCCTGTGAAGTACCTGAGATTTGGGGAGTGGGGTGGAGACATCCTTAGGTGAGACATGGTAACCCGCATTTCCCGTTGATAATGAGTCCTCTGTCCCTCAAGCCTTTGTAGGCTACTTTCAATCCTTTCCCTGTTTTTCCCTTAAAACATTCCCCAAGAAACACCAGTTTGGTACTGGAACGAGGAAGACACCAAATAGAGAAACACATCCTCACTTTATTAACACAACACATACAGACATCAGTTGTGTACTGGGATGAGGAGGAGGCCAGCATAGGTAATGTAGGAACACTATTTCAACAGTGAGCGCTCTAGTCCTTTCAGACCAATCATTGTGGCAGGAACTTTAAAAGCAGGAAGTACTGTGGAAATGGAGTCTGCTGTGGAAGCAGGGCTACAAACTAGTGGGTGAAAGCAGACCTCTCCGGAAAAGCTGCGTGGCAAGCGGAGTGCTTGAGACCCTTTGGAAGATGCAGAGTGTATGCAGCGGGAAGCGAAGCTGAAGGACGCTGGAGGTTGGAGGCGGATCGCGAGAGGGAAACTGGCGTGAGCAAGTGAAGCAGTCGTATAAATCACGAGCTGCAAGAGAAGCATCACTGGGTGAGCGAAGCCACGGAAAGCCACTGGGAGACTAAGTGAGGAGCCGCACGAGGAAGAGTGGGCTAGTGGCGGCAGGAGACAACCAAGCAGGGGGAACACCGGGATAGCAGGTGAGCAGGCCAAGCGAGCAATGAACACCGATTTGAATGAAAGCAAGTATTTTTGTGTATACCGATTTGAGTGAAAGCAAGTTTAAGCAGTTTTGAATACCGATCTGGGTGAAAGAAAGTTTGTGAAACTTCCTGATACAAGGAACTGTTTTATATGAGAAAACAAGCATTGGCAAGAGCCAAGAGAATTCAAGGAACTGTATGATATGAGAAAACAAGCATTGGAAAAAGCCACAAGAAATATTGGTAAACAAGTATTGCCAAGAGCCAAGAGAATTTAAGGATCTGTATACCACATGGTGATGGAAAAGAAGCGCCTAAGGTGTATTGGTTGCGTGACCTATAATGGCTGGACCGGGTGGTTCGACAACTGCGCCTACAAAAGCCTCTGAAAGCACTCTAAGGAACTCATGGTGGCAATAGTAAAACAGACAAGTGATCACAGTTTAAGGGTGTTTATTGAACGTAATCAGGGTGTGAAAAACACCTATTTAACCCTAAATCTACGATGGGAGCACGCTACGACCATAAAATAATAATAATACAGCCCTAGTGGAGCCTAGTCAAATAAAAAGGGCCTACACTAAAAAGAAAAACTATTGCCAAACCTTACTTCTATGTTACAAAAGAGTTTGGGATAATGTTCACAAGAAAAGAAAGAAGTGTTCTCAAAAATGATAAATCAAGATGGTATTGCTGGAGTCTCCGTTCCGCACGTTTTTAGCATGGGGCAAGGCGGGACCCTTGAGCATAGCACATTTTAGGGCTTTTCCAGCACAAGCTTACAGTTTGTTTCCAAAATATCAGGGCCTTCTGTGGCCAAGTCTCTTTCATACAAAGTCTCTTGCCTCAGAGGACCTGATGTGCCATAAACAACAAAAACATAAGTTCCTTTCAGTAATCTTTGCAGCGGGTGATTTCTCTTCACCTTCGGACCCCCTCAACTGGGCTCTGATCCTTCTTGTTGGCTTCCCTCAGACTCTGTAGAATCTTCCCTCGCTTCCTCCTCACCTTGTTCTGCTGTCGAACTGTCCTGCAGGTCTGTCTTCTTCCTTCTGATATATGATATGATATGATATGATCATTTACTTATATAGCACCTATACACAATGTGTTTTAAAGCGCTTCAAGGCAAGGGAGGGAACAAGGGAAAATACAACAACATTCTTACAGGCCATGAACAGTAAGGATGTGAAATTAACTATCATACTCGGCCCGACGACATTTCAGATAGTGCAAGAGCTAAGACATAGATAAGGAAGGGAGGGGAAGAGTGGGAAGGAAATGGAAACAGACAGGCGACTACCATACAAGGCCTGACAACATTTCTGGTAGAGCCGGAGAAAAACAAAAGGTGAGGGAGAGGGGTGCAGAAAGGGAGGGGAGGAATAAAACAAGCGACTATTGTACTAGGCCTGACAACATTTCAGATAGTGCTGGAGTGGGGCAGGGGCAGCAGTAAGGGATGGGGAGCGACAGACGAGGTTGCCATCATACTAGGTCCAGGGACAATTCTGGTAGAGTAAGTGCATAGAAGTATGTAAGGAGAGGAGATAGGGAAAGGGGAGGGGAGGAGAGAACAGATAGTAAGCAGTCAAAAAGAGTGGAGAAGCAAGAGGGGAGAGCTTATACAATTGCAGAAGTCAGTAGTAACACACTTACACCTGCTGCCCAGCTGCAAAGGAAAAGAGGCTGGAGGACTCCTTAAGTAGGGAAAAGAGCGGCAAGCACGAAGGCACCAGGTGGGCAGGGCTTGCTAAGTGGTGAAAAAAAGCGGCAAGCAGGAAGGCACCATGTGGGTGGGGCTTAGGCCAGATGACCTAGATCCACTTACACCTGCTCCCCAGCTTCAAAGGAAAAGAGGCTGGAGGTCTCCTTAAGTATGGAAACGAGCACCAAGCAGGAAGGCACAAGGTGGGCGGGGCTTGCTAAGTGGTGAAAAAGAGCGGCAACCAGGAAGGCACCAGGTGGGCGGGGCTTAGGCCAGGTGACCTAGATCCACTTACACCTGCTCCCCAGCTTCAAAGGAAAAGAGGCTGGAGGGCTCCTTAAGTAGGGAAAAGAGCGGCAAGCATGAAGGCTCCAGGTGGGCGGTGCATTGTTCTGCGTGTCTGTTTCTCATCAGTCTTCTTCTTTGCCTTTTTCTGTTGCAAATAGGGGCGAGCTCCTCTGGAGGCCACGTTGTCTGGTTGTTAAACACCCGACAGCGAGGATTCCCCCGGGAGCAAGCCCATCAGCAGGGAAAAAGCCTCCTGGCTGAAAAATCCTGATTTGTTCCGGGCACTGGATGGAAGTTAAGTCCGGAAAATGACGGTGGATACTGGGTCTGTATGATGCAGCAGAGCTCAAGCTTCCACTGGAAGAGGAATGTGCTGCTGAGGAATTCTGATGGTCACTGAGAAAGGAGAAACGGGCGGCAATTGCAGTCAGAGAGATAGCAGAACCCCAGGCTGCTAGCCATGTATCCAGCAGCATGGGGTGGACAAGGTAAGAAGTTAAAGGGGAAGCCACCAGACAGGAGGTGAATCTGGAAGGCAGAGGGAACACACAAGGAGGATCCAGAGAACCGGGGCGAGACCCGGAGACGGAATGGGGCGGAAACGAGCGGGGAAAAGAACTCCCAAGGAACAGAAAACCAGAAAGCAGAGAGGGCGAGAGGGAAAGCGGCGGGTGAAGGGACGCCGTAAAAAGCAAGAAGCCAGCAGATGGCAAAATAGGAACAGAGTGTTGGCTCAAAGAGGGAAAGTACACTAGCGTTATGCCTACGTGGAAAAGAAGGTTGCAACGCATCGGGAAGCTGCACTGGATGCAGGATTTGATTGCGGTGGCCATCATGGAAAAACAACTAGACCGTTCAACGAAAGACGGCTGAAAACGTAGTGGGTGATTCAATGATGCTTTGAAAGGTTGCTTAACTTCCATGAAGGATGCATGACAGTGTTACGCTCATCTGATATCCCCGGGGGAGTCTGGAAGGCTCTGAGATCTGGAACCCTGGATGCGTAGTTGTCCAGTGCTGAATAATGAATCTGCAATTACAGAAGGGAGGATTTGTGATAACTGTCTCTAATGGGTGAATCTCCCACATCCCTCTGACCGATTCCCTTCCCACTGGGTTCTTTTCTCACCTCAGTTATTTATACAGTGAGCTATCCGTCCTGTGTTTCTTGTGCAGGGGCGCTTTGTTGGCGAGCTGCCCGAGTTGCTTCACTGGTGCAGTATGCCTTCCTTTGGCCCAGGCCTGCTGTGACCCCGAATCTGCTGGTAGGCAGGTAAGTTTGTTAATTGTAAGTCTTTGTTCTGTTTATGGTGGGAATTCATTAATGTCTTTATCTCCTTCTTTTCAGGTGCGAAGGTCTTGATGCTGGTGTGCCGGATGGAGAGGCACGTTTTCTAGGTAAGAGAAAGTGCAAAGCGCAGCGCCTTTATTGTCTTTTAAAGTTAACCTGTGTTTTCTTCTTCTACTCCTCTCAGGCCGCTGTGGTGCTGCGAGTGGATGAGAGCGCGATGAAAAACAGGCCCCCAGAATCCGTTAAGGTAAGTACAGCGCTGTGCGGTTGTTTAATATTGAAAGCGAACCTGAATATGTCTCTTTTCCTTTGCAGATGTTGCTGTGGTGCTCCGGATGGAAGTGTGGCGTAGTGCGATGGAATTCAGGTAAGACTGATGGAATTCAATGTTTTGGAAGCACGCATTCTAATATTGTTTTTCCCTTTCTTGTTATTGCAGGTCACAATGTTCGAACAGCAGCTGTGGTAGCGGTTCGCCGGAAGTCCTTAAGCTAGTACTCACAGGTGAGTTATGGTTCTTCTTCTCTCGGTTTCCACAGATTGCAGCCCAGTTGAGATGCTGAGTGCTGGATGGTGTTTTCTCAGGTAAAACAGAATAATCTTGTTCTTGTTCTTGCAGGATTACAGGAAGATGCTGAAGACTAGGAGCTGGACACGGTGAGCGTCACGCTGCGGGTTGCAGAATAATACGAAGCGTGTTCTGCAGTCAGGGTGTGGTTTATATAGCCCAGGTAAAGTAGTACCAGGGAAAGTAGTTCCAGGCCTGCCACACCCAAATCACTAGACCGCATGGCTTGGTTCTTAGAACTAGACTGTGTGGGTGCTTCCATGTTGGATTGGCCCATGTACATAAATGGGACCTAGTTGAAACAGCCCTTCCTTCCTACATATGACCCTGGTGCCAAAGGCACCAGGATTGGCTCCACGAGCCCTTTTGCAATGGTTTTAAGGCCCTCAGGGTTCTGGTGGGAGCCTGCTTGTGGCACAACGTGTGCCCCCTCACAGTGGTCATGACAGACAGTTGCCTTCCCCTAGCTTTCTTTCGGCATCCCTCCGTCGGGGTCACACTTGCCACAGTTCACAAGACAGTCCTTTTAGACCCCTTAGGTTTTTCCATTTACCTAAGTCTGGGTCTCAGCTACCAGTCAGGCTTTCCTTAAAGCCTCCAGCCAGGCTTCCCACAGTTTTATTAATGCATAAGGTTCCCCTCCGTCAGGCTCAAACCTTTCTCAATGGCTCTTTCGCCTTGGCTTCCCTCTGTCAGGCTCGAGCCGATTGGCCTTCCACTGTGTGTTGGGTCAGAGACTTCATTAAGGGGACAGCCTGCTGTCAGAGTGTTGCAGTCTGTCTTCTGTGTCTTAGTGGGTTTTTTACTGGCAATCTTCACCCCTCCAGATTGCCTCTTCTTCTTCCCAGTATTATGCAAAAATGGGGGACGGAAATATTATGTGTTGAAAAATACCTCAAGAAGGCCGAGGGGTTGTGTGGTTAATGGGTGAGAGGGGGGATATCATGTCTCGCCTAGGGTATTCCCATTAGAATGATCCCGGACTCCCCTATCTGGGTGATCCTCCCACACTGGTCCACCCACAGGGTCTGGATCCAAAGGCGATGGCTGTGCCCTGGCCACCCGAATAGAGGATTCTCGGGGTCCAAATGGGAGATTACCCCTAGGTTTCTCACAGCACCCACAAAGAAGCATGTGTTTAAATTGCACAGAACATTTATGTGATTTGAAGTCAAAGGACTGAACTACATATGTGAATTGGTGAAAGTAATCAGAAGAGCTGAGTAATGTCCCAAGGAACTGTGTTATTTTGGAAAACAGAGATTTGAACTCTTGCGGAAGGGATCCCCGGTGCTTTGTCAACTATCTTGAACTTGGGGAAGGGAAAGCTGGTTACAAGCTAGGAGCTGGAAGAAGCTCTGAACTCTTAGTTGAACACTACTTGTTTTGATGCTGACATCCCTACACATTACATACATTTAGATGTGAGTATAGGTTTTGGACACAGACGTTTGTTTTGGACTCCCAACACAGACTATCCTTAGTTTTTTTAGGTAGGGAAATCCCACCTTAGCATAGCATAGGGCAAGTTAGGGCTTATTCCATCCTGCATTTTTAGTTAATAAAAGTTTGTAGACAAAACATTAGTCTGTTGTCTGTGTCTGCTTTGTGATGCCTTCGCAGGTGACCCAGGCTGCTTTGATGCTGCTGGGGAAGTGCATGCTTTGAAGGAGGCATTGCCAAAGTTGGTGATAATAGGGGTCACGGTAGGGGCGCACAGTTTGATGATATGCATGGGGCAGAGATCTCCCTTGTTGCACTGTCCAAAGCACTCTGCCGGAGTTGAAAGAGCAGTCCAAAACAGAAGAAAGATCTGCCCCAAAACCACTCCGACAGACTATCGGGAGTGACCAGTGCTGTGGATCAGGACCAACAAATCTGCAAAGGATCTTCTGTGGCAGAAGAGCAGACCCTGAAATGGAGCATCCTGTCCACATAGCCTTTGCAAAGGCCTCATAGCAACCCGGTGGCCAGACCAGCCGAAGCTCCCTGTTCACCCGCACCAAACCGGTTGCTCTGTATTCCCCCGCATCCTGAACGAGAGGGAAGGTGCTGGTGCAGGTATCTGTGTTCCTTCAACCAGATAAACAATTTCACTGCATCTCCATCAGCCCGACATGGAATCGCATTCTAGCAGAGCATGTCAACTTCCAGGCCCAAAGCGTCTGCTCAATGCCAGAAACCGAACCGAATTTCTGGAGGGTCACTCGCTGATCCTACCCGGAGGTTACCACGTGGCTCAGCCAGCTAGCCCGAGAACCCCCGCCTCATTGCGTGCACCTCAATGTCCTCTTGATTACGACTTCACGACAACCGCCCGCCAACTCGACCCACTAGAGCATCACTCGCTGAACTCTGCCAGTGGCAAAAGCAAGACTCAGACAGGACAACATTTATTTATTGATTTAGCATTTGTAAATGCTCTCAACCCAACCTCCTCCTCCTTGAAAGGCATCTTCTTCTGCCCTTCTCCTTTCACTCCGCTGTCTGCAACTCTGGTCTCATTGCCATCTCCAACTCGTCCATGTACCCCGCTACGGAAGACAAAGGTATCGATCAGCTCCACCTAGCTACCCTCAATTCTTGCTCTGCTGTCAAACACTCCTCTGATATCTGTCACCTCCTTGAAGACTTTGACCTCGATATCTTCACCCTCACTGAAACGTGGTTCAATGCCAGCTCTGACACTGCTTTTGACACTCTCCTTCGTGAGGGCTATAAGATCCTCTGCAAGCCCAGGTCTAACTGGTCTGGAGGCACAGTGGCCCTTGTCTTCCCCCATTGGGTCCCTGCTTCTATCATACCCACTCAAAACTACTCTTCCTTTGAATGTCTTGTCTGCAAGCTTTGTGTCTCTTCTACCTTCTCGCTCACTCTCGCCACCATCTACAGGATCCCTGGGCTAATCTCCCTCTTCCTCTCTGAGTGGGCCGACCTGGCCTCTTCACTTATGACCTCTACCTCTAAGATTCTCTGTGGAAAATGTTGATTTTATCTGTTAATCAGTTCATAACAATACGGCTTGAAGGAGAGCCTGCTACAAAACATAATCTGCTAGGGGCCATTTACAAACGCCATTCAAAAGATTAGGCCTCTCTGCTTTAACACACAAAGCTAAAACTTTAGGCCTCACGTTACATGTCCCTGCTTAAAACTGCACAATGCATACAACTTGCTTACGCTCGCTGGTATTCAAGATAAATAGAAAGACCTCCACCGAGATATGCGTGTTGAAAGTACAAATTGTAAAAAAGGAAATTTACATCTCCTCCTTGGAGACTTCAATATTCATCTTATCTCTCCTGATACAGTCCCTTCACTCTTCCACAACCTCTGTGACTCTCTTTCCCTCACCATTCCTCTCTCTGGTCCTTCCCACACTGCCAGACACACCTTGGATGCGTTCATCTCAGCTGACATCTCACTACTCCTCTCTCCTGGTCTGACCATGCTCTCCTCTCCTCCCATCTGGAGCTCCTTGGCTCCCCGGCTAAACCTCTACCCGCACTGCAAGACTCCTTCTCCGTCACCCGACTGTTGAAGCGAGTGTCAGTAGCTGCATTCGCCGCCTCTTTCCCCCACTCCTGCTAATGACTCACACTGACTCAGCCCTTGCTAACCTTCACCTCTCCGTCTCCAACACTCTTGAGACCCTTGACATCCCTGCCATGAGGATCTGCATGAAGCCTGCTTCCAAGTGCAATAGTTGGTATGATTCTGACCTAGTCTCGCTCAAGCGTGAGTGCAGAGTTGTAGAACGAATGTGGTTGGCTGCTAGTGCATCCTCTGACTAACTGGCCTGTCACCTGCTGCAGAGGCAATGCAAAATCTCCACCCGCTCCAAGAAACTGTCACATAAAAGAGCCTGCATCTCTGGGACCACAAACAACAGGGCTGAACTCTAAAATCTATAAGGAACATGCCAATTCTACTGCAGTATCCACTTCTCCACTTCCTTCTCAGGCTCTCTGCATGGCTCTGGCCTCACATTTCACAACCAAAACTCAGGACATCCTGTCCTCTCTTTCCTCTACTACCCTCCCTCCTCCACCTGCACAAGGTCTCCCTCTCTCCTTCCCCCTACTCTCCTCCTTTTCACCCATAGCACAGGATGAGGTCACCAAAACAGTTTGCGCTATGAAGGTCTCTTTCAAATAGGTGATTCCCTGCTCCTCTAGAACTATCAAGGACAGCATTGCCTCTCTTGATCCCTCCTTGACTGAGATCTATGGCCACTCTTTTGCCACTGGCTCCTTCCCTTCGCACCTCAAGCACTCCCTTGTGCACCCCTCCTAAAAAAAGCCATATGCAGACCCTTCCTGCCCGGCTAACTACCACCCTATATCCATTACCCCCTTCTTGGGCAAACTCTTGGTCATCTTCCAATTGATCCATCACACTGAATTACACGAAATCTGTTGGTTGTCTCCATGATCAACAGTCTGGCTTCAGCATGCAAACTACTCTCCTGAACACCTGTGATAACTTGCTCTCAAACCTTGACTCTAGCTCCCCTTCCGTTCTCATCCTCCTCAATCTGTCTTCTGCCTTTGATACAGTCAACCATTCCAACCTCATGAATCGGCTCCATGATACTCTGGGAAGCACAGACCTGGCACTGGACTGGTTGCCCTCCTTCCTTTCGAATCGGCCCTCCCAAGTGCAACTGGGCCCTTTTCTCTGTACCACCTACTCGCAGCGTTCCTCAGGGCTCTATCCTTTTGCTGTGGCTTTTCAATATTTACCTTGTCCCTCTGGGCCACAATCTCCACTTTCTCTCCTCATTTCCAGTATTATGCAGATGACACACAGCTCTCCTTTAAGCTTCCATCCTCTACCGCCTCTCCTTCCTCCAGTAAGAGTGAGAACCTTCTCATTGGGACTCCTGCCCATCCTCCCCCCCCTACACTCTGGCAGCCCTCCTTGGGCCCCCTCCTCGCACCCTTTTGTGAGGCAAAACACCTTGGTGTCGTCTGCAACTCCTCTCTCCTTCTCTCCTCATATCTCTGACCTTGCCATAGGACTCAATGGGAATGGGGAAGTGGAAACACCGGCACCGTGATGGTGCTGGTGTTTCCACGTCCGCCTGCAGGACGTAGGATCGGGCGGTCCGGAAATAACAGTGGTGGCGGGTTTACTGCCACTGTTATTTCCGGACCGCCCGACCCGTAATGAGGCCCAATGTACTTGTTGTATAAGTGCCATACAAATGCACAATAAAAAATAAATCCTGGTCTGATGCGTCAGCCCACCAAGAACTGAATTCAATTGCTCTGACAAGGAACTGCCCTCCCCACCCCCCGGTCGACTTGGGCTCTAGAGACTGGTTATGTCGCGACCGTCCCGGTCTTCATCAAGATATCCTTTTTGGTAGAACCTTGCCTACCACCCATGGAACTAAGCTCAAAGTGCTACTTTCTACAGTCTGTTGCATCTTCTCTGTCTTTCCTCTGTGGTGTTTTTTTTTACCATAATCTCTTTCCGTACTACTTGCAGATGGTGTGTTTTATTAAAGTGTTTACATTTTTATAGAACCTTGATTGGACATTCCCTTTATTTTGGACTGTGATACTGTGATGTTTGGGTCACTACTGGTTCACCTTCAGACCCCACTTAGGAGTGTAGACTACCCTCGGCCCACATTACCCCAAACGGCGAAGGAGGTTTATCTCTTAACAGTCCCTTTTTTACCTGTATGATTGTGGTGTGTATTGGTTTGTAGAAGTGTGAGGGCTGAGCAAGCCATTTTGTCCCTGCTCACCCTTGTACTCCTGAGAGGCAGAATCCAATTTATCACAGTGTGAATGAATGTTGGTGACATATTTGGTGCACAGGCTGGGTGAGAAATTGACTGGTTTTGGAGGGTGCCAGGAAATAGGGTTCAAGAAGAGAAGCTGGAGAGTGACAGTGAATAGATTTGAAGACAAGAAGGTAAGAGTTATATAGGGGCCATGGTGCAGGAACGGTAGTCTGCCAGCAGGTAGGAGGTGGGGACAGGTGAGATTTGCAAGGTTTGTGTGGCAAGGTTAAGGACTTTGCTAAAAGGTTCAAAGAAGTAGCAAGATATAGGAAGAGGCTCAATGGCACTTGACTGAGGACAGGGGTGAATATAGGTGTTTTCGAGTAGTAATAGCGAAAAGAGGGAGGATATTGAATATATTAATTAGATTGAGGGTAGCAGCAGTGGCTATGAGAGTGATAAAGTGCTGGAACAATCAATGTCAAAGACCCCAAGATGTACTTGTCTTTGGGGAGCGTGAGAGGAGTACAGGGGAAGAAGAAATATGGAACCAGAGTTGGGAGAAGGGCATTAGAGGCTGGGAGAGAAATAGTTTTGGTTTTAGAAGAATTGAGCATAAGATAGTGATGAGTCATCCAAAAACTGAGGACCGAGAGGTAGTTGCAAATTCTCAAAAAGAACTGCAGAGGGAAAGTGTCATGTCTGGGGGTTTGTGAACCAACAGTACAAGATCAACAGACTATTCCACGGGGTGAATAAGTCTTTGAAAACGATGAAACAAAGACTTTCCCCCCAAGAGCGCAGCCTGCAGGATGGCAAATAACCTGACAGGCTAGGGGCTTGAGTGGAAAGGCAGAAGCAGCAACAGAGCTAAAGGGAGAAAAAAACAAACAGACACAGTGGAAAATGAACACCTTGGTAAACCACAGGTCCCAGCCGCACCACCCTCAAAATCCCCACTCTTACCTGCAGTAAATGGTGAGAAAGCTGGCAACCTACTTATAGAGATGAGTATATCTTGAAGTGAGAGCAAGTGTTCCAGAATAAAGGTCCAGTTCAATAACCCTGACCTGTACGGCACAAGGGCGCAAACTAAATGTCTTTTTAGAAACCAAAGGAAAGCAAAACACAGCAGAGCGTCCCAAAATGCTTTCTTGTAGTTTCAGGATGTGATCCGTGAGTAAAGCAGCAAAGAGTCCAAATAAAGCACCAGATGAATCCCAGCAAAGAGTCCAAAAAATAATCATTAGGTGGAATCCCAGCAAAGCGTCCAAAATATAGGGCACATAATCCTATGTGAAAAAATGCAGAGTAGAAAAAAGGTGCAGTGCAGTGGGTGATTTTAAAAAGTTAAGGCGATGCGAGGAGCGCGTGGCGAACAACTGAATTAGTTTGCAGCAGTACGCGAGAAGCGTAATATACAGTAGCCGGCAGGAGTACGTTTAAAGACTGAATGAGGCTGGCAGCGGTGATAACGTATGTGGGTTAAGGAACTGGCATCAGACATAGGAGGGAAACACAGTCACAATCCATTAACAGAGCGGAGGTCAATAGCCGGAGTATCACGAAGTAGGGAGCCGTCAGGGAGCTTTCAGTAAGGAAATCAGGAAAGGAACGGTCGGGACGGCAACAAGGAAATCCAAGGAATACTTCAAACAAAAACTCTACTTCCCGAGACAAGGCAACGGTTTAGGAGCACCAAAGTCGTGGAGTGACTGCAATATAAATAGACACGCCACAATCACGCAGGAACGATTGCGATCAGGATCACATGACCCCCAGGAAGCTAATGTGCCTAGGAAATGTAGTCTTATCCAAACTAGCGGCGAGAAGGACGTTGTGAGAAACACCAGGGCAAGGACCAGGCAGTGCGAAGGGAGAACCGATGTCGGAAAGAGAAAACATGAGACATGACAGAAAGGGAAAACGTGGGTATTGTTTGCAAATAGATGGTAGGAGAGTCCGAAGGAGATATGTTTGGCAAGGAAGGAGGTGCTGAATGCAAAATGCAGAGGGTCTAGGACCACGCCTTGACTTTGATGGATACCTACTAGGAGAGGAGCAGGGTAGCAGGTGCTAGTGTTACAAGAAATAGAGAAGTTTCAATTAAAGAGATAGGTGGAAATATAGGAGTGTCCTGGGATCCAAAGATAAAACATTTTTGCAGAAGAAAGAGATTGTTGACTATGTCAAAGACAGCAGTAAGTTCAAGGAGAATGAGAATGGAAGGGAGCCTGAGCAGAGGAGAGGAACTCAGCAACATTGGACAAAGCCTTTTCAGTGAAGTGCCGTTTGTGGACTCCAGATTGGGGAGGAACACAGAGATCATTACCTTGAAGGTGGCTAGTGATCCTGTTAAAGGCGATTGTGCAATAGTAGGGCTGGAGAGAAAAACACTGGTAGTTGGAAGGGAAATTAGGGTCAGCAGAGGGCTTCTTGAGTATAGCTAGCACTTTGAAGGATGAAGGAAATATTCCATTGGATAGGGAGAATAGGCATGGAGAAAAGAATGAAGCGGGAGCAAGCTCTTTGAAGGGTTTCAGGGCAAAGGAGTGCACGAGTGGTTTGCATTCCTGAGGATGGGAGTCAGTTCTGAAACAGATGTAGGGGAGAACAAGCACAGGTGGTTGTGGAGGTGGGAGGGAGGATGTAAATGGGGAGTGGGGAGGGAGTGGAGGACACATAGGGTGTCACGGATGTTAGACATTTCAGAGGAAAACTAAAGAGCAAAATTGTTAGCTGAGAGCGAGAAGGATAATACTTCAAGGGCAGAACATGCTACAGCTTCTTGTCCTCTTGTTGGTCACATGATTAAGACTTATGGCACCACAACAGTAACACAGTTTGTTTTCCTTAAGGCTTGTACCATCTTTCTCATCATACAAGTGGATTTAATGAATAACTCACTATTAGGTCCTCACACTAGATTACACCATTGCTTCACAAAAGCCCAGAGAGATAAGAATAGAAAGAGATTATGCCATGACTGCGCCACTGGAGCCCCTATTAACACCCATTGTGGAATATTTGGGACTATTCATCACCAAAATCCCCCCCCGGAAAATGCCTATTTATATTTTTGTCTTTATTTTCCGTTTGCAGGACGTTAGTACATCCTTATTAAATTTCACAAACTACATATCCCATAATGCACCTTGTGGCAGTTCTCATTCCATGGCTATTCCTGTGCAGCAGTCTTAGAACCACAACTCCCAGAAGCCATAGAGATCAGTGCTGCTTTCACTTTCCCAGCACTGGAGAGGGACGAGGCAGATTACCTTCAGGTGTGGTGCACCAGGTGCTGCTAGTGAGCCTGCTTCTGCACAGGACAGGCCAGTATTTAAGCATCTGCCTGCAGGAGCACAGGGCTATTGCATTGAATCCCAGCCCTTTGATCTCTGCTGTTTCCTGTTGCTTCCGAAGCCTGCTCCTGTTCCAGTGCCCTGTGCTCCCTGCCTTGCAGCCCTGCTACTCTGCCTACACTCCCCTGCCTTCTGCCCTGCCCCTCTGTGCTTCATGCACTGCAGCTCTGCTCCCCTGCTTGCAGTCTTCTGTTCTCTGTCTACAGCCCTTTGCTCTCTACCACCTATTATCTTGTTCCTTGCCTGCAGTTCCTTGTTCTGTGGCCAGAGTCTGGGTTACCTGGCTTTAGCTTCCAAGTTCCCAGTCCTGAGTTTCCTTGTTATCTGCTCTTGTTATTCCAGTCCAGATTTACGGTTCCTTGAATTCCTTGTTACCAGTCTGCAGTTCAGTCCTTGTTTTCCTAGCCCAGTGTTTCAGTCCTGAGTTTTCTTGTTCTGGTCTATAGTTTAGTCCGTTGTTCCTTGATTCCGGTCCTTAGTTTCTAGTCTGCAGTTCCAGTCTCCTGTACCCTTGCACTTAGATTCTTTTCTCCTTTCTTTTTTTCTTTCATTCTTGGTCTCTGTCCTGAACCTTGCTTACTTTGACTTCCTATTCTTCCCTGGATATTTCTGTTACTGTTCTTGTCCTTACTTGTTCTTGTGTAATTCCTTTTGTTCAGAGTTTGGCTGCTGGGATTCCCAGCAGGCAATCTCTACCCATTTCCTTTGTTGTGTTTCAGTATTGTACCTTGTGCCAAATTGTGAACAGTGTGCTGGTTCCTGCTTCAGAAGGCAGTCATTGTTCAGTTCCTGCTGGGCCGGTACAGGCTTCAGTCTTGTGAGTACCGTTTCCTTGTTTTTGCCTTAAGTTCCAGACACAGACAGCCACTCATGCTGCTCATTTCCATGAGCATTCAGAGTGGGGCCCTATAACATTTACCAGCTCAGAAGGCTAGAGTTTCACCAGACCCTGTGGGAAATCCTTCCACCATTTTGTGTGCACCTCAAGTGGGAACCTAAAATGTTTGTCTTACTTGTACTCCCTGACCGTTTCTGTTCACTGCCTTTGTTGCCTATCTGTACTGCCTATCCTTTCTTGTCTGCATGATTCCTTACACTCATGTCTCTTGTGCACTTTTCTCCCCTTGGCTTTGTGGGCACGTCTCTGCCATCAAGCCCCTGACAGATCCATCCCTTCATTTATTATTAACTTTTTTTCAGTTCTTGATTTGAGTGAATGTACAAACAACTTCTCAGGTGCACACAGTGAGTGTAAGATCTGTATTACACTGACACTCATGTAAAAAGGGGAGTGAACCTTTAAGCCTTAAGCTCAGAAGTCCTTTGTGCTATTTCAGTTCAGTTCATGTGCCCTAATGAGAAGACTGTGATTCAGACATATAGATTAATATGTCTGCATAGAAGCTCTCGAATCCTGATTTTTATCAGCATACACGTACACGAATGCAACCCACAGCCATTCAGACATTGCACCTTATAGTCATGTCACTGTTGTCTCCTATATCACTGATCACAATAACAATAATACTGGAATCAAAATAAATGCTGCGAAATCTGATCGCACTATTCCCATATAAAAGAGGATGGCACTCCAATAGTAAATAATGAACACACGATTAGTATAATTTGGATGGGACAAATATAATGCATTGTGTGTTGTCAAACAGGGCACCACAAAACATTATGAGCTACTGCTGCTTGGCAATATCCGAAACAAAAGGTCCATAACAGCTCTTTCTAAAACGACACTTTTATTTAAAAACATCCTAAAGCTTCTGGTCACTGTGACTTGACTCTACAAGGAATAATACCTAGAAGGTGGCAGGGACCCAAAGCATCCTCTGGAAATCAGCAATTGGTTCCAACCCATGAAGGTTTCAATCTTAATGTCCATACACAACAGTCGCACACCAAAGTGAAAACTGAAATTCAGAGACACACCATACATACCTCCAGTGGTAGAACAAGAGTTCCATGGACGTGTAACAGGGACAGCACAATAAATGACACTAGTCGGGATAACCTTTGCCCCCACTTACATCATCTAAAATGGACTCTGCTTCCTCATCTGTCTTTCCTGGAAAGCGGATCCTCATGTCATTGAGGACAACTAGAGTCTGCTTGGTCAGTTCCTCTTCTTGCTCCTTCGTTCTGTGATGTAGTAAAGACTCGCTCTACAAATGGAAAGACAGGGGCGTCAATTAACCACTATGAGTTTGTGCATGGCATGCTGATAACTTCACAAATGCATTCACATTAAATATGTGTTTATCCACGCTACAAGACTATGTGCTGTCCCTTGTATCTAATTCAGCATCTAGACATCTCGGGAGCACACATTATTGGAACAAGAATGGTAATGTCAGGAAAGTACACACACAGAACATGTTCTCCCCTGGGTTTCCTTCCATCTTTCCCAAATATACACAGTGAATGGTCGCAAAATTACCTGTGGTACTTCAATAATGTTTTTTCTAGCAAACGTGCTTCTTTTCTCGAATAAGGCCATGTGATTTAAGTAAGCGAAGCGCATTCTCTGGGATCCAACCATACGTGAAGGTAATACAAGTTTTCAGCACATGTACTGGAAGACTGAGGCAGAAAGCAATAGGAAAACCATGCAAAAGGTTGCTGTTCTGTATTCAAACAAGCACATTATGTGCTAGTGCAGTTGGAATGAAACAGGTTAGTGCAGATACCTGAATAAAATGCATTCTACATTGCTGGAATATTGTGCTGGATTCCTTATGATTGTTTATGTGTTTACTTCACGGGACACAAACACAATTCCGAAAAAAGCAAATCTATTTATCTAGTATCATTTGTAATTCATGTAAAATGGACATTATGAACAGTAGTTGCCATCAACCTCTGAAATATTTGCCAACAAAGCAAGGTACCCTTTGCCACCACACAACACTCTGCATCTCAGTGAACCATCATAGTGATTTTTTTCCCATCGTCAATACAACTACAAGTAAAGCAAATGCACATTTCCACCTGATCCCGTTGTGTGGCGCTAGACGCAAACTACGCTGCCCATGTGTGATGTTTAGCTATTCTCAACATGTCAATGTATCTACAGTATTATTCTGCCGCACTGACACTTCAGGTCATCCCCAAGATTGTGCCAGACCTTTGAAAAAAGTGATTAGGCATGCAGACTATGTGAAAACGTCTCTACCAGAGGTCTATCATGCTTTACATAATTTTTCAGTTTTAAAATAAACCACTTTGGCCAAAAGTGCCCTACAATTGAAGCACACTGAATGAAATGTGTGTAATTAGGTGAGTCCACAAAAGTGTAAAGTCTAAAAATACACCAGGCATACACACCGCTGCCTCGCAGATTCTAGGCCCACCCTTGCAGCAGCAGCAACAGCAAGCGATGCAACAATATGCACCCCACAATACTTTCCAACAGGCAGGTGGGCACAAACCCATTTCATGGAACACCAAATGGTACGGTTGCCTCGTTTCAAGGCGCAACCATGGTAGGGGGAACCTCATTTCCCGGGACAAATACATACCCTGACTAGGACAGCTCACAGAGAACTCTTGCGTGTCCAGTGCTGTCAATAACACTTAACCCTGAAGAGAAACCCTTGGTGGGGGTAGAGATAAGAAACTAGCAATTCATTTTTATGGCTGATTCCGGCGCTGAGAAATCATGTATCACTGAAGGGGACTTCCCATTATCTGACAAAACACTCGACACGCAGGGATTCTCTGGGGCTATTTCTACAGTTCCATACACTAAAGATTTGGATATAAAAGTAGGGGGAAGGGTGGTACACACTCCCTTATTGTACTCAGAGTTTTCCTGTCTACTTGCTCGGTACAGATCTGCTTAGTAAGTTGAACATGACAATTGAATTCACTAATCTCACATCTCGCGTCAGGGCCACCTAAGGTATTAGTGTAAAGACTGGAGGGGGTAGCTGTACTTCTGCCATCTATAAGGCAGGGTAGAGGCAAAGAGCACCCCAGCCAAGGTTCTCTATATGGTAGCAATGGACAAGCAACCAAGGCTTAAGCTCTCAGGAGGTGATGCAGGCTGTTTCTTAAGTACAGCTGGTCCACAAGCCCCCACAAAGGAATGTCCACACGCTTATGTGCCAACACATTTCTTTATATAAAATGAAGGTATATATATATATGGGATACATTACTCACCGTAATCGTATTTCTGATGCTTGTATCTGCTTAGATTCACATGCTGTGCATAGGCCGACATCTAGTGGAAGCTGCGGAGTATTACAGTTTGTTTTTCGAAAGTCGAAAATGGGCGTCGACACAGGCGTGCCAGTAATACTATCCCTAGTGTGACGTCCACTGTACCCAAGATCCCTCACGCGTGTAGGATCCTCAGATTGTATTTTTTCTGACATGAGGAAGCATGAGGAGTAGCGTGAGTACAGATAATCCAAGCAGATAGACAGAAAGGTAAGACTACAAGCAATCATGCGCCTTCTCTCGGAGGGGAGGAAGGGTGGGTCGCATGTGAATCTAAGCAGATACAAGCATCAGAAATACGATTACGGTGAGTAATGTATCCCTTCTGAGGCTTGTGGAATCTGCTTAGATCACATGCTGTGCATAGATTAGCGAGCAGTACCAGAAGAAGGAGGTGGGATGTGAGAAGGGTCATGAGCAAACAGGTGTCTTAGAACCGCTTGTCCCACTTGTGTATCTGTCTTGGAATGAGTGTCAATGCAGTAATGCTGAGTAAAAGTGTGAATAGAGCTCCAAGTAGCCGCTTTGCAAATGGTGTCGAGGGGAACATTTGCAATGAAAGCCAGAGTGGCACCAATGCCTCTAGTAGAGTGGGCCCTTGGCGTAAAAGGCAGAGTCTTTTCAGAAAGAGAGTAACACAGCTGTATACAGTTGATAATCCACTTCGAGATAGCGCCCTTAGAGACGCGATCCCCCTCTCTGCCTGTAGCTACGGAGACAAACAGTTGATCTGTTTTCCTTAGCGGTCTGGTTTTATTTACATAGTATAGGACCGCCCTACGCACATCTAGGGTGTGTAGTTTCACCTCAGCCGAGCTTTGCGGGTTCTGGAAGAAAGTCGGAAGCTCGATGGACTGGTTTACATGGAACTTGGATATGAATTTAGGTGAGAACCTAGGGTGTGTGCGTAAAACCAGTTTGTCCTTGTGGATAGTAAAGAAAGGATCCTGCACTGACAGAGCCTGAATTTCACTGACCCTTCTTATGGAGGTAATGGCTACTAAGAAGGCCGTTTTATAAGTCAGGTGTTTGAGACTACTTTTATGCATGGGTTCGAATGGGGGTCCCATGAGCTTAGCTAGCACCACGTTGAGGTCCCATCCTGGCGGTGGGTTCGAAATAGGAGGGTGAAGTCTCTTTACTCCTTCCATGAAGGCTTTAACCACTGGTACTTTCCACCACGAGACCTTGTTATGGGATGTGGTGTAAGCCGAGAGGGCTGCCAGGTGTACTTTCAGCGAGTTAAAAACCAACCCTGCATCCAGCAGGTGGAGCATGTATGTCACAACGTTGGAAGGAGTGCAATCAACCGGGTTGATTTGTTTATTCTGGCACCAGATAACGAATCTTTTCCACTTATCAAAGTAACAGTGCCTTGTATTTGGTTTCCTGGACTCCTTTAGAATGTCCATACACCTCTGTGGTAATTTGAGATGTCCAAACTCTATGACTTCAGGAGCCATGCTGCTAGGTTCATAGAGTTGGGTTCCTGATGCACTGTTTGACCCTGTTGCTGGGACAGTAACTGGAGAGTCAGTAACTGGGGCTTCGCTTTGTACTGGGGAATCTACTCTGTAAATTTCCTGCTCATCTTCTCCCTCCTCCAGGTCCTCATCCTCTGCATAGTAATCTGTCCCGGTTTGTTCTTCCATAATTTCAAACTCCTGGTCCTCTTCAGGGAAAACTTGTCCCTGGTAACTGGGGAGTGGAGTAGAATATGGAGTGGAGTAAGGCTGAACCTCGAAGGGTTCAGGTCTTTCGACCCGGGGCTTTTTACTTAGCGGGATAGGATCGGAGGAGCCTGAGGGTGTGGCCCCTTGAGGGTTATATGAAAGAAAGTGTTCTGGGTTCTTATCATAAAAATCAGCCAAGGAAGACATCCTAGACATAACCCTGTCTATGTCTTCACTGGACCATTCCCTGGAACAGGGTATTACTTTAGCAGGTGATGATTTATGGGACTTTTCAAGGGTAGACTTGTGTTTACTTGTCTGCCTAGGGTGAGAGGATGGCTTTACAGGGGTGGAAGGCTGTGCTTTCCGCTGTTTCTTGGAGGCCCCAGGGACTTTCGACGCATGGCGCCGAGGGTCTGGAGAGGTATCTGTGTGCTTCGGGCGTGGGGCCTCACTGGTGTTAACCGCGGTCTCGGTATCTTGGAGCGCGGCCTGGGGGTGGAAGTCGTCTTCGTCTCCCGACGATCGAACTTCCGTTAATGTGTGTAGCGAGGCACTCTTGGCAAGAGTGGATGATTGCCTTGCGTCGTGAGGTGATCTCGATCGAGAGCGCCCAGAGGACACCGAGTCGGACCGTTCTTTTTGTGCCTCTTTCCGGGAAGTCGACGTCGTCGAGGTCCGGTTGGTCTTAGTGTGTTTAGTGTGTGTTAGGTGTGTAGCGCTTGCGTCGCCGGGGGTCTTCCCCATAGCCGCCCTGCCGGACGACCTTCCGAGGTCGGGGACCTGCGCTCGCCGGCTGTCTTTCGACGCCATAATGCCCTCGCCGTCCGAAAGTACGGCGTCGCTGCCATCGCTGAAGGCGCCCTCCGCTGCCATGGCCTCCTGCCTGGCGTGGTGGGCCCAACGCTTTGTCGAACGGTCCTTAAGTGTCTTAGGTTTAAACCTACTACACGCTCTGCAGTTCGCTTCGGGGTGATCCCTCGGCAAGCAGAGATTGCACGTGGCGTGCCTGTCGACCCAAGGGTATTTGCGATTGCACTTGGGGCAGAATTGAAAAGGGGTACCCTCCATACGCACCTTAAGGCAGCGGGCTGCTAAGTGTAGGAATATATAAAATGTAACTATATATCAAGAGTGAAGAGTATGTACCACCCCCCACTCTCCCTACTTGTAAGGGCCGAGGCCAGCGGCCTACTAGGCCCGGGCCGAGGCCAGCGGCCTTCCGAGGCCCAGATCCGTCGTGCAGCAGTCGACGGTCGATGACTTCTCCAGCCGTCGTCGAGGTTGAGGGTCGACGTTGGGGTGGGGAAGGGAATGAATAAGAATTATAATTATAATAACCGCAAAAGCATGGCTAAGGCCAGGGAACTCCGCAAGATGCTTCCGACCAGTATGGCGGAAAAAAACAATCTGAGGATCCTACACGCGTGAGGGATCTTGGGTACAGTGGACGTCACACTAGGGATAGTATTACTGGCACGCCTGTGTCGACGCCCATTTTCGACTTTCGAAAAACAAACTGTAATACTCCGCAGCTTCCACTAGATGTCGGCCTATGCACAGCATGTGATCTAAGCAGATTCCACAAGCCTCAGAAATATATATATATATATATATATATATATATATGGTACATTACTCACTGTAATCGTATTTCTGATGCTTGTATCTGCTTACATTCACATGCTGTGCATAGGCCGACATCTAGTGGAAGCTGCGGAGTATTACAGTTTGTTTTTCGAAACTCGAAAATGGGCGTCGACACAGGGCGTGCCAGTAATACTATCCCTAGTGTGACGTCCACTGTACCCAAGATCCCTCACGCGTCTAGGATCCTCAGATTGTATTTTTTCTGACAAGAGGTAGCATGAGGAGTAGCGTGAGTACAGATAATCCAAGCAGATAGACAGAAGGTAAGACTACAAGCAATCATGCGCCTTCTCTCAGAGGGGAGGAGGGGTGGGTCGCATGTGAATCTAAGCAGATACAAGCATCAGAAATACGATTACGGTGAGTAATGTATCCCTTCTGAGGCTTGTGGGATCTGCTTAGATCACATGCTGTGCATAGATTAGCAAGCAGTACCTGAAGAAGGAGGTGGGATGTGAGAAGGGTCATGAGCAAATAAGTGTCTTAGAACCGCTTGTCCCACTTGTGTATCTGCCTTGGAATGGGTGTCAATGCAGTAATGCTGAGTAAAAGTGTGAATAGAGCTCCAAGTAGCTGCTTTGCAAATGGTGTCAAGGGGTACATTTCCAATGAAAGCCAGAGTGGCCCCAATGCCTCTAGTAGAGTGGGCTCTTGGTGTGAAAGGCAGAGTTCTTTCAGAGAGTAACACAGTTGGATACAGTTAATAATCCACTTCGAGATGGCACCTTTAGAGACGCGATCCCCCTCTCTGCCTGTAGCTACGGAGACAAACAGTTGATCTGTTTTTCTTAGCGGTCTGGTCTTATTTACATAGCAGAGGACCGCCCTACGCACATCTAGGGTGTGTAGTTTCACCTCAGCCGAGCTTTGCGGGTCCTTGAAGAAAGCCGGAAGCTCGATGGACTGGTTTACATGGAATTTAGATATAAATTTAGGTGAGAACCTTGGGTGTGTGCGTAAAACCAGCTTGTCTTTATGGACAGTAAAGAAGGGATCCTGCACTGACAGAGCCTGAATTTCACTGACCCTTCTTATAGAAGTAATAGCTACTAAGAAGGGCGTTTTATAAGTCAGGTGTTTGAGACTGCTTTTATGCATGGGTTCGAAAGGGGGGCCCATGAGCTTGGCTAGCACCACATTAAGGTCCCACCCTGGTGGTGGGTTTGAAATAGGAGGGTGAAGTCTCTTTACTCCTTCCATGAAGGCTTTAACTACTGGTACTTTCCACCACGAAACCTTGCTATGGGAAGTGGTGTAAGCCGACAGGGCTGCCAGGTGTACTTTCAGTGAGTTAAAAACCAATCCTGCATCCAGCAGGTGGAGCATGTATGTAACAATAGTGGAAGGAGTGCAATCAACCGGGTTGATTGATCTACTCTGGCACCAGATAACGAACCTCTTCCACTTGTCAAAGTAACAGTGCCTTGTGTTTGGTTTCCTAGATTCCTTTAGGATGTCCATACACCTCTGTGGCAAATTGAGATGTCCAAACTCTATGACCTCAGGAGCCATGCTGCCAGGTTCATTGAGTTGGGTTGTTGGTGCACTGTTTGACCTTGGTGCTGGGACAGTAGGTTGTACCAGGCTGGAAGTTTGATGGGCTCGCACACCGCCATCCTGCGTAGGTATGGGAACCACGGTTATCTTGCCCACATGGGAGCAACTAGGACGAGCGTCATCGACTCTCTGTTCATCTTGTTCACCACTTTCCTGATGAGAGGAGTTGGTGGAAAAGCGTACGCAAACATCCCTGACCAGTTCATCAACAGGGCGTTCCCCTGGGAGTCTGGTTGGGTGAACCTGGATGCAAATCCTGGGCATTGTCTGTTTTCGCTTGTGGCGAATAAGTCTATAATTGGGGAACCCCACTGAGAGAAGATATCTTCTACGACCTCTCTGTGTAGAACCCATTCGTGTTCCTCTGGGAGGGAGTCTCTGCTCAGAGCATCCGCTAGGGAATTGAGCTCCCCTGGAACATGTTGTGATGACAGGAAGATGTTCCTTCTGAATGCCCATATCCAGATTTTCTGGGCAAGCTTGGACAGATTTGGCGAGCGAGTCCCTCCTTGCTTGTTCAGGTAGAACATGGCTGTTGTGCTGTCCGTCCGGATTTGCACTGACAGGTTTAGTAGGTGGGGCTTGAACGCCTGAAGCGCTCTGAATACTGCCAGAAGCTCTAGCAGGTTGATGTGGCTCTTGGCCTCTGAGTGAGACCAGAGACCCTGAGCTGTGTGGTGGAGATGATGAGCTCCCCACCCCGTCAGGCAGGCATCTGTAGTGACTATTGCCTGTACCTCGGGATCGTAAAAGGGTTTCCCCTGTGCGAGATTCTCTCTTGTCCACCAGTGAAGGCTTTGTACCAGTGTTGGTGAAACGACCACTAGATCGTCCCACTGACCACTTGCCTGAGACCACTGTTTCGCCAACCATTCCTGCATGGGACGCATGCGCAGGCGCGCGTGGGGGACCAGGTAAATACATGACGCCATCATGCCCATTAGACGCATTGCTTTGCGTACCGTTATTTGTTGACCGGACTGATAATGTGGAATTTGCAGTAGTATATTCCGAATTCTTTCTTCTGAAGGAAGGGTGAACCCCTCTTGGGTATCTAGGATTGCTCCTAGGAATTGTTTTGAGGTGCTTGGCACTAGGCTTGACTTTTTCTCGTTGATTGAGAAGCCTAATTCGTGAAGGAGGTCGATAGTCCTTTGAATGTTTGTCCTGCAAATTCCTGGGGTTTCCCCCGTTATGAGCCAGTCGTCCAGATAAGGGTACACTGGGATTGCCTCCCTGCGTAGGTGTGCAGCCACCACCGCCAGTACCTTGGTGAATACCCTTGGTGCTGAAGCTATCCCGAAGGGCAGTACCTTGAATTGGTAGTGTCGACTGTCCACCTTGAAGCGCAAATACTTTCTGTGCGCTGGGAACATGGAAATATGAAAATAAGCATCTCTCATATCCAAGGTTGCCATGTAATCCCCCTTTTTTAGGAGGGGGATTACCTCTTGTAGCGTGGTCATACGAAATTTTTGGGGCTTGACATACTTGTTGGCAGGCCATAAGTCCAATACTGGGCGCATTGTCAAATCTTTCTTTGGCACAAGGAAGTAAGTTGAATAAATACCCTTGTTTACCTGGTGTCCCGGAACAAGTTCTATCGCGTCCTTTTCTAGCAGAATGGCGATCTCCTCGAGGAGAATCTTCTGATGTTCTAAAGAATGTACCCTTTGTCGTGGAGGATGGTTCCGGGGATGCTGCAGTAGTTCTATACAATATCCTGTGGATACTGTTGACAGCACCCATCTGTCTGATGTGATCCCTTCCCAAGCCTGGGTGAAGTTGGAAATGTGTCCCCCTACTGGGGTTGCGTGAGAAGGAACCCTGAACTGAGCGTCACTGCTTTGGTGGAGGCGTGCTGCCTCCCTTGTTGGGGCTGCCTCTGCCTTTACCACAACCTCTCCTATTACCCCTGCCGTAACCCTGGGTAGACTGTTGGTTGTTGTTCCACTGTGTACCCTGCCCCTGGGAATAGGTAGATCCTCTCTGGGAATTTTGGCCACGTGGGCGACGAAAATTACTATTCCCTCTCTGGTTAGGGGGTTTATTGGTTAACTGGCCAAGGGACTTGAGTGTTTCGTATTCGTCCTTGGCATTCTTCAGTGCATCTTCGACCGCCTTACCAAACAACAGATCGGTTTCCACCGGTTTGTCCAATAATGATGCCTGGGTTTCTGAGTGCCGCGACTTCTTCCCACTGATGGCAGTTGTAGCTGGCCAACAGGGTGGTGGAGTTTGCAATCCTTGCTTGATAGGAGGACGTTGAGGCTACTTTCCTGCCGAAACCGTATAGTTTTTTGCTCTCCTTGTCGGGAGGAGCTTCGGACGATGACAAGGGTGTTCCAGCCCTCTTACGAGTGTTGATGACAACTAGGGAGTCCGGCTTCAGATGTCCTCTTATATAGAGAGGGTCAGACTGGGCCGCCCTGAAAAGTTTTCAACCCTGGGATTGACTGCTCTGGTGAGGTTTGGGTTCACCAGGGATGGATCTATTCTCCTCTGAATGGACTTAAGGATAGGGATGGTCTAGGCAACAGGCCTCCTTTCTCCCACTAACTCTTCTGCGAAGTCCCTTTCCTCCTGGACACCGTGGGTGTCAATGTGGAAATGTTCTGCTGCGGGGTGTCAATGTGGAAATGTTCTGCTGCGCGTGCGAGAACCTCGTTTAGGAGGGGTTGGTTATCGACCGGGGAGTCGGTAACCGGGGCTTCGTTCTCTACCGGGGAATCTACTCTGTATGTTTCCGGGTCCTCCTCTTCCTCTTCCTGGTCCTCATCATCCCCATAGTAGCCCGTCCAGGTTTGCTCTTCTACCATACCAAATTCCTGGTCCTCACCAAAGGAAGCCTCTCCTTGATACAGTGAGTATGGTCTTGCGTATAGTTGTACCTCGAAGGGTTCTGACCTCATCGGAGTTTCAAACCGGGGCTTTTTACTGAGGGGGATAGGATCAGTAGAGCCTGAGGGTGTCGCCCCTTGTGGATCATACGAGAGGAAATGTTCTGGATTTTTATCATAAAAATCAGCCAAAGAAGACATTCTTGACATGACCCTATCTATGTCTTCACTGGACCATTTTTTGGAACTGGGAATGACTCTCTCAGCAAGTCTATGGGATTTATCTTGAGTAGCTTTGCTGGTTTTAGACATATCGGCAGACCTGGTTTTGTCTGTCTGTTTAAGGGGAGGTGTTGTGTTTCACAGGTGTGGAAGAGTGCAAAGGTTGTTTCTTCTGCTGTTTTCCCCCCTCCCCGTGCGTGGAAAAATGTTTTCCCTGTCCTTTAGTGGCTCCGGACGTTTTCGACGCCTGGCGTCGAGGATCGGGGGTGGTGTCTCTATCCTTCGAGCGTGGGGCCTCGCTGGCTTTAACTGCGGCCTCCGACTCCTGGAGCGCGGCCTGGGGGTGGAAGTCGTCTTCGTCTTCCGACGATCGAACTTCTGTTAGCCTAGGGAGCAAGCCACTCTTGGTAAGAGTGGATGATTGCCTGGAGTCATGCGGCGAACTTGATCGAGAGCGCCCAGAGGACACCGAATCGGACCGTTCTGTTTGTGCCTCTTTCCGAGAACTCGACGTCGTCGATTCTCGGTTGGACTTAGTGTGTTTAGTGTGTGTACTATGTGAAGCGCTTGTGTCGCCGGGGGTCTTCCCCATAGCCGCCCTACCGGATGACCTTCCGAGGTCGGGGACCTGCGCTCGGCTGTCTTTTGACGCCGTAATGCCCTTGCCGTCCGAAAGTACGGTGTCGCTGCCGTCGCTGAAGGTGCCCTCCGCTGCCATGGCCGCCTGCCTGGCGTGGTGGGCCCAACGCTTCGTCGAACGGTCCTTAAGTGTCTTAGGTTTAAACCTACTACACGCTTTGCAGTTCGCTTCGGGGTGGTCCCTCGGCAAGCAGAGATTGCACGTGGCGTGCCTGTCGACCCAAGGGTATTTACGATTGCACTTGGGGCAGAATTGAAAAGGGGTACCATCCATACGCACCTTGAGGCAGCGGGCTGTTAAGTGTAGGAAATGTATAAGGTGTACCTATATACCAAGAGTGTAGAGTATGTACCACCCCCACTCTCCCTACTTGCAGGGCCGAGGCCAGAGGCCTTCCAAGGCCCGGGCCGAGGCCAGCGTCCTTCCGAGGCCCAAATCCGTCGTGCAGCAGCCGACGGTCGATTTCTTCTGCAGCCAGCATCGAGTGTCGAAGTTCGACGTTGGGGTGGGGAAGGATGTCAATAGATTATTATTTTAAATTTTTAGCAAAAGTATGGCTAAGGCCAGGGGACTCTGCAAAATGCTTCCGACCAGTATGGTGGAAAAAAACAATCTGAGGATCCTAGACGCGTGAGGGATCTTGGGTACAGTGGACGTCACACTAGGGATAGTATTACTGGCACGCCCTGTGTCGACGCCCATTTTTGAGTTTCGAAAAACAAACTGTAATACTCCGCAGCTTCCACTAGATGTCGGCCTATGCACAGCATGTGATCTAAGCAAATCCCACAAGCCTCAGAAATATATATACACAATTCAATAACATTATACTCTGGTAATACTATAATGACAAATCTATACTATTCTATGTGGTACCACACTTAGGGCCTCATCACTAGTTTGGCGGTAACCCTCAAATGTGGCGGTAATGCTATTATCACCACATTTAAGGCTCTGCCAAATCATGGATTTGGCAGGATTTACCCCCAGCTCTGATCTGGGGGCAAATCCGCTGCAATTTTGCCAATTTTCAGTGATATCACCGCTGTGCTAATACCGCATGCGGTAGAAGCGCTGAGAATTCCCCATTGGGCCCAATGGGGAATGGGAAATTACTGAATGGGCCCAATGGGGAATGGGGACTTACTGTTCCGCCAAACACGTGATCCGGTGCTAATAGCGCCAGGGGTTTGGCAGTAACGCTAATATCCCCGGCGGTATTACCGCCGGGGATACCGCCCAAGTCGTGATGAGGCCCTTAGACTTTAGATTTCTTCAAAATGCATCACCTGCTGGCAGTTATAATAGAGCATTCAAATCATTCAGTAAGGTGTATCAACATAGACAATAAGGAAGGAAGGCAAGTTAAGGTTAAGCAATGGCAGAATGCTTTCTTTCAATATAGATGCACAATTTTGAATGAAGATCCCCCCCCACTTAGGCAACCTGTACTAAAATAATTAACCAGCCCAGTCCATAAATGCTCAATAAGCCTTGCTTCTTGTTTAAAAAGTTCAACCACCCCAATGTACCTGAAGTTGATGTTTTTCTTCGACGGTTCATCAACGGTAAAAATGGAACACTTGCAGGGACACAGCCGCTTCGACCTATGCGGTGATCTTTTACAATTGATTGTTTCTTCGATGGTGTAAGTCCTGGGAAGATGAGAAATGCAGTAAACGTTGATGCAAAATGTTTGGTGCCGCAAATAAGACTCAGTGGACTTGAAAGACCGTTGGTGGTGATGGAAGTAGGCCCGGCAGCGGGTGTCGGATGTTGGGAGTCGCGTTTGGTGGTCCTCTGGCCTGTTAGTGTTGCAGCCACAACACGTACCTCAGGATAGCTTTGATAGGGACTCGACCATGGCTGTACCTTGGATCTTCACTCCGTCAGCGTCCTCAGAACGTCTTTGTCGGCTTCAGGTGGTGGGACACCCACAGGTGGACTTTCCTCGGCTGCCGACAACATTCACTTTCTCCGGCCGGATGGTAAGGGAGCCCTCTGTCAAACATTCTTAGGCAAAGTGGAGCTATCTCGGCTACGGGCGTCAAGCAGCACAGCAACAAGGTGTCCCCGCTTCTGGGCGACACGATTCGACTTGGCTTCCAGCGGTTACGTGAATCTTTCAACCCTGGTCGAAGCCAATGGACCTCGACGACCCTCGATGTCCAGGCGTTCTCCTTAGGATTCTCGGCGGACCCCTTCTCCGGACAACAGACTCACAGAACTGGCTTCCATGGTGCTTCAAGGATCAGCTTCAAGTTTCAAATTCAGCTTCTGAATAAATTGGGAAGTGAGAGGTCCACAGATATACACATCTGTCCTTCATTCACTCTGGCTGAGCCAGGCTCAGTAAGCCAATCACAAAGAAGGGCATTCATGGAGGAATTCAGGCCATTCACTTCCACCCAGACACCCATAACAAGGAATGTGGATTGGAGCAAGCAACCACCCTTTCAGCACACTACCCTGCATTCATGTCAGTTTCAGGCAGGGCTGTCTCGTTCATTGTATGGCACACACAGAAATAGACACCCATAACATAGAATTCATATTGATCACACACTCTATTCACACAGGTCCCTCCCCAAGGGTGTACCCACAACATACAGTCACTGGGAAGGCTCAAGCCAGTCTGGCCCGGATTTCCCCACAATACCATATATGGTTCTTCCACCTACCAGACATTCAGGGGAAGGGACAGAGTCAGGGCTTCCCAGAACTTTGGCAAAACAAGATAACAGGCAATAGAAACCAAGAGGCCCCAGGGCCATCTTGCCTTCTATCAGGAATCCACTGATTCCCATGGCAGGGCCTGGGGGTCCCAAAATAGAGGATACTCAAAGCTCCTGTCACATCAGCATGAAGCTGCCACCAACCCATACCCTATTCTGGGGGCCACACACAGGTGCCCAAAAACATACGCTATGGGTACAGGGTGGTACCCCCACCAATGGGTGCCATAAGGGTATCCCAAGGGGCTCATCAGCCCTGGGCAATGGGTGAGCATCAGTCTTGGTGACTGCACTCACTCTGTAGTCCACACAGAACCCCAATCCTTGGTGCCTACCTGGGAACTTGCCTTAGTGACAAGGTTCACAGGGCTGAACGAGGGACTGGTTACGGTTCAATTACACCCAGGGCCAACAGGGCCAACATCTTGGTAACCTCTGCCTGGATATGGTTCTTAACTGTGTCTGACATCCAATATCATCTGCTTTTGACAGGTACACTGTCACCGGTGTCAGTTTCTTGCCTACACCACAGGGTGAGGCCTGGTGTCAGTGAGAACAGAGGAGCAGGATACCTAGTCTCGGGAGGATAACTCGGGGGCAACATGCTCGCATTGGAAGCAAGACAACGTGGAGCAACACAGGTCGATCCCCGGGTCCGCACTTAGAAACCTCTGGGTATTAAGCTTGTTATAAATAACCAATTAAAATTACAATTATACTGCCAGAGCAAAGCCGTGCAGGCCCTCTGTTGCTCTGGTGTCAGATCGGGAGAGAGATGTACTCCCTCCACTGAGCCATCCTGAGGGTTGCTATGCAGCAAATCAGGAAGGGGCTCACTCTCATCCTCCTATTGCTCTGAAGCTAGCAGAAGGCATGAGACTTCTTCTCTTCTGTGGAATACCTGAGGGGCTACCCCAGGGACTCCCATGTCAACCAGATAGTTGACCTCGCCCATCTTGGAGATTATCCTGAAGGGTTCAGTACACTTATCTGCCAGAGCTCTAGGCTTGGTAGGCTCCACCACACGGATCTCCTGGCCTGGTGTCCAATCTACTTGTGAGGCTTTAAGGTCATGCTAGTACTTAATTCAATTCTTGGCTTGCCTTAAGATTTGCTGATGCCTGGCCCATCATCTGTGCCATCCTCCTTCTGAAGCCTAACACATAGTCCCGCACTTGCTTGGCAGGGCCTGGAGGGGTGGCTTCTAAACCTTCTCTGATTAAGGCAAGGGACCCCTCGCTGGATGTCCAAAGAGAAGCTCAAAGTGGCTGAAACCAACACCCTCCTGAGGCACCTCTCTACAAGCAAACAACAGGCATGGTAGGAGGAGATCCCATTTCCTCCTTAGGTGCTTTTCCAAAGCACCCAACATGCCTTTGGAGTTTTGCTGAAACTTGCAACCAGACCATTGGCCTGGTGGTGGTGGGATGTAGAGAACTTGTACGTTACCCCACATTCCTTCCACATAGCTTGCATGTAACTCAACATGAAGTTGGATCCTCTGTCATAGACCACCTGTTTAGGGAAACCAACTCTTGTAAAATTGCTCAGGAGAACCTTGGCGACCACCTTGGAAGTTATGGTCCAAAGGGGTATAGCCTCTGGGTACCTGGTGGCATGATCAACCTGTACCAGGATGAACCGGTGTCCACCTGATGTGGGAGGGCCCAAGGGACCGACAATGTCGATGCCTACCCTTTCAAATGGTGTTCCAATCACTGGCAAAGGCTGTAGTGGGGCAATGACACTGTCTGCAGTCTTGCCAGACAACTGACAAGTGGGACAGGTCAGGCAGTGGGACTCCACTTCTACTCCCATCCTGGGCCAGTAGAAATGTGCAGAGAGCCTTTGCTTGGTCTTCTTAGTGCCAAGATGACCGGCTAAGGGCACCTCATGGGCCAACTGCAGAAGGAAGGACCTGTAAACCTTGGGTGCCACCAACCTCTTGAGTGCACCAGGTTCAGGCTTAGTGGGCACACTACAAAGGATCTCACCCTCCCAATAGATCTTCAATTACCTAGGCACTTCACCTTGTGCCTGGGCCTGGGCCTATTCCCTTAGACCCTTGAGAGAGTGGCACTCTCTCTGACCCTTACAGAAGTCTCCCCTAGAAGGCCCACCTTCTACCAGCAGGCATTAAAGGTCAGGGTGATCCGCTCGGTCGAGTACTTCTCTCTAACGAGGGTCTTCTGGCTCTTCTCCCTCAGGAGTTGAGTCTAGGGTTACAACTGGGCCTAGCCCATCCTGAGTTTGGATCCCAGTGGGTGTTGCTGAAACAGCAGGAAGAGAAGGAGCCCCCTTCACTGATGTGGAGCGTTTGCTCTTCCTTCCTGCCTTGGGTCTCCCTTTTGGCACTGGTTACTGACTATCGGTCAGGCCGTGGTTGACCTGCAACCTATTAACTGCAGCAGCAGGCAGGGGTAGTCCATCAGAGATCAACTCCAACTCCACTGATTCATTCATCAACAATATGGGGCAGGCACATGGTCCTGAAACAGGACGGGAAGCTTTGCTGTCTTGTCCTCAATCTGCATGGTGACCAGGAATACAGGGGACAATTTGGGATGCCCGCTAGCTAACCTGGTAGTTATTAGAGGAGCACCTACACAGTCCTCTGGCATGAGCAGGGTCCTGTCCACCATTGTCATGTTTGCCCAAGTGTCTCTCAAACCAGTGGAAGGCTGGTCATTCAGGAGGACACTTTGCAAAAATTGGCAGGTATTATGTGGGATGGTAGCCAGTACTTCTGCGTACTTGTCCCAGGCCCCAAGGGACACTAGGAAAATCTCTGTGTGAGCACCAAAGTTGATTCCTGGAGAGGAAGGGGGAACAGTGGCCTCCACCTCAGACATGAAGCAAGGGTATGTTAGGCTGACAGCCTGAACCCCAAGTGCCTTACCTTTATACTTGGGTTACCCTTCTTGTGGTCCAGAGAGACACAGTCCCAACAAGTGCCAGGAATGCGAGGTGCTGTACTGAATCAACTGGGAGCCTGCTTTGCAGCAGGAGAACTGCTACTCTTGCTCCCACCCCCATGAGATGTATTTCCAGTAGATTTTGGGGTTTTAGGAGAGGGATGTTTAGGCTTATTCGAATGCGAGTGCTCATGGGACTCCTCCGGCTTCTGAGAGGTCCCTTTCTCTTTGGCCTTATCATTCCCACTGGCTTCCTTAGGGGACACCCGGTGGAAGACCCTCCTTGTAAGCCAGCCGGGCCAGCTTAAAGGGGTTCAAAAGGTTCTGGTCGGCAATGTACTGACGCAGCTCTGGTGAACTGGCTTCAGAGAAATGCTCAAAAAACAAAGGTGGGACAATTCAACAGAAATGTTCACCTTGTATCCATCAATCCACCCCATCATGTTCATATGCGCAGCACTCCCCCAGTCAACCCAAGACACATTGGGCCTCATTACGAGTCACCCGGTATGGAAATAACGGTGGCGGTAAACCCTCCGCCACCGTTGTTTCCATACCGGGTGATCAGGTGGAGGTGTACATGAAAGCTGCTTTAACACCACCCGCCTGCAGGCGGACGTGGAAACACTGGCACCATCACGAGATGGTGCTGGTTTTTCCACTTCCCCATTCCATGGGGACTTACAGAATTCCGCCTCCGGAATTCCCGGGTCACCGGGGTCGTAATGCCCCGGTAATTCAGGGAATCACGGAGGAGGAATGGTAATACGAGTCTGGCGGTAACCTGCCGGTTTTTCCAGCTCGGTTACCGCCGGACCCGTAATGAGGCCCATTCTCTCTTTTCTTATATAGCCTGAACCTTTTAAGGTATTGGGTAGGTGTCTTGCTAAACTTGGCAATCAAAGCAGCTTTCATGTACTCAAACTGGCCCTTTCTTCCACATTCAGTTTCAGAATACAGTCATAATCCAGTCTGAGGTACTCTACTTAACAAACACTTAGCCCAATCTCTTTTATCAACATCATTGATACCACAAGCCATTTGAAATGCTTCTATCCATTGGAGGATATCAGAACCCTCCACATACACACCAACCAAATCTTTTATAAACTTGGTGGCAGCAGACCTGGCACTCTCAACTGGTTTGGCTGAAGTCCCCACTCTAGCTTTCTCTAGCTGGATTCTCTGTCATTCAGTGTCTCGGTTTTTGAGTTTAAGATCCCTATCTTTGAGTATCAATTGCTGTGCCAAAGCCTCCTTCATCAATTCAGTTTCCAACTTTATGTATTCAAAGGCCAATTTCTTCCTTAATAACTCAAGTTCCAAGGTACCCCCTGAAAAAACAATGCTGTGTTTCGGAATAGAAGTGACAGGAGAGGTGGCAATCCCAGTGGCAACATCTGTGACTTCACCATGGGTAAGGACCCCATCAGAGCATACTCCATTAATATCATGAGTGTCATAATCTGCCTGGTAATCCACAAGAGCAGTTATAAAATATGCACTAGACTTGAAGAATCAGCTGAAAGATTTTTCGCCTTGCTCTTGCTAACCGTCGTACATGCACCAGCTAATGCAAAATGGCTGCAGATAGTGCACTTGGAACTGGTCCAGTTGGCGAATGACACCGAACATGGGTTAAACGTCATAAAGATCGACCTGCGTGCCCTAAGGTTGATGACGATGCAGAACCGCTACGTCCTTGATATGCTGACGGCAATGGAAAGAGGCATGTGCTGAAAAATTGGGGTTTCATGTTGCACATTGGTGCCTCCCGAAGATGTGGAGAATGGATCGTCCCACATAATAGCGGCAGTACACGGTCTGGAAGTGTGCATGAAAAAAGAAGCTGGTATCCAAGGAGAAGATTAGTTTGCATCGCCTTCGATTGGGCTCCATCCTGGCTAGAAGCCATTGTGAAGATGCTGGTATCTGTCATTGGGCCTCATTACGACCCAGGCGGTAAGGGGTTTACGGCAGCGTAAACAGCGCCGACCCTTACCGCCTGAGTACGAGGTCCCTTAGCGCCATGGCGGATTTAACACCTGCTTTTAGCAGGTGTTAAAATCCATGGCGCTAAGGGACCATGGAGTTAATTACGCCACCGTAATTTACGGTGGCGTAATTAACGCCTTCCCCACTCCCATTATGCCCTATGGGGCAAAAATGGGAATGGGGAAGGGTAAATGGGGATTGGGGACTTACCGCCCCGCCAAGGTCGGAATGGGGCGGTAAGTCCGCCAACCACCATGGCGTAAACGTAGTTTACGCCATGGTGGTAAAGTCACGGCCCAGGCGGTAACTTACCGCCTGGGTCGTAATGAGGCCCATTGTGTTCATCTTGGTCATCTTCTGCACCTGCCAAATGGGACTCCGGTGCTGTGCCAAAGCAGTGCATAGTAGAGCAATGATAATGGTTTAAATTGGGGCTCCAAAAGCAACTCGCAATGCAAAGGTTACTGGAATACAAACAGACCATGCCATTCCTTGAATGATTCCTATCCCCCATGGAGATGAAGTAGACCGCTTATACCACACCATCATTGTCCCACCCCCTGACCTTGAAAATTATGAGGAAGTATGGGTTGATCAAGCAGTAGATCGTGGATGTATTTATGTGACATGCACACCCGAAGAATATGCGCAAGCGTGAGAAAGCTTGCGGTCAGTATCTGGAGCCTGGAGGCCAATAAAGGGAAGTCCACCACATGAAGCAGCAGCGAGAAGGGAGAATGAACGCACGCGTACAGGGGAGTTTGTTACTGTAGAAGTAACGAAAGGGGGTAATTTTGGAAAGGAAATGAACCTATCCCACCCCTCTACTCGCTTTACAGTGAGGTGAATCCCATGAAGACACCTGTGATACGCCAGGGGGGAGGAGGGCGTGCTAAGAGATCCGGCCCAGACATAATATAACGCAAACTGTAGGTGTTTCGACTTAGTGTGCGCATATAAACAGGTGCCATTTTGTAGCTATGGCAGAAACATTGGGCCTGCATGGCAGCGCAGTAGACAAATGCCGCAAACATGATGAAGAAACCCGAATAGGCCCAGGCAATGACGAGAAAGACACGTACTGTTCATTTCCACAGAAACCCTCCTTTGTTCTACAACTGTTGCCAATGCGCTTTCTCCCAAAAAAGAATGTGTCCTGCAAGGCCATGAGATGGTGCTAGGTGCCTTGCTGCACGTGTTATCACAACCAGGCCAGAACAAACCTCTGACCCCCACCCAGCCAACTACGAGTTGTAGCCCCTACAACTGTCCAAGACCCGTGAATTCTAAGATACCAGCTGACCCTAGGCCACCAACCATAAACGCGACAACCATAAAGATCTAAAAGAATGGCACCCTTATCAGTACTTTACAATGGCTTGATTTTTAATGCAAGGTGCAGGAAGGGATAATTTATAGTTAAAAAGTGAGGGTGGAAGCCTTGGACGCCAGATGACCAGCTGGGATGAGTGAAATGTGTGCAGGTCACAGTGATCTCAAGCCTCCCCCTGTACCAGCCCATGATCATGCCAGGTGCCCTGTGTAGTAATAGAGTAGCATTTTTATAATGAAACATTTAATTGTTTTCTTGACCTTGGTTCCCTGGAGACGATGAGCCCAGCTAACCCTACGTGATGGAAGACGGATGGACGGGGCTGGGGCCGATGGCCTGGCATCCCCTATGGCGTAGGCTGACCATGCACAGGGTCGCACCAACAAGCCACATGGGTTTTTACTGTATAGTGATGATGCTGTGCCCCTTTTAAAGCTCTTGCTTTGCCACTTTTTTGAACAGAACGTTCCTGAGCAGCAGATTTCTTTGCTGGCACACCTATTATTCTATCATTTAAACTTGTTATCCTTGCAAGAATCTCTTGGCCTTTTTTCCTGAGCGGGTTGTATTTTTTCTGGTGTGAGTGTTTAGGAGCGGGACTTCACTTCTCTAATGAACTCTATTCTCCAGTCCTAATTCTCTCCTTGAAAATGTTTGCAATTGAATCAATATTCATATTTATTGTTCTGTAACCTTTTTGTTTTGTTTTTTGTACAGCGCGTTGGAGTAAGGCACTCTATAAATCCCAATTAAATACAAATACAAATCTATCATGCCAAGCAGCTCCGAGGTTAGAGGGGCACTATTGCACAACAAATACATGGGCAAATCTCCCCTACCCACACCCCCCCCTTCCTTCATTTGGTGGGAATTCATCTTTCCCTGCAGCCTCCCCCAACACCTCCACCCACACCCCTCTCACAGACCACCCCTCCCATACCTTCCCGGCTGTGCAACACCCACCCTTGTGTAACCACCCACCCTCCCATCCCCTCACCAACACCCCTCTCTCGGCTGCCCCGCCAACCGTCTCACACATGGCACAGGCACCCAACAATCTATTAAAACACAGAATCTCTAACACCCGGATTCTCTCAACACTGCACTCTTCATGCTATCTCCCACAGATCCCTGTCTGCACCCCTAACTTACGCTATCACAACCTCCCCATCTCACCCAACTCAGTAAAATTCCTCTTCAACCCCTCCCTCCACACACGAGCACTGACCACGTCACTCCTTTGAAAATCAGAATCCTCCACCCCATCTGCTTCCTTTCATCTTCATCCTCTTCCAGCGATCCGTCGCCGCCCTATATCCTCACCAGCACCCCTTCCCACCTCCGACTCCACACCTGTTAAGAGGAACCATTTAGCAACCCCCCTCACACATACCCTCCACACCAGACCACCCCCTAAGTAGCCATACACTAGCACTCCTCTCACACACTCAAATATTGCTCTCAGCATCCCTTCCCCCAGAACCGAGACTCCTCACCAACCCTAACAAATCACCCTCCTCTCATCCCCCTCAAACCGCCCTCCCCAACCTCCCCACAATGCACACTGAGCCCTCCAGTGGAGACTCGTCCAGGAGATCCGCACCCCTGCACCCACTCACCCCCGCCCCCTTGTCGGCCCTCTGCCGCTCCCCTCTACGGGCCCCAACAACCTCCATATGTCTAGTAAAATTTCAGGCATCCTAATTAACGCTAGATCTGTCGCCAAAAACAGACAACATATTCGACTCAATTTCATCTTAAAGCCCGGATATCCTCTTTATCACAGAAATCTGGTTCTCTGATGACCTCCGACCCATCGCACATGAGGCATTCCCCCCAAGCTACACTCTAATGATGCCAGCGGAACCAGCAGAGCAGGTGGATTCGCCATCCTCCACAAACTACACCTCACCATCTCACACTCAAGGAACAATCCTACAACGCAGACAGTGAATCACTCCTAGTGAAATTTCTCATCAATCCCTCCCTTACCCAAAGCTTCTTTCTCATATACAGGCCACCGGGCTATAACAGAAACTTCACTGATGCTCTTAGTGACTCCCTAACGGCAATCCAAACCCAGTCTGCCGTCACTATGCTTGGAGACTTCAACATATGGTTTTATGCCCCGCATAATCCCATGACTCATCCAATAATAGACAATCTGGAAGTCTACAACATGACTCGACTGATTTCAGGCACCACGCATACTGCAGGACTTAACCTAGATGGCATGTTCAGCTCCCCCAATCTAATCTCCACAACCTGCCCCCCGACCACTAATCTGGACTGACCAGCAGCCATTCTTGTCTCACTATCGACTGCCACCACCCCTCCCCACTTGACTAACACTGGACTGTCCACTTGTGTCCCACTTTAAAACAAGGTTATAACTCCAGACTCTGCTGACTCCCTTCCTAATCTCTCTCTCCAGGGAGGACTGCCCTCCATCAGCCATTTTGACCTATGTCTCTCCAATGCCATCAAACCACTCACCCCCACCAGATCCTCTTCCCACAGACAAGGCCCTTCCCCTAGTCGATTCACCACTTCTCTCCAATCCCTCAAAACACCCAACTACTCCCTGGAGCACAAATAGCGGGCTGACCCATCTCGACAGAATAGAGCTGCTTATGCCAGTCGGATCAAAGCCTACAGGGCAGAAATCCAAAAGGCTGAGAAATTCTTCCACTGGACCAGATCTGTAACACCCGCAACTCCAACAGGGAACTCCACAAGATCATCTTAGAATTCAAGGCCCCTCACTGCACTCCGCCAACCCCTCTCCCAACTCCCAAGCACTCTGTGTTGCCCTCTCGGACGACGTTCACAACATTTTTATGGAATGGAACCACACCATCAGTGCCAAATTAGGAGTGCACCCCACCCGATTGCCTTCTTCCCTTCCCGACCCCTCATGCTCTACCCCGCCCAGCCTATCTTCTCCTCTTCCTATCCTATCTCTCAACCCAAAATCCTGAATCTACCTGCTAGCAGCCGCCCATCTGGATCCCTGGGAGACCATGCCCTCCCAAAGCCCTCCTTATGATACCCTTTCCTAAGCCTGTGCAGGCAACATTGCGAGAGCCATCATTAACTCTTCCCTCACCAAAGGCATATTCCCAGCAGCTTTCAAGACATAGCACATCAAACCCCTGCTCAAAAAAGCCTCCCTTGATCCCCTCCTTCCGGCCAATTACAGACCAATATCTAACAACCGCTTTATAGCCAAGCATATTCACCAAACGCCCTACTCGCAGCTCTGCCTTTTCACTGAATACATCCTCCTCCTCGACCCCGACCCAGTCCGGCTTCAGACCCCTTTGAGGAACTGAATCATCCCTTGTCTCCATCTGGGATGACCTCAAGTGAACCACAGAGTCAGAAGGCTGTGCCACACTTATCCCCTTCAACCTCTTGGCAGCCTTTGACACCATCAACCACAGCATCCTCATAGACAGACTCCACTTGCTCAGCATCAGGGACCCAGCATTAAGATGGATCTCCTCCTTCCTTGGTATATTGCCATGCTACAATCCAAATTCGAACTGAAAAAGAATAGCCTAGCCAAAAAAGCAAACTCGCCACTATCAACCACCCTTAAAACTCCAACCTGCCCTCCCTTCTCTTTCGCCCCTGTCACGACGAAAGAAGTGGAAAGCATCATCAAAGGCCTCAAGCCTTCCAGATGCCAAGGGGACTCCGGCCCAGCCTCCATCATTCGGGAAGGCGCCAATGATCTGGCCCCCTTCATAACAGCCCTAATCAACACTTCTTTCAAAATGAATTCAGTCCCCAGCAGCCTCAAGGAGGTGTGGGTCATGCCCCTCCTAAAAAAGAAAAACCTAGACCCCAACAACCCCACTAATTATAGGCCAATTACCACTTTCCCTGACATCCTAAAGATCTTAGACAGAGTGGGCTACCTGCAAATCCAGAAGCACCTGGAAGAGAACAACATTTTGGGCCTCAGACAATCTGGTTTCAGGCCAAGTCACGGAACTGAGACAGCACTTCTGGACTTAAAAATCCAGATGGACGAGGCGAAGGACAAGGGCAATCTAGCCATTCTCCTGCTGATTGACCTCTCGGCATCCTTCAACCTCGTTGACCACCTGATCCTCACTGAACGTCTGACAGCTTCAGCTGTATTCTCCACCCAGGCGACTGCCTGGGTCCAATCCACCCATCCTTTGTGGCGTCCCTCAAGATTTGTACGTCTCGCCGACCTTATACAATATCTTCACAAAGCTATTGTTCAACCGCCTAGATAACCTGGGTGTCACGTACACAAACTATGCTGACGATACCCTGGTTCTCATCACCCTATCAGGTTGCTATGAAGTGGAATCCACACGGATTAACAACCTCTACCTGGAGATCCAAGCTTGGATGGCAGAACATGGCTTATGCCTCAGCGACAAGAAAACCCCCAAGCTCCTTCTCGTCGGCTCCCAACCATGGCTAAACAAACTGGACCCCCGTTACGCGTCTAGCAACATAAATGGTAACCAAATCACAGTAGCCAAAGAAATCAAAACCCTAGGGGTTTATTTGGATTCCACACTCTCACTCATAAAACAAGTGAACGCCACAGCCTCCTCCACGGCTTACACAAATAAGCTCATCAAAGCCTGCAAAGCCTTCCTCTCGCCTTCCAGCTGCATTACCCTAGCCAGAGCGCTAGTGCTCTCAAAAATCGACTACTGCAACACGCTCTTCCTAGGCACTTTAGAACGCAACTTGAACAAATTTCAAGTGTTGCAGAATAATGCCCTCAGAGCCGCTCTGAGTGTCCTGTGGCACTCCCACATCTTCAGTTTCAGACAAGATACCCACTGGCTCCCGGTACGAGACAGAATCACCCTTAGATCACTAGTCATCGTCCACAAATGCCTCTCTAATGATGCCCCCAAGTACCTGGCAGACAAGTTTAGCAAACACATATCATCCAGACCAACTCGAACGATGTATTCTCATTGTTTATCCATCCCTAAATTCTCCCTAAAAAAGCAGGCAGCTCCAGCTTCCCGGTCCTAGCTGCCAAAAATTGGAATGCTATACCTGTGAACCTTAGAGCAGAACTATCCTTTTGGACCTTCAGGGCAAAAACGAAGTCCTGGCTTGCCAACAAGAACTCTCCCCTTGTATGATATACTAACCTTTTGTCTCACCACTGTATTTCTGTCGATGCCTGCCCCTTGACCACCATGTAACTCGGTCATGTGCACTAATTCTTATTATTATGTATTACTACAATATGTTGTAACCCACTCTAAGTCTCTGGCACCCAGTTACCTCAGGGTTCGGCGCGTGCTACAATAAAGAAATAAACAAACCGATCACAAATCACCCTCCTTCCTGCCTTCAACTTTTGCCTGCTATTTCACCAACAGGGTCCCACACTGTATTTCTCTATTCCCCCTACTCTTCAACCTCTACCTGAGCCCCTTCCCTTATTCGCTCCCACAGCTTACCTCACTACAACTATGCAGATGACATCCAGATTATCTTCAAGTTCCCTAAAACCTCTGCCTTCCCTCATCCCGCACTCATCTCATGCCTCACAGAGATCGACCACAGGATGACGGCTAACCACCTCTTCCTCAACCCCAGTAAATCTGAAATCATGATCTACAAGAAGAAGGCATTCTTCCCCTAACCCACCTTTTGGCCATCCTCTCTAGGCTGTCCTTGCGCCGTCTCCAACTCATTAAAGACCTTGGCTACATCATGGATGCTAATCTGACACTTTCACACCACAACAACTCTAATTCTTGCTATCTACATCTCCACATTCGCAGTCACATCTTCCCTTACCTCTTCTACCCTCAAAAAGTTACAGCAATCGTGGCTATCGTTTTCTCCTGCCTAGACTACGCTAACTGCCTTTACCTGGGTCCTCTGCATATCAATAAGCAAATAAGCACAAACACCCGGGCACACCTATGTTTTGGAAAAGAATTTAACAAGGTGAGTTTATAGTAACCTTTTACAGATTAAGGATTGTTTGAGGTGCGGGGCAGCAAAACTCAACCTTGGCAACTAGGTTGGATAAATGAGAGAACAAAATGTGGTTGTTCCTAGAATTTTAAGAACTCCCGTCCCCTGCACACTATCTAGTATCTGTGGAGCAGATCAGTAATTCAGTGTTATTTATATATAATTTCACATTAACATTTAATGCATATGATGCAGTCCATAGTTCAGTTGGTGGGGCAGTAGGAGTAAATACCCAGCTCACAAAGTTCATGTAAAGACAATTAACACATTTATTTGTACAATGTTTTTAGGCCCAAAACGTTTCGAGTATAAACTCTTCTTCAGGGGCAAAATCATATTTCACAAAATTCTAGAAAAATATAGAAAAAAGTACATCTTAGTATAACTGCATATGTAGAGGTTTGTTTAGGATTGCATTTCCCTTTTGCTATGACAAAATCCCTGTGTAATATGTACTTAGATAAGTTTTACAAATTACACCTAAGACGGTGGAGGTTATTATTATTTTTACAAAAATTGTTGACTTTAGGTTATCCTGTGGAGATATGTCATATCTGATTTAGAAATGCTTAAAATGTTACCACATATGATGGAATATATATGTGAACAAGGTGTCATTAGTGTTTTTCATTTCAAATAAGTGTTAATTATGCAAACAGACCGCTGTTACTCTAAAGCAAACGAACACCTAGAGGACTGGTAGTTTCTACCTACTAGCCTCCACCATATTACCTTTCACGCTAGTTCTTCTCACATCCATATGGGTTTGTGTTACTTATTCTCTCCCTTACTTTCTTTTTAAAGTGTGCGTGCTCACTTAACGGTCCGCCTAACATTCCGCGCGTGAGCAGTGATTTTGTTTACATTTATTCAGATGCCGGCCCATCCGTGTTGTCAGATTCATGACCTATGTCTATGAATATGTTGGTTTATACGCATATGAACATGCTGATTTATACGCATCCTCTTACATTGTTTAAGATGCCCATTCCTTACTCTTAAAACAGTCTACTCTCCATCCCGTGCATGCACGGTTATATTGTTGTCATAGATTTCTGACGCCGGTATTGCCTTGTCGTCAGATCTATGACGTGGCCCAATCAATGAGCCTTAGTGATTCGCATGCGCGTAGAGACGGTTCCCTACGTGCATGTTTTTGCATACGTCATTCAAGTATTAGGTATTTAAGAAGGCGTTCATTGAGTGTACCGCATCCTCCTATGGTGGGACGTGGCGCACCATGATCGCTTGCTCGGATTCTCTGTATAGTAGCAAGAAAGTGTAATGACTGATTCTGTCAGTCTTAGCAGCACACTTTCTTCACTTTAATAAGCTTTTGCTGATTCTCACTTCTCTCTCCACCCGTAGATGACTTTACTCATTTTAAAGAACCACCCTCTGAGTGTCATCTTTTGTAAGATCCCTCTTTCTCTTACATGATCCGTCCTTCTGGACTTTTTCAGAACTTGTTGTAAGTAGAGACCTTTTTTTGCTCTTCTTAGCGTTACTCCTCCCATCACTACTTGGGTTTACACATGTTTTATTTCTTTAGCGTTGAGACGAACGATCTCTCCAGAGCTTCCACTTAATGTTCCGTTGGATACTTCTTTTTCAACTATGTGACCAATATAGTTGGTAAGTCACATTACTCAATCTTTCTTCCATTTTGCTAAAATGCTCTTTCAGCCTTCCTAGGACCACTCCTTTTTACAGACTAGATTGGTTAGAAGTTATGTCTATGACCCTCTTACAAGAAATTATACTGCAGTAAGAAATAGCTGACTGAATCTTACTAGCTTTACCATACCTGTTGAACACACCTGACATTTTATCCGTTTTTTTTTGTATCGAATAATTAATGATTGAAATGAAATTGTAATGCAATTATACTAAGATGTACTTATTTCTATCTTTTTCTAGAATTTTGTGAAATATGATTTTGCCCCTGAAGAAGAGTTTATACTCGAAACGCGTTGGGCCTAAAAACATTGTATAAATAAATGTGTTAATTGTCTTTACATGAACTTTGTGAGCTGGGTATTTACTCTTACTACCCACCAACTGAACTATAGACTGCATCATATGCATTAAATGTTAATGTGAAATTATATATAAATAACACTGAATTACTGATCTGCTCCACAGATACTAGATAGTGTGCAGGGGACGGGAGTTCCTAAAATTCTAGGAGCAACCACTTTTTGTTCTCCTCTGCAGATCAACTCAGAAAGCTCCAACGGGTCCAAAACACTGCAGCTAAGCTCCTCCGAGATTTTGTCCCAAGAGAGCAGATCACACACACACACCCTCTGTGTCCTCCACTGGCTCCTTCTCAGATGACGGGCCTCCTTCAAAGCCATGTACATCAACCACCGTGCCCTCCACAGGACAGGCCCAGAATACCTGCAACACAAACTTACCCGTTATCAACCCAATAGAAACCTGAGATCAGGCACTGCACTCCTTGTAATCCCTCCCTTCAAATCCACAAGAATAAGGGAATCCTCCTTCTTCCTCCAAGCTCCCACAATCTGGAACCTAGTACCCCTTAGCATCTGCCGCTTAGAGGATCACCTAGCCTTCCAGAAGGCCCTCAAGACATGGCTTTTCCCCACACATCCTGACAAACCCATGCCACACTTCAGGTTATTTAACCACTTGTCAATTGGGCTGAGGCAGCATTGAACCCTCATGGAATCTACGTAGCAACAGAGAGAATAAACTCCAGTAGACCACAGGACAGAATCTGTGCAACATCTACAAAACCAAGAAACCAGCAGAGACACACCAATACATATCACACTCCATGATAGCCGCAGCCAGCCCCCCCAATCCCCCAGACGCATCTGCAATCTATTTTAAGACACAACGTACAACACCACTGCCATAAGAATGCAGCTACGTTCCCACAGCAAAAATGTTGTCTAGCTGGATACATAATGAGTGTCCTGCACTCGTACACTCTCCCCACTGCCTCACAGCACCCATCCACATGCCAGAGCGGCATGGGCAATTAACATATCGGCAAAAATGCACACACACGCATTCTAAACTCCTCCAACCACTTTCCCATACCTTGGACTTCGGTCCCCCGAGGGCATTAAGATACAGTGCTTTGTGGCCATACCAATGGTAAAAGACACTATACAATTGACAATTTAGATTACATTACTCTGGAGCAACTTTTACAAAGTAACAAACATACATTGATGACTGTAAACCTGACATGTGATTTAAATCTTGTGCTGAAGTTTCTAACATACATTCCTTTTGAACCAATGCATTCATGTCCGTTAAGACTATTAACTTTAAAGACTATTTTGCTAGTAGCAATAATGGCAGCCCTCGGGGTGAGTGAGTTGCACGCACTTTCCTGTAAACCTCCATGCACCATTTTCTTTAAGGACAAAGTTGTTCTTAAGGTGAAACCTTCTTTTATGCCACAAATAGTCTCCCACTTCCATTTGCGACAAAACATTATTTTACAACTTTTTACCCGCCTCCTTATCCTGGAAAAGATGAGGAAAGTTTACATAGACTGGACCCGAGAAGAGCTCTCAGTTTCTACATCTCAAGAATGTCAAAGATTCACCAAAATTATCAGTTATTCATTGACGATACTGGTCATAAATTAGGCTTGGCGGTAACAAAACAAACCCTATCCAGATGGATTATTCTGGCTGTTCGGGAATGTTACAGACTAGCCGGTAAAGATCACCGGAAGGCCTGAGGGCCCACTCCACAAGGGACATGGCAACATCTTCTGCTCTGCAGTGAGGGGTACCAATTAAAGACATCTGCGCGGCAGCCACTTGGTCTACTATTCACACTTTTGTGAAACATTATTGTCTAGACTCAACTTCCACCCAGGAAGGTGAATTTGGGAGAGCTGTTCTTCAGTCTGTCCATGATATTTCTTAAGGACAAGTCTAAATTCAATTGAGAGAGAGAGAGAGAGAAAAAGAGAGAGAGAGAGAGAGAGAGAGAGAGAGAGAGAGAGAGAGAGAGAGAGAGAGAGAGAGAGAGAAGGTCTTCTCTGTGTGGAAGACGTATGGGAGGGCAGATGGACATGTTCAGAAGGTCTGGGTAGCACGTCCTCCTGGCCCAATCCAGAGCATTTAGGATCATGGATTTCTCGAACTGTCTCAACTTCCTGATCACGTGAGGAATGACGGGGACTGGACAAACCACGTACAGAAGTGGAAACTCGCAGTCTACTATGAACACGTCTCTTAGAGCTCCTCTTTGGGGAAATTCCCTGGAGCAGAACAGTTTGCACTTCCGATTGAGACTGGTCGTGAACAGATCCACTTGCAGGGTTCCCCAAAGGGTGAAGATCTCTTGAAGTTGTGTTCTCCTCTCCGGCTGGGTAAGTGCTGATAGGGAGATTCCTTCTTGAATTGCCCAGAACCAGAGCTGCATTGCCTCTCTGCCCCGAGGTAGTCACCCTACGCCTCCTCTCTTGTTGAGGAAGTACTTGGCCACCGTGGTGTCCCTCATTATCAGGACATTATTTCCCCGTACAGAGGGCTGAAAAGCTTTCAGCGCTAGTCTGATAGCTCTCAGCTCCAATAGACTGATGTGTAGTTTGGACTCCGATGGAGACCAAAGGAAGCGGATTGTCAGATCGTTGGTGTAGGCTCCCCACCCCGTGATTGAGGCATCTGTCACTACTGTTATCTCTGGTCATGGTTGCCAAAAGGATTCTCCCTTCACAATGTTGTCCTTGCAAGCCCACCACAGAAGATCCTGTGTGATTCTGCTCAGAACTTGAAGAACATCTGACATCTTGACTGAGAATTGGGACCACTGAGTCCTGAGAGCCCATTGGAGAGATCTCATTCTCAGGCGAGCCTCTGGCACCAGAAAAATGCAGGATGCCATGAAGCCGAGCAACCTCAAAATGTCGAAGGCTGAAAGATGCTGGGCACTCTGGAATTTGGTGACCATCTGCAGAATCTGTTGAGCAATTGGAGCTTCTGAGATGGTGTCATGTGGGACTTCTTGTAACTAAGGGAGAAGCCCAGTCTGTGAAGAGAGTGGCAGGTTAAGCTGAGATGTTCCAGGGTCTGTTCGGGAAAACGGGGCCTGATCAGCCAATCGTCCAGGTGGGGGTAGACGTGAATCTCCCCTCTGCTTAGACTTGGTGCCACAACAGCCATCAACTAGGTGAAAAAACCCATGGCGGAGGTCAGCCAGAATGGCAGAATTCAAAACTTAAAATGAGAACAGTCAACCGTAAACCTCAGCTACCTTCTGTGCTTGTGATGCATAGGCACTTGAAAGTAAGCATCCTGAAGGTCCAATGACACCATCCAGTCTTGGAGTTGGAGGGCCTGAAGGATCCGAGAAAGAGTAACCATCTTAAACTTGTCCTTCCTGAGAAACTTCTTCAGGTTTCTTAAGTCTAAGATGGGTCTCAAACCTCCGTCCTTCTTGGGGTTTAGAAAGTACGGGGAGTACCAACCCTTGTTCCTCTCCGCTACAGGTATTGGTTGTATAGCACCTTTCTCTTGCATGGTCAAAATTTCCTGCACAAGGAACGGATCTGGAATCTTGAAAGAGCTGTTCCCCGTTAGATGATCCTGAGGCCTTTTTAGAAAGGCAAGGCAGTAACCTTGTTTCCAGTGCCCATGCATCTGAAGTAATGCCCTGCCCTGCCATTCTTGCAGATGTTGTGAAAGTCTGCCTCCCACTGGGGTCTTGTGGGCTAAGGTCTTAGAGATGTTTTGAGGTGGCTGAAGCAGCGGCTGAGGGCAAAGTAGCAGTTGCTTGGGTGGACTTAGTACCTCTCCCTTGTCAACCACAACAGAATCTTTTCTAGCCTGTCCTCCCGCCCTTTCAACTCAGGAATAGAAATGAAAGGACTTACCCCTCCAAGATGATGTATTGGGGTAAGAATGTTGAGGCTGACTGATTGCAGCACTGAAACTTTGCTGCCGCTTTAGAGGTGTACAGTTTTTCCAGACTTTCATCAGCCTTGCTGCCAAACGTTGGAGAGCCATCAAAAGGCATATTGAGAAGCCTGGATTGCACGTCTGGTGCAAACCCTGACTTTCTCAACCACACAAATCTGCGTAGTACGGTACTAGTCACCATGGATCTGCTAATGCTGTGTGCAGTATCCAGACCTGAATGAAGGCACTCACAAATTGCCTCCTTACCATCCTTAAAAATAGCCAGGAAGCCATCTCTTTCTTCCCCATCGGAATGTGGTAATTCGCCATTGCTACGCAATCCCACAGGGTGAACATACACTTTGACAAGGAACAGGTAGCATTTACGGATTTCAAAACCATACATACTGCCAAGAGTAAAGATCTTTTGTGCCCAAGCATCCAGCAGTTTGTCATCCCTGTCTGGAGGACTAGTAGGGTATGCAGATTGTTTGGTGGACGTTGTCGTCTGGATCACTAAACCTGGTGTTGGATGTTTAGTTAAATATCCTGGGTCACTACTCCATGGCCTATACTTTCTAGAGAAACATTTGTTAACTGCAGGCACAGTTTCTGGAGATTCCCAGTTTGTTGTAACCCTTCTTCGGAGAGCAACAAGAAAAAGTAAAATTGGATCTTTCTGAGGACGCTAGTCTAGTTGATCAGTCAAATAATCCTGATCAAATGGAGGAGCAGGTCTACTCCACCCTAAAAATTCTGCTTCTTTGCTCAGCAGTTGCCTATATGAGGCATCAGCATGGTCAAAGGGTTCTGGCTTCCAAAATGCAAACTCTGGTGATGTATCCACACCAGTGGCCGTTTCTAGATTCTCATACAAATCTATTATTCTAGACTCCTCTGAAATTAATGCATCTGGTACATTTGCAGTGCCAAATTCCAGGCTAAAAGGTAGAGTATTATCATCAGAGGGTTCATGGTCCTCATATTTTGATGTTAAGGACTTATAAAATCCTTTTTTGGCAAAGGCTTATACGTCTTTTGCTGTATCGGAGGTGGCTTCGACAGCTTTAACAAAGTCTTTGAAAACAACTTCAAAGTTAATGACGTCGTCGTTTTCGTTGTCATAGACTTCGACACAGGCATTGACGGCTGCGATGCTGATTGCGTCGATGAAATAGACCCAGTTTTTGTCAAAGTTGTCGACTTCTTCTTCTTCGAAGAGACCTTTGACTGGATTCTCAGCTTGTCGAAGCCCTAGATGTTTTCTCCCCAGATTGAGGCCTTGAATGCTCTCAGTGAGAATCAGGCTTACGTCCTGAACTCGAAGGTTCACAGCGTTTAGCCTTTGACTTCTCTATGTTGTCTTTATGCAGAGCGACAAGGGCATGGTCTATCTCCTTCTCTTTCGAGCGGGTCAAGCCGCCTTCCTGAAGATTTTCATAATTTCTCTTCAAAACGCATCTCATTTATCTGGGGAGATGGATTTGATCGAGCACACAATTCTCTCAGGGGAGACCTTGAGGTCGAAGGAGCTCTGTGACATCTTTTCTTTGCCTTCTTAGACAAAGATGAAGAGTGACATGATCAACTCCTTCATCGAGATCTTTTCTGGCATCTCTTCCATCAAGGAGATTCTCTCAACTTGTCAGACTTTCTTTTCTTCGAAATATTCTAAGGGAATTTCAAGGGGGTCCTACTCGCTGTCAATTTACCTTTACGCTCCATTAGAGCTTTGCTGGGCATCGTCTGACAGGAATGACACTTCGACATGCAATGTTCTGTGCCAAGACACCAGAGATATACGCAGTGGCGGTCGGTGATCGAAATGTTATCCCCACAATCCTGACATTTTTTTAAACCTGTCTTTAGCGTCAAGGGAGCTGACGATGAAGACATTTCAAATTTAAATCCAGTCGAATCAAAGTTTCGATGAACAATTGAAGCATGCTGTAAGTCTTTGAAGTGAAAGCTGCGTCGGAAAAACGGAACTGAAGCCAACGGGCTGTGCGTGCTACATATACTGATGATGACGTTGAACGAAGAGCCTCAAGGGACATCGAGTCGACGTGACCAGTGCACAGCGCCCTCTGTCGAGAATGTTTTTTTCAGAAGCAGCTGATGCTGGAATGGAAGTATCAAAAGATGACGAATATGTGGATGGACACAATCCATTCGAAAGTGTGGTTTAGAAGGGTGTCCAAGCTGGCACGGAATCTTTCTTTACAGGTGTGGGGTCACCGACTAAACCATCACTCAAAGATGGGGAATCTAGAGTGAGGAACACCTACGTGATGGAGAAAGTTGTAATTAGGAAGAAAGGTGATATCTGGAAGTTTAGGGGGGTTTACCCCTAGTACAAGGACTGCAATGTGTGATGCAGATCCTTTGTGCTCAACATCCTGGTCTGTGAATGCCGCAAATATTGTAAACATGATATGTGATTCGATTTCTGAGAAGACATTTTAGAAATGGCCCAGAATACATTTTGCAAACGATTACTATGCCTTGCTGCCTCAGCCCTCTCACTTGCTGCTCATAATGAACCTGATATGAAATATTTAGCTGACATGTGGAGTGCCAATCTGATTATTTTGCCATTGAAGGTTTAGTCTGACACAAATTATATTAAGATATTAATTGTCTAGTGAGCAAGCCCATCAGTTGCCCCTGATTAATTACATAGTTGGGGAACTAAACAATGGTAATGCTTTAAATTATCTGAGTGATCCAACATCTATTGATAAATCCTTGATTGCTTGCATTAAATCTGCTTTGTTGGCTCGCAATGAAGAGCAGCAGAAAGTAGTATAACTGGAGAACAGAGATCGAAGTGAATGGGAATGGCAGGAACCGAGTTCCAATACTCTATTGTTCTTGTTAATAGCTACACTCCATTATACAACCATTTTAACAGTCCCAAAATTATTCTTCTTGACATTTTTGAAGCATACCTTCCTTCCACTCAATCTTCTTTCAAAGCAAAGAATATCATCTGGGCTTCTGCTGAGCTGCTAAAAAGCAAAACAATGTGTAAGGGATAATTAAGAGCTGGAATAAAAAGGCCTCAAATCAGCTACATCTAAACTGAAATTTATTTTAACTGAAGAGAACACAAAACACAAGAGGATTCCCTTCTTTTGACAATCCCAGGTCCCCGAATCCCTTAACATTTGTTTTTTCCTCATGATAGCACCACCCAAATCGCTCTGGGGTCATGAGCCTGATGCTTTTTTGTTACACTTCTACATGTGCTAAATACTACATGAATTCGCTCACTGGTACTTACTGAGGAATATGCATGTGTCCATTTTGTCCGATGGACCTAGATTCGAACATTCATTTTCTTATTTTCTGTCCCGAATATGAGCATATTCTGATATCCACTTTTATCCTGTTGGCGGGGAATGCTGGATACTGCCAATGCAGACTAACATTCCTAAATTTGCTTTTGGTTGGTTAACCGAGCGTGGTCTGGTCTCTACTTAATTATTTGACAGTTGCAATTGCCGGTGTACTGGTTGGGGTGCAAAAAACACACAGGAACTGTCCCTATTTGTATACCCTGCAGACCACTTACACGGTCACATACAGAATTCTTACATGGGATTAGCACCCAGCTTGAAATGTGCGGAAAAGTGTCGTCATATGCCTAGGGACCACAATTGCATGCCTTTTTTGCTATTAACTGGTATTTCCTTCATATGTGAGGAATTTACACCATATACACAGTTACTGACATCATATGTTCAATTAAATACTCCAGTCCTCGCACCATATGCTAGGTACCACCATTGTATGGTCAGCTACTCACACATAATGCTTTACAGGTACAGCAAATATTGCTGCCATATGTACAGGTAACTGCTCTCAAAGCCCAGGTACTGACATTTGCGTCCATGCCTACCAAAGGCAAACATGCACTCTCGCCCCATGCACATGTGCATGCTTACCTCCATGAACATTTATATTTGTATACATAACTGTGAATGTTCTTAGTAACATTTGCAAATGTTTAGAGGGAAGGAAGTGCACTTACCGCTGATGAATAAATTGTGCCCAGGGTGGTGGTGCGAGGGACTCTGTTCAAGAAAGGGCTTCGGTTCAATGAGTGTGATCTGTTCCCTGAAGATGGCCTCCTTACTGGGGTTGATGGTTTTGCAGAAAAGGGGCGCTGTTCCGAGGTGTGGGACTGTGAAGTCATAGCCGATATTGAACGAGGGCAACTCACAGAGCGCCTTATAGGAGCTGTGGAGGGTGATGATGAAGATGAGTAAGGTGGAGCCTTTACATTTTTAAGGGGTGGCTTCCAATGCATTCTGCCTGGATAAGGAAACAAATCAAACTCAGAAAATCATTACATTCAGCCCCAGATAAACCCCAGTGACATTTATCTCAGTGTCATGCAATCGACACCTAGAGCTGGCACACATGCTGAAGATCTCCTTTAGCAACATTTCCTAGAACCGATGGCCTGTTCCTGGTCGCCTGAAGAAAATCTATTGTCTGGTTGAAGGCAACAAATAGTAGCAGAACCATTAGTAATCTGCTTGTGCAGCTTGACAATGCTGTGTGCTCATCACCCAATGCAATAGCAGGTACACTGCTGCCTGATGGAGATCATGAGAGAAGCATGCCAGCATTAGGGACATACTCATTCAAGGCAGCTTGCCCAGACTGGGCGCTGAAACAAGGGTTATTTTGTTAAACTTGGCAGTGTTCCTGATAGGGAATGAGCTGTGTTGCCTCATGCTTTAGACAGGATAATGACAGGCACTCAAGAGCAGTGGCTGGAAACAGTATAACAATAAAATGACTTGAGAGAACATGCAAATAAGTTGATAGTTGACTTCATTGAAATGGTAACAATTTTTATTGTGGGAGAATTAAGTGCCTTGCAACTGCATGCATCAGTTCAGACTTGGCAGGATATGCAGATGCCAACAATTGTAAACGTCAGCACTTAGTACAAATTTACATTTTTATTCATGTCAAACCAGTTAGGAAAGTACAATTTAAGATGCTAAGATGTACGGGAGGGTACTTATGAACTGCTTCCCCCGGCCTGCTCAATACGTAAACCGCAACATTCACTTAATGGGTTCGGAATCAAGGATTTAAACACCACGAATGACGGCTAAAGTGACACATGCAAAGTTACAATTGGGGAAGAAAATCAAAAATTATACTATGTGTTGACTACTAAAATGATAACCTGCATCAAAAGAGAAAGGTGGCAGGAAAATGGTTAACCAAGAAGAAAGAGAGCCACGTGGAGTAGGAAGGAGAGATACACTTGCTGCTATAAAATGTAAATGAACACATACTGTCAAATTAAGCAAGCATGTTTCTGTAAATATACACATGCAAAGTATAGAGGTAACAAACAAAGCGAATTCTTAGGAAGGTTCTAATAAAAAACACATATTTGGACCACAACGAAAATATAGATGCACTACAGAGTAGCAGTGATTTAAAGCATATTGGAATAAGCTGCTGGGGAAAACCTGAGAAATGGGTCTTCCTTATCATCTCTATAGTAACCCCGCTCGTGTCATCCTTTTGGTAAAAATAATTGGTTCATGGAGAACAGTCCAACTCCCTTGCCGTCATTACTTGTGAAAAGGTTGTTTATCTAGATGCTAGATGCAGAGGATGCCAGGAAGAGCAAACCCAAGGAAACCAAGATTGCAAATGCACTGTAGTGCTTCTCTTGAAGTCTGGGACCAGATGTTCCATGCGCTGCAGGTAGGAAACACAAGGACTAGCAACCCAGCTTCACGGTACAGGAGCTGATAGCTCCACTTTCCTATGCCGAGCTGGCACCTTCTGTCAAGGAAAAGGTAAGCCTCCAAAACTATTTCTAAAACAAATGCACTTTTTGTTAAATGCCAGATTTGTTTTCGTCCGTGTTTCTACTACGTCTGCAGCGTGCTACATTAAATCATACTAAGCACAATGTTTGGTGGTCCTTAAGCCACTCACCGTCACAAATAATGACATTTGGGGGCATGGTTAGTAGACATAGCTCTCTATGTTCTGTGACAAATCAACAACAGTCCATTAAAATCAAAGCAATCGTGAGTGAGAGGGAAGGCGAGAGGGGGTTGGGGCTGTCTCCTGAGTCAAACTGAAAGAACATAGTTCCTAGCACAGAAAGAAAAGTAGTACAACCAGTGTGAGTAGCAGACCCCATCAGGCAACACCGAGGGTATGGACGATTAGTAGACAAGGGTGCTAGAAAAGATGCGCAGTGGTGAAATAGTGGCAGACAGGAGGAGGCTTTTACCGAAGTAGGAGACAGGGGGTGTAGATTAGAGAGCAAGAGCCAGGAGAGCAATAGATGGTGATGTGGCGTGTGGTTCTGTTGATGCCATGCTTAGGTCAGAGGGGTGGCCATGACAGCCGAAGGTGAGTTCACTGGATTACTGCGAGAAGAGCACTTCTACAGGAGTTGGCCATATGGTGAGGGTAGTGAGAAGTGTGAACTAAACCGCCCTGCGCCCTACCCAAAGTATCAGAAAAGGCCAGCAGGAAAGAGACCACAGTAAGTTAGAGACATGAACCTGCAAGGAGAAAGTACGAATTATGCCCACAATCGGGTCTCCAAAGGTTGGCTCCCAAGAACAATAGATTGATTTATTACCCACAGAGTGATCTGCACTGGACGTCTTAATAGAAACAATAATATTGAGCAGAAAGAAAGCAGGAAGTGGCTACTCTTGCTACAGCATGAAAAATCAGACCGTCAACAATAGCAGGGAAGCCAGTGCTGCATTACCACACTGGAATACATTTCTGGGTGGTGATACATTTCTACCAAACAATGCTTGTGATGTAGTCCTGAGCTGTGCTTCATAAAGTGAGCGTCAGAAAACTATAAGAATCAGGGGAGAGAAAAAGCTAAGACTGGGACAGCTCGAAAGAGAGAATACTAAGACGCTAGTAGATACTACCCACATCCCAAAGAAAGGTAACAACATGAAACAGATAGCAGTCAAGTTTGATAAAGACCAGAGGTGGAAAGAATAAGATTCTGTCCCACAAAGTTCCATAATTAGTAGCCAGGCAACATGCCTGACTACTCATGAGGGGATCCTAAAAGCAAAGAGGAACATAAAAGCCGAACTGTACTACTGAAAGTGGCAAGAGATTACGTGGACAATACAATAGATTACAACGCTCCCCACATTGGAACAATGGCACATTGACGGAACAGTGGATGTGGAAAGAACTGGAGGGTCAGTGCTGCAGGACAATGCCAAAGCAGATGTTTCACTCACTAATAAGCTCATAACAAAAGTAACATGACTACAGGCCAAATTGATGGCAGCATGAAACAGAAAGTGACATCAACAGAGGAGAAGACCCTAGGACAATGGCCAAATGCATAGTCAGGCCTTAAGAGCATATTTGCTATGTTTCATTAAATACAAAGAAAGGGGGGAGTTCATACAGAAGGCTAGAGAGAGCAAACCCACATTGACAAACCAAGAGGTGTCCATTCAACAGAACCAGTCAAAGGATATGTTATGAAGTCACTTCTAAGGGAGGGCCTGGAAGGTGTGCAGGGAGCTCTGGGGTCCAGGAGAAGCCACCCTCTAGGTGATGTGACCCTAGGCAGTGGTATATGAGGGATTCTTCAGAGTTCACACAGCCACCCCTCACAGCCCGCTGCCGTCACTTCAGGAAAGCCATCCCTTTGCAGGTCACAAGATGTACAGTATTGGGGGGCAGAGAAGGGTTCCCAATAAGAAGGCAGCTGGTTTGTAGCATGAACAAGGGACAGAAGAACTATAAGAAGATATTTGTAAAAGAGGTATTACACCCAGGGTGTGTGCTACTACCCTAAAGCTCAGTGTGCACGACCACTGGTGGCACAGGAGAATTGTTTGGCGTGTACAAAAGCATAGCAGTCTATGAGTAGAGCATGGATGGGAGCCAAAGAAAAAGCAGCAGCTTGTGAACCTGGATGAGCTGCTCACCTACTGATTATGGGAAGGGAAACAAAATAGTGGCAGCACGCGGAGATGGGAGTGCTGGGCTGCCATACCTGGTTCAAAGAGGGCGACTGGCATATTACACAGCCTATTAGGAACACACAACAAATGAATTAAGTAAGCATTACGGAAGAAACCTATGCCCAATGCAATCCAAGGACAGAGTGCTAATCGGGGAACTGGCCCACCAATCACAGAGTTTGTTGGGGAATCTAGAACCAGCCACACACAGTATAAAAAGGAAGCAGAAGCAATCTAGCTACATCGGAGTAGGAGGAGGAGAGTCAAGCACATGGCTGAGCCCACTAGCATAGTCCCTGAGAAGGATTAGACATCAAGTAGAGATTGATGTAATGTGCCTGCACAGGGCTATAACCCTTGAAGCTGGCAAGGGCCAACTATCATTAGAGCGAGCCGCATTTTAATTAGCATGCTGATGGTCCTGAGGCCAGCAGAGGTTGGCGAACGAGAGTGACAGGAAGAGAGAAAACCCAAGAGGAAGACAGAAGACAGGCATCTCTACCATGCTGGGGATTAAGCCTGACAGGTGCTGGCAATCTTCAGAGACAAGTCAGAGCCTATTATGGCATGAAACACTCGGGCGGCAGGAGATATCCCTGCTGCTTTCGACTGAAGGAGTCCCCTAGGAGAGGGATCATATACCACTACGAATGTACTGTGACCACACCTCCATCCCAGAGACCAAGAAAGAAGTGTGTGTGTGTGTGTGCCTTGAATATCCTGATACTGTTAGTGAACTGAAGGGCATTTCCAAGGTGCAAAAAATCTAAAGTGTTGCATTGTACAGCGAAGCAGGCAATCCTTTCTTTACAGTGAAATAATATAACTACATCCAATTGGTACATGTGTGGAGTGCTCTGTTCCTTCCCTCTCTTGTGACAGATGTCAGGGGCAAGGTAACTATGCTGAGAGATGTGTGTCGCCAACTAACACATAGGGCCTCATTACAAATCGCCCGGTATGGAAACAACGGTGGTGCCACGCCTGGCGATCACAACTCCTGCAGGTGGGAGGTGATGTTCCCGTCAGGTCTGACCTGGCGGGTTTAACACCGCCCGCCTGCAGGCGGACGAGGAAACACCGGCAGCATTACGAGATGCTGCCGGTGTTTCCATGATCCCCATTCCCATCGAGTCCCGTAAGACTCAATGGGAATGGGGATTAACACCATTCCGCCTCCGTGATTCCCGGAAAACTGGGGTTGTAATGCCCCGGTAATTCCGGGAATCACGGAGGCGGAATGGTAATACGAGTCCGGCGGTAACCAGGTGGTTTTACCGCCGCGGTTACCGCCGGACTCGTAATGAGGCCCATAGAAAGGTTGAGTACCATGTGCCCTCTACAAAAACATTGCGACAGTCTATCGTGCAACCAAATGCCTTCACTGAGGCAATCTGTATTTACTATGATTCTATGAAAAAAATAACATTCAGGGAACCAAGACAGGAAAAGTGTGGGAAATATGCAAAGCATTATGGAGAGAACTTTGCAGAACATAAAGTGCTCCTAACACAAAGAGGTGAAAAATAAACGAACAAACCTACTAATTAAATAAGGTAAATTGAATATAAAAGCTAGATCCTACGAATTCCCAAAAAGGTACAACGAATTCAAAGGTTAGAAATGGATTAAACACTCTTTACTCAGCAAGTGCAGTTACCTTTCCATAAAGCTGAAATATGTGGATAAGTGGAGGAGGAAGAAGCTCCTTACATTTATAATGATTTTAAATGAAGGTACAAACATCAAACCCGAGATAGGACCAACACAAGGGAGATTTCCATATAGGGAATAAAGGCAAAACACTTTTTTAGAGGCTCCCATCAAAGATTATATGCATCGGAAGATGACCCTCGTTATGAAAAGTTGGATAAAAGATGTCTAACATTCAAAGCTAGCGACAGCAAGGTCCAACTTCTGAAGAATTTGATAGTGCATTTAAAGGTTTCCAGGCATAGATGGTTTTCCACCAGGTAGTAAAACCTATAAAAATGAAGCTTTTGTACCAGCTAATCAAACTGCAGTGTGACATAAAGGACCTGATCACGAGTTGGGCAGTAGCCTTTCAATGCAACGGTAACGGTATTACTGCTGCACCCACTGCCAACCGGTGGGTGTGCTGCTAACGCTAAGAAAGTTGGGTGGTATTACAGCTCAGATACCGCCCAACTCGTGATGAGGCCCATAAGCTACAAGGGTGCCACTTCAAAGTATCACCCGAAAAAGGGCAAAGGTCCAAGACTGCCGAAGTTACAGGTCATTTCTCTTGAATGTAAACCTAAATAACCCCACAACAACTCTGGCAGGTAGGTTCAGCTAGCAGGGAGGTCCCTTATAAGATATTTTACGATATGATATTTTATTTATATCGCGCTCATACACAGGTGTTTCCTACACAGAGATTAGGTGTTTTATACCCAGAGATTAGGTACAGGCGGGGGCTCCTCCCCAGCGAGTGTTCCCTGTTCCAGGACGCATCGGCCATCCAGCGCCTCATGAATACAGCCGCTGAGATCAGACGTCTAAACGGAGCCACCAAAAGAACACCAGCTCGCCTGTGCTCCCAGAGGCTGCCTGGAACAGCGGGGGCCGCCTGGTGAGTAAAGACCCAACTGCACAGTCCACCTCCCCTCTAATTCCAGGCCACTTCAAGCCTGCTTTCACCTCCTGGGGCACACCGGCCCACAACAAAACCATAATCAGGTCCCCTGTGGAAAAAAAGAGGGAACATTTACTACTGACAACAATTGAAAACTCCTGGGTTCACATATGAAGAAAGAAGCGAGACGTATGCAGACAGCTGAGGGAGCTACCTAATAAGGAATCAAACATCAGCAAACTCTCAGGGAAAACAGCTTTTTTCACTTATCCTCCCATGCACTGAACTTTTGGCTGGCCTGCTGGTGCTAGCGGGGGCAAACGCAACTAAGAGCTGAACTTACAAGATCCGAAGGGCTAGCCACATCACAAGCCCTACACGGAATACAGCCCACCTCGATCTATGGCCGCATCCTAAAGTCTGCTTATCATCAGCCTATTCCTGAGGCGCCCCTGCCCAACTAGCAGAGCTCGACAGACATCTCCTCGCCCGGAAAGGTCACACTGATGACCACAACGACAAGGCCTAAGGGAGCCGCACCAGCGGTGTTGGGACGTCCCGCCTAAAGGTAAGCCAGCTCCACCTGACCAATAACGCCTCTTCTACAAGGCCTGCGTTGATAAGCAGCCAGCAACATAGCCCTAAATAGGGGTTTCGCCCCCTTCTCTCTTCCTGGGGCGCCCAGCCCATTCAGCTATTCCCCCCTCTGCCCCCCCGCCAGCTATCAGACACCCAGTGGGTACTGGCTACCTCCGCAGCGCTTGGCCACCCGCTGCTGAAAAGAAAACTTCCTGCAGCTGCATTCTACCCAACGAGAGCATCGAACGAAGGCATAGTGCACTCACCAACTTAAAGAGCTGCTAGGGGCGATCCCAGTGACCTTCACCTGGCTGCTCCTGCTAGTCAAAAACAAACACCTCAACACTTGCCCCCTCCCTTTCAACAGGAACCCACCATGGCTAAGCAAGCAAAGGCCAATAAAAACGCGGACATCTCCACAATGCTATTGGCAACCGACAAGGCCAAGAAAACCGATACCCCTCTCAAGATAGCCCCACAAAAGACAGCATACGACAAAGAATCACTAGCAACCAAAGAGGACATCCACGCCTTCATGGCATACATCACAACAGAATTCAGATCATGCATGACGGAACTCACCACAAAACTTGAACATCCCAACCAAAGGGTTACAGAAGTGGAACAGCGTATGGGGGAAATTGAGGATCGTTCTCAGGACCGGTTAACATCAATGGGGGAGTTCCAACGCTTGATCCGGTCCCTGCAGGATAGGTGTGAGATTCTAGAGTTCAAACAGGAGGACTTGGAAAACAGGGCCCTTCGCAACAATCGTCGAATCCGGGGTATTCCAGCCTCTATCCCGGACAAAGATCTCCCTGAATATGTGGGAACTTTTCTCAGGCCCCCCTCCCCCACGTAGACAGACCGTTGCTTCTAATGGACCGCACCCATAGACTGCGCCCTCGACAAGGGGTGACAACAGATTCCCCTCCTGATGTGATAACCAGAGTGCACTTCTTTACAACCAAGGAAGCCATCCCAGAGATAAGTTGCACCCGAGACTAACTATCCTTCCAGGACCTCTCACTACTCACTTTACAAAAAAAGAACCCTTCAAAACCACCAGATTCGATACAGGTGGCTCTTTCCCACAGCTCTTCAGTTCACCCACAATGGATCCCTCCGTAGAATTAACCATCTGGAAGACGCTGAGAAAATCCTACACTCAGGCTCCCCGGAAGGCGCCACAGCATATACAATAACCGACAATAATGGTGAAGTTCCAGCCTCCCCAACAAAATCCAAAGGGACTTCCTGGTCCCGAGTCCCAAGATACGGAAAAGGAAATGACTACCTGCATGCTCCTCACACGCATATGGTGAATCTTCGCCCTCCTCGGGTCTTCCGGAACCCCCAGATTGCCCTACCGAAAACACCAACTCTTCAGCTTTTTAAGATAAGTCTAGCTGCGTGCATCCCACGGCTCATGCCCATTTCCAAGGCAGAGACCATCAATGAGTCCTTGGAATGACTTTTTCATGCAGTTGCCAGACCCCACCACGTTGGCAGAGTGCATGGCTATGGCCACACTGGCCAAGGGGGGTCTGTTCCTGAAACCCCAGGCCCCCCCATGTTGTATAAGTTGGGGCCCTCCCATTGGAGACCCCGTTTAAAAGTTCAGAGACCAGCAGTCGCAACTCCTCTATAATGGCGGCTAGTCCTCCTCCCTCCCCAGCGATGGACCCCCCCCCACGGCTCTTGAACTCTCTGATTTATCTCTCTCAACGTCAAGGGCCTGAACTCCCCGGCTAAACGTAAATCGATCATCGATCGACTCCTAGACGAAGACACAGGTGTGGCTAGGCTACAGGAGACCCACCTGCTCCCGGGGGATTTTGGCCGTGTTAGATCCAAAGACTTCCCATTGCAGTTCCTGGCCCCGGATGGCACCAAAAAAGGAGGGACGGCGATCCTCTTCCGAAAGGGCCTAGACCCGCAGACCTTAAACACCAAAATAGATCCAGAAGGCTGCTATGTGGCAATCAAGTGCCTCCTATTGGGCCAACTCTACACGCTAGTCTCCGCCTACGCTCCTAACGTGGGCCAGACGGCCTCCTACGACTCCCTGGGCGCAACCCTCTCAGCCTTCTCAGAAGGGTTGACGGCAATTGGAGGTGACTTCAACAGTGTCCCGGACCCTACGAAAGACAAGTCACACCCCCCTCCTCCAAAGATCTTAACACAGCCCTGGGAATCCTGTGCCTCTTCAGAACACTGGATGTGGTCCATCCTACAGAGAGGGACTTTTCATTTTACTCATACATCCACAGGACCTTCTCCAGAATTGACCTCCTCCTAACCTCTCCGCAAACTCTGGCTTACGCCAATGAAATCTTGATTGGAACAAGCACCCTTTCAGACCACGCACCAGTAACCCTGGAACTCCGAGCCCACCAGGCTACATACCCTCCACCGTGCTGCTGGTGGGCTTTATTTGACCCACTTCTCAACGATATGCCCCTGAGAGAGATGGGAAAACAACAGAGAAAAACAACAATTGGTGGCAGACCACCTGGCCCAGGCGATGTCCCCCACTCCTAGAGACGAAAGCAAACAAAGGGAGTACCTACAAATAAAACAACGCTACCCCACCTGAAGGAGTCAGCCCAAATAAACCTTGACACACCTATCACGAACGAGGAAGTTGAAGAGTTGAAGAAGTTATTAAAACCCTCAGAGCACGGGTCCCAGGGCCCGACAGGTTCTCAGCAAAATTCTATAAAATATTCCGACTGCAACTGGTGGCCCCTACGGTCGCCCTCTTTAACTCCTTCAGGGACTCGGGCACGGTCACTCCCTCGATGGCAGAATCCATCACAATCTTGTTGCCCAAGCCGGGAAAAGACCCGAAAGACCCAGCCTTGTACAGACAAATTGCCCTGATGAACACTGACGCTAACATCTATTCGTAAATCCTGGCAAACCGCCTTGCAGCCATCCTGCCCGAAATAATCCACCCAGACCAATCGGGCTTCATCGTCAACAGATCGACGGGAGATAACGTCCGCAGAGTCCTGAACCTGATTTACCTTGCAATCGGAAATCCAGAAACTAGTCCTGGTGGCCCTGGATGCTATCAAAGCATTCGACAGGGTGGACTGGACCTTCCTAAGCCAAACCATGGAAGCCTTTCACATCGCACCCATGTTCCAGAAGATGGTCCTCCTTCGAGTCAATGGTGCCTCTCCACCCCGATATCACTTGGGTAAGGGACCTGGCAGGGATGCCCGCTATCCCCATTACTCTTTGCCATGGTGATGGAGCCATTTGCCCAGAGGATCAGAGCCAATCCCAACAACAAAGGCCCTCAGATCGGCCTCACCCAACACAAAATAGCCCTCTATGCAGACGACGTCCTGATTACTCTCACGGAACCCGCTCGCTCCCTACGTCATGCCCTGACAGAAATAGACAACTATAGGAAAGTCACAGGCTTCTCCATTAACTACCACAAATCAGTAGCCTTTGGGTCCGGTCTGTCGCCGAGCGACCGAGAGGCCATCTCCTCACTATGCCCTGCAAATGGAGTGAAAACGCTATCTGCCCCAACTTCCAGTGCTATGCGGACGATAACCAGCTCATTTTCAGGCTACCCTCGGCCTCCTCCTCTCCTTCCCTCATCTCTGACTATCTGTCTGCTATCCAGGAATGGTGTGCCGCCAATGACCTTTGCCTTAATGCCAGTAAGTCTGAGATTCTACTTATCGGCACAATCACTCCCTCCTTCCCTGCAGCTCTCTGGCCGGCCTCCCTTGGCCCCCTTCCTGCTCCTACCTGCAAGGCAAAAAACCTCGGGGTCATCTTCGACTCCACACTCTCCTTCTCTCCTCATATATCAGACATCTCTAAGAAGTCACACTACCAGCTGCACCTCCTCAGAGGTATTCTTCCCTTCCTCTCCTTCCCCCAGAAGCTCACTGTCTCCCGAGCCCTGGTTCTCTCAAAGCTGGACTACTGTAACAGCCTCTATCTTAATCTGCCTGCCTCCACTCTCCGCCCTCTGCAACTCATCTAGAACAGAACTGCGAGACTTGTCCTTGGACTCAAGCCCAGGGACCGTATCTCTCCAGGACTGAAATCTCTACACTGGCTCCCAGTGGCTGCGAGGATTAAGTTCAAAACCCTCTGCATTGTCCACAAGGCCTTCTGGGGCCTGGGGCCCAAATACCTTCAACTCTCTCTTCCTAAATATCTTCCTTCCCGAGCCCTTCGCTCATCCGTCTCCAACTCCCTCAGGGTCAGCCGCTTCTCGAAGCAACGAGCTGGGGGTAGATCTCTCTCTGCAGCAGGGGCCTCCCTCTGGAACAGCCTTCCTGCCTCCCTGAAACTTGTGGAGAACCACCTCCAGTTCCGGAAGCACCTCAAAACCTTCCTCTTTGCTTCTGCTTTCTCTCTCCCTCTCCCCTGCTGAACAGCTTTAATTCTTCACTGAATCTGCTCTGAATCTGCAACTGGGCCACTCTCAGTGACCTCGGTCCAGGGCCCAGCCACTCTCCACTTTCACTGCCTCCCTGGCACCCCCCTGCACTGCGGGACTGTCACTGTATCCTTACAGCCCCCCCTTCCCAGCACTTGTTCTGCATCTACCTTGCACTTGCCACCAGCTGGCCTTATTTATTATTTTTTACGCTACTTACCTTGTACTGCACTTCCCCCCCTCCCCTTCCCCTTGCACTTTTCCCTTCCCCCCACGCCTGCACTTGCGCGATCTGAATGACACCTGGCCTAGTAGGATCGTTGTCTGTCTTCCCCTTGTTTCCCCCCCCTGCCTTGTCGCACCTTGAAACACTTGTGTATAGGCGCGTTGCAAATGCCATATCATATCATATCATATCCCCTACCTGGGAGTCCAGATCCCGGCAGACCCTAAAGCAGTTTATCAAGTAAACTTCCACCCACTCTTTCGCGAACTAGAAAAAGACCTGAAGAGATGGGCAACGCAGGAAATCTCCCTAATGGGGCACATCACAGCGAGCAAGCTGAATCTCCTCCTAGACTCCTATATGCATGCTCTGCTCTCCCAGGAACATTTCCGCCAGACGCACTTCAAGGACTCCAGAGGAAACTGCTCCAATTTATCTGGAAAGGCAAAAAGGCCTGAATCCCCGTAAGAACAATGCTGGGAAACGCTGGCCTGGGAGGACTGGGAGTCCCTGATCTTCAGACTACTAAATAGCGGCCCAACTAGCCCACATTCATGCCTGGCTACTGTCCTTGGGGCGCCCCAGATGGGTGGAAATAGAACAATCCCGGCTGCCTCTTCCTCTACGTTTCCTTCCACACACGCCACCCCATCTCTGACAAAACAGAGATGAACTCCTACTTTCCACCAAACACACGTTAAAAGCATGGGACTGGGCACGGCGGCGACAAAAGATCCCGAAGGGCTTTAGCCCCTTCTCCCCGGTCTGTATGAACCCCTCTTTTGCCCCCAGAACCAATCCCCATAACTTTAGGAAATGGATAAGGGGAGGCTTAGAGTCACTGGGCCAACTTTTCACGGAAGGTTATCCGCAAACATTTGAACAATGTAAAGAGACCTTTCGACTGAAAGAAACAGACAGGTTTACCTATATTCAACTTTGACACTGGTGCTCCCAACCACAAACCCAGGAAGCAGCAACGCGCACGCCAATGCCACTTGAACTAACGTTGCTAGATCTCCCGACCCGGGGAAGGATCTCAGTCCTATATAAACGCTTTTCAGGAGACTTCCTCAGCTTCAAAACCCAAGCAATGGCCCAATGGGAGGCAGACCTAGGGCATCCGTTAACTGACCAGAACTGGGTGGATATTTGGTCACAAACTCATTCAGCGTCTTCCTGCATCACAAACCAAGAATGTGCATACAAACTCCTATTACGGTGGTATTACCCGCATAAGATTCCATCACATAAATCAGGCCCGGAGTCCTGCCTGCTGGAGACAATGTGGACAGCCTGGTTCCTTTTACCACATGTGGTGGTCGTGTCCAAAGGCGCAGCTTTTGTGGTCCCAATGCGTGACCACGTTCGCAGACATCACCCAGAAGGCAATCCCACTGGAACCTGAAACCATCCTTCTGGGTGCCCCAGTCCCGGGATGCTACTGGGATCAGGAAGAATGGCCACACTCTTGACTCAATGCCTCCAGGCAGCGCAGATTGTGGTGGCTCGTACCTGGAAGACTGTTGAAGGACCACTGATGGCGCTGTGGTGGGGAAAATGTGGGACATTCTGATTGCAGAAAAGATAACAGCGGCCAGAGCCGGGACTCTGCACCACTACCAGGAAACCATTTCTAAATTATAACCAGAGGTTCCCGGCCATAACCCTCCTACCCGGAACACCGCCAGAGTTCTGGAAGGGACAGAAACGAAGTGAGCGGAAGAAGAAGAAGCATAGGGTGGCTGGGCAGGGGAGAGCGGGAGGGGTTGAGGGCCGACTGCCATGCGCTGGTTTTGCTTGTAATGTTTTCACTGTGCTCGGTTGCAAAAATAATCATAGTTTAAAAAAATGAAATGTACTCTCAGGCCACACACTCATTAAGACTACAGAGGTTGCTTACAGGCTGCACATACGTTGAGTAAAAACCCAGACGGGGCCATGCCCAGCTCTAAGTGATATTTCTCCTGGGTTGGAAGCTAGTTTAGTGGACCTTGCACAAATAACCATAGTTAAGGCCGCAGCTGTAGAAAGAATGGTCTGGGTTGATATAAAAAACGGATAAAAGTCAATCCAGTAACAAGAGTACCTAACTTGGGTCACGAAATATATAATAGGAAACCGGCAGTAATACTACAATCAAAGCAAACAAACTATGTGATATATACACACAGATGATAATTGAGCATTAAAGTACATTTTTAGAAACTGCTTTCATCTTAAAAGACCAGACTGTTGTAGATTTTAGCACATATCATCCTTCCTAGGAAAACTCAAGTTAGCAGCCAAAGGAGAAGTGTCAAACATTCCTCTAGAAAAGGACATAAGGGCACCTATGCAACGAGAGAGGAGCAGCGGACTGAGGTTATGCTATAATTTTTAGACTAAACATACAGAGATCCGGCGTTGAAAATTACAATAATTGAATATGACATTGGCAAAGTCGTGATAGGCAGAATCGTTTGTAGAGTACTTGTCACTGACAGTTTTCTTAACTGACATAGCATGTACTACACCGCTTCTCAGTGTGGCGGTAGACACAAACTGCACTGACCATGACCAAGGTTTAAGCCATGCTCAACTTGTCAATTCATAACCAGAGCATTAGTAGTGTAAAGGAGTGGACACAGACACTAAACATTGCCAGTGCTCTACCATTTTTTGTATATAAATGTAGACGGTTAGGACCTAAAATGGCATTCAATTAAAACAAACTAATAATAATTTTAACAGTTCTACACAAACACACTTTACATCTTAACCAAGGAGGGAAGGCAGGGCGGTCATGCTCAAAATAGGAGTAAATTGCGTGGAGGTGACCATTTGCACACAAGTGAAAAGGGAACTCTGTGCAATTTTGAACTGGTCCACCACATAGTGGAAATGCTAAGTGTTAGGCAGACACTCCTTTAATCTTCACTTGAAATGCAAATGCGAGGAGAACAGTTTGCAGAAAGGCACACATGGGAAACAGCTAGTCATACATGTAGGGACAGTGATTATACTCGAGCGCATTGCAGGTGTTGAGAGAACCATAAAATAAAATCACCACATGCTGCATAATTTATGAAAGAATACTGGAAGGAGAGTATCAGCGATGTAGATTGTTATAATGGGAAAGAAAACCTTTAATACCCCATATTACGATTTTTTGTTAATAAAGAGTGAAGTAAAATTAATAATATTAAGAGCTTTGTTAGGGGCAATATCACTAAATTAAAGCCCAGAATGCTGTAGTACCTGTGTGGGAAAGGGGACAGATCAGCAGCGCCCAGCCACACCCACGCCAATGCCAAATAGCTTAGATTCCTTCAGGTGTGCAATACCATTTGACGACTAATTGCCAGATGTGCATGAGAGTGAATCTGGTAGCATTGCACGAGGATGAAGGGAATAGTTTCTTACCTGTAACTCCATTTCTCCAGCATTGGTATCTTTCATGGATTCACATGCTTAGAATATTCCCCGTCGTCAGGCTGGGAATCCCCGGTACATTATATAGACCCTTTCCCGTAGGAAAACTTTTTCGACGCTTATGCGTCCTATCCACCTCGTTTTGTATCATGCGTGCCCGCGCCGTCAGGACGCCATGATATAAATACAGGACCCGCCCCCGCGCTCCCTCAGATTTCAGCCCCCAAAGTAGTGGGGGAACCAGTTTGCATGGCCAGGGGAGGCAGGCGGGCGCATGTGAATCCATGAAAGATACCAATGCTGGAGAAATGGAGTTACAGGTAAGAAACTATTCCCTTCTCCAGCATTGGATCTTTCATGGATTCACATGCTTAGAATAGATTACATAGCAGTACCATCCCGAAAAGAGGAGGCGTGCATGCAAACTCACATACTTTCCTCACAATGCCCGTTCCCTAAGGTCGTGTACCCATCAGCAATTGTTAACATAGAAAACGAACAATATTCAATCATAATTGCAACAAGATCTAACCCCTCAACCGGGGCTTACCTTATTGGAATAGGTGTCGAAGCACCGCCTGTCCCATCCGAGTATCTTCGGCATGTTGTTGTGACAGGCAGTAATGGCGGGTAAAAGTGTGTGTAGCCGCCCAGGTAGCCGCCATGCAGATGTCCCCCAGAGGGACTCCAGACCACAGCGCCGTCGACGATGCCGCCGCTCTAGTTGAATGAGCTCTTGGGCGTCGCAGAAGAGGCTTCCCAGCCTTGGAATGGCAGTACGAAATGGTAGACGATACCCATCTTGACAGTCCTTGCTTTGAAATGGCTTTGCCTTTAGCACCCAAACCATAGGCCACGAACAATTGCCTCGTTTTCCTGAAAGGTTGCGTGCGATGAAGATAAAACTTGAGAGCCCTTTTCACGTCTAATGTGTGTAACGTGCGCACCACTCCCGAGTATGGCTCTGGAAAAAACGTAGGTAAGACAATAGAGGAATGTTTATGGAACACTGAAGGAGCTTTCGGTATGAACTGTGGGTTAGTGGCAAGGACCACCTTGTTCTTGAAAAATCTTACGTATGGTGGGTCTACCATTAGAGCTTGGATTTCCGAAATACGTCGGGCTGAAGTGATGGCCACCAGGAAGGCCAATTTCCACGACAAAACTTTAGAGACGATGACGACATTGGTTCAAAAGGAGGTTTCATAAGAGACGCTAACACCAGATTGAGGCTCCACACCGGAGGAAATCTCTTCTCGGGAGGGAAACTCCTGAACAAACCTTTAAGGAAGTGCTTAATCAGGCGGTCGCTGAATAATGGTGCGGAATGCCGTTGACGCGTAAACCTGGAGATGGCGGCCAGGTGTACTTTTATCGACGACACCGATAAGCCCTTTTGAGCTAAGAACAGCAAGTATGGAAGGAGCTGTTCCGGCGTAATGGACTGCGGAACCAAACCTGGTTGATCCACACACCACTGACAGAAACTCCTCCATTTGTACGAGTATGAAGTGTTTGTGGAAGGTGCTCTTGCCGCTTGCAGAATACGACGACACTCCTCCGGAATCGTTAGCTGACCAAATTCGGCGAAGTCAGGAGCCAGGCCGTCAACTTGAGGCTGTCCGGGTCGTGATGCCAAACGGTACCCTCCTGTCGAGACAGAAGGTTGGGGAACTTCCTGAACCTCATTGGCTCCGCCGCCGCTATGTGCAGCAGGTCTGAAAACCACACCTGTCTGGCCCAATACGGGGCCACCAGAATCACCCGACATGGGTACTTGAGGATCCATTGCAACGTCCTCCGGATAAGAGGAAATGGAGGGAATGCGTACAGGAATTTGTTCGTCCATGGGAAGGAGAACGCATCCCCCAGTGAGCCCTGCTGAGGCCATCTGCTTGCATACTGCGGGCATTTCCTGTTGTCCTTCGTTGCGAACAGATTGATGGAAGGATGTCCCCACTTCTTGAATACATGTTGTAGTTGCTGGTCGTTCAGCACCCATTCGTGAACTTCGTTCATTTCCCTGCTGAGGGCATCTGCCTCCACATTTCTCACACCTGGCAGGTGGAACGCCAAGATTAGCATGTTGTGTTGCAGGGCCCAATGCCAGATTTTCTGTGCCTCCATCGACAGGGACCTGGAACGTGTTCCTCCTTGTTTCCTTAGGTAAAACATTGTAGTCGTGTTGTCCGTCATGACACGCACCACAGAGTCTCTCAGTTGAGGAAGAAAAGATTTTAGAGCCCACCGCACTGCTCTCAGTTCTAGCAGGTTGATATGCAGGGAGGACTCTTGTAACGACCACCGGCCTTGTACCTGTTACGTATCCAGATGAGCTCCCCATCCGCTCAGCGATGCATCCGTCACCACCGTCTTCTGGAACTCCGGTTCCACCAGAGGCATTCCTTTCGTTAAATGAGTAGAAACTCTCCACCAACAGAGTGCTTGTACCAGTTGTTCGTCGATGACCAGTCTGTCGGACCAGCGACCTTGGCTCTGCGCCCAACGGTCCGCTAGAAATTCCTGGCAAGGCCTCATAAACAGACGGCAGTTGTTTATCAACGGAATGCAGGATGACATGGTCCCTAGCAGGGACATGTATTTGCGCACCGACACCCTGGTACCGCATCTCCATTCCGACGCCTTGCTTTGTAGCTTCTGTATTCTTTCGCTGGATGGTCTTACAAGGCTTGTGTGCGTATGAAACTCCGCTCCTAGAAAGACCAAGGTCCTCGAAGGCTCTACTGAGGACTTGCTGAAGTTTATCGCGAAGCCCAGTTCCTGTAAGAGGGACATCGTGGCCCCCAGACTGTTTCGTGTTTGTTCCATGGACGAACCTCTGACCAGCCAGTCGTCTAGATAGGGATAGACATGGTGACCGTCCTTCCTTAAATGGGCCGCTATAGGGGCCAAACACTTGGTGAACGTCCTGGGGGAGGACTTGAGACTGAACGGGAGGACCTTGAACTGAAAATGCTTTCGCCCGACGACGAACCTTAAATATCTCCTGTGTCGTGGACGTATTGGGATATGAAAATATGCGTCTTGAAGGTCTAGCGACGACAGATAATCCATGGGTTGCACTGACCTGATAACCTCCTGGAGCTTTAGCATTTTGAATTTTGAGCTCTTTAGCCATTTGTTGAGTACCCTCAGGTCGAGAATGGGCCTCCATTTTCCATTTGGCTTCTTGACAACGAAGAACCGGGAATAAACCCCTTTTCCTTCCTGTGCCACAGGAACCCGTTCTACCGCTCCTTTTTGCAGCATAAGCGCCACCTCTTGTCTTAGAACTCGAAGGTGGGGCTGGGCCAAAAACACTGGCGGAAGACTTGGAGGTATGTTTTTGAATTGCAGCGCATGACCCATGCGAATCGTGTCCAGAACCCATCGATCTGTGGTGATGCATTTCCATTGGTCGATATGATGAGAGACTCGACCCCCCAGGACGTTCCGAAGGCCGTCATTGGTTGCTGGTTTGCTTGTCCTTCGTCAACGAGGGACCCGAGCCGCGTCGTCTGGAGGCTTGATAATCTCTGCCTCTACGTGCCGACTGGGATGCCCGTCTGTAACCTTGTGAGGAGTATGAGGGCCTGTTAAATCCACGGTCCCTAGAGGCTCCAAAGCGGGAGTTTCCGGAAGCACCCCTGAAGGGGCAAAAAGAGCGAAAACTTCTACCTGTCTGGAGGGCGCCGAGAGACCTAGCGGTATCCGTGTCTTCTTTCATCCCCTTCAAGGCTTCATCTACCTTGTCTCCAAACAGATGTTCTCCTTCACATGGCATGTCTAGGACTTTGTATTGGACTTCAGGTCTAAAAGTAGTACATTTGAGCCACGCTTGTCGACGTAGAACTACGCCATGATTGATTTGTTTGAACCCAGACTCTGCTAGGTCCACCGCAATATTAATTGCATGGTTCGAGGCCTCCTCACCATCTCGTACTAGCAACATGGCTGCTTTTCGATGTTCTTCCGGCAGATGTTCTAGGATAGGGGCTAGTTTATGCCACATCTCCCTATCGTATCGTGATACAATCGCCAAGGAGTTGGCTGCTCTTACCGTCGTGGTGCCGACTGAGAGCACCTTTTTTCCAAAGGCGTCCTGCCTCCTGGCCTCGCTTTCTGGTGGGGTTGAACATTTTTGCTGTACTCTGGCCTTCCTAGCCGCTGCCGCCGATACCCCAGAGTCTGACAGAGGCTGTGATGTTAGACATTTTGGAGTGGACTCCGGAGCTTTAAACTTTTTCTCAATACGCCCCTTAATAGCCGGTTCCGAGAACGGATGACGCATCGTCTTGAGGCTTTCTTGCCACACGTGGTCCAGGATTGGGATGGCAAATACCGATTTCCTCCTTTGACCCATGTGATCAAAAAGAAAACAGTCTTTCTTTTGCTCCTCAGGAATTAAGCCGAACTCGGAACACGCTTTTCCCATCATTGCATGGAAGGCTCCCACATCATCCGGAGGAGATGGTTGTGCCTGGCTCCTCGTAGACGCTACCTCTACATCCGAATTCCATGTTGGGTCTCTCGACGGTGACAGGGAAATGTCCGACCCTGAGTCACCTCGTATAGAATCGGACTCCGATAGCTCACCCTCCTCCTGCACTCGAGGACGATCCTTCACCACCTGGGAGGCCGACGGGCTTTTGGTCGTCGAGCGAGCTGCTTGAGCTTGTTCGTCGACGGAAGGTGCAGAAAATATCAACGATGAAGTGCCAGGCTGAGGGATCTGCGTATCCAGACGCTGCAGGAGCTTCTGAAGTGTATTAAGCACATCCAGAGACAAAACCGTCTGGGGGGTCAGCAACGTCGAGGATAGAGGGACCACACCCCCACTCGCACTCGTCGTCGACGTATTGGAAGGCCGTAAGCCCAAGTCCGACGGCCGCATAACCATGCCACATTCTCCTTCCACCGACGACACCGACAAGGCCGTGTCTGGCTGCAGTAGGACCTCAGGGGGGGCCGGGTCACAAACCTCCGGCTGCCAGGCCATAGATTGAGTCACCGTCGACGAAGGAATCCCCACCGCTGCTGCCTGAATAGTAATAGGCATCGTCAGCGACACCGGGGTCGACGAGCAAGTAGCCGGCACCGAGCCTTTAGACTTCGTAGCTGATTTCGTTGCCGACTTCCCTGCCGAAGCGTCTCGACTCACGGAAGACCTAGGACGGTCCCCTGAGGAGGATTTTGATGCCGCTTGCCTCTCCGTCTTAGAGGATGAGGAGGAGGAGGACTTTTTGTGTGATGAGGAAGACCCAGCATGCTTCCCCGTATGCTTGTCCGCAGGGCATTTTTCGACGGGCCGCACCTTCTTCGAGGGAGGTTCCGACTTGCTCCTGGAGGCCGTGGAGCCAACTTCTGATGCCGGATAGGCACCCGCTCCGTCGTTAAGCCAGTCGACCAACCTTCTTTTCAGGTTTTTAAGGGTTTTTTGGGAGAAACCCTGGCATATCTCGCATGTATCCGCCGTGTGGTGCGGGTGGAGACAGTAGATACAATCCATGTGGGCATCACCTTCATAGACTTTTTTGAGTCCACATGTCACACAAGGACGAAATAAAGCTTTTCCGGACATATTTGTTCCAGAATGTAACGTCGCCGAAGCGAAAATACAACCTAATTTCGATTAGCAGTAACCACGAGGATCCCACTACTTTGAAAGACGGTTGAAATCTGAGGGAGCGCGGGGGCGGGTCCTGTATTTATATCATGGCGTCCTGACGGCGCGGGCACGCATGATACAAAACGAGGTGGATAGGACGCATAAGCGTCGAAAAAGTTTTCCTACGGGAAAGGGTCTATATAATGTACCGGGGATTCCCAGCCTGACAACGGGGAATATTCTAAGCATGTGAATCCATGAAAGATCCAATGCTGGAGAATATTATTTAGTGAGAGTGTTCATACGTGAGAAAATTGCACTGAGCAAGGAAATGAAGTCACAATTTGCACACACAAAAAAAGTATTTTATGTGTGTGCACTGAACTGACCACTGCGAGCTATGGCTTTTGGCTGTGCTTGCTCCGAATGCAGTGGTCATGCGTGTGCAGCAGGTGCCTTGACCCTTGTAGAATCACTGGGAGGCACCTCACACAGCAATATTGGCCATTTATTGGGGATATTTTGGAAACCAGATACTGGCGAAATGTGTGGATGAAATGGTAATTTTGCCCTATATAAAAAGGATATCTCCGAAGGTCACTCTCAAGTATAGTATGATAGGAAATCAGAGATCAAGGATGTTAGACCATGTTAACAGTTATATGTCTTAAAAAGGGAATTCTGAAACCTATGGAAACAGAAAAGGATATGTAATAGAGATGCAGGTAATTGCCGGCAGGTGTGTGGCAATGCAGAAGCATTCCTGAATATGGGTTTGACTGTAGGGAGCTTTGCATCCGTTAGGGCTATATTTGTTATCTAGTAAAGAAGGTCAGCAACATTAAACTGAACAGGGATCTCTGCATGGCTCTACTGGGTCAACTGAGGTGGTTGGGAGTGTGAGATGCAGCACAAAGAAAGTAGTATAGCAATGCCTGAACCATGAGAATGTCTGTCATCATGACCTATTGGTGGACTAAAATGGCAGATGGTAAAAATAATTTGTTGGAAGCGCTCGTTCAAGTGGTATTGGACAATTAAGAAAAAGCATGAAAAAGAAATATAACTATCGGAAGCTTTTAGACAAAGAATAGATGGTGATGTAACCAATTATTGTTGATTCGCTCGCTATGGGAGAGAGACGACGACGTAAAGAGAATTAAACACTGTAACACAAGGGACAAGGAAGACAAAGGCAGATGTGCACAGGCCATAAGCAAGGACGGAGATCCATTAAATGACAAAAGGGTAGGTACAAAAGAATGAGCTAGACAAATTTTGCGGTTAATGCTCACTTGACTAACAGATCCAAGGATATAGAAAAAAGCAAATAAACGCAATTATCGGCTGTTCACTTTCATAGATAGGAGCCATGACAGCTAGTTGACCTAAATGCATTCTATAAGCTCAGAAGCATATGGAATGTTCTTGGTACTTTCCACATTACTACTGTCTACAGCAGCTCTCCACCTTGTTATCCAGGTATCCTGGGACAAAAGTGTCATAGGTTCAACCAGGAAGGAAGTGACAATGGAAGGAAGCCAGGAGCCACTGGAGCTGAACATGTTTCTATTTTAATCATATGACTAGCCTGTCTGTTATTTGCCACACCACTAATCCCCTCTAGTGTATCTCTTATAATAAAACATTACATGCAAGCTAGGTTATGCCTGTGTATCGTCTGGTGTTTTCTCCACAACGCGCCATTTCAGTGGTCGTATGATCTGGGCTTTCTTTCTGTTAGCGGCACAACCCCCACAGACCGTTGGCTTTCAGGTGGGGAGTCACGGTTGGGGAAGGATGGACATGCTAAATTGTGCCCCCTTGGGACCTTTTGCTTTACCCATACTTTGTGGTCTGCAGAAGCAACCCAGGATGCTTGAATTAGGTTCTTTTTGAGGGTGGGCATTTACTTGCATACAGTTTGTGCTGCACTGTGGGGATCTTACTCTGGGTGGGATAGTCATGACTTGGGATCTTTTTATTCATTTAGTGCAGGTTACGCAAGGACCCCTCCCCATGTACAGTCTTCCTCCCGCCCGTTACACTGGATCCTCGGGGGTACCTTGCATGGATTGGCAACCCTCTTGGTGGGAGGAGGGGAACCAAAGCACACCTCATAATGAATTTTGCGGTATTGAAATTACATCAATAATATACAAGAATTACACTTTTTTTATACATGGTGTCTCATGAGAGGGAATTCGAGACAACCAATATCTGTTTCTTTGGAGAGGGCAGGAATCGTAAGGCTTTTCTGGAGCCTGGTGTTTTTTCTAATGCTGCCTCTATTTTGTGTGGGTTTCTAACTGCTAATGTGGGTTATTGAATATTCAGGCCCATCCTCTTTTTTTGGGGGGGAGGGCCTTGAGTTGAGCTGTTAGTTTGGGCATAGTGTGTGGTTGGGTGGAAAGCAGGGATTGAGGAGGCTGCTGGCCATGCCACCACGCCCTGCCACTAAGTTGCTCCAGCCACCACCAGTTTTCTCACCTTCCAGGAGGATACCCAAGGACTCCAGGCCAGCCCCTGGCAGAGAGCATTGAGGAGGCCACTCAGTTGCTGAACCCACCACCAGTTTTTGCATGTTCCAAGCAGCTACCTAAGGGCTCAGTGCAAGCTCCATGCAGACAGCAATAAGGAGGTTGCTGTTCACGTGGCCAGGCCCTGCCAACAAGGTGCTCCGCCCACCACCACTACTACACCTCCTAAATGACTATATGTCGAGTTCCCACCCAAAGTGTTGCATTGAGGCAACCAGCAGGTGGTGGTGGATGATGCCTTCCAAATCACGGATACGGGTGACTCATGCCTCCTCATTCTCCATGACCTCTCAGCCGCATTTAACACCGTCAACCACTGCATACTCCCCTCCCTCCATGCCAAAAGGATGGTATTATCTTGCACTGTCCTGAATTGGTTTACCTCCTACCTCTTGAGTAGACACCCGCCCATCCAGATGAACAAGTTGCATTCTTTTTTTTAAAACATTTTTTTTTACATATTCAAACAAACAAAACCAATACAAACCAAACTGCTCACCTTATGCCACCCCCCTTGCGAGCCTATTTGTTCCACTCACTCTGTTTCTGCCACGCGTGGTGGGGTCTCATTTTCCATGGATTCTGTCAGATCTTGTATCGTTCCAAACAATTCCGCTATCAACGATTTCCATGCCATCAGGGTTCCCACCTCTTCCTCTCCCCCAATGTTACTTGCCTCTAGCCATACCATGGTCTCCGCCTCCGCCAACTTCTGCAACTCCACCACACCTCCACCCGTGGTCTATGACATGTCTTCCATCCCATGGCAATCCTTCTTTTTGCGAGCACATGCTTAAGTTTCTGAGATCTGGGGAACCCCCCCAGCAAGCAGGCCCAGGCTGAATCTATAATAATAGTGACCCCCCTTTCCGCTAGTTTCCGCGCTACTTCACCCCAGAAGCGCTCAATCACTGGGCATGACCAGAACATGTGTACCATGTCAGCCTGTTCTCCGTCGCATTTGGGACATGTTTGTCGTCCGGCATTTTCAAACCTCGATATCCTCAGAGGAGTCATGTATGCCCTGTGCATATAGTTGTTTCTGTTTTAGTCTCGCATTCCTTGACACCTTCTTATGGTGCCCCAGGGCACGTTCCCACATCCCATCCTCTATCGGGGCTCCCACTTCCACTTCCCAGTCTAGTCTCAATTGCATTAATTCTTTCCCGACCTTAGACATCATCATCTCGTACAATCTAGAGATCTCATGCCCTCCCTCCGTAATGGTTACCAGTCAAATGGTCGAAAACATTTGGTCGAATTTGGTCGACACCATTTGGGCGAATGCCAAATGGTCGAATTTTTTTTTTTTTTTTTTTTACCCATTTGTTGGTTTTTTTTGGGGGGGTCCCCCCCCCAACCCCCTTTTTTTTCTTTTTTATTTTTTTACCCCACACAAAAACCCACAAAACACATATATATATATAAAAAAAAAAAAATTCGACCATTTGGCATTCGACCAAATGGTGTCGACCAAATTGCAGTCGACCAGTTTGTTGTCGACCAGTTGACTGGACACCCTCCGTAATATCATATATCGTGTCTATGGTAGCATCTGGTTCTTCTTCTAGTACTGTTTCAGGCCATGTTTTCTTAATTCTCTGCACCATTCTATGATATGTGATATACTGGCCCACGTGTAACCCCTTTTCCTCTCCCAGATCTTCAAAATTTATGATAGTCCCCTCCCGCCAGACATCTCCCATCGTTACCAGAACAAGTTGCATTCTTAATGACTCCCAGTACCCAAAGGCTCCTTCCTCTGATCAATCCTTTTTAACCTCTGCATGGGGTTTCTTGGCACACTTCTCAAAGATCCCGAAATAGCCATTAATCAATATCCCAACAATACTCAAATGTACATATGAGTAAAAAGCAGGCAGGAAATCAGTCATCTCCGCTATTATCAAGACATCATCCAGTCCTGGATGTCAACTGCCTGCCTCAAACTTAACCCTTTCATGACTGAATGTGTCATCATTGGTCCCCCTACTAAACAACAACTTGTCCAACAATGGCTCAATGATATGCACCAAGGACGGATTCTAGGATTTAGCAAAATCCTTAGGTTTCACTAATGGCGGCAGCCTGTCCTTCTTGAAAGAAGGCCCAAAGCCTGGCTCCAAATCTCCACACTTCCCAAAATCAAACCTGTCATCCCAACTCCAAGACTGTAGTGCAGGCCCTTGTGCTGTCGCACAGGGATGGGGGAAATGCCCTCCGGAAGGGGCTCCCAGCTGCTCACTTGTCTACCCTAAAAGCAGTCCATGCAGCATGTCGTATTGCAGGTGTGAGAAAATGTGTCTGAAACTGTTCTAGACTGCATGCATCATCTGCAAAACAGTCAAAATAAGCACACAAGCGTCCCTGGTGGCTACACTCCACACATCTGGTGGCACACGCTCATCACACAGCAAATCGGCCAATCAGCTTGAATCACAACTTGTCTGCAAAGAGAAGACCCGCAAACAAGCCTTCTCATCACACATTCACCCTCTGGAACTCTATTCTGGTATCGGCTCGAAATGCCCCCACAATTCTCCAATTTCGCACATCTCTCAAAATGTGGCTTTTTCAACAACACATGACCAAGGACTAATTCAAAAGGACACCCATATCGATGCACAGAATACATTTCACAGCACTGCGCTATCTTAAAAGGTTGCAGCCCAAACGCTGGCTACCCACAACCTGTACAGTGCTCCACTGCTCTCAAGTTAGGCCTGCACTTTAAACAATAAAATACAAAAATAAAATACAGGGGGACTTCAGTGTCTAAAACCAATGCTGTATACTTGGTGAATTGTGGTAGTTCACACAGGAGCCATTCGGCTGGACTTGGTGATGTACAAATGAGACACGACCAGGGTCACAGGGTTGCCCAGTCGTCAATCAAGGTGGTCAGTCATTTTTTCGAAAAAAAAATAATCTCAAAAGACAATTTTGTCGAAAAAAAAAAGTTGAATTCCTTTTTTTTAAATTATATATATATTTTGGGGTCCGGGAATAAAAAAAAATGGGTAAAACAAAAAACAAAAAAATTAAAAAAGGGGGTTTGGGGGGGAACCCCCCGTTTCGATTAAAAAACGTATTAAAAAAAATGCAACTTTTTTTTTTCGACATTATTTTTTCGATAAAATGACATTTTTGAATTCGAAAGAATTACTATGAACCGTCAATCAAGATGTATTTGAAGTTTGTAACATGGAAAGCACCACTGTGAGAAACACAAGAATATTTTGTCTTATTTTAGCAGCCATGTAGCGCTGTTGGAGGAGATGCATCTAAAAGCTGATGTGGACAAAAAGCTAGCAGGGGTTGGGTAAAGAAGGTATTTTTACTCATTGTATGACTTCAGAACAATACGGCTTCATAAGAATCTGCCTAAACCTGTACTTTCCTCTGTCCACAATGGTGGGGGGAGGTGGTCTCAGTGAAGATTAGAGTCTAAGACAGTCTCATCCTTTATGTGTATGCACCATGTGTTCACAACAATCTCTTTTTGCATGGTGTCTCACAGCAGGCACCGTAGGAGCTCCTGGTAGTAGAGAAGACTTTAAAGATTGAATCAATACATTCCTATATAGGTCCCAACTCCAGAGCACAAGTAGGGCAGCCAAGGTGCAGTAAAGCCTGATGCAGGTGCATGCAATTCATAATATGCTGAGGTTACAGCACTCAACTGATAAATACTACACATTTTACTCCGCCGCTCATGGTTTGTTCCCAATGCTTGACTTGTTTTTAAATCAGCCCTGGTGGCACAAAACACCACTAATAACTAGATTGGAAACACATGTCATTGTGCACAGATCTAGCTATGAGTCACTCCCTGATCTGGTCCTTCAACTTGAACTTCAGCAATTTCAATCTCTGAGATGAGAGGCTTGCTGAATGTGGAAACATTCCACTTTACAAAGATCAACAGAAATAGAGAAGTTGGTACGGGAGACCTTTTAAGTGATATATTTGGTGCGTTTTAATGTGAGTGGCAAGCTGCAAGAGAAGGAAAGAAATCAAAAGACAAGAGTGGGATCTTTAGTACAAAGGGATTCTTGTTAATCTTTCAGGAACCAATGAGCATGGAAATTAACTCTGGGTAAGTCTCTCGCAACCAGGACTAATGTCTGGCAGAGGGACTCCCAGGACCCCCCTTGTTAATTTGCATATTTAAGTATCTTTGGGTCTCACCCTAAGTTGCTAGGGGAATCCAGATGTGGACCCCTTGCTCACTAGTCTTCGAGAGACACAGCTCCTCCCTACTGATGAGGTCCAACCAGACCGAAACACGTGTCTGGGGATAATGTTGGTACTCTTGTTCAGAGGAGAATTGCCTAGCATTTAGGTGCTGGACTGCCCCAGGGCAGGACAAAGACTGATATGTTTGGGATATTTCTTCTCTGTGAAAGATAGTGCGCTAAAGACTCTGGGTAAGTCTCTCGCAACCAGGACTAATGTCTGGCAGAGGGACTCCCAGCACCCCCCTTGTTAATTTGCATATTTAAGTAACTTTGGGTCTCACCCTAAGTTGCTAGGGGAATCCAGATGTGGACCCTTTGCTCACTATTCTTAGCAAGACAACTCCTCCCTACTGATGAGGTCCAACCAGGCCCAAACACGTGTCTGGGGATGCTGTTGGTACTCTTGTTCAGAGGATAATTGCCTAGCATTACGGTGCTGGACTGCCCCAGGGCAGGACAAAGACTGATATATTTGGGATATTTCTTCTCTGTGAAAGATAGTGAGCTAAAGATTCTGGGTAAGTCTCTCGCAACCAGGACTAATGTCTGGCAGAGGGACTCCCAGGACCCCCCTTGTTAATTTGCATATTTAAGTAACTTTGGGTCTCACCCTAAGTTGCTAGGGGAATCCAGACATGGACCCCTTGCTCACTATTCTTAGAGAAACACAGCTCCTCCCTACTGATGAGGTCCAACCAGACCGAAACATGTGTCTGGGGATGCTGTTGGTATTCTTGTTCAGAGGGGAATTGCCTAGCATTTCGGTGCTGGCCTGCCCCAGGGCAGGACAAAGACTGATATGTTTGGGATATTTCTTCTCTGTGAAAGATAGTGAGCCAAAGACTCTGGGTGAGTCTCTTGCAACCAGGACTAATGTCTGGCAGAGGGACTCCCAGGACCACCCTGGTTAATTTGCACCAATGAGCATGGGAAAAAGCTTCAGCATATGAAGTATGAACGGAAAGAAATGCTGGCTGACAGAGTGATGAATATGCCATGTTCAGGCTCCAAATAAACTAAACAAGGGGCGTGAAGTGGCAGGTGTCTGGCCTGCAGATTCGGATGTATGGAAATTGAGCATGTGATACCAGCAATTCAGGTGTCCACTGGGAATGTGCCATGTTTCCCAATGATGATAAATATAGAATTTGTTAACTTTGATCACAGCATTTACCGTTCTGTTAGTATCTTTGTCCGATGCACAAACCTCTGGATGGAGTTGGTGTCGGCATCTGGCTAAAGACGACATTGCTTATTTAAACAGTGGGAAAATCCCAAGTCCGGATGGCCTTTATACAGAGTTTTATAAGGGCCAGGGGAAGTCGACCATTGAGGTACAACCAGCAATGCTGCTTGATCATCTCCACAGGTGGGCTTCCTGAGACATGTTGTCATGTTATCATTAGCCTCTTGCTGGAGGAAAATTTGATTACTGGTTGTAGAACTTATGGGTCGATTACTTATAGGTCGATTACCCTGCTGAATATTGACATTAAAGTGTTTTCTAAAATACTGGGCAAAATATTGGAGAGGCTCATGGTTAAGCAGAAACATGAAAACTAGAGTGGCTATGTACCACAGACCAAGCAAAAGGGGAGAACCTTGGCGGAATCAGTGACAATTGATGTTGTTGTATGTAGCATAAGCCATCGGCAGGGTTTTTGAAGTCTAAGAAGAGAAGGGTTTTGGAAAAGGCTTCCTGGGGATAGCAAGTCTCACGTATGCCGAAAGCTTTGGTTCTGATAAATGCCCTGACCTAGATTTCCTTCAAGCTGAAACGGGAGATGTGACAGGGGTGCCTGCTGTCACCACGTCTGTTTATCTCAGTGATGAAGCCTTTGGTGGCATCTCTCTAGGCACGGCAGAGGGGAAGGGACTGACCTATGGAAGTGTCATTCAGAATCTCTAGTTCCATGTCTATTATCTGCTCATGCTGATGGAAAATGTACTGACTTCATTGAATGCACTCTTGGAGGTGATTGAGCATTTTGGAGCAGGGTAGGGATACTGTAGTCATTGTAACAAGTCAGCGGTCCTCCTCGACTCGAAAAAGTGCCTCAAAAGTGACTGAAGTGCCTGGGGATCTGGCTACAGCCATTAAAAATAGTCACTGTAGTGACTAGAGTACTCAATGTACCCTTTCCTCCATCCTTGTGGGCGTCCCCCAACATGAGTACGGTACCGGAACCTTTGTAAGCAAAACATTGAGCTACCCCTTTAAATTTGGTGTAGCGCGCAGGGGCCCTGCGAGCCCCCACCAACCGACACCTCACCTTAGTCCCCTTTGAACACATCAGACGCTTAGATACCTGGCTACGCCTATTAAATATTGGCCATTGGCATATTAGCGGGGGAAGGCGGGTGGGACGTATGGAGGAAAGGGAACTATGGACTATGAGTACTCTAGTCACTACGGTGAGTAACTTGAATCACTCATACATCCCGTCCCCTTTCCTTCAACCTTGTGGGTGATTCCACAGAACAATAAAATAGGGTGGAGCTGTGATAACCTGCCGCATATCTAGGATAAAGCAAAAAGGTTCTTCAGAACCGCCTGACCAAACTCTGCATCGCATCTAGAGCTGGTGTCTTGTGAGTAGTGCTTACAGAAGTATGACAGAGTGGCACAAGTAGTCGCCTTGCTGATGACATCCCAAGAAGCATGTCTCTGAAACGCAAAAGCTGTGGCCTTGGTTCTGACCACATGGGCATGAATCCCCTCAGGAACACGTCTGTCCATGGCCGTGTACGCCTCCGAAATGGCCTGAACTAACCAACAGGCGATGGAAGCCTTGGAAGCCCAGAGAGCCGGGGGAGGAACCCCCAAAAGTCACAAACAATGCCTCGGACTTCCTGAAGGATTTCGTCCAAGATAGATAAAAACGGAGGACCCTCTTGAGGTCCAAAGAATGCAGTGCCCTCTCTGCCTCTGACTGCGGGTTCGGGAAGAACACTGGCAGGCAGATCTCTTGATTCAGATGGAATAGAGAGACCACCATGGGCAAGAAGTTTGGGTGAGTGCGCAAGATGACCTTGTCGTCGTGAAACGTTGTGGAGGGCTCCCACGAGGACAGTGCCTGGAGCTCGCTAACCCTGCGTGCCGAGGTGAGAGCCACCAGTAAGGCTGTCTTTAGTGTCACCAAGCATATGTCTACAGAGGCCATGGGCTCGAAAGTTTTGCTCTGCAAAGCTGCAAGAACCACATTGAGGTTCCAGACAGGGTGCCCTTGAAATTCTGAGGGGGAGGTGGAGGTGGGGGACAGTGCAGGTGTGCGGGGGACCAAGTGTGCCCAGTCAGTAGAGGCTAGGGTAAGTGCAGAGAGAGCCACTCTCTTGGGTCACTGAGCAAGAGCAGTGATGATGCATAGTACATAGCCAGGAGGCAAGTACGAGAGGACTGGCGGGGGTGCCAGGGACTGTTAGGCAGAATCCTGTGCAGTTCCCTTGGGGAACACTGCAAAAAGATTAAGACTACAAGAGTAAGCAGTAAACCCAATTGGTGGCAGTCTGCACCACCCAGATTTACCTGGTAGATGTGGCTGAGCAGTCAGACTTCCCTCAAGAGTAGGGCAGTATATAAAGTATACACAATAGGTCTAAGAACACAGTAGAGCAAACAAACACTGACCATAGCTTTGTATCAAAAGTATACAATTATTTATTTAAAACACACTTTAGGAAATACACTAGCACTCTAAATCAAAAACAAGTTAAAACACAGTCAGGTAAAGTATAGACACCTCCCTTGATAACTATTAAACAAGTCAAAGTTAAAACACCACTATTTGTTAAAACAGATGTGAGCGCGTAACCTAGATGGCACTCCAATAGTTAAGTTAAAGGGAGAGAAAAAGGCAGGGCATAAAAATAAAACAGTTCTCAACACTTTTAGAAGTTCAAAGCAAGGGAGTAAAGGCAGTATACACTGTAGAGCCAACGTTCATAGGCCAGGCCCACTTTAAATGGAGCAAAGCGAAATGTGCCCATGATCACACAGTTTAAAATGCACTAAAAGTCTTTGTAGAACGTTCAAAAGAGATTGGGGTGATTCAAGAAGTAAAGTTAGAAGGTCTGGGGCCAACCCAGTTGGAAAGCCAAGGATTTAAGGGTCACCTTGGGCAAATCGAAGAAAGGGGGGCCAGGCAGAACACAGTACCTTAAAGAGAGAGGAAGCTCCAGCGGTGGCAGTTGTTCCTGGCAGTGGTTGGAGTTCATTGTTTCGACCAGGGGACGAGAGGATCTCGTCGAGGAGGAAACGTGGAGTCGTTGCACTGCCCAGGGATGAAACCAGCCACGGAGTTCGTCGGTTAAAAGGTGCGTTCCTTTTATTCACGGTCAAAGTGGTGAAGCTTGGCTATCCGGCCGCTGGGGTGCTGGGAACGGGCGATTCGACCTAGAGACGTCATTGGAAGGCGAAAGGGGCAAACTGGTTGATCCCACCAGCTCAAAGGAAGAAGACTCGTCCAGCAGAAGATCTTCTCTTGTCATTGGGAAAGTGGTGAGTTCGTTGCAGCAGGGCTCCACCGGTGGTGTCATTGTTGCAGATGGCTCAGCATCTTCCCTCTTCGGATTCTTAGGTCCTGTGGCGACTTCTGAAGTTCCAGTCCCAAAGGCTCTGCTTTTATGCAGAAAAATCCCCAATCCCTAGCTGTCACTCAAACATGCTAAGTGGTGAGCCGGGCGGCTCACCACTGGGCAAATCAGAATAGAGTGCGACTTGGGTTGCTAAGGCAACGCAGTCCAGGGTGCCAATTCCCCTGCCCACACATCCTGTGGAACCCAGACAGAGTGGCACCATTTGGAGGGCTTCTGGGGAGAAGCCCGCCAAAATAGTGGAACAAAGGACTCGACGTTGGTTAGAGTTACAGAGACGGACACGAATGCCATTTTAGAAAAGAGTTCTGGCAAAAAGACCCAACCGTTGATTTAATATTAAATAAATAAACCGGCGGTATCTTTAACATTGCACCAAAAAGTGGTGCGTTTAAAATCAATGGGAAAATCCCATGGGAAATATTCTGGTGGAATATTTTCCGTGGTAACCACTGCCACCAGCCAGAAACTCGACAAGGGGGTCTGGACAGTGCCCTCATGAAAACAGACCCAGGGGCAAACAAATTAACCCCTTCCAGTACTTCCACACTATGATGGTTTGTACTGGTTCTGTTCACAATTTTGGTCTAGTAAAGTCAATGGTGACTTTGCATGCCCTGGGAGACAGTAGTCAGTCCCATGGTATGGAGTCTATGTTTGGGGGTCACTATGACACCCCTGTGTTACTGCACTGAGGGTGTTGTGTAACACACATATAAAAATAGATGATACCCTATGGAGTGAAAGACCCCATAGCCCATAAGCACATACAAAGTCAAAGACATACCTCAAATCATGCCTAAGAGTGGGAGGAAAAGACTCTCACTCTTAGCAGGAGAAAAAAAACAAACCCCAAAAATCCAGCAAAGCTGCTGGGGGACTCGCTAGGTTTGGGAAATTAGCCTTATAAGAGAATTCTCCCTAACAGGGACCAGTGAAACTCTGAGGAACAACAGGCGGTCAGGCAGCAAGCTGTACTGAAAAGGAGGGAGGAAAGGGATAGAGCAGAGGGATAGGTTAGCAAGGGAGAGTGAAGGAAGAGGAGTGTTTTAAGGAGTTTTTGGAACTTAAGGAGATCAGGCTCAAGACGGAGGGAGGCAAGGAGGCTATTCCAGAGGGAGGCCCCTGCTGAAGATAAAAATCTCCCACCAAGTTTCTGCTTGGAGAACCGGCTCACTCACAGAAGGTTGGAGGTAGTGGTGTGTAGGGCTTGGGAAGGACAGTATTTAGGTAGGCATTGTTGCAGATACGTAGGTCTGGGGCCCCAGAAAGCCTTGTGGGCAATGCAAAGGGTCTTGAACTTGATTCTTGCAGCCACAGGGAGTCAGTTGAGGGATTTCAGCGCCGGAGAGATGAAGTCCCTGGGCTTGAGGCCAAGGATAAGTCTCACGTTTCTGTTTTGGATGAGTTGCAGACGGCGCAGAGCGGAGGCAGGGAGGTTAAGAAAGAGGCTGTTGCACAAGTCAAGCCTTGAGAGAACCAGGGCTCTGGAGACAGTGAGCCACTGGGGGAAGGTGAGAAATGGAAGAGTACCTTTGAGTAAGTGCCACTGGTAGTTGGACTTCTTAGAGATGTCCGTAATGTGAGTGGAGAAGGAGAGAGTGCAATTGAAGATGAGTGAGAGCGGAAAGCGGGAGCAGGAGTCCCAATGCGCACAATCTTAATCTTACTGGCATTGAGGCAGAGGTTGTTTGCAGCGCACCATGACTGAATTGCGGACAGATATGAGCGAGGTAGAGGAGGTGGCAAAGGGTAGCCTGAAGTAGAGTTGCGTGTCATCCAAATAACGCTGGAAGTTAGAGATGAAAGTGGAAATCCCACGTGCCAAGGCAGCCATGTAGACATTGAAGAACCAGAGGGATAGGTTAGAGTCCTGGGGAACGCCACAGGTTAAGAGAGTGATAGAGGAGAGAAAGGACCCAAGTTCCACCTGAGATGGGCGTTCGAAGAGGAAGGAGGTTAACCAAACCAGAGCCTGACCTGTGATTCCCAGGGTGTCACAGACATGCGATCAGGATGTTGTGGTTTACCAAGTCAAAGGCAGAAGAGAGGTTGAGAAGAATGAGGCCAGAGTGAGTGTTAGTGTAGAGATTTGAGAGCAGGTCTTCACTGGTGTGCAGGAGAGCTATTTCTATGCCTCCGGATGCTCTAAAGCCAGACTGATGGTCGTGGACGCAACCAGCAGATTCAGTGTGGAGGGTGAGCTGAAAGATAGCCAGCTTCTCCAGGAGTTTTCCCAGGAATGGGGTGATAGAAATAGGGAGGTAGTTTGCCGAGAAATAGGGCGGTAGTTTGCCGGACTGGAGGGGTAGGCAGAGGGTTTCTGAAGCAGAGGGTGCACAAGGGAGTGCTTAAGAGACGTTGGAAAAACTCCAGTGGAAAAAGAGAGAGAAGGGAGTGGTCCATCCAAGTGAGACAGGTAGTTAGAGGGGTAGGTAGAGGGATGTCGGTGGAGATGAAAGCATCCAAAGTATGGCCCACTGTGTGCGTAGAGCCAGAGGGTAAGATAGAGAAGGTTGAAGAAGGGTCTTGAGGAGTCAGGAGAGGCCAGATGGATGTTGAGGTCCCCCAGCAGGATGAGTTGGGAGGAGGAGAGTAGAGAGGAGGTCAGGTCAGCCCATTTCGAGAGGAAGAGCGTGGACTGTCCCGGTGGCCGACAGAAGGTGGCCATAAGGAGCGAAGATTTAGGGGAGAGGGAGAGCCTGCAGACTAGGCACTCGACGGAGGAGTAAGCCTGAATGGGGATGATGGACACAGGTATCCATTCTGGGAAGATCAACGCCACTCCCCCCCTGACCCCATGGGCCTGGGCACAGAAAGGATCTTGTATCCTTCCGGTAGGAGTGTGTCAAAGCTTGTGACAGAGTCCTTGAACCATGTCTCAGTGATGGTGAGCACATCAAGATCCATGTGTTCAAGGAGGTTGCAAATGTCAGACGAGTGTTTGACAGCAGAGCGAGAGTTAAGCATGGTACCATGGAGCTGCTTGCCATCTTTGAGGGTCTTCCACTGGGGAGGAGGCGCAGGGGACGGTGGTCCCACCCCAAGGGTGGCAAGAGAGCCAAAGGGATAGTGGGGGACGGCGGAGGGGCCAAGGCCAAGACCGACAAGGGAGCCGGGACAGTGCGGCAAGGCAAGGGAACCTGTGCAGAGGAGGAGGAAGGCAGAGTGGGCAAGGGAGCGTGTGCAGAGGAGGGGGAAGGTACAGTAGTCAAGGGAGCCAGTGCAGTGGAGGAAGTGGGCACAGTAGGCAAGGGCTTTTTGCAGAGGAGGAAGTAGGCACAGTAGGCAAGGGAACCTGTGCAGAGGAGGAGGAAGGCACCATAGTCAAGGCAGCCTGTGCAGTGGAGGAAGTGGGCTCAGTAGGCAGGGAAGCCTGTACAGAGGAGGACGTAAGCACAGTAGGCAAGGGGGCCTGTGAAGAGGAGGGGAAGGCACAGTAGGCAAGGGTGCGCAGAGGAGGAAGTTAGGCACAGTAGGCAAGGGAGCCTGTCTGGAGGGAGAGGTAAGGTTAGAGAGGCGAGGGAGCAGCCTGTCGAACAGAAGGAGGTTGGGTTGAAGACCCTGAACCAAGATGGTTCCATTGCAACAGACATTTATGATGACTCTGGAAATGGTGAAGAGGTCAAGGGGAACCTCCCAGCAAGTGCCACCATTAATAGGAGAAGAGGAAAGCCAACCATGTAGCAAGTCCATAGGTCAGGTGAGTTAACGAAAAAGAGGATGGCTGTGAGAGTCTCTCTGGAGAAAGCCGTGACATAGGTGTCTGCTATAGGAATTCCTGGGTTGGAGCCCAGTAGGACCTTCTTAAGTTTCTCCCGGCCAGATTTAGTGATAGGAGATACAGAAGCTGTTAGAGAAGATAGGAGAGATAGACAGTGACATAGCTAGCTGCAGTGGGGAGGAGGACACTTACCAGGCTGATGTACTGAGGCACAAGGAGGATGGGTGGGGTGGAGAACAATGTGGGCGGGGGGACAGAGGGTAGGGCACACAGGGAAGTTCAATTTTTGCATACAATATGAAAACAACGCAGCCACTAGGCACAGCTCGATTAGATTTTAGCACACACTATGAAAACACAATGCAGCCACTGGGCACAGCCAGATTCAATTTTTTTAAGAGGTATTCGGAGTGGGAGTCCAGGTGAGACTGAGTGAGGGGTGGGACAGTCAAAGGAGAGGAGGTAGAGGATGAGTGATTTAGTTGAGGGAACTAACCTTCAGGGAGTGGCAAAAGAGAGAGTGTCCTGTTGTTTCCACTGGGCTCGGAAGGTGCAAATGATCTCCTCAGCTTCCAAGTGTTCATGTGGGGAGTGGAGAGGGGCCTCAGTCCCAGCCATGCAACGGACAGGGAACAGACAGGGCCTTAGATGTGGGCCTTTTATAGGCTGGGCCGGCTCCTGCCTCATGGTACACAAGATTGGACAATATAGAAGCAGGCAGCCAATCGATGAAGGACAAAGGCTCAGGCCCAGAGGGTGGCTCAACCCTATGTGTGGGCGGCCATCTTGGAAAGGCCAAGGCCGATTCAAACAAGAGGAAAGTTCTTTAGCATTTAAACTGAAATTCTGATGTTGTAGCCCAGATGCACCTCAAGGTAGGGGGTCCAGGCCCTTGTCACGAGCCCAATGGAAGAATCTAGGTAATTTACTCTTATACTGGGACCAAGAGGTTGGCCTCCTGCTGAAAGATGTCTCAGTTGTCATTCGAAAATTGAGCATGCTGAAACCTCAGCTGGTCAGAAACCAGGCCGCCAGCGCCAACTTGGCTGGGTCTGGATGCTCCACTGCGCTGCCCAGCTGCGTCAGGAATCCCCTGCTGGAGATCGGAAGGTGGACGGTACCCTGGGAGCACAACTGCTGCAGATCTGAAAACCAGGGTCTCAAAGGCTAGTGCGAAGCAATCATGGGGCGGGAACACATAACACTAGCAGCCTTGCCAACAGATCTGGAAGACATCTCCCAGAGACCACCAACCCCGTCCTGCTCATGAAGCAAGCTGGGACACTTGGAATTCAGAGGGGATGCGAACAAATCCAGGTCCATGAATCCGCAATGCTAGAACAGGGGCAACAAAGAGTCGCTGTGCAACTCCCACTCATAGTTGTTTAACCCCAAGCGGCTCAGCCGATCCGCTTCTGCATTGCTGTCCCCCGGGAGGTGGACTGCTGTAATCCAAATCCACTCCATCAGGGCCCATTCCCAGATCGATAACGCCTCCATGCAAAGGAGGGGGGGCAAGAGAGTCAGGTGCCACCCTGCTTGTTCAGGTAAGACATTGTATTAGAATTGTCCATCCTGACCAGAACCTAGCCATCCCTGATGAGGGGCAAAAACACCCTGAGTGCCAGGACCTCTCCCCTGAGCTCGAGCAGAATGATATGCAGGAGGGCTTTGGTCCTGGACCATGCACCATGAATCGCATAGACCTCCAGAGTAGCCCCCCAGCCCGAAAGGGAGAAGTCCTTTGACACCTTCAGGGTAGGCTCTGGTCGGGTGAAGGGGGAGCACACTAAAACATTGCCATCCATCAGCCACCAGTGAAGATCACGCAGAAGGAGAGGTGGTATTGGGACCGGTCCGACTGAGACCCCGTCTCCTGATCCCAATTGACCCCCAGGTGGAGCTGGAGGTGCCTCATCTTGAGGCGAGTGTGCTGTACAGGGAGCATGCAGGAGGCCATCAGGCCCAGAATGTGCTGGAACGACCATGGTGAGGTGGTCGTGGTGGCTAGAAAGTGCCCCACCGCCTTGTGTAGGGACGGAAGCCTCTCGGGTGTAGGAAACACCTGCCTAACGATAGTGCTCCAACGCACCACTAGGAAGACCAGGTCCTGAGATTGGCACAACTGTGACTTCCTCTGGTTGAGGGAGAACCCCAGCTGATGAAGGATATCAGCCAATCTCTGGCATGAGTGCCCCACCCTTTTGGGTATCCTCGCCCTCACCAGCCAATCGTCCAAAGAAGGGCACAGATAATGGCCCTCCAAGCGGAGAAGGCTACCCTCAGCAACTTCATGTAGACGAGAGGCTGAGTTAAGGCCAATGGGCAGCACCTTGTACTGAAAGTGCTACGATATAATCGTGAACCACAGAAACGGCCGATGCGATTGGTAAATGGGAACATGTAGGTACACATCCTTGCAGTCCAGTGAGCACATCCAGTCCCTTGCACACAGAGACTCAACTATATGTACAGGAGTAATCAGACAATGACTGATATGCAAATGAATATTTCCCATCTGTGAAAAGTACAGTGCGCAAAAAGCGTGTGCTGCAAACTCTCCTCTCAGAACAGGTTATCATGCCATGTTCTTTCTGGAGCCAAGCACCTGCTACCTTCTTTGAAATATGCGCAGGAGTAATCATCTTGAAGCGTTCCAGCGGTAAAGACAGATTTAGAAATGACAGGTCCAGGACAACCCTCTGTTAGGCAGAATTACATGCAGTACCCTTTGGGAACACTATACACAATTAAGACTACTGGTGTAAGCACAATCTCACCTTTGGCATAAGTCTGTACTACACAGTTTTGAGGTAGCGGGGCTGAGCAGCCAGGCTTATCTCAAGAGGGATATGAGCAGTACAAGGTGTTACACGAAGGACTTGCAATCACAGTGGTTCAAACAAACACTTACTCGAGGTTTCTTGGTAAAACAATATTAATTTATTTACACATTTAGTTAGAAAACATTCCACTAGTAATAAGCAGCTCAATATCACACTATAATACACTACAGTACCAATCCAATAAGTTTCTGAACAAGTTATGCTCCCCTGAAGTGGGAGCAAAATGGCACTTCAGTAACTTTCAAAAGGGATAGAAAGACCAAGGTTATAAGAATCAAACACAGTTACTTTCATAAGCAAGGCAAATAGTTTCAGTTCACTACAAGAGGCAGTTCAATACAATAGGCCTGGGCCAAAGTCAATGGATCAGTGTCTTGGATAGGATAACACAGTTCTGGTAGTAAACGGTTAAGTCTTTGCCAATGTTCTTAGAAGTAGTTTGCACGAAAAAGAGTTATAGGTCAGTTTAGGAGCAAACAAGACTCCAAAGTTGGGAAAGTTTCACAAACTTTCAGCGCGGCAAAGCAGTTTTCTCTACCACATTTGCACAGTACCTTTTGAATGAAGAAAAGCTGTAGCCAAGGCAGTTGTTCCTGGTAGTTCCTGCAGATCTTGCTGTTCCTGAGCCTCAATCATGGGGACAAGAGGGAGGACGTCGGGAGGTTCCTGCACTGCACGAGGAAGTATCCACAAGCTTGGCAAAACGTCGGTTTAAGGTGTCAGTGCATTAAAGTCCACAATCTGGTATCCTTCTCACTGGCTATCCGGTTTTCAACAGCACTCCATCAGCTTGTCTTCGGTTCTTTGTTCCAGTGGTCGAATCTGCCTTCCAAGTCCCTGAGACCTGCTTTTAAAAAGTTTTCTCCCATTCATTCCAGCCTAGCTGTCACTCCTTGCCAGACAGTCAGCCAGCCAATCACGCCAGAGTGCATTCAGGTCCCCTAGGAGACTAAGCACGGGGAGTTTCGGGCACCTCTCTCGCATCCTGTCCACCCCAGACACTCAGGCGCCAGAGAGGGGCTTCAGTACAGAAGCCTGTCAAAGGCCAACGAACAAAGTGACCAAACCTGGTTTGGTGCGCGGAGACAAACACCAGAAAGACCTTTCCAAAAAGAAATGGCGAAAAAAGTCAATGGGAACCTGTTTTTTACAGAGTGGGCTCAGACGCCATCTTGAAAAACATGGCTCGGGTGGATTTCAGCTACCGGAGTGTTAAAACGGGTCCCGTCGGGGGACATCATGGTAATACCACTGCCAACAGCCATTCTGAGAGGAAAGGGTAGCTTTTGAGGGCTGCATGAGTTTCATAGGCATAGGGACCACACACTAGGCATTCCCTTCAGCCCTCTGCTTAAGGCAGTGTGTGCTGGGTCTAGCAATTTAGAAAGACTAGCAAAGTCAATTTCACTTTACATTCACTGGGAGACAGTAGTCAGTCCCAGAGAAAGTATTTAAACCTTGGGAAGTCTAAAATACATTCCTGTGCCACTGCACTGAGGGTGCTGTGTGACACACAAGGAAAAGATTATGCCTATAGAGTTGTCTAAAACTCCATATCCAAAGAACACAAAAGTAAAACACACATCAAAATACATGAAAGTGTAGGAAAAAAAGGTTCACATTCTTCCCAGGTAAAAACTCAAGCCCTAGAAATCCAGCAAAGTTGCTTGGGGTCTCAAAAGGTAAGGAAAATCAGCACATTTATGATAATTCTCCTTAATACCCTCTGGCCAGCCTGGTTGTTCTTGGGTAACGCAAAATCCTGGAATAGTACCTGAAGCCCCTGTCTACAAGAGGTACCGCCTGCATCTCCAAGAGCGAAAGGACCTCCCGTAAAAGAGCAGGGGGCACAATGAGAAGATGGTAGAGGCAAAGGAAGAGGAAGACTGAAGGCCATGGATACAACGGATAGGATCCAGGGGTTGCTGAAACGATGCTTCCAGGTGTCCTGGAACAGAGCCATACTGTCAGGAATTGGGTTTGGGGCAAGAGAAGGCGCATGCTTTACAGAAAATAAGCATAGAACTACATTACCAAGCAGCCTATGGGCCAATGTGTAGTTCTAGGGACTTTGCACGTTGTTCCAGCTGTAAATGATTGGGGGCATTCTAAAAGTGCCGGCCGCCCGTGCTCTGGTGTGGATAATTAACATTGTGAAGCATGGGCGGTCGCGGCAAGCTCTATGAGGAAAACTGGTGAGGATCGGGACGCCGGAGGACTGCTGAGTTAAGTGCCCGGGCTGCGGCGGTGAACAGGGACGGCCCCGGCAGGAATCTCGCCTCATTCTACAGAGTCCGGGTTGCCTCGGGAGGCACCCGGACATGCAGATAAGTGCCTTCTTATTTGGGAGATGTGTATTCATGCTTCCCATTCTCAAGGGAGTTGGGATTTCTAACGTGTGGCATTCCATACTGTTGTGTGATATGTATATAATGAACTTGGCAGAGCTGAATATTTTTCTTAGGCATGCCATTAGTCACGCACACGCCAAAGATATTAAAGCATGATCCACGTGTTGGCAACAACATGTGAGAGACATGTTTCTCTGATCATTACATGAAGTGAAGGGGTTGCTCATCAAAACAAGTTAAAAAGGGGTGCTTCTTAATGGAATATCTGTTTGCTTGCTTTTGCTCGCCCAAAGGGCCATGTGTCTTGTTACTTCATGGAATGGGAATTCCGTTGTTTGTGCCATACAGCTTGCGCACAGAGCTATGTATTGCATTCTGTTCAACTAAGCCATATGTCTTTCACTATGTGTGTCATGTTGCATTAACCAATGGAATTTGTGCTTTCATGCTTTGTTAGATTTGTTTTTAAGTAATGGCTAGATTCATGGTTTAAGCAGGGAGTAGGAGTCAGGTATATTCTAGTACTAGTCAGGTATTGGAGTCTAAGAGTTAGGAGTATAGGGGTACCAGAATTAAGGCTTGATTTTTATGTACATGTACGATTTCTTTTCCCTACCTTTCCCTTATCTGACCACACCCTTTCCCTAATCCCTCTTTCACCCCATTGGTTGCCACGTGGTTACCTGTGTTATCATTATTCAGGCGCCTGTGCCAACTATGGTGGGAGGGTGGAAATATTCGGCTTCTGTGTTTTGGGAGAGGGGGTCGATAACCTTCTTTCCCTTCGAGTTTTGACATCATTATCCGTCGCCGATTTCAGGGTATTTGAACCACCCAGGCCAAATGGAGTCGAATCCTCCCTCTTTAGCGGAAGTGCTAAAGGCTTTGCAGGAGATTCAAATTGAATGAACACATGCAAGACAGGAGTCCGGGACACTTAAAGCTCAGGTGCAGGGGCTATTAGCGCACGGTAGTTGCTGGACCATCAACAGGGATAGCAGCAGGTAGACCTTCCACAGGGATTGTGCAGCCCCCCCCAGTAGTGTGCCAATAGCAGCACCTGAACGATTTGCGGGTGATCCTAAAAAATATATGATGTTTTTGACACAGTCTAGATTTACAAGAAAGGACAGCGTGGGAGCCGGTAGCCTTAGAGGCCTCAGGCCTGTCAGAACCGGAATTCGAGGAACCCCGATCTGTGCAAACCCCGGGGAAGGAGTTGTTGTGCTGTGGAGCCGTGCTGAACAGAGGGGCTACCTTGTCTTGACGAAAGGTCCTGGAGACAAAGTCCTTAATGTGGGGAGGAGAAGTGTGGAAGATCTCCCTCCACTGCTTCAACCAATTCTTTAATGCCCTGTTACAGAGCGCTGCAAGCTCAACATGCGCCTCAGCGGTGGTCAGGCCCCAAACACTCAAGACAGAGTGCATGGGGATCCGAGGCCGGGAACGATCGGTCACATGAGGGACAACTCGTGAATCCTATGGTGGGCGACATTCGCCGGGGGAGGCAAGGCACCAAAGGGAAGTTAAATAAGATTGAAAAAACAAAACGGGGAGCAAGCAGAAAGCTAAAAAAAGTCTGGCATTGGCTGCCTAGTCCAACACCATCCGTGCAGAAAAAGGGACTGAGGTGAAGCGCCAGCGTTGTGGGTCATCTGCGCGCTATACTAAATTTAAAGGGGAAGCTCAATATTTCACTGCCTAAGGATACGGTACCGTACCCATGTTGGAGGAGGCCCTCAAGTATGAAGGAAAGGGGACGGAACGTATGAGTATGATCTGTCTGATATGACAAGGCTTTGAAGGCTGAAAATGAATATGTTAATGGAATTTCTGAAGACGAAATTTGGATCGGACTGTACTTGATAAAGATGGTATTGGCACCAAAGCTCAACTATATGCTTTCTGTGTCACCCTTGCCGGTCCCCAGGACAATATTTAAAGAAACCAATATGTCATGTGTTCATATGGGACAACACGCCCCAATAATTGTTGGGATGAAGTTACATAGGCCCCAGACTTCTGGTGGGCTTGGTTTGCCAGACTTTGGAACTCATCACTTGGCATTCTCTGCATGAGATCTGGGGTGATGGCTCAGGGAAGAGGAAACCCCTGGAGAAAAGTGTGCTCGGACAGAGGTGCATGAGGCTGCCCCACTTCTGCCTTCGGCCCGGGTATCAAAAGCAATACAAGACGGGATGAAGACCCGTTCAGCGGATTCCTGAGACTGTTCTGGGTGAAGGTGTGTATGTTCCAGGGCAGGGGGTTCATACATGTTCTGAGCTGTCTCAATATGTTGCTGCTGTTGCTATGGGAAAAGTCCAGTTTTGGCCCAATTGGGACTTGAGCAGGATGACACTTATCAGAGACTTCCATGATTACAGTCAATGGCTATCCTTTGCAGGGCTGAAAGTAGAGTATTGATTAATCAACTGCCTGTAGAGTAAATATTAGAAATACTAAGTCACTGTCTATGAGAATACTTAGAACGGAGCAAAACATACATTTCTGGAAGACCTGAAGATCCTGTCGAAGACATTGCATAACCCAACCATGACAACACATCCATGATCACGGGTAGTATAGCTCAATGGCAACGGCTCGTCTTGGAAGCAAGACGACGCAGAGCAACACTTGTTCGAATCCTGGGTCTGCTCTTCAAAACCTCTTCGGTATTAGGCGTGTTATGAAAAAACAATGATAATTATAACAATTATAATATAATTATATACAGGACTATAACGGTGGATATAGATGCCAACAGGACTGTGATGAATCTGATTGTGTCATAACGTCTTTCCCAGAGGTAGCCTTGGGAGGATAGCTCAGGGGCAACGTGCTCGCCTTGGAAGCAAGACGACATGGAGTAACACAGGTTCGATCCCCGGGGCCGCGCTTAAGAAACCTCTGGGTATTAAGCGTGTTATAAATAACCTATCATATCATATCCTCATGTGGCCAGGAGACGTCTGTCGCTACTTGATCCTGGCGGCGGCTATTTGAGGCAGGACCACATAAGGGACGCAACACTAATGGGGGGAGATTGGCATCATCAGATGAGCCATGGTATCCATCTGCCCCCTTTAGGGACATTCCATCCATTCCTCATGCCTTAATGGCATATTGTGGTAACCCCCACCCCAACATTCCACAAGACTTTCTGATGGCATCCACAATATCTTGTAATGACAAAGACTAAATATCAATTTCATGTGTACAAGTCCTTTAAAGACACTAGGATGAGGAGGAGGAATGGAGTTAGGAAGATTACTAGAGCACGGAAGCCCACTGAGCGCTCTAGTTGTTGGAAGGAGTGGCACTTTGGTCTGTGGTGAGAGCTTTAAATCCCCAACAGCTAATGTAGCCAGAGAAACTGACAGGAGAAGGCGCCTCCCGTTGGAATGAGAAACAGCTTGGCAAGAGCCCAGCTGTATGCGAGGTCCGTAGAGGAGAGAGGAGCAGACTGAGCACTGCGCAACGTGGAATGTCTGCCGGTCCCACCAAGAAGGTGAAACGGGAGAACTAGAGTCCTTGCACCGCACGGGCAGTGACAGCAGACCATTGCCACCAGACCGCGGAAGCCTGGCGAAGAGCGGAGAAAGGATGGGATGCTCTTCCGACCTACCAGAGTATTTTAGTAGCTACAGAAGCTTGCAAAGGACGCCGAAGAAGCCGTACATAACCGGTGAGCCCAGCTGGGGAAGGTGGGATGCCGGGGCGCTACACAGCAACTGCTACGCACCATGGGAGAGGGTGGAAAGCCTAATAGATGTAATTAAGAAAGGGTTGCTGACTAACAGGATATCAAACGGATGGAAAAGGCTGAAGCCTGCAGTTTAATATGAGTTTAAGACTCACACTCGAAATTAAGAAACTTGTGAACCTTTTGTAGGAAGTCCTGATAGAGGAGAATACCAGGCACAGCCAATTGTGTGAAAAGAATCCTGAGGAAAACCCATACCCTTGGGATTGTGGATTAAGTAAACTGTGTAAGAAAGTCCTGGCAGGGGGGTATACCAGGCAAAGTCAATTATGTGAAATTAATCCTGAGGCAAACCCATACCCTTGGCATTGTGGATTAAGTGAACTGTGTAAGAAAGTCCTTGCAGGGGAGTATACAAGACAAAGTAAATTGTGTGAAAGGAATCCTGAGGAAAACCCATACCAGTGGGATTGTAAATTGAATGATCTGTGCAAGAAAGTCCCGACAGGGGAGTATACCAGGAAAAGTCAATTGTGTGAAGCAATTCTTATGGATGACCCATGCCCTTGGGATTGTGAATTGAATGAACTGTATACGAAAGTCCTGGCAGGAGAAAAGACTAGGCGGAGCTAAGTCTGTGAAGTGAATTGCAAATAAAAGGAAGAGGAAATCATCTTCTTAAGTTACAAAAATTTGGTTGTATTTTGGAACTTTTGTTTTGCTGGACAGAAACCTGGGGAAGGAAGACATTCCCTGGAAAACACCATTTAAATGATAGCCTTGGACATTTGTGCACTTTTCAAGCCAAAGACATTACCCTTAGCAACTTCGAGTTCATTCTAGAATGTGAGTGCCAGAATAGGATTTCGGACACAGGACATTTTGCTTTGGACATCTTAACATTGGACAGACCCTTAGTTTTTGTTGAGGTAGGGAAATACCACTTAGAGCAGGGACAGCAAGGCATTTTCCAACCCTCTTATTATTTGAATAACAGTCTATATTGTTATTGTTATTTTGCACTTATATAGCGCCTTATATACCATTGGTATGGTCTGAAGGCGCTGGTAGGTTGAACGCCCTTGGGAACCGAAGTTCAGATCAGTAGAGAGAGAAGGGAGAGTCAAAAGGTGCGTGTGTGCACCGGATATGTGTGCAGCTCGTGCGGTACACGTGTAATAGCTGGTTCTTATCGGTAGGTGTGGTGGTTGAGAGATCAGGAGAATGTGTTCGTTCCGGCCGGATTAATCCGGGACGGATGTGGCTGCGTTAGGCCTGGGGAAAACGCCTGGCTGAGGGTGTGAGACCAGCAGTGTTTACATAGAATGATGTGGAGTAAGCGGCGGATGTTCGTATGAGAACAGTTATACCGAATGGTGTCATAGTATCCCTGTGTTCTAGTTGAGTGGTGATGTAAAGGAGAGAGTAAGCGTGGGGTGTGGTATGAATGGTTATATGCTCTTTCAGTGTGCAAACTTCAAATGCAACTTTCCCAGATAGGGTACTGGGCGAACTTCTAAGTTCTATTTTCCACAGAGAGGCTATTAGGCGAACCTTTAAGTACAATTTTCCATGCAGAGGCTATTGGGAGCATTTCTAAACTCAATTCATCAGCGATGCTACTGGGCACACTTCTAAGTGTAACTCTTGCAGAGGTTAATGGGTACACTTCTAAATGCAATTTTCGCACAGCGTCTACTGGGGACATTTCTAAATTCAATTTTCCAGAGAGGTTATTGGCAATTACGTATTTAAATTCCAGAAGTTAGGGGCCAGATTTTTGAAAGAGTGCACAAACACGCAGAGTCTATTGCCCCAAGCCCTTTCGATTCAAACACACATTTGGAAGACAGATCTTAACATAGTGCAAAGATATTTGAGGTTAGCTTTTATATACTGCTATGTGCATTTTATCGGTTTCTCATTGATTTATTCGTAATTCCTGAATTTGATCTACTTTAGTCGTTTATTGCTAGGTCGGAGAGGTGGTGCTAGTTTGGAAGCCGGTTGGTTTTAGGGGAAGAGCCAGGTTTTCAGTAGTTTGCGGAAGGACGTTAGGTCTTCAGTTAGGCGGATGTGGGGAGGGAGCGAGTTCCACAGGGTTGGAGCTTGGGCTGAGAATGATGTTCCGCCTATCCTGATTGAGTTTGTCTTAGGAATTGTTAGGAGGCCGGCTGAGCTTGATCTTAGGGTGTGAGAGGGAAGATATGGTATTAGTTTTTCTTGAAGATATAGAGGTCCAGTTTTATGTAGTGCTCTATGGGTGAGGCATAAGGTTTTGAAAGCCACCCTACGGGCTACTGGAAGCCAGTGCAGTGTCTTGAGGGCTGGGGATACGTGGTCTCTTGGACCTAGCGCAAGTAGCATTTTGGCCGCTGCGTTTTGCGCTCTTTGGAGTTTATTCAGCTGGTAAGCATGGATTCCGAGGTATAGGGGGTTTCCGTAGTCCAGTCTGGATATAACGATTGATTGGACGGCAGAGACTCTGTTTGGAAATGAGAGGTATGGAAAGATGCGCCTGAGGGTTTTAAGGTGGTAGTGGCAGGACTTTGAGACATTGTTGACTTGGCGCGAGAGTGTTAGGCCGGAGTCTAGGGTACATCCAAGATTTTTCACTGTGTTAGAGGGTGTCGGTGCGTTGCCCATGGCGGGTGGCCAGGGAAGCGGGTGCGGAAGAAGATCGGAGTTGCCGCACACCATGATTTCTGTTTTGGCTGGGTTTAGCAGGAGGTGGTTTTGGGTCATCCAGAAGTCAATGTTAAGAAGGCAGGTTGCTAGGTCGGGTCGGGAGTTGGGTTTCGAGTTCAGGAATTTTAAGATTAGTTGGGTGTCGTCAGCGTAGTTGTAACATATGATGTTGTGTGAGCGAATGATTGGCGGGAGGGTGATCAGGTAGAGATTGAAAAGCAGGGCAGATAGACATGCTCCTTGGGGGACTCCGGTGTCGACAGGTCGAGCTTGGGAGGTAAAGCCGGGGAGTGTAGTTATTTGGTGCCTGTCTTTGAGGAAAGAGGCTATCCATTTAAGAGCGGTTCCACGGATTCCTAGGGAGTGGAGGCGGTCTAGGAGGATTGAGTGATTGATCGTGTGAAAGGCAGCGGATAGGTCAAGGAGGATTAGTGCTGCGCATCCTGCGGCGTCTGCTGTCATTTTGAGGTCGTCCCAGATCGACGCTAGGGTGGTTTCGGTTCCGTGACGTGATCTGAAACCTGATTGAGCAGGGTCTAGGAGGTTATTGGCTTCGACAAAGGCATTTAGTTGGGAGTAGACGGTTCGGTCAATGAGTTTGGCAAGGAACCTGGTGTTTGAGATTGGGCGGTAGTTTTTGACCTCGAGAGGGTCGAGCGAAGATTTTTTTATTAGAGGTTTGACGTATACTATTTTGTATCCCTCAGGAAATATACCGGAGGAAAGGGAGTTGTTTATGATAGATCTTGCGTGCTCCCCTGCGCAGGTGGAGGCAAAAATTCCTTTAAGAGTTTTCGCCGGGCAGGGGTCTAGGGGTGATCCAGATGGTTTGCCGGCAGATAGAAGTTTGAGAAATTGCTCTGGTGATAATGGACTAAAGGATTCGAGCGTTGGTTGCGTTGAGGTTGCAGGTGAGGGTCTGGCCGGTGCAGGCGGCGGAGTGTCAATTGGTTGTAGGAGGGACAGTTTGGTGTTTAGAGTTTTAGTCCTTTCAATAGCCGTGGTGTAAAAATGGAGGGAGAGTGAATCACACAGTGATTGTGACGGGGTCGGGATGGTTGTGTTACAGGCTGGATTGGTGAATTCGGAGATGATTTTGTGGAGTTCTTTGCTTGGGTTTTTGGAGTTTAGGATTCGGGTGTTGTAGTGGGCTTTTTTTGCTTTCCGGATTTCGGCCTTGTACTGATACAGTTGTCGGGCCAAGGTGGTCTTGCTCTCTTGTGTTTTCTCATTCCGCCAGTTGCGTTCAAGGTATTTGTAATGTCGTTTAGTGGTTTTTAACTCAGGAGTGAACCATCTGGGAAAAGGGCCAAGGCGGGTTGATGGTTTGCATAGGGGAGTGAGTCGTGTCAGAGATGCATTGAGCCATGAGTCAAAGGCTTCCGGCGTTAGATGGTTGCGGGGATGGTAGGTAGGTGGTCGAGACAGGAGGAGTGCTTCGGCTAGGTCTGGGGTGATTTTTAGTTTTTTCCAGCACTTGCGTAGGTTCGGAGGCTCAGATGTGCGTATGGGGAGGGGGCTGGGAGAGTGGATGGTGAACGAGAGAATAAAATGATCGGACCAGATGATAGGGGTGGGGGGCTTTAGGTGAATCAGGGTATTGGAGCTAAAGATGGCATCGAGAGTGTGTCCTTTAAAGTGAGTCGGGCCGTTTATGTGGGGTTGGAGGTTAATTGCATCTAGACCGTCAACCAGGGCGTGGGTCATAGGGTTGGTGGGGTTGTCGAGCCATATGTTGAAATCTCCAAGGAGGGTGAGGTTGGGGTGATTGATTTGGAGGGAGGCGATGGAGTCACAAAGGTTGTTTGCGAAATGTCTATCGTAGCCAGGAGGCCTGTTGATTATTAGGAAGCTGTGTGAGAGCGACGGGGAGAGGGATAGTTTAACGAGGAGCGATTCACAGGATGGAATGGAGGTTTGGTTGTCCATGATTGTGGCATGGAAGTGAGATTTGAAGACGAATGCTATCCCCCCTCCTCTGGACGGACGGTTCAGTGGGATGAGACAATATTCAGGTGGAAAGGCTTCATTAGCGATTGGGCCGAAATCATCAGAGAACCAGGTTTCAGTGATGAAAACTAGGTCCGGTTTGACAGAGGTGAGGAGGTCGAAGATGCAGTGTCTGTTTTTAGCTACAGATCGCGCGTTAAAAAGGATGCAGTTTACATCTGCGGGCAGGGTTGGGTTTGGTGTTCGGGTGGGGGGGGGCGGAGAGGCTGAAGGGAGGGGGTTAAGGTTGGTGATGCTAGGGAAAAGTGGGCGAGCAGAGAGGTATTTAGGCTTCGGGCGTGGTTGGGTGGTTGCTTGTGATAGGTTGATCGGGTTCGGGGAGGGGGATTTGAGGAAGGGGAGTGGGTGGTTGGGAGTTTCAGTTGCAGTCGAGGTGAAAACGAGTGAGAGGGGTTTCAGGAAAGGAGAGGCCATGGGGGAAGGAGGAGAGTGTGGGAGAGAGGTGCAGGGTCGAGATAGGGGAGGCGAGGAGAGCTGAGAGGTTGAGGGGGACCAGGAACGTTTCCTCTTTAGTTTCTTTGCTGCAACTGGCGTGTGAGCGAGGGTAGGGGGGTCAGAGGGGGAGAGGGAAGCGGCTTCGGTTCTTGCTAGTGCAAGGCGTGCAGTTTTTAGGGATAGGAAATGGTGCGGTCGGCCGGTGAAAGTGGCAGGGGTATGGGGGCAGGGAGGGGGTTGGGCGATTGGAGGGTCGGGTGTGCTAGATATGATAGTAAGGAGGGCGGGAGTGGGCACAGTGGGCACTGTTGGCAGGTCGGCGGTGGGGTTCAGGGGATGCGTGGTCTTAGGGTGGGTTTCTCGCCATCGTGCACCCCTGGCTTGGTGTTTGGAGAGGGTGGCGGCTAGGATTGCGGCCGGGGGTGGGTTGATAAGGGAAGGGGGAGGCGGGAGTGAAGGGGGATCGGAGAATGGAAGTGGTCCACGGGAGTCGTTTCTGACAGGAGTGGGGGGAGTGACTGCACTCATGATCGGTGTGGGCTTTGGGTTGATTTAGGAGGGTTTCTGATTGTAGTTCAAGGGTTGATGATTACCGCTTTTTAGACTTTGGGTTCACCTGGTCGATGACTTATTTGGTGCTTTCTGGATACAATTGGGAATACTTCAAATGCAACTTTTCTTTGAGAGCTGTTGGGGGCTGCTTCTGGATGTAATTGGGATCACTTCAAATTCAACTTTTTCAGAGAGGCTATTGGGCGCAACTTCAAAGTGCAGTCGAGTACACTTCTAATTTCCACTTATCGTAGAGGCTAATGGGCGCAGTTTATAGATGCAGTTTGGGACACTTCTAATTCTAATTCATTAATTGGGTGCAGCTTCAAATGAAATTGGGAAAAAATGTTTAGGTGCAGGTGCAATTCAACTTTCTTAGAGAGGCTATTGGGCGTAGCTTCTAAATGCAATCGTGTACGCTTATAAATTCAGCAATTCTCAGAGAGGCTATTGGGCGCAACTTCTAAATGCAAGCATTTACACATCAGATTCAACTTTTCTCGGGGAGGCTATTGGGCGCGACTTCAAAAGCAATCATTTACACATCAGATTCAACTTTTCTCAGAGAGGCTATTGGGCGCCGTTTCTGAAAGCGATTGGGAACACTTCTAAATCAACTTCTCTCAGGGAGGCTATTGGGCGCAACTTCAAAGGCAATCATTTACACATCAGATTCAACTTTTCTCAGAGAGGCTATTGGGCGCCGTTTCTGAAAGCGATTGGGAACACTTCTAAATCAACTTCTCTCAGGGAGGCTATTGGGCGCAACTTCAAAGGCAGTCATTTACACATCAGATTCAACTTTTTCAGAGAGGCTATTGGGCGCAGCTTCAAAAATGCAATCATGCACACATCAAATTCAGTTTTTCTCAGAGAGGCTATTGGGGGCAGTTTCTGAATGCAATTGGGAACACTTCTAAATCAACTTCTCTCAGGGAGGCTATTGGGCGCAACTTCAAATGCAATCATGAACTCATCAAATTCAGTTTTTCTCAGAGAGGCTATTGGGGGCAGTTTCTGAATGCAATTGGGAACACTTCTAAATCAACTTCTCGCAGGGAGGCTATTGGGCGCAACTTCAAAATGCAATCATGAACTCATCAAATTCAGTTTTTCTCAGAGAGGCTATTGGGGGCAGTTTCTGAATGCAATTGGGAACACTTCTAATTTAACTTTTCACAGGGAGGCTATTGGGCGCAACTTCAAAGGCAATCATTTACACATCAGATTCAACTTTTTCATAGAGGCTATTGGGCGCAACTTCAAAATGCAATCATGAACTCATCAAATTCAGTTTTTCTCAGAGAGGCTATTGGGGGCAGTTTCTGAATGCAATTGGGAACACTTCTAAATCAACTTCTCTCAGGGAGGCTATTGGGCGCAACTTCAAAATGCAATCATGAACTCATCAAATTCAGTTTTTCTCAGAGAGGCTATTGGGGGCAGTTTCTGAATGCAATTGGGAACACTTCTAATTTAACTTTTCACAGGGAGGCTATTGGGCGCAACTTCAAAGGCAATCATTTACACATCAGATTCAACTTTTTCATAGAGGCTATTGGGCGCAACTTCAAAATGCAATCATGAACTCATCAAATTCAGTTTTTCTCAGAGAGGCTATTGGGGGCAGTTTCTGAATGCAATTGGGAACACTTCTAAATCAACTTCTCTCAGGGAGGCTATTGGGCGCAACTTCAAAATGCAATCATGAACTCATCAAATTCAGTTTTTCTCAGAGAGGCTATTGGGGGCAGTTTCTGAATGCAATTGGGAACACTTCTAATTTAACTTTTCACAGGGAGGCTATTGGGCGCAACTTCAAAGGCAACTTCTCAGAGGGGTTATTGGGCGCAGTTTGAGTGCAATTCTAGATTCGACTTTCACTGTTGGTGCCTTGTTATATAAGTGGTAGGGTAGTATGGTAAGAAGTAATTGCTTCTGTCCCCGTCCTTGCCACACATACTTTTTGTTGGCTTCTTGCTTCTCCTGCGGATACCTGCAGATACGAAGTGGAGCCGTCACTGTAGGAGCCGTCCTTTGCTTCAGGTCCTTAGCTGATGGGCTGCCAGGCAGAGGGCTGCCTTGGGAGGACTGGCAATGAGACGGGAGCTTCTCGTCTGCACCAATCAGGTCAGAGGAGGAAGTAGTCGGGCCTATCACGGGTGGGTGTAGGCGGAACGAGGGACTGGCACCGAAATGATATCGTCTGGGAGGGAGAGGGTTGCGGGGAGGGAGGGCTCACCGGGCTCCGATGGAGGAAAGGAGCCGGTGCAGGCACGCGAGTCACTACACTCGCTCGGCAAGGCTGGATGGACCAATGGGAGGGGGTGGGCGGGCACGGGAGGCGGGAGGTCCGGGGAATCAGGAAGTGGGTGCAGGGAGGGAGGGGAGACAAAGCGGGCTACTACAGGGGTAGGGGGACCAAGGATGCCACCAGGACAGGTGGAGGAGCCTTAACAATCAAATCAGCCGCAACTCACCGGGCTCCGATGGAGGAAAGGAGCCGGTGCAGGCACGCGAGTCACTACACTCGCTCGGCAAGGCTGGATGGACCAATGGGAGGGGGTGGGCGGGCACGGGAGGCGGGAGGTCCGGGGAATCAGGAAGTGGGTGCGGGGAGGGAGGGGAGACAAAGCGGGCTACTACAGGGGTAGGGGGACCAAGGATGCCACCAGGACAGGTGGAGGAGCCTTAACAATCAAATCAGCCGCAACTCACCGGGCTCCGATGGAGGAAAGGAGCCGGTGCAGGCACGCGAGTCACTACACTCGCTCGGGAAGGCTGGATGGACCAATGGGAGGGGGTGGGCGGGCACGGGAGGCGGGAGGTCCGGGGAATCAGGAAGTGGGTGCGGGGAGGGAGGGGAGACAAAGCGGGCTACTACAGGGGTAGGGGGACCAAGGATGCCACCAGGACAGGTGGAGGAGCCTTAACAATCAAATCAGCCGCAACTCACCGGGCTCCGATGGAGGAAAGGAGCCGGTGCAGGCACGCGAGTCACTACACTCGCTCGGCAAGGCTGGATGGACCAATGGGAGGGGGTGGGCGGGCACGGGAGGCGGGAGGTCCGGGGAATCAGGAAGTGGGTGCGGGGAGGGAGGGGAGACAAAGCGGGCTACTACAGGGGTAGGGGGACCAAGGATGCCACCAGGACAGGTGGAGGAGCCTTAACAATCAAATCAGCCGCAACTCACCGGGCTCCGATGGAGGAAAGGAGCCGGTGCAGGCACGCGAGTCACTACACTCGCTCGGCAAGGCTGGATGGACCAATGGGAGGGGGTGGGCGGGCACGGGAGGTGGGAGGTCCGGGGAATCAGGAAGTGGGTGCGGGGAGGGAGGGGAGACAAAGCGGGCTACTACAGGGGTAGGGGGACCAAGGATGCCACCAGGACAGGTGGAGGAGCCTTAACAATCCAATCAGCCGCAACTCACCGGGCTCCGATGGAGGAAAGGAGCCGGTGCAGGCACGCGAGTCACTACACTCGCTCGGCAAGGCTGGATGGACCAATGGGATGGGGTGGGCGGGCACGGGAGGCGGGAGGTCCGGGGAATCAGGAAGTGGGTGCGTCTCATTCCTGGTTCATCACAGGACGTTGATCCTGGACCAGGGGGAGGATGTGACTCATGGAGACTGGTTATCCTGGTGCTAGAGTACAAGGAAAGCCTCCCTGCATTTTCACCAGGCCTACTGGACCCAAAGAAAATGCCCAGGAAGGGAAGCACCACTAATCGGGCATGCCACTATGCCAGAAGAACATTATGACATATGCTGTGGAGATGTGAGAGAGCATATGTGTTCTGGGATGGGTTGACACTGCAGGTCAGCCTGGATAATAGTGGGGAGTTCATTGTGGGGGAGGAGCAATCACTGGATTGTAGCTAGAATGCACAGAGAGTGTGGTGTAGAAGGGAGTACATGCTGACCCATAAGTTGATTTTGTGTGTTTGAAAGACCCTAATTTACCTCTCCATTGAGAACTGGAGATATGATATACGCAAGACCTTTAATATGGAGAAAGCTGTATTTAGTTACAAGGGTGAATTGAGGAAATTCTGAGGAATTTGGACAGCTTTTGAAAACTATACTGTGCAAGATGGCCCTATTGATGTTTATGTAGTAATCTACTGTACCTTTGATATATTTGTGTTTTTTTTCTTTTCTGTATGTAAAATCATGTGACCTGTACTGATCTACTGTTTTGATTAAAACCTTAAAATACAAAAAAGAAGCATATCAAAACATAAATTAGAAATGTATACATCTCAATTTAAGAAACACTGTAAGACTGTGTGTTTGCTGTGTTGTTATTGTGCTCTACAAAGGAAAACTAACATACAATCCAAGAGCAACAAGGAATTGAGAGGATATTTCAGGCCTTCAAAGGCTATGCCTGCATAGCCCCTGGACTCCCAGTGTTACCCTCAAAGGGTGTGTATTTGCCATAATGCAGTGATGGCTTTATGTGTGGCCGAAGGCAACTGCCCACGGGGAAGGGGTCTTAAATCACCATACGTCATTTCACACTGTTCACCACACAGCCATCTGGTGGCCATGATTTTTGATTGCTATATACAAGACCATAACTATTATTTGGTTCTTTGTCATACCAAATGGAAGTGGGCAAGTATTTTATTCAACCTTTGGGAAAATGTTTAGAATTGTAAGAACATTTTGATGTTTTGCAAAACACTTTCTCACTTACTTTATACTGAGATAGTACAGTGTCTGCTTAAAACACACCTCCTACATTTTTGTAACCACAATAAATTGTTGTACTACACCCTTCCATGGGAAACCCCTGGAGAAGTTGTGCTTCCTTCAACTGACCTAACACAATGAGCTCGCTGGTTGTTTACATGACCATCAATCTGGATTCCGAGCATCCAGAGACATGGAAACAGCTATCCTGAACATCTGTGAAGAACTGCTCGCAAACCATGACCTTCTCTCCTGAAGTCCTCATTCTCCTTGACCTATCTTCCGCCTTTGACACGAACAAACATTCTATTCTCACAAATTGGCTCTATGATAACCTCTGTATCTCAGACTTAGCACTGGTTTGGTTGACCTCCTTCCTCACTGATCACCCTTCCCAGGAGCTCCTGGGCTACTTCTTCCCCATCACTCTCTCCACATGTGGTGTTTCCCAGGCCTCCATCCTCTCGTCTTGGCTTTTCAACCTCTACCTTGCCCCTCTTGCACATTTTATCTCTGCCTTCTCACCCCATTTCCAGTATTACGCAGATGACATACAACTCTTCTTCAAGCTCCCCTCTTACTCGTCTTCTTCCTCCTCTATCGTCCCTGACTGCCTGTCTGCTATTCAGTGTTGGTGGGGGTCCAATGATTTCTGTCTTAATGCCAGTAAGACAGAGATTCTTCCTATCAGGACACCTGCTTCCCATTTCCCTCCCGCACTCTGGCCGCCCTCTAAGGGCTCACCTCCCTCTCCTTCGACTGAAGCCAGAAATCTTGGGGTCAACTTCGACTCCTCTCTCCTTTACTCCTCACATCTTGGTCCTTGCAAGAAGGCCCACTTTCAATTGTACCTCCTTAGAGGCATTTTCCCTTTCCTCACCTTTCCCCAGAAGCTCAATGTCTCTACAGCTCTGGTCCTCTCCAAGCTAGATTACTGTAACGGATTCTTCCACGACCTGTCTCTTTATTCACTCTGTCCTCTTCAACTAATCCAGAATAGGGCTGAAACACTTATCCGTGGCTTCAAGCCCGGTGACTATATCTCTCAGCTCTAAAATCTCTCCACTGGCTCCCGGTTGCTACAAGGATTAAATTCAAGACCCTTTGCATAATCTACAAGGCTTTTGGGGGGCCTGGGACCACTCTGCCTGCAGCTCTCTCTTACTAAATACTCTCCTTCCAGTTCCCTTCAATCCTCTCGTTCAGATTCTCTGCTGGTCAAACCCTTCTCCAAGAAGAGATCTGGGGGCATATCCCTCTCCTCAGCTGGCTCCCTCCTATGGAATAGTCTCCCTCTCTCCCTCCTAAACCGGACCGACCACCTCAAGTTCAGTAAACAACTCAAGACCTTCCCTCTCCCCTCCCGTGCTAACTATGCCCTATGTCGCTGAGATTGGGGGACTGGTCCTTGAAGAGTCCAATAGATTCGGCCTTGCCCAATTGCCACCAGCACCCTCTGCCCCAAAGCACTGCCCTCTGGGTCTACACCCACCTGTTCGGTGGTTTGCGTCTGCCCTGCACTTACCTGTTGGGTGGTAAACCAATGTTGCCGCCCATGCACTTAACCTGTTCCCTCCCCAACAGGCACCCTGGCACTTCCCCTCTCCCCCTTTATTTTATTTGCTCTGCACTTGCACGCTCTGAATATCACAAGACCTAGTAGGACCGCTTTTTGTTTCTATTTAATCATTCTCACTTTTCAATGTTCATTTGCTCCCCTGTTCCCCTCCCTATTGCCTTGTGGCATTTGGAAACACTGCCTTGCTGTATAAGCACCATATAAATAGCCAATAAATAAATACATCTTCCAGAAAAGGAAACACATTAATTCCTCTCTCTACATAAGGGCAGGGCTAGTTGGAAGTGATGGTATGACCTGAGTCCACGCTTGCTTACCTAATGAAAATAATACTGCAAAAGTAACTGCCCTGCGCACTTTTAAAAGGTCTACCTTCATAAAATGGAATAACAGTTTCAGTATCAGAAATGTTCATTTCTGACCCTTACGTGAAATAAAAAGGATTGACGCAGACACAGGCTGAAATATTCATACTGCATATATTATTTCTTGGATCAAATATAGCAAATATAGACTTGGATTCCATTGATCACAAGTCCATGAACAAAGATCCAAAAAGCCAATATTTAATTGTAATAGTCTAGGCATGCATTACTTTTAAAAACTGTGTATGTCCAGAAAAGGTTCCGATTGGAAAAAGAGTTATGAGTATTGAACATACTAGACCGCTCCAAAGATTTATACTTTGGTTCATCAATATCATATGAAACTCTTTTCTCCTTTTTGTCATTGTGATCTTCCTTATCAATGTCATCTTCGGTCTCTGAACTGCAGCTGTTACTGCTGCTGGTGCAAGAGCTGTTGCTGCTGTTGTAGTCCCTGGGTTTCTTTGAGGTGGTTGTGCTTTCTGGCATGGAAGATAGCGTCTGAAAGGTAGACAAACAAAATATGGCGTCATTCTTCTATGATAAAGGCACATTAATCGAGCAATCATCACTAGAAAGAAGGAAGTTTTCATAATGATTTCTGGTACGACTACAAAACTGAAAAGTATGCATAACGTTGTTTTATTGTGTGTATTGTACATCATTTGCAGGTGCCGTTCAGCAGACAATTTTAAATACAAAGCTGCAAGTGAAACTATTAAGTGTACCTTAAAGAATTAAGAAATACTGGCTATGGTAGAGGGTTACAAAAACCGCACATCAAAGTTGCAGAGTGCACAATATCCATTCATTATTTAGCAGAAAAGAACAGTAAACATGGAAGAATGTGTTCCTACACAGTTACAGAGCCATCTACTAGAAGAGCAACACAAATGTACAGCCTGCAAACCTATACTTCCAAATCTTGCAAAGAGGCACAGTCCTCTGGAAAAATTATCCAGGCAAGAGGAAACCATACGCACTGTTGGAAGGTGTGTAGTTTGATTTGATTGAATAATCTAGTGTGTTATTTCAGTAGCAAAGCCTAGCAAGCATACGCAACGGCGTGATTATCATGTCAGGCAAGTGCGAAACTGCTACAAATTAAAACAGAGCAAATGTAGCATTCACAAAGGCCCATAATCAGGCACAAGGCGTGCTTGCATGTCATCATGGAAGTAGAGTTGCCCCTGGGTAATGGGGAGACTAGGATATACATGAATGGAGTCTTGTAGGAGTTGCTAGACCTTGTTGTAGTGTAGTCAAAGGCCTTATGTAACCTCTTGGTGGCCATCCTCTTGGTAATGCTTAATCATCAGACAACTTAGCACTTGGTAGTTTTTTAAAACCCAGTTATTGTCTGCTTTTCTTTTACTGAAAATGGCTGCAGAGAATGGACCACCTTTGCTAGTAAGCAACATGATTTAAATTTGTTGTGAGTTTCCATAGAAAGCTTATAGAGAGAACGAAGCAACCGTTTATTAGGGCAAACATTAAGTGTGCGCAATCCAGGTTTGCCACCATTGATGTGGAACAGGACTGAGACTTGGACAGAAGGGCAGAACTCACGTGGGGAAATTAATATTTAATCTTACAGAAAATACAAAATTGAAAGGACACTGTTTTTATACATGTGAAATATATGCAAGAGGTATCTGTGAAGTCACAAGGTCCATGGCGTTTGTGAGGTTTAATAACCACAAGGATTTCTATATTCACGATGGGGCTCTCAAGTTCCTCGACAGCAAGGGAAGATGGATCTCATCTAGATAATTGACTTGTTTTCAGAGGTCAGTTGGGTATACGTTTTGAAAGAAATCTATGAATTTGGATAGGTTTTCAGTGTCTGACTACAGTTCCTTCCCCTCAGTGTTTTGATGCAGCCTGTTGTGGAGAGGCCATGGAGTGTGGTTGTATGTTTGCTCTTACAATAGGGTCAGTTGAATCAACACTACATTATTTCTAAAACATAAGTAGCTTATGTTATTTATGAGTACATTCCAACATGTCTGCCAAGGACACAAAATACCAGTGCTTTTTTGCCTGCTATAACAAACAAGCTAATAATGGAGTTAGCTATTACGTGGGAAAGAGTATTATTGGTTTACATGCTGGCTTTCACAAATGAGCTGACAAGCCTAGTTTAAAAAGAAATTATTAAATCTATGTGGATTCTGCAAATAAAAACGGTTTAGATAAGCATTATTTAACAATAATACAAGCGCGTAATTAACTTGGGTGTCCTGTTGGCTGTCAATTTTTGTAGAGAAATCATTAATGAAATTCCAGCTTGAAACCAGAATAAGGGGTTGTTTAGAAAGATTCTGGAAATCACGTATTAAACATAACCATGATCTCTTAAAAGAAGTTCTTTGTGGGGAAGCATAGAAAGGTTCAGAATACTTACGTTTTCTTTGTAAAGTGTGCAAAATGTGTGCCAGGAAGGGATTAACATCATTTTTGAATCTTCTCTTTTTCAATCCATACAGAATTTTAATATTAACCTGCAAATAATATACTTTGTAAAATAGATAAGGATTAATATGGAGTAATGAAATCAAATAGTTACTGACCGAAGGTATGTGTTCAGAATTATTGTGACTGAGGTATACGTGCTGCATGAGAAATTACTAGGAAATTATTTCTCATTAGAAGATATATTTGGAAAACTATTATGTTCTCTGTTAGAAGATGAGTTTTGATAAATTATGGGCCTTTATTTATGATCCGAACATACAAAAGGGAGTGTTGTAAATATTTTCTATTGAAAGCTTTTTCAAAATCCCTTAAAAATCATGTTTTTTGCACCTGCTTTTGGGACCCTAAGTAAGTACTTAAGCCAAAAGGATGCATTACTTGCCAGTAATGTTCTTTCTATGGATTCTTTTTCCTGCAGATTCTTAATTTTGACAGATTATCCCCTCAGTGTCAGCTGCTTGGAATATTTAAACCGGGGGCATAGTGCGGCTCAACCTCATCTCTTGATTTCCTCGTGTCTCGACCGCACCCTCCTTGACATCGGCCATCACACTATGCCCCCTTACCTCAGTTCTGCACCTTTTTTCCCTGAGCTGAGCATTCAAGAGAAATATCCTGTGCACTGAAACGAAGAGCACTGAAAACATCTCTTCTCATCATTTCTTTGTGAGAAACGAAAAGCCAATTAAGAAACGTGCCCCTAACTAGACCACAAAGGCATATATATTCTTTACACATTTTCTATTGAGCACTGCAACTCTTCTCCTCTCAACCATACTCAATGAGAGAAAAGAAAGCAGAGATACTAACGTATCCATCGCCAGCTTCCATACAAAGGTAGGTAAGGAGGGAGGGCAATAAGGAATCTGTGGGAGAAGAATCCATAGAAAGAACATTACCAGTAAGTAATTTCTCCTTCAACGGATTGATTTCTCCCATAGATTTCTCACCTTGATAGACTCCCAAAGCAGTGCCCTTAGTAGGAGATGGTAATGGAAGCTACACCAAGAAACTCTGCAGCGCTGCCTACCAAAGCAGGCATCTCTGACCCGAGCCAGGTCTAAACTGTAATGTTTGGAAAAAGTATGCAGCAAAGCCAGGTTGCGGCCTGACAAATATCTCTCAATGGTACTCCACTATGATTGGATGATGAGGCTGCTACGTAACTGGTAGAGTGGGCCCTTTATCCTGGTGGCACTTCCTTATCTGTCTCTGGTAGCACAACACAATCTAGCAACTGTTTGCTTTGTAATCGCCTGCCCGCATCTGGATTGGGAAAAGACAATAAAGAGCTGATCATCTCACCTAACGGCATTAGTTTTTGCCAAGTAAAAACTCAGCGCCCTCTTGGGATCGAGCCTGTAAACCCGCTCCTCCTCCTTGGATGGCTGAGGGGGCGGAAAGAAAACTGTGCGCCCCATAGGTTGTGTACTATGAAACACTGAAGCCACCTTCGGTAAGAAATTGGGTTAGACCCTCAGAGACACCTTCTCTTTAAAAGCTCACTGACATGTCTAACAGGAATAGAGTGCAAAGGCTCAAAAGGAATCACCATCAAAAAGGACAGGACCAGGTTCAAATCCCAAAATGGTTCAAAAAACAGTACAGGAGGAAACATATTTACAAGACCTTTCAAGAACTGGGCTACCACCAGTATAGATAAAAAAATGACCCTGCTGTGTTGTCCTCTTATAAAGACAGTGCAACCGGATAGCCCTTATGCATGCCCACCTAATGGCCCAATTTAGCCAAGTACAGTAATGACTGTGGATGTTGGGCATGCTAAGCAGTCTGTCCCCCTCTTCCGTGCACCATATCTCAAACTTTCACCATCTGCATGCATAGAGCCGCATAGTGGAAGGTCTGTGTGCAGCAAGCAACACCTCCAAAACCTTGTCATTTAGGTCCCAGTCCTTATACCTTATCCTCTCAAGAGCCACTCATGTAGGTTTAGAGGGCCTGGTTTTGGGTGAAGCACCCTGCCCTCTGACTGGAACAAGAGGTCTGACCTCCGAAGAAGTCAGAGCGGCGTGGGCAAACAGCCAACTCCAGAAGGTATGGGTACCAGGTCCTCCACACACAATCTACCTCCACACACAAGCCAGAGCGATCAAGATCAGGCTGACCTAAAACCTCCTCAACCTCCTGAGAACCACAGGATGACTGGTATTAGTGGAAATACATAGTGGATGTCGAAGACGCACTCCACCAAGAACGCATCCCCCAATTTCCGCCTCTGGGAAAATTCCCTCTAGAAGAGCTGTCTGCATTTCGCATTGTCTCTTGTCGCAAACAGGTCCAGCGTCGTGGTTCCCCACCGGTAGTAGATCTCTAACATGATCTCTGGGAAACTCTCCCACTTGTGAGAGACCACACTCTGCCTGCTAAGAGCATCTGCCAGCCCGTTTTCCACCCTGGCCAGATGTGTTGTAGAGACAGAGATATTGTACTCCAGCAACTACAACCCTAACCACATGGCATCCCTGCACAGTGGCAATGACCGCACATACCCTTGCTTGGTGAGGTATTTCATGGTCACTGTGTTGGCCGTCAATATTAGGACATGCTTTCCCTGGAGGCAAGGTGCAAAAGCCATCACGGCTAGTCGGAATGCTCGGACAGAGAGTCTCCCTTTGGGACTGTTCCACCAAACAGAGGTCTTCAGCAACTGACTCAAGACATCTGGAGGACATTCGACATCTCACCCGAGAATTGTGACCACTGACTCCTGAGAAGCCACTGCAGGGATCGCATTCAGAGCCTGTATCTGGCACTAGAAAAATGCAGGAGGCCATAAGGAAATCAGATGCTGGAAGACAGATGGAGTTCTGGAACAGGTGCATCATCTGTGCAATGCTGGTGACTCTCCTCTGAGGAGAAAGGCCTTTCCGTCCGAGTTTCCATGACTGCTTCGATAAACTGCAGCCTCTGCGTTGGTGTAAGGTGAGACTTCTGCAAATTCAGGGAGAAGCCCTGGCTGTACAGTAGTGAGTAAATATCCTTGAGATGTCTCGGAACCTGCTCTGGAGAGCAGTTGTCTAAGTACTTTGATGAATCCTGTGCAGTTGTCACTAATCCCCAGCCAAAAGCGTCTTCCCATGTGGCCAGAGTGAAGACAGTCACTATCTGATCCTGACCCTGGGGCTGGTATTCTGAGGGTGGATCTCATGTTAGGAGATGGCTGTTGGGAAGAGGTGATGGCTTTGACAGGAGAGACACAGTATTCTTCCCTTTATTGTGGAGAAGAAGCCCTAATCCCAGAGTTTCTAATGGCATGTTGTCATTCTTCAAAATCCTTTAATTGTGAGGTCTTAAAACCAACCTCTGTTAAATATCTTAAGCAGAACTTTATTCATCATTCACATATGGATAACTCCACTGAAACATACAAACATCTGATGTTTATGATGATTGTTATTTTGATAAAGGTGTTCAACCAAACAACTTAAAACACTATTGTGATCCTTTGGACTCCAATTCCCAGAAATTGTTGAGTACTGGGATGAAGAAGAGGAGCAAAGAGTCAATTAGGACCAATAGTACTGCCAAGAAGAATGTGCGGTCTAGTTGCTATCCAATCAATAGACTGAGTAGGACATTTAAATCTGTGAATCATCTGCGGGTAAAAGGAGAAGCTGGAGCATGCTGCCGAGTATGTTCAGCGGGAAGCGGAGTAGCAGAGAGAGGCAGAAGGCCGGGGCGAAGCCCAGCAAAGGGAGAGCAGTGTTCCCGGACTGCCTCTAGCCATTCTGATGTACTCGAGTGGCAGGAGACTCAGAAGGGGCTAACGGGCTCCCGAGAAATGCTGTGAAAGCACTGGCAGCCGCAGAGAGGTTGTCAGCGGTGCTGTCGAACTGAAAGGCAGAAGACTTACAGGAAAGGAATCGTGAGGCCAGCAAAGAAGCTGAGAGAGGGGTTGACAGGCCATGGAAGCCATTCCCGAAGCAATACCGTATCGCAGCAATGTGCCACGAGTCAGGGATGCCAGGAGACATCGTGGGTTGGCTCAGTGAGAGTCATAACCCGGGGCGTTCCGACAGGCACAGGGACCATTAAGGGAAGGTTTTGAATACCGACCAAATATACATTACAGATAGAGAACAAGAGGACAGATATGGTGCAATTCTCCTGATAAGAGATGTCAGTTGGGGGAAACCTGTAATCAGCATTGGCTTAAGCCCAAAGACATTACAGATATAGAAACTAGGAGGCAAGAGTTGATATGATCTGTGGGTTTTAATGATAGCCAGAATGATATAACTGAAAGGCTGGGTTAGGCCTCTGATTTGAAGTACATAGTTCTAATTGGAAAAGACAAACTGACATATACACACAAAACCCAAACCGTAACACAACAAAAGGGGCTGGTGAGGCAAAATGTGTGTCTTGCTCGAAGATGACACAAGGAACAGTGTATTAAGGAAAGTGCGTGTCTTTTTGCAGTTGAAACACAGTATGCTGAGAAGTAAAATCAGATTGCAAGTCGAAAAAAGGAAATGCACATTGTGAGTGACCAAAATTAACCTTAGTAATGCTTTACTTTCAATTTGCCACATTAATGAAAATGCTGCAGTAAAGAAGCAATTAACATTTTAGTAAAAATGGCATTGAGCCATAAAAGAAAGATTACATTTGTTCCCCACAAAGGAAGTACTGCTGGCATGGAAATATGGAGCACATGGTCTTGGGCTGTCAAGGACTGAATGACATTAGGGCAAGACGCCTGGGGATATTCTTGGAGGAAGTCTCAACATTGAGGGGGTCTTTGGCCTGGCTATTCTGTTCTCCTTGCTACACGGACTGCAAGCAGTGACTCAACTGTAGTCTGTCATTCATTTCCAGCATTTCTGCAGACCACCTTCTAAAGCTCCAGTAGAAGCAGGGCGCAGCAGAGTGAGCCGAGGGTTTTGGTGTTTGGGTGTGCATCGCAGTGACTACTACCATTGGACCTGACTGCACCCCTGCACCTGATTGCGACAGTCACCCTCTATAAGTTTCTGTGACAAGAGAGCCTTGCATAGCTTAGGTTGTGTGATACGAATTGATTTGGAGGCTTATTCACTTTACGTCCCACTGCGACAACGGGCACCATTAAGGTTTTAAAGCATATTTTCATAAGGGCGGCAGATTATACTCAAATCATGGAGCTACGGCAGAGGCGCTGCTGAGGCCTGGAGACCCTTCGTAGGATCTCTTTCTTGCATATCTGCCATGAAATATTACATTTACACTGCAAGCCCAGAGTGAAAAGAGGATCATCTTTCAACTCTGGGACTGTGGGGACAAGTGGAGGGGGTGGTTGTAGTTTTCGTGTCATCTCACCTCCTCTCATCCCCTACTGCGTTTTCGAGCTGATTTATCTCTAAGGTAAGAGATTAAGTTTTCTATAGCTTGTATATATGCAAAGTAATGACTCGAAATGCCACACTATGCTGTGCTGTGGTACAAAACAAACGTTATCTCAAACACAAAGGTGGCAAACAGGGCTCCAGCCCTGTTAAACTCCTTAACTCACCCACACAGGCAGCAATCACAGCGTTCTTTGAAACCAAGCTTCCGCCCGACCCGAGCTACCCCTCAGATTATATAAGTGAAGAAGCAGAAGTATCCTTGTCAGAGGCTATAGACAATAACAACTAAAGGCTAAAGTTGGTTGTTAATTTGAAAAGGGCATCACTGGGGGCTGAGCAACTGTTGAGAACAGAAAAAAAACATGGATGATGTGAACGACATTAACTTATCAAATACACCGAACATGGCGGCTTTTGCTTCCTGTTCCAACAACTCGCTCTCAGCTGAATCTAGCGCGGTGGACGAAGATGCACAATTACATGAAAACACCACGGAACACAAAGCAGAGTATCATAGAAATGTTAGTACGCTAATAGATAGGATACAAGCTCAATCACAGAAACTGTCATCACTCATGGATGAACAACTCGCCGGCAAGACTCTAATGCTGCAAATGTTAGCTCTATTCGCTGTACTAGCAAAAATAGTATCAGAGTCATTTGAGGTGCGGACTTGAATAAGGATGCTACCAGTCAAACCAGTTGCGACGAAAATAACTTGCCAGCTAGATCAGAACAAAAGGAAAGCAAAGCACTGGTTTGCACCAAAAGAAATTTGAAATCAACCACTATGGGTTGGGATTTTGAGGAGATCTTTATCCCGCCCAACAAAGTTGAAAAACACTCTAAAAAATAGAAGACATGCCCCAACAACACAGCCATTTATTGATTTGACTAAATCTGCATCTAAAATTGCAGAGAGAAAGCAAAATGATTCACAAGTAACAAGGACTGATCACAGTTCAAAATGTTTTTTAGCCCAAAAGCGTGCTCCTGACAGACATATCCGGCAAGCCTTTTTGAATGGCCCTTTGATGATCGGGGGCAAGAAAACCCCTGTGTTTCAGCAAACAGAGTGGCCTCTGCTTAAAAAGGTGACCCAAAGTAATCAACCTGTAATTAATTCGAACATCTTCTGGTCCTGTTACAGATGGGTTTCAATCTGACCAGCTAACACCAATGGGTATTACGCCAGTTGTTCCTCAGATGGAACAATCCGATTATCCATCCTAATGCCCTAAAAGACATGGGCACTATGACTATCCTGGAGGAAAACTGTCCAACTACCAACAGCCCTTTTCTGAATAGGAGCACTGTTCTGTCTATCTTTAAACAGATACCACACTTCGAAGTGATACAGTCCACAGACATTGTGAAAATAGAACTTCCTTCGTGGAGCAGTTCAACAAACTGGGCGTTAGTGGAGTTTGCTTCCCCATTAATGGTGGCCCTGTTGAAAACCCACGCAGAATGACATCTCGACTTAGGATACACTTTAATCGCCTGCAGGAAAATTAAAAGGACCACCAACCAGACAAGTTCATGTTCCACAGTCACCTAAATGGGTCCTCTTGGAGAACTCTGAGTGGGAGGCTCTTCGAGCACTACAAATACAGAGTACTAAAGCAAAAGAGACCAAGAGCCAAACTGACTACTGGCTTTGGGAATGCTCCCAAAGAGGGGCCAACTGACCAAAGGATAGCTCAACTGGGCTCAGTGGGCTTTCTTGGAACACTAGGGGTTTCCGCTCTTTTTTGGTACACACACAAGGGCAAAAACTGCTAGACGAGGTAGATGTTTTCATGTTGCAGGAGACATACTGCAAAAAACATCTTGCCATTGATGGGTTTTATATACTGTGCGAAAAGGCCCTTTCCTCCAAGAAAGGGCGTGCTAGAGGAGGTCTGGCCATAGGTGCCAAGACTCACCTGGAATTGACACCCTTCTCCACTTTGGAAAAATCACCTTACCGGATAAAAGTATGGACACTTTGATCATTAATGCTCCGGGTGGGCGACAAACAAGACCTTTTCAGAACATAGTGTCCCTTGCAATTTCACAGTGGACTGCACGATCCCTAGTGAATCTAATAAAAAGGAACGGCACTTAGAGGTTCCCCTTGCAACTCTGGGCACTGATTCTTGGCTTAAGTTTGTGGACTTTTTCGACCTGAGATTCCTTGACTCCCCTGTGTCTAAAGATAACAAGGGCAATTATACCTGTCCTATATTGAGTATATCATCTGCACCCCTACTTTGTACACAAGCTTTAGTCACATTACTTTTCCCTGTAACAAGCTAAGTGTCAATGGTGTACTTGGATGGCATTCATATCCTATAATGTATCTGCTGACAGATAAGAGACTCACTACACCCACTTGTGATTTTCAAGGTAACTGCCTTAGATGGTCTGCTGAGAATTGTAAGGAGCGTAAGAAAGTCAGAGCAAACTGTGAATTAGATCCACAGGCCAAAAATATTGCACTGAAAAGTTTGTTAACTAAGTACAGGAATTGGCATAAGACTCACAAATTGTCAATAAGAAATTTAAACTGCCAAACATTGTTCTACTAGTTGAAAACTCATAACGTGACAAAATTCTGGCACTACTATAATGACCTTCGCAAATCCTTCTCTCCCCAGGAGTTGAATCCTATCTCGCAGGAGATCTGGATATCTTACATTCAGGCCCTATATTATGTACCATCAATTTTAATGCCATACCATGACTCTGAGGATTATAATGAATGTTGGGTGGACAGTCCTTGCTTCGAGAACAACATTAAAGTCAATGGGCCTCATTACGCGGTAGGCAGTAACCATGGCACTATTAGCGCCATGGTTGCCGCCGGTATTTTACCGTGTCTGCCTTGGTGGATGGCGGAATTACTGCCCTACTCCAAGGTGAGCGGGGGTGGTAATTCCCCATTCACCAAGACACTTCCCCATTCCCATTTTCGCCCCCATATGGGAATGGGGAAGGCGCTAATTACGGTACCGCAAATTGCGGTACCGTAATTAGCACCAAGGTCCCTTAGCGGGCCCGTTCCTTAACGGTTGATAAAACCAGCCGTTAAGGTCGGCTCCCGCAAAGGGACCTCGCAGTAAGGCGGTAAGGGTTTACTGGTAACGGTGCCCTTACCGCCTACCGTGTAATGAGGCCCAATATCTCTGAGGTAAACCTAGTCAGATTGATTATGAAATCATAGTCATCAGGGGCCCCTAGTCCAGATGGCATCCCCAACATCGTATTTAAAGAAAATCCTACGGTGTGGGCAAGGGTCCTGAATGTATTCTTCCAGCACATAATTCAAACTGGCGATATTCCTGTTAGCTGGCTAAAATCTACACTAGTGCCTGTATTTAAAAGGGGAGTTAGACTGGAGCCATCAAACTAGCGCCTATTGGCAATGATGGACTCCCGTCAAAAACTCTTCGCTAATTTACTTCTCAAATAACGATCTCATTGGCTAGAGGAAAAAAACATCTTAGGCACTTTCCAAACAGGTTTTAGAAAATCATATAACACCTTAACAAATATTGCCACTCTGCAATGTTTGATTTCCTCGCAAGCAAAAGGGCGAGGTGTGGGTTTGCATTGTTATGTGGACTTTTCCAAGGCTTTTGACCTGATAGCAAGATCTAAATTGTGGGGAAAATTGAAGAAGTGGGGCATAGATCCACAACTGCTCTATTTTATTCAATCTCTGTATATAAATACCTCAGTGACTGTGTGTCCCAGCTCAGATTGGCACCAATCAAAAACACATGTGTGAATCAAGGTTTAAAGCAGGGCTACGTGCTGGGCCAAATTCTGTACAATGCTTAAATTTCCCTCCCAAGATAGATGGAATTAGGATCACTCGCATGTCCTATGCAGACGACATAATTTTTGACCAGACCTAAAGAGGTCTGCAGCGGTCATTAACAGCACTAGTAGATTTTGTGTATGAAAAAGTATGGAAAAGATGGTTGGTTATAAAGAACTTTATAGAGAACAAAGGTGGGCGGAACATCGCTGGATTTCTTTAGATCTATAACGTTAGTTTGGTTCCAGCAATATTATACACACTCGAGGCATTACCCTCGGACCAGATTAAATGGCTGGGAAAACTGGAAGCAAAGCTGCTAAAATCAATAATGAATCTGCTGGAAGCAGTCCTGGTAGAAACCTTGAGGCTTCAACCTTCAACGGAAGAAATGAAATGAGAAGACAAAGAAGCGAAGAAAAAAATGATCAGAGAACAAAAGGACATTGTAACAAACTTTCAAAGTGACCCAAAAGCGGCCAATGGTCAAACAAAAGTAGAGAAAAATCAGAGTGTGGACACTAATCGCTTCATCTGAAACCTGAAAGGGGCGAATGTGGATGACCAACGAAGAAATTAAAAAAAGGGTGCCAACCCTGAGATGGGGAAAAAACAAACAACATGCCCAAAAAAGGACTCGATGTCGGGTAACCCGACGTCTGAATCAGAAGTAATAAAGAACACAGTAGGGATCCAAACAGAGCCTTATAAACCACCTTTATAGATAGCCCTAATCTTCTTAAAGGCTAAGCAAAGGGAAGAAATGAAGGGGTAATTGGAAGTCCACACAATAGAATGCCAAAAAGATCAGAATTTACAGTGCGATCCGAATCCACCACTTGGAGTGGGGCAGAGACCTAGTATGGCTACTGGTTGACAATTCTTAGAGAAAGAGGGATCTAATGGAGAAGAGCAAAGAAATTGAAAAAATTATATGGGCATCACTCTACTGTCTAGAACCAAGGAATATATACCGATACAAATAGGAAATAAAGACAAGGAGGAAATCCAAAGCCTAAAATTGTTCTTGTCAAGAGTGACCAAGCATAGTAATTCAAAAACCCAGTTGAATCGTACGACAATACATTCGGAAATTAAATGTATTTCTAATCTAAAATTCTTTACCTCATTTGATACAGGCCGTGTGAGTTTACCACATATTCCTAACACAGACATTGTTGAGGTGGTTTTGAAATCAAGACTGGGACTGGAAACAATCTTAGGGGCCAAAGTGCAATGGGCAAAGAGGGGTTTCAAGGGAACTGTCAAATATAGTGACATTAAACCCCCGAGACCTGCAAATCAAGAGACAAGACATAATCTACAAAGTACAGCGAAGATTTTGGCTACACCCTCTAACGTTTCGGAGATGGTACTGGAAATTGTCTTGCAAGTATTTCACGAGCTAGGTATTCCGGAGCAGAACTCTATTTAGTGATTTGATCAGGACATTATCCTGGAATACGCGGGGTCATAACTCCTTTAGCAATGATGCCACGAAGAGTTATATTTTTGAAACTCTGACCGGATATTATTCCAGGAAACATGGTTAAAAACATCTTTTGCTTTAGATGGCTTTTCTACATATCATCAATTGGCAGTGGGATCAGGCTTTGGCCGTCCGTCTGGCGGTCTATGCGTTGCATGCAAAAATTAGGCATTTTCTGGTTCTATACAGCTTTCGGGGGATATTGCAGGTATCTTTATTGTTAGAGCAGAAAGGTGGGGAAAATTTTCATGCAGAACTGGATTATAATAAACATATATTGGAATCCTGCATTAACTCCCCTCTTAGAATTCCTCCAGAACGAGTCAGGAGGACCAGATCGGGGAATCTATCTCGAGCAATCAGCATAGAAAGAGGAGTTTGACAGGGGTGTTTGGTGGCGCCATTTCTTTTCAACCTTTATCTGTTCGACCTGTTCCAAAGTCTGCAAGAGATTGCACTGGTGAGTCCAAAAATTGGTGCAATGAGGATAAATTGGCTGGCATATGCCTATAATATTGTGGTCCTTGATCACACACAAATTGGCTTACAACGCCTATTGAATGCCTTATCGGAATTTGCAAAACAAAATGACCTGAAAATAAATCCCGATAAATCTAAAATAGTGATTTTTAAACATCCTCAGAAAGTCACAAAAGCATTCACTTGGCATATGGATAACCAATCTGTTACCATTGTAAACGAGGAAACTTATTTCTGTTCCCATATTAGAGCCTTCCCCACCAAAACCCATTTACTGTCAATATTAACCCATTTACTGTAAATATTAGATCTAAAGATTCTAAATATGGGATCTCAAATTAAGAAAATCCGTATAAAATATTGTACATTTTCTATCTTCCCCCTTATAAAATTTTACATTGGAAAAATAGTCCCAACCTTGCCTTTTGGTCTAGAGTGTAATCTGCAAAGTGTTGACGTTGATTGGGACAAAGTGGAAGCCAAATCATGGAAAAGAAAGCTTGGTCTTCCGAACTGTGTCCCAATAGTGTGTATACGCTATGAACTTGGTCTCACCTCACTTCTGGCTTGGCTAGAATGGAAATGGATTTCCGTATATAGATTGATCCTTGATCCTCCAGTATCATCTCTCTACGACTCTACAAGGAAATCGCAATTTTATTGCAGTGAGCAGATAACAGATTTCTGAACAAACTAAGGGAACAATGTAACAAGATATTAACACTATCGGACAGTAATAGGGAAATCCTTATCCAAAATCCCCTTAAAACAAAAGAATCTATGAAAAGAAGGGATTGGGTAAGGACTATAGAGGGGATGACACTTGCAAAAATATTGTTCTCTTTTACTCCAACTGACAAACCCAGATCTTTCCTGCCCTCCTACTTAAGGAAATCACCTGATCCAAGAACTAGAGCAGATTTCCTTAGAGTTAGACTCAACATTTTGCCAACATTAGAAATCCAGCACATTAGAGATAAGGTAGCATTTCCGTCAGATGCATGCCAGAAATGTGTAAAAGGGGAAAAACAACCCATTCAACATTTATTATTGACATGCTCAGGAACATGGTATTTGAGACTGCAAAGATTTCAAAGATTTGCTCATAATGTTGTTTCATTAGAGTCTGATATTTTTTGGGAGAGACAGCAGAAGTAGCGAATGTTTTGAAATAACTGAATCTCATTGGGAAGTAATAAACAGAAGAAAGGTTGCAATGAGAAAACAATGCTCATCCACATATGTACATTTGCAGAATGCTTGTATTGAGGATTGCTTCGGTACTAACTTTGTTTGATTTCATGCCGTTATCGTCTATTGCAGTTGTTTCCTTATCTCATTTTTATAAAAAAAATTTAGTGGAAATTTAGTATTTTAAGATCATATGTGAATAGTGTTTTTCATGATTTTATTGACTTTATTAATTAATTCTTGATTTTTGTAATAATTTGTAAAAATGAATGTGTAAAAAGTCAAGATTTTGTTTTGGCTAAGACACAATAAAAGATTTGTTTTAAAAAAAACATTACTGTAAAGCTGTAAGCGGTCTCTGCAGGCCTACTGGGGTCCTATCCAAAAGCACAATATCATCGGCATAGGCCAGACAACTAACATTGATAGAGCCTTGTTTCGGGCTGGCCAATGCCGATTCCAGCAGCCATTTCACAAGGTCAGCCATATAAATTAAACAGAAAAGGAGCTAATGGACAGCCCTGTCTGACACCCCTGGATATCATGATTGATTTAGAAAGGATTCCTGATCTATCCAGTCTGACCTGCATATCCGTGTTTTTATGTAATTCAATCAGAATTGTCAGTAGGTTTTCAGGGATACCCCATTCTCTCAGCTTCATCCACAGGCGGGCCCGATTGATGGTGTCAAATGCTTGGGACAGGTCGATTCACACCCCAAACAAAGGTAAACCGCCCCTAGAGAAAGCTTTGCTTCTAACTGCATTTAACACTAGGCCATTTAGGGATGTCGGCAGACCTCTCCTAAAGCCTGTTTGGTGCCTTGAGATTATGCCTTGTGAGTTTGCCCAAGATTCTAACTCTCTGAGTACTAACCTCGAAAAGGTTTTCCCATCGGCAGCCAATAACGATACTGGGTGGTAGTTTAGAGGATCCAAGCGGTTTCCTGTCTTAAAAATAGGAATAACAATCGCCCTCCTCCAAGAGCAGGGGATTTGTTGAGAATTCATAATCCCTTTAAACAAGGCAGCCAGAACCCTGGCCCAAGTGTCTGGGTCCGCCTTAAAGATCATATTGCTCAGCCAATTGGAGCCCAGAGCTCTGGAGGAGGAGGACTTTGTTATTATGCCCTTTATATCGTCTTCCGTATAATGCAAAGCCCACTTTGTGGCAGTTTTGATGTTCTTATTTATTGATGGCACAGATCCATAGAGCCCGGAGAAATGTTCAACCCATACCTGCTCGTGGATAATTCCATCTTGTTCTGAATTATATGGCTTGTCAAAAGAACCCATTAGGGACCAGAAATTACAGGAGTTATTTTGCCCCAAGAGCCCGCAACATGCTTTCTCCTTCCATTTGGGAGTGTTGGAATCGGTGAGATTTAGACCAATTCCTGTACGATTTCTTATGGCTTTAATCTCCCTATTCACTATTTGTGGAATCCACCTGGATTTTCTTATTGCCTGCCTTATTTCTGCTTTTCTTCCCCAAGTTTGCTTATTGAACTGATGAGGATGTTTAACCTGGGCAACAGCCAAAGAGTTATCAGGAGGGTAGATATCCCAAAGAAAGTCCACAAAAACACGGGGTCAGCAATTCTTCACCCATTCACCTTCTGACATAGGTTCTATTACCCCTCCCAACTAGTCTGTCTGCATCCGACCATTGTTTTTAAATCTTGTGTCTCTGTACCCCCCCTTATTTACGAACAGTGGTTCCTCGTATCGATCGGTCACCCCCAAAGGTTTCATCCTAAAAACTGCTTACAATACATCATTATCACTGGGGGACCCATTTGTAATAGTAAATTGGGAGCAACACCTAAACAGAGAACCAGACGCAACTAGTCAATTGTCGAGAAACTGGACTGCCTTCGCCAGCTTTGAGAAGCAGGGATATCTCCCTCAATCGAGCCCTTGGCCATCCAGAGGGCCCAGCTCCCCAACATTGTTTCCCATAAAACACCATTCCACAAGGGAAGTTTAAGGATCTTAGAACCTGGTAATGTGGGCTTTATACACTGATCATTAAAATCTCCCATTACCAACAGTTCATAGCCTGGAAGTTGTTCTGACTAATGAACCAAAAGGTCAGATAATAATCGCTGTAAAGCTCAAAAGATCTACTGTCATGGGGCTCCAGTATATATTCACCACAATCCATCTCAGGTTACCCTTCTCCCTACTGGAATCCAATCTTACTGCCAGGATACCCAACACATCATTCAACAGAAGAGCAGACTTGGAAAAGACTTCATTCCTGCACGCAACACACATACCCCCCGATGGAAGCCCAACCACCTCCCTCACTGCCAATTGCAGGTAGACAGAGAAGCCATCCATCCCAGAAAAATCCTGAAGCCAGGCTTCCTGAAACACAACCAAGTCAAAGGATTTGAAAATATAAGTTCCTCTGTTCGTCATTCTGAAGGATTTGTGACCCTTAGAATTCCAATTCAACAAGTCTTTCACTGTAGTTGTTTCGCCGACCAGCCCCTTTTCAGGAGAACCACTTTTTGGAAAGTCAGTGGGGTCCTTTACTAGAGATTACTCACAGGTAAGCCCAACTTAAGGAAAACCTGGGAGACTATCTCCGGTACCATTGTCCATACATCAGGAGGTTTGATGCACTTTTTGGGGGATCATGGGCCTAGACCGTATCGCCTCTATCCTCAAAGGCCTGCCTGCACCGGTTGAGGACTTGCTGGCAGATCCATATAAACTTCGAACCCCCCCTTTCTTCATTCCAATCCCGTTCTCCAGATTGCATCCATCACCAGTCCAGACTTTAGGCCCAGTTCCACCACATCCTATGATAGTATGAAGGGGAATATGATAAATTCAATATCGGATGTGGTAAAAAAGGACAAGTCTGTGATTTCACTCACATTTGCTAGTATCGTAGATCTATTTAGATGGCTGCGCCTAGGACTGACACATCTGTTCTAGAGATATAAACCCTAGATGACTTCTTATGAATTGGACCCAGCGGTCTTCTCGATTGTTCCTGAGTCGGACGTTCCAACGCAGCCTTCATACAACCACAGTGCGGGTGCGAATCACCCTCGGGATTTAGAGGCATAACCCTCCCTCCAGACCTCACGCCTTAAATATTCTCACGTAACAGTATGTTAGCCATTGGAGGCTGAATAGGCAGAGGAGGCTGTGACTGATCATTTGGAGCCATTGCTATTTGACCTCTTCTGGGGTTGGTAAAAGTTCCCCACCGGTTGCTAATGGCATGTCCTTCTGCGATTTACCTCTCAAAAAGATTGGCACAATCTTTATAGGCTGGCATGGCATCCCTGTCTGGCTCCCGACTGTTTTGTTGGATTTAACATTTTTCCGGGAGGGAGAGGGAGCGACTGTCTTCTGCTTACTTTTCCTTGCCACAGTGGGCACATTGTGTGCCCTTGAATTCAAATTATCAGCTTGTTTTAGCTTCTTCAAAAATTGGTTTGTGTCTGTGTTTCTATTTTTTTAGACCTCAAAGGCTTCCTTTTCCGAAGATCCCTTGGTGTTGCTTGAGTTTCCAAATTCGGGACCAAGAGACTTTTTTTTTTCCTTTTTTTCTTAGTTTTTCCATTAACCTTCATATGTTTAGCATCTCGTAACCTCTCCTCCCCCACTGTGTTTGGGGCATCAGAATTCACGTTAGAGGGGACCGACTCTAGGTCATCAGCCAACTGGGCAAGTCGAACAAATCTTTCCAGGGCTGATGCCGATAGTGGTGTATCATCCAAGGTGATGGTTTCTTGTTCTTGGGGCACTTCTTCTTGCCTACCCAAACTCGGCATATTGGGCATATCCTAAAATACCCTCCCATCGTTAGCCAAGTTATAATTTAACCGGCCAACGTCCTCCCTCAGACCCTCCCACAGCCCTTGCAGAAGATCCAACTTTTCTGATTGCTTAGTTGTTTCCATGTCATTTATTGCTGAACTCAAGGCCACAAGAGAAGACTCATTGGTCTCTAGATCTTTCGTGATTTCCATCAAAGCCCCCGATTGCTGGTATACTTCAAATTTCAGTGCTTCAAACACTTTCACCAGTGAACGTAGCACAAAGTTTAGTGTTGTCAGTGTCAGAATCTGTTCCCCCACTGGCGGTTGAGTAGTCTGTGTGGTCTTATGAATTGGGGAGGCACAACGCTCTCTTTCTTTCATGTGCCTCACCCTGATCGTTTTAGATACCTTAAGCATGGCTGAGATCGCATTTAGTTTGGAAGACGAATCGTGGGATCTCTGAGGACTACTTGCCCGTAACACATCTACTTCCTGAGTCACAGCTCCTCTTATTTTGTTCGGGGGGCAACTTTCCTGTGTCATTGAGAGGCTTTCTCTCATGGGAATAGCTGCCTGGGTTGGACTTCCCATTTCATTTTCAGGAAAAAAATTCTGCTATAGTCTCTTTCAGGGTATTAGTTTGCCTTCATAATGCCTTTCATCAGTGGGTGGGATGGTGTAGAAGCAGCTGCTGCCCTCAGCTCGGTGTTAATATATTCATTAGATTTTGAGCCCACTGGCACTTGAGAGTCCTGCACGAACACGCTCTCCGGAGGGCAGAAACAACCCCCCACCCCTGGCAGGGTAGGGCTTAAAAATTGAACTTGCCACTATTTTTTGACTTGCCTCACACTCCCCCAGCCACAATGTCAAGATCTGGGGCAAATAGATTGTCCATAAAAACTGCACTGCAAAGGTTGTAGGAGTGAGACATAGGGCCTCATTACACGGTAGACGGTAAGGGTTTACCGGTAAGGGCACTGGTACCGGCAAACCCTTACCTCCTTACTACGAGTTCCCTTTGCGGGACCCGACCTTAACGGCTGGATTTACCAGCCGTTAAAGTAGGGTGCCGCAAAGGGACCTCAGTGCTAATTACGGTACCGCAATTTGCAGTACCGTAATTAGCTCCTTCCCCATTCCCATTATCCCCTATGGGGGCAAAAATGGGAATGGGGAAGTGCCTTGGTGAATGGGGAATTACCGCCCCCGCTCACCTTGGAGTAGGGCGGTAATTCCGCCACCCACCAAGGTGGTCACAGTAAAATACCGGCGGCAACCATGGCGCTAATAGCGCCATGGTTATCGCCTACTGTGTAATGAGGACCATAATCTTCACCCAGGCACCCAAGACAGTAGCCCCTCCTAAGCACAAACAGGTTGAAATATATGTGCAGGCACACTGATATTGGCAAACAGTCCCTAAGAGTGCACCTACTTTTGTGTCAGGAGCGGAATACTCTGATATGTGGTGCATTACCTCCGTTGCCAAAACCACAACTGTAGGCTTTTCGCGGTCTTCCCGGGTCTGGCGGGTCAAAGGCTCCGGGCCCACAGTCCCCGCCCGGTAAGCTCTTTCCACTGGTAGTCTTGTTAACTTATGAACTGTACGGGCGCTGGCGGCTTTGTTTTGTTTTCCAAACTAGTGAGGAACAGATGGCACCAGTCCTCTTGTTTGTAATTCAAAGAGATATACATATTTAAAAAATATATATATATATACTCTACACTGTCAAAATCGATGTCAGTATATATATGAGAGTTTACCTTCTTTGTTGAAATATTTTCCTCTGGAACCGCACTTATTGCACGGACTGCACAGACTGCAGCTCACTCTGCTGCCTCACTCCGCCGCCCACTCTGTGGCCGTAATGGTGTTTTAAAAAGTCTTTTCAGAAACTGGTCCACGGGTTCCTCCCTCCAGGCACGGTAGCAATGGCAAAAAGACTCACTTGCAAAATGCTGGAAGAACGCTCGTGAACACAGACTGCAGCTCACTCTGCTGCCTCACTCCGCCAAATTAAGAGCTGAGTTACAAAAATCTGTGGTAATTGTGATGATCTTGAAGCATGCTCAAGGCGTAACAACTTATGCATTGTCAGAGTGCCCGAGGCGACCTGTAAAGGGCCCATGGAGCAGTTCACTGAGGACCTCCTTAAAACCATGTTTGGAGCGGACAAATTCTCCACACATTTTCTGGTAGAGCAAGCACAGCGTATCCTCGCCACGGTATCCAGACCTGGGACCCCCACCTGGAGGGCTTCTGCTCAGAAGCCCTCCACCAGGCGCCTGGGCAGTCTAGGTGGGCTGAATGTGAGGGAGGGGTGTAGTCACTCCCTGCACAGGGTATCCTAGGAAACCCAAGTCGCACTTTGCCTTGATTGGCTGAGGTGGTTGTCCAGGCTGGACAACCCTCCTGCTGGGTGATTGACATCCAGGCTGTGTGAATGGGGGTTTTGCGCATAAAAGGCAGGTCTCTTGGGCTAGAAGTCATAGAGTCGCCACTGGAACTACAAGGAACCGAAGAGAAGCGGAGAGAACGACGGCTGCTGCAACTACCCCGTCCCGGTGAAGCCCTGCTGCAGTCCTGGGCTATCTACCCTTCAACGACTAAGAGAAGATCCTGTCCGGAGTCTTCTTCCCTTGAGCCTGGTGGGGATAACCAGCTCATCTACCACAGCCAGAGGATCCTCTTCCTTGGTCGAAATCGCTGCACACTGCTGTAGTGGTCCGGATAGCCATTTGAAGAGCCTCTCCTGTTTTTAAGGAGCACACCTTTTATCCGTTGTCGCTGCTGCCGGCTTCATCCCCGTGTGGTGCAGACCCCCTTCAGACGTCCTCCTTCACAACGAAGCTCTAGGAACCGTGGGTCTGCAGGAAACCAACAGGAACAACTGCCAGGGCACCAGCTGCACCATTGGAATAAGGTACTGTGTTCTGCTTGAGGAAACTGGGTGAACCCCTTTTCTTCATCTCCAATGCTTGCCCTTGTCTTCCCTCCTTCTTATAACTTTTGCTTCCGAACATTGACAATATCGAAGTACTTTTGGTTACGTTGAATCGTGAACTGTCTGACTGTGTGATCTTCGGCACCAGGCCCCCGGTGCCACTTGACCCTGTCTCCGGCCCTTTGATTTTTGAACTCCTGTCTCTGAGTGTTTCTCGATTCTGTCTGCCGAACCAAAATATTGCCTGTAATTTTTGCCTCCAACTCCCTCTGGGGATCTCAGGTGCTAAGTGTGTTTTGCCCCGGTAGCATTTCATGTCACGGATACGCGTTTATTAAGTAAACCTAACTGTTAAAAAGTGATCGCAATCGTATTCGCGGTAACGTGTTTTGTTCGTAACACCGGTTCATTCAAACACAGGGTACTTACCTTGAGACATACTGTACAAAGTGAATTGGTTAGCTGTAGGATATTTAATGTGTGGTTTTTGTTTAAGTTTAATAGAAGTGTTGTGTTTATAACGAATGGTTTAAAAATAAATGTGCTTATATTTTTCTACCTGAAACCTTGAGTCAGTGTTTGCTTGAGTCACAGTAATTGTGGTCCCTTTGTGTAATCTCTGCTACTGCTCATATACTCTTAAGATAAGCCTGGCTGCTCCGCCACTGCTACCACTCTGACATAGCGGTACAAACTTGTACCAAAGGTAAAACTTGTATTGCCACCTGTAGTCTTAATTGTGTGTAGTGGTCCCTAAGGGCAATGCACAGGATTCTGCCTAACAATAACATGCCGGGATGTACAGCCGCCAAGCTTTGCCACTGGCAGATTTGGCCTCTCACAGCGTTACCCAGGAACATTCCAAGATTGTAATGGGGATAAGATCGGGTCCTCTCCTTTGAAACACCTGAAGGGGACACATTCATGGATGGATACCCAACGCTTGGCACCAATGCCAGAACACGGTCCAGACCACGCAGTAAAAACATGATGGCCTTCACCTCGAGGATCAAGCTACAAGGATAAGCGTGAACCAAACAGACACTGCAGCAGCACTGCGAGACGGATCGATTAACAATGGCACAAAAGATGTAGCAACCCGGGACATCAAAACAACTACAGTTATAAACTCAGGCACATGGAAAGTGTAAAAAGCAGGAGCAACACTAAAAAGTGGCAGATGTAGGTGAGCTTTTACCGCCCAGAGCCCTTTCACTTTTTGGATACTAGCAGTTCTGTATCTGCCCGCTGCACAACTGTCACCGGGAACTGTACTAGACGAGGCAGTAGGGAGAAGCGGGAATGCACAAGTCATAGATAGCTGAGCAACAGTTGGGGATAAGGGGATAGTTCGGGGGTGGGAAGAAGTTGCAGGTTTGTTTGCACAGGTCCATGCCATATCCACAAGATGGAAGCTAGACAGCCAGCAAGCAGCTGAGAAGTGCACATAAGAGCGAACGCTCCAGCATCAACAAGCACCGTAACAGTTTCGACCTGCATCTACCACAGCACACATGACTGGAGACATTAAGCTAGTAACCTGGAATCTCTGGGGGCTAAACTACTATATAAAAAGGAACAGGGTGATAACCTAACAAATTAGACATAGCACTCTTACAGTAAACCCATATGACCCAAGAAAAACAAGTGGTATTGACTAGCGGTAAAACAACCTGTGCAAACAAACCCGTAACTTCTTCCCACCCGCCCAAACAATCCCCTTACCCCCAACTGTTGCTCAGCTATGTATGACTTGCTCAGGCATTCCTCATTCTCCCTACTGCCCTGTCTAGTCCAGTTCCCAGTGACAGTGGAACCACAGCAGGCTCACGTGCCATTAAACACTTGTGTATAGGCGCGCTATAAATGACATAACATATCATATCACCTTACTCTACTTATGCTAGGGAGTGGGGGGGCAATTTGGATAGCGCCCACAGCTCCTTTCCAGGCACTTAAGCTGATCAAAGACAATGAGGGAAGAATGGTCCTGGTCCATGGTTTTTTGGAAAACAAGGAATTATGTATAATTAACACTTACACCCTAATCACGATGCTACAACCTTTTTTCGTTCACTATACACAAGAGTTGACCCAGTCAGAAATAGCACCATCATTTGGGGGGGGCGACTTCAACTGCACTCTGGACCCCAGACTAGAAAGGTCTGACAACAAATTCATATGCCCCTCCCCACCGGCCAAAGCACTGAAAGCACTGACAAATGCCTTCAATCTAGTCGACATATGGAGAGAGTTACACCCGCAGGCCAGAGGATACTGACACCACACATCCCCGCAAGACCTATACACAAGGCTAGGCTACTTCTTCACAGGCACAGAGACATTGGGCAAATGTATAGATGCAACCTATAAGGCCCGAGTGTTGTCAGATCACGCCTCAGTCCTGGTCGCATAGCAAGCGGCCTCCCCAAGGGCACACATCCCGATCTGGAAGATGAGAGGGGAAGCTCTGAAAGACAAAGCGTTCAGAAGGCACCTTAGAGAGGGCATCAGCAGCTACTTTACAATCAATGCAGGTAGTGTGACATCCACAGGCATACTATGGGAAGCCTTTAAAGTGGTGATCAGAGGTGAAGTCATAGCAAAAGCGGGAGGGTTACAAGGAACAATATTAGAAGAACTGTCTAGGGCTGAGAAACCCCTAGATGACATAGAAAGTAGCACTGAAGATTCCAGCGACCACACCTCAGACAGGATCAGATTACGGCAAGAATGTTTAAAACATTGGGATAGGCTTGGCACTCTAAATTATGCAAAATGCATAGATAAACAACATGCTGAAGGTGACAAGCCGGGTAGATTACTAACTTGGCTCTACAAAAAGGATGCCAAACAAAACATGATTCAGTCGATCACAAACGTTAACGGCACACTGAGCACCAAACAAACAGAAATAAATAAGACCTTTTATGAATATTATAAAGACCTATACATAGACACAGCAGAAGTACAAGCCCCTGAGATAGAGGAGACCCTTTCCCAGATTGAATTCCCCAGGCTAGACGAGACAGCAGCAGAGCAGCTAGGCGCCCCATCACTTTAGAAGAATTATCAGCCACAATTAGAGAATTGCCAACCGGCAAGACTCCAGGCACAGACGGACTGCCGAGTGAATTTTATAAAGAATAAGTTAGCACAGTTGCACCCCCACTTCTAGATATGCTAAATGAAGCATATGACAAAGATGCTCTCCCACGGTCGCTGAGGGAATCCATTATCATTCCCCTACTTAAGCCAAACAAACCTGCAACAGAGTGCGGCTCGTACAGCCCACTGTCATTATTGAACCAGGACGGGAAAATACTTACTGCCCTACTGACGAACAGACTTAAAAAGTTTATAACAGAATTGATACACCCAGATCAGACGTGGTATGTGCCAGGGAGGAATATGACATGGAACTTGTGTAGATTACACCACATTATAGATTGCACTAACGCCAGTACAGATCACTATGCAGTGGCCTCGCTAGACGCGGTCAAAGCATTTGATTCAATCAGACGGACATGGCTATTGGCCACCCTGCAGCGTTTCAGCATTGGCCCTAAGTAAATCAGATGGGTAGAGCTACTGTACAGCAGCCCGGCAGCTAGAGTTAAAACGAGCAACCAGTTATCAGAGCAATGGAAACTGGAAAAAGGCACTAGGCAGGGGTATTGAAGACCACTAGGCGGGAGCGGACAGAATGTACATTATGCAGATTAGAGAACAAATATGGCATACAAAATGAGAAAGTGCTTCTTGGGGTGATTAAAGGTAACTTGCTGAAGTTCCAGGACCAAGAGGAACGCTAAATGGACAACCTACCCAGGCACGATGTTATGGGGAGGAGGATAGGCCCGGACACTTACTGGCAGGAATAGTGAAAGGTAAGAAGGGGATGATGCCCATCATAGGGATTGCAGGAACAGCTGGGGAGTTTTTGACAACCACTGTGGCGATCAATGATGAGTTCATACAATACTATAGTAAGCTGTATGCTAATGCAGATACTTGTACAGAGGAAGAAATATAATTATATTTACAAGAGACTACTCTCCCAGATCTCGCCCCACAGGCCAGGGTGACACTTGATGGTTCTATTACTGTTGAAGAAATAACTAACGCAATTAATATGCTGTCTTCCGGTAAGGCTCCCAGACCTGATGGACTGGGTATAGAACTATACAAGACATATTGTGACATCCTAGCACCACGATTGCTGAGGGTTTGGGAAGAGGCATTGGAGGTGGGGAAACAGTGTTACCAAAACCAGGTAGACCGATGAATGAAGTTGCATCCTATCGTCCATTGTGATTAATCAACACTGATGCTAACATTTTTGCTTAAGTATTAGCAAGTAGACTCCTACCACATATGACATATCTGGTACACCCGGACCAATCAGGTTTTGTTCCAACAAGAGCCACAGCTTTTAACGTACGGCGCATTTTCGGTATAATATCACAAATCGGTCAACAGGCTCAGGCAGTGGCTGTATCTCGATACGGAGAAGGCTTTTGAATCTGTGTCTTGGAACTACTTGTTTGGGGTACTCAAGCGCTTCGGGTTTGGGGATTATTTTGTCAAATGTGTGAAACATCTATATGTATGAACCCAACGGCTGGAATACGTACTAACGGGGCTCTTTCTTAGGCATTTACACTTGCACGAGGAACTTGACAGGGTTGCCCATTCTCTCTGTTGTTGTTTGCACTTACAATAGAACCACTGGCACAACAGATGAGGGAACGGCATGCACATAGGGGGATACAAATAACGGGACCACCTCAAATTATTTCCCTGTATGCAGATGATGCTTTACTGTATATACGGATTCCAGAAGTGCACCTAGGACCAGTTATGGAAGAAGTGGCAAGATTTACTAAGTATTCAGGTTACAAAATCAACGTTCCTAAATCTGAACTGCTCCAACTCACGGACAGTACTGGGGTAGCAGGCGATCTTAAAGGACTTAGATGGGCCCCATCAAGCTTTAAGTACCTGGGAGTGACAGTATCACGTACACAGCGGACAATATTTGAAAATTACCATGGGATGTACCTTAATGATCTTGCAGGCAAATAGGATCTATGGGGCAGATTCCCAATGTCCCTATATGGTAGGCTATCTCTGTTAAAAATGGTGGTGTAACAAAGCTACTAAATGATTTCACAATAACAACAATTTGGCCTAAAAGAGTGGAAGAAACGTGGTCGGAAATAGCACCAGCAGAACAGCCGGATACAGCCATAGAAATGATTTATGACATGTCGGAGGGAGGGCACGAAATATCCAGGATATATGAACTAATAATGTCAAGAATGGGAAAAGAGCCGCTTAAACTGCGGCAGGACTGGGAGGAGGAGGTGGGAGAGACCATGCAGGATGGGCAATGGGAGAGAGCCCAAAGATATCACAAGAAGGTGTCCAGAAATGCGAGGCTGCAACAGATCAAACTATACGTTACACACAGAGCATACATGATCCCCCAGATGATTTAAAAATTCGGAAATGCAGAAGCACAAAAATGCCCCAAATGTGGAGAGGCGGTAGTAGGAATGATCCACATGTTCTGGGCATGCCCGGAGGTTGGGATATTTTGGAGGGAAATTAAACATAAGCTGTCGGAAAAGGGAATCAAAGACGTGGAATCCATATGGGCCATGAGCTGGAAAGCCGCCCACAGACCCAAACTAGAGACCTGGTGGAGGGACCTCCTAAAATGGGCAGATGCGGAGACAGTGGCATGGTATGAGGCGGCCAACAGAGGGGAAGGGGACCACTGACTGAATGGAGACAAATGATAGCCTCGTTGTACGGGCCCACCCATGGTGGCCCCAGTGATGACGACACGCCCGAGGATGAGGAAGAGAATCACACAGAGCAATGTAAACCAGCGGTATGAAAGGGGAGAGCTCTAGTTTCAGGGGATGGGATGGGGGAAGACAGTGAGGAAAAAGTGTATTGTATGCAATGATATTTGTAATTGAAAATGTCGGGAGGGAAAGTTATGGTTTGTTTGTTGTAAAAATGAATAAAAACTATTTTTTTAAAAAAACAATTTGGCCAGGAAGAACATTTTTTGCAATGCTTCACTCTATGGCAGGGCAATTTGTTTGGGGAGTTGGAACACCGCGTATAAGCTGGTAAGGACTGGCAGAGCCCGATGAGCAAGGTGGCCTGGCTCCCCCTGGCTTTGATTTGTATCATCTGGTAACCCAAGCACAATACGCAGGACACTGGTATTTACCAAACCCTGGTCTGGTGCATAGAGAATTGGAACGCTATGGAGCGGCCCTAACAGACCTCAGGGAAGTCAAATTGGATGGCCAATACACAGACTTGTGCACAATTGGCCTGGTTCGGTACAACAGTGAATGCACGGGTAAATGCTTAGAAATATCAACCCCCTATAATAGCAAGATTAGTCTCTGGAATTGCCCTGCTCGCCCTCCCACTATCGACACCGACATACAGATGTCCTGGCACCAGAGTAAAGAAATGGTGTTGGGTGATGTATTTCCAGGGGGAAGGTTTGTAATGTAAGAAGAATTCATGACAAAACTGGGCTCGAACCCCGTTAAGTTATTACAGTATTTCTGAATTAGGGCTGTCGAAGATGGCCATCGTTCCCACAGGAGCCGGAATCATGTCAATGTATTGATGTGATAGCATTGAATGATATAATGAGGGGGCAGGTCTAAATGGGAGAGGGATCTGGAGATAAATATAGATGACTCTAAATGGCGAAGATATTGTCGCACTAAATGCAATATTAGGACTTATCCAATTAAAAGTTTTAAATCAGATACATCAAAAGCCTGCTAAAGTGGCACATTTCCTTTCAACTGCAGAAGATAAATGTATGAAATGTGGGCGAGAAGGAGCTGACATGATCCATATGTTTTGGGACTGTCCTATGGTATCACGATTTTGGCAGACGATTTCTGAAGTGTTGAAGGAAATGATTGGGATACCTCCTACACTCCTTCCTCTCAAATATCTATTGGGCGATATTGAAAATGTGTCCATTGAAAAATGTAAACTGTTTAATGTATGTTGTATACTGGCGAAAGAAATTAATTTTGCTCACATGGAAATCAAAAACTGCACCCTCAAGTGATGAATGGCTCAGGGAACTAACTTATATGAATGAAAAGGAAGAGGGGGTATATAATGACAGTAATTGGGAATTGTAGACCTAGGGATATATGGGACCGTTCTGTGAATACTTAATTACCCTAACAAGGGGGAATGTATCAAGAAGCAATGCCATTGTAAATTGTTGATATGGAAAGTAATCCAATACAGTATTTGCTATCATTGTGTGGAACGTGGGGGCCATGAGGCCCAGGTCCGATCTATCTACCTGTCTGTTTAAATAAAGGTTGGGAAAAAAAGAGGGTGGCAGCGACAGTCTGCCTGGGGGAAGCAATGACGTAGGTGTCAGCGATGGGCAGACCTGTGTTGGAGACCAGGAGTGCTTTCTTAAAAGTTTTCCTTCCAGGCTTCTAGTGAGCAGTAGGATAGGTGATAGGATAGCAGTTGAAATTGATTTGGGAGATGGAGAGCACCATGGGGGCAGGAGGAGGAGAGAGCAGACGGAGGGACTGCACAGTGCACTAGGAACACACCAGGCGGCCTAGCAGCAAGACAGGCTAGACAAAACAAAGAACAATAAATCAAGTGTCCAGGAGGGATAGGGCCAAGCTTAAAAACAGCAGAAAGCACGGTACCAGGGAGCGAGATAAGACAAAAGGAAAGACCTAGAGTGCAAGCAGTAATTGTGGGCACACGCAGCTATAAGGAATCAAGCAAGGGAGAGAGCAAATATGCAGGCACATCCCGTAGAATCAAACAAACAGATTTGACTTTCTGAATAGCGGTACAATGCCTAGCTTATAAGCACAGCACCCAATTAAAAAAGGCACCCAGATTTGGCTATCAATACAAAAAGTAAAAAAGGCATAACCTGTAAATACAATCAGTAGTTTTCAGGACACCAAGATTTGATTTTTAAAAATAGATGAAAAAAGCCAGACACCTAAAAAGAGCCTAAAACTCTAAAATAAAGGTAAAAGGCATAGCATATAAATACAACCAGTAATATTCAGGACACCCAGATTCGAGTTTTTAAAATAGAGGAAAAAAGCCTGACACTTATGGCACTTAAGGATGGGATTGGACTGCTTAAAGCAGGCTTGCTTTCCACCAATCCCCTGAGACCCTTTGCCTATAAAAGAGGGGCATCTCCCACTCCTTTAATTACATTTTGGACTATCCAGGACATAAGGAAGAATTCATTTGGAACTCTTTAGGGAAAGTGTGATCTTTTCAAAGTCGTTGGCCATTGAGGTGAGTTTTCCAAGGCAAAGGCAAGCTCTGCTCCCTACTCACTGCCAGAGCAAATTGGGGTTGACTCTTGTTGGGGACTAGGACCTGCCACTCTGCACCAAATCGCCCTATGCTGGGAAAGCAGAACCTGAAAGGTCTGACCCTGTCCTCGAGCCCCTGCAGCTGATGATGAATGTTGATTAACGTGGGAGTGCATCAAGGAGGTTGCAGGCTGTCGGCTCTGAGGGTGAACCACTATCATCATCCACGCCCTTACTGACAGCCTGCAATGCCCTCGAAATCCAGCCATGACCAGTACCATCGCCTTAAAGTTAAGCCTTCCAGGCTTCAGCATTAAGATTTATGGCTGAGTGCCTCTTCTGATTGGCCGCCTCTACATCTTTTCACCTATCCTGGGGAGTAGGCTGGCAAAGCAGGCCACCACGAAGGCCCACATCAAGGCAGTCACCTGTGTGGCCTGTCCTTCCATGGCCGGAGTGCCTTGCCGCCTCCTCCCTTCCTCCTTCAATCCCCCTGACCTCTCTGTTTGCTGCTCCGTTCTCTGGATCCATCCCCTCGTCATTCCTCGGATCGCTGCTTTGCTGTGTAGTTGCTGACCTTTTTGGTGTATGGGGTATGGACTCTCACTGTCGACACCTTCTGAATCTGCTGTCCGTTCTTCAATTTGGTCCATCTGACTTTGCCGCCTTCTTCCGGCCATGCTTTGGACCCTGATGGTATTTGACTTTGGAATTGACTCATCCTGGAACATTTGGGCGATTCCGTTAATCACCTGGTGTATTGACTTATTATTACAATATCTGTGTCACTTTCCTCTCCCACTAAAGCCCGTTAGCATCTTTCAGCCTGCAGTTCCTGTGCTCCATTCTCGTACACACCCTCCAACCTGTGTTCCCACTGGTTTCTCACTTTGTTGCCATGCCATTCCTTCAGGGCCCTCCCGACTATCCCGACGCTCATGCACTGAGCTCCTTCATATCCCATTGCAGCACATTTCAATTGCTCACCTGGCCTGTGCATATGCTGATTCATTGCGCTTCAATATTGTCCCCGGCACTGTGCATCATTATCTACCTTCTATCTGTTCACTCGTACTGTGTTTCCCTTGCCTGCTTTATCTCTGATTGCTTACCCCATACTGATATTGCCTTTGCACCAGAAGCTGAGGCAGCCCAATGCTTACTTACCTAGTTTCTAATTACTTACTGTAACTCTTTACTCGTGCTTTGAAGTTTCCGGGTCTCACAATGGCCTGTGTTGAACCTGTACTGCACCTAATGTTCCTTTCCCTCCTCCCCTACTGTTCCTCCCTTCATCCCCCACCTCATTTGTTAGCACTTGCACAACCTTAGCACTTGCACGACCTGGAATTCCTCAAATTGTTTTGTCTCGGGAGGATAGCTCAGGGGCAACACGCTCACCTTGGAAGCAAGACGACGCAGAGCAATGCAGGTTCGATCCCTGGACTGCACTTAGAAACCTCTGGGTATTAAGCATGTTATAAATAACCAATCATAATCACAAAAGCCTAGTAAGGGTATTGTTTGCCTGTCCTTCACCCCTCTTCCCTCCTGCACTTCCCTTCCTCCCCTCCTCCCCCTTTTCATGTTTAGCACTTGCACGATCCAAATCTCCTCACGGCCTAATAGGAACATTTTTTTGTTGTTTTCTTCCCCTCTTCCCCCTTCCCGCACTTCCCGTCCTTTCTCTTTCCCTTGCTCTCACTCTATAGCACTTCTAGTTTCCGAATGTTTCAAGAACTTTTAAGAACATTTTGTTTTTGTTTTTTACCTCTTCCTCATCCCAATGCCCCTATCCTTGTCTTGATGCGCCTTGAAACACAATTTTTGCTGTATAGTGCGCAGTGCAAATAACTAATAAATAAATAAAAATAAATAAATCTGGAGAGCCAGGAAACTCATGATCCCTATTCTACTGCATCACATCAGTCGAACCACATAAAAACCGTGTTCAATACAATAGAATCGGAGAGAACCACTGCTGATGCTTTTGGCACTTTATCGAACTTCGAACCACTGTAGCTTTGCATCAGTAGAACCAGCTCACCACTGTATTATGCCAAGCAGAGCATGTAACATGTTTGGCTCAACCAGCTTTCAACTGCAGACAACCCCGAACCCTCCATTGGATCAACAAAGTCACTGCATCACACCGACGGACCTCGACTCAAACTGCTGGAGCATTGCATACACTCATTGACCTGAACCAGCAGTTACCAATGTCGTTAACCAACTCAATATTTGAACTGACCCCATGAGCCATCAGAAGCCCATGACACAAATAATGCACTCGAACCGCATCAAGCTCCGACTTCTAACTGAGTAGAAGCCAGCTCGCTGCTTGGCCCAGCACGACTCATCACACCCAAACCTTGTTCGACCCTCACCACTATACAGTTCCATGCCCGGTTCGATACTATTATGTTGTTCCTTGTTTACCTTTAAGATTGTAGTCATTGTTGGTTTAATAGTAGCAGAGGTCTGGGTAAGGAATTTTGTCACCACTCATCCCTTTACTCCTGCAGAGCAGCAATAATTTCGTGGCACCTTTCAACCAGTAGGGTATGTGTGTTCAATATTCACCTTATTCAAAAGCTTAGTTAAAAAAGGAGCCCAGTGCTTTACCTCTTTTTTGTGATTCCAAAGCATGTGTAACTTCAGGACAGAGAAAGAGATTAACAAGCCTACCAAGGGAATTGAGGAGATCTCCCACCATCACAGCATCATTGATTATTTATGATCTTTTATAGGAGGATTAAAAGTGAGAGTACCTGCTTTCCTCTTTGATGTTATTATCTGGAGGTATAAATTCCATTCATTCATATCAGTATTTTCCAAAAGACTTTGGCATTCTTAGTATTTATTACCCACTTCAGTGATTCCAATTTCTGTTTCTGATCGCCGTTCTTTTTGGAGTATGTCAGGTCTTTATCCACCCTCCTTAGTTACTAATGGCCTCATTTCTGGATGTCTCTGCCCTTTTCAAAGACTGCAGCAATTTACATTTGGCATTTCTGCAATCTTCGTAAAAACATGTTTTTCTAATTGCGGTATTATACATTTTCAAGGTATTTGTAATTGAAACAAATGAACCATATGGTGCCATACAATTCAATTGGAGAAAAAGCTCAGCAGTTAGTATCTGGGAAGGTCACAATAAGCGGAATAAGATCCAAGAAAGGCTTTGCTAGCCCTTCATCTTCGATTAATGATGTCAATGATAACTGTTTCCCACAGAAATTGGAGCAACTACTATGCTAGTTACACATATAACTAGACTTTTTAGGAAGTTGATAAGTTAGGTGGAAGGGATCAAGGTCACTCTACAGCTGCATAATTACTCTCAAATACTTAATCCAAGGACAGCTGCCAATATGTACTGGTATATAATTAATATTAAGATTTTGAATTCTATCAAAAGGTCAGACAAGCCGGTATATCCCCTGGGAAGCTTCCATTACATGCACAGATGTTAGTATAAAAAAAAGCTTTTGGAAAGACTTGCAAGAGTTTTATAGTATTGAAGAGGTATATCATTAACCACAGGAATACACCAGGCCACATCTTCCTCAAAGAATAATTCATCTTAATGAACAAAAGGCTCGATTTGTGCATTTAGATCACCTACAGAGTTTGAAAATGCTGGGAGCTGAGAGCTATTTAGCTCCTGCGTCTACCCTAGGACAGCCTGGTGAGCTTTTAAGGCAACAGCTTCCAGGAGTTACTGTTGGCTTCCCAGGCCAACTGGTGCCTTACAAACATGGATAGGTAACATTAACTGAGTGATGAAGAATGTTAATAAAGAAGAATTAGGACATGTCGAGGACACATGTAAACCTAATGGACCATACATAATGGACAAAAGGTTTGCATCTCATGCAAAAGTTACATTTGCCGTGTGCTGTGTACTTGCTTACCAGTGGTAGCTCCTGCCTACATGGTGATGCCTGGCAACCAGGAGAAGGATTTAGCTCCTGGTCCTCGAATCTTAATTTTGAATCCTGTACCTACCAATAATATTACTGAATCATTATTCCCAATTGAAGATGTGTCTATCGAGGAGCCAACATCTAACATTTCAGATAATTATTTTTCTTCAGGCTTTGTACACACATTAAACATCAGTACATTGAGGTTATAAATTAATTCACTTTATAATCCTAACACTGCAAAGTTTACAGCTACTATTGTGACAGTGCTAAAATGAAGGTCAAAGAAAATCAAAAGCCCCACTGGACCTTGCTTATGGAATAAAGGTACTGATTCAGCACCAGAAAGAGGGGCGCACCCAACAATTATGGGAATAAGAGGGAAGGGCCGGGACACCCACAAGGGAGGAAGCAATGGGTCGCTTAAAGCTGTAACAAGCCCCAGGGACCCAGCATAGAGGGGGACGAGGGGAAAGGAACAAGTTACTTACCTGTAACTGTTGTTCTCCAGCATGGGTCTGGCATGGATTCACATGCTCATGAATATTCCCCGTCGTCAGGCTGGGAATCCTCGGTAAAGAAAAAACCAGTATCAGTTTCGTTTCTGATCTGTCTTTCGTAGTAATAACCAATCACTGGTCTCTGCGTCATACTGACCACAGCCAATGACTGCCCTCTACCTAAGCACCGCCTCTGGCACCCATCTTCAGATTTGGAAGCACGTGAAGTGGCAGTATGACCAAGTGAAGAGCCGCAGAGGGGTAGGCGGGAGGGTTCGCATGTGAATCCATGCCAGACCCATGCTGGAGAACAACAGTTACAGGTAAGTAACTTGTTCCTTCTCCAGCATGGGGTCTGGCATGGATTCACATGCTCATGAATAAAGAATACATAGCAGTACACACATGCACAACCACGGGACGTGGCAAAGGCTCAACATTAAGCATTACATCAAACTCAACATTAAGCATCTTACCTCCTCACCAGGCTCACCTCAGGCGAACAGGTTGCGCAGCACTGCTTGGCCGACCCTGGACTCCTCCCTGGAATCCCGGTCGACGCAGTAGAATTTCGTGAAGGTGTGCGTCGACCTCCACGTAGCAGCCCTGCATATGTCCAGCAGGGGCACACCAGATAGGAACGCCGTGGTAGCTGCGATCGCTCTGGTGGAATGGGCTCTCGGACGGCCAGGCAGCGGTCGGTTTGCCAACCGGTGACAGTACATGATACAGCCAGAGAGCCATCTGGAAATGGAAGCCTTCGAGAGAGCCTTCCCCTGATTGACAGGTCCAAAGTTCACAAAGAGTTGTGACGTCTTCCGAAAACACTTTGTGCGGTCTACGTAGAACTTCAGCACTCTAGCCACATCCAGCGAGTGCAAAGTCCTCTCAGCCGGCGACGAAGGCGACGGGAAGAACACAGGCAACACCAAGGGTTAGTTGAGATGGAAGTCCGACGGTACCTTGGGCATGAAGGAGGGGTGCGTCCTGAGCACTACCCTCGTGTCGTGAAAAGTCAAGTACGGGGCCTTGCAGGAAAGGGCCTGGATCTCCCCCACTCGTCGTGCGGAGGTGATGGCCACAAGAAACGCTGTTTTCCACGACAGAAATTTCAACGGAGCCGAGTGCAGAGGCTCGAACGGAGGTCCCATGAGCTTGGACAGCACCACGTTGAGCTCCCACGCCGGGGCCGGAGCCTTCACCGGCGGGAACGATCTGAACAGTCCCTTCATGAACTCTTTCACCAGACGATGAGACCACAAGGACGTCCGCCCCGTGGTTCTGGTGTATCGGGAGATCGCAGCAAGATGAATCTTGATGGACGCGTGTGCCAGTCCAGCTTTGGCCAGCGTCAGCAGGTACGGCAGTACTTGGGGAGCCGTAATCCGTAGAGGGTTAATCTTCTGTGCGCGGCACCAGACAGAGAACCTCTTCCATTTGTGTCCGTAGCATTTAAGAGTCGAGGACGCCCTGGCCTTTGCAAGAACCTCTCTGCAGTCGGCCGGTATGTCGTATCCTCCAAACTCTAGCGCTGCAGGAGCCAGGCCTGCAAGTTCAGCGATTTCGGGTCGTGGTGGAGGATGGCGCCTCCTTCCCTGGAGAGTAGATCCGCGTCCACCGGCAGCTTGATTGGCGGGGACGCTGACAAGTCCAGAAGGTCCGGGAACCATATCTGCCTCGGCCACGCAGGTGCGACGAGGATCATCCTGCACCATGACCTCTTGAGCTGGTTGACGAGCCGGATTAGCAGCGGCAAAGGAGGGAACGCGTAGAGGAACAGGCCCTCCCAGGGGAACGAGAAAGCATCGCCCATGCTCCTCGCCTGGGGAAACCTGCTGGCGAACCTCAGGCACTTGGAGTTGGTCGCCATCGCGAACAGGTCGATCTGGGGTGTGCCCCACCGTCGGAAGAGGCGATCCACTAGATCCTGCCGTAGCTCCCACTCGTGGCACGAGCGCAGCTCCCTGCTGAGCGAGTCGGCGATGGTGTTTTTTATCCCTGCCAGATGAAACGGCACCAGAAATATCCTTTGGGCGACGGCCCAATGCCACAGGTCCTGCGCCTCCTTGGACAGTGCTGGGGACCTGGTTCCGCCCTGTTTCCTGATGTAAAACATGGTGGTGGTGTTGTCGGTGAAGATCCTCACCACCTTGCCCTTGAGGGACGGAAGGAAGGACCTGAGGGCCCAAAACACTGCACGGAGCTCCAAGACGTTGATATGTAGGGATTTCTCCGTCGGGAGCCAAAGGCCTCTTGCGTGCAGATTTTCGGTGTGCGCTCCCCACCCTTCCAGGGAGGCATCCGTGGTCACTGTCTCCTGGTGGGCTGGGGTCTGGAAGTCCATGCCCGCCGTCAGATGCGCGCGGGTGCCCCACCACCGGATCGCTCGTCCGAAACTCTCGTCGAGTGTGATCCTTTCCTCGAAGCTGCCCGTCGTTTGGATCCAGCGTGCGTCCAGGAACTCCTGCAACGGGCGCATCCGGAGCCTGCACATGGGAATGAGGTAGATGCAGGAAGACATCATTCCGAGGAGGGACTTGATGGACCTCACCTTGGCCGCGTCGGCCACCAACATCCGCTGCACCTTGCCCAGGATGCTCCTGGTCCTCTCCTCCGACGGGGAGGCCAGAAGGGACACTGTGTTGAGCCTCGCTCCCAGAAACAGAGCGTCTTGCGCGGGTACCAGGTGGTATTTGGCGTAGTTCACGGAGAATCCCAAGTCCGTGAGAAGTTGGACGGTCCTTGCCGTGTGAACCACGGCGAGCTCCCTCGTCTTGGCTCGGATGAGCCAGTCGTCCAGGTAGGGGTAGACGTGGATCCCTTCGCGGCGCATCTGCGCCGCCACCGGTGCGAGGCACTTGGTGAACACCCTGGGTGCCGACCGCAGTCCGAAGGGGAGGGCTTTGAACTGGTAATGACGCCCTTGGACCACAAACCTGAGGAATTTTCGGTGCCCCTTTAGGATGGGAATATGGAAGTAGGCATCCTCCAAATCCAACAACGACAGGAAGTCTCCTTCCTCCAGCTGACCCAGGACGTGCTGGAGGGTGACCATCCGGAACTTTTGCGCCTTGATGAACTTGTTCAGACGTCGCAGGTCCAGGATGGGGCGCCATCCCCCCGTCTTCTTCTTCACGAGGAAGTATCTCGAGTAAACTCCGGAGCCCCGAAGCCTCTTTGGGACGAGTTCGATGGCGCCCTTCCTGAGCATCGCCTTTACCTCCAGGAGAAGTTGAGGGACGTGAAGTTCTTTCCTGGCCACGGGGGGGACGCACGGACACCTTCTTTGAAACTCGAGCGCGTGGCCCCGGGCCAAGGCGTCCAGCACCCAACGGTCGGTGGAGATGGACTCCCACACGCTGACGAAGCTCGCCAGCCGGCCTCCCACCGGGGTGCTTCGGTGGGGGCCCGACCCCACGGCCGGTTCAATCCTGCTTCGACAAGGCTTTGCCGCCTTGACCTCCTTGGCGACGACGGCGGGGTCCGCCAGACTTGCCTCGTCCTCTGTAGGCCTCCTGAGACGACGAGCGGGCCGCTTGACGGTAGGTGGAGAAACCGCCGCCGGAACCTTTGGAGGCGCCCTTACCTCTGCTGCTCCGAAAGGGCGTCCGTCGTTGTTGCAGAACTCCAAGGGCCCGGGCCGTCTCGGTGTCCGCTTTAATGGCCTGAAGGGAATCGTCCACTGTTTTCCCAAACAGGTTGTTCCCATCGAAGGGCATGTCCAGGACTCTGGTCTGAACGTCTTGACCGAAGTCTGTAGCCTTGAGCCATCCACGCCGCCTAAGGCAAACGCCGTTGCCCAACTGGCGGAACCCAGTGTCGGCGATGTCCGTCGCAACGGTAATGGCGTGGTCCGAAGCCACCTCACCTTCCTGCAGGATCTCCAGGGCCTCTGCCCTCTTGTCGTCCGGCAAGAAGTCCAGCAGGGGAGCCAGTTTGTACCAGAGCTCCCTGTCGTAGCAGGCCACGATAGCCAAGGCGTTGGCCGCTTTAATCGTCGTTGCTGCAGACGAGATGACTCTGCGTCCCATAGCGTCCAATTTCTTTCCCTCGCCGTCCGGTGGGGAAGTCGATGTGGAGGCCGCACCCCCCCCCGCTTTTTTCCTGGCCGCCGCGGAGACGACGGAGTCCGGGGTAGGCTGCGCCCGGAGGCACAGGGGGGCCGTGTCCGGGACCCGGTACTTTTTCTCGTACCGGTCTCTTCTAGCTGGCGTCGTGGAAGGGTTCTTGAGGAGGGTGAGGCCCTCATCCCAAATGTCGTCCAATAGAGGCACTGCGAGGACCGTCTTCCTCTTGGCCTCGCGCCGCTGATAAAGGAAACCTTCCTTCTTCTTCTCCTCAGGGCAGAGTTGGAAAAGCTCGGATGCCCTGGTGATCATGGAGTGGAACGATGCAATCTCGTCGGGCGGAGAAGCCCTGGTGGGAGGCGACGACGGTACATCCTCGTCGTATACCTCGTCGTCCGTACCCGTCGCTGCCGTGTCAGTCCCCGTATCATCCCCTCGGGTGGACGGGGAGGAGGGCTGGAAGGGGCGCGACGGCTGAAAAGGAGGCGGAGGGTGGATCCTTCTTTTCTTGGTAGGGGGAACACCAGAAGGTCCCGGTTCTGGGTCCCCCGACGGGAGAGGTTCCGTCGGCAACGGTAGTCTCGTCCTTATCTCTGAGCATAAGGACTGTATAGCCAACAAAATGGCCGCCGAGTTGTCTCGCGGCGCTGGCAGAGGGGAATCCGACGGGCGATAAGGGGCCCCGTCACCTGCGTCGGGATCCATCCCGACAGGCCGGTCTTCTTCCACGCCGAGGCCGTGGCTTAAGACCTCGACCAGCTCCTCCTCCGAGGTTGAGGCCGAATCTACGACGACGCCCTGCCCCCCCTTTTTCTTCCCCACGGGGGATTTCACGGGGGTCCTATCGATGGGCACAAAAGAGGACTCCCTCCGAGGTGGCAGGGAGACTCTGAGCCCCGAGGTCGCCACCACTGGTGTAGCCTCCACAGGCTGAGCCAGGGCCGCCGCGACAGTTTCGATAGAGGGCTTGGCCGGATGGATTAAGGCCTTCACCAACTTAGGTGCGCTCACCGCCTTATGCTTGAGGGGGGGGACACTGCCTCGCTCCCCCTCCGCCTTCGAGCTCGACCGGGGCCTCTCCAGGAGCCTCGCCGGGTGCTCGGCCTTCCTCTTACCCGACCCAGAGCGTTGGCTCGTGGTTGATGGTGCCGGGGAGGGTGCGCCCAGCCTGGCGCCCTTAGAGCCCGACCGTTCGGCGCTCCCGGTGCCAGCGGACTCGCGGTGCTTGGCCTTATGTTGGATTTCTTCCTCTTCTTCTCGCCGGACGGGCTCTTCCCTTCCAGCCAGTTGGCGAGACGTTGATGGCGGTCCTTCATGGTCCGCTACGACATGTTGCCACAAAACGCACAGTCCTTCTCCACGTGCGTCTTGTCCTCATGTAGGCAGTAAAGACAAAAAGAGTGTTCGTCCTCCTTGAAGACGTTCTGCAGCTGGCATCCAGGGCAGACCCTGAACAGCTTTCCGGGCGTCGAGCTTCCCTTCTCCTGGGCCATGACCGGGCCTGAGAAACTTCTGGAGTCCTCCAAAAGCGTAGCTCGACGAAATCTTCACCCTTGAGGGGCGCAGACGAATCCGACACGGGTCCCCGTTGATCGGATGGAGAGTCGGTGGAGCTTGAGGCTCTTTTGACCGAAAAAACGAAGTTTTTGAGAAAAAACGTGAAAAAAATAGCACTAACGCTCGAGAGCAATAGCACGAGGATCCCAACACATGAACGTGCGGTAAAAATCTGAAGATGGCTGCCAGAGGCGGTGCTTAGGTAGAGGGCAGTCATTGGCTGTGGTCAGTATGACGCAGAGACCAGTGATTGGTTATTACTACGAAAGACAGATCAGAAACGAAACTGATACTGGTTTTTTCTTTACCGAGGATTCCCAGCCTGACGACGGGGAATATTCATGAGCATGTGAATCCATGCCAGACCCCATGCTGGAGAACAGACTGTATATAATATAATATGGAAACAAGGCAACTTGCTGAGTAAATGCGAGGGAGGCAAAAATGCAGGTACACGCAGTCCATGGGGTCCCCGCAGATGGGCCTCACACAGTAGGCCAGCTATGAACACAGCGGCTGAGGGAGGAGGGAAGCTGAATTCAGGATGCTCATCTCCAGCAGGCAGCAGTTGCTGGGAACAGCACCGGGCGATACTATAAAGGTCATTGAGCCAGTCCCACGGTTACTCTCGGGAGCGGGGGAAATTTACCTAAGCCAGGGACATCTCACATGACAGCAAGGGCGGTTTCAAATCGCCCTTTCGCCAGCGGGTATGGGAACAAGGATGTGGAATGGAGGGGCGCTCCAAGAAGAGCCAATCAGACAGTACATTTTGGTGTCCCTGGAACGTAACAAGCCCACAGAGTGTCCACAATAGTGTTTGCAATGGTTATCATCAGGCATGTGGCGTGTGAATGTCTCCCTTCCAACTAGCTCAGGGTGTCTTGTGTTTCTTCCTTCCTGGTGCTGGCAAATGGCAGATGAATAAAGACCTGGAGGTCAACACAATTATGTTATTACTAATTGCAAACTGTTTGCGGGGTAGGGCGGGAAGCAATGTGGTGCCACACTGGAAGGGGATGAGCCGGGAGAGGGCAGGTCTGTTTCCAATCATGCCCAACTAACGTAGGTCTAGCTATAGGGGCATGACGTATTCTAACCAGTCAGCTTCATGAGAACAGAGAAAACGTGAAGTTTGAAGGGCAACTGTTTCTAACTGTACACATATTGTATTGACGGTATAAAGGTACTGTCCGCTGTGAGCCAGTTTGTAAGCTCTCATCAACCTGGGTATCACTGATCAGGCTCTGACCTGGCTGACCTCTTTCCTCTCTGATTAACCCTCCCAGGTCTAACTGGGGTCTTTCCTATCATCTATCTTCCTCTCCACCTGTGGGGTTCCCCAGGGGTCTAACCTCTCACCCTGGCTTTTCAACCAATACCTGGCAACTCTCGCTCACTGCATTGCCATTTTCTGCTAAAATTTTCAGTGCTATACTGATGACACAACTCATTTTCCGGCTGCCCTCAGCCACCTCCTCTCCCTCTCTCATCTCTGACTGCCTAACTGCCATTCAAGATTGGTATGCCGCCAATGATCTTTGTCTGAATGCCAGCAAGATCCTCCTCATCGGCATACCATCTCCATCCTTTTCCCTCACCCTCTGGCCGGTGTCCAGTCAACTCGTCGAAAAAAAACTGGTCGACTGCAATTTGGTCGACGCAATTTGGTCGAAAACCAAATGGTTGAATTTTTTTTTTATTTATATATTTATTTTTCGGGTTTTCGTTTAGTTAAAAAAGGGGTTTTTAGAGAAAAAAAGGGGGTTGTGGGGGGGACCCCCACCAAAAAAAAAAAGAAAAAGGGTTAAAATAAAAAAAATAAAAATTTCGACCATTTGGTTTTCGACCAAATTGGTTCGACCATTTGTCTGGTCGACCAATTTTTTTCGACGAAATGTCTGGCAACCCCTCTGGCCGGCCTCCCTTGGTCCTCCTCCTACGCCTACCTGCGAGGCTAAGAACCTTGGGGTCATCTTTGACTCCACACTTTCCTCATGGCCCGTATCTCTGAGGTCTCTAAAAAGTCAAACTTCCTACTGCACCTCCTCAGAGGTATTCTTCCTTTCCTCTCCTTCCCTCAGAAGCTCACTATCTCCCAAGCTCTGGTTCTCTCTAGGTTGGACTATTGTAACAGCCTCCTTCTAAATCTATCTGCTTCTACTCTCCGCCCGCTACAACTTATCCAGAACAGGACTGCGAGACTTGTCATTGGCCTCAAGCCCTGGGATCGTATCTCTCCAGCTCTGAAATCTCTCCATTGGCTCCCAGTGGATGGAAGGATTAAATTCAAAACCCTCTGCATTGTCCACAAGGCTTTCTGGGGCCTGGGTCCAAACTACCTTCAGCTATCCCTCTGCAAATACCTCCCCTCTCAAGCTCTTCGCTCCTCTACCTCTAACTCCCTCCGGGTCAACCGTTTTTCAAAGAAACAAGCTGGGGGTAGATTTCTATCTTCGGCTGGGGCCTCCCTCTGGAACAGCCTCCCTGCCACTCTAAAACTTGAGGAAACCATCTCCGGTTCCGAAGCACCTCAAAACCTTCCTCTTTGCTTCTGCCTTTGCTCCCCTTCTCCCCTGCTGACCTGCTCTCTCTTGGCACTGTGCCCCTGGCCACATTCTGTCCCCTGGGCCCAGGTACCTGCTCACACTGCCACCTTCCTGCACTGCCTCCTGGCCATCCCTTGCACTGGGGACTGTAGTTGTACCCTTACAGCACCCCCTTTTTTCTTCTTTTTCTTCTCTTATTCAGACTTACCAAGTCTGCTGCCTTAAACACAGCACCTGCCACTTGCTGGCTGCACTACCACAGTTTGCCTCCCTTTTCTATTTATTTTTATTTATTTTATTTATTTGCGCTCCTCGGCTCCGCACTTTCCACTATCCCCCTTCCATGCACTTTTTCCCTTTTCCCTTTCCCATGCACTTGCACGTTCTCAATGTCACAGGATCATTTTTATGTTGTGCTGTGTTCTCCCCTGTACCTCTCCCTTGCCTAGTCGCGCTCTGAAACACTTGTGTACGAGCGCTATACAAATAAAATATCATATCATATAATAACCAGTTCTGTTCCACTGTGCTGTTTGATTTGTGCTTGTTCAGCTGTAATAAACAGTGTTACGTCTTGCCTAGTGAGCTCTCCTTCGTGGATCCCTACTCGTAACGTATTGATTGTGAGCTCTAGAGGACCTCTAATATATTTTGGAGGCCCAACCAAGATTCACAGTTCTCTTGGTTAATTAGGGTATTCCGGCCGCCCTCACTGGGGGCGCGGGTTCACCGACCACAGACCTGTTCTATGCGCAACACCGAGGAGGCCCTGTAGATGCCAAGTTCATGAAAGTCTGCCTGGTCTTGAGCGCCACCCCCGCTCAGGGGGAGGACTGAGCCCACATGGGACGCTTGGTGCCAAGAGAACTCGAGGATCTCTAGGACACATGATGTAACCATGCAAGAAAGCACTGTCTTATGGTTGCATGCCCACAGTGGAAGGAGGGACTGTATTGTATGGTGTCTAGGACACAACCTCAAGGTGGGAGGACGATTGGTCGTAGTAGTTGTAGATTTTAATACACGCTACTCCATAGGGAGTGGATGTGAGTGTGGGCACACCTGCATTAGAGCTGGAGGAGCAGAAGGAGGCAGACTCCAGTAGACGCGAGTTACGGATAGCACCATCAATTGTATAGTTGTGTCATTTAGGGGAGACAGGTGTTATTTTATAGTGAAGGTGTTGAAGAAGTGTTTTGAAGGAGAAGGTAGGGAGGTGCACGTGGTAGTAAGGTAGCAGTGAGCGAGAGGAGTGGAGGTGACTCCGCACCTACCTTTACTAACACAGGGGAAAGTGAGCCCGTGGAGAGGGGTGTTGCTCAACTAACCCACAGTGAGAGGACGGGCCTGAGGAGAAGGCCAGCGTATCGGATGACAGTGCGTGGGTGGGCCTGCGGAGAAGGGCAGAGCGAAAGGGAGAAATAAGGGGGAGATAGGTGACTGAGGGTGTGGGTGGGGGAAGGTGCCTAGGGAAATCATGGTACAGAAGAGGGGCAGCCAAAAGAAGGGAGATAATAGCCCATCGAGATACCCTCCTCGACCATACCCCAATATCGTGATAAAATAATAAAGTACAACTTTCAGTGGGTCCAGGAAACTGCAGGTCAGTCTTTCCATGCATGGCTCAGGGAGAAAACGTTCGATAGTAAAATAATAAAAAATATGTTCTCATATTTACTAACAAAGTATAAAGGCTCAGAGCTAAAGAGTAAGCAAAATATATGGGGGCTTTGGAGACTGTATGAGGAAAAGATGGGGAACCCAATGATGAAGGAAGAGGGGACTGAGGTGGGGACGGACCGAGCTCTCTGCCCCCGCCCTATGGTGTCTATCTGGCATTACGGCCTGCAGCGGGGTATACAAACCTGCAGCAGGAAAGCACCGAGGTGGAAGGAGGAATGACAGGGAAAAAGAAGGATAGAGACACACAACGGGATGAAGTACATGAAAGGGGTGAGAGGAACTACCTAGCGGACATAAAGGACACACAACAACAAGTGGATGCATTATTCAATGAAGCAGAGAGGGGGAATCGAACAGGAGGTATGGAGGAAGGACAGAGCGAAAGGGGATAAGGGGGATGTAAAGGAATGGTTGTCAGGAAGGATACAATTCAGACTGGAGGATGACGAACAAGAACAGGGAGAGGAAGAGGCAGGAGGAGGGGACAAAGATAGTATAGCCTCAGATGAGGAAGAAGTAGGGGAACATTTTAGTGACAGCGAGGGTGACAAACAGACCACCGACAAGGAAAGGAGAGGGGGAGGAAAGGGTTACCAGACATTTGGTCGAAAAAAATTGGTCGACCAGACAAATGGTCGAACCAATTTGGTCGAAAACCAAATGGTCGAATTTTTTATTTTTTTATTTTCACCCCCTTTTTTTTGGGGGGGGGTCCCCCCACCAACCCCCTTTTTTTTCTAAAAACCCATTTTTGTAAAAAACGAAAACCCGAAAAATAAATATATAATTAAAAAAAAAATCGACCATTTGGTTTTCGACCAAATTGCGTCGACCAAATGTCATTCGACATGTTTTAGGTCAACCAAATGTCTGGACACCAAGGAAAGCAAAGGAGATGAAAGGAACGAGAGGAGCACAGAGGTACTGGTCAACCTCCCTTAGTAGTTGAAAGGAGAAAGGAAAAGTAACACTGTCTCGGGCAACAAAAAGGGAAAGAGGAATGGGCCAAGGGCATGCAGATGCCAATGTTACAGAAGGGGAGAGGGTACGCACATTACTACCGTGGCAGTCAATGGACAGAGACAACCCAATATGCAGCTCGCCCTCCCTTGTGGCAGGAGCCAGCAAATGGATAGAGGCGCTCGAGAAAGAGACAGCAGGGTTATTGTTGGCAGTAGGGGATATAAAAAGTGTATTCACGACCATTATAGGTGAACAAGGGGACAAAATATGGGAGCAGGTGGGGTACAAGGTGGAGTTCAAGGGGGTGAAACTTAGTACTAACACACATAATGGAGATCAGTTTCACAACTGCAGAGCGCACGTATGGGAGGCCCTGAGGAGCATGTACCCAGATAGTTATGACTTAGAGACAGTAATGGCACATAAGAAATATATAAAACGGGTCTAGGATCTCTGGACGCAGGAAACACGAACATGCCATGACGAGTGCATACATTTATTCTACCACATACTAGTCAAGGAACTGCCGATGGACGTCCAGGCGTCAATAGACAAGATTGAAGGAATCAAAGCCAAGGGATGGCCAGAGGTACAGGCAATGATAGTACACTACTGTAAAAGGAAGCAAGAGCGCGAGAGACAGGCGACAGAGAATGCTGCAAAGGCAGAAAACAAACTGGTGCAAAAGAAATTAGCACGATATACAATGGAAGGGCCAATGCTCTCACCTGACGCTGCTGTTGTGGCACCTGCCCAACTCGGAGGGTTTCCTGTGGGGAACGCACCACAGCAGGGGGGTTATGCACCACCACAGTATATCCCACAGTGGGGAGTGCCACTGTAGGGGGGGGTGTGTGCCACCACAGTATATCCCACAGTAGGGAGCGCTACTGCAGGGAAATTACATACAGGCAGAGTTCTTTCCAATGGGGAGAGGGTAACCACAATGAGGAAGAGGAGGAGGATACCGGGGAACAGGATACAGGGTTTTTGTGCCATGCTTTATATGCAGGAACATGGGGCATTTTGCACGCACATGTCCTCTTGGGCAGCAACCTCAGGCACAAACAATCCAAATGGCTCAAAAGCAAGGGTTTGTCACAACACAAAAGCAGTGGCAGAAGATGTAGCCCCACCCAGCCGCAGGGGCCACAGCAGGCCCTAGGGTTCCAACAGATGAACGAATGGCACCACCAAGAATGATGCAAACACCAGCGCTAGCTGCGGGAAGTAAAGTAGTGTTAGGATAGAACGTGGTACGCCATTACACTGGGGTCAGTAGTGTCAGAGGGAATCCTTTCCCTTTCCCACAGAGTAACATGCAACAATACGGGGGACGACAGTGAGCTTGAGTGTGGCCAGTCCTAGCAGTAACTGGCGGCCCCCAAAGACGAGCCCAAGGTAGCAGTGAAAATAGGACAAAGAGAGTTCTCATTCTTCATAGATACAGGAGCCACAAAATCTTGTATAGGGAGGGGTGATTCCCGCTATGAAAGTGATGGACATGCAGGGCTTCTCTGGAGCGGTGGCGATGGTTCCATTAACGAAAGACTTAACACTGACAATAGGGATGCAGCACATTGTAGCACCCCTGTTGTATTACAAATATACCCCTATCAATATACTAGAAAGAGACTTGCTGAGAAAACCGAACGCCACAATATCATTCACGGAAAAGGGGATGGTGTGCTCAATGCTAGGCATCTATTACACATGAACGGCTGCGCTCCTGCTAACAGTACTTGCCTAGGCCAACCCATTTACCCTAGTATGTTTTTGCATGGGGTCAACATTTTGATGGGGTGGGCCCCAGGGATACGGGGGAAGGTATTCCGATTGGTGTCAGAATTCTTATTAGGACCACAGTGCCAGAAGGAAGACACAAAAGTCACCACGGTAGTTCTACAGCTTGAGGAGGTAGTGATACGCAAAGACATGGTGATTCTGTGCGGGCCAGACAATGACAACATGGAATGGCGCACAGTGTTATACATCGACCCAACAATGACAGTAACAGGAGTAATGGATGAACAAATGTTCTCTGATGCGGACGAGGATGGAGAGATGGTGTTCGAGCTACAAAAAAGCTGGGGGGACGCTGTTGCATGGCGACAGAAATGGCTGTGGCCTGAAAGAGCTCTGGCGCGGTCTCACACATCCTCGCAAAAATATCCTGGTTTCTGGGGACAACATCCCCACCAAAATGCTAAAACGTGGAGCCGGGATCCCCGGGGAGCCCTAGACAGAGTGCTGACTCCCGGTGCCGCCACTGACCACACTGCGAGCCCAAACCACAGGCTACATCCTGTGCGTTCCCTGTGAGCGGGTATCTGTGCTGCGATGACGTGGAGAGCGGGAGTCAAAGCTTGGGGGGTGGGGAGCGTTGGACCCCTCCAGACCGTCCGGCCAGTGACCCGCTTTGTTGCTGCCTGATCGCCATACAGCGGGGGCCTGCATCCTCCCTCCAACCCTGCGAGGGAGACTCGCTGCGAGTGCCGGTCAGAGCCACAGGAGGGACAGGGCCGGACCCATGCCAGCCGCCTGGACCAGCTACCTGCTCAGTAGTCTCCTGATCACTCCCAGAGGGAGGCCTGCACACCTCCACAAGCCCCGCAGGGGGCCCCTTTGCAGCCCGCCTCTACTACTTGCGTGGAGTGGGGTTGCTCATGGGTGGTGATATCGGGCTCACGAAGCTCTTGATCGGATATACACCCCGAGCCGGTGTTGCGCACCTTGCCCTGGGACTCAGTGAAATACTTCTTACCTGGCACCTTGAGGTACAACGGCGTGGAGAGAGACTGAGGAATGGAGTGGAGTTGCAGTGAGTGCTGTGTCTTTTTGTGGGCCATACGGTCCAATAACCTGTGTAGGCACCCTCTGATTGCCGCTCAGCCCCCCAAGCCCTAGTGGGTTGCAGGCAGACTGCCACAACGTACAAGCTGGGCCCATATCCTGGTAACACCCCCCTGTGGAGCTCAGCCCTATGTCAGGATGGGCTAATAAAACACCCAACAGGCGCAGCAGACACACATAAGAATCAGGACCTGCCGTTACCCCATTGGATAGACACAAATCCAGTCAAGAATCAGGACTTCTATATTGCAGGTGCCTCATTTCCCAGCGCAGCGGAGCGTGGACGCCGGCATCTCTCAGGATCTAATTGGGCCTGCTGACATTATGGTGTCACCAGTCAGGCCTGTCCTATGATCTGATCACTATCTTGTTCCTTTTTAGATCTTTTATCCTGGCCCAATTCCTAAATTTAGTCCATCTATTATTATGAAACGTAACTGGCGGAATGCCAACTTAGTTCACATGACGTCCTACATTAATGCCGCCTGATACAATACACCCATTTTAGACCTAGGTGCACTTTCTACAATCCTGCATGAGGCCGCAGATCGAGTAGCCCCTTTAAAGAATAGCCAGATGAGGAAAAGTCCCTCTGCTCCTTGGATTCCCAAGGAACTGACGCTTGCCCTTCTGAAGGTACGTCACGTTGAGCGTAAATGGCGCATAACCTATACCCCCGGGGAGATGGTGGTGTTTCAACACCTCACCCGTCAATATCACATAGCAATTCGGACTGCAAAACAGGCTTTTTTTACCCACAAGGTTGAATCTGCACTTAATCAGTCGAAAGATCTATTCTCAGTTGTCAAATCCTTTTCCTTGGCTAGTCGCTGTGTGCCGCGTGTCAAATCCACTCAAGGCCTCGGTAATTCTTTGAGACTAAACTTCTGGCTATCTGCAATCTCATTACAACAACCGCCTCTGACACTGGACCTATAGCAGTACCTGAACGATTAGCTAGCCCTCAGGTATCATCGAACTTCCCAGTTTTCTCCTCTGAAGATGTTTCTGGAGAAGTTAGTAGACTGAAGTCGGCTACTCCCTCTGATCCCATTCCCCTTACTGTTCTTAAGGATATTTTACCTGACATCCTTCCTTGGCTTACGACACAGTTAATCACTCCTGCCAACAGGGATCTATTCCAAAATGCACTTAAACAGGCTACTGTTATTCCGCTTTTGAAAAAGCCTTCACTTGATGCTGCCACTTTGGCTAACTATCGTCCTATCTCACTTCTTCCGTTTTTAATTAAAGTATTAGAATCTCTTGTTTCTCCACTTCTATTTTCGTTTCTTGAGTCCTCTAAATGTTTTAATCCTTTTCAGTCTGTGTAATGTTCACCTGGTATCCACGGGGATGTCACTCCGCCTGTTCTGGCCTCTTACGACCTCAAACCCTTCCCTGGAGGCTATTCGACTGGAGACTGGGCCTGAAACACAGGATTGGTAGAGTTTAACTCCCTATTGTCTCTGTGTGCTTGAACCCTTCTTCCCCGGGGTCCAACCCTTCCCTTTGATCCACAGCTCACCTTGTTTTCTTGGATAGTGTGCTCTCCATCCTGCCTTCAGCGCAGGGGCACGTTGATTGATGGGGGTTCGTTGCTGCCTACTTACTTCACTGGCAAGAGTCCGACAGGTAAGTATAATGAATCTTTTGAACAGTTCTCTAACTTCGTTCCTTTCCTTCCTTAGATGATGGCCGGCGTCCGGGGATGGCGGCGTGCCACTGAGATGAGTAGCGCTGAAGGTGAGTAGAGCACGATGCACCCTTTTTGTATTTGCATTGAACGGAGTTCTTTTTCTGTGTCTTTTAGGTGCTGCAATGTTTTCAGTGTGGATGCTGGTTATAAAGAACAAATGCGGTGGGTAAGTGCGGTATGCAGCGCCTCTAGATGTTTCCACGCTAACCTGGAGTGTCTTTTCCCTCTTGCAGATGGATGAGAAGTTTCCGGAGACAGAGTTCCCCCAAAGCGGCTGGGATTCAGGTAAGCGTTTGAAGCTCGTACAGTATTTAAAAATAAGCGTAGATTTGCAAAATGCTTACTAATGCCTTTTTTTCTGTTCTTTTCCCTTTTCCTTAGGAAGTGGCATGCCAGGATGGGAATGATACCGCCAAAGGTGCCCGCAGAACAGAAGGAGCGATGACTGATGGGCAGAAGCGCCGCAAGGTAAGGCTGTTACTAACGGTGTTCTTGTTCTTGCAGGAGCTGAGCGCAGAAGAAAGATGCAGGCCTACTGGAGACAGATCCGAACACGGTGAGTGTCACGCTGCAGGTGCAGAAAACGCAAAGCATGTTTCTCAGCCTGGGTGTGGCTTAAATAGTCTCTGAGTATCCCAGGTGCGTCTGGGCTGAACCACACCCAAAAGACTAGACCCCACATGCAGTTTGTTAGGCAGAAACCTGTGCAGTTCCCTCTGGGACCACTGCAAAATATTTAAGACTACAGGTGTTTGGCAGTAAACCCACTTGGTAGCAGTCTGTACCACAAAGATTCACTTGGTAGCTGTAGCTGAGCAGGCAGACTTCCCTCAAGAAGAGTTAGGCAGTATACAGAGTATTCACAATAGGTCAAAAGAACACAGTAGAACAAGCAAACACTGACCAGAGCTTGGTGTGAAAGAGATATAAGTATTTATTTAAAAACACATCTAATAAAACACACAGACACTAATATTAAGCAGTTCAAAAACACGGTCACTAAAAGATATACACTCCCTCCAACGATTAGTTGGACAAATCTTAAGTAAAGCAACACCTATTTTGAGACAGCGGTGAGCGCTTAACGAAGATGGCACGCTAATCGATCGGTTTACAAGGGAGAGAAAGGCAGAGCAAAGATCGAAACAGATCCCAACACTTTCAGAAGAACACAGTAGGAGAAGAAGGCACGTTAAAAAAAAACATAAAGTCAAAGTTAACAAGGCCGGACCCACTGTAAGAGGCTCCGGTCGAAATGTGTCCAAGGTCGCACGGTTCAAAGTGCCCAAAAGTCTCGAAATCAGTTCAGAAAGAGTTGGACCAAAAGAAAGGGACCAGTTAGATGGTCAAGGCGGCTAGCCCAGTCCAGAAGGTTAAGGGATTATTATTACCTTGTAGCAATCTTTAGAAAGGGAGGCCTGGTGGACACGGTACCTTAAAGTGGTGAGAATACTCCAGCGGGGGCAGTTGTTCCTGGCAGCGGATGCTTCGTCCGGGGGAAGAGAGGATCTCGTCGGGGAGGAAGACAGGAGTCTGTTGCACTGCCAGGGAAGAAACCAGCTGCAGAGTTCTCAGTTAAAAGGAGCTGTCCTTTTATTCGCGGTCCAGTGGTAAGTGGCTATCCGGTTTCCGGGGTGCTTGGCACGGGCAATTCGACCACAAGACGTCCTGGGATGCGAGGAAAAGAAGGTAAACTGGTTGTGTCCACCAGTCAGGGGAAGAAGACTCTCCAGCCGGGAGATCTTCTCTGTCGTCAGGAAGTGGTGAGTCAGTTCCGCAGGGCTCCACCGGTGGTGTCGTAGTAGCAGGTCGGCTCAGCTTCTCCCTCGTCGGATTCCCAGGTCCTGTGGCAACTTCTGAAGTTCCAGTCCCAAAAGCCCTGCTTTTATGCAGCACACCCCCATTCACTCAGCCTAGCTGTCAATCAAACATGCTAAGTGGTGAGCCGGCCGGCTCACCACTTGGGCCAATCACACAAGAGTGTGACTTGAGTTACCAAGGTAACTCAGTCCAGGGTGCCTAAACTCCCTCCAACACTCCCCTGTGGTACCCAGACAGAGTGGCACCACTTTTGGAGGCTTCTGTGGAGAAGCCCGCCAAAAAGTGGAACAAAGGGATCGACTTGGGTTGGAGTCACAGAAGAGAACACAAACGCCATTTTAGAATCAAGTTCTGGCAAAAAATACCAACCGGCGAATTAATATTAAATAAATAAACCGGCGGTATGTTCGAGGCTATGAGAATTAAATAATTAAAGTTGGTAGCATCAAACAATGGGAAAATCCCATAAAGATATATTTGCGGTCGATTATAAAAAGTAGTATCCACTGCCACCAGCCAAAACTCGATCAAGGGGGACGGAGACGTGCCCCCTCGACTAACAGACCCCGGGGCAATCGAATTGCCCTGACCAGTACGTCCACAATATGATGGTTTGTACTGGTTTCTGTTCATAATTTGGGGCTAGTAAAGCCAATGGTGACTTTACATGCCCTGGGAGACAGTAGTCAGTCCCAGGGTATGGAGTCTATGGTGGGGTGTCACTATGACACCCCTGTGTCACTGCACTGAGGGTGCTTTGTAACACACATAGTAAAAACACATGAGACCCTATGGAGTAAAAGACCCCATAGCCCATAAAACACATTAACAGTCAAAGGAACCCCTCAAATCATGTCCAAGAGTGTGAAGAAAAGAGACTCATTCTTGGCAGGAGAGAAAAAAAAACTCCAGAAATCCAGCAAAGCTGCTGGGAGACTCACTAGGTTAGGAAATTCAGCCTAAAGAGAGAATTCTCCCTAACACTCGGCCCCTCCAGACTAAGGGACAGGAGGATTTAATCCACTCCTGGATGAATCTCATACCTCTAGTCAATGACATACATCCTAGAGAGACCATCCGCATTTTGGTGGTGACACCCTGACCTGTGCTCAATGGTGAAATCAAACCCTTGCAGGCAGATTGACCATCTCAATAGTTTTGGGTTTTCCCCTTTCATTTGCATTAACCATCTCGAGGGTTGGTGGTCAGTCTGAATGACAAAAGTAGAACCATACAAGTATGGCCTAAACTTCTTCAGAGACCACACAATAGCAAAACACTCTTGTTCAATGGTTGCCCACCTTGTTTGAGGATCCTTCAGTTTTCTACTGATGAAGCAAATGGGGTGCTCCCTACCTTTCCCATCCAGTTGACTGAGGACTGCACCTATTCCTACATTTGAAGCATTTGTTTGCACAATGAAAGTTTGGTGGTAGTCAGGAGCTCTGAGTACTGGGGCTTGGCAAAGAGCCTTTTTCAGGGTTTCAAAGGCCTGATTGCATTCCTCATTCCACCTAACCTTTTTAGGGAATTTAGGAGAGGAGATGACATTCAGTGGAGAAGCTGTGGACCCATAGTTCTCAATGAAATTCCTGTAATATCCAGTGAGGCCTAAGAAGGCTCTCACCTGGGTCTGAGTAGTAGGTGTTGTCCAATTTTGCACAGCTTTAATCTTACTGGGCAAAGGCATTATTTCTCCACCTCCTTCCTCATGTCCAAGGTAGACCACTTTACTCTGTCCAATCTGGCATTTACTTGCCTTTATGGTCAGATTGGCCTTTCCAAGAGCCTGCAAAACATATCTCAGGTGGACCACATGTTCTTCCCAGGAATTGCTGAACACTGCTATGTCATCCAAGTATGCCATGCAGAAGTCCTCCATCCCATTCAGAACCTGGTTTACCATCCTTTGAAATGTAGCAGGTGCATTTTTCAATCCAAAAGGCATAATCCTAAACTGGTATAAGCCAACTGGGGTAGAAAATGCAGTTTTCTCATTGGCATGGTCTGTCAGGGCTATTTGCCAATAGCCTGACGTCAAGTCAAATGTGCTGAGGAACTTGGCTGCACCAAGTCTATCCACCAACTCATCTGTCCTTGGCAAAGGGTGGGCATCAGTCTTAGTGACTGCATTAAGAGCTCTGTAATCCACACAGAATCTAAGTTCTTTAGATTCTGCCTTTGGTACTAGCACAACTGGGCTAGACCATGGACTAGTAGAGGGCTCTATTACCCCGAGATCAAGCACCTTGCTGACCTCACCTTTGATGTGGGTTCTTACATTCTGTGACATTAGATATCCTCTCCTTTTGACTGGCAGACAGTTACCAGTGAGTATGTCATTCTGTCCCCAAGGGGTCAAGCCTCGTGAAAATGAGAACCGGGAGGCAAACTGATTTAACATAGATTTGCACTATTCATGTTGCTCAGGTGTCAGATTTGAAGAGAGATTTACTCCTTCAATCTTTTCGTCTAAAGGTAAGCCTCTGAGGAGATCAGGAAGAGCTTCACTCTCTTCTTCTTCCTCTGATGATGCTAGAAGCAAAGCTCCTACATCAGGTCTGGAGGTATACACTTTTAGTCTGTTGGTGTGGAAGACTGTTGGAGCCTCCTTGGGATTGCCCAAGTCCACCAGATAGTTGACCTCTCCAAGTTTACCCACAACCTTGAAGGGTCCCATCCATTTGTCTTGCAAGGCCCTCTGCCTTGTTGGAATCATAACAAGAACTAGCTGGTCCTGAGTAAACTCAACCATGTTAGCCTTTTGGTCATGCCAGTGCTTGACCAATGCTTGTCCAGCTTTCAAGTTATCACTTGCTTCTGCCATCATTTGTGACATTCTCCTTCGGAGACCTATCACATAGTCAGTCACTCTGACTGGCTTGGGGAAAGGAGCACTCTCCAAAACCTCCTTGATCAGGGCCGATGGACCTCTGACCGGATTACCATAATGTAACGCTCACCTGACGCCCACAGAGGCGCTGGTCTAGTGTGGATTGCTGTGGCCTCTTCGACCGTGATGCGCAGAACTCGGAACACCGACTGAACAGGACCCTCAAATCTTGCTTGTCTGGCCCGTAGGAATATCCTTCTGCAGATGAGAAAGGGGATTAACAGTCTGCAGAATAGTGTGCTTGCTCCCCCCTTTCCCCCTTCGTTCTTCTCTAACTTCCTCCGAAATCCCCGGTTGAAGCTCACCTCATGGTTTGAAAGGATGAACTCTCCATCCTGCTTCTGGTGCAGGGGCGCGTGTTTGTCCAGTTACTTCACTGGTTTTCAGAATGGCGCTGGCAAAATCCACTTGACTTTTCCAAGCGGAACGCCGTAAGTATGAAGATTACAAAAGTTCAAGTGTTGAGCCTCCTTTTCTGTTGCCTTCCTAACCTGTGATCTGTCCTTTATTTCAGGTGCAGAATGAAGGCAATGCGTTGAGGGATTGAATTGCTGATGGTAACTGAGTTAGCGATGGGGGCGATCCCTCTTAATGTCTTTATATTCCTCCAGTAATGTCTTTTGTCCTTTCCCCATAGGGGCTGGGGTGCCGTACCTGCCAACGAATCGGCGCCGACCCGAAATGAGGAATGGTCCACCAACAGAAGACCGGTAAGTGTTATGGTGGAAAATTAGGCTTTCCTCATATGTTCCTTCTGCTCAGCTTTTGTCTCTTCTTCTCTCCCCTAGGCGCAGAGATGTGGTGACCGGTGCAGACAGTCGCGGTGGAGCCAGAAGAACTCCCGAGGACAGGTGAGTGAAGCGCGGCGCTGCAGCGAGAAACGCGGTGCTTTTAAATGAAAGTCTTTTCTCAGGAACGCTGGCGTGAAGGTTCCGGATGCAGGTAAGAAGTTTGATAAAATTCTTGGTTTTCACCTTTCTCTTCTCTTCTTTCCTTACAGGTGTTCCAGGATCGAGGCGGGCGTGGCTGGAGACCAGATGCAGGAGCAGACACGGTGAGCGTTCAGCTGCTTGGATGCAGAACAACGCGAAGCGTGAGCTACTGTCTGGGCGTGGCTTAAATAGCCCCCAAAGTAGTTCCAGGTAAGTATCCTTCCCTGGCCACGCCCGAGTGGCAAAATAGTCCCAATGAAAAAATAGTCCCTTTCAGGTCTCAGGGAGGCCTGAATCTTGCAGCATGGTCTGCATCAGGTAAGTGCACAAAACACCTTCCTTTATGAGCCTGGTGCCTATGGCGCCAGGACTGATGTCCAACATGAGCCTGGCGCCAAGGGCGCCAGGACAGAGTCCAAAGAGCCCCTATAAGGGGCCGCTGGTCTTTTACCCGGGGGCATGATGCCTGCTTCCGGGGGGTGCTGGGCCTGGCCTGGTGCTCCGGGGGTAGGCATCATGACACATAAAGAAGTTCAAAGGGAAAATAACCTACTCCCTCCTGAGAGACTTCTCTATAAGCAAAGAGAAGGCATGGCAGTAGAAGGTCCCACTTTCTTTTAAGGGGGTCCTCTAAAGCACCTATCATGCTCTTCATGGTTCTGTTGAACCTTTCAACCAGCCCATTTGTCTGAGGGTGGTATTCGGTTGAGAACTTGTAAGTAACTCTGCAGGTTTTCCACATGGCTTTCATGGAGTGGGACATAAAATTCGTCCCCCTGCCAGAGATTACTTCCTTAGGAAACCCAACCCTGGTAAAAATACCAAGGAGGGCCTTAGCCACAGCCGGAGCTGTAACAGTCCTCACAGGAATTGCCTCAGGGTACCTAGTAGCATGGTCTACTACAACAATTATAAACCTGTTGCCTGAGGAGGTTGGAGGATCAAGGGGACCAACAATGTCAAACCCTACTCTCTCAAATGGGACTCCCACTACAGGGAGAGGCACTAAAGGTGCCACATTCTTGGAGCCAAAGTTACCAGAAGTCTAGCAGGTGTGGCAGCTCTTGCAGTACTTATCTACTTCAGCCCCCATCTTTGGCCAATGAAAGTAGAGTGCGAACCTTTCCTTAGTCTTCTTGAAACTCAAGTGACCAGCCAAAGGAATCTCATGGGCTAACTGCAATAACTGTGGTCTGTTCTCTTGGGGTATTACAAGTCGTTTGTTGTCCCCAGGTGCAGACTCTGTTGGTTCACTGTAGAAGAGGCCATCTTCCCAGTGTAACCTATATTTCCCAGGCTCTTGCCCTTCAGCCTGAGCATCTGCCTGGTGGCGAAGACCTTCTAGAGTTGGACATTCTCTCTGTCCCTTACTGAAGTCTGCCCTGTTGGGTCCACCTTCTGGCAGTAAAGACTGCAGCTTAGGATGGTCAACAGGAACCAGATCTCCAATGAGTTCCTGGCCTTCCACTAGCTCTTCCTCAGAGTAACTCTGGACAACCTAGGGGAAGTCCTTGTTGGCTGCACTGGAGTGCTGGCTGTGAGGTTCTTTTTAGACGTTTTAGGTTTCCCTTTTTCTTCTAGTTTCTTAGAGACAGCAGCTGACATCTCCAGTGGAACAGGAGTGATCTCCTTCTTCATCATCTCCTTGGGAGCACCTCTCATGCTTCTCTCCCTTGCAGGTCTGGTGAGCTCCTGTAACCCTTTACTAGGAGGTCTGGGGGTATGTGACACTACTCCAAGAGTTTTCAAGTCATTACCCAACAGAACCCTTCCTGGCACCTCACTTTGTGTGCTGACAGGTATCTTCACAGTCATGTCATTACACTGGATGAGAACTGGTAATTGGGGAAGCATCTGCGCAGGCCCTCCAGCTAACTTGGTGAGGCGTTTGGGTGCCTTAACAACATCCTCAGCCTGAAAAAATGATTTGTCCACCACAGTTATGCTGGACCCAGTGCCCCTAATGGCAGGAGTCTCCTGACCATTCACCTGGGCACTGTCCTTATAATACTCTTTAGTATTTTCTGGGATAGAATTATAGACATCTAAGTTCTGTTGTTCCCACAAACCCAGAGACACTGAAGAAACACTGGCTGAGACTCCAATGGGTTCATCAGCCAGCAATAGAAAGTTTCCACTTGCCATTTGTACTTCCTCCTCTGGAGCGAAGGCTAAGGAGACAAGCTGGACCCCTGAAGGTTTACCCTTACATCTGGGATCTCCTTTCACATGGTCAGTAGAGCCACAAACAAAGCATTTACCAAATGCTTTCTGGAATGGTGGCTTGTTCTGACCTCCTCCTGGTTTGGCACCAGAAGGTGCACTAGTCTGATTTGGTTTCCCTTGTGGCTTACCCTTTTGGTTTTGTTTGGCGCCCTCTTTGTAATTGGAATTATTAGAATTCTCTTTGGAGTCCTTTCTTGGCTGTTTTCCCTCATCCTTTTTCTGAGAAGCCCCAGAATCCTTGTGAGTGGCCCTGTTGCCAAACCAACAAGTCAGCAGCCTTAGCTAACTTGCTGGAATCCAATTCCTTTGAATCAGCCAAGTGCTGTCTGAGCTCAGGAGAGCAGGCATCATAAATTGACTCCAACATTACAAGATTCTTCATTCCTTCATAAGTGTTAACCCTGTAACCCTTAATCCATCCCTCTAAGTTTTTCAAACTTTCCCTCACCCAGGTAGCCCAAGGGGTACCATCATGCTTTTTGAGCTATCAAAGCTAATTTCACACATTCATAATCCTTCTTATCCACCTACCCCAACTCCATTACCCCATCAGTTGCAACAGGGGGAAGCCTAGAGAACAACCAGGGAAGTAACTCATTCCCTGTGATGTCCTGGAGCCCATGTATATACTCAAACATTTTTAACCAATCCAACACATCCAACTTAGGTTCATACATACCCACTAATTCCTTAGGCATCTGGGGTCTTTTGGCACTGGAACTCCTAGAGGAACCAGAGGAGAGAGAAGCATTTTCCACAGACAACTTCTTCATTTCTAGTTCATGATTACGCTCCATTTCCCTGAGTCTTAACTCAGCTTGCTTCTGCTCAGTCTGGGCATTCATTCTTCTGAACTCTAGCTCTTGGTTTCTTTCAGATTGAGCAATAAAACGTTTGTACTCTAATTCAAGTTTCATTTTTTGAAGTTCAAAATAAGCAGAGTTACATGTAGGACCTGGTATAGGCCCAGTAGGTACAGTAGGTAAGACAGACAGAGGCACAGAGTGGCTAACTTCATTAGGTTCACTTTCCTCTTCTGACTCATTATCAAGGCTTTGATTCAGATCAATACAATCACTGTTTTCTACATTTGCTGGGGGGGTAGATTCCTCTGTACCACCTAGACTTTGGTTTTCTAACAATCTTTCTATAAGTTCAATTTTCTTGCCCTTCTCAGAGAGATTCTTATGTCTACACAATACTTTTAAGCAATCAGCAGTTCTGGCAGACAATGATTCTAGGGTATAACTCTCCATAGCAGACATAGTTAGAAAATCAGCTTTTTAGTGCTAAGCTTTGTGGTTAGTTGTCCTAAAGTATTCAAAAAGCACATTAAGGTGTATACTCAATACAAATCCCACCGCTGCCACCAGTGTTAGGCAGAAACCTGTGCAGTTCCCTCTGGGACCACTGCAAAAGATTTAAGACTACAGGTGTTTGGCAGTAAACCCACTTGGTAGCAGTCTGTACCACACAGATTCACCTGGTAGCTGTGGCTGAGCAGTCAGACTTCCCTCAAGAAGAGTTAGGCAGTATACAGAGTATTCACAATAAGTCAAAAGAACACAGTAGATCAAGCAAACACTGACCAGAGCTTGGTGTGAAAGAGATATACGTATTTATTTAAAACGACATCTAATAAAACACACAGGCACTAATATTAAGCAGTTCAAACACTAAAAGATATACACTCCCTTCAACGATTAGTCTTAAGTAAAGCAACACTTATTTTCAGACAGCGGTGAGCGCTTAACGAAGATGGCACTCTAATCAATCGGTTTACAAGGGAGAGAAAGGCAGAGCAAAGATAGAAACAGATCCCAACACTTTCAGAAGAAAACAGTAGGAGAAGAAGGCAGGTTAAAACCGTAAAGTCAAAGTTAACAAGGCCGGACCCACTGTAAGAGGCTCCGGTCGAAATGTGTCCAAGGTCGCACGGTTCAAAGTGCCCAAAAGTCTCGAAATCAGTTCAGAAAGAGTTGGACCAAATCAAAGGGACCAGTTAGATGGTCAAGGTGGCCAACCCAGTCCAGAAGGTTAAGGGATTATTATTACCTTGTAGCAATCTTTAGAAAGGGAGGCCTGGCGGACACGGTACCTTAAAGTGGCGAGAATACTCCAGCGGGGGCAGTTGTTCCTGGCAGCGGATGCTTCGTCCAGGGGAAGAGAGGATCTCGTTGGGGAGGAAGACAGGAGTCCGTTGCACTGCCAGGGAAGAAACCAGCCGCGGAGTTCTCAGTTAAAAGGAGAGGTCCTTTTATTAGCGGTCCAGTGGTAAGTGGCTATCCGGTTGCCGGGGTGCTTGGCACGGGCAATTCGACCACAAGACGTCCTGGGATGCGAGGAAAAGAAGGTAAACTGGTTGTGCCCACCAGTCAGGGGAAGAAGACTCTCCAGCCGGGAGATCTTCTCTGTCGTCGGGAAGTGGTGAGTCGGTTCCGCAGGGCTCCACCATTGGTGTCGTCGTAGCAGGTCGGCTCAGCTTCTCCCTCGTCGGATTCTCAGGTCCTGTGGCGACTTCTGAAGTTCCAGTCCCAAAAGCCCTGCTTTTATGCAGCACACCCTTATTCACTCAGCCTAGCTGTCAATCAAACATGCTAAGTGGTGAGCCGGCCGGCTCACCACTTGGGCCAATCACACAATAGTGCGACTTGAGTTACCAAGGTACCTAAACCCCCTCCCACACCCCCTGTGGTACCCAGACAGAGTGGCACCACTTTTGGAGGCTTCTGTGGAGAAGCCCGCCAAAAAGTGGAACAAAGGGCTCGACTTGGGCTGGAGTCACAGAAGAGAACACAAACGCCATTTTAGAATCGAGTTCTGGCAAAAAATACCAACTGGCGAATTAATATTAAATAAATAAACCGACGGTATGTTCGAGGCTATGAGAATTAAATAATTAAAGTTGGTAGCCTCGAACAATGGGAAAATCCCATAGAGATATATTCGCGGTCGAATATAAAAAGTAGTATCCACTGCCACCAGCCAAAACTCGATCAGGGGGGATGGAGACGTGCCCCCTCGACTAACAGACCCCGGGGCAATCAAATTGCCCCGACCAGTACGTCCACAATATGATGGTTTGTACTGGTTTCTGTTCATAATTTGTGACTTGTAAAGCCAATGGTGACTTTACATGCCCTGGGAGACAGTATTCAGTCCCAGGCTATGGAGTCTATGGTGGGGTGTCACTATGACACCCCTGTGTCACTGCACTGAGGGTGCTGTGTAACACATATAGTGAAAACCCCTAAAAATCATGTCCAAGAGTGTGAAGAAAAGAGACTCACTCTTGGCAGGAGAGAAAAAAAACAAACTCCAGAAATCCAGCAAAGCTGCTGGTGGACTCACTAGGTTAGGAAATTCAGCCTAAACAGAGAATTCTCCCTAACACAGTTCTGGGAACCGAAATATGTGGGTGCATCCATCGTGTCCCCATCAATGCACTACAAGTCCAATCCCCAATGTTATCCTATGGGAGTGAGTGAGTCTGGTGCCACAGGCGCCAAGTCTGACTCCAAGTGGGTCTTTGGAGGGATGAAGAGGCCCTTGAGGGCCATGTAGGTGATCGTGGCCTGACTCCAGCCTGACATCTTGGAGGGCTGGGGACATGAGGGGCAGGAATCATGACAGCCTGGTTTTCGGCCAGGTCGGTGACCGAGTGTGTCCTGGTGTCCGTAGTTGATGACCTTACCATGTAGGTTGGCCAGGGTGGAGTGGGAGCTCTGATTTTGCTTGACCTTTCTGCAGCTTTTGATACTGTAGACCATGCCACCCTGTTGTCCCGCATGGAGTCTGCCAGCCTCTCTGGCCCTGTTCTGGCCTGGTTCTCTTTTCTTCATGTGGATAGGTTTCAATCTCTTTCACTTCTCACATTTAATTGCTCTTCCCATGCACTTTTCTAAGGTGTTCCACAAGGCTCCGCCTTGTCCTCTGTGTTATTTAACATCTATGTCCAAACACTAATGGGCCCCATCCACTCCCATGGTCTCTGGTGCCAACCCTATGCCGACGACACCCAGATTTTAGTCTCTCTAGATCTGGACCATTCTGAGGTGTCAGGACGGCTGTGTGACTGCCTGGCGGATGTGGGGGAGTGGATGGGCAGAAACCGTCTAAAGCTGAACGGGGACAAGATGGATGCCCTGGTGGTGGGGTCTCCAACTGAAACTGCTCTTTGGTCTGTCTTTCTATGGCCCACTACTTTGGGTGCTTTTCCCATCCCTGTGCCCTTTATAAAACATCTTGGAGTATATCTGTCTGCTTCACTGTCTATGTCGGCTCAAGTTAGTGTTGTCTGCAAAACTGGCAATTGTCTTCTACAGGTTCTTCGAGGGATCTTACCTTTTCTCCCTGTTCACCTGCGTATGCTGGTGGTAGCTTCTGCTGTACTTAGTCGTATTGATTATTGTAATGCCTTGTTTCTGGTTCAACCTATGGGGCTGGGTCGTAGCGTGCTGCTCCTTCAGAATCTCGCGGCTAGAGTGGCTACCTCTACCTCCTACCATGCCCACATTACTCCAGTACTCCGTTCTCTTCACTGGCTCCCCGTGATTAAGAGGATTGATTTCAAAGCCCTCTGTCTGGTTCAGGGAGCTGACTACCTTTGTGAGAAATGTTCACCTTATGTTCCGGGTCGTATCCTTCGCTCCAGTAATGTTCTTTTGGTGACGGTTCGGAAGTTCCACTTTTCTAGGATAGGTGGCCGGACTTTCTCTGTTGCAGCAGCTAAATTATGGAATGAATTGCCTGTCACCCTTAGATGCATTGAAAATCACCTTCAGTTCTGCTGTCTTCTTAAAATCCGTCTTTTTAAGACTGCAGTCACTCATAAGTCCCTCCTTGTGCTATACTCACGCCATGATGCCCATGGGCACCCGTGGCATTAGAAATATTGAAAACATAACATCTTTGAGCCACCTTACAATACACAAATCGCCTCTGAGATAACATTATGGCGAAGCTGTCACAATCCATGCCCCTGACCCCCTCAAGTATAACAGCCCCCCGGCAGCAATGGGGCTAAAGCCCTTCACACTGGCCCCAAGGGCCTTAAAACTCCATCAGAAACATACATGGAGTCAGTCCTGGCGCCTTTGGTGCCAGGCTCATTATCAGAAATAAAGCAATACCAATTTTGGACCTTAATCCAACATGGAGACCTATTACACAGCTCAGTTCTTTAGAACCAAGCCATGCGGTCTAGTGTTTTGGGTGTGGCTGGGCCTGGAACTACTTGGCCTGGAACTACTTTACCTGGGCTATTTAAACCACACCCAAACAGCAGAACACACTTTGAGTTATTCAGCACTCCTGCAGCGTAACGCTCACCGTGTCCAGCTCCGGCTCATCTGCTTCACCGGCAGCCCGATCCTGAAGCCCTAGATCCGGAGTCCATTAATAACCTAGAAGAACAAGAACAGTATTAGCAAGCAAGAACACTTACCTGTGAAGTAACCGGCCTTGAATCCATCCTGCGCTTCGCTTACCTCGCCCATCCCCGGAGTTCGCCGCAACCTGCAAAGGTAAAGAAACAAGGACAGCATTAATAACAATGCTTACCTGAGCAAGCAGCGAGTCCTGGCAGCACCCTGCGCTTCTCTTACCTCGCCCATCTCTGGGTTTCACCGCAACCTACAAGGGAGAAGGAACAAGGTCAGCATTAACAAAGCACTTACTTGGGCAAGCAGCGCTTCGATCGCTCATCACTCCGGAACATCACCGCAACCTGGACAAAGAAGAGAAGAGAACACAGGTTAGCAATTAACACCAATAAACAGTGCAGCGCTCTGCGCATCAATAACTCACCGTGGTCTTTGCCATCGGTGCGGCAACTCCGAGATCGCAACCATCCCTGTGAAAACAAAAAGGGACATAGTAAGGGAACAGCGTAGTGGAGCAAGACGCTGAGAAGACAGAGAAAACGAAGGGAAAGAAAGAGACAGAATAAAGACGGAAAAGACATTATAACTCACCTGAAAGACAGCAAGCAGAGTCGGAGTTACAGCCGGTCTGGACCCGACATAAGGGCACACGGACCAGTGAAGCAACTAGGTCCACGGAACGCCCGCACCAACCACGCACCCCTGCACAGAGACGCAGGACAGAGAGTTCAAAACACAAAAACTTAGCGTGAGCAATCACCCCAGGGGAGGGGATTTGGACCAGAGGGAGGTGGGAGTCCACCCATCACAGAACCAGTATCTTAACCCTCCATTCTCCTGTTATAGGCGCTACCCAACGTCTGGCACATAACCAAGCAGAGAGGGTTCCAGGATAGCACTTAGACCTCCATCCAGTATCGTGTGGCACCCCTGTGGACACTAGGTGAGCGTAACAGTTCCCTACAAGAATCTTAAGAGTAAAAATCTTTAAAATGGCATCGTCATCAGCACCTTCGACTCCGAGATCGTGGTTTAAGAAGTGCCAGGATTATGGGATGAAGATGTCCCTTATGGACCCCCATCGGGTGTGTCTGTGGTGCCTCAGTTCCTCTCATGCTACCTTTGACTGTAAGGCCTGCCTATCAATGATGGCGAAGTCCATGAAAGAGCTTAGAGGAAAACTAGCGGCAGGTAGGTCAAAATCCCCTTCGACAACTCTGTCGAAAAGACAGTCTTCAGACGAGTCAAGAAATATTCCTCCTTGTCATAAGAAGACAAAAAGATAGAGATGACGCAGTGGTTCTCACCACTCCAAAGAGGATTTTTTAAAATCATTTTCTTTGAATGCCGTTGGAACACATTCTGCAGCTGGTGCATGGATAAGAATGAGGATCCATTTACACGCAGTACACCTATGGTTTCATAATTTTTATTATAGTTGCCCCTCCTGGGGTTGCAGGTTGGTACAATAAAGGGGTATTTGGCTGTGCTCTCTATTTTTATGCGCTCCTCTGAAGAGGTATCTTTCTTCAAGATCACACTTGTGATCTAATTCTTAAAAGGACTAACAAATACATTTCCGCCGGTCCCATTTCAAGTCCCAACTTGGGACCTCAACTTGGTGCTGACATTTGTAATGTGTGCTCCTTTTGAGCCTATCTATACCTGTCCTTTACGGTTATTAACTTTAAAGACCATCCTTTTAGTGGCCATCACATCCGCCCGAAGAGTGAGTGAACTTCAGGCCTTGTCCTGCAATCCTTCTTATACAATCTTCTAGAAGGATAGGTTAAACCTACCTTCTTACCTAAGATTGTGTCTGAGTTCCATGTAATTCTTCAAAAATAATGTTACCTTCATTTTATCCTCCTCCTCACCCTGGAAAGGAAGAGGAGAGGTTACACAGGCTTGATCCAAGGCATGCACTGAGTTTTTACATCTCCAGGATGTCTTAAATAAGACACGATGTCCAACCTTTTGTAGGTTACACGGGCCACAAGTTGGGTATGGCAATTTCGAAAAAAGCTTTATCAAGGTGGGTAATTTTAGGGATATCTGAATGCTACAGATTAGCGGGAAAAGATCCTCCGGAGGGTCTTAGACGTCATTCAACCAGGGTCATGGCTACTGCATTACAGAGGGCTGTCCCAATTAAAGACATTTGGGTGGCAGCCCCATGGTCTTCTGTACACACTTTTACCAAACACTATAATCTGGACTCTTCCTCAAGCCGGGAAGGTTTATTTGGAAAGGCGGTCCTACATTCTGTGCACACAGACCTATAAAGGAACTCCTAAATTATCATGAGTCTAAACATTCTGACTCCCTCCTCCAAGAATACATACACTGCTCTGAGAGTTTATCATAAGATGAGGAATACGTGGGAGGACACAATCCTTTCAAAGAATAAGTAACGTTCTTTGGAGTGGATGTTCTTCCCACATATTCCTTATTGCCCCTCCTAACCTGCCGCACAGTAGAATTTTCCATGTGATTGCAGTCTTCGCTCTTTCGGGAGGAGTAACTGTGGGGTGTAGGATATCATAAACACGCTTTGAAAGCGTAACTGAAGCCAACTGTCGCTTTATATATACTCTCCTTTGCTGTGCCACATGAAGAGGAAGAATAGGATCCTCCTGGGGTCCTTTATCTAGGATGTCAGTGAGATCATCCTGCTCATATATTGGTGTGGGTCCTTTCCACTCCATGTATTCCACCACCCTGGACATTAAATGTATCTAAGACCCTTCTGCATGGTAAGTAGGATCAGGCCTCCCAAATTCTAATTCTGGGGATGTATCCCGTTCACTTGCATTTTGCAGGGACTCCTGTACATGTTTCCTCTGAGATCAAGGGTTCAGGGACCCCAGGTGTTCCATATTGTAGACAAAACGGACGTGAATCATCAGAGGAATGTTCTGCTTCCTCATAAATCGAAGAAAGTGTTTTAAAGTGGTAGTGGTGTATATATTTTTTCTGTAATCCTCAATGGCGTCCATCGTGGCGCAGAAATCTTCGACACCGTCGACATCAAGGGCTTTGATGCCTTTGGCGTGGAGAAGTTGTTAGGGTCCGACGAGTCTTTCAGCACTGATGGCGTCGATGACTTCTTCCTCAAAGAATATTTGTCTCCACTCAAGGGATCCTTCGACCACTCTCGCGGAGAGTTTTACTTGCCTCCCAGGCCCGAAGGCGCACAGGTTTTGCCCTTATCTTTCTTGTTGAGTTTTTCAACATGGGCATGGGTTTCATAAGTTTTTGAGGGGGTCTATACCGCATTCTCGACTACTATCATTTTAACTCTGAACTTCTCCCACTTCGGGGAGGCTGATTTCGTCAGCATTTAACCCATTCTGGGGAGGAACTTGACGACGATGAAGACGACGACCTATGGTATGTTTTCTTCGAACGTCGCAAAGATGACGAGTGGTGAGAACCACTGCATGATCTCACTCTTTTTGTCGCCTTACGACGAGAAGAAGTATTTCTCGACTCGTCTGAAGACTGTCATTTCAACAGAGTCGTCGAAGGGGATTTTGACCTACCTGCCGCTAGTTGTCCTCTTCGCTCTTTCAGGGTTTTCGCCGTCATCAATAAGCAGGCCTTAAAGTCAAAGGTAGTGTGAGAGGAACCGAGGCACTGTAGACACATCCGATGAGGGTCCATAAGGGACATCTTCACCACACAATCCTGGCACTTATTAAACCACGATCTCGGAGTCGAAGACGCTGATAACAATGCCATTTTAAAGATTTTTACTCAAAGATTCTCGTAGGGAACCGAAGAGCATTGTATCCGAAGCGATAGCTTTTGCAGAAAAATGGAACAGAAGCCAACAGTCGATGCGTGTGCTTTATACCATCGGTGACATCAGCATCGAGACGGAGGCCTCCGAGGGACATCGAGTCGACAGGCATCAACGCGCAGCGCCTCCTGCTAGAAAAACATTTCTAAATCAGCTGAAGGTGGATATGGAAATATCATAAGATGAGGAATACGTGGGGGGACACAATCAATTCAAAGGGGGTTTAGGAGAAGTGCTGGGTCCCCATTACAACATGCTGAGTTGCTCAGGCAACTGATTGAAGCATTGAAGCTACCAGTGGAGGTGGCCATGATAAAATGCGCTGCCCTTGAAGGGGGCGCTGTTGTGCACTGGATGTATGACCGCCTGATTCACGAGCTCCCACCCGACAGAAACCCTGAAACAAATTTATCCTACAGCGGAGCCGCCCACAGAGCTGAAAATTAGATAAGCGAGTTGTTTATGTGCCCAGGAAGTCATGGTGGAAATCCTGCGTTGATGTGACAACGCAATCCCCTGAAAAAAACGAATTAATAATCCACTGATACAAGGCGACGGCGTCGACCACCCTTGGATACTGTGGGACTCTACTGCTGCGACAGGGATGCCGCACTGAGGCGGGCCGCAGGTGGAAAGAGCCTTCGCTATTGCAGGGAACGCTGCGTTTAAATAAACTACAGGCAAGTCTAAAAAGATACTTCTGACCCTGGTGGCAGTCGGGAGCAGGCGAGCGTGCAATGAAGCGACACGGTCGGCGAGGTGTCGGATGCGCCGGCCATTGGGGAACTCTGGATCTGGCCCCTAACGGGTTGATTAGAACAGTAGCACTTGGAGCACCGGGCTGGGCAAATATCATGCTGACCTACACTGTCTACTATCACAAGTAATCGCGTGCCCTCCGTGGGGAGCCCGACACCAGTCGAGCAAGGAATACATCACACACCCAGAGAGGGCCATGACCGTGCGCGGTGCAGCTTGTGGTCCGCCCGCTCGCCTGCCCGAAACCAGTCGGAAACAGAGAGAGACGGTGCCCCGCAGTGAGGAGACAGCCACAGCCGAATCCGTGATTACAGCCAGTATCTAATCAGAAGGCCCCAGGCGAAGCACAGAGTTTGGGGGGACCAGAGCCTCCCTTGCACGGCAAGAACAAGGGCATGTGTGACCTACACTACATAGGCATCGAGGTGTGGAGGGAGAAGCGGATGCACCGCGCAATTGTGTGCATTCTTTTCCCTGTGGTACCAGACTTCTAACGGGACAAGAATTGAAGTGCCTGGTGACACCCGCCACATGGACGTGGTCGGCTCAAGTGAGTAACGAACATTGGCTAATGCGCATATAACAGAAACAGCCAGTGCATACGGGGGGGGGACCTTTGGCTGTCTGCCTCAACAAAAAAAAAAGGTCCAGCCTGCTGTTGGAGGGCGGCGCGTGCTTTGAACACCCCGGGCTCTGCCGCCGGCACATGAGGGACACGATACTACAACACCCTGAAGCCTGTATTGTTAACTCCCAAGCCACCACCCCCTGCAACTTTAAAACGAGACAGGCTGATAAGACTCACTGACCGCGTCCAAACAGAAAAACTGGAATTGAAACTGGAGGAAGCCTTACTGAACATTGACTGGTGTACAAGGGCCAGAAACGGATGCTTGCGCTGTCCACTTACGACCAAAATATATATTGTGACCACACTTTATGTAACATAACCACAGTACGTGGGGGATGACAGTCCACTCGTGGAACTGGGACAGCAAGCGGAAAAACTCGAACGCCTGAATCAATTAGGCGAGATAGCTCCTAATAGTGTTGATGATAAGGGTTCAGCCCTGTTCTGGAGACAAGTGGGAGCTGTGAGAACAGGATCTTCCGTTTCACTACATATGTAAACTGAAGAATGTCCATATTAGGAAAGCAAGCGTCAGACGTGAACGCCCTCGCACAGCAATCTCTGGCAACGTGACACAGCTAGTTCTGACAACACCCTAGCCCGACAAATGCACAGACCCGCCGACACACAATCCCTAACCAGCTTCACACGGGCAGGAACTAGAACTACCACAGGCATCCGTGGAGCCAGGCACTGCTGGGGGGCAAACCATTAAACTTGATACTGCATAAATCCCCGCCCGAACACCACAGGCCCTTTAACGTCTGATACTGCAACATTCAAAATGGGAGAACCACAAAAAGCTGGGAAAACAACAAGAAATGCCCCATGGACACACTCACGAAGAGTCAGGCACATGGCATAATTGCTGAAACACAAACCAACTCCGGCACAACTGTTGAAACGGTTGAAACTGAAAATAGTAAAAGGGAAGGGGAAGGCTGACTAATGACCATAGTGCAGAACGGATTCCTCGCAATTGATGTCATGTTAGATGACATTGTAGCTACTATTGGCTCATTGAAGGCAAGAGTCAACAAGGAAAGCGCACGTATTACTGAAACGGAGGGCAGAGTTAGCTCCAACGAAGACACCATCGCCCACCACACCCGAGACATCACACAGCTGAAGGGAAACATGTCCCGATTGCAAAATAAATGTGAGGATCTTGAATCTAGATCGAGGAGGAACCATATTCAAATTGTGGGTGTGTCCGAAACATTTGGAAAAGGTCAAATGGAAACACAAGTTGAATCCCTGCTCAAGTCCCTCTTCGGACCGGAATCGTTCTCGGAGCATTTTTTGGTCGAGAGAGCACTTTGCATGCTTGCACCGCCACCTAAACCTGGAGCACCATCACGCACAATCATCGCTCTCCTCCTCAACTATAGAGACTGGGACACAATCCTAAGGATGGCGAGGGAACAGGGCAGACTACAACATGAGGAGAGCCGAATACACATATATCCAGACTTTTCTGCCGGGGTGCACGCAAGCAGAAGGTCGTATGAACCAGTTAAACTCCTGAGAGCAAGACAAGTACCATATGCCCTGATATTTCTGGCCAAAATGAGAATCCAACACGCAGAGAGGGCAGATTTCTTTGAAACCCCAACCGAGGCCATGGCCTACATCGAGGCCTCCATACCCTTGCCCCCCGAGACCACAGGCCCGACCAGAACAGCAGACCTCGCCCTGCGGATGAGAGACATGATCCGGCTGACTGAAAGCTGCATGGGGCTATATCCTTTACACTAACTAATGTAATGTTTCAATATCAGCGGGCGGCCCTATATGTTACCCTTTAACAAGGGTTGGGGCCCGGAGCTGATGGCCATGTGACGCAACATGGCTACCCCAGGAGAACTCCGCAAGTTTGTAAGGGCCCAGCATCGAGTTGGGGTGGATGATGCGGGTGGGTGGGGGGATCGGGGGTAGAATCTTCCACCGAAGCCGAACTTAAGCGGCTTACATTGGGTGGACTGTTAAAGGTTGTAAGTTTCAAAAGTTTTTATGTTCATGGTCTCGCAGATGCTAACACCAGTTACTCTGAATTGCACTTCTTCACCAATAGACTTATGACTAGTCACGAATATGCACAAAACTATTACAGGTAATGAGCTAAAGATCAAACTTCTGTCATGGAATGTTCGTGGGCTTAATAACCCCATAAAAACCAGGAAAATCGGTGCCTATGTAAACATGACCTCTCCCCACATAGTAATGCTACAGGAAACACATACGCAAGTATCCGGAAATACAAACATATTAGCATCCTGGGATAAGCAAAAGGTACCACACTGACTACTCCACCCAGGCTAGAGGAGTGATAACGATACAACAACCATCTCTGGGATTTCAAGTTAAAGGCCACCAAGTAATTATTTGGGGTGACATGGTAGCCAATCCGATCACATTAGTCAACACATATGGCCCTAATATAGACGATACTGGCTTCTATTTAAACATTTTGGAAATACTCATCTCACTAGATAATACTAACATAATCTGTGGGGGGATTTCAATTTGGTCCTAGACACATTACTCGATAGGTCCTCGACAACTACTAGGTCGTCGGCCAAGGCAACAGTCACTCTGAGCCAAATAATACCACAACTATCATTAATAGACGCATGGAGGGAACTACACCCAAACACAAGAGAATATACATACTACTCCACTGTACATGATTCGGAGTCACGTATAGATTACTGGCTCCTCTTCGCCTCCATGTCTGACTCGTTGGGGAAATGCGAAATACATCCCGCACGTTGTCAGATCACTCCCCGGTGACACTAGAGCTGATATTTCGGGACATCCCGAAACCGTGAGACGGTGGAGAATGGCCCCAAATATATTACTGGATCCTAATGTAGCTGACTCCCTCCATATATAAATCGGGGAATTTTTTACCAATAACGATGGAACGGTCGACAAATACTCCACACTTTGGGAGACATTCAAGGTGTGGATCAGGGGAGTTCTGGTGTCTAAAACCACGGGCTTGCTGAGATCCTTCCAGCGCGAGCTGGCTGATGTCGAGAGTCAACTCTGCAATTTGGAAATTACCTACAGCAGCACTCATAATAAAGACACCCTAGCAAACATCAACAGACTCATAAAGGACTTTGACAAATTAGCCACAAGGGAAATACAATATATGGCAGCTCCAGCCAGAGCACGCAGATACGGGGAAAGCAACAAGGCGGGCAGGTCCATGGTCAACCTAATCAAAGCTGATCGCCAAGCTTTCCCGGATGTTAATGCCTTTATTGCTTCCGTGATTTCTTCTTCAGTTATTGGTTGTTCAAGAGACAATCTGTTTTCTAAAGGGAGTGTTGGGAATTCTAATTCACTTAAATAATCATTTATGTCCGATTCTGTTTTGGTATCTCTATTGAGTAAAATTCCTGATAAAAGTTAGAGAATTCACAATTTAAGGCCTGTTCACCTGTAATCACCTCACCCTCCCCTGAGTCAGTACTAGCAATTAGGGTTCGTTAATATACCCATATGGCAGGGAAGAACCTTTTTTTACAAAGTTACATTCGATGATAGTAACATTCCTCTGGGATGGGAAAACTGCTCGAATGAAATGGGAGAAATGGGAGAAGATGACTGAACCGTACTGTTCCGGAGGTATCGCATCACCAGATTTTGATTTATACTATCAAGTTGCACAGGCACAATTCACCAGACATTGGTATGACTTATCAGATCGCTCACCCCATATATGGTTGGAGAAATTTGCGGCATCACCAATCGATCTCCAATCGATCGCCGGTCCATTATTTTTAATCTGCACTACAAAAATACATGTCTCTATGACCCCGCAAGCAGTACGGTTTGAGCATGGGGCGAATTGTATAAAAGATTAAAAATAGATACCCCATATGACCCTAACGTTCCTCTCTGGAATTACCCTGGTATCCCTCCAACGCAAGATAAATCTCTACGACGACTCTGGGATCCAAACAAAGAAATTAAAATGCGGGGCATGTTCCCGAACAGTAAATTTGTGAGCAGGGACGACCTTAGCAATACGGTGGGAAGGGTGGCACTCAGAACACTCCAATATTATAGAATGAAATCAGCGTTCAATGCGCGGTGGCCGCTCCAGGCGAACCCCCAGTGCACCACTGCCTACAAGCGGCAACATCTGGCACGGGGTTGGGAATCTCTAAGCTATCTAAATACACTGATGTAGACACACTCCCCCACACTAAATGACATTAAAGCTAAATGGGAGGAAGACTTGAATGTAACCATCACAGACAAGAAATGGTCCAAATACTGTATGCTCACCAAATTAGTATTGCTGAATGCTGGCCTACGTTTGATCCAGTTTAAGGTCCTTAAGAGACTTTACTATACCCCAGCTAAAGTAGCCAAGTTTACTACTGGGGTAACCGGGGACTGCCCCAAATGCAAAACACCTCAGGCGGGGTCGTTTCACATGTATTGGCAATGCCCTGTGATAGCAGAGTTCAGGGGAAAAGTGACAGAAGGGATTGAGGAGATAACTGAGATCCCGGCCTCTATGACTCCCCAAAAATACCTGTTTGGAGACATTGGCAAGAGTGCGGAAACCACTGGGAGATTGTTTAATGTTTCATGTGTAATGGCAAAAAGGTGTATACTGCATTGTTGGAAGAGCTCCTCTCCACCGAACATTGAGAACTTTCTTCCAGAACTGTCATATGTTAATGAGTGTGAGGAACAATACACACTGACTGTACCTACAACTAACCGACCCAAAGACATATGGGCCCCGTTTCGCATGTACTTATGTGAAATGTCCTCAGACAATGACACCTATGTATAAATGTAAGTGTACCATAAGATAATTGAGATATGTTGGATAACATGTATGAATTATTGGTGAGTTGTATCTGCCAAGACCATCAATAAACAGAGATTTAAAAAAAAATGTGCTGCCCTTACTGGTGAGCAGGACCTGATATCTTTAGGGAACGAGATGACCGACAGAGCAGCCAAAGAAGCAGCCTATTTACCAAAAGGGACCACCGGACTATACACAGGTGCAAAAGAGAGAATGCAAATAATGGTGGTGGAAAGGTGAAAGGGTCAAGAGGGGAGAACGTTTTAACACAATACCAACTGTTCAAATAATAGAACTGCCATGCAGGAGGAAAATGATTAGTGAATACAAAGAGGTCGCTGCCTCTCACCCACTGATTTGAAATGGAGAAAAACTGCACAGGGAAACCAGTAATGCCACAAAAATAGTTAAGTGTAGCACTAGAGCAGTTACACAGTGGCAGAAATAAACAAAGAGTGATACGTTCCAAATCTACATGAGCGAGTGGCAGTGTTCACGGGGAAATGTGTGGTGTGTCAGAGGTTTTTGTCTGGCCATACTTTACAAAAACAGTGAGGAGGGAAGGACACAAGTGGGGGGAATGGAAGAAAGTAAAAACACAATGTGAAAACTGCAATTGTACGAACGGACCGAAAAAAAAGTCTGAAAAATGCTACCACCAAAGGTTCGAACACCAAAAGTTTGAACCTTTGGTGTTAGCATGAATTGAAGATCAGTATAGTGAGCAGGGGTTGGAGGGGACATCCCTGCTGCACACCCGATATAAAAAAAGAAAAGAAAAAACAGAGGCTGCGGGGGTGTCCCCCGCAACACCCCGCTCACTATACTGTGTGGTATAGTGAGCGGGGTGTTGCAGGGGACATCCTCGCAGCACACCCAAGGAAAAAAAAAAGAAAAGGAGCCTGCGGCACCGGTTCCCAATCACGGAAGTGAAAGGGAACTGGAGCCGCAGGGACTCAGTGTGAAGAAAAGGTAAGTAGGGTTTGTTTATGTTGGGGGTGTGGGTCGGGGGTATTGTGGGTGTGGTTGCGTGTGTATTGTGGGTGGGGGTTTGGTTGTGTAGGGGTTTTCAATGTGTGTTCGCATGGGAAAAGTACAAACCTTTTGTGGTTCGTACATTTCACATGCAAACTTTTCCATCGTGGGAAAATCAGCCGCGGTCGGATCACGTAGCTCCGTGAAAACTACAGGGATAGAATTGTTTTGTCTCTTTCTTGTTTCTCTTTTCTCCTTCTTTGCCCACCCACAATGGAAAGGAGGCACATACTAAGAAGTATATTTAGCACTGAGAAGTTCTATGACTCGATTGGGGAGGGGGAGACACGGCATCTGGAAACATATGGTATGACGAGATGAAAAGGGTGAGGCGAGAGAGCACTAACGGCAGTTGCTATGTGTGCTTGCTAATTTCTCACATAGCAGGGACACCAAAACAATCTTTGCCACAAGAGATAGCGGAAGACAAGGGGGGGATGCCTGATGCACCTTTCACTATGCAGAACTCAAGGCCTGTTCCAGGGGCATGCAGTTGAAGTGCAATGGATAGAGAAAGGGTAAGAATTATATGCGGACAACTATATACAGCTCGAAAGCATGGCCAGGGAAGAGGCAACAAATAATGTAATACTAGAATATAGTACAGAAAGGGCATGAAGGGGGGAACAATTGGCCACTACCCACAGTAGAATATATTGCAAAAACTCAGCAGGGCATGATATTCCATGGTGCCACAACAGACCCCTGATGAGAAGCAGGGGTTCAGTGTTTCACAATTGGAAATGGCAAAGGGGCTGATGCAGTCCCAGGTAGAGGAGTTGCTGGTATATTAAGAAGGGTGGTAAGGAAAATAAACAAGGAGTGCAGGGGAATATGGAATGTCAATATACATGCTTTGACATGGATAGACGAGAAACACTGTCCAGTGTACATAAAGCCACTCACACAGCATTCCTGGCTGCAGGAAGACGATCCATGTTGGTATGTCTAGCTATAGGGGCATGTCATATTCTTACCATTCAGCTTCATGAGAACAGAGAAACGCTGTAATAAACAGAACCCCCTAATGAATCTCTGCCAATCAAGTACACCTAGTCTTACCCCTAGATCGCAATGTTCCAAGACAGGAAATTATTGTCTCCCCAGGGACATAATCATTTGTGTCTTACTTCTCATTCCTGCTTTGCCACATAAAGTATGGCCAGGACTCTATAAATATCTGTCCCATTTAAAAAGCGCTGCTCACTGCTCAATGATGAATACTAACCTACCTTCCCTTCAATACACCAGCGTATGAATGCCTCTGTGACTCACATGGATAGACATCCAAAGTTCTCAATCTACAGGATGTGAGTAATTTGCCACTTGTTACACAGTGTGGTAATCTAGAGATGCTGGGTTTATAATTCGGGTCTCCTAGATTCACAGTTTGCATATTAACTACTAATCATGCTCCTTAACATATCAGTACATGTGCTAGACTCTATCCTCCCTTATGTTGTACTTCCCTTCCTCTTCAGCATATGCAAAGTCCTGTGGCTTTCCCTATCTCACACAACACAGTAGTCAATTGTTCAATCAAAATATAGCTGCCACCCATTGTTTGCTCAGCTTACTGTTGCCTACTGCAGTCTTTCCCTCTGCAACATACACAGCATATCTGGGAGAATGTATTTAGTTCTGGATTGTATAGAGTCCAGTTGAGCCTGGATTCCTGAAATAGGGATATGATTGGAGTGGGGAGGAGTAGCATTGTATTGTGTATAGTATTTTTTTTACATACTAATATTACACATATGAGTACCAAGATAAAGTGGTTTTCTAGGTACATATTAAGTCAAATGCTGAAGCTATGAGTAGAATATAAGCCCAAAAGAAGACTGTAAGGAACCTCAACCAGTAAACCATATCTCTTCACTCTAAAAAATGCAATATGATCTCCAATTTGCTATATATCTTTCTCCTTCTCTCATGTTTAACTCTATTCAGCTTTTGTCACGGTTTCATTAGCCAAGGTCATGTTAATCAGTCACCTTCTTCCCGACGTTTGCGTTCGCCCATTCCTTCCATTCTATGGCTTGTCCTTTCTACCAGCGTTGGAGGTTGTCATGGAGATGTGCCATGCCTGCAGGCCGCTCTCGCACCTCTGCTGCGTTGCTTTACCCTGCACGCAGTGTCATTCGCCAAAGTCACATGATCAAACACCCCACACCGTGATACGGCTTCCGCCCAACACCTTCTCATAAAATACTTTCGGACTCCCAACACAGTGCTTCTAATTAAAGTCTAGTACTTGCGCTAAGACTCGTTTGAACTTTCTCGTTTTGAAATTGCTTCTCATCTCACAGATTGCCCAGTCCCTTGATTTTGCTGTCTGTGTTCCGCACGTTAACAGACCTGCCACCTGCCATATGGACCGCCTTTGCCTCACGATTTTGCTGTTTGCAGTCTGCATGTTGACAGACCACCCGCCTGCCATACGGACTGCCTTTGCCTAGTGATTCTGCTGTATCGCTGTCCGCACATTACCAAACGTACCTGCCAGTCTCACGGACTGCATCCATATCGAACTTCCCTATTCCATAGATCTTCGCAGGGTACGGAAGTTGACTTCACCTCCTGAGTTCACTAACAGTCCACTTACAGATCTACGGTCTCTGGAACACTCACCTCGAGGACTGCTGCGCTGATGATTTTGTTTTGTTTCTCTGGAACCTCCTAAACCACCAAGTGCATGGAACATTGGACGCTTTGCTGAGACTACCACATGCACCAACTATTTTTCGAGGGGAACCCTCGTGCCGCCCGGGTTCTAGTACCTCACTAACCTTCCTCCTTCCTTACGTTTTTTCCTACCCTTCCGAAATTACTGCACCTCTACGTCACAACTTCCCCTCTTTGGCGTTTTCACTGGGTAAGAGTACTTGCCTGACTTCGTCTTTTTCTCAATATTTTTTTTAGGGGTTGTGTAATCATTATCCTTTCTCAGCAGCTAGATCTGTGATTGGAAACCAGATTGACACCATTCGGGAATACCTAGACCTGCGCCCGGAATATTAAGTTAGTTCTCCTACCAGGTGTTAAATATATTATGGTTCTGAGGTTATTCTAAATCATTTTCTTTTCTTGGAGTCTGACATACTGGTGGTCTTGATGTTTCCTTTCCCACTCTTTCCACTGATTTACTCCTCTGTTTTTGTATATTCCACCAAATAGAGGGGCGTACCATTGGAAAGATCACCCTCAGTGAGGAGGCTTGGACCAGTACTGGTGCAGGTTACGCTACGCTACAGTATTCACTCCATCTCTTCATATCCATCTCATGGTGAGTGCTGACAGATTTTAAGACATCCAACAATTTCTCACAACCCTGGACACAAGCAGCCCTATGGTCACCATTGAACTCCCTCTAGAAGTGTAAGCGACACTGTAAAAATCCCACTCTCTAGCTGACCTTACTGCCGTTCCACCCAAGCACTCTATTTTTCCCCACTTCAAGAACACTGGGAAAGGTGCACAGCCAAGACGGGTTCTCCAAATGTGGGCTGTATTTACTGGTATGAGCCTGTGTTTGGGGCAGCCTGAGGCCTGCACTGCCCTCAAAGCCACTCAACATATCACCCACCCCAGAGTCCTGGCAGCCACATCAACACCCCCAAGCCCTGGGTGCTTAAGCCTCTTGTCCAATTTTAAAAATGGAACGTTGAACTTGAAGGAGGTATCTACAATAGCGATTAGAAATCTATGTTTTCCGTATTTATTATGTTCCCATAATTAAACTGAAAAGAAACTCCTATAGAATGGAGTGGCTCAGCAGATACCTCAGGCACATTTTATTTTCTATGTTTTGACTTGAAAAGTGCCTTAAGCATCTGCCATGTAGGATCAAGGGTGGAAATGGTATTAATACCTCAGCGTCTCATTCATTGCCTCATTCCAAATATCCTGCTGCTCGTCTTGCACTGCATTCTAAGATTCTGCACTATTATGACTGACCTCGCTCTTTTCCTTCCCAGCATTATGTTACTGAACTATTCAAATTTACCTTGTTGCTCCTTCCTGCTGAGCACTCCACGATGCACCAATTTTTCCAACTGACCTTGCTGCTCTGCCTGCTCAGCACTCTATGATTCAGCACTATTTCGACTGCCCTTGCTGCAATTCCTGCTCGGCGCTTTATGATTCTGCATTATTCCAAGCTTAAGTATCTCATTATTAGATTGCTATTAAAGCTTTGGATCCTCATCATCACCACATGTTCTCTGCCTTAAACTATGTTCTCTGTCCTTAAACTATGTCTTTTGACTCTCTCAGAACACTCTATTGATTTGGCATGCTTTGAAATTATAATTATTTCGCCTTTAAAATGGATCCTCACAGCTCCCACCTTTTTAATACAACTCTGATGCTTAACTCACTTCATTCTTTTTTTAGTTCTTTTAGTGCCTTTTTTCACAAATGTGCACTAACACACTAACTCTTGGCTATAATGGAAAGCCATATATAACTTCTTAATGAACAGAAGGGTAATATCCCCTGATCCTAAATGCTAGTAATATCCATGACACTCTGGCTGAAGGACAGCGACTGATCTCTCGCTTGCCCAATCTCTCCCACAGAACGACTGTATTGGACCACGTGCGACACACTGAGCCTCAAGCTCTACAGAGTACCGCCCACCCTCAACACCATTCAAGTGTGTCAAAAAGCTGTCTCAGAACAGCGGTCGTCGCTCTGATTCTGACCTGCTCCAAGTAAGGTAAGGTCTCAAAGGGATACCCAATCCACGGTCCAGATGAAGGCAGAACCAAACTTCACTCTGCCAAAACGTCACTGAACAAGGACAAGCCACACCAGCTCTAGCTCCTGACCACAATTACAGCTAATTACTAGAGACATCGACCCAGGATTGGTTATTTTGAACATTATAGAAAAATACAAATAAAAAAATGCTAAATGATTGACTCGATACAATTTGTGCAACCGGACACACATGATGATATATATATATATATATATATATATATATATATATATATACACATATATATAGATTCAGTGAAAAAACGTTGTTAAAGGGACGTTATGGTTCCAAGTAAAACCGAAAAACCCCTGAGATTCGCCAGTTATGGTAAGCTAAGCAACCATAACTCGTGCTACCACCGTGCACTGCTAAGACTAACACCCAGGACATCAAAAATGACATTGATGACATCACTGATGGCATCACATGTCTGCCTCACTCTTTTTTCCTTTACTGATATATCTAGGCCAGTAACAGTCAGGAACTAAATATTCACGATACTATAGTACAAAGTACTATATTTGTAGGCTTATACTTCAGATATGTTCTTACAGTAATTCATTTAGGATCCACTCAAAGCATATGAAACATATACAAAGGGGAAAACACAGACTTGGAAGACAGCAACTAGGAAGGAAAATCCTTTTCCAGGATGGCCACCATGGAAAGGAAAGGTGAGGGTTCCATACAGGGCCCCTCTTCGCTTTCCATGACAGCCTGCAGAAGGCAAAAAGAGAACCCTATGACCATATTACCACAAGCACATTTTTCTTCCCTTTCAAATCTATCCTAATTTCAAATAACTTTACCACAAAGCCAGTCCCAGGTGGACATGGCCACTTTAATCCTATGTTTTGTCCCTTGTGCTCATGGCCAGTAGCCAGATTGTCCGGATCATGACCTTATTCCATGACCCAGACAATCTGGTCACTGCCCATGGCCACAGGCTACCTACTCCTCAGTCACTAAAGGTATACTGCTATTTTTTAAGCTACATTATGACACTTGTCAAATAATAAAACACTGGCACATTTGCAAAACCATGCTTGTAGGTCCTTGCCAATGCTCCTTACGCAAGTTTGCTGGAAATCCACCCATGTTTTATTTTTTCAAAAGTGTTAAATGTATGCATATACAATCATCATATGACCTAGCCCCCACTTGACAAAATCCATTCAGACTTTACGAAAACATCTAAATCTAGATTTATAATCTTTTTGCAAACCTTGGTCTAGATTTGTCAAATGGCACCACATTTATAAGCCTTTACAATATTTTGGGACCTCCACTCTAATTTTGCTCCCTCTCGACAGAATCCCACCAAACTTCGGAAAAACATGTATATCTTGATCTATTATCAGTTTGCCAAATGAAGTGTAGATTTGTCAAATGGCACCTCATTTATAAGCCTTTAAATTGTTTTGGGACCCCCGCTCTAATTTTGCCCCCTCATTACAGAATCCCACCAAACTGTATATACTCACTCGGAATCAGCCCATGAGTATACATGTGAAATTTCATGCAGTTCCATTAAGTGGCGCCAAAGTTATAAGCCATCCAAGAACTGCATTTCACCAACCGTGTAATGCTAATGTGTACACGAACTTTCACAGGACGATTCGTGAACATCAGGACTGTTCGCGGACTTTTGCGACAAAAAACACCCGTTTTATTTTGCTTCTTGCAGCCATATCCCATCCCATCCTCATCACCCCTCACCTCCCCAGAGATTATTTGATAAGTTTGACAAGTAGAATGCTGTGTTTTTTCATATGTTTTTACCGCGATGTCCGCGGACATTGACTGCTGTCCGCGAATCCAAGATGGCGGGCGTTATTAAAAATCTGACGCACTTCATGCTCCTCACCGTCCAATCAGCGAACTCGTTGCATGTCGGCGGACATGACGCAAGCCGATTAGCCAATCAGGACACTGTCTGCAGACCGAACAGGGAAGTGTGTCCACGGACCGGACATAGATATCACAAATTTTTTGTGACCTACTTTTTGGTCATTTTTTAAACAACTACTGGACGGATTTTCACCAAATTTACAAAAGCAGGCTTTCGGGACCAAGCCGCTGCTCCTGCCGCAAATTTGGTGAAAATCCGTCCAGCGATTTGGGCTGTAGGCGTGAGCAAAGTTTTTTCCCCATTCAGTCTGTGGGAAAAAAAAAATGTTGGGACCCCCCCAATAACTTTGCCCACCCTAGACCAAACCTCATCAAACTTTGCAAAACAAATCAGAGTGGGCCATATACTTATTTTGCAAAGTTTGGAGAGGATTCGTCCAGGAGAGCAAAGTTATAAGACGCCCAAAAAGTGTTCTTCCTATGGGATTAGCAACTTAACCATAACTACACGGCCACTACCGTGTAGAGAGAGAGAAAATGCTACAATGAATGAGAAGAAGCCAAGTGGCTAGTTGCCAAAAAAGCACAGCGGGAAAAGCACTGTCAAGCTTTTGACCATTGTTCTTCTTGATGTCTTTATTGTTGTTCTTGTGCGAAAAGCTTAAATTAGGAGGCCAAAACAGTAGCTCAAAATCAAGAATGTGTTTACGCAATATTTTGTCTTATATGTATATGTCAATGTACCCTGAATAATAGCAAGGTATTATTCGTATTACTTTCCAGTACTCCAAATTCACTTGCATGTTGTTTTCTCACCATGTTCATGTAATTGTCTGTTTTCGCCTAAAAACAAGGCACCTTGAGAAATTATCACAGTACTGTTCTAAAAATGTTATAAAATAAATAAAACCGGGCAATTTGAAAACGCCCAAAAATAAAAAAAAATGTAAACTGTCAGAAATTCTTATGTACCAATATGAAGGTCTAGACTAATGGTATTTGAAAGTTAGAAGGGAATCAAACACCTCACACTAACGAATATAATAACATGCAGGATTGATGTATGTTGAATTTGGAAGTGTTAGGACACCTTTAGTTATAGTGTTATATAGAACTTCTTAGTTATAAATGTATAAAACAGTATGTGAGCTATGACCTTGCATTAAACTCCTGAAAACACTTATCATTCATTACTCGTCATTAGTTAAATGTCTGCATTTCTTTCACCAGATGGAGAGTACGTTGAAGGCAGATGCTTTGACCATATTGTACTCGCTTTGAGTTTCAATTCAAGGCATTTTTTAAATGAAACATATGATGAGAAAATGAGGGTGCTAGATGCATTTGTCTTTTCAGAAAAGTGAAAGAGAATTCTGACGAGGCGCCCCATCAATATTCAATGCAAGGGACAAACATAGAAAGCTCAATTTAGCAATCAGCACTTCCCCTGGATACATAATGTGAAAATAAAAAGATTAAGTCTGACCTACTTTTTCAGCACTATATATCTGTAAAAACATCTGCGGCCTTGTTGGTAAAACCTTTTTTTATAAAAATAGGAAAAATATATCTCAAAGTCAAGCCTCATCACATTGCTTTGAAAAACTGCCAACAGAAAGGGGTAGGGTATGTTGCATCACGTAAATCAAAACCTGACAGTGGAGAAGGGGAGTGCTTTGCAAGCTGAGTCCTCAATACATTATGTTATTAAACATTTGTTTGATCAGTATAGGCCATGTGTATAAAAAGCATCACTGTAATGAAAAAATGATGGTCATTGATTTGTTGGTGTGTTTTTTAGAAGGAATAAATGGTGGAGACTCTTAAAAAAGGCTTTCTTTATTTGCACATGTATGCTTCCTTTTTATAAGTGTATACAACACATGTTTCTGCTTTTCTTAAACAATACAAAAGCTCAAAATACTTCACATCAAACAAGATGTATTAATTCATGGGACATAAAACTACCATTTAGACATATTAAGAAACCATTAATGTGTTTCCCAATTCTTATACAGTACATATGTAATGAGTAAACATAGTACAAAGTGCAAATGTGCTCCCACACGGGGTAACCCTTAAAAGTGCCAGTGCTTCTATCCAGAATACAAAAATCAAAGACACCCAACCATGAGCAAAATTGTGGTTGGAGACAATGGGCCTCATTATGAGTACGGCGGTAAGCCAGAAAAACCAGCAGGTTACCGCTGGACCCGTATTACCATCCCGCCTCTGTGATTCCTGGGAATCACCGGGGCATTACGACCCTGGTGACCCCGGAATTCCGGAGGCGGAATTGTGTAAATCCCCATTCCCATGGAGCCCCATAGGACTCCAGGGCATGGGGACAATGGAAACACTGGTTCCGTCTATGACAGAGCCGGTGTTTCCATGTCCGCCTGCAGGCAGGTGGTGTTAAACCCGCCAGGCCAGACCTGGTGGGAGTGACACCTCCTAACTGCAGGACTCTTAATCAGCCGGTCGGGAAAGAACGGTGGCCGAGTGTAAAAATGAAGTGCTAACGGGATTACCGCCAATATTCCCGCTCCGCCATACTACAGCCAAAAAAGCCCAATAGAGTCCTATGAACTTATAAAACATGGGGATTTACACCACCACCACCACTTGTAATACAGCGGTATTGGTAATTCAGTTGGGCGGTATACTGGAGGATTTCCTGCCGGAATACCACCCAACTCGTAATGAGGCCCAATATTTTCACAAAACAATTGAAATGAATCATTCATAGCCCCCTATTAGGTTCTGAATTCCCTAAACAACAGGTGGCATAATTGGCTGTCACAATCATCACATAAGTTGAAGCCTTGGTTATACTACTATTTTTATGGGTTCATAAATGACATAGCAAAATTCCAATTCAGTATCTACAAGCCCTGGCAAAACCAGTCATCCCTATTTGCCCATGTAGGCTGCCTCTCAAATGTACAGCAGAGGAAATCAACATGGCAAAAGGAGGATGGCACCTTTGCCAAAAACTACCATCAAATACCAGAAAACCTGCCCCATTGACAGTTATTACCATGCAATGGCAGGGAACTTGCCGTATTGCCTAGGATTGCCACTAACTGCCCAGTAACCTGTGCCACTTCCAATAAAGCCATCCAATTACCTGGTTCTTGACCTTTTGACAAAGAATGCACAGGAACCTGCCTCATATCCAAGAATTGGCATCAACTGAACAGGTGATTGATTACCCATTGCCACGTGTTGCCAGCAGCTTCTCACATAGGTGCAGAATTGCAATGAAGAAATGGCACTACAGGCCAGATCATCATAAATAACGAAGTGGGCAAGTCAAAGATGCTCAACCTGTGCTGCACAAATGCGCCAAAAAGCAATGCCACTCATTCACAGAAGTGCACCACTTCAGAAAAGGAGTGCAAAATGTGTGCAAAAGAAGGCGAAAGTGGATGGAAAGCATGCACATACAGAAAATGAAGCATGCAAAGGGGGAGTGGCCACTGAAAGCGAGCAAAGATGAGCCAACACCCTGATTCACAAAACCTGACCAGCGGGTGACCACAGAAAGTGAGGAAAGATTAACCAAAACCCTGATTCACAAAAGCTGAACACTGGATTTGCTTCAAAAATGCCCTTCAACCATTGCGCCTTTCTCAATGTGGAGCAATTAGCCCAGAAAAGAGTGCAACACTATTTTTTCCAACCAACCTTCTTTTAATTTTAAAATAAGTGAAATTGAGGCCTGGTACACAGAGGCCAGCAGTGGCCCTTCCCCCCAAAAAGTATGCTATAGAGATGTCAGGTTAGGGTTGTTTCGTCATTGTACGTCAATTCTCCTCAAACGGATGGAGAAAGGACCTTACATCCGCTGGATATTCGACGAGCTCTTACATTGTATTTAGACAGCTCAAGGTCTTTCAGAAAGTATATTTGCAACATCTGGCAGGAAGCAGTCCGTTTTTCAGGAGTCAAAGGGTACAATAGCCCAATGGATGGTCTCTTGCATCACAGAGGTACGCAGGCTTCTACTACTGCGTTCCAGAGGAACATTCCCTGGAAAGTGATTAGTAAAGCAGCTACATAGGCTTCCCAGTCCACCTTTTGGAAGCATGACTGCAACGACACAGCAGCCAGGTCAGATGCCAGATTTTGGCAGGCTGATGCTGGCTTGCAAAAGCTGCTTGCATAAAATTAGCTTCCACTCTACCTGGGTTGATTAGTGGTTTGCAATCACCCATAAGTATGGAGGAAAGGGGACAAGTCATATGAGTAAGAAAAAATTACTCACCGTACTCCCTTCTGCACTCACCTTTCTGCAATACTCTGCACCCACTGTCCCCCGTATAAATAAGATGCGAGTCAGGTGACCCATCTAGCGAATCCAAGGACACACAGGTGTTGCCGGTAGGTGGGATCAGTGGGGCTGGCCAGGGATTGTACCTTTTTACCAACAATAAAGGTCTGCAAGGACCAAAAGTTCTAAAAATGCTACCACCAAAGGTTCGAACACCAAAAGTGCAGGTAAGTTTAAAAATAAAAGACTGCGGGGGCTGCAGGGGTGTCCCCCGCAACACCCGCTCACTATACTGTGTGGTATAGTGAGCGGGGTGTTGCGGGGGACACCCCTGCAGCACACCTGCAAAGAAAAGAAAAAAATGGGGGCTGCGGGGGTGTCCCCCGCAACATCCCGCTCACTATACTCCACAGTATAGTGAGCGGGGTTTGCAGGGGGAACCCCTGCAGCCCCCATAGTATGTACGTGTGTTCGCATGAGAAAGGTGCAAACTTTTGGTAGTTCGCACCTTTCTCATACGAACGTTCCGACCGCGGCAAAATCAGCTGTGATCGGATCAATTAGATCCGGCTGGCCATCCCCACGCTGCCACACCTTCCATGCCACATAAAATCTTTAAAGGGTGTTGGGAGAGAGGTGGTTTATCCCACCCCTCCATCACTCCCGCAACACAGATCTCACGCCCCCCCTTCTTCCCAATTACAGTCTGTGTTAATCATCTAATTACTAACACGGAAAGTATGTACCAAGACCTCATTAACGTGCAAAGGACCCATTTTGGATCATCCGCCAGACGCCATCTTTTACTAGGCCTGAAAAGGATCTCTAAAACGCAGTCTCTCCCTCACCCTCTGGCACACGTTTCACACCACCAGCACAGGCCCCCCACCCCACTGCCAGCCTTGCACAAATACTCTTCTCAAGGAAGTCCAGCTATTCATTGTTGCAACCTTCAGTGCCGTCTCAGAACAGATGAGCTCATCGCACTGTGTGAGACCAGAACAGGCTCTGCCTGAGTACCCATACATCTCCACTAACCTGTTTGTGTCTCTTCTGACCCCCATCATGCCAAGCTGTAAACTACCAGGCTCATGCTCCTCTGTTCTTTGATACAGATACACATCTGGCCCCCTGTAGTGACCTAAACAGAGAATCCCCCGAGAGCCCTGACCCCAGACACTCATATACTCTTTATAACCCTAACACTTGTCTATTCGTATCATGAGGCATTAGGTACATCAAAAACTACAAGGTGGGCCCCTGGGGCGGGGATTCTAGGGTTATGGGTACCGGGGGAAAAGAGGGTAAAAGTCCTGCCTATAACTTGTGTATGAACTCTGAGCAGCACCCACATTCCTACCTGACTTTACGAGTGTCATTAGTCTTATGCTCTCAGATACTGTTTTTGCAAAATTAGCTAGCCAGGGAAAGTGTCATTTTGCTGATCTGTTTCAGAATGGTGCATTTGTAATGTGATGTCACACATGACGCTTGATGCCTTTTTAATGTGCTGCCTGTGTATCTGTTGGCAGAGCGGTCTACAGGCAGCAGATTTCTCTGCATGCACAATTTACCTTACATAAACTTTGTTCAACTTGCAGTCTATCTCCTGGTCTCATCCCCTACTGGGGTGTGTCCATTATTATGATTTTGGGATATTGTGTCGGGGAGTGGGTACCTTCATTTGGTGACCATCCGACGTGATATTCCCTGACATTTCCCCACTGCAGCGAGATCGAGGCTTCTCCGGAAAGGCCGACCCCCCACCTATGGCTGCCCAGAATCAAACAAAAACGCATACACAACAAGGCAGGTTTTGTGGGTCCTTGCTTTTGCGAATACCCAACTGCTCGCCGGAGCGGTGCAGGGGCCACAACGGGGAGGCCTCCACTTGTGGATAGACCGCAAACGGTGGCTCTCGGACACCAAGGGCAGGTAGGTATTGATTGCAAGGGGAAGTAAAGGAGGGAAAGGGAAGGTGTGGAGCAGATTAATTAAGGGGAACACGCAAGAATTGGGTTTAGTGTCACTGGGTGGAGTGATTGTTGAGAACAAAGCACTTTTTTCATGGCCATTAGGTTATTATATAAAGGAGTACAGTGAGAAAATACAAGGAGATACAGGAACCTACCTCTGAAAGGGGGTGGAAGGCGGCGCCGCATAGCACTGTCCCGACCAGTGCTGGATATAAGTGAGGAAATGGAATAAAGTAGGAGCCTTGTATATTTAGTAAGCTCGGAAATTAGTAGTATTTAGTATCTATACTGTTCTATAACTCTTGTGGAGGTATGCCCAGAGGGGCGAGGGTGATGTGAGTGTTGATTGTGGGGAAGGAGAAATTTGTTGTTGCGTGAAAGGGGGACTAGGGTATATGGGTTTATGTGAGAGTATTTTATGTTCTTTGTTCAATATTGTCAATGAAGTTGTGGTTTGTCTTGTCAAAATGTCTATTGTGTTCTATGTAACTGACATGAAAATTCATAACTGATGTTTTGAAAAGTTGATAATTGAAGAAATAAGATTGATATATTAGAAGTTGAGGTGTTAGAGCACAGACAAAAAAGGAAAGAGGGAGAAGACCCTTTTGATAAATATGGCTTTGGATACGCCGCTTACAAACATTTGTAAGCATCTGCTCTTGTATAGTGATCGAATAAAAAAATACCATGGCCAGAGGGTAGCTGAAATAAAAGGGGAGGGGTCACTTCACATTTGGCAAGAACGAGGGTCATTTGATAAAAATACATTGGACCATGTAGAGACCTATCTAATGGCAAAATACAAAGGGAAGCAGCTTCAAAATAGATGAGGCATTAGATTTGTGGAGGATGTTTGAGGAAACGCCCCCTACAAATAAACCAGAAAAGGAAACAGATTACACAGTATTGCCAAACAATGGAAGTGGAGATAAGGGGAAAGAAAGGGAAGAACCCAAGAAAATATACCCATTGCTCACAAGACCCGCAGAGGGGTACGAACACCCAGTGTATATGCCAGGCGCCACTGCACCTTTAACTCTGGCCACTACACATTTGACTCCGTCCACTGCACCACCTCGTCCACATGTCCCATCAAGCATACTCTGGCCCCCACCGGGCTCACCACTCGAGATCTAGAGGTAGTGTTAACATCCACAGAAGCAGAGCTGGTGCGATTACAGACGTTATGGGGAACAACACCACCTTTGTCTGGGGGTGGGCAGTCGCCATTACCACCCATGCCAAAAAATACTGCTGCATTACCGGAAAATGAATGGAAATCCGGGGATTTCCTTTTCAGAATAGACAGTGTCCCAATAAAAGCAGTACGAGTTGAACGAGAAGTGGAGGTGGAAAGCGTTGGATATGATTCAGTATTATCAGAAAGGGACGAGGAATGTTGGAGTGACTTTGACGAGGGCGATGATGGGACAGTGGGAGGGGTACAGCCGATACAATGGACTACCCCACAAATAACGGCAACGCAGAAAGGATGGGAAAGAAGGCTCCGGAACAGGCTAGGAAGAATACCATTGGCAAAAAAGAAAGTGGGGAAGGTGAGATCAAAATTACAGAGGCCCCTCATCCACAAGGGAGCAGGACGAGCTCATTATATAGCTTGGGCACTGATGGACAAGAGCAATCTCCTCAAAGCACTCCCACCGCTTTCAGGAGACGCGGGAAAATGGATATATGCATTTGAAAAGAATACAGCAGGAGTGTCATTAGCAATTGGGCACATAAAGAGCCTTTTAATATCTGCAGTGGGAGACCAGGCAGACTCAGTGTGGGTGAAGGTGGGGTTCCCGGGAATGACCATGCATGACGGCGTCTTTTAACCAAACCATATGCAGACACGGGTATGGGATGCGCTCCGGAGGACCTTCCCGATAACCCCAGATTTACACTCAGTAATGCAATGTCCCATGGGAGTCAAGGAAGATGCTGCACAGTTCACTCTTCAGGTGCAGAAGCTATGGCGGGCGGTGGCGGGCACGGCCTGGGACCAGTCTACCTCCCTTTTCTATTTTATCATCAAAAGAGGCCTCCCAAAGGAGGTACAGAAGGCCCTTGATAAAATTGCTGGGATAGGTATAGAAGCCAAGGGGTGGCCAGAAATAAAAAAGCATCATAGTACACCTCTGTAGGAGGATCAAGGAAAAAGAAAAAGAAAGTGCAGAGGAGATTGGCAGATGAAGCAAAGCTGGTACAGAGTAAGTTACTGAACGTTGCGACAGTAACTGCTGCACCTCCCTCAGAACGGCAGGGAGAAGGAGGAGAGGGGCCACTAGCACTGCAAGCCAGAATGGCAGCTGCATGGGTAGACAACGTGCAAGCGCAATGGGGTGGAGAGGAACGGTACATGGGACCTCAATGGCAGGGAAGGCCGGCAAGAGTAAGGGAGTAGTTTCTTACCTGTAACTCAATTTCTCCAGCGTTGGTATCTATCATGGATACACATGCTGTGAATATTTCCTGTTGTCAGGCTGGGAAACCTCAGTAACTTTAACCTAGCGTTTTCCTATGGAAAACTTAGTGTCCTAGCAACGTCCTTTTTGGGTGCTTTAGGCTACACCAATAGGACGTCCGGTATAAATAGCCCCACCCCCGCGGCTTCCCTTCAGATTTTAACCCCCAAAGTAGAGGAAACCCGAATCAAGGTTTGCCTGCAGGGGGAGGTCGGTGGGCACATGTGAATCCATGAAAGATACCAACGCTGGAGAAATGGAGTTACAGGTAAGAAACTACTTCCTTCTCCAGCATTGGATCTTTCATGGATTCACATGCTGTGAATAGATTACATAGCAGTATGACCAACCACTGGAGGTGCATGACTGGCAAACCAACCCCATTCCCCCAGGCTATAACCACGAACATAAATAACCTCCAACCACATGCATGATAACAGAACCATCAAGTGATAGAGTAAAACACAAACCCCGGAAGCTGCGGGGCTTACCTTATTGAAACAGGCGTTGAAGGACTGCCCATCCCACATGCACATCTTCCACATGTTGCTGACACAGACAGTAGTGTCTGGTGAAGGCATACGGCACCGCCCAAGAAGCCGTCTTGCAAATGTCAGCGAGCGGGATTCCAGCCCAGAGCGACGCTGTAGACCTTGTAGAATGGGCCTTAGGATTGCCCCTCAAGGGCTTGCCAGCGTTTCCGTGACAAAATGAAATTGTGGACGAGACCCAATGGGAAAGTCCTTGCTTGGAAATGGATCGTCCCTTGCTGGAGGGACCAAACGCCACAAACAGCTTTTTTACTGCCTGAAGTCCTGAGTACTGGCCAGATAAAACTTCAACTCATTGTGGACATCCAGGGAATGCAGGGCTCTTTCCGCCAACATGGTTGCCATAGCGAAGAACAAGGGCAAGGCAATTATAGCGTGTTTGTGAAACACAAGAAGGCACTTTTGATATGAAGTGCGGATTAGTAGACAGGAGAACCTTGTCTCTCATGAATCGCAAGTACGGTGGGTCAATGACCAGCGCTTGAAGCTCTGAAATCTTTCTGGCAGATGTGATTGCCACTAGAAATGTGACTTTCCACGTGAGGAACTTGACACCGTCAACATGGGCTCAAACAGCGGTTTCATGAGAGCAGCGAGAACCACATTGAGACTCCATACCGGAGCAAACCTCTTCTCCGGGGGAAATGTCTGAAAAAGTCCTATCAGAGAATGATTAACCAATCTGTCAATAAACATAGGACTAGCATGGCAGCGTCTGGTGAACCTGGAAATGGCCACTAAATGAACCTTGACTGAAGACAACGCCAGGCCCCCCTGCGCTAGATGCAGCAGGTACGGAAGAACCTGGGCTGGTGAAAACTCCAATGGCTGCATGGCCGGCTGCTGTTCGCACCAGCCACAGAATCTCGCCCATTTTCTACTGTAAGAGATATTAGTGGAAGGTGCCCTTGCCGCCTCCAGGATCTGTCGACACTCCAGTGAGATACATAGATGACTGAACTCGGAGTGGTCAGGAGTCATGCAGCCAGGCTGAGAGATGCTGGATTGTGATGCCACACTCTCCCTTCATCCTGCGACAGCAGATCCTGTTCTGTACCTCAGACGAAGCAGCTCTTCCACCGCTAGATGAAGGAGATCTGAGAACCACGTCTGTCTGGGCCAGAATGGGGCGACCAAGATCACTTTGCACGGGTATTTGCGCACCCACTGGATTGTCCGCCGAACCAGCGGAAATGGAGCGAATGCACTCTGGATGAGCCACTCTGCTGGCTAACAATGGGCACTGCTTGTTCTTTGGCATGCCAACCAAGTCGAGATGGGGAAACCCTCTGAAGATCTTCGTCACCTGCTCTTTCTTCAGTGCCCACTCGTCCAACTGCTCCCGTCTGTGCTGAGAGCGTCTGTCTGCACATTCTGGACCCCTGGCAGATGGTAAGCTGTAATATGAATTCCCCAAGCAATGGCCCAATGCCACACCTACTGAGCCTCTCTGGACAGGAGCTGAGAATGTGTGCTCCCTGCTTCCTCAAATAGAACATTGTGGTGGTATTGTCAATCAACACTTGAACCACTGCGCCTCGGATGCAAGGTAGAAAGGATTTCAGGTCCCAGTGCACCGCTCTCAACTCCAGTATGTTGATGTGCAATAATGTCTCCTCCCGAGACCACAGGCCCTGGACCTGCGACTGGTCGAGGTGCACCCCCCAACCCACCTGGGAGGATCAGCCACTATCGTGAACTGAAAGTTCGGCTCCAGCTGGGGCATGCCCCTTACAAGATTGTCTGTGCATGCCCACCATCTCAGGGATTCCACCAGTCCCCGGGAGATGACCACCTTGTTCGACCATAACCCTCGACTCTGCGACCACCTGTATGCGAGGAATTCCTTTACCGGCCGCATGAACATTCGACAATTCGGGATAAGCGGGATGCAGGACGCAATGGAACCCAGCAGCGACATATAACTGCGGGCCGAGACCACAGTTCTTTGGCCCCCTTCGACCACTCTGGACTGCAACTTCACCACTCTCTCGTCCGAAGGCTTCACCAGATTGTCCTTTGTGAGAAACTGAGCACCGAGAAAAACCAACGCCCTGTATGACGTCAGAAAGGATTTAGCGAAGTTGACTGAAAACCCCAGCCGTTGTAACAGGTTCATGGACGCCTGGAGAGACTCCAACGCCCTTTCCGGCAACAGCCCCCGTACCAACCAGTCGTCGAGATACAGGTACACATGATGCCCCCCTACCCCTGTGGAGGAAGGCAGCGACTGGAGCTAGGCATTTTGTGAATTTTCTGCTAGCAGACTTCAGCCCAAACGGGAGGGGACGGAACTGGTAATGATCGACCCCGAAGCTCAGGAACGTGCAATGGTTTGGCCTCATCGGGATGTGGAAGTAAGCGTCCTCCAAATCTAACGATGGCAGGAACTCTCCCAGCTGCACCGCCCGGATCACATCCTGCAGCGTAAGCATATTGAACTTCAGGTATTGCACATTCGTGTTCAACGGCCGAAGATCTAGAATAGGAGTACACCCCTTAGCCCCGTTCCGACACCGAGACTGGTTCTATTGCCCCTTTCGCCAACATGAGTTCTACCTCCTGTCGTAAGACAAGCAGGTACAGCTGCACCATGTGCACTGGTGGAATTGGGAGTTTGAGGATGCCGAAACTCTGAGTGGCCGAGACGTACCGTATCCAGTACCCAGCGGTCCGTAGTAATAAGATTCCAATTGTCGACGTGTTGCGACACTCTGTCCCCAAGTTGACTGCCCGCATGGCAGTCATTCGTGAGACTTCGACTGCCGTCCCTTAGCAGCTGAGGCGGCAGGACCCTTTTTACGCTGCACTTGATAGTCATTGCCTTTCTGCGCCGACTGGAATGAGCGCCTTAAGCCTTAGGAAGAGTAACTGGAGCGACTGTAACCTCGGTCGCGGGAAGCAGCAAATCTGGCATTACCAGAGGCCCCAAGAAAAGAACGGCCCATTTGCAGAGCCCCCAGTAACTTCGCCATCTCAGTGTCTTCCTTCATTCCCTTTAGCGCCTCATCGATTTTTTGACCAAAGAGCTGCTCCCCCTCACAGGGCTTATCCACTACTTTATGCTGGACCTCAGGGCGAAAGTCAGTGCAGTGCACCCGCGCCTGCCTCCGGAGAACAACACCATTATTTATTTGCTTGAAGCCTGACTCCGCTAAGTCCACTGTAATGTTGATGCTGTGGTTGGAGGCCTCCTCCCCCTCTGGAACCAGCAGCATAGCTTCTTTGCGTCCGGGAGATGTCCCAAGAGCGTGGCCAACAGGTGCCACATCTCCGTGTCATACCTGGCCATAATGGCCAAGGAATTTGCCGCCTTCACTGTCATAGCACCTACCGTGAGGACTTTCTTCCCGAAAGCATCTTGTTTTCTGGCCTCACTGTCCAGGGGCCTTCCGATTAGCCGCCGCCGAAACCACTGACTCCGGAGTGGTCTGAGACATGAGGCACTTGGGAGTCGACTCAGGCGCCTTAAAGTTCTTCTCTAGAAGCGTCCTTCACGGCTGGTTCTGAAAAAGGATGGCGCATCTCTCCTGGGCGACGAGGACACAGTCGATAGCGTGTCACGAGGCCCGCTCTCCGTATCCAAATCGACCAGCTGCCCTTCCTCTGATGACTTTGTGGAAGGCCCAACCCCACTGGCGACGGCAATGGCAGCCGCACCGGAAGCAAATTCCTGGGGAGACTCAGGGCAGGGGCCTCAACAGGCACAATATGCACCACTGAAGCCACGGGCTGGGAGCCGCTGGAAATCTTGCATTCAATTGTCCCAACAGCAACTGGAGCATAGTTAGCACCTATATGGACAGCAGAGAGTGTGGGTTTACCAACGGGTATAGGAGCACCCCAGCCCCAACCCCACTAGACGTAGACAGACCTGCCTCCCGCAGACCCAGCGCCGATGGATGGAAACCTGGTTCATGCTCCTCCTCCAGACCTGAGGACACCGAATATGGAGCCGGATCTTGTTAAAGAATGTCCAGCGGGAACAACAGTCCGAAGCCGGCCCCAGACTGCCACGGATCCCCTGTCGGCAACAAACCACCATCCGCCTCCAGCTGAGTTGTCGACAGAAATTGCAGCCCACTGACAGTCACGCCGTAGACGGAGCAGACGACCTCCCGTCGACGAAGGGAGTGAGGATTGTACCACAATCATTGACGACGGAACCTCTGTCGACGACCGGTATTAAGGCCTCCACGGGCCTGGCCTTCTCCGTCGACGCGGGCCGTGTGGATGAAGTGCCGGAATGGTGTTTGGAGAAGTCCCGGCTGGAAAAGGACCTATGCAGGTCCTTAGACGAGTGCTTCAAGGAGGACTCTCGCACCCTCACCTTCTCGCTCTCCACCGACGCAGTCTTCTGTGCTGACTTCCTGGGCCTATCACTCGACGCTTTGGACTTGTCCGGTCTCGCCAACTTGGACAGCGAAGAGCTACTTGCCCCTTTGGACCGATGCAACCTGGACTCAGAGAAACCACCTTTCCCCACTTCCGACGCTGGCACCTACGTGCGTTGCTTCTTGGCGGAGGTGCGTGGACACCGCCCTCTTCTGCGTAGACGCCTTCTCCACTGGAGCTGAAGACTTGCTTCCCTGGGACGAAACCTCCGAACCTGGGTAGGTGCTCTCGTTGAGCCAACAAATCAGCCAATCTGCATGGCTGTCCCCCTCGAAGAACTTCTTTAGGCCGCAGGTTGCACAAGGCCTAAACAGTAATATTTTCTGGCCCACAGATGACATTATGGCCACAGTACAAAATGCATGTGTAGAACACGAAGAGTAGACACAAGGTGATGCCAATGGTTTGGAGACGGTTGAAATCTGAAGGGAAGCCGCGGGGGCGGGGCTATTTATACCAGACGTCCTATTGGTGTAGCCTAAAGCACCCAAAAAGGACATTGATAGGACACTAAGGTGTCAAACTTTTCCATAGGGAAATGCTAGGTTAAAGTTACAGAGGTTTCCCAGCCTGATGACAGGAAATATTCACAGCATGTGAACCCATGAAAGATCCAATGCTGGAGAAGAGGTGGGTATCGAGGACTGCAGACAGGAGGGGGTGGATATGCATACGGAGGGCAAGGACTAAGGGGGTGTGGACCTGGACCATGTTGGTCGTGAGGGAGGTGGAGACACTTTGCCAGGGAATGTCGTATCCAGCATGTAGCAAATTACCAGAACATACAGAGATACAGCAACGAACAACAGTATGGGCACCCACACCCAGGTAGCCCATATGGGCTCCCTATGGGACCCTCCACACAATATGGGCATCCCAACAATAGGCCTGCACCAGGGCACCCTGCACAAAGCCGTCCAATGGAGCAAAATCGCATTGTACACACACACATGCAAACCCATTTGCCAGCACAGCTAACAAAGTGAAAATGTTTTTTCTTGCCCAGGGACAAGCACCCACCCAGATTAGGAGAGCCCACAGAGAACCCTTGCGTGTCCAGTCCTATATACCACCTTACGTCCAGACAAGGAACCACTGGTGGGGGCAGAGCTAGGAAACAGACAGTTCATCTTTATGGTGGTCTCAGGGGTGGAGAAATCATGTTTACATGAAGGTGATTTTCCGTTATCTGGCAAGAATCTCGACACACAGGGATTTTCTGCAGCTGTAGTCACGGTTCCTTATACAGAAGAACCAGATGCCAAAATTGGTAGAGGAGAAGAAGGTTCAGAAGAGCAGACGGGTCACCTGTGCAACATGTAGGACTACTTAATGATTTGATAGAGGCACTCGCAGGACCATCAATAGTAACCCTGGTAAAGTGCCAAGCCCACACTAGCAACAAAGACGAAATATCACTAGGAAATGCGGCTGCAAACGCTGCCGCAAAACAAGCGGCATACTTTCAGAAAGAGTTAGCAACAGAATGTGTGATAAAAGGGCGAACGGAGGAGCCCAAAGGCAGCAGTTATAAATGCCTTCCCACGGCACAAATAATAGAACTACAGAAAAAAGCACTCCAGCCAGAACAAAAATTATTGGCAAAAAGGGGCTGCACACAGTCGCCCACAGACCTCCTATGGAGACAAGCCACAACAGGGAAAGTAGTGATGCCTGTAGAATTGTTGCAATCAACATTTGCACAGTTACACTTTCCAGCACACACATCAAAACAACACATTGCGGCTGGCATCCATGAGGACTGGTTCATCCCCAAACTCTAGGAAAATATGAACAAACTGCCAATTGAATGTATAACATGCCAAACATTCCGTTTGGGAATGACTCTCAGGACACTGCAGGGAACATTGCCCCACCCCTTCGGACCTTTCCGTGAACTGCACATTGATTATGCTGAAATGGAGAAAGGTGCAATGGTTCTAGGTACTTAATTGTAGTGGTTTGTCCCTTTTCTCACTGGTTGGAGGCTGGATGCGAAATGTGTAGCTAAGTTTCAAGTAAGAGAAGTGTTCCACGTTGGTGTTAGGGAGAATTCTCTTGTAAGGCTAATTTCCCAAATCCTAATTGCTGGATTTTTGGGGTTTGTTTTTTTCTCCTGCTAAGAGTGAGACTCTTTTCCTCCCACTCTTAGGTATGATTTGAGGTATTGACTTTGTATGTGCTTATGGGCTATGGGGTTTCTTTCTCCATAGAGCATCATCTGTTTTTGTGTATGTTACACAGCACCCTCAGTGCAGTAACACAGGGGTGTCATAGTGACCCCCAAACATAGACTCCATACCCTAGGACTGACTACTGTCTCCCAGGGCATGTAAAGTCACCATTGACTTTACTAGTCCTAAATTGTGAACAGAACCAGTACAAACCATCATATTGTGGAAGTAGTGGAAGGGGTTAATTATATTGCCCCTGGGTCTGTTTTCAAGAGGACACTGTACAGTCCCCCCTTGTGGAGTTTCTGGCTGGTGGCAGTGGTTACCACGCAAAATATTCCACCGGAATATTGTCTAGGGGATTTCCCCATTGATTTTAAACGCACCACTTTTTGGTGCAATGTTAAAGATACCGCCGGTTTATTTATTTAATATTAAATCAACGGTTGGGTCTTTTTGCCAGAACTCTTTTCTAAAATGGCGTTCATGTCTGTCTCTGTAACTCTGACCAAGGTCAAGCCCTTTGTTCCACTTTTTGGCGGGCTTCTCCACAGAAGCCCTCGAAATGGTACCACTCTGTCTGGGTTCCACAGGATGTGTGGAGAGGGGAATTGGCACCCTGGACTGCGTTGCCTTAACAACTCAAGTCACACTCTGTTCTGATTGGGCCAGTGGTGAGCCGCCCGGCTCACCACTTAGCATGTTTGAGTGACAGCTAGGCTATTGAATGGGGGTTTTTCTGCATAAAAGCAGGGCCTTTGGGACTGGAACTTCAGAAGTTGCCACAGGACCTAAGAATCTGAAGAGGAAAGAAGCTGAGCCATCTGCAACGACGACACCACCGGTGGAGCCCTGCTGCAACGACCTCACCACTTTCCCGACGACAAGAGAAGATCTTCTGCTGGACGAGTCTTCTTCCTCTGAGCTGGTGGGACCAACCAGTTCACCCCTTTCGCTTTCCAAAGACGTTTCTTGGTCGAATCACCCGTGCCAAGCACCCCGGCGGCCGGATAGCCAAGCATCACCACTTTGACCGCGAATAAAAGGAACGCACCTTTTACCGACGAACTCAGCGGCTGGTTTCATCCCTGTGCAGTGCAACGACTCTACGTTTCCTCCTCGACAAGATCCTCTCTTCCCCTGGTCGAAACAATGAACTGCAACCACTGCCAGGAACAACTGCCACCGCTGGAGCTTCCTCTCTCTTTAAGGTACTGTGTCTTGCCTGGCCTCCCTTTCTTCGGTTTGCCCAAGGTGACCCTTAAATCCTTGGCTTCCAACTGGGTTGGCCCCAGACCTTCTAACTTTACCTTCTTGAATCGCCCCAACCTCTTTTGAACATTCTGCAAAGACTTTTAATGCATTTTAAACCGTGTGATCCTGGGCACATTTTGCTTTGCTCCATTTAAAGTGGGCCTGGCCTATGAACTTTGGCTCTACAGTATATACTGCCTTTTTTCCCTTGCTGAGAACTCCTAAAAGTGTTGGGACCTGTTTTATTTCTATGCTCTGCCTTTTTCTCTCCCTTTAACTGAACTATTGGAGTGCCATCAGGTTACGCGCTCACATCTGTTTTAACAAATCGTGGTGTTTTAACTCTGACTTGTCTGATAGTTATCAAGGGAGGTGTGTATACTTTACCTGACTGTGTTTTAACTTGCTTTTGATTTAGAGTGCTAGTATATTGCCTAAAATGTGTTTTAAATAAATAATTATATACTTTTTATACAAAGCTCTGGTCAGTGTTTGTTTGCTCTACTGTGTTTTTCTAGCCCTATTGTGTATGCTCTATATACTACCCTACTCTTCTTGAGAGAGGTCTGACTGCTCAGCCACAGCTACCAGGTAAATCTGGGTGGTGCAGACTGCTACCAATTGGGTTTACTGCTTACTCCTGTAATCTTAATCTTTTTGCAGTGTTCCCCAAGGGAACTGCACAGGATTCTGTCTAACAGTTGGGGCATATGCAATGTCATACACTCTGAGAATGGGACTCACTTTGTGAATGACCTGTTCAAGAAAGTGACAACGTTATTGAGAATAAAGCATAAAATGTGCTAAATTTATCACCCACAAGCGAACAGCATGGTAGAAAAAATCAACAGCCTCCTCAAAAGTAGATTGTCCAAACTATGTCACACTTTCAAAAAGAATTGGGTTTACTGTCTCCCACTGGCCTTGTTTCAACTGAGCACCCAACCAAGTAAGAACCACCATGTGTCCCCCCCATGAAATAGTAACTGAGAGAAGAATGCAAACACCCTTGTCCCCAGTAAGGAGGATGTCTGATGCCCAAAGAAGTGCCACGGTGCTAGGGAAGGAATTTGAGGAATACTTTATGCAGCTTACCAGAGCAGTAAGGGTAATTTGAAAACAAAAAGCACCACCGTTTACCAGAGAAAATGAAACAGATACTTCGACACCCTCAGCAGATAGCCCGTCAAGTCCTTTAATGCCTGGAGAACTAGTATATGTCTGCAGCTTTGTACGCAGGTGGAACAGTCAAAGATTTCATGGCCCTTTTGAGGTTATATACTGCACACCTTCGGCAGTAAAGGTGAAGGGCCTGAAATACTGGATCCAGATGTCAGGAAATCACATGACAGTGTAGTACCAGAAACACTGCAGCAAAGAGAACAAGAAACAGCAACTCCTTAACGAATAACAGAGGGACATTGTGTAGTGATATAAGAGATAGTGGCGCAATGGCAATACGATAAGTACAAAAGAAATGTATATCTTCAAAAAAGAATGTATTGCTTGTCTCTCTCTCTCTCTCTCTCTCTCTCTCTCTTTCTCTCTCTAAATTGTACCTGTACCTTTAAATATTGAACGGTGCTGATGAACTGAATATGTGTTTAACGCCTTATATCACACTCTGTAGGTGCAACGATGGCAGAATGTAACTCCTTGGTTGCAAATAGAATTGAGTTAGATAGAAGTAGGAATAGTATAAGTGCCACTAGAGCGTATTCTTATGAGTGTGGCCTTTATTTTACGGCCATTGTTTTCTCCACCATCTTACTGTGTTTGGGGTTGTATTGGAGTATTACTTTTATTGTTGTTGGAGACATAAAAGAAGGGGCGGTGGGGGAAAACTAATACAAGAAGGGAGCAAACTAATATGGGATCATAATACATTCTTAAATATTACTACACTACACAAGCATCGTACAAAGGTGTCATCACAGCTTGGGCCATTTGCAATGAATTAAAGCGCAAATGTAATTTATGTATATGACGACTCTTTTTTCACTCCAATAATGTTTACAACACCACCAAGTCACCTGTACACAACCAAATATTCTACCTCAGATGTAAATAGTGTATATACTCTGTCTCCTACTGACATGTGGAAGCACTTTTGAATACTCAATGCTGGCAACTTAATAATGATACCAATGCAATATCTGATGTGGGTCTCTTCCCTATTTAGCGCTTGTATGCTTTCAGCACACACGGAACGCCCAGTGTTGACGGTAGAAGGTACAAAAGGTCATTAACTAAGGGTAAAAATAAGTTAGTACGCAGGTAGATGCAGCAAACAAAAGAATTGAAATACGATGCATACCACGGGTTGGGATTGGATGAGGTAGAGGATCTTCGGACCAGTCTAACAAGTGGTACTCTGATATGAGCATCACAGGGAGACAGGCCACACATGGGAGCTGCTATGTGTGTTCACTGATACCTCATGCGTCAGGGATGCCAATGGTTTTGGTGCCACAAGAATCCCCCTTAGTGGAAGCCCAGTGTCTCGTTCATCTCGCACTATGTAGGAAAAGGAGCACCTTCCAGGCACACACAGTAAACTTACAACTGTTTCCTCCTGATGAAAAGGTGGGCAAAAATAAACCTCAAGGCACCACATGCTTTAAAGGGCCATTATTTGCAATTAAAGGGACAATGTTTGCTGAAAACAAATGGCAAGATGCAACAGTGATGGGCAAGGGAGAAGCGCTAGGTGGCTTATCGGATAAAAGACTGAAGTGGATGGAGGACACATGCTCCCACGTATGGTCTCAGCACATCACGAAACTAACATGGTCACAGCTCTCGAAAAACCAATCAAGATCCAGCATGAAAAAAAATATGAACTGTGTTTCCAGGGGGAGGGAAGAGTACCCACGGGCTCCAACACACGCTGCAACATAACTCTCGTAATACCTGACATGCGTAAAGGAACAGCAGCTTCGATGGACCATTACTGAATGTGTGGCAAGCAGGCATACTTACACCTCCCATCATCATGGAGGGGCCACTGTAAGGGGTGCCCAATCCACAGCCACTGGCACCCAAACCGGCAAGTGAGGAGCCCCCATCTATGACGTGCTGTCAGAAAACAAGCTACAAGATCAAGTTTCACGCAGATGGAGAGCATCCAATTACATTTCAAAAGACTCTTCAAACCTCTTGACGCAAATACCTGATGAGTACTAACTTTTCAAATCAGCAGAGAAATTTTTTGCATCACTTATGCCCAGCATCCAGGCACGAGCAAACACCAAGTGGCTTCAGATTGTGCGCTGGGAGCTGATCCAGTTGGCCAACGACACTGAAGAAGGGTTCAATGTGATAAAGCTAGAACTAAGAGCACAAAGACAGATGACAATGCAAAATCGTTTTGTGCTCGACCTGCTCACGGCTATGGAAGGTGGTGTTTGCCGAAAAAAATCAGGAGTGCATGTTGCACTTTCGTGCCTTCTTCAGATGCAGAAAATGGAACACTTTCGCATGTAATATCAGCAGTGCATGAACTCGGAGTACGAATAAAAGAAGAAGGTGGCGTTGAGGCTAGTGACTGGTTTAGTGCTGCATTTGACTGGGTGCCATCATGGCTCGGGAATGCAATGACGTTTCTGATCCCGGTTATCGTCTTCCTCCTGCTGATCCACTGTGTGTGCTAACTGGGAGTACGATGCTGTGCAGAGGCGATTCCTAATAGTGTGATGAAGATGGTGATTGTGGGCAATCCAAATATAAATGGGAAAATGCATGTTGATACTAGGGAAGTCCAAGTACAGACAGGTGGAAGTGAGGAACCCAAATATTGTATGGTGGCCATTTACAACACAGGGGACATAATAGATACTCTATGGCATACAACCATCAAACAACCCCAAGATTTACAGAACTACAAGGAGGTGTGGGTTGACCTAGCAGGGTGCATCTATATGATGTGTACCCCTGAGGAATCTGCATGACGTGGGGAAAGTCTAAGAAGTGTGTGCCATGCATGGATGCCAATAAAGGGTACACCTACCTGGGATGAAGCTGTAAAGAGGGCAGAGGAATGTAGACGTGCTGAAGGAGGGTATTTGTTACTTTAAGAGTAACGAAAGGGGGAAGTGTTGGAAGAGAGGTGGTTTATCCCGCCCCTCCATCACTCCCGCAACACGGATCTCACTAGTGCTGAAGGGGGAGAGATGTCCCCCACCTTCCTCCCAATTACAGTCTGTGTTAATCATCTACTAATTACTAACACGGAAAGTATGTACCTAGACCTCATTAACGTGCAAAGGCCCCATTTTGGATCATCCGCCAGATGCCATCTTTTACTAGGCCTGACAAGGATCTCTAAAAACCTGTCTCTCCCTTTGGCAAGCACTTCACACCACCAGACCAGGCCCCTCACTTCACCGCTTCCTGCCAGCCTCGCACAAATACTGTTCTCACGGAAGTCCAGCTATTCATTGTTTCAGCCTTCAGTGCCGTCTCAGAACCGATGAGCTCATCGCACTGTGTGAGACCAGAACAGGCCTCGGCTTGAGTATCCATCCATCTTCACTAACCTGTTTGTGCCTCTTCTGACCCCCACCATGCCAAGCTGTAAACTACCAGGCCTATGCTCCTCTGTTCTCTGGTACAGATACACATCTGGCACCCTGTAGTGACCTAAACAGAGACATCCCAGAGAGCCCTGACCCCAGACACTCATATTTTCTTTCCAACCCTAACACGTGTCTATTCGCATCATGAGGCATTAGGTAGATCACAAACTCCAAGGTGGGCACCTGGGACTGGGATTCTAGGTGTATGGGTACCGGGATACAGTGGGATGGCCTATAACTTGTGTATGAACTCTGAGTAGCACCGACATTCCTACCTGACTTTACGAGTGTCATTTGTCTCATGCTCTCAAATGCTGCTTTTCCAAGATTAGCTAGTCAGGGAAAGCGTCATTTTTCTGGTCTGACCTTCACCGCGTAAAGATGAGCCCAGCTGACCCACGTGTTACGGGAGTGACGTCTAAGCACCCACAAATCCCATGTGGTCGACACATATGGATCCATACAGCACTGATGACTCGACCCAATTATGTTTCAGAATTGTATTTTTGCAATGCGATGTCACTCATGACGCTTGGTGCCTTTTTAATGTGCTGCCTATGTATCTTCTTGGCAGAGCGCTCTCTGGGCAGCAGAGTTCTCTGAGTGCACAATTTACCTTATATAAACTTTGTTCAACTTGCAATCTATCTCCTGTTCTCATTCCCTACTGGGGTGTGTCCATTATTCTGATTTTGGGATATTGTGTCGGGGAGTGGGCACCTTCAAGGGGAATATCTTTTATGCTTTGCAAAAAGGGCTCCAGTCCCTTCCCCATGGACGGACACCCCACAAGTACGGAGGAAAAGGGAATATGGAATGGGAGTACAGAAGTCACTACAGTGAGTAACATTTTCTAAATTACACACCCCCAACCTCATATACACACACACAAAACATACACATTCATGTCTACACATATACATGACACATTCACAGTTGCAAAAACTCCATACACAAATAAACATACATATTACACTTGCCTGCTCTCGCCCTCAGCTCACTGCCGCATGGTGAGCCAGAGCAAGTTGGAATGCCCCTCAGTCAGCGCTCGTAAGGATTCATGCTTAAACAGTTATTATTATGGCATTTATCATGCAAAGACCTAGCTTCGAGAAGCAATGAAGTGCTTAACAAGCCATAAGGGGAGGTACATGGTAAGGGAAGCAGAGATAAAAGGCAGAGGGAAATAACAACAGTAGAGGGTAAAGGGGCAATTTGCCAGCAAGGTATCACCAGAGAACAAGGAGAGAAAATAGGGGAGAGCAGATTACACAGTCTCAGGCTAGGTGGAGAGTGGAGGGTGTGGACCTAGGTGTTAGGGAAGAACCATTCCTTGAAGACGAGGGTCTTGAGCTCCTTCCTGAAATGGAGAAGAAAGGGGCAGTCTGGTGTTGATGGAGGTTCCAGAGTCTGCGGGTATAGACCGGGAAAGCAGTTCTTCAAGTTCTTTCTTCCCTGTGCCAGGAGTTCCAGTCGGCACATGTCCTTACATCTGTTGGAAAACAATGACGCACGGTTGAGAGGCTGGCGCGGCCAGACATCATATACCCCGCCAGCCTCTTAACACTTTGATTTGAGCCTTTTGCGTCGAGCCCATTGGGATTTGTAAAAATAAAATCCCATAGTGCAGGATGCACCCTTAGGAAGCCTGTGGCCTGGTGGTGTTGAGGAAGTCACTGCTCCTGTCAGTTACTTTGTTAGCAAAACCAGGCCAAATTAAAAAGGCTGTAGTGCCCTTTCGCCCCACATTAGCAGCCGTCCCTCAAAGCTTCTATATAGAACTTCTTATTCCGGCTTCATATCCACTAACTGATACATTTTTTTAGAGGTTGTATTCTTTGGCGTTGTTCTTTATTTATAAGTGCAGCACATTACGTATTTCCTGATTCACCAACATATTTTAAAGATATGTTTGAGTGATCTGAATAGATACAATATCAGTGTAATGTGACTGCTCTAAGTTTATTCAGACAGCCATGCTAGACTATTCTCTTTTGGATCATGGATGATCACAAATCTATTTTTGAAGAACATAGATCACTTCTCTTCTTAGCACATAAAGCACAGTGTGGTGACCCACCTCCTGAACAGATGAACACTACAACACAGAGCAGGAAACATTTGCAACTTTAAATAGCATGTATGCAGTGGGAGGAAGAAATGTCCAAGTGGGCCCTGTGTCTCCCTTCTCCAACTGTCAATGGTAGCAGAATCTAAGAGGTGGACAGAACCATGGAGGCACTAGAATGCTGAGTTGTCGCATTATTGTACTCCCAGTAGAGCTCACCTTCTGCTCAGGCTGTCAATGGCATCAGGAACTGGGAGGCAGGTGAGGCTGGGGAAGGACAAAGATGCAGATGCTACATTCTTCTCCCATGCCCTGTTTCACTTCAAAGATTGCAGAGGTGGACAGCACAACGAATCTGCACTCTAATATGGCTGGCTTCATGGCAGTGCTGGTGTGCAGGCAAAGCATCTGAGGATGCTGCACCCATCTCTTTCGCATTGTCATTTAAGAGGAATCAGAGGTGTGGGGGTTAGAAAGATGGAAGAGAGTGGATAGCAACAGCCATAGTGGGGAAAGTTCATAGGAAGTTGATGACAATTCTTGGAAAATGGTCAATTGCCTGGGGAGTTGATATTAAAGTGAGGAAGGTGGCTCGGCAGTGGATATCAATCCTTGGCAAAAGGGCAGGAAACTGGGCTCCTAATGGCAATCCCTGGCAATGTGGCAAGCAGCTCCATAGTTGATGCCTAGCCTTGCTGATTTGGAAGGTATCTGGGCATTTGCTGGCAATCATTGGTAATGCAGACAACCTCAGGACATTTAAGGGCAGATTCTCAAAAACATGTACATCTCAATGAGATGTCAGTGATGCAAAAAATATGTGAGGAATTATTAGTTAATACAATGATGTGGGTGGGTAATTCCATTTCAGGGAGGGAACTCTGCTGATCAGATTTCTCTTTCATGAGCTCCAAGCCAAAAGCATAATGTACACCTGTGCTCAGCTTAATCTGCAGCATCTGCTCTCCAGTGGCAGAGATCAGGCTCAGGGGGCATAGGTGCCCTCTTGACAGCTTCAGTGACAGCAAATTATCTACAGCGCAGGACTGCATTTAATATATGCTTCCTTGTGCAAAAAAGCACATTACTTTGAGGAGGCTGTCCTGGTGGAACTCTAAACTGTAAATATAAGCCATACATCAGTTTAGGGTATGGTAGCCAGCACCTCTCATAGTTATCCAAGCCAAATCAATTTGATATCACACGCAACAGCCCTGTGACTCCAGTTCAGCTGTGGAAAGGTTATGTGAATTCTCGCCAAACATGCCGTTCTTGCAGCTGGTAGCAGGACTGTAGCCTTGGGATTGCCTCTTTTTGTTCCCTTATGAGGGTAGGCAACACCCTCCTCAGGGAGACAGCCAATCCACACGAGTTGTCCTGGGAATACCCATCCGCAAAAGGAGTAACCTTACACCAGGGTGCTGAATATCAAAATGTCTCTGAAGGGGCAGGGGCAGTGTAGACAGAGGATGCTCATTACAGGTGTAGGAACGTATCCCCTCCACTTCCTGTAGCACAAAGCTCTTTGGGTGTGATGTCAGAAGGCAAAGTTCACTTGTTACAAGGAGAGGGATTGAACCCCTAGACAGGCTAACTTTAGTCCAATCACCTGGGGGCTTTTGGCTTTATAAGAAGGGGCCTCCCACCACTTCTTTGAATCATCTCTGGACTTCAACACTCAAGACGTTTTCGTGGACCCTTTTGGGATAGCATTCCTTTCTAAAGTCCTCCAGTTGTGAAGTGAAGTCAGGTGTTCTAAGGCTGGGGAAAGCTCTGCCCGCACACAGGCCAAAAGTGCACACAGGGAGGAGATTAGTCTCCTGCAAAAGAAGGGTTCTGAATATGCCCAGACAATACAAGCAAATGCCTCTGAAGCCAGGTATCTATTCACAAACTCTGTAATCTATGAGTAATTTAGATGGATTTCCTGGTATACTCCCCTGCCAGGAATCCCTTTCTTGGGTCTACAGAACCCCTGGTATACTCTTCTACCAGGTATCTTCTCCCCAATTGTTAATTGCCTGATGCACTTCTTTCACCAGGGCTTCTCTTTAATGCTCCCACTGTCTTTCAGTATATCACAGTGTATTCCTTCACTGCATATACTTTCTTGGCTTAACGCATTACTTGTCCCAACTTTCCCCAAATTGACATTTCATATATGAAGACTTGTTAATGTTAGACCTTTTTACTTCTTTGATGGTATTCATCTGCTTTTAGAAATACTTGTTCAAACTTTCCCCATACCGCTATCTCGTATATGGAGATTTGTTCAAGTTTGGTCTTTCAATTCATTCATTAGCATTCATTGGCTTGTGGCAACACTTCAACCTTCCCCGTATTGAAATCTAACGAATGAGGACTTGGGCAAATTCTGTCTTTGTTTTCTGCTTATTCGATATTCAAATAGAGTTCTTAAAGCTTTGCTGGTTGGAATGCCCCAGGGACCCCAACTTCTCTGGGTAGACTCAGCGGTTTCTGGCACTGCCTCCGACTCATATCACGTTGCTGCGGTGAAGCTTTCACCTCAGGGTGGCATCTGCCTTGATGCAGAAATCCTCGAAACTCTTCTGCTGAGTATGCACTTGTCTGCCGGTAAACCTGCTGTTCCAATACTTGACCGCGCTGCCCGTAGCTTGTTCGCTGCTGCCAGTTCAACAGTGGTCCTTTTCCATTGCCTGCAGCTTCCTCCGTCGTCCTGTACCTCTCCGGTGAGCACTGCTTTCACACGGCAACTTGGGAACACCTGTTCCCCCCCTGCACGATCCGTTCTCGCACTTCTGCCTTCTCCAGTGGCTTTGCTTCCTTCTGCCTCAGTTCGGCTTCTGTATCCTTGGTAAAAGCAGACACCATTTTTAAATGCCCAGCGTAGTTGAGCCTCTTCATAACATCTAACTTGCATATTCAGTCTAGGGGTTTTCCTGCTCCACATTAACTCCTTTCTCCTCTTCGTCATCCCAGTACTGGAGGCTTTATAGGAGTTAGAGTCCATAAAACTTATAGGACTTTTGATGTGATTTTGTTTGGGATTTTTAGTTCGTACAAAACCATCATAGGTAGGAGATGTCATATGTATGTGTATATATATGAGGTGTGAATGTTATCCTGACTAGAATGTTTGGCAAGATGAGTTTTTAGATTTGTATAACTGGAGGGATGTGTAAAATGACAACATGTCATCAGAATTTAGGCATTATAGGATCATCTTCACATAGGAAGGGAAGAATACTGCATTTCTCCTAATGGTGTCAACACATCTCCCCAAAAGCCACCTCCTCCCATGTGATCATCGCTCAAAATACCACGCCCAGGTTGAGGATCAGGTAGCGGCTGCCATACCCTGGCCACATGGGAGAAGATCTCAAGCTGGGGATCAGTAATGATTCCATAGGCGTCATCACATACTCCTCTAGAGAGTACAGCAGTCCCCATGGCCCACATTACCACAAAAGGCAAAGGAGGTATATCTCTTAACTATACGTGTTTTACCTTTTTGATTGTGGTGGCTCTTGGTTTGTAGAAGTGTGAGGCCTGAGTAGGCCCTTTAGTCTCTACTCATGCATGTACTCATGCAAGGCCAAAGTCAATTTGTCGCAAGATGCGTTGACACAGGAAGTATATATAGCTCAGTGGCAGCGTGATCGTCTTGGAAGCAACACAAGTTTGAATCCCAGGTCCGCGCTTCCAAACCTCTTCGGGAATTACACGCGTTATAATTCACCAATTATAATTATAATAATTACATCATTACACATCTCATTGGAAGTGACACATTTTAAAAGAAAACTCCCAAAAATGCCCCATGTACAAGTGTGGAAAATAGTTGCATATAAATGCCCATTTAATGGAGCATCTGATGAGATGCACTTGTTTTCTGCTGCATGTCAGATGCACTCTTTTATATGTGCAAATGTGGATCACTTTGCACCAAAAACATGTACTCCTCATCAGATGCCCCAACAATAAGTGCACCTACTCTAAAGAACACAGGCAAAGTATTTAAGACACATTTGTTATTGTTCATTCTCTTTTAGTTTTATGTTTATAATACGGAAGACAATAATGTATATTATTTAACTCAGCTATGTGATAATTTTACTTTGTAAAGTTGATCCTTTACCATGGGAGTAAGTGTATACCATTTAAATGTCTCAGGTGGTAGTTTTGCCATGCAATTCATGAATGTCGTAGAGCGAGGTCTACGATTGTGTTGTTGCAGAACAAGATTATGGATTTAATTCATATAATTGTGTAAAAACTAGCAGTGTGAATTCCAGACAGCCACATGGAAAGTGCTTCACCTCCTTATGTCCTCTCATTCCTGTGCAAGTGTTCTATGGCCGCAGGGATAGGAGGGTCACATGGGTGCAATCAATGGCAACACAAACTCACAGTACCCGGCTAGGTTGTAAAATCCCCTCACTGTTCCTGTTCTGGTGCATGTACAATGCACCATGCGTATTGTGAAGGCATAACGTAGAAAGACTCAGACAACAGATTCAAAGTTCCAACAAAAATGGTTTACTAACTTAAATGTCAGGATGGTTGGAGGCCTAACTTACCCTATGCTAAGGTGGGATTTCCCTACCTAAAGAAACTAAGTCTGAGTCAGTAGGTTCAACTTAAAAGTCTGCCTGTGTCGAAAAACCTACAATTGCCCTCACAACTAAAGCTAAACAATCCATCCTTGATTCCTACCTCCTTACCCCTCTCCCCTCCCCTCCTACTCACCAATCTGGCTCTACCATTGACCTCATCTTTACCTCTTCCTTCTCTGCTTCTCCCATTTCTTCTCTACCTAACTACCTTTCTGATCACTCCTTACTCTATTTTTCCCTCACCCCCCATTCTACCTCCCCCTCCCCTCCTACTCCCACCCCCTTCTTTGTCGTGACCTACGTAACTTCAAACCTTCTCTCTTCCTTACTTTCTGCTCTTCCTCCCCCCCGCACTTCTCCCCTCTTTCAGCTACTGAAGCGTCCTCCACACTAAGTTCCTCCCTCACCTCTTCTCTAGATCTTCTTTACCCTCTCTCCTCGTTTCACCCTTCCCGCCGTACTTTTCACCCTTCCCGCCGTACTGCTCACCTTTGGCTTTCTCCTCATCTTTCCTCCACGCGCTGGCTTCTTAGGCGCTCAAACACCCCACCCCTTCCAACCAATCTGCATACTTCGACTATCATTCCCTCTATGACTCCTGTCTCAATTCTGCTAAGCGCACTTACTTCTCCGAACTTCTTCACTCTCAGTCCTCCCATCCACGCCACATCTTTCAAACCCTATCTCGACTTCTTTCTCCTCCCACCCCTGATCATTCCATTGCCTCTCCTCTCTCTGCCTCTGACCTCGCCTCCTCCTTTTCCAGCAAAGTCCTCAACCTCCGACTATCTATTCTCTCTTCCTCTTCTTATTCTCCCCTTCCACTCCTCCCTCCTCCCCCTCCCTTCTCCATGTCCTCATTTACCCCTATCACTCAATCTGAAGTTACCCTCCTCCTTTCCAAAACTCATCCCACTGCTTCTCCTGCGGACCCCATTCCTACCTCCCTTATCCCTAAAATCTACCCTCTCTTAATACCTTATATCACCTGCTTCTTCAACACCTGTCTCTCTACATCCACCTTCCCCTCTCCTTTTAAGCACGCTACCATCTTCCCATTCTCAAAAAACCTTCTGCTAACCCCCATCTTGCATCCAATTATCGCCCTATCTCCCTTCTTTCCTTCCTCTCCCAACCTCTAGAAAGTATTGTCTACTCTCAACTCTCTACCTTCATCTCCAACCATTCCCTCCTCCCCCCACCCAATCTGGATTCCACCCTCTTCACTCCACGGAAACTGCTCTCACCTCCATTCTCAATTCTCTCCTATCTGCTCGCTACTCTAAGCACTGTTCTATTATTATCATACTTGATCTCTCAGCTGCCTTCCATACTGTTGACCACCCTCTTCTCCTTAACTCTCTCTCCTCATTTGGCCTTAAAGACTCAGCCACATGGAAAGTGCTTCACCTCCTTATGTCCTCGACTGGTTCTCCTCCTATCTCTCTAATCGCACATTTTCCGTCTCCTGGGCCGACCACTCCTCACCTATCTTTCCTCTCAACCATGGTGTTCCCCAAGGTTCCATCCTTGGCCCCTTTCTCTTATCACTCTATACTTCCTTCCTAGCTCCCATTATCTCCTCCTTTGGTGTATCACACCATTTCTATGCTGATGATACCCAGCTCTTCCTTTCCTTCTCCTCCTTCACACCTGACATCAACCTTAAGCTCTCTTCTTGTCTCTCCACCATTAAATCTTGGATGTCCTCTCACTTCCTTTCTCTCAACTCAGATAAAACAGAGCTCCTCTTCTTTCCTGCCAACACTTTTCCTCCTCCCTCTACTCCTCCCTTCATTCCCTTTCCTCCCTCCCAACTCCCCTTCTCCCCTCATGCCCGCATCCTTGGCCTCCACATCGACCCCCATCTCTCTCTTTCTCACCACAATTTCTCTCACTGCCAGATCTTGCCGCTTCCAACTCTACAATATCCGTAAAATTTGTTCTCTCCTAACCTTCCATGCTACTAAACTCCTCATCTCCTCCCTCATCTTCTCCAGACTCTTCTACTGCTCCACTCTCTTCTTTGGACTCCCCTCCTCACACCTCTTGCCCCTCCAATCTATCTACCACTCTGCTATCCGCTCCCTCTGCCTTATCTCACCTCTCGACTCCATCTCCTCTTCCCTTGACTCACTAGGATGGCTCCCTTTTCACTCCCAGCTTAAATTTAACTTTCTCTGTCTAGTCTTCAAAGCCCTCTATTGTCTTGCCCCTCTCTATCTATCCTCCCTTCTCACTTTCTACACCCCTTCTCGTTCTCTCCGTTCTGCAGATCTCTTCCTTCTTTCTCCTCCTCTATCCTATGCCCCTTCCCGCTTCCGCTCCTTCCACTTCTTGCTCCTTTCCATTGGAACCGCCTTCCCCTCCCAGTCCGCTCTACTATCACCTACCCCTCATTTTGCACCTCTCTAAAATCCTACTTCTTCCATTTACCCCTCTAGCATCTTTCAGCTTCCTCTTCTCCATTGAATCCTCCCCCTCCTTCACCTTCTAACCTTCCTCTCTCACTTCAGTCCCCCTCCTTATGCACTTAACCTCACCATTAATGTAAATTGTTCCCTGTACTGTTTTCTGGTTTGATTCAATGTTATGTATTTCTTGTTGTAATTGCTTGTTCCTCATGTAAAGCGCTTTGGCTTAAAGCGCTATATAAATCTAAATAAATACAATACAAATACAATTTGTTGGGATGTCAGCGTAAAAAAAAAAAAAAATAGTGTTCCAAATAAATTTCTGAGCTTCTTCCAGCTTTGGGCTTACTCTCCAGCTCCCATTCCCCAAGTTCAACACAGTTCCACAAAAGCTTGGGGTCCCCGTCCCCAGGTTTTAGACAGTTCAGCATTCTTCAATACAACCATAAATTCATATGGTCTCAGGTTTCCCTTCCCTAAGACTTCAGTTATTTCAGCGTGCCAACTTGTACTTAGTTCAATCTCTCGAGATTCAAAACCTGGTCAACTTTACACTCCTTATTGGTTTCTTGAGAGTTTATACAGATTGCTTTTTTCTGCTTCACTTCAGCAATCTATTTTATACACAAGAATTTGCTTTCTGCATGTTTCTTTAGTTTACACAGATAGGGTACCCCCGGTCTAGGTGCAGTTGTCAGAACACACGGTCCACCAATGGAAGGTAACCCTAGGCTTGCTTGCCCACACAGGTTCTCCTGTAACTGCACCTGTGTTCTGGTTCACATTTACTTGGCTTTCTCTTTGCCAGCCTTTTAGCTTTGCCACAATGTGTTTTCCTCTTTGCCAGTCTTTTGACTTTGCCACAATATGCTCTTTCATACAGTTCACTTTATGGTGCTCTCTTTCTTCAACCACCCTGCTTTCACACTATTTAGAAATATTCAACCTTGGCTTTTCACTGCCTCTTATGCGATTCGTTCCTCGCTTTCAATATATTGCACTTGTACGTCACACTAACTTTTCATCTGTTCATCGGTTTGCCAAAAGTTTTCATTTAGTTCGGTATTCAATAGTTCTAGGCTTTGATTCTGTTCCTCACAGTTCATCTGATTCGCATTTTTCATAACAACCCTTTGCTTTGGGTTTACTAACTTTTGCATTTCATCTTTCATTAATTGGGCATTCACTTGTGCTTTCTAACAGCCCCCAGGAGCACACCGGTTGAAACGTTTCCTCTTGTGCACTAACCGGTCCCTGGCATCTTCTTCGGGCTGCTGCTTCCTTTTCTGCTCCGACAATAGGATTACTCTGGATTGCGATCCCCACTCGTGCATCGCTCCACTCTCTCTGTGGGTTGCCGGCAGCTCTCCTTACTTCCCGCAGATGCTGCTGGTAACTTGCGGCTTTCAGATTTCATCTGTGTCCGTAGCTCTGGCTCTGGGCACCCAACCAATGAGGCTCCCACTGCTGTGGCCCTCTCACGGCCTACCCAGACCTCGGTTCCACAGCTCCTCTGGGATACTTGCCAGCATCCTGTCTTACCAGCAGGACCAGACATGGCCGCCTCCGTCTGCACAGGATTCTCCCCACAGGGTCACGACACTCGGCCTGGGTTTTCTCCTGCTAGTCTCTCCATTATGCTTGTTGGCTCCACCTTTTATACACCTGCAACCGTTTTGACAGGTGTGATTCCTCAGGCTCAATTGCCTGACAATAGGGAAGTACTCAGGACATGCCTGACCCTGGCAATAATCTGTAGGTTTATTCCTCGTCTCAGTACTAGAAAGGTGAAATGACTTGTTAGTGTGCACTACTCCTACAGTACTATAATGGTATGAATGAGGTGAAAGGAGGCAAAATGGTTTGTAATAGCCTATAAAGGCAGGAGGGGGAGATTGACTCTCACGGGGAAAAGGGGGATACCATGTCTTGCCTGTGGATATTCTCTCCCCAATCCCCAAAGATCCTCCACCCAGGTGATCCTGCCTAGCATCTCCACCCCAAGGGTCAGGATGCAATAGCGATGGCCTTTTGTTGGCCACATGAGCAGAGGATACAAGGGGAGTAGGTGTATGAGTATCCTCAGGTTTCTCACAATATATATATATCAAGGCAGATGGATCATATTGAAAACCTTGCAGGGACTGCAATTGTGAGGATTTTGATATCACCACTGTGATGCCAATGGTGATCTGGAAAAAGCTTGGCAAATGAATACAGGGCTGACAGTGCCTTGGCTTGTGGCAGTATGGCAAAGACTCACATTGTGAGTGTGGTAAGGGCCCCTTCTCACTGGCTCACCATCTCCAGTCTGATATGGGGTGGGAAGCGGTACCACTGGGTGACGACCTCATCAGCCAGTTGAAATAAGGTAATGCTCCTCATATATATAATTTCCCTCCTCATCAGACAGTGTAGCAGCACTTCCTAATTCCTGCTGTGTTGGCCATTTTGGAGATGTGTACCTGCCTTTGTGTGCTGGGCTTTTATACTGTGTTGTTAGTTGTGATTTTAAAACAAGGGAAGAATGCTTTGGAAAAATAGAGTTACCACCCAATCTCGGTTCCTACTACATATTTAGAAATTCTTAATAAGTTTTCAGCTGATCGGGATCGCAAGCATACCAGGAAAATCATCCACACAAATCAATCAGGCAGTCTTTATAGCTCACAGGACGTCTGCCGACCACCTTTGTCACTGGGCTCAAATACTGGACCTGGCAGACACACTAAAGAGGAAACCTTTGTTAATATCCATAGACGCCGAGAAGGCTTTTGATAGCGTGGAGTGGCCCTTACTAGCGAGAGATCTTAAGGAATTCAGGTTTCACAACACTTTTATTCACTGGATAAAAGCACTATATATGGCACCCGAGGGGCGAATTAAGATGGCAGTTTGCCTCCCAGCCTTTTTCCATTGCACAAGAGAACGAGGCAAAGATGCTCCTTACTGCCAATTCTGTGATTTATAGCCTTAGAACCGCTATCATGCCAAATTAGACACTACCCATCTATTGCAGGTTACAGCTGGGAGAAAAAGCAAGCAAACCTATGATCTACACTGATGATATTCTGCTTACTCTAGGAGGCCCAGAAACTGCCCTGACTCACCAGCTATCAGTGAAGACCACATACTGTCTTGCCTACCTGGGAATGAAGGAAAAAGAACTTGAATTCCATGGTAAAGGCCAAAAAAACAAGTGCAAGGAAATAGAGAGATATCTGAAAAGCTGGAGTTTGCACCCTGTGTCCGTAATGGCTAGAATCTCTTTTTAAAATGGCCCCACTGCCCAAACTACTTCACTTACTTAAAATGAAACCACTGCCAATTTCAGGAACTTATTTTAAAAGAATATCCAAAGCTCTACACACTTTTCAGAGCCAAGGGGGCAAAGCCAGAATTAAAATGTGTGTCTTTACGAAGCGCAATTAAAAAGGGGTTGTTAAACGTCCCAGATATTAAACTATAATATTGGGCCTCTCAGCTGGCACAGTTGACAAGAACAAGTATTCAAGTATAGTAACAACCAACCTGGACCCACTATGAACGTTCTCTGCTTCAACCTTAACGGGTTTGAATATCTAAATGAAAAGCCCAATCTGGTTTTAACACACACCAAACTAACCTGGTCAACCATTTATAAAAAAAGAAGGCATTGTGCCAGGCTTCTCAGCGCAAAGCCTCCTATGGCTTAATAACCACTTCCTTATAGATAAGGCACCCTTCTATTGTATCAATGCTTTATTAAGGGGGTGCTCGATTCCTTCTAGATTTAATTTCGCTACTAGAGACCTTTAGAAATACCTCCAACTCCGGCAATGCTTACAAGTGCTGCAAAAGCGGGTGATGGAGGGAAGCCTACAACATTCACCCTACAATGTATATTTGACTAGATATGCAGGGCCAAGAAAGCAATTTTCATAGCATACATGATGCTGCAGGAAGGAGCTGCTGCTCCACTCCCCTCATTGAAAATGACTTGGAAAAAAGACCTGGATATAAAGCTAGCTGGGGAGCAGTTGAGTGAGGCGCTGGAGGGATGGACAGTGGGATTGAGGGATGTTAATGCCTGTCTGAACCTCATATAAGATTATGCACAAGGCGTACTTGTATCCCTCCCAACTCCAAAGAGTGGACAAGAATATCTCTGACTCTTGCTGTAGAGGTTGCCCCCAGAAGGGGACCTTGATGCATCTCTTGTGGGACAGCCCAGTCTTTGCAAGATTTCGGAAAAAAAATCAGATCATAGCTTTGGTGGATGACGCCAAAAGTCAGGCCCCCCTACATATCGCTAGTCGTCAACTAGATTTGCCTAATCAATGTGAAAAGTGGAGGGGTTTGGCCCCTGTGACTGCAAGGCAAGTTATTATGAGACATTGGATAGACGGGTCTAAAACTTTACACAGAGTTGTCGGACTTCATTGTACAAGTCGCTGCCTTAAATGCATATTGTTTAAGGGCACGGTCACCGAAAGGGGAGCATTACTGGTGTGGGACTGCTTTTCATGGGTACTTTAAGTTGAGACGCACGCTGAACATAACAATTACTTTACTTTTGTTCCCAGGATATCTATATATGTGTATGATGTGCTAAGGTTGGGTTTGATATGATTGGTTCAAAATGCTTAATTTGTTGTTATTTTGCTAAAGTCAGAAATGGTGTACTACAGATCTTAGACATTTATTTTTTGGAAAGGTTCTGAATCCTTTATTAAAAATGTAAGCAAACAAAATAAATGGATTTGCTTTAACAATAGTTTGAATGTAGTTTTTATTATTCTGTGTCATTAAGGTTGTAATTCACAAACAGAAAAATTGAATTTTGGAAACAGAAAAAACATTGTGAGTATGAGCTAGATGATTTTCCAAATGTTCCCAAATACAACTCTTTTGTTTCATTCCATTTTATTGATGAACATGACATTTTCCTTTCCATTTATATGTAAAATCTTACTTAGATTTAGTTTTAGTATACTGGTATATCAATTGACGGTTGCTAAATCAATTTAGTATTCAGTTGGCAAATGTGGTCCTCTAGTAAAGAGGCACACAGGTTCAAAACAAACCTATAAAGTACAAAGTATGAGACATTTGCCTGCGTATTCACTATACATTTTGAAGGTAATCCACAAAGAACAGTTCAGATATGAAACAGTTAAATATTTTCTAACATTGGCAATATTTGTGAAATCATCTTATCAAATGAAATGCGGTAAGACATTTTGTTGGAGGTGTAGGTGCTAACATTTTGCCATAAAGCAATTAAGCAATCCTTTTCTCCAATTCAACCCACACTTCTCCCTCTCCCCCTCTGGAAACACTATCTGATAGAAGCATCTCTTGGTCAAAGAAAGGTTAAACAAATATTGTATTTGTATGCAAAGAATCCATGACCAAATTCACAGCTGTGTATTCCTGCGGCAATTTACTAAATATTCAGATAACTCTGAGCCTTCTCTCCGATGAGGTTACAATAACTTTGCAAAATATATTTTTAGCTTTTGGCTGCAGGGTTGATGAGTGTTACATGTGTTTCTCAGGTAAATGATTGAGTGCAAACATGGACCTTTATCCATTTATGTGTGTTTGGAAATTGTACTCAACACTGTAGAACTCAAATTTAAAGATGAAAACAAGAGACAGTTTTCCTATAAGAAATGCATGAAGGATAAAGGTATTTTCAGATGTCCATGCTAAAACACCATGCTCATTTTGATCTTCATTTCCCAGACTAAGGCACTGAGTAGAAAATGTGCTCAATATGTTACCCTGCTCTGAGGGGAATCCGGATGTGTATCCAACAAGAACACTTTCATTGAGGGAGAGCAGAATGGGTCCCTTCATATTCGCTGCACCCTGTTTGAGTGCATAGGGCAGGTAAGTTCATAAGAATCCATGGAGATATGGTGGCCGGCATGTTTTTAGACGGCAGGCGCCATTACAGATCACCACCAAGCATGCCTGAATGTAATCCAGGTGAATTCAGTGCAAGATGTGGAATACCCGGGTTTCTACGCCTCATACCGCCTCATTACCAGAAGGATAAACCACCCTCTGAAGGATCAATGCCCGTCGAAGCGATCATGGACCCATTCCTTCCAACATACTTTCCTTCATTTTTATGTATTTCACATTTATTTTTTCAAATACATGCAGGTAGACTCATACCTTTTTCTATATTTCTGATCTGTGTTTTGCTCATTATTTATAGATTATATTAACTCTTGAATGTATAGTTTGTTTTGTGTTGTATCTGAAGACAACACTTTTAATTCCCTTTAACCTTTGCAGCTACAGGGACTCCATTTTTACCAATGTATTTATTGGGATATTCAAGCCCATCTTTGTTATGTGTTTGATCTTCCGATTCGTTTTACTTGTTTTTTGTTTACAATGTTTTGTATTGCACTAAAATATGAACTTTGCTCACTTCAGAGCACACGTTTACAGTAACCTGTAAGAGAGTGCTTCATATTTACGCGATACAGTATGCTCACACATCTACATGTTAGCATGAAGCTGTGATGCTGTTCCTCTCGTGCAGTTCTGGGTTGAATGACTGAATTACAGGAAGGATTGAGTCAGGGAAAAGGACAGGACTGATATCGTGAGGGGGATAATTAGAATCTTCTTCTGGATGCACTATGCCTCCTTTCTAACTTTCCTGAATTGCTGCATCTAGCAACACAGCTGAGTACCACCTCTTTAATGCAGATAGAACCAAGATAGGATTTGTGATACGCCTTTTTCACAGTATCCAGAGGTGACTTATCTGTCTATTCTGTAAGTACATCATAAGCCAGTATTTATTTTATGATTTCTGATGTTCTAAAGTTAAGTTACTTTTGCAATGCATATCACAGACAAGTTGAATGAAACTGCACCCCAAATTGTTGCTGGGCCCTTTATATTCAAAATAACATTTTGTTAAATGCAGGTCATGTTCATAATGTGTCAATACACAGTGAAAATAATTCAAGGCTTTCCACTCCTTTCTTAGCATGAAAGTACTGCCTATACAACTGGAGCTCTTATGTTTGCCATCTTATGGTGCATACTAATTCGTTGTCATTTTGTATTTGGCGCGTTCAGCCACTTCGAACATCAGGGACCATCCTGCAAAGCAGATGGTAGTGAAAAATCCAACATTAATTTTGCAAAATTAAAAGAGTCATCCTGTATTTAGCCAGTATGGGCTAACATCACCAGCAAGGAAATTGTTTCCAGTATGCAGCTTCTTCAATTCAGCATCCTTACTTGACATCCTACATACAATGTGTGGCAGAACTCTAAGAGCATACTGCTTGCCAAGGAAGTAGTCACTGGATCCTTCTTTGAAAGTAGATAGATCACACACAGTATGATGCAAATTGCACTCCATTTTGCTTGTACATTAATTATTTTCAAAGTAAGATTTCACCAAAAGCACATCCCAATTATGGAATATCTGTACAAAAAAAGCAATATTTCAAAGCTTTCCACCCCTTCCTAAGCGTGAAAGTTCTGTGTCTCCACTGGTAGCTCTGTATGCCAATGTGTGCATGTTCATGAGGAAATCTAGGATCCCCCAAGCGTTGCCATCAATTCATGACTTTCAGCGTGTCCATTGTGTTCTTTGTGTCCAGTGTATTGTCTATTGAGTCAAAGTTAGTTGAAATAAATGTAGAAATAACTTTCAAAAAGACAATTTAAAGGTGTGTAAAAATAAAGTTAAGAAAGTATTTTTGGACTTTCAAGCTAAACAGGTGTAATAAATGTATATATGATTTACATTGCTTGAATCTGAGAACTTATTTCATAGGTGATAAATGAGATCCTGTAGATAGAAATGGAAACTACACTAATCGTTTGTCAGAGAGACCTTCCAACAGCCTGAGGAAGGAAACCAGCAAACCTGATCCTGCACTTCCTACTAATAGCCTGCAATAAGGGGGACAACAATATCCTCATCATTTAAATCATGTTTAAAGTATAACAGATGCAGATTCCCACCATACAACTCTTCATAAGCTCTCCTCTTCTACATGCAGGGTCTAGCGCAAGTTATTCAGCAATACACTCTCCATTACACTCTCCATTTCAAAATGTGCACCGACAACATGCAGACTCCCCTGATGCTCATGCAGGGATCAATAGACCAAGTCAATGTCAAAGAATATTTGTAGCACGCCCATTTCTGGATGAAAGAGAAATCCCTTTTTCCAAAGAGTTAACAATTAGGAATACTTTAATTGGGTGACACAGCAATCAAAACATTTGAATTTTAGTTGCCTAGATCCTTATACTCAGCCCCATCACCGGTACCAAAAGTAAAGTAAAGATGTGAGAAGTCAATTTTTACCAGAAACACTCCTTCACGTTCCAGAAAAGCATTGTGAAGAACACACATTTCCCACTATGAATCCTAAGAAAGGTCCTCCATCTCCTACAACTAAAGAATTTCATATATGTCCAATTAGGGGCAGCCACAGGACTGCTTTTGCTCCAGCAATGATGCTTGTTTTTACTATTTAAATATTACATGGAGCTATTTAAAACGTAACGATAGATTAGATATGATGAAGCACATTAACCATCTGATAGTTTTGCACAGTGCCTTTAAGGAAACATTTTAATTTTCGAAATAAAGCTCTTAGATGAAGAAACCATTGTATAAGGTAACAGGGGCAACGGTACTGTCCCCCCCAAACCATTGTAAGTGTCTTTGTCAGTGTCCCTAAAAAAAGAATAATACATTAATTGAAAAGTATCAATCCACTAGGATGTGCCTGGATTTGAGGAAGATGCTACTCCCGGCCTTAAATCGCCCCACTGCCATATGATGGAACCGTGGATACCATCCAAATCCTGTGCAAAATGGTAAGACTTACTCTAAAAACTGGCCCAGCATTAGACCCTGGTCGACTACTAAGGTTATTTTAATCCTCTTCAGAAAGCCACTGCTACTAAAGCGGGCCAGGCATGTAACACTCTGGACATGCAACTCAGATCCTAACCAAGCATAAAGGGCTTCTGAAAAACATTGAATAGAAACTTTTCGAGGTCGCCTTCCTGATGTAGGATTCGCAAAACCTCAGAATAGTGTATGTACTTATTGTCGGTTTATATAGCGCCTGATGCAACGAACATCTGAAACTGTCCATACCTGCAAGCACGTTATAGGCCTCTGTCCCAAGAACAGACCATTGGATCCTGTGGTATAAAGCAACGGAAACAAATGTACACACTAGATATGAACACGCCAGATGGCTCCTGTATAACCCCTAAAGGCATTCCCCCCCTCCTCCACCCCTCTTCGAGGGTACAGGCCCCAATCCTGAGACTATCTTATCATTATTTCCACAGAGTGAGGTGGACCAAATGGTAGACAACGGATTGGAACGGGATGCACTTTAAGCATGAAGGTGATTGAAGCAATTTATTTTATGTGCTTCAGAGTTGATGCAAGCCAAAATAAATGTACGTTCGCTCCAAAATATGCAATGAAATATATTTATTGCAGAGTTACTTACTAACGGGCGTTTTTATTATTGTAAGTCTGTTTAAAAAAACAGCCAATCAGTATCCATATGGAAAAACAGGATACCAATTCATTTTGTATTTTGATGTGACCCCCATCAAGGAGCTGAAGAAATTATAAATTTAAAAATCCATATATTGTACATTGGAAACCTATCTGATTTCGCCTTGAATAATTTATTGTGAAACTAGCTCTTTCTGATCCCCCTATGCATCTATGTGGGCAGATTACAGTACAGCGCAACATTTATATTTGCAATGTTTCTTTACTAGAAATCGAGATATAAAAAAATGATTCACTGTGGTTATAAAACCAGTCGTATAAAAACACTGCAGATCGTCTTCTGCTGTAGAGTGTGCGTCATGTCATTCGTAAATATTCTGTATGTGTGTACCAAGCTGTAACTTCCAATAGCATGACTTCGGCGCTCCAACCATCACATGGCCTGGCAGACAAGTGTGGAAGCTGAAGTACACGTGCCCTCCAGAGGATTCAATCCCCAGACTGTGGCTTCACTTGAAAATCGCAAGACAAATGCTTTGCTATATCTTTGTTACTAAAATGTAGGGAAATATATTATTGGGGTTCAAATCGCTATAAGATGTGTGCATATTACAAAAGAAGAGGTAACGAATTAAAAAATATGCTTTTAGATGGAGCAGTTACAGTAAAAATTCCGAGTTCAGACAATGAATAATAACATGCATTATTCATGGACGACTTCTCCTGCACCCAGTCCTGGACAGGTTCCTGTCTCGGTTTTCAAAGTAATTTGCAATGCAGTTTGAAGAGGTAGGCGCTGCTTGTAATTTTGCGGCCCTCACTGTGAGCTACATTGCAGCCCTTTTTTGTGCCCGACCATCGTAGGGCTTGTGATCATACACATGTCTTTCATAATTCTTGGCTGTGTCATAACGCACATGGTCGTTGTTATTCCAGACCCCAGAGATGTTTGCGTCTTCTGTGCACTCCGCATATTTATTTCATGGTTTCCTTGCTAACTTTACATCTTTTCCCCGTATGTTCGCATGATTTGTAGAGGATTTCAGTCTTATAGGGTAGTCCGGTTGAACGTGATTCATTCCAATATGTGTCAAAGTTTGAGGACTAAACATTTTCTTCGGAGGGCTCCACTCACTGCAAATTGTGACATAGCCCACTGCAGCAACCCCGAATGGCAGCAATGCCCACTGCCACAAGATTCAGTGGTACATTCGGTGGCAACCCCACCTAGACATGTACCGTGAAAGCTACACTACCCAGTTGACAAATAACATCATACAAGTTTGCTAGAGTATAAGGTACTGCCCAACCAGGGCAAGACATTGCACAATTCAATGTGTCCATGACATGGGATAATGTCACAGGATGGAAACTGCACAATATATAATCTGTCAGCCCTCAAATGTTGCTCTGGTCCACTGCTCATGCTTATGGGCTTCTCACGTGCTCCTAGGGGAAACGCCCTTATATATACCCGGGAAGAGCAATGCTCTTTTCATCACAAAGGAACATACAATAGATAAGAGATCCGTTATGACGGGAAGCAGTGAGCTTTTTACAATGAGGTTAATTAGAGTGACATTCTGGCGAGGTTGTAGAGGGGAGTAAATGGAACAGTCGCCAGGGGCAATATATAGGTGGACATAGATAGATAAAGGACAATCAATATTAGATGTTTTTAAGTGCGGGTAGGGGGTACAGCCAGCTGTGTTAGGGCTCTGACCATGATAGATGAAGTGCTAGAGTGGAGGCAGAGAAAATGAAGTTGAGGAACAGAGGCAGGTTAGTGGTGAGGGAAAAATGTTAGCTTGAAGGCAGATGAGAAGTAGGTTAAGAGGTTAACTCAGAGGTGAGGAGGTAGGCTTTCAGTTTGGTTTTGAACAAATCAGTAAGTCCTGTTTCGCAGATGTCGGGGGAAGAGGATTCCATGTAAATGGGGCAAGAAGCGGGAAAGAGGGGAAGCAAGGGAAAGCACGGGGAGGGTGCGCTCCCACAGGGGTAATAGAGGCTGAGCAGAGATTACTTGGAAGGCTTGAAGAGTTGTATTGAGGAGGATAGATACAGTGGTGCCTTACTGTGAACAGATTTGTGAACCAGAAGTAGGAATTTAAATCTAGCCCTGTTTTGAATCGTCAGCTATCCAGCCTGGTGACAGTAAGTGAAGTGAGGGAGTTCAAAGAGAATTCCGAGTTGCGAAGTTAATGATCTTGTCCAGAGGACAGAAACTGAAGTTGGGCAGACCAAAGACGATGCTGGCACAGGAGGAGATATGACTTACTGGTAATGTTCTTTCTATGGATTATTCTCCCTTCTTCCTCATCTTAATAGATATCAAATGCAGTGTCAGCTGCTTGAAAATTTCAACAGAGGTGGTAGTGCATCTCTGTGACATCCTTCGACCTCGGCATGCCTCGACCAAGCCCCTTCTCGAATCTGGACATCAAGTCACTATGCTCCCACACCTCAGTTGCCCACCTTTTTTCCAACAGAATTCAACGATTAAAAAGCCAAAATTCAGATTTCTTTTGTGTGAGGAACAAACAGTAAAACTGTAGGACCAAAGGCAAACAGTACCATAATGTATACAATGTATCTCTTTTTTTACACACAGTGTCAACAACCTTTCGAAAGTCATCCCAAAAGACAGGGATAAATGAGAGTGAGGACCCGAACACTTTTCTAGTGGGGCAGGCTGGGAGGGCAATGACAAATCTACTTGAGAAAAATCTATGGAAAGTACAATGCAGGTAAGTAATTTCTCCTTCAATGGATTGCATTCTCCCGCAGGTTCTGCATCTTGATAGACTCCCAAAGCAGTGCAGAACTGGGGAGTGGGAATGAGGCCTAAACGAAAAAGCTTTGCAACACTGCTCTCCCAAACCTAGCGTCAGCCCCACGGGCCACAACCAGATTGTAGTGCTTCCTGAATGTGTGAAATGATGACCAAGTTGCTGCTTGGCAGATCTCCCTCACTGGCTCTCCCCTATGCAGAGTAGAGAAGGTTGCCACACCCCCTAGTGGAGTGTGCCTATATGCCTGAAAGCAGTTTCTTCCCTGTCAGCCCCACGGGCCACAACCAGATTGTAGTGCTTCCTGAATGTGTGAAATGATGACCAAGTTGCTGCTTGGCAGATCTCCCTCACTGGCACTCCCCTATGCAGAGTAGAGGAGGTTGCCACACCCCCTAGTGGAGTGTGCCTATATGCCTGAAAGCAGTTTCTTCCCTGCATTCTCATAGCACTCGGCAATGAAGAGGACTATCCAGCAGAAAATTGTCTGCATAGTCACTGCCGGTCCATTCCTCGACAGCAGAAGGCAATTAACATCTGATCATCTTGGGTGAAATCAGCAGTCCTGGCCACATAAAAGCACAGCACCCTCTTCGGGTCGAGCCTGCGTAGACACTTCTCTTCCTTGGAAGGGTGAGGTGATGGATAGAAAACTGGCAATTTAATTCCCTGCGAGATGTGAAATTCCAAAACTACCTTAGGCCAGAATTTTGGACAGACTTTCAGTGAGACCTTTCCCTTGAAAAATCACAAGAATGGCATCTTTCAGGAAAGAGCCTGCAGCTAGCTTACACCTCTTTATGATATAATGGCCACCAAGATGGATATCTTCAGAGTGAGCAGCCTAATGGATGTGGAATGCATGGCCTTAAATGGAGCCACCATCAAAAAAAAAAATGAGAACCAAATTTAGGTCCCAAGACGGAACCACAAAAGGCTTTGGCGGAAACCTATTTACAAGGATTTCCAGAAATTGGGCCATCACTGGGATTTAAAAGAAAGAACCTTGATCCAGAGACCTCTTAAAAAGGGACCAAGCTGCCAAATAGCCTTTGGCCGTGCCGATCAGTAGGCCAAAAAGAAAGAAAAGGAATTCCAACAGCAAGGTGGTGGGACATGAGATGGTGACCACATCGCAATCCCTACAAAACGCCTCAAACCATCTCCGCCTGCACACGTAAACGAACATAGTGGGAGGCCTACGCGCAGCCAGTAACACCTCAAGCAACTCTTTAGAAAGGTTCCAGTTATCAAATCTCATCCTCTCAAGAGCTTTGCATGCAGATTGAGAGACTCTGAGTTTAGATGGAACACCCAGCATTCCGACTGAGACAGGAGGTCCAGCCTCAGAGGAAGCCGGCAAGGTGGGCAGATGGACATTTCCAGAAGGTCTGGGGACCATGGACTTTGTTGTCCATCAGAATCAGGCCATGCTTCCGCCTGAGGAATAGCATGAAAGCCATCATGGCTAGCATGATTGCACGCAACTCCAGCCTGTTGATGTGCTAACGGCTCTCCACTGGGGACCAAAGGATGTTCACTTGCTGATCCCCACAATGAGTACCCCAGCCCTTTAGGGACACATCTGTGACCACCTGTAATTCAGACCATGGAGGCCAAAAGTGTTCCCCCGCCATCATGCTCGCCTTGCTGACCAAACATGAGAGGTTTCTGGCCATCGCCTTTGACACTCTGGTACCTCAATAGCCACTGAAGGTATTGCATCCGCAGCCTGGCATCGGGCACCAGTAAAAATGCAAGAAGCCATGAGGCCCAACAGACAGAGCAAGGAAGTCGCTGGAAGGCTGTCGTGATTCTGGAAGAGTGTGACCATTTGACTTATACTAGTTACTCTTTGCTCGGGGGGGATGTGAAGCAGAGAACAGGGGTCCCCGAAATGTGTTGATACCTTTTCTTGAGACTTTCCTCGGATCAGCAAGTCGTTCAGGTTAGGGAACAAGCAGACACCGGATTTCCATAGGTGAGCCACCACCGCTGCCATCAGTTTAGTGAAAACCATGGGAGTGGAGGTTAGGACGAAAGGGGGCACTCTGAACATGACAAACTTCAGGAACCACCTGTGCTCGATGGATTGACATATGGAAATAGGCGTCCTGAAGGTCCAGCAACACCAACCAGTCCTGAAGCTGCAGATCCAGGAGAATTTCTCTCAATGTTACCATCCTGGACATGTCCTTCCTCAGGAACTTGTTCAAGGCCCTCAGGACCAGGATGTGACAGAGTTGTCGCCCTTACTTGGGTACCAAGAAATACCAGCCCGACTCTCTCTTCTGGTGGTACGTACCCCACTGCACCATTTAAAAGTAGGTCTCTCAGTTCTTTCTGGAGCTCCTGTTTCAGCTGGTAAGAAGTGGGTGTCGACCAGTGGTCTTTTAAGGAAAGGGAGGCAATACACCCATCTGACCAGCTGCAAGGCCTAGGTGTCAGAGGTTATCTCCTTCCACCTATCCCAGCGCTCAGAGACCCTTCATTCAACCGGGGAAAGATGTGGGGGGAACCTAACACGGCTTAGTAGGTTCCCGGCACCCCTGATGTTGCTGACAAAGTCGACTGGCTCATAGATGCTCTGCTAACTGTGCAGGGAGATGAGAAACACCACTTGCCCAGTTTGGCCAAATACAGCTGAGCCTTTCTTTAAAAAGGGACATATCGCCTATAACCTCTGCCTCTACAATCAAAGGCGAAAGATTGCTTGGCTGGCTGCTGCACCGTGAGGCCCAGTGACTTTGCATCGAGTTTCAATTCCCTGAACCTTTCCAGGGATTCGTCGGACTACGGCCGAAGATGTGCTTGCCATCAAAGGCATATCAAGCAACTTGGTAAAGTAAATTTGGGGAGAAGCCCGAACCGTGGTGGTATGCTGTTCTCCTGAGCACAGTTGATGTCCCCACGTAAAGGCCAATGCAGTCAGCAGTGCTGAGACCCTCTTGGAGGGCTTGGCACGTCACCTCCTTCCCATCGTTGACCATGCCCAAATATCCATCTCTTACATCCCTCACTGGGAGTTGGTCTGCCACATTTGGTGTCATCATTCAGAGTACGTGCAAATATTTGCCAAAAGCACAAATGACATTAATCGCCTTCAGCACCATACTCGCTGACACAAATAACTTTTTGTCCAGAGCAAGTGTCTTTTTGGGCTCCCTGTCCATCGGCAGGTTCGAGGTGAATGATGTGGGTCATTAAGTAACCATAGCGGCCTGTACTGCAAGCCTCTCAGGTGTGGGTGGCCAGATAAACAGGACAAGTCACACCTGACTTGCTTGTATTTCTTCATCAGCTCAGCATCAACTGCAGGTGTCATTTTCATAAAACCCAGATGGGATTGGATATAGCTGTGTTGAAAGACAACTACCTTTCTGACTGAGGACTCTTATCAAGGATATTAGTTAGGTCATAGGACTGCAGGGGTTTGTTGAGGGCACCACAGCAAAGAGTCAGCACCACCTCTCAACTGTTTTCCTATATTGAGCATTGGTATGGGTGTAAGGAGCCACTTGCTGCATATTGAGGTTAGGCGAGGTGTCGAGCCCACTTGCCTCATGCAGCCCTTTGGCTAAGGCCACGAGATCAGCATGGTCTGCGATGTCGACACTTATCTCCTACTCCCATTTGCTCCATTCCAAAAGGGCCTGGATTCCCATTGTCATCAAAGATGGTGCTCATCGACTCAAAGAACACAGCTCTCGATTCTGGTAGGAAAAACAGATCCATCATCGACGTCAACGGACCCGGCCTTTGAGGGATATCAGCACTGTGGTCGGCTTCGGGAGCACTGAGGTAGAGCCTGAGGATGCAGTAGCTGATGTGGCGACCTTGCCACCGAAACCTCTGGTCCCAAAAGGGGCTGAATCGCCTGGGGCATTCAGACAGGAGCCATAACCGCTGCGGCTTTCTCAAACAATTGGAGCATTTGGGTCTTAAATGCCTTCCACTCCTCTCTTGAGGCACCCTTACTTGGGTGTGATTTACCCCTCTTCTCTGACAGAGTTGAGCCTGCATCAAAGCCTCTTCTTTTTTCTTGTGGGAGGAGAAGGAGGACGAATTAGACCACTTCTTTGCCATCTTGCAATGTCTGTCCTCCTTCTCGGGCATATGATGTCGGTATTGGGGTCTGCGGACTTGGTGGCCAATCGAGCTGGAGTCTTTGAATGGGGGCGCCCGAGTGCTAACTTCGCTGATCATTCCCTGAAAGCTTTCAGGTTCATGTGCTGGCAGAAACCAAACTGTTCATCGTTGTGTTTGACCCAGAGACACTGCACACAAATGTTGTGTGGGTCCATGATGGACATCTTCTAACTGCAGTCTTTGCAGCACTTTAAGCCTGAAGGTTTAGGGACCAACATGTCAGCATCACAAGTACAAAAACGTTTCAGTCATGAAAAGATTGCATTCCAAACAGAGAGCTGAAAGTGTGGAAAAAGCAACTGAGGTTTGGGGATCAAGTGAAGATATATATGCACCACCAACGTCACATTCGGAATCAAGGAGTGGTGCAGTCAAAGCATGCTGAGGTCAAGGGATGATACCGAACTGCACTTTGCCCCCTGTCGACAATTGTTCTCTTCAAAAAGGCCAAGCAATTATTAGCACATCATACTTCTTCAAAGGAAATACTTGTCAGGATAGCATAGCAATTACTTTTGGTACTGCAACAGTTCATCAAAAAGGTGATAAAATTAACACATTCTTTCCAACTCACCTTTTCACGACAAAGACATAGCTTTAAGTCATCTTCTTCTTTCCTGGTATACCCGCTTGCCAAGACTAACCTCCTACAACTACAATTGTGCTTGTTCCAAGATTCTCTGCACCAGTATCCTAGGTGAGGAGGTTTGAACAATAACTGCTTCTCTTTATGGTCTCTTGACAAGGCGGGTTACAGCTCTCTCCAATTTGGTATCCCATAAAAGGGAAGTTATGCCCTTGTTGTCTCCATTTTACTCTTCTATAGTTGTTTGGCAGATGGCAATGCAGGTTACAGGTTTCTCCCCATTGACATATGATATGGGGAGAGTGCTGCTCCTGCAGCCTTTGTGTTATTCTTATGCAGTCTTGTGGCTGCTGGCAATGCGGGCTGCAATCATCCCCCCAATTGGTATCCCTTATAACGAAAGTCGCGCCCTTCCTGCCTTTGTATTACTCTTCTGCAGCTTCTTTGGTTCTGGCAATAGGGGTTACAATCATCCCCCAATTGTTATGTGCAGCTTCTTGGCTTCTGGCAATGCGGGCTACAAAAGTCCCCCTAATTGGTGTCCCATATAAGGGCAACTGCGCCCTAGATGCCTTATTTCATTTATTCGGTATTCAAAATCATTAGTTCCATTTAACTGTCCTAGTCAGAGAGCCCCAGGGCCACCTGGAGTCTCAGGCCAACTCACCGGTCTTTCCTTGTGTCTCCTGTTCACTTGCGGGTACGGCAGCGGAGCTCCTCAGTTCTGTGTGCACCGCTGCCAGCTCTGGTATGACTGTCGCAGAGAGCACAGTCCTTCAGTGGAGCTCTGACAGTTCTGTGAGGTTTACGGTTCTGCTTCTTTATCGGAGCGGTTTACTGCATGTCTCTGACATGGTGTAGCTTTTCCCTTTGCCGCTTCCAGCTGCGCTTTCTCTGCACGGCCACGCTTTCTCTCCCGTGTCAGCCTCAGTTGTTGCTTCTCCTGCTTCCACATCGTATCCCGCATTCAGTAATGCTGCAGCCTCTGCTACTCCATCAGCGTCTCCTTCCTTCACCTGAAATGCATTACTGAATTTAAAATTTCCTACTCGGGTTCTTTTCAATACAATGACTAGACTGTTCATTATGCTTCAAGGTCTTCCTCATCTCAGTACCACATGCATTATGGGTTCTGCAGTCCATAATGTTTTTGGTCTTTTTATTTTTAGTTAACTTTAACTGATGTGTGGACTGAGAGTTATTATGTTTATAAGGAGGTTGTAAAAAGAGGTTGTGATTTACCCTGGTGTTTAGAATCTCTATATAAGGCAGAATCATAACAATTTGAAGTTGTCATATTTACTTCCTGAACCTCCAATGTACCACAGTTACGCTGTTTAGCAGACTTTTCATAGTCTTTGCTTTGGATAGTTCTAGGAAAGGAAATTGTACATTGACAGCATGCCATGAGGTATTTGGGTATTATGGGAATCTCATCATCAAAAGAAGATGAATACCGCGTCCCTCCAAGCGGATTCACCACTTCCCCTTGACAGCGGTCTCCTTCCATGTGATCCTCCTTCCATGTGATCCTCCTTCATGTTATCACCCCCAGGGTTCGATCAGGTAACGGCTGCCTTCCCCTGGCCACATGGGAGGAGACTTTAGGCTGGGGTTTAGCCCTGACTCCGCAGGATTCATTATATGTTTCCGACAGGATACCCAAAAGAGAAGCCATCAGGACACTGCAAGAAAGTGTTGAACTGGCAGCCACAAACTGCACTCCAGCCAAGCAACAATGCACACCATGCTTGCTTTATAACCAAGCATGGTATGCATCAAAACCTAGCCAGACCAGAACTTTAGGGGCAGACAGTCAAGCACCCCCACTGCTGCACAATGGCCTCTCTTCTCGGCATCTATGATAAACCTCATCATACATGCCCCAAAAACAAGTCATGCCACAGTAAACAGGCAGGTAGGTAGCTGGCAGCAGGCAGTTGGTGCCTGTGGGGCCACTATGGCCACAAGGCACTGGTCAGCTGCACAGACTGCCCATGCATCAGGGTGGCCCTGAGCACACAGCACTGTGTCGTGTCCGTGTCCTGCACCACTCCAGGCTTCCGCTGCTGCTGCAGTGGCCCAGAGCGGGGCGGGACAAGGTGCCTGGAGACCATTAAAATGACAGTGGTGCGCGGTATAAATCACAACAAGATAACATGATATGGACACCTGTTTTTGAAGTGCTCCTGCTCGGGCGGCAACACTATAATATTCGCAGAGAGACACCAAGCAGCCCCCACCATTGGGCCCTGCTCAGGACGCCACTGGATACTATTGTATCAAACTCACATAAAACCGTGGATATAATTGTCGTTGTTACTGTAGAACACTGTTTGAATTGGGATTTGAAGAAGTTAGTCATTATTGATACTACCAAAATAAATTTGATTTTGAGGACAAGTTATAATCTATTTTCATTGTAGCTGACCAGATGAACACCGCCGCGTCAGCATGCAGTCTTGGACATTAAATAATCAAACAAGTTTAGATTAAAAATGTGTCTATTTATAGTAAAGTACAAAGAAAATATGTCCTGCTTTTGAAAAGTTAAAATAAGTTCTTAATTTCACTGCAGAACTTGCAATTGAAACTGGAAGATAATAATGTAAATTCTTTTGGTATTGGTTCCCGAAAACGAAATCTTCCTTTGGCAATGTGGCCACACAATACAGGATCTCTTTGTTATTTGGCTCTGAATCCCTCATACTAACAATTTCAAGGACCTAATGTGGCGAGTAACCACACAGAAATTATAAGATTTGCTAAAATGAAACATAATGTACGAAAGTGAAGTTTCTATTCGTAAGAGCTGTCAAGCGAGGTGCTTAAACTTTACATTGCTAGAATGGAAAATCAGCAAATAATGTAAGGAAACGTTTACATAATATTTATGCAATTGTATGCTTGATTAATGATGTGCCGCATTGATATTCAAGTTGACGCAAAGACTGAACATTGTAAATGTACATTTTACTGAAAATGGCATTTTTAATGAACATGTTGATTTACTGTCCAATTTATTTTTCAAATTGGGTACTGAAATATATTTTTGCCTTCCCAAATGTACACCGTTAAGTCATTGGGATGTGTGTGTGTCAGATACAGTCTTCCCGTGGATGGGTTCTTAAACCATAACTGGAGAAGAACAATACGTAACGGAACTGTAATATTCATATTCTGGGACGATCATGAGGCACCTGTTTGCCCATTTGCGTTGCAGTCATCCGGAGCACAGATCAGCCTTTATGGTATGAAGACGTGTGGATGGCAAAGTGATGCATTTGGACGTGAAAGGAGACCTTGTTCTCAGAAACTGAACGCCAAGATGGAACATAATTCCACTAGATTTTTGCACACAGAATTTTGACTTCACAATTAAAGTACATGGATTAATAGATCGATGAGGCAATCTGAAAGATTTGGTGGAATTTGACAGTCGACCGAAATATTGGTTTTATGCCTTGTAGTAAACAAAGTTACCTTTCGATCATTATATTCACAAAGTTTTTCAATGATTCCTTGGATGTAATCTTCTAATTTTAACTTGAATTAAAAATAATGACTTGGTAAATTCCACACTATTAGTATTTTCTTAAAGGTTTAGGTTGTTTTCTTCTTTTTTGTGAAATGAAACTAAATTTTTTATTCTGGGTGTGCGTGTGTATGTTGATTTGCATTTGGAAACGTGATGATGTAGGCGATGACAGGGTACGTTTAGCAACGCTGTCCACCAACGTCATGAAAAGAAGTGGAGCATATCGGTTTGACATGTCATGTCGCTGTCAACTTGAGGGGCCGAGAGGGCACTTGAACTTGGGGCAATGGATTAACGGATAAGATTAGCACAATGGCAGATTCCGACCCGTGAGTTTCTCATGTGTTAATGTGAGAAAACCGAAGATAAGTTGCATTGGAATTTTTTTGTGGATCGATCGATCCATTGAACCAATAATATTTTTGAGAGACCTTACCCTTTAAGAACATCTAGAAAACATGTAAACATAATGGATAACATTTCAGGAAGAAAACTGGTAAAGAGTGCATTTCATGTGGCAGTTAGATGAGTGGCACAATGTGTGCTAAGGCACAGTGTGTGCTACTTGCTGGTTTGGCAGAGATAGCTCTTGTCTGCTGAGTGGTGCCCCATAATTAAGAGCTGTTTTTAGCCTAGGGTCATGGAATGTTAATTTTGCTTCATGAATACACTGTTTCTCCATGTATATTCTGTTGGAATTCATACATATTTCATGAAACACACTAAGTAATAACAATAGCGTTAAATGGAGAAGCCCAATTTATAAAGGCCATTTTAATGAGCGCTCTTTGGAAGCGTTTATTGAGAAGCTATTTTGCAACCCTTTTATGCATTTACACATATGACAGCGGATTTGTGAGCATTTTAAAGTGCTTCCTCAACTCATTAATGTGGTGAGCTTTAACATGAGCATTAACCCCCTGCAGCACATTGAAACAGCAGTAGGTGGAGGTGCAAAGTATGATCCTGCAATGATTTTTATTTGAAATGTAATATTTGTGGTTTAATGCACAATTCCCACATTTGCATTTCTATCATAAAATAGGAATGGATTTTTTTTTTTTGATCGGCGAGCGGTATTTGAAAGATACTAATCCCTTAACATCCTGTTTCAGTGAAACGTGTTGAGAAAAACCACATGGTTGTTTGGAGTCTGTAATGCATTAGTGTTACAAGCATGCTCCTGGCATTAATGTATGGAAATGGAATGAAGAGTGCATCTTTATAGAATTGTCCAGTCCCTCTTAAAAAGTAAGGGTACATTTTGAATAAGATTCTCTGAGCTTTTTAACAATAGGCCTAAATGAAGGAGTACTGTGTGTGTAATTCTTTCATTTGTGTCTACATTTTGGAATTTGGCCCAACATGTTCCAGCCAGATTATGTGTATCACATATTACAATTGTTGTTATCAGTTGTATAATGTTAGTTTCATGGGCTACAATAGTGTATGTATATGGTGTAAGAAGAAGGAGGCAGTTACTATTAAACAACTTGCCTCCCTTTTTATAATGCACTCTTTCCAAATATGTTATAACGTATGACTAAATCCCAACTTTGGTATGTATTTGCAGCTGGGTAAAATAAGTGACATTGATGCATTGCTATTTTAAGTTAGCATTTAAGGTATAAACCTACTAGTGTTACATTTTATGTTGCTTTGTTGTACAATGAGAGATCTTTACCTAGTATATTGTAATGACTGTATATTTAATAAGTTACATGTTTGTACATTTATTAAACTGATGTAATTATATTATGTTTTCATTTTTTTAAAGACTGCAATGACAATGCCTTCAAAAGAATTGAATAAATGTTTGAAAAGAAAAGAATACTACTTGAAGGGAAGTAAAAGCATGTATTTTAAACTGTTGCCGATAGTGTTACATGTTCTGAACACAACTTTAATAATCGTTTAGCTGGGAGACATAGTAAAGAGCAGATATGTGAAAAAGCAGAATCTTTGCAACAAGTACAATCACTTGCAGAGCCAAATGGAATCATGCTAAAAGTAAGCAATAAACAGAATACAAAATGTGCAAGCACAAGATTAACACAAAAAGGAGGTGACCATTGAAAACAAATGTTCACTGCATTTTTCTAACAAATAGAATTAACAATGTGTGTAGAAGAAGGCTCTTTGTCAAGTCTTTTGCTAATCTTTGGGAGAGTCAAATCAAATCAAAGTAATCTGCAATGATTTTTGCAGAAAAACTGAAGGCTCACATTAAAAAAGGGTTTCATGTTGGTGTTAAATCAATTACAAAATGTAACAGTACTTAATTAAAGTTTTCAAAAAAATCATATCTTTTAGAGTACTTAATAAAGAAAATGTCTGAAGTGTTTGGAGGACACTGGTTACATACCTCTATATGGAGAGATTTTTTAGCAAATAGACCTATCATAACAAATCAAATGTGATCCTTGCAATGCAATTATTGAAGGAGAAAGAGGATACAAAAGTAGAGGTAATGTGATTTCTGGATGTGAATAAGTAAGACATTCAGGAAAAAGTTAAGGAAAGGTGTTAGCACAGTTTTTGATTCAAGCATAAGAACATTTTCTTGTATGGAAATGTTCGCCAATGTGCAATATTGACAAATATGCAGAGTTGTAAAGAAACTCCTGGACTCTTTTCACAAAAATTAAAATGTGAAACAGCAAATGAAAATGCCATAAAATACTGATCACTGTGAACTTCATCAATTGAATGAATTGCAAGGTCTTTTTCTAGCTTGTCTTGACAAAGGAAGATGTAACAGTCAGTTTCACCACATATATATGTTGTCTGCACATCACACTAAAATGTGATATTTTTTATTTATATATTTATTTATTTATTGTTTTGGTTGAAATTAATCAACCTTTCAATATTTTATACTTTAGCATTTTAAAACATTAAAAAATTAAAACATACAAAATATTTAAAAAAAACAAATACATTACAAAATTCTTTCCATTAGTTCAACTCATTTAAAACATATTTCAACCTCAGCTCATATGGAACATTTCACAATCTTCAAAGCAAACTCATTTGTCAACATTTAAAGAAAAAGGCATCAAAATAATATATAATCAAAAATAAACAAAATTATTCTTTTAACAGAGCTTGTGTTTTCCTCTTACACAAGAGCTTTCCCAGCAACCAATAATATCCTCGGTCAGCATGTGTTTGTTCAATATTTAATAAAGTTAAGGTGCTTCAATTCGCAAGCTGTCCAAGAAGTTAATAGTTGCTATCTGAAGCACTAATTGAGTATTGCCCAGAATAATGTTGCAACATGCACTATATTGCAAGTTACCCAAGAACCTGCAGTGTTTATCATAGTGTATCTGCTTTAGATGTTTCAGTTCCCCACATTGTGTAACCAGATGTTCTAGGGTTTCTGGGTTGTTAACATCATTACAAAACCGGTAGACATTTGTGTGGGGTTCTAACAAACGTCGTTTGACCAAAATATCCTTTACAGGCCACAGATTGAAACGTAGGCGTAAGAAGGTGCTCTGATCAAATAAAAAAGTAACGTCTGCAGTTTTTTTTTTAAGGGAACCTGCTAGTATTACCATCTTTGTATGTTACAAAACTGTCACATGTTAAAATCCAATTTGTTTCATATAATTTCTGTTTCACCTTGTCTGGATTCAAAACCAGCAATTCGGTACTTATATCATTTTTGGTTAGAACTTTGTATACATGATTCAACCATTTAACTATAAAGGAGTGCTTTGTTGAAAACATGTAAGTAGACAGTACCTTTAACACAATGTTTCCATTTGTAGACTTTAAGCATTTCTGAAACAGTGAGCAGCATCTCCAATTGTACAGAGCATACAAGGACACCAACCCTAGTTCGTATCTTATCAAGAGTATGGAACACAATTTGGAATATGTAAGATCTTCCTCCAATATGTAATTTCCTATTTATCCACCTGTGAAATGGCTATTATTGGGAGTGCTTCTAAGCCATATTAAATGGCAGGTATTGCCTTCTGCTTCCAATATGCCCATGCTGGTTTCAGAGAGAACCTGCCATACCTATGCATTATTATTTGTGTCTGGCATATATCAGTGTTGATTTTCCTCTCAATACACTCATATTGGCTCTTTGAGTTTGGTGTTCCTTCAAAGCATATGCCCAAATAATTGTATGTGTTAAGCATTTGCAATTGTACTTTGTTTACTGACCAAGAGAACTGCCTCTGAACTATTTTTGTTGGTAGATATTGAACCACCTGTGTTTTCCCATGATTTATTTTAAGTTCATTGTATGTTTTCCTGAAAAGATATCAACAATGTTTGGAGACCCATTAGTGTTTTTGAAATTAAAACAAGATCATCTGCATTTAGTAAGTGTTTTATAGAGACATTGGCTATCCTAGGGGAATCTGACTGTACTTCAGAGAAAACATTTTGTAGATCCTGGATGTAATAATTAAACAGAGAGGAAGCCAGTGAGCAACCATGTTATAATCTGCGGGAGGTATGGATCTTTGTCGACAAACTACCTTTCATTGAGAGTCTAACATGAATAGTCGTGTTTGTTTGCAGTTCTCGAATTATCTCAAGAAAGGTGTGTGGGCAGTTGTCTCTGATTAGTTTTTCAAACAATTTCACTTGTGACAATGAATCAAAGGCAGAATGCAAGTCCACAAAATCAAAAATAAAACTGGTTGCTTTGTGGAATGGCATTCTGCCTTTGTTGCATTCAAGCACATCAAATTGACAATCGCACGAAACCTGTTTGATTCGGGTCACGTAAGTTGTTAGTTAATGTCCAATTATTAAAATATTTCAATATCAATTTGGTAAAGATCTTTCCAGGTGCATCTAAGAGCGCTATGGGCCGATAGTTCAGTGGTGACATGCGATCACCCTTCTTGAAAATTGGAATAATCAAGGAGGTTTTCCATGTCATCAGCACTTGTTGTGTTCTTATTATAGTTTTAAAGATGTTATATAGAATATGTGCCCATTGACCCGAAATTGATCTTAAACAAATAATTGGAGAGTTCATCTGGACTAGCGGCTCTGGACCCCATGTGCTTTAAGGGAAGCAAGTATGGTTTGATCTGAAACATTGCACATTTGGAAATTTGTCATTTTGGTTGATTCGAGATCACCATTCAAAGCTGACCTCACAGGAGTGCCTGTAGTGCCTTCAACAGGCCTCACGTCTTGCATTGTGGTGATGTACTCAACGGCTGAGGGAATTAATTTGCGTTCTCTCGGAGCGCCAATGGCTGTTGTACCAAGGTTGCGGTTAGACACGGCAAGGCATACAGGCATCTGTGATTTTAGATTATATATAGAAAACGCCATTTAATAACAGCAGCAGTAATTTAACGGCTAAACTCAAAATGCTGATGGTGCGTATCAGAGTTGTATCAAGGTTAACAGTATGTTACAAAAAGGCCACGCAGATTTCACAAACAAAAACACAAACGCAAACAGCGCTTACCCACCAAGACAGCTAAAGGTTACATTTGAATTTGCGCACTAAACAGAAGTTACTTGCTTTGGCCGCTCAGTCGCCACGGCGAAGCGGCAAAGTGGTACTTACGAGTACTTGCTCATGTGCGCGGGGAAACTGGCTAATGTAGCTAGGCAGCCTTGGATTTCTCCAAGAGCAAATCCCCACAAACCAGGCGGTGCCTGCACAGTGTCACTGAAAGCCATATAAACACTCAGTGAACGCTGTTTGCTGATCGATGGTTTCGCTAGTGAAGTCCTCAATGATGGTATAAAGCAGCAGCCAAACGAGAGAAAAAAGGTCCAGCTCACATGGCAAAACGGTACTTCCGAGTACTTGCTTGTGTGCGCGCGCGCTGTGCGCGGGAAAACTCGCTAATGTAGCTAGGCAGCCTGGGATTTCTCCAAGAGCCAAGCCCCACAAACCAGGCGGTGACTACACAGTGTCACTCAAAGTCAGATAAACGCTCAGTGAACGCTGTTTGTTGATAGATGGTTTCGCTTGTGAAGTCCTCAATGAAGGTATAAAGCAGCAGCCAAACGAGAGCAAAAATGTCCAGCTCACACAGCAAAGCGGTACTTACGAGTACTTGCTCGTGATATCTTCTTGTTAAAATGTATGAAAATGTATGAATGCAAAACACCATATCCGTCACGTGCACTTTTAAATAAGGAGTTGACTAGTGGAACTGTACAAAGTCTAGTATCCACTATTGACATGTTGGACCATTTAGATTTCAAATTTGATGTGTAACAATGAAGAAACAGACCTTGGAAGTGGACATGATGATTCATTGCTTTCAAAGGATACAATTATTCAAAGGTATGGTAAAGCAATGGAAATTTCTGAATCTTATTCAAGTGAAAACTCTGACAATGTTTGTATATCTTGTCGATGCGAAGTCTACAAAAATCAAGTACAGAAAATGGTCATAGAAGAAAACGTTACAGATGATGCTTGGAATTAACTTTACCTGTATTTGTTTCTAGAACATTTTAATACAAGTGAACAACAAATTGTATGCAAATACTGATTCAGTAGTTAGCAACCATCCTTTCACGAAGCATACTAAAAAATATGGAGGTGGCAGCAGTTCCTGTCGTACTTTAAAAATAAATCTGTTTGAAATGATTGCTTTGCAAACAGTTTACCCATTTCAGGTTATAGACAGACTGGAATAAAAGGCCTCACAACTTCCTAAAAAAAGAGTTAGTGAGTGTCAGCAAAGGAAAACGTAGTGTACTTAGCTCTAGACATTAAAGAAAACGTGAACAGTGTGAGGGTTAAATGTTAGATTTATGATTTTTTGTTTGCTTTGGTGAATGGTGTCGCCACAAACGACAAACATATATGGCAAGAACTTATACATATTAGAAAAGTAAAGGGAGCTTTGGAATATCTAGTGACTCACAATTAACTTTTTAGTGACATACAAAAGGTGTCAGACTTGTCAGTCCTTCATTTGCCTTTACCAGAAAATATGAGAGAGGGTCAATTTCAGTGAATTATTGCTGCTGAATGAATTAGTTCATACAAATATTACACTATTCATCCTTTACACTCATGAGAAATAATGGGTTAAAGTCTTGAATTGTATCAGAGAAACAAACCAAAGGTGCTCCCATCAGTATATGGGAAAATAAACTAGAGGCCTGATGTTTTCCAATGCTTTTTCCCAGTGGAATATGTGATGGATTGGATGACCATAGAGTTCCCAGTGCTTCATGAGAATACTGTGTTACATGCATGTATTCTAAAGATTACAGATTCCACACCTATTTTGAATGTATTTTCACTTACTGTATAAAAGTGAATTTTCAACTCTGTGCTATTCTGTAGCACACACACTTCAAATAAAAACTCCATTTCAAAATGTTACTGCCAGTGAGATGCTGCAAAAGTTAAAAAATAAAAGGATGAGGTTTTGGAAGCAAAGGTTACATATATCCTTGCCAGTATGCATGGAACAAAGGAATATTAGCACAGGTGACATTCAGAGGTACAATGTATGTCACAAAACTTGGGTCCTCCTACTTGGTTTGTGAATTTAAGTTGTGTAGAATATGGCTGGGATGAGCTTGCAAATAGTATCTGGGAAAGAAAATCCAAACAAAGAAGGTATACTGCAAATACCACCAGCAGAGTTGTGTGCACTGGACCCTATCGTTTCACATGTCTTTCATCAACGATTGTTGTCAATGATGCATTTCATATGTAATAAATAAAATGGTCCATTAGGTATTATGGAACATTTCTTTTGGAGAAAAGAGTATCAATCTTGTAGAGCTCTATGGTTACATATGCTTTTGTGGGTAGTTTGGAAAATACAGTAATCGTTTTGAAATGGAATTTATTGTATTTCCAAAGAGGATATTATTGCAGATTTACGGAACTACGTACTAAGATTCTAAATGCACAATTGTGCAAAATATTGCCAAAGATATTTCTAAAGTAAAGGAAAACATTACACAAAGGGCAGACATAGATTTCCTAGGCCTATATGTCCAGTATGCAGAGCGAATGGTGTTTTATCATCTGTTCTGCGCCATGTTGATGGCAAATCACCTATGGATACATATCACCTGAAAAGAGATAAGGAATCTCAATTTGTATAGGATTATAATCATGTTATTGCTACGCTTTGGAATGCAAACACTTATGTTCAGTACATCTCTGACAACACAACAGCTGTAGTTCGTTATGTTTCAGTGTACTTGACAAAAGCTGAGAATAGCAATGCAGAAGAGGTGTGGGCTGATTTGTCAGCAGACAAAAAAGTCTAAGTCAAAAACTATTAAGCTTTGGCATCAAAATGCTCTCTGATGGAAAATATGGTTCCTACGAACCTGCAGATCAACATACTATTTCACCTCTCTATAGACACTGTATCAGCATCATTTGGCTAGGTCTTGGTCCTGTAATTAGCAGGAAACGACTGCTGAAGACTATGATAGATATTGAACAATTAGCTGAACGAGTACCTCAGAGTACAGACATTTAAAAAAAATAATTTATGCGTGTTATCTAAATAGGTCTTCACATTTTGAAAACCTTTACTTATATAAAGTAGCAGAACGCTACATGTACCGCAATGCGGAAGGTGACAAAGAAAGAGGGCATGGATGTCGTGGTTGACTGGTAAGACATGAAAAGGTAAGTCTCGTCAACCAAATCAACTGTCTTGCCAAAATGTAGAGAAAAATGTATTGTTTGACATGTGTCATTTGCAGTTGTTCTTGCCATGGCGTAAGGAGAAAGATGTACTTGGAAGTTTTAAACCCTTTGAAGAAGCGTTTAATGCAATGGGAGAAAATATCACATACTCAATGTTTGTTGAATACTTAAAAATATTACAACAAGAAACGCGTCAAGAAGAACACTTGCAGCAAACCCTACAAAGGACACAGCTGAGGGCAGTCAAGACTCTCTTCAAGGCAGTCAATTTTGCAAAAGATCCTGTTGTTCAAAATGATGTTGGACTTTCCAGCTGAAAGAGCAATTAAAGAGTCAGATATTAATGTATACACTTTAGTGTCTATCCTGAACAGAATGAAGAAAGAAATATATGACAAAATGAAAAATGGCTTTATCCATGGACTAAAAGATGATAATAATCAATGCTCTTGTGTCGAGTACAAACCTTTATTGTTGTATGTGAGTGGACAGGCCGTAACTGCAAAAACATTTTTAATTTATGATTTAATATCAATGGTACAACCAATGACTGAGTCTTCTGTGTCATGTGTTTTAAACTATGCATATAATCGTGGGTTATTGGATTGGAGAATGGAGCAATGTGGAGAGTTGCTGCTTTTGTGGATTTTCTACATAGTACACGTATGAGTATATTCTAGTTAAGTTTGATATTATAGCTGAACCTCATCTACCTGTCTCGTACTTCAGCACGATTCATGACTTTCAAATATATGTTTGAGAAAATAGCACAATATCCTTTGTGCTCTGCGCATGCAATAACTGCACAAAAACCAAGGATTGATATTGGAGGCTGTACTGATTGACAGAGGTCACAATGGTTTTAAAGAAGGGATATTATATGTAGCCCTGTCTTGAGTAGAAAATAAGGAAATATTATATATAAGTGTCAACTGATATTTCATGTGTTGAAGAGGACAATAGGCTACGCACACTGTATACTTCCATCTTGGTTTGCTACCAAGACCTGTAAGACATGAAAGTAAAGGCAAAGGGAAATCGTCCAATGGCTCTCACAAATAAAGCAGAGGTAATTGGTCGAAAGCAAAGAAGAATTTAGGTATTCACACTGTAGATTTAGTAATGAAACAGGCATAGAATATTACTCAAATGCACTTGTATGTATGCTGTTTCAAATGACAAGCCTTATGGGAGCAGTAAGTGTAACAATTTGTTAAACAACTGCCACCAAAGTTACCAGTCTTAAAATGTCAGTAGATAAAAAAACACACAAAATATATTCAGTCCCTTCAATTTGACATGTAGTGGCTGTTGAAACAGGATTGAAATATTTTTCTGTAAACAGCCAACAAGATGTTCAAGAAATACTTGTGAGTATTATGAGGGATTACTTTTCAGTATTACAAAAATATAAAGTGTGTGTGTGGATAATTTTGTAGGGTTATTTTATGAGTGGATTTACAATTTCCCAAAATATCAAGAAGAGATAGTTTGTAGAGGGCATTTGGAAAGGTGTTCAATTTGCAAACCTAACAACAAAGGCTCACCATGAAATGATTAGTAAGTCAGTGTGGTTCTTATCTGCAATCATCACTAGAAAATGTGCATTTTAAAGAATGTCTTTTAATTATGTTCCACAGATTCAAACTTACTGGTACAAAGATTAACACAACAATTTTAAGGTTTGTGCAAGGTCAGGGATCTCTTTGTAAGAAACCATTTTACACACTTGCAATCATATTCCATGATGGTTGTTCTATTCATAGTGGACGTTACACTACATGGGTGCGGAGAGAAGTAGATTGGTTTGTGTGCAATGACTCAATAGCATCACACCAATCCATGCCTAAGAATCTATAAGCACCCACAACAATGAGGTATGGTGGAAACCCATTATTCTCATTATATGTTCACAGCCATAACTATGTTTCTTTATGAACTATGCTTGCACTAGTAAAGTAATCTATGAGGGGTTCTATTTTTACTTCCGATTTGTACTGTTATACTTCTTTTTGCAGAAGAGATTTCAAATAAGGTGATTAATAGTTTGTATGTGGCCAAAATGATGACGCACACTACTGAAATATTTTTTTAATACTTCATTGTGTTATATATTTTAAGTAGAAAATGTACAATGCATATACATAAATAGTTCTAAAGGCTGTAACAATATCACTGAACATGCTGAGAATTACAATGATTAGAATTGTGTAATCTTCTATCTCTGCTTTACTATGTAAAACATTATGTATATGTTTACATGTTATTGTTTTTCCTATTAGTACTTGGTTGTGTAAGTGGGTTCCATGAACAATACTTCTAGTACCACAGGGAGTAGCTTGTTTCTTTTCATATTGAAACAGTTCTCTCAAACAGTTTAAAAAGAGATACATTGAACAATAAGGTAAATGTAAGAGAAAAAAGAGAATTGTAAATTGCTTTCTGTGTGAAATTGTAAAATGTACAATATTGTCGCTATCTTCTGATGTGTGTAGGTGGCCAAAATGAGGTAGCACACTGTTATTGGAAGAACTGTTCAAATGACAATGAAGAATGGTAAATTAGAAAGTACATATTACTACTATAGAAAAAGTATATGTGATACTTTGTGACATTAACAAGCATCTTTGTAGAAAGGCAATACCATTTTTATTTTCAATTAATAAGAAACGGAAAACGATGTAGTTTCCGTTGTTCAAAATGATTAACCCTGTATTTTTGATACACAATGTACTCTTTTCTTTGTCACAGTATTCTCACATGTGCTAGTATTGCCTTATAAAGATTTTAACTAGAAATAATGGCACAAAATATATCCATGGCTTGTTACATGAAGTAAAACATAGGACATGTTTAATTTAGTTGTCTTAAGTTTCCTTACTAAGGTTATTTACAGAATTCTACATTTGACATATACTGTATCTACAAATAAAGCTGTTACAAACGTGTAATTAAATTCATTTGTATATAGTTCATAACTCAAACATATTGTTACTGTATTTTGTAAGTACATAAACGTTGTGGGATTTTTTCTTTACTGCTGTCTCTCCCCTTCTGACTTTGCACAATGCAATTCATATTGTGTGTATAAGAATTATATTTAGATCTATCTATCTATTGAAAGTAAAGTTACAAGAAAAAAGAGGAGGGGCCACTTTGAGTGCAGAGGCGACATAGTGAGTTATCCCTGTTTGTTGACATATTATATATATATATGGGATACATTACTCACCGTAATCGTATTTCTGATGCTTGTATCTGCTTAGATCACATGCTGTGCATAGGCCGACATCTAGTGGAAATTGCGGAGTATTACAGTTTGTTTTTCGAAACTTGAAAATGGGCGTCGATACAGGGCGTGCCAGTAATACTATCCCTAGTGTGACGTCCACTGTACCCATGATCCCTCACGCGTGTAGGACCCTCAGATTGTATTTTTTCTGACATGAGGTAGCATGAGGAGTAGCGTGAGTACAGATTATCAAAGCAAATAGATAGAAAGATAAAATAAGACTACAAGCATCCATGCACCTTCTCTCAGAGGGGAGGAAGGGTGGGTCTCATGTGCATCTAAGCAGATACAAGCATCAGAAATACGATTACGGTGAGTAATGTATCCCTTCTGAGGCTTGTGGAATCTGCTTAGATCACATGCTGTGCATAGATTAGCGATCAGTGTTATAAGAAGGAGGTGGGATGTGAGAAGGATCATGAGCAAATAGATGTCTTAGAACCGCTTGTCCCACTTGAGCATCTGTCTTGGAATGAGTGTCAATGCAGTAGTGCTGAGTAAAAGTGTGAATAGAGCTCCATGTAGCTGCTTTGCAAATGGTGTCAAGGGGTACATTTGCAATGAAAGCCAGAGTGGCCCCAATGCCTCTTGTAGAGTGGGCTCTTGGCGTCAAGGGCAGAGTCTTTTCAGAAAGGGAGTAACAAAGTTGGATACAATTGACTATCCATTTGGAGATGGCACCTTTAGAGACGCGATCTCCTTCTCTGCCTGTAGCTATGGAGACAAACAGTTGGTCTGTTTTCCTTAGCGGTCTTGTCTTGTCTACATACTAGAGGACCGCTCTTCGCATATCTAGTGTGTGTAGTTTCACCTCAGCAGAGCTTTTGGGTTCTTGGAAGAAGGCCGGAAGCTTGATGGACTGGTTAACGTGGAATTTAGAAATAAACTTAGGTGAGAACCTAGGGTGTGTTTGTAGAACCAGTTTATCTTTATCAACAGTAAAGAAAGGATCCTGAACTGAAAGAGCCTGAATTTCACTGACCCTTCATATGGATGTAATGGCTACTAAGAAGGCAGTTTTATAGGTCAGGTGTTTGAGACTGGCTTTATGCATGGGTTCAAATGGTGGGCCCATGAGCTTAGCAAGCACCACATTAAGGTCCCAACCAGGTGGTGGGTTAGAAATTGGAGGGTGGAGTCTCTTTACCCCTTCCATGAAGGCTTTAAGCACTGGTACTTTCCACCACGAAACCTTGTTGTGGGAAGTGGTGTAGGCTGACAGCGCTGCCAGGTGTACCTTGAGCGAGTTAAAAACCAGTCCTGCATCCAGCAGGTTGAGCATGTAAGTGACAATATTGGAAGGAGTGCAATCAACCGGGTTGATTTGCTTATTCTGGCACCAGATAACAAATCTTTTCCATTTATCAAAGTAACAGTGCCTCGTGTTAGGTTTCCTAGATTCCTTTAGGATGTCCATACATCTCTGTGGTAAGTTGAGATGTCCAAACTCTATGACTTCAGGAGCCATGCTGCCAGGTTCATTGAGTTGGGTTGAGGGTGCACTGTTTGACCTTGGTGCTGGGACAGTAGGTTGTACCAGCACGGGAGCCTGATGGGTTTGCACACTGCTAGTCTGCGTAGGTGTGGGAACCACGGTTGCCTTGTCCATATGGGAGCAACTAGGATGAGCTTCATCGATTCCCTGTGCATCTTGTTGACCACATTCCTCATGAGAGGGGTTGGTGGAAAAGCGTAGGCCTACATCCCTGACCAGTTCATCCACAGGGCGGTCCCCTTGGAGTCTGGCTAGGGGAACCTGGATGCAAATTCTGGTCATTGCCTGTTTTCGCTTGTGGCAAATAGGTCTGTAGTGGGGAAACCCCACTGTGAGAAGATGTCTTCTACCACTTCTCTGAGTAGACACCATTCCTGCTCTCTTGGGAGGGGATCTCTGTTTAAAGTGTCTGCTAGCAAATTGAGATCCCCTGGAACATGGTGAGATGACAGGTAAATGTTCCGTCTGAGTGCCCATTCCAAATTTTCTGGGCAAGCTTGGACAGATTTGGCGAACGAGTCCCTCCCTGTTTGTTTAGGTAAAACATTGCTGTTGTGCTGTCTGTGAGGATCTGCACTGACAGGTTCAACAGGTGGGGTTCGAACGCCTAAAGCGCTCTGAATACTGCCAGAAGCTCTAGCAGATTCATATGATTCTTGGCTACTGTGTGTGACCAGAGACCCTGAGCTGTGTGGTGGAGGAGGTGTGCTCCCCACCCTGACAGGGATGCGTCTGTAGTGACTACAGCCTGTACTTCTGGATTGTAGAAGGATTTCCCCTTTGACAGGTTCTCTCTTGTCCACCAGTGAAGACTCTGAATAAGTGTTGGCGAAATGAGCACTAGATCGTCCCACTGACCATTTGCCTGAGACCACTGTTTCGCCAACCATTCTTGCATGGGTCGCATGCGCAGGCGCGCGTCGGGGACCAGGTAAATACATGACGCCATCATGCCTAGCAAACGCATCACTTTGCACATCCTTATCTGGCGACCGGGCTTGTAAAAAGAAATTTGCAGTAGTAGATTCCAAATTCTTTCATCTGATGGAAAAGCCAACCCCTCTTGAGTGTCTAAGACAGCTCCTACGAACTGTTTGGAGGTGCTTGGCACCAGGCTTGATTTTTTCTCGTTTATGTAGAAACCCAATTCGAAGGAGGTCGATCGCTCTTTGAATGTTTGACCTGCAAATTACCGGGGTCTCCCTGTGATAAGCCAGTCGTCCAGGTAAGGGTACACTGGGATTGCCCCCCTGTGCAGGTGTGCCGCCGCCACCGCCAGTACCTTGGTGGATGTCCTTGGAGCAGAGGCTATACTGAAGGGCAGCACCTTAAACTGGTAGTGCTGACTGTCCACCTTGAAGCGCAAGAACTTTCTGTGTGCTGGAAACATGGAAATATGAAAATAGGCATCTTTCATATCCAATGTTGCCATGTAATCCCCCTTTTTTACGAGGGGGATTACCTCTTGGAGAGTAGTCATGCAAAACTTTTGGGGCTTGATATACTTGTTTGCAGGGTGTATATTGAGCGCATTGTCAAATCTTTTTTTGGCACAAGGAAGTAAGTTGAATAAATACCCTTGTTTACCTGGTTGACCGGGACGAGTTCTATCGCGTCCTTTGCTAGAAGATTGACAATCTCCTCGAGGAGGATCTTCTGGTGGTCTGAGGAATGTATCTTTTGACATGTATGGTGGTTTCGGGGATGCTCAAGTAGTTCTATGCAGTATCCTGCGGACACTGTGGATAGCACCCATCTGTCTGATGTGATCCCTTCCCAAGCTTGGGTGAAGTTGGTAATGCGTCCACCTGCTGGTTGAGAAAGGACCCTGAATGCAGCATCACTGTTTTGCAGGAGGCGTGCCGCCTCTGCTGGTGCTGCCTCTACCCTTACCACAGCCTCTCTTGTTTCCTCTGCTGTAACTCTGGGTAGACTTCTGGTTGTTACCCCATGATGTACCCTGCCCCTGTGAATAATTGGAGCCTCTTTGTGAATTTTGGCCGCGTGGGCGACGAAAATTACTATTGCCTCTTTGATTAGGGGGTTGTTGGTCAACTGTCCCAGGGATTTCAGAGTATCATACTAGTCTTTGGCATTCTTTAATGCGTCCTCTACCGCTTTATCAAACAGTAGATTCTGTTCCACCAGCATGCCGATTAAGGATGCTTATGTCTCAGGTTTAAACCCTGACTATCTTAACCAAGCATGCCTCTTAATGACAGTGCTCTAGGCTATTAGCCTGCCGGCGTTATCTGCGGCATCAAAGGTTGCCTTAAGGATGCAACCGGACACAGCACTCCCCTCCGATGCGACATGGGCCAACTGGCCCTTTAAAGGTTCTGGTGCGGAGTCGATGAGGGCAGCTACTTGCTCCCACTGGTGGCAGTTACCTTGCCTGGTAAGCGGAAGTGGAGGCTACCTTGCTTCCCAACCCGTAGATTTTCTTGCTCTCCTTGTCGGGGGGAGCCTCAGATTATGATAGAGGTGTTCCCGCCCTCTTCCGGGTATTAGTAACTACCAAGGAGTCAAGCTTTAGTTGACCCCTTATGTAAAGCGGGTCTGATTGGGCTGCCCTGAATAATTTTTCGATTCTGGGATTTACTGCCCTGGTGAGGTTAGGATTGAGAAAGGAAGGATCAATTCTCCGTTGCATGGACTTGAGAATTGGAATGGCTTGGGCGACGGGTTTCTTTTTCCCCCCACTAGTTCTTCAGCAAAGTGCCTCTCTTCTTGTGCTCCCTGAGTGTCTATGCGGAAGTGTTCTGCTGCTCTAGTTAAGACCTCATTTAGGAGGTGCTGGTTGTCGACTGGGGAGTCTGTAACGTGAGGTTCTTTGATTACCGGGGAGTTTATTTTGTTGACTTCTGGGTCATCTTCCTCCTCCTCTTGGTCCTCGTCATCCCCATAATAGTCCACCCCAGTTTGGTTGTCCATCGTTAGCAAGTCTGGATCCTCATCCTGTAGTGGATCCTCACTATACTGGGTGTAAGGCTGGATGTAAAAAGGGTCTGAAGACAGACCTTGTGTTGGGGTCTCAAACCGAGGTTTCTTACAGGGGGGCTGAAGTTCCCTAGATCCTGAGGGAGTAGCACCGTCAGGGGTATAGGTGAGGAAGTGTTCTGGGTTCTTGCAGTAGATGTCTGCTAGGGAGAACATTCTAGTCATAACCCTATCTATATCCTCACTGGTCCATTTTTTGGAGCTGGGAAAGACCCTTTCTTAAGAGGTTTCCCCTTCTATAACTTGACTGGACATATGGGCCTCTGCAGGGGTCTTGGCTAGATGTTTATCAGAAGACTTTGAACTGTCTTTCTGTGACTGTGGTGCAGAAGAAGGGTGAGATGGTCTCTTGTGCTGTTTCTCCCCTTTCCCATGAGAGGAAGAGTGTTTCCCCGGTGTTTTCACCTTGTCCGAGTTTTTCGACGCCTGGCATCAAACTTCGGAGGTAGTGTCCCTTTCCTTAGAGTGAGGGCGTCGGGATTCGGAAGCAGCTGCCGAATGGTCTGCTGTAGCCGACTCCTGGTGAGCGGCCTGGGGCTGGTGGTCGGCTTCGTCTTCTGACGAGCTTAGCTGCATGACATTGGTGAGTGAGGCACTTTTGGCAACTGTGGATGGTTGCCTTGTGTCATGAGGCGATCTTGACCGAGAACGCCCAGAGGACACCGATTCGGTGGACCGCTCTTTGTGTGCCTCTTTCCGAGAACTCGACACGCACATCGAGTCTCAGTTGGACTTCGAGTGCTTAGGTGTGCAAGTGGTTTGGGTAGCGCTCGTGTCGCCGGGTGTGTTTCCCATAACTGCCCTGCCGGACAGCCTTCCGAGTTCAGGGACCTGCGCATGGGCGTCTTTCGACGCCTCGTTGCCCTCGCCGTCCGAAAGTACGGCATTGCTGCCATCACTGAAGGTGCCCTCCGCTTCCATGGCCTCGCGTTGCCTGGCGTGGTGGGCCCAACGTTTGGTCGTGCGGTCCTTAAGTGTTTTAGCCTTGAACCGGCTACACGCTCTGCAGTTCACCTCAGTGTGGTCCCTCGGCAAGCAGAGGTTACAGGTGGTGTGTTTGTCAACCCAAGAATACTTGCGGTTGCACTTGGGGCAGAATTCGAAAGGGGTACCCTCCATATGCACCCTGTGGCAGCGGGCCAGTGTGTGTAGGAAAATATATACGAGTGTAGAGTATGTTACCACCCCCCACTTCTCCCGACTTGCAGGGCCGAGGCCAGGGGCCTTCCAAGGCCCGGGCCAAGGCCAGCGGCCTTCCAAGGCCCAAATTCCGTCGTGCAGCTCTCGACGGTTGTTTCTTCTCCGGGGAGAAACGGGGAAATATTAATGATATTTAGCAAAATATGGCTAAAAACCAGGGAACTCTGCGGATAGCTTTCCGTCAAATATGGTGGAAAAAAACAATCTGAGGGTACAGTGGACGTCACACTGCGGATAGTATTACTGGCACGCCCTGTGTCGATGCCCATTTTTTCGAGTTTCGAAAAACAAACTGTAATACTCCGCAGTTTCCCCTAGTAGATGTCGGCCTATGCACAGCATGTGATCTAAGCAGATTCCACAAGCCTGAGAAATATATACATATATACATATATATATATATATATATATAGAGAGAGAGAGAGAGAGAGAGAGAGAGAGAGAGAGAGAGAGAGAGAGAAATGCGCACAAAGGTGCAGGGCAGCACTCCACAGTACGATATTGCAATAAGTCCCAACACATGGAAAAAAAAGTAAAAATGCTGTGACATTTTATTAAAGGCATAAGAATCTCCTGCAGGCTACAGGCAGCAAAAGAAAACACCAGAGCAGCACGTTTCACGCCTCACACAGCGCTTGATCACACAATAAGTGTGTCCACAATGCATCAAAACAATTTAAAAAGCTTGAATTCAAACTAACCCAGTCACATGATTGGGTCATATGGCACTTCAAGCATTGATACCTTTAACAGCTCAATAACTGTTTCGGCTATCTCAGCCTGTTTTTCCTAGTACAAAAAGTAACTTGTGCTTAGTGCAAGTATAATGGCCATCTGGTAAACTATAAATATGCGCTGCGAAGGCTGCTTATTATTATAAACAATCTACGATAACATGTGCAGTTATCTAGAATATTGAAATGTCCAATGCTATTGTAAATTCAGGCTAAAAATGGACTGCTAAGTGAATGGCAAATAGTCCACAAAGCAACCAAAGATTGATCTAAATTAATGAATAATACTGCAGTGCTTGAAGTGATCCGTACAGTACAATGAACCATCGGTTACCAATTAATATCAAAGTCACACAGTCCTAAGGTGCTTGGATAGTGCAAAGTGTAAGAATTGTCATTCATGTCAAAATGACTAGGGCAAAATAAGTGTAAACATGATCTCTCAAAATAAAGTGGCAAATGCATAGTAAAACATAAACCCTGCAGGTTGTAAACACTGGGCTTCATTATAAGTATGCCGGTCCGGAAACAACGGTGCGTGTAAGCTTACCGGCACTGTTGTTTCAGGACCGGCATGCTACAGGTCTGCCTGCCGGAACCGCTGTGTCCGAAAGGTCGGACCCTGCCAGGCACATCGACCACAGTAGGCAGACCGTCATGGAAGCACCAGCCCCGTTCCCATAGAGTCCTATCGAACCTAATCCCCCGGTTGCCCCGGGAAGTCAGGTGCCAGTAAATTATTCCAAGTCCGGCAGCAACCTGCCGGTAGCACCGGCAGAGTTACCGCTGGACTCAGAATGAGACCCATTGCATTATAATAAGAACACAGACCCTGAAATTCACGATAATGAAGTATAATGGAACTGTCTGCGCTATAGGCTCTCTGAAGAATAGTTAAAAATCATTGCAAAATGCATATAATAAAAACTGTCAGGCGCCAAACCGTATTATCGCAGACAGCACATGATCATAAGGGTTAAAATATCAAATACAAAATATACTCCAAGCAAGGCTAAGTATGTAATGCACACCTACTCAATGTTAAAACTAACTGCTGCATAATCAATTTAAGAATATCTGCTCTAAAGTGACTTGTGCATAAATTATTCACAGCAAAATAGAGATCTCCTGTGTTACTAAAACACAGAAAGTATACACAATAGAGCACACTGATCTATATAAAATAAACACAATGGGCCTCATTAGGAGTTTGGAGGTAGCCATGCCCCCAAACCCGGGTTCAGGTTCCCTGAATGGGGAAATACCGGGCCATTCCGACCTGGGAGGGCCAGGTATTTCCCCATTCAAGGAACCCGGACCCGGTACATCCCCATTCCCATTTGAGCCCCCATCAGGCTCAATGGGGAGGATGCCAATGACGGGCCCGTTGTATGACGGGCTCGTTGTTAGCACCCGGGCCTGCTCGCGAGACCCGCGAGCAGACCTCGCAATGAGGCGGTAGGGGGTTAACGGTGCCGGCAACTCTACCGGCGCTGATAACCCCCTTCCGCCAGGGTCGTAATGAGGCCCAATGAATACTATTGCACCAAAACACCACAACTTCCCCTAATCAATAATTGTAGCCGATATAATGCAACATTTTTTCACCGCAATGCCAACACCTAGACACCAAATTGCAGACCTTAAACTGAAAAGGGGGGAGGGGTATTTCTCTATTATTAGCAATCGGTGTATAAACATTTCTTATAAGCAAAAAGCACTATTTTTTTTTTTTATAGAAATGGCATGTATGTATACAATTAATCTTAATATACATAAATAATATAATTTGAAAATATCTGACAAGAATCACAAAGAGAAGCCCCATCCCCAACTGCACATAATGAACTCATGATGTTGTCTGCAAAATTGGATGAAATCAGTAATGACTTTAAAGAACTTTTAAATTATGTCAAAAATCATGCGATTAAAAATGTTCATTATGACTGTCCATCTTGCATCTGTCCCCCTTGTCCCCAGCAATCATCCCCATCCCCCTTGTCCCCAGCAATCATCCCCATCAAGTTCCCGAAATTTAAATGAAAAACACTTTGATGAAACCTCAGTCCCTTCCTCCCCTGATCATTATTGTACAGAAATGTGTAATTCTCCAATGTATGTTTCCCATTCTGATACCCCATCCCTTTCCTAAATAAATGTATCTTATATACTATAAATATCTTTGTATATTGTTCTGTAATAATTATTTTTTTAGTTCCCAATAATAGTCTGCAACACTACAACTGTCCGGGGTGCTTGCACACAAAATGAAGGTGCCCCCGGACAGGCACAGTCCGGTTTTGCATGGCACACTTTTAATTAGTCTCTGGACAGCTCGCCTGTTCCACAGACAGTTGTGTATGAGCATGGTGGCTCCTAGCACGAATGGTGTCCGCAGATGGCCATCATGGCCGCAGACGTCTCCGGACGTCATCATGTGACAGCACCCGTGCAGCGTGATGGCCTTTCCGTGGATAGTTTAAAACTGTATTTTCGGCCAATATAGGTTGTTTCAAGTTGAAGCATTTCCCTTCCAGAGCTCCTAGACCCATTCTTGGTTGATCTAGCAACTTTTTATAACCTTTCAAGGCCCATTTGTGACTCAGTAGTCAGCGATTGTCCATGGACGGTTCCTCTATAGCAGTAGTCTTCAAACCTTTTTGGTCAGGGCCCCCCTGAGCAAAATTTGGGCAGGTCGGGACCCCCCAGAAATGCCAAATGGACAGTATATATTGCGCGCCATCACCTGCTCCCATCACAGTCGCTGGGCTCCCTCATCCCACTCTTCCCAGTCCCTGGTCTCTCCCCACCGCATCACACACCCTGGGCTCACCCCACTCTGCTCCCACCACTATCCAATGGTTCCCGCCCATTGTGCTCCCACCATAGTCCCTGGGTTCCCCCCATCCCATTCCTAACACAGTCTGAGGGTCAGTGGCGGCTGGTGATGTTTTTAAGTGGAGGGGCATAACTATTTCCCCCAGAAATGCCATAGCGACCGAGCATAGTGAGGGAGCCCGAACCAATAAAGTGGGTTCGGGGGGAGGGAGGGTCCCCCTGTGAATTCTTTTTAAATAATGGGTTAAAATGATGCATTGTAGAGCATACTTTTGACAAAAAATGGGTAACTAGCCAAACAGTTTGCAATTGGTGCTGGGGGGCCCAGGGGGCAGGCATGACATTTTTTACTGGACATCTATGATAGTGTAATAAACACTGTCCAGATGAGGACACAGCGCGGCCATCTGGCGGCGCAATACCGGTCTCCTTCCTGTAACATGGTGGATTTCAGTGCTGCAGGCGGCGGACTAGTGTTGCAGGCAGTGACTGACCTACCCGTGGCCACGCCCCCTGACGCACGCAACGCTTATCCGGAGACGGCGAAGGCAGTGCAACGCGTTGCTACTCTCTATCGAGTCCAGTTACGCTCCGTGAGTTTGTTTACTAACTGCTTACTACTAAACCTTGCAATGCCCTAGTGTTATCTTTCTTTTACATCCGTCCTGATAGTCACTTTCACTCTTTGTCTGACTTTCGTCCCAATCATTCTCTCAGCACTCTGGAAAGGAATCCCTACTCCGCTCCAGAATACTTTCATCTGCACGGCGTGGCGGAGACGCCTCCTTTGACAACAAACGCTTGCTGATCGGGTACGTCCCTTCGTATTCTTCCGGTCCCGCTCTCTCTTTGCAATGCGGTGAGAATCTTGTGGCTTCATATATAGATCCTCCTTCACTGTTTTCCTACAGGCAAAAGCTTCAATCCGTCCACAAGGGATGCAACACTCTTAGCTATTTATGTCCAGTAAAAAGATACCATCCCTGTCCCCTGGGCCCCACTGGGCCTAACAAAATCAACATGATTATGTGTGTATGCAAGACGCTGCACATTCATAAAGCAATCACTATCATTCACAGGAGCATCCATCACCATACACTCACTCATAACATAAGCATACATGCATCCATACACATGTTTAAATAAAAACAATAAACATAAATGTACCTTCTGCATTGGCTTGCGTGTGGGTGCTGAAACACCCTGCTCCAGGCTGCTCTGTCCGTATGTGCGAGGAGGCGCAGGAGCTCCTCTCAGACAGACAGACATGCAGTGCTCCAGCCAGCATTTCCAATGTGCTATGCAATGCTGGCGAAGCAAAACGCCCCAGCACTTGCATGGCTCAGTGAGCATGTGCGGCTGGGGAACTAAACTGATCTGTAAAAGGGAAACAGTGTTTTCCTTTGACAGTTCAGCCAGCCCAGGAGCACTCCATCAGCTGGAAAAAGCAGCTGAGGGAGTGTTCACTGTTTCACTGGGCTGGCTCCTTAGCTCCTCCATAATGGTGAGGGGCCATTGGGTGGGCGCCCCCTCGCCATTATGGATGAGCCGCCAGGATCGGACTGGCCTATATGGCAATGCCTGTACCAAAAATGTAAAATGCTACTGTGGGCCAGTCAAAATGGGCCACCATTTTGGCCAATGAGGACCAGTTTGATGAGTAACTTAACTATGCAGTTAGTGATTTTGACCATTGTTGCTGAATATATCACAATTTACTTACATTTTAACACAAAGCACCTCCTTGGGTACTATTCAAACAGTAGGCCTCATTACGACCCTGGTGGTAGCTGTGCCCGTAAAACCGGCATGGCTGCCGCCGGAGTTGCATCCGGGTCTGGCACCCGTGAATGGGCAATTACTGGGTCATGCCGAGTTAGGCGGACCTGATAATTGCCCTTTCGTGGGTGCCGATACCGGTAGATCCCCATTCCCATTTGAGCCTGATAGGGCTCAATGGGAATGGGGAGCTCGGATGCACAGGCACCGTTAATAACGGTGCCGGTGCATCCGACGAGCTGTGCTGAGCTCTCAGGGCCCCCCAGTGATGCACTTGCGGACCTCTGGGGGTTGCGCCCCACAGTTTGAATACCGCTGCTCTATAGGGACCCAACTATTTCTCAATCTGGCTATCCAGGAGAGAGCACCAGGATACACCTGCTGTGGAGATTACCTGCAATTCTGCATCATTCATCCTCCCCAGCCTCCACCACCATCTGGAGGGCCTCGACAGGGGAACAGGCGCAGAGATACAGATGAGGCTTAAGAGGAAGATGAAAATCAGGTAGAGGAAGTCCCCATCTCCAGTACCCAGAGTGAGTCCTGGGTGTGGCGGTTTTTCACCACTGTTGGGGATGTACCAAAGGCTCGGGCAGCCAAGGTACTATCGTATTCAATCATGAAAAACCTGGGCTGTACTCCAATGGGACCACCTCCATGTGGCGTCACACCAACTCCAACCACCCGGTTGCTCTGAGAAAGGTGATACCTTTCGCAGAGAGAAGAAGGTTTTCCCCCTCTACCCCATCTTCCTCAACCGCTCCTGTTACCACAAAGGATACTCCTTTGGAGCAGAGGATCCCAGCGTCCACCTCGCAGGCCATATAGAATGCTGTTCTCCCTTACATTTCGAGTGCCACAGTGCTATGTTTATGCAGAAAAGCACCGATCTGTAGGGGGGAGCAGTTTTGTAGTGCTTTCAAAGCTGCGGTCAAGGAGCACGAGAAACACTGCCACCTACCTTAAATTTAAGGCCCGCCCAACATCTTCCTCTGTTCACCTGCTCTCCATCTTTGTGGTTGGTGCCCCTTCCCTCCCTCACCTTACCTCGCCTTAAAAAAGCCCCAAAAAATATTAAATATAAAACATTTAAAAAAACGGTTCCATTAGGAGCCACCTTTTACAGTTAAAAGATAGAACAGAAAAAAAACTCACAGGCCCCTTTGCAGCCAAGCATGAGGAAATGAAAATCATTTAAATTATTTTTTGGCCAAAAATGGTGGCTCTTAAAATAACCTTTTTTTGTCCTTTTGATTTTTAAATATTTTTTGATTATTTTGTTTTATATACTAAACAAAGAAGCTACACAATGGGCCTCATTACACGGTAGGCGGTGAGCCATGGCGCTATTAGCGCCATGGCTCATGCCGGTAAAATACCGGCACCGCCTTGGCGGAAAGGGGATTTACCGCCCCATTCCAAGGTTGGAGGGGCGGTAAATCCCCTTTCCGCCATTGCCCTTCCCCATTCCCATTTCTGCCCCATAGGGCTCTATGGAAATGGGGAAGGCGCTAATTACGCCACCGCAATTTTGCGGTGCCGTAATTAGCTGCAAGGTCCCTTAGCGGGTTGGATTTTAACGCCTGCAAGAAGCAGGCGTTAAATCCTCCAACCCGCAAAGGGACCTCGTAGTACGGCGGTAAGGGTTAACGGTCACCGTTGCCATTAACGGTGACCGTTAACCCTTACCGCCGTCCGTGTAATGAGGCCCAATGTAATTATTTTGTGTAACTTTCACAAAAAGTGCTCCTACAATTTTTTTCTATTTTCATTTTTTTTTAATGCAACTTCTAATGAATACTTGAAGCCATACTTTATGTGTTCACAAAAACAGCTTCAATGCATTTTTAACATTTTCCAGAACAATCTGATTCCCCACACGTGTTAGATGAACTACATCTCTTTTGAAAAATGTTGACAATATCAAATGTAATGTTTTTATTATGAAAAGACGTCATGCCAACATCTCGCAAAAAAGCACATACAGCTTTATTCAGATTGCGCCTTGCTTTTTCCATTTGCGGGTAAAATACATTTGAATGCCTCCACATTTGTCTCTGAGCAATCCGAGAAAAAATAATATTCTAATTTGGAAACATTTCCGTCAAATTTCCAATTGTATCCATCATTGTAAACTGCAATGAAATCTGGTAACGTAGCCCAAACTGTTCCCTCCATTATGAACAACAATGATATCCGGATGTTTCAAGTGAACCATATTCTTACAAAACGGGAGGAAGTCCGCCCACTTCATTCCTCACACTCCATACCAGGAAACTTCTAATTCATTGAATCCAAGATTTTCAGCCAATTCACAGTGCTCAGAATAGACCTTCAGTCAATGGATACAAGAGTCCCCCAAATCCACACACTCTGCATCCTCAAAGACATAGCCATAGCCATCCTCAGTACACAGAGCAAACAAAACTCTACGACTTTCCGTGGTCTCTGCAGTCCCCTTTCCATGCCTCAACAGACCCGGATGTGGCAAGCGGTGTCCGTGGACAGTATGTGCAATTAAAGGGGGTGGGGAGATTTACATTTAATTTGAACAATTTATTCTACAATGGTAGCTCTTAAAAGAGCCTTTTTTTGGTTTGCAATTTTATTTTCTCTTATAACCTACACCTACTAAGAAATGCTTTACTATAAACTACACATTTTCCCCATTGAAGTTGTTCATATGAACTTTTTCAAAGCATTTTGAGCATTGAAAAGAAAAATGTAATTCCCAACATTATTTAAAAGGATGCCATTGCTCCGAAAACTATTTACACCATCCAATATAATATTTTAATTCTGAAAAGAGGCCATCCCTGAAGCATATAAAAAGCACATACCCCTTTATTCACAAGCCTCCTCGATTTTTCCATCTCTGGACTCAATGCATTAGGTGATTTCCATATTTGCCTTGGATTAATTGTAGAAAAAAGTATCTGCACAGTTGGAAACAGTTCCATTAGGCTTTTCAAAACATCCTTAATGGCAAACTGCAACAATGAAGCAGTCACATGGCCAAAACTGCTTCCTCTATAATCCACAATAATAACAGGCTATTGAAACTGAGGCATACTCTGACAAAATGATAATAAACTCACCCAGTTTACTGCAGAAACTGTATACTACCTAACTTCCACTCCCTGCAATCCAATAGAAATGCCACAAGATTCTATATAACCTTTAAATAAATTCATGGAACAATCTCCCACCATCCACACATTCATCATCTTCCTAGCAACAGCCGCAGCCATTTTCCCTGCACAGAACAAACAACACACCTGCTACCCTGTCTTCCTGTAAATCACAACCAGAACACTGCATTGGCTAATCCCCAAGGTCTGCTTTCCATGCCAGGCATCCTTAAAAGACCCGGATGTGGCACGTGCAGTCTGCACACTATCGCTCTGTCTGCAGACGCTGTAAAACAGGTGCAGTCCTACTACCCTTTCCACTTTCATGCTTGTAACACGCCCTCATTGGCTGCTTTCAAAGATTGACACATCCATACACCAATCACATCCAAAAACTCTACACCTAACCCTGTCATCTCAGTTCAACACTTCAGATGTACACTTGAACTCTGAGAGTAGATATCTCCTGTTAATCACAGCCATCTGCATCAGAAACTACTGTGAAACTCTCCAAGATTTATTTTCCAGATTCAACAACATCTGCATCTAACAAGACATAGGGGGTCATTCCGAGATTGGAGGTAGCCATGGTGCTATTAGTGCCATGGCTGCCTCCAATACCGGGACCGGGACTGTGTCCGGTCTGGTTGGAAGGGGACTTACCGGGTCATTCCGTCCCTGGAGGACCCGGTAAGTCCCCATTCAACCAACCATTCCCCATTCCCATTGAGCCCCCATAGGGCTCAATGGGAATGGGGAAGGTGCTAATAACGGGCCCACGATTAGCAGGCGCGTTATTAGAGCCCTGGTCCCTTAGTGGGAACCGTAAAGGACGTGTGGTCAGACCACACGTTCTTTGCGGTTCCCGCTAAGGGAACTTGGAATTGGGTGGTAGGGGATTACCGGCACGGGTCTCCTTACCGGTGCCCGGTATCCCCTACCGCCCAACTCGTAATGACCCCCATAGTACAGATATGCTTATATTTTAAAAAATATGTTCTTCAACTCTTTCACACATTATATATGTAGAGAGAGGGTTCCTGCTATTTACGCTGTAATAAGCTTCTCAGTAAGCATATTCTCTTTTTAACCACTCTAGCAAATGCCATCCATTGCAGCATTTAGCACCTGCTCACATGAAGCAGCAAATACTTACAAAGCTGTGTGTCTAAAACATTTTCTTTTTAAGAGCAATTTCATGAAACTGAAAAAAATGAATATGTGCATTTTAGCAGCAATGTGTGAATCTTTTTTCTAAAAGAAAGAAAGAACAGAAACAAAACATTAGTAGAACATTTTTAAGTTGCAGTAGCTGTTTGGAAATGTCCTATGTTGGCAGTACATGCATTCTTCCCAACATCACCCATTCCATTCGGTAGGTGCTTATGAAGTCCTCATTTTTTTCTTTGCATTCTGTGACTTATAATTCTAATTCTCCCATTACAAAACTCAAACTATAAGTCCCAGAATGCAAAGAAAAAAACAGGACTGGACTTCGAAAGTGTAACATTTATATTGAATGAAAAATATAAAATGATGTGTGTTTAAAAATGTTTCTTTTAGGAACATTTTGATAAAGGTAGAAAATGCATATGTGCATTTATAGCAGCACTGTGTGTAACTTTTTTCTAAAAAAAAGAAAAAGCAATTGCAAAACATTTGTACAACATTTTTAAGTGTCACTTGGTATGTGGACGTTTAATTGGTTAGTAGTACATGTATACTTGCTAACATAACCCATTCCAATCTGTAGCTGCTTATCCAGTCCACATTTTTTCTCTACACTCTGGGACTTTTACTCCACATTTTATAATGCGAAAAGTGGAACTACAAGTCCCAGAATGCAAACATGAAAACTAGGACTACATAAACACCTACAGATTAGAATGCATCATTTTGGCAAGTTTGCATATACTCCTAACATATTAAACTTTGACAGACCAACTGCAATTTAGAAATGTTCTACAAATCTTTTCCATCTGCTTTTCTTCACTTTTCCAAAAACGTTACACACAGAGTTTTGATAAATGCACATAAGCATTTCTTAACTGTCGGGCGGTTTGGAGTTTGTCTAATTGCAGGTCCATGGGATTTGGCCGCCGCTTTGGAAGTTTGCAACTTCTCCAAACAGACATAAGCTTTTTTTCAAAATAGATGGCTGTCGTCAAAGGGCATATTCAGAAGTCTGGATTGCACATCAGGAGCAAATCCAGATTTCTGCAACCACGCAAATCTGCGCATTGTGGTACTAGCCACCATGGTTGTATGCATGGGATGCCTGTGTGCCTGCCACTTGTATTTCGCGGTCCCCCACCCCCTGTTGTATGTATGTGATGCTGTGTACCTGCCACTTGTATTTCGCTGCCCCTCCTTTTGTATGCATGGGTTGCCTGTATGCATAAATCCTTCTTCTTGTCCCCCCCCCCCCCCAAGGCAACCCTCTCCTGCTATCCTCCCCTGCATCAACTATCCCTCCCTGCCCATTGTGGGAGTTTGTATTGATGCATTATGGTGACACCATCACCCTGTTGCTGATTCTTTGATTTTACTTTTTGGACTCATGTGACTCACGCTGGTTCACCCATCGCAAATCTTGTTGTTCTCATGCTCGGCTTCCTTAAGCATCATGTTACCATGGTGATCTTGAATCATGTTGTGCCCATCTACGACATGAATCCTGGCTTTCACTTGCTGATCTCTTGCAACATTTTGTGTTCAGTACAAACCTCCGCAACTTGTGCTCTCCCCACTTGCTTATGTGCTCTATAACACTGTATTTCACCTGCTTTGCTTTTTCTTCTCTTTCACCACACCTACTGCTTCTCAGTCTTCTCTTTCTCTCCTTGTCTTTTCCCTCTCTCCTTTCCCCCTCCCCTCATTATATTGTATGCACTTACTCCATCAGGAATGTTGTCAGACCTAGTACGACAGTCGCTTGTTTTGTCCCCTCCCCCCCTCGCCTTTTGTCAATCTCCAGCACTACCAGAAATGTTGTCAGGCCTAGTACGATAGTTGCTTGTTTTGTTCCCCTCCTTCCTCGCTCCCTCCCTATCCCTCAACGTTTGTTAATCTCCAGCACTACCAGAATTGTTGTCAGGCCTAGTACACTAGTCGCTTGTTTTGTTCCCTTCATTGCACCCCCCCTCCCACCTTTTTTCAATCTCCAGGACTACCAGAAATGTCATCAGGCCTAATACGATAGTCGCTTGTCTGTCTCATCTCCTACCTCCGCCTCCCTTCCTCCCCTACTTAGCATTGTCAAAAGCTCTTGCACTATCTAAAATGTTGTCAGCCCTAGTACGATAATTTTTCACATTCTTATGCTCAAGGCCTTGTAGGAATGTAATTGTATTTTCCCTTGTTCCCTCCCTTGCCTTGAAGCGCTATAGAAATAAACTATCAATCAATCAAACCCAACAGACACAAAAAAATGCCTGCTAAACGGCAACTCTATAGAAAAGAAAGATATAGAAATATAGAGCAGATAAAAATAAAAGCTAGACATATAGTCACCCACCTCTAAACGAATGTATAGAAAACATTAAAACAAAAGTCCTAGTCACCTCACTCAACAAAACTATACCAGCCACAACTAAAAAAGGTAAGGCCCCTCATGCAGAAACTAAAAGTAAAAGAGAAATGTACAAAGAAAAGCAGACCTACTAATGAACCTAACACTATTTCTACCAGTGTTAATGTAGCCACTGTAAAGCAATCCAAAAAATTAATATTACAAAAAAAGATTCCTTCATAGAGTTCTTCACAATCTTATAGCAAAAGCTGAAAAGTCAGGTGCTAGGCTTAAAAACTACTGCAGGAGACTAATCCTCGAAGCTCTAATTGACAGTGCATTTCTAATAAAGAGAACATTGTTTATATTGATTCTAAACAGAATTAAACCACTAACTAAATTAATTAATAAATTACAACATGCGCAATGTGAATATAGATACCTTTTCAAACTTATGTGAAGGTGAATGGATTCACACAAGCAGCACCGAAACATAATCCAATGAAGAGGCTTATAAACAAGAACAAAAAACAAAAAATTGCCATACACAGTGATGGTCAAGGGTACAAAAAATAGGAGACACCATTATGGCAACAGAAACCCTTATAGAAAAAATGTCCCCAACAAACTTTCAACTAAATGTTCCTTTCACCCAAACAAACTGTCCAGTGCACAAATGGACATGCAGCTCAATGTGTGGCATACACCAACAATCCTTTACATCTTTACAACAACTCCTCAATCACTATGTGAAACTAACAGACAAAAGTAAAATGAAAACTTTACAAAACATGGACTCTTGTCCAGTGCGCTGCCTGAACTTCAAGGACGTTCATTAGCCTGCATTTTAGGAACTGCTTGCAAAAGCACCTTCCACCAAATCAGAATGTTAGCAACACACCATTCTGCTATACTTAATCTTGTGCATAGACTATACTATGCAATAAGTCCTGCTGTACAACTGCAAAATGTAAATATCATTCTCCTACATTGAACAGCCAAAAAACTCCTGCAGGAAATAGAGAACAGACAAATTAAATACTTTGAACTGAAGTTGACTTATAAAATTCAGTAACTTCAGAAAACATTACTGAAAACCTCACAAACACCAACCTCCTAACAAACAAATACAAAAAGGAAATATGTAAGTTTCACAACACATCTGCTGAAATACCAGACCAAGTATGTGTCTGTTGTCGCAGAACTTTTTATGAAAATAGCACAAAAATACTAGCTATGGCATACAAAATAGAAAACAATGAGGAATCGCAAAGGTTCCAATTAGCTTTATATCCAACAGCAGAAAATAAATACAAAATAAGTAACCCCTCAATACTTTGCACGTACTGCAACACAAAGTTTGACAATAACCAAATGCCTTCACGTGCAATCACTAATAACTTAGAAATATTCCCACTTCCAAAGGCTCTCCAACAACTTAATTTGTATGAGAGCATTATAATTCAAACAGTACAACAATTTCAAGCTATAATACGCCTTCAACCAAAAACAGCCAAATTACCTCCATCGGAGTTACTAAAGTAGATGCCATTAGATCTTAAAGAACATGAAGAAACTCTAGGCGTACAATGACTCATAGATCAATCTTTGATTTAACTAGTTAATGGTGTATCATCAATCATAACTTACAGTATTGATGGTGTACCATCAAGTCATCAATCAGACGTATAGTATTATAGGAGGAAAAGATGGATGGAAAAACACATTTGGCAACAACCAGTCGACTTAAAGTTAGACAAGCCCTACAATATGTGAAAGAAAACAATGAATACTACAAAGATATAAACATACAGGAAAACGTAAGAGAACCACCCAAATAATTAAATATTCACTGGCAACTGGCCAATTTGAGCATGTAGATCATGTTACTGCAGCCACATTTTAGACCAGTATACAATTAACCCACTACACACCAAAGACAACATTGAAGATGCATTAGAAACATATGAAATGCGTCAAGGCAAAAGATCCCAAATGAGCATATGGGAAAAAAGTGTAGAAGCACGTTCTTTTCCTCTACTCTTTCCTAGAGAAAAAGGAGGGAGATATGATGAAAGGTCCACACAAATTAGTGCATCAGAATATCACTCTTTATTAATGTATTCTGAAGACCCCAGATTCAGCCAAAAAGAAGAATACATGTTCCACCTCCTGTTCGAAAGTGAACTAGCAACTGTATGTTATTGAGTTCCACACACATTAAAAACAGGCTCTAGAATTCCAAGATGACCGCGTTACTGTGAGCACCACGACCACTGAGCTCCCGACTCGCGAGGCTGTAGAAGAACGTAAAATCTGCAGCTAAGCCCTCCCCAGGCAGCGGAAAACATGGCAAGCAGCACCGGAGTCAGAGGCTAGAGGTAGCCCCTGGCCGCCCTCTCGAAACAGCCAGCCAGCGCAGAATGCAAGGAGCAGCCTGTATGGATCCCGCGCAGCAACCAGCACCACCTGGGAGAGCAGCTCCAGCCACCCAACCTCCTAGCTTCTCAGCGCTCTAAAGAGTGAGGAACTATGGCAGTGAGGGGGATAGAGGAGGAAGGAGTCACAGGGGTGGGTGCAATGAACCCTTGCCCTCCCCCAATACCGGTGGACTTCCAAAAACATAAGTGTGGCAAGTGCTGCCAAGGGAGATATAAACACAAAGGTAAATACTATACCAAATGTCAGTTTCTCTACCTTAGACCAGTTGGCAAACAAGGGCAAGTACATACCTTGATGTCTTCTGTTAGACACAGTGTAAATGGCAAATCTCCTAAAAACCATATAACATTAAAAGGGACGAAGCATCCAAGTACATCAATGATTACAATGCAATCATTGCCCTCTTGTGGAATGCAAACAATACAATACATTGCAGACAATTCCACTGCAGTTGCAAGATATGTTACAGCCTATCTTACCAAAAGTCCTCTGGGATGACATATCATCTGACAAAACACTGTCACAAAAATTGTACAGCTTCGGTAAAAAAATGCTCTCCCAAAGAGAATGCGGGTGCTACAAAGCTGAGGACCGGTATAGCCTCGTACGGCAAATCTGAACACATTATCTGGCTGAACCTTGGTCCTGCCTCATCCCGAAAAAGAGCACTAAAATCCTTCAAAGAGATAGAAACAATAGCCACAAATTATCCCAACAGCCAGGACATTTTAAAAAACAGCTTTATTGACACATACTACCCAAACAGAAGTACTGCCATCACCCAAAACAACTTGTGAAGGAAGCAGAGTAAAACTTACCAAACCCAGCCTAATTAATCATATAAAGTTATCATTTAAATCTCTACAACGAATTAAAGGTGAGCTGACTCATCCACAAATAATCAAATAAGTCCTTCTCTTAGGACTAGATATATTCACTGCAGTACGCATATACATACAGATTGCACACTCTAAAACCCACCAGAAGTGTACATATCACTAGCATTGAGACAGATTTTCAGTTATTATAATCCAACAACTTGCAAGCTTGGCCAACAGTGCATGTAACTAAATAGCCTGTACGTATTGGAAACCTAAACATGGCACTTACGAGAATTAGCATGATACAGGGTAATGAAAACTGTAGAAGGATGACAAACGTTACTATAGCAACAGCCTAATCGACACAAACTTGCTAAATCTTTTTGAGCCGACATGAAGAGACGGAGCATATTTTTTTGAGGTAAGCCCTAAGCGAGTTACGAGCTCCTGCAATATAGATAATGGGAATGGCACATCCTAAATGAAGTAATCGAACTGGAATAGGTGTTGAAGGGATTGAATACTCACAATATGCAAATTTGATGTATCGAGTGAAGAGGAATCAGTAAATTAAAACTAACGAGGAAACTGCAAACGCGCGCATTAGTTTTGTAAGCGCTCCCACATAATTGCTCAAAAACGAATGGCAATTTGTAATGTATCAATCTCATTTTCGAAAAATCACTATTTAATAATGACACCTTACTGTGGCAATATGAAACATGGCTGAAATCAACTAAGAATACAAAATCACATTACGATTAAAACCACATACAGTACTGTGTGGCAAAAAGACTGACTTTATTTACCAAGTATTTATCAAGTGGTTAAATAAACTCATTCTCTTTCAGAAGGGATTAATCCCATAAGACTACAAATTCTACTGAATCTGAATCAGATGCAATCTTTCGCTAGGTAAGGTATATACACATCTTTAAGCATTTCCACCTTTTCCCTGTACCATGTGTAACTGCCACTTGATAAACGTTTTTACGGATATACCACACAGAAAAAACAAAATAATAAGTAAAAAACAAAAGTAAAAAACAAAATATTATTGCATGATCTGGGTGGACAATGTCATTAGTGGTGAATGGGAAACAACATTTAAAAACCACTGCATCAAATCCTTCCTAAGTGAACGCACCTCCAAAGTCTTTATAGGTGACCACTCTGCAGATCCCATCCTCGTTCTATATAGCATCCCTCAAGGCTCTTGCATCTACACAGCACTCTACAACACCTACACCAAACCTCTTTTTGATCACCGCGATGCTCTAGGGATCCCTTACACAAACCTTTCAGATGACATGCAAGTCATCCTGCTTCCGATCCCAGGGAACTACGCCCATGACGTTGAAGTCATCAATCAGACTTAGAGTATTATACAGAACTGGATGGCAACCCACAACCTTTGTCTCAATGACAAAAAGACAGAGCTTCTCATTGTTGGCTACCTCCACTGGCTAAGCACCCGAGACCCATCCTATGCCTCCTTTCCTATTGATGGGACGACCATCCAGGTCTCTAAACACGTGAAGACACTGGGCATATATCTTGATGCTGAACTTAACATGTCCTGCCACATCAACGCACTTGCCTCCTCCACAGCTTACACTGCAAAGCTCATATCCCTGAATAGGAAATTCATCTCTCCCACAAATTTCCTCACGCTTGGACGGGCTGTCATTGGGAGTAAGCTTGATTATTGCAACGTGCTGTTCACCGGCACCTCTTCCAAGAACTTGGCAAAACCTCAGCTCCTACAAAATAGGGCACTTTGGGCAGCCCTCGGCCTCAATCCCCCCGACCACATCTCAGCAGCAAGAAGGTAAATTCCCTGGCATCCAATGAAAGCACAAATTGACTTTAAAACACTTCTCCTTGCCCACCGATGTCTCCACCTGAAAGCCCCCTCTTACCTCATCCCCCGAATTGCTGCAAAACCAGTGACTCGATGTGTCTCCGTTCTTCATCAAGCCACTCAGGCCCAAATTCCAATGTAAGCGATCAGGGGGCTCCAGCTTCTGCGTGACCGCTCCCGCCCTCTGGAACACTCTCCCAGATCACATCAGAAACAAACATTCACTCCTGGTATTCAAAAAAAGTCCTAAAAACCTGGCTATTTAACAAATATGCCTAACTGACTTTTATGATCTATACCGTCATCTACTGCTTTTGACTGTATTTCACCACTTGTAAAAGCACCGGGATACCACCAGGTATGGATGCTACATAAATTAAATAAATAAAATAAAAACACGCCCATTCATACAAAAGCTACACAGGAAACTATATTCTTTTATACTGGCCAAAAAATGTCATAGAATTGCTAGGAAAGCATTCTCATAGTCAAAATGCTTGGTGGGCTTGGGATCCACGGCATTAAATGATATTTCAAATGGCACACATATTTAGATGGGCAAACCCCATGACACACCCAAAGTGGTGAAGGGTGGAACAGGCTGCTACTGCTACACCCCTGCCCAGACAAGCTTGGGCTGCAATGGGATCCCTCCTGAGGTCAACACACAATACACTATTAATGGTATGTTACAAAGAGGTATTGAGGATTGGCTTTCGGTCTGCGCCCTTATCCCCCATATTCAACACATGTGGGGTAAGACACAAGAGCCTTCCATCGGTGGGCAGAGTATGGAATAAAAATATTAGCAGATAGTTACAAAGATGGTGGCCCTCTCTTATTTGAGGTATCCCATCAGAAACTGAACCTAACTGAAGGGGAAAGATTGAGGTACCAGTAGCAGTGCCACTGGGTTACTATCCTCAAGCCATAACAGGCCAGGGGAAGATAGCCCTGCTCACTTAAGTGATGAATAAGAGAAGACCTGGGAAGAGGGAGGATCTCAAAAACCTACAAGTTGCATTAGAGAAACCAGCAAGGCGATAAACTCCCTTACATGGTAAAATGGGAGAAGGAACTGGGTATGACGATATCTGAAGACACTTGGTCTCATAGCTTGTCAAGTACCCAGAAACTAAAATGCCCCACGATCAAAAAATGTTTGTACAAAATCCTAATGAGATTGTATGATACTCCCCAATGACTAAACAGCTTTACCGTCACAATCACTGCAGTGCTGGAGAGGATGCCCAAAACTGGCACAATGAGACATGTGGTGGGGATGCCCCATAGTGCACATTACTAATCTACAACTCCCCTTAAACCCTGTGATTCAGATCTCAGGCAAGTCCGGTTGAAGATGGCAATTATGGCCTAAGCGGACCGTCCACTCATAAACACAGCTATACTGACATTAGAGGAGGCATGGAAGGGATTGCAGGGTCCACAGCTCACAATCTGATGGGGCAAGGTAAAAGAAATATGGGCCATGGAAAAAAAATTGCATGTCGGAACGGCAGAATGGCAAAGTTCGGTGTAACTTTGGAACAGTTTACCACTTTTTACCAAAGCACACTAGTTAACACAAATAAAACCCCACTGTTGAAGCGTTTCACAATGCCTTAAAACAAAGCTATCAGGAGTGGTTATTGGACAATGAGATGCACCCGGTTATGTGGGATCTTGGAGTGACATGAAATGTTGTGACAATGTACCCTTGTCAAGAAATGTGCATTATAGTTTTATTAAGATTGTAAAACTTTGGAAAGATTTAATAAAGTTGAGTAATAAAACAGGTGGTATTTGTAAATACTGTCTGTTCTACTGCCATATACTTCAGGGTGGGAGATATTTACAACTGACAGTGTTCCAGCTGCCAATACCGTCTAATTGCAAGGTAGTAAACCGCCATGCAATGCTCCAATTTCTACCTCCACCAAAGAAGTGGCGATAGAAATTTCAGAAGGTTCCCTGAAGAGTTTTGAGTTATTTTTTCTGGAGTAAAGTGAAGCACAAGGGCTTCCCTTCTCTCCGGGAAATAAACCTCTTCATGGGGAGCCCCTTTGCAATTTAAAGCAGAGAGGGATTAACTATGCCCAACATGCACAGTAGTGGTATGATCCACTGCTGCAAATAATACATTTCTAGCCTCAAATGTTCCTGTTGAAGCATCACATCCTGTTCTGTAGAGAAAGATAAAACTATTTCTGCACAAATATTACACATTTTAACTGAAAAATGGGTACCATTCTGTTTTTGAGGCTGAGGATTCAGAACAGGATTTAGGACTTGCAATGACCTGAATAATGTGAAAACGTTCATCTTTTAAATGATCTCTGGCCTGGGAATTAGCCATTTTGCAGGCTGTCATAATTTCGGGTGTGAATTAGATGGCAGCTATTTTTCCTAGTTTGTGTCAAATTTTGTTTAAGGTCGAGGACAAGCATGGTGACTATAATATCCAAGTAATAAGAATTAAAGGAAGAAAGGAATGAAGTCTCGTTCATGAACTGATATTCCCAGACAGTGCGGAATGGACTGGTATGCTCAAATTATGCTGAAAAATATGAGTCATGGTGATAGGACCATAGCATGGGGGAGAGGGTCAGACAGTCACAATATTAGAAAGCCCAAAGGAAGATCAATGGTGTCAACGGCTTTCTGGATGGAGAAACAACCCCCATTAACTGAGATATACACCACTATTTGCATATTGGTTTGATACAACACAGCATTTGAAGGGCAGACACTATGCTGTGAGAAAGCTCAGTGGGATGAGCACTCTCTGCTGCAATCTGAGTGTGATCTGCAGATTGCAGGTCCAAATCCCAGCAAGGCCAACTCAGCCTTTCATCCTTCTGAGGTCGATAAATGAGTACCAACTTTGGTTCCGGTGATATTATGTATAAATATGTTCTCTGCAAAGCGCTTTGGCGAAAGCGCTATATAAATAGCGCATCATTATCATTATCAAACCATATTGCAAAGTCACATTAAAGCTACCAGACATTTGAACCTAGTCATGTTAGAGAAAAAACTGGGAGCTAAATAATAATGTCTTTCTTTTTTACTTTATTTTTTTTAGTTTCTTCTCAAGAGCATAGGTTACAAGCATGCTTAAGAAAACCAATGTAGTATACCAAGCATTCTTCTTATAGTCAGTGTTCATTTCTTTCATACATAAGTTCTTGAGTATAACAATTAAACAATTAATTCCCCCCTTACTTTTCCATTATTCCCTTTTTAAACCTATTTATTTTTCCTTTGGCAATATCGTATTTCAAACCTAGTAATTGCTACATAACATTTCTTACAACATAGTCCTATTTACTCTTGCTATCGTGTATTGTCCTGTATCTACTGGGTTTTCCTTTTTGTTTCCTTTTTTGCCCCCCTAGGTCTTCCCTCTTCCAAACCCTCAACCCACCACGGCCATCTCTACTGAGTTCTTAAGTCCTTTGTTGCCTCCTTCTGGTTTTCTCGTCGTGCTGTCTCTCTCTCCTGTTCTGAGTTGTTAGGTGATCGATATATTTCTGAGGGTCCATGGTTTATAGAAATGGGCTTCCCTGTCTCCGACAAAGTCTCTAAAAGGGGACCATATGGACAAGTATCTCTGGTATGTCCCTGTTCTTATGGCAGTTACCTTCTCCATTGCCATTACTCCCCATATTTTCACCCACCAGCATGGTGTCGTCGGGCCCTCTAGCGTTTTCCACCGTTGTGCCAATGTCATTTGTGCTGCTGATAGCAAGTGTGTTATTATAGTGGCCATGTGTCCCGATGCCGTGTATAAACACTCTGCCTCCGAATAATGTCTTACTTATATAGCGCTACACATCCATAGGTCTCAGAGTACTGAAATAACAGAAGACATTATTATCCCCCGGAGTGGTACTCAATATATCGACCTCAGAAGCATGAAAAGCTGAGTTGACCCTGCTGGGATTCAGACCTGCCACAGCAGGCTGTGCACAGATATCAGGGGTGAGCGCTTAGCTCACTGTGCTATCTGACCGGCAGAAAAGTCACCAATAAGTTTACTGTCTGGCTTAGTGGGTGTAAATAGCAAGGGCACAGAAACTCAAAAGGTAGGAAAGATGCAGCAGAGTGCAACCAAACAATCCATATTTATACAGGAGGCCATCGGAATTAAAGAGATGTGCAAATGGTTTTAAAAAATAGGTGATATTTAGAGCCATGATTTCGCAAAGAGGATGGCAATGCAACCTTCGGGCTAAAACTAACAATTACAATGTAAAAACAAGGTGCTTTGACTCAGAAGATAGTTTTTCAAAAATCCAAAACCAACCCTATTTCAGGGACTGAGAAAAATGACTACCTAAGGGCTTAAAATATCATCAATGAAACTTGTGTTTGCCAAACAGTTTGCCATGCTCTGACAAACTCGAAATTGAGATGTATTTGATATGGGAGTGGGATAATCAGGAACAAAATGAACAATAGGGATGGTACTGTATTGAAAACTCTCATTAAGTATCCAACTTCTTCAAAAATAAACTGATAACCGCAATCCGTGGGAAAATCAAAACATTGATAGTGGTTCGCCTTCTGGGACTTGACATATGAAAGCGTGATTGCAAAATCAGACTTTGCCTACTGTATGTGTACAATAAAGATCAGAAATCTCAATTGGAGTATCTTAATGGGCATGCTTTTAAAGTGCATATAAGGAAAATGAAAGAGTCTGAATTTGTTCTGAATTTATTCTCAGTAAAATTGGCACTCAATGCAACCAAGAAAATATATTTATGTTAAGATTTTTACAAAGTACCTTTGGTCCTCGTTGTCCATTTGTCTTCCCCATCAGTTTTTCGTCATCCATTTCACATTGTTCCAGAAGGTCTAAAATATCTTCTTCCTATAAACGTAAATTAATTCCCATTAATCCACAAGCCATTTTCATGAAACATAATTGTGTGATTGTTATGTTGATCAGTGGAGTGCCCACTTTGACGCTTTCTGTATTGCTTGCTTGCAAGGTTCACCATATGTTGACAGAGATTTCAAAGGTTGCGCTCCAGCTCTTATTTTCTTATTCAACAGCGTAGAATTGTTTTCTGTCACTGGAACCATAATGGATCTTACCACCAAATAGATGCATCTTTTTTGTTAATTATTTATACAAATGCTTTGGTTTGCGTAAAACCTTTCATTCAATGCCTTTACAAGTAACTAAAATTAAGATCAGAATTACATATAATTTTAAAAAGAATGGAAACATTCTTCTGATTTAAGTACAACGCTTTACCACTTTTATAATAGAATATATTCAAGGAGAGAAAAAAGAAATACATCTTTTTATCTAAATATACATAAAATGTAATTCATGATAGGTTCATGATAAATTCATTCCATTATCACTATGTGCTAGCCCGAGCATCAAGTAATCCCAAAAATGCATGGCGGCTAACATCAAGAAGATTTAAGAACCTCTTAATAATCTGTACCAGAATGACTCTAAAATCTGGTCCTTTCTTTCATTACATGTTTTATTTTATTAAAGTGTTAATAGTTACAAATATCACCTTATAACACTGTTATGCATGAGAAATTCAAAAAACCTATAAACATAATAGCATAATACACTGTTACATTTCATACAAACTGTTATAAAATCTTATTATAAACATCTTTTAAATTCATAATTAATTATAAAAATATCTTTCAATTGCAGTTTATTACTATAACGAATAAGAAGCACTGTACCATTAAATGCAATCATTCCTACCTCAAAACAATAAAAAAAAGCATGATCAACTACACTCAAACTGCATAAATCATCTTACTTCAATTTAAAACATTCACTGGAGAATATAAAAGCCCATGCCTGATCGTCTGCCAAGTAATTCATATTAATAAAACCATCATAACCTTTCCTATATTAATCAATGAGCATAGCATAATCAGTAAGATGTTGAGGTGTTTCTAGCTCTTTTAACAGATGCAGCACAAGCATTAATGCCGAGGAATATATCACCAGATCAAAAGTAGGACATTGGGCCAAACGAAGTTGGAGAAGAAACCTTCTAACCTTAGTATCATTGATCCTATTTAAAAGGGGCATTGATAACGAAACCTTAATTTACATAGCTGAGATATGCAGATTCCATGGATAGTAGCAACGTGTTATTTCTATCCCAAATAAGGTGTTCAGTTTTGTGTTGTTTAATGCAAGTCCTAGGTTAATGGGACTGGGTAGAGTGAGGCAATATCCTCATAATAGGATGTGGCCGCCATATTCCATGCTTGTAGGGCCTTTAAGGGTTATTTAATATGTGCCTTAGCTGAGAATTGGAGTAGATCGATGTATAATTTTTCAGAAAATGTATACATCTACTCCAATTTTTCAGCAATATCATTTAATTCATCCTCTAGTGCCATTATCGAGGTAACACCATGACCATTTGTTGATGTGTTAGTTGTGTAGAATCAGAAAAGGAGCTGAGAGTAGAACATTGTTGATAGTTAAAATCACCCACTATTCAAATCTGTCCTCAACGATGTGTATACAACCATTCATCCATAAGGTCCTCTACATAAGTAATAATACAGTGTTAGTGTGTATATTTCCCGGAGGATTATAAATATTCACCAACAATAGCCATTGCCAACAAGAATTTACACCAAGATTAAGCACCACAGCAATCACATTTTCAATCTGACCCTTACATTTCTGTTCCTCTACCAGCATGGATTTCTTAGTACCTATAATTAGCCCTCTATACAGTCTTCCTGCATCACCTTTCCTAGCTAATATTTGACAAATCTGGTATCCATCCAGCAAGTAGGTTTCAGTCATCCAAGTTTCTTGGAGACAAAATAAATCACTAGTCAAAATATCTTAGGCCCTGTGATGAACCATATATAGTTTTTTATGTATTTTTTTATTTATATTTATATAGCACGCAGACAGCTCAGGGGCATTGTGGCGCTGTTACTTGCAGGATCTTAGTTACAGGGGGTACATGATTGGTAGCAGTTGTTGGCACATTATGATTGCTACAAGCAGATTAGTCATTACAGCTCATGCATCTTTGGTTATTACATTACAGACAGTTGATTGGCAAACATGGTGCTGCGAGAGACCTTATGTGAAGAGGATGTTTTTCATAGCTTTCCGGAAGGCAATGAGGGAGGGCTCACCTCGGATTGTGGGAGGTAGGGCATTCCAGTGTGATGGTGCGAGATAAGAGAAGCTGGATCCTCCTCCTCTGGCTCTTTTTACTAGTGGCACACAGAGCATGTTGGTATATGGTGACCTGGTTGGCCTTGTGGAGGAGACTGGGTGGATTCTTTGTGAGAGGTAGACCGGGGCGGGGAGGTGGATGCACTTGTGGGTCAGTGTCAGAGCTTTGAAGACAATTCTTTCCTTTATTGGTAGCCAATGCGCTAATTTTCCGGTCTCAGAGATGTGTTCTCTTTTCTCAATACCTTGGGCAGCACGGAGGGCACTATTCTGTATGATTTGTAGCTTTTCCAGGTTTTTGTTGGAGGTTCCTAGGAAGAGTACATTGCAGTAATCTAGCCTGGAGCCGGTGATTGATCTGGCTATGTTTGTGCAGTTCTCTTTGGAGAGGAAGGGTCTGACTGCGTTAATTAGTTTGGCGTGGTACGCGGCTGAGGAGGCTATTGCGTTGACTTGTCGGTCCATGGAGAGGTTGGAATCCAAGTAGTCACCAAGAGTTTTGACCGAGTCTGAGACAGGTATTTTGATGGTGTTGATAGTGAAGTGGCTGAATTGGGAGTCTAGATTTTTTAGCGTGTCGGGGGAACCTACCAAGAGGAGTTCGGTCTTGTCGGAGTTGAGGCATAGTCCATTGTCTGCCATCCAGGCTTGGATGGTGTTGTAGAGGTTGTTGAGGGTCAATGAGTCAGTGTCATAGTTGCCAGTGAGGGTGAGGAGGATCTGGGTATCGTCAGCGTAGTTGGTGTAGGAGATACCCATGGCGTCGAGGATGAGGGGTCATGTGAAGATGTTGTAAAGAGTGGGGGAGAGGCAGGAGCCTTGGGGCACACCACAAAGGATGATGTTGGGTGAGGCGTGGGCTAAGTCGGAGAATACTTGCATGGTTCTGTCTTGTAGGAAGGACGTGATCCATGCTGTGGCCTCTGGGGAGAATTTAGCAGTGGAGGAGAGGTGGTGGCATAGGACGTCATGGTCTACGAGGTCGAAGGCCGCTGATAGGTCAAGGAGTAGGAGAAGTTCTGGTGTGCCCATGTCTCTGGCGTCATCCATCTGGTTTTTCAAATCAAGTATCGCGGTTTCAGTCCCGTGTTTGCGGCGGAAGCCAGATTGTCGGAGACCTAAGAGTTTATTCTCTTCAATGAAATGTTGAACCTGCAGATAGGCTGCTTTGTCCAGTATTTTGAGGAGGAATGGGACAGTGGTGATGGGTCTATAGTTGTTAGGGGAGGTGGGGTCAAGAGTTGTTTTTAATAGAGGGCGGACCCAGGCTTCCTTATGGGAGGCGGGGACTTTCCCAGTGGCAAAGGAGGCATTGACAAAGGCTGTCAGGAAAGGGGCTAGTGCTTTGGTGCAGGCCTTGACGATGGTAGCTGGGCATGCATCACCTTTACAGTTAGAGGGTTTGATATTCCTCATTATGTTGATGATGTCTTTTTGCTGTATGGGTTTGAAGGAGAAAGGTTGGGGGGGTCGGAGGCTGGCGGGGGGATAGGGATGTGTGTGTTAGGCATGGCTTGTTTAGTGGCTAATATTTTCTTTTGGAAGAGGTTCAGTTTGGCTTGCATGGCAGTTTGTATTTTGTCGCACCAGGCTTCGTCTTTGGTGAAATTCTGGGGGGCAGGAGTGGGCGACTCTAGCTACCTGAAGATGGCGAAGATTTCTTTAGTGCTGGATTGGGCCTCCGAAATTCTGGATTCAAAATATTTTGCCTTTGCTTGGGTGATTGCGTATTTGTATTTGGTAGAGAGGGCTTTGAAGATCATCTTATCTTTGTCCGAGTGGGATGTTTGCCATTGTGTGAGTGCACCCTTTTTCTCGTTGCGGAGAGTGAGAAGGTCTGGGGTGAACCAGGAGTTGGAATGGGTGGTGGGTTTGGATTTGCGAGGTTTCAGTGGGCAATGGAGTTGATGGCTCCTTTAATGGCACTGTCATATGCTGTTGCAAGTATTTCTGGGTCTGTGGAGAAGGGAGGTCTGAAGGCTGGATCTTGGAGGAAAGGCAGTAGCCTTTCTTTAGTGAGCTGACGGGAGCTTCTTGCGAGGCAGGTTGGCAGGGGTTGGGGTGCCGGGGTGGAGTGGCTGGTGGTGGGGATGGTGAAGGTGATGATACGGTGGTCAGACCACGGGGCGGGCGTGTTACCAGTGATAGTGAGTGGACAGTTGTGCTGTGCAATCCAGTCGAGAGTTTGTCCCTGGGTGTGGGTAGGGCTGAAGATGGTGTTTTTGTACCTTAATGCCTTGAGGGCTGAGTCAAGGGATTTAGCTGCTGGGTCCTTGTAGTCAAGGAGGCCTAGGTTGACGTCCCCAAGGAGAATAGCTTTAGAGTGTTTTTTGAGGTTATCAGAAAGGATGTGGATGAGAGAGGCTTGAAAGTCTCCTGTTGGGCCTGGAGGGCGATAGACAAGGTGAACAGCAATGGTACAGTGGGGAGAGTGGTTGATTTTGGAGGTAGTCAATGTTGTTGTGCAGGGATTTCTCTATCCTTCTGATGGAAAGAGAATCTCGAGCAATGATTGCTACACCTCCACCTTTGGATAGGCGATCTTGTCTCGTGATGGAGTAGCCCGGAGGTAGTGCAAGGGAGAGTGCCGGACCGGAGGCTTCATGTAGCCAGGTTTCTGAGATCATGAGCAGATCAAGATCATGGGAGATTATGAGGTCATGGATGTCCAGAGCGTGAGCATTAACAGACCTGGCGTTGATCATGGCGCATCTGAGATGGGGTTGTGTAACAGCTAGAGGGGGGGAGAGGGGAGCGAGGCAGAGGTGGTGGGCGCATGGGGCAGTACATTTGGCATAGTAGCATTGAGAGTGGTGGTAGAAGATTTGCCTAACACAGATTTTGCATTGGGGGGCACATTTTCAGTGGTGGTGGACATGCATGGAGTAGCAATTGGCACAGTAGTATTCCAAATGGTGGTAGAAGATTTGCCATATGGAGTCATCACTTATCCCCAGCCTAAAATCTCCTCCCATGTCGTCAGGGGAAGGCAGCCCCTACCTGACCCCGACCCTGGGGGTGGATCATATGGGAGCAGATGGCTGTCGGGGAGAAGAGGTGATTCCAACAGGAGAGATGCAGTATTCTTCCTTATTTGGTGAAGACTCTTTAATTCCAGAATCACGGATGGCATATTGCCATTATTCAAAACCCTTCAGTGGTGAAGCCCTGAAACTCACTTCTACCAAACAGAACTCTATTCACTTACGTTCACATAAGACCTCTAAAAGACTTAACATCTAACGTTTATAATGAATGTAATTTTAACAAAAGTGTGCAAAAATGCAATATAAAACTGAATAAAAATCCTTTGGACTCTAAGTCCCAGAAAGCCCCAAGTACTGAGATGAAGAAGAGGAGTCAATAGGGAATGAAAGTGATACCAAGTACAATGTGCGGTCTAGTTTTCAGGTTCGCAATCAGCTCCGTGGGACATTTAAACGCTGAAAAACACCTGAAAACAAGTAGGAGAGGTGAGGAGAGCTGCAGAGGGCGCGGAGTGGGAAGGGAACCTAGAACCAGAGGACGCTTCAAAGAGATGAAGCGTCGAGGGAGAAGAAAATGCTTACCAGCAATCTGGAGGCATAGCAGAGGGGAGGAGACAAACACTAGTTAAGTGATAGTGGGTGCCCTGGAGGGACCGCTATAAGTGAGCCGGTCCTGAGGAGTGGCAATGGTTCCATCGGCAAAAGAGTAGAAAGCTGACATGGGAACCGGAGAGGGCTCTGCATGAGAGGGAAAAACTCTTCGCCTCAGCTGCACATTACACCATTAAGTCAACCCAGAAGAGTTGGGGGCCCTGGGACGAGCAACAAGCTAATGAACACTTGGGCAATTATTCTGAATATCAACCAAGTAGAATTAAAGGGCAAAAGTTGTACAATTCTCCTTATATCAGAAGTCAATTTGGGGAAACCTGTAACCTGCATTGCCATAAGCCAAGAGACACTAAAGAAGAAACAAAAGGGAAAAAGTGGTACTGTTCTCCTTATATGAGAGGTCAATTGGGGGAAAAGTGGAACAAGCACTGACAAAAGCCAAAAGATATTAAGAAAGAAGTTTACAGACATAACTTGAACAAACCCCTTCATGTGGGATATCACTAAGGGGGAAGTTGGAGTCAACAAGATATAATCAGTAAAGAAGTGCAACTGTGCTATATTTTAAAGGAAAGTGAACATTTTAGAAAATACCTAGTGAAAGATAAGCATCAGGCAGTGAGCCCTTTTTGGAAAGAGATACCTGGCACCAGAGTAAACAAGGGGATCTGCGAGAACCAAAAGGGGGCAATTCCTGGCAGTGGAGTACACCAGGAATCCATAGAAAAGAAAGGAAAGAGACATTGAAAGATGCCTGGCAGGAGAGTACACAAGGATATTTAGAGATTCAGTTGAGAAATTCCTGGCAGGAGAGTATAGCAAGAAATCACATTTTTGAACAGATGTGTGAAAGAGATACATTAAAATGTGAAGCAATTGTTGAAGTTACAAAGATTTGATTTTCCTTCCTGAGAAAAGTGTTCTATGAAAAAGACATTTGGTTTGCCATCCTGAGAAAAGTGTTCTACGAAAGGCATTTACTTTACCAATGTGAAGAAGATATTTTGTGAAAGAGACATTTCCATTAACTTGAATAGAACGTTGTTGGAACAAAACTTTCAATTGTTTTGCTTAATTAGTTCAGAGGAAGAGAACCAACCCCTGGACACAGGGATTGCTTTGTTGGAATTACACCTTTGAACTTTTAAACACTTTTGTGGAGTTGGAAACATAGACATTTACCTTGCACCTTTTGATTGTTTATGTTAGTGTGAGGGTCACATATATTTTGGACACAAGGTCAGCTTGCTTTAGTTTTAGATTCATAGGTAGGGACACTCATATTAGGATAGGGACAGATAGGCCTTTATCCAAACCCCTTTTTTGTTGGAGCCAAAACATTGAGTGTTCCAAGATAGTAGCTGCCTGCTCTTATTTTCAGTTCAGCTAAATCATGCATCCATATCATAGCAGCGTTCCTGAGTGTAGCTTAAGGACATAGCATGGCTCATGTCATGCATTACTTTGAGCGGCCGTTTAAGCTTATCAGCACTAGTATAAACTTGTTTACCTTCAATAGCATATCCCTTGCCATCAAGTTCACAAGAATGAGACATGGCCAATTCTGCTATGATGGGGGACACAAAATGTAAAATAGATCAACTATCCTCATTAGTGGATCGGGGGATTTCCACCCACACTAAGTCACTAGATGTAATCATCTGGAGAGGCATACAGGATTGAAGTAATGATCGAATGTTATGCAGCTTCAGGAACAGGCTTGAAGTAGTTGCTTGTATTTCTGTGATCGTCACTGCCTTTGCTGAATATTTGATTCCCCATTGGTCTTCAAATCTTCTATGTGGTGAGTTAGGCAAAGCAGTGGATGATAAACACATCTTCTCCATTCTATTAGAGTGCAACATGCTCATCTGGCACTATGTGCGATGAGTGGATTGAATGAGAGTCAGATTCCCCTGAGCAAGTGGTTTTCTTCTTTAACCAGATGTGATGAATGCGGCAGATCCCTGACTAAAACCATAGCTAAAGTATCATGCAAGGTGGCCAGGGAAAGCAAAACTCTTCCTGATCCTGACCTTGGGTGTGGTGTACTGCGAGAGAATCACCTGGGAGGAGATAAGGTCCAGGGCGGTGAGGAAATCTGTGGAATGAGACACACTATGTATCTTTAAAGGGAAGGACCTTTTAAAGGTACTGAGAAATGTAATGGCGTATTGTCGTTATGATGTGTCTGAACCACACATTAAAGCTGTTGTTGTGAGAAAAACTGGTGTGACATATTTAAATATCCCCAGGAAGGAAAGAACATTTGAGACTTTCAAGGTTAAAAATCCCCCTTACTCCCATAGGTGCAGTGGCCGGAAAACTATAAATGATGCTTTAAATTAAATGAACTGCGTTCTCCTTTTCAAATATACTCTTATACATTTTCTTTAAATGCATTTAGGAGAAATAGATCTGCATTTAATAGTAAAAATCTGATAAGGAAACCTATTTCTATTGATTGGGACTACACGTCCCATAATCCTCCAAGTACCGGGACGAGGAAGAGGGCCAAAGAGCAATGTTGCAGGAGTAGTCATCTTATTAAGCATAATGACCTATATCTGAAGGTGCAGGCCATTAGATGGATTTGGAGCTGGAAGAGCCACAGCAGTGCCAGCAGCAGAGCATGTTGTTGACAATCCAAGCAGAAGTCAGTGGGAAGAAGGTACGCCGGGACTTTGACCAAGCAGATATCAGCAGCCTGTCCTCAGAGGGTCCTGTCCTCCCCTAAATCTGACATGCAGAGGTTGCGAAGCAGAAGGCGCGAAGGAAGACTGCTGTTGCCCATTTGAACCTGATTGCAGAGATTGCGCAGCAAGAAGCGTGCCGGATCCTGTAGCTGGAAGCTAGCATACAGCCGAGAGTCTCAAGAGCGAGAGGAGCTGCATGACTGTGTTGCGGATATGAAGACATCTTCACCAAGGAAGGGTGCATGCCTAAGTGAAGCCAGAAACAGTTCAAGTCCTGCAGCACGTGAAGGGAGCAAGACAGAAGCCAGTGAGTGTTACTGAGCGTTCTGAGCCCTTGCACGAACAAAGGCAGGCAACTGTAGCCAAGCAGACAATGGGAAATTGCAGAAGTAGCACTCACATAGCACTCACGTGCGAACTTCTTTCAGAGCGCTTGCGTAAGAGTAAAACACTCTGAATTCAGGTTCGGTGGGATGCTTTTAAAGCAAATCTAAAGGGGAAAATAATAGCAATTAAAGCGAGAAGGGACCAGGAATTAAGATTAAAGGAGACCCACCCTGGAAGAGGGATTAAAAGGGATAATGGCTAAAATGGGGACGAACCAGTCCCCAGCCACCAAAAGGTCGTACAAGGAGGTCCGGGGACAATTAGACTTAATTCAGAATAGAGCAGAGGAACGTACTTTATTACACCTCAGGCAAAAATACTATATTAAAATCAATAAGGCAGACTGTCTACTGGCGAGAATGCTAAGGAGGGAAGAGAAGGATAAAACAATCCTGAAAATCAAGGTGGGGGGACCAGCGCCAACATTGAGGAGATCAAAAACGAGTTCACCCAATTCTACACCTCTCTCTACGCCTCGAACAATCCCTCACTGGCATCCCAGCAAGAATACCTAGACAAAGTAAATCTAATCCGCATATCCGGAGAGGAGAGTGGAACGTTAGAAAGGGACATAACGGAGGATGAAGTTAGGGCCGCAATCAAGTCCGTACCTAGTAATAAATCGCTGGGCATGGATGGGTATGTGGCAGAATTCTACAAAACCCATAATGTAACAGTGATACCGCAACTCACTACCCTCTTCAACCAAATAGGTATGGACAGGGCTACTACAAGATCAATGGAGGAGGCGAAAGTCGTTCTCATTCACAAGAAAGGCAAGGACCCCACTGACTGCGGCTCATACCGCCCCATTGCTCTGAGAAATGTGAACTCCAAAATCCACGCCAAGATTTTGGCGACAAGACTTGATCACCTAATTCCAAAACTAGTCCACCCAGAACAATCAGGCTTCGTAAGGGGCCGCCAGACTGGTGATAATGTCAGGAGACTGGTCCACCTAATAGAAAAGGCCCACAAGAAGGTAATGCCCAGGCTTCTCATCGCGGTTGACGCAGAGAAGGCTTTTGGCAGAGTGGAGTGTGGATTCCTCTTTGCAATCATGCAGAGAATAAGCTTCGGACCCAGATTTCGGCACAGGGTTACGGCCAATTACCGTCACCCAATCCTGTGCCTATCAGTGAATGGACAAATCACAGAGCCAGTGAGGGTTGAGAGGGGTACTAAAAAGGGGTGCCCGCTATCCCCAATTCTTTACGCGCTCCACCTGGAACGTTTCCTGGAAGCGGTGAGAGCCAATGAGGATATAACGGGAGTGCCCTTCATAGGGAGACCCCACAGGATCGAAGCATTCGCTGATGATATGATACTCTCCATCATTCAACCAGAGACTGCCCTAACGGCAATAGAAAGGGAATTTGCGCACTTTGGGGCAGCAGCGGGTCTTAAAATTAATGCCTCCTAGACAGAAATCCTCAATCTCACCATCTCGATGGCGAACGCCACTGCTCCCCAAGCACGCTCTCCCTATAGATGGGTCGACCACTCTCTCACCTACCTAAGTATAAAGCTGGCCAAATCAACTTATCAACTATACCAGGTCAACTACCCGCCTCTACTGGAGAAACTTAAGAGCAAACTGATCGACTGGGGTGTTAGGGAGAATTCTCTCTTTAGGCTGAATTTCCTAACCTAGTCAGTCCCCCAGCAGCTTTGCTGGATTTCTGGAGTTTGTTTTTTTCTCCTGCCAAGAGTGAAACTCTTTTTCTCCCAATCTTGGACATGATTTATGTTCCTTTGACTGTTAATGTGTTTTATGGGCTATGGGGTCCTTTACTCCATAGGGTCTCATGTGTTTTTACTATGTGTGTTACACAGCACCCTCCGTGCAGTGACACAGGGGTGTCATAGTGACACCCCACCATGGACTCCATACCCTAGGACTGACTACTGTCTCCCAGGGCATGTAAAGTCACCATTGGCTTTACTAGTCCCAAATTATTAACAGAAACCAGTACAAACCATCATATTGTGGACGTACTGGTCGGGGCAATTAGATTTCCCCGGGGTCTGTTAGTCGAGGGGGCACATCTCCGTCCCCCCTGATCGAGATTTGGCTGGTGGCAGTGGATACTACTTTTTATATTCGACCGCGAATATTTCCCTATGGGATTTTCCCATTGTTCGAGGCTACCAACTTTAATTATTTAATTCTCATAGCCTCGAACATACCGCCGGTTTATTTATTTAATATTAATTCGCCGGTTGGTACTCGATTCTAAAATGGCATTTGTGTTCTCTTTTGTGACTCCAACCCAAGTCGAGCCCTTTGTTCCACTTTTTGGCTAGCTTCTCCACAGAAGCCTCCAAAAGTGGTGCCACTCTGTCTGGGTACCACAGGGGATGTGGGAGGGGGTTTAGGCACCCTGGACTGAGTTACCTTGGTAATTCAAGTCGCACTCTTGTGTGATTGGCCCAAGTGGTGAGCCGGCCGGCTCACCACTTAGCATGTTTGATTGACAGCTAGGCTGAGTGAATGGGGGTATGCTGCATAAAAGCAGGGCTTTGGGGACTGGAACTTCAGAAGTCGCCACAGGACCTGAGAATCCGATGAGGGAGAAGCTGAGCCGACCTACCACGACGACACGACCGGTGGAGCCCTGCGGAACCGACTCACCACTTCCCGATGACAGAGAAGATCTCCCGGCTGGAGAGGCTTCTTCCCCTGACTGGTGGGCACAACCAGTTTACCTTCTTTTCTTCGCACCCCAGACAGGCTTGTGGTCGAATTGCCCGTGCCAAGCACCCCGGCAACCGGATAGCCACTTACCACTGGACCGCGAATCAAAGGACCGCTCCTGTCTTCCTCCCCGACGAGATCCTCTCTTCCCCCGGACGAAGCACCGACTTGCATCCGCTGCCAGGAACAACTGCCCCCGCTGGAGTATTCTCACCACTTTAAGGTACCGTGTCCGCCAGGACTCCCTTTCTAAAGATTGCTACAAGGTAATAATAACCCCTTAACCTTCTGGACTGGGCTGGCCGCCTTGACCCTCTAACTGGTCCCTTTCTTTGGTCCAACTCCTTTTTGAACCGTTACAAGACTTTTGTGCACTGCAACCGTGTGACCTTGGAAACATATTTCGTTTTGATCCTCTTAAAGCGGATCCGGCCTACTGACTCTAAACTCACGGTGTTACTTTGCCTTCCTCTCTTGTTGTGTTCGTGAAAAAGTGTTGGGATCTGTTTCAATTTATTCTCTGCTTTTCTCTCCCTTTTAAAACCAAATGATTAGAGTGCCATCTACGTTAAGCGCTCACCGCTGTCTGAAAATAAGTGGGGCTTTACTTAAGACTTGTCTAATATTCTTCTAAGGGAGTGTATATTTTTTAGTGACCGTGTTTTTGAATTGCTTACTATTAGTGCCTGTGTGTTTTTCTAGATGTGGTTTTAAATAAATAATTATATCTCTTTTACACCAAGCCCTGGTCAGTGTTTACTTGTTCTATTTTGTTCTTTTGACCTATTGTGAATACTCTGTATACTGTCTAACTCTTCTTGAGGGAAGTCTGACTGCTCAGCCACAGCTACCAAGTGAATCTGTGTGGTACAGACTGCTACCAAGTGGGTTTACTGCCAAACACCTGTAGTCTTAAATCTTTTGCGGTGGTCCCAGAGGGAACTGCACAGGTTTCTGCCTAACATGGGGTCCGCTGGCTATCTCATGGTTGGGCCGTATCAATGGCTTAAAAATGGTGGTCCTCCCACAGTTGCTGTTCCACTTCGCTGTCCTACCGGTCTACGTCCCTCCTGATCTGTTTACGGCCCTAAATAAAATGACCAGTAAGTTTGTGTGGAATAATAAAACCCCAAGAGTAGACTCCAACGTGATGAGCGCCTATGGACCGAGGCGACATGGGCCACCCGGACTTTAGGGCTTACTACAGAGCTGCCCAAGTGAAAGTGATCCTTGACTGGCAGATGATGACCGGGGAAAATATGGAGACCTATGGATAGGGCGGTGGTGGGGGAAGATCTCGAGGGAGTCCTGTGGATGCCCAGGGGGGATAGACCAACCCGAATGTATAGCAGTACAGTCCTTGCGGCAGTCGGCCGCACTTGGGACGAAGAGGTGCAGACGGTCCATCTCACAACATACCCATCACCTTACACACCGCTCTTTGGCAATACGCAATTCAACCTGGGATATAAAACAACCACTTTTGACACATGGCAACAGAGGGGATGCATTTGTGTTTGAATGTGTTCATGTTTATAAAAAATGCCAATAAAAACTTAAATAAAAAAATAATTATAAACTCTGAGGTAAAGGTCATCAGATGAGTCTATTATGAAGCAGTTGTTGTCAATGAAGCACTGAAGTTAAGTGACCGAACATTGAATTGTGAGTTTGAAGGGAACAAGCATTGCCCAAGCCAAGAGTGAAACAGGCATGAAGCAAGCATTATCCTAGGGCAAAAGAGTACAAGCGTTGCCCTAGGCCAAAAGAATATAAGCATTGCCCAAGCCGAGAGTTGTGCAAGTTTTGACTTCAGCCAAAAGAGACTAAAAACAAGCATATAATTCCCTAAAAGTTGGTCTAACTCATATTACTAAAGTCATAAGGAAGAAAAGTAGAATTGTATCATTAAGTGCAAACTTTGTTGTTTTTGTGTTAGAAAGACAAAAGTGGCAAAAGGCTGCCTTTTTGACAAAGTGGTTTTTGAGAAGAAGAGTGCCTTGCTTACTTGGAAGTGTTGAGGGGCACTTAAGTGAAGCTTATCTTTTCTGAAAAGTGGTTCAAACTCTCGAAGTTGCAGACTGTTGAAGCTGTGATAAATCTTTTGTTGTCAGTAGATTTAAACTTCAGAAACCCAGTTGAATGTGTAACACTATGGGGCAGGTAAGTAGACACGCATGGTGAATCCTTACAGAAGTTAACCGGGTATGAGAATTATCCTCGTGGAAGAAGTAGTGCTGTTAGGTCATCTTGACAAAGATATAAACTCTGACTCAAAGTTATAAAAAGACACTTGAGCAGTGCAACCAAGAGGTTGTGTTCTTTTACCTTGCCCAAAGTTGTGTTTCTTGAATCTGACAAGGAATTCAATTTCTTCTATGGCATTTCTAAGTTATGGAAAAGCATTGTGACCCAGAACATCATTGATGCTGTTTGATGAAGTGGAAATTACTATTTAAAGAAGAAGAATATATCTTTCTGTTGCTTGAACATTGTACAACGGAACTTCCTTTTTGATAACTAAGCACTAAGCTGTGACTTTGTGGCAAAATTCGATTTAATTGTTTCTTTATATTGAACATTGAAACTGAACGCAACTTGAAACCAGGAGAAGGGGAGCTCATCCGGGCTAGAAAGAGAGACTGAATATATGAGAAATATCATTGTTGATGTTTGTGGTGAATTGCCATATATTTTCTTGTGTATTTTATGCTTAAGTGAGAGGGCCAGATATCCTTTGTTAGAGTGTTTCCTTTAGTTTTTGATAGGCAGGCTAATCCTTGTCAGGGTAAGGACAGTGAGGCGTTTGATGAAATGTATGATTTATTAAAAATGGCTCATTTTGAGAAGTCATCCAAAATCTGTCTGCCTCAAATTTCTGACCCCTCACACCATGTCTCCATCATTTTGTTTGGAGAACCTTGCTTAGCCTTCTCCGAGGTTGAAGTAGTCTTGGCAATTGGCAAAAGGCATAGGTGTGGGAGCAATTTCAAAGCAATTGGCAGTTTTAAAACATGTCTGGGCATGAAACAAGGCAGTGGCAAGCGATTGTGCCGTAAATGAGGGTGTCTTCCCCTTCCCAATTGCTGGAGTTGTAATAGTGTTGGCATTTCTCTGCTTATAAGTTCTCCAGTTGTGTGTGAATCAGTCGCTTAGGGGGCTTACCTTCAAGAGCACGATTGTTGTGGTTATTACTTAAGGTAGCCTCCATATTGCAGAGACCATGCTCATAAGGTTCTTGAATAGGTAGGCTATTAGTGTCACAAGCACATATATTAGGTGCTTGAGTCCGTGTAGCCACAGCAACATGAGGTCTTATCTGTTTGACTGCTGCTGGGGCTAATGTCGCAGCGCCTGCTTCAAGGACTGTGTCCGCCAAGACCAAGAGTCCATCTTTCATAGTTTGCTGTTCTTTATGTAGATTATTACAAAGAGCAAGTAATGCCTTCGACATAACCATCATTTCATTATCTGCATTAAACTCATCTTGCGATGAGTCAGCTGTTAAAAAGGATGAACTGTGTGCTGGTGAAAAAGCATATATGCTCTTAGCGATTCTGAGTTTGATAAGTTGTCAAGTGAGTCAGCAATGATAACAGTAGTTTCCTCAGTTTGTATAACTTCAACATTTCTCTGCAGGGAAAATAGATTTTCCATTTGGAGGCTTAGGCAGAGATCAGCAGTGAGTTGTTGTTTATAGGATCTGCCTTAGACACGTCAATCTGTTAGATGAATCAATTAGGAGAGCTGATGAAATGATAACCAGAGGTTCACTGCAAGTCACCAGATTACTTTGTGGTTTCAGAAAGGCTATTTTTCCCCGAGCATTCGATAGCAGGTTCTTTATTCTTTCACATTGTTAATCATATTTGCAGTCTCAGGCTGCACTTGTAGCTTTAATAATTCTTTTACTTTTTTAAATTAGATTATTAGTCACAGCTGTGCGTTTTCCAGCCATACCTGCTGTGCTGTGCAGTGTGTATTTTCTACTAGCAGCTGGCATTTTTAACTTCTTACTTGCCTTAGTTTATTTACATAGAGGCCAAGATCAAATGATTCCCAATAAGCTGCAGCAAAAGCACATTTAGCAAAGATCAAGGCCCCCCGCCACACTAATCCATGGTAAACCACTTATCCAACCACTTACCTACTGCACTGCCGTGTCGAATGGGCTTTTAGTAGCTGGGTGCTGCAGGTCGCTGTGTGTGCAGGTCCGCCTCCAAGGATGAAAAGTGAGGAAATCCTTCAGTCAATATGCCACCACAGTAAACAACGTATGTATCCAGCCACTTGTCTGCCGTGCATTTCATTAATACATGACAAGCTATATAATGATGTTTCAGGGTTTCAATTTGTTCCAGATGTAAGGAACTCATGGTGGCAACAGTAAAGACAGACACAAGTGATAACAGTTCAAGGGTGTTTATTAACTGTAGATGCAGGTTGGAAAAACAGCTGATCTAAACCTAAATCTAGGATGGGAGCAAGCTACGACCATCAAGTGAAAAATAAGGCAGTCGTAGTGGCGTTGTGTCAAATAAAAGGGCCTATATTTAAAAAAAACATTTGGCAGACCTTACAACTAGAAAAAAGGGTGTGTTATAATGTTCACAAAACAAAGAAAGAAGTGTTCATAAATGATATGTCGGGATGCAATGTTTGGCTCCCTCCATCGGGTTCAATATGGCTTTTCACTTTTGGATCCCTCTCTGCCAGGCTCCGACCCTATTTGCATACCTCTGTCGGGTTCACTATGGCTTTTCACAAAATACTTTTGGCTGTTGAATTCACAAGCCTTAATGTCTTTTTACACACTGTGGACATCCCTCCATCGGGTTCAATCTTGTCATCACAATGTTTTTTAGGGTCCCTCTTCCTAATTGACTATCGCCAACTGCACAGTTCCTCTCCTTTCTTACTGAGCAGGAATGATTTCCCTTAACTTTCCATTAACCTATCCGGCAAAGACTTTGGACTGCACAGAGGATTTTGCAAGACCCCTATATGACCACTTTGACCTTTGCCTTGCGATTCTCTCTTGGCCCCCTGGTATCAGTAGTTTCACCCTGAATGGAGGTCAACCAGAGTCTTTTTAGGGTATCAAACTGTGCCCCTTTCTGTCGGTGTCCCTCTTCCGGGTTCACTCTCGCCAACCACATATTTCCTTCTCCTTTCTTACTCAGCAGGATTTATTTCCCTTAACATTCCATTAACGTATCGGTCAAAGACTTTAAACTTTACAGAGGATTTTGCAAGACCCCTGTATGACCACTTTGACCTTTTCCTTGCAATTCTCCAAAGGCCTACTGGTATCAGTTTCACCCTGAAGGGGAGGTCAACCAGAGTCTATTGATTAAGCACCCAGGTGGTGCCGGTGTCGCTGGTTTCCCACCAAGATATTAACAGTTCTTTGTTCTTTTCTTAATTTGCCATATGCTACTTTTGTTCAACACAGTTAGGTTTCTTATCAGCTTCCCCTTTGACTCACCGGCTGTGATGAATCTCTTAGCTGTTCTTGTCGCTGGAGTCAAGGACATTACCATGGTAGCAGGCGTCTCTCCCTCACCTGGTTATCCGTGTAGGAGGGCTCCGTGTACCTTTGACATCTGCTGCAACACATGCTAGCTATTGTTAGCGGTTTTACAATTCCTTGCAGGGATTTATTGCGGGTCTGGATTGGCAAGGGCAAGGTTGCGTCTCTCCTTGTTTCCTCTTCAGTTCCCACCGCCATTCTCCTCCTCTTGAATTGCCGTGCTTGGATAGCTGTCTCGGGGTGTGGTCACCCTTGCTCCACAGAAATCGGAATAGGGTTGTAGGATTTGATCCATGAGGTGTTGGAAAGTTGCTGGGGTGTGTGTAGGCCAAAAGGAAGGACTTTAAATTGGAATAGTCCTAGAGGCGTTGAAAACACATTATTTTCCTTATCTGGCACATATACAGGAACTTGCCAGTACCGTTTTGTTAAATCTATGGTAGATAGAAAGGTGGTTGCTCCGAGTTTATCAATTAGGTCATCGATGAGTGGCATTGGATGGGCATCAAAGTCCGAGATGGCATTAACTTGACGGATGTCTATGAAGATTCTCCAGGAACTGTCAGGTTTAGTGACCAACACGATAGGAGAGGACCATGGGCTTGAGGAGGGCTCAATAATATTGGCTTTCAGAATTTTGTTAACTTCCTCGATCACTATCTGTTTGAGGGCTTCTGGGAGTCTATACTGTTTTAAATGAACCACTTCACCTTTAGGTGTTCTAATATAGTGAGATGTGCCTTTAACTCTTCCTGGTTTATCTAAGAATACATTGGCAAAATGAGACCACTACGTCTTTTAGATCTTCTTGTTGTTGGATAGATAGCTCGGAAAGAATTAAATCAAAGTTATCTATGTCTTCGGGAACCAGACAGGCTAGTAGTTTGGCATGGGTGGCTGACGGGTTCGCTTTCCACTCCTTCAAGAGATTTACGTGATACAAATGGACTTTCTGTTTTCTGTCCGGTTTGGCTTTTTTATAAGTACAGGTTCCCGTTAGTTCTACTATCTCATAAGGTCCGTGACCAGTACTTTATGTCCTATGGAGAATGATCTTAAATTCACTTTTTGTCATAAGTGGACTTTTATTCGTCCTGGGCCTTTTCCATAGGATTCATATGTTCTTGCATTCTGGTGGCAGTTTGTGACATGGGAATGGGGTCTCCTCTCATTTGTCCTAGGTTACCGGAGCATGTCCAGGACATCTCTGGGCTCTCTACCATAAAGTAGCTCAAAGGGAGAGAAACCTGTGTAAGCCTGGGGGGTTTGCCTCACTGCAAATAGTACCCACAGGATCATTTGGTTCCAGTCTTTCCAATCCTTGTCTACCAATTTCCATAAAATTAGTTTTAGGGTTTTATTTAATCTTTCTTCCAAGCCATCCGTTTGGGGCTGGTACACAGAAGTTCGCAAAGTGGTATTGTGGAGTAGCTCTTTGACTTTGGCCATAAGCTTACACATAAAATTCGAACCTTGGTCTGTTAGTACTTAGGAAAGCCGACCCTGGAGAAATACTGTAGAAGATGTTTAAGGATCTGCTGTGTGGTGTTATTTCACATTGGGATTGCCTCGGGATATCAGGTTGCATAATCCACGATCACAAGGACATATTTACTGCCTAATCTGGATGGCTCTAGGGGTCAAATTATGTTCATGCCGATTCTTGGAAAGGGGACTTCTATGATCGGCATCGGGTTCAGAGGGGCAGGTAATAGAATGTGCGTGCTGGTCTTTTTTTTATACTTCACTTTTTATTGGCATTTCAAATAGACAGAACCAACAAGAAACAAGAAAACCCCAACTCCCGTCCCTCCTCCAACCCCAAACTCGAGAAGTCCAGTGCGAATGCGCCACCCAGTCAGGGAAGTCCCCCCCAGCCCCCTTCAGATTCTAAAGGATGGGCTGGCCGCCCCAGGGATGCCCCATTAAGAGTCAGCCTTGTCGTGCTCATCTGTTATTATTCCCAATATTCTTATGCTTCGGGGCCCCAACGTTGCCTTGGACCATCAACCAGATACGCCAGTAGAGAAGCCCAGCCCGCCCGGAATCATAGATGTTCCCCTTGAATAGAGTATGTGAGCCATTCCATTGCCAACAAGGACCATAGCTTTGCCACACATTTGTGGTCCTTTGCTTTCCATCGGCGAGCTAGTGCCATTGCTGCTGCCATCATCATTATTACATAAAGCTTGCGGCCCGCTTTGGATTTGATGGCGGCCAGAGAACCCGCCAGGCGCAGTATCGCAAGAAGCTTGGTACTCCTTTGGTCCAGCCCCTAAACTTGATTGAGTGCGAGCCCGATCTCAGCCCAATAGGTCTCAATTTTCGGACACTCCGACCATATATGCTCCCACGTGCCCACTGCTCCACATTGCCTCTAACAAAGTGGGGAGGCGCCAGGGAACATTCTGTGAAGTTTGGCGGGAGTCAGGTGCCACTGGGTGAGCAGCTTCAGCCACATTTCCCTTACTTGAAGGGATTTTGCTAACTTAGAAATCTGCTTCCATAGCCAACACCAGTCACTATCCTCGATTGGAGACCCAGTAGCCCGCTCCCAATTCTTCATGTATGAGCACAGAGGAGGGTCCACTCCTGCCTTCAAATGCCTAAATAGGGATGAAATCAAGTGCTTGTCCCCGATTCCCTACTGAGATAAGTTTCAAAGGGGGTCAACCGTCGGGTCGCCGCCTGCTTAAAGGTGGGATGGGTATGCCAGTGCCGAAGTTGGCAGTAATGGAACCTTTCCTTTTCACCCAAACCGAAGTCTGACTTGCACTGCTCAAATTGCTTTACCTGTCCCCCCCAGCCCCCAAACATATCCTGCAACATTCTACATCCCCCCTGGTGCCATGCTTGGAAGGCAATAGAAATTAGACCCGGGGTGAACTGGATTGGTGAATAATTGTGTGTAGGGGGATGGGTGTGTCGTTAAATTGGCCTGCTGCACCGCCTCATCCCAGGTACGGGCCACCAAGGCCAAGATTGCACTGCAGTACATTCGGGGTGGCCTGTCCTGCTTTGGCTTCCACAAGACCCCTTTGAGATCCTCCCCCAGAACCGCCCTATCCATGGACCTCCATACCTTCCACCGGTTGTTTTTTTTTCCAATCCTGCAGGACCTTCAGCTGGGCTCCCCTAAAATATACTCTAAAGTCCAGTAGACCCATGCCTCCCCGCTCCATAGGGGTTCTCATCACCTTGGCCGCTACCCTTCGGGGCTTGTTGGGCCACACAAATATACTGGCTATCTTATTTAAGGACCTGAAAAAGGCCAGAGGAACATGCGCCGGGAGGGCAGCAAAGCAGTACAGGATCTTAGGGAGGACGGTCATTTTTAGGGTGTTAATGCGCCCTAGCCAGGAAATCGATAAAGAGCCCCAATCTATCATCATGCCTTTTAGTTCCTCCAGCAGGGGCGGGTAGTTCCTCTTGTACAATTGTTCCAACCTTGTGGTCAGATTTATACCCAGATAAGTGATTGAGTGATCCACCCACCCATAGGGAGAGGAAGCCTTTAAGGAGCGAGACACTGGGGACGGGACTGTGTGGTTGAGAATCTCAGTTTTGGAGGGATTTGTTTTCAGGCCCGCCATGCTACCAAAATGCGTTAACACAGCTTCAAGGCCGGAATGGCCGTACTCGGACTGGTCAGCAAAAGAATCACATCGTCAGCGAAAGCTGCAATCTTGTGCTCTTCGCCTGCAAAGGGGAGCCATGTTATAAGCGGATTGGAATGCACAGCTTCGAGGAACGGTTCCAGGTGGAGGGTATACAGTATTGGGGAGAAAGGGCACCCCTGTTTTGTGCCCCGTTCAACATGCACCGGATCTGAGAGCTGGCCATTGATCGCCAACCTGAGGGTCGTTTTCTGTAGTTGGCTCTAATCCGGTCCATGAACTTGCGGCCAAAATCCCATCTTAAACATTGAGGCAAAAAGAAATCCCCACTCCACCCGATCAAACGCCTTCTCTGTGTCAATTGCCATCAGGAGAGTGGGGATTCCCCTCTTCTGAGCCTTTTCTATTAAGTGGCCCAGCCTCCTAACATTATCCGTGGTCTGCCTACCTCTGACAAAACCCGATTGGTCCGGGTGAACCAGTTTAGGGACAAGATGGTCTAATCTCTTAGCTAGAATCTTATAATATATTTTGGAGTCCACATTAATTAGGGCTATGGGACAGTAGGAGGCGCCCTCGGGTGGATCCTTGCCTTTTTTCTGGATAAGAACTACTTCGCCTCCTCCATAGTTCTCGTATTTGCGCTGTCCTGTCCTATATGATTGAAAAAGTAGTTAGAATAGAAGCTAGTGTTTCCTTATGGCGTTTGTAGAACTCTGCCACAGCCGTCTGGGCCCGATGATTTAAGATTAGGCAGCGCTCTAATTGCTTCCCTGTCCTCATCCTCTGTGATGGGTCTCTCCAGTGATTCCCTCTCATCTTGTGTTACGCAGGGTAAAGTAACCCTATCTTCGTAGTGGGATTGGAGCGCTCGCGCCGGAGTGTCGGATGCGTACAGGGCAGAATAGAATTGGGTAAATTCCCCTAAAATGTCCTCATTGTAGATTCTAGTGGACCCGTTCTCCATCTTAATTTTTAATATAGTCCTCTCCTTCTGCTCCTTTTTTAACATTCTCGAGATCAGTTGGTCGGCCTTGTTAGCTTTAATGTAGAATTTTTGCATGAGGTGAAGTAAACTCTGCTTCGCCGCTTGAGTCTGGATCAGATCCAGCTGACCTTGCACTGCCTTATACTCCCTTTTGGCTGCCTGGGTCTGATGTGCCTCCATTTTAGCGATTATTCCCTTAAGAGCCTCCTCTAATCGCGCCTCCTCTAGTCTCAATTCCCTATCTCTTCTCGCTTTAATCGCTATTATTGCCCCTCTCAGGGATGCCTTAAAGGCGTCCCACCTAACTTGGAGCGGGGTGTCCCCTGCAGGATTCTCAGCAAAAAACCGACTCATTTCCTCCTGCAATTCACAAACCAGTACTTCATCTTTAAATAAATTCAGAGGAGCATAGTCAGATAGAGTTGTAACGCCCATGGAGATATCTAGAGCCCTCCCGAGCAAGTTAGCTGACAGCCAAATGTAGTCTATTCTCGAGTGGGACCGGTGGGCATGGGAATAGAAGGTATACTCCCTTCTGCCCCCTGCAATTCTCGCCACACATCAACCAAGGCCAGATTGCTGATTTTCTTCTTCAAGTCGTGCGAAGGTCTCCCCAGAGGACCCGCCCCTCCCGCTGTTCTGTCTATCGCTGGGTCCCAAGCGATGTTGAAGTCGCCTGTGAGGATAATTGGGGACTTGGTGAACTTCTCAAGCTTTCCCAGTGAGCTTTGGAGGAAGCTATCTTGCGCCGCATTCGGGGCATATATCGTTGCTACAGTGAGCGGGTGCTCGTTTCCCACCACACAAAACCTCCCGTAGTCATCCACCATCTCCCCAGCGATATGTAAATCCATCCAGCCCATCTCTAAGGGCCAGTAGGACCCCCGCTCTTTCTTCGGTTTGAGTGGCTTGTAGTGACCTAGAGTAGCCCCAAATCTTGACCCTACCCCGGTCCGCTGTGCGGATATGGGTCTCTTGGAGCATTATAATGTCTGGGCGTTCGCGCCTAATATTGCGCTCTACTTCTTTGTGTTTGATCATCGAGTTAAGGCCGTTCACATTGAGGGAGAAGATCTTCAATACTCGTTGACTAGGCATGGTCCTTTAAGAGAAAAATAGCAGGCCTCCCAAATTGGGCTGCTTAGCATCCCTGTATCCTCCCACGGGGTCAACTTTTCTAGTGGCGCTGCGGAAGCCTCTGATTTGCTACTGAGGCACTGGGCTCTCCAACCCCCCTACCTCCCCGCTTCCCCCCTTCCCTCTGGCAATGTGGGACGACTGGCCTCAGTCCCCCTCGAATCTGAACCTCTCTAGTCGCCCCATCTATTGCTCCCAAACTGTTCCAACGCGGGATCACCCAATCCCATTCCAAGATGCGAGTCCCATTCCCTCCCCCCTCAGCCCTCGCAGACGTTGCTGATAGCCAAGGCATTTGCAAATCGTAGTTCCTGCTTCTGCGCCCTCCCCAAGCATCCAATTGAGGATCCGTCAGGCAAGACTCATGAGGGACCTCGCACCCGTGTGGACCCAATCAATTCTGCAGATGTTGACCTTCCCTTGGCGGTTGGCCCTCCAGGTGCAGCTTATTACCATTTTTCTTCGACTTCTTGGACCAGGCCGTCGACCATTTCCACACTCTGCGGGAGGATGCCTGGGACGGGGGAGGGTAGATGTTGACGGCGCGTCCTCCTCCATCCCCAACAAGGCGAGACCCTGTTCACAGGTGGTGATCCTCTGCGGCTTCCCTTCCCACTCAAAAGCCAGGCCAAAGGGATGTAGCCACCTATAGCAAATGCCTTGGGCTCTTAGATGGGATAGAACTGGCCCCATTCGTCGTTTGTTTAGAGTTGTTTGCGCCAAATCCTGATACAGCGGTATCTCCGCCCCATTATACGTTAGTCGGCCGGCCTTCCACGCTGCAGCGAGAATCCGCTCCTTCACTGAGTAGCTATGCAAGGCCACAAGGACATCTCTGGGTCTCGCACCCGGATCCGCACGCTTGGCACCCACACTCTGTGTTCCCTATCGAAGGCGACGTCCTCAGACCCAGGCGCCTCCAGGAGGTCCGCAAATATGTTCCTGAGCGTTCTCCGGGAGGGACTTAATGCAAATGTTCGAATGCCTAGACCTGTTCTCCAAGTCCTCCACCTGGAGCTCCAAATTGTGCGTAGCTGTCGCCAGTGTGTCCAGTAGGGAGTCTGTCTTCCTTGTGTCCTCTGCTAAGCCCTGAATCACCCTCTCGTTTGTGTCCATCCTCTCCTCTATCTTACTAATGTCCCTTTTGATCTCCTGGAGGCCCTCCGCCAGGTCCTCCCCAAGAACGTCCATTTGCTTTTGGCCAGCTGAGGTAATCTTCTCAACCATGTCTGCCAACAGGAGTTTCAGCGCAGCCTGGGTGACCGGTTGTTGATGTACTGAAGAGGCCAGATCCGCGGGGGTATCCCCGGGGGCCAGTCATTGGGAGATGTTCCCTGGGAGTCCTCAATGTCCTTGGCCCATATCTTGGTCAGATTGTTCTCCAGGCCTTTCCTCAGGTATCTCTGGAGGGATTGCATGTCCTTGGGTTTATGTTTAGACATGACGCCGGCAAACTGAGGCGTTGAGCTCGGCAAAGAGGGTTCCGAGTTCCCCTGAAAGGAAGCAGCCCTCCCGGGGGTAGGCCACGGGCCCAGGTGCTATTATGGTCACTTCGTAAGTGCTAGTGGTCAATGCAGTCCTGTGCGCGCCAGTGCCCTCCTCCGGGGGGCAGGGTGGGTTCAGGGCTGTAGGCGGGGCTCCCAGAGCGGTTAGGAAAGGACAACGTTGGGGGTCAGTGCTGAAGTAATGTGCTCCGGCCGCCTCAAGGCCAGGGTGGTATGTGACACCCCAAGTCTCCGGAGGGGGGTCTCCACACCTCCCCTTGGTCCACAACATTAAGGGTACAAGACCCCCGACCCCAAGAGGAATTGGCCTGTGGGGGGTGGTGCTGCATCCGGTACAGGGATGCTGATCAATACGCCAGGTCCACCGCGGGGGCCCTCCCAGGAGCAGGACCAGCGGGTAATGGTGGATGGTCCCAGAAAGTGGCTGCCGTAGCCCCCCCCCACTGGGCGCAAGGTCGCAGTTGGTAGCTCGCAGGTGCTGCTGGGGGTGTGATGCGAAAAATGTTGTGATCCCTCGCTGTGGTCCGCACCAGGGCCGCCCAGAGCCGTCGCCTCCCACCGCCGGGCCAGGGGGTCTGCCCAGCAGATGCGTGTGCAGGTGGGGCCGCGACCACTGCAGGCAGTCCCGGTAGCGGCAAAGATCCTCTCAGCACACCGCCAATGTGTGCATCGGCACGAGTGATCTGCGCCGGCTCCGCTTCTCTCTGAGGGTGCGAGGTCCCAGCCCCTTCAAACCCCCCCCCCCCCCCCCGAGTCCCCCACCCTCCAAGGACGGTGAGGCAATACGGTGGACAGGGGATGCCGCAGGGGAGCACTGCTGCACTCACCCTGTAGGCTGCGATCCGGCATCCCACGCTGGCGGACTGGCCCGAGTGCTTCACCAAAACCTGGGTGGCGCGCGCCGCAACAGACCGGCCATCCCGCCAGCAGCTCCGGCCACAGACGCAGGAGCACCAGTCCACCTCCTCCAATCTTCCCGGGACCGACGGACCTCCAGCACCGGTTCCAGATCGCCGAAGAGGAAGACACCGCTCCCGCTGCCTTGTCGCATCAAGATGTTACTGCCTGTGGAGGGCTAAGTCGGCCAGGATGCAGAGTTTCAGGGCCTCGGGACGGGAGCTCGGTGGCTGCGGTGTTCACAGCATCGTGGCCATCTTGAAATCCGCGTGCTGGTCTTTTGACATATTTTGCACGTCTGGATGAACGTTTTTATATCAGCGTGGATACCTGGCCAGTAAAACATCCCACTAATATGTGCATGGGTTTTAGATTGTCCTAAATACCACCTGGTAAAATGGGAATGTGCAATCTCCAGTACAACCTTTCGGGGACTCTTGGTTATTACCAACTATGTTTTTATTAAGCCCTCCGTAGAGGTTTCTCTTCTATAAAGCAATACTTGTATTAAGAAGAAAAATGGACTTCCCTTCTCTAAGCTTTCTTCTTCCGAAATTGCTTGTAGAACAGTTTCAGCGAGAGCTGGGTCATTTCGCTGGGCGAAGGCTAAGTCGGGAATAAATGGTGGGTTCTTCCCCCTTCCTTTCGTCAATGTTAGGAGATTTATCAGCTTCCCAAAAACCTAAATTGCCTCTTTCTGTTTTATCTGATTCACTTTCTTTAAACTGAGGAAAAAGAGCTCTTTCCAAAATTCTCTAGGCAATTTCTTCTGGCTGACGTACCTCAAAAGGGACTTCACCATGCTTCTGTAAGAGAACCTTCACATCTCCCAGAAAGTCGGAATCATCAACGCCTGCTAAGACGTCTATCCCAAACTTCCATGATGGGCAAGATTTTGGGGTGAAGCTTATGTAGCACCCCGAAGGGGGTATCAAAACCAAATCCATAAGAATCATTCCTCTTTTCCGAGGCGGGATAATAGCTTTGCTACTACTACAGATGTCAAACCCTATTGATTCCTGGGTGGCGATGGTAGGGCTAGAGTCTCTCTGACTACGTTTTGAAATTGTAAGGTTCCCCAATTAGTTTTAATTGAGTCACATCACACTTCTAACACCATATGTAATTAACTCATGGTGGCAACAGTAAATACAGACACAATGTCACAAGTCTCTCCCCTTCTCACCTGTCTTTCCTTGCTTGTGACCTTCTTTGATGATTTCTCTCGCACGGTCTAGGATTTGTAGAGACCCGTGTGCTGGTCGTCGGGTTCCAGCGTGGGGATAACGGTCCTACTCCAGGAGGCGTTCGGATGACCAGGACCAGGAACCAGAAAGAAGACAAAGTCCGAGCTCGGAGGCACGGAACGCTGTGACCGAGCGCAGGCGAGGATCCCGGAAGAAGCGTAAAGGTAAGTTCGAGGAAAGGAAAGGGAGGAAGTAGATTCAAGGAATCGGGAAACAGGACTCGGAAGGAAGTCCCGCGCAAACTCCGGCAACACACGTCAGACTGCTCCGAGCGGTAGCGTTGAGACGTGCACAGCCGCGGGGGTGTGTTTGTTTTGTAGAATGTTGAATGTAATGCGTAAAGACTGTCGAGCTGCACCAAACGGCCATGTTGGAAGGATCACGGAATTCTGTCCTCTATGGGTCAGAGACCACGAAGTCCAGAATGGGTGCAGGTGGCGGTTCATGACAGTATGCCTCCTCTGAAACCCAGCTCCTCCGGGTTTGCCTGGATGGATGAGATGGTATCTTCGTATCAGCCGGGAAGCATTCATGTTTGACACGGGTTCCCAGGTGCGCTCACTGGGAGGATACCCTTTCCACTCGACCAAATACTGTAGTTGACCACGTCGGTACCTAGAGTCACAAATTCTGGAGACCTCACATTCGAGTTGGTCATTGACAATCACTGGGGTAGATCTTGGAGCAGCTCGAGAGGGCTGAACATATGGTTTTAACAAAGAAGTGTGCAAGACTGGGTGAATCCTTTTCCATGACTCTGGTAGTCGGAGACGAAAGGCCACTGGATTAACAATGTCCTTTATAGAAAAGGGTCCGTAATACCTGAGAGCCAATTTATTTGGTCGCAGGTGCCGAGGTAGGAGTTTTGAGGATAACCAGACCTTATCGCCAATTGAATTGGAAGGCCCAGGCCTTCTTTTGGAGTCTGCATATTGTTTCACATCTCTTCGGGACTTTTCTAGGTTTTCCTTTGCTTCTTTGTGCACATTGATTAGTGTTTCAATCCAGGAATCAACTGCCGGAACTGGGGTAGGATGTGGGAGAATGAATAGTAGGACTAAAGGATGAAACCCTTGACTACAGAAGAAAGGACTGGTCTTGATAGCAGAATGATCTGAATTGTTGTATGCAAATTCGGCCAAAGGTATTAAGAGTGACCTATCATCCTGGACTTTGGTGGCGAAACAACGAAGATACTGTTCCAGGGTTTGGTTTACTTGTTCGGTAGCACCATTGGTCTGTGGGTGATAACCCGAAGACAATGCACGTTGAATTCCCAATATACGACATAGCTGTTTCCAGAACTGGGATATGTACTGGGGTCCTCTGTCAGAAACTATTTTGGAAGGTAATCCATGAAGCAGGAATATGTGTTCTAGAAAAATCCCAGCGAGTTCAGAAGAGGATGGTAGTTTGTATAGAGGCGTAAAATGAGCCATATGTGTGAACAAATCAATGGTAACCATTATAGTCGTGTAGCCTCTGGAAGAAGGTAGTTCTACAATAAAGTCTATGGCAATGATTTCCCAGGGTCTTGTTGGTAGTGCTGGTTGGTGTAGGAGACCTGCTAGTCTTTTATTGTCATGTTTGTTCTGATTACAGACTGTATAAGTCTGGACATGGATCTTGATGTCATCCTTCATCCTTGGCCACCAAAACTGTCTTTTTATAAGATGGAGGGTGTTGGTTATGCCATGGTGTCCTGAATGGAGAGTATCATGGCATAAGCTTGTGATCTTTTGTCTCAATCCAGGAGTAGGGATGACCAGTCGATTGTCCTTGAAGAGATATCCATCTTTTCTTTTGAGATTCTACCGATTGTTTTTCTTAAACTCCTTCCAGGTATCAGCGGACTGAGTTTGGGCTCGAATATCCTCCAGGAGAGTAATTGCTTGAGCAACAAATATTGTGTTGGAAAACATCTTAGGAAAGGTCCGGTCCTCAAGGGTTTCGTAATCGGGACGTCTGGATAAGGCATCAGCAATAATGTTATGTGTTCCAGGAAAATGATGGATTAGAAATTGGTATTGGGCAAAAAAGAAGGCCCAACGGGGCTTGGCGACTGTTTCTGTATTCCAGGGATTGTAGGACTTGAAGATTCCGATGGTCCGTGCTGACTTGTACCGGCTGTTTGGCTCCCAGAAGGAGATGACGCCATTCAGTGAAGGCTTGATGAATGGCTAACAATTCCTTCTCCAGGATGGAATAATGAGTTTCACTGGGCGTCAAGGTGCGGGAGAGATAGGCGAGGGGGTGTTCTAACATGTCACCAAGTTCCTGTTTCAGGACTGCCCCAATGGCGTAGTTGGAGGCATCAGTTTCACCAAGGAAGGGTTGGTCAGTGTCGGGTTGAGCTAGGATGGGGGCTTGTGTGAACTCCGACTTCAACCGTTGACATGCCGAATCTTGGGCTGAGGTCCACTGAAAGGGGGTATCTTTCTTTAATAGTGTGACAATGGGATGCACAATCTCAGAGAACGCGCGTATACATTTCCTGTAGAAATTAGCAAGCCTCAGGAAGGATTGAATTTGTTTTACAGTGGTCGGAACAGGCCAAGATAGAATGGAGTCAACCTTGGAAGAATCCATCCCAATCCCCTTTGGGCTAAGAACGAATCCGAGATAGTGAACAGTTGATACATGGAAAAGACATTTCTCGGGTTTGGCCAGGAGCTTGTGTTCTCGTAGACGTTGTAAGACTGCCCTTACGTGCTCTTCGTGTTTCAGATGGTCCTTGGAGTAGATCAGTATGTCGTCTAAGTATACAATGACGAAGACGAACAACATATCAGAAAAGACCCATCCGTGAAATGTTGGAAAATTGCAGGGGCATTAGCAAGTCCAAAGGGCATGACCAAGTATTCAAAATGGCCAAAGGGTGTTCTAAAAGCTGTTTTCCATTCATCACCTTCTTTTATACGAATTAGATGGTAGGCACCCCTGAGATCTAGTTTTGTGAAGATGACTGCACCTCTCACTGCTTCCAGGATGTCCGAGATGAGAGGCAATGGGTAACGATCCTTGAGAGTGCATTGGTTAAGGCCACGGTAATCCAAAAACGGCCTGAGCTCCTTGGAATCCTTCTTAGGGACGAAGAAAAGGGAAGCGCCTGCTGGGGACTTGGATGGTCGAATAGTTCCATTTTCCAAGTTGGTGTCCAGGTGCCCTTTTTTCAGGTTCTGACAGAATAAACATTCTTCCGAAAGGGATCACGGCTGAAGGTTCAGTGTCAATGGCACAATCCTCTGGTCTGTGGGGTGGCAGAGCTTGAACAATTGCTGTTGAGAATACATTTGCGTATGCCTGGTAGGCCCAGGGAATCTGGATAATGTTAGAGACGGCGAGCGGAATTTGCTGAATTTCTTGAGAGTCTTTAGAGGAACTTGGTAAAGTGATTGGGGACAAACACTGGGACATACAATGTTCTGAACCAAGAAATAAGGAGCCTGCTGCCCAGTTGATGTAGGGGTTATGCTTCTGTAACCAGGGCATGACTAGAAACATAGGAGAGTGGGCAGATCTTATGACATCAAATTTAATCCTTTCTTGATGGTGATTTATAGAAAGAAGAATCTCTTTGGTTTGAAGGGTTATGGGTCCTGAAGATAAGGGTCTCCCATCAATAGCTTCAACAGGTTGCATAGTCTCTCGTGTTTCGTGGGGGATGTTGTGACTAGTGACCCAATCATGATCTATGAATATGCCCATGGCTCCGCAATCCACTAATGCCAAGATGGGGTAGGATTCTTTCTCAGAAGGCGAAAGGAATGCCTGTAGAATCACAAGATTGTTTTGTCCAGGAGAGTTCAAGGAAGGAATAGATGAGGAGCAGACACCTTTCTCCCGAAACTGTGCCCCATCTAGGATCGGGAGCTGGCGTTTCCCAAACGCTGTGGTGAAGCGATAGAGCACTCTCTCACAAGGTGTTTATTGGAGGCGCAGTACATGCACAGTCCAGTGTGAATCCGGCGCATCCTTTCTTGTGGGGTAATGGGTCCATGGAAGGCCCCCAGTTGCATGGGTTCTGGATCCGAGGTTGGAGAAGGTGTGTGCTCTGGTCTCTATGGATGGTCTGAGGAAGCCTTTTGAGATGTTGACTTAGACTTTCTTTTCTTTGCCTTTCTTTCCTGGATACAAAAGTTGATTTGTAGGGAGAGGTCATGAGGGCCTGGAAGGAGCTTGGGCGAGCTGCCCTGGCTAGCTCGTCCTTTATTTCTTCATTTAGGCCTCTTCGAAAGAGGGTGAAGCTGGCTTCTTGGGACCAATTAGCCTCTTTTACAAGTTGTTTAAAGCGGGTCACATAGGTAAGCATATCCTGGGATCCGTGTTGAAATTCAAGTAGTCGTTCCTGAGCGCTGTAAACAAGCTCTGGGCGACCAAGCATGGGTTTTAGGGCTTCCACAAACCCATCATAATCATCCAGGAAGGCGTCGCCCGAATTGACTAGGTGGGTTGTCCAGGTTAAGGCGTTACTAGTGAGGTGTGAGATCAGAAACCCCACCTTGGCTCTTGGGGTGGAAAAGTAGTAGGGCTTGATGGTGAAATGCTCCAAACATGAGTCAAGGAAGGCACAAAGGTTCTTTGAAGAGCCATCATATTTGTCCACCACTCCTCCCAATAAGACACTTTCTTTAGTAGCAGAGTCACGAGACAAGACTAGCTGCTTTAAAGCAGCCTTCTCTGCCTTAAGGTTCTGGACTTCAGTGGTTAATTCCTGCATACCTCGCAAGAGGTCTTGAACCGCGGCTTCCATCTCTGTATTCATATTGTTTTTTAGGCGTCTCAATCAGTCACAAGTCTCTCCCCTTCTCACCTGTCTTTCCTTGCTTGCGACCTTCTTTGATGATTTCTTTCGCACGGTCCAGGATTTGTAGAGACCTGTGTGCTGGTCGTTGGGTTCCAGCGTGGGGATAGCGGTCCTACTCCGGGAAGCGTTCGGATGTCCAGGACCAGGAACCACGAAGAAGACAAAGTCCGAGCTCGGAGGCACGGAACGCCGTGACCCGAGCGCAGGCGAAGATCCCGGAAGAAGCGTAAAGGTAAGTTCGAGGAAAGGAAAGGGAGGAAGTAGATTCAAGGAATCGGGAAACAGGACACGGAAGGAAGTCTCGAGCGAACTCCGGCAACACACGTCAGACTGCTCCGAGCGGTAGCATTGAGACGTGCAGAGCCGCGGGGTGTGTCTGTTTTGTAGAATGTTGAACGTAGCGCGTAAAGACTGGCAAGCTGCTTTCCACACCAAACGGCCATGTTGGAAGGATCACAGAATTCAGTCCTCCATGGGTCAGGGACCAAAAAGTCCAGAATGGGCGCAGGCGGCGGTTCATGACACACAAGTGATCATAGTTCAAGGCTGTTTATTAACTGTACATGCAGGTTGGAAAAACGCATAATCTAAACCTAAATCAAGGATGGGAGCAAGCTACGACCATCAAATGAAAAATAAGGTAGTCCTAGTGGCGTTGTGTCAAATAAAACGGACTATACTAAAGAAACCGATTGCCAGACCTTACAACTAGAAAAAAGGGTGTGGGATAATGTTCACAAATCAAAGAAAGGAGTGTTCATAAATTATATGTCAGGATGCAGTAGTTGGATCTCTCTGAGCACGAGACAAGGTCGGACTAGTGAGCACAACACTCTCAAGTCTTCCCAGTACAAAACGACAGTTCTGTTCTCAACTATCAGGACCTTCGATGGTTAAGTCTCTTTTCATAAAAAGTCTCTTGCCTTCGAGGACCTGATATATACCAAAGTAACAAATAAAAAGTTCCTCTCTGATTAAACACTGGAAGATGTTTCTTCACCCCAGGGTCGGGTTCAGACCCTTCTTAAATGTTTGCCTCCCTCTGTCGGGTTCACTATGGATTTTCACCTTTGGATCCCCCTCTTCCGGGCTCAGATGCTGTTTGCCTCCCTCTGTCGCATTCACTATGGGTTTTCACAAAACACTTTCGCCTGTTGCATTCACAAGCATTAATGTCTTTTTAAACACTGCACTGTGGACATCCCTCTGCTGGGTTCATTCTTGTCATCACAATGTTCTTTAGGGTATCAAACTTTGCCACTTTCTGTTGGCGTACCTCTTCCGGGTTCACTCTCTTCAACCACACAATTCTCTCTCCTTTCTTACTGATATTTCAAAAAGGTAGCAGGCGCTCCTCTCCAGAAAGAACATGGCATGATAACCTGTTCTGTGTTTTATGCCACTTTGCGATGAGAGTTTGCAGCACACACGTTTTGCTCGCTGTACCTTTCACAGATGGGAAATTCCCATTTGCATATATGTTTTTGTCCCACCCACATGGGCAGTCCAGCACCGAAATGCTATGTCAATTCTATTCTGAACAACAGTACCAACAGCAACCCCATACATGTGTTTCAGCCCTGTTGGGCCTCATCAGAGAGGTGGAGCTGTGCCTGTTGAGGCCCAATAAAGCTGAAACACGTGTATAGGGTTGCTGCTGGTACTCTTGGTCAAAGGGGAATTGCCATAGCATTTCAGTGCGGGACTGCCCATGTGGGCTGGACAAAGACTGATATGCAAATGGATATTTCCCAACTGTGAAAGTTACAGTGAGCAAAAAGCAGATGGCTGCGAACTCTCAAAGTGGTTAATAACCACTGAACAGGTTATCATGTTGTATTCTTTCAAGAGAGGGGCACCTGCTACCTTTTTTGAATTCCTTTCTTACTGAGCAGGATTTATTTCCCTTAACTTTCCATTAACGCATCGGTCAAAGTCTTTAAACTTTACAGAGGATTTTGCAAGACCCCTGTATGACCACTTTGACCATCCCCTTGCAATTCTCCAATGGCCTACTGGTATCAGTAGTTTCACCCTGAAGAGGAGGTCAATCAGAGTCTCTTGAATAAGCACCCACGTGGTTCCAGTATCGCTGGTTTCCCCCCAAGATATTAGCAGTTCTTTGTTCTTTTCTTAATTTGCCATATGCTACTTTCGTTCAACACAGTTCGGTTTCTTATCGGCTTACCAGCTGTGATGAACCGCTTAGCTTTTCTTGTCGCTGGAGTCAACGACGGTACCACGGTAGCAGGCGTCTCTCCCTCACCTGGTTATCCATGTAGGAGGGCTCTGTGTACCGTTGACATCTGCTGCAACACTCGTTAGCTATTGTTTGCGGTCTTATGATTCCTTGTAGGGAGGCCTTACGGGTCTGCATTGGAAAAGGCAAAGTCGCTTCTCTCCTTATCGTCCCTTCAGTTCTCACCACCTTTCTCCTCCTCTTGAATTGCCATGCTTGGATAGCTGTCTCTTTGTGCGATTTATCTTGCTTGTATTGTACACTCTTGCTCCACCTTTTATCCCTGTGGGGAAGGGAATGGGCGTGTGTGTGATTCTGGTCAATAGCTTGACTTTGCCTGACCCTTGTATTGGGACATGTCAGTAAAACGGCTCTGGTGTTAGTCCATTGTCCTTCGTGGTGTGCAAAAGTGTTCATGTCGGAAAAAAGGCGGGGTCAGTGTTTTAGAATATCCTACGTGGTATGATAGGGAAAAGGGTTTGAAAGAAGGGGGATACCGCATCTCACCAATTGGTGTCCCACTTCCACTCCCCGAGAACCCCCCATCCAGGTGATCCTCCCTCACTGGTTCACCCCCAGGAACTGGATCCAATAGCGATGGCTATGTCCTGGCCACCTGGATCACAGATCCCCGGAGATTAGTCAGGAAGACACCTTCAGGTTTCTCATACAGGGCATTGCAAAAGCTGCAGATGTTTCCCCTGCCACTTCTGATAGCACTTTTGGGTCTTAGTCTTTTAAAACTCTCCAGACCATTTAGCTGCTGTTTGGAAATGTCTGAATATATGAAATAATATCAAGAAGCTGTGTGGATCCTTCAGATCGACAGACATTTTTTACTTATCCATTCAAATCATGTTCTCCTTTGCAGAGTTGTTTTTTTCTTCATTAGAGATTGTTTTGGATTTCATGATTACAGTCCAGATTATAATTTAGCATATTTAGGAAACACTCTAACAAAATGATATCTGTCCTTCACACTTGTAGAACAAATAAAGCAAAAAGGAAACATATGGCAAATTCAATTCAGTAATGATGTACAACATATGGTCTGATTCATAATATGATCAATGTCTCTTCTCATAACCTGGGTGAGTTTCCCCTCCCCAGATCTGAACAAGGGGTTTTCTCAACAGTTCAAAGGAAACAAGGAAATCCGGTTTAGCACAATGTTCCAAGACAGTTCTTAAAGTTTGATACTTAATTACATAAAGTTCTGTTGCTTCAATAAAGAATCTCAAGCAATCACACATTCCCACTCCTCTTAAAATAAGAACTGTCTCACATTTGTCTTCTTCAAGTATGCAACAACAATTGTCTTTGTCAGGATGGTTGTCACAACTTTTGGTATCAGAAAGAAATAAACTATTTCAACTCTTCCTGAAGTAAAAACAGGTTTCACCTTTATAGGAACAACAAATGTCTTTGTCAGGATGGTTTACTGCAATTTCAGTTTCAAAAAGAAATGTATTTTCCTTCAAGGAGCTTTCACAATTCTTCCTCAAATTAGTTGTTTTTGGAACCACAGTTCAGCATTTGCATCAACTACTACCTGATTCATTACTTTGCCAGGCTCTTTTAGGCAACAACTTATTTCCCTACAAGTATGATTGCCTGCCCGTCTACTTCTTCAACAACAAGAACAGAAACGTGCTTCAGTGGTAACTTCCAACTTTAGAAAACAACAACTTCATTGGGCTTCTTTAACATCAAACTTTACACGAGTTTCAAGGAAAACAAGGAGCCACACAAGTGCTCTTTTGAAGACTAATTGGCAACCATCCTTCTCTCCCTGTGGACAACTTTCTCCAGAAGGGCAGCCTGCTTGCTACCTTTCTTTCCCCTCTGTACCTACAACCAAATAATGACCAATAGGCAGTCTCATGTTTGCTCTATCTTGGCTTTGGCAATGTTGGTTTCTATCGTCTGAAGATCTGCATTTCATAGCACATTAGCAGTAAGTTTCACAATCATTAAGCCTCTCAATGTTCCCCTCTTGCCTTGAGTACTGTTTGTTATATTGTTATTGCTGGTTGGGAATATACTCTTGGCTTGGGTATTGCGTGTAAGCATTTGGACTGTTTACAGCTTTCCCATGGGGTTCTTGGGCTTTCCACACTCTCATGACCTTATTTATACAGTCATTTCATTTCAACAAGCACCACTTTTGTTGGTTTTGTATAGTTCGGTATTCAAAATTACTGCTAGTGGTGCTTTCACTTACTCGAGAGTGAAGCAGCCTGCCGTGAACACGCGGACAGCGTTGGAACGTTCCAGAGTCACTTGCAAGCTGTGAACTCACCGGGTAAGTCGCTCCATTACTCTCCGCTCAGTGTTCGGAGGTCTCCGATATTTGTGGCTGCTCGTGGTCGGGTGGACAGCTCCCTCTGGTCCTCCTCCACTCATGCCACTGAGGATTGGAGCCTCCTCTGCTCCTGAGAGGGTCAGGTGCAACCGTACCGCATTGAACCATCAAAGAGGGAACCCTTCCCTCGCTACTGCTGATTCCCGCTGCACAAACTTTGCACAACAACATTTTATCGGGCAAGCATATCTTACTCATGCTTCCCGCTGCGGGTGCAGGGCCATGAGCGGGCTGTTGCCTGCTGTTTTGCCTTTTGTTATTGGCAACCTAGGTGGTGGAGGTCGTGTACAAGGACCAAGTTGCTGGGCCCAGGATATTTAATCACAATGCTCCCTTGCAGTGAAGAGGAGCGAAGCACAGCCGTCAACGGGCTGTTGCCTGCTGTTTTGCCTTTTGCCATTGGGAGTCCATGTGACATACGGCATCTACAAGGATTGAGTTGCTGACCTAGGTCATTTAATTACAACACCCCCTTGTTTCGGAGCGTTGTGATTGAATGACCTAGGTCATTTAATCACAACGCTCCCTTGTTTCGGAGCAGGCCATAAATGGCCTGTTGCCTGATGTGTCCTGCCTGTGCCTGCGGGCGACTGAAGTCATGAAGTTTACATTCACCTCTGTCTGACAATTTGCCTTAGAAATGCACCTTATCCATGAGGTATTGTGAATCTTCTGTGTACCTCCTGTGCATTTCCCATGCTCCTTCTTGGACCTTCTACAAAGGACTAAGTCCCATTGACCCGTGTCTGCTTAGCATTTTGGTTTTGATATACAATCTTTGTAGCTCTATTTGGAAGCCCTTTATGAATGCCCTGAGGCTGCAGTTTTGTAACAGCAACATGGATTCCTCTGAGGTACTTGCAAGTGGGTCGAAGTGGTCCAAGATGTCTGAGGTGGAGAAGGAGAGAAGGCTACACGCACCTTTCCACATACTTGTGCATTTGCACCCTCAAACAGTATTACACTAAACTTTGAGCTGTGCTTCTCAAAGCTTATGGACAGTGACTTCTTGGTTGGGTTGCATCAATTACATGTTTTGTATTACTTATTATAGCGTTTTATCAGCACCCTCAAGTAATGCGCTTGCTAATGTTGTGTTAAGCCTCGATCTGCACAGTTTTCCTTTGCTGAAAAAGGTCTAACTTGGTTGTTTTTGTTTTAAGGTACGCTAGGGCAATCATGGTAATAAAGAAAGGCGGGCCCACAGACTAAAGAGACACCAGGGAAGAAATCAAGGATAAATAACACCATGAACATATATAGCTCTGAAAGGTTCTCACTGGACGGTTACCTAAAAGAGGTCACAGGGAAGCTGGAGGAAAAAGCATTGCTTCACGGAGCACATGACAAGCAAGTGACTGTTCCAGAATTAAATTTAGATTTTAACGTCAATCTGCCTCTGTGGAGTTAGCTGCAACCATAGATTCTCAATTGGCCCAGCTACAATGTCATCACTAAATAAAACCATATAACACTCTGGATAATATAATTCTAGGGAATCTTGATACAAGGGGTAATTTACCAACATATGAGAATTCTGAATATCTTGCTGTCTGGTCATTTGGTCGACAGACAATTGGTCGACAGACAAATGGTCGACGCAATTTGGTCGAAAGACAAATGGTCGAATTTTCTTTTTTTTTATATATATATTTTTCAGGTTTTCATTTAGGAAAAAAAGGGTTTTTAAGCAAAAAAAGGGAGTTGGGGGGGGTGGGGGGGGGACCCCCCCAAAAAAAGAAAAATGTGAAAATACAAAAAAAAAATGCAACCATTTGTCTTTCGACCAAATTGCATCGACCATTTGTCCTGTTGACCTTTTTTTTTCGACCAAATGACCTGTAACCAAATATCTTAGCTATGCTCTTACAGCTAAGGTGGGATTAGCTAAAACCTCTGAATATTCAGAGAGGCTTGACGTCTAAAACTGAAATATGCTGAGATGACAAAGACCCATGAATTTGTTTGCCCCACCTCTGAGGAAATATGTAAATACACACAAGTACATCAGTGGATTCTATCAGATGACCTGCATTACTCACCGTAATAGCATTTCTGATGATTGTATCTGTTTAGATTCACATGCTGTGCATATGGTCCGACATCCAGTGGTAACCGCAGAGTATTGCATTTTGTCTTTCGGGGACCGAAAGGGGACGCCGGCATAGGCGTGTCCAACAATATCCCTATCATGACGTGTAGTGTACCCAAAATCCCTCGCGCACCGAGGTCCCTCAGATTCTTTTTTTCCGCCCAGATAACTGGTCGCCCTATTGCAGAGCTCTTCATAAAAGACATTGTTAACCCTTGTTTACCGACTTTGTCGGTTATTCCCCCTATAGTCACTTCGACGGTATCCAGATGCTACGACGAAGACTGCAGGAACTTTCGACGGTGGTGGATTCGACGCCTAAGATCCGGCGGCAGTGCCATCCAGGTGGCAGGGCCCTCCGATTGTATTTGTTCTGCCATGAGGGAGCCCAAGGCTATTGTGAGTCAGTACATAAAGAGAGAAAGTAGTAAGATATCTATGTTCCTTCCATGCGAGCGGGGTGGAAGGGTGGGCGCATGTGAATCTAAGCAGATACAATCATCAGAAATGCTATTACGGTGAATAATGCATGTCTTCTGATGCTTGTTAAACTGCTCAGAATCACATGCTGTGCATAGACTAGCGAGCAGTACCCGGAGTTGGAGGTGGGTCATGAGAAGGAACAATAGTGAAAAGATGTCTTAATACTTCTTGTCCCACCTGAGAATCAGATCTAGAATGAGTGTCTAGGCAATAGTGTTTTGTAAAGGTGTGTACAGAACTCCATGTTGCCGCTTTGCAAATAGACTCAAGGGGAACATTTGCAATGAATGCTATGGAAGCCCAGTGCCCCGAGTAGAGTGTGCTCTAGGCTTGAAGGGCAGTTCTCTCTTAACAAGAGAGAAACATAGTGTGATGCATTTGACAATCCACTTTGAGATAGCTGAGGATCACCTTCTCTACCAGCTGCAACTGAAACGAAAAACTGGTTTGTCTTCCTCAGTGGCTTTGTTCTTTCCAGGTAAAACATGACTGTCCTGCACACATCTAGTGTGTGTAGGCTTCTTTCGGCCATGCTAGTGGGATTCTGGAAGAAAGTTGGTAATTCGATTGATTGGTTCACATGGAACTTCGAGATGAATTTAGGCGCAAATGTGGGATGAGTGTGGAGAACCACCTTATCCCTGTCGACTGTAACAAAGGGGTCTAGAACTGAAAGGGCCTGTAGTTCACTAACCCTTCTAATAGAAATGATAACCACTAGGAAGGCCGTCTTATAAGTAAGGTCTTTTAGACTTGCGTTATGCATTGGTTCAAATGGAGACCCCATGAGTCTGGTCAAAACCACATTTATATCCCATCCCGAAGCTAGGTTAGAAATGGGGGGGGGGTGAATTCTCTTAACCCCTTCCATAAAAGCCTTATAACAGGTATTTTGCACCACAACACTTTCTGTTGTGAAGTAGTGTAGGCTGATAGAGCAGCTAGATGAACCTTTAGGGAATTAAAAACCAAGCCTGAGTCTAACAACTGAGTTAGGTGCAACACAATGTGGGTAGACGAGCAGTCTATGGGATTGACGCCCTAGGTTTTACACCAGATAACAAAGTTTCCACTTACAGGAATAGCAATAACGAGTGTTAGGTTTTCTAGCCTCCCTGAGTATATCCATGCATCTCTGAGGGAGTTGACGGTGTCCGAACTCTATGACTTCAGGAGCCAGGCCTCTAAATTTAGAGTTTGCGGGTATGGGTATAGTATCTCCCCTCTGTCCTGAGACAACATGTTGTACGGGCATGGTAGTCTCACCGGGGGGAGAGGGACATTTTCATTAGATGAGCGAAATAGGTTTGTTATGTGTTGGGGGCCACCAGAATCATGGTAACTGGTTCCTGGTGCATCTTGTGCACTATCTTGTTGAGTAGGGGAGTCAGGGGAAAGTGTAGACAAAATTCCCTGACCATGTTATCCAGAGTCGGTTCCCCTTGGAGAGGTTTCTGGGGGTACCTGGAGGCGTAGTGTTGGCATTGGGCGTTCTCCAGAGTTGCGAACAGGTTGATCTCTGGGAAGCCCCATTCTGCGAAGACGTAGTAGACGATGTCTTCCTGCAGACGCCATTTGTATTCTACAGGCAGTGGGAAATCTCTGCTGAGCACGTCCGCTAGAAGATCAAGTTCTCCTGGAACATGTTGGGACAGTAGGAACATCTTGTGTCTGAGAGCCCACATCCAAATGTTCTGGGACAGCTTGGATAGCCATGGAGAGTGTGTGCCCACCTGCTTCTTTAGGTAATACATGGCTGTGGTGCTGTCTGTCAGGACCAGGACTGTTTTCCCCTGTAGCTGTATTTGAAAGGCCTTCAGTGCTTTGAATACTGCTAGTAGCTCTAACAGATTTATATGGTTGGATGCTACTTGTGGGGACCACACTCCATGTGCGGTCTGCTGAAGCAGGTGAGCCCCCCACCCCGTGAGAGATGTGTCTGTCGTGAGAGTGGCTTCTACTGCGGGGTGTGAAGGTTTTCCCCTTCAGGAGGTTTTCCCTCGACCACCACTGCAGAGAGAGAACTAGGGCTGGCAAGACAACTACCAGATCTTCCCATTGTCCGCTGGCTTGGCACCACTGGCTTTTGAGCCACTCTTGCATGGGACGCATGCGCAGCCGCGCGTGTGGTACTAAGTAAATGCATGACGCCATCATACCTAGCAAGCGCCTGGCCTTGCGTACCATCACTTCCCGACTGGCTACATATTGAGGGATCTGAGAAAGCATGTTGTGAACCCTCTCGTTGGATGGGAAGACGAGCCTGTCTTTTGTCCGGATTAGAGCCCCTATAAATTGCGTGACTTGACTGGGGTCTAAGCTGGATTTTTTCTTGTTGATGGAGAAACCTAGATTGAACAGGAGGTCTATTGTCTTCTGAGTATTCAATCGGCATGTTTCGTAAGAGTCCCCTGTTATGAGCTAGTCGTCAAGGCAAGGGTAAACCGGGATGGATAGTCTGCGCAAGTGCGCTGGCACTACTGCCAGAACCTTTGTAAACACCCTTGGCGCCAAGGCAATGCCTAAGGGGAGGACTTTGAATTGATAGTGTTTGTCCTCTATCACGAACCTTGGATATTTTTTGTGCGCTGGCAACATTGAAATATGAAAGTATGCATCTTTCCTGTCCAATGTTGCCATGTAATCCCCCTGTTTCAACAGTGGGATTACTTCCTGCAGAGTTACCATACGAAACTTTTGAGGTTTGACAAATTTGTTCGCTGGGTGCAAGTCTAGTACAGGGCGCATGGTGAGGTCCTTTTTGGGTACAAGGAAGTACACTGAATAAATACCCTTGTTTACCTGAAGAATAGGGACGTCTTCTATGGCGTCCTTTTCCAGCAGTGCTTCCACCTCTTGTTTCAGGATTTGAAGATGGTCTGGCGTCAGGCGTCGTGTCTTGGGCGATCTGAATTGTGGGGGTAGGGCGAATTCCACACAGTACCCATGGGCGACCATTTTTAGAACCCACTAGTCTGATGTAACTCCCTCCAATTCTGAAAGGAAAAATTTGAAGTGCCTCCCTACCGGGGTGACATGGGAGGGGACCTGAATCCGTAGGTGGATAGTTGGCGGGGATGCTGGATGCCTACCCTGAGTTCCGGCTGTTTCCTGTATAGCACATGTTCGGTGAGGAACGGGGTTGGCCTCGAAAGGACCGGCGGGAACCGCTTCCTCTCTGGGGGGAGGGATTTTGAGTGATTTGTTGAAGAGACTTAAGAGTCTCATGCTCTTTTTTGGCAGTCTCTAAAGCATCGTCGACTGTTTTACCAAAGAGGTTTGATTCCTCGTTAGGTTTGTTTATAAGGGCTGCTTGGGGTTCCGGCTTGAAGCCTGAGTTTCGGAGCCAAGCATGTCGTTTGAGCAGGTTGCCCTGAGCTAGGGACCTTCCTGCCGTCTCTGCAGTATCCAGGGTGTTTTTAATACATTTAGTTTGACCTGCCTGCCCTCGGCCACTATAACGAGTAACTTGGTTCTTGCGGGTTCAGGCACTTCCTGGAGACTTTCTTGCATCGGTTCCACTTTGCAACGGCATAACTAGCAAGCAACGTAGTGTTCTTTGCTATGCGCGTGGTAAAGACAGCTGCCGTGGTAATACGCTTACCCAAGGCATACAATCCTTTCGACTCCTTATCGGGAGGTGCCTCTCCCGTAGCAAGGGGTACTCCTGCCCGTTTCCGGGTGGTGGTGACCACCAGGGAATCGGGGGTGGCGTGGCTTTTAATATATTGAGGGTCGGTAGGAAGTGACCGAATTAATTTCTACACCCTTGGATTCACTGCCTGGTCTGAGCTGGTGTGACCAGGGAAGGAGCCAATCTCCTTTTATTGGAATTTAGGAGAGGAATGGCTTGGCTGGAGGGGGGGTTTTCTTTAAGAATGTCTTTAAGAATGTCCTCCACGAAATCCTGTCCCGGAATGGCATGTTGGGTGGCGATCTGAAAATTATCGGCTGCCTTCCTTAAGATGGCATTGAAAGCCATCTGGTCGTCTACTGGTGGGCCGGAGTGGAAGGAGGGGAATCCAAACATAGGACATCTGTGTCCTGATCGTGAGTAGGGAGCCATGGCTTCGTCTCAACCTGATGAGTGTCCTCTCAGTTTTCCATGGCATCCGCCTGGTCATCAGCAGTATAGTCCTGCAGGAAGGTAGTATCCCCTTCCTCATCGTAAATGTCTTGATATGTGTCCATGTGGATTTCATCTTCAGGGTGGAAGGGAGTGAAATGTTCTTGAGAAGGTTCTAAATTTCCAGAAAACCTCAAAGTTGACACAGAAGTGGGGTACTCCTAGGTCTCTAGGGGGTAGGTTGCTCTGAAAGCGAGACAAACCTTTCCAAACGGTAAATGCACCCTTCAAATTTCTCCCTGGTCCATTTAGATGAACCAGAAGGGTCAGTGGGTGGAAAATCTTCATTTCCCTCCCTATGGCGCCGAAATGTGTTACTAATAGTGCTAGACAGAGGCTCATGACTGTCTTTGTAGTCCTCCTGAGCATCGGGATGCTGTGGCGCGTCTTTCGACGTGTCTGCGGCACGCTCTTTGCGCTTCGTCAACTCTCTAGGCATCAGCCCCACTGCCGAAGTTATCCTCGCAATACTTTTGGTGATGTCCGGCGAAGTGGGACGTGTCGTACGACTAGGAGGCCTATCTGTAGATTTTTCGCCTTCCGAGCGACAAGGAGGTTTAGTGGTAGATTTTTTGCCTACCGGGAGACTCAGAGGCCTAGAAGTAGATTTTTCTCTTACCGGTGCCTTATAGGGCGTCGGAGCGCCAGCTGAGCGCGCTTCACTGGCAAATGTGTTTTTGAGGTAGCGCCCTTAATTTTTGAAGGTCCAGTCGCAAGACGTTAATGCGGATGCAGGGAAGGCAGTTGATCTTCAAGATCAGAGGATTCCGTCGAACTTTTCGGCGGTCCTGTTGGTGCTTTCGCCCGTTCCGTTACTTTTGCTGATCCGGGAACAGTTGCCTATGTGGTATGGTGTGTTTCAACCTGAACTGCGAATCAAAAAATGGCAGTGTTCAAATTGTTCCCTCATCTTATTTATATCGAACCTTTTTGTACAAACATAATTTTAGCAAAATGCCTCTGGTCTGAAATGATGGAAGACACTTTCCTGCACTACATTGAGGTCTAATGACTCACTGAGACACAACATAGAACCAACTGTGAAAACAAATAAATGTGAAGTTTTATCATTATTGGAGGTGATTCATTGACAACCAAATACATCTCTCGAGGGAAATCCTGCAAGTATTACTCATTGTCAACCAGGGAATGTGGGATCTTGTCGTCCAAATGTCAAGTATATTCCTACAAGCGTTTCCCAAGTAATCACTGATCCTACCCCAGAAGAAATTAGCTTGAATCCTGTATGTTTAGTCCAGATCAATTTCCCAGCTCTGTCTCTCTTGATGAGAGAGGCCATATTTCCCTTGTATCATGGAACATTGCAGGCTGGGCAATCAAAGCAATTAAGCACAATGTGTTCTTATTTTTTAATAATACTTTTGCAGGAAACTTGAAACGCTAGTGAAATTGAACTACATGGCTATATTTTGTATCAGATTCATGCATCCAGACATTGTCGCAGTAGATCTTCCAGTGGCTTGGCAACCTTCATAAAAGCTTCCCTTAATATTGTAGTGCAAGTGAAACAGAATTCCCTGCTTTTATTGATACTTTTAACTACTGTACCAAATGCTGATAATGTTTAGATAATCAATTCCTAGAACAGTCCGCAGCAGGTGACCGGCCTGTGTACTCTACGAGATTTTAAAGTTAGATTATATTAGTCTATCCGATGTGATGAATATGGGTGATCTTGGGTGGAGATTGTCACCTTAAATTAGGGAACGACCCAATATTTAACTGTTTCGATGAAATTCAGATTGAGGCACATAATATCCCTCCTCCAGATATGATTGACAGCCGCACCTTCACTCAAGGTTTAAAATGTTATGCTTGTCTACCACGTGAACCTTACATAGATTTGCAAATGGAGAGAACCGCAACTTATAATGTAATTACTCATCTTTATTGCACACTTATTACTGTTGAATAGGTGATGTAGCTATGACGTGACACTGTGACACACAATCAATAACGTTTTTAAAAAAATGTATGCTTGTCTAATGAACTGGGGCCTTGAAAGCATTAATGGTTGAATCCCCAACAAAAGGGGACAGTTGGGGACACCGTCCCAAAGTGCATACTGGCACGATACTGCCACATGTGAAAGACAGCCTGGGCACACACACGTCAACATAAAAGGAAAGAGGGTGGTGCCACCCAGAGCACCTTGGAAGCACAAGACAGCGCATTGAGGGCGATCCCTCTTAACTAACGGATGACACCGCAGGCAGGCGGAAATTGGGGAAGATATCCCTTGGCTAAAGGCGAGGAGGTGCCATAGTGTAACTGGCCCCGAGTAACCCAGGACCTAATGAGGCAGAGCACTGGCCGCGGCTCAGGGAGCTACTTTGACGATAGGAATACCAAGAACACCCCCTAGACTAGGGAGGCACCAGGAATACTTCCCATGTGGATATTGAAACAGCGCGGAAACTGGGACGAGCCACAACGCATCTAACCTGCAACCAAGAGAGGAATTGCGAAGTGGCACAGATCTGACGACTGCTGGGGCACTAAACTGGAGAGCTAACACCAAGACGGATATGTCTGTGAAAGTAGGCAAAGCCAAGGGCAAGCAGCCCACAATGGATATTTTTGCTAAATCGCAACAGTCCCCCATCACTCCAACGGAAAGTGGTGCGGCCGTGCGAGAACCATATGATTCTGACGGCGATAACGGAATTGAAGACCTCCTGGGGGGCGACCATGGTGGAATTGAGGACTGCACTTGAAACAAAAAAAGACGCGGTTGGAGTGGAGGTCAACCTACTAAGGCAAGATGTGAGAGCGCTAGCGGAAAGGACCAGCAGTTTGGAGAGTGCAGTGAAAATCAACGCAGACACTAGCACGACCAATGCCCAGGCGGTTCACATATTGAAGCAGCAGGTAGCTAATCTGGAGAATCAAGCAGAGGAGGCAGAAGGCAGAGCCAGGCCCAATAACATACACGTGGTCGGCCTGCCGGAAGGGGAGGAAGGCAGGCCAAGACCATACGAATTATGTTGAAAACATGATTATGCAAGAAATTGGTGCAAATGTGCTCTCCCAAGGGTTGGCGGTTGAACGTGCGCACAGGGCTTTGATGAGGAAACCGCAATCTGGAGCCCCTCCGAGGGCAATCATTGCAAACATACTAAACTACAGGGACATGGGAAAGATATTGGAATTCTTCAGGAAAGGTTGGATAGAAAGAGCGTCGGCGACCATCACGGCATATCCAGACTACACAATGCTGGTTCAAAGACAGCGCTACAGCTACGTGGCGATTAAGAGGAGACTGCGCACAGCCAGGCTCAAATACATGTTGTTGTATCCTCAAAACTGATTTTTTCCCATGAGGATAAATCACTTTTTTTTAATTCCCCGGAAGAAGCGACGACGTGGCTGGACGCGCACGGCTGCCCGGACAGTGATGAGAAGCAGGGACAAGAAAGATACGAAAAGTGATTTAACAGTTTTTGCACATTATGGAAAGGGCGCAGGGTAATGAGTAATCGTAATATGAGACATTTGAACATTTTGGACTGGAATATAGATTGTGTAACGCATTGAGAATAACGAAGGGTGCAATTAGCTAGATTTGCGAATAAGGAGCAACGGTATAGATGCGACATACCCCCGAGAATTACAATAGGAGGACCGCCACTAAGGCTATATCTCCCTGCTGAGCCGTAAGTAAGGCAACTGCCAGAAAGGGGCTAGATGCGGGGGTGCCTGAGATCCAGGGATGGAGCTGGGCAAGAGTTGGGGTTGTGGGGCAAGTTGGGGCAAGGAGGGGAGGAGGGGCAGAGGGGGGTGGGAGAGTTGGGGAGTGTGGAGGGGTTGATGTTGAGGGGGCACAGGGGAGGGAGTTGGGGCAGGGAAGGGAGGCGGGAAGTTTGGGGGTCGAGAGGGTGGGGAGTTGGGGTAGAGTTAGCAGTTGGGAGAAGTTTGTGTTGGAGAACAAGCCTATATGAACAAGGGGAAGATTTGGGATCTGATAGACCTGGAGGGTGCCTGGGGAGGGAGGGGAAAGACCCAGATATGCCATGGGAGACCTGAAAGTAGTCACCTGGAATGTGAGACGGCTCAATAGCTACTTAAAAATAAATAAGGTTATAATGTATTGGCGACGGCAGAAAATAGACATAGCTTTATTGCAAGAGACCCACTTGACGAAAGAAAAACTGGAGGTCATACGGAAGAAATGGAGTGGTACTGTAGTGAGGGCAACATACTCGGCCTATGCTAGAGGGGCAATCACCTGGGTAGCACCGCATGTACCGTTTCAGCTATTGCAAACTACGGTGGAGGCAGAGGGGAGGATGGTAATAGTAAAGGGACTGGTGGAAAACAGGGAGATTTGTGTGGTAAATACCTATGACCCGAATCAGGATACAGCGGCATACTTCAGAACCCTATATAGTAAACTCATTGCTAGCCTGGGAGAGGTGGTGATTTGGGGGGGAGATTTTAACTGCGTAATAGACCCGAAAATAGATAGGTCAGACTCCAAAATAGATAGACCAACCCCAGCAGCCAGGATACTGCAGTCCTTGATAACAGACTATGGGTTGGAGGATGCATGGAGAACACAGTTTCCACAAGATAGACAATATTCACATTACTCTGCCCCTCAGAATCTACATACCAGATTAGACTACGTGTTTGTCACACAAGCGCTGACGACGGAGATAACACAGATAGAATATAAGGCAAGGGTCCTATCGGATCACTCGCCGCTTATAGTGACATGGCAGTATCGACCACCGAGAGAGAAAATACCTACGTGGTGTCTCAGAGCGGAAGCGCTAAAAGAAAGCATCTTCAGAGTAGACATGAGAGAGGAAATAATAAGTTCCTTCTAAATCAATGCAGGTAATGTGGAGTCGGCCAGGGTTCTTTGGGAAGCCTTTAAAGTAGTGGTGAGGGGGATAGCAATAGCCAAGTCCAAAGGACTACATGGAGGGATCGTAGCAGACCTACAAGAAGCAGAGGGGGAGCTGGAAAAGGCATTGAAGGGCAGAGGCAGCGCCAAAGATGATAATGAAACAATACTAAGGATACAACAGAAATGCGCGGGATATTGGGAAAGGTTGTGTAACCTAAATTATAAAAAATACACAGAGAGACAGCATGCGAGGGGAGATAAACCAGGGAGGGTTTTGGCATGGTTATATAAAAAAGAGACTCCCAGACCAGTAATCAGGACGATAGTGAAAGAAGATGGAAATATAGCAGATACCCAGGAGGACGTGAATTTAGAATTTGCAAAATATTACAATGTCCTTTACGGAGGCATGAAGGAGAGTGATCATAATGCAATAAGTGAAATTTTAGAAGATAAAGGTTTGCCACAGATTAGTGCTGAAGAACAAGAGGAGCTAGATGAGCCGATTACTCTAGAGGAATTAGAAGAAGTGGTGAGGCAGTTACCCACTTCTAAGAACCTGGGGGCCGATGGACTCACCATAAAATGTATAAAAATGAGGTACTCCCACCACTCTGAGAAATGCTAAATGAATCATACGAAGTCGGGAAGTTACCAGAATCCTTGAGAGAAGCGATAATCATTCCGCTCCCCAAATCCAATAAGCCTGGTGGTGGGTGTGGATCCTACAGGCCCCTGTCGATGTTGAACCAGGACAGCAATATTCTTATGGCAGTCCTGGCAAATAGAATGAAGAAAGTCATTTCTAAATTGATACATCCTGATCAAATTGGGTATGTCCCTGACAGAATATATCCAACAATCTTAGGCAACTCCATCGAGTCATTGAATATGCTAATGAAGAGACAAGTGAAATGGCAATAGTGTCGCTGGATGCAATTAAGGCATTCGACTCGGTCAGGTGGCCATGGTTGATTGCTGTCTTGACAAACTATGGAATAGGACCGGGGTATCTAAGATGGGCCAAATTGCTATATAGCGAGCCGCTGGCCAGAGTGAAGACAGGGTCAGTTATATCAGAGAGGTGGCAGCTTAGTAGAGGCACTAGACAAGGAGTCCCCCATGTTGTACATCCTGGCTTTAGAGCCTTTGGCAATATATTTGAGGCAGCAATATGACACAATAGGCATCGCCATTAGAAGGGAATCGCATTTGATTTCCCTATATGCTGATGATATGTTGCTGTATCTGTGCTACCCGGAATACAGTATGTCCTGGAAGTGCTGGACCGATTTCCAGGTCTCTCAGGCATAGCAGTGAACCCCAAAAAGTCTTGTGTGTTTCCACTGGGGAGGTATAAAGGGATCCCATTAGAGCAATTACCGATCCTTCAGATACCATGGAAGGTCAACACGTTTCGATATCTGGGATATCTGGGAATAGATATATACCATACGGTGGAAGCAGAGCACCAACAGAATACTGAGAACGCTGTATGGAACATAGAAAACAGTATGAGATTTTGGGTGAAACTCCCCTTGGCGATGATGGGCAGAGGGGCAATGCTGAAGATGGTGCTCCTGCCAAGACTGTTACATTACTTCGGGAATATCCCATACTTGATATCCAAGCGATTCTTTGCTAAGTTGAGCAGCATATGCAGGGAATTTCTTTGGCAAGGGACAAGGAACAGAATGGCCCTTTGGAAACTGCAAAACTCGCATGAGAAGGGAGGCATAACATTACCAAATTATGAAGTCTATTATATAGCAAGCCAACTCCAGTATGTAGCAAAATGGCTTTCTGAGGAGCCGACTTTGGAAACCAGGTTGTTCCAACAAGATCGTGCCCATTTCTTCCTTAAAGAGATGATGTGGTTACCTAAAGCGGATATGGAGGGGCGCCCGAGAATGATGGTACTTGGGTGGGAAATATGGCGAAGAGCCTGTAAGATGATGGAAGACCCTTATCCGTGCTCCCTGCAGGCGCCATTGGTAGCTCTGGTGGGAAAAGAAAAACAAATAAGATTAATGATCAGGAAGCATTGGGAGTCCATGGGATAGCGACTATGGGAGACATATGGCAAGATGGGAATATAAGGGATTTTGAGGGGCTGGTGGAGGAAACAGGGGTACATCTAGGACAGTATATCACATATCACAGGGTGGTGCAGCGGATCAAAGAGACATGGTCTGAAAAAAAATTATAAAGCGAACCTGAAACCGCTACCGATATAATATATGACAGAGCAGAGGGGGGCCACGAAATATCAAGACTATATGAGCTGGTGATGACCAAGGTGGGAAGGGAAGTGGTACAACTTAGAAAAGACTGGGAAGAAAAAGCAGGGACCTTAATGAGTGATGAGATGTGGGAGGGCGCTCAACTATATCACAAAAAAGTGTCAAGGAATGCTAGGCTACAGCAGCTACAGTTATATATCACCCATAGGGCGTATATGACGCCACAAAGGGTAGCTAAATTCAAAAATGCAGGGCGACAAGCATGCCCCAAATGTAATGAAGAAAATGCTGGAATGGTACACATGTTCTGGTCATGCACAGAAATAGAATGTTTTTGGGGGGAAGTAGCACACAGGATGGAAGATAAAGGGATCAAAGTATAGATAGATACAGCATTAGCTTGCCTACTGCGAGGGTTTCCTAGACCATGCAAGCTAAAGCATGTGAGCAAACTGAAAGACCTGGTGTATGTGCTAGCAAAGAGGAAAATTGCAATGAGTTGGAAAGCATGTCATAGACCAAGGCTAGAAGCGTGGTGGAGGGATCTGCAAAAATGAATAGGAGGTGGAAACAACAGTATGGCAAGAGGCAAGTAATGTTGCGGGGGGAGGAGGAAGCAGGTACCTTAATAGCCTGGAAACCACTAATTGCAGAATTATTTGGGCCCTCAAGTGATGGGACCAGCGACAAGGAATCACCAGGAGTAATCGATACAGAACCCCTAAGATATGATGAAGAAACGGAATAGGAAAGAAGATAGGCTTGAGGGGAGGGTCGGAAGGGTTAGAACACGGTGGGCAAGATAAAATGATGTGTATTAATGTTGTCATGAACACTGTAAGTTTGGTTTATGTTGGTTGTTTAAATAAACTTAATAAAAATGGTTTAAAAAAATGGTTGAATCCCCAAGATATCCCTGGAAAACATACATTCAATGGCCATAAGGCACATGCAACCATAGATATTGCTGTATATTAGTAGAGACATGTATATATTTATTTATTTTATTTTTATAACAATATATGCCAAAGCACCTTAACAGACAAAGTTCCCTTACAAATTAAATGCAAACATAAGAAAAATAACGAAAAAGATTAAGTAAAGAGATGAGATTTGGGACAAGAGCAGAAAAGAGAAAAAGAAGACAAAGAACAATGGGGGAGAGGAGAAACGTTCCAATGTTTTGGAGCCAGCAGAGAGAAAGAGTAAACACTTGAGTGAGCACACGGGGGGCGAGGGACTGAAAGAAGAAAGAGATTGAGATCGAAGAGAATGAGAAGGAGAATAGAAAGAAATAAGAGAGAAAAGATAAATCGGAGCCAGACCGTGGGGGCACCAAAAGACCAGGCAAAGAAAATTAAAAAGGAGGTATGATTCAAAGGAGAGCCACTGAATGGAGGAAAGAGCATAGGAAACACATTTGCAGGGACACGAACAGAGCCAGATGAGTAGCACGATGGACAAGAAGAAGAGGGGATCAATAGAATAGACTAGAGAATATGAGAGCTGAAATAAGGATTTTGGTAGCATTAAATGAAAGGAAGGACCTAGCCTTCCGGACACTGAATAGCTGAAAGCGACATGAACGGAAAATAATAGAAATGTGTGAAGAGAAAGTAAGAGAGGAGTCAAAAGTGACTCCAAGATGTCTTGCAGATAAAGAAATGTTACGAAGAGTGGGAGGAAAAGAGGTTTTATGTACCCAGCCCATGAACAAAAGGTTGCACAAACGGCCGTATTCCCAGGTGCAACCTTTTGTGCGTGGCCCTAACTTGGTCCCTGTTAGGGGTTCACCCCGCTGAACCTCACTGCTACGTGGCTTTGTCCACTCCCTCCACCCGCTCCCTCTCCCGCTCCCTCCCGCAGGCTATTGCTGCCTTACAGCATGCAGTCTGCATACTGTGGCCCCATAGCCCCTCGTACAGCAGGGCACACTTCTGCTCCCAACCTTTCTGTGCCCTGGGTTTCTGCCCGTGGTATGTAGACTACAAACCAGAAAAGAAATAGGCGGTGGGGGTGAAAGAGGGGGGCACAGTGGAAGCAGGAAAGAATAGGACATTAGTCTTGGAGGGGAGGAAAAGAGAATGAACCCCACTGCCTCAAATAGCAATGCCATGGGTAGAGGAAGGTAGAACAGGTGATGGGAGATCAGAGCCCACAACGGCACCACCCTGTCACCCCAATTGACCGAACAGCTTAACCAGAACTGGCAACTGCCTAGTCTCAGCCTCTCAATAGGGCTGGATAACTGCAAAACAACCAGATGGTAATGTGCTAGTCCAATGCCCAAACCAAGAAAGGCAGATCAGCACCAGACATAAAAACACCAACTGACAACAACGCTACAGTAGCACCATCCTTCTGTGCACTTGATAATCACATGAAACAAACACAGGTAGAGGACATGTGGGGGCAGGGTTTTTTACTCCCTTTAACAAGTGGGGTAAAATTCCTTATTTGTTAGGAAACTTTGTTGGTTTCTGTACTGAAGGCATAGATCAGGGAGAAATGTCAGCTGGTGGAAGAATTTCATATTATAACTGATCATATGAGTGATTAATAGCCAAATGAAGAAATGGATGGTAAAGTCCTAGCTCTCAGGGTATTATAAAACTGCAGTGGAAGAGGGTCTCTTCCTCCTAAACTATTAAATGGATTAGATGGAATATGGGATATGCATGAGCATTTCAAATAAGATCCATAAAAGCAAATAAGCGACTGATTAATTACTATCAGCAGACATAGATAACGTGGTTGCTATAGGCCTCTATCAAGAATGGAGGAATAATATGTCCACTTTATTCTTTGAGCAGCCAAAAATACACACGCCATCCAATCCCAACGGTAGGTTCAATGAAGAGTGTAAACAAGTAAAGACCAATTTGCTCACTCTGATAAAGAATATCTCTTCTAAAAGTTCCGAAATTGTTTCCACCTGAGCTAGGTATTAACAATTGATTGCCAGACGTAAATTAGAATTAGACACTAAGGCATGGTAGGATCCTATAGCACTTGATTAATCATGGCCCTGAACATTCAGTTAACAACATCATTTTGGCTACCAATGTTGACGATTCAACATGGATAAGTCATATGGCGTGGTTGTACCAGGCCCAAGAACGTAATGAACCGCCAACAAAAGGGGTGCCCAATGCCCAGTCCAATACAAGAGAATCAGGTATCAATATTACTAGCCAAAAATGTAACCTGGAGTAAATATTATCTGCTTTAAGAAAGAAACCTTTAAATCGTTGTCCTGGCCCGGGCAGAATTCCAGTTGACCTTTTCCAGAACTGGAGGAGGTACGGGGCCCATTATTAACAAATATTTTCAATATAATGATGGAACAAGGTTATTAACCTGCTTCTTGGAAAATGGCATAAGGAAGAATCTGGTGTCATAAAGGCTGATATCACTACTGGGGTCTCAATTCAAAAATGTTGGTAGGGCTATACTACAGAAATTACATTCTTGGGTTCAGAATAAGTCTATTCTTCAATTAAACAAATGGGATTCTAAAAGGGTTAACCAACTGACGAGCATGCCTTAAATTAATATCTGTTGATTACAAATTCTCTGAATATCAAAAACGAGGTAGTGTACTTGGCCTTCATGGATCTTAGTACTGTCTTTGATGGAATAAAACTATGGAAAGGACTTTGGTCACTGAACTGCCATAATGTTCTTTTGAATGTTTTAATGATCATCCATAAGGGGACTAAGGCGTGTAAACAATCTGGATATATAGGAGATGCACACCTTATTTTGAGTTTAATGCAGGGGTTAGGCAATGATGTGTCCTGGTGCCTTTACTATTAGTTACAGGCGAAAATTGGAGACAATACATCAAAGCTTCCTGTCCTGGTTCAGGACAATGTCCCTGCTAACATTCTGTTAGGTAATGATCTAGTTGAGTTGGGATTGATCTCGGATGGTCTTCCCATGACTGCTGCTGCGGTCACTAGGTCACAGGTGACCCCGGGTCTGGCTATCATGCTCAACATAACATTAAGAACATCCCCTTCAGGGAACTATTAAGAATCAAAAGGAATTGCAGCACGGAAGAGAAATATCAATGTAACGCTCACCTGATTCCCACGGAGGCGCTGACCCAAACTGGACTGCTACAGTTGCTTCTATGACTATGATGAGGCGTAGAACTCGGAAGACGCTCTGGGCAGGACCTCCGAATATTGACTGTCTGGCTTGTAAGGTGAGTTTTCTGCAGGTGGAAGAAAAAGGGGTAATTACAAGCTGGTTGGATAAGTTCTCCCACCAATCTTCTGCTTTTCTCACTTCTTGGTTCTCGACTGGTCTCCACGAACTCTCACCTTTGGTTTAGTAAAGCCGAGCTCTCCATCCTGCTTCTGGTGCAGGGGCACGTGGAATCCAGTTACGTCACTGGATGATTTCAGTGTTTAGGCTCAGTGTCCTTTTGTGGCTTGTAATAGTCCTTTAGGTGCCGAGGAGCTGTTGGCGACACCACCACTGCTGTGCAAGAAGAGGCTCGTGAGTATAGAAGATCTGAGGCCGCTTCTGAAGGAGCACCCTTTTATAATGTCCTTTTCTGTCTTTCAGGTGCTGAAATGCTGAGGGCGATGCTGCCGCTGCTGCGCGTAGAGAAGCGCGTAAGTATTACTGAATTGTGGCCACTTCAAAATGGGCACCTCTATTAATGTCTTTTCCTTTCTTTCAGATGCCGAAATGCTGAGGGCGATGCTGCCGCTGCTGCGCGTGAAGAAGCACGTAAGTATAACTGAGATGCGAACCCTTTGGCTCGGACACCACTAACAATGTCTTTTGTCTTCCAGGTTCTGGGATGCTGCCGAAGCGAAGGCCGCGGTGAACTCCGGTGTGATCACGGATGGATAAGGTAAGCGAGCGCAGCTGCAAGCGTGTTGCCCGTTTTCTAACCTTATGTCTTTATTTGCAGGTTGTCGGAGACTGGACTCTTGTGGCTGAATTCTGGTGAGTAGATGTTCCTGTGCCTTTTCTTCATCCACAGGTTGCTGCTCGAGAAGCTGAGGGTGTGTCTGGACCTGGAATGCAGGAGCCGACTCGGTGAGCGTCCTGCTGCTGTTGCAGAATAACGCGAAGCACGTGAATTCTATCGGGCGTGGTTTAAATAGTGGAGAAGTGCTTTGGTGCGTATTCTTCCTCCAGCCTCAACCAGGTAAGAAAAGAGTTCCTGTAACAGAGGATTGGTCCCTCCCAGCCAGTGGCTGGGACTTCACCCAGCTTGGATTGTTCTAGGTCAGTATGCAGCATGGTCTGCCACACTTTAAGAATATGAGCCCGGCACCCATGGCGCCGGGACAGTGGTTCCTTATGAGCCTGGCGCCAGAGGCGCCAGGACATGGTCCAAAGGGCCCCTGTAGGGGTCTGCTGGAACCGGGGGTGTGGATGATGAGCCTGCTTCCGGGGACGCTGGGCCAGTCTTGGCTCCTCGGGAGTAGCGCTCATGACAATCAATCACACGTTGAAGAACTTACAGTTAAATTTAGAAAACGAGGATACCAATAGCCAGTTTTGGATCGAGCAATACTGTGGGATATGTCAACCCATGCCAATGCGCCCTATTACACCCCTTTGCCAATGGGGAAAGAAAAACTGCCAAAAATGGATGCACTAACCCATGTGTGCGCCAAATATGAAAAACTGCGCATGGGTTATAAACCACAAAAGAGCTGCACACCCTGCCACACACAGGCAAAGTTGATGTCAAAGCAAAAACTCCCTGCGAGAGAATGCCAGTGGGTGTTGTTACCTGTCACATGACTCAAGGCCCCAGAAGTGGGCTAAAATCCGAAAATGCCTTTAAATACAGCTTCCTAATCAATGGCAACCTTCAAAGTGCTGTTTTGGCGCTAAATTCAGTCATTTTCCCAGTGAATTGTTGAAAGGAAAGGTGTGCTGAAATCATAGATTCTCCAGGCAGTCAGAGGATTCCAGGCCTCACTGACTGACAGCTGCATAAGAAAATTAGCTGTCAAACCCAATTTAAATGTGTTTCTTTTTCCTGAAGAGATTGCAAAATGCGCCTATTTAAAGCCTGTTTGTGAAGGGCTTAATTCTTTTTAATGTCCAAATCCCTTAAAAAACGTGCTTATTTTTATATGTGTCAAAGAAAAGACTCTATTGTAAATTTTAAAAGCAACCTAGTATTGGAGTTAGGTAACTGCTTAATTCTGATTGGGCAGTCACCAGCCTGGGAAAGTTTGACATTTCAGTTTGACACTCCCTTGCTACAGGAAGGCTAATGGCTGCTTAATGGTTTCCGCATATTGACAACAAGGAGCACAATGAGACTTCATTAGACATTTGTCTTGTGGCTGAGCCAAGAATAAAGGACAGGCTATGCTTGGGAGGGACAGGATGCTTCCCTCTACACCGCAACCTGATCAAAGGGATCTGACAGCTGTTGATTGTTGAAAGGAGAGAAAAAGAAACTCTGAACTTCTTGGTTTTTAAATCTGCATTTGTGGTTAAGTTTGAAACTCTTTAACTGTGTAACCTAAAGAAGGATAGGTCTGAAAATTGGTAGATGGTAACCTCGTTTTAGGCTTTTGCTTTGAAGATGTTGATGAAACCTGTATCACTAAAGGGAACAAAGTTATGACAAAACTCTCATTGTAGCAGAACTATTAATGTTGCAAGCTTAAGATTGTATGCACATGATCCACTGATAAGCGCCCAGAGATGTACCAAATTAGAAATTATTAATCCAAACTGTTATGATTAAAATTGATGAAATCCCATAGAATGAGAAAGACAGCTCTCACAGAGATGGGAATTGGACACAAGGATAAACCATAAAAAATGTAATGCATGTGTCTGATCTTAGTAGAAGGCATAATTGTAAAAATGTGTATTTATGGGAAAGCTAAATTGTGGTCAAAATCAATGTTGGAGTTCCTAAATCCCATCGTAAAGATGACAGCTCTGTTCTGACTGCCAAGCAAAACAAGGCAAGTTCCTGTGGCCACTCGTAGCCGTGGGAGTGTGTTTTTGAAATTCTGCCCACACCATAAACTTGGTGATCTAATTTGGTAGTATAACTATAGGAACTACGGGGGGCGTGGCCAAGAGGGCCATGTGAAGAGACGTGAGCTGAGGGAGCTCCTATGATCCTGCAGTGATCCTGTGGCATACGCGCATCAATAAGTGATTGTGCTCGCCTGCAACCCCGGGGGCGGACTTATGAATAGAGCGGCCGTGCCCACTGAAGTTTGCAGTTATCTCAGTGAAGCCGTGACGGAGATATATATAAAAAAAGGATTGAGAGCCGGAAGGAGGAGGCAAAATGGCCGCCCGGACACTCAGACAAAAGAACTGACTGGCCGCAGTGTGACGAGGGCCCCTGTTGAAAGGGTATGTGTCCGATACGCTCCGAATGCCCGCAGAGGGATTTTACGCTGGAGAGGAGAGCCCAGCACACGAATGGGAGCCGCGGACAGACGACAGTAGAGGAGTGAGCTGCCAGTGCCCGCTGATCCGTGCTTGAAGAAGGGGGGGGGGGCTATCACGGCCCATAGACATGATCGCGTGGGGCCTGGAGGATACTTTGTAACAGAAGGGCACGCAGCCCAAGGAAGGTGCGGAAAACAGCGAAGCCCGGGTTTGTGTGTCGCAGGGAGAGAGACACGAATTCGGAGGGGCAGGCCAGCAGAGATTGCGAAGGTGCCGGCTCGGAGAGCTGGCCAGCTGAGACTTGAGCGGGCTGGAGAGGCTGGAGGGTTGTGTTATAACGGCGCTGGATATACCGAAACGGCTTGACTGAGTCAGAGCCCAGAAAGACACACGGGGGGTAGCATCGGCGCCCCAAACAGCGGATGCAGATTCTGACCCCCCCCAGGAGGCAGATTATTCGGCTGGGTCATTGTTGGCGGCAGGAGAATGCATAAGCCAAAAGCCGCATGGAAAGCAGAAGGACATAAAACAATACCAGGATAACCCCTAACATAACAAGGACGCTTCCAGGGGCACAGTTTCCTTGGTGACACGTATGGCCACCCCTGGTGCTCTAACACTACCCGGCAGGAGTGAAGAAAGGATGGTGGACTGAAGGGCCACTGTATGCTGCCCAGAACTGGTTGGAGGGGCGTGACGGTGTCGGTGTCCCATAAACTGGGAGGCGTGGGAGGTGTGGAGACTAAGGGTGCGCCTCCCTGCTCGGACATCAAGTGGAATGCTGGCTTAGTAATACGTTTTGAAATTAGTGAATCCAGGAGACAGCTTGAGACAATTAGACCTGAAGATGGCGCTCGATGGCTGAGACTGGTGTCTTCACTTACTACGGTCGCTTGCCGAAGATCCGGATGAGTGTTATGAAGTACCCCAGTGGCGGATTTATCTAATCACGTGGGAAAGCAGAATCCATTGTGGCAATCGAGGAATAGGCTTGGGACGCTGGGGTGGGGCCTCCTCCAGTGCGGAAGACAGCACTGGGCCGCCCCTCTGGAACCACGTAAATACTAGTGCGGACGCATTACATGAGATGTGTTCATAGGGTTATTGTGGATGCTCTGGAACGTGCACAGTGGACGAAAGCAGGCGAATCCGCGCCTCCAACGAGAGGAAACTTAGGAGACCTTGCACCTTGGTGTGTATAAAGGTAGACGGGGCTTGCCACGGAGGAGGCTGGCAGATCTTTTAAGGTTCTAAGGACCCCATGTAGGGGTGAGGCTTTGGACATCGGAACGGAGTGTGTGCCCTTCTCCCCCTGATCGTGGAGCATAAGTGGTCGGTGGACCCACGACATATGGTTGCCGCGTCATGTTTAATTAATCTGTAAGACAAAAAGTGAAGCAACCCACGTTGGACGAGTTTGCTAAAACACCGACGGGCCTGGAAAGCGCCAAGAACAGAGACAAGCTTCCCGCAGGTGGCATGGCCGCAGCGGGCCCAAATCAAGAGGTTCTGGCTGCAATTGCGGACTTGAAAGCAGACTTGAAGGCGGCCTGGGAGGCCAAGCTCGAAATGGTTGTGGCTGACTTGAAAACAGTGTTGGACCTTAAGGTCGGAGAAGTGCGCGAGGAGGTGAATCTACTCCGGCAAGATGTGAGGGCCCTGTTGGAGCGCACAGGGAGTCTGGAGAAAGGAGCGAGTTCGAACACAGCGGACTGTGCCACACACAAGTCGGAACTGCATGTCCTGGTGCAAAAAGTGGGCAACCTGGAGACTAGAGCGGAGGAAGCGGAAGGACGCGCCCGAAGGAACAATATTTGCATTTTTGGCATACCGGAGGGAACAGAGGGCCACAACCCCACGGAATTTGTCGAAACCATGTTGTTACAGGAGATAACTGGGGGTGTTCCGTCTCAGGGATTTGCTGTGGAACGAGCGCATAGGGCTCTGACAAGGAGGCCGCCGCCAGGCAACCCGCCTAGGCCAGTTATCACCAAGATCCTCAATTATCGAGAAAGGATTCTGGAATATTTTCGCAGAGGTGGAACAATCAAGCGAGGGGAGGCATACATAACAGCCTACCCGTACTACACCCTGATGGTGCAGCGGAGCCGAATGAACTTCGGGGCTGTTAAGAGGAGACTTAGAGAGGCGGGTCAGAAATACATGCTACTCTACCCGGCGAAATTGAAGGTTTTTCATAAAAACAAGACTTTATTTTTCGACACTCCGGAGGACGCCATGGGATGGCTTGACACACAGGGCTGCCCCCAGGAGCCGGATATCCAGGCGGAGGAAGGAGGCGGCAGAGATAAGTAATGAGTAACGGGAGCACAGGGAGATGATGCCGCTTAAGACTATGGGACTTGATTATAGTCATGGACGTGGCCTGTCCGGAGGCGGGCCCGGAGTAGAATAGACTATGCATTGTGTGCACGTTGGCTGTTGCTTTTTTAAGGAGCCTTTCAGGGCTAGTCCTCACACCCCCATTTAGTATTAATAGTTAAGTGGCCATTAGGGTGACTTCACCCTACTGAGCTCTGAGCGTACCAGACAGGGCTAGATGTGGGGGTGCCTGAGATCCAGGGATGGAGCTGGGCAACAGTTGGGGAGGGAGTTGTTGGGGAGGGGTTGGGTGGAGGGAGCGGAGGGAGGTGAGGTGTTTTGTGCGTATATAGTTTTGAGGAGTTTGAGCTTAAACACGAGCATACAGGGAACAGCCCTAGATTTGTACCTATATAGCGCAGGCGGATGGGGTTGGCTGAGAGGGGGGGGAGATGAGCAATGACGAATCTTAGAATGGTGACGTGGAATGTCAGGGGACTGACTCAATAGCTACCTAAAAAGGAATAAGGTCATGCTGTACTTGAAAAGACAGAAGATAGATATTGCATTGTTACAAGAGACGCATTTGACACAGGAAAAACTGGAGCTGGTGGGGAGGAAATGGAAAGGTACTGTAGTGGGGTCATCGTACTCGGCCTATGCCAGGGGAGTGCTGGTCTGGATGGCTCTGCACGTCCCGTTCCACCTGATACGGGAAACGGTGGACCCCGAGGTGCGTTTGGTCATTGTGAGAGGGGTGGTAGAGAATAGAGAAGTGTGCATTGTAAACACGTACGCCCCTAATCACAATACGGCGGAGTACTTCCGAACTATGTGCACCAACCTGAGCTTGTGCGTGGATAGTGCAGTGATCTGGGGAGGGGATTTCAATTGTGTGCTGAACCCCGTATTGGACAGGTCGGATGACAAGATGGTCAGGCCTGCTCCAGCAGCTAGGGCATTGCAGGCGTTGTTAGATGACTTTGGATTGGTAGATGTTTGGAGAACCAAGCATCCCGACGAGAGGCAATATTCACACTACTCGGCCCCACAACAGTTGCATACTAGACTTGATTATGCCTTTGCCACATCAGATGTAATGATGGAGATCGTGCACACAGAGTATAAGGCGAGGGTCCTGTCGGATCACTCGCCTTTGGTTCTGGGGTGGCAATATAGCCGCCCTAGGGCACGGATTCCGACGTGGCGCCTTCGTGCGGAGGCACTTAAAGATCCGGTTTTTCGGGAAGATATAAGAGATGAGATCATCAGCTATTTTGAAGTGAATACGGGCAGTGTTGACTCTGCGGGGACACTGTGGGAGGCTTTTAAAGTGGTGATGCGGGGTGTAGCTATAGCTAAATCAAAAGGCCTGCAAGATGGGGTCCTGGCTGATTTACATAGGGTGGAAGGAGACTTAGAAAAAGGACTAAAAAGTGAAAACAGACGCTGAGCTAGTGCTCAAGCTACAGCAACAGTGTACAGAACACTGGGAAATGCTCTGTAATCTTAATTATAAAAAGTAAGTTGAAAGAAAACATGCAGGTGGAGACAAAACGGGCCGTCTATTGGCGTGGCTATATAAGAGTGAAACCCCTAGGCCCCCGATTAGGACGGTAACCAGAGAAGATGGGGAGGTAGTAGACACCCAAGAGGGAGTCAACAGGGAATTTGCGGATTATTATAGAGAACTATATAAGGATAGAGGAGGAGGCAGCCGAGATGAGATGATGGGTACTCTGCAAGATATAGGATTACCCAAGATAAGTGCAGAAGAAAGAGAGGAACTGGACGCACCAATTACTTTGGAGGAGTTGGAGGAGGTTGTTAGGCAGCTACCTATTAGTAAGACTCCGGGAGCAGACGGATTACCTAGTGAATTCTATAAAGCGTATGGGGCGGAAGTGCTCCCCCCAATGTTGGAAATGCTCAATGAGGCGTTTGAAGTTGGACGATTGCCGGAGTCACTTAGAGAAGCAATCATAATACCGCTCCCTAAGCCTAACAAACCTGGGCATAACTGCGGTTCGTACAGGCCACTGTCGATGCTGAACCAGGACAGCAAAATATTAACGGCGGTCCTGGCGAATAGACTGCAGAAAGTAATAAGCGAATTGATACACCCAGACCAAACGGGCTATGTCCCAGACAGAAATATTACGCACAACCACAGGCAACTTCATCGGGTGATTGAATGGGGCTGTATCAATGAAGGAGAGATGGCAATTGTGTCTTCGGACGCAGTAAAAGCTTTTGATTCGGTCAGGTGGGAGTGGCTATTGGCGGCTTTGGGGGAATATGGAATGGGGCCGGGGTACATTAGGTGGGCGGAGATGTTGTATAGTGCGTCACTAGCCAGGGTGCGAACAGGAACAGTGGTATCGGAAAGATGGCAACTCAGCAGGGGCACCAGACAGGGGTGCCCCTGGTCTCCGATGTTGTATATTCTGGCTCTGGAGCCCCTGGCACTATACCTAAGGCAGCAATACGACACGATAGGTATTGAGGTGGGGAGCGAACGGCACCTAATATCCCTATATGCGGATGATTTGTTAATATACTTGAGATACCCGGAGGAAAATCTTCAGTATATACTGGAGGTGATGGAAAGCTATGCGAGGCTGTCCGGCATAGCGGTGAATCCCCAAAAATCGAGCATTTTTCCGCTGGGCAGTTACAAGGGAATCCCTGCAGAAAGGTTGCCGGTGTTACAGGTGCCGTGGACGGTGAGCTCTTTCTGCTACCTTGGTATAGATGTGTGTCATACGGCAGAGGAGGAGCATAGGTGTAACACTGTGATGGCTGTTGAGAAAATCCGCAAATGTATGAGGTTTTGGGAGAAACTGCCCCTAGCGATGATGGGGAGGGGAGCGATGCTTAAGATGGTGGTTCTGCCTAGGCTCCTACATTATTTTAGCAATATCCCACATATGATCCCCAAGAAGTTTTTTGTTCAGTTAAATGGTATTTGTAGAGACTTCCTGTGGGGGGTACCCGGAATAGGGTAGCGCTCTGGAAGTTGCAGAACTTTCATGACAAAGGGGGGGTCAAGCTACCTAATTTTGAGGCCTATTATATAGTGAGTCAATTGCAGTTTGTGGCCAAATGGCTCTCCGATGAAGAGACCCCTGAACTTAGATTGTTTGGACAGGACTGTGCCCCGTTTTACCTGAAAGAAATTATCTGGTTGCCTGAGTCAGAAATACAGAAGTGCCCGGGGATGATGAGGCTTGGGTGGAAAATGTGGCGACGAGCATGTATAATGATGGGGGACCCGCTCCCGTGTACCCCACAGGTACCTCTGGTTGCTTTGGTGGGAGGAGATGAGCAACTGAGGGTGATTATCAGAACTTATTGGGAGTCGGTGGGGCTGGTGACCCTGGGAGATATATGGCAGGAGGGGATCATCAAGGAGTTTGAAGGACTTGGAGAGGAGACGTAGATAGGGGCCAGTATGTTACGTCCCACAGGCTGGTACGGAAGATTCGGAAAACGTGGCCCGAAACGGTGTTGGAGGGGGAACCAGACACCATTATGGGGATGATATATGACGCAACTGAAGGGGGGCATGAGATCTCTAGATTGTATGAGATGGTAATGACTAAGGTTGGAAAGGAATTGACAGATTTGAGATTGGATTGGGAAACAGAGGTGGGAGCCCACATGGAGGATGGGATGTGGGAACGGGCCCTGGGATATCATAAAAAAGTATCTAGGAATGCCAGATTGCAGCAAATACAGTTGTATGTAATGCATAGAGCATATATGACCCCGCTGAGAATATCTAAATTCAGGAATGCTGGGAGACAGGCGTGCCCTAAGTGTTGTGAGGAAAATGTTGACATGACGCACATGTTTTGGGCATGCCCAGTGATCGAGTGTTTTTGGAGGGAAGTCGCACAAAAACTAGCAGAGAAAGGGGTCACGCTCGCTGCAGACACGGCTTGGGCTTGCCTGTTGGGAGGGTTTCCCAGGCCGCGAAAACTGATGCATGTAGGGAAGCTGAAGGACTTGGCGTACGTGCTTGCAAAGTGGAGGATAGCCATGGGATGGAAAAAGTGTCATAAGCCACGGGTGGAGGTGTGGTGGAAAGAATTACAGAAATTGGCGGAGGCTGAAACGATGGTGTGGCAGGAGGCAAGTAGCATGTCCTGGGAGGAAGAAATGGGTACCCTGATGGCATGGAAAGCAGTGATATCTGGTCTATTTGGAACAAGGTTAGATCCAGAAGAATCTGAAGAAAATGACATCCTGCCGAGTGTAGCAGACACTGAATGTGAAGGACAAACAGGCTTGTGAAGGGGGGTGGGAACAGGGGGGCAGTGAACGACAACTAATTGATGTTCATGTAATAATTGTGGATAGCACTGCGTGTTTTGTTTATATTGTTGGTTGTTTCAAAAATAAAAAATAAATATTAAAAAAAAAAAAACTATAGGAACTACACAACACAGGACACACACTGCTTCCAGAACACATCCAGATTTCCGCGCAGCACCTTGTTCCAGAACTCTTCATCTTGTAACGGACGCCAGACTTCTTTGAAGATCCTGATTTCTTTGCAGAATCCAGACTTTAGCACTGCTGAACTCTTTCTAGCTAAACCCAATTTCAAACATCCCAAACTTGAAGGGAGTTAATACTGATCCAGTTGGCTTGCTACCATAAAGGCTTGTCTGACCCAATCCCTCCCGAAGTGCCCTGCTGCCGGTAGACCTGACCCGATCGATGACCAGAACCGTGACCGTCCAATTTTAATCACAAGGGACTAAGTATTAATAGGAAGAATAGTGACACATAGTATATTTGCATTGTCTTATCCCAATCTCAAACCATCCCATCTTTAATTTCAGAACCCTAGTATTGTTAGAACCATTCTTGCGCTGATTTTTTCTCAATTGTTTTTGCAAAACCATAAGTCATTAGTGATTTTGAGCAACTAAAGTAACTCCCAGAACGGAATTTGAGTATCCACCACGCAAAGGCGTACGCTGGGCATGTAACTGTGAAGATTCATGTGTGGCATTCTCTTTTTCATAGTCATTAATATAGTGAAATGAAACCAATCTGATTTTTTTAAAACCGAATTTCTGTTTTCAATTTCGCGCCTATTTTTCAAAAACGCCTCTCACTAAAACCTCTATAACTTCTTCAAATTTATAGATAGTAGCGAAATTCCAACTCTTGGTGATATCTAAGACACTTAGCTACACCCTCTACCAAATTGCGGAACAGTGTATTTGACTGGTTGTTCTCAAATATTGCATAGTGACATTTTTCCACGAATTTGCAGTTTTCAAAAGCTTACACATGTCTTTTTCCCATTTAAAGTGTTTCTTAAACTCCCATCCTGATCTAAAGTATATACTGTTGTTTATCGTGTAGCTCATGTGTGTTAGGACCTGTTTAGTGTTGCTTTCCTCAGAATTTTTCTCAATTTAAGCAATTTCGCAACCGTTTGCACTGTTTTACAAAGCCAGTTTTCACCTGTCATTTTCAAAGTGTCTATTTCCAAAAATGGTTTTCTCTCTTATTTGGGGAGGTAAGATTGCATTTAAACTCCAGACATTGTCTTTCATTCCTGAATACCTGATGATTACTGACATCTGTGTAGGATTGCTCATTTGTACCTTCAGTACTTTGCAGGGGGAACTATTAACCTAAACGCTATCTGCTCACAAACGAAAACTGTTCCTTATTCCTGTAGAACTGTGAGTGCACAAGAGGTTACAATCCAACATAAACATTACGTCCATTTATTGTTACAGTCACAATAAATGAGCCACAAGTTCAGATCAGAGGGGAAACAATAACATATAAAACATATAAGGAATCGCACAGGAGACAAAAAGCCAACTAAGACTGTTACTTCATACACAGTGCCTATATTTATGCAGAATGTTATGGGTGACTTTGCCAGCCTTGAAAGGTAAGGACAATCTTTAGTGTCTCGATGTATTATTTTAAATAAAACTGAATATTCAGATTAAAACCACCTGTTTTTCCCAAATTGTCAGATGGGATTGTTGTGGTGGGGGCACTGGATCGGGGGTGTAGGTATGTACAATAAACTAGTTATTAAAAATAAATATAATATGGGATACATTACTCACCGTAATAGTATTTCTGATGCTTATATCTGCTTAGATTCACATGCTATGCATAGGCCGATATATAGTGGAAGCTGCAGAGTATTACAGTTTGAAACTCGAAAAGGGACGTCGACAGAGTGTGCCAGTAATACTATCCCTAGTGTGACGTCCACTGTACCCATGGTCCTTCACGCGTCAAGGTCCCTCAGATTTTGTTTTTGACATGAGGTTACATGAAGTGTAGCGTGAGTACAAGTTTAGTAAAGCAGATATGTATCAGATAAAGCCCAGAAAAAACATCTATGCACCTTCTACTATAAGGGGAGCAAGGGTGGGCGCATGAAAATCTAAGCAGATACAAGCATCAGAAATACAATTGTGGTGAGTAATGCATCCCTTCTGAGGCTTGTGTAATCTGCTTAGATCACATGCTATGCATAGATTAGTGAACAGTGTTTGGAGAAGGTGGTGGGTTGTGAGAAGGTACAGCGGCAAATCGATGTTTTCGAACTGCTTGTCCCTGTTGGCAATCTGCTTTATAGTGCGTCAATGCAGTAGTGCTAAGTGAAAGTGTGTATTGAGCTCCATGTAGCTGCTTTGCAAATGGCGTCCAGTGGGACGTTTGCGATAAATGCCAGAGTTGCCCCTGTACCCCTTGTGGAATGAGCTGTTGGTGTGAAAGGCAGTGTTTTGTTTGATAAGGAGTAGCATATCTGTATGCATCTGACTATCCATCTGGAGATGGCATTTTTGGAAATGCAGTCTCCTTCTCTGCCTGGTGCTACAGAGACAAAGAGTTGGTTTGTTTTTCTGAATGGTCTGGTCTTGTTTACATAGTAAAGGACCGCCCTCCTTACATCTAGTGTATGGAGTTTTTTCTCAGCTGAGCTTGTTGGGTTCTGAAAGAAGGCTAGTAGCTCAATGGATTGGTTTACGTAGAATTTAGAAATGAACTTAGGCGAAAACCTAGGGTGCGTTCATCATACCAATTTGTCTTTGTGGATAAAAAAAAAGGGTCTTGCACTCACTATGCTTGAAGCTCACTGACTCTCCTTATGAAGGGGATAGCCACCAAGAAAGGCGTTTCGTACGTGAGGTGCTTAAGGCTTGACTGTTGTATAGGCGCAAAGGGGGGGTCCCATTAAATTTGCAAGTACTACATTGAAGTCCCAGCCAGGCGGTGGGTTTGATATAGGAGGGTGAAGTCTTTTTACTCCCTCCATGAATGCCTTAATTAGAGGAACCTTCCACCATGATACTTTACTGTGAGAGGTGGTGTATGCGGATAGCGCCGCCAGGTGAACCTTTATAAAGTTAAAAACTAACCCTGAGTCTAATAGGTGGAGCAAGTAATGAAGAATGTGAGTTGGAGTAAATTCTATCAGGTTTATTTGTTTTGTCTGGCACCAAATTACAAATCTTCTCCACTTGTCAAAATACCAGTGTCTGGTGTTTAGTTTACATGCCTCCTTGGAGCCATGATGCCAAGTTCAGTGAGTGAGGTTGAGGGGGTAGTGTTGTTCCCCTGTGCTGGTAAAGCAAGTTGGCCAGGCACGAGAGCTTGATAGGATCACATATCACCAGTTTGCGCAGATGTGGATACCAAGGTTGTCTCGGCCACATGGGAGCAACTAGGATTAACGTAATATGTTCCCTGTGAATCTTGTTCACCACTCTGCTCATTAGTGGAGTTGGGGGAAAGGTGTAGGCAAATTTCCCTGACCAACTCATCCATAGGATGTTCCCCCTTATAGTCTGGTTGGGGAAATCTGGATGCGAAGTCTGGGAATTGCTTTTTTCTCTTGTAGCGAACAAGTCTAGCGTGGGGTAACCCCACTGTGAGAAAATGTGATCTATGTCATTTCTGTCGAGTCACCGCGCGTGATCTTCTGGTAGAGGATCTCTGCTTAGCGAGTCCGCTAGGGTGTTGTGTTCCCCTGGAACATGTTGGGAAGTCAAGAAAATCCCCCAATTGAGTGCCCATTTCCACATTTTCTGTGCTAACCTGGACAAATTTGGAGAATGTGTTCCCTCTTGCTTGTTGATATAGAACACTGCAGTGGTGCTGTCTGTGAGAATTTGTACTGACTGATTTGTCAGGTGCGCTTCGAAGGCTTGGAGCGCTTTGAATATTGCTAAAAGTTCCAGCAAGTTGATGTGGTTCTGTGATTCGAGTCAACAGACCATGTGCTCTGAGAAGAAAGTGCTGGGCCCACCACCCGGATAGTGATGCGTCTGTTGTGACTACCGCTTGCACCGCCAGGTCGTGGAAGGGTTTTACTTTCAACAGATTCTCTTTTGTTCACCAGTGTAGAACTTGTAGTAGTGTTTTGCCGAAACGAGCATTAGATCGTCCCACTGACTGCTTGCCCGAGACCACTGTTTCGCCAATCACTCCTGCATCAGGCGCATGCGCAATTGTGCACGTGGGACCAGGTAAATGCAAGATGCCATCATGCCGAGCCAACACATAGCTTTGCGTACCGTTATCTGGTGGCCGGCTTGATACGGAGGTATTTGCAGCAGTATGTTTTATGTTCTTTCCTTTGAAAGAAAGACTAGACCTTTCTCTGTTGTTATGACAGCTCCTAAGAACTGTTTGGTCTTGTTTGGTAAAAGGCTTGACTTTCTCATTGATCGAGAAACCCAATTGGAAAAGAAGGTTGATCATTCTTTGGGTATTTTGCTTGCAAATTAGGGGTGTCTGCCCCGTGATCAGCCAGTCGTCCAGGTAAGGGTACACTAGGATTGCCTCTCTTTGCAGGTGCACTGCCACCAACGCCAGTACCTTGGTGAATACCCTTAGAGCGGATGCTATGCCGAAGGGTAGCACCTTGAATTGGTAGTGCTGGTTTGCTATCTTGAAATGCAAGAAACTTCTGTGCACAGGGAACATTGAAATATGAAAATAGGCATTTTTCATATTCAAGGCTGCTATGTAGTCCCATCGCTTTAGCAGTGGGATTACTTCTTGAAGGGTTGTCATGCAGAATTTCTGTTGCTTGACATAGGTGTTTGCAGGGCGCAGATCTAATACAGGGTGCATTGTTAGATATTTTTTGTAACAAGGTTAGACCCTTTGTTTACCTGGTTCGCCGGGACAAATTTAAACCACGTCTTTTAATAGCAACGCTTTCACCTCTTCCAGAAGTATGCACTGTTCTTCCTTTGTGGTGGTTCTTTGTCGAAGGAGGATGGTGGGAAGGTGTTTGAAGCAGCTCTATGCAATAACCAGCCGCCACAGTTGAAAACACCAACTTGTATGTGGTGATTCGCTCCAATGCGTGGTTGAAGTGTGTTATGCGTCCTACTACATGAGTGACATGGGAGGGGACGTGAAGTGGGTGGTCATTGCTTTGGGGGTGTGTATCCACCTCTGGAAGAGGAGGATCTGCCCCTGCCGCAAGATCTTCTTTGGCCTCTCTGAAAGCTTTGTGGGATTGGCCTTGTGTTGAACCCCAGGACAATCTCTGACCCTGGTTGTATCCAGATCTCCTTTGAGAATTGTGCCCCCTGAAGCGTAGAAAATTATAGCTGCCCCTTTGCCCTGAGGGTTTGTTGGTGAGCTGGCCCAGTGACTTTAGAGTGTCATACTCTTCTTTAGAGCTTTTGAGTGCATACTTTACTGCCTTGCCGAACAGAACATTTGGCTCCATCGGCTAAGAAGAGTCGCTTGAGTTTCCAGCTTAAAGCCCAATTGGCATAGGCATGCGTGGCACTTGATAAGTGTGCCCTCAGCAATAATTCTTCCCCCAATATCTGCAGCATCTAAATTATTCTTCAGAATGCAGCTGGAGACAGCCTTGCCTTCTGTCACGGAGAGTGTGAGTTGTGATTTCAATGGCTCTGGAGCTGCGTCTATTTCATCCCTCTTGTGGCAGTTGTAGCTGGCCAGCAAGGTGGTGGTGTTGGCAATCCCCATTTGATATGCTGCTGAGGTGGCTGCTTTCCTACATAAAGAGTAGAGCTTTTTGCTTTCCTTGTCGGCGGGGTGCCTGTGATGATGCGAGAGGTGTTCCCACCCTCTTCCTAGTGGTGGCAACGACTAATGAACTGATGTAGAGTGGGTTTGAGGGGGCTGGACGGAACATTTTTTCAGTGCTGGGGTTTACTGCCGTGTTAAGTTAGGAGTTACCAAAGATGGTTGAGTTCGGCTTGGCACAGATTGTAATAAGGGGATGAATGCGGCTGCTGCTTTCTTGTCTTCCAATATGTTTTCGTCAACATCTTTGTCTATTTTTGCTTTTGTGTCTCTATCTGGAAGTGTTGTGCTGCCTTTAGGAGTATGTCACTGAACTGGACCTGGTTATCTACCGGTGAGTCTGCCACTGGTGTGTCTTTATGGTCTGGCGATGGTATGACGTAAACGTCTTCCTCGTCATCATAATAGTGGTCAACCTCCCCTATGTCCCCTGATCCTCTGAATATGCTATATGCTCCAGTCTCCTGGAAGCTTTGGTTGGGGTCAAAGTGTTCAAGCTGGCCTGGGTCCTGTTGTGGTGTGTCTGCTTCTAGGGTGTCTGTCCGTGTTCTTTTTGCGGGGGGTTGGGACTGTCGCCCCACTAGCTGGTGGCTGGTTCTGGAGGTTTATTAGAACTTGAGGGTTGCTGTCGAAAAAGTTGGCCAGAAAAGACATGTGCCTCATGACCCTGTCTATATCTTCAGCAGACCACTATGAGGAACTTGGGATATTTGGTGTGGGAGGTAGCTCAGGTGTAGGCTGCGTCTTGTGCCTCATAGCCTCTTTTATTGTTCCCTTTCCTTGGGTAACAGTCTCCTTCTCTCTAGTGGATTTGTGGGTCTTCGATTTGTGGCGTTTCGAAGTCCGCCCCTTCATAAGTGTTTCTGGGACTTGTTTTTTAACCAGATGGGACAATATCGAGTTTAGAGGGGATTTTGCCCATTTCTACATGTCTGTCGATTGTTAGGATTTCTCAGATTTCGACGTGTCTGTCGACTGTCGCCTATCGACATGTGAGTGGGCCGGCACCGCATCTTTTGATGTTCGGTCTTCGGCAGTAGTTTTGGACACAGCGTCCAAATCAGATTTTTCTCACGATTTCGTGGGCCTATCGTGAGGCGAATGCCATTGCGGTTGACCAGAGGACAGGGAACTAGTGGACCTTCCCCTTGACACTGTGTGTGGTCTTGTAGTCAGTGTTGACGTCGACTTATGGCCTTGGGTTGTGTGCTTAGCGTGAGGCAGCTTGTCAGTGCTGGTGCCGCCGGTGTCATCCAAGGAATAGAGCCGCCGGCCTGTCTGGTGAGGTCGGGGGCTTGCACGTGGGAATCCGATAGATCCCTTTTGCCGTCATCATCACTGAAGATGCAGATGAGGACATCACTGAAAGCACCTTCCACGTCCATGGCGGTTCCGCCTGCATGGCTAGAGGTCCCAGCGCTTGGTTTTGCGGTCCTTCAATGTTTTGGGCTTAAAGAGCTTGCAGGCTTCGCAGTGGCCTCGTTGTGGTCCCTTGGAAGACAGATTGCAAGTCCTTACAGGGACAATTTTTATTGCATGTAGGACAAAATTTAAAAGATTTATTTTCCATTTTGAATTGGAAAGGCAGCTTGGCGAGTAAAGTGGGAAGAAGGGGAAATATGCATTCTCTTAGTTTGACTAAGATATGTACCACACCCCACTCTCCCTACTGTGAGGGCTGAGGCCCGCGCAGCCTTCCGAGGCCGTGTGGAAGTTCATCAAGGCAACTTCTGAGGCAGACGAAGGTATTCCTCGAAACCGTTGCCGAAGTTGTTCTAAGGAACAGCTACGACTGGACAGAAAGAGAATCTAGCTCTAATTTTTTTATAATAATTAGCGTTACCCAGAAAGGAACTCTGCTTTCAGCATCCGACAATGATGTCGGAAAAAAAATATCTGAGGAACCTCGACGCGTGAAGGACCATGGGTACAGTGGATGTCACACTAGGGGTAGTATTACTGGCACGCCCTGTCAACGTACCTTTTCAAGAAGTCGGCCTATTCATAGCATGTGATCTAATGTCACTTTTTGTGGGTTTCACCTGGGAATCTTCATCACTGTCACTGGTGGAATCCTCAGATCCAGATAAGGTAGTTGGGAACTCCTCCGGAGATCCCTTTTTGTTGAAGAGATAGGGTCTGTTCCGGGAGCTCGCCACTTTTGTTGGGCTGTAGGAACAGTTCCAACACAAGGGCAAACCCCCTGCGCAGCCCTGTAAGTGGAAAAAGCCAGTAGGCGCAAAATAAAAACCTATATGAGTCCACAGGGCATAAGGTTCGCAAGATGTAGATGTAGAACGGTTGTAGCTTGGAAGTGAGGCAACACAGGCACGGACGTGGAAGGGAGACTGTTGACCAATATCTGTAGTGAAGCCCGATATTCAAATGTAAGTCCACAGGGCAGAAGGGTTGCAAGAGGTAGAAGCAAAATGACTGTAGCTTGGAGAAAAACCGACACAGGCTCTAAGGTAGAAGAGAGACTGTCGGCAACAATCCATAGTATAGTTCAATGGGGAATCTAGAAACTAGGATTGTGGCAGAAAAATCCTCGGATGCAGGAAAAGGATTACAGAAAGGCAGAAACAGAGCGTAGTAAAAGATAAGGATGAATGATGAGGAAACAGGACTAAAGGTAAAGCTACCGTGTGAGTAATACTGAATGAGCAGTGGTAGCTGGATTGACAGAAGGCTGAATAAATGGCCCAGAACCGCAAACTGCTGAAGCAAGATGGTAATCAGAGGCCGCTTCAAGCAGAGCGCAAGATACAAATAGGAAAAGATAAGTGGACCGCTGAAGCACGGTGGAATGCTGGGGGAGCCGCTTCACACGGTACGTGGAAAAAGGAGAGGGACAAAGAGACAGGGAAAACCAAACTTACCGATAGTAGAAGAGAAGGGCAGCTCACTGTTGGACCGACTAAGGAGCCGGAAGTTGTGTAATCCGAGGGCGGACAGATTGACAACACGCCCGAATCAGAAGGAGATTAGAGGGATAGAAGACGCAGTCCCCGCGAGGAGACGGGCGACCGCGGAAAGGGGAAACGGAGAAAGTCACCCAGAGCATGGAAGGTAGGCAGAACAAAGGGGAACAGGACAAAAGAAAGGGTTTCCAAAGTAGGCTTTACCGACGGGTAAAGGGGCGCGAGCAGGCACAGAGGATACAAAACTCCTAAAGTTGCAACGCACCGGGAGCGGGGCCAATGGACTTATATATGAATGGAACAAAAAAAAGACTAGAAGGGTACCCATGGCTTCCATGGCACCTTAATGGTGGATCTTCCATTGTGACCAGAGTCTCCAAGAACCTGCCCTCATGACAGTATGCCTTCTTCTCTGGGGGTCTGCCCCGGGTTTAACCGGGTAGAGGCGATAAAGCGTCTGAGACACACCGAAGCAGATATGTTACTCACAGGTACCCATGAGTCTTCGAGAGAGAGTAGCCCTTCCACCTCACCAGATACTGTAATCTTCCTCTCTTGTAACGGGAGTCAACAATCCTTTCAACTTCAAAAATCTCAGGCAAGGGAACAATAAGGTCCGCCTTGTGTGTTACTTTTCTTTTGTGTATATCAGGGACGTAGGTCTTCAACAAGGAAGAATGAAAAACAGGATGTATCCGTTGTAAGGGTTTAGGTAGCCTGAATCTAAAAGCCACCAAATTGATACGAGCCAATATAGGGAAAGGCCTTAGATATTTGGGTGCTAGTTTGGAGGGACGAGTCAACGGGGTAAGTACTTGGTGGAGAGCTAGACCCGATCACCCTCTTTACAAACCGGAACCTGTTGGCAATGGATGTCAGCCTGTCTTTTATACTTGGCACGGCTCTCTTCCAAGTTCTTAATGGCTGTACTTTGAGCACGGACAATGGAATCAAGGAGGAAGTCCACTGAGGATAATGCAGATTCCTGAAAAGATCCTGCAGGAAAGGCCCTGGGATGGCGTCCATAAGTACAAAAGAATGGCGACATCTTAATGGCAGAATGAGTGGCATTATTATACGCAAACTCTTCCATGGGAAGGAGAGAGTACCAGTCGTCTTGTTCCTTGTTGGTAAAACATTGAAGATATTATTCTATAGTTGCGTTGAGCCTTTCTGTCTGCCTGTTGGATTGCAGGTGGTACCCCGAAGGGTTCTCTTGACTCCTATCAAGCTACACAATGTCTTCCAGAACCTGGAGGTGTACTGCATTCCTCGATCAGATAGATTAGTCTCAGGTAATCCATGTAACCTAACAACATCTCTGAGGAAACACAAGGGGTTCTGTTTCGGGGAAAAAGTGGTCCAATTTGTTAAAACTGTCGATTGTAACCATGATGGCTGTATGTCCTTGAGATGGAGGGAGATCTACCACCAAATCCGTGGACATGTGACTCCAAGGCTCTGCTGGTAGTGCTGGTTGCTCGAGTAGCCCTATGGGCTTTGACGTGGGACCCTTGCTTCTGGCACATACAGGGCATGAAAGGACATATTGCCTAACATCCTTGAGCATGGTAGGACACAAAAAATTCTACGAGATGATGTCAGAAGAGGGAGCCACCCCTGTATGCCCAACAATCTTGGAATCATGGCCCCAGGACATCACCAAATGTTGTTGTGCTTTTTCTGGCAGGAACAGTCTGTTCTGATAGAACCAGAGGCCTTCTCTTTCGGATAACATGTTCAAAAGATCCCAGAGAAGTAAGGTGAGTGCAGATATGGAGGCCTTCTTGACCTCCTGTAGGAAGGTAGAGATTGCACCTACAAACATTGTATCTTGAAACAAGCGAAAGAGAGGGTTGTGGTAGACCAGAGGGCTTCTAGATAAACAGTTGGCGAGAATATTTTTGCTGCCGGGTATGTATGTGATGTAGAACTCATACTGTGCAAAAAGATATGCCCATCTGGCTTGATGTGTGTTCTTGCAGTCCATTTGCTGTAGAAGTTTAAGGTTGCTTTGATCCATGCTGATCTCAAAAGGATGTAAAGAACCTTGTAACAAGTGTCTCCATTCGGCACAAGCTTGTTTCATGGCTAACACCTCCTTCTCGATGACCAAATAGTGGTTCTCACTTGTGGTCAGAGTGCGAGAAAGGTAAGCCACTGGATGCTCTACATCCCCATGGGACTGTTTAAGGACAGCACCAATTGCTCCTGCCGAGGCATCTCTTTCCACAATGAAAGGTTTTCTTTGGTCGGATTGCTTGAGTCTTGGAGCCAAACAAAAGGCAGCTTTTAGTTTCCGAAAGGCTTCTTCAGCTTGGAGATCCCACTCGAAGGGCACATCTTTCTTGAGTAACGCCGTAATGGGAAGATCTTGTTCAGAAAAGGTAGCGATGAATGGTAGAAGTTAGCGAGTCCAAGAAACGCTTGAACCTCCTTCACCGAGGTAGGAGCAGGCCATTCAAGTATAGATGATACCTTTCTAGGGTCCATGGCTACTCCTTTTTCAGACAGTATGAAACCTAAATATGGAACAGTAGATACTGCGATGAGACACTTTTCAGGCTTGGCATATAGTTTATGTCTTCTCAGCCGTTCCATGACTTCAATGAGGTGTTGTGTGTGGAGTTCATGACTAGTACAGTACACCAAAATGTCATCCAAATAGACAATGACGCTGACAAACAGTAGATCCGTAAAATAATCGGTCCATAAAACACTGGAATATGGCTGGTGCATTAGCAAGTCCAAACGGCATTCTGCAATACTCAAAGAGACCGAATGGAGTCCAGAACGCCATCTTCCATTTGTCTCCTTTAACTCTTAACAGGTGGTAGTCACCTCTCAGGTCTAACTTGCTAAAGACCACCGCTCCTTCTACTGCCTCCAGAATGAATGTCCTTTATGAGAGGCATGGGGTATCTGTCTTTTATTTATTTATGAGAGGCATGGGGTATCTGTCTTTTATCGTGATCTTGTTAAGCCCCTCAGAAATCAATGCACGGTCTCAGTTCTTGAGAATCCTTCTTTGCAATAAAAAACAAAGAAGCTCCTGCCGGGGATCTGGAAGGGCGGATAAGACCGTTCTGGAGATTCTGGTCCAGGTATTCGCGAAGAGCCTTACGTTCCGGTATGGTAAGGGAAAACATGTGTCCGAAAGGGACTATGGTTTCAGGTGTTTTCAATACTGCAGCCTTCCGGTCTGTGATGAGGAAGTTCCTTGGGAATATGGTCTTCAAAGAGATCGGCATATGAGTGAAAAATGGAGGACAATTTATGTACCCCTCTGGACAACAAGGTAGAGGACGTCACTGTTAAGAAGCCGCTGCTGTGTGTCAGAAACAGTAGTCAGCACCAAAGTGGAGACTAGCGTCCAATCTATGTGAGGATTGTGTTTGCACAGACATGGTATTCCCAATATTATGGGAAAATGGGCTGCTCTGATGACATCGAATGCCATAGTTTCATGATGATCAAGAATAGAGACCAATGTTGGAGTGGTGGTCTGGATGATGGGACCAGAGCACAGGGGTCGCCCATCCACTCCCTCTATCTTTTGCACTTCGTCCTTGGTGACCAGGGTGATGTTTTCTTTTTTGGCCCATTGAATGTCCATGAAGTTACCCGCTGCTCCACTATCCACCAGTGCAAGTACTGTGGTTTCAGCAGATTCTTTCCGCTTCAAGACGAAGCTCACCACCATCAAGCGTGAATCCCCTTCTTCTTTGGTAACTTCCTTGGAACCATCAGATAAACCCTGATTAGTGTTCCTCCTCGAACCAGGGTTTGTTGTTTCCCCGTCTCCTTGGGGGAACCTCAGGGCAGTCCCTTAGCAGATGGGAGTCGGATGCGCAGTACATGCAAAGACCCTTATTCCGATGGCGATTAGTTTCAGTAGGATTCAAGGGCCCTCTGGCTGCCCCGATCTGCATAGGTTCATCACTAGAACGGGCAGTGGAAGGAATTGAGAGTGTCGGTGGGTGCCAAAGAGTTGAGGTTCTTCCTTTGTGTTTCTCGTCTCTTCTTTCGAAATGCAGTATTCATTCTGCAGAGCTGCTACGCATAGTTCCTCAAAGGTAGCTGAATGCAGACTGTGTGCCAGTTCATCCTTAAGCTCTTCATGTAGACCACTCTGAAACCGTGAACAAGAACTACTCTGCGTAAATTCAGTGTGCATGCTCCCACTTACACCGTTATTTAATGAAAAAAACATGTAATTTCCACTGTGAGCCGGGTCAATCCTGTCCGTTGGTACTGTTACATCTTTGTGTTCTGTAACTGCAAACCCCAATTTGCGCAAATGCATCTGCTCTTTCAGGATAATTTCAGAGCAAATATGCAGCATGACCTGGCCTCCTCTTTTTCATTTTTTTAAAATGCTGCATTTACAGATTTTACAACTTATTGACATGCCACAGGCTCTGGGGAGCCGCTGGAGGCTATGGAACACTTGGCGATGGCGGCGCCATTAGGATGTCCCGGTTTTTGCTCTCTACTTCCTGGTTGCCGTTCTAGTCTTTTTCTTCTGTCTCTCTGTTTTCCTATGTAAGCCCCACCCCCTCTCGGGGCCGGCGCGTTGCAACTTTGTCAGTACGCGCTGTTGCTTGCTCCCATGCTTTCGTTTTGCTCCACGCCTGTGCTTATTTTCCCCTTGCCTTCCGTTCTCCTCCCTTTCCCTCCTGTCCCTTCTCCTTCTTCTCCCCTCTGCGCTTCGCCTCCGCCTTTGCTTACCTTTTTTCCGCTGGCCTCCCGCTCGCTTTTGCTGCTCCGGTGAGTCCTGTCTCGCCTGTGCTTGGATTGTCATCCTCTCCTTCTACGGAACTCTCTTCGGAACTCTCTTACCTGCCGGAGCCGGACCTGCTGCTCCGTCTTCTCGTGGAATTCCCTTCCTGTGTGTTTTCTTCGGACATTCTCCCTTCCGGTCCTGAGCTGACTAGTCTTCTCTACCACACTCATCCGGACGCTGTGCAGTTACGCTTCTATTTTTCCATTTGACTTTTCATCCGGACCGGCCAAGGCATTCCTTCAGTCTTCAGTTGCTACCATATCCGAGAGGGTTTTTTTGAGCCGTTGCTTTTTCCCTCTTTTTTGGTTCCTGCAGGAAGGGGGCCCACTGCTTCCCTGCTTGGCAGGGAATCAGGGTGGCTTCTCACCGCGGACGACCGTATCTCTTCTCAAGAAGAAAGAAAACAAAGAAGAAGTTTACCCGGCAGGAGACATCTTCAGAGGATTCAGGTGAGGATGGAAGGAAAGGCGGACGCTGATATCACTGACAACCCTCCTGTCACTGCTAAACCTGATAGTTTGCAATGCCCAACAGTCAAGTACAATGGCTACTCCTGAACAAGTACAAGAGCTTCTCACAGCAGTGCATAATCTCACGCAGGAACTACAGGCGGTCAAGACTGAGAACACTGCTCTCAGGCAGAGGATAGACCGTTTTAAACAGTCCCGAAGTGACCTTCCTCCTATGCCCTTATCTTGTGGGAAATACGATGGATCACCAAATAAATTCAAGGAATTTATGGAAGCTTGTGTCATCTACTATACTTTCAGGCCCCAGACCTACGGCACAGACCAAGCCCGTGTAGGGTTTTTGATATCCAACTTAACGGGAAATGCCCTGTCTTGGGCTGCCCCTCTGGTAACCAGTGCCAGTCCTTTACTACAAGATTACTCTGGTTTCACAACCCAATTCAAACTGGCTTTCGAGGGCCAAGAGACCACCTTGGTTGCCAGTGAAAAATTGCTGGATATTCGCCAAGGAAGCACGGACCTCATGTCATATATCTCCCTTTTTTAAGCGGGTGGCTGCCGATGCAGGTTGGCAAGAGAATGCCCAGTATACCATCTTTCGAAGGGGCCTGAGAGAAGACCTCAAGGATGAATTGGCCAGAGTAAATCGTCCAGCCACTCTTTCTGATCTCTGGGCTACGGTCATCCAGCTGGATTTCCGTCTATCAGGAAGACGGTCGGAGCGTCAGAGACAGCGTGGATTCTCAGGACTAACAGAATCTAGTCCGTCCTTTCCATCTCCCACCTGTTCTAATAAGGATGAACCCATGCAAATTGGGACCACTCGAGGACCTCTCTACGCTGAAGAACTAAAGAGATGCAGGGACAACAACCTGTGCATGTACTGCGGATCTAACTTACACGTTTTGAGGGATTGCCCTGATGTACCACCCCGAAGGTCCGGAACGCCACACTTCGGAACTAGTAGGGACAAGTTACAGAGGGGGATTCTCTGGTCCCTTTGTGTCGCTATCTATTACACCAGCAATCAACGCCACGGAGGACAACCGCCTTATGGTTGTTGCTGTTCAGTTATGTCTCCCCCAACAAGACCTGGAAGTATTAGCTCTGCTTGATTGTGGGGCGGCCGGATGCTTTATGGATGTCGTCTGGGCTGACAAGACCGGCATCAGTCGTTTGGAGAAAGAGGAGGACCAGAAAGTGGAGGGGGTTGATGGCGAGCCTTTAAATTCCGGTCTCTTCACACACACCACTTCTCCAATAGTAATGAAAGTGCTCCATCATAACAAAACCATCCAATTTGACCTGATCAGAGCGGCTCATTTCCCTGTTATTCTGGGGGTTTCCTGGCTGCGAAAACATAATCCTTCTATTGATTGGACCAAGAACCAATTGTCTTTCTCCTCCAAGTATTGTCAGCAATCCTGCTCCATACAAGCCCTATCTGCAACGGTCCATACTCTTCCTGATCCACCGTCTATAATAGAGGTTCTCACGGTGAACAGTATACCCAAGGAGTATCAAAAGTATCAGGAGGTGTTTCAAGATATTGGTCCTCAAGAGCTACCACCTCATCGGCCAGAAGACTGCCACATAAGCCTTCTGCCTAATGCTGTGGTTCCCTTCGGGCGCATGTTCTCACTATCCCTCAAGGCAAAGAAGGTTCTTAAGGAGTACCTTGACTCGAACTTACACCACGGACTTATCCAACACTCCCATTCTCCTGCTGAGGCATCCCCGTTTTTTGTCCCCAAGAAAGGAACGAGTGCATTACGGCCATGCATTGACTACAGGGGCCTTAACCAGGTAACAATAAGAGACCGTTATCCTATGCCACTTATCAGGGACATATTGGAGGCAGTCCAGGGAGCACAGGTGTTTTCCAAAATTGACCTCCGAAGAGCCTATCATCTTCTACGTATTCACTCCGGAGACGAGTGTAAGACTGCATTCCGTACTCCTTTTGGACATTACGAGTACTGCGTCATGCCATTTGGCCTAGTCAATGCGCCATCCATATTTCAGCGCTTTATGGACCGCACCTTCTCTGATCTCCTATTCCACGGTGTAATCGTCTATCTTGACGACATCCTGTTATTTTCTAAGAGCGCCCAGGTTCATTGTACACATCTCCAACAGGTTCTCCAGAGGCTACAAAACAATCATCTCAAGGCTAACGCAGAAAAGTGTGTTTTTGGAGTTTCCCAGGTATCGTACCTTGGTTTCATTCTCTCTTCGGAGGGTATTCGGATGGATCCTGCCAAAATAGATGCAATACTTCATTGGCCCACTCCCGGTTCCGTCAAGGAGGTCCAGAGATTCCTCGGGCTTGCAAATTTTTACCGCAAGTTTATTCAAGGCTTCTCCGACACTGTACTTCCTATTACCCGGTTACTTAAGAAATCTTCAAACCCTTCTATGTGGACTTCAGAGGCTAGTCAGGTCTTTCAACAATTAAAAAGAAAATTCTACTCTGCTCCCATCCTCCGCCAGCCTGACCAGACATTAAGATTTATCGCAGAAACTGATGCCTCATCCGCTGCTTTGGGTGCAGTCCTCCTGCAGGAACATGCTGGTCTGGAATACCCTGTGGCCTATCTATCTAAAACCTTAAATGACAGTCAGACCCATTAATCCGTCATCGAGAAGGAACTATTGGCAATGAAGACCGCCTGTGAAGAATGGCGTCACCTTCTACAGGGGGCTAACCATCCCTTCGAAATAAGAACAGACCATAAGAACCTAAAGGTCTTACAGAACATGGAGTGCGTCAATTCACGTCAGGCCCGATGGGCTCACTTCTTTACTCAATTCGATTTTCTTCTGTCCTACTTGCCAGGTTCTAAGAACATCTTATCAGATGCACTTTCCATAAGACCGTATCCCGGAATTGTTTCAAAGGAACCCCCAGTCTACTGCTTCCCAACGTCAAGATCATCTGTTCGGTGGATACTTTTTTGGAGAAAGTACGTAAAGCCACACAGTCTGCCAATATCTCTCGTTCTACCCTGCGCTCCGAGAACATTCTCCTCCAGGATGGGCTGGATTTCAAACAACAATGCCTCTTCTTGCCCAACACACAGACTCGGCTTACTGCGCTTAAATGGTGCCATGATGACCCAGCAGCAGGGCATAGAGGGGTAAAGAACACTCTGGAACTCCTACAACGCAGATTTTGGTGGCCCAACCTGTCCAAGGAGGTCGCCTCTTACGTCCATTCCTGTCCAGTCTGCTGTCGGTCTAAATACTCCACTCAAAAATCCATTGGTTTCCTGCAACAAGAAGAGGTACCTAAAAGACCCTGGAGCCTGATCTCGACCGATTTCATAGTGGACCTAGCACCTTCTGATGGGTGTTCATGCATCATGGTCACGATGGACTGTTTTTCTAAGATGGCCCATTTCACACCTCTGGCTGGTTTACCCACCGCACCGGAAATGGCGACTGTGTTCACCCGTGAGATATTTCAGTTACACGGTACCCCGGACAAAATCATCTCTGACAGGGGTCCCCAATATACATCACGCTTTTGGAAGATACTTTGTGAAAGGCTGGGCATTGACCGCACCTTGTCATCGGGATTTCATCCCCAGACCAACAGGCAGACGGAGAGGACCAACGCCACCCTTGAGCAGTATCTGTGTTTCACTAACAGTCAACAGGGCAACTGCGTTGGCCTGCTTCCCACTGCAGAGTTTGCCTACAACAACGCCATCCACAGAGCCACCGGCCTTAGTCCTTTCTACTATTCCTATGGATATCATCCCAGCTTTACTCCTTCCCTATCTTTTTCCCCGTTTATCGTTCCTTCTGTGGATTTTCTACTAGCTCGTTTAACGGAAGCCCACAAAACTGCCGTGGAGAACCTACGAGCCAACAGCCAGCCCTACTGTTCTCAAAGCAATCCCAAGCGCTTGCCCTCTCCCACCTGGCAGAAAGGTACTAAGGTGTGGTTATCCACAAAGTACCTCCCTCGCTGGCTGCGCCCCCTCAAAGTTGTCACCCCGATTCTTAGGGCCATTTCCCATTCTTCGCAGAATCAATCCTGTTGCCTTCCGCCTTCTATTACCCAAACACATGCACCGCGTTCACCCTGTGTTCCACTCATCTCTTTTGAGAGAGTTCAGGGTGGATCCTTTTCATCATCCCTTGCCCCGAGATCCTGTTCCCACTGGTGTCCCTCAGAAGGGGTATGAGGTGACCTCCGTTTTGGACTCCCGCTTTCGGGGGGGTCGCCTGGAATACCTTATTCATTGGAAAGGCTATCCCCACTCTGAGGACTCCTGGGAACCGGTTTCTCATGTGCATGCGCCGGCGTTGGTTCAGAGGTTTCACCATCTGTTCCTGGGAAAGCCGGGGGGGGTCTCCTTGGGAAGGGGGCATGCGGTCATGCCACGGGCTCTGGGGAACCGCTGGAGGCTATGGAACACTTGGCAATGGCGGCGCCATTAGGATGTCCCAGGTTTTGCTCTCTACTTCCTGGTTGCCGTTCTAGTCTTTCTTCTGTCTCTCTGTTTTCCTATGTAAGCCCTGCTCCCTCTCAAGGCCAGCGTGTTGCAACTTTGTCAGTACGCTCTGTTGCTTGCTCCCGTGCTTTCGCTTTGCTCTACGCCTGTGCTGATTTTCCCCTTGCCTTCCGTTCTCCTCCCTTTCCCTCCTGTGCCTTGTCCATCTCCCCTCGGTGCTTCGCCGCCACCTTTGCTTACCTTTTTTCCACTGGCCTCCCGCTCGATTTTGCTGCTCCGGTGAGTCCCGTCTCGCCTGTGCTTGGATTGTCCTCCTCTCCTTCTACGGAACTCTGTTACCTGCCGGAGCCGGACCTGCTGCTCCATCTTCTCGTGGAATTCCCTTCCTGTGTGTTTTCTTCGGAAATTCTCCCTTCCGGTTCTGAGCTGACTAGTCTTCTTTACCACACTCATCCGGACGCTGTGCAGTTACGCTTCTGTTTTTCCATTTGACTTTTCACCCGGACCGGCTATTCTGACTTGAGAGTCATGTAGACCGAAGATACCTCCGTCCTCAAGTGACGCACAGGGAAACCAAAAGTACTCCCTGTGCGACCTTTGGGGCCACAGGTGGGAGATGTCGCTGCCTGGATCCACGGAGCCTCAAGAACCACAAACCCGCTGTAGGAAAACCGATATTAAGTACCAGGCAATAACAGTAATGCAATGCAGTGTATAACAAGTTGAAAGGGTCTTAACTATCCAATGGGTCAGAATGCGGTAAACCTAGTGGTGGTTCGAGACTCAAGTGCGTGGCAGCCCCAAGTCCTGCAGGGACCAGCGCTGCGTGTGGTCACAGGCTAACCCACCTGAGTGAAGTGTTTGGTTGCGTAGCGTAACTGCCAGAGAACAAGAACGTAGCCAAAGTACTTTCAAATGTCCAAGGGAAATCCACGTGCAGTGTGAAGGACGGTCCAAGAATTGGCAACGAGGTAACAGTTCCAAGGTGACAAAGCAAAAGGGAAATGCAAAGACATCCAGGTGAGTAATCCGAGGTCAAGGTAATTCCAGGAACCTAAACAAGACGTAATGCCAAACAGGGTCCAGAAGACAGCTGAGAAGCGAGGACTGTTTCGCGTATCAGGCGTTTTGTATTGGGTGCTTCCTGGTCACGTGACGCATACTGCTGTCAACTGATGGACGCCGCGAACCACATGATCTGGTAGAATCAGCTGGGCGATGCGGAAGCGTTCTGCCGATCCTCCTAGCGTGCGATCTCCATGGCAACTGCCAGTGCAAAAAGGGATGTAGGCGGGCCTGCATATTGCACCTGGCACGCGGTAATCGGTCCTGCGGGGCATCCAAAGCACATGAGTCTCGCACCCTGGAAATGTTGTGCGAGTGGGAGGAAGGTGTAGCGGAAATGCTAGTAGTGTTCTGGGGTGTGTGTGGATGAGTGACAGAGTGCCTAACACCGGCCAAGACATTCCTTCAGTCTTCAGTTGCTACCATCTCCGAGAGGGTTTTTTTGAGCCGTTGCTTTTTTCCCTCTTTTCTGGTTCCTGCGGGAAAGGGGCCCACTGCTTCTCTGCTTGGCAGGGAATCAGGGTGGCTTCTCACCGCGGGCGACCGTATCTCTTCTCAATAAGAAAGAAAACAAAGAAGAAGTTTACCCAGCAGGAGACATCTTCAGAGGATTCAGGCGAGGAGGAATGGGAGGACGACGCTGATATCACTGACAACCCTCCTGTCACTGCTAAACCTGATACTTATCTCATACAGGAAACCAAAACAAAGAAAGTATATAAGATACAACGCAACACTAGGAATAAAAATGAACCAGCAATAACATTATCCCACCATCCCGAGTAACAACCCTCAAAGTATTGCAAACAGTGCATTTCACTAAAAAAAGAAACATAATGCAAGCTACTTCCAAACAGATCTTACACAAAAACAACCAGGCACAGAAAACAAGAAACCACACCACATATATATACTCACACACACACAATTCAGAGATTGTCCGAACTGGAGCAAAAAACTCAACCTGGTTGCAATCAACCTAAGGTTAGGAACTTCCCCAAAGATAACCAGCATATTGTATCTGTTCAGAATATTTTCCTCCTGAAAGAGACTTGCTACCTGTAACTTGTAGTAACTTGTAGTCAGGGATATTTTTAGCGTGAGAGACATACAGAATTTAGCGGTTATGGAATGTGGACCGTTGGAACCAGTTGTCAACAAAAGGCTAGATTCTGAAACAGTGTAAGTAGAGGCTCCACCACACACACACCCCGAAGTACAATGTAAACAGAGTAAGAGTGAAACCTTCTTTCAGGATTTCCATTATTTCCCAGGTTCTCAATGAGCCCTCTTTGTCCTTTAAAATTAAAGCGTTATAGGTCTTAGCTTGCTCTTGATCGAATCTGCCTGTACCGTGCCCTGATAGGTTATTATACAAGGAACGGTCCCTTGGAAATTCTCCACCTGCACTCTCAAGATTAACAGCTTTATACTCGTTTGAATGAGAACCACATGAAAGTGGGCCCAACAAGTCTGCGAAGGAAACAGATTTGGCTTTACTTGAGTCACCCTTCTGTGTACTGATTAAAGTATTTAAAGCTATATCTGTTTGCACAGCAGTGCACATTTTTTCCTCTGCGAGCTGTAAGGAACTAATGGTGGCAACAGTAAAGAGACAACTAATCCTTACAACTAAATAGAGAAAGAGTGTGGGATAGGGTTCACAAGAAAGGAAGAAGTGTCCATAAATAATAAATCAGGATGTGGTGGCCGGGGTCTCCCTTTCCCAAGTTTTGAGCACGGGACAAAGTGGGCTTCCTGAGCACAGCACTCTCTCAGGCATTCCTAGCAGGAGATGACATTTCAGCTACCACGTATCAGGACCTTTGATGTTCTAGTCTCTTTTTCTGGTGAAAAAGTGTCTTGCCCTGAGGGCCTACTTCTTTCTCGAATTTAAACAAAACATTCTTTCTGTTTCGATTGCACTTAGATGATTTATTTTACCTCTGGGCCCCCCACTGCTGGGCTCAGACGCCTCCGAAGTTCAGCCTCCCTTTGCCGGGTTCACTCTGGCTTTTCACAAGAAACAGTTCCCCTATTCACTTTCACAAATCTTAATGTCTTTTCAAACAATAATAACAATTAATAATAATAATTTAGCATTTATATGGTGCTACGAACCCTCAGGTATCTGAGCGCTGCTTATTATTACCCACGGTGTGTGGTGCTCATTTATCGAGCTCGGAAGGATGAAAGGCTGAGTTTGGCCCTGCTGGGATTCGAACCTGCGTCAGCAAGCTCTGCACAGATGTCAAACCCCCTCTGCCGGGCTCAGACCCCTCTCAACTGTTTGCCTCCTTCTGCCGGGTTTACTACGGCTTTTCTTAGAGAATAGTTTCTCCTGTTGCATTAACAATATTCTTCAGGTCCTCATACTTTGCCACCTTTTGTCGGCATTGTTAGGGAGAATTCTCTGTTTAGGCTGAATTTCCTAACCTAGTGAGTCCCCCAGCAGCTTTGCTGGATTTCTGGAGTTTGTTTTTTCCATCCTGCCAAGAGTGTGACCCTTTTCCTCTCACTCTTGGACATGTATGTGTGTAATTCCTTTGAAATGTCAATGTGTTCGATGGGCTATGGGGTCTTTTACTCCATAGGGTCTCATAAGTTTTTCTATGTGTGTCACTCTGCACCCTACGTGTCGTGACACGGGGGCGCCCTAGCAGGTCCCCCCACCATAGACTCCATACCCGGGAACTGACTACCGTCTCCCCGGGCATGTAAAGTCACCATTGGCTTTACTAGACCTAAATTTGCTAACAGAACTAGTACCAACCATCTTATTGTGGACGTGCTAGTAGGGGTAATTCGATTACTCCTGGATCTGTTACTCGAGGGGGCACTGTCCCGTCCCTCCTCGTCGAGTTTTGGCTGGTGGCAGTGGAAACTACTTGTTATGTTCGACCCCGAGCATAACCCTATGGGATCCGTCCCATTGTTGAAGATTGATACTGTTTTTCGTTAATCTCCAACGTACCACCGATCTACTTATCTTAAATAAGTCTATCGAGTGGTATTTTCTGCCAGAACTCGGGTTGTAAAATGGCGTCTGTGTTTTTCTCTGTGACTCCTAAACCAAAGGTTGAGCCCTTTGTTCCACTTTTGGCGGGCCTCTGGACAGAGACCCTCCAAAGTGGCGCCATTCTGTCTGGGTTACCTCAGGGGTGTGGGAGGGGGTTTAGACACCCTGGACCGAGTTACCTTGCCAACTCAGGTCGCACTCTGGAGTGATTGGCCCAGGTGGTGAGCCTTCCCGCTCACCACTTAGCATGTGTTGATTGACAAGCTAGGCTGAATGAATGGGGGACGTCTGCATAAAAGCAGGGCTTTTGGGACTGGATCTTCAGAAAGTCGCCACTGGACCTAAAGAATCCGACGAGGGTAACGCTGAGCCGACCTGCACGACGACACCTCCGGTGGAGCCCTGCGGAATCGTCTCACCATCTCCCGACGACAGAAGAGATCTCCCTGCCGGAGAGTCTCTTTCCCTGGCTGGTGGGAACAACCAGTCTTCTTCTTCTTTGTGCTTTTTGATCGCCCAGGACGCAGTGGTCGAATTGCCCGTGCAGAGCACCCGGCAACCGGATAGCCACTACTCCTGCATCGTGATCGAAAGGTGGTGCCTTGTGACGAAGCACTCCGCGGCTGGTTTCTTCCCTGGTGGTGCACCGGACACCTTCTCTTCGACGACGAGAGCATCTCTTCTCTTGGCCAAGACCCGTCGTGCATCCACCACCAGGAACAACTGCCCCCGCCGGAGCGGTCTTCCACAACAAGGTACCGTAACCGCCTGGCTTCCCTTTTCGATCGGTTCGTGTGAGGTATCTGATCCCTCTCCGTTCCGTTGGGTTGCCTCCAAGCTTTATTCACGCTTTGTTCTGAACTGGTTCAACCTGTCGCTAACCAAATTGCTAACTAAGACTTGAACGCATCATCCGTAGAGACTTTCCAGGACATCGTGTCTTGCCTCTCACCGAGTGGGCCTGGCCGCCGAACTGTATGATCTAGTGTGATTAATGCCTTCTTGCCTTGCATTTTTACCCGCTTCAGTACGAACCGTGTTGACTTCATTACCTGCCTATCTCTTCTCTCCCTTCCTCACTAAATATTCGAGTGTCATCTGGGTTGAGGTATACACCTCTGTCTGAAAATAAGTGGTGCCGTAGAACCTAGAGTTGTCGATATTGTGTTTGCAGGGATTGAGCTTTATTCCATTCTGCAGAGTAATTGTATTTTGATTTGTTTGCCATAGTTTGCTTTAGTATTTTTCGTAGACATTCTATTATTAATAAATAACTTACTATCTTTATACTAAAGCCTGGTTGCGTGTTTACTCGTTTTGCTGCGAAGAATTACCCTATCTTGTATACTCCCTATACTGACCAACTTTTCTTGAGAGAAGTCTGACTGCTCAGCCACAGCTACCAATTGAATCTGTGTGGTACAGACTGCTACCAAGTGGGTTCATCGCAACACCTGTAGTCCTAAATCTTTTGCAGTGGTCCCAGAGGGAGCTGCACAGGTTTCCGCCTAACAGGCATCAGTCAGTCGGGTACACTCTTGCCCTTTGCTTTTCAATGCTTCATTGGTCAAACACTTTCCATTGTACAGAGGATTTTTCTGGACCCCTGTATGACCACTTTGACCTTCTGTTTTCGGCTTTCCTAATACCTTTTGGTATCGGTAATTTCAAAAAATGCAGGATTAACCAGTCTCTCAGAGTGAGCACCCACATGGTGCCAGACCTCTCTGCAGCTGGTTTTCCACTGAATAGCAATAGTTCTTTGAACTTCCCTTAAGTTGTTACTTTGTTGCTTTCTTTCAACACAGTTTTGTTTCTTATTGGCTCTACCCTCGACTCACCCGCTTTGATGAACCGTTTGGGCTTTCTTTCATCTGGAGTCAAGGACAGTATCATGGTAGCAGGCGTCCCTCTCTGTTCTGCTCATCAGCATCGCCATGCTCCGTGTACCCTAGACATCCGCTGCAACACACGCAATCTATTCTTTGCATTCTTATGGTTATTTGCAGTGAGGTTTCGCGGGTTTGGCTCAAATAGGGTCAGGTAGCGTCTCTCCTTGTCGCCCCTTCAGTTCTTGCCGCCTTTCTCCTCCGCTTGAATTGTCGTGTTTGGAAAGCTGTGTCATTGTGCAGTATGCCTTGCTCGTATTGTGCTCTCATGCTCCACCTTTTATCCCTGTGGGGAAGGGAAAGGGTCATTAGGTGTGTGATTCTGGTCAGTTGCCTGACTTTGCCTGACCCTTGTCATGTCACGAAAACAGCTCTAGTGTTAGTCGGCTGTCTTTCGTGGTGTTCGAAAGTATTTGTGTTGAAATAGGGGGAGAGCAGTGTTTCTGGATATCCAATGTGCTAGGACGGGAAAACGATGTAGAAAAAGAGGTGATACCGCGTCGCACCTGTCGGTGTACAACATCCACTCCCCGATGATCCCCCATCCATGTGATCCTCCCTCACTGGTCCACCCCCTGGAACTGGGTCCAATAGCAATGGCCATGTCCTGGCCACCTGGATGACAGATACCCGAGGACTAACTAGGGAGACACCTTCAGGTTCCTCATGGAGCTTACTGAAGTATTAGAAACCATGTCAGTTTGTACATCATTGCTCACTGATATCTTATTCACAATTAGGACCGAAATATTCAAAGCAGAGACGTCTGATACGTTAATAGGTTTTACAGAGTCTTCACACATAGACAACTCAATATTATTGGAAGTGCCCATTGAATTTAAGGCCTTAGATTTGTCTTGCTGTGCCGTCATTTTTCTAGTCAAAGATGTGTTGATGGTCAAATTGTGTAAACATTTTCTAGAGGATCTCCTTCTGAAATGGCACAGCTTAACATTTTAGGTTTTCTTTGGCTGATTTTTAGAGCCTTTCTTTGTTTGTGAAAGGTATGAGAACCTGAAGGGCCTTCCAGGGGATCAACCCCTACCTCTTGTAAGGGAGGCATGGTACCACAAGTATGACACTGACACAACAGTTACAAGTTTCAAAACCTTTATTAGATTCTTGGGGTTTGGAAAAACTCCCATGTTGCCCTACGTCTAGGATGGGAGTAGTCTCTACCATCAAATAATAAAGAAAACACAGTCCTAGTCAGTCTATGTCAAATCATAATGGACTATACTAACACAACCTAATGCCTGCCCTATCTCTTATACAAAATGTGTGTAAAGGGGAACGTGTATGCAAAGGAAAGTCAGTGTTAAAACAAAGGATCAAGGTGGCTGAGTCAGCCCCCGTAAACAAGATGACACACTCTGGCTCAGGTTATCAAAAATAAAAGGCAGTTCAAAACATAGGTCGAGGCTTGCATGGCCTTCCACGTTAAAGTCACTTATTCCAGCTCTCCAAAAGTTCTTTCACAGTTCAACAAAAGTTCACGTAGGTCTCCCTCTGTCGGGCTCGGACCTCTCAACCAAAAAGTACCCGATTCAACGTAGATCTCCCCCAGCCAGGCTCGGACCTCGTAATCACAACACTTGCAGGGGTTCCCTTCCCCAAGCTTCATTCACAAACTTTTAGGGGTTCCCTTCCCCAAACTTATTTCATGCTTCCGGTCTCCCTCAGCCATGCTCAGACCGTTCACTGATGTTGAAGACCATCGAATGTGCAAGACTTTTAACATAGACCTCTTCGACCACTTCGACTTTCATTTCAGTTTCCCTTAATGTTATTTGCCCAATGACTCTTTATATAGTAGTTCCATACCAAAATCAGAAAAGTTGAAAGAAATCTCCTCTTAAAGTAATCACCTTTTAACTTCCCCTTTGGTCCTTGAATGCAGGCTTCTTCTTGTCTGGGATGGATTTGGCTTTCTTCGCGTCCACTTCCCGGTTTCCCGGAGGCAACAACCTCCTGCAGGGATCTTCAAGGTTTTCCTACCCTTCGCTCTGGTCTTTTGATTGCTCGTCCTGCTCCAGTGTGTTCGCCTTCACCTCGAAAGATCTGTTCCTTCTCGTGTCTCACCTTGCTCCCAGTGTGCCTCTATGTTCCACCTTTTATCCTTGTGGGGGGAGCTAATGAGTATCAGATGTATGTGATTAAGGTCAAGTGCCTGACTTTGCCTGACCTGATTAACGGGACATGTCCAATTAGATATGCAAGTGTTTTCCTCTTTACTCTCTGTCGCCCTCTTCCTCTGCCCAGTGTTTGTGTAGAAAGGGGGGGGGGCTTGGGACATTGGAGAATTCTATAAAATAGGATGGGGTATAGGGACGGGAAAGGGGGGATACCGCATCTCACTATTGGTTGCCCCACTCCCTGTCGATCCCCCACCCCGGTGATCATCCCACACTGGTCCACCCCCAAGGTCTGTATCCAAAGGAGATGGCCCTGCCCTGGCCACCTGAGAGGGAGATCGCCAGGGACTAGCAAGTGAGACAGCCTTTGGTTTCTCACACTCTTCAGTACATCCAAGATTTGAAATATGTGCTAAAACATTAACAGGGCTTATGTGTTCAAGAGGCTCTAGATTGTCGTTCGCCCCTAATGCGCAGGTAAGAGTGGCCAGGGTCAAGCTCAGATCTTTCTTTCCCCATTATCACAGCCTGTTGAATTTGTGGTTGGGTGAAACAGCCCTATCCTGAATGCCAGCAGGGGATGGGATTAATCTGTCTTGTCTGCAAGAGCCATCTTTTCCAAGGTTGAGCACAATAAGATTTGGAGCTCGAAGTTGGCCACTTGAAGCCATTTGTGTGGCAGATGCAAGAGATTCCCATTTCATATTCATGCCACTAAGAATCAGTGTATGGGCCAGGACCTCATCCGTGATATTATCATATAGGTCCACAAACAAACTTAAAACAAAATTGAGGAGTGGAACAGTAGGAGATGTGAATTGGATCGGCTCATCTGCCTCCCACAAGGTGTGATGCAGGGGTACACTGTCTCTCCTGTTTGACGGCATTGGAGAGACTTCATTATTATGAAATATCAGTTTCTTGAGAGCAGTAGGTGAACCCGGGCAAAATGAGCCATGGATTGGAGAAACGGGCACAACCATGGGATTATCAAATCCGTCTCTAGCACCAGCAGTGTCCTTAATTTGGTTTAATACGTTTTCATCAATTTTAGCCATGCTATGGTCATTAATATCCAAGCAATCAACTGTAACCGCGGCACGTAAAGGCTGCAATGACTGCATTGCTCGTGCCTCCATGCTGGTGCTGGATCTCGGAAAAAAAGTTATTTTGTGACCCTCATAGGAGCCATTTTCATTATGACCGGCTGTAGTTTGGAGACAGAGTTTTTCCCAGCCTGACTTATTAAGGCGTCTGCCACAATATTAGATCATTTATTTCCTGCATGAGGAGGTACGCCTAAACCCAAAAGCAATTCAGAAACCAGTGCCTCTTCAGTGATCCCCGATCCTGTGTCCCTAGCCATCTCCAAACAACAAGTGACATCATTAGGTGAGACAGACAACGGATGCTTCCCAAGCAAACTGCCGCTTATATTTTCCACTAGAATGGCAAAGTGACTTATAGGCAAGTAAGCAGAGCACCCAACCATTATTACACGTACGGCTTTGGGCACAGTATTCATAGTGAGGGAAAAAAAGGGAGTATGTGTAAAGTCTACTTACAGGATGACGTTCCAACAATCTTCCCAATGAGGACTCTTAAGTGCCGCCACTCGCGCCAAACTGCAGCTGACACTTTCACTGCACTCACTCCACACTGGATCAGGGGTATTTCTCTGTAAAATGAACTAGTTATTAAAAGTAAATATATTCTATAGATGGAAGTCATCATACACCAAGAGGTGAAAGGTAGCTAGAAATTAGTGTTATCACCCTAAAACTAATATCCTAAATCTTGGTCACACTATACGACTGATGTTACAAAAATGAGAAACCAGTGCCAGCTGTGATGAATCAGAGGTGATCATCCCAAAGAGCCTGGCCCCAGACCCTTCTCATGTGGTGAGGGAAAGGCAGCCGCTACCTGATCCTGGGGGTGGTGATCTGCGGGAGGATCGCATTGGAGGGGACTCCGGTCAGGAGAAATGGGAAAACCATCTAACCAACTTCCCTAATGATCCCACAGTCCTAATGTCCTATTATAAAATGGAAGACTTTGATGTTAAAATGAATAAGAACATTAGGGGCTTCTGAGACGAGGAAAGGGGCTCAGAGTTGTAGAACTGCAGTGTGCAGTCTAGTGGTTATAATGACCCAGACATGAGCAGGACTATGAAATATGTAAAGCCCCTTTAGGTGTAGGCCATTAGATAGAAGAAGTGGGAGCAGCAGAATCAGAGAAGACGCTGGAGCCGTCACTGTGTTGTCAGTTGGAAACAGTGCGGAGAGAGCTGTATGAGTCGGGAATTCTGAATGCAGAGAACGCACAGCGGGAAGTGCTGGTTAGACTAGCTGTTCGGTTGGACAGAGCTCTCCTGATTCTGCATTCTACTCCGGTAGGTGGCATTCACAGCAGTACACGAGGAGCAAAGAAGGCTCCCTTTCTAGGAGGCACGAGCAACGGGAGTGTTATCGGGTCTGTCAGATGCCCAAACAGTCCCGACGAAAGAAGTTAAAGCTGCAGCGGGTGCAACAGAAGCGCATGGAAAGACCAGTGAGTTTGCCTTCTCTAGGTTACCCCAGGGCGCTCCATAATAGACCGCTGGATCAAAGCAACTATTTTGAATACCGAACCAAAGTAAAGAGGAGACAGTATTCAATCAAAATCAATGTAATCTACAAAAAGGGAAATTACCTGAAAGGGATAATAACCAGTATTGCCTAAGCCAAAGAAAAGTAAATATAAATGAAAGGGGATACAGCTTTCCTAATGAGGGAAACATGAACAAGAAACACTACCAGCAGCTAATTGGTGGGTTAGAAGGAACCCAAAGGTGGCAAGAGAGAAGCCCTCCTTGTACAAATTATCTAGGGGGAGGGAAATAGTACCTGCATTGTATGTGGTAAACAAATCAGTGGGAAAAACAGTGTCAATGTGTACTGTACCCTGGTGGAAGAAGTTGTGAACCCTGGTGTTTTTGTTGAAAGTCAAGGGCCTCATTATGACTGACAGTCCGGTAACAATGTTGCCGGTAGGCTTACCGGCACTGTTGTAACCGGACCGGCAAAGTACAAGTTTGCGGGCGGGATGCCCTGTCTGATGGAGTTATAATGAGGCCCAAGACCTTTCCAAGAAGCAGTTTCTTTTATTAACTTTCCACATTTAGGATCTAAGTGTGGAAAGTTTGAAGCATGGCTCACCAAAGAGTACTTGTAGTAGTAGTAGGAGTTTTATCCTGGCAGGTGAGTGAGTATACCAGGAAAGGGACTATTAGTGGTTAGTCCTGGCAGGTTAGTGGACCAGGAAGAAGATAATTGAAGTACTGCAGTGTGGTAGAAGGCTGTGGTGGAAAGAAGTGGCAAGTCCACTAATATGTTATATATAATTTTAATCTTAGTTTGACAGATAGTGAAATCCTTGTTAGGTTAGGGATATTATTTAATAGCATGGTTACTTGTGAGAAAACTCTACTTGTCTGTTTCGCATTTCTGACCCCTCACACAGCCTGGGAGGAGGGCCATTGGAAAAGGCTTTTCCCTCATCACCTAGAAATCTTCAGGCAATTAGAAGGCAGTGATATGACTCGTAAATCTCTTAGCAAATAACTGATGTACACTGAAAGGAAAACCAAGTAACTAAATGCTGAATAGCACACACTGCAATATTCTGCATTTGCACTCTTCATGTGGTCATGCTGCCATGCAGCAGGGGGAGCATCAACATGATCTGACAATCTTGCATTGCAGGACGAGTGTATTTAGTGCCACCTTCCCGAGAGATCCTTTGCAAATCTGAAAAGGCTAAATCAGAAGGTAATTCGCCTCACCAACTTGTTACCTGGGTTCCAACTAGATTAAACCCCAGAATCTTGCACCATTAAAATGCTAAATTGACATTTCATCTGCCATAAGGTGGACTGAGCATACAGGGAATTCTGGAGCTTTCGCAGTAGACCCCTGCATCATGAGCCTCTTTTGTGTCTTAACCTATTTTATTTCTAGATTTTCTTAAGGGAAATTGGTTGGCCTTGATCACAATGTGTAATATGGGGCCACTTTGAAAAAGATTTCCAGGGCCTCTTTGGGTTTGGTCCCAGTCCACCCTGCATCTCTCGGTTTGTTACATTGCTTCTTTTAGTTGTTTTTTTTTGTTTTTATTTTGTGACTGACCACGATCTGGAAACCTTTTGGATGTATTTCCGGGAGACTGCATACCTAATCTCCAGATTGTCCTGGATTGCTTAAAATTACCTCCCAAGCTTCAGCACCTTCTGCACTGGACCAAAGGACTAAACTGAGGTCCTCTGGAATTCTCGGAGAAAGGAGGTTGGGTTCATCTCAGTTGCAGTCTATTTCATAAAACATGTTGGGCCTCATTACACGATAGGCGGAGAACCATGGCGCTATTAGCGCCATGGTTCATGCCGGTAAAATACTGGCACCGCCTTGGTGGAAAGGGGAATTACCGCCCCATTCCAAGGTTGGCGGGGCGGTAATTCCCCCTTCCACCATTGCCCTTCCCCATTCCCATTTTTGCCCCATAGGGCATGATGGGAATGGGGAAGGCGCTAATTACGGCACTGCAAATTGCGGTACCATAATTAGCTCCCTGGGTCCCTTTGCGGGTTGGTTTTTAAAGCCTGCAAAAAGCAGGCGTTAAATTCCCCAACCCGCAAAGGGACCTCGTAGTAAGGCGGTAAGGATTTACCGGTAAAATACTGGTACCGGTAAACCCTTACCGCCTACCGTGTAATGAGGCCCGTTGTTCCTGTGTGTGGTACCATTATAAATATTTATCTCATGCCATGAACCTTTTGTTACAACTCATCTTACAGGAAGGCTTTCTCATTCAGGTATAGTTAAAATATATAACCAACGTACTGTATACTATCATGCATATCACTTAATGTTTTATAATAAGTGCAATACCTTGCAAAAGCCTTGATCTGTATAACTCGTTGCCATCTAGTGGAGAGGGTAACTCCCAACATGACTAGTATACCCATGAAGCCAAGGAAAATATTCCCACTGGCTATTTGTCTCACTATAAATGTCTGATTTCCATTATCAATTACCTGCCAAACAGACATAGCTGCCTGTGTTTATCACTTAAATGTTTCCTAATGTTAAACTGCTATATTGTGAAGGTAAGCATAAGCAGTGCTTATCATCAGAATCACTGGACCGCAGAACGTGCCAGTTGACAACCTGCATGTGCTAAGCATTAGGAACATGGATTCGGACAAGCCCTTTTTGGAGCACTGATTAGACAAAGATATGTGTGCCTGCGGTGAACACCGCAATGGAGAAATAATTCAGTTTAATAACCCGTTCTCCAAAGGTACACTGAGAACATTCATATGTTTAATGAGCCGTTATCACCAATACTGAGTATGCATCATTAAACAGGCATATTAATGGTGCAGTGCTCGTATTAATGTAAGTGTATTCAACCCAGTAAAGTAGGACAGGAAAAGAATTATCTTGAAAGACAGCATTAGAGATGCACATACATGACGCGATTACAATTTCAAACAAATGCATGCTGTGATTTGGGGATTGGGCCGGTCATTTTACAATACCCCAGAATGGTAAAACATGTGTGAACCACATTCGTGCACGGTTTACGCACGTTTTTACAGATGCTTTGCCATTCACAGGGAGTTTGCCATTTGTCTCGGGCGAAGCTGGAGCATGCCAAAACGTAATTTATTCACGCTAGCATCTGATTTTGCTGCTTGTCTGAATGCATTGTATTCTTAGGGAATACAAGGTAATTGACTCCTGCCGTACATATACTGCGGGGGGCATTTACAACCGTTTGAACTACAATGTGGACAAAATGAATGTAACCCGGGTATACCTGGATTTACATACTGTTTATTTACTTTGTAGTGCAAACATAAAATGCATGGAGGCGACAAAGTGCACAAAAGGTTTACAATGACCCCCATGTGATGTGATGAGACATGGGCTTTAAATACTGCGCTTTTGTTTTGCAAAGGTGCTGTGATGTGTCTTTAAGAGGATGGGCCTGATTTTGAGGTGCATGCAAAAATAGTATTGTTCCATGGAGGAGCAACACTTTTCTTAAAAGCACCATATTCTGTTAAACTAACAATGCGGTGGCTGGGCATCAAATCCTCTGCTTTTGCATATCCCTGATTTACGGCTCGGCATCGGCCCTAGTGACCATCATTATTAAAGTGCAGACATATTTTGCATGTTTAAAAAAAGTTAAAATACGACACCTGTGAGGTGTTGTTAATATTTCTGCACAGGTATCTCAAATCTAGGTGTTTTTACATTTAATGGTGTGGCCCTAATTTAGTACGTTTTTCCTCTATCAAGGTCTATCAAATATAGGTGTTTTGCATTTACTGTTGTGTCTCCAATTTAGGCGTTTTTCCACTTCCCAGGTATCTTAAAGTCTGGGTGTTTCTCCATTTACTGCTGTATCGTCAATGTGGGCGTTTTTCTCCCATTGCTCTTTCTTCCTACTCCATGTGTCCTCCCCCTAGCACGTTGTTCCAATTCTATGGGTTTGCCCACTGCTCCTTTGTCCCATCAGAGGTGTTGTCCCACTACTACTGCTATCAAACTAAACAGTCTCTGCCACTGCAATGGATAGTTAGCCACATAGTCCAAGCCTCCCTGCCCGCAACAAGCCAGGTATCCCCCTCAATTAATAGGCTTCAAACAGAACTATGCCCCACAGCCACCCCAAAGGCCCACCTTCCTTAGTTATCCCCACTCAGAGGTGCTGAACAGTGTTTCACCATAAACATTTTAAGACCCAACCACCCAAAGTTAGTCAGAACAGTACCAGGCGAGTCACCAACTGGAAAGCCTCAGAACTGGAAAGAGGTGAAGCCTACAAAAACAACCAGAGGAACACACACATGGACCACACTAATCCTGTAAAAGGACACCAAAACCACACAGAGCCAGAAAGGAAAACCGGTAAATCGCCGAACCAGGAGGGTTCAGTGCCCCTTGCTCCACAACCTCATCAACTACAAGCAACAACTAACTACAAAATAAAATCACAAGCAGTGAAGAATCAATCCCAGGGACCAGGAAACATACCAATCCAAAGAGAACTTCTGATACAAGGAATTCAACCCACAAATCAAAAACACCATGCCTCGCCACAAGAAAGGCAAAGAAGCTAGAATGGAAAACAGAAATAAGAAGACAACATCATCTCCACAGGAAAGTGCCGATTAGCAACATTTCACAACTCCGAAAAACTCAGTGAAGAAAATTCCAAACAGACACGGGACACATACAAAGGACAGAGCAAAGACAGACTACATCACTCACTACCTCTCCAGATAGGACTGCTTTGGAAGTGAAGATGGACTACCAGCAACAAACCCACAGGCAAGAGGCGAAACAAATACAGACCCCATCGGGATGCCAAACACAACATGACAAATAATGAATCACTCCAACCCGCTGTACACCATTAACTATACTCCAACAAAAAATGAGGTACAAACTTGAATCCATTACCTTCAACACATCCTAAATCACCAAAGACTGGAGCAAAGGACGGGCAGCAACACAACTCACCAACTGGAACAAACCAAAACCAATCAACCCTGCAATCAATCTAATCAGACTACTCAACGAAGAGATTGACCACGAAAGAACAACTCCTCCCAACAGGCACAACAAGGAGAGAACCACCAGCAACAGAAACCCAACCGACAACACACAAGGCCCAACTGACAAAAGAACAACCAACAACCCAAAAGGCAAATTAAACAAACTACACTGAAGCCTGCTCAACGTTAGATCCATGCAAAACACTCAAAAGAAATGCATGACCTACTAAGCGAAGGAGGCACAAACGTGCTCTTTCTTCCAGAAACCTGGTTATCTGACAACTACAATGCTATAGCGAACAAAGCCATACCGGACAATTCCAAATTAATACACTCCAACAGAGAAAACAAAAGAGGAGGCGGAATCGCAATGATAAACAAAGAGCGCATACGAGCTGCACCACTCACCTGAACCGACGTTAAAGACTGTGAACCCCTCCTCTTCTCAAGAAACCCACAGCTGATCCTTCTTGTCCAGCTAACTATCGCCCAATTTCCATTACTCCCTTTCCTGGCAAACTCCTGGAAAAGTTGGCCATATCTCAGCTTTACCTTCATTTCAATTCTGTTAGCTGTCTCCATGACCACCAGTCTGGCTTCAGAGCTGCCAGAAGCACGGAAACTGCTCTCCTGAACATCCGTGAAGATCTGCTCTCCAACCTTGACTCTAACAATCCCTCTGTCCTCATCCTCCTCGATCTCTCTTCTGCCTTCGACACGGTCAACCATACCATACTGCTCAACCGTCTCTGTGAAAACCTGGTTATCACTGATCATGCTCTGGCCTGGCTGACCTCTTTCCTCTCAGATCGACCCTCCCAGGTCCAACTTGGGTCCATCCTTTCATCTATCTTCCTCTCTACCTGTGGTGTTCCCCAGGGGTCTAACCCCTTGCACTGGCTTTTCAAAAAATACCTGGCAACTCTCGCATACTGCATTGCCATTTTCTGCTCAAATTTCCAGTGCTACGCTGACGACACTCAACTCATTTTCAGGCTGCCCTCTGTCATCTCCTCTCCCTCTCTCTTCTCTGATTGCCTAACTGCCATTTAAGATTGGTGTGCCGCCAATGATCTTTGCCTGAATGCCAGCAAGACGGAGATCCCCCTCATTGGCACACCTTCACCATCCTTTCCCCTCACTCTCTGGCCGGCCTCCCTTGGCCCTCCTCCTACCCCCACCTGCGAGGCTAAGAACCTCGGGTCATCTTTGACTCCTCCCTTTCCTTCTCCGCCCACATCTCTGAGGTCTCTAAAAAGTCAAATTTCCGACTCCACCTCCTCAGGCGTACTCTACCTTTTCTCTCCTTCCCCCAGAAGCTCATGGTATCCGAAGCTCTGGTTCTCTCTAGCTTGGACTATTGTAACAGCCTCTTTCTAAATCTACCTGTCTCTACTCTCCGCCCTCTGCAACTAATCCAGAACAGGACTGCAAGACTTGTCCTTGGCCTCAAGCCCTGGGATCGTATCTCTCCAGCTCTGAAATCTCTCCACTGGCTCCCAGTGGATGCAAGGATTAAATTCAAAACCATCTGCATTGTCCACAAGGCTTTCTGGGGCTTAGGTCCAACATACCTTCAGCTATCCCTCTGCAAATATCTCCCCTCTCGAGCTCTTCGCTCCTCTACCTCCAACTCCCTCAGGGTCAGTCGTTTTTCTAAGAAACGAGCTGGGGGTAGATCTCTGTCTTCGGCTGGGGCCTCCCTCTGGAACAGCCTCCCTGCCACTCTAAAACTTGAGGAGAACCATCTCCGGTTCCGGAAGCACCTCAAGACCTTCCTCTTTTCTTCTGCCTTCGCTCCCCCTCTCCCCTGCTGATCTGTTCTCTCTTGGCACCATGCACCTGGCCACCCTCCGTCCTTTGGGCCCAGGTACCTGCTCATCCTGCCACCCTCCCGCACTGCCTCCGGGCCACCCCTTGCACTGGGGTCTGTATCTGTACCCATACAGCCCCCCTTTTTCTTCCTGCACTTATCAGACCTACCCTGTCTTCTGCCTAAACCTAGCACTTGCAAATTGCTGGCTGCATTACCACTGTTTGTTGCCTGTATTTTTTATTTATTGTTATTTATCTGTTTCTCCTCTGCTTCGCACTTTCCACCTCTCCCCCTTCCATGCACTTTTTTCCCCTCCCCCCTCTCCCATGCACTTGCGCGTTCTCAATGTCACTGGGCCTAGTAAGATCGCTGTTTTGTTCTCCCCTGTTCCCCTCCCTTGCCTTTTCGCGCTCTGAAACACTTGTGTACGAGCGCAATAGAAATAAAATATCAATCAATCAAGATTGAACTCAAAAGACCAAACCAGCGTAGTGTTCCTTCTGATCTACAGACCACTGTCCTACATCCCGAACTTCGCCACAAAGCTAGCAGACTCCATTGCCGCTTTATCAACCTACCACGACAACCAAGTCATACTGGGGAGAGTTCAACATTCAGTTTGAAAAAGAAAATGAAACCTCAGCGAACTCACTCTGCGCACTCCTGGAAACACTACCCTTCAAGCAAATAGTAAATGGATCCACTCAAAATGCAGGCAACAGCTCTGGGCTCAATCTTCTGCAGAGGAGGAGTATGTGCATCTGCGCCACTTACACCAGTGATATGGAGTGACCATTACCTGATACCATTCTACATTAAATTCCAAACTTGCCTACTGGCCGGAAAAGAAATACTACACGCCAGCAAGAAAAGGAACTGGAAGAACCTAGACTTGCAGTCCTTAAACTTACTAGACTCGATCCTACCTAGCAACATAGAGTCAACTGAAAAACAACAACGTAGCGGAAAACACACTCAACATTTGGATTACCGAGGCCCTAGAACACCTAGCACCAGCAAAATCTTTCTAAGCCACACCAAAAAAAATGTCTGCAAAATGGTTTACAAAAAGGCTGAAAGAACTCAAAATAAACAACTGCAAAATGGAAACGTGGAGAGAACAGAACAACCACCAAAACAAAATAAAATACTCAAGACAGCTCAGACTATACAAATCAACAGTACTCAAAGCAACAACAAATAAAATACAACACCACAAGAACTGAATCAGCAAACAATCCACAGAGAACTCTTCAGAATCATCAAAGAGATAAAAAAAAGCCTCACCCTGCAAGAAATCTATCATCCCGATACAAGCACTGTGTGACAGCATCAGCAACCACCTAAGATCAAAAATAGAAACAATCCAACAGACCATCAACACAATTCGCGCTAATACAATCACAACCACTAAACCACAGACAGCGGGCGAAATACTGACTACAGCAAGATAAACCTGACTAGAACCAATCACAGAAGAAATCTTCTCCACACTGATCAAGAACACCAACCCTGCAGGATCTCCAAGGGACCTCTGACCCCAGACATCTTCAAAGAAATCCTCAACCACAGAACCGGAGCGACACACTTCCAGAACCTAATGAACCTGTCATTCAAAACAGGAATCGTACCAACCACCTTCAAATCAGCATACATCAAACCACTGGTAAAAAAGGAATCAGAAAGATCAACAGACCCAAGCAACTACAGACCGATATCCAACCTGCCCTACCAAGCGAAGATCCTGAAGAACTATGCATACAAGATCCTTCTTAAATACGTTGAAACAAACGGAATACTCGACCGGTCACAAATTGGCTATAGCCCAATGAAAGGAACAGAATCAGCGCTCCTATAGATATGGGACGACCTGAAAATAACTTCAGACATATTATCGGACATATCTGTGGCTTTTGACAAAATTAGCCATGCAAAACTAATAAAAAGACACTTGGAATGTGGCATACAGGAATCCGCACTAAAGTGGCTTACCTCATTCCTCACAAATTCAATTGAAAGAACCTACTTACCACCATTCATCTCAAACACCAAAAACATCCCCTGGGGAGTGCCACACGGATCCAGCCTCTCTCCCCTGCTTTTCAACATATACATGTGCCCCTTGATGAAAATCAATCGAACCCACGGACTAACTGCCTACAACTATGCATACGACACTCAAATGATAGTGAATACGACCACACCCAGGAACAAAATAACTGCCTTAACAACTGCATCCTAGACATCTACAACTGGATGACAACAAACAACCTCAAAATGAACCCGGCAAAAACTGAAATAATGTTCTGAGTCAAAGGAAACAATGTAACCGACCCACAACTGGGCTGACCAGCCGGCATGGAAACATAACCGGAGACTTCCAACGTAGTAAATGGCCTAGGAATACTCATGAACAATGGACTATCCCTAGAACCGCAAGACAACGCAATCACTAAGAAGTGCTTGTACCTCCTAGGACTACTCAGAGGATTGTTCCCATGCCTCTCCTTTCCTCACATAACCCTTACAATCATATCCCTGATGCTAACAAGAATTGGCTACGCAAACAGCCTCTACCTAGATCTGCTGAAAAGACCCACCCAGAAATTCCTAAGGGTCCAAAACACTGCAGCCAGGATTCTACTAAAATTAAACAAAAGAGACTATCAAATTCAAAGCCCTCTGATTCACCCACAAAGCCTTACACAGACAAGGTGGGGAATTCCTCCTTGCCAAGATCAGCCGCTGCCAGCCAAGTAGGGACCTAAGATCCAGCGACGGCCTACATATAGAGACAAAAAGTACAAAAAAAGGAAATTCATAGAAACAGCATACTCACCCTTAATTGCTAACCTTTGGAACACCATGCCCAAAGAAATTAGAACCACAGAAGACCACATGACCTTCAGGAAACTACCCAAAATCTGGTTATTCAACAGACAATGCAAGGGCACAGGACATCAAGAGAAACACCATTGTGGACCAATAGAAGCACACTAAGGAACACGGTCAAAAATAGCAGCAAAATCAGGACCAGAACACAGCACTGCTCACTCCCCCCAACCCCCGCAGCCACGCCCAACTTCTAGAGTGATCAATGAAGAGAAGGCCGCTCAACCAACAGACAGATTTGGGGATAACAACCGCGTGCAATTTATACATCAAGGAAAATTCAGACAAGTAAAGCATTGAACCTAAGGATCACACTAATTTGCCCACCCACAGAACTAGGGTTGCCCAGTTGAGCACCACTTGCTCAATTATTACAATACCTGCTGCGCATTCCATTCAGCAGCAGACTGCACAACAGGCCGGCACCCAACTACCACAACCAACCTGTATGAGTAACCAGGAACACACAAGGTACAACCAACCCTCTGCCACCAAACTCGCAGGGTAAGTCAGCCTCCAGGCCTGCAGAGGAAGCGAGGTTGGCCAACGAACCACAACCAAGATCGTTGGCAGATACCACAGAGCAGCAACCAAAGATTTGCGGCAAAGGCATTGTGAAACCGATCGAATTACTAAACCGTCTCCCCCTTCCTGCTCCTCCAACATAACCAACGCCACTACACAAGACTGGGGGCTAGCCACACTACACAAAAACACACAGAGAATCAGTCTAATGTTCGCACCCTACCAACAATGAGACTAACACTAGAGGGAGCCCCTTTACACATAAGCAAAGAGAATTGGGCAAAAAAGGCCAAAGGATGCCAGCGCTATCGCTGTGGATTCCAGGAGAGGTGTGCGGCAGCGGCCAACTGTTAGTATGTGATTGCCTTGCCCAGCACCGAACAGTGAAGGCTAATGTTACGCTCACCTGGCTCCCACAGAGGCGTCGATCTGAACTGGACAGCTGCAGTCTCCACCAATTTGACGCGTAGAGCCGAGATGATGGACTGGACTGGCTCACCTAGCTTCGTTTGCTTGGCCCTTAGGAATATTCTTCTGCAAATGGAGAAAGGGAATTAACCACCCGTGGAGTTGAGCGTAAATCCCCCCACCCCCACTGTTCTCCTCACAGATCACTTTTGATGTCCCCTCTTATAGTCTCACCTGATGGTTTGAAAAGATGAGCTCTGCATCCTGCATTGAGCGCAGGGGCGCATTGATAACCAGTTGCTTCACTGGCTCGAAGGAATTGGTGAGTTCCAGAACAATATTGACTCCGAAGAGTATGTAGTTCGCAAGAGTTCACATGTCTGACTTTCACTCTTGTCTGATTCCTTGCAGTTAGCAGCTTGACCCCAGCGAAGAGTTCCTCGTGGTAGCTGACAAAGTTCAGGTGAGGATTTGGCTTATCCTACACAGTTCAATAAAATAAGGCCAGAATGTAACCTGTTGCTTGCTCCCTTATTCAGGTGTGGAGAGAAAATATGAAGTTCGGGGAATAATGCCTCCGGCGGTAAAATTAGGTAAATCTATTGCAGTGAGAAGAGTTCCCCTTGTTTGTCCCTTTGTCTCACCTTGTTGTCCTTTTGTTCCCCTTAGGGGCCGGGGTACGGCAAAGATGCAATGGAGACTGCGCTGACCCGTGAAGAGGAATAGTCCCCCCCGGCGGTAATCAGGTAAGTCTTTGGGGGGTAGTTACTATTGCCTCTGTTTATTCCCTTGGCTCACCTTTGCTGTTCTTGTGTTCCCCTTAGGTGGCAGAATGCGGCGGGAACGTGCAGAAGGATGCTGCGAAGGCCGGCGAGTTCAGCGTGGCGCTGCAGCAGGCGAGGCGGCGCGCGTAAAATGCTTCTTTCTTCCAGCTCGAAGGCGCTGTGAATCCGGAATTCAGGTAAGGATCGAAGGTTTTGTTCTTATTCTAACCTTTTCTCCTTCTGTTCCTCCCTTTTTCTAGGAGATGCAGACTCGAGGCGGGCGTGGCAGAAGACTAGATGCAGGCTTGCAGACACGGTGAGCGTTACGCTGCTGGATGCATAATAACACGAAGCGTGTGCTGCTCTTCGGGCGTGGTTTAAATAGCCTCCAAAGTAGTCCCAGGTAAGTATTCTTCCCCAGCCCCACCCGAGTAAAAAATATTCCCTAGGTAAAATAGTCCCTTCTTAGCCTCATTTGGCTTGGAGCTCTGCGGCATGGTCTGCATCAGGTAAGCTTGCAGCATGATCTGCATCAGGTAAGTTCCACTCTATGAGCCTGGCGCCTATGGCGTCAGGACTGACTCTCCATATGAGCCTGGCGCCATAGCCGCCAGGACTGCACCCAAAAAGCCCCTAGCAGGGGTTTTTGGGCTTGCTCAAAATAACGTGATGCCTGCTTCCAGGGTTGCTGGACCTGGTCTGGTTCCCCGGGGGTAGGCATCTTGACAGCTAATTAGAACAAATGTAAACAGTCGAACTACGCCACATCAAAGAGTTCAAAGAATACAAGTGTACAATTTTTTAATGTATGCAATGAACAGCCTGACACGTGTTTCGAGCGTAGCGCTTCCTCTGAGGCTGTTGGAGTTAATGTAACAAACCATTATGTAAAGTTGGACATGATAATTAACATCACCATTCAGGATAAATGGACCAGATTTAGGAGGGCATACAGGGTTACAACATAGTGTATGATCAGCAAGTACACAGTTATCAGACATGGCTACCCCATTCAAAAGAAATAAATTGTATATAAAGATGCATTTCGCAAAAGTATCCATTTAGCATACATGTGAAAATCAATAGGCATATATTAATTTTACCCAGTCAGGAAGTGGCATCAAGGTAGTCCAATTATAAAGAGAAAAGAGAGAAATATAACAAAAACCTGCAGTTAGCCAGATTCGTAGATAGGCAGTCATGGGATAGATTTGTGCAATAACAATTAGTCAATATTCTAATAACAAGTGCCAAAGAAAAGCATATTTAACACACAGACTTGTCCAAATTGAACCACTAAGAAGTGAACAGGAAGAATAAAAAGTGTTAATGCCGAGATGGTGAAGGGAATTTAGTATCAGCGGAACGTCAGCAGAGCCATCAGTCAAGAGATTAGACAATCCGTAGTGCACCAATTATAAAAACAAAGAGAGATAAGCGGCATTGCCGCATTAGCTCGGGGTCTAAATTACTTCCAATTATGGCCATTAAGTTGAATCAGGGATCATGTGCAAGGTGCACACTTCCTGCTTACCTGTCTGTCGGCTGAAAGTGAATCCAAGGGACAGCGCGCTGCCGCGTCTCCTGGTGACTATAACCAGCCGCTAGAGCGTTTGCTACAACATGCGCTGCGATATTAGGAGGCCGCCATTTTGGGATCCTGAATGGTGATGTTAATTATCATGTACAACTTTACATAAGGGTTTGTTACATTAACTAAATCGTGAATGGTGATGTTAATTATCATGTACAACTTTACATAATGGTTTGTTACATGAACTCCAACAGCCTCAGAGGAAGAGCTACGCTCGAAACACGTGTCAGGTTATTCATTGCATAAATTAACAAATTGTACTCTTTGGTGTGGCGTAGTTCGACTGTTTACATTTGTTCTAATTAGCCTTCACTGTTGGGTGCTGGGCAAGGCACTCACATACTAACAGTTGACTGCTGCCGCAGACCTCTCCTAGAATCCACAGCGATAGCGCTGGCATCCTTTGGCCTTATTTGCCCAATTCTCTTTGCTTTTGTTATTGGCTTGAAATACCAGCTGCTACGCAATCTTTCGACACTACTATGGCAGAAGCTGCTGAATATATCCTCACTAGGGATGAGGATATTAAGGCACTCTTTGCACCTGGAGGGTCTACCCTTAATCCGTTCAAACGCCTAACTAGTGTCACTGAGCACCTCAAATCTAAATTCATTAAATTAGAAAGGTTGGGCATAAGGGAGATCAACACATTTTGGGAGATGACAACGCTCAAACACTATCTACAAGAATAGAAAATACCAAGGGGCCTTTGTATACTTATCCTACCTGACTTTGCGGATCCTCAAGACAGTGACCTGGCAGTCGAGTGGGAAACTAACCTGACCTCTAGCTCTAATAATATGATGAAACTACTTATTGCACATGCAGAAAGGGAGCATGTTCGCATTGTTAAACAGATTGATGAACTTAAACAAGAAATTGATCTTTATGACGCGCCTAGCGCCACTATTGATAAGAATTTTAAAACCATGTACAACATACTAAGGAAACACCAGGATGAGGTAAAAATTTTCCAGAGATGATAGGGATTATAGAGATAATCGCGTATACACTTATCAGACAAAATTTGATCACGTTTCACGATCTCGCACCAGCAGTGTAGCATCATCTCCTGTCAGCTCTGATATAGAGAGTGATTCAGATAGGCCTAGCAAGAAGACCTCGGATGAAGCTGCACTACTGTAAGGCGTGCAAATTAATGAGGAGGAAGTATAATCTGATGAACCACCAGAACCCCCTACTCCTGTGCCTTTTTTAGAACAAATCAGGTGGTTCAAAAAGGGCAACAGACAAGAAGCTATAAGAAAACAGGTCAGGTTTCGTCTACCGCCCGCTGTCAATACTACAATGCAAGGGCCAAACCAAGGGGCACCAGGGGCGGCCAATGTAGGCGTAGGCAGCGTCGCTCCACTCAGTCAACATCTAACAAGAGCCTCCTATCAGAAATCTCTTCAGAACTAGAATGTTCAGAGTCAATTCAGATAGATCTAGTTCATAATTTCAGCAAATACCAGCTCTCTTCAGAAGAACACTCTTTACTCAACAAAGGACTTTCGTTTGCTCCTTCTAGTGTTAACGATTATGTTCAGATTCAGATTGATTTATTTAAATTTATTAGAAAACTGAAACTCAAAAAATATTTTGCCACTCAAGTCAAAAAATATTCTCCTAAATCACCTACTATTGAACATTCTGAGCTTTGTTTGCAAGTAATGTTGTCAACACATATTTTCATGTCTATTGATGATGCTCTTTCTGACAGAGAGTCCAATGTTTTGGACACACTGAAAGAATTGGACATACAGCAACGCAATTTGAAAATTAAAGAATTTTCGAAACAATCCAAGTTTACGCCTGTCTTTCCAGAAGACATTATTGACACCTTCCATCGTGCTGTGACCAATGATATCCATACACTCAGTGATCGTTGTGCTCAGCAACCTCAGCACAAATCATTCAACCTATCGAAAGCACAAGTATTATCTTTGAACAGACTAGCTTCCAACGACTCCCTTGTGATTAAGGAAGCTGACAAGGGGGGGGACGTTGTAGTTATGGATAGAGAAGATTATATTCGTATGGTGCTGTCCCATCTAAATTTGCCTGGTTGCTATGACATTTTGAAAGGCAACCCAATGCAGAGCATCCGTAATAAAGTACATATGATTGTTGACAAATGGTACAAGTTAGGGATTATTACAGACGCAGAGAAAACATTTTTGACTCCTGATCAGCCCACCATGCCGACGGCATATTTTTTACCAAAGATTCATAAGACCTTCGTGAATATACCAGAAGGTAGACCCATTATCAGCGGGCAGGGTGGGATTTTGGAACCAGTGTCGATATATGTGAATGAATACATTTCACCTTTGGTATGCACCACACCCACCCATGTCCGTGATACTATGCACATCCTACATATACTTGAGAACTTATCACCATTATTAGATGCCTCATTGGTCACACTCGATGTCAAGGCTCTTTATACGTCTATTGATCATTTAAAAGCCATTGAAAGTATTCATTATATTTTTCGCCAACAATCAGCATCGTATCATCTACATATCGAAATGTTCAAAGAATTGCTTCTTTGCGCTTTGCAAAATAATGTTTTTCTATTTAACAAAACATACTATAAGCAACTAATTGGCATAGCCATGGGGGCGAGCTTTGCACCTTCAGTGGCTAATATATTTATGCACCATTTTGAGCAGCTATATGTATTTAACAACACTGATTTTTCTGCATCAATATACCTATGTAAAAGGTATATTGATGATGTTATCATGATTTGGACAGGCACTGAGGATTCTTTATCTCAATTTGTTAACTTCCTCAATGCTAATCATTGGGGCCTTCAATTCACACACCAGTTCAGTACTCGCACAATTGATTTTCTTGACCTTAATATCTCTGTGTCCAAGGAGGGCTTTCAGACTAGAACATACTGGAAACCGACATCAGTTAATGCAGTGTTACATTCTTCCAGTTCTCACAAAACTTCAGTGTTAATAATATCCCGAAAGGCGAGTATATTAGAGCAAAGAGGAACTGCTCTTTGGATGCTGATTTTGCGGCGGAAAATGATGTTATTCATGGTCAATTTAAAACACGGGCATACAAGTCCCACATTCTTACCCAAGCTGAACGTGGAGTGTCTAGTATGAAGAGAGTGGATTTACTGACACCTAAAAATAAATATATTTGGGCTAATGAGCGTCCTAATAAAATCAGACTTATTACACGCTACAACAGTGACAGCAATAGTATCTATGCGATTCTCAAACACCACTGGCATCTACTCCATTTAGATCAGGATCTGGCTAAATGGCTTGAACCCAATCCTGCAATTACCTTTAGCAGAGCACCTACTTTAAAACACATGTTCATGTCTCATCCGTCAAGTGGGGGGGGAGGCATGGATTTCACAAGGGAGGGTTAAAGGCTTCCACAAATGTGGGAGCTGTAACATGTGCATGCATACCTGGTAGACTGATACTGTTGACTTTGGAATAACCGGCAAACATTTAATTAATGCATTTATCAACTGTAACTCGAAATTTGTAGTTTACTGCATTATCTGTATTTGTGGTCAAATGTATATTGGCAGCACAATTACGCCCCTGAAGATACGTATCCGTGAGCACTTTTCCACTTTGTCAAAACAAGATTCCAAATACCCTTTGGCTAATCATTGGCAGACCTGTCAAGAATTGGACAATGCTAAGGATATTCAATTTACAGGATTATCTCAGGTCTCCTTACCCAAGAGAGGGTGAAATTTTGAACTTAAACTTAGACAACTTGAAGCAAGTCTTATTTGCAAGCATAGATTGGTTACCAGAGGCCTAAACTCAGATCATGAGTTTCATGTATTTTTGTGAATGACTTTTGTCTGATACAGATGATGCCGTTCCTTTCTTCACTTTACTCTTCTGCTTGGTAAACATATTAAAGTATTTTAGTGGCTTTAGTATAGATTGAACCATGGATATGTTCTTTTGCAATCATAACGGTAATTCTGTCAAAGTGAATGGGTAATGAATGTACTGCCATTGACACGACTGAATTGCAAGTGTCTTTTGCTGCCCATGAAGGTTTTAGTTACATGCAGCATGGGATTTTCAGTTGAGTGGTTAGGCACTCGTGGCAAGCTCTGTGGCAATGACTATGGTCTTTTTTAAGGTTAACGCAATTTCCAAGACGTGATAACATCAATATCAGCCAATATCAGCAGTGGCTTCCTTACGTCTGTCAGGTTTTACCCTTTCCTCAATTCAACTTCATTTTACATTCAAATATTGCTCAATTCCAGTTTTTTCTGGCTTTCATTTATATTAGAATCATTGTCACTATACTTCAGTTCCCTTAATGAGTGACAGGGATATGTATGATGCGGACTTAACTCTTTAACTGTATTGGGAGCTATGCGCTCTTATTGACCCCCCCAAGATGGCAGCCTCCTAATACCGCTGCACGCGTTGTAGAAAATACTCCAGCGGCTGGTTATAGTCACCAGGAGACGCGGCAACGCGCTCTCCCTTGGATTCACTTTCAGCCGACAGGCAGCTAAGCAGGAAGTGTGCACCTTGCACATGATCCCTGATTCGACTTTATGGCCATAATTGGAAGTAATTTAGACCCCGGGCTAATGCGGCAATGCCGCTTATCTCTCTTTGTTTTTATAATTGGTGCAATACGGATTGTCTAATCTCTTGACTGATGGCTCCGCTGACGTTCCGCTGATACTAAATTCCCCTCACCATATCGGCATTTGGGAACCGCTGCAGTTCTTATAATCAGTTTACATCTGCAACTGCAGGATAACGTAGGTAATACAATTATGCTTTACAATTAATGCAATAAGTCTCCTGATGTTGCAGAGAGTGCAATTTTTGCATATGTATTATTTCTTTTTTAGTTACGCTTTGACTCCGTATTAGGAGCACTTACCTTATATATCTTTCACATTTGGTAAGTGCACATGGTTGACTTTTAGGTTGCAGTATTTTTGTTTACCATGTCGCGATGGGTGATTCTTCCTGTTCACTACATAGTGGTTCAATTTGGACAAGACTGCGTGGTAACTATGCTTTTCTTTGGCACTTGTTATTAGAATATTGACTAATTTTTATTGCACAGATCTATCCCACGACTGCCTATCTACGAATCTGGCTAACTGCAGGTTTTTGTTATATTTTTCTCTTTTCTCTTTATAATTGGACTACCTTGATGCCACTTCGTGACTGGGTAAAATGAATGTCTGCCTATTGATTTTCACATGTATGCTAAATGGATACTTTTGCGAAATGCATCTTTATATACAATTTATTTCTTTTGAATGGGGGTATCCATGTCTGATAACTGTGTACTTGCTGATCATACACTATGTTGTAACCCTGTATGCCCTCCTAAATCTGGCCCATTTATCCTGAATGGTGATGATAATTATCATGTACAACTTTACATAATGGGTTGTTACATTAACTCCAATAGCCTCAGAGGAAGAGCTATGCTCGAAACACGTGTCAGGCTGTTCAATGCATAAATTAAAAAATTGTACACTTGTACTCTTTGAACTCTTTGGTGTGGCGCAGTTCGACTGTTTATATTTGTTCTAATTCCCCTTTACACATAGTCCATAAATTTATCAGCACTACACAAATGCACACCAACACAATATATTCATACACCTGACAGACATCCGTGACTCTGGACCCCAACTAACCAGTGCGCACGACCACAAACCCCAGCCTAACATCACATGACACACACATCTAACACAAACACTAGTGCACTAAGTGCTACCCATACGGTTAAAGCACACAGGGCCTCCAGAACCAACTACCAGACGCAAGACAACGATCACAGAGGCCATTTTTTCCTGTTCCTGGTCCTGAACCCATCCTATCATCCAAACCCCACTAACACACCCAGCCCTCTTCTCTTACAGAGCCACGTGAGTGCCTGGAGACTGCCCTTGGGTTATAACGGTGCTGAGTATAAATCAACTTAACATGTTTTTGCTTTAAAGGCTGGGCGTTTCCTAGATGGCAATACCACTTTCTAATTTACTGAATGCTCAATAAGACTTTAGTAAATAAGAAAAGTGGCAGATGTTTTAGAAATTCTCACAGTAACACTAGTGCACATGTTGCTTCCACAATGAAAGATTTTATGGGCATTTGCAGCTGGAAAGAAGGCAGGTCACCCTCTAATACCAATCCTTCTGCCCACCTCGTGGTGCTGGAAACAGGAGGGGAGAATGTCAGCTTTCTACTCCAGTGTTAGCCACAGTTCAAAATCAGACCCGCTGTGTCAATCCAGCTGATTTGCTAATTTGCTGTGTCAAAACATCAGAACACCTCTCAAAATGTAAGCTCTAAGTTAATTAAACATTTGCTCCAAATACCGAGTTGTGATGTGAAGTATAAAATAACATTTTGTAATCAAACATGTTCCTCCCATGAGAGCGCTATCCCATTAGTCTGACAATTGTCTTATCATGGCCTGGCTGGTGTGTTGTAGAGCATGCACAAACACAGCACCTTCAATCTTTTCAAGGGGTTGTTCATCTCTCGCTGGAGCGAAGCAGCTCTCCCAGCTAGGAATGTCTGGAAAGCCGTCGCTAACAAACGTTCATATTTTTCAAGAAGAAACGTATCATCAGGGGGATAAATGCGCCTGTGGGAAAAGGAAAACGGCCATTAGAGGTGGAACCATGAATTGATGCGTAGGTCTTTCAAGTACAGTCTGATTTATACAATGTGGGCTTCACTGCATAACACTAGTTAAAAACCAAACGCAGAAATCGCCGGCGGTAATGTTTGCTGATTTTCAGTACAGACCTTTACAAAGATGTGCACTGGAGCAAGTCAGGAGTTGACCGTTACCAGCTCAGACATGCACCTCCTACCTTATACTTGCTTCACAAAGACTAAAAATCAAGCAAATATGGAAATGCATGGGCATCTCTGAAATGGCCTTGAACAAAGCTTTGTGAATCACACATGAAGTCAGAACCTCAGAAATGCTGCAGACAGCTCCAGATTTGCTCTAGTTTAAAAGTGCATGAATCTGAGGTAGCAATTGCTAACTTTGAGGAGATGCTCATGGGCAACTCTTCATCATTTGATGCAGTCCAAATCTTTGTGAATCAGGCCCCTACTCTCAGAAATGAACCCACAATACTGGTCGAATTCACTGTTCAATTGAAATCTATCCTATCTGGCCTAAGGTCACCTACAAACATTCACCAACTGAACAGAACAAAGTGGTACAGACTCCTAAAAACAGCAGCAGAAGCTTTCAACAGAACCTTCTCATCTGCCCATTCAATGGCAAAACAGTTGACACTACTCAAGCAACTCTCTATTTCATACCAAAATCAAAAGAAGTCAGAGTACAAAAAATAGGTTCTAGGTCAAAGTTTTGAATGCATAGGATCGAATGACCAAAGGGTCGAATCAAAAGGACCGAAAACCAAAGGGTTGAATTTTTATTTATTTATTCATTTATTTATTTATTGGGTGGGTTCCCCCCAAACCCCCTTTTTTGTGGTAAAAACCACTTTTGTTTAGAAAACGGAAACCCAAAAAGAAATATATTTAAAAAAAAAAATGACCTTTTTGTTTTAGGTCAAATTGAGTCGACCCTTTGGCATTCAATCCTTTTGTATTCGGTACTTTAACTGGACACCCAACAAATAGCTGCAGTGCTAAGCAGAAAATACATAGTTTAATAAAAAGTTAACATAAATAGGAAAATTAGAGGGGTGCAACATGAGTAGGTGATAGATAAACAGACCTAGAGAACAAAACAAGGGAAACAAAAACGTGCATCTTTGGAAAAATGGTTTGCAGAATCTGAATCAGAAGGGACTAAAAAAAAAATACAAAGCTGTTGCGTGAAGAAATAGAACATGTCAAGTAGAGAATATTACTGTGCAATTTCAATAAGTTGCAGAAGTATTATTATTTACATTATTAAGATTTGTATTACTATTACTAGCAGAAGTATCCGTTCTCCGAACGGATTCTGTAGCCAGACATGACAACATTGATCCCGTAGGTCGCTGATCCGATTAGCTTATCGCTTGATGTGCTTTGCACCCTGAAGTAAACTGCACTGAGAATGGGCATGTGTGGCTGGCTGACATACTCCGGAGCGGACGTTGGAGGTGGGGGGAGGTGAAAGTTGGTGTGCTGCTGTATACTGGGACCTTCTGTGCTCTCTCCGCACCTGTTGCCTCACCCTGGCGTGGTGCAGTTTGTTGGGCCGCATTGCGAATCAAATATCTTGGAAACCGTGCATCCTAGGGCCTGGACCTCGAGTTTTGGGCTTTGTGTCGGGACATGTCCTTCTACGAACACATTGATATTTCGCTAATTTCAGACAACTCGCCTCATGTGTGAAGGTGCTGAAATCCGGGGAAAAGGGTGGGTTGTCCATATGACACGTAGCTATTAATGTCCGAAGGGTCCCAACAGGTAACTATGCCAAATTTGGTGCAGATTGTTGAAACGGTGTGGAATTGTATAAGGAACAACTCTTTGCCAAGCCTCAAACCCACAAACAAATTTGGACTTGTGCTGAAGTCCCGGGAACGGGATGGGTTGTCCAAATGTCATGTAGCCAGTAATGTCCAGAGGGTCCTAACAGGTAACTATGCAATTTGTGGTGCAAAATGGTGAAATGGTGTGGAATTGTATTAGGAACAACGCTTCACCACAAAAACTGCATACCCGCAAACCAATGTTGACTTTTGCTGAAATCCGGAGAAAGGCATGGGACATCCAAATGTCATGTAGCCAGTAATGTCCCGAGGATCCTAACGGGAAACTATGCAAAACAACGCTTTTGCCACAAATCGCACCACAAACAATTTTTCATTTTTATATACATAGATTATTAGGGTATTTAATGAGCACGACCTGGCTTCAGGCGGAAACCGAGTCATTGGAGGGGGAGTACACGGCAAGTAAAGTGGCTAGAAAGGGATTAATAAAGGGATTAATAAAAATGAGTTTGGGGCCAACAATGGGTAGTGGGGAGGGTGACCTATTTGGCCACACAGGATTTTCAAGCAACCAAGGGAGTAAACAGAGGGCAGCAATTGCCCAGTCTCAGGTTAAATGTTAAGGAAGAGCCATTCCTTGAAGACAGGGGGATTGAGCCTATTCCTGAAGTGTAGGGGCGAGTCTAGTGTGGATGGGGAAGAGTCTGGGGGCGTACTCAGGGAAGGCCAGTCTTCTGGTTCATCAGTAAAATAGCCTCAAAATCTTCTTGGGCAAGATTAAACAGAACATTGCCAACCAACACCATATCAGCCCCTTTATCTTCGGGACATAAAAGGTGTTAATAAAGTAGATGAATAATGCTGATATCTCATCCGCCTAAACACTTATCAATGTTAGGATGATTTTTCATACGCCTATGTTAAGGGCATATGATTACATACCAATATAGGTGTAGCTATAACCCTTTACGGACTTTACTTTTTTCCCCAATGTTTGTATATTGATTTTAAACTTCTTTTGTGTTTGGGCCGCAGCATTCCCTTGTACTAAATGCCACTAGCCTGCCCACTGTCGATAGATTTCACATCTCACTCCCTCACATCTACACTAACCCCTATACCTCTCCTGTTTTTTTGGAGCATTTTAATTACCAACAACTAAATAGATAACATTTTCAAGGGAAAAAAGTTAAACATATTTTATTTGGTTGAAAACACACACTTCTATAAAGGAAAATGAGGTCTCCCAACAGCTCTTCCTTGGTCCCCTTACAGAAGCTCCTGGTCGAGCATTAAAGGGCAACACATAGGAGTTTATGTGAACTAATACAAGTCCAGTATAACACAACATTATTATGAATAATGAAGCGTCCCCACAAAGATGTAATTAATAACTGTATATTAATCATCATCATCATCATCAGCAATATATATTTATTTGATTCAATTGCGTTGCAATGTTTACAAAAAAAAGAAGCAAGTTTTCCATCTTTCCATTTTTTTAATTTGTCATCATTTTGCCCACCAGTTTTGTCAATTTAAATTCTTTCCCATAGTTGGTTATACAACCTAGCATAACATTCATATTTACTGGATTGTCGAAGTGTCGTAATCACCAAATGTGTTAGAACAGGAGATGATGTCTGGGTCGGCGGATGGAATAGTCAGATACAGGTGGTAGAAGCTGTGATTAAAATTGTTGGGAGGGAGTGGTGGGAACATTTCTGTTTATGTATGTTTTTGAGGACTGACTAATTAGCCGGTAAATTAGAAATGATTGTGGACTACTGGAAAGGTCATCTAGATGTACGCAGGAAGGGATCATATGTTGTAATATGCCTGGGGGCGGGGGGTGGAAGGTTGAACCACTGCCTTTTTCATGTTGGTTGTTTGAAAAGCAATAAAAAAAGAGTTACAAAAATAATAATTTGTGAGCCTATTCCTCAAGGCCTGGCACAACAGGGAATCGCAGTCCGTGCAAGCATCCCAACTGTGGTCATGACCCGAGTACTCCAAGAAGAGGAAATCCGGATCCCACACGGAGTGCTGCCATGCATAAAGAGGAAAACCTTCCTTTATTCCCAGAATAAACTGGGGGAAGGAAAGGCAAATGCCTGAAAGATTTGTGGGGAAAAAACAAAAAAAAGACGTGGAGTGCTGTTGAGCTGGACTCCATGGTGCAAAGCTGTGGTAGCGCCCATCCCTCCATGGAGCGAGTCTGATATCCTCAGGGACTTCCTTGCCAGCCAGATCATAGCATTGTGAGATGCAGAGAATGATTAATCAAGACAGTGTCTGTTTGGTAAAGGCCTTGCCCTCTCGGGCACCAGTGTAACCAACGAAAACTGGTCATCTGTCCTGGTGTCCATCCTTAGAGAGACGTGGAATTTGAGGACCCGTACCGGACCCAGCCGATGGAAATGTCCCTCTGACTTGGAAGGATGAGGCAGAGAAAAAAGCCAGGCAGATGGATCTTTTAAGAAAGATGGAAAGCCGAGACCACCTTCGGAAGGAAGGAGGGACTCATTCTCAGATTCAGATTTTCACTAGGGAAAACCAAGTAGGGAGGTGCAACTGACAATGCCTGGAGCTCACTCACCAGTCTAGCAGAAGTGATGGCGACCAGAACAAGAACAGAAAAGCTCAAACGATGCATCCATTAAAAACATCAACACTAAATTTTATAAAGCCCACAACAGGATAACAAACTAGCGTGGCAAAACATATTAGAAAGGCCGCAGGAATTCATGACCGTGGCAATTCTGAAAAAAGGTGCCTTGCTCTGGGACCCTCTTGAAGACTAAAATGGCCACGAAATACCCCTTTAAAATACCAATCTACAGGCCCATGAGGGACAAAGAGATAAGAAAGTCCAACACATAGGATGTGGAACATGTGAAAGGGTCCAGATACCACTTCTGGCACCAAGCTGAAAAAGTATGCCACCTGCAGACATAGATGGATTTGATGGCCGGTCTTCTAACAGAGAAGAGAATGTCCAGAATCTCCTCCGACAAATCCCACTGCTTGTACCTTAGCATTTTAGCAGCCAGACATGAAGATTCAGGTTGCAGAGCTTCAGGATCAGGATCCCCCTGCCACACAAGCACTCTGGGTACGATGTTCTCCGGGCGTAGTCCAGAGTGATCATTTTGGATCTGAATAGGCGTAGTCTCCTGAGAACCAGTGGTATGACAAAGATCGTCGGGAACGCATAGAGCAGGTCGAAGCCTCTCTCGACTGTAAAAGCGTCTGCGAGAGCTCCCTGACTAGGGGATTCCCTACAGCAGAACCATTTGCACTTGCTGTTCACACTCGAAGCAAAGAGATCCACTGGAGGAGTACCCCAAAGGGAGAAAACCTCCTACAGAACTTCCTGTCAGAAATCAAAGAGCTCTGTGATGAATCTGATGATGTCATCACTCCTTTCCCAGAAGTAGCCTCTCCTCATGTAGCCAGGAGACAGCAGCCACTACCTGTTCCTGACCCTGGGGGTGGCTATTTGAGGGAGGATCATATGAGGGGAGGCGACCCTGCGGGGTGGAGCAACATCATTGGGTGAGACATGGTATCCCCCATTCCCTTTTACGGACAGCCCTTCAGTACCTCAGGCCCTCATGGTATATTGTGGCAGTAACCCTTAACATTCTCCAACACTAAACATTTCTCAGTTAGACCGTAGTGAGCGGTCTACCTGCTGGAGAAATGTGATTGGTTTCAAAACACTCCCTTTAGTAACACAGGAGTTCAAAGATGGAGCCGTGGAGCAATGTAGCAAGATCCCACCAGCTAGACACTTCCGGGGAAGCCAAGTTGTCAGGTGGACAGACAAGCACAGAGACGTGGGAGAAGACTTCCCAGTTCGTGCTGGGAATCCAGGAGGCGGCCAGCGTGGCAAAGAAGCAGCATGATGAGGGAGGCGGCGTCTGGATGGAGACGCATTCTCACAGGCAAGAGAGACGTCGAAGCGGGAGCCGAGGCAAAGGAGCTTTGTGCCGGCAAGAGAAGCCCGAGCGATGTGCAGACCACCACCAGCTGCAGAGACGCGCCACCCGAAGAGGATAGAGAGAGCGGAAGCTGAGAGGGACCCGAGCAGGGTCAGAGAAGCCAAGGCAGCCATCCTAAAGCTGGTGAGCCCCAAGTGGAAGGTCAGGCCCCGTTGATGGAGCTGGAGATAGCATTCCTGCTCTATAACTGAAACGGGAGGCAAATTCCCTACAGCTTACATTATGAACTGAGTTTAATAGTTCCTGTATTTGGGGAGATATAAATAAACAAGTGATAGGAAAAGCATATCCCCTGAACTTGAAAGTGAATAAACATATGAGAGAACCTAGCAGGAGAGTGTACCAGATGTTTTGCGAGTCTGGGCCCAAACCCAAATTGTATCAAGGAACTATATGAGAGAGCCCCGCAGGAGAGTATACCAAGTGTTTTGCAAGTCAGAGAATCCCAAGGAAAGAATCATGCCATTGGATTTTTCAATTACCTTTGTGGTATTTTGAAGAAATAATCTCAAGGAAGATGCATGGCCTTAGGATTTTGAATTGCACTGAATGTGGAAAAGAACTGGGCAAGGGTGTCATTTCCCCTGAAGTGAATTGCAAAACCAAGAATATGGGGTTATCCTCTTGGGCTACAAAGAACTTAGTTATTCTTCTGAACCTTTTTTTTGGTGGAGAGAAACCTGGGGAAGGGAGTCATTCCCTGGAACTGTGAACATTATCCATTAGGACATTTTGTTGGATGTATACCGTTTTGTTGAACTTGAACAATTGTTCACTTTTCAGGCCAAAGACAATACCCTTAACACTTAGAGTTACTTTTAGAATGCGAGGGCAAGGATAGGATTTTGGACACAGGAAATGTTTGTTTTGGACATTTTGACACATGACATGCTCTTAGTTTTTGGTTGAGGTCGGGAAATACGTCCTAGATTAGGGACAGTGAGACATTTTCAAACCCCTTTATTATTTATTAAACATTTATACCAATCACCATGTGTCTCCATGTCTGAGTCTCATTCCTGGTTCCTTACATATGGTGTCAGCAGTAGGATCAGGCACTGTTGACACAAACTGGGGAACCCTCACATTTGAAAAACGTAGTCACTGAGCTTCTGATCCATCAGTAGCTACAGAAAAATATTATCAGATTCGACCCATGTAGTAGCAGGGGAGAACTGGTGCAACCGGGACAGGATGTTAACACCCACTGACCTGGTTCTGGTACCCCATCCAGACACACTTACATCAGGTTAGCTTCTAAGCCTGGCCTACCTTGGCAAAATAGCCTAGACGTCCTAGCAGGCATCATAGATCCTGATTATAGAGGACATGTAAAGATCTTAATTCAAAACAGTGGGAAAGAGGCATATTAAATAAAGGCGGGAGAGAAAATAGTTCAGGGAATCTTAGAGATAGATTTGTTTCTCAAAATAGTGGAAATCAGGAAAGCAGATAAAACAGAGGGAAAAGTCTTTGAGGAGGCAGATGAGGATTCCCCAATAACATCTGAGGTGGCACAACCGAAAACCCTTGGAGAGGAAGCAGAGATCATTCCTGATTTAGCATTTTCTCAACAGAATGATCCCTTGCTAGCAGAGGCTTTCCTACATGTGGTATCTGAAGAAAAGGGAAGACTGAAAGGGGGATGTAACGCTCACCTGATTCCCGTAGAGGCGCCGGTCTTGACTGGGCGTATACCGTATCTTCAAAGGTGATGTGTAACACACGGCTGGCTCTTTGGGCTGGACCTCTGTGCACTGTATGTCTGGCTCGAAGGGTAAGATGTCTGCAGATAGAAAATGTGGGATTAATGAACTGGGTTATTGAATGTCTCTCTCTTTTTCCCTTTCTCTTCTCCTGTAGAACCCCAAAGGTTAACGCTCTCACCTTAGGTAAGTGAACGCCGTGCTCTCCATCTGCCTCGAGGCAGGGTGCTGTAACCAGTTTCTTCACTGGATAAGGGGAGCAGGCCTCTTGACTTCAGAGAACTGCTGTCCGTCGTTTACTGCACGAACGGTAAGTTTCGAGTAATTCTAATGTCTTTAAAGTCTTTAGTAATGATGTCTCTTGTTTTGCAGGGTTCCGGCGATGGCGGATGGCGGGCTGAAGTGAGTTGAAGATGGAGCCCGTGTGATGAATAGAAGCGCCTGGAAGCACGTAAGTAAGCGCTTGTTGCCTGCTTCACGATGCGCTCTAACTGTCTTTTTATTTTGCAGGTACAAGTTCGGGGCGGCTGCAGGGTGCCGGAATACCCACTGGGTTAGATGTGGAAAGGAGTAATGGCAGGTGAGTATTAAAGTTCCCCAATGTCTTTAAACGCACCTTGTTTTGTCTTTCAGATGCGGGATGCAGCGCCGAAGGCCTCCGGAGCGTGCAAAGAGTTGGTAAGCTTTTGTCTTTCAGATGCCGGAATGCAGTGTGAAGACCTCCGGAGCGCACGAAGAGTAGGTAAGCCTTTGTCTTTCAGATGCCGGAATGCAGCGCGAGGCGTTGGTGACAGCCGATGGACCAGGTAAGTGAAGAGCTGGCACTGAAGACCGTAATGCTAACCTGTTCTTTCTTGTCTTTATAGGTGTTGCTGAAGACTGGATTCAGAATGGTAAGCCTTTTTCCTTAGGCCCAGGATCAGATGCAGAAGACACGATGAGCGTTCTGCTGCTGAGGATGCAGAATAACGCAAAGCAAGATTCATCCATCGGGTGTGGTTTAAATAGCCTCCTGTAGTGCTTAGGTGTCTCCTTCCACAGCCACGCCTAGGTAAGAAAAGAGTTCCTGCTTTCCAGAAGAGTTCCAGTGTTCTGAATCTAGGGAGTGGCTCCTGCCCCACCCAACAGGAAAAGTAGTTCCAAACAGAAGAGGATCAGAGACTCAACTGGCAGGCAAGTAAGCAGCATGGTCTGCTGCAGGTAAGTCCACCCAAGCATTATGAGCCCAGCGCTTCCAGCGCTGGGACTGGGCATATTTATGAGCCTGGTGCCACTGGCGCCAGGACTGGGTCCAAAAGGTCCCAATTGGGACTGGTTGGCACTCGGAACCTGGGTTATGGATCTGCTTCCAAGGGAGTTGGGAAAACCCTGACCTTTTGGAAGCAGAGATCATGACAGGGGATCATTCTTCTTTCTAGGTCATGGGCTACTGTATGGAGGTGATATTAGCCCTGGTGGCCCTCCTAGATGTCAGATTATGGTACCTAAAAGTCACAAGAGGATGGTGCTGGAAATTGCCCACTCCCACTTAACAGGTTGTCATGTAGGGACAGCCAAGACACAGGCGCATGTAATAAGCCAATTCTATTGGCCTTGAATCTATGATAATGTGAAAAACCTTTTACTTACCTGTGCCCTGTGTCAAAGGACTAATTCCCAAATACCTCCTCCAGCTCTGCTCTAACCTTTGCCTATCATTGATGTGCCCTTTTCCTGCATAGATATGGACATAGTTGGGCCCTTTGAGGCATCTAGGTTGGGGAATCGTTACATCTTGGCAATTGTAGATTATGCTACTCGATACCCTGAGGCTTTCCCATTGCGCAAAAATACGTCCCAACAAATCCTGAACCGTCTAATCGCATTTTTTTCATGAGTTGGTTTCCCAAAAGAGATCCTAACGGATCAATGGACTACCTTCCTGAATGGGTTAATGCCAGAGATGAAGGAGATCCTACACATTAAACACTTAGGATCTCTATCACCCGCAAACCGACGGATTAGTGGAATGTTTCAACAAAACCCTTAAAAATGTATTCAGAAATTAGTTTAGGCTGACGGCAAAAATTTTGATATTTTGACACCCTGGGCCCTTTTTCCATTTTAAAAAACACCACAATCCTCAACTGGGTTTTCACCATTTGAATTAATGTATGGTAGGGAGCCACAGGATGTCCTTGACGTGTTATGTGAGGCCTGGGAGGGGAGGGACGAACCCCTTTTACCACTCTCACAAACAGCCCAGCGTTTAAAAGAACACATGGATACTGTAAGAGCGATTGTTCACACCCATCTGGCTAAAGCCCAAATAAACCAAAATACATCTTATGATAAAAAAAAGCTTTACTTAGGTCTTTTTCTATTGGACATAAAATTCTTATTCTCCTGCCAACATCCGAAAATAAGATATTTTCTAAATGGCATGGAGCCTATGAGGTGATTGAACAAACAGGGTCATAAAACTATCTAAACTCCCAACCAGCTAGGCAAATCAAACCCATATCTATCATATAAACCTCCTTAAGGAATGGAGACAGGATCCCATAGAAACCAAAAGAGTGGTAATGACAAGTCACTCCTCTGTGAGATACAATAACTTACATTCCTTCCCACCTACCACAGACCTAGAAACAGGATCTACAAGACTTATTGGAACTTGTTCCAAATGTCTTTAAAATTAACCAGCCAGTGTAAAAAGGGGTTTTCACTAAATTTGCATACCCCCAAAGAGGGTGGTCCATTTAAAACCATACGTGGTCCCTGAAGCAAGACAAGGATAGTCATAAAGGAAGTGGAGACAATGTTGAACTCGGATAATAATGAAGCATCCCAGAGCCATTGGTCCTCTCCGATAGTACACATTCCCAAACGAGATCAATCATGGAGGTTCTGCATTGAGTTCGGGAAGGTGAACACAGTTTCCCAAATCAACAGTTATCGTATGCCAAGGATAGACGATCTGATTGATTGATTGGGAGCCGTTGTTTTCCTCTTCACGACTGATCTGACAAAAGGTTTCTGGCATGTACCTGTTAATCTGGAGGACAGGGAGAAAACAGCCTTCTCCACCCCTATTGGACTATTCCAATTCAAGGTGTTACCCTTTGGTCTTCACGGGGCACCGGTTACATTTCAAAGGTTAATTGACCAAGTCCTTCGGCCATAATCCTCTTTCTGTGATGATATAATCATTCATAGTAGAACAAACCCGAATAAATGTCACTTGGCACAGTCAGCAGTCAAGTTTAGTTTAGTTTAGTTTGTTTATTTATAAAGCGCATCCGAACCCTCAGGTAGCTGGGCGTGTAATCATGTGCACAGCAGAGTTACATATCATTACACAAACATCTTAATACACCAGACAGAGCATACATTAGTCCAGGCTCTGAGTAGTTACATACAAGAATAGAGTATACCGCAAGCAGGGTACGAGATAGTTACAGTGGAGAGTACGGACCGGGTTACAACAATAGAGTATATAACGAGCAGGGTACAAGGTAGTTACAGTGGAGAGTGAGGAGCGGGTTACAAGGTGGTTCTGAGTCGGATAAAGCCAGGGTGAACACTACTACACTACATGGTGGCGCACGGTGGCTGGCCGGATGTGTCATTGAGAGATTGGATGTTTTAGGTTAATAGCCATGATTTTACCATGGCTCTGAAAGGCAAGAATGCGGCTTCCGATCTAATTGCAAGAGGGAGGGTATTCCAGCAATGTGCTGCGAGCACTGGGAAGCTTGAACCTCCTGCTGTTTTTAGGTTATATTTGGGGATCTTTAGTTGGTGCAGGTAAGGGGTTCTGGTGGGTCTAGTGGAACAATGTCTAGCGAATTTGGCTGAGAGGTAGCGAGGGGCGGTGCGTGATAGGCACTTATGGGTGATGACCAGGGTTCTTAGCTTGATTCTGTCGCGGATAGGGAACCAGTGGACTTCTTTGCTGGCCGTGGATATGTGAGCCTTGCGCGGGAGGTTAAGGGCACATCTTAGTGCATTATTTTGCAGGATCTGGAGCCTGTTCAAGTTTTTAGTGGTAGTGCCTAAGTAGAGTGTGTTACAGTAGTCTAATTTAGACAGTATCAACGCTCTTGATAAGGTGAGACAACTGGAGGTGGAGAGAAAAGGCCTACAGGCATTGATCAATTTATTGGTGTAGGTGGTGGCTGAGATGGTGGAATTTATTTGTTTTTTTAGTGACAGGGTGGAGCCGAGGTACACACCTAGTGTTTTGACCTCTTTGGAGACTTTTATGATATTTCCGTCAATGGTAAAGGATTGATACCTTTGGTCTAGTTTGTTGAGGCGAGCCTGGGAGCCTACGATAAGCAGTTCTGTCTTATCGTCGTTGAGGCAAAGACTGTGTGTGGCCATCCATACTAGGATTTCTAAATAGATTTCATTAAGCTTTGCGACATCCTCTTCATAGTTGCCAGTGAGAGTGATGAGGACCTGGGTGTCGTCAGCATAATTAGTGTAGCTGACACCCAGATCGTCAAGACGGTCAAAGAGGAGCTTTGTGAAGATATTGTAAAGTGTGGGGGAGATGAAGGAGCCTTGGGGCACTCCACATGTGATTGGGATAGGGTCCGCAGCCGCAGTGAGGGTGAAGACCCTAGTCGACCTGTCAGATAAAAATGACTGGATCCACTTAGTGGCATTCTGAGAGAATGCAGCAGCCGAGGAGAGGTGTTGAGTGAGGATCTGGTGGTCAACCAGATCGAAGGCAGCAGATAGATCCAACAAGAGCAAAATGGACAGTTTGCCCTTATCTTTGGCATCATCCATTTGGATTTTTAGATCCAAGAGGGCAGTTTCAGTCCTGTGCCTTGGTCTAAAGCCGGATTGTCGCAAGCCTAGGAGGTTGTTATCTTCCAAATGTTGTTGTATTTGGAGGTAGGCTACCCTGTCTAAGATTTTGAGGAGAAATGGGACTGTGGTGATGGGCCTGTAATTTGTGGGGACGTTAGAGTCTAGTTTGGGTTTTTTGAGCAGGGGTAGGACCCACGCTTCTTTAAGGTTATTGGGGACCACTGAGTTTTTGAAGGAGGCATTGATCAAAGAGGTGATGAGAGGGGCTAACTCATTAGCCCCATCTTTGATGACGGAGGCTGGACAAATGTCACCTTTGCAGTTGGAAGGTTTGAGACTGGCGATTATCTTGATTACTTCCTCTTCTGTGACTGGTGAGAAGTGGAAGGAAGGGCAATTTGGGGTGGTGCGGTTTATTATGCTGTTGGGATTCTGTTTGGAGACAAGGTTGGCTTTTTTTGCTTCTATCTTAGTTTGTAAGAGGGCAATTTTATTAGAGAGGGCCAGCTGGATATTATTGCACCAGGCCTTGTCTTTAATGCAGTCCTCTGAGGGGGGCAGTGGTGATTCGAGTTCCCTTAGTATAGAGAATAATTCTTTAGTGCCAGATTTGGCGTTTTGTTTTCTCATGTTATAGGTCTCTTTTTTAGCATTTAAGATGGCGGATTTGTAGGTGGGGGTTGCTGAGGCGAACTTATCTTTAGTGGAGAGAGAAGGGGCTTTTCTCCAGCTAGTTTCTGCAGTTCTTTTGATATTGCGAAGAGCCTTTAATTCTGCTGAGAACCATTTGTTGGAGTGGGCAATGAGTTTGGCTTTTCGCTGTTTAAGAGGAGCTATCTGATTGAGAGCTAGTTCTAGTGTATTGTTGTATAGGTCTACAATGGCTGATGGGTTGTCATTTTGCGTAGGTAGATTAGTTTTACTGATAGGCACTAGAAGAGGTCTAAGGTTCTCTATAGTGATGTTGCGGTTATTTCTGGAGATTATTTGAGGTAACCTAGTGGGTAGTGTGGTAGATGGTATGGATCTGGGTAGAGAAAAGGTAATAAGGTGGTGGTCAGGCCAAGCACAAGGAGTGATGTTGGTCAGTGAGAGGTTGCAGTTGGCGTCTGCAAGCCAGTCCAAAGATCTTCCTTTTGTATGTGTAGGTTTATTAATGTGTTGGGTGAGGCCTAGATGAGTAATGGTGTCATTAATGGAGGTGGCCTGATTGTCACCTCGGCATCTTTGTGGGAAATGTACTTGTTCAACCCCAAAGTGAAAATGTGAAGGCTCAGCAATAAAAAAAAAACAGTACGCAAAACATAGAAAGATCTGAGAGGCTTTTTAGGGTTGGTTGGGTATTATAGACGATTCTTTCCCATTTATTCCTCCAATACCTCTTGCCTCAATGATAAGCTTAAAAACACAGAACAACAAAAGATAGAATTGAGTCCAGAAGAACAAAACTGTTTTGACAAACTGAAAACAAATGTGGGCAGTGAGCCAGTATTAAAAGTTGCCAATTGTAATAAAGAATGTATCTTACAAACAGACGACCTCAATTTGGGGGCTGTTCTTTCCCAAGATCACGATGGCATCGAACATCTGATTCTTTTTATTAGTCCAAAATTATATCCTAGAGAAAAGAATTAGGCGACAATTCAGCTTGATGCCCTAAGCATAAAGTGGACAGTTTCATACTTGAAATACTATCTCACTGGCAGAAAGTTTAGGCTGGTCTACGATCATTCTCCATTGACATGGATCAGCCTTTGTAAAGACACCAATGCATGAGTCATGAGCTGGTTCATAGATATGCAGCCCTATTGCTTCACGGTAGAACATAGAAAAGGAGGAGATCAGGGGAATGTAGACGTTCTTTCACGTTTCCCAGTAGATGCTGAAAGAACCAGCAGGATTAGGGGACGAGTATGTGATGAATCTGATGATGTCATCACTCCTGTCCCGGAAGTAGCCTCTCTTCATGTGGCCAGAGGGCAGCAGCCACTACCTGATCCTGGCTATTTGAGGGAGGATCACATGAGCTGAGGCAACCGTCAGGGGGGTGGAGCGACATCATTGGGTGAGACCTGCTATCCCCCATTCTCTTTTAGGGACATGCCTTCAATACCTCAGACCCTCATGGCATATTGTGGCAGTAACCCTCAATGTTCTACAACACTTAATCATAGAACTTTTAAACATCACGTAGTTACATCAGTAACAAAGACTGACACGAGGGAGAGACCAAATGTAATGAAGATTGCTCATTTAGATCGAAGTAAGCGGTCTAGCTGCTAGAGAAATCCGATTTGCTCCAAACAACTCCCTTTAGTAGCGTTGGAGTTCAAAGATGGAGCCGTGGAGAAAGGCAGAGAGATCCCACTGACTACACACTGCCCGGGAAGCCAAGCTGTCAGGTGGAAAGGCAAGCACAGAGGCACAGGAGAACCGTAGAGAAGACTCCCCAGCTCAGGCTGGGAATCCAGGAGCCGGAAACCGAGGCAAAGAAGCGCACGAAGAAAGAGGGATGCAGCGTCTGGACAAGAGATGCATTCTGACAAACAGGAGAGACACCAAAGTGGGTCGCAAGGTAAAGGAGCTTTGTGCTGGCAATAGAACCAGGAGTGACGCACAGACCGCCACCAGCCACAGAGACACGCCGCCCGAAGTGGAGAGAGAGCAGAAGAAATACCCTAGTGGGGTCACATAAGTCAAGGAATCTGTACTAAAGCCAGTAAGCCCACACTGTAAGGTTGAGGCCCAGTGAGGGAGTTGGAGAAGGCATTCCTGGTCCCTAACTGTAACAGGAGGAAAATTCCCTATGGATTACATTACAAACTGAGTTTCATAGTGCCTGTATTTGGGGAGATACAAATACACCATTGATAATAAGAACTTGGGGAAAAGCATATGCCCCCAGATCTTAAAAGTGAGTGAACATATGAGAGAACCTGGCAGGAGAGTATACCAGGTGTTTTGCAAGTCTAGAATTTTTGAACTGCATTGAATGCGGAAAAGACCTGGGCAAGGGAGGCATTTCCCCTTGAGTGAATTGCAACACCAAGAGGAGGCTGTTATCCTTTTGGGCTAAAAAGAACTTAGTTATTTGTTTGAACAATTGTTTTGGTGGAGAGAAACATGGGGAAGGGAGTCATTCCCTGGAACTGTGAACATTATCCATTTGGAACTTTTGTTGGATGTATACCGTTTTGTTGCACTTGAACATGCGTACTTTTCAAGCCAAAGAAAATACCCTTAACACCTTAGAGCTACTTTTACAATGAGAGGGATAGGATATGATATGGCATTTATAACGCGCCTATTCACAAGTGATTCAAGGCGCGATGAGGCAAGGGAGGGGGAACAGAGGGAAGACAGACAATGATCTTACTAGGCCAGGTAACATTGAGATTGCACAAGTGCAGAGGAAGGGGGAAGGGAAAAGTTGAGTACATGGGATTGACCGTAAAAATAAATAGAACAAATAAAAGTAATAAATAAAAGGTGCGGCCAGCTGGTGGCAAAAGTACAGACATCAAGTGCTGGTAGGGGACTGTAGGATTACAGAAGACAGTCCTCAAGCGCAGGGGTTGCAAGGGAGGCAGTGCAGGTGTGCAACTGGTGGAGGAGGGGACCTGGGCCCGAGAACAGAGAGCAGCCAGGTGACCAGTGCAGTTTCAGTTTCAGCAAGGAGTTCAGCAGGGGAGAGGAGGAGAGAGAGCAGACGCAAAGAGGGAGGTTTTGAGGTGCTTACGGAACCGGAGATGGTTCTCCTCATGTTTCAGGGAGGCAGGGAGGCTGTTCCAGAGGGAGGCCCCAGCTGAAGAAAGAGATCTACCACCAACTCATTGCTTGGAGAAGCGACTGACCCTGAGGCAGTTGGAGGTAGATGACCGAACAGCTCAAGAAGGAAGATATTTAGGAAGAGAGTTGAAGGTATTGAGGCCCCAGGTCTCAGAAGGCCTTGTGGACAATGCAGAGGATTTTGAAATTCATCCTCGCAGCCACTGGGAGCCAGTGCAGAGATTTCAGTCCTGGGGAGATACGATCCCTGGGCTTAAGGCCAGGGACAAGTCTTGCAGTCCTGGTCTGGACGAGTTGCAGAGGGTGGAGAGTATAAGCAGGCAGATTTAGAAAGACAGTTGCAGTAGCCCAGCCTAGAGAGAACCAGAGCTCTGGAGACAGTGAACTTCTGGGGGAAGGAGAGGAAAGGAAGAATACCTCTGAGACAGTGCAGCTGGTAGTGTGACTTCTTAGAGATGTCAGAGATGTGAGGAGATAAGGAGAGTGTGGAGTCAAAGATGACCCCAAGATTTTTACCCTCACAGGTGGGGGCAGGAAGAGGGCCAAGAGAGGCGGCCAGAGAGTGACAGGAAAGGAGGGAGCGGATGTGCCGATGAGGACAATCTTGGTCTTACTGGCATTAAGGCAGAGATCATTGGCGGCACACCACTCCTGGAAAGCAGACAGACAGTCAGAGATGAGAGAAAAAGAAGAAGTGGCAGAAGGGAGCCTGAAAATGAGTTTAGTGCCATCCGCATAGCACTGAAAGTTGGGGCAGAGAGTGGCAATGCGGTGGGCAAGAAGTGCCAAGTATTGGTTGAACAGCCAGGGAGAGAGGTTAGACCCCTTGGGAACATCACAGGCAGCAATAGAGATAGAGAAGAGGAAGGCCCAGTTTGGACCTGGGATGGTCGATCAGAGAGGAAAGAGGTCAGCCAAGCCAGGGCCTGATCGGTGATACCCAGGTTATTACGGAAACTGTTGAGCAGGATGGCATGGTTGACCATGTCAAAGGCAGAAAAGAGATCAAGTAAGATGAGGACACAGGGGGTGTTGGAATCGAGGTTGGAGAGCAGGTCTTCACGGATGTTCAGGAGAGCGGTTTCTGTGCTTCTGGCAGCTCTGAAGCTAGACTGATGGCCATGGAGACTACCAACAGATTCAGTGTGAAGATTAAGCTGGGAGATGGCAAGCTTTTCCAGGAGTCTGCCCAGGAAAGGAGTGATGGAGATAGGGTGATAGTTAGCTGGGCAGGACAGAGGGTTTTTTAAGAAGGGGTTGCACAAGGGAGTGCTTTGGGGGAAGGGAAGACTCTGGTGGCTAAGGTGTGGCTGCACAAGTCAGCCAGGGCAGAGGCCAAGGTGTCAATGTGGTCCTTGATGGTTTTGGAGGAAAAGGGGTGAACCTGTTTTGACGAGACATTCATAGATCGACTTGTCTCGAAACCTCATCTGGGGAGAACAGGGAAAGGCAGAGAAGGAGGGAGGAGAGGTGGCCGAAGAAGGGCCAGAGGAAGAGCAGCGGGTAGAGGAGGCAAGGGGAGAGGAACAGAGAGAGGACAGGATGTCTTGAGTTTTAGAGATGAAATGAGAAGCCAGGGTTGTGCAGAGGGTGTGGGAGGGGACAGGAGAGGTAGAAACTGCAGCAGGATTGGCCAGCTCCTTGCAGATTTGAAAGAGTTTGGCTGAGTTGTTAGATGCTACAGAGATGCGAACTTGGAAGTGGGCTCTCTTCTTGGTGAGGACAGAGAGCCGGTATTGCCTTTGGAGCAGGCAGCAGGCCAGTTTGTCAGAGGATGTATCGTAAGCACGCCATTTCCTCTCAGCCACCATGCATTTGCATTTAAGGGTGGTGAGGTCTGAGTCGTACTAGGAGTTGCACATGGCTTTGGGCTTGAAGCAGATCCTCATGACAGGGGAAAGAACATTGAAAATATCAGATATAGCAGAGTGGAGCATGGGGAGGGCTGTGTCAGGGTATGAGTCAGCCAAAGGGTGAGAGGGGGTGAGAAAGTGGCAGCAAAAGCCTCAACTGACACACAATTCATGGGTCAGATAACCGAGAAGTTAGGTGGCAGTTCTGGAGTTGGCTTGGCCTGAGGGTTGGAGAGAGTGAGCTAGGAGGAAAGGAGAAAGCAATCACTACAGGAGAGAGGAGTGGTGAGAGGGATAGAGAGGGGAAGGTCTGTAGGGATCGGAACATCAAGAGTGTGACCTGCAGAGTGAGTCGGACCAGAGGAGAGGATAGAGAGTGAGAGAGAGTCGCAGAGGTTGCGAAAGAGTCCAGAGGAAGGACAGGAAGCATCCAGGTGGATGTTAAAATCTCCAAGAAGGAGGAGTTGAGTGGTCAAGACCAGGAGGGAAGAGGAGAGGTCCGCCCTATCAGAGAGGAACGAGGAGAATTGCCCAGGTGGCCGATAGATGGTAGCCACAGTAAGGGAATGGCTAGGAGAAAGAGAGCCTGCAGATGAGGCATTCGAAAGAGGAGTAGACCTGCATAGGAATGACAGAGGCAGGAATACACTCGGGGAAGATCAGGGCTACACCCCTTACGGAATGGTTGGACCTGGGCACGGAGAGGATCTTGTAGCCATCAGGGAGGAGAGTGTCAAAGCTTGTGACAGAGCTGGCCATGAACCATGTCTCGGTGAGACCGAGGACATCGAGGTGAAGTTCTTCCACTAGGCGGCAGACGTTAGAGTGTTTGACAGCTTAGCGAGAGTTAAGAGTGGCAACATGGAGAAGGTTGCCATCCTTGAAAGACTTCCGGGGAGAGGTACAAATCAGAGGTACGCCTGCGGGGGTGTAGAAGAAGCACGAGGGGGGGCAGAAGAGGAAGGAGGAGAGGGCAAGGTAGACAAGGAGGGGACAGCCGGGGGAGGCAAGGAAGCTGTGGGAGTGAGAGAGGGGACAGCAGAAGAAGGAAGGAAATTGATGAGGCAAGTGAAGCGTCTATCGAAGAGGAGAAGATAGGCCTGAGGGCTTTGGACCAAGACAGTACGATTCAGGCAAACATTTATGATGGCCTTAGAGGAGTCGAAGGAGGCCAGGAGGGCCTCCCACAGGGCGCCACCATTAATGGGAGAAGAAGAGAGAGGAGAAAGCACAGAGACCATATTAAGACTCCATAAGTCTGGTGAGGGAACTACAAAGAGGATGCAAGTGAGGGTTTGCCTAGAAGAGGCACTGGTATAGGTGTCAGCAATAGGGAGGCCTGGGTCGGAGACCAGGATGTCCTTTTTAAACTTCTTCCTACCAGATTTAGTGTGGAAAGCAGGATAGTCGATATAGAAGCTGTTAGAAAAGATAGGATAGGATGTTGGACACAGTGCATTTTTGCTTTGGACATCTTGACATAGGACAGGCCCTTAATTTTTGGTTGAGGTAGGGAAATACCTTCTAGATTAGGAACAGTGAGGCATTTTCCAACCACTTTATTATTTAATAAAGGTGTCTAGCAATCACCATGAGTCGTCTGTGTCCGTGTCTCATTCCTAGTTCCTCACAGCTCCCACTTGTGTGAGGTAACAGACTGCCTGCTCAGTGCATCTGCCAGCACGTTCTCCTTGCTGGCCAGGTAGGCCACAGTCAGAGACATGCTGTTCTCCAGAGCCCAGAACCACAATCCCATTGCCTCTCTGCTTAGAGGCAAGGAGCCCAAACTACCCAGTTTGTTGAAGTAATGCATGGCTACAGTGTTGTCCATCAGGAACGTGACTAGGGCCAGTCTGATTGCTATCAGCTCCAGCAGATGTATGTGTTCCTGGCACTCTGACTGGGGCTTGAAGGTGAGCGCCGCAGCCTTTCAGGCACGCATCCATTACCAGAGTCACCTGTGGCGAGGTTTGATGAAACAATGGCCCTTTCAGGCGGTTGTCCTTCACGGACCACCACTGCAGGTCTAAGCACAATCTCTCCGAGACCAGTAGAGGGTTTGATGTACGTCCCTGAAATTGAAACCACTGTGAGCTAAGAAGCAACTGCAGTGATCTCATGCATAGCTGGGCATTAGCATCACTAAAGTGCAGGAGGCCTTAAGAACCAGCAGGTGCAGAAAAGCCAAGGCTGCAACTGAAAAACCTGGACCATCCTGTAGACGTTTGCTACTGTGTCCTCGGGCGGGGATCCTCAGCCGATACGAGTGTCCAAGACCGCTTCAATACATTGAGCTGGTCGTCCAGATAAGGGAAACATGAATGCCTTCCCTTCTGAGGTGGGCCACCACCACTGCCAGCAGCTTGGTGAAAGCCCTGGGTGCCAAAGAGAGTCAAAAAGGTAGGACCTTGTACTGTTCCCAACCTTGAATCTAAGGTGCTTCCTGTGCCTCTTGTGCATGGCCACATGGAAGTAAGTGTCATGGAGGTCCGGGGAAACTACACCTGGATGAGCCGGGCTAGGGTGACCATCTTGAACTTGTCCTTGCACAAATTTTGGGAACGGGGGGCAATTGTCCCAGAGCATACGGTAGGGACTCGGGTAGGTACAGGGGAAGTGGGGTGTTAACAGGGGCTATAGTGTGGGAAGGGTAGTGCATGCTTTGGCTTCACAGTACATTGGGAATCAAACGCCATATTAGATAATAGCCACTATATTGACATTTCGACCAAATTCGGCACTGCAGTCAGGACTCCAGGTCTAGGCCACAAACATGTAAATAAGTGTATGCATGCAAAAATAGATTGTATCATGGGCACCGTTGACAAAGTCTGAAACTGTAGAGAGTCATAGACCTTTCATTGCCTCATGTTGCCAGCATTTTGCATCCCAGGAGGAATGTGCCCTGCAAGGCCACGAGGGGGTTGAGAGCTCCCTGGGAAAAAGCGATCCCACATGTAGGAGGGCACGAGCCTTTAACCTTCCCCCGTCCCAGCTCTAAGTAATACCACCCAGATGCCCCCTGCCCCAAGACCCCAGCATTTCAAGGTACCAGTCAGTTCCAGACCACGACCATAAAGCTGTTAGACCTCCCAATTGATCAGAAAGCCAGAACAGGCTGCTCTCACCAAGGGTCACATGATCTGTGCTGTGAGGGGCGGGGAGGAGCAAAACAACAAACCTAAAAGGAGGGTGGAAAGCTTTGGAAGGGTGCTGACGTGTCTGGAATCGTGTTGGGGTTTGTTAGCTACAATTACCTCGAAGTATCTTCTTAACTCTTGTCTACGGTACCAGGTGCACGTTAGATTAGAGATAAAGAATGTATTGTTTTTATTTTTATAATGAGCAATTAATTGTAGCTTCAGGTCCGATGCCGAGAGAGGAGGAGCCCACGTGGAAGAATATGGGCAAAAGGGGCTGGGGCAATGGCCTTCCAGCCCCTATGGAGCAGGCAGCCTATGCATAGGGTCGCGCCAACCAGCCATTCGGATGTGTACCTTATGTAACTTACGTCACTGATGACACTGTGTGCCTTTTTAATGTGTTGTGTGTGCTCCTTGCAAGAGGTGGGCTGGGCCTTTTTCCCAAGTGGGTTGTATTTTCTCTGGTGTGAGCGTTGAGGGCTTCTCTACACAAGTACCAGCTCGGAAGGCCTAAATCCAGGATGGGTCTCAGACTTTTGTCCTTCTCCGGCACCAGAAAATAGGTTGAGTACCAAACCCTGCTTTGTTTCGAGCAGACTACCATCTCTATGGCCCCTTTTGCCAGAAGCTGAGGGATCTCCTACAACAGGAGCAGTTCCGAAGGCAAGGGTTGGTGGCACAGGCGTGACCTGGACGGCAAAGACCAAAGAGGGAGGCGGGGGGAGATATTCTGCCTACAACTGTGGATTGATGGCGGATTTCCAAATCAGAGAGACTTTGCACCAGGGACTGCGGAAGGCACACTGGAGGTGGAAGCACCTACTTTGGCCATGCCCTGGCCCCTACCCCTGTAGATGCTGCTCTTGTTTGGCCTCTACCTCTTTGGGCATAAGTGGCAAAGGGGCAAATATTCCTCCCCATGCCTGCTGGGCTAGCCGGACGCTTTTGCTGAACTGCTAAACCTTGCAACACTGCTGCATTTGAGGTTTAAAGTTTCTGCAAAGACTCATCGGATTTGGTGCTGAATAAATTCATGCCATCAACGGGTATGTCCAGAAGCTTCTCTTGGATGTCTGTAGCAAAAAACAGATGTTCTGAGCCAAAAGAATCTGCAAAAGTCTGTGCTCGTGGCTGTCATGCTTGGCACACAGTTTGCAGTATCCAGACTAGACTGCAGTATCTGTTTGGAGGCCTCCTTGCATACGTATTCTGGGCCACAAAGCTGTCGCACTCGGATGCCTTCGCCATGACTGACCACAGTCCAAAGGAGAAGTTGTCCGGGGCACATGAAGTTAACACACCAGAGACGTAGGCTCAAAGAGCCAACAATCTTCCTTCTGCATGTGTCAAGTCTCTTGCTCTCCCTGTCAGGGGACAGGCACAAGAAAGAAGTGGTCTTAAGGCTTTCTGTAGCGGCCTTGGCTAACAAACTCTCTGGTGAAGCATGGGCAGAAAGGAACATCGGGTCCGAGATTTATTTGCCAGATCATGGTCCACTGTGAAGACTGAAGCCAGTTTGGCCCATAGATCAAGAATTGGCCTTTCAACTGCCTTACCGATAGGCTGCAGCATCAGTTTCTTTGGCCCCTCGTCCAGAAGGTCAGTAAGCACATATGGAATTTTTGGATGTGAAGAGGCAGGTAGTCCAAAGGCGTCAACCACCTTCACCACCAGGTGCTGAAAAGCTGCTTGTGGCTTGCCCGGGGTGGCAGCAGGGAGCATGCCAAACTCCTGTGCGGTGTCCAGACCACTTGCCTCTTGTACGTCAGCTGCCAGGTCCACCAAGTCGCACTGTTCCCCGAAGAACTCCTCAGGAAAATCTCTGACTTCCCTGGGCTGGAGGGATTGCAGCCCGAAAGGTATTGGGTCCACACTCTCATCATAAATGTCCTCCAAATGGGACATATATGTTCTTCTAGCGAACATGCAAAGTTTCTCGTTATTCTTGCGTCTCAGATCCGCGTGAGAGGGGCTCAGTGTCAGAGGACTGATGTTCGGAAAATCAACGGTGTGACCCATGGATGTGACATTGTCGCATTTACTTGTGGATTCCCTACTGGCTCCTCTGTGTGCGGTGGGAGCCATCAACTTGACCGGAACCAAGCCACAGGTGCCAATGCCGCACACACTGGAGCCGCTGGTGCCTTGGAGAAGATATGAAGCAACATTATCCTGAACACCTCCCATTCCTCTGGAATAGAGGACTGAGTGGGAAAATGTGCCTGTGGGGCCTCCTCCTCCGGGGCATCCATGGAGTGGTAGCTCCTCTTCTTTGATGATGAAGAAGAGTGATGCTCTGAAGAACCGCCTGGGGACTTTGACCTCTTGCAGTGTGTCTTCTTTTTCTTGTCCTTTTGGACTGAGGACCGCTCCACGGTGCCACAGCCCGCACCCAGTGACCTCAAATGAGTCTGCTTATCACATCTCTGCTCCTGGAGGAAGGTAAAGTGTTTTGCCTCTCATTCATGGAGCGCCACAGGGTACATCGATTGACAGGATGTGCATTCCTTTGTGTTGTATCCCTCACAGAGACAGCCAAGGCAAATGTAGTACAGATCCAAAACAGACATTTGGCGCCTGCAATCCACGCAGGGTTTGAAACTTGAGGACTTCGTAGGATTCGGCATTGCATAGTAAAATGAATTACAAGATGCAAAAATATTACAGAAAAACTAAAAAGCTGTCAGAGCGGTGCTCTTAAAGCAGGCAGAGTGCACAGAAAAAAAGGAACTGATACTAGCCCTGACTTCATGTCCGGCGCACAGAGTCATTGGGAGGAGCTGACGTGGAGCCATGCTGAGCTCCCTGGCAGCTGAACAATTTCTGAAGAGCAGATGTGCTGCGAGATAGATATCAAAGATGAGGAATCCCTGGGAGGAAGTCCATTAGAAGCAGATTTAAGTCAGGTGTGAATGGGCCACTCTGCTTTAAGAGGAGGCAGAGAGGCCAGAGAATTCAAGTGTGGGGACGAGAGATGTGGCAGGATAGCAGGAGAAAAGAGACACCGTGTGTGATGCTTCCTCAGCCATGATGTAATTAAGCATAACCACTGTTGTGGGACGTATGGCATGGGATTGGCTAGCACCCCATATTTGTCTTCATATTAGCATGCCCAGATGGGGGCTTGTTCCTCCCCTTCATTTCCCCCCTTAATCCGATTGCGTGGGTTAACATGGACAAAGGGCTTACAGCCTTAGCCTACAATTCTGTGCTCGTGAGGAAGTATGCATAGCGGTGCGCAGCTCCATATCGTGCCTCCAACACCACCAATGGTCTCTGGGCTTGCAGTTAAGCAATATTGTGCATCAATGCCAATGGGCTTCAGGGTCTTTGTTTGCGATGGACCCCATACCCGAAATACAACCATGCTATATTGTTCCTCCTACATCTACTTGTAATAGCATCCTGCATTTTCAACTGTAACATAGCAGTAAGCCAAACGTCATCCTGGACTATGTAGTGTGAGTTTGAAGTAAATATTAGCAGATGAACCATGTAGTTGGTTTGTTCCCAGCAAGATTATATCACATATGGTGATAATCTATCTTTGGACACCTTACCCAGGGCGTTTGTGTGGCAGAGGTAGTTGGGGACAGCAACAAGACCATGAGACATTTACCTTAAACCGCTCCTAACTCGCAGTATGTTGGCCTCCTCAGACCACGCAATCCACCCATAGTCTCAGGATTAAGTCCTTAGTGGGATTTTGTCAAAGTACCCTGCCTCCAAGGACTGCAATGAAGAACAGCAAGCCTGACAGGTGAAATGGAGCTGAGCTACTGAGGCAACATTTGTGCTGCCTTCCTTCATCCAGACAATGAACAAGAAACTCCATGGAACTCCATTGGAAAGAAGCAAGACAAGACAAAATCATAAAACGTATGAAAAGCTAGAAATGCCTTAATAATAAAGACTTGAGTCTCAAGAAGGTTAGAACAAAACTGTACGTATGGAGGCTATAAAAGTAAAGAAAAGCTAATATTTTTCCACCTCTACATATGCAGGTGATATCAGCAGTGATGCCAATCTTATCCTGGAGCAAATAAATGGAGAGGGAGTGCAAAGGCTTAGAAGGGATGGGGGGACTACAAAACTAACAATATTATGACCCATCAATGAAAAGTGGGGAAGAAATTAGTAGGCAACCTACCCAAGCTACCACTAATTCTATGTGACCGCAAGGACATATAAATGGCATTAGCCTAATGATATTGCTAAGTCACCAGGAAGGTGCTGCGGTTGGAAATCTACCAATTAAACTTCTGGGCCAAAAATATGATGGCCAATTACAAGGACCCCTGAAAGGAGCGGCATTTGGTGCAATGACTCCTTCCTGCCTCGCAGCCAGGAGCCGTAAGAGGGGAACCAATGCAAATGAGGCCAATAAGAAAACACAAACAAAATTGCTGTCTCTAAAGGCCAGGTTTTTGGAAATAGAGAGAAAGGGAGGAATGTGCCATGGATATACTAGATGTCCCTCGCAACCAGGTGAAATAAAACAGATGGGGCCTCATTCCGAGTTCGGAGGTAACCACGTCGCTATTTGCGGCATGGCTGCCTCCGAACTCGTTCAAACTCCGGCCTGGTGAATGGAGTAATTACCGGTCCATTCCGAGGTCAGGGGACCGGTAATTCCCCATTCACCAGGGCCATTCGCCATTCCCATTTGAGCCCCCATGGGGCTCAATGGGAAGGGGGAAGGTGGCAATAACGGTACCGTAAATGACTGTGCCGTTATTGACCCCGGAGTCCCTTTGCGGGTCCCGTCCTTAACACCTGCTAAAAGCAGGCGTTAAGGAAGGACCCGCAAAGGGAACTCGCAGCAGGGTGGTAAGGGTTTAACGGCACCGGTCTTGTTACCGGTGACCATTAACCCTTACTGCCCTACTCGGAATGAGGCCCATGGACTTTGGCAGCCAGGTAATTTGTGACGCTGGGTCCTGGAAGAAGATTACTCCCCCAGGCCAAAAAAGTACCCGCCTGCAGAACTAAAGGGAAAGGCAAAGATCCTGAAATATCATAATGCAAAAAATGAATGGGGTGATTATCTAATGGTGTCTAGTGTTATTCAGTGGCACATAAATTACACTTTCTGTACAGTTGCCATCTACGTATGCCTTCCAAACACCACTAGCCATATAATTATATGTGTACACTACTGCTTTTATTGTTTTATCACTATGCACATTGATGCTCCTTTTTGCTGGGATGAGGAAGAGTGTAAATAACACTTTTGTTTCAGTCCAAATGATTAAAAATGCACTAAATTGCACTGACGTTAAATTTGACTAACATTTGGATTCAATGCACACTTTCATAAATCAAAGACAAATTTTAACATCTTTGCAGGCTAGTGAACAAAATAACTTGCACAATAATGGCGATATGCCACAGGGACTCAACGGCCCTCATTACTCAAAGAGCAGTATTGTTACTGCCATTGTAAATTCAAGATACTACCTAGAGTAAAATACCTCCAATTACAGAAATCTGCTCTGCATATTTACCAACACTGGCAAATGTACTGTCAGTCGTCTAATTAGCTCCAAAAATAAGATCTAGTCTAAGCGGATCTTAAACATCGCCCTACATGGGAAAACAATGCTGCAATTTAAAGGTAGTTTCCCACAAGGACACTGAACTGCCTCAATACCTTTGCAAATTGCATGACATCGATCGTTTTCTACGGCCTGGGGTAAATTTTCACTACAAGTAGTCAATGATGATGAACAAGAGACGGACATTATATTTGTACCACCGGTTGTACTTACCTTTGGCAGTATTCATCTCTATGGTATTTACTTCAGCACTGCCAATGATAATATGGAATACTAATGTTTACCACTTGACACAAAAGTAATCTTGCAGGAGCTGACATTTACCACCATGGAATCAGTGGTTGAAGTGTACGAAAAGAAGTACTGGAACCATGTTCCCCGCTAGCCTGCGCCCACTCCCCACAAGCCCCATCACCACACCACCTCCCATACACAATACAAACCCCCAAACAAATGCACCTGCTGTTTAAGGGAACGTTCAGTGCAGTGCACTAAAAGTGCAAGTTTCAACTTCTTGCTACATTGTTACTTTAAAACGAAACTGTTCTGGAACGGTTTCTTTTTAAAATAAAAGTATAGGAGCAATAAATCTTTATTTTAAAAAGCAGAGGAGCAGCACTCCCAACCGCTCCCGCTCACTTCGATCACTGGTTAAGGATTGCCATCCTGTCAAGTGCAGTATTGTAGAAATGTAGCAAGAGGGAGTCGCAGAGTGATTGTGTGGGAGTGGATTGGGCAGAGGTGCAAGTAGGTTTTACGAATTCGGAGATGATTTTGTGGAGTGCTTTGCTGCTGATGCCACAGTTCTGAATGTGTTTATTGTAATGGGATTTTTTAGCATTCAAATCTCAGATTTGTAGTTACGGTGGTGGAGGGCGAATATGGATCTGCTAAGATTGGTTTTAGTGCTCACCATTTGCGTTCAAGAGAGTCATTAACTTTTTTGACAATCCTCGGGTGGGGTATGAACCATTTGGGGGATGGTCCTTTGCGTGAAGTTGAGGGGCGCGAGGGGGTGAGAGGAATTAGTGATTAATTAAGACAGTAATCGAAAGAATCGATGGTTAAAGGTCTACCCCAGGGCATCGTTGCAGGGGGGCGAGAGTAGCAGGCTTCAGCTAGGTCAGGGAGAACCTTGACTTCGTTCCAGCATTTGTGATCAAGGGTGAGGGCAGGGGGAGCCGTAGGAGGGGCAGCTGTGTGGATAGAGAAAGGGATGGCAGAGTGGTCAGACCAGGTAAGTGGTTTGGGATTGGATATATAAACCTTGTCATAGGAACTGAAAATCGCATCAAGGGTGTGCCCACCTGAGTGGGTTGGACCAGTGGTATGCTGGGAGAGGTTCAGTGCATCGAGACTGTGAACCAGTGGTTGGGTCATAGGGTTGTTGGGGATATCAAACCAGATTTTGAAATCTCCCAGGAGTTTAAGAGAAGGGTGATTTACCTGAATGGTAGCTATTGAGTCACAGAGATTATTGGCAAAATGTCTGTCATATCCAGGGGGTCTGTAGATGAGTAGGAAGCTGTGGGTAAATGTCACTGGTAGCGATAGTTTTACCAAAAGGGATTCACGGGAGGCATTGCATGTCTGGGATTCGACGATTGAGACAGAGAGATGGGGTTTGTAGAGGATTGCTACTCTGCCTCCTCTGGAGGGTCTATTGTGGGTGATAAGCAGGTAGCCAGGGGGGAAGACCTTGAGCGTGACTGGGGCAAAATCGTCGGAGAACCAGGTTTTGGTGATGAAATGAGGTTGGGATTGTCAGAGGATAGGAGGTCAAAGATGCTTGTCTGTTTCTTGCTACGGATCGGGCATTAAAAGGGATGCATGTGACTTCGTGAGGGGAGGTGGTTCTTGTGGCGTTCATCGCAGGGAGTGCTCGGTGGACATGGGTGCCCGATGAGGTGGGGGATGTGGTAGGATCATTCTGGTTGGTTGAGACAGGCTGAGGAGGGGTAGAGGATAGGATGCCTGTGGACTTTGAGTGTTGGGTGAGAGGGTCATGTCGATGGGGGGCGGGAAGAGTAGGCAGGCGGTGGTAGGTATGTGAAGGTGAGTAGGAGGGTCCAGGGGGGATTGGGTTGGTGGTGAGTGGATCACTTGAAGTATGGGGGTTTAGGTAGGTTGTTTCTGGTTCGAGTATGGAGGGCGCCTGGGGTTTAGGTGTACTGGGAGAGAAGTCAAGAGCAAGGGGGTGGAGACTGGGAGAGGGCAGAGGGGAGGGTCTGAAGATGGAGGCGGGAAAGGCTGGGAGGTTGGACCGATGGAGAAGTGGTGTGGTATGGAGGGTCGAGAGAGAGGACCAGTCACTCTTTCGGCATTTTGTGGGTTTTGGTGCCATATGAGTGCGAAAGAGGGTAGGAGGATCTGAGGGGGAAGAGGATGAAGCTAACATTCAAGAAAGGGCAAGACAAGCTACTTTCAGAGAAGGGAAGGGATATGAAGGGGCGGGTCGGTGGGCGGGGGTCAAGTAGGAGATGAGGGGGAGGGAGAGGGTGGCATAGGAGGTAGGTTGAGAGGCTGGGGAGTTTCTAAGTGGGCACAAAGATGGCGTGGTAGTGGAGGGGGGCTGGCGATGTTTGGAGCACCAGAGAGCTCCTCTGGCTTGTGAGTTTGATATTGGGTGGGGTGTATGGATGGGGTGTGTGGGGTTGTTCTCAATAGATGCTAGAGGGAGGGTGGATGTTGATGTGTTCGGGTGGGTTGAGGAATGGGGGATGGGCGTTTGAAGAGACAGGTGTTTGGCACACCATAATGCTCCTCTGATCTTAGAGTTGGTGGGGGAATGATGGTGGATTGGTGGGCAGGCGGCGTCCGGGCGTATTATTGTTCTGGGGCAGGGGTTGTGGGTTGCGACCAGATGCGGGATGAAGCGGGGTTCAAGAAGATGGGTGCTAGAGCGCGGGTTATGGTTCGGGGTGAGTTAAGGGGGAGGGTATGGTGCTGGGAGGCCAGGAATGAGGATGGGTCCTTTGAGGTGGTCTTTGTTGAAGTGGGGTCTCCATCTCTGGTGGAGGTTACAGGCAGCAATTAGTGATTGATGTACTTGTAACAGTAGATTTAGTGACCTTAGAGGTAGACTTTTGTCTAGATTCTGGACAGTGGGAGAGAATCAAACAGGGGTCGACAGTAGAATGCAGCTACTCTATATGGAATAGCAGAGTCTAGATTAGGGACACCTGGACAGAGGGAGGAAGGCCTAAGACGTGACATCAGCAAATGCAGTAATCTAGATGAAGGTCTGCATCTAGATTCTGGACTACAAGACAGTGGGAGAGGGTCAACAGTAGAATTCAGTAACTATGTGCAATAGCAGCGCCTAGGTTTGGGACACCTGGACAGAGGGAGAAGGCTGAACGCAAAAGCAGCAACCAAGAATGCAAGAACCCTAGATGTTGTAATAGCGCCTAGACTTGGCACACCATTGTAGAGGGAGCACGTTCAATATGGGGATAGCAGTAATTGCAGTAACAAAAGATGTAGTAACACTAGATTGGCTTTCCAAGGTGCATGGGAAACCAAATTTCTTTTGCTCCTTTTTTGGTCAAATCCTCCCTATTCCCTTACCCCACCCCATATATATGTTTAATTAAATCTGACTGAATTGTGACCAAACAAAACGATTTAAAATAATTGTCAAAAGTAAAAGGTCAGCGAGGAAGAGAACCAATACGGCGACAACAGCAAGTTCAGTAGCAAGTAATATACAATTACTCTAGATGTAACAGCAGCGCCTAGACTTGGGACACCTGGATAGAAGGAGACAGGGTCTAACACAGGCGGAAATACTATAGTGGCACTTTATAGATGTGACACAATGCAGAATGAATGCACCTTGAAACACTTGTGTATAGGCGCGTTATGAAAGCCATATCATATCATAATCCTCAAGGCGTGCAACACAGGTCAATATTCACAGTTCACTAAGAGGGCAATGCAGGCTAGTATTATCTCAGAGAGGGACTCTCCAGGCCCAAATCCGTGTTCCATTAACAATTCTAAGTGTGTGACTCAGACTAATAATTCACAGTACTATCTCAGTGGGCACTTTCTAGGTGTGAAACAATGCAATATTAACAGTTCTTCAAGAGTGCAATGCAGGCTAATGATTCGCAGTACTGTCTCAATGGGCACTTTCAGGGTTAGAGTCAATGCAATACTTAGATGATAGAGGGAGGCAGGGTCTAACACAGGGGGCGATTCTATAGTGGAACTCTATAGATGGGACACAATACAGAGTTAACAATTTTCAAGGCATGCAACAAAGGTCAATATTCGTAGTTCACTAAGAGGGTGATGCAGGCCAGTATTATCTCAAAGTGGCACTCTGCAGGTCTGAATCAGTGTTACATTATCAATTCTAAGTGTGTGACTTAGGCTAACAATTCACAGTACTGTCACAGTGGCCACTTTCTAGGTGACAATCATTGGAATACTAACAGTTCAGCAAGAGTGCGACGCAGGCCAGTAATTCAAAGTACTATCTCAGGTTGCACTTTCTAGGTATGAGTCAATGTAACATTAACAATTTTCTGAGTGTGTGATGTAGGCTTAAAATTATTCACAGTACTATCTCAGAGGCACCCTCCAGGTGTTGGTCAATGCAATACTATCAATTTTCTAGGTGTGTGATGCAGGCTAATAATTCACAGTACCATCTCAGTGGACACTTTCTTGGAGCAAATCAATGTAATATTAACCATGTTCTAAGTGTTCAACACAGGCTAATAGTTCACCGTACTATCTCAGAGACCACTTTCTAGGTGTGAATCAATGCAATACTAACAGTACTAACTAATAATTGGTAGTACTATCCCAGAGGGCACTTACTAGATGTGGATCAGTTTAACAAGAATCATTTTCTAAGTGCGCGACGCAGGCAAAAAATGCACTGTACTATCCCAGAGGTGCACTTTCTAGATGTGAAGCAGTTTAACAAGAGCAATTTTCTAAGTGTGCGACGCAGGCTAATAATTCACAGTACTAACCCAGAGAGCACTTTCTAGATGTAAATCAGTTTAACAAGAAAAAGGTTCTAAGTTTGCAATGTCGGCCTGTTCAGAGGGTAGGTAGGGTGGCAAGGCTTCAGAGTACAGTGGTAGTTATACTCCTCAGCCAGGCCACACCTACCTTGGTAGTCACTGCAGGCTGGCCACTGGCTTTCCCTGTTGACATCTGCAGACACAATCTGGAGGTGCCTCTGTTGGAGTCGTCCGGTGCCTCAAAGCCCTTAGCTGCAGGGGCCGCTGGCCAGAGGGCTGACCTAGGCGGGTGAGTTAAGGGGATCAGAGGCCAATCAGGGGGTGGGGGCGGGACGGAGGTGGGGAGAAACAAGGAAGGGACTTGGGGGCACGAAGGATGCGCCAGAGTGCTTTACACAATTTTATGGGCACAACAAAATACCAAAAATGCGAGGGGCTAGATGGAGGGCCTCACCTGAGCGCAGCCAAGAGCAAAAGTGGTGCAGCGAGGCGGCTTGCAGCATGACTAAGTCCCTGCTTGAGTGTGGATGTCAGATAGCCAATCAGGGGGGCGGGGCAGGGAGAAACATGGCAGAGACTCGGGGGCACAAAGGATGCGCCAGAGCACTTTACACAATTTTATGGGCACAAAAAACACCATAAATGCGAGGGACTAGATGGAGGGCCTCACCTGAGCGCAGCCAAGAGCAAAAGAGCAAATATCATAATTAAATGAGTCTAGACTATGCAGAGGCTTCAACTAGTACCAGCATGACATTGAGACTAGTCTGTGCATTGTAGTCTGCTGCCAGAACAGTGGGGCAATCCAAATATGCGATGATTTTACCTGTACCAGAGTGATACTAAGGTACACTGTGCAGTGTAATTTGTTGAGGTCATGATGAAATTAGTCTAACTGTGCAAGAGAATCCCTTGAACCAGGCTGATATTGGTGTGGTCTGTGCAGTGTAATTCCACTAGTATGGCAATGAGAGTAGTCTATCTGGGCCATGGTTTCACTTGTACCTAAATGATAATGAAGTAGACAGCACAGTATAGTACAGCTGGCATAATAATGAGGCCTAACCATGACAGAGGATTTGACTTATGTCAATGCTCAAATGAAACTAAAGAAACTAGGTTGTGCAATAGGATTCACCAGATAGCGCTTTGAACGTAATTCAATTATGGACTGGAATCCCTGTGCAGGAAGATATTGGATAAGTTGTACAACGTAATCCAGTTGACACCAGAATGATGCTAGCTGAGCAGCGGATTCACTTCTGTGACAGTGATTTAGAAAGGTGGAATGGATCTACTATTGCAGTGTGGCTTCCTGGTGGCCCAATGCAAGTTGGGCTATATTATGCAATGTATTCAACTGGTGGCAGGGTGTAACCATCCAGCTGGGTTGCCACCTAACCAATAGGGACACTTGCTGACCATGATGATTATTCTAGTCGATAAGAGGATTCAGAACTTGAAGCACAGTGCCATAAATCTTACCTACCAGAGTATTCAACTGCTAGCATAGAGAAATGGTCTTCACTATACAAAGGGTTCCTTCTTTGAAAAAGAGGTCCATCCAGCTAAGCAATTGATTCACCTGACGGACACTGAGTGCAACCATGAAAGAATCACACTGAGCAGTGGGTACCTTGGTACCTACTGAGATTGGTGGATGGATTCATATGTGTCACTAGGAATCTATTGGAGCTATGCATTGCTTTCTTGTGTACCTTGCTGAGAGGATCAATGGACTAATCTATCTATGCAGTGTGCAACTGGCAGCAGAAAGAGTGTATTTATTTATTTGTATTTATTTTATTTATATATCGACTTAATCCAAAGCGCTTTACATTTTAACAACAAGAATACATCAAACATGGAACAGTAGAAGCAATAACAATAAACATGAATCAGACCAAAAAAAAATATGTAGAACAATTTGCATATGAGAAGGAGGAGGACAGAAGGGGGATGGGAAAGGAAGGATGAGGGAGAGAGAGTAGGGAGTTAAGTGAGTAGTAGGAAGAAAGGTCATAGGAAAGAAGGGGGAAGATGAATAGAACTATGACGGGGGTACTAACGGGAGAGAGAGAGAGAGAGAGAGAGAGAGAGAGAGAGAGAGAGAGAGAGAGAGAGAGAGAGAGAGAGAGAAAGGGTTAAAAGGGGGAATAGGGTGGTCAGGGAGGGGAATGAAGAATGAGTGATTTCAAGGAGGAACAGAAGGAGGAATAGGTAGGGATGGAGCAGATGGAAAGAGGCAGGGAGTTCCAGTGTAAAGGGGCATGGAACTGAAAGCAGCGGAACCGAGAAGAGGCACAAGGGGGTTTGGGGACAGAAAGTAAGAAGAGATCAGCGGAGCGAAGGGAGCGAGAGGTAGTGTGGAATGAGAGAAGAGAGGAGAGATATGGAGGGGCAAGGTCATGAAGAGATTTAAAAACAAAACAAAGGAAGTAAAATTTAAGTTGGGAGTGTAAAGGAAGCCAGTCTAGGTTAGATAGTGAGTTGAGAGATGGAGTCAGAGGGTACTGATAGCAGAGTGGTAAAGGGATTTGAGGGGGGCAAGGTGGCAGGCGGGGAGAAGAGGGAAAAACAATAGAAGAGGCGAGAAAAGTTGAAGGAGATTAAAACTTTGGTAGCATGGAAGGTAAGAGAGAAACTGACTTTACCGATATTAAAGAGGTGGTAGTGACATGCGCGAGAAGTAAGGGAGATATGATGGGAAAAAGAGAGGGAAAGGTCGAAGTAAATGCCTAGATTACGAGCATGGGTGTAAATAGGAAGGTTAGAAGGGGGAAAATGAATAGAAGGAGGGGTAGTGGGGGAAGGAAGTGTGTTAGAGAGAAAGAATAACACTTCAGTTTTATCAGTGTTAAGAGAGAGATAGTGAGATGACTTCCAGTTTTTAATGGCGGTAAGACAGGAAGAGAGATTTAGATGCAGGTCAGAGGTGAAGGAAGGAAAGGAGAGAAATAGCTGGGTGTCATCAGCGTAGAAATGGTGAGAGATCCCGAAGGAAGAGATGATAGGGGCGAAGAGTGAAGTGTAAAGAGAGAATAAGAAGGGACCGAGGACAGAACCTTGGGGAACGCCATAGTCCAGAGGGAAGGTAGGGGTGGTTTGACCACCCCAAGAGACAGCAAAAGAATGGTAGTAGAGATAAGAGGGGAGCCAGATAAGGACAGAGCCTTTGAAGCCAAAGGAGGAAAGAGTATTGAGAAGTAAGGGGTGATCGACAGTATCGAAGGAAGCAGAGAGGTCAAGGACAATGAGGATTGAAGATTGCTTAGAGTAGCGAGCGGTGAGGAGGGAGTTAAGGACATAGGTGAGAGCGTTCTCAGTGGAATGTTTGGGGTGATTGAGATTGAGAAGGGGGAAGGAGAGAGAGGTTAGTGACAAAGGTCGAGAGCTGAGAGTAGGCTAAGCATTCGAGTATTTTAGAGAGAAAATGTAGAAGTGAGATTGGACGAAAGTTGGAAGCAAGAATGGGATTAGCAGAAGATTTCTTCAGGATAGGGATAATAGTTGCGTGCTTGAAGGCAGTAGGAAAGGAGGCAGAGGAGAGACAGATATTGAAGAAGGAGGTTAGATAAGGAATGAGAGAGGGGTAGATTTTAGGAATAAGAAGGTAAGAAGGGTTGGGATAGGATCGGAAGGGGCAGCAGTAGGGTGGGATTTAGTTAGGAGGAGGGAGATGTCAGAGGGAGTGATTGGGAAGAATTCAGACATGTAAGCAGAGGGGGAGTGGAAGGAAGGAGGGGTAGGGGAGCAGGGAGGAGAAGAGTAATTCTTTTGGCGAAGAGAAAGAATTTTAGCAGAGAAGAATTCAGCAAAGTCAGAAGGAGAGAGGAGAAGTAGAATTGGGGTCCGGGGTCTGAAGGGAGAGTAGGCGAGAGAGAGTTTGAAAGATACGAGGGTGAGAGGCTTGTGAGTGAAGGAGGTTAGAAAAGTAGGAGCGTTTAGCAGAGTTAAGGCAGGAATCGTATAGAGAGTGACAAGAGAAGTAGGAAGTTTGGTGGGAATGAGTGGGGGATTTGAGCCCACGTTACTCTAGTTGACGGAGGAGAGTATGAAAGGAATCACGTGTATCCTAAAGAAAGGACACCTGAGGGTATTCAAATGATTCAGTTGTTTTGTTTGGAGCAATGAGGTTGATCACCCTCTGGGGTGGGTTTACTTGCAATGTGATGAATGGAGAAGCTAATTAATGTAATTACGCTGTGTAAATCGTTGGTGCCGCAAAGGTTAGCTTAGCCGCTTAGCCTTGAATCCAATCCGTCAGAACTCACTTGTGTCACAATGGATGGAGAACACATTTGTGCAACAGTCCGATGTGTTCAACTGGTCACATTACGAGATTAGGCTGCCTATGCCATGGGTTCACATGCATCTCACTGTGATTACATTATGTAATGCATTCATAAAATGAAACAGTCAGCTATGCAGTGGAATCACTGGTAGCACAGCGAAAATAGATTGTGTCATGGAGTTGCCAGTATCAGTATGAAACTGTAATTGGAGTTAAACTGGCCCCACAAGAGTCAGTGAACATAGTGCATTTCATTGTGGCTGACATGAGGGAGTGATCAGAGGAACTCACTCCGCATTACGATCACTGGTATCTTAGTGGGTTTGGGAGAAGAGAAATAAATTAGACTATATTTTCTTTAGTTTTTTGTTAGTGGAGTTTGCTTCAAGGAAGGCAGGCAAGTACAGGGCTAGCGGGCCAGCTAAACAGGAGGCCCCTTTAGCCCTTTGCCCATCTCCGGCTGCCTGGGCCAGGTTACCCTGGGTGGATCGGGTTTATGGTGGTGCCAGGGTCATATTCTTCATTCAGGAGGGGTAGAGGGTGGGACACCGGAGCTGGCAGTGGGGCTGGAAAATTACAGAGTGGAAAAAAGGCCCAGATGTCGGTGGTACCCTTCACACATGAGTCTAACACAGCCACAAAAAGAGATACAAAATGAAGCAGCATATTCTACAATATATTCTGTGGGGAAACCAATCCAATTAATAATGGGATGGCCAAGTGGAAAAGAATACTGATGCTTCGGTATCTTGGCTAAGAAATACAAGCTGGAATTCTAGGGTGCTGTATAAAAGGGCACTCCTTTTCTTCCTCAGTGAGAAGATTTGGTAGATACCACTTCTTCACTGACATCTGGTTTTTATTTGCACCTCTGGAAAAGGGCCTCCAACCTCACATCTATAACAACTAACATCGGAAAGCTGCCTGTTGGACATAGTCTGTCCTATCCATAATGACAATATTCCCTCTCTTGGATACCATTTTAATAACCAAGAAAGTGTCAAACTATGGAGTGCTTAATTTTCGAGATATAATACATTATAAACGTTTATGTTTAGACCCACCTTTTAATATTCTCAACCGATCTAACTCATCTAGGTCTTTTAGGACTGCTTTTTCAAACACTATCAAAATGTTTTACCCTGGAAGTATCAGGATAGATCTGGATCTTGCTTTGAAGTCCGTCGTTATGCACACATTGGTGTCTATATGAAGCACTGTCTATACCAAGCACTACACAAACATTTTCCATGTCACTCTTCATTGCTCTCCAAATACATCAAAGCACACATCTTTTGCAGAACTCTGGGGTTACGCGACCTTTTCATTTTGATATGGCCATACAGGGTTTGAGTTAAAAAAAAAAATATTTACATTTTCGTACACATTTTAATTAACCAATTTTGTTTTGTGCGCGGTCAAATCTACTAGCTGGTGCTAAGGATAGAACCCTCCCTTTCGAGAAGTTCAGTTTGAGGTTGATCGAGTTCCTTTGAAGATCAAGGAGCACGTGTTGGAATGTGTTAAAGGATGAAGTCTCCAGTTCCGGAGCTTCCGTTTCAAACAAAGCAAAACATTCTGAGAGCTTCAGTCATAGTTTATTTCATCTTTTCTCCTTGAGCCTAACTACAAGGTGAACATTCTTTGTAAAGTAAAGCTCAAAACTGGAAACATGTAGCCTCAGTTCCATTGAGGCATGTTCGCACATTATCTACAACAGACTAAACGCAACCCAACAGGTAACCACTAGTTTCCAAAGTCAATAAACAGAGAAGGTTAGAACCTGATTACCTGTAGTTCCCCATATGTCTATTTTCATATCCTTCCCTGGATATCTGCTTACGCACTTGCACAAGGCTTTCTTTCTGAAAGGCAAGAAATGAAGTATTGAGAACTACCATACTCGTGCAAACGTTATTTCTGCCAACCTGGGGCACTGTTGCACAGTTGCAAAATAAGCTAACATCCTCACTTTAGCCACTTCACACAAATCTGCTGCTAAAAATGGATGGGATTCTATAAAAACAAATGAACAAATAAGCATTGCATGGGTTAGAAACAGAACAGTTATAAAACAAATACCTAGGATAGCACTACAGTATTATTACGGTTTTGAGCAGTGCCAGTGCAAATACAGCTCTAGTGCATGTCCACTCATGTTAGCATCTGCACATCTGGAAACAGATCTATGTTGAAAAACCGAATCCCAAAAGCTCGAGTTACAAAATTGCAAAGCCCACTTGTTCGCATTTTGTAACTCGAGCTTTTGGGATTTTGGTTGTGTGTCCCCCACTTTGTATTTAATGTATGCAGGGGATACGCCTGCAACTCCCTCAGCCCATAATACCGAACTAGGGGAGCAGGTGACACCCCGGCAATCCCCGCTCCTCAGTATTTTTTGCCATGCCGAATGCGGACCAAATATGCATTCTGCTTTTTTTCCGGACCTTTTCGACCGAACCGCTGGAAAACACGTTTAGTACATGCACAAAGTTACCGTGATACTGTCCCCTGCCTCATGCCATGTCCCCATTTACAGGGGCAGCATGATGATTTCGATTCCGGAGGCCTTAAATAGTAAAAATGGTTTGGAAAATTCTCTAAATCACTGAGATCGATAGTAAATGCACAATTTAGTTGCAGATGACAATGACTAAGCAAGGTGAAACTATTTTTTAAAGACTTTATTTATTAAGATTCACATCTCACGGGTACATTTAATGCAACAGTGTTCAGCCGTACATTGCATGGATCAACAATAAACAGAGCACATACATGGGCGACGCATGACCCATTTACAAAACAAAAACAGTTACCATTGCGCTTTAGCCGATAGTCCCCACCACCTCTCCCTCGGCAGCAGGTCGTTGAGCAAGAAGGTAAGCCACCAGGGGGCCCCAAATATCGCTCTGTCTATTGTGCACCCCACAAAGTGCACCATACTCACTATCAATAATGCTTAACCAAATCATGACCTCCAACCAGGTCGTAACAGCAGGCGCGACAGAGCCAGTCCACCGCATCAGGATGCACCTTCGCGCAATAATCAAACCAGTCGCTAGCAATGGGAATGGGAAGCCACCCAACATACAACACAGCAACTCACACGGAACCTTATAGGCCAACATTTTAGAGAGAAACCCTGCCACCCCCCCACCCTTTCCCTCCAATGTCCTGTGCACGAGAACGCCAGGACCCTCGAGTTATTTATTGCTACATCATCACGATGACGTGTCTATGAATATCCCGTCTATCGGGAATTGTAGTTCCCAAGTCTGAGTACACTCAAAATCACGATACTTCGCATATAGTTATATAATTGATTTTCTGTTTGGCGCAAATATACCACTCCTTTTTAAAACAAGTTCTAATGCGCAGTTACCTTCATCAAAGATTTTACTGATAAATGTCTATAAAACATGATTTGTGCAAACGTATATTACTTTTGCTGAAAGTCAGATAATTAGAATGAGTCATTACTCTCTCATGCACTAACTTTTTTTCAGTAAATAATTTCAATGTTAGGACGATTAATCCCCCGGTTTCAACTTTACTCACATATTTAGTGTTGTCAATCATTTCACCACAATTCGGTCTGTGTTTATGTCAATGTTATAAACTTTGTATTTAACCTTTCAATCATAGCGTAAGTAATGATATGTTGGAATACACTTGTGTATTCTGAAATGTTATGCTAATTCAAAATTACAAAAGTGCAATTAGACAATGTTCAAACAACTTAATCAAATAGCGCTGCTTGTCAACATGATAGTATTTGAGAGATATATACAGCAGGTGATACAGGTCATTTCTTCATCCTCAATTTCTTGTTATACATCAACTGCTATGGTTGTGTATACAGGAATACTTTATGGTATCCCTATTCATGTACAGGCAAGGATCTGTATTCAGTGTTCAATGTTCATATTTAGCAGTCCGCTCATACAATATTCACAGAAAACAAGTTAGATCAAGATCTTCGTTGAGACCTGATGGGGCGACAGTGTCAAGCCTATCGATCCAAAACGCCTTTCGTTGTTCTAGCTTCTTTGTTACGTTCATGCGTAGATCTTTGGTCTTAATCACTTCCAAAATTTGAAAGCGCACTTGTGCAAGTTGGTGTCAATAGCCATGAAAATGTCTTGCAATTGGTGAGTGACAGTTGTTTGTTCTTATGTTGGACTTGTGTTCATTCCAATGTATTCGAGCTTTACGGCCAGTTTGTCCAACATACGTCAAACCACATGTACATTTAATCGCATAGACTACGTTCTGAAATTCACATGTTGCATAATCCTTGAGTTGTATTTTTTCTCCCGTTTTTGAATGTGTGATAATATCTCCTTTTACTGCATTGTTACAGTTATTGCAGGCAAGACATGGGTACGTCCCCGGATGCTTGCTACGTTGTCTCTTTGGATGGTCTGGATGAGTTTTAACAAGAAGATCCTTAAGATTATGACTTCTTTGGAATGCAAAGATTGGTTTGGTGCTAAAATTGTTCTGTAATCTTGTATCACATGACAAGAGAGGCCAATGCTTCAGGACAGCTTGCTTAATTTTATGTGACTGAACACTATTTGCTTACAAACACCATTGGTGCGTCCGTTTCGGTATTCTGTCTCTTTGATGTAAATAACTGACTGCGTCCTTTTTGGTTGAATTTAGATCTTGCTTCTTGTAATTCTGATTCTCGATACCCTCTAGACTGAAATTTTTCAAGCATTTTGGTTGATGCAATTTCCCAACGGCTGCTGGTGTTGACAATTCTCTTGACCCTTAACAATTGACTGTATGGTAAACTCTTGAATGTGGCAAGAGGGTGAAAATGTATTCTATGTAGAAGGTTATTTCTATTAGTAGGTTTGTGGTAGATGCTTGTTCCAAAGTTTGGCACCAATGGTATAATTTGTACGTCCAAAAAGTGTAGACCAGGGTTTTCTATTTCCAAGGTAAACTGTATTCTTGTGTCTATTGAATTAAGGTAATTCAAAAAGAGATCCAAATTCTCTGATGTGTCTTTCCAAATCATAACGATATTGTCTATATAACATCACAGTGCTTGATGTATTTCTGCCAAACTGGATGGTGTAGAACATAATCTTCCTTAAACTTGATCATAAAAGCGTTCGCATATGCTGGGGGCATTGTGGCTCCCATTGGAGTCCCACTTATTTGCTGATAAAACGTTTTGTCAAATGTGAAGTATGAATTCTGAGCTATCATTTCAAGCATGATCATAATAAACTCTTTGGAAGCTCCAACATTTTCCTCTTTCAGGAGAATCCAATCCACTGCTTGTGTTCCTAAACAAGCTGCATACATCGATGGTAACTAGAATGTCATTGGGTCTCATTACAAGTTTGGAGGTAGCCATGCCTGTAATACAGGCAGGCTACCTCCAAACTTGCGAAAAAATCCGGCCCTTGCGAATGCTCAATTACCGGGGTATTCCGGCCCCACCGGACCCAGTAATTGCCCTTTCGCGGGTGCCGGAACCGGGTGATACTCATTCCTATTTGAGCCCCATAGGGCTCAATGGGAATGGGGATGCCTGTAGCACCAGTACCAATCATTACGGTGCCTGTGCTACAGGCTTGTTGTGCTTCCGGGTGCCTTTCATTCCGCCAGGTCAGACCTGGCGGAATGCAAGGCACCTGCAAGCACAACTCGGAGTTTGCCAGTCTGCATATAATGGTACCGGCAAGCTCACCAGTACTGTTGTATCCGGACTGGCAAACTCGTAACGAGGCCCATTGTGTTCTATTTCAATAGCATGTATTCTGTTCAAAACATCTGTAGTGTCCTTGATGTATGATGGACATTTTTGAATAATTGGTTGTAGAATTTTATCTATGTAGATACCTAGTGGTTGTAATAATCCTTTGGTTGCAGCTACGATGGGTCTTCCTGGCGGTTTCTGTAGGGTCTTGTGTATCTTCGGCATTAAACAGAAATGGGGAACCTTTGGATATTGTGCTGTCAAGAATGTTTTGGTTATGGTTGAAATCCATTCGTTCTCTTCTGCTGATATTAACATAGCTTCAATCTTTCATTTAATTTCTTGTGTCAGATCCCCTGGTAAGACTTTGTAGGTTCTGGTGTCATGTAACTGCCTACAGCATTCTTCTTGATAATCTAGTGTATCCATTTTTACAAGTGCTCCTCCTTTATCTGCTGAGCGAATCGTTATGTCTTGATCTTCATAGAGTTTCCTAATTAAGGCCATATCCTTCTGGTTATCAATATCAGGGTAACCACTACCTCCGAAGTGTAGGGGGGAGCAAGTCAGAGCTGTTGGGGTAGTTGAGAAAGGTCCCACGGGTAGAGGGAAGTTTGAATTGCACGCGGCATATTTGGGAATGGGGTGACGGCGATGTTGATGCAATGTTGCAAATTAGCACCAATATCGTGGAGTTCATGTGAATGGGATAAATGTTACTTTTAGTTTTATTTGTGTAAAATGATCCATTGTTAGATTTGAATGTGCGCAGCAATATAACAATTCTGCTATAGATACAATGTAAATTCGGGGAGTGCCACTCAGCCATAATGAGAAGCAAGGAGATAAACATGCACATGCAAGATAGAAGGTTGTGAATAGAGATTGTAATGAGGGTATACAGTAGTCTATAACACAAGCATGCATAAACATACATACACAGGAAGCTTTTTGGGATAGTTGGGAGATATGGGGTATATTGTTAATAGATCATTCTGTGTGTCGCGTGTGCCCACATTGTGGGCAGTTTTTGCGAACCACGGAAGCTTGGATCTGTGAGGTAAAACTCTGAATGGTCAGGAAACTGGTTTTTGCAAGATTGAAGGCAGAGAACAGCAGCAGCTGCGGTCAGTTTCAGGCAGGCCTGCGTTATGGCCTGGTGCTACTGTGAACGATAGATGTAATCTCTGTAAGTACATGGGAGCCTGTTATTCAATGACTGGTGGATTCCATCCACCTGGCAGGGCTGGGATAAGGGTCAGACAATTAACCTGATAGAAGGGTTGCTTGCAGGGTTTTCAATTAAGTTGTCACTGTGTGGATTGAGATCATGTGTGATGTAATGGTAAGTCGCATAGTTTAGAATGAAACGTGGACACCAACAAGTTTGGGCAGATAAAAGCGGCAACAATAGATTAAAAGTAAGTTTGATTCCCTATTCTTCACATAAAAGGTAATTTCCATAGAATGGCTGTGTGCATCACAAGTAGCACTAAAGATAGAACTCTGCTGTTATATCATCAGTACCGGGGGCCTTCACTGTGGGCAGCGCCTTTATAGCTGCCAAAATATAATGTGTTGCCGTGCTCTCGGAGAGCGAGTAAGGAGAGGCGAGCCCTCTGGAGTAAAGTCTTGGTAGAACAACACTCAAGCTTGTTTATACTGTAGATTTCCAAGGTCACAGGCTCTGCAGAGAATCACATTGTGGTCCCTATAGTTCAGGTGGCGAGCTATAGCCGGTCAAGTATTATGGCTCCGCCTGGGCTACTGCAGCGACACCCAGTGCGCTATCTCAACAAGAAACTGGGATGACAACGTAGGACCTTCCAACACCTCCCATATAAAGTCCTTCATAAAGACCTCAATATTCTGCAGCGGCACCGACTCAGGAATTCCCACCACACGCATATCGTTCCTACGCGACCTTGCCTCGAGATCCCCATTCTCCTCTTTAATTTCCTTGACCATGCGCTGCAGCATGCGGATCGCCTGTGTCAACTCAGCACCAGTGTCCTTGAGCACTCCCTCTCCATGCTCAGCTTTGGAAATCTGGCCACTATCTTTTTCTATGTGTTCCTGCATATGGTCCACTTTGTAGGCCATTCCATCGAGCTTGGAGTTTGTGGAAGCAAATCCACTCTGCATCTCAGCCAGCACTATGCCCAAGTCTGGAGCAGGAGTGCAGCCACCAGAGCTGGAGCCTGCATCCGCACGAGCAGAATGTCTCTCCGCCGCTATTCAGGGTGACGACATCTTCTCCCTGCTAGTGGTGAAACTCTCTTTGTGGGAAAAAACGGAAAACCGGACTGCATCTTGTTAGGATACACTGTGCAACCCAGTCCAGGCTTTTGATACGGTGCCCAAGGCTCCTAACCAAGTAAGCAGCAGTGCTTCCCCAGCAAGCAGGCCCCCAGTTGGTCCGCTTGCAGCAGATATGTACCCTGCAGCATGGGTCCATGCAAGGGTTCTTCCCAGCACCCCAGGTAGTGTTGCTACCCGTCTCCCACTCCAGCTAGTCAAAGTGCAGCTCACCTTCACATGTCCACCAATCTGGGAACCAGGGGCTCAATATGGTAGGGTCTCCAGCGCAGCAGCCCCAGCACCCTCTTATCAGCAGTCCAGCGGTGCCACAAACCAGAATCATCAACTACTATAGGCCTCCAAGCAGTAGGGGCCATCCCACATCAAGTGAAGTAGAACAACATGGGGTAGTAGCAAAAGGGGATGCAGTAAACACATCCAGCGACGATCCCGGTGCAGCAGCACATCAGGTCTGCTCAGTCAAAAGGAAGCAGAGCACTCCAGGCTCCAGCGTGCCCCCCACAGCCAGCAGCTAGCCAGAGATGAGCCCACAGGGCCAGCTGCCAGCTGTCACCGCCAATCTCAAGAGGCAGGAGGAGCCCTCCTCACACTGATATCTTGCAGATGTGCTGTGTTAATGACGGACAGGAATCTGCCACTACATTCTGCCCAATGCACGGGTTGTCATGGAAGCGGTTGTCATCGTTAGCTTATAATACCGGCTGCATACTGACATCAGGGCGCAGAGTAGATTGCAGCAGTCTGCCTCAGCAGCTTAGGTGCCCAGCTCCTAGGGCCTCCAGCTCCCCAGCAATCGCTGTACCAGTCCTCCCACACAGGGATGAGCTCATCGGCCCGAGGTCCTGGCCGCATGCCGTTAAGCAGGCTCTCAGCTGAGAGGCACGCAGGGGAGAAGGGGTGCCCTCTCATCTGCAGTCCCAGCTTAAGCAGTTCCTCGCCCACTAATGGGACGCGGTACAGGGGGACCCAACACCACACCACAGGGAGAGCAGCTCCCCTGTCCATAGCAATGGGTGCACATGCCCCGATCATCAGGTAGAAAGGTAGCAGTGAAGAGCTGGTAGCACACTACACCTGCCGCAGCTCAGATGTGGGGTCTACACCAGAAGGCCCCCTCCTACAGCGGCCGCCAGGAGCTTACTGGCTGCCCTGCCAAGAAACAGCCAGCGCCACTCCTCGCATCAACACACACAGGCCGCCACGCCAGGCCACTGGACGCCTCTCTAGTTAGCACCCTGCAAGTGCACCAATAGTCCCCAAAGTCGCACAGCAGGTGCCCAAGACCTCAAGGACAATGTCCCTTGTTAGGTAAGAATTAGTGCAGTCCAACTGGTGTGAGACTACACAAGACTTATCTCTTGGTATTAGGTAACCACCCTTTTAAAATAGGCCTGTACTACACAAATTGGTATTGTAATTTAGCAGCCAGGCTTATTTTAAGAGGGGTAATGTGAGCTGTAGAGCTGTACAATCTAATCAGTAAGTACAAGTATCACTTACACACTCAACGTTATATATAAATATGTATTTATAATATACACAAGGTTTAAATAAGCAGTCTTTAATAATTGTTAACTGCTAGTAACATTCAAAGTTAAGATTCTGTTTTTCAAAGACAATAAAAGCTGGTAAAGACTTTTCTTATGCCAACACATGTTTCAGCACACGGAGTGACTTCAGTAAAGGTCAGTATTGCACTTATTTTGGTTACCAATTCAATTATTGAGTTGTGAAGGAAGGAAAGGTTAGAATAAGATTGAGAACATACTTTCAACAGTTTGTAAAACAATTACATTCTCCCAAATGGAGACAAGTAGACTTTTATCTCAGCAATAATAGTGTCAACAATTAAAACCTATGAGGGAACAAGTACTAGCAAAGCCAATAGGCTCAGAAGAGTGCCTCTAGGGAGCCAGGACATCCAAAGTCAATAGTTCTGATGCACTTCTTCTTAGATAAAGTTTTGACAAAGTTAGTAAGTTCAAAAGAAATCACTGTGACTCAAGTGAGCTACTTTGTAGAGAGCACAAGTGGTTAGGCCAGTGCAGGTGAGTTGGTACCAACTCCGAAAGTGTAACAAAAGCACTTCCCAAGGCAGGAAGCACAATTTATGGCTAAAAGGTGAATACCCAAAGCCCCACAGTACCTGTGATTTGAAGAAAAATGTTCCAGCTGGATTCCTCCTTGCTACAGCTTGGCAGACCCTTGTTCCTGGACTCAATCGGAAGAGTGAGCAATAGATTTCCTTTGTTTCAGCGTCACTTGGTGTTTTGGCACCTTTTTCTCGGCACCAATGAAGAACGAATAGCCCTGGTTGGAAGTGGCTTGCTCCCTCGGTCCTGGACTCTGGTGAGGAACTCTGGATCAAGATTTCTGGCTTCTATAGGGTCCTCTGGATGCCCAAGAAGATTTGGACAGATTCGGACTTTGCAAGATGATTCACTCTTCAATGGTCACAGGACCCCTGGCATTGGGCTTCTGCAGCTCTGGATCGGCACAGCAAGTCGGGGGTTGCGCCAAATGGAAGACTGTCTTGAGGCAAGTTGGTCCCACCAGCCTAAGGGAGGAAGCCGTCCCTTTCGGATCTTCCCAGTTGATTCGCAAACGGGGTCAGCACAGCTGCAGTGCTTCAACGGGCACTTCGCGGTACAGGAGTGTGCGGCTGGCGTCTCTTCACGTCTTCTGCTTCTGATGTTCCTCTCCAGTGGTTAACATCTCTAGTCCCAAAAACCTCGCCTTTTATGCAAGTTTCCCATTCATTCACAGCCTAGGCTGTCAATCACACAGCAGGGTGGCTGGACAGCCAGCCAGCCACTCGGCACTGGTTTCACTCAGGCACACCTAGAGACAAAGGACAGGGATGTTTCGGGACCCCCCCTCGCTTCTTGTCTATCCAGACACACTGGAGCCTGGGCGGTCAAAGGCAAAACACACAAAGGACTCAACCCTATTTCAACTACAGAGTAAAAGGCACAAAGGAACTAACAAACAGAAAATGGCAAAAAAAAGAAGTCACGGGCCATTTTGGGAAAATTGTCACCCATGGGTGCTGTACTGCAGTAGGGGGTTCAGCCTGCGGTAAAAATGGACACTGGTAGTAAAAAAAATTAAACCACTGCCACCACCCATTTAAAGTATGTTAGTGTAAAATGTTGCATGAGAAGTGGGATAGGGAATTACTAAGTAACCCCCCAGCACTCCACATAGGGTTGTGTGTGCTGGTCCCATGAAGAAAACGGTAAGTAAGACAGGGATCATCTTACTATTCTTGGGAACTGTAGTTCACCCAAGATAATTGGGCTCATTTCTATAAATGCAAGAGTAACTGGCTCTCTGTCGAAATTGATCTGCACTGGCATGCCCCCACAATTTAACATATTAAAGATGGTGTACTGCGGAAAGAAGGAAACAATTCTGTTAAAATGGGTGGAACACTGCGAAGAGATCATAATGCAGTTGAACACAGATAATATTAACCTTCAAGGCAATCAGAACCTAGTGAGAAAAAAAACTGTGGCAGCATAACTGGGTTGAAACCTTGGAGAAGGGGGTGGGACATAGCTACATGCAACATGCTGTGTCGCAATCCAAGGCCTGTAATACGTTACCAAATTATCTGGAAAAGTTCCTCAATAAATATCATAGACTAATCTTTATGAAGTTTTGCTTAAACCTATTTGAAACCAAAGAAAGAAAAGGCCTCCGAACAAACAGTACTGCTTGTGATGAGAGATGAATATTCTGTACCAACGCCAATGAAACTTTAGAACACTTGACCTTGTTTTGTGTAAAACTGAAAAAACGATGAACAAGGCATCTTGGAACGGAGATTGCAAAACAACCGTCTTTTTGTGGAGAGGAATGGCAGGCGTTGATGTCAGAAGGAAGCAACAAAAAACTGACAATTGCGCTTATCTTCTACCTGATACAAATGAATAGCTGATTCAGTAAATTGAGAATTAACTTAAGTTGTGATGTGATGAAGCAAAGTCAAAAATGGGAAAACAAGCTAAAGAATTTTTTTCTTATCAATACATGTCTCTTTTAAAAAGTTTGTAATAAACTGTAAGAAAAAAAAAAGAAAATGTTATTAAACATTAAGAGAAGTCCAAGGGACTTCTTAGAGGGACTGCACCTAAGGTGCTGTGTGTCGCCATGCAAAAAGCAGATGCCTATGGAGTTTGTAAGACTTCATAAAACAGTAAAACACAAAAATCATAGTCAGGAAAAATACATGAGGAAGTGAGAAAAAGGTCCCACTCAGTAGTAAAAAATCACAAGCCCCAAGTCCAGTGAAAGAGCTTGGGGTCTCTGAGGTTGAAGGGAATTAGCACAGAAATGAAAATTCTCCCCAACATCACTCACATCAGATCTTCTGTAGTTTGCCGAAGGCAACGTTCGGCCTCACCCTCATAGTCTTTCACCAAGAAGCTCAGCGAGCAACAGCCATTTTGGTTTCAAGCTCGTGAGTGCCCCCAAGTAGAAACATTTGAAGCAAGATACAGAAATAAATCAAACAAAGGGGAGTTGTCAGACAGATGCCATTAGCTGAAAACATTCACACATTTTCTCTAAGGGTGCAGAACTCCCCAGGGGTTGTAAAATAGCCAATAAAGACAGGCCGTTCTGCTCACCATTATTTGATAATATGAGAGCCAACAGTGCATTAATACAAAAAAAATAGAGTAGGCTAAGAGTAACAGTAAAATAAATGTTGATATACATTAGATGGATCAATTTGTCAAGAAAAACTAACGTACACCGTGATCCCAACTTTGACTAAACGGAAAAAAATGCTAAAGACGCTCTTTATTTTGAATGCCTCTTTTCAATTAAATGAATACTAAGACAATTCTTTGTCATGTTGAGTAAGCCGTCTGCCAAGTGACTAACAGGTCCAGGAAAATAACCTTCTTTCAATATGCATACATTGAAGTAGTAGACATGCTTCCTCAATAGACCCATATTTTAACTCCCACTGAATAGGAATTAAATATGTTATGATGCAAAAAGAACGGCTATAAAGAGCCTTTATTGGTCTTATAACCACATTTTATGTGGTCATTAAAGCAATATTTAATTAACAATCCTGCATACTGAGCGATGTTAAGTGGTGACAGCACTCAGACTAAAGTAAGGGACTTTAATGAGGGCCAAATTACATTGCTACCTGGTTATGGCACGGAAAGGGCAACATCACACCCAATGACAGTATAATGTTTTGTTTAAAACAAGGAAGGACAAAGTAAAAACATTGGAATGTTGCTACAGAAGCTTTATACCACCCATTAGTACCCCAGCGAGAGACAATCAGAATGAAACAAGCATTCTGATTGGCTCTCGCCAGGTCCATACCCGGCCGGGAATCCCTCCGTCGGGATTCCACGGCCTTTTTCCCCGGCGAGGGGCGTGGCAACCCCTCAGCCTATGGGGAGGCTCGAAGCGGGGCCTCCCCGCGACTGAGAGGCTGCCTTCGCCCCCCGCTGGGGACTCGGGTAAGTATTTTTTTTTCTCCCTTCCCTCTCCTCCGTCCCACTCACCCCCCCCCCAACTTACCCTCTTATTTCTGCGTCCCCAGCGGGGGACGAGGGAAGTCTCCAGCCGTGTGGAGACTCGGAGCGGGGCCATCCCCGCTCCGCGCCTCCACACGGCTGGGGGCTTTTTTTTTTTCCACTCCCAACCCCACTTACCTTTTTCTTGATCCTTTTTTGGGAGTGGACGCGCTGGAAACACATGTGTTCCCAGCGCGTCCGCTCACGATGACCTCCATGGAAAGGGAAAACGGACTCCGTTTTCCCTTTCTATGGCGGTGGCCATTTTCTTGGCCGTTTCTTTTTTTCTGTTCCGAAACGCTGCAGCGTTTCGGGACAGAAAAAAATTGCTTTTAGTACCCCGGTCACGCAAATATTGCGGGCCATGATACTAATAGCAATATGACCCTCGCGGCGGGGGCATTACCGACTCTGGTAATGCCCCGGGGCCTTTGGTAATGCCCCGGGGCCTTCGGTAATGCCCCCGCCGCTCGGGTCATATTGCTTAATTTTTGTCCTATTCCACTGCATTGTCTGCAAAGGAACTGCTAACATGTGTGGCAGGCCAGAAGAAGGATGCAGACACTTGAAGGACATAGTTCACCATTTTTTTATTAACATAAAATAAGGCCTAACTTTCCCTAATTCTATGGGTGGTCCCTGCCTATGTTTCCAACTAAGGTGCTAGTCCATCAGTCGGGAAAATCCAAAAGCAAAATGTCAGCTGTCCAAAAATGTCTAACATACCCAACCACTATGTAAACTAACTTATAGCTGGAAAATGACTTCCTGATCCCGAGGGTACATGTAGTATCAGTCTGTAGGATTCTTCACTAATATGAAATCCTGAAATAGTCTCTTGGGATGTCTTGCATCAAGTCTCTGTAACGCTTCAAGTGCGGTTTGTAGTTTTCTCTGATCTTCAGAACTCCCTTTTGGGTTCCTTATGCCAGAACAGCCTTTTTTCTCTTGGTCAAATTTTTTTTTTTTTGATCTATTGACCTCTTGTTTAGCTTTACTTGTCTGATTTCGCTAAACTCAGATTCACTGTAATGTCTCCTTTTTATATTATCTTCTTATTTAAATTGACTTGTTACTCTCCCCATTTCCCAGAGCATTGTTATCCACAATTGGTTTGCCTGTGTATTATTCTTTTCCCGTATATCATCATTTTCTCTTATATCGCCTTAGTTTAAAGACATTTCCTCAAAGGAGAACTTTGACGTGTGGCTTCTACTGAGTTATTAACATGCTGATTGCTTCTTGGAAGCCCCTTATACTCTTTCTCCCTGTTACCTTCTATTATGCGGGGAAACGCTACTGGGAGCCTTGTTCCTTTGGGACCTCTTCTCCGGTCTCCTGCCGTTGTAGCCTGCAATTCGACATTGTACTTCTCCTTTGGTTTCCTCTCCTCTATGCGGAACTTGTGTCCATTCACAAGGTGCAGGACACCCTGTGTGCTTTGATGAGCAGCGGTATCAACGACGTTGGAGGGACCAATTGTCCACCACAGTGTTCCTGTGGTCTTGCCACAACCTCAGTTCGTACTTCTGCCCACGGATTTCTCGTGCTCAGCTGACGCCCTGGCTCTGGTGCCCCAGCATCTCTCTCTCCGCCTCTCTTCCCTGTTTCTCATGCTCAGCGTCTCTCCTCTGGTTCCTTCTCAGCGTTCCCAACTCCTCAAAGTGAATTTCAAACTCACAGGCTTGTTGGCTTGTGCTGACTCAGCCTCTCTCATTTCTGTATGTTGAATGTCCGTTATTTAACCTACTCATCCCAACGGGAGTCCTTGTCACTAAAGGGGGAGTTTCTCCCAGTGAAGTGCCACTTGCCATGACCCCTAGGGAGGGTGTTACGGAGCAGGCTCACCTCCTTAGCCACACAAGGGTTGGCTCCCCCCTGGGGCAGAATGGCCAATCCCCTGAATTTGTCACCTCCCCCTCCCCTATGTCGCTGCCTTCCCCTTTTAAACTGACGGGAAAGCATCTCAAGAAATCGACATTTCCTTATTCTTGACCTTTTTGATGCTCCACCAAAAAAACAAAAGGTTGCAAGTCCAGGAACCATCTCATTACTTTGGCGTTGGTATCTTTCCGTAAGCTCATCCAAGTCATGGGAGAGGGGTCGGTAGTTAATCTACATTTTCTGGCAGTAAGGTAATACCGAAAGTGTGTTACAGCCCACTTTATGGCCAAGGCTTCCAATTCCACAGTAGCTTAAGATTGTTCCCTCGGGAAAGGTTTCTGGCTTGTGTACACTATAGGATTTTCAACTGCCTTGTATTCTTGTGAGAGCACAGCTCCTAGCCCAACTTTACAAGCATCCGTTTGTACTAGGAACTCCTTATTTTAGTCTGGCATCTTAAGTATTGGCTTGCTAGAACGGATGTTGTTCAGGCCATTGAAACTTTCCTCGTCTTCTTTATTCCATATCACCTTCTGTGGTTGAATGTTTTTCAACTTGTCTGTTAAGTGGACTGTGATGCTTGAATAGTTAAGAATACACCTCCAGTAGTACCCTGTCAGACCTAAGAGGGCCCAAAGTTCTCTCTTGGTCTTGGGGATAGATGTTTTTAACACTGCCTTGACCTTGTCAGTTTGTGGTTGGATAAGTCAATTTCTGACAAAAAAACGAGATATTTTGCTGAGGACTGGCCAAGAGGGCATTTTCGTGAGTTAGCTCTGAGACTTGCTTTCCTCAAGGCTCAGGTGATCTCGTATAGATGATACATATGCTCACATGAACTAGCACTATGAGTGACAATATCATCCAGGTAGGGTCCACTAACGGCTGAATAAGGTTTTAGTATTCGTTCCGTTAACCGCTGAAAGGTGGCCGGGGCTCCATGAGGCCAAAAGGCAAAACCTTGAATTGAAACAGACCCAGTTGTCTCAAAAAGGCTGTTTTCTCTCCGCCTGCAGGGTACAAGGGCACCTGCCAACATCCCTTTGCTAGGTCTAAAGTGGATACGTACCTAGCTGAACATAATTTTTCTTTTTTTTAATAAAACATTTTATTTTCATTTAGTCATAACATAGACATAATAGGCCAAAACCAAAAGAGAGGCGTAAAAGAAAGAAAAGAGAGAGGAGAAAAAAGAGGCAGCTACATCAGATGAGGCCCACATGACCACTCAGCAGTAGTAGTATATCATTACCGTTCACAGGGGACACACCTGCAATTCACAGTGTAAATATTCAAAAGGGCATCTTCCAAGGCCATACGCCTCAAGGCCCTCCCTCCTCCCATGCCGCCCATATTTTAGAGGCTTTGTTGGGGCAGCCTCTTGCATTATAGACCCGTCTTTCAAACATAGCACATGTGTCCATGTCTATCGCCCATTGCTCCATCGTCGGAGATTCGGGGACTCCTCATTTTTGTGCAATGTTCCGCTTCATCAGGGCCGTCGCCGTATGCAATAAGAGTTCTCCCCATTTATTCAGTTCATACTCCCCTGGCGCTCCCAGGATTAGGACCTTCGGGTCAAGTTCTATTGAAGTGGAGAGTATCCGGGTCAGTTCCCGACAGCAGGCCCCCCAGAAAGTTCGGATGCGGGGACAGGACCACAGAATGTGAAAGAAGGTCCCCTCCTCGTTCCCACATCTAAGACAATTCGGGTTTGTTGCCCTCTTCCATCCAAACAGTGCAGTTCTAGGATAATACACTCTATGTAATATTTTAAGTTGCACTAGTCTGAGTCTCGAGGAGATGGCAGTTTCCCTGGGGTGCATTAGTACCCGTACCCAGTCCTCAGGGTCAATGTTCCCTACATCTGTTTCCCACTTGGCCTTTAAGCTGATCAATTCAGGAGTCGCAAAGGATGTAATGGCATTGTAAAGAATGGATGTGCATTTGGAGGGGATGTATTCAGGTAGAATGTTACGTTCTATAGGTGAGTACTCCGGTATGCTGTCGTCCAGCGTTATGTGGACTCTTAGGGCATGGGACATTTGCATATGGTGGTATCTTTCGGTGTCAGGGAGCCGAAACCTGTGTTGCAGGACCGCAAACGGGGCAAGATTCTCACCGCTAAGAACATCTCCCACTTTCTGTATCCCAGCTCTCACCCAGCACGGCCAAGGTTCGAACCTCGCCATTTCCCTCAGGTTGGCATTTCTCCATAGGGGTTGCGCCGCTGATATCTTGTTCCCCCATCCCACAAAGTTGTGAACTTGCCTCCAAGTGGTAGTGATCTGTGCCCTCATCATTAGTGGGGAGGATCTAGGGGGGGTGTCGTACAGTAGCTGTAGTGGATCGGTGTCATGCATGGTTGCCACCTCGGCCTTAATGTGGGGTAGTTCCCGGTCCCCATGCAATAGGTCATTGACCACCACTAATTGTGAGGCCCAATAGTAGGTCTGGAGGCGGGGCACTCCGATCCCACCCTCCCAGATCGACCTCTGAAGTGTAGCCAGGGCTATGCGCGCTTGTCCACCACCCCACAAGAGCTCCCTAAGGAGAGTTTCCACCCGGCCAAATTCGGCCCCCGAGATCTGCACAGGGGCGTTCTGAAGGAAGTAAAGGAATCGCGGAAGAGCCAACATTTTAAAAAGAGCGGCTCTACCCATGAGGGTCAGGGGAAGAAGCTTCCAGTGCTGTACATCATTAGAGAATCGATCCAGGATTGGTCCGAGGTTGTGCCTGCTATAATCAGTTAGGTTCGGTGTGATCCAAATCCCAAGGTATTGGAAACCAAGTTGTTCTATTTGATAAGGGCATTCCTGTGGGTCGGGCTGTTCTCCTCCCTTCACTGGGAAGAAAACAGATTTCTTCCAGTTGATCCTCAGACCGCTAAATCTCCCATATCGGACAAGAATCTGGGTCACTATGGGGCAAGCTCGGGCAGGGTCTCCCAGGTATAACAGGAGGTCGTCCGCATATAAAGATATCCGGTCCTCATGTCCCTCTGGCCATCTGAATCCCATCCAGGATGTGCTCTGGCGAAGCCATATAGCCAATGGTTCTATCGCCAGGGCGAAGAGAAGGGGGGAGAGGGGGCACCCCTGCCGCGTGCCACGTCCCAGTCGAAAGGGGCGAGAGGTCCACCCATTCACCTTGACCTCCGCCCATATATTTGTATACAACAATTTCACCCACCCCATGAACTCCTCCCCAAAGCCCATACGTGCCATGATTTCCCAAAGGCCATCCCATCGGACCGAGTCGAAAGCCTTCTCAAAGTCAACTGCCAGGAGGGCAAGCGGAATGTCAATGGCGGGAGCCCTCTCTAGCGCTAAGTGGAGTCGACGCAGATTCATTCGGGTCGATTTGTGTGGCATGAAGCCACATTGGTCCGGGTGTATTAGGGTATCGGCCACTGATTGTAACCTATTGGCCAGGAGCTTGGCGAGGACCTTAGCCTCACCATTGATTAACGAGATCGGCCTATAGGAGGCACAGTGTTCCTGGGGCTTGTTCGGTTTGGGGATGACCACAATGGTGGCCTTGCACAGATCCTGCGGGAGAGCACCCTGTTCCCGGGCTGACAATAACATTTTATGGAGAGATGACGCTATGCTGACCCCTCCCAGTTTCTGCCACGTCTCCACCGGAAACCCGTTCGGGCCTGGCGTTTTCCGGGTCTGCAGCTGGGCTAGTGCGTCAGCCACCTCGGTCACTGAGAGATCAGAGTCCAGCCTCACCCTTTGTTGTACTGAGAGAGTCGGGAATGGGATGTCATTTAGAGGGGACGGGTCCAGCCGCGAGGTCGGAGCCCGATAAAGTGTTTCATAAAATTGGGCGAAAACCTCAGCTATCTCTGCATCCGACTGACACCTTTCACCCCCTGAGTTGACGATCTCACGAACACATCGTTGTCCCTCATCTCTCCTCTCCAACCAGGCTAACATTCGGCCAGCTTTGTCTCTGTGCTCATAAATTCTGGCTCTGGAGTCCCAATGGGCTTGTTTAGCATTATCTAATAGGAGGTTTCGGAGCCGCTCGGTGGCTCGTTTAAGGGAGAGCTGGGTCTGCGGGGATGGGTCAAGGGTGTGCTTATTCTCGCATTGGGCCAGTTCACCCTCCACTTCTGTTACCTCCCGGAGCCTCTCTCGCCTATTATTTGCCACCCAGGAGATCAAGGCACCCCGCAAAACGGTTTTATAGGCCTCCCAAACCACCACTGGATCCTGTTCTCCGTTGTCATTAATTTCAAAATACTCGATAGAGACTTCAGTGAGGTGATCAACAAGTTTGGGGAAACCCAGATAGTAAGTATTCAGTCTCCATGTCCTAGGGGGGGAAGCACCCCGCGTGCGGATCTCCACCAGCAGAGGCGAGTGGTCTGAGATGCCCCGGGGAAGGAATTCCGCCGCCGTTGCCTTATAGAGATCTGTATGTGGGACAAAGAGATAATCAATTCTGGAGAGGGAACCGTGGGCACCAGAGTGGAAGGAGTATCCCCTGACGTCCGGGTGCAGTTCCCGCCATACATCACCCAGGCCCAAGGCAGAGGCAAAGGTAGAGAGCTTTGTGGGAGTGTCCGGGTTGCGATGTCTGAGACGTGTACGATCAGTGGAATTGCACATGACATCATTAAAGTCTCCACCCAGAAACAGTTTGTCAGGTTGGTGTTTACCTATGAGGGCAGTCAATTCGTCCAGTAGCTCCCGCCCCAGTCCGGGCGGGGAGTACACCGAGACGAAGGCGACCCTTACGTTCCCAAGCGTGCCAAGGATCAGCACATAGCGGCCCTGTGGGTCTTGCTCTAAGCACTGGAGGGTGAAAGGGACACGTTTATGTATAAGGATGAGAGTGCCCCTGGATCCCATTGTATATCCCGCATGGAAGGCAGCCCTGTAGTTTGTGCGTTGGAAGTGCAAACATTTCGAACCCGCCAAGTGGGTTTCGGATAGCAGGGCCACATCGGGGGAGTGTCTACTAAGAATATGTTTAATCAAGCGCCTCTTGATCGCCGAGCCCATCCCATTTACGTTCCAGGTGAGCACCTTGAGGGACTTGGGATGTTCAGTCGGAGTCGACTGGGGTTGTAAAGGTGCCATCTAAGGACTCACACAAGAGATTGACCAGGTGTATTCCGAGGAGGGCATCCCCGTCAACAGTGGTGTATCGCAGTATGTGCCATGAATGCTGAGTGATGTGCTGCCTGAACCATTTGTAGCCTCGTATTGCCGTGAACTTCAACTTCAACAAACCTCGGAGCTTGCGGAGACGCATTGCTCCCGGGGTAACAGTGAACCCATTGAAACTTTCCTTTCCCACCCCCACCCCATACTCCACCCCAACACGAAGTACCTGTCGCCCCAACATCACTGACCCTCAACAATGTAAGGTGACAGCCTTACAAACCCCTGTACAGCTTAACACTAGAGAAAGTTAACGAATGGAGGGGGGGGGGGGCCCCGTTGCTTTCCCAACTTACAACGGAAGAAGTGCCCCCGCAGACCGCACTATTAATGACCTGGACAACTTGTAGCAGTGCTGTGGTACTCTCCCTCACCCCCTGCAACATCAATTAGGGCGTGCTCCCGCTTGTGGGGGCAGACCCCTCCGTAGGTAGCAGTCCTGTTCAATCTCCGGCCGCCGCCGGTTGGTTCGGTGAGGGTGGTTGACCCGGATCTGGAGGATGTGGAGGATGTGCCGGTGGTGGTCTAGGATTTCTGTCCCTGTTGGGCCGGGGCGCCGACCAGTCCCCTTCTATGTGCTGCTCTGCCCAACGCCAGGCCTCCCTTGGGTCGTTGAAGTGGACTGTTGTACCCTTATGATATATTTTCCGCTGGGCCGGGAAGAGCAGGCCGTACTTGACTCCCATCGCTTGCAGCTGTCGCTTCAGCTTCTCAAAGGATTGCCTCACTTTCTGGACCTCACGGGTATAGTCCGGAAAGAAGGCTATCTTGAACCCGTTGAATGTGGTCGTGCCCTTGGTTCGTGCGAGGTGCAGTAGCGCGTCTCGGTCCCGGTAGTTCAGTAGCTTTGCTATCACCGTTCGCGGTGGAGCACCGGGCACTGGTCTGCCAGTGGGCATTCGGTGTGCCCTCTCTATAGAGAAGAATTTAGAAAAGGATCGTTGGTCGAACAGGTCCATCAGCCATTGCTCCAAGAAAAGCTCCATACAGGGGCCTTCAGCGTTCTCGGGGATACCGAGGATGCGGATATTATTGCGCCTGGATCTGCCCTCCCCTTCTTCGACTTTGGCTTCCAGAGTTTTAAGTTTGGCGGTGACTCCTTGGAGCTGTTGTTGTATTACGTGCAACCCGTCCTCCGTGTTGGAGATGCGCTGCTCCGCCTCCCCGGTGCGTGCCGATAGTTTCTGCAGGTCATGTCGGAGGAGGGAGACGTCGAGACTGATACCGTCCATCTTTTGCTCCATCGATGAGCGGGAGTCCGCTATGGCTGCCATAACATCCCTTAGGGAGAGCCCAGGTGTAGAGTCCTCTTCGACCGACGGCAGCAATGGAGTGTCAGGAGGTTGCGATGGGGGAACCGTGTATTGGTCGATTCTATTTTGCGTGGCCGGCCTTCTACTCTTGTCTTTCCCCATGGTCACTGCCTCACGGGCGCCCTCTTGCACACCGGTTCAGCCCCACCAGGACAGTTGCGCTGGGTTATGAGCGCTGCCCACACCTTCTGTGGACGCAGGCAGCCCCCCCGACCGAGGCGGGTGGGGGGAAAGGAAGGGTGTAGAGAGCGAACTCGTGTCAGTGGATGTGTTGGCCCGACCACCGGCGCTAGGGGGTTGTTATACCCCGTTGGGATGGAGGCCGCGTATCGGCGTATCCCCACCTTCTGTTATCAGATCCTCGGTGCTTGTAGTCCCAGGGGGGGGGCAGGAGAGACCCGAGTGGCCCCTTCGACTGCAGCAGAAACCCCCAGCCGTCTCTCCAGGCGTTGCCCGGCGGCGCGCTCCAGGGCCGCCTTCTCCCTCAGTGTTATCACCCAATAACTCCCAGGGGTCGGGGGGGAAGCAAACAAAGCCTAGCGGAGGCGTGGGTTCCAAGATGGCTGCTCCCGGGGGGGGGAGTTGTGCCCGGTGCTCGTGCCGGCCTCTCAGGATGTCGGGTTTCGGGATTGCCCGCGAATTTGGGGTCCCCCGATCAGGCGGGACAAGTCTCACGCAGGGACCCCCCAGCAACAGCAGGAGGCACTCACCGGCGGGGCCGCCTCGGGACTCCCTCGCAGCGTTCAGCTGTCCGCTCCTCTCTTCGACCGGGCGGGCGGCTTCCTTCACAGGTTCCCTCCGGGGGCTCGCCTGCGCCTCCAACCCGCACAGGCACTCTGGCGCTTTGTCCCCGCCGGCTACGGAGATGCAGGGATGATCCGCTCACCCAGAGCGCACCCCGGCGGCCATCTTGTTTCCTCCGCGGGCCGCACCGGCGTTCCCCGCGTTCGCTGCTGCTTCCGTGGTTCCCGGGCGTTTCGGGCTGGAGCTCGCCCCAGATGCCCTCCAGGGTATCGGGCACTGGGGGGGCTTATCTTGGGGGTCTTCCAAGCACTGCAAACGGTCGAATCTACCAGGATATTAGGCCGCGGTCGCGGGAGCTCCGAGAGCACACGTCTACTGCATCGCGCAGTTGGCCACGCCCCTGAACATAATTTTTCAATTAGTTGATCTATTCTTGAAGTTAATCGAATAGGGATATTGAATTAGTTTCCGGAAGTCAATACAAAAATGCAAAGATTGATTTGGTTTGATGACTAAGACTATTGGGGAACACCAAGGGCTCTTGCAAGGCTCGATTATGTCATCCTTAAGCATGTCTTCTACCTCTTGATCAACTATCTTTTTGTGGGACTCAGGGAGTCTGTATTGCTTGAGATTTATGGCTTTTCCTGCTGGCGTTCTAATGAAATGAAACATTTTTGTAACTCTCCCAGGCTGCTCTGAGAACACTTTGGTAAATAGTTCTAACAGAGCTCTAATATCAGCCTGTTGGGAGGCTGAAAGATCAGGAGGGAGCAGGGTATTTTCACTAGGAGAGTCGGTAAGGACGAAGGCTGCCATGGTAATGGTGGTTTCACCTATATCTATTTTCCACTCCTTAGGCAAATTTACATGATAGACTTGCATTTTCTGGCATCTATCTGGCTGTGATATAAGGTAATTTAATGGCCCTTTTTTGTTCTAGGATCTTATATGGAACATACCATTGGGAAATCATTTTATTGTCTGACATGGGCAGAAGTACCAACACCAACTGTCAAACCGAAAAAGTACAGGCGATTGCAGGTCTATTACAGACAGTCTGCTTTTGTTCCTGCGCCTGCCGTTAGATGTTTCACAATCGGCAACGCCGGCACCTGCATCCAAGGCCCTGTAACTAAGGCTCCTATCTGTGCCGGGAGATTCCATTCTCTCCACGGAAGGCATGGCAGTAGCCTCGTAAGGGCAGGAGCTCATCATCATCACTGCTAGCTTCAGGAGCAGCGTGGACACATCCCCGCTGCAAGGTAAGCCTTGTGGGCTTTTTAGGGTCTGATCCAAACAGAAATGCATTCAGAAAAGATGAGCGGAGCGCTCGCATGCACCGCATTTCGCTGATGAGCCTAAACTTACATTTCCTTGCTACGCACACATGGGACTTGTGTTTCTGAAGGCATGCAACCCTTAGAAGCAATCTGCCATTGTTTGAATTCAGTATGGAAAGCCACTTAAAAATGGTTGAAGCATCCTTGTGTCAAGGAGCAACCCACCATCTGCAAGGTGCCCCATATCTGATTGGTTGCCTCCATCATCAAATAACCAATCGGGAACGCCGGCAGCCGGAAGCTGGCCCCTGTATCCAAAGCCCCGTAACTAAGGGCCCTGTCTGTGCCTGTTCGGTGGTAGAGGGCTCGAGGGCCCCCTCCTACTTCACCCCCGCAGCAAACCATGGGACAGATCTCAGGCAGGCAGCCTGTTCCCCCACGTACTTTGGGCCTCTGCCACTCTATTCACTCTGTATAATAACTGAGTGATGGCCGGATATTATTATTATTGTTATTGTCTCCACTAACCCTAACTGCTGAACCAAGGTCCGGCTACACCATTCTGCCTCCTTGCCCTACTTAAATCTCACCTATTCCTTCTTCACTACATTGTATCAGGTTTTGTAATGACAAAGCCTTCTGCATTGCATGTTTCTGTCTTTTGTAAATTCTAAGCCTGGTGTGTGTTTATAACATATCTGCACCCCATTTTTGCATTGCATTTTTTCTGTCTTTTGCAAATTCTTAGCCTGGTGTTTGTTTTTAACATCTCTGCAACCCATTTTTGCATTGCATTTTTCTGCATTTTTGCAAATTCAAAGCCTGATGTGCTTGTTTGTTTGTTTCTTTATTTATACCATGCGCCGAACCCTGAGGTAGCTAGGCGCCAGAGACTTAGAGTAGGTTACAACATAATATAGGCATACAAGATAATAACAATAAGTGCAAGTAACCGGGTTACATAGTGGTCAAGGGCAGGCATCAGCAGAAATACAACAGTGAGGACAAAGGTTGGTATGTCAGACAGCGGGAGAATTCTTGTTGGCAAGCCAGGATTTAGTTTTTGCTCTGAAGGTCCAGAAAGAAGGTTCAGCTCTCAGGTTCACAGGTATAGCGTTCCATTGTTTGGCAGCGAGGACCGGGAAGCTGGACCCGGCAGCTTTTTTTAGGGAGCATTTGGGGATGGCTAGACAGTGAGAATACAACGTTCAAGTTGGTCTAGCTGATATGTGTTTGTTAAATTGGTCTGCCAGGTACTTAGGGCGTCATTAGTGAGGTATTTGTGGACGATGACGAGTGATCTAAGGATAATTCTTTTTGCGAACCCGGAGCCAGTGGGCAGTTTGTCTGAAGCTGGAGATGTGAGAGTGCCACGGGTTACTCAGCATGACTCTAAGGGCATTATTCTGCAGCACCTGCAATTTGTTCAAGTTGCGTTCTGAGGTGCCAAGTAAAAGCGTAGGCTAGGGTAATGCAGCTAGACGGCGAGAGGAAGCCTTTGCAGGCATTGATAAGCTTATTTGTGTATGCCGTGGAGGAGGCTGTGACATTTACTTGTTTTTTGAGCGAGAGAGGAGGATCCAAATAAACCCCTTGGGTTTTGATTTCTTTGGCTACTGTGATTAGGTTACCATCTATGTTGATAGAAGCGTAACAGGAGTCCAGTTTGTTTAGCCATGGTTGGGAGCCAACGAGAAGGAGCTCAGTTTTCTCGTTGTTAAGGCATAAGCCATGTTCTGCCATCCAGGCTTGGATCTCCAGGTAGAGGTTGTTAATCCGTGTGGAGTCCTCTTCATATCGACCTGATAAGGTAATGAGAGCCTGGGCATCGTCAGCATAATTTGTGTATGTGGCACCCAAGTTATCTAGACGGTCCACAATAGCTTAGTGAAGATATTGTATATTGGTTGGCGAGACGCATAAGCCTTGAGGGACGCCGCAAAGGATAGGGATAGGTTGGGCTGAAGCACCCGGAGCAAAGACCCGGGTGGTTCGGTTGGTGAGGAAGGACTGGACCCAGGCGGTTGCCTGGCTGGAGAATGCAGCTGAAGCCGTCAGATGTTCCGTGAGGATCTGGTGGTCAATGAGGTCAAAAGCTGCTGAGAGGTCAAGCAGCAGGAGAATGGCTAGCTTGCCCTTGTCCTTCGCCTCATCCATCTGGATTTTTAGGTCCAGAAGTGCAGTCTCAGTTCCATGCCGTGGCCTAAAGCCTGATTGTCTGAGTCCTAGAAGGTTGTTCTCTTCCAGGTGCTTCTAGATTTACAAGTATGCCACTCTGCCTAAGATCTTTAGGATGTAGGGGGAAGTGGTGATTGGCCTATAATTAGTGGGGTTGTTATGGACTAGTTTTTTTTTTTTTTTTTTTTTTTTTTTTGGAGGGGCATGACCCACGCCTCCTTGAGGCTACCAGGGACAGAGCTTGTTTTGAAAGAGGTGTTGATTAGTGCAGTTATGAATGGGGCCAGTTTGTTTGCGCCTTCCTGAATGATGGAGGCTGGACAGGAATCCCCTTGGCATCTGGAAGGCTTGAGGCCTTTGCTGAGGCTTTCCACTTCTTTGGTTGTGATAGGGGTGAAGGAGAAGGGAGGGCAGGTGGGAGTTTTAGAGGTGTATGTTAGAGGAGAGTTTTTTTTTTTGGCAAGACTGGTCTTTTTCTGTTTGATTTTGGATTGTAGCCTGGAAATTTTGTCTGCCAGAGCTTTTTGCATTCTCTCACACCAGTCAGTGTCTTTCACGCACATTTCTGTAGGTGTGGAGGGGGACTCGAGTTCCATAAGGATACTGAAGAGCTCTTTTGTTCTAGATTTGGCATTGTCAATTCTGTTGTCATAGGTCTCTTTTTTAGCTCTGAGGATGGAGGTTTTGGAGGAGGAGGCTGCTACCGTGAGTAGTGCTGTGTTGGCCGGGTTAGGTGTTTTTCTCCCCATTTTTGCATTGCATTTTTTCTGTCTTTTGTACCCATCTGCGGTACTAAAGTATTCCCAGTACACCTGTTCCCCTGTCTGCCTTGGCTACAAGGCCGCCTGGTGAGTTTGTGCTCAGATTGTGCTGTGCAGCCCCTCTTCTCTCCTTCGAACTATCCTCTGCCGCACCTATGACACTCTCCATCTCCACTATCTTCTCTAGCTGCTGCGCTATATCATATCCTCCCTCTCTTGCAAAGTCTGGAAGAATAAAGTTTAAAAAAGACATACTGACCACTAACCTTGGCCTACCTATCACAGACACCTATGTCAGCGCATCTTCCAGACAGATCTTCACTGATATCCTCTTTTCTGTCCCATCTCATCTCTCCTCTCTATGCACTCACATTTTCACCCATTAATGGTGGCACTAAATGGAAGTCTTCTTGGCGGGCTTCGCATCATTCAGGTGTATCAATAATGTCTATCACACTTTCCAGCAGGGTGTTCCTGCCAATTCAGGAGCTGTGTTTACAGTGAGTGTGGGGCCCTGACACTGACACTGACACTGCCCCCTCCGCCGGTAGAGCCTACTGTGTCGCTACCCACTGATGTGGGGCAGTGGTGTGGATGTGTATGGGACCCTGGGGAGAAACCGTTAATTTCCTTGTGATCCTGCGCCTGGTGCAAATGGCCCACCAGGGATAGAGCGTGACTATTGAATCCCCCAGATAGCTTTTGACTTGGAGGTTATCGGGGTGGCCTGAAGGGGCTTGTGCTAACTGTTGGGCCCTCCCCCGCTGCTGTGCCCAGTGTCATATCAGCACCTGATTCTTTGCATGGCCTGACTGTTGGGGTCGCTGATCTGGGCAAACAGACCTCTTTGGAGTGAACACCATTGTGGACCCAATCCTCCTTCTAAACCATACTTGCGACGGCGCTGGGGTGCTCTGAAGGGTGTATGAGATTAGCCCCTGTGCTGACCCCTACGGACAAATACAAAGAACTCCGGAGGTAGCACTGGGGTACGTGGTCCATGGCGTAGGAGCTGCGTACTGGTAAACCCACGTCAGGCTATAAATTCTGGGCTGTGACCTAAAGAGAATGTCGACACGATATCCTGTGCCATAGGATACAGGAGGAGCTCTGAACATTGGCGATCAGATCCTCCATCGAACATTGTGGGGATCCCGCCTCCGGAGCACACGACTCACGGGCAAGTTCCATCAGCCCTCATTCCTGCTGTTGCGGCGCCTGTGATACAGATAGGTTGACCTTCTGTTGGCAGATAACTGGTACATCACCCTTCCGGGCAAAGACCCTCCAGCCAGGAGTCTGGAAACTTGTTGGCATCCCGGCTAAAATCATGTATTCTGCTCTGACTCTGTGGGGAGGCAACATGACAAAGGCTTCTGGAGCCCATAAAAAAGGTCCAATGGATATGTATACTAATACCTCTGCTAAAACTCCAGGGCCTACTAAGTCACCACCCAGTGATGAACAGCCTTCAGTTTCTAACTCCACCAGGGACGACCACCTCCTTGCAGCCATGCAAAATTGATTCATGGCAGTAAATATGAAGCTGGGCGACATTGTATCAACCATAGGCTCCCTAAAGTCCAAGCCGGAGAAAGAAGGCACTTGTATCACGGAGGCGGAGACGAGGATTTGAGGACAAAGTTGATAAACATGAGCGCGATATAGCACATCTGCAACAGAAGGTCAGCAAGATTCGCAATAAATGTGAAGACTTGGAATCGCACTCCCGACGCACTAACATCCGTATCATCGGGATCCTGGAGGCGGCCTGTAAGGGTTAGATGGAAAATTTAGTTGAAAACTTATTGAAATCAATGTTCGACCCATTTAAATTCTACCAGCACTTCCTTGTGGAAAGGGCGCATCGTGTTCTGGACCCCGCCCCCAAGCCAGGGGCACCTCCCTGCAGTACCCTTGCGAAGCTTCTCAACTATCGGGACAGGGAACTCATCCTGCGCATGGCAAGAGAAAAAGGGTCTCTGCGATATGAATCCTCCGATATTCATATATATCCTGATTTCTCTGCCAATGTACAGACTAAGAGCAAATTGTATGACTCAGTCAAAAAGCTACTGCGCATGAGGCAAATCCCATATGCAATACTATACCCGGCAAAATTGCGTATTCGACATGGAGCAAGCGCACATTTTTAAGAGAACCCAATGGAAGCAACAGCCTACATTGAATCCTCCATTCTTATACCACTTCCGAGGCGAGACGGGGAAGGCAGAGGCAGCCCCCCAGCCCTGTGCAACAATGAGCCTGATATTATGGACAATGACTGATCAACACACATTGTGCTGTGTCACCCCCCTTCATTAACCGTGGGTACACAAATTTCACGAAACGGGCCGGGCTGCAGCAGCACGGTCATCTGTAAAGTACCAATCCCTGCTCATGGTGCTCCCCAGGGGATGTCCAAGTCTGTTCTTGTTTATTTTGGGTTCCATCGTCGAGTTGGGGGTGATGATGTGGGAGAGTGCCAAGTTTGGGATAAATGACACACAAGTAAATAATTGGTGCAACGATTTCATAAGACTTTTTTGATGTTGTTAATTACAGTGTTGAAAATCAGTGCAGATTGCTCCTCGACTACACACTATGGTTTCTTTCTTTGTTCCCCCCATTCAAGCCTGGGCCCTAATTTGATATAACTATTACACAATAGATAATACTATCTCATTCATGTCATGGAACATCTGTGGGCTTAATCACCCAATCAAATCACGCAAGGTTGTGGCATATATTAATCGTCAGGCTCCAAGGGCGGTGATGCTCCAGGTGGCAGAGGCTCAAGGGGGATGTAATGAAGGGTTTGCCGCTACGGGGTTACACCAACTATTTGTTGCAATCCTGAGGTGTAGTGACGCTGGTACACCGCTCTATTCCCATCCAGGAAACCAAACGATGCATAGACTCACAAGGAAGGTATGTTATTTTGTGGGGAGAATTGGCTGGCATCGCCACAATATTAGTTAACACTTATGGACCAAGTGTCGATGACCATGAATTCTATGGTCAAGTGTTGGATATTCTATCAGGGAGAGCCCATACACGTATTATCTGGAGTGGCGACTTTAAGCTAATCCTAGACTGTGTGCTTGATCGATCCAGGTCCACTCAACGCGATTTGACGAATGCAGGCTGCACAGTACTGAATATAATACAACACCTTGATCTAGTAGATGTATGGAGAGATCGCAACCCCAGGTACACAAGAATACGTATGCTACTCATCTGTCCACGACGCATATTCCAGGATTGATTATTGGCTGGTCCCGGCCATGCTGATGTTGCAAGTAAAGAATTGTGCGATTCTTTCCTCAAACCATTTCTGACCACTCCCCCATCATTATGACGGTACTGTGGGAGGGACTGTCCACCCCTCTTCCCCAAGGGCGCATGCTCCCTGCATGCCTGACAGTCCCGGTTTTCCTGGAGACTCTTCAAAATGGAGTAGTTGATTTTTTTCACAGAAATGAGGGTATTGTGCAGTATCACTGCATGGTATGTGAAGCTTTCAAGGTGTGGGTCAGAGGGGAGATGATTTTTATTTCCTTGGGTGCTCTGAGAAACACTAGACGGGATCTGGGCAAAGTAGAATCAGACCTCAAGAAGCTTGAGAACAAATACGGCAATTGGCTGGGTTCAGATGGGTCCCGGACAAATTTAAATATCTAGGCATAGTGGTTTCTCGAACGCATCGCTCCTTATTGGCTGAAAATCATGAGAAATATTTACTGGCACTAGCGGACAAATTGGGTTTCTGGCCCAGACTACCTATCTCCTTATATGGCTAGCTCTCCATTCTAAAAATGATTGTGGTCCCCAAATTACTATATTACTGTATTAACATTCCGGGTTTGGCCTGGTCGCGCGTACTTTGATAGGTTATGATCCTTGGCAATTGGCTTTGCTTGGGGTGCCGGTACCCCACGGATGAGATGGGAGGGTATGACCAGGCCGTTTGAACAGGGTGGCATACAAGCCCCCGACTTCGAACTATACTACGAGGCGTTGCAGGCACAATTCACCGGCTACTTGTACTCCTCAAAAAAGCGGCCTATACACACAGCCCTTGAGAGACACAGCGCCTCCCCTTCCAGCTTGTGTACTATCGTTATTGAAAACGAACATGCGGATACATGCACATTTGACCTGGTCTGCACAAGTGTGAATGCATGGGCTAGAATATTCAAGCGACTCTGTGCCTCTGCCCCCTATTTCGGTGCGCTTCCACTCTGGAACTGCCCGGGCCTTCCCCCAACATACGACAGGGACATTCAGAAAGGGTGGGACCCCGAGTGTATAATGACTCTACATGACCTTTTCCCGAGGGGCTCTTTTGTCCCTCATGCAGACTTTTCTGAAAAACTGGGTCACAATCCAAGTAAGTCACTGCAATACTACAGGATGAGAGCGGCAGCCAGGAGGCATCGGCCATCTTTCCTTACTGAACCCATCGAATGCGAAATCCTGGGTATTGTGGTAGCCAGTGGGGACCCCAGAGGACTGGTTTCCAGGCTATATAGGGAATCTCAGAGTGCTCAGATACTGGCTGAAGACATCAAGGGAAATTGGGAAACAGATTTAAACAGGCCCACAGATGATGTACTGTGGCTCCGTTGGGGCAGGCTAACCAAGGAGGTATCCCTAAACACTCCATATAGGCTGATAGAATTCAAGGTACTAAACCGGCTCCATTACACCCCTGCATGAATCGCTAGGTTCACCCGAGTAGCTACTGGCAGCTGCGCCAAGTGCAGCGCCGACGTTGCCGATTCCTATCTCATGTTCTGGTGATGTCCACGGATAGCTCAATTCTGGCAATCAGTCGCTAATTGTCTGCATGAGATCACTGACATCCCTCCTACACTCTTGCCCCCTAAGTTCTTATTTGGTGACATTGGCAAGGTATATTTTAAAATACGCCGCCTCTTTAATTTGGAATGTTTGATCGCCAAAAAATATATACTGAACCATTGGAAATCGAAGGTTGCCCCGGATATTAAAATGTGCTTTAAAGAATTGACGTATGCAAATGAGAGGGAGGAGGGCTATGTTCCCCTGGTGACACACAGTTGCAGACCTAAGGACATCTAGGAGCCATTCCGGGCATACATATGGAAGATGAAGTCAACCCTGTAAATGTGTCATGACAATGTTAATGTTAAAGGACATTTGTACCGCGCACTATCACCACCGGAGTGGTCCTCTGGCGATCTGGCGGATCTGAAAGAGGAGGGGAGGTTGAGTTAGAGGGAGGAAGCAGGAAAAGTGCAAGAGAACAGTGATGTGCTGTTGGCGGCCTCAGCCCGGTGGGTCCGTTGGCTGGGCGTGGGGTGTTTGCGGCCGGTAGTCATCGTGTACTGTTGTGCAAGACTATGTGTATTTTTGTTTTGTTGTTGCAGTGTAGTGAAGTTTGTGCGGTTTGTTGTGCTGTAGGTTTGGTTGTGTTTGGTTTGGAGTTTGAGCGGTGTATGCAGAAAGGGAAATTGTTAGTAGGGTTGGTTAGTTTGCGTCTCTATCCCGAGTTAAGGCGCTCGGCTTGAGTGGTCTCCCCTGATGCGGCTCTATCCAGATCTGGTCCGACTGGCATACAGGTTCTTTACTCCTCTGGCCCCCACCTCTAACATGCTCTCTCATAGCTCCCCTTATCCTCCCTTCATACTCCTGTGGTCAGTGCACCTGCAGTGTCAGCCTCTCAGGTGGTGTGTTGATTGCCAATATCTCGAAAATTCCCTACCACTGTGGTACATGGCCGTAACTAAGGGCGGGCAAAGTGTTGGTGGGATTGTCTGGGGTAGTTGACTCAGACTCCGTGCGCGCCGCCTGTGTTCCAGTCTGTCCGGTGTCACCCATTCAGATGCCGTCTGAGTTACCCTCTCGAGTCGGGGATGTCCGTCTCCTTTCCGGTTTAGTCATCCTTTTTCCGGTTTTGGTTTCCAGATTTAGTCTGCGGTGTTGAAGAGCCAGGTTTTTAGTGATTTCCTGAATTTTAGGTGATCTCCGGTGTTTCTTATTTCTTTTGCGATGTTGTTCCAGGTTTTTGCGGCTAGGTGGTAGAAGGAGGTGCCTCCAAGTTTTTTTTTTCTGGTATGGTTTGAGTTCCAGGCGGATTTCGTTGCTTGATCGGAGGGGTCTCGGTTTGTAGACTGTTATTTTCTTTTGTAGGAATTCTGCTCCTTGTCCGCTGATTGCCCTGTGCGTTATGCACATTATTTTGAAGGTGATGCAATGTTTTACTGGGAGCCAGTGTAGTGTTTTTAGGGCTGGTGTGATGTGGTCTCTTCTGGATAGTTTGAGGAGTAGTCTTGCTGCTGCATTTTGGATATGCAGATTGTTGAACACAGGTCACGTATTAGGTGCAAAAATGTTACTGCGCCTTTGGTGTCCCATTACATGGAATATGGTCATACTTCGGAAGAGGTGAGTTGGTGGATTTTGGATTTTGGAAGCCCTACCGAGGAAGATAAGTACTCCCCACAGTCTGAATTTGGCAGAAGCTAGGTGGTTACATCGTTTGGACACCATAGAACGAGCTCTAAATGAAAGCAATCCCCAACGATGGTGAGCACTATGTTCTATACCACATAGTATGTGGGGACATAACTTTTTAGTCCTATCGGCTTGTTCTAAGGGGTGATAGTTTTCTAACATCTCTGGAGTTCCCTCTATTTGGTCGACTATGTAGGATTTTCTCACCCTTGTGGGCGCCATTATGAGATGCATTTGACTTATCTTGCATGTCACTGTAGCCATTAGCATTTTTCCATCTAACCTATTGTAATGGCACCTTCAAATGGCATTATTGGCATAACACGTGATATGGGAAGGACGAGATACAATAATGCAACCAGTTCCACTTCTTTCTGCATGTACTAACTTAAATAGTTGTCTAGATAGCAGCGGTTAGTACAATGTGCGGTACTATATGGTTTACGGGCTAGCGAGTGGCATCGTTTGCATAACATGTGATATGGGATAGGATGAGATATCAATAATGCAACCTGTCCCACGTCCCTCTACATGTTTTTATTCAAATAGTCCTTTAGGTACCAGCAGACAATACGATGCGTCGTATTATGTGGCTCACAGGCTTGGGGCAAGTTAGCATAGTTGGAAAGCATGTCAGTCCTATTTCTTTATTTATGATCAATTCAACCTACGAGCTTACGTGAGAGCGTGATAGGCTTTTCAGTGTCCTATCTCTCTTTCTGCTATCTGGAGGGCAGTGGGTGAGTCTAAATTGAGTTGTCGGCGCTCTTATTGAGCGTGTAGATACTTTTGCAGTCCCTAGCACTTTCGCTACATCGGCGGTTCATACAGGGCATGCAGCGGCCCTCCGCAGGTAGGAGAGTTTGGGGATTTTCCCCGACACACTTTACCCACATGGTTTTTAGCATTATCGTGCATCGCACATGAGATGGTCCGGTCTCCTCGTATTAGATGCGTTTTTTGGACAAGCTGACATCACTATTGTTTGTTTTGAGATGCAGCGTAGGGTTATTGGCGTTATGCTTAACAGTGTATTTGTATATAGCATATCGGAGCGTGCATTGTCATACATCTGAGGTTGCTATCTTGGGCCACCCCTGAGCATCTTCGTTTCCTTATACTCTCTGGGTTTGTGGTTAAACATTGGCTTAGGGTTGTTATTATGGAGTTTATAGGCTACATTCTCTATATTACAACGACTCCATTCCGTTCTATTTCAGTTGGGATATGGGATCCATCACCATCCAAACTGTTCCAAGTTCGAGTTTTTCTTTCTCTATGTCAGTTTGGTTCTCACCTATGGATACCATGAATAGGAGGATGTTTGTAAACATGTCCGTATCTGCAATTCAGGTGAGCACCATTACGTTTTTCTCGTTCTTCTGGAAGAGGATTGAAACTTCATTTAACACATTGCATGAGTATATTGTATTTATGAGTAAGGCATTGGATTTTTCGTTCTTTATCTCCTGGTAGCGATACCACCAGCTGTGGGCCTATGCATCAACTGACAGGAGTATATATATATATATATATATGGTGCTGACAATATCGAAGTGATAATTCGTTTGGGAGTTTCTAGCCACTCCATTTAGTAAGTTGAGTGATTACTGTGTGGACATCTCACGCCGTGGACTCTTTGGGCCTGGTCTTAACGGCTGGTTGCACGACTATGCTAGTGTTCCATCCTCTACCACACGACAATATGGGGAGGTTTAGCTTCTTTCCTCCACCTTTTTCCCTCCCCTCCTTCCCTTTTCCCTCCTTGCTTTCTAAATAATTGTGTCTGGGTATAATTGTATATGTTGCTAGGGTGGTGGATTTTTAATTTTGGTGAGGTTGTATATTATGGGTGAAATAGCCCATTTTGATTATACACACACAGGGTCTCAGTTTTTATTTATTCCTTAATCAATTTCCTTTTTGGTGAAGGACTCCCCTCACATTTTATATTTACCTATTTATAGTCATATAGGGATTAATGTAGGGTAAATGTTTACCAATTTTAGATTTTTATTCATTTTTTCTTCTTGTTGCATTTTAATGGATTTTCTACATGGCAGTAATTATGTAATTTATCACATCCACAGAGCTCCATTTCCCTTGGGGTGCTGATGAAGGCAGTATATTTGAGGTTCTGCCGAAACGTCCCTTGCATAACTCTGTGTCATCAAGTTATGCAACATGGCTCAACAACGAAATTAAGGACGTAGACCTGGGATGTGCTTTTGGTCATGAATAATGATTTTTAGAATGCAAACTAAGTGACATTGTTTAATTGAGGAGGTCTGTGATTTATTAGACAGATAGGGCTAGCAAGATAGCTTGTGCCTGCGTTTCCCCTAATTTGATTATTATATTGTGTCACTTAAGTTTTATACCAATTTATATTAAAAAAATGTTGAGGTGTATATGCATGCATCTTCTATATGTGTTCATGTATTTATGTTATGACTAACATACATAATTACAAACATATTTAATCAATCTTTTATATGTTGTAATTGTAGGACCTATGGCCTACGCAATAAATTATGGAATTTTTAACATAATACAAATACTATTCTCTGTGTGTACTGTTCTTTGAGGTAATTCATTAACCCTTGGAATAGAGCCGAGTTGCAGAAAAAACTGGGCCTATGAATGATTTGGTTAATGATTCATCTGGGGGACCCGCCCTTTGTGCGTTAGTGTTGCATTTTGGATCAGTTGCAGTTTCTTCAGGAGGTATTCTGGTATTCCGAGGTAGAGGCTGTTTGCGTAGTCGATTTTTGGCATGATTAGGGCAACGATAGGGAGTGTTTTGTGCGTGAAGGACAGGAAAGTAGAATTCTTCTTGCCGTTTGGAGGAGGAAGAAACATTTCTTCACTGTTGCATTTATTTGTGGTTCCAGGGTTAGGGTGTTGCCCATTAGGACTCCCAGATTTTTTACTACCTTCGATGGTGTTGGTGCGTTTCCCATTTCCATGGGCCATGGGATGGTGGTTTCGTTCTCTTGGTCTTTGGATACGATCATGATTTCTGTCTTTCCTGGGTTGATTTTCAGGTTGTTGGCATCCATCCAGTTGAAGACTTCTTTTAGACAGTCGGTTAGGGTAGAGTGGTCGGCATCGGTGTCTTTGATTTTGCAGATCTGGGTGTCACCTGCGTAATTGTAACATGTAATGTTGTATTTTTTTAAGATTCTGATGACCGGAGTCTGATAGATGTTGAAATATAGTGGGGATAGTGAGGATCCTTGCGGCACTCCACAGTCGTTAACTCGTGGAGTTGATTTGAAAGGTTTTATCCATACGGTTTCTGTTCTGTCTGCTAGGAATGATTTGGTCCAGCATAGTGCTGTGTCTGTTATGCCTATGTCTTCTAGTCTTTTGGTCAGGGTGTTGTGGTTAACTGTCTCGAAGGCTGCAGAGAGGGCGAGCAGAATAAGGGCTGAGGAAGTGGAGTCTGCGTTAGTATTGAGATTGTCCTAGATGCTGTCTCTGTTCCTCTCGCTGGTCTGAAACCGATTTGAGCTTGGTCCAGCAGGTGGTGTTTTTCTACGTGTTCTTGGGTTAGTTTATATACGTAGGTTTCTAGAAGTTTTGCTGGATAGGGGATGTTAGATATTGGCCTGTAGTTGGAAAGATCATCTACGTCACCACTTGTGTTTTTTAAGAGTGGCTTGATGAATGCTGATTTGAAGATCTTCGTTACAGTCCCTGTTGATAGTGAAAGATTTAGAAGGTTTCTGTAGTGTACCGCTGGTGATCCTTGCGCAAGGATTGATTTGTAGATGTCTGGGGACAGGGGTCCATGGGTGATCCCGCTTTGTTGCTTCGTTTTACCAGCATTGCGAATGCCTCTGCTGATATTTCAGGAAAGCTTTGGGGTTTGTGCTGTGGTTCCGTGTTGGGTCCGTTGGGTTGTGTGTTGTGGTTGGTTGGTCGCTTTTGTATGGTTTGTCGGACGTCGTTGATTTTTTTTTAAGTGGTCTGCCTGGTCGTTGCATAGTTTTTCTGAGGGGGTTGGGGTGTAAGACACTATGTCAGCTTTATACTGCTTGTTTATATGTTTATCACTATGCTCAAGTTTTATGGTAACATACTGTTATACATATGTGTTACTGAGGATGTATGTCTTTCACTGCACTAAATAAAGTTTGAAGAGAAAAAAAAGAACTCTTCAAAAACAAAAATTCAAAGTTGGTCCCCCCCTGCCGGGCTCAGAACTTTCACAATTCAACATAGGACACCTCTGCTGGCTCAGACGTTTCACAGTTCAACAACACTTGCCGGAGCTCTCTTCCCCAAGCTCCTTACACTTCGGGTCTCCTTCAGTCAGACTCAGACCGCTTTTTGGAATTCAAAGACTTTCGAAATGTGTGTGGCTTTCTTTACAGACCCCCTCTTTCCCTCCTCTCTCTCAGGTTTAAATTTGTTCACTTTAGCTTTTACAGTTCATTTGCTTTTATCTCTACAAACAATGCACCTTTAACAGCGACATTCGAGTGGACAACTCAGTATTGCCGATTCCACAGCTGTCCTTACTTTTAAGTTTATTCACAGGTCTGCCTTTCCTCGCGTCTCATCCACCGGCGTGCAGCCTTCCCTTGCAATATATTGTTGCAAACTTCAATCTTTCTTAGCACACACCAGTCTCTCAGGTCACTTGTCGACTCATCGGCTGTGTGCAGTTCTTTCTTGATTTTTTTATTTCAAATTTACAAGTCAAGGTTAGTACCAGAGACTTGGCCCCAGCCTCCCCAACTCCGCTGTTCACCCGGGAGGGTCGCTGGCGTCAGTCTTCTATATTGGGATCTGGCCTTCTACACGCGTCTTCCGCGACCTTGTGGAGGGAACGACCTCCAGTAGGGAACTCCTGGGGTTTTTAACCCGCTGCTCTCGTGCCTTGGTTCGTTGCTCTGCTCCAGTAAGTTAGTCTACACCCCGGAAGTTCTGTTCGTACTTGTGTTCCACCTTGCTCAGAGTGTGTCTCTAGGTTCTCCCTTTTATCTGTATGAGGAGAGCTAATTGGAATCAGGTGTATGCACTTAAATTCAAGTGCCTAACTTTGCCTGAACCAATTAGCGGGACATGTCCAGTACAATGTATAAGAGTTAGTCTTGTTACTCTCAGTCGACCTCTTCCTCAGCCTAGTGTTTGTGTAGAAAGGGGTGGAGAGGTGGGACATCGGATCCTACAAAATAGGAGGGGTTGGATGTACAAAAAGGGGGGGAAATACCACCTCTCAGCAGCGGCTGCCTCACCCCCCCTCTCAAAGACCTCTCACCCAGGTGACCCTCCCACACGGGTTCACCCACAGGGTATGGACCCAAAGGGGATGGTCGTTCCCTGGCCAACAGAGAAAGAGATCCCTGGAGACTAGCAGGTGAGACACCCTTTGGTTTCGCACACTTCCCACACCTGCTACTCCTTCTTCCACTCTCTCTGCCCCCCCTCCTCTGGCCGGTGTACCATGCTCCTGTACCCCTCCTCAGAAAACCTTCAAAAGGCAGAGACCTCTTGCATCTAGCCACTCTTAATACTCGCTCTGCCATCAAACACTCTGCCAACATCTGCCTCCTCCTTGAAGTCCTTGACCTTGATATCCTTGCTCTTACCGAGATGTGGTTCAAGTCCAGCTCAGTCACTGCTTTTGACTCCCTTGTCCCTGATGGCTATAAGATCATCTCCAAGCCTTGCCCTAACTGTGCTAGTGGGGGTTTCTCTGATCTTCCCTGAGTGGGTCCCTTCTTCTCTCATACCCACCCAGCATTACTCTTCATTTGAGAGCCTGTTCTGCAAGCTGGTCATTTCCCCCACCTCCTCCCTGACCATTGCCACTATCTACAGGCTACCTGGCTCTACCAGAACCTTTTAGTGATGTGAGTTTTTACTCAAATGTGCCAACTTTTACCATTTTGATTCATTGCGGTGAGTGTTTGAAAATTATTAATGGTGAAAGAATAAAGATAATCAAATCTTGAGTTTGTTGATGCTGATATGTTATATTTTATTTATTATTAACAATTCCACATGTTCCCATCACATGAATGATTCCATTATCCAAGTATTTATTTGACATTCGGTACTTGACAATTCAAAGAGCAAATATGCATATCTCAATCTCTCAACACGTGTTTCCCCGCTGCTAATTACAATGGTTCTTCAGGAGAGCAAACTTTGGTCTGTTGATAGTTTTGTAGAAAAAAGAAAAGAACTTTAAAACGAAAAAGAAATAGAAACCATTTTAGCAATTGCATTTTGCCAAAATAAAATCTCAAAGGTAAGGAATAATACATTGTTTCTTAACTCACCCCAATTAGTTCCTCCATAGACACTTTTGGTAGAGCATTCACTTTAACCACGTTAATTTCGATTTTCTATAATTTTTTTCCATCAATTGTATTTTTAGAACCGGATATTATGTTTTCCAGCTCTCTGCTAATAATGTTTTGTGAATTTTGTAGGGATAGAGAAGGATTTCTTAATGATTGTTAAAGTATCACTAATTCTTTTTCTGAAAATGGCTTTGGAAATATTTTTTGTAAAGTTACCATCACAAAAACCCCATTGGGAATAGCTAATTTAACTAACCTGTTTTTCCTGTTTGTCTTCTTAAGAAACGTTATTCTGGTCCTGGAGTCTAGCAGAGTGCTGCTGGAGGCTTTCGCAGCAACTCTGTGTTCAAGCGCTGTTTTTATGCTACCGTGTGAGCCGCGATGACATCATTACGTTGCGCGTCACGTTATAGCGCAATACGCGATGACGTCATTACGTAGATTACGTTTCGGCGGCCATTTTTGATTCTAGGTTCGTAGCAATCTATTTATGTAGAAGAGGTTCCTAATTTGTTTATAAAGACTATGAATCAATGGATCAATTTTGTATACTGTTTTATGGCGGTTTATTGCCAGCTAACTCAATTTTCTACAAATTATTCGTGTTGGGCAACAATATTATTAAATTATTTCTTTTTACTCTATTTTATTTTTAGTACTAACTTTTATTTGCAAAATAAACAATTAAATACCGAATGTTAAATAAATACTTGGATAATGGAATCATTCATGTGATGGGAACATGTGGAATTGTTAATAATAAATAATAAAATATAACATATCAGCATCAACAAACTCAAGATTTATTCTTTCACCATTATCTTTATTCTTTCACCATTAATCATTTTCAAACACTCACCGCAATGAACCAAAATGGTAAAAGTTGGCGCATTTGAGTAAAAACTCACATCACTAAAACGTTCTATTGCTTTTGTGTAGCAGCCACACAAGGATATGAGAAAAACTCATGAAGACAACATTTGAAAATTGATGTAAACTTTTTATGTAAAAAAAATAGCTGTCGCCAGGGAATTTTCTTTATTTTTTATTGGTTGTAAACTATCTTATTACCTGGCTCTACCACCCTGTTCCTCTCTGAATGGGCCGATTTCTCCTCCTCTCTCCTCGCAATCACCTCTAAACTCCTTTTTGTGAGTGATTTCAACATCTACCTTGACTCCTCAATCACGGCATCCAAACGCTTCGGTGACCTCTTCTCCTCGCTCTCCCTCTCCATTCTACCTTCTGTTCCCAATCACATGGCTGGATATACACTTGAGGCCTTCATCCGCACTGATCGCTCACTCTCCTCACCACTGATCACCCCACTCTCCTGGTTAGACCACTCACTCCTCTCATCTGGGTCCTCTCAGCCCTCTGACCACAACTCCCCAAGCCCTGTCAACCTCGTTCATGATAATCTGTCCGATGAAATGAGTGGCAGTTGCTGCCTTTGCCTCTATCTTCACCCCCCGCTCTCTCCACTACAGACACTACCTCTGACTCTGCTCTCATCAACCTTCATCTTGCCATTACCAATATCCTTGACATTCTTGCCCCAGTCATGAGGATCCACTTGAAACATGCCCCCAAACTTGTAGCCTTAAAACGCTAGTGCAGAGCTGCGTAACAGAAGTGGCAGACTTCAGGTTTACCCTCTGACATACTAGCCTGCCGCTTGCTCCAAAGAGAATATAGACTCTCCATCTGCACCAGGAAAAGGGCCCACATCCAGGCCCGCATCTCTGGTGCATCCAACACCACAGTGGACCTCTTTAAAATCTGCAGGGAGCTAGCCAACCATTCCGCAGTCTCCTCTCATGTCTACCCTCCCGGCCCTATGAAACACACTGGGCACACACTTCACTGTACATACTCAGGACATCCTGAGCACCCTTGCATCCCCCTACCCTCCCTGACACACCCCCATCTCCTATGGCCTCCCATCCTACCTCTGCCTTTCCCTCCTCCTGTCACACCTGATGAGGTCACCAGAGTTGTCTGCTCCATGAAGGTCTCCTCCAAACAGGTGTTCTCCTGTTCTTCCAGTACCATTAAGGGCAACATTGGGTCTCTTGCATCTGCACTTACTGATTTCTGCAACCACTCTTTTCCTACTGGATCTTTCTCCTCCTTCCTCAAGCATTTTTTTTGTGCATCCTAGCACTCTTTTGTGCGCCTCCTCCTGAAAAAACCTTTGTCACCCCTATTGCCCAGCAAAGTACCGCCCAATATCTATCACCCCCTTCCTCAAGAAACACTTGGAGAAGCTGGTCTTCCCCGAATTGACCCAGCACATTGAACTTGCTGGTCGCCTCCACGAACATCAATCTGGATTCCGAGCATCCAGAGGCATGGAATCTGCTCTTCTGAAAACCTGTGAGGAACTGCTTGCATCTGACGATTCCAACCCCCTAACTGTTCTCATTCTACTTGATCTCTCCCCTGCATTTGATACGGTCAACCACTCCATCCTCATAAAATGGCTCCATGACACCCTAGGTATCTCGGACTGGTTACTGGACTGGTTGTTCTCCTTCCTCAATAACTGTCTATCTCAAGTTATTTTGGGCTCTTCCACCTCCCCCACATCTATCTCCACCTCCGGTGTCCCCCAGGGCTCCAGCCTCTATTCTTGGCTCTTTAACACCAATCCTTCCCATTGGGTCTCCTGCTCCCTCTTTCATCCCCTCAATCTGGCCATCTTCTATGGCCTCTCCCCCTTCTTCATCTGAAGTCAGAAACCTGGGAGTCATTTTCGACTCCTCTCTTCCTCCTTTCTCCCTCACATTCTGGACCTTGCCAAGAAGTCCCACTTTCAACTCTACCTCCTCAAAGGAATTCCTCCTTTTCTTACTTTCTCCCAGAAGCTCAATGTCTCCAAAGCTCTGATCCTCTCTAGGCTAGACTACTGCAAAAGCCTCTTCCTTAACCTACTCTCTTCCTCTCTACAACCCCTCCAGCTAATCCAGAATAGGGCTGCAAGACATATCCTTCGCCTCAAACCCAGGGGCTGCATCTCTCCAGCCCTAAACACTCTCCATTGGCTCCCAGTTGCTGCAAGGATCAAATTCAAATCCCTATTCATCATCCATAAGGCTGTCTGGGGTGGGGGACCACACTATCTACAACTTTCTCTAACTTACTACTCTCCCTCTGCATCTTTACATTCCTCCGGCACCAGCTCTCTGTATCAAGCACTTTTTCCTCAGCAGGCTCCCTCCTGTGGAACAGGCTCCCCCCCCCTCTTCACCTTGAGCGGATCTCCTCAAATTCCAGAAGCTCCTCAAGACTCTCCTTTTCACCTCCTCCTTCCCTCCTTTGTTAAACCCCACAGTTGCTAAGATTGCTGCCCTGAGCCCTTATATGTCCTCTTGGGCCCTGGCCTTCCACACCCAATCGTCTTCAGCCTTAGTCTGCCCCCAGCACTTGCCTCGGCACCTATTGGCCTATGTCACCTCAGACTTGCACTTATTTATTGGCAGCTGACCACTCACCTAGGGACTTACAGCTGCACACTTGCAAGCACTTTGCTCCTGGTACATTTTGCACTTATCCCCCCAACACCTCGTCCCTTCTCTCTCAGCACTTGCACGTTCTGAATGCTGACAAGGCCTAGTAGTCCACCTCTATCTTTCATTGTTATATTTGACTTTCATTCCCATTCTCTCTCCCAGTTGCACTGTGGGCACTCTGAAACACAATTTACTTGTTGTATAAGCGCCTTACAAATGCACAATAAATAACATTTTAAATAATCTCTTGTACTGCTTTCATGTGAGATTTCAATTTCTGAGGAGTCTGATAAATGGATAACAGGACTTCCTATCTTTCCTCACAGATCTCCTTCCGCATTTCTAGGACATCTTGTGGTTCTCTTCCATAAAGAAGCTCAAAAGGAGAATATCTCAAGGAGGCTTGGGGAGTCTTCCTGTTGCAAAGAGGGTCCAGGGTATCATCACACCCCAATTCTTTCTGTTGGCCTCAACCAATTTCCTTAATATTCTTTTTAAGGTTTGGTTGCCGCATTGTATGAGACTGTCAGTCTAGGGATGATACACTGATGTCCTGACAGTTTTAATGTTTAATATCTTTTTTACCTCTTTCATCAGATGAGACATAAAGGTAGTACCTTGGACTGTTAAGATTTCCTTTAGAAATCCTACTCTGGAGAGGAATGGCAATAGGTGTTTAAAAATTAGTTGTATTGTATTGTTACGCAGAGGTAAGGCTTATCAATAATAAGTTGCATAGTCTGGGATGACAAAGCGATTTCCCAAATTCAAGGTCTTAACCCCTTAAGTGGCAGGCTATTATGCAAGTCTATGCAAAAAGGACAAGCCTACTCATCCTTGGCACTTAAGGGGTTAAGGACCTAATTGGGAAGAATAGGGAAGTAGGAAAACTGAACAATCGCTTTCTGGGACATTTGGGTTAGCAGAAGGTTTCTTCAATAGGGGAAACAGAGTTATCCATTTGAAGGAGGCAGGCAAGAGACCAGTGGGGAGAGAGGTTAAAGAGCAAAGCAAGATAAGGGCAGGTGATTGAGACTAAGGCATGGGTCAGCAAGCTGCGGCTTTCCAGATGGTTTGTATTATAACTTTCATGATCCCTTAGCACTGAAGGAGCAAGTTACTTACCTGTAACTGTTTTTCTCCAGCATGGGTCTGGCATGGATTCACATGCTCATGAATATTCCCCGTCGTCAGGCTGGGAATCCTCGGTAAAGAAAAATCAGTATCAGTTTCGTTTCTGATCTGTCTTTCGTAGTAGTAACCAATCACTGATCTCTGCGTCATACTCACCACAGCCAATGACTGCCATCTCCCTAAGCCCCGCCTCTGGCAGCCATCTTCAGATATTTGGTAGCACGTGAAGTGGCAGTATGACCAAGTGAAGAGCCGCAGAGGGGTAGGCGGGAGGGTTTGCATGTGAATCCATGCCAGACCCATGCTGGAGAACAACAGTTACAGGTAAGTAACTTGTTCCTTCTCCAGCATGGGGTTTGGCATGGATTCACATGCTCATGAATAAATGAATACATAGCAGTACACACATGCACAACCACGGGAGGTGGCAACAGGCTCAACATTAAGCAATACAACAACTCAACATTAAGCATCTCTTACGTTCTCACCAGGCTCACCTTAGGCGAACAGGTTGTGCAGCACTGCTTGGCCGACCCTGGACTCCTCCCTGGAATCCCGGTCGACGCAGTAGAATTTCGTGAAGGTGTGCGTCGACCTCCACGTAGCAGCCCTGCAGATGTCCAGCAGGGGCACACCAGATAGGAACGCCGTGGTAGCTGCGATCGCTCTGGTGGAATGGGCTCTCGGACGGCCGGGCAGCGGTCGGTTTGCCAACCGATGACAGTACATGATACAGCCGGAGAGCCTTCTCCTGACTGACAGACCCAAAGTTCACAAAAAGTTGTGACGTCTTCCGAAAACTCTTCGTGCGGTCCACGTAGAACTTCAGCGCTCTAGCCACATCCAGCGAGTGCAAAGTCCTTTCAGCCAGCGACAAATGCGACGGGAAGAAAACAGGCAACACCAAGGGTTCGTTGAGGTGGAAGTCCGACGGCACCTTGGGCATGAAGGAGGGGTGCGTCCTGAGCACTATCCTCATGTCGTGAAAAGTCAAGTACGGGGGCTTGCAGGAAAGGGCCTGGATCTCTCCCACTTGTTGTGCGGAGGTGATGGCCACAAGAAACGCTGTTTTCCACGACAAGAACTTCAACGGAGCTGAGTGCAGAGGCTCGAACGGAGGTCCCATGAGCTTGGTCAGCACCACGTTGAGCTCCCACGCCGGGGCCGGAGCCTTCACCGGCGGGAACGATCCGAACAGTCCCTTCATGAATTCTTTCACCAGACGATGAGACCACAAAGACGTCCGTCCCGTGGTTCTGGTGTATCGGGAGATCGCGGCAAGATGAATCTTGATGGAAGCGTGCGCCAGTCCAGCCTTGGCCAGCGTCAGTAAGTACGGCAGCTCTTGAGGAGCCGTAATCCGTAGTGGGTTAATCTTCTGTGCATGGCACCAGAGAACCTCTTCCATTTGTGTCCGTAGCATTTAAAAGTTGAGGACGCCCTGGCCTTTGCAAGAACCTCTCTGCAGTCGGCCGGTATGTTGTAACCTCCAAACTCTAACGCTGCAGGAGCCAGGCCTGCAAGTTCAGCGACTTCGGGTCGTGATGGAGGATGGCGCCTCCTTCCCTGGAGAGAAGATCCGCGTCCACTGGCAGCTTGACTGACGGGGACGCTGACAAGTCCAGAAGGTCCGGGAACCATATCTGCCTCGGCCACGCAGGTGCGACGAGGATCATCCTGCACTGTGACCTCTTGAGCTGGTTGATGAGCCGGATCAGCAACGGCAATGGAGGGAACGCGTATAGAAACAGGCCCTCCCAGGGGAACGAGAAAGCATCGCCCATGCTCCTCGGCTGGGGAAACCTGCTGGCGAACCTCCGGCACTTGGAGTTCGTCGCCAACAGATCGATCTGGGGAGTGCCCCACCGTCGGAAGAGGCGGTCCATCAGATCCTGTCGTAGTTCCCACTCGTGGCACGAGCGCAGCTCTCTGCTGAGCGAGTCGGCGATGGTGTTTTTTATTCCTGCCAGATGAAACGGCACCAGAAACATCCCTTGGGCGACGGCCCAAAGCCACAGATCCTGCACCTCCTTGGACAGGGCTGGGGATCTGGTACCACCCTGCTTCCTGATGTAGAACATGGTGGTGGTGTTGTCGGTGAAGATCCTCACCACCTTGCCCTTGAGGGATGGAAGAAAGTACCTGAGGGCCCAAAACACTGCCCGGAGCTCCAGAACCTTGATATGGAGGGACTTCTCCGTCGGAAGCCAAAGGCCTCTCGCGTGCAGATTTTCGGTGTGCGCTCCCCACCCTTCCAGGGAGGCATCCGTGGTCACTGTCTTCTGGTGGCCCGGGGTCTGGAAGTCCATGCCCGCCGTCAGACGCGCGCGGGTACCCCACCACCGGATCGCTCGTCGGAAGCTCTTGTCGAGTGTGATCCTGTCCTCGAAGCTGCCCGTCGTCTGAATCCAGCGAGCGTCCAGGAACTCCTGTAACGGTCGCATCCGAAGCCTGCACAGGCGGATGAGATAAATGCAAGAAGACATCATTCCGAGGAGGGATTTGATGGAGTTCACCCTGGCCGCGTGCGCAACCAGCATCCGCTGCACCTTGCCCAAGATGGCCCTCATCCTTTCCTCTGACGGAGAGGCCAGAAGCGCCACTGTGTCGAGTTTCGCTCCCAGAAACAGCGCGTCTTGCGCGGGCACCAGGTGGGACTTGGCGTAGTTTATGGAGAATCCCAGGTCCGTGAGTAGTTGGACGGTCCTCGCCGTGTGCTCCGCGGCGAGTTCCCTTGTCTTTGCTCGGATGAGCCAGTCGTCCAGGTAGGGGTAGACGTGGATCCCCTCCAGGCGCAGCCGCGCCGCCACCGGTGCAAGGCACTTGGTGAACACCCTGGGTGCCGACCTCAATCCGAAGGGAAGGGCTCTGAACTGGTAGTGATGCCCTTGGACCACGAATCTGAGAAACCTTCGGTGTCCCTTTAGGATGGGCATATGGAAGTAAGCATCCTCCAAATCCAACGACGACAGGAAATCGCTCTCCTCCAGCTGACCCAGGACGTGCTGGAGGGTGACCATCCGGAACTTCTGTGCCTTGATGAATTTGTTCAGTCGTCGTAGTTCCAGGATGGGACGCCATCCTCCTGTCTTCTTCTTCACGAGGAAGTATCTTGAGTAAACTCCGGAGCCCCGAAGCCTCTTTGGGACGAGCTTGATGGCGCCTTTACCTCCAAGAGAAGTTGAGGGACGTGATGTTCCTTCCTGACCACGGGGGGACGCGCGGGCACTTCTTTAGAAACTCGAGCGCGTGACCCTGGGCCAGGGCGTCCAGCACCCAACGGTCGGTGGAGATGGACTCCCACACGCTGACGAAGTTTGCCAGCCGGCCTCCCACTGGGGTGCTTCGGTGGGGGCCCAACCCCACGGCCGGTTCAGTCCTGCTTCGACGAGGCTTTGCCGCCTTGTCCTCCCTGGCGACGACGGCAGGGTCCGCCCGACTTGCCTCGTCCCCTGTAGGCTTCCTGTGACGTCGAACGGGCCGCTTGTCGATAGGTAGAAAATCCGCCGCCGGAACCTTTGGAGGCACCCTGCTTGCCTCCGGCGCTCCGAAATGGCGGCCGTCGTTGCTGGAGAACACCAGGAGCCCGGGCCATCTCCGTGTCCGTCTTGATGGCTTGTAGGGAATCGTCCACTTTTTTCCCAAACAGGTTGCTCCCGTCGAACGGCATGTCCAAGACTCTGGTCTGCACGTCCTGCCGGAAGTCCGTTGCCTTGAGCCATCCACGCCGTCTAAGGCACACGCTGTTGTCCAACTGGCGAAACCCAGTGTCAGCGATGTCCGTCGCTATCGTAATGGCGTGGTCCGACGCCACTTCTCCTTCCTGCAAGATCTCTAGGGCCTCCGCCCTCTTGTCGTCTGGTAGGAAGTCCAGCAGGGGGGCGATTTTGTACCACAACTCCCTGTCGTAGCGGGCTACGATAGCCAAGGCGTTGGCAGCCTTAATCGTCGTCGCTGCCGATGAGATGACTCTGCATCCCATCGTGTCCAATTTCTTTCCCTCGCCGTCCGGCGGGGAGGTTGACGTAGAGGCCGAAGCCCCCCCCGCTTTCTTCCTGGCCGCCGCAGAGACGACCGAGTCCGGTGTCGGCTGTGCCCGAAGGCACAAGGGGGCCGCGTCCGGGACCCGGTACTTCTTCTCATACCGATCCCTTCTCGCAGGCGTTGTGGATGGGTTCGAGCTCTACCGGGGTCTCTCCAGGAGCTTCGTCGGGTGCTCGACCTTCCTCTTACCCGAGCCATAGCGTTGGCTCGTGGTTGATGGCGCCGGGGAGGATGCACCCTGCCTGGCACCTGTAGAGCCCGACCGTTCGGCGCTCCCGGTGCCAGCGGACTCGCGGTGCTTGGCCTTCTGTTGGGCCCCCGTCGCCGGGGTGCCCTCAAAGGTCTTAGAAGACCGCTCTGACTTCTTCTTATTCTCGCCTGACGGGCTCTTCCCTTCCAGCCAGTTGGCGAAATGCAGATGGCGGTCCTTCATGGTCCGCTCCGACATATTGCGGCAAAATGCACAGTCCTTCTCCACGTGCGTCTTGTCCTCATGCAGGCAGTAGAGGCAAAGGGAGTGTTCGTCCTCCTTAAAGACATTCTGAAGCTGGCATCCAGGGCAGACCCTGAACAGCTTTCCGGGTGTCGAGCTTCCCTTCTCCTGGGCCATGTCCGAGATGGGCCTGAGAAACTTCTGGAGTCCTCCAAAAGCGTGGCTCGACGAAATCTTCACCCTTGAGGGGCGTAGAAGAATCCGACACGGGTCCCGGTTACCGGATAAAGAAATGGTGGAGCTTGAGGCTCTTTTGACCGAAAAAGAGAAAATGTTCCTATGAAAAAACGCGAAAAAAGCACTAAAGCTCGAGAGCAATAGCACAAGGATCCCAATACTGGAACGTGCAGTAAAAATCTGAAGATGGTTGCCAGAGGCGGGACTTAGGGAGATGGCAGTCATTGGCTGTGGTCAGTATGACGCAGAGATCAGTGATTGGTTACTACTACGAAAGACAGATCAGAAACGAAACTGATACTGATTTTTCATTACCGAGGATTCCCAGCCTGACGACGGGGAATATTCATGAGCATATGAATCCATGCCAGACCCCATGCTGGAGAATATGCTGACTAGGACTGATGGGAGTTGTAGTCCAAAACATCTAGCAAGGTGAAGGTTGCAGACCCCAGACCATTTTGTGCTGCAAAGGATGGATGCTTTACCATCCCCTAATGGACAGATTAGTTGAACGGTTTAACAAGACCCTTAAGACCATTCTTAGGAAATGATCAGACAAGGACGAATCCAAGTGGGGTCAGATGATTCTGTGGGCCTTATTTGCCATAGGAAAAACACCTCAAGCCTCCACTGGTTTCTCACCCTTAGAATTACTGTATGGGCGAGAAGCCAGAGATGTTTTAAACATGCTTCACAAAACATGGGAGGAACATATGACAGCTGTTCAATCCCTTGTACAAGACCACCTTTTATTTATTTTATTTATTGCACATTTGTTTGGTACCTATACACAAGTGTTTCCAGGCACTACAAGACAAGAAGGGGATGTGGGGGCCGGGGGACAAGAGAATAACAATTAAACAAAAGACGGTTATATTGGCATTGCAACAATCCTACCGTGCACATGCTTGAGAAGGTGGTAAGTGCAGGGGTTGAAGGGGTAGATGGGGAAGTGCAGGAGTGGGGAGCTGCCTGGGAAGGGGACTGGGAAGTGCTGGGGGGCCAAGAAGGCAAGTGCCGGGGAAAAAAGGAGAAAGGGAGGATGAGTGCAGTGGGCAGGGTGCACCAAGTTGGGTTATTCCAGGCAGGGGAGCCCAAGGGCAAGTGCTGGCAAAAAACTGGTGGGGATGGTCTGGCCCCTGTATGACTCTGAAGGGACCAGTCCCAAGTCGTAGCAGCAGAGGAAGAGCTTTACAGGAGAGAGAGAGGGAAGGGAGAGGAGAAAAGGAAAGTCTAGGAAAGTTTACGGAACTTTAGAAGATTCGACTCAAGTCGGAGGGGGGAAGGAAGGACATTCCAGAGGGAAGAGCTAGCCACAGAAAGGGATCTACCTCTGGCTTTCTAATTGGAGAAACGTTTGACCTGCAGAGAGTTGGAGCCAGGGGACTGAAGGACTCTGGTCGGAAGGTATTTATGGAGGGAAAAGTGGATGTAAAGAGGTCCCAGGCGGCCTTGTGGATGAAGCAGAGGGTCTTGAATTTGATCCTTGCGGTCATATTAAGCCAGTGGAAAGATTTTAGGACAAGGGAGATGTGGTCCCTGTACTTGAGGCCAAGGATAAGTCTTGCTGTCCTATTCTGGATTAGTTGGAAGATGCGAATGCAGGAAAGAGGCACCTTGAGGAAGGGGCTCTTGTAGTAGTCAAGTATAGAGAGAGCCATGCTCTGGAGACATTGAGCTTCTAGGGGAAGGTGCGGACAGGTAGCATGCCCCTGAGAAGGTGGAGCTGAAAGTTGGACTTCTTGGAAAGGTCTGTGATGTGTGGAGAGAAAGAGAGAGAGGAGTCAAAGATGATCTCAAGGTTTTTTGCCTCACAAGTGGGTTAGGGGATGGGACACAAGGAGTCTGGCCAGAGAGAGGGGGGAGAAACAAGGAGCAGGCATCCCAATGAGTAAGATACCTGTATTACTGGCATTAAGGCAGAAATCATTGGCAGAGCACCATGCCTGAATAGCAGTCAGGTATTCTGGTATGAGGGAAGAGGAGCTGGAGGTAGAAGATGGCAGCTTGACGGAGAGCTGTGTGCCATCTGCATAACATTGGACATTAGGTGAGAAAGTGGAGATCAGGTAGGCCAAAGGAGCCAGGTAGATGTTAAAGAGCCTTGGTAAAGCCCAAAGCCAACAAAAGGTGTCTTATGACAAGAAAATCTCCCTTTGGTCATTCTCCATCGGGCAAGAAGTCCTTGTACTTCTCCCTACCTCAGACAACAAGCTTATTTATAAATGGCATGGGCCATCTGAGGTGATGGACAAGACAGGACCGTGAAATTACTAGATCGCCCAAGCAGCCCGTCACCAAAAGACACAGATCAACCATGTAAACTTGTTGAAAGAGTGGAAGGAGAACATCTGAGTCTAATGTCATGGTGTTGTGTGATACGGGAAGAGGTAGGTAGTAACACTCTAATTCCCTCTGATATTGCTAACACTCAACAACAAGATCTCCTTGAGTTGTATGAACAATTCCCCGATGTTTTCCGTGAAGAGCCTGGCAGGATGAAAGGAATATATCATCATATCTGCACCCCTGCAGGCAAGGTAGTACATCTTAAACCATATCGACTACCTGAGGCTTGTAGAAATATGGTCATCAAAGAGGTAGAGAAAATGCTCCATGATAACAAAATTGAACCATCTACCAGTCCCTGGTCCTCTCCCATTGTACAAGTAGAAAAACCAGACCAACGTTTGAGGTTCTGTAGAGACATCCGAAAAAGGTGAACAACATCTCAGCCTTCAACGCCTATCCAATGCCTCGCATTGATGATCTTATCGATAAATTGGGTAGTGCCATCTATTTTTCCACCCTAGACAAGTCCCACTACATCAATCAGATAAAGACAAGACTGTCTTTGCCACCACGATAGGTTTATATCAGTTTATAGTCTTAGACTTCAGGTTGTATAGTGCCCCAGCGAATTTCCAAAGGTTGATGGATAAGATTCTCCAACCTTATTCGGAATTTTGCGGGGCATACAATGACGACATTGTCAACCACAGTCCAACCTGGGAAGACCATTTGTACCATCTATACACTGTAGTAAGAATCTTTTAAAAAGCGGGATTAACAGCCTGCCGTTAAATACCCAGGGTTTTTTGTCGGAAATGGAAGCGTTCAACCTCAAGAGGAAAAGGTTAGGGCTGTCGTAGAATCCCCTACACCCAAAACTAAAAAGGATTTAAGATCTTTCCTCGGGTTAATTGGGTATTATCAGAGAGTCAAACCTAACTTTTCCAGTAAAACTGCCAGACTGACCGACAAAGTAAGAAACACAGAACCCCAGAAACTTAAATGGGATGAAGAGGATGAAGTATGTTACCAGGCCCTCAAACAAATACTGTGTCAAAGCTCTATTCTCAAGGGAGCAGACTTTTCTAAAGACTTCAAAATTACAGACGGACACTTCTTTGACTGGTTTAGGTGCAGTATTATTCTCAAAACCATGACGAGCTACAACACCTCATTTAATATGCTAGTCAAAAACTATTTCCCCAGGGAAAATAACCATTCAGTGATCGAATTAGAAGCTTCAGAAATCAAATGGCCCATTATACATCTCAGATATTACTTATTAGGCCGAAAGTTTAGATTGATCACCAACCACTCCCCCGTATCATGGATCAGTCAACTGGATATATTCAGTGATCCTTTCTATAATATTTGGGCCATAATTCCATTTTGAAACGTAGTTAGATTTGTTGTTACGAAATTCCATAATAATATAATGCATTTGTCTCAGAAAGGTCAGGACTAGTGTCTGAAGTTGACTCTGTACTGCTAACGGAGTCTAATTCCCCCTCCTGCTCCTCCTCACCTGAAACAACAGCAGTGTCCTTACTCTGTCTTTCCTTTTTCTTTTTGTCTTTATGTCTTTGGCCGAAGAGAAAGGGTCTCCCTCGGTTGGAAGCCACTCTGCAGCCTATCAGGTGATGGCACGCAGAAGGGGCCCCCCTTCCGTAGGAGTCCGGACAAGAGGAAAAAGCCCACAGGCGGAAAAAACCTCTAGAGGATGGTAGACTTGAGGACAGCAGGGGTAAGTATGTTAATTGGATCCGGTTCCCAGAAGAAAGCAGAAATGGCAGGTGATAGCTCCGGTAAGTGAAGTCTGTGGGATCCAAATATTCCAAGTAAGTAGAAGAGTCCAGGTAATCCCCCGGAAGCAAAAAAAAAAACCCTGAAGAAAACTCCGGAGGAAGGCAGTACAAAAGAAGTAGGGTGAGAACCCCAGCGCAGGAACGGGCAAAGTAAACAGGAAGTGGAAGAAACAAGGAAGGCAAGGAAAGGAAGGGAAAAAGAAAATAGCTGCAGAAAGCTATGGACGAGGCGAATGGGAGAAACAGGACAGCCACGAAAAAAAGGAAGCGGTAGGCAGCGAGCAAGGAAAAAGAGCGAGAGGTCAGAAAGGGGGGAAAAACAAGAGCAGACTACGAGCGAAGCGTCAGACTCACGAAGGGACGCAGTGAGTTGCAACGCACGCCAAACAGGAAGGGAGGGGTTTAAGAGCAGGATGGGGAAAAGACTAGACTTGCAACCAGACCAGGAAGTACACTAGCGGTGATGAAAGTGTCACGCACCCGAACCAGGAAGGAAACTACCGGCGATACCGTGGCCCGCGGGGCCAGAGACGGCAGGTAACACGGCGCGTGACAGTATGCCCCCCTCCCAAGGAGATACCACCTGGCTTACCGGGATGGCATCGATGAAATTTCCACACCAAGATGGGGGCATGAACATGAGAAGCTGGTTCCCAAGAGTCCTCAGTGTGGCGGAAACCCTTCCAATGAATGAGGTCTTCCAACCTGCCACTTCTATACCTGGAATATTGAAGAGAAGCCACCTCGTATTCTTCAGAGCAGACTTCTTTGGGAGGCTTAGTGGTCTGGTGGGGCCGAGTGAAGGGATCTGCTATGCATTCCTTAAGCAATGAGGAATGAAACACTGGATGGATATGTTTCATGTGTGCAGGTAAATTCAATCTGTAGGCTACCGGATTTATTCGTCTGGAAATAGTAAAGGGACCCAAGAAACGTGGAGATAACTTCGATCTCCTCAGCCAACGAGGTAAATATTTCGTGGAGAGCCATACTCTAGTACCCTCCTGCCATAAAGGAAACTGTAGTCGGTGGGGATTGGCCTGGTTGCAGTATCGGCGACGAGTGTCAGAAAGACTCTGGTAGGCTATTTTGTGAGCTTCAGTGATTTTGACCAGTAACTCGTCCACAGAAGGAATAGAGGTGGCTTGTAGATTGCCCGGTAAAAGGACTTGGGGATGAATTCCGTAGGAACAGAAAAAAGGGCTGAGAGAGGTGGCAGTGTAACTGATGTTATTATATGAAAATTCCGCCAAGGGTAGTAATGAAACCCAGTTATCTTGTTGGTGATTTATAAAACATCGAAGGTATTGTTCTAGAGAGGCGTTCAGCCTCTCGGTCTGTCCGTTCGTCTGGGGGTGAAACCCTGATGATAATGTCCTTTGTATATCCAGTTTGGTGCAGAGAGTCTTCCAAAAAAGTGAAGTATATTGACTCCCTCGGTCAGAAATTATCTTGGCAGGGAGACCATGCAGACGGAATATATCCCGGATGAATATATTGGCCATTTCGGTTGCAGTCGGTACACCAGTTAAGGGGGTAAAATGGGCCATTTTCGTGAATGAGTCAACAGTAACCATTACACAGGTACATCCTTCAGATGGTGGTAATTCGACTATAAAGTCTGTGGATATCGTATTCCAAGGCCTCTCAGGAATAGGGTTGTGTTGTAAAAGGCCTATAGGTTTCTTGGTGTGGTACTTAGACCTACAGCAGATGGGGCAAAACTGTACGTAACTTTGGGCCTCTTTCTGCATTCCAGGCCACCAAAAATGTCGTTGGAGCAGCTCAATAGTGTTGGCGACCTGCCACAGGGCTGTCATGGCACCACTGAAGGGCCTTTCATCTGGTAGATGAATCGGGCAAAAATGACCTCTGCTTCCAAAAGTACAGACCATCTTTGTGGGTAATCTGATCTTGGGTAACTGCAAAAGGTAAGAGGGAACCGGAAACTGTAGCTTCTTTTACTTCTTGAAGAAAAGAAGAGACCATACTGATCACCTTTCTAGGATCAAACATGTATTCTGGCGTGTTATCCGGAACGTTACCCTGGATAGGTATCCGTGAGAGGGCATCTGCCAGGACATTCCTTGTTCCCGGTAGATAAGTGATGATAAATTCAAATTGGGAGAAAAAATGTGCCCGTCTGGCTTGCCTGGAATTAACACACTCCATCTGCTGTAATACTTTTAAATTCTTGTGATCTGTTCTAATGGTAAATGGACGGATGGACCCTTGGAGTGGATGGCGCCATTCCTCACATGCCGTCTTGATCGCCAATAATTCTTTCTAAAGAACAGAATAATTTTTTTGACTAGGTGTCAGAGTCTTTGATAGGTAAGCTATGGGATGTTCCAAACCGTTATGCTCCTGCAAAAGAACTGCGCCTAGAGCGGCTGCTAAAGCATCTGTCTCTACAATGAATGGTAGGGTCTGGTCGGGCTGTCGTAGGACAGGTGCTGAACAGAAGGCATGGTTTAGCTGTTCGAAAGCTTGATTGGCTTGTTCTGTCCAAACAAACGGGGTAGAACCTTTTTTTAGAAGAGCAGTGATGGGCAAAACAGTCCTGGAAAATTCCGAAATGAACTTCCGATAGAAATTACTTAGTCCCAAATATCTCTGGATATCTTTTACAGAAGTGGGAATCTGCCACTCCAGGATAGAAGTGACCTTTCTGGGGTCCATCTGTATATCCTCACGGGACAGAAGAAAACCCAGGTACGGAAATGTGGAGGCCTGAAAAACGCACTTGTTGGGGTTGACTAAGAGGTGGTGTTCTTGTAAACATTGGACCACGTGCCGGAGATGGGATCGGTGATTAGCCTCGGAAGTGGAAAAAACCAGGATATCGTCAAGATAAATGATGGTATTGAGAAAAAGTAGATCTGAGAATATGCGGTCCATAAATCTTTGAAACGCCGCCGGGGCGTTGACAAGGCCAAATGGCATGACCCGATATTCAAATAGTCCGTACGGGGTACGGAAAGCAGTCTTCCACTCATCCCCCGCACGGACCCATAACAGATGGTATGCTCTTCGGAGATCCAGTTTGGAAAAGATTACCGCTCCTTGTACTGCTTCTAATACACCCTTTACCAGTGGCGTGGGATATCGGTCCTGAATGGTGACACTGTTGAGACCACGGAAGTCGATGCAAGGACGGAGTTCTTGGGAGTCCTTCTTAGGAACAAAAAATAAAGAGGCCCCTGCTGGAGAACGGGACGGTTGAATCAGGCCATTTTGAAGGTTTTCGTCCAAATATTTCCGTAAGAATTCCTTTTCCTTGAGTGAAAGGGAAAACATCCTACCAAATGGGACTAAGGCATCTGGAATCAGATCGATGGAGCAATCCTCCGGCCAGTGAGGGGGCAAAGCTTGTGGGCCTTCACTAAAGAATACTTCCTTGAAATCTTCTAGAAATGCTGGAATGGGGAGTATTTCTGAAGCAGAGCGAACCTTAGGCTCTGCAGTGGTTATGTCTACCTTAGCGAAATTTTTCTTCTGGAGGCATGTCTGACTACAGTAGTCAGAGGAAAAGGCCATCTGATTTTTCATCCAACCTATGGCCGGGTTGTGTTTCCTGAGTCAGGTAATGCCCAGTATAACTGGAAAATGTGCCACCTTGATGAGGTCGAATTGAATAGTTTCTGTATGATGGGTGATAGTCATAACCAAAGAAATGGTGGAGTGAGTGATAAGACCAGAACACAGGGGCTTACCGTCCACTCCCTCCACCTTTTGCTTTTCATCCTTTTCCAGTGTCTCGATGCCCATACGCTTAGCCCAGGAGAAGTCCATGAAACAGCCAGCTACTCCGCAGTCTACTAGGGCTAACACTTCTAGCTTTTCTTTATTGGAAAGGAGCTGTATACCCATCACCATGAGTCGGTTGTCATCAGACGGCAGTGTGGTAGTTACGGACAGAGACACATAGGGGCTTATTGGTATACCTCAGAGACCTGCCCCTTCTAATTCTGAGGTCGATCATTTCCCGAACGTCTGGGGGGAACTAGAGGGCAGTCCCGCAGTATGTGCTTTTCGGAACCACAGGACATAAAAAGGTTGTTATCCTTTCTTCTCTTTCTTTCTTCACCGCTTAAAGGGCCTCTCATGGTTCCGAACTGCATAGGTTCCTCTTGTACCGTGGAAGGAGAGGAGGGGCTAGGAGCAGGGGATTCTAGCCGGATTGGCATTCCTCGGTTCTTGCAACGCTCGGAAAGTCTTTCACTAAGACGGAAATCGATCTGGAGCACAGTGGAAATCAAATCGGAAAGGGTTGCTGGTCTTGGAGATCGTGCCAGCTCATCTTGGAGTTCTTCTTTAAGGCCCCTGCGAAATATTGCATATTGAGCTGTGTCTGGCCATCCGGTTTCCGTGGCTATTCGTTTGAATTGAGCAATATATGTTAATAGATCTGTAGAGCTCTGTCGTATATCTAACAGCTCTTCACTGGCAACCTGAGCTGCCTCTTGTCTTTCAAAGGCGGCGGCCTTGAACTGGGCGGTGAAGGCGCCATAGTCCTGAAGCAAAGGACTACCGTTGGTAACCAGAGGAGCCGCCCAAGCCAATGCATTGCCCGTAAGGTTCGAGATTAAGAAACCTATATGAGCCTGATCAGAAACATAAGTCTGCGGACGAAAGGTAAAGTGAATTATACAGGCTTTCATGAAGTCTTTAAATTTCCGGGGGGAACCATCAAACTTTCCGGAAGTAAGCGGCATTGGGGGTAACTCTGTTCGTTGTTCCCAAGCAGCCATAGCTTGGCGAAGATTGCCATTTTCGTTTTTCAGAGCTTGGACTTCTTGGGTTAGGTTCTGTACAGCGTTAACTACCTCCTGTAACTGTTCTGCGGTGGCCATCGTGATACTCTCTTGGTGGCGTTGCAATCTCTCAGAAAGGTCAGGACTAGTGTCTGAAGTTGACTCTGTACTGCTAACGGAGTCTAATTCCCCCTCCTCACCTGAAACAACAGCGGTGTCCTTACTCCGTCTTTCCTTTTTCTTTTTGTCTTTATGTCTTCGGTCGAAGAGAAAGGGTCTCCCTCGGTTGGAAGCCACTCTGCAGCCTATCACGTGATGGCATGCAGAAGGGGCCCCGTTCCGTAGGAGTCCGGACAAGAGGAAAAAGCCCGCAGGCGGAAAAAACCTATTGAGGATGGTAGACTCGAGGACAGCAGGGGTAAGTATGTTAATTTGATCCGGTTCCCAGAAGAAAGCAGAAATGGCAGGCGATAGCTCCGGTAAGTGAAGTCTGTAGGATCCAAGTATTCCAGGTAAGTAGGAGTGTCCAGGTAATCCTCCGGAAGCAAAGAAAACCCGTGAAGAAAACTCCGGAGGAAGGCAGTACAAAAGAAGTAGGGTGAGAACCCCAGCGCAGGAACGGGCAAATTAAACAGGAAGTGGAAGAAACAAGGAAGGCAAGGAAAGGAAGGGAAAAAGAAAATAGCTGCAGAAAGCTATGGACGACGCGAATGGGAGAAACAGGAATGCCACAGAAAAAAGGAAGCGGCAGGCAGCGAGCAAGGAAAAAGAGCGAGAGGTCAGAAAGGGGGGAAAAACAAGAGCGGACTACGAGCGAAGCGTCAGACTCACTAAGGGACGTAGTGAGTTGCAACGCAACGCCAAACAGGAAGGGAGGGGTTTAAGAGCAGGAAGGGGAAAAGACTAGACCTGCACCTGGACCAGGAAGTACACTAGCGGTGATGAAAGTGTCACGCACCCGAACCAGGAAGGAAACTACCGGCGAAACCGTGGCCCGCGGGGCCAGAGATGCCAGGTAACTCGGCGCGTGACAATTTGCAAATGGTGATCCTCAGAAAATTTAATAATGCATTTAGTGAAGCCCTATGCCTCTTTCAATGTGGTCCAATAGAATCAAGTGGTCAGCATAACAGAAATTTGAAGCATGACTGGTTCTTAATCTTGGGGGGACCAAGTTAGCATTCGTTTGATAGGACTGAACATCCACCAGGTAAAAGTTAAAAATGGAAAGAGTCAAAATACAGTCCTGGTTTAGTCTCTAACAACTTTCAATTTGTTTTGTACAATTCCCCCTGGAGTCCATTCTAATTTGGACCTTAGTTTTCTCATGCAGGCCGGTTCAGCATCTCAGCCATTTTATGTCTATGCTTAATTTTAACAATTTCTTGCATAGGATTGCCTCTGACTCCTGCCCTCCATATTAATGCATTCAGTGCCATGAGATTGTGATTTGTTGTAATAATTTCTTGAAACCAATTTGCTCAAGGTGCGTTGGGTCCGAAGGATGCGACAGACTAGGGTTCACCATGTTTCAAATGTGTTCATTGAAATTAAAGAGAAACGTCCTAACTTTCCCTAATCTAAGGGTAGTCCTACCTAAAAAAGTAGAACTAGGGTGCTCGTCATCAGTGTGCACATCCAAAACAAACGTCTGTCCTCAGTCCTAAATCAAACCTATACTGACCCTACCACTAATTCAAAACAACTAAAGACCAGGAGTGTGATTTTGCAGAATGGAAATGAATGCCAGCACCATACTTAACCCTGCCTCTCCCCTTAACATGAGCAATGCCTCAGTATCCATGTCAGACACCTTACCTCACTATGACCCCATGGCACTCACACAATTCCGGCCTTGACTGACCTTGTACCAACCTTATCATGCAAACACTCTAGTAAATGACACCAAAACCCTCTCACCATCTTTATGGATCCAACGCTATGCCTCCATACCAACACCTAATCAACCGTGTACCTGAACCACCAAACATGGCAGATTAGGATCTAGATTTAAACCATACTACCAACCTCAACTGCCCTCAACCAAACCCTCAACTAGGACTACAACCACTAAAACACTAAATACCACCACAAACTCTAACTTGTCCCCTTCGATGATAACCTTATCTGGCCCAAACAAGCCTAACATCAATACTACCCCAATCAAAGGTGCTACAATCAATGCTAGATCAACTGGACTTCGTTGCCATAGCAGAAACCTGGCTGTATGCCACAGCAGGCCCCTCACTTGCCTTAGCCATCCCAGACAGCTATACGATTACCAGACTGGACAGAGAAACTTCCGAAGGCGGTGGCATCGCCGTCATAGGTAAAACTGACCTTGGACTAAGAGCCATACGCCACCACACTCTCCCATCTGCTGAACTCTTCTCTCTAAAATTCCCTCTCAGCCTCTTGCACCTTAAAAATCCACCTGGTTTACAGAACAACTGGACCTATATCCTCTTTTGAAGATAACATACTACAACTCCTTGCCGCTGATACTAAACTCAGCTCCCAAATCCTTATACTGGACGACCTCAATCTGGGCTTCATCGACCCTGACTACACTGTGGCCATGTCCGTAGCCAACTCTATCTCAGAACCAGGATTCTCCCACCGCATCAACAAACCCACGCACAACAAAGGTAGAATCCTTGATTGGGTTGCTGACCTCAACTGAAAAACTAATATCATATCCAACTCACCTCACGCTTGGACAGACCATCACTCAATACTGTTCACCATACAATCTTGCTTGCAACCGAACTTAGCTAAAGTCATAGCTCCTCCAGCTCTAACAAAAAAACAAAAAAAAAACATTACTCTAAAAAACATACTTCCTCTCCTTCAACCTATCTTAAATCTTACTAACACTGAAACGGAGCCGGCCTCCTTAGTGGACCTTTACAACCAAACGCTGCACGGAGCCATTGCGCCATAAAATCTAGGAAAGCCAAGACCCAAGCTCACCTTAACAACTGGTTCACCTAGCCACAAAATCCTATGTGACAACAAAAGAAAGGCTGAATCTGACTGGATTAATCACCCCACAACCTCCAACAGAGACACCTTCCTAGAAATCACTAAGGAATATAAGATGGCCATTCTACAAACCAAAAGTGAAACCTTCAACAATAGGATAACTAACGCCAAATCTGGTTCCAAAGAATTATTCAAAATTCTGAGAGAATTGGAATCACCTATCCCCCCCATTGACACTTGCGTCAAAGACAAGACCTGGTGCTCCAAAATACAATCAGCCCTACTAGACAAAATATAGCTGCTACAGACTAAAATTGAAATGAAAAAACTTAACATCTCCTCTGACTCTAGCCTTCCTAAGCCCCAAAGTTCAATGGATACACAATGCAATGCAACCCCTTCAAATTCTCACCCCCATCCATCCCAGAAGTAGAAAACATCATCCTTGGCCTTAAACCATCTAATATCATTAAAGAAGCATCGAAACCAGTACAGTACCCACCAACCTAAAAGGTGCCTGGGTCCTCCGACTCCTTAAAAAGCCTAACCTAGACCCTAACACCCCTACCAACTACAGATCCATCACAACAGTGCCATTCCTGCCTAAAATCCTGGACAGGGCAGCCTCTCTGCAAATACAGGCTCACCTCGAAACAAATAACCTCCTCAGCCTCAGACAATCCTGGTTTAGGCCCAGACATGGCACGAAAACTGCACTAATAGACCTTAAAACACAGATCGAGGACCAAAAAGCTAAAGGCAACATAACTCTCCTCCTGCTGCTAGACTTATCAGCCATGTTCGACTTCGTCAGCCACAAAGACTTCTGCAACCACCTCACCTCCTCAGCCCACTTCTATGAAAAAGCCACTGCCTGGATACAATAATTTCTAGACAAAAGGACAATGAGAGTCTTGTCTCCCTCAGCTGGGGCCGACCCAGCACCAATAACATGTGGAGTACCACAGGGTCCTGCCTGTCACCGACACTCTGTAATATATTCACCAAGCCACTGTTTGATAATCTGGATCACCTGGGTGTCACGTACACGAACTATGCAGATGACACCCAGTCCTCATCCCAATCTCTGGCAAACTACAACAATTACTTCACAACACTGAACAAAATCTACCTCATCATTCAGGGATGGATGGCTTTACATGGCCTCTGCTCCATTGCTGAAAAGACCAAACTGTTACTGTCTGGCTCCCAAGCCAACCTAAACAAACTAGACATCATTTAACTCATTTCCCTTAGACGGCATAATCATCCCAGTCTCCAAAAATGTCAAAACACTTGGCATCTATCTTGACTCTACGCTAACCTTGACAAAACAAGTGAACGCTACAGCCTCAGCCACAGTGTACACTTGTAAACTAATAAACTCATGCAGACCTTTCCTCTCTCCAGCAAGCTGCTTTACTCTAGCTAGAGCACTTATACTATCCAAAAGGGATTACTGTAACACGCTCTACCTGGGGACCAGCAAACGCAACCTAAACAAACTCCAGGTCCTTCAAAATAACGCCCTTAGAGTGGCCTCCAACCTACCTAGAGCACACCATATCTCTAAAGCCAGACCTAACTCTCGTTGGCTACCAATGACAAACAGAATTTCGCTCAAAACCTTGACCCTGACACACAAATGCATAACCAACTCACCACTCGACTACCTGGTGTGCAAATTCACCAAAAGGCAATCCAACCGACCTACCAGATCAGATCAATTGAACTCTCTCTTAATCCCGAGGTACAACAACCAAAAATCCAGCGGCAGCAGCTTCCCTGCCCTCGCCTCCAAATTATGGAACTCTATACCTACTAACCTAAAATCTGAACCTTCATTCACATTATTTAAAACTAAAACCAAAAACTGGCATGCCTCTCAGGAAGCTAGCTAGCCCCCGAACAAACAGCACCCTCTACTGTATATAACTGTATTTTGCGCATGTAATTTCTGTGCTGTGTAACCTGCTTACCTTCTCCTTACCTCTTAATGCCTCAATGTAATGTCTTAATGTATATATCTTACCTTTTGCTTTATGTATGTACTCTTCCACTGTAACCACTGCACTAATGTAACCAAAATAATGCGCCCAGATGCCTGAGGGCTTGGTGCACAATACAAATAAATACATACAAATACAAAGTAGGGTTCGGCTATCTTTTCCACAAGTTGTTCAGTTCTTTTATAGGATTTTTCCAAGTCCTGTTGCATAATCCTTTTAGATTCCTTAAAGTTCATTCTACAGGAGTATTGACCCCCTAACTTCCTCATGGTATTGATCCTCTAAGGAATCTCTCTTGCTCCTCTTACTCCTTTAGTATTATACATTCCTCAAGGTTGTTGTCATGATGCCTACCTCTAAGGAGCCAGGCCGGGCCCAGCAACCCCAGAGGCAGACATCATTTTCCCCAGGGAAGTCTCAGCGGGCCCAAGTCGGGGCCCTTTGGACTCAGTCCTGGCGCCTTAGGCGCCAGGCTCATAGCGGACCCCAGTCCTGGCGCCTTAGGCGCCAGGCTCATAGAAGAGGATATGTGTTTAAGTGCTTGGGTGCACACTTACCTGATGCAGACCTTGCTGCTTCATCCAGGCCCTCTTGAGGCCTGAATGGGACTACTTAACCTGTAGGACTACTTCACCACCCGGGTGTGGTCGGGGAAGGATACATACCTGATTGGTGGAAGGATACATACCAGGAACTTCTTCCAAGGCTATTTAAACCCCACCCGAACAGCCACACATGCTTCGCGTTGTTCTGCACCTAGCAGCTGGAGGCTCACCGTGTCAGCTCCTGCATCCTGACTTCAGCCACGCCTTCCAGCACCCTGGAACACCTGCAAGGGGAGAAAGGAAGAGAATAGGAGAAGAAAAGCCCTTACCTGCTAAATCTGCATTCCGGAGTCATTTCTCCAACGGCCCAGAAAAGGAAGACATCATTTTAAAGGCATTTCGTTTCGATCGCTGCAGCGCTGCATTTTACTCAACTTTGCAAGGCGCTTCCATCTTCAGCAGCGATCTTCTGGATTCAGCTACGCCCCGCCGCCTAGAGGAAAAAAGACAAGAACAAAGGTGAGAGGGAGAAAAGGAATAAGGAAAGCTCAGTTTCCTTTTAAGTCTTACCTGTTGGATTATTCCTACTGCATTTCGGGTCCTGCCGCTTCCTGGCATCTCCGGACCCCGGCCCCTATGGGGAAAAAAGACAAAGACATTGAATGAGCGAATGCAAAGACATTACCTGAGCGCTCATCCAGAACTGTTTCGCTTCGGGTCGGCGCCATATCTCCGGCACTCCGAACCCCGGCCCCTAAGGGGAAAAAGACATAAGCATTAGCGCTTGCTGCAATTAGACAACGAACATTATTATTAAGCTTGAACTTTTGAACAGAACTTTTACAGCGCCTTACCTGAACAGTCAAGCTTACCTGAACTCCCATCAATCCTCAATCCAGTGAAGTAACTGGGTTTCAACGCGCCCCTGCATCAGAAGCAGGATGGAGAGCTCATCCTTCCAAACCCTAAGGTGAGGCTTCACAGGGAATCGTGGAGGAGGTATCGTGGAGGGTTGGAAGGGAGTGGGAGGCTTGAGCATTGTTCCACAGTTGGTAATACTCCCTTTTCACGCACAGGAGGGTATCCAACGAGCCAGGGAAGCCAGAATAGAGGGGCCCTTCCTGTCCATCTTCAGAGTTCTGCGCCTTCGACGCCGCGCCTCCGTGGGAACCAGGTGAGCGTTACAGAACGCGAAGCCTTACCACAATTTCCCACCTGGGCGCTATGGAGACTTCCGAGACAGATCAGCTGGCCCATCTTTTAGGGGAATTACGGGCAGAAGTGCACTCAGCCCGCCAGGAGACTAATGCTCTCAGAAGGGAACTAATCCTATCCAAGGAAAGAACTGATGATCTGGCCAAAAGGTTATTGCAGGGCCAGGCAGAGCACACTCCTTTACCTGTTTCCGGAGATATTTCTACAACAATGGGTTCGAATAACCCGGTACAAATCAATCTACCTGGACACATGCCTTTGGCCCCGCCGGAACGTTTTGCGGGGGATCCCAAGAAATATGCCGTTTTTATGAACCAATGCCGTTTACACTTTTTATGCAGGCCCGGGGCCTTCCACAACGACCAGACCAAAGTAGCCTTTGTACTATCTTACCTCAGTGGCTGTGCTGCCGATTGGTCTATTCCATTGGTAAATCAGGATGATCCCATTCTCCGGGATTTCCAGGGCTTCCAGGCCAGCATGGAAAGATTGTTCGCTCGACACTCGCAGGGACAGGCCCTTGACAACGAACTGCTATCCTTACGACAAGGTAATCAGGATCTTTTGTCCTATATCGCCACCTTTAATAGACTAGTTGTGGAAACCGGATGGCCTGAAAATAAAAGGATCACATTGTTTCATCGAGGCCTGCGCGGAGAGCTTAAAGATGTTATAGCTCAGATAGTAGATCCACCCCAGGCCTGCGCAGACTACATAGACTTAGTGGTTCAACTTGATCACATACTTCAAAATAGAAAAGCAGATCGGCTCAAGTATGAAACCAGAGTACCTATCAAGACCCACGTTAACTCCAAGAGTACTGACGTTTCCGAACCTATGCAAATTGGTAGTGTTAAAGGACCATTAATGCAGAAGGAACGAGAGAGAAGGCGACAAATGCAACTTTGTCTGTATTGCTGAACTTCCGGTCACTTTCTTCAAAGTTGTCCAGTTAAACCACCCAAGAAGGTGGTTGGAGCCACTGATAACGAGTTATTGACACCTGGTTCGGGAAACGACCTAGCCCGACAAGCGTAGGGGTCCGCTTGCCGAGCTTGAAAACAAACTCTTTGACCTTGCATTTTGTCATGCCAATGGTGCTTGTGAACCCAAAACAGCCTCAGCAGTTGCATGCTATAAAAGCATACATAGACAGTGGAGCTATTGTAAATTACATAGACCGTGAATTGGCTTCCAGGATTAAGCTTCCTCTCCGCCCGAAACTAACCCAAGATGTAATTACTACAGTTGATGGAACCGAAATAGCCTCAGGGCCTGTAACGCATTCCACAGTTGAAATCACTCTGGTGGGTCAGGACGGACATCGGGAAGCAATCGTGTTTGATGTGATCAAGGCCCCACAATTTCAAGTACTTCTTGGAATCCCTTGGTTAGAAACACATAATCCGAGAATAGACTGGCGAGCAAAGAAGATAACTTTTCCGGATTGTGAACCAACCTGTTACCCAAGGAATCCAGCTATGGGTCTAGCCTCTGTAACTTCCACCCCTGTACAGCTACCATCTGAATACCAAGAATTCCAAGACGTTTTTCAGAAAGAGCAGGCTAACACCTTACCTCCCCATCGAACTTACGATTGCCAAATCGACTTGGTACCCAATGCACAACTACCTTGCAGTAGGATTTATGCTCTTACTGAACCTGAGAACCTGCATTTGCGCCAGTATTTGGATCAATACCTGGCCAATGGTTTCATTCGCCCATCAAAGTCACCAGTCTCTTCCGCTTTGTTCTTCGTACCTAAAAAGGAAGGAGACCTTAGGGCCTGTATTGACTACCGCGCCCTAAATCAGATAACGATTAAGAATCGTTACCCTTTGCCCCTGATACCTGAGCTTATCGACCAAGTAAAAGATGCTCGTGTGTACACCAAGCTAGATCTCCGAGGATCTTACCACCTGGTACGTATAAAAGAGGGCGACGAGTGGAAGACTGCATTCCGCACCAAATTTGGGCTCTTCGAATATCAAGTAATGCCCTTCGGTTTGTGCAACGCACCTGCCGCCTTTCAGTACTTCATGAATGATGTTCTTCGGCAACTTATCGATGTTTGTGTCATCGTTTATATTGACGACATCCTGGTGCATTCCTCCTCAGAATCTGATCACAGAAACCATGTTAGGGCAATTCTTGAGAAATTGCGCCAGCACAAATTATTTGCCAAGCTCGAAAAATGCGTTTTTCATACCACAGAAGTGGAGTTTCTCGGATTCATCCTGACACCTCAAGGAATCCGAATGGACTCGCGGAAAGTGGACGCCATTCTCAAATGGCCATCTCCTAGCTCTGTGAAGGGAGTGCAAAGCATGCTTGGCTTTGCCAATTTCTATCGAAGGTTCATCCCGGAATTTTCTCGAACTGTTCAACCCATCACAGCTCTCCTAAAGAAAAATAAATGCTTTGAATGGACTCTTGAGGCTGAACAAGCCTTTCAGGACCTGAAAACCAAATTCACCTCTGCACCTGTATTGAAGCACCCGCGCCCAGATCTCCCTTACATCGTGGAAACCGATGCATCCAGTTCGGCCATGGGAGCTGTCCTGTCGCAAAGAGACCCAGAAACTAACCAACTACACCCTGTAGCCTTTTGGTCCAGAAAATTCTCTCCACCTGAACTCAATTACGCAATTACCGACAAAGAACTACTGGCTATTAAATCAGCTTTCAAGGCTTGGCGTCACTATCTTCTCGGTGCAAGACACACCATCACCGTAATTATGGACCACAGAAATTTGCAGTATTTAAAGACGGCCAAAGCTCAATCTTCGCGACAACTCCGATGGGCTTTATTCTTTGCGGAATTTGATTTTGTAATTACCTATCGCCCTGGCTGCAAGAATGGTAAGGCAGATGCCTTATCCCGGATAGGCATGGAAGAACCCAATTCGAGTTTAGAACCTGTGCCAATCATACCGGAACAAAGAATTCTGGGCTTGACTTCATTGCAAACCATTGAGGACATCCAAGCCCAAGTAAAACAGCTTTTTGACTCTTCTGCCTTACTGGAATGGAGTCAAAAGGGTCCTCACTACACAGTTAAGGATGATTTGCCCTACTTCCAAGAGCGGCTATTTCTGCCAAGTAAAGAATTGCAGGAACTTGTCATTACCCGTCATCATGAATCATTAATGGAAGGACACCCCGGTATCGCGAAAACAGAAGAAAAGATCAAACGCCACTTCTGGTGGCCTTCTTGGAGAAAAGACATGAAGTCATTTGTGTTGTCTTGCGGAATCTGTGCCCAAAATAAGAGTCAAAAGAAAAGGCCAGCCGGCCTACTTCAACCTTTGGACATTCCACCAGCACCTTGGCACACCTTGTCAATGGACTTTATAACTGACCTGCCTCCTTGTGGTGGTTACAACACGATTCTCGTAATAGTGGATCTATTCTCCAAAATGGCCCATTTTATCACTTTAAAAGGATTGCCGTCAGCTTCCACCTTGGCCAAGGAATTTATGGAAAATATAGTGCGGTTGCATGGTTTCCCTCCATATTAGTCTCAGACCGTGGAAGTCAATTTATCTCCCACTTTTGGAAGAAATGTTGCCAACTAGCACAAATAGACGTGCGGTTATCCACCAGCCACCATCCCCAGACCGACGGACAAACCGAGAGAACCAATCAGACTCTCGAGCAATATCTGCGGTGCATGTTACACCAATCCGAGTTGAATTGGAAGGACATCCTTTGGATTGCAGAATATGCATACAACAATTCAGTGCATTCTGGAACCGGACAGACTCCTTTTTATACCCTGTATGGTCACCATCCTCGGACCTCTGACCTAGATCCACCTCTGACCCTGGAGATGCCTGCAGTAAATCACCTACATTCCACAATAACCCAAGCCTTCAAAGAAGCTATAACCCACTTACAGCAAGCCAAGAAAAAGTATAAAGAAAACGCTGATTTGCACCGAAGTAAAACTCCTCCTTACCAAGTAGGAGATCAGGTATGGCTAGCAACTAAACATCTACCCCTCAAGGGTCAGCAAACTTTTAATCCCAGATTCATTGGGCCTTACCCCATCAAAGCTATTATCAACCCAGTGGCCTTTAAACTCGATTTACCATCCAACATGCGGATTCATCCCGTTTTTCACGCATCTCTTCTAAAACCAGTACAACCTGGAACCAGACTGTCTGAGCCCCCAGGCCCTGTCCAAATTGATGGAGAATTAGAATTCGAAGTGAAAGACATTTTAGATTCCAAGATAGTTAAGTCGAAACTCTTCTATCTTGTTGATTGGAAAGGATATGGACCTCAGGAAAGATTTTGGGAACCCAGTAACTATGTTCACGCACCACGATTAATTCAAAGATTCCATCGAAGATTCCCGCACAAACCAAAACCCCCGGAGGAAAAGACCTTGGGAGGGGCCTTGAGGGGGGGTACTGTCATGATGCCTACCTCTAAGGAGCCAGGCCGGGCCCAGCAACCCCAGAGGCAGACATCATTTTCCCCAGGGAAGTCTCAGCGGGCCCAAGTCGGGGCCCTTAGGACTCAGTCCTGGCGCCTTAGGCGCCAGGCTCATAGTGGACCCCAGTCCTGGCGCCTTAGGCGCCAGGCTCATAGTAGAGGATATGTGTTTAAGTGCTTGGGTGCACACTTACCTGATGCAGACCTTGCTGCTTCATCCAGGCCCTCTTGAGGCCTGAATGGGACTACTTAACCTGTAGGACTACTTCACCACCCGGGTGTGGTCGGGGAAGGATACATACCTGATTGGTGGAAGTATACATACCAGGAACTTCTTCCAAGGCTATTTAAACCCCACCCGAACAGCCACACATGCATCGCGTTGTTCTGCACCTAGCAGCTGGACGCTCACCGTGTCAGCTCCTGCATCCTGACTTCAGCCACGCCTGCCAGCACCCTGGAACACCTGCAAGGGGAGAAAGGAAGAGAATAGGAGAAGAAAAGCCCTTACCTGCTAAATCTGCATCCCAGAGTCATTTCTCCAACGGCCCTGAAAAGGAAGACATCATTTTAAAGGCATTTCGTTTCGATCGCTGCAGCGCTGCATTTTACTCACCTTTGCAAGGCGCTTCCATCTTCAGCAGCAATCTTCCGGATTCAGCTACGCTCCGGCGCCTAGAGGAAAAAAGACAAGAACAAAGGTGAGAGGGAGAAAAGGAATAAGGAAAGCTCAGTTTCCTTTTAAGTCTTACCTGTTGGATTATTCCCACTGCATTTCGGGTCCTGCCGCTTCCTGGCATCTCCGGACCCCGGCCCCTATGGGGAAAAAAGACAAAGACATTGAATGAGCGAATGCAAAGACATTACCTGAGCGCTCATCCAGAACTGTTTCGCTTCGGGTCGGCGCCATATCTCCGGCACTCCGAACCCCGGCCCCTAAGGGGAAAAAGACATAAGCATTAGCGCTTGCTGCAATTAGACAACGAACATTATTATTAAGCTTGAACTTTTCAACAGAACTTTTACAGCGCCTTACCTGAACAGTCAAGCTTACCTGAACTCCCATCAATCCTCAATCCAGTGAAGTAACTGGGTTTCAACGCGCCCCTGCATCAGAAGCAGGATGGAGAGCTCATCCTTCCAAACCCTAAGGTGAGGCTTCACGGGGAATCGTGGAGGAGGTATCGTGGAGGGTTGGAAGGGAGTGGGAGGCTTGAGCATTGTTCCACAGTTGGTAATACTCCCTTTTCACGCACAGGAGGGTATCCAACGAGCCAGGGAAGCCAGAATAGAGGGGCCCTTCCTGTCCATCTTCAGAGTTCTGCGCCTTCGACGCCGCGCCTCCGTGGGAACCAGGTGAGCGTTACAGTTGTTGACCAGTAGATCCTTCACTATCGGGTTCCTATTGGCAAACAGTCTCTTTATCTCTTTCTCTCCTAGTAGTATGGGTTCTAGCTCTAAGAGACTAATAGCCTCATCACAAGTTGGGCACTAACCCTGGCAGTATTACCACCAGGGCTATTACCACTACCACCAAACCTCCCGCGCCGGATCACGGGTTTGGCGGAATGGTTGGTTCCCATTCCCCATTGGGCCCAATGGGGAATTTACACGCTATTACCACCGGGGGTATTAGCGCCGGCGGTAATAGCGCTGAAAATCAGCAAAATCGCGGCGGATTTTCCCTCAGCTCAGAGCTAGGGGCAAATCCGCCAAGCCCATGATCTGGCAGACCCTTAAATGCAGTGGTAATAACGCTACCGCCACATTTAAGTGTTGCCACCAGACTCGTGATGAGGCCCTAAATCTTATGTCTCCTGATTTTTCGATTTCGCCCCTGAGGTAATGGACCCAGGGTTTGGATTGACTCCTTATATGCTCTTCGATATTATGGGGACAAGTATAAAGAGCCCTGTAGTTATTTTCACACTTCTTGGGTTTCTCAGCACGACTGGGACGAGTATGAGGGGTCCTATAGTTACTGCCACTCTTCTTATTGTCTTGCGAATTAGGGTATAGCCACTCTGTATAGCCGCTCCTCTCCCTGGGTCTCGTGCACTTCCTGTTACCTTCCTGGGTTCGGGTTCACATCACTAGGTTGTCGTCTCATCTCAATACTTTATTTCTTCGGTGTATGATGGCTTTCATGCTTTTCTTCCGTCTGCTCCACAGTACGGCACAGCATACTAATTGGACGGAGCTTCCTGCTTGGAGAAGGCGTTTCTCCCCTTCTCTCCCTTGTTCATCGTATGTCAGGTACACAGCGCGGCTCTATTTTGTTTCATCTGTCGAAAGCGAATCCCTCATGGGAAGCTCATCCGTGGCACTCAGTAGGCTCTCAGCTCACAGGTGTTTCTCAGACACCCGTTCTTCTGTTCTGCTCGATAGATGGGAGACCAGCTTCTCCGTCTATGCATACCCGTTCAAAAATTCTGGGTCTCTTTCAATATTGGCTTTGCTCCTCCCATCTTTATTAGACCACATTGAGGCTTCCCCATTCTCCGGTCATAGGGCCTCATTACACGGAAGGCGGTGAGCCATGGCGCTATTAGCGCCATGGCTCATGCCGGTAAAATACCGGCACCGCCTTGGCGGAAAGGGGATTTACCGCCCCATACCAAGGTTGGTGGGGCGGTAAATCCCCCTTCCACCATTGCCCTTCCCCATTCCCATTTCTGCCCCATAGGGCTCTACGGGAATGGGGAAGGCGCTAATTACGGCACCACAATTTTGCGGTGCCGTAATTAGCTCCGAGGTCCCTTAGCGGGTTGGTTTTTAACGCCTGCAAAAAGCAGGCGTTAAAGCACCAACCCGCTAAGGGACCTCGTAGTAAGGCGGTAATGGTTAACGGTCACCGTTACCATTAACGGTGGCCGTTAACCATTACCGCCTTCCGTGTAATGAGGCCCATAGTCCTTCCATTGTGTCAGTGTCAGGTGGTTGATCATTCTTTATTACTCTCTGGGGCTTACTCGTGTCAGTACCGAAAAGACACTCATCAGTACAGATACCACAATACACAATAATAGTTGTAGAAGGAATCTGAGGAGGTAGATGTTTCAATCTTTGTCCCTTGAGTGAGGGGCTGGACTACTGCAACAGCCTCTTTCTCAATCTGCCTTCCTCTACTCTTAGCCCTCTGTAACTGATCCAGAATAGGACTGCAAGACTTATCCTTGGCCTCAAGCCCAGAGACTATATCTCTCCAGCACTGAAATCTCTCCAATGGCCCTGGTGGCTGCAATGATCAAGTTCAAGACCCTCTGCATCGTCCACAAGTCTTTCTGGGTGTTACAAATTCATGTGAGTGGAACCAGGCTCCTTTGTTGACTTCCAGCTGGTGTCTTCCTGACAGTTTTCTCAAAAAGGAAGTAAACCTTCAAAAAAGGGTTCTCCTCAAACAGGGCAACCGTCCCTTTGAGATACTGTGCTGCCAGTAGAATAAAAACGGGCACTGTTATGACGAATTTCTGAATTCTGACCTGGTGGGCAGATGTCCAGAGGGCCAGCCTAGTTTCTTGGAATAGGGTCACCTTCTGGAAAAGGCAGACCAATCAAGGTAGCCTGGCAGCGGTCAAGACTAGGGGCCTCATTACAACCCTGGCACTCATAGATTGACGGGGGCAACCGGCCCCCTTCAATCCGGGAGCACCGATTACAAGCTTCCCATGGTGGGACCGGGATCGCACGCCTGGTAAAACCAGGCGTGCTTTCCGGGTCCCGCGAGGGGAAGAGGGAGGCAATAACGGGCCAGATGTAATCTGCCCTTTATTACCTCCCTCCCCATTCCCATTGAGCCCTATGGGGGCTCAAATGGGAATGGGGAAGGGTTCCTGCATGGAGGACTTACCGGGTCCTCCTATCTCGGAGTAACCCGGTAAGTCCCCATTGCAGGAACCCGGTAATGGAGTCAGGAACGGTGGCAGCCATGGAGCCAATAGCTCCATGGCTACCGCCGTTCTCGTAATGAGGCCCTAGGTCTCAGGAGGGGTGAGGGTGACTGAAAGACCTCAATGAGCACACAGAGTAAAGGACACTTACAAATCACTCCCAGTCAGGTGTATGTATATCAAAAATACAAATACATTTATTCCAAGGTCTTTGCAATTCAACACACAGTAAGAAAATCACAGCAACACTATTAAACCAATACAATCCTATCTATACACATATATACAAGACCATTGGGGTCTAAAGGATGAATGCACCAAATGGGTCCACAACCTAAACAGGGAAGGAAGCAGGCAGTGCAAATAGTCTTTAGGGCCTTTGGCATCAAACACAGTCCTAACTTAAAGGCAGTCCAATCCCTAAGATAAGGGGAGCTTAATGCTCAAATGTACTTGCGAAGCTAGCACACGCGGTAGTTCAAATGGGTGAAACAGGATCTTTTGTAGGGGCTGTAGCAGCTCAGGGAGGTAGGTGAGGTGATGCAGAATAAGTTCCCACTATTCAAGGAGGACCCCCACTTGAGTGCAGAGTCGATTCCAAGAGTTGGGAATACTTTGCTAGTTAGCATTAGCAGTGGAAAGGAGAGGGGCCCTTAGGGGCCACTCGTGCGTAAAAATGGATGGATGCAATTACTCACCGACCCCCAGGGGCATTCCAGACCAAACTTCGGTAGTCGAGTCCACTTCGGTTACATGTTCAAATGCGGCAATCTTGCGGCTCTGCAGCATTCAGCGACAAAGTTACAGCGGTGATTCCCAAACAGGACAGTGGCGATTTCTCTGCTCCTGCTGGGTGGATCAGGCCAGTTCCGCTGTAGTAGGCTTGAGGGCACAGCTGCAATGAACTAGCAAGGTTCGGCGCCAAAACTGCATATACTCCGGTTCGGGGGCACTCACTTTACTCCAGACCTGGGAATGCCAAGAGTACGAAATTCGGTGTGAGAGTGCCGTGAACACACAGCTTGCGATGTACCAAGTTTCAAAGGCCTCCGCGAAACAGTAGCGATATCAGGGCAAAACTCCTGCGCAAGCTGGTCAGCCCAATGGTTGGCCCAGGGACGCTTCCGAAAAGGCTTATTTGCAGGTTTTGTTGAAGGTGCCGAGAATAGTTGGACCCACTATTCCAATAGGTCAAAGCGTCTTTGCAGACCTTCTAGGATGACCAGATGCAGAGGGGTCCCACGGGACGACAGCGGGCTCAGGGTGCCAAACCTTCCAGCGGGTCACCAGCGTTTTGTTACGCTCACCTGGTTCCCACAGGGGCGTCGATCGGACCCAGACAGCTGCGGTCTCCACCAACGTGATGCGTAGTGCCGAGATGACTGTCTGGACTGGCCCGCATAATCTCGTCTGCTTGATCCGTAGAAGTATTCTCCTGCAAGTGGAGAAAGGGATTTAGCCACCCGTGGATATAAGTGATAGCCCCCTCCCACTGTTCTCGTTCTCCCTTCTTGTCACCTCCGATATCCCCTTTTAGGAACCTCACCTTATGTTTTTAAATGATGAGCTCTCCATCCTGCGTGGATTGCAGGGGCGCGTTGATGCCAGTTACTTCACTGGTTTGAAGGAGTGGGAGAGTTCCGGAGAGTATTAACTCTGAGATTCCTAGCAAGGTTCAGTAAGTATCAAGTTCATAGAGTTCAATATGTCCGATGATTCACTCTTGTCCCCACTTCCTTCCTTGTCTTGCAACTAAGATCGTGAGAAGATACCCCTAGTGGCAGTTGGTGGCGCTCAGGTAAGAGTCTGTATTACCCGCCGTCGTCCGGTAAATGTTGCCGGTGTTTAATGTGTTGTTTTCTCTCCCTTTGCAGATGCGGCACATGAAGATGTGGAGAGTTATAAAATAATGCCTCGGGTGGTAATCAGGTAAGTCTATCATGATAAGTGCTTTATTTGTTGGTTTTCTTGGCTCACCTTGTTTTCTTTTGTCCCTAAGGTGCCGGAGTTCGGCGAAGAAATGATGGAGGCAGCGACGAATCGAAAGATGCTGCGAGGACTGGTGAGTATGGTGCGGCGCTGTAGCTGGAGATGCGACGCGTACAGAAATGATGTTCCTTCCAGGTCCGGTGGCGAGATGGATCTGAAATCAGGTGAGGAATTCGAAATAGTTTGTTTTCTAATCTTGTCCTTGTCTTTCCTCTTGGTTTTAGGAGCTCCAGGTTCGAGGCGGGCGTGGCAGAAGACTGGATGCAGACTGCAGGCACGATGAGCGTTACGCTGCTGGATGCAGAATAATGCGAAGCGTGTGCTGTTGTTCCAGCGTGGTTTAAATAGCCTCCAAAATAGTTCAAGGTAAGAAGTTCCCTAGAACCACGCCCGAGTAAAAAATAGTCCCATCCAGGCCTCACGTTGGCTTGGACTCACTAGCAGCATGGTCTGCATCAGGTAAGTAAAATTTATGAGCCTGGCGCCTATGGCGCCAGGACTGATTTCCATGATGAGCCTGGCACCTAAGGTGCCAGGACTGAACCCAAACAGCCCCCAGCCGGGGCTGTTGGGGTTTTAAAAGGTATCTGGATGCCTGCTTCCGGAGCTGATGGGCTTGGTCCTGATGCCCGGGGGTAGGCATCATGACAGCACTCCTCCCCCCAAGGCCCCTCCTAAAGTTGTTCTTCCCCATGGCCCTGGTTTGTCTGGGAAGTCCCGATGGAATCTCTTCACTAACCGAGGTGCATGAACGTGGTCATTAGGCTCCCATGACCTTTCTTGTGGTCCGTAGCCCTTCCAATCGATTAAATAAAAAAGTTTTGATTTAACCATCTTGGAGTCCAGGATATTTTTTACCTCAAATTCAGGTTCTCCATCTATCAAGATGGGGTTGGGTGGTTTGGTTAATCTTGTTCCTGGTTGAACTGGTTTTAAAAGTGAAACATGAAAGACAGGATGAATACGCTTATTAGAGGGTAATTCCAATTTGACGGGCACCGGGTTGATAATGGCCTTAATGGTGTAAGGTCCCAGATATCTAGGGTTAAAAGTCCGAGTTCCCTTCAGAGGTATGTGTTTTGTAGCCAGCCAAACTTGATCCCCAATCTGGTATTGTGGAGTTTCACTTCTATGTTGGTCAGCATTTTTCTTATATTTCTCTTTTGCTTGTTTCAAATGTTCTGTTGCCTCTTTAAAGGCTTGTGTAATAGTAGAGTGCAAATGACTAACTGCGGGCATTTCTAAATGCTGAGGTGAATCTAGTTCTGAGGTTCGAGGGTGATGTCCATATATGGTATAAAAGGGGCTTTGTCCGGTTCCTGAATATACAGAGTTATTGTATGCATACTCGGAAATCCATAAAATATCTTTCCAATTACTTTCGGTCTGGTGTAGCATGCAACGTAGGTACTGTTCAAGGGTCTGGTTGGTCCTCTCCGTCTGACCATCGGTCTGGGAATGGTGACTGGTTGATAACCTCACGTCGATTTGCGCCAATTGACAACATTTCTTCCAAAAATGTGAAATGAATTGACTACCTCGGTCAGAGAACAATACGGAAGGAAATCTGTGTATTCGAACAATGTTTTCGAGGAACTCCTTGGCCAGAATTGAAGCAGAAGGTAATCCCTTTAAAGGAATAAAGTGGGCCATCTTGGAAAAAAGATCCACAATAACTAGAATGGTTGTAAAAGGCCAGCTAGTTTTTTCTTCTGACTTTTGTTTTGGGCGCAAATGCCACAAGACATCACCATCACAAATGACTTTACGTCTTTTCGCCAGGTGGGCCACCAGAATTGTCTCTTAATTTTAGCTTCAGTTTTTGCAATACCTGGGTGCCCTTCCATCAGGGTGTCATGATAATTTGAGATGACTAGTTCTTGTAGTTCCTTGTGTGGTAGAAATAGTCGCCCTTGATAATAAGGTAGGTCATTGATGACGGAGTAGTCCGGGCCTTTCTTTACCCAGTCCTGCAGGGCTGTTGGATCGAAGAGTTGTTGGATCTTTACCTGAATATCCTCTGGTGTCTGTAGAGTAGTTATGCCAAGAATTCTTTGTTCTGAAATTATAGGCACCGGTTCCGGGTTTGCATATGCTTCTCCCATCCCTATTCGGGATAAGGCATCTGCCTTGCCATTTTTACAGCCTGGTCGATAAGTGATCACAAAATCGGACTCGGCAAAGAACAATGCCCATCGAAGTTGGCGCGACGATTGGGCCTTGGCTGTTTTTAAATATTGCAGGTTTCTGTGATCAGTGATTACAGTAATGGTATGCCTGGCACCGAGAAGATAATGCCGCCAAGCCTTGAAGGCGGATTTGATGGCTAATAACTCTTTATCGGTAACCGCAGAGCTTAACTCAGGTGCTGAGAACTTTCTGGACCAAAATGCTACTGGGTGAAGTTGACCGGTTTCAGGATCCTTCTGGGACAGGACAGCTCCCATGGCTAAACTGGATGCATCAGTTTCAACTATGTATGGAAGTTCAGGGCGTGGATGCTTTAAGACTGGTGCAGACGTGAACAGCTTTCGCTTTCAGCTCTTGGAAGGCCTTTTCAGCTTCTTCGGTCCACAAGAAGCGTTTGTTTTTTCGCAAAAGTGCTGTGATAGGGTGTACAACATGTGAGAAATCCGGAATGAATCTGCGGTAGAAATTAGCAAATCCGAGCATGCTTTGTACCCCTTTAACTGAACTGGGTGATGGCCACTTGAGAATTGCGTCCACCTTTCGAGAGTCCATTCGGACTCCTTTTAGAGTCAGGATAAATCCAAGGAATTCGACTTCCGTAGCATGAAAAACGCATTTTTCCAATTTTGCATATAACTTGTGCTGGCGTAGTTTCTGTAACGCTCACCTGATTCCCGCAGAGGCGCCGGTCTTGACTGGGTGAATGCCGTATCTTCAAAGGTGATGTGTAACACACGGTTGGCTCTTTGGGCTGGACCTCTGTGCACTGTATGTCTGACTCGAAGAGTAAGATGTCTGCAGATAGAAAATATGGGATTAATGAACTGGGGTTATTGAGTGCCTCTCTCCTCTTCCCTTTCTCTTCTCCTCTAGAACCCCAAAGGTTAACGCCCTCACCTTAGGTAAGTGAACGCCGAGCTCTCCATCTGCCTCGGGGCAGGGTGCCGTAACCAGTTTCTTCACTGGATAAGGTTGCAGGCCTCTTGACCTCAGAGGACTGCTGTCCGTCGTTAACTGCACGAACGGTAAGTTCTGGGCACTTCAAATGTCTTAAAAGTCTTTTGTAATGATATCTCTTGTTTTGCAGGGTTCCAGCGATGGCGGATGGCGGGCTGATGAGAGTTGAGGATCGAACCCGCGTGAGGAATAGAAGCGCCTGGAAGCACGTAAGTAAGCGCTTGTAGCCTGCTTCACAATGCGCACTAACTGTCCCTTTTATCTTGCAGGTACAAGTTCGGAGCTTTAGAGAAGCTGAAGGATGCTGGAATACCCACTGGATTCGGCGTGGGAAGGAGTAATGGCACGTGAGTAATAAAGTTGCCCAATGTCTTTAAATGCACCTTCTTTTGTCTTTCAGATGCGGGATGCAGCGCCGAAGGCCTCCGGAGCGTGCGAAGAGCTGGTAAGCTTTTGTCTTTCAGATGCCGGAATGCAGTGCGAAGACCTCCAGAGCATGCGAAGAGTAGGTAAGCCTTTGTCTTTCAGATGCCGGAATGCAGCACGAGGCGTTGGTGACAGCCGATGGACCAGGTAAGAGATGCGCTGCCACTGAAGACCGTAGTGCTAACCTGTTCTTTCTTTGTCTTTACAGGTGCTGCTGAAGACTGGATTCCAGGATGGTAAGCCTTTGTTCCCTTAGGCCCAGGATCAGAAGCAGAAGACACGATGAGCGTTCTGCTGCAGAGAATGCAGAATAACGCAAAGCAAGATTCATCCATCGGGTGTGGTTTAAATAGCCTCCTGTAGTGCTTAGGTGTCTCCTTCCACAGCCACGCCTAGGTAAGAAAAGAGTTCCTGCTTTCCAGAAGACTTCCAGTGTTCTGAACCTAGGGAGTGGCTCCTGCCCCACCCAACAGGAAAAGTAGTCCCAAACAGAAGAGGATCAGGGGATCAACTGGCAGGTAAGTAAGCAGCATGGTCTGCTGCAGGTAAGTCCACCCAAGCATTATGAGCCCGGTGCTTCCAGCGCTGGGACTGGTCATCTTTATGAGCCTGGTGCCACTGGCGCCAGGACAGGGTCCAAAAGGTCCCAATTGGGACTGGCTGGCACTCGGAACCGGGGTTATGGGTCTGCTTCCAAGGGAGTCGGGCAAGTCCTGATCTTTTGGAAGCAGAGATCATGACAGTTTCTCAAGGACTGCACAAACGTGCTTCACATGGTATGATTCTGAGGAGGAGTACACTAGAATATTGTCTATGTATACGGCAAAACAGACGTCAATGAGTTCACGAAGGACATCGTTCATAAAATACTGGAAGGCTGCTGGTGCATTGCACAACCCGAAGAGCATCACCTGGTATTCGAATAACCCGTGCGAAAGGCAATCTTCCATTCGTCGCCTTTCTTTACACGTACCAGATGGAGATCTAATTTAGTGTAGATGCAAGCGTCCTTTACTTGGTCTAGTAATTCGGGGATCAGAGGCAATGGGTATCGATTCTTAACCATGATCTGATGTAATGCGCGGTAGTCTATACACGTTCTGAGGTCACCTTCCTTTTTAGGCACGAAGAACAAAGCTGAAGATGCAGGGGACTTGGATGGACGAATGAAGCCATTAGCAAGGTATTGGTCCAAGTATTGTCGCAGGTGAAGGTTTTCGGGTTCCGTAAGGGCGTAGATCCTACTACATGGAGGTTGTGCACCGGGTATGAGATCGATTTGATAATCGTATGATCTGTGAGGTGGTAAGGTGTTGGCCTGTTCTTTTTGGAAAACATCCTGGAATTCTTGATATTCCTGAGGTAACTGCACGACTGGAGTAGCAACTGTGGCCAGGCCTTGGTTCAAGGGTTTTTCCGGGTAACAAGTATGTGCACAATCCTGGAAGGTTATTCTCTTCTCTTGCCAATAAATACAAGGATTATGTGTTTTCAACCAAGGTATCCCCAGTATTATTTGGAACTGCGGGGCTTTGATTAAATCAAACACAATAGTCCCTCGATGCCCATCTTGACCCAATAATGTCATCTCTGCGGTGGAATGAGTTGCAGGCCCAGACGCAATTTCAGTTACATCAACTGTGGTGATGACATCCGAAGTGGTCTTTTTGCAGAGAGGTAGATTCATCCTAGTAGCCAATTCGTGGTCCACATAGTTTCCTATGGCCCCGCTATCAATGTATGCCCTTACTGCGTGCATACGTGATGGCTGCCTTGGATCCACAAGGACCATTGGTATGATGAAGTGCGAGGTCTGAGTACCCTTCTTCAAGCTCGGCAAGCGGACCTCTACGCTTGTCGGGTGTGGTCGTTTCCCGAATCAGGCTCTGTTTGATTTTTATCAGCAACTCCGACTACTTTTTTGGATGGTTTTATAGGGCAATCCCTTAGAAAATGTCCTGAGGCCCCACAGTACAGACATAATTGCATCTGCCGTCTCCTTTATCTTTCCTTTTGAGTTAAGGGTCCCTTGACCCCCCCAATATGCATCGGTTCTGGTGCATCTGTTCCTTTGAGGGTAACATTGGGTTTAACCAATACCCGATTCTTGAACTTAGCTCGATCAGCCTTTCTATTCTGAAGTCGGTGGTCTAACTGGACCACTAAGTCTATATATTGTGCGCAATCCTGAGGTGGGTTCACAACTTGGGCCAAAACATCTTCGAGTTCACCCCGAAGTCCACGATGAAATAATGTAATTCGTTTTACCTCTGGCCATCCGGTTTCCACCACCAACCTATTGAAGGTTGCGATATAGGTTAGTAGATCCTGGTTATCTTGTCGTAAGGATAAGAGTTCGTTATCCAGGGCCTGTCCCTGTAAATGTCTGGCAAATAGTCTCTCCATGCTCAATTGAAACCCTTGGAAATACCGAAGAAGAGGGTCATCCTGGTTGACTAGTGGAATTGACCAATCCGCTGCACTGCCACTAAGGTATGATAGTACAAAGGCTACTTTGGCTTGGTCATTCGGAAAAGCTCCAGGTCTGCATAAAAAGTGCAATCGGCATTGGTTCATAAACACGGCAAACTTTTTCGGGTCCCCAGCAAAAGGGTCGGGTGGAGCTAAAGGAATGCTCCCTGGTAGAACCACTTGCACAGGATTGCTCAATGAAACAGGAGTTGGATTCCCCCCGAGTCCAGGTAATGGTGTTTGCCCAGCTTGGTTTTGCAGCAATTGTCCAGCAAGATCATCAGTGCGCTCCTTTGACACAATCAGTTCTCGCCTGAGGGCATTAGTGTCTTGGCGCGCAGAGTGCACTTCTGCCCTAAGTTCCCCGAACAATAGGGCTAGTTGGTCGGTTTCTGAGGTTTCCATGACGCCCGGGTGGGGATTTGTAGATAGGCTTTGCGTTCTGTTACGCTCACCTGGTTCCCACAGGGGCGTCGATCGGACCCAGATAGCTGCGGTCTCCACCAACGTGATGCGTAGTACCGAGATGACTGTCTGGACTGGCCCGCATAATCTCGTCTGCTTGATCCGTAGAAGTATTCTCCTGCAAGTGGAGAAAGGGATTTAGCCACCCGTGGATATTAGTGATAGCCCCCTCCCACTGTTCTCGTTCTCCCTTCTTGTCACCTTCGATATCCCCTTTTAGAAACCTCACCTTATGTTTCTAAATGAGGAGCTCTCCATCCTGCGTGGATTGCAGGGGCGCGTTGATGCCAGTTACTTCACTGGTTTGAAGGCATGGGAGAGTTCCGGAGAGTATTGACTCTGAGATTCCTGGCAAGGTTCGGTAAGTATCAAGTTCATAGAGTTCAATATGTCCAATGATTCACTCTTGTCCCCCCTTCGTTCTTTGTCTTGCAACTAAGATTGTGAGAAGATACCCCTCGTGGCAGTTGGTGGCGCTCAGGTAAGAGTCTGTATTACCCGACGCCGTCCGGTAAATGTTGCCGGTGTTTAACGCGTTGTTTTCTCTCCCTTTGCAGATGCGCCACATGAAGACGTGGAGAGTTATAGAATAATGCCTCCAGTGGTAATCAGGTAAGTCTATGATGATAAGTGTTTTATTTGTTGGTTTTCTCGGCTCACCTTGTTGTTTTCTTTTGTCCCTCAGTTGCCGGAGTTTGGCGAAGAAATGATGGAGGCAGCGCCAAATCGAAAGATGCTGCGAGGACTGGTGAGTATGGCGCGCGCTGTTGCTGGAGATGCGACGCGTACAGAAATATTGTTCCTTCCAGGTCCGGAGGCGAGATGGTTCCGAAATCAGGTGAGGAATTTGAAATAGTTCATTTTCTAATCTTGTCCTTTTCTTTCCTCTTGGTTTTAGGAGCTCCAGGTTCGAGGCGGGCGTGGCAGAAGAGTGGATGCAGACTGCAGGCACGGTGAGCGTTACGCTGCTGGATGCAGAATAACGCGAAGCGTGTGCTGTTGTTCGGGCGTGGTTTAAATAGCCTCCAAAGTAGTTCAAGGTAAGAAGTTTCCTAGAACCACGCCCGAGTAAAAAATAGTCCCTGTAGAAAAATAGTCCCATCCAGGCCTCACGTTGGCTTGGACTCACTAGCAGCATGGTCTGCATCAGGTAAGTAAAGTCTATGAGCCTGGTGCCTATGGCGCCAATACTGATTTCCATGATGAGCCTGGCGCCTTGGGCGCCAGGACTGAACCCAAACAACCCCCAGCCGGGATTGTTGGGGTTTTAAAAGGTATCTGGATGCCTGCTTCTGGTGCTGATGGGCTTGGTCCTGATGCCCGGGGGTAGGCATCATGACACGTTTCCTCGACTCAGTTTCTTGGTTTCAGGATACTTGGAGACTATCCTTCGTTCAGTGAGAACTCCAGAGATCAACATGGTATGGGTGTTTGGAGCCTTCTCTTATCCAAAATCTCGTTTGCGCCAAAACGAAGAGGACCCAATGGGATATCGGCTCACATACAGGTACACCATACGTGGACCAATCATGGACAATGCTGGTCCCAGGCATTCACAAAGCACCAGACTTTCTGGCACCCAGGATGTGTATTGGAACGACACAGTCCAGCCTACATCCTGGGGGCGCGCACACAAGGCATGCAGAAGCCTGCGAAAGCTTGGCATTTCATGGGAAAGTGCATGCCCAAATAAGGACTGACCCGGGTCAGCTCGACCTGGGGAAGGTGAAGGGGCAAGATGGCCAAAGGACAGGACAAAGTACCTTGTGGCATGGCTATTTGGAGCCAGACCACGTAATTGTGCCAAAAGCGGTAATCACGGTTTACCTGGCAAGAAAGGGTTAAAAATACACTAAAAGATAAGATGCCATCAGCCCCGTCCAAGGCACATCTGCACTTCTAAAAAAATCCTTCGAGAGTAACTAGGGCCTTTTGAAATGACAGGAAGACCCGGGTGCGCTGCACTGAAAGGTACTTTGTGCACTTGCAACATGTTGCAGAAAAGTTGCAACATGGACAAGGACTAAGGGAAACAAAGGGCCTCATTATGAGGTTAGAGGCAGCCAGCACCATGGCTGCCTCCAAACCGGGCTCCAATACGGGGTTCCTTCAATGGGGAATTACCTGGTCATTCCAACATTGGAGGACCCAGTAATTCCTCCTTGAAGGAACCATTCCCCATTCCTATTTGAGCCCCCATAGGGTTAGGGAGAGTTTCTGACTCCTCCTCAACATCTGAAGCCAGCAGCTGTGCAGCGATTTCAACTCTTGGGATGAAAGCCTTCAATCTATTTACATGGAACACTTTTGGAGCCTGACCATCCCGTCCAAGGTCCACTAAATAGTTGGCTTTCCCAGTGACTCCACCACTGTGTAAGGGCCTGATCATGTGTCCTGTAACGCTCTAGGCCTTATGGATTCATGATCAGGACTTGCTGACATGGTATGAAATTGAGGAGGGCAGCCTTCTGGTCATACCAATGTTACACCAGTGCTTGCCCTACCTTCAGTTTCTCACTAGCCAGACCCATCAGGAGTACCATCCTCTTTATGAGCCCCAGCAATTAGTCTACTACTTTCATAGTGGTGTGGGGAGTGGGCATCTCCCATCCCTCCCTGACTATGGCCAAGCATCTCCACACAGGGTGAACAAACAGAAGTTCGAAGGGGCTGAAGGCAACATCCTCCTGAGGTACCTCTCTGTAGGCAAACAGTAAGCATGGCAGTAAAAGATCCCATTTTCATCTTTGGGGCTCTTCCAGAGCCCCAATCATGCTCTTAAAGGTTCTGTTAAACCTTTCAACGCGACCACTGGTTTGTGGGTGGTACGCGGATGAAAACATATAGGTGACACCACCTTCCTTCCACATGGCCTGCATATACTTTAAAGTTGCTGCGCCCCTATCAGACACAACATCTTTAGGGAAGCCAACCCTAGTAAATATGGCAAGTAAAGCTTTTGCAACTGACTTGGCAGTCACAGTCTTCAATAGGATGGCCGAAGGATACCTGGTGGCATAGTCGACCAGCACCAGGATAAACCTATTGCCTGAGGATGTTTGGGGGTTAAGGGGACCAACAATGTCAATCCCTACCCTCTCAAATGGTACCCCCACACGTGGGAGTGGTACCAATGGAGCTTGGTTTGTTGTGCCACTTTTTCTAGATATCTGGCAGGTGGCACAACTCCTGCAGTGACTTTCTACTTGCACCCCCATCTTGGGCCAGTAGAAGTGCATGGATAACCTATACTTGGTTCTCTTGATGCCAAGGTGACCAGCAAGGGGCACTTCATGCACCAGCTGCAGGAGGAAGGGTCTTACAGCAAGGGGAACCACCAAACTCCTATGGTCTCCTTCTGTAGACTCTGTAGGCTCACTGGAGAGGAGCCCACCTTCCCAATAAATCTTATGCTTTCCAGGAGGCTCACCTCCAATCTGGGAGCAGGCCTGTCTCCTTAGGCCTTCCAGAGATGGGCACTCACGTTGGCCCCTACTGAATTGAATGCCGTCAGGACCACCTTCTACTATCAAGTCTTGTAGTTCAGGATGGTCATTGGGATCAAACACTTCAGGTAACACCTCTACCTCGTCAGGTTCAAGTGTTTGACCAACTACCTCCACCTCAGTGGTAGGTGAGTTAGGGGGAATATTTTCTTTCCGTCTTCTGTCTTTCTTGACTCTTTTAGCCTTGGGTTTCCTCTTTGGCTTTACAATGGTCTTGGCCAGGGCAGCCCTTGTTTGTAACCTTGTGCAGGGTCTCTCTGCTGTGTCTCCCACAAGTCCTAAAGCTCTGCGATCATTCCCCAGCAAGACCTTTCCTGGGACATCTCTCTGAATGCTCATTGGAATCCTGACCACTGTACCATTTATAGTAAGATTTACAGGTATAACTGGGAACTTAAGAGGTGGGCCATCAGCCAACTTAGTGGGTAACAGAGGAGCTCTGGCAACTTCCTCTTGGTCTACCAAGGTGAAATCCACTACAGTTCTGCTGCACCCACTATCCCTAAGGGCAGGAGTATCTACTCCATTAATCAGCACACTGTCCTTAAAGTAGTGCTTGGTATTATCAGGAATCCTAGCATAAGCCTCTGAGACATTAGGCTCCCAGGAACCCAAGGAAACTAAAACTACCTCAGAATCTATCCCACTGGGGAAGGAGTCTGAGGAAAAGTATGCCGCTGTAATCTCTTCTTCCTCATAGGAAGAGAAGGCCAGATTAGCAGAGTGCACCCCCAAGGTTTTAACCTTACATCTGGGGTCCCCCTTCACATGATCACTCCCTCCACAAGCCACACAAGATCCACTGGGTCTTGGGACATAGGGAGGCTTACTGTAACCGAAGTTCTGTTTTGGAGGATAGCCTCCACTATGCTGTGTATTCTCTTGTGACTTACCCTTACATTACTTTTTGTGGCTCTTTGGGGATGAAGTTTTATCAGATCCCCCACCCTCCTTATATTTGGACGTTTTCCCTTCCTGCTTACCAGGATGAGTCTTGTCCTTATGGGATATTCTATGTGACACCCACAAATCTGCTGCAATGGCCAGCTTCTTAGGATCTAACTCCTTCGAATCTGCCAAATTCTACTTAAGCTCAGGGGAACAAGATGCAAATATATGTTCAAGCATGACAAGACATATCATACCCTCAAAGGTGGATAGCCTATAGACTTCAGCCCAGCCAGTCAAGTTCTTTAAAGAATCAGTCACATATGACACCAAAGTACTACCTTCTTTCATTTTGTACTCTCTAAACCTCTTCAAGTATTGGGCAGGAGTCTTCCCAAACTTTAAGATGAGAGTTTGCGTCAACATTGTAAAATCTACTCTTTCAGCTTTTGACATTTCCATAATAGCACTGCAGCCAGAATGGGGTAGTCCGCTGAACAACTATGCAATCTTGTCAGCATTTACAACCTCTTGAACTTCTCATGCATACTGAAATGCATTCAACCAATCCATAATGTCATTCTTCTCATCACACACACTGAGCAGATCTTTAGGAAATCTTGGATGAGAGGAGGAGCCAGACCCTTTGAATCGGATCCATTTGAAACTTGAAGCTTGGCCAGTTCCTACTGATGATGCCTGTCCTTCTGTTTTCTGCCTGCTCTATCTTCAGCTTAGCCATGTGGAATTCAAGCTCCTTCTGCCTAAACAGCAGCTTTTGCTTCTTGAAATCTAACAGGGCCTCAGCATCAGAACTGGCAGAGGAAACTTGGGACAACACATCATCTTCATCTTCCTGGGTATCATGGATGAGGGCAGCGACATGACTGTCATTCCTGTCCACCTTCTGCGCTCTCATCTGTGATGCCATCTGTGGCGATGGCATCAAGTTGCAAATCTTGCCAATCTATGATCCTCTGGATCATTTCACCCTTTGTGCCTTGAGCAGGTAAACCCCTCTAAGCACACATCTTTCTCAACGTTTCAGACTTGGAAGCATTTAAGGCTATAAAGGTACTTGTTTCCATTATATTAAATAGGTCTATGGCCTTTTACAGTTATCACTACATAAGTCAATATGTGTCCTGGGTAGGGGTAATCTGAAATGCCTTTAATAGTGTGCAACACTGGATACCTTCAGTCCTTTCCCATCATTGCCACCAATTTTTTAAGATGGATTTCTGAACTCTGACCTGGTGGGCAGAGGTTCAAAAGGCCAGCCTGGTTTCTTGGAACAGGGTAACCTTCTGGACAAGCCAGACCAATCAAGGTAGCTTGGCAGCGGTCAAGACTAGGTCTCAGGAGGGGTGAGAGTGACTTAAAGACCTCAATGTGCACACAGAGTAAAGGGCACTTACGAATCACTCCCAGTCAGGTGCATGTATATCAAAAATACAAATACATTTATTCCAAGGCCTTTGCCATTCAAAACACAGTAAGAAAATCACAGCAACACTATTAAACCAATACAATCCTATCTATACACATATATACAAGACCATTGGGGTCTAAAGGATGAAGGCACCAAATGGGTCAACAACCTAAAAAGGGAAGGAAGCAGGCAGTGCAAATAGTCTTTATACCCTTCTGCATCAAACACAGTCCTAACTGAAAGGCAGTCCAATCCCTAAGATGAGGGGAGCCTAATGCTCAAATGTACTTGCGAAGCTGGCGCACGCGGTAGTTCAAATGGGCAAAACAGGGTCATTTGTAGGGGCTGTAGCAGCTCAGGAACGTAGGTGGGGTGATGCAGAATGGGTTCCCACTATTCGAGGAGGGTCCCTACCTGAGTGCAGAGTTGATACCAAGAGTTGGGAATAGTTTGCTAGTTTGCACTAGCAGTTGAAAGGAGAGGGGCCCTCAGGGGCCACTCGTGCGTAAAAATGAATGGATGCACTAGGGGCCACCGGTTAGGGTTGCAATTACTCACCGACCCCGGCGGACTCCGGACCAAACTTTGGCAGTCGAGTCCACTTCGGTTGCAGGTTCAAAAGAGGCAATCTCGTGGCTCTGCAGCTTTCAGCGATGAAGTTACAGCGTTCATTTCCAAACGAGACAGTGGCAATTTCTCTGCTCCTGGTGGATGGATCAGGCCAGTTCCGCTGAAGCAGGCTTCAGGGCACAGAGGACCACAGCTGCAATGAACTTGCAAAGTTTGTCACAACGGCTGGACGACACGGTAACCGCGTATACTCTGGTTCGGGCGCACTCACTTTACTCCAGACCTGGGAACACCAAGTGTACAAAATTTGGTGTACCAAGTTTCAAGGACCTCTTCGAAACGGCAGCGGTATCAGGGCAAAACTCCTGCGCAAGCTGGTCAGCTGACTGGTTGGCCCAGAGACTCTTCTGAACAGGCTTACTTGCAGGTTTTAAGGAAGGTGCCGAGAATAGTTGGTCCCACTATTCCAATGGGTCCAAGTGTCTTCGCAGACCTTCTAGGACAACCAGATGCAGAGGGGTTCCATGGGACGACAGCAAGCTCAGGTAGCCAAACCTTCCAGTGGGTCACGAGCCGTTCCTTGATTCGGCTTCTTAGTTTCAGGATACTTGGATCCTATCCTTCGTTCAGTGAGAACTCCAGAGATCGACATGGTATGGGTATTTAGAGTCTTCTCTTATCCAAAATCTCCTTTGCTCCAAAACAGAGAGGACCCAATGGGAGATCTGCTCACATACAGGCACACCATACGTGGACCAATCATAGACCACGGTGGTTCCAGGCATTCACGGCACACCAGACTCTCTGGCACCCAGGATGTGTATTGGAATGAGACAGTGCAGCCTACATCCTGGGGGCGCGCACAGAAGGCATGCAGAAGCCCGCGAAAGCTTGGTGCTTCGCATGAAAATGCATGCCCAAATAAGGACCTACCCGGGTCGGCTTGACCTGGCGAAGGTGAAGGGACATGATGGCCGAAGGACAGGACAAAGAACCTCGTCACCTAACCGTGCCAAACGCGGTAATCACGGTTTACCTGGCAAGAAAGGGTAAAAATACACAAAAAGATATGTTGCCAACAGCCCTGTCCACAGCACATCTGCTCTACTCCTAAAAAATCCTTCAAGTTTAATTAGGGGCTTTTGAAATGACAGGAAGACCCAAGTGCACTGTACTGTAAGGTAATTTGTGCACTTGCAACATGTTGCGGAAAAGTTGCAACTGGACAAGGACTAAGGGAAACAAAGTCTCTCTTTAAATGAAAGAGCAGTGTACTACCAGTACAGCAGCTGGGAGAAAGAGAAAGATACAACAAATTAGAATATTGTCGTTAGAAGAAACCACACCTGGGTAAATGCAGCCTGAATATAACTAACCTGTTTTGCCAGAGGATGGAACTTGGAGTGAAGGAGCCAGTTTAGGCAAGAGGTGAAATCCAGAGAACAGGAAGAACAGGAATTAATTTAGTAGTTAGTGGGAACTAAGCCCGACGAAACAAGGACGCACTAATGTAGGATGACAACACTTGGTATTTAAGCATCATAGCGTCCAAAGTCGCATACCAAGTACTGAGCAATATTTGATAAGGCAGAGAGAGATCCTGTAAGTACTCCAGCACGCACTTCCTCTCAGAAGCATCTAATGATCCTCACAAAAAAATCAGACAAGAGAGCAAACAAACAAGATATCAGTGGTAAATGCAGGTTCGCATGCAATCCGTTATTCAGACTGTGGTCGTTACCTTGCGGGCGGTGAAGTACAAAATCAGATCCAATGCAATCCGTTATTCAGACCGAGGTTGCTTACCTTGCTGGTGGTGAGGTACAATATCAGATCCAAAAGAATACCGACGGAGTAATGTGGTTGGTAACCAGGATAGTCAGGGTAGACGCTGTCCAGAAGACACTCTGAACAGCTCCAGATTGAGCACAGAACAACCAGAGGCAGACTGAAAACAGGGGAACAGCAAAGAAGTCTGTGTGCAGCCCAAGGTCAAGTCGCAGGAAAGCAGGATCTCAGAAAGGAAGAAAATGAGGGGGGGCGTGGCCAGCAGCTGAGCGATGAGGACGTGAGCTCGCTTCGCTCCCTGGCCGCCAGCCAAATCCTGAAACAATCCTGTTTTCCTGCAAGACTACAAGTACCCAAAAGTGCCTACTCGATGTGGGAACTTCTACTGTACGTCCCTACCTGTTCCTCGTGAAAATCGGTGCTGGAGAACCCACCTAGCGAGACTTTCAAGAAAGCAAGCATGCGCGCCACAGAGCACACAAAATGGCCGCTGCAGACCGCGGATGAACGGAGACCACCGTGTGTCACCACCGAACCCTGCCCGAATACCGACGGCTGGCGAGTGCGGTGCTGTGCTGGGCTACACGACGGGCAAAGGACCCTAAAATAGAACCAAGCGACCCCCGGTGCCTCTCCCGGACTGCGGGGAGCGGGACCCCGCTGGGTGCCTCCCCGCCTTCCGCCGGTGAAACCCGTGGAACCGTGAAAGTTACCCTCCAACGGCAAATCGTGAGGCGGAGTGGATACACCCTTGGAAGCAGCGCCAACGGTTGTCGTTCACAGGCGGTCAAATCCGCACCAGCGTAGCGACGTACGCGCCCGGACACTGCTTCTGCTTACTGGCGCCATCGGAGCGTCTGGAGCCGCCGGGGCTCCTCGAGCGTTCCACTTAGCGCTGAGCGCCTACCAGACTCCTGAGGTGGCCCCCGCTTGCTGTCGGACAGCTACTGCCTCTATCCTGAGGTAAGGAGAGGGGGGAACGGGAAAGCAGGGACTTGCGTGCTTCCCCCTCGCCGCCGGTGGGCCCGCTACAAAGACTTTCCAGCTGCCCCTCCATAACAAAACGGATTTGCCACATTGAGGCACACAGATACCCTTCATCCTCAACGAGAGAGAGCGACCTACATCTTCACTCCCCCCCGCTGCCCGGGAGAAATCGTCGCTGTGGCCCCGCCGAGCATAGCAGGACTGACCAATTTCGACAAAATAAGCAACACTAGGCAGGGTGATCAGAACACAGTAGTACATAGTGAAATTGTCTCACGACGCACCTGCCTATGTGGGAACACCGATACAGCTACGCCAAAGAAGTGCTGGAGGGTGCGGTGTTGAACGTTGTGTAATCCCAAAGCAAAAACTAGCTGCACATCAAACCCTAATACAGTATCCGACCCAGACCGGGAGAGGAAAAAAGTTCTACAACGGAACAATTGCCTCGGATAAACAGGCGAAATCTGCCCACCGATTAACGTTATAGACCATGCCAGCTGCTATGGGGAAAGATAAAGCAAAAAAATGGACAAGTCAAAGCAAAATGGACCAATTCACTACGGCCGCAGCGAATGCACAATTGGACCATGAACAATCAGACACCACGTTAGAAACAGAACAAAACATATCCCTGAAGGATATCATGGCTGCGATAACAAACTCCAGAACCTCTATGGAACAAAAGATGGATAGCATCAGCACAGACGTTTCGCTCCTCCGCCATGATCTTCAGAAACTGTCCTCCCGCACAGGAGAAGCGGAACAGCGGATCTCCGGGACTGAAGATGGGCTACGCACTATGGAACAAAGGATGGCCGGGGTAGTGGCGCGTCTGAAAACACTGGAAGAGAAAGCAGAGGACAGTGAAGGCCGATCAAGACGAAATAACGTTCGCATCCTGGGCGTACCGGAAAAAACGGAAGGCCCTTCCATGGAACTGTTCCTTGAACAATGGATAACTGACATGTTTGAACCCCAGACATTCTCGAAGTTCTTTTCAATCGAACGAGCGCACCGTGTGCCCACTGGAAGACCGATACCTGGCGCACCTCCACGCACCATAGTTGCAAAACTGTTGAACTATAGAGATAGAGATGCGCTACTCCAGACGGCACGAGCCAAAGGCACACTGACCTTTAACGGATCTAAGGTAACATTCTTCCATGACTACACAAGGGAGGTCCAGAGAGCCAGGCAATCTTTCGATCAGCTCAAGAGACAACTCCAGACCCTACACATAAAATACGGCTTGCTCTTTCCGGCCCAGCTCAAGATCTACCACGGCGGGACAACAGTACACTTCACAGACCCAAAGGAAGCGTGGAACTGGGCAGAGAAACACATTGAATGCGACTGGAGACTTGCAAGCAACAGAACCCGAAACAGGAACCGACGTGAACCACTAGACAGAAGGCGCCCAGCTCCACAACCTCCGATGCAGGAACTACCACAACAAGAGGAAATGGGCTGAAACAGTGACACTAACAAGAAATGCTACTCCATCGCGGCCCATTTAACGAACTATCATGCCACACTGATGTAAATATGGCACGCGGCCCACGAGGCACGGGAGTACTCACCGCATCGGCCAAAGCCACGCCCTCAGCTCAAGGCTTGAGACTCGGAACACCAGACTTGCCAAAGAACAGTAAGTCGAGAGAAAGGTGTAAACAGTTCACACTAAGTTAATCTGGCGGTTTAGTTGTTTGACGCCAGTAGAGTTAGGGCGACAGATACTTCATGTTGGGGAGGAGTATAGGGAGGGGGGGCGGGAATTTGTTTTATGTTAGTTATGTTCCAAGACACCACACCATCTATAATATCAAAAAGCACACCATCCCTAGCACACCAATTGTCACTTCACTCTTGCCAGCAATCCACACAGCACAAATGGAAACGCGTGTCCTGACAGAAAACCAGCCTGCCCTTAGCCTTGACAGATATTAGTATAGCATGAAACACCACAATGCCATCGAGGGCCCGACGCACACTGTTGTCATCCACACACATGTCAAATGGCGGGAGTCACTAACATGAACAAAAACAGGACAATCCGAGTGATGACATGGAATGTGAATGGGCTCGGCAATTGTATCAAAAGACGTCTAGTACTGCAAACACTGAATAGACACTCCCCGGATGTGGTATTCCTGACGGAGACACATCTAGCCGGTACCAACTGCTCATTCTTCAGACGCACCAACTACAGCATTCCACGCCGGTTTTACCATGGGGTCACGAGGGGTACTGATCCTAGTGCACAAAAGACTCCCCTTTGTGCCCGCATCCATTACGCAAGACACGGGAGGGAGGTTTGTACTAACGACAGGTACAGTTGGGGAACGCTCGGTGACCATGATGGTGGTGTATGCACCTCCTAACCTACTGACCCCCCTGACTAATGACATTACGCCTCTAATTATGAATAATCTTGCAGACCTCACATTGATTGGGGGAGACTTTAATGAGGTAATGGACGTGGACCTTGACAGAACACATACAAGATCCAGAAATCCGAACACACGTACAAAACTTGCCACATTCACTAGAGCATTGGGGCTGCAAGACGTATGGAGAACGCTGCACCCTGCCACAAGGGAATATTCATACCATTCTGGCGCACACGCCTCGCTGTCTAGGTTGGACTATCTCCTACTGCCACTAAATAATATGCACGAAGTACGTGAGGCACAATTTCTCCCCAGAGGTATATCAGATCATTCCCCACTTGTGTTAACACTTAATACCAACAGGTCGATCCCCCCACCCAGCTGGCGATTGAACAGCTACTACCTAGGCTTCCCAGAGCTAGTTGAACATGTCCAAAAGACCACTGAAGAATATTTTGAGAGGAACACTAACTCAGTGGATAACCCGGTAACACTATGGGAGGCATTCAAGACAGTACTCAGAGGGGAAATAATAGCCTGGACCACAGCCCATAAAAAAAAAAAAACAAGCAGAAGCAATACGCCATGCCGAAGCGAAAGTACAAAAAGCAGAGACCGATCACCTAACCCACGACAACTCGGAAACGCACAGCGCACTACAAGTGGCGCAGGCGCAACTCCAACACATAGCCCTAGAAAATGCCAAACAGGCGCACACTGCGATGCGCGCAAAGATATACGAAACGGGGGATAAAGCCGGGAAAATGCTGGCATGGCTGGAACGTAGAGACCTGGGCTTCAGCCAGGTCAGGCAACTGACAACAGGAGAATCAGAACTGTTAGCGACAGACGTAGACATAGCGGAGGGTTTTGCAAAATACTACACTGAGCTATACAAAGCACCAACCTCACCACCCGTAATGGACATCCTAGAGGAGATTACTCTCCCCACCCTAAACACAGAGCAGTCTACTCTACTAGAACAGGTAATCACTGATGAGGAACTAACCCAAGCCATGTCAGAACTCCAATCGGGCAAGACCCCGGGCCCGAACGGCTTCCCCATTGAAACATGGAAAAAAATAGGAGCAAATGTAATCTCCCCACACTTACTTCGTTTACTACAACACTCACACTCACAGGGCTGTCTCCCCCCTGACTTAAGGAAGGCCACAATTATAGTCCTGCCCAAGGCAGATAAGCCACCCGACAAATGCAGCTCCTACAGGCCCATTTCTCTCAAACTGCGAGGCCAAAATATTGGCAAAGGTACTAGCCAACCGCCTCCAACAAGTCATACACACACTAATACATCCCGACCAGTGTGGATTCATGCCACAGAGATCCACTAGACAAAACATATATAGGCTACACACAGCACTGGAGAAACTGTCTGAGATACAGGACCCCCTGGCTTTACTCACCATAGACTTCGAGAAGGCATTCGACTCAGTCTACTGGGAGGCAATATGGACTATTATGCAACGTATGGGCATAGGACCGCACTTCATGAGTTGGGTCAAACTACTTTACAACCGCCCCGAAGCAGCCACAAAGGTAAATGGACACATCTCCAATCCCTTTCAACTAGGCAAGGGCACGAGACAGGGTTGCCCCCTGTCCTCCCTAATCTTTGCAATAGCAATTGAGCCACTAGCAATTCTATTAAGATCTACACAAACATGGAGCGGCTTCAGATGGGCAGATGACTGGGAGGACAGGGTATCCTTATACGCAGACGACTTGTTAGTATATCTGAAAGACCCACGCAAATCCTGCCCCATAGTGACGCGATTATTGATAAAATACGGTGCGTTCAGTGGCCTTCGCGTCAACTGGACTAAATCCATACTATTCCCACTGAAACAAATAGACAACGCGGTGCCAGATGAGTGTCCATACTACGTGGAAAAGGAGAAATTCAGATACCTAGGCATCCAAATCACGAACAACCTAACAGACTATGTGCCCAATAACCTGTACCCAATAATGACGAGATTCAAAGAAGACGTCTGGCACTGGATGTCCCTACCACTAACACTACTAGGCAGAGCCGCACTCTTCAAGATGCTGGCGCTCCCCCGCTTCCTCTATATACTTCAAAACGCGCCACTATTTATAGCACCCAACGAATTCCGTAAAATAGACCAGTCGCTCAGAAAACTGCTATGGAATGGAGGTCACCCTCGCTTAGCATTAACCACACTACAAAGATCTGTATGGGAAGGCGGAATCGGACTGCCCCGATTGCAAACCTATTACTGGGCTAGTCAGATGGCAATAGTGAACGACAGACTCCACGCGGACATGACATTACCACACAACAGAGAACCAGATCCTAACCGAAATGAAAGATCCGTATTTAGATACCTCTACCGGAAAAAAAGACCGATCTGCTACCCCATCCATGCTGTCGCACATATCCCTAACATGGACAGACACCCACAAATACCTAGGCTGGGACAATAAACTGACCCCAGCTCAACCGTTGTGGGATAACAGACTACTCCCGGAAGTGAATAAACTTCCAAAATGGCACTCTTGGACCCAAGCGGGCATCACTAAAATTGGCGACGTAATAAAAGGGAACGAAATAATACCATTTGCGGACCTAATCACCACCTCCGATCTGACGATAAATGAGCAATATCGCTACACACAACTCAGACACGCACTACAGACCCATCTCCCTGAGATGATTGACATGCCTGATTACACCCCTTTAGAACGTAAACTATTCCCAGATATGATTAAAAACAAAGTCACATCCACCATGTACAGTGCCATAACATCCTTTCTCATCGGAGAACTAGCGAGCCTGAAAGCCAAATGGGAGGGGGACATAGGTGGCATACTCCCAGAGGAATGGGTAACTGCCCTGATGTTCCCCAGAGAAACAGCAATCTCCTCCAGGCTAAGATTGATCCAACTTAAAGTACTGCATAGAATATATTACCCGAGGGTGGCACTATTCAAATGGGGTAAGATCTCCTCTTCAACTTGTCTGAGATGCAAACGAGAAGAGGGCTCATACTATCACATACTATGGGACTGTACCATAATCCGACATTACTGGCAGCAGTGCTGCGATGATCTCTCGAGAGTACTGGGTAAAACGATCCATAGAAATGCAAAACTGTTACTACTGGGGATAGACAATGAGGTCGAACTGTCACGCTACGAAAAAGTGCTCTTATTCACAACCACTGCGTTAATCAAGAGAAACATAGCGCAACTCTGGGGCTCTGAAACGGCACCAAACTATGAACAATGGACCACGGACGTGAACATTTGTGTCGCAATGGAGAAGAGAGTCTACACGGCCAGCGGCTGTCCTGAGAAAGGACCAAAAATTTGGCAAAAGTGGGAAGATGCACACTGAGAGGTAGCCCCCGTCAGGAATTGGACTGACATCCAAGGACATGCACAGAAATTGTAAAATCACACACTACTGGCATAACAAAGGCAATTGACAGTGCTAAGAAGCTCTGTTGTAATGGGTACGTGGAATGCATTTGTTGGTGGGTGGGGTAGGGACATAACCTTTATCTCGCTGCGCGAGACGTATGTTTTCTTTATGTGTAAAAAACAATAAAAAATGTATTAAAAAAAAAAAGGAAGAAAATGAGCAAGTAACTTCAAGGAATGGTACGATAGGAGCGCGTACCATATTAATCAGAAGTGCCGGATGATTGAATCCACATCGCTTAAATGTGCTATAGACGGCAGCGTATGACGCGACAGCGTGGTACCTTAGAGATGCATTTGAGGTATCGGATCACGCTCGCCTTCTGCATCTCAGGCTTTGTTAAAGGCGCCATGGTAACCGCCAGGGGCGGAAGAAGGAACAGGAATTGATGCGCAGAATACGGCTAGAAAGATGCAGATTTCTGCAAGCCGTGACACTGGGGCCAGGGCCCGCATTACATCGAACTCTCTCTTCCAAAACACCTTACCTCTGGAGCACTTTGCTCCGCTACCTCCAACTCTGAGGGTCAGACGCTTCTCCAAGCAGAGAGTGGGGGTTGATCTCTCTCCTCCGGAGGTGCCTACCCCCGGTATGGCCTCCCTCCCCCTCTCAAACTTGAGCCGGACCACCTGAAGTTCCGGAAGCTGCTCAAGACCCTCCTTTTCCGCTCTGCTCTCTCTCTCTCTCTCTCTCTCTCTCTCCCCTACTGATCTTCCTGTCTGCTGCGCTGACTGGTAGCTTGGCTACCCCCAAAGCCTCACTGGGTATCGGGCACCTCCAAGATCAGTATCCCCTGCACTGCCTCTGGGCCTACCATGCACTTAGGGGCTGTAACTGTAACCTCTAATCTGCAGCCCCCTGCCTCCCTGCACTTATCCAGAACGGCGCTGCCCTGGCTGAACTCACTCAGAGCACTGCTGCCCCTGATTGCACTTCCCCCATCCCCTCTCCTTGGCACTTCACCCTCTCCCTTCCCCCTGCACGTTTGCGCTGTCACACTTGCACGATCTGAATGACAATGCCTAGTAAGATAGTTTGTGTTGTCAACCCTCTGCCCCCCCCGTCTTGTCGCACTTAGAAACACTTGTGTACAGGCGTTATAAATGACATATCATATTATGGCAAGTCCCTATCCCCATTGCAGGCTCACCACCCTAGTCTCACAAGAAGAGGCTCCCCTCTGGGGAGAAGTGACTCAGTATCCTGATTTGTCACAAAGGCTAAAGAATCTTTGCTTAATTGCCCAATCTGAAAAATAGTTTAGGAATAAAATCACAGACTATACTGATTGTATTAAGTAGGGAAATACACCTATATGATGAAGGATCTCATTTTTATCCTTTTTAAATATATGATTAACTCTTGTTTCTTTCAAGGAATTTCTTCAGTCCTCAATATGTTATTAAAAATGGCATAATCTAAAAGCCTGGAATTCCCGATGTTATTTCACTGCCATGGATGGAAGATCAACCATTTCACAATGGCACTTACAATATATTTTTTGTGAATATGCAGTGTCTTACGATTATCCTATTTATTTATGGTTACGTTAAACATTAGCAGGACATACTGTAGGCTTATAAATATCTTTTCATATCTTTTAATTTGTATTGATAGAGCCAATGTTTGTTTCAAACACTGTATTTTAACTTTTTGAACCTAGATGTTAGTCAAGGACTTTTTTAGATTCCTCATTCCTATTCTCAATATCTGTTTCCTAAATATTATGATTGAGCAATTAGCCTTGTTATCCTTTCTGCTTACATTCTGCATGTTCTCCTTATCCTTCCCCTTCATAACATATTTGAAAGCTTTAAGAATCTTCTTCTCCTTCTCTGAGAGATTGAGCTGAGAAAGTGGAGAGAAGAATAGTCTCTAGCTTTTCTCATGTTGTCCCAATACCCCTCTCCTACCTGTTCAGTATTCGTGATCAGTGAATCTAATGTTTTCTGGTGTTGGATTGTAAGGGACTGGTAGGACATAGTGACTACTGCAGTGGCAATCCGCCTATATTCCATGACCCTGGATGAGTAATCCTTATTTCATTTGTCAAATCTAAAGTTTGTTCTCCTTCTTATCATTTGTCTTACACTGCCTAGTAGTCTGCAGCATTGGTAACGTTGTTTCCAAGTCTCTTACTGTGTAACCAAGTCTTTCAAATATATCTTCTGAATCCCATAAATCCTGTTGTTAATTTGTGGAAATATCCATAAAAACATACATAAATATATATTGTAGTTAGGGTGAAACCATTGTACATAGACTTACCAAAATTCTATTGCTTATACATTTTGAATTGCTTGACAGATCTGGATGGAATAAAAAAAAAGAATTAAAAAAAAGAAATGTTGTCATGGGTCTCCCTAACTGAACATTTTGGGAGAGATTGCTTAAAAAATTAAAAGGTTCTGAAGAAAACAAATAAATGCGGTTTAGGCATACTCCAATTAATTTTCCCATTGAGAAAAAGTGCAATTTGTGGGATGCCATAGCGCAATAAACACTGGACAAATTTGGACCAAATAAGAAACAACTTGGGCACAAAGAGAGGACTTAATTTCCTTAACTAGATTGGGGTAAATTCGTCCAGTAGTTTAAAAAATATTCAACAGGGAACGCGGTGCCCCATATATCTCCCCTGGTGACTTGCAGCCGAGAGGCTGAGAGGCACTTGAGAACTGAACATCTTCCATTTTGTTTCCAGAATTCCATTGCTAATAACATTTGATTCACTCTATGGATTTGGATGACATTTTCCAAAAAAGGAATTTGTCATACACCTCCACCCCCAAACTGGACATTTTGGGAAAGATTTGTTAAGAAATAAAAAACAATTAAGAAAACAAGAAAATGCAGTTTTCAGCCTAGTCCCAATCACTTTCCCATAGAGAACAAGTTCTATCTTTGAACAGCATAAAAAGCGCTCAGTGTATTTGGACCAAATAAGAAACAACTTGGGCACAAAGCATTGACTTAATTCCCTCGACTGGTTTGGAATAAATACAGTAGTTTTAAAAATATTCGACAGAGAAAGGGGTGTCCCTGCTCCTTAAAACTTGTATATATCGACCTTGGTGCTTTGCAGCAGAGAGGCTAAGAGGCTTTTCAGAAATGAAAATACACAATTTATTTGTGCTTGATACAAGCATTTCACGCGATAATACCAGGGAAGCCAAAAATTCTATTTGAGGAGGAAACAATGACATCACTCTAGAGGTCTAGAGTGGGAAAGAAGACACCATATGAGGTTGGGGAATTTGGGGTGGGTAGGGGATATAGTTACACATAGAAATTTTTCAGTTTATCTGAAAAAGACAGCAGGAATCTCACAAGATTACAGAGGCACATTGCATGATACGCTCAGAAAAAAGTAGGAGTCACACAAAGAGATGCGTGATAGGGTGTAATGGGAGAGGATTAGGGAGGGAAAAGCATGAAGGGCGTGAGGGGGCCTGGAAACAAGAAGGGGGATACAGGTTGAGTGTCTGAGGATGGAGAAGGTTTTTTTAATTTCATGCATTCGTGGGAATCGGCAAACCGCCAAGCTACCACAGGAATGGCTGATCATGGAAATGATTATTGTGAAGTCATTGCAGGAATAAGCAGTTTGGAAAACAAAGTTTAACATCTGCAGCGCCTGCATCTACTAAGCAGGGGGCAATGGGTGTTTGGTAACAAATTAGTGGTGTGACAATGCCATTGGCCATGGCTAGTTGGCTCGAAAGATAGCTATTGGTGCAACATGTACAGAGGCCATGCCCGAAAGTCATGGCTAGTGGGCCCGAAAGAAAACTATTGGTGCAACATTTATAGTGGCCACACTCGAAGGTAATGGATAGTCAGACCTCAAGAAACTATGCAACATGTACAGTGGCCACAGGCCTTGGCTGAAGGCCCTGGCTAGTATGCCCCATAGAAACCTATTGGTGCAAAATGTACAGGCGCCATGACGAAAGGCCATGGCTAGTAGGCCCCAAACAAAGTGATTGGTGCAACATGCACAGAGACCATGGCCAAAGGTCATAGCTAGTAGGCCCCAAAGCAACGTATTGGTGCAACATGTACAGTAGCCACAGCCGAAGGCTATAGCTAGTGGGCTCCAAAGATACCTACTGGTGCCACATGTACAGTGGCCACGGCCGAAGGCAATGGTAGTGGGCCCTGAAGAAACTATAGTATAACAAAACCCTTGAAATTCAGTGAAATAACAATAGTTAAGAGAGATTTATGGTGATCAGATTTTACGCAACAAAACCCCAGAAAATCAGCATTCCTATTTCAAGCAAGTTCACCATAACTATGCGCCCCCTGTTGCACAGTGTATGACCACAATGATGATGTCATCAATGGCATCATTAATTACATCATACATGACATCACTGTTTTGATGAATTACATTTTGAAATACGAGAACCCTGTCTTGTTACATATTATATAAGTACATGTTTCATAATTAAACAGTACATTGTACTCAACCTTGGTTTCTTTTAATCTATTGTACAGTGCACAATTGTAAGTACATAAAGACATAATTACAATGAAGAATAGTATATAAGCATTTATGTACTTTGGAGGTAATCTGTCATATTGGAATACAAATGCATAATTTATTTTTGAAAGAACTGACTCAAAATATTAGTAATACAGGGTGTGGCCACAATGGCGGATTGAGTGGACGCAGCTTGTGAACACTCCCGACCCGACAACTTTGATGACTTTGTAAACCCTTCCGGAGTAGCAATCATGGGAAGAAAGATAGCAGGTGGGAAACATCAAACTGCAAAGATATTTTGGTCGGCCTTGGAAAAGTTGTAAATGAGCCTGACAGAGCTCAGGCAAGAGCCCTTTGTCAGAGGTGGAGCATGGAAAATTGCAGTCGCACTGGTGTGAGAGACCCAGACGCCCACAACACAATAAAGGCGATAGAGGAGAAGAGTGGACTTATTGCGGGTCCCGCTCTCAGAGGCCACAGCAGACAACGAGGTACAGCCGCACTAAGAAAAGAGGCCCGGTGCAAGGTACATATCGAGCAGTGGCACGAAGGGCCACACAACCGAGGCAGAGAGAAGGCGCCGGCCAGGGGCGCACATCAGTGGTGAGAAGGAGTGCTGCCAAGAGATTGAGGCCGATCCTCAAGGTGAGGCGCTGGGGGAGTCAGCGGATGGACCTCTGTAGAAGCAGAGACCAAATCAGGGGACAAGAGGACTGCCAGAGAAAGGGAAAGCGGGATGGGTCCTGTGTGACTAGGAGCCCCTGAGTGAAAAAGCACCTGGGGACGTGCAGTGCAGCTGTAAAGAGCATCGAGCTTCCAGGGCAGCCTAACGCCTGCTGGTGGACCAGAGAAATATTGCAACAGTGGAGTGGAGTTCGGGCCAAGTGCTGGAAAGACCTGGCTGTGCTGGGTCCACTATAGCGCGGCGCAGAGGGGGAGTGGATTGGTAAAAGTCACGAGAGCAATGGGTCAGCTGTACTCAGGAGAGCAGAGATCAATCTCCAGGTATAGGCCTCAAGGCTACCAGTGGGCGGGCTCCTGCAGAGTTGCTGGAGCAAGTGAAGACGAGGAGGGTTGCCGGTGCCCAGCGGAACAGTGTCAGAACAACAGTGATAGAGGAGCAGGGAAGAGGTCAGTGGAAAGAGACAATGGAGCGATCTTGGTGGCGGCAGGGATCAATGAGATTCGCAAGCGACATGGAACCTCCATGACAAAAACAGGAGGCAGTAGGGAGCATCGGAGACCCCCAAGTCAGTGCTAACTCTTGTAATGACGCATAGGAGAGCGAAGAGAACCCTTGGTGAGTGCATATTGCACCTATGAGGCAATTGGGGAGTAGGGTGGTCACTAGACTGTGGGAGTGGAGGAGGGGAGAGCCTACACACATCTGGAATCGGCCAGAGGGACATTGAAGGCTGGCCCTCTTGATCATTAATGGGGCCATGTATAGCAGCAAAATGTAAATGGGACCAAAGAAGAGAAACCAGGTGGGCAAGACCATTTGTCCATCAGGAGGAGATGGGGTGGTGGAAATGCTGCTCACTAAAGAAGACCTGACACAGCGCTCGGTGAGTTTAAAAGTGGCATAACGGAGACTGTCAGAACAGAGGCAGCATATATAAAAGAAGATCTCTCAGAAACGATAACGGCAAAAGGGAGGGACATTGATGGCCTGGGGGACAGGATGGTGGAAGTAGAGGGCCAAGCAACAGATATTGTGGAAAAAGTCCTGGAGGTTGCGCACCAGGTCAAAACATAGATGAATATAAACATAGAAAAACATAGAAGGAACAAGTTACTTGCCTGTAACTCCTGTCTCCAGCATAAGTCTGGCATGGATTCACATGCTCATGAATATTCCCAGTCAGGATGGGAATCCTCTGTAAACAAGAAAAAAGCAGGTTCACTTTAGCCAGAAAACTGCATTTCTGCTCTATAACCGATGACTGTCCTTTGGGTCATACTGCCCCAATCCGATGACGGACGTCTCCATAAGCTCCACCCCTGGTGGCCATTTTCAGATTTGGTAGAGCACGTAAAGTATGAACCAAGAAGAGCACACAGGGGAAGGAGGGAGGGTTCACATGTGAATCCATGCCAGACCCCATGCAGGAAAACAGGAGTTACAGGCAAGTAACGTGTTCCTTCTTCAGCATGGGGTCTGGCATGGATTCACCTGCTTATGAATACAATTACAGAGCAGTACATATACACAACCACGGGAGGTGGCAAGGCCTAACAGAAGCAATTCATTTACCCCTAGAACAAACTCACCTCAAAGCTTGGCCAACCCGTGACTCCTCTCTGGAATCCCTGTCGAAGCAGTAGAATCTTGTGAAGATGTGGGTGTATCTCCATGTAGCAGCCCTGCTGATGTCGAGCAGGGGTACACCCGAGAGAAACGCTGTCATCGCCGCCATGGTTCTGGTAGAGTGGGCTCACGGCCGGCCTGGTAGGTCTGTTGGCCAGACAATGACAGTACATGGTGCAGCTGGAGAGCCACCTGGATATGGAAGCCTTAGACAGGGCCTTCCCCTGATTCACATGTCCAGAATTCACAAAGAGGTGCACTGTCTTCTGAAAGTCCTTTGTGCGTGCCACATAAAACTTCAAGGCAATGTCCAGTCAATGCAAAGTCCTTTCCGTTGGCGTAAAAGAATTCGGGAAGAAGAATCGCAGAACCAAAGACTAGTTGAGATGGAATTCTGAAGGAACCTTTGGCATAAAGGTGGGGTGGGTACGCAGCACCACCCTCGTAGCAAGGAAAGACAAGTGCGGCTGCTTGCAAGAGAGTGGCTGGATCTCCCCGACCTGCCTGGGTGAGGTGATGGCCCGTAAGAAAGTCGTCTTCCACGAGAGAAACCTCAAAGGGGCCTGATGCATTGGTTCAAACAGGGACCCCATGAGCTTAGTCAAAACCATGTTGAGCTCCCAGGCTGGAGCAGGAGCCTTTGCTGGTGGAAACGTCCTGAAGAGGCCTTTGAAGAACACCTTGACGACCAGAGGGATGGCTTACCCAGCACCATGGTGTAACGGGATAGAGCAGCCGATGCACCTTAACCGAGGCGTGAGCCAGGCCAGCCTTGGTCTTGGCCAGGGAAAGCAGATACGGAAGGAGCTGTGGAACTGTCACTCGCAGCGGCGTAATATTCTGAGCCCTACACCACACTGAAAAGCATTTCCATTCGTGGCTATAGCATGACAGCATAGAGGAAGCCCTGGCCTTTGCCAGCATCTTCTTGCATTACAATATGAGGGAATAATGACCAAACTCTAGGGCTGCAGGAGCCAGGCCATGAGGCTCAGTGATGCTGGATCGTGCTGCAGTAGTGTTCCATTTTCTATGGAGAGAAGCAGCAGCTAGATGGACAGGACCACTGACAGACGGCGCAGGTCCGGATACCAGCTAGACCATGGCCACGCCGGAGCGATGAGTATACTCCTGCAATGACATTGTCTGAGTATGTTGATCACACATAGCAGGAGAGGGATTAGAGGGAAGGCATACAGGAAGAGCCCCTCCCGTGCGAACAAGAAGACGTCCCAAAGCCCCTCAGCTGAGGCAACCTGCCGGCAAACCTCTGGCACTTGGAGTTGGCCGCCGTTGGGAAGAAGTTGAGTGGGTTGGCCCCACTTGCTGAAGAGAAAGGACATTTGATCCTGACGGAGCTCCCACTGGTGGCACGGCCGCAGTTCTCTGCTGAGCGAGTCTGCAATGGGTTCTTGATGCCTGCCAGGTGAAATGGGACAAGGATCATGTCCTGAGGAATGCCCCAGTACCACAGGACCAGAACAAATGGCAACGGTTCTGGACTAAAATGTTGTGGTGGTTCCAAAGGTAGGTCTTTGGGAAAGTGGTGGTCGTCGGAGCTCCTTCAACCGTCCCATCTTCTTTGGGAATGAGGTGACGATGGAAGCCTGTACACAAACAGGCGCATCCTCCGTAGCCGTGGGCGGTACAGTCGCTGCTGCCGGAGGTCGTGGAGGCAGAGCCACCCATGGGGTTGCCGTTATCTTCACCGCAGACACCACAGTAGTAATGGGCCAGATGATCATCAACAAAGTCGGTGACGGACTGGACAATGATGAGGTTGTTTGACCGAGTCGGGGACATAGTCGTTGATGAGGCAGCCCTCGACAGAGCAGACATCTTGCAGTTGTCGACAAAGATGAGGTTTTAGATGACAAAGCCGTCGTCAATGGGGCCTTGGGCCTCTCCTTTGCACCCTTGTTCTTGGAAGAGGATCTGTTTCACGAAGGGGTTAGGGACGTCCTTGCAGAAGGTACCCCCCCCACCGGCACGCTCACTGTGGACAGAGATGGAGATGGGGAATGGGTTGTTCCCGAACTGGTTCCAGCAGCCGCTGTGACCTTGGCAAGATCCGTAGCGTGGTATTTGTCCTTATTTTGGACTCTCAGGGAAAAAGAGGCACCCTCAAGGGACCTCAACTTCTTTTCAGAGGGAACATGCTCATGGGACCGGCTGGTCCTGAACAGAGACCTTCCCGACTTGAGCTATGCTGCTAACTTGTGGTAACAGTCCTTCGTCGTCGTCGGAAATCTGTGATAAATCTCACATCCCTCCTCATCATGGTCTAGATGCAGGTAATACAGGCACTTGAGGTGCCAATCCTTGACATAGACGTTCCGTAGCCCACACTTGGAGAAAAACCGGAAGAGACTCCTCTTCTCCTCTGACATCATCGAGGTGCGAAGCAGGCCCAAGCATGGGCCTTCCAAATACTCAAAGAGAAGATCTGCGATGAAAGTGGATCTTTGCCGACAACTGGTCCCCACTGCTAATAGTCGATAGTCGCTCGAGAATGGAAAAAAGACAGACAAAAAACACAAAAATTATCTGAAAAAACGTGAAAAGTCAAAATACTCAAACAGCAAGATGAGAGGACTCCCAACACTGAAACATGCAGTAAAAACTTGAAGATGGCCACCATTATTCATGAGGATGTGAATACATGCCAAACCCCATGCTGAAGAAGATATGCATTCTAGAAGAGAAGTGTGAGGACTTGAAGGGTCGAGAAGGGATTAAAGACCTTAAAACAGAAGTTGAAAGCAAGGACAGAGGTGTGAATGCAAGGAATCTTCACGAGATTGTCAGATGGAGAGCAAGAGCAGGGCATGGCGAATGACAGAGGACATCGAGGGGGTAGGAGGTTTGAACCGGTAGTACACCCATGAGACATTATTGTAAACATTTAGTTTTATGGACAAGATGAAGATCATGAGTGCAGCTAGGTGGGACAGGAAAATACAACTCAGAGGGAGTGAGATTCAACTGTTCGAGGTTCTATCGCAAGTGACCCTTGCACACAGGTAATCCATGAGGGCTCTAACGGAAGAATTTACAAAAAGAAATATGAGTTACAGGTGGCTCTTCCTAATGAGACTACAATTCCATATGGGCAATGAGGAAAAAGTTGTCTTGCAGGTTGGAGAGGGTCTGAAGATATTAGAAGTGAGTCCCCCAGAGACAGGGCAGAAGGAAGAGGAGAGATGCATTTTAGGGACGCAAGGAAGCACGGCAAGCTGCCACCAATGGTGGACCTCGAAGGACAGTAAGAAGTCCAGACGTTCGACGAACTGGCTGGGGACAGAATAGTGCTTGAAGCCTCCTGGTGCATAGCAGTTGTCGGGTGGAAGCTAGCAAAAACAAAGATCCACGGTATGCAATAGAGGGGTGTTCTTTGTTGAGAGATGTTCAGGGAGAGGGAAGAATTGTACATCTTTAGAAGAGGAGGGAGCATTTGCTGCTGAAGATCTGCAGGAGGGGACACGCCTTGAACCTGGTCGAGAGAGCCAGGGACATACTTGGTAGGAACTCCGGGGGCAGGACTAAGAAATGGAAACAAACATTCTCTGTAGAGAGAATGAAATGTTGGGAACGTGATGGGTATCTCAGGGGAGGCAACTGGGGAACAAGGAATCTCACACTGAAAAGGGCTACCATTCAGGTTAAAATAATGAATGTTAGGGGCTTAAAAAACCCGAACAAGCAATTGAGACTTCTGAGGAACATATGCAGGAGGAGAAACATAGTGTTTGCACGTAGAAGACACCTCCTGAAGAGCGTTCCAAGGTGCCTGGCTAGTAGGGAATATCCAACACAGTATCAGTCCAATGCAGGGAGTAAGCAGGCAGGAGTGCATAATTCTTATACATAGGTCAGTACACTTGAAGGATATAGTGGCAATGAAAGACCTGGGTGGGAGGTATGTGATGATTAAGGGGAAAATGGGAGGTCAAACATATGCAATTGTTTCATTATATGCACACAATCAAAATCAAGGGCCAGACGTTTTTTGGAAAGGTGTTTGAGCGTGCTGGATAAATTTGGGGAAGAAGGGTTGGTAGCAGGGGATTTCAAACTTGCACATCAGGAGTGAGAGGGCTTGCAACGGGGGGGGGGGTTGTCAGCACAGCTAATAGGTAAGATTCAGAGGCTGGGATTATATGATGCATGGAGGGTACAACATCCACACAATAGGGACTTCACCTTCTACTCTCATGTACACAAAATCTATTTGAGGATTAATTACATATCGGTGGCCCAATGGATAGTAAGGGTGACTCACAAAGTACACATAGGAGGCATGGTCATCTCAGACTACACACCCATATCCCTAGACTGGATGGAGGGCAGGCTACAAAGAGGGAAAGCAGGATGGAAATTAGAGCACTACCTGATACAAGATAAGCCACACAACTCATTGAGATTGAAATAGGTAAATGAATGGAGACGGGCACAGAAGAGGGGTTGCAAATGGTGGAAAAATGGGATGGCTTTAAAAGACATTTTAGGGAACTTAACTGACATAGCAAAAACATTGAGAGATAGGCAAACTAGAAAAGGCTCATAAAATAATTGGCAAAGCTGCTAGCACACACTTGGGGGCAGCTTAGGCAGCTGACTAATAGGTTGGTAAAAAGCACCCTATTGAAATGCAAGCAGACTTTCAATGAGCATATGAATGTAGTCAGGGGTCCACCAATTAGAGCATAATAAAAAACACACTCAAAAAGTAGAGCTGTTTATTACAGCTGGGTGAGCACAAATCAAACAGAACACAGGGCCGTCTCCTGAAGCCGAGGTAAGAGATTCGCAAGTGTCTTTGCTCAAGGGTGTAATCGCATGTATCCGATTACGTTGGACTGGCCTAGCGACGAGAAGAAGTGGTAAACTCTGAAAGAGGCAATCCAAAGACTCAGGGAGCATGCTAGGAAAGAGGCCATCCATACTGATGATCCAGAACATATGGGAGTTCAGCCCAAAATACAATCATTCAAACTGCTCCACCGGCCTATAAAAATTTAATTATGACTGCTGGTGGGGATGACAGGTAAATTAACGGATGAGGTGGTTGATGCTATCAGACAGCTAGCAGACTTGGGGGAATGGGACAAAGTTGAAGAGAGACGCCATGAGAGAGTATCAGGTAATAATATACCTATATATATGGTTGCTATATATAATGTCGCCGGGAAAAGGTATTGGCGCCATTATATATAGGGACAGGGGGAGCAGGGCTTGCGGGGGTGTCCACCGCACCCCTTGAAAAAAAATAAGGGTTTGGGGATTGCAGGGGTGTCCCCTGCATGTTCCATCTAATAATGTCCCCGGAAAAAAACTGCTATTTTTCTGCGATTTTTTGCATGGCATTATTTTTGAGTGGACATTATTACATAGAACCCGTGAGAGAGGGAGAGAGAGGGGGGGTAGTGACAAACTGACTCCTGAAAAGAGATCCGACAGTAGAGATTCCTTAGCACTACTGAAAGATGGAGTGCCACAAGATATTGATGGGATTGAAACCAGGGAAATGTACCAATTGTATAAAAAGTGAGGGCTTGACAGAAAAGAGCGGTACAAACAAGTGAAACGACAAGATGTAAAACAAGCAAGCTGGGGACAAGACCCTACTGCGCCGCTTGAAGAGAAGATGGAAGAGGGGACCATGGGGATGGTTTCATCATACCAGCCAAACTATGATGACCTGCGAAAAGTGGTGATTGCGATGTTGGAGAATGAGTTCAAATACACGCATTCAAAATACGAATAGGATTGTGGTCAAACTCTGGTAGCGTCTGCCCGGATTAAGGTAGACAGAGGGCCTCATGTGAAACTATTCTGGCATTTGGGGAATATGCAAGAGGTTCAAGCTTTGATTGATACCAGGTTGGAGATCTCATTGATCCATGGCAATCCTGCGAGGGTTAATGGTAGACATTTTACCATAACTGGACTAGGAGGGAAAGAGACCCCCCGCAGTTCACACAAGTTGATATGAAAATTGGTAATTTGAAAAGGAATAGATATCAAGTGTTGATTGTCCCCATACCTCAATATATGATTGGCTTTGATATTCTGGAGGGGTTGACCCATGTCACTGTGGGAAAATTGAAGATGCCCCCAGTGCAGGTTCCTTTGGCTTCAGAACGAGTGTCAATGAAGTAATATCGCATTCCTAGGGGGCATAAGGAAATCTCAGATACTATCAAGGGATATATTGAAGCGGGAGTGTTTCGTCCTGTGACTATGGCTTGCAACAACCTGGTTTGGCCGATTAAGAAGCCAGATGGAAGTTACAGAATGACTGTAGATTATTATGAGTTGAATAAGTACACTCCTCCGTTAATAACCGCAGTCCCAGATGCTGTTACTCTAATTGACAATGTGCAAATGTTTGTGGGAACTTAGGATGCAGTGATATTTGGCTAATGCATTTTTCACTGTGCTGATTGCAGAAGAGTGCCAAAAGCAGTTTGCATTTTCTTGAAATGGGAGGCAGTATACGTGTCAACGTTTGCCCCTGGGGTGCGTGCACAGTTCGACTATCTGCCACCATCTGGTAGCTGAGCATTTGGACAAAATACAGTGCAAGCCTGATGTACAGATCTCACACTATACTGATGACATTTTGATTTAGGGAAAGGATGAGTCGAGTGTGCAGACGCACCTAAAAGTAATCATTGCGGGATTGAGAAGAGAAGGATGGGAAATTAATGAAACTAAAATTCAGGTTCCAGCGGAGACTGATTTTTCTGGGAATTCAGTGGCATAATGGGCATTGCGAAATGGTGCCGAAGGCCAAACAAAATATTCTTGAGTTCACTACACCTGTGAATAAGAAACAAGCTCAACAATTCATAGGGTTGTTTGGATTCTGCAGACAGTATCAACCACATTTGGGGCAGATTCTAGTGCCTCTTTACAAAGTGACACGAAAGAAATTGGACTTTGAATGGGGTGAGGAGCAAGAGAAAGCGTTTCAACTAACGAAAGATACCATCCAAAAAGTGCTTGATTTATGGTCGTTGAGGGCTGATGAAGTTGAGTTAAATGTGTCTGTATGCGACAATTATGACAATAGGAGCTTGTGGCAAAAACAGGGCATGAAGCGTGTTCCTCTGGGATTTTGGACTTGTAAATTACCCACAGCTGGTGAAACACATACTCAATTTGAAAAGCAGATGTTGGCATGTTATTGGGCTCTTGTGGTTACAGAGCAAATGACGGTGGGTCATGGTGTATTGATTCGACCAGAAATTCTGAGCATGCAATGGGTACTGAGCTCTCCTAAAACACATTGAATAGTACATGCTCAAGAGGCTAGCATTATTAAATGGAAATGGTACATTCAAGATCATGCCAAAACAGGGAAGGGTGGAATTGCAAAGTTACATGAGCAAGTGGCTGCTGTTCCGCTGGTTGATTTGGAAACATTGGACGAGACAGACATTTGTGAATCTCCTGTGAAATGGCGAGTCCCTTATGGGGATTTGACGAGTGAACAAACTGAACATGCTTGGTTCACTAATGGTTCAGCTAAATATGTGGAGACTGAGTGACACTGGAAGGCAGTGTCACACAATCCCAAAACAAAAAAAAATCGGACAACATCCAGAAAGGGAAAGAGTAGTCAGTTTGCGGAATTGTATGCGGTTTATCAGGCATTGAAGCAAGAACCGCCTGGTCAATGTTATGTGTACACTGGCTCATGGTCCGTGGCTAATGGATCAGCTGTTTGGCTGCTGACATGGGAGAAAAATGGGTTGAAAATTCATGCCAAAGAATTATGGGGGAAAGAACTGTAGCAAGATATTGCCGAAATGTTGATGCATAGTAAAATGACCGTGTATCATGTGGATGCACATTGTGCGACAGATTCACTGGAACGTTGGTTCAATTCTGTTGCAGAAACATGCCAAAATGTCAGCTACGGACACGAGGTCTGAGGAAGTTGATCTGGAAGGGATTGCTAAATGGGCACACCAGAAAAGTGGGCATCTTAGAGAAAACGTTTCTACCGAAAATCGAGGAATTAATGTACCTTTAGAAGTGATTAAAACAGTGATTTTGCAATGTTCAGTGTGTCAGCATCAGAAAAAGAGATCCGTTCCACATGTGATTCAAGGCACATTGAAGTGAGGTAAATTACCTGGACAAATTTGGCAGATCGATTACATCAGTCTGATGCCAATCAGTGGAGCTTGTTAGTACTGTGGCGTACCTTTACAGATTCAAAATAAAAATGGGTCACATTTTAATGCCAAACTGATTCAGGACTATTGTCACAAGAAGGGTGTCGAATGGATTTTCCACGTCCCTTATCACCCCGAAGCTGTGAGATTGATTGAGAGAATGAATGGTTTGTTGAAAGAACAGCTGCGAAAGACTGGTGACGGTAACCTGAAAGGGTGGCGGGAGCGCACTCTGGATGCGATGCAAGTGCTGAATAACAGACCAATTGCCAATGGTGAAACTCCATTAATGTGCATGTTAACAACAGCCTTACAAATTAAACCAAACATGGCCTTTGAAACCTTGATGTATTGGGAAATGTTACCTGGTGCTCTGGCTCCTTATCGAGCGACACCCGAGTCTGCAGGGGTGGACTAGCATGCTATGGAGGAAATTAGACTAGAGCCAAGAGGAATCAATGGTATTGACACAGGAATTGGAGTGCAGACTCCATCAGAACATATGGGATTGATTGCCCCTAGATCTGGGTTAGCATTGAGAGGGATCCAGGTACTGGGAGGGATTGTGGATGCAGATTATCAGGGAGAAATAAAAGTAATTCTGATCAATAGTGGAGAGAAAATGTTGCCACTTCATGAAGGAGATCGGGGGGGCACAACTGATTATCGTCCCTGTAAAATTATCCATGGTGAAAAAGGGAGAGCCGCCCGCAGTGGTAACTACACGTGGGGACAAAGATTTTGGCTCATCAGACAAAATGGTTCCAGGAGCAAAAGTTTGGGTTGAGAAACCTAGTGGCCTGCCAGTGTCAGCAGATGTATTTGCAGCAGGATAGGATCAAGTTGTTCTAGTAATGGAACCAGGCAAGAGGAAATGGGGCAACATTCCTGCTGACAAATGTTATTAGCGTGAGTGATGACCTTCACTGATATCTTGTTTTTAGTAAAAGAAAAGCCAATTCCAGACCCTGTTTGTGATGCGTGCACTTGTTGACTTGTTTGGAGTCCGTTCGGGAGGAAAAGATATGGCAAATGTTTCCATTATACGGCTGACTCCGATGATCTGGATGATGACTAACGGCCTTGATGTTACCACGTTGCCTAACACTGGTTCAACTGTATTGTCAAGGAAACGTTGTGACCATGGGCGTGATGCTTTGCCCTCTTCCGCGACGCCCATGTCTTTTGCGCGGCATGGCTATTCTGAGATTGTCCAGCAACCTGAGAATATGTGGGTTTTTCTAGCCCGTCGAATTTTGAACATCTCACGCTTTTGCCTGGCTCATGTTCATGATGCTTCGAACTTGATTTCGCCGGTACCTGTGCTGCAACACACGTGAATAAAGGAATATGACGCGTATTGTCACTTACAACATTGCTCCAGTTGATGTCTGCTATGTGATTACTTGTGATCCTAAACACATTGGCAAATGTCAGCAATTGATCTTGACAGATGAGAAGAGCGGAACTGATTTTGAGAAGCGTTTATGTGTACGTCCTAATGGTGCATGTACTGATGTTTCTAATACGATGTTTCTTAATTTTACTGTTGTAGCTGCCAGCATATGAAACTTCCGATTGGTTGGCTATTTCCTTGTGGTAACTTTACCTACACCTACATTGCTGCAAATATTTCTGGTGGACCTTGCGCTTCAACATGGCTCAGTTTGATGATGTTTCCTTTACAGCCTGCGATTCATTGTGCTACACGTTCTGTTAATCATATTGGCCTATCGCCAGATTGTGATTCTAATGTGCATTTGTTGTCTGAACCTGAGGATTTAGCACTTGCATTTTCTTTGGTGGGTGTATGGGGGTTGGCGGCTGGTGGTTATAAATCCTTGACTAGATTAGCGTGTGTATTGATTAAGGGGCTTAATGAGATATGTCAAGCTTTAACAGAGCTGCTTTTGGACGGCAGACCTTTTTAGAAAGGCTATTTTACAAAACAGAGATGCCATAAATTATTTGGTTTTGAAGCATAATTTGGGTGGGCAATGCTGTTGAAGGGTGTGCTGTTTTGATTTCAATGACTTTTGCCGTTCTATTGAGAAACATACTAGTAATTTACATGATCTGGTTTCCCAACTAACTCAAGATCAGGATGGGAGTTAGTGGGATCAACTGTTTTCCTGGATTCCTGAAGCATTGCGCTATGCTTTTGTTTGTGTTTTTGTGGTTGTTTTGGTTATGATTGTTTGTTGTTGTATTTCATGTATTCCTAATATAGTAAGAATGTTTCGTCGGTTTCAGAAACCTGTGTTTGATTCATTGGGATATGGTAGTTGATTGTCCAACGGGTGGATTGTAGTGCGTGTGCGAAAATTAGCTACAATGGCGCCGGTGCGTAGCCATTTACGACATTCTTTTTATTTATTTATTTATTTATTTATTTATTGGGCATTCACTTCCAAACCACAATGAAAGTCTACGTTTATGCAAGCTCGGTTAGAAGTCAGACATAATTACTGCAACAATTGCGATATTTTAGTATGAAGCAGGTGGGCTCACTGTGGAGGATAGCTTTCACATTGTTCGCTCAAGGACGAGCTGAGAAGGGAGTCAGGGATGTGCAGGTGCATTAATAAGGGGTGCTGGGAGCAAGAGCGCACGAGACGAGCTGGGTTTTTCCACTGTCTGGATTTTTCCACTCTTGCCTCCCATGCTTGCTGTCTGTCTTTCGGCCGGGGGCAGTCTGCAACCTATGAGAGGCGAGAATGTGTTCCCCTTAAGAGGAGAGGGTCCCAATGAGGAGACAGAGAATTGGAATCCCAGGTGTTGAAGTCTCTCTGAGAGGGAGGACGCTCTACTCCAGACCGTGTTAGTTGATGCGTGATCTCCCCGTCTACCTGCCTTGGGACTTAGTGGTGTTGTGGCTGAGATGAAACTTTGTCCTACAACTGCCCTAACGGTGATGTATGCTTGTTATATTTGTTTTGTTTAATGTATTCATATGTAGTCATTTGCATTTACTTTACAGTTATATGTATGTTTATGAAGTGTGAATAAAAGATCTGTAAAGAGCCAATTATTTTCTAACTAATGGTCTAAGTGTATGTTATTGCCTTTGAGAGTCCAAGAACCTTTAGTCGGTGTGATAGGGTGAGTAATTCGGAGGCTATTACACATGTCTGAAAAGCAAAACAAGTCATCCACTCTCCTCCCAGCGCTCAACACTGAAAAGGCATTTGATCGAGTAAACTGGGCATGTATGTTTAAGACGATGCACAAGATGTGGGGGGGACCACAGTGCCTGAGAATGATCTAAGTCAACTAGCAAACACTGGCTGCTAGAGTAAAGGTGAATGAAAGCTCGACAAATCTGTTTCCAATTAGTCGGTGGGCTTAACAAGTCTGTCCCGTCACCCCCTGCTTTGTGCCATGCTTATGGAACCGCTAGTCCACAAGTTAACAAGGAATGGGGCAATTCATGGGGTTAAGTTAACTCGCACCAGAAAATAGGTCTATTTGCAGAGGTTGTGGTAATGATGGTCCTGAAGCCAGAGCCATCGCTGAAGGCTACAAGGAGGGAAATAGGGGAATTCTGCAAGGTGTCTGGTTTTAAAGTAAATTTCTCAAAGCCAGAAAAGTTAGGCCGCTCGATAGGACAGGCAAAAAGTGAACGCCTACAAGCTAAAACCCCATTTAGATGGGTGAAGGTCCTAGTTCGATACTTAGAAGCCCACCTGACCCCAACTCTACAACAAATTTACAGTGCAAACTATCCGCCAATACTTAGCCAAATCAAAATAGATCTTGCTAGATGGAATGGTCTTTTTGTCACCTCTCTAGGCAAAATAGCAATTGTAAAACTTAATATCTTACCTGTCTTTTTTATATCTTTCAAGCGTTGCCACTCCCAGTTCCTAGAAAGACAAGCTGACCTTATGAGTTTCATATGGAACGGGAAGAAACCACACATTAAAAAAGGGACACTGTACAGAACTAAAATGCAGAGGGGAGTAGGGTGCCCGAATATAGTATACGTTCAAGAAGCCCAACTAAGGGTTCTCACAGTATGGGTGAGGGAAGATAATAGGAAACACTGGGTAAGAATGGAGCAAGCGATTGCAGGGGAATGCATTTGGAAAATTCTGAGGTAACGGAGGAAGGATAAGCCAAAAGGGCTCAGAGAGAACCTGCTAAGGAAATATATCTTAGAGATAGTAGATAAATTGAATGGCAGACTTCATTGGGCCCCATGGCCATCGCCACGCACCCCGCTTTTCAGAAATCCTGTCTTCCAGCCAGTAATAGACCATAATACGTTTAACAGATGGATAAAAGGGGCAGCGGTTCAGGGAAATCTGGGACACATACCATCAGATCAGGCACTGGGCAAACACACCACAGATGGCAGAAGGTGCCACTAGGGAACAGACGGAATGAGAGAGGCTAATATCTGGCAGCGAATCCAATAACGGTCTTATATCATTGATGTATAGAATACTGTCAGAAAGGGACAACCAGGGGTAACAAATGGTGAATAGTAAATGGGATGCTGTAGTCGGACAGTTTACAGACAAGGAGTGGGGATGAGCGGTCCAGGGAGTGTTTCACACACAGCCACACATAATCAGGAATTGCAATATATATGCATAGGTGGCATTCCACACCAGAAAAGCTACACAAAATGCATAGGGACAACACTTAAAAATGCTGGCGGGAATGAGGGGGGCTGTGATGAATCAAACATGATTCCCCCAAAACCCCGGACTTGGAACCCTTCTCATTTAGCCAGGGAAAGACAGACGATTCTTGATCATGACCATGGTGGTGGTGTTCTGCGGGAGGATCACATGAGGGGGGAAGCAAGTCAGGAGCAATGGGAAACCCCCTTTTGTAACTGTTCCCAAAACCCTAATTTTCAAATCACTTACTGTAAAATCAAAGCTGCTAGAGAAAGTGATTTGAACATTGTGGACTTCAAGTCCGACAATGCTGAAAGTACTGTGACGAAGAAGAGGGAGACAGAGGCTCAAAACTGCTGTGTGCAGTTAATTGATGTTAATGACCCGTACCTGGGAGGTACAGTGAGATATTTAAAACCCCCTCAGGTGTGGTCCCATAGAAGCAATTGACAAAATAGTAGTAGTGAGAGCTTTGAGCAGCCATCATTGCATGCAGGAGACGCTGGGACCACGACCAGTGTGTACGCGGTGCAGGGTCCCGAAAAAGCCATCAGAGTGGGAGCTCTGCACTGCAGAGGCCGCGCAGTGGAAGCGGTGCTGTGACGGATCATTTCATCAGAGAGAGAGAGAGACTCTCTGAAATGCTTGTTCGTTTCTGGTGGCTGGCAAGCTCAAGAGTTTTAAAGGGGCAGAGCAAGCTCTTCTCCAGGCGGCATGGGTTGCTGGAGAGCAACCGAAGTGGACAGGAGCCCTTGAAGCAGGGGAAGAAGCAGCGGCGGCGTTTCGCACAGAGGCGAGCAAAGAAACCGGCAAGTTTGCCTAAGCATGGAAACCCTAGAATGCTCCGTAAGCGAACGCTAGCCTTTAATCATAATTTTGAATACCAAACTGAAATTAAGGAGCCAAATTGGCAGAGCAGAAACACTGTGAGCACAAGGAAAGGATAGGGTTACTGTTACAAGGATCATGTGAAGTACAAATGTAAAAAGGGAACAAAACCTGAACTAATCAACCAGAACTATCATTGCCAAAGCCAAGAGGGAGTTATATTAAGGAAAGCTAACCGTAAACCCCATTACTCGAGCAAAGAGAAAGTGATTTGTATGCAAGCCTCTTTCTCCCAGTAAATCAGAGAAAGAGCAATACAAAAACAGAATGCTTATAAACAAGGTTGCTTAAGACAATCACGCTCATAGAAGCATAGAATTGATCTATGGTGTTGGGTGCAGAGTCCACAAACTGGAGAGCTGACGCACGTTTGGAGCATTAAGTTACCCCCACACCTTCCCCCTGACCCTGAGGAGCCTACCCTCCAAATCCTTCTTTATCTGGACCTCCTCAATTGAGAGGTCAGGGGTTACCAAAATATCCAACCTCCTTTTCTTGGTTGGGCCTGACGACCAATACATATGGGTTGTTTTATACCCCAGTAATCTCTGCTTTGTCCCCTTCATGTAATGGGGTTCTTGAATGAACATTATAGTCACTTTGTACCTGGTCATTTCTGTAGCTAAAAGTGACCTCTTGGTTGGTGAATTCAGCTCTTTAACATTCAGCAAGCCGATCCTTATTACCCGTCCCCTTGTACTAACCATTGGATGGTCTATGACAATTACCTCTATGTCCCGTTTTCCCTGCGAGGGAAACAAACTGAATGGCACTTAAACGTCCTAGCCTTTGGCACCCTGTTTGGATCTGGTATTTGTCTTCCCCTCCCTCCAAACACGCTTAACCCCCTATCAACCACAACTAGAGTGCTCCGTGAGTGCTGTGGAAGCTGTGGACCCTATACTGCTGCTGCTATATCGCCATACCACTGTGCAGCCAATTGGAAAACACAATCAGAAATACAGAGAGCATTGGAATCCCTGCCCACTTTGTACCCGGAAACAGAACTAAAGGAGTAGCCCACACGCATCAGCGCGCGCGCATCTAGGGTGTGCTCCGTGAGTGCTGTTAGCTGTGGAAGCTGTGGACCCTATACAGCTGCTGCTATATCGCCATACCGCTGTGCAGCCAATCGGAAACTTTGGAACACCCAACCAGGTGACGTAACTTTATCTCTGTGGCTGACTATAATAAGTAATTTTCAGAATGCCGGATGAATAAACTGCCTTTAAAACACTCTACCACATGTTACTGATATCGCTTATTTTACTTTCTTTAGTAACAGAAAGAGCATTGGAAGCCCGCCCACTTTTTACCCGGAAACAGTACTAAAATAGTAGCCTGCCTGCGTCACGGGAGTGCTCCATGAGTGCTGTTAGCTGTTTGTTGTTAGTTGTTAGCTGTGACCACCGATTGCCCTGTCTGTCCCATGTCCCCCTGTCTGCCACAGTCCCATTTGGCCATGATCATTCAGTTGTTTCAACCCCTCCCCGCCAGACATGTTCAATCTGTTTGCTCCAGTCTGCGACCTCCCCTTTCTTTCGGCGTTTGCAATTGTCATGATTATTTGCCGCCAATAGAGCACGTACACGCTGCTCTACAACAGTGCGTTCCACTGTAGCACCGCCTGTGGTTCGGAATGGTCATGTGACCGCCCGCGCCACTCCTTATTGCAAGATCCATCCATTTCACTCCGATAAACCACTTTCCGTCATCAAGCAAGGTGCTTCTGTTTGAAGTTAGTGTCTTTGTACAAATCTGTCTAAAGTTTTTGATCCTGCATATTTGTCCCAGACTGCTTCTGTCTTCTGATTTTGCTCTGTCTATGACCGTACAGTATTGAAACCTACCTGCCTGTCCCACAGACTGCCTTGGCCTTCCAAATTTTCTCAGTTTGTTGTCCGCACGGTATTGATCCCTACCTGTCTGTCCCACGGATTTCCTTTAACCTTACCACTAGTGCTGCACTGTCTTTCCCTTTACTGGAAGCCTTACGCAAGAACTCTCTTATGTGCACAGAACTATGGACGCCCTGCAGTAATAACCTCATGCACCTTCCCATTCCTATTGCGTCCCTCCTGCCACCCGGATTTCTAGTTCCTTGCTAACCTTGCCTCATTACCTTATGTTTTTGGTTACTATTTGGCGATCTGGACACTTTCCTAAACATCGCCTTTCCTTTGACTTCTTCTACATTTTTCTCGGTAAGACCCCATGTTAGGTCAAGCCTTGCTTCTTTAATTGATGACACTGGTAATTACGTGATCTCCCTGTCCTTGTTTTTTATAGTGGTGAGAACCAAGGTTGGAGGTATGTTTTACATCATCCTGAAATAGACGAAGTCCGGTGCCTAGACTAGTAACGTTAGTTCTCTTGTCACATATTTCAGTTATTCTTGATTATGTGTCTTCATTTTAAAATGTGTTCCATTTCTTGCAGCCTGGCACACACTGGTGCTGTTTGCACTTTCCTGCTCTTTCAATTGATTTACTCCTCTGTTCTTCTGTATTCCCAATGAATAGAGCAGCATATCATTGGGAAGATCACCCTCAGTGAGGAGTCTTGGGCCAGTTATGCTCGAAGTTACACTAATCATGAGGACTAGTCCACCTACCTCCTGTCATAGCTGTGGTGAGTACTGACACAGTCCAGTATTTGGCATCTGCAGACTGTGACCTAGTGGTTTGCCATTTGCGGTCGACCTGTCGGCTGCCTCTTGGACTAACGAGCGTTTGAGCTTACGAACTCCACAGGATCACGTGAGCTGCGATTTGTAATATGAATATTGTAAGATTATACAACACAATACGAGGATGAGAACGAGATGATAGGCTGTGCTGGCAATAATAACCTGGCTGCTTCCATATCAGTACCCGGGACTGCGATGATACTAGAAGGTGAGAGCATAAGAGAAAGAGAGAGAGAGGTAGAGTGCGAGCCGGGTAGGTATCATTGAGGACAACGAGAATGCTAATGTACCTAATGTACAGATTGCTGCAGAAAATGCCATAGTAACTGAACCATACATATTTAAAGCTGGGATTAGTTGTGCATACTCATTAAGACATCGAAAAATATGCACACCCAAGATCTAACGGCTCCCCTAAATAAAACGAGAACTCCTAAAATTACCAAATATTATCCGATGTTAGAAGGCATCAGCACTGCTGATAGGTGGACTGCTGTCAATGAGTTCTTAGCTGACCTTATGTATCCTTAAAATGCATAGGAAGTAAGCCTATTGAAAATGTATTATGTCCAACTGTGAACAGTGAAAACACATCAGAATCAATATATACTATGGAAATCCAAAGTCAAAAAGACTTAGAAACCAATAATAATGCTACCAACGATGACAGACCACATACAAGTATAAATGAGATATGGTTTTGGGCAGGCTTATATTAGGTGGGCCCAACTAGTGTACACAATGGCTAGGGTTAAAACGGGCAGATGCATTTTGAAGGCATGGGAATTAGAAAAGGGCACGAGGCAGGGTTGCTCATTATCACTGCTTCTCTGTGTCATAGCCATGGAGCCGATTGCCCAGTACTTCAGACGGAATATAAAGATGCAAGTATTGAAATACATGGGGCCAGACATCTGATATCTTTATATGCGGATGACACATTATTATATATACAGAATCCTGAGGATAACCTAGAGCTTTTACAAGAAGTCATGTTTTTTTTGCGACACTGTCGGGGATTACTATTAGCATGGACAAATCAGCATTATTCCCGATAGCGGCACTGCGCTGGATGGGGAGCACGGCACTGCCTGTGCTTGCCCTGCAGTGGAAGGTGCGTACGTTTAGGTACTTGGGAGTCAATGTGTATCACGACCCACCGGAGGAGCGCACACACACAATCAACTACACGCTCTGGGAAACATCAGGAGTTCTATGAAGTCCTGGACTAAATTACCCCTCTCAATGATGGGTAGGGCTGCTTTGTTGAAGATGGTGGTATTGCCCAGACTATTACACTTTTTTCTGTGAATGTCCCGTTTTATATCTCTATGTGCTTTTTTAAGACCATGAAAGGAATCTGTAGAAGCTTCCTGTGGCAAAATGGGAGGAACAGAATAGCGCTATCAACACTATATAGGTCTCACGCAGAAGGAGGCATCCGGGCCCCGGACTTCAAATTATACTACATTGCAGGGCAGCTGCAATTTGTGCTAGATTGGCTTGCTGACAACCCTACTCCGTATACCCTGATGTTGCAATCCACTAATAGGCAATATTATCTAAAGGAGATATTGTGGCTTGGGAAACCTCGAGGGGGCCGGCAGTTGCAACTAGTGTACCTAGGATTGAAAGTATGGGACAGAGCCCTGGCTCGGATGGAGTTGACAGACCCCGTGTCAGCACAAATTCCGCTGGTCTTGATAGTGGCATCCTCGTCCCCGGCGAGAATGGGTATACACACGTACTGCAAGGCATAAAATAAGCAGTGTCGTATAGTAATTGCCTATGCAATTCTGCAGGTTTGCTAATTAAATTGACACTTGTGTAGCAAAAATACCTATTTAAGTATGTCCTGTTCAATGGCTCACCCTGCATTCCTCTCTTGCCTTCAGGCCTCTTTCCACCTTTTTTCCTCTGTTCACTGCAGTTATCATCTCCTCCACTCTTAAGTGCCAAAGACCTGTGTGGGAGTGCTATTCAATAATTATTTTTCTTCAATTGCAAGCCAGAAGTAATCAGAATGACACTTTGTATTAAGAAAACTATATTCTATCTGGCAAAGACCAGTATTTGTTAATTTTATAATTTTTTTAATACTGTTATGCAATTCCATTCCTTACATAATGCATAATTGCAGTATTGCTACTGTAAAACACTGTAGTAGCTCCATGCTTTACCATATATACTTTAGTTTAGTATATCTAAATCTCAGTGTCAACGAGATTTAATTTCATTGGGGAAGATGCATCATATAGACGAGTGAACACTTTTGAAAATGTACATAATTATACAGCCAAATACTTTTGATGGCAAACCTAGTTCTGTGACCTACTGGTTGCATACATCTGCAAATGGTACTCAACCCATGAGCTGAATCCATACTCCTGTACGTTCCATCTTATCACCCTGTTGCTTTATACAAGCTATCCTGAAATTGAGATGGCCACAATCTACATCTTTCCTCCTAGTTTGTTCAGTTCTCTGCCTGCTATGCCATCCACTAGACAAAACTATAGATATGTACGCAAATTACTGATCAATGGTTCCAGCCAGTCTGTACATCCACAGATCTGCTGCAATACCATCTACCGTATTTAGCCTCCAGAACTCACTTTGCTCTATGATTATCTTGTAGAACAGCACAAACATGAGGGGTGGCCAAACTGTTTTCAGAGCCTTTTTATCCTATCTATTTGTGTCATTCATGGAGCTCATCTTTTACAGACACTCAACCAGGGCACGCAAAGTCTACTCACCCACTCGCATAGTTGAGTAGACTTTATGAAGGGCGAGTACCATTTGCTGGGACGTTTGAAACTTTTAGATAATATTTACTGTGTTTGCAGTAAATGTCAAATACGTTTCACTGTACATGGCTGGCTTCTGGGTGGCAGCAGCGTGCCAAACATAAAGTGGGTTGTTGGCGACTTGCACCATTTTACAGAAAGCACATTTACATTTTTTGTCATCTATTACCAAGTGTCGAGTTTATTTCTCTTAGGCGAAGTAGGTAAACTAATTTACTAGATCTTCAGGTCTAGCAGATTTTTAAAGAATTTGCAAGGCATGAATCTTTTTCACTAATGACTTACTTCAGCGGTACACAAACATGCTGTATTTTTGCTTGTTTTATGTCTTGGGCACAAACAACTTCTGGTGGCATTAAAACTATTAGCATGATACGATATGATAGTTTATTTATATAGCGTCTATACACAATGTGTTTCGAAGTGCTTCAAGGCAAGGGAGGGAACAAGGGAATATACAATGACATTCTTATAGGTCATGAACAGTAAGGATGTGAAATTAACTTTCGTACTCGGCCTGAAGACATTTCAGATAGTGCAAGAGCTAAGACATAAATAAGGAAGGTAGGGGGAGAGTGGGAAGGAAATGGAAACAGACAGTTGACTACCGTACAAGGCCTGATGACATTTCTGGTAGAGCCGGAGAAAGCAAAAGGTGAGGGAGAGGGGTGCAGAAAGGGAGGGGAGGAACAAAACAAGCAACTATCATACTAGGCCTGATAACATTTCCGAAAGTGCTGGAGGTGGTTGGGCAGGTGGACAACAAGTAAGGGGAGGAGGGAGAGAACAGCCGAGATTGCTATCACACTAGGTCCAGGGACAATTCTGATAGAGTAAGTGCATAGAAGAAAGTAAGAAGAGGAGGGGAGGAGATAGGAAAAGGGAGAAAGGGGGAGGAGGAAAGAACAGAGAGTAAGCAGTCAAAAAGAGAGGAGAAGCAAGATGGGAGAGTGAATACAATTGCAGAAGTCAGTAGTAACACATAATGTTGCAAGCCTGGATACAAGATGAAGATGGGAAAAGCACGATTCAGGGCCACCATGAGAAAGGGTGACGCACCATGAATCATTGAAGTCCATAAAAGTCAAATCCAGCATTGGCCACAAGACAGTGATGGTGAAACCAGAATGTATCAGGACAGACTCCTGCAGAAGTAGGCTGGAGGGGGTGGGGGAGCAGGGTAGAAGAATCAAGCAAAACAGGCAACACCTGTGTGCAAGAAGGGGGTGGGCACAAGGGACCATCACAGGGGGACCAAAGGGGTGGGTATGGCCTGTGAGAATAGAGGGAGTAAACACATGTTGGTGCATGCTTACATGCTGTCTGAGCAGGGGTTTTGGGCCCTGGATCCTCTTGGTCCGAACAGGTCCAAACAGGAATTGCCCTTTTCTTTGTCTGCCATTTGCTTCGGACGCCTGGGCGACAGACGCCCTTGATCTAAGAGTTAAGAGCAGGAAGGAAGAGGCAGGGCTAAGAAGGTGGGTGGCGCTTAGGCCAGGTAACCCAGATCCACTTGCACCTGCTCCCCATCTGCAAAGGAAAAAAAGACTGGAGGGCTCCTTAAGTAGGGAAAAAGAGGGCAACCAGGAAGGCACCAGTTGGGTGGGGCTTGCTATGCAGTCAGATACCATTGCTAATCAAATGGGTGTGTTTGCTTATCAAGAAAATGTTAATTAGCAAACTCTGCTAATCAATTTTTGAAAACGAATGTATGCCTTGTTAAATGTGATGGCAAGATCAGACAGATAAAGGTTAAAGAGAGTAGCGGCTAGCATGCAGCCCTGTATAACTCCTCTAGTGGAAGGGAGTTGATTGGATAATTTACCTTCACCATCTTTCTGGATTCTAACACTTGTGTTCTGGTAAAGTAATATCATATTTAACAAACCGTTTTGAATGCTGCACTGAAGTCGATGTATGCAGCATAAACAAGAAGTTTCCGCCGATGCCACACATATTCAATTAGTTTTACAAAGATAAGAAAATGATGTATGGTTCCTGTTTTTTTCCTAAAGCTAGTTTGATTAGCCACAGAATGTTATTTGCAGTTATCCAGATGTTAAGTTCATCTAACAGTAGTCTTGAGAATATCTTTCCAGGAATGTCGAGCATTGCTAGCATTAAGTGGTTTATTGGATCGTTCCAGCTACCTTTTTTGTAGATGGGCAACATATGACTCTCTCTCCATGTGTCAGGAGCAATCCCATGTTGACCAATAATACTAAATAGTTTGTTCAGGGCTTTGGCCCACTCATGTATAGATAATTTTAGCAGGCAGTTGCACATGTCGTCGGGCACCGCTGATCGCGACGATTTACACGTCCACTGCTCACAAGAAATCATTTCACAATTACCTACCAGTTCAACAGTGCCTAATGTGGTCTCAATATGGTCAGTCCATTTTTTTCAAGGACACTGTTTACAGGTATATCTTTTTTTACTGTACCTCTTATTACTCTCCATATTCCTGTATTATCTCCAGAACTGGTGCATTTCGCTAATTTTTTCCAATATACTGCCTACCTTTTGTTTTACTACATTAGGAGTATCTTTTCTCAGTTGTATTAGTCTGAGATCCCGAATTGACCATTTGTTAATTTTACTTCTTTCATCTTTTGTTTCATTTTTTCTATATTATTTTTCTTGCCTTCTGTACATGGATCGTCTATAATGTCACAGTCAGTCAGGCCTCATTACGATAATGGCGGTACAGTGATAACAGCGCTGGTAGTGATGCCGGCGTCGTTATCACTGTACTGCCACATTACGAGTTCTGCTTGCGGGTACCGCTCTGCACGCCTGGTCAGACGAGGCGTGCAGAGCAGCACCCGCGAGCATAACAGAATGGTAGCAATGGTACCATTATGAACGGTACCGCAGCTACCATCCTCCCCATTCCCATTGAGCTCTATGGGGGCTCAAATGGGAATGGGGACGTACCGGTTCCGGGTCCCGCGAAAGGGAAATTACCTGGCCTGCCAAGGTCGGAATGGCCCGGTTATTCCCCTTTCGCGGGACCCGGCTACCTCCAAACTTGTAATGAGGCCCAATGTGCATCTTCAAGAGCATGCTATGCGAAATTGCCACTCTCCTTACATTTTTTCTTTCTAGTTGTTTTACAGATTTTAGTGTTACTTAAATTACTACTATTTTGCTTTTTTACTATACTGGAAGTTCCTTCCTCACATCTTTTGCAGACCATATAATTCTGAATATCATGTGGATGCTTATCATCTTTTATGTTCCGCTCATCAATTATTTGTTTATCTATGTATACTACTGGGTACATCACTAATGCAGCCTTTTTGTTAGTTGTATTTCTATTCCTATTTATTTTCTCCTTTATCTTGCATTATTCTTTTTTAATAATCTGATCATTATTCAAGTCCATTTTTATCTCCTCTAGATTTTCACTATTTTCATTTATAACATACAGATTTTTTCTTGTTCCGTTTATGTTTACTTATTGTGTTTTTCATACATTATAGCTTGCAATATTTTAGTTCACTTTTTTGGGTTTTGTTTTTCTTACCCTCATTTGACTTTTTCCTATTTAGAGCTGGCTCTAGGTTTGGTAGTTCAATTGCTTTCGTAGTTGTCACAGAACCAGAGTCTATTCCTTCATTAGGTTTGTTACTACATCTATGTTTCATGTCATGTGTTACTATCTCGGGAGTATTCTGCGACCTATTATTGTTAGTTTCACTTTCAGTATTCATGCTCTGTTCCTTGAGTATTTTTATTCTACTTCGATTAATGCTCTTAAGGAGAAAGTAATGATTGGATATCTTGCTTTTTTTCAATCCGTTCACATCTTTCAATTATCGAGGTCATTCATTTCTCAAACAATTGAAACATGACTGTTGATGTTATACTTGTGCTACTCATGTTACCATCATTGAGTTCCTGAGAGGTATCAAGTGTGTTCACTAATGTCTTTATATATGTTTTTCTTTCTGGTATCTCTATAAGTATGATCTCTTCGATGATATTCACCAGGTCTATTTTTTCCAGTACCTGGGTGACTATAATTTCTGCAGTGGTAATCACCAGTTCATTCAGTTCACAGTCATAACCCACCATACTCATTTGCTGGTTACTAGTTATCTCTTGGTCACAAATCACTATGTTTTCAACATTTTCCACATTTAAAATGTTTTATATTGTCTCTGTTGTCTCATTTATACTTTTTTCGTTTGTATTTGTTTTATTAGTTTTACCAAGACACAAATAATAACTTCACACCACGTAAACAAATACAATATCAGCAAGCATCAACTTATAGCATGTCCTAAACACTACCCCAACGTTCCCTCTCCATCCCCCCTCCTTTGACCTTCCCCGCCTTGCCTGCATCCCCTTTACACTATAAGCACATAGCATTTTGAACGGTTAGTAGCCACCACTATTACACCCATCAATCTGCCACTGTGTCCTCCGTGGCTGTCTTGGCAAACCGGGTTTGTAGCAGAAATTCCCATTCTCCTATTTCCCCCAAGGCCTCCCCATGGTCTCATTGCACTGCTCTTTTCCAATGCAGCAGTTTCTGCTGCTCCCCACCTTTATAAATCCCTCTAGCATTCCTCTATTCCAAGGCCTCTGAATGATTTCCATGCCATAGCTATTCTACGCTTGGCCAAGATACACGCCAGATCCTTCAGTTTACTAACATGTCTCTGGCCCTTAAGGCATGTGAAGCAGCCTAGTAGGCATGCACTCGGGGAGAGCACATCCAATTCCACCACTGTGTTTTGTAATCTCTTCGCCACTTCCAGCCAGAATAGCCCCACCACTGGACATGCCCAAAACAAATCAAGCATTCCCACGTCCATTTCATTGCACGTGTTAAAAACGCCCTGTGCGTCACTAGCAACTGTATAAGCTGCAGTCTCGCATTACGTGACACTTTCCTGTGATATCCCGGTATCCTTCCCCATTGCGCTTCTGTAAAGGTCGCCCCCTAAGTCCCCTTCCCATTTCCCTTTTATCTCCAGAGGGGAAGCAAACCCGTTAGACAATAGGAGGTCATATATTCGCAATATAGTGTGCCCACCTTCTGCTGTGTCATAGTATGTCCACTATCGAATGATGCTCCATCAGCTCAGCAAATGTGGGCCACCTACATACAATCTCTCTTAACAGTGCCATGTAGTATATATTGTTCTTTGTGCATGCACGTCTTGCCAACTCTAAGAAGGGTGTGAAAGCAGTATCTTACAACAAGTCTCCTATGATAGCCACTCCGCAGGCCTATTTTAATGTAGATGAGGCATGTCTGTTAAGAATGGGCACATTGAGGACAAGTTGGCTTGGCTATGCTGATGACTTACTTTTATTTGACTATACCCCTAAGGGGCTGCAACGAATGCTTGATGCACTGGGTGAATATGCTGTGGTGAATGGACTACGAATTAATGTCAATAAAACCAAAATGATGGTCTTCCCTGTGAAAGAAAGCTATATCTAATCATAGTTGGAAGATCGATAATAAAGACATCGAGAAAGTTAAGCACTACAAATATCACAGCATAGTTATAGATGATCGACTTGATTGGATGGTACACTGGGAGCAGGACAACAATGAATACATGAAGATTGTATATAGCCTAAATGTATTTATTAGCAGACAGGGTGGCTGGTTGCTTCAAACCATACTCCTACTTTACTGTGCGAAAATAGTCCCCTCTATGACATACGGTGTAGAAGTATGGGGAGTAAACATATTAGCACAACTAGAAATATTAGAAGCAAACATTCTACGGCTGTTATTGAGGATGTCGAAAAGCTTCCCAATTGAATATCTTTGGCTGGAACTGTCAAAGAGGAAAATTGAAGTACTATGCATGCTCAAATTCACCATGTGCTATGGAAAACTCACTTGCCTCAGTAATGGAACAATAATGGTTAATATATTCAAAACATATACTGAGATAGATCAAAATGTACTACTTAAATCATTTGGGAATCTATTAAGTGTACATGAACAATGGTCAACTGGTTTTGACAATGTGATAGATGGTGCTACACAACTAGCATATCAAAAGTAGATTAAGCAGAAACTAAGTTTATATGGCAATGAAACTGATATTGTGAGATTGGCAACAAATGTTAACAGTGGACCCCTTATCCAACACATGTTGTATCGTGACCAAAAACCTTGTTATATAACCGCTTTCCCACACAATTTTCTAATTCGACAGTATCTTTTAGTGAAATTTTATATTAGTAAAGTTTTAGAAATTCTAAGTGGGAAAATTCGTATTCAATATCAGATCGCCAATGTCGGTTGTGTGGTGACTCTGAGATTGAATCCACTAAAGATGTTCTATTGTGAGAGTCTGGATGAAATAAGAAAGAATCACATAAAAGCGTATAACAATGAATTAAAATTGAGTTCGGAAAAGTTCATGGAAGGTAATATTAATTGTATGTATCATATGATCAAATTTTACCCATTATGTATTGAAATCTAGGTGAATTGACACGGGGGCTTTTATACTGACGCCTTAAACACCCCAATATGAAATATGTAGTAATTATATGACAATGTTCTGATGTTATTATCTGTTGTACATACATACAAAGCTGCTTTGCTGAATGTATATTTAAATCAATAAATAAATAATTTTTAAAAAGTTTTAAACAACCAGCCAAATCTGGGCAATGCTTGAGATACCTGGACTGAAGCAGGCCACCATTTCTTAGCTCACTCCCCACTGGCCCCGCCAAGACATTCCTCGATAGATCTTATACATAGTGCTGCACCATACTAATCCACATCTCATCTTCTCCACCTCAGATTGCATCAACCAGAACCTCTCAACATACAAAACAATACCACCAGAAGGAAATCCATATGTTATGGAAACCAGACCACACATTTCAGTTTACAGTGACATTGCATGCATTTTCAGGTTTTTTGATATATTTTGCTAGAGCGGTCTGTATATTTTTACCTAAACAAAGGGAGACAGTTTTGTTGGCAGCAGAATTCTGTTTATATTAATTGCATTTGAATATATAAGCATTAGTCTGGGAGGATGGTGATTTTGTAGGCTTAATTGCATACATTGTCTTACTATGATGTACATCTTTAAGATGTGTCAATAATAAGCACTATATTAAATAATATTAGGGGCACAGACAGTTTATTATAATAAACGTTATTGTGTTATAGCTCAATGAGCTTTACACAAATAAAAGAAGAGATAAGCACAGATCACAGAAGAACATTACAATAAATACATAAATCAACAAACACAAAATAAAATGACGATATAAATAGACAAAGAAGCAGCTACACAAATATAAACAAATGAGGTAACATTGTCAGTAGACTTCACTAATATCAAACAATATTAATGCAAATGCAAATTATATGCATGAAACCACTGTGGCAGTAATGAGTTCTGACAGCAACCACAACAACAAATACAACTGCCCGCAAGGCCAGCAAAGACATGGCTTAAACCTCATCCTCGCAACAGTTCTTTAGCATACGTCCATACCCATTATAAGGTCAACTGGGCAGAAATTGATTTTCTATTCAGGCAATAATCCTGGAAAGTATTGGTCTTGATAGACTCATATGACTGTGCCAAGCCACCCAAATTATATATACATATATATATATATATATATATATATATATATATATATACACACACTCAACAATGAGTACGTGTTTGCAGTTTCAAGTGTATGGGAGAACCTACAGATGCAACAGTATCGCTCCTTAACATCCATTGGAAACCACAGACAGATAACAATGTCAATTCATTTATACGCAACAATAGAAAATGCCTAACTTCTGCTGCGGGCAAAACAAAAAGTAAGGATGTGTCTTCCTGTACAAATGAACTACTACATAGCATTTTAAGCTCGCTAAGTGCAGATGGTTATTGTACCAATCCTATCTGTTAAGTTTTCTCTAGAAGACTCGTTTCATCTTACCATTGGACCATACTGCCACAAAAGTGGGGTACCACTCGATCTGTGCAAAAAGAACTTCAATCAAAGTAGTATAATTTCTACCACCAGGGGATATTTCCTTTACATAATTATCCCAAATACACTTTAATAACCCACATAGAGGATTCATTTGAGATTTTATATAGAGTAGGCCACAGTTTCTAAGTAACAAACCCCACTGAGAAGTCAGACCCAACTCTAAATGTACAAATTCAACCGGACACGACGGCCGCAGGCCCATTAACTTATACCAAAATGCTCTCTCAAACCTGTCCAGCCATGTTAAGTCATGAATTGCCAGAGCCTCAAGCCTGTAGAGAACGGCTGGGCAGAAGCATTGTTGTATAGCTGATTGACACCGGCAAAAGAGAACCCAGCCTGTTCTCTTGCCACATTTGATAATTGTGCAGTGATCTGACTGGCCCTTCTTGCATTATTTCCAATCAACTTGCCGTAACCCGAGGGACCCAATTCAACCCCCAAATATTGATAAGTTGGTTTATAGTTACGCTATCTACAACTGGCTCTCACTAAATACTCTGCCTCCAGATCTTTACGTTCCTCCAGCACCAACTCTGTGTGTCAAGCGCGTCACTAAAAGCGAGCTGGTTGCCGATCCCTTTCCTCGGCTGGCTCCCTCCTATGGAACAGTCTCCCCCTTCCTCTTGAGCCGGATCTCCTCAAATTCCGGAAGCTCCCCAAGACTTTCCTTTTCGCCTCCTCCTTCCCTACTCTGCTAAACCCCACAGTCGCTGAGATTGGTGACCAGAGCCCTTATGTGTCCAGCGGGATCATGCCCACACACCCCAATTGCCTTCAGCCTCCGCCCAATCCAAGCAGTTGCCTCAGCGCCCACCGGCCTGTGCTATCACAGGCCTGCAGTTATTTATTGGCAGTTAACCACTCCTACCAAGTGATCTCTGCTAGTCACTTAACAGCTGCTTTCAATTTACACCCTAGCACTTCCCTCTGTGGAACTCCTAGCACTTACCCCTGCGCCCTCATAACATAAAATAAATAAAATGTTCAACCGCCAATTTGTTGAGCAGGGTTCTCATACCTAGGATAGTTCAGACAAACATAATCAGATCATCCGCATACAACATAGGCACAATGGGAACACTGCCGATCTTTAGTTGACACAATGATTTAGCCTCCAAGCGAAACGGCAGATCGGATATATTCAAATTAAACAGCTAGGGAGCAAAGAAACATCCTTGCTTGACTCTCCTGTTGATCTGTACCCAAGGTGTCACTGTACCTGTATTGTCCAGACGTACGCAAGCCCAATTATTGGTATACATGTAGCTCCATTGCCATTTGCAGTAGCCAAGATTGGCACCCCAACTTCCCAAATTTAGTCCATAGATGGACCTGTTGACTTGGTCAAAAGCTGATTTGAAGTCAATAAAAGCCACTTACAAGGCAGGGGCGCCCTTCCAGCGAGCATCTTGAACTAAATGGTCAAGTGCTCTTATGAACTGTGCCAGAACCAGCCCGGAATCCCGTCTGAAAGGGATGAAGGATGTATTAGCCTCCACCCAACTCGTTATCTCCTTCAAGACTAGAGTGGCAAAAAGCTTACAGATGACATCCAGAATGGACAACAATCTGTAGTTATTAACATTTAACCAATCTCCTTTCTTATACACTAGTATAAAAACAGATTGCTGCCATGAGCAGGGCACCGTACGCTCTCTGCAAACCCAAGCAAACAGTATCAACAGCACAAGCGCCCAATTATCCAGGTCAGAATTTGGGACTGCGTTTGCATGGCCATTCAGGCCATGAGATCTCGAGCACTTCAATTTCATGATTATCTCCTTGATCTGCTTCGGTCCCAATACTAATGGCCACGGAATGCTGATGTCTACCTGGCCAATCGTAGGACAAGGACCTGAGAATTTCTTACCCACATACACACACCAAGCGTCACCCGAGATATAGTTTATCCATTTTTTCTCTGTAGGGTCCTTTTTCAGGGTATGCATGTCCCATATTGTGTGAGTCGCGTTTTTGAAAAATGGTGGCACATTTTTCCCACGTCTTCCTATGCTTATTAGCTTTGTAAGATTTTAGCCAGGACATAACATCTTTAGATATAATTGCAATTTCTTTAACCGCTGTGTTTGTCAAAACTGTACCTTTTGACCTGGCTTTAACTGCTCTAATGGCCCTCTGTTTGAGACGTTTCGCATTTCGTATATCGATGTTAAACTGGGCAAAGCTCCTTGTTCCACTGGCCATGAACGGGATCTAGCCTTCTGCCCCCACTTTGTGTGCGATTTAACTCAACCACATCTCAATATCATTAGCTTTTTTACCCTTTAAAATATGCCAGTCCAGCTTTCCCAGAGGGAAAATTGACCTACATAATTTATCAATATTGGCCTTAGACCATCCAAGGAAGTTAGCAGTTGTATTTGATTTTAGGTCCCCACACACTTGTGCTCGGGCTTCTCCAATGCCAAGATTAATCTCAAGAATTAACATAGAATGATCACTATGCATCTTTGCAACAGAGTTTAATGATTGTACCATTTCTAGCACAGAGTTGTTGTCTCCAAAATGGTCTAATGTAGACTTTTTTATTTCCACTAAACCACGTAAGGGCACCAGGCCTTCACCCACTGCATGCCCGCTCAATAGTATCATGCCCCACTCCTTGTGGTAAGCAAGCCACTGGGAGCCTCGATCATTAGAAGTAGTGAATGGCATAATGCTGTATTCGTTGACATATTTATATTTAGGGCTGCACTTTTTATCAGCGCACCTAGCATTCCAATCTCCTGCACAACACCACTATATTTTCAGCTGTCAAGTCGCCCCACTGCGTTAGAATGAGGTCTAGATATTCAAAGACTGCTACAGAAACATCAGCCCCAGGGGAGCCATATATTCTGGCAATTAACAAGCGCTTGCGGGAAGAGTCCTGCAAGATTTGAACTTCAACTGCTAAAACATTCTCCCCTGAATCCCGGGGGAAAACCAGTGATGAGACAATGTCACTCTTGATCTCAATCAGCGACCACAAGGACCCTTCACTACGAACGACTGATTGGTAACATATCCATCTGTCTTGAAGTCAAAAGATGCCAGAGTCTCTTGAAGAATATATATGTCATTAGCCGTTATTTCTGCCAAAGAGCAGGTGCTTTTAAGCAGATGGGAAAAAATTGGGAATTCCAGTTTAGGATCAACATATTTCATTTAGTTAGGACAGCTATGGGCAAAAACCGGTGAAGCCATTCCCAACCCTGGACATCATCATACTTCTTAGTCTTAGAATGATCTTTTGAGTTCATGGTATTAAGAGTGTTGACTTTATTCAATGATTGGTGTCTTGAGCATTGAGAGCAACATGAAGAGTCCTTTAGTTTTTCTGGTTTTATGTCCAAAGAGAAGCCTGAATATTGTAATGATGCTTGATGGTGTCACATCAGTGCCACTGTTTCTGGAAGGCAGCAGCGTATCCTAGAGAACTTGACAGGTAATCAAGGGTTCCACAAAGTCAAAATCACACAAGGATAGCAGCCTCAACAACGGTACCTTATGTAGAAGCGCCATCCACACGGAGCTATTTAAATTCTGATTTTCTTTGGTCACATTCACAAGGCCAATAATGAAAACCTTAGGGTGGAGAGCCTTGTCAACCGGCAGTTCACTTTTGGCAGTTTGCATTGGTACATAGGGTGCAGCAACTACCACCTTCCAGGCCTGGATCCTGACAAATGGCATCTGCTTGGATCTCCGACTGATCCAATTCCCTTTAATCACAGTCAATAGGTAAGATTGTACCCAAGGGTTGGGCTGCCCCGTTTTCTTTCGCCAGCCAACTTGTAGGGTGCCAACTTTCTGTGCAGACCTCCTTTTTCTATGTGCATCTTTTTTACTTAACTTTTTCGATTAAATTCTTGAGGAAGGCTATAAAATATAATTCACAGGATGTTATATTATCTGAACACTAAGTCCACTAGGGACCTTTGGTGCACCTTTATTTTTAAGGGCCCGCTCCCGAAAGCGCTTCGCGAGTCGTCATTGTTTGCGCGTTGGGTAGGAGGCCAGTGAGGAGTGTTCATCATCATTCTGGAGACATTCTTCTAGATTTTCCGTTAAAATAATCTCCCCATCATTCTGTCCCGGGAGGATAGCTCAGCGGCAACGTGCTCGCCTTGGAAGCAAGACGACACAAAGCAACACAGGTTCGATCCACGGGTCTGTGCTTAGAAACCTCTGGGTATTTAAGCGCGTTATAAATACACAACTAAGACAAAACTACGCAACTAAAACTAACAATTCCTGTAACAGCGCCTCGATGCCCGCAGGCGGTGTGAGCGCTTTAAAAATGCAAATAAAATAAATAAATAAATTCTGCCGTGAGGTCGGAACTATGTCGGTTGGGCCTGCTGCTACCTTAGTGGTTGATGAAACTACCAGTTCATGAAGTTGTGTAATTGCTTCCCCCTGGCGCTTGAGATCTTCATGGATTGCACCACATAGTTTAAGAAGAATCTTGACATCGAAGTGCAATACTCCTGAGTGTGGATGTGTTGTATAAAGTTCGTTATCAGTATTGTTGCTATTTTTAGGAGGCTGAATGTCACTGGTCGAAGGTGAAACTGAATCCTCACAGTTGTCAAATACCAACTGAGGGCTCCCCAAAAGTCTTTGAGAGTCAATTGGTTATAGAAGCACCTCCCTTGGTTCAGTTCCAACATCCACTACCTGGCAGTCATTGTTATTTTCATTGCTGCTAATTCCTGCGTGTATGCTATTATGCAGTGCATAGCAAACATTCAAAAGAGAGTTATTGTCAATATCATGACATGAAACACTGATATTCTCATGATCGATAATTGTGGAGTCAGGTATTACAAACGAGACTAAAGGCATACTTTTCTTAGAAGTAAATAGCAGTAATTTCCCCCTGCTTCTTATCAGGGATCGACTCCACCCATCCCAATATATCAGCACCAGCCTCTGCCTCGTGAGCTGTCTGGGGAGCAGGAGCTGCTTTGTGGTTTAAAGGTTGTTTACCTGGCCGTAAGTCATACGGCTTTGTTTTAAGTATTTGACTGGTTTTACTACGAAGTGACGGTTATCCCGGCATCCCGGGTGTAGTTTGTTAACAATGGAAATATGAAAGTCTCACCTCGAGTCTCAAAAGTTACTTTGTGTGCAGGCACAGGTTCTCCCAACCTAGCTAACAGTGGTCAGAGCTGCTTGGCGCAAAGGAAGCAAGGATTCCCAGGGGGTGGATTTCCCTACCACCCCTGCCAAACACTGCCGAAACATACTACGCATATTGCCACAATCTTTACATATAAAGCTGAATGAATGTATATATGTGTGTGTATATTTGTCCGGCTATACAAATCCACACTGTTGAACCCACTGCTACCACATTTTGTATGGATTCCTCATTTGTCTGGGGCAAGATTGTAGTCTATGTTTGGATGCAAAAAATTCACTCCGTAGTTGTAATTACATATACACCCTCATTTATTGATGCTCACCTCAATTCACTAGAGTAGGTGCTCGAAGGAGGCAAAATTTGGAAAAGTGCCTGAAGCAAAATGTTCGATGTGTTGCTCATTCCTACTATATATACAGTTCGAAAGTGTTCATTAAAGCATTTTTAAAAGGAATACAAAATAAAAATAATTATTTTATCACGCCACTCCAAATATGGGAAATGGCAAGGTTACAGTTTACTTAAGTTCATTCACAAGAAGAGAGCACAATCAATCAATCTTTCTTGGACATTTTCTCAAATGTGCTGAAGCTACTGAGTGACTGAAACATGCCACACAAAAAACGAATTGACTTGGAAAAGCTCCATCTCATGCAAAGCGAAAATCAATATCAAGAGCTTCTGGAACACAAGAACAAGCAGCAGCATGACTTGCCGACCAGAGGACAAGAGCAACTTTCTCCAGAGCACATGAGACACAACTCAATCAGGACACGGGCAACGCCGGGTACCCCAGCTAGTTTATTGTAACTGAACAACAACAACGTCAAAGCAACTACAAACCGATCATAGTGAGGATAGTTCTGAAAGCAATTGAAAATGCTCATGGAAAAAAGAAAAAGAAAATAGGAGCTTTCAACTCTATAGATTTGAATTACTGTATTGTTAATATTGGTTTTTAATATTGTATTGTTAGTGAAATGTAACTAGATGATGTCCACCAGAAAACAATCAACCTCATTACGAGTGTGGCGGTTAGTGGTAAAGTTGGCAGTAACTCTGTTAAAAAGCCCCATTGGGTCCAATGAACCCAAAATAAATGGGGAATTACACTGCCACCACCACCTGTAATCGGGCGATAATTTCGCCTCACCAAGTATCAGTAACAGGAATTCGTTAGGGCGATTTTTTGGCGGATTTACCGCCGAATTACTGCTTCACTCGTAATGAGGCCGAATATCTGTTATTAATGGGTATAAATTCTTATGAGGTCACAAAAGATTATTTAAGTGCTGTGATAGGGCATAGGAAGCTAATACGGAAGATTACTACTATAAAACTAGAATAAGCACAAGAATTATGGCAAATGCTGTCTCTTAGATATATTGGTAGACTCATTTTTAACATGAAGATTTGCAGCCTCGTTACGAGTTTGGCGGTAGCTGTGCCGGTAAACGACTGGTATTACGACCCCAGTGTTCCTGGAAGTCAGGTGCTGGAAAAATGTAAATCCCCATTCCTATTTGAGTTCCATAGGACTCAATGGAATGGGGATGATCAAAGCACTGGCACTGTTAATAATGGTGCTGGTGCTTCCCGGAAAGGCTGCGGGCGACTGCCGACCGCCCGCCAGGTCAGGACCAGCGGGCGGGATGGCAGTCGCCAGCACACTCTGAGTGTGCTGGTCCGGTAACAACGGTGCCGGTAGGATTACCGGCACCGTTGTTACCGGACCAGCAGACTGTTAATGAGGTTCTTGGTCCTTTATTAGTACCTATTACTCAGCCACAGAATATGGCAAAGAGTCACTTAGTTTTCTCTCCAAATGCATGGGGATTTTAATGAAATTAAGTAAAGTAAGAGGCATTTTTTACGATGTGCATTTTTCTTCTGTCACATATACCCATTTCGCCCCTACAATGAGTTACAAGTGAATACCACGGTAGTATTGGGAATTCCTGGTTGGAAAGCAGCTGATGAAGAGTGGGTCAAATCCTCCATTTTCTGTGAACAAAATGATGATATGTAAGAAAAGTATGCTTGCTCCAACTATCACGGTATGATGCACTTTCTTGTTTGAAAGCAAAACCGACATCCTCTTGTATACAGTTGGTTGTTAGCCAGTGGCAGACAGAGGATGTCTGTTAGCCAAGTTAGTACTTTACATATGAACTTCCAAACTTATCATTTATCCTAAAAGACTAATTGCAATTGCTTTTAACCTCATTAACAATTTACAGTAAAGCCTGGATTGGTTTCTAAATCCTGAAAACACATAACACACAGATGAGACTCAACGTATGCATCTATTAGTGCAGGCAAAAATGTGTTGTGTTAAATTGCACTATACCAGCTCCTCTTTTCTTCTCTCCAGTGTGTGCCGTTGTTTCTCCCAGTCACTAGAGCAGGGAGAGAGCCTTTTCATTGATCCTTGGCCATACAGTCTCTTCTGAGCTTGAGCTTTTTGTTGGGCTAGGTTTCTCTTCTTATCACTTGCCCTATAAAACAAAACATACTTTGAGTTTGCTACTGACGAAACAAAATAAACAAAGTGCTATACTTGAAGGTATATAAGAATACTTCGATTCCACAGACACATCCTGGCTATAATGTAACAGTAAACAAATTGACATTGCTGCAAACAGTCATGCACTGAATTTAAATCATTAAGTATTGATTTAAATCAAAGATGTGATCTAGACAATCCTAGCAATCACTTTATTAAGGGCTTCATGAGGGAGTTCAAACTCACATATCTATTGCATACCAATCTGAGTGGGGTGGGGGGCTCTCCTGTTAATCGTTTACATAAGAAAGAATGACATCTTTTGTTCTATTCCAAAAGATACAATGCTTCTTGGCTTTGAAGTTACAGAGACTGCAACCTCACTGTTATTTGTTCGTGGTATCTAATGAGAGAGACCAAGGGCTGCAGCAAGGATTTTTTTAATGTGTTAATTTATTTGGGGCTGTAGCTGCAGCAGCTGGTAGTTGTTTGTTTTTATATTTGAAGAACCTGCGATCCTCCACCCCATTTGCAGTTGCTCCTCCACTCCTTGAACCATCAGGGTGTTGCAACAACCTGGGCAACTTGAGGTATGGCATCCGGGAGGCTGAAGACGGCGTAGAGGTTTATGTATGTGGAGATGAATGACAACAGTGTGGCAGTGGGAGTGATTGTACATCTTCATTTATGTTTCTTTTTTCATGCTCCTAGGTACGATTAATTAAATTGTCAATCATTTCAGCATAGGGTTGGTGTTTCAAGGCATCCATCTTCGAGTATGAAAACAAAGTTGTACAAACAACTCCCACTTATATTGTAGACCAACAAAACACGTGGCACAAAATGGTTTTAACTCTGTTTATGTTTCCCAGGTTAAGGATGGAGTAAAGACCTATGGGGTAGGGGGGTTATCTGCAAATAAGAAGGAAATTCCTATTTTTGAGCTGTCGAAGTGAAAGGTGTTCTTTGCACAAAAACCGAATCACAGCGTGAACGCACGCACGACTGTGGAAGTGACCTGAAAGTGTACTGGCAGTTGGGCAGTGAATCCCTCTTCTGGTTACTACAATCCATGGATTACAACCTTTTGCGTTATACAGTTGACTACTTCAGCCTGGGAGCTCGGCAGGAATAGTCTAGGTTCTTTCTACAAAAACTGAATCACAGCGCGAATGCGCGCACGACTGTGGAAGTGACCCAAAGTGTACTGGCAGTTCGGGAGTCGGTGAGTCTGCACTATATTTTCATACTATGGTCTGAATTACACCTTTTGTGGATGCCGGCACAAATGTGTTTACCGTTGTGATTTGCTGTAAATTCCTTCGTATTCGTACATCTCTTTCTTCTCTACACGTGCAGCTATTGGACCACTGCGCACCTTTTGGGAGGTTACATCATAATTGTTAAATTTTAAAGGTATTTGTACCGCGCACCGTCACCAACGGAATTGGTCCCCAGGCGCTCAGGCAGATCTGTAAACGATAAAGGTGGGATTGGGTTAGTAAGGTGAAGAAGGGAGTAGGATAGTGAGAGGAGTGGTGTTCTGTTGGCAGCATCAACTCGGTATACATCGGGTGCTGAGCTTTGGTGCGGGTATCGGATCGGAGTGAGTCCGCGTGTGCTGTTCCTGCTTGTGTGTTTTTGCAGTGTTGTGAAGTGCGTGCGGCTTGTTGTGCGAGAGATGGTTGTGTGAGTTTTTGAGTGAGATAAGTCTGCAGAGTTTGAGCTTATATTGGTTAGTGGGTTACCTGACCTTTACCATGCTAACATTCACAGCTCTGTCAGAGTGCGGCACCTGTCGGCCTCCACATTCCCCTCCGGACGTTTCACAGGCCAACGCCCAGGGCTCCTTCCAGGCGTGGTCGTGCCAGCACTCACTCTCCCACCCAAACGCAGTGCGGGCCAGTGTCCAGAGACCCGTCCGGTTGTGGGCATGCCAACATTCACACTCCATCTGAGCGCAGGCCAACGCCCAGAACTCCATCCAGGCGTGGTCATGCCAACACTCACACTCCCACCCATATGCGGCGCAGGTCATTGTACAGAGACCCGTCCAGTTGTGGGCATGCTAACATTCACAACTCCATCCGAGCGCCACACAGGCCGCCATTCACAACTCTAGGTGTGGCACATGTTAGCATTCATGTTTCTTCTTAGTGCGGGCATGTTATCCTTCAATCGATCCTATCCAGATGCAACGCAGGCCAACGTCTATCTAGATGCGTCTGTCGGTCTGGGTATGTTCGTCCGGTGCGTACCAGTAGGGGAGTCAATTGGGCTTTCGTGTGGGTGTAGGTGTGTGGTCAGTCTCTGCAGCCTTCCTTTGTGGCTACTTTCCATGGTGTCTTATGCTCTGTCGAGTGGTTGGTTCTTTGGTTTGAGTGTTTGAGGGTGGTCGAGGTTGGAGTTATTTCCATCATTGTTTGATGTCTGGGCATTCTAGTGCGTCTCTGTTGTGGTTATGCCTTGAAGAGCCATGATTTGAGGAGTTTCCTGAATGCTAGGTGGTTTGTTGTATTCCGTATAATCTTAGGTAGGTCATTCCAGGTTTTGGGTGCCTGGTGAGAGAAAGACGATCCTCTGAGTCTTTTTTTGTTGTAGGGTTTTGGTTCCAGGCATATGTCGCTGCTTGATCTCAGTGTTCTTGTCGGTCGGTGTAGTCGTAGTTTGTCGCTTAGGAATTCTGCGCCTTGTTTGTGTATTGCTCTGTGCGTGATGCACATGGCCTTGAACTTTATTCGCTGTTTCAGTGGTAGCCAGTGTAGTATTTTTAGCGCGGGTGTGATGTGTTCTCTTCTGGGTAGCTTGAGGAGGAGTCTGGCTGCTGTATTTTGTATGCGTTGCAGTTCTTTTAGAAGTCGTTTGGGTATGCCCAGGTATAGGCTATTGGCATAGTCCACTCTGGACATGATCAGAGCGATGATGGAAAGTGTTTTGTTGGCGAATGACAGGAGAGGTAGGATCCTTTTTGCTGCTCGCAGGAGGAAGAAACATTTCTTGATTACCAAGTTTACTTGTGGTTCCAGAGTGAGGTTGTTATCCATGAGGACCCCTAGGTTTTTTACAGTTGATGATGGTTCTGGTGTGCTGCCGAGCTCTCTTGGCCAGGGGATGTAGTTGATGTCTCCTCCCTTTTTTGAAACAATCATTATCTCTGTTTTGCCTGGGTTGATTTTGAGATTTGTTGAGGTTCATCCAGTTGAATATGTCACAAAGGCAGTTCTCTAGTGTGGTGTTTTCTTCTCGGGTGTCTTGCATGTTGGAGATTATTTGAGTATCGTCGGCGTAGTTGTAGCATGTGAGGCCGTGTTTTTTGATGAGTTTGATTAGTAGGTACATGTAGATGTTGAATAGAAGCGGAGAGAAGGATGATCCTTGTGGTACTCCGCACGTGGAGACTCTGGGTTTGGATTTACAAGGTTTCATCCATATTGTTTCTGTTCTGTTTGTTAAGAAGGATTTGATCCATAGTAGGGCAGTGTCTGTTATCCCTAGTCCTTCTAATCTCTTTATGAGGATTGCGTGGTTGACAGTGTCGAAGGCTGCAGACAGATCAAGGAGAATCAAGGCGGTGCTGTTGTCTGAGTCTGCGTTTGTTTTTAGGTCGTCCCATTTTGAGAGGAGAGCCGATTCTGTTCCTCTCATAGGTCTGAAGCCAACTTGCGCCTGGTCTAGTAGGCAGTGCTCTTCTATGAATTCTTGGGTTATTTGGTAGACGTACGTTTCTAGTAGTTTGGCTATATAGGGTATGTTGGAGATGGGTCTGTAGTTAGATAAGTCTTCTACGTTTCCTGTTGTGTCTTTGAGTAGTGGTTTGATGTAAGCCGATTTGAAGGCCTGCGGTACTTTACCTGTTGAGATTGATAGGTTGAGGAGGTTCCTGTGGTATTCCATGGGGGTTCCTTGTTTGAGAATTGTTTTGTATATGTCCGGGGGACAAGGGTCTTCTATACAATGCCAGCGGCTCTGCGTAGCAAGACCTGGCCACGGATCGAACAATCATGGAAACCTTGGACTCTACACTTTCTGTGTTAGAGCCATGCTTTTCAACATTGCTGATGCCCAGATTCCCTCTGCCCAACAACCACAGCACAGTCAGAGCGACGTTGTCATAGCTACACCTTTAACAAAATTCATGTGTCGAAGTAATGGAAGTGCCAAAGGTTTCATCAGCATTTTCGCCCCACGGGCAAGAACCGTCAACAAAGACTATTACATACGCTCAAGTTCTGTGTCCCGAGGATGTCAGAATGAATGGCTCTTCTAATCAAATGGGCTTGGTCTAGCTCACGGGTAACAAAACATTTAAAATTAATACCAATATTACATCCATGCAATCTCACTCCTCTGCATGTTTGGAGGATTCTGTTATCCTTGACAAATCGTTTCTAAGACTCTGTCGGGACATGGAGGTTTCTCAAATGGTGAGAAATCTTCCGACTCCACATGTGAGGTTACCCTCTACTTTGCTAATGGCGAGTAATCAAAGTGTGGAGTAGCTAGACATCTATTCCAGGATACAAACTGACACAGACTCAAAAATTGATTTGCTGGCTCAGGTCTCCATCTCTGTGTTACATCTCGTCCTGGAGTCTTTTCTAAGACTCTGCAGCAACATTAAAGACATCCTCGTTGCGAATGCGGAGAAGCTCTCAATTCTAGACAAAAATGTCCAGACTCTTCTCCCTGGCCCAAAAATAGGGCATTTTCCTTTAATTGGTTTTGTGGTCTCAGACCCTGACATAAGGGTGAACAGGAAGAATACTAATATTATGACTAATTTGGAGGCTGCTCACAATGAGCTATTAGAATCTGATCAGCAAGAATTGGATTTGTTTCCTAATACCCCTACGCCCTTCGTAGAATGTATTACAAGCATAAGTGCTTCTTTGCCCCTGTAAGAATCAAAGAAGTTAGTGTATATGTGGAAGAGTCTGACTCTCTTTCCTCCAGAAATTCCCCTTAAAAAAAAAGAAGAAGAATATGCCTAAAGAAAAGAAATAAAAAAATCAGGCTGCCCTAAAGCTTAATTCTAAGAAATCTTCCCAGAAACATTTAAGACAGATTCCTTCAGACGACACTATTAGAGATCTCAACACACGGTACTCGACATAGAGGGAGGTTGTGACAGTAAATTTGAAAAGGAGACTGTCAGGGACCCATAATAAGGGAAGTACATCTATCTCTCCCAACCACATCATGGCAGCCAATGATCACTCCACTGCTATAAGGCCCACAACTAGTGATGTGGGTACGATTGCTCTTCCTTTAGTCAAATCTAACTTGTTTTTTATGACCGGTTAAAAAAAATCCTGTAACCAACATCCCCCCCCCCCCGCCTGCCCAATGCAGGCTACCTATGTTGTGCAAACTGAAGAGTTGGGGAACATCAATATGGCAAGCCACGGGTGATGGCTAATACCGCAGGTGACACAAACCCAGGTGCCCATACACAAACAAGTCCTGTACAGAGTGTTCCCCCGACACAGACCCTATTACAGACTGAGTTCCATACAGTTGACCAAGTAGAATCCTGCCCATCTAGGCTTATCGGTTGGGAAACCAACATACAAATACATGGTTCGAGAAGACTGAATAGGACAAGGGTCCTATATATATTCAAACAGCTCCTTCCATTAAGGGCCCTACACTCAGAGGACATAGAGTTCATCTCACTTCCTAGTAAACAACAATCTCATGGTATCTCACTTTCAATCTGACATTGTGGCGATAATGGTATGGGGTCAGAGAACCAACTTGCATTCCCTTGGTTATTGTCCTCTTTAAAGTTCAAATCACTTGATGCAACAAAACCTTTTTTGTTGTTTTCGTCCACATCTAAAAACCCTGCACAAGTGATTAAGTCTAGTGCTAATGGCTCCCTCCCTTGCGCCTTGCCCAACACGCAAATAATTTCTCTGTCTAATGAAGGCCAAGATTGGTCTTGGATAAAGTCGGCTCTAAAAACCTTCTAAGCCATAAGACAAGGTTTGATTCAACCCTAACCTTGGTGTAATGAATATTCTATCATGGAATGTGTGTGACCTTACCAACTTGAAGAGAATGGGGGACTATTCCATATATTTGAGAAACTTTATTGTTTATGTTATTGTGACACAGTCAAAATTTTACTTTTTCCACAAACAAAACAAAAAAAACACCAATTTACAAAACACAAAAAAACAACAAAAAACAGTTAATAAGACAATTGTACAGCAAATCAAATACATCACTAAAATCAGCATAATTCATTATGTAATAAAAACGTAGGATTTCATAAAAGAAATAAGGAAGGAAACAAAGGAAAATTCAACATGTTTCTCAATGTACACCCCAACTACATTGATTTAGTTACTCAACATTCCAGTCTCATCAGGATATCTATTTCTTTAAGAAAGCTCAGACTTCATTTCCAAATAGAATAGACCAGTATATCTTCAGGTCTTGTTAAAGGTTTCAATCTCTTTTAAGAATCTCAGAACTTGCAGCGATAAGAAAACTTCATTCCCTTCCCATAGTCTTTTCCAGAATTCCTCAGCTATCAACCAATTAGAATCATGAACAAATCGCCCGAAGAACTTGATTCTCAAACTCAGAGTATCTGACCATTCCATCAACAAATGTTTCACATTTAGTTTTCTCCCTGAGTTACAACGGTCACATTCACCATCACTCTCAGCAGCTTTATTTCTTATCCTGAGGGTCTCTAGTTACCACCAGGTTCATTCTGAACCTCAAAAAGTTGGATCTCCAGTAATTATTCCGAAATGTTAACAAGTACTTCGGTAACTCACCTAAATGTCTATCAAGAGGTAACATATCTTCAAAACATTTCTTCTCCCCAAACAGAGATCTTGTTACAATCCAATCGGTCTCGGCAATCTTGTTCTTCACTTTTACTGGATTTTCAATTAAGTCCCTTTCTGTCGAGTTGCAAAGTGTGAGCTGTCGCATGACATCTTTTTTTTTTAGATCATTTAAGAAACGATTGGTATTTATTTCCAAGGGATGCTTAATGTCGTCATATAAGGAGTTTTTCATTGGAACTAGGATGAGCCTAAATAGGGCCATTCTTTTACATTCCACTTGAGAAGCTAGCGATTGAATGCCCAGCTCATACAGCAACCGTGACGTCGATAAGGAATGTGGCAGGTTTAGAACTTTTTCCACAGTCCACCCTCCAATCGAGTCAAGTTAATTTTTGTCGTCAAGGATTCCAGTTCTATCCCATACATCAGGACTGGGACTACTTTGCCTTGATAAAATTTCAACAGGGGAGCCAAAGTGAATTTACAGTATTTATGTGGGATTGATTTCATCAGACTTACCAACTGTCTGATTTTACTGTTAAGACGAGTCTCAATCGCTAAAATGGTGGGATTTGCTCTAATTTGGTAACCTAGATATTTTGTTTCTTTTACCATAGGCACTTTGATATTATCGAGATGCCACCTAAATTCTTTTACAGCACCTCCCTTATTAGATTTTAAAGCCATCACAACTGTTTTTGAAGGATTTATCAGCAGATCATTTTCTTTAGCCTAGTTTGCAAACGCAAGTATCAGTCTTTGCAGACCAATCTCCATACAGTCAATCAGCATTACATCATCCACATAGCCTAATGCACAGATCTTTGGGTCCCCCATCCATGGAGGTGCAAATGCCAAGCCCATGAGGTAGTTCCACAGAAAACTTTAATATACTTTTCTTTCAGAGAACGATGTCAACTGAGAACATTGATCTAATGTAATATTCAACTTACATTTTACCAGTCTTTCGGGCAGAGATGGGCCGCCCGAATAGACGCTGGATGATAGCCATTGATATTACATATTAGTGTCAGACCTCTGGTTTGCAGCAGACAGAGTTTTGGCAGTGAAAATCTGTCTGCTTGGAATGAAACAAGAACTTCTACTTACATGGCAAAGGGGTGCGAGTTCATCCTGAATTTATTATTTTTTTGTTTCTTCATCTTTAAAATCAGTGAGTGGAAATATGTCATTATTTGATCCACATATGGGGGACCATTTGATGATCCATATCAACTTGCATATCAGCTTTTCTCTACATGAAGTGAGCCCTGCTCTATTTCCAATAGTCAGAGCAAGAAGTGGATTAACCTGTAGATGCGACAGTGGGGCGTGGCTAAGGGCCATGCAATAGGACGTGTGTCTCCAATGGCTCCTGCTGATCTGAAATGATCCCGTAGAGAAACAGCTGTAGCAACGTGCATTTGTGCACATAAACAAAATGACAGATGCATAACGTGGCAGTGCAGTCCTGTGAGGAAGCTGGAGTCTGGATACGAAGGAATACAAAATAGCAAGCCGATGGAGGTTTGATCCCCTGCGTGACATGGACGAGAAAGGATGGTCAATGCAGGGAGACAAAGGACTGGACAGTGATTATGCAAGCAGCACGAAGGGTCGGCTGCAAGTAGCTAAGAAAGTAAACTACCTGTCAAGAAACTCTGAAAGCTGGTCTGCTGCAAAATCCGAGGGAGCCAGTCTAGATATTGCAAGATGGTAGCGCTACAGTAGCAGCTACACCCTGGAGGAGACAGTTGGGAAACAGTCGCGAATTGGGGTGGGCAGTGGGAAGCTGGAGCCCCATTTTGAGAGAAGCGCCATAAAACAGCAGCACACAAAGTGAAAGGTCATCCGTCAATGCTTGCTGCATGAAGATCAGGCGGCGCAGCAGGCATGGAGAATACAACAGGAGTAACCGCATATCGGCTTAGTGTCAGGAAAACACACCGGCACCTACATAAACTACTGGGCCCCAAACGACAGAGAGGCAGCATGAGAAAGAGATCAGGGAGCTGAATAAAGGATTGTGCCGCAGAAAAGTTGTGTGCTACTTGTATCAGTGCCTTCCCTTACGGATGAATATTCCACACGCCGGATGTGAAGGCAAAAGGGACCACAACTGCTAATGTATCAGCAAATCTTTCAACCACAGTTACATTCTAGCTAGTAAACTGGAGTGACAAAGGATACATAGCCTGATGCTTCGGAACCGCCAAGGTACAGACACTGGCGGAGAGTGAAGGGATGAATAACAAGAGTACCCCTGGATGGGACGAGCAACTGGGGTGCTTCTTAGGCATTTATTTTTTCGCAACAGAGGGAGCACATACTTTCCGGCAAGCAAGCAGAAGGATCTTGTAGGTGCTTTGAAAGACGTAGCATTGTTATATCTAGAGGAACGGGCAACAATCTGCAAGTATAAAAGTGAGCCCGGGGGACAATGTGAATGGACAAAGGAGGTTGTCAGTACACCTGGACCTCGGCATATCAGGATGCCACTGTAGAGACTCAGTTTGCAAGCAGCCCAGTACAACAGGCGCCAGTACAGTAAGGCACAGAGTTCAACGAGCACAAGTCAGGAGGCTGAGGAAGCACAGATCTAGGGCAAGAAGCACAGAAGAGGCGGTGACACCTAAGTGAAGTAAGGTGTACGAAGAGCGCACGCAAGGTGAGCAAAGACCACAGTGAACCTGGAGGAATAGAAGGGGCCCCTGAGCACAAGCGGTCCAGGACAGTGGAAGGGCAGAAAAGTCAGAGCGTCGAGGTGGTGGTATCTACGCACAAGACATGTGATACACCAAAAGGGACACTGACCCTTGCCGAGAGAGCCCGGATTCAAGCAATGGAAGGAGTGAATCGCACGTCTGTGGCAACGAGTGCTATGTGATTACAACACCAGTTCCAGCCCTTACATTGCACTTGCAGTTAGTGGGCCAGCATAGGGCAACTGTAGCTGGCAGTGCGGAGGTATTTAGGGTATACTGCCGCAACAATCACATAGGGATTATAAGTTTGAGAGCAAGATCCCTATTGCTGACCAAGACACCGGGGTGCCCTGCGGCAATGGTGCAGATGATAACAATCCAAACGCAAACACTGCACAGAAGTCTGGATTGAAAATAAACTAGCCTGCTAGGCACAGGAGCCCTGTGAGGTCCAAAGGAATAGTATGACATGGGGAAGAGTGGTGGGCCACCCCCGATGAACCAGAACTGTGCATTGAATGAGTGCGAACACTGACGGCTTGCATAGCTGCATTGGGGCATAATCTGGTGGTTGGGCAGAGATCCTGGGTATATGGACGCATTCCGAGTGGCAACTAGTGGAGGACCATAAAGTGCCACCGAATTACGATGGATTGCCCCCAACAATTATAAGTGGCTTTTTTGAGGCACACTTGGGCAACACTAACTCAAAGCAACGTACAAGTACGAAAGAAGTAATTGGCGCGCAGAGACGAAGGGCAAATTGCTGGAATATAACAGGTACATCGTTCCAAGCAAGAGCTGGGACACAATATCCGTGGATGAAAGCGACCGCCTACTGTAGTGCCGTCTTGTTGTGTAGAGGACTAGGTGAGCAGGGGGACACTGAGGACAAAGGCCCCTATGAATAAAAATCAATTATGACATCCAAGTCTCAGAAGAGCAAGGCTAAGCAACCTACACTGAACGCCTTAGCCAACCCCGCTGCAGCAACGGAAAATGCAGGCTGAATGACACCTCAAAGAGAGCAGATGCTTCAGAAAGGAGAACAACGGATCCTAGAAGCAATAGCATCTCTGAAAGAATCTCTAGAGGGCAAAATGGATGCCATCAGCATTGATGTGAAATTGTTAAAACCGGATGTGAGATCACTAGCTGAACGCACGGAAATACTGGAAAACACAGTTACAGAGAATACAAGCGGTCGAAAAGACATCTCGGAAGAAGTCAGGGTACTGCAACAACAAGTGTGTAACTTGGAAGACAGAGCTGAGGATGCAGAAGGCAGAGCTAGGCGGAATAATGCAAGAGTTACAGGGCTCCCGGAAGGAGAAGAAGGTGCAAACCAACGGACTACATTGAGGCCCTGTTGCAGCAGGAAATTGGTCCAGGTGCCCTTACTGAAGTCTTTACGGTCGAAAGAGCGGCTAGAGCATTAATGAGGAAATCAACACCGGGAGCTCCACCAAGGCCAATTATAGCCCGAATATTGAACTACCGCGATAGGGAGAAGATCCTAGAATACGTCCGTAAAGGGGGGACGATCCAGCGAGCGTGGGCCTCGATAACTGCATATCCAGACTACACCCTACAAGTGCTGAAGCAACGGATGAGTTATATCAGGGTTAAAAAGAGATTACGAGCGACTAACCTGAACTATATGTCGATGTACCAGGCTAGACTGAAACTGATTCACAAAGGTCAAACTCTTTTTTTTCGACATCCCAGAAGACATCCCTTGCATACACGCACATGGATGGACATGCAGAATTTGCCGACCGGAGCGGAAGCAGGCCCAAGCAGTAACGAGTAAGCACATACAGAGGATCAGGACACTTCCACAATGACAGAGGACAGTTAACACACGCTTAAGGAGAACAAGAATTGCTAAATGCAGGTGCCCAAGAAGTGGCGTTTGTTTGAGTGAGTGGATTTGTTTGTTCGGATACAATCAGTTAAGTATCTGCCTTCTGCACCCCATGCACCAGGACAAGACCGTGGAGCGGAGGCGAGAAGTGGGGATGCCCGAGCACGAGGTACTGAGCTGGGCAACTGTTGGGAGAAGGCAGGGGAAGGGAGTTCGGGTAGTTAGGGGGGAGTTGGCCTATGAGTCCACACTGTATTTGCTGAACTACAACATTCGATTGCGGTTATGTGCCTGAGCTTATAAGTATGATGGGGGTTTTACAAAGGTAGCGGGCGCCCCTCTCTCGCGAGAACAGACATGATAACCTGTTCAGTGGTTATTAACCACTTGAGAGTTCCCAGCCACTGCTTTTACTCACTGTGCCTTTCACAGATGGGAAATATCCATTTGCATATCAGTCTTTGTCCTGCCCAGGGGCAGTCCAGCACCGAAATACAATGGCAATTCCAATCTGAACGAGAGTACCACCAGCAACCCCATACACGTGTTTCACCCTTGTTGGGGATCATCAGTGAGGTGAAGCTGATGCCTCTCTAAGCACAGTGAGAGGGAGACCACGTCTGGTTGCCCCCAGGAGACCCAGGGTTACCAATCCCAGGTTCCTTAACAAATAGTTTTACAAAGGTAGCGGGCGCCCCTCTCTCGCGAGAACAGACATGATAACCTGTTCAGTGGTTATTAACCACTTGAGAGTTCGCAGCCACTGCTTTTACTCACTGTGCCTTTCACAGATGGGAAATATCCATTTGCATATCAGTCTTTGTCCTGCCCAGGGGCAGTCCAGCACCGAAATACAATGGCAATTCCAATCTGAACGAGAGTACCACCAGCAACCCCATACACGTGTTTCACCCTTGTTGGGGATCATCAGTGAGGTGAAGCTGATGCCTCTCTAAGCACAGTGAGAGGGAGACCACGTCTGGTTGCCCCCAGGAGACCCAGGGTTACCAATCCCAGGTTCCTTAACAAATAGTTTTACAAAGGTAGCGGGCGCCCCTCTCTCGCGAGAACAGACATGATAACCTGTTCAGTGGTTATTAACCACTTGAGAGTTCGCAGCCACTGCTTTTACTCACTGTGCCTTTCACAGATGGGAAATATCCATTTGCATATCAGTCTTTGTCCTGCCCAGGGGCAGTCCAGCACCGAAATACAATGGCAATTCCAATCTGAACGAGAGTACCACCAGCAACCCCATACACGTGTTTCACCCTTGTTGGGGATCATCAGTGAGGTGAAGCTGATGCCTCTCTAAGCACAGTGAGAGGGAGACCACGTCTGGTTGCCCCCAGGAGACCCAGGGTTACCAATCCCAGGTTCCTTAACAAATAGTTTTACAAAGGTAGCGGGCGCCCCTCTCTCGCGAGAACAGACATGATAACCTGTTCAGTGGTTATTAACCACTTGAGAGTTCGCAGCCACTGCTTTTACTCACTGTGCCTTTCACAGATGGGAAATATCCATTTGCATATCAGTCTTTGTCCTGCCCAGGGGCAGTCCAGCACCGAAATACAATGGCAATTCCAATCTGAACGAGAGTACCACCAGCAACCCCATACACGTGTTTCACCCTTGTTGGGGATCATCAGTGAGGTGAAGCTGATGCCTCTCTAAGCACAGTGAGAGGGAGACCACGTCTGGTTGCCCCCAGGAGACCCAGGGTTACCAATCCCAGGTTCCTTAACAAATAGTTTTACAAAGGTAGCGGGCGCCCCTCTCTCGCGAGAACAGACATGATAACCTGTTCAGTGGTTATTAACCACTTGAGAGTTCGCAGCCACTGCTTTTACTCACTGTGCCTTTCACAGATGGGAAATATCCATTTGCATATCAGTCTTTGTCCTGCCCAGGGGCAGTCCAGCACCGAAATACAATGGCAATTCCAATCTGAACGAGAGTACCACCAGCAACCCCATACACGTGTTTCACCCTTGTTGGGGATCATCAGTGAGGTGAAGCTGATGCCTCTCTAAGCACAGTGAGAGGGAGACCACGTCTGGTTGCCCCCAGGAGATAAGTATGATGGGGGAACTTAGAATAGTATCCTGGAATGTCATGGGCCTTAACAGTTATATTAAACGTAATAGAATTATGAAATGCTTAAGGCGTTAGAAAATTGACATTGCAGAGTATCCTGGAATGTCATGGGCCTTAACAGTTATATTAAACGTAATAGAATTATGAAATACTTAAGGCGTTAGAAAATTGACATTGCACTCCTGCAAGAGACTCACCTCCCAAAAGAGAAACAGATTACACTTGGCAAAAAATGGACGGGCACAACATTGGGCTTGTCCTACTCTGCTTACGCATGGGGTGTACTAATATGGGTGGCACCCTCAATACCTTTGAAGGTGCTCGGGTCCTTTCAAGAAGACAAAGAGGGCAGGATGTTTGTACTGTGCAGGTCGGTCGAACACAGAGAATTCTTTATAATCAACACATATGCGCCAAACCAAGAGACTGCGGTTTACTTTTGCACGTTATACCCATTAATAAGCCCACACAGAGATGGTACATTGATATGGGGGGAATTTAGATGCACGCTTAACCCTACACTGGACAGATCGGATGACCCCTGCCGCTAAAGCGTTATGCACTTTGGTGCAAGCATTTAAGCTTTCAGACATATGGCAGACTCTGCACCCGCAGGCCCGTGGATATTGCCATTACTCTGCTCCCCAGGACCTGTACACCAGACTAGATTATATTTTTATGGGATATGACACCCCGGGGGAATTCGACAGTGCGGAATATAAAGCATGAGTGTTGTTGGATCATGCCCCGTTGGTGGTTGCGTGGGGAGTTTCCCCCCCGAGAGCATGTATCCCGACAGAGACTTAGGAACGAATCCCTGGGAGATGTGGCATTCCGGAAACATTTAAGGGAGGGGGCTCAAGAGTACTTTAAGCTTAATACAGGAAGTATGGAGTCAGCAGGCACGTTATGGGAGGCCTTCAAAGTGGTGATTAGGGGGACAGCAATCGCCAAGTCGAAGGGGGTTCAGGCTGCAATAGAGAATGACTTGCGCAAGGTGGAAATAAAATTGGAAGCCATTAATGGTCAGGGGGATCTCTCTAGTGGGAGAGCCTGTGGGATCGTTGCCCTGCAGCAGGAATGCAGAGGGCACTGGGATAGATTGGGTAAGTTGAATCATCGGAAATATGTGGAGCGGCAGCACGCCGAAGGGGACAAACAGAGACACTTGCTAGCTTGGTTGTACAAAAGCGAAATAGAGCGGATTATGATTAGGGCAATTACAGCTAGGGATGGGGAGATCTGTGAGATACAACAAGACAAACACATTTTTCTGTGATTTTTATAAGTTGTTATACGAGGAGACATCAGAAATCCAACCTGATACTGAGTGCGGCTCTTACAGACCCCTCTCGCTGTTAAATCAAGACAGGAAGATACTGACGGCTCTGCTGGCTAACAGATTGAAGCCAGTAATCCACAAACCTATACACCCAGATCAGTCGGGCTATGTCCCAAACAGAAATACCACATGCAACTTAAGGCGATTACACCATGTCATTGACAACACTCAAGATAGCAACCAGCGTATGGTAGTAACTTCGCTGGATGCAGTTAAGGCTTTCAACTCTGTCAGGTGGCCAAGGCTACTAGCGGTGCTAAAAGGTTTTGGCATGGGCCCTACTTATATCAAATGGGTTAAGCTACTATATAGCAACCAGGTGGCGAGAGTTAAAACAGGCACCACAATATCGGAGAAATGAGAAGTAAGCAAGGGCACCAGACAGGGCTGTCCCAGGTCGCCCATATTATTTATCCTGGCCTTGTAGCCGTTAGCAGTAATCTTACGGAAAGAATATCTAGAGGCGGACATTAGTATACGGGGGAGCACACACCTGATCTCATTATATGCGGATGACATGCTTCTTTATTTACAACAACCAGAGACCAATTTACAAGATATATCAGAAGTGTTCAAATGCTATGCAGACCTTTCGGAGATTACAATAAATGCACAGAAGTCAATCGTATTCCCACTAGCAGGGTATATGGGAAAACCCCTAAGCGCGATGCTGAGGTTACCAATTAAATGGGAAATTGATACATTTAGATATCTGGGAGGTAACATTTATCATAGTCCTAGAGTAGAACATGCACAGAACTCGTTGAAAGCGTTGGACAAAATAGAGAACTCCATGAAGTTTTGGGCAAAGTTGCCACTTTCCTTAATGAGAAGGGCAGCGTGGTTGAAAATGAAAGTTTCATTAGGCCGAGGCTGCTTCATTATTTCACAAATGTCCCGTCCAATATACCCAGAGCCTTCTTTAGGACACTGAACACCATTAACCTGAGGTTTTTTATGGCATAATTCGAGGTGTAGAGTGTCGCTGGACAAATTGCAGAGAACATATGAACAAGGTTGGATAAAAGTGCCAGACTTTGAGGGATATTTTGTGGCGTGCCAATTGCAGTATGTCACGTACTGGCTATCAGATGAACAGACCCAAGATACAGAATTATTACAACCGGCATGCACCCCATTTTCTCTAAAAGAGATGGTGTGGACCACGATAACACGAGTGCCAAGGCCCCCTCTGCTACTGAAACTAGGCATGACACTGTGACAAAGAGCCTGCCGCTTTAAGGACAAAGGGAACTCCTATTCACCCCAGATCCCACTGGTGACACTGAAGAGTGATGATGCGCAGTTTAGGCTGTATGTTAGGAACTATTGGGAGCCTAAAGTAGTGGTGACACTGGGCGATATACTGAAAGAGGGACGGCCAGGGACCTTTAATGAGGTCACTTTGGAATCGGGGGTTCAGGATGGTCAACACATAATCTATGCCTCACTTCTCCACAGTTTGAAATCGAAATGGCCAGGAACGGACAGAGTATTGGTAGTGGATGAAACAATAGAAACATTTTATATCTTTGGAGGGGGACATGCAATATCTAGACTTTATGAGATTCTGATGGCAAAGCCGGATAACAATCTGATACTGATTAGGCAATGTTGGGAAACAGATTTGCAAGAGCAATTGTCAGACAAAGCCTGGAGGAGGACCCTGAGGTATCATAAGAAAGTATCTAGAAATGCGAAACTGCAATTGATCCAATTATATGTTACTCATGGGGCATATTTAACTCTGAAGAAAATTGCCAAATTTATTAAGGCAACAGAACAAGCATGTCCGAAATGTGGCCTGTTAAACGCAGACCTGATACATATGTTCTGGGCATGCGTGGAGGTATGCCAATTTTGGGAGGAGGTGACCTAGACCTTAACAAGGATCGCCCATCGCCGGACTCCGGTTCCCCTGGGGAATGCTTGCTGGATATGTTTCCGAGACCGGAGAAGGCAAGACACATTAGCAAATTGAGAGATCTAGTGTACATTTTAGCGAAGCGCAGGTTAGCAATAGGATGGAAAGCACATAAATGCCCAGTCATAGGGGTGTGGTTGAGGGACCAGCGTTGTGGCAAGAAGCGTCCCACCGGTACAAGAAGAGCAAAACACAGATTTAACGGCCTGGAAATATATGATACAGGAGTTGATGCCTCCTACACAGGAAGACACCCAGCCTCAGGCACACACACCAACACAAATGGAGATATAGAGAAATGGAGTGAAGTTCAAGCAGTCTCTTACACATGTTGATAGTTATTGCAAGTGGAATAGGCGGGGTGGGCCGGGAGGTGGGGTGTTGGGAGGTTGGAACAGATGAACAACGTGATGTATCATTTGATGCTATTTATAAAGTCTGTATGTTATTTTGTTGGAAAAATTAATAAATTGTTTTTTTTTTTTTTAAACCTGTAGATGGGACAGCACCAGGTATAAAAGTTTATGCACTCTTCTTGAGAAGGTTGGATGCTCACTTGAGGCATACTATACTGATGAAACAATACATTGAGACCTGTACGCCTCAAGTGAGACGCGACCCACTAGATGTGACCATAGTTAAATGCCTTAGGAATGTGTCTCTCCAACAGGACTTGTGTAGTAAAAAGAGATATCCACATTCCTATAATAAGAGTTGTACAGTCAAAGTGAGAACAACTGAAAAATATAAGGACTCTAAGGGAGCAGGGACTCCCTTTGGCAGACTATTAAAGGCTAGAAAACGCATTTATCAGCACATACATGTTGTGAAATCCATAAAGTGTGACATGTTTATGAGGGACAACCAAACTATGCTGAAACTTCTTATAACATCTGACTCCATACAATTCTGGGCACGTATTAACAATATTTCGGGCATTATGATGCACAGGACAGCGGACATTATACCAGAATTTGTCTGTGTCTGTTTTGTTATGAAGAAATGTATGCTACCTGGTACGTTTATTTGACTTCATGACCCCACGAAAGCCCCTATTATCCTATATGTATGCCCATGGAACATTGAGGATCTGACCTGGGAAATCAACAAATTTAAACATTCAAGGGTGCCCGGCCTGGCTGCCTTCCAACCTTTATACTGAAAAGGGATCCGTATATGTGGTCGAGAATTTTAAAACCTTATTTTCATGGCATCTACAAAACTCATGCTGTCCCTACATCTTGACGCAGTCCACGACTATACGAATTTATAAAAAGAGGGACGTGGCCGATCCCACCAACTAGGTATTTGCGGTACTTGTTCTCAGGGATCTTAACAGAGACTTGGATCAATTGGCTATTTTGTCACGATTTCAAGTGGGCTTTAGAAAAAACATAGGCACTCCTTTGACTGACACTATTTTGGCACACTTATTACACAATGTTAAACACAAACAAGCTGGTGCTATCTACATGGCCTCGCTAGACAGGTCCACAGCTTTCGATTGCGTGGTACGTGCTGACCTGTGGACCAAACTAATAAACCTCAATGTCTCACCCAAATTGGGCAAGAAGGGTATGCAAGGAGGGAGATACCCTTGACCTTTCCGGCGAGAAACTGTTTATTTCCAGCACCCTTCAGATTAGAATGCGTAAGACCAGGAAACCAGACTGAAGAATCCTGTATTGCTTGTTGGAGATACCCTGGGCTCTCCTACATGGCTGACCGAGTTGGGAAGGAACAGCAGCTGCTGTGGAACCGTCCTTGGCTCCAAGATCAAAGCAGCGCCAGAGAGATCAACACAGCCGGTGAGTTGGGGAGACCGATACAAGACAGCTCTGTGTTGAAGTCAAGGTTGCAAGCAGCAATATTGTATAAAGAGAGCAAGAATGAAGATTGGTAACGCATGTGATGCAAGATGCGAGGAAAGCTTAATTGCGGATGGATGTTTGAACATTAACAGAAAAAGATACAATACCAGTGACGGAGTGTTCTGGCACCGCAATGGTGCTTAATCAAAGGACTCTGTAATGTATCCAGCCAAGAAAAGGCAGAAACGAAAGTAGAAGATTGATAAGAATGATAAGTGAAGTGAATCGAAGGGGTCCTGCGATGGTTTAAGCAAAACCCATTGCATATTAAAAAGTCTTTGATTTCTGATACAAAGAGGAAAACTTAGAAAGTGAGATTACATCGTCCGAGCCCGAACGAAGGAGACCAATGGTGAGCATTGTGCTAAAGGCGTCCGAGCCCGAAGGAGGAAGACCAATTGTGAACATTGTGTTAAAAAGGGTACCTGAGCCTGAAGGAGGGAGACCCATGATGAACACTGGAAGCAAGAACTTGTGAATGTGAAAATCTTGATAAGAGAAGACATTTGGTGACTGTTTGTTATGACAGGCCCTCTGCAATAAGAGACTGTTATTGGGAAAGAGGCTTTGGCAGAAACCCTGGCTACCTATGCTTTGAACTGTATCCTCGTGGTAGGAAAGTGTGTGCAAAGCTCGAACGTGCCGCCTTCCCCCAGTGCTGAAAACGTGGGGAAGGGAAGCCAACAGCTCAACTATCCTGACATATTATTTCTTGAACACTTTTCTTTTTGCATACATTATTGTCCCCACACCATTTGTATTTAGAAGTAAGGATTGGCAATAGGTTTATTAGTATAGGCCCTTTTATTTTGACAGAGACTGCACTAGGACTGCGTTTTATTATTATCTGTTGGCCGTAGCTTGCTCCCATCATTAGATTCAGGCTTAGATAGGCATTCAACCAATCCAATGAAGTTCAATAAAGACCCTTGAACTGTGATCACTTGTGTCTGTCTTCACTGTTTGATACTTTGCTTCCCTACACCCCTCAATCCCCCAGACCTTTCTGGACAATTGTAGGTCAGACCCCTATTAACCCATAGACATTCACTCTTACACAAACCACTTAGGTACTGGGACGAAGAAGAGGCAACAAAAAGAGACAAAAGACTTTAGAACCAACAATGTGAGGTCTAGTAGTCATAGAGCCAATCAGCCAGGTGGCCGGTTTAAATACCTGCAATGCAAGGAAGTTGTGGGCTATGGCTGTGGACGCGCGAGGACCAAACCGCTCTGGGAAGCCGTGCAGAGGGAAGAGCACGTGCCGGTGTGGTGGAGCAAGGAGGCTCACCAACAAGAACCACGGCAAGAAAGCAGCAGGCTGTGAGGATGGCGAGAGCAGAGGAGAAGCTCTGGGGCATTTGCTGGTGCAGGCAAGCCAGACGACGCTTACCAGAGCTCTTACCCGAGATGCTGGGAGAAGTGGAGACAGCGAAAGCCAAAGGAAGCCTAAGGAATCAGAAGTGAAGCCGACCTCCATGTAGCCATTGCTACGGTTCACCACGTGAAGAACGAAAGGTGCCAGAAGTGCCGGATGAGTTACGTAAAGTGGGAAAGGGACACTTGGGCAGTGCCAGTGAGGCATGGTGGGGGCGTATGTGAGTCTGTGATCCAAAGAAGCGCCTCGCATTTCAGAAGGGCAATTTGACCTCGACAGTATCAATGGAGCTCATGTTTAACTACCAGGTGCACATCATGTGAGTTGCCTATGGGGAGAGAAGTATTCTCAAATAAGGATACCATCATATCTCTGGGACCTAGAATGAGATGGCCAAAGATGGACCTAGTGCACCCTGATCAAACAGGATTTATCCCAGGATGTGTCACCCTAGACAACATCAGGCACATTCTCAATTTAATTGAGAGTGCTTCAAGGGAGGAAACAGAGCTAGCAGTAGTATCTCTAGACGTTCATAAAGCGTTCAACCTCCTTGATTGGGGATATATAGGCAGGACGCTAGCCCATTTCGGGTTTGGCCCAAAATTCATGACATGGGTTCTAGCCAACTATCAGCACCCCACTACATATCACCATATGTATTGTTTATATCAGTGTGTATAGGCCCATATTACCAAATTACTGTGAATGCGGTAGACATCCAAGGCCAAATGATAATGATGTGTTATTATATAGCACTTACGCTTAAGCACTTTACATAGAACAAATATACATAAAATATCACCCAACCTGTGCTGCCACTCATTTCTCAACCTCAGAAGGATGAAAAGCTGAGTTGTCCTTACCGGGATTCAAACTAGCAACCTGCAGATCAAACACACACATTGCAGCAAGTGCACAACCCACTTAGCTATCTTACCGGCTATAGTGAAATGAGCAATTACATGTCTGAATGTTCTCAAAGTCCAAAAGGAAATTACACTCTGTAGTGGATACCATTAAACTGATCAATGATATTTGACAGTAGGCCAGTTCATCTGCAGGTCTGGTGCAACGTTGGCCACATGTTAAGCCTGTGTGGATCTACTTTTTAGGCTTCAGAGGTTGGCAAAATACATATCATTGGGAGGGTTTATAACTGTGTATTAACGAATTTAAGTAGCGGAGGGAAAGCCGCGCACTCACACGGCATCCCGTACTCTGATCACTCGTTACCTCATGCATGCAAACAAACATCCTGAACAGAAGCCATGGATATAGGGAAGATAGACACATTACAACAACGCATTAATTGTGGCACAATGAAATCAAGGGCCACTTTATGTGCTATGGTCAATTTGAGGTGTTTAAGAACAGACTAAATCAGTGACTCGCCCACTGAAGTGTGTCTGAAATAATCCTTTAGTGAGTCTAGCAATTATGGTATAGAATTCCAGAACGGCAAATACTTGGTTATTCCTATTCGTTTTTACTTAGGGTCACTGCTCAAAGTGTTACACTTGTGGAACCCCCTTTTTTTTTTAAAGAGGCCTGAACAAGAAAGTCAGCCACTGCAGAAACAAAGAGCCACGTGGCACTGGCCACAGCCCAGGAACTTCCATTTACTTTTTTTTTAAAGAAAGGGTTTTTTAGGGCTAGCAAGAGATATATGATATGATATAACTCATTTATAACGCGCCTGTACACAAGTGTTTCTAGGCGCGACAAGACAAGAAAGGGAAGACAGAGGGAGGACAAAACACTGATCTTAATAGGCCTTGTGTCATTCAGATCGGGGAAGAAGTGCCACGGGGGAGAGGGGAGAGTGCAAGGGATCTCGTAAGTGCTGCCGGGAGGTGGCTCAAAAGTGCAGTGAGTTAGGGGACTGTAGAGTTCCAGATACAGTTCCTAAGTGTTTGGGAGGCCCGGAAGCACTGCAAGGGCAACTGGTCATGCAGGAGCCTGGTCCCCCAAGTTCATTGGATGTCCAGGTAACCAGTATGCGCACCAGACAGGGACATCAGCAAGGGAGAGGGAGAGAGAAAGCGGAAGCGAAAAGGAAGGTCTTTAGTTGCTTCCAGAACCTTAGGTGGTCCTGCTTTGAGAGTTTGAGAGAGGCAGGGCGGATGTTCCAGAGGGAGGCCCCAGCCGAGGACAGAGATCTAAGCCCCACTCTCTGCTGGAGAAGTGCCTGACCCTCAGAGAGTGGCTGAGCGGAGGGCTCGAGAACAAAGATGCTTAGGAAGAGAAAGCTGGATGTAGTGTGGTCCCTGGCCCCAGCAAGCCTTGTGGATGATGCAGAGGGTCTTGAACTTGATCCTTGCAGCCACAGGGAGCCAGTGGAGAGATGTCCAGGGCTGGAGAGATACGATCATTGGACTTGAGGCCCAGGACAAGTCTTCCAGTCCTGTTCGAAGAGTAGAGGCAGACAGAATTAGAACGAGGCTGTTGCAGTAGTCCAGCCTAGAGAGGACCAGGGCTCGTGAGACAGTGAGCTTCTGGGGGCAAGTGAGAAAAGGAAGAATACCTCTGAGGAGCTGCAGCTGATTTCATAGAGGCATCAGAGATGTGAGGAGAGAAGAAGAGGGTGTAATCGAAGGTGACATCAAGGTTCTTATCCTCACAGGAAGGTGCAGGTAGAGGGCCCAGGGTGGGCAGCCAGAGTGAGAGAGGGAAGGCGGGAGCAGGTGACCGAATGAGGAGGATCTCAGTCTTACTGGCATTAAGGCAGAGATGGTTGGAGGCACACCACTCTTGAATTGTGGACAGACAGTCAGGTATGAGAGAAGGAGCAGAAGAGGCTGAGGGGTGCCTGAAGGATAGCTGGGTGTCATCAGCATAACACTGAAAGTTAGCACATAAGGTAGAGATGCGGTGGGCCAGAGGTGCCAGGTAGTGGTTAAAGAGCGAGGAAGAGAGGTTAGACCCCTGGGGAACACCACAAGTAGAGAGAGATATAGAAAAGAGGAAGGACCCAAGTTGGACCTGGGTTGTTTGATCTGTGAGAAAGGAGGTCAAACAGGCTAGGGCCTGATCAGAGATACCCAGGTTGTTACAAAGAAGATTGAGCAGGATGGCGTTGTTGACCACATCAAATGCAGAGGATAGATCAAGGAGAATGAGGACAGAAGGCAGGTTAGAGTCAAGATTGAAGAACAAGTCTTCACGGGTGTTCAGGAGAGCAGTTTCCATGCTTCTGGCTGCTCTGAAGCCAGACTGGTGGTCATGCAGTCAACCAACAGATTTTAAGTGTGTTGAGTAAACTGGGAGATGGACAGCTTTTCCAGGAGTTTGCCCAGGAAAGGAGTGATGGAGATTGGGCAATAGTTTGCCAGAGTGGAAGGATCGGCAGAGGGCTTAAGAAGGGGGTGCACAATGGAGTGCTTAAGAGGAAGGGGAAGGTTCCAGTAGCAAAAGAGTGATTGCATAAATCGGCCAAGGCTGGAGCAAGGGTGTCGATGTGGTCCTTAATGGTTCTGAGGGAGCAGGGGAGCACCTACATTGACAAGACTTTCATAGATAGAACTTTTCTAGAAACATTGTCTGGAGTGAACAGGCAGAAGGAGAGAAAGGGAGAGGAGATACGGCTGGAGAGGGGCCTGGAATGGTAGAGGGAGAGGAAGGAGGTAGAGGAAGAGGAGAGTGTGGAATGCTCTGAGTTTTAGTGATGAAATGAGATGCCAGAGCCATGCAAAGGGCCTGAGAAAGAACAGGAGAGGTGGAGACTGCAGCAGGATTGGCCAGCTACTTGGAGATTTTGAAGAGTTTGGCTGAGTTGTTAGAGGCCGCCGAGCTTGGATGTAGGCTCTCTTCTTGGAAAGGACAGAGAGTCTGTATTGCCTTTGGAGCAGGCAGCAGGCCAGTTTGTCAGAGGATGAGCCTGATGCCCTCCACTTCCTCTCAGCCACTCTACACTTGTGCTTATGGGTGGCGATGTCTGAATAGTACCAAAAGTTGCACTTGGATGCAAGCTTCAAACGGATCCTCATGACAGGGGCAAGGATATCAAGAGTGTTAGTGATTGAGAGATGAATGTTGGAAAGGGCTGTGTCAGAGTGTGAGTCAGCCAAAGGTGTAGGAGGAGAGAAAGTAGCGGCGAAAGCCTCCGCTGACACACGCTTCATGGGCCGGATGACCGAGAAGGTGGCTGGCAGTGCTGGGGTCGGCTTAACCTGAGGGGCAGAGAGTGACGGGTGAGAGGAGAGAAGAAAGTGGTCAGTCCAAGAGAGAGGAGTGGAGAGAGGGGGATGTCTGACAAGATCAGAAAATCCATGGTGTGCCCTGCATGGTGAGTCGGGCAACAGGGACGAATAGAGAGAGGAAGAAAGAGAAATAGTCACAGAGGTTGAGAAAGAGTCCCGAGGAGGGGCTGGTAGCATCCAAGTGGATGCTGAGGTCTCAGAGGAGGAGAAGTTGAGAGGTAGAGGCAAGGAGGGAGAAGGAGAGGTTAGCCCACTCAAAGAGGAAGAGGGCGGCCTGGCCAGGCGGCCTTTAGATGGTGGCCACAGTGAGAGAGAGGCCAGGAGAGACAGAGAGCCTGCAGACCAGGCATTCAAAGGAGGAGTAGGCCTGTGTATAAATGACAGAAGCAGAGATCCACTCTGGGAATATCAGAGCTACTCCTGCTCCAGGACGGTTGGTTCTGGGTTCGGAGAGTATCTTGTAGCCATCAGTGAGGAGAGTATCAAAACTTGTGACAGAGCTAGCTGTGAAGCAGGTCTCAGTGAGCCCGAGTACATAAAATAAAGCTCTACTAGGAGACGGTTGATGTCTGAGGCGTGTTTGACAACGACGCGAGAGTTAAGAGTAGCAACGTGGAGCAGATTGCCACCTTTGCAGACTTCCGTGAAGGGGTACATACATGAGATAGGCCCTGCGGAAGTGTTAGAGATGCCTGAAAATGAGCAGAGGGGGAAGGAGGAGGAGATGGCAGGGTAGTCAGAGAGGGAGAATAGGGTGCCGGAGAGATGACGGAGGAGGGAGAAGGTAGAGCGGCAGAGGGTGCCAGAGAGGTGGCTGAGGAAGGAGGCGGCAAAGCAACCAGAGAAGCAGCAGAGGATGCCAGAGAGGTGGCGGAGGAAGGAGGCGGCAGAGAAGGATAGGTAGGAGTAATAGGAGAAGGAAGGATGTTGATAAGACGCGGGAAGGAGGAGATTAGAATGAGGGCCTTGGACCAAGGCGGTGCCATTTAAGTAGACATTAATGATGGTCTTGGAGGAGTGGAAAGGGGCCAGGAGTGCCTCCCACCGGGTGCCACCATTAATGGGAGAGGACGAAAAAGGAGAGAGAACAGAGACCATATGGGGGTCCATTGGCCTGCAGAGGGAATGACAAAGAGAATGTCAGTGAGGGTCTGACTGGAGGAAGCACTTGTGTAGGTGTCAGCGATAGGGAGGCCTGGGTTGGTGACCAGGATGTCCCTTTTGAGCTTCTTCCTACCAGACTTAGTGAGAGGGATAGGATAGTTGACAGAATAGCAGTTAGAGACGATAAGGGAGACAGAGAGCACCATGGAGGGTGTAGGGGAGCGGAGAGTAAGGGGAGCCGAAGGGGGGGGGGGCAGCCCGAGCAGGAGCGGGGTCAGGGGAGGGGGTCACATGCTGGGGGGAGGCAGAAGGGAGGAACATGGGGTGGTCACACACAATAGGGTGCAACAAGTAAGTGCACCACAGAACAACAACACTGGAACCTTACAGGGCCCTAGCTTGAGTGGAGAAAACAGTGCAGGCAACAAATGTACACTACAATGGTACTCAAGGGCGTGAAAATGCAAGTAGAATACAATGCAAATAACAATGCAATGGTAACCGTACAGAAACAAAATAAGCAAACACTAGTGATCCAAGGAAACCTGGAATAGTCATAGTACAAAAGGGTGTGGAATGCAGAGACACACGCAGGGAACAATACAATGGTTTTAGCTCAGTGTAGCCTGAGGAGGAAGGAGAGGAGGGGAGCAGGCATGGGTTGCGTGGGGAGCAACGCAGAGAGGGATGCGCAAGGCCGGGGTAGCAGGGATATGTAACGTGGGGAGCAACGCATAGAGCGATGTGCTAGGCCAGGGGAGCAGGGGCAGTTGTGTGGGGAACAACGATGAGAGGGATGCGCAAGGTCGGGGGAGCAGGGACAAGTTAGGTGGGGAGCAACACAGAGAGGGCTGCGCTAGGCCAGGGGAGCAGGGGCAGGAGTGTGGAGCAGCGCTGAGAAGGATGTGCTAGGTCAGGGGAGCGGGGGCAGTTGCGTCGGGAGGAACACTGAAAAGGATGCCCTTGGTTGGGGGAGCAGGGACAGGTTGTGTGGTGAAGCATGTGGTGTGAAGGTGGGGGAAGCTAGACCTAAGTTGCGAGGGAACACATGCGGCACGAAGACTGGGAGCTGGACCTTGGTTGCAATGGATCACACGTGGTGCGAAGACGGGGGTGCAGGGCCTAAGTTGTAAAGGGAGCAAGCATGAAGGAAGGGAGAAGGACGGACGTGCAGGCGGGGGAAGCAAGGAACAGTTGCAGGGGGACATTGCGTGTGCAAGAGAGAGAATGGGATGGGCGCGCAAGGTCAGGTAGTTGCGTGGAGTGCAGCAATGTTACTCACCCTCCCTACACCTTCTTACCGTGCGGACGCAGATGAAGGGTGAAATCGACCGCAATCACAATCTGAGCCACCGAAAAACCTGCGCTGCCCAACACTGCAGACTTGTCCTACGAGGGCTTTGCCGCAGAGGGTCCGATCCTCGGTTCTTAAAGGCTTGGCAGCGTGGAAAGTTGCGTTGCATGCTAGGTGTCGTTGGGCAGCATCTCCTGCGTACCTGTGTTGCACAATGTCGTGGCCTTGTCCTGTGAGGGCTTTACCGCATAGGGTTCGATCCTCAGTTCTTAAAGGCTCAGGCGTGTGGAAAGTTGCGTTGCGTGCTATGTGTCGTCGGGCAGTGTCTCCTTCGTACCTGCGTCGCACAACACTGTGGCTTTGTCCAGCAAGGGCTTTACCGCAGAGGGTCCAATCCTCAGGAGCATGGAAAGTTGCATTGCGTGCTACATGTCGTCGGGCAGCATCCCCTAACTACCTGCATTGCACAAAACGGTGGCCTTGACATGCAATGGCTTTGCCGCACAGGGTCCGATCCTCGCTTCTTAAAGGAACAGTTGCAGGAGGATATTGCGTGTGCAAGAGGGAGAATGGGATGGGCTCGCAAGGTCAGGGAGTTGCGTGGAGTGCAGCAATGTTACTCACCCTCCCTACACCTTCTTACCTTGCGGGCGCAGATGAAGGTTGAAATCGTCCACGATCACAATCTGAACAGCCGAAAAATCTGCGCTGCCCAACACTGCAGACGTGGGACAAAGGCTTGGGAGCGTGGAAAGTTGTGTTATGTGCTACATGTCGTCGGGCATCATCTCTTGCGTACCTGCGTCGCACAACACAGCAGCCTTGTCCTGACCACAGGGGTAGCAAGGGAGACCACAGGGGTCGCAGGTGCAACCCCTGGCGCCCCCCAAATGACGTCCCTGCCCTCATTGCCTTTCCTTTTCGGTTCTTACTAAAAAAGGAATGCTATGCCTAATGCTTCAGTGTCGATTTGGTTAGCAGCCAGTTCCAGCTGATCCAGTACCACCTGTTTAGCGTCAGCTACTCCAAAAAGAATGTGTGCTTTTTGTCCTGTGGAAAAATGTCAGTCAAATTGTTAATGTCTGCTGTGATGAATCTGGCGATATGATCACTCCCTCCCTGGGGAAGTCTCTCCACATGTGGCCAGGGAAAGGCAGAAGCTGCCTGATCCAGGGGGTGGCTATCTGGTGGAGGACCACATGGGGAAGGACCACTCTCAGGGAGGCGAAGTGAGCCTGCTGGGTCAGAACAGGTCTTCACCTGCACTCCTTGGTAATACCCATTTACTTGTCCCTCATTCCTTTATGGCATATTGTGGTGTGGATAAAGAACCTCTGCTATTTACTAAACATCGACCGTATTTACATTTCTCCCTCTTTAATAACACTGACATAGCAAATACTGGAACTTATGTCCATACACCTTTTATAACACTGAAATGAGGAAGAGGGATGGAGTGATGAAGATCACCAGAAGTGGCAAGCCAACGCTGTGTTCTAGTCATTGGAAGATGAACCGGGAATCGTGAAGCCGATGAGACGCACTCCCAGACAGCAGACGGACAGCGTAGGAAACCGTGAGATGCGAGGGACACCGAAGCTGCCAGAGAAGACCGTTAAGCCCAGAGAAGGAGACTGGGATACAGGGGCGCTTCAGGGCAGATGTTGCGTGCCGTTAGTAAAGAGCAAATACCCACACAAGGGAGCTGGGACATGTAACACAATTGGACAAGGGTTGGTGGTCTGACATATGAACAATATAATTACCTGGATACAGAAATCAGTGAATGTTAATGAAGAGCATGAACATGGGACTTGCAGTTGAATATTGAGAGAAATCCAAAAGCCCTGGCAGAAGAGTAAACCAGGCACTCAGCGGGTCTGGGACTCACATACAGGCGAAAAGACAAAATGCCCTGGCAGGAGAGTAAACGAGGCATACCGCAAGTCTGTGACCTGCATCCAAGTAGTGAAATAAAACCCTGGAAGGGGTGTAAACCAGGAATTGGAAAAACATGGCAGAGACCCCTGGAAAGTGCTGAGAAAACGGGTGTAAACATCCCCTTTTTGGAATTGGGGACCAAAATGGATGAACCATGCCCCTTTCTGAAAAGGGCATCAGGGGACCAGAAAAATAATGGTAAAGTATTGTGAAATGGGGCGTGGCTTGAGCAGCCATGGAGTAGGACGTGCTCCGGGAATAGCTCCCGATGATCCGACAACATTTGCTTGATTCACGCTGTTGAAATTGGCACGTATGCCTTGAAAACACAGGATTGTGTTTTGGAACACACTGGCTGCAGGAACCCAGAGGAAGGAGAGTGCGGACTGGGAGGATTGTGAGATAAATGTATCTTCTTGTTCCTGCCAAGTAGATATTTTGTCAGCAAAATGGCGGCGAACAAAGAGACTGCCGGAGCGGACCGAAATCAAAACTAGCTTGCTACATTGTTGCGAGCATTTGGGAGCTGCGGCTGGAGCCCGTGGACGAAGGGCCCAGTTTCAAGTCATTGGGCTCTTGTGGGGCTCGTGGGTCTCTCTGGTGCTGTCGGCGCTGCAATTTGGCCTGACCCCGCAGTGTACGGGTTTCGGCGGGTTGCCGACCGAAGGGGGCGGACGCTTTGGAGGAGCCCCGGGCGAGCATCTCTGTGGGAACGTTTGCGGGACACAGCCCGGGCGGCTGCCTTCGAGGAACGAGCGTGGCGCTGATTGATGTCGGGGACAGCCGCGTTCGCGAATTTAGGCAGCTGCAACAAATTAATTTAAAGCTGCCCATGGGGCGGAATGGTCCTACGCGGAAAACTGAACAGTACGGTGGTTCCAAGAACGCGTGTTGTGGACTATAGAGCTTGGGCCCTGGGGCTGACATCACGCAGGGTCTGCTGCGGTTTGAGGCTACATGAGCGCGCACATGATAAGCCTCGCAAATCACCCGAGAGGCGATCAACGACAACACGGATGTATGAGCTGTGAAGGCGCATTCCCACACCGAATAACCTTGACAGCTTATTATAACATTGGATGGCACAGCACACGAACGGAGAGTGCTGATGAGACCGAATAGCCCACTATGGGCGTGATACTGTCGTAATACGGCTGGAAAGGAGTGCCACTGGAGACGCAGGGCTACTGTGCGCATGAGGTACGCTGGAGAGTCCATCCCCCGTGACAAGGGCTAAGGAACTGTGGTGACGCTGTAGGCCTTGGAAGAGTCTGGGGCCTGCAGAGAGAGGACACATATTCCATACTGAGGCGCTGCTAGAGGGCATAAACAGTTGTGCAGTCCGGTGTCAGTTGCGAAGGTTCGGTTGTGGGAGCAGCTGAAAGTGTCTGTTGGACCCGGAAAGTAAACTCTTGAGACAGTGACAGTGGTGCCCGAGGAAAAGACGCGGAAGCATTGGGCCGAAACTGTGCATAACAGCTGTGAGTGTTTAAGGTGGAGGGGGGGCTCCTAAGCGTTACACATAATAAGCCAGGAGGCTAGGCGGATACGCTAGGGCTGCGGGGTCCCCAGGACGCAATGAGACGTTGAATACGTGGGAGGACACAGCCCATTCTGAACTTGGGGCTCAGCATACATAAGTGTGTGCCGGGGCTCCTCTGGGACGGCTGCCTATACCCGGGGGTCGTACTGGTGTCAAGCCTACATAGGAAAGCAGGATTGCGCGCCTGAGGCTGGTCAACCTAGGGTGCATAGCGAAGGTTGCAGGATGGCGGGGCGGGGGACTGGGAGTAAACACAAAAATAAGCAATCCACGATGGAAGCATTCGCCAAATCACAACAATCCCCAGCAGCCACACCGTCTAAAGATTTGGTAGTAGTGGGGGAGAGCGCTGCAGCGACTGACAAGCATCAGATACTGGCGGCTATAACGGAGCTGCGAGACTCATGGGGGACGGCAATGGCAGACCTGCGCACTTCCCTGGAGGCCAAAATAGACACAGTAGGCATAGAAGTTACCCTGCTGAGGCAAGACATCAGGGGGCTGGCGTAGAGAACGAGTAGCCTGGAGAGTGCAGTGAAAATCAACACGGACACCAGCACTAGCAACGTACAGGAGATCCACGTGCTCAAACAACAGGTAGCTAACCTGGAGACTCGGGCGGAGGAGGCAGAAGGGAGAGCGAGGAGGAACAACATTCGTGTGGTGGGATTGCCAGAGGGAGCGGAAGGACAGGACCCGACAGACTACATTGAGAATCTGTTCCTACAAGATATAGGGGCTGAAAAACTGTTGCAGGGGTTTGCGGTGGAGCGTGCACATAGAGCCCTCATGAGGAGGCCGCAACCGGGGGCTCCCCCCCGGCCAATAATAGCGAAAATACTGAACTATAAGGATCGCGAGAAGATTTTGGAATACTTCCGTAAAGGAGGAACCATTGAGAGGGCGTCGAGCACTGTCACGGCATATTCTGATTACACAATGCTGGTCCAAAGGCAGCGATACAGTTATGTGGCAATCAAAAGAAGGCTACGTGCGGCGGGGATCAAATATATGCTGCTGTATCCCGCGAAACTAAAAGTGATACATAAGAGCAAGATGTTTTTTTTCCACACGCCCGAAGATGCAACGACTTGGCTGGACATTCAGGGTTGCCCGGAACAGGAGGCGGATCAAGCGCAGGAGTAATAAGATAAGTGGACAGGACATTATATGTAGCGGGGCATGATGTGTAGTGGGTATCCATTACGACTGTGGGTGATGGCTAGGGTTGAGAGGTAGTACTGGGTACGGGTGGCATTTGAAGCAGATCCTGTGGACATGGGCGAATACAAGGACTTGAATATAGCAGAGGGCATATATTTGTGGTGATTATACAGTTCAGTGTGTAGAGTTTACAGTAAACAGGAGCGGCAGGGCGTGAGCACCCTGTCCCCCATATTAGTTTTAGTAGGCTAGCCAGTAGGGCGGCCTTACCCCGCGGAGCATCGAACACAGGCGGAAGCCAGGAAAGTGCTAGATGCGGGGGAGCCTGAGATCCAGGGGTGGAGCTGGGCAACAGTTGGGGGGGATTTTGGGGGGGTTGGAATGGGGAATGGGGGGTGGGAGGTGTGGGGAGTTGGGTGTGGTTGGGCGGGATAAGGGGAAGGGAGGGGTGTTTTGGGTGTGTGTAGTTAAGGGAAGTTTGAAATGGGATACGAGCCTAAATAGACGAGAACGGGTACGAGCAGTGGATAGTGCGGTTGTGGGGGGGGAGGAAAACATAACAAGTCATGGGGGACCTTAAATAATCACATGGAATGTTAGGGGTCTAAACAGTTATTTGAAGAGAAATAAGGTTATGCTATACTTGCGCAGACAAAAGATAGATATTGCGCTATTACAAGAGACCCATCTGACAAAAGAGAGATTGGGAATGATTAAGAGGAAATGGAAAGGAGTGGTGGTGGGTTCAACGTACTCGGCTTATGCTAGAGGGGTCCTCATTTGGGCGGCCCCGCATGTCCCCTTCCATGTATTACAGGAAACTGCTGAAGCGGATGGGAGAATGGTCATGCTTAGGGGACTGGTAGAGAACAGAGAGATAAGTATAATCAATACATATGCTCCCAATCAGAACACGGCTATGTATTTCAGAACCCTGAGTGCAAACCTTGGTATGTGCATGGGAAGTGCGGTACTTTGGGGAGGGGATTTCAATTGTGTGTTAGATCCGAGGGTGGATAGATCAGATCAGAAGTTGGAAAAACCTGCCCCGGCGGCACGGGTGTTACAAGCGCTGCTCGAAGATTTTGATTTGCTTGATGTATGGAGAATGAAGCACCCCCAAGAAAGACAGTATTCTCACTTCTCGGACCCCGCAACTGTTGTCCACTAGACTAGACTATGTCTTTGCTACGTCAGGCTTAATGACGGAAATGGTGCGGGTAGAATACAAAGCGAGAGTCCTGTCGGACCACTCGCCCTTGGTTGTTAGCTGGCAATGCCGCCCTCCGAGGGCAAGGATCCCGACGTGGAGGCTCCGAGCGGAAGCGCTTAAAGATCCTGTGTTCAAAGAAGAGGTAAAGGAGGAGATCATAAATTACTTTGAGGAGAACACTGGTAGTGTAGATTCGGCGTGCACGCTATGGGAGGCCTTTAAAATAGTGTTGAGAGGAGTGGCCATAGCAAAGTCCCAAAGCCTGCAGGGCGGTGTCCTGGCGGATTTACAAGAGGCTGAGAGGGAGTTGGAAAAAGCACAAAGGGAGGAGGGTGATACTGGTTCGAACGCGGAGCAGATACTTCAACTTCAACAGACGTGCGGAGAGCATTGGGATAGGTTGTGTAAACTGAACTATAAGAAATACATAGAAAGGCAGCACGCGGGGGGGACAAAACGGGATGGCTTTTGGCATGGCTATATAAGAGGGAAACCCCCAGGCCCACCATCAGGACAACAACAAGGGATGACGGCAGTGTAGCGGACACCCAGGAGGGAGTTAATCAGGAATTTGCCACGTATTACGGAGAACTGTATGGGTATGTTGAGGAGGACAATCAAGAGAGGATAAAATAAACACTCGAAGATATAGGTTTACCCAGGATAAGTGCTGAAGAGAGGGAAGAGCTAGATGCACCAATTACTTTAGAGGAGTTAGAAGCGGTGGTGAGACAATTGCCTACTAGTAAAACCCCAGGGGCGGACGGGTTTCCGAGCGAGTTCTATAAAGCATACATGGCGGAGGTGCTCCCTCCGATGCTGAATATGCTAAATGAAGCGTTTGAGATGGGACAGCTGCCAGAGTCACTAAGGGAAGCAATTATAATTCCGCTCCCTAAACCGAATAAGCCGGGGAACGGTTGTGGCTCCTATAGACCACTATCAATGCTGAATCAAGACAGCAAGATATTAACAGCTGTTTTGGCAAGCAGATTGCGCAGAGTCATTGACAAACTCATACACCCGGATCAGACGGGTTATGTTCCGAACAGGAACATAACTCACAATCACAGGCGACTCCATCGAGTCATTGAATGGGCAGGGTGGAATGAAGGTGACATGGCAGTAGTGTCCTTGGATGCGGTAAAGGCCTTTGATTCTGTCAAGTGGCCATGGCTGCTGGCGGCTCTGACGGAATATGGGATGGGGCCTGGATGTGTAAGATGGGCAAAGATGTTATACAGCGCGCCGCTCGCCAGAGTTAAGACGGGAGCCGTTATTTCAGAGAGATGGCGGTTGGGCAGAGGTACCAGACAGGGATGCCCATGGTCCCCCATGTTATACATATTGGCATTGGAGCCCTTGGCCATATACCTCAGACAGCAGTATGGCATCATAGGCATTGAGGTGGGGGGGGTGACACTTGATTTCTTTATATGCAGACGATATGTTGCTGTATCTGAAGTATCCAGAGGAGAATCTCCAGTATATCTTAGAAGCTATGGATCGGTATGAAGGGCTGTCTGGAATAGCTGTGAATCCCCATAAGTCTGTAATTTTCCCGTTGGGTAACTATTTGGGATCCCCCGTAGATCAGCTTCCGGTATTGCAAGTCCCCTGGGCAGTTGATACCTTTCAGTACCTTGGGATAGATGTGTATCATACGGTTGAACAAGAACATAAGCATAACACGGAGGTAGCCGTGGGGAAAATAGAGAAAAGTATGCAATTTTGGGGGAAGCTGCCGCTAGCTATGATGGGGCGTAGTGCAATGCTTAAGATGGTGGTTTTGCCCAGGCGCCTGCATTTTTTTGGAAACATTCCACACCTCATACCTGGAAAGTTTTTTGCCAAGCTTAATAGTATATGCAGGGACTTTTTGTGGCAAGGGACTAGGTGCAGATTGGCACTGTGGAAATTGCAAAACTTTTACGAAAAGGGGGGGATACGGCTCCCCAACTATGAGGCCTACTATATAGCGGGCCAATTGCAGTATGTTGCTAAATGGCTCTCGGATGAAAGTACCCCCGAATCTAGATTGTTTAGTGCAGACTGTGCCCCATTTTACTTAAAGGAAATGATCTGGTTATCTGAATCAGACATGAGGGGGCGCCCCAAAATGATGATGTTGGGGTGGAGGATTTGGCGTCGCGCGTGCAGGATGATGAAAGTTCCTGCCCCGTGCTCCCCGCAAATACCGCTGGTGGCGCTGGCCAAGGGAGATGTGCAACTGCGAAGGGGGATCAGAAACCACTGGGAATCGGTGGGGCTGGCTACGGTGGGAGATGTTTGGCGGGAGGGAGCCATCATAAGTTTGGAGGAGTTGGGTGAGGAGACAGGTCTACACGTAGGTCAATATATTACATATCATAGATTGGTGCGAGAAATTAAGAAGACTTGGCCCAAAACTGTACTCGAAGCAGAGCCGGAGGGTATTGTAGACACTACATATGATATAACAGAGGGAGGGCATGAGATTTCGAGATTGTATGACATGCTGATGCTTCAGATTGGTAAAGAACCAACGCAACTTCGATTAGATTTGGAAACGGAGGTGGGAGCCCCGATGGAAGATGGGATGTGGGAGCGGGCCTTGTGATATCATCAGAAGGTGTCGAGAAACGCTAGGTTGAAACAAATACAATTATATGTTACGCATAGGGCGTACATGACGCCCCTGCGGATTTCGGGGTTCAAAAATGTAGGCAGACAAGCATGTCCTAAGTGTGATGAAGAACGGGCTGACATGGCACACATGTTTCGGTCCTGCCTTGTGGTTGGGCGTTTCTGGAGCGAGATAGCAGCGAAATTGGCAGATAAAGGAGTTACATTGGTGGTGGAATCAGCCTGGGCTTGCCTATTGGGGGGGTTCCCAAGATCGCAGAAACTGAAGCATGTTAACAAGCTGAAGGACTTGGCATATGTGTTGGCTAAGAGGAGGATTGCCATGGGGTGGAAGGCTTGTCATAAACCACAGGTTGAGATATGGTGGAAAGAATTGCAAAAGTGGGCGGAAGCAGAGACTATGGTATGGCAAGAGTCCAGTATGATGGGAGGGGGAGAAGAGGCGGGAACCCTGTTGGCTTGGAAATCACTGATAACAGAATTGTTTGGTACGATGGCAGATTTGGCAGATTCCAACGGAGAACGGACCCCACTGCGCAGCGTGAACACGGAGTAAATAGACTTGGGCTCGTAAGGGGGGTGGGCACTGGGGAGCGGAGATCAAATTGTATGATGTACAAATTTGGAACTGTGTTATGACATTTTGCACTGCATATTTGGTCTGCATTGTTTTGTTGATTGAAAAACAATACAAATTACTAAATTTTTTTAAAAAAAAGTATTGTGGAATCTAAGAAAATTCAAGGCAAGAGCCATTCGCCTTAGGATTGTGGAATCAAGAGAAACGGGGAAAACTCAAGGGGTTGGCTGTACCCCTTGGAAATGTGGAGTAAACAGAAAGTGTGTAAATGGCGAACACTCAAGGGAAGAGCCATCCCCTTTGGGATTGTGGAATATATGAGAAGTGACACTTACTCTAGGGGAAGGAAAGGCCCTTCTCTAGTGGAACATAATTCGTTTTTTTTCTTTTCGGCACCTTGGAGACTTGAGGTTAGGCGGAGCGGCAGAAATGCAGTGCTCTGGCTATTACTACTGCATTATCGCTCGGCCCGATCCTGAGTTTGTGCAGAAAGCTGGAGATTTACCTCATGCTCTGAGCTTGCCATCCATTTTCTGCGATTTCGATGCCGTCGCTATTACCACTAGCGGTAATAGCGCCAAAAAACCCCATAGAGTCCTATGGACTCATACCAAATGGGGTCTAACAGCGCCACCGCAATTCAGGATCCGGGGCAATTACCGCTGGGATACCGCCCAACTCATGATGAGGCCTATTATCTTTGAAACTTTGGAAGCAAGCTGAAGGTGTTCAGCCAAGAGACATTCCCCATGTCACGTTATACTGAGTTTAGTTTGTGAGGGTCAGTTTAGGATTTTGGACACAGGACAGAGAACTCTTTTTGCTTTACACATCCTGACACAGATGTTCCATAGTTTTGTTGAGGCAGGGAAACCCCTCTTAGAGTCAGGGATAGGTAGGATTTCCCAAACCTCGTTTTAACTTTTGACAAAAAAAGTCTATGATAAACACCAAAAATGCTACTGTGTCCGAGTCTTACTCTTGATCCCTTACAGTGCCTATAACCTGGAATAACATACAAAATGGTGTCTGGATTAGGTGTAGTGAACTGTTAGTATACATTGGTTTGCTAATAAGGTCCAGAGGATTGACCTCTTTCCTTAGGAGGGCCAAAGATGATGTAGCTTTCAGCTTAGAATCGAAAAAAGCTAAGCCACCACTGCTGAATGTGCAGGATGGCGAGATCCTAGGCACAACGTATCACTCAAAAGACAATATTTTATTTTCAGACATTTATACACGGCAGGGTTGGAGTGAGGCTTTTCCTTGGATGTCTTGTCTTCCAAGAGGATGTCCAGTTGCATTGTTATCCCAGTCGTGAGCCCCCTTGCAACACTTACATTGCCAACATGCCGTTTCCAGCAAGGAACGGTATAGGAAGACACAGGAAGTCATTCATCGAAGGACCATTACAAGGGTGGCACCACTTTTTCATCCTCTAAATCTTGGCTCACAAGAGTGTCGTAGACAGGAGCTGGAGGAGCCAAATTAGCAATTGTTAAAATGGATTTCTAAACTCTGACCTGGTGGGCAGAGGTTCAATCACCAGCAGGGTCAAGGCAGGTAAGAAATGAGATTCCAGAAGCCAGTGCCTGACCACAAGGAGATTAAGAAATGAGCGCCTGACCCAGTGGAACAGCATGTGCCACATTATTGGGATTGGGTCAGAGGACAGCCTGCATACTGAGGTTTAGACAGACCAGTGGGAGGTGCAGCCAGAGTCGACTTGGGCATACAATTGTCTCGGGAACCAATGAAAAAGTGGCCCACAGTTGCAGATGGCAACTCATTCCTTTTGTGACAGACTGTCTTGAGTAGTACAAGGGGGAGGTTTTAGATGAAATGTGATGGAAATTGTGCATTTTAAAGAATATTTATTCAGTAACACTGGTCATAACTATAGCCAAATGGTGAAGTAACTTCTCAAACTGGCCTTCATGGGCCAGAAAAGTAGCGCACTTTGGCAAAAAAACAAAATGGCCCACACTAGCATTTTGTGTTTTTGGTTCAGGTTTTGCCCTGTTGCCCTATAGGCCAGGGTGCAGCTGGAACTGCAGGGGTCCCAGACAGCATCTCACACAGAATATGCTGAAATAATTGCTTAATTATGCTCAGGGACTTTATATGATATGGCACTATTGTGTTAAAGGACTCCTTCCACTCATAGCTCTAGACACAGTAACTGAGTTCTGCAATGTTGTGGCATGAGAGTCCTCCCCGATCCGCTACGAAGAGGGCTCCTCAGTCCCTGGACTGGGCATGCAGTCGAACATCAGGCTCTAAGGCCTGAGGAGAAGGTGACCTGCCTAAGGAGGTAAATGTCATGGAAACTCTCCAGCCTGTCATGATGACAAGGTGGAAAATACTATGGTACAACCAGGCACAGTTATAGAACAAGTGAATGGAGAGTGACCAGGGTGAAACCCCTCAAGACAAGTCAAATTGAAAATATGGCAAGGGACACCTCAGAACTGCCGCTGGTAGCTGGCAACACGTTGGTGCAGAAAGGGTCCAAGGAACCTTCATATGGGATGCCTGTAGAAAAAAGGAAGGAAGACTTAGCATTCACAAAGTCTAGCAGCTCTGCCATTGGTTTGTGCTGAAAAGTGTCTTCTCAGCGAGAGGAGACCTTGGAGGGAACAAAGTAAAAGTGTGCCACATAGTGCTGTGAAGATTTGTTTCCTGTAAGCAATGACAACGCTCAACTTCCTAGTCAACAAAATACTTATTTTATTTGTAGTGCAGTTGCAAAATGTACTCTTCTTTTTCTACTACAGTTCAATACCTTGCTGCCCTGTTCTGTTTGTTCACCTTTTTTCACTCTTTCAACAGAGATCTGAAATATGTATGTTTCAACAGAAAGGCAAGAGATAATCCGCTTTCTACACTCCGTACATCCGTCTTGCACAAGGGTCACTCAGCCAGACAGATTGACAGGCAATTTGATTGTGTGCTTAGAATACCCAGATGCAACACACACAGCAGAACAAAAGAATAAATACCCTTGGTGGTCACCTATCATCCAGCACTAAAAGAACTAACTAGAATTGTTAAGAACCTCCAATGAACCTTCAGCAGGGATGATGAGCCGAGATACAATTTCAAGGGAACTCCCCTAATTTCCTAGAAGCAAAACTGAAATCTACACAGACCCTGACCAGAAGTGCATTTCAACTAGATCAAGAATAAATAGGAAATGTAAAATACACCTGCACTTTTAGCAGAAGCAAAACCTGTCAACACATATGCACTGAATCTGCCATATGTAGATGGAAATCAAAGATAAATGGAGAGTGCTTCATTTTGAAGTGAAGAGGCGCTAACATAATGTAACGCTCGATTCATAACTTGCATTTCTCACCAGCTAGCATGACAAGGGTATACTCATGGGATACAAGTAATTACCTGCACCTTTAAGAGACAGCATTAGACACATGGTGTTGATTTTGCCACAAACAAAACATTCAAGGAACAATAATGGGCCTGAAGTACATTTCACTGAAAGACAGGATTTTATTAATTTAAAATGGAAATACAAGATGCAAGAAGCACCGGTTTAAAAAGGAACTTTCCATTCATTACACCTTTCCACATTGTAACAGTTTGGTGTATGGAATTATACTAATGAAGAGATATGGAGTCTAAATATGTAAAAGCAGCATTACATGTCAACAGATGCTGCTTCATTAACTACAAATCATAGAACTTTGCATTCAAAATACCAAGGCCCAAGTATGTTAATGCTATAGAAATATTCATTTTAACTTCAAGTGAATGATTGTGATTTCATAGAAAGTTGCCACAAGATTTAAATGGTGGGCCCCCATGTAAAAGATGCAAATGTACCATCACTGTATATAAAGTCCTCCTGTAATGTGACAGTCTAATTTATGCAAAACAGGTGACACGTAGTTCAGTTAAAAGAACACCAGGTTTGAACTTTCCATAACCCAGGGTGGGCATTCAAGCCTGGCTATCTGACTTTCCTGCCCTGTGAGGGATTTCTCGTTTATCACATCAGAAACCCCATTAAATTCCCAAAACAAAATTCCCTATGCACATGCCCAACAAGTTAGTGAGCAGCCCCCACCTTTGCAAGTCCATCTAAAGACAAGATGTTGTTATAAATAACAAGCTCAAATACCAAAAAAACAGCCAAATCTACAGTGTGCTGTCTGATAGCCATCAGGTCGGGTTTCCTAGTGCTCAGCATCATAAATATTTTCTAGCAGTTAGCAAATCAACTTTGACATCAGTTCAGGCATAAAACACAACTTGATGGACAGTCTAATGAGAACTAGAGGCCTGTCAGCAGACCCCCGTTAATTATTGACTGAAAGTCCTGCTGGCCTCGTGGGTTATCTTATCCACAGACACAAAACTAACATTGGAACTCTTCTTAGGAAACCATGGACCATTTAAATTAACATTACACTTTCATTTGAAAATGGTTTTCAATTAAGTCCACAACAAATCAACTACAATCAAGAGGGAAAGTGGAAAAGTGCATTGTGATTCTGTTAATCTCCTCAATCTAAGCAATCTAAATTTAAATGGTCTATGTTCATTAAAAATTTAAATGCTAAATAATAATAACTATGAAAAATGCTGCTATGCATACTTGTCGCATATCCAGGCATGCTTCCGTGGGATTACAGAAAGGCATGCGCAATCAATGTGGCATGTTGCTACATAAAAAGGCAAAAACTGATTTAAAATGCAATCTTACTTTGAGCACATCAACCGCAATTGTTTTCATATTCAGACAAATTAACATCCAATAAAGTTTAGATGTGTTAAGGTGGGAGTGTTGACTGTTAGATAAGTCAATGGAAGAACTTGACCAATCTAAACCTGAGACAATCATGACATAAGCCAGGGACAATTGCATATTTATTTTTTTAACCTTTATTTTCAAGCTGACGAATACATCACATAATAATCATATTACTGGATTCCAACCACTTACAACTGTGTATAGTGCAATACACCAACTCATGCTGTTTAACCCCAAATAAAATTAACAGCCTAAATGACCATCTTCTACTTCCGATTCCTCCTGAGTGATGTTTAGGTGCCTCCTTAGGGGCCCCCAAATGTCTTTTGGCCTGGAGGTAGCATTTACTCACCTGACATAAGTCTCTTCACAGTCTGGAACGACCAGTAAGTCTCTCTACCATGCCTGTACCGTGGGGTGGGGCTTTGTTTTCCAGTTTTTCAGTATATTTCCCTCCACCGTGAATAGTCTGCGGGTCTTAATTGCCACCTTGCCTATATCCCCCAGTAGGTATTTCAGCAGAGTCGCAGGAATGTGCATATCTAGTATACTGCTAATCGTGGCAGCGATTTCCTACCAGTATTGTCTAATGGGTGGGCAGTCCCAGTACCAGTACACGTGAATAGAGTTTGCTGCTGGGGTATCACATTTTGGGCACAGTGCTTGTTTGGAGGGGTCGAATTTGGATATTTTGCTGGGAGTGATGTGCAAATGGTTTAGCATTTTGAATTGGATTAATCTGAAATTAGTGCATAAGGAGATGGCTCTGATATATTGGCAGTATTTGGCCCATTGGTGTTCTTCTATCGTGATGCCTAGGTCCCTTTCCCACTTCTCTTTCATCTTGTTATTGGATGGGGTATGTGATTGAACCCCCTTATACAGCGAAGATATGTTGCCAGTAAACCCTTCCTGCGTTAAAATGGCAGACACACATTGGTGTCTTTGGGGGGCGTTGGGGAATGACGGCCATTTTTCTTTGCACGCTGCGCTCAGGTGACGGTATTGGAGCGTTGTGGTGAGGTCTGCTCCCACTTTGTCCTGAGCTTCTTTTAGGGTCACAAATTTCCACTCTGGGTAGAGGTCCTCAAGGCGCATTTCCTTCCCGGGATCCCATCTCCTTTGTAGTGTGGTGTCTAGTGTAGGTTTGAGGCCCGGGTAATGCCAAAGAGGGGAGTGGGGCCAAATAAGTCTTCACATTTCACCCTACTAAATATTTTAGACCAGACTCGAACCGTAGAGATCAGGGGGTCTGCGACCTCACCATCCTCTTTAAGCGTGGCAAATATCATACTTCTCAAGCTCAGGGGGGAGGCTGCAAATTTCTCTGCTTGTATATGTGCATAATTTTCTGTGGAGTCCTTCCAGTATTTAGCAAAGTGCGCCTGGGCTGTAAAGCAGAAAGTCTGGTGCGGCCCGACCGCCTGTATCATAGATTTCACACATCTTGAACCAGCTAAACCTCACCATGCCCCCGCCCCACACAAATCTTGTGGCCAGTATCTGTACCTTGTCAAAGAATTTACGTCTAGGCCAAATTGGAATATTACTAAACAAGTATATCAAATTCGGGACAACTACCATTTTTAACAGAGCTATTCAGCCATATATTGTTAGCGCAAGTTTGTTCCACGCATTCAACTTGCATTCTAACAGGGTTAGATATGGTTTGTAATTATTAGTGAACAGGGTTAGTTTATCTGTCGCCAAAATAATACCTACGTATCTTGCCTATGACGGAGACCAGCGGAATTGGGAAGTGGTATCTGATTGTACTGTGGATTGGGTCAGAGGGATTATTTCAATTGCATATTTTAAAAAGCAGGAACATACAGGAAATAGGATTCTGACTCTGGAATTAAAGCTGCAGGAAAGATCATCTACCCTCACTAGATGAATGCTGAAACTGGAAACCACCTGGAAAATTGTGTCTTGTCCATGAGGGACAATGACCCAACTTAACCTGAAGCAGACGTGCTTTGCTCAAATGGGAGGAGAAAGTACCAGTGGGGACCTGCTGACTGAGAATTGCTTGGGAACACGCTAGGGTCTGTGCTGGCTCCCCACCCTAAATGATTCTAAATAGTGAATATAAAAAAGTCCCCCAAATATAATTAGATAAGTCCCCTAGAATTACTGCCATAATAAGTACCTAGAGTAGAAGGTAACTGGTTGGTGGCCACTAGGGAATGGTCATTCAAAATAGAATATCTTGAGATTTCTTGTGAAATTTTACAGTGCCGCCTTAATGCATTTAAAGTTAAGTGAGAATTGACATAGCATTTTCTGTGCACAGAGCGCAGGGCTGACAAAATATTATTGATAGAATGAGAGTACAATATTGTAGATTGCTAGTGTGAACCAAGTTACTCAGAGGATGCTAATCACCAGCAAGCTGCATCTGAGCATATAAAAGACACTGGATTTTCCCCTTTGGACATCTTGTAAGCTGCCGTAGATGGCTGTTTATCTAGGTTAAAAAAATGACCATTAACTTAATAGCTATAATCATCTATACCCTTTAGGTCGGTAACGGAGAACGCTCCAAGTATCTAACAGCAACACCTTCTTTCACTGCTAATTCACTACTGCAAGCTATCCAGGGGAGAGTTTTCTTGCATGTAGCATTTACGGGCAGGTTACCAGAATGATCATTTCTGGTGACTCAATATTGCTTTATCAACATATCCATGAGCAATACTATTTATCTTTATCTTTAGACATAATGCTTGTGGTATTAAAGGCATACAATGCATTTATGAATTGGGAAGAGTTACCAAGTATTGGGTAGACCAGAGTTGGTCTCCACTCATCAGTACAAGGTCATATGGGTAAGATATATTATACATAGTGATTATTTATTTCCATTTTTGAATCTAAGATTCTACATAGGTTTTCTACTTAAGACTTTGACGGTATGGTTTCTCTTTACAGAGCTTTACCCAACAGGAATGAAGTGTTGTGAATGATAGAGTCACACTGCCCTCCAATCTTCGACACTATCAGTATAGTGGTAAAATATACATATTTTACTCATCTTTACTTTTCCGTTCCCACTTGGATCCATGCATTTGATTGGTGAAGAGGTCTTAATAGACTTTACCTTGGTCTATTCCAGATCGTTGTCAATACCAGATGGGATATATTTGGACATATAATATATACACAACCAGAGAATTTCTGGAATCGTTTACACAAATGATGATTAATCAAGAGGATCAATTAAGGGGATTTTGACAATCAAAAATGTGTGTTTTAAGGATAGCATGTTCAAAATGTACATGTGGGTTTTCTTTTCGTTAAATTAAAGCATACTTTACAGTAGAGTACCACTGATGAAGAATATTGTAGCTCGAAACGTGTTGGGTTTCCTATTAAAGTAACAACTGTGGAAAACATTTTAAAATAATGTTAAATTCATTTTCTTGAGTAATGTTTGTTGGAACATTCACATAATCTAAATAACTTGGAAATTGTTTTATTTAATACCATAACTAGCAGAGGGCGCTAATGAGCCCAGCCAAGATGGCCACAGGCCTGTGAGCTCCCTTTCAGCTACGGACATCTGGGAAATATCCAGCCGATTGCAGACTGCCACAACTGCCCAAAAAACCCATGCAATCGCCTGATCCTGTGGGGGACAACCACAAGAAATCCGAGAGCCCAGGATGCAATAGCGACGGCAAGCGAGTGGACCTGCTGCCGAGGAACACATTAACTGCAGAGACCGACCGGGCGACGGATGGACATTGTACAGCTGGGGGAGGCCCTGCACGCTAACATGCACAGAAGAGAATGCAGACCCCGGCGCAGGTCCGTATCATGGCACGGAGTGCACCCCCAGGCGTGGGAGACCAAGAGAGATCAATAAGGCTGCCAAAGATCCAACACCTGCTGAAAAAGAGAAACTTTCAGAGGAGCCCGAGCGCTTAACATCAAAGATCCCGAGGGGCGCACGCTGCAGCGTGGAAGATCAGCACAATACGGACCAGGGTAAGGAGAGAGTGGGGGGAGGCCCCAGCGACTAGGAGCACTGGGGGAGGGGCACTACTGGACCCGGAAAGCCCATTTTGAGGAGCCTGCATCCATCGACCTCCACCTACTCCTCTCTCCCTCACCTGCAACACTGCGAGGCCCCAGGGGGCAAGCTCTCAGACCTGCGGGCAGACAACACTTTCACGTCTCAGACCTGCGGTCAGCCAACACTTGCGCGCCTCAGTCATCTTACCCTGGGCACATGCCAGGGAGGGGAGCCCAACCCCCGGCGTCATCGGCAGTAACTCAAGGGGCCAACATAGGCCACATTCCTTTAGTGGACGTGTGCAGCCCCTGGGACACATTTAAAAAAAGAGGGGAAAATGCGCAGGAGGACAAATCACACCTATTCAGGTGGGGACTGTGCCCCAGAACAGCCCACACTTTGGCCCACTGGACATCAACCCCTACACTAGCGCAGTAAAATCTTGCATGAGCGCTGGGCGTGCATAAGAGGGACTAGGGTTCTTACCTGACACACACCCCGTGAGAGAAGGGAACTGTGGGGAGTAGAGCGCACAGGCTCCCAACAAGAGGTGAGAAGAGAGGCGGTATGGCCCTCCAGCACCCTCGCAACCTGGAGGGACACAGTCGGCCGCCGCAGTGTGTGTTGGAATGCTGCAGAGGAACAGAGGTGGTGCGATGTGGGGCCTGGCGAGCACCCCTCAAGATATAGACCATAGGCATGATCACAGAGAGAATACTCCTGGATCGGCTAAGAACCATGTCAAAATCTCAAAACTCCAGCAAACAACAATCAAAGCTGCATTTTGAACACCATGCCACGTCCAAACAACTGACCCTCGGAGTGGAAACCCTGGGCAGCACCGTTCCTCCTCCTGCGCTTGACCCAGAGGGTGCACTCATGGACATCAAGAATATGCTGGGGCAAGTGGAGACAAGCATGCAATCCCTGGACGGGAAATTGGACACCATGACATGCAAAGTGGACCATATGCAGGTGCGCCTGGACAAACACGGGGACCGCCTGGGCGAAGTGGAGGGCAGGGCATCCACAGTCGAGGATGAATCTCACACCACCATGAGAGAAATGGTTTCGGTTAATAGAGCCCTCAAAGAACTGTCGGACAAACAAGATGACCTTGATCCGGTCCCATAGGAACAATCTGAGAATCATCGGGGTTGTCCGAGGCTGGGGGTCAAAGCAACATGGTGACGATGGTGCAGCATCTGCTGAGAGACACCCTTGGACGTGATGGTTTCTCTGCAGTATTCATTGTAGAAAGGGTCCACTGTTTCCCCAGTGGGAAACGCCTGGTGCCAGGCGCCCCAGCTAGGCCCATAATAGCACACTTATTGAACTATTGAGATAGGGACAGGCCCTTAGGGGGGCTAGGCAATTGGGAGCCCTGAAATACCAATACGCATCAATCCGTCTCGTCACAGATTTCTCTGACAACGTGCAGTCATCCACGAGAACCTTTATGGAGGTCAAAAAAAGGTTTTGAGAAAGGAACATCCAGTACGCAATGCTATTCCCTGCCAAACACAGAGTTGAGCACAATGGCCGTGCTCTTCCACACCCAGGAGGAGGCAAATATGCTTTTGGAATCACTACCCAGGGCACCACACAGAGGGGAGAACTATGGATGATGTGGCGACCCCCGATGGGGAACAATAACATGTGAAAACTGCGGCTAACAATTAAGATGGTCACACAGTATGTGGCAGATGGAGCTACGTACGTCAGCTGGGGCTTTCCGGGTGGTTGGTCCCCTGGCGCAACCTCATGCATGAGCATCTGTTTGTTATAAGGGGAGGATGTAAGGGGGTAACTAGCAGGCTGGGGAACTGCCCATCTAAGAACCGCAAGGTTATCGTATGTATGCAGCGTCACCAAGTGGACATAGCATTCCTTCAGGACACCCGCCTGACCCCCAGGAAGTAAGCAAAATGTGGGCAAAGTTGGGACTGCCATCGCTATTTCTCTTCATACTCTGCGTACTCAAGGGAGGTATGCATACTGCTGCGGAACACAGTGGGCTTCCGACTGATTGCTCAGAGTAGAGATCAGGAGGGGCGTGCATTAATGATATGAGGGACAATACATGGCCGGGTGCATACCCTGTTCAATTTCTATGGGCCAAACCAGGACTCGGTGGAAACCTTGGGTTGGATAACTAAGCAACTAGAGGAAACCCCCCACCCCCTCCCCCCCCGGGGAAATTATCTGGGTCGGTGACTTTAACGCAGTTAGGAACCCTGACCAGGACAGATCGGGTGGGACCCTCGGGCCAGTGTCTAAGGCGATACATAAGCTGAGGGACATGTGCTGGTCATGGGAAGTGGAGGACATATGGAGAGTAAGGCACTCTGGGGGAGTGGGATAGACATTGCACTCCTCAGTCCATGGCTCAGCGTCACGTTTAGACTATTTTCTGATTTCTCGCACACTAGCTAGTTGGGTAATGGATGTTACTATTCTCGCACACACATTATCGGACCATGCACCAGTACTCCGTGCCTTGGCAATTCCCAACAGAATGGAGGGGAGCACAAAGTGGTCATTTAAAAGTGAAAGGTATTATCCACAACCAACTATGACTTTTTTTAAACTAAATGTGGGTTCACTGGGATAATATGCATCTCTGTGGGAAAGCTTCAAATGTGTAGTCAGGGGAGATTGTATATCCAGGGAGGCGGGCATAATAAAACTAATTAGACAACAGCTAGCAGACTCGGATTAAGCGATTGCAAACAGAAACGGCATGGGGGCACAACCACACATGCTGAGATCAAGAAACAATTACAATTATTCAATGAGCTAGCTCAAAGAGAAATGAAAATGCTAATAAAAAGAACTTAAAAATAATAACATAATTAGCAATTGTTTGGCTGATTTTCGGCCTTTGTGAGTGTGCAGGAGACCGGAGTTCCCACAGACTGGGAACTTTAATTCGTATTGCATATCTAGACAGTCCATGTGCCAGGACCGGTTATTCTCCCCTGCACCTTAAGTTTCATACTTAATCAGTAAAGATTATACATTATATTGGACTAATACCATAACCCAAATATTTCTAAACTGACGTGCGTTGCTAACCATCTTTGTTTACTGTACAAAGAAAAAACAGACTTCTCAAAGTATGAGTGCATATTATCCGATGGCATTGATTCATTACATGAGAATACGGCCTCAGAGTGATGGGAGCCTAAAGACTAGAGACACAAATAGGGTAAGTCTGCTTCAGAAAAGACTTGCCACAAGAGCATGAAAACCCTGAATGTGGGGAAAGAGATCAAGCACTGTGAAATAATAAAACATTTTTTGAAAGAAATATACCCCAAAGAGCGAAGGCTAGTGTCCATCTGCGGAAAGGAAAACATCAGGAGTTAGATGTTTAGGTGTGTAAAGGGGAAGTGACAATTCTGGGCTTGAAACAGAACCCAATAAAATATTTTATGGTCCAATGAAGTGGATCCTCAAAATATATGTAGCAACGTATTCACTGCCAGATACATCTGGCTCTTGTCAAAGCCTGAGATCAAACGACAACTGGAAGCCAAGATACATGTCTCAAAAGTTGTATTAAACAGAAAAATAGGGGATTAGGTTTAAGTGAGGTACCGGTTGGGAATTCTTGCAGATACATGCAAAAGAATCAAATGATCCTTAGTTCTTTCGTCTCTCACCAAGATAACTGCCCTGTTGGTGCTAAACAGTCGCTTGCAATCTCTGGGGTTTCAAGTATCTCCACGTTTCTTTCTTGGTAGCTTTGAGGAGTCTATTTTGGCTTATTCTGTACTGTTCGTGATGCTGTGTTGGTCCATCTGGACTGGTACAAAAACCTGCCCCCTCACTCCTGGTTCCTTGAGTCGCTGTGACTGGGGTTGGGAGTCACACGCTCAAGCAAACATTGGACCATGGTATTGGTAGGTTTCACATTCCCCAGAGTTTGGATGGGAGTCTAGCTAGTCAGCTGATAGCCAAGCTGTTTATCCCACTGGATGATTTGGTGAATGCACAGTACTTCGAGGACCTTGCCCTCTCTCCTTCACCTCTTTCTCCTCAACCTCACTTCTCTTCTTATTCTTTCCCACATCCTCTAGTCTCTCTGGTCTCCTCCTTCCTTCCTACTTCGGTTTGGCCTTCATGTCACCATGCCAGCCAACTTGTTTCCTCAAGCTCATCTCTCCACATTGCTACTTCAGGGTTACTTATGTTTGTTGCCTACTGCATTATGTTTTCTTCTCCCGTTTGTCCACCTCTCATTCCTCTCTTCTCTACCACTCTGCTTCTTTCTCTCTCCTCCATTCCTCCTTATCTTCTTATTTTCATTTCCAATCCTCCTGTTTAATTCTATGCTCCTCCTTTCAACTCAACCGTTTACCTTCCCTGGGACACTTGTATAGTCCCCTCTGCTTCCTATTCCTCTCTCTGCTCCACATTTCACCTCTATTTCTGTGCCCTCCCCTACTGAACGCATATTGTGACCTCTACTCTCCATTCCACCTCTTATCCCCACTCTCCTCTCTCTGCCTCAATCTCTACTTCTCTCTCAATATGCCACACTGCCATGCTTGAAACTCATTATCAGCACCTTGAACTCCCATATGGATTCCTGATTCTTGCCCACTTTTATTTCTGATATATGCGGGCAAAGGGAACATACCATTTATTGAGGGGCTTCATGAGGAGAGTTTATACATGCTGAGGGATTAGTGGAATGGCATTGGGACCACTAATTTAGCATATGACACTAATGGGCTGGTGTTCCTCATCGCAGCTCCATCAGTTGAGGCTTTTTCAGCCTTGGCCGCTATCTTGCTCTCAGGCCATGGATCGCGGCTGTCCATGCTACCTGATTTGTGTGTCTTGTCTTGCATGTACAAAATGGATATGATTTTGGATTTCTTCCACCTGCAGATCCAAACAAAGTTCAGCGAGTGGCACAAATGAACATCCCCACAATCAGCACTTGCAGACTTGCATTTCAGGATAAACCAATTCTCTTCCTGGGTAGGATATGGTCCACAGACTTCTTTAGTACTGGCTCCATTCTCGGTTGACCACCTGACCACCCTCTTGGCTACCAGTCTGTTCACTCGTCTGCCCTGTGAGACATCCTTGTTCTGCTCAGGGTATCTAGAGGCAGTATTGTCGGGTGCCACAATGAGGTCGGGATGGACAAGGGAGCCAGGGAAATCCTCTGTATGCCCTTTGCCGGTCCTGTGTCATGGAGCAGGTCCTATTAATCAACCCCATGGTCACGCCCGTTCCATCTATAAGCCTCCGGTCTGGGACTTTGTTGCGCTATATACACATAAGGTCTTCCGGGGAAGGTGGACAAATTCTGCAGCTGTCAGGTAATAAATAGTTATTGTAATCCCTAGCATTAGTGAATCTTTATCTGCGATGAATGGTAGCACATGCGAGAGGGTGATCATCTGAAAGCTGTAATAATTCATGCACGGTTGCATTATCTTGGAACTCTGTTGTTTCGTACTCACATTCCTGCAAGTACTGACTCCTTCCTTCTTAGCAGCTAAACGTAAGCCTAAGTTACTGTACCTAAAAGATAATTGCTCCACTCTGGACAGCAAATGTTGGAAATCTCTTATGCAAGATATTTGTCAATAGGTGAGAGGTTTTCAGTGCAAGCATCCACTAAATCAGTCATCTCACCAATCTGATGACTTTCAGGAAAGCTGCATAAACATTCCTGTTCTGCTAATCACATTGAGTCTTCCTCATTCCTACAGTTTTGCAGCCAACTGCTGGTGTGTCAAGAAACAGCTTTCAGAGTTTGCACATTACACATTCAAAGATCAAATCAATCAAATAACATCAAACTAGGGTGCAATCACAGGGCAAGTCTCAGGCACAGTAAACAAGGGGACACGGACCTAAGACATGCCCCCTGGGTACTCAGTGATGCATAGGGCTCAGGAGAACAAATGTCACTGTGCAGGCACCATATACACATACAATTGAATGAGGCAGTTCCCTGTGGATATCATACTAAGGAGTGTGTTATGTTTGCATGGCAAACATTGGATCCATCCTCTCCCCTGTGATCTTCAGTCTTTACATGGAACCCTCCTTGCACCATACAACATCCACATCCACAAATGTGCAGATGACATGCAGCTCTACCTCAGGATATCCTCCATTGAAGTCATCCACAGGCTCAAGGCCTGACTCTCATTAATCCAGTCTTGGATGTCCAGTGCTTGCCTGACGTTCTGCCCCTCTAAGACTGAATTCCTACTACTGACTAACACCGAACACCCAGACATCCAGAACTGGCTTTCTGCTATGCACATCGAGGGTTTCACCCCGCAGCTGGCCACCTGCGCCAATTGCATTGGGTTTGACAACGAAAGACACATCTGCTTCAGACAGCACATCGCAAGAAAGACACAAACGGCTTGGTACCAGCTTTCTCTCCTGAGTAAAATCAAGCCCTTCATCTCAGGAAACAACTTCAGATCTGCTTTCCAAGCCTTCATCGTCTCCCACCTGGATGGTGGCAGTGCACTTTCGGAAGGTATTCCGGCAACTAACGTGGCTCCCCTGAGATGTGTCTGTGAGAAACCAGAGGGTGTCTCACATACTGATCCCATGGGAATTTGTCATCCAGGTTGCCAGGACACGGCCATCGCTGTTGGATCCAGTTCCTGGGGGTGGACCAGTGCGGGAGGATCACCTGGTTGAGGGATCCTCGGGGAGTAGGGTAGGGGCACCGGATGGTGAGATGCGGTATCCCCTTCAGACCTCTTCCCCATCCTACTGTGCAAGATTTGCTGACTTTCCAACCCCCCCCCCCTTTCCATGTAAACACTGAGACGAGGAAGAGACGGACTGGGATGATGAAGATTACTGACAGAAACCACAGTCAGACAGAGAAAACAGGAAAACAGACTATTCCCTTTTGACAGCAGACTGTCCCAGTAATGAGGCCAGGCAAAGTCAGGCCTCACTTTCTAACTACTCAAACCTGATTACACTTAACTCTCCCTGGCAGTATAAAAGGCTGAACAGGAGAACATACTTTGAGCGAGCTGGGGATGCTGTATGGTGCCGAGAAGCCAGAGGAAGACCAAGTTAGCTGCAGAGACCCTTGGAGACCTGGAGGAGGGGGAAACCGCCCAGACTCTGGACCTTTGAACACAGGGGAGGCTTCAGTGTGGAGAGGGAACTGTACCTGCAGGAGGCAAACCCAGGGCCAGCTGGGATCTCGTGGCAGTGCCACACTAGAGCTCCTCCCCTGGGCAAAGCAGGCGAGCCCAGATCTTTGAGGGGTAGCTGGTGAGACCTTGACCTCATTTCAACATCCCCTTTTAACTCCTGCAGCTCCCAAAGCCAGAGAATGCTGTTTTGGGGAGCGGTGGAGTGGGAGAAAAAATAACCAGGTGCATTCCAGGACTCAAAGTCCAAAGACATTTTATTTTACTAATTGAAGATAAGAAGAACTTGAAGAAGGGCCCACGCCCGCCAGAAGGAGACCCTTTGAACAAGGCGAGGAGCGAGACGTGAGTCCCATAAGGAGTGACAGCGAACTGCTGGCCGGCAGATGAAAACTCGTCTAAGCCTCGTGCATTGCTGAACAAAGCAGGAGGAGCTGTGGCCGCTGAAGCATCGTCTTTGGCTACTAGAACAAAAGCCGCCAATGAAAAAGCTTCACATAACTGGTGAGTTGAAAACTACTGTCAGATACCGGTTCATGCTGGAAGTGAAGGCTGTGAGCAGCAAGAGTGTTGTAAATTGAACAATTCATTTGAACTTTCTAATTGAGAAACACCAGTAAATGTCATTTGGCGAGAGGGACTTTTCAATTGTGTAAAAAGAAGGTGGTTAAGAGATAACCTGCGGCAGAGTGGTCAGGCACCCGATGGGGAGTCCACTCGAAGGACTCTGACAAAGGCATCTCTGAGACAAGTGGTAGAGAAAGAGTTTGAAGTGGTCCTGAAAAGGTCACAGTAAAATCCCTTTGCATAGTCGAAAGTCTTCAAACTTATTGATACCCCAAAGAAAGCTAGAGGAATCATGGGGAAAGGGACTTCACCCCGCTTGAGTGAGAGGTGAACAGGTTTGAGCCCGGATGAGGGGAACTTGTGTGAACGGAAGAGAAGAACCAAAAGGGATCTGAGCCGGACTGAGGGGGATCCAAGATCTGAGCCCAACTCAGGGGGATCCGTGATCTGAGCCTGATTGAGGGGAATCCGTGATCTGAACCCGACTGAGGGAGATCACTTGTGTATTAAAAAGGGATCTGAGCCAGGCTGAGGGGCATCAGGGGTGGACCGTGAATTACCCAAAAAGAATATCCTGCGAACATTATATAAAAGGGGAGTCCGAGCCCGACTGAGGGAGATCCCAATATGAAATAGAAAGAGGAAAAGGTCTGAGCCTGGCTGAGGGAGACCTAGAGAAAAGAATGTTGAATCAGTATATTGTTGTATATGGAATAAGACATTGAAATACCAAAAGACTGAATGAGAAATGAAAGGACGCTATGCTGAGAGATCCTGCTGTGCCTTAGAGATTGCCTCCTTATACCAACTTGACAGGGTGTGCTCTAGGTCCTACACTGTTCCGCCTTGTCCCGTGCTAAAAAGATGGGGAAGGGGGAGTTACAGTTTAGCAGTCCTGAACTGCCAAGCCCTATGGACCTTTCATTTGTTACTCACTGTTCTATACACAAGTCATCATCCCACACCCTTTTGTTCTTTAGAATAAGGTAGGCAATGTGTTCATTAGTATAGGCCATCTTTGTTTTAACACAACACCACTAGGACAGAGTTTTCTCTATTTGATTGTCGTAACTTGCTCTCATCTGTAGATTTAGGTTTAGATAGTCGTTTATCAAACCTCTTTGTTGAAATTCAATAAACACTGTTGAACTGTACTTATTATGTCTGTCATACTTCGGATACCATGCCTTCCTTATATGTCCTGTGTGCTGCAGCACGACTCATCAAAGGACTCCACAAATTCGACCACATCTCCCAGACCCTCATCGAACTGCAATGGCTACTGCTGCTAGCCCGTATCATTTGCATATCCTGCTGCATCATATACAAGACTGTCACCCTGAATTCCCCAAGCTACCTCACAGAGAAACTCAGCATCTTCAGAGGCCTACAATTCACCAGAAGGTAAGACATGTGCAGACTTCAACTCCACCGATGAAAGAAGGAAAAAACCAGGAGACAGGCCGTCTCGGTCTATGCCCCAAGAATCTGGAACCTTCTCCCCATCAATATTCAACTCACCCCCTCAAATGTACAGTTCAAGAAGGAGCTCAAGACCCTCTTTTTCAAGGAATGGCTCCTCCCCAACATTCAGGTCCATACACGGTCCACTCCCCACCTTACCGGAGCATGGTGATCCGCTATCGACTGTTTTCTTCCCTGATTACTTGTAGATCCATTGCTGACTGTTGGCCTCCCTCCGCTGTCGTTAGATCCCACTGCCATGCTTCTACGCTCCCTAACCTTATTCTTCCCCCTGTGATTGTAAATCGCTTCCCAAAGCTAGGTCCGCACTCAATAAATACCATAATAATAATGATCAAAGCATATTAACAATGTAGAATGTTTTAATTCAGAATAGGGAACATTGCTGATAGAGTGTTGGATGAGAGAGAGGCAGTTATTGGAGGGTGGATGATTAAGAAATGAATACTTCAGCTGCTTTCATGCTTGTATCTTAAAGAAGATGAGAACAGTCTTACCAATCATTGTTGCATCTTAATAATGGTGAGGGGCAGCAGGAACAGACCCTCAGCGCTGCAGAGATGGTACAGAGTAAGCAGCATCTTCAACAAAACTATTGAAGTTTTAAGTTACTTACCTGTAACTACTAGTATCCAGCATGGGTCTGGCATAGATTCACATGCTCATGAATATTCTCAGGCTGGGAATCCTCGGTAAAAAGAAAAAACGCTTCACTTTCACTTTAAAACTGTATTTCTCTTCTAAACCAATCACTGTCCTCTGGGTCATACTGCCCCGATCCAATGACAGTCCTCTCCTTAAGCCCTGCCTCTGGCAACCATCTTCAGATTTGGTAAGCACGTAAAGTGGCAGTGTCACCAAGAAGAGCCGCAGAGGGGCCAGAGGGAGGGTTTGCATGTGAATCCATGCCAGGCCCATGCTAGAGAACAATAGTTTAAGGTAAGTAAACTAAAGCTTCTCCAGCATGTGGTCTGGCATGGATTCACATGCTCATGAATAACAAATGCACAGCAGTACAACATTACACAACCATGGGAGGTGGCAAGGCTCAACAGAAGCAATTAATGCTTACCTCTGGAACAGACTCACCTCAAGCGAACAGGTTGCGTAGCACTGCTTGGCCGACTCTGGACTCCTCCCTGAGAAGTAGAACTTTGTGAAGGTGTGCGTGGACCTCCACGTAGCAGCCGTGCAGATGTCCAGCAGGGGCACACCAGAAAGGAACAGCATTGTTGCAGCGATAGCTCTGGTGGAGTCGGCTCTCGGATGGCCCAGCAGTGGTTGGTTCGCCAACCAATGACAGTGCATGATGCAGACTGAGAGCCACCTCGAAATGGAAGCCTTGGACAAGGCCTTTCCATGGTTCACAGGACGAAAATGTCCAGCGAGTGCAAGGCCCGCTCCGCCAGCGGTGAAGGTTTCGGGAAGAAAATAGGCAACACTAAAGGCTTGTTGAGGTGGAATTCCGACTGAACCTCTGGCATGAAAGAGGTGTGTGTACGGAATACCACCCTTGATTTGTGGAAAGTCAGGTATGGTTGCTTGCAGGATAAGGCTTGGATCTCACCCATACGTCTGCCAGAGGTGATGGCCACAAGGAAAGCCGTCTTCCACGAGAGAAACTTGAGTGGGGCCTGATGCATACGCTCAAAGGGGGCCCCCCCCAAGAGCCTCGTCAGAACCACGTTGAGTTCCCACACCGGGGCAGGAGCCTTCACCGGTGGGAAGGATGGGAAAAGTCCTTTGAGATATCCCTTGATGAGTCAGTGGGACAACAGTGAGGATCTCCCCAGGGATCTTTGGTAGCGTGAGACGGCCGACAGATTTACTTTGATGGATGTGTGAGCCAGACCAGCTTTTGTCAAGGACAACAAGTATGTATGTTTCTGTGGAGCCGTGACCCTCAGAGGGGTAATCTTCTGTGACCGGCACCATGTAGCAAAACACTTCCACTTATGGCCGTAGTACTTCAGAGTTCAAGATGCCCTAGCCTTGGCAAGGACCACCCTGCAGTCTGCTGGCAACTCATAACCTCCAAACTCTAAGGCTGCAGGAGCAAGCCTTCAGGTTCAGCGATCCTGGGTTGTGATGAAGGATTGTGCCTTCCTCTCTGGTGAGCAGATCCAGAAACACCAGCAACTTGACTGGAGGCGACGCTGATAGGCTGAGAAAATACAGACACCAAATCTGCCTCTGCGACGCCGGCCGGGGTGATGAGTATCATCTTGCATCTACACTGTCCGAGTGTGTTGATGACACGTAACAGGAGAGGGGACGTGTACAGAAAAATTCCTTCCCATGGGAAAGAGAATGCATCCCCCCGGCTCCTCGGCTGGTGGAATCCGCTGGCAAACTTCTGACATTTGGAGTTCGCCGCCCTGGAAAACAGATCGATCTGGGGTCTGCCCCATTCAATGAACAGGCGGTCCACCTGATCCTGACGAAGTCCCCACTCATGGCAGGGGCGCAGTTCCCTGCTGTTGGGAGTCTGCAATGGTGTTCTTGACTCCCGGGGGGCGTGGCTTAACAGCCATGGAGTAGGCCGCTCTTCCTGTGAGCTCTTATAAATCCGACATAGATCCTGATGCACGAGATGAAAAAAGAAGGCTGAAACGAGAAACAACATACTGGCAGCTGTCGGAAAACAAGGAGCGTAGAATGAGCGCCTAACGGAGTGAAACAGATGAGCAAATCGGCAGATATGGCCCCATGAGTGCAGAGACACGATCCAGCGAAGATGGCATCAAGATGGCGCCAGCCAGTGAACAAAGGAATTCGCCAGAGCACTCGACGAGGCGAGGATGGAGCCCACCGCACGGCGCGATGAATCAGAGACAAGCTGGCGTGCTAGATTATATCGAGTGTGCATGACTGGCCTGCCGCAAAGTGAACAATTCGGTGTTACATTGTTTCAAGTGTTCGTCAACGATCCAGCAGCACGGACCGCCGAATGATAAGGAGTGACTACGGAAGCGGGCTGACAGTAGCTGTGCCGAGTGAGTCCCGGCGGACCTGCACGGGGCATGATATCGGCCCTGAATAAACAAAGCATGGCAGCACGGGTGATCGGGTGACTGAGGAGTGGGCAAGCCTCCGGCACTGTGAAGCATTATCAAAGTAAACAAACGGAGCAGAGGATTACGTAAACACATAGACCCCCTGTACGCGGCCACACACGGCTGGCGGGAGCTAACCAGAGCCGAGACACATATAAGGGGGCTGAGCCTGGCGAGCGCCTCGGGCACTGGAAGCGGCGGAAGCAGAGTGCACGCATTATACATGCAACACAAGCTACGAAGCTGGGCCCGGGAGATGCGCCAACAGAGACAAGAGCAACGCCGCCACAGACGGTACGAGGCTAACTGGACCTAAGGTGGGGGGGGGCCCAAACGGAGGCAGGCGCCTAAAGTGATTGTGATATGGAAGAGGATTTGAAACGGAAATGATCATAAAGCATCAGGGAGAGGGCCCGTGACAACAGTAGCGGCAGTACACACCCGGTGAGCAAGCCGTAGCTGGTTAGAAACACTGAAAGGACACGCTGCCATGAAAAGGAGAGGTATGGCCCAGAGGCCATGGTGCGCATAGCTCTACGCTACGGAGAAGAAGGAAGGGTTTCACCAAATAACACACAAAGAAAAGGCAAGCAAATGGAGGCTTAGAGAGCACACGAGGAATAATAAAGGCAACGCTGGGGCAGAATAAGACCGATGTGAACCCCCCAACAAACTGCGAGACACAGGACTTCACTCGAGGGTATGGTGGTGCTTGGGACAATACCCCCTGGTCTGCGACCCATAATGAAAACAAACCAGTAGCAGACCGCAGAAGCCAGTGGCGGTAGCCACAATAATAAGAGCGTGCTGCAAAAGCAAAGCGCTCCACGAAAGAGCTGGGAAAGGCGTGCAAGTTGGCGCAATTGCTGTGGTGCGGTATGAGACACAAAGTACAACTGCAGCCTGGACTAGGCACAGCCCATGATCAGGTGCCGGAACACGGCTTAGAAAACAACACATACTGAGCAGCGTAGCTACCTATAACAACTGAATGACGACGGAAGAGGTAGCCGAGGAAAACAAGGAATAAGTGTCCCAAGAATGCTTAGAGGAGTGACAGACGCCAGCTGACCGTGCGGGCACGAAGTACGCGCCGCGGCCCTAGGAATGGACATGATTGTTGCGGGGAACCGCTTTTGAAAGCCTATATGAACAGCTGAGGGCTCCACGTTCGGAAGCGTACACCAGGCGAGAGGGTTGCAACTGGGCCCACGGTAGGATCACTTGCTGTGGTGGGAATGAATATGCGAAGCAGTGGCATTGAGGGGCTTTGGACGATTGCCAGGAGAGAGCAGGTGCCCAGACTGTGAACTGTCGTTGCATTTGAGGTCACGAGTCTTTGCGACGTGGCCATTTTGGCCAAGCAGGCGGCGCAGCATCGGCGCCCCAAACAGCTGCTGCGGACATTGGCGCGGACCCCCCGACAAGAGGCGGATGGCCTGAGGCGGGTTATTACGTGGGAGGGCACAACCCATTGCGGCAATAGACGGCTGACAGAGCCTTCGAGATCCTGAGGCCCCCATGCTTGGGTAAGGCCTAGGGCACTGGAACGGAGGGCGTGCCCTTCTCCCCCTAACTGTGGAGCATAAAGGGTGGGCTGACCCACAACGTGTGGCTGCTAAGTCATGTCTACTAAGCCTCCAAGGCAGAAAGTGAAGCAGCCCACGCTGGACGAATTCACCAGAACGCCGCCCGGCCCGGAAGGTGCCAGTAGCAAGGACAAGCCCCCCGCAGGCAGCATTGCCGCTGCGGGTACTAATCATGAGGTCCTGGCTGCAATCGCGGACTTGAAAGCAGACTTGAAAGCGGACTGGGAGGCCAATCTCGAAATAGTTGTGGCTGAATTAAAATCAGCGCTGGACCTTAAGGTTGGTGAAGTGCAGGAGGAAGTGAACCTACTCCGACAGGACGTGAGGGCCCTGTCGGAGCGTACAGAGAGCCTGGAGAAGGAAGGGAGTCTGAACACAGCGGACTGCGCCTCACACAAGTCGGCACTGCATGCCCTGGTGCAGTGAGTGGGCAACTTGGAGAGTAGGGCGGAGGAAGCGGAAGGACGCGCCCGAAGGAATAACATCCGCATTGTGGGTATACCGGAGTGTAACGCTCACCTGGCTCCCACGAGGCGCTGGTCTGGTCTGGGTTGCTGTGGCCTCTTCAAGCGTGATGCGCAGAATTCGGACCACCGATTGAACAGGACCCCCAAAACTTGCTTGTCTGGCCCGTAGGAATATCCTTCTGCAGATGAGAAAGGGGATTAACTGTCTGCTGAATAGTGTGCTTGCTCCCCCCTTTCCCCCTTCGTTCTTCTCTGACTGCCTCCAAAACCCCCGGTTTAAGCTCACCTTATGGTTTGGAAGGATGAACTCTCCATCCTGCTTCTGGTGCAGGGGCGCGCGTTCGTCCAGTTACTTCACTGGTTTTCAGAATGGCGCTGGCAAATCCACTTGACTTTTCTGAGCGATACGCCGTAAGTATGAAGATGCAAAAGTTCAAGTGTGAGCCTCTTTTTATGTTGTTTTTCCTAACCTGTGATCTGTCCTTTATTTCAGGTGCAGAAAAAAGGCGATGCGTTGAGGGGTTAAATTGCCGGTGGTAAAATCAGGTGAGTTAGTGATGAGGGCGACCCCTCTAAATGTCTTTATAATTCCCCAGTAATGTCTTTTGTCCTTTCCCCATAGGGGCCGGGGTGCAGTACCTGCTAAAGATGCGGCGCCGACCCGAGATGTGGAATGGTTCACCAAGAAAAGCCGGTAAGTAATATGGCTGAAAATTCGGCTTTCCTCTTGTGTTCCCTTGCTCACCTTTTGTCTCTTCTTCTCTCCCCTAGGTGCAGAGATGTGGCGACCGGTGCTGAGAGCCGCGATGGAGCCGGGCGGCGTCTCGGGAACAGGTGAGTGAAGCGCAGCGCTGCAGCGAGCAATGCGGTGCTTTTAAATGGAAGTCTTCCTTCAGGAATGCTGGCGTGAAGATTCCGGATGCAGGTAAGAAGGTTGAATAAGTTCTTGGTTTTCACCTTTCTCTTCTCTTCTTTCCTTGCAGGTGTTCCAGGTTCGAGGCAGGCGTGGCTGGAGTGCAGGTGCAGGAGCAGACACGGTGAGCGTTCAGCTGCTGGGATGCAGAACAATGCGAAGCACGTGTGGCTGTCCGGGCGTGGCTTAAATAGCCTTGGAAGAAGTTCCAGGTGAGTATCCTTCCACAGCCCCACCCAAGTAACAAAATGGTTCCTTCAGAAAAATAGTCCCTCCTAAGCCTCATTTGGCCTGGTTCTTCATGCAGCATGCTCTGCATCAGGTGAGTGTGCAGCATGGTCTGCTTCAGGTAAGTGCATCAAACACTTCCCCTTATGAGCCTGGCGCCTATGGCGCCAGGACTGATGTCCAACATGAGCCTGGCGCCAAAGGCTCCAGGACAGAGTCCAAAGAGCCCCTATAAAGGGCCGCTGGGCTTTTACCCGGGGGCGTGATGCCTGCTCCCGGGGGTGCTGGGCCTGGCCTGGTGCTCCGGGGTAGGCATCATGACACAGAGGGAATGGAGGGCCATAACCCCACAGAGTTTGTCGAAGGCATGTTGTTGCAGGAGATAACCGTAGGAGTTCTGTCTCAGGGATTTGCTGTGGAGCGGGCACATAGGGCCCTGACGAGGAGGCCGCCGCCGGGCAATCAGCCTAGGCCAGTTATCGCCAAGATCCTCAACTATCGAGACCGGGAAAGGATTTTGGAATACTTCCGTAAAGGTGGAACAATTAAGCGGGGGGAGGCAAACATAACAGCCTACCCAGACTACACCCTGATGGTGCAGCGGAGCCGAATGAACTTCGGGGCTGTTAAAAGGAGATTGAGGGAAGCGGGCCAGAAATACATGTTACTTTATCCTGCGAAATTAAAGGTCTTTCATAAAAACAGAACTTTGTTTTTTGACACCCCGGAGGATGCCATGGGATGGCTTGATACGCAGGGATGCCCCCAGGAGCCCGACATCCAGGCGGACGAAGGAGGCGGACGAGATAAGTAAAGTGTTACGAGAGCGCTGGCAGTTGGTGCGGCTCTGGACTATGGGACTTGATTATAGTCATTGATGTGGCCCGTTAGTAGACGGGATAAGAGTAGAATAGATATTGTATGGTGTGCACTGTGACTGTAGCTTTAATAAGGGGCCTGGCAGGGCTAGTCCTTACACCCCCATTTAGCATTAATAGTTAAGTGGCCATTAGGGCGCTTCACCCTACTGAGCTCTGTGTGTATCAGACAGGGCTAGATGTGGGGGTGCCTGAGATCCAGGGATGGAGCTGGGCAACAGTTGAGGAGGGAGTTGTTGGGGAAGGGGTGGGTGGGGGGAGGGGAAGGAGGTGAGAAGTTTGACGTGTATATAGTTTCGGGAGGAGCGGGGAGTTGGGTGTTTTTAGGGTTAAAGGGAGTTGGTATTTGGGAAAGAGCCTATGTAAGATGAGTAGAGACCTCAGAATCGTACTGCGCCTTTGGGAGGCGGAAGGCACTTGGAGGAAGTTATGGGGGACCTTAGAATAATATCATGGAATGTGAGGGGGCTAAACAGTTATTTGAAAAGGAATAAGGTTATGCTTTACCTGCGCAGGCATAAAATAGACATTGCATTGCTACAAAAGACTCACCTGACACGCGAGAAGACAGATATGATCGCCGGGAAGTGGAAGGGAGTGGTGGTGGGCTCATCTTATTCTGCTTATGCCAGGGGCGTGCTCATTTGAGTGGCTCTGCATGTCCCTTTCCAGCGGTTACAAGAGGTGGCAGAGGCGGATGGGAGAATGGTCATTCTGAGAGGGCTAGTGGAAAATAGGGAAATAAGCATAATAAATACATATGCCCCGAACCAGAATACAGCAGCGTACATTAGGACGTTATGTACTAACGTGAGCAAGTGCGTGGGGAGTGCCGTGATTTGGGGGGGTGATTTCAACTGCGTGTTGGACCCAAGGGTAGATAGGTCAGACGGGAAGATGGATAGACCAGCTCCTGCGGCCAAAGCGCTGCAAGCATTGTTGAATGATCTTGGGCTAGTGGATGCATGGAGAGCGTGTCACCCCCTAGAGAGGCAGTACTCTCATTATTCTGCCCCGCAGCAGCTGCACACTAGGCTAGATTATTTCTTTACTACGCCTGAAGTGACAGCAGAGTTGGTACAAATAGAATATAAAGCAAGGGTCCTTTCGGACCACTCGCCCCGGATTCTCGCTTGGCGATTTAGCCCCTTCAGAGCGAGGATTCCGACGTGGCGCCTGCGAGCTGAGGCATTGAAAGACCCCATCTTTAGAGAAGACATGAGGGAGGAGATTGGGAATTTTTTTGAGGAGAATACTGGTAGCCTAGACTCGGCAGGAACACTGTGGGAGGCCTTTAAAGTTGTGATGAGAGGGGCAGCTATCGCTAAATCTAAAGGGTTGCAAGGTGGCATTTTGGCTGACCTACGGGAGACAGAAGAGAGACTAGAGGAGGCCTTGAGAGGTGAGGACGATACTAAAGAGAAATTAGAGTTAGTGCTTATGCTGCAGCAGAAATGTGCGGAGCACTGGGACAGACTGTGTAACCTGAATTATCGGAAAGATGTAGAGAGGCAGCAGCGGGGGGGGGATAAACCAGATCGACTTTTGGCATGGCTATATAAGAGTGAGAACCCCAGAGTTATGATTAGAACTATTACAAGGGAGGACGGTAGCGTAGCAGATACTCAGGAGGGAATTAACCAAGAATTTGTGGACTATTATAAGATATTATATGCAGACCAGGGGGAAAACTGCCGAGATACAATAGTGGAGACAGTGGAGGATATCGGGCTGCCCAAGATAAGTGAGGAGGAGAGAGAAGAGTTGGACGCACCAATCACCCTGGAGGAACTGGGGGAGGTAGTGAGGCAGTTACCCACCAGCAAGACGCCGGGGACGGATGGACTCCCCAGTGAATTTTATAAAATATATGCGGAAGAGATTCTCCCTCCGCTGCTGGCAATGTTGAATGAAGCATTTGAGACAGGATGTCTGCCGGAGTCATTGAGGGAAGCGGTCATAATACCGCTGCCCAAGCCCAATAAGCCTGGGCACAGCTGTAGCTCGTATCGCCCCTTGTCAATGCTTAATCAAGACGGTAAAATATTGACGGCTGTATTGGCAAATAGGTTGCAGAGGGTGATTGGTAGATTAATACACCCTGATCAGACGGGATATGTCCCACACAGGAATATTTCGAATAATCACAGGCGACTCCAGCGAATCATTGAAGGCAGCAGCGAACACACCGGGGAAATGGCGATAGTGTCCCTGGACGCAATAAAGGCCTTTGATTCGGTTAAGTGGCCATGGTTGTTGGCGACCCTAGAAGGGTATGGGCTGGGGCCAGGATATGTACGATGGGTGCAGATTTTGTATAAGGAGCCGCTGGCCAGGGTCAAGACAGGATCAGTGATATCGGAAAGGTGGCAGCTAGGTCAGGGCACCAGACAGGGTTGTCCATGGTCCCCAATGCTCTATATACTCGCCCTGGAACCTCTAGCGATATACCTGAGACAACAGTACGATACAATAGGCATTGAGGTAAAAGGGGAAAAACATGTTCTCTCTCTATATGCAGATGAAACGTTGCTGTACCTGAGGTACCCGGAAGAGAATCTTCAATATATCCTGGAGGTAATGGATAGATATGCGGGTCTTTCCGGTATAGCAGTGAACCCCCAGATGTCAAGCATGTTCCCGTTGGGAAGGTATATGGGGATCGCGTCGGAGAGGTTACCTGTATTGCCGGTGCCATGGGCAATTGATACGTTCCGATACTTAGGGTTAGATATCTACCACACTGTGGAAGAAGCACATAGGCACAACACTGAGATGGCATTGGGGAAAATTGAGAACTGCATGCGGTTTTGGGCGAGGTTGCCCTTAGCTATGATGGGGAGGGCAGCAATGCTCAAGATGGTGGTCCTGCCTAGACTCCTGCACTATTTTGCGAACATTCCATATCTGATACCTAAGAAGTTCTTCATAAGACTGAACAGTATGTGTAGGGATTTTTTGTGGCATGGCACACGGAACAGAGTGGCATTGTGGAAGCTACAGAACTTCCACGAAAGAGGAGGGATAAAATTACCCAAATATGAGGTGTATTATGTGGAAAGCCAACTGCAGTACGTTCCTAAATGGCTTTCTGATAAAGAAACCTCTGAACACAGGCTGTTTGGGCGGGATTGCACACCTTTTTACTTGAAGGAAATGATGTGGGTACCCAGAGCTGAACTGAAAGGGCGTCCGGCGATGATGTTGCTGGGGTGGCAAGTGTGGCGTAGAGCGTGTAAGATGTTAGACAATGCAACTCCATGCTCCCTGCAGATACCACTGGTTGCATTGACGGGGGCGGATGTACAGCTAAGGAAGATAATCAGGAACCACTGGGAGCCGGTGGGGCTTGCGACCATGGGAGACATTTGGCAGGAGGGCTCAATTGTTGCCTTTGAGGAGTTGCGGGATGTGTCTGGGTTGCATGCGGGTCAGTATATTACATACTATAGACTTGTACAGAGTAAAGGAAATATGGCCTGAAACCGTGCTAGAGGGTGAGCCAGATGCCACAGTGGATATGATCTATGACATAGCGGAAGGGGGACATGAGATATCTAGATTATACGAGATGTTGATGCTCAAAGTGGGGAAAGAGATCACCCAACTGAGATTGGATTGGGAAACTGAAGTGGGGACTCCGATGGGAGATAGGATGTGGGAACGGGTGCAGGGGTATCATAAGAAGGTGTCCATAAATGCTAGATTAAAACAGATACAACTGTATGTCACGCATAGGGCATATATGACACCCCAGAGGATATCGAGGTTTGCGAATACAGGTCGACAGGCATGCCCCAAGTGCGACGAGGAGAATGCGGGCATGGTACACATGTTCTGGTCGTGCCCGGTCATTGCACGATTTTGGTGTGAAGTGGAAAGTAAACTGGCAGGGAAGGGGGTCAAGATGGTAGTGGACACAGTGTGGGCTTGTTTGGAGAGAGCTGGGGAACAAGTGCCTGCCTGCTTCCTGATGTACAACATGGTGGTGGTGGTGTTGTCCGTGAAGATCCTCACGACCTTGCCTTTCAGAGACGGTAGGAACGGCTTGAGTGCCCAGAACACTGCCCGTAGCTCCAGGATGTTGATGTGCAGATCCTTCTCCTACGGCAGCCACAGGCCTCTGGCATGCAGACGCCCAGTGTGCACCCACAACCCTCCAGGGAGACGTTCGTGGTGACCATCTCCTGGTATGGGGTTTTTGAAATCCTGTGCCTTGGACGAAGTGGGCGCGGACCCCCCCACCACTCTATCGCCCGCCGGAAAACCTCATTTAGAGGTATCTTGTCCGTGAAACTTCCAGACACCTGTATCCAATGGGCATCCAAGAATTCCTAGTGAAGGTTGCATCTGCAACCTGCAGTGACGGGCGAGGTATAAGCAGGACGACATCATGCCCAGTACCAACTTGATAACCCCCACCGCAGACGCTCCACCTTTCCTTGAATGGCCGCTAGCCTCTCCTCCGAGGACGACGCCAGGCAAAACACTTTTGAGTCTGGCGCAGAGGAATAGTGTGTTCTGCAATGGTGTTAAGCAGAACTTTGGACAGTTGATGGAGAATCCCAGATCTGTCAATAATCAGACGGTTGCCTTCGTGTGTTCATCGGCGAGCTCCAGTGAGCGGGAGAATGTATCAGCCAAACGTCTAGGTATGGATATACATGTATGCCCTGCAGATGTAGATGGGGCCGCCACCGGTGCCAGGCATTTTGTGAACACTCTTGAGGCCAACTTCATGCCGAATGGTAGCGCCTTGAACTGGTAATGCTGGCCCTGCACCACGATCGTAGACATTTTCGATGTTTCTTGTGAATGGGGACATGGAACTTGGCGTCCTCGAGGTCCAACGACATCAAGAAATCCTCTCTTTCCAGTTGCCAGAGCATGTGTTGCAACGTGACCATACGGAATTTTTGGGATTTTAAGTATTTGTTCAGACGGCGTAGGTCCAGCATGAGTCTCCAGCCCCCTGTCTTCTATCTGAAATAGACTCCGGTGCCCCAGAGCCATTGGGGAACAAGCTTTATCGCCCCTTTTTGCAACACGGGTCGCACCTCTTGCAGGAGCGGAGGGATGTGCTGCTACCGCTGGGGAACCGGCGGAATATGAGGACACCTGCTTTGGAACTCCAAGCTGTGCCCCTGGGCGAGAGCATCCAGCACACATCTGTCAGTGGTTATATTCCTCCACTCGCTGACGAACCTCATCAGCAGGCCTCCCACCAGGGTACACGTGTGGGGCCCGCCGGTTCAGGCTTGCTCGGGTGCCGGCGTCCTGCCCTGTGGGTGACGGCAATGGTGTCCTCCGCTACCGTAGGCCTGTGAGCAGCCCCTGTAGGCTTCTTGCACTGAGGAGAGGGAAGGCTGTCTGTAAGACGTGAAGAAACCCTTTGATGACCTGCTCAATTTTCCGCTGGAAGAGCGAAAATAAGAAGAGCAGTGCTGCTGAAGAGTGCCAAGGGAGCGTGCCCCAGAAGCTCACTGTCTCCCGAGCCCTGGTTCTCTCGAAGCTGGATTACTGTAACAGCCTCTATCTTAATCTGCCTGCCTCCACTCTCCGCCCTCTGCAACTCATCCAGAACAGAACTGCGAGACTTGTCCTTGGCCTCAAGCCCAGGGACCGTATCTCTCCAGGACTGAAATCTCTACACTGGCTCCCAGTGGCTGCGAGGATAAAGTTCAAAACCCTCTGCATTGTCCACAAGGCCTTCTGGGGCCTGGGTCCTATATACCTTCAACTCTCTCTTCCCAAATATCTTCCTCCCCGAGCCCTTCGCTCATCCGCCTCCAACTCCCTCATGGTCAGCCGCTTCTCGAAGCAACGAGCTGGGGGTAGATCTCTCTCCGCGGCAGGGGCCTCCCTCTGGAACAGCCTTCCTGCCTCCCTGAAACTTGAGGAGAACCACCTCCGGTTCCGGAAGCACCTCAAAACCTTCCTCTTTGCTTCTGCTTTCTCTCTCCCTCTCCCCTGCTGAACAGCTAATTAATTCTTCACTAAACTGCACTGATCCTGCAACTGGACCACTCTAAACTGCCTTCGGTCCTGGTCCCAGTCACTGATCCCCTGGAACCCCTCTGCACTACGGGACTGTCTCTGTATCCCTACAGCCCCCCCCCCCTCCCCAGCACTTGCTCTGCACTTACCTTGCACTTGCCACTAGCTGGCCCTTTTTTTATTTATTACTTACGCCACTTACCTTTACTGCACTTCCCCCCCTCCCCTTCCCCTTGCACTTTTCCCCCCTCCCCCACCCCTGCACTTGCGTGATCTGAATGACACCTGGCCTAGTAGGATCGTTTGTTTTGTCTCCCCTTGTTCCTCCCCTCCCTGCCTCGTCGCGCCTTGAAACACCTGTGTATAGGCGCGTTACAAATACCATATCATATCATATCATATAATATCATATCATATCTGTTTTGACGGTCTGGAGGGACTTGTTGATGGCCTTCCCAAACAGATTCTCGCAGTCAAAGGGCCTGTCCAGCACCTTCGCTTGGACCTCCAGACGGAAGTTAGTGGTCTTCATCCATCCCTGCCGACGAAGGCAGACACCGTTCCCCATTTGCCGGGAACCTGTGTCAGCGACATCCACTGCCACTGTGATGGCATGGTCCGATGCCACTTCCCCTTCCATTAGAGGGAGAGGGCTTCCATCTTTTTATCGTCGGGGAGGAACTCCAGGATCGGTCCTAGCTTGTACCACAATTCCCTGTTGTACCTGGCTAGGATTGCCAAGGCGTTACCCATCTTGATTGTGGACGCCGTCGTGTTTCTTCCCATGGCGTCCATCCTTTTTCCCTCGCTATCCGGAGGGACTGATTATGATGAGGCCAGGTTAGCCGACTATTTCCTTGTGGCTGCCAACACCGCTGAGTCCGGTGATGGTTGCGACCTCAGGCACTTGGGTGCGGAGTCCAGCACCCTATGCATCTTTTCCAGCCTATCCAGCTCGGCTGGAGCAGTGCAAGTGTTCTTAATGAGGGCCAGACCCTCCTCCCAAATATCATCCAGAAAAGGCACTGCCATGATCATCTTCCCTTTTTCCTCTATCCTTTGATACAAGAAGCCCTCCTTCTTGGTTAGATCGGGCACCAGCTGGAATAGCTCGGAGGCCCTGGCAATCATGGAGGACAACTATCTCACCTTGTCCGGTGGGGAGACCCTATGAGGAGCATCGAAATGTGGTGACTCATTGTCCGCTGGGACAAAGTCTTCGTCTTCTTCCATACTCGTGGCCGTCTCCGTCCCATTACCCGTCCCCGGGGCTGCTGGTGGAGTTGGGGCCCAAAGTGGAGGAGGAGGTTGATACAGGGGCATCAGATGACGCTTCCTCTTTTTAGGCAGAGGCTGATCAGGATCCTGAGGTACTGCGGGGGCCGGGGGCAACCTGTACGGAAGGGATGGTTTCAAAGTAACACAGACACAAGTGATCACAGCAAGGGTGTTTATTAAACTGTAAAATGGGTGAGATAAACACCTAATCTAAACCTAAATCGAAGATGAGAGCAAGTTACAACCATCAAATAATAATAATACAGTCCTAGTAGAGTCTAGTCAAATAAAAAGGGCCTATACCAAAAAGAAAAACAATTGCCAATCCTTACCTCAATCCTTAGCTCTATGCTTCAAAATAGTGTGGGATAATGTTAACAACAAAAGAAAAGTGTTCACAAAATGAAAAGTCAGGATGTTATGGCCGGGGTCTCCCTTCCCCATGGTTTTTAGAACGGGACACGGTGGGACTCCTGAGCACAGCACACTCCTGGGTTTCTCTGGCACAAGCTTACAGTTCCTTTTCCATATATCAGGGCCTTCTTTGCCCAAGTCTCCTGTCATGCAAAGTCTCTTGCTTCAAAGGGCCTGACATGCCAAAACAACAAAACAAGTTCCTTCTGTTAATCTTCACGGTGGTTGATTACCCTTCACCCTTGGATTCCCCTCAGCGGGACTACGATGCTTTTCTCAGTTGTCAGTCGCCCTCAGTCGGGCTCAGACCGACCACGGACTGTGGACATCCCTCAGTCGGGTTCACACTTGTCAACACAATGTAGTTTACTTAGCTTCTTCACAGAGTGGGATTCACTTCCCTTTGCTTTTCTCTTGACGTCCCTCAGACGAGTTCACTACCGCCTTTAAATCACAATCTCCTAATATGTAATATTTAAAAGTCTCAATGTCTTTTTAAACAGCCTCACAATATTTAAGTTAGGTCCCCCTCATCGGAGCTCAGACCTGCCAAAGCACTTGCTCATTTTCAACAGAGACTTACGAAGGGTGATCACGTCTCGCCAGGTCACTCGGTTAGCCTATGTTAAGTGCTGGCTTCACAAAAAACACGGTTCACACAGCGTTCCCTTCAGCCGAGCGCAAACGCTGTTTCACAATTCACAATCGTCAAAACATCTGTAATGCGTCAAGGACTTTCGATTGTACACAGGGTTTTGGCTTGACCCTTGTATGACCACCCTGACACTTCACGCTGGCTTTCCCTAGGGCCTCTTAGCACTTTTTTCCATACTCTTGCAATTCCATATTCTCTTTGTTCAAGAGAGGGGTACCAGCTAGAGACCTTTGGATGAGCGCCCGACCACTCTATCTCTAGTACCATGTTCGTTCACAACAAAGACCTCTCTCAGTTAATCTTCTAAATGTTACCACTGCAACCTTGAGCCTAACTTAGTCCGGTCCCTATCAGGCTCTTCAAACTCAACGGTTGTGCTAAACTGAATGGCGTTTGTTTTGCCGCTGGAGTCAAGGACGGTACCACGATGGCAATAGGGGTGTCACGGTATTAGTTTTATGACGGTACGACAACCTTCTTGCCAAATGACGGTATATCATGTTTATCGCGGTATAGCAGGTGGAATGAACTAATCTTAAAGATTTTCTGAAAGGTCATAAATTGACAGATTTATCATCACAAACAAAACGAAGCACCCAAGACCAGAATTGGGCTTTACAACATACTTTCCACTGAAATGCTTTGCTTCCACCAAACACAAACACACGTGTGGAGAGGAGGAGGGGGGTGGGGGGGAAGAGCCCTGCTGCAACTGGCAAAGCAAACTAAATAGCTTTTCTTAAGTGGTCATTTAGGCTTTTTGCTCCCCCACTGGCTACTGGTGAAGATGAACATGTTGCCATCTTGATAACCTGCATGCCACAGATCAATGGAGGCTGATGGTAGCTCTCCCTCTGCCTCTGCCTTTAGTTTACATGCGGGCCAAAATGTGTTCAGTAATCACTGACATGTTACCCTTTGGTATGGCAGCAGGGAATACCCACAGAGATGAGTGAATTTAGCAGTGTGACTTATTATATGTAAATTCAATGCTAGAACCAGGGAAATCCCCCATTGCCATATGTTTAGAGAACATTATCCACTATAACTATATAAACCCCAAAGCCGTCACCCCAAAGTAAACCCTTTTCCTTCTTGGCACTGTATCTATTCTTCCTATTGCTAACATATTGATTTTGTGTCAGGCACGTGTGGTTTATGGAATGGCATTAAAAACTGGTCCAACAGAAACAGTGCAAGACCAAGACTGCGCAGCACTTGCTTACTGCAGCCTTTCCATATCAGATTGAAAAGCACACTTAACGGTATAAACGGTATAACGGTATAAACAATGTGACGGTTATTATTGTTCAATTAATTGGTTCACGGTATCTTTAATGGTATACCGTTACATCCCTAGATGGCAACAGCGTCTCCCCACCCTGGCTATCAGTGTGGGAGGGTTCCATGTTTTGCTGACATCTGTTACACCATTTGCCAGCAGCGATTCCCATTTTTGTATTTCCTTTATTGGAGGCTTCGCAGGTCTGGGTTCGAAAGGATAAGGGCAACTCTCTCCTTGATGTCCTCTCAGGTCTCGCCAACTTTCTCCTCTGTTTGAACTGCCATCCTGGATTAGCTGCTTCCTCGTGCGTTTGCCCTTGCTCAGAGTGTGCTCTCGTGCTAGCCGTTTATCCCTATGGGAAAGGGAAAGGGAAAGGGCAGTAGGTGTGTGTAGTTGTTGGCAATTACCTGACTTTGCCTGACCCTTGTGTTGAGACATGTCAGGTAAACGGCTCTGGTCTTAGTCCGTTGTCGCTCAAGGTGTGATAAAGTATTTGTGTTGGAAAAAGAAGCGGGGAGGTAGTGTGTCTAAATATCCTGCTAAGGAGGATGGGGAAAAGATGTCATAAGGAAGGGGATACCACATCTCATCCTTTGGTGTCAGATGGCCAACTCCCACGAGCCAACCCAAATGAGCCAGCCGTCGAGCTACGGGTATACGTGTATGCCCCATAGACTTAGGTAGGCTGCCACTGGTGCCAGGCATTTTGTGAACACTCTGGGGACGGACATCAATCTGAAAGGCAGAGCCTTGAACTGGTAGTGCTGACCCTGCACTATGAAACGCCGAAACGTTGCATGATTCTTGTGAATTGGGACGTGGAAATTGGCATCCTCCAAGTCCAGTGACTTCAAGAAGTCTCCTTCCTCCAGCTGGCCGAGCACGTGCTGCAACGTGGCCATCCTGAACTTTTGGGACTTTAAGTACTTGTTGAGACATTGTAGGTCTAGGATTGGCCTCCAGCCCCCAGTCTTCTTTCTTACCAGAAAGTAGCTGGAACAGACTCCGGAGCCCCGGAATCGTTGAGGAACTAGCTCTATCGCCCCTTTTTGCAGCATGGCCCACACCTCTTCCAGGAGCGGAGGAATGTGCTGCTCCTATCAGGACACCGGAGGGATCCACAGACACCTGCGTTGAAACTCCAGAGTGTGTCCTTGTGTGACAGTGTCCAGCACCCTTCTGTCAGAGGTGATCTTTTCCCACTCGCTGACGAAACTCGTCAGCCGGCCACCCACCTGGGTGCACGTGTGGGGGCCCGACGTTTTGGCCGGTTCAGGCCTGGTTTGGAGCCAGCATCGTGCCCTGTGGGCAACGGCTATGCTGTCCTTTGACCAAGACTGCGCAGCACTTGCTTACTGCAGCCTTTCCATATCAGGCTGGCGGTACGAAGAAGAGAAACCTTTGGACGACGTGCTTGACTTTGCCCTGGAGGAGCAAAAAGATGAGCGCTGCTGTTGGAGTGCCCAAGGAACAGGCCGTCTCCATATCTGACTCGATGGCCTGAAGGGACTTATCGACGAGCTTCCCGAACAAGTTCTCTCCGTCGAACGGCATGTCCAACACCTTCGCCTGGACTTCCTGCCAGAAATTCGTGACCTTCATCCAGCCTTGTCGACGAAGGCAGACAATGTTCCCCATCTGCCGGAACCCTGTGTCAGCGACGTCCAACGCCACAGTACCGGTGTGGTCAGATGCAACTTCCCCCACCTGGATAAGAGTGATTCCCTCCATCCTCTTATCGTCTAGGAGGGTCTCCAGAATAGGACCCAACTTGTACCACAGCTTCATGTCGTACAAGGCCAGGATCACCATGTGCGTTGGCCGCCTTGATAGTGGACACTGCGGTGTAAATCACCTTCCTTCCCATGCCGTCCAACCTTTTCCCCTTGCTGTCTGGAGGAACCGAAGACGACGAGGATGGTTTAGTCGACCGCTTCCTCGTGGCTGCCGGTACCACTGAATACAGCGATGGTTGCAACCTCAGCCACTTGGGTGCGGAGTCCGGCACCCGATACTTCTTCTCAAGTCCATCTCGTTTAGGTGTAGCTATGCAAGGGTTCCTCCTGAGGGACAGGCCCTCTTCCCACACATCGTCTAGAAGGGGAACCGCCATGATTGTCTTCCTACTGGTCTAGCGCCTCTGGTACAAGAAACCCTCTTTCCTGGTTTCTTCGAGAACAAGCTGAAAAAGCTCAAAGGCTCTGGCGATCATGGAGTGGAATGACCCCACCTCATCCAGTGGGGATGCTCGAGGCAAATGCAGAGACCCGCTGCAACGATATCGACATTGTTGTCTGTAGTCGTGGCCGTATCCGTCTCCGTACCCGTGCCTGGGTCTACTGGGGGAGATGGGGACCAACGCGGTTGTGGAGGCTGAAATGGGGGTATCAGATGACACTTCCTCTTCTTAGTTGGAGGCTAAATGGGGGCATGGAGGACCACTGGAACCGGACCCTGAGGCATCCTTTTCTTGATTTCTGAAACCAAGGTATGAAGGGTGGAAAGAATGTCCAGAGACACATCCCTCGGTTGAGCTGCCGGAATCAGAAAACGAAGCTCCCTGCATCGTCTCCATCGTCCTCGTCTTCCATGTCCTGGACCATGTGCAAGGATTCCTGGTCCTCGTCGTCTGTGGACGAGGCCTCCATGGCATAAGCCACGGCCTGGGAGGGCTGTTTTGGGGCCTCCTTGCCCCCCGATTTATCCCCCCTGTGGGGCTGGAACCAGGTTCTGAGCCGGTTTCCCTCCTTCTAGTGTGCCCACAGACTTTGCCAAAGTCACAACGGCAGTCTCGCGCCTATGGTACAAGGATACTTTCTGTGCTTAGGGGGCTACCTTCACAGGGTCAGCTCCCTTAGACGTCAAGAGCGGCTGCCACCAACTCTGTTGTCGACAAAGTCTTAGCCTTTACCAATTGGGCCTGCTTGGGTAGCTTGGCCACCTTCTTATCCTCCGTCCGTGGCTACTCGGACTTCTCCCGCAGTTTAGCCGGGGCAGATGATTTCCTGTTTGAGGGGGCGGGTGATGTTGATCGTGCCCTATCCACTTTGGGAGCCGCTTCCGTGGCGACCTGGTGGACGCGGGCGTGCAATTCTTGCCCTCGTCTTGGTCCCCACAGATGAGGCGCCCTCAAAGGACTTAGATGACTGCTCCTCGGACCGGCCGGTTGTGGGTGACGCATGGCCCTGCTTGGATCACGGGTCAGAGGCATTGGCATTAAGCCACGCCATCAGTCTACTATGCCTGTCCTTCATTGTCTTCTTGGAGAAGCCGAGGCATATCTCGCAGTCCGCCTCCTTATGGTCCAGATGCAGGCAGTAGAGGCATTGTAGATGCTTCTCTTCCACAAACACATTCCGTAGCCCGCACTTGGTGCAGGGCTTGAACACAGACCTTCCTTCTTTCTTCTCCTCCATCATAGTCAGAAGGAGCAAAGTAGGACTGATTGTCTTCTGGAAACTGACGTTCTTCGTCCTTGAGGGGCGCTGAAATTCACCGACAACAGATCCCTGCTGTCGGCAGATGGAGAAAAGAGCACACAGGCTCTTTTGGAACAAAAATAGAACCTCTTGCCATTGAAAACACGGAAAAACATAGAAGTAGCTCACAGAGCAAACTCGAGGACTCCCAACACCGAAGCGTGCAATACAAATCTGAAGGAGGGTCTTAGGGAGAGGGATGTCATTGGATGGGGGCAGTATGACCCAGGGGACAGTGATTGGTTTAAAGGAGAAATACAGTTTGTAAGTGAAAGTGAAACAATTTTTCTTTTACCGAGGGTTCCCAGCCTGACGACGTGGAATACTCATGAGCATGTGAATCCATGCCTGACCCAATGCTGGAGAACAATATTATGGGACAGCAGCAAGAGGCAAGTTGGCAGAACAAAAATGAAGGGGTGTAGAAGACAACCTTGTGTTAGAAGAGATTCCTGCAGCAATGTATTGGATGGAGGGGAGGAGCAGCGAAATGATAATGTCAAGAAATGTTTTAGATGCAGACGCATGCACCATTTAGCTGTGGAGGAGGAATGTATGGCTGTACAGGTTAAATGTAGAGATGGTGGCAAGAGATGTGTTTTGGCTAGATGATGTAGGTCTGACAGAGGTTGTAGCGCTGGTGTGAATTAAACTACAGGTTAACGAGTTATAAAGCATGTGTGAAGGGGTAGTGGAAGTCAACATTGTGAATGCAGTTAATGGTGGTAGAATAAAGAAACCACATACCACCATTAAGGTGAGTGGCAAAGGAATTGGCATGCTAGTTGACAGTGATGCTGACTATATGCTTGTGAGAAGCAAGACATGGGAGTCTGAACTTATGCAGTGAAATTACTCTCATGGGGTAGTGAAGCATAACTTGGGATCGAATTGGATCCAAATGCTATACAACAAGTATACCATAACAGGAAAAGCCCAGAACAAAGTGGTACATGAAGCGGGAGAGGATGCAGATTGGGTTCCAGACTTGTTTGATAATAAGATGTTTGAAGGTGTTTGTGCACAAAATCAGATTGATCGATTTAGCAGAACCAATAGTGGGGCAATTGAGAACAGTACCTCTAGCATTGAGAAAGGAAGTAAAGGAGGCGATAATGAAGTTTCAAACCAAAGAAATAATAGTGCCTATTGATGTTTCAGAGAGGGTCAATGTAAAGAATCCCATGGACTCCTCACTGAAACCCTTCCTAAAGTTTCCTCCCAGGTGGCTGGGGAAAGTCAGATGCTTCCTGAGCTGAACCCTGGTGGTAGTGTACTGCAGGAGGATCGCCTGGGAGGAGACAGGGTCCAGGGTGGTGAGGAGATTCCGTGGGATGAGATACAGTACTTTCCGTCTGACAGGAACACTATTACCGATGTACCTACAGAGGTTATGGCTTATTGTTATTTTAACCTAATATTAGATCTAAGGTTGTGAACTCCAAGGTTGTAAAAGCAGAATTAAATATACTGAAAGAAAGATCCTTTTTGGTATCCCAGACTAAACACCTTTCTCAAACACAAGGGTACAATGTAAAGTGGAGTGCACAGTCGAGTGCTGTTACGCTGGAAGCAGGATTATGCACTGTCTGTGTGAGCAGGATCATACACTTAATTACAGGAGCGGCATGTGTCTAAGCCACACCCACTTTCCCGTGATTACATAAGCAGCAGCGGCCAACCGCGCACGTGCACACACGTGGAGTGCTCAGTCAAGTGCTGTTACGCTGGAAGCAGGAATATACACTGTCCGTGTGAGCAGGATCATACACTTCATTACAGGAGTGGTGGTACAAAACTCCAGAGCACTTTCAGTTTCAACTATTAGACTCTGGAAATTGTCTTAAGGGGAAACACGTTTTACAACAATAATTTCTCTTTCTTTTTCCACAGTGTGTCTAAGCCATACCCACTTTCACTTCTGTGATTACATAAGCAGCAGCGTGTGTGCACCCGTGCATGCTCTAACGTGGCGTGCACAGTCGAGTGATGTTCCGCGGGTCAGTGGAATAGTGGAAAGTGGGTTAACTATTTGTCCATTGTGGTCTTTAGCGAGTATGGCACTTATACACAAACTACCAACATGCCAGAGAAGATAGATTCACTGTTTGTGACCACTAAGGTAAACAATCACATACAAGTGAAAATGCCCAGACAAACTCAAGGGAAGGGACCAAAGTCCCTGAGCACTGATATTAGGCATTTTTATCACGTGCAGAAAGATGAGTTAATGATTCCATCAAGGGTGACCTTACGAGTGGCAGTGGTTACGGCATCTTGGAAAAATTTAGAGCGCATAACCAATAACAATCCAAATAATGTACAACCTCTACTAGTATCAAAAAATTTGGGCTCCTGGTATGGAACCTATTCTACCCAGGAGGGTTAAATCAGAAACAAAATACACCAATGAATAGGTTCAAGGGTACTCATACACGAAGGGCTCCCATAATTGGTTTGAAAAAATGACTCTTCGAAATTGTTATCATAGAGAAAGATCTCTAGAGGACTTTTTATGTTGTAATTGCATGAGTCAAAAACACAACAACACAATTTACAGAGAGAGAATAGACATCATCAATGGTTTGTTGGACCATAACAGAACATAAACGTAAATGCTTTAAAACACCATTTACCACCAATGCTCGGGACAAAGTTGAAAATGGTGTGTGTGCAACAAACCCAACCTCTGTGGAGGTTTGTCAAAACAGACACAGTTCAATTGTGAAACAATTCAAAGCGGAATTCTAAAGACAACGTAAAACAACTAAGAGGCAACAGATAAGATTTTTCATGTGTGAACAGCAATCAATGTGCTGTGAATTCGGGGAGTAGTATGTCTACACCAGGTGTTTCGGCCGTTTAGAATTGGGCTAAATGAGCCTCATCTTTGGGACGGCCATCATCAGGACAAGGTTCTGTACACAGGACGTCTAAGCTGTGGGCAAGGGAGATCACAATCAGGTGGGTGTATGAGCCGCAGAACTAATTTAAATTGACTGAATCAAAAATGTGTAGTCACAAAATAGAAAACACACAGCTTACCTATGTAGCAATTGATAGGCACTGTATTAGAGATCCATACGCCACACTGGGCTGGTCTCTAGGTACTCCTGTTGTGTTAAACAGAAAAAAGGGGTGGGGAGTGAGTCTAAACCCCAACCGTTATGTACATAATAAATATAAATGTACACAAAGCATAAAACGTGTCTTACCTTTCACCGAATAACTACAGGTGAAAAGGTCCAATTTGTTGTAAAGCGGTCAGTCATCAAAGGTATGGCTGCAAGTAAACAGAAAGTCACATTTAAGTGTCTGAATGTAACGACTGCTCATGTGGAACTAAAAGTGCCCATGCTGGCGAATTTACCTTTGGTGGTGGGCCAGATAGGCTGTCAAAAGGCTGCGTGCAGAGAGCGGGGCATCTTCGAGTGACTGAAGGAGCACACTGCACAACGTGGGAAAAAGCTGTTGCCAAGGCTGCATGCGTGTTTTATATGGCAGCCATGTTAGGATCAGGCTGAAATCGAGCAGCCAGAGAAAAAATGTAAAGTGCTCGAACTGGTGGAGCATAGTGATAATAAATCAATTTAGAGGGCACACGGGATACACATCTGTCTTAAAAATGTATTTAGGAGCTAAAATTAGCCAACTGGTTGTCATGGTAACCGTCATGTGACTCATACAAAAAAATCATGCATCAACATAGTGTAAGATGACCTCATGGGGATGTTAAAAAATTTGTTGAAAAGTCGGCTAATTTTAGCTCCTAAATTAATATATACATTTTTTCTCTGGCTGCTCGATTTCAGCCTGATCCTAACATGGCTGCCATATAAAACACTCATGCAGCCTTGGCAACAGCTTTTTCCCCCGCTGTGCAGTGTGCTCCTTCAGTCACTCGAAGATGCCCCGCTCTCTGCATGCAGCCTTTTGACAGCCTATCTGGCCCACCACCAAAGGTAAATTCGCCAGCATGGGCACTTTTAGTTCCACATGAGCAGTCGTTACATTCAGACACTTAAATGTGACTTTCTGTTTACTTGCAGCCATACCTTTGATGGCTGACCGCTTTACAACACATTGGACCTTTTCACCTGTAGTTATTCGGTGAAAGGTAAGACACGTTTTATGCTTTGTGTACATTTATATTTATTAAGTACATAACGGTTGGGGTTTAGACTCACTCCCCCCCCCTTTTTCTGTTTAACCTAACAGGAGTACCTAGAGACCAGCCCAGTGTGGCATATGGATCTCTAATACAGTGCCTATCAATTGCTACATAGGTAAGCTGTGTGTTTTCTATTTTGTGACTACACATTTTAGATTCAGTCAATTTAAATTAGTTCTGCGGCTCATACACCCACCTGATTGTGATCTCCCTTCCCGACAGCTTAGACGTCCTGTGTACAGAACTTTGTCCTGATGATGGCCGTCCCAAAGATGAGGCTCATTTAGCCCAATTCTAAACGGCCGAAACACCTGGTGTAGACATACTACTCCCCGAATTCACAGCACATTGATTGCTGTTCACACATGAAAAATCTTATCTGTTGCCTCTTAGTTGTTTTACGTTGTCTTTAGAATTCCGCTTTGAATTGTTTCACAATTGAACTGTGTCTGTTTTGACAAACCTCCACAGAGGTTGGGTTTGTTGCACACACACCATTTTCAACTTTGTCCCGAGCATTGGTGGTAAATGGTGTTTTAAAGCATTTACGTTTATGTTCTCTTATGGTCCAACAAACCATTGATGATGTCTATTCTCTCTCTGTAAATTGTGTTGTTGTGTTTTTGACTCATGCAATTACAACATAAAAAGTCCTCTAGAGATCTTTCTCTATGATAACAATTTCGAAGAGTCATTTTTTCAAACCAATTATGGGAGCCCTTCGTGTATGAGTACCCTTGAACCAACCTCTACTAGTGGAAGAAAGAAACCTGGAGATCACAGATAGGACGCTGCTCAGCTGCCCAACCCAGATATTGACAGAGGGTGTGTGAGGGGGGTCTGTATCCAGAACGAGTCCAGAGTGAGGATTTACCCATGGGCCATAAAGAAGATGTTGTGCATGGACCGAAGCAACTAACATATCCCCTACTGTACTCTGAACTGCTCAACATGCCAATCCAACAGGGTTTGACATGGTTCATTTTGTGTGGTGACCTAAATTGTATTTGCCTGGACAAAAATGGGGAATGTATCAAGGTTGACCCCTTAGTAACAACCGCTGCGGAAAGGAGGGGACAAACCTGTAGAAACACTCTAAACCCAAGAAAGTTTGTTATTTTGAATGTTAGCACCGAGAGAGATAGACCAGAAAGGATCACAAGGAAGGGAAGGAAGGGGGCCTAATCCTTGATTACATCTGTGCACCTAGAAACATAATTGTGGCAGTAGACAGTTTAATAGTGGAGTCTATGCCATCTAGCAACCACATTCTATTAAGTCTGACTCTGAATTATGTCAATCAACCTGATGGAGAAAGATATTACGAGGATTTAGGTGTGACTCCAGCCGAAATAGGTTGAGAATCGCTACACACAACATTGCAGGCCTAACTGACCGATGAAAATCAATCATAACACTGTCTGAAACCAAAGGCAGCAATCAGAGATTAGACTACCCATGTCTGTTCAACGCGTTTCAATTGAAGAAGGGGAGGGTGAATAGACCTCAGATGTGCCATCGTCATGTTTTCGATCAGGAGGTAGAAGACCTTGAATCAGAAAATCTCCTGGCTTAAAAAGGAAATTCTACCCAGTCGTAGGTTCTAATTTACTAGTCCAGACAACATCGGAACCTGCTGAAACTATACAAAAAAACCTTATTGAGAAGAGATGCTGAAGAAATGCTAGCAAAAATAAAGCAAGCAACATGGCTGAGATATGGGCAATAATTAATCGTTTGGACTCGCCCCAAGATGCTTTAGTGTTCAATCCTATAGCGGTAACAACATGGGTAGCATACTTCGGCAAGTTTTTTGATCGAGATCACTTGACCCCATCAAGCAACTCCACAAATGGAACAGCGTGGGACTGTGTCGAAATAGATCCAGCGTCCATCTATGAGAGCATAAAAAAAAAAAAAAAAAAAAAAAAAATCGAGCAGCTCAGGAACCCCAGGGCCCAATGGTTTCAGCAATGTGATGTTAAAGCAGGAGATGACACAATGGGCCAAATTTTTGTCTATCCTGTCTGAGTACATCGTTAAAACACAGAGGATGGTTTTAAGGCGCAATTATGGGTGAACTGATGGATATTACAGCCCGTGCATGGAAAAAGGGAATGGTAGAGTTGAAGAGACTAGAAGGTAAGTTGAGTAAGTGCCAAAAGAAGTATCAATTAACAAGAAGTAGTGAAGATAAAGCGGAGATAGATAGGACACGTGATTCTCTGAAAAGTGAGATGTATATACAGTGCGAGAAAGGTGTCTTTATGAAACAAAAATATTGGGAGCAGGGAGATAAAAGTGGTAGATTACTTGCCAACAAATTAAAGGGCCTAGTTGATAACTCCTATGTACAGAAGATGGTGAATGGAGAAGGAACACAAAGTTAAAAAGGAAGAGATAAGTGCTTTTTTCAGGAAGTGCTATGCATCTCTATACACGGAGGACCAGATACTGACACCAGAGGATTTGGGAAAGTTCTTTGGCAAGATTGATTTGCTACCATTATCTGAAGATCAATCAATTGATATTGATCAGCCTATTGGGAAGGAGGAGATATTGAGAGCAGTTGACCAGCTTAATACTGGTAAGTCCCCGGACCTGGATGGATTACCGGTTGAGTTTTATAAGGCACTAGGCTCTGAATTGACTCCATCATTATGTAGTTTATATAATCATTTCATGTCCGAAGGTATTATATGCCCAACAATGCAAGAAGCATGCGTCACTGTGATCCTCAAACCAGGTAGGGAACATAAAAGATTTGAAATCTATAGACCAATATCGTTGTTAAATCTGGATTTAAAAATATTTACCAAGATATTAACTAACCCCTTGGACAAGTACATTGGTCGCTTCATTGGACAGTCCCAGGTTTGGTTCATGCGTGGGAGGTATAGCTATGACCACAGCTATGACATGGTCTTGGGAGGATAGCTGAGGGGCAACGTGCTCGCCTTGGAAGCAGGGTGACCCGGAGGAACACAGGTTTGATCCCCAGGTCCGCACTTAGAAACCTCTGGGTATTAAGCGCATTGTAAATAACCTATCACATCAGGACACTTGTTGATATATTGGGGCTTCCAAAAGAAAAAGTACAGAACATGCTATTAATCTTCATAGATGCAGAGAAGGCCTTTGATTGGGTTAGTTGGGCTTTTTTGGATTACACACTTAGGAAGATGGGAGTTAGAGAAACTTTCTTGAGAGTCATCAGATCTCTACATTCATTCATTAGCGCAAACATATGAGTCAATTGAATGCTCTGTGCCTCTTTTGCTTTAACTAGGGGTACTAGGCAGGGCAGCCCACTGTCACCTTATCTTTTTAACTTGGCATTAGAGCCTCTAATAACCTATAATAGGCAGGAACAAGGTCTCCGGGGCTTAGAGTTGGGGACAGTGAGGTCAAGGTATTGTGTTATGCGGTCGAGATGACCATAATATTTTCTAAATCAAAAGATGGGGGGCCTGCTAAAGCATATGTTTGAGGGAGTGGGGGGTTTGTGTGGCCATAAGATAAATTGGGAAAAGGCACTGGTCTTTCCGTTGGATGTCTCACAACCAAGATCATGGAACTATCAATGGAATGTGGGAATGTTGAAGTATCTAGGGGTCCATTTAGTTTACGATTTAAAGCGAATAGTGGATTTTAATGTAACAAAAATGATTCAGGTGCTCCAGAAAGATGTATCAAAATGGGGCCGGTCAGTACTGGGATTCTGGGCAAGGATCAATGCCATTGGCAAGGATCAATGCCATTAAGATGGTTCTTCTGCCTAAGGTTCTCTATATTTTCCAATCAATGCCATTAAGGTTCACAAAGAGAATCATTGGCCGTATTGATAAAGTCTTTCAAAGGTTTTTTTGGGGTGAAGGCAAGAGGCCAAGAATACTGAAGTACGTCCTGATGCGTGCAGTGCGGGAGGGGGGCTTTGGTTACTCTAATCTAGAGAGGTACTGTAGAGGGTTTATACTAAAGAAAGCAACGCTACATTTTAATGAGAGGGTTAACAATATGACCCTTTGGATGATTATAGCAAGGGAAAAATTCTCACAGTATACCTTACAAGATGTATATACGATGGGAAAGATGCCAAATTCAGCGGGTAGATTACCTACTATAAGAATTACAGGAGAGGCCCTGAGAACTCATGACTGCCAGAGGAGAAAATGTTTGGATACACTATGATCCGTCATTGTGGCACAATATGGGACTGCAAGTGGATAATAAGACCTTGTGTTGGCGAAGCTGGGTTAATAAAGGTATTTTGAGGATGCATGATGTGTGGAAGGATGGCCAGATGGTCCCCTTTGAGCAACTTAGAGAAACTTATGGGCTAGGGAGAAGAGAGCGAAGGCGTTATGTGGAATTGAAGTGCCTTCTAATGTTAGATGATCCCATTAAAGAAAGACCAACGGTCTGTCAAGTTATACAGTCCTCTCTGCGTAGGTTATCAACATACCTTAAATTGATGCAGATGGATAGTTCTTCTGTCAGTGCTTGGGAGAAACTGCGTCAGGCATGCGTAAGGGAGTTAGTCAAAGATATATCTATAAAGGAGTGGGATATTTTAATGAAAATAGGCACGCAATCAAAGATGGATTTGGGCATACGATATATGAGGCAGAGGATCCTGTGTTGATTGTACTGGAACCCAGTAAGGATGGCTAATCTAGGCTTATTGGATGACGACAAGTGTTGGGGTGAGGTTCTACCTTATTGCACATGTTGTGGGCGTGTCCAAGGGTGATTGACTTCTGGAATGATGTTCTGAGTAGATTGGAACTAATATTGGGGGATACACTACCGAGAACACCTTATTCGACGATACTCCTGTCAAATAAAGAAAGAGGTGTGGTAGTTCGGGAAAATACTGAATGGATTAATAGAGTGCTTGTGGTGGCAGCAAGGCTAATTTTAAGAGTATGGGAATCTAGAAAAAAAATTAAAGTGGAAGAATGGCTGCTGGTTTGTGTGAACACTGGTTATGCAAAAGTCATGTTTAAAAAGCAGAAGCGTGAGGATTATTACTCTGAGATTTGGGGATCATTTAATGAGATGTATGGTTAGTGTTGGTATTATTGAGTGAATAGACAGATGTGACACAGTAAGCGAATGGCTTATTGGGATGCGCTGTTAATTGTTGTCTGTTTGTGTGAGTTTGTCTGTGATGTCTTGTCTGGTCTCGTCACAAGTGATAGATAGTTACAAAAGGATAGAGGATTTATACAGATGCTTAAAATAAGTATCACATTTGTTGTTGATTTCGTAGTTAGACTTTTAGATATTGTATATATGGTATGTGCTGAATACTCACCTCGGATGTTATGAAAATGTACATACTGTTTGTTGTTTGACATGTTTCTTTTTTGAAAAGATAAATAAAGTAATTAAAAAAGAAAAAAACAACAAAAAAACACACAGGATACCTATTTAATGGAAATCATCAGTGATTATCCCGATCTATAAGAAAGGAAGTAGGTCTGACCAGAGTAACTACCGCCCCATCGCGTTGTTGGACGTGCCCGGGAAGATATTTGCATCACTGATGTTGAAGAATTTGATCAAGTGGACAATAACATCTGGTCACAGGGACGTTTAGCTAGCTGGGTTTGTAAAGGGAATAGGGACTGCTCTGAATATCTTCACTATAAATCTTTTGATGTCTCGAGCTGATAGAAACAAAGGGAAGAAGTTTTACCTGGAGTTCATTGACCTAACGCAGGCCTTTAACACTGTCACACATCCAAAATTATGAAAAAAGCTGGACAACTGGGGTTGCCCGAAAAATCTGTTGGCACCAATAAAAGATCTTTATTCTGATACGAGGTTTAAAGTAATTGAACACCTCAGGTCTTTTATCTAACGAAATCTATACGAACAAAGGATTAAAGCAAGGTTGCCCATTGGCACCAGAGTTGTTCAATTTGTTTATCTCTGACATAGAAATTGCTTTTAAGGACATTAGATGTTTTCCACCAAGAATAGCGGACATAGCAGTTGGAAAACTACTTTATGCTGATAACATTGTGCTGGTGTATCAGATACCAGTGGGCCTGAAGAGACCATTGGAAGCACTACAACCCTATGTGGAGTCAAACAGCCTTTTATTAAACCCAAATAAATGTAGAATTATGATTTCACCTGATCTCATTTTATCGGTTGAAAGTGACACCCATCCTAACCTACAGTGCAGAAACCTCATTTTTTTTCGAGGTTGAAAATTGGCCTGAAATCAAAGGCATCTTTTGGAAGAAAGTCCTTCGTCTTCCTAAGAGTACCCCAATACAGGCGATTTACATGGAATTGGGATTAACATCACTGAAAGCTATATTGTATTGGAAAACTCATTCACTCTTTAGGAAGTGTATTGAAGATCAGGGTGGATTTGCGATCTTAAACAAGGCTCTAAAGGAAAGGACTGATAACACACTGACAGAATGGAAATCCTCGTGCAAAATTATACTATCTAACCTAGGTGAATCTGAACAAAACCTCCTTCGGATTCCTGATAAGATAAAAAAGAAAAAAACTGTACATCACTCCCTGGCCGCCTCCCTTGGCCCTCCTCCTACCCCTACCTGCGAGGCTAAGAATCTTGGGTTCATCTTTGACTCCACACTTTTCTTCTCTGCACACATCTCTGACGTCGCTAAAAAGTCAAACTTCTTACTGCACCTCCCTCAGAAGCTCACTGTCTCCCAAGCTCTGGTTCTCTCAAGGTTGGACTGCAGTAACAGCCTCTTTCTAAATCTACCTGCCTCCACTCTCCGCCCTCTACAACTAATCCAGAACAGGACTGCAAGACTTGTCCTTGGCCTCACGCCCTGGGATCGTATCTCTCCAGCTCTGAAATCCCTTCATTTGCTCACAGTGGATGCAAAGATTAAATTTAAAACCCTCTGCATTGTCCAAAAGGCTGTCTGGGGCCTGGATCCAAAATACCTTCAACTATCCCTCCGCAAATACCTCCCCACTCAAGCCCTTCACTCCTCTACTTCTAACTCCCTTAGGGTCAGTCGTTTTTCAAAGAAACAAGCTGGGGGCAGATCTCTCTTTGGCTGGGGCATCCCTTTCGAACAGCTTCCCGGCCACCCTGAAACTTGAGGAAAACCATCTCCGGTACCGGAAGCACCTCAAGTCCTTCCTCTTCACTTCCGCCTTTGCCCCTCTTCTCCCCTGCTGACCTGTTTTTCTCTCTCGGCACCGTGCACCTGGACACACTTTGTCCTTCGGGCCCAGGTACCTGCTCACCCTGCCTACCTCCAGCACTGCCTCAGGGCCACCCCTTGCACTGGGATTATGTATCTGTACCCATACAGTCCCCCACTCTTCTTCTGCACATATCAGATATACACTATCTGACTAATCTTGCACTTGCCACTTGCTGGCAACACTACCACTTTTCACTGCCTTTATTTATTTACTGCACTTACCTTTTATTCTGTTCTCTTCTCTGTTCCACACTTTCCACTTCTCCCCCTCCCATGCACTTACCCCCTTGTTCCCTTTTCCATGCACTTGCACATTCTTAATGTCACTGGGCCTAGTAAGATCGTTGTTTATTTTGTTCTCCCTTGTTCCCCTCCCTTTGCTTGGTCGTGCTCTGAAACACTTGTGTATGAGCGCAATATAAATAAAATATCATATCAAATGTCATACATTCAGGATTGGATACTTACGCAGTGGAAAGACAAAAATATAAACTATATGGGAAATCATTACAAGAATCAAGAAGCTTAAACTCCCTACCGAAATATTTTCAACTCTTCCCGAATTGGTTCTTTAGAGACCAGTTCTTGAGATTTTGACCAAGGAAAGCTGTAGCTGGAATACAGACATGTAGATTATGTCAAGTGGAGCCCTCAATTGAAAGTTTGAAACATTTGGTAATGACTTGCCCAGCAACAAGAGACATATGAGTGAAACTCGTGACTGAAGTGACCACCAAGCATGGCTGTAGGTCAGTGGAAGAATGGTGGAAAATACTGCTGGCGGGAGAGAAGGTAGCGATTACGCTAGAATTAGTCAAACTGCTTATCTTGATTTTCAAGAGGATTGCTGATGCAAACGTGTGAATACTGGACATGTTTTACTGAAACGTTACTATTGTCTAGAGGTGACATTGGATTTTTTATGTAAAGGATTTTTAGAGGAAGATAATTAAATGGCTATAGATTTTCTATTGTATAACCATGTAAAGTCAATAAAATAAAATAAAAATGTAATTGCGATAAAATCCATGCGTACAATTCTAATCTATTGAATGAATTTCCAGATGTGAAATATGCGAGAATTTTAATAGGAATCAGATTAAATTTGTGGCCAACAAGAGTAGAAATAGCAAAATACTCGAAGAAGCAAGATTCTATTACTAGTTATAGATTTTGTAAAGATCGAGAGAAGAGTGAAACTCTAAAACATGTGTTCGTAGAATGTCAGAATCTGAATAATTTAAGAAAATAAATGTTTTATACTTTTTAAAATCATTTTAGGCTTTTGCGTGAAGAAGAAATGTGGAACAAGATTTTTAATGGAAAGTTGATATCGCTAAATATTGCTACTTTAAATGATATTCTTGCTTTAAAGATTCATAATGAGCTGCCTACCGAAATGCAGTGAGCCTGGACAATTGTATAGAAATAACAAGTTTCATTTGTGGTGAAAGGCTTAATAGAAGTGTGTTCAGGATCTTAATTTGAAAGTATGTATAATAAAATGCTATTCGTATAATTTGTGTAATGTGTACTTGTTTTTAACCAAAATGTCAAGTAATTTGTATTAATTTGAAAGGTTGTGCTAAACAACCAAAACAAATAAATAAATAAATGAATGAAACTACTTAAATCAAGGAATATGGAAATTATTTCTTCACTAAATCATCTTCCTCTGTAATAGCTAATTCTCACAAACCTTCTTTAAAAATCTTAAGGGACTTGAAAAACTTAACTTTAGTGGAAGAAACTACAAGTCCCAGAATACTAGAGGTACTAAGATGAAGAAGAGGGCCGAAGAGGCATGCAGATGTAGTAGTTAGGCAATTAAGCCTCGTAGCCATTGCAGTAATCAAGCAATTAAGACTAATGGCCCACACCTGAAGCCTATCATTGAACCTACGAGGCATAAAAGGCCCTGCCAAGAAATGAGGAGTAGAAGGAGCAGGAACGAGAGCTGGAAGGCTGGCAATATCAGTAGCAGTAGCAAAGACTTGTGTATATATCAGAGGAGAAGCACGGGGCTGACAGATCACAAGAAAGTGAAATAACATAAGGACCGCCGGAAAGTGTAGACAGCAGATTTCACCTGCAAGTTCTGAGAGAGTCCTGTTCTCCCAAACTATTAAGTACAGAGTCTGAAATCAGAACTTCCTGCTTTACTGTTACACAGGAATACAATTCGTGATTGCACTACAAACCTTAAAATCTACTTGAAAGAACGGTCACGTGTACCCAATTGTGTTTTCACATGAAAAACTGAACTCTTTGACTCTATCCAGACGTGACATCCTTTATATTTAAAAGACGTAAAGAGTCTAAAAGCTTGAAAGCTGAACGAGCATAAGCCAAGCCAAGAGGCAACCCCTTTCGATGGCTCTATGTGATTTTAATGAAAACGTTTTAGCAGAGGCATTTTTTAAGGAAGCATTTTTACAGAAAAAATATTGAATTTGTTTTTTTTATTTGGGGGCTCACCCTCTAAACCCCCATTTCCCCATTTTTTAAAACCCCTCCCACCTCTTCCCCACCTGTTTAACTCCTTACCCACCCCCATATATATTTAGAAATAAAATTGATATTTCTCCAGCAAAAATATTTAGTTAAAAAATGCCTCGAATAAATTATTTTCGTTAAAATCACTGCATACCCATTTTCATAGTGAAACCAGTCTTGCCAATAGTTAAAGAACCATATAACTACACTGTGAAGTTGTTAATAGTCAAGTACCTAAGAAACAAGCACTCAATTGCTGAAAGAGTGGTACATAAGCTTACGAGTAATTACTTGGGCTGATCCCAAGAACAAATCTGCAGTAGCATCATTTTTCAGCACTGATCGAATACTATGCTAATTTTGTCAGAAAAATGTCTAGAGAAACTACAAACATGAGGATGCTAACAAGAACAGGCATACCATTTATTTTGTCACAGGGATGTGGAGAAGGGGTTCAGGGCATATAAAAGGATGTGGTAGATGCACCAGTTTTGAAAGCATTTGAAAATGATTTGAAAACCATAGTGTACAAGGATGCCAGTGAGGTGACATTGGGAGCAGTATTGATGGAAGACAACACAGTAAATTTTGAGTCCAGTTTATTGAAGGATGCTGAAGTTAGATATTCTGTTATAGAAAAAAAAGCATTTGCATTTAAGTCATATTTGGGGGGTAAGCCATTTGTCACACAGATCACAGTCCCCTGGTGGTGATTTTTAATAGGAAAGGATTGGATGGTGTTTGCAGAAGAAAAGCTAAGTGGGTCACTAGTTTGTAAGGTTTGAACTTTGAAGTGCAGCATGTAGTAGGGTGGATGGATGAGGTGTCAGATGGACTGTCAAGAACCTGTAAAGGAAGATGATGCAAAATATATGTCATTATCTGAATGATGTCAGGGAAATTATTCTGGTGTAAGGGAGTATTAATAAAGATATCTGAGATCAATCCTGCCAGGCGGATACAAAATGAGGTGTATTAGAAGTTAAAGGGATGCATGGAGTTGGGGTGGAAGTCAGCAACTGATCATAAAGAATTGAAAGAATACAAAAAGATGAAGGAAGAACTTGGGATGCAGAGTGAATACATGTGCAGGGATCATAGATCGTTTGGGCCAGAGGGCATGAGAGCTACAGTGTTGGCTTTAGGACATAGAGGGAACCTGGGATGCCAAAGACAAAAGCAGTTATTCTCACTAGTAATGGACAAATTTACTGAAAGAGGGGTTTGCGATTGTGATTAATACAGAGATAGTGACAACATTTTGAAGACCCCTGGGGATTCGAAATAGACCAAATATTCCAAGGGAAGTGCTGGCAGTGGATTTTCTGGGATCATTACATTTCAAGGGTTCCAGGGATGTTTATGTGTTTGTGGTAATGGACCTATTATCTAAGTTGCCAGAGGCACCTGGTGTGAGAGATGCTACTGCGGGGAAGATGGTTATGTTTTTTCGAGACAGCGTTTTGAAGAGAAGGAGTACCTCAGAAATTGTTTCGTGACAGTGGATCCCAGCTGATTTCCAGGGAATTTCAACAATTTCAGAAGAGCACAGCATAAACGACATGTTACGACAGAATGTTATCATCCCAACAGCAATGGGTCCGTGGAAAGATGTAATAGCATGATCAAGGATAGTGTAAGAATGTCTGTGAGCACAGGTGTACATTGGATTCAAGCAATATTTGTGAGGGTTAAGTGTTAAGGTGAAAGGAAAAGGTGTTAAGGTGAAAGGAAAAGGAGGATTAGACAGTGGGCCCAAAATGAGAGGTGAGAAAAATAATTGGGATGAGGGAAAGGGATAGTGGTTGAGGTTGTATGGATGCATGTTTTTATTTGTAATTTGTTATCAGTCAACATCAGATCCAGAGAGAAAAATACAGTACTATATGGCTAGGTCTACAGGAAAGGCAATATCTAGAAGAGATGGTGCAAGGTCCTAGATGTAGCAGAGGTGTGGGTGTGTAATGGACTTTAGCTGTGTTCAAGCGGCCCCTAGTGGTGTGGAGACTTTCCCTAGATTAGTTTGTAAGAGATCATCCCTGTATCAGGGCAAGGACTGGGCTTGCCAAAACAGCTGGCAGAAGTACCAGTGCCAGAAGTTGGACTGGTTTATGTGTATGCATGGAAAAAACATGGGGTAAGGGAATAGGAGGGGACATGATGAGCTTGAATCAAATCCATATTAGGTTCCAGAGAATAAATGCTAGGTATCATTTGCCGTGATTTGTTAGGGAGATGAGCCATATAGACATGTCCGAAGTGAAACTGCTCAGTCGAACAGCACAATCAGATGTCTGTGTGACAGTACGTGAGTGGCACATACAAAAAGGAAAACAAATCATGTGAATAAATCTACGATTACATCTTACAAAGTCATAAACAAATAAAGCACACACTGCGTTGCTTTGTTTCAAAGCAGTACCAATCTCCTGGTGGGTATTTTCTTCTTCGTAGATGGGGAAGCGGATAACCTGGGCCACTTCACTTATCACCTAAGCATGGCAGGCCTTTGCCATGAAAGGCTGAAGGGAATTGCTGCTGTATATATTACCAACTTACTCACAGAGTAGTCCTCCTCCTAGAGGCAGCAACCAATTCTCACAAAGCTGCTCCAACGGTATCTATCCGACTGGATGTTGGGGGACAGTGTGGGAGTCTCCTCGAGCTCCTCCGGTTTGCTGAGGGCAGAGCTCAAAGTTGGCGACAGCATAGTGTCAGTGGCATGGGGTTCCAGAGACAAGACTCCCTCACCCTGACCCCTTTAAACACGTTCCTATGTCTAAGTCATGAAATGGCCAAAGTGAAATTGCTAAATAGTACAAGATGAAAGAGCACTGATATTTGTGCACACAAATATCATTACAAATATGAGAAGCACGAACAAAAGACCTCTATTTGATCATAAAGTGTGAAATAAGGAGAGCATGAGTGAGCCATGGTTTCATGGCATGGTTGTAAATAAATAAAGCATGGATTGTGAATAAACAATTATCCATGCAGAGTACCCCAAAATAGCCCCAAAACACAACCCATAGACTCCCTTAATTTCCTGCACAAATGTTTTTTAAGTAGCCTAATTGTTTGGGAAAATAGCTCAATCTGGCAACCGTGTATGGGAGAGTTGACACACAGATGAGCAGTGTACAGGCAAAGGAAAGATAATTTTGCCAATATAAGATGAAAGCATTTTCCTCCTCATTGGGAGAATCATTGTAAAACAAACACACATTGGTTTAAATGGCCCAGGAACACACAAAATAAAATGTTCTGATGCAGCAAATGAATTCCTGAGCATTTCCAGTTAGCATGTCATCAGATATCCTTCTACTGAATACCCAGGCTTCTTTCTTGGGTTAGCAATGCTTTGCAACTTAAGTGGCTCTTGTGCTACCATTTGGGCAAAACAAAATTAAAAGGAAAAGGAAAGCTTAGGTGATGAGGCTCTAATTTACCACTTTTGGCTACTCACTTCCCTCAGGTGCGTGTTCGTAGGCCACCAGTGCTCTATGAAACAGGCCTGAAAACGTATCTGCCTGTGAACATAGTGCCCGTGGCCACTGAGGACAAGGCGACCAGGTGTTGAGCTTAACACTATTGAATTACAAGGATTAATTTATTGCCAAATAGACTTTCCTACAGCTGTATTGGCCTTGTACCTGAGATACTCTGTTGCCAAAATAACAGCAATATGAGTCTCCAGCACAGGGCTGCCCTCACTCAGATTACATAATGCCATATAGTTAATCAAAGTCAGTATGCTACTTTTTATGAGGTACACCGTATCTGAGATTAAGATTCTCAGGTGCACAATTAATAAGCATCAAGTTATACAGTTCAATAGAACCTGCACGGAGTGGTAAAGCATAAAAGGCCAGCACATGGTCAATGTTTTGCATCACCCACTAGATTATGCTAGGATGGAAGGAGACAACAGAGACAATGGGCCTCATTACGACTTTGGAGGTAGCCATGGTGATATTAGCACCATGGCTGCCTCCAAAATCGGGTCCGGGTTCCTGAATGGGGAAATATGAGGCCATTCCGACATCGGAGGGCCCGGTATTTCCTCCTTCAGGGAACCCGGGCCCGGTCCTTCCCCATTCCCATTGAGCCCTTATAGGGCTCAATGGGAATGGGGAGGGAGCTAACAACAGTCCTGTTAATTACGGGCCCGTTGTTAGCTCCCTGGTCCCCTTGCGGGACCCGCTATGGACGTCTGGAAAAACCAGACGTCCAGAGTGGGTCCCGCGAGGGAACCTCGTAATAGTGCGGAGTGGGTTTAACGGCGGCGGCACTATTACCGGCGCCGTTAAACCCATTCCGCACTAGTTGTAATGAGGCCCAATGTGTATACATTTCTTTTTAATTTGTTTTTATTAGCTTTTCCATTTTCTACAACATTACAACAAAACTTTCCCCACTGTTCCTCCCAAACCCCATTTCACTGCCCCTCCTTCCCCACAGGATCCAAAGAAGTTGTACTAGTGAGCTAAATAGGCTTTTATCATTAACAAAATATCTAATATTGTTAACCTTTGTGGGCACAATGGAATCCATTTATCCTTTTGTAGGAATGATAGAACCCGACCCAATCTTATCTAAACCCTATTTATTCAACTTGAATTGAGCATGTAACCCATTACAATGCAACACAATTCCACACTTTTATTATCCAATCATATTCTGTTGGGGCTTCTTTCTGTCTCCATTTCTGCACCAACACTAATAATGTTGCCATTATTAATACCATATAAGCTTAAAATTGAGCTTTGGAGTATGGTCTATTCTACAGATCCCATAGCCCAACAAGCATTCATTCATCTCCAAATTCAGCTTTAAGCTAAACATCTCTTCTATTCTTATGATTATGTTGACCCAATAAGCTTTCATCCCTAAACAATTCCACCAGATGTGTGCCCAATCTCCTCTGTCAATGCAGCCACTCCTACATTGAGGTGACTTATTAGGGAACATCTTATGTAGGGTGTGTGTGGTATAATGCCATTGAACTAGTACCTTATACCACATTTCCCGTAGTTGTAGGACTAGTTAGCTTTGGGATATTCTTCCATAGGAAGTCAAAAGATTCTTGTGGTATCGAATGTCCTAGAGTCGCCTCTCAGTTATTCATAATGGGCCATTGGGTTTGTGGGCCTGCTTTTGCAATTATCCCTTGGCACCAACAAGTTGCAGACCCCCTTCTGTTGGATGGCGTACTGGTTTGGAATATGCAGGGGCGTCTTTTCCCTTCCCCTTTGGCATCTGGATTATATATGCTCACTTTGTTTTCAAGCTCTGGTGACCAACAGATCCCCGACTCCAAGGGGCTTGATGTTGCCTTTCTTTCATCCTCTCAGATGTACACTATATGTCACAGCACTTAAAATATGGTTGTGGGGGCCTAATTTCACTCTCTCTGGGCGTCTTCCAGAGTCTGCCTCATATAATATTTCCTAAATGCCTTGAAGTCATAGTATTGCTGGATTCAGAAATCTCAATTGCATACTTTTTTCCTGTGCCTGCAGATCCCCAGTTCACCCTGGGGAGCTTAGTAACTCTACTTAATGCATGTTATCACAATGCCTTGCGTTATGATATGATATGATAGGTTATTTATAACGCACTTAATACCCAGAGGTTTCTAAGCGCAGACCCGGGGATCGAACCTGTGGTGCTCCGTGACGTCTTGCTTCCAAGGCGTGCAGGTTGCCCCAGAGCTAGCCTCCCGTTCACCTCTGATTTCAGTGAAGCCCTAATTAGCACGTTCCTCCCTCAAGTGAATCTCATCGGTTTCTTTTGTTTAGTCTCTGACTCCTCTACACAGGGCCTCCGAGCACTTAACCCCTTCCACGCTGTTCCAATAAAGAACCGTTTACTTCAATCGCGTGTCACTCGCATTACCCACAACACTTACCCGAGGCGTCCCTCTTTCTCACGTGGTCGGAGTTGGCACTTTTTATTTACCACTGCCTCTTTTTCTGTTCTTGTACGGCACTACCTTGCTCCATATCAACACCACATGCACAGCCTCCGATATACACTTTTCATTTCCCCCAAGTGTGCCACTCTCTCAATGATACCACTGTTCATTTCTGATTGTTTCTATGGTTTCCCATTTCATCCGTAGGCTGTATTTGGAACCAAAAGTTTTCCAGGTGGTGTTATACACATCCCCTAAATGATCAAAACCAGACATAGGAGTAACGCATCATTATTTTCGGAAGCCATACTGATGAGGCTTTGTGCTTGCATGGTCCTTCCAGCGGGCACCTTCTTGGAATCAGTTTATATACATTTTAATGAGATATGGTTATGAATACTGAAAAATATTAATTACAGGAAGGATGAAACTTCCTTTGTATTACCTGTGGGCAGAAAAGTAAGCACAGTGGCGTCAGTCATGAGTGGTTAGGTGCCTCTCATTGGATTTGTCTGAAGGTCTTGACATCTTGCAATCTCATATAAACTGCTGCAAGTGGCTCTGGACACAGGCACATATGGAGTACAAACTATTTCCTTCAATGTTCAGTATTCCCAAAGTTGCCAATCAAATTGTACTATAAATTGCTAGTGATGTTTTAAAAACAAAATATAAGTTTTGAGATAACGCTTTATGAGCTCTCGAGTATGTTTAACACTTTATGATAATATACTCTGAAATATCTTTGCTTCTGTAGACCAATGGATTTAAATGTGTATGTTGGCAGAGCCATGTGTACCTGAAGGTATGATTATTATATGTATAGATGCAACAGGAACACATACAGAGGCAGCAAATATTAAGAGCATAACATAAGAAAAAGATGTGTACTAGCATACAGATGAATACATTATTGAAACATCACATTATTATTTATAACTGTTGATTGAGTGCATTCAGGAAAGGGTGATCAGTTGCTAAATAAAATAAAAAACAAATAAGCAGTCAATGTTATTTGTGATACCCTTATATAGGTAATTCGAAAAAAGAAGCTATTCTGTTATCAATGCATTGTTGTCTTTAAAGGAGCAACTTTTGAAACAAGGGCAGCAGCTCACCTGATGTTAAGAAGGGTTAAGGCATTCAGTAAAACCCCTTTTTTTACATCAAAGTCAATTTTCTGGTCAGTTCCAAAACTTGGTGCTCGATTAATCTGAAAAATTTAAGAAATAGTGCATATAAACATATATAATGAAACCTCGCCACATAAATCGCTCAACACATTACAATGACACACATAGGCATTCAAAATTACCCAATCAACAAAAGAGCATCACTAGAGCTTATTGCCCCAACCTGAGCAAACGATGGTCCCGATTCACACAAAATAATTTTGAATATGCAGTTTACCTCGTATGCTGATTTTGTTTCAGGGGGAAAGCCTAGGTGTTTCCTTGCACATCTCTAATGCACAGAAGGAAGCCCTCAGGAATATGCTTCTTCTGTGGTGTGTCTACTGTACAGAAGGCATGGTGTAAACAGTAAGACATCAAATTATAAAGGGCGACCGTAACTCAAAACGGGGTCATTCAGTAAAAACAATAGAAATGACAGTATATAGCTACCCCTCCCTCTTCTGTGCAGGTCCGGTGGTCTCTCTCCTAATGCAGTGCAGAAACTTAAAATCTTACTGCACTAGGCAACATACATTTTTCTAAAAACCTTAATAGTTTATTAAACAATTTCTCATCAATGTAAAACACAAAAACAGAACGCAATCAAACGTAAATGCACTTAAAAAAGTGTGGGGTTAGTCAGAATGTGGTTATTTCATCAGTGAGACAAGTCTAATTAATTCATACATAGTTGGTCTAACAAGGTATGCTTCTAGAAAAAAACACTGTTCAGACCTCCTGTGTTCCAGATTGTTACACTCGGACAGTTAATAATTGTTGTCCACAGAAGGTTCCTTCAAGGCATTACCCTGTGGGTCGTACAAAAAATGACTATTGCCCGTTGTGGGATGTGATCTAAAAAAGTATTGTCGACACAATGTGTTTCGGCCCTTTCCTAAGGAGATTCGCATATCCAAGTGATCGCCTGTTTTAAGTGAATGGGGGCCATCATCAGGACAGAAAGTGGAATGTTTGTGGAACTGGTTTGGTTCTCTAAGCCTTTCACTTTTGAATATCTGTAATGACACAAAACAAACCCATAAATAGAAAATTGAGGGGCGTTGCTATGCAGAAAGGTACACGGATTTGTGTGATACCCAACGTGGAGAGACTACTGACCTGAAGACAATTTTAACCCATGGGGAGATGGTTCCGGTTATAAGTCCATGCCGTTCTGCAGGACAGGCCGTCCTAGGTAGGTATTAACCTTAGTTCCAATTTGCACCTGTGAAGAGAGAACACTCTGTCTCAGTACATAATTATACAGGCACTTCTATTGTGCCGGCAGAGCCATTTCTAGTGGACTTCATTACTGACCTTTAGCCACTGTTTATAGGTTGAAGGTGGCGGATATGAGTTGGATTCACTAAGCGTCCTTTTGCCTTCTGCGATTCTTCCGATATACTGTAAACAAAAGGTGTCATTTGTCAGTGCTCTGCTCCTGCAAACACATCGATTGTCAATCGCTAAGGAAATAAACTGATAGTGGGAGAAAATAATCCCAATATGTATACCATTTGTTCATTACAAGTGCCTTCAACGGGTGATATAGTGACGCTCTTGTGTCTCCATTTCCTTGTGTCTACCGCCGCCACCATTCTGACTATACATTATATTAGTAACTTCGATCAGCGATCGTGCAGCGCTTCTAGATTCCTCAGAGTGGCTAAAATGCTATGTAGCGAGCTGTTGTTCAAACGCAAACCCGCCCACCGTCCTATATTGTGAGCGGCACTCTTACATGTATCTATGTAATATATACACTTATCGGGTCAACCGACTGTTTCAAGAGCAGACACAGTGCCAGATTGCAAAGGACACGCTACCGTTCATCGGCGGAGCGTGACCGACACACATCAAGGTTAATGGCAAGGATACCGTGAGGAAATTGTAAGCCATAATGTCCACATTGCGGGGAAGTACTCACTTCAGAAAAACTCTGTACCAAAGCTTGTAGCGCGCCGAGACCGTCTAAGGCGACACTGCGATCTCCATAGATCTATAGCGTTATGGTTACCATAACAACCGTGCATGGTCCTTTCTCCCTCACGCTGACGGCCTAATGCGTGGAAGTCAGGATGGTAAAAAAAAATGGGGCTGCCATCTTATGCTAACTGATCCTCATTGCTATTAGTATGACTGTTCGAGGGATTGTTGAATCCCAAATTTCTCTGAAGTTCGCTTGCTAGGGATTTTTTTATCCTATTTTATTCTTTTATGATCACAAGATTCATTCTTTAGTCGAGATCTATTGGCCATATTGTTACATCTGTCTTGTATACAATATATAGTACACTTTTTGTTGACATTATCAATGCGTCATTTGGTTATACATGCAATTTTCTTGGATAGTGCATACTTCACATATTCCTATGATTGCAAAGTTATATTTCAGATCACTTACAAGGAGCATACATTTTCATTCTAGCGGAGACAGATCTCAGTTGTTCTTATTCTGCATTGATCAATATTTATTAGTGAATGTGCAGGGGGAATCACACATTCTCAGGGTATCTCCTCTTGCCTACCATTATTGTTCATGGGTCACCGTGCTATGAATTGACCAATAACATCTCAGTATACAGCAAATAACAAAATAAAATGGGGCTTGTTAGCCAAAGAGTGCACATCAGATCTTTAGCAATATGTGTCACTTCTAGGGGTACATGTCATTTTGTCATTCCATCAGGTGATTGAGCATAGTTACATATATCATAGTGTTCACACACATTTATGGATAAAGCAACACATTCCATTCAATACTTGTTTTCAGGCCTCTTTCAACTGTGCCAAGTTGTTGAATCCAACGTTGCTCTAGTTTTGGAAGCCGTGTGTCTCGATCATACCCACGCGATAAAGCCAGCATTGTTTGAATCACAAACCAAACACATTTTTCAGACTTGTCTTTCTTGGCCTGAAAGTGTTCCACCATTGGTTTGACCGGAACATTGTTCTTTAGACACGATCTGTGTTCACAGATTCTTTGGCGAACCTCTTTTTGTTTTACCAATATAAAGCAAATTGTATGGACTTCTGATTGCATAAATGGCCCATTTAGTTTTGCAAATATTCAGATCTTTGTATCGCCATATCAAACTATACAAGTCCACCATTTTCATATTGCAGGTAAGTGAGCAAACAGAGCAGATGCCACATTTGTTCTGGCCCACTACCAGAGGCAGTCCCCATGCATTGAAGATGGATCTATTTCCAAGTTGTTTCTGTTCATATGTGCAAATCAACATTTTTTTGAGATTCTGTGACTTCTTGAAGGCAAAATCTGGTTTTGGAGGAGAGAAGTCTGGTGTTTGTAATATTTTCCAGTTCTTTAGGATAACATTTTTCAATGCATTACTAATCGGGCTGTAAATTGACACACAGTTAATCCTTTCTTCTTGTGCCCGTTCTCGGGTTGCCAAGCAAAGTTCTCTAGGGGTGTGGCATGCTCTTTTTTGGCTGATTTTATTATTGTCCTTGGATACCCCTGTGTCTCCCATCTTTTCTCCAAGATACCTGAATGTCTCATAAATTCTTCATTTTGAGAGCAATTCCTTCCAATTCTTAGGAATTGTCCGTACGGTAAGTTTGCTTGCAAGCACAATGGATAGTAGCTAGTATAGTGTAGGAGAGTGTTTTTATCTGTTGGTTTACAGAACAAAATTGTCCCTAAGGTTCCTTGGTTTGTTTTTAGCACCATAAGATCTAGAAACAAAACTGTCTTGAGGTTGTAGGTCATGGTGAATTTTAGGAATGTGTCACGGCTATTGAGTCAACCCAGAAAGATGTTCAATTCCCTCACGCTGCCAGTCCAAATCATTATGACATCGTCAATGTATCGCCTCCAGATTTTGATATATGTAAGTAGGCTGTTTGTATCTTGATATAGGAACTGGTCCTAAAAGCTGTCCACATACAGGTTTGCTATATCAGGAGCAAAAGTAACCCCATGCTGTTTGAAAAGAGTATCTTCGAAAAAGAAGTTTTCCATCAGGGCTAGTCTGATACATTCCAGAATAAAACGTCTGTTGGTACTTTTTTCTTTGTCTCGATGCATTGGTCTAAATAGGTACACATTACAGCAATGCTGGCCATTTGCGGAATGTTCGTATATAGACTTTCCACATCAAAGGTGACTAGGAGATTGTTTTGTCCAATATGTAGGGTAGAGCGGATATTGATGATTTGGGTTGAGTCCCGAATATACGATTTCATTTTTAAAACAAAAGGTCGTAGAAAAAAGCCTGAATATTGGGACAGTGGTTCCAATATGGATCCTATTGCCGAGACAATAAATCTCCCTGGTGGTTTTTCAGTGTTCTTGTGGATCTTTGGTAGTATATAGAAGGCCAGAGTTGTGGGATGTAATTTACACAAAAAACAATTCTCATCTTCCTCAATCCATCCTTCCGATAATGCATGTTGCATTAGACGGGCAATCTCTCCTTGGAGTCTTTCCGTAGGATTGCTATTGAGGCATCTGTAGTAGTCGGTATTGCCCAGTAACTTCAATGCTTGTTCTCTATAGTCATTCCAGTTCCATAACACAATAACCCTGCCCTCATCTGTAGGTTTTATGAGGAACTCAGGATTGTTGTTTAGTTTATGTATTGCATATCTTTCTTCTTTTTCTAAATTGTCTCTCAAATAGTTCTTTTTCGTCGGGAGTTGCTTAGTTTCATGAAGGATCCTGTTCTCAAAAGTGGATAGGTTGGGGCACAGGGCTCTCCATTGGAGGAACAAAGGTGGAGGGTGGTCTGAAACCAGCTTTACTGGATATCCCGTCTTTGTCACAATCTCTAAAGAATTATTTGAGTTTCAGTACTCTAAAAAGATTTCTTAATTGCACGTTTGTGGTGAACTGATCCGCTTTTCTTGTTGGAACGAAACAATCCTTTGTGGAGTATCTTAATTTCCTCTTGTGATAGTTGGTGTGCCGTGAGATTGAAGATCAGAGCTAACATTCCTGATAAGTCCTGTTCTTCCACTGGTGGGTCCTCATTCCATATTGGTCTTGTTGGCGTCTCCTGTTCCTTCCGCTGCGGCCATGGCCCCGAAAAAACTGTTGGGCGTCCAGAACCGGGGTGGCAGTGCCCGATGTAGTCAGTTTTTCTGACGCAAGTACTTCCCCGTGACGCGGGCATTATGTCTTATAATTTTCTCTCACTGTATCCCTGCCAGTAATGCAGATGTGTGTTAGTCATGCTCCGCTGATGAACGGTAGTGTGTACTTTGCAATATAGCATCCGGTGCGGAGTCTGCTTTTGAAACGGTTGGTAGACCCGATAAGTGTATATATTACATAGATACATGTAACAGTGCCGCTCACAATATATGATTGTGGGCGGATTTGCGTTTGAACAGCTCGCTACATAGAATTTTAGCTACCATGGGGAATCTAGAAGCGGTGCACGATCGACGATCTAAGTTACTAATATTAAGTATATTCAGAATGGTGGCGGCGGTAGACACAAGGAGATCGAGACACTAAAGCGTCACTATATCACCCGGTGAAGGCACTTGTAATCAGCAAATGGTATGCATATTGGGATTGTTTTTTCCCACAGTTTATTTCCTTAGCAATTGACAATAGATGTGTTTGCAAAAGCAGAGTACTGACAAATGACACCTTTCGTTTACAGTATATCAGTAGAATCGCAGAAGGAAAAAGGACATCTAGTGAATCCAACTCATGTCGCCCACTTTCAGCCTATAAACAGTGGCTCAAGGTCAGTAATAAAGTCCACTAGAAATGGATTTGCCGGCACAATAGAAGTGCCTGTATAATTATGTACTTAGACATAGGGCCTCATTACGACCCTGCCGGTCCGGAAACAACGGTGGCGGTGAATCCGCCGCCACCGTTGTTTCTGGACCAGCTGATTCCGAGTTCTGCTGGTGGGAGGTGGAGTAACGCGCCCCGCCTGCAGGCAGAAATGGAAACAATGGCTCAGTCATAGACAGAATCGGTATTACCATTTTCCCCACCCCCACGGAGTCCTCTGGGACTCCATGGGAATGGGGATTTATGGAATTCCGCCTCTGGAATTACCGGGTCACCAGGGTTGTAATGCCCCGTTTGATTCTGGCAATCACGGAGGCGGAATGGTATTTCGTGTCCAGCGGCAGCCTGCTGTTTTTTTCCGGCATGGCTACCGCCGGACTCGTAATGAGGCCCATAGTGTTCGCAGTTCAGGTGCAAACTGGAAGTAAGATTAATACCTACCTAGAATGGCCTGACGTGCAGAACGGCATGGACTTATAACCTGAACCATCTCCCCATGTGTTACAATTGTCTTCAAGTCAGTAATCTCCCCTTGTTGGGTATCACACAAATCAGCGTGCCTTTCTCCATAGCAATGCCCCTCAATTTCCATTTATGTGTTTGTTTTGTGTCATTACAGATATTCACAAGTGAAAGGGTTAGAGAACCAAACCAGTTGCACACACATATTCCACTTTCCATCCTGATGAAGGCCCTTCGCTGTGTGAAAAGGCCGAAACACATTGTATCGACAATACTTTTTTAGATCACATCCCATAACGGGCAATAGAGTCCTTTTTTGTAGATCCCGCAGGTTAATGCATTGAAAGAACCTTCTGTGTACAGCAATTATTAAATGTCTGAGTGTAACAATCTGAACACAACTGAACAGTGTATTTTTCTAGAAGCATACCTCGTTAGACCTAATATGTATGAATTATTTAGACTTGTCTCACTGATGAAATAACCACATTCTGACTAACCCCACACGTTTTTAAATGCATTAACGTTTGATTGTGTTCAGTTTTTGTGTTTTACATTGATGAGAAATTGTTTAATAAACTATTAAGGTTTTCAGAGAAATGTACGTTGCCTAGTGCAGTATTATTTTCAGTATCTGTGCTGTATTATGAGAGAGACCACCAGACCTGCACAGAAGAGGGACGGGTAACTGTATATCTAATTTCTATTGTTTCAACAGTAAGACAGACACAAGTGACCACAGTTCAAGGGTGTTTATTGAACTTCAATTGTTTTTGAAAAACACCTATCTAATCCTAAATTTAAAGATGGGAGCAAGCTATGAATATCAAACAATTATAACACAGTCCTAGTTGTCAAAATAAAGGAGCCTATGCTAATGAACTTATTGCCAATCCGTACCTCTAAATACAAATAGTGTGGGAAACAATGTTATACAAAAGAAAAGTGTTCAAGAAATGATATGTCAGGATATTCAAGCCATTGGCTTTCCTTCCCCACGTTTTCAGCACAGGACAAGGCGCCACACTTGAGCTTATCACAGTCTTTGGCTTCTCTAGCACGAGGGTGCAGTTCAAAACTTACACATCATGGCCTTCTGTGCTAACAGTCTCTTTGCCATTCAAAGTCTCTTCTTTCAGAGGGCTGATGCAACAAACAAACAATAAAGTTCCTTTCCTTTTCGTATGTCACATATGCACAATTTTGTTAGGTGATTTACTATTCACCTCGGATCCCCCTCTGCCGGGCTCAGGTCCACTTTAACACAATGTTCTCAGGATTTTCAAGTGTCCAATTTCTCGGGTGATTAACGGTTCACCCCAGATCCCGCCTCAGATCTGCTTTGACACAAAAGCTTTAATCAGTCTCCCTCTGCCGGGCTCAGACCAACTTTATCCACTTTGTTATAAACTTTCTTTACTGTATCAACATTGAAGACTTTCGATTATGAGCAGGATTTTCCTGACCCGTCGCAGGACCACTTGGATTCACAATCCTTTGCCACTCTTTCACTTTTGTCAACTCTCAGCTGGATACCTTACAGAGACCTTCGATTGAGCACACACGTGGTGCCGGACCACTCTGTCAAAGGTATCATTTCTTTGCTTCAAAGTTCAATCACTCATCTGTAGTTCAACTTTACTCGCGTTAGTTATCACACATGTTTCATACACTGTTCGTTCCAACGCTCGCCATACAATGTTTCTGCTTGCAACCTTGTCTTCAACACATACCGGTATCCGTCTCCCCAACTCACTGGCTGTGTTGACCCCTCTAATTGTGCTTTGTTGTTGGAGCCAAAGACAGTACCACAGCAGTTGGGGATTCTCCTCGCCTTGATTATCTACGCGGGAGGGCCCCCCGGGTACCTCTGAAATACAATGCAGGATTCCTCAGCCTGGTTTCCTGGTCTTATGCTTTCTATTCTCGAGGCTTTGTGAAAGTAATGTTCCTCATCCAAAAGATCAAGGGAACTTCTCTTCTTGCGATCCCCTTCTGTTTCGCCTTCTTTCTCCTCTTGTTAAACTGCCATCTTGGAACTGCTGTTTCCACGTGTGCTTTACCTCGCTCAGAGTGTGCTCTTGTGCTCCGCCTTTTATCTGTGTGGGGAAGTGTAATGGAAGTCAGATGTGTGTGATGGTCAGTATTTCCTGACCTTGCCTGACCATAGTATTGGGACACGTCAGGTATATGGCTCGGGTGTTAGTCTGTTTTCTCTCATAGCCGGCTGTCTGTGAGAAAGTGTTTGTGTTGTAAAGGGGGGTGGGGGCTGAGTTCCTAAATATCCTACCTGGTAGGATGGGGTAAAGGGGTTACAGGGAAGGGGATGTCTCGTCTCACCATCCGGTGTCTGACTCACACTCCCCGAAGAACCCTCACCCAGGTGATCCTCCCACACTGGTCCACCCCAAGGTACTGGATCCAAAAGTGATTGCCGTGTCTTGGCCACCTGGATGACAGATCTCTGGGGACTAGTGGGTGAGACACCTTCTGGTTTCTCACACTACTGAGTCGTAAAACAGTGCACAAAGAATATGATGTCTTTTCAGACCACTGCCTTCCATTCAGTGCTCTAAATTATAATGTTTCTGCTGAGCTCAAACAGAGGTGGAATAGTGGTGGAATAGTGGTGGAAGCTGAAGACTTCTGATATTAGTAGAACCCAAGTACTCCCCCAATGTTGATGCTGCTAGCCAATGCATTTCTGATCGTCACACGCATAACAGACACTAAAATGTGTTACAGAAGGTGCAATTGAAGGTATTAGCATTCGCAGTCCAGTCTTCCTTATGTACAAAGCGCCCAGTTGTGAATAAGGCACCCATGCGTAGCTCATGCTTACTGTCCATGAATCTAATGCAAAACAAACCCTGTAGAAAGTCAATCTCAAAACAAGAAATGTTGGACCTGATTGACTTTACTTGAACATATTCATTTTAAAAATTGGGGTCCATGTCCTTCATGTGGAATTAAATGTTAATGTACAACATATCAAAAACGTAGGATCCCGCAGAAAGATTAACTAAATTAGTAATATTGTTTGTTCTACACAAACCATTCGAAATTTGTCTTGCCAAAATATGACTATTTATACATGCTTTCAACGGTAATGATTGAAAAACTGTTTAACGCCACAAGGGTTCTGCTATGTCTGTTGTCTCTCCCTACCAGTCACCTCCATAACTTTATGGCTCTTGTTTGTCCTCCTCTTTCTTTTTTATGGAATTTGTGGGTGATTTGGGTGCATTCTATATTCTAAAGTATGTTGTAACAATAGGGTAATTCATATAACTGTACTTTCTGGAAATAATCAATGTACGTGTGTTAATACTGCTTGCTTCCCTTGTATAGGTATTTTAAAAAAAGTGTAATGCCATTAGAATCAGCAAACAAACTGTGGTCATCACACGTCAGCGTCTTCATGTTTTATTAACCTATTAATACCACAAAGATAGCCACCACCTGCCTGGCTATTTACGATTTTTTGTTTGTCCTCTCTTCAGCTTTTTGTTGCCTAAGTTTCAAATTCCCAGACACTATTGTGTTCTTTTTGATTTTTGCTTTGGTTTGTTTCTACTTAAGTTCAAAGTGTCCGATACCGCCATGCCTATTTTCCCAAAAACTAAAAAAGCAAAGCAGCCGTTTGCAATATTCCTAGCTATATATTCATCAGGGCTATTTTGATGGGAGTGAGGTGAGCCTCTTTGGGGTGTAATCAACAATTGGGACCCAAGTTGCACACCTGAGCAAAACATGATTAAAAGCATCAGAGCTTGCGCAGAATGTATATCGATCACATTTGCAAACATGTTTTCTCTTCTGGGAAAGTCTTCTAACATGCATGTGTTTGGTTAGTACATGGGTATTTCTAGTCTAGTACTGAAGCTGTATGCCATCAATCAAGATGCCGTCGATGTGAAGGGAATTTAATGCCCTAAAAGTGAGACATGAAAGGTGGGGGATTCTTAGTATTCTCTATTAGCAAATGTGGCCTTCATGACCCCAACCCAACTCTCAGCCCGAAGAAAAAGAAATGAGATGAACATCACTCCTGGGCCCTACCATGCCATTGTTGATGTACCGCAGATGTGAGAAACACTATTCACTCAGACAGCCATGTAGACCATACCCGACTGACAATGTGGACAAAATGCAGTTGTCTTCGATCGAACAAGTGTGTGAAAGCAAAAAGAAGATCGAGGCTGAGTACCCCAAAAGGAAATGCACCAAACGCTGGTTCAAAAAGATACACAGATCTGTATTCTACAACTGAACAGTTTCAAAGGACAAAGCAACAGATAGCTATCAGGCCCTCAGTACAACAGTACAACACAGCGAATACCAGCTCTGTTTGGTGTGTTCAGTGAGTGGGGCTGTACATCAGAATAGTCCCACCTTTTATACAATCCGAAACATGATGTCCACCCACTTGTAAGTTAATGAATCTCAGATCTAGGGTTCGTGCCGAGTTCACTTCTAATTTATGCATCTATACATTTACGAATTATCTTTAATACATTCTCTAACAAGTTACAATAGCAACAATGTGTCTTTGGATTTTGTGTTGACCCTTCGCACATATCTTGTACAATATAGTCAAACAAGTGTTCACATTAGATGCTCGAACAGTATTGTGCACAATATATGTTCATGGATTAGTATCGTTGGCACAGGTAATCCTCCATACACAGGTCAATGAAGGACAAGGTCTCAGTACATGACCCTAACATTTGGCCTGCGGGCAGTTTACACATTAACTTGTACACAGAGGTCGAGACGGCCATGTTACATTCAAAATGACACTGTCCACCATCTTAGAACACAGGGTGACTTTAGAGTGAGAATCTAAAATGGCGGATGAACCTAAAATGGCGGCTAACACAGATCTAAGGTCAGGACCTTGCAATGCGGATTTCTTCACAGAGCGACTTGGCATACGGCCAATATATATACACATACGATCTAGAGCAGTGGTCTTCAAACTTTTTTGGCCTGCGCCCCCTTGAGCAAAGTTGGGACAGGCCGGGCCCCCCCTGAGCAAAGTTTTGGGCAGGCCGGGCCCCGCCAAAAGTGCCAGATGGACAGTATGTAGAAATCGCTATAAACTTTTGCGTGCCATCACTGCACCCTACTCCCAGTACAGACCCTGAGCTCTCCCCACCCTACTCCCACCACTATCCCAGTGCTGCCGCCCATCCTGGTCCCACCATAGTCGCATAACACAAGCATACACACATCAATACACATTTAAATAAAAAATAAATCACCATAAACGTACATTCTGCAGGGGCCTGCGCGTGGTTGCTAAAATGCCCCGCTCCAGGTTGCTCTGCCCGTATGTGCGAGGAGGCGCAGGGGCACCCCCTCGCACATACATACATGCAGTGCCCCAGCCAGCATTTCCAATGAGCTATGCAAGGCTGGCGAAGCAAAACACCCCCAGCGTTACATGGCTCAGTGATCATGTGCGGCTGGGCAAATAAACTGTCAAAGGCAAACAGTGTTTCCCTTTGATAGTTCAGCCAGCCCTGGGGCACTCCCTCAGCTGGAAAAAGCAGCTGAGCGAGGGCTCACTGTTTTCACTGGGCTGGCTCCTCGGCTCCTACATAATGGGTGAGGTGGCCAGTGCGTGGACGCCCCTCACCCATTATGGATGAGCTGGCAGGCTTGGACTGGCCTATAGGGTGATGACTGTCCCAAAAATCCAAAATGCTAGTGTAGGCCTGTCAAAATGGGCCACTTTTTTGGCCAATGTGGGCCAGTTTGAGGAGTTACTTCAAGATGCAGCTAGTAGTTTTGACCATTGTTGCTGAATAAATATTCTTTAAATATCACAATTTGTTTACATTTGAACAAAAAACAACCCCTTGGGTACTATTCAAACAGTCTGTGACTAAAGGACTGAATATCCATTTGCAACATGCTGGGCTCTGGCGCCCCCCCTGGGGGGCGCGCCCCACAGTTTGAAGACCTATTGTACTGGCTATGAATACCTCGGGTAACAGGATCCCTAAATAACAAGTCCCCTGCCAATCCCTGGGTAACCATGGAAATGCTACATTACCGCAAACAAAGTAGACAGGTTCGCCTACATACAAAGTCTGTCTTCCCCAGTCAAATTTGCAACGTTGGCACAACCTTTAAAATCACCCATTGACCGAGTACCATTCCACTCTATACAGAAAGAAACTGAATCGGGACTATGATTAACAGTGTAGGAAGGAGGCGTGGCATCCTTATTGCCTATAGGAGACATTTTAAAATAAATCAAAGATTGAAAAGGACGAGGCAGTCTATCAGAAGGCCTAATAGAAGCAACGTTAGGCTTACTCCTAATTTGCAAAGAGTGAGCATCCCAAGGGAGTCAGAACACGTTTTTGAAACTGATTCAAATTTAGTCCCATCAAAGTTCCCTGAGATGCTGTTGTTCCAGCGACCAAAGAATAGTGCTCTAAGAGAAGCATAACATGCAGTTGTCAAAGGTAAAGGATGAATATACCAACTAGCCCCGTATCCCCATGTTGCAGTACATGTGAGCAGACCCAACAGTTGGACTTCTTAAAAATGGCATGTGTAGCATTCATGATAAGTAATAATGTGTTGTTATGATATCTCTGTCTATGCTGAGAGTCCCTAGGAGATAGAGTGTGCAGATGCACAAAAGGAGTAGAAACAGTAGGTACATTTTCAGTCGGCAACAAATTCTCAAGCGGATGTACTTCTTCTAGGTACCAGAAGCCTAAAACAATGACTATTATAAAACCAATTTACATTATCACAAAGCAGCAGTACGTTTTCGGGGCCCACATAGTTAAATGTTCGTTCCTGTAGCTGGTCGCACAGTCTTTTCCCTTTTCCATACGAGCGAAAGCGGTTGCAGGCATTGTAGTCTTCAAACGAAAAACACCAATGTTTTCAGCTGGCGACCTCCAGGCCGAGCGTCTTCTTAGTCCTTCCACAAACCCTAACCAACAGAATCCCCTTTCTTTCAAACAATTAATCGGGCCAAAAAGCAAGTCCTTGATGATTTTCTTCTTTTCCAAGCGCACAGCCGAACCATGCCGTAAGTCTATTTCCATGGACGCAGATCGTACCTTGCAATCCCTGGTACTGATTAATCCGCGAACAACGTGTCGTCACTTCCCACTGGAAGTGGCGAATGAACGGAAGTAAGGTTAGAGGCACAATTGGGGATCGCTTCTGGAAACAAAATGGTTGAAGAGTGTGGGGGTGGAATGGCTTTTTCCCCTGACCTCACAGGATCAGGGAGAATCCCCGACACACTTTCAATGCTAGTGACTGCTTCGGGATCGTTGGTTGCAGTACTGATGAGGGGTTCTGCTTCTTCTGTATTGTATGGCACTGGATGTGGAATTTTCTTGGTGTGTGTTGCATGGATCCAATTTTTCCGGCCTCACACTCGCACCGCCGTCTGTGTGACCAGTAGGACTTGAAAGGGCCCCCCGCCAATGAGGTGCAAGGCAAGACGATCGTTATAAGGATTTTACGAGGTCCCACTCCCCAGGTCGTATGCTGTGACCGGGGCCCTCGTATCGTACAGGTAAAGCCTCTCGCACCTGGTGATAAATCAAATACAAGTTTTTAATCAACTGGCTACAGTAATCTGAAAGAAGTACATTTTCGACATTTCTCAAAGAACGACATTTCGGAATGTTCCAGATATTAGCAGACCTCCCCATAACCACCTCAAAGGGAGAGAGACCAGTCTTAGTTTGAAGGGTTGTACGCATCGATAACAACATAATCGGTAAGGCGTCCGGCCATTTTAGTTTGGTGCCGGCACACGTCTTAGCGAGCTTGTTCTTGATGATGCCGTTGTGTTTTTCCACTAGTCCGCACTCTGAGCATGTCTGGCCAAATGGAATCGTTTATCGATCTGCAATCCCGCGCATATCTGCAGAATTACAGCAGCGATAAAATGTGGACCATTGTCCGACCAGATGACTCTTGGTAGCCCGAACCTGGGAAGTACTCTTTTAACATAGTCTTTGCAGTAGTCATGGCTGTAGCGTCTTTAACAGGAAAAGCCTCAACCCATTTGCTAAAAGCACAGATAACGACTAACACATACTTCAAATTATTACACCGTTCCATCTCAATAAAATCAAAGTGTATAACCTTGAAGGGGACAGAAGGTGGACCAAAACTTCCCCTAGGAGTTGCCGTTCCCTTTCCCACATTATGCTGTAAACAGATCATGCAGTCTTGAACAAAGTGTTCAGCTACCTTAGAGATTTTTTCATTTACCCATACTTTTTCCAACATTTTTGTGATTTTACGGGCACAAATATGTGTGGGACCATGAGCCATAACAACCACCATCATAATATACGCGTCAGGAAGTAGCCATTTCCCTTCAACTCTGTCCACCCAACACCCATCATCATCGAGTTTCCCCAAGCCCTCAGCCCATTTCTTAGACTCTTCTAATGTGGCGTCGGCTTGGATATCCTTTACGGAACCAATACCCTCATCCATTGTACAGGCATTTCTGGCTTCCCTCGAAGTATACATGTCTGACGAGAGATCAGCGGCAGTCTGTTTAGCTATCTGATCAGCAAAAGCGTTCCCTTTTCCTACATCATCTACAATCTTTTGATGCGCTGCACATTTTACGATAGCCAGCTGGGTAGGGGGTGCAAGCGCGGAGAGTAGCCATACTATCAGGGAGCCATGCTGCATCTTTGTACCATGTGAAGTTAAGAACCCTCTTTCTGACCAAAGTCTCCCAAAGTTGTGAACCACCCCAAAGGCATACTGACTGTCAGTGTATATATTCACGGTAAGCCCTTTGGAAAGTTTGCAAGCTCGGGTCAATGCTATAATCTCTGCGGCCTGCGCAGAGTTATGCGTGATTCACTTGGTTTCCACAATCGTGCTCAATGTAGTGATTGCATAAGCAGCTGTGGAAGTACCATCCGGAAGTTTGAAGCAGGAGCCATTGCAAAACAGCTCCCCTTGTGGACTGTTCAAAGGAGTATCTTTTAGATAAATTCTACCCTTTTTCTCTTGTTCGGTAGTGTAAAGGCAGTCATGTGACTCTTCGTCACTACAAGCAGTACCTTGCGGGAAAGGTAAGAGTTCAGCCGGATTAAGAACACAACACCTCTTAATTTGAATGTATGGCGCAAACAAGGTTAATTCATATCTCGTCAACTGTGCGGAAGTGAGGTGTTGCGTTTGAGTTCTGTTCAGTAGACATCTACAGAGTGAGGTACCATCAGGGTTAAAGCATGGCCTAGGACCATTCCCTCACTCTGTCTTACAGACGCATCAGCAGCAGCAACAGCTCGCAAACATCTTGGCAAAGCACATGCTACAGGATCAAGGGCAGAAGAAAAGTAACCGCACGGCCTATTCTTCCCACCATGTTCCTGCGTTAATACAGCCAAAGCACATCCATCACATTCATGCACAAACACTAAGTCCTTTTCATAATTTGGTGTGCCCAAAACCGGTGCCGAGCACAATGCAGTCTTTAGCAAATCAAATGCACGCTGGTGCTCTGTGTTCCACGGCAATGGCGAAGAAATGCCCTTCTTCGTCAGAGCCAATATCGGCTTAATCACTAGTGAAAAGTTGGGGATCCACTGTCAATAGTAAGAAGCCATTCCTATCAAGGCTCTAACTTATTTCTGTGTATTTGGGACAGACATGCTAGAAATTAGTTTTATCCGTTCAGGCGTCAATCTTCTTCCCTCCTTTGACAGGAGATAGCCTAAATAGGCGACCTCCTGGCAACAATATTGAAATTTTTTAAGCGAACCTTTATGTCCATGTTTAGCTAGGTGAATAAGCAACAACACAGTACCCTCTTTACAAGTGCCTTCTGAGTCGGCAGCTAAAAGCAAATCATCAACATATTGAAGCAGTGTACAAGTAGAGGGCAACTCAAGGGTATCGAGCTGTTCTTTCAAAGCCCTACTGTAAATGCTAGGACTTTCCGTGTAACCTTGTGGTGCACGGGTAAATGTGAAGGAGCGTCCCCCTAAGGTGAACGCGAACAAGTATCTACTGTCCTTGTGTATAGGAATACTAAAGAAAGCATTCTTTAGATCCTTAACACTAAAGTGAGTAGCTAAAGCCGGAATCGTAGTCAATATCATATTGACTACGGAAATATGATATTGGAATATTGGAAATTGTGCAGCGACGATCTTATTGATGGCACGCAAATCAATTATGAAACAAAAAGGAATTGCATTATCACCTTTTTTGTACACGGGCAAAATCGGACTATTGCACAAACTACCTGCAATTTCCTCAATCACCCCTCAATGCACAAAATCGGAGACAGTGCATTTCAAAGCTTGCTTACCATCGATCGAGATCTTATACTGAGGAATACGTGGCAGCTTTACTCCATGTTTCAAAAATATTTTAACAGGCTCAATTTGCAAAACACTGACATCATTGTCATCAATTGCCCACAAACACTCCGGAACATCACTAAATTCCGGCGGCAAAGGTCTAATCAAGAATTGAAAGACAGAAAGTTGCTGTGGTGAAATCGTCAAACGCACTCCATCAGAAGAACAATGAATTGCTGCATTTAATTCCTTCAACAGATTCAACCCCAGCAAATTCTCTCCACAATTGGAAGTCAAAAGGAATGGACAGTGGTCCGTAAAGGGACCCAAAGAAATGGGTACCGGCGAGGAAACCGGGCAGACAACTGGTGTGCCAGAAAACCCTACAGAAACGTTAGTTTGCCCTGACAGTGGAATGTTTGGAACCCGGGAATGATCAATGGAACACTTTTGTGCCCCTGTATCTATCAAGAATAGATGTTTCCTATTTCCCACTATCATTTCAACGTAGGGACCTTTCTGATTAACGGGAATAGGTGTCGGTTCCAAACCCTGCTTCGGGCAATCCTAACGGAACAGAATCTCGTCGATAGGGAGTTCTTCAGAGAGGTAAGCAGCAGAAGGATGGTCAAAAATGTTTCTAGTATTCACACTTGGTACCTGATTATCCTGTGAAAAAGGTTGCTGTGAATCTTGTGCAAATTGACCTCTACCAGGGCCCCCTACACCCGGGCGACCTCTGGATCGTCTACCCATATTCCCAAATGTGTTATTTGACCTCTGTCGGAGGATCGGGCATTGTGCACGCCAATGACCCTCTTGCCTACAATAGGCACACTGGTTGATGTTCACAGGACCCAAGGGCACATTTCCTTGTGGAACATGTTGACCTCTAAACTGTGAATTACCCCCCCCCCCCCTTGGCCTCTAGCAATTTGCTGTAACAATACTTTTGTCTTCAAATCACCTTTTCTCTTTTCGACTCTTTCCATTTCATTATTGACACGATTCTCATAGTACTGAGCCATGTGCAGTACTTCTAATTGAGACTTCGCTTGCCAAGCGCTTTCGGAAGATATGATTTGCGACTGGATGTCAGGCAGCAATCCACGCACGAATTTGTCTACAAATAATCTTTTCCCAAACTCTGTGCCCAAATCTTGTCCACTGAAATCTGAGAATACCTGTTCGAACCGATTAACGAACTCAGTAGCACCCTCAGACTTCCCTTGGACACAGGCGTTAAGCTTGTCCCAAATAATTTTCTTTTCGGGAATTATAGTTCTCAATTTCGCAACTATTCTGTCAGGCAAAGTTAGTATCACCAGAGGCGGCCTTTCGCCAGCTGGCTTTTCTCCATCGAGTCCAATTATGTTAGCCCATGTATCTCCTAACCCTGCTACATCGTCTATAGTTCTAACCTGTTTCCACAAATCTACGGGCATGAGTACTGGAAATAACAGATCAATATCACTCAAAGTGAATACTGAGGATTGCAAAACAGACTATTTCTTTATAGAACCCTGTTGGATTTTTCCTAATGTTGGGAACAGATTGTCTAATGGTGTTCACTTCCTGTCTTGAGAACGGGACGTGAACGAACCGTGACACATAATTTGCAGGAATATCCTGAGCTGGCGTACCTGCTACAGTGTTAGCAGGAATCTCTACTTTCGGGACAAATGTCAGAGGAACCTCTCTCATAGGCAACTCTGAACGCTTACTAAGCAACAGAGCTAAATCGAGCGGTAAAGCAGCCGAAGAAGTGTCAAATGAAAAAGCTCTCTTGTAAATACTCAATAACTCTGCGGGACAACAAATCTTTCTTTTTGCACACTCACCCTGTAGGTATTCTACCATTACCTGTATCACTTTCCTCTGCATTTCTGGTCTGTACTGATTATATGTGTCATATACTTCAACAGGAGTTATCGATGTGTCTGAGATCCATCTAATCGCGTCTGTCGTGCAGATTCGCATTTCCTCAGATATCGATTTACGACAAGGGAGGAACCGTTTCTGCACATACATAATGTCCAAACTGTCTTCATCCTCATTTTGTAACCTTTCCAACTCCTTTCTATACTCAAGTACCCTCTCAACATGCTCTTGTACTTTCTCTGCAGTGTCTCTAGAGAACGCTAAGGTGTTAAGATCCCTCAATCCTTGTGGGAGATCTGTATTGTTTAACATGTCCCACATTACACACAAATGAATCCCTAATCCCTCAATAAAAGCATTTATCTCAGGAAAATTGTCCATATTAGAAAGTGTGGCAAAAACATTAGCTTAATCACCCTTCTCCATACAATGCTTAGCCCACGCAATCAACTCATGTTTCTTCTCTGGAGGTACAGTATTACGAGTGACAACCCTTGATCCTGCTCCCTGATCTACTACAAGCGGTATAGAACCACTTGGAAGAGGGAGAGTAGTTCAACAGAAGTGCTATCACTGGTACGGAAGGCAAAAGTGGAGGAGCAGGTAGAGGAGCAGTTGGAGGAGCAGCGACAAAAGGAGGACCAACAACTGGAGGAGGAGGAACAGTAGGAGGAGCAGGAGGAGGCAAAGCAGCAGGAAGAGGGACATACGGAGGTGGCGCAGTGGCACCAGGCCTTCATTCATTTAACAATTTATCGATAAGTTCATCGGAAACATGAGTCTTTAGAAGGATACATTTTCTGGATAATAAGTGAGAAAGCCCTATCCATATTCCTAGCTGACTCAGACTGTTTATCTTGGTCATATAACAAAGCTTTTTTGGCGTTCGTCTTATGACGGTGCGCATGATTTCTCTACTCTTAAGCTGCTGTAAAGCTTCTTTCTTCCAATTCTGTAACACATCAAATGCTGCAGGTCTAGCCTTTTTCTTTAATAATATTGATTCTAAATACTCAATACGAGGGATTTCAAAACTACCATTGGTTGGCCACTGAAGTTCGGAAGCATGTCTAGTTTGCCTGTGCCAAATATCATTAAACACTATACTACCAATGCCATGCTTGCAGTACATAGTACAAGCCGGTGACTCCTCCTGTGGCGCTGGACGGCTAAATTCCAAAGATTGTCTGTCACTGCGGAATAACGCCATGAAGCAGCCAGACAATTTCCCAGGCATATCAGAATACTGGTGTTACCTGGTCAATAATTGTACTTGCAAGCACAATGCCCCAAAACAAATGATCAGGATACTTAAGAATCGGGTCACGACTCACCTGATCAAGCCTAAGGAAGTCTGATCAGATTTCAAAGTTTTTCTAACGAAGTTTACCTTGTGTTTGGTGATTTCAGCAAATCTGCCCGCCTCGATAAGTGGACCCTCGTCAAGATGCCGACTCGGACCGCGTGCTCACCGTCCAGGGATCGGGCCGTGCAGCGCTGCTGAGGTGTTGCTTCTCATTCAGGAAAGGGGCCCCTTTTACACCGTCCGATCCCGGTCCGAGAGCCGCGTCAACCGTCAATGAGCTGGCATCAATCTTGAGGGTCCCTATTCGGGCGCAATCTGTGAAAGCAAAAAGAAGATATTGAGGCTGAGTACCTGAAAAGGAAATACACCAAAAGAGGGTTCAAAAGATACACAGATCTTTATTCTACAACTGAACAGTTTCAAAGGACAAAGCAACAGATAGCTTTCAGGCCCTCAGTACAACACAAAGCGAATATCAGCTCTGTTCGGTGTGTTCAGGGAGTGGGGCTGTACATCAGAATAGTCGCACCTTTTATACAATCCGAAACATGATGTCCAACCCACTTGTAAGTTAATGAATCTCAGATCTAAGGTTCATGCAGAGTTCACTTCTAATTTATGCATCTATACATTTACAAATTATCCTTAATACATTCTCCAACAAGTTACAATAGCAACAATGTGTCTTTGGATTTCATGTTGAGCCTTCGCACATATATTGTACAATATAGTCAAACAAGTGTTCACATTAGATGCTCGAACAGTATTGTGCACAATATATGTTCATGGATTAGTATCGTTGGCACAGGTAATCCTCTATACACAGGTCAACGAAGGACAAGGTGTCAGTACATGACCCTAACATTTGGCCTGTGGGCAGTTTACACATTAACTTGTACACAGAGGTCGAGACGGCCATGTTACATTCAAAAGGACACTGTCCACCATCTTAGAACACAGGGTGACTTTAGAGTGAGAATCTAAAATGTCGGATGAACCTAAAATGGCAGCTAACACAGATCTAAGGGAAGACCTTGCAACATGGATTTCTTCGCAGAGCGACTTGGCCTAGGCCAATATATATACACATACGATCTAGAGGGTATAATATGATTTCCTGTTCGACAAGTGGACCAATTACAACCTCAAAAAGGCTGACGCCACCAATGACATCATGACATAGATCCGTTAGACATGAACCATATAGGCATCCATGCACAAAGCTAGACAAACATGATAGTTTATTGCAGATAAACACGAAGCAAATGCTTATGACTCACATAGTTAGAGGACTGACACACACGTATATATCCTTTAATAAGAGGAAACAGCAAGACGCCTAAGACTACATATACCTAGCTTGCTCATGTTTAACAGCGACTTATATTGATGGCCATAACAACAAAGATGGAAGCCATAGGTGCACTGAAGTGAACAGGAAAGGCTGACAGACTGATCCAGGTGAAGCACACAGACAGGCTTCCAGCGCAGACAATGTGCACAGCCTTGCCAAGGACGAGTAGAGATGGAAGGTTTCAAGTTAGCCAAGGCGATAAAGCACCTGCAAGGGATGCAGCATAAAATCCTCAATTAAAGCAGAAGGGATCATTTTGTGGTCTCTACACACATGACCTGAGAGCGCAGGACAGAGCCTGTTCATTCGAGGTGGGTGGAGGAAAAGTGTTCCGATCGAATCGAAGGTGGAAAGACACAACCATTGTACAGGTTCAAAGCCGAATGTTCTGTCTCGGGGCATAGGCGATCAGAGATGGTAACATGTTGGGAACATGCAGTACCTTTGAGATCATCCCCAACCTTGTAGAGTTTTATTTGGCCTGGTAGCTGTCCAAGGTCCCAAGGCTGCGAATACCTGTTGTGTCCAATCCACCTTTCACGTTAAGCACACTATATTGCACAGGCCAATTATTTTTGTACTAACGTGCAACTTTGTATTTTTGACATTTAGAGGTGATCCTAGGAGGAGCCACCAGATATGGTGATCTAATGACCAGACTAACCCATCTAGATTACATATATAGTTTTCCTCGACTAGACCAATACCCTTTCCTGTTGAGTCTTCCGTTCTTGCAGCGGGGGATTTGTTGGGCCCAAGTAACCTCTTGCTGGTAATCAGGGTAGCTGCTAAGAGTGTCCCTACAGCTCCTTTACAACCTCCTCTCAGCCAATTAAAGTGCTCAGCCTGCAGTGAATAATTACTGATGTTGACAGTGTTTCAAACATTCAAACTCCGGAAACATAAGGAAAGAGAAAGTATTTCTCTTCAGTCAAAACGCTAAAATGCAACTACCCAGCAAGATTGATTTCAAATAAACACTCGCTCTCTTGGAGGATTTTCTTTTCTTTACTGTACCTGCAACTCAAAAAAGCAATATCCAATTTAACACACCTGAGTCGAAGTAGAAACATGTACACGTAATGCATGCACATGTTAAAACCTTTCCAGTTCAATCAAGTTTAAAATTAAAATGCATTGTTATTTAACCCCTTAAGTGTGGAGGATGAGATAGCTCGTCCTCTGCACTCTGGTCTCTGGGGGGGTAGGGGAGGTTGTGCGCTGCTGGCCCCAACCCCCAGGCTGTGAAGGGGAAGAGCTCCTCTTCCGTGCCTGGGGGTCGGGGTGCAGCAGTGATGATGTTGGCTCGATGGAAAGGGGAGAGATTCCCCTTTCTAATGACCCCTAACTCGAGGACATTGCTGGTCGAGAATCGGATCATTCCATCCTTGACCACCAATAACCACCAGGACATTGATTTTGGAGGTGCCCCCCCCCCAAACAGGCCAAACAGCACCCCACCCCACCAAAGAAAAAGGCAAATAAAAAAAGAAATTGCCAAAAAGGCACACTTGGGGGCATTAGGGGACTCAGCATATGCCTGTGGGCCAGCCCCACAGATAACCCCCCAGGGAGGGGCAGATTCTAACTGCTTCCCTGGAGGGGTGGGCAGAATTGAGGGTCTCCCCCCATTTTGCCACCCCAGGGAAGCAGCAAGGACCACTAGACCACCAGGGATTTATCTTGGGAGGATGGGAGGCCAGGCTAATCAGCCCCCCACCCCACCCCTAGAAAATCCCAACTAGGTGGCATAATGTTTTGCCTTCTTTGGGGGCAAATTGGGGCAGCTTTGCACCGATTTGCCCCCAAGGAAGGCAAAACAACATTACTTCCGCATACAGTGGAATGCTTTGAGTTATCAGGGGGCTGGCTCCATACCTGTAGGGCCAGCCACCTCAGGAATCCCCCCATGGAGGGGCAGATTCTTTCTGCTTCCCTGGGGGCGGGCAAAATTGAGGATCTGGTCCCATTTTGACAACTCTGGGAAGCAGTAAGGAGCACTAACCCATGAGGGAAAAGATTTTAGGGTTGGGGGCTGTTTCGCCCGTTTCCCGTCACAGTACCCCCAGCCGTGCTGGATCTTTAGCCAGGCCACGTTAGAGCTTTTCTATACAGGGAGGGATATGGACCCTGTGGGGGCACCCTCGGACCACTACTGGGCTGTGGGGCGGTCGACCCACCGGCGAGGAAGATGCCCCAAGGCCCGGGCAGCCCCCTCAACCGTCCAAGAGCTCTGGCTGGGCTGCGCTACAGCTTTTCCCTCCAGGGAGGGATAAGCTGCGCTACAGCTTTTCCCTCCAGGGAGGGATGGGGACCCTGTTGGGGCTCCCTGGGACCACTGCTGGGCTTTGAAACGGTCGACCCACATGGGAGACAGGCGCCCAAGGCCGGTGGCAGCACCCCCGGCCGTCCTGGAGCTCTAGCTTGACTGCATTACAGCTTTTTCTGACGGGGAGGGATGGGAACCATGCTGGGACATCCCATGACCCCTGCTGGGCTGGGGGGAGGGGTGGTCGATCCACATGCGAGGCAGAAGCCTAGGTCCAGGGGCAGCACGCCTGGGCATACAAGAGCTCTGCCTGGGCTGAGTTACAGTTTTTCCCTCTGGGAAGGGATGTGGACCCTGCCGGGGCCACCTGCAACCACCGCTGCGGTCGACCCATCTGCGAGACAGACGCCCAAGGCCGGGGGCAGCACACCTGGTTGTCCTAGAGATCCGGCTGGGCTGCAGTACAGCTTTTCCCTCTGGGGAAGGACGGGGTCCCTGCCACTTCGTCCGATGACCGTCGCTGCATTGGGCGGCAGCCTACCCACGTGAAAGTCAGATGCCCCAGGCCAGGGGTAGCACCCCCAGCTGTCCTAGAGCTTTGGCTGGGCTGCATTACAGCTTTTCCCACATGGGAGGGATTGTGTCCCTGCCGGCGCTCCCTGGGATAGCTGCTTGTCTTGGGGACGGTAGACCCACATTGGGGACAGGCACCCTAGGCCAGCACACCCGGCCATCCTGGAGCTGTGGCTGAGCTGCGTTACAGCTTTTCCCCACAGGGAGGAATGGGGACCCTGTCGGGGCTCCCTTGGATCGCCGCTGGACTTGGGGACGGTCGACCTACATTGGAGACAGGCGCATAAAGCTGGGGACATCACCCCCGACCATCCTGGAGCTCTGGCCGTGCTGTGGTATAGCTTTTTGCTATGGGAAGGGATGGTGACCATGCTGGGGCTCCCTGGGACTGCCACTGAACTTGGGGATGGTGGACCCTTTTTCTTTTCCGTCCGGGTAAGCACACCCAAGCATGTGAGGTACCGTTTTCATTGGGCCACCTGTGGAAAAGCGGAAGGTAGGAACTTATGTTGTTGACGCCGTGTTTCAGTGGTTTCCTGGTGGCAAATGTCTGAAAATGTAGGTTTTTCCCTGCATGTTGGACTTTGCCGGGCCTTGTGGGTACTAAAATATAGGGCGATTTGCGCAAGTCAGACCTCTTGGGATTTCGACTGGTGTCTTCCTTCCAGCAATGCGTGGGGTTCCCGGTTTTCCTTGGTGGCTGCAACGGCCCAGGCCTGAATCTGTGGGTTGTCCACAAAGCCAAATACACTCTTCCGCAGGCCATTTGATGTACCAGTGGTTTAGCCTTTTCCCTTTACGCCCAGGTAAGTGCACCCACACATGTGAGGTACCGTTTTCATCGGCACACCTGTGGGAACATGGCAAGGTAGGACTTTTTTTTCCAGCGTGCTTCAGTGGTTTCCTAGTGCCAAATGTCTGAAAATTGTGGTTTTCCTACAATTTAGACTTCTTATGGGTAATAAATTCTAGGGCAATTTGTGCAAGTCAGACCTATTTGGATTCCCACGGGTGTCTACTTTTCAGAAAGGCATGGGGTTCCCTGTTTTCCTTGGTGGCTGCGACACCCCAGGCCCAAATCTGTGGGTTGTCCACAAAGCCAAATCCAGTCTTCCCCAGGGCGTTTCATATCCCAGTGGTTTAGCCGTTTCTCTTTGCGCCCAGATCAGTGCACCCACAATCTGAGGTACTGTTTTCGTCGGGACACATGTGGGAACGTGGGAAGGTAGGACGTGTTGTTTGTGGCTTGTTTTGTTGGTTTCCTGGTGGCAAAAGTCGGAAAATTGTCTTTATTTCCCTACATTTTGGACTTCGCTGGGCCTTGTATGTAGTGCATTCTAGGGAGATTTGCGCAAGTCAGACCTCTTTGGATTCCCACATGTATCTTATTTTCAGAAATGCATGGGGTTCCCTGTTTTCCTTGGTACGAGCAGTATGCTCCATCCATGCCCCCTGCCTCCTCCCCTCGCGTCTAGCGGATCAACTGCAAGCTAAGCCCATCGTGCCACGGAAAAAGCCCCAGATTCATTTTTCTTGCTTAATTGCATAGAGGCTGTATTGCAGAATATTAATTCTGCTTCCTGCATTAATTTTTGAGGCGCACGCAAAAAGCGTGCGAAATACGACCTTCATGATTTGATTGGGCAACAGTGTGTCTGCTTCAAGCAGATTATTCATCCTGCTGATACTGTTGCCCTAAAGTAACTTTTTCTGTGAATTGCCACCTGCATCCCCTTTGTTCTGCTATTAAGCCGGTCAAGTGGCATAGCGAGTAGAGCGCTCGCTTTGACATCCGAGCAGAGCCTGCTAACGCAGGTTCGAATCCCGGCAGGGCCAAACTCAGCCTTTCTTCCTTCCGTGGTCGATAAATGAGCACCACACACTGTGGGTAATAATAAGCAGTGCTCACATACCCAAGGGTTCGTAGCGCTATATAAATGCCAAATTATTGTACAAGATGGCCGCTACGCCACCTCCTGATGGAATCCTGTCCTTTGGCCGTGACCTGGCTCCTGCAATTGGCCACTGAAATCCTTCTTTATCCTATCGGGCACACCGGGAGGCGGGAGCTGGCACCAGCATTGAAGGCCCACTTCTAAGGCCCTGTCAGTGCCTGGATGTGCACCGGACCCAACTTCCTGGAACCATTCAGTCAATATGCTGTCAAAAACATATTCAGACCCAACATTGCACCTGACTGTTTCTTCCCAACACGTACCATCAAGTGGGCTCAGTAGCTGCCTCAGCCTCACAGAATCTCTCCTCTCCCCTCCAAGTTGTCAACTTCGATAATGGACCATGCTCAACTTTCTTCTTTGCCTGCACCCATTGTGACTTACTTCACCATTCACTCTTTTGCTGCTCCTCTGGGGCCCTTCAAAAGTCTGTTTGTATGAAAATCTTTCTTAGCTGTGCCCCCTTTCTGCTTAGAAAGTGCCTGTTTGTATGAAAATAGTTTTTAGCTGTGCCCCTTTCTGCTTAGGAAGTGCCTGTTTGTATGAAAATAGTTTTTAGCTGTGCCCCCTTTCTGCTAAGGAAGTGCCTGTTTGTATGAAAATCGTTTTAGCTGTGTCCCCTTTCTGCTTAGGAAGTGCCTGTTTGTATGAAAACCCCTCCTTGACACCCTCCGTTCCCTACACTCATTGGGGGTCATTCCGAGGTTGGAGGTAAGTAACGGTCCTTACCGGCATGGTGCAAATAGCGTGTCCGTGTAGTCAGTAGCCCGCTAATAGAGGGCTATTACGACTTCGCGGGCACAAGCTTTGCGCCATGCCGGTAAGGGCATTACCGCCATGCCGTTAAAGGCACGAAAAATGCCCTTTGCGGCATCATGCATAGCGCAGATTGCACTACTGGCATGAACCAATGCGCATTAGCGGTGACCGCTAATAGCGGTCACCGCTAATAATGGTCACCGTAAATAAGCAGAACCGGAAGTAGCGTCATCGCACAGGAACGAGAAGGAGCACGGCGGCCATCTTTAAAAACACAATCCATTGCCATCCTCAGCATACAGGACCTGTGGGAGTCTGCTGTTTGTTTAAAATCCTTCATCTAACACACCACAAATGCCCAAGGCCCTTAAGAAGGGAGCCGCCCGCCAGCGCAAGGAGCGCTTCAACGAAGACGAGTTGGAGAGGCTAGCTGAGACCCTGCAGGAACATGCTGAGAGTGTGTTCTCTAACAGCATGAAGAGGGAGGCCATCATTAAAAAAAAGAGATCTGGGCACTTGTGGCGCAGAAAGTGAGTGCAGTTGGGAACACCCCACGCACCACAAAAGACTGCAGGAAGCGCTGGGACGACTTGCGGCTGTGAGTAAGGAACATACTCTCCGTCAACAGGAGCCAGGCAATGGCAACAGGTGGAGGTGTCAGCTCCCCCATCAAGCTGACCCCATGGGAGGACATCTGCACCAGCATGATTGGCATTGAGGCGATAGAAGGTGTCGGTGACATGGAGTGTGGTGCCACAACATCGGCGGATGGAGGTGAGTGTTCTAAGAAAACACTGTAATGCAGAGTCTGATGAAAGTCAACCAATATGTCCGTCCAAAGAGGCAATCCATGGCCCAACACACACACACTCCCAGCAAAGTTGCCGGACGCATCACAGACACATGCAGATGCCTGCAGCAAGGCAATGCGGTACCTGACACATACCACACAAAATGGAAATGCCATATGTCACACAGCATGCAGGCCCCAACAAATATGCATGTAACATAGCATAGGTCTTGGCCAACATGAGTGACCCCAACGTATGCCTGCATAACCCACCCATGTATCAAACAACGTGATCATCCAAACTCAAATGCCTATTACCCTCAATTGGGTGGATGATAAATTGTCCAAATGTATGTATGATGCCTATCAAAAGATCACTCATGCCGTCCCTCTCTTCGACCCCCACAGGCTCTGACCATGACAGCGATGCCCAGGACTCAACCCCCGCGAAAACCACACCCCGGAAGAGGTCCCAGGATGAGGCCAACTGGCCTTCCACCTCAAAGGGCCAACCCAAGGGCCGCCGTGCACCACCGTGAAGACACCCCAGGTTGCCAGTGCACCAGTGCTGCCAAGGGCCGTAGAGGCAGAAGCGCCAACACCTATTGCACAGGCAGAGGAAACAGCCGAGGCACCACACCCGGAGGAGTCAAGTTTGGCTGGGGAGGTGGCAGCCACAGCACCCCAGGCTGTGGAGGAGGCACAGGATGAGGCATGGGTGCCCGTGGAGGACGATTCCTCAGAACTGCCCCACACGCCCAGCCAACAGGCACCCCCCCAAATCTCATCCCTTGAGATAGACCACGCCACCACCCCGGAGCAGTCTAGGCAGGAGTTAATTGAAGGGCCCTTTAGTCCAATAGTGATGAGTAGTGAGGCTGAGCAAGGCACCCAGGAACTGTCCACCTCCACAGGTGCACCCGCAGGGCTGCTATGTGCTGAGCAGCTGACTGCCCTTGTGCATCAGTTCGTGGAGGACAACGCACAGGCAAGTCAAGAGTGGCGGGAGAACATCGCCTCTCTAGTCAGGACCATCTCAGACAACACCGCCTCCATGAGCAAGATATTTGTGGAGTACACTAGCCGCCTCTGCGAGGAGGTATCCACCCTGCGGCAGGTACTAAGCCGCATAGCCGATGGCATGGAGTCAGGGCATCCGGCAACCGAATTTGAGCAGGCAGCCACACCATTCTCTCTCGTCTAGGTCCACCCAGACGAGCCAGCTACGCAGGTCATCATGCACCCTGCGCCGGCCAGACATGCCGCCACCAGGTCCAGGGAGTGCTAATTAATATTCTGGGCAGCCTGATGTAGGCATTAGAGACTTGATGGGACATGTGTGGGGGAGTTGTGTGGGTGGGGGAGGGGGTTGAGGGTGTGTGGGAGAGTTGTGGGGGGAGGGAGTGGGGTGAGGGTGCGTGGGGGAGTTGTGGGGGAAGCTGGAGGGGGGTGAGGGTGTGTGGGGGATCTGTGGGGGGAGAGGAAGGGGGGTGAGGGTGGTGGAGGGTTATTGCATCGTTTTCATTGTTAAATTCAATACACCTGTTGTGTCAAAAGCAAGACCTGAGTGGACATTCATCATTGTGCATGTGTCATTTATTCCTATACAGTGCATAGTGTGCATGTACGCCCACACCCAGTGCCCTCTGTCAAACTATCATGTCACCCTCTGCAGCCATGTGTGTCAGTAATATTGTGCAATCACTGACTGACGCACAGCACGTCCCTCCTGTGCATCGGTACCGCAATGATGTGCAGCCACTGCTTCTTCATCCCCTTCATCATCACCAGGTGGTTGCAGGTCAATGTCAGGGGGCAGGGGCACGTTGCGTCAGATACATATGCCGCCAGATTATCGTTGGCCACATGCACATGTCCCTGGATGTATGCACGCCATTTTTAGAGCGTCCATGTGTCCTGTGCCATGGAAAATTGTTGTGGGTTGCAACTTCAAGATGATAGATGGTGTGCTCTGCCGTGTTGTTGCTCATGCATTGTGTAGGCATACAGCTGTGTCCGTGTCCATTTAGTGATGTGTAGCATTATGTAGGATTTTCTGATGGGGAGCGTTGGCAGAAGGCTCTGCAATGTTAGGCATTCTGTGCTGATGTTTGCCATGGTGACATTCGCCATTCCTGTGGTTGATCCGGGTTATCGGGCACAACAATGTGTGATGATCTTGCTTGCGTCGCCTGCCATCTGCACCTGGTTGGAGTGTTATTGCTTGCGATTACGCTAAACCACTTCCACTGCTTGGAGGCCACCTTTTGTTCTATCACTAAATCTCACCGGAAGAAACTTAAGAAAGACATACTTTGCTCCAACCCAGCCCTTCCTATTGCAGAAACCTATGTCATGGCTTTATCCAGATAGACTCTCACAGGCATCCTCTTTGTCGTTCCCTCACTCAACCTATGGCCCCGGTACATGGTCGCCTTTCTCTCTCCTATTGCCTCTTATCCCATTAATGATGGCACCCGCTGGGAGGTCCTCCTCGACCTCTTCGCCATTTACAGGGTTATCATCAATGTCCATCTGAATGAAATCGTCATGGTTCGGGGTCCTCAACCCAACCTTCTTCTCTTTGACAGGCTCCTACCTTGTCTCTCAAACCTTACCTCTCTCCCCTACTGTGCATTCTTCCTCCTCTGCACAGGCTCCCTTGCCTGCTGTACCTTCCTCCTCATCTGCACAGGCTCCCTTGCCTGCTGTGCCTTCCTCCTCATCTGCACAGGCTCCCTTGCCCGCTGTGCCTTCCTCCTCCTCTGCACAGGCTACCTTGCCTGATGTGCCTTCCTCCTCCTTGGCACATGCACCCTGGCCTTGCCTCACTGTCCCGGCACCCTTGTTGGCCTTGGCTCCTTCGACATCCTCCACAATTCCTCTGGCTCTCCTGCCACCCTCGGGGGGGACAACAGTCCCACGTGCCCCAAACCCCTCGGAAGACCCTCAAAGATGGCAAGCTGCTGAATATTGCAATGCTAAACTCTCGCTCTGCCGTCAAACACTGGTCTGACATCTGCAACCTCCTTGAATGCATGGATCTTGATGTGCTCGTCATCACAGAGACATGGTTCAAGGACAGCTCTGTCAAGTGCTTTGACACACTCCTCCCCGAAGGATACAAAATGCTCAGGCCCAAGGTGTCAGGAGGGGGAGTGGCATTGATCTTCCTAGAATGGATACCTGTGTCTTTCGAATGCGTTGTCTGCAGGCTCTCGCTCTCTCCTAAATCCTAACTCCTTATGTCCACAAGACAATCAACTCTCTTCCTCTCGGAATGGGCTGACCTAATCTCCTCTCAACTCCTCCTGCTGTGTGACCTCAGCATCCATCTGGACTCTCCCGACTCCTCAGGACCTTACCGCAACCTATGCGATTCCCTCTCCCTCTCTTTCTTACCTTCTGGGTCCACGCACACAGCAGGCTACACTTTGGATTCTCTCATTTCTTCTGACATCCATCTATCTATCCCTCTCTCTCTTGGACAGACCACTCTATTCTCTCTTCACACTTGGAGCTCTCCTCTCTTCTTGCATCTGCACACCCGACGCGGCCACTCAGATTCAAAGTCACCAGACCCATGAAAAGAGTGACAGTGGCTGCCTTTGCCTCCACCTAATCCCTGCCTCCTACTTTGTCAGCCGACTCCCACAGCCCTCGCCAACTTCAATCTCTCTATCTCCAACACCCATGACACTCTTGCCCCTGTCATGCAGGTACAACTGAAGCCTTCCAAAAAGTGCAACTCTTGGTACGACTGATCTGGCTGCCCTCGAACGCAAGTGTAGGGTAGCTGAGCAGAAATGGAATCCATAAGGCAGACCCTCTGACAAACTGGCCTGCTGCCTCCTTCAAAGGCAATATTAACTCTGCATCCACACCAAGAAAAAAGTCTTTATTCAAGCCTACATCTCTATGGCATCAAACAACACAGCCAAACTTTTCAAAGTCTGTAAGGAACTGGCCAATCCTGCAGCAGCCTCCTCTTCCGTCATACCCACCCAGGACCTCTGCTTGGGTCTTGCTTCTCACTTCATCGCAAAAACCCATGACATCCTTTCCTCTCTCACTTCCAAACCACATCATACACCAACACCCCTGGAGCCTCCCTTGGCCCTTCCACTACATCTCCTCTCTTCTCTCGCTCCCATCACACCTGACGAGGTCCCCAGACAAGACCGCGTCTCATCCAAACAGGTGAACCCCTGCACCTCCAAAACCATTAATGACAACATTGTCTCTCTCGCTCCAGCCTTGGCTGATTTCTGCAATCTCTTTTGCCACAGGGGTTTTCCCAACTTCTCTCAAGCACTACTTTGGGCACCCTCTGCTTAAGAAACCCTCAGCAGATCCCCTCCATTCCGGAAAACTACTGCCTCATCTCCATCACCCCTTTCCTGGGCAAACTCCTGGAGAAGCTGGCTATCTCTCACCCTCCACACTGAATCAGCTGGTTGCCTCCATGACCATCAGTCTGGCTTTAGAGCATCCAGAGGCACGGAAACTGCTCTTCTGAACACCTGTGAAGACCTACTCTCAAATCTTGACACTAACGCTCCCTCTGGACTCATTCTTCTTGACCTCTCCTCTGCCTTTGACACAGTAAACCACAACATCCTGATTGCACGCCTCAGTGACACCCAGGAATCAAAGGTCAGGGTCGGCGTTGTTAACCTCCTTCCTTTCCGACCGCCCATCCCAGGTAGAACTTGGGTCCTTTTTCTCTACTATCACTTTCAATCTGCAGCAACCCCCAGGGTTCTAACCTACACCCGGTTCTTCAATGTCTACATGGCTGCCCTGGCAAGTGTGATTGCCAGCTTCACATCTAACTTCCAGTATTAAGCGGATTACACGCAACTCTCCTTCAGGCTGCCCTCAGCCACCTCCTCTACCTCGCTCATATCTGACTGTCTATCCGCAAATCAGTCATATTGTGCTGCAAACCTCGGTCTCAACTCCAGTAAGACTGAGATCATTCGCACTGGGACTCCTGCTCCCGTTTTCCCCCTCTCACTCTGCCCGGCCGTCCTTGGCACTGTGCCCGCACCCACCTGCGAGGCAAAAAACCTTGGGGTCATCTTCAATTCCACTCGCTCTTTCTCCACACACATTTCGCACATCTCTAAAAAGTCCAACTACCAGCTGCACCTCCTCACAGGTACTCTTCCTTTTATCACTTTCCCCCAGAGGCTAACTGTCTACAGAGCCCTGGTTCTCTCAAGGCTGGACTACTGCAACAGCCTCTTTCTCAACCTCCCCGCCTCTGCTTTGCGCCCTCTGCAATTCATCCAGAACAGAACAGAAAGACTTATGCTTGGCCTCAAGACCAGGGACTGCATCTCTCTGGCGCTGAAATCCCTCCACTGGCTCCCTGTGGCTGCAAGGATCAAGTTCAAGGCCCTCTGCATTATCCACAAGGCTTTCTGGGGCCAGGGACCCACCTATCTGCATCAATGCCATCCTAAATACTTTCCCTCCTGAGCCCTCCGCTCATCTACCTCCAAACTTCTGCGAGTGAGCCGTTCTCTAAGCAGAGATTTGGAGGGAGATCTTTATCCTTAGCAGGGGCCTCCCTCTGGAATAGCCTCCCTGCCAACCTCTGTCTTGAGCCTGATCTCCTTAAGTTCTTGAAACTCTTTAAGACATTCCTCTTCCTTCTCTCTCCCTCTGCCCTGCTAACCTCTCTCACCGATCTATCCCTCTCTCCCTCCCTTTCCACACAGCATGCGACTGACCGCCGGGCGTACCTCAGAGTCTCACAGGTCCCTGTCACCTTCACCAGTCCTCCAGTACTTGCCTTAGGGCCTGCACTTTTCCCATTGCTACTGCACTTGGTCAAAGACCCATGAGAACGGCCTCTATCAGCACTTACCAGTTTCTGACTAACTGGGCGCACTTGTTCCCCCCCAGCACTTGCCCCCCCTCCCCTCTCAAGTACCTTCTGTGCACTTGCACGATCTGAACGTACACTGCCTCGAAGATGGTCTATCATTTCTTCCCTGGCTCCCCTCTTGCATGGTTGCGCCTATGCTCTTGGAAAAACTGCAGAATCGTTGTCAGACCTATTTGCAGTTATCTACACTGTTAATTGTATTTATGCACTCACTCTGCATGGGCAGACTTTCAAGGGCTCTGAATGACTGTTGTTTTTCTCCCCTTGCCCCCCCCTTGAGCGCTTTGAAACACTTGCATTGTGTATAGGCGCTATACAAATAAACATTATCATACCACCCCTGGCCCAAAACTGTAGGTTGTCCGCAAAGCCAAATCCAGTCTTCCCCAGGGCGTTTAATGTACTAGTGGTTTAGCATTTTCCCTTTGCACCCAGGTCAGTGCACCCAGACATGTGAGGTGACGTTTTCGTCGGGACACCTGTAGAAACATGGGAAGGTAGGACAAGTGTTGTTGACGGCCTGTTTCAGTGGTTTCTTGGTGGCAAATTTTCCCCTACATCAGCCGGGCATTGTGGGTGATAAAATCTAGGGCGATTCGCGCAAGTCAGAACACTTTGGATTCCCACAGGTGTCTTCTTTTCAGAAAGGCATGGGGTTCCCTGTTTTCCTTGGTGGCTGCGAGACCCCAAGCCCAAATCTGTGGATTGTCCCCAAGACCACATAAAGTAAAAATGTGGTCTGTCCAGGCCCTTTTGTGTATTGGTGGTTTAGCCTTTTCCCTTTGCGCCCAGGTAAGTGCATCCACACATGTGAGGTACAGTTTTCATCCGGACACCTGTGGAAATGTGGGAAGGTAGGACATGTGTTGTTGCCAGCGTATTTCGGTGGTTTCCTGCTGGCAAATGTCTGGAAATTGTGTCTTTTCCCTACATTTCGGACTTTGCCGGGCCTTGTGTGTCAAAATCTAGGGCGACTTGTGCAAGTCAGACCTCTTTGGATTCCCACGGATGTATTCTTTACAGAAATACATGGGGTTCCCCGTTTTCCTTGGTGGCTGTGACACCCCAGGCCCAAATCTTGTCCACCAAGCCAAATTAAGTCTTCCCCAGGGTGTTTGATGTACCAGCGCTTTACCTTTTTCCTTTGCGCCCAGGTCAGTGCCCCCACACATGTGAGGTACCATTTCTATCGGGGCACCTGTGGGAAGGTAGGACATTTGTTGTTTTCTCTTGGTTTTGATAACATTTTCATACATTTCTTATTGCACTTTGTTTCACAATCTTTTCATTTCCCAAATGTGACCTACATTTAGTGACTGCTTTAGGCATGGTACGCTTTTGTAACCTATCCTTCAAAAGGTCTGCCGGTGCTCTGTCAAAACATTTATGCTTGCCATTCTTCACCACATTTGTTTTCCTTATTTTCAAATGCTAAGTACGTCTGTTTAGGCAATCAGCATATAAATCATGTGTACCATGGCTCAGTTTTTGGCTCGTGGTATTGTGTGTTTTCTGAAACATTACGAAAAATGTGTGATTTCCTAACTAGAAGAGTCAGGGGAATGTAGCGGTGCATTGCTTTTCTCAATATTCACATAAGCCATTACCTTACAACTGCAAACACGTCCAGCACATACTATTTTTTCCTGTCACTTTTCACATTTTTTCCCAAACTATGGGAATTTTAGGTACATAGTTGTTGCCTGACCTGCGCAAATGACCCCTTCCTGAATTTGGAATTGTGTCTACTTTTCAAAAATGTATGCTTTTCTGTGTGCCCATTGAGCTTTCCTACCCTCCTCTTCCAATCCGTCCAAGCATGTCCTATTAAAAAAAAGGGAAGAATCGCCTACCTCTCACAAAAAACGATTGTAACCTTATGAAAAATATGTTTTTTGTTTCCACTCAACCGGCTCTTGAAAGCTTGGAAAAAGGTGAATTCAGAACTGCAAAGCATTTGTTCCTAGCTCTTACAGGGTAAAAAAACACAGGCTTCCTCGTCCATCATTTTATTGGCATCGTCTGAGAAAATAAATGTTGTCACGTTTGTTACTTTCTCACACCGTCCTATAGCAAACGACTAATTCTTGGTGGTGTTATGACCGCCTACATGTAGGAATAAAAGGGTGCAAATTTGCCAGGATATCTATTCTAACAAGAAAGTTACAAGGGATTGACAGGGTAATTCATAGAATTTCGCACAAAAGTGGCACACGCGGCTGGCGCACAGTGTCACCGTGCGATACACTGCGCCAGCCGCGTGCGATAAAATCCATTTCATCGCACAGCGTATTCATGGATTCCAGCCTCCAAAACCAGCCGTGGCGCAGCGACCCTGCAGCAGCACCAGTTACGCCCCCAAGAACGCCCTTGCGCAAGGAAAAGCCATCAAAATTCCCAATTCATCGCAAAGGGCTGCACTAACCCTGGACCAGTTCACAGGGCTGCCAAACAGCAAACGCCAAGCGGGGAACAGGAAGTTTCACACGCGATTGTCCTGGGTACGTGTACATCAGGGGTGCGCGGGAAGTATCACACGCAAAATCAGCAGGGTACGTGTAATTCAGGGGTGCGCGGGAAGTTTCACACGCGATTCCATCAGGGTACGTGTATTTCAGGGGTGCGCGGGAAGTATCACACGCGATTCCATCAGGGCACATGTATTTCAGGGGTGCGCGGGGAGCACTACGCGTGAATTGGCCATGTGGGTCCTCCCAGGTGTTCCCTCTACATGCTGCACGGCCCCTGCAGCCAGCCACACCACAGGGGACTACCCTGCACCCCTGCTCATGTCCCGCAGGCTGCCCATCCACCATGGCCATGCCCCCCAGCCAAGCCACATGTCAACTTGCACTACTGATCAACAACGCATGTCGCCCTGCACCCCCACCCCCCAGCACTGTGGGGCACCCTCCACCAGGCCCACACTCCTTTCTACCACCCCTCCACCCACCAGCAGTGCGATTCGCCTGTGTACGTGTATATCGGGGTTGCGCGTGTAGTCTGACACGCAAATTCATCAGTGTACGTGTATTATGGGTCCGCGTGAACTTCCACACGCGATATCAGCAGGGTACGTGTATTACGTGGTTCGCGGGAAGTTCCACACGCGATTCCCCTGGGTACGTGTATTTCGGGGTGCGCGGGAAGTTCCACACGCAAATTCAGCAGGGTACGTGTATTCCAAGGTGCGTGGGAAGTTCCACACGCGATTGCCCTGGGCACGTGTATTTCGGGGTGCACGGGAAGTTCCACACGCGAATTCAGCAGGGTACGTGTATTCCAAGGTGCAAGGAAAATTCCACACGCGAATCCAGCAGCCTACGTGTATTCCGGGGGTGCCGGCCGTGTGGGTCCTCCCAGCTGTTCACTCGACACCCTCCACGGCCCCTGCAGGCGGCCCACACCACAGGGGACTACCCTGCACATGTCCCGCAGGCAGCCCATCCACCATGCCCATGCCCCCCAGCCAACCCACATGTCACCTTGCACTACTGCCCACCAACGCATGTCCCCCTGCACCCCCAGCATCCAGGGGCACCCTCCACCAGGCCCCCACTCATGTCCCCCTGCACCCCCACCCCCCAGCACTGTGGGGCACCCTCCACCAGGCCCTCACTCATGTCTCCCAGCACCCCCACCCCCAGCACTGTGGGGCTCCCTCCACCAGGCCCCCATTCGTGTCTCCCAGCACCCCCACCCCCCAGCAGTGCGGGGCACCTGCCAGCAGGCCCCCACTCATGTCCCCTTGCACACCCACCCCCCAGCAGTGCGGGGCACCTGCCAGCAGGCCCCCACTCATGTCCCACTTATGTCCCCTTGCACCCCCACCCCCAGCACTGTGGGGCACCCTCCACCATGCCCACACTCATGTCCAATTCATGTCCCCCTGCACCCTCACCCCCCAGCACTGTGGGGCACCTGCCAGCAGGCCCCCACACATGTCCAACTCATGTCCCCCTGCACCCCCACCCCCCAGCCCTGTGGGCCACCCTCCACCAGGCCCCCACTCATGTCTCCCAGCACCCCCACACCCCAGCACTGTGGGGCATCCTCCACCAGGCCCCCACTCATGTCCAACTCAAGTCCCCCCTGCACCCTCACCCCCCAGCACTGTGGGGCACCCTCCACCAGGCCCCCACACATGTCCCCCAGCCAACATGTCATCACAATCTAGATCCCTGGGCCTTATGGGCAGCCTCCAAATGCCAAACATCCACCGGAAGATTGCATCCACCCACTTAGAAATGGCAATTACATGATACAACCCCAATGGCAAGTTTGTAAATGAACACATGTCCCTCACATACATACAATGGGTGTCAGTGAATGTCAAAACCCATATCATGATGTGCATGAAACCAATGAGATGATACTACACATTGAAGTTTGAAGAAAAAATATGTATTAAAAGCAACATAAATTGAATAAAAAATAAACAAACGAAAATGCGAATTAAAAAAACGAAAGCAGCATGTCCGTAAAATAATGTAAAACCACCAATCATAATCCAAAGGAAAGGTGTCCAAAGTCACAGTCCACAAAAGTAAATCCAATGGAAAATTAAAATCGAAAACCATTGCTCCATGGGTAAATCATAAAAGAAAATAGAAAATCCAACAGTCAACTATATACAGATAAACAATCCAGGGTCCATGATCCCAACAGAAGAAATGAAACCTATCTAATAACACTACCTAATAAAAAAACTATATACAAAAATGTGGCCAATTGTCCAAAAGGTCCAAAAAAAATGCGAAACCAAAGGAAACCTAACACTAACTAAAGAACTATTTACAAGGGCAGCGGGCCAGTCCGACGGCTCACTTCGGGATGTTCCGGGCCAGGGCATCATAAAACTCCTGCTCAATGTCCCGGAGGTGGTCCTACTCCATGGCCCCGAGGGACCGCAGGGCCGTCGACATGTTCACCTCCAACTCCCTGCGGATTGCCTCGAGGCACTCGGCCCGCCTCAGGGCCCTCCCTGACCATCGTGAGCCGTGCCTCTTCTGCCCGCTGCCACTCCGCATCTATGGCGTGGCCCAACCGCTGCCACACGGAAGACACTTCCCGTCCTGGGTCCTCCTGCCCTCCGGCCGATGCCTGCCCCTCCGATGTCGAAGGCCCCGAGCCATCATGGCTCCCACCTCGTTGCTGCTGCTGCTGTGCCTCTGCCCGTGCCCTGGCTCCTGCTGCCTGCACATCCTCGACCGGCTGGGGTGCAGTTGTTGATGTGGCCACCCCTGCTGGACGTCCGACTCCCGACTGTGGCAGGGATGCCTCCTCCACCAGCCTGGCCGCACCGTCAGAGGCAGCTCCACAGGGCACCCAGGTGACTAATGGGTGGGAAGATGGCACGGAGGACGACTGGCGCATGGGGGTTCAGTTGAGGAGGGGGTCTGAGCAAGCCCCATCAAACGGAGGAATCCGGCCTGGGTGACCTGTCCCAGTAGGCCGACGCGGTCAAGGAGCCATTCGAGATGACGTGCAGTCTCCTCATGAAAAGACTGCAGGTCACCTCGTATGGCCCGTTGACGCAACGCCACACCAGTCAGCACAGGCTCAACCTGGACCCGGATAGCCACATCCGCAGGCAGAGGAAGGCCAGTTGTTGTGAGCTCATCTCCTGCCTGAAAACGGGTCTGGACGTAGGCATCCCTGCTGGTGCAAGATGATGCAGTGACAGGATCAGGGACAGGATTGCACACAGGCACCTCTGCGGCGGCCTGTGCTGCCTCCTGTCCCTGGTCCTGCACTGCACCACTAGCACCAGTGGAATCCCCACCTCCAGACCCCGTCTCTGTTGCTTGCACGGCCTCCTCCTCCACCAAACCCCCCACCAACCTGGATGACTCCGTGCCATCTTCCCCCGTTGGGCCCTGTGGGGTTCCAGCTGCCCCTTCTGCTGCCGAGGAGTCCAACTCCGACCTCCGCCTCTTGGACCTCCCCCCGGCAGCTGCGGCCTGGGATGCGGCACCGGACTCCTCACTCCCCAAAGAGATTACAACCTGGGAGGGGAGCCAGGCCTTGAGTCTCCGGCTGGCAGTGCGATCCCCGCCGCTGTGCTCCACAGCACCTTCTCCGCCCTCTTCATCAGTTGATGCTGCAGACAGGGAGAAATAAAACACAGGCATCAGGTCACTGTACAATGGACACATACACACATGACAGTTGTACATGAGTGGCATTGGCAAACCTCAGACATGGCATCACAATCGCCAACACACATGTCATTTCAACTTGCACACATGAGCCATACCACAGCCATATCGCAACTGCCAACACCATCCATACACATACAACAGCATGAGCAGGCAAAGGTGAGCCAGACATCACATGCAACACAGGGAGTGCACTACACATGTACACACACCACCACACTTGCATGCATGTGTACACCTCTGCCAACTGTCGCAGTGTTCAGATCGGCATCCATGTCACAACTGCCAATCAGGCTTCCACATCCCGCTGTCACATGCATCCATGTTGCATCACTGTTGCACCCTTGTCAAATACACACACATGCACATGTACACAGTGCTGATACATGCAGCTGAAAACAAGATCCATGTGTGACATCACAAACATGCCTACTTACATACACATTCATCCAAACATGTGTGCCCAAACAACTGCATTTGGCATGCAAGCCTACACACACAAGCACCATCCATGTCTCACACATGACAGCCCTCGCATGTGTTAGCCTCACGGCCCTGTACACCCCCATCCATACTTGGCCCCATACAAACACATGTGCAACCTGCACACTACTGGCACATCACCACACGCACAGCTTACAATCATGATGCATGTACACTTACCGCTCGACTCCAGACGGGTCTGCCTCTCAAGGACCTGGACGTGGAGCGCTGGGGATATGCGTTCCAGGACCCTCATCTGATCGTTCGACATGTGGCCCCGGCGCCCCTTAGCATCCGCTGCCTTCAAGAGGCGCCGGGCCTTGTTGAGGGTCCTGGACCTGAAGTCCTCCCAGCGCTTCTTGACATGTTGGAAGTCACGGACTGCCACGCCCTCCGCGTTGATGGCAGTCACGATGTCCGTCCAGATCTGAGTCCGTCCTTCCTTGTCGGCACGCAAACTTCCAAAGAGGGCATCATACTGCCCTAGGACTTGTTCCACCAGGACACCAACTTTGGTGGCAGTGAAGCTGGTGCCCCTCTGGCCGGGGGTTGTCAGTGGTGCCAGATGTTGCAGTGCCCGACATGACAACCCCAGAGGCAGGAGTGGGTGGGCAACTGGGTCCTGGGGCTGGGCTGTGGAGCGATGGAATGCCAGTCGGGAGTCTTCGGTTCCAGCAGGGGTGGTCACAGCAACAGCACCCCTGGCTGATGTGCAGGCAGCAAATGGCAAGGCACGTGGGCAGCAGGCAATCAGGCAGCAGCAGATGGCAGGTGGGAGTGTGCTCGGGGCTCTGGGGCAGTAATTCGGCCTTCTGGGCAGGAGCATGGTCTTCCGTGTGCTTACGCGTGGCCAGCTTGATACGGAGTGATTTGACACGTGAAAATCCAGCACGTCTGCATGTAATTCGGGGAAAGAGCCTTAGCGCGTCAGCACACGTACGTGAATTAATTGGCCCAAAGGCCACCAGCGCGAATGCGCGTCAGTGACGTGCGTGCACGGGCATTTCGCTGTACACGGGTGCATGTTACACGTCCAATGACTGCACGTCAGAGTGTCAGCTCGTGTAATTGGAGGATGGGGCCTTAGCCCGTACACGCAGAAGTGACACTGGACGTGTGGGCATGTTTAAAAAGGTATGTGTAGAACGGCATTTCCTTGTACGTGCTTTTCGTGGAGAGCGAGTGGGTGAAATCTGTACTTCTTGTCGGTTCACACGCGATTTACTTCACGGCGTTCCAAGTTCGTACTCCCTGTTACCTCTGACAGCTTTTTGTCTTCTTGTCTTTTTCCTGGGCCCGTTTCCTCAAACGGCGTTCACTTCTCCTGTTGTCCTGTCTCCTCAGACAGCGTACAATTCTTTTGGCGGGGGTGTTGCCAATGCACACAAGCGCGTTTTTTTCACGCGATGTTTCCTGGCAGACGCGAGTCGCGCACGTATTTGACATCTGTGCTTGCCCCGTTTGTTGCGTACCCCTTCAGAGGTCAGTCTAGGCTGCGTGTGACATGCATATGTTCATTTTTGTGTTTCTGGATGACAGAGCGTAGTGCAGGTTTTTTTTTCAACGCACGTGGTCTAGGAGGGGTTGCGTGCACATTATCTCCCTTTTTTGGGGTGCCTGTGCCTTGCGTGACCCGTCATCTTCCCCCAGGGGTCACATACAGCCTTGCTAGAGCACTAGGGTACGAATTCCATCTAGTACCCTACCCCTTTGACCCCCAATTGCCCAGGACAATAGTTTACTGCAACTCCCATACGCACAACAACATCAGTGCCATGGTTGGGAGGCGAGTATGCGGTAAGGGTGGCAAAGGTGGGAGAGCCACAAGAGGTGGCCGTGGTGGACATGGTAGGGGACGTGGCCAGGACTTGCAGGGTGCCTCTAGCCCCCCATGTGTGGGTGACCAGTCAGGGACACCCATGCCCCCCCCGCGGTTGAGGGTAACGTGGCTGACACCATCCCTGCTCAGCCCTTGTGGGACCAGCCCATTGAGGCACCAGACCTGGCACCGGGTGACTCCATGGCTGACTTCCAGGTCAGCAGGTCTATGCCAAGTGTGGCGGTGCACGTTGGTGTCACCAGCCCACGTGGATCAGGGGCAGCTATGTCAGCTGCTGCCCCGAGTAGGCAGGGTGGGGGGGCTGCAGGGGCAGCTGCGGCTCCATCCACCCCAGCTCTGAGTGTCCCAGCCAGGACAGTGTCGGTCCTAGTCCATCCTGCTGACGTTCCCCCTGACTACATCACACTTCAGCTAATGCCTGCACCAAGTCCCATGGTGAGTGTTCATTCCCCCACTCCTAGTCCACAGTCCACCGGGGCTCCTGCCCCTAGTGTCCAGAGCGGCGTAGGACATTCAGTATCACCACCACCTTCCAAGCGGAAGAGGAAGAGTGCTTGTCCAGTACAGGCTGATGCCCCAGACACGGCTACACAGTCCGGCCCACCAAGGAAGCCCAGCTTCAATCAGGTCGAACTTGATGCACTTGTGGAGTATGTGTCCGCACATGACAGCGAAATGGTGATTACTGCAGGATGCAAGACCACACCTGCACAACGTCAGGCACACTGGCAGACCATTGCGGAACTCATAAGTGCCCTTGGATTTGTGAGGCACACAGCTAATGATTGCTACAAGCGCTGGAATTACCTTAAGCGCAGGGCAAAGAAAAAGCTGGCCTCAAGTCATGCTGCAACTCTAGTGACTGGAGGTGGGTCTCCGGCAGAGGACATAGAACTCACTCCACATGAGTATGTTGCTGGGACCTACGTCATGGAGGAACAGATCCAAGGCGTGGGAGACCTGCCAGATTACGAGGCATTGTCCGGTGAGTGCACATGCATGTTTGTGTCATCCATGTGCATGGTGTGTGTGTGAGTGCTTCTGATTGAGTGCCAGGTGAGGGGGTGTGTGCCCGAGTGGTTTGGGTCACCCATGTGCTTCATCCAATACATTCTGCGCACCAGGATTTGAGTGTTGCAGTTTCCCTTCTGGCAACAGTAGACATTCAGCCCAACCTCACGCCAGTTGCCCTTGAATTGTCATCTTGCCACAACATAGTTGCATGTTATTCTGTGTTCATTCAGGCTGATTGTCTGCATTCCACCACTTTCACTAGGCATTTCTCAGTCCTATTGTCACATGTGTGACATGGCTAGGGTACATGCCATCTGTGTGATGGCATGTGTCATGTATGTGTATTAGACATGCCAATCACAGGCCAATGTGTGATGGCACTGCTAGGCAGCATGCAGCAAATTTGTTGGTCTTCCATCTTGGTGTCATCAATGTGTGCCATTTGCCTCCCCTTCATACGCAGTGACAGTGCATGCATGGGAGGGTTATAGTCATGTGGTACATGTGTCAATGAAGTACTGTTTCTGTTGCTTCTCAGCCCTAATTGTGTTCCATGTTGCTAATGCCTGTTCCCATTTCTTTTCTTTCATGTCTTTGCAGGGGATGACGCACTTGATACTGCTGGGGTTGTGGAGATGGTGCAGACCCAGGAGGGGTCTCAGGCCCGACCAGGCACCAGTGAGGGACGTGGTGTGGTGGGGGGTGAGAACCCACACTTGCTGCAGGCCGTCATCTCAAGGGGTGTCTCTGGGTGCACCTCCCCCAAGCTCTATTCAGGTGTCGATTCGGATGATGAGACCTATGTGCCGTCGCAGGTAAGTGTTTCTGGGAGGGATTCTGTACTGTCCAACCCACCTGCACCAGGGGTAGAACCCTCAATGGGGATGTCAGTGTTGGTAGGTCTGCCTTTGGTGGTTACGGATGCAGGATCACACTCCGCTACATCTGATCCTGGGCCAGCAGATCAGAGGGGGAATGCAGTCCTGCAGCCTCAGGCAGTGCCGGCACAGCAAGGCGCAGTTCGTCTTGCCCCAGACAGGTGTGGTGCCCGCCGACGCAGTGGCCGTACGCCACCTGGCAATACCGCATGGGAGCAATCCATATACGGTATGGCAAACCAACAGGCAGCATCAACTGAGATGATGGCTCAGGCCATGGATAGGGTGGCCACTTCCATTGTCCCCCAAGAAAGGCTAATTGAACAACTACAGCAGGCAACAGACTCCATTAGCCAGTCACACAGGGAGGACATATGTTGGCGTCCACTGGAGACTCTGCGGGAAGCCATTTCTATTGAGTCCCAAGGAAACCCTGAGGGTGGAACTCCGTCAGCTCAGGGCAACTCTGGTTGAGCTTGAGGCTTCAGCTAACACGAGGACAGAACAGCAGCTGGAGCGGCTCACACGTACGCTCTCAGCTGAGATGCAGGCAACTAGGGCGGAGGTCCGGGCATCCCGTGAGTTGTTGCATGGGGACCTCCGCACAATTATCCTCCAGAACCAGACCTTCCACACCCGCATGCTGGCTGCCATGGAGGACCAGACTAGGGCTTTGTGTGGGCTGCCTCCCATAGTGCCACCACCTCCTGATGCAGCTGCAGAGGGTGAGGAGAGCGACAGCAGCGATTCTCCCACAATTCTCCCCTCCTGCTTCCCGTTTCCATGGGCTTGCAAAGGGTGTGCCCAAGTGACATTGACTTACATGGTGACGTTGTACTCCCATATGATGTGTTGGCAGTCTGTAGTCAATACTGTGTATACATTCCTAGTGCATATTGTTGTTGTATTGTACACTGCATGGTGTATTGATATGTGCCTCTGCATCCATCTCATCGTCCTAATTTGCAGGTCCATTTCTCATGTCTTCACAAGGCGGTCTACTTTGGAACTGGAGTCCATGTTGTAAGCAGTGCACCTACACTCTTGCGTGGCGCTAACACTGTATAGTTGGAAGGGTTTGAAGTGCTGGCATTATCAGGTAGTGAGGCAACCAATTTTTTAAGTCCGTACTGTCATGTTTATGGTAGGTTGGAGGTTGTGTAGGTGATTGGTATTATTGGTAAGTATTTGGTAATGTGTGTTGTTGGTCCTGCATTACTGTGAGCATTTCATGTGTGGCCAGTTTCCATTAGGGACACTGTAGTTGGTGACACTTGGGGCATGTTGTGGGGATTAATTTGTTTGCTCTAACATTGCATGACATGCCATGGTGTGTTGTGTGGCCATGACGGGGAGGGGTTGGGTGACATGGCACTGTTCTCATGTTGTATTTTGCAAGTGGGTATTCATTTTTGCTGCATGGAAGTGTGTCTTTTGATGACACTGCATTGGTGGTATTTGTGTAGGTAGGGATGCACACATTGTGACACTTCCACATGAACAATCTTAGGCTGCTATGGCTCTGACAGTTGACTGTCCCTTAATTCATCAGAATTGTCAGATTGAGTCATCATTGATTGTCAGATGGTATGTGCCAGGGCTGTGTGCACTCCACAGGGGTGTGCTTTCTATGTGAAGTAATTAGCCACAAGCTGCGTACGGGCTGCCTCACCCCGTGCCCTTTCCCCTCCCATGCGCAGCGGGCGTGCATGTGGTTGGGGATGTGGGGGCACCACCATGTCCACAGCCAGGCCCCGGCGTGTTGCAACATTGTGCAGGACACATGCTGCCACTATGATCCTGCACACTACTGGGGGAGCGTATAACAGCTGCCCACCAGAACGGTCAAGGCAGCGAAAGCGTGACTTGAGCACTCCGAATGTGCGCTCCACTATGCCCCGTGTTGCAATATGGGCTGTGTTGTATCTTACCTCGGGAGGCGTGATGGGGTTCCAAATTGGCGTCATCATGTGTGTGCTCAGAGGGTAGGGGCCGTCCCCTGGGGAGGTGGTGATGGGGATCATTAGTGGGTTATTGGCATTACTCTGTATCTGTCATGCATGCGTGTGCTGTGGTATTTCTACTCACCAAGAAGCCATGCATCGCCATGCCGCCCAGCTTCCAAGTCCCGGTTTAGGGTTGACATCCTGTAAATGAAGCTGTCGTGGGTGGACCCTGGATAGTTGGCATATACTGAGGTGATGATTCCCTTGGCATCACATACTACCTGGACGTTGATGGAATGCCAGTGCTTGCGGTTTCTGTAGATGTGCTCAGATGCCCTGGGGGGACGTAGAGCCACATGGGTGAAATCAACGGCACCTAGCACTTTGGGGAATTGTGCCACCCTGTAGAAATCCTGGCTGACAGCCTGCCTTTCTGCAGGTGTTCTGGGCAGGTATATGTGCCTGCGGACTGATGGGCGTGCAGTGATGATGGCCAACACCTGGTGTAGGCACCGTGACTGCGTGGCCTGTGACACCCCCCCCCACTATGACACTTGTGCGCTGAAATGATCTGGTAGCCAAGAAGTGCAGTACATTGAGGACCTTCTCCAGGGGGCTGAGTGCTTGGGAGCACAGGGTGGGTGATGTGAGGTCATCCTCCCACTCACTGACCAGGTCGAGTATTAAGTGTGGTGGAAACCTGTACCTACCATACACCTGGTCATCAGGCATACCAAATAGGCTGGTTCTGGGTGTGAAGATTCTGGCCCTGACTATCCTTCTCCTCCTGCGGTATCCCACGACCACTGCTGCTAGGAACGGTATATTCATCCTGGCGTCTGAGCTTGTTTGTTGTTTGCGCACTCTTTTATGCTGCGCGGGACGTGCGCCTGCTTCATGCTGGTGTACGTGTTTCAGGATTGGACCTTTTATTTTTTGGCGCGTTGTAGGCGACCGTGTAAATCTTCCCGCCCACCCCAGGAATACACGTAACACGCTCTCCCAGGCCCAGTCGCGGGTAAATATTCCCGCCCACCCCTGGAATACACGTACCCCACTCTCACAGGCCCAGTCGCGTGAGGAACTTCACGCGCACACCGAAATACACGTACCCTGCTGGTATCGCGTGTGGAAGTTCACGCGGACCCATAATACACATACCCTGATGGAATCGCGTGTGAGACTACACGCGCACCCCTGGAATACACGTACCCAGGCAAATCGCACGGCTGGGGGGTGGGAGACAGGAGTGGGGGCCTGGTGGAGGGTGCCCTACAGTGCTGGGGGGTGGGGGTGCAGGGGGACATGAGTGGGGGCCTGGTGGAAGGTGCCCCACAGTGCTGGGGGGTGGTGGTGCAGGGGGACATGAGTGGGGGCCTGGTGGAGGGTGCCCCTGGATGCAGGGGGGTGGGGGTGCAGGGGGACAGGAGTGGTGGCCTGGTGGAGGGTGCCCCACAGTGCTGGGGGGTGGACGTGCTGGGAGACAGGAATGGGGGCCTGGTGGAGGGTGCCCCTGGATGCAGGGGGGTGGGGGTGCAGGGGGACATGAGTGGGGGCCTGGTGGAGGGTGCCCCTGGATGCAGGGGGGTGGGGGTGCAGGGGGACAGGAGTGGTGGCCTGGTGGAGGGTGCCCTACAGTGCTGGAGGGTGGGGGTGCTGGGAGACAGGAGTGGGGGCCTGGTGGAGGGTGCCCCTGGATGCAGGGGGGTGGGGGTGCAGGGGGACAGGAATGGTGGCCTGGTGGAGGGTGCCCCACAGTGCTGGGGGTGGGGGTGCTGGGAGACAGGAGTGGGTGCCTGGTGGTGGGTGCCCCTGGATGCAGGGGGGTGGGGGTGCAGGGGGACAGGAGTGGGGTCCTGGTGGAGGGTGCCCATGGATGCAGGGGGGTGGGGGTGCAGGGGGACAGGAGTGGGGGCCTGGTGGAGGGCGCCCTACAGTGCTGGGGGGTGGGGGTGCAGGGGGACAGGAGTGGTGGCCTGGTGGAGGGTGCCCCACAGTGCTGGGGGGTGGGGGTGCTGGGAGACAGGAGTGGGGGCCTGGTGGAGGGTGCCCCTGGATGCAGGGGGGTGGGGGTGCAGGGGGACATGAGTGGGGGCCTGGTGGAGGGTGCCCCTGGATGCAGGGGGGTGGGGGTGCAGGGGGACAGGAGTGGTGGCCTGGTGGAGGGTGCCCTACAGTGCTGGAGGGTGGGGGTGCTGGGAGACAGGAGTGGGGGCCTGGTGGAGGGTGCCCCTGGATGCAGGGGGGTGGGGGTGCAGGGGGACAGGAATGGTGGCCTGGTGGAGGGTGCCCCACAGTGCTGGGGGTGGGGGTGCTGGGAGACAGGAGTGGGTGCCTGGTGGTGGGTGCCCCTGGATGCAGGGGGGTGGGGGTGCAGGGGGACAGGAGTGGGGTCCTGGTGGAGGGTGCCCATGGATGCAGGGGGGTGGGGGTGCAGGGGGACCGGAGTGGTGGCCTGGTGGAGGGCGCCCTACAGTGCTGGGGGGTGGGGGTGCTGGGAGACAGGAGTGGGGGCCTGGTGGAGGGTGCCCCACAGTGCTGGGGGGTGGGGGTGTTGGGAGACAGGAGTGGGGGCCTGGTGGAGGGTGCCCCTGGATGCAGGGTGGTGGGGCGCAGGGGGACAGGAGTGGTGGCCTGGTGGAGGGTGCCCTACAGTGCTGGGGGGTGGGGGTGCTGGGAGACAGGAGTGGGGGCCTGGTGGAGGGTGCCCCTGGATGCAGGGGGGCGGGGGTGCAGGGGGACAGGAGTGGGGGCCTGGTAGAGGGTGCCCCACAGTGCTGGGGGGTGGGGGTGCAGGGGGACAGGAGTGGGGGCCTGGTGGGGGGTGCCCCTGGATGCAGGGGGGTGGGGGTGCAGGGGGACAGGAGTGGGGGCCTGGTGGAGGGTGCCCCACAGTGCGGGGGGGGGTGGGGGTGCAGGGGGACAGGAGTGGGGCCTGGTGGAGGGTGCCCCTGGATGCAGGGGGGTGGGGGTGCAGGGGGACAGGAGTGGGGGCCTGGTGGAGGGTGCCCTACAGTGCTGGGGGTGGAGGTGCTGGGAGACATGAGTGGGGGCCTGGTGGAGGGTGCCCCTGGATGCAGGGGGGTGGGGGTGAAGAGGGACAGGAGTGGTGGCCTGGTGGAGGGTGCCCCACAGTGCTGGGGGGTGGGGGTGCTGGGAGACAGGAGTGGGGGCCTGGTGGAGGGTGCCCCTGGATGCAGGGGGGTGGGGGTGCAGGGGGACAGGAGTGGGGACCTGGTGGAGGGTGCCCCTGGATGCAGGGGGACAGGAGTGGTGGCCTGGTGGAGGGTGCCCTACAGTGCTGGGGGGTGGGGGTGCTGGGAGACAGGAGTGGGGGCCTGGTGTGGGTGCAGGGGGACAGGAGTGGGGGCCTGGTGGAGGGTGCCCCACAGTGCTGGGGGGTGGGGGTGTAGGGGGACAGGAGTGGGGGCCTCGTGGAGGGTGCCCCTGGATGCAGGGGGGTGGGGGTGCAGGGGGACAGGAGTGGGGGCCTGGTGGAGGGTGCCCCTGGATGCAGGGGGGTGGGGGTGCAGGGGGACAGGAGTGGGGGCCTGATGGAGGGTGCCCCTGGATGCAGGGGGGTGGGGGTGCAGGGGGACAGGAGTGGGGGCCTGGTGGAGGGTGCCCTACAGTGCTGGGGGGTGGGGGTGCTGGGAGACAGGAGTGGGGGCCTGGTGTGGGTGCAGGGGGACAGGAGTGGGGGCCTGGTGGAGGGTGCCCCACAGTGCTGGGAGGTGGGGGTGCAGGGGGACAGGAGTGGGGGCCTGGTGGAGGGTGCCCCACAGTGCTGGGGGGTGGGGGTGCAGGGGGACAGGAGTGGGGGCCTGGTGGAGGGTGCCCTACAGTGCTGGGGGGTGGGCGTGCTGGGAGACAGGAGTGGAGGCCTGGTGGAGGATGCCCCTGGATGCAGGGGGTGGGGGTGCAGGGGGACAGGAATGGTGGCCTGGTGGAGGGTGCCCCACAGTGCTGGGAGGTGGGGGTGCTGGGAGACAGAAGTGGAGTCCTGGTGGAGGGTGCCCTACAGTGCTGGGGGGTGGGCGTGCTGGGAGACAGGAGTGGAGGCCTGGTGGAGGATGCCCCTGGATGCAGGGGGTGGGGGTGCAGGGGGACAGGAATGGTGGCCTGGTGGAGGGTGCCCCACAGTGCTGGGGGGTGGGGGTGCAGGGAGACAGGAGTGGGGGCCTGGTGGAGGGTGCCCTACAGTGCTGGGGGGTGGGCGTGCTGGGAGACAGGAGTGGAGGCCTGGTGGAGGGTGCCCCTGGAGGCAGGGGGGTGGGGGTGCAGGGGGACAGGAGTGGGGGCCTGGTGGAGGGTGTCCCACAGTGCTGGGGGGTGGGGGTGCAGGGGGACAGGAGTGGGGGCCTGGTGGGGGTGCAGGGGGACAGGAGTGGGGGCCTGGTGGAGGGTGCCCTACAGTGCTGGGGGTGGGGGTGCTGGGAGACAGGAGTGGGGGCCGGGCCTGGTGGAGGGTGCCCCTGGATGCAGGGGAGTGGGGGTGCAGGGGGACAGGAGTGGTGGTCTGGTGGAGGGTGCCCCACAGTGCTGGGGGGTGGGGGTGCTGGGAGACAGGAGTGGGGGCCTGGTGGAGGGTGCCCCTGGATGCAGGGGGGTGGGCGTGCAGGGGGACAGGAGTGGGGGCCTGGTGGAGAGTGCCCCTGGATGCAGGGGGGTGGGGGTGCAGGGGGACAGGAGTGGTGGCCTGGTGGAGGGTGCCCTACAGTGCTGGGGGGTGGGGGTGCTGGGGGACAGGAGTGGGGGCCTGGTGGAGGGTGCCCCTGGATGCAGGGGGGTGGGGGTGCAGGGGGACAGGAGTGGGGGCCTGGTGGAGGGTGCCCCACAGTGCTGGGGGGTGGGGGTGCAGGGGGACAGGAGTGGTGGCCTGGTGGAGGGTGCCCTACAGTGCTGGGGGGTGGGGGTGCTGGGAAACAGGAGTGGGGGCCTGGTGGAGGGTGCTCCTGGATGCAGGGGGGTGGGGGTGCAGGAGGACAGGAGTGGGGGCCTGGTGGAGGGTTCCCTACAGTGCTGGGGGGTGGGGGTGCTGGGAGACAGGAGTGGGGGCCTGGTGGAGGGTGCCCCTGGATGCAGGGGTGTGGGGGTGCAGGGGGACAGGAGTGGGGGCCTGGTGGAGGGTGCCCCTGGATGCAGGGGGTGGGGGTGCAGGGGACAGGAGTGGGGGCCTGGTGGAGGGTGCCCCACAGTGCTGGTGGGTGGGGGTGCAGGGGGACAGGAGTGGGGGCCTGGTGGAGGGTGCTCCTGGATGCAGGGGGGTGGGGGTGCAGGTGGACAGGAGTGGGGGCCTGGTGGAGGGTGCCCTACAGTTCTGGGGGGTGGGGGTGCTGGGAGACAGGAGTGGGGGCCTGGTGGAGGGTGCCCCTGGATGCAGGGGGGCGGGGGTGCAGGGGGACAGGAGTGGGGGCCTGGTGGAGGGTGCCCTACAGTTCTGGGGGGTGGGGGTGCAGGAGGACAGGAGTGGGGACCTGGTGGAGGGTGCCCCTGGATGCCGGGGGTGGGGGTGCAGGGGGACAGGAGTGGGGGCCTGGTGGAGGGTGCCCCACAGTGCTGGGGGGGTGGGGGTGCAGGGGGACAGGAGTGGGGGCCTGGTGGAGGGTGCCCCTGGATGCAGGGGGGTGGGGGTGCAGAGGGACAGGAGTGGGGGCCTGGTGGAGGGTGCCTCTGGATGCAGGGGGGTGGGGGTGCAGTAGTGGTGGCCTGGTGGAGGGTGCCCTACAGTGCTGGGGGGTGGGGGTGCTGGGAGACAGGAGTGGGGGCCTGGTGGAGGGTGCCCCTGGATGCAGGGGGGTGGGGGTGCAGGGGGACAGGAGTGGGGGCCTGGTGGAGGGTGCCCCACAGTGCTGGGGGGTGGGGGCGCAGGGGGACAGGAGTGGGGGCATGGTGGAGGGTGCCCCTGGATGCAGGGGGGTGGGGGTGCAGGGGGACAGGAGTGGGGGCCTGGTGGAGGGTGCCCTAAAGTGCTGGGGGGTGGGGGTGCTGGGAGACAGGTGTGGGGGCCTGGTGGAGGGTGCCCCTGGATGCAGGGGGGTGGGGGTGCAGGGGGACAGGAGTGGGGGCCTGGTGGAGGGTGCCCCACAGTGCTGGGGGGTGGGGGTGCAGGGGGACAGGAGTGGGGGCCTGGTGGAGGGTGCCCCTGGATGCAGGGGGGTGGGGGTGCAGGGGGACAGGAGTGGGGGCCTGGTGGAGGGTGCCCCACAGTGCTGGGGGGTGGGGGTGCTGGGAGACAGGAGTGGGGGCCTGGTGGAGGGTGCCCCTGGATGCAGGGGGGTGGGGGTGCAGGGGGACAGGAGTGGTGGCCTGGTGGAGGGTGCCCTACAGTGCTGGGGGGTGGGGGTGCAGGGGGACAGGAGTGGGGTCCTGGTGGAGGGTACCCCTGGATGCTGGGGGGTGGGGGTGCAGGGAGACATGCGTTGGTGGGCAGTAGTGCAAGGTGACATGTGGGTTGGCTGGGGGGCATGGCCATGGTGGATGGGCTGCCTGTGGGACATGTGCAAGGGTTCAGGGTAGTCCCCTGTGGTTTGGGCCGCCTGCAGGGGCCGTGGAGGGTGTAGAGGGAACAGCTGGGAGGACTCACACGGCCAATTCACGTGTGGCACTCCCCGGCACCCCCGAAATACACGTAGGCTGCTGGATTCGCGTGTGGAATTTGCCGCGCACCCGGAGTACACATACCTTGCTGAAATTGCGTGTGAAACTTCCCGCGCACCCCGGAATACACGTGCCCAGGCCAATCGCGTGTGGAACTTCCCGCGAACCCCGTAATACACGCACACGCTATTTTTCACACAGCGGGTGTCCGTGTTTGTCGGTACCCCTTTGCACCTCATTTGTCCTAGAGGGCCACTGTATGGATCATTCATCATAGCTGTATATGGGTGCTTTTTGTTAGCGCACATTTTGGCGCACATTTATTTCAGGCGCAGGGACGCTACCGCCTGCTTTCTTGTGGCGTACTTGTTTGGCCCTGTGCGCGTCTTTGCCCGTGCGCTGGTTTGACCTATTCGATTCCATGGATACGAATTGTAGGCAAGCGTGTGGGCGTTCCGCGCACTTGCCTCCTGTACTTCCCCCGTGATGCTCATATTTTCACGCGTTGTTCCCCATACCGAGTGTTACGCCCCTGTTCCGCATACTTTTGTGATGTGCGCCGCGCTATGTGCGATTTCGCAGCGGCCGTGGCGCACGCCATTGGATGACCTGTGCGCCGGCGTGCGCCGCGCCCTTTTTCAGTGCACATCCAATATTTTTCTTGTGCACGGACTTCCATGAATCGATGTGCGCTGGTTTCCCTGCGATTTTCGCAGTTGCACTGCGATTTTCGCACTTTTACTGCGAATCGCACGTTTTGGCACCTCTGCGCTGGAATTTTCGGCGCACATTAATTCCATGAATCGGCCTGTCAATGTGACATACCGAAATGTTCAAAGAATTGCTCAGCACTGGGAGTGAAAACCCTCAGCAGTTAGGGGGTTAAACACTTAAAATGATACCACATTTACTGTATTAACATGTATGGCCTATTTACCTTAGTCACTATTAAACTAAAATATTTTACTTCGCCACCACAACTCCAAAACCTGTACTGCTGTTATTATGCATGTGCCTTACAGACCACGGAACGAGTCACTATTGCTTGGGATAATGACCCTTCCCCAGCTCATGGCCCAAGTCAGAGGGTCATTATCCTGAAAGAGATCCCACCTGCGGCTTAAAAGGCTTAAGGTCAGTCCTTCAAATACATTTTACAAATTATGGAAGTCTGTAATAGAAAGTGCAGTGTTGCCTCCAGCTATTTATTTCACCGTCCTATTAATTAGAACAGTCTGTGAACAAGATGGGAACTGTTTTCAACATATCTTTGTGATAGGAATCCATATCACTTAGTGGTCAATTTCCAACTTGAGAACCCAGTCCCTTGGGTAATCCTGGTTTTAACCCTTAGACAGAAGTGTCTTAGGTAATCACTTCACTTCTCTGTCTTCGACCCCAGGTTCTTAATCATTGAGATTGTATGCAAAAAGTCTGAACAACAGAACAGGCACAACAATAAAGACCACTAGAGACCATTGTGTTTAGGTTTCAAACAGCAAGTGAAGAGGTTATGCATGCACAAAACGAATAATTGCCCTGTACGCTCTCTTCCATACATTTTCAAAGAGATCAAGTTTGTTTGTTTGTTTATTTATTTTATTTATATAGTGCGTCTGACCCCGGGGTATCTGGGCGCTTAAATAAAAATTGCGGTTACAACAGGTGAACATGAGATATACATTATATATATGTACAGAGAAACAAGAATACAAATACATATATGTACAGAAAATACAGAATGTACAGATAACATATAAGTGAGTGTAAGAATGAGTGTTTGAAGTGACTTTGGTCGGGAGGTTAGTTTTTGTTAAGTAGCCATGTGATGACGTGGCTTCTAAATTCTTCAAATGATTGAATGACTTTGATGTTCTGTGGAAGTCTGTTCCATAATTGGGCAGCTAGAACCGGGAAACTAGTTCCGGCTGCATTTTTAAGGTTGTATCTAGGCACCACAAGGCAGGAGGTGTTGGAGGATCTTGTAGTTTTGGCAGACAGTTTTTGGGTAAATTTGTCAATGTGATATGGTGGGGCACGGAGGTTGAGTGCTTTGTGAGTGAGGCACAGGGTTTTTAGGTCAATGTTTTCTTGTATGGAGAGCCATTTGCAGTGTTTTATAGTTGCTGTAATGTGCTCTCTTCTAGGTATGTTTAATGTTGTTCGGAGTGCGTTATTTTGAAGAATCTGCAACTTGTTTGTTATAGATTGGTTGGCACCTAAGTAAAGGCTGTTACAGTAGTCCAGTTTGGACTGTGTAAGTGCTCTAGCCAGTGTGAGGCAGTGGTTTGGCGAGAGTAGGGGTCTACATGCCCTTATCAACTTGCCCGTGTATGCAGTGGCTGAGGCAGTCATGTTGACCTGTTTAGTAGGTTTACAGTTGGAATCGAGGTAAAACACTAGGGTTTTCTACCTCTTTAGCGATGGGTATGTTGTTCCCATCTATGTGGATACTGGTGTATTTGGGACTCAGTTTGTGTAGGTTGTTAGGTGAACCGACTAGGAGCAGCTCTATCTTGTCATCATTCAGGCAGAGGCCATGTGTGACCATCCATGCCTGAATGATGGTGTAGACTTCGTTGATCCGACCAACATCTGTATCTTCGATACCAGATAGTGGTAAGAGTATCTGGGTGTCATCTGCGTAATTAGTGTAGGTAACACCCAGACGGTCCAGTTTATCGAATAGGGGGTTTGTAAAGATGTTGTACAAAGAGGGCGAGACGCATGAGCCTTGTGGGACTCCACAGATGGTGGGCATAGGGTCTGCTGCTGCTGTGGGTGAGAACACGCGCAAGTATGTCTTGTCTGACTTTTAAACATGTGTTAAAGGCAAACTTCTAGCAAGATGCACAGCTGAAGACTGAACAACATCCATACATTACAAATATTGTTGCCTCCCTTCCACATCCACTTTTTAACAGTTTTCTACACCATTTAGAGAAGTAGCCTTTTGAGGGTTTTATTTCTGTCCTCCATTGGCACAATATGGGGGAACTGTGTTGTATTATCACTGAAGCAATAATATTTGTACTAATATATTGGTAGATTTGACATGGTAAAAACCCAGAGTGTTTGATCGAAAAATGTATCAAGACCTTCTTTTCTTTAAAGTTTTCCAAGACTAGGGTGTTGGCAGGCAGATGGAACACGTCATTCATAGCTACTGCCCCTCCCGCACCCCAATATCGCATAGGTGAGAAGCGTTAATCACTAAGGCAACAATACAGGCCATATCCCAGACATGTACAAGAGGAAAAGGACATGATGTAACTAAAGAAGGCCAGAAAAAAGCAAGCTCAATGTGAACTGACACAAGTGCATGCAATAGACACGAAGCAGATATGCACTCACCATGAAGAAACACAGACACTAGGTTAAATATGCATGCACAAAGAACATCACTTGCAACTATTAAAACATGAAGAACACAACATAAGTAATGTATAAACTGAATGCAACCCAACGACTCACGTATATAGCTCACTAACATAGAAACGTGATAGTACGGAGCAGTCATTTTTTTCAAAATGGAATCAGCAGCACACATTAAAATCAATGAAAGGTCTTGAGGCTTCATGGAAGCTCAAACTGCTGAAAATACTGCAATATATACACATGCAGGGCACTGGCAGTAGCTGCACGGACCCAGCCAAGACATATTTTTCTAAGATCAATTAGAAAACAACCAGGTTTTGAAAGCCAGGTGCAGAATAATGACAAGCTAAAACCTCCATAAGGAATGGATTGACTAAGTCCCTAGTGGCCGAGAAAGTAATAACACTTGCACTCATATTAGCTAAAATCCCAATAAATGTAGGGTGAAATAATTTAAAACTTGGTCTTCTCACATGTGACCCATAATTCAAGAACACTGTCCATTCATTAGTCCCGGACACAGATAGGCACCTGCCTCCACTCCCCACATATTCTCAGGACTGGGGCGCCTTGCAAGGTTAACTACAAAGACTGCTCTCTGGCTCATGGCCTAGGAATAATGGATAGTATCTTTTTTAAATGAAAGGAAACCAGTTCCTGGGCCTCTCTTCCCCCTACTCCCATTCTGACTCATGGGTTGACAACATGTCAATTGCCCAAGATTGGTCAGTAGAATGCCAACCAATGGAAACCTCCAAAGTTATGCCGCCCAGTACATGTTGCGTTCACCAATCACATATTGTACAGATGACATTTAGTCACTATTATCATTTTAGAGGTGGTCTTAGGTGGAGCCATCATATATGTAACAACCAATTAGAAGACTAACCCTTATATAATACATACATAGTCAATGCCTTTAACCAATCCCTTTACCCCATGGGTTTGTATAAATATGATCGTAGTATGACGTCAGTTGTGACCTATGTTTGATTCATAATCCGTTGTTTTGTATGAGAACCTCTGAGAGAGATGCAAGATTCTTAATGCGTGTATACTGTCCCTACTTTATATGGATTATTAATAAAGTAGGTTGTGCCATTCACTTTGACTATTTCCGTTACTGAGCACAGGATTTTCCGTCCTTCGATTTCTGCTTAAACGGGGGTTTTCCAGACCATCTTAACAAGGGTTTTGCTTGTATTTGCTTATCCTTTACAGACATGCTGCACCCTTGCTAAAAAGAGCACAACTCCTTCTGTACGACCGACTAGAAATAGAGGGTTAATATTTTTTCTATTATATTCTTATTGCTTTTTAACATTCAAACAACAATAACGAGAGAAAAGCACGCAACATGTGAAAACCCAGTATGGTGTAAACCCTGCCACAGTACATTAACGTCACAATAAGTTGCCGGGTCTATGCTGGTAGTACTCTTTATTCAAGGGGGTGACAAGTTGTTCCTCAAGAACACCAACTTCTCAGGGCTCCGGTGACCAACTGAGGGCATATAAAACCACCATTCCACAGTGTTCAACATCACCATCATCTTTGCGTATAGTGTCCTATCTAGCCCCCCCATTGCGGATATCTTCTGTAAATCACCCTTGCGCTAATAAGTCATCCCCTCATCCCGCTGTAGCGAACCAAACCTATGAAATTTTAATTTGCTTACAAGCCCCATAACCTCTTCACTTAGGCACTTCTCTTAGATATGACGCCTCTGAACTGCAATATTCCCCAAACGGTAATCCCTTATCCGTATCCATTTCACCCTCTGCAGGGATCGATTTCAATAACTCTTCCACTATGTCCAGGTCCCAAAACATATACTCTTTTTCTGTCCAAATTGCTCAAAGCTTGGCGGGCCGCCCCAGGTGCCAGAAAGGAATTCTTAAGGGAGTTCATGCCCCTCCTCCTTTTTAAAGTTGCAAGCGCCAGATCAGGGAAGAGCAGCATTTTATGATGTTGGGTAATTGAGGGAACCCTTTGAGTTAGCAGCCTTCAGGATTCTTTCTTTGTCCCTGGCATCCGAAAAATTAATTAGAAGAGTTGATTGATTGGTTATTTATTATGCGACTTATACACAAGTGTTTCCATGCGCAACCAGGCAAAGGAGGGGGAACAAAAGGACGACAAGACAAACGATCTTACTAGGCCTAGTGTCATTTAGATTGTGCATGTGCACAACAAGAAGTGTAGGGGAGAGGGTACAGGGTGTAGTGCACCCAGAGCAGGACTACAGGGGTCAATCCCACCTCGGTAGTGCAAGATTAGCCAGGCGGCAGTACAAGGTGGGCCAGGTGGCAAGTGCAGGAGGACTTGTCAGGGGGGGGCCTGGTGTCCTGTAGGCCTCAGGGGAGAGAGGCAGGGAGGCTATTCCAGACTGAGGCACCTACAGAGGAGATTTACCCCCCCCCCCATTCTCTGCTTGGAGAAGCAGCTCACCTGCAGAAAATTAGAAGTAGACAAGCAAAGGGTTCTAGGAGGAAGAGAGAGTTAAAGTTAGTGAGGCCACAGCCCCAGATGATGCAGCGGGTCTTAACCTTGATCCTTGCAGCCACTGGGATCCAGTGGAGGGATTACAGGGCCAGAGAGATGCGGTCCCTGGGCTTGAGGCCAAGGATTAGTTTTGAGGTCCTGTTTTGGATGAGTTAAAGAGGGCGAAGAGTAGAGTTGGGCAGATTGAGAAATAGGCTTTTGCAGTAGTACAGCCTAGAGAGAACCAGGGCTTTGGGACAGTGAGCTTCTCAGGGAAGGTGAGAAAAGAGAGAATAACTCTGATGAGGTACAGCTATAAATGGGCCTTCTTGGCAAGGTCTGTGATGTGTGGAGAGAAGGAGAGAGTGGAGTCGAAGAGGACCCAAGGGTTTTTTGCCTCACAAGAGAGTGAAGGCAGAAGGCCCAAGATGGGCGGCCAGTGTAAGAGGAAAAGCGGAAGCAGGGTCCCAATGAGAGGTATCCAAGTCTTACTGGCATTAAGGCAGAGATTGTTAGAGGTGCACCATGCCTGAATAGCAGATAGGCAGTCAGGGATGAGCGAGCATGAGGCCGAGGGTAACGTGAAAGAGAGCTGTGTGTCATCCACATAACAATAACAGTTAGAGGAAAAGGTAGAGATCAGGAGGGCCAAGGGGGCCATATACACATTGAAGAGCCAGGGGGAGAGGATAGAGCCATGGGGAACACAACATGTGGAGAGAGAGGTGGTGGAGAGAAAAGACCCAAGCTGGACCTGGGAAGGTCGATCCAGGAGGAAGGAAGTCAGCCAAGCCAGAGCCAGATCTGTGATGCCCAGGGTCTCGCGAAGACGAGTAATCAGGATGTTGTGGTTGACAGTTTCAAATGAGGAGGAAAGGTCAAAGAGAATGAGGAGCGAGGGAGAGCTAGAGTCAAGCTTAGAGAGCAGATCTTCACAGGTGTTCAGGAGTGCAGTTTCCGTACCTCTAGCTGCTCTGAAGCCAGACTGATGGTCATGGAGACAACCAACAGATTCAGGTGGAGGGTTAGCTGGGAGATAGCAAACTTCTCCAGGAGTTTGCCCAGGAAAGGAGTGATAGAGATCGGGCGATAGTTTGCCAGAATCGAGGGGTTGGCAGAAGGCTTTTTTAGTAGGGGGTACACAAGGGAATGCTTGAGACAGGGGAAAGATCCAGTGGTGAAGGAGTGATTGCAGAAGTCGGCCAAGACAGGAGCGAGAGAACCAATGTTGTCCTTAATGGTTCTGGAGGAGCAGGGGGTCACCTGTTTGGATGAGACTTTCATAGACTGAACTTGTCTGGAAACATCATCAGGTGTTACAGGAGAGAGGGAAGAGAGAAGGAGAGGGGGGGCCTGAGGGGGTGGCCAAGGAGGGCCTGAGAGAGGGAGAGGGAAGAGAAGAGGAGGAGAGTGTGGACAGGATGTCCTCGGATTTAGGTGTGAAATGAGAAGCCAGAGCTGTGCCGAGCTCTAGGTAGGTGTAGAAGAGGTAGATGCTGCAGTACGATTGTCCAGTTCCTTGCAGATTTTGAAATGTTCGGCCGTGTTGTTAGAGGCCGCAGAGATGCAGGATTCAATATGGACCCTTTTCTTAGAGAGGATGGTGAGTCTGTAGTGCAATTGGTACAGGCTGCAGGGCAGTTTGTCAGAGGGTCATGCAAAGCTCCCTACTTCGGTTCAACTACTCTGCACTTGCGCTTCAGATCGGAGTCATAGCAAGAGCTGCACTTGGTGGCAGGCGGATCCTCATGACAGGGGCAAGGATATTCAGAATGTTAGAGATGGAAAGGTGAAGTTTGGAAAAGGCTGTGTCAGGATCGAAGTCAGCCGCAGGAGTAGGTTGGGGAGAGAAAGTGGAGGCAAAGGCGTCCACTGACACTCCCTTCATGGGGCGAATGACCGGGATGGAAGGTGGCAGTACTGGGTGGGCCTTGGACAAGGTGACAGGAAGCTTCTGTCTCTGAGTTTATCCTGCTTCAACTCTCTTTCAGCCCGGAGCCTAGATTACACTGCAGTCCTCTTTCTTTCTCCCTCATTTGGAATTTCCACCTGTATAAACACTGCGCATGCGCAGAGCGCTGCGCGGTGTGCCAGCAGTGTAATCGGTGTTCGGGGGCTCGTGGGACAGTGGAAGCAGAGGAATAACTGCATGGTTTACTACCGTTTGGAGGGTAAGCGTCTGGATGATAAACGCCCCTTTTGCCAACTCATAGCTCTTCACCTCAGCATTGCTTGGAACGGTGTGAAACTTACATTTCTAAAGAAGATGTATGATGAAATATTTATTTGAAAACAGTTGTTCCTACTTTCATTGGCCCAGCTTTCATTGGTCCAGCGTCATCTGGAAATGTCTTCTTTTGTACAATATTGAAAACACGGAAGTAAATACGTGTATTTATGTTTCCAGCAGAGTTCTCCGATTCTGCAACAGTGGAAGTTAACAATTGGCTCTACCTTTGATGACCGCTTGACTACGGATGTAGAATTGGACTAAACTGCTTTCGTAGGGATACTGGCGGGAGTCCTTATTGAACTGCCCTGGGAAAACGGATACAAATATATGCTTGTTGGTTATTTGGAAGAACCTCTTTGCTTAAGTAAAATAGCAAGAAGGAGGGCCTGTATAGGCAAGTAGCCATTGAATTAGGCGGAGACTCAAGGTTGTTTGTGCTAATGTAGAGGCAGAACTTGGCTAAATAGGCTATCAGCTGTGCGGGGTGACTGCGGGATGTGTGCCTTTCAGCCCCGATACAATTATCCTTGAAAATCCAATTTACTGTGTATCAGTTATGAGGGATGACTGCGGGCTTTGAGCCTTTGAGCCCTGATGCAATACACCTCAAGAAACCAATTTACAGTGTATCAGTTGTGAGGGGTGACTGCAAGCTTTGTGCCTTTGAACCCTGATATAATAATTCACGTGAAACCAGTCTACTGTGTATCAGTTGTGAGGGGTGACTGTGGGCTTTTGCACCTTGACAACATTTTGTGAGTAACTAATACTCTGTATCAGCTGTAAGGACAGATTCTAGACCTTTGTGCCTTTAACTTACTATATGCAAAATGGTGTGAAACTAATATTTTGAATAATAACTTGGATGGGTGAAATTAACACATTCAATAACAAATGAGAGGGGTGACTGCGGGTGCTAGTGCCTTTGAACCCCTATATGAGACATTTGGAGAAATTAATTTGTTGTGTAACTTTTGCGAGGGGTGATTGTAGGCCTTGTGTCTTTGAGTCCTGATAAAATAATTCAAGAGCAACCTATATACTGTGTAGCACCTGAGAGGGGTGATTGTGAGCCTCCCCATCTTTGACCCACTACATGAGAAAAGGTGGGAAATGAATATATTGACTAACAACTGAGAGGGGTGACTGTGGGCCCTAGTGCCTTTGAACTTCCATATTTAAAATACTTTATAACTAACACTACCTGGGGGGTGGGTGGGACTGTTGTTATAGGTACCACTGACCCGCCACATCCCAAATATTATTGTAGTGAGTGGGGGACTGGGACCTGAACAGTTTAGACTCTTTGATTTATTACCTCATTATAAAGGTCCTTGGGATAACATTATTAAGACATGTATTAATAAAACCCTAACAAGTGTATACAATCCCATTGGGTGATAGTATATTAGGAGTGAAAAAGACATTTTTTGCAAAACTCGCTCGGCTATCATTTGGCTACCTTACTACGTAGTGGAAAATTGTGCGCACCAATAACAAAACCTTCATCTACTTTGACTAATGATTTACAGCCTGTATCACCCAAGGACAGATAAAAATTAAGAAAGTTTAATACCGATCAACCTGGGTACTCTGTTCATTCTATAGGGCCCTCTGACATGGAATCTTGCAAAAGTGCAATAGTACAGGAGGTACAGTTTGATTGTATGAATGCCCAGATTAAAAGGAACTTGAAAACTTCCAAACAGGTGGAAAATGTTTTTGACTTACCGACCTCAGTGTAACGCTCACCTGATTCTCGCAGAGGCGCCGGTCTTGACTGGGCGACTACCGTATCTTCAAAGGTGATGTGTAGCACCCGGTTGGCTCTTTGGGCTGGACCTCTGTGCACTGTATGCCTGACGTGTAGAGTAAGATGTCTGCAGATAGAAAATATGGGGTTAATGAACTGGGGTTATTGGGGTGTCCCTATCTCTTTCCTCTTCTCCTCTCCTGTAGACCCCCAAAGGTTAACGCTCTCACCTTAGGTAAGTGAATGCCGAGCTCTCCATCTGCCTCGGGGCAGGGTGCTGTAACCAGTTTCTTCACTGGATAGGTAGCGCAGGCCTCTTGACTTCAGAGGACTGCTGTCCGTCGTTTACTGCACGAACGGTAAGTTTCGAGTCATTCAAATGTCTTTAAAGTCTTTAGTAATGATGTCTCTTGTTTTGCAGGGTTCCGGCGATGGCGGATGACGGGCTGAAGTGAGTTGAAGATGGAGCCCGTGTGATGAATAGAAGCGCCTGGAAGCACGTAAGTAAGCGCTTGTTGTCTGCTTCACTATGCGCTCTAACTGTCTTTTTATTTTGCAGGTACGAGTTCGGAGCGGCTGCAGGGTGCCGGAATACCCACTGGATTAGATGTGGAAAGGAGTAATGGCACGTGAGTATTAAAGTTCCCCAATGTCTTTAAACGCACCTTGTTTTGTCTTTCAGATGCGGGATGCAGCGCCGAAGGCCTCTGGAGCGTGCGAAGAGTTGGTAAACTTTTGTCTTTCAGATGCCGGAATGCAGTGTGAAGACCTCCGGAGCGCACGAAGAGTAGGTAAGCCTTTGCCTTTCAGATGCCGGAATGCTAACCTGTTCTTTCTTGTCTTTATAGGTGTTGCTGAAGACTGGATTCAGGATGGTAAGCCTTTGCCTTTCAGATGCCGGAATGCTAACCTGTTCTTTCTTGTCTTTATAGGTGTTGCTGAAGACTGGATTCAGGATGGTAAGCCTTTTTCCTTAGGCCCAGGACCGGATGCAGAAGACACGATGAGCGTTCTGCTGCAGAGGTTGCAGAATAACGCAAAGCAAGATTCATCCACTGGGTGTGGTTTAAATAGCCTCCTGTAGTGCTTAGATGTCTCCTTCCACAGCCACGCCTAAGTAAGAAAAGAGTTCCTGGTAAGAAAAGAGTTCCTGCCTTCCAGAAGAGTTCCAGTGTTCTGAATCTAGGGAGTGGCTCCAGCCCCACCCAACAGGAAAAGTAGTTCCAAACAGAAGAGGATCAGAGGCTCAACTGGCAGGCAAGTAAGCAGCATGGTCTGCTGAAGGTAAGTCCACCCAAGCATTATGAGCCCGGCGCTTCCAGCGCTGGGACTGGGCATATTTATGAGCCTGGTGCCACTGGCGCCAGGACTGGGTCCAAAAAGTCCCAATTGGGACTGGTTGGCACTCGGAACCTGGGTTATGGATCTGCTTCCAAGGGAGTTGGAAAAACCCTGACCTTTTGGAAGCAGAGATCATGACACTCAGAGAACCTTTTGAAAAGGGAATTGACACTCCAAAACAGTTTTTTCAGTATGTGTGAAGAGCTACCACAGCCCCCCTGTAATTGAAGGCAATTTACAGTCAGATAACATACATATAGATGATATATCAATGATGGCCCCGGCGGTAAAATTGGAATTGGGCAGAAGAACGAGATTATCCTTAGGTCTATCTACCCCAGTGAATGCATCAAGAAATGGAGTGGATAATGTGCATTTATTTCACACTTCACTACGGGAAACATTTCCCTCTAGGGACTTCAGCCAAGGAAAATAATATTTCCCACAACCGTCTGCTTTTGAATTTCTAGAAGTAAAATTAGACTTTAAACCAAAAATGGAGGAAAATCAGCAGTTGCTCTCCACTCAAGATATGATGTTTAGCTCCTTATTGGAAGAACAGATCTCCGTAGCCAATCAGGAAGCCTATTCATTAGTAGTAGGAACAAGGGCATTACTTACATCGGATAATGAGGAGCTGGAGAAGAATTGTCCAGTAATAAGAAGGATATTAAATCTATTGCGCAAGGCCATGAACTAACACACATGGAGATTAGAGATCTCAAATTTTGGGTATCTGATCATTTAAATAAAACAAATAAATCGGAAGGTTTCCTCATTAGATGGGCAACGGTCTCTGAAGGTGGGGGACAAAAGACATGTCAATGTAGCAATGTATTAGTGTCTCGGGCAAACCTAAAATCAGAGTGAACAAACCCAGCCAATTACACCTAATCAGGGCTTGAATCTGCTCCCTATACCTTCTTATTCAGAAGTATTAGCACCAAAGGCAATAAATGATTCCCTCTCGAATGCTTTCCAACATGTAAAGACACTGGATCATCTGATAGGAGTCTCGGAAAAAGTTTCTAACCTAGAATTGGGAATTGCCGAATTAGTTCTATAGTTATCACGTTGCTTGAGTCCAGGAACAATAAAACTGTCATTGGAGAGGAAACTCTTTATACAAATGACTCTCCCGATAGTCCTTCAGCTCTTACAGATCTGCTGTCTTAAGAAAATGAAGATGATGGAAAAAATATCAAAAATGAAAATACTCAGGATCCAAAATTAATTGATGGAAACCCAAATGAAATATATTTATCAAGGCGTCAAAAGCGCTTTGATTCAAAGTCAAGGAAAAAATGAAATCAGAAAAATCAGAAAAAAGAGTGAAGTAAAAAACAAAAAACAGATAGTTCGGCAAATGAGGTCATCATTTCGGACCTCGAACAGCTGGATAAGGAAAGCCAAAGAGCACTGCAACTTCAGGAGAAGGATTTTATCCTCGTTGATAATAAAAACCACAAAAAGAAAATAATAATAATAATAATCAAGCAACACAATGGCAATCTTAGCCTGCAAAATGCCACAGTAAAAGAGTCTGGAATTACTGAGTCACCACAAGGAAAATCCTCACTTGAATCAAAAGAATCTAAACAATCTCAATTATCCACCTTCTACCTTATGGTGGAAAAATCGACATCAAGGAAAGATAGTATCCATACCATCGGGGAACTACGGGGAAATGGGAATACACCTAACAAACAGCAAACACCAAAGATATTAAGACAAATGGCTTCCCCAGTAAAAAAGTCTTTAATAGAATTGTCAACTGTAACAAAATTAAAACATCAGCTACGCGTGGAGTGTGAGAAACCAGAGTTGGAAATACAACAAAAATCCCAATGGAGAGAACAACATAAGTTTCCACCATGCCAGGTGAATCTGGGAACGGGAAGTCGGCAAGGAATAAAACCATCCTAGCCGATTAAAAGCAAAATTCCAGAAACGTACTCATCTTGTAAATAGTGAGGAGAACCAGGTTATCATAACAAATCAACACTGTTGGATCGCTTCCCAGGATTCCCAAATTTGAGGGACCGGGGAGCTATGGGAGAAAAAGGACTAGAAATGGATCAACAGGCCAAAGAAGGGGCGGCAGAAAAAGGCAGTAAAAGGACAAAGTCAGCTTCAACCTAAAAGTAAAGTTGGGGAGAAGGAAAGGGAAGAAGGAGATAATGCTTCTTCTACACAGAATCAATCCGTAATGAATAAAGTTCTGAAATTGAAAACAGAAAGTTCACCATCAAACAGTTCTATGCTAGAGACAGAAAGTGATATAGTTAATCGGAAAATTATCACAAATCTTGTTAAATCGTCCCTAATGGAGTCAATTCCTGGGTTACCCTCATTTGGTATTTCTGCCAATACAGGAAACAACTCAACTAGGACAGGGCAACCAGGGGGAAATGAAATTGGTAGGGGAAACGCAGGAGCTGAATTTGGCTCCGAAATGTCTGGTTTGCACCAAAAAGTGATAAATCAAAATGTGGAGCAAGAATTTGGCCTACCTTGATTAAAAGATCAATTTACACTACCAAACCACGTTAATGATCGTGATCTTCGAAATGTGCAATGGCGCAAATCCAAACGCCCTGAACTACCAAGTATCCTCCTATATAACCTCTGTGATCAGGGGGGACCTTCCTCCCTTCATAGAGGGAGAGTTCTATCCTTAATGAATGATATCCAAGGCCTGAAGTTAGTAGCAACGGCAGATATAAAAATGTATTGATTTCATACATCCAGATAGATTGGATCATGTGAGGGTTAATTTAAACACTGGGAGTGTGCTTGAGGCAATCCTCTGGGAATACAAGCAATTTAATAGGATGGGATATGATGTCCTTATCTTTAGTAAAGGATTAGGGACAGGTAGGGGTAGTGAGGACAACTTTAATAAACCAAATCCTCATGAGCAAAATGAGATGGAATCAAATAAGAAGAGATTGGAATTTCAGGGGGAAGAGGATAAAGGGTGGAGATGGTTAGCACTATCGCTAAGGGAATCAATTTCCCAAATTAAGTCATTGCACCAAAAACCCTAACCCTAAAACTCACTCCAATTTAAGGAAATTCCTGTCATGGAAATCTAGAGGTCACAGAAATCTGCAGACGTCGGAGGGATTGTGTGAAAATTGAAAACATTTTATCTGATTTGCATCCAGGAATCGTGGACGTCAAATTTTCAACTAGATCGGTATGGAACCATACATCAGTATGCAAATGTAGGAATTCGGGAAGTTTATTCATAGCAATTAAGAACGAACCAGGAATAAAAATTGTGGATTCCATAGAAATTAATAATGGAGCCCTGGCGGTAATCTTAGATTTTAAATTGGAACAAACTCCATTGACAGTATTGGTAATAAATATCTATTGGAATCCTCTTGGAGATTTGTTAGATTTCATAGCAAAGATAAATTAATGCCTCTCAAAAATGATGCTGAAATTTAGGGGGTTAGAACTCTTCGTGGCAGGAGACCTTAATGCAGAGATCAATTATGGTAGTGGTCGAAATAAAATTATGGGGCAATTTCATTGTGAAGTAATGCATTAGGTAAAGAAATTGAATGCGCCCCACTATGAGCGACAAGGAAAGAAATTCAGGGCTATATCCGGAATCAATCTTTTGGGACATGGGGCCTGCACCATGTAAATGCTGTGTTTACTAATACTAGTATAGCGGATACTTGGTCGTCAGGAAACAAAAGCTCTTGTATAGACCATATGTTCTTGTCAACAAACCTGCTCGACCAATGTACATACTTTGAGGTGGTGGATTCTGACTTAAGTGATCATACATTTGTCCAAGTGGTGATGGTTGGTAAGTGGAGATGGTTGGTGATTCAGGGGAAAAAAGTATATGTAATATGGGGATTATTCCAATTCTAAATTCCCAACGCAACCACATTAGATGGCACGAGGGAGATGTGGACAAATTTAAAGCAATATTTGTCAAAGATCATCAAAATAATCCCTGGGCGAAAAGACAACTGATATTTTCCGTTGACAGTTATCCAGAGAATCTAGACTCATTGTTATCTAATTCCTTTATATTTTCACAATCTAAATTAAGTAAACCCTCAAGGCTACATGTTTTCGACCCTTTAGTAAGACAGAGGAAAAATCATTTAAAAAGAATGATTAGGTCTATTCTAAAAAGTGTAGGAAATCAAGAGTAAAAGATGGAAAATATTCGCAAAGAAAAATAAGGTTGGAAAAATTGGTTAAGATCACATAAAGGGGCAATGCTACAAGCAGATAATGAATCCATGATTAAAACGTTGAAAGACACTTTGGGAAGACAATTTTGGATATTAATAAAACAATTGGAATCTCAACAGGGTACCTTTGTATCTAATAGCATCTCAGAGGAGACCTGGACTTCACACTTCCACTGCCTATATGTGGGAAAATATGCTTTTCCAAATGAACTCTCTGAAATTATAGAACATCCATGGGATTGTCAAATTACAATTTCAGAGATAGAAACACAGATAAAATCCTTGAACCAGTCAAAGGCTTGTGGACCAAATGGTCTATCTAATGTAAATCTTAAAGCCAATTCGGAAATTTGGGGCGAAAGCTTTGTACCTGCTTTTTTCGGATGTAAGGTTGATGCGTCAGATACTTACTTCATGGAACATTTCCTACATAGTGCCCGTTTATGAGATGGGTAGTAGACAATCTCCATCCAATTATCGGCCCATAGCAATTATGGACCCAGAATCGAACATTTCTGCAGGACTAAGCCTTAAAAATATTGTAGCATGGGCAGATTCTAACAGCCTCTCTAAAAAATAATTTGGATTTCGGAAGGGCATGGGTACGCAAATTGGAGGTTTGATTTTCAACATTTTATTGAAAAAGACAAGTAAAAGAGCTGCCATTCCAATATATATAGCTGTGATCGACCTTTCCCTCGCCTTCGATAAGGTTGATAGGTCACTCTTGTGGACTATGCTCCTCAATTTGGGATTACCTTCAGGGATTTTGGCAGTTTTAATCCATCTTCACGAAGGATCCACAAGACAGGTTAGATTAAATGCAGAAAGATCACTATCCTGCCCAATAAAAACCTCCAATGGACTACGCCGGGGCTGTCTATTTGGGCCAACACAGTTTAATCTTTATGTGTAAGGTTCAGGTAGGTTTTTGGATGAAGCGTCTTTAATTTCACCTAAGATAGAGGGAATTGCGATAAATTGGTGCTCATCCACTGATGGCTTCCTACTAATAGATGATACTCCTATAGGCTTACAACGAAAACTTTCAGTATTTGAAAAATACACAAAAGAAAATGGACTAACAATAAATGAGAAAAATCAGTAATAATGTGCTTGACACATCAGAAAAAAAGAATCCAAAAATGTAAATGGAGTATAAATAAAGAATATTTAACACACACTAGGTCAATGCGTTATTTGTGTTATCCTATTTTTGACACGAAACAAATATGTCTATATAGGAATTGCGTGTTGGACAGAGTACTAAACTCAATACCGCAGCTGAAAAAGGAAGCAAACAAGTACAAGCAAACAAGTACTGTAGGTACCAAAGTTTGTGGTATCATACCCATAATCGGTCAATAGACTACTGTTGTAAAAGATAATTGCTTATTGAGTTGACCCATTAATTTGAATGACTCTTATTTCAATTTTGTTTTACTGTAAATAATTACATCATAAGTAAGTTTTAACTGCTATGTATTTAATGGAAAATAATTTTGAAAAGGTTTTGTTAAACCAAATACAAATAAAAAAAAAAAGACAGGAAGCTTCACGTGCAAAGAAAGAAGAAAGTGGTCAGCCCAGAAAGGAGGAGTAGGAAGAGAAAAGGAAGGTCTTAAGAATATTCCGGAACTTAAGGAGATCCAGCTCGAGTTATAGAGTGGCAGGGAGACCTTTCCAGAAGAAGGCTCCTGCTGAGGAAAGAGATCTATCCCCCAATCTCTGCTTGGAGAAATGTCTGATCTGCAGAGAGTTAGATCTAGAGGACCAAAGAACTCTAGCGGGGAGGTATTTAGGGAGAGAGAGAGTTGGATGTAGCAAGATCCCTGGTCCCAGAAGGTCTTGTGGATGATGCAGAGCGTCTTGAATTTGATCCTTGCAACCACCGGCAGCAAGCAGAGAGATGCTAGTGCTGTAGAGATGTGGTCCCTGGGCTTGAGGCCAAGAATAAGTCTTGCAGTCCTATTGTGGATTAGTTGAAGAGGACGGAGGGAGGAAAGAGGAAGATTAAGGAAGAGGCTGTTACAGTAATCCAGCTCTGGAGACATTGAATTTCTCGGGGAAGGTGAGGAAAGGGAGAATACCTTTGAGGAGGTACAGCTGAAAGTGGGCCTTCTTGGCAAGGTCAGCAATATGAGGTGAGAAGGAGAGAGAGAAGTCAAAGATTATACCCAGGTTTTAGCCTCACATGAGGGTGAGGAGAGGGGGCCCAAGGAGGGTAGCCAGAGAGTAGGAAGGAAGGAGGGGGCAGTAATCCGAATGAGAAGAATCTCGGTCTTACTGGCATTAAGAGGGTGGAGTGATTGACGTGTCAAAGGCAGAGGACAGATCGAGGAGGATGAGAATGGAAGGAGGGGTGGAGTCAAGGTTTAAGAGCAGGCCATCACAGGTTTTAAGGAGAGCTGTTTCTGTGCCTCTGGATGCTCTGAAGCCAGACTGGTGGTCATGTAGACAGCCAATAGATTCAGTGTGATGGATTAGTTGGGAGATGACCAATTTCTCCAAGAGTTTCCCCAAGGAGAGGGTAGAGGAGACAGGGCGGTAGTTAGCCAGGCAGGAAGGGTCCGCAGATGATTTTTTAGGAGGGGATGCACACAAGAGTGCTTGAGGGTTAATGGGAAGGAGCAAGTGGCAAAAGAGTGGGTACATAACTCAACCAAGGAGGGAGAGAGAGAGGCAATATTGTCCTTGATAGTTCTAGAGGAGCAGGGAAGCACCTGTTTGCAGAAGACTTCCATAGAGCAAATTGTCTTGGCGACCTCATCAGGATATATGGGTGAGAAGAACAAGTTACTCTTACCTGGTAATGTTCATTCGATGGGATGGTCCGACGACATTCCATATCTAGGACAGTAATCACCACAGCTGTGCTGCTTTGGAAAATCTTTCGGCGTCTGCATCCTGCGTCAATGACGTCGATAGCCGTCCTCGAGGACCTCCTCCGACGGCCAACGTCACCGGATGTTATAAGTAGGACACACGACACCCGTAGCCTCAGTTGTAATTTTTTCCCAGAACGTGTGGCACCAATCTTCTGCCAGTATGACCACAGAAAGCCTTGTGGAAACGTAAGCTGCAAAGAAATTCTGTAGCGGGGTAGGCAGGGAGGGAGCGATATGGAATAGGGCATCGGACCATCCCATCGAAAGAACGTTAGCAGGTAAGAGAGTAACTTGTTCTTCGAGGAGATTGGGTCCTCAGACGTATTCCATATCTATGACAGACTCCCAAAGCAGTACCAACGTAAGGAGGTGGGAAAAGAATTTAGAATATACCAATTTAGAATGCCCAATCCAATTGCAGAGTAAAGGACCGCCTTGCCAAAGGCCAGATCCTGCCCACGGATAGAATCGAGGGAGTAGTGACGTACAAAAGTATGGACCGAAGCCCAGGTGGCTGCATCACAGATGTTACGAATAGGAACACCCCTCTGCAGGGCAATAGAAGCAGCCAAACCCCTGGTAGAATGGGCCCGTAAGCCTACCGGAGGGTCCTTACCCGCCAAGCGGTAACATTCAGAAATTGCTGAGATATTCCATCGAGACAAAGTCAGCTTAGTAACAGCTTGTCCCAAACGCCTTCCAGCGTAACCAATAAAGAGTTGATCATCCACTCTGACCCGGGACATGCGTGAAATGTAGAAGCTTAAAGCTCTCCTAGGATCCAGCCTATGGAGCCTCTCCTCTTCCTTACCAGGATGTGGAGGAGGATAAAATGCCAGAAGAATAACCCTCTGGCTTAAATGAAATTCCGACACCACCTTCGGAAGAAAGGAAGGACGAACTCTAAGGACAACCCTGTCCTTATGAAACACAGTGAAGGATGGCTTAACTGAAAGTGCCTGTAACTCACTCACTCTGCGAGCGGAAGTGACCGCAACTAAAAATACAGTTTTAAGGGTTAAGAGTCTCAAAGGACAAGAATGCAAAGGCTCAAAGGGAGCACCCCTGAGAAACTTGAGAACAAGGTTCAGATCCCAACCGGGCACCTGGAAAAATGACGGAGGGAACACATTAGTGAGCCCTTTCAGAAACTGAGAAATTAAAGGGATTTTAAAATAAGAACACTCCTCAGACGAGCGCTTAAATATAGACAGCGCCGCCAGGTAACCTTTAATTGTACCCACTTGCAGGCCCTTGTGGGCCAAAGAAAGCAAAAAAGACAGAACGACAGGAATGTCACATGAAAAAGGATCCACATTCTGAACCCTGCACCAGTCGCAGAACTTTCTCCAATGGCAACGGTACAGGGACTTTGTTGCCGGCCGTCTGGCCGAAAGCAACAACTCCATCACGTCTTCAGGGAGGTCCCAATCCTTATACCTCAACCTTTCAGAAGCCAAGCGTGAAGGTTGAGGGATCTGACCTCTGGATGGAGAACCTGACCCCCCTCCCGTGAGAGCAGATCGTCTTGGTAGGGAAGACGACATGGAGGGCAGATGGACAAGTCTAGCAGGTCCGGGTACCACGTCCTCCGGGCCCATGCGGGAGCAATGAGGATCATCCGGGAACCGAACCTTCGTAACCTCCGCAGCACTTGCGGAATGACGGGGACTGGAGGAAACGCGTACAGCAGTGGGAAGGACCACTCCACCACGAACGCGTCCCCTAAGGCTCCTCTTGGAGGAAATTCCTGCAAGCAGAACCTATCGCACTTCGGTTGACGCTGGAAGCGAAGAGATCCACTTGAGGGGTCCCCCAAAGGGCAAAGATCTCCAGGAGAATCTCCTGAGCCAGCTCCCACTTGTGAGAGATCGTTCTCTGCCTGCTCAGAGCGTCCGCCATCTCGTTTTCGTCTCCGGCCAGATGAACTGCCGAGATCGAAATTTCCTGCTGGATGGCCCAGAACCAGAGCTGCATCACCTCCCTGCACAGAGGAAGTGTCCCTGCCCCCTTTTTTGTTGAGGTAGTGCATGGCCACCGGGTTGTCCGTCAGAATCAGGACAGTCTTTCCTCGCACAGTCGGGAGAAAAGCCTTCAGGGCAAGCCTGACGGCCCTCAGCTCCAACAGATTGATATGGAGTCTGGACTCCGACAGAACCCAACGACCGCTGACTGTCAGCTCATTGGCATGAGCTCCCCATCCGGTGAGGGATGTGTCGGTCATGATCGTCACCTCCGGCCAGGGTAGCCAAAACGGAACCCCCCTCATCAGATTGCCTTCCACGGCCCACCACAGAAAGTCCTGGGCGACCAAGGGCGGCACCTGAACGGGGTCCGACATCCTGCCGGAGGACTGTGACCACTGGAGCTTGAGTGCCCATTGCAGAGATCTCATCCGCAACTTGGCCTCTGGCACCAGAAGAATGCAGGATGCCATGAGGCCGAGCAACCTCAAGAACTTGAATGCTGGGAGACTCTGGGCATGTTGAAACTTGTGCACCATCTGCTGAATGTGGTGAGCCCTCACCTGGGGAGGAAAACACTGCCCCAGGGACGTGTCGAGCACTGCTCCGATGTACTGGAGCCACTGAGTTGGCGTCAAGTGGGACTTCTTTAAGTTGAGGGAGAAGCCCAGCCTGTGAAGGGAGTGGCAGGTGACGGACAGATGATCCAGGACTTGCTCGGGAGAGTGCGCCCTGATCAACCAATTGTCCAGGTAGGGGTAGACGTGAATCCCCCCTTTCCCGAGATACGCTGCCACCACCACCATGAGCTTGGTGAAAACTCTTGGGGCGGAGTACAAGCCGAACAGCAGGATCCGAAACTGAAAGTGCGAGTCGCCAACCGCGAACCTCAGGTACTTCTTGTGCTTGGGATGGATCCGCACATGAAAATAAGCGTCCTTGAAGTCAAGAGACACCAACCAGTCCTGAAGTTGAAGGGCCTGGAGGACTTGAGAGAGAGTAACCATCTTGAACTTGTCCTTCCTGAGGAGTTTGTTCAAACCACGCAAGTCCATGATGGGTTTCAATTCCCCGTCTGTCTTCGAAATCAAAATATAAGGGGAATACCATCCATTGTTCCTCTCTGCTACAGGCACCAGTTCTATGGCACCTTTCCCCAGCAGGGCTTGTATTTGCTGCGCAAGCAGCGGATCCGAACTTTTCAAAGAGAGATTCCCGGGTGGATTGTCGTGAGGCCTCTGCCGAAAGGGAAGACAGTAGCCGTGCGCTATGATCTCCAGAATCCACACATCTAAAGTAATGGCACGCCATTCTACAAGATGCTGCGCCAGCCTTCCCCCAACCGGCGAACCATTGAACATGGCCTAATGACTGAGCAGAAATGGCTGCGGTGTTGCCTGAGGGCAAAGAGGTAACTGCTTGCGTGGCCTTGGCACCTCAAGTACCTTGTTTTCCACCTCTGGCACTCCTACGGTTGCCCCTTTCACTTGCAGCTCCTCTCGCTTTACTAAAGGATGAGTAATAACGAAAGGAACCTCCCCTCCATTGCTGCCCCCTAGGACGAAAAGGCAGAGGTTGGCGGACTGCAGCGCCCAACGACTTCGCTGCAGCTTTGGAGGTCTGCAACCTCTCAAGGCTCTTGTCAGCCTTGCTGCCAAAAAGATGTTCACCATCAAAGAGCATGTTGAGGAGCCTGGCTTGCACATCAGGAGCAAACCTCGACTTCCTCAACCACGCAAACCTGTGTATTACGGTGCTCGCTGCCATGGACCGGCTGACACAGTCTGCCATGTCCAAACCCGACTGAACAAACTCACACATGGCATCCTTGCCATCCTGAATAATAGCAAGAAAACCATCCCGTTTGTCCCCTTCGGGAATATGTTCAGCCTGCTAAGGAAATACAGTTCCACAGAGTGTGCGTGAAATGTGACAAGGCACATACGCAGTTGGTCGCCTGAAGAGCCATACCCCCTGAAGAAAACACTTTCTTCGCCCAGCCATCAAAACGCTTGTCGTCCCTATCAGAAGGGATGGTAGGATACGACGCCTGCTTTGCTGGGGCCGTAGCCGCCTGCACCACCAAACTCACCAGAGTGGGGTGCGTGGTCAAGTAGCAGGGGTCACTACTGGCTGGACGGTATTTTCATGGCAAAGGCTTTCCCACTGCCGGAAGACGCTCCGGAGCAGTCCAAGCTGCTGCCACCCTTCTTTGCAGTGCCATATGGAATGGCAGTACCGGGTCAGTTGATGGACCTTGGTTGAGGATATCCGTCAGGTCATCCTGCACAAAATGAACTGGTGGCGCAGACCACCCCAAATAATCCGTGACCCTCGACATAAGGTTCCGGTATGAGGACTCAGCATGGGTGCCAGGCTCAGGCCTACAGAACTCCACCTCCGGAGAGGTGTCCAGACCGCTGGCATCGTGCAGCAACTGACGCAGGGCCTCAATCTGGCTATGAACAGAGATGATGTCGTCTGGTACCATGGCAGGAACCAACCCATCTTCAGAACCCTCATCCACCTCCAAAATGTAATCCAGAGGCTGGAATGTGGGCACAGAATAAGGGACAAAGACATTTTTTGCCTTGGCCAGAGCCTTTCTAGGGGGTTCCACTGTGCCACGGGGAACCTCTGACAGAACAGCCTCGAAAGGCTTCGAGGGCATCGACGGAATCGGCGTCGAGCGCCACGCCAACAGCATCGACGGCTTCGACACAGGCCTCGAGGCCGGAGCCCCGAGCATGTCTCTCGACAGCCTAGGCGTCAATGACCTTGATGACTTCCTCGGAGGAGGGGCCTCGAGAGAGTCCGTCGTCGACCTTGGCGCCACAGGCATCGATGTCTTCTTCACAGGTTCACGCGGTCTCGAGGGCGTTGAGGACCGGGACCTGGAATGGGCATGACTAGAATGATTCCCCTTGTCCGAGCGGGACCTCTCCCGCGAATCCTGCTGTCCACCTGAGCCCGAAGGCATACGAGCGGTGTCTCTAGTACGGTCACGGCCGACCCCTCTCGGAGGCGCGGATGGACCGGAGCCCTGCAACTCAAGAATCGCCAACATTTTCTTAGCGAAGGAAGCCCAATCCGGAGACGAACGCTTGGTGAGATAAGCGACCTGCCGACCGGCGGAGTCCTCGGATGAGGACGGGAAAAGCGACCGATGACAGCGCTTCCGAGAATGCCTCGAAGAGGCAGGAGTGGCAGGACCCACTCCGGGACCGAGACCCCCTAGACTTACAACGATGATGCGGAGAGTCGCCCCTCGAATCGTCCGTTGAAAGCCCAGTGGACCTCAACTTCCGGGGCTTGGACACCTTACCGACCGACAGCTTCTTCTTACGCTCCCGCAAGGCCTTGGACGTAAGTGACTGGCAGTCGACACAATCATCCGTGTCGTGGGCCTCCCCAAGGCACCAGAGGCAGGAGTCATGCAAGTCCGTCACTGACATCTTGGACCCGCAGTCCCCACACTTCTTGAAACCCGGACACGGGGTGGAAGAAGAGGAAGACATCCCGATAAACTTTCACAAACGAACAGGTTCGAAGAACCGAAAGAACAGAAACTCCAAAGAGTCGAGGAGCGCAACTGAGGCTACGGGCGTCGTGCGTCCTACTTATAACATCCGGTGACGTCGGCCATCAGAGGAGGTCCTCGAGGATGGCGTATAGACGTCATCGACGCAGGACGCAGACGCCGAAAGATTTTCCGAAGCAGCACATCTGTGGTGTTTACTGTCATAGATATGGAATACGTCAGAAGAACCAATCCCCTCGAAAGAGGAAAGTAGGGAGGAAGGATAGAGGGGGGGCTGAGGTGGGCCTGCATACATATGAGTTTTGGAAGTCAAATCGGGAGCCAATGCTGTGCAGAGGGCCTGGAAATGAAGAGGAGAAGTTGAGACTGCATTGGGATTGGCAAATTCCTTGCAGATTTTGAAAAGTTCAGCAATGTTGTTAGTGGGCACAGAGATGCAGACTTGAATATGGGACCACTTCTTGGAGCGGATGGAGAGTCTGTATTGTCTTTGGAGCAGGCGATAGGCCAGTTTGTCAGAGGATGTGCTGGAAGCCTACCACTACCATTCTGCAACTTCGCACTTGCATTTCAACGCGGATAGGTCGGAATCATACCAACTATTGTACTTGGAAGCAGGCTTCATGTTGATCCTTGTGGCAGAAGCAAGGATGTCAAGGGTGTTGGAGATGGAAGAGGCAGGACCCACTCCGGGACCGAGACCCTCTAGACTTACGACGATGCGGAGAGTCGCCCCTCGAATCGTCTGTTGAAAGCCCAGTGGACCTCAACTTCCGGGGCTTGGACACCTTACCGACCGACAGCTTCTTCTTAAGCTCCCGCAAGGCCTTGGACGTAAGTGACTGGCAGTCGACACAATCATCCGTGTCGTGCCCCTCCCCGATTCACCAGAGGCAGGAGTCGTGCGAGTCCGTCACCGACATCTTGTACCCGCAGTCCCCACACTTCTTGAAACCCGGACACGGGGTGGAAGAAGAGGAAGACATCCCAATAAACTTTGACAAACGAACAGGTTCGAATAACCGAAAGAACAGAAACTCCAAAGAGTCGAGGTGCGCAACTGAGGCTACGGGCGTCGTGCATCCTACTTATAACATCCAGTGGCGTCGGCCATCAGAGGAGGTCCTCGAGGATGGCGTATAGACGTCATCGACGCAGGACACAGACGCCGAAAGATTTTCCGAAGCAGCACAGCTGTGGTGATTACGGTCATAGATATGGAATACGTCGGAAGAACCAATCCCCTCGAAAGAGGAAAGTAGGGAGGAAGGATAGAGGGGGGGCTGAGGTGGGCCTGCATACATATGACTTTTGGAAGTGAAATCGGGAGCCAATGCTGTGCAGAGGGCCTGGAAATGAAGAGGGGAAGTTGAGACTGCATTGGGATTGGCAAATTCCTTGCAGATTTTGAAAAGTTCAGCAATGTTGTTAGTGGGTACAGAGATGCAGACTTGAATATGGGACCACTTCTTGGAGCGGATGGAGAGTCTGTATTTTCTTTGGAGCAGGCGATAGGCCAGTTTGTCAGAGGATGTGCTGGAAGCCTACCACTACCGTTCTGCAACTTCGCACTTGCATTTCAACGCGGATAGGTTGGAATCATACCAACTATTGTACTTGGAAGCAGGCTTCATGTGGATCCTTGTGGCAGAAGCAAGGATGTCAAGGGTGTTGGAGATGGAGAGATGCAGGTTAGCAAGGGCTGAGTCAGTGTCAGAGTCAATAGCAGGAGTGGGGAAATGAAGGAGGTGGAACAAAAAGCAGCTACTGACACTAGCTTCATCGGTCCAATGACGGAGGAGACTGGCAGTGCGGGCAGCAGCATTACCGGGGAGCCAGGGAGCTCCATATGGGAGGTGAGGAGAGCATGATCAGAGCAGCAGAGAGGAGTAGTGAGAGGGCTAGAGAAGGAGAGGTCAGCTGAGATAAGCACATCCAAGGTGTGCCCAGCTAAGTGAGTTGGCCCATAGAGAAGAAGAATGAGGGAAAGAGAGTCACAGAGGTTGTGGAAGAATAAGGTGGCTGCATCAGGAGAGTCCAGATGGATGTTAAAGTCTCCAAGGAGGAGGAGCTTAGAGGTAGAGGTCAGAAGAGAAGAGGCGAGGTTAGCCCACTCAGAAAGGAAGAGGGAGATCGGGCGAGTGGTCCTGTAGATGGTAGCGAGAGTGAGCAAGGGGATAGGAGAGATGCCAAGCTTGCATTTGAGACATTCAAATGTAGAGTAGATTGAGTGGTTATGATGGAAGCAGGGACCCATTCCGGGAAGACGAGGGCCACTCCACCTACAGACCGGTTAGACCTGGGCTTGGAGAAGATCGTGTAGCCCTCAGGAAGCAGAGTGTCAAAAGCAGTGACAGAGCTGGCATTGAATCCCGCCTCATGAGAGCAAGGATGTCAAGATCAAAATCTTCAAGGAGGTGACATATTTCAGAGGTGTGATTAACAGCAGAGTGAGAATTATGGGTAGCTAAGTGAAGCTGGTTGCCACCTTTAAAGGTCTTCCAAGGCGGGGTACAGGGACATTGTACACCCGTTGGTGGGGGCAGAGAGAACAGAGGGGTGGCAGTCAGAGGAATGGCAGAAGACGGGAGGAAGTTAATGAGACGGAGGACACCTGTCAAGAAGGACGAGGTTGGACTGAGGGCCCTGAGCCATTATAGTGCCATTTTGGTAGACATTAATGATGCACCTAGATGATAACTTCCCATCTAGTTCCTCCATTAATGGGGAGAAATGCGACCATACGGGGGGTCTATAGGTTAGGGGAAGAGGTGACAAAGAGGATGTCAGTGATAGTCTTCCTGGAGGAAGCATTGACATGGGTATCAGCAATGGGGAGGCCTGGTTTGGAGGCCAGGAACCCTTTCCTAAACGTTTTCCTTCCAGGCTTCGAGAAAGGGGTAGGATAGGTGATAGAGTAACAGTAGATAGGGGAAACAGAGAGCACCATGGATGTTGGGGGGGGGTGGAACAGGAAGAGGGACTGCAATGTGCAAGAGGACCTCACCAGGCAGCCTAGCAGCCAGAGCAGGGGAGATGAAACAGATGAACTTTAAGTCAGATGTCCAAAGGAAAAAGTCACTTGGCAAATGTCCCACACCAAGACTCCATGTTGCAGAGCTAAAATGGCAGCCAGTCCGCTGGTGGAGTGTCCCCTGAGACCCTCAGGCACTTCCTTACTAGCCAGTCCATAGCATTCTGAGATGCAGAGAATGGTCCATCTTGACAGGATCTGTTTAGTCACAGCCTTGCTTGCACGGGCACCAACAGAACCAAGGAAAAGCTGATTGTGTTTTCTGGCCTCTCTTGTCAGAGAAGCGTAGTAGCTGAGGGCCCACACTGGATCCAGACAATGGAATCTTTTCTCTGCCTTCAAAGGATGAGGAGAAGGAAAACAAACAAACAGATGGATCTCTTGAGAGAGAGGAAAATCAGAGACCACCTTCGGAAGGAAAGAAAGTCTCACTCTGCATGTCACCTCCTCCTTGGTGTAAATCATATAGGGAGGTTTATTTAACAAAGCCCAAAGCTCACTCACCCACCTAGCAGAAGAAATGGCCTGAGCCTGCAATGCATGAATGCCTCCTGTGCAATGTCAAAATTCTCTTTCAGACTTTGCCCCGTCATATCGGATGCGGGAAGGAGACTCTCATAAAATTCTCTATATATACTGGCCTCGACTTCATGTTCGGCATGAGGTGCATAAAGGCATCAGGCGGAGACGACGCTGAGCCACGCTGCACCCCCTGGCAGCAGAACATTTTACAAAGAGCAGCTGCACTGGGAGAAAGATATCAAATATGAAAATCCGTGTTAGGAAAGAATCCATTAGAAATGTGTATATTTTTAGATTATTTATTAGTTCTTGCCACCATCTTTCAACAAATCAGCAAAACGCAAACAGATCATCTGCATCTTTTGACTCTGTTCTATGTCGACGCACACAAGAACATATCATGTCGTATACTACAACTATGTGAATAATTATAATTTTAGTTTTTTTTTATTATTGTCACTTGAGAATGCCACAGGCAGAAATTCAGTTGCAGAGATCAATTGTTTGCAAATAAAACCAAGGATAAGTACCAAGAAACTGCACTGGAGCTTTTTTTTTTAATCACTTCTCACTAAAACCATGCTCTATTTGAGGTGCTTATAATGTCATAATTACTCTGCTGAAATAGTGTTTTTATTCAGAGATATTCATTGAATTTTGAAGACCTCACAAATCCTTTTTTTAAAATGTTTATTAATTTATTACGGTTTATACATACCTTCAAAATACAAATCAACACATCATTATGACATCATCTTCAATCATCATGAGTAACAATGAAATTGATCAATCATATTCCAATACAATTTCTTTTCAATTTAACCATAGCCTGACAGTTTAGTCCAATGGGGTACTTTCCAATGTTCTCTCCAAAAACCTCACTGCTGCTAGGGTGAAACTCACATTCAGACCACCCACAATTGTGTTCCACCAATTATGCACAGATAGCGAGGTCACTTTATCAACACATTTTCCCAAGTGAAAGGTTCTCAAGGTTTCCAGTGCTAGACAATGTATCAGTAGACATTACAATGTATCACGTCAACATTCTTACAGCATCTGCAACCTAGGGTGTTTTGTGGATGCTTTTCCCCTGTCAGTAGTTTGTTGAGTCGCAATCTTATGAATAATTCTCAGTAGTTTCTTGATGAAAACTGTTTTAGATAGTCTGGTACACTATGGTTCGTCGTTCAAAGATGCTCGAAATGCACACTCGGTTAGCAGATTTCCTGGCCTGCGTTTGTATCCAGTAATCTTTTATTTTTATTTTAATCGTATCTGAATTGTTTTTTCAGCATGTCCTTTGTTGCCCCAATTTCATGGAGCCGTATTACGCACATGGCCTTCCACTGATCCAATAACCCTTCTTTTCTTCCATTCATTTCTGTTCTTATGATTTCAAACGGTGGGAATGATCTTCTGATATGCATTTCCTTAGCAGAGAGAAGGATTTCCATAGCACGTGAGATTCTAGTGACTGAAGACCCAGCTCATATCTAATTATGGTGATTGATAACTCTCTAGGTAATCACAAGACTTTTCTCTAGAAGAAACCTAACACTGGCCATGTCTTCCAAGATAGATTTAGTAAGGTTTCCGCTCCATAGGTTAGCACCAGCACTAACTACCTTTTGTTTATATAATGCAATTTCTGAGATTAGTTTATATTTCCCATGTTTACTGACGATAGCTTTAATCTGTGCATCCAAACATTTAGTTTTTATGCGTAGTATGTCTAGCCATTCTTTTTGTTTATGCCACAGTTACAAGGAACGCCTAGCTAGACAATGGAGCAGACTTGGTTGAGGTGTTGCCCTGCAATCTGCCAATTGAAGGTTCTTTTAGCTCTTGGGTGTTTCCCTTGCTTTGATTCCAGTTCCATGGCACAGGTTTTCTTAATATTTATCCTTAAGTTGTTAGCTGTAGTGTAGCCTATAAATGCGTTCAATCTGCGTTGCAGTCCGAACCTGGTCTGGTCAATGATGACTAAGTCATCTGGATAGAGGATCCACGCAATGTGTTGGTCTGCTATTTTAGGTGGAAATCCAACAACCAATTTCTGTGATTCAGGAAGATCTGATAAATACAGGTTAAACAATATAGACGCAGGTGGGCAGCCTTGCTTTAACCCTCTATATGTCACTATTTTAGACGTAACATGACTCATTGAATGGTTGTTTCAAAGTATAACTTCTTAATGTCCTCCAACAAGTCGAGTGAACACTGGCAACATTTCAATTTATGCCACAACCTACTTCTGCCCACACTGTCAAACTCCTGTTCAAAGTCAATGAATGCAAGGAAGTACTTAGTTCTTTTTTGCAAGGATCTCAGCTTAAGGATGTTAAGAATAAGAAGGTTCAGTGTTGTACCAACACCTTTGATAAATCCTGTTTGACGAGGATCTAGGCGTCCACTTTCCTTCGCCCAGATGGTCAAATCTCGTAGAAGGATTGAACTAAATAGTTTACTCAGAACATCAGAGAGCGTTATTGGCCAGTCATTCTTGGGCTTTTCACACACCCCTTTTTGAATACTGGGACTATGATTGTGTTAGTCCACGAAGATGGAACTTTTTTCTGTTGCATTATTCTCTTAAATAATATCGTTATAAAGTTTGCCCAGAGGACTGGGTTTTCTTTCAATCCACAATTGGTTAGACCATACAGGCCTGCTGTTCATAACACATTCAATTTGCCAATCATTACCATGATGACCTCTGTATCACAAGCAAATTGCCAATGCTCCGATGTTTGTTTAGATACACATTGCTTATTGTGTTGTATCAGCATATAACTTTGTGCAGTGGGCTATCCAATTTTCCTCAGACACATTTGTGGTGAGTAAACCTTCTTGGAATATTCCATTGTAGTTTATCAATTCCCATAAGTATCATGTATTTTGCGTCGTGATGGTCTTCAACATGGTCTCGGCATCTTGTTGTGCTCTGAGTGACTTGGTCGCTATTAGCCAATTTCGATATTTTTGATTTCTTGCTTTTAGAGTCACCAACATGTTTGAATCCTGTTTGCTCCTAATGATCCTTAAGTCCGACCGTAGATGCCTCTTAGCTTCCACGTCCAAGTTATTATACAAGTGAACAGGTTCAAATTAAGTTTTTTTCACATCTTTTTGTAGGTTCTTTGAAGTTTGATAGCAACCCTACGTATTCTACTGTGTTGGTTGAATTCCCTAGATTTGTGATTTGCTTAATGTCTCTGGCCTTCATTCTAAGTCTGTTACGCCCTTACATGACTTCAATGGGATTATTTTATTCTTGCAATTCTTTTTTATTAGGTCCTGTGCATATCAACTCCAGGAGGTTATGATCACTAGTTACCATCCTTTGTATACAGAATTGTAATACAGATTCTAGGAGATTTCCTGAAACGACCACATAGTCCAAGTAATCTTTTGTTTGAGAGTTCGCCAATGTGAACTGGCCAGGAATATCACCTTTGGTCTGTCCATTAAGTGGATTTAAGTTTCTAGCATCAACACTTTCTGTCCATTCATATGCGTTCTTGTCCAAGCAATTTTTATCCAAGACTTCTCCTTCTGAGCCAAGCAACTTCATATTCAAATCTCCACAAACAATTATTGTTAACTTCTGATGTTGAGTATCTATATTGTCAAGTTCTTTCATGACCATGGATAGAAATGTTTTAAAGTTGCTCACTTATGGACTCTGATAAACATTAAAGATGATTAATGTTTGCAGCTCAGGGCACGGCTCCATTTAGTTGTTGACTATGAGGATTTGACCAAAGAGGTTTAAGTTTCTAGTCTCTTGTACGACCTGGCCAGATCTAGTTTTAATGAGTGTAATGATAGCATAAAAGGGCCGACCAAACAGTCCTTTTTTTTGCAGGATTTAGATAGCAGGAATACCCATCACAAGTAGGGATTTGTCTGAGCCAAGATTCCTGGATGTAAATGATGTCATACTTCAAGGCCTAATGTTTCATTATTGAAGAGGTGATAGAACCCCCGGAACTTCCATGAGCCCATACTCAGCCCTATTCTCCCAGTTTTCTCCTGGCTCTAATCCTCCATCTGTTTTGCTAAGGCCGAGGCAATCCAGACCCATTCACACTCCTCCTTGTTGCGTTCACATCTCTCATCTCACTGTCCTGTTCTTTTGATGATGTTCCGGTTGCAAAGTTTACTTAGATCTCTATGGAAGGTTGCTCTCTCATTTCCTGTTTCGAATCAGTTTCATATGTTGGTGACTGCTATTTCATTTGCTGGGTAGTTTGTTGCTTTATTTTCGAAAATATTGGCTCATTTGTTCTTTTCCGACTGTACTTCTCATCTTGAGGTCTCACATAGGTTCTTAACTCAAAACCTAGAGGTAGGAAATTGTTTGCTGATTCCAATAGGCTTTGTGTAATTAGCAGGGATCTCAGATGCAATATCACCCAATTGGTGCTTCTTTCGTTCTTGAATTGGACGATCTTAATGTCTTCAGATGTGATGTACCTAAGCTTGGGACTATGATGTAGTAATTTCACCACATTGTTTGGATTTAGTATCAGGTTGTCGCGTGTGTGATAAATCCTTTCAATTGATATCAGATTTAATGTGTCAGAGCTGTCCTCTATTTAAGGTTTTGTTCTTGGTTCTCCACCCATGCGTTGCAGATTTTTTTGGCTGACATTGGGTGACTGTATGTTGCTGTTTATTTGAGATATGAATCGTTTCTTCTCTAAGGTTAAAAATCGAAGTTTATTTTTTCTTGGAACTTGGTCCGGGGTCATGCTTCCCTGTCTTGGCAGTACTTGCACATCCGTGGAGACTTTGTTTCTTACGGAAGTGCATGAGTTAGATAGATTTGACTCCTCAATATTGATTATGATTTCTTTGTGTTCATCTAGTAATTCGGATATTTCTTCATAGTTTTCACTCATGTCACCTCCTGTATTTGACGTGCCATTTAGATCTGCTGGGTCTGATAAAGAATCCTTTCTCCGTGAATTGGTCACGCATTTGTTTCCTATAGTTAATTGCGAATGCTGATTTTTTTGAATTTTCCAAATCAAGTAAAGGTTTTATTGATTCCTTTTGAGCAGTCTTTGATTTTCCATTAAGCTCAGTTGTAGGAATTCTTATATTCTGCAAAAGAGCTCTAGATCCATTTGTCTTAGGTTTCTGTACGATGAGTACATTCTGGACTTTTTCTGCTGTGGGCCATTCGCAATGATCCTTCGAGTAGTCTGGCGTACTGCTGTCAGACAGTTGCCGGTCCCTTTATGTCAGATTTCTTTTGAAATATAACGAAAGTCAGAGGGTTCCAGGTGGGGGTGCTGTTGAGCAGCTGGGAAACGAATGCTGCCTGAAAGAGCTCCGGTTCAGCCCTTGGAAATCCTTCCAGCTATCCTGCGACTTGGAGGGGGAAAAAACAGATCTCTGTATACCGGTGAATATCCTGCAGCATGGGGGAAGCACTTTACCCCCCCCTGCATTTCTACATTCCTGCGCTTCTCGGAACCGGGCTGCCGTGCCCTCATTGCCTGCGGTGAGGGCCCAGAACACTAATCTCGCCCACCTCCTCCATTCCTGCAATAAAGGGGACGCCTTCTCCACTCACAATTCTTCAATCATCAGCCCAGCCGAGAGTGGGTCCTGCGCTCCGGCTTGCCGGTCTAACTACAGTGGGCCAACCCAAAGCCCCTCCATTGCCTCAACTAGTGAACGCCTGGACTGCTCCTCTCTTTGGCCACGCGGGGAGGCTGCTCCTCCCTGCATCATTGAGGGAATCATCTTCCCCAGAGCTTTGCTGGCTCCTGACTGCCTTGCCTGGTCCGGCCCTCACACGCCACCCCCCGCGCATTGTTGGGCTGCTCAGCCTGCATCCGTGGGCTGACTGGGAGCCTGTGGAGAGAGACTGAGTCCACTAGAGAAAAGTGAGACGGCCCTGGCTGGTCTCTGCGAGCGCTCCTCCTCCCACTGCCTCTCTTGTAGGCCGGCACATCCTAGAAGGGGGGAATCATCCGAGCTGCTTTGTTTTGGCCCTCTAGGACCCCGTCTGATATTGTTGCCCACTCTGCCTCGCGGGGATGGCCGCAATCTTGACCTGGTGTTACCAGCAGCAGGGCCCAGGGCTCCCCCATTGTTTCCCATAGAGCTCTCCCTGCCTGGCGCTGCACCAACACCCTGACACCTGCCTCTCTGCTTGATTCTCGCTGTCAGGCAGCCCATACACATGGCTGGCACTCACCCCCTGTAAAGGGCTGGACGGATTGATCTGTGTTGGAGTCCTGTGTCCTGAATTGGCGTGAGCGAGGCTGCTGGTGGTCCCTGGGGGCTTTGGGTTCATCCGTTGCCCCCCTGGATTTGCTATACTGTTCTCTCCTGAGTTGAAAAAAAGGGAAAGAGAGGAGAAGGAGTAAAAAAACAAAAAAGGAAAAAAAAAAACACGATCCGCTTTCACTGCCTTAGTGCACAGAAACCCACTGTTATTGTGGCCTACGGGGTGGGTTACCAGCCTTCCTACTCAGCCCCGCCACAATTTCCCCCATAGTGCAGTGGTAAACCCCTGACTAGTGTACCCAGTGGACGGGGAGGTGGACATACTACACTGACCTTGTTGGAGGTGTGGGGGCTGGTGCTGCACACAACACCCTTAGTTACGCCTTGCATCTCTGTCCCCCCCACCTGCCGTCCCATAGCTGGATCCTTCAAGCTAGAAAGAGTGGATGGGCCTGCCTTCCCTACGTGAGGAGTCCTCCCGTTCCGACAATTCACACAAGTCCTGTTCTGCCCCTTCGCCCATTGCTGCCCTGGGAGGGCACAACCTTGCCCCTACAGCACAACTGAATTCTGTACCTTACCCATATAGCTTGGTCACTGCTTATTCTTCAAATAACTTTCTGGTCCTGCATGGAGGGTCGTGGGGCCCCCTGGTCTGCCATAAGTGAGGGGTGTAGGCCTGGCTGCACCACAGTACATCTAGCAGGTTACAACCCCTTCCTTGGCCCTTTTTTCCCCCATGGCTCAGAGGAACTGGTAGTTTGTCTGCCCTTCCACAAGTGGCTGCAGTGCATTTGTCACGGGACCCCCACGGGCCCCACCGGTGGTTGCAGTGCATACATCAGGATCCATCTTGGCATGGTATAAAACCATAACCCCGCTGGCCCGGGCATGGGCAATCCTAAGAAACAGGCTTAAATCGACCAGTTTGCTAGATCCTATCAGATGCCCCCCCCATGACGAAATACCAGGCCCGTCCCAAATGGAACTCTCCGTGCTGAATCAAACGTTACTTGCTTTGAAAAACAGTACAGACAACCTGGGGGCGAAGACTGATGCTCTCACTTGCAAGGTAGAAATTTCTGCAGTCCTTTGTAATCGAATGTCGAAGGCCGAGCAGCAAATTGGCAATGGGGAGGATAAAATTGTGACCCTTCAGCGAGAAGTCTTAACCCTACAACAGAACGTCAAGAAAGTGATGGCCAAAAACGAGGATCTCGAAGGGTGAGCCAGGAAAATAACATTTGCATAACTGGGGTGCCTGAGTCCACTCCCATAGACAATATGGAGACATTCACTGAGAAGTTGCTCAAGGAAATCCTCGGAGACCCCCCGGTCACAAATATGTTCATGGTGGAGCGGGCGCATAGATCATTGGCGGCCAGGCCCCCACCCGGTGCCCCGGCAAGGGCGATGATAGCTTGCATTTTCAGTTATAGGGACAGAGACATGCTACTCAGAGCAGACAGTGAGAAGGAGGACCTGCCTTGGGGTTCCGCCACCATCCGACTTTTCCCCGACTTTAGCCCGCAAGTACAGGGCCAGAGAAAAACATTCCAAGCTGCAAAGAACATTCAAAAAGAAAAGAGATACACTATTCAATGTTATTTCCAGCCAAGCTCAGGGTGGTCCTGAAAGGCAGAGTTTCATTCTTCACGTCCTTCGAGGCTGCTGAACGTTATGCACGTGACATCCTTAATACAGGCGGCTCCCCCCGCAGAGCGAGGGAATGACCCACGTTAATGAACAAGTACCCCAAATTCATCCTCTCCTATCGTACTTAACCCTGCGACAATAACTAGATCTGTATAGTCAAGGGTGAAGTGCTTGAAGCCCCTAATGGGGCCGCAGATAAGCATCCACAAGCGCTGCTCTGGCCTCTGCACTTGGAGCTTCCCCCCCGATGTGCTCGCTCCCCGTGCCTGACGGGGACTGCTACACTGTTTAGTTGGTTCTTTTGAATTTCTTGGTTTCCTTTACTGTCTTTGAGGGATGCTTAGGGTGGGGGTGGGGATTAGAGGGCTGGTAAATTGCTGTTTCTGCCGTGGGTGAGGGGTGGGAGCGTATGGGGTTTACTTTTACAAGATGATACTACTTGTCTGGAATTGGGGAGATAGGAAGTGCTGAATGTCGAGGCGTATGTGTACAGTTAATTCAGTGTGTGTTGCTGGCCAGCGGCAGCCCCATTATTGGCCCAGAGGATATTGTATGAATGCTCACAAGGGATTATAAACAATTCACTGCATGGGGACCAATGACGCACCTCGTGGTCACAATATAACCCTAAAACTGTTAACCTGGAATATACAGGGTTTTACTAACGGGAAGAAATCACGGCTGATCTCGAACTATGCCAAAAACCATGGGGTTAACATCCTCTGCTTGCAAGAGACCCACTTAGCACAAGACGGTACGCTTCCCCCAAACTGGTACTGCTAACTATATTCAACTGACTCCCAGAGGAGGGTAGGTACCTATTGCTTGCAGGGGAGATTGCGGGCTGGCGGGTCCTTATTATGAACATATACGCTCTGAATACTGACAGCCCGGACTTCTTTCAGCGCTGTGCTGCACAGCTACATACATTCCCAAACTGTGAGGTCATATGGGTGGGAGACTTCAATGTAGCCATCTCCTTAGACCTAGATAGATCCTCAACGTCTCTAAAAAGTTCTTCCGAAATCCGCTCAGAAATGGGCAGCCATAGCAGACTACCACGACCTCCATGAAGCTTGGCGACTTTTGCACCCCACTACTAGAGAAGTTTCCTACTACTCGGGAGTACACAGCAGTTCCTCTTGGATCGATTACTTTATGGTGACTTCTGATTTAGCCTGAGATATTGTTGATGCCCGCATTCTCCCCCGAACCCCTTCTGATCACTCCCCAGTGTTGGTCAGCTTTCATGACCCAAGTCGCCCTCCCAAGCACGTGAGATGGAGTTTCAGAGCCTGCGCTCTAGAGGGTGCCGTCTTTCACAATGTGATTTGGCAGGATATCCAAACATTGGGCAATCAAACGCGAGTGCCAGCTGGAACCTATATTAGAAATTGAGGAAATTGAGGATTGTGGTGGAAGCTTCACATGGGATGGGGAGAATATCAATAATTTCGGGATTTTTATGAGAGACTATGCTTCTCCCAATCGCAGTCTTGACATGATTCTATCTCACAATACTTGGACAGAGTGGCACTGGGATGGTTGTACCCTGCCCTGGGGATGGCCCTTAATGAGCCCCCTACTGATGAGGAGTTCTGAAGAGTAATCTTCTTTCTTCCCAATGGCAGGGCCCCAGGCTTGGACGAGATAACCGCTGAACTATATAAGGCTTATGCAGACCTGCTGATTCCCCAATTACGAGAAACATATGAGGCCGCCAGGACACATGGTGTACTCCCCGAATCCAGCCTGACCACCGTCATAACCGTCATGTTGAAACCTGCTAAAGATATGCGTAGTTGTGGCTCCTACAGGCCACTCTCGATGATCAACACAAACAATAAGATCCTAGGAAAGATCCTGGCTGACAGGCTCCTTCCCCATATGGCGCTGGTCCTTCCCGAACAGGCTGGCTTCATCCCAGGCCGCTCCACCCAGAATAATTTGCGTCGCCTAGTCTCGCTCATGCATAACATCAACCATGAGATACCAATCGTTGTGGCGGTGCTAGATGCCGAGAAGGCTTTTGATTTGGTGGAGTGGCGCTTTCTTTTCGAGCTCCTTTGACGGGTGGGTATAGGAAACTCCTTCCTGCTGTGGGTACTGTTACTTTGTATCACCCCAAAAGCAAAAATGTACACTAATCGCTTACTATCCCATTATATCCTTCTGACCCGGGGCACCCGCCAGGGCTGCCCCATGTCCCAGATACTTTTTCCCTTAGCTATTGAACCCCTAGCTTGCGCTTTTTGGGAATATCATGCCAGCAGAGGGGTCAAAATCCTTTCCCACCTGTCAATAGTCTCCTTATATGCAGACGACTTGTTGTACGTGAAACCTCCCAAGCATAATCTACAACCTTTGGTAGAGGAAATTGCCCGGTTCAGTGACCTTTCAGGACTGCAGATCAACTTGTCCAAGTCAGAGGTACTCCCCTTGACGCAGAGTGTTGCGCGGTCCGGCATTGGCGACGAGCTCTGCTGGTGCCCAGACAGCATTCGTTACCTGGGTGTTTTGGTGACAACCTCCTTGTCTGTACTATATAGAGCTAACTATATTGAGACCCTATTGAAGTTGGAACACAATGTAGAGGCATGGGTCCTCTTGCCACTTTCCCAGGGGGCCCATCTGTCACTTGAAAACATGTTCATCCTCCCTAAACTCCTTTATATCTTAATAATGTGCCAGCTTCGCCACCAGTAGCATTCTGGTCCTGTCTCAAGAGTCTTATGATTCATCTCGCATGGGCAGGGGGCCGAGCCAGAATCTCCTACGATACCGTGACATTACCTTACAAGCAGTGCGGTCTGGAATACCCTGACTTGTGGGCTTACTTTCTAGCTGCGCAGATCCAATATTCTGTGTGGTGGTGGGCTCAGTCACCCGACCTTCCCCATGTCCTGCTGCAAAAGGAGACCACTCACCCGAATGATATGAAGGGTTTGCTCTGGGTGTCACAGTCCAACGTGGAGAAATCTGAGATACAGCCAGTAGCTATCACCTGCAAAACCTGGGCCAGACTACTGCAGGGTACTGAGCAGGGAAATTGGTACTCCCTCGAGATGGCCCTTTATCGAACCATTGGAATCCCCCTCACACATGAGAATATTTACACTTTGAGAGGCTGGGGGTTCACACACTGGGCGATCTACTCCAGCAGGGTAACATTATTAAATGAGAGGCTTTGAAGAGTACAGGGGTATACACAGCTGTCACAATGTCGCTATATATTTCTGATTGCGTGAAATTCTCCAGACTAAATGGCAGAATTTCCCATAGCCACCCCGTCCCCCATCTCACCAATCCTTCAATATGTCACCCCCCTCCCACTACAAGGAAACACGTCTCCTCTCTATATAGATGAATTAGATCTCTGAAGTCCCCCCACACCTGCAACTTTAAAATTTTAAGGTGAAATGAGAAGCTGCACTGGGAAGAGAACGAACCGAAGGTCAATGGAAATATATAGGCACACAGACACGTAGGATATCCATGAATGGCCCCTCGGCTGATATATTTCATATTCATCCACCAGATGTTCTATTGCCCCGCCCTCCTATACAAATTCTACCCAGACAGATCTCCTCAATGTATTAGATGCCGATTTGAGTCAGATGATTGTTTTCAAGTTTTTTGGGATTGTCCCTTGATACGCCCATTCTGGGAGGGTATAGCGAGGACCATGTCTCAGATACTGGAAACGCAAAAGCAATTCCCCCCTGAACTATGGTTGTTGGCACTATCTGACCTGAAATCAAAGAGTGAAACAAAATTAATATTGATGGCCTCAGTTGTGGCCAGTTCCTTAGTAGAAAGGACTTGGGGGAAACCTAAAGCTCCTTGTCTACAGGAATGGATTCACAGCATGAACATGTGTGCAAAGAGGGAATCACTCTATGCTGCTTCTCTCTCCGAGGGCAGTAAGCCCATAGACTATTGGGTCCTCTTCAGGAGCTATCTCAACCAAGAACATGAAAGGGCCTGACGTGGATAGCCCGGAACCCCGGAGACCATACGGCCTGACCAACCAAAATTTGATTTTTCCTTGTAGTCTCCCCACTGGATTAAGTGAATAATACTGTTGTGATGCGCTTCCGTTGTATATGTACTCTGCTTTTTTTTCCCTTCCTATTCGTGATGTTGTAATTTTGCACTTCAGTTGAGGGGGGCGAGATAGGTGGTAGGTATTGGATGGGTGCCTGTACAGCAGGTACTGTTGGTACTGTTTTATTTGTTCCCGGTCAAGTACTTGGACAGTTGTTTGAAATTGAAACCCAATAAAGAAAGTTATAAAAAAATGAATTTAAAAAAGTCAGAGGGTTCCTCTGAGTGTTACTCAGATCTACTGTTTTATTAATGCAGTTGCTTTCCCCTTTATCGGTTTTTCACTTATTGCATCTTGTTCATTTGAGGTTGCAGTCAGAGACTCCTCTACTTCCATGTTAGGTCGAAGATTTTTATCATTTTTATCTGAGGAATCAGGAGAGGTTATACTATATTTTTCAGTCTCTGTGGACTGATCTTTCATTGTTTTTTTCAGCTTGTTACTACGTATAAATCCATGTTTCTATTGAATGTTGCCATAGACTGGATCATGTTGTTCACCAGTTTTGTGCATTTGTTGATTTTACAGAATTAATGGATCTCGAGCCGAGGCATTAGGTTGTAAATTGACTGTTTGCTGTATTTTGTTAGTCAGCGCATCATCTACAGTTTTTCTAAAATTGCTGTCATGAGAGTGACTTTATCCAACTCCTCCCTTCTAGTAAATCGCAGAGTCTATTTTGCCACATTAGGGACTTCTTCGCCTCTTGATTCAGCCTCACGTCAACCTTGTGTACTAAACCTTCCAAGTATATTCGTTTGGTGTGACATAGCTATCAATGTCACTTGATCTTTAAGCGTGTCATGAATTGCCTCAAAACTTAATAAACGGGATCATAGAGCTACATAGGATGGGCAAGATACTGTTTTGGAGTTGAGTTATTGCTTCTGCAGTTATATTCACATGACAGCCGTCATGTTCAATAGCAGAGTTATTTCCTGACATTTGGCCAAAAGAATGTGATGATAGATCTAATCGAGATGCTCTGCCGTCATCACCCACTCCATTGTTACCCATTGACACAAGGGATTCTTCATTAATTTGCAAACCATTGGGCGCTCGATACCTTTGTTGATCATGGTAATGCTCTATGACTGTGTCGGCATTGGATATGCCTTCCCTTCCCTCTTTCATTTCCGATGCCTCAATTTCCTTTGATGATCTTTTATTGTCACTTTGGCATCATCGGTTGTCTTGGAATAGAGAGCCAATCGTGTTTTGATTTCGGCAATGTCACGGGATAGCCTTATTGCTAGGGCAGAACGTGGTGCTGAGCCACTTTGTAGATCGTGTGTTTCAACACTTTGTGAATGATGTAACAATCTACTTTTTGACCCTTTAGCATATCCTTATTGAATGGTGAACTTGGAATGGCAAACACACACTCCCATGAGCTGGTTTCTGCTGAGTAATACATGTTTGACACATAGCACACATTTTTTTGTCCAGCCCCCAGCCGCGTAGCGCGAGCATGCACAGTGGAGGTGTGCTCGGAGTTTGTGTCCTCGGCTTTACTTTCTGTTTTGTGGAGTTCTGAGGGTTCCACCTCTAATTTTCAGTCCATGCGGTGCGGGACAAGTCCACTGTCCCCAACCTTTCCAGACATACACTCCAAATGAACAGCCATGAAACCCATATCTTCGCCTGCCATGCTGCTTGAATCAAGCCCTCTGCCGCTTAAGGTACGTTTCCTCTGTTTTCTCTAATTATTTGTGATTTGTTCTCTTGCGTTCACATCAGATGTTGTTGAGGGCAACTGTTCATCGCTGGGCCCGAGCAGGAATCAAGGGCATGTCCAACGCCAATGACAAAGGGCTGGATGTGAGGTTTGTTATCTGAATGGAGCCCACGCATTGAATTTTTTGGAATTGTTCAAACAACTCCGTCCCCGTCTCTGTATTTAGCGTTCCTTCCATTGTATGGCTTGTGGGACTCACTTGAACTGCATGAGCCACTTTCAATGAAGTGTGTGGACAAGCCTTTCCACTTGTGGCAGTATGTTAATCAGTATTGTGGATAATGTATGCCTCAGGCATAATTCGGGTGTCAGTGTTAGGGGTGTTACAGAGAGGATGTGGCAGTTTTTTAAGACAGAAATGGGGTGAGAAGGCAAGTCTCTTACCTCTTCAGCACCAGCTAGCCAAGTATCCACACTTAGCTGTCGTAGCTTCTGCCTAGTAATAGGGCTGTCAGATAGCATTTCCACGGCGCAAGAAGCCGGGTCCTGCTGGAGACTGCACCACCTCAGCACCAGCTCTGCGATGAAATGGGTTTTTTGAAGGGAATGAATGCAGCTTATCCTCTCACCACAATAGAACAGGTAAACGGACTGGACTGCTGAGACTGCACCACCTCAGCACCAACTCCGCCTTTATAATGTTTTATTACTTTCCAATAGAGGCCTAGGAAAAAACGACATGGAAATATATACCTCACTCCGAACAAGGAATGCAGACTGCTACACAGCACTGATATGCGAAGATTTGATGTTGAAGAAATCCAAACCATTACATAATGTAATCATGAACGTTGCATAAGTGCAGTGGCCTGAATTCAAGTTAAACACCAGTGTAGAGCAGTGGAAGATTATGAAAGACCATTGCAACTTTTTTAATATGCCCTACCAAGCTGCTATTTAATTACAGAAGCGTTAACAGAATTCAGTACCAATGAATATCTTTGCAAATCTAAATGATCTAAGTCTGACTTGCATGTTACAGATACCAATTACCCAGTACCACTGATCAAATCCCTTTGTTGGAAGGCAGATGAATACGTCATCCACAACCTCTGCCCCTCTCCCGGCCCAATACTGTACACTAAGACAACCGTACCGCCCTTATCCAAGGCAGGTGCAGAAGGACAGACAATTTAAGCTGAAGATGGCAAAAGTAGTTTAATTTACGTCATAATCTTACATGTGCATGAATTTAGACACAAAGCAAATGTGCACTCAACATACAGAACACGTTCAATAGGTAATATATCCATTTATAGATGAAGAATACTAACATCGCATCCACTAGACATGTATAGCATCCACCAGACATGTAGAACACTTACATAACCGATGTATAAGCTGAATGCAACTTGAAAGGCACGTGAATACTGCTCAATAACAAAGAAAAACAAGAATAATGGGGCAACCATCTTCTCCAAAATGGAAGCCAAAGCATGCTTTTAAATAAACAAAGGCCCACAGACTTGTAGAGAACTAAAAATGATAAATTCACAGAAATAAAGATCGGTGCAGAATTCAGAAAGTAGCTCACAACCCCAGCCAATGATTCAGTGAAATTAGGAAGGATAAGAAGGGCGGAGAGAAGGTATGAGATAGCAATTCCAGGACACAAACAGTAAACTCCCAGATAAAAGGTTTATAAAGAGCACAACCGACGTTTGTTAGCCAGGTGCAGTCAAACTATAAACCAAAAGACTCCATGAAGAATAACTCAAGAGTGTCTCCAGTGGCAACAGAAAACAACACTTTTAACATTAGCTAAGTTCTAAATAAACACAGGATACATCTATTCCAAACACGGTGTCATCACATGTGACCCATTATTGGAAGAATGGGCCTCATTGCAAGATTGCCAGTGACCCGCTGATCCAATACTCCATGGGAATGGGATCACTGAAAATACTGGCATCATTGTTAATGGTGGTTCAGTGCAAAACCTGCCGGTAGGGGCCTAATGTACCGGCAAGTCAGCCTGCCGGTTGTTCAGTGCCCCTACCGGCAGACTCGGAGTGACGCATTCCGGAAATAACAGTGCAGGTGTTGTTACCGGCACCTTTATTTTCAGCACATTTATTTCCGGACTGGGTCACTTGTTATGAGGCCCATTGTCTATTCGCTAGAAGCAAACACAGATCGGACTCCTGTATAATCCCGACATGTACACGTACACACAGACCCAAGATGCTGCACATGGCCAAGTACAAAGAGATTACCCTGGCTCATGGGCCTAGGAACAAGGGATGGTAGCTTTTTTTAAATTGGAAGGAAAGGGGCGTGGCCTGGAGCGCCGACTATGCAGACGCTCCTTTGATGGCCTCTGTGGGGTGTCCGCTGCCTCGATAAATTGGGGCCGATATAACCCCGGAGCGGTGAACCTAATGATGGCTGAGGCTCCGTGAGACCCTGTAGCGGAGTTGCCCGTGCTCCTGGAGCTCGCCGAGGCCCAGTGGCAGTGATACGAGGCTCCGATCACCGGCCCACATCTCAAGACAAAATGGCGGACAGATATGCAGAGGACCGAAGAGGCCGGGGGACGGTGTGGGTGGAGGAGGGGCTCCTATTCCTGAATAATCATTGCTGCGGCACCCCGCCGCTTCTGGCCCCGCACCTGACGCCTTCTAGCGGGAGCTCCCCTCCCCGCCCTGACTCGACATGCAGCTGTGAACCTGTGGAGCTGCCGCCGGCGCTGACCTGTGCGGCATGGCATGCATACGCCGTCCCCAGGCCCCAGCAGCATTGAGCCGGCAGTGAGATCTCGGCGGTCGGAGGGAGGGAGCCTCCCGCACACAATCCGGAGGCCCGCCTTGCAGCCCTAGCATTGCCTCGGGGGCCCGGGGAGGAGTGGGAACACCTCCGCTTTGGACACAGGCGGCCCCACCGGCACCAATTAAGGAAGCACCATCTGCGAGTAAAGGTGAGCCGGGGGGTGGGGACATCAACCACGCTGTGCTGCCCCAGAGCTCTTCTCACCTCAGGCCGCCACAGGCAGCGACAACCACTGCGCTCAGCGGCCCGCAACAACCGCCACTGGCATGAGGGACCCCCTCCCAGCAGCAGTGAAGCCCCTGCCTCTCTGCTGACCCCCCCGCCTCACTCCCGGCTTTAACAAGAAACAGAGCTGAGTGGCAGTCCAAGCCCCCGGGGGAACAAGCCAGATAGACCCGAAAGCAGCTTATAAGCAGGACAGTGGGAGTCAATCAGGTCTGGTGATCCTCTCGCACCATCTCACCACCATCCACTAACCGGACACACGAGAAAACCTCTCCCCTCCAGCCTCTAGGGAACGCAATATCTCCGACTCGACCAGGAAACAAGATGACCAAACAACCCAAAGGCAGCAAAAACGCAGACATTGCAACAATGCTGATGTCAACGGACAAAGCTAAAAAAGAAGAACTCCCGGGTTCCACCTCTCAGGAAGCCCCTGAAGACAAAAGTACCCTCACAACGAAAAATGACATTAGGGCTTTCATGGCAGACATTAAAACCGAATTCTGAGCTTGCATGCTGGAACTATCTACCAAATTGGAAAACACTGACCAGAGGGTCACAGATGCGGAACAGAGAGTAGGGGAAGTTGAAGACCGAACCCAGGACCATGTGTCCACCCTGGGGGAGGTCCAACGCTCAATCTAACGCCTTCATGATAAATGAAATATTAGAATATAAACAGGAAGATTTGTAAAACGGGGCCAGATGCAACAATCTACGCATCCAGGGGGTCCCGGCCTTAGTTGCAGATAAAAACCTGGCAGAATATGTAGGGGACCTATTCTAAGCCCTTCTCCCGGACTTTGAAAAGTCACAACTCCTCCTGGATCGCACACACAGGCTGCGCCTGCGCCGTGGAGTGGAATCAGATGCTCCACCAGACGTCATCACTTTTTCACGACAAAAGAAGCCATCTCGGCAATCAGCTGCTCCTGGGTGAAATAACCTTTCAGAGCACCCCTATCCAAATTTACCAAGACTTATCCATCCTCAACCTTCAAAAAAGACGGGCGCTCCAACCCCTGGCTACCTTTCAACAAGACTAACAAATGCGCTACCGGTGGCTCTTCCCCACAGCCCTAGAATTCTCCTACAAAGGCACCCAGAGAAGAATCAGCCATCTGGAAGACGCAGAGAATATCATGAACCTAACCCCCTCAGAAGCTCAGTCACCCATGAATCCTGAGAAGAACAGCGAATTGGATCTCCCAAGGTCGTCCAATGTTAAATCAAATTCCTGGTCTAGAGTCCCGTGGTTCAGATGGAAGAAATAGCCTCACCTGAAGGAACCCCATCAGCCAGGTTTAGCTGGAAAATGCCCCGGTGGTCGGGCGGCGGGCCTTACCCCACGGCCTATGCCCGCTTCTGAGGATCAATCCATCTAAATCCTTGGAAGGCGATACAGATAAGTTTGGCCATGTTGGCTATGAACGGTTACCTGGCCACGTTGGCCAAGGGGGGCGCTGGACCTCCAGTTAAATCTCCACCGCCCGGTTGGTGGTCAGAGCAAAAATTTCAATGGCTGGAGAGCTGGCTTCCGCAGAATCTACAAGATGCTGGCTGACACAGCCTCACCTCCCGTCCCCCCTAAACACAACGATACCTGCGTTTCTCACTCCAGATCACTTGACCCTGAAATTCGTCTCGCTGAATGTTAGAGGGCTAAACTCCCCAGGTAAACGCAAGTCAATACTGCAAAAACTTCAAGATGAAAATGCTGCTGTGGCCATGCTGCAGGAAACGCATCTCTTACCAGCCGATTTCGGGCCCCTTCGCTCCCGCCTCTTTCCGAAACAATTTATCACTTCCGGAGATTCCAAGAAAGGGGGCACTGCTATTCTCTTTAGGAAGGGGTTGGCTCCTCAGATTATGGACACAAAACTCTGACCGGAAGGGCGATTCGTGGCAGTGAAATGCTTGCTACTCGGGAAGCTATTCTCCATTGTATCAATATATGCTCCTAACTCTGCCCAAGTCGCCTTTTACGACGCCCTAGGCGCTACCCTCCCCTCCATCCTGGAGGGCCAAGTAATCATCGGCGGAGACTTCAACGGAGTTCCGGACCCCAAAAAAGATAAATTCCATCCTCCATCAGCCGGAGACTTCTCCTCAGCTCTGGCACTTCTACGGCTATTTAGAACACTGGAGGTGGTAGACGCATGGAGGGATCTTCACCCTTCGTAAAGGGACTTTTCATTCTACTCCCACATTCATAGAGCCTTCTCGAGGATTGATCTCCTTCTGGTTTCCCCTCAGACCCTCTCGTTCACTAATTACGTCAGCATAGGCACACAGATTCTGTCAGACCATGGCCCAGTATCCCTGGAGATCCGGGCTCAGAACCCCCCCTGCCAGACCCAACGTAAATGAACGCTTTATGACCCAATCCTTAATGAAATGCAGCATAGGGACTCGATCGCAAGGACGATCAAGAACTTCTTCCGGGAAAACCCTACAGCAGACACCTCGCCTGCCAACACTTGGGACGCCATGAAAGCGGTCGTACGTGGGGAATTAATAGCACAAGGAGTGGCCTTCCACAAGGCAAGACGTCAAACCCGACTAGCCCTTGAGGACAACCTCCGGAAAGCTGAGCAAACTCATAAAGAAAAAGGATGGTCCCCGAGAACCCAACGAGCCATTCGCATGGCACAGAAAAAGATCGAGGCCCACTACGCCTGCCATACAGCAAATCAATTGGCAAAAGCAAAGCAATTCTACTATGCCAAAAATAACAAAGCAAATAAATTATTGGTAGCCAAACTGGCCAAAGCAAAACGAAACACGATCATTGGACTCCGGGACCGCAAGGTCGAACTTACCATGCAGAGCAAGACAAACAACGCCTGGCAGCGGAGCATTTTAAACAGGTAATGACCACCCCACCACGAGACGCGAGCGAACAAATGGAATACTTAAGCAAAGCAGCACTTCCCCGGATCCCGGATTCCACCCGAGACCTCCTGGACACGCCAATCTCCAATGAGGAGGTAGATGAAGCCATTAAATCACTCGAATCCCGGGCGCCGGGCCCAGATGTCTACACAACCAGGTTCTACAGGGTTTTCAAGCCACAGTTACTCGCTCCCCTGGCACAACTGTTTAACTCCTTCAGAGAGACCGGCGTGATAACCCCCTCCATGCAAGAATCGATTACGAACCTTCTCCCCAAACCTGGGGGGATCCAAGGAGCCCAGCTTCATACAGACCCATTGCTCTTCTCAACATTGACGCCAATACAATATTTACTCAAAGATTCTGGCAACTCGCCTGGCTCACATTCTCCCAAGCATAATCCAACCTGATCAAAGTGGTTTCCTGAAGAACCGCTCTACGGCGGACAATATTCGCAGAGCGCTGAACCTAGTGGACCTGGCCTCCCGTGATTCACAAGGGATGGTCCTCATGGCACTAGATGCAACAATGGCGTTTGACAAGGTGGATTGGACATTCATGAAGCTTACTCTGGAGGCATTCAGCTTTGGGCCGGAATTCCGTACTATGATCCTAGCCAACTATAAAGCGCCCAAAACCCTACTTAGAATCAATGGCAATCTATCGGCCCCCATCTCATTGACTTGCGGAACTAGACAGGGATGCCCGCTGTCGCCGCTCTTTTTCGCCCTGATCATGGAGCCCTTCGCCCAACGGATTAGGTTGAACCACCTAATCAAGGGTCTAAAAGTAGGCCCATCACACCACAAACTGGCCCTCTACGCTGACAATGTTCTCCTAACCATCACCGACCACTACAGCTCCTTGCCACACGCCCTGGCAGAATTAAGCAACTATGGAAGGGTCACAAGATTCACCATTAACTTCAGCAAATCAGCAGCGCTTTCGGTGGGAGTATCATCGAGAGAGCGAGAATACCTTATCCCGATGTGCCCGATCCAATGGAAAACGAAAGCCATCAATTACTTGGGGGTCCAGATCCCAGCCAAACCAGCAGACGTATATCGCTTGAACTTTCCTCCGCTCTTCCAAGAACTGGAAACCGACCTGAAGCGCTGGGTGTCCGTAGAGATTTCTCTGATGGGCAGGATAACAGCGTGTAAAAGGAACCTACTCCCAAGATTCTTGTACACATGCTCCGCCCTCCAAGTGATGGTCCCGGCCCCGGCGCTTCAGAACCTACAAAGAAAACTGCTGAAATTTATCTGGAGGGGGAAAAAACCCAGAATCCCGAAAGACACGATGATGTGGAATGCAAAACTCGGCAGCTTGGGGGTCCCAGATCTACAGAATTATCAGATGGCAGCCCAACTACCTTGCACCCAAGCATGGCAAACAATCACTAATCGCCCCAGATGGGTGGACAATAGCGCCTGGCTCTTCCCCTACGCTTTCTTCCTCGCATCCCACCGGCCACGAGACGGCAATGGCAGGACTTACTATTAGCCACTAGACATACTGTCGCCATAGTCGCCATATTGGACAAAACGCTGAAGCAAAAGAAGATCCCAAGGGGACTGAACTCCTTATCCCCAGTCTTTATGAACCCAGTCTTCTCACCGGGAGCAGCTCCCCAAAATTTCAAAAACTGGATTGCGGGAGGATTAGAAACGGTGGGGCAACTATTCGAAGAAGGACAGCATCTTTCTTACGAACAATGTAAAGAAACTTTTCGCCTCCAAGAAAAAGACAGGTTTACATACTTCCAATTGCGCCACTGGTGCACCCACCCACAGACACACCAAGCAGCAACCCGCGCCTCTACTCCCATAGAACTAACTCTCAAAGACCTACCAAGCCGAGGTACGATTTCTGTACTATACAAGCTACTCCAAAAAGATTTTCTCCCCTCCAAATCTCGTTCCATGGTACAATGGGAGGCTGACCTAGGACACCGCATAGAGGACCAATGCTGGGTGGACATCTGGACCCGCGCCCAATCGGCGCGGGTCCAGCGTCACGAATAGAGAATGCGCTTATAAAATCCTATTGCGCTGGTGCTATCCCCTGCTAAGGCTGCACTACATGAACCACTCTGTGGACCCTGCTTGCTGGAGACGATGTGGCCAATTGGGATCCTTCTTTCACACGTGGTGGACTTGCCCAAGGGCCCAGGATTTCTGGAAGGAATACCTAGCGGTCATTTCAGAAATCCTGCATATTTCACTTCCACTAGAGCCCGGACCTATTATCCTGGGCGCCCCGGTACCCGACTTCTATCCAGGGACGGGCCCTAAGGCCAAACTGTTGTCTCAATGCTTGCTGGTGGGTAGAATAGTGGTGGCCCGTACATGGAAGTCAGAGGAGGGCCCTCTCCTGCCCCTCTGGTGGGTGAAGCTCTAGGATGTGCTCATCGCAGAAAAGGTGACAGTAGCTAGAGCGGGTCTCCTCCATAGCTTCCAGAACATTTGGAACCCGGTCCTTGAGTTCAATCGAGACTTCCCAGCACTAACATACACACCCTAGCTGGCCAGGAGGGTGCTAGAGAGTGGGCCCGCCCCTCAGGAGAAGGAACAAGGAGAAGGGACCTGAACACGGGACGAACACAGGGCGGGTGGGGGAAGGGAGTAACACTCTCGTATAATAACGCATCCTAAATGTAGACTTTAAGTGAATGTAATGCTTTCCTGCCTTGTTAAAAAATAAACTTATATATTTTTTTTAAATTGGAAGGAAAGCAATCCGTGGACCTCTACCCCTACTCCCTGTTTGGCTCATGTCTTGACGACCTGCCAGTCAATTGTCCAATGATGGTTAGCAGAAAGCCAACCTGTTGGAATCCCTGGTGTTATGCCGTCCATCAAGTTATGTGCCAACCAACCCTTTGTCGTAGAAATGACATAGTTCACCCTTTATCAATATAGGGGTGTTCTCATGAGGAGCCTTCAGACAAGTATAATGCAATTAGAAGTTTGAACCCTATAGAGTGTATATGTAGTCACCACCACCAACCAATCAACATTCACTGTAGGTTTTGTAAACTGATCAAATGTGATGTCGTCATTTATGACGAGGTTGTACTACTTAAATTTGTTGTTTGTAATGGATGAGAAATGAGATTTTAATGATTGTATGCTGTTCCCTGCTTTATTTGACTGATAATAAAGCTGGCTTTGCCTCGCACTTGGTCTACTTTGTCTTTAAGTCTGGTTCGGATTGACTCCAGGTCCTCTGGGTTATTAGGGACTTTTATGTCCTTCTTAACAGATGGCAGCAGAGGATGGTCGGCCAAGTGTTGCCAGATTGTCGAGGGGTCCTGCTGTGTACCGAAGACTACAGGGGCAACCTGTGAAGTGCGGGATTACACATAACAGAGAGAGCTCAACAGGAGTGCCCTTTGGAGAAAAGTCCTGTCCGGTCCCTGCAGAGCGCCCCATAGGGCGTAGGGCAGCAGGCTGATAGGGGAGATTTGACGTCAAAGACTTTCGGCGGTCCGTAGATGTAAGTATGACATAGGTTTGGCAAAATGAAGAAAGACCTTTTTGGATAGTGTGAGTTTGTGAAGTAAAAGATTGAGAAAGTAATCTTCCGACAAGGGTTGGAAAAGATCACTTGGTAAGCCTCATTACGGGGCAGTAATAAGAATAAACGGTTACCTCACCAGGAGTTGGGAAGACAGCTGTAGTGTATTTATTTGTGTAGTAATTGCTTGCGCCAGCCTTAGGTAGTGTTTATCGAAAATTGGCAACGTTTTGTATTATTATCATAGGAGACATGGGCAAATCATTGCTCCGATATGAGGACAAAATTACAAAATATCACGCAGAGAGGGTGAAAGACACTGCAAACAAAATATGTATGCCCTGGCCACAGGAGGGAACTCATTCAAGGACAGTACTGAAACACATGTGCTCCTATGTGCATGCCAATTATAAGGGAAAACTATTGCAGAATAGACTGAGTATATTGGAACTATGGAAGATGTTCAAGGAACAGGAGGTGGAGTCAATTACGAAGGAATGTATGCTTAATCAGCATAACGAATGGTGTACGACGCCCACAGCTCCAGCTCCTCCTCCTCCTCCTCCTCCTCCTCAGAGCACTGATCCATCCTCAGCCGTACCAGGATTATACCACTTAAAAGCATTCCCTGATGCCCTTTCCACCCCTGGACTACCCCCTCTTCCATCTCCCTTTTGTGAGTCCCCTGATCCTGTTCCCCCCCCCCTCCCTCCGGACATAAGGTACCACTTCCGTGTTGGAAACCCCGCCTTCTGCCTGGGCACGCCTCTTCCAGGGTCTTCATAATCCTCCCTGCCAGCGCACTGCACGCGCACTGTCAAGTACCATACAAGTACTGTTTGCTGTGTTTGCCCCGAGTTCTGACTGTTTTTCGGCCGGAGGACGTCCGAGGCTGCGACTCCTCTGCCGTGCCTGACCCTAACAGGAAGAAGGTACCACTTCCGTGTTGGAAACCCCGCCTTCTGCCTCGGCATGCCTCTTCCTGGGTCTTCATAATCCTCCCTGCCAGGGCACCATGCGCGCACCGTCAAGTACCATACAAGTACTGTTTGCTGTGTTTGCCCCGAGATCTGACTGTTTTTCGCCCGGAGGACGTCTGAGGCTGCGACTCCGCTGCCGTGCCTGACCTTAACAGTAAGAAGGTGACTAAGCCCTAGTAATCTCCTCTACAGCTGAAATAGGCCTGCGCACTAGTCGCTGTTCCAGGGCGGACTTTAATTAGTGTATGCTAAGCACTAGATTAGTGTGCACATTCAACGTGTGCTAAGGACTACATCAGTGCGTGTATTTAGCGTGTGCTAAGGACTACATCATTGCGTGTACTTACTTTACTAGTGTGCCCAACTTTATGAGGGTGTTTTTGAAAGCATTGTTACGTGTTTTGTCATCACGTCGTAAGTAAACACACCCTTTTGTATTTGTTGTTCAAGGTACCACTTCCGTGTTGGAAACCCCGCCTTCTGCCTGGGCACGCCTCTTCCGGGGTCTTCATAATCCTCCCTGCCAGTGCACCGCATGCGCACCGTCAAGTACCCTACAAGTACTGTTTATGGTGCGCGGCAGGTGGTAGGTCTCTCTAAACCTTCTCTATTTGACCTAATTTTATGAGAAATTTCCACACTGTGTTAGTTAATACAATCTAGGCTAAGCTCATCTATCCACAGAAGTCTTATCCGAACAGCTTTGGATGGTGAGTAAGGGGGACATGAGAGCTTAGTATATTAAGTCTGGGTTTGCATGAGGTCTGATGGTAGTCAATAATTTCGGTTTAATAATATCTGCTTGCACGAGTGGTCTACTCAAATATAGGAACATAGATTAGCTAATCATCTGCGATCATATTGTTGAAACAACTAAAACTAATCCTTGGTATTGTTGTTTGGAGAATATGTCCTTGCGTTTTCGAAGTGGTCTTAAGGAGACCATAGCAATTCCAAAAAAACGTAACATTGATACCACAATGTCCAAACTAGATCTAATGTACGGGGCCTCCAAGGACTTGCCTAGTAATCACCCAAACACCTCGAATAGCCTTGAAAATGCGCTGGAAAGTACTCCATAGCTTCCAATACAAGGCGAAGCTTCCTAAGTGTCCCTGATCCTGAGATCAATCACGACCTAGGCACTATTGAAGATGTTAACACAGGCCCACCCTCTGATATCTCGATCTTGGCACCTGCAGTATTAATGGAGCTAGAAAAACGTATAATCCACTCTGATGGACAATCAACGCCAGTCACAGTGCGCCCTATTGGCAAACACAAAGTTCACATGCATTGTGATGCGCCATGTATACCATCAGCACAAACTCTTGCATCTCACGTTGATTTAGAAAACTCACCTAAAAAACATGCGACTGTTGATTCATATAATGAAGATTCTGCTCAACCTAAAAACGGGGTTTTGTGTTCATCACCTGAAATTCAATACTTTACTCAACCTAATTTGATCAATGATGAGAAAATTCGAACTCTCATCCCAAACCAACCTCCGAAGCTGAGGATCTTCTAATCTTTGAATCATCATACCCTGTTATGTCAAGAATTCTCAATCTGCTTGACAAAGGGCATGATTATACTAATTACGAACTCTGTGATCTAAAATCAGCATTACTTGATATTTCCTCAAAACTGAAAAAACTTGAGGGTTATATCTTTGCTGATAATTATAAAAAGCAAAAAGGCTGTCACTCTCCAAATACGCCTCTCATGATCATGCACACTACTGCATCACAAACAGAGAGTCAACAAATTGAGACTCAGGATTTCTCAACAAAAAAAAAAAGGTGTGTGGTCCAATCTATGAATTTCCTTCGACTTTTGCTCAGACAGTTAATTTACAAAGAAATATGGAATCTATTCAAATTTATACGCATGCTGAGCTATGCCAAATGGTAGCTTACCATGCAGAGAAAATTGACCAGTTACTTTTTTTTAACCAGGCAAACGATCTGGAAATTACAACGAAAGAATCAAACAAAGAGACTCAACAGCTTCTACATCTGAGTCCAACACCCGATAGTCCATCTGATTTGATTAAAAAAATTAAATGAAGAGTGTGCGAGGGAAGTTGTAGTAGTGGACCCCCCACGAAAAGAGGAATCCTCTGACCCTAGAGGACAAAAACAATTTATTTCTCGTAAACAAAAAAGATTGCACACACGTGCAATGAACAGACTTAATCTACGTAACGCAAAACTATTGGAAACACAAGAAAAAAATCAAAAACAAAAAAAAATTATTCAAAAACAACATTCCAACGGTGATCCAAAACCTAAGACCAATGTAACATTAACCGATCCAAGTGTAAACATTCTGCCTCCGCAGTTAAACATCGATTTGGGGATCAATGTGGAGGAGCTTACTCTTGAAAGTCGATTAGCCTTACAGCTGCAATCGAACCTGGTTGGCGTTAAGGAAAAAAAATGTTGTCAGTGTCAGAAAAATCCATTATGGATAAACAAAAATTCTTTTCTGCTTCATTGTCTTCGACTCAACAATCCTTGCTCTCAGCCTTTTATAAACCAATTCCAAGCAAAAAAACTACTGAACGATCAACCTTAGACCAAGAAAGGGTGCCTGAAATTTCGTTATTGAAATGCCAGGAAGTAATTCACCCAACCTATTTAAGTGCAGACTTGGAATGCAACACTAATACTCAGGACAGTCACAAACGACACAACTCTCCACAAAAAGTGCCTCGAGTGCATTCGGGGAATAACGAGAATTTTACAAGCACAGAGGAAACTGTTACTCCCTCTGGTGAAAAGAGACAGTCGACTCAAAGAGAGAGGTCCACGAATAACTTAGAATGTGAACCAACTTCTAAAAAATCACACAAAACGGTTGAATCTATTGATCAATCAATGCTTGACACACCCACATCGAGTATTTTGGGCTGGATTAGCTCAACCGAAATAAATGGAGATCAAGATCTAAATCGATCATTCATGTTACAGACTTTTAAAAAGATTCCAGCTCTGAGAACTTTGGTATCTAGTGACATCATTTGGATTACACTGCCCGCGGCAAAAAATCACAGGATGGTCTTTGAATTGCAATCCCTAATAATTGCAGAATTAAAATGGAACCACAGAAGGGAACTAAAAACGCTAGGACTATCTATCATCCAACTCCAGACGATTGAAGAAGCAAAAATCTTCAATGAAACTGTTCCGCCCACTATAGTAAACACAAACAAACAATCAACATTACCCACCAGTCCGCAGGTTTCGGAAACTGCAGTCTTAACACAGTTGGTAGCAATTTCTGCTGTTTCCAAAGATTGGTCTTGGCTATCATCTCTAATAGGGTCCCATAAGGACACAACAAAAGACGAACAATCGTAGTAGCAAAGAGCTCCTACGAGTAATGTCTTGGAATTCATGCGGAGTACAAAATTTGAAAAGGTCGACATCGATGTATGTCTCTCAGGGAATTGTGGACATAGTTTTATGTCAAGAAACTATGGCTGTCAAGCAACTTGAAATTAACGTCTTTGTTGCGTATTCAACTCTTGCGACACGAGTGTCGAAAGGTAGACCATCGGGTGGAATCACCATCTTGGTAAACACAGAGCTTGTTTATACATTGGCAATGACACAGACTACTCACTCTTATATTGTTATTCTAATAGAACTAAGAATGGCTAAGACAAACAGCATATTAATAGTGTCATTGTATTACAATCCTCTAAATACCGTAATAGCTAACTTGTTTAATGAGCTTGATGTCCTGTTTGATGAGATCCTCATCAAGTGGCCCAATGTAAAAGTAATTCTAGGAGCCAATTTCAATTCCAACTGCCTCCAAGATTCCTGTACTGTAATAAAAACCTCACTCCAAAATCAATCATTGACGAACAGGAAAAGAGGTTTACTTTTTCAGCTCTTTTTTGAGCGATGGAACATTGCTTTTCTTCACTTTCGTTCAAGTAATAATGTTTTCACATGGTCTCGCAATAATAGAAAATCATGTATCGATTACATTGCGGTATCAGTGGAGTCATCTTCAAGCTGTACGGGAGTAGAAACGGCTATGATTGAACTAAGTGACCATTGTATCTTATATGCAGAAATGCAATTAATCATCCCAAAATTGGTACAAGATCCACTTAGCATATTTATCATGGCGGATCGACCAGGTGCATCAATAAGATGGAATGTGAAAACTTGTAGAAAACTTAATGCAATTTTGAAAATGCTAGCACTGAACTGCATAAACAGCAGTAATATTTCCAGTAAAGGGTCGATAAAAACATCACAAAATTCGACCATTATAACAACTGCACTCACATATCTGGTTTGGCTTAAATCAAATGAACCAGCACAGCCTTTAGCTGTTGACTTCCTTGCCGTGAGAATAAACATGCTAAAAAAACAAAAAAATAGGGGCATTGGGCACTTATCCAAAATCGGCTTATCTAACTCTGAATATCAAATAACAAAAAGGAAAATCATCAACAAATATCATAGCAACATAAAAAAACTATAGAAATTATCTCCATCACTCAACAAATCAAAAAATGATGGCGTCACTGTGTTCTAATGTTAGGCGATCCATCTGGGCACTGATAAGGGGTAATGAACACTCAAGAACTGACGATCAATATTAGTGCAGAAACATGGCCGCTTTTCTACAAGAGAAAATTTGCATTACCTGACAGATATCGGGACTTATCATCTAAATTTACGCATCACTCAGTAGAGCAACTTAAGGGCTGGTCAACAGAGGATATTGTATGGGCCCTAGGAAAGTTAAACAAATCGAGAGCCCCTGGACCGGACTGTATTCCACCATGCGTACTCAAGGAAAATGTGCAACTATGGGCAACGCTGCTCAAAACACAATTTGATGAAGTTATTCGGGCATCTTGTGTTCCACCTTCATGGTTGCAGTCTGTTATAGTGCCTATACACAAGAAAGGAGATAGAACAAATCCTAGTAATTTCCGGCCCATTGCACTAATTGATGCAAGTGCAAAGACCTTTGCTATATTACTATTACAGCGTTTAAAACAGTTTGTAAATCGGCTTGCCATTCTATCGCCATTTCAGATTGGCTTTCGTGCTAGTATGGGAACTGCGCTGAATGCAACTGTCTTAGCACATTTAATAGCTCGCTCAAAAATTCCAAATTCGAGTGCTCCTCTCTATATGGCATCCGTCGACTTATCCGCAGCATTTGATTGTGTAATCAGGAACTTACTGTGGGAAAAACTTGATGCAAAGGGGATCCCACAGTCCTTAATAACGATGTTGGCCAAATGACATCAAGGCACTTCATATTTGGTTCGTATCAACAATTCTAGATCGACAACTACTCCCATTCCTACTGAGGTGGGGGTTAAACAGGGCTGCAACTTGGCAGCTACCCTGTTTAATCTCTACCTCTCTGACATTGAACAGATATGGAAAACTGAGATTACTTACCCTGCAATGTTGGGGCATCTCCGCATTCAATGGATTGCATTTGCGGATGATGTCCTAATATTTGATCATACACCCTACGGTCTCCAAAAAAAGCTTGTAATATTTGCAGAATATCTGTTCAAACACAACTTAACATGCAATGTCGAGAAATTCAGTATCTTTATCTTGAAAAAGATGAAAAAGAGTATCTCTACGATGAAATGGTCCATAAACTCCATCCCTATGCCCATAAACCTGAATATGAGATATTTGGGATACGATGTCATAGATTTTTCCTCAAGGAAAAACTGGTTACTAAATTTAAATGCGAAAAAAGCTGTTTTGGTGACACAGATGCGGATAATATTTATGAAATACTGCAAATTTTCGTTTCAACCACTCTTACAATTTTACATGTTGAAAGTAGAAACCATTTTATTATATGGGCTTGACTTATGTTTGTGCAATATTGATTAAATTCTAGACCAAATCCAAGGATATCTATGGAAATCTCCATTGAGGCTATCAAACTCTTTACCAAACTGTATATTACAACAGGAGTTAGGGATCTCAGCTTTATCAGCGAGATTCCATTGGAGACAATTAACAAATTATGGAAAGATGTTATTTCCTCCTCCGCAATCGCTCTACGAGGAATTCTTAATTATGATTAATTAAGAATCAAGCACCTGCTTCATTGGTTATTTTCTCAAATCTTATGATCAACAAACTCGATGAATGTGGTCTCAAACCAATAGACCTCGAATTTCGTGCGGGTCATGTAAAGAAACGATTATACGAACATGATTGGTTAAGTATGTTGAATGAGATGCATTCTAAAAAACAATACTCTGAAGCAGCAAAATTTGCTACTCTTAGAAATCCTCGTAGAGCATATTTGTTAAAATTTCCTTCCAGCCCCTATCGTGATCCATATATGAGATTTAAGCTCAATCAACTCCACACTCTAGAAAAAACTATTACTTGGAACAAGCAATCACTGATGTGTCAGACTCCATGGTGTCGATTTTGCGATGGTAACCCTTTTATAGAAATCTAAAACACCTAACCATGTATTGCAGTAACTTTGGAGCCTTGAGATATACTCGTATTGGTCCTAATGTGTTAGGTATGACACTAGAATCCAGAGAATGGTGTTGGAGTAAATTCATGTGGGGATATTCATTTAAAATGATTGTCTTATTGTGTAGATTCCTTGAGAAATTGGTTGTTGAATTAGAGAATAAGGAATTACATCCTACAACTAAGAAGTAGGCTCCTAACTTGATTGAATAACTGCATTTTGCCTTTAAGTTTTCTTAATTTTGTATACGGTACTCAAACTTTGAATGTAATTAGTTAGTATGTTAAGTAAAATGATTTATTAACGATTATGTAGACATTTTATAACAACTGTTGTAAAAAGTTTGTTAATCAAACTGATAAACAACTGCTTTTTAATTAAAAAAAAGCATTAAAAGCAGTGGCTTAATGAATATGATGAGCAAGGAAGCTTACAATTGAAGCTCTCATAAGCCGAGGAAGAGGTTTAGAGAGAACTAGTTACCCTTGGTAACGTTCTTTCGACTTGATGTTCTTCCCACGTATTCCTCATCTTTGATATTCGTTATTCATCTTCAGCTGCTACAGATTTTTTTTTCCGGCAGAGGGCGCTGTGCGTCGATGGCATCGACTCGATGTCCCTCGGGGGCTTCCGTCGTGAGGATGATGTCATCAAAGGCATATATAGCACGCGCAGCGCCCGTTGGCGTCAGTTTTTTTCCCTTACAGTAGAAATACCTGCATAAACACGGGAATGAATGTACTCGGCCTTGAAGGAATGAAAGCTGTAATAAATGTAATAGCATGGGAGATTCTACTGTGGGGTCAGTTGGGAGGGCGATGAATAATGGTGGGAGGAACATCCAGTGGAAAGTATGTTATCAGGGGTAAGTAAATTATTCTTCGAATGGATTGTGTCCTCCCACGTATTCCTCTTCTTTGATAGACTCCCAAAGCAGTGTTTGATTTGGTGGAGGGAGTAGAATTTGATTTTAATGGTTTTCATGAAACAAGTGCAGGACTGCTTTTCCAAAACTACCATCCTGACCGAGGGACGATTCCAGGCAGTAATGCTCTGTGAACGTGTGGATAGTAGCCCTCTTTGCCTCTTCACAAATACTTTTTATCGGTACACCACTTTACAGGGCTGTAGAGGTAGCCATGCCCCTGGTGGAATGGGCCCTTAAACCTTCAGGAGGATCCTTCCCTGCCAGCCTGTAACATTCTAAAATGGCCAGAATTATCCATCTGGGTACGGTCTGTTAAGTAACAGCCTGACCCAGTTTGTGGCCTGTATAGCCAATGAAAAGTTGATCATCAATACAGAGAGCCTCATTACGACCCTGGCAGAATGGGTTTAACGGCGCCGGTTTATGTGCCGGCGCCGTTAAACCCATTCCGCCTCATTACGAGGTTCCCTCGCGGAACCCGCTCTGAGGCCAGACGTCCAGAGGGGGTCCCGCGAGGAGACCAGCATGCTAACAGGCCTGTTAGTAACGGGCCCGTTGTTAGCATCATCCCCATTCCCATTGAGCCCTATGGGGGCTCGAATGGGAATGGGGATGGTCCGGGTTCCCTGAATCGGGAAATACCAGGCCCTCCTAGGTTGGAATGGCCCAGTAATTCCCCATTCAGGGAACCCGGACCGAAGTTTGGAGGTAACCTGTCCTTATTAAGGGCATGGCTACCTCCAAACTCGTAATGAGGCCCAGAGTTTTGACAGTCTAGATATATAAACTCTTAAAACTCTATGAGGGTCCAACCTATGTAACCTTTCCTCTTCCTTGCTAGGATGGGTGGTTGGGGGGGAGAGGAGAAAGAAGAAAAAACAATGTTTTGTCCTATGTGGACATCAGAAATGATTTTGGGTACAAATTAAGGTTTGACCCTTACAATACCCTATCCTTATGAAATATAGCAAAGGGTGGCTTGGACAAAAGTGCCTGCAACTCGCTCACTCTACGGGCTGATGTTAGAGCTACCAATATAATGGTTTTAAAGGTTAATAACCTTAAGGGGCACAAGTGTAAATGTTCAAAAGGTGCACACAGACATTTTAGAACAAAATTAAGATCTAAAACTGGCATCTGGAACGGAGATGGGGGGGAACACATTGGTGAGACCCTTTAGAAATTGTGTCACCAGTGGAATTTCGAAGTATGAACATTCCTCTGATGTGCACTTAAAGATGGACAGCGCCGCCAAACATCCTTTAATAATACCAATCCGGAGCTCCAGATTGGCTAAAAACAGCAGAAAGGATAAAACATCCAGTGTTTTACATACAAAAGGATCTACATTCTTCTCTCTGCTCCAGTTGCAGAATGTATTCCAATGGAAACGGTACAAAGACTTTGTTGCTGGCCTTCTGGCCGAAAGTAAGATCTTCATTGCGTCATCCGGGAGGTCCCAATCCTTGTATCTCAGCCTTTCAGAAACCAAGCGTGAAGGTTGAGTGAGAACCCGACCCACTTCTTGTGAGAGAAGGTCCTCTCTTTGCGGAAGATGTATTGGAAGACAGATGGACATGTCCAGAAGGTCCGGGTGGTTACCAGTCATTTGGTCGAAAAAAAAAGGTCGACAGGACAAATGGTCGACACCATTTGGTCGAAAGACATATGGTTGAATTTTTTTTTTTGTATTTTCACTTTTTTTTTTCTTTTTTTGGGGGGTCCCTTCCCAACCCCTTTTTTTCCTAAAAAAACATTTTTCCCTTAAACGAAAACCTAAAAAATATATACATAAATAAAAAAAAATTTCGACCATTTGGCTTTCGACCAAATTCCGTCGACCATTTGGCTTTCGACCAAATGACTGGACAGCGGTCTGGGTACCACGTCCTCCTGGCCCAATTCTGGGCAATTAGGATCATGTGTTTCCCAAACTTTCTCAGCCTCCTGATCACGTGAGGAATGACAGGAATTGGAGGAAACCCATGTAGGAGTGGAAATTCCCAGTCCACCACAAATGCGTCTCCTAGAGCTCCTCTTGGGGGAAATTCCCTGGAGCAGTACAGTTCGTACTTCAATTGAGACCGGTCGCAAACAGATCCACTTGAGGGGTTCTCCTGAGGGTGAAGATCTCTTGAAGTACTTCTTGAGCTAGTTCCACTATGTTGTCCGTCATTATCAGGACAATCTTTCCCCATACAGAGGGAAGAAAGGCCTTCAGCGCTAGTCTGATTGCCCTCAGCTCCCAAAGACATATGTAGTTTGGACTCCAATGGAGACCAACGACTGCTGACTGTCAGATCGTTGGTGTGGGCTCCCCACCCCATGAGTGAGGAGTCTGTCACTAATGTTATTTCTGGCCATGGTTCCCAAAAAGGTCCTCCCTTCAGAATCTTGTCCTCGCAGGCCCACCACAGAAGATCCTGTGCGTCCCTGCTTGGAACCTGAAGTAGGTCTGACATCTTTCCTGAGAACTGGGACCATTGAAATCTGAGAGCCCATTGAAGGGATCTCATTCTCAGGCGGGCCTCTAGCACCAGAAAAATGCAGGATGCCATGAGGCCGAACAACCTCAAAAATCTAAGGCCAGGAGACACTGGGCACTTTGAAATTTGGTGACCATCTGTAGAATGTCTTAAGCCCTCACCTCGGGTGGTGAGCTCTTTCCCAAGGATGTATCCAGAAAAGCACTGATGAATTGTGAGTTTCTGAGAAGGTGCATATGGGACTTCTTGTAATTAAGGGAGAAGCCCAGTCTGTGAAGGGAGTGGCAGGTGACGTTGAGATGATGCAGGACTTGTTCGGGAGAACGTGCCCTGATCAGCCAATCGTCCAGGTAGGGGTAGACTTAAATTCCCCCCCTCTCCTGAGACTTCCTGCCACTACCACCATCAGTACCTACCACCGAAAGGCAGAACTCAAAACTGATAATGAGAACCGCCAACTGAGAACCTCAGGTATTTTCTGTGCTTGAGATGGTTTGGCACATGAAAATAAGCATCCTGAAGGTCTAATGACACCATCCAATCCTGGAGTTGGAGGGCCTGAGAAAGTGTGACCATCTTGCAATTGTCCTACCTGAGGAACTTGTTCAAGTATCTCAAGTCCAAGATGGGTCCTCCGTCCTTTTTGGGTATTAGGAAATAAGGGGAATACCAACCCTTGTTCCTCTCTGCTACAAGCACCGGTTCTATTGCACCTTTCTCTAGCAGGGTTAACATCTCCTGCACAAGGAGCGGATCTGGAAACCTCAAAGAGTGGTTCCCCGGTGTTAGGGAGAATTCTCTTATAAGGCTAATTTCCCAAACCTAGTGAGTCCCCCAGCAGCTTTACTGGATTTTTGGGGTTTGTTTTTTTCTCCTGCTAAGAGTGAGAATCTTTTCTTCCCACTCTTAGGCATTATTTGAGGTATGTCTTTGACTTATTGTGTGCTTATGGGCTATGGGGTCTTTTTACTCCATAGGGTATCATCTGTTTTAGTGTACGTGTTACACAGCACCCTCAGTGCAGTAACACAGGGATGTCATAGTGACCCCCAAACATAGACACCATACCCTGGGACTGACTACTGTCTCCCAGGGCATGTAAAGTCACCATTTACTAGTCCAAAATTGTGAACAGAACCAGTACAAACCATCATATTGTGGAAGTACTGGAAGGGGTTAATTAGATTGCCCTTGGGTCTGTTTCCAAGGGGGCACTGTCCAGTCCCCTCTTGTCGAGTTTCTGGCTGGTGGCAGTTGTTACCACGCAAAATATTCCACCAGAATATTCCTATGGGATTTTCCCATTGATTTTAAACGCACCACTTTTTAGTGCAATGTTAAAGATACCGCTGGTTTATTTATTTAATATTAAATCACAGGTAGGGTCTTTTTGCCAGAACTCTTTTCTAAAAATGGCGTTCGTGTCCGTCTCTGTAACTCCAACCAAGGTCGGGCCCTTTGTTCCACTTTTTTGCGGGCTTCACCACAGAAGCCCTCCAACTGGTGCCACTCTGTCTGGGTTCCACAGGATGTGTGGGTGGAGGAATTGGCACCCTGGACTGCGTTGTCTTAGCAACTGAAGTCGCACTCTGTTCTGATTGGCCCAGTGGTGAGCCGCCCGTTTTGGTCTTTTAAAAGTGTTGGGAACTGTTTTATTTTAATGACCTGCCTTTTTCTCTCCCTTTTACTTAATTATTGCAGTGCCATCTAAGTTACGCGCTCACCTCTGTTTTGACAAAAAGTGGTGTTTTGACTTAGACTTGTCTAATAATTCTTAAGGGAGGTGTGTATACTTTTTTGATTGTGTTTTGAACTTGCTTTGATTAATAGTGCTAGTGTATTTTCTAAAGTGTATGTTAAATAAATAATTATATACTTTTGATAACAAGCTCTGGTCAGTGTTTGCTTGCTCTACTGTGTTTTTAGCCCCATTGTGTATCCTCTGTATACTGCCCTACTCTTCTTGAAGGAAGTCTGCTCAGCCACAGCTACGAGGTAAATCTGGGTAGTGCAAACTGCTAACAAATGGGTTTACTGCTTACTCCTGTAGTCTAAATCTTTTTGCAGTGTTCCCCAAGGGAAGTGCACAGGATTCTGCCTAACACCCGGTGGATTGTTCTGAAGTCTGTGTATAAAAGGAAGGCAGTAACCCTGGGGTACAGTTTCCAAAGCCCAAGCGTCCAAAGTAATGTCTCACCATTCTTCTAGATGCTGAGACAATCTGCCTCCCACTGGTGAACTGTGACTTAAGACCTCAGAGGTTTTGAGGCGGCTGATACAGTGGCAGATGGTAAAGATTACCCTGCTTGAGCGGGGTTTGTACCTCTTCCTCGTCCACCACGAGGAAATCTTCTTTGACCCCTCTGACCAGCCATTCCTCTCGCCCTTCCAACTGAGGAGTAGTAGCGAAAAGATCTACCCCTCCAAGGTTGTCCACTAGGTCGAAAAGGCTGAGGTTGCCTAATAATGGCCCCCGAAAGATTTGGCTGCTGCCTTCGAGGTCTGCAACTTCTCAAGACTCTCGTCAGCCTTGTTGCCAAAAAGGTGAGACCCATCAAAGGGCATGTTGAGAAGTCTGGGTTGCACATCGGGGGCAAAACATGACTTCCTCAACCACGCAAACCTGTGCATAACGGTGCTAGTAGTCATGGCTCTGCTGATGCTGTCAGAAGATCCAGACCTGGCTGAAGAGACCCACACATGGCTTCTTTGCCATCTCTAACTATAGCTAAGAACCTGTCTCTTTCATCCCCTCCGGGAATGTGCTCTGCCGCCATGGAAATGCAGTCCCATAGAGTGAACGTACATTTTGCAAGGGCACATATGGACTTGGCAGATTTGAGTGCCATACTCCCCACAGAAAATACCTTCCTTGCCCATCCATCAACTCTTTTGTCGTCCCTATGTGGAGGGATGGTAGGTTAAGCTGCTTGCTTAGATGTTGCAGTAGATGCCTGCACCACCAGACTCTCTGGAGTGGGGTGTTTCGACAGGTAGTCAGGGGGCACTACTGGAAGGGTGCTTCTTCTTGGTCAAGTTTTTAGTTACAGCCGGTTTGGTTTCCGGTGTTTCCCAATTCGTCGCCACCCTTTTTTGCAAGGCAATATGAAATGGTAATATAGGATCTGACTGAGGACCCTTATCTAGGATGTCTGTTAAATCATCCTGTTCGAATGGCAATGGAGGCCTACTCCACCCCATGTAGTCCACTACCTTGGACATGAGTTGTCTGTAGGATGCATCAGCATGCTCCCCAGCCTCTGGCTTCCCAAACTCCAACTCAGGTGAGGTGTCTACCCAACTTGCTGTTTGTAGGTTGTCATTAAGGTCTCTCAACCTTGACTCCTCTGCTATAAAACTCTCTGGTACGTTTGGTGTACCATATTGTAGGCCAATTAGGGCCCTGGCATCTGATTGTTCATCCTCCTCATAAATAGAAGAGACTTAAAATACTCTTTTCTTGGCAGAGGTACTTATGTTTTCTCAGAAATTAAGGGTTTTACAAACAAAGGATTCAACGCTGGAGGAGTCGTCAAAACACTTTTGTCATCGGCGCCATAGCTTTTAGTGGGGCACTCATTGTTGATGATGCAGCTGGCAATGATGGCGCAGCTGAAGTCGATGCCTTTGGCGTCGAAGGTGCTGCCAGCGTCAAAGGTGTCGATGGAGTTGACGACCCTGACTTATGCTTTTGGCCTGACTGATCCTTCGATGTTACGTCATCGGATCGAGGCCTCGACGACTCCCGATGTGGATCAGGCCTTTACCCCAGGTTCGAAGGCACACAGGATTTACGTTGAGTCCTTTCCTTCCCGGCTTCTTTTAAAGGCGATGTAGGAGCATGGCTTGGAGGCTTCTGTGTTTCAAATCTTTTGAGCATATCTGCTCTGAAGGCCTCCCACTTGGCCGGAGTGGATTTATTTGGGCAAGATACCCTCTCAGGGAAAGCATCCGATGATAAAGTCGAAGAAGGCGACCTATGGTGCCTTCTCTTAGACTTCTTTGAGGACGATGAGGAATGGTGAGAACCACTCCGCGATCTCGACCGCTTAACCTTCTTCCTCTGAGGAGAGTCGCCTCTAGACTCATCTGTCGAAGGTTTTATGTCCGGGGTAGGAGATTTAGGGATTCAACCTGCCTTCAATTTCCGCTTTCGTACCTTCAAGGCCTTTCCTGTCATCGACTGGCACTTGGAGCAGTCCAAGGTGTGATGGTTTACCCCGAGGCACCACAAACATATGCGATGTGCATTGGTTAATGACATGTTTGACCCACAATCACAACACTTTTTGAACCCGGTCTTCGGGGTTGCCGGTGTCGACGAAGAAGACATTTTCTTGATTCTCTTTCGAAATAACAAAGTTGTAATGGTATGTATTGTTTAATTTGAATGTTAATGTCAACATATAATCCAAAATAATATCTTACTTTTACTTTATCTCACTATCGTCTACCCACCAGCCTTGAGAAATTAATAGTTACTCACCGTAGTGACTAACATACTCCTAGTCCTAGTCCCCTTTCCTCCATACTGCATGGGCGTCCCTCGCTCGGGACGAGAGACAGAACCTTTCTCTCCAGAAAAAATCTTCTCCCCCTTTACATTTAGAGGTGAGAGGGACGCGACCCTGGGAGCATGCGCTCCCCTGACTATGCCCATCGGCACCACTCCTCAGTCCCCATTGACGCGTCAACAATATTAACATTGCCTAATGACACCAGTATTATTAAGGGGGAGGATGGTGGGATGCATGGAGGAAAGGGGACTAGGACTAGGAGTATGTTAGTCACTACGGTGAGTAACTATTAATTACTCCTACGTCCCGTCCCCTTTCCTCCATACTGCATGGGCGATTACAACTGAATCTAACCCCAAGGTGGAGAGGAGACCCTCCTTAAGTGAACAAGTTGCTTAGAACCGCCTATCCGAAAGCCGCATCTGATTTAGAGCCGGCGTCCAAACAGAAGTGCTTACAGAAAGCCGAAAGGGGTGGCCCAGGTGGCCTGCAACGGAACTTGCTGCTAGAAGGCCACAACTGTGGCCTTGGCTCTGACAGCGTGGGCCTGCATGTTATCTGGAAGTGGTTTGTGCTGCCTCTCACAGGCTCCTTTGAAACTACCTGCACACTTGAAGCGTCAGCCATTTAGTATCACGTACTTGAGCCACATTCAGAGCCTTGTTGGAAATATGCATTTCCTTGATCACAAATATAAAACCAAAATAAAAGGCAGCTCCACACCTAATGAATCAAAATGCACGTTGGGAAAAATAAAAACCATGCACCACATTCAACTGTAACACTGGAGGAATAAAATTGTTTTTATCCAGTTCTAAACATGCAAAGTTGCATGAGAGAAGACTATATCCCACAAGCAAGGAGTCACTCCTCAATCAATAGTTCCCACTTTAAGACTTTAGGCTGCAAACAAAGCATGCTAAAATGTATTCGGATGGTAAAATGACAGAGGGCCTCGTTACAAATGTGGCGGTAAGGCAACAACGGCGCCGGTAGTGCTACCGGCGCCGTTGTTATCGTACCGCCACATTACGGGTTCTGCTTGCGGGTGCCGCTGTGCAGAATGGGGATCGGGAGCAGGTGCCCTATAGGGCAGAATGGGGATCGGGAACCCGCCCACACCAGCACAGACGAATGGACAATTACCGGCCGATTCATCTCATAACTGGCCGGTAATAGCCCATTCGCGGGTGCCAGTAGCGAGTTTGGCGGTAGAGGGCACGGCTACCGCCAAACTCTTAATGTGGTCCAGAATCTCCTTTATTGTTCTGCCAAAGAACAAACGTTTTAAACAAAGTTACTTGAACGCAGTAGAACTGCTAGAAATTCATAGTCCGCTTGCTGATGTTTCAAATAGAAACACAAAAAACTGTCAGTTTGAATACAGCCAGCACTCGTCCTCTTCCAGAATTTCTGTTTCCGGTTTCTTTTTCCTGTTAAGAGTAGCAGATTCTTAGCAGAAACAAGAGGTTTGATCCACCACACACGTGTTCAGGGCACAGTCTAGTTGGCAGCAATCACATGTCGAAAAACACAGGCTAGTCCAGTAGCAATTTGGACCTCTGACGGCACTTTTTATAATGTATGCCTCCACTACGCCCCTCGGTTTCAGTCGCTCGCTCCCAAATCGTATGCCAATCCTGCTGCCTCCAAAGGCCTCCTCTGTGCGGGCACTGAGGCTTGCTAGAAATAATCTCTGCCGGTCTATGAGGGAGCGTGCAGCAGGGGAGCCCCCTAGCCAGTGCCTGCTGCAGCGTGAGGAGGCGGGCGAAGGGAGGTGCAGCTGCCGCTGTGTCAGTGACCCAGACGTGGGAAGAGGCGGAGGGGCTACGGGTTGACCTCCTTGATGGCCAAAACCATCCATCTTGCTATAGATGTCTTGGATGCCTGATAACCTGGCCTTGACTCCCTGAAGGTGACAAACAGAGCGTCAGATTTGCCGAAGCTCATGGTCCTGTCCAGATAGAATTTCAGAGCGCGTCTGACATCCAGACAGTGTAAGACCCTCTGAGCATCGTCCTTCGGATCGGCAAAAAACATATGTAAGACCATCTCCTCGTTTAGATGGAAAGCAGGGACTACCTTAGGTAGTAACGTGGGGTGCATTCTCAGGATGACCTTATCCTTGTGAAAAATAGTAAAGGGTTCCGATGTCACCAGAGCCTGGATCTCGCTGACTCTGCGAGCAGAGGTGAGACCCACCAACAAGACTGTTTTAATTGTGAACAATCGGATGTCCGCAGTCGCCATTGGTTCAAAAGGTTTGTGCACCAGGGCGCCCAACACTACATTGAGGGGTATGGCTTTTTCTTTTTAAACCTTATTTATTCAGCTTGATAACACACACGAGCACATGCAGAGGCCCAACCGGAGCCAGCATTTACAATTGCAGTACAACACAGCAGGTCACAGCACTACACTTTAGTTTGACAGTTTTATGCGCGGCTGGCGCCACAGAACAGGAAAGACCTGAGCAATCCAAAGTTCAAACCCTGGTAGATGTGGGAGTGGGAAGCCAAGGATGCAGCTTCATAGTCTGTGCCAGCGGGTGCCATATGGGAGTGAAACCTCAGCCAGACGTTCCTGGGTCGAGAGTGTGTTGGTTGTTGGTTAGCCCACGCCTCTTCCGTGTCTGAGGCCCATGTGACTGCCCTGAGCCATTGCGTGTGTGAAGGTGAGCCAGGGCGGAGCCAGCATTGTAAGATGCAGCGGACGGCAAGAAGCATACAGAGGCCAGCCAGCTTTTTGGAGTCTCGACCCAGGTCCAGGAAGTCGTGGAAGAGACATAACAGTGGGGACGGGGTGATCACACAGTCTAGAATAGCAGCCATAGTGGCACATACCTCTTCCCAGTACTGCGCCAGTTTAGGACAGGACCAGAGAATGTGCATATATGTGGCACTATCTGTTCCGCACCTGGGGCATCTGGGGGAATGGTCCTTCGACATGTGGTGTAATCGACTTGGGGTGAGATGTATCTGTGGAGGACTGGATCAATTTAAATCTGGAGTTAAAGGACACATTGTGAGTGCGTGAGCACATATGATTCCAACGTTCGTCAGTCATTTCCACTTCCACTTCGATTTGTATTTCAATTTGCCAAAAGGGGGGTAGTTCTGGTTTGCAATAGGGCGTATAGTCTGGACACTTTCCCCTGAAGGAGTCGAAGTGACATAGCTCCGCAACCACTGAGTCATCGTGAGGTATCGTAGGGAAGTCAGGGTAACGGGCCTTGAGAACCTTTCGGAGGGAGGAGTATTGGAGCCACGCGGACGGTTTCTGCCTAAGGGCGGGTGGGAGATCAGGCCACTCGATGAAGTTACCATTTTCAAAGGAGTCTCGGATAGGTTTGTGGCCTGTTACAGCCCATCAGTGTATGACGAATGGTGGTAAGCATGGGACACCTGGGAGGAAGTTCCATAGAGGTAAATTGCCATGGAATGGGCAGGGCACATTTAATAGCTTCCATTTTTGGATAGGGCAAGAGAAGTGCTAACTACAGGGTCCAGTGACTAACAAGGTCGGCAGGGGAGAAAGGATTAGCGAACTGAAGTCTCGGTCACTGACTGCCATCCTCTCCAGCCTAACATGGGGGGGGTCCTGGAGGCTTTTTCAGAGAGTTTTGTGAGATACGTCTGATAGTTCTCCTCAAACAATGTTTCCAGGCGATGAGTCACCTCTATCCCAAGGTAGGTAAAGTTTGACTAGGACCAAGTGAACCCCATAAGGTCTGAAGGGGGAAGCGTGCATTCTGTAAGCGGGAACAGGGTAGATTTTCAGCAGTTCATCTTGAGTCTGGAGATGCGCCCAAAGTGAACAACATTCTCCAGTATCGGAGCAAGGTTGATAGAGGGGGATCGGACATAGAGCAGGGTGTCGTCAGCATACAATGAAATGATATCCGCGTGGCCCGCTGTACGTAGCCCTCTGCGTGCATGACATTGGCGCATCCTGTCAGCAAACGGCTCCATGGCTATGGCAAAGATTAAGGGTGAGAAGGGGCAGCCCTGCCTTGTGCCTCTGGCGACCTGGAACAGGGATGAGCATCTGTCCTTGGTGCAGACTTTGGCCACAGGATCGTAGTAAAGTCATCGGACCCAATAGCGAAAACCTGGGTCCGAATTTACACTTTGAGGACCCGCCACAGGTACCTACATGACACAGAGTTGAAAGCCTTTTGCATATCCAGTGTCGCTGCCACTGCCTGCACGTTCTGGCTAATTCTACTGATAATATTAAATAGTCGCCTAAGGTTTAGGGAGGTGGAACGTCCAGGAATAAACCCTGCTTGATCGGGATGAATGATATGTGGCATGAAGGGGGCCAAGCGTGAGTCTAGCAAATAATCAATTGGCAAAGATTTTTACGTCGCAAATAATTAGTGATAAGGGACAGTATGAGCCGCATTGGGTTGGAGGCTTACCCGGTTTGAGAAGAACTGTTATTATAGCTTCCCGAAGGGAAGGAGGGAGCCTACCTACTTCACAGGCCTCATCCCACAGAGTCAACAGGTGTGGGATTAGGAGCTGCTTAAAGCGCTTATAGAATTCTACTGGGAGGCCGTCCGAGCCCGGGACTTGCCAGATGATAGTGAGTTGATGGCCTCCGAGAGTTCCTCAGCAGTGAACGGCCTCTCGAGGGAGCAATTAATCTCATGGGAAAGAACCAAAAGGAGAAGACTATCCAGGAAGGCGTCGATCTCAGCTGTAGGAATACTCTCCTCTTCAGAGTAGAGGGCCTCATAGAAAACCAGGAACTCAGTATTAATCTCCTGCGGGAGTGTGGCCAGTGTGCCGTCGGCTCCCTCTATAGCTGGAATGTTGGGAGAACCAAACTCACGAAGGATGAGTCTGGCTAGGATTCGGCCTGGTAGCTCACCCTCCCCATATTTTCTCGCGAGTTGGGGGTTGTCAAGAAATTTCACCTAGCGTTCCGCGCCCAAGGACGCCAGGATCTCAGAGGATTGAAGAAGAGCATATTGAGACTCAAGAGCAGCAAGGGTTGACTCGCTTTTTCGGATATTACTCCGGATCACCTTAAGGATACTGCATTCCTTAGAGATGTCGATACCCCTAATGTAAGCTTTAAATGTCTCCCACAGGGTGGAATGTGTAGGGACCGAATTAGTGTTGATTTCAAAAAAGTCTTCAATAGCCATTTCTAGTTCTGAGGCAAAGGCCGTGTCAAGTAGGGAATGTGGTTTCATTTTCCACCCCCGAGTTCTTTCATAGTCTGGGCCCCAGGTGAGAGAGAGGGGTGTGGCTTCTTGATGGGTGGGTAGAGCGTGGTGAGGCCCACCAGATGCCATCTAATCACCGGGTTGGAGGAGGAAAAGACCTTCTCCTCGGAATTCCTGTAGGCCCCTATGGCTGCCAAATAGGTGCGACAGGTGTCGATTTGCACCCTTGAGTGAGTGTGACAGAACCTGGTCCATTTATTCTTGTACTGGCTCCTAGTAGCCTTGCTCCTAGCACCCTGAATGATGTCCAGGTTGGCCTGCGACAGGCTCAGATGCTCCAAGGACCACGCTGCGAGGGCTAATTTCTGTGGAGCGGGTGGATGACCCTGCCCCCCTTATGCGAGAGGCGGGGAGCTGGGCCCAGCGGCAGGTGAATGGAGGGCCTGTCCGAGAGGCTGAGGAGCTCTGAGAACCACGGTCTTGCCGGCCATCACAGAGCTATCAGAATGATGCGGAGGTTACACGATTCTCTTATCTTGCAAATCACCCTGGGTTGCGGGAGGGAATGCATACGCTGTCATGCCATTCCACTGTATCTAGAGTGCGTCGCCCAGGAAGCCGGGAGCCTGCCACCTGCTGAAGACCATGAGCAGGACCTGATTGTTTAATTGCCATTCGTAATTGTCCGATCCCAGTCTGCTGAGCCTGTCTGCTTCAAGGTTGGACTCCCCCGGGAGGTGGATTGCAGTCAGGTAGATGTTGTTCTCCAGGGCCCATTCCCACATGCTGACCGCTAGGCTGCACAGCGGAGGGGAACTAGTGCCACGCTGCTTGTTGACATAATAAATGCTGGTGGAGTTGTCTGTGTGGATGAGTGTTTGGGAGAATTCTCCTTCTAGGGCTTATTTCCCTCACTTGGTGAGTCACTCAGCAGCTTTGCTGGATTTCTGGAGTTTATTTTTCCACCTGGTAAGAGTGTACATCCTTTTTCCACTCTTACATGTGTTTTGGCCTACGTGTTTTTACTCATTGTGTGATCTTAGGCACTGGAGCACACTACTCCAGGTGCCCCTGTTCTTGTATGGGTTACACAGCACCTTCAGTGTAGTAACCCAGGGTTGTCTTTAAGACTTCCCTCTGACTCCATTTAGCTGGGGCTGACTACTGTCCCCCAGAGAAAGGTAAAGTTGCCATTTACTTTACATAGTCATTTTTACCACAGACCCAGTACACACCCCATCTTACATGGAGTACTGGAAAGGGCTTATCTGTACCCCTTTTCTGTATGTACCTCCCTGAGCATTGTTTCGCTCTTTTAACATTTAGACTTCGCTGGTGGCAGTGGTATTTACCCTAACTTTTCTACCGCAATTATATTAGATAAACGCGGTACTGTTCTTGGCTATTATATTAGCCTCGAACATAAACCCACTTGACCAAATCGTCTTTCTTTTGGCTCCGGTTGGGTTTATTCGCCTTTTCTTTTTGTTAAAGTCCTTCTTGTGTTTTACTTTGCGCGGCAAACTAGGTTCGCCTTCTTTGTTCACTGTCTTTTTGGCGGGCTTCGGCAGAGAAGCCCTCCTCAAGGCGCCTGGGTGTCTAGGTGGGCTGAATGTGGGGGAGGGGTGTAGTCACCCCCTGAACAGGGTATCCTAGGAAACCCAAGTCGCACTTTGCCATGATTGGCTGAGGTGGTTGTCCCGGCTGGACAACCCCCCTGCTGCGTGATTGACAGCCAGGCTGTGTGAATGGGGGTTTTGCGCATAAAAGGCAGGTCTCTTGGGCTAGAAGTCCAGAGTCGCCTCTGGAACTACAAGGAACCGAAGAGAAGCAGAGAGAACGACGGCTGCTTCAACTACCCCGACCCGGTGAAGCCCTGCTGCAGTCCTGAGCTATCTACCCTTCGACGACTAAGAGGAGATCCAGTCCAGAGTCTTCTTCCCTTGAGAGTGGTGGGGATAACCAGCTCATCTTCTTCAGCCAGAGATCTCCGCCGTGGTCGAAATCGCTGCACACTGCTGTAGTGGTCCGGATAGCCACCTGCCGAGCCTCTCCTGTTTTTAAGGAGCGCACCTTTTATTCGTTGTCGCTGCTGCCAGGTTCATCCCTGTGTGGTGCACACCTACTTCAGACGTCCTCCTTCACAACGAAGCTCCAGGAATCGTGGGTCTGCAGGAAACCAACAGGAACAACTGCCAGGGCACCAGCTGCATCATTGGAATAAGGTACTGTGCTCTACTTGAGGAAACTGGGTGAATCCCTTTTCTTCATCCTCAAGGCTCGCCCTTGTCTTCCCTCCTTCTTATAACTTTTGCTTCCGAACATTGACAATATCAAAGTACTTGTGGGCTACGCTGAATCGTGAACTGTCTAAAGGTGTGATCTTCGGCAACAGGTCTCCGGTGTCACTTAACCCTGGCTCCGACCCTTTGACTTTTGAACTGCTGTTTCTGAGTGTTTCTTGATACTGTCTGCCTAACCTAAATATTGCCTGTGATTTTTGCCTCCAACTCCCTCTGGGTATTTCAGGTGCCAAGTGTGTTTTTGCCCCGGTAGCATTTCATGTCACGGATATGCGTTTATTGAGTAGACTGAACTGTCAAAAAGTGATTGCAACCGTATCCGCGGTGTCATGTTTTGTTCATAACACTGGTTCATTCAAACACAGGTTACTTACCTTGAGACATACTGTACAAAGTGAATTGTTTAGTTGTAGTATATTTAACATGTGGTTTTGTTTAAAAGTTTAATAGAGGTGTTGTGTTTATAACTGACGGTTTAAAAATAAATGTACTTATATTTTTTACCTGAAACCATGAGTCAGTGTTTGCTTGAGCCACAGTAATTGTGGTCCCTTTGTGTAATCTCTGCTACTGCTCACATACTATTGAGATAAGCCTGGCTGCTCTGCTACTGCTACCATGATAACTTAGTAGTACAGGCTTGTATCAAAGGTAAAACTTGTATTGCCACCTGTGGTCTTAATTGTGTGAGTGGTCCCTAAGAGCACTGCACAGGATTCTACCTAACAATGAGGACAACCTTGTCCCAATGAGCGGAAGGAAAGCCTTGAGAGCTAACCAGATAGATTTCAGCTCCAGCCAGTTGATATGAGATTCCTTCTCCTGCAGGGACCAGACTCCATGGACACTGTGGTTGTCCAGCGTAGCCCCCCAGCCTTCCAGGCACGTCATGCCTTCTTTCCCTCTGAGGCTGTAGCGGAGGTGGGGAACTGAAAGAAGCCCTTGCTCCCCTCTTTTGTTGTTTGCACCAGTGCTGACTCGGAAAATGGTCAGGCTGACTAGACCTCCATTCTTGGAAGCCCCGGAACCTCCACCCCTTATCGGAGAGTTAATGCGACTGGGTGTACGCCTTGGGCGTGGCCTTTGTAAGGATAAAGACTTTGCAGTTTGCAAACTGTTTTTCTTTTTATCTAGCTCATCGGTGGTGGAGTGAGAGAGGTCACCACCCTCAAATGGAAGGTCCAATATGCGTTCCTGGATGTCTGGGTTGGATTTAGTAGCCCGAAGCCAGACAGTCCTCATGTCCATGGCAATGCATATGGCCCGGCCAGAGGTGTTGATGTGGGCCACAGAGGACTCCTTGATGTCTTGTGCCAGTCCTCCGCCAGTCCCGCCTTGAAACGTGCCTGGCTCTGCACCGGAAGTTCTGGAAGGAAGTCGGCTATTTACCAACAAAGCCTCTGGTTAAAGGCTGCTAGTATGGCATCCGCGTTCGATTGATGAAGGTGCAGTGAGGCGTTGGAATAAAGCTTCTTTCCCTAAGCCTCCCAGGTCTTCTCCTTGCCTAGCAGCGCCGAGGACGAGGTGGCCGAGGACGACTGAGTCGTTGAGTAGAGTGACGCTGTAGCGATCACCGAAGAGTGCGGTTGAGGGTGTGCCGACAGCAAGAGTGGATCCCTCTCCATTTGCCTATACTTGGAGTTGAGGCACTGATTGACAGGCTGGGCTGAGTGGGGTTTATGCCACCCCGTTTTGGCCAAGGCGACAACATCCTTCTGTATCAGGATTCCCATTCTAACCGCAGGGTGTAGAGCGAGGACCTCAGCCAGGACCCCCGCCTCTGGTTGTTCAACCTCACGTTGAAGAAGCCCCAAGTACTCTGCCAAACCTGTGAGCCGTTCATGAAGGCCTTGGCTGACGATGGCGTGTTGGGGTCCACTTCCTCGTCAGTGTCCACCAGGGTGTCCGGCCAATCCGGAGTGGGTGGAGGAGTGCTGGGACCTGAGGGCTGTGGTGTAGAGACTGGAGTCGGAGGCTGCAGCAGAGGCTGGTGTGGAACCGCCAAAACTGTGGGAGGCAGGAGAGCCTGAAATCGAAGGAGCCGGCAAGGGCAGTGTTAGGGAGAATTCTCTGTTTAGGTTGAATTTCCTAACCTAGTGAGTCCCCCAGCAGCTTTGCTGGATTTCTGGAGTTTTTTTTTTCTCCTGCCAAGAGTGAGTCTCTTTCCTTCACACTCTTGGACATGATTTAAGGGGTTCCTTTGACTGTTAATGTGTTTTATGGGCTATGGGGTATTTTACTCCATAGGGTCTCATGTGTTTTTACTATATGTGTTACACCGCACCCTGAGTGCAGTGACACAGGGGTGTCATAGTGACACACCACCATAGACTCCATACCCTGGGACTGACTGCTGTCTCCCAGAGCATGTAAAGTCACCATTGGCTTTACTAGGCCCAAATCATGAACAGAATCCAGTACAAACCATCATATTGTGGACGTACTGGTCGGGGCAATTCAATTGCCCCGGGGTCTGTTAGTCGAGGGGGCACGTCTCCGTCCCCCCTGATCGAGTTTTGGCTGGTGGCAGTGGATACTACTTTTTATATTCGACCGCAAATATATCTCTATGGGATTTTCCCATTGTTCGAGGCTACCAACTTTAATTATTTAATTCTCATAGCCTCGAACATGCTGCCGGTTTATTTATTTAATATTAATTCGCCGGTTGGTATTTTTTGCCAGAACTCGATTCTAAAATGGCATTTGTGTTCTCTTCTGTGACTCCAACCCAAGTCGAGCCCTTTGTTCCACTTTTTGGCAGGCTTCTCCACAGAAGCCTCCAAAAGTGGTGCCACTCTGTCTGGGTACCACAGGAGGTGTGGGAGGGGGTTTAGGCACCCTGGACTGAGTTACCTTGGTAACTCAAGTCGCACTCTTGTCTGATTGGCCCAAGTGGTGAGCCGGCCGGCTCACCACTTAACATGTTTGATTGACAGCTAGGCTGAGTGAATGGGGGTGTGCTGCATAAAAGCAGGGCTTTTGGGACTGGCACTTGAGAAGTCACCACAGGACCTGAGAATCCGACGAGGGAGAAACTGAGCCGACCTGCTGCGACGACACCACCGGTGGAGCCCTGCGGAACCGACTCACCACTTCCCGACGACAGAGAAGATCTCCCGGCTGGAGAGTCTTCTTCCCCTGACTGGTGGGCACAACCAGTTTACCTTCTTTTCCTCGCATCCCAGGACGCCTTGTGGTCGAATTGCCCGCGCCAAGCACCCCGGCAACCAGATAGCCACTTACCACTGGACCGCGAATAAAAGGACCGCTCCTTTTAACTGAGAACTCCACGGCTGGTTTCTTCCCTGGCAGTGCAACAGACTCCTGTCTTCCTCCCCGACGAGATCCTCTCTTCCCCCGGACGAAGCACCCGCTCCCAGGAACAACTGCCCCCGCTGGAGTATTCTCACCACTTTAAGGTACCAGGTCCGCCAGGCCTCCCTTTCTAAAGATTGCTACAATGTAATAATAATCCCTTAACCTTCTGGACTGGGCTGGCCACCTTGACCATCTAACTGGTCCCTTTCTTTTGGTCCAACTCTTTCTGAACTGATTTCGAGACTTTTGGGCACTTTGAACCGTGTGACCTTGGACACATTTCGACCGTAGCCTCTTACAGTGGGTCCGGCCTTGTTAACTTTGACTTTACGGTTTTAACCTGCCTTCTTCTCCTACTGTGTTCTTCTGAAAGTGTTGGGATCTGTTTCTATCTTTGCTCTGCCTTTCTCTCCCTTTAAACCGATTGATTAGAGTGCCATCTTCGTTAAGCGCTCACCGCTGTCTGAAAATAAGTGTTGCTTTACTTAAGACTTGTCTAACTAATCGTTGAAGGGAGTGTATATCTTTTAGTGACCGTGTTTTTGAACTGCTTAATATTAGTGCCTGTGTGTTTTATCAGATGTGGTTTTAAATAAATACTTATATCTCTTTTACACCAAGCTCTGGTCAGTGTTTGCTTGTTCTACTGTGTTATTTTGACCTATTGTGAATACTCTATATACTGCCTAACTCTTCTTGAGGGAAGTCTGACTGCTCAGCCACAGCTACCAAGTGAATCTGTGTGGTACAGACTGCTACCAAATGGGTTTACTGCCAAACACCTGTAGTCTTAAATCTTTTGCAGTGGTCCCAGAGGGAACTGCACAGGTTTCTGCCTAACAGGCAGCAGGGGCTGCACCGGGGCCTGCGGCGCTGGAGCCATAGGAGGAATGACTATAGGCACAGGCGGAGGGGCCGGAGGGAGCATGTGCCTGATCACATCCCGGAGGATGGCCTCCATCTGAGGAGATCTCATGAGCATGAGGAACTTTTCAAAGAACCTGTTCTCACAAGCCGGTGGGGTGGCAGGTGATGTTGATGAGGTAGCGGGCGGCTAATGGGCCCGGTGCGTATTCTGTCTAGCTGGCTGCGGGGTAAACCTGTCCTGCAAAGCTGATGGATAAGCTGTAGGCCACGTACCTGGTTGACACCAGTCCCACCTTGTAACTTGTTCTCCCACCTGCTCCGTTCCAAGGGGTGGTATCGGACGAGCGTCCATTTTGTCTGGTGCAGCAGCCATCTTGTCGAGCTGCGTGCCACGTGCCAAAGTCGTGCTGCTTGGCTAACTGGGTCCGGCCTCCTCCTCCTCCGGGACTCTTGGCGGTGGAGCATGAGACCTACCCTGCACCTAAGGACGGGGCCTGGTAGGCGTGTTGCCCTGGGCAGTATCGCTGGTAGCGCTGCATGCAGACACCCCTTGGACATCTGGCCAGTACTAAGGTGTAGCCCCTCGGATGCACACTCGGTAAAAGAACTTTGCGGTCCCTCAGCATTGTCTCCGGAAGGATCTAATGACACCTCGGCCTTGGGGCCGGTAGCTGATATAGCCTTGGTACCAGTGCTGGTGCGAGAACCTGAAAGGTTCCTCCCGCACGGGCGCTTCTTTGGGAAGGAGGCGCCCTTGCGGGGTGCGATGGAAAAAAGCAACCCTCCTTTGGGCCTTGACTTATGTCTGACAAAGTCCTTCAAGTCCTCTGGAGGCGACTTCTGGAAGAGCTCCCTCCACCGAGCTAACCTGTTCTTCAGAGCATGCAGGCTAAGCGCGTTGCACACAGTACAACCCTCCCAGCCGTGATCGGGCCAAAGGCAGCGGAGGCAAAGAGCGTGGGGATCGTATGTGGGAAGAGCTCCTCACAGGCTGAACACCAGCTGAAGCCTGCTGACGTCGACATGCAGTGGCGAGGAGCGTGGCACCAGAGGACCAAGTACCGGATTGATAAAAAAGAAGACAAAAAGACATATCTGGGGAAGAACGCGTGGTATTACAAGGCCGAAGCCAAACCCAAGAGCAATGGAGAAATCAGCCTGTTCCCTTTCACGCGGAAAAGGGGACTGAGGAATGGCATCAGTGGGCTAAAGGGGAATACACATTTTTCTGGTGAAAAAGGTTTTGTTTCCCGTTCCTAGCGAGGGACGCCCATGTCGTATGGAGGAAAGAGGACAGGACGTATGAGTAAGACCTTGTGTCGAAACACGTGTTGGCAAGACTGAACATTGTCACAAAGTGTCTTTTTTTAATTAAAACTGTATTTTAAGTTCCAATCAACTTTAAGATTACCTATTTGAATTATTTATATCAGACAAGTGTGACCACCTATAACCAATTCGCAATAGTTTGCCAGTACTGTTGAGGTTGGGAGTAGAACCTCAAGGTTCTAGTTGCACAGCACATCTGTCAGCAATATTTTTAGAACTAGAGCGCACTGAGAGTCGGCTATACTCACCTTTAATGACTATCATTCACCATTGTTGATTGAAACAAGAGAAAGACAGAAAGAAAGTTGAGTATATAAAGAGTGAAAACACAAAATTGGTTCAGAAGAAACAGTCAAAATTATCAGTGTAAGGAGCAGTATTGACAAGTAGGGTAGAAACATACCATGTACAAGTGGCACAGCAGGTGCATTTGCACCCTGAGGCGTAGGGCTTGGATTTCATGCTCTGCAAGGAGTAGGGTTTAAAGGAGGGCAAACAAGATTTGGAAGACCACCACTACAGTGTTGGACGTGTGGGAAAATGGGACACAATTCACAAGTATACAGAAGAAGGGGAGAGATGCAAGAGAACTGGCAAGCAACAGACCCAAGAGGGGGGACAGCATACACCCCACCCTATTGCACAGAACCACCAGAAAATGATGCCAAAGATCACAGACTATCAGACACCAGTGCCACAAATACAGCAAACACAACAGGAAAGGCAACCCCAGAAGCAGGAAGCATCCAATCCATGCAGACACAGGCACCAGTACAACAGAACGCACAGCAGAATGCATTGACAGCATGGAACTGTCATGACTGCCGCGTGGCGTGCAGCAGCTCGATCACTCACTAATTTTTATGGTGTGTCTATCCTCACTGGTGCTTCTGGTGCTTTGGCTCTGTCCGGGGCGCATGTTCCTAGTGACTCCACACCAAATACGGCATTGCAGGCTGTGTGGTGGCCCGCCATGTTCATTCGACCACAACAATGCAAAGGACCAGCACCCCAGACACTGTGCGCACGCCATAGGCTGGATGCTGTTGGTTGCCATGGCTACACGTTCCATGCGTGGGACACTGGCAACTATTTAGACGCCTGTTGTCAACTGTTCATTGCGTCTCAATGCTCCCTTCAGTACCCTCTTTCCTTGAGCTCCGTTCAGCCCTGTTCCTCAAAGCTCTGATTACTCTTCCTCTTGCCAGTTTCCTGCTTCCTTTGCCTTTTCCTACCTTTCAAGTGGCTTCAGGTTTCCCTCAGCCTCTTTTTGGCTTCCAATCTGTCTGGTCCCAGCTTCTCTTCCCTTGCTCTTGCCAGCTGCCTTCTTACCAGATTACCCATTTTTCTACTTCTTGGTTCTGTACCCTGCCTGCCCTTCAGCCTGCAGCCAGTTTGTCCTGTTGCCACCTTTTGGATTCTGTCTGCACCGCATCTGCTGGGATGGTCATTTTTCAAACTTCCTTGATATTCCATCATCGGCATCCTGCCAGTCCTTTCCACACTGTCCTGGTGCCTGGCGTGCGTTAATCAGGGGAAGCCCAATTGTGACATTGGGAGGGCTTCCAGGGAGATCCTGGGTTTTCAACCTCTCAGTGATCTCTATTTGGGAGTTCTCTCAGTATCATTCTAACAATGGCCGGATTGGAAGGTTCACGAAGACCCCTCTCTGGAACAAAAGGAAAAAGGGGCAAGCGGGACCTTGTCCTTAACAGATTGAGATGCCTTGACCCAGCCTTGGCCATGGATGCTGTTCAGGAACTCAGTGACCAGGAACTAGCGCTCCAAGTGGAAATGACTGCTCTGCAGCAAGAAAATATTGCCTTACGACAAGCCATGCAGCAAGGCGCTGCCTCATGCTATTCTGACGCTGCAGTATCTCCCGTGGCGTCAATCCAATTTGATGGGGATCCACGCCGGTTATCTGAGTTCTGTAACCATTGTAGAGTACATTTGATGTTCCATCCAATGCACTTCCAGATGGACAAAACTAAGATCGGATACATACTGGGAAATCTCACGCAGAGTGCTTTGGCCCGGGCTACGCCAGACATCTCTGCAAACAGCTCCATCCTGAACACCTCTGCAGACTTTGAGAAGACCTTTTTGTAAGCCTTAAGTTCCCCAAATTTGGTTGCTAGTGCACAGAATCAACTGGTGGACATCTGACAGAGGCCTCAGGACCTGCTTCTGTATATCAGCAGATTCCAACAATGAGCAACCGACTAGCAGTTGGCCGTAGATCACACAATAAATTTTTCGGAGCGGGATTAGAGATGAATACAAGGACAAGTTGGTGCATATACCAGAGCCGGAGTCGTTACAAGCCCTATTGGACCAGTTGATTCATATCTAACATCGTCATGAAGAAAGGCGCAGAGACAAGATACATGAGTCATTGCGTTATCCTCCTAGAACCACGCCACCTCCGTCTCTAGATAAGTAGAGGAGTCAACTGTTGAGCAATGCATCATGTCGTATTACATGGTCCATTATCTCAGACTGGAAGATGGTGACGCTGAACAATGAGGTTCTGTCTATATTGTGGTAACTCTAGGCATTTCCTTAGCACTTGTCCAGTGCATCCCGTGAGGTCATCGGGAAACAAATGGGCTTGCTCTCTTTGGAGAAGCGACGGCGTGTCCACTGCCTTCAGCAGTCCTTCCTGTTCCCCCATGAGCAAAACAAACACCATGTCTCCTGCAGTCTTATTCGTGGTTGCTATCTACCTTACTTGAGGTAACAGACAGGTAAATCCTGCGCATTGGTTCATTCTGGGGCATCAGGGAACTACATGGACATCCACTTTGCACAAGCACATGCTGTTCTTCTGTTGGATAAAACGGAAGTTACCGGCAACAAAGTTATTGATGGCACACCATTGGCTTCAGGGCCTGTAACTCGCCACACTGGACCTTTGGATTTATACATCAACAGCCATTATGAAACTCTAGCTTTGGATGCGATACGAACTCCAACCATTCTGGTCGTTCTAGGGTTACCCTGGCTACAACAGCATAACCCCTATATCAATTGGGCAACCCAGACAATTATTTTCTGTTCCGATTACTGTACCAGCCCATGTTGCTCACAAAAAACAGTAGTTCCTGTGACCAAGATTTCACCTACTTAGTCGCAGCACCCTTGCATTGGGGATCAGCAAGGGCTTCAAGTTCAATATCAGGTCCCTGAAGCTGTATTAACTGAACCTGCTTTACTCCTGGGCTGCAGGCCAATACAAACACCAAATGATTGCAAATAACCCAATGGGAGCTGTTGCAGACCATAAATATGACTATAAAAGGCTTTCATGTCATAAGAGAAGAGTTCAGAGCAATAAGCCTCATGACCCTCTAAAACAGATATGTTCTTGATCTGGTAACAGTCATGCAGGGGGAGCAAGTGTGCACAAACTGGGACTTCTTTCTGCACATACACACCCACCCACGATGAGGAAAATGGGACTCTCACTAAGGCACTAGCCGCCTTGACAGAAATCCACACAAGAATGGTGGAAGAAGTATAAGACATTGCAGACGATGACTGGTTAAACTGTTCTCATGGATACTGAAGGCAAGACCCTGCACGCTCACACCACAGAGAATACAACCCGCTAGGGAAGAGAGGTCCAAGTCGATCTTGTAAGGATAACAAGTTTTAATCTCACACACAGATGAGAGCTACAGTAAAGAACTCTGCTGCTAAGAACGTTCCGCCAAAAAAGGGTACAAGTAGAGGCTTAAGAGGATACACATCATCATAATGGCGCAACACATCCAGTAAAAACCTGCACAGCTGGTTGGTATGCACCTATTCAGGATCTGCCTGCCCCATAAGGGATGCCAGGTCATTGGTTCCAACCCAAACAGTCCTTCTTCCATCACGTGGGTGGCACTGAGAACATCATCTTCCCACTGACTAAGGTCAAACAACAAATTACCTGCACTCCTAACACAATGCTACTTAATCTTTATACTGTGCACCTCTCAGGCTTTAAGACGGGAGGAAGGAAAGAGTCCCAACTAAGGACCCTCGCGTCCCCTGCACACCACTAGACTGCATCAGTCAAAATTCATCAAAATGTAAATATGTAATCACAAACAACCATTCAAAGCAAAAAAAAACTGTTTATAGATAATCAAGCAGTTCATTTAATGGTGTAATCAAACAAAATTAGAGCTCTATGCATTTCAGGAATCTCCCTTCGTCAGGAGCAGAATTATATAATCAGTCCAGAAAGTTAAATCTTTCTTTACTACAAAGTAAACACAGTACATTAAAACATTGTGTAATTATGTATCACACTCAAGTGACAGAGATTTAAATGAAAAATTTCAAAAACGCAGACTCCCATGTTTAAGAATCCTTATTCACCTGAATTGTGATGGAGGGCAATGGTCGTGGAGTAAAAGAGTTCCTTAGTGGGAAAAGCTATCTTCACATCAATATCTGCATCGAATTCTGCACCGTTCTAGAAAAAGGAGAGGTGTGGTATAGCCAAATAGTGGCCAGGAATCAATACTTAATGACCATTGGTAGATGGGTGCTATGTGCCCAAAACTACCAGCCAATAGGGTAAATAGGAACCTTGCCTAAAAATTGTATGAAAATCTAAACACTGTCTTCACAGGGTAGAAAACGTCTTTGAATTCAGTAAGGGAAATCTAAACAATGAGAGAACTCAGTATCCGATAAAAAGCTACATTTTGGTTTTATAACCTAGGAAGCCCTAGGTATATGAAGGGAGTAGTTTCTTACCTGTAACTCCATTTCTCCAGCATTGGTATCTTTCATGGATTCACATGCTGTGAATATTTCCCCGTCGTCAAGCTGGGAAACCTTGCTAACTTTAACTTAGCGTTTTCCTATGGAAAACTTCAACACTTTAGTGTCCTATCAATGTCCTTCTTGGGTGCTTTAGGCCCCACCAATAGGACGTCTGGTATAAATAGCCCCTCCACTGCAGCTTCCGTTCAGATTTTAACCTCCAAAGTAGAGGGAAAAAGAAATAAGGTTTGCCTGCAGAGGTGGTCGGCGGGCGCATGTGAATCCATGAAAGAGTTACAGGTAAGAAACTACTCCCTTCTCCAGCATTGGATCTTTCATGGATTCACATGCTGTGAATAGATTACATAGCAGTACAACCAATGTGTGGCGGTGTGTCACAGGCAAACCAATCAGACAGTACATAATCACATACATGAGACAACAAACCCAGCAAGTGATTTAGCACAAAGAAAAAACACTGAAGTTGCAGGGCCTACCATACTGAAACGGGCGTTGGAGGACCACATGCCCCACCTGCACATCTTCCACATGCTGCTGCCACAGACAGTAATGCCTGGTGAAGGTATGCAGAACCACCCAGGAGGCTGCCTGACAAATGTCCACCAGCGGTATCCCAGACCACAACGCTGCTGACAACGCTGTGGACCAGGTAGAATGAGCCTTCGGAGTCCCCCTCAAAGGCTTGCCAGCAATAGTGTGACAAAACGAGATTTTAGAGGAAACCCAGCGGGAGAGTCCTTGTTTGGAGATGGGTTAAATAGAAGGGTACCTGTAAGTACCGTAGGTCCTCCAGGTAAACTTATATATCAGAAATAAACAATGGACGTAGGCACAAATGAGGCTACAGAAAATGTACTAAAAATATACAAAGTTATTATTTCAAAACAGACACATTTTGCTTTCATATAGAAACATATTTTCAATGTTATTTGTTCCAAACATATTTAACATCATATATTTCTTATTATCAGTCTATATTCTCTCATACTTTCACACATACCTTCAATGTCTCATCTGTTTCAACACAAATGTGAAAACATAGGGTCACCACACAAAAAAAGAACAATAAACAATCCTGTCAGTGTCAATACTGTTTTTCTACATATTTGTATCCATCTATTGTTCAGAGAATAACTACAGTTGTTTTCTCTTGGATCTACATATGTTTCGGTCGAGTTAGGATCATTAGGTCCGCTGTTTATCCAACCTTCCTCAGGATCTAGGAGCCACAATTTATGGTTCCCAAGGTGACTGAAAGTGATGTCTTCTGGGATGTAACTCTAAAAATAAACTAAAAATAAACAAACCAAAACATTTCCATCAGTCTCTAACCTCTTTACTCTTTTGCGACACAATTTACTTATGTATAACCATCTATTGGATGGTTTTCATCCCCACTCACCTCTGACACTACCCTTGACACCGCTGTGTCAAGGGTAGTGTAGATGCCGGTTATTAATCCACCAGATCGCTGCCGTTAGTTTGCAGGCACCTGGAAAATTAGACAAAGGATATATCACTATCCTTATTCTGAGTTCCATGTGTGCTTTTTCTAGTGATACATTTGTCACGTGCTCCTAGGTATATGTGTCACTTACATGAATCATTGTGCCTTTATGTCTGTGGGACGGATGCTTCAACTCCGCTCCACTTAAGAACCGATCTTTTTCTTTTTTAGTCGCATCCAATAGACAACTAAAGAAAAACAAAGAGCCACCAATCAATCCGGTGTGGTTCGATGTCTACATGGAGAAACAAATCCACACAGGTGCGGAACATGAAGTGATACCATTAATTTTTTAGTTTTAAGTTACTCACCCTATGTATGGCTTTTAAAGTATAAGGGTCCAGGGGGATCACGGGACACTATACACCAGATACTCAATGCACTGTAAAAAACAAATGCAAAAAGGTCTATTATAAATCACCAGATCTCGCTCAATCGGTCTGTAGCATGCACATAGAATTACTTAATAAGGCGGTAACAACGATTCAAGCAACTCAGTGTATAAATGGATATTGCGGGCATACGTTCCAATGAATGACTGTTACCCCCATGCAATGTTTTGTCTTGTCAGATGTGTAAACACACATGGGTGAGCCACGGCGTTCACCACATACCCGCTGCCCAATTGGGGCTGTACGAGGTACAGGTGACATCGTGACGTCCACCCACGGTATCCCATAGTATATGTAAATGTACATGTTCCACCGTCAGCTGCGGTATTGGCCACATACTTCTAGTTTAGGTAACAATCTCATGTATACCTATAGTGTTGCGTGCCTGTAAAACAGCCTCATGTAATAAAACATGGTGAACCAGCCGTTGTCTCGTATCCATTCCCGGGGTGGAACGGGTCCCACACTCACCTCTTAATCTTCTAGTTCTTCTTTTCCAAAAGATAAATCTGTGCTCCGCTCCCGTGCGCCGAGTAAACGCAGGAAACACATAGGAAAGGGACAAGGGACTCACCCAGCTACCAATGAAAGAAATCAATGGTCATAGAAAGAGGACCCAATTTGCGCACGCCGTATAGACGCCGCAAAAGAATGCGACTTGTCCAGCTACCATGGAGGGAAGTCACTTGTCATACACACAGGACTAGATACTCACCTCTTCCTGGGTTTTCAAAAAGGTCTGAATGGAAAAAATGGAAAAAAAATACCAAGCTGGAAAAAGGCATATCACAAGGAAATGAACTGCATCGTCCCTTGTGGTAGTCATACCTCGATGTTATGTCCTGAAGACGGGCACTGTAGTATGTCATACCCAGTGTTTTATGGGTGTAGAGGAACCATAAGGCTGCTCATGTATTTACCTATTTCAAATTACAGTGTTTGTGTGTATCAGCTTATTCCATTCGATTGAAATATTCAAACCTTGTTTCACACTGTTCAAAGTATATATCCATCTTTGTTCTGCGCAGTGAAGAATAACTGACATATCACCGCCTCTCGTTGGTATTTTGAACTTCTGTAGAACAAATCACCTGATGTCTCTATTAGAGTGTCCTTTTAGCAAGAAATGCTCAACCAGGGGTGTGTCCACGATCTTATTACGTATTCATGAACAGTGTTCAACTATACATTGTCGTATCTGGCGAGTCGTCTTCTCCACATATATTTCATTGCATGGACACATGATTATATATATCACATTTTTTGTCAGACAGTTAGTGTGTTCCATAATTTTCCACTTAGTTTCACCCCATTCAAATGATTTCCTGGTTTCTGTGAATTGGCATGTCACCCAGTTCCCACATTTATAGTGACCCACAATGGGTTCAAGGCCCCATTGATTTCTTACAGTCTGTTCCACTTTTTTAATCTTCATTGTATGTGTGGACAAGTTTTTGTCTCAATTTCACATTGCGTTTGAAGGCAAAGAGTGTTTTTTTAGCTAAGCTGCCCTCCTGTCTCACCAGATGCCAGTTTTTGTTAATACTTTTTTTCAATATATTGCTGATGGGTGAAAAAATAGAAACACACACCAATCTTTTGTTCTCAGATTTAGTTCTGGTTGTAAGGCATATTTCACGATGAGTATTGGCTGCCCTCTTATATTGTTGTTTTACCAACCTTTTTGGATAGCCTCTGTCAATCAGTCTCTCTTTTAGAGTTCCTGCATGATGTCTGAAATCATCATTCATACTGCAGTTTCTCCGTATCTGCAAAAATTGACCGTATGGGAGATTTTGTTTTAGACCATTAGGGTGGAAGCTCGAGAAATGTAAAAGGCTATTTGGCTGTTGGAGGGCCAATTTTGGAATAGAGTGTTGAGTTTACCAAAATCTATCCCGATCGAAAGTGTGCGGAAGGAACTGGGTCTGTCTTCACTCTACATTTCCATGGTCTGGAAATCACTGACCCTCCTTGGCAAATGTTTGTACCCTCAGGAAAGAAGCGGTTTCCAGGCTATCAATGAAACCTTGACCAAAAAACAGATTCCGGTCTTAAACACATGGCAGTTGGTCTGCTCAGAGATTCTGAACAACATAGCCTTAAATACTGAAAACCTCATGCAAAATCCGCTCAGGGTCAAGAAGAAACTCTTGGACTGGGACTGGATAGTCACTTTGGACAGGCTTAGCGCCTTCCCGTCCATAACCCTGGGTAAGGACGAGCATTACTGTAGAGGTACTGTGCATCCTTATCTGGATAAATTTCCTTCATGCACAGAAAGGCACCACTTTTTAAAATTTCGTTTGAACCTCCTCCATACAAGAGAAGTTCTAGGGAGAAGAACCAAAAAGGAGGAACAACAAAGTCTGTTGTGTCGCTGCTGTGGACAGGAGGTGGAAACCCTACAGCATTTGGTGATGAACTGTGTTTCTCTATCGAGTTCCAGAGAAAAATGGTTGGGGACATACTTCCAAAATACCAGCACTCTATCTATGCAGGAAAGGTGGTCAATTTTAAGAAGGGGAGGAAAAGTATCCTTGACTTTGGCCTTGCTGAATTTCTTGAGAGAATTTTTTACAAAATTGGACACTTAGTAATTGATCCCTTTTTCTTTTTTATTATTCTTACTTTACCTCCCCTATATAGTTGATGTAATGTTTTTTTTTAAAAAAAACCTTTTCTAAATTCGGTTTGGGATGCATTTAAAGTTTTTTGGGAAACTAATTGATGCAATAAAATAAAAAATAAAAAAATAAAATAAAAAAAGGGTATTTTTATCCATTTTTTTCCTGTAGAGGGTGGTTTCTAGTACTGTGTTGTTTTTCCTAATCAATAAATCTAGGAAACTTATCTGCCGTTGGTCTCTCTCCATAATGAATTTTATATTGGGATCACAAGTGTTGATCCACTTGGAAAAATGTGTCAGGGATTCATCTGACCCTCTCCAAATTAGGAAAATATTGTTGATGAATTGTCTCCAGACGACCACCTTCCCATGGAATTCTTGTTTACTAAGGCCGTTGTCAGGGCCCGATATAAACATTTTCTCAAAGTTCGTCATGTATAGGTTGGCCACATCCGGAGCGAATGTGGCCCCCATACACACACCCCTGAGGTGCTTATGAATCTGTTTCTTAAAAAGACATTTTTTTTCACTCATGGCCAATCTTGCGCATTCTTGTATGAAACTCGTCGGTGGTCTATGTGGTGCTTCCCTTGTGTCAAGAACTAGACCCAATACTTACAGGCATTCCCTCTGCGGGATTGATGTGTATAGAGTTTCGACATCCATCATTACTCGAATGTCATGATTCTCTATCACTATCTCCTTTATGATGTTAATCATATTTGTTGTATCCTTGATAAATGCCGGCATGAGTACTACATGCGGTTTAAGAAAGAATTCTGTGTAGACCGACAAGGGTTCTAATAAGGAGTCTATGGCTGACACTATTGGTCTCCCTGGTGGACACAGTGGGTTCTTGTGCACTTTCGGCAAAATGTAGAAAGCCGCTCTCTTAGGGTGAGTTTTGCATAGAAACACCTGTTCCTCTTTGCAGATTCGCTGCTGCTCTGTTGCGTGTTTCATAAGATTAGAGATCTCATTTTGAAGTCTTTCAGTGGGGTCCTGATCTAACTTCCTATATGGACCCATGTCACTCTGTCTCAGACATTCCTCGTCATATTTACTAGTGTCCATTAGGACAAAGCCTCCGCCTTTGTCGACTAGTTTGATGGTTAGAAGGTCATTTTAACACAGATTTTTTAGCCTGTCTCTTTCGTCCTTACTCAGGTTGTCATGATGGTAGTTGTGTTTTTTCAATGTATCCTGCGTTTGTTTAATCACTTTATTCTCAAACGCCAGGATTTCAGGTGGGAACACATATGCCGACGGTGTGAAATGAGACTTATTTTAGAGTCCCGTGATGTTTGGTGTATCTTGTTCACTATTCATTCCTAAATCTTTTTTGATTTGACTTGGGAGATATACCTCAAAATAATGGTTCACTTGTAAAAGCGTCAGCCTTAGCCACCGGAATGAAGGATAAACCTTTGGCTAACAGTTCTTGTTCCGCCCCTGTGAGGGTTATTGAGGAGAGATTAAAAATTGGCATTGTGTCTCTCTCTACTAGTTCTGGTAGCATTGACATGTTCGGACACCTTGACCAAATTGATGTTGTCTCTGTCTCGGCCGGCCTCTTTGGCCCCCTTGTGGAAAAAAACCTGTTGGCTGACCTCAAGTTCCCAGAACTTGCACCCGGTTCCCCTGTGTTCGGATCCTCAGAACCACTCGAAGAACCAGACAAATTAGAAAACGTGACAAATCTGTTTGGTCTCCGATGATATGGCCCGCTGGTCGTCTCTGTGTAAAACCCTTCACTTAAATATGGGCATGTCCTTTCTTCCTTGTACGTATTAAGGTCTTTTCCAACTTGTTAATTTTGCGGTCTAAATTTAATTGTTTGAATTTATTTAATTCCTCTTCCAATTTATCTAGTTGTTTTTCACCTCTTGGATTACATCATTTTCTACAAAGCCTTTTTCCAGGCGATCAATCTCTTCACTTTGTGCTTTTGCTTCCTCTTCGGCCATTTCTATAATTAGAATGATTAGGTCCCTTAAACATTTATTGCATAACAAAAACTGGCATCTGGTGAGACAGGAGGACAGCTTAGCTAAAAAAACACTCTTTGCCTTCAAACACAACGTGAATTTGAGACAAAAACTTGTCCACACATACAATGAAGATAAAAAAGTGGAACAGACTGTAAGAAATCAATGGGGCCTTGAACCCATTGTGGGCCACTATAAATGTGGGAACTGTGTGGCATGCCAATTCACAGAAACCAGAAATCATTTGAATGGGGTGACACAAAGTGGAAAATGATGGAACACACTAACTGGCCCTCATTCCAAGGTTGGTGCTAGTCATGGCGCTATTAGCGCCATGACTAGCACCAATACCGGTACCGCCACCGACTTGGTGGTATGGGGATTTACTGGTCTATTCCGACCTTTTCCAGACCAGTAAATCCCCATTTGAAAAGCCATTCCCTATTCCCATTTGGCCCCCATTGGGCTCTATGGGAAGGGGGAAGGCATCAATAACGGTACCGCAAATTGCGGTACCGTTATTGACCCCGGTATCCCTTTGTGGGTCCCGTCCATAACGCCTGGTTTTACTAGGCGTTTAGGGAGGGACCCGCAAAGGGACCTCGGAATAGGGCGCAAAGGGATTACCGGCACCGGTGTCATTACCGGTGCCCGGTATCCCTTTGCACCCAGGTCGTAATGACCCCCACTGTCTTACAAAATATATATAATCATGTGTCCATGCAATGAAATATATGTGGGGAAGACGACTCGCCAGATACGCCAACATATATCTGAACACCGTTCATGTATACGTAATAGGATCGCAGACAAACCCCTGGTTGAGCATTTCTTGCTAAAAGGACACTCTGATAGAGACATCAGGTGGTTTGTTCTACAGAAGTTCAAAATACCAACGAGAGGCATGTCAGTTATTCTTCACCGTGCAGAACAAAGATGGATATTTAACTTGAACAGTGTGAAACAAGGTTTGAATGTTTCCATCAAATGTAATAAGCTGATACACACATAAACACTGTAATTTGAAATAGGTAAGCACATGAGCAGCCTTATGGTTCCTCTACACCCATAAAACACTGGGTACGGCATACTACAGTGCCCGTCTTCAGGACATAACATTGAGGTATGACTACCACAAGGGGAGATGCAGTTCATTGCCTTGTGATATGCCTTTTTCCAGCTTGGCATTTTTTGCCATTTTTTCCATTCAGACCTTTTTGGAAACCCAGAAAGAGGCGAGTATCTAGTTCTCTGTGTATGACGTGAGACTTCCCTAAATGGCAGCTGGACCAGTCCCATTCTTTTGCGGCCTCTATACGACATGCGCGAATTGGGTCCTCTTTCTATGACCATTGATTTCTTTCATTGGTAGCTGGGTGAGTCCCTTGTCCCTTTCCTATGTGTTTCCTGTGTTTACTCGGCGCACAGGAGCAGAGCATGGATTTATCTTTTGGAAAAGAAGAACTAGAAGATTAAGAGGTGGGTGCGGGACCCATACCACCCCGGGAATGGATATGAGACAACGGCTGGTTCACCATGTTTTATTACATGAGGCTGTTTTACAGGCACGCAACACTATATGTATACACAAGATTGTTACCTAAACTAGAAGGACAGTGGGTATGTGGCCAATACCGCGGCTGACAGTGGAACATGTACATTTACATATGCTATGGGATATTGGGGGTGGACGTCACAATGTCACCTGTACCTCGTACAGCCTCAATTGGGCAGCGGGTATGTGGTGGATGCCGTGGCTCACCCATGTGTGTTTACACACCTGATAAGACAAAACATTACATGGGGGTAACGGTTATTAATTGGAACGCATGCCTGCAACATCCATTTATACACTGAGTTGCTTGAATCATTGTTACTGACTTATTAAGTAATTCTATGTGCACGCTTCGGACGGATTGAGCGAGATCTGGTGATTTATAATTGATCTTTTTGCATTTGTTTTGACAGTGCATTGAGTATCTGGTGTACAGTGTCCCGCAATCCCCCTGGACCCCTATATTTTAAAATCCATACATAGGGTGAGTAACTTAAAACTAAAAAATTAATGGTATCACTTCATGTTCTGCACCTGTGAGGATTTGTTTCTCCATGTAGACATCGAAACCACACCGGATTGATTGGTGGCTCTTTGTTTTTCTTTAGTGGTCTATTGGATACGACTACAAAGAAAAAGATTGGTTCTTAAGTGGAGCGGAGTTGAAGCATCCGTTCCACGGACATAAAGGCACAATGATTCATGTAAGTGACACATATACCTAGGAACACGTGACATGTGTATCACTAGAATAAGCACACATAGAACTGAGGATAAGGATAGTGATATATCCTTTGTCTAATTTTCCAGGTGCCTGCAAACTAACGTCAGCGATCTGGTGGATTCATTACCGGCATCTACACTACCCTTGACCAGCTTTGGTCAGCAGTGAGTGGGGATGAATACCATCCAATAGATGGTTTCACACATGTAAATTGTGTCGCAAAAGAGTAACGAGGTTAGAGACTGATGGAAATGTTTTGGTTAGTTTATTTTTAGAGTTACATCCCAGGAGACATCACTTTCAGTCACCTTGGGAACCATAAATTGTGGCTCCTAGATCCTGAGGAAGGTCGGATAAACAGCTGACCTAGTGGTCCTAACTCGACCGAAACACATGTAGATCCAAGAGAAAACAACTGTAGTTATTCTCTGAACAATAGATGGATACATATATGTAGAAAAACAGTACTGACACTGACAGGATTGTTTATTGTTCTTTGTTTTCGTGTGATGACCCATTTGTTTCACATTTTTGTTGGAATAGATGAGACATTGAAGTTATGTGTGAAAGTATGAGAGAATATAGACTGATGATAAGAAATATATGATGGTAAATATGTTTGGAACAAATAACATTAAAATTATTTTTCTATATAAAAGCAAAATTTGTCTGTTTTGAAATTATAAAATGTGTATATTTTTGGTACATTTTCTTTATCCTCATTTGTGCCTAGGTTCATTGTTTATTCCTTCTTTGGAGATGGCCTGCCCCTTGTTGGACGGCCCATGCGCCACAAACAGCTGCCGTGACTTCCTGAAGTCCTGCGTGCAATTCAGATAAAACTTCAGGGCCCTCTTAACGTCCAGAGAATCCACGGCCCTTTCCGCTGGCGTGGATGCATTAGAAAAAAACAAGGGTAAAGTAATAGAGGCAAGTTTGTGAAATGCAGACGGCACTTTCGGGATAAAGTGCAGGTTAGTGGCCAGGAGAAACTTGTCCTTCATAAATCTCAGGTAAGGCGGGTCAACGACCAGTGCTTGCAATTCAGACACCCACCTGGCCGAGGTAATTGACACTAGAAAAGCCACCTTCCATGAGAGGAACTTCAAAGGAGCCGTCGACCTGGGCTCAAAGGGAGGCTTCATCAAAGCCGAAAGGACCACAATAAGGCACCACACCGGTGCAAACTTCTTCACCGGAGGACATTACCGAAACAACCCCTTCAGAAAATGTTTCAACAAGTGATCACTAAACAGAGGAGTAGCATGGCGCTTTCTCGTGAACCTAGAAATCGCAGCCAAATGCACCTTAATAGATGACAACACCAGACCCCCTTCTGCCAAGTGTAACAGGTACGGGAGAACCTGCGCCAGAGAAACATCCAAGGGCTCAACCCCAGGATGGCCCTTACACCATTCACAGAATATTGTCCATTTATGACCACATGAGACATTCGTGGAAGGCGCCCTCGCTGCCTCCAAAATTCGTCGACATTCTCGGGGTATACCTAAATGACCGAACTCGGATCGGTCAGGAGCCACGCCCTCCAGGCTGAGAGACTCCGAATCATGATACCACACTCTGCCATCGTCCTGAGACAGGAGATCTGGATCCGCTCCCAACCGAATCAGCGCCTCCACTGCCAGATGAAGGAGATCTGAAAACCACGCCTGCCTGGGCCAGAACGGGGCCACCAGAATCACTCAGCACTGGTACTTCCAAATCCACTGGATGGTCCTCGGAATGACGGGAATGCATATACGAAGAGACCCGTCCACGGGAACAAACATGCATCCCCCAATGACTTGTGATGAGTCCCTCTGCTGGTGAACCCCACACACTGCATGTTTTTCCTTGTAGCAAACAAATCCAACAGAGGATGCCCCCATCGCCGGAAGATCCTTGTCATCTGCTGCTCCTTCAACCTCCACTCTTGCAGCTGACCTTCGTCCCTGCTGAGCACATCCGCTTAAACATTCAGAACTCCGGGCAGATGGAAAGCGACAATGCTGATCCCTTGAGCTAAAGCCCAATGCCAAATGTCCTGCGCCTCCCTCGACAGGACTCTGGAATGTGTGCCCCCCTGCTTCCTTAAATAGAACATTATGGCGGTATTGGCCATAAACAACCTCACCACCGATCCGCGGGTGCGCGGAAGAAACGACTTCATGGCCCAGTGCACCGCCCTCAACTCGAGCACTTTGATATGTAACAGTCTCAAACGAGACCACAGGCCGTGCACCTGTGAACCGTCGAGGTGAGCCCCCCCACCCTACCTGGGAGGCGTCCGCTACGATCGTAAACTGGAACTCCGCCTCCAGCAAGGGCTTGCCCCTTACAAGATTGGTCGTGCATGTCCACCAGCAAAGGGTGTCCACCAAGCATTCGTTGACCACCAACTTGTCTGACCACAATCCTCGACTTTGCGACCACCTGTCTGCGAGGAACTCCTGCACCGGCCTCATGAGCAGGCGGCAATTGGGAAGAAGAGGGATGCACGATGCCATGGCCCCCAACAGTGACATGTAACCTTGGGCCGAGACCACTGCGCCCTCTTTCCACTCGCTTGCTTGGCCCGCAACTATTCCACACGTTCGCTGGAAGGCTTTTGCAGGGTAAGAAACTGCGCCCCGAGAAACACCAACTCTCTGAACAGAGTCAAATAAAAGCCTCGTGGTCGCCATGAGAGACTCTCGTGCCCTTCCCTGCGACGAACCCCTCACCAACCAATCTTCCAGGTAGGGGTACACATGATGACCCTCCCTCCTGAGGGAAGCCGTCACCGGCACCAGACATTTTGTGAACGTCCTGGGGGGCGACTTCAGGCCAAACGGTAGGGCCCGAAATTGATAGTGTTCCTCTCCGACCACTAAATGCAGGAACTTGCAGTTCTTCCGCCGCATAGGGATGTGAAAATAGGCATCCTGCCGATCCAACGACACCAGGAACTTACCCGGCTGCACTGAACTGATGACATCTTGAAGGGTGAGCATCTTGAACCTCAGGCATTGCAGAGTCATGTTCAATGCCCGATGATCTAGAATAGGCCTCCACTTCACGACGAAGTACCAGGAGTAAACCCATTGGCCCCGTTCTGCCACCTGAACTGGCTCTATCGCCCCTTTTTCTAGCATGAGAACCACCTCCTGCCGCAGGATTGGAAGATGTGGCTGTGCAGCACATGCAGCGGCGGAATAGGAAATGGAGGACGCCGGAACTCCGAGTGGCCAAGACACTGTGTCTAGCACCCAGCGATCTAATGTTATTTTTCGCCACTCGGCAATGTGGATTGCGATCCTGCCCCCTAGCAGATTGTCCATATAGCAGTCATTGTTCAGCTTTAGTTTGCCGCCCTTTTGACGCTGAGGACTGCAAACTCTTCTTTCGCTGAGCTTGGAAGTCCCGGCCCTTCTGCGCCGACTGGACAGATCACCGATACCCTTGAGATGAGTAGCTGGAGCGCCTGTACCCTCAAAATCTGGTAGAAGCAAACCAGGCATTTCCAAGGATCCATGGAAAGCTCGAAAGGAGCAAGAAGAGTGACCACTTTGCAAGGAACCCAAGGATTTAGCGGTTTCTGTATCCTCTTTCATCCCTTTCAGGGCCTCATCAATTTTCTCGCCAAACAAGTGTTCACCCTCACAGGTCATGTCAATGACCTTATATGGACCTGTGGGCAAAAGTCAGCGCACTTCAATCAGGCCTGCCGTCGGACACCACTCCATTATTAATCTGTTTAAAACCTGATCCGCCAGGTCCACAGAAGATGCTCCTCCCCCTCTCATACCAACAGCATTGCTTCCTTTGGGTGTTGCTCCGGCAGATGTTCAAGAATCGGGGTCAGCCGGTGCCACATTACACGATCATATCTGGCCATATTCGCAAGGAATTCGCAGCCTTCACAGTCGTAGCCCCTACCGTCAAGACATTCTTTCCAAAAGCGTCCTGCTTCCTGGCCTCACTATCCGGAGGCGTAACACATTTATGTTGGCTCCTGGCCTTACGGCTGGCAGCCGCCGACACCACTGACTCGGGCGTGGGCAGCCACAACAGGCATCTAGGGGTAGACTCCGGAGCCTTGAACTTATTTTCAAGGCAACCTTTCACAGCCGGCTCTGAAAATGGGTGGCGCATCATGCGCAGGGCCACCTGTCACACGAGAATCGACACCTAGAAGACTTCCTCTGCTTGCCCATATGGTCGAAGAGGAAGAAGTCCTTACGTTCCTCTTCAGGCGCCAGCCCAAACTCCAGACATGCTTTCGACATAATGGCGTGGAACGCCCCAATATCATCCTGAGGCGATGGTTGAGCCCGACTACGGGGCAGCTCAACCTCCATGTCCGTGTCCCACGCGCCATCCCTCGTCGGCAACAATGACACAGTAGATAGGGTGTCCGGCGGAACACTCAGGGTCCGATTCAGGTAGCTCGCCATCTTCAGCATGAGACCGTGGACGGCCCCAACCCCACCTGCAACTGCAATGGCAACTGTGCCTGAGGAGACTTCCTAAGCGCCTCACCAGGCAACCCCTCGACCACCGGCAGCGCCAGACTCGGAGGAGGAGGCAACCTCACATCCAGTTGCCCCAACAAAGATTGAAGCGTGGACAGCACTTGCAATGACAGCAGAGATTGTGGGTTAACTAACGGATAAAGGTGCCCCTCAGCCCCCATCCCACTCAATGACGAAGGCTTCACACTCTGCAGACCCAGAGCTGACGGGTCAGACACTGGCTCCTGCTCCTCCTCCTCCTCCATTCCCGAAGAAACAGAAAACGTAGCTGGATCTTGCTGCAACATGTTCTCAGGAAGGATGGACTCAAAGGTGGCGGACTGCCACGCCCCACCCGTTGTCAACATCCCTTCCGATTCCATCTGTGATGACGACAGCAGCGGACCACCATCCGTTAGCGTTGTGGACAGCGCCAATGACACCACCATCGACGACGGGACCGCAGATTGCAGCACTACCGTCGACGACGGAACAACCATCGACGAGCTTGTTGTCAGAACCACGTTCCCTGGCTTCAATTTCACTGGAGAAACAGACTTTTTGGAAGAACCGGTACAGTATTTTGAGGACTCCAAGCTGGACAAAGACTTGTGATGGTCCCTGGATGATGAGTGCTACGGCGAAGACTCCTTCGGCTTTGCCAGGTCTTTCTCCGACACCGTAGACTTCTTGGGCCTACCACCAGACCCCTTGGACTTGTCCGGCCGACCATGCTCGGACATTAAAGAGCCACTCACCTCCTTCGAATGATGTGGCCTTGAGAAAGACTTGCTGCCTTTCCCCACCACCAGCGCAGGCAATGCGTCCCGATGCTTCTTAGCAGGGGGCTCTGCCGATGCAGCTCAGCGAGCTCTGCAGACTTCTCCGCCCTTCCTGAAGACTGGCTCCCCCGGGCCGAACCCACCTCAGAAGCCAGGTAAGTTCCCTCATCATGCCAACATATGAGCTGTCGATTACGGTCTTTCAAGGTCTTCTGCGAAAACCCCTGACATATCTTGCAGGTATCTGCTGAGTGATGGGGGTAGAGACAGTAAAGACAGTCCATATGACCATCCCCTGCGTACACCTTCTTCATGCCGCATGTAACACTAGGCTGAAAAAGAGACTTCTTCTGGGCTACAGATGACATCCTAGCCCAAAAACCAAATGCATGTGCAAAAACACAAAGACACATGAGATGATCCCAACAGTTTGGAGACAGTTGAAATCTGAAGGTAAGCCGCGGGGGCGGGCCTATTAAAGTGCTTGAAGTTTTCCATAGGAAAACACTAAGTTAAAGTTACCAAGGTTTCCCAGCCTGACGACGGGGAAATATTCACAGCATGTGAATCCATGAAAGATCCAATGCTGGAGGAATGAAATGATTCCCTACCTTACAGGTATGGGTCAATGACTCAAGCGGTCATGGTGTAGTAGAGACAGGTATCAGCACATACTCACGCAGTGTGTACTGCTGTAATGACAAAAATGATAGAAAGATATATCCGAATTGAAAAGTCCTGTTGTGAATCAAAGAGGGAGTGTAGTAGACCATAAAGTTTGTTTGGTATTCACCAACGTGGCACATACACTCTACTGATAGAAATTCAAACCAGCATTCTTGCGGGCACCTCAAGATGGCCGCCATTAAATGTAGTGTAACGTCTGACGTCATCATGCTGCGTGTGGTGATGTCAAGATGTAAACAATGCTCAATAACCAGGGTAAAATGATTAAAGCCGCTCGTTTGCGGTATAAAACAAATAAGGCACAAAGGAGGTAAAACACCTCAATGGTAGCCACACCCAATAAGTAGTCAAGGCATGCAGGAATAGAAATTAGCCTGCTCACAGAAAGCGCTCCGGAAGGTCAAATGAATGAGTAAATCTTTAATATGGGTGATGTTAGATGGAAATAAATCAACCCCGGAGGAAAGGCCAGGGATACCAAACTCACTATCCAGTTGGATAAGTTCCCTTGTTCATGGTAACCATCTCATGGGTTAGAATCCCTAACCATGTACATTGTACTACAGATATTTACACAGTGGACAATGCCTTCTACTTTTAACAATTCAGTCCGCTAATGTCCGTAATTTTAATTGGGAGTGCAAGTACTCACAACTTGAACCTCATTTGATGCAAGCAGTCTACTATAGGGTATTCAACTATCTATACATCAAAAGTTTTATTCGCCAATCTTCATAATAAATAAGGCGGTGTGATGAATCCATACATTGGAGTTACATTTTTTCAAGGGTCAGTCTGTCGGTCAATTAATCTCATTCATACTGTTGATCTCTACCTACACCATTAAAGTTTGCATTTTCTCAAAAAAGGCTCCCAAATAGAACTCTTCATTCATCCCTGTGGGGTATAGGGAATCAAGTTCATCAATCCATGCCAATTCCCCTTGTGTTAGTGTGTTAGGATGTTTCCCCCCTCTCTGAAGAGAGCATACCACCTCTAATATTAGACGGCGCAGTTGTGCTACTGTGTGTCTCTTGTCAGTAAAATGGGAAGCAAACAACCCAAGCCAGTATCCCTACAAAATATCCCCACCAAAAATATCGGCATACATATGGCCGTTTGTCTCGCCATAGGCAATATTTTTGGGGAGGATATTTTGTGGGAGCGGGGGTGTCCCCCGCACATTTTAAAATAATGCAGGGGTTGCGGGGGTGTCCCCCGCAGGGTCCATGGGTCAATATCGCCACAAAAATACGGTGATATTTTTGTATCGCAATATTTTTGCAGGGATATTAACACATGGAACCCCCGAGCCATGGTTACAGTGAAATAAGGGAGGATAAGTACGGCAGATAGAAGGTACAAGATAGCAATTCCCAGGACATAAACATTATGCTCCCAGATTAAAGTTTATAAAGAGCACAACCAGCCTTTTTTAACTTAAACCTGTGCAGTCAAACCATAAGCCAAAATACTCCATGAAGAATAACTCAAGAGTGTCTCCAGTGGCAATAGAAAAAAACAACACTTACATTAGCATTAGCTAAATTCTCAATAAATACAGAATAAATCTATTCCAAACACAGTCTCTTCACACGTGACCCATAATTGGTCTATTCATTAGAAGGGAACACAGATAGGACACCTGCCGTACTCCCTACATGCACACACAGTTGCAAGATGCTGTGCATGGCCAAGTACACAAGTACAAAGAGATCACACTGACTCATGGCCTAGGAATAAGGGATGGTAACTTTTTAAATTAGAAGGAAAGTAATCCGTAGACCTCTCTCCCCCGTACTCCCTGTTTGGCTCATGTCTTGACGACCTGTCACTTGTCCAAGGTTGGTTAGCAGAAAGCCAACCTATCGGAGTCCCTGGTGTCATGCCACCCATCACGTTATGTGCCAACCAAGCCTGTGTCGTAGAAATGATATAGTTACCCTTTATCAATATAGGGTTGTTCTCAGGAGGAGCCATCAGACAAGTATAACCCAATTAGATGTTTGAACACTATACAGTGTATATGTAGCCACCACCACTAACCAATCACCACTCCCCATAGGTTTTGTAAACTGATAAAAATGTGATGATGTAATTCATGATGAAGTTGTACTACTTAAATCATTGTATCATTGTTTGTAATGGATGTGCCGAGAGTGGAGAGATTCTAATGCTTTTATGCTGTGCCTGCTTTATTTGACTAATAATTTTTGACTAAGGATTTTGCCTCACACTTGCTCTACTTCGTTTTTGAGCCTGGTTTGGATTAACTCCAAGTCCTCTAGGTTATTAGGTTCCAGAAGAGCTTGAAAATATTATAGAAAATAAAGAACTTGAACCAGACTACAGTATGTCTAGTCTAGAAGAAATTATTACCACATTTGAGAGAGAAGAACGTGAATTGCCAAATGAAGGTCTGTCGTGGTAACCGATCTGTACTGTGTTTGAGGGCTATAGGCTGGATATTTTAAAGATGCAGATACACACCAAATCAATTGATGGGACAGCTTGCGTCAAACTATGAAAACTATTAATTAATTTTAAAAAAGCAATTGCAAACAATCTGACAATTTAAGGTAGCTATCAAGATGAACACTACAGGCATTCTTGGTCTGTTCAACCTGTCTTTAGCATTGATGCAAAGGGCAGTCTGCAAAGTTCATGTACACTTTTGTTAGTACTTTGACACTCACAAAAAAAACAATGTGAATTTTCGGTACTATAGTTCATGGCAAAGAACGCCTGAGGTATGGCAATGATAGCAGTCGGTACTGGAAAATGCTCTTGCAGGACAAAGGGTTGGTGATCGTCAGTGTGACAACCCCGGATTTAGAGCAAAATATTGCACTTATTTCCAAGACTTGTGCACTAAACAAATTGTAAACTCAGAAGGGGTCCAGGTTTCAGAATGTAATTCCTCGGTCTCGATGAAGAAGCATGGTTTTTTAAAATTGATTGAACTTCTTCAATCCAGAAGCCAAAGTCATGCAAGAGTGGTTCCATAGATCAGGCATCAATTCAACATTTGGCGTGTGGTTAAGTCAATTGGTCACAGTCAATAAGTAATCCTTTCTGGTGGAGTTCTCATAATTGTGATCAATTAGAAGACATATTGGTTGGAAAGTGGCAATCACTTCTGCAACACACTGCCAACAAAAATACATGAGAAGCAAACCTACATGATCATGCCTGCACACACCCACTTCTGAGTGAAGAACAGCAGAGGATGAAGTAACGGCTGCAATCTGGGTTTCTGATCATACAGTGCTTTTGAAGATTCGATGTGACAATGGGCTGACCAGAGATTTATTTCAACGGCCTTACAGAATTTTGACACAGGAGATTTAGAGGTTTTCCATTACACGTGTCTCAAATACCATTGCACATTTTTGCTCTTCAGCATCGATTGCCAAACAATGAAAATGTAGGGCGACAAATCGAAAGAGCTGGTGCAGGAAAGGAAGGTAGAGGAGAATTGCATTATGGATTGGCCTTCACCAAACAAAAGATTGAGTGGGTAGCCAAACCAATTCTTAAAGAAATGTATTTTCTGTTCATGTACGATTTGTTTTTATTCATTAGGGAAATTGAGTCATTGCCTTAAAAACATTAGACACAAAGAACGTCCTCCAAAGTCTGCAATTGTCGTCCAACCTATGAGCCAATATAAATAGACATGTGTGCATTCACTAAAAAAAAAACTGGTCTCGTCTTTTTGCATATAATTGGCGAACATGTTATGCATATACTAAAATCTCCTTTCAATGCATATTAAACAGTGAAGACAGACACAAGTGATCACAATTCAAGGGTGTTTATTGAACTTCAATTGAGTTTGAAAAACTCCTATCTAATCCTAAATCTAATGATGGGAGCAAGCTACAACCATCAAATAATAACACAGTCATGGTAGAGTCTGGTCAAAATAAAAGGGCCTTTACTAATAAAATGTTTGCCAATTCTTACTTCTACATACAAATGGTATGGGAAACAATGTTATACAAAAGAAAAGTGTTCAAGAACTGATATGTCAGGATAATTCAGCCGTTAGCTTGCCTTCCCCATGTTTTCAGCATGGGACAAGGCGGCACACTCAAGCTTAGCACATACTCTGCCTTTTCTAGCACAAGGATACAGTTCACAATCTCAGTATCAGGCCCTTCTGTGCCAAAGTCTCTTTGCCATTCAAAGGGCCTCATTACGACCCTTGCGGTCCCGTAATGAAGGGTGCTGGTACGGGACCGGCACCCTTCATTACGGGAGCGCTGATTACGAGGTTCCCTTTGGTAAAACCAGACGTCTTTTCCGGGTCCCGCGAGGGGAAGAGGGTGGTAATAATGGGCCATTTGTAATGTGCCCGTTATTACCTCCCTCCCATTGAGCCCTATGGGGGCAAAAGTGGGAATTGGGAATGGTTCCTTCAAGGAGGAATTACCGGGTCCTCCAGTGTTGGAATGACCCGGTTATTCCTCATTGAAGGAACCCGGTAATGGAACCCGGTTTGGAGGCAGCCATGGGGCTAATAGCTAATAGCACAATGGCTACCTCGTAATGAGGCCCAAAGTCTCTTATTTCAGGGGGCTGATGCGACAAACAAACATTCAAAGTTCCTTTCTCCTCAGGATTCTCATATGCACAACTTCTCTGGTGATTCACGTTTAACCACGGGTCTCCCTCCGTGGGGCTCAGAGGAAATGTATCTCATTTTCAAAACTTTCTTTATTATATCAAAATCGAAGACTTGACTGTGCGCAGGATTTTGCTTAACCGGCGCAGGAACACTTTGATTCACAATTCTTTATTCTCTTATTAATATAACCCTTTAACTTTCACTTCTGCCACTTCTCAGTTGGCTACCTTCCAGATCCCTTCGATTGAGCACCCACGCAATGGCGGACCGCTCTGTCAAAGGTATTGTATCAAAGTCTCTTCAAAGTTCAAACACTCATTAGCAGTTCAACTTCTACTTATGTCTTTTCTCACACGCGTTTTAAAAATGTTCGTTCCAGCACTTGCCATACAATGTTGCCACTTGCAACCTTGGCTTCAACACAGACCGATCTTGTATCGGTCTCCCCAACTCACCGGCTTTGTTGATTTCACTGACGCTCCTTTGCTCTTGGAGCCAAGTAGGGTTCCACGGTGGTGGCTGCTTCTTCTCCCCACCTTAATTAGTGACGCGGGAAGACCCTGGGTATCTCTGACACACAATACAGGATTCTTCAGCCTGGTTTCCTTGTCTTACGCTTTCTAATCTCCAGGGCTTGTGGAATGAATGGTCTCTTGTCCAAAAGGTTAAGGGAATTTCCCTCCTTGCGATATCCTCCTGTTTTGCCGTCTTTCCTCTCCCGTTCAGCTGCCATCTCGAGACTGCTGTTTCCTCGTGTGCTTTGCCTCGCTCAGAGAGCACTTTTGTGCTCTACCTTTTATCCGTGTGGGCAAGCTTAATGGAAATTTGGTGTGAGTGATGTCAGTAATTGCCTGTCCTCGCCTGACCATTGTATTGGGACACGTCAGGTATAATTCTCTGTTTTCTCCCAGAGTGGGCTGTCGTGTGAAAGTGTTTGTGTTGGAAAAGGAGGGGCTCTGGGTAGTGTTGCGGAGTATAGTCTGGAAATCCCCAGGCCTTCCGTGGAGGTTACCCGCTGTTTACAAGGGTGTGGTTGGGGTTCATCTGGGAATAGTGGCCATTTTTTCTGAAACGCCTATCTCATTCGGTAGTACTGTAGAGTTCGCAGTGGTCCCCCTCCCAGGGCTCTTACCAATTCCCCTAGGGTCGCAAATTTACCATCACTGAACATGTCCCCTATTTTCATTTCACAATTAGGGTCCCATGATTTCTGTATTGTACTGTCATGTGTGGGGGGTATACCTGGGTAATTCCATAAAGGTATCTCTGGATTGTAAGACTTCGTCAGCCTCAGTCTCTTGTATACGGCCTCCCATGCTCTAACAGTACAGCTGACCGGGTTGTACTCGCACATGTCCTTGTACTGCGTGTCAAATATGACTGATTGTATATCTGTGGGGTGTGTGGTATATTCTTCTAGCCATACATGGGGTATCTCATGTGTTTTGTTATACCAAATTTTGCAAATTGAGCTTGTGCAACATAATAATATAGCTCAAAATCAGGGGCCGCTATACCACCAGTAGAGTACGACTCAGTCATCTTTTCCCAGCTTATCCTGGCTGTCTTTCCATTCCACAGGAATGACACGACCGTTGAACGGAGTTTAGTAAAAAAAAGGACCTGTCTGGCCATATGGGAATATTGACAAAGAAATAAAGTAACTTGGGTAGGATTACCATTTTAAGGACGGTGACTCTGCCGTACAAAGATATCGGGAGACGTCCCCACAACTGGAGTGTCGTAGCAATGGTTTGCAATGTGGCTTCATAATTATCCGAGTACGATGTGTGCCTTTCTCTAGATACCAGTATCCCCAGATATCTAATACAGTGCTCTGACCATTTGAGTCCGTTTAGCCTCTCGGGGCATTTGGTAGCCTGTTTAAGTGGGAACATTTCGGATTTAGCTCTATTGACTGTGTACCCCGAATAAGTAGCGAAATCTTGTATTTCCTCCATTATGGGTGCTATGTTTTTCTCCGGCTCTCGGATATATAACAACGTATCGTCAGCATATAATGATATCAGTTGAATGGAGCCCTTCATTTGTATGCCCCTCTCGGAATGTCTCAGTCTCACCGCAGCTGCCATCGGCTCAATAGTCAATGCGAATAACAGGGGAGAGAACGGACACCCCTGCCTAGTGCCCCTGCCGAACAGGAATAGTTCAGAGATTAATCTGTTGGTGGCCACCTGGGCCCCCGGCTCGGTATACAGGAGTTTTACATATCTAATAAAGTTGGGTCCCATCCCAAATGCTTCCAGCACCACCAGAAGGTAGACCCACGAAACCGAATCGAAGGCCTTCTCGGCATCTAAAGAAACAGCCGCTGCCCTTCTTTTCGGGTCTATTTGTGCCATTATGCCGAAAAGCCTTCGGAGGTTTAGGGCCGTGGACCTTGTAGGGATAAACCCATTTTGGTCTGGGTGAACTAGCCCCGGAACCACTGGAAGGAGTCTGTTGGCCAACATTTTCGCGAATATTTTGGCATCAGTGTTAATTAATGATAGGGGTCTATAGGAAGAAACATCCTGCGGCGGTCTCCGTGGCTTGGGGAGTACCGTGATCACTGCTTCTCGCAAGGTAGGGGGTAGTATACTATATTCAAGGGATTCCTCCCATACCATCATGAGTATCGGGACCAGCTCTTCTCGGAATGCTTTATAAAATTCTGCCCCTATCCCATCTGACCCAGGAGCCCTACCCGATGTCAATGATTTGATTACCTCTGTGATCTCCTCCGGTGTTACTGGCCGCTCCAAAGCAAGGCGGTCAACCTCAGGGAGCCTTGGGAGGGCGAGAGCCTCAGGGTAGGTTTTGGTGTCTGCAAGTGTCTTTTTGTCCTGGTTAAAGTATAGCTGTTTATAGAATTTGACAAATTCCTTGTTTATTTCCTCCTCCCCTAGGAGAACCTCCCCTTGTGATGTATGTATGCTGGTGATTTGGTTGGGTTGTCTATCATGTTTAAGTAGGTTAGACAGTGTTCTACCAGCCTTGTTGCCCTCCCCGTATTTGCGTGCCCGCATGGGAGCCGTCGCATAACGTACCTCATTGGCAGCCAGTTTGTCAAATTCCTGCAGTTTCGTGTGCATTTCAGCCAATAGTTCTCTGTTCTGTGTACGAGTGTAGTCTTCCTTTAACTCATTAAGCTTGTTTTCAATACCTGTTAATTCAGCACGCACTCTTTTTAGCATACCCACGGCTCTAGACAGCAGTATTCCTCTAATCCATACTTTAAAAGACTCCCACACAGTGGAGTATCTGTCCACCGTGCCCACATTATTGGTGAAATATTCCGCTATCTCCGTGTGCAGTGTTTCTACCACCCCTGGGTCTCCCAACATCCCAATCGGCATTCGCCATCTTTTCGCAGGGCAGGGAACATCAAGGATCTTAATTTCTAGCATAACTGGGGAGTGGTCAGAGAACGTACGTGGCAGGATTTCACATTGCTGTATTGAAGTGGACATACCAGAAGCAATAAACAAATAGTCAATCCTTGATTCGGAATCATGAACTGAAGAGTAGTATGTGTACCTCCTACTCCCAGGATGAACCTCACGCCAGGCGTCAATTAACGACAGCTGCTCGAGGACATCACCCAGAGCAAGGGCAGTCTTGCTGAGGGCTCTAGTAATTGCAGACCTGTCCAGCGTGGTGTCCAATGCCACATTAAAGTCCCCCCCATAGTACATTAACCATACCGTAGGCTGCAATCAATTGGTACATATTTACATAAAAGACAGGGTCATCAATATTAGGACTGTACGTATTGACCAACATTAGTTGTCGCCCAGCGACTCTGCCCCAGACCACCACCTATCTACCTTGTTGGTCGACCTTATGGCCTTCCACTCCAAATCCCAAAGCCGGATGTATAATGGTAATTACCCCTCTGGCCTGGGTAGAATAATCCATGTAGAACCTCAGCTTCCCCCATTTAAGTAGAATGTTCATGTTACTGCTTCCCATAGTATGCGTTTCTTGCAGCATAAGAACCTGTGGGCTGTGCCTGACAATATAATTACCAATTTTCCTGACTTTCATTTGGTTATTTAGACCCCTTACATTCCATGTAAGAAATGTTATTCTCATCCCGTCACCAGTTCTTGCCAGTAAAGGTATTCTCTATATGCATGCCCCTCAAAAATGTGTTCTTGGTACAGGCAGATTGGCGGCAGTCTCAGTGCAACCCTTATTTTCACACAAAACAAACAATTGGCCGTAGCCGATCTATCCCTCATGTCGACCTTCCTCTTTAAGTGGTGATCGCCACAATAACACCCCAAACTCCAAAGCCCCATTCCCGCCCTCATCATCTACCCCAACTTGACGCTGTGCCCAACATAACTCTTGGAACCTTCCGGGGGTGGCCATGTTGCTCCATATGACTGCCAGACTGTCTCCATATCTCCAATAATCGCGTTGTGTCGAGCCACCCTGATCTTCGGAGTAGTAGTGCAGGGTTTAATGGTTTAGTAGGGGAGGACATGTATTGACTACCGGTATGCCCTAATCCTCCGGTCTGGGTATATTATTTTGCGCCGGTCTGCCCACCTAGGCGGCAGTGGTATGGAAGTATCAATATATTGTGTGGCTTCGGCCGGAGACTCAAAAAAGTGCGCCCTCCCAGCATGCTGGATCCTCATTTTTGCTGGAAACATAAGGGCGTACGGGATCTGGAGTTCTATAAGGAGTCTTTTGACCGGCTCGTAGGATCTTCTATTGGCTTGAACCCCAGCAGAAAAATCTGGGTATATGTGTAGCCGGTTCCCTTCATATGTTAGTGTGCCTGCCTCTCTGGCCATTCAGAGGATTGCATCCCTAGCCCTGTAATTAAGGAGTTTAGCAATTATTGTGCGGGCGGTGCACCAGGTTTCGGGGTCGGGCTGATGTACGGTGTGCTCTCTCCACCAAGAAATGCTTGGAGAATGCCTCCTGACTAAATAGTGTTTTAAGAAGTTGTTCAAGTTGTTTTTCCATTTGGCCTTTTCCGAATGTTTCCACCACGCCCACCACACGGATGTTATTCCGTCTGGATCTTGATTCAAGGTCCTCACATTTGTTTTGCATTTTGGACATGGCCTCCTTAAGCTGGGAGATGTCACGTCTGATGTGCAATGGCATCCTCGTTAGTGCCTATTCTATCTTCCGGCTCCGTGGTGCGTGCACTTTCTTTTTCAACCCTGGCCTTTAAAGAGCCCATGGTGGACACTATATCATCTAGTTTCGTATTCAGTGAACAGAATCCATCTTGCACAAGTAGTGTGAGCTTGTCCTCCTTATCACCACTCACTGCATTAGGGGTTTCGCTGGCAGTGCCATGCATCTCTGCAGTAGTGGTTTGGGCTTGGATGTCAGTGTAAGCATCCATAGGGCCTTTCTTCTTATTACCGGGGGTCTTGCTTCCTCTCCCTGTCTTTTGGGGTTCGCCCATGGTATCTACCAGTGTTCAGTTGTTGTGGGCCTCGCCAGGTAGTTACCGCGGGTTAGCTCACCCGTCTCTTTTGAGGCTTTTGTAATGCTTCGAGGCGGTGCATGCAGCAGGGTGCCGTCCCACACTTCACCTGCCTTGATGTCTCTCGCTGGCCAGCTTCCTTACGCTCGCTCAATCACGTCAGTAAGGTTATTTAGAGATCGTGTAGTGCAGTTTATGCAGCGGGATATTAGAGCTTATGTGGCGTGCACTGCCCAAGGATTGTGCTCTCCAACGTATCATGTCAAAAAGGTCATTGAATTTAAGTGAGCTGCAGTGGAAAAGCTCAGCAAGACCACATCAAGCCCTCTCCCGTACACGAGCAATCGTTTCAGAGAGGCTTTGTCACCATTAAATCAATCAGTGCGCACCACCTGTCCACTCACACATGTACGCGGATTCTGGGCCGCGAGCCACGGGGAGCCGGCAATCAGGGTTAATTAAAACACTCGGGCGCTCACATCGCCGCGTTAGGCAGAAGGATGCCGCAGCTTCCTCTGTCGTCCTCCCAGGCCATCTGCTCCCGCAGGGGCCCGCTGGCACGCCAACGTATGTTGAGGTGAAGGCGAGCTGCAGGTGGGGGCCGCCTGCCGGACACCTCCCCCGCCCACCGCCTCCCGGACTCCTTGCTTGTCAGGGCTGGAAGACCTCCGGGCCCCGTAGGGTGCCGACACCCGTCGGGAAGTCCCCCGCTGCGGAGCCTCAGGGAACGCCGCGCCCAGGGGGGATCAAGGGCCGGCGCGCAGAGAGAGCCAGGCCCGGCCAGCCTCCCCCAGCCGACACAGGCAGTCGGCTCAAGCCCAACACTACGGGCGCGAGTCGGTCGCAGGCTGCGTTCCCAGGCCACGTCCCTCCGCGGCCCTCAGCACGTCAGGCCTCTCATTAAGTCTTCGTGGTGCTCCGAGGCGGCCCGCACCCACAGTGAAAGTCGGTCGGGGCTCAACCCGGCACAGCTCACTCATTTTTGGACGTAGCCCAGCCACATTTTCTGACAAAGGGGACGAGTGTATGGGCCCCCTGCACTGCAGTTTTCAGGACGGTAGGCGACTCCGAACAGGATGATTCAATGCAGGATTTCTGGTTGGAGCTGGAGCTCAAGAATCAGGTAACCATCTCTGTCGTGCGCAACAGCGCCCCCCAACCTTGCCATTTGTTAAAACTGTGTAAGGCCTGTCAGCTGACTTGGCCTGAAGTTCGCTCACTTGTCTGGCCGAGGTTATAGTCGCAAAAAAAAAAACAGTCTTTAAGGTAGGAATTTGAAATCATAGCTGTGGTGGAGTTATCAGCTGTATCAAACTGCCTGTATGTATGGCACTGATTCACCAATCCTTTTAGGAATTGTCTCGCAATTGGTATTTCAAAGTAAGAACCCTGTTAAGGCAGCCACATGAAGACCGAAAGATAAGTCAGGTAACCCCTTGTAGCCTGCAAGCCTTCATTTACCAGTTACAATGCCAAGTCTAGCACCCCCAGTACTGAAGATGAGAAGAGATTCACCTCCTGTTGATCACACAATCTACAGAAATGCAACTATCTGCATGCATAAAGTTTCAGAGCACTTTGTCTCCTAGCTCAAACCATGAGGTCCAGCATTTCCGCCAACCAAACATGACCCTGGAACATCAGGCTCCCAACAGCCTGAAAGTTATCCCCATCTGGGTGTACAAACGTGCAATCCTCCTCATCCCTCAGACGAGGCTTCACATGAGGAGGCTTCAGTGGGAGCCCATATCCAGCTGGAACCAGCTGACTAGGTCCCCAGTGAGCGCCAACTTGGTGCAAGACTTGAGTTGGTGGTACTGATAAGAGAATGTCCTCGTTGGTGAGCCGTTTGCATTCAATGTTTTTCAATCACAAGTCACAGATGCTTCCCTGACAGGCTGGGGGCTATCTAGGATCCTTGGAGGTAAGAAAGGTGGTCAGATAGGGATAGGATGCTCCAACTCCCTCAGGGTTAGTCGCTTCTCCAAGCAACGAGTTAGTGGTAGATCTCTTTCTTCGGCTGGTGCCTCCCTCTGGAAAAGCCTCCCTGCCTCCCTTAAACTTGAGGAGAACCATCTCCGGTTCCGGAAGCACCTCAACACCTTTCTATTTGCTTCTGCTTTTTCTCCTTCCCAACTCTGCGGACCTCCTGGCTGTAACCGGAACTGCACTGGCTACCTGGATACCCTCTGATCTCGGGCCCAGGTCCTTCCCCCGCCAGCTTTACACACCTGCACTGCCCACCTGGCAACCCCCGCACTTGGGGACTGTTTCTGTATCCCCACAGTCCCCCTACCAGCCCTTGACACCTGACGCCCACACTTACCCAGGCACTTGCCACATGCTGGCCGTTTACTTACTTATTGTTATCATCTTTTCCCATGTACTGGACTGTCCCTGCCCCCTTCCCACACACTTGCGCGATCTGAATAACACCTGGCATAGTAGGATCGTTGTCCGTCCTCCCTTTGTTCCCTACCCTTGCCTTGTCGCGCCTTGAAAAACTGTATAGGCGCGTTATAAACGCCATATTTTATCATATCAATCTTCTTGAGCCAAGAGCATTTTGATACACCCTGCTGAGAATCTGAGTGATTTGCCCGCGGCTGAAAGTGCTGCAGGCAAATCGTTTGCATGAGAAAGGTGCGAACTACCAAAAGTTTGCACCTTTCTCATACGAACACACATACATTCTCACACCCACACACACACACAGACAACACACCCATAACACCCTCCCACCCACACCCTCAGCACAAACCCCACTTACCTTCATCTTCACGCTGGTTCCCTGCAGCGCCAGTTTCCTTTCACTTCCGTGATCAGGAACCAGTGCTGCAGGGTCCTTTTCTTTTCTTTTTTTTTTTTGTAACGGAAGGCTGCGGGGGTGTCCCCCACACACTATACCATAAAGTATAGTGAGCGGGGCGATGCGGGGGCCACCCCGGCAGCCCTATTTATTTATTTATTTAAACGGAAGGCTTCAGGGGAGTCCCCCGCAACCCTGGCACACTATACCATTAAGTATAGTGAGCAGGGCGATGCGGGGGACACCTCAGCAGCCCCCGTTTTTTTTCAATGCTACCACCAAAGGTTTGAACTTTTGGTTTTCGAACCTTTGGTGGAAGCATTTTTAGAACTTTTGGTCAATGCGACCATTTTTTTTTAAGGTAATTTTGACCTAAACCCCTGCTGATCTTCCAGTCAGAGTGGTGGGTAAATGGAAAGCACCATTTTTTAACCTTCCAGGATCAACAAACAGTACTCAAACTCCATTGTTAAGGACGTTTCTAGCTCCAATAGTGAGGTGGATGTCTCAGCTCTGTTGACATAACCCGCAGGAAAACAAGTTGGCAGGACTGAGGATCCACGTGGTTATGATGCATCCTGAGATTCCCAAGGGCAACCAACTGCATGCATGCATACTTAACGCTATCTGAAAATACAATGATGTGGTGAGCGGTCTGGCAGGGAAAGGGTGACAAGTCTTTCGGAGTTGTCACTATTTGTGATGGAGAGAAAACGCACACAACCATATTTCACAGTACCCTCTTTTTGAAGGAAAGGCACTGGGCTGGAGTCAGAGATACAATTGGTTCATTCACGTAACGTCCAGAAATCAAAGAAAAGAGTAGTCACTCGATGGAAAACTGCCAAGGTTTCCTGCATATTTGACAAGGTCATCTCTTTGTCACCCCTTGGTGGATATTAGGTACCTCTAGGGTTTAGGGTGAGCCACCCACCCCCTGATACGACACCTGAAGGCGGTATACTACGGATCACCCAGAGATTCAACAGTCTTCAATTTCTCCTAATGTGGAATTCCTTTGGCCAGGAAGTGAAAAATGTGCATAGGAGAAAAGCAGCCAAAGATATAACATTATAAAAAAAATTCTGGGAGCCCCTCTACCAAAAACAAACACGGCCAAATAACCTGTTCTATGGGAAGGTGCCCACTCGGGCAGGTCTAAAACCACATTTTAGCTCACTGTACTTTTTGCATATTAGTCTGGTCCCACCCACTTAGCAGTCCAGCCCCGTAATGCTAGGCAATCCTCCTCTGAGCTAAAGTACCAACAGCAACCCCAGACACATGTTTCGGCCTAGTTGGGCCTCATCAATGAGGTGAAGCTGTCCCTTAGCACAGTAAGCAAGGGGTTCATGTCTGGATTTCCCTGGCTAACTCTTCCAGTTCCATGGGGCCGGCAAGGATACAAAGTGGTAGCAGGGGTGCGGCCACCAAACCGATTTAGTAAGTGGGGCTGAGGGGTGGGAAGCGAGCGCAGAACCTAAGGGAAGGAAGACTGAGGGGAAGAGGGCAGGGCAAGGGATGCAGCCATCAGGCTCCTCGGAACAGGTTTAGGACCTCCTTCATGGGAACTGATCCAATTTAGCTGAAGGGACCATCATTTGTTTAGTTAAGGCAGAAGTAGTATGCAGACTAAGACATTTTGATTGAGCTGTGCAAATAGTGCTAGCCTGACAGAGCACTCTGATTAAAGTGTTGGTAGCGAGGCACTGTAGAGCAATTAAGGTGCTGTTGAGGAGGGAGAGATCAGAACATTGCTGTAGTCTATACATGAAAGAAAGAACACTATGAACAGTTGTAAAAATGTATGGAAGGCTAGAGGTGAAGGTATTCTTTGAATTATTTTTATCAGAAACAAAACCTCAGTGGACTACATGGATGATTTGGGGAATGAAAGAAAAGTTCTAGCCAAACAAAACAACCCTAGTTTTTCACAGTTTTGGAAGACTGAAGACAGTCATGGAGAGTTGCTGAACATATTTCATAGACATCTGATGGTTTCCCTTTGCCCACCCCTAGAAGCTCTCTATTCTTATTTGTGAGCTTAAGCCAATTTGTTGCATTCTCCATATAGCCATCAATGGATATAAGGCCTTCTGTGAACTGGGCCATGATAGGAGGAGTCAACATGTTTTAATTGTAGAATGACCCATGTGTCCTATGAGTAGTTCTACAATTCAGAGCCATGCATAATGATAGGTTGGACTTACTGTCTTTCATAGAAGTTAAACAGTAGATCATACAAGGAGGTACACTGTAGGACCATAGAATCCACGCTCCAGATTATGATAAAAATGGCAATATGGGTACAATCAGAGTTTTGTCTTCCAGAACCGATTTTACCCAATCCAGAATAATAAAGTACAAGCCTGCGTCTTGGATTCTTTGACAGCACCTGATGATTAACTGTGTGAAAGGCTTCAAAGTAGTCTAGTAAAGCAACACTCTATATAAAGCCTCCATTAGTGTTTTTCTCAGATCAATATTTTCTGACTCCGACTCCATACCATTACCAGGACTGAAGCCTGCCTGTTTTTCATTGAGGTATCTGCTCTCCTCAACAAATGGCTATAGCTGTGTGATAGCATCATATGTTTGAAAATTCTTGGGGAAAATGGAAGAATGGAAATGTTTTAAAAAAAATGTTTTATTGGTTAATAGAGTTAGAACCTTTAACATTTCTCCATTCGCTTTTAAACCCATTCACATTGTGGATACAGAGTAGGAACTTTCCCATCTCCAAGTCGGACAATAGTCTATTCCTTGATAGTCCCTATGACCCTTCCGCTTTTAATATTATTTCCACAAATTTCAGAGTGGCAATCGTTAGGCCAATTTTCTCCGCCATCATTATTCTTTCCGACCATTCGTCTTCTGATAGTGGCTACCCTGAATGGAAATAGTCCCCCAGGCATCTTGTTCTTGGTTCCGTAAGGAAGACACAGTTTAGCACCAAATGTCTGTCTCTGTTTTCTCTGAATCTTTACAGTGACGGCATAGCGACTCTTGGATGTCAATCTGTTTTCTTGCTAGCAAAACATCTCTTGAAGGTAGGATTTTTAATCTACATCTCATTAGGAGGTCTCTGTAATGGGCTTCCGGAAACATTATAAGGTATTTCGGTAGTTGATTTAACTTCTTCAATTCCCAGGTGATATTAGGGCAGGATTTACTATTGCTTCTCATCTCTATAGTTTCCATCCAGCCTTTTTCATGTAGCGTCGTCTTTGCATTAGTAAGGTTCATTGTCAACAGATCCATCGCAATATTACTAGCCTTTAGATATTTTTACATCGTGATTTCCATCTCTCCAAACTTTAGTCTTTCGTTTCCGTTACGTTACTCAAAATATCAAATGGCACTGGTGTGTTATCTATTGTACATTTTCGATAAAGAGAGATGGTTTTCCACAAAACAGTCGATGTCAAAGATTGCAACCTAAATTTGTGTCTTAGTGTGTTGCCTGGTAGGGCATTTGGGAGCTTCAGCAACTTTCTCTAGAAGAATCCCTCACAAATTCCCCATGTTTTAAAAATAGGTTTAATAGTGACTCAGACCCATACATCAGGACTGCTCCACCTTTTGTTTGTAAAAGGTAAGGATTGGTATCATTGAGAAGGTTCCATATCGTCTATGTAAGACTCTCCCCTGATTTGATAACTTCATTCATTTTTCTTTAATCAGAAGGTGTTGTCCTTGTTCATTTACATTTTTGTTGATCAGGACCCCTAGATACATTATGGAATTGACAATTTCTAGCTGCGGATTGTTGATGGTCCAATTAAAGCCTTTTTCTTTTTTTTCTATGGGTCGCGCTGATGTCATTATCAGGATTTTTGATTTCTCAATGTTAGCTTTCATATCATTTTCGTCAAGGTAATCTTTAAATGGACTGAGGCTTCTCTGTAGTCCGATTGCAGTCTGGTCAATAAAGACCAGATTGTCTGCGTATAGTATCCAAGGAATAGCTCCTGTTTCCAATTTGGGGGGAAAGGCTCTGATGTTCCTTTGTGATTCTTCCATATCAGCCATGCATAAGGCAAATAGAAATGGAGCCAGTGCGCATTCTTGTTTTATGCCAGTGAATGTGTGGATCTTTCTTGATAGTGAACCATCTCTAGACAATCGCACCTGTATTGATGTGTCCATATATAGTGCTTGAATTGCTTCTATTAAGTGCTCCAGGTATTTCCATCGCCTCAGTTTGTCCCACAAGTGCTCACGATTTACTCCATCGAACGCTTGTTCTAGGTCGATGAACCCCAGGTATATCTTTGTGTTAGTTTCCAAGGTACGTTGTTTTAACAGGTTCAGAATTAATAGGTTTAGGGAGGTTCCCACTCTAGTTATAAAACCTGTTTGCCGTGGATCAAGGGTGCCAGCCTCAGTCGCCCATTGCTTTAGATATCTCAGGAGTATGGAAGCAAATAGTTTACTTATAGAATCTAATAAGGCAATTGGTCTATAATTTCTTTGTTCCCCATGATCTCATTTTTTATAGATCGGCACTACAATTGCCTCCTTCCATGACAATGGTATTGTCTGGCTCTTTAGAATTTGTTTGAATAGTAGAGTAATTAAGTCTCCCCAACTGGCCTCATTTTCCTTCAGAGTGTAATTTGAGATGTCATTGGGGCCGGCTGCCCTTGATGAACTCAGTTTTTTAACAATCTCTCGTATATATCGATCTAATTCCACTATCCAAGGTCTTTTTACTTTACTGCTCCAAGCCAGATTGTTACCTTTCTTCTTTCTGAATAGTGAGGTATAGTGTTCCATCCAACACTCTTCTGATACCTGCCCAGTTGTGAAGGCAGCTTGGAAATCCTCTCCCTCACTTATAATTTCACATACATTTCTTGCATTGCTTGCACACAGTGCTGCAAGCATTTTTTCAGCATTGCCCTGGGCTCTTTTCGCTCGAGTGGATCGTATCCAGTTCTTAGAATTTTGTTTACATTTACTTATCAGTTCTGTTCTATTCTTGCCACCTTTCATTTTTATTTTTCTGAGCTACGTTCTGTATTTTCTTCTTTCTGCCACTAGTTCTATGTCATAGACGTGCTTTTTAATCATCATATTTTTCTTACCAGAGTCTTCTTTAATTTCAAATTCTTTCAGTAACCATCTATACTCAACTTCTTCTGGATTATCCTGGACATGGATTTTGTATCTCACGGGCAGTTTCAGGATTTCTTTTTGCTTTATTCTCAATCTATTCTTCCCCTCGGATACTTCCACTGGGCCCATCCTTTTTCTTCCCTGCTTTCTAACAGGGAGTTCTATTTGACTAGTAGGTTACGGTCGCTCACTGTTTTTTACTTTAATCAGCTGTAGAGTGGGTTCAGATAGGAAACAATAGTCTAGACAGGCGTGGCTCACCCCCCTAGACCATGTTTCTGCACCAGGCAGGTCTCCCTTTGTCTGACCATTTAGCAGGTTACAGGTTTGGTCATGGTCTCTTCAATCGGCTGGGCTATATTCCTGCCTTTTTCCTGGATGGGAACGATATGCTCCTTTGGAGGTTCTGTAGTTTTAGTTGCTCCCCTGTCATTTGTGCTATGGCCTACCTTTGGTTTTGAGAGCACTTTTTTTTTTTAATTATTGGAGCTATTGCTGTTTCCAAATTCCTGGGCGGATCTTGATGTGCTTCCTCCTTTTTATGCCAGCTTCTCATCCATTTGCAGTCCTCTAATACGGCCTCCATTAGCAAGGACTTGTCATTTGACTCTCTTCAGGCCATGTCACACAGACGATTTTGCCATGAGATGGATAGTTCCGATTCTTTATCCAATCTCTGTTCAATCACCTTCATAAAGCTCTCAATTCCCAGCATCTGGGTGTTAGTCTTTGAATTTGCCGTGTGGAGATCTTGTAAAGGAAGTGTTAATGCTCTCATATAGTTTTAGGAAGGGGGCAACCGTGATGGTTAGGGCAGCCATCACTGTATTTTGAATGTGGGAAAGATCATTCGATCTTTCCTTCTTCTCTTTTTTGTATTTTCTCCTTTCATTCGACTCCTCTTCCTCATTGTTCTTCTGGGCAGTTCCCTTTTCAGGGATCATCTGCTCCCTATTGGAGCCCGCTCTGCCTTATTTCTCTATCGTAATGTAGCTCTGGGCCAGTGGTAGAGTTGTAAGAAAGTGCTCTGAATTATGTCTTTCCTTCCTTTTTGCCCCCCCCACTTATTCGGTGAGGGCATATTGACGTAGTCCAAGGCTGTCATCTTATCTTTTATAAATGATAGACTGTTTCGTTTCTCAAGCGCTATCCTCCCTGTAAGGGCCGATATGTCTTGCATTAGTTTCTCTGCCAAAGCTGCATTGTTGAAATCGGTAGTTTTCTGAGGGGTCTTTATCTTGATAGTGGGGACATTGTCACTTACCAGCGATTCCTCTTCACCTACCCATACCCCATCCATCGTGTTATCAGTATGGGGCTCTTTTGTCAATGGTTCTTTTGGTGCAGCCACCCTGCCTGTCTCCTCATACTCATCCGAGGCTGGATAGTGGACGGGCAGTTTCGCACCCTGCGCGTCAGGTTTCCCTCCTGACTGCCACTCAGCCTTCTCCATTTCCTCCAGTTCTTCGAGGTCCTCCCAAATCTGGCTTGCTACTTCATCTAATCCCATGTCTTCACTCGAATCCATTCTCAGTGTTAAATCCGCATCTATCTCTAGTTCGATGTTAAATTGCTGTTTCTGGTACACAACCTCCGTGGAGTGCTCAGCTGGACTCTCCAGTTCACTCATTGCAGCAGGGTATTGCTCCTGGGTATTGCTCTTTACCCTTCTCGCATTCCATGTAATTTACGCGTTTGGGTCTTGGGCTGGAGAGAAGCAGTTGCAGATCGACTATTTTCTCACCCCCCATGTGTGGAATTCCCTCCCCATCAGGGGCATTCTCCCCCCCCCTACCCCACCGCTTCATAGTGATCACGTATTTCTCCCTCAGTCCTTGGAGTTACAAATGTAACTGATACCTGGGTAATCACTTTTTCACTCACCCATCTGTCCCTCCAATTCTCTGAACTTAGAGTTCATTTATTTGTGTATAGAGACGGGTTTTTCGCCCCAGTGTTAAGATCCGAATAATCCTGGTCTAATTCATTTTGTTCCTCCTCCAGCTTGTTGCGACTTAATGGCCCAGCCGCTAGGGTCGTTCCGATAGCGGAGGGGGCACAACTGTTGCCTGCTGTGTAGGGAAACTTCATTAAAGTGATCGTTCTCTACCGTGCCCACGCCTATTGCCTCCGTCTGACAGTCTAGCGCCCTGCAATTACACAACTGGTCCTTGTAAACCACTTGTGATGGGTTTTTAGATTTCTGTAAGGCTTCATCTTTATCGCTCGGCGCTTCCGTGGAGTCTTTAAATCGTACCAGCGCCAAAGCAGATTCACGCGTGTTAAACGCCAGGCAGGATGGTTTTAGGGCTACATTAACAGGTTGGGGCGGCGTCAACGTAGTTAAGCGTTGCCTCACCTGGAATCTGGTTCGCGTTCCTGCTTACTGCACCACAGCCTGGTTTAATTCCACCGTCAATCTCTTAATCGTCGTTGTTGAGCTCCTCTTGCTCCTCTGTTGGACTTACAAATGCCCACAAACACCGGACACCACCACTTGCAGATCACTTTCGCTCCGCTTTTCGCTGAGATTAGTGGTTTTAAGCGGTTTGTAGCACTGGTCACACTGGTCCGCAGCAACTCCTCCTCTGAAATTTTTAAAGGGCCAGAAGTTGGTCCTTGGACTGGACAACACCACTTGCACACCACTTTCGGAAATGGTACGACAGTGGTCTAAGTAAATCCTGAGATCAACTAGACATTGTCTGAACCTGATAAAATACATTTGCTGAATTTAATCACAAGAGTATTATATCACTGAATATTTGGCACTAGTTGGATGCCAATAAGCACAGCTTTGTTTAACACAAAGTATTGGAACATCCTGGCAAAATCTTATTGGTGGGTGGCACGTAATGAAAAATACAGGAGTCTGGGAAGGTACGCCAAGCAATTACAGAACGTTTAAGGCACATAGAATCCCCCAATAAGTCATGGCCTGAGGGATACAAAGAGTATTAAAGATCAGTTAAAAAAATGTAATAAAGGTAGCCAGAGGTGGAACATCCTGGCAAGAGTAAAATGATTTCATCTAGAGGCTGCTTATGATCAGCAGAAATAGGATGATGAAAGAAAGCATTATGTGAGCAAGGAATATATGTTAAGGGGGAAAGTTAAATGGGCATGCAATAAATTACACAATTATGATTCCACTTTAAACGGTTGATATCATTTAAATCTGCCAGATCATTCAAATGTACAATTGAGGGGAGCAAAAAACGACAGCGGTCTCAAAGATCATTTTCTCCTTTGAGGCAAGAACTGGCTACTCATCCTTCCCTGAACTTAAGGATCCAGAAAAGAATGAAACACAACTAGTATCTTCATTTACTTAAAATACACATTACAGAGAATCCAAGATGGCCGCTGGTGAGTAAGGACGTGTGGTCCTTAGCTCCGCTCCGGGATGAAAAGAAATCAAGCCTACCTTCTCTGTTTGGAGCTGGGCTGGGCACCAGAGAGGAACACTAAGGTTTGCGTGCAACACTGGAGACCTAAATTGGAGGTTACCCCCCTCTCCTTCTGAGTGACGGGAAGATCCCGCCGTTTGGGTGAAAGTGGGTGTTGCCTCTATACGCGGCTGGTGGAAGACCCGATTAAGGTGGAAGTCGAGCGCTGGGAAGAATATCAGGATATAAGGAGCAACGAAACACGAGAAGGCAGTCTTGACATATGGTCGCTGGGTGATGAGGGACAGTGCCCTAAACGTAACGTGGCTGGGACAGACTCTCCAGTGAGGTTGATAGCGAAAGGGGGTCATACCAAGCCAGCAGCCATGGCTGTACTCAGAGATTGCTTCAGGATGGAACACAGTGGATAAACAGCAGCAGGAGGTGAAGGGGCAAGAAACGGCCCATGATAGCTCCTGGGAAAAGAAGAAAGTAACTGTTCAAGATACGCGTTATACCCAAGGGGACATGCATTGCCACTCCATGAAGGCCGCCTGCAAATAAGGTAGAGAAGCCCTTTCCTCCACACTGGGCCGAAATTATAGCAGGCTGCGTATTAGTGTGTTTGGGGCCAACCAGGATGCTGGGCATGGGTGGTAATTGGGATAGGTGCAAGGGAATGCACGGCGCGCCTGATTGAGGTGGTGTTGGCTGCAGAAGGTGAGGAGCTGAAGATGGAGTAAGGAGAAAGACAGCCCTGGATGGGTGTGAAGCAACAGGCGCCCACCGTTATTGAGAGTGTTGGAGACAATGAAGGCACATCTCTATGACGATAAGAAGGGATCTTGAGGACAGTGCAGCCCCGGGAAGAAATTTAGTGATTGTAGTGAATACCTCCCCTTGTTGATTCGGAAGCAGTACTAAGATTGGGGGATCAGGAGCTAAGCCCAGGGGCCTGTGATTTTAACAGAGAGTTGAAAACGTCCTGCGAAGAGTGAGGTGCAGACGTTAGGTGTATTAGCACGATGGGGGGCTCAATTAATGTATGCTGAGGATAATGGTGAAAGGATTTTAGTGGCTGGAAGTGGGAAGGGGTGGAGGACTTGCTACGACGCACAAGCCTACGGGGACAGAGTGCTTCCATAACTGTAGCCAGTCAAGAGATCAAGCGACTGGTAAGTGCTGTCAGCAGTGGAGCATAAAATGACGCAGATTTGCCCCAGATAGGTGTAAGCAGCACCTCCCTCCAAATAAGGCTACAACTGAAGGCAAGCTGGGCAAGTTTAATGGAAATATATGTGGATACAAAAGTGGAAAGATTACGCTAAATTGAGATAAAATTGTAAATCCAATAGAATCAGAGGGAACCAGCAGAGACGGACACCACAAATACAATTAGCGTGAGTGGACTATCTGACAAATCCTAATGCCAAAATCTAAAAAAAAGGGTACCCAGGCTAAAAGGATGCAACCTCATGCTGAACAAGAAGGAAACAAAGTGGAGATACGAGTACAGGACTCAATAAGAAAGACATAGCAGGTGGGGAGAAAAGGGATACCTCGGAAATCTTGTGAAATGGCGTTCAGCAAAGAGGACTTAAAGAATGCCTAAGAGAGAGGGAAGGGAGACTTGCAGAGAACTTTCACCAACAATTTACGACGTTACGTGAAGAATTGAGCTCCTCTTTGATGGTAGTTAAGTGGGAAATGAAAGGGCTGGGTGAAAGAGTCAATGCAGCTGCTCCATTAATGGCCTCCGTGCGAAGCCCGCTATTATAACAGCTATGACACTTCTATGACACTGCTCCAAAGATGAACCCAGCCAAGTGAGGGACCTTTGAGGATCGGAATGTCTGGGACACGAATGGCGGCAGATTGAGCCACCAATGTGCTCCTGTTTATGCGATAACGGCTTATCTCTAACACGCTCAGCCTCAGCGTACTGCAAGATGGCAGACATGCATCACGGGAAAGGAACAGGGAGCAACTCGATCCTGAGCTCAGCCATCTCTGCTTAAGGGAGTCCTGGGGGGGCTCCTGCTCCCCACCGCCGAACCATCTGGCCAGCTATCATCGTGACCGTACCAGAACACGTACTGCACCAGCTGAGGACCCTGTGGGTGAGGAATTGTTGTTGCTCCGGCCCATGGGCAGGATCCTTGGGAGAAGCAGAGACTGCTGGCTCATAGTGCACCTCTGCGCATTAGCCCATCATCAAGGTCTGTACCTCCCGTCTGCCATCTCCGACCCCAACGGGCCTCCAGCTCCAGCAGCAGCTCTCTTTTAGTGGCCGAGATATGAATGGACCTGCAGACACTGCGGGCACAGGCAGAGACTCCCCCACCCCCTGCACCCCGTAACACAAGAACACAGAAGTGTTTGCCCCTGCATTCAAGAGAGGCCTACTAGCTGGATCTTGCCTCTCCGGACCGCCCACGAGAGCAGCACCCTGCCGGACAGCCAGCCCTTGGAGCGGCCTTCACCAGCCGGAAGCCAACGCAGACCCTGCAGTGTATCATCGACTGGGGCCATTGTATTACGAGATCCTCATGCGCTGATACACGCAACCACAAGAGAATTCAGGCCTCCAATGCTACTCAAAGGTATACTCCCTGCACCCTGGTCATCCTAAGCAATAACGATTAACTCATCTACCCAGCTGGTTCACTCCAGTCACCTAGCTCCTCGCCCAGCCAACCCTTTCTAATAAGAAGGACGGCTTGGATCCCTTGAAGCCCCCTACCCAACCTTCTCTGCTGCAATAAACCAACTGGCCTACACCGGGCTGAGCTATCCGTCACACTAACTTAGCGGTTGCCCTCACTGCCTCTGAGACAGATACAGTGGCCCACCTAAAGTGGTCTCCAAGCACCTTGAACGGAGGACAACCCCCACATACTACAGCACAGCGCTCCTATAGAACATCTTAGGACACGTTCACTCCCGCTAATCAATAAACGTAACAGCCCCTCCCTTACACCTCAGAGGGCCCGCAGCCCCACTACAATAAGGAAGGCACAACACCCCCTAGGTGGAGGTGACTTGAGGCCAAGGGGCCAGCACTCCTCTCAGCTTTGCTTTGGCTTGTTTCCAGCGACCCACGTCGGTGTGGCCAAGAGGGCGACCCGATCTCTCTCCAGAAGACCTCTCCTTCTCCCGAGTGCCTCATCCCAAAGGGAGCAAAGGGAGACATCCCAAGTTCTAGCAGCAATGGCCAAACATCTCAAGTCCTCGAAAAGTGCGGACATCACTACCATGCTGTTCCCGTCCAACCAGGGGGCTTCTGGTTGGAAGGATATGTTAAAACCCCAGTTGCACTATGATAATAGGATAACAAAACCTCTAAATGGCGACTGGACCACACCCGGCTCGGACCCCGCAACCATGAAACACTGACGCTCCAGGGACTCCACCACCTCACCAAATACTGCAGTTTACCTCGTTGAACCTTAGAGGTCTGAACTCCCCCTCCAAACGGAAATCAGCACTGAAACGGCTTCAAGATATGGAAAGCTTATGGACTTCTTACAAGACACTTACCTAATGCATGCGGATTTCACACACCTTTGCAATAGAAATGTCCTGCTCCAATACATGGCCTGTAATGGAACTAAGAAAGAGGGCACAGCCATCCTCTTTGCTAGGAATTTGCGACCACAGTTACTAGAAACACTAATGTGCCCAGAGGGCCGCTATACAGCAGTCAAAGGCTTTATATTGGGACAACGTTACTCCCTTGTCTCGATTTACGCCCCCAATGAAGGACAGGAGACATTCTACGAAGCACTTGGCGAAGCCCTCCTCCCCTTTGTTGAAGGCCGAATCATCATAGGAGGAGACTTCAATGGGATCCCAGACCCCGCATGGGATATATCACACCCCAGCCCCCAGAGACTCGAAGCTGGCCACAGGCCTTCTTCAGCTGTTTCGAACCCTGGGGGTAGTGAACACGTGGAGAGTGCTTCACCCCGGCAAAAAGGACGTCTCTTTCTTCTCACATGTGCATAAGACCTTCTCCCAAATTGATCTCTTACTAACCTCCCCACAAATCCTTGCCTTTGTTGACGATGTGACCATAGGAATGAAGGTGCTCTCTGACCATGCTCCAGTTACACTGATCCTCCCAGCCCATGACCCTGATCCACCCTCTCGGCGCTGCTGGAACCTATATTACACCATCTTGCATGAAATGCCATTCAGAGATTCCATAGCCACAGTGATCAAAAACTTTTTCTGGGAAAACCCGACTGAAGACACCTCCCCAGCTAACACATGGGAGGCTATGAAAGCAGTTGTGCGGGGGGAACCAATCGCACATGGGGCAGCATATCATAAGCGCAAACGACAAACCTGTATGGTACTCAAGGAAAAGGTCTAGAAAGCCAAAGCTCTTCATAAACGCAAAGGCTGGTCCACGAGGACCCAAAGCACCCTACAAACGGCCCGTAGGAAGTTGGAGGCTCATTATGCAGAGGAAACAGCGCACTTACTGGCTAAATCCAAACAGGGCTACTATGCGAGGAACAACAAAGCGAATAGACTCCTGGAGGAGAAATTGGCTAAGGCATAGAGGAAGCACGATATAGTGGGCCTCTGCGACGCCCAGGGCAAGATCCAGTATGCAGAGCAAGATAAACTACGGCTGGCAGCAGCCCATCGTTTCGAGACGATGTCGGCGTCGCCCCGGGTCAAAACAGAACAAGAGATGTACCTTCAGGGAGCCACTCTCGCACAACCCGAGGATCCCGACAAAGAGGATCTGGACGCCCCAATCCCAGGTGAGGAGGTCGAGGCAGCCATTAAGTCCCTCAACTCACAGCTCCAGGCACAGATGGGTTCACAACGAGATTTTACAAAGTGTTTTGCCCCCAACTAGTAGCCCTGTTGACAGCTCTCTTCAATTAATTTGGCGTCTCGGGATCAGTCAATCTGTCAATGCAAGAATCTATAACCATCCTTTTGCTTAAACCCGGCAAAGACCCGAGTGAAAATAGCTCCTATAGGCCCATCTCCTTGCTAAACATCGATGCCAACATCTATTCAAAAATCTTAGCAAATCGCTTAGCGAATGTCCTACCCAATTTAATAGAGACTGATCAAACGGGCTTCATAAGGCATAGGACAACTGGGGATAACATACGTAGAGCCCTGAATCTAGTGGATATCGCAGCCAAAGACTCGCATAAATTGCCATTGTTGGCTCTGGACGCTTCCAAGGCCTTTGACAAAGTAGACTGGGCCTTCCTACAACTCACTCTAAAAGCCTTTTGTTTCGGCCCGAACTTCAGGAAACTCGTCCTGGTGAACAATCAATCTCACAAGACTCTCCTCCGAGTCAACTCCAATCTGTCCGATCCAATCCCCGTAACCTGTGTGATCAGACAGGGTTGTCCCCTGTCCCCTCTTCTATTTGCTCTGGTAATGGAGCCCTTCGCCCAGCAGTTTCGGTTGGACCAGGGCATCATAGGCCTACCCATTTGGGCATAAGATTTCACTCTATGCTGATGATGTGCTGCTATCCATAACAAACATTCACCCCTCCCTAACGTCAGCCCTTAAAGAGCTCGACAGATTTGGGAGGGTGGTAGGTTTTGCCATCAATTTCGGGAAATCTGCGGCCTTGGGGGTGGGCCTGGATCAGGGGGAAAAGGAGATCATAGATCCCCTATGCCCGATCCAATGGAGAGAGAAATCTATCTCCTAACTGGGGGTCCACATCCCGGCCCATCCTAGAGACGTATACCTTTTGAGCTTCCCTCCGAATTTAAAGAGCTAGAGAGAGATCTCTCACAATGGTCCTCACAAGAGATCTTGCTCATTGGGCGTATCACTGCCTCTAAGATGAACCTCCTTCCACAATTCTTATATGCCTTTTTCTCCATCCCTACAACGATCCCACTGTCTCCCCTCCTACGTATGCAGAGAAAAATGCTTTGGTTTATCTGGAAAGGTAGGAAGGCAAAGATCTCCCAAAAGTCCATGATGGGCAGTTCTAGATTGGGAGGCCTGGGGGTCCCCAACATGCGTAGATACCAAGTAGCATCACAACTGGTGAATGTGCGGGCGTCGATCATAACCTCTGGATGACCAAAATGGGTAGAGCTAGAGCAATCCCGCATCACCCTTCCCCTTCACTTTCTTCCACACGTCCCATCTCCACTAAGCCGAACCTGGGCCGGGATCTTGGCCTCCACTAAACACACCCTTAAAACATGGGACTGGGCATTAAAACATAAAGGCATCCCACGTGGCTTGGGTCCTTCCTCCATGATCTTCCATAACCCAGCCTCATCGCCTGGGTCTCAACCGCTGAACTTCAAAAATTGGATGGCGGTGGGCCTTGAATCCCTGGGACAACTCTACGAGAATGACCAACCCCACTCCTTTGAAACAGACAGGTTCTCTTATGCACAACTTCGACAGTGGTGCTCCCATCCCCAAACTCAGCAGGCAGCAATACATGCCCCGGCCCCTCCTGAGCTTACCCTGAAGGATCTGCCACTTCGAAGAAAAATCTCCACACTTTACAAACTGTTACAGGAGGATATGCGCACCACAAGAGCCCCCTACATGGCACAATCAGAGACAGACCTAGGGCACCCTCTGGAAAACCAAAAGTGGGTGGACATATGGTCTAGAACTCATTCCTCCTCCTTCTGTATCACGAACCGGGAATGTGCCCATAAACTGCTTCTGAGATGGTACTAGCCATCACTATGCCTGCATCACTTTAAAGGGCCCCTTGACCCCCCCAATGCTCGTGCCAGTGTAGACAGCCAGGGTCATACTTTCATATGTGGTTTTCGTGCCCAACCGTAAAATCTTTCTGGGACCAGTGCATTTCTACTACAGAGGATATTACCCAGGTGGTGATCCCCAGGGAGCCAGAAACGTTCCTGCTAGGCGCCCCAGCACCAGGGGCTTACCCGAGATCCGGGAGAACAGCCAAACTCCTAACACAGCTCCTACTGGCCGGGAAAATTACAATAGCCCGTACCTTGAAGACTGCCAAGGGCCCCTCAATGACTCTTTGGTGGATCGAAATTGGGATATTTGGGTCGCAGAAAAAGTTACGGCAGCCAAGGCGAGCCTTTTACACCATTTGCAGACATTTGGGCTCCAATCCTTGACTATGACCCACAAACCCCAGACAGCTCAATGGGAACTACACTCGGGCAGCAAGCTACTCATGGATGTACCTGCTCTATCGGGCCAGGAGAAGAGTTGAGCTGGAGACGGGCAGAAGGGGTAATGTGGAGGAGGAGAGAGCTTTGGGGTTTCAAGATCATTCTTGCTCTGTCTCACGCACTTGGAATTGGGGTCATTCTATGTTTCATATAAGGCTGTATTGTTTTCACCTGTGCAACCGGTTTAAAATAAACATGTTAAAAAAAGATTTTTTTAAAAGAAAGAGTAGATTTCACTGAGCAAGGTCTGGCAGAGACATCAGAGGAGGTCCGACAGAATAGTGAACTTTTAGAACAACTGGCGAGAGTCTCATACAACTTAGAAATGCAAGCTGAAGATTTGGAGAACTGCTCAAGGAGGTCTAATATTTGGATCAAAGTTTTAAGTGAGACAATCTCAGACACTGGTTTAAAAACTACGGTTCAACCATGTTTTGGGAATTTAGTGACTAATGTCCTGCCGGATGATATAGGGATTGATCGGGTCCATAGAGTAGGTCCGAGCAGGAGAGAACCCGGCGCTAGACCCAGAGACATCTTGGTGCAGTAACCTTGTATGCTCTGAAAGAGTAGTTTACAGGCAGCAAGAGCAGAAGGAGAGGATGCAAATTCAATTGTATCAAGACTTGGCGTTGGTGACACTTCAGAAGTGAAGAGACATGAGCCAAGCAGCACGTTCTTTGGTGACAAAACAGATCTTGAATAAATGGACTTTTCCATTTTGTGAAAACACATCCATTTGTGTTGGCCTAAGCTAACTCATTTAAAGCATTAGAAACTCACGTTCAAACTACATTTTCTTATTTTGCTTACTGGATGGGTTTTAATTTTACATGCGAAAAAATGATTGCAGCATGAAAAGCTGACAGACGTGTCTCTGAGAAGAAAGGAATGCTTAGCTAAATGTTTTTGTCAGCCTGGAGAGCCTTGAACAGGCTTGCACAAACACAGAAAACAGATCTTTTTTTGGCTTCCTGGCTCCTGCTTTCCAGAAGCTAATTTACGTGCAAATGTTTTGAAAACAGAATGTGCTTTGCACTTTCTGAAAATACAGAATAAAGCAGAATAAAGCAAATTACAGAGCCGAAATGCAGAATTACCTTTTGGGCAGAGACCACCCTAAATAAAGATATGCAATGAAGGTCTCCCTCTCCCTTGCTCTAGGAACAGCGTGAACTGCGCTGCCCTGGAAATCTGTAAATTGTACAGACATGACGTGGGGTGAAGTTCCCTGTGTTTTCGGGGGAAAAGGCATACGTAGGTTGTAAATTATTTGTAATGCAACAACCAAAATGATTTCTAAAATGTACTTAAGGCTGACTGGCCGCCATATAAATGTCTCGATTTCTCTATGACTGCCCTCAGTTCTAGACGAACCTGAGATCGCTTAAGCATAATAAACTCTTGTTATATATTTGTTTGCTTGACTGGTGTTCTTCATTTATCTGTAGTTACTCATATTTGAAACTAACAAATGGCGCCCAACGTTGGGCTATCTCCCGATGACGACCCATTGCTTTGCAAGGATGGAGTGGACGGACTGAGACCAGTGAGTATCGATGGCCCCTGCATTTAGGAGAGGCTGTTCCTCGCAGTTCTGCTACTTATGATCTCTGTTTGCTGCCTTTCCCAGAGGTCATCACACTGAGATTCCCGGACCGATGCAGCGACTGTGATTCGCTTTTTTGGGAGACCACCAGGCATGAAGGGGTTTGATTGGATTGATGGGGGATGATTTTGATCAGGTGAGTTTGTTTCAAACTGAAATTGTTTGGATATTTGTTTGGTTCAAATACTTTGCGCAAAATATTTACCAGGTAGTAATCATTGTTTTTGATAATAATGCCTGGGTTCAGTAAATTGTCGACTTGTTGGGCAACGCTTTGTTGTAAGAGAAGACAGCAGAATGACTTAGAACATGGTCAGACGGACCGCCGGAAGGGTCACCTACATATGAGATTTACATAAAGTTTGGATTATGAGCTATAGTGTTTAGCAGTATTTGGCACCACCAGACCAGACATGAAGCGGAACTTCAGTGGCCCGCACTGGGAAGTTTTAAAATGTCTAGAATTTAGTACCTTGAGTAAGTATTATTGAGGAAGAAAGCGAAGCCGGTGGCGTTTGACGCAATTAGGGAATGGCGCAAAGAAGCTACACAACGCCTCAAAAGTAGGGAGAAATTTGCATGCAGACATATTACCCAAGCTGAAAAGGATTTAGCACACGGCGACAGAAACAAGAAGAGCCATTAACCTCATTATTGTCAAGGACGAGCTATCTCGTCCTTGGGATTCCCTCCCTGTTGCCAAGGACGAGATAGCTCGTCCTTTTTGGCACTTTGTTTTGTGTGATCCCTGCTTTGCAGGGACGACACAAAACTGTAATCCAACCCCCGAGCTATGTGAGGGGGGAGGTCCCCCCTCACTGCCAGGGGGCTGGATGTTAGGCAGAAACCTGTGCAGTTCCCTTAGGGACCACAGCAAAAGGCTTAGGACTACAGGTGTTGGCACTAAATCCAATTGGTAGCAGTCTGTACCGCCCAGATTTACCTGGTAGCTGTGGCTGAGCAGCCAGACGTCTCTCACGAAGAGTTAGACAGTATATAGAGTATACAAAATAGGTACAGAGATACAGTAGCACAAGCAAACACTGACCAGAGCTTGGGTATAAAAGTATATAATTATTTATTTGAAACACACTTGTAAAATACACTAACACTAAAATGGCAAGCAAGTTCAAACACAGTCACTTTCAATATATATACATCCCTGATTACTTATTGAACAAGTCTTAGTTAAAACACCACTTATTTGCAGACAGAGGTGAGCGATTAACCTAAGATGGCACTCCAATAAGTTAGTTAAAAAGGGAGGGAAAAGGTAGAATTAGGAAAGCACAATACCAGCACGTTTTAAAAGAACCACAGCAAGTCAGAAAAAGGCAGAGTCTACTGTTAGAGCAAGAAAGTTCATAGGCCAGGCCCACTCTTGGAGAAAGCAAGGCGGAATGTGTTCAAGATCACACAGTTGAATAATACTTTAAAACGTCTTTGCAGATAGTTCAAAAAGGTTTGGATCAGTTCAGAAAAAGTTAGTTAGCAGGTCCCAAGTCACCCCAGAATAGAAAGTCAAGGATTTACGGGACACCTTGAACAGTCTGTTGCAAGGGAGACCAAGCGGGACACAGTACCTGAAATGGTGAGAAAGCTCCAACGGGGGAAGTTGTTCCTGGCAGCGGTTGCAAGTCAGTGCTTCGTCCAGGGGAAGAGAAGATCTCGACGTGGAGGAAAGCTGGAGGTCGTTGCACTGCCAGGGAAGAAACCAGCCGCAGAGTTTCCCGGTTAAAAGGTACTACCCTTTTATTCGCGGTAGTGGTGAAGCGTGGCTATCCGGCCGCCGGTGCTTGACACGGGCGATTCGACTACGAGACGATCCAGGAAAGCGAAAAGAGGGCGAACTGGTTATCCCCACCAGTTCAGAGGAAGAAGACTCTCCGGGATGAAGATCTTCTCTGTCGTCGGGAAGTGGTGAGGCGGTTCAGCAGGGCTCCACCGGTGGTGTCGTTGTTGCAGGTCGGCTCAGCTTCTCCCTCTTTGGATTCTTTAGGTCCTGTGGCGACTTCTGAAGTTCCAGTCCCCAAAGCCCTGCTTTTATAAAGAAACAGGGCTGTACTGGCCCACCGGGAAACCGGGACTTTCCCCGGTAGGCCTCGGGGAATAGGGCCTCTTTTCTAGCTTGTTGTGACGTCCTGGTCTTTGGAGAAGGATACATGACGAACTAACATCTAGGTCAGCCTGGGTAGTTCGCTAACACACTGGCTTTGGCTGGTGCATTTCTTTTCTTCTGCCAGTGCCGGGCTTGCTGCGTGCCTGCGCATTTGTGAGGGGTACAGCCCGGAAAACAACAAACCGCACGTGCCCCTGCTGCAGCCACAGGCTGTCTGCGCTCACATCACATGATGTGGACATTGCGCAGGAGCAGAGCACAGCCCGGGCGACAGTGCTGACCCTGTCTCTGTTAGTGCTCAGACGAGGCGAGCAGAGTATTTTGGACTATACATTTAGAGGCTCTGCTATTGCCAGGTCGGCTGCCTGCACGCTGATGTTCTAATAGAAGGATAAAACATTACCTGGGTGCCACTGGATTTATGTAGAGGGCTGGTGCAATGATAGGAAGGAGGAATGACAGTCAGTTTGTGGAAGGAGCCCAGTGCCAGTATTTAAAAAATGGAGATGGGGCAATAGCAGTCTGCACTGTGCCTTGCATAATTGTGCACAGTGCCCATTACTTAATAAAATGCCAGACTAGTTGCAGGGCGCAGCATGTTAGGTTTATATTTGCCTAATTAGGAGGCGCATAAGGCTCGGGGGTAGGTCAGTGGCCATTAACAGGCATAGATTGGCAACACTGATCAGTGCCGGAGCCCTGCATATTTGAGCCTGATTCACAAGCGTTTTATAATGGTGTACTCCCAGTAGAAAATGCACTGTGAATCGGCCCAATTTTTTTTAAAACAACAGTTATGGTACTATATGTAAGTAAGCCAGGAAGGCCTACTTTAGTGAGCATGCTACTAGATTTATGAAGTGAACATGTTTATTGAGACAGGTTACTTTTTTTGTTTTATTGGTTCTTTCTGACTGGGCCAACAGCTGTCACTTTCTGTAAAAAAGTGGCCTTCAATAGCATGCTCAAAGTAAAAGACTGCACTTTTCTTGTGTCGATTGATGTGCCCCTGTTTTTGCCCCTCTCTGTATATGCTGTAGGCGCAGTCTCCGGGCAAACAGTTACCCTAATTACCATACAAATAATCTTACAGTAATTATGGAAACGCAAACGAAGCGCACATTCTTTGACTCAGGAAAATTGCTGCAAAAAGGTGCGCACTTCAGGGGAAAAAGCATTTGCAAAATGAGCCACAACAAGTTGCTGGGCAATCGTGGTAGGGTGGAGGGGTGAGTATTTGCCATTTGCCATTCTTCTGGGTGAAGACGGTGATAGAATTTAACTAAAATTAAAACATCTTCTAGCCGCACCCACGTTGTCTGCCTAGAAGCAGGTGTTTGACCTCAGGGCCAGGCCACTATCTTCCCCATCTAATTTAAAATGAGGGACCCAGCAGAATGGGTTACATTTTATTCGGTGACCCCCCCCCCCCCAATTCAATCTGTGGTATGGGCTTATATTAGTGCCAGTGCTCGATTTGTAAGAATTCCATGATCATTTTGTCTTCTGCGATTTCCCAAGGCACACCATTTTAACAATGGTTAATTGACAATTACTTCACATAATCGTTGAGGCCCCCTACAATGTTTTTTATGCGCATTTTGCGCATTGTGATCAGTTTAGACCCAGTTGGGGGCCTGTGAGACATTTATTCTCATTGAGTATTATTTTCGGGTGACATGTGTAATATCCTGAGAGATTAATGCTGGTGGGAAGTGTGCCCCTCCGGGACCATTAATACTAGGGGGACATGCTTCTCTGAACCACTTTTTCAGGTGAGTCTCTGGGTAATATGGGACGTGGGCCCCTGGAACGCCCAATGTTCTCATAATGGTGGCTTGCGGGGATGAGCCCCAGTTATGCACCTGTGGCAGCGGTTTTAATGCTTCTCGTCTCTTCTTACTTGCTTACAGCGGGTTTTAGTTACTCTGATTAGGGCATCTCCTGTGCACAACTGGCTCTGGTCGGTCTGGGTTAGGGCCCGAGCAACAAACAGAAAGTGGCCCACAGTCGCAAAATGCAATTCCTCTTGTGACAGAGTGTTCCTGTAGTACCTGTTTAGGGAGCTTGTGGTAAACGGTCTTGCAAATTATGCATTTTAAGAAATATTGTCAATGACGCTAGTGTTACTAGTGTAAACCACTTGCTGGCACACACGAGCATGATTGACCTTCACTTCCGGCATTGCCCTATAGGCCTGTCTGAGATTGGCAGTGTATGTGTCTGCTGGTGTTGGTTGCCCTCTCCGAAAGCAAGTGCAATATCAACCTATGGTTGCTGGGCCTGGTTCCCAAAGCGTTTTCAATTCTTTGTGAAACAGGCCCATCATGTCCACATGCAGTGAAAGTTCCCCCCGGATCCGAGCCATCTTCTCTTCTCCTCCTGCCTCTCGCACTGCCCACGTGTGCTTACCTCCACTATGAGTGCTAGATGGATGCCCTGGACGACAGTATGCCGATCTAAACCAATGATGTTAAGATGCGCATGTTTGTGAAGTGTGCCTCTCTTCTCCGGGACTTGAGATGTGGATGCATGTTGGGATTCCTGGGGTGTGGGAGATCGTGTCAGGTTTTTGACCATGCATTGATGGCACTAGGGCTTGTATAGTGCGCTTTGGGTTATTGTTAGTGTGGAGGCAAGGGAGAAGATTGTAGGGTGTGCAGCAGTATGTGGGGTATTAGTGGTATGCAGCAGATGGTTGTGGGGTGTCGTTCGTGAGGGGGTGTTTGTGGTATTGGGAAAGTAGACAGGTCAAGAAGGATGTCTGGCAATATGTATGACAAGGAGGTGGACAAAGAGGAAATGTGTATAGGAAAGTGTGTAGCTATTGTGTGGGATTGGTGGCATGGGAGTGGAGTACACGTGCAGCGGTAGGAATTCAGTGGCAGTCTTTGAGGGGGTTCAAGATGACTTTTGCAAGGGACAACTTGAAAGATGCTGGAGAACGTATTCAGTGCATGGAGCAATATTATGGGTGGTGTGGAAGCAAGGTAACGTGTAAGGGGGCATGTGTGGTGTGTGGGATATCTGCGGCGCAGGAGCAGGAGGGAAGCATGGTTGAAGGTGTATAGCGCTTGGGAGAATTTATGTGATAGAGGAGCTGGGGAGAGGTGTACAGTGTTATTTAAAACATTACTTTTTAATCCATATATGTTTAAAACATGATATGGCATTTGTAACGCGCCTATACACAAGTGTTTCAAGGCGCGACAAGGAAAGGAAGGGGGAACAGAGGGAGGAGAGAGACAATGATCTTACTAGGCCAAGTGACATTGAGATCCCGCAAGTGCAGCGGAGGGGGGAGTGGACAAGTGCCAGGGGAAAAGGCAGGGGGCAGTGCTGTACATGGGATTAAAACAATAACAAAAAGTGCGGCCAGCAGGTGGCAGGTGCAAGGGTAAGTGCAGACAGCAGGTGTCCAAAAGTGCAGGTAGGGGACTGTAGGTTTACAGATACAGACCTAAGTGCAACGGTTGCCAGGAGGCAGTGCGGGTGTGAAACTGGGCGGACAGGGACCTGGGCCCAAAATCAGAGGGTATCCATTGACCAGTGCAGTATCAGACAGGAAATCAGCAGGGGAGAGGAATGCCTAATTTTGACTAATTGTATTCAACATTTTCTTAGGGGATACTCCCAATCCCCTCATAGAAGGGTTGAGCTCACATGCTGTGCTCGCTCATTCAGTGAAATAAGGGGCCACTTAGGAAAAAAAATTCCAGGGCCACTTTTGGTTCCCAGTCCAGCCCTGTAAAGAAAACCCCCATTCATCAGTCCTAGCTGTCACTCAAACATGCTAAGTGGTGAGCCGGGCGGCTCACCACTGGGCCAATCACACAAGAGTGCGACTTGAGTTGCCGAGGCAACTCAGTCCAGGGTGCCTAAACCCCCCTCCCACACATCCTGTAGACCCAGACAGAGTGGCACCACTTTTGGAGGCTTCTGTGCAGAAGCCCGCCAAAAGTGGAACAAAGGGCTCGACTTGGGTTGGAGTTACAGAGGCGAACACACATGCCATTTTAAAACCGAGTCCTGGCAAAAAGACCCAACCGGGGAATAAATATTAAATAAATAACCCAGCGGTATCTTTAACATTGCACCAAAAAAGTGGTGCGTTTAAAATGAATGGGAAAATCCCATAGGAAATATTCTGGTGGAATATTTTGCGTGGTAACCACTGCCACCAGCCAGAAACTCGACGAGGGGGACTGCACAGTGCCCCCTCGAAAAACAGACCCAGAGGCAATCTAATTACCCCTACCAGTACTTCCACAATATGATGGTTTGTACTGGTTCTGTTCAAAATTTAAGACTAGTAAAGTCAATGGTGACTTTGCATGCCCTGGGAGACAGTAGTCAGTCCCAGGGTATGGAGTCTATGTTTGGGGGTCACTATGACATCCCTGTGTTACTGCACCGTGGGTGCTGTGTAACACACTTACCAAAAATACATGAGACCCTATGGAGTAAAAGACCCCATAGCCCATAAAACACATTACAAAGTCAAAGGATATCTCAAATCATGTCTAAGAGTGGGGAAAAAAAGAGTTTCACTCTTAGCAGGAGAAAAAAAATAAACCCCAAAAATCCAGCAAAGCTGCTGGGGACTCACTAGGTTTGGGAAATTAGCCTTAACAGAGAATTCTCCCTAACACTGGATTACCTTCAGTTTCATGTTGGCGTGCGTAATGCACGTCAGCGTGAAACAAAGTAATTTTCACCGCAGCAGCCATTTCGGGCTGCTGCAGTGAAAATATAAGGTGAGTGTTCACCTTTCTCCCCCTCGATCTCCGGTTGTATTTCAAGCCAGAGATCGGGGAGGTGTCGTTGGAAAGGGGATATCCTCCCCTTTCTAACGACACCCTGTGTGACAGCATTGCTGCCCGCGGGTCGGGCGCAGGGCGCTCGATGCGCGGGCTGCAGTGCCACTAGACACCAGGGAAATGTTTGTGACGTGGGGGAGGGGGACTGCTTACAGTAAGCAGATCTCGCCCCGCCCCAGGGCCCCCAAAGTATGGGGGCACATATATAATGACCCATGGGAGCAGACAGGTGACCATCTGCCCCCAGGGGTGGGGGCATAACAAAAAACAAAAAAAAGCAAAATCAAGAAAACCGTGATGGGAAGGGGGAGGGGGTTTGGGGGCCCTAGCCACCACAGATTTTGTCGGAAAGGGTGTCATTGGAAAGGGGAGACTCTCCCCTTTCCAATGACACCCTTTTTGACAGCATTGCCGCCCGTGGATTGGGCGCAGGGTGCTTGATGCGCGGGCAGCAATGCCCACTAGACACAGGGATGTCTTTGAATGCGGGGGGGGGGCTGCTTACAGTAAGCAGCCCTCGCCCCCCCAGCCCCCAAAGCATGGAGGCACATATGTGTACAACCCTGGGGACAGATGGCTGATCATCTGCCCCCAGGGAAGGGGGCAAAAAAATAAACAAAAAATAAACAGAAAGCAACAGGGATGGGGGTGGGGGGCCTGTGATTTCCCCCCCCCCTGAAATGGTGGTGGCACTCCCACACCAAGTGGAAAGGGGGGGCCACCCCTTGTAGCCCTCCCTGGGGGCAGATCTATGCCCCCAGGCAGGAGTACATGAGGTGGCACCCCATCCAATTGGGGGCTGGGGGGAGGGCCACCAGGAAATAGTGTGCAGGCCTCCCAAAGGATGGGTCCTGCAGGTTAGGGCCCTCCCTGGGAGCAGATGGCTGATCATTTCCCCCCAGGGAAGGGGGCAAAAAACAAAAAAAAAATAATAACACAAGGGAATTTTGGGTGGGACTGGGTGGGCCACTAGCCACCAGGGATATATTTGACAGAAAAGGGGGGTGGCCCTCTCCCCCTCACCCGAAGGGGAAATGGGAGCACCCCTTGTAGCCCTCCCTGGGGGCAGATATCTGCTCCTAGGAAGGGGCATCTGACCCCAGGGAGGGCTGAATGAGAAGCCCCCCCTGCATTTGGTGTGGGGGGGTAGAGGGTCAACCCCCCGTACATTAGAAAATGACCTGGCGGTGTAGGGTGCCCCTCAGCCCGCCCTAAAGTGTAGAGTACCTTTTCCATTTTTTTCTTTGTTTACGAAAGTTGCCTTGGCGCAGAGGGGCACATTGGTGTGCCAATCTGGCACCGGGGTGCCCAAACCTTACTGCCCCACCCACTGGAGGGCCTGTCCCACCATTTTTGGGGGCCCTCTTCCCCCCACCCAAATGGAGGGGGGTGTACCTCACGCAGCCGTTTGTATGAAGGCCTGCATGAGGTGCCCCCGCCACCCATTTGGGGTGCAGGGGGAGAGGGCCCCCAAAAATTGTGGGACAGGCCCCCCAGCGGGTGGGGCAGTAAGGTTTGGGCACCCCAGGGCTAGATTGGTACACCAATGTGCCCCTCTGCGCCAAGGCAACTTTCGAAAACAAAGAAAAAAATGGAAAATGGTGGAAGGCATTTTAGGGGGGCCTGTGGGGCACCCCAAAGGGACGGGGAATTGTCTAATGGGACGGGGTAGTGACCCCATCTCCCCCACCCGCAATGGAGTGGGTGCCATGTCCTGCAGCCCTCCCTGGGACCAGATATCTGCTCCTAGGAAGGGATGCCAGAGCCCAGGGAGGAGTGCAGGACAGCCCCCCCCAACTTATCTGCCCTTGGGGAGGGCTACATGAGATGGGCCACCCCTCCAATTGGGGTGGGGGTGGAGAGGTGCGCTCCTCTTCACATTAGAAAATTCCATGGCGGTGTAGGGGGCCCCTCCGCCCGCGCTAAAGGGCAGCCTGCCATTTTGAATTATTTTCTTTGTTTACTATACCTGCCTTGGCGCAGAGGGGCACATTGGTGTGCCAATCTGGTGCCAGGGTGCCCAAACCTTACTGCCCCACCCACTAGGGGGCCGGTCCCACCATTTTTGGGGGCCCTCTCCCCCCCACCTCAAATGGAGGGGGGTGTACCTCACGCAGCCATCTGTAGGAGGCCCAGGGAGGCCTGCATGAGGTGCCCCTGCCACCCATTTGGGGTGAGGGGGGAGAGGGCCACCAAAAATGGTGGAACAGGCCCCCCAGTGGGTGGGGCAGTAAGGTTTGCCTTCCCCCGGGGGCAGATTGGCACATCAATGTGCCTCTCTGCACCAAGGGCAGTTGGGTTACCAAAGGAAAAAAGTGAAAATGGTGGAATGCTTTTTAGGGGGGCTGTGGGGCACCCCAAAGGGTCTGTGAATTTTCTAATGGGATGGGGCGTTGACCCTCCCCCCCCCACCCACAACGGAGTGGGTGCCATGTCATGCAGCCCTCCCTGAGACCAGATATCTGCTCCTAGGAACGGACGCCTGAGCCCAGGGAGGAGTGCAGGACATCCCCACCCTTATCTGCCCCTGGCGAGGGCTACATGAGATGGTCCGCCCCTCCAATTTGGCCATGTGTGGATTCCCACGGGTGTCCTCTTTTGGGCAAAGCATGGGGTTCCCTGTTTTCCTTGCTGGCTTCGACACCCTAGGCCTAAATCTGTAGGTTGCCCACATGAACAAATTGGGCAGTGGCGAAAGGCTTGGGGTTCCCAGTGGGTTACCGTTTTTCTTTTGCGCCCCCTGTAGGTGCACCCACACATGTGAGGTACCGTTTTCATCGGGACACGTGTGGGGACGCGGGAAGGTAGGCCATGTGTTGTTGGAAGTGTGTTTCGGTGGGTGGCCAGAGCGAAATGTCTGAGAATTGTCTTCATTTCCAGCCAATTTCAGAGACATTTCCCTGTGTCCACTCACCGAAACACGTCGCCAACAACAGATGTCATACCTTCTCGCTTTCCCACAGATGTCCGGACGAAAAAGGTACCTCACATGTGTGGGTGCACCTACTGGGGGCGCAAAAGGGAAAGGGTAACCCGCTGGTAACCCCAAGCCTTTCGCCACAGCACAATTTGTTCATGTGGGAAACCCACAGATTTGGGCCTAGGGTGTTGAAGCCAGCAAGGAAAACAGGGATCCCCATGCATTTCCCAAAAGAGGACACCCGTGGGAATGCACAGAGGTCTGACTTGCGCGAAGCGGCCCAGAATTTATTACCCAGAACCCCATACAAAGTGAACATTGTGTTTTTTCCCCACCAAATATCACACTTTGTCGGGGATTGTGGCTGATAAAAACTGGGGCAATTATCGCAAGGCAGACCTCTGGATTCCCACGGGTGTCCTCTTTTGGGAAATGCATGGGGTTCCCCGTTTTCCTTGCTGGCTTCAACACCCTAGGCCCAAATCTGTAGGTTGCCCACATGAACAAATTGTGCTGTGGCGAAAGGCTTGGGGTTCCCAGTGGGTTACCCTTTTCCTTTTGCGCCCCCGGTAGGTTCACCCACACATGTGAGGTACCGTTTTCATCGGGACACGTGTGGGGACAGGGGAAGATAGGCCATCTGTTGTTGGCGGTGTGTTTCGGTGGGTGGCCAGAGCCAAATGTCTGAGAATTGTCTTTATTTCCAGCCAATTTCAGAGACATTTCCCTGAGTCCACCCACCGAAACACGTCGCCAACAACAGATGTCATACCTTCTCGCGTTCCCACAGGTGTCCTGACGAAAAAAGTATCTCACATGTGTGGGTGCACCTACTGGGTGTGCAAAAGGAAAAGGGTAACCCGCTGGTAACCCCAAGCCTTTCGTCACAGCACAATTTGTTCATGTGGGCAACCTACAGATTTGGGCCTAGGGTGTGGAAGCCAGCAAGGAAAACAGGGAACCCCATGCATTTCCCAAAAGAGGACACCCGTGGGAATGCACAGAGGTCTGACTTGTGCGAAGCGGCCCAGAATCTACTACCCAGAACCTCTGGCAAATTCCAAATTTGGGGGTAAAAACCGCAATTTCCAGACATTTCACTCTGCTCAACCACCGAAACACGCTGCCAACAACAGATGTCATACCTTCCCGCGTTCCCACAGGTGCCCCCAACGAAAATGGTACCTCACATGTGTGGGTTCACCAATTTAGCCGCAAAGGGAAAAGGCTAACCCACTGATAACCACAAAAGGGTTTAGGGAGATAACCTACAGATTTGGGCATAGGGTGTCCAAGCCACCAAGGAAAACAGGGAGCCCCATGCATTTCCCAAAAGAGGACACATGTGTGAATGCACAGAGGTCTAACCTGCGCAAAGCGGACCAGAATGTTTTACCCAGAACCCCCGACAAAGTGAAAAATGTGGGTTTTTTCGGCACATTTCAGACTTTGTCGGGGCTTCTTGGTAATAAATTCTGGGCCGATTTCCACAAATCATACCTCTGCGGATTCCCACGGGTGTCCTCTTTTCGGAAATGCATGGGGTTCCCCGTTTTCCTTGGTGGCTTGGACACCCGAGGCCCATATCTGTATGTTGTGCTTGCCTGGAGAAAGTGTAAAATTCAGGTGTTGAAACAGACTTGGGGTTACCTGCGTTTTAGGCTTTCCCCCTTGGTGTCCAGGTAGGTGCACCCACACATGTGAGGTACCATTTTCATCGGGACACCTGTGGGAACGCAGGAAGGTATAACATTTGTTGTGTTTGTGTGGTTTTCATAACGTTTTGACCCATTTGCTGGTGCCCTTTGTCACACAACCCTTTCATTTCCCAAATGTGACCTACATTTAGTCGCTGCTTTAGGCACCATACACTTTTGTAACCTGCACAAGTCACCTACCCTTGAAAAGGGCTGCCTGTGCTCTTTCAAAAAATGGATGCTTGCTGTTCCTCACCACATTGGTTTTCCCGATTTACACATGCTAATTGTGTCTGTTCAGGCCGTGAGCATAAACCTCCTGTGTACCATGGCTCAGTGTTTGGCTTGTGGTATTGTTTGTTTTGTAAAACACTACAAAAAATGTGCGCTTTCCTAACTGCAAGAGTCGGGGGAATGTAGCGGATCATTGCTTTTCTCAAAATTCATAGAAGCCATTGCCGTACCAAGCCAACCATGTCTATCACATACCTTTATTTTTGGGCAATTTCCTGCTTTACCCCCAATCTATGGCATTTTCCCCACCTAGTTTTTGCCTGACCTACGCAAATCACCCCTTCCTAAACTTGGAAGTTTGTCTACTTTTCAGAAATATATGCCTTTCTGTCCTCCAATTCGGCTTTCCTACCCTTTTCTTCCATTCCCTCCATGCATGTCGAATTGGCAAAAATGGCCAAAATCGCCTACCTCACAAAACAGTTGTAACCACATCAAAATATTTTTTTTTCGTTTCCACTCAACCTGTTCTTGAAAGCCAGGAAATTGGGGAATTCAGCACAGCAAACCATTTGTTCCTAGCTCTTACAAGTAAAAAACCACAGGCTTCTTTGTACATCATTTTATTGGCATTTTTTGAAAAAACACTACATTTTCGCCCTTTTTGCTTATTTTCTCTCACCCCCCTACAGCAACCTACGATTCCTGGGTGGCGTTACGACCACCTACATGTGGGGAAAAAAGGAGCCAAATTTGGCCGAGATATCTCATGTAACAAAAAAGTTACAAGGCACTGAATGGCCACATACCAAAATCACCAAAAAAGGCTTTGGCACTGGGGGGGAAATACCCATGGCAGTTAAAGGGTTAAGGGGAATGAAAAGAGTTAAAATTAGAAGTACAGAAAATATACCCATCGAAAAATGTGCATGCATCCGATGAATTAATAGACAAGCTGCTGAATGAAAGGCGAGCACAGCCTTCAGCACCTTCTCCCTAGTTTGCACCGCTGCCTGCTCCAGCAACACCACCACTACAAGTTCCAGACACACATTTTGATCCATGGCCTCTACCTCCTACCAAACAGGAGTTCTCAGCACTTGCCATCAGCAACCCCCTGACACTGCCAGTACCCCTCTTACGGGAAATACATGCTCCCTTACCACTCAGAGGCAAGGGCTTCTTAGCGCACTAACAAGGTAGTAAAAGTACACTTTGAATTGAAAGCAGAAGAATGTATGTTAAAAGGTGGGGGGGAGGGCTACTCTTAAATCTTTGCTCGACTTTTCTGAGGATGAGTGGAGACATTTATTAGAACATATGGGAGATGTACTTGCCCAGCTATAGATGAAACTCACTAATACAGCAGTACCCGCTGACTTACAGCGACTGAACTATTCAGTTTGCACCCTCACTACATTGGAAGGAGCACAACACCATGTGTCCAACTTATTTTCTTTTAAAATAGAATTAGATGACTTTTAGTCAATATTCTCCGAGCAGTCAAAAAAAGGTGTTCCAAGTTATGGCTGAATATTTACAAGACAAATGCCTTAAGAAAAAATTGTGCTGCTCTGCAGATATTATGACAATATACAAACACACGTTTTCAGATGACACCACGCTATCCTCAGTATCCCTCGACCAGCTTTGCTCCTTAATAAACGCTCTGAGATTCCCACTTCATAGCTACCCATGAGAGAAGTGCCCCCTACTCTTGTGCCCCAGAAAGAGGAAGCAGGTGTTGATGGCGCGCCTGCAACAGTTACCGCTGTACACCAAGTCTCGCAATTTGTACATGTCTCCTTTTCAAGCCAGGAAGTAAACACTCTTAAACAATGCATCCCTGACATTAGAAAGAACCCCACAGGTTTTTATAAGGAAATAGAGTATGTTTTGAACTCCTCAGTTTTTACTTTAAGGGACATAGGGCCTCATTCTGAGATTGGAGGCAGCCATGGCGCTATTTGCGCCATGGCTGCCTCCAATACCGGGTCCGGCACCAGTCTGGTTCAATGGGGACTTACCGGTGCATTCCGACCCTGCAGGAACCGGTAAGTCCTCATTGAACCAACCATTCCCCATTCCCATTTGAGCCCCCATAGGGCTCAATGGGAATGGGGAATGTGCTAATTACGGGCCTGCTCATAGCAGGCCCGTAATTAGCGCCCTGGTCCCTTAACAGGACCCGTAAAGGACGCGTGGTCCGACCACACGTCCCTTGCGGTTCCCGCTAAGGGACCTTGGAATTGGGCGGTAAGGGATTACCGGAATCGGTCTCCTTACCGGTGCCCGGTCTCCCTTACCGACCAACTTGTAATGACCCGCATAGACTTGTTATTCCCTGTCATCTTCCCGGCAAATTTATGGAAACAGGTTAGGTCTGTAGACAATGTACCTGTCATGGGCGATACATGGCCTGCACTTGAACTAGCTGATAGGTTGAGAAAAGCTGGTGAAAAACCTCCACAGAACCTATTAATATTACTGAATCATATTGTGGCCAAACTTAAGACTTTGATGCCTGCGAAAAGAATCATTTGGTATAAATTGACCACCTGCATGCAAGGGAAGACAGAGGGAGCCACAGGGTATTTTAACAGGTTTGAGGAAGTGTTTTCAGATTTCAGTGGCCAGGATTTGAGTTCTGAACCAGGAAAGAGATTGTTGATAAATTTGTACGTGGGCTATTGCCCGACATTCAGTCTCAAATCAAAACCTCTGAAAGTGAATGTCAGACTAAGTCAAAATCCAAAGTTCTACATATGCCTAGTATCATGAGAATAGAGTGAACAATGAGAAAGAGAAGATTGGAAAAAAAAAAGGTTCACTTAATGAATAGGGTGCTCTTGCAGCAAATTGCGAGAGGACCACGCAGAGGGAATACTCAACATAGAGGACAGTTTACCCCACAGACAGGGACTGTGAATATAAATCAATGTGCATATTGTAAGCAGGAGGGTCACTGGATGGCACAATGTCCGATCCTCCAGCAAAAAGCAAATGGGATGCCCAGTAGAAGACCGAGAACATGTAGCAATGGCATGCAAGGACCTAATAGAAATCAGTTTTCCCAGAACCAGCAATATGATAATGCAGGGAGCCAAGATGGGCAACAAAGTACTAGAAGCACAAATGTTTTTGACAACGCTATGCACACATATTTTACTGATGATTTTAAATCTGATAACATTTTGTTTCGCTAAGACAGCCCGAAGCAGGGTCTGGAACCCACTCCTAGACCAGAAAGCACCCTACGTAGAAATGAAAGTAGGCGATAGGGCACACAAATTTTTGGTGGACACGGGAGCGCAGAAATGCTCTATTGACCACGCAAATGTTCCAGATATTCCCCTGTCAGGGCAACAAAATGAATCAGTAGGGTTCTCTGGTAAGCCCAGTCTCTAAACCGGTGCCATTTTCTTTAGGAGCTTTCACTGGCTCATGTCCATTTTTATTGACAATCAACTGTGGTGAAAATCTGCTGGGATTGAATTTATTGAAGAAATTGCATGCAGTGATTTACTGCTCTCCAGATGGAGTATACTTGACCATTTCTCCCCATCTGAATACCACCTCACAATGCATGCCTTTGCCTTTACCCAGTGAGTTGCACCCGGTACTTACACATTTATGGGTGATAAATGACAATGGTGTAGGAATTCTAGATTTTGAACCTGTGCGTATTGTTTTAAAAAATGGTATTACTTTGCCACGTATTCCACAATATAAAGTTTCAGTTGTTGGTGAGCATGTACTTAAAGTATTGTCTTTGATTTAATACATCAAGGTGTGATAGAAGACATCTCTGGTAGCACATGCAACAACCCTGTTTTGCCTGTCTATATGAAAGGTGACATCCCCAAAATATCCCCACAAATTTCAGACCTATCACCACAGTGCCCTTCCTCCTACAAATCTTAGACAAGGCTGCATATATACAGATTCAACATCATCTCGAGAATAATAATCTCCTTGGCCTCAGACAATCTGGCTTCAGACCAAGGCACGGGACAGAAACTGCCCTCTTGGACCTGAAAATCCAAATGGATGAGGCAAGGGACAACGAGAAGCCTGCTCTTCTCCTCCTACTTGATCTGTCGGCAGCCTTTCGACTTAGTAGACCACAACATCCTAACCAACCATCTCACCACAGCCGCCTCCTTCTCTACTAAAGCAGCAACCTGGGTCAACTTCTTCCTGACAGAAAGATCCGTCTTCTCCCCAATTGCTTCAGCTGACCCTTCCCCTATAACATGTGGAGTCCCACAAGGCTCCTGTGTTCCCCCTACCTTCTACAACATATTCACAAACCTCCTGTTAGACCACCTTGATGACCTTGGCATATCATATACGAACTACGCAGATGATACGCAAATACTCATCACTCTCTCTGGCGACTACCAATAGACTCCATACTCCTAAATGAAATCTACAGCAAAATTCAAGCCTGGATGGCCAAACATGGCCTATGTCTAAACTTTGACAAAACTGAGCGTTTGCTCATTGGCTCCAAGCTAAGACTTTTTAAAAAAAAATATTTTTATTATTTTTTACAAACAACACTCCAAACAATACAACCCGTTAGGATATTTGTGATCCATCTTCAAATGTTACATTGTGAAATGCGCTCTTCGGTCCTCCCCCCTCAGACCCCATTAACTTGAGCCATTGTATCCATGTCATCCACCTGACCATCTGCAGGCGTCTCTATTACCATCATCTCATCCATGTCATCAACTTTGTGGTCCGCCTGGGGGGGGCTCACCATTGAGGTCACCAATTGCCTCCAAGCCATCAGGGGACCCACCTCTTCTTCCCCACCTCTGGTGACTGCTTCATACCAGGCAGCCGTTTCTGCCTCTGCCCATTTCAAGAGGTCTGCCCACCACATCTTCATTCTAGGCCGATGGGCCGCTTTCCAGCACATTGCAATTCTCTGCTTGGCCAAGATATAAGCCAAGTCCTTCATCTTACTAATATGCCGTAGGTTACGTGGCCTGGTAAAGCTCCCAAGCATGCATGCCCACGCAGACCCCACATCTAGCACCACCCCTCTGTCAGCCAATCTTGTTTTCAGTTCTATCCAGAACCCACTCACTTCTGGGAAAGCCCAGAACATGTGCAGCAACCCGGTTTCTTCCTCCCCGCACCTGGGGCATTTCTGTATAGCCGGGCCACCAAACCTGGCTATTCTACCGGGGGTCAAATATGCTCTGTGAGTGACATATAATTGGATCTGCTGAAGTCTCGCATTTCGGGACACCTTCTTATGATACCTTTGGGCTCTATCCCATTGTCCATCTATCATGGGTTCGCCCACCTCCTCCTCCCAGTCATGCCTCAGTTGAAGCAACTCCTTCCCCGTCCTAGTACTCAGTAACTCGCATATCCGAGGTATTTCATGCCCGCCCTCCGAGACATCATACATCGATTCTATGTTGGCATCAGGTTGTTCCGCTAGTACTGCTTCTGGACACATTTTGCTCACCCGTTTTATGATTCTGGAATAAGTAATGTGTTGGCCTTTATGCATGCCGGTATCCTCCATTAATCTCTGAAATCCTAATGCCTCTCCCTCCTGCCATAAATCACCTAGGGTGGCCAGACCCACCGGTTCCCAGTATCTACAGACCCCTTTTATCAGTTGGGAGTCTCCCCCACATAACGCCACCAACGGGACCTGCTGGGAGAACGGGACCGGGTCACCCACAGTTTGCCATGCTCTACGCCAGACCTCCCAGCCCAGCACCAACAATCTCGCCATTTCCAGTACTTTTATTTTAGGCAACCACACTGTCTCTCTGAGGAAGTAGGCAGCAGAATCACTCCGCAAAAGCCTGGCTTCAGCCGAATTTTCCTCGGACAACCACCTAGCTACATATAGTAGCTGTCCCGCCAAGTAATACAACTCAAAATTCGGCAGGTTTATACCCCCTTTGTCACATGAATTCTGTAATTTCCAAAGGGCCACCCAGTTCCTGGAATTGTGCCATATGAAGCCCCTGCTCAGGCTATGAAGTTTGACAAAAAAGCGTTTGGGGATCAAGTACGGGATATTCACAAAAAAGTGTAGAAGTGTCATGCCTTCGGGTCGTTCTTTCGGCCATGTCCCGTCACCCAGTCTTGTAACCTGTCCCTCCCATTCACCTGTCTCCCGGGGCTCACGCAGGCAACCCAGTTTGGCTCGCACGCTAGCAAGACAAACGCCATACACCCTACAGTCGCGGTTGCGGCCGTTTCTCCATTGGCAGTTGCCATGGAGATTAGGCCACCGCTCGAGCAGTAACACACTCGCTCGTATCGTTGTGGCCCGATCACGTGACTCGAGGAGACGGTCACGTGCCCCAGGTTCGCGGTCACGTGACTCCGTTTAGTGTCATGTGACCAGGAAGTAGACGGTATTTAAGCAGTGCAGTGCCGGTACACCACGCTTCACAGCTGGTTTACCTGGAAACTCTGTTTGGCTTACTTACCCATGTTGCTTACCTGGCTTCCTTGGACCTGGCTTTTGTTTTCTGGACTCCTTGTGGATCACGCTGGGCTATTGCTACATCGGCTCTTCTGCTCATTACGGCTCCTGACCTCGGACTGAACTACGGACTTCCTCTGGATCACATTTTTGTTCTTCCATTTGGTTCAGAGGGCTCTTCCTGGCTTCAGACCTTTTTCTGCAACGGACCTCGCTTGGGCCTCCCTGATTGCACCTCTGCACGGGTAATCTCACTTTCCAGTTGGTGGCTGCCATCTGATTACCTGGGGCCCTTCTACAGTACAGACACTCTCCAGGTGGAGACTGGCGAAGACCATCCAGACCTATCCCGTAGGGTGGGTCCTTTGCCTACGTGAGTCCCGGAACCATCGTCCCGTTCAGGTTCACCATCCCTTTCATCAGATCCCCGGTAAGACTCTGATTGTCTTCTGGCTAATGCATGTAGTATCCTGTCTGCTTGGTATATAATCATTGCCTTTTTTCACAGCTGCCTTGGGGTTCCTAGTACTTCGGTTCCGGCTCCGGATTTTCTCCACCTGTGGCCTCAAAGGTTGCACAGGGAGTGAATAAGTGATTCTCCCTGTGCGGCACTTGGGGACGGAGGTCTCCTATATCTTCACGACTCTCAACACAAGACAGACTGTGAAGCCTGTCGTGTAAGATATGGAGGGTGCCGCTGAAGACCCCCTGGCCGCTGTCATCCAAGCGATCACGGTACTACGGGCCGACATGGTGGCTGCTAATACAGCGGTCCATCAGCGTCTTGACCTGTTACAGAGCGCCCAACATCCCTTACCCGCGAACCCGGAGCTCGGAGACGCCCCTCCAGCACCGATACCCCTTGCACACCCAATCCCGATTCCCTCGGCTCCCGTTCCGGTGGTCCTGCCTTCTCCCTTTCCTTTGGCTGCCCCAGAAAAGTTCCATGGGGACCCGAGAAAATTTAGGACTTTCCTTAACCAGTGTAAGTTGCACTTTTTGTGTCGACCCCTTTTTTTTCCAGATCCTACCACCAAGGCGGCATTCACTCTCTCTCACCTAGCCGGCACGGCTGCTGCTTGGGCAAACCCGTTGTTATAAACCGATCATCCTGCCCTCTATGATTTCGACCAGTTAGTATCAGAGATGTCCCGAGTATTCGACACCAGGTATAAAGCACAATCCCATGATCTAGAACTGCTGGACCTGTCCCAGGGTAAGGGCTCCCTTATTGAGTACATTACACGATTTAACCAACTGGCAGCAGAGACCTCATGGCCCGAAAGTAAGAGATCAGTTGTATTCTATAGAGGGCTAAGCAGCCCTATGAAAGACGCCTTGGCTATGGTACCGTCTCTACCAGTTCAGTTCCCGGCCCTGGTGGACTTGGCTCTCCAAGTGGACGCACGACGCTCTGAACGCAGGGCTGAGGCCGGGTTTTCCCAGACGGCCAGCTCTGCTATCTCGTCGTCTTCCTCTGAATCCACCGGTGAGCCTATGCAAATAGGGGGTGTTAGGAGTCCCATCACCTCGAGAGAGAGAGGGAGCGCAGAAGGGCTGAGAACGCCTACTTTTACTGCGGCTTAGGGGGGCATTTTGTGAAGGAGTGTCCCCGGAGACCCAGACCCAAGAAACAGGATTTTCATCCAGCTCGATCCTAGATACGGGGGTAGGATCGAGTTCTCCATGCCCTTCCCCGAATCTCATTCCATCGTTTGGTCGAATCAGGCCCATTCAGGTAGAAGCCACAATACAGCCTGCCCCTGGTATCATCCACCCCGTGCGGATCATTATTGATTCCGGGGCCTCCGGGAACTATATTGATATCGCTCTAGCCCAGACACTGAACCTACCTCTGATCAATAAACCCCGACCCGAACCGGTTCAAGCAGTCGATGGGACAGAACTCGCTTCTGGTCCCATTAAGCAACAGACCACCCCCCTCGTCCTAACCATCCTATCAGTCCATAGGGAAACCCTCCACTTTGATTTGATATCCACGCCTCAGTTCGGCGTCATAGTAGGAATACCTTGGTTACGGGAACACAACCCGCATATCGATTGGGGTACGGGACACGTCCATTTCGAATCTGAGCTCTGTCAGAACTTCTGCCTCCCCGTGGACAGAGAAGCAGACACCCCAGCATTTGCTTGGTGCTGTTGCCCAACTCACGATACTGGGCGACGACATTCCCCCTGCCTCGCACATAGTGGGTTTAGTCACCGCTCACATCCCTGTGGTTTATCAGGATTACAGAATGCTATTCGATCAGGGCTCCTCTGAAGTACTCCCTCCTCACCGCTCCTATGACTGTCCGATTGACTTAGTTCCCGGGGCCTTGGTACCCTCAGGCCGCATCTATTCTTTGTCCCTATCGGAGGGCCTGACTCTTATGGAGTACATCGATAAAGCGCTGCGTCTGGGTCACATACGACCGTCTAAGTCATCTGCAGCTAGCCCCATATTCTTCGTGCCTAAAAAAGAGGGCGACCTTCGTCCTTGTGTGGATTATCGTCGGCTCAATGCCCTCACGGTTAAGAACCGCTACCCGATTCCACTCATCTCTCCCCTTTTGGACCGGTTAACCCATGCCTCCATATATACCAAGTTGGATTTGCGGGGGGCCTATAACCTCGTCCGCATCCGAAAGGGTGACGAATGGAAGACCGCCTTCTGTACACGGTATGGCCTTTATGAGTATACGGTCATGCCCTTCGGCCTATGCAACGCCCCGGCCACTTTTCAGCATTTCATGAACAAAATCTTCTCGGACATATTAGACACGTTTGTGGTGGTGTATCTTGATGATATACTCGTCTTCTCTCACACTCTGAAAGAACACATACAACATGTACGAGAAGTGTTGTCCCGGCTGCAAAAACACTCGTTGTTTGTTAAACCCGAAAAATGTTTGTTCCATGTGTCTAACGTGGAATTCCTAGGGTTTAACATCACACCTGGTGGTCTGGCCATGAATCACACCAAAGTTTGGGCGATCCTCGAATGGCCAACACCAAAGACCCTAAAAACCTTGCAATCCTTCTTGGGTTTCGCTAATTTTTATCGGCGCTTTATCTCTGGGTTCTCTTCTCTCGTGTCACCTCTCACATCCCTTACCAGTCCTCTTGTTCCATTCAAGTGGCAGGAGATACACCAGCAGGCCTTCGAGGCGTTGAAGAACGCCTTTACCACTGCCCCTGTGCTCCAACACCCCGACCCCGACCAGCCTTACGTCGTTGAGGCTGACGCCTCTTCTTTTGCATTGGGGGCGATCCTGTCGCAGGCCTGTCCCGCTACAGGGCGGCTGCATCCTGTAGCCTTCCATTCGCGTAAGTTCAGCCCCACAGAAACCCACTACACTGTAACCGAAAAAGAGCTACTGGCGGTGATGGACGCCTTCCGAACCTGGCGTCATCACCTGTTGGGGGCCAAACATAAGGTTACGGTATACACAGACCACAGGAACCTGCAAGACCTGGCAGCCCTAAAATGCGTAAACAGTAGACGGGTCAGGTGGCACCTGTTCTTCGCCGCTTTTGACTTCCGGATTAAACATCGCTCTGGTTCAGAGCATAGCAAGGCTGGCGCTTTGTCTCGCTCCCCTGGGGGGGTTTCGTTACCGGTGTTTCCTGACACGCTCTTACCCCGGGGGCATGTTGTCTGCACATGTACACCCCCTCTGGCACTACTAGAAGAGATTCGTTCTTGGGTTCAAAAGCACCCCGATCAGCTGTCAGAATGGGATCCCACTTATCACAACGGTCTGCCATATGTACAGGACCGCCTAGTTCTCCCTTCCACTGACACCAGAAACCTAGCCCTGGAGTGGTCCCATGACGCCCCGATCAATGGGCACCCGGGCCAGGCCCGTACCTTGGACCTCTTGAAACGCTGGTGTTGGTGGCCTTCCATAAGACATGACGTGGGCTGTTACGTAGACTCATGCTCAGTCTGTGCTCAGGGCAAACATCGTAGGGGTCGTCCATTGGGGCTACTGCGACCCTTACCCGTGCCACCAAAGCCCTGGCACACCCTGAGCATGGATTTCGTAACCGATTTATCCAGGATCCAGGGCTACGACACCGTATGGGTAGTGGTCGATGTCTTTACTAAGATGGCCCGTTTCATCCCTTGTCATGGTATCCCGTCTGCCCCTGCCTTGGCCAAGCTTTTCTTTGATACCGTTTTCTGTCTATACGGCCTTCCCTCTGTCCTTGTGTCCGATCGAGGCTCTCAGTTCACATCCCGTTTCTGGCGTGCATTGACCGCTCTGCTAGGTATCGATGCACGGTTCTCCTCCGCGTACCACCCGGAAACCGATGGCCAGACCGAGAGAACAAATCAGTCCATGGAACAGTATCTGCGTTGTTTGATGCTACAACAACAATCGACCTGGTTGCAGAACATACGTTACGCTGAATTCGCCTACAACAACGCTACACACTCTTCCACTGGTCTCTCTCCGTTCTACGCCATGTATGGCCAACATCCCCGAGTCCTCCCTGTCCCCGACATTTCACCCACCGAGAACCCTGCCGCAGCAGCCTGCGTTCGGGATATGTCAGCCCTCCATGCCCAGGTCCTTGTTCATCTGCAGGAGGCACAGGCATCCATGAAGGCCTCCGCAGACGCTAGGCGTACCATGGCCCCGTTGTATCCCGTTGGTTCCCGGGTTTGGCTGTCCTCCCGACATCTCCACTTGAAGGGCTGTCGCAAGCTATTGCCCCGTTTTGTGGGTCCTTATGTTGTTTCCCGTGTCATCAATCCGGCGGCCTATCGCCTAGTTCTCCCCTCCTCTTGGTGGGTACATCCAGTGTTCCATACCTCCCTCCTCAAGCCCTGCCCGTCCTCGACGCATCTTCGCCCCTCTCCTGCCCCCGTTTCCCTGGATGCGCCTGATGTTTTCGAGGTCTCGGGCATTCTGGGGTCCCGTTTCCTTCGGGGTCGCCTGCAGTACCTGGTCGATTGGTTGGGTTTTGGTCCGGAAGAGCGTACCTGGGTCTCCGCCTCGGATGTCCATGCCCCTCGGTTGGTTTCTCGGTTTCATCGGGAACATCCTTCCTGCCCACGGGGTCGTGGGCCTTTGGGGGGGGGGCTCTGTCATGCCTTCGGGTCGTTCCTCCGGCCATGTCCCGTCACCCAGTCTTGTAACCTGTCCCTCCCATTCACCTGTCTCCCGGGGCTCACGCAGGCAACCCAGTTTGGCTCGCGCGCTAGCAAGACAAACGCCATACACCCTACAGTCGCGGTTGCGGCCGTTTCTCCATTGGCAGTTGCCATGGAGATTAGGCCACCGCTCGAGCAGTAACACACTCGCTCGTATCGTTGTGGCCCGATCACGAGACTCGAGGAGACGGTCACGTGCCCCAGGTTCGCGGTCACGTGACTCCGTTTTGTGTCATGTGACCAGGAAGTAGACGGTATTTAAACAGTGCAGTGCCGGTACACCACACTTCACAGCTGGTTTACCTGGAAACTCTGTTTGGCTTACTTACCCATGTTGCTTACCTGGCTTCCTTGGACCTGGCTTTTGTTTTCTGGACTCCTTGTGGATCACGCTGGGCTATTGCTACATCGGCTCTTCTGCTCATTACGGCTCCTGACCTCGGACTGAACTACGGACTTCCTCTGGATCACGTTTTTGTTCTTCCATTTGGTTCGGACGGCTCTTCCTGGCTTCAGACCTTTTTCTGCAACGGACCTCTCTTGGGCCTCCCTGATTGCACCTCTGCACGGGTAATCTCACTTTCCAGTTGGTGGCTGCCATCTGATTACCTGGGGCCCTTCTACAGTACAGACACTCTCCAGGTGGAGACTGGCAAAGACCATCCAGACCTATCCCTTAGGGTGGGTCCTTTGCCTACGTGAGTCCCGGAACCATCCTCCCGTTCAGGTTCACCATCCCTTTCATCAGATCCCCGGTAAGACTCTGATTGTCTTCTGGCTAATGCATGTAGTATCCTGTCTGCTTGGTATATGATCATTGCCTTTTTTCACAGCTGCCTTGGGGTTCCTAGTACTTCGGTTCCGGCTCCGGATTTTCTCCACCTGTGGCCTCAAAGGTTGCACAGGGAGTGAATAAGTGATTCTCCCTGTGCGGCACTTGGGGACGGAGGTCTCCTATATCTTCACGACTCTCAACACAAGACAAGAAGTCTGGGCAGGACTACCATTTTAAGCAAAGCTTCTCTTCCCATCATGGCTAGGGGCAATCTGGACCAAAACACCATGCAATTTTTAATACCTTCAACCGCTTTCTCCGTATTGTGTTTGTGCTTTGCCTCTATCGTGTGGTATATATCTATGCCTAGGTATCGAAACGTCTCGATTCGCCAGGGTATTGGCAAGATGGGCAGTTTTCCTAGTGGAGTGCCCCTGTATCTCCCCAAAGGGAACACACTGGACTCAGTTTGGTCAATAATGTGATGTAGTCTCCTATGGTTGTCAGTAATGTTCCTGCCAGGGACGTAACCCGTTTGGTCCGGGTGTTTCAGTCTGCCGATGACTCGCTTAAGCCTATTGGCCAGCAGCGCTGTGAGGATTTTGCTGTCCTGGTTAAGCATCGATAAGGGCCTATAAAACCCACAGTCCGTGTTTGGCTTACCCGGTTTCAGGGGCGGGATGATCACTGCTTCCCGTAGGAACTCTGGCAACCCTCCCCGTTCATAAGCCTCATTAAAAATGGCGAGCAGCGGCTGAAGCAGCTCTTGCCTATACGCTTTATAAAATTTGCTGGGTAATCCGTCCGACCCAGGCGGTTTGCATGTGGGCAGGTGTTGGATCACTGTCTCCAGTTCGTCTGAGGTTATTGGGGCATCTAGGTCTGCTCGTTCCAGGTCGTCTAAAATGGGCAGACCTATGTCTTCTAATGTTTCCTGAATTTCTTGACCCATATCTCCACCCACGTCCTCATACAAGCATTTATAATATCTGAGGAACTCTTCATTCACACCCTCTTGAGTATCCCGGATCTGGCCCCCCTCCCCCCTGACTTCTCTAATAACTCGTCGGGGTGTCTCATTTTTATATAACCACGTCAGCAATCTGCCCTGCTTGTCTCCACTCGCATGCTGCCTTTCTGCGTATTTTTTATAGTTCAGCTCACATAGCCTATCCCAGAGCTCGCTGCTGGCTTGTTGCAGCAACCTCATCCTTTCTCCGTCTTCCCGGGTGGCCCCACCCCTATGCATCAAATCCTCTAGCTCCCTTTCCGTTTCCTGCAATTCTCGTTCTATGCCACATTGGAGCCCCCTGGATTTTGATATAGCTACCCCCCGCACTACCACCTTGAATGCCTCCCATACTGTTCCCACAGATTGCACGCTGCCAGTATTAATGTCAAAGTACGACGTAATGGCCTCCCTCAGGTCCTCTCGGCATCCTGAGTCCTGTAGGGCCTCAGCTCTGAGCCTCCACGTCAGGATTCGCGCCCTAGGGGGATGGTGTCGCCACTCCAGGACCAAAGGGGAATGGTGCGAAAGCACCCTGGCTTTATATTCCGCTCCCACCTTTTCTCCTGCTATCTCAGCAGCAGCGAACACATAATCCAGCCTAGTGTGCAGGTCATGCGGCGCTGCATAACGTGAGTATTGCCTATCTGCTGGGTGCAGCCGCCTCCAGACATCCTCAAGTTTGAAGTCTGTCAACAGGACCTGCAACGCTTTAGCAGCCGGAGTGGGTTTGTCTAGCTTACTGTCTGATCTATCCACCCAGCAGGGGGCTGATTTTACTATATAGAGACCTAAAGTAAGCCGCAGTGTCTTGGTTGGGGGCGTATACGTTTATAATGCTCACTTCCCGGTTCTCCAGCAGCCCCTTCGCTACCACCATTCTACCTTCCGGGTCCACTGTCGACCGGAGCAGCTGAAACGGCACATGCGGTGCCACCCATATGATAACTCCTCTTGAATACGCTGAGTATGTAGCTCTCGTGACACTTCCCTTCCATTTCCTCTTGACCACCTCCAGTTTCTCTCTAGTGAGGTGGGTTTCTTGTAGTAATGCTATATCGATCCTCATCCTCCTCAGGTACATCATTACTTTATTACGTTTTAAGTAATTATTGAGGCCACGCACATTCCAGGTCACCATTCTAAGACTAGCTGACGCCATTTACTTGATATCCCCCCTCTCCCTGCAGTTTCCCATTCCGCTCCTGATGACACAGAGTTTGGCTCACATCCCTCCCGCTCCCAACAACCTCCCCTTCCCCCCCTTCCCCAACTTCAACCCACTGCACACAACCCCTTATATCCCCCCTCTCCACCCAGCCCCAACAAATGCTCAGCTCCATCCCTGGATCTCAGGCCCACCCGCGTTTGGTCCTGCCTCGGAGTGCCGAGGGCAGGAACCCAGCAGGGTGTCAGCAGGCTACCGGTGACCTAACTAAACTTAACGCTATGGGGGTACAAGGGCTGACTCCGAAGGGCTCCCACAATGTGAATAAGGTTTCTCAGTACTATCGGATCGTGCATGCATGTGTATTCCAAACAGCACCTTCCCATAAGCCATGTCTAGTACTATATTCCAGTCCCAGTGTCTCACGCTACATCACCCTGGGTGCCACAGCCGCATATTACTTATCTTCTCCATCACCTGTCTGGATACCCGATTCTTGGGGGCAGCTCAACATGTCCAGCCACCCCATAACCTCCTCCGGAGTTTCAAAAAACAAAGATCTGTTCTTGTGGAACACCTTCAGCTTGGCCGGGTAGATTAGCATATACTTGTGGCCTGTTTCACGCAGTCTTCTTTTCGCAGCCCCAAAGTTCATTTGTCTGTGCTGCACCTGCAAGGTGTAGTCTGGGTACGCGGTTATCTTCGCTGTCCCCTTTTCTATTGTTCCGCCCTTCCGAAAGAATTCAAGAATTCAAGAATGTTTTCCTGATCCCGATAATTCAGGATTTTAGCAATCATTGGCCTGGGGGTGGGGGTTCCCGGCGGCGGCCTCCTTATCAGAGCCCTGTGCGCTCTTTCCACCGCAAACCCCTGGGTCAATGCCCCTCCGGTTATTTCCTGCAGTAACATAGTTTCAACGTATTCCGTAGGGTTAGGTCCCTCGATTCCCTCCGGCAATCCTACGATGCAGATATTATTCCTTCGGGCGCGTCCCTCTGCCTCCTGCGCCCTACTTTCTAGGTTGCCCACTAGGGCATGAAGTTCTGATTTATGGGTGGCGCAATCCGCTGTATTTGGGGGCACCTCCTTTTCCAAGTCCCCGGGGCGCTCCGCCAGTGTCCTAACATCCTGTCTAAGTAGGTTCACCTCTTTCTGGACCGCCCCGACTTTGAGCTCCAGTGCCGCCTTCAGTTCGTTCATGGCAAGTCCCAGTTTAGTCCCCCAGGCCACTTTCAGGTCTGCGATTGCGGCGAGGACCTCCTGGTCTGTGCCCATGGCATCTGTACCTCCAGCGGGAGTTTTATCTTTGCTCCTGGCCCCTTCTGCCCCTGTCGATGTCCTGGCAGAGTCATCGAGCGTGGGCTGCTTGCTCTTCAATCTTACGTGTTTATTAGACATTGTGCTGTACCAACAAGGTGTGGGCTAGCGCAACCACTTCTCGCATTCAGGCCTAGGTAAAGTTAAACGGTTCCTGGTGTTTGGGCCTAGTCAAGCCGTGTCGGAGATGTGTGCCGACTACCTGTTCTGCTCCCGGAACGGGCTGTGTCCTCCCACGTGCTGAGGCTGGCTTATTTGACCCACGCAAGCTTGAGCCGCAGCTCTCCCAGATACTAGTATTCAGACGCATCTGCTGGCCCCGCGCGCATCTGTTCCAAGCCCGACAGGACCCTGTGGTGTCTTTAGCGCATTCTCCGAGCCCCATTCAAGTGCAGGCTACCTCAGACGTGCCCACAGGTATTGGCTCCAAGCTAAGACTTAACAAGCTAAGTCCCAAATATAACTCGTTCAACATTGATGGCAACCTCATTGAAGTTGACAAGGAAGCAAAAATGTTAGGCTTTTACCTAGACTCTGCCTTAATCCTTCAAAGACAAATCAACGCCTCCTCCTCCTCTACCGCTTACACCTCAAAACGAATAAACGCCTGTAGACCATTTTTGACCGCTAACAGCTGTATTCCCCTTGCTAGAGCCCCTTATACCACCCAAACTGGATTACTGTAATTCTCTCTACTTGGACACTAGCCAGAAGAACCTTCAGAAGCTTCAAGTTCTACAAGGTATCCCCCGATCCAATCACAATTCACAAATCCGTTGCAACACCAACTGGCTACCTATCCAAGATAGGATCACCTTCAGAACACTCACGATTCCACACAAATGCCTAAACAACTCAGCTCCCACATATCTGTCAGATATATTCTCCAGAAAAGAGTCCACCAGACTGAATAGATCCAACTATGCCTACTGCCTTAACATTCCAAAATTTAAACTTAAAGCGGGAGGAACCAGCTTCCCAGTGCTTGCGGCCAAGACTTGGAACAAGCTACCTCTTGCTTTCAGGAATGACCCTATGTTCCTCTCATTCCGGAATAAAGTAAAAACTTGGCTGTTCTCGCAAGCAAACTAACTGTACTACAGCTACTATGTGCTATCGTGATTACCTGACCTAGCTATCCTTCTTAACTTGCCATAGCTTATCTCGTAAACGGGCCAACTTTGCCCATGGCTTAAACTCGTCTAAAAAATTAGTCCCATTGGAAACATACAAAAAGAGATTAGATGAAATCCATTTTTTAGACACACAGTACCACAGGGCCCAGACCGCACCATTGTCAGTGCCTTACCCGTAATATTGTTACATTATCAGTCGCCCGTTTACATGGATCAAGATGTCTGGGTACTCCGTTCTGAATCTCGTCTCTCCATACACAGTTTAGCCGTGGTAATCACCTGACCTGTCACATGGTCGGCTTACCACACCCCCTGTCTCCACTTATACTTCCTGGTGCCTCGCAGAGACGGCACAGAGGAAACAGCGCCTATTGACAGACTGAAGCGTTTGTGAGTTCTTGCCGCCGGCGACTTATGGACACTTGGTAAGCCGCGCATTACACTCGGTTTTTCTTTTGTTCCTGCTTTTTAGATGTTGCAAGCAGGAACCCACGCTTGGGCTTCGTTGCTCATTTGACTCTTTTTGTTCTCTCCATGGTTCCATTCTAGAGCCGTATTTATGTGCATGGGAGAGAGACACTTTTGAAATCTTTCCACACAAGTCAAGGCTGGAACATGGGCGCAACTTAACGGTCGAGCGAATTGTTTTGCCATTTTCCTCCCCTTAGGGTATGAGTCTTGTTTTTCACTATTTTGTACCTTACACCTACGTCTACCTTGCACACACCGCATGTTGATGGCAATTTGGCAAACGTATTGGGTTAGAGGACAGGAGTATATACTCTTAACCTCTCTTCCTTGTGGATTCATGTTGGATCGTCTAGTTCATGATTAATAACACAGATTCTTGGCCAGTGGTGGAAGGGTTATTTTGAGTCACGTGGTGTGTATTCAGCATGCATTTATTAAAGTTGACTGTCACTGAATTTGGTGGTCACTGCGGGATAATGAGATGAGTAGCTCTTATACCGTTTCAGGTCTGTTAAATGGTGATTAGTTGTGTTGTGCTCATACCAGTTCTGTTGTTTCCTTCTCTTGGTCTACAGAATGTGTTTAAACATCCACAGTGGAGACGGTCCCCTCTTCACCATAACTTAGCAGTATTTGCATTGGCAAGACTGGTACCGCTGAGTCTTACTTAGGTTAATTACAGCCTTGTAAGTTGATTTGAGGTATATTACTAACTCAAGTCCCTTTTCTCTTTCTCTCCTCGCTTGTTTCTTTGGCTTATCCCCCGTCCCCTTCTTTTCTCAGCGGGTTGCCTTTCACTAAAAGCATTCAGTTACTTGGAAGCACCCCAACATGGAGACATTCCTAACCTTCACAGACAAGTTTAAATAATGTGTCTGTTATTATGTTCATCTATTGTATAGTGGATTTTGTTTTGGATCCCCTGATGAAGTTCATGCAATTTGTTCCAAATGTATGTGAATGAAACATGTCGGACATATGAGCACCTCAAATTGGAAGGTGTGGTTCATTGATCAACTCAGTGGTTTCAGTCACCCCAGTAACAGTTTCAAGGGGTAGACAATTAACAGAGAGGTGATTAATAACATACCTCCGACAAACCAAACAAAGTGGTTGTTTGTAAGTGCTACCTACCAAAGCGTTACTATACACCAGGGTTTAATTTTTTGTGTTGCTCTGTCTAGATTTGTATAGGCAGGAACTTGATGGGTGTATAGGTGACACCTAGGCAGGTTGGTGTTGTTTTTTATCAGTTTTTTAATATTTTATTTCAAACTGATTTAGAACTTGTTTTGTGGTTTTGTATTTGATGTTTTAGTAAGAGTGCACTATGTTTTACACCTTTTTAAGATGTGTTGATTGTGTTTTCTCTTTAATAAAATTGTACTTTGTTATATTTGATTTTCAAAACCTTAGACTCAGTCCTTATTTGGTCCACGGACCTTGAGCGGGAGTTGGGGGAGAGTATTAAGAGGAGAGAGACGGTTTGTTCCTTTTTTGTCTAGTATTGTCCATAAGGCTTTAAAAGGAGTTTGGAACAGACGTCTTTAAATACTTTGTTGGTCTCTCACAGTTATTAGTTAAACTCTCCTATGAACTTATTTATACTTTATGTAGCCTCCACTATGTATAGATCTGTATAATACTATATTCTCCTTCTGGAAATTCTATTGCATTTATTATTGTATTGTTGAATGTTGTATAAACATTGTAACCATGTACCCAAGAAATGCGCCCAGATACCTCCAGGTATATAAGCAAATAAAACAAACAAACAAAAGACAATGCTTTACCCTACCGTTTTGTTATTGATCTTCGAGCGATTAACAAGGTAGTAGCACCACAGTTTCCCAGTGTTCCCGACATCACTACCATTCTAACTATGATTCCGTCAATGGCTACGCATTTCTCAGTCATTGGGCCTCATTACGAGGTAGGTGGTAAGGGATTACTGGCACCGGTAAGGACACCAGTGCCGGTAATCCCTTACCACCCTATTCCGAGGTCCCTTAGCGGGTCCCTTCCTTAACGCCTGGTTTTACCAGGCGTTATGGAAGGGACCTGTTAAGGGACTTCAGAGCTAATAACGGTACCGCACATTGCGGTACTGTTATTAGCTCCATCCCCATTCCCATTGAGCCCTAGGGGGGCTCGAATGGGGAATGGTTCCCGGAATGGGGACTTACCGGGTCCTCCAAGGTTGGAATGATCCAGTAAGTCCCTATTTCAGAAACCCGGACCCGGAATGCGGTAAGGGGGTAGCCATGGTGCTAAAAGCACCATGGCTACCTCCTACCTCGTAATGAGGCCCATTGACCTGAAAAATGCATTTTCAGCATCCCCATTCTCCCAGATAGCAGATATTTGTTTGCTTTTTCCCCCTCAGGGACGTTCCTTTACTATCACACGAATACTGCAAGGGTACACCAAGAGTCCTAGCATTTACAGTAAGGCACTCAAGGAACAACTAGACATGCTAGAATTACCTTCCACTTGCACACTCGTGCAATACATTGACAATTTGCTTACTGCTGCAGATTCAGAAAGCTCTTGCAAGGAGGGCACTATTTTGTTATTAAATCATCTAGCTAACAAGGGTCATAAAATTTCAATATTGTCAACAGGAGGTCCCCTATCTAGGCTATCTCCCTGTCGAAGGAGGGAAGGCGCCTTGCGAATACAAAGAAGTAAGTTAGGGCTTTTATCGGCATGGCTTCCTATTGCAGGCAATGGATTCCAAATGTTTCACTTTTGAATAAACCTTTGTTGACATTGACAAGGAAAGATGCAGCATTACCGCTACCTTGGGATACAGATTGTCAGGACGCTTTTGATCTGCTCAAAACGGTGCCATGTTCCGCACTGGTATTGGGCGCACCAAATTATAGCAAGGCGTTTGTGTTGTTTGTGCATGAGAGAGAGACGGATGTGCTTTGGCTGTTTTGACACAGGAACATGGAGGAAGGAACCAGTCATGCAGCTATTTTTCCTCCATGTTAGACCCTATTGCATGCGCTTTGCCGAAATGTCTCAAGGCTGCGGCTGCCGCCTTTGTTAAACAGAGTGAAGGCATGGTTTTGGGTCACTCCTTAACCGTGATGGTGCCTCACTCGGTAGATGTACTACTGAATAGAACACAAACTCAGAATCTCACATCTGCCCGGCTCACTATATACGAGCTTATATTATTTGCACCCCACATCAAAATTAAGAGATGTTGTTCTTTGAATTCGGCCGAACTTTTACCTCTTCTAAAAGAGGACAGTACTAACGATACGACCCACAATTGTATTTATGTCACTGAACATGACACCAAAGGCAGGACTGATTTAAGTGACACACCCTTGCCATCCCCGGATGGGGAAATATTTTGGGATGGTTCTACTGCCTCTTATGCAATTACCACCTTAGACACAATTATCGAGAGTAGGAGAATTCCTCACAACTCTGCCCAGGCTGCAGAAATAATTGCTTTGACTAGAGCGTGTGAGATATCCGAGGGGCTTGGAGTGAATATTTATGCTGACTGTCAGTACGCAACTTTGGGAGATTATGGGCTGAGAGGGGATTTTTAACATCTCATGGTACTAAAATTCAACAAGGTCCTTTGATAGTGCAAATATTATCAGAGTTGGCTCCACCTTAACAACTAGCCATAATGAAATGTGCAGCACACCAGAGAGGGACTGACCATATTGGGAGGGGGAATGCATTTACAGACAAAATAGGCAAACAAACAGCAACAGACACGCAGTCAAGAAAGTATGTGTTAGACTCTGCTAGGTGGGTTGCTGAGACTGGCATTATGGAAGAGTGCGTTAGTAGCATGAAAGAAATTCAGGCCGAAGCCACAGCCGAGGAAATTGAACAATGGGGTTCTGGTCCAGCAGGGTTGGATAATGGGGGTTGTTGGGTTGATCACGAAAAGCATGGATGGATGCTGTCCAATGCTTATGTAACAGCTGTAGTTACTATGGCACATGTGCCAGCTCGCATCAGTGCGAAAGGTATTTGTAAACATCTAGAACCAGTATGGAATAATGACAACATTCCCAAGATTGCTGAACGATAAGTTCAGCACTGTATGATCTGTCTACAACACAACCTTGGAAAGGGAACACCAGCCCCTAAGGGTAGTTTTGGACCTCCTTCCATGCCATTTGAAGTGATTCATTTTGACTTCACTGAGATGGAGCAATGCCAGAATTACAAGTACGTGTTAGTAGTCATATGTGCATTCAGTAAATGGGTTGAGGCTTTCCCTTTAAAAGATAATTCTGCCATGTCCACCGCAAAAGGCATGCTAAAAGAATACTTTCCTAGATTTGGGTTACCTAGAGTAATTTGGTCCGATAATGGACCTAATTTTATTGCCTCAGTCATACTACAGGTATGTGAGGGGATACAGATTAAGAAGCATTTCCATTCCGCCAGGCATCCACAGAGTTCCGGTTTAATTGAACGCCATGACTGCACCCTTAAGAACAAGCTAGCGAAGGTGTGTGCACAAAACAAACTGAAATGGCCCTATGCCCTGCTACTAGCTCTTTTATCTATGAGAACCACTGCACAGGCAAAAAAGGGCTTTCCCCCCGTGAAATAGTGATGGGGAGACCTGCTAATGTATGGAATGCACCTAGACCTAAGAAATTGTCAGACATTGAGTATCCACTATTGTCCGATTATTGTGATCAGTTAACTCAAAATCTGCGTTTGATTCACCAACAGGTTTGTGCCGCACAGCCTGACAAATATGTGGGTCCTGGTGACCTGGCGACTACGTACTAGTGAAAGACTTTGAGAGGAAGTGCAGTCTTGCCGGTCTTTGGACAGGACACTATCTGGTGCTACTGGCTACTCAGACGGGTGTTTGAGTGGAGGGAAAAAAACACTGGATTCATGCTCCACTCCTGAAACAAGTGCCTTTGCCCTATGACAAATGGGAGAAGGAGGAGGGTAAAGATCTTGAAACCAAGTGGCTACCTTTCAGTGACGGCACCTGTCCTGGTCCTGAGACCAAGCAACCTGATCATCCAACACTTTCACCACTTTCTTTGGATACTGATCCTTTGTTCACGGATTACTGTGTGCCTGGAGTGACCAGGTACAACCTTCGACCACGGAATTAGCTAGAGGATGACATTTTGTAGTTAGGAAAGTGTTGTAAGAATACTGCACCCACAAGAAATCAATGATTTCCCTTCTATTCCCCCCAAAGACACGGAAACGTTTGTTTTGGAGCAACAGGGGGGCTGGGAAGAGAAGACTAATAAACATTGATTTGACTACAAGAAGACTACAAGCCAGAATTGGGGACGTGGTCAGGTGCCACCCAGATTAATTCATAGAGCCTGTTTCAGTGAGGCTTCTTAACAGACACTGAAAAAACTACGCCTCTGTTTGGGGCACGTATAAACAAGGACATGGAAAGTATTACCACTGGACAATACACATCTAAAGGACTATGGTCCACAAGGGACAAATGCATCATCATAATTATTGTAGAATCCATTATGCTCATATTGATACCTGTATTATGGTCCTTGGAAAGCTCTCACCCACTCAACTTACTGTTGCCCGCGGTCAGCTCCACCACCTTGTCTCCTCTCTACATACACTCCCATACTCTTTGCCTTCTTGATCTTGAACACTTAGAAGGATATCTTAACAACACCCTCATACGAATTATGAACAGTACGAATGCAATCCTGAACAGAACAAATTGCTGGCTATGTTTTCACCTCCCACAATACGGTGAGAAAGTTTTAGGTTGGTACATATATCCACTCCCATTGTCAACAGCTTGCTATGCTTCTTTTAGGGCTCTGTTATTTGGTAAATGGAATGATAGTACCACTGGCAACTTTGATGAGACAAACATCAAGGAGTTTGATCAACAGGTATTACTGTATCTAGGATGCTCTTTCTTTGCTAATAAAAGCACAACCAATGGTGCTTCTACCAAACATACAGATAAGAGATCTAGACCCTACCAATCAATGGTATAATTTAGGATGTCACCAGTAGGAAATAGGGAAGCAACTCCCCCATCCTACACCATCAACCCTGATCCTAATACAGTACCATTAAGTAAAGAAGGTCCTCAGTATATGGGTACATATGACAAATGTATGCACACTGCGGTTTTGGTAAATGAGACGAGGCCCTTATACATTGGAAGATCCATCTAGTTTGTCTGTGGGAAACAAGCATAACAATGGTTACCCAAAGATTGGCAGGGAACATGTTACTTGGGGATACAGTTGCCGGGAGTTTACATAACTTCCACTGCAGAGATACTGAAACATCGTCCCAGGAGGGGGATCGATGATGACACCTCCCCAGATATTGGGGGATGTAGCAAAATCTACGATTCCTTTTTGGGGACAAATAATAAACTCTCAAGATATTAGAAAGTTAGCCAGAGTATTAGAGAAAACCATTCATGAAACAACTAATATATGTTTGATATGATGTTAGAACAAAGAGCAATTAGACTAGTTGCTCTTTAGTATAGAATGGTCTTAGATGTCATTTTAGTCGAGCGCGGAGGAGTATGAAAAATGGTCAGATCAGCATGTTGCATTTGCATACCCAACTCCTCCCCTACTGTGTTCCAAGCTATTAAAAGATTACATATACTGAGTTCTGAAATTCATGTTGATCGATGAAGGTGATTGGAACATTAGGCCATGGGCTTGGAATTTATTTAGAACTTGGGGTTGGAAGATATTCTCTGGTCTTGCCATTTTTGTTGGAGCGATTTTGTTTTGTTGTTGCTGTATACAATGTTTACCAGCTTTAGGTTATATACTGGGTAACTGCTGCTCTAAAGCTCTGGAAAAACTAAAACCTAGACCTTGTCCTGATGCAAATATGACTAATTCATTGATCATGCAGGATGTAGAGTTCAGACGATTTATGGCCATTGATATACATGATTATGAGGATGTTTACTAGGAATGTGTTAGCTTAGGCTAGTTTGTGAATAAGCATCCATTTATGTTGGCCTAAGCCAACTAATTTAAAGCATTAGAAACTCACTTTCAAACTACATTTTCTAATTTTGTTCACTGGATGGGTTTTCATTTTACATGTGGAAAATGAATGAAGCATGAAAAGCTGGCAGACTTGTCTCTGAGAAGAAAGGAATGCCTAGCTAAATGTTTTTGTCAGCCTTGAGAGCCTTGAACAGGCTTGCACGAACACAAATAACAGATAGTGTATTGGCTTCCGTGCTCCTGCTTGCCAGAAGCGCAAATGTTTTGAAAACATAATGTGCTTTGCACTTTCTGAAAATACAGAATAAAGCAGAATAAAGCAAATTAGCGAGCCGAAATTCAGAATGACCTTTTGGGCAGAGACAAACCTAAATAAAGATATGTATGATCTGCGCTGCCCTGGAAATCTTTAAATTGTAGATATATACAGACATGAATTGAGGTGATGTTTCCCTGTGTTTTCAGGGAAAAATCATACGTGGTTGTAAATTATTTGTAATGCAACAACCAAAATGATTTCTAAAAATGTACTTAAGGCTGCCTGGCCACCATGTAAATGTCTCGATTTATCTATGAGTGGCCGCAGTTCTAGACGTTCTAGACAAACCTCGATTGCTTAAGCATGATAAACTCTTGTTATATATTTGTTTGCGTGACTGGTGTTCTTCATTTATTTGCAGTTACTCATATTTGGGACTAATAATTTGGGCTGCTATTTACAATGGAGGGGGTACAACATTGTATGTCAACGAGCGATGAAGGACTAACATTGCTCAATATTGAGGAAGAAAAGTGCCACGGAGAGAGGCGAGCGTGGCCCTCCGCTCAACGAGGAACGAGACGATGGTACTGGTCAGTGGTAACGGGGAAGAAGGGTGGACGCGGAGCAAACTTAAAAGGTCCTCGACGGAAAGGGCAAGGAGGAGGGGCTGAAAGGAGTGGTGAAGGAGCTTCTTAGAAGAAGAAACACACCTAGAAATAAGCAAGGGGTGGGGGTAAACAATCGCTGGCTCAAGGGAAGTTTGGTGCAGAGGGCTGGGGGAGGATGTCTTGAAATCTAAGGGAGGTGGTAGGATATTTCCCAGTTTGGGTGTCCCCAGGATTTGCATCAGGCCTTAGCTTGGGGGTTGTCTCGCGAGTGAATCATAGGATCGGAGGCCTGGACCTGGGATGGGTTTAGGGGGGATAGGTTGGGGAAGGAGAGGGAGTTAATTGGGGGAGGTGACAGAGGAAAAGTGGAAAGAGCGACTATGCCTATAAGGGAATTATGTGATTTTAATAGTCAATATTTCTATATAGTGTACATTCAAGGTTATATGATATAGTGTAATGGGGTTAAATTCCCCGGTGAAGTGGAAAATGGTGGAAGCTATACTTAAAAAGGTAAGAGTAGATATCATTATGTTGCAGGAAACACACATTAGGAAGGTGCATAAATTAGCGGGGACATTTTGTTTGTTCTCTAAAATATATCATTCCAACGCAGCTGGGAAGACCTTAGGGGTAATGATAGGACTTAGAGATTCATTAAAAGCATCAGTGGTGCGATACAAAGTGGACAAGGAGGGAAGATACCTGTTTCTGTTGCTGCAAATGGAACACAAATTAATCACCCAATACAGGCCGGGGGATATTTTTACGGGAGGTCGTAAGCAAGCTGGAAGATTTTTCAAGTGGGGAAATAATACTTACCGGAGATTTTAATCTGGCCTGTGAACCTAAGGTAGACCGGAGTGGAGGTGGGGAGAAAGGAACAGTACAATCCTCACAGGTGTTAAAAAGAAGTTTTGAAAACATAACATTGCGGGATGTTTGGCGGATGAAGGGGGGCGAAAAGGGATATACGTGTTTTTCACATATATATCAATCCTTCGAGAATAGATTACGTGTGGGTATCGGCTAAATTATTGAGGGAAGTGAAAGAAATGGAGGTGGGATCTATAGCTCTGTCAAATCATGCCTCCCTAACAGTCCAGTTTAGAGATGTGGGACTGCGTGTGGAGTTGTAGGCTTGGATGTTCCCTAGGGAATGATTATACAATGAAGGAACGCCTGAGGAAATAAGACTTAAAATAGAGGAATATTTCTGTTCTCATAGCAATCAGTCAGTCTCACCTGGGGGAACATGGGATGCTTTTAATGCAGTAATTCGAGTAGACCTTATAGCACTTAAAGTTCAGCGGGAGAAACAGAGGGCTAAGATATAAGTGGATCTTGAGACCCAAGTGCGTGATACCCAAATCGCTATAACTAATCATAGAATGAAGGCATTAGCCAATAAATTGAAAGAGTTAAATAGTTAACTGAATATATTGCGGACTCAGAGCAGAGAGACCTTTGCTGCTAACTAAACAAAGATATTATGTCCGCGCTAATAAAGCAGATAAATCGCTGTCCCGACAATTGAAGGGAATAGAGGCTGCAAAGTTGATCCAGCAAATATCACAGCCCGACGGGTCAATAGTTACCGGGACGAAGGAAATTACCGAAACGTTCGCTCAATAGTATGAATTATTATACACTTTAAGTCACCCTGATTATCGAGAGATACAACGCGACATGGGTGAGATAAATATGCCAAAAATAACATTGAAGGAGCATTATTTAATACGATGGGGGCCAAAGGTGCAGTGACACCAACCATGTCTGAGGCTAAGGTGGTGGTTTTTGAAAAGCCCGGGAAAGACCTGACGAAACGCGTGTTTTATAGACCCATCGCTCTACTAAATATTGATGCAAAGCTGTTTACTAGTATCTTGGCAGCAAGATTAGCGCAGCGTCTGCCTGATTTGATACATATTTATTTATTTAGCATTTTTAAAGCGCTCACACAGCCCACGGGCATCAAGGCGCTGTTACGGGAATTGCTTGTTTTTGAGTTGCGTAATTGTTTTTTTTTGTCTTAGTTGCGTATTTATAACGCGCTTAAACACCCAAAGGTTTCCACGCGCAGACCTGGTGATCGAACCTGTGTTGTTTTGTGTCGTCTTCCTTCCAAGGCGCGCACGTTGCCGCTGAGCTATCCTCCCGGGATTTATGGATCAATCAGGGTTTATAATGAGAAGACAGATTTAGGATAACATCAGGAAGGTTACCCATTTACATATTCCCACAGTTTTAGTGTCTTTAGAGGCTGAAAAGGTGTTTGACCGGGTTAGAATGGGCTTATTATCTGCAATGGAACAGATGGGAATGAGGACCCAGTTTATTCAGATGGTGCGGGCTAACTATCAAGCTCCCACGTTACGGTTAGCAATTAACACACAGGTTTCTCGTAGCATAAAAGTAGGTAGGGGCACCTGACACCCGGGGTCTGTTGTTCGAGGGGGCACTGTCCAGTCCCCCCGACCGAGTTTTGGCTGGTGGCAGTGGATACTACTTTTTATATTCGACCGCAAATATATTCTTATGGGATTTTCCCATTGTTCGAGGCTACCACTTTTTAATATAGCCTCGAACGTACCGCCAGTTTATTAAATTAATATAAATTCACCGGTTGGTAATTTTTGCTGAAACTTGGTTCCAAAATGGTGTTTGTGTTCGCTTCTGTGACTCCAACCCAAGTCGAGCCCTTTGTTCCACTTTTTGGCGGGCTTCTCCACAGAAGCCTCCAAAAGTGGTGCCACTCTGTCTGGGTACCCCAGGGGTTGTGGGAGGGGGTTTAGGCACCCTGGACTGTGTTGCCTCGGCAACACAAGTCACACTCCTGTGTGATTGGCCCAAGTGGTTAGCCACCCGGCTCACCACTTAGCATGTTGAGTGAATGGGGGTTTTCTGCATAAAAACAGGGCTTTGTGGACTGGAACTTCAGAAGTCGCCACAGGACCTAAAGAATCTGAGGAGGGAGAAGCCGAGCCGACCTGCAACGACGACACCACCGGTGTCTCACCACTTTTCTCGACGACAGAGGAGATCTCCAGCCCGGAGAGTCTTCTTCCTTTGACTGGTGGGGATAACCAGTTTGCCCGTCTTTTCGCCTTCCTGGACCATCTCGTGGCCGCCTTGCCCGTGCCAAGCACCCCGGCAACCGGAATACCACGGTTTACCACTACCGCGAAGAAAAGGGTGGTACCTTGTAACCGGGAAACTCCGCGGCTGGTTTCTTCCCTGGCAGCCCAACGACCTTCAGCTTTCCTCCACGTCGAGACCTTCTCTTCCTCTAGACGAAACACCGACTTGCAACCGCTTCCAGGAACAACTGCCCACGCTGGAGCGTTCTTCCCACTTTCAGGTACTGTGTCCCGCCTGGCTTCCCTTGCGACAGATCGTTCGGGGTGACAGTAAATCCTCGACTTTCTAACCTGGGCTAGCCTGGGACCTGTTAACTAACTTTTCCTGACTTGATCTCAATCTTTTGTGAACTTTCTGCAAAGTCTCTTTGGGCATAACCCCACTGTGTGATCCTGGACACATTTTGCTTGCTCTCTCTAAGAGTGGGCCTGGCATTTGAACTTCCTTGCTCTCCAGTAGACTTTGCCTAACCTGCCTCACTGTGGTTCTTTGAAAGGTATTGAAATGTGTGCGCTTTCATAACCCTGCCTTTTTCCTTCCCTTTTTAATAACTTATTAGAGTGCCATCTTATGTTAAGCGCTCGCCTCTCTCTGAAAATAAGTGGTGTTTCTCATTAAGACTTGTCAAATAAGTAATTAGGGTTGCATATCTATAATAGTGACTGTGTGTTGAATTTATTTACCTCTTTGTGCTAGTGTAATTTACAAGTGTGTCCTTAAATAAATAATTATATACTTTTACACCAAAGCTCTAGCCAGTGTTTGCTTGTGCTACTGTATCTCTGTACCTATTGTGTATACTCTATATACTGCCTAACTCATCTTGAGAGAAGTGTGACTGCTCAGCCACAGCTACCAGGTAAATCTGGGTGGTACGGACTGCTACCAATTGGGTCGACTGCCAACCACCTGTAGTCCTAAATCTTTTGCAGTGGTCCCTAAGGGAACTGCACAGGTTTCTGCCTAACAGGAACAAAAAAAAAATGTCGACGCATTTTAATTCAAAACTTTGCCATTCGAAACTATGGCATTCGAAATTATCACTATAAACCGGGTTTATCCACTCAACGGAAGGAGACTGTCTTCCTATTCGCCGTTTAAAGTGGCAGATAGTTTTATTATATATTTGACGGTTAATATAACAAAGCTGTTCGATAGCAATTACCCACAATTACTGCAGCAGGTGAAGGAGGATTTAGGGAAATGGACTCCGCTATAAATTTCATGGCTAGGAAGGATAGCTACTATTAAAATGGTGACTCTCCAGAGGTTACTATATACATTCCATGCTCTTCCAGTTAAAGTTCCTTTGTCTTATTTTAAGGCGTTGAATAAAGAGGTTAGGAGATTTCTTTGGCGAAATAAAACTCAGAGTGGCATTTCAAACTTTAACGGCATCCAGATAAAGTGTGGGAGTGGGCTTGGTGAATTTTGAAAAATGTTATGAGACTGCACAGCTACGGGTACTCCGGGAATGGATTATGGGGGATATTAAGAAATTATGGGTAAAAATGGATAGGGCTGTGGCTGGGTGCACGTTGGAAGGGGTATTGTGGTTATACAGACAAGACAGGCCTTTAAATATGCAGGCTAGCCAGGTACTTGCAGTGGTTTTTGATATATGGGATCGCTTATTAGATAAAGGAGCTTTGTCCACACGCCTATCACCATTTACTCCATTATTTGGGAACCCACAATTTTATCAAGGGATGATACAGGGTACGTTTCAACAATGGCGGAAGGTAGGCTGCACGAAGATATGTGATATGATGCAGGGAGAAGACATTTATTCGTTTGAGGAATGGAAACAGCTACTGGGTCTTTCGGAAAAAGATAGTTTGGAGTAGGACCAACTGAGACATTGGCTAGCCAGATCTGGTGGGCGAGAAGCCGCGGAGAGAGAACTCACTACATTTGAAAAATGTATTACCACACACTCAGGGAATAGACTAATGGTATCAAAGTTATATTCAATACTGATAGAAGAAAAGAAGGTACAGGCTTGGGGGTACATGCACAAATGGGAAAAGACTCTGAGGACAGACCTACCGAGAAGTTATTGAGAACATCTATGGAAAAACATCCCCAAATTAACTATGTCTATCCAGATAAGGGAAGCATGGTATAGGAGTATGCATCAATGGCACTTCACCCCTGAAAAACTACACAAAATGTTCCCGACTTCCACAGATGGATGTTGGCGAGGATGTGGAGGGAAGGGTGATTGGCGGCATACATGTTGGGGTTGCCCAAATTTGAATAAGTTCTGGGATAAAGTTACGAATCAGATTCAAAACTGGGTTTCCCCGGTAGTAGCATGGACACCTAAGAAATGGATGTGTGGTCTTTTTGATCCGGGGAACATCTTACCCACTAAAATTTAAAGCAAGGCTTTCATGTTAATGGTAATAGCTGCATGGTTGGTTATCGCAAGTGCCTAAAAACAGAAAAAGTCGCCAGGGGTTAGGGACTGGTTAATTAAACTGTGGGAGTAGATAACATTCAACCTGAAGGGGGAACAAGAAAAATGTCAAGAATGGGTGATGGTCTTGTACTATCTCCACAGTGACTTTGTACAGCAATGTTGTCCACATAATCTAAGGATATTGAACATCATTTAAGCTAAAATACTTGTTGCCATATTGAGCAAGTGAAAAATGTTATGCTAACTCTGCCCGTGGGTGGAAGGAGGGAGGTGGGAGAAGCGGGGAAGGGGGAGTTGGGTGAAAGGGATAAAGATGTTTATTAGAAACAAAATGATAAAAATATATTTAAAATAGACATTACAGGTACATCTAACAGAATTGGCAACGCATAAGTGTATTTCATCTGCTTTAGAGTCAGCACTTTGAATCTTCAAGTTGGAAGGAAACCTTTCTAAAGTATCTTTTTGTCACAAACGAATGAATAATTTTGTAAAGAAACAGTTTTTTGAGAGCACACAGAAATGGACAAAGGTTGATAGGGTCAGGGGATCCATTATAGTTTTTTTCACTTTCTTAAGGACCAACTCCACTAGACAGAGAAAGTTTGAGAGAGTCCATAATGAGTACTGCAAATTAAGGATTAGTTACATTTTGTTAGATGGTTGGAGGCAAAGAGTTTTTGGGAGATTCTGATATGTTACCAACATTATTTACTTGGAGACATGTTTCTAATTAGAAAGATTTGCAATTAATAGGTCAATGTTCTTGGAACAGTGGCAAAACAGTGGAATCTGCTGATAACCCCAGAAGAGGAAAGGGGAAATATTCTCTATCTTGGAAATTCGAATGCCATTGTTTTTGGTGACAGAGGTGAGCACATGCTCCTGCACAGTTCTTAGGAAACCCTTACGTCAGCGAGTAGTGAACCATTCCCTGTGGGCACTATGCGTTTAAAATATACTCTGAAAACTATTTTAGTGCTTTTTTTTAAAAACTTATTTGAATTAGCCAATGGAAGTCATCATTTCAATCATCCTCAGGGTTTTAATTACGTCAATGTTTCCTTTCTAACTATTTAATTTTCCTATTTGCTTCCAGCTTACTTGGGAAAAACATGTTCCTGGAAGCATTCTTTGGAGGATCTGGCTATCACAACAAGCTTTTAGGTCAGAGGTTGATGGGGGAGTAGCTAACCAAGTGACTAACTGAGCTGTGAGTTTAATCACAGCTACTTTTTACCAGGTTTGGAAGGGTTGGCGGTTTCCGTTTAGGCATCAAAACCTGATACCAAATAGTGATCTATATTTAGACACTGGCATTGAGAATCCTTACAGCAAACTTTGAATCACTTTTTGAAGAGAAGCGAGAGTGATTATTGAAAGACAAAGAAATGTAAGGAAGGAATGAATCAAGAAAGGAAAATAGTCATTATAGAAATAATAAAGTTGAAGCTAACTGCATGCCATAATACTGATGCCCCTTCATAGTGAGAGTCATGCGTCTGAAGCTTTAAAAATAGATTTGACTGAGGAATTGCCATTTGAGAAACTAGGTTTCCTATTTGGGAACTCCCGTCCCCTGCACACTGTCTAAGGCTCAACTATAAGCCAAACTGTTTAGAAAACAAATGTTCCAGTCTGCAGAGGGCACATATTTTCTATTCATGAAGATGTGTAGCATTTGGTTGTTATTTTTATACAATTGTTAACAGATTAATTTTCTCAATGGTAATTCAAAATATTTACAGATCACAATTAAATCAGTAATTCCAATTTTTTTTTTATTCATATGGCCCAACATGTTTCGAGAACGTCTCTTCATCAGGGCCATAAAAGCACATTGTTTTCTACAAAAAAATATAAACAAAAAATTGATCAAACAATTTTCCAGAGTCTTGGTTTTAAGTAATTGACACTAATTTGTCATTTTGTAATAACAGATTATCAACTCAATTTTCTAAATCGGAATCATAAAGAACTTAATGTTCAACAAATTTTGCAAGTATAATTCCATCATGCTAGGCTTTCAAAACAGATTGTATTTTTGGCTAGGACTTTGGATTCAGACATTACCTTTCATTGGGTTGGCATATAAAAAATACACCTGCACCCATCTCAGAAAATATGTCATATTCTAAAATGAATGCATTGACAAATAAATCAGCCACTACTTTGGCATTTAGTGAAGACGGGGCAACTAGAATTTTGGGCCTAATTACCAAAATTGATAGAGAATCTACAGGAGATAATAATCCTGAAAGACTAATACAAAAATTGGAAAGACTAATTCGTAAGGAAATTTCACAGAAATTGCAAGCAGCAACTTTGGTACAGTATCATAAGTCAAAGAGAATACCTAGAGGTATACGCGTGTATTTGCGCCCAACTTTATGCAAAGGAAATCAAGAGTTTATAAACGTTGGGAGCAAATCCTGAACAAATGTTCATTAGATCTTATTCTGCTAACGATTGAAGAACTGGCCAAATCCCTATCCACTATAAACCAAGAGATAGACGAAGTCACACAACAACTATCAATAATCAAGTCAGGGGATGAACTAAAGAATATCTTAGAGGATACCCACCAAAATTGCACTCTTATAAAAGAGAATTTGAGCAAAGCAAAATCTGCAAAGTCCGTAGAGACACCCTGGATTACGCCCGAGACATAGTCTACACAAGGCAGGAATTTTATAATAACACAAGACCAACCCCCAGTAGACCATCGAGACAACCTCCTTCAAAGAACAACACAGAGTAGTGACGTCACCAGTGGAGAATGTGAAAATACAAATGTAACAATAAGAACACCAGTGAATCCAACAACTGAGGAACCTGTATCACAACAGCCAAGTACCTAGCTAACTGCAGCTACCGGACAAATACTTTATTTTATTTATTTGTGTATGGTTTCAAAGAAACCTTTACAGAATTCATACAATGATGCCAAATATTTCATAAAACATTACAATTAATGAATTTTTACACAGATAAAAACAAAAGACATCAATAACATCACACATAAAATTGTATGTTACGTAAGTTCATGAACAAGTGTGATTTAAAATCTTTAAGAACAAAATCTTTTATCAATTCATCAAGTCAATACAATTGAATTTTAGGAAACAAATCACCGCCAATTGCAGTGGAATTTTGTTGTCAAAAAGCATACGTTTCCATAGTAGTTGCAAGCCTACATTTGAAGGGTCGGGCACAAAACGTTTAAAACTACAGTATCTCCCCTGGACCAATGCAGGACAATCAATTAATAAATGTCTTAAGTTCTCAGTGGTCTGACTACACTTACAGTAGCTGCACATTGGTACTACTTCGTTCGAAATATCTCTAGCTGACAAAATCTCTCCAGTAAGAAGTACATTAAAGCGGAATCGCATAAACGAATTCCTCCAGCCTTTCTGAGGAAATGAGTTGAGGTATGGTTCTGGAGTACCCAAACACTTATAAAAGGAAACCATATGACCGTACAACTGGTATTGTGTGATTTTCTGCATTTTTCTGTCCCAATCCCAGTTCTGTAACAATAATTTTACTTTTTTGGGGTTTAGTATGGGAGTACTGCCTTGTGCCGCTACGCTGTTCAGTGCATTTTTACATATATCCACCAGTTTTCTCAAAAATACTGCTTTAGAGGTACCTAGAACAAGCAAAGTAGAGAAATCATTGTACAAGTATTTCCATTATTACTGACAATATTCCGCAAAAGCAACAGACATTTCCATACAATAATGCTATTTAGTGACTGCAAACCTAATTCATAACGAATGGCCACTAAAGGAATACATTTCGGTAGCAAATAAAACATTTTCCCTAGAATCTGCGCTTCCAATTTAAATCAATTTTAAATCAATTTTACCATGAATAAAAGGAAATTCCATGCCATATGCGATTTTAGGAATAATTTTTAACTTGAAATATCTCAATAACGGAAGAGACGAAAAGGCCCCGAACTTGCGATCCACTATTCGCATTTGGGTAATGCAAGTTTTGATTTTCATCCTATAATGATTGATGGTCAAGCTACAGTTTGGCGTAGCACTAACAAGCAAACCAAGATAGATCATACTATGTCTAATGTCCAGCTTCGACTTATCCATGAACCAATTTTTCTTACAATGCTTTTTCTTCTGTGTAAAGCAGAGGACATTTGATTTAAGGGCATTAACAGCTAGACCATTTTCTGTCATGTACTCAAGAAAAGAATTTAACAAGCGTTGTAGCCCCAATGGTGTTCGATCAAAAAGAAGATAATCGTCGGCATACGAGCAGACAAATACCTTTTTTAGACAAGGGAAACCCCAAAGAGGGAAAAAGAAAATGAAGGAAAAGGAACAAATCAAGGAATCCATTGTGTTCAATATCTCTTCTAAAAAGTTATCTAGAACATAAATAGATACACTCAAATTGGGCATATCTTTTCTTCCTACCAACAATACTAACATTTTTGAGCAGGAGGTAAATCTATTTAAATTAATAAGGAAGATGGAATTGAAAGTTTTCTTTGATATCCTTCCTGACAGAGCTGAAGTACTGACCCAACCAGAATACTTGGAAATGATGAACAGGAGTACATTTCTCCCACAAGTCAATCATCTGCTCATTTATATCGTAAAAAACTTAAAACTACCAAGGACCTGAGATGTCTTAAATACAACACAGCACATACAAGCAACATTAGAACACAACAGTTGAAATTACTTAAAGAATGGGAAGAAGATAACACCATGACCCTGAAACCTGCTACGAAAGGGGGTGCATTAGTACTTATGGACACCACCCTCTACAACCAAGGCTGCCTTAAACTTTTATTGAACACTAGAACATATCTAATTCTGAACAATGACCCAGTCATTCCTATAAAAGAACTCATTAAGTATACACTGAACACGGCACTAGAAATGGATTGGATTTCAGAACACGCAAGTTAACTTCTAATTAAGAAATTCCCTATAACACCAGTGTTCTATGCATTGTCTAAGATACACAAAAACATCACTGACCCACCCTTTGGACCAATTGTAGCGGGCACATAGAGTGTTTTCCACCCTCTTGCCATCTACTTGGATACAGCTCTACAGCCTCTGGTACACGCTACTTCTACCGATCTAAAGGACACAGCGCACTTCTAGCTACTTTTGGAGGAGCTACATCTTAATGACCCTACTTTGATACTGTTCACACTTGATATTAACAGTGTTTATAAGTCAATTCCCCATAATGAAGGGATCGAAGCCATGGAATGGTTTCTGTTTAAACACGAGGAAACCCAAATCCACAAAGTTTTTACTATCCAACTTTTCAATATAATCCTTTAAGACAATTATTTCAGATTTGACGGAAATTACTACCTGCAAATAGCAGGTACCTCAATGGGTTCATCAGTTGCGCCATCTTACTCAAACATTTTCATGTATTATTTTGAGCAGTCACATGTACTCGAGAAACAACTGTGGAAAAACAAAATTAAATTCTAGAAACGCTACATAGATGACATTTGTGGAATCTGGCAAGGAACACAAAGAGCTTCTACAATTTTTTGGCTATCTGAATAATTGTCATGAGAGGATTACGTTTACCCTCGAAGTAGGCAGACCGAATATCCATTTCCTGGATGTTACCATTTCACAAATGGGCACTGAACGAAAAACCAACATTTACAGGAAACCCACAGATGTCAATACCAGCTTGCACTTTAACAGTTTTCACCCAAAACATGTGAAAGAAAACCTACCCTATAGCCAATTTTTGAGATTAAAGAGAATCACATCAGCTACAAAAAGAATATGAAAATATGAAAACAAGGTTTATTGAAAGAGGTTTCCCAGAAGACATTGTCGATAAGGCAATTGTGAGAAGTGAACCACTCAAAAGAGGCAATCTCCTTAAAGGACGTACAAAAAAGGAAAATATGAGACTGATTCACTCCTTGAAATTCTCTATCCAAAGTTAGCAGATTAAGAGAATTATCCACAAGAATTGGGATCTGATGGGGGCATGGCTTGGCAGCCATGCGATAGGAAGCAGCACCTCTGAGCTTCCGCATGATCCTGACATAGATTGCCTAATGATGGCCTGATTTGTTTAAGAAATCCAACAGCAAAGTAATGAAACGGTGCCTGACGGTCTGAGGAACAGCTAGGGAGAATCCTAGGGCAAAACAAGGCAAGGAACGGATGAAAAGAGGCTCGTGAGCAGCCAGCGCGCTGACAGACAAAATGGCGGGGGCACACCACCTAGCTCACTGAGGAGAACCTTGCAAGGTGGAGTTGGCTGGGGGAACGGAGAGTGGCAGAGAAAGAAGCGACAGTGTCGGCAGGAGTAGCAGAGCGCTCCACGAGAGGTTAACGGCAACGGCAATCATACGCAGAGTGAGTTGCCAGACCCTGTGGAAGCGGAGGAGAAGCATGCCCACTACACGCAGAGGCAAGCAAGGAGGAGTCGAACATCACGGTCCGGTGGAGGGTTAGAAGCGAGGAGGCCTACGAGACACCAGGCGAGCTGTGAAACTGGCAAAAGGGCCGCAAGGCACAAGAAGGAGAGCGGAGGGGCTTGAAAGGGAGTGCAGGGACATCCCGCCCCGGGACAGTAAAACTATGCACACCGTGCCGGCTGACCGCGGGCCAGGGACTCGGCAACACAACCAGCTGGGCCCGGCGAAGTGAACCATGGAAGACATGGATGGACCCATAAAACCTTGCAGCAACAAGGTCCCGAGTCACACAGAAAAGCCACTGAGCCATGCCCCAGGGAAAACAGAGCCTGCAAGCCCTAAAGGAATGTTACAGCGACCGATGGAAAGGCCAGCCTGAGACTCTCAGAGCCCTTCCGACGGCGGTATAAACCACACTGAACAGTGGCTCCACGGCAACGAGACAAAGGTAGAGGCAGCATGCTAACAGGCCTTAGCTCACATTAAAGACTAAAAGCGGCAAAGAGAGCAGAAGGCGCACACAGAGTGACAGGAAGCCGCCCTTATTTGAACATCCAATGCTCTATGGGGGGAAGGAAGACTTAGCGGCACCCGCCGAGAGAACCCCATTACCAAGGTTGTGACACACGGGAAAGCAGAGGCGGTGGGGGCGGCAATAACCAACGGGTGGACCTATAGGCCAGAGAGACAGAGAAAGGACAGTACCCGGACAAGCTCTGGTCACTGTAAACGCAGTTTGCCCGCTCCTCAGGAACAACGCAACGGCAACGAAAGAGAAACCAAAAAAGGTCCATCACGTCAGAGAAGTGGACCGCAACAAGTATCCAGCTAAGACCACTGAGGAAATGGGAATGGGCCACCACACTCCCAAACACCCATCATCACAACTTCACCAACGGCGAGCATAATTATAAGGCAGAGGGGACACAAGACCGCTTCTGCGTCAGAGGCGCAACTGAACAACGCAGTAGTCAGCAGAAGCACAAGAGGTGGGTGACACAGCAAAAGAAGGTGCGTGGAGGAGCCCAAAGGCCACTAGAGGCCGCAACACAAGCAGATTACACACGCCAGTTGCGTGGGAACACCTAATCACTGCTTGTGAAGAGCACCTTGTCATGGGAGCGCACAATCCACTGACGCATATAATATTAGTGCTGGGGGCTACAACAAGTGGCTTACTAGGGGTGCCAAGAGAAGCAAGGGACTACCCACTATAACCCTAAGGAAGGCACCGCCTCAGCACCATTAACGGCAAACACGAACCTGAGCATAAAGAAAGTGGGTGCAGACAGCGTCACCCGGAAAACGCAACAGCAGGGCACATCACCACCAACCTGCACCGGCACACACAACATCACAGAAACTTCCAGCACCATTAAGGGGAAACAGAGAGATGCATGAAGCAATCAAGGGGAGTGGGTGCCTACATACTTTGCAAATTAGCAAGGTCAGATGCAAAGAAAAGGTGGCGGGAGGCTTGCTACAGGTGCACAGGAACATATCAACAAGGGCACCAGGGGACGATAGTGCCACGGCCGGAGCAAGGCCACAAAGCAGTTGGCTACCTCACTAGTCGTGACAGCAAGGACACCTGAAACGGAGCGGTCCCTCTCAATACATCAATGAGACGAGTACTGAAACAAGGAAAGCCCTTGTCCCCAGACAAGCGGGACACAGGGAGGCACACCACGACCAAGGAGAGCAGACATGTTGGACAAACAGAAGGGAGGAAAGGGCAAGCAGACCAGTATGGAAACATACGCCCGTAAAAATTACATGACCCAGCCTGTCGCACCAGGGACCTGTGAGAATGCATCTGGCTCTAAACACCCAGAGGGGAGACACGAGGAGAGCCCCATACTCGACGCCATAGCAGCATTGAAGACATTACTGGAGCATAAGATGGACGCTGTTATTGTGGACGTGGGGCTCCTCAGACAGGACGTGCGGGCCCTGGCGGACCAGGTGAACACAGCAGAACAGCAGGTGCAGAACAACACAGCGAACATCACAAGCACCCAAATGCACATGTCAGACACATTAGAACGCATAGGCACCCTTGATCAAAGGGTGGACAATGCAGAGGGAAGGCCTGGTGAAATAATGTGCGCATAGTGGGACTGCCGGATAGGGGAGGAAGGAAGAGACCCCACGAACTACGTAGAGAACTTACTGCTTCAAGAGGTGGGAGTGGAGGTCTTATCCCAAGGTTTTGTGGTGGAAAGAGCACATAGAACCCTGACCTGAAAGCCCCTGCCAGGGGCACCCCCAAGACCTATGATTGCTAAAGTCATTAACTTTAAAGACTGGGAAAATATATTGACATTCTCGACAGAAGGAGGAGTGATCACAAGAAAAGCTTCTAGAATAACGATTTACTACCACTACACGGCACTGGTGCAAAAGCAAAGAGTACAATTTAGACCAACCAAGCAACGCCTCAGGTCCGCCAATGTGAGATATATGCTGCTGTACCCCACCAAACTAAAGGTGCTACATAATGGCAGGTCATATCTCTGTGAAACTATGGCAGAGGCCCACAAATGGATGGATCAGCATGGAATCTCTCAATTAAGGGCTGGAAACGAGCACACCAACAGAAATGTCCCCCAATAAGGCACAAGGAGCGACAATAACACAAGAGCAATATGGTAAAGACATAGACCAGTGGATATAAGAATGGGAGCAGCACATTCCGAGGGCTGCCCGCTAGACGTCACAACCACAAACCCCACGGAGTGACATAACTCGAGATGCCAGTATCAAGGCATCACGCTGCAGCTAGCATATCCCCAGGATGGAGGGTGGGGCAAGGAAAGCAGCAGAGCCCGAGCTGGGAGAGGATGGCTGGGCGTTTGTTACCAGTTATAGTTAGTGGCCCTCATTACAACACCGGTGCTAAACCATGGGGAATTACCACGCCATTCCAAGGTTGGCGGGGCGGTAATTCCCCATTGAACCATGGCCCTTCCCCATTCCCATTTTCGCCCCATAGGGCTCTATGGGAATGCGCTAAGTACGGTACCGCAAATTGCGGTACCGTACTTAGCACCAAGGACCTCGTAGTAAGGCGCTAAGTGTTTAATGGCGCCGCAGCCTTTGAGGCCCAGTGTGTTGTTTGGTTGGAGGATGGCACGAGAAGAGGAGGGAGCATCACGCATAAAGTTCAACGAGAAGGAGCGAGAGGTGTTGAAATTAAAACACATCAGGAGTACTGTCAAGATACCACCCCAAGTCAGAGGACCAGCACAATGCACGCACAGTAAGACGGTCACATAGACGAAAGAGAAAGGAGATACCAAAGGGAGAAGAGACTACACAGAATAGAGCCAGAGAGCTGGAAATCAGACGTGAAAGTGCGTACAAGCCCATGGGGAAGTCCAGGCTACAAAAGACACCAAGGCATTGGACCAGGATGAAGTAACAATGAAAACCTGGAACGTTTGGGGACTGAATGCCTACGTCAAGAGACAGAGTATATGCTTGGCTGAACAGGTCGAAAGTGAAAATAGCAATGTTACAGGAAACTCACCTGACGGCAGAGAAGCAATCCATGGTGGCCAAGAAATGGGGCGGACAAATGTACAGCTCAAAGTACTCAAACTACGCCTGGGGGTTGCTGACATGGATTGCACCAGGAGTCCCATTTCAGCTTATAAAACAAGAAAGAGATCAGGGAGGGCAGATGGATGATAGTACATGGAATGCTGGAAAATAAAGAGGTATGCCTAATAAGCACATGTTCCAAATCACGATGCGACCGAGTTCTCCAAGAAAATAGCGCCTAGACTGGCCCCATACAGGGGAACGGCCGTCATCTGGGCAGGAGACTTATAAATAACTGCACATTGAACCTGCTGTTGGACAGGTCGGACGACAAACACAGGAAGCCGGCGCCACCAGCCAAGGCCCTACAGATGATCCTGAATCAGCTGAAGTTGGAAGACATCCGGTGGAAGGTACATGCAGAAACGAGAGGTTACACACATTATAGCGCCCCACACAGAATATTCACACGTATAGACTACTTACTCACAGGCACCGAGACCCTAGGGGAATTCACGGGGATACTTATCAAAGCACGAACACTATCGGACCACGCTCCACTAGTAGCAACATGGAGCTACACATACAGGAAGGCCCCCATACCGAATTGGCAGCTGAGGGCAGAGGCACTAATAGAAGGGGAGTTTGAGGAGCACCTACAAGACACGATAGATGACTATTTTGAACATAATATGGGTAGCTTAGATAGCAATGCGACGGTCTGGGATGCCTTTAAAGTGGTGGTCAGAGGAGCAGCGATCGGGAAAACAGGGGGACTCAAAGGGAGTGTTCTGGCAGACCTTGGGGAAATAGAACGGGTTGAAAGGCAGGCGGGTATATCTGGGGAACAGCCGGGGAAACTCACAACATTGAGGTTTAAGTGTATCGCCATCTGGGAGAAGCTGGGGTGACTAGACTATGGGAAGTATATACAAAAACTTCCTGCATAAGGCGATAAGGCCAGCAGACTCCTGGCGTGGCTCACCAAGAAGGAGACGAAAGAATAGACAGGGAAGGAGGTAAGGACACAGGAGGGGATGAATTAAGTATTTTCAAAATTTTATGAGAGCTTGTACTCCCAAAACCGAGTGGCAGAGGCCGAGGATATAGCCGAGGCCCTGGCTGAGATGTACCTTCCCAAGTTAACCAAAGAGCAGGCACAGATACTTGAAGCCCCGCTCACGGTGGAGGAAATGGAAGCAGTAATAGTAATGGGAATCCATGGACACACATACCATACCTACTAGAAGCCATAGACGCATTTGGTTAATTATCGGGAATCTCTATCAACAAAGAAAAGTCTTCTCTGTTCCCCCTAGCAGACCTACGGCGGGTCGCTCCAGATCAGCTGCCAGACCTGGGTCTCACCACTTTCCTCTATCTAGGAATAGATGCGCATCATGATACCACAGAGACACAGAGCCAACACACAAGCATCGCTGGACAAAACAGAAAAGGACATGACCTTCTGGAAGACACTCCCACTAGGGATGATATTTAAGGGTGGCCCTACTAAAAATGATGGTGTTGTCATGCATGTTATACTACTTCATGATATACCCGGGACATTTTTTTAAACAGCTAAACACAATGGCACGGAAATTCCTGTGGGGAGAGGGGAGGAACAGGATAGCCCTGAACAGCCTACAAAGAAACTATGATTCGGGAGGGATCAGGTTACTAGACCTTGAACGCTATTATATGGCAGGGCAGTTACAATATGTGGTGAGATGGCTGGGAGAGGACACATCTATAGACTCACTGCTCTTCCAACCTGCACTCCGCCAGTACTATATAATAGAAGCGATATGGATAGATAAGGCCTTGATGAGAACCCTCCCCAAAATGGTCAGACTGGGCTTAACCCTGTCGAAGAAGGCATGGAAAGCTCAAGGGATACAAGACCCCTGCTCCACGCGGATCCTCCTCGCTGGTCTGGCCGGCGCACAATCCGAGACACCTGCAACATATCGGAGACATTGGGAAAGCAAAGATGTAGCTTAGATCGGGGATCTGTGGAAATACGGTCAATGGATGGATTTCCAAACCCTGACGGAAGATTACGACATACACAAAGGCCAATGTATACTGTACAACAGCATGGTTCAAATAATTAAAAAGAGATGGCTGGAATTATCCAAAGATCCAGAAACCAAGTGGGCGCTGGATACGTGGTACGATGTGTCAGAAGGAGGACACACGGTCTCCAGACTCTATGAACAGCTACTGAAAACTAATGACGCACGAGAACTGCAGACACGAGAACGGTGGGAAGAAGAACGACAGAAGAATTGCACCAACCAGGAATGGTCCAAAGTCCTCTGGTATACGAAAAGAGTCTCCAGAAATGCGATATTTCAACAAGCACAGCTATACCTCACGCACAGAACATACCTTACGCTAAGGAGAATGTCCACCATGGGAAACAGGGAAACCTGGAACTGTACACGGTGCAGAGCAGAAAAAGCAGACATGCTGCACATGTTCTGGATCTGCCCAGTGATAACGTAGTTCTGGGATTCTGTCAGAGAAAAAGCAACGGGGCGGGATCCACATGCATGCATGGACACCGAAGTCATATCTACTGGGGCGGTTTCCAAGAGACAGCAAACAGAGGACACATATAGCCAAACCGAAGCACTTAATGTGTATACTAGCTAAGCGCTGCATAGCAATGGCATGGAATTCCAGATCGGGCCGAACATAGAGGCACGGTGGGCCGATTTGAAGAAATGAACACTGGCTGAAACAATGGTGTAGACCGGGGCACTGCAGACGGGAGAAAGTGAGAGCGCGAACATGATACTTGCATGGAACTCGCCATTACAGGAACTGTTCGAACAGAGGGAAGCGAATAGTACAAATTAACTCAGCGGGGCAGAGGACAACTGCATGAACGGCAGAAAGGGGGGAAAAGCACCTTCATTAGGGAGAGACCCGTGGGGGAGGCCAGACCCAGGCAAAAAAAGACCCAGAGGGGACAATTCTCCTGTTGTGCAAAGGACCAAAGAACCGCGCTAGGACGACCATGGAAGTGTGCCAGGACAGTTGCGACAGATGAGTGGAATCCCAATACGAAGTGCCGGACTGTGTGTGGTGTTTGTTGTTGTTGGTTATTATATGTTGTAATACAATAAAGAGTTTAAAATAAAAAAAGAATTAGGATCTGATCAAATTGGACCCCAATCTTAATCGACTTTTCCCTAAACCACCAATGTTTGCATATAAAAGAGGGAAAAACCTTTGAGATACTGTAATTGGAGCTGAGAAACCAAAGAAACAAGGACAAACTACCTTCAGCAAACCCAAATGTGTCACTTTTGCTTGTGGTGACTATATAAGGCACTCAAATACAGGTAATAAAATACCACTAAGGGACAACGCAACTTGCAAAAGTATGAATATTATTTAGGCATTACATTGCCCATTTGGCAAGTATTATGTAGGTAAGACCACCCGTAGAGCTAAAGAAAGATGGGCAGAACACAAGTCCAACATTAGAACTGCAAACATGAAATCTCCAGTGTTTAGACATTTTAAGGACAATGGGCACACCATATCACAGCTCAGAAGCATTATCCTAGAGCTAATGCATCCCCCACCAAGGGGTGGAGATTTAGCAAAAAGACTTGCACGAAGGGAACTCTACTGGGTACATAAACTAGACGCCATGACCCTATTGGGCATAAATGAGGAATATTACCTAGGCCTTTTTCTCTAAAAACAGAAGGGTCTCTGAGTAAATGATTACTCTAGATAGAACAAGGTTTTGGTACAAATCAAACTACATGTCCCATAGATTGTGAACTCATGGAAGGCAGCTACTTGTCAAAAAGATGGAACGATATTAGCAACTTCTGTCCCTCAATGGAAGTTTGGATGTTTTTTCTTTTAAGGCTAATTAGACTGAATGTTCAGACATGGGATTAAGTAAGTATTGACAATGTGAACTCGATGGAGACCGAATAATGGGATCTGATGCAGATTCTACCTCTGTTTAGTTAACATTTGTTACTGCATTGATCTTAAGAATGTGAACTCTAATGAGTTAGTGGATTGAATATCAGAAAACTAACTTACCACCTAGACAGGTGTATGGATATATTTGATAATCCTATCTACTAACCGTAATTCACCTACACATTTCTTGATCTAATTATCTCTTACGCTTCTGACCACAATTCGTAACTTCATCTAAGGTGCTCCTTAATCATTCTCATTTCTACACAGAACACCACATCAGGGGAGCCACCACATCCATCTTATAAAGGGTTTTACACCCCAAACTTAAACACTCTCCATATAGTTTGCTCCATAATAAAACAAACTGCACTTGATTTTTAACACAAATGCGCGCTTTTGCGCTACTGTAAACCGCAGGATTTTTTAGATCTACCTACCACCAGTTTGTTTGAAACTTTATCACTTTTACATCTTTTTCTAATGTGAATTAATATATAATACTACTCTATGGGAGAAACCACCTTACGCACTGGGCATTTGACAACTAAAGCCGCATATGCTTATAGAGGTCGCTTCTCCAACAAGAAGGTTGATGTCATATTATATAATTTTTTTTTACAAAATGCAACATAGATTAATTGGCTTGAGATGCTTGCGCTACCGCGAGCAGGATTGTTTATTTACTATTGTGACGTCACGCACGTTATCACGTGATGACGTCACAATGAGATGCCGCTAGATTAAGCGCCCATCTTGAATTTTGAAGTAGCATTCGGCACAGCATTTAGAGTTGGTCCTCATACTCCATGTAGGTACATGCTCTATAGACCTATTGAAATTAGAGAATCTATAATATGATGATGCCCCACTACATGTAGGGACCAAGAGCCTTTGAATCCTTCTTAAATATAGTCTTTATATTTACAGATGAATAGTCAGCACTTCAGCATCACTTTAATTTGAGCTGTTAGCTCATGAAAACTGGTCACAGAACTATTTTTGAGGGTAAGAAAGCTATTGAGCATCAAACTGAATTTGTGTGAATGCAACACATTTTACAGATGGTTTCTCACAGTAGACTCTTTCTACACATTCCCAATACAGATACATTGTGACACAAAGTAAATCTTGAAACATCCCAGACTATTAATAGTCATTATGACCAAGATTAAGGTTAGCACTATGACCTTTCTACATGCTCTCTTTAGAAACAAGTTGGCTAATCATTGAGATTGTGAAGTAAAATTAATCATAAATATGAACAAGTTTAAAATATAAATATGATGTATATTTTTAGCCAACAATACAATCTGGGATGAACGACTAGCATGATGGAATTATACTTGCGAAATTTGTTGAACATTATTAAGTTCCTTATGATTCTGATTTGGAAAATTGAATTGATAATCTGTTGTTAAACCAAGACTCTGGAAAATTGTTTGATACATTTTTTGTTTACTTTTTTTGTAGAAAACAATGATTTTACGCCCCTGTTGAAGAGACTTTCTCAAAACACGTTGGACCATATGAATAGAAAATTCTTTGGAATTATTGATTTAATTGTGATCTGTAAATATTTTGAATTACTATTGAGAAAATGCATTGGTTAATTTTTAAATGTATTTATTCATTTAGATTATTTGTAACACGCTAAAGACAAGCCCGAAGGCATGGTAGCCCGAAGGCATGGTAGTGCCAACATAAAACATAACAACCAAATGCTACAAATCTTCATGAATAGACAATATGTGCCCTCTGTAGAAGGGACCATTTGTTTTCTAAACAGTTTGGCTTATATTTGAACCCTACGTAGTGTGCAGGGGACGGGAGTTCCCAAATAGGGAACCTAGTTTCTCAATATTTTATAGGCAGCCCATATGCCTGGGTTGACGTTTTCTCCTCTGCACCATAAACTATAATAAACTATTTAAATAATATTATCTGTACAAAATTCCTCTTTTCTTACCATAGGAGTGCTTTGTGTTAGGATTTTGGATTTAGGAATTGCTATTTGGCAAGGGTGCAAAGACCTGGCTTTTTAAAATGTTATTAATCCATATAATGATTCTGGTAATTCTGTATCCAAAAGGGTAATTTGCTAACCAGATTCCACTTGTTATGAACTCCATCCCAAAAGCATAGTGTGCTTGCGCCCTGCTGTCTCAGTAGCTTGACCCACAGTGCCTGCTCCAACCATGGGTTAGCGCAGGTTCCAAGGTCATAAGATGCCCACTCGACAGCCACAGAGACGGCTAAGTCTCTGCAGCACAATGGCCACATTTAAAACATGCCCCCCTGTAACAAAACTACAATGATCATAAGTAGTCCATTCTGGTGGCAGGGTAAGTGTGAAAGTGGTGCCTGAGGTTGGGCATGGTGCAGAGTACTACTTATGATCATTGCCGCCACATCCTAATTGATATTGCGCATGTGTCAGCTCCTGTGAGTCAGCTCTCCTGTGGCAGGTTTTATGTATTCTGGTCAGCTGGGTGGAAACTTCCAAATGACAGAGCAGAAACCTGGAGGACCATGCTTCCTCTTTGATCTCCTTGTGAGGGCAGGTGCCACCATCCACCAGAGACAGCCACACAGCACGTAGCTATCCTGGCACCAAGCATCAAAGGAGCACACCCATTCAAAAGGAGTAACTTCACACCTGGGAGCTGTATCTATAAAGGCCTTTGTTCTTAGCAGGAAAGGAAAGGGGCAGGATTATAGTCAGGATTGCTCTGTCAATGGAAGGAGACTGACACCATCTTGTTTCTCTGTCTCTCTTTCTTGTCCACTCCACTTCCTTTGGAGTAAAGCACTTTGGGTCTTACATCAGAAGGGCAACGTCCACTCCATTCAAGAGCAATGATTGGACCACCATGGCAAGCTAGCTTAGCCCAACAACCTGGGGACTTACACTTTTAAAAGAAGGGGTCTCCCACCGCTTCTGCAGATTCTTCGGGTCCTCTAGAGACATGAAGATTTCGCTTTGAACCACCTGAGAAGAACTCACTGGACTTCCTTTGGGAAAGTTGCATTTCCAAAGTCCTCAGCCTGAGGTAAACAAGGAACCATTTAAGGCAGAAGAGAACTCTACCCCCATCCAATCCTTTTCTCCCTGCAAATTATCTACCAATCTCTTTCTTCCTTTTCTGATGAAGCTCCTGCAATCACTTGTCTCCCGTTACTTTGTTCTTTCCGTCATCACTTTTTAATCCATTCCAGTCTGGTTTCCGGCCAGGACGCTGCACTGAGTTGCTCCTTGTCTCTGTCATGGATGATCTTACTCAGAACTCTGATAATGATGGGATAGGTACACATATTGTATTAGATCGATCAGCTGCATTTGACACCAATGATCATTCCATCTTTCTCCATAGACTTTACACAGTGTGTATTTCTGGCTCGGGCCTGTACTGGTTCCGTTCTTTTCTGTCTAATCGGTCTCAAATACGTTCTCTTCGCCCTTATCAATCTACTTTTGTTTCTATCACTTGTGGGGTTCCCCAAAGTGCAAGGCCATAAAGACTGCATATGGAAACTAAGCCACAATAACCATATACCATAATGACACGTAAGACGCGAGGTTCGTTTTCCAAACAAGTCTGGTTTATTGCAAAGGTTTCTCAGTCGGCCGACTGGGTCTCAACGCCTCACAACGTGTGTTCCCAAACACCGTGAGATGCGAGAGAGAGAGAGCAACGCTCAAGCAGCAATATGTATACATTAAACATATCCTTTGTTAAGGCAATTCGACCCGCCCACATACATGTCATACAGGTTAGGGTTCAGTGATTGACAATTATGACACGTTATGACAAGTCTTCATTCAGCCTAAACATAGTTATTTTAGCAAAGGCAGCAGAGACAGCTTTCTGTTATGGGGAACATGGAGCTCTGGCTCGGCAAGGATATCATGTTCTTAGCAGAGAAACATTCCTTACTAGATTATCTGTGTGTTTCGGCTCATGAGCTAAGGGTCAGATAGTTCTGAAGCAGAAAATACCACTCTCCGCGAAGGAGCACCGCTGGGAGGATATAATTTATGTTTAACTGCCTTTTACAACAGCGCTTGTAAGACAAACCGGCACCTAGACTACTGATTAGATGCGGCTTCTGCTCGACTTCAAGGACTTAGTGAGAGAGAAAAACAATGTATTTCTGCACAGTTTGACATTCCTGTCTGTTAGTATTTCAGCGTTCAAGCCGTGGCCTCGCACTGTGTGTGTGTCTAAAGCATAGAATATATTTGCAAAGTGTTTTGATGGAAAAGAAAAAAGCAAATGGCCGCCATTTCACAAAATGGATGCCCTTCGGTTACATTGACGATTCTTGGATTGCGATGTTTGTCACATGATGCGATTTGCTTCTGGCCAACATATTATTCATATCATTCGACTATGGGATTGCTTTTCTGGTCTAACAAACCCTCCTTTTGGCCTTAAGTCAATAGCATCATCCATACATCGCGTCTTCATCGCACCACGTGTCCAATTCCGAACTACCCATGTCGCTATAATCGTCATCAGAAATATCAATTGTCATAAATTCTTTAATTATTTAATTTTTGCTTTGTGCACCTTCACTTAACATGCGAGGAGGTTTCGTACTAATTGCATGTACACACTCATTTGAAATTTGGGAGCTAAGGACTGGCAGGCATTGTATGCAACAGCAGAATATGAGGATTCCAAATAGCATAACCAAGATTGCAATTAGTTTCCATCCCCATGATCGTAGCAGTTCCCAAAACCATGAACTTATATTCAGATTCCAACCACCTATGGGAATATGAATTCCAGAATGTAGGACCTGTAATTTCTTAATTGCTTCGAATATTGTGGGGGAGGAGTAACTTACGAATACACAGCCCGCTGACCCCACCAATGTGCATACTCCTCCACGATCAGCCAAAATTATATCAAGCACCATTCTATTTTGAAGTGCAATTAATCTGATTGCTTTTTGTTCTAATGTCATATTATAGAGTATATCCGTTGTCCCATTTATTGTTTTTTCTAACACCCTGGACAGTTTTCTTATATTCCATGAGTGTGGGTGAGGAGAGGGCCACCACAAAAGGTGGGGCAGGACCCCCTAAAAAGCAGCCTACGATTTTGTATTATTTTCTTTGTTTACCCAACTTCGCTTGGCGCAGATGGGCACATTAGTGTGCCAATCTGCCCATAGGGTGCCCAAACCCTACTGCCCCATGCATTGGGGGGCCTGTCCCACCATTTTTGGGGGCCCTCTCCCCCCCACCCCAAATGGAGGGGGGGTGTACCTCACACAGCCATTTGTAGGCGGCCCAGGGAGGACTGCATGAGGTGCCCCTGCCACCCATTTGGGGTGCGGGGGGAGAGGGCCCCCAAAAATGGTGGGACAGGTCCACCAGTGGGTGGGGCAGTAAGGTTTGGGCACCCCGGGGGCCAGATTGGCACACCAATGTGCCCCTCTGCACCAAGGCAAGTTTCGTAAACAAAGAAAAAAATGGAAAATGGTGGAACGCTTTTTAGGGGGGGGGCTGTGGGGCACACCAAAGGGTCTGGGAAGTTTATAATGGGATGGGACATTGACCACCCCCCCAGCTGCAATGGAGTGGGTGCCATGTCATGCAGCCCTCCCTGGGACCAGATATCTGCTCCTAGGAACGGACGCCTCAGCCCAGGGAGGAGTGCAGGACAGCCCCCCCCCCATTATCTGCCCCTGGGGAGGGCTACCTGAGATGGGCCGCCCCTCCAATTGGGGTGGGGGTGGAGAGGTGCACTCCCCTTCACATTAGAAAATTCCACGGTGGTGTAGGGGGCCCCTCCGCCTGCGCTAAAGGGCAGCCTGCCATTTTGAATTATTTTCTTTGTTTACTATATCTGCCTTGGCACAGAGGGGCACATTGGTGTGCCAATCTGGTGCCAGGATGCCCAAACCTTACTGCCCCACCCACTGGGGGGCGGTCCCACCATTTTTGGGTGCCGTCTCCCCCCCACCTCAAATGGAGGGGGGGGTGTACCTCACGCAGCCATTTGTAGGAGGGCCAGGGAGGCCTGCATGAGGTGCCCCTGCCACCCATTTGGGGTGAGGGGGGAGAGGGCAGGCCCCCCAGTGGGTGGAGCAGTAAGGTTTGGGCACCTCGGGGCCAGACTGGCACATCAATGTGCCTCTCTGCACTAAGGGGAGTTGGGTTACCAAAGGAAAAAAGTGAAAATGGTGGAACGCTTTTTAGAGGGGCTGTGGGGCACCCCAAAGGGTCTGGGAATTTTCTAATTGGATGGGGCGTTGACCCCTTTCCCCCCCACCCACAACAGAGTGGGTGGCATGTCATGCAGCCCTCCCTGAGACCAGATATCTGCTCCTAGAAACGGACGCCTTAGCTCAGGGAGGAGGGCAGGACAGCCTCCCCCTTATCTGCCCCTGGGGAGGGCTACATGAGATGGTCCGCCCCTCCAATTTGGCCATGTGTGGATTCCCACGGGTGTCCTCTTTTGGGCAAAGCAAGGGGTTCCCTGTTTTCCTTGCTGGCTTCGACACCCTGTTCCCTGTCTTCACCTCACTGTCCTCCCCAGTTGTGGCTATTTGGGTTTTTCTCCCCTCGCAGGTTCTCAAACTTAGGTGGCCTCTCCACTGGGTGTACCTAATATGCATTTACTGTTGTTCTCTAAAATGTGGTAAACTAGGGTTTTTCCCCCCTCGCAAGTTTCTCAAACTAAGGTGGCCTCTCCACTGGGTGTACCTAATATGCATTTACTGTTGTTCTCTAAAATGTGGTAAACTAGGGTTTTTCCCCCCTCGCAGGTTCTCAAACTTAGGTGGCCTCTCCACTGGGTGTACCTAATATGCATTTACTGTTGTTCTCTAAAATGTGGTAAACTAGGGTTTTTCTCCCCTCGCAGGTTTCTCAAACTTAGGTGGCATCTCCACTGGGTGTACCTAATACGCGTGGTCAACTTGGCCTTGCCGCTCACTGTCCTCGTGCTTTCATATTGTCTGTCTCCCCCCCCCCACTGCCTCCTACTCCATGGTGCTCTCTATCTCGCCTATCTTCTCTAACTGCTTCTCTATTGACTATCCTGCTCTCCTCACTAAATCTGGTAGGAAAAAGTTTAAAAAGGACATCCTGGTCTCCAACCCAGGCCTCCCTATCGCTGACACCTACACTAATGCCTGCTCCAAGGAAACTCTTACTGACATCCTCTTTTTTGTGCCTTCGCCTGACCTATGGACCCTTCATATGGTCTCTGTGCTCTCTCCTTTCTCCTCTTCTCCCATTAATGGTGGCACCCATTGGGATGTCCTCTTGGCCCCCTTCCGCTCCTCTAAGGCCATCCTTAATGTCTACGCTAATGGGACCGTCTTGGTCCAAGGCCCTCAGGCCAACCTTCACCTCTTTGATAGACGCTTCCCACGCCTCATCAACTTCCTCTCCTCTCCTGCTATCCCCCCTCCTCTGTCCTCGGCTACCTTGCCTCTACCCCCCCTCCCTGCCCCCTCTCTTGCTCCTTCCTCACCTCCTTCTTCTACACCTCCGCAGGGCGTACCTCTGATCTGTACCCCTCCCCGGAAGTCCTTCAAGGATGGCAACCTTCTCCACATTGCCACTCTTAACTCTCGCTCTGCAATCAAACATTCCTCCGATATCTGTCACCTTCTTGAGGAACTGGACCTGGATGTCCTCGGTCTCACTGAGACATGGTTCACGGCCAGCTCTGTCACCAGCTTTGACACACTCCTACCTGACGGTTACAAGATCCTCTCCGTGCCTAGGCCCAACCGTGCAGGGGGGGGTGTGGCCCTTATCTTCCCTGAGTGGATTCCTGCCACTGTCACTCCTACGCAGACCTACGTCTCTTGAGTGTCTTGTCTGCCGACTCTCTCTCTCTCCTAGCCATTCCCTTACAGTGGCTACTATCTATCGGCCACCTGGTCAAATTTCCTCCTTCCTCTCTGAGTGGGCTGACCTCTCCTCCTCACTCCTGGCCTCAACCACTCAACTCCTCTTCCTTGGTGACTTCAACATCCACCTGGATGCCTCCTGTCCCCCCTCTGGACTCTTTCGTGACCTCTGCGACTCTCCCCCACTCTCTATTCTCCCGTCTGGGCCTACCCATTCTGCAGGGCACACTCTTGATGCTCTGATCTCTTCTGACCTTCCCCTCTCTGTCCCTCTCTCCACTCCTCTCTCCTGGAGTGATCACTTTCTCCTATCCTCCCACCTCACCCTCCCTACCCCACAGGCAAAGCCACCCTCATCTCTGCCAACCGCCTTCTCGGTCATCCGACCCATGAAGCGCGTGTCAATTGAGGCTTTCGCTGCCACCTTCTTGCCCCCCCTCCCCCTTCGGCTGACTCCCACCCTGACACAGCCCTCTCCACACTCCACTCTGCTATATCTGATAGTCTTGATATCCTTGCCCCTGTCATGAGAATCCGCCTGAAGCCTAAAGCCAAATGCAACTCCTGGTATGACTCGGATCTCGTCACCCTAAAACGCAAGTGCAGGGTGGCAGAGTGGAAATGGCGTGCTTCATGTACATCCTCTGACAAACTGGCCTGCCGCCTGCTCCAAAGGCAATACCGTCTCTCCGTTCTCACCAAGAAGAGAGCCCTTATCCAAGCCCGCATCTCTGCTGCATCTAACAACTCGGCCGAACTCTTCAAAATCTGCAAGGAGCTTGCCAACCCTGCTGCAGTCTCTACCTCTCCTGTCCCCTCCCAGGCCCTCTGCACTGCACTGGCCTCTCACTTCGTCTCTAAAACTCAGGACATCCTGTCCACACTCTCCTCCTATCACCTCCCTCCATCTCTTCCTGGCTCTCCCTCTGGCCCTTCTGCAGCCACCCCTCCTCCCTCCTTCTCTGCCTTTCCCCTTTTTTCTGCTGACGAGGTTTCCAGACAAGTCCGATCTATGAAAGTCTCGTCTAAACAGGTTTACCCCTGCTCCTCCAAAACTATCAAGGACCACATTGACTCCCTTGCTCCTGCCCTGGCTGATTTTTGCAACCACTCCTTCGCCTCTGGAGTCTTCCCATCCCCCCTTAAGCACTCCCTTGTGCATCCTCTTCTTAAGAAACCCTCTTCCGACCCCGCCTGCCCAGCTAACTATCGCCCAATCTCCATCACTCCCTTCCTGGGCAAGCTCCTGGAGGAACTGGCCATCTCCCAGCTCAACCTCCATGCTGAATCTGTTGGTAGTCTTCATGACCATCAATCTGGCTTCAGAGCTGCCAGAAGCACGGAAACTGCTCTCCTGAACATCCGTGAGGACCTGCTCTCAAACCTCGACTCCAACACTCCGTGTGTTCTCATTCTGCTCGATCTCTCTTCTGCCTTTGACACTGTCAACCATGCCATCCTGCTAAACCGTCTCCGTGATAACCTGGGTATCACTGGTCAGGCTCTGGCGTGGCTGACCTCTTTCCTTTCCAACCGACCCTCCCAGGTCCAACTGGGGTCCTTCCTCTCTGACATCTTCTTCTCTACCTGTGGTGTCCCCCAGGGATCTAATCTCTCTCCCTGGCTGTTCAACCAGTATCTGGCACTCCTTGCCCACCGCATCGCCACTCTCTGCCCCAACTTTCAGTGCTATGCGGATGATACCCAGCTCATTTTCAGGCTACCCTCGGCCTCCTCCTCTCCTTCCCTCATCTCTGACTGTCTGTCTGCCATCCAGGAATGGTGTGCCGCCAATGACCTCTGCCTTAATGCCAGTAAGACTGAGATTCTACTCATCGGCACACCCACTCCCTCCTTCCCTGCAGCGCTCTGGCCAGCCTCGCTTGGCCCGCTTCCTGCTCCTACTTGCAAGGCAAAAAACCTCGGGGTCATCTTCGACTCCACACTCTCCTTCTCTCCTCATATTACTGACGTCTCTAAGAAGTCTCACTACCAGCTGCACCTCCTCAGAGGTATTCTTCCCTTCCTCTCCTTCCCCCAGAAGCTCACGGTCTCCAGAGCCCTGGTTCTCTCGAAGCTGGACTACTGTAACAGCCTCTATCTTAATCTGCCTGCCTCTACTCTCCGCCCTCTGCAACTCATCCAGAACAGGACTGCGAGACTTGTCCTTGGCCTCAAGCCCAGGGACCGTATCTCTCCAGGACTGAAATCTCTACACTGGCTCCCTGTGGCTGCGAGGATTAAGTTCAAAACCCTCTGCATTGTCCACAAGGCCTTCTGGGGCCTGGGGCCTATATACCTTCAACTCTCTCTTCCTAAATAACTTCCTTCCCGAGCCCTTCGCTCATCTGTCTCCAACTCCCTCAGGGTCAGCCGCTTCTCGAAGCAACGAGCTGGGGGTAGATCTCTCTCTGCGGCAGGGGCCTCCCTCTGGAACAGCCTTCCTGCCTCCCTGAAACTTGAGGAGAACCATCTTCGGTTCCGGAAGCACCTCAAAACCTTCCTCTTTGCTTCTGCTTTCTCTCTCCCTCTCCCCTGCTAATTTCTTCACTGAAACTGCACTGAACCTGCACCTGGGCCACTCTCACCGACCTCGGTCCTTGGCCCAGCCACTCTCCACTTGCACTGCCTCCCTGGCAACCCCAGCACTGCGGGACTGTCTCTGCATCCCTTACAGCCCCCCCCCTCCCAGCACTTGTCTGCACTTACCTTGCACTTGCCACCAGCTGGCCCTATTTATTATTTATTTTTTATTCTACTTACCCTGTTCAGCACTTCCCCCTCTCCCCTTTCCCCTTGCACTTTTTCCCTTCCACCTACCCCTGCACTTGCGCGATCTGAATGACACCTGGCCTAGTAGGATCGTTGTCTGTCTTCCCCTGTTCCCTCCTCCCTGCCTCGTCGTGCCTTGAAACACTTGTGTATAGGCGTGTTACAAATGCCATATCATATCATATCATATCATACCCTAGGCCTAAATCTGTAGGTTGCCCACATGAACAAATTGTGCAGTGGCGAAAGGCTTGGGGTTCCCAGTGGGTTACCCGTTTTTCTTTTGCGCCCCCTGTAGGTGCACCCACACATGTGAGGTACCGTTTTCATCGGGACACGTGTGGGTACGCGGGAAGGTAGGCCATGTGTTGTTGGAAGTGTGTTTCGGTGGGTGGCCAGAGCAAAATGTCTGAGAATTGTCTTCATTTCCAGCCAATTTCAGAGACATTTCCCTGTGTCCACTCACCGAAACACGTCGCCAACAACAGATGTCATACCTTCTCGCATTCCCACAGGTGCCCCGATGAAAAAGGTACATCAAATGTGTGGCTGCATTTCCCAACCCTCAGACCAATTTTTTATTTCATCCACAGTAGCTTCTGCTTGGATCTCCTTAATTGTTGCAATTCCATTTTCTATCATGCAGGGTACTTCTTCAATCTTTTCGACATACATCTTTGTGTGTAAATCAGTCGCAGTTTGTTTCGCAATTTTGTCTGCAAATGCATTTCCCTTTCCAACATTACATTTTACTTTATGTGCTTCATATTTCATTATCGCTAATCGCTTGGAAAGTGCGAGTGCCGAGTGTCTCACTATCAAAGTGCCATGTTGGATTTTGGTTCCATGTGATGTCAGGAAACCCCTTTCAAGCCAAAATTGTGTACCACCCGAAAGGCATACTGTCAGTATATGTGTTTACATTGAGGTTTGCAGAAATTTCACATGCTCGTGTTATCGCTAATATTGCTACAGCTTGTGCTGAGTTATTTGTGATTCGTTTGCTTTCTATAATAATTTTCAGTGTAGTGATGGCATAAGCAGCAGTTGATGTGCCATCCGGTAAATAAAACAAGAACTGTCACAAAACAGTTCTCCATCTGGCTCTTTCTGTGGGGTGTCAGTTAGGTAAATTCTTCCTTTTGTCTCTTGTTCAGTAACCATTAAGCAATCATGGGGGAATTGTTTTTCACCCCCTTTCTCATTTGGAGGAGGCATTAACTCGGCCGGATTTAAAGCGCAACATCTCTTCATTTGGATATGCGGTACAAATAGAACAATTTCATACCTTGCTAATCTGGCTGATGTGAGATGTTGCGTCTTCGTTCTATTTAAAAGAATGTCCACTGAATGAGGTACCATTACGGTTAAAGCGTGACCTAAAACCATTCCCTCGGTTTGTTTTACTGACGCAGCAACTGCAGCAACAGCTCGCAAACACGGCAAAGCACATGCAACAGGATCCAACGTGGAAGAGAAGTAGCCGCATGGTCTTTCTCCCCCCGTGTTCCTGAGTCAAAACAACCAAAGCACACCCATTCTTTTCATGCACAAATAACTTAAAACTCTTGCCATAATTTGGCGTGCCCAAAACTGGAGCTGAGCACAATGCAGCTTTGAGCAGGTCAAATGCTTCTTGACATTTCATGTTCCATGGCAAAGGTAAGGTAACATCCTTCCTTGTCAATGCCACTATTGGTTTCATGATCATTGAAAAGTTACCGATCCACTGCCTACAATATGAAGCCATGCCAATTAAAGCCCTGACTTCTTTCTGCGTATTTGGAATAGGCATATCAGAGATGCTTTCTATTCTTTCTGGTGTCAATCTTCTTCCCTCCTTCGAAAGCAGGTAGCCCAAGTAGGCCACTTCTTTTCGACAATACTGGAATTTTTTTAGTGGAGCTTTGTGTCCATGTGCTGCAAATGTGTCAATAATGCAACTGTGCTTTTTTTTTACAAATTTCTTCTGTGTCTGCTGCTATTAATAAGTCATCTATGTTTGTTTGTTTGTTTGTTTAGTATTTATTATGCGCACCAGACCCTAGGGTATAAAGGCGTAGGAGATAAGAAAACGTACAGCTTTGTGCAAAGTTACAGGTTCCAGAATATCATACATGTGAAAGGTAAACAAGTAACAAGGTTAACAAGTAATAACTGGGAAATAGCAGTCAGAGATAACAGTTGTGGCAGGCATATCGGTAAACATGCCTTTACAGGTTCATTAATTCATTTGACATTTGTTACTATTAGCCAGCTAATCAAATTTTTGCCTGAAGTTGGTAGAGGATTGTTCTGTTCTCAGTGTGGCAGGTAACTCGTTCCACAATTGCGCAGCTTTGACTGGGAAGCTATTTCCGCCTATAGTCATTAGATTGAATCGGGGTACTTGGAGGCGATTAGTGTTAGCTAGTCCAGTTTGTCTAGTAGAGTTTGTTCTGGAGAATCTGTCGGCTAAGTATTGAGGGGCTTTGTTGTTTAAGGCTTTGTGTGTGAGGGACACAGTTTTAAGTCTAATTTTCTCATAAGTGGTAAGCCATTTGTGTTTCCTTCTAGTTTCCGAGATATGTTCTCTCTTAAGAATGTTCAGTGCTGCTCGAAGCGCATTGTTTTGTTGTATCTGAATTTTGTTGATGGTGGATTTGGTTGCTCCAATGTACATGGCATTACAATAGTCTAGTTTAGAGATGATTAAAGCTCTGGCTAGAGTAAGGCAGCTATTCTGAGATGGGAATTGTTTCCCGGCTCTAATTAGTTTACATGTGTAAGCTGTTGATGAGGCTAGTGTATTTACCTGTTTGGTAAATAATAGGGTAGAGTCAAGGTATATGCCTAGCGTTTTTACTTCCTTTGCTACTTGGATGCAATTATCGTCGATGATGAAGGACGAATAATTAGCACTTAGTTTGTTGATGAGGTAGGTGGTGCCTAGGATGAGGAGCTCTGTTTTGTTATCGTTCAGGCAGAGGTCATGAGTAGCCATCCATGTCTGAACGATGCTGTAATTTCTGTTCACCATTGCTAGGTCCTCATCGTAGTCCCCTGAGAGAGGGATGAGGATCTGGGCATCATCTGCATAATTGGTGTAGGTGATACCCAGATGGTCCAAGTCATCAAAGAGGGGCTGGGATGGTCAGCCGCTGCTGTAGGTGAGAAGACCCTCATGGTACGGTCACTAAGGAATGATTGGATCCACACTATTGCCTCAGTAGAGAAGTGTGCTTCTCTGTCCTATGTATTGTAGTAATATGCAACCTGTTGGTAGTTCAAGCACATCTAGTTGTTCCTTTAATGCTCTACTGTAAATACTTGGACTTTCAGTGTAACCCTGTGGAATTCGTGTGAATGTAAATGAACGTCCTCCTAGTGTAAAAGCAAACAAATATCTACTATCTGGATGTACTGGGATACTAAAAAATGCATTTTTCAAACCAATTACACTAAAATACGATGCAGAGGCTGGAATCATAGTGGTAGTCACACCCGGGACTAATGGAAATTGCTGATCAATCACTTTATTCACTCTGCGTAAATAAATTATAAAATAAGGTATATCATTACCTCCTTTCTTGTAAACCGGAGGATTCGGACTATTGCAAATACTACCAGAAGTTTCTTCAATCACGTTTCTTTTAATGAAATCTGATACAATGCACTTCAACGTTATTTCTCCCTTGGCCGAAATGTTCTATTGCGAAATACGCGGCAATGTAATCCCTTCTTTCAGAACAATTTTTACTGGATCTACTTTCAAACAACCAACATCATTGTCGTTCACTGCCCATATACAAGCCGGTACTTTACTCAATTCATTCGGTAGTGGTATAGATACAAATTGTGATACAGGAGTGTTTTGTGGCGAAATAGTCAAATACACTCCATCAGGAGAACAATAAATGACCGCATTCAATTTCTTCAACAAATTTAATCCCAACACATTTTTCGCCGCAATTTTTCATCAAAGGAAATGGCCAAGACTCTGTAAATGGACCTAGTGTTATAGGTACTGGTTGTGACACTGGACTAATTACTGGCATACCTGAGAACCCTACTGCGACATTCTTCTGCCCTGACAGTGGTATTTCTTGAACCCGCTGATCGTCAATCGAACATTTTAGTGCACCTGTGTCCACTAAAAAAATGTGCTCCCTATTCCCAACCTTCATTTCTACGTAGGGCTCTTTCTGGGCAACGGGAATAGGTACTGGTTCCAACCCCTGTCTCGGGCTGTCCCAGTAGAACAGTACATCGTCAGATGTAAAGTCGCCTGAGTAATATGCAGTGGACTGATGGTCAAAAACATTCCCACTATTCATATTACTTTGTTGTTGATTCTGGTTACCTTGATTTTGATTACCCTGATTATCCTGAAATTGTGGCGCCTTTTGGTTTCTATTCGGACCTAGTATTCCCAGACGATCTCTATTCGGTCTTCTCAGAAAAGTCCCATTTCTATTCTGTATATGCAGGCACTGTGCTCGCCAATGGCCTTCTTGTCTACAATAGGCACATTGATTAATCCCTATTGGACCCCTTTGCATATTGGACGTTAATGCGAATTGGACTCTCGACGGTGCGCTCCCATCACCTCTATTATTGTTCGCTACTTGCTGTAACAATACTCTTGTTTTCAAATTCCCTTTGTCCCTTAGTTCCTTATCCTTTTCTGAATTTACTTTGTTTTCATAATATTGGGCCATAACTAATACTTCACTTTGTGTTTTTGCTTGCCATGCACTTTCAGACGTCATTATTAAACTTTGAATTTTCGGTAATAACCCTCTCACAAACTTAACAATCTCTTCCCGGGTTCAGTTCTTAGATCTTGACCACTAAAATCTGCAAATACTTCTTCAAACCGATTAAAATAATCCGTAGCTCCTTCCTCTTTGCCCTGTAAAGAAGCAGTCAATTTATCCCAAACTATTCTTTTTTTGAGCACTGAAGTTTTCAATTTCTCTACTATCTGTGATGGTAAAGCCAACATTACCTGCGGTGGCTTCTCACTAGCCTTTCTCTCACTATCAATTCTAATACAATTCTCCCATGTATCGCCTAACATCGGCGCATCATTTATATTTCTAACCTGTTTTCATATGTCTACAGGAAGAATCATGGGAAACAGTAAATCAATGTCACTCAATGTAAAAACAGATTAATTCAAAACAGATTCAATTTCCTTATAGAATCCTGCCGGATTTTTACTAATATCAGGGATTGTCTGCTTTATAGTATTTACCTCTTTCCTAGAAAAAGGGACATTTACACACTGTGCAATATAATGGGCCTCATTACGAGTTTGGCGGCAGCCATGGAGCTATTAGCTCCATGGCTGCCGCCAAACCGTGCTCCTTTACCGGGTTCCCTGAATGGGGAATTACCGGGCTATTCTGAGTTCGGAGGGCCCGGTAAATCCTCCCTCTGGGAACCTGGACCCAGACCTTCCCCATTCCCATTTCAGCCCCCATATGGCTCAATGGGAATGGGAGACGGAGCTAACAACGGGCCGATTACGACTGGTCCGTTGTTAGCTCCCTGTTCCCCTCGCGGGACCCGGTAACAACGCCTGGTTTTACCAGGCGTCATTACCGGGTCCCGCGAGGGGACCTCGTGATCAGGCGGAATGGTGTTAACGGGCCCGCTGCCATTAGCGGAGCCTGTTAACCCATTCCGCCTGACTTGTAATGAGGTCCAATGAGCTTTTATCGTTCGCGCTGGAGCTCCTCCAGCGGCAGCAACCGCTACTTTCGGGACAAACGTGGGCAGCACCTCCCTCATGAGTAATTGCAAACTAGGCGATTCTACATTTGTTTGTCTATTAAGCAACAAAGCTAAATCAAGTGAAAAAGAAGTCGTTCCAGTTCCAGGCGAAAAGGCTCTTTTATAAATTGTCATTAGATCAGCGTGACAACATATCTTATTCTTCATACATTCATCTTGTAGATACTCTACCATAACCTGTAATACTCTTCTCTGCATTTCTGGTGTATACTGACTAAACGTATCATGCACTTAATTGGGGAAATGGCGGCATCCATAATCCATCTAAGCGTATCTCGCGTACAAATTCGCATCTCTTCACTAACAGGTTTCAACGGTGGTAAAAACCATTGCTGAACATACAACATATGCGGTTTATCTTTTCTCAATAATTCTTTACGCAATCGATCAAGGTCTCGCTTAAACACAAATATTCGGCCTGCGTGTTCTCGTACTTTCGTTGCATTATCTCGTAAATTCGAAAGAACAACCAAATCGCCACTGTATCGGTCAAATCACTCCATATTTTCACAAGATAATTCCCCATGCATTCTAACAATACCTGCTGTTCACTAAGGCCTCTATGATTAGATATGGAATTTTGCACAGCCGCTTCATTGTCATCATCAATATACGTTTCGGCCCATTCTTTCAGTTCTTCTTTCCTTCCTTTGCTATTCATACTACGAGTCTGTCTAATACTTCCTTGCGCAGGCCCCAACTCATGCTCTGGAGGCGGTGGAGGAAATGATGTCACAGGCATGGGGTAGAGGAACTGCTTACTCCAGGTGCAGATGGAATAACGGGAATGGGAGGTACATGAGGAGGAGGTGCAACTGGGTCAGTATTTTGATGTTCATTTCTACGCTCATTTAATATTTTGTTTATTAGTTCATCTGATATGTGCAAATCTTGCTGGGGATATATTTTCTGTACATCTAATTGGAAATCCCTGTCCATGTTCCTAATGGCTTCTGTCTGCTGATTCTGATCATGCTCTAGCGCTTTCTCTACATTTGTTTTGTGTCTGTGTGCATGTTTCTCCCTACTTCTCAACCGGAGATTAGCTTCCTTCCTCCAGTCTCTTACAACGTCAAACGCTGCAGGTTGGGCCTTTTTGCGTAGCAATACGGATTCTAGGTGTTCTATACGTGCTAATTCAAAGCTCCCATTATAAGGCCACTGAAGGTCTGATACACGCCTGGTCTGCCTATGCCAAATCGCATTAAACACTATTGCCCCTATACCATACTTGATATACATTTAATGCGCCGGCGACCCGACTCTTCGGGTGGCGCGACCTGGCCAGTTTCCAAAGATTGTCTACCACAGTGAAAAAAACTCACTAAACAGGAAGACAATTTCCCAGGCATGGTTAATTCATACCCTTTTCTTACCCTGGGCGTTTGAACTTGCAAGTGCAATTCTCTTCCAATATCAGGAGCACGACTCACCTGATCAACCAATTTGTCACTCAAGGCGCAATTCGGCCGTATAAAGATGCAACCAAGAATCGTTGTGACTGCGTGTCTGGCTCAATCTGCCTCGTTCCAGGACCCTCGCGTTGATGCTCTCTGGACGTTGCTCATCGATCAGGGATCGGCTGTGTACAGATCTGTGGAGGAATCTCTCATCACTTCTACAGGGGCGCCCCGAACACCTTCCGATCCCGGTTTGACGGCTTTGTCCTCAACTCGTTTTTTGCCTTCCTTCAACCTCAACGTATACGATGGAGCATTAGTGGGAGGGTCCCTATTCGGGTGCCATATTTCCTAGGCCATAAAGACTGCATATGGAAACTAAGGCACAATAACCATATACCATAATGACACGTCAGACGTGAGGTTCGTTTTCCAACCAAGTCTGGTTTATTGCAAAGGTTTCTCAGTCGGCCGACTGGGTCTCAACGCCTCACGTCGTGTGCTCCCAAACACCGTGAGATGCGAGTGTTACGCCTCGGCAGGCCCGCAGGAAGGTTGTTGCCCTCCGTAGGGGTATGCGTCATTGCGCAAACCCATTCTATACCCACTGGCAACTGCCCTGGAGAATAGTGGCTTCGGCTCACTCCGCGGCAATTTTGGACTACAATTCCCAGCTTTCCGCTTCCCTCTGTCAGCTCAGAGGCGATGACGCGTGAGCCTCGGTTTCGTCCGGTTCCGCCTTCTCCTTCCCGATTTAAACCTCAGAACCGGACGAAACGCTGCTTCTGACTAAAGTTGCTTCCCGGTATTTAGAAGTTCCTTCTTCAACCCTACTCTTGCTCGTGTACCAGACCTGTTTACTTCATTCACGGACTGCTTTGCCTGCCGTTTTGGGAATATCTGTTTGCTCGTGTACCAGACTTGTTTACTTCATTCACGGACTGCTTTGCCTGCCGTTTTGGAATATCTGCTTGCTCGTGCACCAGACCTGTTTTCTTCATTCACTGACTGCTTTGCCTGCCGCTTTGGAACTGTTTGAGATCACGGCATCGGTAAGACCCTTCTTTTTCACCACTTGCTACCAAGCATATCTCCTGTACTCATTGTACCTTGCCGCCAAACTATATCACCTGCAACACTCCAACTTAATTGTGTCCTTTGCTGTTACCATCCTCTTGCCACAATAAAACTTCAATTGGGCTTTCTTCAGTAGTGCACAGGGACGCTTTGCTGATAGTGCACCAACCCGACTCTAGTGCGGCCCTCGTTCCGCCTGGGTTCAGTTTCCCTAACTAACCTACATATTTGTTATTTTGCCCTTCCGTTGTCAATAACTCTTTGGATATTGCAGATTCAACAGCACATTAGTGGTAAGGGTTTTTTGTAGTTATTCATTTCCTTTGCTAATTGACAGCTATAGTAAGGACAGGTTACATTCTCCTCTTTTAATTATAGGTGGTTTCCAGTTGCCTTGAATCAAGGGGAGGGCATAGTTCAGGTACTACTAGAAAGAAGTATCGAGGGAAAGGGATCTTTCTGTATTCCCAATTGCTCACCTCTTGTTTTTCCTTTACAGCTGGGTTCGTGGCGGTGTGTTCTCCCCGCTCTTTTAAGCGATCAGTCTCTCCGCCTGGTTCTACTCAGCAGAGAGTCATATCGTTAAAAAGGTCTTGTGCCCTCACAGAGAGCAGGCTAGGTTGGAGGCCCCGACCTAGCTCTTCAATCAATAGTTCAGTCCTGCGCCTTCCGGCCACCGATTTGGTATACTCCCCGTCCGGTGAGTAACAAAATCAGAAGCCATGGAAGAAGTGGATCCGTTGGCCACTCTGGTTCATTTGGTATCCGAACTACGGGCAGACATGACTGCAGCACATGATGCCTAAAACCATCGGATTGATAACCTGAGGCCCTTTCCTGCACCCCAGACTCTGGGGATTGATCAGTCCGGTGCTACTGCCTCAGGCTCTGGAGCCCATACAGCCCCCACCTCTGGGTTCACCTCTGGCCCTGTTCTGATGGCCACACAATTCCCATTGGCCCCTCCGGAACATTTTACCGGTGACCCAAAGCAATACCGGACATTTATCAACCAATGCAAATTGCATTTTCTTTGTCGTCCCTCTGCCTTTCCCAATTCCACCACAAAGGCGGCCTTTGTCCTTTCACACCTTGGAGGGACAGCGGCAGCCTGGGCTAATCCTCTGCTTGAGTCCAATAGCTATGTTTTGTATGACTGTGACGCTCTTATCACAGCCATGAATAGGGTGTTTGATACCCGATACAAGTCACAGGCTACGGACCTAGAATTCCTGAATTTACGCCAGGGTACGTCTTCCTTGTTTGCATACCTCACTAGGTTCAATCAATTGGCAGCCGAGACGGATTGGCCAGAAGAGAAGAAATCTGCGGTATTCTACAAAAGATTGTCTGAGGAGTTAAAAGACGTCCTGGCTACTGTGCCAGTAATTCCTACCACATTCGGTGAGTTACTTGATTTGGTGTTACAAATAGACGCTAGACGATCTGAAAGGAAGAGAGAACGGAAAAACATGGCTCCAGTGCCCCTTTCCCTTGATTCCGTCAACCCTCCCTCCTCTGCTTCTTCGGAACCTTTGCAGATAGGGGCAGTGCGGGGTCCGTTGTCTCCTGCACAACGTGAACACCGACGATCCAACAATTTATGTATGTACTGTGGTTTGCCTGAGCACCAACTTAAGGATTGTCCAAAGAAACCCATTAAGAAGGCGGGAAACGCCAGAACCCAGCCATAGTAGAAGTCCCTACGCCGGGGGTATTATCTTTGGACTCGAATGTGGCAATTACCATACCTGTTAGTCTGCCAGTGGTATTTACCACTACAACTGACTGTTCCTTCTCTTCTCAGACTATAACTGATTCCAGTGCTACTGGGAATTATATGGATTATGACTATGCCATGAGTAATAACGTTCCTGTGGTCTCTAAACCACAACCTGAAGCCGTACATGCTGTAGACGGCTCTTACCTGGTCTCGGGTCTGGTTACTCAAAGCACGTCTCTCGTCCGTATGCAGACGGACGACGGACATACAGAAACACTCTCATTTGACCTGATTAAGGCCCCCCAGCTTCGTGTAATTTTGGGTATTCCGTGGTTACAGCACCACAATCCTGACATCGACTGGGCAAGGAAGGTGGTACAATTCCCTTCCTCTGTCTGTAACGAGAGGTGTTTTCAGACCAGTAGCATTACCGGTACTTCCTGTCAAGCCTTGGTAGCCTCAATGGCCTTGATAGGTGCCATTACCAATGCCACCGAACCTCGTATCCCTGTGGAATACGCTTCCTTCCGGGACGTCTTCGATAAAGGAGGCGCAGCCAGTTTGTCATGATCCCTGCTTCCAAAAGTTCAGGGTTTTCCCAACTCCCTTGGAAGCAGATCCATAACCCAGGTTCCAAGTGCCAACCAGTCCCAATTGGGACCTTTTGGACCCGGTCCTGGCGCCAGTGGCACCAGGCTCATAAATATGCCCAGTCCCAGCGCTGGAAGCGCCGGGCTCATAATGCTTGGGTGGACTTACCTGCAGCAGACCATGCTGCTTACTTGCCTGCCAGTTGAGCCTCTGATCCTCTTCTGTTTGGAACTACTTTTCCTGTTGGGTGGGGCTGGAGCCACTCCCTAGATTTAGAACACTGGAACTCTTCTGGAAGGCAGGAACTCTTTTCTTACCAGGAACTCTTTTCTTACTTAGGCGTGGCTGTGGAAGGAGACATCTAAGCACTACAGGAGGCTATTTAAACCACACCCGGTGGATGAATCTTGCTTTGCGTTATTCTGCACCCTCTGCAGCAGGACGCTCATCGTGTCTTCTGCATCCAGTCCTGGGCCTAAGGAAAAAGGCTTACCATCCTGAATCCAGTCTTCAGCAACACCTATAAAGACAAGAAAGAACAGGTTAGCATTCCGGCATCTGAAAGGCAAAGGCTTACCTACTCTTCGTGCGCTCCGGAGGTCTTCACACTGCATTCCGGCATCTGAAAGGCAAAGGCTTACCTACTCTTCGTGCGCTCCGGAGGTCTTCATACTGCATTCCGGCATCTGAAAGACAAAAGCTTACCAACTCTTCGCACGCTCCGGAGGCCTTCGGCGCTGCATCCCGCATCGGAAAGACAAAACAAGGTGCGTTTAAAGACATTGGGGAACTTAAATACTCACGTGCCATTACTCCTTTCCGCATCTAATCCAGTGGGTATTCCGGCACCCTGCAGCCGCTCCGAACTCGTACCTGCAAAATAAAAAGACAGTTAGAGCGCATCGTGAAGCAGGCAACAAGCGCTTACTCACGTGCTTCCAGGCGCTTCTATTCATCACACGGGCTCCATCTTCAACTCACTTCAGCCCGTCATCCGCCATCGCCGGAACCCTGCAAAACAAGAGACATCATTACTAAAGACTTTAAAAAGACATTTGAATGACTCGAAACTTACCGTTCGTGCAGTAAACGACGGACAGCAGTCCTCTGAAGTCGAGAGGCCTGCGCTACCTATCCAGTGAAGAAACTGGCTACAGCACCCTGCCCCGAGGCAGATGGAGAGCTCGGCATTCACTTACCTAAGGTGAGAGCGTTAACCTTTGGGGGTCTACCGGAGAGGAGAAGAGGAAAGAGATAGGGACACCCCAATAACCCCAGTTCATTAACCCCATATTTTCTATCTGCAGACATCTTACTCTACACGTCAGGCATACAGTGCACAGAGGTCCAGCCCAAAGAGCCAACCGGGTGCTACACATCACCTTTGAAGATACGGTAGTCGCCCAATCAAGACCGGCGCCTCTGCGAGAATCAGGTGAGCGTTACACAGTTGCCCCCACACAGGCCATACGATTGTCCTATCGACCTGGTACCGGGGTCTAAAATACCTGCTGGCAGGGTTTATTCGCTCACACTGCCAGAAGACAAGGTGCTGAAAGAGTACATTGACAAGGCATTGGTTACAGGGTTCAGCAGACCATCGAGATCACCGGCAGCGCCTCCCCTGTTTTTTGTCCCTAAAAAGGAAGGCGACCTTCGCCCTTGCATGGATTACAGGGCATTAAACGCAATTACAGTTAAAAACCAGTACTCTCTCCCCCTGATCTCTGTACTCTTGGATCAGCTAGGTTCTTTTATAATCTTTACCAAGCTCGACCTGCGTGGTGCCTACAATCTAGTCCGCATAAGAGAGGGGGACGAGTGGAAAACCGCCTTCAAGACCCAGTACGGGTTATTTGAATACCTTGTGATGCCCTTCGGGTTGTGTAACGCCCCAGCCACCTTTCAGGCATTCATGAACGATGTCTTTCACGATTGTCTGGACCGGTTTGTTGTGGTCTACCTAGACGACATACTGATTTATTCTTCATCCAAGAGTGAACACACCGAACATGTGCGATTCGTCTTACAAAGGCTGAGAGAGAACCGTCTCTTTGTCAAAGCTGAGAAGTGTATCTTCAATTCATCTGAGGTTGAGTTTTTAGGTTACGACCTTACCAATCGGGGCATCCGGATGAGCCAGTCCAAGGTTAACGCCGTTTTGGAATGGCCTGTTCCTACTACAACCAAAGCCCTACAGTCATTCCTGGGGTTCTCGAACTTTTACAGGCGCTTTATCTTTTAGTTTTCTGCCATATCGGCTCCTTTAACAGCTATAACCAGCTCGAAACAACCATACCGATGGACACCAGAAGTGCAATCTGCCTTCGAGGCCTTAAAGGCGGCTTTTTCTTCAGCACCAGTGTTGCAAGATACCGATCCGCTCCTGCCCTTTTTGGTGGAAGCTGATGCTTCTGGGACAGCCATCTGGGCTATATTGTCACAACGTTGTCAGGACTCGGGTGAGATTCATCCGGTTGCGTTCTTTTCGAGAAAACGGACCACATACGAGCGCAACTATCCTATCACGGAAAGAGAGTTGTTGGCCGTCAAGGACGCTTTCTCGGAATGGCGTCACCACCTATTGGGGGCCCGTCATCCGGTTAGAGTCTTCTCTGACCATCGGAGTCTATTGGCATTCAAGTCGAAGTGTCTCACTGCCCGGCAGGCCCGCTGGCACCTTTTCTTTTCTCATTTCAATTTCATCATTACGTATTGGCCAGCCCGCCTCAACGTTTGTGCAGACGCCTTGTCTCGCCTGCCCTCTCACCCGGAGCAAAGCAAACCCGAATGCCCTCTTCTGTTGCCTTCTAGGGTAGTGTGTGCATGTACTCCACGCCCTTTGCTCCGTTCTTTAATCTCTGACTGGGTGAATACACATAAGGAGGAATGTGTAGCCCTAAATCTTGACGTGGTACAAGGACTCCCCTATATTCAGGGCCGCCTGTTTGTGCCCCCTGGGAAAGCTCGTCTCCATGCGCTTGCGTTGTCCCATGACTCCTTGATAGCTGCTCATCCAGGCCAAAAGAAGACTCTGGACTTGCTCCGTCGTTGGGCCTGGGGGCCGGCTATGTCTCAAGACGTGGTTAACTATTTGGCCTCCTGTTCTGTGTGCGCTCAATGTAAGGTCTCCCGGTCTAAACCTGTGGGTTTATTACAGTCACTCCCGGTCCCTCACAAGCCATGGTACATGGTCTCTATGGATTTCATTGTGGACCTGCCACCAATAGACGGTTTTGATACCATTTGGGTGGTAATCGATTATTTTACAAAGATGGCGCTTTTCATTCCTTGTGCCGGTTTGTCTTCTGCTCCGACATTGGCCTCATTGTTCCTTAAAAACGTGCTCCGTTTCTTTGGTCTGCCTTCTATTGTGGTTTCGGATCGCGGGCCGCAGTTTACGTCACGTTTTTGGAGGGCTCTGACGGCATCTCTTGGCATTGATGACAGGTTTAGCTCTGCCTTCCATCCACAGACCGATGGGCAGACTGAACGGCTCAACGCTACTCTCGAGCAATTCCTACGCTGCCTCACACTTCATTTCCAGTCCTCCTGGTTGGCGCTGCTACCACCCGCTGAATTCGCGTATAATAACTCTCTGCATGCCGCTTCTGGTGTGTCCCCCTTTTTTGCACTATACGGACACCATCCACGGTCCTTGCCCCTGGATCCTGACCTTCCCATTGACAATCCAGCTGCTCATGCGTGTGTTCGGGACCTCAAGTCTGTTCATGGGGTCGTTCGTCAACACCTTCTGCGGGCTCAGGCAAAAGGAAAGAAATATGCAGACATGCATCGGACACCTGCACCCAACTACCGTGTGGGCATGACGGTTTGGTTGTCAACGCGCAACCTAAGAATACCTGGTAAACGAATGCTCTTACCCAAGTTTGTGGGTCCCTTTCCTGTTACAAAGGTCTTAAATCCCGTTGATGTGCGTCTTTCCTTGCCCTCTTCTTGGAAACAGCACCCAGTGTTTCATCTCAGTCTGCTGAAGCCCTGCCAGTCCAACATGCGGTTGCCGGTCCGCCCACCCCCGATGCGGGTGGATGGCAATGATGAGTTTGAGGTGGCAAATATCCTGGACTTCCGACGTCGTAGGGGTCGTCCTTTTTACCTGGTTGACTGGAAGGGGTTTGGCCCTGAGGATAGATCTTGGGAACCTTTGTCTTCTTTGCCGCTTCCATGCCCGCAGGGGGGTGGTGCCGCCTTTGGGGGTGGATGCTGTTACGCCTCGGCAGGCCCGCAGGAAGGTTGTTGCCCTCCGTAGGGGTATGCGTCATTGCGCAAACCCATTCTATACCCACTGGCAACTGCCCTGGAGAATAGTGGCTTCGGCTCACTCCACGGCAATTTTGGACTACAATTCCCAGCTTTCCGCCTCCCTCTGTCAGCTCAGAGGCGATGACGCGTGAGCCTCGGTTTCGTCCTGTTCCGCCTTCTCCTTCCCGATTTAAACCTCGGAACCGGACGAAACGCTGCTTCTGATTAAAGTTGCTTCCCGGTATTTAGAAGTTCCGTCTTCAACCCTACTCTTGCTCGTGTACCAGACCTGTTTACTTCATTCACGGACTGCTTTGCCTGCCGTTTTGGGAATATCTGCTTGCTCGTGTACCAGCCCTGTTTACTTCATTCACGGACTGCTTTGCCTGCCGTTTTGGAATATCTGCTTGCTCGTGTACCAGACCTGTTTTCTTCATTCACGGACTGCTTTGCCTGCCGCTTTGGAACTGTTTGAGATCACGGCATCGGTAAGACCCTTCTTTTTCACCACTTGCTACCAAGCATATCTCCTGTACTCATTGTACCTTGCCGCCAAACTATATCACCTGCAACACTCCAACTTAATTGTGTCCTTTGCTGTTACCATCCTCTTGAGAATAAAATTCATGTTTAACTGCCTTTTACAACAGCGCTTGTAAGACAAACCGGCACCTGGACTACTGATTAGATGCGGCTTCTGCTCGACTTCAAGGACTTAGTGAGAGAGAAAAACAATGTATTTCAGCACAGTTTGACATTCCTGTCTGTGTTAGTATTTCAGCGTGCAAGCCGTGGCCTCGCACTGTGTGTGTGTCTAAAGCATAGAATATATTTGCAAAGCATTTTGACAGAAAAGAAAAAAGCAAATGGCCTACATTGACGATTCTTGGATTGCGATGTTTGTCACACGATGCGATTTGCTTCTGGCCAACATATTATTCATATCATTTGACTATGGGATTGCTTTTCTGGTCTAACAAAGGTTCTGCTCTTTCCCTTATTCCGTTCCATTACTATATTCAGCCTTTGGTCAAAATCATCCAGTCCCATGGTTTCCGTTGTTATTTCTATGCTGATGATACTCAAAGCACTGCACATCTTGATCTTTCTAACCTGGATGCTGCAGCGTGCATATGTTGCTGCCCTGAAGCTGTGGGTAACTGGATGAATCACAATTGACAAAGGCTCAATGGTGACAAACCTGAGGTTTGGTCATTGGTCCCTCTTTTGCTACATCCTTTTGGACACCAGCCGTTTGGCCTGCTACTTTGGGCCCATTGCCTACTCCGGTTTCTGTTGTCAAGGACCTGGGCTGTAAGACCTCTGCATCATTATCTACAGAAGCCCAGGTGAGCATTGTTTGTCAAAGTGGCTACTTCAAACTCAAAATCTTTCGTAAGGTCCTTCCATTAGGATTAGGGGCAAGTGCCAGACTCGGGTTCACAAACAAGTAGTGCAGCCAACAGGTGGCAAGTGCGAGTGTTAAAGTGCAGACAATAGGTGTCAATAAGTGCAGGTAAGGGGACTGTAAGGTTGCAGATACAGACCACAAGTGCAGTGGATGCCAGGAGGCAGTGCGGGAGTGCAACTGAGCAGTCAGGGTCCTGGGCACGTGACCAGTGCAGTATCAGACAAGAGATCAGCAGGGGAGAGGAAGAAAGAAAGCAGAAGCAAAAAGTAAGGTCTTGAGGTGCTTCCAGAACCGGAGATGGTTCTGCACAAGTTTTAGAAAGGCAGGGAGCCTGTTCCAGAGGGAGGCACCAGACGAAGAAAGGGATCATCCCCCAACTCCTTGCTTGGAGAAGCGACTGACCCTCAAGGAGTTGGAGGTGGAGGAGCGTAGAGCTCGAGTTTGAAGATATTTCTGAAGAGAGAGTTGGAGGTATTGCGATCACAGGCCCCAGAAGGCCTGATGGACAATGCAGAGGGCCTTGAACTTGATCCTTGCTGCCACTGGGAGCCAAAGGAGAGATTTCAGGGCTGGAGATATACAATCCCTGGGCTTGAGGCCAAGAACTAGTCTCGAAGTCCTGTTCTGGATGAGTTCCAGAGGACGGAGAGTAGAGGCAGGCAGATTTAGAAAGAGGCTGTTGCAGTAGTCCAGCCTAGAGGGAACCAGAGCTCTGGAGACAGTGAGCTTCGAGGGGAAGGAGAGGAAAGGAACATACCTCTCAGGAGGTGCAGTTGGTAGTTTGACTTCTTAGAGACGTCGGAGATGTGAGGAGAGAAGGAGAGTGTGAATTTGAAAATGACCCAGAGATTCTTAGCCTCACAGGTGGGAGCAGGAAGAGGGCCCAGAGTGTGTGGCCAGAGATTGACAGGAAAGGTGCAGGTCTGCCGTCTTACTGGCATTAAGGCAGAGATTATTAGCGGCACATCACTCCTGGATTGCAGACAATCCGGGATGAGAAAGGGAGAGGAGGCGGCTGAGGGGAGCCTCAAAGCGAGCTGGGTGTCCTCCACAGAGCACTGAAAGTTGGAGCAGAAAGCAGCAATGCGGTGGGCGAGAGGTGCCAGGTATTGGTTGAACAGCCAGGAAGAAAGGTTAGACCCTTGGGGTACACCACAGGTAGAAAGTGAGATGGAGGAGAGGAAGGACCCAAGTTGGACCTGGGAGGGTCGGTCAGAGAGGAAAGAGGCCAGCCAGGCCAGGGCCTGATCAGTGATTCCCAGGTTATCACAGAGCCGGTTGAGCAGGATGGCATGGTTGACCATGTCGAAAGCAGAGGAGAGATTGAGTAAGATGAGGACAGAGGGGTGATTGGCATCGAGGTTAGAGAGCAGGTCTTCACAGATGTTCAGGAGAGCAGATTCCATGCTTTTGGCTGCTCTGAAGCTAGACTATTGGTTGTGGAGAAAACCAACAGATTCAGTGTGAAGATTAAGCTGGGAGATGGCCAGCTTTTCCAAGCGTTTGCCCAGGAAAGGAGTAATGGAGATCGGGCGATAATTAGCCGAACAGGAGGGGTCGGCTGAGGGTTTCTTAAGAAGAGGGTGCACAAGAGAGTGCTTCAGAGGGGAAGGAAAGATTCCAGTGGTGAAATAGTGATTTCAAAAGTCAGCCAAGACTAGAGCAAGGGTGTCAATGTGGCCCTTGATGGTTTTGGATGAACAGGGAAGAACCTGTTTCGACAAGACTTCCATAGACTGGACTTGTCTAGAAACCTTGTTTGGGGTGAACAGAGGAAAGGCAGGGAAGGGAAGGGAAGAGGAGAGGTGGCCGCAGGGAGGCCAGAGGTAGAGGAGAAAGTAGAGGGAGAAGGAGGAGAGGACAAGAGGGTGGACAGGATGTCCTGGGTTTTAGAGATGACATGTGAAGCCAAGGCTGTGCATAGGGCCTGGAGGGGACAGGAAAGGTAGAGAATTCAGCAGGATTGGCCAGCTCCTTGCAGATTTTAAAGAGTTTGGCCGAGTTGTTAGACGCCACAAAGATGCAGGCTTGGATGTGAGCTCTCTTCTTAGTGAGGACAGAGAGTCGGTATTGCCTTTGGTGCAGGCGGCAGGCCAGTTTGTCAGAGTATGTACAAGATACCAGCCATTTCCTCTCAGCCACCATACACTTGCGTTTAAGGTTGACGAGGTCTGAGTCATACCAAGAGTTGCACTTGGCTTTGGGCTTCAAGCGGATCCTCATGATAGGGGCAAGTACATCAAGAGTGTCAGAGATAGAAGAGCGGAGGTTGGAAAGGGCTATGTCAGGATGTGAGTCAGCCAGAGGTGCAGGAGGGTGAGAGAAAGTGGCAGTGAAAGCCTCAACTGACATGTCGGATGACAGAGAAGGTGGGTGGTAGTGTGGGGGTAGGCTTGGCCTGAGGAGTAGAGAGAGAGAGGTGAGAAGAGAGGACAAAGTGGTCACTCTGGGAGAGAGGAGTGGTGAGAGAGGGAGATCTGAGGAGATCGGAACATCCAGAGTGTGACCTGCAGAGTGAGTCGGGCCAAAGGGAAGAACTGCGGGAGACAGAGTCACAGAAGTCGCGCAAGAGTCCAGAGGAGGGACAGGATGCATCCAGGTGGATGCTGAGTTCTCCGAGGAGGAGTTGAGTGATCAAGGCCAGGAGGGAGGAGGAGAGGTCCGTCCACTCAGAGAGGAAGGAAGTTACCTGACCAGGTGGCTGGTAGTCAGTGGCCACAGTGAGAGAGCGTCCAGGAGATAGAGAGAGCCTGCAGACCAGGCATTCAAAGGAGAAGTAGGCCTGCATAGGAATGATAGAGGCAGGAATCCACTCCGGGAAGATTAAGGCTACACCTCCACCGGAACGGTTGGATCTGGGCGCGGAGAGGATCTTGTAACCATCAGGGTGGAGAGTGTCAAAAATAGTGACAGAGCTGGGTGTGAACCAGGTCTCAGTGAGACTGAGACCATCAAGGTCAAGTTCATCCAGGAAAAGGCAGATGTCAGAGGAGTGTTTGTCAGCTGAGTGAGAGTTAAGAGTGGCAATGTGGAGAAGGTTGTTACCCTTCAAAGAATTCTGGGGAGGGGTACATGTCAGTGTAGAAGGAGCCCGAGGGAGGGCAGAAGAGGAAGGAGGAGAGGGCAAGGTAGCCAAGGAGGAGGAAGATGGCATTTATAACGCACCTATACACAAGTGTTTCAAGGCGCATGGAGACTAGGGAGGGGGAACAGAGGGAAGACAGAGACAACGATCTTACTAGGCCAGGTGTCATTGAGAACGTGCAAGTGCAGGAGAAGGGAAAGGGAAAAGTGCAGGGGTGTTAGGGAGGGGACAGTGCAGATCAACAGTAGATAGAATAAATAGAACAAACAAAAGCAATAAGTAAAAAGCGCGTCCTGCTGGTGGCAAGAGCAAGGGTAAGGGCAGACATCAGGTGTCAAGTGCTGGTAGGGGACTGTAGGGATACAGAAAACAGTCCCCAAGTGCGGGGGTTGCCAGGGAGGCAGTGCAGGTGTGCAACTGGCGAGGGAGGGGACCTGGGACCAAGATCCGAGGGTGGCCAGGAAACCAGTGCAGTTTCAGTTTCAGCCACAAGTTCAGCAGGGGAGAGGAAGAGATAAAGCAGAAGCAAAGAGGAAGGTTTTGAGGTGCTTACGGAACCAGTGATGGTTCTCCTCATGTTTCAAAGAGGCAGGGAGGCTGTTCCAGAGGGAGGCCCCAACTGAAGAAAGAGATCTACCACCAACTTGTTGCTTGGAGAAGCGATTGACCCTGAGGGAGTTGGAGCCAGATGAGCGAAGAGCTTGAGAAGGAGATATATTAGGAAGAGAGGTGGCAGAGGAAGGAGGCAAGGGAGCCAAAGAAGGGAGAGAAGGGACAGCAGGAAGCGTCTATCAAAGAGGAGGAGGTTGGCCTGAGGGCCTTGGACCAAGACAGTGCCATTTAGGTAAACATCAATGGAAGGGGGCCAGGAGGGCCTCCCACCGGGTGCCACCATTAATGGGAGAGGAAGGAAAAGGAGAGAGCACAGAGACAATATGTGGAGTCCACAAGTCTGGCAAAGGTACGACAAAGAGGATGTCAGTGAGGGTCTGTCTGGAGGAAGTGCCTGTTACGTATCAGACATCGAGAGGCCTGGGTTGGAGACCAGGATATCCTTTTTGAATTTCTTCCTATCAGACTTAGTGAGAAGGACAGGATAGTCAATAGAGAAGCAGTTAGAGAAGATAGGAGAAACAGAGAGCACCATAGAGGATGCAGAGATTGAGGAGGGGTAGGTGACAAGGTAAGGGGGAGCGAGACACTAGGGTAGGGCACAAGAGGAGGGGTGCAAGCAGACAAGACCAAACGAGATAAGAACACCTAAGTAAAAAAGCTAACTAGACAATGGGCTCAAGGGACAAGAGGGGCAGTCAAGTAGAAGTGAAAACAAACCAGTAACAGATTATGAACGAGGGAACCTGAAAGAAAAAGGATGCAACAAGGGAACAACCAGGCAGAGCAGGGGCTATAACAGAACAATCAATCAAGGGTACCTAAGGAGAGCGTGAAAAAACAAAGAAGTAGGCACTACAAGTATACAGAAAAACGAGGGAACCTGAAAAAAAGGGAGACAGCAGGGAACAAGCAGTAGAGCGAGGACTATATAAATGAACAGTGATCAAAGGGAACAAGGGGAGAAGAGAGAAAAAGAAATGGAGGTATGGCAGTACAAATAACAGTAGACAAGAAAGCAAATACGGGAACAATGAAATAAGCAAAAAGGGGCCCAAAAGAGGAAACACAGAGCAACAAAGCATAGCAACAGGGTCTAGGAGGGGGAAAAAGGAGGGGCCTGCAGGGGAGCAGGGACGCGCAGGAGGCACGTGGGTGCTGGCGAGCCGAAGGTGGAAAGGCGCGAAGCACACGCGATCAAGGATTGTGAGGGAGCCGCATGGGTGAAGGCTGAGAAGGCGCAAGCATAGACGAGGGTGGAAGGGGCGTGGAGAACAAGCGATCAAGGACTGCGAGGGACCACGTGGGCTGAGGACGAGCATGTGTGAGCGTTGCAAGGATGGAATGGGCAGGAAGCACACGCAATCAAAGATTGCGAGGGACCACGTGGGCTGCGGACGCGCAGGCGTGAGCGTAGACAATGAAGGGGGGGCGCGAAGCACATGCGATCAAGGATTGTGAGAGACCACGTGGGCCTAGAACGCGCAGCACGAACAGGCAAGGATGGAAAACAGTGAGCATGCAATCAGGGATTGCGAGGGACCACGCTGGCTGAGGGTGCGCAGGCACGAGCGTAGCGAAGGTAGGCAGGGGCGCGGGAGCACACGTGATCAAGGATTGCGAGGGATCACGCGGGTCAGGGACGCGCAGCGCAAACAGGCAAGGTTGGAAGCGCCATGGAGAGCACGCAATCTGGGAATGAGGGGGAACCACGCAGTGAGAGGACGCAGGGGGGGGGAGACAAGGATGGTAGGGGTGAGAGGTGAACTCAAGAAGGGCTGGGAAGGGGGAGGTGCAGGTGGGTATCAAACAGGGAAGGGGGCACACCCGGCCAAGGGGCAAGGGCAGAGGGGCTCAACTTAAGTCCATGGGCACATTTGGAGTGACCTTTGCTGTGGACCAAGGCCTGCCACTCTGCCCCGGAATCTCCTACAGCTGGGAGAGCACACCCTGACTGGAACCATCCTGTGCTTGAGACCCTATTAATGGGCCTCACAGCAGCTGACCAGCTGAATCTCCCTTTTCTGGCGCACCGAACCAAAAGCACCAGGTTCACCACACCTTGAACAAGAGAGAAGACGCTGGTGCTGACTTTTGAGCTCCAACACCAATTCAAACTATTGCTTGCACTTCAAACCAGCTGGATGCTGCATCGTGCCCTAGCTAAGCCCGTCATACTGCTAGGGCCCGAAGCAACTGCGCAATGCTGGAACCTGATCCGAATCTCTGGCAAGTCACACAACAACTCTGACCAGGGGTTGCAACCATGGATCAACACAGTTATCCCTCGAACAGCAGACTCAACAGCCTGCACATCGACACCCCCAGGATCACCAATTCAAAAACTGTCACCCGCAGACTTGAACCACTGGGGCGTCACGCATCAACCCCTCCCAGTGGCTAAAGCCTGACTCGGCCTGGCCCCAACTGCGAAGAGATCCTTGGACTATCCAGACTTGCATCAACTGAGTACATCCCTTCGACTGCACAGAGCTACTGCCTTTGCCCCCATTAGACTCCCGCTTGCTGATGGGCCCACACCATCCAACATACCCGAAACTTGGCTTGATCCACTGCGCCTCCTCGCACATACGGGCAGAGCAACCTGGAGAGGGGCATTTTAGCAACCATGTGCAGGCCCCTGCAGAAGGTACGTTTATGGTGATTTATTTTTTATTTAAATATGTGTATGGATGCGTGTATGATTGTGTTATGGGACTGTGGTGGGAGCAGGATGGGCGGGAGCACTGGGATAGTGGTGGGAGCAGAGTGGGGAGAGCCCAGGGTCTGTACTGGGAGTAGGGTGCAGTGACGGCGCGCACAAGTTCATCTGGCACATTTGGGGGCGGGGGGCCCGGCCTGCCCAAAATTTGCTCAGGGGTGGCCCAGGCCAAAAAAGTTTGAAGACCACTGCTCTAGGGTCTAATGGATGGAGGGGGAAGTTCTTGGCCGACAGGTTTCGGTTTTCGGGCGGTGGGTTGACAATGTCGAACCCAGTGTCGAATGTAGATGCAAGGAGCACCCCGCTCGTGTTGCATGGCTCAGTGATCATGTACAGCTGGGGAACTGAACTGTCAAAGGCAAACTGTGTTTCCTTTTGACAGTTCAGCCAGCCCAGGAGCACTCCCTCAGCTGGAAAAAGCAGCTGAGAGAGTGCTCAGTGTTTCACTGGGCTGGCTCCTCCGTAATGGGTGAGGGGGCCAGTGGGTGGATGCCCCTTCACCCATTATGGATGAGCCGCCAGCCTTGGACTGGCCTATACAGCAATAGGGCGATGACCGTACCAAAAATGCAAAATGCTAGTGTAGGCCATTCAAAATGGGCCACTTTTCTGGCCAATGTGGGCCAGTTTAAGTAGTTACTTCACTATGCGCTAGTAGTTTTGACCATTGTTCCTGAATAAATATTCTTTAAATATGACAATTTGTTTACATTTGAACAAAAAACACCCCCTTGGGTACTATTCAAACAGTCTTTGACTTAAGGACTGAATATCCATTTGCAACTGCTGGCCACTTTTTCATTGGTGCCTAAGGCCGTTTTATGGTCCAGTCTGACCATGTGAGCTGCCCCTGCCCATTTCCTCGGATCTCAACAAAAAAAAAACGATGTTTTAAACATTTTGTTTTTTACATTTCATGCTGGGCTGTTGCGTCCCCTCTAGGGCATAGAGATTGGTGAGGTTACCTCAGCACCTTCTTTCAACAATGACATATACTTTTCATGGCTAGTAACTTACCTACCACTACTGGAACCAGGGTCAGAGTGCTACTTTTCTCAGTCTGTAGCATCTGCTGTGTACTTTCTTCAGGCTGGATTTTTGTACAGTATTTTCTTTTTGTTCTACTGCATATTGTGTGTTTAACTAGAACCTCGATCAGACATTTTCTTTATTTTGGACTGTGTTACTGTGTTGTTTGGGTCACGACTGGTTCACCTTCACACCCTCTTAAAAGCATGGCCTTCATTCAGCCCACGTTACCACAAAGGGCAAAGGAGGTATATCTCTTAACTGTACTTTTATTAATTCATTAACTAATTCATCTTCTAAAATGTGCTTAATACTGTAGACCAGTCGCTAAGCTCGGGACTGGGAATCGAACCTGTGTTGCTCTGCCTTGCCTTGCTTCCAACACAAATGCACTGCCCCTGGGCTATTCTCCCAGCCCATGATTACCTGTTTATGATTGCGTTGGGTTTTGGTTTGTCGAAGTGCGGGCCATTTTACCCTGATTCATCCTTGTACTACTGTAGTGCAAAATACAATTCGTCACAATGAGCCACACTGTCTTCCTAGACTTGCTGCTTGAGGTGTTAATTTTTAAGGCTCTTCAAAGCACACATACTCACACGCACAACGTCTGATTTATGAACATAAAAATGAGCTTGCAGAGCAGATATACAGTAATAATGTGTCAAAGCAACAACTTGGGGTGAGAATAAATGCTGTAGTAATGCATAACTAGTGAGTATTTATAAATCTGGATAAGATCATTCAGGGCATGTGCAGTTAGTAGTTGGAGGATCACAATTTGCAAATTACTATACTCATGCTTGCAGCTCTGGCAGCAAACAAGGCAGTGACTGATGAAATCAATAATTTGAGAGACCTGTGTGTTTTGTCGCACCACAAGACGTTCGCTTAAAGAGGTGCAAGCTAAGCGAGGCCATATTAAGCAGTTGCTACCTAGAACGTGGAGCGCTCCACACACTGCAGGTATCGTACTTCTCTCAGGCGTGACAAATGTCCTGTTTTACTGCTAGTAAATATTGTATTTTTCAACCTGCTGTACAGCTCTGCAAGTGGTTAATATGATACGATAAACCAACTGCAGTAGCTAGCAAGAACCCAAATTAAGCCCCATGCAGGCAGTGCTCCACGTAGAGCGAGCGTGATGGAGGAGGGGAGAGCGCGGCATCAATGTTTAAAGGCGCTGCCTCTGTGCAAGCCCCTCACTTCTCATTCACAGCATGGCTGCAAGGCTCTGTCATACTTCGCCGATTTCCTCATAGTAAATGGGGATATTATGTCCTTCAAATCCATGGCTAGAATTTAAAGACACGGCTTAACTGCTGCAGAACTTGCACTGGGAATACTGCCAGTAGTGCATAAACTTCTCTCTGAGACTATAACAATTTTACAGCGGATGTTCTCTGCTGGGTCGATAAAATATGACGTGTAAGGTCAACAGAAGTATCACATACAAATATCAGAACCAGTTTTATATAGAAAACGAGAGTGGGCCTAAGTTCTCTCAGATATCTGATGACCTTATTTATTCATTACGCTAGTCGCTAGCATATATGCCGCAGCCAGTGGTTTAATATGGCCTATAATGCCTTCACAGAGCACGGCCGACAGACTTCATGGCCGTTCCTTGGAGCACTTCTGCCAATCGCTATCCTCCGGTGCTTTGACGAAGTTCAGTTCCTCCTGCTCGCCCTCCACTTCATCTAGTCTTTTATCGCATTCTCTTTGTAACTGCCCCCGCCCCTAATTGGAAAGGATACCAAAAGAAAGTCATGCACAAGAAAATGCGAATTCATCCTTAGGGTTTCCGAACCTGCAGGATTCACAAAGCACCAGCTAAATAAAGGTAAGTAAAACAAAGGGAAATGAAATTAATTAATTGCCAAACAAATCAAAGGTCAAATTCCAAGCGATATATGTTAAATGGATCGGCAAGGAGAGTGGTCTAAGCTGAAATCCGTGGCCATGGTTATGGAATCTACTCGAAAGCTAAAGAAGCACAAGAAAACAGAAGTACAAGAAAACGCATGAAGATCTCTACATTTCATGAAACGCCTCGAATTCGATGGGACTTTCCCCTACGAAAAGTAGAGCAATCGTTACAGAGACATGGCAAGAATTTTTACTTAAGATACCTTCTCCCTTGATGCGTCCGTGTCTTGCATGTGCCACAACCCCTACGCTCCCCATGCTGTGCAGCCCTAATGCCTACTTCAGAGTAAATGTCTCCCTCACAAAGTGAGGTTTCCTCCTATGTGGTGTCAATAAACAGGCTTGACGTTGGAAATAAGTGAGGTTTTCACCAACAGGATGAATAAATAGACGTAATTATGGGAAGAAGTGCTGCTGCATTAGATGTTGGGGTAAATTGGGTATTTCAGCCAATTGCTTCCTAGGAAACCGCAAAAACACGATTGTTTGCAAATGCATTGTTTGGTGGTCCACCAGTAGTGTATGGTTGAGACAACTGTAGGAACGGTTGTAAAAGGAATTTCATCTTGGCTGGTAAACACAATTCGTTGGCGGTGTTCATTGTATCAACTTTAAAAGAATGAAAAGCGGAATCAAGCCCTGCACAGGAGAATAAAAAGGCAGAGGTAGTTCCACCAGGGGTCGAACATATAACGAGAATCTTAGGAGTGTGGAGAAATCCCAAAAGAGATGCACACAACCCTGCCCAAGAACGTCATGATGAAACGCCGAATAGCACAGAAATTGCAGTGCCTTTCTGATCAGTGATGATCCCTTTCACAAATGTGCTCAATGTTACCAATTCATCTCTCAGGCCTAATTTTCAAAGAGCATAAGGGTTTGGAGGAAGCGCTGCTCCTATGTTATGTTATCTTGCATTTGTATAGCGCCTACTGCCACAGTCCATGGTGCTGAAGTGCTTTTGCCTGTCATAGAGGCAAAGGCAGAGTATGACATAAAATTCAGTAGTGGTAGGGAGGAGCAAAGCCAAAGTAGATAGTTGGTATGAGGGCGAGAGATAGATGAAGGTCTTAGGAAGGTATGAGAAGGGAAAGGCGTATGTGCAATCTGCACAATTGGACCAAATGTATCGTGGGACTGAAATGTACTCTATAGGGCACAGCGCAGAAAGGAGAGATAGCTGGGGAAGAGATGTTTGTTGCTTTAGGGGTTATGTCTGGAATCTACATGTTGAAGCCATGTCAATTGGCCATCTGGACTGCCCCCCTGGCAACCCGTGCACTGGGGGACTGTTTTCTGTACTCCGCCTACCAGCACTTACGCCTGCACTTCCTTGCACTTGCCACTAGCTGGCCGTTATTTATCTTATTTATTACACTTTCTCATGTACTGCACTTTTCCCTCTCTCTTCCCCCTCGCACTTTTCCTTTCCCCCCTTCCCATGCACTTGCAGGATCTGAATGGCACCTGGCCTTGTAGGATCGTTGTCTGTCCTCCTTTGTTCTCCCCCCTTGCCTCGTAGCGCCTTGAAACACTTGTGTATAGGCGCGTTATAATTGCCATATTATATCATATCATGTCCAAAAAAACGCAGGCGGCAAAGCCATTTTTTGGTTTGGTCATTTATTTATGTCATGGTCATGGTTACCAAAACCCTAGTCTTGTGTGCAAAGTCCTTAAGCACACCAAGCCTGTCTACGCATTTGTAACTACAGCTTTTGATGCTGTTATTACAACCAGCATAGCCCAGAGGCAAGAATGGAAATTAGCACCACGGCAGGGGAGCCAGCCAATCAGGTGGCTAGGAAGACAGGCTTGTACCAGCGCTGAAAGCCTGCGTTCCATGCAGCCTGACGGCTCACCCTGCCGCCATCTTCCCCCACCCTCCGTCCCCTTATAATTTTTTTTTATTGACTTGCCCACAATGCTGTAAATTAGCCCGTCCCAGCCCATGGGATGGGTGCTAATGGCCTTATATACCCGTACCATGGGCATACCGAGGAGTAACAGCCCGGGGCCCAGGTTAACTGCCCTCACTTCGCTCGGGTCGTTATCTCAGGCCCCGGGCCATTACCCCCCCGGTGATTCCCGTGGAACGGGTACATAATGCCACAATAACAGAGCCTTGAGCTTGTTTTATGGCACAATGCCCCTTTATTGTGTCCCAATGGAAAAATAGACAAAAAGTGAAAAAGACATAGGACTACAAATCTGGTTTGTAAGTTTCAAAGGCAAAAACCTAAGGCCTGATTACGAGTTTAAAGCAATGCATTTTTGGCACAAACACGCTTACAAAATTTAACATTGTTAACAGATGGGTACTTGACAATGGGAGAGAGAGAATGTGACCTGAAGACGAGATATTCCAGGAGAAGGAGGAAACAAACTAGGGACGAGGACAGGACAGAATAACATAGGAACAGGATGGTGGAGGAAGTACTAAATTGAAGAAACAGATTCTTCACAAAGGAGGAGGGCTTTGAGGTTTGATTTAAATAGTGGTAGAGCGCAGTAGTACGGAGAGGGGAAGAAGAGCATTGCAGAGTAGGGGAGCGTAGAGAGCGGAAACGAGAGGGAGCTGTGAGAAACCAGAAGGCGTCTCACCCGCTATTACCCGGGGCTCTCACTCCCAGGTGGCCAGGGCATGGCCATCGCCTTTGGATCCAGACCCTGGGGGTGGACCAATTCGGGAGGATCATCTGGGTGAGGGGGTACTCAGGGAATGGGACACCTTGTGGTGAGACGCGGTATCCCCCCCTATAATCCTTTTGACCCATCCTACAAGGTAGGATATCTAGGGACTGTAAATCCCCCTTCCCTTCACGAACACTGTTACCCAGACAGCCCGCTCTGAGAGAAAACAGACCAGTGCCCAAACAATGTACCAGACATGTCCCCTTACCATGGTGAGGCAGAGTCAGGCAATCGCCGTTAACGATCACACTTGATCTCCATTGAAATTCCCCACATTGATAAAAGACACAGCACAAGAGCACAGGAAGGAGCAGTGTCTTCCAGGCCACTGCTAAATCGATGGAGAAAGACGACAGGTCGAGAAGAGTGAAAGGAGGAAGATGCCCTTAAGCTTTTCGACAAGTGATCGTTATACTCTTGAGGATTTTAAAGCAGCATGTGTAAAGCCAGGAAGGGAAGCAAGAGAATCCTATTCTGTATGTCCGAGATACCTGGGGCCCTCCTGCATGACTAGCCGAGCAAGGGAGGAACAGCAGCTGCCGTGGTATCATCCTTGGCTCCCGGATCAAAGCTGAAAGCACATCCTTCAACACAGCCGGTGAGTCGGGAAGAACTGTACAAGGCCAGGCTGTGTTTAAATGAAGGTTACGAGTGGCGACAATGTTTCCTCGGAGAGCAAACGTTGAAGTGGTTGATGAAAGACGCGAGTAAAATACGGAAAGCTGATTTGTGTTTTGAACATTTTATGAGAGAAACAAAAGATACAAGTTTGCATAGTGGTCCGGTTCTGCATGGGTGTTCAATGAAAGGTCGCTGGCGAAAGGTGTCTTACAAAGAAGCAAAGCAGCAAAATTTTGATAGTTGAATAGCGACATTGCAAATGAAAATCCGATACGAGAAAATCTAAGTGGTAGTGCGAGGGTCTGAGAAAAACACTTTGCATAATCGAAAGTCTTCGATATAAGTGAACTACTCATTAAAGTAAACCCTACCAAGGCCTGAGCCCGGCTGAGGGAGGCCTACTGGGGTTGCAAGTCCCAAGTGGGTTTGAGCTCGATCAAGGGAGACCCGTTGAGACATTGTGTAAGAAGACGGTCTGAATCTGGCTGAGGGAGACCCAAAGTGAATGTTATACCTGAAAACAAAAGACAGTGAACTTTTGAGGAGAAAGAACTGTAAGTGTTGTTTTGGTAACCTGTGACATTCTGCAAGCAAGAGACTTATGGAGAATAAGAGACTTTATTGCAGAAGGTCCTATTTGATTTTTTAACTGCATCTTGGTGCTCAAGGAAGCTGGCGTGTTCCAAGCTCAAGTGTGACGCCTTGTTGCGTGCTTAAGCATGGGAAGGGGAGCTTATCGCTCATCTGTCCAGACATATTGTTTCTTGAACACTCTCTCTTTTGCACACATCATTTCCCCACACCATTTGTATTTAGAAGTAAGGATTGGCAATAGGTTTATTGGTATAGGCCCTTTATACTTCGACAAGACTCCCACTAGGACTGTGTTATTTTTACTTTGGTGGTTGTAGCTTGCCCAATTCTTAGATTTAGGGTTAGATAGGCATTCATCCAACCAACTGAAATTCAATAATCACCCTTGAACTGTGATCACTTGTGTCTGTTTTCACTGTTTGATACCATGCCTATCTTACAGAGCACAGATGGCTTGAGTAAAGGAAATGATGTGAGCCGAGGATGATTGTAACGAGCGAAGGGGGAGAGTAGGGCGGAGGTGAGCAGATAGGTAAGGCGAGGCAAGTCCTTGGATAGTTTTGAAGATGTTGAGAGGAAATGTATACTTAGCTCTTTCCTTAATAGATAGCCAGCCAATCTGGCGACAGGTAGAGGAGGTAGAGGTAAAGTGAGAAAGGTTGAAAAGTGAGCATACCGCAAAGTTGGGGCCTTTGTCCAGAGATTAAAATGAATAGTTGGGAAGGCCTTAGAGGAGACTGGCACAGTAGTCAGATCTAGAAAGAACTAAGGAGGAGATTGGCTGTTTATCAGTATTGAAAGGATGAAATTAACAGATTTTTCTGCTACTGAGGAGGTTGAGTCTGGCTACAGTGGCAGATTTGGAGATGAAGAGCGAGAAGTTGTGATATGGGTCAATAATGACACCAAGGGTACGAACTAAAGCAGAGTAAGGAAGGTTGTCAGGAGAGAAGAGAAGAACAGGTGGAGAGGAATAGTCTGTTTGGCTGGGCAGTAGAGAACTTCAGTCTTAGTGCAGTTGAGCATGGGCAAGTGTGACACCATCCAACATTTGATGTCAGAGAGACAGTTTGAAATGTTTGACAACAGCTCATTGGATGAGTAGGGAAATGAGAAGATCTGAGTGTCATCAGGGAAGAGTTGATAGAAGAAGCCGCCATAAGAGAAGATCAGGGCACCAAGAGCTGAAGTATAGTGAGTGAAGAGAAGTGGACTAAGGACAGACCCTTTGGGAACCCCAACAGTAAGGGGATAAGTGGGGAGATAACTCTGTTCCAGGACACCTGAAAGGGTCGAGGTGCAAGGTATGAAGCAAACCAAGTAAGGACCTTATCTCTGATGCCAAAGAGAGATAATGTAGAAATAAGATCAGAATGATCAACAGTATTGAAGACAGCAGAGAAGTTGAGAAGAATAAGAATAGATGAGCGGTTTACATGATGTGCTGAAGAGATTAGCGGTTTACATAATGTTTTGAAGAGATGAAGTTGCTGACATTGAGGAGAGCAGTCTCAGTAGAATACAGAGGTCGGAAGCCAGATAGAAGAGCGTCATGAAGGTTGTGAGTTTCAAGGAACTCAGTGAGCCGATTGAATACTACTCTTTCTAGGATTTTGGAATAGTGTGAAAGAAGAGAGATAGGACGAAAGTTGGCAGGACACTTAGGATCGAGACCAGGTTTCTTAGGGAGAGGGATGATAGTAGCTGACATGTAAGATGAGGGAAAAGTAGCATTATCAAAATCAGTGGATAGAGCCGCAGAGAGAGAGGGGGAAGGTTAAAATCACCAATGACAATGAGGTGGTGGTCAGGAGGGAGAGAGTCAATTAGTTGGGAGAGGGGGTCGAAGAAGGGTAGCAATGGTGGCAGAATCAGAGGGAGATATCCAGGTTTCGGTAAGGAGACGGGATGATGGGAATGGTAAGAGAGTTGAGAGGGCTCCAAACGTAGGAGAGTCCAGAGAGAAGTAGAAGGGAAAGGAAGAGATAGCATGAGAATTGCATGGTAAGGGCGTGGCTCAGAAGAAGCACTAATGGGTACTTACAGACAAGTAGCGGGACACAGCATAGCAAAGGCTTGTATGCAAGTGGCTGAGGGAAGATGGCTGGGAGATTGCCCTTTACTTCAACGCTCTTAATTGAAAACGCCATGGACTGGACGCCCATATGGAGCTAATAAACTATGTCACAGGGCAAAGTCACATTAAGATGATTGCTGCTTTTGGCACTAGGACACCGGTCACGTGATCTGAGACAAGTGCCCCCAATTGGTGGTTAGAATGGAGGCAGGACCATGGAAAAAGGGGAGCAATGCTGCCTGGGAGCAGGAGTCGTTGCTGGGCTCTCCGTTGGGCCAAATCACCGCTTTTAGCTCTGGGACCCCAGTCACATGAGGCAGGTCTGTGGGAAAGCTGGGAGCAGTGCTGGCAGGAACTGGAGTTGTTACTGGAGGTTGAGAGACCTTTCAAAGATGGTGGTAGTGGTAAAACGTTGGTAATTACCATAGGGTGCTTTACCACTCTGCCAAATTCATCAGAGTTTCATTTTTGGAATTCGTATTTCTGTCTGCTTGTGTGTGGAGGGGATTACTTATGGGGCTTCAAACTGGGGTATAACAGAAAGGTCCACAGGACTTCAAATCATGTGAACCTTTGCAGGCAACCTATAACTAACGCATTCGGTACTGGTAAATGAGTTTGGCGGTACTGAACACGATACAGCTAAACACACAATCAGGCCCTTACTGCAATGTGCTGTTTTGTTAATGTGTCAATGACAAAGTAAATAATAATTATATACATGAATCATGAAGCAATCATTGTTCCACCACAAGGAGCTCTTGCAAACTGCCTTATGATTTCTTTAAATCATTGTTGTTTTCTTTTGCACTAACAAGTTATCAAAATGCACATCACTGTAAGCCTATGCCTCTGATGTGTGAAATACCTTTTGGTATGGTGGGGGATCTGAATGGGCCAGGGAACAAAACTACTTTTCCCAGCATTGTGGAAAAAAAATGCAGGCAATGGGCCCATAGCCTTCGAGGGCGCTGTGGTCTTGTCGCTAGGAAAGAAGAAGGTGCAATTCAAGGTATATTTTTAAAGACATTTTTGCGAATTATCAAAATAGATTACCATTAAAAAATGTCTGAAACAAACACTGCTAGATGAAGAGAGCAAAGAATACGTCCAAATGAAGCCCTTGGAGTCATTTGACAGTGCCAATCACAGGGCAATGCTGAATATTACAGTTATGAAGTGTGACAAATTAACTTCTGCCCTGCAGGAGTACAAGGACAAGGAGAGGCTAAAGCGCCTACTCAGCCCGCACACTTTTGCAAACCAAGAACCAATACAATCATAAATGCAAAACAGGCAGATATACCTCCTTCGCCTTTTGCAGTAATGTGGGCCAAGTGAAGGCTATCTCTGGAGGGTGTGAATGTGGTTCAGTAGCCACCTAACAGCAAAATATAACAGTCCAAAATAAAGGAATGTCCACTCAAGATTCTATAGAAATATATACTTTAATCAAACACACCATGTACAATAATAACCAATTAGAAAACACTGTAAAAACCCACCCCTTTAGAAAGAACACTGAATATGCAAATATAGAAAATATGCAGCACTCTGGGTAATGGGGCAGGGGGAAAAGGCAATTAAAAGACCACAATGTTCAAAAAGGATATTTCTTGAGGCTGCACAATGGATTAAAGGGGCCTATCCAGTCTCTATGGCCCAGGATGGACCAGGAGGCAGATATCAGTCAATAATCCCTTTTCAAAGGTATTGGCGGTTCAACAACATTGAACCAGGCTTCTCTTCGTCAATCGCAGCTTCGTCTCGGGTCGAGGTTACAGCAGTCGCGATGGTCCAGTAGCAAGCTGGCGTCGAGTCGGGGTTGAACAGAAGGTAACTGCTGTTTCGAAGTGTCTACTCAAGCTGAGTGGATCGGGCGGTCACCAGGTTTGGTTTGGAGGTCGAGGACTTGCGCACTATCAAGCTCATACCAGGATGTGCAGGCAAGTCGATTCAATGCAAAGGCTTGGAAGTCACTGTCCGGAGACACCAGGGTCGGGTCGATCAACTTCGAGGAGCAGCAATGAAGAAGCTGGTGCTTTTGAACAGTGACTCAAGAAATCAAAGGTAGCTGTTATTCTTTGGTTCGAGCCGAGGCAACAGCAGGCTTCAGATGGTGCGTTGGCGAACAGAGTGGAACAGCATACACAGGTTCAGAGAACGATGAAAGCCAAAGGCAGCTTTGAAGGGTGCTGGCAGTTAACTCGCTGTCGAACATGCTCGAATCACGGCTCGCAGCAGGTACGCATCAACAACACAGGGATCTTGGCTGTTCAGGCTTTCAGGAGCCGTGAGTCCCACTCCAGGGTCTCAAGGACCACGTTTAGTCCTTTTCAAAGGCTCCCAAACATGGTCCAGTGGCAGATTTCATCCCCAATTGTCCCTGGGATGGTTAGGGGACAGAGCTAGCCTCTGCCTTGGAACACCTGCCCTCACCTCACAACTGGAGTTCTTTAGAAAGGACTGCTCTCCCAGAAGTGTCCAGCAAAATTTTCTTCTAGGGTTGGATTCCCAAGAGGATTCAAAGACGTGGTGTGAGACCCATCCTTTTAAAAGCAAAAGTATACAGGTGATTGGGCTAAAGCTAGCCTGCCTTAGTGATTCAATCCCTGCTCTCGAAAGAAGTGGACTTTGCCCTTCTAACTTTACACCCAAAAAGCATTATGCTACAGGACGTAGAGGGGACAGGAACAAGAGAAACAAGACGGGAGAATCTTACCCAAACTGTACAGCTGCCTCCCTAGCTACACTAACCTTGCCCCTGAACCTGTTCTGTGCCACTGTAGACTACTGAGGCAGCAGTGCACATGTGTTGTGAGAAACCTGAGGGTATTAACCCGGATAGACCTCAGGAATCCCTTATTCAGGTGGCCAGGGAAGGGCTGGTGCTCTCAGATCCCAACCCTCAGGTTGGACGAGCGTGAGAGGATCACCTGGGTAGGGGAGCCCAGGCTATGCTTTGAGGAATGCCTCAAGAGAGATGCTGTATTCTACCAGGGACAAGAGCCCTGAAGCCTTTTTTGGTTATTCCACTTCTATGTCCCTTCCATCCAACCAAGCTCCATTAGTAAAATCCAACCACCCTGTGACACTCCAAAACCACAACTCCCAGAATCCTTGTTTTCCTGGTTTCTATCCAAATGCTCCCCATCCTTCTCCACGTCCTCTGATTATTCTTTCCTGAACTCCTCGTCTACTTTGACAAAACACCACTGTTCCCACAATTCCTCCTGTTCCTTTCACGATAATAATCCCGATCACAAATCCTACCAATCTCACCCTTTTGAGTTTTCTAAACCCCCCCCCGCCCCTTTCCCAACACGAACAGTCTCTTACATTTGTAATGACCAACTAACAAATATTAGAACTGTTCACCGGACATGTCCCGACACAAGAATCGGGCAGAGTCAGGCAATTATTCAAAACCACACACAGAGGGATAAAAGGTGGAGCACGAGAGGACAAGAGAAGCAAGGAAGACCGCACAACATCAGAGCTAGCTCAGCACAGCAGTTCAAGAGGAGGAGAAAGACGGTGCATACTGCAAGGGTCACAAGGAGAGAAGCAACCTTCCCTTTCTGACCAAGGTCCATGAAACCTCTGCAGAAGGACACGCAAGACTGCAAATAATAGTCAGCGTGTGTTGCAGCAGATGTCAATGGTACACAAGACCCTCCTCCGCTGATAAAGCCAGGGATAGATGCTTGTCTGTGATACCAACTTTGACTCCAAAGAGAAAGAAAGCCAAGCGGTTCATCACAGCCGGTGAGTCGAAGGGAGATTCAATAAGAAACCTAATTGTGTTGAATGGAAAGTAGCAAACAGCTAAATGAACTGTGGAAGCATAAAGAGCTATTGATGCTAGAAGAGGGAAAACCAACAACAGAGGAGTCAGGCACCACGTGGGTTCTCACTCGGGAAAACTCTGGCCGATTACCCAATTGTGGAAACTACCAGTACCAGAATGCCTGGGGAAAAGCAAAGTAAAGGGTCAAAGTGGTCATATAGGGGTCTTGTAAAATGCTCTGTATAGTAGAAAGTCTTTGACCGACAGATAATTGTGAAGCTAAGGGAAGTGAATCCTGCATCGTAAGAATTGAATGGAAAAAGGCACGAGTGACAATATTGGCGAGAGTGAACCAGAGAGAGGGATGCCGACAGAGAGAGCAAAGTCTAAAAGTCCTCATATACGATGTGTTGACAAGAGTGAACCTGGCCGAGAGATGTCCACAATGAAGTATATAAAAATACATTAAGATTAGTTAATATTACCAAGAAAATTGCATTGAAAGCCATAGTGAACCCTATCGAGGTAGGCAAACAGTCGAGTTGGATCTGAACCTGGAAGACGGGGATCCAAGGGTGAGAAGCCAACACCCACCGACCTGTGAATGCAACAAAGTAAGAGAGGGGTCTGAGCCCAGAAAAGGAGGAACCCAGGAGTCAAGAACTATCACCCAAATAAAACCAGAGTAGAGCTCTAGAACGTTTTGTTGAACCATTGTTCTGATACTTTGAACCTGTTAGGCCCTCAAAAGCAAGAAAACATAGCTATTGGAGGTCCTGGTACATTTAAGGAACTTTCTAGGGATCTGCGCCCGGAAGAGGTGGATCCAAGGGGTGAAAAGTATCACGCAACGTGCAAACAGAAAATAACCTTTGTTCATTATTTTGGATACATTAGGCCCACGGCGGCAAGAGACTTTGTAGAAAAGAAACTTAACCACCGAAGGCCCTGATTGCTGAGAGCCGAACTGTTGGCTCCTGCTGCGAATGCTTGAGCGTGTGCTGTGCTCCTGAATCTCACCTAATCACGTGCTTAAAATGTGGGAAGGGAGACCCCAGCTACCGCATCCTGACTTATTAATTGTGAAAACTTCCTTCTTTCTACACTACTTTTTGTATTTAACATAAGGATTGGCAACGGTTTTTTGGTATAGGCCCTTTTATTTTTTGACAAGATGCCACTCAGACTGCCTTATTATTGTTTGATGGTCGAAGGTTGCTCCCATCTTAGATTTAGGTTTAGATCAGGCATTTTTCCACCCTACCTATACAGTTTAATAAATACCCTTGTACACGCGCGTATTTCTGCCCATAGCTGTTCGTTAAAAGCTGTTGTGGCTGGGTCGCTCTTTCCCATGTAGACACAGCTGATTGCCTTGGAAAAACACACAGATTCTAGGCTCTTTGCTGAGACTCCACCTACCCATCCACAATTCCAGTAACGCTAGAGTGTGCACGCTTTTCGGGCAAGAGCTGTTCGTTAAGAGGTGATGTGGATGTTAGGGCTGTGTGGGGGTATAAGAGTAACCTTGTCTACCGCTCGTTTATCCAGCCAGTTATTACTGCACTCAAACTCAGGTACGTTCACCCAATTCCTGGTTGCTAAGCCTTTAATCCTATGTCCTACTTGTAATCTGTTTTATTAATTATTGATTGCAATAAAGATTGCCCATGCGACTAGCGCAGGAAGTCTTGATTCTATTAAAGACACAGAGGCAAGCATTATGCTTATACTTCTTTAATTACTGCTAACCACAGCTCTTTAAATCTTTTCTTTATTTCAATATACACGGTAGTCGGTAAGGGATTACCGGCACCGGTGCCGGTAATCCCTTACCGCCCTACTACGAGGTCCCTTAGCGGATCTCTTCCTTAACGCCAGGTCTGACCTGGCTCAAATGGGAATGGGGAATGGTTCCCGGAATGGGGAGTTACCGGGTCCTCCAAGGTGGGAATGACCCGGTAAATTCCAATTCCGGGAACACGGACCCGGTATGCGGTAAGGGGGTAGCCATGGCGCTAATAGCGCCATGGGCACCGCCTACCGTGTAATGAGGCCCATTTCTTTTTTTTTATAAACTTATATAAATAACAGAAAAAATGAAAACATCATAGCCTTAACTCGGCTAAACTACTTCCCCCATGAGGCTCCGCTGCATGGTAGTTCAATAGCCTCTCTTCCACTGTCCAATCAGGCAACCCCCTCTACTATAAGTCACTGTCTCCCTGGGTCCCTTCCTCTTCTTTTTCAGCTCACTCTTTAACTGAACAAATGTCTGAAATCCAACTGAACTCTCGCCATTCGTTTCTATCCTTGGTAGGATAGCCTCCATATTCTATCTCCGCTGCACTGCTGCTCTTCTAATTAGTCCTCTCTGTACATTCTATTCTCAATGATTCTTTTGCTCTTCTCCTATGCAGAAAGAGAAATGTGAACATTAGGGAGGGGAATACGATTCTTCACTTGTCATAATCAAGCATTTCTATAAATTGCTATGAGTTTTATTACAGTTGATATCATTACTCTTATAGTCGTATTCCCGTAAGGCGGGATAATGCTCGCCTCCGTGTCTTTAATAGAATCAAGACTTCCTGCGCTAGTCGCATGGGCAATCTTTATTCTACGACAAGACCGGAGGCGGGCATTATGCTTGTTTAAAGCTTTCAACAACTGCAGCTGCTATACTGGAGACTGGTTTGAAGTAAAAAGTTCTAAATACTGAATCACTCGACCAATCTGCTGCCTTCATGATCTCCTGCAGCGGAACTCCGACTGCAAAAGCTTGTGAAGCCATGGCACCTCTGGTAGAGTGCGAATTCCATCACTTCTTTTACCCATCTATCAATGGTAGCTGAAGTAACTGCTTTGTATGGTTTTATGCGCGCTATAAGCAACTGGCAACTCCCCTAGGTCTAACCGCTACTGTAGCTGCCTCATAACACTTTATACATTTTGCCACACATAATTTCTCGTTGTTTGGAAAGTATGGATATGAGATCACTCTAGAATTAGTTTTTGTATGCTGCGCTATGCTAAATGCTATCCCTTCCGGATCTCTAGGGCTTTAATATCTGAAACTCTTCTACAAGACATTAGGCAAAGAAGTGTAGCTAATTTGCCTGAGAGTTGTTTGTCTGACAGTAAGTTGTTTCTCGGCCACTGCTCAAACAGATGCAGGATCTTTTGGACATCCCACAGCGAGGAGCACCTAGGTGTAGGGGGTTTGCTCATCTTTACACCTTTTAGCAGTCTTGACACACGGCGGGGTGTTCTCCTATTGGAGCTCCGCCCACTAGCTCGTGCCCTGCAAAGATTGCTGATCTATATACTCCACCAGTCTTGAAAGCTCTCCCAGCGGAAGGGAGGCTAGCTAGAAAGTTTACTACTTGAACTACAGGTGCTGAAATGGAAGATATACTCCTCCCCCTGCACCATAAATGGCAGGCTTGCCACGCGGCATCCTGATCGTAGATGGGGCCCACGATAGATTGATAAGTCTTGTAGCTTCTTCTGAAAGGCCTGGCAAGCGCCATCTATGCCTGAAATTATGGACGCTATCAGGGTTAAGGTCTGGTCCTCTATCAGAGGGTGTGGGGCTCCTGCTGGATCGGTCAGCATGTCTTGTCTGTATGCAATCTTCTGTGGAAAATCCGTAGAAAGTTCCATCAGAACTGGAAACCACGCTTGCGACTTCCACTCTGGAGTCACTATCACTATCCGTGCTCTGTCTCTGCGCACCTTTGCTAGTACCCTCGCCAGCATCGTGATGGGGGGTAAAGCGTAATGCCTCTGCGACCCCCAAAGATGCAGTAATGCATCTGTTCCCTGGGATTCCGGGTCCAGCTTCCAGCTGAAGTAATTCGTCAGCGGCGTGTTCAACCTCGAGGCGAACATGTCTATGTGTAAGGGGCCCCATTTTTTCTCTAGTTTCTCAAAGATAGTCCTGTGTAGCTTCCAGTCGCTGTAATCTACTAGATGTCGGGAGTTCCAGTCCGCCACTGAGTTCCGGACCCCTGGGAGATACTCTGCTTTGACTGTTGTCTTCCTCGCTAGGCAGTCGTGCCAGAAGTGCTTCGCTAATTCCGCTAACATCTTGGATCTGGTGCCTCCCAACTTGTTTATATACCTTACTGCAGATATATTGTCCATCCTTAGAAGGATGCTGCAGTGTGCTTTGTCTTTGGTGAAAGCTTTTACTGCGAATGACCCTGCTAGCAGCCCTAGGCAATTGATATGTAGCTCTAATTCTTCTTACGACCACTTTCCGCCTGTCTCTGTCTCACCGCATCGAGCCCCCCATCCGGACCTGCTGGCGTCTGACTAACTAATTCTGGCACGTCTCCGAAAATGGCGCGGCCGTTCCAGGCTTCCATATTGTGGAGCCGCCAAGTTAGCTCTGATTTGCTTTCCTCGTCTCTGAAGAGCCTGATAGTGTAACGGGCCGGGAAATATCGCTTGAATGGACACTGGCAAAAGACCTACTATCCTGGCTAGATACCGAAGAGTGATCAGCGGTTTCTTGAGTGCTGCTTTCAGATCTTTCTTCATCGATCTCATTTTTGGGACTGGCAATGCTAAGGTAGCTTTCTTCGTATCTATAGTGAAACCCAAGAACTCTAGTCGCTTGGTCGGCATAAGCTCTGATTTGTCTCCGTTCACTAGAAAACCCAGACTGAAAATTATTTCCATTACCCATTGAACTTGTTTCTGTAAGCGATCTCTGTCTTCGGCCATAAATCGGATATCGTCCAAGTAAACAATCATCCGAAACCCTTGCTCTCGGAGTGCTGTCGCTACGGGCCTCATAGGCTTGGTGAATGCCCATGGTGCTGACGCTAGACCGAACGGTAGGCTTCTGAACTGCCATAGTTCGTCTCTCCACATAAACCTTAGGAAGGGGCGACATTGGGGTGCTATCGGTACTGTGCGATATGCGTCTTTCAGATCTAGTCGCGCGAGCCAATCTCCCTTTCTGAGCAAGTCTCCTAGTAGATGGATTCCTTCCATCTTGAAATGTTTGTATACTAGCCAACTGTTGAGTTCTTTCAGATTGATTACTGGACGAACCTTGTCCTTGCGATGGACTAGAAACACGTTGCTCAGAAATGATTGTTCGCTTCTCGTCGCCTTCTCTATCGCATTCTTCCGCGCTAGTTCCTGGATCTCCTGCATCTAAGAACGCTTCCTTTCCTGTGTCATTTGAATTCTCTGAGGGGGACGTTCCTGTTTTGGATGGTCTAGGAACTTTAGAATGAAGCCTTGTACGGTCTGAAGGACCCATGCATCTGATGATAGATTGCGCCAGTTGTGCCAATAATGCATCAATCTGCCCCCTACTGGAGGATAGGTCGCGGCTCGTTTTCTCACCTGTGTTACTGTTTTGGTGTCGATAATGTCCTCGACGTCCAAGAACTTCGTCCTCTGTTGGGGAAAAAGGCGTCTTGTTGATGGGACTCCCAATACTGGGCTCTGGGGCCTTGAGATCTTCTGTTATTGAAGCGGCCGGTCGAGCAGCCTCGAAATCGACTGGCCCCTGTAAAAACTCTCCCCGGGAATACTTTCCTAATGGAGGCCTGCGCGTTTTCTAGCGCGGTGTATGTCGCGACGAATCTGTTCATTTCTTTAATAAAAGTGTCTCCAAACAGAAGTCCTTGGGCGCTCTCCCCGGCCCCGTAAGACGCTAGGTCTCCTAGCTTGTTATCAATCTTCAGCAACATAGATCCACGTCGCTCTGAAGATATTGCGAAGTTTGCGTTGCCTAGAATGCACACTGCTCTTTGTTCCCATCCTGCTAGTATGAGTGGGTCCACTGGTTCCTCAGAGTCTTTAGCTCTTTAAGCTAAATCCATTATTTTCGGTATGGGGCCAGCCAGGTCTAACAGTTTGTCTTGGCACGTCTTCCATGCCCGATCCATGCCTCTCCTGGTGTCTTTCCCTGCCTTTGTTACGAAGGTTAGCATCTTTGCATCGAGCTCGGGTGAATCAGCTACTTTCCCTGTTAGCCCCGGTCTCGAACATTCAGCTCTGAGTCTGAATCTAGTATCTTTTTCCATGGGCTCTCTCATTTTCTGGGACATGTACAGAGATACCCTTGATGATGGGGTCCAGTCCTTAGATCTGGGTTGTCTAATGGTGTCCGGTTCAAACATGTCTGACATGATTTCTTCATCTAGAGGAGTCTCCACACCGCTGGCTTTGGGCTTGCATGTACTCTTCTTTTGCGAGACTACGCTCTCTTTGCTTATGCTCTGATCAACACCCCTCACCTGCTCCTGGTCTGAATGTTCTGTGGATGATGTGGCATCCCCTATATTTTCGCCCCTGGGGTAGGCGGTATGAGGTTGGGCATGGCTGCTTTTGTTAGAAAGGCACTTTTAAGCCTATTGAAAGCGTCAACCACCTCTAGGGGCTTCTTTGTCTTCCCCGTATCTGTGCCCGGGGGAGTAGAAGAGTGTTTCCTCTTCCGGGCCACTTTTCTCCCCTTCTCACCTTGTGTCAGAGGCTCTTGTGTGAAGGTTCCCTCACCGGGGTCATTGAGCGTGCCAGCTTTTTTTGCCCAGTATTTCTTCCAGGACTAATAGCCTGTCTTGCTGAGCCTTAACTCCTAGTGCTAAGGCTTGAACCAGTGAGTCGCCTAGCACTTTTTTGAAACTATAGGAGAGGTCCATCTCTTCTCCTATGTATTATTCCTCCTGTTCTGGTTCTCTGTCACTCCCTTCACACTAAGCCTCATTATCCATGCTATATGCCATGGTTATATGCTGTAGGCGTGTGCCTCACAGAGGATTTGCTATCAGTTTGTGTCCTGTAGCTCCTCTTTTGCTGATCTCAAACAAAAGTTCTTTTGTTTTTTCTATATATAATTTTGATATTTTGTAACTGCCTCTGATCTGTGCAAACGAACTGCTAAGAAATTAGCTAGGTTTGCGTGTTCAGGAGTAAATGAGGGAGCGTAGTGTTGACCGTTAGCTTCTCCGTAATAAATCACTCTCCTGAGAGGAATCTTGTAATGCGCAAGCACGCGCTTCTCCTGTTTCTAAGGGGAGTGGGGCTTACCGCGTATTTCGTGTCGCCGGCGGACTCCTCTTCTTTAGCGGTACTCGCTTGCGGCTGACTGGCCGAGCCTTAATGTGAGTGAGATCACTCGCGGGTTCGGCTGTCAGTATGCGCCGCGCTTAAATATGGTATATTGATATAATATTATGACATTTTCAACAAGTAAACAGTATAGCTAAGCACTGTTAATAGTGGATGTCACTTATCTGTGGTGCAGCAAAAAAGAAGAGGAAGGGACCCAGGGAGACAGTGACTTATAGTAGAGGGGGTTGCCTGATTGGACAGTGGAAGAGAAGCTATTGGACTACCATGCAGCGGAGCCTCATGGGGAAAGAAGTTTAGCAGAGTTAAGGCTATGTTGTTTTCATTTTTTCTGTTATTTATACAAGTTTATAAAAAAAAAGAAAATATATTGAAATAAAGAAAAGATTTAAAGAGCTGTGGTTAGCAGTAATTAAAGAAGTTTAAGCATAATGCTCGCCTCCGATCTTGTCATAGAATTACGCTCGCGTATGCTGAGCGCTAAACACCACAAATTGTATACTCTAACAACCGACATGCCGTCGAAAGCAGATACACTCAAACTTGTTGAGTGATTGAAGAGTACAGCTTTCAAACCCGACCGCACTTCGCTATCACAAAATGAACCCTTTTCTTGCATCAATTCACATCGTCAGCTTTTATCCGCTTACATCCGTCAGTTCTACTCTGCTATTTGTCACAAACCTCAATTTGATGGTCAGACTTTAGAAGTAATAAATACCTCTGAGAATAGACACGCCTCATCCAATCTTTTTGTAAGTGGCACAACAATGGCAACAGTGCCGGTATCCGATAATCTCATTCAGCTGCATGCTGAGAAAAATGGTATCTCTTCTGCAGCTAGTCTGAAGCATTGCCCATTTCCGATGCTTGACATACACTTATCAACCTCTTGTTCCGAGATAAACACCGACTCGACCGATCAAAGCGACATGCTTTGATCCTTTGGCTGAATCCTCTGAGTTTGCCAACTTGTCTATGCAAAACCTTAGCCCGTTACATGTTTCAACACAAACCTCGCCTAAGGCCGGGAAACCACAACTGACCTTACCTCCTCACCTTAATTTATCTCCGTTCTCCCGAAATGTTCACCGATGTACCTCACAACCAAACAGTGCATAACAATTCTTATTTATCTCCATTGACTGTTCCACTACTTCCATCTACGCTCTCGGCCATGAATCTGGCCATATCCACCTTAACAAAACTTTACGAAACTCTCGATGCAAGACTGACTACACAAAATACCTTACTAGAAAAGATTCTCTTACAATAAACGAGTGCAATGACCACGCTTGCTGCTCTATCCTGTGATAGCCTAGGGCTACCCCATGAAATTGGAACGTTTTACCAAAACTCTATGTTAGAAAGTGCTTTTATCAAAAAATGCACAGCACAGATCCTGCACAACCTGACAAAAGTCGTGGGAGACAGACCTTCCTCTACCACGATCCTGACTAAACCCTTCGACACAATGTATCTTACCGGATGATATATCCCTTCCACCTATAAAAGAATCTCAGGTGATTGACTTAACTGAGAAATAACTTATAAAAACAGGTAAAAACTTGTCAGGGAAAACAAAAACCAACCCTCAAAAAAATAAAGATACCCAGGACATTACTGCTTTTTGTAAACATAGAATTAAAAAAAAAAAATTCAAATGGAAACGTATCGAACGTGAAAAAATAAGAATATGAAGAACATAAACTCAGTTGAACAAGTTGCCACCAAGACTTTTTAGAAAAATTTATCCAAACCTAAAAAACAGATCAATTGTAAAGAGTGTGGCAATAACGAAAAAATATGCAAACATGGGCAAGTCTACTGTGACTACTCTATGTACTCAAAATCCACCAACAGCCTTACATATGTCACATAAACCTTTCGATGATCTTTTGCACATGATAGACAGTGCTAAAACTCTTATGAAAGACTATACATCGCATATTTCTTGTGCAAATGACTATACGAGTAGCAACACACCAAAAGAAAAATTCCTATGTGGGGCACTTTCCCTCCTGGAGCAAAGACTTGCACACATAGAGAAATCAATCTTAACCCACCCATTGACTTTACCATCCTCACATAAAGAGTCTACTAATCAATCCATTTCGATGCTTCATGCATCTCAACATGATCAAATACCCCCGACGCCGCTATTAAGCAACAAACCTTTTCATCCTAATGTCCCGAAACCTAACGGCTCCAGTAACATTCGCTATTCTGGTCAGAGTTATACTCTATTAATCCAATGTAGACCCAAACCATTTGAACCGTATGATATAAATCAGCCATCAATATTAAACATCTTCACGGAAATCCAGAGCCTGGAATACTTATCCTCTGTTGACATAAATCAAGTGGAATTTTTAGATGATTCCGACTTGTCCTATGCTCAAATCTGGATCCAGTCGAGCGTAGTTTTAAACCTAATATGGTAGGCCAGAAGATCCATTTCTGGGCTTCACCCTTTCGTATGAAACCTTTGGGAAAACAGACATGATTGAGGCCAAGTTAACTGCTCAACCTATTAACAAAAATTACAAACCGAAAGATACATACTCAAATTCAACATATGTTCATCCACCAAACTCCATGACCGAGCGAACAATCCATTTTTCTAATGATCAAAAACGAGACTACAGCTCATGACTCGATCATACAATGTAGCCCTTACAAATACATGAGACTCGTCTTATCAACTTAGTTAGCAGGAATACACAAGGTCATGCACATCTTATCAATAATGACAAACGATCTTGAGCAATTTGACATCAGTGTTCTTTTTTTTTTATTTTCAATTCTGCCATCAGTTTTCTTCAAGAAACTTTGCTAGTCGCTATTCCAGTATGAGATAATTTTACTGTCATAGCATTACCGGCCATACAGCACCCTAAGTGTAGACCAATGGCAGGCCTGCTTGTGGATGCAAAATTATCAACTGGCATTTCTAGGACGAAATGGGCTGAACCGAACAGCTATTTACAGCTTGTTAGAATCTCAATAACATAGAAATAATTGCTTTGATAAATATTTACTGGAACCGTACAGCCATTTCTGATGATTTTTTTTTTGCCGATCTTGAATCTCTCCTTGACTCAATTGCTTTAGACTCTGAAATCTCATCCACATTTGTAATGGGTGATTTGAGTGTACATTATTTTAACAAAAAATCTGAACAAGACAACGTCATAATATGTAGATGGACATCTCTTATGGTTGATCGTCATTAGTTTATGCTCAATGGAGCCGTGGATGGTGACATTCCTCATAGACAACTTGGCGCAGACAAAAGCAACGAGCAACCATAGACTATGTATATGCCGATCAGTACACTTTTACATCCATCGACACATTTGTGGTGAAAGAACAATCGTATAGCGATCATGACCAGTTGACCATGTCATGGCACTGCGATATACCCACATATCTTTGAGAACATACAGTTAAAGATCTAATGGTCAACAATGGCCGCAATAAATGACAATCAGGTGTACAGTCTTTATTATTGCTTAAAACGTAATGTACAATGTCAGCAAACATCCTTGACATTTGAGGACCCCTATGTAGCAACTCTGCAACTATTTACTGAAACTGACAGACAGACTAAATAAACCAATTTTTAAGCACAAACATTCTTATGACTCTGACCTTAAGCAACGAAAATCAGTCCTCCACAGAGATATAAACACAGTTAAAACTCTGCACCCCTTGAGCCAGCAACACCAGATTCAACACCTAAAAACTCAATATAGAAACTGGCTGACTTCTAGGAAATCCTTGATGTATCAGAATTACGGGGAGGACATGCTTCGAACTTTGGCATCAAAGAACGCCAAAGCTACGTGCCAATTACTTAATCGCCCCATACTTACATCTCAATTATCTCTACAATCAAATCCAGTCACAGAACAGAGCTGGATAAATCATTTCACAAAACTGTTTTCTGATGATAATCAAGTGGCGATAAGTGTGCCTGAACTCGAAATGTCAACTCCCAGTATCCGGTTTGATCTTGATGATATTGAACATTACATCTCTAAACTCAACAAATCAAGAGCACCTCTGTACGTGTTAAATTTTCGATGCACGGTCAGCTTTCTGCCCCAATAAACACTTACCGTGGATTAAAACAAGGCTCTGTGCTAGCAGCGACGCTATTCAATTTCTTTATCGCCGATATGGGCCTTAGTTTTGACACACTAATTTCAGATCCTCCTTGACTAGGTCTGCCTCGCGTATCATGGTTACTATACGCGGACAACCTAGTCCTATTGTCTAAAACACCTAGAGGTCTCCAGAACTTGCTGACAGCCTTGGAAGCATATGCTTGTTCAAACATGCTCCAAATGAATGCTGATAAAACTGAAGTAATATGCTGTGGTCACAAAGTCTCCCAGAAAAGCATCAAACAATTAATGGCATCTTGATGACCGCCAGCTGGAAGTGGTAAATCACTATAAATATCTAAGAACTAACATCCATTACCGCTCAGCTAACAAGCCTTGCACGACTGAACTATGAGCGAAGGTTAGAACATTAACATCACAAGCTGTATTAATCGAAGCAAGATATGGGAAAGCCTCATGTGAGATTCTCATTCTGTTCTACATGCAAGACGTTATTCCAACAATTCTCTACGGTACCGAAACTACATCCATCAGAACCCTGCAGTTCTAGGCCATGTTTGAAGGTCAATTTTGGAAACATGTTTTGACCATCCCAAGTAGTCATCCCATTTGTATCGTTAGGTATGAGTTGGGGTTGCCATCCTTATATGTCATGAGCATTTGGAAGACTCTTGCACTGTATAGAAAACTCTGCATGGCCAAACATGGTGAGATGCTTGTCAACAAAATTGGAAACTACATGTTAGAATCTATTCATGATTACCCAAAAAAATGAAGGAAGCATGTATCATTTGTAATGACTGCAGCAGATATCACAGAACAACTCTTGACTACTAATCCATCTTGAGCTAAGCACAAATTAATGCGATATGATTGGATCAGTACCACAGACTTATGTAAAACGTACAGAGTAATACAAGAAAATCCCTTTACTGAAAAAAGATTTCGAACTACTGAATTGTACCTTTTAAAGTTCCCTAATACTAAATTTCAAAATACTTTGTTACGTTACTGACTAAACTTATGTAACACAAGGGCTTTACAAGCCGTCAGTAACAAATAATTGATGAAGATAAATTCTGTAGATTCTGCGGCAATCAAGAGCATCACAAAACTATACAACATTTATTAACATGCTGCTCCTCCTTGACTGACCAACGAAATCTACTGTTTAAACCGTATTTTGGTCAATACATTAATCTAACTCCAGAATAACTATGGAAAAGACTTTACACCTCCAAATCGCAGCTAGTTCAAATCGCAATTGTCAAATTCATAATAGATCTAAAATTAGATGACAACTGAGAATGAGGAAGAACCCAACATTGTAGTTCATGTCCTTGAGTGAATTAATTTAGTGGTCCTTTTGTTCTGATTATACGGGTCAGCACCTACAAAATTTACTGACTAACTGATCCTCTGCATGAACTGTGCAAATATGAACTGAATGTAGCACCAATGAATGATGTAGCAATACCATTTAATTGTATTTCCTGGTGATTTTAAGAATGAATTGCTGTTTTATACAAGGTTTGCTATTGTGTTGACACAGAGTTCTGTACTAAGATGTACATTTTTGTTCTCTGTTCTCTGTTTTTTTTATTTCGATTTCGGTTAGCCTTTGTCACTTCGTGTTCTATGTTTCTGTATAAAGTTTTGTATTAAGTTGCTTGTACTAAAAATGAAAACTGTTTATTGAAAAGTTGTTTAACAAATATAACAATAAATAATTTAAAAAAACAAGTTAAATACCCTTGAACTGTGATCACTTTTGTCTGTCTTTACTGTTGCCACCATGACTTCCTTACAGTGTACACTATGATTTTTTGACATGGAGTTTTATAAAAGGGAATTCTTTAATACAAAATGTAAAAATAATGTGATAATGTGCACAGTTTACCAAGCTTAACACCAATTACGTAAAATACTGTTGACTTCCCTTCCCAATAACACATGCTGAAGGGAGACCCTACCATGCACCCCCTAGTTCAAAGCAGATCTGGCCAATGGGGACACAATTTGGTAAATTAAGTACTGAATGCCAAAGTTTGCCCTCTAATTTGTCCCAGAATACACAAGGTTTAGGTATCCGGGATTCGGAACCATAAGTGATAATGGGTATCAATTTAATTGAGAAAAAGGTTAATATAGGGCTGCAAGTACATTTACCAAACTTGTAAAGAATTGCTTTCCACTGGGAAATTAAAGCCTGTAATTTGGAATTCATATCTGCTCGGTAGAGTGAGTCAGTCTCCGTGTTACTAACAATCACCTCTAGGTATTTATAAACAGAAGCAGAAAGGATAAGTTTATTATCTAAAGTCCAGATGAACGGCTTATGAGTTTTACGCATTGTGTTGAAACATTCCATGACTTCAGTTTTTGCTAGATTAATGGTCATGGCATTTTCGTGGGCATAGGAAGCTAGACATCTAATTAATCTTTGCAATCCCACTTGTGTTTTTGAAAGTAAGATCAGGTCATGTGCATAGAGGACCCATGGGATTTGATGTGATCCTAGCTTGGGAGCATCTGAATTGATATTTATACATTTTTCGCCCATGTCCAGAATGAAAAGATTGGAGATAGTACCGGCCAGAAAGCACCCTTGCTTAAGGCCTCGATAAGTCGGTAAAGGGGTCGTCAACTGGCTGGCAAGGGTGATTCTAATAGGTATTGATGTATTAGAACGTAGCAGTGAAATTACTTTGACCAGGGAGGGAGGGCAGCCCATTTGAATCAATTTATGCAACATCAACGCTCGATCGATGGAGTCGAAGGCCTCTCGGAAATCAACAAAAGCTATACATAACGGCTGTTTTTGTTGATAACAGAGGGCCTTGATTGAAGAGATAGTAGCAATATTGATGGCTGTGCCCTTCCCTGCTACAAAACCAGTCTGGAACATGTCCCGCATATTCTTTGATTTAATCCAGTTGTGTAAATCTTGCAATATTTAAGATGCAAAAAATGTCCTGGTGCATCGAGAAGGGCGATAGGCCTATAATTAGCTGGTTTGTGCCTATCGCCCTTCTTGGATATAGGGACAATGATTGAACAGCACCAAGATTTTTGGATCTTTTGGGCGTATAATTTGGGAGAATAGCTCAAAAAGAATGGAGGCCCACAGTTCCGAGAACTGTTTCAACATAAAGTTAGAAAGGCCATCAAGGCCGGGAGCTCTTGAGCGGCTGGCTCTATGAATATAATAAAGAATGTCATCAAGAGAAAATGATATCAAGAAAGGACCTTCGAATTTAGGAAAGGAAGCTGAAAACTTCGAGTCAGGGGCAGCATATCATTAATTTGCGTACAGGATTGTGAGCGCTTATAAGTTTTACCAATTAGAGCCCAAGTTCCAGCAGAGTTTTTAGAGCAAATTTGGGTTAGCATAGACTCACCATCATTTTGAAACAAGGCAGCTCGATGAGCACTTCTCCAGTTTCTATGTCGTGTCTTAATAGTTTTTAAGGTAGCCCATCAGAACTCGCCTGGTAAGAGTTGGGCCAATGTCTTTTCTCTCCTGAATAACGCTTTTCTCCTTTGCACATCTAAATCGAAGGTATGATTGGTCAAATGTGAGTTTTTTGGTTTAGAGGTGGTACCAAATTGATGTAACAGGTGAGTGTAGTCAAGGCCAAACGTAGTGGAGGTCCGAGATTTCAAGAACCTTTCCTTTAACAAGGTTCTAAACTGTGAAAGTTTAGATTCAGTCCAATACAATCGATTCAAGGCACAATTTGTTTGAACAGTACCCGACATCTTAACAATAGGTATGTCTGGGCTGTTCATCCTAGTGGTCCATTTGATATTGAGGATATCATGATCCCTTTCTGTGGCTGGTAAAACCTGAAAGCCGATTAGAGAGCTAAATAGATCACGACTAACATAAATAAAATCAATGGTGGCAGTGGATGTACCTCTCTTCCAAGTAGAGTGGGGAGGCAAATCCTCAGGGAAAGTCCCATTGGCCATAACCAAGTTCTTGGAGTGAACAAAACTATTCCAACTTCTTAGTCTAATGCTAGAGGAGGTTTTAGACTTATCAAGACAATGTAAGTTTAAATCACCAGCTAAAATTACATGATCAGTTGGAGAGGTTTGGAGCATACTCTGCCAAAGGGATTCAAGAGCTCTTAAAAATACATCAGGAGATTGAGCAGCAGGATTCCAATATACATTAATTATAGAATAGTGAGTCTGCCTAATGGTTATCTGAACAAGCTGCAATTAAGGATTGAGTGCTTGCTGCGCTACTAATGAGATATATGGGCTCGTTTTTAAGGCAACCAAAAGGCCGAACATCGGACGACCTCTAACTGAGCAAATTGCTGCGTTTAAAATCATATGGTGATTATCCCAAGATGGACAATGGGTTAACACGTTTCTTGAAAAAGAACGACATTGTGTCCAATAAGATTATTAGCTGAGGATAATAGAAGATGTCGGTGCCCCCTAGTATTCCAACTTAGCAAAGAAATAAAGGTTGTGGAACAACGAGAGGGCTTCATTGTTTGCACACAGGCATTTACAGCGCAGTGGATTCTGGGCAAAGCCTTTTAAAGAATCTGCAGTCTCTGTAGATCCTTCCTTCAGTTAGAAGTTCTTTATATTGGAGGAAAGATCCAGGGTAGATTTCATGGAGTCAATTACCAGATCAAAACCTAGTTAATTTAGCTTGAATCGAGCCGCCCACAGAGTATTAAGTAAGACTCTTGATCAGAACAAGATCCTGGCAACAGATAGATCAAAATCATGGAGCAATTCAACATCAGAATTTTCAATGTCTTCCAGCATCAGGATATCTCCAAAAATTGCCAGGAAACTGCTTCGATTCATGTCGTATTTAGTGTAGGGAAGCTCTCTACATTTAATAATTAGAGAGTGAAACAGGTGCTGATGCCCAGCTTTTTTAGGGAGACACAGAGGTGTCAGATGCTTGGTTGGTTTATAGAGTGCATTAGAACCTTGGTCCGAGGGCGCAAGTGAGAGTTTGGGAGGGATCAAAGGAGCTTTTGGTTTTGCCTGAAAAGCTTGTGTCAAAGGCTGGTTTTCTGCTTGCTCATCGCGTCGCCTGAAGATATTCAATGGTTTGGACAAATGTTTGGACATATATTTGTCAATTGCCCTGGACATGATCTGCCCCACCCGAACAGCCACACGTGCTTCGCGTTGTTCTGCATCTAGCAGCTGGACGCTCACTGTGTCTGCTCCTGCATCCTGACTTCTGCCACGCCTGCCAGCATCCTGGATCACCTGCAAAGGAAGAGAAGAAGAGAACAGAAGAAGGAAAAGTCCTTACCTGCTAAATCCGCATCCCGGAGACATCTCGCCGACAATCCTGAAAAGGAAGACTTTTATTTAAAAGCTCATCGCGTCGATCGCTGCAGCGCCGCATTCCACTCACCTTTACAGGGCGCCTCCATGTTCAGCAGCGATCATCCGGATTCGCAGTCACTACCCAGCGCATAGGGAGAAAAAGACCAGAACAAAAGGTGAGAGAGAGAAGGGAATAAGGAAAGCTAAATCTCCATGTTAAGACTTACCTGTTGATTCATTCCCTCTTCATTTCGGGTCCGCGCCGCATCCTGGCATTTCCGGCCCCCGGCCCCTAAGGGGAAAAGAGACATCAGCGTTAATGAGCGAATGAAAAGACATTACCAAAAAACGCTCATTAAAGACTTACCTGATTTCTACAAGGATTTCACCTCTCATCTCGGGTCGGTGCCTGTTCCCCGGCATTCCGTACCCCGGCCCCTATGGGGAAAAAGACACTAGCATTAGTACATTAATGCATGGACACAAGGGGAACCTCTTATCAAAAAACTTACCTGGAAGCCAAGCAAGTTTGGTTCTCACCAATCCGAAAATCCAGTGAAGTAACTAGATACCAACGCGCCCCTGCATCAGAAGCAGGATGGAGAGCTCGTCCTTCCAGACCCTAAGGTGAGACGCTACGAGGAATCACAGAAGGGTTTCGAGGAAGGTGAGAGGGGAAAGTGGGAGGCTGATTGCATTACCCCGCAGACAGTTAATGCCCTATTTTCGCCTACAGAAGGATACTTCTGCGAGCCAGACAAGCCAGATTTGGGGGCCCGGTCCAGTCAATCTTCCGAACCCTGCGCATCACCTTAGAAGAGGTCACAGCAGCGCGAACCAGGCCAGCGCCTCCGTGGGAGTCAGGTGAGCGTTACAGTCCGAGGGGAGCGAGAAAGCATCGCCCATGCTCCTCGGTTGGGGAAACCTGCTGGCGAACCTCTGGCACTTGGAGTTCGTCGTCAGCGCGAATAGGTCGATCTGGGGTTTGCCCCATCGCTGAAAGAGTCGGTCCACTTGGTCCTGGCGTAGTTCCCACTCGTGGCACGAGTGCAGCTCTCTGCTGAGTGAGTCGGCAATGGTGTTTATTATTTCTGCCAGATGAAACGGCACCAGAAACATCTCTTGCCACAGATCCTGGGCTTCCTTGGATAGGGCTGGGGACCTGGTTCCGCCCTTCTTCCGGATGTAAAAACATTGTGGTGGTGTTGTCGTGAGGATCCTCACAACCTTGCCCTCGAGGGACGGGAGAAAGGACCCGAGGGCCCAGAACACTGCCCGAAGCTCCAGGATGTTGATGTGGAGTGGCTTCTCCTCCGGGAGCCAAAAGCCTCTCGCGTGAAGATCTCCGGTGTGTGCTCCCCACCCCTCCAGGGAGGCATCCGTCGTCACCGTCGCCTGGTGGGCGGGGGTCTGAAAATCTGTTCCTGCCTCCAGATGAGTGCGGGTGCCCCACCACCGGATCGCTCGACGGAAGGTCTCGTTGAGAGGGATCCTGTCTTCGAAGCTGCCGGTTGCTTGTTTCCAGCGGGCGTCGAGGAACTCCTGTAGAGGGAGCATACGAAGCCTGCACAGGCGCACGAGATTTATGCAAGAGGACATCATCCCGAGGAGGGACTTGATGGACCTCACCTTGCAGACGCTGCACCTTGCCCAGGATGGCCTTTGTCCTTTCCTCCGACGGTGAGGCCACTGTGTCGAGCTTGGCTCCCAGAAACAGTGCGACTTGTGAGGGGACAAGGTGGGACTTGAGGAAGTTGATGGAGAACCCCAGGTCCAAGAGTAGCTGGACGGTCTTCGCTGTGTGTTCCACGGCGAGCTCCCTTGTCCTTGCGCGGATGAGCCAATCGTCCAGGTAGGGGTAGACGTGGATCCCCTGTAGGTGCAGCCGCGCCGCCACTGGAGCGAGGCACTTGGTGAAAACCCTGGGTGCCGATTTCAGTCCGAACGGGAGGGCCTTGAACTGGTAGTGCCGCCCTTGGACCACGAACCTGAGGAACTTTCGGTGTCCTTTTAAAATGGGGATGTGAAAGTAAGCATCCTCCAAATCCAACGATGGCAGGAAATCGCCCTCCTCCAGCTGTCCCAGCACGTGCTGGAGGGTGACCATCCGGAACTTCTGTGCCTTGATGTGCCTGTTCAGTCGCCGCAGTCGCCGCAGGTCCAGGATGGGTCGCCATCCTCCTGTCTTCTTTTTCACGAGGAAGCACCTTGAGTATACCCCGGAGCCTCTTCGGGACGAGCATGATGGCACCTTTTTTGAGCATCGCCCTTACCTCCAATAGCAGTTGAGGGACGTGATTTCCCTTCCTGGCCACGGGTGGAATGCGGGGGCACTTTTTTAGAAATTCGAGGGCGTGCCCCTGGGCCAGGGCGTCCAGCACCCAACGGTCGGTGGAAATGGACTCCCACACGCCTCCCACCGGGGTGCTTCGGTGGGGGCCCGACACCACAGTCGGTTCAATCTTGCTTGGAGGACGCCTTGCCGCCTTGGCCTACCTGGCGACGACAGCGGGGTCCACCCGACTTGCCTCGTCCTCTATAGGCTTCCTGCGACGAGGAGAGGGCCGCTTAGCGGTACGTAGAGGAGCCACCGCCGAATCCCTTGGAGGCACCCTGCTTGCCTCCGGTGCTCCGAAAGGACGGCCTTCGTTGCCGGAGAACGCCTAGGGCCTTAGCTGTCTCTGTGTCCGCCTTGATGGCTTGGAGGGACTCATCCACTGTTTTCCCAAGCAGATTGTTCCCGTCGAACGGCATGTCCAAAACCTTGGCTTGTACGTGCTGGCGGAAATCCGTCACCTTGAGCCACCCCCGTCATCTAAGGCAAACGCTGTTGCCTAGCTGGCGGAAACCGGTGTCGGCAATGTCCGTTGCCACCATAATGGCGTGGTCCGACGCCACTTCGCCTTCTTGCAAGATCTCCAGGGCCTCGGCCCTCTTGTCGTCCAGTAGGAAGTCCAACGGGGGGCGATCTTGTAACATAACTCCGTCGTAGCGGGCCACGATCACGAGGGCGTTGGCTGCCTTAATCGTTGTTGCCGCCGACGAGATAACTCGTCATCCCATTGCGTCCAGCTTCTTTCCTTCGCCGTCCGGCAGGGAAGTCAACGTTGAGGCTGATGCCCCCCCCCCGCTTTCTTCTTGGCCGCCGCTGAGACGACCGAGTCAGGGGTCGGTTGTGCCCTAAGGCACAAAGTGGCCGTGTCGGGGACCCGGTACTACTTCTCGTACCGATCCCTCTTGGCAGGCGTCGTAGACGGGTTCTTGAGGAGGGTGAGACCCTCGTCCCAGATGTCATCCAGCAGAGGCACGGCGAGGACTGTTTTCCTCTTGGCCTCGCGCCGTTGGTAAAGGAAACCTTCCTTCTTCTTCTCTTCGGGGCCGAGCTGAAAAAGCTTGGATGCCCTGGCGATCATCGCATGGATCCGATCTCGTCGGTCGGGGAGGCCCGGGCTGGGGACAATGGGAGCTCCGTCCCATCGTCCCCGCCGTCATCGTTGGTACCCGTCATAGCTGTGTCCGTTCCCGCATCATCCCCAGGGAAGGGGGACGTGGGCAAAGGTTGAGTAGGCCGCGAGGGCTGAAAAGGAGGGGCTGGATGGATCCATCTTCTCTTGTTTGGGGGGCTTCCCGCCGGGCCTGGCTCTGGCTCCTCCGTCGAGCCTGGTTCCGGTTCCTCCGTCGGTGGTAAGGGCAATCTCGTCCTTATCTCCGAACATAAGGATTGCATTGCCAACAAAATGGCCACCGAGTTGTCCTGCTGCTCCGGAAGCGACGGGTGACTAGGACCCTCGCCGGTGCCGCCGTCGCTCTCGTCGTCCCCTTCGTCGGGATCCCTCCCGTGAGAATGGGCCTCTTCGACGCCCTCATCAAGGCCCTCTAGGACTTCTACCAGCTCCTCCTCGGATGCTGTGTCCGTGTCCACAATGGCCACCGGCCCCCCCTCTTTTTCCACCGGGGTCTTCACGGGGGTCTTTTCGATGGGTCTGAAAGAGGCGTCCCTCTGCCGAGGCGTCCCTCTGGGCCCCGAGGTCGCCTCCACTGGTGTAGCCTCCACAGGCTGCGCCAGGGCCGCCACGACTTCCTCGATAGAGGCCTTTGCCGGGTGGATCACACCTTATGTGGGCCTGCGGCCTTCACCTTGGGGGGAGGGTCACCCCCTCGCTCCCCCTCGGCCGGATCCTTCAAGCTCGACCGGGGCCTCTACAGAAGCTTCGCCGGGTTCTCGGCCTTCCTCTTCCCTGAGACAGAGCATTGGCTCGTGGTTGATGGCGCTGGAGAGAGTGTGCCCTGCCTGGCAGCCGAGGAGACCGACCGTTTGGCGCTCCCGGTGCCCGCGGTGCTTTGCCTTCTGTTGGGCCCACAGGACTTAGAATACCGCTCGGACTTCTTCTTCTTCTTCTCACCTGACGGGCTCTTTCCTTCCAGCCAGTTGGAGAGACAAAGGTGTCGGTCCCTGATGGTCCGTTCCGACATGTTCCTCCAAAACGCACAGTCCTTCTCCACGTGCGTTTTGTCCTCATGAAGGCAGTATAGACATTTCGAGTGCTCGTCCTCCTTGAACACATTCTGCGGCTGGCATCCAGGGCAAACCCTGAACAGCTTTCCAGGCGTCGAGCTTCCTTTCTCCTGGGCCATGTTCGGGTAGGCCGCAGAAACTCCTGGACTCCTCCAAGAAGCATAACTCGATGAAATCTTCACCCTTGAGGGGTGCAGAAAAATCCAACACGGATCCCCGTTAATCGGATGTAGAGACGGTGGAGCTTGAGGCTCTATTTGACCGAAAAATGAGAAATTCTCTTTGAAAAAAGTGCGAAAACGCAGCAAAAGCTTGAGAGCTAAACACGAGGACTCCCAACACTTGAGCGTGCGATAAAAATCTGAGGATGGCTGCCAGAGGCGGGGCTTAGGGAGAGGGCAGTCATTGGCTGGGGGCAGTATGACCCAGAGACCACTGATTGGTTACTACTGAAAAAGACAGATCAGAAACGAAAGTGATACTGATTTTTTCTTTACCGAGGATTCCCGGCCTGACGACGAGGAATATTCATGAGCATGTGAATACATGCCAGACCCCACGCTGGAGAAATAGTGAGTTCTGGGTAGTAGGCAGGATCAGTATAGCAGCGCCTCCCTGCAAAATGTAACAAGAAGTTAGCCGTAACTAACTGAAAGATGTCCAGCAAAAGTAGTCCAGCAAAGAATCTTTTGGGGACAAAGCATACCAAAGGACCCGAGTTGCGGCGGCCACAGAATATGCTGGGTCGCAGAAGAGCAAAGACCCAGGCAGGAGGCAGCTTTCCCTCACAGCAAACAGCTCACTAAAGAATCACTTGTGATGGCTAGTTTTATAATACAATGGACTTTACCAAGACGTAGGCAGTAATTATATTGAAATTACCACCAAACATGTTTTCTGCCCAAACTCGTAATGAGGCCCAATGTGTGGTTAGGACTACCTTAAAATGGAGAAATCTTTAGTTCACAGATGCCTAAGCCATATGGTTACACTCATAATAAATGCAGAGGAATTCTAGATTGCAAGCCGCCCAGTTCTTTAGCAGGGAGGACTCCAACTTAATTTCACATACAGTAATACTCCACACCTTATATCCTGATAGCCACTACCCCACAACCACCATTACCATCTCGTTGGTGGTCCCACACAAAATTAATCAAGGATGTTCTGTCAAAAATAAAGCAGTATCTTCCTTTTCTATGTTGTTAGGATGTTCAAACTTCACAGGAAACATAAAATTGCCCATTAACACACCTAACTCACCTATTAATACACTGAATATGTTTAACTTGCACACAAATATTTCTCACTATTGTTTCTATTATGCTACATGAAGCACGTAAATAAATATGGAAATATACTATCTGTATAGCTGGCATTTGGTTTAATGAGAAAAAATAGAGTTGTCGCAACCAAAGCATTTGCTTACTCCAAGAGACTGAGTATTTGCAACAGATTAAAGTATTTCAAATGTAATTGAGTAACTTACCTCTAGAAGCCAGGGTTTGAGCTTTCTGTCCAAAATAATGTCAAATCCCAGGACTTCAAAACAGACACTCTCGCTTCCTGGTGCTTGCCCAGGCCTGCACATACGATATGCATGAAGAACATGTGGCTCAGCTACTATCAATGTCTTCACTACTAATTCCTAAGAAAAAAGTATAAATACAAGATATTTAGAAATTGTCCTGTTATTCTGAATATAAAGGTCTTATTGATGGCATTGGCCATAAACGAAACAAAGACATATCAATTCAATTTGATCATCATTCCTGAGGGAAGTAGTAACTCACAGCTACAAACATGCCCTTATGACATGGTAAAATATGTTGGGCCAATCAAAACAAAGAGAAGGACTCTAGTAGTGTGAGTAAGTGAATGGAACCTATCAAATGCTCTGTCAAAGTCAAATTGGCATGTTGAATAATGCTACATGAGTGGAGTATGCTAGGCATTTAAAGTTAAACATATAGGAAGGGAGAGAGTTTTTTAGGAAAGCAGCAAATGAAGCGAATCTCTCCGACAGGAGCAAACCAGAATGCGGAAGTAGCCAATTGAAATTCTCCTAAAGACAGTCTTTTCCAGAGGGAGTTGAGTGAAGAAGCCTTTCTTAAGACAGAACCAGATTGCCTTAGAGGGATTTCAGAGCAGGGAGAAACTGAAAGAAGAGTTTACCTGGTGGAGTTGCCTTTATCTGTTGATGTCCCTATCTGTCCTAGTCCCTTGTAAGACAAAGCAAAAGTGCCACCAATAAACGCAAAGGATTTAGATACATGTCCCAAGAATTAATGATATCCCAGGGGGGAAATTAAAAGTATTTTGGTGGAGCCCTGTTTACAAGATATGTCACTAAAGTGGACTGTCCTAGAACCTAATAGTCATTGTTAGAAACCAATGATGAAATAATTCTCTGGATTTTCATAGGAGCCAATTATATCTCGATGTGTGAACATGGTGCACAGTACATTTCACAGCTTTTCATGGGTTGATACACTTTGTGATCTCTGGAAACCATAGCTTACTTAAAAGAAAAGTCCTGAATAGAGTTTTCTACTTTGCAAAGTGGAATAGGACGGTTAGTTTCTCCCCTTCATTACAAGAACACAATGTCAATTTAAATAACGGATATAATTTTTACCAATAATACTGTGCAGAAATAGAGAGAGGAGGATAGCTCAGTGGCAATGTGCTCGCCTTGAAAACAAGAAGACACGGAGCAACACAGGTTCGATTCCCCAGGTCCGCGCTTAGAAACCTCTGGGTATTAAGCGCGTTATAAATAACCTATATCATATCATTCACATCATAAGTAGACTCCTAATGCCAATCAAAATAAAGATGTTGATTCCTCTTCTATGTCAATTTTATAATCTCATACTTGTGTGCCCCTTTATTACATCAAGATATTTTGCACTCCAAAATAAAAGCTTATACCCTGAACCCAAGACTTTGAATATGTGTAAGGGAGTGCGGTGGAGTGTTCTTTTGTCCACTGGTACTAAGGTTGAGGCGCCACAAGGTCTTTCTTATATTTGTTTGGGAGGTGGCACCTACTTTAAAAGCAGCTGCCCAGATGCAGGAGCATTGTGGGAGTGCGGTGGAGTGTTCTTGTGTCCGGTGGTCCCAAGGTTGAAGGCACCTCTAGGTCTATTTCTTTTTTTTGTGGAGGTGGCACCCACTTTAAAAGCAGCAGCCCGGACGCGGGAGTGCAGTGGAGTGTACTTGTGTTCTTCGTGTTCCCTGTGAGCCAGTGTAGCCCTCAAATTAACAAATTAACATATTATAGGTCAACGGGTGGCTTCTTGGAATGAGTTACCAGTTACATGTTCCATTTTTACCAATTCCCAACCATGTTCTATGACCGGCCCGAAGGCCTTATTATATAGTTGGCACCTAGATATTAAGACATGGAGGCTATTCGTAAAATGGTGGCCTAAATGGTTTTATCTGGGTTTTTTTATTTTGATATTCTATTTAAAACTGCTCACTTTTATTGATTTTACTGATACTAGGCGCAATCGTCTGTGCAAAGCTATTCAATAGTTTCTTTTTTTACAGATTGTGTGTAAGGTGCTGTCTGCTGATGCCCCTTACCAACACCAGAATGGTGAAAAGGAAAGCTAGGGATGAGGGGAGACCGGGGGTGTTTGGTAAAAGCGCAAAAAAACCTAAACAAGTGAAAATGGCCCAGGAGCTTACTAATGTTAAACCTCATTTGTTTGAACATTCCCTTGATTCTTATCTAGAAGATATGGCAAGTAAAATCGTGAACCATATCGTCATTAATGACAAAGCCACACGGGAAGCTATTCCAGGCCTAGGAGGGAATGCCAAATTACAGGAGCCTCCACTCCCTGGTACGGAGGACTGGATCCAGGACAGAAGGGAAGGTGGAGATAGTTACAGTCCCATTGGCAAGCAGCCCTCTGGCCGGGAGTCTGGAGAGGGTAGCGAGCCAGGATCTAAATTCATCATATGGACAGGAGGAGGATAAGCTATGGCTGGAATCGCTTTTAGATGTAAAACCTATGCCCCTCCAGACAGTTTTGGAGTCATTGCAGGCTTTTAAGTCTGAGGTTATGCATACATTAGCAATTCGTGATGACTCAATTAGACATTTATCAAAAGAAGTGGCAGAAATGGAGACAGTAGGAGCTGGGGCGGGGTCAGCAGAAAATGGTAAGATAACTGTGGAGGTGCGGGGGGGTTGTGAGGCGAGTGTCGGGGCTGGGGCATTGTGGTCGGTGGCCGGATGCTACCAGCTGAGGACAAGGAATTAACCCCAGAGCTATGTGCAGTAACCACTAACTCATGACATGGGGCCTGGGAGGTTTGCCTCAAGCTCTGGCCATTTGACAGGGGATATTGGGCATGATGTGCGCTTAGAAGCACAGGATAAAAGCATCTTGAATTTACCACCTACATCAATCCTCTTTGTGGGGATCACCTCGGGTGTCCTAGGGCTCACAAAGGATGGTTTTGAACCCACTATCTTGCTGATGAATAAAGCGTCCCAATGCCAACCTGATTGGACCGAGCATTGACCCAAGTCTCATATTAATGGCAAGAAGGGTGGGATGGGTTGGGCCAAAACCCAAATGCTTGGATGGGGACTGTATAGTGGTTTCCTTCTCAGACCCAACGATGGTTAGTTTACTTGATCAATTTTAACCTGTCCAGAGGTCTTAAACCCAATGGCTATAGTCTACATAGCAAGGTGGTCTCCTTGGACTACTTTTATTCCTGCACAGGGAGGGCGGCTGACAGGGGGAACACCCAGGGGGAAACTGTCAGGAGTAGGGAAGCATCAAGTGATGCCCATGTGTGGGGATCTGTATGCCATTCGGTTGGCCAAAGAAGGTTGTCGGGGGGGGGGGGGAAGAGGATCTAATCCCAATCTGAAAAGCCTGAACTTGTAGAGGGGAAGAGCTCACACCCCTACTGTGGTTGAGTTAGTTAATCGATATGGGGCCCTAACCTCTTATGAAGAATCGGACTGACGCATGGCAAAGAGGCCCAGTCAAGCTGACCAGTGGGGCTGCAAGGGTGGGGGCGGGGGGATTGAGTCTGGAGATGGTGGGTGGGATCATGTGTTATGGATACCAGCACCCCAGGTTGTTAGTTTGATATCCTGGAATATAGCGGGGGCCAGTGGGAAATTGGAGAGGGTGATCACTGTGGAGTTCCTGAAGACCCACAATGTTATCCTACTCCAAAAGACTTGGGCATTGGAGACCCCTTAGGCCTCGTTAGTTTTAAGGGTTAGGGTGGTGGACACCAAGATTGACTTTCTACAAGCTATTTGCATTTTACCACCTGAAGCGGATGTGATAATCATTCTGAACTTCTATAATATTTTTTATTTCTTTATATTTTCATTTGTTATACGCCCAAACCCTAGGGTATCACGGCGTAGGTTACAGCAATGCTCAGTTGTCTGGTTACAGGGAGCAGGTATGAACAGCCACAAAGTAGAGAATGAAAATCGGTATAGTTACAGATGAAATTCTCTGGTTACAGGTGAGAGTACACATTATTCATACTTATATAAATTTACATTATGTGTGGAGGGTACAGACAAGTTACTGGACTGGCTAGTATATATTAAAAAGCCAGGTTTTTAACATTTTCTTGAAATTCTGGTGGGAGGGTTCGTTTCTAATATTAGGGGTCAGTACAGGGAAGCTGTTTCCCCCCGCCCAATTGAGTTGGTATTGTGGGATGAAGAGTTGAGTGTTAGTGCTAAGTGATCTTGAACTCTTCTTGCAGGCAATGACGTTATTGAGGTATGTTGGAGCTGTTTTATTAAGACACTTGTGGGTGATACAAAGTGTTTTAAAGGTGATTCTGGCTTTGATTGGGAGCCAGTGGGCTTCCCTTCTGATCTGTGTAATATGCTCAGATTTTGTAATGCCTAGAACAGCTTGCAAAGCCTTATTTTGCGTTGTAGTTTGGCCAGGTTAGTGTTTGAGGCACCAAGCAATAATACATTGCAGTAGTCTAATTTAGACAGTATGAGGGCCCGAGTTAGTGTCGTAAAGTTAATAGGTCACATAAAGCTGAGGCCGACAGACTAGCTAAGTTAAAGGTATTTATGGATGAGCTACTCCTTAACAGCAGGAATCCCAAAGAGCAATGCACCTGGGGAGGAGCTTTCAACCTTAAAATGGGCGCAGATCCGACCAGGAGAGTTGCTAGGTCTGGAAAAAGACCTGGGGCTAAGCTGATGTCAAAACTGTTGGGACTGGGGGCTAGCTAGTCTTTTGGCTGTAGCTCCTGAGATTCTGTCCGGGGCTACAACCAAAAGATCAGGGGCTATAGCCCCCTTAGCCCCCCCCCATAGCAACGCCCCTGGATCCGACAAAGGATCTTTTAGATCAATTGGTGTATTGGGCATTGAACATCCCCCTGCCGAGGATGAAAGATGAATGGGTGTGCGCCAAGGGTCTCCAGATGTGCTTTTGGCTTTCAGAATGGGGGTTACGTACGGTGAACGGACGCTTAGCACCCGATATACCGAGTAATCTAATATTCAAAAACCATCTGGGTTCATCGACAATTGACTACTTTTGCATCTGTGTAGAATTGTGGAAAAGACTCGTGGACTTCGAAGTGCTGATGGATGTTAGTAGAGATCACCATATAATCTGTCGAAAACTGAAGGGTGTGGTAGGGGGCCGGGTTATCAAACTACCACACTACTACTTTGTGCTCGATTAACCCAAACTCTGTTACAACTAGGAGAACCAAATGGGAAAAAATATGGGATACCAACCTACATTTGCAAATTTTGTCTGAAAACCAAACCCTTAGTTTTGACATTCTGGATAGTACTGCAACCCCCATGCATGTGATAGTACTGTTTGAGAAACTACAGGGGGCTTTGGCTAAGGGCTTTACCATCGACTATAAGAGGAATGAGAAAAAAACATAAAAGAGGGTGGTTTGATGAGGCATGTAAAGACGCCAAGAAAGGACTTTAAAGGCCTTGAAAGCATCAATCTGCACAAGAAGGGAGATCGCCCGGGCTAGAGTGCACTATTAGAGGGAACTTTAAGCGAAGGAAAAAAGAAATTGAAGGCTTCCTGGACGCCTCAAGGTGGAATGACCAGAAAGCGGTCTGGGAGTTTGTGAAAGGGGACCCAGCCAGGGCCAATGGTGAGAGGCCTAGCAGCACACATGTGGAAGATGTAGCTTGGGTGGGGTACCTTGTTTGATGGTGGCTCCCAGGTGGATGGTCAGGGGAGAAGCGATTCTCCATTACAGTTCAGGCTAGAGGAAAGGTCTTGGGCCATTATTTTACAGGCTCGTAACCGAGCACCGGGGCCTGATGCGATCCCCTCAGACATCTTCCAGGATCATTTGGAACTCTGGGCTCCCCATTTGACAAAAGTTTTCAATTCCTGTATGGATACAGGCACATATCCATCTTTGTGGAAAGCAGCTATTATTTTCCCTATTTTTAAGAAGGGGGACCGAGGGAGCTCTATGTCCTATAGACCCATCTCACGATTGGACACTTCCGTTAAAATCTTTGGAAGAGTCCTGTTGGGGTACATTGAGTCTTGGTTGCTGGAGAGTGCGGTCCTCTCTGACATCCAGTTCGGATTTCGTCCTGTGGTAGGAACAATGGAACAGAGCCTTAACCTTTACTTGTTTCAAACTCATTTTTGTGTGAAGGGGAAGGAGTATACCTTGCTTTTATGGACTTGAACACAGCCTTCGATAAAGTGAATCATTCAATGTTGAGGGCCATGCTCAGCTCTATGGGTTGTCCGGATGACATTTTGGTTGTCTTACAAGCACTGCAGAGGGAAAATGATGCGCAGTGCTCAAGGGGGGCACTGTACTGCATGCTTTAGGGTCGGGTGTGGGTACGGCAAGGGTGTGTCTTGGCTCCGATCCTTTTTCCCTTTATACCAATGGGCTCCAAAATGTCTTGGTGGATACCAGGGCGGATTATCCATACCTGGGGGCAGGGCTTTTCCAGTTCTGGCATATGCAGATGACACTGTGTTTATTGCCAGAACCCCAAGGGCCCTCCAGATGCTGATCTCCCCCATGCAGCCTTTATGGAAAAGCTGGGGCTCAAAATCCATACCCAAAAATTTGCAGTAATGAGATGCATGGGATGAAAGAGGCCAGCCAAAATGTATCTGATGCTTTGCAATGGAGGAATAATACACAAAGTGAAGGAATTTGACTATCTGGGGCTTAAATTATCGGACTCTCACAGGCATAGCGCACATTAAGAAGTAATCTGCCAAGTTCAGTCAACAAGTGGGAGGGATTACTCGTTTTTGTCCCGCTGACAGGGACAACCATTGGATGTTGTTCTAAAAATGCATTCCGCTCAGACTAAAGCACTAACATTGTATGGAGTGCCACTTTGGGGCATTCTGAAAGCCCCTGAGATCCAGGTGAAGGAGAACTCATTCCTCAGAAGGCTACTGGGACTACCAGGATCATCTCCCTGTATCTCTGAGTATAGAGAACTGGGAATGGAATTCTGGGAGGAACAGTGGGCCTTAGCCCCTTTAACTTTTTTGGATTAGGCTTTGGGCAAATTATTATGCATCCTGGTGTCATTTTATTATTACATCTTTAATGGCTAGGGACAATTGGAGGAAAATCCCATGGCTCCTCTACATTGAGGGAGCCATGTCTCGTGTAAACATTTGTGTACTTTCACCTCCAGCCATTTTGCGGTCTAAAAAGTCTAATGAGATCATACAGATGTAGTCTGGGATAAGTGCTTAAGAGGAACAGGGAGCACATTGAGTTTGCAACTATTTCAGATAGAGCACATGCAGTAATCAGCCGGGTGGAGGAGATCCAGCCCTATTTATGATATGATTGCTTATTTATAATGCACTTAATACCCAGAGGTTTCTAAGCGCGGACCCTGGGATCGAACCTGTGTTGCTCCGTGTCCTCTTGCTTCCAAGGCGAGCACGTTCCCCCTAAGCTATCCTCCCGAGTGATATGTGACTCCACCAAGATTGACCGCTGGCTGCTTACTCGTGCTATACTTGACAGCTTGCGGCTGAGGGGTACCACAGCCAATTGTAGGGGGCACTCAGAAGAGGCGGGATATCCAGTGTGTAGTGCTGAGAGAGAAGACATGGCTCATCTTTTATTGTTTTGCCCGACCTACAATAACAGACGGTCCACTTTACTGCCGGTGTTTAGGTCGGTTAACATCCACACCTACAGGCCGACAGTTCTATTCCTTTTGTCAGCGGACTCTATCTTGATAGCTTGGGCATTGTCATCATTCTTGAAAAGAGCCATGTACATAAGAAAGGGGCTGCTTACTTAATTACATCAAAAGGTTTGGACATTCTAGTGAATAGTCCGTGGGAGTTTTGGCTCCAATGAATTGGGAGTTTTCTGTGGCTCTCTTGTCCCCCCTGACTTTTTATTAAAAATCCCTCCATTGTTTAATACCTATGCATTAAAATGGTGGTACCTTTCTGGTTGAAATGTTTATTGGTATTTATTAACCCTTTCTTTGTATGATATGCAATTTTATCCATTTTTTTAGTAAGTTGTATGGTGATTGGTATACATTTTTGAAAATGTTTATTTCTTGTATAGTGTGAGCAGTAATTTTATCCTATTATGTATTGTGTCATTATATTTTGTTTGTGTTTGATGGATCATTTGATCCGAATAAACATTTTGATTGATTGATTGATATTTGTAACCAAGTTAACCCTACCAAACATTCTTGTATCTAAGTCCTAGCTAGAAAACAATAGTGTCCATAAGTGAATCTAATATTTTTTTCTAATCCCAACACGTGTCAGTGGTCTCAGAGAAACCAAAGTAAATAATACTGTTGCAAAATGTATTCTGAGATTATTTATATTTTTAATCTGCCAGTTTATGTTAATTTGTATGCTTATATTGGGGAGGAGTTAATTCCTTTGTCTAGAATAGTTATTCAAATGTACTTTTATAAGTATGGATGTTTGTGTATATTTTAAATGTAAACAGTTGCAAGGAAATGGCAGACGGTTGCTTTTCTGTAGACAAGCCGCCTTTATTCATGTGAAATATGGAACTATAACTATTGTTCTCCAGCATGGGTCTGACATGGATTCACATACTCATGAATATTCCCTGTTGTCATGCTGGGAATCTTTGGTAAAAGAAAAACATTTTCACTTTCACTTTAAAACTGTATTTCTCCTATAAACCAATCACTGTCCCCTGGGTCATACTGCGCCCACCCAATGACAGTCCTCTCCCTAAAACCCGCCTCTGGCAGCCATCTTCTGATTTGGTAAGCACGTAAAGTGGCAGTAGGACCAAGTGAAGAGCGGCATAGGGGTAGGCGGGAGGGTTTGCATGTGAATCCATGCCAGACCCATGCTGGAGAACAACAGTTACAGGTAAGTAACGTGTTCCTTCTCCAGCATGGGGTCTGGCATGGATTCACATGCTCATGAATACAAGAATACATAGCAGTACACACATGCACAACCACGGGAGGTGGCAAGGCTCAACATTAAGCATTTCATCAACTCAACATTAAGCATCTCTTACCTCCTCACCAGGCCCACTTTCAGGCGAACAGGTTGCGCAGCACTGCCTGGCCGACTATGGACTCCTCCCTGGAATCCCGGTCGAAGCAGTAGAATCTTGTGAAGGTGTACGTCGACCTCCAAGTAGCAGCCCTACAGATGTCCAGCAGGGGCACACCAGATAGGAACGCTGTGGTAGCAGCGATCGCTCTGGTCGAATGGGCTCTCAGACGGCCGGCCAACGGTCGGTTTGCCAACCGGTGACAGTGCATGATGCAGCCGGAGAGCCATCTGGAAATGGAAGCCTTCGAGAGGGCCTTCCCTTGGTTCACAGGTCCAAAGTTCACAAACAGCTGTGATGTCTTCCGAAAACTCTTCGTGCGGTCCACGTAGGACTTCAGCGCTCTAGCTACATCCAGCGAGTGCAAAGTCCTCTCGGCCGGCGTCGAAGACGACGGGAAGAAAACTGGTAACACCACGGGCTCGTTGAGGTGGAAGTCCGACGGCACCTTGGGCATGAAGGAGGGGAGCGTCCTCAACACCACCCTCGTGTCATGAAAAGTCAAGTATGGAGGCTTGCAAGATAGGGCCTGGATCTCTCCCACTCATCGTGCGGAGGTGATGGCCACGAGGAAAGCTGTCTTCAACGACAGGAAGTTCAAAGGCGCAGAATGCATAGGCATGAATGGGGCCCCCATGAGCCTGGTCAGCACCACATTAAGCTCCCACGCCGGGGCAGGAGCCTTCACCGGCGGAACGATCGGAATAGTCCCTTCATAAATTCCTTCACCAGGCGGTGAGACCACAAGGACGCCCGTCCCTTAGTCCTGGTATATCGGGAGATGGCAGCCAGATGTATTTTGATGGAGGCGTGAGCCAGTCCAGCTTTGGCCAGCGACAGTAGGTATGGCAGTACTTGAGGGGCCGTAATCCACAGAGGGTTAATCTTCTGTGAATGGGACCAGACAGAGAACCTCTTCCATTTATGACCGTAACACTTGAGAGGACGCCCTGGCCTTTGCAAGAACCTCTCTGCAATCAGCCGGTATATCGTACCCTCCAAACTCTAGTGCCGCAGGAGCCAGGCCTGCAAGTTCAGCGACTGTGGGTCGTGATGGAGAATGGCGCCTCCTTCTCTGGAGAGAAGATCCGCATCCGCCGGCAGCTTGACTGGTGGGGACGTTGACAAGTCCAGGAACCAGATCTGCCTCGGCCACGCCGGTGCGACGAGGATCATCCTGCACCTGGACTTCTTGAGCTGGTTGATGAGGTGGAGCAGCAACGGCAATGGAGGGAACGCGTATAGAAACAGGCCGTCCCAAGGGAACGAGAAAGCATCGCCCATGCTACTCGGCTGTGGGAACCTGCTGGCGAACCTCTGGCACTTGGAGTTCGTAGCCGTCGCGAACAGGTCGATCTGGGGCTTGCCCCATCGTTGGAAGAGCCGATCCACTTGATCCTGGCCTAGTTCCCACTCGTGGCACGAACGCAGCTCCCTGCTGAGTGAGTCGGCAATGGAGTTTTTTATTCCTGCCAAGTGGAAGGGAACCAGAAACATCCCCTGGGCGACGCCCAGTGCCACAGATCCTGGGCCTCCTTGGATAGGCCTGGGGATCTGGTGCCCCCCTACTTCCTTATGTAGAACATCGTGGTGGTGTTGTCGGTGAAGATCCTCACCACTTTGTCCTTGAGGGACAGAAGGAACTACTTGAGCACCCAGAACACTGCTCGGAGCTCCAGGATGTTGATGTGGAGAGACCTCTCCTCCGGGAGCCACAGGCCTCTTGCGTGGAGATCTCTGGTGTGAGCCCCCCAACCCTCCAGAGAGGCGTCCGTCGTCACCGTCTCCTGAAACGCCGGGGTTTGAAAGTCCGTGCCTGTAGTGAGGTGAGCCCGGGTGTCCCACCATAGGATCGCCCGACGGAACTCCTCGTCGAGAGGGATCCTGTCCTCGAAGCAGCCCCTCGCCTGAAACCAGCAGGCGTCGAGGAACTCCTGTAGCGGACGCATCCTAAGTCTGCAAAGGGGTACAAGGTAGATGCATGAGGACATCATCCCGAGAAGGGACTTGATGGACCCCACCCTGGCCACGTCCTCTGAAGGGGAGGCCAATTGCCCCACTGTATCGAGCTTCGCTCCCAGAAACAGTGCTACTTGCGATGGAACCAGGTGGGATTTGGGGTAGTTGAGGGCGAACCCCAGCTCCGTGAGTAACCGGACGGTTCTCGACGTATGTTCGACGGCGAGTTCCCTTGTCCTTGCCCGGATTAGCCAGTCGTCCAGGTAGGGGTAGACGTGGATCCCCTGCAGGAGCAGCCGCGCCGCCACTGGTGCCAGGCACTTGGTGAAAACCCTGGGTGCCGACTTTAATCCGAACGGTAGGGCTCTGAATTGGTAGTGGCGTCCTTGAACCACGAACCTAAGGAACTTCCGGTGCCTTTTAGAATGGGGATGTGGAAGTAGGCATCTTCCAGGTCCAACGACGATAGGAAGTCGCCTTCCTCCAGCTGTCCCAGCATGTGCTGGAGGGTGACCATCCTGAATTTCTGCGTCTTGATGTATTTGTTTAACCGACGCAGGTCCAGGATGGGGCGCCAACCGCCTGTCTTCTTTCTGACGAGGAAGTACCTTCAGTACACTCAGTAGCCCCGGAGCCTCCTGGGGACGAGCTCAATGACACCTTTCTTGAGCATCGCCTTTACCTCCAACAGCAGTTGAGGGACGCGATTCTCCTTCCTGGCCACGGGAGGAATGCGAGGGCACTTCTTTTGGAATTCCAGAGAGTGCCCGTTGGCCAGGGTGTCCAGCACCCAACGATCGGTGGAGATGGACTCCCACACTCTGACGAACTTCGTCAGCCGGCCTCCCACCAGGGTGCTTCGGTGGGGGCCAGACAACCCGGCCGGGTCAGTTTTGCTTGGAGGTGGCCTTGCTGCCTTGGCCTCCTTGGTGACGGCGGCGGGATCCCCCTTGCTTGCCGCGACCTCTGTAGGCCTCATGGGAAGAGGAGCGGGCCGCCTGGCGGTAAGTGGAGGAGCCACCGCTGGATCCTTTGGAGGCACCCTGTCTGCCTCCGGAGCTTCGAAAGGGCCGTCGCTGTTGAAGCACTCCAAGGGCCCGGGCCGTCTCCGAGTCGGTCTTGATGGCCTGTAGAGACTCGTCCGCCACTTTACCAAAAAGGTTGTTGCCGTCGAACGGCATGTCCAACACTCTGGTCTGGACATCCCGGCGAAAGTCTGTCGCCTTGAGCCATCCTCGTCGTCGGAGGCAAACTCCGTTGCCCAGTTGGCGAAATCCAGTATCGGCAATGTCCGTTGCCACCGTTATGGCGTGATCCGACGCCACCTCGCCTTCCTGCAGAATTTCTAGGGCTACGATCGCTAAGGCATTGGCCGCCTTAATCGTCATCGCCGCCGACGAGATTACTCGTCGTCCCATAGAGTTCAACTTCTTGCCTTCGCTGTCTGGCGGGGAAGTGGAAGTTGAAGCCGCGGCGCCCGCTGCCTTCTTCTTAGCCGCTGCCGAGATGACCGAGTCCGGCGTGGGCTGGGCCCTGAGGCACAAGGGGGCGGCATCGGGGACTCGGTACTTCTTCTCGCACCTGTCCCTCTTGGCGGGTGTCGTGGAAGTGTTCTTGAGGACAGCAAGCCCCTCGTCCCAGATGTCGAGTAAAGGCACCACGAGGACCGTCTTCCTCTTGGCCTCTCGTCGTTGGTACTGAAACCCCTCCTTTTTCTGTTCTTCAGGGTAGAGCTGGAAGAGCTCGGATGCCCTGGTTATCATGGCGTGGAAAGAGCCAACCTCGTCGGCTGGAGACGCCCGCGGGGGTGTGACGACGGGATGTCTGTGTCCTCGCCGCCGTCATCGTCCGTCCCCGTTGCTGTATCCGTCGCCGTATCCTCTCTAGGGTCCGGCGAGGGGGATGAGGGGTCCACCGGTCTCGCAGGTACAAAGGGCGGAGCGGGATGGATTCTCCTCCGCTTGTACTGAGGGCTTCCCGACGGGCCTGGTTCTGGCTCCTCCATCGGGGTGCGTGGTAATCTCGTCCTTATCTCGGTACATAAGGATTGGATTGCCAACAAAATGGCCGCCGAGCTATCCTGGGGCTCAGGCAATGGCTGCGACGGACGGGATGGCCGCTCCACTGGGCCCTGTTCGTCGTCATCGTCCCTATCTTCGATCACGTCAGCGGGAACCGTCCCCTGGGATCGAACCTTCTCGAACCTCTTGTTGAGGCTTATGAACCTCTCGTTGAGGTCTATGGACCTTTCGTTGAGTCCCTTCTCGGTTGCCACCAGTTCCTCCTCCGAGGCTGATTCCGAGTCTGTAATGGCCACCGCCCCTCCCCCCCCTCTTTTTCAGCCGGGGGCTTCACGGGGGTCTTAGCAATGGGCTGGAAAGAGGATTCCCTCCACGGTGGCAGGGATACTCTGGGCCCAGAGGCCGTTTCCACAGGCGTAGTCTCAGCCGGCTCCGCCAGGGTCGAAGAGACCACTTCGGTAGAGGCCTTAGCCGGGTGGATCAAAGCCCTCACCACCTTAGGTGCGTCCTGGGCCTTCGCCTTGTGGGGAGGGTCAGCGCCTCGCTCCCCCTTCGAGATCGACCGGGTCCGCTCCAGCGGCCTACCCGGGTTCTCAGACTTCCTCTTCCCCGAACCAGAGCGCTGGCTCGTGGCCGAACGTGCAGGGGAAGTAGCGCCCTGCTTGGCAACCGAAGAGCCCGACCTTTCGGCGCTCCCGGTGCCCGCTGACTCGCGGTGCTTGGCCTTCTGTTGGGCCCCTGTCGCCGGGTCGCCCTCACAGGACTTAGAAGCCCGCTCAGACTTCTTCTTCGCCTTTTCACCTGCTGTGCCCTTCTCCAGCCAGGTGGCGAAGCGGGAATGACGATCTTGTTTGGTCCGTTCCGAAAGGTTCTTGCAGAACGCACACAGTCTTTCTCCACGTGCGTCTTGTCCTCATGAAGGCAGTAGAGACATCGCAAATGCTCTTCCTCCTTGAAAATGTTATATAATCCGCATCCAGGGCAGTTCCTGAACAGCTTGGATCCGTGCGTCAAGCTTCCCTTGTCCTGGGCCATGTCCGTAGAGGTAGGTCGCAGATCTTCCTGAATCCTCCAAGAAGTGTAAACTCGACGAAAACTTCACCCTTGAGGGGCGTAGAAGAATTCCGAAACGGGTATCCGTTATCGGAAGTAGAAACGGTGGAGCTTGAGGCTCGATTAAACCGAAAAAAGTCTCCTGAAAAAGCGTGAAAACGCAGTAAAATAACTCGAGAGCTAAACACGAGGACTCCTAACACTTGAGCGTGCAGTAAAAATCTGAGGATGGCTGCCGGAGACGGGGCTTAGGGAGAGGGCAGTCATTGGCTGGGGGCAGTATGACCCAGAGATCAGTGATTGGTTACTATTAAGAAAGACAGATCAGAAACGAAACTGATACTGATTTTTTCTTTACCAAGGATTCCCAGCCTGACGAAGGGGAATATTCATGAGCATGTGAATCCATGCCAGACCCCATGCTGGAGAAACCCCCTGTCTATATTTTGTCCGGTAACAAGGTCATCCGCAGTGTCATCCCCAGATGGAATGAGGACAGTGGTGACCCTGGGCGCCGGGCAAGTCCGATACAGGTTGTCCTCTTCTCTTGGCGGCCCTGGGGTATCGTCTTCCAGTGCCAGGTATCCTTATCACCTTTATGGTGTCAGTGGGTTGCACTGGGGGGTATGTCCTCGCCAGCAGCCATGTTACTATTCTCCTTTTAGTATCTTTTGGGTATGTTGGAGGGGAGGCAGGCAAGCACCAATCGGACGGTCCGGCTGCCAGCCAGGGCGGCCCATCGCCGCTTCTGTATCGAGGTGGAGTATAGAAGCACTTTTGAGCATCCAAGGGGTCCGCCGGGAGCAGGCCGAAGTAGCACCTTCTCACGGGGTGGTAGGGGTCCAGGTCAACACCTCGGCGGGTCCGCTTCTCGCCTTTGCAGATTTGTTCCAGGAATCTCGTGGGTCCCTCTGCTGCCAACGGTGTCCCCGCAGGACTGGGCCTCCGGTAGAGATACTGACTGCGGCGGCGTCTGTATGTGTGTGTCCTTTGCCGGAGATTCTATGTGCTGGGGGCACTCCGCTGTAAGATCCCCCGATCGCTGCCTTTTGGTGCTGTGGGAAGTGTTTAGTCTGTCTCTGAGCGTGGTAGTGGGTACTCAGTGACCGACCTGTATGTCTTACAGGAATAGAGGCAGCATTGTTTTGAGCGAGGGGGTGGTGTTTATTTTGAGCCCCTCCGGGTGGGGTTCCAGCTGTTATTAGGGTCCTGCACCTCCAGGATTCCCTCTGTGCGCCTCTGCACCCTTCGCAAGCCCGTCTAAGGGGCTATTCTGTTGTAGCACGTACCTGCGCACCGGTGCTCCTTAAGTCTCGCCGGCTGGGAGCACCGTTACCTCCTCGCCAGCCAATTGGCGGATGCTGGTTGGTGATCCGACCCGGCAGTTACCCTAGTTTCAGGCACAATCCGGTCCGCAGCCATCACCTGTCACGATGCCCGCTCCCGGGGAGCCGGCTCACGCCCTGCGTCCCCGAAAGCGGACATCAAGTCCCTGGGAAAGGTCCCAGCATCCCCTTATAGGGGCCCTTTGGACAGCGTCCTGGCACCTATGGCGCCAGGCTCATAGAAAACGTCAGTCCTGGCGCCATAGGCGCCAGGCTCATTATGAAAGTGTTTGGGTGCACTTACCTGATGCAGACCATGCTGCAGAACCCCGGCCTCCTTGAGGCCTGAAAGGAACTACTTTACCTGTGGGACTCATTTACCACCCGGGCGTGGTCGGGGAAGGATACATACCTGATTGGAGGAAGGACACATTCTAGGAACTTCTTCCAAGGCTATTTAAACCACACCCGATCAGCCACACGTGCTTTGCGTTGTTCTGCATCTAGCAGCTGGACGCTCACCGTGTCTGCTCCTGCATCTTGACTTCTGCCACACCTGCCAGCATCCTGAATCACCTGCAAAGGAAGGGAACAAGAGAACAGAAGAAGGAAAAGGCCTCACCTGCTAAATCTGCATCCCAGAGACATTTCGCCGACAATCCTGAAAAGGAAGACATTTATTTTTAAAAGCACATCGCATCGATCGCTGCAGCGCCGCATTCTACTCACCTTTACAGGGCGCCTCCATGTTCAGCAGCGACCATCCGGATTCGCAGTCGCGCCCCCGCGCCTAGGGAGAAAAAGACAAGAACAAAGGTGAGAGAAAGAAGGGAAAAGGGAAGCTAAAACTCCATGTCAAGACTTACCTGTTGGGTCATTCCCTTTTCATTTCGGGTCCGCGCCGCATCCAGGCATTTTCGGACCCCGGCCCCTAAGGGGAAAAAGACATCAGCGTTAATGAGTGAATGAAAAGACATTACCAAAACACTCATTAAAGACTTACCTGATTTCCACAAGGATTTCACCGCTCACCTCGGGTCGGTGCCTGTTCCCCGGCATTCCGTACCCCGGCCCCTATGGGGAAAAAGACACTAGCATTAGAACATTAATGCATGGACACAAGGGGAACCACTTATAGAAAAACTTACCTGGAAGCCAAGCAAGTTTGGTTCTCACCCATCCGAAAATCCAGTGACGTAACTGGATACCAACGCACCCCTGCATCAGAAGCAGGATGGAGAGCTCGTCCTTCCAGACCCTAAGGTGAGACGCTACGGGGAAGCACAGAAGGTTTTTGAGGAGGGTGAGAAGGTTAAGTGGGAGGCCGATTGCATTACCCCGCAGACAGTTAACCCCCTATTCTCACCTACAGAAGGATACTTCTGCGAGTCAGACAAGCCAGATCTGGGGCCCGGTCCAGTCCGTCTTCCGAACCCTGCGCATCACCTTAGACGAGGTCACAGCAGCGCGAACCAGGCCAGCGCCCCCGTGGGAGTCAGGTGAGCGTTACAGAACGCGAAGCCTTCCTACAAATTCCCACCCAGGCGCTATGGAAACTTCTGAGACTGATCAGTTGGCCCAATTACTGGGGGAATTACGGGCCGAAGTACATGCCGCTCGTCAAGAGACTAATGCCCTCAAGACTGAATTAATAATATCAAAGCAAAGAACTGATGACCTGGCCAGACAGCTTTTGCAAGGTCAAGCTGGACAAACTCCTCTACCCTGTTCCGGAGGGAACCCCGCTCCTGTGGTTCCCAGTAACCCTGTGCAGATTAATCTACCTGGAAACATGCCGCTGGCCCCACCTGAACGCTTTGCTGGGGACCCCAAACGATTCGCCGTATTCATGAATCAGTGTCGTTTGCACTTCCTATGCAGACCTGGGGCCTTCCCTAATGATCAGTCGAAAGTAGCCTTTGTATTGTCATATCTCAGCGGCTGCGCTGCCGATTGGTCAGTTCCACTGGTTACTCAAGATGACCCGATTCTCTGTGATTTTCAAGGATTTCAAGCAAGCATGGAAAGGTTATTTGCTCGACACTCTCAGGGGCAGGCTCTGGATGACGAACTTCTATCCCTGCGACAGGGCAATCAGGACCTCCTATCCTATATTGCAACCTTTAATAGACTAATTGTGGAAACGGGATGGCCAGAGGATAAAAGAGTCACGTTATTTTATCGAGGTCTACGCGGAGAACTAAAAGATGTCTTGGCCCAAGTTGTAAATCCGCCCCAAGAATGCACAGAATATATAGACTTAGTGGTCCAATTGGATCACAGACTTCAAAACAGAAAAACAGATCGGTCCAGGTTTGAGACCCGGGTGTTGGTCAAGACCCACGCTAACCCCAAGGGAGTTGATGTCTCTGAGCCTATGCAAATTGGAGGGGTTAAAGAACCCTTAACTCAAAAGGAACGTGAAAGGAGGCGGCAGTTAAAATTATGTCTTTATTGTGGGAACTCTGGACACTTTCTACGAGATTGCCCGGCAAAACCGCCCCGAAAAGCGGTAGGAGCCGCTGATAAAAACCATGAAGACTGTTTCGGGAAACGACTCAGCCCGACAAGCGTAGGGGTCCGCTTGCCGAGCTTGAAAACTAACTCTCAGACCTCGCATTTCATTGTGCCAATGGTTCTCATAGATCCAGAAAAGCCTAAGCGGTTGCATGCAATAAAGGCATACATCGATAGTGGCTATTGGAAACTATGTGGATCGTGAATTGGTCTCTAGGATTAACCTCCCTCTCCGTCCTAAAACCAGCAAAGATGTCATCACCACAGTCGATGGAACTGAAATTGCCTCTGGACCGGTAACACATTCCACTACTGAGTTGACTCTTATTGGTCCTGACGGCCATCGGGAGGCAGTTGTGTTTGATGTAATCAAGGCTCCACAGTTTCAGGTTATTCTTGGAATTCCTTGGTTAGAGACACATAATCCTCGAATTGATTGGCGAGCTAAGAGAATAACCTTCCCGGATTGTGCACAAACCTGCTACCCAGAAAACCTGAAGATTAATCTAGCATCGGTAACCTCTGCCTCCATGCAATTACCTCCGGAATACCAGGACTTTCAGGACGTCTTCCAAAAGGAACAGGCCAACACGTTACCTCCTCACCGATCGTACGATTGCCAAATCGATCTGGTGCCCGGTGCACAACCCCCTTGTAGCAGGATTTATGCCCTTACCGAACCAGAGAACCTGCATTTGAGACAATATTTGGATCAATACCTCGCCAATGGTTTTATTCGCCCGTCAAAGTCCCCGGCATCCTCGGCTTTGTTCTTCGTGCCTAAAAAAGAAGGCGACCTTAGAACTTGTATCGATTACCGCGCATTGAACCAGATAACGGTTAAAAACCGTTATCCTCTGCCTCTGATTCCTGAACTCCTTGACCAGGTGAAGGACGCTTGCATATACACCAAGTTAGATCTCCGGGGGGCATATCATCTGGTGCGAGTAAAAGAAGGCGACGAATGGAAAACAGCCTTCCGTACAAAATATGGATTATTCGAATACCAGGTAATGCCTTTCGGGTTGTGCAATGCGCCTGCTGCCTTCCAATTCTTCATGAATGATGTCCTTCGGGAACTCATCGATGTTTGTGTTGTCGTCTATATCGATGACATTCTAGTGTACTCCTCTTCGGAATCTGATCACAGAAAACACGTTAGGGCAGTTCTGGAAAAACTGCGCCAACACAAACTATTTGCTAAACTGGAGAAATGTGTTTTCCATACCACAGAAGTTGAGTTTCTCGGTTTCATCCTGACACCCAAAGGAGTCCGAATGGACTCAAGAAAAGTGGATGCCATCCTCAAATGGCCATCACCTAGCTCTGTAAAAGGGGTTCAAAGCATGCTCGGCTTTGCAAATTTCTATTGCAGGTTTATCCCGGAATTTTCACGCATAGTACAACCCATTACTGCACTCTTGAGGAAAAATAAACGTTTTGAATGGTCTGAAGAAGCCGAGCAGGCCTTCCAGGATTTAAAAGCTAAGTTTACCTCCGCACCTATATTGAAACACCCCCGTCCAGATCTCCCGTATGTCGTTGAAACTGACGCATCCAGCCTAGCCATGGGAGCAGTTCTGTCTCAAAGAGATCCTGAAACCAACCAACTGCATCCCGTAGCATTTTGGTCCAGAAAATTCTCGGCACCAGAGATTAATTACGCAATCACTGACAAAGAACTGTTAGCCATAAAGTCCGCTTTTAAAGCCTGGCGGCATTAGCTGCTTGGCGCTCGACATACCATCACAGTGATCACTGATCGCCGGAATTTACAGTATTTGAAAACCGCCAAGGCTCAGTCATCACGGCAGCTCCGATGGGCTTTGTTTTTCGCTGAATTTGATTTCGTGATTACCTATCGACCTGGCTGCAAGAACGGCAAAGCAGACGCCTTATCCCGAATTGGAATGGGAGAATCTGATACAAACTCAGAACCAGTACCAATAATTCCCGAACAGAGAATTCTAGGCATGACTTCGTTACAGATGCTTGAAGACACTCAAGTCAGAGTGAAACAACTCCTGGACCCTACAGTCCTACAGGATTGGATACAAAAGGGATCAGACTTTACCATAGATAATGGTTTACCTTATTACCAAGGACGCTTATTCCTGCCGCACAAGGATTTACACTAACTAGTTATTTCAGGTTATCATGATACATTAATAGAGGGACACCAAGACAATGGAAAAGGTGAAACGACAATTCTAGTGGCCCTCTTGGCGAAAAGATGTTACATTTTTTGTGATGTCCTGTGGTATTTGCGCCCAAAATAAAGGTCAGAAGAAAAGACCAGCCGGTCTCCTTCAACCTCTAGACATACCGCCAGCACCCTGGCACACCATATCAATGGATTTTATTACGGACTTGCCTTCTTGTTCGGGATACAATACCATTCTGGTAATTGTGGATTTGTTTTCCAAAATGGCCCACTTCATTCCTTTGAAAGGTTTACCTTCAGCTTCTGTCCTAGCCAAAGAATTCCTCGAAAATATTGTTCGGCTACATGGATTCCCATCTATACTAATCTCTGACCGGGGAAGCCAATTCATTTCCCACTTCTGGCGCAAATGTTGTCAAATGGCACAAATCGACGTAAGATTATCGACCAGTCACCACCCTCAGACTGATGGTCAGACCGAGAGGACAAATCAGACCCTTGAGCAGTACTTACGGTGTATGTTACAGCAATCTGAAAGCAACTGGAAAGACATTCTTTGGATAGCCGAATACGCATATAATAATTCGGTACACTCTGGAACTGGCCATAGTCCTTTTTATACCTTGTTTGGACATCACCCTCGAACCTCAAACCTCGACTCACCTCAGAACCTCGGAGTGCCCGCAGTAGAACATCTGCATTCTACCATTACCCGAGCCTTCAAAGAGGCAACCACGCATTTACAACAAGCCAAGAGAAAATACAAGTAGAATGCTGACCTACATCGGAGTGAAGCACCTCCGTATCAGATTGGGGATCAAGTGTGGTTAGCTACCAGACATTTACCGCTCAAAGGGCCTCGAACTTTTAACCCAAAATATCTGGGACCTTATTCTATTACGGCAATAATTAACCCAGTAGCGGTTAAACTTGATTTACCAGCTAATATGCGAATTCACCCTGTTTTTCATGTGTCACTTCTGAAACCAGTGGTACCTGGAACCCGACTACTCAAACCTCCAGAACCTATTCAAATAGATGGGGAACCCGAATTCGAAGTGAAGAACATTTTAGATTCAAAAATATTTAGGTCAAAGCAATTGATTGGAAGGGGTACGGACCTCAGGAGAGGTCGTGGGAACCCAGTGACCATGTGCATGCACCTCGATTAGTCAGGAAATTCCACCGACTCTTCCCAAACAAACCAAAACCCCGGAGGGAACAACCTTGGGAAGGGCCTTGGGGGGGAGGGGGGTGCTGTCACGATGCCCGCTCCCGGGGAGCCGGCTCAGGCCCTGCGTCCCCGAAAGCGGACATCAAGTCCCCGGGGAAGGTCCCAGCAACCCCTTATAGGGGCCCTTTGGACAGCGTCCTGGCGCCAGGCTCATAGAAAACGTCAGTCCTGGCGCCATAGGCGCCAGGCTCATTATGAAAGTGTTTGGGTGCACTTACCTTATGCAGACCATGCTGCAGAACCCCGGCCTCCTTGAGGCCTGAAAGGAACTACTTTACCTGTGGGACTCATTTACCACCCGGGTGTGGTCGGGGAAGGATACATACCTGATTGGAGGAAGGACACATTCTAGGAACTTCTTCCAAGGCTATTTAAACCACACCCGATCAGCCACACGTGCTTCGCGTTGTTCTGCATCTAGCAGCTGGACGCTCACCGTGTCTGCTCCTGCATCTTGACTTCTGCCACACCTGCCAGCATCCTGAATCACCTGCAAATGAAGGGAACAAGAGAACAGAAGAAGGAAAAGGCCTCACCTGCTAAATCTGCATCCCAGAGACATTTTGCCGACAATCCTCAAAAAGGAAGACATTTATTTTTAAAAGCACATCGCATCGATCGCTGCAGCGCCGCATTCTACTCACCTTTACAGGGCGCCTCCATGTTCAGCAGCGATCATCCGGATTCGCAGTCGCGCCCCCGCGCCTAGGGAGAAAAAATAAGAACAAAGGTGAGCGAAAGAAGGGAAAAGGGAAGCTAAAACGCCATGTCAAGACTTACCTGTTGGGTCATTCCCTTTTCATTTCGGGTCCGCGCCGCATCCAGGCATTTTCGGACCCCGGCCCCTAAGGGGAAAAAGACATCAGCGTTAATGAGTGAATGAAAAGACATTACCAAAACACTCATTAAAGACTTACCTGATTTCCACAAGGATTTCACCGCTCACCTCGGGTCGGTGCCTGTTCCCCGGCATTCCGTACCCCGGCCCCTATGGGGAAAAAGACACTAGCATTAGAACATTAATGCATGGACACAAGGGGAACCACTTATAGAAAAACTTTCCTGGAAGCCAAGCAAGTTTGGTTCTCACCCATCCGAAAATCCAGTGACGTAACTGGACACCAACGCGCCCCTGCATCAGAAGCAGGATGGAGAGCTCGTCCTTCCAGACCCTAAGGTGAGACGCTACGGGGAAGCACAGAAGGGTTTTGAGGAGGGTGAGTGGTTTAAGTGGGAGGCCGATTGCATTACCCCGCAGACAGTTAACCCCCTATTCTCACCTACAGAAGGATACTTCTGCGAGTCAGACAAGCCAGATCTGGGGCCCGGTCCAGTCCGTCTTCCGAACCCTGCGCATCACCTTAGACGAGGTCACAGCAGCGCGAACCAGGCCAGCGCCCCCGTGGGAGTCAGGTGAGCGTTACATCACCGTCCTCTCAGGGGTGTGGGGCTAGATTCTCTGGTGTGGGAGCCGACAAAGCCGAGGCACAGCTTGGGGATGTCACTCCATCTCTTCTGCGAGTCCCGGCATGATACAGCAACGGGTTCACAGGCGGTATGATTTTCGAGCCCAGGGACCTCGGGGCAGCTGTGATGACCGTCCGGCACTGTGGGCAAGCTTCGTTTCACAGTAGGTCTTCCCGGCTTACGGGCGGGCTCGCCCTCGAGCAGTTTTTCCATCCGGACGAACGGTGCCGAGGTTCCCGCAGTCGCCACCGATCAGCAGTCTGATGTCCGGGATCTCTCCTAGTCTCCCCTCATTGCCATTTGTGTTGGGTGCACCGGGTTTGTCCGCGGCAGTGGTCGAAGAGGTTTGCACCGCCACAATCCTGCAGCTCATTCGAGAGGTGGGATCTCTGAGTAGCTACGATCTAGGTGCACAGCAGGAGACCTGGCTTGTGGGGACTGCGTCCGTCCCCCAGCTGTGTGGTTCAGGGCCGGTCTGGGTTTCACCTCAGGTGGCTCATCTCAGTCATAGCCCGCTGTGGGGCGCCCTCGACCAGTCACCCCCTCCTCCGGCGGGCCATCTTGTGAGGCAATGTCCTTGCAGCCGCGTGAGGATATGAGATTGGAGTTATGTGCCTTCGGTCAAGGCAACAGGAGGCAATCACATTACCGTGTGTCAAAATTAGTCTCAAATCGTACTGTCAGCCAGGATATTTTCCCAGGATTTCATCGGTGGCAAGCGGAGCACACGAGGCTCACGTCCTCCGCTCTGGCATGCTGGCCACGCCCCCTGTGTCTGTCTATTCTTGATACCATGCCTTCCTTACATATGGTGTCAGCTTTGGGATATGACTCAATGGAAACTAATTGGAGAACCCTACAATTTCAAAAACTTAGAGACCCTCTAGCCCTTCCATCACCAGCAAGGAATCAATAGGGTTTGATATCTGAGTAGTAGGGAAGCTATTATCCCTCGTGAGAAAAGAGGAATGATTCCTACAGACATAGTCCTGATACCCTCTCTGGGGTGTCACGATTGACCCCAAAATGTGGCCTAGCCTGGAAGTTCGGGATAGACGTCGCAGCAGGTGTTATTAATCCCAATTTCCGGGGAGACGTGAAGGTTCTCTTACATAATCATGGTGAAATCCCTTTTGAGATATGTGGGGGAGATCAAATTGCCCAGGGAATTTTGGAAAGAGCTCTATTTCCTCAGTTTAAAGAAAGTGTACCAGATGAAACAGAAAGAGCTAACTTAGGTTTTGGGAAAGTTGATAAATCTCTGAACATCGAAGAAAGGAAGGGATAAGAACCCACCATCTATTCCGACCTAGCATTCACCCAGCGAAATGATCCAGCTCTTGCTGAAGCTTTTCTACAAGTAATTCCGGACGGAGAGGGCTTAGAGAAAGGAAGTCCTTTTTTCTTCTTAGAACAAGGATTGCTTTATAGAAGGGAGGCATCTATGGAAGGTTTCATAAAAACAAAGTTGGTAATACCCCAAAGTCAACGAAAGGTTGTACTGGAGATCGCGCATTCCCATCTCACCAGGGGGTATTTAGGACAAGCTAAAATCCAGGTACATATTAGTGTGAAGTTTTATTGGCCAGGTATCCACGCTGATATAAAAACCTACATCCAAACATGCGAAATATGCCAAAAGACCAGCACGCACATCCCATTACCTACGCCTCTGAATCCGTTGCCAATCATAGAAGTTCCTTTTCCAAGAATTGGTATGGACATAATTGGACCTCTAGTGTTAGGAAGAATTCTCTGTATAGGCTGAATTTCCTAACCTAGTGAGTCCCCCAGCAGCTTTGCTGGATTTTTGGGGTTTATTTTTTTCTCCTGCCAAGAGTGAGACTCTTTACCCTCACTCTTGGACATGATTTGAGTGTGTTTCTTTGAATATAGATGTGGTTAATGGGCTATGGGGTCTTTTACTCCATAGGGTTTCATGTGTTTTTGTGATGTGTGTTACACAGCACCCTCCGTGCAGTAACAGAGGGGTGTCATAGTGACCCCCCAGTATAGACTCCATACCCTGGGACTGACTACTGTCTCCCAGGGCATGTAAAGTCACCATTGACTTTACTAGTCTTAAATTCTGAACAGAACCAGTACAAACCATCATATTGTGGACGTACTGGCTGGGGCAATTCGATTGCCCCAGGGTCTGTTAGTCGAGGGGGCACGTCTCCGTCCCCCCTGATCGAGTTTTGGCTGGTGGCAGTGGATACTACTTTTTATATTCAACCGCGAATATTTTCCTGTGGGATTTCCCATTGTTTTAGGCTACTATCTTTATTTAATTATTTACGGTAGCCTCGAACATACCGCCGGTTTATTTAATTAATATTAATTCTCCGGTTGGTATTTTTTGCCAAAACTTGATTCTAAAATGGCGTTTGTGTTCTCTTCTGTGACTCCAACCCAAGTCGAGCCCTTTGTTCCACTTACTGCCAACACCTGTAGTCTTAAATCTTTTGCAGTGGTCCCTAAGGGAACTGCACAGGTTTCTGCCTAACATCTAGAAACATCTAGGTTAAGCAATAAATATGTCCTTGTGATCGTAGATTATGCGACCCAATATCCCGAGGCATTCCGATGCAAAATAATAACACTGAGCAGGTCCTTAAACATCTTCTACCGTACTTCTCTAAGGTCGGCTTTCTCAAGGAAATACTGACAGACCAGGGTTCGAATTTTATGAGTAAGCTTATGGCCGAAGCCAAAGAGCTATTCCACATAAACAACTTACGAACTTCTGTATACCATCACCAAACCGATGGCCTGGTGGAGAGATATGATAAAACCATAAGCTAATTTTATGGAAGTTGGTAGACCAGGATGGGAAAGACTGGGACCAAATGATACCATGGGCATATTTGCAGTGAGTAAAACCTCCCAGGTTTCCACAGGTTTCTCTCCTATCGAGCTGCTCTATGGCAGAGAACCCACAGATGTCCTGGACATGCTCCGGGAAACCTGGGAAGAACGAGAGGAGGCCCCCATTCCCATCTCGCAAACTGCCACCAGAATGCGAGAACATTTGAAATTGGATCGAGACTTAGTTTGTACGCATATGGAAAAGGCCCAGAGCAAACAAAAATCCACTTATGATAAAAAGGTCAATTTAAGATCATTCTCCAAAGTACAAAAGTACTGGTCCTCTTACCCACTTCAGAAAAAAAACTTGACTCCAAAGGGCACAGGCCTTATGTGATAGTAGAATGAGGGGGAACCTGCACTTATAAATTAGCCCAACCGGACAGAAAACAGGAGATCCATTTGTATCACATATATCTCTTGAAAGAGTGGAAAGAGATCTCGTCAGCCACCCATGCCAAAGAACTAGCCTGTCTGGTTCCCAAAGAGATAGATAGCTTTGAATGAATACCTCCCGAGCTATCTATCCAACAACAAGAAGATTTACAAGACGTAGTGGTCACATTTCCCGATGTATTTTCAGAAAAACCAGGAAGAGTAAAAGGCACATACCACTATATTAGAACATCTAAAGGTAAAGTGGTTCATTTAAAACCGTATCGACTCCCAGAAGCCCGTAAACAGACACGGATCGAGAAAGTCAACAAAATGTTGAAAGCCAATATTATTGAACCATCTTCAAGCCCATGGTCCTCTCCTATTGGATAGGTCCCTAAACCAGACCGTTCCTGGAGATTATGCATAGATTTCCGTCCATTTAATGTCATCTCGGACTTCGATGCATATCCCACGCCTCGCATCAATTACCTTATTGATAAACTCAGAGCAGCCACCTTTCTATCTACCCTAGATTTAATCACGGGGTACTGGTAAGTCCCCGTGTACAGGCCAGATAAGGGAAAAATGCATTTTCAATTTCAAGGGCTATTTCAATTTAAAGTCCTGCCTTTCGGCTTACATGGCACACCAGCCACTTTCCAATGCTTCATAGGTCAAATTCTACAACCCTACTCTGATTTCTGTTGAGCTTACATTGACAATATCGTAATTTATAGTAAAACCTTGTCCCCTTCCCAACATTCCCCCTTTTCATTACTTCTACAGTAATGAATTCTGGAATGCTTCTGCGCGCCCGCTCCCCCGTTTCTGTATCCACATATGGCTGTGTACCCTTTATTGGCACCCAAGCCCTACACACTGATCGCAAACTCTCACCCGTACTGTTCAGGTAAACAAGTCATATAAATGCACCTCCCCCGCCAGGTCCACCCAAACCTCTGTGTACATTTCTGGGTCGGGGGGGGGGTGGGGGGAATGATAGCGTGTTATAGAGGATCAACTTCATCTCCATACGGGATGGGGAACATTTCATACTTCGGGCCACCCTGTGGGACATCAGTTGTACTAAAAAAGAATTGTTTTGCGAGGTGCTTTTGGAACCCAAATTGATACCATTATTCTTGCGCTATCAGGTGCCACAGTGGCACAGCATCGAAGGGCCAGCTGACAAGTGCAGAAAATGAACACAATGATGGGCATTAACATCTTGAGGATCGCTCCTAGCCATGACGGGGCCCAGTTAAAAGCCATAGTCAGCCAATCACTGTCCTGTATTCCTCCTGTATAGTTGCAATGATGTGGGATAATGATGCGTTCTCTGCATCCTCTGGAGGGACGAATGTACAGCAGACATCACCACATTTTTTACAAACCCCACCTTCCATCGCTGTTAACATGTGCAGCATGTAACGATTTTGCATTGTCATAAGTCTTAATGCCCGCAACTCGAGCTTGATCACGTTGAACCCATTCTCTGTATTGTTCGCGAGCTGGACCTGTTCCCACCACACTATTTGTCACCATTTGGCATTGGATGCAGCCTGAACTCCCAACAAGAGTAAAGGATCGAAAAAAGGATTCTGCTGAGGTGAAAACCCTGTATTCTGCTGGTGTTTCAGCAAGCAAGCAAGGTGGATGAGTCTTTGGATGTGTAATTCAATCTTTTCATCCTCTGCGGTTGTTGTTTTCCTAGCCCGATGCGGGGCTCTTATGTGGGTACCACGCTCTTATGTTCATTTTTGACTGTAAGGAAACTCGTTAGCCCCTCTGCAGGGAGTACTCCCCCTTCAGGTGTTCTTCTGGGATTACTAATAGCGCTGAGTGCAATGTGGCCAGCGAACACCAGCCCTCCATGATGGTGGGAGGTGCAAGTAAGCTTGTTGGCCATAGACCCAATAGTAATCCATCAGCGTTGCTGTTCTTTTCTTCATGTCTGTGATCAAGAGAGTTTTATTGCAGTGTTCATTTGTGCCGACAAAGACTTACCTTTGCTGCGGAAACAGAGTCTATACGGTTCTTTCTTATTCACTCGCACCAGCTTTTCCATTGTTGCAATCCACGTCAGCTTTGTGATATGCTCTGTCCAGATTTCCGCAAAGAAAGTGACCACTCGTGCAATTCTTTTCTTGCTATATGTTACGAGTCCCTCTGCCAAGCAAGGTAGTGTGATGACTTGCCAGTTGTTATTGACATGTTTCCGCCCCTTCACCATCAGATAGGGTAGCTCTACAGACTTATTGTTTTTTGGGGCTTCATTGCACTTTACAAAGTCTGGGCCCACCGTTTGCAGTTGCACAATATGTGCCTGGAACGTTCCTTTTATTCTGCATAGCGCAAGATGAATTAGGCATTGTGCCTCTATAAATGGGACTGCTTGTGGTACTAAAACCTTGGGAGCCCCTGACGCGTCTGGAATTATTGAACACACATAACGGCTCCCATTCACAGCGGTTCTCCCCACACCACTCATATCAGAGTACCAAGAATTAGTGAACTTGGGGTCATGAATATCCTCAATCACATCAAAACCCCAGCCCATGATACGTGTCATACTTTTGTCGTACACTTCTCTTCATTTTTCTATGTATGCTCTCATGGATGGCCGCTTTATTAGTGCTATCGTAAATAACATTATATCGTTTTGCAGTGGTAGACAAACCGCTACTTGCTGAAGACAACCCATTTACTGTCTCCCCCATTGTGCTTATTAAAGTCAGTAACTTAATTTCCATTATTATTATTAGTATTCACATGAGTGCTAATATATGTAAATCCACTCGTATTATTAACATGTATATGTATCGTCCCATTTGGATAATATACAATCCTATATTCCCCACCCCCCTCCTTTATAGGACCTCCCCCATAATACCCTCCCAGTAGTACTAGCAATATCACACACAGTCCTCCATCAATAACTGACCCACAATAATAGATATAGGTGCACATTCTCTCATTTTCCCTACTTAAAAAATGATTTACATTAGTTACGTCCATCTTCTTCTTTCCTGAAATAGAAGCACAGACACAGAAGACAACAAAAAGGAAGATACTTACAAGACGTACATTGTCCACAAAAGAAGAAACGAGAGAGAGGGAAGGAAAGACAAAAGAGAGACAGAGATATAAAGAGAAATAGAAAGAAAGAGAAAAGAAGATAAAGAGAGCAAAATAGAGAAAAAGAACGAAAGTGCTCCCAGAAAAAGACAAATACAAAGCTAGCAGCTGAGCTTTGGCCTGTCACTTGAGCGTGCCACCACACCTGTATCGCCCATAGACAGTCCGGTGGGATAGTCGAGGTACAAGTACTGTTACCTCTTATTTCAAGATAACTGATGCACCAGTGTGTTCCCTGGAGGTGCCCTACGAATGTCAGAGAGGTGTACCCACTAGCGCAATGCCTTCACTTTCACTGCGAGGGGAGTACAAAACACCACCTTGTGAGGCCCTTCGAACCGAGGGTTATTCCATCTCCATACAAAATTGCAGACATAAATGGAGCCCAGGCAGCAGCGGTCATGTGGTCATATGACATAACATAACAAACATAACTTATGCTCAGGATCTGTCACCGTAGTAGGCTCAGCATCTGGTATCTCTTTTGTCACAATCCTGGGAGGTGCAATCTGTCGGGAGACACATTTAATGGCCTAAGTTTGTGTAGTCAAATATTGTTTGAACTCCTCTCCTAGCACTGCTACAGCCCTATGTGGGCAGAAGCCCTTCTTACAGGCGATATGGGAGTTTGCATACGCCGGCCAGTGACCACTTCGTGAGGTGACAAATGGTGGTCTTTCCTTGGCTGTGTGCATAAATTGAAGAGTGCCAGGGGCAAACAGTGCACCCAGTTTTTCTTCAACGTGATGCAGTTTGGATAACTTACTTTTTTTTTTTTAAACTTTGTTTATTGCTGGTCATGTCGATATTCACAGAGTACATTATTATTCATATACAGTGCAGCGCAGTACCAGCAGTATATACACATATAGAGCTTAAGAGATCATGCCGTGGAAGCACAGGAAAAGTCATCATCGGATATCATGTCACATAGATAACTTCTGAACTGGCCCATATGTCTTTGGGGCGGTTTGTTACAGGCATGGACAATATGTATTGTTCTTCAAATTCATTTACGGAAGTCATTTCTCAGAGGAAATCGTCCGTACGGGGTGCATGAGTGGCCTTCCAACATTTCAGTATACATCGTTTAGCAACAGCACATGACACATTGAAAAGCCTTCTGGTGGTTTCAGCCACCTTACCAATGTCTCCAAACAGGTATTTCAGAGGAGTGAGAGAGATCAGTACTTGTGTTATTTTCTGAACAATATCAGCAACATTGCTCCACAACGCAGCAATCAAAGAACATGATCAATACATATGAAACACATTTGCATGTGGGTCCCTACATTTCAAGCATTCCCCCGAACAATTCTCTGTTCTCTGCAAACTTGGCCATTTTAACAGGGTTGTAGTGCAATTGATTAAGGATTTGGAACTGGATCAAACGTAAGCCAGCATTTAGGGATACCAAGGATTGAAGTTTTGTAAAGAATATTCTGCCTGGCCAGAGGGGGACATTACCAAAGTATTACAAAAGTTTGGGAAGGACCACCATCTGCAGGAGAGCTACCCTTCCGTATAAAGAGATGGGAAGTTTTTTTTCCACATTAGGAGTTTTACTGCTAACAGCTGTAGGAAAGTTTCATGGTTATCGGCATACAACGTTTGCCATTCCCTTGACACAATAATGCCCAGATAACGAACCCAGACCGGTGCTCATTTTAATCCATTAATGTTTGTTGGGCATTCTGTAACAGGAGCGAGCGAGAATAGTACTGATCTGGAGTTATTGCTTTTATATCCCGAGTATCGTGCAAACTCTTGTATATCTTTCATAATAGGTTCAAGGTGTACTTCAGGGTCCGGCCATAAAGAAGAGTGTTGCCTGCAGAGTGATATTATTTGAGGTGGGCCAGTCAGTCTAATACCCCTGTGTCCATGGTTCTTACGGACAAACACAGCCATTGGTTCAATTGTTAGTGCAAAATGTATGGGAGAAAAGGGACAGCCCTGTCTAGTACCCCTACCCAAAAGGAATAACTCGGATATGGTATGATTCGTGAGGACTCTCGCTCCTGGGTTGGTGTATAGGAGTTGGACACATCTTATGAAATGTGATCCCAGTCCAAAGCATTCAAGCACAGATAAAAGATATTCCCAGGAGATAGAGTTGAATGCCTTTTCTGCATCTAGTGCGGCTACCGGTGCCTTTGCCTTCGGGCATATCTGTGCCATCACCCTGAATAGCCTACAGAGATTGAGGGCAGTGGGATAAAGCGGGACTGGTCCGGGTGTACCGGTCCGGGCATGCTGGGGAGAAGCCTAGTCGCAAGGATTTTTGCAAATATCTTTGCATCTGCATTGATCAATGAAAGGTGTCTATATGAGGACAAGTCATTGGCGGGGGGGAACGTGGTTTCGGTAATACAGTGATTATGGCTTCTCGAATCGAGTCAGGAAGTGTGCTCCAGTCCATAGCCTCCTCCCACACATCCAACAATATAGGGGCTAACTCTCTGTGATACTCCTTATACAGTTCAATGCTCAGGCCGTCAGATCCAGGGGCTTTCCCTGATGCCAGTGCCTTGATCACCTCTACTATCTCCTCCTTGGTGACTCCAACAGGTTTTTAGCCTCGGACGGGAGCACGGGAAGCCCCAGACTGCGTAGATATTCCAAAGTCTCCCCTGCCAACCTCTCATCACGGTTAAAGTATAACTCTGTATAAAACCGTGTGAATGTCATGTTTATTTCTTCCTCTTGAGACACCACCTCACCACTAGCAGTTTGAATACTGGCTATAGAGGTATGGTACTTTTCTGCCTTCAACATATAAGCCAGGGATCTTCCCACCTTGTCTCCCTCCCCTTATCTGTTCTATCTGGGGCAGCCATGTATTGCACGTCTCTGTCAGCCAATTTGTGGAAGTCGCTTTACAATGTATTAATGTCTGCCAGGGTATCTCTGGAATGTGTAGTACTATAGCTCTTCTCAAGGTCTCATAACCGGGACTCCACCTGGCTTAGTTCCTTCCAGACAGATTTAAGTAACCCAGTGGTTTTGGCCATGAGGATACCCCGAATCCAGGACTTAAAGGTTTCCCAGAGTGTTGCGTGGGTATTAACGGAGCCCCTGTTAATGTTGAAGAACTCCTCAATTTCTATATGTAGGTCTTCAGACACATTGGGGTGTTTAAGGATAGCAGAGGGCATCCTCCATCGCTTAGCACGTGGGCGGACATCACTTAGCTTGAGACACAGAGAGACCAGGGAATGGTCGGAGTGTGTACGCGGATGTATATCACAGCTAAGCACCATGTTTGAGAGTGGGGTGGACAGGAGCCAATAGTCAATCCGGGATTCGGAGTCATGTACTGTAGAGTAATATGTGTATTGTTTATCTAAGGCGTGGAGTGTTCTCCAAGTATCTATTAGAAGTAACCGTAACAATATCTGATGAAGGGTACCAGCAGCTTTCGTAAGCACCCGAGGAGCATCAGACGACTGGTCCAGTGTTGTGTCGAGAATTGTGTTAAAATCTCCTCCCAAGAAAACCCATGACTCATGGAGCGGGATAAGCATATCGAACACGTTCTGGTAGAATTCCGGGTCATCTATATTGGGTCCGTAGGTATTTACAAGAACCACTGAGTGGCCAGCTATTACCCCCGCACACAGCGTCCAAGTGGATCTAATTTACTGTCCATATACCGGAAGCCTAGGGATGGATGGATAAGTGTGAGTACTCTCCTGGCCTATGTGGAATATTCGGTATAGTATCGGAGCGGGCACCACCTAGCGATAAAATCTGCGTTCACTTTTCTTTTTAACGCATTGGGTTTCCTGGAGCATCAATATCTGCAGGTTGTGACGTGCCACGTATGTGTCCATTTTTCTAGCCTTCCCCGGTTTATTGAGACCCCTCACGTTCCACGTTAATAGCTTAATTTTTAGCCTTTTGGCCCTGTGTGTGTTATGTGCCATCCATGATTAGCGTGTCCATTGTTGTCTGCACTAGCACTACCAGGTCCAGAACCGTACATAATGACATGACCATTGATTATTAAACTTTTAACTCCCCAAACTCGGACACGTTCCCTCACCTGTAACTCCTTCCCTTCAGGTGCATCAGGGAGCGCCCGTTGCACCCCCCACCCACACCTCCCACCCACACCATCAACCCTAACCTGATGATGTTTCCGCCAGAACTAGTGGCACCCTCTGGAGTTGCATATGCTGAAGCAACATGACCGCCTCAGCTGGGCGGCCCGATCCGGTTCTAACTCACATGTGGGTCTGTGCCACCCATTGACAATTCTCAACATCATATATAAACGACAAGAACAAAGTTATGGCAGAAAAAGTCACGAGTCCACAGCGCTTATAGAGTGATTAAGAAAATAAACATCAAGGCTGCGAGTATCTGAGCGGTGTGGGTGTACTGCCAATACACATCCACAGGAATAGTTGAAGAAAAACAAAGATGTTCCAAGTCTCACTGCGCCAAGAAATTATAATTAGTTGTTTGTGCAAAGAAAAGCCTTTATTGTTTGTGCGAAGAGAAGCCTGACACGTGTTTCAAGCTGTGTACAGCTTTTCATCAGAGGCTTAAATTGCATAGTACATCATTTCCATACAAATTGGGTAAAGTTAAAAATAAAACATACACATGATTGTTTTGTGCAAAGAATTGTTACATAAAGAACATAGGCACAAGTTGTGAGCAAGCAGTCCAGGGCGCGATGCAACCACAAAAAATATAACTCATGTACATCACATGTAGGAAGAGTAAAAAAGTAGAAATTAAGTTACCACAAATTAACCAATTTCATTCGTAATAGTCCGTTGACAGACAAACAAAAAAAGAAGAAAAAGAAACATGATTTTAGAAACAAAAGTTGGCCATAGCAGTGCAATCAAGTTCCACTTAGTAAGCTAAGTCTTAAATCAAAGACTGTAATGTAGTCCAAAAATAAGTACCTTAGGTTGCAGCAATAAGAACTCTACATTTAGAGTAGGACAATGCCAGATACAGTTCTGTAGGCAGATAGATTAGGTAATTACTGGAAAGCCAATTGCAGAAAAATATTACGTAAGTTACCAAAATAAACCGTAATGCTGTCAATAAAATCAATAAAAACATACCTCAAAATGCCTCGCAGTTGCGGAAAGCTAATTTAGCCAAAGAAACCAGGAAAAGAAAATAAATCTCAAATTAGTATTCAAAAAACCACCAAAGTACCCATTAGATTAACTCCAATTAACTCGTGATTCAAAAGGACTGTGGACAATTCCTGACTGGTTAACCAAAAAAGCCAATTAAAAGTTAAAACTACAACATGGGGAGAGCAAAATAAGCAGACCCACAGTTATGAATAACTTCGTAGACATCCAAATTGATTTGTTCAAGTTTATTCGGAAACTTAAACTGAAGAAATTGTTTGCTACACAAGTACGGACTTATAAACCTACGCCACCGACACCTATCCCGTCTCCCATTTGCCTTCAAACTCTATTTACCACCCATGTCCTCATGACTTTGGATGATGCAATATCCAATACCTCTACTAGCGTTACAGATGTACTAAAAGAACTTGATATTACAGCAAAATGTGTGTATTAAGGAACTGTCTAGGAAATCTAAATTTTCACCAACACTTCCGCCTGATAATATTATTGATACATTTTATCAGGCGGTGTTAAAGGATATTCATCATTTGGAAGACTCTATTCCTGGACGCACATTTAAAGTGAATTGTAATTTGAATAAACTTGAAAAAGTTGCAATCTTGCAATCTATCATTTGTCTCGCAATGAAGATTTGATTATTAAAGAGGCTGACAAAGGTGGCAATTTGGGCATAATGAATAGGTGTGACTACATTGCCATGCGTATGCATCACTTAGATTCGGCAGGTTGTTACTTAATCATTCCGCACAATCCTCTACATTCTATTCATGAAATGGCTAATGCACTTATTTTGAAATGGCATAAATTAGGTTGTTTAACTGATGCTGAAAGGAATTTCCTCACAGTTGACGGGCCCATCATGCCCACTGTATATTTTCTTCCGAAAACCATAAGGCTTTCTCAGATATACCTGAGGGGAGACCGATAGTTAGTGGAGGCGGTGGGGTACTTGAGCCAGTATCCATCTACATTAATGAATTTTTACTACCAGAGGTATTGCGGACCCCAACATTTATTAGAGATACCATGCACATTTTGGAAATGTTAGATCACCTCAAATTTAACCAAGACTGTTGGTTGGTTACCTTAGACGTCAAAGCTCTGTACACGTCAATAGCTCACCACAAAGCATTACAAAGTGTTAATTTTTTGTTTCGAGAATTTTCTGCTTCTTATTTTGAGCATCTAGAAATGGTCAAGGAATTATTATTATTTACTTTGCAAAACAATGTTTTTGTTTTCAATCAGATGTACTTTAAGCAAATGATTGGTATAGCCATGGGTGCAAGCTTTGCACCTGCACTGGCGAATGCTTTTATGCATTGTTTCGAGAAAACATGTGTGTTTTCTATATCCATGTATTCACCTTTTATTTATTTGTGGAAACGTTACATCGATGATGTTATTTTAGTGTGGACTGGTACAAAAGATCTTCTTGTTGAATTTGTATCCTGTTTAAATGATAATGATTGGGTATTACAATTTACCTCAACCTTTAGTCAATCTCACATTGACTTTTTGGACCTTTCCATAGAACTAACCCCTAACGGCCTAATTACCAAAACCTTTCGCAAATCGACCTCAGTGAATGCCACGTTACATGCAGAATCATGCCATAAAAAACATGTCATTGCCAATATTCCCAAAGGGGAATTCATTCGTGCTAAGAGAAATTGCTCCCAATCAGTGGATTATGAACAAGAATGTGCTCTTATCAAATCCCGGTTTTTGAATAGAGGTTACCATAAGAAGTGTGTCGAACAAGCATCAGCCATAATACGTCAGGTTAAGAGAGCGGATCTATTGGTGCCGAAAACTCGGTCTAAATCATTAAACTCTGAAAATATCAGGTTTATCACAAGATATAACTCTGATAGTCACAAAATACATGCTATTTTAAGTAAACATTGGCACTTGTTACATCTCGACAAAGACATCTCAAATTGGTTGGACACTAATGTCAGTGTGACTTACAGCAAAGGTACATCCCTTAAAAATGTATTGAGTCCATCATTTATGAGCCCCTTATCTATACCCAAGACTTGGCTCAATTCCGCCAGAGTCCTTGGCTTTCATAAATGTGGTGTTTGTAATATGTGCAACTTTACATTTGAAACATCCGCAGTCTCTTTTGGGCTACGAGGTAATCATGAAATCAAGTCTTTCATCAATTGCAATTCTAAGTTTGTAGTGTATTGCATTATATGCAACTGTGGCCTGAAATATATAGGGAGCACTATTCGCCCACTTAAAATTAGAATTTGTGAACATCTGGCTTCCATTGGGAGCCAAGATACTAAATACACCCTTGCCTATCATTGGCAAAAATCTCATCAAATGGACTGCAAAAATGACATTCGTTTTGTGGGGCTGTGCAAAGTGTCATTGCCCCCACGGGGTGGTAACCTTACACTAAAAGTACGACAATTGGAGGCCAAATTAATTTGTAAATATCGCACTGTTTCTGAAGGACTTAATTCAGATCATGAGTTTGCCATATTTTTATAATTCATATTTCCTCTGTTGGGGTTGACAAGTGCCTTTAATTATCCTCTTGGGGGGAGCCCCTCCTGTAATTATATTCTTGTTCCACGTGTATTATTACTGTGCAATGTGCCTTTATTTGTAATGTTGTTCAGTAGCAGCGCACACAGGCCCCACACTTTTTTTAGTGCATTGGAATTGTTGGTTTATTTAAATACCACTTCAATTATTCATGACTAGCGGTGGCTTGTTACCTTTAAATTAATTTTGTCTCAAAAAAAAAAATACAAAAAAAAAAAAAAAAAATTACAAAATATATATATTTAAATAAATACATTTAAATAAAAAACAAAAAATAAATTTCATCAGCAAAACATGAGCAATAATTGTTTGCTAAATTCTCCTTTTTATTTTTTGGCTAATTTGGGCTTATGGACCGGTTTCACTAAGTTAGGCTTTTCTAAAGGTGTGTTTAGTTCACCCAACATGGCGATCCTTTTTGCCCCTTTCTGTTTGTCTTACTTGGAAGGCCATGCATTGTGCTATACTGCATTCCAGTATATTTAGTCCTACCTTTCTTTCGTGCATTGTGCAATGGTAACACGAGTAGACTAAAACAAGCGGTCATTGAGGTAGGTCTGCTTATTTTGCTCTCCCCATGTTGTAGTTTTAATTTTTAATTGGCTTTTTTGGTTAACCAGTCAGGAATTGTCCACAGTCCTTTTGAATCACGAGTTAATTGGAGTTAATCTAATGGGTACTTTGGTGGTTTTTTTAATACTAATTTGAGATTTATTTTCTTTTCCTGGTTTCTTTGGCTAAATTAGCTTTCCGCAACTGCGAGGCATTTTGAGGTATGTTTTTATTGATTTTATTGACAGCATTACGGTTTGTTTTTGGTAATTTACGTAATATTTTTCTGCAATTGGCTTTCCAGTAATTACTTAATCTATCTGCCTACAGAACTGTATCTGGCATTGTCCTACTCTAAATGTCGAGTTCTTATTGCTGCAACCTAAGGTACTTTTTTTTGGACTACATTACAGTCTTTGATTTAAGACTTAGCTTACTAAGTGGAACTTGATTGCGCTGCTATGGCCAACTTTTGTTTCTAAAATCATGTTTCTTTTTCTTCTTTTTTTGTTTGTCTGTCAACGGACTACTACGAATGAAATTGGTTAATTTGTGGTAACTTAATTTCTACTTTTTTACTCTTCCTACATGTGATGTACATGTGTTATATTTTTTGTGGTTGCATCGCGCCCTGGACTGCTTGCTCACAACTTGTGCCTATGTTCTTTATGTAACAATTCTTTGCACAAAACAATCATGTGTATGTTTTATTTTTAACTTTACTCAATTTGTATGGAAATGATGTACTATGCAATTTAAGCCTCTGATGAAAAGCTGTACACAGCTTGAAACACGTGTCAGGCTTCTCTTTGCACAAACAATAAAGGCTTTTCTTTGCACAAACAACTAATTATAATTTCTTGGCGCAGTGAGACTGGGAACATCTTTGTTTTTCTTCAGATATAAACGATAATACATTCTGCAATGTTCAGTCTGCTGGAACTCTCCTCTCGTCATGAGGTTGCAGGCTCATATTCTGATCCGCCCCATGCTCGCGGAGCAGTAATGGAATTGAAGCTTCAATGTAGTCTATTGCCACCGCAGGATTCTCGAAGAAGTGTGCTCTGACCCCGTGCTGTATCCACATTTTGGCCAGGAATATCAGGGCATACAGGACTCAACGCAGTCAAAGCTGCTGCTTCACATGTTCATAGGATCTCCTTTGAGCCTGTACTCCCGCAGCAAAGTCAGGGTAGATATGAATGTTGTTCGTCTCGTATTGTAGCGTACCTTTCTCTCTGGCAATTTTTTTGATCAAATCTCGGTCGCTGTAATTGAGCAGCTTAGCGATGATGGTGTGAGGAGGCGCCCCGGGCTTAGGCGTAGGTGCCAGGGTGTGGTGTGCTCTCTCCACCAGAAAATGCTCTAAGACCGAAGATGCTCCGAAAAGGGACTTTTGAAGAGTTTCGTTGTGCACTTCCATGGAATCTTTGCATAGGGATTCTGCTACACCGACTATCCGGATGTTGTTCCTCCTGGATCTGGACTCCAGATCCTCGCACTTGCCTCGCATCTTGGAGAGTTCTGCTTTCAGTTATGCTATATCATGGCTGTGCTGGCCAATTGTGTCTTTGTTTGCGCTTATCCTGGCCTCAATTTCCGTCACTCGGGCACTTTCCTTAGCCAATCTCGCCTTGAGTGACCAGATTTTGGCCACAATATCATCCAGTTAAACATTTACAGATAGGAATCCATTTTGCATGGTGGCGAGTAGATGGTCATCTCTAGGGTTAACTGCGGATGTTGTTGGAGTAGCTCCAGTTGACAGCGTCGTTGTTCCAGCTGGGAGCTCTCAAACATATACATCGGGTCCTTCTTCTTAGCACCGGAGCCCTTTGTCATTCTCAGCGAATTGTCGTGTATCCGCTGCCCTGAGGTTAGCGTAATATGAAGAGTTGTTCTATTCTACTAACAGGTATCCAGGAGTCGGCTTCACCATGCAAAGGACGTGGTTCTTGTGTGGTCAAACAAATTAAGAGTTACCTGTATTGCATTAGGCCTTGCGTGACTCAAGTATGTATTCCGGACAATAACCACGTTCTTCAGAGCAACACACCGTGGACTGCAGAGTGGTATATACTGGCACGCTCTGTTCTGCAGTGCCCTGGTGTCTCCTCAGCCAAGGCGCATCATGCAGTACGGCCAAGTGGCCACCCCAGCCAAGCTTAGCATGTCTATAAGGCTGCTTCAAATGACTCTGCAGTGTGTATTCAGGGGGTTATGTTCCAGTGTCCCCTGCGTGGATCTTGTCTGGTCCTGTGTCTAGCCTATGGCGTTTCGGTGCTCAAGGATAGTTCAGCCAACCTGGGTTGTTCAGAATGGTCAGACTGCTATACCAATGAGTGGGATATTGTTTGCCTCATTAAGGATGAGTGAGTGGATTGTGTTCTCCCACGTCCTCAGGATTGCTGACTGGTATGTCAGACCATTGATTGTGGTGTACGTAGCGTGTTTCTATTAGTGCCCCCTATATTGTCCTCGGGTTGCAGAACCCTGAAGTGCCATGGAGGCGCCAGCCACACTGCAAAGTGGTGGACCCTTCACACAGCTGGCGGGGGCCACCCCAGGCCATATGTTACAGTATTTATACCCTAATCAGGGTCAATGGCACCCGCTGCTATGGTGGTGTAGGGAACCGGTTGGGGGGTTAGTCTCCACCCCAGCTTGTTGCCTGACTTAATGCCGGGTGTGTTGCAGGACCGGGCCTATATGTAAAGTCAGAGGTGCACACATGGATGAGATGCTGTTCCTTACCCGCATAATTTGATTCAACAAACCGGATAGCGTTGGAAGAGGGTGCCGCCTCATGGTTTGCCAGTTAATTCCGCGCCAAAAGTAACTTCGGATTACAATGGCGCAGTTCGAGGAGGATGGGGGTGGGAAGGTCTGCACTCTGTTGATGAACCCAAGTTGTTTGTTGCGCACCAATATACAAAGATCCAATGGGCAGTACACCGGTTTGTTTGGGTTGTCCTGAATACACACTGCAATGTCAAGAATGATGCCACATTCACTCTGCAACGAATAAAGGGGTGGGTCGTATCCTCCCACATTCCAGGAGCTCTTGCTTTGAGGTTGGATCAGCCTTTTACGGCATTTGTGGCATGTTTTCTCGTTGTGCCCACCATGTTGCCATATAACTGCAGTGCCCGCCGGTGCCGCAGGGCTCTCCACCGTATTATACATCAATTTCATCCTTTCTCCGCCGGTGTTCCGGGGTATATATCTCAGCGGGGATGGGTAGCGGCAGCCGTTGGTGCCTTGTAGGTCACAGGCCGAGGAGCGGCGTTGCCTTTTCTGGGTGTTCACCTCCGAGCTGCGCGTGTCTCTCGGTCACATTTGTGTGCAGGGTTTTAGGTGCCGGCAGGGCTGGGGCGTTCCTTCCTACCCATTATGTAGTTGGCGGCAAATCTGATGGTGCCAGCCATGGGTCTTACCCATAGGTTCCCCCACCAGTTTGCGTCGTCTGTCGCCTTCGTGCCCGGGGGTGAGGCTCAGGGGGGCTGGTGTCAGGGGTTCTGTGCTCCACCGTTGGCCAGGTTCAAGCCAGTGATAATACCCAAGGCAGCCTCCGAGTTATGCCCATCTTGGTCGTATTCCGGCCAAAAATCAGCGCCGTCTTCGTTCCGTTCACTGTAGGCCTGCCAATGTTGTTTTATGGGGCTTCACATGATTTGGAACGCCCGTCCACCTTCCAGAAGCTAAATTCGTGTCAACGGGTGATTGGGGCCGTACACACCGTGGCTGGTCGAGTTGTGGGATAGACCTTGCGTAGATCTTGCCAGCAGTGTTGACTGGTTCGCGCTCTGCATAGCTACAGTGGAAGCACGTAGCTCACTGGAGTAGCCCGTGCTGCGCCACGCAGTGTGCTAGTCGCCTCAGTTGGCTCCTCCTCCCCCTCGGCCTTCGGCACTTGGCTCCCCCTGTGGTGTAAATTGGTTATATCCTGGTTCTCACAGCCAGCCTCCGCACTGCGCTGTCCCTGCTCTTTTCTTCCAGACAGGATTACTCAGCCATATTAAGTCAGAGTTCTTGTAATTGGGCCCGATGTTCTCCAAACCTTCACAATCCGCTGCTGCAATAAATCTTGTCATGGGTGGCCCCAGAGCGCATACATTTAGTCCGAACCGCAGCTCTGCAATCAGGCAGCCATTATGAGCATGCACAACTGCGCCCCACTGGATAACTTACTTTTAAGGAGCCCAATTATTCTCTCCACAACGTCATTGGCCTGTGGGTGATAAATCAAACACATCCGATGCTTGATGCCAAGTAGTGCTGTAACGTGTTGTAATAACGCATTAAAGAAATGTGTGCCGTTGTTTGACCTTAAAATCTCGCACACACCCCATCGCAGAATATTTCCTGCACTAAAAACCTTGCAGCACATTTGGCATTCGGGTGTGCACACGGCCCTGCTTGCACCCACCTAGAGAAAGGACAGAGCACCACAATGAGGTACCTAGATCCATTACAATGCTCACCCATATCAGTGTAATCTATGTGTAATTCACAGAACGGCCCAGTAGGGCAGGGCAAGGTGCCCCGTAATGTCCGTAGTGTCATCCCTTTACCGAAACTTTGACATGTAGCACAATGTATGATAATTTCTGTAATGCTTTGCTGGATGTTTGGTATGAACAAGTCTTCCTGTATGTCTGCGGCTATGTGCTGCTTCAAACTGTGGGATGGATAATGTAACTGTTTGAAGACTACTGCTAACAGCTCCTGGGGCATCAGTGTCTTTCCAGAGGTCTCTTGCCTCCATAACAGATCTGTTGGGGATTGCTTTCAACCTCTCCATAACCACACCTCTTTCTCCCTTTCACATGCCCTTCCTTGTAGCTCGATAATCTGGGACATAGGTAATGCTGTTTAAGGGGCTGGACGTTCGCTTATGGGCAGGGCAGTCACAACGTACTCAGTGAGTATTTCATTTGGCAGATACTCCACTATTTGGCCGCCGCATTGGCGTCTGCATTCCCCATTGATATTTCGTCTCTCCCGTTCGTGTGGACACCGCACTCAATGACCGCCACAGACGATGGCTGTGATAATGCTTCAATCAGCATTTCTAACAGTGCTGCATGTTGCACTGGGGAGCCACCTGCCCTCCGAAACCCCCTCCTTTTCCAGGGCGATAGACTGGCGTGTACCGTTGTCTTTTACATCAAGTCAATATATATTGTGACATGGCACCCTTGTGACACTCTGTGCTTCGATGAGCACCACAAGTTCTGACGCTTGTGCAGAATAATGCAGAGGCAACATTTTCATGACCACTGCCTTGTACTCCCCTTCCTCAAGTCGTACCACTGCTGACCCTGTCCATCTTTTCCCACCCTCCTGATCAATTGTGGACTACCTGTCAACAAAGAGTATCTCAACCTCTTGCCAATGCACAGTCCCTTGCCTTGGGAGTGTCATCCTCCTCCCCCTCGGATATGGCACAGCCATGCGTCATCAAGTCCTCTGTAGTAGGCATGTCTGTTAAAAAGGTGGCAGCATTCACTGTTTTACACCTAACCACATGAATATGGGCTTTAGAAATGATGATCTCATATGCCGACAACCTTTGCGTAGTCAGGGTAGATAATGACCTTTCTAGAATGGAAAACAAAGAATGTTCCACATACAACGTGACTAAACACCCCATTACGATTGTAGAACTTTTCTCTATCACAAAAACAGCAGCTGATAAAGCATGTTGGCACGCGAATCGTCCTTGCATCACTGCATCCAAGTGCTGCTATAATAGGCCAATGGCCTACGGCCCATAGTGCTTTTCTGCGTCAAAACCCCTGTCATGAGCTGGCCATCTGAATGTGAAAACAAATAAAATTCTTGTGTATAATCTGGGGTGGCAAGTACGGGTGCCAAACAAATCACTTTTTCTTTTAAGATTGGTTTTATTGACATTTTGAACAATAACTGTCTCCTTCCCAACCAACCTCCCTCCTCCACACTCCCGGATCCCCCCGATCCCATCCCTGGATCACAATAAAGTATATGTTCTGAGGGTAATTTTCTGGGTACAATGAATCGTATCTTATAGTATGTCCAGCAATCTTAATCTATGAGGGCACCATTGCTCGCAATAGTCGTTGTGTAGGAATTTGAAGACCGAGGGCCTCATTACGAGTTTGGAGGTAGTCATGGTGCTATTAGCACCATGGCTGCCTCCAAAGTCGTGTCCGGGTAGTCGGAATGGGGACTTACTGGGTCATTCCACCCTTGGAGGACCCGGTAAGTCCCCATTCTGAAAACCATTCCCCATTCCCATTCGAGCCCCATAGGGCTCAATGGGAATGGGGAAGGTGAAGGAGCTAATAACAGGCCCGAAAATAGTGGGCCCATTATTAGCTCCCTGATGCCTTAGCGGCTCCTGCTAAGGGCGGCTGGTAAAACCAGCCGGCCTTAGTGGGGCCCGCTAAAGGACCTCAGAATGCGGCGGTAGGGGGTTAATGGCACCAGCAACCTTACCGGTGCCGTTAACCCCTTACCGCCAGCCTCGTCATGAGGCCCCAAGTCCCACTCGGTTTCGAATTTAGCATAGTGTCCTTGAATGGTGTGGGTTACCCATTCCCAGTGAGGTATAGTGCCATATTTTATTTATCCATTCCTGTTCGTTGGGGATTGTGGTTTGCTTCCACTTTTGCGCAATTAAAGAGAGAGCAGCCACACTTAGAACCATATACGCTTTCCTCTGTGTCTTGGTCGGCAGTGTGTCCAATACATCGCTCAGGCCCAACATAGCTCCTCCATATTCTCTCTGTACTTGGGGACCACAGATGTCTCATTTCTTTATTGACCACTTCCCAGAAGGGATTTAAAACGTGACATGACCACCATATGTAGAGCCATGTGCCCACTTCAACTCAGTGGTACATTTTGTGCAGCTTCTCGGGGGTTAAGTGCCACTGCACTAGAATCCTGGTGCACATTTCCCTGATCTGCATCCCTCTCATTAATTTGGGGATTTACTGCTACACTTCCCAACATTGTTCTTCGGAGATCAGGAGCGTCAGCGCGTCAGCCCATTCTCTCATATAGGGCCACTGGGGCTGAGTCGTTGTCGGGGTAAACAACTTGTAGAGTTTGCCAATTACTTGCCTGTCACCAGTGTTTGTTAGTAAGTACCTTTCTAGCGGGGTAAAGTCTCTGGCAGTGGATTTTTTCATGACTTGAGAGGGGAGCCAATGTCTCAGTTGAGCGTAATGGCACCTGTCTTCCTCCCTCAGCCACATGGATTGCTTGCATAGTTGAAATTATTTAACCTTTTGTCCCTCCATCATGTTCCTTGCGTGGGTGTCTCCTGCTTCGTCCCATCTAGCAAATGCTCTTTTTCCCAACCCTGGGGTGAACTGTGGATTCCGAAATAGGGGAGTAAACAGTGATGGGTAGGACGTAATCTCCGCCTCTTTGACCATAGCATCCCATGTATTTCCCACCAGGGCTGTTATTCTGCTTTTGTACACGTTGGGGGGTCCTATGAGCTCTGGGATACCACAGGACCTCATCCATGGGCCTGCCCACTACTGCCCTATCTATCCTACGCCAGATACTCTCTGGGTTCCCAATAAACCAATCTCGGATTACCCTCTGCCCGGTAATACATCATAAAGTTCAGGGTGCCCATTCCCCAATCCCCCGTGGGGGTGATCATGACTTTCCATGCCACCCTCGGTCCTCTCCCCTGCCAAATGTAGTTCCGCACGAGTTCATTCAGAGCTTTGAAGAAGTTTTTAGGAACCGTCAAGGAGAGAGCCTGGCAGCAATAGAGTGCTCTGGGGAGGATTATATTGATGACACTGATGCGGCCCATCCAAGATATGTTAAGGAGCCACCTTTTGCCCAGTCACGTCTTAAATGTTTCCAGCAGCTGAGGATAATTAGCTTGGTACATATCCTATAGGGAGGGGGTTAATTTCACTCCCAGGTAGCGGAGGGATCCCACTGCATGTGCAAATTAGCTTGTGTCTAGGGGTTCTGGGGACTTGTCTCCCTGTAATTTCATTATTTCACACTTTTGGGTGTTGGTCCAGGCCCGCCACTCTGCCAAATTCCATCAGGAGCGCTGTCAGTTTTGGGAGGGAGGTGTCCATGTCTGTGATCCCTTTGATTCCCATCTCCTGTCTGATTCTAGCCAGGAATGGCTCGAGAAAGATTGCATATAGGACTGGTGACATAGGGCAATCCTGTTTAGTTCCCCTTGAGATCACCATTGGTTGAGAGAGGTACCCATTGATAGCTAACCTGATCAGCAGTGATCTGTAATTGCCTTCGACCAGGTGAAGGAAGGCCGGGCCGAACCCCATTGCTTCCAATGGAAAGCAATGGGGTTCGGCCCGGCCTTCTTGGCGTCTAGTGCTAAGACCCACACCATCAGGCCTGCACAGTTTGATTTCTCTATTAGGTGGGATATTCGCCTGATGTTATTGAACGTTTCTCTCCCCATGATGAAGCCCACCAGGTCCAGGATTACTTTGTCCATTGTAGTTGTTTAGATTTTTGTGAAGATTTTGGCATCAAGGTTTATTAGGGCGATTGGGCTATAAGGCGATAAGAGCTGCAAAGGGTGGCATTCTTATTAGGCTTAGGGAAGAGGACTATTTTGACTTCCTCCATGGACTGGGAGATGCGGCCCGTGTCCGAAAAGGAGTTGAACATGGATGTCAGTAGGTGGACTAGTGTCGACTGAACTGCCTTGTAGAACATGGAAGGGTACCCATCCGGGCCAGAGGCTTTATTTGGCGATAGCGATCAAATCATCGCCCAAACCTCATCTTCTGTATTCCCTCCCTGCAGAGCTTCTCGCTGGCTCTGGCCCAGTCTTTTTAGGTGGCCGGATCCTAGAAAGGTCTTTTGGAGTTCACGGTCATGCTTTTCGGTGGTATACAGGGTGGTGTAAAACTGTGTGAATGCCTGCAGGATCTCAGTTGTTTGGGTGGTTACCTGTCCCCCCATCTTTTTGATGCGGCGAATCACGCCCTACGCTTCCTTTTTTTGACCTGCCTGAACAAGAGCCTGCCCGTTTTGTTAGTCTGGAGGGAGTTTTTCTGCCTCAGATAGAGCAGTGACTTTTCTACCTGCTTTGTTAGCAAGACGCTGATTTGCCCTTTAAGGTGCCTATACTCTTTCCTGATCGCTACCCCTTTGACAGTTTGCAAGGATACACCCGGTCTCCATCACCAGGCCAACCAGATCACCCTACACCAACATGCTCTCAGTGCCTCTAGTAAAAAAAGTAAAAGCGGGCGGATCCAGCTTTCCTTACCTTGCGCCCTCGCACTGGAATGCCCTACCACACACTATCCGTGGAGAGGCCTCCCTCACCACCTTCCGCAAAACGCTGAAGACTACCCTGTTCACATAAGGCTAGACATACTAGCACGATTACCCCATGTATATTGTATCATATGATCAAAAGCAATATCTGTAACAACAGTATGTCATCCTGCAACATTTACAATTTGTCAACAACCGCTATCTTACCTGTACCATGTAACTAAGTCATTGTAAGTAACAGCGCCTCAATGCCCCTGGGCTGCTTGTGCGCTATATAAATGTAAATAAAGAAATAAATTAAAAAAAATTCTCTCCATTACCCTTTTAAACACCTTTCTAAGTCCGTCTGGTTCCTATTTGGCTCGCGCTGCCTGTTTAGCTATGAGCACCCCCCACATGGTTGCCTTGATGGCGTCCCACACCACCGCTTCTTGCACCTCCAGGGTCTTGTTTTCCATGTAGAAATTGCGGATAACTTTGCATAGTTCGTCACATATTACCGTGTTTCTGAGCAAGTGGCAGGGAAACTGCCATTTCAGAAGACCCGACCCCCACCCCACTTATCCCATTTGATTTCTAGTTGCAATGGGGCATGGTCGGATAGGCCCCACATCTATGCTATGCCCTTGAGCGAGTAGTGACACCAATACCCAGATGTAATCTTGAGAAATTTCTGTGTACGTGGAAGTAGTAAGTGTACCCCTTGGCATCTCCCTTTAGTTCATGCCATGTGTCTGCTATAGCCAGTCTGTGCATCCTAGCCTATAGCCCATTAGATGGACCACTAGATGTGGGAGACCTATCCGTGCTTCTGTCTTTGCTCGGGTGCCACGCTAGATTAAAGTCCCATGTGAGTATCAACTGGCCCCTTGTGAATTGGTCTAATTTCTCCATCACTCCCCTCAAATATCCATCATGCCCAGAGTTAGGGGCATACACTGTGGCTATTGTGAGGTGTTTTCCTTCCCATTGTAATTGGACAAAGAGAAACCTACCCTCCTCATCGGCTTTTGTGTCAGTTATTTGGACATTTGGAAGGTGTCTGAATGCAATGAGGACCCCTCTCACCTTGTTCTTGTCGTTGGCCTGCAGGTCCTGGGGTTACCCTCTCAGCTTCAGTCTATGCTTGCCTTGAGAGCGGATGTGGGTCTCTTGGAGAGTCACAATTTCTGGTTTATCGTACTGGAGAAGGTTCTCCAGTTTCCGTCTCTTGGCCGCTGTATTTAGTCTTCTAATGTTGAGTGTAAGAATTTGGATTCCTTTGCTACTACCCATACCTCAATCTGCCCTGATTGCAGTCAAGTTACTGTGATCCCTTTGCCCCCTAACCCTCTCCCACACCTCCCCCTGATCCCCCTGAGGCTAAACTCGGCATAACTTCCCCCGGGCGTAACATCGTCCTGAGTTGTCGGGTCTCGTTCCATTCCCAGAGATTAAACATGCAGGGAGAGCCATCCCCTCACACCCCATCCCGCCCTCCGCTTCCAAGAAACAGCACTGCCCCTCCTCCCCCACCTCCCCGGATGGCTCTCTCTGGGCTGGTGCTCCCCTCAAGTCTCCTCGGGGTCAGGCTGTTGCCTGGTGATCCCACCTGGACCTTTTTGAAAGGAGTGACTGTTTAGCCTGGGGACTTGGATCGTTGCCCCCCCTGGACTCTGCAGATGCCTGGCCTTCGTGGTCCGTTCTCCTGCCTTGTCCTCTAGCCGGGTCCCCCTCTTCTTCGATGTTCAAGATCTTGAGGCCCTCCTCCAGCGTTGTGATGCGGTGCTGGCGCCCTTCCCACCTGAAAACAAACCCCAAGGGAAATTTCCACTTGTACCTTGTCTGGGCTTCCGTAAGGGCTTTGGTCACCAGACCCCTTTGCCTCCTCTTAGCAAGTGTAGTTTGGGCCAAGTCCTGATCTAGCTCTATAGCAGTGCCATTCACCTTTATCATGGAAGCTTTCCTCGCCGCTTGTAGTATCTGTCCCTTTTGGCCGTATTGCTGCAGAGCTATCACCACCCCTCTTGGCCTGGCCCCAGGTTCTTCTCGGAGGGGGCCCATGTGGTAGATTCGATCGATATGGATTTCTCTCCCAGCCTCTATGTCCAGAAGTTCTTTAAACACGTGCTGCATTGTTTCCCTGAGGTCAGTGTTGCTCACGCTCTCGGGTAGCCCCTTCACCCTGATATTCAACCTCCTCGAGCGGTTCTCTAAATCCTCTGCTTGGAGTTCTAGGTTGTGTATTGCTGCTCCGCCAGTGCGTCTATCTTTCGGGTGTACTCTGTGAGCTCTTGGATGGCATTCTCATTTGTGTCGACCCTGTCGCCCAGTTCCGCAATGTCGTTTTTGATTTCTTGCAGGGATTGGGCGAGTTCTGTGCATATTAAGCTTAATTGTGTCTGTAGGGTAGTAGTCATCTGGTAATTGAAAGCTTTGAAGCACTGCTGCAGCGCCTAGCTTGTGACTTCTTGTCCTTGAGGTAGGGTTGGGGGTTCCCCCGGTACCTGCTTCTCTGTCCCTGCCATATCTTCCTCTTACAGGGTTTCCCCCTCTTTTCTCCAGAGCTTTTGGAGGGACCTTCCTGCTTTTTGAGTTTTTGGGTCCTGGGGTGCCCTCTTTAGTCTCTTTGAGTTTGTTGCGCGACATCTTCTGGTGCGTCAAACTCCTGGTTATGCCTTTAGGCAGGGGCTTCTCCCCCATTCTTTAGGTTGCTCCTTCCCACTTGGCGCTGGTCGGATGTGCTGTATGGGGGGGGTGCCCGTCTCACCCTTCTGGGGGGCGAGGATATCAGTTTTCCCTTTGTGTTCTGGGTTGGCTGCTCCCAGGAGGATGTACAGTGGATGCCACAGGCGGGCACAGTCTCGGTTCCCACCAGCGGGGGATTCCCTTGGCCTCTTTGTAGGATGTGCTTTGTGCTCCTCCTCTCTTGGACTCGCCTGCCTGCTCCTGCTCCCCTGGTGGTACTTTGCTTGTGCCCTGGCTGGGAGCGTCTTTTTGGGATGGGTGGGCAGAGGAGAGAAGCAGTGTCTTGCTGATAAGGGTGGTGGTAGGGTCAGGGGCCTCTCCCGCCCCCCATGCCCTTCTTGGAGCATAGCTCTGGGGGGTACCAACGGGGAGTAAGCACTGGTCTTTAGACTACTGCTGACCGTCTCTGCAAGCTGGGTGCAGTTGTTTCCCACTAATTGTAGAAATCCCAGCTAGTTGTGTGCCCCGTGGGGTCGTTGCTTTGCTGGATCAGAGTGCGCTTGGATGAGTTTGCTGATGGGAGTTCCCCACACTGGGAGAGTTCATTTATGCGGGGACTGCAGCTCCCTGGGGGCCTTCGTGTCAGCTGGGCAGAGGTTTCTGGATCCCTTCCTCACGGCTGTCTAAACACTATGCTGTGTGCTTAGGGGGCCCTTAGCCTTTTGTGGGGTGTCCCATTGGCGGGGGCCGTGCCCCTCGCGGGGCTGGAGTTTGCTGTGGGGGCCGGGGCATAGGCATTGGGTTTGCAGTATGTTCGCCGCCCCCCCTCCTTACTTGTGCTGCCGGGTTCCAGTACGCTTGCTCCTTTTACTCCGCTGATGGGACACCCGGCGTGGCACGCATCTGCCGGTCCCGGCAGTGCTCTGGCACAGCCACTCCGATTCCCCTTCAGTCGCACTGCTGAGGGTCCGTTACGGCACCTTGTCCTCCCCTGCCTTTGAGATTTGGCGGGTGGGCAGCCACCCCGGTAACTCGAGTGGCATGAGCAGGGTAGGGGGAGTTCCGTTCAATTCCGCTTCTCTTCCCGCACTTCTTCAGCCACGGGTCTCTGCACCGCAGTGGTCACTGCTGGTGGATCTGGGCCCGCTAGGTCTGCCCCCTCCTGTTACGGCACTCCGTTTACAGTTCCTTTTAGCTCTGGTTGTTTCCGGGCTATTTATGCTGTATTTTTTGCTTTTAGGTCCTAGGCTGGTGTTGCTTATTGCTCCTTTTTAGAGCCGCCAGGCAGGAGCACGCTCCTCACGGTGAGACGGTCATGGCAGCCATCTTGGAAGTCCTAATCACTTCTTTTTAGTCGTCAAACTGTCTGATCATTTCAGCTGTCCACTGTAACGTATGGTCCTTTGTCTTTTGTGCTTCCCTAAAGGGCCTGTAGAAGTGGTCTCGTGTATGCTGCGTAATCTAGAATCCAGGCCCTACAGTAATTTCACAGGCCCAGAAACTTCTGCATCTCTTTTTCTGAGGCGTGTCTGGGGTGGTGCGTACGGACGCTGCCCTATCGGGTAGTATTCTCTTACTAGTCGCCAATATGTATTGCCCCAAATAGATTACTTCCTGTTGGCCATACTGCAATTTGGCCTTGGCGACCTTTAACCCGCTATAGGCCAGCAATTGTAGGAATGCAATGGAGTCCCTTCGGCAGTGCCGTTCACTGTCACTACACACTAACAGATCATCCACATACTTGATAATCGTGCTAGGCACCTGAATATTCCCAAGATCTGCATGCAGTATTCTGTTAAATATGCTCGGGCTCTCGCAGTACCCCTGAGGTAATCTAGTGTGTTCAAACCGCATCTGGCCCTGTGTAAATTCTGTGAGGTACCTCGACTCTGGATGGAGTGGAATCGAGAAGAATGCATTTTTCAAATCCACGACAGTAAAATATGTAGTTTCTTTGGGGATGCTGCATAAAATTGTCACAGGATTCGGAACGACTGGAAATTCTTTCTGCACCACGTCATTTAGGGGGCACAAGACCTGAATCGCTCTCCAATTGCCCATGTTGATTTTTTAACAGGGTATATTTTGCGTGTTACACAGGAACGTAGATGGCACAATAATCCCCTCGTTTAGTAGGGCCTGTGTTGTTTTTCTAATACCGTCCTCCATCTCTTTTGATAGTGGATATTGTTTTACCCTCGGCAGCACAGCACTGGGCGGTACTGTTGTACGCACAGGTGTTACATCCTTCACTAATCCTACATCATGTGGATTTGTAGGCCACAACTGTGAAGGCACGTGTGCATCGAAAAATGGAGATGGAGTTAATGCTGCCATTAAGGGACACTGAACTCTTTGGTACTGTATCATTATGTCACATGGGATACATACCTCTAGGATTATTTCCTCCTCTTTGTCGTTATTTTAAAAGCATTTGTCATCTGTCATCTCCTTTAGCTGCACTATTGGATCTACACAGAGCACTGTACGCCACTCACATCCGTCCCTGTCCATTCCCAATAGGACAACCCTCTTGTCTGGCACCAACAACCCCTGTAAATCCAGTGATAAAGTTCCTGGCACCACCTCAGGTGATACCGGTGGGCGAAAGATTACATCAGTGGGCACTGGCCAACAATGTTTGGCAATCTGGGGCACCACCTCCACAAGCACCGTAATACCATAAATGAACATGTCCGGCTCTACGGGAATCCCGCAGACTACCACCCTCCTTGTCATTGTGTGTATTATCAGCATTGCCCTTACAGTGCACATCCCAGGCGTGGAGTAGATTACCCCATGATCTGTAAAGGATGTAGTCATGTTTAACTTGCTGAGCAGGTCCCTACCCAGTAAATTGACGGGGGAACTCTTGGAATATAGTAAGGGCGCACTTACTACCTTCCCTCGCACCTTTACGTCTAACTCCTCAGTGTATGGAACCTTGGAAATAGCCCCAGGGAATCCCTGCGTGTCAAGATATGTTCCTGATAGTGGGAAGTTTCTTTCCATGATACATGATTTAGTTGCACCTGAATCCACCATGAATATGAACTGCTTGTTTCCTATTTCCGCCCCCACCAAAGGTTCCTCTTCAGGTTGGAGGGTCATCGACAAGACCCGACACAGGAGTGCTCTCTGTGGGCTGTCCTAGTCAGGGTGTGTGTTAGTTCCAGGGAACGAGAAGGGGCTACCTCCTAACACTGCTGCTCCACCAAAGGGAGCAGCAGCCCCACCTGGTACCCTGTTCACCGGGGCAGCACCACCATGCTGTTATGGCAGGTGCTGAGCTTGTGTGTCCGATGCTTGGAGCTACTGATTATAGGTTTGGCATTGCACCAGTGGATACACTTGATTCTGATATCCTTGACCCTGTTATGGGTACCCTAGCCCTTGGGGCCATTGGCCCTGTTGCTGCAGCCCATAATTATACCCCAGTGCAGACCTAATCCTGCCTTCCCTTGCAGAATGCCTCCCCCTAAACAATTCCAACATTGAGACTGTCCAAACCCACCTCTCCTGGGTACAAACCCTCCTCCTCTTGCGCCGCGAAATCCCCTTCTTTCTCACTGCGGCCCCCCTTGCTGCCACGGTAGGCCAGGGTACTGTTGCCTCCACCCCATTGTCCTCCTTCAGCCCAGGGCGTGGCAATAGTGGCACTCACAACTGGCTGGGTACTCTCTGTTCCTTCCACCTGTACTGGCGTCGATACAGGCACCCGAACTGCTACCTTTGCCAATTTTTCCTCCACCAATTTCACTTCATCCCCCTGACACCTTAGGACTTTCCCTCTCTCGCTCCTTAATCCTTTTACAATGATGCACTATTATGCTGTGTACTTCGCCTCAATACCCAAAATCCTATCCAACGCCTTCCGCACTTCCTTCGGCATGCTCGGGTTTACAATCAAATAGAAGAATGGTATTGATTGATCCCATGGCCCTCCCGTCTCAGCTCTCCACTTCTCTTGCATTTCAATAATAAATCTAGCTGGGTCCTCAACATCCCCCATAGTATACTGCATCAATGACTGTAAATCAAGGATATCTGAGAAGGCCCTCCATAGTGCGTCCCATACCATTGCCCTAACTCTATTAAATGGGGCTCCATCATGTGCATCGTCCCCCCGTGTTACTCCCGGGTATCCGGCCTTAAGCCTCACGTCCCCAGCCTGGGTCCCAATTACAGCAACCAGCAGGCTCTTAAGATCCTCTATCGCCAGGGGCACCCTTGCTGTTTGCTTTTCGAAATGTGTATATCCACTAGTTTGCCCCTGCTGTAAGCTGCGGGAGTGCCTTAATTAAATTATTCATATCCATTTGGGGCCAGGGCACATACTGTGTCCTCCCAGACCCATTATGTATGATGGGCATCTGCATCTTTGCCCTACTTCCCACACCCTTCTTCATAAATCCTCTTTTTACCAGTGCCATCCGGTGGGCCTTGTTCCTGAACCTGCCCCCCCACCCAGAGACCTTCTACTTAGGGGTTATTCTCAGCTGCCTCTTCACCACTCCCTTCTCCGTCACTCTGATTCTCAGTAAACATATCAGCATCCTCTTCCTCTACATTTTCTCCCAACATTGTATTCTCCTCTCCCGGGAGGATCCACCCCCCAGGCTTCTTTCTTTCTCAATACCTACACGTCTTAGAACCTTCAGTGTCCATTCTAACCAGCACTTCCCTTGATTTCCATTCTCCGTATCCTTCTCTTGATGCACCTATATCCTTTGCTGTTCCGCAATGCCAGTACTTCAGGCAGGTGGGTATATGGAGGTGGGAGAGCGGTAGCCTATGGTGTTACTGGTGCTGCAGGTGACCTTACCGCAGCAGAAGGGGTCCTTATCGCAGCGGGGACATAGCTTGGATTAGTATAACCTTCTGCAGCATATGTTGTCAAGGGATATAATCCCCCACGCTCCCTTGGAACCCCAACCTCTCCTTCTCCCTTTATGCACTTCCCATCTTTCTGTCTCTGCGCCTCTACTCTGTTCCCTTGATCTTCTGCATCTTCAAACATACGCCAGAGATCTAGAATTTCTTTTCTATCCTGTAGCTGCTTCCCCTTACATTTTGCTACTAAAAATGTGGACAGTGATCCAGACTGCTCTTGTTGTGTGGCATCCTCCCCCCTCTGGTCTCCGCGATCCACTGCTTAAATTATTTTCCCCCTGTCACGATACAGCGGCATGGCCTTATCCATATGTTCTATTGGTCTCCACCCCCCCACGCTAGTGGTGTCCATCTCTTACTGACCCCACAAAGTCCTGCAAATGCACAGCACACGCTGCCGTTTGCTTGTGACAACAAAAAACAAAAAAAAATCAACCCCCACCCTTCTCCATCAGCCTTCCTTGTGCAAACTCCACAAAATCGTCCAACACCACACGCGACGCATACAATAACTGACCCTTCTAGGGCCTGTGGTTCACACAAAACAACACGAACACAATAGATTAAAAGGAGCAGCTCCCTGACTTAATCTTTGCATTATCTTATAATGCCTTCCTTTATAATGCTTTATTGAAACACTCCATTCATAGTACGAATTTTAACAAAAAACCCTCATCCACGTCAAATCGAGGACCTCGCGCTCCACGTGCTCACACCTTTCACACTTTCCCATGTATCTGTCCCCTACTTATTATCGCTTACAAGAATCTACTAACATGTGCGTGCTCACCCGAACTCCTCCGTCACGGGGTTCCAATACCGGCCTGCACTCTCCTCAGCGCTGCGCGCCGCTTCAAAGATCAGTGAAGACTTTTCTTAAAATGGCCCTTTCTAAACCACTCAGAACACATGTTTTCTTTGGGCCGGTGGCTGCAGGTCAGCGCCGCTCCTTCTGGAGAAGCGGCCTGGAAGCCTCTGCAGGTACAGGGGGTGCTGGGATGATGTCGGGGCACCACACCAATTAAAGGCACGCCCCTAGACGGTCACACCAGAGAGAATACAACCCGCTAGGGAAGAAAGGCCCAAATCGATCTTGTAAGGATAGCAAGTTTTAATCTCACCCGCAGTTGACAGCAACAGCAAAAAACTCTGCTGCTAAGAACGTTCTGCCAAAGAAAGGTACAAGCAGAAACTTTTAAAGGTCCACAGCGTCATAATGAATCGACAACATACAGTTAAAACCTGCGCGGCTGATTGAATGGACCCTATACATATACCACCTTTATCCATAAGGGATGCCAGTCTATTGGTCCCAGCCCAGTCCATCCGTCTTCCATCACGTGAGTGCTGCGGGGCTCATCTTTTTCTCATGTCGTAGGTCAGAAAACAAATAAACTATACTCCAACTATACAGTTTGTTTTATCACTCATACTATGCCCTTGGCAGGCCATAAGACGGACACAAAGGAGGTTCTTGAGCACTCTAACCTTCACACACACATTTCACTCACTGCCCTATATGCCATCTGGCTCCAAGGTCTCCACCCTCGTTTTGAACTATGATTTATCCCTCCCAGCGCCTCGCAATACAAATCACACGATTGCCGCTTCAATGATATGCCCTATCCATCCTCTTTGAACATTTCAGGACTGGTTACTTTGGGGTTGGTGGTCAAAGGGCACATGGTGCCATGGAATTCGGGGATCTTAGGGATTAGTCAGTTATATGGGCTATAACTCGTGGTCACCTGGGAATGGGCCGTGTCATGCTTTGGCCAGTGGGAGATAACATGCACACCAGGCACCGGAGTCTGATCGCGGCCTTGTAGGGCACATTCCTCTTGGGTGAAAACACATCTTTGCAACACTTTTGGAACAATGAATAGAAGTTGTGGCAGTTGGAGGCGTGAGCTGTCCTTATGGGAGCTTGGGCATGACTGGTCCATAACAGTGCCTCGAAAGCATCTCACTTCACTTTAAAGCACCTGGTGGCCAGGGAAGCTGTCCCCTTACTAACATATCTCAAGTCCAAGATGAGTCTCAGTCCTCCGTCCTTCTTGGGGATCAGGAAATATGAAGAATAGCATCCTTTGACCCTCTCCATTACAGGTGCTGGCTCTATAGCACCTTTCTCAAGCAGCGTCAACATTTCCAGCACAAGGAACGGATCTGGAACCTTTAACGAATGGCTTCCCGGTGGATGATGCTGAGGTCTCTGAATGTAGGGGAGGCAGTAACCTTGGGCTATGGTCTCTAATGCCCAAGCATCTGAAGTAATACCCTGACATTCTTTCAGATGCTGCGTCCCACTGGGGTGACATGAGACAAGACCTCAGAGAGGTTTTGAGGCGGCTGAAGCAGTACTGATGGTAAAGATGCTGCTGCTTGGGCGGTCTTTGCACCTCTCCCTCGTCCGCCACGCAGGAATCATCTTTGGCCTCTTTGACCAGCCATTCCTCTCGCTTTCCGACTGTAGTAGCGAAAGGATCTACCCCTCCAAGGAGGTCCACTGGGGTGAAAAGTATGAGGCTGCCTGATGGTGGCACCTAAAGACTTGGCGGTCGCCTTTGAGGTCTGTAGCTTCTCAAGGCTTTCGTCAGCCTTATTCTCAAAAAGAGGAGACCTGTCAAAGGGCATATTAAGGGGTCTAGATTGCACGTCCGGTGCAAATTCTGACTTCCTTAACCAATCAAACCTCCCTGTAATGATAGGTTATTTAGGTTATTTATAACTATCCCTATCACGGTGCTTGCCGCCATGGCTCTGCTGATACTGTCAGCAGAATCCAAACCTGACTGAAGAGACTCACACATGGCCTCTTTGCCATCTTTTACAATGGCCAAGAAGCCGTCTCTTTCTTCCCCTTCGGGAATATGCTCAGCCGCACTGGATATGCAGTCCCATAGGGTGTGGGTGAATTTCGCAAGGGCACAGGTAGAGTTGGCCGATTTGAGAGCCATGCTTCCAGCAGAAAAGACTTTCCTTGACCAGGCGTCTATACATTTATCATCCTGATCTGGAGGGATGGTCGTATAGGCAGCCTGCTTGGAGGTAGCAGTTGCTGCCTGCACCACCAGACTTTCTGGGGTAGGATGTTTTGAGGAGTAGCTTTTTTTGGTCAAATTTGTATTGACTGCCGGACTTGATTCTGGTGCTTTCCAATTTGCAATTACTCTCTTTTGTAGAGTGACATGAAAGGGTAGGATAGGATCCCTTTGAGGACCTTTGTCCAGGATATCCGCAAGGTCATCCTGATTGAATGGGAGGGCAGGCCTGCTCCATCCCAGGTAAACAATGATCTTGGTCATTAATTGTCTGTAAAACGCATCTGTGTGTTCATCTGGTTCGGGCTAACCAAAATCCACTCCACTGGCAGGCTTTATATTTTCACACAGGTCCTGCAACCTAGATTCTTCTGATATGAAGCTATCAGGGACATTAGGAGTGCCATATTGCAATCCAAAAGGTGGATCATTGTCATCAGAAGGTTCATTGTCCTCATAAATGGATGTGAATGACTTAAAGAAATCCTTCCTAGGCAAAGGTGTGAAGGTTTTCTGAATTACTGGCAAAGGTGTCAATGGCTTCAATGGTTTCGAGCCAGATGCTAATGGAGTCGTTGATGAAGACACCTTGGTTGTCGATGGCACCAATGGCGTTGATGACTGACGTGGACTTGTCCATGTACTTAGTCTGTGACGGACTTCGATGTCTTGAAGGATTCTTCGATGAGTTTTCATTGTGTCGAGGCCTTGACGGCTCTCTATGAAAATCAGGCCTTCATCTCCGGCTTGAAGGCATGCAGGATTTGGCTCAAGCCCTTCCATTACCGGCTTTAGAAGGCACAGTAGGAGCATGACCTACTTCCTTCGAGGGTTTCTGTCTCTCGAACATCTTTAGCATTTCCTGTCTGAATGCTTCCCATTCAGCCAAGCAGAGGCATAAGTGGGGCAAGATATAGTCCTCTCTGGGGAGGAGTCGGACGAGGAGGACGAATTAGGGGATTTATGATGCCTTTTCTTCGACATCCTCGATTACGACAAGGAGTGGTGAGAGCCACTTTGTGACCTGGACCTTTTGGACTTCTTCAGTCGAGCAGAGTCGCCCCTCGATTCGCCGGAAAAATATTTTTTCGACAGGGTAATTGAAGGGGATTTTTTTAGGGAGTCTACCTACCACCAATTTCCCTTTATGCTCTTTCAGAGCTTTTGTGGTCATCGACTCACAGTTCTGACAGGCCGAGGTCTTGTGCTCCACACCGAGACACCACAAGCACACTCAATGTGGGTCCGTCAGCAAAATCTTATTGTCACAGTCTTGGCATTTTTTAAAACACCGGTCTTCGGGGGTTGTCGCAGCCGAAGACAGACATTTTTTTTTTAAACTATTTTTATTTTATTTTTTATCAACACACCAAACATTGCAATAATTAAGTCAAATTCAGCAGCAAAACATTTACAAAGTGCACTCCTTAGTCCCACTCCCACCCACCCCCTTAACTTGAGCCAATGTGTCTATGTCATCAGCCTGCGCTTCGACCGGCAGGCCTATCGTTATCTTATTATCCGTATCATCATCACTGTGATCGGGCGGGGGGCAGCCCACCATAGTTGCCCCCAACTGCCTCCATTCTATTAGGGGTCCTACCTCTTCCTCCCCTCCCCTACAGACCACATCAAACCAAGCAGCCGTTTCTGCCTCTGCCCATTTCATGAGGTCCGCCCATCACAACTCCATCCTTGGCCTCTGAGCAGCCTTCCAGCACATCGCAATCCTCCGTTTTGCAAGGATGTATGCCCGGTCTTTCATTTTGCTAATGTGCCTTAGATTGCGTGGCCTAGGGAAACCCCCCCCAGCATGCATGCCCAGGCCGATTCCACCTCCAGCGTGATGCCTTTTGTGGCCAAGCGTGTCTTCAGTTCAAACCAAAATCTTGCCACCTCCGGACAGGCCCAGAACATATGTAACATCCCGGCTTCCTCCTCCCCACACCTGGGGCATCTCTGAGTCGTCTGACCACCAAACCTGGCGATCTTCCTGGGGGTGAGATATGCTCTATGCGTGACATATAATTGGATCTGCTGGAGCCTTGCGTTCCGGGACACCTTTTTATGATATCTTTGGGCCCTATCCCAGAGCCCATCCGACATGGGCTTCCCCACATCTTCTTCCCAGAGTAGTCTCAATTGGAGCAATTCCCTCCCCACTTTAGATCCCAGCAGCTCATATATCCGGGATATCTCATGCCCAACCTCTGAAATGTCATATATGGTCTCCATGGCAGCATCCGGTTGTTCAGCTAGCACTACCGCCGGCCACTTATCTCGCACTCATTTAACCATTCGGGAATAGGTTATATACTGCCCCTTATGCACCCCGGTGTCTTCTATCAGTGTCTGGAATTCCAGTGCCTCCCCTTCTTGCCATATGTCTCCCAGGGTGGCCAGACCCATCAGTTCCCAGTACTTTCGGACCCCGTGTATCAATTGGGTGTCCTCTCTACAAAGCGCTACCAGTGGCACCTGCATAGAAAACAGGGCCGGGTATCCCACCATCTGCCATGCCCTGTGTCACATCTCCCAGCCAAGCACCAACAGCCTCGCCATCCTTAGAACCCTTTGCTTGGACAGCCATACTACTTACCTTAGGAAGAAGGGAGCCGGTTCCATGCATAACAGCCTGGCTTCAGCCGTCTCCTCCTCAGACAGCCACCTCGCCACATACTGCAGCTGTCCCACCAAATAATATATCTCAAAATTTGGCAGGTTAATTCCTCCCCTGTCACACGAATTCTGTAGGTTCCAGAGAGCCACCCTGTTCCTGGAGTTATGCCAAATAAAGCCCCTGCACAAACTGGAGACTAGCGAAAAAGCGCCTAGGGATCACATGCGGGATATTTACAAAGAAATCTAACAGTCTGGGCAAGACTACCATCTTAAGTAGAGCAGCTCTCCCCATCATGGCCAAGGGTAGTCTGGACCAAAATACCATGCTATTTATGATGCCTTCTAATGTCTTTTCCGTGTTATGTTTATGTTCTTCTCTCGCCGTATGGTATATATCAATCCCGAGATATCGGAACGACTTGGTGCGCCAGGGTATTGGTAATGTCGGCAAGCCCCTGGGTGGGACATACCTGTATCTCCCCAGGGGGAATATGCTGGATTTCTTGGGGTTAACCGCTATGCCGGAGAGAGCGGCGTACTGCTCCATTACTTCCAGAATGTATTGTATGTTCTCTTCTGGGAAGCACAGATAATAGTATATCGTCGGCATATAACGAGACAAGATGCGGTCCCCCTGCAGTACGGATCTCTATCTCCTCATACTGTTGTCTCAGATAGACGGCCAATGGTTCCAGCGCTAGTATATATAACATGGGCGACCAGGGGCAGCCCTGTCTAGTGCCCCAGCTAAGTTGCCATTTATCCGATATGGTAGCACCCATTTTAACCCTAGCAAATGGGGAGCTGTATAACATTTTAAGCCACCTAAGGTACCCTGGCCCCATTCCATAGCCTCCCAAAGTCACCAACAGCCAGAGCCATCTTACTGAATCGAAGGCCTTAACCGCGTCAAGCGAGACGATCGCCAGTTCACCGGGGTCCCCCTTTGTTTGATCTATCATATGATGCAGTCTTCTATGGTTATCCATTATGTTTCTGCCTGGGACGTAACCTGTTTGGTCAGGATGTATCAGTTTACCAATGACTCGCTTAAGCCTGTTTGCCAGCACTGTCGTAAGGATTTTGCTTTCTTGGTTGAGCATCGACAGGGGTCTGTATGACCCACAATCCGTGCTAGGCTTACCTGGTTTTAGGAGCGGAATGATCACCGCCTCTCGCAAGGACTCCGGCAACCCACCACACTCATACACCTCATTGAGCATAGCCAGCAACGGGGGGAGCAGCTCCTGCTTGAAGGTTTTGTAAAATTCACTAGGGAGCCCATCTGACCCCGGAGCCTTACAGGTGGGCAGGTGCTGAATCACTAGCTCCAGTTCTTCTATTGTAATAGGGGCGTCTAGGTCCGCCCGTTCCAAGTCATCCAAGGTGGGCAGGCCTATATCCTCCAGCGTTTCCAGGATTTTGTGGTCCCTCGATCCGCCAGGGTCCTCGTAGAGGCGTTTATAGTATCCCCGGAACTCATCATTCACTCCCTCCTGGGTATTCCAGATCAGGGCTCTCTCCCCCTTAATTTCCCTGATCACCTGCCGTGGCGCCTCACTCATATAGCCAGGCCAGCAACCTGCCCAGCTTGTCTCCTCCCACATGCGGTCTCTCCACATATTTCTTATAGCTTATTTTACATAGCCTATCCCAGAGTTCCCCACTAGCCTGTTGCAGCAGCCTCATCCTGACCCCCTCTTCACTAGAGATGCCTCCCCTGCACATGATGTCCTCCAACTCATCCTCCGTTCCCCGCAGTTCCCGCTCTATGTCCCCCTGGAGCCCTCTAGATTTCGAAATGGCAACCCCCCGCACTACCACTTTGAATGCCTCCCACACGGTTCCCATAGATCTAACACTGCCAGTATTGATCTCGACGTATTCCGTGATCGCCTCCCTTAAGTCCTCCCGGAATCCGGGGTTCTGCAGAGCCTCGGCTCTAAGCTTCCAATAGGAATCTGCACCCTAGGAGGCTGGTGTTGCCACTCCAGGACCAGGGGGGAATGATCCGAGAGCACCCTGGCCTTATATTCTGCGCTTCTCATCTCTTCAGCCATTCCTGTAGTGGTGAACACGTAGTCCAGCCTCGTGTACAGATCGTGTGGCGCTGCGTAGTGCGAGTATTGCCTATCAGCAGGGTGCAGTTGCCTCCAGACATCCACTAGATCGAAGTCTCTCAGAAGGGCCTGTAACACCCTTGCAGCCGGCGTGGATTTGTCTAGCTTGCTATCTGATCTGTCAACCTTAGGATTAAGCACACAATTAAAGTCTCCGCCCCACAGGATTACACCACCTAATAGGGGGCTAATCTTGCCATACAGAGTCCGAAGGTAAGCCGCTGTATCCTGATTGGGGGCATATAAGTTTATGATGCACACTTCCTGGTTTTCCAACATACCCCTCATAATGATCATCCTGTCTTCCGGGCCTCCCGTAGCTTGAAGCAGCTGAAATGGCACGTGCGGTGCCACCCAAGTGATAACACCTCTAGCGTAGGCCGAATATGTGGCTCCAGCCATGCACCCCTTCCACTTCCTTTTGACCACCTCCAATTTCTCCCTGGTGAGGTGGGTCTCCTGCAATAGTGTAACATCAGTCCTCATCCTCTTCAGGTACATCATCACCTTGTTACACTTCAAATAGCTGTTGAGGCCCCTGATGTTCCAGGTAGCCACTCTAAGGCACCCCGACGCCATGGATACAATGTTCCGCCCTCCATCTCCCCACTAACACCCGCCTACTAAGATTCACATTTTGACTCGTAACCCCTTCCCTCCCAACAACCGTCCCTTTCCCCAACTTCCCAACTACAAACCCCTCCACAACTCCCCATTCCTCACCCCATCCTTCCCTTCCCCAACAAATGCCCAGCTCCATCCCTGGATCTCAGGCAACCCCGCGTTTGGTTCTGCCTTGGTATGCCGAGGACAGAAACCCGGCACGGTGTCACTGGACTACTAGTGACCTAACTAAAACTATTCTAAATGGGGGTTTGAGTACTAGTTCTGCAAGACTCCCTTAATGTGTTTCCAGTCTCACTGCTCAAGGATCAAGTCCGATTATAAACTAATCAAGCCCGCCCTTGAGCTACAGCTAGCATAATAATCAAGTCCCATAGTCTTAGGCTGCGACCACCACGGTGCAGAATACACAGTTTACTTATCTCTTCCATCACCTTCTCCTGTCTGGATGTCCGATTCCTGGGGGCAGCTCTGCGTGTCGAGCCACCCCATCGCCTCTTCCGGAGACTCGAAAAACAAGGTTCTGTTTTTGTAGAACACCTTCAGCTTCGCCGGGTAGAGCAATATATACTTGTGGCCTGCTTCGCGCAATCTTCTCTTCACCGTCCCAAAGTTCATGCAGCTGCGTTGTACCAACAGGGTATAATCTGGGTATGCGGTTATCTTTTCCGTTCCTCTCTGTATTGTGCCGCCCTTCCGAAAGTGCTCAAGGATCCTTTCACGGTCTCTGTAGTTCAGGATCTTGGCAATCACCGGACTAGGGGGATTACCCGGGGCCGGCCTCTTCGTCAGGGCCCTGTGCACTCTTTCCACCGCGAACCCCTGGGATAACACTCCTCCTGTTATTTCCTGCAGTAGCATGTATTTGATGAACTCCGTAGGGTTGGGTCCCTCAGCTCCCTCTGGCAAGCCAACAATGCGGATGCTGTTCCTTCTGGCACGTCCCTACGCCTCTTCTGCCCTGCTCTCTAGGTTGCCCACACGTTGCACTAGGACGTGAAGGTCTGCTTTATGAGTTTTACAGTCCGCTGTGTTCGGGCCCACGTCTTTTTCCAAGATTTCTGTGCGTTCCGCCAGTGACCTGACATCTTGCCGGAGAAGGTTCACTTCCTCCTGCACTGCACCTACTTTAAGCTCCAATGCCGCCTTCAGTTCGGTCATAGCCAGTCCCAATTTGGTCTCCCAAGCCACTTTCAGGTCTGCAATCGCCGCTAGGACCTCCTGATTAGTGCCCATGGTGGCTGCGCTTCCGGTCAGGGTTTTGTCCTTACTTCTGGCGCCTTCCAGGCCCAGTGGTGTCCTGGCGTATTTGTCTAGCATGGGTTGCTTGCCCTTTGTTCTCAGAGATTTGCAGGACATGGCGTTGTGCCGCCGATTCGTTCCTCTGGCCTGCCTCAATGTGGGACCAGATAGCTTTTACCACCAGGGCCCGGACAGGCCACGCAAAGAGAATCTTGGAGCAACCTATGCGCTGCTGGAGTGGGATATGTCCTCCCACGTAGGCATATAGGGCTGCACTCCGATCCGGCACCCGCCCACGCAGTGGACCAGGCACCTTGTATCCACGAGGCTGTGGGCCAAAACAAGCTCACCCGCTCTCCATATGTAGTCCGAACGTGTCGCACTCTTTATGCCCGCCCTCCCCCTGTATGCACGCTAGGTGGTTGAGGCCTTTTGGGGTGTTTGTATCCACTGTTCAGTCTGTGCCTGTAATACCCACAACACCTCTCTTCATTCAGGATCTCCTCTCAGCGTGTGTCCCTCCACCGGCAGGATACTCTACTATCCACCGGGGGGTAGGGCAATGTTATGAGCCCTTTATTTAGGACCCTACTGACAAGTTTAGGTGAGGGTAGCACAGTTTGTAAGCTCACCTCTCTGATCCCCTGGGAGGCAAGTGTGAGTGTTGAGTTGGCCTCCTGCTTCGTTTCCACTTATTCACTGTGCCCCTGATCCACGCTCCTCTGCCGGCTGTTGTCTCCGCAGCCCAGGACTTGTGATTAGCTAGCATAATGTCCCTGCTCACTGTTTCATCAGGCCAAGTCACTGACCCACCAGGGACCATCCGCGAAGGTCTGCCGGTCCGCTCTCTTCCTCTTTCATCTCCGTTCCCACTTGCCGGCTTGTCTATGTGTCCATTCAGCGCTCCCCAACTGATTTGCCTCCTCAGCTCCGCGCTCTCGACAATAAATCCGGGTCGCTCTGCCCGCCTTCTCCCTCGGGCCGCGGGGTCCAGCTGTTCATGCAGTTCCGTCTTCAAATTGAGTCCGAGGACCGCTCGAATATGTGGCGCACCCCGGGCACTTCACATGCAGCCCCCTGGCTGCTACCGAACACCGAAGTCCCCTGGCCGGGAAGCCTGTGGGCGGGCGCTGAGATACCAATGCTGCAGTCCCCAGCTCCCGGCGGACCGCGCGGGACCGGAGTCTGCTGCTCGCCCCCACTAGCCCAGGAGGTGTGGGGCGCTTCTTCAGTTCGGGCCACGAGGTCCGCTTCACCCGCTACAGCCTGGGCGCGGTTTTAGCGCCGGCCATCCGTCCGCCTCGCGCGGACTCCGGAACTCTTCCTCCGCAAGTGGGGCCAACCACAGCAAGCGTGTGCTCCTGCGACACGCTAAAAGGGGGGGTATGTTCGCCTCACCTACCTTGCCTCGCGGCCATACACATGAAGGGTGCCGCAGCAGGTCTGCGTGTTACTCCTTGTTTGTTTGAGCGTCCAACATTTTGTTTCAACAAGTCTTCAGATCATCAGCAACAGCTCCGTATCTGTTCATAAGCAGATGCTTATGTTTTTATCTCCAAAAGGCTAGTGCAACTGCACTTTTACTCCGGATGAGTTCAGGATCTCGAGGAGCTCCTCCAAGAACACGTCTGCTCACATGGCCTTCTAGCCACTCCCCCGAAGACAAAGACATTATAGACAATTTTCTGAGAAAATTATGAAGTGCACAGTAGTCTACAAAGCGAAAGCTTACTCAGAAAAAACTGAACTATAGCCAACAGGCGCTGCGCATGCTAAATATACCTTCGTTGACATCATCCTCGAGACAGAGGCCCTTGAGGGACATCGAGTCGACCGCATCCACGCACAGCGTGCCCTCTGGCAAAATGTTTTAGCGAAGCAGCTGAAGCTGGATATTGGAGATCTCAAAAGATGAGGAATACGTGGAAGGACACAATCCATTTGAAATTATAATTTGGTGATGCTAGAAAAGTGGCAGCAACGGAATTATCACCACTTTTTTCCCCACACCATTGAATTGTAATGCAGCCCTATATTTCTATAGAACCTTGATTGGACAGTCTTTTATTTTGGACTAATAAACTTAGGCAGTTTGGGTTTTTACTGTTACCAGGTCCCCTCATAAAGATGTACACCTTTCGGGCTTCACTGGTTTCACCTTTATGATTGGGATCACTGCTGGTTTGGTAGTAGTGTGGGGCTGAATAGGTGGCTTACTCCCGTTTTATCCATATACTAATTTCAAAACAATACTGTGATGAATCGAATGGAGTCATCATGTATTCCCCGGCGGTAAGCTCCTCCCATGTGGCCAGTAGACGGCATCCGCTACCTGATCATGACCCTGGGAGCGGCTATATGAGGGAATATCACATTGGAGGAGATAACTTCCAGGGAGATCTCATGACTTCATTGCATGAGAAATGGTATCCCCCATTTGCCCATGAAAAATACCCCCTGATACGCAATACCCTAATGGCCTATCGCCATGCATCTGTTCCCCCCCTTTAGGGAAAATAGAGAAGCCTTTTCCTAACACCCTTCAAACCAACCTCACATTCCTGGTCTAAAAAGTAAAAGCTCCAAGAATACCTTTTCCAGTTCTAATTCCCCTTCATATAGAACTGATATGTCATATGGAATGATTGAGAGAGATTTTCTAACTACTATGCATCAGTTGACATCAATGGGCTCTAATTCCCACAACCACCTAAGTACTGGGACGAGGAGGATGAAGGAAATGATGCAGAGCAAAAGGAGCCTCAAGCTAAATGAGCCTACTAGTTGTTTTCTGAAAGCCCTCTTGCTGCAGGACATTTAAATATGGAAACCAAACTATGAGCAGCTGTTCAGGAGAAGACGTTGCATCTCCCTTGGAGGCATGTGGAAGCTGAAGGCACAAGTCAGTATGGTGGAGCAAAGGGGCTCTCCAGCAGAGACGGAAAGTAATGTTGCGTGAACAGGATGTGCCATGGAGACCCCAGAAACCACAAGAGGATTCCTGGGCATTCAGCAGCTGGTAGAAGCAGCATTAACCTTAACAGGAGTTGAAGGAAAGCAAGCGTGCAGGAGCAGAGCAACGGGAAAAGCTGGAAAGACATCAGAGCAACCCAGAGTGGGAAGCAAGCGGAAAAGTTATGCTGCATAGGTGCAAACAGGACCGAAGATGCTACACACAGCCGGTGAGTCAGCCAAAGCAAAGTGGGGACCACAGGGTGTAACTGCGACAGGGTCAAACACAGTGTGAACATTGTAAACCGGCAAGGACAGAAACAATAAGAAGATAGTTTGCGAGTCAAAAGGGCACAGTAGGAACACGAACACCACTAACACATGAGTGCAAGAATACAGATGTGCGGAAAGCTTAAACCGAACATTGAAACAGATGGATACACTTAACCAAGGAAGGTATATGCAGTTTTGGATGTAAAGAGGAACTGTAATAAATGGGAAGTCTTGGCAAAAGTATACCAGGCAGTTGGAAGTGCATCAAGATTCCTGACAGGGGAGTATACCAGGCAAATTGCAAACCTGTCAAGAAAAGATAGTGTTTGTTGAACAAAGAGGGAACTTTTGCTAAAGAAGGACTTACAAGGCTAAAAAGCTATGTAACTGACATGATTGTTGTGGGAGAAAGACAAATATAACTGTTAGACCAAGAGACATTGTCATGCCATTGAAGAATCCAGGGGAAGGGGATCGTCCTTCATAATATCATGAATGAAGACAGACACAAATGAGGCACAGCTCAACTGTGTTTATTTGGCAAAGATGGAGTGGTAGAACGCCTATCTATTCCTATATCTAAGGATGGGTGCAAGCTCCATCTATCTATCTATCTATCTATCTATCTATCTATCTATCTATCTATCGCTTTTATAGCGCCATTCGCCCAAATGCCTCGTGGCACAGACCAACAACAAAAAACATAAAAGACTCGGTACCCAAGCATTGACACTTCAGCCACCAGTCTTTTTTAGAAGACCTGTGGGTTAATAGAATGAGATATCTTTATTGGAACAAAGAGTCCACCTAAAAGGAACCCTTGGGACTTGTGACAAAAGATATGCAGGAGCTTCACCTGCCAAGCATTTAAACACCAAGATGGTGCCTTTGAACCGAATTCTTTGACTGACAGAGAGCCAGTGTAATTTTCTACGAGCCTCAGCTACTAGGGCCCGACGACCAATTCCACAAACAGCAGGTACTGCTCCATTTTGGATCACTTGTAGACTTTTAATATTTGCTAGGGGGGTTTCAACAAGTAAACTTGCAATAATCCAATTTTGTATTAATGATAGCTGCCGCAATAATGGCCCTACTGGACTCTGATAAATAAGGATGTATCGGCCAGAGCAGATGAACAAAATAAGAGCAAGAAGACTTAAGGTAAGAAACATGTTTCTTAAAAGATAGATGAGAGTGGGAAAAAAAACAGTGTTTTAACAGAATAAGAGACCTTGATTGTATTTCCCGCGATAATGAAGCTATTGTAAGATACCTCAAATTGATTTAGCTTTTGTGGGGTGCCCACGATGAGCAGCTCAGTTTTCTTACTGTTTAAAGCCATCCAAGACTGTATTGCCTTAAACACTTCAATGACCCCGTCTGAATCTTTACTGTAGCTACTAGATCATTCTATCACAATCTGAGTATCGTCTGTATAATTTGCAAACTTTACACCCATAGAGGATAGCAGATCGCACAAAGGACTGATGTATACATTAAACAATAATGGTGACAGGCATGAGCCCCGAGGTACACCACACAGAATGGAGGCTATTTGTGATTGTGCACTACCCTTGGTCACAGATACAGTTCTACGGCCCAGAAATGATCTGAGACAGCAGGTAGCAGAAGTAGTACATTGTAAGGAACTCATGGTAGCAACAGTAAAGACAGACACAAGTGATCACAGTTCAAGGGTGTTTATTAAACTGTATGAATAGGTGAGAAAAACCTAAGTCTAAGATGGGAGCAAGCTATGACCATCAAATAATAATAAGGCAGCCATAGTGGCATCTTGTCAAATAAAAAGGGCCTATACTAAAAAAAACTATTGCCAATCCTTACCGCTATTTTACAAAATAGTGTGGGATAATGTTCACCAGAAAAGTAAGAAGTGTTAACAAAAGGATAAGTCAGGATGGTATAGCTGGGGTCTCCCTTCCCCATGTTTCTAGCATGGGACAAGGCGGGACACCCAAGCAGAATACACAACTAGGCTTCTCCAGCACGAGATTACAGTTCTTTTCAGCGATATCGGGACCTTCAGTGGCCAAGTCTCTTTCATACAAAGTCTCTTGCCTCCAAGGGCCTGATGTGTCAACAATAACAAAACAAAAGTTCATTTCAGTAATCTTTTATGTTGGGTGATGACTCTTCACTCCTGGTTCCCCCTCAACCTGGCTCCGATCCTTCTTGAATGTTAGCCTCCCTCTGTTGAGTTCACTGCAGCCTTTTACTCAAAGTATTCTCACTTGTAGTTTTCATGAGTCTCAATGTCTTTTTTTTTCAACTTGCTTTTTATTAACATTTATCTTAAACATTAAACACGTTACATAAAGGAACAAAATTAAATAAGCCCCAAAACCCACCCCCCCCCCATTCCTCCCTCCCCCTGCCCCGGAGCAGTATACCGAGGGTTAGCCCCCTCATCGGAGTGCTATTATTGCGGCGTAGAATGTTCAGACCCACCCACAGACGTTCTAAAGATCCCTTAGTCAGTTCAGCTTTGCTCACATTCCAGGATCGGAATCCTCCTGGGGGAGTATAATTCCTAACAGTGACATGCTTTTAGGGCACCAGGCTCTGCGCTCCCCTCCCTTCAGAAATGACATCAGGGCAGCCCAATCCGCTTCAAACTTCATGTGTTGACCCTGAATAGAGTATGTGAGCCATTCCATGGCAATAACTGCCCAAAGTTTTGTTACCCACTTGCAGTCAAGGGGGGGGGGTTCCTTTGACTTCCACTTGCGCGCCAGCACCATTGCAGCAGACATCATCATTATAACGGACTCTGCAGGCCAATTTCGTAGGTAGGTCCGCTACCTCCCAGTTTATGCCTAGCATCCCAATCCCCCTGTTCCCACCCCCCCCCCCCCTGAGACCCAGGACCTGCTCCATGGCCTGCCAAATGTGTTTCCAGAAAGCGTCCAGTTTCGGGCATTCCCACCAGATGTGAGCCCAAGAGCCCCTCCACCCACAGTCCCTCCAGCAAAGTTGAGAGGTTCGTGCAAACATCTTGTTTAGCCTAACCGGTGTTAGGTTCCATTGATACATCAGCTTAAAGATACACTCCCAGACAAAAACAAACGAATTGACCTCTGCATACATAAAAAAAAAAGAATCACTCTTCACTACTGTCTAGTAGAGATAAAAAACACTTGTTTTTATATTCAGAATAAATGATTCAGAAAAAAAGAAATCACAAACAGGTTGGCTACACCTGAACAAGGAGAAACGTTTTTTTGAAACACACACTGAACCAAAACATTTCGGAACAAACTCCTAATAGTGTGTGTATAACATAGACCAAAAAACAAATGGAGTTTGTCAACAGATTCACATAACAATGTGTACAGATTTAACATACACTTCTAAAAACATGTAAAACAAAAATAGTAACACAGATGAATATTTTGCTTATGTGAACAGTCTGAATAAGCTGTAGCTTAAGGGAGTAGTGGGTCTACACCAGGTGTTTCAGCCATTTTTCAGAGGGCTAAGTGTGCCCCGTCTTTAAACACGGCCTTCATCAGGACGAGGTTCAGGGTAGACTGATGTCTTAACTGCAGGGAAAACAGTAAGGGAGAGGTCTGAGCATAAGGGTGATTAAGACTGACTAAATCAGACTGTGTGGATACTCAAAACACACACAGCTTACCTGTGGAGCTATGAATGCCACAGGTATAGGGCTTATACTGCAAAAGCCACGTGGGCTTGTCTCTGTGTAATCCTGCAATGACCGAGTCAGGCAAAGACAAAAGAGAGATAAGGGAATCAAAATTAGTACAATACCCTCACTATCATGACCGCGAAACATAAAAACATGTTTTTATATATGTGCACGGGTTTCTTACCTCACAGTGGAGGTGTACATCATCAAATAATAAATGGTTCCAACCGGTGAAATGGTCACATCGACTCACGGCTGTTGGACAAAGATGTCAACATATCAGCAACAACGGCCGGGTAGTAAAAACTTTAAAAACTCGCTCCAAAGGCGAGTGAACAAAACCCAACTTACCTTTCTGTTATTTTAGAGGGGGGTGCTGGCTGGCAGTGTTGTAGTTGCACGTCCTCCTCTCATGTCAGATCTGAAAAGACCGGCCGGCTCACCACTTGGGCCAATCACACAAGAGTGCGACTTGAGTTACCAAGGTAACTCAGTCCAGGGTGCCTAAACCCCCTCCCATACCCCCTGTGGTACCCAGACAGAGTGGCACCACTTTTGGAGGCTTCTGTGGAGAAGCCTGCCAAAAAGTGGAACAAAGGGCTCGACTTGGGTTGGAGTCACAGAAGAGAACACAAACGCCATTTTAGAATCGAGCCTTGGCAAGAAATACCAACCAGAGAATTAATATTAATTAAATAAACCGGCGGTATGTTCGAGGCTATGAGAATTAAATAATTAAAGTTGGTAGCCTCGAACAATGGGAAAATCCTATAGGAAAATATGCGCGGTCGAATAGAAAAAGTAGTTTCCACTGCCACCAGCCAAAACTCGATCAGGGGGACAGAGACTTGCCCCCTCGACTAACAGACCCCGGGGCAATCGAATTGCCCCGACCAGTACGTCCACAATATGATGGTTTGTACTGGTTTCTGTTAATAATTTGGGACTAGTAAAGCCAATGGTGACTTTACATGCCCTGGGAGACGGTAGTCAGTCCCAGGGTATGGATTCTATGGTGGGGTGTCACTATGACACCCTGGGTTACTGCACGAGGGTGCTGTGTAACACACATAGGAAAAACACATGAGACCCTATGGAGTAAAGGACCCCATAGCCCATAAAACACATTACCAGTCAATGGAACACCATAAATCATGTCCAAGAGTGGGAGAAAAAGAGTCTCACTCTTGGCAGGAGGAAAAAAACAACTCCAGAAATCCAGCAAAGCTGCTGGGGGACTCACTAGGTTAGGAAATTCAGCCTAAAGAGAGAATTCTCCCTAACAGATTCGTACTTAGTTCCAAAGGTATCGGAATGGATCCTTCCAAGGTTGACTCCATCCTGTCTTGGCCTGCTCCCACTACTGTGAAACAGATTCAGTCCTTCCTGGGACTTGCTAATTTCTACAGAAAATGTATACCCGCGTTTTCTGACATTATACATCCCATTGTAACACTCTTAAAGAAGGACAGTCATTTCAATGGTCCTCGGCTCAAGAGACAGCCTTTCGACAACTGAAACAGGAATTCACTCGAGCTCCAGTCCAGGCTCAACCTGATATAGATCAACCCTTCTTGGTAGAGACAGACGCATCCGACTATGCCATTGGAGCAGTCTTAAAACAGGAACTTGAGGACAAGATGGAGCATCCTATTGCATATTTATCCCGCACCTTGACTCCCAGTGAGGCACATTATTCCGTCCTGTAGAAGGAGTTGTTAGCCATCCGACAAGCCTTCACCGACTGGCATCATCTTCTTTTGGGTGCTAAACACCCAGTACAAGTTCGTACGGACCATCGAAATTTACAAGTGCTACAATCCCTGGAGTGCAGAAACAGCCGTCAGGCCCATTGGGCCTTCTTTTTTGCCCAATATCAATTTCAAATTCTCCACTTTCCTGGAACACATAACATCATAGCTGATGCCTTGTCCAGACGTCCTGATTATGAGCCCCTTGAAGCACGGACCTTTCCCAAGATGTTTCCTAACACCGTGTTTGTAGCTCAAGCTATTTCTCTCCTGGAGGACACTCGTGCAAAGACATCTTCTTCTGAACTCTGGAAGGAATACAAGGGGAACAATCCAAGGAACCTCCTGCTGAAGGACAGATATCTCTTCAAGGAAACACGGCTGGCAATACCTACACAAGAACTGGGACATAAGATTACGAATCTATGCCATGATACGCTCCATTCAGGACATCGAGGAATCACCACCACCCTCCATCTTTTACAGAGGCAGTTCTGGTGGCCAAGGATGAAAGACGACATAAGAACCTATGTCCAATCCTGTGCAGTTTGCAACCAGAATAAACATGATAACAGAAGACCAGCAGGTCTCTTACACCAACTAGCAATGCCAACACGACCTTGGGAAATCATTGCCACTGATTTTATCGTGGAGTTACCCCAATCCAGAGGATACATGACCATAATGGTTACCATCGATTTGTTTACACATATGGCTCACTTTACACCCTTGTTCAAGCTACCATCCTCATCTGAATTGGCTGGGATTTTCCCAGAACATATATTTAGGCTTCATGGACTACCTTGCAAAACCATCTCTGACAGAGGACCCCAATACATATCCCAGTTTTGGAAACAACTATGTCAAATATTGGTAATCCAGCGCGCGTTGTCCTCAGGATATCATCCACAAACCAATGGAGCAACTGAACGAGTCAACCAGACCCTAGAGCAGTACCTTTGCTGTTTCACCACCACAGTCCAGGATGATTGGTCCCTTTTGATTCCTGTAGCTGAATTCGCCTACAACAATTCGGATCATTCAGCTATCAAGACCAGTCCGTTCTTTTGTAGCCAGGGATTTCATTCTTCAATTCTACCATCTGTTCTTCCTCATCCTACCCCAGTTCCTGCGGTCGATTCCTGGATCAAAAGACTGGTCAACGTACACAAAGACGCCAAGGAATGACTGGAAAAGGCCAGAAAAGATGTCAAACGGTATGCAGACACCAAAAGGAGACCAAGCCCTTCTTACCGAGTGGGAGACAAGGTTTGGCTGTCTTCAAAACTTCATCCTCGACATCTGCGACCAAATAAACTGGCCCCCAAGTATTATGGGCCCTTCTTAATAAAGAAAATCATTAGTCCAGTGGCCTACCGATTCCAACTTCCAGAGTCGTGGAAAAGGATTCATCCAGTCTTCCACATTTCCTTGTTAAAACCATTTGTACAATCCACCCGAACTGCTCCAAGACCCACTCCAGTAATCATCAATAATCAACTTGAATTTGAGGTCTCCAGGATATGTGATTCCAGATACAGACAAGGTCAACTCCAGTATCTGGTTGAATGGAAAGGATATCCTCCCAGCGAGCGCACCTGGGAACATGTCTCAAACATGAATGCCCCCCGTTTAATACAAAGATATCATCAGATTCACCCAGGCAAACCCGGAGGTGCAGGGCTTAGGAGGAGGCATACGGTCATGAACCGCCAAATTCGTCCATTCTGGACTTCATGGTCCATGATGCACCGCAGTATGAACTCCGTGATTCTACTAACATGGCAGCCCTTCCGCGTTACGCTCGACTTCCTAGAAAAGAGCCATGCCCCTGTGGCGCCGCGCGTCTCAACGCTACTGCTTGGAGTAGTTAGACGTGTGTTATCGGAGTCCGCTCCATGCTCCTTTTGATTCCTTTGTTTTCCTCTTTCCTATTCCTGGTACTCGTTCGTCCCCTTCCTTTTCCCCTTCGTGGTTCATTCCTGGATTAATCTTGTGCTCTGTCCTACGGCGCTTCGGTTCCTTCCGAGCCTGGACTATCTCCCTCCTGGTTCCATGTCCTGGATACTGAACGCTCCCTAGCGGAAGGCAACAAGAACTCACGCTGGAATCTGAAAACCAGCGCCCAGGCCTATACAAGTCTCGGACAGTGCGAAAGAAGGAAGCCACTTCCAAGAAGGTCGCAAGTAAGGAGAAACAGTTGAGAAGGGGAGAAACTTGTGACAACAAGGAGTATTTTTTTCTTCATTGTCAGGACGAAAGGGTTTCCCAAAACTTATAGCCAAATTCATAGTTATCTGTGTCTTGTGAGTGAGCATTTGTCTTGTTGTCTGAATACTGTCATTATTGCAATGCATGTGTGTCCCACTGCTGTCAACCTTCCTGGAGGGCAGTCTGAGGGAAAATGTAGTAACCGGTTTGTGTTTATTTCATAGATTCGTACTGGCTGTGCCCTTCATGGATCAAGAAGGACCTCCCCGGGAACCTGGAAAGGAGAGGTTGAACAAGAAGCTAGGGTTGTCGCTCCAAACCACAAAGAAAGACCCCAGAGAAAGCTGTGGGTGTCGCTCCACACCACAAATAAAGACCCATGAAAAAGAAGTGGGTGTCGCTCCATACTCCAACGAGAGGCAATGGGACGATTGTGGCGTACCGCTCCCTGATGGAAGAAGGACTCCTACCTGATGAACCCCACTTTGCCCTACAAATAAACTCCACTTTGCCCTACTCTCACTCGACACAGAATCTCAGAAGAGTCGGGGGTGGGGGAGATGTGTGGGCTACATTGACCCACTCAGCAGAATTCCCATTCATAACCAAGCTGCGCTTTTGCAGTCAACAGCAAAATTGCTGCGCTGGCTCCTTGGAGCACCATTGCATCAAAACGGTGTTTTGCAGCGACAAAAGGATGGCTGCACCATCTTGCCAAACACCTATTAGGCGAGTTGGAACAGGGGGCACACCGAGAAAGGTGCCAATGTGTTCTTGGGTGCATCCGAAAGAAGCGAATCAAAGCAGCGCTGCTCTGCTGCTTGCAAAAAGTTTCCGTTGAAAAGGGAATATTTTACACTGAGGAGGATGTTGCCCTGACGCTATTTTCATCTACTCCACATCACATTGCTTTTATCAAAAATACCCTGCCATGCCCATCCATATCCACATTGTGCTTCAGCAGAAGAAAGTATGATCCCTGCATGACAGGCTGTGTCAGCCAAATCTGAAAAAGGCAAAAGAAACTTCACTTTCAGCCGCAGAAAACGCTTGACATTTGAGTCCCAAAATGTCAAAACGATCAATGCTTCAAAGAAACCCCAGCTCTCTGGGCCTATGTCAATTTCACTCCATCTGTGTTTCAAACAAATTGCTGCATACAAGAAACTAACTATAGCTACAGAACAATGTGGGAAATCGGATGGAAGAGAAAAACCGAATTTCAAAGGAAAATGCCAGCAGTCACCACATGTTTAATTGGACTTTTGCAAATAAGAAAAATACCTGTTTAAAACTGTATGTTGGATAAGGCCCTGCCTTTAACTAGCAATGTAAAGGGGTTTGTTCTGTGAAACATATATGGCAGGCTTTATTCAACAGGCTTTTATTTTGATTCAGAATAAAAATAATTAAAATAAGGAATTAAATTGCATTGGCTGCATGGGTAAAATCAGCCCCAAGCAGGTTTCTGCTTGGGAGTTGCTAGCTACACAAGGGCCCTCACAATAGATTCTAGGGCAAACATGGGTGATAAATGCTACCTTGGCACACCTTTGTCTGGGCTGAGGACTCTTACAATAGAAATTCTGGGACACCAACCTGAGAAGTGGAGAAGTGGCAATTAACATCCAATAATACTGGGAAACCACCATCCCCACCCTGGGCTGAAATGACAGTTTGTTGTAGCTGAGGAAAAAATGGGCCAAGTGAAGGACAAAGGTCCGCCCCATTTGTTTTCAAAGACTATGTTATTAATAAAATGTTAAGACTTTTATCTTTGCAACAGGACTTTGCAGGAATGTAAAAAGTTAACAGTTTAAATGTAAATTTGAGGGTTTTAATTTAAGACGTTGTAGCCTTCACAGACATATGGGGAAAAGAAATGACAGAGAAGTGGACATTTGAAGGAAGGTGAACATGATGCCACCTTGAAATTCAATACTGATATGCCTAATAATAATCTATACAAATGTATAAAGTTATAGAATTTTAGGCTGAATATTTCTTACTGAAAACGATGAAAAATTGGTAAATGGACGAAACAAGGTCCTACAACTGTGAGAATTGGACTGCCATGCTCTACATAAAATATGTAATCTGCCCATGTGAGTTGTTCAGATGCCACAACTGTAAAAATGTGCCATTTATGTAAAAACTGGGTTGTGGCAAAATTAACTGTGGGAGGTTCTGAACATAGTAAACCCACATCATAAAGCTGATGTCAGGTTTCTAAGAGTCCAATCAGTTAACATGAAGGCGGTAACAATCACCCCTGTCCAATCCAGTTGTTTAGGGGCTTTCTCAGCAAAGCCTGCCCTAACATATAATTCTGTGATGTCTCCATGCTTTATATAAGGGTGGCTGACAGAACTGTAGACACACACGCTCCTGAATTTCCAGTGCCTGCATTCCTAATCTTCTACATTCATCTTGCCAGATTCCAGATTTCACTGAAAGGCCAAAGCATAGCTGACCCATCTCAGCAAGACCTTGATCTAGAAACCCCACAAAAATCCCAGTAACCAGGGGAAAAACTGTGGTACCTTGAGCATCCTGTGACCAGACCGGTTTGTTGCCCACTAACTGCATCCAGATGTACCTGTGCCATCCAGTGACCACAATTGCCCAGCTGTTTGCTGTAAGGCGCACCCGACGTGCAGTGACCAGACCTGCGTGACTGTTCCAAAATCCCACAACTCAAGCGTGCACTGTGAGTATTTCCCATGCCATAGAAACACATGGCTACCCCATCTTGACCTTTTTATCTTTATTCCACTCTCTAAGCAACCCTATCTATGCCTTGATAATTTGTCCTATCATCAGAATTCTTTGTGCATCTTGTCTGTGATTTCATAGTGTTAGCGCCATTCTTTCATTTAACCCATCTTGTAACTCCTTAGCGATATTTGGAATAATTGAAATTAATTCCCATACAGATCTGAACGTGGGGTGAAAGGGGTAAGTTGCGAATTAACCCGGAATCCTACTGTGCCTTTCTATAACAATACAGGGCCTCATTACGAGTTTGGAGGCAGCCATGGTGCAATTAGCACCATGGCCGCCTCCAAACCGGGCTCCATTACCGGGTTCCTTCAATGAGGAATAACCGGGTCATTCCAACATTGGAAGACCCAGTAATTCCTCCTTGAAGGAACCATTCCCCATTCCCATTTGATCCCCCATAGGGCTCAATGGGAATGGGGAGGGAGGTAATAACAGGCACATTACAAATGGCCCGTTATTACCTCCCTCTTCCCCTCGCGGGACCCGGAAAAGATGTCTGGTTTTACCAGACGTCTGGTCCGGGTCCCGCAAAGGGAACCTCGTAATCGGCGCTCACGTAATGAAGGGTGCCGGTCCCGTACCGGCACCCTTCATTACTTGAGCGCCAGCGTCGTAATGAGGCAGATAGTTTTAATAATCTACTTTAAGCAAAATCTGTCTTTTTTTCCCAGCCAATTTCTCTTTCACGGCTTCATTTTGCCAAAATCAAACCTCCTTTGATCTTGCAAACCTCATTCAAATCTTCTGCTACAACCATCGTTTCACTTTTATATTGTCCCTGTGAAATACATCCATCCCCCAGCCCAAAAACCGCATTCCAAACCTGAGTATTTCATCTGTTTTTCATACAAACCGTTTGTGTCATTTAAAACGGCAATTGAGAAAAATGCAACTTTCCAACGTGTGATTCAGCTGCATAGTGTTCTTACTTTCAACTTGTTTTTGGATTGTATGCCTTTTGTTGAGAACTTGCTTTGTGATTGCCAGTGTTTATATATTACTGCCACTGTGAGAAATCATATTTGCCTCATCGTTTTAACCGCACATTATTTGTCAATTTCCGAGTGTCATTTCATGCCATTGCTAAGGGCTTTAAAATCCTCTTATTTTGTGAGGGAATGTCACGTTTTGATTCCGTTTGCTGCGCAATATCCCCGACTCCCCGCTGCCTCTTTCTGTCCATTCCAAATTCGATTCATAGGGGTTTGGGAGGGAATTGCAGGGGAAAATCTTAACTCAGGTGCTATCTACCAAAATAGAAAAAGTGCTCCTATTCATATGTGCTTTGTATATGTTCTTGTAGAAGGATAACCAAATGTATTGCTTCAGTTTCCATTGTAATTATCACACCATTGGTGATTGCTGTCCAATCTTAAAATTGTATGATTTTCTTTGGATTTTAAAAATAAATAAATATTGCATTCCCACCAACTGACCTGAATCATGGTTCATTGTGACCCGGGGTATTGGAAAAAGGGGGTGTGAGACGGGTTGTGTGCCATCTCAAATTGAATTCATAGAATATAAAGAGAAAGCATTCCAATTGTGCGCTACATACTAGGCTAAAACCAAGGTGTGTCGCCCGATTGAAATCCTTAACAGAAACTACGATGGTATCTGATCATCTTTCAACCTCCGACTTTCATCCTTGATTAATGAAAACATTCTTGGCAAATGCTATTGCTTTGTTTCATTTTGCGCCAGTCCAGGAATTTCACCTCTAACGGCACAATACGAATTCCCCCAGCCGTTCCTCTTAATCATGGCCCCAATTCTGAAACCCAACAAAATGGAACCAGAGCCCTATTGCATTATTGCTAGGTAAAGTATTCAGGCGACTGGCCTGGTTTGAACGCTCTCCCTTTTTGCAAAGTAACCGCTTTGGGCCCCCAGGACACTCAGTCAAAAAGTCAAAAGCATCATGGGGGCACCGAGAGGCAGGGGCTGTGACAGGCAATATCTCGCCTCGCGGCGGACCACCAGCATAATCCCAAGATCCAACTATAAGCTTTTTAATTTTTTTTAAACCTTTATTTTATTGGCAACTTGGCGAGTACAACAGAGAGCACATATAAGCAAGCAGGTATTGCATGTACACAGATATTCACATGATCTTAAAGCTATGGAATCAACACAGACTTTGCAAATGCCACAGACAATAGCGGTACATGATCTAGTCATTATTTCTAAATCTTCCCTAATCCGCGGCCGCAATATCCGCCAAATAGGAAAGGAACATGGCACATCTGTCTCTGGATCTGGATGATAGAGGGAGTGTGTCCACATATTGATGTTCTGCCTCCTGAATCCAGGTCAATGCCAACATCCATTCTTTCTCACAAGGGGGCTTTTTATCTTTCTACTTCAAGAGGATGTTTTCGTTTAGCTACCATGCAGCCCACATTCACAAAGGATCTGTGCATTTTACCCTGTATATCAGACCACATGCCAAACAGGACCCCAAGAGGGCTCCTTTCCAACAGGGAACTCACCACCCAGGAAAGAATGTCAAGAATTTTATTCCAGAAGCCTCTTAGCTGGCGACACTCCCGGAAGCTATGTAGATGATCCGCTGGGGCATATTCACACCTAGGGCAGACATGTTCTTCAGTTTGAAACATTTTAGTTAGTCTGGCTGGGGTATAGTATAGCCTATTTATTATTTTGAATTACATCAATCTGAATCTAAAACTAAGGGATACCCTCCTGGTATGTAAGCCCATGTGTGACCATTGAGCATCATTAAGTTTCTTCCGGCCATCGGCTCCGTGCGTGTGAGGTTGCGTGTGAGGTTTGAGGAATCATTTTGTTCATTTTGTTCAATACCATGGTATAGAGAGTGGAGAGGTGTGCATGCAATTCCCAGAGTTAACTATATATGCCAATACCGGTGTGTCAGGGGGTCCATTCGGGTACATAGGCCATCTGTTAGTCACCGCTGAGCGGATCCGGAAGTATTGGAGCAGATCACCTCCAGCCCTCCCATGCCCAAGTTTCCATGTAGTGGGTGTAATGAATTTCCCTTCAATGTATAAAGCCGCCACTGCTCTATGACCCAAACCCTGCCACCTTGATTTTACCGCTCCATCCCACATTGGACTTAGTTCTGGGAACTTCTATAGTGGGAGCCATCGATAGTAGGGATAGTAGGGATGGGAAACCCCAATGAGGGAATATATTGCCCGTCAAGGTTTCAGCATAGAGGCGACTGGGTCAAATGGGCAGTCGTCTTTGTACTGTTTGTCCAGCAGTAATGTCTGGAGATCTGAACCGCCAGCTGCTAATGTTTCTAATTTAACAAGGGGTGGTGGAAGTTCTGCCATATACCAGAATGTGGAGAACTGGGCCTGAGCAGCTATCCAATAAAGTTCCAGATGGGGGGCTGAGAACCCTCCTTTCTTGTATAGTAAGGCCAGCTGCGTCCATTTCTTCCGGACCGCTCCGTAATGCCACAGAAATTGTGCCAATCGTCCTTACAATTTGGCAAAGTAAGGCTTCCCGGGCCATATTGGAACATTAATAAACATATATAATATCTTAGGCAGTAAAGTCATTTTAACTAGTGAGAGTTTGGCAACAGCAGAGTGGGAGATCTTTCCCATCTTTTTAGTTTGTTTTCCACCTGAGTGCTGATTGCTTCATGGTTGTCCCGTAGTAATGAGAAGCGAGTTCTGGAAGCCAGCACCCCCAGATACTTGTTGTGGTCGGGGGACCAAGGGAGCGGGAAGGCACAGCCGATTTCACATGTATTTTCCGTTAGCGGAAAGACCTCATATTCGGAAAAATGTATGCTGAATACAGAGAATTCTCCAAATCGTTTAATGTCATAAAGGATTGGGTCCAAGTTAGTGTGAGGATTTCTAACAAATAACATCACAACGTCAGCATACTGGGAAATAATTTCGGGGTGCCAGTCAAGCGTAAGCCCCGACGACTGTGGAGCTCCCTAATGAAGTTCGCCATGGGCTCAATGACCAGGGCGAAAAGGATCGGGGAGAGGGGACAGCCCTGCCTTGTCCCTCTTCCAAGTTGGAATGGTTCAGATGTGCATGAATTAACCAGTACTCTCGCTAAAGGTTGTGTATACAACAATTTAATATATTGTATCATGGCAGGCCCGAACCCCATTTTCCTGAGCACCACAAGTAAGTATTCCCACAATACCATATTAAGGCCTTTTGAGCATCAGTAGTCACCGCAGTCGCACTAGCATCGGGATCTATTCTGGCCATGATGTCCAACAGCCGCCTAATATTGAGAGCCGTAGACATTCCAGGAATGAACCCGGCCTGATCACTATGTATTAGATGTGGCATCAGTGGGAGAAGACGGTTGGCCAACACCTTAGCGTATATTTTAGTGTCACAGTTCATGAGCGAAAGTGGCCTATAAAGCCACATTCGGTGCTAGGTTTATCTGGTTTTAGAGAAGTACTGTGATCACAGCTTCACGAAGCGACTCAGGTAGAAGGGAATTGCGAAGCGATTCCTCCCACACACTGAGGATATTGGGGGCCACCACAGTCACGTATTCCTGAGAGAATTCAATAGTGAGACCATCGGGACCAGGGACTTTACCTTTGGGCAAATCAGTAATTGCCTCCATGATTTCTTCAAGTGTGATGGGGACCTCGAGTTCCGACCTTGTTTGGGCATTCAGGCGTGACAATGGGATGCCTTCTAGGAGTGACTGAATGGCTTGTTCCCCCTTTAACAGTTCAGTAGTATAGTGTTTTGTAGAAGTCTCGGAATTTCCCAACCACCTCTTCAGCTGTCCATTTAGTGTTACCTTGATCATCCAGTGTACAGTCCACCAGGGTCGGCCCTCTCTCCGTCTGGACTAGTCTCGGCTGGAGTGCTACCTGGTCTGTCCCCTTCCCCGTATCTTCTAGCCACCTGCGGGTGGGAGAAGTAACAGATCTCTCTCTGAGCATGTAACCCACATTTTTCCAATTCTGTCCTAATTTGTTCTAGCAGCCGGGGAACAGGAGTATTCAATCTCAAGCTTTTTAAGTGTAGTTTCCGATTCCTCCAAGTCCCTCCTGATGCTTTTGAGGACTCCAGATTCCCTCCATATTGCCATTCTCCTAATGTAGACTTTAAAGGCCTGCCATCTAATACCCAGGGAGGTGGAATCTGCCGCATTACAGACAAAGGTTTCAATATCTGCCTTAATCTCCGCTCGAAACAGTATCTTTCAATGCGTTTGATTTAAATCTCCAGACGTAACCTGATCTGCTCCTGCCCAATTTCAGTGAAAGTGTCACTGGGGAGTGGTCTGATATTGTATGAGATTTCATGTCGGCATTCAGTACTTTCCCCATAAATGAGCTGGATATCAAGAACACATCAATGCAGGACGAAATCTCATGCACTGAGGAATAAAAGGTATATTACCTAGCCTGTGGCTATCCTGTGTCATGTGTCGCACAAGGCTAGTGATTGTATAAGTGACAGTAGACGGTGAGCAACTCTGGGTTGGGGCCTATGGGCGGCATTTGTTCTGTCCAGTGCATGGTCTAAAATCAGATTCATGTCCCTTCCCCACACTATGGGTTCTCCACAGTATCCAGCCATGATTTTCCCAATAAGGTCAAAGAACTCAGGGGAGTCCACATTAGAACCGCTTGTATTTGCAGGCACTAATTCAGTTCCTTCAAGGACACAATGAACCACCACATACCTCCCCTTGGGGTCACTAAACAAGAGTGGCCTCCTGAACATCTGTTCACCAGAGCAGAGTTCAGAAATTCATTCTAACAAATTGGTGTAAAGCGGTGGGATAAGAACTGAAGTACTTGGGTGTTGCACACTGGTGTGGCACTGGATCACATTTACACAGTAACACAGTCACCTTTGTTAGCCAGTAGTTGTAAACCACTTAACTTATAATACGGAACCAGTCACTGATATTACTTTGAGTGCCTCTACATCTGAAACATTAAGAAGGCTATGTGAAGAATGGGCATCACTGCCTCTGGCACAAAAGCTGAGCTAATCCAAAAGATTATTGATTTGCAGGAAAGTAGGATCGTACCTCTTCCCCCTTATGATAGTGCAGAAGGTGCTGGGGCTGTCCCCAGTAATAGTCATGATGTGTCTGTTGCTGCATCATAGAGAGGATGAGGATGATGATGCTCAATCCCATCTGCCCTCTTATTTTCTCTGTAGCTGAGGCTGTCTTAGATGTCAAGAGACAGAAGCTTAGGCTGAGAGAAAAAGAACTTGAGTTTAACATGGCTAAGCTGTAGATGGACACATTGGAAAAACTGAAAGGGAATATCAGTTGAAGCTTGCCAAGCTTCAAGCTGCCAACCGCTCCACAAGGGGATCTGGACATGGTTCTGGTTCCCCCTTACATCCTAGATTTGCATTGGTGCGGCACACACGCACTACGTGGCTCGTAGGAGCTGTGTGGTTCGTGTGCACTGAACCAACGAGGGCCAGTGTTTTGTCCGGCCCGGAAGACAACGGGGACTTTCCTAATGGAGGGCGGCCCATGCTGCTTGTGGGCCGCCCTCAATTGGGAAGGTCTTTGTTGCTGGCGGGCCGGACAAAACAGCATGGCAGGCTGCAACTGGACCGCGGGCCGTATGTTGTGCACCCATGCGCTAGACTAACACTCGGAGGATTTTTGGTTACTCTAGATGTGCTAAAGGGACACGCTGGTGGCAGCAGTTTGTTTTTCCATTTATTTTGGTCTATTTCAGCTGCCCATTTCTCCAATGAAGCGAAAGCATGGATACAATCCTTCCTCAGCGACCGAACCATGAGGGTTTTCTCGCCATCTGCAGCTGCGGACCCCATCCCCATCACTTGCAAGGTGCCTCAGGGCTCATGTGTTTCTCCAACTCTGTATAATATATTCACCAAGCCCCTGTTTGATGATTTGGACCATCTGGGTATCACCTACACTAATTATGCAGATGATACCCAGATCCTCCTACTACTTACTGGGTACTATAGCAAGGACTTAGTATTGGTGAATAGAATTTACAGCATCGTTCAGGCATGGATGGCCACTCACAGCCTCTTTCTGAACGATCAACAGAGCTTCTCATTGTGGGATCCGCATCTCTTCTCACCAGACTTGGCACAAATTACTCATCTTTCATCATTGATGGGAACCTTAAGGTTGCCAAGGAAGTAAAAACATTAGGTTTTTACTTCGACTCCACCTTAACATTCACTAAACGGGTAAACTCCCTAGCCTCCTCTACAGCTTACACATGCAAACTAATTAGAGCTGGCAAACATTTCCTCTCATCCAACAGCTGTATGACCTTAGCCAGAGCCCTCATTAGATCTAAATGTGATTTTACTGTAACGCCCTATACATTGGAGCCAATAAATACATTACTAACAAAATACAGATACTCCAAAATAACGCCCTTAGAGCTGCACTCAGTATCTCTAGGAAAGAACATATTTCTGAAACAAGAAGGAAATACAAGTGACTATCCACACATGAAAAAATCAAACTAAAGACAACTTCCCTCATCCATAAATGCCTAAACAAAGACCACGATATCTAATAGAAAGATTTTCTAGCAAAACCTACAAGACTAGTCCACTCTAACTGCCTTCAGGTGCCTCGCTTTAAACTATACACCATTGGTGGCACCAGTTTCCCAGTCAAAGCAGCTCAGCTGTGGAACTCACTACCTACCACACTCAGAATGGACCAAACCTTTACCAAATTTAGGCAAAATCTGATTATATGGCTCCTAGAGAATGATAAATGAACCTGCAGAACTTGACCACACTTTTAAATAACTGTACATCCTTCTGTATATGGACTGTCTGTAATTTCCTTACCACTGTCTACTGTATGCACCTATATCCTAACAACTGCTAGATTAGATGTTTTTCTAATACTTTTGTGACCAATGTAACCTATGTACCAAGCTGTATGACTTCTTACTGCCTGCACTCTGATACCCTCTGGTCTGGCGCGCATAATAAATATTAAACAAACAAAACAAACTGTGGCTAGTGGTCAAACATGGCTGTGCCACAGGGTTTTTCACAAGTCCTTTGGCCAGCTTCTCTTTTATCCTCCTTCCTGGCCTGTGAGACGTCTGACACACTCGTCAAAGGTAAGATGTCGAAAAACTCCAAATCTTCGACACCCCTACCCTCAAAATCACAGGTTTCAAAGGAGTATGAATACTCTGCCCCTAGGACACCCTTTCAGGGGCAATGTACCGCAAGCGGCCCCCTACTCCAGAGCCTTTCTCTGCACCTGCTCCCGCAGTGTTACCAAGCTCCTCCCAATAGAGCCTGGAACAGTTTGATAGGGTTATGGTATGGTAATGTTTATTTATCTAGTGCCTATACACAGGCAAGTGTTCGAAAGCGCTCAAGGAGGGAAGTAACAGGGTGGTGGGTCCCGGGGAGGGGGGGCAAACAGTCGCTCAGAGTCCTTGAATTTCTGAGACGATGACGGTCTGCACAGGCAGATTAAGTGAATGATACATTTAACAGTTTAGATACAGCAAACAGGCCTGCCGACGATGCTGCAGTTTTTCCAAGTGCACATTAAGAGGTGAAGACAATGGAGAATAGACAGAACGATCTTCAGGCAGGGCTGTATACAGATCGTGCAAGTGCGGGAGGGCAAGGGAGGGGGCAGAGGACCAAGTGTGCCCAGTCAGTAGAGACTGGTGAAGTGCAGAGAGATAGAGAAGCTCTCAAGGTTGTATTACAAGTGCAGTGGGGTGTAGGGCCTTGCGGCAAGTGCAGAAGGGTGGATAATGTCTAGTGTGTGTTTTTTTTTTTTTGGGATCAACACTCAATTCAGCTTGCCAACCTCCAGGGCCCCCCCTTAAGGCAAAGCAGCTAGCAAGCAGCCAGATGCCAAAAGAGCCCACCTGGACCTAATGCAACCTAGTACATCTACTTATCAAGATGTGTCTGTCCTATACTATTATGGCATTCGAGGTTCCCAAGACCCTGGGTCATTAGCAGACCAAGGGGACATGGTGGACACAGATCATTACTATTACGATGATGTAGAAATCATCCATTCCCAGGACCATACTAACCAACCAGTGACTGATTCCCTTGTAGACAACCAGCTGCAGTATAATCTTTTAAAAAACTGCTGAACACTTAAAATTGATACCCATGAGGCACATGTCAATCAACTTCGTAGAGGTCATCCTAGGGGATAAGAGATATGTTGCACACAGTGTTCCAGATAATATTTTGAGGTGGGAGTATTTTACTCACTATTGAGAGTAAATGTGATTTTAAGAGTAAAAATGACTTTTCTCCTTTGCAAGAGTAAAATGTATGACATCCAGCCGACGTGTGCAAAAACTGTAAGGAAATCATTACAATGCGGCAGCTTTCTGCATTGTGACAGAATACACCTTTCATTATTTCTCTAAGTTCTGGCCATTCTAGCTCGCCAGTATATATTTAAATGTTAAAAACACAAAAACCCAGCCAATTACATAGTAACACCGAAACCTGGTTCTCTGACGACTTTGCCCCAATCGCTAAGGAAGCCTTCCCCCCTGACTACTCCCTCATCCCACTGAACCGTCCCTCCAGAGAGGGAGAGTAGCATTCGTCTTCAAGTCTCTCTTCCACGTCTCAATCATCATCGACAACCAACCTTCCATTCCTTCCTGCAAATCTCTCCTCATTAAACTATCCCTCTCCCCGTCGCTCTCACACAGCTTCCTAATAATTTACAGGCCCCCTGGCTACGATAGACATTTCGCAAGCAACCTCTGCGACTATTGCCACCCTTCAACTAAACCATCCCAACCTCACCCTTCTTGGAGACTTCAACATATGGCTCGACATCCCCACCAACCCTATGACAAACTCTGGTTGACGGTTTAGACGCAATTAACCTCCAACCCCACATAAATGGCCCGACTCACTATAAAGGACACACTCTTGATTCCATCTTTAGCTCCAGCACCCTGATTCATTTAAAGCCCCCCACCCCTATCATCTGGTCCGATCACTTAATTCTCTCGTTCACCATTCGCTCACCCGACCCCGCTTCCCGTACTCGAATCTGAACCTCTGAATCTACGCAAATGCTGGAAAAAACTAATAATCGTCCGGGACCTTGCCGACGCACTCCTCCAGTCTCCACCTACCTGCCAACTCAACAAACAACTAACCCCTGACGTCTTTGACTCATGGCTCAACGCATCTCTGATGCGGCTCACCCCCCCTTGCAAACCATCAACCCACCGTGGCCTCTTCCCCAGATGGTTCACTCCTGAGTTGAAGATCACTAAACCACTATATAAATACCTAGAATGCAAATGGCAGAAAGACAAAACCCAGGAGAGCAGGGCCACCTTGGCCCAACACCTTTATCAGTACAAGGCCGAAATCCGGAAAGCAAAAAAAGCCCACTACAACTCCAGAATCGCAAACTGCAAAAACCCAAGCAAAGAACTCCACAAAATCATCTCCGAATTCACCAATCCGGCTTGCACCACGACCGTCCCGACCCCCTCACAATCACTGTGCGACTCACTCTCCCTCCACTTTTACACCGCGGCTCTCGCAAGAACAAATACTCTAGCCACCAAACTGGCTCTCTTACATCCACCAGGCAATTCTCCCCCCATACCGGCCAGCCCACCAGCTGCGACCACTATGCAACCAACTTTCGAATCCTTTAGTCCAATATCACCAGAGCAATTTCTCAAACTTCTATCTGCCCGCAAACCATCTGGCTCGTCGCTGGATCCTTGCCCAGCCACAACCCTCAAAGAAATTTTAGCTTCCACCTGCGCAGGAGAACACGCAAGTGTAACGCTCACCTGATTCCCATGGAGGCGCCGATCTGTTCTGGACTGCTATGACCTCTTCTAAGGTGATGCGCAGGACTCGGAAGACGGACTGGACCGGACCCCCAAACCTCGCCTGTCTGGCCCGTAGAAGAATCCTTCTGTAGATGGAAAAGGGGATTAACTGTCTGCTGGATAATGTGTCGGATTCCCCCCCTTCCCCCTCTCACACTCCTCGAACCCCCTCCGCGATTCCCCGTAGAGTCTCACCTTAGAGTCTGAAAGGACGAGCTCTCCATCCTGCTTCCGATGCAGGGGCGCGTTGATTTCCAGTTACTTCACTGGATCTCGGGTTTGGTGAGTATTCAACTCCGCTTGACTTTTCCGATATGAGGCCGTAAGTATTCAGTTGCAAAAGTTCAAGCCTTAATTGTCCGTTGTCCTTTTCTCTATTTCAGATGTAGGATGAAGAATCCGCGTAGAGGAATGGATTCGCCGAAGGTAACTCTGGTGAGTCTTTTTGATGGATGGTTCTCTTAGTGATCTTGCTTTCACCCACTAATGCGTGTGTCTTTTTCCCCTTAGGGGCCGGGGTACGGAAGTGCCAAAGAAGCGGCGCCGACCCGAGGTGAGGAAAGATTGTCCCAACAATAATCAGGTAAGTCTTAAGGTGGAAGAATCAGGCCTTCCTCGATCTGTTCCTTCGCTCACCTTTGTTTTGTCTCTTTTTCCCCTTAGGGGCCGGGGTACGGCAGTGCCAAAGAAGCGGCGCCGACCCGAGGTGTGGAAAGATTGTCCCAACAAAAATCAGGTAAGTCTTAAGGTGGAAGAATCAGGCCTTCCTCAATCTGTTCCTTCGCTCACATTTGTTTTGTCTCTTTTTCTCCTTAGGCGCTGAAAGGCGACGGATGGTGCCAATGGTGGCTGAAGAGCCCGAGGGCGCCTTGTGAAGGTGAGTGGAACGCGGCGCTGCAGCGAGCGATGCGATGCGCTTCTAAAAATAATGTCTTTTCTCAGGATCGTCGGAGTGATGGTCCCGGACTCCGGATGGAGGTAGGTAAAGTTCAATTATTCACCTTTCTCTCCTTTCCTTCCTTTCCTTCCTTTTCAGGTGTTCCAGGTTGCAGACGGGCGTGGCTGGAGCCAGGATGCAGGAGCAGACACGGTGAGCGTCCAGCTGCAAGATGCAGAACAACGCGAAGCGTGAGTTGCTGTCTGGGCGTGGTTTATATAGCCCCCAAAGTAGTTCCAGGTAAGTATTCTTCCTCAGCCACGCCCGAGTGGTAAAATAGTCCCATAGGTAAAATAGTCCCTTTCAGACCTCAAGGAGGTCTGGATCCGGCAGCATGGTCTGCATCAGGTAAGTCCATCCAAGCACTCTCATAATGAGCCTGGCGCCTATGGTGCCAGGACTGATGCCTTCTATGAGCCTGGCGCCAAAGGCGCCAGGACAATGTCCAAAGAGCCCCTATAAGGGGTTGCTGGGTCCCTCCCAGGGGACATGATGTCTGCTTTCGGGGACGCTGGCCCTGAACTGGCTTCCCGGGAGTAGGCATCATGACAGCAAGATCCATCATAAATGCCTCCCTTTCCTTTGGCATCTTTTCCGACGCATTCAAAACGGTTCATATCAAACCTCTAATTTAAAAACTTTCGCTCGACCCTCTCGAGCCCAAAAACTACTGCCCCATCTCAAACACCAGGTTCCTTGCCAAACTCATTGACAGAACCGCCTACTCCCAACTAAATGCCTTTGTCGAAGCCAACAATCTCCTAGACCCCGCCCAATCAGGTTTCAGAGCCTGTCACGGAACTGAAACCACCCTAATCTCAATCTGGGATGACCTCAAAATGACAGCAGGCTCCGCGGGATGCGCCAACAATCTCCTAGACCCCGCCCAATCAGGTTTCAGAGCCTGTCACGGAACTGAAACCACCCTAATCTCAATCTGGGATGATCTCAAAATGACAGCAGGCTCCGCGGGATGCGCCGCACTAATCCTTCTTGACCTATCCGACGCCTTTGACACAATCAACCACTCAATCCTCCTAGACCGCCTCCACTCCCTAGGAATTTGTGGAACCGCTCTTAAGTGGATAGCTTCACTCCTCAAAGATAGGTCCCAAATAACGATACTCTCCACCTATACCTCCCAAGCCCGACCAGTCAACACGGGAGTCCCACAAGGAGCATGCCTATCCGCCCTCCTGTTCAATCTCTACTTGATCACCCTCCCACCAATAATTCGTTCACACAACATCCTGTGTTACAACTACGCCGACGACACTCAACTAATTCTAAAACTCCTGAACTCAAAACCCAACTCCCGACCTGACCTGGCCTCCTGGACATAGAACTCTGGATGACCCAAAGCCACCTCTTGTTAAACCCCTCCAAAACAGAAATCATGGTATGTGGCAACTCCAAATTTTTTCCGCACCCACTACCATGGCCATGCGCCATGGGCAACTCACCGACCCCCTCCAACTCAGTGAAAAATCTTGGATGCACCCTTGACTCTGACCTAACACTCTCGCGCCAAGTCATCAACGTCTCAAAGTCCTGCCACTACCACCTTAAAACCCTTAGGCGCATTTTTCCATATCTCTCCTTTCCCAACAGACTCTCTGCGGTCCAATCAATCGTTATATCAAGACTGGACTACGCAAACCCCCTATACCTCGGAGTCCATGGGTACCAACTGAATAAACTCCAAAGGGCACAAAACGCAGCAGCCAAATTGCTACTCGCGCTCGGCCCAAGAGACCACATCTCCCCAGCCCTTAAGACGCTGCACTGGCTTCCAGTAGCCCGAAAAGTGACCTTCAAAACCTTATGCATCTCCCATCGAGCACTGCATAAAACTGGACCTCAATATCTTCAAGACAAGCTAAAACCCTATCACCCCCCACGCACCCTAAAATCAAGCTCAGCCGGCCTCATAGTCATACCAAAGACAAACTCAGTCAGGTTAGGCGGATCATCATTCTCAGCCTTGGCCCCCACGCTATGGAACTCACTCCCACACCACATCCGCAGAACTGAGGATTTAAGGTCTTTCCGCAAACTGCTGAAAACCTGGCTCTTCCCCTATAACCTACCCCTACCGAACTAACCAAAACAGACTAACAACATCTCAATGGCACCAATCCAACAAACTACCTGATGCGAGAAATTGACAGCTAATAACCCCTAACATAAATTAGAAGGACAAACAGAACTAAACGAATAAAGTAGATCAAAGCAATGAAATGGTTAATAAGAGTAAATCATACGGAAACAGTAAAGAGATATAAACTCCTGAAATGGACATAATGCATGAGGAGTGAATGAAGTGAATGGCGTGGATGAAATAGTTAGATTGGATGAAGCAGGTGGAACAGATGAATGCACTGAGTGGAAGAATGCATGAGTTCGAATGAGTGTGGAAATCGAATGAGTATGTAGATCGGATGAGTGTAAAGAATGGATGAACATGTTGAGCGGCTGAGTGTGTAGAGCTGCTGGGTGTGTAGAGCGGACAAGCGTGTAGCGCGGATGAGTGCGTAAATACAGAGAAGCGATTAGAACGCAGGAGTGAGTAAAACAGATGAATGTGCAGAACGGATGAGCGTAAACCGGATGAGTGTGCAGAACAGATGAGTATGTAGAGCGCATGAGTGTGGATAGCGGATGAGTACGGAAGTGCAAAGAGCGTGTAGATTGCTGGAGCAGATGAATGCACAGACCTGGCAAATGTATAGAGCGGATGAGTGTATAGAGCGGGTGAGTGCGTAGAGCGGGTGAGTGCGTAGAGCAGATGAAGGTATAGAACAGATGAGTGTAGAGATTAATATATAGAACAGGATATTGCTGTTGAATGCGTGAAAAGCATGAGTGCATAAAGCGGATGAGGGTGGAGAGCAGATGAGGGTGGAAAGCGGATGAGGGTGGAGAGCGGATGAGTGTGGAGAGCGGATGCACGCAGGGAACTGTTAAGTTCAGGGAGCGGGTGAGTGCGAGGAGCAGGCAATTGTGTAGGATGGGTGGTTGCGTAGAGCAGATGAAGGTGTAGTGCATGCGAGGGGATAAAGCGGACAAACGCCTAGAGCGGATGAGTCACACAGTGCTGAGTGCGTAGAACGGATAAGCATGTAGAACGGATGAATGCGGAATGCATGCAGAGGGCCGGGAATGGATGGACGAGCGGAGCGGGATGGATGAGCTGAACGGAAAAATGTGTAGAGTGGAGGACTACATACAACAGACTAATGGGTAGGGCCGGCAAATATATAGAACAGACGAGTACATATGAGTGAATGAGTGCATATGATAAAAGGGGTACGTAGAGGGGATGAGTGCGTAGAGGGGATGAGTGCGTAGAGGGGATGAGTGCGTAGTACGTGTGAGGGCATAAAACGGATGAGAACGAGTGCCGGGAGCGAACGAGTGCCGGGAGCGAACGAGTGCTGGGAACGAATGGACGTGTTGCGTAGAGCGGATGGGCGTGTACATAGAATGGACGAGTACCTAGAGTGAACGGACGTGTTGCCTAGAGTGAACGGACGTGTACGTAGAGTGAACGGACGTGTTGCGTAGAGTGAACGGACATGTTGCGTAGAGTGAACGGACATGTTGCGTAGAGTGAACGGACGAGTACGTAGAACGAACGAGCACAGATTGCATCCAGTACTGATGAGTGCGTAGAATGGATGAGGATGTAGAGCTGCTGAATGCGTAGAGCATGGGGCAGACAGGAGTGCATGCCTGGGGCAGACAAGAGTGCATGCCTGGGACAGACTGGAGCACGCAGGGCAGACTGGAGCGCGCGGGGCGGACTGGAATGCATGAGCGCCTGGAGCGGACCGTAGTGTGTGGAGCGGACTGGGGTAGTGTGTGGAGCGGACTGGGGTGCACGGAGTGGATAGGAGTGCACTGAACGGACTGGAGCGCATAGAATTGCGTGACGTATATAGTATGGTTTGGAATGCAGAGAATGTTTGAAAGAGCATATAACCCATCATATCATACCACCATGCTTACTCTCTCCTTTTCTCCTTTACATCACCACTCAACTAGAACACAGAGATACCATGACACCATTCGGTATAACTGTTCTCATACCAACATCCGCCGTTCATTCCACATCATTCTAAGTAAACACTGCTGGTTACACACCCCCCAGCCAGGCGTTCTCCTCAGGCCTAACGCAGCCACATCCGGTCTGGATAAATCCTGCCAGATCCTGCAGCCACATCCGGTCTGGATAAATCCTGCCAGAACGAACACATACTCCTGATTTCTCAACCACCACACCTACCGCTAAGAAGCAGCTACTACACAAATAGTCACCAGCTGCACACATACCCGGTGCTCACACGCACCTTTTGACTCTCTACTCTCTCCACTGATCTGAACTTCGGTTCCCAAGGGCGTTCAACCTACCAGTGCCTTCAGACCATACCAATGGTATATAAGGTGCTATATGAATGCAAAATAACAATAACAAAGATCTGCTCAGTGTGTATGATGAAAAGAATGACAGCATGCACTGGCTGACTGCTTTTAAGTATACTTGTGAAGTGCAAGAAGTAGTAGATGCTGATAATATTGCACGGTTGCTCAGAAGACTGCCCCACTCTGGCTGCAGCACCATTGTGGAAATGTCTAGGACTGAGAGAAAGGACTTTGCAAAATTGAAGCAAACCCTGATCTTAAAGTTTGGGAAGACTCCTGCTCAATACTTGAAAAGTTTCAGGGAGTACAAGAAAAGAGAAGGCAGTATTTGGGTCACATTTGTAACTGAATCTTTAAAAGGTCTTGACTGGTTGGGTGGAAGGTTATAAGGTTACCACTTTTGAAGGCATGATCCATTTGGTCATGCTAGAACATATTTTTGCCTCATGTTACCCTAAGCTTAAGCAACATCTGGCTGACTCTAAGAATATGGATGCTAAAAAGTTAGCCACTGCAGCAGATGTATGGGTATCCAACAGGGTGTCCCTCAAGGACAAGCCTGGTTCTGGAAAGGAAGATGGGAAGAAGCAAAAAGAGAAATAGGGTGTTTCCACAGAAAACCCTTCACCCCAACAGGGCCATACAAAGTTCAAAAAGGGCAAGTCACATGACCATGTACAGGGTACTGGGACTAATCATCCCAACACCAAACCTGGTAATACTAAGCCTCCCTGTGTCCCAAGACCCAATGGATCTTGTGTGCCTTGTGGAGCAAATGACCATGTGAAGGGGGACCCCAGATGTAAGGTCAAAACCTTGGGGGTCCATTCTGTGAATCTGACCTTCCACGATGAGGAGGAACAAATACCCACAGGGGCACCCTTCACTTCTGACTCCTTCCCCTGTGGGATAGGTTCAGAAGTAGTTTACGTTTCCCTAAGATCCTGGGAACCAAGAGTGTCTGAGGCGTATGCCTCCATCCCAGACAATACCAAGGATTACTTTAAGGATAGTGTTTTTGTAGATGGTGTAGAAACCTTTGCCATCAAGGACACTGGGGCCAGAAGAACTGTAGTGAACTCCACTTTGGTAAATTCAGAAGAGCTGGCCAAAGGCCTTCTGATGCCCACTAAGTTAGCTGATGGTCCCCTTCTCAAGTTTCCAGTAATGCCTGTAACTCTAGCTGTGAATGATTCAGTTGTGAGGATACCTGAAAGTGTTCAGAGGCAAGTCCCTTGGAGAGTACTGCTGGGAAATGATCTCAGAGACTTAGGACTTGTGGGAGATGCAGCAGAGAGACCCTGCACTAGGTCTCAAACAAAGGCTGCCCTTGCCAAGTCCAAGGGTGAGCCAAAGCCAAGGGGGAAACCCAAGGCTAAAGCAGTCAAAAAACAAAAGAGAGAGAAAGAAAATATTCCCCCAACTCACCTACCACTTAGGCAGAGGCAGTTGGCCAAACTCTTGAACCTGACGAGGAAGAGGAGCTTACTGAAGTATTTGACCCCTATGAACACCCTGAGTTGCATAGTTGGTCCTGGAAGGGAAGAATTCAGTAAGGGCCAACGTGAGTGCCTGGGAAACAAAGAAGTTATTGTGAAGGTAGGCTACTTTATATTGAGTCCACAGAGTCCACTGAAGGAGACCATAGGAGGCTGGTGGTCCCCCTTCAAGCGAGACCCCTCCTCCTGCAGTTGGCACATGAAGTTCCCCTTGCAGATCACCCTGGTAGCCAGACGACTAAGGAGAGGTTGTTGGCATGATTCCTGCCCCTCATGTCTCCAGCCCTCCAAGATGTCAGGCTGGAGCCAGGACACAATCACCTACATGGCCCCCAAGGGCCCCTCCATCCCTCCAAAGACCCACTTGGAGTCAGACTTGGCGCTTGTGGCACCAGACCCACTCACTCCCATAGGATAACATTGGGGATTGGACTTGTAGTGCATTGATGGGGACAAGATGGATGCCCCCACATATTTCGGTTCCCAGAACTGCATGTGCAGTCTAGTCTTTTGGGTGTGGTTCAGCCCAGAGACACCTGGGATACCCAGAGACTATTTAAGCCACGCCCAGGCTGAGAAACATGCTTTGCGTTTTCTGCCCCTACAGCGTGACACTCACCGTGTTCGGATCAGTCTCCAGTAGGCCTGCATCTTTCTTCTGCGCTCAGCTCCTGCAAGAACAAGAACATCGATAGGAACAGCCTTACCTTGCGGCGCTTCTGCCCATCATTCATCGCTCCTTCTGTTCTGCGGGCATCTTCGGCGGTGTCATTCCCATCCTGGCACGCCGCTTCGTAAGGAAAAGGGAAAAGAACACAAAAAAAGCATTAGTAAGCATTCAGCAAATCTTCGCTTATTTTTAAAGACTGTACGAGCTTCAAATGCTTACCTGAATCCCAGCCGCTGTGGGGGAACTCTGTCTCCGGAACTTCTCATCCATCTGCAAGAGGGAAAAGACACTCCAGGTTAGCGTGGAAACATCTAGAGGCGCCGCATATCGCGCTTATTCACCTCATTTCTTCTTCATAACCGGCATCCACGCTGAAAACGTCGCAGCACCTAAAAGACACAGAAAAAGAACTCAGTTCAATACAAATACGAAAGGGTCGCATCGCGCTCTCACACACCTTCAGCGCTACTCATCTCAGCAGCAGGTCGCCATCCCCGGATGCTGGCCATCCTCTAAGGAAGGAAAGGAACGAAGTTAGAGAGTGTTTTAAAGACTCATTATACTTACCTGTCGGACTCTAGCCAGTGAAGTAACTAGGCAGCAACGAGCCTGCATCAATCAATGCGCACCTGCGCTGAAAGCAGGACAGAGAGCACACTTTCCATGAAAACAAGGTGAGCTGTGGATCAAAGGGAAGGGTTGGACCCCGGGGAAGAAGGGGTTCAAGCACACAGAGACAATAGGGAGTTAAACTCTACCAATCCTGTGTTTCAGGCCCAGTCTCCAGTCGAGTAGACTCCAGGGAAGGGTTCGAGGTCGTAAGAGGTCAGAACAGACTGAGTGACGTCCCCGTGGATACCAGGTGAGCGTTACAGTTGTCCATGCACTTCTACTGGTCCAAGATGGGGGTCCAGTGCTACTTGCCAAATCTATGGTAAAAATGGCAGATCTAGAGATCGACATTGTTGGTGCCTTGACCTTCCAACATCCTCTGGCAGCAGGTTTATTCTGGTGTTAGTTGACCATGCCACCAGATATCCTGAAACCATCCCACTGGAGACAGTAACTGCCAGGTCAGTTGCTAAGGCATTACTTGGCATATTCACTAGGGTTATAATAATAATAATAAGTTATTTATAACACGCGTAATACCCAGAGGTTTCTAAGCATGGACCCGGGGATCGAAGCTGTGTTGCTCCGTGTCGTCTTGCTTCCAAGGTGAGCGCGTTGCCCTGAGCTATCCTCGTCTTCCCTAAAGAAGTTGTGTCTGACAGAGGCAGCAACTTCATGTCCAAGCATATGTGGGCCATGTGGAAGGAGTGTGGGGTCTCCTATAAGTTTTCTTTCGCATATCATCCTCAAACAAATGGCTTAGTTGAGAGGTTTAATAGAACTCGCAAAAACATGACTGGAGCTCGTGAGGAGCCCCAGAGGAGAAAGTGGGATCGCCTTTTACCATGCTTACTCCTTGCCTACAAAGAGGTCTCCTCTGCAAAGGGTTGGTTTTAGCCCCTTTGAACTTCTCTTTGGTCACCGTGTCAGGGGACCCATAGCTATAGTTAAGAAGGGATGGGAGCTTCCGACTCCTCCCGTCACTACAAATGTAGTGGACTCTGTGCTGGGATTAAGGAAGAGCATGGCCTTACTAATGGCTCAGACCAGTGACAAGTTGAAGGCTGGTCAGGCCTTGGTCAAACATTGGTACGTTTGGTAGTTGCAAACGTAACTAGAATAAAAATTGAAGGGGAGTTACACTTTTGAATTATTTATTGTGCATATCATTATGAAGCTTGTGCTGTTTAACTGTCGCAGTACACCTTTTTATACTATTCCATCACTGTGCCTCACATGTGCATGCTCCTAGCTATATCGCCTAACCATTGTGAAGCTAGTGTACTTAGTTAAGCTGGAATGAGGTATTACACTGCAGATGGTTATTGCATCCACCTTTCTTGTGCACTTAGTAGGCTATGCTGAAACTTGTATAACAGGAATATGAAGAGGACTTTGTTGTAAGGTAATGGTTGGTCCAATAACTATTCAGAATGCAAAGCAATCACCCTTCCGACTCATACCTTCTATGTGTTCTAGCAATTGCTTGTAGGGAGACAGGTACAGAGCTGGGTTCCTGCTTTTCAAGTCAAGTTCCATGTTTACCTCCTAAGTGGTAGTGTTCAGGAATATAGAACACACATGGGGGGCTAGGGCATCTATAAATCAAGTGTAACGGCAGGATTTGCAGACATTTTCTTTTGGCAAACTCATAGTTCCAACATATCAAATACATTGTCATTGCTTCCCCATTAACACACACAAATAAATTTGTTAGAAACACAGATATACGTTAAATAGACTTAATTTTGGCAGAGAAGGGATAGTGAGATTAGATAAAATAAAATGGCCACGAATACACACTTTGGTTAAGTAGCCTAGAAGCCGGGATTTGAGACCAGTATGCAATTCAGGAGCTTGAACACATCTCTTCCCAGATGTAATTGGTAGAAATATTTTTTGTATAACGTCTTTTTGAAACTTTTGTTAGCAAATACAATTCTGATTGTGGAAGGCATTGCAAAATAAATGGTGATTGTGTTTTGCTAACTGAAGCAAACTGGCAATATTTTCAGAAGTGTCTCACTTGTTTTCATTGTGGATATAATTGGGCATATTGTCGAAACTACAGATAAGGTTATTTTGACTGTCAAAAGAAATGAACTCCAAGCAAGTTCCAAGGATGTTGTGTGATGTCAGTGTAGGGATTGGCCTTGGGCCAGACAAGTGCAGGTTGTCTCTACTGGAGGATTGCCTTATAGTGCGATAGAGCCTATTTACCTGGGAATGCTCTGTATTTTTTGTCTATTTTTTGCATTTTATGATATCAACTGCTCCCTTTCCAAACATCAGCAAAGCATTTAAAGCATTGGACAAATACTTATAATATTTGTAACTGCATTGAACTGGTGAAATGCTTTAGGATGATGTTGCACATGGGGAGGAAAGGTAGCTCAGGGGCACTGTGTGTGTCTTGGAAGCAAGACAACGCAGCACAACACAGGCTTGAATCCCAATCATGCGCTTAGAGACCACTTGTTGGTATAAAAGAACAATTATATCAGGAACTATGCAGAAAAAGTTGCTATGAAGTTCTGGTCCTCATAAAATACATGGGTGCCTTATTATCAGTGTTCCAATTAGAAGACAGTGATATCACTGAATGGCTGCACAATGTGTTAATGGCGCTAACGTGGTAACCGAGCAAAGCAAGGGTATTGTCAGGAGTGGCAGGATATTACCACATGGAACAGCCCACCCCGAGGCCTTTACAACCATTATCACCTTTAGGGTGCTGGCAAAACTGCTGGGTTGAGAAGGAAAAGCACAAAAGATTACATAGGGCGATCACCCGTGGCAACACGACATGCGCACAAAACTTCCACCCAGTTGTTGATACAGCTAATAATATCATCCAGGCAAAGGTGTTATGAGGTTTCAAGATAATGTCCATGAGCCACTTTAATGTGGCAGGGGCCATTTGTAGTCCAAACGGCAGCACTGTGAATTGGCATAGCCCATCAGGAGTGGCAAAGTTGGTCTTTTCCCTATCACCTATAGCTAGGGGAAGCTACCAATGCTCTTTTTTTAGCTATACAATTAAGATGTATTTAGTGTCCCCCAGCCACTCAATAAACTAAATGTGATTTAATTTAATGACCTTCAATACAAAAAAACAACTGTCATTGGGTTTTTTACAAGGATCACCAGCGATGGCTATTGGCTTTGGGAAGCTCCTTTCACCCAAGCTTGTGCATCTTTTGCACCTCCTCTCACATGATCTCCCACTAGGCTTCAGGCACGGCATATGGTTTTACCAGACTAACTGTCCTGTGGGAGTATGAATTTAGTGGTGAAATCCATTCACTCGGCCTGGATCTTCAGTAGACATCAGGGGAGCTAGTCTTCAAATTCCGACAGGTCGTGTTCCTGTTGTTCATCAAGATTGTTCAGGATGAGCTTGGGTGGTTTCCCAGCGCACATTAATATGTAACATTAATACACTGGCTATTTTTCACGTAAGAATAACCTGTATAGCTCCACAGGGTTAAGACGTTTCAAATTGGTCCATGGGAGGGAGCTACACAATGTCCTAGATATGTTAAAAGAAAGTTGGGAGCATCATGAAAACCAGGTTGGAAACTGGCAAACTTCATCAGGACAAAGGTGGCATGCTAAGGAAATGTAAAGTTAGGGATTGACTGATTTGATTTGAGCATTTCTAACGCGCATACCCCACGGGAGTCCGGGCAGAGTCTGCATCTGGGCGCAGATAGTAATCAACAAATAATGGTAATGCACTGATTTATGGGCTTGCTATCTGAACATTGGTGGTAAAAAATTACTGGAAAAAGTAGGTTTTCAGTTTTTTCCTGGAAATAGAGAGAGTATCAATCTGTTGTAGATCCGCTGGGAGAAAATTCCATGAACGATGGTTTAGGATAGAAGTGGTAGGCCTTTGACGCCCGATACCCCAGCCTTGACCCCATGAAGGTGACAAAGAGTGTCCAACTTGCGGAAGCTCTTGGTCCTTTCCAGATAGAATTTCAGAGCGCGTCTGACATCCAGACAGTGCAAGACCCTTTGAGCATCGTCCTTAGGATCAGCAAAGAATAACCAGGTTACTCACCGTAGTGACCACCTTACTCCTAGTCCATAGTCCCCTTTCCTCCATACTTATGGGACATTCCCTCCGTCCAGTGGGACGGGACCAGAGCACTTTGTAAAAGCATCAAAAATGTGCAAATCCTTTTAGTCCTTCCTCTCTTTTACGCAGGGTACTGCACGCGGCCGTAACCCTGCCCATCTTAGCTCCGCCCCGCGCATCGCCCATCAGTCCTTTTCTATCGCCAGGTCAGAGACCTTTAAGCAATAATAGAGGAACCTTATTAGAGGGGATGGCGGGCGGGCGTATGGAGGAAAGGGTCTATGGACTAGGAGTAAGGTGGTCACTATGGTGAGTAACCTGGTTATACTCCTATGTCCCGTCCCCTTTCCTCCATACTTATGGGAGATTCCCAAGCACTCCTCACAGGAACTACGGGTGGATGGAAAATCCCCAAATTGAAAAAGGTCCTTCAGCACAGCCTGGCCAAACTGAGCATCAGATCTGGAGCTCAGGTCCAGACAATGTTTACAAAAAGCCGATGGGGAGGCCCATGTAGCCGCCTTTGCGATGGTCTCCCAAGGGACATATTTCTGAAAGGCAACAGCAGCTGCTTGCCCCGTACCAGGTGCGCATGAATACTTTTAGGAGGCTGCAGACCTTGAACATTGTAAGACTCCATAATACAGGCCGCGATCCATCTGGAGATAGTCGCCTTAGAGGCCTGCCTACCTTGTGGGTTACCAAAGGTCACCAATAGTTGAGAAGAGCTCCTAAATTCAGATGTTCTTTCCAGATAGAACTTGAGAGCCCTTCTAACGTCCAAGCAATGTAGAACCCTTTCCGCGTCTGAAGCAGGGTTTGGAAAGAAGACCGGTAGGGAGATTGACTGATTTAGATGGGATCCAGAGACCACCTTTGGCAGGAAAGAGGGATTTGTCTATAGGACCACCTTATCCTTGTGGAAAACCAAGAAGGGATGCTCCCCAGACAGAGCCTGGAGCTCACTCACACGCCTTGCTGAGTTAACGGCAACCAAAAAAGACACCTTTCACGAAAGGTGCTTAAGGTCCACCGTAGCCATAGGTTCAAACGGTTTATGGCACAAAGCGGTAAGGACCACATTCAGATCCCACTTCGGATGCGATTTGCGAACCGGGGGATAAAGACGCGTCAAACCTGCGATGTGCCTCCTAATCACTGGATTTGACAGTGAATAGGAGCACTGGTCCGTGGACAGGTAGGTGTCTATCGCTGAAAGATAAGTTCTGCATGACAGAACATGAACCCCCGATTCTGCTAAGTGAGACACGAAGGACAGCATTGTGTCAATCGTAGCCACCCTGGGGTCCATCTGTGAGGCCAAGCACCAATGACAGAACCAAAGCCACTTGCTTTTATACTGAGACCTCGTTGAGGGCTTCCTGGCTGCCTGAATTATTCGCATGCTATCAGCCGACAGATTGAGATGCTCTAAAGACCTGAACTCAGGCACCACACCGCCAAGCTGAATGATTGTGGAGAGGGGTGCCACAGCTGACGATCGTTCTGGTGAAGCAGAGCGGGACTCACCGCTAGCCTGATTAGTGGACACACCGACAGATGCTGAAGCTCTAAGAACCAGAACCTGGCCGGCCACCACGGGACTATGAGCAGGAGAGAACAGTTCATCGTGTTCCTCAGCTTGCAAATCGTCCGATGAATCAGAGGTAGAGGCGGGAAAGCATAGGCCCTCATGTTGTGCCAAGGAATCTCGAGAGCATCCCCCAGAGAGGAGGCTCCCGGACCATTCCTGGAGGCATACAGAGGAAGTTTCTTGTTTGCCGATGTTGCGAAGAGGTCCACTTCCGGAGTGCCCCAACACTGGAATATCTGTGAGAGGATCTCCGCTTTCAATTCCCACTCGTAGCTGACCATCGTCCGCTGACTGAAGGCATCCGCCGTGACGTTCAGCTGGCCCGGGATGTGTACTGCTACCAGCCAGACACCATACCGAACCGCCCACTCCCAAATCTGGATGGTCAGATCCACAAGAGGGGGAGACTTTGTGCCTCCCTGCTTGTTGATGTAATACATTGACACGACATTATCCGTGCGGATACGGACCACATTGTTGGCAATGACCGGTCTGAACGACTTGAGCACTAGGAAAATCGCCAGAAATGCCAGATGATTTATGTGAAGGAGCTTGTCCTGGGGTGACCAAAGGTCCGAGACTTGAAGATCCAACGTCGCACCCCACCCTAAGAGGGAGGAATCCGTTGTGACCATCACCATCGGGGCGGGGTCCTGAAACCCGCACCTACTGGCAGGTTGCTGAGAGATGACCACCACATCAGGTCCGCTCTCATGGAAGCCGGAATCAAAACCATCTTGGAGTTCGGATCCACCGCCTGACCCCAAGAGCTCCGAAGAGCCATTTGAGGCCACCTCATCTTGAGCCGAGCAAGAGGAAGAGCCAGTACACACGAGGCCATGTGGCCTAGAAGCCTCTGGAACCACCAGGCCGACATGCTCTCCGACTGCGTAAATATCTGACACGTGGCCAACAGATCCGCCATTCTGTCCCCAGTCAGGTAAACTCTGCAGTCTAACGTGTTCCAGCGAAAACCCAGGAAGATCAAGTCCTGAGAGACCGTCATGGAAGATTTCTGCCAGATCACCGACAGCCCAAGATGGAACAGGAGCTGGAGAAGAGAATGAAGATTGCATGCGGCTTTCAGCGGGCAAGGGCTGCGCAACAGCCAATCGTCTAAATAGGGATACATGTGGATACCCTGCAGACAAAGATAAGCTGCAATCACCAACATCATCTTCGTAAAGACACGCAGAGGCCAAAAGGCCAAAAGGAAGCACTCGGAACTGGAAATGCTCCTCTCCCACAGAGAAACGCAGGTATCTCCGGTGTGGATTCCAGATCAGAAAATGCATGTATGCATCCTGAAGGTCCACCACGCTGAGCCAATCGCCCATCTGTAAAGAGGACCTTTTCTGACCAGGCGTGATCATCTTGAATTTCTCTTGGGGTAGGAAAAGATTGAACTGGGAAAGGTCTAGAATGGTGCGTAGGCCAGCCTGGTTGGGTTTGGGCACCGTAAACAGTCAGGAGTAGAAGCCCTCCCCTCGCTCCCCTAGGGGAACGGGTTCCACCGCTCTGAGATCCAGCAACTTCTGGATCTCAGCCTTGAGGGAGGGCAACGCCGACTGCTGGAAAGGAGGATTGATGGGTGGGGTAGGGGTAAGCGGAAGCCCGCCCGAGCGACTGACAAGATCCACCGGTCTTTGGTAAGGGTCTGCCACGCCTCCCAATGAGATGCAATGCGTCCTCCCACCGGGGTCTCGTGCGAGCGCAGAACATCCCCCACAGGAGGGGCCTTGGATTGTGATCCGGTGTCAACAGGCCCCTTACGGAGACCCTCAGAGAAAACTCTGGTACACTTTTTAGGCCTAGACGGTACCTCAGGGCACGCCCCGGTAACAGAACCTTTGACGCTCCTCCCAGACCGGGAAGACCCCGGAAAGGAGTCCCCCGGCCGGGGTGCCCTAAAAAGCAAAGAACTTACCGGGCGTTTCTTCTTCTCGTCGATGAAGGATTGGAAATGCGTAGGAGGAGTGCGCTGAAACACCTCCTCCCACTGCTCTAACCGACATTGGAGCGCCCGGACCGAAAGGGATTCGCAATAAAAACACGAGTCCCACCGGTGGTCAGGAAGTCTAGCTGAAACGGCATAGACAGACTATCACACGATCTCAGCGAGAGCCAGAGAGGAGGAAGCTGGAAGAAAAAACCTTCCGCAGATGCTAAGTGCGTCCAGTCTAGACCGAGTGGAGAAAAGGTCTGATGGGCGATGCGTGGGGCGGAGCTAAAGTGGACGGGGTTACGACCACGTGCAGTACCCCGCATAAAAGAGAGGAAGGACTCAAAAAATTTGCAAAATTTTGATGCTTTTACAAAGTGCTCCGGTCCCGTCCCACAGGACGGAGGAATGTCCCATAAGTATGGAGGAAAGGGGACAGGACGTATGAGTAAGTAGGTAACACTATCTCCTCATTTAGATGGAAAGAAGAGACCACTTAAGGTAAGAACGCACGGTGCGTTCTCAGGACCACCTTACCTCTGTGAAACGTATTGTAGGGTTCTGAAGCCATCAGTACCTGGATCTCGCTAACCCTACGCGCAGACATAAGACCCATCATCAGGACTGTTTTAATAGTGACATGCCCGATGTCTGCGGACGCCATTGGTTCGAAAGGTTTGTGCGCCAAGGCACCCAACACTACATTGAGGTCCCACACACAGGGTGTGGTTTCTTGATGGGCGGCTAGAGCCTGGTGAGGTCTGCCAGATGTCATTTAACCACTGGGTTGGAAGAGGAGAAGACATCCTCCTCAGAGTTCCTGTAGGCACCTATGGCTGCCAGGTAGGTGCGGCATGTGTCTATTTGCACCCCTGAGTGTAAGTGATGCGCCGAGAAGGAAAGAGCATCATCCAACATGCAAGTAAGGGGGTCGATCTCTTTAGAGTCAGCCCAGTGACAGAACCTATTCCATTTACTTTTGTACTGGCTCCTAGTAGCATGGCTCCTAGCGCCCTCAATGATGTCCAGGTTAGCCTGTGACAGGCTCAGATGCTTCAGTGTGACCTGCTCAGGAATCACGCTGCAATGGCTAACTTCTGCAGAGCGTGGTGGATGACCCTGCCCACCTCATTCGAGAGAAGGTGAGCCGGGCCCAGTGGCAGGTGAATGGGTGGCCTGTCCGAGAGGCTGAGGAGCTCCGCGAACCATGGTCTCGCCGGCCACCACAGAGCTATCAGAATGATGCAGAGGTGACACGATTCTCTTATCCTGCAGATCACCCTGTGGACCAGGGGTGTGGAAGGAAATGCATATGCTGTCATGCTGTTCCACTGTATCTGCAACGCGTCACCCAGGGAGCCGGAGCCGGGGCCTTGCACCTGCCAGGACGCAAACTACGGGCACCTCCTGTTGGAATAGGTGGCAAAGAGGTCAACCTGAGGATGTCCACATCTGCTGAAGATCCAAAGCAGGACCTGATCTTTCAATTGCCATTCGTAACTGTCCACTCCCAGTCAGCTGTGGACTCTGGATTTCTGGTCTCCTAGTTTAGGGAGCCTGCCCGTGCCATTGGACTCAGTCAAAAAGCTTGGCGTTAAAATCACCTCTTCTTTGTTGCCTGAGCCACTGATTAGTGTTATCTGTAAAACTGAATTTATTTAGGCATAAAACACTTAAAAAGGTGATTCCATTTCTGCCTGTGCATCTTCTGGGGCCTATTAAGTTCCTCAGCAATCTCTGGAGTCCTTAACTACTGCAATGCTGTCTTCCTTGCCCAGCCAAAATATCATATCCGTAGGTTACAGATTTTGCAGAATTTAGCAGGAAACTTGTTATGGACATGCCTACATTTGAACACTCTTCTCCCATCTTGTCACATCTTCACTGGTTGCCTGCAAAAGCAGAATCAAGTTTAAGGCCCTCTGTATGACTCATTGTGCACTCCACAAGCACAGTGTGGTTTTCTTCCAGGAGAACGTTTGTCTCTATACACCTACTAGGACTCTCTGCTCGGCCAAACTCAGTTTGCTGGTGGTTCCCAAATTCAGGAAGCCCACCCTTGGTGGCAGAGCCTTCTCTGTGGCTACCCCTCGTCTGTGAAACTTGCTTCTTTTTGTCCTGAGGCTAACCACATTTTGGAAATTGCTTAAAACTTTCCTATTTCCGAAATGACTTTTACTTGCGCTGCTGATTTTACTCCTATAGGTCTTTCTCCTCTAGTGCCAGGATACCCCTGGGTGATGGTGCGCTTTAGAAATACCTATAACATAGAATAACATGTATCTGGTCCTTTGTCTTGCAAGACAGATAAAGCAATTTGTCACTACCCTAAGCTGATGGGAGAATTTGTCTTCTCTGACACTACAACAAACATCAGTAGTACAATTGTTCAGCTACTGGACAGAGATCCTAACTTCACATAAGAGATTACCCATGATTGGCAGCAAGACCTCTGGAAGTATTACACATGAAGAGGAAATGTCCTACTAGACTATGTGGGCCCACTGGTAGCTTCTAAAATTGCAACGCCTAGATCTATGACTGAAATCTCAACCTTGGGTTAAAGTGTGTTCATTGTGAACTGAATGCCTTTTTACTGTGCTACCATTTAGCGGGCACATTTAGAGGAATTGTGTTTTTGGAGCTGTTGGGCCATACAGGGGAACCACATTCCTGATGGCTTGAGGTGCAACAGCAGTCAAGTCAAGATAAATGCAGCCTCAAGAATATCAAAGCATGTCGTAACTAAACTCTGGTTTTCTTTCCGATCACTTGCTGACACTGGAAACATGCAAATAGGAATGAAGTGTCCCCAACTTCCCTTGACTTTTTGTGATCCACCTTGCTCTGCTGCCATCCTCCAGAAAGTGATAGTTTTCAGTGTTGTAGGAAGGAGTGACAAGAAACCAAGAGTTTTCTTGAATAAAACACAATAGTAAAGTAGTAGCACTGTAATATGACCCTACAGTTTGTAAAACTATTCATTCCTACATCTATGGATGGCGTGCGAGACACTGGGAAACGTAAATCCTGCTGAAGGCAGTTGCAGTGAATGTGCTCCACATGATTTGAAGCGGCAAAGTAATTTCCTACAATAGTGAATGAAAAAATTGTAGTGTCAACAATTTCTTAATAATCTCTAAAAGTGGAGTAAAAGGCAAACAAAAGAAGGAAAACAGAAGTCTTGTTTCAGCCTTGGTGGTTATGCAGAAACAGGAAGTATTTAAAAAATGCAGTGTATTTTAGCACCCGACTCATTACAGGATTAAGCATATTTATTTTTGGTTGTGTTAAAAAAGGATACTACCAGAGATAAACCCCACTGTATTGCAAAAAGGCATACAATGGCTGCTGTTCCAGTTGTAATACTGTGCTTGGGGATGACTACTTGGATTAGTACAAGGGAATTTTCTGCTATTTTACTATGGCTGGTTTTCTGCAGGGGATACAGTAATACTGCCAAAGCTGCAATGTGGCCCTTAGCCTCTAGCGTTGAATATTTTCCTATCAAGGAACTAAGTGGCAACATATCGGACAGACAAGGATCAACCAGCGATCCAAGCTCACTTCATAACCCCAGAGAGCAGGCCCCATTGTCATAACACACTCGTCCTCCAGGCTATTGAACACCCCCTGTGGCTAAGTCTAAATGAGTATTTCATTAGGAGGTAGAGTCCTCCCCATCTATCTGGTTAAGGAATTGTCCCTCCAATCGACAGAAGGGTTCAACAAGGTTGATCACTCTGTCATTAACTTTAAAAATAGCTTCATGCAATTGTGCATCCAGCCGGGTACTGCAACTTTCGAATGCCTCAGTTTTGTTAACCATCCATTTCTGGTTTATGATAGGAAGTGATGCATTGTTTTATAAAAATATGTTTGTATATTTATTATCTTATTTTCTAAATGTTTTTGTTTTGGTTTATGTTGACTATTATGTGTGCCTGCATAACTCTTTTCTGATCTGAATCCTTCTAGCTGACGCGTTACTGAAAAAGGGGCAAGGATTCCTTTAAGACAGTTTTGTACACCATGGAAGAACCCGAGTTAGTTAGTGCAATACATTGCAAAGCAAAACAATAACATGCAGCATGACCCCTTCCAAAATAAATCCAGTAATAACCCCCAATCAATAGACTAGTGTTTTTATAAACTTGTTGGCAAACTATGCAGTATTATCAGAATTACTTCACTTGTCCTTGGGAATACAAACAACTCCTGGGAAGATGCATTGCCTCATGAGGAAACACATTCCTGCATGTCCTTTTTCCTATGTCCTTACACCTGTCGCTTCCTCATGCCACATGACAAAGTTCTTTCTGAAAGCACCCCATCCCAGAGGTAACCATGAGGGCTACCTGCCGCCTTCTCCAGAGCATAGCATCCTGTGCCTTTCTATGTACAAATGCAAGACCACTGAGTCCCACTTCTCTGTCAAATGTCTGCTTAACTTGTACTAAGACCCCACCTAGAAAAGACAGTGTTTTTCATAGTGGCAGCAGTCTTAACCCTTGTGGCCTCATAACAGCACTTTCTAGGTACTGCCCTCTCCGATCAGGGCGGAGTGGCAGTGCTGATTCTTACGGATCTATTGGCAGCCTTTGATACCGTGGACCACTCCCTCCTTCTTAGTAGACTCTCAGCAGCTGGGATTTCGGGAGCTGTTCTATCTTTGTTTGGTTCATTCCTCTCTGATTGCTCCCAGTCAGTGCCTCTTCGCCCTTTCTGCTCTCCTTCTGCACCTTTGGTTTCTGGTGTTCCGCAAGGCTCTGCCCTCGCTCCTACCTCGTTTAATATCTATATCCAGCAACTAGTTGCTCTTATCCGCACCCACGGCTTTAGATGTTATTCGTACGTGGATGACACGCAGATCACAGTGTACCTTGATCTGCTTCATCCCTCCCAGGCCACCTAGTTAAAGGACTGTCTGGAGGCTGTGGGAAAATGGATGGGCTGCAACTGGCTCAAACTGAATGGACGCAAATCTAAGGTCATGGTGGTTGGCTCTAGGTCCCCATCTTCGTTCTGGACTACCTCTTTTCGGCCGGTGTTGATTGGACCCTTCCCTCTTTCTGTCACAGCGGTCAGAAACCTAGATGTCAAATTCTCGGCCTCCCTGTCTATGGCTACTCAAATTGGTGGAGTCTGTCAGGCCGGCCATTTACAGTTGAGGATTCTGAGAAAGGTGCTGTAGTTCCTCCCTCAGCACCTTTGCACCTTAGTTGTTGCATCTTTGGTCCTTAATCGGATCGACTATTGTAACTCATTGTATCTGGCACCAGATTCTGCAAAATGCTGCGGCACGGTTGACCACTAATACTCTGGTTAGATAGCCAATTTCCCCGGTTCTCTGTGCTCTCTACTGGCTCCCTGAGGCCAAACAGGTGCATTTTTAAGCTATGTGCCTAGTTCATTGTGCCTTCTATGTGGTGGGCCCGGAATATTTGCAGCTCAAGTTCCGTCTCTATGTACCCCACCGCTCCCTTCGGTCTAAAGACTGATTCCTTATTTCAGTACCACGGTTTCAGTATGTCAGAATTGGTGGACGTTCCTTTTCGGTGGTAGCTGCTAAAATGTGGAATGCTCTGCCTATCACACTGCGTGCCACAGTGGCCCATCTGCAGTTTCGCTGTTTAATAAAAACTTTGCTTTTCGAAATCCAACACAAGGAACACGTCAAGGGTGCCCATTGTCCCCAATCCTTTTTGCATTGTCGATTGAGCCTTTAGCGTGTGCCATAAGAGAGTGGTAGGCCCACAGAGGTGTCAAAATTTAGTCCCATATATCTATCATCTCCCTTTACGCAGATGACATGCTGTTGTACGTGAAACATCCCAAACACAATCTGGTACGTTTGGTAGAGGAGATAGCTCAATTTGGTGCCCTTTCTGGCATGAAGATCAATTGGTCCAAATCTGAAGTTCTCCCCTTGACTCCCATCGTGGTGCGATCCAACATAGGTGAGGAATTCCGGTCATGCCCACACGGTATCCGTTATCTGGGCGTGCAGGTGACCACCTCCCCGGCTGCAATATTTAAACTTAACTACATTAAATCTCTGGGGCAATTAGATCTTAAGGTCGATGTGTGGATCCGCCTACCCATCTCGCAGGCAGCCAGCATGGCTCTGGCCAAAATGGTGATCCTCCCCAAACTCTTATACATTTTTAATAATGTCTCCTTATGGCCTCCATCCACATTTTGGTCCTGACTCAGGAGCCTGATGATTCGCTTAGTATGGGCAGGGGGTCAGGCAAGAATATCCTACGATACCCTGATCTTAGAATACGAACAAGGCGGTCTGGATTCCTAGTCATTTCATCGAAACTGAAGCATCGAAATGCCTATACCATCAAACCCAAAGCATTGTTTAACAATGCATCGACAGGCTATTACATGCAAAGTGCTTTTCCATCTAAACCAGTCCATCGAAAATATAAATGGACTGGTTTCAATGGAAATGCACTTTTACTTGTAAAAGATAGCATTTCAATGAATTTTTTTGTAACGTTAAAACGTCACATGGAGCTGTCCAGTGCTGAAATTTTGGCACTGGCCAGCTCCTTGTAACGTTTAAATGTTTTTTTGTATATTGGGGAGGGGGGTCCCCCCAGAACCAAACCCCCACGCCCACCCCCCTCAACCCTAACCCTAATGTAACCCTTAATCTAACCCTAGCCCCAACCCTAACCCTAACCCAAATGTAACCCTTAATCTAACCCTAACCCCAACCCTAACCCTAATGTAGCCCTTAATCTAACCCTAGCCCCAACCCTAACCCTAGACCCTAACCTAACCCTTAATCTAACCCTAGCCCCAACCGTAACCCTAACGTAACCCTTAATCTAACCCTAACCCCATTTTCGATTATACCATCAAATTATAGTCAATGGAAAGGCATTTTGATGGAAATGCTTTTCGATGCTTATAATTCAATGGTATAGCATTCGATGGAATGGGTTTAGATGAATTGACTAGATACTGCAGTCTGGAGTATCCCGATTTATGGTCTTACTTTCTGGCAGCACAGATTCAATACTATGTATGGTAGTGGGCCCGACCCCTGATCTTCCACACATCCTTCTTGAAAAAGTCACAACCTACCCGAATAACATAAAGGGACTACTTTGGGACACCTCTATTAGAGAGGCGAAATCTGAGCTACAACCTGTGCTAACACTCTTAGGTCCTGGAACACGCTGTGTAAGAGGATTCAATTCAACACTACAGCTAAGTCAACGCCTAGTCTATAATACTGAATGAAAACCCTTATTGATATATCTTTATGTCCAGTTCATGCGTTCTGGATGACTACCCCTATATAACACCCCTCTCTTGGAATCCCCCTGACCCCACTGAGCCAAGAAGTAGTTCTGTTTTGCAAGTTAAAAGGTTTATTTGATAATTTAAAATATATATATCACACTTTATAATAAATTAATAATTGAATAGCACACTTAATCTGATATGATAAAGATCAACAACGGAGAATCTGGCACTAGCACACTTCTTATAATCACTAATGAGTTGACATGAAATGGATAAGGTAGCACACTGGTAAATAGGAACAAAAGTATAATGTGGTAGAGAATGCTTTATAAGGTTCAAGGAAATGCAAGGTTGAATGAATGAAATGCAGTATAGAAAACAACTTGATATGATTTCAGCAAAACAATGTAATCACTTTTCTCTGGCAATCCCCTTCCCCCCTTGATGCAAGGCAAGGAAATGGAAGGAAGCACACAGTTCTCAGAAATGCAATCAAATGTGATTCAGTTCACCCCAGCAAGCTTAGACTACAGAAGTTTGAAAACACAGGCAAAATTGCTTTGATATGTGCTGGCAATGAATTAAAAAAATATACTAAAATGCTTTTAATTCCCTTTCAGAGGTTCAGGGTGAATGGTATCTAGTTAATATTAGCTCAGGCTCACTCTTGCAATGATTCAGGAATGATTAGCAGGTTAAACGAATTTCTGGCAAATGGAAGGCAAGCAGCAGCAGTTTTTACATGTGAAGAAATTTGCAAATCGCGGCAAAATTCGCGGATGCGCCGAGCGCTATTACAGAGGAACCACAAGGACTATCTCTATCGTTTTGGGGTCCTAGGAAAGCCTAGGATCTCATCTTCCAAATGAAAGTTACTGCAAGTCTCTAGCACAATCGGTTGCGGAGATATGAGCGATTAAATAAAGGTCGTTTTTCAGATTTGAAATTTTAAAGTTCAAAAAGACACGTGCAGCTTGCAACTAGAAAATGACAAGTGACAGCTTTGCAAATGACAGGTGACAGTTAGGAGACAGTTCTACTTAGGTTAAATAGATTGAATTAGATGAATTTAAACTAAGAGATTGGTTCTACACAGTTCTGCTGGGTACTCACACTATATTCTTGAGTGAAATGGGCCACGCCACGGATCTGGTCAGATTTTAGACTCGCCTCTGGTCTCTGCACTTCACAGTGATCTGGGTCAGCTCTCTCTGGTTCTGCTAACAGGTCAGCTCTACTCTGCTTCTGGTCTGGCCTGATGGATTTGAAGTCTCTATGTTGCTTTCTGGAGGTTGATGGAGGTAAGTATGGATTTTTCCGGCAGAGCGTCCCGCTGCAGATGGAATTGAAGGTCCCTATCTGTCCTGTCTGTCTGCTTTTATGTGTTTAGAATGTGGGTGTGTTCTAGTATCACTGACCCTACCTCTCTCTCAGCTTCTAATTGGTCAAACTTCCATTTATCATTTGATTGGGGAATGAACTGTGAGTCAGAGTGATGTCATTTTATGGCTTGCAGATAGGACACTCCTCTGTCAGATTGCACACATTTTATATTTGATAATAAAAGACATATTTCACAGTTACACAGTTGCTTGAAATTACATATACATGGTGTGGCTGAATTTAGCCATGTCTCTGTCCAAATCTGCTGTTTCTAAAAGCTTGCATTCAGAAATGGCACATAATTGACTTTTTAACTGATTTTTCAATTTCTGACATTGACCCAACTTTACATACATGTGCGCAGGGAGTATGGACATTAACTGATGAAGTTTCAGACTTTTAACATGCATACATTTAGAGTAATATCCACTTTTCCGCTAACACCCCCCTGAACACGCCACCGGGTCGAAAAACCTCTTAAAATGTGGGCAGAAAAATCACAAGAATTATGGTATCATTTATAAAATTTTCACATGTCCGCTCTATGAGTTATTCATCTTTTTAAAGTTATGTTCTGGCTCCAAAGGGGTGTGGTTTCCTCTCAGCACAAGGTAGAAATACTGGTTTATCCAGTTCTGCCAAGCCAGCTTGCTCTCACAGGCAGTGCTCCTCCCCTTTCCTCAGGAGGAAGCCACTTTTTACGACCATTTACGACTCCTGCCAATAAAACCTTTGCCTGAGCCAGGACAGGGCTTTGTTCACTTTCCTGCAGAGCACAGGTAATTCAATTATCAGATAGATGGCATATCCTTAGTGTGAGCAGCAAAAGGGCAGCTAGGCCTGGGAACACAGCTGTGACTCAAGTTTCACTCCTGATGGGGGTAGTTGCCAGGCAGAATTGGAATCTCTTTAAGCCAGTTTCAGATAAAATGTCACTTTTTGTTCCCCAGTTCCTGCATTCAAATAAAACTAAACATTTTTACATATGCAGCTAGAATGCTGATTCTAAGTGCAAAACTATGACATTTCAACAGTTACAAAGGCATGTGACACCAAACATAGGTCACTCATTTAATCTAAACATTTTTCGATTTTAGTGTCTTTAAATCCAGTGCAACTTAAACTGCTGCAATCCACAGCTCAGCCAGTCTTGTTATAAACCTTGTCTTATGATCTTCATTTCCCAGATTTTGTAGGCACACAAAACTCCATTCTACCAATGTCTGCTGGTGTTCAGTGAATATTTTGCACATATTGCAATGTTTAAAATAGACACTTTGGCTTGCCTTCAGAGGAACACAGGGTGGTTTTAAAACGCCGGCTTTTGGATAGTGGCGAGTACTGGTACTGCACCCATTTTTGGGATTTAAGAATGAATTCCCCACAATTCTAGGTTGCATTTGGCAATCAGCATTGCCATTCCCAATGGTTTCAGACTACTGTGCGGGTAGTCCAATGGTGGTTTTAGGCAGTGTCCTTCTGTGCCCATAACATCGGCAAAAATGGGTGGCAGCCTATTCTTCCTGCATTTCCCTGTGCATTTTCTGGGAAGCTCTGGCCATCATGATGTTTTCATGTCAGTACTGCACAGTTTTGAGGTAGGGCTCGGATGCATGGGTAAATACATCCCACAGCTGCAATGAGGAACCACGCACATGGGATGGTTCTCCCCCGACTTGGTTCTATATCGGGCTAAAGGAATCCCCCTCACATACAGACACATTTTTCGACAGCACTTTCAGAGGTTGGGTATTTGCACGCTGGGTGATCAGTAGAAGCAATTTACAATATGAATCAGACCAACAAAACAGTAAGTAGAGCAAGTAAACTGTAACATAACATGAAAGTACGCAACAGCCTAAGGCACCGCAGCCTCAAAACAAAGCATGTTGCCCTTAAGGAAACATCTACTTGCCAAAGCTCTTCTCATTGCCTCAATGGACTTACCACTATGCCCGATTGCAAGATACTATTCAGCTGTAACAACGTTACAGTGTCCAAACCCATTGACTTGCCTATACCTTTCCATGAGCATTTCGAAGTTTCAGGCCATGATCAGACGACGCCTATACCTGGACCTGAACTCACTGTGTCCAGCCTCAAATTGACTGTGCCTAGCCCTGACCTCATTGCGCCTAGCCATCTGTTCACTGTGCATAGCCCTAAATTAATTGTGTGTAGTCCTGATTTAATTGTGCCTTGCCCTGATTTAATTGCGCCTAGCGCTGATTTAATTGTGCCTAGCCCTGATTTAATTGTGCCTAGCTCTGATTTAATTGCGCCTAGCCCTGAACTCATTTTTGCCTAGCCCTGAACTCATTGCGCCTAGCCCTGAACTGATTGTGCTTAGTCCTGAACTGAATGTGCTTAGCCCTGAATTGAATGTGCCTAGCCCTGAACTGAATGTGCCTAGCCCTGAACTGAATGTGCCTAGCCCTGAACTGAATGTGCCTAGCCCTGAACTAAATGTGCCTAGCCCTGAACTAAATGTGCCTAGCCCTGAACTCATTGCACCTAGCCCTGAATTAATTGTGCCTAGCCCTGAATTGATTGTGCCTAGCCCTGAATTGATTGTGCCTAGCCCTGAATTGACAGTGCCTAGCCCTGAATTGACAGTGCCTAGCCCTGAACTCATTGTGCCAAGCCCTGAATTGATTGTGACTAGCCCTGAACTGAATATGCCTACCCCTGAATAGACTGTGCCCAGCCCTGAAATGAATGTGCCTAGCCCTGAAATGAATGTGCCTAGCTCTGACCTCAGTGCGCCTAGCCCTGACCTCACTGCGCCTAGCCATGTGTTCACTGTGCATAGCCTTAAATTAATTGTATCTGTATTTATTATGTTTATATAGCGCTTTACTCAAAACGCTGTACAATTTTAACAACGGGATACATATAACATTATAACAGTAGAAGCAATTTACAATATGAATCAGACCAACAAAACAGTAAGTAGAGCAAGTAAACTGTTGGGGAGAGGGAGGGTAGGGCAGTAGAACTGAGAGGGAGGGGGTTGAGGAGGAGAAGGAGGAGGGAAACAGAAGGGGGTATAAGGGCGAGAATGGAGTGGGAGGGGGCAAGGGGAGGAAGATGATCATGGGAAAAGATAAAGGTCTAGCTCTGATTTAATTGCGCCTAGCCCAGATTGAATTGCACCTAGCCCAGATTGAATTGCGCCTAGCCCTGATTGAATTGTGCCTAGCCCTGATTGAATTGCACCTAGCCCCGAATGAATTGCACCTACCCCTGATTTAATTGCGCCTAGCCTTGAATTCATTGCGCCCAGCCCGGTATTGACTGTGCCTGGCCCTGAACTGAATGTGCCTAGCCCTAAATTGACTGTGCCTAGCCCTGAACTGAATGTGCCTAGCATGCACAAATGGACAAAAATAGCTGTGCTCCAAAACAAAATCGCAAACAAAAAAGACAAGTTAACACTGCCAGTCATGACCATTGACCTGCCAATCCCAAGAGAGCCCTCAACCCTCCTTTGAATTTAGGCCAGTCTCCACCACCGAGGTCATCAAAATCATCTCCAGTTTAAAACCGTCAAGATGTCAAGGCGACATATGCCCTGCCCCAATCATCAAAGACTGCGTCACAGAACTCGCCCCTTTCATCACCTCACTCATCAATAACTCCTTCTCACAAGGTACAGTCCCTTAGAATCTGAAAGAAGCATGGGGCATCCCGCTTCTAAAAAAAAAAAACATCCCTCGACCCCAGCATCGCCACTAATTACCGTCCCATCACGACGGTCCCCTTCCTCTTGAAAATCTTTGACCACGCCGAATCTCCTTGGCCTATGCCAATCGGGTTTCTGACCTAGACACGGGACAGAAATGGCACTCCTTCACCTAAAAAAACAAATGAACACCATAACTGATAACGGAAAATTAGCCATACTACTTCTCCTAGACCTCTCAGCGGCCTTTGACTTAGTAAACAACTAAATACTATGCAAGCACCTGGACAGCGCTGCACACTTCTCACCCAATGCCATTGTCTGGATAAGATCATTCCTCTCTGAGCGTACAATGAGAGTCTTTTCCAACCTAGCTAACGCCACCCCTACCCACGTTCCTTGCGGGGTACCACAAGGATCTTGCGTGTCACCAATGTTTTACAACATATTCACCAAGTTGCTATTTGACCGCCTTGATAAACGTGTCCTATACAAACTACGCAGACGATATGCAAATTCAAATCCACCTAACTGGAGACTACAAAACAAACTCTACCATCCTCAATGACATTTACCAGATGATCCAATCCTGGATGGCCCAACATGAACTTTGCCTAAATGATGACAAAAGGGAGTTACTCCTGGTCGGCACCTAAACACACCTCAAAAAACTTGACCCCAAATACAAACACTTCATAATAGATAGAAATGACATTACCGTCTCGAAAGAAGTTAAAACACTGGGCGTATACCTGGACTCATCCTTAACCTTCTCCAGACAAGTTAACTCCATAATCTCATCAACAGCCTACAATGGCAAACTCATTAACACTTGTAGACCCTACTTATGGCAGACAGCTGCCTAACCTTAGCAAGAGCTCTCATTCTGTCGAGAATCGATTATTGCAATATCCTCATGGCTGGCACTGCGACTAGCATCATTAAAAACATAACAAGAAGAGAACATATCTCTGAAATCAGATGCAAGGTATCTAGTCATTGCATCGAATGCAAGACCATCTAATGCCTTACCATAGAAAAAAGTGCATAGAGAAAAAAGCATCAAATTCATTTTTCTTAAAGGTAAAGGGTTTATTTTAATTATAATGGGTTTTAAAGGCTAAAAAAGAGGGGTTAGGGGGACCCCCCCATTAAAAAAAATGTGATGCTTTTTTTTAATGCATTTTTTTCTATGGTAAGGCATTCGATGGTCTTGCATTCAATGCAATGACTATAAACCAGATGCAAAGTAGCCTGGCTACCGGTTCAGGACCGGATCAAATTCAAAACGATGGCAATCACCCACAAATGCCTTACTAACATAGCTCCTAAATATCTCACCAATCTGCTAACTCCAACCCAAACCACCAAGCCTACGTGCTTCGCTTCAGTCTCCCTTCTCTCTGTTCCAAAATTCAAAAGAACAAAGGCTGGGGGACGTAGCTTCCCAGTTGTGGCAGCCACAGGCTGGAACGCCCCCTACCTTTAGACATTAGATCTGACCCTTCCCACACTTCATTCCGCAGAAAACTTAAAGCCTGGTTCTTCACCTCCAATGTGTAACCTTCTGTGCCACAAGGCTCACAGTATCATCCTCATATAATATGCTTCTGTAAATACATCTGATATATCTCATTTGCAAATCAACTACGTGAATAAGATTGTATATGTAAATATTACTAATTTTGGACCGACGGGAAGAATGTATCTGTAAATATCTTATGTCTGTAAATATGCTTAACATGATTATGCCAAACCCATTTTATCTATTGTTGCCTGTGCTAACCCCTGTAATGTGTATTACCTTCTCTCCAGTGCCCAGATACCCAAGGATTTGGCGCGCGCTACAAATGGTAAATAAATAAATATGTTCATTGTCCATTTCCACGGCTGAATACAAAACAAAGAATATGGTTTTACATCCCCAAAAGCTTACTGTGCATGGCAATTACATCCTTATTTTTTCAAATTCAGTAATTTTACATTCAGTGTTCCTAGTTTTATATGTCCTCGGTGATGAAAGATCTATGTTATTTGCTGAATTGTGTGTGTTTGCATATTAGCAATTACACATTCTAAAAATTCCCGTCCTTCCCATTCCTCCCCTAATTCCCATAGCCTTTGCCTTTCCACAATAGGTGTGATTGGAGAACAGACCTCTGCAGTACCCGCAATGATCCTCAATAGGGTTCACACCAGTTGCAAAGTTTGTCGCCCCAATGGTCTTCTTTATTCATCCTGGTTGATGTCGGCATGAAGGTGGGCATCCTAACATCGGTCAAGATTGATGATGATGGCTGCTTTACTAGTCAATAATGCATTTGTTAGCTCATTGGCACAGGGAACCTCAACCTGTAGCTTTCTATTCTCATGACCCTATAAAAAAGGAACAGCTTGCAGGGAGGGGAGGACCCATTGTTAGGGTGAGTTTGCGTGTTTTTCCATTGAACCTCCCCGTTAAATGGTCTTTGTGAAAGTGTGTAATTGTCTAACAATGGGCCTCATTCCGAGTGCGGCGGTAAGGGGTTAACGGAACCGGTAAGGATACTGGTGCCGTTAACCCCCTACCGCCGCATTCCGAGGTCCCTTAGCGGCTCCCGCTAAGGACGGCTGGTTTTACCGCTAAGCGGCCTAGCGGTTTTACCGCTAAGGGCGGCTGGTATTACCAGCCGTCCTTAGCGGGAGCCGCTATGGGACCAAAGGGCTAATAACGGGCTGCTATTTGCGGGCCCGTTATTAGCTCCTTCCCCATTCGCATTGAGCCCTATGGGGGCTCGAATGGGAATGGGTAATGGTTTTCGGAATGGGGACTTACCGGGTCCGCAAAGGTCGGAATGTCCCGGTAAGTCCCCATTCCGACACCACGGACCCGGACATGGGTTTGAGGCAGCCATGGTGCTACAAGCACCTTGGCTACCTCCAAACTCATAATGACCCCCAATGTAAACATTCATACATTATTCCAAGGTTCAGTGGGCCTCATTACGAGGTGGGCGGAATGGGTTTACCAGCACCGGTAATGGTGATGGTAAACCCATTCCGCCCTATTACGAGGTTCCTTTGCGGGACCCGCTCAGAACGTCTGGTCAGACCAGACGTCCTTTGCGGGTCCCACAAGGTGACCAGGGAGCTAATAACAGGCCCGTTATTAGCTCCATCCCCATTCCCATTGAGCTCTATGGGGGCTCAAATGGGGATGGGTTTTTTGAATGAGGAATTACCGGGTCCTGCAAGGTTGGAATGACCCAGTAATTCCTCATTCAAGGAACCCGGACCCAGACACGATTTTGGAGGCAGCTACCTCCAAACTCGTAATGAGGCCCAGTGTGTTGCAAGGGACGATTCCCAGCACCAAAGTAATTGTGGAGGGATGAAGGAGAAAATGAGAATGGTGGTAGCCCCATTCCTAAGCATGGTGGCAAACTTAATTTATGTCCAATTCTTAGGGTCCTCTGGTAATGGAAAACAACTCGCAGCACATGTCAAGGACATCAATGACTTATGTTGGCATGCCATGCAACTGTAATCCCAGAGCAGGGATTGTAACACTTACTATCTGCAACTATCAAAAATATTCATCTTTTTCAGAGGGCACAGGGATGATGATATTCCCTACAGACTAATCAAACATACACCATAAAAACATAACTAAAATGTCTCCATCAACATTAGATGTACAGTGCTTTTACTATTACATTTAGGTGTCACAAAAATATCGATGGCACAGCACAGTCAGCGGAGGGCTAAAACCAGCCTGGAGATAGGTTCGAATGATAAGGATAGTGAAGGCCTCTTTCAATCTTTACTATACTGGTAGGCATATGTCCTGACCAGAAGTGCTCATTTCTCCCGAGCATTGAGATTTCTACTCTTCCGGCACAAATTTGAGGATTAGTAAAATGGGAATAGGATTTCTTTAAAAACGTAGTTAGGATGCAACAGAGTTGTGTGGCCGCAATGAATGACAGAGAACCCCGAGTTGTGAGGTCCATAGCGTTAGTGAAATGGGTGAAAATTAGTCAGGAAGTAGAAAAGTGCTATATACATAAAGTGTTACTGTAATTACTATTTTTCAGCTTTCATGCTGGTTTTAAATTGAAAAACTTTGGACGAGCTTATTAAGAGTGGAGCTTTAAAATAAGTTAATACACAAAGTATACATGATTTATTTTTAATAATTCCTTTTCCAATTTTTCAAGCAGTCATTCGTAAGTTCAAACCGTATTTTTGCTTTCCTGCACCAGGTGAAGTTAAACATGTTGGCAGCAACTGATTCAATTTTCAATGACTAATACATAGAAATAACAAAATGTATTGGTATTTGAGAGATAGTAAAAGAAACAGATGGCCGTTTCTCATGATATTTGAGGAGAGTAAGTGTGATAATCACAACTCTGCGATTTTAGGTACCTGGCCCATTAATTTACTGAAAAGGAAATTGACTTCTCTGCCTGAATTACCCAGATCACCACCTAAAAACAATAGGTGCCAAGTGTAAACCTTTAGCAGAAGCGGCATTTGTCTTAGCAGTACGTTATCTGAAATCAATATGGCACCATGAGAAGTTAGTGTGCGTCTGTCTACCAGCACCGCTAGATCATGGAAATGGCACAAATGCAATTCATAAATCCTACTCTACATACAGTAGAACAACCGAAGCTCAGACAAGGGCAGGAAAGTCCCACATGAGCAAGAATCAAACATTCACACTTTAAAAAGGGCCCAATTTGTGGTGCTGGGAATTCCAGAATTTATTGTTTTAGCAATACAAATACACACTGTGTGGCCAAACAGGTACTAATGAAAGATCTGTAATATTGAGCCTTTTACAACTAGACAAACGAACATGATTTAGATTTTTTGGTATTCACTTTTTAAAAGTAAATGTGATTGTCCTCATCTGTGCCCTTGAACATGAATAATTTTCCAATTCCCTCCACTAAAAAGTAAATGCTTGATAATCCACAGCTTGTGAAATGGTGGCAAATGTCCAGGCATGCCAGCCACAGACTGGAATGTTCATTTGTTTACATCTCTTAAGCAAGGAGTCCACATAGCAATGCTAGGATGCCAAACACAAAGCTACGGTTGACAATGGGGTTTGTTTTCTCAGTAGCAGGAATGTGGCTGGTCCTGCTGCATGGGATTAGCTTCTGAAGCCTGCCAGAAAAAAAGAGATGTTTAGATCTTTCCTAATCCTCTGAGTTTGCTTGTTCCCTGATCGACTTAATACAGTCTGCATTTATTTAAGTCCTCTTTTAAGGCCATTTAAGCCACTATTAGGGGGTGTGACAATGGAGACCCCTTTGTGTTAGGAAATAATTCTCTTTTTCCAACTGTCCATCCATATTTCTATGAACCCCCAAACATTTCAGTTTGCTTTTGTTTTTTAACCTATGCAGACTTTTCACAGGGAAGTGAAGCCTTCAGCTTTTTGCTCATCTTGTTATGGAGAAACTAATCAGTCCTTCAGACTAGCAGTACCGGGAAACTATGTGTTGGCTTTTACCTTTTAGGTAATTTAGTAACGGTGCACACAGCATCTTACAATGCAGTGGAGAGGAGATACGTGTTATCCCCCTAGTATTTTACAATTGGGATTTTTGGTTACTTTTATATGTGCCTAAAGAAAAGTTGGTGGTAGCAAATATATTTTTACAATGTTTGTGTTATTTCTAGTGTGCACATTCACGTTTACTGTGTATGGCTACTGAACGTGGCTAGTGCCCCAAAATGGCCATGCCACTAGATTTTCGCTTGTCCTTTGGCCATATTGTTGTTTGGCCTTCTTCCTGTCTTCCCATGTCTGGAAATCCCATACAGGTTCATGCACTTGCCCGGGAAAGCCCCATCGCGTGCGTGCGTGTGTGTGTGCGCTCCACGGCTGATTTTCCCGTGACGGAAATGACTGCATGGGAAATGTACGCAACACAAAAATGTTCGTACATTTCCCACGGAGACTTCCATTGAGAATCACACAGATTCAAACACATACCTTCACTCACAACCCCAACACACCCCCACCGCACCCCCACCCCCTATTTACCTTTCCTTCCGACGCGCTGTGTCACTGCTGTGCCGGTTCCCTTTCACTTCCGTGATCGGGAACCAGCGCCGCAGGGTTCTTTTTTTAAACTTTCGATCGGGTGAGTTGCGGGGGTGTCACTCGTAACACCCGCTTACTATACTGTATAGTATAGTGAGCCGGATGTTGCAGGGGACACACCAGCAGACCCCAGGCTTTTTTTTTTCTTTTTCGCCTGGGTGAGCTGCAGGGTTGTCCCCCGCAACACCCCGCTCACTATACAATATAGTGAGCGGGGTGTTGCGGGGGCCCCTGCAGCCTTTGTGTTTTTTTTTAATTTACCAACCCCACCAAAACACATACCACAAAAAGTACAAACTTTTGGTAGTTCATACTTTTGGTGGTATGTGTTTTAGGTCTTTTAGTAAGGTTGGTAAATTATTTTCAGTAATTTTGTTCTATTTCGTAGTCCTATACCATATCCATGGTGCCTGAAAGTCTAGGTGTGTGGCAAAACCCACAGTGTTCCCCGATTGGACCACTGCTGGCTGTTTAAATGGTGCAGATCCTTACCATTGGTGGGCTTGGACTTACTTCCAGGCAGAATCTTGGATAAGAGGGGAACTCCTGTGGCCATTTCTTCAGATCAGCATTGAAGCCACATATCCTGTTTAGAAGAGCAGTCGACTGACTATGCTTGGATGACTCCTGAAGAGGCCTAGCATCACTTCCTGCGTTTGGACTGGTGAAGCCCTGCTGGACTACCTTAACTGCGAATGGCCCTGAGTGGTGCTTCAACTCTTGGACTGCTGGTACCAGACAGTCTCAACGTGTTCGAGAATCCAGCCGTCCTGAGCCTTCAGAAGTGTCCCTGGACCCCCGGGGTGGAGGACTGACCAGCTCTCCAGTGGGCTACCTCGCTAGAATTGTCGCTGTTCTGTGTTAGCAGCGAACTTCGGTAGTCGCCAGCTTGTGGTCTAAGTCGCATTCCTGCCCAGCTTCAAGAGATGCTGCTCTGGAAGGTCTTCAACCACAACTGGAAGGACCCCTGCCGTCGCCTTTGTGCAGTGGCCGCCATTGGAACTTGCCTTCCCCGTTTGGTGAAGTGTCCTGAAGGTGTCTGCATCAATGCCTTCTGCATTTCTTCATTTGTAAGGGTTGCCTTCTGCTCCTGGAACTGATCAGAAGATTCCTTGCACCCGCAGCTCCTCAGCACCTTTCACTGGAACCAACAGTGGGAAAACCTACCTCCAGCGACTGCCCCAGTCAAAACTCCTAGTCATATGGGACAATCACAGTCAGGGGGGTAAGTAAGCGCATAGCGTTTATCCCCACATTCTCCTTAGAATAAACCTTAGAATAAATTGAAGGCATTCCATTCCACTGCTTTTTTATCATTGCGCCTGAAGCAGTTGTACCTGAAAGATAGAAAAACATGTTTACCTACCACTAACTTTTGTTGAATATCTTCCTTGGTACTTTTCACCAACACAAGAACTTTACCTAAATCAGACATTTTCTGGAAAGAAGGATTGTGACATTTGGGCACAAGGCCCCACTCTTCATAGGGATTGGACCTCTGAAGCTAGGGCACATTTCTTCTGACTTGGTCCATCTTTCTGCATCACTTACTTACCATAATTTGTTGAATACGTTATTAAGTACATTAAAAATAGTATTTTTGTAGTTACCTGTCTAAATTGAATCATTGTGTGCTTCACTGTGTGGACCCGCTGACCCCACTGGCACTCTCCTGAGAATAGCCTTGACTGCTCTCCACCGCTACCTTGACTGGGTTTTGGCTAACCTCTCAGAGTTACCCTGTTCGGTATAACTATGGTGGACTCCTAAAATCTGTCCACCAGGCCAGATTCCAGAAGTCCCTCTTAAAACTGTGTATCAGACCCTGTTGATGGAGTGACAATGCGCTCTGCTCGATTCAAGCATATATGACCTAAGACGTTATGAAATTGGGGCAACGTTTCGGGTGGCAGACCCATCTAGATTGTATTGCAATGATTGAAATGTTATATCAGTACGGCAAGAATAATAGTGATTTTCTGAAACTGTTGCAGAGGTCGACAGGAACACCATGGTCCTCATTACGAGAAACCGGGCTCCATTATCGGGTTCCTGCAATGGGGACTTACCGGGTCATTCCGACATAGGAGGACCCGGTAATTCCTCCTTGCAGGAACCATTCCCCATTCCCATTTGAGCCCCCATAGGGCTCAATGGCAATGGGGAGGGAGGTAATGACTGCCACATTACAAGTGGCCCGTTATTACCTCCCTCTTCCCCTTGCGGGACCCGGAAAAGACGTCTGGTTTTACCAGACGTCTGATCCGGGTCCCGCAAAGGGAACCTCATAATCGTGCTCCCGTAATGAAGGGGGCTGGTCCCGTACCGGCCCCCTTGATTACGGAAGCGCCAGAGTTATAATGAGGCCCCATGAAAGCTAAAGTTGAAAAAACCCATTGCCATTCTTGAATTTAATTGTGGCGTGTGATAGAGAGGTCATGGACAGCTAGGGCCATATTTACTGTAGTGAATCGAGTCATTGGAAAGGGAGGTGAAAGGGAACCTGATGGCGCACAAGCTCATTTTGTAATCCATTAAGGCAAATCAGATTTTTGAGCGTCCAATGCGGGCATGTTTTAAGCAAATCTCTATTTAGCTGCTTTCATGAGTATTGTAGAGATGCGTGTTCTTGGCATACATGTCGAAGCTGATATTGTATGTCTCAATATGGACCAGAAGAAACATGTACACATTGAAAACAATCCATGAGAGCCTGTCCCCGGGGTCCACCCTACGTGCTATAAAAAGATTAAGATATAACCAGTTTAATTTGATTACTCTGGTGTTCCAAATAAAGGATAAAATGGAAAAGCTAATGGACTATTGGGGTGAGTAACACCTCATGGCTGATGATGTTGGAAGACGCAGAAAGATCTGGATGGAAAGGGCATAGGCATGACCACCATCCCAAGTAGACAATAATCCTCTATCATATTAAGCGTGGCTCTGAGACTCAACGAGTCTGGAACATAGATTACAGATTGCTGAGAAGGGTGTGGGACTCAACTTCAGAAGAGTTGCCTGGTGACTACTATTTCTAGCGCTTTACTGATACAAGGGATTACAGAAATGGAACTGTAGTGCAAAAGGAACTCTGAATCTGCAATTTCTTGTTTTACAGTGGCAGAATAATCACGTTTGAATGCAGATGGAACAGTGCTAGAACAAAGGGGCGTGCGGATGCAATTGGTGAGGACAGCAAGAATACGCTTGCTTAACCTTGTTTTAGAGATTTTAATTTGGGAGGTAATCAATCATTTGGGGACAAGGATCTTCATGGTGGCAAGAATCTGAGCCAGTGTGAGCTCTATGTAAAAGGTGGTGCTCATGGATTTGTGGACAAAAAAATAACTGATGGGAAGACCATCTTCTGTAACAGTAAATGTACCAAATGTACCTCCCACCCCCACTGACTCTGCAGGCATACGTTAAAAAGAATAAAATAAACTCAATGGCACTGGTCTTTCACCATGCAACTGAGAAAATCCATATTGCACATTTCATTGGTAGGTATCACCAAAGTATGTAACCAGGCAAACAGGGTCTGAAAGGCACTCTGCATGTGTGCCACCCATGAGGAAATTCACACACAGAGCTCAAACATACAGGGTGCCACTCACAAGAGGGAAAAAAGGGACCCAGGATCAAGCCGCCCATCAGAATCCAGCAATGGGAAGTTGCTTACTAAAGTCACACTGGGGGGTGAGGTTGCAACACTGCACAGACTGTGGGGCACCTGTGCTAACAGCTGCAGCATGGTTCATGCTGCTCTGGCTCTACTCGTGCAGAAGTACTACCCTCATACTTTCACAGAACCCTGCTCTCTCCATGGGCGGTGATACCGCCCAACGCTAATAGCGCTGCCGCAACTAGGTCCGGATCACGATTTGTGGGGGGCAGTAAATCCCCACTCCCAATGGGGTTAGGGAGTGCCATTACCAGCAATAGCGCTGAAAACGTCCAAAAACGGCCCGCAAATTGTTAATTTTACCTCCAGCAAAATGTTGGAGGTAAAAATGCAATTTTCCGCCCAACTCATGATTTGACCAGCCCTTAAATGCTGCCCTTAAATGCAGCGGTAATACCGTTAACACTGTATTTAAGGGTTCAGGCCAAACTCGTGATGAGGCCCCAAGTATGCAGATGCCCAGACAAGCAGATTTGTGCTTCCCTGGCGTAGGGCAGGCACAGTCTGTTTGCAATATGCCTGCTGCAAACAGGGGCTTGATTAGCTGGTTGCTGGTTGACACATGGTTGTTGGGATGGAGCCTGGGACTGCTAAAGGTAGACCAGTCCTCTGTAGATCTTGGAAGTGCTCCATAGATAATCTGGCCCATCCTGTAATGTCAGTCTGCAACTTTCCCCTGAAGGAGACACAATTTTGATTGCATTCTAGGGGCTGTTCATTCCTCTATTAGACATGATTGCTCCTATCTTCATACTTGTGCTCTTCTGCTCTGGCGTTCTTCTGTGATCCAGAAGTTGCACAATCTCTGCATAGGTACAAGTCAGGGACATATGAGGGTAGTGACTTGGACCAGGTCATAAGCAACAGTTTAGTCGCCTTGAACAAGAATCTCAGTGAGGATGATGAATGGGCTTGAATGCAGCTATTAGGTGGTTTTGTTCAGATTCATGGACAGTGTGCTGCTTACATTTGGAGACTTGTGTATTCATGATGGGGAAGTTTATAAAGAAGTGCGTTGGTTCCAGAATGTGGGATGTCATTGCAAATATTGTGTCCTGGTTTGGGGGAAAACATTACGCTGATGTTGTGAGCGCTCAGGCACTGGATTGGTCAATTAGCTGACCTAAGAGTAAATCTAGGCCAGCAATAATGCGGTGCGCAAAAGTATGATATGCAGCATCGGCCCAAAGGTTCAGGATGTTTCAAAGCTGGGCAGCAGAAGTGTTCTGTGATTCTTACTATGGGTTGCAGGGAGCGTCGCAGAAAGTTAAAGAACGTGAATAAAGATATATACATTAGAAGTCATTGCCTGTGGTTTCACGCTTTCAAAATGAGTTGTAAAAAGACATTTTAGTCAATGCTATATAACAGATTTTCATTTGTAAACATAATCTAGCAATAAAATGCGCTTCGGCATTCTGAGCTAGAATTTAAACTACAATAGGATTTTCATAAACGGATTTCTTACTGAAATGTCGTTCCAGAACTTGGCGACATCGTGGTCGTTTGTCTGCAGAAACTCGGTGAACCATCTGATGGATCGCTTGCTGCCTTTGTCTTCAGTTTCGTCCCGCTCAAAGTTCTCGTTGTGTTTATTCACAGAGTAGTTTGTTAGATGCATGTACAGCTGGCTCTGAACCATGGAGAGAGAGAGAGAAAGCATCCCGTGTGTTATGTGTCCACCGTGGCATTGTAGACAGCAGCGGCAACAGAGCGGGCACTGCATTCTCTATGAACATTCATAATTGAACATTTTGTTTCATATTTAGTGAGCTAAACCGTGTCGCAGTCGTCACTGTTGTATAATTTGAGAATTTGCAATCTGTGCAAACTCCTCGCAGCTGCTGCGTGCATATGAGCTGTCCATTTTCATGTAAGCAATAAGTGAATATGCACATGCCCATTACCATATCTCCTGACACCAGTACATCTAAAAGCCAGAGGCAATGGTGCCTCCTCTGGCACCAACCACTGTCCTACTAGGGACCAATCTCGTTCTGCACCACACACGCTGAATCCATCAAAATGCATTGTTTGTCATCTGCCAAATGGGGAAGTGAGTGGCATTCAAATGTCAGCGCTTGATGTCTCCAATCTCTCTCAGAGGGTTGAAGAAAGAGCTCTCTACCAGAAGCCAGCACCCTGGTGCTTCACTGGATCTCATCCCACACACCCTGCTGCTCAACACCATCAACTACAAGTTCAAAGTACAGAGTTGGCAGTATCACTCAAAGGAAGCCTAAAGAAAGAATGACTGGTATGGTAAATTCATTATTCTTGCATGAATAAATACATATATTTATAAAATGATATTTGAAAATTAACAAACGGATTGGACTAGCAAGGCAGCAGGAAGCTTCAGTGAATGCCTGAACATTATGTGGGATGGGAAAACAGCAATGTCAATAATTGATGTCAATACAATATGTTTTTCAAGAATTACATTTAAAAGATGAATTTGGGAAACACTTTATTTGTCTTTAAATGCTATACTTGCATTTTCTTCTTTTCCTGTGACATCGTTCAACACATTCCAGGATGTTCAATGGAGACACTTCCATGTACTGATCATAGTGCGCATGTGCAAATGTATCACTTTCTCTAAAGTTCTATAAAATGTATACGAGAGTGTGGAGTGATCTATGACGTGTTTCTTTACTTAAATGCCTGGGCTGCTGGCATTTGCTGACTGACGTGTGGGGTTTAATCACAGCCCCCAACAAATATAACTGAAAGGCCCACTGGTGAATGAAAAGCCTGCCTTAAAACGTCAATACTGCTAAATGTGACTAGGAAATATCAATACATGTAGTTCTGCAGTTGGCAAAAGTAACGTTATAGCATGGAAAAGGCACATCACTGTGTGCCTGAGAGACACACAGCAGCATTTTTCAAAACAAACATTATGTAAATAATAAAGGCCTTTGTGAGTGAGCAAACAGCAGCTCTTTTAGCTTTGGCACAGTAAGAAAAATACTGAAAGTGCAAAACAAAGAGAATACCTTCATTCAAAAATGCATTTCACCATAACAGAAAGATGCTAATTGTTTAAATAAGTAAAATGCTGCACAGGAAAACAAAGTAAAATGCTATTTTGTTTTCAAATGCAACATGGAAATCTCGCATGAGCCTAAGGACGACAGACAGTCCTTAGTTGTCTGGCAGACTTCTTCAGTATTTTCCTCGTGGCCAGATCTGCTTGGGTCTGTTGTCCCTCAGGAAGTCTATTGCTTTGAAGCATGGCAGGGTTTGGCTCTTGCTCATCAGGAATGTGACCATGTGGTCAGAGAGAGATGCATCTCTGTGTATGCAGTACTTCAGCCAGGCATTTATCTTCACAAGGAGAGATTGCTATTTTTTTTTAAAAATATATTTTTATTGATTTTATTACAGCAACCAACACAAACCAAACATACAGTGTTCATCTCAATAATGATACACATCATTCTGTCTTATCCACTGTATTTCCCCTTTTCCTTCCCTCCCCTCAAGCCTATTCCTCTTCGTATATCATTTCCACATCCTGGGTTAGGATTTCTGTATCGGTTACTCCCGGTGGGTCCTGGTCACTAGCCCGGTCATATGCGGGCCGAAATAGCTCTGCAATTAGTTGTTTCCAAGCTATAAAGGTTCCTGCCTCCTCCTCCCCCCCAACACTACTCATCTCTTGCCATACTGTCGTTTCCGCCTCTGTCCATTTTTGTAAATCCTTCGACCATGTTTCTATTCTTGGTCTGTGACATGCCTTCCACTTGATTGCAATCATCCTCTTTGCTAATATATACACCAGGTCTCTCAGCTTACTCACATGCCTTAGCTTACGTGGTCTAGGGAACCCCCCAGTAAACAAGCCCACGCTGGATCTATCTCCACTTTGATCCCTTTGTCATCCATCCGGTGTGCTACTTCACCCCAAAAGCATTCTATTTCTGGGCATGACCAAAACATGTGTACCATTCCAGCAATTTCCTCATTACATTTGAGGCATGCTTGCCGTCCTGCATTTTTTAATGTAGCTATCCTTTGTGGCGTCATATACGGCCTATGGGTGATATATAACTGTATTTGCTGTAGCCTAGTGTTCCTGGACACTTTTTTGTGATACAGTTGAACACGCTCCCATATCCCATCACTCATTGGGGCCCCTACTTCTTCTTCCCAATCCTGTCTAAGTCGTACCACTTCCTTCCCCACCTTGGTCATCATAAGCTCATAGAGCCTTGATATTTCATGGCCCCCTTCTGCTATATCATATATTGCGTCTTTAGCGGTATCAGGCTCACTCTGCAATTTTTCTTCTGTCCACGTCTCTTTGATCCGCTGCACCACCTTATGGTATGTAATATACTCTCCTGCATGCACCCCTGTTTCTTCCACCAGCCCCTCGAAATTCCTTATTTCCCCTTCCTGCCATGTATCTCCCAGCATCGCTACCCCCACAGGCTCCCAATGCCTCCTGATCATTAATCTCAACTGTGTTTCTTTTCCGGCTAAGGCCACCAGTGGAACCTGCAGGGAGCATGGGTAAGGGTCCCCCATCATGTTACAAGCTCTCCGCCATATCTCCCACCCAAGTACCATCATCCTCGGTCGCCTCTCCATCTCTGCTTTAGATAGCCACATCATCTCATTCAGGAAGAACGGGGCACAATCTTGTTGGAATAACCTAGTCTCTGAGGTCGGCTCCTCAGAAAGCCATTTAGCTACGTATTGGAGTAGGCCTGCTATATAAAAGATCTCATAATTTGGAAGTTTTATGCCTCTCCTCTCATGTGAGTTTTGCAATTTCCAGAGCGCCACCCTGTTCCTTGTCCCCTGCCAAAGGAAGTCCCTACATGTAATGTTCAGCCTAGCAAAAAAAATCGCTTAGATATCAAATAACGGATGTTCACGAAATAATGTAACAGTCTGGGCAGAACTACCATTTTAAGCATCGCCCCTCTACCCATCATCGCCAAGGGGAGTTTCACCCAAAATCTCATACTATTTTCTATGTTCCGTACAGCCTTTACAGTATTGTGCTGGTATTCTGCTTCCACCGTATGATATATATCTATCCGCAGATATCGAAACGTTTTGATCTCCCATGGTATCTGGAGGATTGGTAATTGCTCCAGTGGGATTCCTTTATACCTCCCCAATGGAAACACACAGGACTTTTTGGGGTTCACTGCTATTCCTGAGAGCCCTGCAAATTGATCCAGCACTTCCAGGACATTCTGTAGGTTTTCTTCTGGGTAGCGCAGGTACAACAAAATGTCATCCGCATATAAAGAGATTAAATGCCATTCCCCTTTAATAATAATACCTAGTGTGTCATATTGCTGCCTCAAATATATCGCATGGGGCTCCAAGGCCAGTATATATAGCATAGGGGACCATGGGCAACCCTGTCTAGTACCCCTACCAAGCTGCCACCTCTCTGATATAACTGACCCTGTCTTCACTCTGGCTAGCGGTTCGCTATATAGACATTTGGCCCATCTCAGATACCCCGGCCCTATTCCATAATTTGTTAATGCAGCCAACAACCATGGCCATTTCACTGAGTCAAAGGCCTTAATTGCATCTAGTGACATGATTACCATTTTGTTTGTCTCTTCATTAGCATACTCAATGACTCGATGGAGTCGCCTAAGATTATTAGATATGTTCCTATTAGGGACATAACGTGTTTGATCAGGGTGTATCAATTTAGTGATGACTCTTTTCATTCTATTTGCCAAGACCGCCGTCAATATCTTGCTATCCTGGTTCAACATCGACAGGGGTCTATAGGATCTGCACTCACCTCCAGGCTTATTGGGTTTGGGGAGCGGTACGATTATCGCTTCTCCCAGGGATTCTGGCAGTTTCCCAACTTCATATGCTTCGTTGAGCATTTCCAGGAGCGGTGGGAGTACCTCATTCTTATACATCTTATAAAATTTGTTGGGGAGTCCATCTGCCCCCGGGGTTGTACAAGTGGGTAGCTGCCTTACCGCCTCTTCCAATTCCTCCAGGGTAATTGGTGCGTCCAACTCCTCTCACTCTTCCACATCAATCTGTGGCAATCCTATGTCCTCTAAAGTGTTGCTTATTGCATTATTGTCACATTCCCCCCGTCCCCATATAGGGTGTGGTAATATTTTGCAAATTCTAGATTCACATCCTCCTGAGTGTCTGCTATACTTCCATTATCTCTCACTATCGTTCTGATCACTGGTCTGGGAGTCTCGCTTTTATATAACCGTGCCAAAACTCTCCCTGGTTCATCTCCCCCTGCATGCTGCCTCTCTATGTATTTTTTATAGTTCAGGTTGCACAGCCTTTCCCAATATCCCCCACATTTCTGCTGTAACCTAAGTATCGCCTCATTGTCATCTTTGGTGCCATCTCCCTCTTTCACTGCTTTTTCCAGCTCCTTTTCTGCTTCATGTAAGTCTGCTACAATCCCTCCTTGTAGCCCTTTGGATTTGGCTATTGCTATCCCCCTCATCACTACTTTAAAAGCTTCCCATAGAACACCCGCCGACTCCACGCTACCTGTATTGGTCTCAAAATAGTTTATTATTTCTTCTCTCATGTCTTCTTTGAAAATGTTGTCTTTGAGCGGTTCCGCTCTAAGACGCCATGTCAGTATTTTCGCTCTTGGGGATCGATACTGCCACGTCAGCATAAGCGGTGAATGGTCCGACAGGACCCTCGCCTTATATTCTATTTGCGTTATTTTTGTCATTAACGCCTGCGTGACAAACACATAGTCTAATCTGGTGCGTAGATTCTGGGGGGCTGAATAATGCGAATATTGCCGCTCCAGTGGATAGTATAGTCTCCATGCGTCTTCCAGCCCGAAATCTGTTATCAAGGGTCGCAGTACTCTGGCTGCTGGGGTTGGACTGTCCACTTTAGAGTCTGATCTGTCTATTTACGGGTCCATTACACAGTTAAAATCTCCCCCCCAAATCACTGCCCCCCCCCAGGCTTGCGCTGAGTTTACTATATAGGGTTCTGAAGTATGCTGCCATATCCTGATTTGGGGCATAGGTGTTTATCACACATATCTCCTTGTTTCCACCAATCCCTTTAAAACTAACATCCGCCCATCTGCTTCCACTGTAGATTGCAATATCTGAAACGGTACATGCGGCGCCACCCAAGTGATCACCCCCCTAGCATATGCTGAATATGTCGCCCCCACTACAGTCCCTCCCCACTTCTTCCGTACCACCTCCAGTTTTTCTTGCGTCAGTTGGGTCTCCTGCAACAGGGCTATGTCTATTTTCTGCCGTCGCAGATACATCATAATCTTATTTCTTTTTACAAAACTATTGAGCCCTCTCACGTTCCAGGTGACTACTTTGAGGTCTCCCATTGCACTTCTAGGTATTTCCCCTCCCTCCCCGAGTCCCCACCAGTGCTATCTAGTTTTGAGTCCTTCCCTTTTTTATCCCCCTGTAGGCTTGATCCCCAGTACAAACATCTCTCAACTACTGCTAAGCTACCCCGAACTACAAACACATCAAACACCCAAACTTCCCGCCCTCCCCGCCCCGTCCCAACAATACCCTCCCCAACTGTTGCCCAGCTCCATCCCTGGATCTCAGGCACCCCTGCATCTAGCCTTTTCTGGCAATAGCCTGTACTCGCAGCCCCGCAGGGTGAACCGCCCTAATGGCTGTTCTATTACTATTTCTGGGGGATAGGCTGTCTACATCTTGTTGCTCCAATTTGCTTCAAAGTCGCTGCGCTTAGCGTTGCCTATTATACTTATACATTGCATTTACTATATTCCAGTCCAACAAATTCTGCAGGTTCAGGCATCCCACGTTATACTTCCTCACCTTTTCTCAGTATGACAGTCTACTCCGGCTCTCCCTCCCTCCCGCCTTTCCAGTATGTTTACTGCGTCCCCCTCAATTGTCGTGCTTCTTGCGGGCGTGCTCTCCATCTTGGTCCGGGCAGCCCTGCATGTCCAAAAAGGGCCCTGCTTTTATGCAGGACGTTCAGCTTTGCAGGATCCAGTAGCATATACTTGATCCCGGCTGTGCGTAGCCTCCTCTTGACTGCCACATAGCTGTAATGCTGTCTTTGCACCAGAAAGGTATAATCTGGGTACGCTGTGATAGTAGCAGCTGCTCTTGTAATCGTTCCTCCTTTACGAAAGTACTTCAGGATCTTCTCTCGGTCTTTGTAATTCAAAATCTTTGCTATTATTGCTCTCGGGGGGGCCCCCATACCGTGGCTTCCTAGTCAAGGCCCTGTGAGCCCGTTCCACTGTAAATCCTCGTGAAAACTGTTTGGCCCCTATCTCTTGCATGATCATATTTTCCACATAATCCGTTGGGTCTTGGCCTTCTTCTCCTTCCGGCAGGCCGACCACGCGTATGTTGTTCCGTCTGGCTCTACCCTCGGCCTCCTCTGCTTGGCTCTCGAGGTTGGCTACTTGTTGTTTGAATATATGCACCTCCTTTGTATTGCATGCTCCGGTCTCTGTGTTGTTTTTAACCGCACTCTCCAGACCACTCGTTCTTTCAGCCAGCGACCGAAAATCTTGTCGCAGCAGGGTGACTTCTATCCCCACCGCATCCATTTTGGCTTCTAGGGCCGTTTTTAAGTCCGCCATTGCTGTTCCCAATGAGGCACTTAGCTCCGAGATGGCCGCAAGGACCAGGCTGTCCTCTTTTACTGGGGTACCCTCCACAGACGCTGCTCCTGCGCTTTGGGCCGGGGTGGTGGGGGTCTGCTGTGTCCTGGCAAAGGCATCCATCGTGGGTTGCTTGCTCTTCGTCTTGGCCCCTCTTGCTGTCATTGCGCCACTCCTTATGCGTACCACGTTCCAGAAGCTTTTTTGCCCACAAGTTCTATCTCCAAGGTCTCCCTGGCGTCTAAGGGGTGGTTAATGTGTAAAGGCGTTGTCTCCTTGGGGTACCGAAACCCTTAGTCCATGCTATGTCATGCACCGGATGGGTTGTATCTCCCCACATATGCAGCCGTTGTAATGTATCTTGGTATGCCCCCCCTGGCTCCCAAGAGGGCCTTTTGGCACCTATGTGTTCCAAGATGCGCAGGCCTCGTTGGAACTTTCCTCCGGCACCCCTCACCACGTGATCTGGGCGCACCAGGGTGTGCGGAGTATACTGGCTCCCAGCGTCTCCCACTTTGCGTAATTGTTCTGATTTTTATTTGTGCCATCCGTGTGTTGCGTTGTCTAACTTGCCTCAGTTGTTCCTGCTTCCCAGAGCTGTCCACTTATGAGCCCTGCAAGCATCCGTCTTGCCTAAATAGTGTACATCGCCCCCCAACGTTTTCATGCGTGTGGATATTTTTCATATTGTATTAAGATAAAAATGTTGCTGGCAACTGCTCAACTTGCAGTTCCCTTACGCTGCTTGCACGCACGACCTCGGTACTGATCTTCGAAGACACGGAGCATCCGATGCCTTCTAATCAGCCTGGTACTCCCGTGAACATGAGGTATCCACACATCCGCTCGGGTTTCAGGCTTGTCACACGGGCCCGACCTTTCTCCACCACGGAAGCATCGCGCTCTGGTTCTTAATGTCTGCACTCCAACGCCCCCCGCTCCTCACCAAGGGGGAAGAGATCTGCGGTCTCCGCACAGCTGATCCTCCTGGCCAGGCGCCTGATCTACGCGCCGCCGGGTCCCTCACTGCACTAAGACCCCAGTGCGAATAGTCCTGGGTTATCTGCATCTGTCGTAGGGCCGCACGCTCCTCTCCTCTCATCAGGGCACCGCAGTCGGCTGTCCTCAGGCAACTGTCAAGCTTCCAGTCCACTGCATTTCAGGCTGTGGCACTCGCTCGCCGAAGAATCCTTTGTTCTGTCACGCCGCCATTTTGTTGATGTTCATCTCGCCGCACCGGCTCCCGATACAAAGTAGCACATCTTCTGCTACTTTATCTCTAGCAGTCCGGTGATCCGCTCATACTGTGCCTGAACCACTCCCACGTTTGTCAGTGTGCTCTGAGGTCAGAATAAGCTGCTGAACCTCGCGCTTCACATCGGATCATCTTGTCGGATCGTGGAGCCCACAGACAGTGCAGCCTATTCCATGGCTGCTTAGCCACGCCCCTTAGATTGATAATTTTATTGCAGGCCTAAACCAACATGAACACACAGCTTTGTACCACGTGATTTCAGGGAAATGCAACTCAACAGAGCTAATGTAACTGAAACTAGCTGTGGAATTAATGAGAGAATATGTAACATTTATGTTGCATTATATTGCTCATTGAACCACATTTTTCAGATTTTCTCCATCCTCATAAGTCGCACCATGTTTATTCTGGTGTCATTCTAAAGCTAGTTTCAAGGCAGGGGTATTGATATAATTGTCATTAATGTGCGATTTCAGGAATTTCAGTTACCACCTAAAATGTGTTTGTAGCTTCCCTGAAAATGTCCTGGATCTGAAAATTGGCGAGCTGATGCCTTGATAGATTAGGTATCCGGATATCAATACTCATATTCATAACTATTATACATTTTGTGTAAAGGGCAACAAATCATAGCACGCTGTGCAGTAAGGTACCAAAATGAAAGTAAGCTTCACTGAGTCCCCGTGAGGAGGGAATATTAATATCTATATATCATGGTATTTATTGGTAAATTACAAACAATTGCCATTTGGGGACATTCTGGGCAAAAAGCTGACAATTAAAAAAAAATGCAAATGATAGAAGGTGTGTACCTCTCCATTTCACTTCAATCACAGAACTCCTCTAACCTATCCACAGGGAGGGGTGTGCTCTTTATTTATTTATTTTATTGTTCATTTATAGCGTGCTTAATACCAGCGAGTGGTTTCTAAGCGCAAGATCAGGATTTGAACCTGGAGAGGAGGAAGAGAGGATAATCATCCAATGAAAAGTTAGCACCAAGGAGCTGGCTTATACATTAAAACGCACTTACTCTATGCAAGAGGGGATCAGCACAGCATAACTAAATAAGGACAAAAGGAAAGGGAGAGAAGGAGAAAAAGGAGGGCTGCTAAACATCTTGGAGGACTTACCCTTATTTTCACCTGGGGGTATCCTGAGACAGCTGCTTAAAACCATCTTCTATATAACCTATCATATCATATCCTGGGTGGTGAGGCCTTGAGGGGGTGTGGCCTGGGCCCATGGAGTAAGGTTGTGCCTAGTTAAAGCTCCTGTCGCGATCCTGCCCATGATCTTGGTATTCAGTGGGCGAAAGGTGAATCCTGAGACACCAGGCATACCCGCACTTGTAGGGACCGATTCCCCAGCTCCACCAAGCAACACAGGAGAAAATCTGAGCAGTTTTGCCGAGAAAATGGCCTGCAAACAGAGGCCTGGGGCGGGCAAGATGGCAGACGCTGTTGCAACTTGGCTTTGAGGTGGTTGAGGGGCCGCAGCCAGCGTGGAAGCAAGTCAGACTGATGACTGCAGATGTGAGGCGTGCTGTCCCCAAGCTAGTGAAGGAGAACTACGCATCAAAGCTGAACGTGGAAGACACTGGGCACCAACCCGCAGTCTTCCCGAGAAGAACAGCGTAGCCCTGCCGTCCGAGACCCTGATTGAGAGAACTGCGGCGAGGCAGACCCTGCAGCGGGACGGACGCGGTTTGGGTAGAGTTCTGGAGGCAGTTAACAGTGCAGGACTTGGCCCTACAGTCTGTCCAGGTGGAAGAGAAATAGAACATTCTGCTGGATTGCGTCTGCAAGAAACCACAGGCGAACACAGGATTACAGTGCAAGACACTGCAAAAAGTGGAGGTGGCGTCGACAGCTGAGAAAGCACAGACAAAGCCCTTGCAACGGGAACATATTCCACAAAGAAGAAGCCTGGAGACATAAACCAAACAGAACAGCACATAAGGCTGCAGGCCCGGACAGCGTTGATCCTAGCGACCCATGGGCGTGAAAGACGTGCGAGAGCGTGGTGAATTGCCTTTGGTATACTGCATGGAACAATGGATCACGCACCGCTGAAGTACACAGTGTGCCAACCACCGGCACTGGAGGCAAAGCGTAATACGCCACAGCACAGCCTGTAAGGAAAGGTGCCTGGAAGTTAGCATCTCTGCCTACCACTTCTGAAAACAAAGGTAAGCGCTAAGTGCTGAGGCTTGTGACACTGCTGGGTGAAGTAGACAGCACAGGCTGGAGACCTTCCTCCTGCGGATAAGCTGCATGACCACAGACCCATATGCGCAATGAGCACGGAAGGCTCATAATAGAAGAGAGCGCACAGTTTAGCAATTAAGATACGTGGGCGTGTTGTGAAGTGGAAAGCAACAGAGACGTTGGGATTATAAATGCTAAAATCCATCTACCTCTAAATTGTCACATTGTTACGAGGCTGATTCAGTGGTGCATAGCAACAGATGCACTAAGCAGGAGGAGGGAAAGAAGGCACAAGGGTCACAGCGAGACAGCAGATAGCTGGAAGACACTGTGAGCAAATAGCCCTATTAAGCAGAAGACATTGAGTGGCACAGATAGTCTGAGGGTGCAGAACCATCCAAGCGCGCCAAAGGTGCAAGGGCACGTAATGTACATGGGCAACAGATTGCATGGGCATTATTGTGAAGCACCAAAGCCGGAGCAAGAGTCTATTGTTGTTAATACCTTCCTAACCACTGTGGAAACACTATGATATGCAATAGCGCAACTAACTTAACGGCAAACCATATCTTGAGCGTGGCGCAATCTCAGTCGCTGGATACAAAGGGGGATAAGATAAAGCAGCACACAGTTGGCGGGCACTGCGGGGAGCTGACCCCACCACGAGGCAAGAGACATTGGCTGGCATATCAAACCTGAGGGCATGCTACCACCCAGGCAGGAAGACTTGAGACACAGGTACACAACAGTGGGTTCAAGAACTACCTGGAAGAGTGGCGCCAGCGTTCCACAAGGCACAACGTGGCAACAACGCCTATAGAGCTGCACCGCGGGTGGAGTTCACGCACAACACGCCACAGACAGGAGGCACTCAGCATACTGCAACAGGCACACAGCCTGCGCGGGTGGGGGTCGGCGTGGACCGCTAGAATCATGGAAAGATGTGGCATGCCAGAGCACCCAGAGGCAGGACAAGTAGCTGCGGCAAAGTGGGAGGACAGCCCGGTAAGTGAGAGTACATACACGTATTTTGAACAGCTGTACCGCCACGTGTGCAATCAGTGTAGAAGGGGGATCTGCTACGTAGGTGGGCCCTCCAGTCCTGTACCCTGGGCATGGCGGGGAAGCACTGAAGACTAGCAGGGGTAGTTTCCAGAGCCGGAGTACAATGTGGCAAACAGTTAAGCTAAGCAACGCCCTAGCCTCAAAGCAGTGGAATCTGCAACCTGAAGGAGCTGTAGTGCTGGGGGCAAACGCATAAGCAGCATTAAGCGCCACACAAGAGCGGAAGCAAACTGAAGCAAGGGCAATCAAATGAGCAACTATTGAGAGTCCAACTGGGAACTGGTAAGGCCCAGGAACATCTCCAGTACATGAAGGAAGACAGCCTCGCAACACTAGTGGGGGCAAACATCGGACTACAACTAGCAATCAAACCCTGCACGTGCAAGGAAGGGTATGTCCCCATCTAAAGGGAAGAAAAAAGGCACGATCATGGAATCCTTCCAGGTCAGGGAAGTCATACTAAAGTATTCGAGGGAAGGAGGTGAATTACGCGGAGACGACTCTAAAATAGCCATATAGCTGGACTATATGCCTACAGTCCAAAGGGCCAGGAACTCTTTTCCCGGAGAAGAAGCAGCTGGAGACAAGAAGCTGTTAAATTAGCAGCATTTTGCCCAAAAGGGGTGGCGGGAACAGGGGAAAACAGCTGCAGTTTACTAAGATGGTTATTATGGTTTAGCTAAATGGTAATTGGTACTTAACGAAACCACGCAAATGAAACCTAAGTTTGACGTGGGAAATACCGGGCCACTTACCTTGGGCTCACATATCTAAACCACAAAACGGTTGGTGTCGGCCAGTTGCTGACATGACACAGTTCGCACACAACAACCCGGATGGGACAAGACGGTGCGCTGGGCACAATTGTTTAGTTTGGTTTGTTGTTCAGAGTGATTTAAGTTCTTCACGTGTAATGGCAAAAGTAGAAGAAGGGTCATTGGGGATGACAAGCAGTGAATGGGAGCTGTGAACACTTAGGATGGAGGGAAAGGGTGGCTATGACTGCGTTGTGGGGGGAATGGGAAGACGAGAGGGAAAGGAGGGGGATAACTTTGCACAACCATGGCGGCTAACGTTAAGGTACTAACATGGAATGTACCAGGAATGGTTACATACGCAGGAATCGAGTAAAATCCTTCCTCAACAGGAAAAAAGTGTTTATTGCACTACTGCAAGAAACCCATTTAATGGAGGGGGCTATGGCTAAGGTGAAGGAACACTGGGGAGGACAGAGATACAGAGTGGCATACTCTAAATATGCTTGGGGTGTCTTGGGGTGTCTTTTTCATGGATAAATGCTGCTGTGCCTTTCTGGCTACTGGGGATGATGGAGGCAGATACAGATGGGAGGTACTTGATGCTAAGGGGCTACATAGAACAAGTTGAAGTATGCGAAGTCAATTCCTATCCCCCCAACCACAGGATCCCAACGCATCTTAATATGCTATGCGCTAATATAACCCCACACCGGGACTGTTTTTTCATCTGGGGAGGTGATTTCAATTGCGTGAGAGATTTAAACCTCGCTAGGTCTAGCCCACCAGTGAACCGGCAGTGGCAGCATCTGAGGCACTGAATGTATTACTAGGGAGCCTAGAGCTTGTGGATGTGTGGAGGAAATTACACCCTGACGACAGAGCCTACTCCTATTTCTCTCCACCAGGATAGACTACCTGTTCATAGGCAGGACTCATCTGGCGCAAGTAGAATCAGCACAATACCTAGGAAGGTCGAGCTCAGACCACTCACCATTAATGCTAGAGTGGAGGATGATGGGTCAAAGGCCCCCCATACCACTGTGGCCATGCCCACAGATGCCCTGTCAGACCACGCTTTTAGAGATAATCTCAAAAACAAGCTAGAGGAATATATGGAGAGAAACGTGGCTAGTGTAAAAGATTGGAGCACAGTATGGGAGGCAATGAAAGTAGTGGTGAGGGGGGAGGTCTTTGAAAGTGCGGGTGGTATCAGAAAGACACTGAGGGCGGAACTGGAGAAGTGGGAAGATGATATCAAGGGAATGGAATCTCGCACACTAGGAAGCAGAGGAGAGGAACTAAGCCTAGCGGAAGCCAGACATAATAATTTGATTATACTGTAAAAACTACCAGGGCACATGCAGAGGGGGACATGCCAGGCAGGCTCCTATGATGGCTGTGCAAAAGGGAACACCTGAGACACATAACCACAGAACTTAAAGATGATGAGGGCACTATACACAAATCACAACAATCAATCAATGACACTTTTATGGACTTCTATTCTCATGTATACAGACACGACAGTTTGGTGCCCCAAAAGGATATACTGGGCACACTGGAGGAAAGAGGATTGCCTAGATTGGGTACAACGCAACGCAAAGCGCTAGAACAGGATATATCGGCTGAAGACATAGGCGAAACAATCAGAACGCTAGCCACAAATAAGGCACCTGGGAGTGACGGACTCCCCCCAGAGTTCTATAAAGCATATGCGTCAGTTCTGACCCCAGTGTTGCTTGAAGTGTTCAGGAAGGCATATGGAAAAGGGATGTTATCGAACACTATGAGAGAAACACTTGTGATTACGATACCAAAGCAAGGGAAAGCCACTGATAAATGTGATTCATACCGGCTACTAGCAATGTTAAATTATGATGTCAAGATACTGACGACCATACTAGGTAAGTGGCTCTCCAAGGTTATAGGGGATTTGGTGCACGGGGATCAAAATGGTTTTGTTCCCGGTCAGAGCACGGCTATAAACTTGCGCCGACTACAGCATGTTAAAGCACATATGGCAGACTCACTGGAGCAATGCGCAATAATCTCACCTGACGCAATAAAATCGTTTGATTTTCTGTACTGGGAGTGGTTGCTTGCAGTATTGAGTGAGTTTGGGTTTGTTGAACAGTTTATTCTGCACCAGTGGCAAGGATCAAATCTGGGAGGGTTGCGTCGTTGGTCTGGGACATACAAATGGACACCAGGCAAGCATGCCCGTTGTTATTCATGCTATACGCTCGGGCTAGAGTCGATAGCGATATATCTCCGAAAGAAGTTTCTGGAAGCGGGCATAAGGGTGGTAGACATAAACCACTTGGTATCGCTTTACACGGATGATGTACTATTGTACATAAGGGACCCACACCACAATGTCCCAGTGATACTGGAGGTGCTAGACAATTATGCAAAGGTATCTGGGATTTGCTTTAGCAAAGCAAAATCTTGTATATTCCCATTGGAGGGCCTGAGGAGACCTGGTGTGAAGAATTGCCGAACGTGGGGCTCTAGTGGCAGTTGGAATCATTCAAATACTTGGGAGTTAACACAAGACACACACCAGAACAAATGCATGAGAGCAACACTGTAACAGTGATTAAGGGCTTGAGGAAATCCATGTCATTTTGGTCCAGGTTACCACTATCACTGATGGGTAAGGTGGCCATTACCAAAATGATAATTTTGCCAAGGTTTTTATATTACTTCAATAATGTCCACTGCTATATTAAAGCTTCCTTCTTCCGCTTATTAGAAGTATTGCTTCGTGAATTCCTATGGGGCGCAGCCCGGCATAAACTGTCACTTGACACATTACGCCTACCTTATATGGAGGGTGGGGTACAACTACCAGACTTAGAAAAATACTAACTTGCACCACAATTTTGCTTTGTATCTAGATGGCTTTCGGATGAGGCTATATCGGAAACAGAATTGCTACGGCAACTGGTAGCCCCTGCACTGCACGCCTGAAGGAAATTCTATGGGTACCACTCGGTTGTTTGGGAAGAGCCCCCATGATTGTAACATTGGGAAGGAAGGTGTGGCATAGAGCTGCAGCACTGCTAAAACTTGCACACCCCTACTCACCCAAGACTCCAATTGCTGCCGATGTCTGCAAAGATAGAATGGATCTGGCTGCGGTGAGACACTGGGAAAAGTGGGGTATCTACACTTTGGGCGATGTGTATGAGGAAGGGGTCTTTAGAGAAGGAAGAGATACCAAAATGGCAGTTCTTGAAGTACCAAAGGGTCCGGAAGGTGGCAAAAGGGAAGTAGGAAAAGTGTCCAGAGGAGCCAGCAGAGCACCCCCTGATGACCCTAATGCACAACCCGAGCGACGGCTGGATGCCGGTGTCCAGGCTAAATGGTGTATTGATAGACCCAACCCTAAAAGCACAACACTGAAAGGGTGGTGGGAGACGGACCTGGGAGCAGACATAACAGAGAAGGAATGGGAGAGGATACGGATATACCCCCGGGAAGAGTCGAGAAACTCCCGATTTCGGCTAATCCAGCTAAATATTTTGTATCGCACCTATATGACGCCACACAGGATAGCTAAATTCTGCAACAACACGCATCCACTGTGCCCCTGGTGTAGAATGGGGGGAAGCAGGACTGATACACATATTCTGGGGTTGTGGACATGTACAGCGATTCTGGACACAAATAGAAAAGGCCTGTAGGGGGCCGGAATAGTAAGATATGGTTGGACCCCGGAAGAATGCTTGTTGGGTGCATACCCCAGGGTTAGCAAATTTAAGCATGTGGTTAAGTTCATGGACATGGCATGCATACTGGCCAAGAAAACTATTGCAATGGCTTGGAAATGGGCTGGGGGCCCGCAGTCTGCACGCCGGCATAAAGAATTTGAGCGTTGGGCAGGGGCGGAACCCAGAGTATGGAGTGAAGGGGTAGCCAGGTCAGATGTGAATGCGAGTGACATTTATGAAGCTTGGATAACACTGGTTTGGGACATGTTTCATCCATCTGATGACAAACCCCCATGAACATACGCAGACCTTACCCGGACGTCTTAAACAGGTCACTGTAGAAAACAATATACGGACTGTGCTAACATGGCTTCTTCCCCCCTAAAGAGGATAATGTTTGTCCTAAATAAAATTCCCACCCACCTGCAAATTAGGAAGTCACAATTGAGACTGTGTGCTGCCTGACCAGTGAAGAAAGTTTTCGTTTGTTATTGTGTTATTTGTATAGTACATACGAGTACATGTATTTGTACATGGAAATATGCTGCATAATACAAAGCAATTGATGTATGTACAACTGTTATTATATATAAATGCTAATATAAACAGTTTAAAATAAATTGGGTGGTGAGGCCTTAACAATGAGAGGCCTAAAACTTGACTGGGAAAGAGAGGAACGGGGGAGCGAATAGCTGAGTAGGCCCGGATCCTTAAGGAGAAGCCAGATGAGCTGGTGACACTCTGAAGTGACCAGACCCTGTGCTGTCCAGAGGAGCCTGGCTGTCTTTCCTGAGTGCCCCAAAGCAGAGGTACCATGTAAGTACAATTGATCCATTTGAAACCAAGTGTAAGGGGAATCTGCCTGCCTTAATATCTTCCCTTCATAGTGGGTGGGGGGGAAGCACATTATGTAGACCCTTGGCATATTTGACTGTATATTAATTTAATTAACTCCCAAATAGATTGGCAGAGGGGAGAGCTTGGAAGAGCTTGAAATGTCCACTCTCTCTCCTAGCAGGGATAAGGTTAAAGTCAAATAAAGTATTTGGGTTGTCCTGGACCCAAAAGAAAATGTTTAATTGTCAGCATTCCCAAACCTTGCCTTTAAAACAAAAAGGTGCTTGTTCCATTCCCAAACTTTGCCCTTAGAACAAAAAAGTCCTCGTCCCTAAAACGAAAATTCACAACAGATTTGCACTACCCAAAACCCTGCCTTTTAATGAAAGGCGTCTTTCTCTCAAAAATGAAATTGATTATGGACACCATTCCCAAATGCTGTTTTTAAATAAAAGGTATTCTTATCCTAAAATGAAAATCCCAATTGTCACCACTCCCTAAACATTGTATTAAACAAAAGGTGTGCTTTTGGCCCCAAATGAAATTACTAAACTGTCCCTAATCCCTAGACTTGGCCTTTAAACAGGGGGGTGTTGCATATCACTGCTGCACAGGTTTTGGTGCTGGAGGGAGAAGTGTGTTGCCAAGTGAAACTAGTGTAATATCCATTGAACAATATGCACTCTCTCCTGAGAGCGAGTGACCCTGCTAGAAGAACGATTTTGATTGTGTTTGGGTGAAAAGGAAACTGAGTGCCCTTTGCCACATGCATTTGTCCAAGTCTGTGTTTCCAAAACTGCAAACATTTTAAAGTGTGTAGGTAATTAAACAAAGGATTGCATGTACCATGTGTAAAGTGTTCTCATGTTAAAACTGTACTTTGTGTTTACTCTAAACTTCACCAAGTACTATTTGCCGTTTTGTAATTGAAGCTGTGTTGTCTGCCACAGAGAAGGTGTCATGTGCAATGAAGTCAAGTTATTATTCATGGAGCTCATAATGTACATAAATATATATTCTTTCTATTCCCCAGCCTGGTTACTGGCTCACTGTTATCAACGGAAACGCTGAGGAGGTGATTCCTTACAGGCCACCTGTTTTTGCAAATAATAACTACATGAGCAGGACCTGACTGAACACACCAAAGATAGCGTTTGGAGGTGATTCCTTAAGGACACCTATGTTCATATGTAATATTCCCATGAGAGGGACCTGACATACATAGATGGTAGTTTTTGGAGGTGATTCCTTACAGGACACTTCAAGTATCAAATCTGGTAATGCATCAAGAATTTAATAACCTTGAAAAAGACATGGTGTCGAAACACGTGTTGGCTGGTCTTTTGCACAAGAAAATAAACTGGAGGGTCGTTGGTTGTTAATCACACTCCAGATCCAAGAAATGAAATTAACCCTTTGTAATGTTTATGCTCCCAATATAAACAGTGGTGTGTGTTTAAATGGTTTAGGACGTTGTTTACGAGGAAAACAGATTTGATATTATCCGGGGATTTTAACCTGGTGGTTGACCCAGCTGTAGATAGGAGCAGCCCAATGAGCAGGGATGGCAGGAAGGAGGACAGGGGTGCCCTGCAATTGCTAATGAAAGATTACCGTTTATCCGATGTGTGGAGGTTACAACACCCCACTGGGAGGGAATATACCTTTTATTCGGGTGCCCATAGCATTTATTCTCATATAGACAATGTGCTAACATCTGGTGTGGCAACTCAGAATGTAGTAAGTTGTGAAATCGACACCATTGTTATTTCTGACCGGGCGCCCATTACATTAGATCTCTCTCTCTCAGCTACATGTCAAATAGATCAATGGGTTAAATACCATGATTTTGAAAGAGGGTGGCTTAAAAGAAATGTTGATAGATGATAAATGAGGCTGGGGGATATATTGATACAAACTTAAATGGTAAGGTGGGGATTGACACTGCATGGGAGGCCTTCAAGTGTGTGCTGCGTGGAGTGGCAATGAAATTGTCTGGTACTAGAAAGAAAAAAGGAGACGAGTAGGCTGAAATATTGAAAATCTCTATTAAATGTTTGGAAAAAGACCTAATGTGTAGTTATGATGCAGAACAATCTACAAAACTGATACAAATAAAATACAACTTAAACAAGATTCTAAGTGATAAGGCACAGTTTGTCCAAATGTAAATATTATGACGAGGGAGAGAAGTGTAGTAGATTACTGGCCCACACGTTGAGGTTGAGGGACGCGAACAAATCAATAGATGCTATTAAGGGCTATCAGGGTGTGACCAGGGACCCAATTGAAATTAATAAAATCTTTAAAAAGCTTCTACGAGGACTTGTACAGCGATCGATCTCAAACGGACTTGGATCGATTGAACCAGTTTTTCGAATCATTGCGGATCAAGCAATTGTCAAATACAGAAAGAGACTTTTTGGACTCAGAGATTTCTCTTTATGAAGTGAGAAATGCAATCTGGAAGCTAAACCTAGGGAAATGTCCGGGTCCAGAAGGGCTTCCGATTGAATTCTATCGTGTGATGCCGGAAAAAGTATTAACACTATTGAGAGGCATGTTTGTAAACAGTAAGTCAAAAGGATTACTGCCTCAGACTCTAATGCATGCTACAATCTCTCTTCTGCATAAATAGGGTCGACCAGAACTCGACGCAAGTAGCTATAGACCAATCAGTCTAATAAATTGCGTCTCTAAAATATTATCAAAGATCTGGCCAACAGGTTGGAGAAGATACTCCCTACGATAATTCACCCGAATCAGGCTAGTTTCATTAAAGGTAGTCTCTGCCTCGAATATGAGAACGTTTCTGCTTACCCTGGAGAAATGCCAGAAGCTCAAATTGGACTCAGTAGCCTTGTCTCTTGACGCTGAGAAGGCATTCGACCTTATGAAATGGAGCTTCTTGTTGGGAACCATGGAGAAAATGAATTTTGGCCTTGATTTTTTTAGTTGGGTCAAAGTGCTCTATACGAAACCAACTGCTGAGATCAGCACAAATGGAGTCATATCTGAAAGATTCAAATTACAACGGGGGACAAGGCAGGGTTGCCCTTTGTCTCCTCTACTATTTGTGATCTTGATAGAACCTTTGGCAGAAGCGATTAGATCAAATGACAGGATTGTGGGGATTGAATGGCATACAATAGATTATGCCAACAATTGTGGCTCTAAACGGATGATTTACTGCTAGTCGTCCAGGAACTAGCTTCTTCCGTATCGGAGTTGATGAACTTGATCGAAAGAATTCAGCCTTGTATCAAATTATAAAGTAAATTGGTCTAAATCAGAGGCTCTACCATGTTCACACTAGACAAATAGCAAGCTGCTGAAGGATCTGGGTTTCAGCTGGTGTCCGACACAAACGAAATATCTAGGTATTTGGGTCACTGTGAATTTGAGAGACACAGTGAGGCAGAAGATGAAATCGGAAGAAGACCGCAGGAATGAGCTCAACCTATCTATTGGTGGTAAAGTAAATAAAAAATTGGACTGACTCCAAAATTAAACTATGTTTTAGGCATGATCCCCCCTCCTGTTATTAAACACGCATGGAGAAGGGTGGATAGTGTTTTACAAACCTTTTCATGGAATAAGAAAACATCAAGATTAAAACTTTGGAAATTGCAGTTATAATGAGGGTTAAATATTCAAAATTTCCAACAATATCATCAGGCATATTCTTTACGTCATGTCATGCCATTCTTAACAGATGTGGGAGATGATTGGGCCAAGGCGGAGGCTAGGGGTGCAGGCCCCTTAGGTACTTGGGCCCTTCTCTTCACTACCACAACAGAGCGGTAAGGCCATTCTATTTTAACAAACTTCCTCAGATCCACTTGGAGATCATATGAGATAAGAGCAAAATTAACCCTTGGTAAGACTGAGACTTCCTCTATCTGGATGAACCTGAATATCAAGGTAGACTATAAAGTCTTGTTCTGGCCAGCATGCTTCTCTGCTGACATCAATAGAGTTGATGACCTCTTTGTAGGAGCGAGATGGAAAACGTTTCGAGAACTGAAACTTGAATATGAATTAACTTTTTGCACATATGGTGAGAACAGGAAACTGAAGAGAGCAGTGAACATTCCATCTTTGGACAAATCTGAGTTTTTGTCTGTTAAAAGAATTGGCGGAAGTGATCATTCGGCATCCAAGATGAATAATTGCTGAGCAATTTTGCAAGAGGGAATGGAAAGATCCTGCAGGTCTGGTCTAGTTGCCTGAGGGAGATGACACCGGATAGATGGAGTGATCTGTGTGGGAATATCAAAATAATGTCCATGAATGTAGGGGAAAGGTCCCGTCAAGTCATGATCTTGAATAGTGTGTTTTGGACACCACTCAGGATGAAGGAAGGGAAATTGACAACATCAGACAGCTGTTGGCGATGTGGTCACGTTTGCGGCACGATGGAACATATGCCATAGGAGTGCCATAAGGTGAGATATTTCTGAAGTGAGATCGCCACCACGATGAACAAAGTACTCAAGGAAAATCTAGACTTTGATTTCAAGACTTTAATCTTGGGAGAAACCACCCTGCTGGAATCTTTGAATCAGCATCAGACCACATGGATTTTAAGAGGGGCCATGATAGCGAAGAAGTTAATCCTGCAAAACTGGAAGTCTGCTGGCTATCTGCCAAAAAACAATTGGTTGGAGGAGATGTATCGTACATGCAATATTGAAAGTGTGATATATTTAGTGCAAAAGAAATGGCCTACTTTTGATAAGATCTGGAAGGCCTTTTTGAATGCGGACTTGACTTAATGTTGCATCCAGAATCGAGTTGGCCTTTGTAAAGTTGAGTAGGCATTCATGTTTCGTTTTATTTATTAAAGATTAATTATGTAATTTGCATGCTTCGTGATTTGGTAAACTTTAGGATGTAATGTGCCTAGTAGAAAGATTCTGGAATTCATTTGATTACCTGAAGATATTCTTTTCTGCTTTTTATGACCTTGGTTTTTTTTAACATTCCTTTTTTTATCTCTTTTCTCCTTTTTCATTCATTACCACTTTAATGGTTGATGTATATATGTATGAAATGTTATGTTATGATACAGTTTTGTAGTGTGTTAAAGGTTAATAAAATAGATTAAAAAAAAGAAAATAAGAAAATAAACTGGATTTAACAAGCCCACTTAAGACTATAGGACTTTTAACTCAAACATTACTGAAACCGAATAATCTTTTGTCAAACACATAGAGCTGCATTTACCAAGCACGAAGTGCGAGGGGTTTTCTTCTTTCCTTACAAACTCACATCAGTAGGAAATGACATATTCTCCTCATTCCGCACATCCCTTAAATCTCTCCTTCTCCATTCCCCGCCATGAAACCCCTTCCCCCTTCTTGCTCCCACGCCTTCCTTCATCTTCTCCCCTTGATCATCTCCCTCCCCCTCCCCCACCACCCCACTCTCACCCTTTTTCCCCTTCCGTTTACCCCCTTCCTCCTCCTCACCCCTCCCTCTCCATCTCAGTTCTACTGCACTACTCTCCCTCTTCCCTTCAGTTTAATTGCTCTAGTTACTGTTTTATTGGACTGATTCATAATTTGTAATTTGCTTCTACCGTTATAATGTTATATGTATAAAGTTGTTAAAATGTTTAGCGTTTTGGAGTGAAGCACTATATAAACCTAATAAATACAAATTGAAATATTTGGCAAGATCATGGCATTTTGCATCAAGCATTAACAGAATTTTACATGACGCAAAATATTTGGTATCAGTAGATTCAAATGGCTCGACTCACGGCTCATTTACATTTTCATATGCAATTACTTGAAGAGAGATTGGAAAATAAAGAGGAGGATGTGAGGAATCAGACTGACCTCATTGAGCAAATTCGGAATGATCTGAAAACACAGCAGCAGACCGGAGAGAAAGAGTTTGCTGCACTGCATGATACATGCACAGAGAATGAAGTCACCTTCAAGGCCAATTGAATGATCAGACTGTTCACAATAGGGTTTTGTTGGATGACATGGGTTGCAAAAATACCATAAAGAAATTGGAATGGGAGAACAGTCAGTTCATCATAAAACAGATGGACTCCCAACCGGTGTTTGATGAAATGCGTCAGAATGTAAATATTTTGAAGCAATAGATTTTACAGCTAGTCAAAGACCATGATGCATTAAAGGAACCATCAGGCTCTCAGGAACTGATCAGAATTAGACAAGAAAATATGGGGCTTGTGGAGCATGTGAAGCAAGCAGAAGGTGATCTGTCACAGGCAGCGAATTGTAGGGGCGCGTTAGAAGAACAAGTTACTCTCTTACCTGGTAACGTTCTTTCGATGGGATGGTCCGACGACGTATTCCATATCTATGACCGTAATCGCCACAGCTGTGCTGCTTCAGAAAATTTTCTGCGTCTGCGTCCTGCGTCGATGACGTCGATGCGCCGTGCTCTGGGACCTCCTCCGACGGCCGACGTCACCGGATGTTATAAGTAGGATGCACGACGCCCGTAGTCTCAGCTGTAGTTTTTTTCCCAGAATGTGTGCCACCAGTCTTCTGCCAGTCTGACACACAAAGCCTTGCGGAAACGTAAGCTGCAATCGCATAAGAAATTCTGTAGCGGGGAAGGTAGGGAGGGAGCGATATGGAATACGTCATCGGACCATCCCATCGAAAGAACGTTACCAGGTAAGAAAGTAACTTGTTCTTCGAGGGGATTGGGTCCTCCGACGTATTCCATATCTATGACAGACTCCCAAAGCAGTACCAATGCAAGGAGGTGGGAAAAGAATATAGAAAACAGAAATTTAGCATGCCCAATCAAATTGCGGAGTAAAGGACCGCCTTGCCAAAGGCCATATCCTGCCCCCGGATGGAATCGAGGGAATAGTGACGTACAAAAGTATGTACCGAAGCCCAGGTGGCTGCATCACAGATGTTGCGAAGAGGAACACCCCTCTGCAGGGCATTGGAGGCAGCCATACCCCTGGTAGAATGAGCCGTAAGCCGACCGGTGGGTCCTTACCCGCCAAGCGGTAACATTCAGAATAAGCCAAAATAATCCAGCGAGACAAAGTCTGTTTCGTCACAGCCTGTCCCAAACGCTTTCCAGCGTAACCAATACAGAGCTGATCGTCCACTCTGACCCGGGACATGCGTGAAATATAAAAGCTTAACGCTCTCCTAGGATCAAGCCTATGGAGCCTCTCCTCTTCCTTACCAGGATGTGGGGGAGGATAAAATGCCGGAATAACAACCTTCTGGCCTTAATGAAATTCCGATACAACCTTCGGAAGAAAAGAAGGACGAACTCTAAGGACAACCCTGTCCTTATGAAACACAGTGAAGGGTGGCTTAACTGAAAGTGCCTGTAACTCACTCACTCTGCGAGCGGAAGTGACCGCAACTAAAAATACAATTTTCAGACTTAACAGTCTCAAAGGGCATGAATGCAAAGGCTCAAACGGAGCACCCATCAGAAACTTGAGAACAAGGTTCAAATCCCAACCAGGCACCTGGAAAGGTGACAGAAGGAACACATTAGTGAGCCCTTTCAGAAACTGAGAAATTAAAGGAATTTTAAAATAGGAACACTTCAGACGAGCACTTAAATATGGACAGCGCCGCAAGGTAACCTTTAATGGTACCCACTTGAAGGCCCCTGTGGGCCAAAGAAAGCAAAAAAGACAGAACCATGGGAATTTCACATGCAAAAGGATCCACATTCTTAACCCTGCACCAGTCGCAGAACTTTCTCCAATGGCAACGGTACAAGAACTTTGTTGCGGGCCTTCTGGCCGAAAGCAACACCTCCATCACGTCTTCAGGGAGGTCCCAATCCTTATACCTCAACCTTTCAGAAACCAAGCGTGAAGGTTGAGGGACCTGACCTTTGGATGGAGAACCTCCCGTGAGAGCAGATCGTCTCGGTAGGGAAAAGTAGAGAAGGTCCGGGTTCCACAGCCTCCGGGCCCACGCCGGAGCAATGAAGATCATCCGGGAACCGAACCTCCATAACCTCTGCAGTACTTGTGGGATGACGGGGACTGGAGGAAACGCGTACAGCAGTGGGAAGGACCACTCCACCACAAACGCATCTCCTAAGGCTTCATTTGGAGGAAATTCCCGCAAGCAGAACCTCTCGCACTTCCGGTTGACACTGGAGGTGAAGAGATCCACTTAAGGGGTCCCCCAAAGGGCAAAGATCTCCAGGAGAATCTCCTGAGCCAACTCCCACTCGTGAGAGATCGCGCTCTGCCTGCTCAGAGCATCCGCCGTCTCGTTTTCGTCTCCTGCCAGATGAACTGCCGAGATCGAAACTTCCTGCTGGATTGCCCAGAACCAGAGCTGCATCGCCTCCCTGCACAGAGGAAGTGACTCTGCCCCCCCCCCTATTTGTTGAGGTAGTGCATGGCCACCGTGTTGTCCGTCAGGATCAGGACATTCTTTCCTTGCACAGTTGGCAGAAAAGCCTTCGGGGCTAGCCTGACGGCCCTCAGCTCCAACAGACTGATATGGAGTCTGGACTCCAACGGAGATCAACGACCGCTGACTGTCAACTCGTTGGCATGAGCTCCCCATCCTGTGAGGGATGCGTCCGTCACGATCGTCACCTCCGGCCAGGGCAGCCAAAATGGAGCCCCCCTCATCAGATTGCCTTCGTCGGCCCACCACAGAAGGTCCTGAGTGACCGAAGACAGCACCTGAACAGGGTCCGACATGCTGCCGGAGGACTGAGACCACTGGAGCTTGAGTGCCCATTGCAACAATCTCATCCGCAACCTGGCCTCTGGCACCAGAAGAATGCAGGATGCCATGAGGCCGAGCAGTCTCAAGAACTCGAACGCTGGGAGAGTCTGGGCAAGTTGAAACTTGTGCACCATCTGCTGAATGTGATGAGCCCTCACCTGGGGAGGAAAACTCTGCCCCAGAGACGTGTCGAGCACTGCTCCGATGTACTGGAGCCTCTGACTTGGTATCAAATGGGACTTGACTTTAAGTTGAGGGAGAAGCCCAGCTTGTGGAGGGAGTGGCAGATGACTGACAGATGATCCAGGACTTGCTCGGGAGACCAATCGTCTAGGTAGGGGTAGACGTGAATCCCCCCTTTCCTGAGGTGCGCTGCCACCACTACCATGAGCTTGGTGAAGACCCTCGGGGCAGAGGTCAATCCGAACGGCAGGACCCGAAACTGAAAGTGCGAGTCGCCAACCGCAAATCTCAGGTACTTCTTGTGCTTTGGATGGATCGGCACATGAAAATAAGCGTCCTTGAGATCGAGAGACACCAACCAGTCCTGAAGATAAAGGGCCTGGAGGACTTGAGAGAGAGTAACCATCTTGAACTCGTCCTTCCTGAGGAGTTTTTTCAAACTGCGCAAGTCCATAATGGGTCTCAATCCCCCGTCTTTCTTGGAAATCAAAAAAATAAGGGGAATACCATCCCTTGTTCCTCTCCGCTGCAGGCACCAGATCTATGGCGCCTTTCTCCAGCAAGGATTGAATTTCCTGCGCAAGGAGCGGATCCGGACTCTTCAAAGAGAGATTCCCCGGTGGATTGCTTGAGGCCTCTGCCGGAAAGGAAGACAGTAGCCATGGGTTATGATCTCCAGAACCCACACATCTGAAGTAATGGCGCGCCATTCTGCAAGATGCTGCGCCAGCCTTCCCCCAACCGGCGAACCTTGGGACATGGCCTCATGACTGAGCTGAAGCGGCTGCGGCGTTGCCTGAGGGCAAAGAGGCAACACCCCGAGCGGCCTTGGCATCTCGAGTACCTTGTTTTCCACCTCTGGCACTCCTACAGTGGCCCCTTTGACTGGCAGCTCCTCTCGCTTTACCAAAGGATGAGTAATAACAAAAGGAACCTCCCCTCCATTGCTGTCCCCTAGGACGAAAAGGCAGAGGTTGTCGAACTGCAGCGCCCAACGACTTTGCTGCAGCTTTGGAGATCTGCAACCTCTCAAGGCTCTCGTCAGCCTTGCTGCCAAAAAGAGGTTCGCCGTCAAAGGGCATGTTGAGGAGCCGGGCCTGCACATCAGGAGCAAACCCCGACTTCCGCAACCACGCAAACCTGCGTATCACGGTGCTCGCCGCCATGGACCGGCTGACGCAATCCGCCATGTCCAAACCCGACTGAACGGCTTCACACATAGCATCCTTGCCATCCTGAACCATGGCAAGGAAACCATCCCGTTCATCCCCTTCGGGAATATGTTCAGCCACCAAGGAAACAGTTCCACAGAGCGTGCGTGAAACGAGACAAGGCACAAATGGAGTTGGCCGTCTGAAGCACCATACCCCCAGCAGAAAACACTTTCTTCGCCCAGCCGTCAAAACGCTTGTCGTCCCTATCAGGAGGGATGGTAGGGTACGACGCCTGCTTTGCCGGGGCCGTAGCCGCCTGCACCACCAAACTCTCCGGAGTAGGGTGCTTGGACAAGTAGCAGGGGTCACTACTGGCTGCGCTGTGTTTTCGCAGCAAAGACTTGCTCACTGCCAGGAGACTCTCCGGAGCAGTCCAAGCCGCTGCCACCCTTCTTTGCAGAGCCATATGGAATGGCAGTACCGGGTCAGTTGGTGGACCAATGTCGAGGATATCCGTAAGGTCATCCTGAACAAACTCCCCTGAGGGAGCAGACCATCCCAAGTACTCGGTGACCCGTGACATAAGGCGCCGGTACGAAGAATCAGCATGAGTGCCAGGCTCAGGCCTACAAAACTCCACCTCCGGAGAGGTGTCCAGCCCACTAGCATCATGCAGGGACTGCCTCAGGTCCTCAAACTGGCTATGGCCCGAGAGAATCTCATCAGGCACCGTGTCAGGCACCATGCCATCAGAGCCCTCATCCACCTCTGAAATGAATTCCAGATGGCGGTAAGAAGGCACAGAACTGGAACCAAAGCCATGCTTGACCTTGGCCAGAGCCTTCCCAGGTGGTTCCCCCGAGCCACGGGGTACCCCCGTCGACACAGCCCCGAAAGGCATTGAGGGCGTCGAGTGAATCGGCACCGACGTCGAGAGAATCAGCGTCGACGACAGACGCGGTGCCGACAGCATCGACGGCGTCGACACAGACCTCGAGGGAGGAGCCCCGAGCGTGTCCCTCGACATCCTGGGTGCCGAAGGCGGCGCCGACTTCCTCAGAGGCGGGGCCTTGAGAGAGTCCGTCAACGACCTCGGCGCCACAGGCGTCGACGTCTTCTTCGAAGACTGCACAGGTTCACGCGGTCTCGAGCGCGTCGAGGACCGGGACCTGGACCGGGCATGCCGAGAACGATTCCCCTTGTCCGAGCGGGACCTTTCCCGCAAATCCTGATGACCACCCGAGCCCGAAGGCGTGCGAGCAGCGTCTCTCGGCTGATCACGACCGACCCTACTCGGAGGCGCGGACGGACCAGTGCCCTGCGATTCGAGAATCGCCACCATTTTCTTCCCGAAGGAAGCCCATTCCTCCGGTGTCGCATGCTTGGCGGGGTAAGCGACCTACCGACGGGCGGAGTCCTCGGATGAGGACGGGGAAAGCGACCAATGACGGCGCTTTCGGGAGTGCCTCGAAGAGGCAGAGGAGTGGCGAGACCGACTCCGGGACCGAGACCCACTGGACTTCTGATGACGACGCAGAGAGTCGCCCCTCGAATCGTCCGTCGAAAGCCCCGCAGACCTCGACTTCCGGAGCTTGGACACCTTACCTACCGATAACTTCTTCTTGCGCTCCCGCAAGGCTTTCGACCTGAGCGACTGGCAGTCGACACAGTCATCCATGACATGGGCCTCCCCGAGGCACCAGAGGCAGGCGTCGTGCAAGTCCGTGACCGACATCTTGGACCCACAGTCCCCGCACTTCTTAAAGCCCGGACGCGGTGTGGAAGACGAGGTAGACATCTTCACGAAGAATAACTTCACAAACGAACAGGTTCGAAGAACCGAGATGAACAATAGAAACTCCAAAGAGTTGAGGCGTACCGAGATTCACGAAGCGAACACGTTTGCGGAAAAAATGGAACTGAGGCTACGGGCGTCGTGCGTCCTACTTATAACATCCGGTGACGTCGGCCGTCGGAGGAGGTCCTCGAGGACGGTGCATCGACGTCATCGATGCAGTACGCAGACGCCGAACATTTTCCAAAGCAGCACAGCTGTAGTGATTACCGTCATAGATATGGAATACGTTGGAGGACCAAATCCCCTCGAAAAAGACATTTGTTTCTTGAAAGACAAGTGCCAATAATATGCACGCATCATACAGGACTCCCAGAAAGAAAATGAAGCATTTCAGGAGGAATTACAGAAAATGAAGGGTCGATTGGTGGCTCCGAGTAGGATGCTAGAGACTAGGTAAGCCTTGGTGTCAGAATTAAAAAGTCAGCTCTCTGAACACCAACAGGAGATAAAGACAGGGAGAAGTAGGTGTGAGAGTTTGATAAATGAAATTGAAAAATGTAAACAATCAGGGTATGGGTAGGGTCTCCTGATCAAGAAGAGACGCTACTCCCATTAGGACCTCAGCCCATATATCCACCTTTTCCCATGCACAAATGGGAAATGACCACATGCATCCCACCGATTAAGAACAGGGGAACAATAGGTAGTTGGACTTACCCAGGTTTAGCCAAACTGATCCAGAAGGCCAGTCCTTGTCTGATGTATTAAAGTTACTCACTGTAGTGACTGGAGTACTCAGTCTATAGTCTCTTTTCCTCCATCCCTATGGGTGTCTCCTAAAATGTGCTTCCACTTGAAATTTAGTACAGTGCGCAGGGGTATGGCCTCAGATGTGGCAACGACCCTCCGAGGCCCCGCCCTCCGGCGCCTCACTTCAGGCCCCTTTGAACACATTGAACGCTTAGATACCTGGCTACTGATATAACCTATAAGCAATTGGCATGCTAGCAGGGGAAGGTGGGTGGTACGTATGGAGGAAAGGGGACTATGGACTATAAGTACTCTAGTCACTCAAGGACGGTACCACGGTAGCCAGCACTGCTCCCCGCCTGTGCTATCAATGCAGGAGGCCCCTGTGCACCGTTGACATCTGTTCATCCACATGCCAGCTGTAACACCCGGTCTTATGATTTCCCTCTTGGAGTCTTTGCGGGTCTGAGTTGAAAAGGACAAGGGCAGTTCCCCTTCATCGTCCTTCCAGGTCTCCCCGCCTTTCTTCTTGTTTTGACTTGCCGGTCCAGTATAGCTGTAGTCTTGTGCGTTCGGCCTTGCTCGTCGTGTGCTTTCGTGCTCTGCCTTTTGCAGGGATCCCTGTGCGGAAGGTAAAGGGCTGTCAGGTGTGCGTAGTTGTCATTTGCCTGACTCTGCCTGACCCATGTGTTGGGACATGTCAAGTAAACGGCTCTGGTGTTAGTTTGTTGTCTCTTACAGGGTAAGAGTGTTTGTGTCGGAAAAGGGGGGGTTGATCTTCTAGCTTACAGAGTAGGATGGGAAAAGGGTGTTACAAGGAAGGGGGTACTACGTCTGAGCCTTCAGTGTCCCGCTTCCACTCCCCGAAGATCCCCTTCCCCCGTCCAGGTGATCCTCCCCCACTGGTCCACCCCTAGGAACTGGATCTAATAGCGATGGCCATGTCCGGGCCACCTGGGCGACAGATCTCCGGGGACTAGTGGGTGAGACACCTTCAGGTTTCTCACAATAGGTAAGATTTAGAGATCTGAACTTTATTTTGTGTTAACACTGTTGGCCTTTGGATCAGTGCTGGTGGCCCCTCTGGTTCCCATTCTATATTGCGTGAGACTTTCATATTACCCAGGAAATGTGAATACCAACATTCTTTCCAAGTCCCTCTTTTGATGTAGAAAGGTTACTTCATTGCTTGAATTTCATGAGTGCATTAAAGTTTTACCTGGTTGTGACATCTTAGTTAAGGAATTCTGACAGCCTTTTGGTCTCTTAAAGGCCTACAAAGCCGCTATTGTAGAATGGATCATATCATGTATTGTTGAATTCTACAGTTGCCAGAGCAAGCTGCCCCCCAAAGACTTGCATGCCCATTGAGTAAGGGCAAAGCCAGCTTCTGTCTCTCTTCAGAGTCCTGTTCCTATCGATGTGATTTGTAGAGCAGACACACGGACCTCCATTTATTTTCTGCTGGCATTAACTAGACCTTAGAGCCAGAGCAGACTTTAGCAGTGCTACAAAATCCTTTAATCTAAAAGCCATCCTCCTGTTTATTTAATTGATTTATAAATTTCTCATAAGAATGCAGGAAAGGGACAATATGTTGGAGTATGTATATATTACTCACAATAGTGACTACTATAATAAACGTTCATAGTTCCCTTTCCCTAATATGCCATCCTCCCATAACCGCTACACCTCTAAATTGAGCTCTCTTACAAGTCCCCTTCACACCACTATCCATATGGTAAAAAAATAGCTAATATTGTTCTCAAATGGCCTTAGGACATTTAGGTTGTGTTAAGGACTGAAGTATCTGAAATTAATATTGACTATATCATAGTTACCCTTGAATTGTGGAATTCTGTTATTTGAGTAGAAGTAACAGAGACTTTAGAGTGACCACTACCCATTAGTGCTTACATTGGCTCCAATGGTGAATACCTTCTCCATTTCAACCACAGTTGCTGACTCTCATATACAGCCGCAAATATATAATATAAGAACTGGGAAATGGAGTATGTTTGATAAAGATACCATCTTGCCAGATCTTTATAAAGAACTATTATTGATCCTTACTGACTACGTGCATACAAATTCTGTGAGTAATCCACTGGTCCACTGGCCTTTTATGATGAACTAGTCATTACTACTAGGTGATGAGTGACTCTGACACATAGTATACATCCCAGGAAAGGTCATGCTAAGCAGGGGTGTTTTGATAAAGAATGTAGAGTACCGAATATAGAGCTGTTGGAAGCACAGAACAATCCAAGTGGGAGAGATTCTTATAATACAGCACAAAAAAAGCCTAGAGTATAAAAATGTAACGAACAGAAAGAAAGAACTGTTTGCTGTAAAACAATGCGAAGTGCTCAAAATTGCAGCACAGTCTAACAATCAGAGGGATATTTAGAGTGCAGTTTCACATGTGCTGCAACTGAAATCTCTGGACATGCCGGTCACTGAATCTCTATTTTGTGTTCATTTTAATACTTGATATTCAATTGATCAAAGAGCTAATGTGCAGAAGGATAATAGAGATACCAATTTAATGGCTTAACGGCCACTGTTGTTGGGGATTGTAATCAATCAGTTAGTACTAAGTGGCTAAATGCATCTGAATTTGTGTAATTTACTGTAAAGGATATGTACATTGCTTTACTTAAACAAAAACCCAACAAAATCCCTGCCCTGCCTACCTGCCTACAGACCTTTTCATTACTGATCTTCTGTTAATTAAATTGCATGGAAGTTGATGCCCCTTATTAAGAGGGGCAAACTGGGAAGTCCTTTTCTCTGCTGATGACACAGTATTGGTATCCAAGACCCTAAGGGGATCCAATGCCAATAAAATGCCTTAGTTACTAGGTGCCAGGAAAATAATTAAAGATGAATATCTTAAAAACTAAAATCATGTTTACCCCAAATAAAATGACCAAATGATGTAAATGTATATTCTCCATAGGTCCGACAGTGCCAGAGGAGGCAGTGACCTATGATTTTTTGGGCATACGAATACAAAATAGAACAAAACGGCATGATCAAATTTAAAAATGTGGAACCGCATTGGCTAGGAGAGGCATGGCAGTTACACATTTTTCAGATCTCAATGGTGGCTGAACTTTCTCACATGCAGTGGAGGTGTACATGGTGCAGTCTATCCTGGCTACCACATTTAGTGCAGAACTACAGGGCCATGTAGACATCAGCTGCCTAGTGAAAGTAGAAAACAGAATTCTGAAGCAGCTCCTGAGTTTATAAAATAGTACCCCAAATGTTCCAATGAAATTAGAACTGGGATGGTATGTCATCGAATTTATGGTGACATTAAAACCATCCCACTACTGGCTAAAATTGTGGAGTGTCCCAGAACTCCATGTATACCAGGAGAGACTGTGGGATGTTGTAAATCAGCCGGGGACAATGAAACTCCCATAGTATATCTCAAAGAAATGTCTAAGAAGCTGAAAAACTGCTGCTCAGGAGTAACTCAATGGGTTTGGCTACCATTATAAAGCTGAGCTGATAAAATGGGGCTTTGAACAATAGGATATGAAAGACATTTGGAACTACAATGTAGATAAGAAACTAGTAATATATTAATTTGAAGGAAAAGGTAACATTGGTTTTGAGAAATGATTGGACATAACATTTTCCAAATCTGTAAAATTATTAATGGCAATTTTTTTGTACTTGTCCTCTGTATATCAGCCCAAAAAGACAGTTTCTAATGAATTATTTTCTCCCAAAGATATCTATTTCTGCTGCCCTTTGGAACCTTTTCTGCCGCAAGGGGGTGCAGCGTAGCTCTGCCCAATGTCTGTATACTTCCCATGCCAATCATTACATTGGGGCCAGTATGTATAGAGGTGCCCACACTTTGCTTGGTTTAGGAACACTGCTTCTTTGAAATTTTCACTTCACGATTTCTTCGATGCTATGCAAATCTGACAAAGTCTTCAGAGTTGAAACCCTGTGTCGACTGCCAGCTTCAAATGTCCATTTCAGATCCAACCATTTTGTTTTTTACTGTCTCAGTGAGGGGCACAAAACACAGGATTACCGGTTGTGCAGGTCAATGCAAACCAAGGTGCTTCCGGAATGTGAGCCGTTGTTGTTCACCTTCCTACACAAGGAGAAGGGTGATAAGAGGACTTGTTTGAGGCCGCCCGGCACGGATCTCAGCACCGAAGAACTGTCCCCAGTCTGCAAGAGCAAAAAGAAAAAGAAGCAGCTCAAGAGATTCCAGTCTCCAGGTTGTTCTTCCAAGCACCATTCTTCTTCATCATCATCGAAGAAGAGGAGCCTCCACTCCACGTGTTCCCTCAGAGATCAAGCTCCACAGGTACCTTTGCCCTCTCAATCCTCTACACCTGAGGCCATGGCTCCACTGGCGTCTACTGAGTCCATCACCTTTAGACAAACCAACAGAGATACTGATATATGGCACGGCAGTGTGCCTCTGGGCCTGACCACGTCTACAATGGATAAGATCTCGTCACATGGCTGCACTGTTCCATCTTCGGACAGTGGTCCTCTGGCCTCAATGCTTCCCTCCACAGCACTGCTGGCGACGCCAGAGCTCCTTAAGATTGAGTGTGTGCCCAGCTTGCTACAGGTACATTCATGTTTCACCTTCAAGACATTTCTAATGAGGAGGGTAGCCACATTCCATTTGATATGGAACCCTTCCAACCTAGTGAAGTTAGTGACTTCCCAGAGGAGTTTTATAGTGATCGAGTTGACTTGGTGAATCTTGCAGCAAACTTGCAGCATGCAAGTGGCCAGGCCACCTGACCAGAAGTGGACATGCTCCCTGCTCCTACCCCGGTCAAACCTCAGGCTGCTTTTCAGCGCATTATTGATAAGGTGATGCATAGCGTAGGGTTGTTAGCACCCTCCCGTCCCAAGGTACAGCATGAGCTGATGGACATTCTGGACAAGGGCCTAAAGAAGGACTCCCTATTATCTTGTCATTCAACCAGGTAGAAGAGGCATCAGTCCTCAAACTATGGTCTAAACCGGCCTCAGACATGACTGTTGACCGTGACCTTGCAAAACAACGCAGGTCGCCGATCTGAGTTTCCTATCTGCCTATGCATCATTGGAGAGCTTTTTTGTTCTGGCTGCCATGGAAAATCTGAAAACCATTACCTTTCCTTTTTTGCCACCTTATATTGAGAGTGAACAACTGGGTGCCTTGGGCAGGAATGTTTTTGGTTCTGCAAGCCTGGACGTGTGATGTATCAACACCTCCTGTGCACTCACCAGATTCTCTTTTGGACTTTGTTCCATCATATCAGACGCGGCTGAACACATCCCTAATGGTGATATGAGGGATGGATTTGAGGCTCTGGTCAATGACAGAAAGTAGACCTCTCACCAGATCCTCCAATCAGGCCTGGGTTCCGCAGACTGTGTAGTCAGAACAATCGCTAGCAGCACGGTCTTGAGGAGATAGTCATGGCTCAAAGCTTCTGGATATGCCATATGGTGGCAGAAACCTGTTTAGTGCAAAGGCCGATGAGTCGCTACTAATGTTCCAGGTCTCTAAAACTGTGCAGTCTCTGGGGCTGGCTGTCCAACAGCAGCGACCTACACACACCGTGGGAAGGGGCAGGGGCTTTCACCCCCTCATCACCGACGCCCACAGGGGGAAGGGTCAAGCCCTCACTGGAAAGCCGGTGCAATACTGCCCCAACAGGGGTTGGGGTAGAGGTGCCCCTATGGGTATATCACAAACTCTACCACGCCCTCTGCTCTCCAGGTGTTAAGCCTCTATGATGGGACATCCACCATCCGCTCTCTGTGGGAGGCAGATTATCCCAATTGGATGAGGAATGTATTAGCACGTCCGATGCCTGGACCTTACGGGCCGTTCACCAGTCTCACTTTTGCTCTTTGCCCACTGGGCCACCTGCTGGACAACCAGCTCTTGTCTCCTGCTCCTCTCCTGTTGGAGAAGGTCCACCATCTTCCAAAAAAGGGGGCCATAGACCCAGCACATTTCTTGGAACAAGCCAATGGCTGGTATTCAACCTATTTTCTGGTGCCAAAATAGAATGGAGGCCTATGTCCCATCCTAAAAATGCAGCGTTTGAACCTGTACTCTCAAATAGTCACCCTTGCCCCAATCCTTCATGCCCTAGATTGCTGATCTCCCTGGATCTCCAGGATGCATACTTTCATGTGCCCATCCACAACAAACACAGGAAGTACCTGTGATTCAAAGTGGGAATTTCCATTACCAATTCAAGTTCCTTCTGTTCAGCCTTTCCTCAGCATCTTTGAACTTCACAAAACTGCTGGCAGTGATGGAGGCTCGTCTCAGAAAGGAGGACATTCATGTGTTCCCCCTACCTGGATGACTGGCTCGAAATGCTTGCTCCCCAGACCTGGTGTTGGCACACTTGCACCAGACTTGCAGCTTGTTCCACTGCTTGGGCTTCACCCTGAACTTCAGGAAGTCTCAGATGTAGTCATACAAGTCCCTCTGAATCATTGGGGAGGTCTTGGACACTTGCCTGGGCCCTCTCACTTGAGGACAGAGTGGCAAACATCTCCAAGATAGTGCATGGCTTTTCTGCGTTTGCTGGGACTCATGGCCTACTCCATCCTTGTAATAACAGAGGCCAGTTTGCATTCTTTTAGTGCCTTCTGAGTTACCAGTGGTGTCAGTTTTGGGGCCAACTATGAGATATTCTTCAGCTCTCTGCAAAGGTGTCCAATGACGTGGAATGGTGGCCCCAGAAAGACAAAGTACTGCACGGGGTGTTTCCAACAATCCTGGCCCCTACTGACTCTAGTTGTAGATGCATACCTTGAAGGACTGAAGAGCTCACCTTGAACACCTTAAGGGGAGTGACCTGTGGTCCCTGTTGGAGTGCGAGGAGCACATCAATTTCCAAAAGCTGTGGTGGACAATAAGGCTGGCCCTGGTTGCCTTTCCCCCCTCTGTATGAGGCAATACTGTGTTCATCTTGATGGAGAACATGGTAGCAATGCACTATCACAACAAATGGGGTTGGTGTGGGCTTCTTGCCTCTGTGCAGAGAAGCAATGCGGTTGTGGTTCTGGGCTCTGGAGAACAGGGTGTCTGACGACCGCTCATCTGACCGGCAAGGAAAACGTGCTAGTGGATGACTTGCACAGACAGTCTTTGATCCCCCACAAGTGTGAGCTGGGCCAGGAAATCCTAGAAGGGATTTTCTCCCACTGGGTAACTCCTGAAGTGTTTCTCCTTGCTTCCACTGTGAACAGGAAGTGCAAGTGGTTCTGGCCCAGGGAATTTCCTCAGCAGAGGGCTTTGGGGAATGCCTTGACAGCTGAGTGAGACTCTGACCTGCTCTGCACATTTCCTCCAAACCCTGTGTGATGCTGGAAATGCATTGGAGAGACAGGGCCTCCCTGTCTTGTCCTGTACTCCCTTATATGTGTTCAGTGTTATTTTCTGCACAGGAGTCCAATGGGGCCCCTGGCAGTGCAGCTCGTCCTCTTTTTGGTTGTGGTGAACAGAGACCCTTAGGATACCCTATTGGCACCCATGGGCGAGGGCACAACCCTGTACACCCAGTGTATGTTTTTGAGCATCTGTTTGTTTCCCACAGAGCAAGGTATGGGTTGGTGGCAGCTTCATGCTGATGTGACAGGTGGATTCCTGATAGGCAAGATGGCCCCTGAGGCCTTGTGGTTTCTATTGCCTGTTACTTTGTTTTCCCAAAGTCCTTATGGCCCAGTACCCAGTGAAACCACACAAACACATTTATTTACCATCACACACTCCTCCCGTTATTTTCCGTAATTAATCAGAAAAACTCCAACTCCGACAATCCCTCAACACTGTTTTTAACTACAAAGACTGAGGTAGAGGGGAGCTGAAAGAATGAATCTCTCTCAAAACACCACTGAGAGACAGAAGAAAGACTGTGCCATACTAAGACTGGACTGTCCTGCTAATGACGCCAGGCAAGGTCAGGCCTTCCTTTCTAACTACTCACACCTGAATCCACTTAACACTCCAAGGAAGTATAAAAGGCAGAGTAGGAGAGCACACTTTGAGTGAGCTGAGGATGTCGGAGGGTGCCAAGACGCCACAGAGACCTCTGGAGCTAAGAGGAACCTGGAAGGCCTGGAGGGGAGGGAACTACCCAGACACTGAGCCTGCTGTGCAGGGGAGGCTGCAGTGTGGAGTGGAAGTTGTGCCTAAACCAGGGGCAGCTGGGGTTACTTGACGGCACCCACAACAAATCTCCTCCCCTGGGCTAAACAGAATGGCCTCTGGGGGACAGGTGGCGAAACCCTGACCCCAGGTAAAGTTCGTCTAGTTCTCCGGCGGCTCCTAGAACCGCGAGAATGCCATTTTGCGGTGCTGAGGAAGTGTGAGCAAAATGCCAAGAATTGCATTATGGAACTGGAAGTCGAAAGATTTTTTGTTTTTGTTTTGTTTGGATAAGTTGAAGAAGGGCCCGAGCCCGGCAGAGGGAGGCTCTTTGTGAACCTTGAGAGGAGTCCGAGCAGGCAGAGGGAGATCCTGAAAGACTAAACCAGGCCAAGCAGCGAAGAAAGGAAAAAGCTGCATCTTCAACACAGCCAGTAAGTTGGAGGCAACATGTGCAAAACCTGTCTGTGAATTAAACCAGAGTGAAGTGAATCGGCAGATGAAGAATTGAACTTTTGAAGCCAAGACAGATCCAGTAAACAGAGTGATCTGGCGCCACGTGGGTGCTCATTCGAAAGTCTCTGTTAGGTATCCAACTAAAATGTGGCAAATGTAAAAAGGGATTGTGAAATCGAAGTGGTCCTGCAACGGGTCAAGCCAAACCCTGTGCACATTCGAAAGTCTTCAATAGTTGATGCTAACTGAAATTGGTCCGAAGCCGGCTGAGGGAGACTAATTGTATTAAGAAGGGGATTTGAGCCCGACTGGGTTATCTGGGGTGAACTGTGAGTCACCCGAGAAAGAATATCATATGAACACAAGGCCGTGAACCAGGGCGTTAAAACTATCGGACGTCTAGCTGAGGGCTCAGCACCTACCAGAGGGATCTCTGAGGTCGACGCCTCTGCTTCGGGTGCCAGGCCCAATCTGTATCCTCTCGTGTCTGAGGCCCCTCTTGGCTCAGGGCCTTCGCGCCCTCCCTCCCAGGGCATGGCACAAATCTTCAAAATGGTGGAAAAGCATGTGGCAGAGCCTGCCAGGCAAGCAGGCGTCTTGGATCCGGCTCAGAGCCTGCCAAATCTTTCGCCCATCGAGTGGGCTTTGCAGGATGATCCCAGCCCCCTTGCCTTTGGAAGAGGCAGTGGATCCTACTGTGCAGGGTGTTGGTCCCCTTGGGGGTACATCTACCCATCACAGCCATACAGCTACACGTACCAGCCGCCTCAGCGCTTTGACCAGGAGCCGAGGCCCAGTGCCTCAAAGTGCAAGGCCCCTAGGAACCCAGCAGCTAGTGAGGACTTTGTGAAGGAGGTCATCCCACAGGTGGCGCCATCCCTGACCCCCTCCTCTGGGTACTCCTCCTGTTTCTCCAGCCCTCCCAGTGCCAGTCCCTCCACCGGTTCAGGCCCTACTGGTCGTGGACCCCGCCACCTCTTCCTGTACCACCAACGCCTCCCCCTCAACAGCCGTTGGAGCTGTCTGTGGCTTCGGACCTGGGGGGGACCCCTCAGGCAGGTGTGTGCCAGGATCCAGATTCCCCTCTGCCTATGGAAAAAAAGACGAGGATGACGATGCAGCCCAGGAAGATTAGCCCTCAGCATCCGTTAAGGCCTTTCATGACTGCCTCCAGGGCATTGCAGAGTTCTTGGTAGCACCCGAGGAGTTGCGTGTGCTAGCAGAGTCCTTGGGGAAATGCACCACTATCCGGTCTGGCATTCCCCTCCAGAAGGATTTTCTGCAGGTGGCGCGGAGGGTCAGGTAGAAGCCCAGGGCCAACACCCGGATGAACAAGAAGTTGGACAGCAGGTTTAGGCTAACGGACAGGGAGCCAATTCTTCTTGCCTCCCTGCAGTTCCATTCCTCTGTGGTGGCAGCGGTCTCATTGTATTCTAAACCATCGCCTTCGTCGTCTTCCTCCACGGGAGCCGCCTCCAGTTTCCACTCCAAGGTGGACAAAGTCCCTGGGAAAGTGCTGTTACTCCATCTCAGGACTGCATCTGTGGCAGGCCAACACTGATGCCCTCTTGGCTGCGGCTAACTAGAAGCTGTGGCGGGAGCTTGGGGAATTTCTGCCCGACCTCCCTTCGAACAAACAAGCCTCCTTCAAGGCCGGTCTGGCCGATGCCCGGGCCATTGCGCAGGACTTCATGGAGTCTTCGGTCCCCCACATCGATACAGCCAGCAGAGGACTGTGCCTTGGGGTCAAAATGAGAAGGATGGCGTGGATGCATGCCACAAAGTTTTCTTCTGACGTGCAGGAGCAGCTACTGGATCTGCCCTTTGAGGGCGTGGCCCTTTTTAATTTGTCCACCGTTGACGAATTGACAAAGAGGAAAACCTCACTCAAGCCGCCAAGTCCTTGACCACCCTGACAAAACCAGGTCAGAAATCTTTCCCTCAATCCCAGGGTAGGACTGAGTTCAAACCCTGCGCTTACTCTGGCTTCAAGGGGTTCAGACACTGCGGTACAGGGAGGCCTGACAGGTTGCCCAACGATAACAGAAGGAAGCAGCAGAGGACGTTGCACTGGTTTTTCCGCTCCCTCCTCTGACGCCAAGAAACAGTCATGTCAAGGTTGTGGACACAGTTGGCCTGTGGGGCTGATTGGCTATGTTCCAGGGAACCTGGAAGTGTCTTTTCAGCAACCTGTGGATCCTATCCGTAGTCTCCACAGGCTTCAGTCTTCCTCTTCCTCTGCCTCTACTATCCTCTTTTCCTCTTCGTCAGATCGTGTCTCCGGCTCTTTTACGGGAAGTCCTTTCACTCTTGAAGATGCAGGTGATGGAACCGGTTTCTCTTATAGACTGGGGCGTCGGTTACTAATCCAGGATTTTTGCGGTACCCAAGAAAAACCAGTCTGGCCTGAGGATAGTCCTGGACGACAATGCATTACTTACCGTAAAAGCATTTCTGATGGTTGTATCTGCTTAGATACACATGCTGTGCATAGTCCAACATCCAGTGGTCACTGCAGAGTATTGCATTTTGTTTTTCGTAGTCGAAAAGGGGACGTCGACAAGGTGTGTCTGTAACACTATCGCTATAGTGACATGCGGTGTATCCACAATCCTTCACACGTCGAGGTCCCTCTGTTTGTATTTTTTCTGCCCTAAGGGAGCCTTCTAGACGTGAGTGAGTACAGAAAAGAGATAAAAAAATGTCTAGGTTTCTTCCATCCGAGCGGGGAGGAAGGGTGGGCGCATGTGAAACTAAGCAGATACAACCATCAGAAATGCTTTTACGGTAAGTAATGCATTGTCTTCTGATGTTTGTTAATCTGCTTAGAATCACATGCTGTGCATAGACTAGCGAGCAGTACCCGGAGTTGGAGGTGGGTTGTGAGAAGGAACACTAGAGAAAAGATGTCTTAATACTGCTTGTCCCACCTGGGAATCAGATCTAGAGTGGGCATCTAGACAGTAGTGTTTTGTAAAGGTGTGTACAGAACTCCAGGTTGCCACTTTGCAAATGGACTCAAGGGGAACATTTGCAATGAATGCTATGGATGCTCCAGTGCCTCGAGTAGAGTGTGCTCTTGGCTTGAAGGGTAGTTCTCTCTTAGCAAGAGTCTAACAGAGAGTGATGCATTGAACAATCCATCTAGATTTAGTGGACTTTGAGACTGCATCCCCTTCTCTTCCTGCTGCCACCGAGACAAAGAACTGGTTAGTCTTTCTCAGTGGTCTAGTTCTTTCCATATAAAACATGACAGCTCTGCGCACATCAAGTGTATGCAGGATTTTTTCTCCCAAATTTGAAGGGTTTTGAAAGAACGTTGGTAGTTCTATTGACTGGTTGACATGGAATTTCGAGATGAATTTCGGTGCAAACCTTGGGTGTGTGCGTAGAACCACCTTATCTTTGTGAACCGTTACAAAGGGGTCTAGAACAGAAAGAGCCTGTAGTTTACTTACTCCTCTAATGGAGGTGATAGCTATTAGGAAGGCGGTCTTAAGAGTGAGGTCTTTAAGAGTTGCCTTGTGCATGGGTTCAAATGGTGAGCCCATGAGCCTGTTAAGTACCACATTTAGGTCCCAGCCGGGAGCTGGGTTTGCTATCAGAGGGTGTATTCTCTTTACCACCTCCATAAAGGCTTTAATAACTGGGACTTTCCAACATGACACTTTAAGTTGGGATGTGGTGTATGCAGAAAGTGCCGCTAGGTGGACTTTAATAGAATTGAATACCAGACCTGAGTCCAGTAAATGGGTCAGGTACAGAACAATTTGTGTGGAAGAGCAGTCAACAGGGTTGATGTTTCTGCCTCTACACCAGATGACAAATCACTTCCATTTGCTAGAATAACAGTGACGAGTGTTAGGCTTTCTAGCCTCCCTGAGGATGTCCATGCATCTCTGCGGGAGTTGTAAATGTTCAAATTCTATGATCTCAGGAGCCAGGCTGCTAAGTTCATGGTCTGAGGGCATGGATGCAGTGTCCCTGCCCTTGTCCTGTGACAGCATGTTGTATGGGCAGGGAAGTTTCACTGGAGGAGACAGAGACATCCCCATCAGGTGAGCGAACCATGGCTGCCGGGCCCACATAGGGGCCACTAGTATCATGGTAACTTGTTCCTGGTGCATCTTGTGCACAATCTTGTTGAGAAGGGAAGTCGGGGTGAAAAGCGTAAACAAATTTCCCTGACCATGGAATCGATAGACCGTTCCCCTTGGATTGGTTCTGGGGGTACCTGGAGGCGTAATCTAGGCATTGTGAGCTCTCCACGGTTGCGAACAGGTCTATTTCTGGGAATCCCCATTGTGTGAAAACGTCGAAGACGATGTCTTCGTGTAAACGCCATTTGTACTCTGAGGGCAGAGGGAAGTCTCTGATTAGTTCGTCTGCTAGCAGATTGAGTTCCCCTGGTACATGTTGTGACAGTAGGAACATGTGTTTGAGAGCCCACTTCCAGATGTTCTGGGGCAGCTTGGACAGTCCTGGAGAGTGAGTGTCCCCTTGTTTGTTGAGGTAGTACATGGCTGTGGTGCTGTCCGTGAGGACCATCACTGTCTTCCCTTGTAGGTGTGCCTGGCAGGCTTTTAGTGCCTTGAACACAGCAAGTAGCTCCAATAAGTTTATGTGCTTGGAAGCTGCGCTCAGAGTCCAAACTCCGTGAGCAGTCTGATGGGATAGGTGAGCCCCCCCATCCTGTGAGGGATGCGTCTGTGGTTAGAGTGGCTTCCACTGCGGGGGTGGCGAATGGTTTCCCTATTACCAGGTTTTCCTTCGACCACCACCGTAGCGAGAGAACCAAGGCCTGCAAGACCACCACTAGATCGTCCCATTGTCCGCTGGCCTGACACCTATGGCTGTTGAGCCACTCTTGCATTGGGCGCATGCGCAGGCGCGCGTGGGGTACCAAATAAATACATGACACCATCATTCCTAGCAAGCGCATTGCTTTGCGTACCGTCACCTCTCGACCTGCTACATATTGAGGGATCTGAAACAGCATGTTTTGGACCCTCTCGTTGGAGGGGAAGACGAGGCCGTCCTTTGTTCGAATTAGAGCCCCTAGGAATTGTTTGAGTTGGCTGGGGTCGAGGCTGGACTTCTTCTCGTTGGTGGAGAAGCCCAGTTGGAACAAAAGGTCTACAGTCTTTTGGGTATTTGAGAAGCATGTTTCGTAAGAATCCCCTGTTATGAGCCAATCGTCGAGGTAAGGGTATACTGGGATGGACAACCTGCGCAGGTGGGCCGCTGCCACTGCCAGTACTTTCGTGAATACCCTCAGTGCTGATGCTATCCCAAAGGTTAGCACTCTGAACTCGTAGTGTTTGCCCTCTATCATGAACCTGAGGTATTTTCTGTGCGCTGGCAACAATAAAATATGAAAGTATGCATCTTTCATGTCCAGTGTTGTCATGTAATCTCCTTGTGATAGCAGGTGGATCACTTCCTGTAAGGTCACCATACGAAACTTTTGAGGTTTGACAAATTTGTTCGCTGGGTGCAGATCTAATACAGGGCGCATGGTTAAGTCCTTTTTGGGTACAAGGAAGTACACTGAATAAATACCTTCCGTTACCTGAGATAGAGGCACGACCTCTATAGCTCCTTTTTCCAGTAGCTGGTCCACTTCTTGTAGAAGGATTGCGAGGTGTTCTGGTGTCATGCGTCGTCCCCTTGGGGGTCTGTACGTTGGGGAACTGTTGAATTCTATACAGTAGCCGCGGGCTATGGTTGATAGTACCCAGCGGTCTGAAGTTATTCCCTCCGATGCTGGAAGAAGGGATGTTAACCGGCCCCCGAATGGCGATGCATGGGAGGGGACCGGATCTTCGAGTCATTTGGTGTTGGTGGCTTGGGAACCTCTACGGGTAGAACTCCGACCTCTCCCTTTGCCACGGCGTTGTCCTCTCTGGTTGTATTGGCCACTGGTGCCTTGGTTAGAGGACCAGTTGTTGTTTGCAGAGTATTGCTGCTGCTGATTTTGCTGCTGGCGTTGGCCTCGAAAAAAGCGCCTATTGCCATAGCCACGTTTGTTAGGAGGCCCAGAAATCTGGTCTAGGGTTTTGATGGTGTCAAACTCTTTCTTTGCCGTTTCTAGTGCCTCATCAACCGCCTTTCCAAAGAGGTTGGCATCTTCTATAGGCTTGTTGATTAGAGATGCTTGTGTTTCAGGTTTAAACCCCGAATTACGCAGCCAGACATGGCGTTTGAGGAGTATTCCTTGGACTAGGGAACGGCCAGCTGTTTCTGCAGCATCCAGAGTGTTTTTCACGATGCTTTGGTTGACTAGGGTCCCTTCAGTAATCGTGGTCAGAAGGCGTGTACGTAGGGTTTCTGGTACCTCCTCGGCGTCCTTACGTAGCTTGCTCCATTGTGCGTCTGCGTAACTTGCTAGCAAGGAATTGTTGTTTGCAATCCTTGCGGAAAAAGCAGCAGAGGCTGTGATCCTCTTCCCCAGGGCATACAATTTTTTGCCCTCCTTATCTGGTGGTGCTTCGCTGGTAGACAGCAGGACCCCTGCTCTTTTCCTTGTATTTGTCACCACTAGGGAGTCTGGTACAGAGTGGCCCCTGACGTACAACGGGTCTGAAGGGGAGGGACTGAATAGTTTTTCTATCCTCGGGTTGACCCCTCTGACCAACGTAGGTGTAGATAGTGAAGGGATAATTCGTCTCCTTACTGAGGCGTGGAGGGGAATGGTTTGGCTGACAGGGGGTTTCTCCTTGATTACCTTCTCCACAAAATCAATGTCAGGAGAAATCTTCCCAGTGTCTATTTCTAAATGCGCTGCTGCCTTGCGTAGTAGTGCATTAAATGTAGGCTGACCGTCAATAGGAGACGTGTTCCCATTAGGTGAGTCTTCGGAGGGGACAGGTTTAGTACATCAGGGTCCAAAAACGCTGATGGGGACTGCCAGGGCTGTGAAGCACCTTCCTCTGGGTCTTCTCCGAAGCCCCTCACCCCACCTATATCTGGATTTTCTTCAAAACCCTCTTCCTCTTTGTTGCCTAAAAATTCGTCCTCCTCCTGAAAGTGGGGGTCCTCTTCGGTGAGGTCATATGAATTTATATCCACTTGGGAGGGATTAAACAGCCTAGGGAATTTAGCCCTGGGGTCCATCTGAGGTCCCTCCCTTGCCCTCTTGGGTGGTGGTAGGTTTTGAGTCTCCATAAACCTCTCCATCTTATCCATACAGAACTGGAGCCTCTCCAGAGTCTCATGAGGTACCCCTGAGCGGTCTGTGGGGGGGGGGGGGTCTTTGGCCTGAAAACGCGTTGACCTCTCCCATAACGTCGAAGAAAGGTCTCTGTCGTCGTCTGAAAAGCCTTCTGGTAGGCTAGGAGTCCCTTTAGATGAAGGGGGCAGTTCCTGCCTTCCTTCAGGCCTTTTCGGCATTTCTCTAGCCTTCTGAGCGGTATTCAGCGTATCTGTCGCCGTCCGCTTCTGGCTATCGGTGGAAACGATCCTTGCCAGGCTCTCGACGACTAATCTGTCTGGGGAGGGCTCTGGTATTGACGTTACGGGTGTCGTGCGTTCTACGGCGACGGGCGCTCTCTGACGGAGCGCTTCGTCTGGCGGTTTGGGGGTAGGGCCCTTATCTGGGGGAAGCCCAGTTGCTGGTCGCGTCTGCGGTTGCGAGGGGGGCTTAAGACTCTTATGGTCTGAGGAGGATGCCGGTGGAACCTGCGTCTCCGTTGGCGCTGATGGTTTCTTCGTCTTCGATGAAGAAGAGCCGTGGGTTATGTGTTTATGGGAGTGTTTTTTGTGTGCATCAGTGACGCCGGGGTGTTCATTCCCATAAGCAGGGCGTGAGCCGAACTTGTCGGGGCCAGGGACAGACGACGAGGAGCGCGAGCGCTCCTTAGAGAGGTCTATGACTTCCGTAACGGATGTCGGGTTATCACATTCCTCATCACTTTCTGCGGCGGCGGGTGAGGGATTGGACCTCGACATGGCGTAGGCCGCCCACCTTTTGACCTTGCGGTCCTTTAAAGTCTTAGGCTTAAGAAGCTGACAAGCCGCGCAACCATCTTCCTTGTGGTCGAGGGGCAAGCAACGGTTACACCGTTTATGCTTGTCTTTCCAGGTAAACTTGACCTTGCAACGCGGGAAAAACCTAAAGGGTGTCCTCTCCATAGCTGAGGAAATCTTTCACTGTGAAAACTACCCCGAGGGAAAGGGAGTGGAAAAGGAAAGGCATTCTCAGAGAGAAACAAGAAATGTCCCACAACCCCACTCTCCCTACTGCCTTATGGCCGTCGAGGCCAGGCCACGTGTTCGGCAGCGCCGAAGGATCTCCTCCGTCTCGTCCCCGCCGTCGAAGTTCTTACTCGGCGGAGAAAAGGCTTCACAGCAACGTCGAGGGAGGGATCTTATGTAAATATATATTAATAAATAATGACCAAAGGTTGAGTAATGAATTTGCAATGTCTCTCGAGGAGCTCTGCGTAACGGCGACCAATATCTGGGCGGAAGAAAACAATCTGAGGGACCTCGACGCGTGAGGGATTGTGGGTACACCGCACGTCACTGTAGGGATAATGTTACAGACACGCCTTGTCGACGTCCCCTTTTCAACTACGAAAAACAAAATGCAATACTCTGCAGTGACCACTGGATGTCGGACTATGCACACCATGTGATTCTAAGCAGATTAACAAACATCAGAACTGTAATTTCTAAACCTGTCTTTACCGCTGGAACCCTTCAAGATGATTACTCCCACGCACATAGCTGAGTCTCTGTGTACATGGGAGTGGATGTATTCCTTGGAGGACCTCAAGGATGCGTACCTATTTGTGAACATATATCAACCGCATCTGTGGTTCACGATTAAGTTGTACCACTTCCAGTACAAAATGGTGCCCTTCGGCCTAAACCTGGCCCCTCGTGTCGTCAAAGTTGATTAATGCAGTGGTGGGCCTTCATCTATACCCTTATCTGGACGACTGTTTGGTGAGGGCAGGGTCTACTGAAGGGGTGGTGCTCTCCTGCCAGAGACTGGCGGATACCCTTCATCAGCTGGGGTTTTTCCTCACCGTTATTTGTATTATATGCACTTTTTCCACGCGCCCACTCTGCCCGTGCAGACTTGTATCGTTCAGAAATTCAAGGGGGCTTGTTAGAACACTACTGTTCAGCAGGGGTTCCCCACGCCCGAGAGGATTATGTTCCTCCGCAAGGAGGTGGGGTATTTTCTGGCCAGCTCGACCACCTCAACATGGTGGCTCTAGCACATTCTGGGCATCATTGCCTCCTGCATGCTGACTGTGCAGTACGCCCGTCTCAAGATGAGGCGCCTCCAGCTCCACCTGGCAGGCAATTGGGATCGGGAGACTGGGTCTCAGTTGGACAGGATCCCAATACCACCGCTCCTTTTGCCCGATCTTCGCTGGTGGCTGATGGATGGCAATGTTTCAGTGGGAGCCTCCTTTACCTGACCGGAGCCTAAGCTGGTGGTGACGACGGACTCCTCTCTTTCAGGCCGGGGGGGGCTACTCTGGAGGGATACGGGATTCATGAAGCACGGTCCAGGAAGGAAGCCCTCCTACTGCTCGAGCTCGGGCAGTGGGCCTGGCCCTCAACGCGTTTTTACCCCTAATCAGGGACAGGTCGGTGCTGGTCAGGATGGACAACTCTACTACTATGTTTGTACCTGAACAAGCAGGATGGCACCCGTTCCCCCCTCCTCTGTATGGAGGCGGTTTCGATCTGGGAATGGGCCCTTTTGGGGAGCATTTGGATCTCGGCAGTCCACCTGCTGCAGCAATGCAGAGGCAGATCAGCGGAGTCACTTGGGGTTCAACACCTACGAGTGGGAGTTGCACAATGACTCCTTGTTGCCCCTGTTCCAGCATTGGGGGTTTGCGGACCTGGACTTGTTTGCATCACCCCTGAATGCCAAGTGCCCCCACTTTGCCTCATGCGTTGTCGGGTTAGGGGGTCACTGGGAGATGCCTTCAAAATCTACTGGCACGGCCGCAGGTGATATGTGTTCCCGGCCATCCCTCTGCTCCAGCAGACCCTCCGCAAGTTCTGGGCATCCGTGGGCTGCAGCCTCATCCTGGTTGCCCCCCACTGGCCTTGGAGACCCTGGTTTTCAGATCTGCTGCAGTTGTGCTCCCAGGGTCCGGTCCATCTTCTGATTCCCAGCAGGGGCTTCCTGACGCAGCAGGGCAGGGCAGTGGAACATCCGGACCTGGCCAAACTGGCCCTGGCAGCTTGGTTCCTTATCAGCTGAGGCTTCACCATGCTCAATTTTCAGATGATAACTGGGACATCACTCAGCAGGACAGGAGGTCCTCGACTCAGTGCCAGTACAAAAGCAAATGGACTAGATTCTGCCATTGGGCTCGCGACAAGGGTCGGGACCCACTCACCTGTCCTCGGGATGACATAGTAGCTTTTTCAGCACACCTGGCTCGTTCGGCAGTTCAGGTGGATACTTGCCGCAGGTATTATGTGGCCATCGGGTCTTTCAAGAAGTCCCCCGAGTATGTGTTTTTAGCAGCCAACCCGGTGGTTAAGGCTCACCTTAAGGGGTTGTCTAGGCTTTTTACTCCGGTGCATATGCCGTTTCCGGTCTGGGACCTCAATGGGGTTCTTGCAGCTTTGCAATGCAAGCCTTTTGAGCTGATGGCTTCTGTGGACATCCGCTTGGTAGCGCTCACCTCTACGCGCAGGGTTAGTGAGCTGCAGGCGTTGTCTTCGTGCAAGTCCTTCACCACGTTTCACACCAACAAGGTCATCTTGCACACTCACCCAAACTTCTTGCCCAAGGTGGTCTCTCCGTTTCATCTGAATCAAGCGATCTGCCTGCCAGTGTTCTCCCCGAACCCACAGTCGGAGGCAGAGAGGGCCCTACATTCCTTGGACCATTAAGAGGGTTCTCAGGTTTTCTCTCTAGGACGAAATCCTTCAGGACGTCTGAGGTGTTGTTCATGACTTTTGGGTTCTCCTCCCCAGCATGAACCCAGGAACATGAAACAAAGAATTTGTGTGTGTTTGAACTTTTGTGAAACCCAAAATAGGGTCAGCTGCAGAGTGGTCAGGCGCCATAGGAGTGCTCAGTCAGAGGACTCTCGCTGGCCCCTTTTTTGTTGAAAACTACAAGAAGGCCCTAGCAAAGGGCGACGTGAGGTGTCAGAGCGGTCCTACAAAGGTCACGTCAAATCCTCTGTACAATTGAAAGTCTCTGACCCATGGTTGAAAGAAAGCTAGGGGAAGGGAACCACACTTTCTGTTAAGATTGAGAACTGTGAAATAAGGCAATTTTGAACCTGACAATGGGATGCCGAAAGAAAGCTAGGAGAAGGGAACCAGCACTTTCTGATGAAAATAAGCAAATCATGAACCGTCTTAAAATTTCATGGACTGTGTTAAAGAAGGCTGTAGTGAACCTGACAGAGGGAGGAACACTTTGCAAGTAGGATCCGAGCCCGGAGGAGGGAGATCCTAGGAGTGAAGAGCAATCGCCCAGGTGCAAGACCACCAAAGGAACCTTTGATTGTTTCTCTGTTGTTTTGAACCAGCAAGGCAAGAGACTTTGAGGAAAGAGACTTGGCCCCTGAAGGTTCTGGTATTGTTGAACTGGAAATGTGAGCCAAGTGCTGGAGAGGCCCAGGAGTGTGCTTTGCTCAGCAGCTTTCCCTTGTTCTGTGCTTGAAATGTGGGGAAGGGAGACACAGCCATACCTACTGACTTTTCATTTTGAGAACACTTCTTTCTTTTCTGGTGAACATTTTCCCACACTCTTTTGTAACTTAGTGGTAAAGATTGGCAATATTATTATTTTTTAGTATAGGCCCTTTTTATTTGGCAAGACACTACTAGGACTGCGTTATTATTGTTTGATGGTTGTAGCTTGCTCCCATCTTAGCTTAAGGTTTAGATTAGGCAATTTCTATCACCCCTGCATACAGTTTAATAAACACCCTTGAACTGTGATACTTTGTGTCTGTCTTTACTGTTGCCACCATGAGTTCCTTACACTATAGAGTTTCAAACTTGAAAAAACCCTACTGTTCTCTCCCTCCAACCTCTGCTAACTATCCCTAGTGTCTGACCCTAGCATGTACTGGTGCACTGCTTATCTAAAGTGAGGGGATAGTAGAGACTGACCCTCAATGAATTCTAGAGGATGAATTTTTACCGGAATTTTTTTTTTAATTTTCTTTTTTAGAATTGGGCCCTCTCCCCCTGAAACCTTTGGTTTCTTCATGCTTCTAACCCCACCCCAAACCATCCCCCACACCTTTTAACCACCTTACCCCACCCCCCATATATTTATTTTTCAGTATTTTCTTCGGTACAAATTCATTCGTTATTATCTACTCGGCATAATCACTGGATACCCAATTTATTCAGAAGTAAAGTATTCAGGACAGATTTAAATGCCACAATGGCAGTTTCTACAAAAAAGCAAAACAATTCCGGTAGACACCGGAGTTTGAGCACAGCAGGAAGTTAGACTTGATGTATTTCTTCCCACTCATCTGCTCACTGGAACTATTAAAACCCAAATGTTTTCTCTGGGTGTCTGGATCACTAGTCAGAGATGCTTTTTGTTATGGTCGACCGGTTTCAGTGGGTTTTCTTATTCCTTACAAGTGCCCCAAACCTGCACAATAAATCCACCTTCTACCCGTCTCCATCTGGGATCAGTGCAGAATCAGTGATCTTTGAAAAGGCCATGTTAAACAAAAAACTCGAAGCATTAGAATTAACCATGAAATCCAATTTCTGCAATTTTTGTTGTAAATAAAAGGTTGCCCTTCAATCGCTAATTTATAACACATATATCCCTATCAAACAAGCCGATAAGGGAGGAGCTACTGTAATCATGGATACTGAAGCCTACCAAGACATGGAAATGGTCCTAGTCACAGACCACATGAATTAGAGATGCCTAGCGAGGGACCCCTCGGCGAGCATCGAAAGCCTGATCAAACCAATTGTAGAGGAAGCTTTCAATGAATAATTCACTGATCCTTATGGCTGATGCAACCGGTACTAATAAGGCTGTGTTCCAAGCCACTAAATGAAGGTCTACTGATGCCATTGATGCCATTTGTTCAAAGGGCGTATGTGAGGGCTTGCTGAGGACCGAGTTGAAATCACAAAAAGAAGGAAACAAGTGATGCAAGCCTTGAAGGTGCTTACTGATGATGGCATAGGAGGAAGACAGAGACAAGTTCTCCAAATCACAATAAGATGATAGACAACAAGTGAGACTCTGAAGGACTCAATCTTAAACAACGACTGGACACAACCTGATCCAGGGTAATCTGTAATGGATATGAATGATTGCTGACGCATCAATAACAATCACCTTGCTGCAGTACTGAGCTCTTGTAAAAGGCTTCTTAGCTGCCTGTAGAAGAGTAATGCTGGCCTCTATTGATCCATGGAAAGATCTCAGGCACCATGCCACTAGATTCAAGGATTAAGGGGACATATGGAGAACCAGGCCCCTTGCTGACCGAGGAGGTCTAGAGATCGTCAAAGAAGTATCAGAGAAGCTGACGCAATCGATCAGAATTGTGAGCCAGAAAATATTTGGCCATTGGAGGGCTATGAGGAAGTGTGACAATTCCTCAAACCACTAAAGCTCTGCAAGACCTTGTGGGCGAGGGGGAACGGTCAGGGATGCTAATGCCCTCATGTCATCCCACTACAGAATCATTCCATCCTCCAGAAAGAGGGGGCCCCTCGCCATTGGCATAATTCAAGGGGGGATATAGGTGAATTCAAGGGGAGATATAGGAGTTTGTCTCCCACATCTTTGGTGGCACTTCAGATGGTCTCCTCCATCCCATTATTTAGCACTGCTACTGGCATGTAGAGCTCTGCTGTGTTGCGAAAAGCTCAGCTCGGGGAGGACCCCTCACTGTTAGCCTGAGAGAACAATTGCAGAAGATACTTCACACTTGTGTGTCTGATAATAGCTGAGCTAGTTTGCTTGTATATTGCTCTCCTTGATAGATGTGTCGCCTGCATAAATAGACTGTACCAAATGGCCCATTCCCAAAGAGCTTGGGCTAGATGACATAAGTGTGGTGTGCTGGGACCACATTGCTGGTTTACAAAGAACATAACAGAGGCACTGTATGTCACAATCAACTCCCACTTGTCCCTGAACAGGTGGAAAAAGGACTTCAGGAACTTAAAAATGGAGTTTAATTCTACAATACATATTAACAGCTCTCAAACTGAAATGTGACGAGTTTGCCAGAGTGAGATCACACTGAGGGTCCTGAAAAGGGATCAGAATTATCAGGTTGAGATGTGAAAGCCCACCATGCCAGTTCCTGTTTGTTCTCTGCTAATATAGGGCGACAAGTGGACTGGCTCTCTTTGATCTGATCCCAGCTCGACAAAACATGCATTTGGGTACGGCTCATGTGCAGGTAAGCCATAGCAATAGCCATAACGCAAGAGGCCATTAGACTAGCATGATCCTGGAACCACCAGAATGTTGAGTATTGCCTCTTCAGATCGAGATGGTGTACAACATCTCTGATTACTTGCTGGGTAGGTCAGTGTTTAAGATGAGAATGAGCTGCAATTTCTTTGTGTTATCCAAATATCCTAGGTGAATAAACGCAGATCCATTAGGGCCTTGACGGGTGTTATAGTCTCCAGAGTGGAAGTTCAGCAGCATAACCAGTCATCCAGATATAGATCTATCTGGGGTAAAGAAGTATAAGCAGGAGGGATGTGGGGAGGAGGGTTTTCAGAACGCCACAAAATGACACATATGAACCAAGGATCTTTTGAGAGATTATTCCGAGCATGTGGTTGTCCCAACAGAATGCCTTCTACAGGTGACACATATTCCCTTACACTCACGTCATTGCTTTAATTTCAGATCTGATACTGATGGTTGGATGAAACAGTTGGCTGTGCTATCCCAAAGCCTGTGCTGCTTACCCTGATAGCCTCGAAAAACCTGCAAACAATCTAGGCCTGTAAGGCCAGGGCTGTCCTTGAAAAGATTTGTTATGGCGGTTTACTTTAAGGATTAAAGAGGTCTGGGTGGAGGTATTTTTCTTGGTGAGCACCTCTTCAGTGCAGGGGTGAGAAGGCTTCATACTGCTCAATGGCAGATACAAATTTTTAGGCTGTATATTGGTGTTGGATTTGGCTGCAAGCATTGAGGACCAATTTATGGTGTCTGCACATGGTATCGCGTTGTTGCATCCCCAGAAGTTAAACATTCTTATTTGGGATGAAAAAAACTCAGAAATAAATGGGTTTGTAAAGGAATACGAAAGATAAAGAGGGGGTCAGGGTAGGGTTTCTAATATAGGATATAGGGAAGGGGCACTGGGGTGTGGACCCTACCAATATAAAAAAATAAAATGTGCTGAGATTTTTTTTAAATAATTTCATAAAAATGTTTCTTTTTTTAAAAACAATGTTGATGTAGGGACATAGAACACCATGCATAGGCACATGCCTCTTGCAGTAGCATTGAAGTTATGGACTGCTTGTACTATCAAGTAAGAGGCTACTTGCTTGGCCTCCATCAAATCTTATTGGAAGGCACTTGATGCTCCCGAGGTATACAAGCATCTAAAAAAATTCCCCATTTGTCTATGGTGTTTGATTACTGACAGGCACAATAGCATATTCATTGGTTCATCTCAGATGGAAGACAGAAGTTTGGTATACTTTCCACCCAAGCCCTTCAGGATGTTATTTTCCTTATTCAAAGGGCTGTTAGCAGAAGGTTGCCGAAGGCACCGTTCATAGCACAGCCTCTGCTAGTGCTGACAAATGAGCCTGAGGATTGGAAGCTAATTAGAGTTTTTCCAAAGGAACTGGTCTGTAGTTGATATCCAGCATGTGGTTGGCTGATTGGGCTTCCTCGATTCAGGGAGGACATTATTTTAAATGTGAATACCAGATCTGGATGATTCCTTGGATGCCAAAACCGAAGGAAGACAACATACATTCTTACAATGAAGGAGATTGTGTTAAGGGGATTTCCATGAGCTTCACCAGTCTTTTAGAGTCCCTCCAACCGCATGTGGCAGGTAGAGGTAGACATTGCTTCTCCTACCTCATCCAGTGCATCATCAGCATGGTCTCCTCAGACGGAGCCAAAGACTATAAGGGAACCAAAGGAGTCAAATAAGGAGTCACTGCAGGAGGAAAGCGTGGGGCCTAAAGGTCGTCTGATAGGCTTGTTGGGTTTTGAGGCTGTCAGGCTTGGAGACACAAAGATTATTAGGAGGTATCAGAGAATATATAAGAAATGAGCAGTGGTAGGAAGATGAAGAGTGTGGTGGCCATTAGATGTAATAGTAAAGATCAATAGACTAAGTCGGCCGCTCTATTTGCCAAAAGTACACAAGAAGTAGTAAAGTACTTCCAAGGCAGTGACGATTTTGGACTTTTATTAGGTCTGAAAATGGTGCTTGGTGATTTTGTTCCTGCTTTTTCCCAGTGGTGTTAGTGTTTCCCTTTTGTTCCTGCTCCCTCTGCTTTCCCTTTTGTTCCTTGCACCAACACCCTTGCGCTCGCCTTGCGCAGTAAGTTGTTTCTGCTCATGGGTTGATCTTGCGGTTCTGGATGTACTTGTTTTGTCCCTATTCCAGTCCTCCCTGTGGCCGGGTTAGCCACTTTTCTCTATCGCTTTTCTCTGTCACGTTGCACATCCCATTTTTCTCTCCCGCTGGCTGTTGGGACTGAATTCCTTCCCCACTCACATCCCTAGCATGTTATTAGGGGAAGTAACGTTGTGGTGGGCTGGGTTTTTCAAATACAGCTATGCATGGGTTTTACCATCTTGTACCATGACATCGCACTGCAAAGCAAGAACCTACAGGGCCCGCTAGAGTGATGCTGCCTCTTGCTTCATAATGGGGAAGGAACTTGTGTGCAGGTACCTTGGAGTCCAGGGTACTGAAGTATAGCAGGAAAGGTGGTAACTTGATTTTTATTTGTTTCAGGTGTCTGGCAAGTAATGTCTCATATTCATGGCTGGTTGACGCTAGCACTAGTACTGATAGTCAGGAGACTATGGATGGATTTGAGCCCGATATCTCATTCCTCACGTTGAAATAGCTATCCCTGACAAAGGCCTGGTTCGAGGAGTCTCCTTGGGCAGTGGAGGTTGTGTGGTGCAAGCACCAAACTGGCCGTGGACGGCATGGAAGCCTACACATATTTGACTAGGCCCATAAAATAACATCAAATTGCCCATAATGTCAAAACTTTTTTGGACTAAGCAGAATGTGTAGCAGAGCAGGAGAGGCCTCGAGGCATGGAAGACTCTTGATTCCTGGGTCCCTGTAAACCATTGGAGAAGGGGGCGCCAAAGTGTTGAATCTGGAAGCAGATTACAGAGTCCACACTACCCTAGTAATAATGGGACACAGTCACCAGACACTGATGTTCTTAGTAATGAGAATCTGGAATACTCCTTTGAAGCAATGTTCCTGCTTGTTATGGGGTCCTGTTACTCTGACAAGGTTTGGGGTTAGCCTGAGAGGGGCTGGACAACATCTTGTAGACTAATCCAATCTGCAATACAGGCAGATATTTGTGAGGTAATAACGGCTGTGGTGCACCTCGTGGCCAAAATGCGAGAATGGAGGTGAACCCCTAGTACAGAATTAGGCCAAGATGCCCTAGTGCTAGCCACTCTTTAAGTCTACCTTGTACGATAGAAAAAGAGGTATGGGCGTCCCTCTGCGAGAACGAACACAGCCCAATTAACTGTTCTATGGGAAGGTGCCCACTCGAGACTCTGCAGCCACATTTGAGCTCTCCCGGGGGTCATCCACCCAAGAACAGGTCAATGGGCTGTGTCCGTGCTGGTAGAGGGACTCACAGACCTTCTGTTGCATATTTTGAGGTACTTGGGGTCTCACCCTAAATTACCAGGGGAATCCAGACGTGGACCCCTTGCTCAATGTGCTCAGAGAGGCACAGCTCCACCTCACTGATGAGGCCGACTAGGCCGAAAAACGTGTCTGGGGTTGCTGTTGGTACTCTTGTTCAGAGAAGACTTGCCTAGCATTTCAGTGCTGGACTGCCTTTGGGTGGGACAAAGACTAATATTTATATGGACATTTCTCCTCTGTGAAAAGCGCAGTGAGATAAAGTTTGGTTGAGACTCTCCCGGGGGCCATGCCCCCAACAACAGGTCAATGGGCTATGTTTGTGCTGTTAGAGGGAGCGGGGGTAACTCAGAGTCACAAATACGGTGGCTAACTACGGTAGGTCCCACAGGAATCCTCCTAGAACCAGAGGTATGTGGGAGCATATCAACAGGCAGAGGTACTGGGTAGAGAAGAGATGTGCTTACCTTCAAACATCTCATCGACTCGCTCCTGACAAAAAGTTTCTGGTTCAGTGGTTAAAGGGATTACAACTCTGAAATGATCTGATTAGAAATTGTGAAAACTGAGAAGGTAGATAGGAAAGATCTCCTGAAACACCATACCAAAGGTAAATCAGAAATATTAGCACATACGCCTATTGCATAACAAGCTCAAAGGATACACTGATGAACAATCTAAGCCGTCGGACCAACAAATAAGCTTAATTCATAAACTCTTGTTACTTGAATTTTTAGAATTACACATTGAAGTACACAATATTGTGTGAAATGATCTCAACATTATTATAAGCAAGTGCAATTATTTAACATGTCAGCCATATTGGCACAAAGAGCCGCATGGGGCCACTGCACATTATAATGAAACCCAGGCCATCACATGGGATTTAATCAGTATCAGTGTAAAAGGAAGACTAGAGAAGATCTAACAAGCAATTATAATTTCACATTAAGGCATGGCAATGATTAGGTCAAATGTAAATCAAGCATACAACATGGGTGTTACTTAATATTAAAATGGCCCAATCACTAAAATACTTTTATTTTTTTATACACATTTCTTTCTTTTCTCTTGCTTCCCAATGTTTTGTTTTTCTTTTTTGAAATTTGATTAATTTGAAATTCTGTTGTGATATACATACATTTTTTGTTGTTGGTCAAATGCATGCACTTTGGATATTAATTTGTAACTGTGCATGATCTGTTACTAACAATGTCATGAATATAAAACAGTTAATGGTTGGTAGGCACAGCAAGTTATTGTTGTAAGACCAATGGTAACCAACAAATGTAATTACATATGAATTGTTACGTGGAATTTCACAAAATGCAAATCTTATGAGACTGTGGGATGGAAGACAGAAGACGGTAAGGATGCTCAAATAATACTTTATTTGCTTAACGTAGGATAAAAATGTCCTTGGTTTCTCCAATAACAATGTCCAGGTTGGAGGTAGTTTCTTCACTACCCTCACAGCCTAGGAGCTAGTCTGCTCCTCTGTAATCTTCTCCTATTCAGATGAGTCCGGATAGGCCCACCATTCAACTCTCTCTTCTCTTGCTTCCTGTAAGTAACACACAAAAGGGGATTACAGTCATCCCTCATATACCCGGGGATGGGCTTATCCCCCACCAATCATTAATGCCTCCTGGAATCCCCTCCCTGATAGGTTGTTGTTCCATGGATCCCACCCTTAAAAGAAGGGCTGCCGTCTCCACCTCCTCCTCAGACGTGCCAGCCAACAGGTGGGAGCCACTCCCCCCAGTCCGGGGACCATCCGGTCCGTAATGCCTCTCCCCGCTCCCCCCCCCCCATCTCCCTCCGTCGTCTCCCCGACTCCGCCCCGTCCTCGCGGGCCGCTCCTCTGGATCTGCAGAGTTCATGGCGGCCGTGGCCGCCGGACCACGAGGTAAGTCACGGCCGTGTGCACCGTTCTGGGCGGGGAGGGAGAATGTGGATGCTCCCCCTCGGGAGTCCCGGGCGGGTAGGAAGAGTGTGGATGCTCCATCTCGGGAGCCCCGCCGGGCTGACGGTGCTTCATTCCCCTCTGGCTTCGCCAGCCGCAGCAGTAACGCCTCGCCGAGCCCATTGCAGCCCTCGGCAGCGGTCTCGGTGCTTGCCAGCCATGGTCCGCTACTTCTGTGCGCGGCAGCAGCCATGGAGGAAGTGTGTCCCGTCCCGGAGCGGCATGCTCACTGGCGCAATGCCTCCGGCACCCGCTTCCAACAGCGGGCCCACCTCCATTCCATGCACTCCTTCCCCACATACCCCCACCACAGACCCAGGCCGATCGGGCAGGGTCGAGCACCGGGACAAATAGTATGCAACCAATTGAAATCCAGCTGGACGGTGTTCCGTAAGAAAGTCAAAAGGCTGTAAGGACAGAAACCAACGCAGCACCCTCTGGTTGGTGTCTTTGTGTTTGGCCAGCCACTGTAGGGGTGCGTGATCAGTATACAATGTGAACCTCCTACCAAGTAAGTAATAACGTAGGGACTCCACGGCCCACTTTATTGCCAAGCACTCCTTCTCGATCGTCGAGTATACGACCTTGTGAGACAGCAGTTTGCGGCTGAAGCAGATCGGACGGAAAATTCTGCCATAATCCTGTGAAAGAACTGTCCCAAGACCCTGTCCAGATGCGTCCGTCTGTAGGAAGAAGTGCCTTCCAAAGTCTGGGCATTTCAGCACCGGGTATGAGGATATACACCGTTTGAGGGATTCAATGGCCCTTAGGGCCGCATCGTTGGAGGACAGATCAGGCGATTCCCCTATCCTCAGAGTGTCCGTCAAAGGGGCTGCTATCGTCGAGAAATTGGATATGAAGTGCCTGTAATAACCTACAAAGCCTAGGAAGGCCCTTATCTGTTTCCGTGTGGACGGAATGGGAATGGGAATGGGAATGTTCTGTATAGCCTCAACTTTTGAGACCTGAGGACGTATAGTACCCCTCCCCACTAAATGTCCCAAATACTTGGTTTCTTAGGCTCCCAGCACCGTTTTCTTTGGGTTGATGTGCAGGCCGGAACTTTCTAATGTCCGGACCACTTCCTTCAAATGGATTTTGTGTTCCTCCCATTAGTTACTATAAACAACAATGTCGTCCAGGTATGCTGCTGCATACCCTCCGTGGGGCTGTAGGAGCCGATCCATTAACCGTTGGTAGGTAGCAGGAGCACCATGCAATCCGAAAGGCAACATCTTGAAGTGTAACAAACCCTGTGTTGTGGAAAAGGCTGTCTTTTCTCTATCGACCCTTCTCAAGGGGATCTGCCCGTAGCCCTTGGTTAGGTCCAACGTGCTGAGGTATCGGGCCGACCCAATTCCTTCCAAAAGTACGTCCATTCTGGGCATTGGGTAGGCTTCGTATTGTGAGATGGAGTTCAATTGTCTGTAATCCATGCAGAACTGCACTGAGTCATCCGGTTTTGGCACCAGTACTATAGGAGAACACAAGGCACTATTGGAGGGTTCTATAATGTCCAAGTGGAGCATCTCCTCTATCTCCCTTTTGATGACTTGTCTCCGGACTTCTGGGATCCTATATGGGCGTAGGCGTACAGTCTGTCACAGTGTAGTTTCGATGCAGTGTTCCATCAAATAAGTTTTTCCTGGGTACAGTGAGAAGGTCAGCCGGTGTTCATCAAGGGTTTCAGATAACTCTTTTCTTCTCGTTTTGTAAAGTATCTCCCCACTGTACGTCTTCCAAAAGGCAGGATAATACGCCATAACTGGATTCCTCTGATTTGCCATGGGTTAACACAGCCATGAGAGTGGGTTCTATCCACTTCTTTAGCAGGTTAATGTGATACACCTTTGTTGGTGGGTTCCGGTCAGGTTGGTGTATTTTATAGTTAACAGGTCCTAGGACTTCCCTTCACTGTATATGGGCCCTTCCATCGTGCTAGGAGTTTGTTAGCAGTGGTTGGCAGTAACACCATTACTTGTTCCCCGGGTGTTCCTCCTCATGCGGCTTCCCTTGTTGTATGCCCATTCTTGGTTTGCTTGGGCTTGCCCCAGATTGGCTTCTGACAATGCTCAGAGTGCCGTTAGATGTGTTCTTAATTCCTCATTATACTCGGTCAATGAGGCGTCTGTTCTCCCAGTCTTCTTTCACTATGTCTAGGATAGTTTGGGGTTGTCTTCCGAATAGCAGTTCGAAGGGAGAAAACCCTGTTGAGGACTGGGGTGTGTCTCTCAACATCATTAATATCAGGGGTATAACCCTATCCCAGTCCTTCCCCTCTGGTCCTGTTACCCTTCTCAACATTTTTTTGTCTTGTTGTACCGCTCCACAAGTTCGTCGGTCTGTGGGCGGTAGACCGAAGTCCGGAGCTGTTTTATCTGCACGCGCTCACATACTTGGCGCATGACGGTGGACATGACATTAGTCCCTTGGTCCGCAAGGACTTCCTACAGTATTCCTACACGTGAAAAGAAAGGGATCAGTTGGTCACAAATCTGCCTGGCGGATGTCCCCTTCAATGGGAATGCCTCTGGATATCTCGTAGCGTAGTCCACTATGACTAACAGGTATTTGTACCCTCTGCTAGCAGGCTCCAGTGGTCCCACTAGATCCATTCCGATGAGCTGAAAAGGGATGGTGATCAAAGGCATAAGCTGTAATGGTGCTTTGGCGGGTTTCTCGCCACTTGTCAGCTGACAGGTTGCACATTCCTTACAGAACCTGGCTATGTCTCCATAAACCCCTGGCCAATAAAACCTTTTAAATATGTTTTGTTGTGTCTTTAGAGAAGCCATGTGTCCTCCGCAGGGATGATTGTGGGCCAACTGCAGTATGATCATCCTATGGGTTTTTGGTAGAAGCAACTGCTCCCTCTGGGTTCTGCTTCGGCTTTACAGGCTCGGTAAATTAATCCATCTCGGGATATGAAGCCCGGGCCCTTATTGAGGTCAGGGTTTGGTTCCAACTCTGCCCTTTCCCTAGCCATTCTAAGAGTGGGGTCAGCCAGAGTCTCCCCCGGATGGATTCTTCATGATCCTCTGGGTTCCATTCTATTAGTTGGGTGGCGTACATGGACCCACCGTATGCTAGACGGTTCCCTCTTCTTTCCCCCTCTGTCTTTCTTGGTCCCTTCGTACCTGCGGCTATATGGCTGTAGGAAAACGGACTCAGACCACCAAGTCGGCTCCAGGGTTTTAATGTTTTGGTGAAAGAGGGGTAGGTCCGTCCCTATAACAACCGGTGCTGGTAAGGATGGTAGGACGGCAGCCCGTATATTAGCAGTGTCTTGACCTATTTCCACCCTTACGTCCTTCATAGGATATGTTCTTACATCCCTGTATATACAGCGAATAGGAACATGTACATTAGGTAAGTAAGGGGCATTACTTACAGTTGGCGAAATGGCAGTCTGCCTGCTCCCGCTGTCCAGCAGGGCTCTAGCGGGAATCCCATCCACACGTATATCCATGGTATTCTAGTGGTGTGCTGTCCGCCAGAGATCAGAGATGCAGAGTTTCTCTGCAAGGTTGCTGGGGGACTGTCCCGTTCTTGAATCTCCTCCAACCCTCTCTCCTCCCCACTCTCCCACCTGATTCAAGGTCCTCGAAGTGTAGCTGTCGGTGGGCCAGGTAATTCTTTTCCCTTTTGTGCGAGGTAATCCTGCCTCGGGAGGAAGCCACAGTGAATGCTAGTAAACAGCAGTCCTTGTGCCCCTTTCCCGTGGTCAGGCCGTGTAGAAGGGAAAAAGCCTTTGCAGGTGGAAAAAACCCTTTTGGCGAGTCGTAGAGCTGAGAGACAGTGCCTGCAGTAGGTGTTGGCCCTGGAGCATGGAGAAGATAGAAGTCCTGGACTCAGATGTGCCGGAAGAAGCGGGCTGGAGCTGGTGGATGAGCGGAATGGGAACCGCTGTCCTTAGAAGTGAAGCAGGGAGCCACACCGAGCGGACGCCCAATGCGGAAGAACGGTGAGGAGCTGGTAAGTAAGTGGGAATAAACACTGCTGTCCTCTGAAGTGAAGCAGGTAGCCACACCGAGCGAGCGCCCAATGCGGGAGGCGGAGAAGGAGGAGAAAAAGGAGCCCGCTACGGCAAGGAGGCGCCGAGCGCAGCAGAGGGAGAGAGGGAGCCGGAGGAAGAAAGAGCAGGCAGCAGTAGAGCGGGAAAAGATACAGAACGCTAGAGAGGCAAACCCAAAAGAAAGACGACCAAGAGTGGTCCCGACAAGAAGCACTAGCGTCAAAACCCAGAGAGAGCGAGAATGCCAAGCAGGGGGTTGCAACGCAACGACCGCTGGGGGTGTGTGAGCTAAGTACCTCCCAGCGGTCGCCATACTGGAAACCACAAGACCCATACCCTGCGTTCGAGGAGACGTGATGGAACTATCCGTACCTTCTCCCGCAGAGGAGCCGCCAACGCGGAAGTAGTCGCCAAGTGCGTTGGCGGATGACAGTGAATTGAGGGCAACTGCCTTATAGATGATGCAGCAAGACTTGAAGATGATGTGTACGTGCAGTGGGACCCAGTGAAGGTCAATGAGGGCCGCAGTGATGTGGTGCATCTGCGTAGACCCTTGATGAGGCATGCGGCTGTGTGTAGAACACTTCTCCAGGGCACAAGCGAGGACGATGGGAGGCCTACGAGGACTGCATTGCCGCCATCCAGGTGGGATATGAACAGTGCTTAAACAGTGAATCTAAAGCTGTCCGGAGGGAGGGCTTGACTTTTCGCAAGTGGGAGAGCTGATGAGTTTTCGTAGCTATGTGTGTCTTGAAGGAGAGGTGGAACCCGAGGGACTTGGCACAAGAGGTGAGCTCAGGTGTGAAGCCCTCAGAGTTCATTGTTGATAGCCAGGTCTGTATGTCTGGGTGTTCGGTGTTGTTGGTGAGGAGTAGGAACTCGGTATTGGAGGGGTTGAGCTTCAAGTATGCACTGAACATCAAAGACTGGATCAGCGACAGGCATGTTTTAAGCCTATGGATGTTTTTGCTGGAGTCGATCTTGAGGTATAGCTGTGTGTCATCGTCATACTGGATAATATGGATGTTGTTTGCGGCTAGGAGGGCTCCCAGCTGCTCCATGTATCGATTGAAGATCGCTGGGGAGAGGATGTAACCCTGCAGGACTCCAGAGGAGACGATTAGCATTGGCGATCTAGACAAGTCCATCTGAACAAACTGGTGGCGGTTGATGAGGTAGGACTTGAACCAGCGTTGGATAAGGTCACTGATCCCCATGCACTGATGTAGTGTGTCCGCAAGCACCTGGTGGTAAACAACTGTCTCGTCACTAGACACTTCGTACTCTTGCCAGCAGAACCTTGCTCTACTGACATGCCCCAGCACCTCTGGCGCAGCTTTACCAGTCTGTGACATTTCCTATATTGCATTGTAACAAATGTAACTTCCTACTATGACCTTAATGCCTTTGCACTACTATATTGCACTGTAACAAATGTAACTACCTTCTATGAGCTTAATGTCTTTGCTCTACTGACGTGGCCCCAGCACCCCTGGTGCAGCCTTACCAGTCTGTGACACTTCCTAGATTGCACTGTAACAAATGTAACTACCTACTATGACCTTAATGTCTTTGCTCTACTGACGTGGCCCCAGCACCCATGGTGCAGCCTTACCAGTCTGTGACACTTCCTATGTTGCACTGTAACAAATGTAACTACCTACTATGACCTTAATGCCTTTGCACGGTAACAAATGTAACTATCTACTATGACCTTAATGCCTTTGCTCTACTGATATGGCCCCATCACCCCTGGTGTGGCCTTACCAGTGTGTGTCACTTTACATATTGCACCCCAACAGTTATAACTCCAAACATGACCACAATGCCTTTGCTCTACTATGTAGTGTACTGGCGACCTGAAACACTATGGGGGCTAATACCGAAGCCCCTCGCTCTTCATGTTCATTACTCAGTGTTTGTACCACATTGGTAATGCTCTTCCACCCCTACCCTGTATTATCATGACACCATGCTATTTACATCCTCATTGTTTTTTGACTATGTAATATTTACCCACCTGCACTGTAACTAGCGCCTAGTGCCTCAGGGTTTTGCACGCTGCTATAAATGTAAAAATAAATATTCACATGCCACCACTGTCCTTGAAACCTTTACAATGCCAGTGTCGCTCAGGAGCTGGACGACCCCCTGGAACCAAAAGAGGCTTCCGCTACTGACATGTACATGATAATGCAACTGGCCTCACACAATGGCAACTGGGTGTGCCAGGCCCCTCGTGTTTCTATGTTAGGTGTAAGATAAAAGATTTGATTAAAAACCTTAGATCTTTCAACTACTGCAGTCCACATCACGCCTCTGCAGCAGCATGATCATCAGAATCATTAGGCACGAGTGTTGGGCTAGGTGGGCCCAACAGTCTGTGGCGCAGAATACGCTTTTTCTAGGAGGTTTGGGGTCAGGCCCTTGGCGGGACTCGCAGATGGGGGCCCTTATTTTGTGATACGACACTGACTGCATGAAGATAACATATTAAACATTGTTTCGATTGGAAAACTTAGGTAAAGTAGGTGCCATTAATTTCATGTTCTTCTATTACAATACAGTACAAAGTATAATACAAATACGCCCACAAAACAAATCAAGATTCTGCCTGGATATTGACAGCCTGGTCAGAACTCACCTTTCAAATCTTTTCACTTACCAAATTTGATTCACTGGGAGGGTGATACTTCTCAGTGCCCATTCTAACAAGACCATCATTATACAAAAATATACGCAATGGATCGCAGGAGGTTACTAATATATAAATTCGCAGATCAAATTTGTATCCCTCCATGAGAAAAGGTTTATCAAGATATTCCTGGACAATCAAGTGATCTAATGCTTGCAGTTTTTCTCCGCTCCTTATCAAGGAAATCCTGTAGAAAAAAAAACACATTAATGAAAAAATACTGCATGTTCAAATGCAAATTGGAAATAGGTTTCAACAAATATGCTGTACAGTAGTGGCCAGATAAGTAATTACATAAAAGGAAAAGGTAATTATCACAATGTATGTTGCTCAAATAGAATAAAAATGCAATGTAGTGATCACTCTGTTTTGAAGATAGGGTATTCTTGTTACACAGGCTACCTTCATAAATCCCTAGAGGAATTAAAGCATTTGAAATGGTACTCGGCCAAACTGAATGTTGATGTGACTAGCATTTGTAATTATAGAACCAGGATTCTATTAAAAACACTCAGGCTCGTATTATTTGCATCATCTTTATAGAATACCCTTTAGCAAGCAGCATACACTGACAACGGCAACAAGGCTAGCTGTGGAATGGAATCTTCATTCAAAAGAACTCCATTGTTTCAAATTATGTCTTTTCCTGTTCCAAAATTAAAGTTAATGCTCAACTCATCTTAAGAATGTATAGAACCTCTTGAAGAAGTAAAATTGCTATAGGCCGAAAACAGGATGTTTAAACCAAAAGAAACTGGCAGAGGCAGCAGGCCAATATGGCGCGCCTTTCAATTTTACAGGCCAAACAAAAATCAAGCAACTTTTTAAAATGTATATTTTTTGGAGCAAGTTTCTTTTATTTGTATCATAGTGTAAACATAGCCTTTGCAGCTGCCAATGCCCTGACTCATGCTCATCCCTGTGAAAGGTGTTGAAGGCCTGCCATGACACCACTGTATTCTTTGTGCTCAATGGTTCTGCCCTTCAAGCACAATGAAGGCCTCTCTCCCCTCCTCCTCCCTGCCTGTTTTAGGCTGTGAATGGTGTTAGAATGCTGACCTCAAATCCAACTTAATTCCAGATCAAGGTAGGGGTGCTTTTGACCCCAGACCTGTATATGCCGTGAGGGGGTCCACATGGCCTAGAGGAAATCGTAAAACACATCCGATGCCACAGGAAATGTTTAAGATAATTTTTACTTAAATACGTGTCCTTGTGTGGGAATGTATGTTTGTATGTGAGAGAGGTTGTTTGAATGAGGGCATGCTAGTGTGCTAGTGAGTGAAAGGGTGAGAAGAGAGAGAGAGAAAGAGTGACAGAGAGAGAGTGAGATGGAGAGTGTCTGTAAAGTTGTCATGGTGTGTGGCAGGACCTCTCCCTGCCATGTGTTTGTTGGGAGAGGCGGAGGAAATGCACCAGGAAATACTTTTTACAGGGCACTATTGGTTTTATTAGGCACAGCAAATGAAAGTGTTCTTACCATTGTAAATACTGGTATTACTGGGTGTTAGGGGAGTGTTCCTAAAGTCCACCTGTGGTAAGACTTTACAAAACTATCCCTTGGTATACAGGCCCCAACTTCTAGTATAGGTCTGTACTACTCAAATGTTTGGTAGAATGGCAGAGCAGCCAGACTTATCTTAGGAGGGAGATGTGAACTGTACGTAAGTACAATGAACTCAGTAAACACATAGGCCCAAATAAACTCTTACACACTTTAAGTTATGGTAAAATAGATGAACAAGTTACTTCCCAACTGTAAAGTTCTTTCTGGATGTTCCTCCCACGTATTCCTCATCTTATGATAAATCGTTATCTCCAGCTTTGCTGCTTCGTAAATATATATATTTTTTTTCTCCAGAGGGCGCTGTGCTCGAGGTCTTGGCGTCGATTGTCCCTCGACGTACTCCGTACTCTGTCGATGTCACCGATGGTATAAATAGCTCGAGCCGCGCCCGTTGCTTCAGTTCGGTTTTTCCGATGAAATATATATATATATATATATATATATATATATATATATATATATAAGGAACACCCAGGCGTGTCCCATGACCGATACATTCTTCGTGAGAGGAAAGTGTAAGAAAACGTAAACTGTACTGTGGGGTAGGATGAGAGGGTCGATGAGGAATACGTGGGAGGAACATCCAGTCGAAAGAATGTTACAGTTGGTAAGTAACTTGTTCTTCGAATGGATTGTGTCCTCCCACGTATTCCTCATCTTATGATAGGCTCCAATAGCAGTATCAATATTTGGAGGCGGGAGTACTAATTTCAGTTTGTGGACAGAATGCAGAACTGCCTTTGCAAATAAACTCTCGTTAGAGGAGGCAGTGTCCAAACAATAATGTTTAACAAAAGTATGCATTGTTTTCCAGGTTGCAGCCGCAGAAATATCTGCTGCTGGGATTCCCCTCTTTAGAGCCGCAGAAGTAGCCATTCCCCTTGTAGAATGGGCACGAAGCCCATCTGGTGGTTCTTTTCCCACTAATCTGTAGCATTCAACTATGGCTAATATGATCCAGCGGGAAATGGTCTGTTTTGTTACAGATAAGCCTAATTTATGACCAGTATAACCCACAAACAGTTGGTCATCTTGTCTCAATTTAGCCATCCTTGAGATGTAAAAACTAAGAGCCCTTTTGGGATCTAATCTGTGTAATCTCTCCTCTTATTTGCCCAGATGAGGAGGAGGATAAAAGGTTGGTAGTACTATTTTTTGTGACAAATGGAAGTCCGAGACTACTTTTGGCAAGAACGAAGGTTTAACTTTAAGGACTACCTTATCTTTATAAAAAATAGTATATGGAGGTTTGCATGAGAGCCTGAAGTTCGCTAACCCTGCGGGCTGATGATAGGGCCACAAGAAGGACAGTTTTTTAGAGTCAAAAGCCTCAATGGACATGAGTGCAGAGGCTCAAAAGGTATGCAAGTCAAGAATTTTAATACTAAATTTAAGTCCCAAGTTGGTACATGAAAAGGTACTGGAGGGTATACATTAGTATGCCCCTTTAAGAATTGAATTATTAACGGTATTTTGAAATATGAAACCTCTTCCGAGGAGCGCTTGAAAATGGACAGCGCAGCAAGGTATCCTTTGATTGTTCCTATCTGGAGCCCCAGATTAGCTAGATGTAGTAGAAAAGAAAGCACCATTGGGGTGCCACACTGAAAAGGGTCCACATCTTTGTCTTTGCACCAGTTATTAAACCTGTTCCAGCGACATCGGTACAAAGACTTTGTTGCTGGTTTTCTGGCCAAAAGCAAGATTTCCATTACGTCATCCGGAAGATCCCAATCCTTGTATCTCAACCTCTCAGAAACCATGTGTGAAGGTTAAGTGTCTTGACCTCTGCATGGAGAACCCGACCTTCCTCTTGCGAGAGAAGATCCCCTCTTTGCGGAAGACGTATTGGAGGGCAGATGGACATGTCTAGAAAGTCCGGGTACCACGTTCTCCTGGCCCAATCCGGGGCAATTAGGATCATGGTTTTCCTGAACTTTCTCAACCTCCTGATTACTTGAGGAATCACGGGGACTGGGGGAAACGCGTACAGCAGTGGAAACTTCCACTCCACTACGAATGCGTCTCCCAGAGCTCCTCTTTGAGGAAATTCCCTTGAGCAGTACTGATCGCACTTCCGGTTGATCGCGGTGGCAAACAGATTCACTTGAGGGGTTCCCCAAAGGGCGAAGATCTCCAGAAGGACTTCCTGAGCCAGCTCCCACTCGTGAGAGACCGTGCTCTGCCTGCTCAGAGCATCTGCCGCCGTGTTCTTCTCTCCGGCTAGGTGAATTGCCGACAGAGAGATTCCTTCTCGTATTGGCCAGAACCAGAGCTGCATTGCTTCTCTGCACAGTGGCAGTGACCCTACACCTCCTCTCTTGTTGAGATAGTACATGGCCACTGTATTGTCCGTCATTATCAGGACATTCTTTCCCTGTACAGAGGGCAGAAAGGCCTTCAGAGCTAGTCTGATTGCCCTCAGCTCCAACAGGTTGATGTGTAGTTTGGACTCCGATGGAGACCAACGTCCGCTGATTGTCAGATCGTTGGTGTGTGCTCCCCACCCAGTGAGTGAGGCGTCCGTCACTACCGTTATCTCCGGCCATGGTTGCCAAAAAGACTCCCTTGAGAATGTTGTTGTTGCAAGCCCACCATAGAAGATCGTGAGCAACTGCGCTCGGGACTTGCAGAAGATCCGACATATTCCCTGAGAACTGGGACCACTGAGTTCTGAGTGCCCATTGAAGGGATCTCATTCTCAACCTGGCCTCTGGTACTAGGAAAATGCAGGATGCCATGAGGCCGAGCAACCTGAGAAAATCGAAGGCCGGTAGATGTTGGGCATTCTGAAACTTCGTTACCATCTGCTGGATGTGGAGAGCTCTCACTTCGGGAGGCAAGGCTTTTCCCGATGAAGTGTCCAAGACTGCTCCGATAAACTGGAGTTTCTGGGATGGTATCATGTGGGACTTCTTGAAATTGAGGGAGAAGCCCAGTTTGTGGAGGAAGTGGCAGGTGATCGAAAGATGTTCCTGAGCTTGTTCTGGAGAACTTGCTCTGATCAACCAGTCGTCCAGGTAGGGATATATGTGAATACCTCCTCTCCTGAGACTTGCTGCCACAACCGCCAACAGTTTGGTGAAAACCCTCGGGGCGGAGGTCAACCCGAATGGCAGAACTCGAAACTGATAATGAGAATTGCCAATCGCGAACCTCAGATACTTTCTGTACTTTGGATGGATTGGCACATGAAAGTAAGCATCCTGAAGGTCCAATGATACCAACTAATCTTGGAGTTGGAGAGCTTGAAGGATCTGAGAAAGAGTCACCATCTTGAACTTGTCCTTCCTGAGGAACTTGTTCAAGTTTCTCAACTCCAAGATGGGTCTCAGTCCTCCTTTGTTTTTTGGGATGAGAAAATATGGGGAGTACCAACCCCTGTTCCTCTCCGCTACAGGTACCAGTTCTATGGCACCTTTCTCTAGCAGGGTTAAAATTTCCTGCAACAGGAGCGGATCCAGAATTTTGGCGGAGTTGGCTCCCGGTGGATGATTCTGAGGCCTTTTTAGAAAGGGGAGACAGTAACCTTGGGCTACTGTTTCCAGTGCCCAAGCATCTGAGGTAATGCCTCGCCATTCCTTTAGATGTTGAGAGATCCTGCCTCCCACTGGTGTTTTGTGTAACAAGGTCTCAGAGGGATTTGGAGGCGGTTGCAGGAGTGGCTGAGGGTACAGATGCCGCTCCTGAGGCTGATTTTGCACCTCTTCCTCATGCTCCACGAGGGAAGTTTCTTTTGCCCCTTTGAGAAGCCTGTCCTCTTCCTCTACCAAAAGAGGAGTAGTATCAAAAAGAACGACCCCTCCAGGAAGATGAGCAGGAATAGGGTTCTAGAGGCTGGCGCAAAGAGGCGCTAAGTGATTTAGCTGCCGCTTTCGAGGTCTGAAGTTTTTCTAGGCTTTCATCAGCCTTTCTGCCAAAGAGCCTCGAGCCATCAAAGGGCATGTTGAGGAGTCTAGCTTGCACGTCCAGTGCAAATCCAGACTTCCTCAACCACGCAAATCTGCGTAGCACAACGCTTGGAGCCATGGATCTGCTGATACTATCAGCAGTATCCAGTCCAGACTGGAGGCATTCCCCCATTGCCTCCTTCCCGTCTTTGACTATATTCAGGAATCCTTCCCTTTCCTCACCTTCCGGAATATGATCAGCCGCCGCCGAAATACAGTCCCACAGGGAATGCATAAACCCGGCTAGGGTACAGGTGACATTTGCCAACTTAAGTGCCATACTGCCTGACGTGAAAACTTTACGTGCCCAGGCATCAATTTTTTTATCCTCTCTATCTGGAGGGATAGTTGGATAAGCAGTTTGTTTTGAATTAGATGCTGCCTGAATGACTAAACTCTCTGGAGTTGGATGTTTATTCAAATATTCAGGATCCGTTCCAGCTGGTCTATATTTTCTTGGAAAGGTGCTATCTGCAGCAGCAATAGTTTCTGGTTTCTCCCAGTTTTTTTCCACAGTCCTTTGAAGGTCCTGTGAAAAGGGAGAACAGGATCTTTGAGGTCCCTTGACAATTATATCCGTTATGTCACCTTGTTCAAAAATGGGTGAAGTATTCCCCCAACCCATATATTCAACTACCCTGGTCATAAGACCCCTGTACCCAGCATCTGCATGCTGTGCAGGATCAGGTTTGGCGAACTCTAATTCTGGGGATGTGTCAACTCCACTGGCAGAATGTAGAGTATCACTCAGGTCTCTCATTCTAGATTCCTGGTCAATAAGTTCCTCAGGAACTTGTCTTGTACCATAAGTAACTCCCAAAGGAGTAACTTCGTCTTCTTCTGAAGCAGACTCTTCATAGATTGCTGACATAGATTTGAAAAAGTCTGACCTGGACAAAGGAGTGAATCTCCTTTCTTCCTCTTCCATCTGCTTCAAAGGAAATGGCGAATCCCTCAAAGTTTTCGAGGGTGTCTTCGAAGTCTTCGAAGTTTTCGAAGATAACTTCGATAATGGCGTCGATGACGCATTTGGCTTTGGCGTCGAAATTATAGACGTCGAGGGCCTCGAAGAAGTTGGCGAAGTCTTCGACTACTTGTGCTTCTTGCACGGCACCGGAGAAGTGCTCGACTCTCGAAGAGTCTTCGACGGTTTTACGTCGACTCAAGGTTTTTTGTATTCGTCGACGTTACTGGTCTTGGCCATGGTAGCCTTGGACTTCCCTTTATCGTCCAATGGAGCGACTTTAGGGGTATGGCTTTTTCGAGGGTCTTTCGAGGGGGTCGGGCTGCATTCTCGAAAACCTCCATCATCTTTTTGCAGAATTCTTCCCACTTACTGGGAGAATCCGATTTAGTCGGACAACGAATTTCTTCGGTTGACTCTGAAGAAGATGATGATGAGGGAGATTTATGTCTCCTCTACATTTTTTTTTGATGATGACGAAGAGTGTCTCGATCTACTCCTAGATCGAGATCTCTTTGAGTGCCTATGGTGATCCGATTCTTTAGAATCAGTCGCTTTCTTGTGTCTTTTTGACAAAACCTTTTTTGAGGCCTCCCTCCCCACCGACAGTTTACCTCTCCTCTCACAAAGAGCTTTTTCGGTCATCGATTGGCAGGACCTGCAGTCTTGGTTTGGTGACTGGAACCGAGACACCAGAGATAAATCGGTGGGGATCGGTGATCGACATCTTAGATCCACAATCTGCACACTTTTTAAACCCAGTTCTGGGTGTCGAAGATGACATTTTCTTCACAGAAAATAGAAGCGTGCCGTTCTCGATAGCAAAGCGATCGGAAAAACGGAACTAAAGCAACGGGCGTGGCTCGAGCTATTTATACCATCATTGACGTCGACAGAGTACGGAGTACGTCGAGGGACAATCGATGCCACGGCCTCGAGCACAGCGCCCTCTGCGAAAAGAAAAAAAAACATTTCCGAAGCAGCGAAGCTGGAGATAACAATTTATGATAGGATGAGGAATACGTGGGAGGACACAATCCATTCAAAATTTATTTTATATACAGAAAGTAAAGTTATATTCAGGCAAGTAAGTCCTGTTTTGACTAATATAAAGCATAAGCAATACTTCAGGTGAGTAAACCAATAGTAGGAAATTATATAGATCATGAACACAGTTCAATGGTAAGTAAAATCACATGTTACAGCAACTTAATAATACTTTTCAGAGGCATTTAAGCTTTAGCAGTCCATCCCTATCAAGGTATGAGTTCTTCAAAGTCAGATTTGAGGTAAAGCAGGTAAGGCACAGCAGCAAAGGCAAAGTTCCCAAGTATTCTTCTATTACAGGTTAGTAAAATGCTTTTTTTGGGTCAAAAAGGTTTTAGGGACCTTGAGAAAGGCTCCTATTGGCGCACAAGCGTTAGGCCAGGGCGAATTTTATGGGTGAACACCCAAACACTGGAATCAGCACTCCAGCGGCAAACGAGCGACAGAACGACCTGAGGTATTTACTACCACGGGTCCCAAAGTACCAGAGGAGTTGTGAAAAAGATGAAGCTGGATTCTTTCACAGGGCAGCAGCGGTGGACCCTTCCTTGGTCATGGTGATGAAAGGAGGGACTCTGGAAGGGATGACATAGTATCAGTCGAGAGAAAGGACTCACAACAAAGGATTCTTTGTGTTCCAACATCAGTCTGCAGTTTTGGCACCTTTTCACGGGGTCCAAGGATGAACGTTTACCGCTGGGTCGATCTGCCTCGATTCTTCGGTCCTGCACTCTGGTGAAGGGACTTTGAGGAGGGAGATCCTGTCTCTGGAGGTCCAACTGGAGTTCACCAAAGTTCTAAGAGGAATCGTTCACGGGAAGACGATGCACTGCAATATAGCCGGAGGTCCCAGGGTACTGGCGGTTTGCAGCCTAGGAAGGTCACAGCGCATCGGGAATGGCTGGTCTTGCAGGTCATCTAATGGCTAGTTGGTCCCACCAGCTAAAGGGAAGGAGTCGTCCTCTTCGGTGCTCCTCTGTCGATTTGAAAACGGGGTCAGGTCAGCAGTGGTCTCTTCGCAGTTGCTGGAACGGGCTGCAGACGTCTCTGGTTGTTGTCTTCAGTTCTTGTGTTCCAGAGGTCGATTTGGTCTTCTGCCTCAGGATCCTCGCCATTTATTAAGATTTCACACTCATTGTCTGCAAACTCTCCCTGCAGTTTATAGAAAGGGGCGGGTAACTGTCTAATTCGGACAGCCAGCCTCCCAGTGGGAACTGCTTCCTTTCAGACACCAGAAGACAAAGGATGCTTCCTGTCCTCACAGACACACTAGAGCCATGGTGTGCTATGCAACGTGTTACGCCCAAGACACAACTCAAACCAGGACCTCTCCTGCCCAGGACGGCAGAAGAAGAACCAAGAAAAGACAACCGCACAAGAAATGTTGATAAAAGAAAGAAGGCACCATTTTGAGTCAATAGTGACCCTTCTGTGCATAGCCGCAGCTGTGAAGAAAGCCTGCAAGCAGCAATTGCACAAAGGTCGGTAGAGCACATGCACTGACACAAGCCATAACTGTATGCTTGTCACTGTAACAGAAATGTTACAGGAGCAGAGAGAAAGGGGAATACAAGGTAACCCCTCAGCACTCCACATAGGGTTGTGTGTGTTGATCTCTCAAAAGGAAAAGCCAAGAAGTACACAATGAATCGCTCTAACCTTCTGATCAGTAGTTCTTTAGGAAAATAAAAGAGCCACAAGGGATCCCAGCAACACTGCACAAAGGATACTGTGTGCTGCAAAAGTGAAACACAGATGTGTGAGGGGTCAGCAATGAGATGCAGACACAAGTTGATCATGTTTTTAAACAAAGACATTTATTAAATGAAAAGAGGTTGGGGAAATGCGTTTCTAATCCTATTTTTAAGAATGTCTCTACTGTGAGGAACTCATGGTGACAACAAGTAAGACAGACACATGATCACAGTTCAAGGGTGTTTATTGAAATATTAATCTTGTATGCAGGTTGGAAAAATGCCTATTCTAAACCTAAATCTAAGAAGGGAAGCAAGTGTCGACCATCAAATGAAACATAAGGCAGCCCTAGCGGTGTTGTGTCATAATAAAAAGGCCTATACTAAGAAATCTATTGCCAAACCTCACAACTATTACCAAAATGGGTCTGGGATAGTTCTCTAGAAAAGAAAGACGTGTTCTCAAATAATATATCAGGATGCAGTGAGTAGGGTCTCCCTTCCCCACGTTTTGGACACAGGGTAAAATGGGAGCTTGGAGCTCAGTAGTCTCAAGCTTCTCCAGCACGAGACGATAGTTCAAATGGCAGCTCTCAGGACACTCGAGATTTCAGGTATCAGGGACATTGATGGGCAAGTCTTGTTTCACTTGAAAGTCCCTTGCCTTCGAGGACCTGACGGGTTCAAAAAACAGAACAAAAGTTCCTTTAACAAATGGAAAGTTAGTTTCCAATGTTCACTGGGTGATGTGTTCACCCCCGGATCCCCCTCTTCTGGGTGCTGACCCTTCTCAATTGTTTATCAGAGTTTCACGTAGGGTGATGGTTTCACCCCTGGTTCCCCCTCTTCTGGGTGCTGACCCTTCTTGTATCATATTCCACAATTCTTAATGTCTTTCTAAAAAATCCAAACCCACTGTTTCTTGGGACTTTAGACTTTGCCCCTATTTGGATTTGCTTCCCTTGTTTCTTCTCACTGCGGGATTCACTTCCCTTTCTTTCACTCAGTTTGTAGATCAAAGTCTTTTGATTGTACAGAGATTTTGCTTGACCCTCAGTATGACCACTTTGACCTATTCCGCTGGCCCCCCTATGGCCTTCTGGTATCTGTAGTTTCTCTCATATGGGGCTCGACCAGAGTCTCTCGAGTTAGCACCCACGTGGTGCCGGTTTCCCTCTACAGCTGGTCTCCCCTTCAATACTTGTTACAGTTCTTTACACAGTTCATTTGGACTTGGTTCAAATTTGCCCCTTTGCGATTCTCACTTGACACAGCCCGGTTCTTATCATTTTCCCTTTCGATTCTCCTGCTGTGATGAACCACTTGGCTTTTCTTCTTCATTGGAGTCAAGGCCGGTAACATGGTCGCTGGAGCTTCCCTCGCTCCTGCTTATCAGCGTAGGCTTGCCCAGTGTACCGCTGACATCTGCTGCATGACACTTGTGCTATTGTTGGTGGATCTGGGACGAAAAGGGCAAAGTCACTTCTCTCCTCGTCACGCTCTCAATTCCTGCCACCTTTCTCCTTCACTTGAACTGCCGCACCTGATTAGCTGTCTCCTTGTGCTGTCTGCCCTGCTCGTACTGTGCTCTCTGGCTCCACCTTTTATCCCTCTGGAAAAGGGAAAAGGGCTGTCGGGTGTGTTCAATTCTGATCAATTTCCTGCCTTTGCCTGACCCTTGTATTGGGATATGTCAGGTAAACATATCTGGTGTTAGTCTGTTGTCCTTAGTCTTGGGCGAAAGTTTACATGTTGGACGGGGGGGAGAGGGCAGTGGTTTAGTATGTCCTACGTGAGAGTAGGGGAAAAAAGTGTCAATGGTAGGGGGATACCGCGTCTCACCCGTTGGTGTCCCACTCCCGGAGGACCCCCACACAGGTGATCCTCCCTCACTGGTTCACACTCAGGAACTGTATCCAATAGCGATGGCCATATCCTGGCCATCTGGATGACAGATCCCCGGGCACTAGCTAGGGAGACACCTTCAGGTTTCTCGCACTACTGAGAAAGCAAAATGAAGGATTTGTCTGTGTCAGGAAGTCTGTAACTAATAATCTGTCCTTGTGTCCAAAACCTCCTATCCTGGCCCTTACACTATAAGCAAAATAACAAAGGGTGCAGGTAAATGCCTTTGACTTGATGGCAAACATGTTCAAAACCAAAAGTCATAACTCCAACAAAAATTTTTTCCAAGGTAAAAGACCCTTGAATCCAGAGGATGTTTCCCCTTCTCCATGATTCTTCAAATAGTATTGCAAAAGTGCCCCTTTAAGTTGATTTGGCCTTGCAGAGTTCTTGTTTAAGCAATAAAGGTCTGTACAAGTCTCTCTGTGAAACTTCATGTAGCTTTGTAGATTGCCAGGAATCCTGGTTCAATTTCAATTGCCTGGTATATTTGCCTGCCAGGACTTCTTTTATAGGTTTGCAGATTACCTGTTATACTCTCCTGCCAGGAATCTGTACACAAATTCAAATGCATTGTATACCGCCTGCCAGGACTTCTTATAGGCTACTCAGTTCTTTAGTTATATCAAAATAGCATATACCGTGATGTGCTTGGTATAGCTATCTTTAGCAATGCGTGTTTAAACCTCTCATCCACATTGGCATCTCATGCATCTGTATTAGGTTGGGGTTTGCCGTTAGACTTATCTTGACAGCATTCAAACAATCTTCTTATTGGATATTGATTTTGTAAACTTTGGGCTTTGCCCACATTAGCAATTTCATACTATTCAAATAATCAGCGTTCTTGCGCTTATCGGAATGCCCGAGGGTCCCCAGCTGCTCTGGGCAGACATCAACAGTGTTTTCCAGCATTTCCCATACTCTTCACACATCTGCGGGATGGCTCGTTCATCCGCTTTCCATTGGGAAGCATGCAGACGTTCTCCCAGCATCTTATGCGGCTCTGCAGTGACCCAACGGCTTCCCTTTTCATTTGGGAGTGAAGAGTACTGCCTCAGCAAGCGGTCCGACCTCCAGGAGCTCCAGCACAGCCCCTCTCGTCTCCACAACCTTCTTGGCTCACACGTGCTTTCTCTTCCTCTTTTCCGTGGCTATCTCCATGTTCTTGAGTCCCGACATGGGCCTTAACAACTTCGCCTGCACTGCTCACTTCCATAGTGCATTTTTCGATCTTTAAATGTCCCACGCACTGAAGGTATGGCAAAACAACTAGTATGCATGTGATACTTCGAGTTCAGGTCAATTTGCACAATCTCCTTACTCCTCTTCCTCGTCTCAGTACCCAAGTGATTATGGGAGTTGGGAGTCCATGGATGACATTGGATTCCCAGCTCTTATCTGGTTTTCCACTGGGATTTCACATAAGAGCATTTCAGAAAAGGGTGCTGTGTATGTGCTGTAGGTGTTTGAGCCAAAGGTGGGGCCCTGAGCAGAATGACAATATACCATCAAAAATGCAGGTATTAGGGGCTCTTCCTCATGGGAAAGGGGGGAATACCATGTCTTCTCCAATGGAGTCAAAACATCTCCACGGTAGCCATCTCCTCCCATGTGATCTCCCTCAAATAACTACCTCAAGGGTCAGGACCAAGTAGCAGCTCCCATCCCCTGGCCACATGGGAGGAGGTTACTGCCGGGGAATTTGTGATGACTCCAATGGATTCATTGCAGATGCATTTAAAAATTATGGTGGAAAGCATGACTCCATAAAACACAATGAAGAGGTCGGACCAAAAAGAATGAATGAGGGGAAAAAGACTCCCCTCATTCAGGAATACAAGAAAAAAGTCCAGAAGTCCAACAAAAAGTGCTGTGGGTCTGACAGGTAGAGGGGATTTTGCATAAAAATGATAAGTCTCCCTAACACTGGGCACAACTAACTCAAAGGTTCTTACAATGGTAACTACAAGTATTATTGGGCACCGCCAACGTGAATATCTTTATACGTCGGCAAATACTTAATTACCCGGCATGAGTATCCTTACAATGGCAAATGCTAGCATTATGCGGCATAGCAAACCTGAGTGTTCTCACAGTGATAAATACTGACATTACTTCTTACAGTGGCAAATACTGTCTTACTGAATTACGACAACATGAATGTGTTCTCACAGTTGCAAATACTGGCATTATTGGACACAGCCAACATGAATGCCCCCACAATGACAATACTGGCATTATTGGACACAGTGAACATGACAGTGTTCCCATAGTGGCAAATACTAAAATGCTTTTTAAAGGGCCCTATTGCTAGAACCAGGCGCTACCTACATAAGTGTATTTCCGGTAGCAAATACTGCCATTACTGGGCACACACAGTCACCATGAGCTTCTTACGACAGTACTGGAATATGTTGGCACAGCTAACACTAAAATATTTCATTATAATGGCAAAATACAGGCATATGTAGTAGGCACGGGCTTCTTGAAGTGTTGTACAGGGAATATGCTGGCATACATTGTGGGCAAAGGAATCATGAAAATTCATCAATAAATGCTCCTGTGCACTGTTGATGACCTGGCATCTATCAGTCTTTTTCATGTTACCTTGGATAGCTGAGAATTGTGTGGCTTTTTACTACGTTTTTCACAAAAGTCGCCATGTTAACCTATTATCTTTATGGAATTCTCAGGGGGACAGGCCCACAACCTCTTTCCCTCTGGGTTGGTTGTGGCTCCCTTGCTTATTCTTGGTCGATTACCATCTTCAGTGGGAAATATTTATGCAACACCAGTCATCATTGCTTAGGAAACTGCTTAGAAACCTGTAGATATGTAACAGTACACACCCATTCGATCTAAAAGACTGAAAGAAAATATAGTAAACAATATATATAAAACATTGCTCCTCTTAAAGAAAAGTAAGTAAATCAATGTGACTTTTTTAATCGTTTTGCAATACAAAACCCAACCACAAAATGTTACATATGAACAATATAAATACCAAATGAAAAACCTTAAAGAGCCCCCACAACAGTCAAATAAATCTATATACGTGATATTAGAATCTAAAAAAAACGGACCTTAAGATAATGTTCTCCTCCAAAACTCCTTCACAGAAGGTGAGTTTCATCATAGGTGGAAACATGAGCCTCCATTTCATTAGTAGAATCTTGTTTTTAAAATATCCAAGGCTAGTAAAATAAATCACCCTTTAATTAAAGGAACAAGTTTCATATTATTTGCATGTTCAAAGCCTCTGAACCACATCAGCTGATGCATGAAGAGATGCATTTGACCAATCAACTTCAGGCCATGTTCAGATGATAACCTTTGAATCTCTGGAGACCCTGATTGGAAGCTGGCAAAAGACATAACATACTGGACATGTCGGGGCGTGGCTTGGCGGCCATGCAATAGAGAAGCAACTCCTCGGAGCTCCCGCATGATCCGACAAGCTGACGTGTTTAGCTGCCCATATATAGGACAGAAACGCATAATAAGAGGACAAAAGGGTGTATGAGGTCCTGGAGCCCAGTTTGAGCAAAGCCCAGATGAAACCGGAGAGCAGAGAGGATGGGAGAGAGCCCGAGATGAGAGCCGCACCAACTCTCAAGCTGGCAGACGAGGCTCGCCTCTCCAACTGCTGAGCTCTCACTGCGGGGAAACAGTGTTGCAAGGAAGAGGAGAGGCACGAGACACTCAACAGCAGCGCAAGGCGGGCACCGGCAGAAAGATCAGACACCCGGTGGGTGGCCCCCTGGATGCCACGTGGTGGACAGCGTTGACCAGACTCAAACAGAAGGAGGAGCAGTGCGGACAAGAGCTGCGGAACATGGAGACCGAGAGCGGAGCAGAAGGACCGCTATAACGGACATCGGACGAACGAGAGGAAGGCACTGAGTGGGGCCCTACCCTGTGGCTCAGCGAGGCAAGTGTGCTGGGTGTGCACTGGGCACCGCGCTGTGACTAGGAAGGGGCCGCGACCCAAGAACACACGGGGCTCAAGGGAACCTCCCTGAAGCCTGCCTGCCATACGCCTCTCGCGTGACTCCAAAGCCCATGGAGGCAGCCAAAAGGACGGGGAGCTGGAAGAAGGCCCTAAACAGCACCAGGAGAGCGTGACCCACCAAGGACTAACAAACACACAGGAAGAAACTGGGAAGGCTGGTGGGGGTCCCCCTCCTTAGCTACCGGCAATCATACGCTCACGGGACCCACAGAACTTTGGAGGGAGCAGGAGTGCCTGAACAAAATCACGGAAGAACCCAAGAGATGGACACCGTAGCTTAGACAGCAGGTAGGAGGGCACACTGGTTAACGGCAGCCGCCGAGAAGCGCGAGGAACCCGGCCTCCGACAAGCGCAAAGGACCCATAACACTACGGCTATTGGCTAGGAAGAGGCCCTTGGCCTGACCCGACAGAGGCACCAGAGGGTCCTGACAATTGGTGGGCGAATCGGTGATCGCTGGCCCCCTCGCATCAAGACGGCTGCCGCACGAGGGGCGCCGAGCTGAGAACACTAGGTCCACCCTACAACAGAGCCCTGGGTGGGGGAGAGTACAGCTCATTGGACATAAGACCACGTTCGCCCGCCACTGCGGTGGACAAGGAATACCAGCACCGAGTTAACCCAGAACACGTGGGGGAATCACAGCCCACGGGCACATAGCACTACAACCATATGCTGCAGTAAAGGGGCACTGGCCCTAATAGGCTTGGACATAAGAGACACTGAAGTAGGGCAAGCACGGACAACATAGATGTAAACGGTGGCAGCCCTGAAACACCACGCAAATAACAGGAGAGAGTTGCAGCCGCACAAGCAGGGGCCGGCACTAGGGGTGTCATGGTATTAGTTTTATGACGGTACAATAACCTTCTTGCCAAATGACGGTATATCATGGTTATCGCGGTATAGCAGGTGGAGTTAACTAATCTTAACAAATATTTTCTAAAAGGTCATAAATTGTCAGATTTATCATCACAAACAAAACCAGGCACCTAGGGTCAGAATTGGGCTTTTCAACATACTTTCCACTGAAATGCCACCCCTTGCTTCCACCAAACACAAACACACGTGTGGAGAGGAGAGGCGGAGGGGAGCCCTGCTGCGACTGGCAAAGCAAACTGAATAGCTTTTCTTAAGTGGTCATTTTGGCTTTTAGCCCCCCCACTGGCTACTGGTGAAGATGAACATGTTGCTATCTTGATAACCTGCATGCCACAGATCAATGGAGTCTGATGGCTTGTGCCCATACACACACACGCACACACGCACTCTCTCTTTACATTACAGCCTTCAGTTTACTTGCGGGCCAAAAGGTGTTCAGTAATCACGGACATGTTACACTTTGGCATGGCAGCAGAGAATACCCACAGAGATGAGTACATTTCGCACTGTGACTTGTTATATGTAAATTCAATGATGGAACCAGGGAAATCCCCCATTGTCATATGTTTAGAAAACATTATCCATTATAAATATATAAACCCCAAACCGCCAACCCAAAGTAAACACTTTTCCTTCTTGGCACTGTATTTATTCTTCCTATTGCTAACATATTGATTTTGTGTCAGGCACGTGTGGTTTATGGAATGGCATTAAAAACTGCTCCAACTGAAACTACTTGGCAGACGGCACATCCAACAGTGCAAGACCAAGACTGCGCAGCACTTACTTACTGCAGCCTTTCCAAATCAGATTGAAAAGCACACTTAACGGTATGAACGGTATACCGGTATAAACAATGTGACGGTTATTATTGTTCAATTAAGTGGTTCACGGTATCTTTAACGGTATACCGTAATACCGTTACATCCCTAGCCGGCACGGGACTTATGACCTGCAGCATAATTAAGCTCTACATGTGAGACGATATACTCTAACAAACATTACCTCACATGCCGCCCACCGACATAGAAAACAGCGAACACCCACCGCAAGAGGGATCGCGACCCGGATAACCAAGGACACAGACAAAATAAACTGGGTGGACACAGTGCAGCCCAGACACAACTGAGAGACGGGCTGGGCACGGAAAGCAACAGAGTGCAGTGCCTGGCATATACACAAAGCAGCAAGGGGGTGCACCACACCTCGCAAAGCGCCAGTGTACACTGAATCGTTCACAATCAGCGGAACGTGGTGCTACCTCATTGCACACAGGGTCCCCTCGCAGCAGAAGGGGGGGCGCATCCCCGAACTGGCACAGATAGGCCCTTCACAGGGAAGAAGAGAACAAGACTCGACAGCAGAATGGCAGCAGCAGAGGCAACACAGTGTGTGGGGGACCCAGCAGCCACAGACAATCAGCAATTGGCAAATGGCCAGTGGCTTACGCCTGTGGATGAGCAGGACCACCACTGCATAGCAAGACAAACCATATTACGTGGAGGCCACAATCCACCGGCACACAATCGCGCAACCATTAACAGCGAAAGGGAGGGCCTGGACTCAAATAGGCACAGTCAAGGAAACACGAATACCTCTATTAAAGACTTACATAAGAGGAGGCCCAGCCTACTCAACTTGAGCACAACAACACTTACTGTAAGGGGAGCCTGGACCAGGGACAGCCAAGAAAAGGGCTGAAAAGGCCCACAGCATCGACCACAGGTGCCATGTCATAGCTACCCTCCACGAACAGGGCCCTGACCGGACCTGGGGAACAGGAACACAGCGAAACAAGGAGAGGCAAGGTGACAGGAGCTGCAACCAGAGAAGACCGGAGCGCCACGGTGACCCCACGTCATTGGGGGCTAAATCAGTAGACGGAAAGCTGCGCCTGGACACCGAACAGACACATAGCGGTGGCAGAGAAGAAGAGAGACTGGGGCCCCAACGCAAACGACAAAGCGCCACTACTACAAACATGTCGGAGAAGCAAAAAGGAGGGAAGGGAAAACAAACAAATATGGAGGCGTTCGTCTGGAAGAATAAAATGCCCCAGACGGAGACGCCAGAAGCAGGTTCCAGCACAGTGGACACCACACAGGCTGAGAAGGGAAAGGCTGCATACTCGAGGCCATCACGGCGCTGAAAATGTCACTTGAATACAAGATGGATGTGGTGATGGTAGACGTGGGACTCCTAAGGCAAGATGTTAGGAACCTGTCAGAGAGGATCAACACCGCAGAACAGCAAGTGCAGAGTAACACAGTGAACATAACTACCACCCAAAGCCAAATGACGGCGGCACTAGACCGCATACGTACCCTGGAGCAAAGGGCTGAGGACGCAGAAGGAAGAGCCAGGCGCAACAATGTGCGTATATTTGGGCTGCTGGAGGGCGAAGAAGCAGAGACCCCACGGGGTACATAGAGAACCTACAGCTCCAGGAGGTGGGGGCAGGGAACTTATCCCAAGGCTTTGTGGTGGAGAGAGCGCACAGAGCCCTATCCAGGAAACCCTGCCCAGGAGCACCCCCAAGACCCATGATAGCGAAGATTATGAACTTCAAAGACAGGGAAAAGATCTTGATATTCCTGAGAGAGGGTGGGGCATTATCAAGAAATGCTGCCAGAATAACTATCTATCCAGATTTTACGACGCAAGTGCAAAGGCGTAGAGCGCAATTTTGTCCGACGAGGGAACGCCTCTGGGTTGCCAAGGTGCGATTCATGCTGCTTTACCTGGCCAAATTGAAATTGTTTCTAAATGGTAGATCACGCATCTTCGAGACTACGACAGAGGCCCAGGAGTGGATGGACCAGCAGGGGATCCCACAACTGAGGGACAGGGATGAGCGGAATAATGGGGACAAGCCCCGATGAAACAAGAAGAAACGAAACGTACAGATAAGTTACAGAATAGAGACTTGAACCAGCATTTTGAAAAGCGGGAGCCCGCAGTCTCCGAGAGCAGGCCGCCAAGACCCAGAGACAGGACCCCGCAGAATGACAGACCTTGTGATGCCAGTTTCAAGGTACCATGCCGTAACGAGTGACCCCACAAAATGGGGGGAGGCACCTGGAAAGCGGCAGAGCCCGAGCATGGGGAGGGTGGCTGGGCTTTTTTTTAGGTTTTTTTTTTAGGTTTAGGTTAGGTTTTTAGTTGTAGGGTTAAGTTTGTTAGGGGAAGGCACGAGTGGAGGAAGAAGCATTAAACTACAAGGACACGGCAGTGGCAATAAGGGAGGGCAATCAGAGCTGCGTCCAGATGCAGAGATCCAGAGTGGTACACCAGGGATGAGGGCCTGCATAGAACAAATGCAGGAGGAGTCTAACAGGGTGCAGAGGGGCCAACACCACCCCAACGGACCGGGAACAGTGAGGGCGGGCCCGGCAGTACCAAACACCAGTAGAAGAACAACATACAGGCCCATGGGAACGGGCGGGCTGCCGGACTCAGCAAACAAATGGGCCAGGAAGTATTAAAGGTAGTCACATGGAATGTCAGGGGACTAAATGCCTTTGTCAAGAGGCTAAGGGTCTACGTCTGGTTGAATAGGGCAGAGGTTCACATCGCAATGCTGCAGGAGACACACCAGACAGCTGAAAAGCAAACCAAGGTAGCCAAGAAGCGGGGAGGCCAAATGTATAGCTCAACATATTTCAACTACGCCAGGGGAGTGTTGACGTGGATTGCCCCAGGGACCCCGTTCCAACTCATAAAACAGGAAAGGGATGTGGAAGGCAGAGTACTGATCGTCTAGGGAATGCTGGAGAACCGGGAGGTGTGCCTAGTAAATACGTATGCCCCCAACCAATCTAACAGAGTTTGTCAGGACACTTACACCCCGGCTAGCCCCATATAGGGAAGCGTTGATCATCTGGGCCGGCAACTTCAACTGTACATTGGACCCTGGACTGGATAGATTGGATACCAAGCACAAGAAGCCAGCGCCGCCGGCCAGAGTGCTACGGAAGATACTGGGCCAGCTCGAACTGGAAGACGTCTGGAGGAAGGTGCACATAGGCATGAGGGGATACACACACTATAGCGCCCTACATGTGGCATTCGCTCGATTTGACTATCTGTTCACGGTCAATGAGACACTGGGGGAATTCACTGGGGTACACATTCACGCAAAAACATTATCTGACCATGCCCTGCTAGTTGCAGCATAGGCATACACATATAGGAGGGGCCCCATACCCACATGGCGAATGAGGCAGAGGCACTGATGGATGGGGACTTCCAGGAGCATATCCAGTGCAGAATAGATGACTATTTTGACCACAATGCAGGGATTGTGGACAGCATGGGAATGGTCTGGGAAGCCCATAAGGTGGTGGTTAGGGGAGCAGCAATAGGGAAGAATGGAGGACTCAGGGGAAGTATTCTGAACTGGACGAAGTAGAAAGGGAGGTTGAACGGGCCGAAGCACGAGAGAGCAAGATGGGAGATGAATCAGGAGATCTCACTACACTAAGGCTGCAGTGTATAGCAACCTGGGAGAGACTGGGGAAGCTGGATTGTGGGAAGTATATACAGAGGCTGCACGCAGAGGGGGATAAGTCCAGCATGCTGTTAGCCTTGCTAACTAAACAGGAGGGTAAGCGGGGACCGATAAATGCAATTAAAGACGAGCAGGGAGAGGAGAACAGGACCCAGGTAGGCATTAACTAGGTCTTCTCGCGATTCTACGAGAAGCTGTACGCCCGGGCCCAGGAGGCAGAGGCGGGAGATATAGCCGATGGTCTGGTGGAGATCAACCTTCCCTAACTAACAGAGGAGCAAGCTCAAATGTTACATGCACCCCTCACAGTGGAGGAACTGACGGCTGTCATAGTTGACCTTCCGACAGGCAAGTCCCCGGGACCCGATGGGTTACCCAGTGAATTCTACAAGAAATACAAGGATAGCCTGGCCCCGAGATTGTTGGAGACACTAGAGGAGGCATACGAGAGAGGACAGCTCTGAAGTCAGAATCTATAATTGTACCCATATTAAAACCAGGGAAACCGCCTCTAGAGTGCAGTTCCTACAGGCCAGTGTCATTGATAAACCAAGATTCCAAAATCCTGACAGCGGCTCTGGCCAGACGACTCAAAAGGGTTATACCCACGCTGGTACACCCGGACCAGATGGGATATGTACCAGGAAGGAATATAACATGGAATCTCTGCAGACTCCACTACATCAAAGACAACACGAATCAGAGAAAGGGGGAATGTGCAGTAGCATCACTGGATGCTATAAAGGCCTTTGACTTGATGAACTGGGACTGGCTCCTGGGAGTGCTCGCCCATGTTGGGATAGGTGAGGGTTTCCTACGTTGGATCAGGCTCCTGTATAAAGATCCAAGGGGTAGGGTGAAAACGGGCAGGCACGTTTCGGAGGAGTGGAACATTACACAGGGTACAAAGCAGGGATGCTGGAACCATTTGCAGCCTTTCTCAGGGCCGAGTACAGCGTCGGAGGTATAGAGATAGATGGGGTAGTGCATCAAATATCAATTTATGCCGATGACATGCTTCTCTATGTCAAGAACCCACAGACACACTTGCCGGACTTGCTCGAAGCCTTGGGAACATTCGGCAGACTGTCCGGAATTACTATCAGTAAGGGAAAAGCGTTGCTGTTCCCTCTGGTGGACCTGAGAGGAGCGACCCTAAACCATTTACCAGACCTAGGCCTCGCATGGACGCCACTCACCTTCAGATATCTAGAAATGGACACCCATCATGACACTAAAGAGGCACACAAGGCTAACACTCAAGTGGCCCTAGACAAAATAGTGAAGGCTATGCAGTTTTGGAGTAAGGTACCGTTGGGGATGGTAGGGAGGGCGGCTCTGTTGAAGATGACGGTCCTAGCCCGTCTCCTGTATTATTTCACCAACATTTCTTACAACATCTCTGGGTCGTTCTTTAAACTGTTACACACTATGGCAAGGGAGTTTCTGTGGGGAGGATGGAGAAACAGGGTATCACTGAGTACACTACAAATGGACTATGAATTGGGGGGCATCAGGCTCCCGGCCTTCGAACGATATTATTTGGAGGGTCAACTCCAATTTGTGGTTCAGTGGATGGGCGAAGACACATCTATAGACTCAATACTTTTTCAGCCAGAGGTGCAGCAATATTACTTGATGGAGCTCCTCTGGATAGACACAGGCTCAGCCAAAACACTCCCCAATATGGTCAAGCTGGGCCTGGCCCTATGGAAAAGAGCGTGGAAACTCCAAAGGATAAGTGACCCCTGCTCCAGGCAAATCCCTCTTGCGGGATTAGTGGATACCCGCATTATGACTCTGGCAACGTATAGAACCCAGTGGGAAGATGAGGGTGCAGCCCAAATTGGGGACTTGTGGCAGGATGGACACTAGGTGGACTTTCAGACTCTGGTCGAAGAGCAGGACATACATAATGGCCAATTCATATTGTACAACAGCATGGTTCGAACGATCAGGAAGAGATGGGAGACCTTATGGGAGGTGGATTATACAGGAGGGGCACTGGATGCATGGTATGACATCTCGGAGGGGGGACACACAGTGTCCAGACTGTATGAACATCCACTGGGCGCCAACAACACGAGAAAATTACAAGCACGATCTAAATGGGAGGAAGAGATCCAGAACCCCTTTAAGGATGAAGAATGGAGCCGGGCCCTCAGATATGCAAACAAAGTCTCCAGAAACACAAGGTTCAGATTGATGTAGCTCTATATCCTACACAGAGAATACCACACACCGAGAAAAAATAATGTCCAACATGGGAAGTAGACAGACCCAGAGCTGCCCGCACTGCGCAGTGGAGCGGGCAGATATGTTGCATATGTTCTGGTCATGCCCACAGATAACGCACTTCTGGGACTTTAACAAGGAAAGAGCGTCAAAGGGGGGAATCCAAATGCAGGCATGGTCAACGGAGTCTTACCTGCTGGGCCTGTTCCCGAGAGGGGGCAAACAGAGGACACACTTGGCAAAAATGAAAGACTTGATGACCATATTGGCAAAACGCTGCATAGCAATGGCGTGGAATACAAGCATGGGACCGTCGATAAAGAGGTGGTGGGCAGACTTACAAAAATGGGCGATAGCCGAAACGTCAGTGTGGACAAGGGCACTGCACAGGGGAGGGGAGGCGACAGAGGGACTAAGGTACTGACATGGAACACCCTCATGCAGGAACTGTTTGGAAGCGAAAAAGGAGACAGCACAGGCAATCCTAAAGGCCCGGAGGAGGACTAACAAGACGACGGAGGAAGCTCGGCAAACAAGAGAGAAAAGGAGTCAAGGGGGGGTGGCCTGGTCACAACTGCACCCTGGAGACATATACCAAGTAGCGCATGAACATTGTGGACAGAGGAAGAGGAGGCCTACCCGTGAATCGAGCAGATAAGGACTCCAACTTGAATGGGCCAGTAGAAATGTGATGTGTGTTGTCGTTTAAAGTTGTTATATGTTATGTTTTGTGTTGGAAATGCAATAAAGTTTTTTTTTTAATTTTTTTAAAAAAGAAACATATTGGACATGTCTCGCAGAAGACATTACTTGTTTAGCAGTTTTGAATTCCCTCTTTATTGTATCAATTTGTACTTGAGGAAATGCATATACACAATCTTCGGCATCTAGAACTTATTCCAAAAAAAACAAAAAAATATATCCTTTAAGGAGTGAAACAAGACTCACAAAAAACCTAAATGTTTCAGAAACTGCACAGTCAAGTCCAACTGATCTGTCTCCGATTTATGAATGGACGAGTTCCTTATGGGATTTGGAAGACAAAACAGAAATAGTATCTCCACAAACTCCACAAGTCCCTTTTACTGTCTGCACTAACCAATGGTCTTTCGTAAAGCTTTGCCACTCTTCTAAAAACAATTTATTGTGCCTGCTAATATTAGATTGGAAGAAAGAAAAAAACTTTCAGCATGTACGAGTCATTTGGATCTTCATTATCTGAGCTCTTCCTCTTCCAGATTTGGAGCTGGAATCTCTTCTCGGCAGACAGAAACTGATCACTGCTTGAAATATTCAAAAAGAGCCTCTTCACATTTACAAACTGGGAGGACAGGGAGGTTCGTACTGTGAAAACTCCCCCTGCTTCTTGCAGTCTTGTTAAAAACACCTCTTCCAAAATCTCTTTTCAAGGATTTCTGTACTGCACTTTATTAAAAAAAGTGAATGTACCCGAAAACTCCTGCAACTGGAGTGGCACATCTCACTCCAGCAACCAGGGTGGGAGCACTCTGACTTAAAAATGTCCATGTCTAAAGGAGTCCCCAAATGTAAGAACATGTAATCTGAAACATGCTCAATAGGCCACCAGCTCTTAGATATAAAATGGTGACTGTCTTGCTAGTCAAACGTCCAAGCCATTCCACAGAACCTCTTTATTCTAATGAACATGCAAGACACTGATTCAAATATTGCCAGTGCTTCTCCCTTTTATTCGGACAACAGTGTTTGTGTTTCTTAGAGAACATTCTACCTTCCCTTTCATTAAAACTTCACTCCAAACCCAACTTTGTATTTGTAGAGAGACCAAAAATCGCCCCTCCCCTCCCACATCTGAAACATTCACATTGAAGACAAGAGAACTCAGACTCTCCTGGGCAGATTTTACAGCTTTCTACACAAATATCCACAAGGTTTGCTTTCATCTAAATAAATCAACCTACAAATAAGGAAGACATTTGCTCAGAGGAAGCACAAGGTGAAGCATCCTATACATGATACTTAGTTTTACAGTCCATCATAAAAAACTGTCAAAAGCCTGACTGCCCTGTGTCAAAAATAAACACGTATGCCAATAGGAACCAACCCAGTCTACAATGGCTGCTGGAATCAAGCAGGACATTGAAAGCTTGGTGAAATGAAATTGTATTTACATGGTAAACAACAGAGAACAGGCTGAAAGCAGGAAGCTGGAATGATCAAAAACACCCTGGAGTACTCCACCACCCCACTGCGCTCAAAATCTTTTTAACACAGGACTGCAGTTATCAGCACAAAACGAAATGACCTGCCCAAGCCGGCTTACAAATCTCTGTACTAAGCCGCCAAGAATGAGTCAGCCACTGCATAATCCCCTAACTGGAGGTCTTCCCCGGCAATTATGGACTATAAACAAAATGTGAAATAAGAACGCATACAGCCACCGAGCAGAACACACTCTTGTGGAAAGACAAGTCTCTATGATTGGTGTCGGACATAGTTAATACACCAATTGAAATCTATTTCTTAATGAACACATGGAACTGGAATGTGTTCTGAAGGTGAATTTGATTCCTTGAGAATAATGAGAGTGGTAGGCGCTGATGTTCCGAATTCCAAACAGAATTCTTGAAATTAAGCCTTTAAAATATTTGCAACCAATTCAACACCACAAAGGCATCAATTGTATATATGCCTAAGCTAGGAACCAACCATTTCTACAGATAAGGTCCAACATCTTATTACAAGCAGAGAACCATATATTACAGCAAATATCTTTCTCTGATGACAATAACTGTCAATAGTTTCAGAGAAAAGTAAGTGAATTGTTTTGTTTCAAACTTTATTCAAAGAACTGTTTAGACATTTTGTATCAATGCCAATTTTTGAATCTTCATTGCAGAGTAGAGTATTTTATTATCGAAAATGGTCATTCTTATTTATTTTTCTATAAGGATGCAGTAATTAAACTGCTACTCACTCCACAAGTTTGATTTATATTTTACATCCTAAGCATTTTGTGCAGTACTATTTCTTGGAACCTAAGATTTAGTTTTAATGTTTTCAATATAGTTCAGATTATGCAGTGTTGTATATTTTAATGATTGTATTATTTAAATGTTTAAAGGGAATGTACTTAACAATGGCTTGCAATAGCTTCTTCGCTAGTGCAAAACTGTTACATTTCTCAAAAGCCTGAATCTGAGAGCACCGATGACATCCCATATCCCGAGAAGTGGTTTTTGTTCAGTGACAGTAAGAATTTTAAGCAGAGAACTTGATCTGTTAATATTGCATTGAAAACATGATACGCATAGTCTAAAGGTGTTGTATATGTAGATCATTAGCTTGTGCTATTCTTAAATTACTTTCCTTTGGGTTTGACCTGAGCTCATGCTGCACATACATGGAACAATAAGCAGGCCCGAGGCAGATAATAACATGATGATGGACTCTAATCTTAGTTTCATTTTCTGGTCATAGTATTATTTTCCTCCTTACTAGAGTTTCCCTGTACATGCCTCAGCTTTGTATGCATTGCTGCTCTATGTACACTCTGTATACTAACACTTATGTGTATTAATATTTGCGGGTTAGCTGTTGATTCCAAATATAACGTTAGTCAAGATTCTGATAGGCTTCGACTTATGATTCAACTGGCCAAACATACCAGATTCAGAATGCTCTACTTCTATGGTCTGTGCTGCGCCCATGGCCGATGTTTGTGTATTATTAGATTGCTGTATTAACAACAAAACCTCACAAAAACGTTTCTGTCCTAAAAAGTACATGTTGTGAGACATGGAGTAAATCATGAGAGGCCTGCCGATCGCCCTTCATATATTGCTAGCAACACTCTAAACAAAAACCCTTGTTGACTCTTTCCATCAGGATTTTTACAGAGTAGTCATGTTGTATGTAATGTAATCAGTGATGTCATCGATGATGCCATTTGTGATGTTATCTTTGATGTCCTGGGTGTTAGTCTTAGCATTGAATGGCGGTGGCGTGAGTTATGGAGTGGCTCAAACTATTTGCTAAATTTGACCTGCTTCCTTTAGCCACTAAAACCACAGACATGCATTACAGCTGGACAAATGGGATCTATCATTGTTATATAGACTTCACTTTTGTCAATCAAATTGTAGAAGATTTGTCACCTGAGCTACATACATAGAGTGTTGCGATTAGTGTTCATGCTACATTCAAGATGAGCTGTAATATTCCTACTTTGATACGTAAAGAGAAAATGAGCAGCAATCCATTGGTAAATCTACAGGGAAACAGACTAATTTGGTCATCTGTCAACATTCACAGTTTTAATAACTTACTAAAGCTTTATGGGTGTCCTGGAGGTGAAATCATGAGGGCCTGTGAATGGGACATGGAACAAATGATGGCTACTTCCTGGCCCCCTATCACCACAGTATCAGTGCCCCACAATTGGTCAAAGCTGGGTTCCTTTCGATATTGGCATTGCAAAGAAGAAACGTGCTTTAAATGCCCAACTTCTCAGGATCAAAAGAAGCTCGATACTCACTGATGTGGAAATAAAAATGTGGGTTTCCGAAGAATAAAATGTATACAAACTTTGGCTACGTGAGTACCAATTTAATGCCTTGAATGCCGGATGGAAATATATCAATGTCCTTATACGAACACATGATACCAATAAATGTTGGCATATGCTCAAGGCCCAAAGAGCAAGTATTGCAACTATAGAAGTAAACAGAATTGCAAAAGCAGATTGGGCTAGATATATAACAGATCGATATTGGGATCAGCTAGAACCCAAACAACATGATATGAGTGTCACTATGACAGGATCAGCGGTATGGACTGCAGTGAATGATGCAGACCTGGTGGATATAATTAGTAAGACCAAATCATCACGTGCAACAGGGTCAGATGGACTGTGTAAAGTGATCCTTAAAAAAGACCCAAGGTTTTGGGCTGACCTAAAGGCATGTTTTATAAATATATATGTGTGACCTGTGAAATTTTGTGGCGCAATTCTATACTGATCCCAGTTTTTAAACAGGGCTCACGGCTCCAGCCAAGGTGTTATCAACTACTGGCCATGTTAGACTGCAGTGCTGAAGTCTTCGCAAACATTTTGCTCGAACTTCCATCTACTTGGTCGACATCAAATCACCTGTTGGGCAAACATCAGTTTGGCTCTAGAAGGGGTTTCAGCACTTCTCATCCAATTTGGGTTTTACTCACAATAATTTCAGAAACTTTTTGTTATCCTGAGACATCACTATATCAATGTTTTGTTGACTAGAGCTTGGTGTTTGACAGTGTTAAGCGCCAAATATTATGGGGGAAATTGACAGGATGGGGCATCCCCCCTCCTTACTTTATTTTATCTAACAACTACATAGTGACACTAATGTGAGAGTCAGACTGACTCAGGGGCGTTTATTAACTCAATCTATTGCCACAAACATTGGCCTCAAGCAGGGATGTGTTTTGGCGCCCCTGCTGGACTGTCTGGTCATGGTATATGGCTGACCTAGACGCAGCTCTAGGAATTGTGCACAATCATCCTCCACATTTTGGTGAAGAGAATATTACTTGTTTTACGTATGCCAATGACATTCTCATACTAGATAGGGCTCTTATCGCCTACAGTGCTCTATAAATGCCTTATATGACTACTTGGAGAAGAATGGCCTGAAGATAAACATTGAAAAGACCAAAGTTATGGCTTTCGGAAAAAAGGTATACGGGGCACCAGCGTACAGTTGGTACTTGGGGACGACACGATTGGCCCAAATTGACACAAGTACTTGGGCATTCACGTCAGGTCATCTCCCTCTCTTGTGTACCTAAAGGAAACAATATTGGCGAAGGCTTGGAATAAGTGGCTTGCCATAAGGAAAATTATTGAGAATTGTAGTGGTCGATCTATTGAGGCGTAGCTTATGGCTTATAAAGTCTCAAACTTACCGGGCATAATGGATGCGCTTGAATGGTTCCCTATAATGGCTATAAAATGGTTACCAAGCCTTGAGGCAAACATTCTACGCCCATTGTTGGGCCTTCCAGGATCAATCCTGGTTTAGGCCATTAGATTAGAGCTTGGCCTACAATCATTACACTCATTGGGCCTCATTACAAGTTTGCCGGTCTGGGAACTACGGTACCGGTAAACGTTTCGGTCCCGTGGTTCCTGGACCGGCAAACTACGAGTTGTGCTCACGGGTGCCTTTCGGCAGAGCGGCACCTGCGAGCACAGCATGTCAGATGCACCGGCACCATTCTGAATGGTGCAGGTGCATCCGACCTCCCCATTCCCATTGAGCCCTATGTGGCTCAAATGGGAATGGGGAGCATTCCATTCCGGCGCCCGCGAATGGGCAATTAACGGGGCCGGCAGGGCCATAATGACACAGTAATTGCCCATTCGAGGGTGCCAGAATTTTTCGGAAGTTTGGCGCAGCCTGCCAGTTTTACCGGCAAGGCTACCGCCAAACGTATAATGTGGCCCATTGTGTCTGACAGCAATTTGTACGTTTTGGGCCAATATCAAGTATAGGGGGAGTTAGCATGACTCCCTCCTGTACTGTACAGTGAGCCATGCAAATCGCTATATCCGTAGTGCATGGTACAGGGACTTGGAGTTGGTGGTACAAACACATTGTGATGCCATCTCCATGTCATGCACATTCGAAGCATGAGGTTCCCGTGTTCTTAAGCAAGTTGGGCTCCAAACCTCGAGACTACGATAGAGTGCTTTCTCTTGCAGGATTAGCTAAAAGGCGAAAATATTTAACCTACACCCAGAGTCTGTTGACCCAAGCCCCTAGGCAGTAACTGATTAAGTTGTGCCTGCCTGCTCTAATACGTTTTGTAATGCAGGTGCGATTTGATATTCTCCCGGTTTATGCAAATATTGGAGCCTGGAAGAGCATACAGTTGAATTAACGCACCTGTCGCCTATGCAAACTGGAAGTTGAGACGGCGCACCATATATTAACGCATTGTATAGCATTAGGTCTGTTATATATTAAAGAGTACGCAAATTAAAAGTCATATGACACAGACAAATTCTGGAGCATTCTATATGGGCCTGTGTCCCTTGAAATGAAATCAGATGCTCACTACATATGGCTCAAGGCCAAACTTATGTTGGACATAGAGGGGGATATGAAGCAAAGTAAGAAACCTTGACACAAATCTGCCCCCTGGTCAAACATATAGGAGGATCGTAGTTTTAGAAGTATACATTTTGATATTGCTGATAATTACGGTTTTAGACAATTTTATTATTTTAATGATGTACGATGAAATGTAATATACTCTATTTTATTTAGTTTTTTTCTTTTGAAAAATTACAGTGCAAAAGGTTTTGTAATATAACCATAAGCACTTAAAAAAATACATTTTAAAAAAAATGTTGGTACAGAGAAAATGATGGGCAAAGAATCAGACTAGAATCAGGGACTGCAGGGAAGCAGGCGAGTAAAGCTGCCACACAGAAAATCAGAATGCAAGCATTTTAGGAAAATTAAAAAACACAAAGCAACAGTCAAAGACATGGCAGGTTGCTTCTAACTCAACAAGTACAAGGGTTCAGACAACGCAGGGCACTAAAGAGTAGTTGCCAGCTATGGACAGAAGTGTAGCAATAATCTTATTGAAAAGGGGACAAATCCATCTTGATGCCTCGTACTGTCGATTCTGCAAAATTGCTGGAATGGAAGAGACATTAAAACACCTACTAATTGTGTGTGTTGCTTTGAGGAAGCAAAGGAACACTGTTTTACACAAGTTAACTCAAACACATTACCTGATGCGCTCAGATGATTAATTGTGGAATGAATTATTTGCTACTCCTAAAATTTCAATAAGAATAGCCACTATGAAGTTTTTAAGCTCACTATTGTTCATAGATTGATTATGCATTAATCAAGTTGATTATAGTGTATTTAAAGATAACACATAGTCACTTAAGATTATTTTATTTTGGACTTCTAGATATTATATGCTTAGGTTTTAGTTTGTATGTTGCTTATGCTTTGGACTAAGTTTGTCAAACTATTGTAGGTGCCTTTCCCCGGCTTATTACGTGTGAGAGAAAATAAAATAGCCGACACAACCCTTTGTCGGGGAAAAAGGCAATGAGACCCGGCTGCAAGAGTTCAAAGGATGGTTTATTTCTCCAGCTAGGAAATCACACTTATATTTATATTAATTAAAGTAACTCTAACAAAAAATGCTGAATGGACCCGATTGGCCAGGCAGTGTGGTGCTTTAGGTGTGGGTGGCATCTCTTCCTCCTGGTTGGCTGAGTGGCTGATAAGATGACGGATGTCAAACATCTTGTGCTCCACGCAGGTCAGGGTCCGGTCACTGTGGTCACTACCTAAGCTAATATGTTACACACTAAATAAATTATTTAAAACATTTTATGCTACTTGTCACATTTCTTCATAAGTCACACACAATGATTATTGTCAGTACAATTGGGCCATTTGTTGCTTTAATTGGAGGCCTTGGCCTTATTGTGTATGTAGAAGAATCAGGCTGTGTTTCACATCTTTTCCTAGGTTTGAAACTCATTAGTACAAATAAAAACATATATAGTAGTAAACATGCTTAAGGTTAGTAAGGAGTGTATTGGGTGGGTTTCGCAGCACAGGCGAGGGTTTGGCACTTGAAAGAAATACCTTACAGGGGGTGCAGGGTCAGGATGGCAATAAATTGTTCTAATGGGGTGGGTAGCTTGCACATTTATGAGGACGAATCGAGCAGAAAGTGCTTAGCTCATACTGGTTCACATACCGGTTCTCAGACGAACAGTGATCTCAGAGGAAGAAAACTGTAGCATATTGATTGTTGCAACTTTCTCCAGCTTCAGCGTGAGAATGGAAGCGCAGAGCTTTCCTTCGCAGGGGGAGTGCAAGGGTGGGGGCCAGCCAGCTGCCTGCGCGCCTTGTGTGTGTGTGTGTCTCTGTCCTTGGCTGCTGCGGTGGAAAGGAAGCTGAGCATTGCTGTACTATCGCAGTGAGGCCTGTTTACCCAAGATGGAGTCGAAAGGGGGCACAAAAGATGGATGCCCTGTGTCCTGCTCAGGAGTCCCATCTATGTATCAGTCAACCGTGGTTAACTTTACATAAGGGCAAGGGGCAATCCCACTACCGGAGGCACGTGGTCCAAGCCTTGTACTGAGGAGCGTACGGCGCGAGGGGGCCTGAGGACCCCTCGCTCCCATACACTATTTATATGTTGATTTAATACTTTTTTGTTGTTTCTGTCTCTTCCTGATGTGTTATGATGTGATTTGTAATTTAAAGCATTTTATAGAAATTTGTTTTGAAAGGTTAATGTAATTTAGCCAACCAAAATAAATAAAAAAATAAAAAATAAAAAAGTAGCAATAAAGCAAGAAATAAACAAATAGGAAAGCTTAATACTGCAGTTTGCTGCTAACTCAACAGATTTGTGTAATTGGATAAAAGTAGGAAATGGCAGTAAAGCAAGACACTAGGATTGCAGAGAGAAAGGGAGAGCATTAGCAGAAACAGGCAGAGTCTGTGAGGAAGAAATGCTCACAGTAAACAGAGTGTTTGCAGAAATTCAGAAAGGCAGCAACGATACTGGCCTAAAACTGTATGACTAACAGCAAACAGGACAGGAGCTGAAACAAAGCAGCTACAGCAGGCAGTATTCAGTATCCAACAGCAGAAAACTGGCAGCTGTAGCAGCAGCCTGGAAAAGGCACTGCAAAGCAGCTACAGCAAGCAGGATTCCGAAGCCAAAAAGCAGGATATTCCGAAAAGGTTAAAAACTGTTCATAGAATCACGAAGTATAAACTCCCAGTGAAGGCAGTTGATAGAACAACTGCTACTGCTTAAAGTGAGATCATAAAAAGACCCACATGGTGGAACTGATTGCAGCCTCGGGCAGCTGTGCTCAATCAAGACCACGCCAAGATTCAGTAGACTGCAGCAACAGATTGTAATTAAGGACTCTCCAGATTTTGGCAGCCTAGTCGCCACTAGCTTGTTACAGGTGCATGAAATCAGGTTTTCTCCAGGTTTTAACAGCCCACTGCAAGTGAATTTGTTTATTTGACCATCCCGAGCCCTCTGCTTCTTGGACAGCATACATATACCAGAATGTATTTGCTGAATTAACCCAAAACCTGGAATGGAACATACAATTAGGTTAGTACAAAACTGCTGCAATAAAACAGTTAAATGAATGCAGAGGCATGTTTAACATAACATTGATCATTATGCCATTTACAGAGACTCTGAATATACGTATGCAGCGTTGATTGGAAGCAGGTGAATCCTGACGGAACGGAACTATGAAAACTGTCAAAAGGATTCTCTATGTAGTACATTGTCTCAAAGGATACAGCACAGGAGGCAATGTGATACTTTGTTTGAAACCTGTAACGGGTACATCATGTCACCCCGAAACCGAGAAGACTGAAAGCCAGGCAGCCATTGAAATGGCCTCATGAGCAATAACGCCTTCGGCAACACAAAAGGGCAGATGTCATGAAGCCCAAAGGTGCAGAGAAGATGAGGAAGCAAGATGACTCTGGGTGTCAACAACTTGTCCACCACCTTCATTCTCTGGAAGGAACGTCATGCAAACGCATGTGTGCAAGACTGCCCTTATAAACGGGTGTGACTCGGATGGTGTGACATGGGACTTCTTGAACTACAGGGAGATGCCCAAGCAGTAAAGCAGTTGACAGGTGTGGTGCAGGTGGCTGTACAGCAGATCTAGATTGTAGGCTCAAATGTGCAAGTCATCCAGGTAGGGAAAAACATGAATCTTCTTCTTCCTGAGAGGTGTGGCCACCACAGCCAACAGCTTGTTGAAGATCCTCATGTTGAGGAAAGTGCAGGACCCTGAACTAGAAATGCCTTTCCCCAACCACGAACCTCAGGTAGTTCCAGTACTTCAGATGGATTGGCACATGGAAGTAGGCATCCTGAAGATCCAGTGACACCAGCCAATGCTCCAGTTGAAGGGTCTGATGGATCTGGGCCAAGATGACCATCTTCAATTTGTCTTTTTGTAGTTACAAATTCAGCAGCCAAAATTCAATGATGGGACTGAAGCCTCCATCTTTTTTTGGCCAAAAAAATAAAGGCAGTACCAGCACTTGCCTCTGCGACATGCACCAGCTATGTTGCGCTCTTCAAAAGGAGTTATTGAATGTTCTCCAGCAGTAGGGAGCCTTGAGGAGGGGAAGGACATGCATGTCAGTGGTTTTGGGTGAACAGGAGACAATAGTCATAGGATGGGATGTGCTGCCACTCCCTGACGTTTAGAGGAACAAGTTACTTTCTTACCTGGTAACGTTCTTTCGATGGGATGGTCCGATGACGTATTCCATATCTATGAAAGGTAATGTCCACAGCTGTGCTGCTTCGGAAAATCTTTGGCGTCTGCGTCCTGCGTCGATGACGTCGATGCGCCGTCCCAGAGGACCTCCTCCGACGTCACCCGATTTGATAAGTAGGACGCACAACGCCCATAGCCTCAGTTATAGTTTTTTCCCAGAACGTGTGCCACCAGTTTTCTGCCAGTCAGACACACAAAGCCTTGCGGAACGCAAGCTGCAATCGCAAAAGAAATTCAGCAGCGGGGAAGGCAGGGAGGGAGCGATATGGAATACGTCGTCGGACCATCCCATCGAAAGAACGTTACCAGGTAAGAAAGTAACTTGTTCTTCGAGGGGATTGGGTCCTCCGACGTATTCCATATCTATGACAGACTCCCAAAGCAGTACCAAGCAAGGAGGTGGGAAAGAATTTAGAATACAAATTTAACATGCCCAATTAAATATCAGAATAGAGAACTGCCTTGCCAAAGGCCAGATCTTGCCCCCTGATGGAATCAAGGAAATAGTGACGTACAAAAGTATGTACTGAAGCCCAGGTGGCTGCATTACAGATGTGACGAATAGGAACTCCCCTTTGCAGGGCAGTAGACGCAGCCACTCCTCTTGTAGAATGGGCCCGCAAGCCAGCCGGAGGGTCCTTACCCGCCAAGCGCTAACACTCGGAGATAGCTAAAATAATCCAACAAGACAAAGTCTGTTTCGTCACAGCTTGTCCCAAACGCTTTCCGGCGTAACCAATGAAAAGTTGATCGTCCACTCTGACCCGGGACATGCGCGAGATATAAAAACTCAACGCTCTCCTAGGATCAAGCCTATGGAGCCTCTCCTCTTCCTTACCAGGATGTGGAGGAGGATAGAACGCCGGAAGAACAACCTTCTGGCTCAAATGAAATTCCGAAACCACCTTCGGAAGTAAAGAAGGACAAACTCTAAGGACAACCCTGTCCTTGTGAAATACAGTGAAGGGTGGCTTAACTGAAAGTGCCTGTAACTCACTCACTCTGCGAGCGGAAGTAACCGCAACTAAAAACACAGTTTTCAGAGTTAACAGCCTCAAAGGGCAAGAATGTAAAGGCTCAAACGGAGCACCCATAAGGAACTTAAGAACAAGGTTCAAATCCCCACCTGGCACCTAAAAAGGTGACGGAGAGAACACATTAGTGAGCCCTTCCAAAAGCTGTGAAATTAAAGGAATCTTAAAATAGGAACACTCTTCAGACGAGCGCTTAAATATGGACAGTGCCGCCAGGTAACCTTTGATGGTCCCCACTTGCAAGCCCCTGTGGGCCAAAGAAAGCAAAAAAGACAAAACCATAGGAATGTCGCATTCAAAAGGATCCACATTGTGGACTCTGCACCCGTCGCAGAACTTTCTCCAACGGCAACGGTACAGAGACTTAGTTGCCGGCCGCCTGGCCGAGAGCAACACCTCCATCACGTCTTCAGGGAGGTCCCAATCCTTATACATCAACCTTTCAGAAGCCAAGCGTGAAGATTGAGGGATCTGACCTCTGGATGGAGAACCTGACCCCCTCCCGTGAGAGCAGATCGTCTCGGTAGGGAAGACGACGTGGAGGGCAGATGGACAAGTCTAGAAGGTCCGGGTACCACGTCCTCCGGGCCCACGCCGGAGCAATGAGGATCATCCGGGAACCGAACCTCCGTAACCTCCGCAACACTTGCGGGATGACGGGGACTGGAGGAAACGCATACAGCAGTGGGAATGACCACTCCACCAGGAACGCGTCTCCTAAGGCTCCTTTTGGAGGAAATTCCCGCGAGCAAAACCTTTCGCACTTCCGGTTGACACTGGAGGCGAAGAGATCCACTTGAGGGGTCCCCCAAAGGGCGAAGAACTCCAGGAGAATCTCCTGAGCCAGCTCCCACTCGTGAGAGATCATGCTCTGCCTGCTCAGAGCATCCGCTGTCTCGTTGTCGTCTCCGGCCAGATGAACTGCTGAGATCGAAACTTCCTGCTGGATGGCCCAGAACTCGAGCTGCATCGCCTCCCTGCACAGCGGAAGTGACCCTGCCCCCCCCTTTTTGTTGAGGTAGTGCATGGCCACTGTGTTGTCCGTCAGAATCAGGACACTCTTCCCGCGCACAGTCGGCAGAAAAGCCTTCAGGGCTAGCCTGACGCCCCTCAGCTCCAACAGATTGATATGGAGCCTGGACTCCGACGGAGACCAACGACCGCTGACTGTCAGCTCGTTGGCATGAGCTCCCCATCCCGTGAGGGATGCGTCCGTCACGATCGTCATCTCCGGCCAGGGCAGCCAAAATGGGGCACCCTTCATCAGGTTGCCCTCGACGGCCCACCACAGAAGGTCCCCGGCTGCCGAGGGTGGCACTAGAACAGGGTCCGACAGCCTGCGGGAGGACAGACCACTGGAGCTTGAGTGCCCACTGCAAAGATCTCATCCGCAGATGAGCCTCTGGCACCAGAAGAATGCAGGATGCCATGAGGCCGAGCAGTCTCAAGAACTCGGACGCTGGGAGAGTCTGGGCAAACTGAAACTTGTGCACCATCTGCTGAATGTGAAGAGCCCTCACCTGAGGGGGAAAACACTGCCCCAGGGACGTGTCGAGCACTGCTCCGATGTACTGGAGCCGCTGCGTTGGTGTCAAATGGGACTTCTTTAACTTGAGGGAGAAGCCCAGCCTGTGAATGGAGTGGCAGGTGACGGACAGATGATCCAGGACTTGCTTGGGAGAGCTCCCAATGATCAACCAATCGTCCAGGTAGGGGTAGACGTGAATCCCCCCTTTCCTGAGATGCGCTGCCACCACCACCATGAGTTTGGTGAAAACCCTCGGGGCGGAGGTCAATCTAAACGGCAGGACCCGAAACTGAAAGTGCGAGTCGTCAACCACGAACCTCAGGTACTTCTTGTGCTTGGGATGGATCAGCACATGGAAGTAAGCATCCTTGAGGTCGAGAGACACCAACCAGTCCTGAAGTTGAAGGGCCTGGAGGACTTGAGAAAGAGTCACCATCTTGAACTTGTCCTTCCTGAGGAGTTTGTTCAAACCGCTCAAGTCCATGATGGGTCTCAATCCCCCGTCTTTCTTGGAAATCAAAAAATAAGGGGAATACCATCCCTTGTTCCTCTCCGCTACAGGCACCAGTTCTATGGCGCCTTTCGTCAGCAGGGCTTGAATTTCCTGCGCAAGGAGCGGATCCAGACTCTTCAAAGAGAGGTTCCCTGGTGGATTGTCGTGAGGCCTCTGCCGAAAAGGAAGACAGTAGCCGTGGGTTATGATCTCCAGAACCCACACATCCGAAGTAATGGCTTGTCACTCTACAAGATGCTGCGCCATCCTTCCCCCAACCGGCGAACCTAGGGACCTGGCCTCATGACTGAGTGGTAGCGGCTGCGGCGTTGCCTGAGGGCAAAGAGGCAACTGCCCGAGCGGCCTTGGCACCTCGAGTACTTTTGTTTCCACCTCTGGCACTCTTACGATGGCCTCTTTGACTGCCAGCTCCTCTCGCTTTACTGAAGGACGAGTAATAGCGAAAGGAACCTCCCCTCCATTGCTGTCCCCTAGGACGAAAAGGCGGAGGATGGCGAACTGCAGCGCCCAACGTCTTCGCTGCAGCTTTGGAGGTCTGCAACCTCTCAAGGCTCTCATCAGCCTTGCTGCCAAAAAGGTGTTCACCGTCAAAGGGCATGTTGAGGAGCCGGGACTGCACCTCAGGAGCGAACCCAGACTTCCTCAACCACGCAAACCTGCGCATTACGGTGCTCGCCGCCATGGACCGGCTGACACAATTCGCCGAGTCCAAACTCGACTGAACGGCCTCACACATGGCATCCTTGCCATCCTGAACCATAGCAAGGAAACCATCCCGTTCGTCCCCTTCGGGAATATGGTCAGCCGTTAATGCAACACAGTTCCACAGAGTGTGTGTGAAACAAGACAAGGCACATACGGAGTTGGCCGCCTGAAGCGCCATACCCCCAGAAGAAAACACTTTCTTCGCCCAGCCGTCAAAACGTTTGTCGTCCCTATCCGGAGGGATGGTAGGATACAACGCCTGCTTTGCCGGGGCCGTAGCCGCCTGCACCACCAAACTCTCTGGGGTGGGGTGCCTAGACAAGTAGCAGGGGTCGCTATTGGCTGGACAGTATTTTCGCGACAAAGACTTGCCTACTGCCGGGAGACTCTCCGGAGCAGTCCAAGCCGCCACCACCCTTCTCTGCAAAGCCATATGAAAAGGCAAAACCGGGTCAGTGGGTGGACCGAGATCAAGGATGTCCATGAGATCATCCTGAACGAACTCCCCTGGGGGAGCTGACCAACCCAAGTACTCGGTAACCCGAGACATAAGGCGCCGATATGACGAATCGGCATGAGTGCCAGGCTCCGGCCGACAAAACTCCACCTCCGGAGAGGTGTCCAATCCACTGGCATCATGCAGTGACTGCCTCAGGTCATCAAACTGACTATGGCCCGGGAGAAGTTCATCCGGAACCGTAACCGGAACCAGACCGCCATCAGAGCCTTCATCACCCTCTGAAATGTACTGCAGGCGGGGAGAGGAAGTCCTCTGCAGACCAAAGCAGTGCCGGACCTTAGCCATAGCCTTTTTAGGGGCAAACCCCGTGCCACGAGGCCCCTCCGACACCACCGCCTCGAAAGGCGTTGAGGGCGCCGAGCGAGTCGGCGCCAGCGTCGACAGAAAAGGCGTTGACGTCGAGCGAATCGGCGTCGACGTCAGCTGCAACGCCTCCAGCATCGGCGGCGTCTACACATTCCTCGAAGCCGGCGCTCCGAGCGTATCTCTCGACAGCCTGGGTGCCGACGGCGTCGACGACCCCCTCGAAGACGGAACCTCGAGAGTAATCATCGACGACCTCGGCGCCACAGGCGTCGACGTCTTCTTCGAAGAGGGCACAGGATCACACGGTCTCGAGCGCGTCGAGGTCCGGGACCTGGAATGGGCATGGCGAGAACGGCTACCCTTGTCCGAGCGGGACCTCTCCCGCGAGCCATGCCGACCACCCGAGCCCAAAGGCGTACGGGCGGTGTCTCTCGACCGGTGCCGACCGACCCCACTCGGAGGCGCAGACGGACCGGTGCCTTGCGATTCCAGAATCGCCAACATCTGCTTCCCGAAGGAAGCCCATTCCTCCGGTGTCGCTTGCATGGAGGGATAAGCGACCCGCTGACGGGCGGAGTCCTCGGAAGAGGACGGGGAAGGCGACCTATGCCGGCGCTTCCTGGAATGCCTAGAAGAGGCGGAGGAGTGGCGAGACCGACTCCTGGAAGGAGACCCACCGGACTTCCGACGACGACGCGGAGAGTCACCCTTCGAGTCATCGGTCGAAAGCCCCGCAGACCTCGACTTCCGTGGCTTAGACACCCGACCTACCGACAGTTTCTTCTTGCGTTCACGCAAGGCCTTCGCAGTGAGCCACTGGCAGTCGACACAGTCGTCCGTATCGTGGGCCTCCCCGAGGCACCAGAGGCAGGAGTTGTGCGAGTCCCCGCAGTTCTTGAAGCCTGGACGCGGGGTAGAAGATGAGAAAGACATTGCCACAAACAAACCGAACAGGTTCAACGAACTGAGAAAGAAAACAGTAACTCCAACGAGTCGAGGCGTACCGAGATTCACGAAGCGAACATGTTCGCGGAAAAAATGGAACAGAGGCTATGGGTGTCGTGTGTCCTACTTATCACATCGGGTGACGTCAGCCGTCGTAGGAGGTCCTCGGGGACGGCGCATCGACGTCATCGACGCAGGACGCAGATGCCAAAGATTTTCCAAAGCAGCCCAGCTGTGGACATTACCCGTCATAGATATGGAATACGTCGGAGGACCCAATCCCCTCGAAACAACCTTTCCTTCTCCAGAGTGGAATGGGTTAAGTCTGATTCAGAGGTGTTTTGTACTAGTGGTTACAGGGGTAGATGGAAGTGTGTTTATGTATCAGGGCTTCTTCAGGGTATGTGCATTAAGATAGTGAACATCTTTGGCCCGATATCAAAGATCCTGATTTTTTTCTGACAGTTTTGACCTAATGTCAAAGTTTTATGGATACCTATCTTTTCTGGGTGTGTGCCTTTAATAACATCCTTGACGTTACCCTAGACCGATCTTCCCATGTACATTGTCACAGGCGTCACAGGAGATTATTCAGTTTCTGTGACTTTCCCAAATCACTGCTGTTCTTTTGTATATCATCAAAGTTAAACTACCGCGCCCAAGCTGTTGCAGCTCTTTTTGATGCCGAAAAAACATTACATTCTGTTTCATGGGGCTATTTATTTTCAGTCTCAAGGAGAATGATATTTCAGGGAGATATCTGGCCCTTCTGCCTCCTTTCACTTCTTATATTGATAAAGTTCTGGAAAACTGCAAGTTCAATCCTATGCAAGGTACGGTTCTTCTGGCTTGTGACAGGGTTTTCAAATTGCTCGGAGTCAATAAGCCATCCGCTCTGGAGATGACTCTGAGGTGCAGAGACTCGACACCCAACTTGTGATACAGCCATCTGATCAACTTTGGGCCACTTGGGCATATGCAATTTCAGGGTTTTGTATCCTGAGTGTTCATTTGTTACCCATCATGTGTTCACTGAGAAGACTGATGACAGCCAAATGGATTTCCTTCAATTTTATCAGATGTGTAGTGACATTAGGAAAGGTTACTCACTGTAGTGACTACTGTTTTGCTATGTCCCCTTTCCTAAATACTTATGGGAGTTCCTTCCTAACGGGGAGGGGCTCAGAGTCTTAGCAAACACAGGATGCTTCCCATTTAGATTTTAGAGACTGTAGGGATGGCCCACATGCGCACAGTGTAACCACACCCCCACATCATGCCACATCATGCACTCCTTCCCCTAGGTGCCTTGAACTGCCAAGAGGACAAGGAGGACCTACCTACATAGTCGCAGGGTGATGGAGGGAGGGCGTATGGAGGAAAGGGGATAAAGGGCTAGAAGTACAGTAGTCACTACGGTGAGTGACTTTTCTTTACTCCTACATCCCGTCCCATTTCCTCCAAACTTATGGGAGAGTAGCAAGCACTACTGTTTACCCTGGTAGGATGGCACTAAACTGAAGCAAAAATGTTTAAGTACTGCCTGTCTGAATTGAGCACCCGCTCTGGAGTTGGAGGGCAGTACATAATGCTTGTAAAATGTTGATGAGATGCCCAAGTGGCTGCTTTGCAGATAGACTCCAGGGGCACATGCCACTGAAAGAGTACTGCTGTGCTCTTTGCCCTTGTTAAATGTGCATGCAGACCTTGAGGTGGAAACTTACCTTGAACCTTGTATGCATGGGAAAATTCATGAAACAATCTCCACCTAGTGAATGTTGTTTTACTTGACTGTGTTCCCCCTCTTAATGTGGTAAATCTGTCTGAGGGCCTGTGAGGCCTAGTCCTTTCTAGATAGAACCCCAAGGCCCTTTGAACGTCCACCTCATGTAGTTTGCGATCAGCCTTCGATCATGGGTCCAGAAACAATACAGGCAATACGATCTCCTGGTTCATGTGTTTGTGCAAAAAGCTTTTGTGCCAGTGTTGTCAAGACAATGTTAAGGAGCCAGATTGCAATAGGATGTCTGATGGTGGGAAACGGGTAAACTAGTCCCCTAAAATGCTGTTTTATTACTAGATTGGAGAATGAAACCACCTCCTTGGTACCGCCAATCACTGCAAGGTAATTATGGTATGAGGATACTTAGGTACCTGTTTGCATCAAGACTGAAAGAAATTAAAGTATGTCATCAATGGATGCCCGGAGTGAATCCTGCGCTTTCCCCGGAATGCAGTGCCAGAACCAAAGCCACCTGTTCCTGTAATGGGAGCAAAGGAGCGAGTGGAAGGCTATCTAGGGGCTCCCATTACCTTGAGGTTGTCATCAGAAAAGCCTAAGTGTGCATAGGCTAACTTTTCAGGTGCCAGAAAGCCAAGAGCAGAAATTGAGCGCAGGAGTGCACCACCTTGCCTTCTTGCTGGTGAAAAAGATTCTGATGAAGGGAGAGAGGGAGGGATGGCCCATCTGCTATGAGCAGCAGGTCTCAGGGCCAATGTGGGGCTATCAGGAGCAGCTACGGTTGGCTGGGAGTTCTGAACTTTTGTATTAACCTCAGGATCAGAGGAAGAGGGGGAACGCTTAAGTGAACAGATTGTTTCATGGCATGGGCAACGTGTCCCCCAATTAACCTCTCCATCTTCCCTTCCATAAGGCAAAATGGGAAGACTTTCTGTTCCACTCTTTTGTTAACAAGTCCACCAGCATTGAGCTTCCATTCTTGGTTGGCAGCTGACCTCCTGCTCAGCTCGACTGCCTGAACATTCCTCGCCCTTGCTAAATAGGCTGCCTGTACCGAGATGTTGTGGCTCAGTGCCCATTCCCAAAGGTGGTGTACCAGGGCACACAGATTCATTGACTTGGTGCCTCCCTGCTTGTTTATATAGGTGTCCTCCAGATCCACAGCTATCAGCTAGTCACCTCGCTGAACGGATGACCGTATGAGTGCAGGAGTGATCATCTTTAATTTTTCTTCTGGTAAGAAAAGGTTGAACGAGGAAAGGACTAGCACCATCACCAGGTCAGCCTTGTTCTTCTTCGTAACTCTGTTCAACTCTTCATCTGTATCTGGACTACAGAGCTCACCTCATCAAACAGAAGGACCATTGTCCGTTCCTGGACATCCGTCTGGAACTTGGTGGCTCTTAGAAGCGCTTAGCACCCAACAGACGCACCTACAGCCATACCTCTCGCAGCAGTATCAAGATGCTGATAGGCAGTGAGACAAATCGGGTCAATACCTCCCTTTACCCCAGAGTGAAACCACCACTGTGTGGCTAGGGAGGTGAGCCTGTGCATCAAGACCCTACCCTAGAGGTCTGGGCAAGTGGGACCTCACTGTGAGTGACTCCCCACTTTTGGACAAGTACTCCTAGTCCGAGAAGGACCTCCAGGACCAGGATACTGTGTCAGCCTTTATGGGTGTTAAAAGGACTGTTACTTCTTTTTTAAAACCACCAAACAGTGACACTTGTTGAATTTCTTTGCCTCAAGGTAATAGTGGATCTCGTCTGAACTCCACAGTCGAAGGACACATACCTTTTTACCATGATTACTTATTTAAGCACAGGATAAACTGTGACCAAAAAGAAAACTCCTATGCAGGGAGAAGAGAGTAAATCCCACGCACAGACAAGCCTCTGTGGAAACAGATCGACACCAGACCACAGAGCCAGCAGTAGTGTGGGAAGCAGGCCTTAAGCTAGCTGAACACTGGAAGGTTGGTGTCTCGTCCGATCGAGTAACCAGTGTCGGAGGCAGAGATGGCAAAGCCTACGTTTCCTATGGTGATGCGACCGCAAGGAAGTCGTGGCAGGCAAGGGGGCTAGCAACTGATGCAGAGACCAGATCATCGGGGAGGACACGAATCCCTGAACTCCATATCCTACAGACTTTAACTGCTGAGGGTCACAGTAACAGGAAAGCAAACGCTCCCACAGAGAGATGGCTATCAAGAGGAACAGATACTTTGAATCAAGGTTAATAGAACCTACGAAGTTCCGGGAGTCTGGGAATCCTGAACGAGCAAACACTCAGTATGAAGCTGGGGAAGGAAAGCAACAAAAACTTTGAATTAAGAAAACCTATGAGGTTACGGGAGCCTGAGAGACCCGAATGGGCAATCGCTCTTGTGAATCTGATCGACAGACACAAACTCTTTGTATATAGGAAAGGACAACCAACAAGGTTATTGGAGCCTGAGAAACCCAAAGGGGCAAGCGCCCTGTGTGAACCAAATTGAATTGTATAAAACATGTTGCATCCAGGCTGGGGAAGCCGGCAAGGGTACGGGAACCCGAGTAACCTGAGTGAACAAACGCCCTATATAAAGTTTATACCTGAGAGTGAACAAGTCTCCCAGAGAGGCATAAGACTTCAGGGAGTCCGAGAGCCACAGAACTAGGATTTCCGTGTACTCCATCAGACCTTGTACCCTGACTTGGAAGACCTTGAAACACATGGGGATCGCCTCATGGCCCACAGTAGCATTGTCCTAATTATCTGCCATATCATCATGCAGCGGGCCAGGCAACAGAGGATGTAAAGGAGATAGAGGCTACTTCAGGAAAGGAGAAGCGGTTGCAGCCATGGGCATTGCACAACGTCTCCCAACAGTGTGGGTGAAGGCGCTGCCTCTCAAGAACCAGACCGAGGTAGCATAGTTTGAGCAGGTAGTTCCACCGGCTTGGGAGCAGGGACTAACAACTCCTACATGAGGGACTTAAAATACTGCCTTATTGGTCCTGAAAGCATGAGTTTGTGAAACATGTTAAAGAGCCTGTCTTCAGATAAGCGACCTGAAGTAGAGGGACCTGGTGAGGCTCTCAGACCCAATTGCTGACAGGCACTGAAATTGGCAGTCCAGAGTATCCTCTGAAACTGGGTGACCATTTGACCAGTGGTAAAAAAAGGCGGGAGCCCAAAGGGGCCCGGTGGCAGTGAAGGCAGAAATCTATCTGTGTCATTCGGCCTGTGTTCTGAAGTGACCGGGGATGCATCCTCCAGGGTTTTGCCGGAATCTAACCCAGTGACTGCAACAAACAATACGCACTGAGCCATGGCCTTCCGGGGATGACAGACTTGGTCGCCACGCAGGTCACATTGACCATTGAGATCTGAGGAGTGGGTCTACCATAACCAGAAGCCTTTTCGGTCCCTAAGGTATTTGCCCAGTAAGCAAAGAAGATGAAGCCTCTGAATGGATTTCCGGCATGAGGCGAAAAGCCCTCTGAGACAAGTTCCCGGAACAAGCCTTCCCATAGGAAGCTTCGGACTGTGTCCTGTACAAGGCGAGCCGGTAAAAGCCTTTTCAGAAACCGAGGCTCCCTCAGGCTGAGGCCCTCTTCCAGACCCTAACAGGTCCCCAGCAACGGTAGGAGTCATCTCAGACACCTCAGAGCGAACCCTGGTAACACAGCTGCTAGCCGCAACATACCCTGGATGGATCCTCCTGCTTCAGTCGACTGAGCTGCTCCAGGGCTATGTCCGGAAGATGTTCTCCCACTGCGTCAGTCGACTTTTGAGGGACTTGTAGGAAAGTGTGTCACAGAGGGCACAGGCGTCCCAGCAATGAAGTGCACCCAAACACTCTAAACAAAGAGTGTGAGGGTCCAACGCTAAGAATGGCCTGTGACACTCTATGCACACAGCGAACCCAGATTTAAAACAGGAAGGAAGCTGTCGAATAAGCATTCAGAAGAATTTAAGCTGTTGAAAGGAAGCGGGTGAAGAAAAAGAAAAAGAAAGCTGCATCAGACCCATCCAACGCAGAGAAAGGGACTGAGAGGAAGGAGTACAAGAGTTGGGGCTGTGGGCGTGCGCATGTGACACGCTTTCACACTTGCTCAAATTTAAAGGGGAAGTGTGCGGTTCTTGCTAAGGCTCCGATCCGCTGTCCGCTCTGCGGGAACTCCCATAAATATGGAGGAAAGGGGACGGCATGTAGGAGTACATGCATTTTAGCCTTGCTTCCTCTCTGAATCGTCTCATTCACCCCTCTTACAGTATAGTCTGCTGTCTCTGGCAGCAAACCTATTGTTTCTTCCATATATCGTATTGTTCAAAATGCCTCTTCTTTGCTGGATCAAGTGGAAGAGGGATCGCTGTACTGTTTATACAGATATGTTTACAGGTTGCGTTCCTATTCGTAGACGGTCTCCGTTAGAACCATGGCACAGATGCCTCCAAATCAAGGTACTTAACATGGCCTGTGTCAGTCCTCCTCACTTAGGCCTCTTTGGTGCGGTACTTAGCACAACCTGTCGCATGCCAAGTATGGTCATTCTCAAGCATCTTTTTCATATATATTTTGGCAGTGGCCAGTGGTCTATTCCTTTTGGTTTGAGAGGAGCACCAGACTGAATGATATTAGAGGGCTGTTCTTTTTTCTGTCTCCTATGGACTCCCGGTTGGGTTGGTTCGCTAGGCGCCCTAAGTGCCTCACTAAGTTGTGTCCTTGGCATGACTTATAGGCAAAAGTTGTGTTTTAGATGGTGGGGGCCTGCTTTCTGTCACCAACTGATTCTGCAAACGTGTCTGGTGTAAGGAGCAGGAGGGAGGGCATTTGTGCCCTATTCTCTCAATGGCAGTGTCCACGTCCTCCTGACACTGTCTGTTTTTAGAGCTACTTGCTCACATAGAGACCTTTGCATATCTCTGACTCTGCTATTGCCTAATAGTCTATTCTTCTCAAAGGTCATGGGTCTTCAATGCCGTTGCCACTGCCTCTGGATTATGATTAGGTATGCAATGTTGTTTTTCTGTGTCCTGCCTATGTTTTACTCTTACTGCATGACGATCTATTTCTCAGGCTCTACCTGTGCACTGTATCATTACGATTAATAAGAAAACAGGTATTTAAATAAAACCATGTGAAGTACAAAAGCAGAGTTTCAGATCTGAAAAGTCTTAGATCTTGCAAAACATTATGATCGAAAAATACAAGTACCAGAATCCTCAGAGCTAATTAACTTGCCACACCTGAAAAAGAAATGCAGACCTGCCTGAAATAACTAAGAAACTCAGCCTCCCTGAAGATTGATGAAGTCACGAACGTGCATTAGGAGGAGAAGCCCGCGTCAGTAAAGGGCGCGAGTGTGTGACTGTTGACTGTGCTGTGCACATCTAACGCTTCCTGATTTCCAGCTCCTGTTCTACTGCTTTATTTACAAAGCGTGTGCTGTAATACACCGGCGTGCCTTGGAGAAACACACGCCGGTGCTGCAGCACCTCACAGCTGATCCCGTGATTCACTTGCTGAAAGCCGGCGCGGAAGGCTGAGGCCACGTCCCCTTGAAGGACAAGCTTCAAAACTCGCCCCCTGACGCCCTTGTGGCGTGAAGCCCGCGTCAGTAAAGGTCGCGAGTGTGTGACTGTTGACTGTTTGCTGTGCGCAGGGCGGTGGGCGGCCACTTCCGCTCGTTGAAAATACATACTTTTACTCAGGAGCAGCAAGGAGGCTTCAATCTAGAAACGTTCATGATGTTGGCTGCCGGGCCGCAAACAAGAGGAAAGACTCTTCAACAACGACGTCTTCTAAATCCATGGACGCTAGCGAAACCTTCAGGACGCAAAGCGAAGGTAAGCCCTGAGTGTGACACTGTTAGTTGTTTAAACACTGACACAATTAATATTTCACACCCAGAAGGTGACATTACTGCTAACCGCCAGGACATAAAATCTTCTACTCACATTCCCTCTCTATACACATTAGCTGTAAAAGCAGCAGGGCTACGAGAAGATCTGGTAAAACGACCTGGGCGAATTAATTCAAAACAAGTATGTAAATTACTAACTCTTTCAGCACAGATCGGAATACCAGTAAGACTCGAGCCAACAAATATACTCACCGCTCAATGTCGAGACAGTAGACATAAATCCAGCACTGTTTCAGTCTCCATTTGAAGTAACCGATCTTGAACTTCTGAATGCAACAAGTCAAACTGACAAGTTGACTGAAATCAGTCCCCTTGGTGACAAAGTGTCTCCTGATATCAAGGCCCCTAGCCAGGAAGAAAACAATAGCAAAGGGAGCACGAAATCAAAATAATTGCAAGCGGTAACCAGTACTAAAATCAAAGAAGAGTCTGGCATCAATATCACAAACGACTCTAAGCAGACGGAGGGACAATTAAAGTTAATTTGGGAGTCACACAGTAAAGAACCCATAAAACTCATGTCTCCCAGCGCGTTTGCAAACAAGCTCGAAGCTACATGTAAAACCACACTTCGAAAGGATGTGCCAAAGCACACCATTATGGAAACTCGCTCACAGCCAAACACTAATGAGTCGACTAGTCCAAGAAAAAAGCTGGAGACAGCTCAGGAGGCTCGAGACAGTCGCCTGTTTGATAAACTAATGGCTGACTATCTTGCCGTTGAAGCCAAATTAACTGCAAGTTTCCAAGAAGAGGTACAAAAATCTACAAAAAAAAGAAAAGGAAAAAAAATGCACGAAATGGCTAAACAGCCATATACTTCGGAGGCCATACGACAAGCTACCACCAGCACCCCAATAACAAAACTGCCAGGAATCAAAAATTGTGTGTCAAAATCAATTTGGACATTGGGATTCCACCCTAAATGTATCATTAGCGGCTGTGACGGCTCAGCAAGACCAAAAGGAGGGGGTAGTAATTACATCCCAAATAGATGACAAGCTCAAGCAAATGAACCAAACTCTAATCGCGAGACAGGAGTTACATCAAACCTGTCATCGGCAGCGACTATACAAATTCACAATCAGGTGCTAGCAGCCACAGCCACTGCGTTGGGCCCGTTCATTAAACTTTATCAATCATTACAAGACACTATAAATAATCAAGTGTCAATGATGACAAATGTCTTTTCGAAAATAACAGCCATTGATGAGTTTACAAAGCTCTTACAGTTAAGGATTGCCCAGGAAGCAGAACATTCGATGCGGTGGCAGTCAATACAAAAAGAGCAGTTGATCAAAGATCAAGCCTCAAAAGACGACCTATTGGCAGCATTAATTGAATCGATTAAATGGATGCATCAAAATGAAATCAGAAAAGAATCCCCACCTTCAAGCCCTCGTTCAAGTCGAACTAGTAAGGTTAATCTCTCAAGGTCTAATGGAACGGTGGACTTCGAGGCGCAGTCAGATAAAGCACATAGACCTCCGGCGGCTTTATATCCTACTGTCGCCATTGCAATGAAAACAACAAATAACATCATACCGAATGCGAGCATGGAGGGGATTCAAAATAGTCCAAAGATCAAAGTAGGAAAGACAGACCTAGTGGTCCAATCATCTAATCAAAAATTATTAAATGTTGACCTACAAGAAAGACCCTTTCAGATGCCAACAGAAAAATGCAAAGGCGGCACCATTGAAAGACCATCCACTCTGGCAGCATATAAAAGCAATGACCATGCTGAGCTAACGAAAGATGATCAAATAAACTCTTTCTCCTACTTTGGAATTTTTGCTGGGTCACCTAAAGTAGGAAACTTGAACGTGAAAGAAAAAATTAGTTGGACAGCAAATACAAAGATAAAGAAGCCGCCGACTGAGCGCAAATCAAACTTCAAGAAACCATTGCGTCAGACAGCAAAGACTTTCATCCGCAACCTTCCCACTCCTTGTAAGGCAGCGCTGTTTGTCCGTGCGACGACAAAAGACAAACCAACCGATACCCAGGAAGTCGTAACGACTTTAGAAAAGACCTTTGGTGGACCACCCTTAGCAAAAAGCACAAATATAAACAAACGCTGGGGACTAGAGTCTGAAGATCAAGAAAGCTCTCTATCTGTTACGTCAACCGATTTATGCGATTTATCAACATACTCCGATGACCAGATAGCAGAGGCAACAAGTGTCTCCGAGTCAAAAGCCTTAACGCCTCAAAAAGAAACAAAAAAAAAGTCACACTGAGAAGAGAAATCAAAAACATACGCTAATGATGCTAGATTGACCTCTCAGCCTGATGTAAAAAGACTAAGGAATATTCCACAATGGCACAAAGTGAATTCAAATGCACATTGTAAATTAAATCCGAAATTTACTCTATTACAACAGCAGAAAGCAACAAATTCTAGCTAATATCCACCGCAGAGGCGGAAGCACGTCAATGAGCGTGCACAAACAAAATTAAGACTACAAAATATCCACTTAGCCGACCCTAATGTAAACTTCAATCGTGGTAACATCATGAAACTATTTAAATGCATTCCTGCACTGCGCACTGTAACTTCTGAGGACATAATGATCATAGAATACGCAACCGAAAGAACCTCAGATCAAGTGCTGCTACACATCAACTCGCAGGCCACTAGGAGAACGCTTTTTGATGCAAAAGATGACCTCCTACTATATGGTTTTGACCTTTCTCTCGAACCAGAGAGTGAATATAACGCTGATCATGCCTCTAACGACAAATCTGCCATACCGATACGAATGGAGCAAAGAAGAGAACAACTAAGGCACCACTTTTCGAGAACAAGTCATGTTAAACCAACTACGCCATCACCACAACATGAAACAAAGAGGAGATTTCATACTAGCTCCAGAAACTAGCTAGGAAGTGAATCACAGGAACAGGCCCAGAACTTAATTTCTTGGAACACAAGAGGGTTTGTACACCTGTTGAACGATTTTCCAGTAGCCTTAGATAAAAACGTTGCCTTTGTATACAAGAAACATGGCTACGAGAGCCACCGACCCGAGATGGTTACACGATTTTATTAAACCCAGCTGGAAAAAATCAAAACGGACGACCCTTCTCAGGCTTCTTGATGATGATCAAACACTCTCTTTATTGGCATGTGAAGGAATTACCAAACCCAAACCTATTTGTTCAAGGAGCGATGTAAATCGAACATCGAAGGGTTCCAAAAATTGATAAAGCAAGGACGTTGCTAATAAATGTCTTTTGGAACGCTGCAATGATCAGTCCTTCGCAACTGGTAATTTCCGTAACAACAATGATAGATAGTTACTTAACCAGTGAAAACGATCTGGAAATAATAGTTTGTGGAGATTTAAACAATTCATGGTTTGAGTTTGACAAGTCCACGAACAAACAAAGGCCTATAAAGTTCGAAAAACTAACAGCAGAGGCCAAATTGTGGCAAGCGGCAATGAGTAGCAGAAATTGCATCATGCTGAACGGACAGGTTAAAGGTGATGTCCCAGCCAACACAACTTGGCAACAAATGTATAATCAGAAAACGCTAGACTACATTTGGATTTCACATAACTTGTTAAGAAAGGTCACAGCACTAAATGTCATTCCAACTCTTAACAGCGATCACTCTTCGCTAAAGTTGACCTGGCATGAGACCAAGCAGGATCTACCGATCAAATATGCCCACGCTGTCGCCATAAATGCAAGTGCAAATCGCTTTCGAATGAATGGTAATCAGAGCTGCCAGCTGACTGATATATTTAGAAAAGAGACAGCACCACATGACCTGAATTACGCACCGTTGTTACAGAAATTCTTAGTGAAAACAAACGCCAAGGGGATAGTTGGGCACCAACACCAACATAAATTTAGCAGGCTGTTGATGAAAGAAAAAAATCTTTCCTGCGAGATATAAGAAAAATTAAGAAATCGAAAAACATGATGCGAGACGATCATTTTACGACATCGTCGACAACAATACAGAAATTGGGTCAAAGAATTTGCTACTCAAAGAGACCATGAATGGGCTGAATTAATGCTTGAATTATTTCAAAAACATAATTCGAGAAATTTGGGCTATTCTGAACACTGGTCATACAAAATGTAACCAACTATCGGTCAATGAAGTAGCGCCCCACACTTGGGAATCTTATTTCTTCAAATTATTTAATGATAGAGAGAAAGACAAGGATATAATTCAAAGGATTTCAACTGAACAATGGAACGTAGTGGAATCTAGTTCCGAAATTTTGTCCGCAATTAAGAAGTTGAAAAATTTGAGAGCTGTTGGACCAGATAACATCTCAAATGTGATGCTTAAACAAGAAGCAGAATGGTGGTCACAGTTCATTGCAGTGTTATTTAAAAAAAATAGCAATTACACGAGAAGTTCCTTCATCCTGGTGCACAGCAGTGGTAGTACCAATACACAAAAAGAAGTCAAGGGCCGACCCAAGCAACTACCGTTCTATTGCATTGTTAGATACAATTGGCAAATTATTCGCCTCATTCCTTAACAAAAACGGACAACTTGGGTCGCACAGGCAGAGATTACCGACTGTCGACAAACAGGATTTACAAAAGGCGTAGGCACGGAAGTAAACTTATTGTTACTGAATTTATTAAAACTAGCCTCACTAAAAGAACAAACCTTTATCCTGGCGTTTGTAGATATGAGGCAAGCCTTTGATAAAATAAATCAAAATCTCTTTTGGCAAAAACTAAGGAAATGGCAATGTCCAGCGAATATACTGGAGCTGATTAGAGCCCTCCACAAAGCCACATCGATGCGTATTCGGACAAACCAGAGCAGTGATTTGACAAACATAATTCCGACATCCAAAGGAGTAAAACAAGGCTGCCCGTTGGCAGCTCTGTTATTTAAGCTATTCATCTTCGATTTACCAGATGAATTAAAAGAGGTTCGATGTTTTCCGCCGAAAATAAATGGCCAAGCACTAAACTGCATTACATATGCAGACAATATAGTTCTAGTGGACCAAACATCAATAGGCCTTCAGCGACTATTAACAAAACTAAATACATACCTAACAAGGAACATGCTCGGAATTAACATAGAAAAGACCAAAATCGTAAAAATGACGAACATGAAGGGGCAGAAAAATAGAAACTTTAAATGGCATGTTGCAAATAATGAGATTGAAACAACAACGACAATACGTTACCTTGGAATCATTTATAGTACATCAATCCGAGAATGGCCTTGGTACCAAGACTTGAAAAATAGAATGACAACCTATGCGCTACAAGGGCTGAAGATACACAACGATTATGGTAAATTCTCCATCCAACCAGTATTAACATTCTATTTGAACAAAGTTATACAGGCCATCACATTCGGGGCTGAACGTGCCTGGAATCTTGATTTTAAAGTATGGGACGTTCTTGGCGCAAAGTTTTAAGATTACCTCGCTACCTCTCAATAACGACACTGCGTCATGAACTGGCAATCACCTCTCTGTATAATACAACTATTTGGAAAGCATGCACATTGTTACGCAAAATAAGAGAACATCCTGGCGAACCAGCATACAAAATACTTAAAGTGAATCCAGTAGATCCAACTTCAAACATCTTACAGGACTGGGCTCACAAAGTGGACCAAATTTTGACAGCAGTCGACATTGACATAGAGTCTCTTCAGTGGCATCCGCAATTGGTGAAAAAATGCTTCCAATTATGGTTTTGGATCCAGAATAGTGAAAAAAGAGCATCCCTAAAAAATGCTCTTCTGCTAGAATTCACAATGAACAGACTAAACTTCCAACCAAAATACTTATTAAAATGTCCATCTCGACATCATCGAGACCAATTTTTACGGCTGCGGCTAAACGCCCTACAGACAAAGGAGATGAGATGGATAAGAAAAGATCCGGATTTAAATAACAATTTGTGTAGACATTGTGAACAAACTGTTGAATCATTCTACCATCTGATCACAAAATGTGAAGCAATTTCAAATCAGAGGAATCTTCATCTAGGATTTTGTTTTCCTTTAAATGGAAACAAAAAAGAATGTTGGTCGCGTGTGACTTCAGGCCATAATATGAAAATAACTTGATTTTTTTGATGTAATTCTAAAAGTAACTTAGATGGACCAGTTTAAAAGAGTCTACCAAATAACTCGAGTTGGATTGCCTGGGCTTTTGAAAGTGTAAAGTGGTTACATAGATATTTTATAATAAATGTTTGTGATAAAATTTGTATAAACTAAAATTCACAATAAAAAAAATGTAAAAAAATTAGGAGGAGAAGCTTAAGACTGGTAACAGAGCGTCTGCCTTTACATCTTTAAACATTGTTCCAGGAGTCCTGGGCTCAAAAGGCAGTAGCAGCAGGGCCATCATGGCTTACATTGGAGAGCCACAACCATGGCTTTCCCCCTCCCCCCATCAAGGGGAAGATTTGTGCTATGGAGGGAGTTGTTTCCAGTCACCTGCCAGCTAAATTAAGTGCGAAAAATACAAGTACCAGAATCCTCAGAGCTAATTAACTTGCCACACCTGAAAAAGAAATGCAGACCTGCCTGAAATAACTAAGAAACTCAGCCCCCCTGAAGATTGATGAAGTCATGAAAACGTGCGTTAGCAGGAGAAGCTAAAGACTGGTAACAGAGCGTCTTACCTTTACATCTTTAAACATTGTTCCAGGAGTCCCGGGCTCAAAAGGCAGTAGCAGCAGGGCCATCATGCCTTACATTGGAGAGCCCCAACCATGGCTTTCCCCCTCCCCTCCATCAAGGGGAAGATTTGTGCTATGGAGGGATTTGTTTCCAGTCACCTGCCAGCTAAATCAAGTGCGAAAAATACAAGTACCAGAATCCTCAGAGCTAATTAACTTGCTACACCTGAAAAAAAAATGCAGACCTGCCTGAAATAACTAAGAAACTCAGCCTCCCTGAAGATTGATGAAGTCATGAAAACGTGCGTTAAGAGGAGAAGCTAAAGACTGGTAACAGAGCGCCTGCCTTTACATCTTTAAACAATGATCAAAATATACGTTTGTGTGGCTCCAAGGCACCATACTCCACAGGACAGTTTGAAATAATATAGATTTTCACCAAACAAAAAAGGAACGTATTCCTGCACTTTCCCCCACCAACAAAAACCATTTGAAAAAAAATCAGTTTAGCAGCATGGGCGCTGCATGAGAAATGAAATGTGCCTTTTTCCCTATGGAAACCATGCTAAACACCAATTAGACACTGTTTCTGTGATTTATAACTTTTGAAGCATTTTACAGAATTGCACAAATAATTTGAATTCTTTGATGATTGGGCTAACCAACTACTCTGGAAATCCGTCTAACATTTCCAATTACTAGCAATGGAATGTTACAAAAGTCTCCATACATAGGTTTCGCTTTTACTATAGAGCGACAACCAATGCCCTTTAATATTCATATATTTATGGGAGTGAAAACGCGCTAGTAAAAAGGAAGGAATGGGAACGTTTCTCTTTAAAGAAACATTACAATTCTGTAAACAAATGTTCCTAAAAGGATGTTATGGTTGCAGCGTCCGACAATAAAAACAAGCATTGGCAATTCCAACAGTTTGGGCTTATGTGTAGGCATGGGAAGGGCACTTGCCAGGCAACGCTGTAGTGGTATTAACTGGCCATTGATGGTGGCAGGTGCAAAATGGCGCGACTACCTGGGCATCTAATAGCAGTGCCTGGGAAATGTCTGATACTTGTAAACAAGCCAAAAATGTTGGCTTTGGCAATGCTTGTTTTTAACAGGACTTCGGTGAAGGACATGCATAGTGCTTATAAATCCAGTGGCTGAAGGCAGACCTGGTTAAGACATTTTTATTACACCAGTGGCAGGTTTACACCGCTAATTAAGTAATTAACTCTCAGAAGACGGGGCGTGGCTAAGAAGCCATACAGCAGGATGTGTTTCCAGAAGCTCCTGCTGATCTGAAATGATCCTGTGCAGAAACAGAGGCTACAGTGTGCATGTGTGCACATAAAAAAAGTTACCATGCACATAACATGGTGTTGCAGATATGCGATCAAACTGAGGGCTGGAGATGGAGGAATAATAGAAAGCAAGCCATTGGAAGCTGGTGGTCCGAGAAGAGGAGGAAGAAGCAAGATGGTGGCTGCCGTGAGACAAAGGGCTGAGCAGAGACAGTGCACTGCAGCACGGTGAGAATGCTGCGAGTCACTGGTGTTTGGAAACATCCTGACCGGAATCTGTAAGTGAGTCTGTGGCGAGATCAGACCTAGCCTGGCCGGTGATAGTAACTCTACAAAGAAAACAGGATACATGCTACTTCGGAAGCGAGAGCAGTGACACTGCCAGAGAACCCTATGTGTGGCGTGCGGCAGGGGCCCCACTCCGGTACCTGGGGAATTGCGGTGCATGTGATTACGGAAGGACAACTTCAATATATGCTGCATGCTGTATGTGAGCGAAGCAGCTCTGTCGGTGCGGGTGATGTGCCGAAGGAATCTGAATACGTGAGGGAAGAAAGTACAGCATCCATACTGACACCAGCGCCAGCCCACACCGACGCAGATCCCGAACATCTGGAGTACAGTGAAAACAGGCGGCATGGGAAGCCGGTACAGACTGCTGAATGCAGATGTCGGTACGACTGAGTACGGAACAAACTACCTTAACACCAAACGAACACTTATTGCCAGCCCTCACCAACGCAGACACCGAACATCGGGTGCGCAGAGAAAAGAAGCGGCGTGAGATACCCTGGAAGGCTTTGGAAGGGGGATTGCGGAACAATCAAGCACAGCACCGAATACCGTAATACACGGCATAAAAAGGCATACAATCCTACATCACAGTGTGTACGTCCCGAAGTAAAGACAATGCAAGCCTGGAAATCACAGTTACGTACTGGAAGTCTGATCTAGTGAGGGACATGATCAATGGCCTGCTACTGTTAAGCCCTCAGAAGCACTAATATGGGGAAAGTGTGAAAAGGTACGAAGGAAGGACTCCCCCCTGAAAGCGCACGCAACTGGTGCGACACCCAAGCAAACGAGTCCAGCGCTGGAGCGCACACGACACTTTACAGGACGCTGAGAGGAAGTCTCACCCAGGTGAACTTCAGGACATAACACTGCAATACTCGGGGAGGGGGCCACTAACCTCCAAACACTAATGAGGTCCACGAAGAGGGAAAGGGAACCAGCGCTGACGGAACACCATTGACACAAGGTGAGCAGAGACCAAAGTGAATCAGAAGGAGGCGGTGGAGCCCCGGAGCGCAAGCGTCCCAGGGAAGTTTGAAGCGAAGTTGGAGTGCTGTGGAGGCATCAACTATGCAAAGAATGGGAAAGACACCCGCAGGGGCGCTGGTCCTTGCCTAGAAAGCCCGAATTCAGGGCTGGACGAGCACTGCCGGGAGAGGTATCAGGAGGAAGCGCTGGAGACTGAGGGCAGGCAAGAAAGGGGGAGCATGCTGCGACATAAAGGGACACACTGCAACAGAAGCAGTGCAATCACACATCCATGCAGACAAGGCACTGTACAGGTTTTCCGCAGAGTTGCTGAACGGCAAGGCACACCAGTAAAGAATCTGGCCTGAAGAGGCAGCAATATCTGAAGGTATGCAAGCATCTCACAGTAGCCGTAGGGGGTCTGGGTACGAAGACGACCTAGAAAGACACCTGAAGCAAGTAGAAATAGAGCTTGGACTGGCAACCACAGCTCAAATGCAGGACATTTGGCAAAGGGCCTCTGGAACATGAAGCCCAGGGACCCTATTTCATAGGGTGCGTAAAGGCGAACACAGGTCCACACGGGTCCAGGTGGTCCTGATCGAGGGGGTGCAGAACAGGGATGGGCAGTCCCATGGCCACGAGTGCACACATTCAGCACTAGCAGGGACGCGGCACAGAAAATACACGTCACCACAAAATGCACATCAAAAGGGCGACTGAAAAGGCACCTGCTACAGTAACACGGTGATACCACAAACTAAGGAGTGAGGAAGTATTCATGTCCATCAGTGGTGCATATTGTGGACAACAAGGAGCCGGCAGCATAACCTCGTAACCACACAAAAACCCCCGACTGACACCTACTGTGCGGCAGCAAGGTGGAAGCCCACCCAGCGTGGACCAGACCACAACGGAAGAAGCACAGTGCAAAGGAAGGACTGGAAGGTGAAGATCACACCAGCACAGACCAGATCTGCCATCGCGTCTAAGGCTCACAAAAACAAGGCGAACCAGCCCACGTTAGACACGTTCGCTAGACCCCACTCAAACATCTGAAGGTACTCAGCCAGCAACCTCTCCGGCACAGGGGGAGCAGGCTCAAATGAAAGGAGACCCACAAGTCCTGGAACAAAGCAGCTTTAAAAATTGCACTGAAATCTAAAATGGACACCATCAGCCTAGATGTGAACCTTTTGAGACAGGATGAGCGGTCGCTTGCAGAACGTACAGGAGGTCTGGAAAAAGAGGTATCAGGGAAAACGAGTAACTTGAAAGACAATTCCAGAGAAGTAACAATATTGCAGCAAGAAGTGCGGAATCTTGAAAGCAGAGCGTAAGAAGCAGAAGAGCGAGCAAGGCGAAACAATGTACGAATCATCGAGCTTCCAGAAGGAGAAGAAGGATCAAACCCGATCAACTTCATAGAAAATATGCTGCTGCAAGAAATAGGCCCAGGAGCCCTCACTCACGGGTTCACAGTGGAAAGAGCACATAGAGCCCTGTCGAGGACGCTGCCACCCGGAGCTTTGCTCAGCCCATCATTTTTTATTTTTTTTTTGTTTTATTTGATTTGGCTGAAAAATTCAACCTTTCAATACAATATACATCTTATGCATTTATACTATTATACGCACATATATAAAAAGAATCTAAATACAAAATGTCATTCATAAAAAAAGGATTAGCAACATTTGCATACACATTCATTTGTATCTTAAAAGAAGTAGAACCTAAAATTTGTAAAATAACCTGAAAAGGAGAAGAGAAACAATGGAAAAGTAAAATCAGAAACTACAAAAAGGAACCTCCTACAAACTTTAAACACAACCTAAAGTGCAAAACATATCATAACTGTACTATTGCTATTTCAACTTTTTCCTTCTTGATCATCAACACTTTCAAGTTTTAGTTAATTCAAGAAGTTCATTGTTGCATAGCCTACTGTTCTTGAATACACATGAAATGCATATTTCCATAAATCTTTTGTCTCCATGTGTATTATATGTTTAAACACAGATGTTTAAAGTGTTTGATTCTTATACATTCTAATTCTGGGCAAACAGTAATGATATGTTCCAGAGATTCCTCATGTATATTGCAATAACGGCAGATGTGATTTCTCTAGTTTTCCACTGATTTAGTCTCAAGCGCAGGAGTCCTGCCAGGTGCATGACATTTGGGGATTTCAGGAGATACGCTTCAGAGATTCCAAAAGATTTTTAAAGGAAAGGATTTTGTTTAAAGCATTTATAGAGGTGACAATTCCCTAGTCCTAATCCAGTCCATTTCCCACATTTTTCTCTTTGCTTTGTCTGGATTTTGTAAAAGCAGATCATCCTCTATGTCTGCTTCCTGCCTGAACTCCAGCGCCTGTGACTTCCATTGCTTGATGAATTTGTCTTTTGACTCTCTCTCATAATTAGCTAGCTGCGTGATCAACCGATTCTGATGTTTCTCCAAGGCACATTTCCTATACAGCATGCATACTTTCCATTTATACATGGCATATATTGATATGAGCCCTAATTCATGCCTTATACGGGCCACAGGTGTGGATTTGGGGAGCCTCAAAAGGTTCCTCCAATATGCCCCTTCTTTTTTGTCCCAATAGATGTTTGGTTTACAAGCTCTTGTTTCCGCTCCATATAGCAATATAGGGAGAGCCTTATGCTTGTCATATGTTAGCAGGGGGGCAATGGTAAATGTACAACATTTACCACTAATAATTCTGGACTGTGATATTAAACAATTCCATTTCAGCACCATAGTGGTCTCATACGGTAGATCATTTGGGTTATTATTAACACTTAAATCCAAATAGGTGTACTCACCCACCGATTCCACCTGTTGATTGTTCAATTGCCACCCATATTTTTTGTTTCTTTGTTGACAATTTCCAAACTGAATTACCTTTGTTTTCTTGATGTTTATTGTCATTCGATTGAGTTTGGCATATTTCTCCAATGCTTAGAGCATATTACGCAACCCCATGGGTGTCTTACATATCAAAAGGAGGTCGTCGGCGTACAGGAGCCACTTAATCTCGTTATGCCCAAGTTTAGGTGAGTCAATTATAACATCCAGGAATTCCTTGACCATGTCCAAAATGAAGAGATTGAAAATTGCTGAGGGAAGTATGCACCCCTGTTTAAGTCCCCTCGAAGTATCAATGGGATCTGACAGTGAACCATCACTGTCCAGCCTTATCTGCAAGGATGTATGTTTATGAAATTCAATAATCCATTTAGAGATGTTCCAAGGACAATTACTTCTCATTAATTTCATGAAGAGGAGCTCTCTTAGGATTGAGTCGAATGCAGTTTTAAAATCGACAAATGGGACATACAAGGGTAATTTCATGATTGATTGTTTCGCAATAATCGCATTTATCGTCAGTAAATTAATGCCTGTGCCCAGTCCTTTTAGGAACCCCGTTTGCCATGGATCTCTCAGATTCTCTCTATTTAGCCAAGAGTTAAACTCACAGAAGTAATCGGGCAAATAGCTTCCCCGGACAATCTAAGAGAGCAATCGGCAGGGTCGAGTGTATTCCCTTTCTTGAAAAGTGGATAAGTACAGACTTTTTCCAGGATTCAGGTAATTCACCTACACGCATTACTTCCTCAAATATATTCATTAATATTGAAGACCAGACTCCTGGATTTTCCATGATCATTTTATTATCTAGCCCGTCTGGACCTGGGGCCCGAGAAGAGCTCAATTTTGAGATTTAAAATAGCACATCTTCTTGATCAAATTTTATCATATGATCCCAATTTTCACTCTTAATGGGCATGTGGTGATTCAATATTGGAGTCTGGTATATCTGATGTAAATAATCATACCAGGTTTTGGCTGCAATAGAATTAACCTGAACAGAGGTCTGGTCTTTATATGTGGCCTTGTTCAAAACGCCCAAGATTTCAGCAGATGACTAGGACGCAATTTTTTTCAACATGTCCTCACTATCCCTCTGGTAGCATATTGCCTTTCTTCCTCTTAACCAATTTTCATATACCGTACGTAGGTGCTTTGGTTGCATCAATTTCTCTTCCATTATTAAATGCTTTAACAGGCGTATCTGCTTTCTCATCTCAGCTTTTTTGATTTTAACCTCAATATCAAAAATATGGGTGTGTTTATAACTATGGCCTTGTACATTGTTCTTCACATGCACATATTTGTGCATTGATGCAACATAGTCCAGACCAGGACACATAGATAAATGTTTGTTAAAATAATTCAGCGACGTACTGGACCATTTTATGCGATTCCTCATATTTCTTGTAGTGATGCTGCCTTTATATTTGCCATAATCTGCCTTAAACTGACTATTCTCCAGTTCCCATGTCAAACAAAGTTGGCTATGATCACTTTTGCCATTAGATCTTATGTCCAAGGTTTGGACTATGTTCATCATCGCTCCATTCACAAATATATAATCTATTGTGGCTTCAAATGGACCATTATGCCACGTACTGGCAGCTCGAATGTCACCCTCCACTGTGCCATTTACCAAAAATAATTGCATGTCTTTCATAACTTTAGACCATCTTAGTACTTGCATCGTTATTTTTCTTTTGCCTTTAGACAAAAGATGAAGATTAAGGTCCCCCATAACTAACACATAATCTACATGTTTTTCAGAAGCAATGAGATCTTCCCCAGTAGATATTAACAATTATGAACAAATGTGTATTGATTCTCAGGTTGACGGTTAGAATAAAAGGAGTGGTAGAGTCATAGATGATGCTTTGAACCCCCTCGATTTCTTGGCTGCTATCATGAGACCTGCCATTGGTCTGCCTCTAGGCAGGCACAAGGCTGGTTCTATGACTATCTCATAACCATCCCATATGGGGGCCTCCACCATCCAGGTTTCTTGCAAAACCACTATGTCAAAACCATAAAGCTCCATACTGTGTGTGTTTGTAAAATGCGTAAATCCACGTGTATTCCAACATATGAGCTGGATTTTTTCTTTTATTGCTGATTGTTATGCATGGTCTATCTGTTGACTTCCCACATTATTTTGTCCATTGGTATTGGTTCTATAAATACGCGGGGACCATTTCTTGGAACCCAACATGTCTCTTTCTGCTATTTGTAAATCTTCTTGATATAAATTAAAGCTCATTTGGAAGAGAACATCCCTTGCATGCCACATAATGTCAGCTAGGATAGTCGAGCGAATGGAGATTCAAGATCGAAAGAGCTCTTGATCATTCAGAAACTCCACTCTATCGATGTCCGACATTGTTATGTTTCTAAATTGAGTTATTTCCTTACAGATGTTTATGACACTTGGTCGATTTAAGTCATACTGCTGGAATGGATGGTCTCTACATTCCAATATGAAACAGTGGCCGTTGTTTTGCACCACTGCTCTCGATTGAAATTTATGATCTTTAATCGTATTCATATTTTTCTCCCTTTGCAAAGTTTGCCTCATGTTGTCAGAGTCCAGAGGTTTCCTAACTGAGGTTGTCAGGATAGGTTTAGGACTGCCCACTAAGGAGCTAGATGTCAGATTTATTTGAGCCTCCTTATCCGTTAGAATTTGAGTGTTCTCTTTTTGCCTATCGGCCATATACCTTTCTACAGTTTTGTTTATTTCATCTCTCATTTGTGCCTCAGTTAGCCCACTCAGCCTTGGCTCTGAGGGTTCAACAACAAGGGGTATCTGTGGTTGAGCCCTTTCATTCTCCCTCATAGCAGCTTCTTCTGCCACTAAATCATTTAGTGGTTTGTAGAACGAACTAGGGGTACCTTTGCCTTTGTTACTCTGTGCCGAATGTAATAATTGACCACTATTTACATTACCCATCTTTTTCCTTTCAGTATTTGCTTTTGCAATACTTGTTATCTTCAAAATGCATCATGTTTTGGCATTTGCATTACTAGCTTTTTCAGCGACTAATGCCCTTTTTGTCTTATTTTTCGATATTTGCCTCACATTGGTGGAATTGTTAATCCCTACATCCATTTTTAGCGGTATGCTAGGCACCTCATTTTGTTTTTTTCCAGTGTTGATCTCAGCAACAATTATCACTGTCTTTAAATTGGTTTCATGTTGCCCACCAGTATCACAATTTACACCATTCTGCAGCTGTAGTTTTATAGCTTCCTCAGGTTCTTTAGAGAGAGGTACCCCACTAAAGGTAAACTGTTTTGACTGCAGTAAAACTTTATTTCTCTGTTGATGTACAAATTCCGTCTGAGTCTCAGCGTCTCTTAAACCGCAGTGTCTAAATATCTCATACTGTGGTTGACACTCTCTTGGTTCACCCATTGCCTGGCTGCCATTATTTTGATTTGTTAATTGAGTTAATGTATTGTTTGATAATTAAGCTTTTGGTCCATGGCTTCGTACAACTTGGCTAAGGATAATAAAGCTGTACTCATGGCCAATAAGGTCGTATTCATATCAGCCTGGCCTATGGCATCCTCTACATAATTTTCAGCAGACCTCAAAAATCGAGATCCCTCACAAGGTTTGTTCGGCTGCCTGGGAGTTGGGGGAACAAAAGAGTGAGTTTACAAATGCTTCTTCTTCAGAGCACTCAGACAATTCGAAGGAGGTTTTCGACTTAGTGGAGTCTCAATTACATTCTCTTCCTCGGTTCTCCCTGGCAGACTGGAGACGCTAAGATTTTGCCTTTGAATTGGGGACAGGTTATCTACCTGCATTAAGTCCCCTGTGTTAGAGTGGACAAATACAACTTCCTCTTCATTGACAGAGGCAAGGCTCAAATTCATAAAACTGAGCGCTTCTTCGTCCACTTTTCCTGTGATACGCATAGTTTGATAAGCTTCTCTTAGTATCTGTTGGGACTCAACAGAGCAGAGTGTAGGAGGGTTCTCCACGATTTTTTCAAATATTTTGTGCGTCAATAGTTTATTCTCATCACAACGTTTACTTTCATGCTCCATAGTGGTGTCTGATATCACATTGCCAGCTCCTGAGCTTAACATCTCTGGAACATTGGCCTTGATCGTGGCCACTTCCATGTCAAGTCGGGTATTCAATTCAAGGAGTTTGTTTTGACTTGCAAGGCTACTTTTCATCTGCTGAGTTTGACATATTTCATCCCCCAGACCCACACTCTGATTATAATACAGGCGGATGTCAGACCCCTTTGAAATCGAGCGATTCCTGTTTTTATTCACCGTTTTTCAATCACCTAAGCGAGTTGTCACCTTTTTCTTTGGCTGTTGTATTGGCGTGTGTGGGTTTACTGCAGTGGCTTTTGGGTTCAAGATAGCTCCTTCCTTAACAATGTCATATTCATGACTGGCATGCCAGATTTCAAAGTGTACGGACCCTTTTCCATTTTGGCACGGCTGAAAAGCTACTATTCTCTTACCCCCAGTCACCAATTAGCCTATTCCACTAGAAAGTAGCAGAATGTTACCAACACACCTTAGTCAAGTCGTCAATACGTTTGGCTTTGGACTGCATACACTAGATTACTTAACAATATATGCTTTCAAATTGCATTAACCGACTTGGATCAAGCTTACAATTGTGCACAGTAAAGCAGCAGTATTAAATGCCTCTTATTCTTACGCTTACACTTGATGCACCGGCCAGTGTTCACATGCCCTTTTTGTAACGCCCTGTTCAAAAACCCTTTTTTGCACATTGTAACATAATTGTTTGTGAGAGTAGAATTTGCCCCTCACTCCCTGCTCTCCAGCTAGACAGCGAGACAGCAGGCAAATCCACTTCACAAATGCACCTTCCAAATGCGTGCGCGCAAATGCGCGTGCACCTTATTTTTGTTGTTTCCGGTTTTTAGGGGGGGGATTAGTGCTAAGATTCAAACAAACAAATGAAAACAATTACTCAAATGTAGACGGCAGTTATAGCAGTTAGCTAGTGTTAGCCATTGGCTAATGGCAGTCTACAACAGTCTATGACCATGAGCGCGTATCAATCCAATCCGCGACTCTTCACGTATCCAGGCACCAGTTCCATCCTCTGTGGTCCAGCATCAGCACGTCACAGAAAATTACCGCTAGGCAACAGGATAGCGAGCCACAGCAAGACAGCAGGCAAATCCACTTCACAAATGCACTTTCCAAATAGGCCTCGGCCCATAATAGCCCGGATATTAAACTACAAAGACAGGGGAAAAATGATCGAACACTTCCTCAAAGGAGGAACAATTCAACGAGCATTGGTCAACATCAATGCTTACACGAACTACACCTTCCTGGTGCAAAAACAGAGGATTCATTTTACATCAGTGAAGAGGAGGCTATGGGAAGGGAATCTTAAATATATGCTGTTGTACCCAGCCAGACAAAGTCCTACACAAGAGCCACAACATCTTCTTCGAGATCCCTGAAGATGCGCATAAGTGGATGGACACAGAGAACTCACAAACAGAAGCGGATTACCAAGCAAGAAGGGGCGAAGACACACCCAAAGGTACTGTGTAGACACTGAAAATCCACAAAGGAGAACAGCCAGTGGACTGCAATCAGGCACAACTGCAACACATATGAGACACAAGCGCTAAACTATTTTTGTAGAATGCAGGAACCATCAGTGAAGTGCCCAGCCGGGTACGCACTGGGAGGAAACGCCCTACACCTGAGACTAGATTGGTTTATCTTAGAATACTAGCGGTTACGTATCCTCCTGCTGAACTCCGAGCACCAGGACAAGTGTCTGGAGCAGGAGTGAGATGCGGGGATGAATGAGCACAAGGTATTGAGCTGGGCAATGTCATGATGCCTACCTCCAAGGAGCCAGGTCCGACCCAGCGACCCCAGAGGCAGGCATCATTTCCCCCAGGGGAGTGCCAGCAGGCCCAAGCTGGGGCCCTTTGGACGCAGTCCTGGCGCCTTAGGCGTCAGGCTCATGTTGGACCTCTGTCGCCAGGCTCATAAAGCCAGACATGTGTGCAAGTGTTTTCATGTGCACTTACCTGATGCAGACCATGCTGCCACATCCAGGCCCTCTTGAGGCCTGAATGGAACTACTTTACCTGTGGGACTACTTTCCACCCGGGTGTGGTCGGGGAAGGATACATACCTGATCGGAGGAAGGATACACACATGGGACTTCTTCCAAAGCTATTTAAACCACACCCGATCAGCAACTCACGCTTCTCGTTGTTCTGCTCCTCGCAGCTGGACGCTCACCGTGTCAGCTCCTGCTTCTGGACTTCAGCCACGCCTGTCAGCATCCTGGGTCACCTGCAAAGGGAGACAAGAGACCTTACCAACTAAATCTGCACCACGGAGACATCACCGACGATCCTGAAAGGGAAGACATTATTTTTAAAAGCATTTCGTTACGATCGCTGCAGCGCTGCATTTCACTCGCCTTTCCTGGGTTCCTCCATCTTCAGCAGCGATCATCCGGATACACAGCCACTTCCCAGAGCCTAGAGAAAAAGACAAGAATAAGAGGTGAGAGAAGGAAGGGAAAAAGACTTACCTCATTTCATTTCGGGTCTTGCCGCTTCCAGGCATTTTCCGGACCCCGGCCCCGATGGGGAAAAAAGACAGACATTGAATGAGCGTATGCAAAGTCAGTTCCCGTGCGCTCATCCAGAACTAACCTGCCATTTACTGGAACTGGAGCTGCACGTTTCACTTCGGGTCGGTGCCATATCTCCGGTATTCCGAACCCCGGCCCCTAAGGGGAAAAAAGACAAACATTAGCGCTTGCTGCAAAAAGACAATGAACATTATTATTAAGCTTGGACTTTTGAACTTGCAACAGAACTTTTACAGAGCTTTACCTGAATAGTCAAGCTTACCTGAACTCCCATCAATCCTCAATCAAGTGAAGTAACTGGGTTTCAACGCGCCCCTGTATCAGAAGCAGGATGGAGAGCTCATCCTTCCTTACCCTAAGGTGAGACTTCACAGGGAATCGTGGCAGGGTATCGTGGAGGGTTGGAAGAGAGTGGGAGGCTTGATCATAACTCTGTCAGTAGGTAATACTCCCTTTTCACGCACAGGGGAATATTCCTGCGAGCCGGAGAAGCCAGAGTAGAGGGCCCTTCCTGTCCATCTTCAGAGTCCTGCGCTTCACCATTGAAGAAGCATCAGCACTCGAAGCCAGACCTGCGCCTCCGTGGGAATCAGGTGAGCGTTACAGAACGCGAAGCCTACCCACAATTTCCCACCCGGGCGCTATGGAGACTTCCGAGACTGACCAGCTGGCCCAGCTTTTGGCGGAATTACAGGCAGAGGTGCACTCAGCCCGCCAGGAAAGTAACGCTCTCAAAAGAGAACTGATCTTATCCAAGGAAAGAACAGATGACCTAGCCAAAAGGTTATTACAGGCCCAGGCAGGGCACACTCCTTTACCTAATTCCGGAGACATTTCCACATCAATGGGTTTGAGTAACCCGGTACAAATTAATCTACCTGGACACATGCCTTTGGCCCCGCCTGAACGTTTCGCGGGGGATCCCAAGAAATATGCCGTCTTTATGAACCAATGTCGTTTACACTTTCTATGCAGACCCGGAGCCTTCCCCAACGACAAGACCAAGGTAGCCTTTATACTATCTTACCTCAGTGGCAGTGCTGCCGATTGGTCTATTCCATTGGTAAATCAGGATGACCCCATTCTCCAGAATTTTCAGGGCTTCCAGGGCAGCATGGAAAGATTGTTCGCTCGACACTCTCAAGGACAGGCCCTTCATAACGAACTGCTATCTTTACGACAAGGTAATCAGGATCTTCTGTCCTACATAGCCACCTTTAACAGACTGGTTGTGGAAACTGGATGGCCAGAAAGCAAAAGGATCACATTGTTTCATCGAGGCCTGCGCGGAGAGCTTAAGGATGTTCTAGCTCAGATAGTAAACCCACCCCAGGTCTGCGCAGACTACATTGACTTGGTGGTTCAACTTGATCACAGACTTCAAAATAGAAAAGCAGATCGGTATGAAAACCGAGCACCGATCAAAACCCACGCTAACTCCAAGAGTATCGACGTATCTGAACCTATGCAAATCGGTGGTGTTAAAGGACCATTAACGCAGAAAGAACGAGAGAGAAGGCGGCAAATGCAACTTTGTCTGTATTGCGGCACTTCCGGTCACTTTCTTCGAAATTGTCCAGTTAAACCACTTAAGAAGGTGGTTGGTGCTACTGATAATGAATTAGTGACACCTGATTCGGGAAACGACCTAGCCCGGCAAGTGTAGGGGTCCGCTTGCCGAGCTTGAAAACTAACTCTTTGACCTCGCATTTTGTCATGCCAATGGTGCTCGTGGACCCAAAACAGCCTCAGCAGTTGCATGCTATAAAAGCATACATCGACAGTGGAGCTATTGGAAATTACATAGACCGTGAATTGGCTTCCAGGATTAAGCTTCCTCTCCGCCCGAAAGTAACCCAAGATATCATTACTACAGTAGATGGAACCAAAATAGCCTCAGGGCCTGTAACGCATTCCACTGTTGAAGTGACACTGGTGGGTCAGGATGGACATCGGGAAGCAATCGTGTTTGATGTTATCAAGGCCCCACAATTTCAAGTAATTCTTGGAATTCCTTGGTTAGAAACACATAATCCCAGAATTGACTGGCGGCGAGCAAAGAAGATAAGTTTTCCTGATTGTGAACCAACTTGTTATCCAAGAAATCCAGCTATGGGTCTATCCTCAGCAACTTCCACCCCTGTACAGCTACCGTCACAATACCAAGAATTCCAAGACGTTTTTCAGAAAGAACAGGCTAACACGTTACCTCCCCATCGGTCTTATGATTGCCAAATCGATCTAGTACCCAATGCTCAACTACCTTGTAGTAGGATTTATGCTCTTACAGAACCTGAGAACCTGCATTTGCGTCAGTATTTAGATCAGTACCTAGCCAATGGTTTTATTCGCCCGTCCAAGTCTCCTGTCTCTTCAGCTCTGTTCTTCGTGCCGAAAAAAGAAGGTGACCTTAGAACGTGTATTGACTATCGCGCCCTAAATCAAATAACGATTAAGAATCGTTATCCTCTGCCCTTGATCCCTGAGCTTATCGACCAGGTGAAAGACGCTTGTGTGTACACCAAGTTAGATCTCTGAGGAGCTTATCACCTGGTGCGCATAAAAGAAGGCCACGAATGGAAGAATGCATTCCGCACCAAGTTTGGGCTCTTCGAATATCAGGTGATGCCCTTCGTTTTGTGCAATGCACCTGCCGCCTTTCAGTACTTTATGAATGATGTTCTTCGGGAACTTATCGATGTCTGTGTCATTGTTTACAGTGACGACATCTTGGTGTACTCTTCTTCAGAATCTGATCACAGAAAACATGTTAGGGCAGTTCTTGAGAAACTGCGCCAGCACAGATTATTTGCAAAACTCGAAAAATGCGTTTTTCATACCACAGAAGTTCAGTTTCTCGGATTCATCCTGACACCTCAAGGAGTCTGAATGGACTCGCGAAAGGTGGACGCCATCCTCAAATGGCCATCTCCAAGCTCTGTGAAGGGAGTTCAGAGCATGCTCGGCTTTGCCAATTTCTATCGAAGATTCATCCCGGAATTTTCCCGAACAGTCCAACCCATCACCGCTCTCCTAAAGAAAAACAAACGCTTCGAATGGATTCTTGAGGCCGAACAAGCCTTCCAGGACCTGAAAACCAAATTCACCTCTGCACCTGTATTGAAGCACCCGCACCCAGATCTCCCGTACATAGTGGAAACCGATGCATCCAGTTCGGCCATGGGAGCTGTCCTGTCGCAAAGAGACCCAAAAACTAACCAACTACACCCAGTGGCCTTTTGGTCCAGAAAATGTTCTCCTCCTGAAATCAACTACGCAATTACCGATAAAGAGTTACTGGCCATCAAATCTGCTTTCAAGGCTTGGCGTCACTACCTTCTCGGGGCAAGACACACCATCACCGTAATTACGGACCACAGAAATTTACAGTATTTAAAGACGGCCAAAGCTCAATCTTCACGACAACTCCGATGGGCTCTATTCTTTGCGGAATTTGATTTTGTAATTACCTATCGCCCTGGCTGCAAGAATGGAAAAGCGGACGCCTTATCCCGGATTGGCATGGAAGAACCTAATTCGAGCTTAGAACCTGTGCCCATCATACCTGAGCAAAGAATCTCAGGCTTGACTTCATTGCAAACTATTGAGGATATCCAAACGCAAGTAAAACAACTTCTTGACTTTTCAACCTTACTGGAATGGAGTCAAAAGGGTCCTCATTACACCGTTAAGGATGACTTACCCTACTTCCAGGAGCGGTTGTTTCTGCCAAGTAAAGAATTGCAAGAACTTGTTATTGCCCGTCATCATGACTCTTTAATGGAAGGACACCCTGGTATCGCTAAAACAGAGGAAAAAATCAAACGCCACTTCTGGTGGCCTTCTTGGAGAAAAGACAAAGTCTTTTGGACTGTCTTGTGGAATTTGCGCCCAAAACAAGGCTCAAAAGAAAAGGTCAGCCGGCCTACTTCAGCCCTTGGATATTCCACCGGCGCCATGGCACACCCTGTCAATGGACTTTATAACAGACCTGCCTCCTTGTGCTGGTTACAACACAATCCTTGTAATCGTGGACCTATTCTCCAAAATGGCCCACTTTATCCCTTTAAAGGGTTTGCCTTCAGCTTCCACCTTGGCCAAGGAATTCCTGGAGAATATAGTTCGCATACATGGTTTCCCTTCCATATTAGTCTCGGATCGTGGAAGTCAATTTATCTCACATTTTTGGAAGAAGTGTTGCCAACTAGCACAAATAGATGTGCGGTTATCCACCAGCCACCACCCCCAGACCGACGGACAAACCGAGAGAACCAATCAGACTCTCGAGCAATATCTTCGGTGCATGTTACACATATCCGAGTTAAATTGGAAAGACATCCTTTGGATCGCAGAATATGCATACAACAATTCAGTGCATTCTGGAACCGGACAAACCCCCTTTTATACTTTGTATGGTCACCATCCTCGGACCTCTGACCTAGATCCACCTCTGACCCTGGAAATGCCCGCAGTAAATCATCTGCATTCCACAATAACCCGAGCCTTCAAAGAAGCTGCAACTCATTTACAGCAAGCCAAGAAAAAGTATAAAGAAAACGCTGATTTGCACCGAAGTAGAACTCCTCCTTACCAAGTAGGAGACCAGGTATGGCTAGCAACAAAACATTTACCCCTCAAGGGCCCGCGAACCTTCAATCCCAGATTCATAGGACCTTATCCCATCAAAGCTATAATCAACCCAGTGGCCTTTAAACTGGATCTACCGTCCAACATGCGTATTCATCCAGTTTTTCATGCATCACTTTTGAAGCCAGTACAACCAGGAACCCGATTGTCCAAGCCTCCAGATCCAGTTCAAATTGAAGGGGAATTAGAATTCGAAGTTAAAGACATTTTAGAGTCCAAGGTGGTAAAGTCAAAAACTCTTCTATCTTGTTGACTGGAAGGGATATGGACTTCAAGAGAGATCGTGGGAGCCTAGTAACCATGTCCACGCACCTCGATTAGTACAAAGGTTTCACCGGAGATTTCCGAACAAGCCCAAACCCCCGGAGGGAAGAACCTTGGGAGGGGCCTTGGGGGGCGTGGCTTGATGGCCATGTGAGGAGACGTGCTCTCGGAAGAGCTCCCAGAGATCCTTCATCTATCCTTGGAAAAAGTGCACTTGTGCTGACCTTCCCACGCCGGGAACGCAGGCATTTGCTCATGAAGGCATGTGGACTAATTGCCAATAATACGTGATCCGAGCAACCCAGGGAACGGTAGATCTAAGCGTGCGAAGTCCCCGGAGCTGCGGACTGGCATAGACAAAATGGCGGCTGCGCCGAACAAAGGGCCATAAACTGGGGAAAGCGCTCTGTGTGCGGACGACCGCGGGGCGGGCCGTGTGTGACATCCGCGCACCTCTGGGGTGCGTTGCCGTGTCTCCGGTGGCCTCCGTCGCCCGGTGCGGGCCCGTGAAGGTGAGCGGCCGGCACTAGGGCCCAACCGTGCTGGCGGGCGAGGCGGACCTCGCAACGAAAACAACAAGGTGCCCTGCATTTCTCGGGGCTAGCGGGGGCGGACGGCGTGCGCGGGGCCGGAGCGGGCACTGGAGACGGCGGACTGCAGCGCTGGAGCCGCTAAGTCGCATGTGAGTCCCTCAGCCCGCAGAGGCGGGTGTTCAAAAGCAGCTCAGGGGCGAGAGGGGAAGCTCCCGGGCTACGACTTGATCCGAATGCATAATCAGGACCACACAAGTGGAAAGCTTCACAGTGGTTACATGAGCAACTACATTGTAACAATCCCCTCTGCAGATTACCCATAGAATAAACTGCACTGACATCGCTAGCATCTGAAACCCGGATGAGTGGTGGGAGAGACTGCTACAAAGGGACACTTGAGGCGTGAAGAAGAACACGCTCCATTGGGGGCGGAAAGTAGGCCTCTCTCCCCCTTGGTGGTGGTGAGGTGGGAGTGAACGGGCCCGCGGCATACAGTGGCTGCGGGATGTCGAATAAGCCCATCAGACAGAGAGTGAAACAGCCCACGTTGGATGAGTTTACTAAGACACCGACGGGCCCAGAGAGTGCTCGGAGTAAGGAGAAGCCATCCGTATGTGGCATGGCCACCGCCAGTCCAAACCAGGATGTGCTAGTCGTGATCGCTGAACTGAAAGCTGATCTGAAAACCGCCTGGGAGGCCAAGCTTGAAATGGTGGTGGCGGACCTGAAAACAGTACTCGACCTCAAAGTGGGAGAGGTTCGGGAGGAGGTGAATCTACTTCGACAGGATGTGAAGACCCTATCGGAGCGCACGGAGAGCCTAGAAAAGGAGGGGAGCGCCAACACGGCGGATTGTGCCTCACACAAGGCCGACCTGCATGTCTTGGCGCAGAAAGTGCGCAACCTGGAGAACAGAGCCGAAGAAGCAGAAGGGCGCGCCCGGAGGAACAACATCCGTATTGTGGGCATTCCGGAAGGATTGGAGGGTCATAACCCCACGGAGTTTATCGAGAATATGCTGCTCCAAGAGATCACCGGGGGTGCGCTGTCGCAGGGTTTTGCGGTGGAGCGAGCGCATAGGGCATTGGCCAGGAGGCCTCCACCGGGCGGTCCGCCCAGGCCCATGATAGCCAAAATCCTTAATTACCGAGACCGTGAGAGGATTTTGGAGCATTTCCGCAAGGGGGGAACCATCAAGAGAGGGGAGGCAACTATAACGGCCTACCCAGACTACACCATGATGGTGCAGAGGAGTCGGATGAACTTTGGGGCGGCCAAAAGAAGACTGAGAGAGGTGGGAAAGAAATATATGCTCCTCTATCCCGCCAAATTGAAGGTGATCCACAACAACAGATCCTTGTTTTTCGAGTCGCCCGAGGAAGCCATGGGGTGGCTGGACATGCAGGGCAGCCCCCAGGAGCCGGATGTCCAGGCGGATAAAGGTGGAAATGAGAGATAAGTGATTGACGACGGGAGAGGGTGCAGCTGGAGACTATGGGACTTGACTATAGTTATTGCTACGGCCTGGGGAAGTCGGGCCTGGAACTGGGTGGTTAGTACACTGTTTGCACTGGAACTGTTGTCTTATAAGGGAGCCTTTCGGGGCTAGTCCATTCACCCCCGTTTAGTGTTGTTTAGTTAAGTGGCCGTTAGGGCGACTTTACCCTACTGGGCTCTGTGTGTAACAGCCGGAACTAGATGTGGGGGGGCCTGAGATCCAGGGATGGAGCTGGGCAACAGTTGGGGGGGGAGTTGGGGTGGGGGGGATGTGAGGGGGGAGTTGGGGGTGTGGGGACAGTTGGGGTGTATATAGTGTTGGGAAGTTTGAGTTTGATCGCGAGCACTAAGGTAGTATTGTGGATGAGATATCCGGACGGCATGGATGAGCGGGGATGGTCGGAGGGGAGAGGGCAAGATACCAGTGAATTATGGGGGAGCTAAAATTGTTGACATGGAACGTCAGAGGCCTAAATAGTTATCTGAAACGGAACAAAGTCATGCTATACTTGAGAAGACAGAAGATAGACATCGCATTATTACAAGAAACGCATCTGACCCGAGATAAACTAGAGCTGGTAAGGAAAAAGTGGGGAGGAACGGTGGTGGGATCCACATACTCAGCTTATGCTAGGGGTGTGCTGATCTGGGTGGCGCCGCATGTCCCGTTCCAACGGAGGCAGGAAATGTTGGATACTGAGGGGCGCCTGGTTATGGTAAGAGGGGTGGTTGAGAATAAAGAGATGTGTATAGTAAATACGTATGCCCCCAACCAGGGCACGGCAGAGTACTTCCGGACCATGAGTACCAACTTGAGCTGGTGTGTTGGGAGTGCGGTGTTGTGGGGAGGGGATTTTAACTGTGTGTTGGACCCGGGGTTGGATAGATCCGACGACAAGGTGATTAGGCCCGCCCCGGCAGCCCGGGCGCTGCGGGCGCTGCTGCGGGACTTCGAGTTCGAAGATGTGTGGAGGGCCAGGCACCCCAACGAGAGACAGTACTCCCACTACTCGGCCCCACAGCAGTTGCACACTAGGCTTGATTACTTTTTTGCCACGTCGGATGTATTGGTAGAGGTGTCTAGTGCGGAATATAAAGCGAGGGTCCTATCAGACCACTCGCCTATGGTGGTGGGATGGCAATATGGCCGCCCCAGGGCGCGGATCCCGACGTGGCGCCTGCACGCAGAGGCGCTTAAAGACCATGTATTTAGAGAGGACATGCGGGAAGAAATAGTTAGCTATTTCGATACAAACACTGGCAGCGTTGACTCGGCGGGAACTCTGTGGGAGGCTTTTAAGGTGGTGGTGCGAGGGGTAGCGATTGCCAAATCGAAAGGCTTGCAGAATGGGGTCCTGGCTGATTTACAGAGAGCAGAAAGTGAGCTGGAACGGGCGTTGAAAAGCGAGCACATAGACAACGAGCTGGTGCCTAAACTACAACAGCAGTGTACGGAATATTGGGGGAGGCTCTGTAACTTAAATTACAAAAAGTATGTTGAGAGACAACACGCGGGAGGAGATAAAACGGGCCGTCTTCTGGCATGGTTGTATAAAAGGGAAACTCCGAGACCCCCGATTAGGACGATAACTAGAGAGGATGGAAAGCAGATAGACACCCAAGAGGGCGTAAATGAGGAATTTGTGAATTACTACAGGGAATTATACGCGGATCCAGGCGGTGGTGACCGGGAGGAAGTGTTAGAGACCCTGCAGGATATAGGGCTGCCCAAGATAAGCACGGCAGAGAGAGAGGAACTAGATGCCCCGATAACACTGGGAGAGTTGGAGGCGGTCGTCCGGCAGTTACCCACTAGCAAGACCCCGGGAACGGACGGCCTGCCCAGCAAATTTTATAAAACCTTTGGGGCGGAGGTGCTCCCCCCGATGCTTGACATGCTTAATGAGGCGTTTGAGACGGGGAGGCTGCCGGAATCGCTCAGGGAGGCGGTCATCGTACCGCTCCCTAAGCCCAATAAACCTGGGCATAACTGTGGGTCGTACAGGCCACTATCTATGCTGAATCAGGACAGCAAGATACTAACGGCTGTCCTGGCAAACAGACTGCGGAGGGTGATAAGCAATCTGGTACACCCGGACCAAACGGGGTATGTCCCGGATAGAAACATCACCCAAAATCACAGGCGACTCCATCAAGTGATCGAAATGGGATGCAATACTGAAGGGGAAATGGCGATAGTGTCGTTGGACGCTGTAAAAGCCTTCGATTCGGTTAATTGGGGGTGGCTGCTGGCGGCCTTAGGAGAATATGGACTGGGACCGGGATACATTAGATGGGCGGAATTGCTATATAGTGCTCCTCTGGCCAGAGTCCGGACGGGCACAATCATATCCGAGAGATGGCAACTTAGCAGAGGCACTAGGCAGGGGTGTCCCTGGTCCCCGATGTTGTACATCTTAGCCCTGGAACCTCTGGCACTGTACCTGCGTCAGCAGTATGATATTGTGGGTATTGAGGTTGGGGGGGAAAAGCATCTGATATCCCTGTATGCGGACGACTTGTTATTGTACTTGAGTCATCCGGAGGAGAATTTACAGTATATCCTGGACGTGATGGAGAGGTATGCGAGGTTGTCAGGCATAGCGGTTAACCCCCAGAAATCGTGCATCTTCCCGTTGGGTGACTATAGGGGCGTTCCCATAGAAAGGCTGCCGGTGTTGCAGGTGCCCTGGTCAGTTGACACATTTCGTTACCTGGGGATAGATGTCTGCCACACGGTTGAGAAAGAACATAAGTGTAACACTGAGATGGCTGTTGAGAAAATACGAGCATGCATGAGTTTTTGGAAAAAGTTGCCCTTAGCGATGATGGGGCGTGGAGCAATGATTAAAATGGTGGTTCTGCCTAGGCTGCTACATTACTTTAGCAACATCCCATATATGATCCCTAAGAGTTTCTTTGCCAAAATAAATGGGGTTTGCAGAGAGTTCTTGTGGCATGGTACTCGAAACAGAATAGCGCTTTGGAAGTTACAGAACTTTCATGAAAATGGGGGAGTCAGACTCCCAAACTTTGAGGCTTATTATATAGCGAGCCAATTACAGTTTGTGTCCAAATGGCTTTCCGACGAAGAGACCCCAGAACTTAGACTGTTCGGGCAAGATTGTGCCCCGTTTTATCTAAAGGAAGTCATCTGGTTGCCTGAGGCTGTCACGAGGAAGAATCCGGCGATGGTGAGGCTGGGGTGGAAGATGTGGCGACGAGCATGCAAAATGATGGGAGACCCACTCCCGCGTTCTCCGCAGGTGCCACTAATTGCCCTGGCGGGGGTAGATGGTCAGCTGAGGGGGATTGTCAGGACCTACTGGGAGCCGGTGGGGTTGGTAACATTGGGTGACGTGTGGCAAGAGAGCGCCATAAAGGGGTTTGAAGAACTTAGCGAGGAGGTTGGTTTACATGGAGGTCAATATGTCACATATCATAGATTGGGGAAGAGAATTCGGGAACTATGGCCTGAGACTACCTTGGCAGATGAACTGAATGTTACTATGGAAGGGATATATGATACAACGGAAGGGGGACATGAAATCTCTAGGCTATATTAGATGGTGATGTCAAAGGTTGGGAAGGAACTGACATACCTACGATCAGAATGGGAGAGCGAGGTGGGGACCCAGATGGGAGACGAGATGTGGGAGCGGGCTCTAGGATATCATGGGAGGGTGTCTCGGAATGCTAGGTTACAGCAAATACAGTTGTATGTCACCCATAGGGCGTATATGACCCTGTTGAGGATATCCAAATTCCGGAATGCAGGCAGACAGGCATGCCCCAAATGTGACGAAGAGAATGCGGACATGACGCATATGTTCTGGGCGTGCCCAGTGATTGAGGGGTTTTGGAGGGAGGTGGCGCGCAAGCTGGAAGAGAGAGGGGTCACGCTTGCTGTAGACACTGCCTGGGCATGCCTGCTGGGTGGGTTCTCCAGACCCCGGAAGCAGAAACATGTTAGTAAATTAAAAGCGTATGTGCTGGCCAAACGAAGAATAGCCATGGGTTGGAAGAAATGTCACAAGCCACGGGTTGGGGTGTGGTGGAATGACCTGCAGAAATGGGCGGAGGCTGAGGCTGAGACAGCGGTGTGGCAGGAGGCAATTTGTATGTCTTGGGAGGAGGAACTGGGCTCTCTGATGGCATGGAAGACATTGATATCCTGCATATTTGGGACAGGGGTGGATTCGGAAGAATCGGATGATAACGATGCCCGCTCATGTGCGCCAGATACAGGAAACGACATGGAAACCAGCTCGCGAGGGGGGAGGGATCAGGGAAGCAGTGCGTACTGATGGTTGAATGTAAAATGTAATATTGCTAACTGCACTGCGGTTTGGTTTGTATTGTTGGTTGTGTTGAAAAATCAATAAAAACTTATTTAAAAAAAAAAAAAAACCTTGGGAGGGGCCTTGAGGGGGGTACTGTCATGATGCCTACCTCCAAGGAGCCAGGTCCGACCCAGCGACCCCAGAGGCAGACATCATTTCCCCCAGGGGAGTGCCAGCGGGCCCAAGCTGGGGCCCTTTGGACACAGTCCTGGCGCCTTAGGCGCCAGGCTCATGTTGGACCTCTGTCCTGGCGCCTTAGGCGCCAGGCTCATAAAGCTAGACATGTGTGCAAGTGTTTTCATGTGCACTTACCTGATGCAGACCATGCTGCCACATCCAGGCCCTCTTGAGGCCTGAATGGAACTACTTTACCTGTGGGACTACTTTCCACCCGGGTGTGGTCGGGGAAGGATACATACCTGATCGGAGGAAGGATACACACTTGGGAATTTCTTCCAAAGCTATTTAAACCACACCCGATCAGCAACTCACGCTTCTCGTTGTTCTGCTCCTCGCAGCTGGACGCTCACCGTGTCAGCTCCTGCTTCTGGACTTCAGCCACGCCTGTCAGCATCCTGGGTCACCTGCAAAGGGAGACAAGAGACCTTACCAACTAAATCTGCACCACAGAGACATCACCGACGATCCTGAAAGGGAAGACATTATTTTTAAAAGCATTTCGTTACGATCGCTGCAGCGCTGCATTTCACTCGCCTTTCCTGGGTTCCTCCATCTTCAGCAGCGATCATCCGGATACACAGCCACTTCCCAGAACCTAGAGAAAAAGACAAGAATAAGAGGTGAGAGAAGGAAGGGAATAAGACTTACCTCATTTCATTTCGGGTCTTGCCGCTTCCAGGCATTTTCCGGACCCCGGCCCTGATGGGGAAAAAAGACAAAGACATTGAATGAGCGTATGCAAAGTCAGTTCCTGTGCGCTCATCCAGAACTAACCTGCCATTTACTGGAACTGGAACTGCACGTTTCACTTCGGGTCGGTGCCATATCTCCGGCATTCCGAACCCCGGCCCCTAAGGGGAAAAAAGACAAACATTAGCGCTTGCTGCAAAAAGACAATGAACATTATTATTAAGCTTGGACTTTTGAACTTGCAACAGAACTTTTACAGTGCTTTACCTGAATAGTCAAGCTTACCTGAACTCCCATCAATCCTCAATCAAGTGAAGTAACTTGGTTTCAACGCGCCCCTGCATCAGAAGCAGGATGGAGAGCTCATTCTTCCTGACCCTAAGGTGAGACTTCACGGGGAATCGTGGCAGGGTATCGTGGAGGGTTGGAAGAGAGTGGGAGGCTTGATCATAACTCAGTCAGTAGGTAATACTCCCTTTTCACGCACAGGGGAATATTCCTGCGAGCCGGAGAAGCCAGAGTAGAGGGCCCTTCCTGTCCATCTTCAGAGTCCTGCGCTTCACCATTGAAGAAGCATCAGCACTCGAAGCCAGACCTGCGCCTCCGTGGGAATCAGGTGAGCGTTACAGGCAATTGTTGGGACCGGGTGGGATGGGAAGTTGGGGTAGTTAGAGGGGAGTTAGCCTATACATCCAAACAGGATAGATATAGTACATGCAACAGACTGGTAAAATATTCTAGTACCTCTATGCGAGATGGGGGAACTTAAAATAACATCCTGGAATATCAGGGGATTGAACAGCTATATCAAATGGAATCGAATGTCTTGCCTGAGACACCAGAAAATCGATATTGCCCTGTGGGGGGGGGGGGGGGGTACAACCCTAGGCTCATCATATTCGGCATACGCAGAGGGGTTATGATATGGGTGCCGCTGTCTGTTCCATTCAGAGTCCTCAAGACCTTCCAAGATACAGAGGGTAGGATGATCGTAAAATAGGGACTGGTGGAGCAGAGGGAAAGCTGTGTTATTATCAGGTACGCACCGAATCAGGATATGGCAGCCTACTTCTGGTCATTATATCCTAAGATCAGCGCATACGGGGGGCGTGGCCTGGAGCTCCGGTGACTCGGATGCTCCTTTAAGAGCCCGCCGTGACGGGCCCGGTGCGGTGCCAAATTGAATGTAATCATGGTGGAATAAACACCCCCAAAATCCACCTGGGGGTGTCGGAACCTCCGCTGCTCACTGCGGTCTCCACTCCGCAGCCGAACAGGACCAGGAAGCCGGCCCTTTGAGCTCCGAAAGCAGTAGCCCCTCCGCTGCCTCCTTCCGAAATGGTGGGCGGAGCTCGAGAACCCGGCGACTCAGAGTAGCGTGTTCTCGGCGTGTGGCCCCCTGGGCGTGGGGGGCCCGGGCAGCCCACCTAAATGATATTGGAGGCAGCCCTGACTACCCGACCACAAGCCTTGCCTGGGGGCCCCCACCCGCCGCCCCAGCATGCTTCCTCGGAGCCCCCCAGACCCGACACGGCACTCGCTCCTGAGCCGTGCCGGCAGCCTCACCCTGCTCCAAATAAGCCCTTGGGTGCGGGCGCTGGTGCGGGCTCCACGGGCACAAGAAAGCGCTCGTGAGGGGGAATCCCTCCATCTTCTGAGATCCCATGGGTGCCAGGAGGCCCCTGAACCACAGGCAGGAACTGGCTGGGGACTGATACGGGCACTGAGCCCATAAAGCAATTTAACTACTTAGGGGACAAGACCCCCCCCCCCAAAGCGGCCAACACAGATTCAACAGGAGGGGCCTCACAATGTGGGAGGTGCCCCTCCCCAGCATCACCCCAGAACACCTCTGCTCCAGGACAAGGTAGGTGTGCAGCTGGCCCAGGAGACCCACCGCTGCCAACGGAAGGCTTGGCATCCACCCCACAGGAGTGAGACCGGTGTGCAGCCCCCAAAGTGGCCCCGCTCTTCCGCTAAGGACCTCACCTCCCCCATCATGCAACGTACCCCAGCTGGCCCTGCTTGGGCACCCCTGCTGGGGGCTAAGGGACTTCAGAAGCGGCCCTGCCTCTCCCCTTTGGCAGCTCTTCCCTCCAGGGGCGCCCCGGCCCACTCTGCTCCACCCCACTGCCTCTGTACAACGGAGGGGGGTCTTCAACCCACGGATTCTTCTATCCCAGCAAATACCATCCACAGAATACGGCAACATCCTCCACGCACAAAGCATATTTACTAATATCAAGGAGTCCATATCCTCTTACTCGAATCAAGCGTCGGCCGGCCTGTCCTGGACAACCCCGCTGAGTACTGAGGGACGTTAGAAGCGGCCCTGCTCTTCCCACTCTGCTACCCCTACTTTCTGGAGCGCCCCGGCCCACCCTGCTTCCCCCCCCACTGTCACAGCACAGCGGTAGGTGACCGCAATCTTCGGAATCTTTTGCCCCGGCAAACACCAGCTACAGAACCGCGACTCCTACTTCAACATCCTCCACTCTCTAAAATCATATCTATCAGCGCTCTCCCACCTACGCCCCAGAGGGTCCACGAGTCCACCTCTCAGGAACCAGATCTAGAACAATGGCGAAGCAATCGAAAGCGGGCAAGAACTCAGACATCGCATCCATGTTCTCGATGACGGACAAAGGGAAGAAGCTCGACTCCCTTAAATCCACCCCACCAAAAGCTCAGGAGGACAGGGACTCCTTAGCCAACAAAGAGGACATACAGGCCTTCATGGCCGACATTAAATCCGAATTCAGATCCTGCATGACGGAGCTTACCACCAAGCTAGAACACACGGATCAAAGGGTGAACGAGATGGAACAAAGACTGGGGGAGATGGGCGACCGCTCCCAGGATCAGACGGCCGCACTGGCGGAAATCCAAAGCTCTATAAGATCCTTACAGGACAAGTGTGAAATCTTGGAGTTCAAGCAAGAGGATTTGGAAAACAGGGCCCGGCGAAACAACCTCTGAATCCGTGGGGTTCCATCTTCTATGCCAGACAAAGACCTGGCTGAATACGTGGGGGACTTCTTCCAATCTCTGCTTCCACACCTAGACAAACCACAACTCCTTTTGGATCGCAGCCACAGATTGCGCCCGCGACGAGGGGTGAACTCGGACCTCCCTCCGGATGCTATGACAAGAGTGCACTTCTTCACTAAAAAGGAAGCAATCTCAGCTATCAGCCGCACCCGGGACGAACTTTCCTTTAAAGGGTCACCTCTCCAGATCTACCAAGGACTCTCCCTACTCACCCCTCTAGAAGAGGATATCCCTCCGGCCCCTGGCGCTTTTCCTGCAGGAGCAACAGATTCGGTACAGATGGCTGTTCCCAATCGCCCTACAATTTTCATATAACGGCACGCTACGCATAATCAGCCACCTTGAAGACGCCAGCAAGATCATGCGACCCTCTGCACCTAACGAGGATACTTCACCAAGGTTGGAGGACCCTATAGGCCGGGAAATGGCTATTCTTCCAAAGCCTAGACGATCTTCATGGTCCAAGGTCCCGCGAAGTAGCAGGAGAAAATAAAGCGCAGAGGATACTCTGCAGGCGGGTTGTCCTCCAAACACTGCTGAGGAGATGCCTCGCCGATCCTGACCCAGCCACGAATGATCACGTCCGACGCAGCGGGCCCTACTCACGGCCCATGCCCATTTCCAAGGTACATTCCATCTTTGAGTCCTTGGAACTCCGTTACACTCGTATTTCTACAATTGGCCCTGTTGGCCAGGGGGATGGCCACACTCACAAAATTGGCCCCCCCACCAGTTAAAGATATGCGCCCCCTTTGGGGGCATATGTTAAAACCCCAAGAGCAGGGTGACCTATGGGTAACATACCCCCGGGATGCCGGTTAATCAAAACCTCACCGACCCCACACCACTCCCACCCCCCGAACATAACAGCAGGGGCGGATCAAGCGCAGGGACACCATACTCTGAGGTTCCTTACTCTGAATGTCAACGGATTGAACTCTCCCGCTAAATGGAAGTCGATCCTGAAAAATCTCCAAGACGAGGATGCACCTGTAGCTCTGATACAGAAGACCCATCTGCTATCGGAAGATTGGGGACGGCTCCGCTCTAGATATTTCCCGCTCCAGCTTTTCGCCTCAGGGAGCTCTAAGAAAAGCGGCACAGCAATCCTTTTCAGAAAGGGCCTGAACCCTCAAATCCTGGATACTAAATCATGCCCTGAAGGCCGATTCATGGCAGTCAAATGTCGATTGCTGGGAGACATCTACACTTTTGCTTCAATATATGCCCCCAACACCGGGCAATCAGCTTTCTACGACTCTGTGGGTGCCACCTTATCTCACTTTATAGAAGGCCAAGTTATAATCAGGGGAGACTTCAACGGAGTGCCGGACCCTACGAGGGACAGATCCCACCCCCCCCCACTCCCGGAGACTTCACTCAAGCACTCAGCCTCCTTCACTTGTTTAGAACACTCGAAGTGGTAGACTCATGGCAGATCCTCCACCCTTCTGAAAAAGACTACTCCTTCTACTCCTATGTCCATCGGACCTTCAAGGATAGACCTCCTTCTGACGTCCGCCCAGCTGCTCACCTACACCGAAGAGGTATACATCGGCCCCGGATTTTGTCAGACCACGCCCCAGTAATCATTGAAATCCGAGCACACGTACCAAAGCCCAATTCTCCTCCCAGATGGTCACTATATGATCCAATTCTTAATGAAATGCCGCTCAGAGACAAGACCGCAAAAGCGATCAAAAACTTCCTCAGAGAAAACCCAGTAGAAGACACCTCCCCCGCAAACACCTGGGACGTCCTAAAGGCGGTGATCAGGGGTGAGCTAATTGCACGAGGGGTGGCATTCCATCGTAACAGACGTCAGACCCGCCTAGTCTTGGAGGAGGAACTCAAAAGAGCGAAAGAGACTCATAAGAAAGAAGGCTGGTCCCCCAGGACACAGCGAGCCATCCGCATCGGTAGGAAGAAACTAGAGGCTCACTACGCTGAACATACGGCCCACCTCATGGCCAAAGCCAAACAATTTTACTATGTCAAGAACAATAAGGCTAATAAGCTGCTGGTAGCCAAACTAGCCAAAGCGCAACATAACAGTACTATCGTCGGCCTCTGAGATTCACCGTGGATAATTCAATATGCGGAATCCAAAGAACTACACTTGGCGGTGGAACATCTGTCCCAGGTAATGACGCCACCCTCACGGAACCAGAACAAACAAAAGAGTACCTACGATAGGCGGCCCTTGGTGGCGCTCTTCAATTCCTTTAGGGAAACGGGGACGGTGACCCCCCTCAATGCAAGAATCCACCACGATCCTCCTTCATAAGCCAGGGAAAGACCCGAGAGACCCGCCTCTTATAGGCCGATAGCCCAACTGAACATCGACGCCAATCTATATTCCAAGATCGTGGCTAAACGCCTGGCGCGCATTCTGCCTGGTATAATTCACTCTGACCAAACAGGCTTTATCCTAAACAGATCTGCAGGCGATAATGTGCGCAGATCCCTGAACCTGGTAGACTTAGCCACGCGAAACTCCCAAGGGCTGGTGTTGATGGCTCTTGACGCAACCAAAGCATTTAATAGGGTGGACTGGTCCTTCATGCATCTTACTTTGGCGGCCTTTGGATTTGGCCTGGCATTCCAGACAATGGTCCTGGCTAACTATAAAGCACCAAAAACACTCCTCAGAATTAATGGCTCATTTTCCGCCCCGATTTCTCTGACCTGCGGGACCAGACAAGGCTGACCCCTATCTCCACTGCTGTTCGCGCTCATCATGGAACCGTTCGCCTAAAGGATCAGACAGAACAGCTATATCAGGAGCCCTCACTCCAATCTGTCTCAGCATAAAATTGCCCTATACGCAGATGATGGGTTATAGGTCAAAGGATCGAATCAAAAGGAACGAAATACAATAGGGTTGAATAAAAAAAGACCGAAAACAAAAGGGTCGAATTTTTTTTTAATTATTTTTTTTTGGGGGGGTCTCCGCCCCAACCCTAGTTTTTGTGGTAAAAAACGCTTTTTTTTACCTATACGGAAACCCAAAAAAATATATATAATTTTAAAAAAAATGTGACCCTTTTGTTTTCGGTCGTATTGACTCGACCCTATTGCATTCAATCCTTTTGTATTCGAACCTTTGACCGGACACCCAGATGATGTGCTGCTCACGATCTCGGAACCCCGCACCTCATTACAACATGCCCTATCCGAAATAGCCAGCTATGGCGAGGTCACTGGCTTCGCCATTAACTTTACCAAATCGGTGGCCCTGAACATAGATCTCTCCCCGGAGGAGCGGGAGGCCCTGATCCCAATGTGCCCAATTGTAAAAGTCCATCCCCTACCTAGGGGTCCAGATCCCGGTAAACCCGAGGGACACATTTCAAGCTAATTTCCCCAAGCACTTCAGAGAATTTGAGAATGACTTGAAAAGCTGGGCATCTCAGGAAATTTCCCTGATGGGTCGCATAACGGCCTGGAAAATGAACCTTTTACCAAGATTCCTCTACGCCTGTTCATCCCTCCCAGTAGCAATCTCAATGCCCGACCTAAACGTGTTACAGAAGAAGATGCTCCGGTTCATCTGGAAGGGCAAAAAGCTAGAATCCCCCGGAAGACACTAGTAGGGGACGCAAGACTCAGGGGTCTGGGGGTCCCCGACCTGCAGGCCTACAGGGCAGCAGCATAACTAAACTAACTCACGTCCGCACCTGGCAAATAGCCTCTGACCGCCCAAGATTGGTGGAACTTGAGCAATCACGGCTCCCACTAACCCTCAGATTCCTTCTGCACATTCCACCTGCCCTCAGAGAACACTGGAAGGGCCTCCTGCTGACAACCAAACACAAGCTGGCCTCCTGGGATTAGGCGCTGAGACATAAGGGGATCCCGAGGGGACTGAGCCCCCTATCTCCAATTTTCCATAACCTAATCTTTTCACCCGGGACGCATCCGCGAAACTTCCAGAATTGGATAGCGGGAGGCCTTGAAACCTTGGACCAACTATATGAGGGCGACCTCCCCTGCACATTTGAGCAATGTAAGGAGCGTTTCCAACTTCAGGAGAGGGACAGGTTCACATATTTTCAGCTACGCCACTGGTGTTCACACCAGCAAACCCTCCAAGCAGCCACGCCACCCCTCACAGCCCTCAAACTAACCCTCAAGGACCTCCCATCCCGAGGCAGAATATCCACTCTATATAGACGATTTTCGGGGGACTTTCTGGCTACAAAGACCCGGGCTATGGCCCAATGGGAAGCGGACTTGGGACACCCGCTGGAAGATCAGGCCTGGGTGGACATTTGGACACGAACTCACGCAGCATCTTCTTGCTTCACCAATAGAGAATGCACGTATAAAATTCTACTGCGCTGGTACTACTCCCCTCTCAGGCTCCATCACATGAACCATTCGCTCGACCCCCTTTGCTGGAGAAGATGTGGCTGACGGGGCTCTTTCTTCCACATGTGGTGGGCGTGCCCGAAGGTCCAACAGTTTTGGAAACTATTCCTAGCGGTCATCAAACAAATCACCCCAACTCCACTCCCCCTCGAGCCCGGGCCCGTTCTCCTGGGGACCCCGATCCCAGGGATTTATCCATGCTCTGGAAACAAAGCCAAACTACTAACCCAATGCCTTCTGGCGGGGAAAATAGTGACCGCCCGCTTCTGGAAAGCTCCGGAAGGCCCCTCGACGATCCAATGGTGGGGGAAACTTTGGGACATCTTGATTGCCGAAAAGGTGACAGTGGCAAAAGCCGGAATCCTCCACCACTTCCAAAACATCTGGGCCCCCGTGCTAGAATATGATCAGAGATACCCCGCTCTGACCTTCAAGCCCACTAATGCCCGGAGAGTCCTGGGGGACCACAACGCCACCTGAAAGGGGAAGCATAATCAAGGTGGACATAACGAAGCACAAACTTGTGGGAAGCTTACCTGTATCAAGTGCAGGGGAGGGCGATGGGTTGGGGGGACGTTGAGGGGAATGAGTATGAGCCATGTTACATGTTTTACTTATCATAAGCTTGTTACCTTGCCTTGGTTTAAAATAAACATATTTAAAAAAATTAAAAAAAAGATCAGCGCATAAAAGGAATGGCACACTGGGGTGGAGATTTTAACTGCACGCTTAACCCGCCGATGGACAGATCAGACGATAAATTCATACTTCCAGCCCCTTCGGCTAAAGCCTTAAAAACACTGTTGCCCGCATTCAAATTGTCGGATATATGGAGGGCACTACACCCGCACAACAGAGTATACTCACATTACACTGCTCCTAAGGATCTCTACACAAGGTTGGATTATGTGTTTGCAGGAGAAGAGAACCTGGGTGTATTCAAAGGGACGGAATACAAAGCGGGGGTACTTTCGGACCACGCTCCCTTAGTGATCGCGTGGCAGTATGTATCCACCCGGGCTAGGATCCCAACATGGAGACTCAGAGGCGAATCACTTAAGGATGCAGTTTTCCGTGAACATCTAAGAGAAGGGGTGAAAGAATACAAATATAACACTGGTAGTGTGAAATCAGCAGGCACATTATGGGAAGCCTTTAAAGTAGTGGTTAGAGGGACGGCAATAGCGAAAACAAAAGGAATGCAAACCACTATAGAAAGAGACCTACACAAGGCAGAATCTAAAGTGGAAACCATAGAATGGTCAGTGGCTAGGTCTAAAGAAAGGGCCCTAGAGGTTTCCTGCCTACAGCAAGAATGTCTGGAACACTGGAGTAGGCTAGGCATGCCGAGCTACAAGAAATATGTTGAGAGACAGCATGCGGAAGGAGATAAGCCCGGTAGCTTGCTGGCCTGGCTCTACAGTAGTGAAACTAAATGGGATATGATACAAACGATCATAGGTAAGAATCGGGAGATGTGTGAGACGCAGGAAGGTATAACTACATGTTTTTATGACTACTACAGGGAGCTATATGCAGAGACCTCGAAATATGAAATGTCTGAGATAGAGGAGGCAGTCTCACAGACAGATCTCCCAAAGCTGGACGCAGAGGAGGTTATTAGGCTAGAAGCCCCCATAACTATAGAAGAATTAGAACACACCATGAGGGAGTTGCCGATGGGCAAAGCCCTGGGGGCAGACGGGTTGCCCAGTGAATTTTACAAAGAATACATGACAGATGTCACGCCCCCATTGCTAGCTATGTTTAATGAGGCGTTAGACATAGGTATGCTGCCCGGGTCACTGAGAGAGTCAATAATTATCCCCCTATTGGAGCACAACAAGCCTGACACGGATTGTGGCTTGTATAGACCCCTATCATTGCTTAACCAAGATGGGAAAATTCTCACAGCCCTAATGGCCAACAGGCTTAAGCCGGCTTAATCCAAGCTTATACACTCAGAACAATCAGGGTATGTGCCAAACAGAAATATCACAAGCAACCTTAGGAGGCTACACCACATTATAGACCATACCCAGGGGAGCACACAATAATTGGCAGTGGCCTTACTCGATGCAGTCAAAGCGTTCGACTGTCAGATGGCCATGGTTGATAGCAGTGTTTAAAAGCTTTGGAATGGGACCCACATTTATCAAATAGGTAAGGCTGCTATATACTGTACCGCCATCGCGGGTCAAAACAGGTACACTTATCTCGGAACAGTGGCGGTTAAGCAAGGGCACAAGACATCGCTGTCCATGATCCCCGATGATTTTCATCCTAGCATTGGAACCATTAGCGGTGTATCTTCAGAAGGAATATCTAGAGGCAGGTATAGCTACTCAGGGGGCAGGAACTTCATTTCCCTATACGCGGACGATATGCTGCTGTACCTACAACTTTCAGAAACCAATTTACAGTATATTCTGGATGTGTTGGAGCCTATGCTGACCTATCGGGGGATTACAATCACTGCGCAGAAGTCATGCTTGTTCCCCCTGGCGGGATACAGTGGAAAACCTGCAAACACGTTGCCAGTGCTACCAGTTAGGTGGGAAGTGCACACATTCAGATACTTGGGAGTAGACATTTTTCATGATCCTAGGACAGAACACATACAAAACACACTGAAAGCGGTAGACAGAATTGAGAACTCCATGACCTTCTGGGCTATATTGCCGCTCTCATTAATGGGGCGGGCCGCACTGTTGAAGATGGTGGTGTGCCCGAGACTCCTTCACTATTTCGCTAATGTCCCGTATGATATCCTAAAAGCCTTTTTTAAGAGACTCGATGGTATAGGTCAGAGCTTCCTTTGGCATAACTGGTAGTGCAGGGTGGCATTCACGAAACTTCAGAGCCCGTACGAACAAGGCGGTATAAAGGTGCCCAATTTCAAAGTATATTTCGTGGCGAGCCAACTGCAATTCGTGGCCAAATGGCTGTCCGACGAGCAGACCCAAGATACACAGATGCTACAGACAGCATGTGTCCCATTCTTTCTGAAAGAGGTGATATGGACAGTCGCGCCGGGAGACTTACAGCCTCCTCTGTTGCAGGGCAATGTGGCGCAAGGCTTGTCGGTTGCTGGGGAAAGCAACACCATATTCCCCCCAGATCCTGTTGGTGGGGGATGTGTTAAGTGAAGGGGGACTGAAAAATTGTATTGAACTTGCGTCGGATACGGGAGTACAATTTGGCCAACATCTCACTTACACCAGTCTCCTTACTAGTCTAAGACAGAAATGGCCAGGAATAAAGGGGGAACTACAGGAAGACGAGACGATAAGAGATGTTTTGAGAATATACGGGTTATTGAAGGCAAGGCAAGGAGATAAGCTTGAGCAGACCAGGCGTAGCTGGTACACAGATTTGCAAGAGCAACTGGCAGATGAAGTATGGGGCAGAGCGATGGCTTACCAGAAGAAGGTGTCCAGAAACGCAAAGTTACAGCTGATCCAACTATACGTGACCCATAGGGCGCATCTAACCCCAAATAAAATAGCCAAAATCAGTAACGCAACAGAACAATCCTGCCCAAAATGCGGATTAATTAATGCCGATCTAGTACACATTTTTTTGGCCTGTTAGACAATACTGGGAAGAGATAACCCAAGCTTTAGCATGTGCAGACATTACACTAGATACTGGATCTCCCAGGGCCTCGGTATGGCAAGAAGCAGCCCATCGGGGCCAGGAAGAGAGGAATGTAGATTTGGACGAAAGAGATGTTATCGGATATAGCCGCATCTGGGCACAGTGATACCGTTGAAGGTGGGCAGGCAAGGATATAGTCAGGAAATAGAGGCTAATGTAGACGCTGAGTACAGTCAGTTGCAATGCGATAGTGATAACGTAGGTGGATTAGGCTGGGATATGGGGAGGGGAGTTTTGAGGGGAAGGCGGAACACGCAGACACATTTGGATACAGATTGTCATGTGAATGCATATGTAAGTCTGTAAGTTACTTTGTTGTGAAAATTAATAAAATAGATTTTTTTTTAACTCAGAAGACAGCTTTGAAAACACAAAGGCAGGCCCTTTCAATACAAGGTTTGATAGTAAGTCTTGATTAAAGTGAGCGCAAAGAGTACCCATGAGGAAGGTGTTTTAAGCGTTGAGGGGCAGGAACTGTGCAGGAATATCCATAGGGATTAGCATGTCAATGGGCAGTCCGTCCTCCTATGCCATTTCTCCCTGTCTGTACTCGAATGCAATAGTTTCAGCTTATATGTGTCGCAAGCGACACCTTATATCCCAAACTAAAAGGAATTGTCAGTTACAGTTCCCAAAGCAACCACAACTGTGCCACCAACTTGGTAAAATAACCAAAATTCTGCCCTCTGCCATGCACTTCTCATGCTGTTGGTCATTGTCCAGATTCCCCAAGGAAATTGGTCTTGTTATGTTTTTATGTTATTGTGCATTTGTATAGTACCGCTTTTTACCATTGGTATGAGCTCAAAGCGCTCTGGGATGAATGCCCTCTGGGACAGTAGTCCTAGTCAGTAGAGAGAGTAGGGTAGTAAATAGTGCTTGGGTGCACTCAATGTGTGTGCAGCCATGGGGTTAGTGGTGTTTAGCTGCATTCTCGTGCTAGGCCTGGTGCAGTGGTTGTGTGAGATCAGTATAATGTGTAAAGCAAGGCCAATTTAACTTGGGTAGCTGCATTCTGGCGGTGTGGAGCTTGTGTACAAGATTATGGGTGCAGCTAGGCCGATTTATTCATGAGGGATAGCTGCGTTCTAAAGAATGTTGAGGTGTTCGAGTATGTGTATAGCTAGGCTGAATTAATCGAGGGGTATAGCAGCATTCTATTGTTTGTTGGTGCAGAGGAGAGAATTGGCATATTGGTATTTGTGTGTGTCTGTGCGGATTGGAGGCAGTACACTGTTCCTGATAGCCTTCCATTGCCTGCCAAGGTGACTGTATCTCATATAAGGAAGGCATGGCATCAACAGTAAGACAGACACAAGTGGTCACAGTTCAAGGGCGATTATTGAACTTCAAAAAGGGTATGAAAAAAGTCTATCTAATTCTAAATCTAAAGACGGGCGCAAGCTACGACCATCAAATAATAATAATAACGCACTCCTAGTGGTGTCTTGTCAAAACAAAAGGGCCTATACTAAAAATCTATTGCCAATTCCTACCTCTAAATACAAATAGTGAGGGAAACAATGTTATGTAAAAGAAAGAAGTGTTCAAAAAATGACATGTCATGATATTCAGGCCGTGACGTTTTTAGCACGGGACAAGGCAGTACACTCGAGTTTAGCACAGTCTCTAGCTCATCTAGCACGAGGATACAGGTCGAACATTAACATCAGGGACTTCCATGCCCAAGTCTCTTTGCCTTTCGAAGTCTCTTCTTTTAGAGGGCCTGATCTAAAACAAACAATACGTTCTTTTCCTCTTAGGATTTCACAAGTGCTCAATTTCTCAAGCGATTCACTATTCATCTTGGATACCTCGCTGCCGGGCTAAGATCCTCTTTAACACAATACTCGTAGAATTTTCATGTATCCAATTTCTCGGGTGATTCACGGTTCACCCCGGATCCCCCTCAGCCGGGCTCAGATCCTCTTTAACACAATGTTCAACCTCGGCTGGGCTCGGACCAATTTAACTGACTAACACAAACTTGCTTTAACCCAAAAGCTTTCAATTGATCTCCCTCGTTCGGGCTTGGACCAACCTTATCTACTTTGTCATCAATTTTCTTGGTAATCTCAACAGCAAAGACTTTCGATTGTGCACAGGATTTTGCTTGACCCGCTGAAGGAACACTTCGATGCACAGTTCTTTGCCACTCTTTCACTTTTGTCAACTCTGAGTTGAATACCTTACAGAGACCTTCGGATGAGCATGCACACGGTTCCAGACCCCTCTGTCAAAGGTATTGTATCTTGGTTTCAAAGTTCATTCACTCATCTGTTTTTCAATTTTACATGCATTGGTTATCACGTGCGTTTCATACATTGTTTGCTTCAGCGCTCACCAAACAATGTTGCCGCTTGCAACCTTGGCTTCAACACAGACTGGTCTGGTATCGGCCTCCCCAACTAACCGGCTGTGTTGATTTCACTGGTGCTGCTTTGTTGACAGTACCACGGCAGCAGGCGATTCTGCCCGCCTTGATAAGAGAAGCAGGAGGGCCCTGGGTACCTCTGACACACAATGCAGAATTCTTCAGCCTGGTTTCCTGGTCTTACACTTTCTATTCTCGAGGTTTCGTGAAAGTTCCTTGTCAAAAAGGTCAAGGGCACTTCCCTCCTTGCGATCCCCTTCTGTTTCGCCATCTTTCTCCTCGTGTTAAGCTGCCCTCTTGGAACTGCTGTTTTCTCTTGTGCTTTGCCTTGCTCAGAGAGCACGCTCATGCTCCGCCGTTTATCCGTGTGGGGAAGTGTAATGGAAGTCCGGTGTGTGTGTGATGGTCGGTCATTGCCTAACCCTGCCTGAACATTGTATTGGGTCAAGTCAGATATACGGCTCGGGTGTTAGTCCGTTTTCTCTCATAGCGAGATGTCCATGAGAAAGTGTTTGTGTTGTGAAAGGGGGTTGGAGGGTTGAGTTCCTAAGTATCCTACCTGGAAGGATGGGGTAAGGTGCTACAGGGAAGGGGATTCTGCGTCTCGCCATCCGGTGCCCCACTCCAACTCCCTGAGGACCCCTCGCCCAGGTGATCCTCCCGCACTGGTCCACCCCCAGGAACTGGATCCAAAAGTGATGGCCATGTCCTGGCCACCTGGATGACAGATCCCCGGGACTAGCGGGTGAGACACCTTAAGGTTTCTCACACTCCCTATTTAGAGGTACAGAGCTTTAGTTCAAGCGATTGTAGGTCTTTGGTTATCCCTGTGTCTTGCTGTGTCTGCAATTGCTTATTGGAAGACACTTTTCAGTGTCCAATTACATCCAATTCTGTTTTATTTGAGTAAAAAGTGCATCCTAGATACGATGACTGGTTGCCAGTGAGCATGAAGGTCCAGCATCAGCAACTATGATCATCCCTGTGTCTTGTTGATTCTGCAGTTTCTTATTGGCCAACACCTTCTCAGTGTGCAGTTTGTGAGAAACCTAGAGGTATTCTCCCATGTAGACCCTGAGAATCCTCCATTCAGGTGGCCAGGTGAGGGCCTTCGTTTTCGGATCCCAACCCTCGGGGTGGACGAGCGAGGATCACCTGGGTAGGGGAGACCAGTTTTGTGATCATGGAAATACCCCAGGTGAGACATGGTATCCCAACAGGGTAACAGGCAAGGCCGAAGAAGTCCCTGAAGCCTTTATGGAATATGCAGGCCCCATTATCCCTGATCCAAGAGAGAGGCGGAAATACTGTGTTAGAACAAAAGCAGGCAAGGAGGTAGGTCAGAGGAAACAACAATATGACTTTAAACCTAACACCTTTTTATCTCCCCACCTTTCAGACCCAAGGGAAGGCCATCAAGATCAGTACCTTTATGGCAGGGGACCAAGAGTAGAAAACAACTTGACAAAAAGGGAATCACCACAGTGGTATAAAAACAGAGCCAGGGGACTCGCCTCTTTCCTCTGTCAATTATATAAGGCATTGTCAATGTCGGAGTTAATTTCTTTCTAGGTAAGCATGCTATAAATATAGGTTTAGATATGACTTGGATGGCAAAACATGGTTTGCATCATAATTAACAACTTAGTTGATTATTTATTTATTTGTATAGCGCACCAAGCCCTGGGCCATCTGGTCACATTTCTTACTGGTACATATGATACAAGACGCATTACTTACAGTTACATACGATACATTTGTTACAGCCAGATTATTACAGATAGAATGTGGTGGACAAAAGGAGCAGAGGTTGCAGTTGAAAATTAGGTGAATAGAGTCATGACATTATTAGACTTCTTGCGACAGAAGTCATTTTTTAGATTTTTTTCTAAATAGATGGAAAGAGGGTTCTGTTCTTAAGGCAAGTGGTAGGGTGTTGCACAATTTAGCAGCTAACACAAGGAAGCTACGACCTCCAGCTTTCTGGAGCTTAAACCTGGGGATCTTTAAGCAGTGAGCTTGGGCAGATCTAGTGGGACGTGCCGTAGTGTTTCGGGTGAGGTTGTCAGCTATATAGCTATGAGCCTGGTTTGCTAGGCACTTATGTGTAAGTGATAGAGTTTTGTACTCTATCCTTTGGTTGACAGAGAGCCACTGGGTGTTCCATCTTATATCCAAGATATATTGAGACCTTGGGAGGTTTAATGCTGATCTGAGGGCATTGTTTTGGATTACTTGCAGCTTTTTAAGGTTGCGTTGACTCGTGCCTAGGTAGAGCGCATTACAGTAGTCAATTCTGCAGAGAACTAAGACTCTGGTTATGGAAGTGCAGTTAGATGTGGATAGAAATGGTCTACATAAGTTGATTAACTTGCAAGTGGAGGCAGTGGAGGAGGCTATGGTGAGTGAGGAGTCTAGGTAAATATCTAGAGTTTTGACATCCTTGGATACCATTATGTTATTGCCGTTGATGTTGAAAGATGAGTATTGTCCGTCAAGTTTAAGTCTAGATAGAGAGCCGAAGCAGAGTAACACTGTCTTGTAATTGAGGCATAGTTCGTGCTTATTCATCCAGGCTTGTATGATGAGGTAGATGTCATTAAGGATTTTGGTGTCTTTGGTGTAGTCACCGGTGATAGGGAACAAGTTACTTACCTGTAACTGTTGTTCTCCAGCATGGGTCTGGCATGGATTCACATGCTCATGAATATTCCCCTATTCCCCGTCGTCAGGCTGGGAATCCTCGGTAAAGAAAAAACCAGTATCAGTTTCGTTTCTGATCTGTCTTTCGTAGTAATAACCAATCACTGGTCTCTGCGTCATACTGACCACAGCCAATGACTGCCCTCTACCTAAGCACCGCCTCTGGCAGCCATCTTCAGATTTGGAAGCACGTGAAGTGGCAGTATGACCAAGTGAAGAGCCGCAGAGGGGTAGGCGGGAGGGTTCGCATGTGAATCCATGCCAGACCCATGCTGGAGAACAACAGTTACAGGTAAGTAACTTGTTCCTTCTCCAGCATGGGGTCTGGCATGGATTCACATGCTCATGAATAAAGAATACATAGCAGTACACACATGCACAACCACGGGAGGTGGCAAAGGCTCAACATTAAGCATCACATAAACTCAACATTAAGCATCTTACCTCCTCACCAGGCTCACCTCAGGCGAACAGGTTGCGCAGCACTGCTTGGCCGACCCTGGACTCCTCCCTGGAATCCCGGTCGACGCAGTAGAATTTCGTGAAGGTGTGCGTCGACCTCCACGTAGCAGCCCTGCATATGTCCAGCAGGGGCACACCAGATAGGAACGCCGTGGTAGCTGCGATCGCTCTGGTGGAATGGGCTCTCGGACGGCCAGGCAGCGGTCGGTTTGCCAACCGATGACAGTACATGATACAGCCGGAGAGCCATCTGGAAATGGAAGCCTTCGAGAGAGCCTTCCCCTGATTGACAGGTCCAAAGTTCACAAAGAGTTGTGACGTCTTCCGAAAACACTTCGTGCGGTCTACGTAGAACTTCAGCGCTCTAGCCACATCCAGCGAGTGCAAAGTCCTCTCAGCCGGCGACGAAGGCGACGGGAAGAACACAGGCAACACCAAGGGTTCGTTGAGATGGAAGTCCGACGGCACCTTGGGCATGAAGGAGGGGTGCGTCCTGAGCACTACCCTCGTGTCGTGGAAAGTCAAGTACGGGGCCTTGCAGGAAAGGGCCTGGATCTCTCCCACTCGTCGTGCGGAGGTGATGGCCACAAGAAAAGCTGTTTTCCACGATAGAAACTTCAACGGGGCCGAGTGCAGAGGCTCGAACGGAGGTCCCATGAGCTTGGTCAGCACCACGTTGAGCTCCCACGCCGGGGCCGGAGCCTTCACCGGCGGGAACGATCTGAACAGTCCCTTCATGAACTCTTTCACCAGACGATGAGACCACAAGGACGTCCGCCCCGTGGTTCTGGTGTATCGGGAGATCGCAGCAAGATGAATCTTGATGGACGCGTGTGCCAGACCAGCTTTGGCCAGCGTCAGCAGGTACGGCAGTACTTGGGGAGCCGTAATCCGTAGAGGGTTAATCTTCTGTGCGTGGCACCAGACAGAGAACCTCTTCCATTTGTGTCCGTAGCATTTAAGAGTCGAGGACGCCCTGGCCTTTGCAAGAACCTCTCTGCAATCGGCCGGTATGTCGTATCCTCCAAACTCTAGCGCTGCAGGAGCCAGGCCTGCAAGTTCAGCGACTTCGGGTCGTGGTGGAGGATGGCGCCTCCTTCCCTGGAGAGTAGATCCGCGTCCGCCGGCAGCTTGATCGGCGGGGACGCTGACAAGTCCAGAAGGTCCGGGAACCATATCTGCCTCGGCCACGCAGGTGCGACGAGGATCATCCTGCACCGTGACCTCTTGAGCTGGTTGACGAGCCGGATTAGCAGAGGCAAGGGAGGGAACGCGTAGAGGAACAGGCCCTCCCAGGGGAACGAGAAAGCATCGCCCATGCTCCTCGTCTGGGGAAACCTGCTGGCGAACCTCCGGCACTTGGTGTTCGTCGCCGTCGCGAACAGGTCGATCTGGGGTGTGCCCCACCGTCGGAAGAGGCGATCCACCAGATCCTGCCGTAGCTCCCACTCGTGGCACGAGCGCAGCTCCCTGCTGAGTGAGTCGGCGATGGTGGTTTTTTTTTTTATCCCTGCCAGATGAAACGGCACCAGAAAAATCCCTTGGGCGACGGCCCAATGCCACAGGTCCTGCGCCTCCTTGGACAGCGCTGGGGACCTGGTTCCGCCCTGTTTCCTGATGTAAAACATGGTGGTGGTGTTGTCGGTGAAGATCCTCACCACCTTGCCCTTGAGGGACGGAAGGAAGGACCTGAGGGCCCAAAACACTGCACGGAGCTCCAGGACGTTGATATGCAGGGACTTCTCCGTCGGGAGCCAGAGTCCCCTTGCGTGCAGATTTTCGGTGTGCGCTCCCCACCCTTCCAGGGAGGCATCCGTGGTCACAGTCTCCTGGTGGGCTGGGGTCTGGAAGTCCATGCCCGCCGTCAGATGCGCGCGGGTGCCCCACCACCGTATCGCTCGTCGGAAACTCTCGTCGAGCTTGATCCTTTCCTCGAAGCTGCCCGTCGTCTGGATCCAGCGCGCATCCAGGAATTCTTGCAACGGGCGCATCCGGAGCCTGCACATGGGAATGAGGTAGATGCAGGAAGACATCATCCCGAGGAGGGACTTGATGGACCTCACCTTGGCCGCGTCGGCCACCAACATCCGTTGCACCTTGCCCAAGATGGTCCTGGTCCTCTCCTCCGACGGGGAGGCCAGAAGGGACACTGTGTCGAGCCTCGCTCCCAGAAACAGTGCGACTTGCGCGGGCACCAGGTGGGATTTGGCGTAGTTCACGGAGAATCCCAGGTCCGTGAGGAGTTGGACGGTCCTTGCCGTGTGGACCACGGCGAGCTCCCTCGTCTTGGCGCGGATGAGCCAGTCGTCCAGGTAGGGGTAGACGTGAATCCCCTCGCGGCGCAGCTGCGCCGCCACCGGTGCGAGGCACTTGGTGAATACCCTGGGTGCCGACCGTAGTCCGAAGGGAAGGGCTTTGAACTGGTAATGACGCCCTTGGACCACGAATCTGAGGAATTTTCGGTGCCCCTTTAGGATGGGAATGTGGAAGTAGGCATCCTCCAAATCCAACGACGATAGGAAGTCTCCTTCCTCCAGCTGACCCAGGACGTGCTGGAGGGTGACCATCCGGAACTTCTGCGCCTTGATGAACTTGTTCAGACGTCGCAGGTCTAGGATGGGGCGCCATCCTCCCGTCTTCTTCTTCACGAGGAAGTATCGCGAGTAGACTCCGGAGCCCCGAAGCCTCTTTGGGACGAGTTCGATGGCGCCCTTTCTGAGCATCGCCTTTACCTCCAGGAGAAGTTGAGGGACGTGAAGTTCTTTCCTGGCCACGGGGGGGACGCGCGGGCACCTTCTTTGAAACTCGAGCGCGTGGCCCCGGGCCAGGGCGTCCAGCACCCAACGGTCGGTGGAGATGGACTCCCACACGCTGACGAAGCCCGCCAGCCGGCCTCCCACCGGGGTGCTTCGGTGGGGGCCCGACCCCACGGCCGGTTCAATCCTGCTTGGACGCGGCCTTGCCGCCTTGACCTCCTTGGCGACGACGGCGGGGTCCGCTAGACTTGCCTCGTCCTCTGTAGGCCTCTTGCGACGACGAGCGGGCCGCTTGACGGTAGGAAGCGAAACCGCCGCCGGAACCTTTGGAGGCGCCCTTGCCTCCGCCGCTCCGAAAGGGCGTTCGTTGTTGCTGCAGGACTCCAAGGGCCCTAGCCGTCTCAGTATCCGCCTTGATGGCCTGAAGGGAATCGTCCACTGTCTTCCCAAACAGGTTGTTCCCGTCGAAGGGCATGTCCAGGACTCTGGTCTGGACGTCCTGCCGAAAGTCTGTAGCTTTGAGCCATCCACGACGTCGAAGGCAAACGCCGTTGCCCAGCTGGCGGAACCCAGTGTCGGCTATGACCGTCGCCACGGTGATGGCGTGGTCCGACGCCACCTCACCTTCCTGCAGGATCTCAAGGGCCTCCGCCCTCTTGTCGTCCGGCAGAAAATCCAGCAGGGGAGCTATCTTGTACCAGAGCTCCCTGTCGTAGCGGGCCACGATAGCCAAGGCGTTGGCCGCTTTAATCGTCGTCGCTGCCGACGAGATGACTCTACGTCCCATAGCATCCAATTTCTTTCCCTCGCCGTCCGGCGGGGAAGTTGATGTGGAGGCCGCACCCCCCCCCGCTTTCTTCCTGGCTGCCGCGGAGACGACGGAGTCCGGGGTAGGCTGCGCCCGGAGGCATAGGGGGGCCGTGTCCGGGACCCGGTACTTTTTCTCGTACCGGTCTCTTCTAGCTGGCGTCGTGGAAGGGTTCTTGAGGAGGGAAAGGCCCTCATCCCAAATGTCGTCCAACAGAGGCACTGCGAGGACCGTCTTCCTCTTGGCCTCGCGCCGCTGATAAAGGAAGCCTTCCTTTTTCTTCTCCTCAGGGCAGAGTTGGAAAAGCTCGGAAGCCCTGGAGATCATGGAGTGGAAAGATCCGATCTCGTCGGGCGGAGAAGCCCTGGTGGGAGGCGACGACGGAAAATCCTCGTCGTATGCCTCGTCGTCCGTACCCGTCGCTGCCGTGTCAGTCCCCGTATCATCCCCTCGGGTGGGCGGGGAGGAGGGCTGGACGGGGCGCGACGGTTGAAAAGGAGGTGGTGGATGGATCCTTCTTCTCTTGGTGGGGGGAACACCAGAAGGTCCCGGTTCTGGATCCCCCGACGGGAGAGGTTCCTCCGTCGGTAACGGTAGCCTCGTCCTTATCTCGGAGCGTAAGGACTGTATGGCCAACAAAATGGCCGCCGAGTTGTCTTGCGGCGCTGGCAGAGGGGAATCCGACGGGCGAGCAGGGGCCCCGTCCGTATCCTCGACGATGTCGTCGTCGTCACCTGCGTCGGGGTCCATTCCGACGGGCTGGCCTTCTTCCACGCCTAGGCCGTGGCTTAAGACCTCGATCAGCTCCTCTTCTGAGGTTGAGGCCGAATCTACGACGACGCCCTGCCCCCCCTTCTTCTTCCCCACGGAGGGTTTCACGGGGGTCCTATCGATGGGCACAAAGGAAGACTCCCTGCGCGGAGGCAGGGAGATTCTGGGCCCTGAGGTCGCCACCACTGGTGTAGCCACCACAGGCTGAGCCAGGGCCGCCGCGACCGTTTCGATAGAGGGCTTGGTCGGATGGATCAAGGCCTTCACCACCTTAGGTGCGCTCACCGCCTTATCCTTGAGGGAGGGGGCACTGCCACGCTCCTCCTCTGCCTTAGAGCTCGACCGGGGCCTCTCCAGGAGCTTCGCCGGGTGCTCGGCCTTCCTCTTACCCGACCCAGAGCGTTGGCTCGTGGTTGATGGTGCCGGGGAGGGTGCGCCCTGCCTGGCGCCCGTAGAGCCCGACCGTTCGGCGCTCCCGGTGCCAGCGGACTCGCGGTGCTTGGCCTTATGTTGGGCCCCCGTCGCCGGGGCGCCCTCAAAGGTCTTAGAAGACCGCTCGGATTTCTTCTTCTTCTCGCCAGACGGGCTCTTACCCTCCAGCCAGTTGGCGAGACGTTGATGGCGGTCCTTCATGGTCCGTTCCGACATGTTGCCGCAAAACGCACAGTCCTTCTCCACGTGCGTCTTGTCCTCATGAAGGCAGTAAAGGCAGAAAGAGTGTTCGTCCTCCTTGAAGACGTTCTGCAGCTGGCATCCAGGGCAGACCCTGAACAGCTTTCCGGGCGTCGAGCTTCCCTTCTCCTGGGCCATCTCCGAGACCGGGCCTGAGAAGCTTCTGGAGTCCTCCGAAGTGTAGCTCGATGAAATCTTCACCCTTGAGGGGCACAGATGAATCCGACACGGGTCCCCGTTGATCGGATGTAGGATCGGTGGAGCTTGAGGCTCTTTTGACCGAAAGAATCGAAGTTTTTTGTGAAAAAGCGCGAAAAATAGCACTAACGCTCGAGAGCAATAGCACGAGGATCCCAACACATGAACGTGCGGTAAAAATCTGAAGATGGCTGCCAGAGGCGGTGCTTAGGTAGAGGGCAGTCATTGGCTGTGGTCAGTATGACGCAGAGACCAGTGATTGGTTATTACTACGAAAGACAGATCAGAAACGAAACTGATACTGGTTTTTTCTTTACCGAGGATTCCCAGCCTGACGACGGGGAATAGGGGAATATTCATGAGCATGTGAATCCATGCCAGACCCCATGCTGGAGAAGGATGAGTATTTGGGTGTCATCTGCATAGTTTGTGTAGATGACACCCAAACAGTGAAAGTCTTCGAACAGAGGTTTAATCATGTTGTATAATGTTAGTGAAACACAGGAACCTTGAGCGACTCTGCATGTGACTGGAGCTCGATCAACAGAGGCCGAAAGTGAAAAAACCCTCATGGATCTATTATTTAGAAAGGATTTAATCCAGGCGTTTGCTCTGTCGGAGAGGTGGGCTTCTGATGAGAGGTGGCTGCATAAGACTTTGTGGTTAATCAGTCAAATGCAGCCGAGAGGTCTAATAGTAGTAAGAAGGCAAGTTTGCCATTGTCTTTTAGGTTTCCCATTTGCGTCTTGAGGTCAATCAGGGCTGTTCCCGTTCCGTGTTTTGGTCGGAAACCTGATTGCTTCAGGCCCAGGAGTTTGTGATTTTCTAAATGGCTCTGGCTCAGCAGGGAGGCTGCTCTGTCCAAGATTTTTTAAAAGAAATGGCACTGTTGTAATCAGCCTGTAGTTAGTGGGGATGTTTGGGTCTAACATGGGTTTTATTTTTAGGAGGGGAAGAACCCAAGCGTCTTTCATGTTGGTTGGGACTATGCTTGATTCAAAAGAGGCGTTGATAAGAGTTGTGATAAAGGGTGCCAGGTACTTTGCTGCATCCTTGATGATGGGTGCCGGGCAAATGTCTCCCTGGCATCTTGAAGGTTACAAATTTGAGATTATGTCCTCAACCTCTTTAATGGAGGGATGTGAGAAGAACAAGTTACTTTCTTACCTGGTAACGTTATTTCGATGGGATGGTCCGACGACGTATTCCATATCTATGGCAGGTAATCACCACAGCGGTGCTGCTTAGGAAACTTTTTTCGGCGTCTGCGTCCTTCATCGATGACGTCGATGCGCTGTCGTCGAGGACCTCCTCCGACGTCATCCGATGTGATAAGTAGGACACACGACGCCCGTAGCCTCAGTTGTAGTTTTTTCCCCCAGAACGTGTGACATTAGTCAACTGCCAGTCAGACACAAAGCCTAGCGGAACGTAAGCTGCAATCGCAAAAGAAATTCTGCAGCGGGGAAGGCAGGGAGGGAGCGATATGGAATACGTCGTCGGACCATCCCATCGAAAGAACGTTACCAGGTAAGAAAGTAACTTGTTTTCGAGGGGATTGGGTCCTCCAACGTATTCCATATCTATGACAGACTCCCAAAGCAGTACCAGAGCAAGGAGGAGGGAAAGAATTTAGAATCAAAATTTAGAATTGCCAATCAAATAGCAGAGCAAAGGACCGCCTTGCCAAAGGCCAGATCCTGTCCTCGGATGGAATCGAGGAATAATGATGTACAAATGTATGTACTGAAGCCCAGGGGGCTGCATCACAGATGTTGCGAATAGGAACACCCCTCTGTAGGGCAGTAGAGGCAGCCAAACCCCTGGTAGAATGGGCCCGCAAGCCAGCCGGCGGGTCCTTACCCGCCAAGCGGTAACACTCCGAGATGGCCAAAATAATCCAGCGAGACAAAGTCTGTTTCATTGCAGCCTGTCCCAAACGCTTTCCAGCGTAACCAATAAAGAGTTGATCGTCCACTCTGACCCGGGACATACGTGAAACATAAAAGCTTAAAGCTCTCCTAGGATCAAGCCTATGGAGCCTCTCCTCTTCCTTACCAGGATGCGGAGGAGGATAGAATGCCGGAAGAACAACCTTCTGGGCCAAATGAAATTCCGAAACCACCTTCGGAAGAAAAGAAGGACGAACTCTAAGGACAACCCTGTCCTTGTGAAATACAGTGAAGGGTGGCTTAACTGAAAGTGCCTGTAACTCACTCACTCTGCAAGCGGAAGTAACCGCAACCACAAACACAGTTTTCAGAGTTAACAGCCTCAAAGGGCAAGAATGCAAAGGCTCAAACGGAGCACCCATAAGAAACTTAAGAACAAGGTTTAAATCCCAACCGGGCACCAGGAAAGGTGACAGAGGGAACACATTAGTGAGCCCTTTCAGAAACTGTGAAATTAAAGGGATTTTTAAGTAGGAACACTCTTCAGACAAGCGCTTAAAGATGGACAGCGCCGCCAGGTAACCTTTAATGGTACCCACTTGCAAGCCCCTGTGGCCCAAAGAAAGTAGAAAGGACAGAACCATGGGGATGTCACATGCAAAAGGTTCCACATTCTGAACTCTGCACCAGTCGCAGAACTTACGCCAACGGCAACGGTACAGAGACTTTGTTGCTGGCTGTCGGGCCGAGAGCAACACCTCCATCACGTCTTCAGGGAGGTCCCAATCCTTATACCTCAACCTTTCAGAAGCCAAGCGTGAAGGTTGAGGGGTCTGCCCTCTGGATGGAGAACCTGACCCCCCTCCCGTGAGAGCAGATCGTCTCGGTATGGAAGACGACGTGGAGGGCAGATGGACAAGTCGAGAAGGTCCAGGTACCACGTCCTCCGAGCCCACGCCGGAGCAATGAGGATCATCCGGGAACCGAACTTCCATAACCTCCGCAGCACTCGCGGGATGACGGGGACTGGAGGAAACGCGTACAGCAGCGGGAATGACCACTCCACCACGAACGCGTCTCCTAAGGCTCCTTTTGGAGGAAATTCCTGCAAGCAGAACCTCTCGCACTTCCGGTTGAAACTGGAGGCGAAAAGATCCACTTGAGGGGTCCCCCAAAGGGCGAAGATCTCCAGGAGAATCTCCTGAGCCAACTCCCACTTGTGAGATTTCGTGCTCTGCCTGCTCAGAGTGTCCGCCGTCACGTTTTCGTCTCCGGCCAGATGAACTGCCGAGATCGAAACTTCCTGCTGGATGGCCCAGAACTCGAGCTGCATCGCCTCCCTGCACAGAGGAAGTGACCCTGCCCCCCCCGCTTTTTGTTGAGGTAGTGCATGGCCACTGTGTTGTCCGTCAGGATCAGGACATTCTTTCCTCGCACAGTCGGCAAAAAAGCCTTCAGGGCTAGCCTGACGGCCCTCAGCTCCAACAGATTGATATGGAGTCTGGACTCCGACGGAGACCAACGACCGCTGACTGTCAGCTCGTTGGAATGAGCTCCCCATCCCGTGAAGGATGCATCCGTCACGATCGTTACCTCCGGCCAGGGAAGCCAAAATGGAGCCCCCTTCATCAAGTTGCCTTCGACGGCCCACCACAGAAGGTCCCGGGCGACCGAGGGCGGCACCTGAACCGGGTCCGACATACTGCCGGAGGACTGCGACCATTGCATCTTGAGTGCCCACTGCAAAGATCTCATCCGCAGGTGAGCCTCTGGCACCAGAAGAATGCAGGATGCCATGAGGCCGAGCAACCTCAAGAACTCGAACGCTGGCAGCGTCTGGGCATGCTGAAACTTGTGCACCATCTGCTGAATGTGAAGAGCCCTCACCTGTGGAGGAAAACACTGCCCCAGGGAAGTGTCGAGCACTGCTCCGATGGACTGGAGCCGCTGTGTTGGTGTCAAATGGGACTTCTTTCAATTGAGGGAGAAGCCCAGCCTGTGAAGGGAGTGGCAGGTGACGGACAGATGATCCAGGACTTGCTCGGGAGAGCCCCCCCTGATCAACCAATCGTCCAGGTAGGGGTAGATGTGAATCCCCCCTTGCCTGAGATGCGCTGTCACCACCACGAGCTTGTGAAAACCCTCGGGGCGGAGGTCAATCCGAACGGCAGGACCCGAAACTGAAAGTGCGAGTCGCCAACCGCGAACCTCAGGTACTTCTTGTGCTTGGGATGGATCGGCACATGGAAGTAAGCATCCTTGAGGTCGAGAGACACCAACCAGTCCTGAAGCTGAAGGGCATGGAGGACTTGAGAGAGTAACCATCTTGAACTTGTCCTTTCTGAGGAATTTGTTCAAACCGCGCAAGTCCATGATGGGTCTCAAACCCCCGTCTTTCTTTGAAATCAAAAAATAAGGGGAATACCATCCCTTGTTCCTCTCCGCTACAGGCACCAGTTCTATGGCGCCTTTCTCCAGCAGGGCTTGAATTTCCTGCACAAGGAGCGGATCCGGACTCTGCAAAGAGAGGTTCCCCGGTGGATTGTCGTGAGGCCTCTGCCGAAAGGGAAGACAGTAGCCGTGGGTTATGATCTCCAGAACCCACACATCTGAAGTAATGGCACGCCACTCTACAAGATGCTGCGCCAGCCTTCCCCCAACCGGCGAACCATGGGACATGGCCTCATGACTGAGTGGTAGCGGCTGCGGCGTTACCTGAGGGCAAAGAGGCAACTGCCCGAGCGGCCTTGGCACCACGGGTACCCTGTCGTCCACCTCTGGTACCCCTGCGTTGGCCTCTGACTGCCAGCTCCTCTCGCTTTACTGAAGGATGAGTAATAGCGAAAGGAACCACCCCTCCATTGCTGTCCCCTAGGACGAAAAGGCGGAGGTTGGCGAACTGCAGCGCCCAACGACTTCGCTGCAGCTTTGGAGGTCTGCAACCTCTCAAGGCTCTTGTCAGCCTTGCTGCCAAAAAGGTGTTCACCGTCAAAGGGCATGTTGAGGAGCCAGGACTGCACATCAGGAGCAAACCACGACTTCCGCAACCACGCAAACCTGCGTATCACGGTGCTCGCCGCCATGGATCTGCTGACGCATTCAGCCATGTCCAAACCCGACTGAACGGACTCACACATGGCATCCTTACCATCCTGGACCATAGCAAGGAAACCATCCCGTTCGTCCCCTTCGGGAATATGTTTAGCCGCTAACGCAACACAGTTCCACAGAGTGTGTGTGAAACGAGACAAGGCACAAATGGAGTTGGTCGCCTGAAGCGCCATACCACCAGAAGAAAACACTTTCTTCGCCCAGAAATCAAAACGTTTGTCGTCCCTATCAGGAGGGATGGTAGGGTACGACGCCTGCTTTGCCGGGGCCGTGGCCACCTGCACCACCAAACTATCCGGAGTGGGGTGCCTGGTCAAGTAGCAGGGGTCGGTACTGACTGGATGGTATTTTCGCGACAAGGACCTGCCCACCGCCGGGAGACTCTCCGGAGCAGTCCAAGCCGCCGCCACCCTTCTCTGTAGAGCCATATGAAACGGCAGTACCGGGTCAGTTGGGGGACCAACATCAAGGATGTCCGTGAGATCATCCTGCACAAACTCCCCTGGGAGAGCAGACCATCCCAAGTACTCGGAAACCCTAGCCATAAGGCGCCGGTACGAGGAATCGGCATGAGAGCCAGGCTCAGGCCTACAAAACTCCACCTCCGGAGAGGTGTCCAGTCCACTGGCATCATGCAGTGACTGCCTCAAATCGTCAAACTGACTATGGCCGGAGACCATTTCATCTGGAACCTGACTAGGAACCAGGCCATCAGAATCCTCATCCACCTCCGAAATATATTCCAGGTGGCGAAAAGAAGGCACCCGAGAGTGCTTGCTCTTAACCAGAGCCTTCCTAGGGGGTTCCCACGTGCCACGGGGTACCTCAGACACCCCGGCCTCGAAAGGTGTCAAGTGAATCGGCACCGGCGTCGAGAGAACAGGCATCAGCGCCGAGAGGATCGGCGTCGACGTCAGATGCAGCGCCGCCAGCAGACGGCGTCGACACAGTCCTCGAAGCCGGAGCTCCGAGCGTGTCCTTCGACGACCTGAGCGTCGACTGCTTCGACGACTTCCTCGGAGCCGGAGCCTCGAGAAAGCCTGTCGACACCCTCGACGCCTCAGACGTCGATGTCTTCCTCGAAGACATCACAGGTGCACACGGTCTCGAACGCGTTGAGGACCGGGACCTGGAACGGGTACGTCGAGAACGAGTCCCCTTGTCCGAACGGGACCTCTCCCGTGACTCGTGCCGACCACTCTTGCGAGCGGTGTCTCTCGACCTCTCACGGCCGACCCCACTCGGGGGCGCGGACGGCTTAGTACCCTGCGACTCGAGAATCGCCAGCATTTTCTTCCCGAAGGAAGCCCATTCCTCCGGCGTCGCATGGCTGGTGGGGTAAGCGACGTGCCGGGCAGAGTCCTCAGAAGAGGACCTGGAAGACGACTGCTGTCGGCGCTTCCGAGAATGCCTCGAAGAGGCCGAGGAGTGGCGAGACCGACTCCTAGAAGGAGACCCACGAGACTTCCAGCGATGACGCTGAGAGTCACCTCTCGAATCATCCGTCGAAAGCCCCGCAGACTTCGACTTCCGGGGCTTGGACACCCGACCTACCGACAACTTCTTCTTACGTTCTCGTAAGGCTTTGGACGTGAGCGACTGGCAGTCGATACAGTCATCCGTGTCGTGGGCCTCCCCGAGGCACCAGAGGCAGGCGTCGTGCAAGTCTGTCACCGACATCTTGGACCCACACTCCCCGCACTTCTTGAAGCCCGGACGCGGGGTCGAAGACTAAGTAGAAGACATCTTCACACGAAGGATTTTCTCACAAAAAAACGAACAGGTTCGAAGAACCGAGAAGAACAGAACTCCAAAGAGTCGAGGCGTTAACCGAGATTCACGAAGCAACACATTCGCGGAAAAACAGAACTGAGGCTACGGGCGTCGTGCGTCCTACTTATCACATCGGATGACATCGGAGGTCCTCGACGACGGCGCATTGACGTCATCGACGCAGGACGCCGGAAAAAGTTTCCGAAGCAGCACAGCTGTGGTGATTACCTGTCATAGATATGGAATACGTCGGAGGACCCAATCCCCTCGAAGTTGAACATTTCATGAGTGTTGGGCTGTTTACTTAGTGGTAGAGGTTGAGCTGTCTCAGGGTTTTTTTGACTCTATTTTAGCTTGTAACATCAATATTCTGTTGAGTAAGGCCTTCTGAATGTTCATGCACCATGTGGTGTCTTTATTACAGGTGTCTGGTAAGGAAAAGGTGGATTCTAGCTCTCTTAGAATGTTAAAGAGCTCTTTCGTACTAGATTTAGCTTTGATAATTCGATTGTTATAGGTGTTTGTTTGTTTGGTGAATAACTTCTTTATAATTATTGGAAGCTATTATAAATTTGTACTTGTTAATAGCTGAAGGCAAGTTTTTCCAAGGAGATTCTGCATTTCTCTTGTCCTTGCGTAAGGTTTTTAGTTTAGGGGTAAACCATGTGTTTAGATGCGCACAGGGTTTGGCTTTGCGCATTTTGAGTGGCTCTATGGTATTGATAGCTTTGAGCAAGGTACGGTTATATAGGTCTATCAGGGCAGTAGGGTCAGAGTTGGTAGGCGTGAAGTCAATGATCGGCTGTAATAAAGGAAGTCATTTCTCCACATTTATGTTTCAATTGTTTATAGTGCATGTTGATGGAGCAATGGGTGTTTGCTGGTCCAGCCGGTTGTCTTTTTTGATAGGGAATGTGATAAGGTGGTGGTCCGTCCATGCGCACGATGTGTTGGAAAGGATATTAGTGTCACAGTTTAGGTCGGCCATCCAATCTAACGTTCTTCCTTTATTTGTGTGGGAAGGTTGATGCGATGTGTAAATCCTAATTCAGAGATAGCGTTGGCAAGGGAAGATGCTTTGTCATCTTTAGGGCCTGAAAACCCAGATTAAAGTCACCTAATAATAAGATCTGAGAACTGGGTTTGGTGTTATTGGAGAGGAGAAGAGTAATGTCTTCTTCAAAGGTGGAGGTGGAACCAGGAGGTCTATATATGTGGTGAATGGTGAGTGTTCGGGAAGCTGAGATAGGCAGCTTGATCGTTAGTAGTTACCCTGACGGGAGTGTTAGGTTATGTATGGGCTTTATATTTATTTTGGCAATAAATGCTACTTCGCCACCTTTTTCTAATTCTCTGTCCAATCGATTTATGGAGTATCTATCTGGAAGGGCAAGAGCAAGGGCGGGTCTTGACGCAGCATGTAGCCAGGTCTCCGTTATGGCCAGAAAGTCCAAATCGTTACAGGTTATGATATTCGCTATATCTAGAGCGTGGGCTGATATGGATCTAGCGTTTATTAGAGCACCCTTAATCACAGAGTTAAGGTTCTGAGAAGTGGAATCACTAAGCGTAGGTACATTGTTATTAGCGCTGACAGAGGCATTGAGTACTTTGGTAGCAGTAGAAGAGCGCTTAGCAGTAGTGTTATGCTTATGGTTAGATACTATGGGCCGTATTAGCGCCGCCCAGAGCGCTCCACCCGATCACGACTGCAAATCATGGTGGCGCTATTACAGCCGGCGGCAATACAGCCGGCTGTAATACCGCCGGATGTAACAGCACCTGCAAACAACCGTGCTATTACAGAGCCATCACAAGTACAGCGTTGGGGCTCTTACCACCATAAATACCCCCGGCCAAATGCTGTAGGTAAAAGAAAACATGAGAAAGGAATAAGGGCCCAGGTGAAAACAATGTACACAAGAGGCCTACAAAAGACCCACCCATGCACAAAACACCCTCCCCAACACCATGTTACCATTAGGAGCAGGGAGGAGACAGCAACAAGGGCCCAGGTCAAAACAATGACCAAAAGAGGCCTACAAAAAACCCACCCATGCACAAAACACCCTCCCCAACACCATGTTGCCATTCAGAGCCTGGAGCCTTGATGTGGACATGTACTTGCTGTGCCTGGAGCTACAGAGGCCTACCAACCAGCACAGGGCCCTGGGAGCGCAGAGGGTGGTGGGGATAAGGAGACCAGCACCAGCAAGGCGGCCAGCCATCCCCAGGGTCAGGCCAACACCCTGGGCCCTGACTGATAGGCAGTTTGTGGCCGAGTACAGGCTGGACAGGGCAACCATCACCCAGTTGCTGGACACAATCCAGGCTGACATAGGCAGCCATGTAGCCATCAGCGCTGCTGTGCCCCCACTTGTGTGTCCGTCTTACAGTACCTTGGGACTGGCAGCTTCCAACACATGGTTGCCATGATGCATGGTATGGCCCAGTCCACCTTCAGTGCCGTGCTGGGACTGGTGCTGGATGCACTGCTGCTGCATGTCAATGAGCACATTGAATTGTCAGCCACATGGGCACAGCTCAACCAGCTCAAGACACAGTTCCATGCCATTGCCCAAGTCCCAAACATCATTGCCGCCCTAGACTGCACACGATGTGGCACTAGTATCACCCTGGGAACATGAGGCAGCCTACAGGACACATAAGAGATACCATTCCCTGAACGTGCAGATGACCTGTAGCTCCGACCTAACTTTCAGCCACACTGCTGCGCCGCTACCAAGGATCCACCCACAACTCCATGGTACTGAGCAACACTACCCTGCCAGCCTACATGGAGAGGCACCGACCCCAAAACACATGGATGTTGGGTGAGTATATTGCCTGAATGAAATGCATGCCAATGTCCACCTGAAAGTAGGGGGTGGCAGACACACAGGAATCCCTGCATGCCACCAGGAGACACAGCCAGCACTAGCACTGAACCATTTCCATGCATGTGCGTCTCATGCCAACACTTGCCCACATTCCACACAGCATAACACTGAATGCCACACACCTGTGAACGCACAGTCACATATGGAAACAGAACTACCACAATGCATCTTGTGTTTATCGCAGTGCTGCTCCTCACTCTGACACCCAAGCGATATCCCACCCTGGCCAACACACAGTAATGGCAATTGAGTCCTAATGTAGACCCATCCACAAGACCACTGTACACGAGTAGTTGGAGTCACGAACATGGCAATCCTTGAGATAGTGACCCCAGAATGGCCATTCACATGCCTGCCCAGATGTCCGTAATTGTGTCAAGTAGGGAATGCAACACCAGCCATAGCCATTGGCACAACACATCACCTAACAAAATATCACGTGAACAGGCAGACACAAGGGTAGCCACATCCAGAAGTAATGGACAGAACACTGTGCCGATCAGACACAGGGCTGGCACATGCAGTAAGTACATCATAAATGAAATGCTGCCATTTGCACAGCACACACCATAATGAAAGTAGCAATCTCAAATTGACCGTACATGTTCTGCATGAGTGTGACACACAATCATTGACATCTCAATTGATATACTGCTGCATGTATAACTCAGCCCATGCATGTCCCGGAAGGTGATGGAGGTATGACAACATCGCACTAAGGTAGCATGTACCTTTTGCACACATACATTACTTTGGTGCTTATGTCAATGATGACTGAGCCTTCTCCATCCACTGACCGTACCTAGGACTACTGTATGCGTTTTCTCCCCTGCAGGTGATTCTGGATACCCGCAGTACACATGGCACATCGCCCTTTGCATAATCCACAGACTGAGCTGGCATGTAACATTGCACATGGGTATACACGCACCTGTGTGGAAATTTCATTTTGATTGCTGAAGGCTCGTTTTCGGTGCCTAGACCATACGGGAGGCGCATTGATGTATGCATCAGAGAAAGCAGGCAAAATCGTACTCTCCTGTGCCATGCTGCATAACATCTGATGTCGCAGGCATGTGCCAATGCCCCCCCCCCGATGCTGATGGCCAACCACCTGGGGATGGGAGTGACGATGAGCATGTGCCCATAGCCGGGGAATTTCCACACAGGGATGGGGTGAGGGAGGGGAGTTTGGACAGACATGCATTGATGGACAATTATTTTCGATGTGGTGGATGGGGACAAATATTACTTGTAAAATAAACAGCACTTTAACACAATCATGAATGGCCATGCTTTGTAAGCATAATGAACATGATTTATTGTTTGTGTAACAATACCCCCTGCTCCCTTACAACACCCCAGCACACATCCCCCTCCCCCTTACAACACCCTAGCACACATCCCTCCTCCCCCCTTACAGCACCCTAGCACACATGCTCCTTCCCCCTTATAAAACCCCAGCACACATCCCCCTTCCCCTTACAACACACTAGCACACACTCCACTCCCCCCTTACAACACCCTAGCACAGATCCCCCCTCTCCCCTCCAACACCACAAAACAGTGCATGTGCGTTCATGTGCATGGGCCTCAGCCCAACAGTGCAATGTCTTTGTATGATGCACGCGGACAGTTTGGATGTCCCGCTCCTTCTGGTGAGTGGCGTGGGGGATGCTGCAATGAAAGTGGCCTGGGTGAACCCTGCTGGGATCCCTCTGTGTGTGTCGTGGAGGTAGAGGGTAATGAACCCGCCAACTGCAGCTGCTGGCGGAGGAGATTGTTTGACTCCTGCATCTGCACTGCATGGGCAGATTGAATCTCGCAGAGCTCACATACTCTCTGGGCAAATCCAGTGAGGGCTGCAGTACACCCCTCTACCACTCTGCGTGTGCGGGCATTGTCCCGCGCCATGCTATTGGCTGCCCCCCAGATAGCACAGCTAATTGCCTTTATGTGGCGGCTGTGCTCACCCGCCATGGCCTCAATTTTCCTCTGGCTCTCTTCGATAACGTCCAGCCGTCCCATCATGGCAGCTCCTGTGACCTTGGGTTCGTCTGGTGTTATGTCCATTGGCATGCTAGGTCTATGCGAGGTGGAAGGGGGGCTGTTGGTGGACATGGCGGCCGGGCTGGTGGGGCTGCAGCGGGGTGGGGGGGCTACCTTCAGGTGTCCCATATGAGGGCGTGTTGACATCTGCCAATGGTGTGTGGGCACGTTGTCAACGTTCAGGTACGGGGGGGTGTATGTCGACAGCCACTTGCTCTGGGGTACCTCGGGGTGTGGGCATGTCCTGATTGACACTTTGGCTAGGTGAGAAGACAGGTGCACCATGGTCTTAATCTATTGATGTGTGGCCGCCCTCGGTGTCACAGCCGCTGGTCGCAACCTCCACATCCTGCAATCCCCTGGTGGTTTTGGGTGTGAGTGGAGGTGAAACCCTGGTGGACCGTGGAAGCAGAGCCGGTCTGGCTGGGCTACGGTGGGTTGAGCTGGGGTGCAATCTGCGCCAGGGTTTCTCAAGCGGCTCCTTTCTAGGGGTGGTGGTGGTAGTGGTCGATGCACGTCTTGGCATACATGTGGATGGGCCTGCAACTACACTGGCAACGTTGGCTTGTGAGGATTGCTGTGTGCCTTTATGGTGAAAAGGGTCTGTTATCAGCAGATGGCAAGTTAAATTGGTGTCATGCATGTCATTCCTTACAGAGTGGCGGGAGACACATTTAGTATCATCACTTATCTTTACATGATCATCTTTCATACATTGGGATTGCTTGTACATGCTACAGGAGAGGGACAATGCTTAGACATGTTGGTGTAGCAACTGCAGATGTCTGATGTGAATGATCCCATGGCCCTGTACGTGGGGGGTGGTCTTCACATGCATACACATCACGTTGCTGTGGCCTGGCCATGGATATATGTCCCTTGGGGCTCACATGGATACATTGGTGGAACTTTTGCCTGCTCTGAATACCTGGGGGTGCTACGGTACAGTGATCAGAGGAACCATTCATGGGTGGCTTTGTTGCATCACACGCATTGCAAACAGTGACAATCCCAAAGGGGCGTTCCACACACAATTATGCTTTTATGGTAGGGGGTGGCTTCTTACCGGCACCCTCCAGGCTGCCGGTGCCTGCCACTGCTCCTCCAACTCCCTCAATTGTCCCCATGTATACGAGAGTGGTCATCTGCTCCTCCCACGGTGTGAGCTCCGGTGGTCGTTGTGATAGCCCTCCTCCAGTCCCCATGCTCTCACTCCTGTGCTGTGCCAGGAGCCCACTGAGATGGACGCGCAAGTCGTTGACCCGCTTACGGCAGTCCTTCCCATCACTGGCAACACGGCCCACCGAATTCTCTCTGTGGCTGATTGCTCGCCAGATCTGTGTGCGTCGCTGTGCGCTGGTCTTGCGTTGCAATGGCCAGTACAGCTCATTTTGGTGGCCCATTACTTCCTCCACAAGAACTATCAGTTCTTGGTCAGAGAACTTGGGTTTCCTGACCCTTTCCAAAGCACACTTGCCCCTGGTGCACTCCTGGGACATTTTGCACTGTTAGCAGTGGTGGATGGCTTGCAGGGGCTTTGATTTTCGGCAGTTTACGATTTTCAAAATGGCCGCCGCTTTATTTTCCGTTTGTTTATTTGTAAAGCACACCAAGCCCATAGGCATCCAGCATGGATGCATTTCCTGCGGCGCTAATGGTACACGCTATTAGCGCGGTGGGCTAACGGAAGCGCAATGAGCGCTGTATTTTCCGGTTCCCGGGCAGTATTTCCGCCAGGAGCTGTTTGCGTTAACGCCACAGCCGTGTGCGCGTGCACGGCAGCTCATGATCTGGCATGGTTTACACCACACATTGTGGCGTTAACGCAAATTGAGTGCAGCAGATATTAAGCCAAACTCGTGATGAGGCTATATACGTCTTGGCTGTAGTCTTGAGCCTAGTCTTAAATTCCTAGTCTTGGTTGGGCAGGTTGATTAGGAAGGTTCCAGAGAATATGTGATAGTCTTTGAAGAAATATATTTTCTAACGTTTTCTGAATTGCAGGAGAGGGCAGCCTGGTCGTTCTATTCCAATGTATGTCCAATTATCTCATGTTCCAAACTGGAACAGTAAGCCCCTAGATCTACATCAGTGAATTCCTCTCTGATCCTCTTGAGCTATATGCTTTCTCTTTTTCACCTCCTTTGAAGACCACAAACTAGCCAAATCCTTAACCAGCCCCTTTCACATTTTCTAGCCTTTTCATATGCCAATTCCTTCAGGAATGCACTTCTCACATTATTATATGGCATTTCGAAGAAATATTCTTCACTTCGAATTCTAATCACTTTTTTTTAAATTATTTTAAACAACACATCAAACTTAAACATATAGGACATTTCCATAAATGCACATCTTGTTTTACATTCACATGTTATGCTTCACAGTCCTCCCCCCTCCTGCCCCCTTAGCTTGAGCTCCTACTTCAATGCCTTAAGGTTCGTTACTTAGCGTTTATCTCCTTTATTGTTTTCAGGCGTATCGTCTTCACTGGATTCGACCTCGGGAAGTCCAGACATCACAGTTACCATTTGCCTCCATGCTACCAGGGGTCCTGGTTCATCCTCCCCTGCCCTGCTGACTGCTTTGTACCATGCCATCGTCTCAGCCTCTGACCACTGTAGGAGGTCATTCGACCACACCTCTAATCTGGGTCTTTGGACTGCTTTCCAGCCCATAGCTATTCTCCATTTGGCCAGGAAGTAGGCCAGATCTTTCAGTTTGCTAATGTGTTTTAAGTTACGTGGTCTAGCAAAGCCCCCCAGCATGCATGCCCATACTGACTCCACCTCCAACTTGATCCCCTTTTCGGGCAGGTGTTGTTTAACCTCCTCCCAGAACCTACCCACCTCCGGGCACGCCCAGAACATGTGAATCATCCTGGCATCCACCTCCCCACACTTGGGGCATTTCTATATCACTGTATTTCCAAACCTGGCGATTTTACTGGGGGTAATGTATGCCCTGTGGGTGATGTATAGCTGGATCTGCTGCAGCCGCGCATTCCGGGACACCTTCTTGTGGGATCTCTGGGCTCTTTCCCATTGCCCATCCTGCATAGGTTCCCCTCCCCCCTCCTCCCACTCCTGACTCAGCTGGAGCAGCTCCTTGCCCACTCTGGACATCAATAATTTGTAGATTCGGGATATTTCGTGACCGCCCTCCGAGATATCATACATCGTTTCAATGACTGAGTCGGGTTGTTCTGTTAGTACTGCCGTGGGCCACTTTTCTCCCATTTGTTTGATGATTCCGGTATATGTAATGTGTTGTCCTGGGTGTACCCCGGTGTCTTCCATTATCTCTTGAAAATCTAGTACTTCCCCCTTCCTGCCATATGTCTCTGAGGGTCACGAGGCCCATCGGTTCCCAGAATTTATGGATCCCTCTTATCATTTGCGTGTCCTCGCTGCATAGCGCTACTAAAGGTACCTGCGGGGAGCACAGGGTCAGGTTTCCCACCACTTGGCATGCTTTGTGCCTTGTTTTCCAGCCTAGTTCCAGCAATCTTGCACGTACTTGCATCTCTGATTTAGGCAGCCGTATTAGGTCCCTTAAAAAGAATGGGGTGCAGTCCCTACTTAGCAATCTTGCTTCTGCTGTCTCTTCTTCCGACAGCCATCTGGCCATTTACTGAAGCTACCCTGCCAGGTGATATATCTCGAAATTCTGTAGGTTGTTGCCCCCTCTATCATACGGATTCTGCAGCTTCCATAGGGCTACCCTGTTTCTGGAATTATGCCATATGAAGCCCCTGCATAGGCTATGGAGTTTCATGAAAAAGCGTTTGGGGAGCATGCATGGAATGTTGGTAAAAAGGTGTAACAGCCTGGGCAGAACCACCATCTTAAGCAAGGCCACCCTGCCCACCATGGCCAGGGGGAGTTTCACCCAGAACCCCATGCTATTCTCGATGCCTTCCACGGCCTTCTCTGTATTGTATTTATATTCATCTGCGGCCTTATGATATATATCGATCCCCAAGTATCTGAATGTTCTAGTCTGCCAGGGTGTCTGCAAGACAGGTAGGTCTCCCTGTGGGGACCCCCTATAGCTTCCCAGGGGGAACATGCTTGATTTATTTAGGGTTTACTGCTATGCCCGAAAGGGTTGCTTAGTGTTTCATCACTTCAAGGACATACTGCAAGTTTTCCTCTGGGATGCGCAAGTATAGCAACATATCGTCGGCGTACAGTTATATCAAGTGCGGTCCCCCCTTCGTGTGGATTCCTATCTCCCTATATTGTTGTCTGAGGCTGATTGCTAATGGTTTTAATGCCAGTATGTATAGCATGGGGGACCAGGGCAGCCCTGCCTTGTGTCTCTGCTAAATTGCCATTTGTCTGAGATTATCGCACCCGTTTTGACCCTGGCTATTGTGGAGCTGTATACCATCTTCACCCACCTCAGATACCCAGTTCCTATCCCATATTCTTTTAAGGCCGCCATCATCCACAGCCACCTCAAGGAGTCAAAGGCTTTTATTGCATCCAGCGAGACTATTGCCATTTCACCAATCTCGCTCTCTGTCTGTTCTATTATATGGTGGAGTCTCCCATGGTTGTCGGATATGTTCCTTCCCGGGACATATCCGGTTTGATCAGGTTGTATGAATTTATTAATTACCCTTTTTAGTCTATTTGCCAGCACTGCCGTAAGGATTTTGCTATTTTGGTTTAACATGGATAGGGATCTGTATGACCCGCAGTCTGTGCTTGGCTTACCAGGTTTTAGAAGCGGAACAGTCACCGCTTCTCTCAGGGATTCCGGCAACCTTCCCCTTTCAAACGCCTCATTAAACATGGTCAGCAGGGGGGGGCGAGTACTTCCTGCCTATAGGTTTTGTAAAATTCGCCGGGGAGCCTGTCTGGCCCCGGGGCCTTACGGGTGGGTAAGTGCAGGACCACTGTCTCAAGTTCCTCTATTGTAAATGGGGCCTCCAGGTTCTCCCTTTCCTCATTTAATTTGGGTAGCCCTATGTCTTCCAATGTTTTCAGTGTCTCCCGCCCTGCTTCCTCCCCTGTATCTTCATAGAGGCGTTTGTAAAATCTAAGGAACACCTCGTTCACTCCCTCCTGGGTGTTCCAGATCTGCCCTTCTCCCGTTATCTCTCTGATTACCGTTCTCGGTGTCTCATTTCTATATAGCCATGCCAATAGCCTCCCTGTTTTGTCCCCCTCTGTGAGTTGCCTTTCGATGTATTTTTTATAATTCAATTTGCATAGTTGTTTCCAGAGCTTCCTATTGGCTTGCTGTAATTGGTTCACTTGTTCAGTATCCTCCTGTGAGTTGCCCCCCTTCCGCATCATTGCTTCCAATTTCTTCTCTGTCTCTTGTAGCTCTCACTCTATGCCCCCCCCCTTGGAGCTCTCTAGATTTGGATATGGCCGCACCTCTTACTACCACTTTAAACGCTTCACATAGGGTTTCTTCTGACTTCATACTCCCTGTGTTAGTGTCAAAGTACTCGATAATTTCCTCCCTTAAATCCTCTCGGAATGTCGAGTCCCGTAGGGCCTCGGCTCTAAGCCTCCATGTTGGGATTCTTGCTCTGGGGGGCTGGTGTCTCCACTCCACAACCAAGGGGGAGTGGTCTTATAGCGTTCTTGCCTTATATTCCGAGCCCATCATTGTCATGATCTCTGCTTCCAAAAGGTCAGGGTTTTCCCAACTCCCTTGGAAGCAGATCCATAACCCAGGTTCCGAGTGCCAACCAGTCCCAATTGGGACCTTTTGGACCCAGTCCTGGCGCCAGTGGCACCAGGCTCATAAATATGCCCAGTCCCAGCGCTGGAAGCGCCGGGCTCATAATGCTTGGGTGGACTTACCTGCAGCAGACCATGCTGCTTACTTGCCTGCCAGTTGAGTCTCTGATCCTCTTCTGTTTGGAACTACTTTTCCTGTTGGGTGGGGCAGGAGCCACTCCCTAGATTCAGAACACTGGAACTCTTCTGGAAAGCAGGAACTCTTTTCTTACCTAGGCGTGGCTGTGGAAGGAGACACCTAAGCACTACAGGAGGCTATTTAAACCACACCCGATGGATGAATCTTGCTTTGCGTTATTCTGCATCCTCAGCAGCAGAACGCTCATCGTGTCTTCTGCATCTGATCCTGGGCCTAAGGAAAAAGGCTTACCATTCTGAATCCAGTCTTCAGCAACACCTATAAAGACAAGAAAGAACAGGTTAGCATTACGGTCTTCAGTGACAGCTCTTCACTTACCTGGTCCATCGGCTGTCACCAACGCCTCGCGCTGCATTCCGGCATCTGAAAGACAAAGGCTTACCTACTCTTTGTGCGCTCCGGAGGTCTTCACACTGCATTCCGGCATCTGAAAGACAAAACAAGGTGCGTTTAAAGACATTGGGGAACTTTAATACTCACGTGCCATTACTCCTTTCCACATCTAACCCAGTGGGTATTCCGGCACCCTGCAGCCGCCCCGAACTTGTACCTGCAAAATAAAAAGACAGTTAGAGCACATCGTGAAGCAGGCAACAAGCGCTTACTTACGTGCTTCCAGGCGCTTCTATTCATCACACGGGCTCCATCTTCAACTCACTTCAGCCCGCCATCCGCCATCGCCGGAACCCTGCAAAACAAGAGACATCATTACTAAAGACTTTAAAGACATTAGAATTACTCGAAACTTACCGTTCGTGCAGTAAACGATGGACAGCAGTTCTCTGAAGTCAAGAGGCCTGCTCCCCTTATCCAGTGAAGAAACTGGTTACAGCACCCTGCCTCGAGGCAGATGGAGAGCACGGCGTTCACTTACCTAAGGGGAGAGTGTTAACCTTTGGGGTTATACAGGAGAAGAGAAAGGGAAGAAGAGAGACATTCCATAACCCAGTTCATTAATCCCACATTTTCTATCTGCAGACATCTTACCCTTCGAGCCAGACATACAGTGCACAGAGGTCCAGCCCAAAGAGCCAGCCGTGTGTTACACATCACCTTTGAAGATTCAGTATACGCCCAGTCAAGACCGGCGCCTCTACGGGAATCAGGTGAGCGTTACAATCATTTCGCCTACGAGTTCAGAGGCAGCAAACATATAGTCCAGTCTCGTGTATAGGTTTTGTGGGGCTGCTTGGTGTTGAGTAGTGCCCATCATTCGGGTGTTGCTGTCTCCAGATATCCTCTAGCCCAAAGTCTCTCAGCAAGGCCTGTAGTGCTTTTGCAGCGGGGGTGGGTTTATCTAGATCGTATCGGACCTATCCATTTTGGGATATAGCGTACAGTTGAAATCCCCACCCCACATAATCGCACCTCCAAAGAGGGGGCTAACTTTGCCATATAGGGTCCTAAAGTAGGCCGCTCTGTCTTGGTTGGGGGCATAAGTATTTATGATGCTCAATTCTCTGTTCTCCAACAGCCCCCGTATTACTATCATCCTCCCGTCTGGCTCCACCGTGGCCTGGAGCATCTGAAATGGCACACAAGGTGCTACCCAGGTAACCACCCCCCCTGGCATAAGCTGAGTATGTCGCTGCCACGGTGGTCCCTCTCCACTTTTTCTTGACCTTCTCAAGTTTCTCTTTGGTGAAGTGGGTTTCCTGTAGTAATGCTATGTCCACTTTCTGCCTCCTCAAATACATCATTACCTTGTTCCTCTTCAAGTAGCTATTGAGACCCCTCACATTCCAAGTTACGATTCTGAGACTTCCCATTGCCATCCATATTTTGTTCCCCCTCACCCCTCTCTGTTCCTCTCTCCAACTTAGTTTGGCATGAGTATGGGCTTGTTCCTATCTAAATTCAACATTAACTCTGCAACTAACCCCCCCATCCCTTTTCCCCCAACTTTGGTCCCTGCACAAATTCCCGTTCCTCCCCCATCCCTACCCAATCCCAACTGGTGCCCAGCTCCATCCCTGGATCTCAGGCTCTCCTGCATTTGGTCCTATCTCGGGTTGCCGAGCTCAGGAACCCAGCAGGGTGTTACCGATCTATCGGTATCCTAACTAATCTATTCACGGGGGTATAAGAGCGGATTCCATGGGGCTCCTACAATTTACACTATATCTCCGTGCCTAAGTATCCTTATCAATGCGGCCTATGTAGCAAAAGTCACAACTGCCTACGCCCGGTCTTATATTCAAGTCCCAAATGTCTGAGTCTGCAGCAATTTAGGTACTGCACTATGTTACTTATCTGTGACGCCTTCCTTTTGGGTGCCAGTCTCCGATGGGAAGTTCTGCATGTCAAGCCAATCTGACGCTTCTTCTGGGGTGTCGAAGAACAATGCTCTGTTTTGGTGGTACAACTTCAATTTCGCCGGGTACATCAGCATGTACTTATAACCTGCTTCCCGCAGCCGTCTATTCACTGTGCCATAGTTTGTGCGCGGTCTTTGTACCATCAATGTATAATCCGGGTATGCCGTGATATTCGCCTATGCCCCTTGTATCGTTCCTCCTTTCCGAAAAAATTCTAAGATTTTTTTCACTGTCTCGATAGTTCAGGATTTTGGCGATAACTGGCCTCGGTGGGGCCCCGGGTGGTGGCCTCTGCGTTAAGGCCCTATATGCCCGTTTCACCGCAAATCCTTGGGTCAACACCCCTCCCGTTATTTCCTGCAGCAGCATTGTTTCAATGAAGTCCGTGGGGTTTGATCCCTCTGCTCCTTCCGGTAGTCCCACAATACGTACGTTGTATCTCCGTGTTAGGCAGAAACCTGTGCAGTTCCCTCTGGGACCACTGCAAAAGATTTAGGACTACATGTGTTTGGCAGTAAACCCACTTGGTAGCAGTCTGTACCACACAGATTCACTTGGTAGCTGTGGCTGAGCAGTCAGACTTCCCTCAAGAAGAGTTAGGCAGTATACAGAGTATTCACAATAGGTCAAGAGCGCACAATAGAACAAGTAAACACTGACCAGGGCTTGGTGTAAAAGAGATATAATTATTTATTTAAAACCACATCTAGAAAAACACACAGGCACTAATAGTAAGCAATTCAAAAACACAGTCACTAAAAGATATACACTCCCTTAAAAGAATATTAGACAAGTCTTAAGTAAAGCCCCACTTATTTTCAGACAGCGGTGAGCGCTTAACGTAGATGGCACTCTAATAGTTCGTTTTTAAAAAGGGAGTGAAAAGCAGAGAACAAATTGAAACATATCCCAACACTTTTTCAAGAACACAACAAGAGAAGAAGGCAAGGTAAAACCGTGAAGTTAGAGTTCAAGAGACCGGATCCACTCTCAGAGGATCCAAACGAAATGTGTCCAAGGTCACACGGTTGCAGTGCACAAAAGTCTTGTAAAGGTTCAAAAAGGAGTTGGACCACAGAAAGGGACCAGTTAGAGGGTCAAGGCGGCCAGCCCAGTCCAGAAGGTTAAGGAGTTATTATTACCTTGTAGCAATCTTTAGAAAGGGAGGCCTGGCGGACACAGTACCTTAAAGTGGTGGCAACGCTCCAGCGGGGGCAGTTGTTCCTGGCAGCGGGTGCAAGTCGGTGCTTCGTCCGGGGGAAGAGAGGATCTCGTCGTGGAGGAAGACAGGAGTCCGTTGCACTGCCAGGGAAGAAACCAGCCGCGGAGTTTCTCAGGTACAAGGAGCAGTCCGGTGATTCGCGGTTCAGTGTTGAGTGGCTATCCGGCTGCCGGGGTGCTTGGCACGGGCAGTTCGACCACAAACCGGGCTGGGGTGCAAAGAAAGAAAGGAAAACTGGTTGTCCCCACCAGTCAGGGGAAGAAGCCTCTCCAGCCAGGGAGATCTTCTCTGTCGTGGGGAAGTGGTGAGTCGGTTCTGCAGGGCTCCACCGGTGGTGTCGTCGTGGTAGGTCGGCTCAGCTTCTCCCTCGTCGGATTCTCAGGTCCTGTGGCGACTTCTGAAGTTTCAGTCCCCAAAGCCCTGCTTTTATGCAGAAAACCCCCATTCACTCAGCCTAGCTGTCACTCAAACATGCAAAGTGGTGAGCCGGCCGGCTCACCACTTGGGCCAATCACACAAGAGGGCGACCTGAGTTGCCAAGGTAACTCGGTCTAGGGTGCTTAAACCCCCTCCCACACCCCATGTGGTACCCAGACAGAGTGGCACCACTTTTGGAGGCTTCTGTGGAGAAGCCCGCCAGAAAGTGGAACAAAGGGCTCTACTTGGGTTGGAGTCACAGAAGAGAACACAAACACCATTTTAGAATCGAGTCCTGGCAAAAAATACCAACCAGAGAATTAATATTAATTAAATAAACCGGCAGTATGTTCGAGGCTATGAGAATTAAATAATTAAAGTTGGTAGCCTCGAACAATGGGAAAATCCCATAGGAAAATATTCGCAGTCGAATATAAAAAGTAGTTTCCACTGCCACCAGCCAAAACTCGATCAGGGGGGACGGAGACGTGCCCCCTCAACTAACAGACCCGGGGGCAATCGAATTGCCCCGACCAGTACGTCCACAATCTGATGGTTCCTACTAGTTTCTGTTAATAATTTGGGACTAGTAAAGCCAATGGTGACTTTACATGCCCTGGGAGACAGTAGTCAGTCCCAGGGTATGGAGTCTATGGTGGGGTGTCACTATGAAACCCCTGTGTTACTGCACGGAGGGTGCTGTGTAATACACATAGGAAAAAACACATGAGGCCCTATGGAGTAAAGGACCCCATAGCCCATAAAACACATTACCAGTGAAAGGAATACCATTAATCATGTCCAAGAGTGGGAGGAAAAGAGTCTCACTCTTAGCAGGAGGAAAGAAAACAAACTCCAGAAATCCAGAAAAGCTGCTGGAGGACTCACTAGGTTAGGAAATTCAGCCTAAAGAGAGAATTCTCCCTAACACTCCAGGTTGCGTCCCTCCACTTCTGCCCTTTTTTCCAGATTACTCACGCGTTGTTCTAAGATGTGAATCTCTGATTTGTGAGACGCACATGCAGCTGTGTTCGGGGCCATCTCTTTTTCCAATTCGCCCGTGCGTGCTGACATCTTGTCTAAGGAGGTTCACCTCCTCCTGTACTGCGCCCACTTTAAGTTCCAGAGTGGCCTTCTGTTCGACCATGGCCGATTCCAGTTTAGTTTCCCATGCTAGTTTCAGGTCCGCAATTGCTTCCAGGATCTGCTGGTCTTTGCTCCCTGTGGCAGTATCTGTGGTGGGGGTTTTCTACTTACTTCTGCCCCCTTCTGACGTTTGCGGTGTTCTAGCATATTTTTCCAGCATGGGTTGTTTGCCCTTTCCCTTGGTCTGCTTAATCGCCATCTTGATGTTGCCGTATGTTTCTCTTCAGGTGCTCAGGAATACGGTTTTTGGTGCCTCAGCGTTAGCCCGTACTTGGCTATGATGCTTGCAGGGGGCTATGGTGAGAGTTCTTGTGTGCTGTTTGTTTTGTGTCATGAATGGATTATGTCCTCCCACGTCCTCGGCCACTGGTGTTTCTTTCAATTTATGCCCTCTGACTCTTAGTGGGGCCTCTCGCCGTCTGCGCGTCCAGGGGCTTGGGGGCCTGTGTTGATGTTACTGTAGGTCCCATAGTCACCAACCGTGGCCTGGTTTGCCACTTCACGCGGTGTCTCTACTGCCGTGATTTCCAGTGGCCACCTCACGTGTCTCTTGGAGCATTTAGTTGCCCGTCTCGCTCTTCTGCTGCTGAGTCTCAGGCTTATATGATGCTCCGTGCAGTGAGACCTAGTTAGTGTGAGCCTACAGCCTGGTATCAGCTTTTGACTTGGGCCAGTCTGCTTTTGGGCCCGTCTCTCATCCTGGCAAATCCTGCCCGCGTGGCGTTGTCTGGTCACTAGTGCTGTCGGTTTATGGGGTCCTCAGTGGCCCTTACCACAGGGCGTGCTGCGCGCACTTTCCTTCTGTCGATTAGTGGATGTCTTCCACGCTTCTGGGCCACAGGTCTGTAGGGATTAGTATTCTTCGGTGGCTTTATTTTAGGAGGGGAGGTTGCTGCAGTCTAGGCTAGTTCTTTATTTTGGGCGAACCGGAGTGTGCCTCCCCTACATCATCTCAGTGTAGTAATGGGCGTCAGCTGCCTAGTTTGCTACCAATCCACTTTTGTGGGGTTGCCTGCGGCATGATCCAGTCCCACCGCCGCGCTAGCTCACAACATTTTCTGGGGGTTCAATTGTCCAGTCCCCACTTACGAGCTGGAGACGCTGTGCCCCATATGCTATTTACAGCCCCATCAGGAACATCCAGCGCGTTGCGCCATACTTATGGCAGGCCTCTACGAGTTCCTGTGTCTCTACCTGTGCTTAACTGTGTGTCTGTAGTGGCTGGGGCCACGTTCAGAAGGTGGATGCGGCCTCGTATTGTGTTTCCTAGCACCATTGTGCTGACTAGCTTTGCAGGATGAACCACCGGGGCTCGCCGCAGGCTTGGTTGCGAGTGTGTTAATTACGCGTGTGCCGTCTTCGTGGCCCTTGTTGGTGTGCCTTGGCGCTATCTCCTTGTATGGACACACAAGGTCCACCCGCTCCTCAGAACGAATTATGTTTGTGGGGGTGTGCGCGGCCTCCGATCCTTCCCTGTGGCACCCCTGTGCTCCGGGTGCCGCAGGCAGTGTGCTTCGCTGGCCTCGTCACGTTGGTTGGGGGGCACACAACCCCCAGTCCTCACCATACGCGCAGCACCCCGACCCTTGGGTGGCTTCACTGCAGCCCTCCACGTTCCGGTCCGTTGGCAATGGGTTTCCGTGGCCCTTGGAATTCTAATCACTTTGATAAATATACACTAAACAAAGCAGCAATTGCTGCACCTAAACTCATGCATAACTAAAGAAATGTTGAAAACCGACCATCAGAAATTGTTGCGTGCTTCCGGAACTTGAACCACAAGGGGGGAGCACTTAGAAACATAAAAACGCATTCTTTCTCCTTTGTCAGACATCTTTTTAGCTTCCAGATTAAATTTGGCCAAAAGGTGGTACTTTTTAAATACCTACATAGTACAAACATATTATGTTAGCAATTTGCCTTCTTTTTCCCTCATAATTCATTTTTTTAAAAAATGTTTTTATTGGCATTTATAAGTGTGCCAGAAACAGTTGCGCAAAAGATGCGCGTTATTTCAGCTGTAGCATGTCTCATTTGCCAAGTAAACTGTAAAGAACAACAGAAAAAGAACACGCAGCAAAAAAAGAAAGGAAAAACGAGAGAAAATAGAGAGAGAGAAAAAACAATAAACAGAAACAGGAAAACAGTGGTAACTACTTTGACTGCCCTTTTCCTTCTGCCCTGCCGTTCTTCATTCTTCGTGCTTCAAGCCCAGAGCCCAACACCTTCGCTCTCCATTGCCTTCACATGGGGGGTGGCTCGAGGGAGTGCCCGGGCCCGCCGTCCTGGTCAGTGCTTCAAGCTTACAGTCTGTGCAAGAAGAGTCAACTCAAGGGGGTTTGTAGCTTGTGGAGAAGATCATATCTCTCATGAGGGCCTTCCAAGACTCTAGTGTGGTGCTCCCTTCTTCTCCGCCCCAATTGTTCCCTTCCTCCCAGGCTCTTGTTTCAGCAGCGGACCATCTCTCCAGTTCCCTGATCCATGGTTCAGGCCTGGGACCAGCTGGCGACTTCCAGGCCACAGCGATCGTTCGCTTCACTAGTATACACGCCATGTCCATGAGTTTCACTAAGTGCCTGACTTTGCTCAGTCTCGGGTGAGTGCCCAACAGGCACTCTTTGGGTGTCCATTCGTATATTTCCATTCCCGCTTTCCTGCAGGTCTGCTCAGCTGTGTGCCAGAGTTTCTGTGATTTGGGGCAGGCCCAAAACATATGGATCATGTCAGCATGTTCGGAGGGGCACCATGGGCAAGTCGGGAGGACTTTATCATTAAAGGCGGCTATCCTGTGCGGGGTCATGTAAGTCCTGTGAAGGACATTCAGCTGAAGCAGCCTAAACCTGGCGTTCCGTGACACCTCCTTCGGGTACAGCAGGGCTCTTGCCCATTCACCGTCCGTGATTTCAGTCCCCAGATCAGTCTCCCACTTCTCTTTCAGGCGCGCACTTCTCGGGTTAGGCCTATCGTTTATTCGTGTGTAGAGCCTCGATGTCGGTTTCCAGCCGTCGCCAAGGTTGTACATTTCCTGCACAAGAGGGTGTGTTAGTGGCTCCTCAGGCCAAGTGTTCCAATTTGTCTTGGCTGCGTGCTTCACCCTTTGGTACCATAGGAATTGTCCTGTGGCAAGCCCATCCTTCAATTGTAATGAATCGAAGTCTTTGAACAGCCCCTCGTCGAACATGTCTCCCCATGTATAGAGGCCACAGTTCTCCCAGCTCCTCATCGTTGGTAAGTCTGTGGGGATTTTGCATACGTCTGCAAGCATGGGGATGTCCGGTGCATATGAGTGTTGCAGTCCGAGCAGTGATCTGACCTTGTTCCAAATTTGTCTACCCAGCTTTACAATCATGGGTGGGTCAGGGGGCCCTATTCGAGCGCTCCATAATACCTCTTTTGGGTGCATAGGTGTGATTAGTTGACGGAGGAGGCCTGTCTCAGCAGTCGGTTCATCCAGTAGCCACTTAGCGACATGCGTTAGTTGTGCTGCTAAGTAGTACCTCTGGAACTCAGGCAGTTGTATGCCACCCTCTGCATATGGGAGCGTGAGGGTGTTCAGTGTAAGTTTGTGTCTGGCCCGGCCCCAAAGGAAGTCTCTGATTAGGGATTCCAGTTTCCTGAAGAAGGACGGGGGTATGTAGTATGTTATGTTGGTAAAGTAATAGAGGAGTCTCGGTAGTATAATCATTTTGGAGATTGCAGCTCTGCCCATCACTGAGAGCGGTAACTTCGACCAGAATTTGATAGACCTGCGCACTCCGCGCATTGCTGCTTCTGTGTTGCACTCATGAGTGGAGGCTGGGGTGTGCATGATGGTGAGACCAAGATAGCGGAAGGCTTCCGGCTGCCATTGGATCCCGATCTCAGGTAGTTCCTCTGCACCCTTCCCTTTAAGCCCAGCCAGGGGGAAGGAGCAAGATTTTTGTCTGCTGAATTTTATCCCTGAATATTTCGCAAAATTATCAAGGATGTCTAGCGCGGTTGGTGCATTCAGTTGTGGGTCTCGCAGGTATAAGAGGACGTCGTCAGCGTACAAGGAAATGATGTTATCTACCCCATTGATGTTGATGCCAGCGTCAAAGAGCTGCCTCCTGAAATAGATTGCCACTGGTTCCAGGCCAAGGATATACAGCATTGGTGACAGTGGGCACCCTTGTCTGGTTCCCCTTTGGATAGCCCAAGCCCCCGACACCATGCCTCCTGTCTTCACTCTCGCCACTGGGTTGTTGTAGAGCACCCTAACCCACCGGATGAAATGTTCACCAAGTCCAAACTCCCTCAGGGTCTCAATCAGCCACTCCCAGAATATTGAATCAAAAGCTTTTATGGCATCAAGCGAGAGTACTGCCAGGTGGTCGTTATGCTCAGCAGTTTGAGCCATTATGTGTTGGAGCCTTCTCAGGTTGGCCGTTGTATTGCGTCCTGGGACAAAACCATTCTGGTCCTCATGTATCAGGGATCCTATCACCCTAGAGAGCCTCTTAGCTAATATCGTTGTCAATATTTTACTATCATAGTTTAACATCGCTAGGGGGCGATATGAGTCACACTCGTCGGCTGGTTTGCCTGGTTTGAGTAGTGGGACTATGAGGGTCTCTCTCATACTACTTGGTAGCGTCCCGGTCTCATATGCCTCTGTGTATACTCCGTGCAGCATGGGAGCAAGGACCCCCTCATAAGCCTTGTAAAATTCTGGAGTTAGGCCATCTGTCCCAGGGGTCTTGCTTGTGGAAAGGGATCTGATCGCCTCTGAAATGTCCTCAATAGTGATGGCCTCTCCCAGCATATTTCGTTGTTCCTGGCTCAATTTAGGCAATTCAACTTCGGCCAGGGTGTGTCTGATGTCTGATTCAGGGATTCGGTCTCTGTGGGCATATAGTTCGGCATAAAAGTCTGAGAATACATCGTTTATTGCTTGCTGTGACCTGTGAGGTATACCATCTTTATCCTTGATCTCTTTGGGGGCCTGCCTCGGGTGCTCCCTCCTGCATAGCCAGGCAAGTATCCTGCCTGGTTTGTCTGCCTCCTTGTGTGCCTTAAGGGTTCGCACAGAGAAGTCGAATTTGGACAGCCTCTACCATGCAATTCTGCACTCTTCTCTGATCTCCTTCAGACTGGTTTCCTTCGCCTTGGTAGGAGATTGTTCTGTAGGTGTCTGATCTCCTCCTCCCTTGACACGAGCTCCTTTCTCAGTTGTCTCCGGATCCCTCCTGCTTCAGCTATTATCTCGCCCCTAGTTACCACCTTCATGGCATCCCATAGTGTGCTCCATTTCTCAACTGATCCCTTGTTGATATTTATTTATTCTTCCAGCTTTTCACCCAGGGCATCCTTGAATGCGGGGTCTGTTAAAGTGTCTGTCGGCATGCACCACATCGGAATAGGTGGTCTAGGGCCCCTGAGGCAGAGCTGTATTAGCAGCGGGGAGTGATCCAATATTGACCTGCCAAGGTAGCACGCAGATTCGACTTGCGAAGTTAGCCCACTGTCGATGAAAAATAGATCAATCCTGGTATGCAGGTCGTGGGGGGCCGAGTAAAATGAGTAGGACCTGTCGGTGGGGTGTAAATCCCTCCAGACGTCAACTAAGTGCAAGTCCTCGATCGCGCTGCAGAGTGCTCGGGGGGCGGAGGTGTTGAGGATACGTGGCGCAGTGGATCTGTCCATTTCTTCATTCAGCACGCAGTTGAAGTCTCCCCCCCATAAGATGATGTCCTCCCTGTGGTATGTGATTATGGCACATAGCTTCTTGAGATGAGAAGGGATACCGTGTTGCGGGAAGTATGAGTTCACTATGCACAGCCGAGAGTTCTCCAGCATGCCCCACATGATCACATATCTACCTTCTTTATCCGCTTCCACACCCATCAGGTGAAATGGTGTACCCGGGCTCACCCATGTGTATACACTGCGTGCGTACTTTGAGTAGGATGCACCGCCGCCCTGCCCCCCCCCAGTAATCTACCAGCTTGTCCGTAGTGTCAGTTAAGAGGTGTGTTTCCTGCAAGAGGGCGATTGATACTTTCTTCCTCTTCAGGTACGAATGTATGCGGTTTCTTCGTGGGTAGGATCCCATCCCCCTAACATTCCATGTAATTATCCTGGGTCGTGTGGCCATTTTGTGAGATTGCTTTTAGCCGTGGTGGGCTCCGCGTAGTATCTGTGATTCGGCAGTGCATTATCTGGCATGACATCACGCTCTGCTTCCTCAAGTTGGTAAGCTCCGAGGTCTGGTCCTGGGTCCTCTTCGGTTTGGCTAATGGTGATCAGGAATAGGGCAGTCTCAACCGTAACATGAAAACAGTAACTATAACTGGTGCACCCAGCCTCTGCCATAAGGGTGCAGTGCTCGGGCGCTCTTGCGCTGTCTTTCCCCGTCTGGGTTTCTGGCGCAAGTTGGTGCATGTTGGCAACAGGCCTGCACTTGTCTTTGGTGGGTTTGTGGTTCGTGTGCATGTGGAGGAGGCCGCGCGGGCCCAGTAGTCATTTCGCCTTCTCTTGTAGTAGTGTTGCTTCAGTGGTGGTAGTGTATCCCCTCGTTCTAGTGCTCCAGACAAGGGTCTAGGGAGCCCATGCCAAGGTGTCCGTTTACCGCTCACTGCTTTCTTCGCCGTGGCTCTCGTGGGAGGGTTCCCCAGGGACCTCAGCTAAATTGTTGTGCTCCATCCACATGTTGGCCGCGGCTGGCGAATCCAGGAATATCGCTCGTCCCTTATAAATCACCTTTAATCTTGAAGGATACAGGAGCATATACTTTAAGTTCAGTTTTCTCAGTCGGGCCTTGATTGGGACGAAAGAGTTCCTTGCTCTCTGTACCGACTGTGTGTAATCAGGGTAGATGGTAATTTTAGAGTTACCCCGTTCTATTACACCTCCCTCTCTTGAAAATTTCAAGATGACTTCCCTGTCTCGGAAGTTGAGGACCTTCGCTATGATGGGACGTGCGTAGGAACCCGGAGGGGGTCTCTTCTGGAGCGACCTGTGGGCCCTCTCTATGGCGAAGCCCTGTGAGAGCTTCTCCGCTCCTATTTCCTGCTGTATTAAGGATTCTACATAAGTTGTCGGGTCTGTGGTCTCTGTCCCTTCAGGAATGCCTAGTATTCTGATGTTGTTGCGCCTTGCGCGTCCTTCCGCCTCCTCCGACCTCGCCTCCAGGTAGCACACCTTTCTCCTGAGGTCTGCCACCTCAGCCTTGAGGTCCGCTGTATCGTCCGACATATCCTTCTGGGAGGATTCTATGATGGTAACGCGTTCCGTCAATTGCGAGCATCCTGTCTTATGAGCTGGATGTCGGCTTTGACCTCGCCTATTTTCGTGTCTATGAAAGTTCTTAGGGCTGCAATCGCCTCCAGCACCTGGTTGTCCTTGGTGTTTTCCTCTTGGCTAGCCTGCGTCGCTGCGCCTCTCAGCGCAGAGGGGGAGGCATGGTGAGGCTTCGATGTCACAAAGGGGTCCATCGTGGCGTTTCTAGCTTTACTCCTTGAGGTGGCCATTGCAGGGTCTCCAGGCCCCGTCCAGCGGTGCGAGCGTCCAGTACGCCCCCCGAACCAGGGAGCGGCACGACCCACTCCAGATTCTCGCTGTCCCCCTCGCAGGGGTTCAGCGCAGCAACTCTCCTCAGTGTACCGGCCCTGGTGCTGGGTAGGTGGGCTCCCACCACACCGTTGTCGCAGATGGTGTCTGTCCCGGTCGCCACCGCAGGCCAGCCCACCGGGCTTAGTGCAGAGGGCAGGATCTACCTGCTAGGTTGTGGGGTTGATGTGCCGCTGTGAGTGCGCAATGGTGTCCAATGCAGGTCGTCTAACCCTGCGCCCGGGGGGGCGGCGTGCCCAGTCGCGCACCGCTAAGTGCGCCCAGCGAGTCAGCCCCACCGGGCTCTGTTCATCTCGCGGGGCTCCAGCACGCTCCCCAGGGCGGGCTCCCTCGCCGCAGTCTGTGGTGTGCGCCTGGTGCGGGGAACATGCGGCCTCCGTATCGCGTGGTTCCCCCAGCTCCTCACCTCGCTGATCCTGGGAACGGGGGCACAGCCTTCGATAAATGCCGCGGCAGGCAGACTCCTCCTCAGGGAAGCCGCGGCAGCTGGGCCGAGTGCCTCGGCCGTGCACCGATAGTGCACCGTCTCTCTCCCCAGCCGCAGGGGGGTGCCCAGCCGAAGTCGGTCGGCTCGCCCGGAGTGTAGTTCGGGGGATCGATCGGGGCCACGCCCCCCAGCCTCTCGAAGCGGCTCCGATGGTCCGGTGGCTCTGGTGGTCGGGCCGCACGCCCAGGCGTCGCCAGCCAGTGGCAGGTGCGTGTGCCCAGCCGGCCACGGGCGTCGCTGCCCAGCGGGTCCCCAGCAGATCTTGTGCGCGGTCGGATGCCGCTAGCGCGCCACGGCCGCCATTTTGTGTGCGCTGTCCGGAGCAGAGGGGGAGCCGGGCCGGAGCGTCGCACCAGGCTCCCACGCTCCGATTTTTCTCAGAAAAAGCTGCAAGGCAAAGGTCTTCGCCCCAGCTGCGGCTGGAGCAACGCGTGGAGGTGTAGTATGGCTCGGAGAGTCAGTTCAGGATCAGACTACTGCGGCTCTGGCGGAGCTCGTGGATTCGGCGTCCTCACTCCATGGCTGCTTGGCCACGCCCCTTCCTCATAATTCATACACAACAACTCATTACAAGTGTGCAGGTTACAAGAAAAAGTGGAGGAAATTGTAGTAAAGCTACTTTTACTGCTCTGCCACATCAGGAGTACAGAAATAGTGACAATTTCACCATCACTATTCCGCCAGAGAAATTACCTCCAAAAAATGCTGCTAATTTCTCTGGGAGATTTACAGTCAGAGGAATTAGCGGATGGTAATTCCACTATATTACAAGCAGGGACACCACCTAAACAGCGCCAAAAACGTCTGCCAATTCCTAAAAAACAACAGTGCAGTTACCTCTACCGAAAAGGTAGCAGTAACTGCAGCCAGGGGCCCCAAGAGAATGCCCGGATGTAGTCAATTGCTACAAAAAGATATATTATCTAAGGGCCTCATGTTCAGCCAACATACTTTCCCTCTGCTGGATCCCAATAGACTATCCCGCTGAGCATTCACTGATGAGCAATTAATTGATCAGCCTGTACCGCATAAACAGAGACCCCAACATGGACCTGCTCACAATGTGACAGGATAGCCTCACCGGTAGGTTTAATATCCATACTACAAACTCCCCTTGCTGAAGCAGGTGTCCATTATTGTGCTGCTGCCACATTTCAGTAAGCTGTCAGATAGGATCCCATAGCAACCAAGAAGCAAAGGAACATCATTGGGTGTTACTTCCTGCCTCAAACCTCTTTCAAGCTGACTCGACCATTTTTTGTGTGGCTATTATCATTAAACTATTGTCATTAAAATAGGACCTTTAACATAAGAGCTTGAAATAGGGGCTTTGAATGTGGGTTTGTGATGCTTTTCAATGCAGATAACATATGAGGATGGATTATTTGTAGTTTGGCTATGTGTCCCACCCATTTAACGTCCATTGCTAAGTGAAATCTATAGGATTTTCCTCCCATTCCAACCCATTTTTCCTCCAACCACACAACCTTTTGTACCCTTTGACTGAATTTGTACTGTGTGGTGAATTTACAGCAATTTTTACTGCCAGAATCGGTGGCCACCATCTGTTAAAGTTATTTAAAAGTTGATTGACTTGACAGATGCTTTAAAATACATTCACGTCAGCTTTCAAGTTATGCTAAACATTTTACAGTATTTTTTATTACAAATAAATAAGGTACTGCAATAGTTTTGTTTTGGTTTAAAATGTCTCTGAAAATGTACATCTAGTGATTTGTGGGGGATTGGTCAAGTGTTTTTGATGTAAGGAGCACCTGATTGGCTGTGCAGGTAGTAATGTGATTGGATGTGCAGTGTGTGTTTGTTTGTATAAGTAAGACATTTTGTTTCTGGTAAGCCATTTTCTTTGTACAGTTCAAGAGAGCTGAAAACGATGTGTTTTGTTTGCATTTGTTAATTAGTGTCAGCAGTTTTAAGCCGCCGCTGACATTGAATCTGCTTTACCAACGTTAGAAATATATGCTGACGGCGGATTAATGTTGTTAATCTGCCGCTGGCACTATTTTCAATGTTAGTCAAACAAATGTAATGTCGTCGGCGGCTTAGCTTTCCCGATTCCGCTGACTTTCACTTTGTTTTACTAACGTTGAAAATATGTGCAGGTGGCAGATTAATGTTGTTAACCCGCCACCGGCACATGTTTGCAACGGTAGTGAGACAAAGTAAATATCGGCAGCGGCTTGGCTTGCCCGATGCCGCAGACGATGACTATGGGCCTCATTACACGGAAGGCGGCAATGGTTAACGGCCACCGTTAATGGTAACGGTGGCCGTTAACCACTACCGCCTTACTACGAGGTCCCTTAGCGGGTTGGTGTTTTAACGCCTGCTTTTTGCAGGCGTTAAAAACCAACCCGCTAAGGGACCTCGGAGCTAATTATGGCACCGCAAAATTGCGGTGCCGTAATTAGCGCCTTCCCCATTCCCATAGAGCCCTATGGGGCAGAAATGGGAATGGGGAAGGGCAATGGCGGAAGGGGGATTTACCGCCCCACCAACCTTGGAATGGGGCGGTAAATCCCCTTTCCGCCAAGGCGGTGCCGGTAATTTACCGGCATGGTCCAGGGAGCTAATAGCACCCTGGACCACCGCCTTCCGTGTAATGAGGCCCTTTGACTTTGTTTTACTAACATGAAAATATGTGCCGGTGGCGGAGTAATGTTGTTAACCTGGCACCGGCACATGTTTGCAGTGTTAGTCAATGTCGCTGTGGCTTGGCTGCCAATACTTGTATTTGAGTTGCCCGACCTTGTGAAAAAAATCCTTTAACAAAGATAGTGGCCTCTGAGATATTGTCTTGGGATCCTAATTGACCCAGATAGAACCCTGTGAATCTCTCATAATGCAGCTTCTTGGGACCTCCTCCAACCAGTTCTTCATCAAAACGTCAATTCACAAGAACGTTCATTTTCACCTGAGGAATATACAGAAGGTGCTTTTTGCATTTGGTTTTTCCATAGGTTTGACTATGTTGCGAAACTGCCCAATTTCATTATTGGGATTTTCTGCTCTCTCCTAGTACTGATGCACGGCACGCTGCACAAAGTTCTAAATATCGGTTCACAACACTTGCTTTAAATATCAGGAAACTCACATGCATGCTGGGTCTTGTGAAGTAGCGCTGTACTGTGAGTTCAATATAGTACAGTGCGCTTTATTTGTTTTAGGGGAAAACAGCATTTGGACTGTGTCATTTAACATCCCCATTACCTGCATTTGGGGAGTTTACTGTTTTTTGTTAATTTTGGCAATTAGGAAAATTGTATTAGAGTATGGCTAGAGAGAAATGTCATATGAGGATGTACACAAAGCTTGTAGGTGTTTGGCAACCCGTTGGCTGCACCTGGTCATGTTAATCCCTATTGCCTTTCCGACCCAATTCCTGCCTTTCCCTGCCCAAAACACGCTCCCCGGGAACTCTTTGAGCTTGCTTCATCAAGCCTTGCCATCAAACTATCCAAAGTACCTGCCAGTGTTTTGTTTAAAGCAGTCTTCTGAGGTTTAATGACTTAAAGGCATGGTCTAGTAAACATTTTTATTGTCCCTACGGGTCGGCCATGTTTTTTAAGCCTAAGTGGCTCGATTTTAGAAAACATTCCTATGGACCTTACCCGAGTTTCGTCCATTAAACGCACGCGAAAACAAGCACCAGGGAGCTGCCATTTTCTGATAATCCTATCATTTCCCCCATCGTCCTGGCTGACCTGCTTTTGCGGCACTAAATCAAATCCCCCGCCCCTGAGCCTGTCATCAGCAGACTCGTACTGCCCATTTCCCAACGCCAAAGCACGTCTTGTGTCAACATTCGCTGCGCTTCAGCTAATGACGTGTCGCCATGGAAATGGCAGGACGCCTCTTTCCTCAATAAGTATAAACAGACCGTTTCACAACACACAGCAGCAGATTTTCGATTCCATTCCTCTCTCTGTGTTACTTTGAGTATTCTGTGACTCGTTTCAGTGCTCTGGTCAGCTACCTTCGCCGCTTGTAGCCCATGTGAACAGATACCAGTACCACCGCTACAAATTATTTTAGTTTGTTTAACACACAATGGCTACAATAATGCCCTACATGTACGAGCCCGAGTATACCAAGGAGGAACTACTGGAAAGGGAAGCACGCGAAAACGATGGGGATTCGGACGGCAGTTGGCAGGACGAATCAACAGATGAAGAGCCTGGGCCTAGTCGAATGTACGGCGTCTCCACTTGGTGCACATGCAATCGGTGCGAGCTAATGCCAACCGAGGACGAGAACTGCTGCTGCTGAGAAAACTCGGGATGCCTGGCCTACATTTCGGAAGGCGAGCCACGACCGCAATGCATCACCGAGCTGCCAGACTTCAGGGCAGCCTGCCTCACACAGGCTGTGTTGAGAATAATGATGGTGCTTATGCACGAACTTCGCGCAACTGTTCGTCCTCGTAATCCGAGTAACGAGTAAGTTTACTCTGCTTGTCATGCCACTCCTATTGCATGTTCTTCTACTATATCCAAAATTACATCTACATATCATTGTAACGCATGTAAGTCGTTCAATAGTGTGCATTGTCTAGATAGCATTTGTCCGTGCAGACTGCCATTAGTTACAAGAATTGTCATTGACAACAAACGTTTATTAAACTTATCTTGGTCATTTAAAAAACAGTTTGTTTCATTCCTTTTCACAGGTGGTACAGGCTGGTGGCCTATCATTCCTTTACATGGTGGCTCCACGGGAGGCTTGGACACCGCGTTCGAAGAGTGATACCCGCCTGTGCCATTCGTGCCATTAGAGAAACGTTCCCGAGTGACAGCGGTCAGTACAGGGGATTTTCTCTCGCTGTGCTGCAACCTGACCTGTATAATCTTTAAAGTCTTGTATTTTTGTGTCATGAAAATAAGATACAAAATAAAACACCACATATATTTTAACAACAGTTGTTTCGATTTTTTAAATGAATCAAGTGTGTCTCCATTCAAGGATGGACGTCAGACATCAGTGCTCCGAATGGGTGAAGGTATGGTCGCTGTGAAGCAGGGTGGTCACTATCTATATAAGCTAACATAACATATTCTCGATAATGCATGCACTAAATAACACTTGTTCAAAGTCTTTCAGTGGGTTATGTCTCTATAAAAGTCACACATATATCTATACTAACAATTACCATTGGATTATATAGGCCTTAGGGTCTTGACCACTATAATACACCGGTTGAAGTGTGGGTCTGTGCTCACAAGAATCTCCGGTATGTGGCATTTGTTATTGATAAGCAACAATATACTATCATTGATATAAAGACGATATACTATATATTGATATAAAGACGGTTCGCGCCAGTGGATGAGCGCTGGCATGGTGGGCTGTCAGGGGGGCGAAAGGCCAAGTTGCCAAACTACATGTACACTTCAAAAGGTATCCCACGCCAAGGAGCCATCGGCCACATGGCCTCCTCAGACCACATGTCTCCAGCCAGGCCTCCCCTTGAAGCAGGCCGCCCCCCTGCAATCCACATAAGTGTGTCTCCATTCAGCAGTCTTCCTGTGCCTTATCTGCACGCCCCAGGCCCATCCATCCCACCCACCCTCTATCAAAGGCGGTTCGCGCCAGTGGATGCGCGCTGGCATGGGGGGCTGTCAGGGGCGCAAAAGGCCAAGGTGCCAAACTACATGTACACTTCAAAAGGTATCCCACGTCAAGGGGCCATCGGTCACATGGCCTCCTCAGACCCCGTGTCTCCAGCCAGGCCTCCCCTTGAAGCAGGCCGCCCCCCTGCAATCCACATAAGTGTGTCTCCATTCAGCAGTCTTCCTGTGCCTTATCTGCACGCCCCAGGCCCATCCATCCCACCCACCCTCTATCAAAGGTGGTTCGCGCCAGTGGATGCGCGCTGGCATGGGGGGCTGTCAGGGGCGCGAAAGGCCAAGGTGCCAAACTACATGTACACTTCAAAAGGTATCCCACGCCAAGGGGCCATCGGTCACATGGCCTCCTCAGACCCCGTGTCTCCAGCCAGGCCTCCCCTTGAAGCAGGCCGCCCCCCTAAGACCACGACATACATACGTCATTCATTCACAAACACAACCCTGTTTCTAATACTTTATAAACCACTTGATATGTCTCATGAGAACATCTTTGTGCTTTGCAAGTCAACTCCTGAACGTGTTACCGGGCAACCACTGAGATCTACGCTAATCTGCTCGTCGTCGTGCTATCTGTTAACTTCTGTGACCGCTTAAAGCAAACCCATCAGTGTGCTACCTGTGGCCACCCACCTATTCTCCTGCAACATACTGCTCTGCTTGCTGAATCCAACTGTTTGTTGGTCAAGGTAAGGCCATGTATCCTAGTCATATTTCACAGATTTTTAAATTTCTATCTATTTGCGAGTTGAGTACACAATAGTGCTAGGTTCATTGGTCTCATTGCTATTGACTTGAGTTTCCATTGCTATGCTATCAATAGATCTATTTATTTTCACCTGTGTCTATTGTCATCGAATTGCATCCTTCGGGGGTCCAGTCTATAATGTAAGCATGTTTCCTTCTCGTGCAATACAGAACATCCAAGGGATGAGTCACATGTTCAGTTTTTAGTCACATCATTTATACATTTCTGCAACTTATGCAAATACTAAGCCGCACATAATGAACTGGTATAGTTCCTGCGACCAAAACAAACCTTGCATTGATCATTGTATGATTCATTTACTTTTGTATCAAATCTTTATTCTTGAAGATTGTATAATAATGTCGATATTTACTTTTCAGATTTATCAACAATGCCTACCTGTTCGATTAGCGGTTGCCCTTCGAAGACCCATGCAAAATCTGAAGGCACTAAAATGCATGTATTCCCGAAAACTGTTGATCGAATAAGAGAATGGGTCAGACATTGCGGATATCCACTGGATGAGCTGGAAAGTAGAGTCCAACAAGTCTTACAGGACAAGAGGGGTGATCGATACCGCATCTGCAGCCGGCACTTTTCCTTGGACATGTACACAACATCTTGGGTAACAAAGAAGAATAAACGGCGAACGACACGGAAATTGCTCGAAAACGCTATTCCCACTCTATTCGTCCACATTCCGCCACCGGTGAGTCAAGTGTCCGGATTTAGCTTTAGGCCTTGCGGTAGTGTGTAGGTATCCGAACGGATTAATTGATATTGTAGGTGTTCTATCCCTTGTAATAATTTCAATATTGATATGACTGTATAGTTTTTTTGAATAATGACATTTATCAATATATTCTTTTTCCTATTTCATAACCCACAAACGCAATGTATATATATGGGAACAGGGAACTGTGCTGTATTGAGCATTTTTCAAGTATTCTGTCGCCTTACATGGCTATTTTTAATATTGGCATTTCATTATCAATCATTAATTTACCTTTACAACTTCTTGACTATCCTTTGAATCTGAAGCAAGAACATTCTACATCCTTGACGTGGTCGCAGTTATCAACCACTTCTAGCGCGTATCAGGTAATCTTACTAGGCTAATCCGCTACAGACTTGTTTTATGCATGTCAAGTAATAGTTTTATTTTATCGTGTCATTATTTTACCGAATGTTTGGTTAGTGCTTTCCAATTGATATACACCTTAGTTATCGTCCACTGGTGTTTGTTTTCAGTTATAATTAGTGCTATCCATCCTAATGCAAGCACTGTCCTTCAGGGAGATGCTGAAGCGTCCGCCACATCTACAACATTTCTAGATGTTCTTCACCAGCAGGAGATATGGATACTGACAGCTCCATCGAGCGTCATCATCAGAGCTGGAATTCTTGTCGTTTGATTGTTCTACACAATGTTTCATTCGTGGTTAGCCGTTGATATGTACCTGTGCTGTCGACCCCCGGTGTGTGTTATGTTTTCACTATTGTAATCCTCACTAATGCAAGTACTATGTTTCAGGCAGTTGATGGAGCGTCAACCCCTGAACTTGATGCAGAGCCTGACATTCAAGTAATTCCAGGGGAAGTGGAAGCGGGACCAAGCGTATACGAATCGGTGCAACAGCTTTCGGAAGTGCGCACTACATTTGCAACATCCATAGATATTCTTCAGCAGCACGAGGTATGGATAATGACAGCTCCATCATGCGTGATCATATAACGTGATTCCATTTGCTATACTTTCTTCCCTATTAAACGCAAGTGCTGTGTTTCAGGGAGACGACGAAGCTTCCACTACAATCACAACATCCAATTTAGATGATGCAGATGTAAATAAATTCGTCAATGAAACTGTGATCATATTTAGATTTTCCTTGATTCTTTTGGACAATGCATCATTTGTGGTTATCTCTTTATATGTACCTATGCGTTCGACCCCAAGTGTGTGTTATGTTTCCAACATTGAAAACCATACTAATCCAAGTACTGTGTTTCAGGGAGACGACGGAGCTTCCACCACAATCACAACATCTCATTTAGATGATGCAGATGTAAAGGAATCGGAGAAATAAGTCGATGAAATGTGATCATATTTAGATTTTCCTTGATTCTTTTGGACAATGCATCATTTGTGGTTATCTCTTTATATGTACATGTGCCGTCGACCCCAAGTGTGTGTTGTGTTTCCAATATTGAAAAGCATACTAATGCAAGTACTGTGTTTCAGGGAGATGCGGATGCCTCCTCTCCAATACAACCATTCATGGCAGTCCATGCAGAGCCAGAGGTATGGATACTGACAGTTCCATCGAAATAGATCATCACTGGTCGAATACTTGTCGTTTGATTGTTGCACACAATGTTTAAATCGTGTTTGGCTATTGAGATGTACCTGTCTGTTCGTCCTCACGTGGGTTTTATGCTAACAATATTTTGATACATAGTAATGAAAGTACATGGAGCCTCATTCCGTGCTGTCTATGCGGATACAGAAAATATAGTCGTTGCAGCGCAAGAGGAAGGGAGGACATGCGGAAACGAATCGGAGCTACAGCGTGCAAATGTTGAAGGTCGAGTCAAAAAAGTTGCAAAGAAAAAAAACCAAAAAAAGGTTAGTTACAAACAGTTCATAACTTTAAAAAAAAGTTTGTGCTGGGGACTATTTTACGTTTTTTTCCAGTCAATTCTACTACACTCCATCTTGTGTTTAAACTGAACATCCCTTTTCCAATATCTCCTCCAGTTACCCGTGGGTGTCAGAACTATACATACACAGTCAGTAAAGCGAATGAGAGATGTGGCTTGCCAGACCGTGTACACTATGGAGGAACTATTAATTGAGGCGAGGCGTGTTCAGGCTCGAGATGCTCATGTCCAATGGCCAGAACATGAATTAACTGTGTTTGGAGACTACAGCAAAGTTGCATTGGACCATAGCTACAGTGCGACCGCACCACCACAAGAAGATGTTATTGAATGTATTGAAGATAGCTCTGAAGTAGTTGCAGATCAATTCACACAATCTACACCCGCCAAAAATTTGCCACCAAAAAACCTGTCGACATTGTTGTGTTCTCCCATCAATGTTGAAGTAATAGATGTCGAAATGACAGGGAATGAACCAGCCGCAGCATCCATAGACGCATCAGAACTTGATATCAGCGATATTACTTTCCAATGTGTTGAAATCTCCACGACGTCACAGGCCGAAACAACGTTGACGCAGGATGACAGTCTAATGAAAGAGAGCAAATACATTGTATTCGACAGTTGTTTGATGGAAATTATAAGTATGCTGAAATGTGTGCATTCCATTAGAGGGAAAGTATGTGGGAAGCCATTGATTAATGTGACTCGTCAAATAAAAGGCAGTAACGTCAAAATAAATGCCGCCTGTAGATTAAATAATAGGTTCTCATGGTCTGCACAACCGATGCTGGGGAAACTGCCAGCAGACAATCTACTGTGTGCAGCTGCATCACTTTTTAGTGGCTCCAGTTTTAGAAAGTTAGATGCTTTCTTTCAGTTTGTGGGACTGCATTTCATTTCTAAAGCGTTGTACTACATATACCAACGTGATTATCTGTTTCCGGCCATTAGTGATGCTTGGAAAATTGAACAATTGTCTCTAGCAAGTACATTCGAAGGCAAACGATTCAGGCTAGCCAGCGATGGACAGTGCGACAGCCCTGGATTTTCTGCCAAGTACTGCACCTACCACTTTCAGGACATGGATAGTAAGAAAATTGTGAGTTCGGTGGTCGTGCAGGTAACACAATGTACATCGTCAGTGGCCATGGAGAAACTAGGATTTATAAAATCAGTGGATTATCTACAATCAAGGGGAATGCACATCGACCTCATAGACATGGATAGACACGTTTCAATTGCCAAGACAATGAGAGAGCAGTTCCCACATATTAAACATCAATTTGACATATGGCATCTTGCTAAATCAATCAATAAGAAAATCTCGGCTGCAGGGAAAAAAAAGGTTTTGAAAGTATTTTGCAGTGGTCACATTCTATCACCAACCATCTTTGGTGGAGCTCAAAAACTTGTGAAGGGTCAGTGGAAATACTACTTGAAAAATGGCGGTCACTGATGCACCACTGTACCAACATTCCCCGCTTGACAGCAAATCAACATTTCCACCAATGTGAACATGGCCCTTTGTCCCCAGAGGAGGCATGGAAGAAGAAGTGGTTGATTCCATCTTCACCGACACACAAAGCCATTGAGAAGATTGTTTTCGACAAAACTCTATCAAGAGATTTGAGAGGACTAACAGAATTCTGTCACACAAGAGATTTGGAGGTGTTCCACAATATGTGTCTAAAGTACAGGCCAAAGCGCTTGCATTTTAGCTTTCGGGGCATGAAACATCGCACTCTACTAGCGGTCTTGGCCCATAACAGCAATGTCGGACGTGAACAATCTAGGACTAGGGGTAAAGTAAGGATGCCTCGCTACACTAAGGTGTTTTCAAAACGAAGTAAGCAATGGGTGATCAAACCAGTCTATGATGAAATGCAGTTCGACTTTGTGAAAGGCCTTATTGTTGCTGTGTTAGAGAAACACAGATATGGAATTTTGGACGTTTCTGTGCAGAGCAGTGATCCATTGCCACCGAACACTGCGACTGTGCCATGACCACCCGAAGCACAGCTGATTGTGAAGTACAAATCCCGGTTTAAATAATTGCAATACGATTGTCTTTTTGTAAATAAATGTTATTGTACAGTGTACCTGTAAACCTAACCCCTACCTTCACCATCATGGGTGGCGAACAAGCTGGGTGTCATCTTTGAATTCTCTCTATTCACCTCATATATGTGTATGTATATATTTTTCTCATGTCTCATCTCATGTTAATGTAAATGCTGCGCACTGTTAACAGAGGGGAGGCTTGCGTATTGCAAATAATAAAACAAACAATAAATCTCACATTTAACTCAACTCCTGTGGTACTTTATATTTTCCCTGACCTTCCGCCAAAAATTAAATGTCTCAATTTGGGCTGCAAAGCTCGCAGACAACGGGGACAAAATTGGGGCACTTAGAACGCGCCAGCCAAGCGGGCCGTGGCATTTGGGAGAGAAGCCAGTTCGCATTTGCACATTGAGGTGCACTATATAGACGGATTCTAAACTTCAAGTTCTCACAGATGCCTATACTACGTGATGTTGCAAATAAAGAATGCGAAGGACAGCGGCTTTGATTTTCAGCTCGCGCCCAGATGAGGCCCACAAGTCGCACTGGAAGTATAAGGGTCTATTGTTTTTTGACCTTGAGACAGGGACCATGCCGAAAGAATTACATTTGAAGGGGGTGCGCAATAACGTAAGAGACGATAAGGCAGAAAATTCAGAAACTAGACAGAGTTTCATTTTAGTTCAGTATACGAAAAATCGTTGTCAAGAGCACGGTCCGTTTTACAGACTGCATTATGAAGAGACACAATGGAAATTTCAAATATAATGTAAGTAAATCTTTACACGCTTTTATACCGGAATGAAGATTTAATGAATGGATGCATGAATGAATGAAGAGCTAGGAAAAGCAAGTAAAACGTGTTCGTAGTGGGCACATGGGCATGCAGGTCCACTGGTCTCACCGATCTCGGACCTTGGCCCAGCCACTTTTCCCTGCACTGCCTACCTGCACTACGGGACTGTCTCTGTATCCTTCAGCCCCTTCTCCCGGCATTTACCTTGCACTTGCCAACAGCTGGCCCTATTATTTAATTTGTATTCAACTAACCATGTACAGCACTTCCTCCCCTCCCCCCTTCCCCATGAGCGATCAGAAAGACACCTGGCCTAGTAGGATCGTTGTCTGTCTGCCCTTGTTCCCCACCTTCCTCGTCGCGCCTAGAAACACTTGAGTATAGGCGCGTTACAAATGCCATATCATATATCATATCATTCCTCACGCATGTAGACTAACTGTCGTTTATCATTGTGTGTTGGCCTCGATTTATTTTGTTACTTTTCGCATTGATTTTAGAGCCGAACATACTCCATTGAACTATCCTTGCAAGCAAATAGTTTCTGATCGGCTGTAATAAATAAAATAAGTAATATTAATGAAGATCGGCTGGCGAGACTAATTATAATTTTTTTGTTTTCATAACAGGTATTTGCTCCCCTTCTGCTACTGCCATCGGTTTGAGACACCAGCAGATGGCTTTTACAGTAGACACCTGCAGCTTCGTGTGAACAACTGGAGCACACTGACAATTTTATGTGACGATCGCCAAGGGCCCACATGCCCTTACGCTGTACTAGTGGCTAGAATCAACATATCAACCTTTACGATGGACTAGTGCCTAGTTGATGGAACAGCCTTGCGGTTCACCGTGCTTCCAAAGTGCTTCTTTTAACGAAAAGCAACACCCTGTGTACCATGGCGGATACAGATAAAAGAAAATAAATGGCTTTCGGAGTTCATATGGCAATTGCTGAATATTCTCTAAACATTTAATGTAAAATACATGTACTTTACCAAATGTACCGTGTTGCTGTTTGATTTTAAAGTACAGTTTCATATTCCGAATTGTGGTGCGCTGTGTTGTGAGATGGTCTGTGTTGGTTTCCGGGTTCTGTGTGGAGTCGCGTAGAAGACTGGGCGCGTTTGCCTACGCAGCACAGTAACGTCACGGAGAGAGGCGGGGAATATGAATGTTTTGATAATGTCAGGCTCAGGGCAGAGGAATTGATTTAGTGCCGCAAAAGCAGGTCAGCCAGGGCGATGGGGGAAATGATAGGATTATCAGAAAATGGCGGCGCCCTGGTGCTTGTTTTCACGTGCGTTTAATGGACGAAAACTCGGGTAAGGTCCATAGGAAAGCTTTCTAAAATCGAGCCACTTAGTCTTAAAAAACCATGGCCGACCCGTAGGGACAATAAAACATTTTACTAGACCATGCCTTTAATTGGAGTTGTAAACGCGCTACTGGTGTAATAAAAATGTCTTAACCAGATCTGCCTTTAAGCACTCAATTTATAAGCGCTCTGTGTCCCCTTTACTGATGTCCTTTTAAAAACAAGCATTGGCAAAGGCAACCAATTTGGCTTGTGTACAAGTATTACGCATTTGCCAGACACTGCTATTAGACGCCCAGGTACTTGCACCATTTTGCAGCTGCTACCATCGATGGCCAGTTAATATCGCTCACTATGGCAGTGCCTGCCAAATACCTTTGCCATACCTAAACAAAAGCCCAAACTGTTGGCATTGCAAATGATTGTTAATAGTGTTTTTCTATTTTTAGTTTATTGAACTTTTATTTTATTTTGGTTCCACAGTACTATTGCTGTTTTGGAAGACTCTTTGCTGGATCACACCCCTCTTGATTAGTATAGCTTGCCCACGGCCCACGAAACCTTAAATAGGCAAGGCTGGCATACCATTCATGTTCTGTCTGTTTCACCTTCATGATTGAGATCACTTCTGGTTTAGAAGCAGTGTAGGGCTGAGTAGAAGTTTAACTGCTACACATCCCTGTACCCCTGAAGAGCAGTAGTCATTTTATCACAAGAACATCTATATAATATAAGGTTATACTATTGGTTATAATATAAGGTTACACATCTCAGTGCTTGCACCAAGACTGATTGGGGGACTTCTAGTATTGATCAAAGTATTCTCCTTTCTAATTTGTCCAACCATAGTATCAGTTTTTCGGAAGCCAGCCAACCCATGAAAAATAGCTGGGATAATACTCTTGCTATACAATGCTACTTGGCCTTCAATGTTGTGCCCACCCTTTAACCGCATGAGCTTTTTGTACACCAGGCACTTTATGACCTTAGAGCTCACCAAATTGAAGTACAAACCCCACAAAGGCGCATTAGATATGTGGAAGTCTAAATAGGCATAGTTATCTACATCTTCCAATGGGCTATCATTCAAAAATCATTTGAAGTTGTTTTGTTTATACCTAAGATCATTATTTATTTATTACTATTACTCTGCCAGATGGGTATTTCTTGTGCCAAGAATTTAAAAAACTTTGCACTATAAAAATATCGTCTTTGTAACCCTCTGTGCCCGTGGCTGAGTAAATAGTAACAATCAGTATCAGTAAGTTGGAAGAACTTAAACCCAACGTTGCGGCCATTACTGATTGGGACATGCTTTAGGGCATAAAAAGGTACCAAGTTCATGTAAGTCCATTTACACATCCTACCAGAAGGACGCCTTTGCTTCCTTCACATGCATGTGTCGATATGATTGAGTATCCATCCATTAAGAGGGCCTCGAACAGCCAGGTCTCTTGCAGAAGGAATACATTGCAGCTGTGAATAATTTCAATACCCTGAGGTTGGGCAAGAAAGGACCTGTACCCTATGATGTTTCAGCACCTCATTGCAATCCCCTTAATCATACACGTGTGTCAATCGTTTCCCATGGAGACCTCCTGGGTCCCACTAGAGCCACTCAGCTCATTGACTTTGTGCACTTGTGCTTTTTGACGGGGCTGGTCAGATCTCAAACTAGCATTCGTTTCAGGGCTCATACAAACTGTAAGGTTCAGATCTTTATCGGTCAGAGCTTTAGAACATATGTGAAGTAATGATGCTATGGCTGGTGAATTACATTTTATGATGCCTCAATTGGCCGGACTGCCCGTCTTGGAAGTTTGAGGCCACAAATGTCTTTCGTTGTGATGGATGCCAGGCCGGGAAGTTTTTCCCATATGTCCATTAAGCGTGACCTATTAAAAAAAGGGCTGTCCGGCCTATGATGGAGTTCTTCAATCTTGACCATCGGACCCAAGCCGGCAAAGGAATACCTCATTGCCGTACTTGTGTGCACTGTCTTAGTAGAACTCACTCTGTATACCGGGCTCCAAGATTCTCTCTACCCCCCCCCCCTCGAGTGCTGCAAATGTATGATCCAGCGTTACCTTGCTTGCTTTTTTCTTCTGAGGGGAATACCCTCTGATAGCACTGCACTTGCATTGCACTCCAACTGCAGCCAGGGAACGTTCCCTCTGGGCCCTATTTTGAGCTTGAGTCACCTATACCGGGTTACATTCGATGAATGACTGATTTAGGCGCTTAGGGTCTTGCTGTACAAGAACCCATTTATCTAAAAGGCCCCTCAGGTCCACCTTTCTATGCGTACCATCCCCCTGCGTATTTGAAAAGATGACAGTGTGTGGCCCCTTAAGTCTTCATAAACTGTTCCTGGGGCCAGTTCTCATTTTTTCCACCAGACTCCTAATAGTTTCCACCTGGCGCAAGGGAGATGAAGGGCATTTTGCCAGAAACCACTTTCTACCAGTCATAAAGTTCTTAGGAGAGCAGTTCAGTAAAGACATTTTGTTGCAGAGGGCCCCCAGTGCGTCTTCCTCGTTTTCAGCAGTAATCCGCCATGAATCGTTATTTGCAGAATCAATTGATACTGCTTCATGCATCGAGGGAGGGCCTTCTTCAGTGTCCCCCGTGCCTGGGCCTTTATATATGATGTTCAAGGTGGGAAGTGACTTTTCCCCACCATGCGCAGCCACCTTCACTGGTATATCACTGATCTGGGTAGCTCGACTTGTGGCTTTTAACACAGAATTCTTTTCCATAATGACGTCCGCCACTTAGCAAACTAAATCCTTGGTGGCCGACTGCTCCTGTGACATTTTGGAACACAATGATGTGAGAGTGTCCACTCTAATTTAAAGAGAGTCCAGGAGAGATGATATGTCACTCCTACTCATACTCCTATGTCCCGTCCCCTTTCCTCCATACGTTTGGGAGGGCCGGAGCACTCTTTAAAGCATCCAAAAAAACGTTTTTGTCCTTTTATTTTTACACGGGGCCACCGCACGTGACTGTAGTCCCACATTCCTGAGCTCTGCCCCACGGATCGCCCTTCAGTCCTTTTCTCTGTGCAGTCGCGTAAGGACGCACTTGCATCTTAGGGAATTTTTTCTTTTTGTTCCCTTGTCCTACATATTCCTGCTCCGGTTCCAAGGTCTTCTTTCTACCGTCTATGCCGGAGCGTCTGGGATTTGTTTCGTGTCCTGTTCTTCGTGCAAACGTTTCGTGAGGGCGGATCTCCGCCTGGAATGCTTGGGCCTGGAAACACTGGTGGGACTCTTGCTTCTACTACGACTCCCTCTCTGTCTGTGCACTCCAGCATCGGCTTGTCAGGTGGGAGGAGGTGTTCCAACGATTCCTCCTCCGCATTTACAGAAGTTCATAGAAGAAAAAAGGAAGCACCTGGAAAGTTCCTTCCTTTTTAGGCCACCCCATCGAGGGGACTCTATTCTGGGGTCTCCTGGTTCCGGGAGGCACCCAAGTGGCTCTGTTACCAGGGCTCTCCCTGAGGTGTCTCGAAAGAAAGGGTTCTAACCTGGACTCCAGAGGTTGCTCCAAGGTCCCCTCTAAGGGGCTGTCAGGACCGGATCTTCATGAGAGGTTCCCCATCTGGGGGCTAAAGTTCGGCCCATTTTTTCTGGGGCTGTTTTCACCAGGGTAGTTCCCTAGGATTCCAAGTCTGAAACTAAACATACCAAGACTAGTCTTGAGGTTTCCTGTACAGCAACTAAAGGCACTGGGGTTAACCCAGAGGATCCCCGACTAAATAAAACTGTCAAAATTGAGGGGCCCCCCTCCGAGGCCTTTAGCTACGGGGGTGACCATAAGGCTTCCCACAAACAATCCAGTGGTCGCACCGATCCTGTTGAGGGGCAAAGAAGGAAGGCAAACGCCTTAAGTCTTCAAGTAACGGCCCCGCTGAGGTTCGCTCACTGAGGGCTAATTCATCAGCAGAATCTAAGGGGTTCAAAAGCGCTCTAGATCTGCTAGCAACGGCTCTGCCAAGGTTCCCTGTCACAAGGCTAAAATGGATAAAAAGTCCCCAAATGCCCCTCTGCTGACAATGGCCTCACTGACACATGTGACGTAGTTCACTTCAGGCAGTAATAAAATGGTGGCCCAACCCACACGGTATGAGGTGGCCATTTTGACGACCTCTCTCACACCAATGTTCTCAACAGCTGGTACGGAGGGCCTGTTTTTTGGGGCAGAGCAGCCTTTTCCATGCAATGTGGACAATAGGAATCTGTTCCACCCTTCAATGGATTGGCGTGCTTGTTTTCCGCTGCCACGCACAGTCTCGCTCCCTCCTACGTCTGCACCCTTAGTTTATGTAGATCCAGTTGGAGGGCCATCCTAGCAACCAGCCGATTTTCAATCTTGAGGGTATACCCCTTCAGAGCAGCCTCTACCCACTCCTGTGCCTAGACCTTCCTCTGAGGATGCGTCTTTTGGCAAATTCCAAGCCTATATGCACTCTGACCTGATGAAGGCATACTTTAACGATCTATTCAAAGAAATGTATCCTAAGCCTCCCGACCTGCAACCTGCTCCGGCAACTCCTCAGCAGGTCCCAGTAGTGCCGCCCCCTCCTCTTCCGGTGGGGCCCCTCCTCATCTACCACCACTGCCTCCACTTTCACCTATACTTAAGACTCCCGTTGCGCAGTCAGGTCTGCCCATGGGGTCTGAGGTGCCACGTGCTGCGGATCAAGTTTCTGTTTACCTCGCATTGGATGAACATCAAGCGTACCAGAATAGCGAGGACCTGCCCCACTCTGTCAGAGCCTTCCATGACGGGGTTGTGGATATGATGGCGTTGCTAGATATTCTGATACCCGAGTCTCCGGCTCCACAAGAAGGTGTGCTTTCAGGAGCCTTGACTCTTTCGACACAGGAGCGCAGGAGCCTCTTCCTTCAGACAGATGTGCTAGCTGAAGCCGGCAAGGCCTGGGAAAAACCTCATTCCGGGCAGCACTTGAACAGGAAAATTGACGCTCGCTACAAGCTGCACTCGTCAGAAGACATACCCTTGACTGCATGTTGACTCCCCTCAACAGTGGTGGCAGCAGATACGCTCCAGTCTAAGCTGTCCTCGACATCCTCTATGGCAGCTTCTCAAGTCCTTTCCAAGGAGGACAGCTTCTTGATGCCATTGGGAAAAAGGTGTTTTCCAATTCGGCTCTCCAGCTCCTCCTGACAGGCACGAAGATTTTAAAGACAGCTTATCCAATGCCAGAGTACTGGCTCAAGAAAGACCTGCTGGAGGCCACGGCCCATCATGTCGACACTTCCGCTCGGGGCCTTATGTTCGGCGTAGACATCTCCTGCCTAGCATGGCTGCATGCTACGAAGTTCTCGCAGGAGGTTCAGGACAAAGTACTTGATCTTCCCTTTGAAGGTAAAGAACTGTTTAACTCCTCCACCGATGAGGAACTCACTAAAACAAAGGCAATTACTCAAACGGCTAACTCTTTGGCGTTCATTGCCAAAACCCCAGCTAAAGCAGCTTATACTCAGATGACGGGAGCCAAACAAGGTCCTTCTCAGGTGTCAAGGGGTTCCAGGAGCGCTGTGCATGCTGGGCAGAAGGTCCCTCTGGTGGGCCTCGACGCAAGCAACAAAGGCAAAGTGACTGTTTTTTCTCTCGGTCATCAGCCTCCTCTTCGGCAACAGGTGCTCTCTCCACCGATAAACCATCTGAATGATGTTTTCCATCAGTCTCACGAGACTCTGGTGGGAGGACGAACCTCGTCTCATCTGAAGGCGTGGCAGACCATCACAGAAGAAAGATGGGTCTTGTCCATTGCCACAGCGGGCTTCTGCTTGCCCCTCCCTCATACCCCATGCTCTCATCCTCCTGTTCAACAGACTGGGTTGCCCTCTCTCAGACCTGAGGTCGAGAAACCTCTAGTGGAACCTGTTCCCTTGCGGCAGCAAGGGGAGGGCTATTAATGCAGTCTGTTTACAGCACCCAAACCCAGCAAGACTGGCCTGTGCACTATCCTCGACCTCTCCAATTTCAATTTCTTCCTACTCTAAGAAAAATTCCAGATGATTACACCCAGCCAGATAAGTCCCTCTCTCCAGAAGGGCAATTGGCTCAGTGTGGTAGATCTTCAGGAGGCTTACATGCATATCCTGATCTGGGCCACATATCGGAAATACCTGCGGCTTTCTGTGGGAACGGAACACTTCCAGTATCGAGTGCTACCGGTTGGGCTCTGCTTGGCACCACGTGTCTTTACGAAGATGATGGCGGTCATCGCAGCATTCCTCAGACTGCAGGGAATTCATGTATATCCATATTTGGACGATTGGCTTCAGCACAGTCCTTGCCCACAGGCTGCAACGGCCAATCTTCAGTGACTCCTCCAGCTCCTGTTCAAACTGGGGCTGTCGGTGAACCGGTGGAAATTGTCAATAACGGTGGCTCAAGACCTGATTTTTCTAGGTTTCCATTGGGATACAGTCAGTGCCAGAGTGTTCCTGACAGAGGACAGAACTGCGGACCTATCAGCCACGCGCCAGCTTTTCCTTCAGTCCTCGCGCATGTCAGCCTGGTGGTTCCAGAGACTCCTTGCCCTTATGGCTTCTTGCGTGTTAGCTATACCTCTTGCAAGACTGAAAATGAGGCGCACCGGAACTGCTGGTCTCAAGTTGTGGACCCGGAATCCAAAATGATTCCGGTTCCATCCTCTATGACGGCAAATTTTCAATGGTGGTCATCCGCCAGCAATCTGTCGGTGGGAACCTCCTTCCAGGAGACCTGCCCACAAGTCACGGTTACAAAGGTCTCCTCCCTTCTAGGGTGGGCGGCGATGCTACGTCACCTCGAGGTGTACGATCTGTGGACGTCCCAGGACAGACCGTCCCATATCAATAACCTAGAACTTCTAGTGGGTTTTCTAGCATTAAAAGCTTGTCAGCCCTCTATCGTCAACAGTGTGGTTCGAATTTGCAGACAATTCTGTAGCAATGTTCTACATCAACAGGCAGGGGGGCACCAGGTCCCCTCCCCTGGTGAATCTATCTATCCAGATTTGGAAATGGGCGATCCAGCACAATGTCGGGCTGCAGGCCATGCCCATTCCTGGTCACATCAATGTTGCGGCAGACTCCCTGACTCACCAATCTGTGGCGAGTTACGAGTGTGAGATGAACAGCGATGTTCTTACCAGGATCTTCCAGCAATGGGGTACTCCAGTGGTGGACCTCTTTGCAACCACAATGAACAGGAAACTTCCTCTTTATGCTTCCAGGGTCGACCTCGGAGTGTCTTCCTTGGGGGACGCTCTCAAGATCCCTTGGGACAACATGAAGGGCTATGCCTTCCCGCTTTTGCCGTTGGTTCATTGGTTGCGCTAGAAACTCAGGAGTGGTTCCAACTGAACTCTCCTCTACATATCTCCTTGGTTGCCAGCCATGTTCTGGTTTTTCAGGGGCTGCAGCACCTGTCGATATGCAACCCGAACAGGTTGCTGCAGAGTCCCGACCTTCTCCACCAGAGCAATCACCAGTTGTGGCACCCCTCCCCACAATCCTTCATCTTGGCGGCCTAGTACCTGAGTTCAGGTCCTTAGCGCAGTTTAAAGCAAACAGCTTTGTTTTTTCATTGGTGTCTAGCTAAACAGCTAGATCCTGCACAGGCTTCTATTGACTGTGTCTTGTCTTTTATATCAGACCTTGCAGACACTGGCATCCACGTCTTATCGTGCAGGACGTACCTATCAGCCAATGCGGCTTATCTGGCAAACCCAGTAATCATGAGACACTTCGCAGGTCTTCTTCATCTCTTTCCTCCGGTCAGGACTCCTCATCCAAAATGGGATCTGAATGTGGTCTTCACCACTTTGTGTATAAGACATTTGAACCTATGGCCACTACTGAGCCTAAGTACCTTTCTTGGAAAGTGGCCTTCTTGACTGCGGTAACATCTACGAGAAGAATAAGTGAGCTTCAATCTCTCTCTTTCGAACATCTGTTCCTAACAGTCCACAAGGACAAGGTTGTGCTTTGCGCTCATCCTTCTTTCCTTCCAAAAATTGTCTCTGTGTTCCACATAAAACAGTCAATATCCTTACCGGTTTTCTACCCGAAACTGGTTTCCGATGCAGAGAGGTTCTACACAAGCTAGATGTCAGACGAGGTTTGAAGTTTTACCTCGACAGAACAAGCTAACTTAGAAGTTCTTCACAACTCTTTGTTACGTTTGGTAACCCAAAAGGGAAACCTGCTTCGAAAGCTTCCATCTCACGTTGGATAGCTTCATGTATCTCTGAGGCCTACACAATTCAAGGCCTTCAGCCCCCAAAGGGCGTTCATGCACATTTGGTCCGTCGCAAAGTGGCTGCTGTTACCTTCCAGAAATATGTCCCTTGGGAGCCCCTAGCCAAGGCTTCCCCTTCGGGTTTTTGCAAGCATTATTGTCTTGACCTGAGCTCCTGGGCTGATGCTCAGTTCGGCCAGGCAGTTCTTAAAAACCTGTTCCAATGAGGTAAATGTCCATTCTCCTGTTGTCTTTGGTCAGTGCTTGGGAATCTCCCAAAAGTATGGAGAAAAGGGGATGGCACACAGGAGTATGACAAAGTTACTCACTGTAGTGACTACCTTACTCCTAGTCCATAGTCCACTTTCCTCAATCCGCCCATCCGCCATCCCCTCTAATAAGTATACTATATTTTGCTAAATGGTCCTTTGACCTTGATGAAAGATAAGGACTGAAGGGCGATGCGCGGGCAGAGCTCTGGAAGGCGGGGCTATAGTCACGTGCGGTGGCCCAGCGTAAAAATAAAAGGACAAAACAGTAATTTTGTGATGCTTTAAAAAGTGCTCAGGTCCTGTCCCGATCAACGGAATGTCCCAAAAGTATGGAGAGAAGGGGATTATGGACTAGGAGTAAGGTAGTCACTACAGTGAGTAAGTTTGTCATTAGCGGTGCCTGTGATGCATAGCTTCGATCGTCTACTATCCCCTTCTCAGACACTGTTGTATTCTCCGAGCTGGATACCAATGCCTCCATATTGGGCGTAGCTGAGAGATTACGACCCTTTTCTGTGTCGGCCGAGGTAAATATGGGGCCAGACGAGTTCCTTTTTAACTGATGGCCAAAGTTTCAACAGCGATTCATTATTGTCCAATGCTCCAAAGTTGTTAAAATTAGAAAGGTCGAAGTTGGAAGCTTGTTCGACCTCTGCACATGATGACATTGGTAAGTCTATGACATTTGATGCCATTGCTGCTTCTCCCGCAAGAGTTGGGGGTCCCAAAGGTGCATTTAAGAAGCAAGAGATTGTGGGTTGAGTCATACCATTCACAAGGATGTGATTATCTCTTATGCCCTTTTTTGCCTATGGTGCTCTCTTAATTGTGCCTTTCCTCCCCACCGGGCTATGAGCCCTTTTTCCAGCAACCATGGCATTGCTACGGGCCCGTTTGCCCTGGGTCCGGGTCTTCATGATCACCATGGTGCACGACAGCGGGGGAGGATAGGTTAGTTTCACTGGATCAGGGCTTTAGATTTGGTGTTCAGGTACCGGGTCCTCTCCCTCAGCAGGGGGTTTCTTCATGTCGTAATTGGGATACTCTTACATCTGCTCCCCTACACTGGCTTACTCCCAATGAGTAGTAGCAGGGAGGGCCGCAGGGGTTGTGTGATAAGGGAATTAGCCTTTCCACTGTAAAAAGGCCAAGGAAGGTGAGATGCAACGTCTGGTCCAATAGTGTCAAACCCCTCAGGACTTATAATGCAACAGTGATTTTTTTCCAGGACGTGATAGCGCACTGAGTGCAATCTCTAAAACTCGCGTTAGCCTTTCTTGGCAAAAGCGTGGTTATGGAGGGCTTGTAAGAGACTATAGTACCGGCGGCATTTTAGTGGACTTACTGTACCTACCCCAGTGAATGAAGAAGGATATCCCAAGCCCAGAGCCGGCCTTAGAGGGGGTGGGGGGTGGGCCGGGAGCCTGCCCAGGGCGCCATTAGCCCCTGTCACGCCAGCTCGGGGGAGTCTTTCAAGGGCTCCTCCGAGCTGGCGTAGTGGCAGAAGGCGCGGCAGGTGCCCCTTTGTTACTAAATGCGCCTGCAGCAGCAGAGCACATTTAATAACAATAGGGTGCTGATGCGCCCTATTCCCAACATTCTCCTGGTTAAAAAGAAAGTGGCACTTCCTGGCCCCACCTTCCCTGTGCCCCCTGTTGACCAGGAGCGCGTGGGGGGGCGCCAAATCACCCAGGGCACTGCTGCCCCTAGGGCCTAGGGTGGCCAACTGTCCCGTAATTTGTGGGATTGTCTCGTAATTGATGACTGTCCCGCAGATTGCCGAGTGGCTCTGCGGGACGTGGGTTGTCCCAATTTGTTCTGTTTGAGCAGAATTAGGCATGCTGGGGGATGGGCCAGGGCGGTGCAGGACAGTGTCTCACAGATTAGCTGCCACTTGGCAGCCACTGTTATTCCGATTGGTGTGTATATGAACCCCTCAAGAGTCCTATTGCATTGCAGGTGGTCCACCTCCCATAAAAGCGGGATTCCAGGCGACTCACTTATGGTGCATCTGCACAGCAGGCCTGTCACGTCAGCGGGTGCAATGCATTGATTCTGCCCGGTGCTCTGCAGTAGTGCACAGCAAGGGGCGGGCCAAACATAAATGACGATGTGGCGGCATCGACCCCTTGGCCCTGCCCAGGCCACTCACTCCGCGAAGTGCAGGAGCGAATAGGACTCGGTCAGAGGGCAGCGTCTGGTTAATTCACCCAAGCATAGATTAACAAATGGACGCCCAGGATGCGGCTCCAGTCGTGGAGCTCGGTGCAGGACTTAGAATGAGCACCCCCGCATCTCCGCATCTCGGCGGTCCCGAGACTCCGGGAGGGGGAGGATTTCAGCCCCCCCCCCCTCCGTCGCATACTCTTGCCATCGGCAATGAACGAATCCTACGTTCTCTGCTCTCTGTATGTGATCTGACCTCAGTCCTCCTTTGCTAGGGGAACGGACCTAGTACAACGTACAACAACGTCAAGCTGCAGTGCTCTGCACCGGAAAGTTCCGTGCGCAGCCGCTTTCGACGTGGGGGGAGTCAGTATTTGGAACTGCAACACACTCACGCGTGCATATAAAAAAATAAAACACTTTCTACAATGTGTAGCTGCAGTTTTTGTTCATTTTGTCCTATCATTCAAAATGGGAAAACAGAAAAGTAAAAAAACTGGGTAAAACCCCAAATGAATTGTCCAATGTTAAAAAAGGATGCTAGAGTAATGATGTGCAAACATCAACAAATACTTAGCATTATGGCGAATATGTCCCTTTTAGGAGTTAGAGACTTGGGGATATGCTTAGAGATGGCTATAACAGCCCGTAGAATCTTGTAAATAGTATATGCAATTCACACCAGCATGATTTAGTATAGCATGCATGACACGATAAATTCACGAGAGGGCGCTCAAAGCTTACTTTTGCTAACACAATTGTTGAGCTCAGGCGTTATTTCAAAAGTAAATTCCAGCTATCGGATGATGTCACATTTGGCACACATATGTGCAAAATACATATGTACCTGCATATTGTATCATACTACCAAGCAGTACAAAGTCGCTTACGTGAGAAGTGCAAGTTCTTACTTTTGGAACGTGCATGCTGTTGCCTGGGACAGTACAGAATGAGATAAGCTACATTACGCCAATAAAGGCACTTAGGGCACTACACGTCCCGCAAAAATTCAACGGTACTTTACATGCCGAAACTACCAATGTGGAACCCTACGTTGCTTGGTATCAAATCTTCCAATACTGCAATGGGCCCACACGCGCTTCTACCACAATGCCTGGAAGGCTGGCCATGGCTGAACAGACCCTCTAAGCAGAATGGGCAGTAACTGTTTCCCAACATTTCATTGTGCTTAATGGTTTGGACTAATTTTCTGGGTACAAATAAATCCGAGGCTACACAATCTGCAAGTTTGATCACCGAATTGAAGTACGGTTCATAGCGAGGGTTGAGCTCTTACAGTATCTCTGCCAGGAATCTGGGCAGTCAGTCAGTCTGTGCCGTCGCCCAGGGGGCCCCGCGTTAAGGGATGCCACGTGTATACCACTTAATACAGAGTTTTCAGGGGGCTGCTGTGCTTCCAGGCATGAGTTCTTCTCGGGCCTGTCCCCAGTGAGGCAGTTCCCTCACCTGGTCCCATGCGAGTCCCGAGACAAAAAATGCCCCCCTCCTCCGACCCTGCAAATATGTTTTACAGCAGGTCCTACTGGGGCCTTGCAAATACATCACTACTCAACACTCTCTTTGCCATGGCAGAGCATTGACAGGGCACGCCATTGCCAAACGACGGTTCATTTGAGTAACGTTGTTTCGGACAAGGGCATTATTATAATTCTGAAAGCACATACAAAGCACCACTAAGCAATCCAAATCTATGCATTCTTTCAAGACAAATAAAAATGTCACACACACATTTAAACAAAAAAAACAAAAACCTCCCTTATGTTCATGTATGGCTTATTTGACACACCATAGAGTGTTTTCTTTTTTTGTACAATGTCACTTTTTCCGAACATCATATATTAAGCATACCTTTATCAAACAATAAAAAAACCTCGTTACCTTTGCAGACATTATCTAATGTTATGAGCCTAAGTCTTGAAAGTAGCCTTACACAACTCACAAGACATTTTTTTATCACCACGCTGAATTGTATTCTGGTATTTGCAGTCTTCCATTCCAAATAGGGAAACATGGTTTAATCGTACTCCTCTATATTTGTACTTCAAATCATCCCTATAAAACAGAGTACTGTTGAAAACCAGACAAGGGCGTGAGGAGGGGAAAGGGTGAGTGGAACGTGGGTTATGGTGATTTACTAGGACCAGGAATGTGGAAAGAGAAGTTGCTAGCCTGGAGATTGGAGAGCTTGTTTTACCGTTTCCGGCACTGTGTTATTTTGGTAACATTTGAAGACCTGCACACATGCTTACTCTCTCTGCCCCGGGACCTCCCGGGTAAGTAGGCTCTGCTCTGATCAAACTATAAGGCAATCCTGCAGTAGAGGCCCTTTGCTGCGTCTGCCTCAAGTTGGGCCATTAGGTGCATGGAACCTGCAGTCAAAGCAGGACACACTCTTTAGGATGTCAGATATCTCATTAAAAAAAACACTAAGCTTTTCTTCGAGATTAATTTCTTTTGACAGTCAAACTAATCCTCTTCTTTAGCCTCTGAATTAAAAGCATATTAGTAGTCAGGACAATATGGCCAAATATATACACCATAAACATCAAAGCGAAAATGCAACTGCTGCAAAACCAACCGTTTATTTCAGTAAGAAAAAAACAATCAAAATGCTTTTGCATTGGATTCCAAAGTTAGATAGTATGTTCAAAGTTGCAAAAGGATCTCTGGCAAATACTATTTCTACCTACTACAGCTAAAAAGATGTGCTCAAGTGCCTGAGTTGCAGACTGGCATCAAATCCCAGCTTCACCATTTAACCAAAGGGTGTCCCAGTGGCGGAGCCAGGAAGGAGGCAGAGAGGCACCCCACCACCCTAGGTTCTCCCGTGCTGCCCAGTGTGCCCCCCCAGCCTCCTGCAGGGCTGACGCTCTGAATTAGCGGCAGCCCTGATAAAAAAATAAAAGCACCAGCAGACTAGAGAGTGCTGATATTAAAAAGAAATGCACGAGTGGCACGGTATCCTGTGCAGTGCAGCACGCCACTCTCTGTTGCCAAGGCAAGCACATTGGTGTTGTGGCCCGCGTGGCCCACCCGGGGTTCAAGTTCTTCCAGGGTGCGCCATCACTGTCCTTGCCTCGGCCCGAAGAAGACCTAACTAAGTTAAGTGTTGTGTATATGTATTTAAGAACGCATGTTTCTGTATGTATTTGAAATGTATGTATTTGAACAAACACAATCCTACATTTCTATTTCAAATGTATGTATGTGCATGTTTGAATGTATGCATGAATGTAATGGGAGCGTGTGCGCGCAGGACTAGTTGAATGAGTAGCTGTGCGTGTATGTATGTCTGTATGCATGCATGTGTATATTGCTATCACTGTGTGTCTGGGCATGTGTGTGTGCATGTGTTTGTAGCATCTCTGCAAGGGATTTACAATGAACAACCATAGATATTTATGTGATTCAAACAGGGGCGGCTGAGGGGACGTCCTCCCTCCTGAGCCCTCGTTCATCATGGAGGAGTGTGCTTTCCGGGGCCCCTCCTTCAACTGTCTTTTGCAGCCAAGGGAACGCTCCTGGGCTGGCTTGAACTGTCAAGGGGAAACACAGTTTCCGTTTGACAGTTCGTATTCCAGCCCTTTCTTACAGTGAAGTTTTTCTACTTGGCATTGTGAAGAATCATGTGGAGTCATCGCAGAATCCCAGCCTAGAGTCTCCTCCCCTGTGGCCTGGGAAAGGCAGCTGCTACCTGATCCTAACCCTGGGGGTGGTGTTAGGGGGGAGGATCAAATGGGAGAACGCTATCGAGGGAATGTGGTGACTGTCAAGAGAGACGCAGTATTGCTTCGATTTTGAGGATGGGGGTCCCATGGTGCCTGACTATTTAGTGGCATGTTGTCACAGTAAGGTCTCTCCTCCCGAACTTTAACACGGTATTAAGAATATGAACTCTGTTTGTAAATATGGAATTAGTGTATATGAGAAACAGGGAGTCGATATTACTACTTTTAGTAGTAATGATTCTTCATGGGGTTCAGGTTACAGACCTAAGAGCAGATCTATATTTCCTTTAAAATCTTCTCTTAAACATATGTCCTGTAAATCCCCTAAACAACGTGGATTAAAAGGAAGCTAAAACACTGTCACTGTCACTAGGGCCCATTCAATACTTATAATGAGATGTATTGGGTTCATCGTAATATGGTATTTTCATATAGTCAAATTCATAATAATGCAGGCAATCATTGTATTGTGCTTTTTAAGCGCCATACTCAAAGTCTGACTCACCCATGGCCCATTGCACCATTTGCGGGCTTGACTATAAAGGTTTTCTGCCTTCGCTTCTTTCTCAACTCTTTTGCATAATTCTGAAACTGTGTATGTTCTGCTGGGAAGATCCATGTTCGAGGAATAAACCCATATTCCTGAGGCTGGCACTTGATCATTCTGTATAAAGGATAAGAAGAATTAAAGTAAAGACGTCATATTCACGTGCACTTGTTAATGGGTCTACTTTTACAAAACAAGTGTTATGAAATGAAAACCAACATTGTTCCAAAGTGCAAAGCACAATGAGATCTGTCTCGCTTCAGATAAAAAGAATATATTGTGTGCGTACAATGAACCATTGAAAAGAAAGAACAAAGCAATGGGCAGATGCCTCCAAAAACAACCCAGATGGCTCATGATTTTCTAAATTGAGGTTCACATTTAAGGACAGATTAATAAGGATGAGTAAACAAGGCAGTGCAAGCGTTGTTACAAAAGAAAACTCCTGATAACTATATCCATTTTTAAACAGTGTATTTATTGTTACATGCCTATGTCCAACATCGGCTCTTAGGCTGTTACCTGTTGTGTGACTGCTATGGACAAGGAACAAGAAATATGCTTTGTTTTTAAATGTTCTCAAGGGGGAACTTGCTGTTTTACAAAGACTGCTGGAGTTGGCAAAGATGTGAAATCAGTTGTCATTTTACCAGAAACCTGCACGGCAAGATTTTCCGGGCACTGAAGAAACTGAAGGACCAACTTATGTAATGTATAGCGTACTTACCCACACCTTACAGAAAATAAGTGCTTGTTGCGAATAGAGCTATGTATTGAATTGCATTGAAGCAACTATCTGATGTTTTGATATCCTTAATCAATTTCAACAAAGAGTCTCAATCATATATAGTTTTGGTTTGGGTTCAATACCAGTGACTGTACCGCTAGTTCAGCTTCCTTTACTTTTCTTCTTATTGATGGATCCCCTTCAGGTGTGCCAACATTCCCCGTAAACAGGAATGACTTTTGACTTCTGAGCTGTACCTTACTGATGTAGGTTTAAGAAGTTGTTGCTGTGTAGCCTGTCAGTCATTGTACATAGAATTAGAAATGATGAGCTAAATAGGCTGAAAAGTGAGAAGTGAAGTTCCTGAAGTAACTGCCCAGTGGTATTTGTCAAAGGCTTCATTGCATTCTATTTGAGAAGATTTATTCTGCTGATCGAAAATGGCATCGCAAAACTGATGGAACACGAAGGGCTTTACGACGGCCTGTTCTGGGAAATGAAAAGATCATTCACAATCTTTTGGACAGGTCCTTGCTGGTCTTAAGATCACTCTGCCTCCCTGTCTGTAGGTAAAGCCCAAATGCAGCAAATGTAGAAAAGAACTTCACTGTTTTTCCTTGCAAAGAAAAACAGGTCATCTTTGCTTCTCACCCCTCATCCCCAATTGCCAATTAAATAATAGAAAAAGTGATTTTCTTGTACCCTGGTGTGCTTGAATTTCTAGGTGATAGTTGAAAAGGGCAATTAAGTTTGGTTTAGAAAAACAGATCTGTATTGTACATAAATTAGTGTCATGCATATAAGGCCTACATGCATTTCACTCAGACGTGCTTCAGGGCCAACAGTCAAGTTCAGTAGTGGGACTAATGACAAATAACAGGGGCAATCCAGGATGTAGTGCACCGAGGGTGAAAGTAAGTAACATTCACTTAAGTGGAAAGCTGCAGTTTTCTGGTTTACTTAGGCAGTACCCTAACCTATTGCATACATTGTTTTATAAATGAGTATGGCAGAAAGATTTGCGCTACTCCAATATGGTCTACCAAACATTGGTTAATTACCAGAATTTATTTTCCAAGATTATTGCAGGGTTCTTACCATGTATTATAGCAATATCACCACGTAGTATTACAATAAACAAAAACCATACGTTTAATTGTATTCACAACATAAGAATAAATTAATTAATTTGTCTTAGCCGATACGTGTTTCCACCACATTGACTGTTACCAAGGCTATTAGTTGGCATATAAGAAAGTTAACCTAGCAGTCTTCTGATTGAACAATTTAAAAAATCATTTTGTCAATATAAGTCCAAGCAAGATATAGCCCAAAAAGTACTGCTAAGTTGTAATTGTTTTGGCAATCATTCGAATCTATAAGTATCAATCTTAGTAGTGGCTTGTTGAGCATTGATTAATGGTGCCACTCTAGCCTTTATTATGTATCAACAGCTATTACACATGTTCATCCAGTCCATATATGCTGTTGTCAAGAGTGATTAGTATGCTTCTCGCAATATGAAATCAGTAAATATTAGCCATTCCATCCAATATAGGTATGTTAAAGGATGTCCTGTTCGAACTATCCCGACCACGATCGGCGTCCCGCGTGTCTCTAAAGGACAGTGGCTAGCAGTGCCAGAAAACATGAGACATGTAGTAGTATGGGACATGAGGGGTACAAAGGGATGTCAAGAACCAAGGTGGTAATATGCACAGATGTCAATGTAATAGATGTCGTAGATGTATTATCTAAGTAGATTAAAGCAGGTGTGCTGAGAGATACCACTGTGTAGTGTTATACATTTTTTGGAAGGTATTTTTTGGAGGGAAGGCAAGCGAACAAAACCTTTAAGTGATAATGGCTCTCAATTTATTGCTTGGGAATTTTGAAACATTTTGGATACGTGTGGCATTACACATGTCAAGACCTCATATCATCCCAAGACCCATGGGAGAGTAGAGAGGTTTAGGAGAACCACTTTGGATAGTATAATAATGTCAGTCAGGTCTGGGGAACACATTTTTTTTTTTGCATTTAATCAATAAAAGATTTTTACAAAATCGATTTTAGCATTGCTTTACGAATAATTCTTATGAGGCTACTTGGGATACCGCTCTCAATTTCGGTCTTGGGAAGGACAAGGTCAGAAGCCGGTTTTTACACTGTCGTCATCAGACTGATCTGTAACCCTTTGACAATTGACATTTCCCCGAGTTGCTTTTTTTAAGGCAATGTCCAAAAGTTTCGCTGCGGCCCTCGACCATGTTGCAGAATCGCCAGAGATAAGTCGACACCACCCAGTCTCTTCACTTATTACCGATGGGTAAAATAGTAGCAGTGCCAAGTACGCCTCTCTTTCTGAAGACAGTGCGGGACAGGACGTCAAAAGATGTCTGACAGTTTCCAGTTGGTCGGCATTTCACAGACGGCATGAAGCTATTGTAGATTTTGATCTAATAGCCAAAATTTCCCTTTTGTGTAAGATGTTTAGCCAAGCTCGCATAAACGTTTTTCTCAAGGCTTTTTCAGGGAATTTTTTCGCAGTACTTCAGTGGAACTTTCGGTTTATTGTGTCCAGGCGGGAGATCTTTCAGTAGTTTGTATGACAGAATTTTTTCATTTGTCAAAATCCAGTCTTGCTGCACTATTTTTTCTTTTACTCTGCCAGGATTTGAAATTAAAAGTTCTTCCGAGCAGGCTATCTCTTCCAATTTGTCCTTACGTTTTTTAACCCAAGCATTTAGAGGTTTGCACCCTCCTCTTTTGATCTCTTGTACTACCACCTGAAAGATGGGGAGGGCGTCTGGGGAGACAATTTTCCTAAAAACTTGGAGAGCACCTTGTTCCACTGATGCAGCAAGGGACGTAAGACCAAGTTCACGACGAATCGCCGCCATAGGTACTGACCTAGGAAGGGTCAGTACCGTCTTCTAAACAAAACCTTCTAGTTTTTGCCATAGATCTTCTGAAAGGCTTAGGTTTGCACACATTCCATAGACTAGAGCAGGGAGTATTTTCGACTTATAGAAATTTAGAGCTGGTATCCATGAGAACTTTCCAAATTTTCTATCAACGGCTTTCAATTGGGCTGTCAGGTTTCTTGTTTTGTCCCACAGAGTCTCCATAACGGTGTTTTCTTTCAGGGAGTTGTCTATCCACACCCCAAGATATTTGTATTCGTTGACCACTTTTAGTTTCTTGTTTTCCAGAAACCAGGCCGATGTAGTTTTGCGGTCAACTGTCGACTTGGTGAAAAGCAGGATTTTTGTTTTCTGAGTATTGATTTCTAAGTTGTTTTCTTTCATATAGGCAGAGAGATTAGTTAATTGCTGCTGTAGACCTATTTTTGTCTGGTCCATCAGGATCAGGTCGTCCACGTACCATAGCCTAGGCACTTGTGACAGTCCCACTTTTGGTGGAAATGAGCGGATTTTCTCCTCGATGTACTGGAAATCGCCTATAAAGGCAATGAACAGTGCCAGAGCCAGTGGGCAACCTTGCTTTACCCCACGATTGGTCGAGATTTTGCTATACAGATGACCTTGCTGGATCAGTCGAACCCGCATGGAGGTTTGAGTGTGTAGGGCCATGATTGGATCCAAGATTGAGGTCGGGCAATTCCAGATTCTCAGTTTTTCCCCCAGAGTTTCTCGCGATCCACCATATCGAATGCCTTTGATAGGTCGACCAGGGCCAAATTAACTTTCGGGGCACCTGATTTCACCCTTGCTTTGATGATGTTTAATATCAGGATATTAATCATAGTACCTGTACCCTTCTGGAAGCCCGTCTGGAAAATGTCAGTCGCAGGAGAAACTTTCGCCCACTTCTGAAAATGCATGATTAGTAGAGTCGCAAATATTTTTCCCAGGATGTCCAACAATACGATGGGTCTGTAGTTGGCTGGGTTATCCCTAGACCCTTTTTTGAAAATTGGGACCAGTATCGCTTCAGTCCAGGATGCCGGAATCTGTTTGACTTTATGGCAATAGGTGAAAATTTCCTTTATGACTGCGGCCCAATCATCCAGATTTTTTTTATGTCAATGTTGGAAAGACCATCGGGTCCCGGGGCTCTAGAGGTTTTTAGTTGTTTTATTACTCTCAAGATATCTTCCACGTCAGTCAGTGGGATCCAGTGATTTTCAGAGTGCTCAATTTTCCCATCCGTGTACGGTGCAGGGGCTTAAAAAAGTGCACTGAAATACGCCATCCAGTTTTGTTCCGATACTGCATTAGCCATAGATGGTGCTCTTTGTCCGTTGGTTGTTTTTAATATATTCGAAAAGTCTCTTGTGTTTTTTGATGCGAGGGACTTCTGCATAATCTCTGCGTCGTTCTGATACAGACTCGCCACGTGATGTTTTATCCACAATTTGTAATGGGTAGCACCCTTTTGGAATTCAGCCGAAGCCACTGCTGTTTGATGCCTTATTGCGAAATTTTTCAGATTCCTTACTTCACGTCTCTTTATTACCACCAACCGGTCATAGGTGTGCTTTTGAGCGGGTTTCTTACCCTTTCTTCCTGAAAAGGCCACCCTATGGGGCGATAGTAGAGGAGTATAGTCTAGTCTTTTAGCAGGAAGGCTGATAGTACTGAACTGAGGATCTGTGCTCAGCCTATCCTTTATGGCCTTGATGTTGTCAGCCGTAAGGCGCAATCTGGATTGTTGCTGATTTGAGTCTACTTCTGAAGCATATATTGGCCTTTCCGGTACTTGAGCTCCCCAAGCTAGTTTTAGCAGATTATGATCTCTTTCCAACATCTTTACAACTTTGAAGGACGAGACAAAGGGGATCAAACCCTCAGTTACAAAAATGTAGTCCAGGGTAGCAGCGGATTTGTCTCTTTCCCATGTTGCAATCTGGGGTTCGTGGTCTTTTAACATGGCTGCGTTGAAAAGGTTTCTTGATTTCATCAGTTTAGACCACGCCAAACCTCTTTTTTTCTGCCAGAGACTGAATCGAATTTGGTTTTTCAGATGTTATCGAAGTTTTGCATTTGGCATTTAGATCACCGCAAACTATGAGGTTTTCAATGTCGAAGTCTGCGGTGATGGTGTCAATCACATCAGCTACTGAGTTGCAGAATTGTATTGGTGTTGTTCTCTCCGGGTTCCAGTATAAGTTTATAATCGCAAGGTCTGAAGTGATCCATGCAGCCAGCTCGGGGTCATAGCGCTGCCATGATGTCAGGATGCCGAGCATACCATAGGCTTCAATGATTTTAGTTTTTGGCGTGACCCCTGAGCCAATACGGATTGCCGTTAGAAGACCCGCAGATGGTCTTCCCATTAGTGATCTGCAAGCTGCAGAGATTTCTATTGTGAATCCATCAAGTGTCGGGGGGTCAGATAGCCATGTTTCCTGTAAACACAGGATGTCAAAGCTTCCTAGGTTTATATCACTCGGGCGAGTCAGATGGTTGAAGCCTCTAGTGTTCCATGATGCCATCATCAGATCTTTATTGATCGGTGCCTGGGCCAATTTCACTGTAGACGCCAGGAGCTCTAGAGGACTTCTTGTTCGCTGCTATTTCTTGTTGGATCGGCTAAACTTATCCGCCAACCACTTCCATGGACCATCTGAGATTTTTCACTTCTGTTGACATATATGACTTTTCGTGGAATCTTCCAAATTGTCTGTAGAGTTGATTCTATCTCTCGGTATCCGCATATTTTTGTGATTGAATCTGTAATGCGGAGTCCGACTGGTGTTTTCCCATTTTGGTGAAGATCCATATTTTTTGTCTTTTTCTCTCCTATCGACGTGTTCATAGTCATCGTTTGGCCACTGCTGCTGTCATGCATGCTGGACGTGGTCCTACCTCCTACGCTCCTAGAACAGCTAGACCGTTCTATTCCAAATGGCGGTTGTTCGATACGTTGCCGGGAAAACGACGTTTGCACTTTTCACGTCGCTAACTTCACGTGTATTCTGCTTCGTCACGTGAACTACGGCATTACGTATTTAAGCAGCGTGGAAACTTCACTCGCTGCTTCTGATCGAATCATTTGGCGTTGTGTAGCTGAACCTCCGGTCTGCATTCTTGCAGGTTACTACAGCTACTTTTTGGGCCTTCTATAGCGTGTTTTCCGCCACACGCTGATTCCTGGAGCTGTTTGGTTGCGTGTAATTCCACACGCGCATGTTGTCTTCAAACGCTGCTGGCCTGGGCTGCGTGAATCCTGTTCGCGTGTAAATCCACACACGCACGCTATCTTCAAGCACTGCTGGCCTGGGCTGCGTGAATCCTGTTCGCGTGTAAATCCACACACGCACGCTATCTTCAAGCGCTGCTGGCCTGGGCTGCGTGAATCCTGTTCGCGTGTAAATCCACACGCGCACGCTATCTTCAAGCGCTGCTGGCCTGGGCTGCGTGAATCCTGTTCGCGTGTAAATCCACACGCGCACGCTATCTTCAAGCGCTGCTGGCCTGGGCTGCGTGAATCCTGTTCGCGTGTAAATCCACACGCGCACGCTATCTTCAAGCGCTGCTGGCCTGGACTGCGTGAATCCTGCTCGCGTGTAAATCCATACGCGCACACTATCTTCAAGCGCTGCTGGCCTGGACTGCGTGAATCCTGCTCGCGTGTAAATCCACACGCGCACGCTATCTTCAAGTACGGCTGGCCTGGACTGCGTGAATCCTGCTCACGTGTAAATTCCACACGCATATATATTGTCTTCAAGCGCTGCTGGCCTGGACTGCGTGAATCCTAATCGCGTGTAAATCCACACGCACACGCTCTTTTCTTCGCGGCTGTACAGAACCGCGTGTACTTTGTTTATACCTTAAAAGGAGCGCTATTTCCAACTCCTGCACCTGTGATATTAACAGGGGGATTGATTCATTTCTATACTTTACTCTACGTGGGAAGGAAGCTTTTCAAGGATAATTGGAAGGTGACAGTGAACAGTACTTTGGACGCTATCCTGTGGTGCATCAACCCGGTATCTAGCGTGAGCCTCGTTCCGTTCGGGATAAGTCTCCCTTACTAATCTTCCCTTCCTTGTCGTTTGTTCTACCTTGGATTCCTCAAGAGACTCTGCTGGATTCATCTGCCCTAGACTCAAGGTCAGTGTGTGCATTCATGACATTTTCTATTCCATCATACCCAGGTTGGGGCAGTTATTCATGATACTTTATTTTGTTCTAGGCTGCCTTCCTATACCTTACCCACGCCCTTTCCAGTGATCCATCACCTGTTTTACCAGTCAGAGAGTTGTATCATTTGGAAGGTCTTAACTTGACTTCACAACTATCAAAACGCGTGAACAGGGATCCGGAAGACCCTACCACCTGTATCCTTTTGAGTACCGTATCCTTTTCAGTTAATACTTTGGTGCTCTCTGACAGCTGCCTAGTGATTTTGCTCCTCAAGGAGTCTTACCTGCGATTTTGCTTATAAAGTGCCTCTGTTTTTGAGATGTAATGGACCCTTGTCGGAGAGGCCCTCTTCTGAGTTTCTTTTTCGGGCAACCTTCGAGCCTGTTTAGGTACTAGGGTCAAATTGAATCCTAATTTGTGTAGATCTTTGTAGACTTCTGAAGAGATTTCTGCAAGGACTTCATTTCTTATATGGACAAATGCTTTAGCTCTATGGTCTCGATGATATGGTTCAACTAATTTGACATCATTAGTCGTCAGGTATTTTAGTTTCTTGACTTTTGCTATAGTTTTAAGAACCATTTTTCTGTTTAGGACCATGTATCCTTCTTTTGCTGACACTTGTTTGATTTTATAAACTGTAGTTCCTTCAAGTTTTGTGTCAAGTTCCTTGGTTCCTTTTGATGCCCATACATTTTTTTCTTCGTACTTCGTGGTCGTTTCGAAGAGCTCCCGTCGTTCTTTTTGTTTTTCTGAGGACATCACCCTATGTTGTCTTTGCTCTCCAATGCTCATTTTGTGATTTTTTTTGGGTTCTGATTGGTTCTTGACGACCTCCTCTCTCCGGCGACTTTGTTTAGGAGCTTCTTTGGCGTCATCTATTTCTTCAAAGTCGTTAGCTAAGGTGGTTTTTGCTAGATCTTCTGGAGCTAAATTGGATTCTGGTTGATGTAAAATCACTATGATTTGAGAGTCTTCTGGATTGTCGTGATGTTGGGACAAATTCATAAGATCACTATTTTCTTGGAATTCCTCAATCGTTTTTTGGAGATGTGGACAGGTGCTGTTGATCTAGTTTAGCAGATGGAGTAGTTTGAAAGTGGTCAGTCGTCTTTATTTTTGGCTCTTCATGTTTCTTTCCTTTTGTTCCCAAACCCACGACCAACAGTGGCTGGAATGCCTTTTCTTCAATTTTCTTTAATTCCAGTCTAGATGTGTTTTTGGTTTGTTTAATTTTCATTGATTGAATTTTTTGCAACTCCCGCTCAGTTCGCTCAATTTGTGACCTCGATTCAGATGTAGCAGATGGATTCCCTGAAGGTTTTCTTCTGAAAACAGGTGCTAAGTCCATATGGATTTAACCATCAGCAGTCTGCGAAGCAGTAGAGATTGTTGGTAGTGGCAATTGAGCCGGATTCTGCTTTTCCATGAGTTGGGCTTCCAATTTGGCGATTTTTTTTCTCCATAGTTGCTTGTGATGACGTGCTTTTCTTATCTAGAGCTGTTATGAAACCTTCAATGAAAGTCAGTTTTTCCATCATTGCCGCTGACAGAGGTGTTATCTTTAAGAGTTTCGTTGATAGACTCGTAAAGCTTGGCAAAAGGGTTTAGTGCAATTGTGAAGGATAACATTATTTGCAGGAAGTCTATTTTTTTGCTAGGCGAGTCCTTCTGTATCGGAACTGCTATTTCACTGAGTCTTCGACTAGTGACCGGTGTGTGAAAGTCTGTCACCGGTATAGGAGGAGGGTCTGTCCATACTTCTTCTGTCTGTGGGCAATAAGGGATCCTGAATACGCCTTTATTCCTCTGGTTTTCGGCCTTTGGGGTAGCGTGAGGGTTCTGGAATATGGGCTTTTGTCCATGCGTTTCTGTCTTCAATTTGTCCCGTTGCCAGTTTTGGAGAACAGCGGACTTCCGATGGCGTACTTGGCAGAGGGGGACTGGCTACTCTCTGAGCCCCAGGAGTCACTGACGTTTCTTGTGTCTCAGTTCCCAATGACCTTTCACCGCTACTATGGGGGCTTAAGGTAATTGATGGCTGAAGGGCCAGCTCTGTGCCACAGTCCTGGGATGTAATACTTGTCGTTTTTTTCACAGTCATTTCCTTTTGGGCTAAGGCCTGGGATTTTGGGTCCTGCCTTGGACAGCTTTGGTCGGTCTTTCTAGCTTTAGTTATAGGCAAGGGATCTTGGACCGCCTCCAAAATCTCCACGTCAGAGAGTTCTGAATCTTGGTCTAACTTCCTTTTATGTTGATTCAGAAAACATTCCTTGAGAGGATATTAAAGGGGTTGAAAGGCACTTTGCACTTCCTTGGTTTTTGGGTCCCAATTTCCTTTGTTTTTTTGTATATATTTTATTTGGAGTCAATTTAATTTTTATCGATCCTTTTGTGTTTCGCTCCATTGTTACATGGCCAATGGGCTCGTTTCCTGTTTGTTTGTAAATTCCTTGGACTTTTGGGGCAGCCATTGTCAAGATTGGACTTTTATCTTTAGGATTAGCCATGTTTGTCGCATCTTTTGGGTTTTGAGTCCGATTTACCCGCCGTGGGGGTGTTAGAAGGTGGTCCTGGGATCTTTCTTTTTCTGATGAGCAGGCTTCAGATGGTTCCTCGTCTGAAGACCTAACATCATAAGTTATTAGTTGATCATCTTGGTCCGAGGTCAGAGAGACGCTTGATGTAGGCCTTATGGGCTGGTATGAGAAGAAGGGTAATGCTTGATTTCCACTGCGAAGGTTGATGTTTTTGTGAATCAGTACAGTCGTTTGCGCCTTGGTTTGTGGAGATATCATGTTTACAGTTTCTCCAATTTTGTTTTCCCTCTCGTTTTCCGCCAGCGGAGGGTTTTGAGAAGGCTGGGATCCGGCGACTTCTAATGCAGGCGACACGATTAGCGACCCCCGCCGTTGAGGTTCCTGTCGAGGCCGTCCTCCGACAGCCTCAGACACGAGACCACTCGTCGATACGGTGGAACGGGAGGGGGTCCGTAGATCAGTTTGTTCGGTCGGTCGCACTTCTTCTGTACTGGTCTGTTGATTTTTTCTTATTCTCTTTCCCATATCAACCATCTGGGAGGACCCCACTGGAGGGGAGATGGAAGTATCACCCTGGTCCAATGGAACCCGTCCATACTCTGGAATTTGTCCCATTTGAGCATCAGTCCCTGATTTATCACAGAGTAATGTAAGTGATTTAGGGCGCTTGGCTGTCGCTGTCGCTAGGGATATTTGCGCCTCTGTGATCTTCGATGAATCAGCCACACTCGGGCTCAGAATCGAGTCATCGGCAGGAGTGATCAGGGGTGCAGACGACATAAGACTTTCGCCCCCAAGTTCGTTTAGGAGGGTGTCGCTGCGAAGCCACCGCTTCTCATGGGTTGGCTCAGTCGGAGTGGGCGGTGCCATGTTGTCAGCGGTAAATCCGAAGAGATAGAAAAGGCTGAGTCCAAGATCATAGGGTTTAAGACACTGTATTTATTTTTCCTTTATTTTCCTTTTCTTTTGTGATGACGGCTTTGCAGGTTGTATTCGGCTGTGTGGAAGTATGGTGTAGATTGAATGAGTTTTAGCAGTAATGTTTGTCAGCTTACTGCACCAGGGAGCAAGAAGAGGGAGCCGAAGGGGAATGGGCCCGCTTACCGCTCCTCCCGACTCCGGACACCAGACACACTGCTCGCACACCACGCAGCGCTCTGCGCATGCGCAGTGTTTTTGTAGAAAGCGGGCTGGAAACAGTTCAGTTGCTGTAGAAAGCAGACTGGAAGCTCCTCACGAAGCAAGAGAGCAAAAGCACAGCGGTCTGTCCACCAAGTCCACCAGACACACTGCTCGCACACCGCAACACATATTGAGGTGTTATGTGGGAGGAAACCCAACACAAGGCATTGTCCAGGATGGTTGGAGAGGTTGAGGATACTGACAGCCAAAGCTTTTGTATTAGAGAAGGATTTGAGGAAAAGGGTGAGTTGTCAAAAGCTAGGTATGACAATACATTTTGTAGCAGAAAGGAAGTCATTTGGTCAGGTGAACAAGTTAAAGTGAATTTGCCGAAGAGAGTGAGGGATGGTGGGTCCAAGTATCCCACTAAGAGGACAGTTAAAAAATGATTATGGCAAAGCTGTGAGATTGGAAGGAGGTGAAGTCTGGAGCAAAGAAAGAATAGTCGAGGTTGGGTAAATGAAATTTTCAGCACATCACTTCCTTCATTACCAATGATCATCTCATGGATTACCTTTAATGTTACTAACCATCTGTCACACTTATAGAAAATATAGTTTGGTAAGGAGATAGAGCAATTGTTGTCATATAAAATCATAATCGTGTGTAGAACGCATCCCATGTTTTAGCAAATTCAATATCACACGTTATTAGCAATTTAAAAGAAAGTTTATCAATGAGTAGGTCATAGTTGTTTCATCTTCTGTAAAACATCAGCATTTGTATGTGGTTCATTTTCAGTTCAAAATTGGATCAGCACTGTTGTGAGAAAAAGAGATGCGTTATATCTTACATTTCAATGAATACTTTGGAATGCAGAATGTTATTGTTCAGACTTAAGAATTATGGAACTGGATGAATGAGCAACAGTTAGAAGGTGCTGTTTAAGGAGAGAGGATCATACTGCAGCTGTTAGGATTGATCTGAATAAAGCTAGATCATTCATTCATCAGTCAATGAGTTGGAGCCAAGTTTATCGATACAATACCTTTCAAGGAAGCCGGGATGCACAGAGCTCCAAATGTACTGCAGTGGCAGTTAGTCTTTAGTTTATTTTGACTGTTCTTTCAGAGCATGCGTCTTGTAAAGGTATCATGAAGTAGACACAAACAAATGAATGGGGTTAAAAAGAGGGTTGATAGATGGCCGAACTTGCCCTATGCTAAGGTGGGATTTCCCTACCTAACAAACTAATGATAGTCTGTGTCAGGAGGTCCAAAGCAAATGTCTGTCTGTTTCCAAAACCTATACTTGCCCTCACATCTAATCATATACAATGTGTAGGGATATCAGCATCAAATGAGAAGTGTTCAAATTTAAATCAGAGCTTCTTCCAGCTCTTGGGTGGAAAAGGGGGTCCCCCAAGGGTCAAACTGTTCACTTTACAAAAAGCGTTCCCTTACCCAAGTTTTCAAGTCTATCAATGCTCTAAAATAACACAATTCCTTAGGATATTCAATGTTCCAAAATAACACAATTCTTGGGATATTCAATGTTCCAAAATAACACAGTTCCTTGGGATCATTCCCAGCCCTTCCGGCTTGGTTAAGTTTCACCAATGTATAAAGTTCAGTTCCTTAATTTCAATTCACACAGGTTTTCCTTTATTCATTCACAAAGTGGCTTTCGTTAGATGGGTGTATTCGGTCTAGGCGCAGTTGTCGGACCACATAGTCCACCCATTACAGGTCACGCAACCGACACACCTTACTTGGATATGCTTCATAGATATCTTGCTACAGTTTCAGCTTCACAGTAAGGCTAGACTATTATCCTTTCTTCAGGTGCCCTTGAAGCTTTGTTATTGCTTGTTTTATCACCAGTCACTTGTTTATTGTGTGACGTGGCAGCCCTCCACAAATAACCACACTGACTCTTGAATAAAAGTTACAAGGTGTTTATTTAAAAAAATGTGTCATAATAGCCGTTCCTTGCTTCCTGGTGTCTAAGGGACTGGGGATAATTGGCACTAGGGGCGTCCCTTTCCTCTCTCGACTCCCCAGATCTAGAACTCACCTCCCAGCCCCAGACGTCCCTATCGGGCTGTGAGTAATCTACAGATTGGTAACCCCTCTCTGTCTTGTACTTCTCTACTCTTCAATGGTTTGCCCTAATATGATGGCTATCTGTCTCCCTAGGGAACTTCTAACGCTGGAAAAATAGGGAATGGTGCCTTCTTTCACCCAGAACCACACACACTCCTTGCACAACCTCTCACTCGTGACCCTTCATTAATCGGACCTCAAACTATTCTCCTCCCACCATGTCACTGTCCCTTCCAATCTCTCACTCTGCCTTTATACTTCCCCCGTCCGATCTAACTTCCTTTCCCACTTCTATTCTCATTAACGCTTCTACTCCAATCTATCCTGATACTTCCGTTATTCCTTTTCCATCCTTCTTCTCACTCCACTTTTCTTCCTCCTACTATTCCTCTAATCTGAACTCCTGTTCCACTCTATACAAATAGCTACACCTATTCGGCCACTCACTGTCAATCTTCCTGCTACTACCACGACAATTGTTCACACTCCGCTACTACCACTACCTCACAAGTATGACACTGACACAAGAATTACACGTTTCAAAACCTTTATTCAATTCTATTCTTGGGGGTTGATAAACACCTACTGTGCCCCAAAGCTATGATGCAAGTAGTCTCTACCATCAAATAATAAAGCAAACAGTCCTAGTTAGTCTTTGCCAAATCAAAATGGTCTATACTAACAAAACCCAATGCCTGCCCTATCTCTTATACAAAAAAGTGTGTAATGGGGAATGTGTATGCAAAGGAAAGTCAATGTTATAACAAAGGATCAAGGTGGCTGAGTCAGCTGTCCTCCCAACGTTGGACAGTACAGAGTTAGACGGTTGCCGTAAACAGGATGACACACACTGGCTCAGGTTATTAAAAAAAAGCAGCTCAAAACGTGGGTCAAGGCCTGGTTGGCCTTCCACGTTAAAGTCACTTATTCCATTCTCTAAAATTTCTTTCACAGTTGAACAAATGTTCACGTAGGTCTCCCTCAGCCGGGCTCAGACCTCGAATCACAGCACTTGCAGGGGTTCCCTTCCCCAAGCTTCTTTCACATTTTTTATGGGTTATCTTCCCCTACCTTATTTCATGTTTCTGGTCTCCCTCAGTCGGGTTCAGACCTTTCACTGATCTCGAAGACTTTTCGAATGTGTGAGGCTTTTACCATAGACCTCTGCAGGACCGCTACGACTTTCACTTCAGCTCTCCCTTATGTTATTTACACCAATGTCTCTTGGTCTTGGTAGTTCCATACCACAATCAGAAAAGCTCAAAGAAATCTTCCTCTCTACCCTTCGCGCTGGTCCCTTGATTGGTCATCCTGCTCCAGAGGGTTCACCTTTTCCCCCGGAAGATCTGGTCCTTCCTGTGTCTCACCTTGCTCCACCTCTCAACAAAAATGTCTTTAGATTCTCTAATTCTGGACTTCAAGTCCCACAATGCAATAGTCCTATTTTGCTCCTACTTCACCAGCTCCTCCAAACAGCATCCTGGTGACTTTGGGAGTAGGCTTCTAAATTGGATGTTTCATGAAGTCAGGGCCTCACCACCTGCCCCTCAGAGACCTGGGCTTCAGTATCTTACCCAGGGGAGGAGCTCTGGCTCGGCACTGTCAGGTAACTCCAGCCCTCCCTGGTTTGTGGCCGGGGAGTCAAAGCTCCCTCGCCACACTGTAGACTCCCCTGTACGCACAGGCTCAGTGTTCTGGCAGTCCTTCTCCCTCCAAGCCCTCCAGGGATTCTCCAGTTGATGTTATCACCTTCCGGCTTCTGTGCACCATCCAGCATCCCCTGCTCGCTCAGGGTGTGCCTGTGCGCTCCACCTTTTATACTTGCTGCGAAGGATAATGGTACTCAGGTGTGATTGGTTGTCCAGCCCTGCCTTAACGGGACAAGATGGAGACTGCCCATAGGAATTCATGGCACATGGTTTCCCATGGGTAATCTTCCCAGTTCTAGTCTGCCTCTTCCTGGTCATAGTGGTCTTAGGGAAAAACGGTGGGGAGGAATTATGGGAGTTGTAGTATTTCTTAGTGTTTGTAGAAAAATCATAAGAAATGTGGTTGGAGAAGGGGAACCATTTTGCTGCTGTAAAACATAAGGTGATGTATGTGCTCTCCTTTTCCTGGATCTCCTACATCTCCCTTTGATCTTGGTATCTGTTGGCATTGTGGAGGGGGCAACAGTATAAGATTTCTAATGGTGTATGCCAGTGGAGGGAATGTCAGGTAGCGAGCTATAAAGGAACAGGGGACACCACGTCTCACCTTGGGATGACTCCTCCCTCTCTGGTCCACTCCCCGGGTCTGGACTCAACAGCAACGGCCCCTCCTTAGCTGCTCCAGAAGAGGATACTAGGGGGTTGATAGGGAAATGCCCTTGGGTTTTCCACACTTACCTTCCAGATCACCTAGGGATAATGTGCACTACGCACCTCTCTTACCATTTCAAATTCCTAGGGATATGGTGCCCTGCTCACCCTCTACTGGCCCCTGTTCGACTCTCAGGGACTTCCAGGGATTTGGTGTCCCTGCTCACCCAGGAATATGGTGTTCTGCTCACCCCTCTACTACTAACTCCCACTCTACCACTAATTGCACTGGCTACTCCCACCACCTACCCTCTACTCCAAACCACTACTACCTCTGTCACTACTACTAACCCACTCCACTACTCATACTCCACTTCTACTACTCACACTCCCCTCTCTCTCACACAAGCCCTCCGCAGACTCCCTCCTCAACAATATCCTATGCACTTCAAAAAGCTCTCGCCTTGATTGGTCTATCAGACGTCATCCACCTCCTCCTGTCAATCACCCAACTAAACTACCCTTACACACTGACAAACACTTAAATACCCCCCTTTCCCAGGATTGGCCAATTACATTAACCAATAGCTTACCTGGCTCCCAGGGGTATGGCAAGGGTCGGACCTAAGAGGGCTTAAAAGAGCTGCTATGCCCCGCACCTTTCCAACATGGACCCTGCTGGGGTCCCTGGACGCTAGACTGCTCAAGGACTGCAAGCCCATTTTTAAAATAATGATCTTGTCCCTGGTGGCATGGTGGCTTGAGGCCTTCTTGGGGCTTGTATTTGATTTAATGGTAAATCCCTAATGGGTTAGTGTTAAAGGCCTTTGTGCAGCCTTTATATGTTTATAAAGATCCCTAATGGGTTAGTGGCAGCTTTTCTGCACGGGCTCCAGCTGACAGTTGTCAGCTGGAGCCACGCTCCTTTGCTGACCGGTGTTGTGCTGTCTGGCGGCACCCTGTGAAAGGGATGCTACCACTGCCTCGCTGTTGCTGGCGTTCTTGCTGCTCCACGTCTCCTGGAGTGGATGCTTCATCAGCTTCTTCTGCGGCCTATCACTGCAGGTAAGGAGGGATGGGGAGGGGGCCTGTCTGCATCCAGGTACTCACTTTGGGCCAGGCGTGGGCTCCCTCTGACCCCGTTGACAGTGCCACAATGCTGGTCCTGTCACAATTGGCTTTCACTTGCAAAGATCAACAGAGGCTTCCCAGTACACTCTCCTGCTAGCAAACCTATTCACTGTTTCTTGACCAAAACATCTGACGCCCTTTGGCCAGGTTTCTCTTATATGTAGGTTTTCTTTTCTCAACCATTAACTTCTTTCAGTACTGTGCAATTATAACGGTTTGACTCTCGCCAATGTTTGGCTTGACTCTTGGCAATGCTTATCACAATCATTCACTTATGCCTTCTTATTGGGCTTGATTTATCAACATCACGTTTCATGTGAGTTCATAACCAATTCACTTCACTGGTATCAACGTTTCCTCTGGTTTTATGACAGTACATTAATTTGCTGTTCTGTTGCTTTTGAATTTTCCCCAAATTCCCTTAAGTACGGGAATTCAAGTAAATACTATCACTTTTTTTGTCAGCTTGTCATTTATTTTAAAATGTGTTTCTTAATACGTTTGAAAAATGTCAGCCATTTAAGTACAATACAACACATTTGATTGACGTACAGGACCATGTAAGCAGCATCTCAACGTATTGTAAAATCCAAGCGTCTTAACATATTCAACTTAAAACACAACATACTGTAAACAAACAACCAGGCTTGCACATATAGCAAAATATGCAGAGCTCAGTTTAGAGCGAGGTGTCCTGATGGGGACAGCACGTGAAACCATCAAAGCATTATAATAGCATTAGTACCCATATCACAAAATCAAAAACCATGAAATTCACGTACTCGAGTAAAATAAGACAAATGAGATTGGGAGAGTATTCAAGAAGGTGGCTTGTCATCCGATGGATGAAACATTGTAAAAGTAAGTGATTGCCAAGCCTCAAAACTAGTAGTTGAGTCACTGTCTTTTGTGCGCAATGCTCTCAACCGTGCTTTCGCTTCTGCTTCACACCGGATCTTGAAGTCCCTGCGCCATAACATAAATCGGGGGCCTTTCCTTTGTTTCCATGACATAGCCATGTGCCTTTTCGTAGTTATACAGACTAGATCCATAAACCTGGTAATATGTTGAAATTTACTGGGTCTTGAATATGCACCTAACAAGCATTCAAGTGGGTCCCATTGATATCTTACAACTCCAGCCGCTAAACAAACTTGTTTAATATGGGTCCAAAACCACAACATATGGAATAGATCAGCACCATCTCTGTCACACCAGGGTCAAGCGGATGCGGCACTTGCATTGAACTTGGCCACTCTACTGTGGGTCATATAAGTGCGGTGAAGCATGTTAGTTTATAGCAATCTAAATCTCGCATTACGGGAGACATTTTTGTGGAAAAATACTGCCTGGTCCCATTGCTCGTCTGGGACTGTTAAACCAACACCTTTCTCCCAATGTGTCTTTAGTCTGGTATCCCTAACACTAGTCCCATGTAGCAAGCACTCATTTAACCTAGACACTGGTCCCCAAGCACCACCCAAATCATATAGTAGGGCCAAGAACACATTTACTTCTGGGTCAGCAGGCCACTCCTTCCACTGGCATTTACCTACCCTAACCACCCTCATGTATCTTAGGAACTGGCTCCTAAGTAGGCCTTCCCACAGCAAAGGTCTCTCCAAATCCCTAAACAACTCATTCTTGTACATGTTCCCCCAGGCAAATATACCCAGGGTTTCTTAATGCCTTACTGCAGTATATCACCCTACTTAATTTCCGATCAGGTAGAGTCCCTATATCCTCCTTGTGGAATCCCGTCAAAGGAAACAGACAAGACGTTTGTTTATTAAAGGCGATCCCTGACAGCACTGCGAATTGGTCCAACACATCCAGAGGTTTGCAAAGGTACAGCAAAATTAAGAAGTATTAATGTATTTATATACAGGAGGAACAATGCTCTTTTGATCACCAAAGAACATACAATAGATTATAAATCAGATTTGACAGGAAGCAGCGAGCTTCTTACAATGGGGCGAGTTTGAAGTACTTTCTGAGCACTTTGTAGAGGGGAGTAAATGGAACAGTTACCGGGGACAATACATAAGTGGACATGCAAAGATTAAGGACAGCCAACATTAGCAATTTTTAAGTGCAGGTAGGTGGTACGGCCAGCTGTGCATGGGATGTGACCCTTATCGGTGAAGTGCTAGAGTGAATGCAGAGGAAGTGAGGGACAGGGGCAGGTTAGAGGGGAGGGGAAAATATTAGCTAGCAGGCAGGCAGATGAGAGGTAGGTTAAGATGGTAACTCAGAGGCGAGGTGGTAGCCTTTTAGGTAGGTTAAGATGGTAACTCAGGCGAGGTGGTAGCCTTTTAGGTTGGTTTTGAACAAATCTGTGTGGACTGTTTATCGGGTGTACGGGGGAAGAGATCCATGCAAGTGGAACAAGAAGAAAGAAAGAGAGGAAGCACAGAGAGGGCAAGGAACCATAAGGGTAGTTTAGGAGGAAGAGCAGAGATTACGAGAGGCTTGTAGAGTTGGGTAGAGGAGGACAGATACAGTGGTGCCTTACCATGGATAGATTTGTGAACCAGGAGAAGACATTTAAATCTGGCCCTGTTTTGCATCGTCAGCCATCAAGCCTGGTGAAGGTACGAGGAAGTAGGTGTGAAGTGAGGGAGTTCAAAGGGAAGTCTGGGAACTAAGTTAATGATCTTGTTGAGAGGACAGAACGTATAGTTGGGGAAGACCAAAGAGGATGCTGGCACAGTAGTCCAATTTAGAGAAGACAAGAGGGGTTAAGTGATGACTGGCGATGTTGAAAGGAAGTTGGTGCCTGATTTTCCTAAAATTTAAGAGGTTGAGGTGAGTTGCTGTTCCAGTTTTGGAGATGAAAGTAGAGAAGGTGTGAGAAGGGTCATATATGATGCAGGTTTCCAGCTTTAGAAGAGTAGGGGAGAGTGTCAGGTAGGAACTGGACAGGCAGAGGAAGAGATGAGAGAGAGCTTTTGGCAGGGTAAAATAGCACCTCTGTTTTGGTAGAGTTGAACATCAGAGAGTGCAACGTCATCCAATATTTAATGGCAGAAAGGCAGCTGGACATTTTGATAGAGAGATCAGAGGAGAGTTCAGGAAAAGAGAAGAAGATTTGGTTGTCATCCGCGAAGTGTTGCTACAAGAATCCAAAGGAGGAGATTTGTGTTCGAAGAGCAGAGATGTAGAGTGTAAAGAGGAGCAGACCCAAGACAGATCATTGTGGAGCACCAACAGTTAGAGGAGTGAGTGGAGAGGTGTTGTTTTTCCAGGAGACAGAGAATTGGCAAGGTGCAAGATAGGATTCAATCCAGGCAAGGACTCGATCACAAATCCCAAGAAGAAAGAGTATTAAAGAGATTAGAGTGTTTATGTATTTATATTATGCGCTTCAATGACCTGAGGGCTTAGGAGCGCTAACAATAACAAACAAGTACAGAAGGCAAATCTAACAAAGCCAAGACGGATTATAAAACCATGAATGCACTTTCAAGCTTATCCCAAAAATACGTCTAATAAAAGAGAAGTGTTTTCAGTTTCTTTTTAAAGATTTCAACTGACTATTTCACGGAGATCTGCCGGAAGGGCATTCCAAACCCTAGGGGCAGCATGAGCAAAGGATCCCTTCAGGGATTTGGTCGTTTTACAATGTGGGATCTTTAATTGATTGGTGTTGTTGGATCTTAAGGCTCTCACATTATGTTTAACAGACAAACGTTCTGTTAAGTAGCTGGGCATAAGTTCCAGGCAACATTTTTGGGTAATCAGGAGGAGCCTGAACTGAATTCTGGCCCTCACCAGAAGCCAGTGCAGATGTCACCTTGCGTCCGATACTTGGTCTTTCCAATTAAGTCTGGTAACTAACATAACCGCAAAGTTCTGAATCACCTGGAGGCGATCACAGCCTGATTGCGCGCTGCAAATGAGAAGGCTACACCAATAATTGAGTTTAGACCCGATAATTGCACGTGCAATTGTCTCTGCATTCCCCTGTGAAATGAAGGGTCTAAGTAACGCCAAAAGTCTAATATAATAGGAGGAGGAAGATACCAGCCAACTAATCTGGGCCCTCATATTGAGGTTCTGGTCAAGGATGATACTGAGACTTAACTTTCCTCTGTTCCTCAATTTTAGAATCTGTGATGGAAAATCTTTTATAGAGAGCTCCTAGATTGTGGATGTTCTTCAATGTACCACCCACCATAAGCTCTGTTTTCTCTTTGATGAGAGCCAAGCCATTTTGAATCATCCATAGTTGGATGATATCATAAGCCACGTTAACTTTACGCTCATCCTCCTCATAAATTCCAGTGAGCTGGATGACACATTACGTGTGATCCGCCTAGTTCGTGAAAGTGATACCATAACTTGCCAGCATGTCAAAAAAAGGGACAATGAACAACTTATACAGAGATGGCGAAACACAGGCTCCTTGCGGTACACCATAGAGTAAAGTAAAAGGTTTCACTTCTGCATCTACGCTCACAACTCTACATTGCCTATAATTTAGTAAAGAGTCTATCCATAGTGTTGCATCACAGGAGAAATTACCCACTTCCCTCAATCTGGTGGACAATAATGAATGATCCACCAGGTCGAAGGCAGCAAAAAGATCTAAAATAATAAGGAGGGATTCTTGTGCCTTATCCATAGAATCCAGTAGTTTAGCCTTCAAATCAAGAAGGGCAGTTTTCGTCCTGTGATGCTGTCTGAAGCCGTATTGCAGGTTGTTTAGAATTTGACGTTTGAGATATTCAGAAATGTGCTCATATGCAACCCTATCCAGAATCTTTAACAAAAAAGGGGTGCTCGGCAAAAGAGGTGTTTACAAATTTGCAAATTGCCGTTAAAAGTGGCGTGGGCAAGTTTTAGTGATCATAGATGATCCGGGGTCGCCGTTATATCTGGCGCTTTTGAGCTTAGTGATGATCTTCAATAAATCTGGTTCTGAGATAGGGGAGAATCTAAACTTCGGTTGAGAGCCTGAACTGCACTGTATCTGCCTTACATAATTATCAGTGTGATTGCATGTGGTTTTCTGATCCTCAATTCCTTGTTCCCTACCATAGCATCCTGAATGTTATTGCACCAGGTGTCATCTTTGCAAATGGTTTCTTTCTCTGGCCCTTTAGGTATTTCTTGCTGTCTCAGGATCTTAAATAGTTCCTTACTATCTGAGCAGGCATTAGAAATGTGTTCGTTAAACGTTTCCTTTTTAGCAGAGATCAAAGCAGTTTTATAATCCTTAGCTGCTGATCTATATCTAGTCAAACTCTGGGTATCCTGGTTTTTTCTCCAGTCATGGAACAGGATAAATTTATCTGCTTTCAGTTTATGGCGCACTAAGTTAAACCATTTGTTGCCTTTATGAGCATAAGAGACAGGTTTTTTCTGGAGAGGAGACAGTGTGTCCAGCGTCTCCTGAAAAGTACTAAGGATTTGGTTGGTCATGTCGTCTGATAACATAATTTTAGGTACCACACCGGAAAGCAAGGGCATTAGCGAGTCAAATGTATTTTCTTTCCAGTTTCTCACCATAATAAAGTCCCTACTTTTTCACGGTTTCCAAAAAATAGAAGGCTTGTACATTTTAAAATGAATAAAAGAATGATCTGACCACAGGCAAGGAAGAATATCAAAATCCAAAACCTCTAGCTCATGGGTGGCTCCCCAGTCCAGGGTATGACCCTTCTCATGTGTGGGCCTTCTGACCTGTTGCTGAAAGCCAAGAAGACCCAAAGCATCTTTCACGGCAGCTGCAGTATGACCATCATTCAAACCCAACCAGAAATTAAGATCGCCCATCAAGATAAACTTAGAATTAGGTTTAAGAATTGGGAGCAGTAGATTGCTCAGCAGACTCAGGAATTCCTTCCCACCTCCTGGAGCTCTATAGAGCACAAGTACACTCTATAGAACACAAGTACGCAGAAACCTGCGTTAATACCTATTTTAACCATTAATAGTTCAGTGTCAGGAAGGTCTGTGGTCTTTACCTCCCAGATTTTCAGCTCAAGTTTAAAAATAAGTGCTGTGCCACCTCCTCTGCCTTCTGCGCGACATAACATTGAACATAGAATTGCCAGCCCCAACTGTGGGCCTACAGCACTATGTACCAAAGTCTCTGTCCATGCGCATACATCAAAATTATTCTCCCCAATGTAAGTGGCCACTTCAGAGGCATGCCTAAGAAGGGATCTAGTGTTCAACAGGAAACATTTTAGGAATCTGCCTGATTTAGTAAGGATAAAGGTCAATAAGAACAACAATCTTTTTCTTCCTTGTTTGGTTTGTGGAGTGGGATTATCACAGCCTCACGCATACTTTCAGGGAGGGTTCCTCGTTCGTATGCTTCATTGTATACCTTGGCTAATAGCGGTGCCAACGCATCTACATAAGCCTTATAAAACTCTCCTGTTAGCCCATCAGTACCTGGTGCTTTGCCTATCAGTAATGATCTTATGATGGCCATAACTTCTTCGGTGGTTATGGGCTCCTACAGCACGCTACTTTGTTGCCCCTCAAGTCTCATCAGGGTGATAAGGTCTAAGCCTCCTGTAGCTCCTCCTCCCTCTCTAGTCCTGGGTCACTGTATAATTCCTTGTAATATTCTGCGGAGACTTTGTTGATACCTCTTTGCGTGTTCACCACCTCTCGGTACACGTTTAGGATGGAATGTATCGGAGATGTAACATTCCTATTTTTATATAGCCAGGCTAGCATTCTCCCTGGTTTATCTCCTTCCGTGTGACTTCTTTCCAGATATCTCGCGTAACTGAACTTCCCCAGCCTAGCCCAGCACGCCTGTCTCAATCTAATTTCTTCCTCCACATGTGCTTCCCTCGCATCTCCCGCTGTTCTAGTTCCACTAATACCCCCTCCGTGTCCTGCAAGTCTTTAGTGATGGCTTTCCGTACCCCACCTGCTGTGGCTATCATCTCTCCTCTAATCACCACTTTATATGTTTCCCAGATAGTCCCCACATGTTTTACATTACCCTCATTAATTTCCATGAAATCAAATGCTTTTTTTATATGTTCATGAAACGCTTTGTCTTGTAACGCTTCGCAATCTCCAAGTGGGTATGGGTGGTCTAGGGACGGACACCCTCCATACTGTTAAGAGGGGAGTGTCTTCCGACAAAACCATAGCCTGATATCCAGCCTCTGGAAATTCCCACACGTGTTACTCCCCCGTTAACAAATAATCAATCCTTGTGTGAACTCCATGAGGTGCCGAGTAATGTGAGAATTCTCTTATCACTGTATAGTGTCATCCATACATCTACCAGCTAAAAGTGGTTCAAAAGAGTGTTGAAGACATTGGCCGGTGGGGCTGGCCTTTTATGCTTTGTGTCAGACCTATCCTTGATTGTATTCAGGGTGCAATTGAAATCACTGCCCCATATCATGACTCCAGTCCTGTAAGGATCCAGTCTTGCGTACAATGATCGACAGTGGCATCATGATTAGGCCCGTATGTGTTTACTATGCATGCTTCCCGATTCTCAAGCATACCATGTAATATATCCATCCTACCCTTGTCATCAACTTTAGTGTTCAATACTTTGAATGGGCTAGCGATATTCACCCATATTAAGACTCCTCTTGCATATGTTGAATATGTGGAACCCACCATCACTCCCCCCATGTGCTGCTAAATTTTTTATATTTCTGTACATTCAGGTGTGTCTTCTGTATTAGCACTATTCCAACTGTATGCCAAGTACATAAACACCCTGTGACGTTTGATATAATTATTAAGAACTCGCACATTCCAGGTCATAATTCTCACCCCCTCAGCCATCATGTGCTAGTTTCCAACTTTCTTTTGGGACTCTTGGACCACCTTTTAATCTAACCGGGGCAGTGTCTATCGAATATTCAATTTTGACAGGCTCCCCCCCTACCTTCCCTCCACTCCCTCATTCCCACTACCTCCACCCCCAACATATAACAAACCCTTCCACAACTGTAACTGTCTAGCAATTCCATACATGCTTAGGCTTATCCCGCTTACGCTCCACAAACCCCCTGTCAGTTCCGGGGCTCCTTGTGTCCAACGGGTGGGTGCAATAGCGCACCCTGAAAAAGGATATAGGGTAGTAGGTGGTCTCCTTTCTTGTGTCTAGGGCTTGTCCTCCTGCAATACTCCACAGCTTGTAGTTACAGAGTTATATCACTCTTCATGTCTCTTTTATTCCACATCGGTGCAGCTTGGTGGATCTCATAGCATCTCAGTGTTCCAATCGTCGGGGCTTCCCGTCGCTGCCGCCAGTCCATTATTCATCATTTTCTCCTGTGCTCACTCCTCAAGTGACAGGACTTTCGCATTGTCCATCCAATCCTGTGCGTCAGATGGCGTCTCAAAGAAAAAAGCTTTACCGTTGTGGAGGATCTTCAGTTTAGCAGGGCAGATCAGCATACATTTCATCCCAGCTTTTTTCAGTCTCATTTTCGTGGCAATAAATTGTGCACGTCTTTTGTGTACCTGAAAGGTGTAATACGGGTATATAGCCAGCTTCGCAGAGGCTCTCTGTATCCCACCACCATTCCTGGGGAATGCTACAATCTTCTCTCTGTCCTTATAATTAAGGATCTTCGCAATTATTGGCCTCGGCGGGGCTCCAGGTGGCAGCTTCCTTACCAAGGAGTGTTGTGCACGATCTATAGTGAACCACTGAGTCAAGTATCCAGCCCCCTAATTCTTGCAGCAGCAGATTTTCTATATAGTTGTAGGGGTCGGATCCCTCTGGAAGGCCCACAATCCTTATGTTATTATGCTGCGCCCTTTCCTCGGCATCTTCAGTTCTGTTATCCAACAACCTCACCTTCTGCCGCAGGATGTCTACTTCTTTGGACATTTGTTTATTCTCTGTGGTTTTCTCTTGCACCTGTGTTTCTAGTTGGCTTGTGCGCTCCGCCAGTCCACGTACATCTTTCCGTAGCAGGCCCACTTCTATCCTGACTTCGTCAAGCTTGAATTCTATCATGGCCTGCGATACTGCGATGATATCCACGATCTGCTGGTTTCCCTGACCTGCAGCCTCATTTTGGCCCTTGCTCTGTTTCGCTTCGCCATGCTTGTTGACATTTTCCACTGTGCCCTCTGGTCCCTTTGCGTATGCTTCCATGGTGGTCTGCTTTCCTTTATTTTTGTTGCTTTTTCTGGCCATCTGTTCAGTGTAGCCTGGCATCACCTCGCCTCTTGGGGCCTTACCAAGATTGTGGCCTTTCGGTACTTGCCCACCAATGTCCATTCCAATGTCGTTGGTGGCTTCCCCTGTTCAGTGTCCTCTTTCTCTGCTATCGCCTAGCTGGCTGCTTAATATGTTGGTGTTAGTGCGGGTTCAGTCCGGAATACCATTCTAATGAGCCTCTGGCGGTTACATCCAGTTTGTCGACTCCTTAGGGTATCTCCCTGTATCTCATTGTCCCAGTTGTCTGGCACATTTGCTGTCTGCCCCCACCTCTAGCTCTCTGTGGCGACTTGCACTCCAAATGTGGGCGGCTTCTCCTGTGTTTTATGTGCCCCCGGTGCCGTCTGTCACTGCATCAGCATTGCACCAAGGGGGCTTCTCCCCTGGGTGTCGATGTTGCTGCCCTATTGTTGCACCCCTACTACGTGTAGGATACAGGTCACCACCAGCTTACTAGCATGTAGTGTAAGGGTTTCACACCCCAGCCTCCAGAAGGCGTCTCTCACTTGTGGAATCACCCGTGTGCAGTCTCCAGGTGTTGCTACTGGCGCTGTACCTGCGCCTCCGTTTATGTAACCCATTGTCTGCCAGCCACTTTATAGTGTCAATCTTGGATCTCACACTTTCCAACGTGTGGGGTTCACCGGACCAGGAGGCCCGCCGTAATGCGACTATCAGTACCACCGTTAAATTGGAGGCAGTCTCTGGACCCCCACCTTTTCCACATGCATCTTGGGTGCTGCGTTCTGTTTTGTCTTGAGCCTCTAAGTATTCTTTTGAATCCAACTGGTGCGAGTCAGGAGTTTTACTTTTGTTTGTGCATGGGCAATACAGCGCACCCTCCCTCCGACGAGCAATGCCTTCCCAGCTCTGCCTGATGTTCGGGAGCTGCTCTTCACATCTTCCTCTGGCACGTCTGCCCTCCCTTTATCTCAGCTCCTCCTCCCTGAGTCCCGTGGCTACAGTAAAACGCACCAGTGCCCATGCGTTTGAGCAGCTGGGGCCGTTTCTTTCTGCTACCCATCTGCAGTTCATTTGCATTCACATCTCCTGCGTGTGGGATGCTGTCCAACCCCAATTATCTCTGGCATATCGCTGGACTCTGCCGTCACTCAGGGCTGTCCCCGTTACTCACGATACAGTTTCCACGCATCTGTGTCCGCATTAGCAGACCAGCTTCCTCCTCCCAGCTTGTTGCACACACTTTCTCAGTTGTGCTGTGCCGATCCTCCTCGCTGTTCACTGTTCCAATACTGCTCTATGTTAGGCAGCGCCAGCCATCTTGGTTCCACGTTTCATTGTTGGATACAGTTTGCCAATAGCCTGCAACTATATTTCCTCAGCACATCTCGCCTTCAGTTTGCTACCCGTTCGTGCACCTCTCATTCAACCCATTGTCTTCTTTTCAAAAGCCTGAACGTTCCCTTTTAACTCCGTTTTATCACAGGATCATTGTGGAACGGCAGTAGCTTCACAGGATACACATCCTGCTACATGGCCTCTTAGCCACGCCCCCCCCATGCAGCTTTAACTCTTGTGGCAATTTTGCACTTGTTGCTGCTCCAACAGCTAAGTGTTACTGCTGTGCACCGGATGGGAAATATTAGCTTCGACCTGGTGAGCTCAATGGCACGTAAAGCCTCCTGAATTCCCATGCTCCCCTGAAAGCTTTAAACCTCAGGAACTGAACAATGAGAAGAGATCAAGAGTGCCAAGCCACCACTGACCTTCCATGGACCGCCTCAGACTGATTGGGATCTCGCGCCAGCGCTCTCTTGCCTGATTTGCACATTTGTATGGCGTGAGAACACCAAGCAGTCTGGAGACTGTAGTTAGATGGAAGTCATTTGAAAGAAAAGACACGTTCAGCAGCAATTGAACATGGCTGCCGTTTACCGTTTACTCTCTGCTACCGCAGCATTCGAGTAACAGTGTCAAAGGCAGCAGACCGGTCAAGGAGAATCAGGATAGGTTTGAGTGCTTAGCAGAGGTGATGAAGTTGGACACATTCATGAGAGCAGTTTCTGTGGAGTGACAGGAGCGGAAACCTGCTTCTATGGGGGGGGGCTCAAGGGTTGTGGATGTCTAAGAAATTGGTAAGACAGTTCAACAAAACCCTTTCAAGTACTTTAGAGTAGTGCAGAAGAAGAGACACAGGGGTGAAAGTTAGCCGGTAGGCTCAAGTCAGGCCCTTGCTTTTTTATGAGAGGGATGACTGTGGCTGTTTTGAGAACAGAGCAAAAGCAATCAGAGTCGAAGGACAGGTTGAAGAGTTCAGCGAGGTGAAAGGTCACTAAACGGGCAATAGGATTGACTAGCTGAGGAGCAAGTGGGTCTGATGGGGGGCAAGTGGGATTAGCCTTCATCAGTAGACATAGCACTTTGTCAGTATTAGTGTGACTGAAGAGGGAGATAGAGGAAGAGGATCATGGTAGAGTAGGCAGGGTGTAAACCGTAAGCAGAGGGAGCGTGAGGAAGGTCAGGAGAGATTACTTAATTTTGGAAATGTTTGCAGCAAAGTATTCAACTAGGTTATTAGCTGTGAGAGTGTAGTTGATAGTCATACACTTAAGAGGAGTGAGTTTAGGGTGCCCTGTAGCCAGCGAGGATGGTTGGAGTGAGAGTCAATAAGGGTTAGGTAGAATTCCCTTTTCACTCTATTGAGAGTGGACTTGAGAGAGTTCAGGGCAGAGAGGTAGAGTTGCAGGTCCCCATGCAAATGGGTACACCTCTATTTGTGCAGTAGCCGACACAGGTCTGTGCGGAGAGAGCGTATGAATGGGGTACCCATGGTTGAGGATGCCGAGACTTGGGGGTGAAACTAAGGAGTGGAAGTGAGAGGAGAATGAGTCATATAGTAGGGATTGGAAGCTGGAGAATGCAGTGGAAGAGGCATTGGGTGTGAAGGAGGAGAGTGAGAACTGTAGGTCAGAGAGAAAGGGGGAAATGGCAGAAGGTTTACATTTTCTATTAGTAACAGGGTCCTTTCATTGTCCATCATGTGATTTTACAGGGAATATATATACATGACAGAGCAACACCTTCATCCCCACAAAAGCTATGTCTTGAAATGCCAGGAGATAGTACACAGTCATGTGGAAATTCCCGTAGGAATCACCTGAAGAGATACTACTAAGATGCCAGGTCTACTTCAGTGTCCACCCTAGATTCAGAGTAGAGGCAGAAGTGTCTGGCACACTTATGAACCAAACTGCATGTAGTGATTTCAAGATTGGTTTGTATGGTTCAGCGATGGGAGGCTGCCATGTAGAATGATGTATCTACTCTGGAAAAGTAATTTGATATTGTAAGTGATTTCAATCCGACACACACCCAAGTCAACACCTAGCATGTAGTGCACAACTGAAATCCTTATTTATTTTTGTCTAAAAGTTCTTTAATCTGAACGATACACCACCCATATCATGCCCTTCTCCTGGAACCACCCCGGTCACACAGAACCAGGAATCAGGCTGGTTTGCGGAGGTAAATATTTATTTATGTATTTAAAATGTAATCACAATAGGTTTTACAGGTACACAACAATCACCAATGGAGTGACGTAACACGGAATAATCTCTTCAATACACAAAGAGTAAGTAGTGAGCAAAACTATTCAGCACAGGAACTAATACTTTGTGTTGGTTGAGATCAGATAGCACTGTGGTTAGAGGTTCCCCCTGCACGCCCCCCAACCCCCAATAGGTCATGTAAAGAGATAGGAGGAGAGAGCAGGTATTCAGGAATGGCAGAATTCAAACAGAATACCAATCCCACTTTCCCCCAGCAAACACAAAAGAAAAACGGAATTGACTGTCAGGCTGTCAGAATGGCTTTTAAAGTTAGAATGGACTGGGCAAAAACACCAAATATGATCAAAATTGCTGCAATTGTTATAAATTCTTATGGGAGCCGCTTTGGATAGTTGCACACAAACACAAGCAATGATTTAATCCCAAGAAAACATTTGAAATCTTAAAATTAAAGTCGGAAGCAATTAAAAGCTGTTTTACACGTGTCAAAATTTCCCAAAACGAAAATTCGGGGCAAACTTTTCACTGCACGATATTTGCGATAACGGGAAAATCGCATTGATTTGGAATGTGGTTTTGTGATGTTAGCTACAAGCAGGAGTTGAAATTTTGTTTCTATCACAAAAACGGAGGGAGTTACAGACGTTTTAGTGAAGGTCGTTTTTCGAGATGGGCGCAAGAATGGAAAAACAGGAATGCGCTTTTAAAAATGACAAATGGGTTTCTTACACTAGAGGATGACCATGGACAAAACGAATACCACATAGGAACACAGTCACTTGATCAGGGTGACAGCCTGCTACGGAAACTCGCCTTCTTCAGATGAGAAAAGGATCAGCAGGAGGAAAGATAGGATGGCTTGGCGAGAGGTTTCAGACAATGCAAAGATATGTCATGATGCCTACCCCCAGGCATCCGGACCAAGCCCATCAGCCCCGGGAGCAGGCATCTAGACATTTAGTAAAACCTCAGCAGCCCCGGCTAGGGGCTATCTGGGTTCAGTCCTGGCGCCTTAGGCGCCAGGCTCATAGTAGAAATCAGTGCTGGCGCCTAAGGCGCCAGGCTCATAGTCATTACTTACCTCAGGCATACCATGCTGCAAATGACTCCAATCCAACATGAAGCCTGAAAGGGACTATTTTTCAACAGGGACTATTTTTTACTTGGGTGTGGTTCTAGGGACTTCTTACCTGGGACTATTTTTGAGGCTATTTAAACCACGCCCGACCAGCAACACACGCTTCGCGTTATTCTGCATCCAGCAGCGTAACGCTCACTGTGCCTGCAGCCTGCATCCAGTCTTCTGCCACGCACGCCTCGAATCCGGAGCTCCTAAAACAAAGAGGAAAGAAAGGGACAAGGTTAGAAAACAAACTTATTTCTATTCCACACCCGATTCTGGATCCATCTCGTCTCCGGACCTGTAAAGAACATCATTTCTGCACGAGCCGCACCTTCAGCTGCAGTGCCGCGCCATACTCAGCAGTCTTCACAGCATCCTTTGGGTCGGCGCTGCCTCCATCATTTCTTCGCTGAACTTCGGCACCTAGGAGACAAAAGAAAACCACAAGGTGAGCCGAGGGAACCAACAAATATAATTCTTACCACCACAGACTTACCTGATTTACCACCGGAGACATCCTTTTGTGACTGTCCATATTTTCAGGTGCCGCATCTGTAAAGAGAGACAAAACAACACGTTTTCCACATGCAACATTTACCGGACAGCGCCAGGTAATACAGACTCTTACCTGAGCGCCACCAGCTGCCACAAGAGTATCTTTTCACGAGCCAGCTGCAAGACAAGAAAGGAAGGGGGAACAAGAGTGAACATCGGACATATTGAACTCTATGAACTTAATACTTACTGGTCCTCACCAGGAACCTCAGAGTCAATACTCTCCGGAACTCTCCCGAGCCTTCAAACCAGTGAAGTAACTGGAATCGACGCGCCCCTGCAAATCCACGCAGGATGGGGAGCTCATCTTTCAAAAATATAAGGTGAGATTGCTGTGAGGGCATTTCAGAGGTGATTAGTTGGGGAGGACTGTGGGGGGCCATCACTTGAATCCACAAGTTGCTAAATCCATCTCTCCACTTGCAGGAGAATATGTCTACGGGTTAAGCAGACAAGATTAGGAGGGCAGATCCAGTCAGTCATCGCTGCACTACGCATCACGTGGGTGGAGACCGCAGCTGTCCGGGTCCAACCGACGCCCCTGTGGGAGCCAGGTGAGCATAACAAGATATTCCTAACAATACAGGTTTCCGAATACAATATATGATGGGTCTAAGATAGGGATAAGACTATGCAAAGTATATATGCTAGTGACACAATTCTTCCTATTTATACTCACTAGCTAAATTTTAATATGGGACTGTCAGTTCTGGTCAGGGGATTAGATCAGGTTTAGGAAAGACAGCACGGCACATCGGACTGGATCGGATCTGCAAGGCGCTCTGGTCACAGCATGGCACAAGCCTGGACAGAGTCAGCAAGGCTGTTTGGTCACAGCACGGCACAGGACTGGATCGGATCTGCCCTTCTTGGCCCTGAGGATATTTATTTCAGCAGGCAAGCAGTAACAGCCCAGCCCGGCTGTATTCTGATGCTTCCCCTTAGGCTTGTGTGGTTCTGTTCTGGAATTTGGGGCTTAGCTGAGAATGGTTCAGCTATGCAATAGGCCTTTTTCTCTTTGTTAAGCTTCTGGAGTCTGGAGCAAAGAAGATGTAGAGTTCAGCAGCAGGGTGCTCCACCAGCATCAGGATAGTGAGTGAATCCGTCTGTCCTGAGTGGCGAGCTGTCTCTATTTATGCTATGAAATGACATCATAAAGGGGGTATGTGGGCCGGTTTAGCCTAAGCTTGCCCCTTTGAAAGGTGATTGGGTCAGAGTCTACTCTCTTCCTTGATAGGAGGAGAGAAACAGAGTGTCATCTTTATGGTGCCATTTTATGAGGCTGAGAATCCACCCCTAGCCCATGGAGCACACAATCTACTTTTGGCACAATACATATTTACACATGTGCAACCTCTATAAAATCACATATACAGATTACATATTTTACATAGCAGCTATTCCTCAAAACCCCGTAGCTGTGGGATCTTGTCTCCGCTTTTCACAGAATTTTGCCCTTTTCACTATGAACACAATGTCCAATTTTTAAGCAAATTTCTACAAATGTGAATGTTTAACATGGGAATAAGTATATAAAGTTTCATAATTCTAGCCGAAAAACATTTTGCATAAAATCACATTTCTTGCCATTGCTGTCCAGAACATTTCACGCAGTTTTGGTGCCTCTTCACCCGTGCAGCCAGAAATTAAATTAACAACACTGTTATTTTTATATTTTTCATAATTTTGGATAACAAGTCATCAGTCTTTTTAAAATGTGTTCTTTGTCCATGCTAAGCAACAAATGGTCGCTTGGCTCCACCCCTTGGTCTCTCCCTGGAAGCCCAGGAGCCATCCCCCATGTTTGTTCCTTGCAAAGGCCATTTATGACTGTCTTCACACTTCGAATTTCCTGAGCTGCATCTTGTCATTTTCCTTCCTATCCTGTAATTAACACTTCTCTGTGATTTCCTGCTGGAGGACAGACCTTCCTTCTGTGAGAAGATCCTGCTATTCTAGCAGCTACAGCCAGGTTTAATTTAATTGTTAATTCTGTTGACTTTTTCTTAGCACAAAACAAACTTGTTGTATCAAATAACAGCTAGAATTCTCATTCAAGATTTTAAACCATGGGATCAAAACAATTACAATATGGGTTACTATCAGTAACAGGCCTCTTGGATTGCAAACATTTGATTTTCAGTTTATACATGTCAAAGTTTAATCAGGTAGACCCCTGACAGCTGTCATCACAGAAGCCCTCTGCTGCACAGAGATTTTTTTGACAGATCCACAGACAGGCCGCTTTTGCTGTGGAAATCTCTTTATGCTCTCAGCTTTTCAGGACCTTGTAAGTTCACAATGATTTCTTGAACTAAGTGAATTGTAGCACCCATAGAGGATTTTGAATATCTGAAGGTGTTTAGTACCGGCATTCTGAAGTTTTAGCAACAAAGAAAAAGTGATTTCAAGCAATCTTGGGAGTTTCATTTAGCAAAGCACTGCTTTTTCTTTCTGCACTCCACTTTCAATTGTTGTGGGGCCCAGTGACACATTTCAGTAGTGAGCTCTGTTCCACCACTGACAACATGCATGGGAGATTGGGCAGCCATCTTTTTGTGTGTTGAAAAGCGTAATTTTCAGGGGTTTTCGCGCGCACAAGGGTTTGGCAGCCATTTTGCTATTTCTGGCACCATCATAACAGAGTGATGCAGCATAGCAGAGCAGAAGTGGGTCAATACATCACACAATATGCATGGTTTCTCTGATAGGAAATCTAGGAACAAATACGCCGATTGGCCTGATGAAAGAGGTGGAACAGAAGTAAAGACAGAGCAGTTGCTAAAAGGGAGTCCTTAGCAAGTGCATCATGGGTACTGTGATGAATCCAGGCAATTCGTTGCTTTTCTCCAAGTGGTAGCCACCCCTTTTGGGACTTGGCAGGTGAGCTCACTATGTGATACCCTCCATAGGAGACAAGGCAGCTAGGACCCTTTGGGGAGAAGGAATGCATAAGTAAGAACTATATCCCTGCTCTCTTTCCTTCTCAATCCTCAATATTTATTGGTTACAAGAGGGTTGAACATGGTAATCCCATACAGGGCCCCTTTAAAGTGGATGGCTTGTTTTCTGACCTCTATTTGTTACTGCCTTCTTGTGAATAACAGAACCAATAGAATCTAACCTTCCATTCCAGGGAGAAACCCAAATATGCCAGAACGCCAGCAGCACAAGGGTGAATTAGCCCAACTTCAAGAGATGCCATCGTGTGCGGACGTTCAGAGGACGTTCAGAGGCTCCCTTATAGCAGGAGAAAAGAAAAATGCGGTCGACGTGGTGGGAGGAGAATAAGGGCAGCCCACAGAACGCTGTTGCTTTGACAAAGGCGGAGACCCTGAAGCCCCCAGGGCTGCGGAGGAAGGAAGCATGCCAAAAGGGAATGAGGAGTACCGGCATTTTGGCTGAGCAACGCCGAGGACCTGAGAAGGGCGAAGGAACAAAGAGAAACTGACCATGGAGACCAGAGGCAAGTCATGAGTATGATTCTATATGAACCAGAGAGACTGCATCCTTTAGCGAGCACCGCCGATGGAGGAAAGGTATGCAGCCGCATACGAAACTCAGCCACAGTGGTGAGGCCACATCCCATAGGGCCCGACAGAAGCGAGAACCAAAACCAGGCAACACAAACCCAGAGCCAACATAGGGCTAACAATCTGAATACCCCAGGAGGTGGTAACAGAAGGGAGAACCAAAACTGGGTGAAGCAGACCTAGAGTCCACATTGGGCTAATGATTTGAATACCTGAGAAGGGGTAAGAGAAGCAGCCTACACAGCAGGGCTAAGCAGACCAGCAGCCCTTAAAGGGCTGAGAAAATGAGTACCACAGAAGAGGGCGAGGGAAACCAGCAACCACACCAGGCTAGCAGACCTATGGACCATGAAGGGCTATCCCAGGAGTGGGTGAGAGAAGTAAGCCATCCAACCGGGCAGTGCAGACCCAAAGCCTCCCAGCAGGGGACTGACAAAGGCAACAAGCCTAGGAGGCTGAGGAGGTCAATATCCCACAATCGAGCTGAGAGGCATCCTCTGAGAGGGGTTGAGAGAAACGAGAACCTCAACCGGGCTGAAGAGACTCTGGCCCATACAGGATGAGAAACCAATTAACTCATGAGGGGGTGAAGGAAAGGATAAGCTAAGCAAGGCTAACCAACTCTGTAGCCTACAAGAGGCTAACATGGGCAACCATCCAGGAGAGACATTTTTGTGATTTCGAACTTTTAAACTTTCTTGTAACCAACAAGGGAAAGCTGAAAGACATTTTTAGTTTGGAACTTTTAATACTTATGCGAGACTTGGAAGATACTAGGAGAACCTTTTGGTGGTGGTCAAACCAGCCACCACTAATTTATTCCAACAGGGGAAGTAATCATATGCTAAGCTCAAGCTTAGATTCACTTGTCTTTCTTTCTATAGTGGTAGGGTAGATGGTAGGTTAGAAAAGATTTTGATGGAGTACAGTGGTTATTTGTGAGAGGTCCTGACGAGCACCTGTTTGTTGTATTTTAGAGTAGGGAATTCTTCATAGAGATGGGGTTAAAGGAGGTTTATTTCATTTCTATAATAAAGCTAGTTGTTTAACCATATCCTCTTGTCTGTCTCCTACGTCTGACTTAGCACAGTACCTAGATGCAAAGTCTTGTCATTTCCTTTTGCACTTTTCCAGAGAAAGCAATGTTAATGATCACTATATGCTGACGACTTCTCGTACGAAGGATTGCAACCTATTCACTCAAGTTTTACATTAAGCAATTCAGCCACTAGATCACATTTCTTTTATGTGAGAACCTAAACACTGGGGGCCATGGTGAACCTTGGAAAGGGGTCTGTCTTTAGCATTTACTTACATATTTTGTACGCCTGGGAGGTAAAACATAACATGTAGGTATTAATCCAAGACTCAGTGCCAGATAGAATGTTTGATCCAGTCACAACTACTTTTTTAAAATGTTTAAAAAAGAAGAAAACCCAAGATTCTACAGATATTTTCCAGACTAGAGGGACGTGCCATTCCTAAGTGCCCTAAATGAGTCATACTGCACATTTTCGAGAGGGCAGGGAGCGCAGGGGGGACAAAGAAATTGATAAGCACAGGGTTGGCCTTTGCATGGCGGGATTTGGTGTCCGAGTATGGCTTGGATGGGATGCAAATGGTCACTCAATTGAGGGAAAGCATGGATAGATGCAAATCTCTGTAAGAGTTGGTATACCATAATAGAGGAAATCCTTGGACACTTTGCAAGATCTGGGACAAGTGAGATTCCCCCGGATGAGAGGAGATAGAGGATGCAGTGGGGTGGTAAGATGGATGGGGAGGGCAGCAGGCAGGTTGGAGAAGGCAGGGCAAATATCATTGTCTAACTGTTGATGAGCAAAGTATGCAATATCAGAGATTAGGTCGTTTTCAATTGGTTATGTTCTGGCAATCAATAAAAAGAGTTAGAAAAAATGTTTACTAAATTAGAAGAAAGCATGTGAGAGGTTGAAAGGTGGTGTAACCTTGGTTCCACCAACACATTGCAATGAATACTCAAGTAATAGCAATTATGAGGATATATCATACAGCTTGTTGTTTAAAAAACAATCAACACATCATCTTATTGCTTTAGTTGCAATGTTTATGTCTGAGGATTAGACCTAACTCCTCTGGAAAGCTGGCAGACAAACATAAGAGCTAGCCTAATAAATATATCATCGCTGCATGATCCTTTGTTTATTTGATTTTTTATATAACAAGTTCTACTGAAAAATCGGACCCCCACGTGAGTTATTTTTAGAGACAGCAATATGTAGAATGATCAATATTCCTGAGCATATGGTTCCTTATACCACCAAAACAAGAAAAACCAGAATTGCAGAAAATATCTCTACTAATCTTTCTGCTTCTTTACTTGCAACAATCAATATCATGATACCCTCAGAGGTAATCAATCGTACATGTGCTTAAGAAGTTATTACTATTCAGGGGCTCTTCTCCTTTTACTGCAGAAGAGGACATTCACTTGAACAAAAATCATAATTTTAGTTTCAGAAAACCAACTTAACATAAAGAAAGCAGAAAAAACATATAAAGTGGTAAATGCCTACAACCTCTACAAGAACATTTTAGATACATAGAAACCATTAGAGGAAACACAAAAATCTCAGATGGGCTTAGGTTACCTTAGTAAGGCACGCAAAGTGATAAATGCAATCAGTACTCTTGTATAAAAAAGTTTTCCAAGCTACTTGCTCTTGTGAGGAGCTTATTCTAGATTGTGAAACCATGCATACAAAATTGCCTCTTTCTTATGTCTTCGCCCGACATGCACCCCTTCACACAGCTGAGCAGTTTTCCATCCGTGCTCCAGCATGTGGCAATGCAATGCCTATTACCTTGGAGAAGACTTAGATGGCCGCCACGGACCTCGTATCTATTGCAAGCACCCTTCCAGCCCTGGAGGGGCTGTCCACCATCCTGCAGCACTATTGAGTAACTACTTCATTGAATGAAATGGCCTCCCCGAGTCAGGAGGCGAAGCCGGCACAGTCCAAAAAACTCAGATCTAAGGCTCATCAAGCCTGTGTCTGCCATTCTGTGGAGGCACCTGTGTTTATATCCGAAATGATGTGTCTTTTTAATATTCCTACAGTCACCACTCATGTCTACATCATTACATTAATTGCTTGTCCTGAGTTATGCTTCCACCATGGAGATAAGATTATTACTGATCCTTACCCTAACACCTTGATGCCTGCTCCGATATATTTTACTGCTGCATACTTATCCAATACTCCTCTCCAAAATGGCCCCCTCAGCTTCCCTAATGCATTTGTGTTCCCTGTGATTGAATTCCTCTCCTAAATTGGTGAAAGGCTGGGATATGCTGAATTATTAGACATTATTGCCCATACCGAACCTACGGCCTTTGACATGGACTTGCTTCGCAGTACTTGATTTTCTAGCTTTACAATTCGTTTATCATTGTGATCATCTTGTTGTACTCGTTACTCTGGTGTCACCTTGCGCAGAAGCCTTGCACTTGGTCCCCATGCTAGCCTGCTGTGCCCCCAACACACCATTGTGATCTCACCCGGACTCGGAATGCAGAATTGATTTATTGTCCTTATACAACCTTCCTCACATTGTGTTGCATTTGGTCGAATGCTTTATTATGCTATTACTTATCTATGCTTTACCACATTGCTATCTGAGAACTATAAGAGAACTGAGGGTATTCACCCAAGCAGACCTCGAGAATCTCTTATTCAGGTGGCCAGGGAAGGGCTGGCGCTCTCAGATCCCAAACCTAGGGTTGGACGAGCGAGGGCTGATTACCTGGGTAGGGGAGCCCGGGGTTATGCCCCAGGTGAGTCGCGGTATTACACCGGGGAGGAAGATGAAATATCCGAGGCCGTTATATGCTATTGCAAATCAACCTCCCTTCCACCCAAAACATCTCCTGTACCGAAATCTACCAATCCCTCCGCATCTGGGAAATCCCCTAGGAGCCAAAACCATGTTGCACCCCGAAACCACATCTCCCAGAATCCCTGTTTTCCTGTTCCCTACCCGAACACTCCTAGTTATTCTTCTACCCGTCCCTCTCCTTCTTATTTTCCAAACTCCCAGTCTGCTTTGACCAAACACTACCATTCCCACAATCCTCCCTGTTCATTGCACGATAATCCCGGTCATTCTGTTTGGTTCACAAACCCTGCCAATCGCACCCTTATGAGTTTACCAAACCCCCTAATATGAGGGCTATAATTACATACACCTTCTCCGAAAAGGGAATTACAAGACTGGGAAGTACAGCTGACGTGTGGAGTAACAGATGTCAACGGTGCACAGGGGCCTCCTGCGTTGATAACACAGGCGGGGGGTGATGCTGGCTACTGTGGTACTGTCCTTGACTCCAAAAGCAAGCCAAGCCAGCAAACTCGACACAATCGGTGAGTCAGAGGAAGCTGATAGCGAACCAAACAGCGTTGAGCCAAAAGTTGGAAGTGGCAACATTAGATGAATGCAAGAACTTGAGAGCAAAGAACTTGTATGTGTTTCAACTTTTGGGGGAAGCACACAGAAGGGCCTGCTGCAGAGTGGTCAGGCGCCACAGGAGTGCTCATTCGAAAGGACTCTCGCAGACCCCTTTTGCAGTGAAACTGCCAGAAGGCCCTAGGAAAGGGCAGTGTGAGGTTTCAGAGTGGTCCTACAAGGGTTATGACAAATCCCTAGTAAAATCGAAAGTCTCTGACTTATTGGCGAAAGAAAGCTAGGGAAAGGGAACCCATGCTTTCTGAAGTGTTCAAGCAAACCATGAACTGTGTTGGAAACTCATGAACTGTGGTAAAGATGGCTATGTGAACATGACAGAGGGATGTCAAAGGGAAAGCTAATGGATAGTGAATCCTGCATTGTGATAAAGTAAAGTGAACTGTATATTTGGCAATCGTGAACCTGTTTGAGGGATGCCTGCGAGTTGGGGTGAAGAGTAATACACCCATGAACATTGTGTAGACAAGAGAGAACCCGGCCAAGGGTTGTCCGTAGTGGGAAGTTGTTTAAAGAGACATCAAAACTCTTGAATATTGCAAGCTTCATTTGAAAGGCCGTTGTGAACCAGACGGATGGAGGCCCAAGTTGCAAAAAGGATCAGAGTCGGGCGGAGGGAGATCCAAGGGCCAAACAGCAATCACCCAAGGTACAAGATTACCAGAGGAAATTTTGTTTGTTTGTTGTTTTGATCCATCAGGCCTTCTAAGGCAAGGGACTTTGCAGAGAAGAGACTTGGCCCCTGAAGGTTCTGGTATCTTTGAACTGGAATTGTGAGCATCGTGCTGGAGAGGCTCAGGAGTGTGCTGCGCTCAGAAGTCCCATCTTATCCCGTGCTAAAACCGTGCGGAAGGGAGACCCGGCCATACCAGCCTGACTTATCATTTTGTGTACACTTCCTTCTTTTCTGGTGAACATTATCCCACACTCTTCTTGTAACTTGGTGGTAAGGATTGGCACTTGGACTGCCTTATTATTATTTGATGGTCGTAGCTTGCTCCCATGTTAGATTTACATTTGGATTAGGCGTTCATCTCACCCAGTATAAAGTTCAATAAACACCCTTGAACTGTGATCATGTTTGTCTGTCTTTACTGTTGCCACCATGAGTTCCTTACAGAACCCTGTAACCTTGCATCAACATTATTGCAACTTGTCCCACAGCCCCCTACTGGCGTGGTACGGCTTTCCCAGAAGGTGCCTCTCATTTCTGCTCCCATATTAGCCAGCTGTGTCCTCACTAAACTACTGTTCCTTTTTCCAAGTCCTAGGCATGACCTTTTCCTCTCTCCAGAGAGAATATTCATTATGTCTGCACTTCACATTTTGTTCTCTTGAATGATTGTCACATCAATCTTGTAACCTTGTAACCTATGAACTTACTTGTAATGGTAACTAGCGCCGAGATGCCAGAGGGTTTGGTGGGCTGTTATGAATGTAAAGATAAATAAACATGGTTTCTTGACATTTATCTTCCCCCAACGACCAGAAATAAGTGTTTTGATGTTTAAGTAAAACTTACAGTTAACTCATAGCAAAACAACCTTGGTTATCAAGCTTTTCCATGCAATAAGAGTTACTTACTTGGTCATGTTTCTTGCTAAGCAATCCTTCCTACAAATCTCTCCCATTCCTGGAAAATGGTTGATTCGCTGAAAGAAAGATTTATATTAGTGCTTCCATATTTTACAATCACATTTAATAAACAATCTGCCTTCAAATCTGATTCATTGTATATGTCAGCCTATAAATCATTGGACGTGCCAATTTTGATAGCTGAAAGACTTGGTTTTTTAGTTATTTTATCACAGACATTTTTAGAAAGGTTTTACTTTTAATTTTGCAACAACACAGCAGTATCATTCTTAAACATGTACCATATATTGAACTTGAGAACTTATTATTCCTTTGCCTCACTACCACCATGATGAAACTTTTAGTCTTCCCGAACTCAAAGACCCCCAAAGTAGAACCCATACCTTAAACACCAAATTGCATATGATATAACTCAAAATATCACTTCACTACTTCATCACACAGTGAAGTTGAATGGTATTAAAACAATTCGACAGCTGCAATTGAACGGCTCATCATGGATGATTTGGTGGATATCGGGGAACAATAATAAGCTATAAATTAGCCAATTTCATGACTAACAAAAGATCATTTTATGGCCCATCAGAACCCACGTGCCAGCAATTTCATGCATGTGGAGGGACACTTTCATTTGCATAATCCACAAAACAGCACATTCCATAAATGAATACAAGACAATGCATTAATAATGAAGAAACCCTGGATACACAGTTTGATTCCCAGAGTCAAGATAAAACAGTTAGAACATATCAATGCACTTTAATACCTATATATTAGCACCCAGTGCAGGGGGAGCCAACCAATCAGGTAGCATGAATCACAGGCTGAATCCCACGATCTCAGCTCACGTTCTGATCAGAGTGATAGGTGCTTACCAGCCCTGCCACCTTCGCCACACCTTCCCCTCCGGTCACTCTTTCTTCCCTTCCCGACCCTCTAAACCACACACATTATTGTTTTGGTGGCAGCAAACACTGCCGCTGCTCCATCCTCCATCCTGGCCCTGCAAAGAAATGGAAAAGGGGCTCCATATGGAGCCCCAACTTCCGTCTTTACACTGGCCATCTTAAATTAGTATTTTCTTTGAATGAACAGGACGCTGCGAGGCGTCCCGTTCATTCGAAGAAAATACTTTGCTATCAGCACCCCTGGGTTTCTGTATTGGAATACAATGCTAATGGCAATAATAGCAGGCTCAGTGGGCTTCACCGGCACGGTAACGGCACCGGACCCAGTGTTAAATCCATGCTTCGCTTGGGCCTACAACTTGGGCCGGAGAAGCCCAACAAACCTGTTATTATTGCCATAATAAGGCACGACCAACAAGCAATTTATAAAAATGATAAAACAGCAAGTACAACGATATGGAATCAATGTAAGGAGTAAATGTCCATGTTTCCAGGCGAATTTCAGGTATCATGGCAGACTTTGCATCAGAAAGAGTGCATAAAGTTGGCAGAATGTGGGGTAGAGACTCATAAGAGCCACAGAGACAGCTAACATCGTCTACTTAACCTAAGCCCAGCCATTTATTAGTAATAGCCTTTACAGGTAGGACATTTAGTCTGGCCTTGAACAAGGACATTTGCGTGGCTCACATGGGACACTTTCATGTACAATTTAATGTAATGTGCCATTGGTGCTATTTCCCAGATCTTTGGTATGGTTTTAGCTCATCGGGTAGTAAACTGTCATCAATTGATTTACATTTTATGGCTTGTTTTAATGACATTTCATGGTTCGTAAAATCAAAATCTTATCACATTTGGCAATAATGGCATCACTCATGGGGGAAATCTCTCGGTATATTTATGGGAATATTCAGGATTCATAAGGGCAATTAATAATGTGCTGAGAAAGGGAAAGGGATCAAGAAGAACAAGTTACTTACCAACTGGTAACATTCTTTTGATTGGATGTTCCTCCAATGTATTCCTCATCTTAGATGTATTCCATCCTGCTTTGCTGCTCTTCGGAAATCTTTTCGTCAGAGGGCGCCGTGCGTCGATGTCGTCGAGTCGATGGTCCCTCGAAGGCCTCTGTCGAGGGTGATGTCATCGGGTGTATAAGTAGCACGCGCAACACACGTTGGCCTCAGTTCTGTTTTTCCCCTTTTTATCTTTGATTTTGTACTGTGTAGATTGTGCCAGCAGACAGGTATCAGCCTTGCGAGAGTTGAGTTGGCAATAACCCGGAAAAATCTACAGAGGGGTAGGCTGGGAGGGCGATGGGGAATAGTTGGAGGAACATCCAATCGAAAGAACGTTACCAGTTGGTAAGTAACTTGTTCTTCGAGTGGACTGTGTCCTCCAACGTATTCCTCATCTTAGATAGACTCCCAAAGCAGTATGGATAATTTCTCTGGAGGAGGGGTTAGATTTTTCAATGTCCTTAGATGGCTGAATATAGTACCGCTTTACCCAAACTCAGCTCCTTAGACTGGGAAGCATCCAGAATATATAATTTTGAAAAGGTGTGCAGTGAAGACCAGGTTGCTGCTACACAAATGGACCTTATTGGAACACCTCTTTGAAGTGCTGTCAAAGAGGCGATTCCTCTGGTGGAATGAGCCCTTAACCCTTCTGGTGGGTCTTTTTGTGCTAATCTGTAGCATTCTGAAATGCAAAGCAAAATCCAGCGTGATATTGGCTGTTTTGTCACTGATTGACCCAGTTTCCTTCCGGTGTAACTGATAAACAGTTGGTTGTCCACTCTAAGCTTGGAAAGCCTAGAGATGTAAAAGCTTAAAGCTCTTTTTGGATCCAACCTGTGTAATCTTTCCTCCTCCTTAGTAGGATGGGGTGGAGGATAGAATGCGGGTAAAACAATTTTCTGACTTAAATGAAAATCAGATACCACTTTAGGTAAAAATGAGGGTTTAACCTTCAACACAACTCTGTCCTTATGGAACACAGTATAGGGTGGCCCAGAAGACAGTGCCTGCAATTCGCTCACTCTTATTGCAGATGTTAAAGCAATTAGGAAAGCAGTTTTCCATGTCAGTAATCTTAATGGACAAGTTTTCAAAGGCTCAAAAGGAGCACACATTAAGAATTTTAGAACCAGATTGAGATCCCAAATTGGCACTTGGAATGGGTAAGGAGGAAACACATTAGTGAGTCCCTTTAAGAATTGCACTACCAAAGGAATTTTGAAATAGGAGCATTCTTCCGATGAGCGCTTGAAGATGGAAAGCGCTGCAAGATGACCTTAAATGGTACCAACATTTAGACCTCTATGCGCTAGGGACAAGAGGAAGGACAGTACTTCCGGGATAGACCATAGAAAAGGATTGACATTCTTTTCTCTACACCAGTTGCAAAACTTCCTCCAACGGCAACGGTATAGAGATTTTGTTGCTGGCCTTCTTGCCGAAAGCAACACCTCCTTGACGTCATCTGGAAGGTCCCAATCATTGTATCTCAGCCTTTCAGATACCAAGCATGAAGGTTGAGAGTTTTGACCTCTGGATGGAGAACCTGACCTTCCATTTGTGAGAGAAGGTCCTCTCTCTGAGGAAGACGTACTGGGGGGACAGATGGAAATGTCTAGAAGGTCCGAGTACCACGCTCTCCTGGCCCAATCCGGGGCAATTAGGATCATGCGATTCCCGAACCGTCAGTCTCCTGATGACCTGAGGAATGACGGGAATCGGGGGGAACGCGTACAATAGTGAGAAATTCCACTCCACCACGAACGCGTCTCCCAGGGCTCCTCTCGGGGGAAATTCCCTTGAGCAATACCTTTCGTGCTTCCGGTTGATTTCAGTCGTAAATAGATCTACTAGAGGGGTTCCCCAAAGGGCGAAGATCTGTTGAATGACTTCCTGAGCCAGTTCCCATTCGTGGGACACCGTGCTCTGCCTGCTCAGAGCATCTGCCGTCATATTCTCCTCCCCGGGTAGATGAACTGCCGTTAAAGAGATTCCCTCCTGAATTGCCCAATACCAGAGGTGAATTGCCTTTCTGCACAGAGGTAGTGACCCTACACCTCCTCTTTTGTTTAGATAATGCATGGCCACTGTGTTGTCTGTCATTATGAGGACATTCTTCCCCCTGACAGATGAAAGGAAAGCTTTCAGCGCTAGTCTGATTGCTCTCAGCTCTAAAAGGTTGATGTGTAGTTTGGACTCCGATGGAGACCAACGACCGCTGATTGTCAGATTGTTGGCATGAGCTCCCCACCCCATGAGTCAGGCGTCCGTCACTACTGTGATCTCCATGGTTGCCAAAAAGGTTCTCCTTTTAGGATGGTCTCTGTACAAGACCACCATACAAAATCTTGTCAAACCTTGTTCGGAATCTGGAGAAGATCCGTCATTTGACCGGAGAACTGGGACCACCGAGTCTTTAGAGCCCATTGAAGGGATCACATCATCAAATGCGCCTCTGGCACCAGGAAGATGCAGGATGCCATGAGGCCGAGCAACCTTAAGAAATCGTAAGCCTGGAGATTTTGGGCATTTTGGAATTTGGAAACCATCTGAAGAATGTCTTGAGCCCTCGACTTGGGAGGCAAGCTCTTTCCCAAGGATGTGTCTAATACAGCTCCTATGTACTGAAACTGTTGGGACTTCTTGAAATTTAGGGAGAAGCCCAGTCTGTGGAGGAAGTGGCAGGTGACTTTCAGATGATCTAGTGCTTGTTCGGCAGAACATGCCCTGATCAACCAATCGTCCAGGTAGGGGTAGGCATGAATCCCCCCTCTCCTGAGGTGCGCTGCCACCACTACCTGAAACTGATAGTGTGAGTCGCCAACTAGGAACCTCATGTATTTTCTGTGCTTGCGATGAATCAGCACATGAAAATAAGCATCCTGGAGGTCTAATGACACCAACCAGTCCTGAAGTTGAAGGGCCTGAAGGATCTGAGAAAGGGTAACCATCTTGAACTTGTCTTTCCTGAGGAACTTGTTCAGGTTTCTTAAGTACAAGATGGGTCTCAGTCCTCCGTCCTTTTTGGGGATCAAAAAATACAGGGAGTACCATCCCTTGATCCTCTCCGCTGCAGGTACTGGTTCTATAGCACCTTTCTCCAGCAGGGTTAGAACTTCCTGCTGTAGGAGCGGGTCTGAAAACTTCAAAGTGTGACTCCCTGGTGGATTGCTTTGAGGTTGCATTAGAAAAGGAAGGCAGTAACCTTGGGCTATTATTTCTAGAGCCCAAACATCTGAAGTAATGGCTCGCCATTCTTACAGATGCTGTGACAGTAAGCCTCCTACAGGTGTTTTGTGATGCAAGTCCTCAAAGTGGTTTTGTGGCGGTTGTTGCAGCCGCTGATGGCAAAGAGGCTGCAGCTGAAGCTGGCTTTGCACGTTTTGCTCGTCCACCGCGAGTGGCCTTTCTCTGGCCCCTTTGACTGGCCATTCCTCTCGCCTTTCCATATGAGGAGTAGTAACAATAGGATTGTCCCCTCCACGGTTGTCCTGGCGCACAAAAAGGCTGAGGTTGCCTAATAGCAGCCCCTAAAGATTCGGCAGCTGCTTTTGAGGTCTGCAACCTCTCAAGGCTCTCGTCAGCCTTGCTGCCAAAAAGGTGAGACCCGTCAAAAGGCATGTTCAGAAGGCGGTTCTGTACGTCCGGTGCGAAACCCGTCTTCCGGAACCACGCAAATCTGCGCATTACCGTGCTAGTGCCCATGGACCTGCTTACACTATCCGCAGTGTCCAATCCAGATTGAAGGGATTCCTGCATGGCTTCCTTTCCATCTCTAACGATGGCAAGGAACCCTTCCTTTTCATCCCCTTCTGGTATGTGCTCCGCCGCCAATGCGATGCACTCCCACAGAGTGTACAAAAACTTTGCCAAGGCACATGTGGAGTTGGCAGATTTTAAAGCCATACTCCCAGCTGGAAATACCTTCCGTGCCCAGCCATCCACACGCTTATCATCCCTGTCTGGAGGGAAAGAAGGGTACGCAAGTTTGTTAGAAGCTGTGGCTGCCTGTATGACCAGACTCTCGGGAGTGGGATGTTTGGACAGATAGCCGGGGTCGCTACTGGCAGGGTGGTATTTTGAGGTGAGAGATTTATCTACTGGGGGAATAGAATCCGGAGTTTCCCAATTCTTGGCCACCCTATTTTGCAGGGCTACATGAAAGGATAGTACTGGGTCTTCGGTAAGACCATGGTGCAAAATATCTGTCAAATCATCCTGGATGAATTGGGCTGATGGTCTAGCCCCATCCTAAGTAATCTACTACCTTCGTCATTAACTGACGGTATGATGGACTGGCATGCTCTCCTGGTTCTGGTCTGCCAAAGTCATTTTCAGGAGATGTGTCAATGCCACTTGCATTGTGTAATGATTCCACCAAGTCCCTCATTCTGCTTTCTTCTGAAATCAGGCATTCTGGGACATTTGGGGTGCTATATTCTAGCCCAAAAGGTACATTCTCCTCATCAGATCTTTCCTGTTCCTCAATAATTGAGGTCAGGGACTTGAAAAACTCCTTCCTAGGGAGAGGCTTGAAAACCTTCTCTGGGAGAGGAGGAAGGAGAGGTGTATTGCAGGGCTCTCAGGGTATTACAGGTCTTGTAACCCTATCTTTCCCTTCTTCTGGCTGGCCTGGCTTGGCTGGAGCCTTTGGCGCCGAGGGCTTCTGGGTCGACGTCGATAAAGGCGTTGATTGCGTCGACGAAATAGTGGTCGTCGACAGAGTTTGCTTCGAGGGCGTTGAGGCGCTCTTCGAAGATTTGCCCTTGGAGGTGCGTTGGGTCTCGGACGGCGTCAGTGATCTCGAGCGGTCGACTCGACTCAAGCGGTCCTTTTCGCTCGGCGTCCTGGAAGGTTCTCTATCCTTCCTTTTTCGATCACCCGGGCTCGAGGGCGCGCAAGTGTACAGAGCGTTGACGCTCCCGGCCGGCTTCCGAAGAAGGCGCGGACCGAGGCTTCGCTTTCTCAAACACCTCCATCATTTTTACCCTGAATGCTTCCCACTCTTCAGAAGACAAATGTTTTGTGGGGCATTTCATCCTTTTTGGGGATTCGTTTCAGGATGAGGTGGAGGGAGACCTGTGGCGTCGTTTCTTCGACTTTTTTGTCGAAGACGACGAGCGATGGGAATCGCTTCGGGACCTGGACCGATGCCTTTCACATCGAGGAGATTTCTCCTCATGGGACCTCGACTCGAAGCTAGAGCCTTTACGGTCGGGTTTGCGACCTACCTGTAGTTTTCCTCTCCTTTCTCGCAAGGCCTTCCGCGTCATCGCCTGACACTTCGTACAAGCCTCCATGTTGTGGCCTTCTCCGAAGCACCACAAACACTCTCGGTACGGGTCTGTGATCGACATTTTTGAACCGCATGACTTGCACTTTTTGAAACCTGATCTCGGGGTCGTGGTTGGCGTCGATGACGAGGACATATTTGTTTATTTACTATTCTTTACATAACTCGAGGCGTGCCGAATCTCCGAAGCAACATATACTGCAGAAAAATGGAACTAAGGCCAACGGGTGCCGCGCGTGCTACTTATACACCCGATGACGTCACCCTCGACGGAGGCCTTCAAGGGACCATCGACTCGACAACATCGATGCACGGCGGCCTCTGCCGAAAAAATTTCCGAAGAGCAGTAAAGCTGGATGGACTACATCTAAAATGAGAAATATGTTGGAGGACACAATCCACTCGAAAAACACATTTATGGGGCATAAAGCAGCAGGGTTGTGGTACGTTAGGAGAATTTGACAGCATGTGAGTCTAGTTTCATTCCACATGTTTAGGTACAATCTGAATCATATAGGGAGGGGCATCACCATCCTTAAAAAACATACTGGTCTTGTGATTACTGCTTTTCTTAGTCTAGGCAATGCCTCCCTCAGCAAGGGTCTGTTCCCAGATATCGTGAAACAGAGCTTACAAGACCAACCTGAAAAAGCCCACCCATAGCCTGGAAGACCTATTGAACTACTAGGTGAAGACTGACCTTCCGTTTATCAGCAAAGTCACTGATAAAGTAGTTGCTAACCAACTACTTATAAAAAAATGATCAACTCTGCCTGCTCTCAAAATACCAATCCAAGTTCTGCCCCAAATGCAGCACTTAAGCAGCCACCATCCAAGTGGGTTATGACACGTTTCAGATGATGGATATAGAGGATTCATGTTTTCTAGCTCTCCTGAACCTCTCAACTGTGTTCTACACTTTCGACTGTTACACACTGCGACCCTCCGTTCCCACAGGATGGGCTTCTGGTACTGGCCTGGAATGATTCACATCAAACTTATCTGGCAGACACCATGCTGTCCCTGTGGAGTCCCTTAGAGTCCCATTTGCTCCTCTGTCATCTTTAACCACTTTAGATGACCCAACATCCCAAAACACCAGTATGCAGATGATACATTAAAGACCAAAGGCCCACAAGATATTGCCCGCCTTTGTTCATGCCTTCCAACTCTTAAACCTTGAAAACAAGTGCCTTTTTAAAGCTTAGCTCCAATAAGGGTGAATTCTACCTCTTCAAGCAGAAACTCTCTCAAAGGGTAGCTGGATAAAGTGGGCTTAGACTGGCTCACCACTCGGCAAAATCCATAGGCTTCATTGTGGAACGCATGGTATCATTCCAACAACACATCACGAAAAAAGGCAGAAACGGCATTATATCAGATCTCTCTGCTAGCAAGATCAATCCCTTCCTCCCACCACAGGACAACCAAATGGTGGAGCGGGCCCCAGTGATCTCATATTGATGGGGTAATGCTCTTTTTTTCATGTAACATTTTTACCAGGTTGCTCACCGTAGTGACCACCTTACTCCTAGTCCATAGTCCCCTTTCCTCCTTACCTCTGGGACATCTCTCCCTCCTGTGGGACGGGACCGGAGCACTTTGTAAAAAGCATCCAAAAATGTTTTTTTTTCAAAAATGAGTCCTTCCTCTATTTCTGCGCGGGGCCCGGCACGCAGCCGTAACCCCACCCACCTTGGCTCTGCCCCGTGCAACGGCCATCAGTCCTTTTCTATCGCCAGGTCAGAGACCTATTAGCAATAACAGAGGAACATTATTAGAGGGGACGGCGGGCGGGCGTATGGAGGAAAGGGGACTATGGACTAGGAGTAAGGTGGTCACTACGGTGAATAACCTGGTTATACTCCTACGTCCCGTCCCCTTTCCTCCATACTTATGGGAGATTCCAAAGCACTCCTAACTAGAACTACGGATGGATGGAAATACCCCTTATTGAAAAAGGTTCTTTAGCACAGCCTGACCAAACAGAGCATCAGCTCTCGAACTCATGTCAAGACAATAATGCTTACAAAAAGCAGATGGGTAGGCCCAAGTAGCTGCCCTAGCGATGGACTCCCAGGGGACATACTTCTGAAAAGCAACCGCAGCTGCCTTGCCCCGCACCAGGTGTGCATGAATACCCTTAGGAGGTTTCAGCCCTTGGATGGTGATAGAACTTAAGAGCCCTTCTGACATCAAGACTGTGCAGAACCCTTTCTGCCTCTGAGGTAGGGTTCGGAAAAAAGACCAGCAGGGAGATCGACTGATTCAGATGGAATTCAGTTACCACCTTCGGTAGAAAGGCAGGGTTTGTCTATAGGACCACCCTGTCCTTGTGGAAAACCAAGAAAAGATGCTCCACTGACAAGGCCTGGAGCTCACTCACTCGCCTTGCTGAGGTAACAGCGACCAGAAAGGATACTTTCCATGATAGGTACTTGAGGTCCACCGTGGCCATGGGTTCAAAAGGCTTATGGCACAGCGCCGTCAGGACTACATTTAGGTCCCACAGCGGATGTGGACTACGAACAGGAGGGTAGAGGCGTGTCAAGCCTGCAAAATGCCTCTTGACGACTGAGTTACTCAGAGAGTAGGAATATTGGTCTGTAGAAAGATAAGCGGAGACCGGTGAAAGGTAGGTTCGGCAGGACAGAACATGAACACCCGACTCTGCTAGGGAGGACACGAAGGACAGCACAGTGTCAATCATAGCCACCCTCGCGTCCAACTGCTTTTCCAAACACCAATGACAGAACCTGAGCCATTTACTCCTGTATTGGGATCTGGTTGAGGGTTTCCCGGCTGCCTGCATAATACACAGGTTATCCGTAGACAAGTTAAGATGCTCTAAAGATCTGAACTCCGGCACCATGCCGCCAAGCTGAGCGATTGTGGGGAGAGGTGCCATATCTGCTGCTCCCCCTGATGAAGAAGATTGGGAGTCACTGGTAGCCTGATCGGCGGACACACCGACAGGTGTTGAAGTTCTGAGAACCAGAACCTGGCCGGCCACCAGGGGGCTATGAGTAGAAGGGAGCAGTTCAACAAGTTCTTCAGCTTCCAAATTGCTCGATGGACTAGAGGCAGCGGCGGGAAGGCATAAGCTCTCATGTTGTGCCATGGAATCTCGAGAGCATCCCCCACCCAGAGAGGAGGCTCCCAGCGCTCCTCTGGAAGCATACTGAGGAAGCTTCCTGTTCACTGCCATAGCGAAGAGATCCACCTCTGGTGTGCCCCAACGCGAGAAGATCCCTGAGAGGACCTCTGCCTTCAACTCCCACTCGTAGCTGACCACTGTCCGCTGGCTGAGAGCATCCACTGTGACATTCAGCTGGCCCAGAATGTGTACTGCAAGCAGCCAGATACCATGAAGCACGGCCCACTCCCAAATCTGGATGGACAGTTACACATGATTTATGTGCAGGAGCTTGTCCTGAGGTGACCAGAGGTCCGATACCTGTAGAAGATCCAATGTCGCACCCCACCCCAGGAGGGAGGAGTCCGTTGTGATCGTCACCATAGGAGCAGGGCCCTGAAAACCTGCACCCACCGACAGGTTGCTGAAAGATGACCACCATTCCAGGTCCACTCTCATGGAATCCGGAATCATTATCAGCTTGGAATCCGGGTCCACCACCTGACGCCAGGAACTCCGAAGAGCCCTCTGGGTCCGTCTCATTTTGAGACGAGCAAGAGGAAGAGCCAGCACACACGACGCCATGAGGCCCAGAAGCCTCTGGAACCACCAGCCCGACATGCTCTCCGACTGTGCAAACATCCGACACGTGGCTAACAGATCCACCATTCTGTCCCCGGTCAGGTACACTCTGCAGTCGATCGTGTTCCAGCAAAAACCCAGGAAAATCAGGTCCTGAGAGACCGTCATGGAAGATTTCCGCCAGTTCACCGACAGCCCAAGATGGAACAGGAGCTGAAGGAGAGACTGGAGATTGCCCGCTGCTGCAAGCGGACAAGGGCTGCGTCAGAGCCAGTCGTCCAAATATGGATACACATGAATACCCAGGAGACGAAGATGGGCCACAATCACCGACATCATCTTTGTGAAGACACGCGGCGCCGAGCTGAGGCCGAAAGGAAGCACTCGAAACTGGAAGTGCTCCTCTCCCAAAGAGAAGCGGAGATATCTCCTGTGTGGGTTCCAAATCAGGATATGCATGTACGCATCCTGAAGATCCACCACGCTGAGCCAATCGCCCATCTGCAAGGAGTAGCGTTTCTGGCTGGGCGTGATCATCTTGAATTTCTCTTGGGGTAGGAAAAGATTGAACTGGGAAAGGTCTAGGATGGTGCGCAGGCCAGCCTGGTTGGGTTTGGGCACCGTAAACAGCTGGGAGTAGAAGCCCTCCCCTCGCTCCCCAAGGGGAACGGGTTCCACAGCTCTGAGGTGCAGAGGTTTCTGAACCTCGGCTTTGAGGGAGGGCGAGCCCAACAGCTGAAAAGGAGGTTTGAAGGGTGGGGTAGGGGGTAGAGGTAAGCGGAAGCCCGCCCGAGCGACTCACAAGACCCATCTGTCTTCTGTGATGGTCTCCCACGCCTCCCACTGAGAAGCAATGCGTCCTCCCACCGGGTGTCTTGTGCGAATGCGGAAAACCCTCATTTAGTAGGTTTATCGGTGGCGGTGCCACCTGAACCTGAGGAGGAGGCTGAGGAGCGGGAGAAAAACCGCATCCGTTGTTGCCTACGACGGTTGTTCCCCGCAGGGGTAACCACTCTGCAAGACTTTCGGTCGAGGAAGCCCCTAAAGCCCAAAGTCGAGGATGGTCGACTTTGTGACAACGGTCTCTGGGTTTTGAAAGGAGCCTTAACCAGGACAGACAAGGACTTAGCTGTCTGAGTGCTATCCTTCGTCTTGGTGAGCTCTACATCTGTTGTAGAATGAAAGAGCTCCTTCCCATCGAACGGAAGGTCCAACACCTTGTCCTGCACTTCTTTTGAGAATTTAGTTGCATGCAGCCACGCCTGCCGTGAGGTATTAACCCCCAGCATAAGGCCCCGAGCCGAGGTGTCTAAGTGATGAGCCGCAGCCTCCAGGAGATCCTGGGCCAAGACCCTGGCGTCGGATAGGCCTTCTGTCAAATCTTCCAGTTTCTCGACCGGGATAAACTCCTCAAACTCCGACAGACCTTTCCACATCTGCATGTTCGTTCCCGCTAATATCAATTCAGCGTTGGCCTGCCTGAGCTGCAAGGCTGAGTTGGCAAACATTTTCCTCCCGAGGAAGTCGAGGAGCTTGTCCTCCTTCCCCAGAACCTGACTAGCCGTCGTGGAAGAGGATGCTGCAGGCCTGGACTGCAAAGTGGCCGCAGCCACTACTGTGGAGGAGGGGGGTGGACAAGACAACGGGCCACCTCTTCCGAAGAATGCAGCCTGCATCTCGCATCAATTTTCTTATTGACAAAAAGTCCAGAGTGTGACTTTTCCCAAACTCTGGAGACCTCAGCCAGAACGTCCTTCTGCAAGAACAGGCCGGTACGCTCCAAAGGAGACAGGGTGAACGCCCCAGAAAGCATGCCCTCTTGTGGAGCGGGTGCCTCAGGCACTGGAACATCTAAGAAATTCATCATGTCCAGTACCCGGTCATGAAAAGCTCTGATAGAGCGGGGAAGGTCCTTGCTGTCCTGATCGCCTTGCGCGTCATCCATCAGGTCAGGAGCCTGCTGAGCCGTGTCAGGCGCTGCCTTGTCCAGAGGGGACAATGGAGGCAAAGGCGGAAGAGTCGGGGAAGGCACCGTAGGCAAGGGAGGTGCAGGCGGAACCACTGGAGGAATGGGTAGGGCCGGAGGCGCGGGCAGACATATCTCCCTAAAAAGCCCTTTGAAATACTCCTCATGGGGTCGGTACGCATCATCGTCTGAAATTTACCGAAAAAAAGCTTCCTCCGGGGACTGTTGCGGAACCTGAGGAGGCCGTTCATGAGGTGGACAAATCCAGGGACGTTACGGGGAAGGATGCCACACCGGCCCCTCCACCGACGTATCCACATAAATCAAAAGGTGCCGACCCTGCAGGCAACGAAACATTGTGCGGAAAAGGCATCCGAGTGTTCCAGTCGTAAACTGGCCGATAAGGATGCGCACAAGGGACTCTATGTTCACCCAAGGGACCAAGCCCTACACCTGAGGCCGATGGCGTAGTTGTAGGGGTAGCACCCAAAATGGCTACCGCGGTCGTGGCGGGAACGGGTGCCATTTTGTCCTCATCTGAGGGGAACTGCGGCACGTGAGGAAGTGAGGCAGGGGTCCCCGTCGATGGATCAGGGGTCTTAACTTTAGCCTTAACATAAGGGACCTCGGCAGAGCCAGTACTGTGAGGCCTGGAATGTTTTTGTGACATACCAACTGCCAAATTAGCCTTCGAAGGAATGACCTCAGTACTGCCGGTAAAAGAAGAACTTTGCTTCTTTGCCCCCTCAACAGGTCTGGTGTCGCCGCAAGAGCGGGAACGGTGAGAAACAACTTTCACCGACAAGGCCTTACCAGGCCTCTCAGAACTGTTGGTAGCTTTAGCCTCTGGACGAGGGACCTCGGACCCGGGTCCGGTAAAAGCCTTATATAGGCAGGCCTCGAACATCCGTTTGGTGACAGCAAGCCCACCCAAGGCCTCTGGGCGCTCCCCGGTCTTATTTTTGAGGGAAGCCGATAGAAAGGCCTCGGAGCTAGCTCCGGTACCCCACGACTCAGTAGAACTGGGTCCACAAACAGCCCCCACAGGAGGGGCCTCGGAGCGTGCTCCGGTATCCACAGGCCCCTTATGGAGACCCTCGGAGAAAACTCCGGCATAATTATTAGGCCCAACTGGCACCTCAGGGCGAACCCCGGTGACAGAGCGATCAACGCCCCTCCCGGCCCGAGAGGAACCTGGAAAGGTATCCCCCGGCCGGGGTGCTCTGAAAAGTAAAGAATTTACCGGGAGTTTTTTCTTCTCGTCGATGAACGCCTGAAAATGTGAAGGAGTTTGTTGGAGCACCTCCTCCCACCGCTCCAACCGACGTTGAAGTGCCCGGACCGAAAGTGAGTCGCAGTAAAAACAGGAATCCCAACGGTGATCCGGACCCAAGCACTCTAAGCAAAGAGGATGGAGATCCGCCCTCACGAAACGACGGTGACACGATGAACAGTCTGGGAAGCCAAGTTTGAACGACATAGACTGACTAGTACACAATCGCTAGCGAGAGCCAGAGAGGAAAAAGGGAAGAAAACCTTCTGAGGATGCAAGTTCGTTCAGTCCCAAAAGAGGGGAGAAAAGGACTGATGGGTGATGCGTGGGGCGGAGCCAAGGTGGCCGGGGTTATGGCCGCGTGCCGGGCCCCGCGCAGAAAGAGAGGAAGGACACATTTTTGATTTTTTTTTTGTTTTTGGATGCTTTTTACAAAGTGCTCCGGTCCCGTCCCACAGGACGGAGAGATGTCCCATAAGTATGGAGGAAAGGGGACGGGACATAGGAGTATATTGTTTTTGATGCAAAAATTACCAACATAAACACATTGCTTGACATTGATGTGTAAGCATTGACAAGAAACCAAATTACCAATCCTGTGACCAAGGGGCCACCTACCAGTCCTATCGAACAACAATTTCCCACCCAGAAAGTCCCACTCTACCCTCTGCCCGCCTCCTTCCATTTACTTCAGACTTTCGTAAATTTCCCCAGACAGTCCTGAGCGTTGTACACCCGTCTTTGCAGGGCCATGCACATGTCTACCTCAGCTGCCCACTGACCAGTCCGTGGACGTTCCGGGGGCCCCCCAGTGCAACGCCATCGCTTTTTTACTCTGTCCCAGGGCAACTGATAGGAACAATTTTTCATATTTGGTAAATCCCACCTCCCCCAATATCCCCAAAAATACACACTTCCGGTCTCTAGGGACCTCATTCTCCATCACTGCAGTCTGACTATACATTTCCCCCAAAAGGGTTGCACCTGCATGCACTCCCATATTATTTAAAAGAACTTACCTCCAGGCCTCCCACACCACACACAGTCCTCATTTTCAGCCCTCTCCCATTTCCATAACATTGTACGGGAGCAGTACTTTTGATGCAGGATCTTGTATTGTACAAGACGTAATCTGGAAGACATTCCGATTTCCCTAGGGAACATCAATACATCCACCCACTCCTCTGGGTCCAATACCCCCACATCTTCTTCCTACCTATCCTTAAGGCGAGATAATTCCTGGGCCCCAAAAGCTGATGCGACTTGGTGGAGAGTCAAAGCGACCTTGGTTTCTGTACGTGTCGGTTAGCCTCTAGAGGGGAGCCCTGTGGTATCTCCTGCAGCTCTGCCAACTGCGACCTTAGTACATGTGCCAACTGCATTTATCTGAAGCTTTCCCCGCTCCAGAAACCAAACCTCTCCTGTAGTGCCTCAAACGGAAGGAGACCGCCCTCTTGCACCACGCCCGCCAGGGTTCGGATCCCAAGATTTTCCCAATTCTTGAGAAGCGCTGGAATATGAGAGTTGCTCCAAAGAGGCTGACTAATGGTGGGTCTGCCCTCCCCTCCCACATGTCGTTGCGCCTCAGCACAAACCTGTTGTTCATACCACGTCATGGACGGGAGCGCAAGCCCTCCGCTCCTCCTCCCATATAGCCATCCAGCCCCGCTCCCATGCGATATGCGGTAGCATGAGGTCCCCATGCAGTCAATCGTTCACCACCCCTAATTGGGTCGCCCAATAGTACCCTTGAAGAAATGGCAGACCGAACCCCCTCTCCCACACAGATCTCTGCAAGGTCTCGAGAGCAATGCGCACCCTTCTGCCCCCACATTGGAGCATCCTGAGGTCCCTTTCGTTCTTCCGAAAGACCAGCCTGGGGACCGTAGGAGGGGACTTCTGCAGCACATACAAGATCTTGGGCAAAAAAATCCTTTTGAAGAGGGCTGCCTTGCCCTATAGATTCAGTGGAAGAGTCTGCCAGTGTGCAGCGTCAAACATGTACTTTTCCATTATCGGGTGAACGTTTAGCCCAAGAAACTCAGATAGTTGCCTGCCCAGTTCGATGCCCAAATATCGAAATACCACCCTCGACACCGGATATGGACAAGCCTGTGGAACATCCCTGTCCACACCCTGTATAGGAAACAAAACCGATTTCTGCCAGTTGACCTTGAGGCTGCTGAATCCCTGGTATTTGTTTAGGATTTGCGTCACTGCAGGACAGGACTCGATTTGATCACCCATGTTTATCAGCAGGTCATCCGTGTATAGGGAGACCTACTCCTGCTCTCTCTCTGCCCCCCCATGGCCATCTAAACCCCACCCAGTCCTGGCTGGGTCTAAGCTCCACCGTCAGCGCCACACTACCAGTGTAAACAGTAAGGGAGAGAGGGTACACACCTGCTTCGTCCCAAGTAGAATACCTTTGAGGAGTTCCAATTGACCCTAACCTCCATCATTGGCGCACTGTACAACAGGTGTACCCACCCCAAGTAGTTCTCCCCAAATCCAATGCCCTTCATTATGTCCTTCTCTTAATAATGAGGAAGACCCTATACTTTCTAAATTCCTAATGGCATGTTGTCATTTTACAGGACCCTCCGGTTGTAGGACCCAAAGAACCATTTCTGTAAAACACTCTAGGCAGAATAACATTCATACATATGACTCACATTTAACGTTCTGGGTCTCTGATGGTTTCATCCTAAGTAAGGGTCGCAAAAAATGCCCATTTAACATATCCTTATGTGAAAAAAGCCCCCTCTATGGGCACTCCCATCCCCTGCACACCATCCAGACGGAAAACCAGCTAGATCATTTAGTCTAATGTACAACAAATATTCAAACAACAGGTCCGGTGGTGTTTTGATAAAAAAAACCTCTTATTTTTAATGTTTAAATACAAATAACATGTTCAATATTGAGTTGTATACTGGATGTTCAACGCGTTTCGGGGAAACAGTCCCTTCTTCACGAGCTAAACTGTAGAAAAATTGAAAACAACAGAGCTCATGCATTCTTCATATTCATAATTAGAAAGATTCACCTTCACCACCAGAGGTAAACCACATGTAAAGCAACATGCCATAGGTTCACAGACTAAATATTCACTACACAACTGATCCAAAGTTCTAATCTCAACACCATCTCCCAGTGTAACTATATTGCCATTTAAGACTGTTACCTAGAATCACCAATGAACTACATCTCTAGGTGTACACCTCGTGTGTAGTTGAAAGAGTCCCCAAGTGAATCTATATCCAACATGCAGACAGACACCTGTGCGTACTCTGGTCTATCCCTGCTGGACAGACCTCAGGGACCTGGTAGTATGTACCTGATGCCACAACTTGAGGGGTATTCACCAAACAAACAGTTACACAAATGTGACCTAATGTTACACAGTCCCTCAATCTGTACTGCAGATAAAATGACAACATAAGTGTCCAATTGCAGAGAAGTGATTATACCATGATGTGAACTGCAGATATAGCACATACCTATGGTTGACACTATCGACAAAACTTTCAAAAACGAAGGGAGATCCAATTCTCCTTTAAAGCATCTCATCAGCAGACAGACCGACATACCATGCCTGCATCAACAAATGCACCAGATATACTGTCACTCATGGAGCCAAAGGACATCCCTTGGCTTCACAACCTTCAAACCAAAGTACCCACAGGGCATTAGTAGTCCTTACTTCAATGTACAATGACCCCCTCGCCCGACACGTTAAGTGAAGGTTTCTGCAATGACTAGAAAGACACAGCGCCATCTCGGGGGCTAAGCGAGCAGCATGTATTCATACTCTCATGTGACTGCATAAACCAATGGGGTCACGTGTTCTTCTACATGTACCTACGATTCCCCAGGCAAACATACAGGAACATGGCGGCCATCTTGAGTTGGACTAAAATTCCACAGGTGAGCCTGCTATCAATGCATAGCCAAAATTATAGAAATTCCACAAAAATGGAAAAAGCTGCTGATGCAGATAGTAATATCTCGTGGGGGAACTATTCATAAAATGAAGCAAAATCAACTGCTTCAAAAAGAGATGTGTATACCATCACATGCAAATTGTGACATTGTTAATGTTAATCAGACAAGCAGAGGATGCCAATGTTGCATTCAGAGCCTTCAGAGTTAGAGCCTACCAGCAGAGTAATGTTAAATGTGCAAACATGCAGTTAGAGAAGAAAATTCGGTTTCACTTCACAGAGATTACAAAGCAGTGTCTGGTTGTTCCAATATATAGAAGCAGAAAACACACCAAGCTAAATGCACAGACTAGTTGTTGTAATTCCAATCAGCTATGCGGTACATTTAAAAATGGTGTGCCTTTTCGACTTAGCGAGAGAGAAGAAGGAGAAAAGAGATGCAGAGCTGGCGAAGCGGGAAGCAGAACCGGAAGCACACACTCAAGAGCAGGCTGTGTAGAGAGAGGCAAGTGCTTCATACCGGCAAGGCGAGAGACCGGGGGAAGCGCAGCAGATGCTGCAGGCGAAGCACAGAAGAGCTGGCATTGTGGGGAGGCTGTCGGGGACACGGGCACCATGAAGAGCAGCAGTTCCACCAGCAGAAGTACGAGAAGCCAATGGGAGAACCTCAGGATGGTTTGCAGTGAGTCTGCCCATAAATATTGGGAGCCCCGGAGCATACTGACAGACGTACAGTAAATTGGGAACTTATTTTGAATATCAACCAAATGACATAGAAAAAGCTGAATTTACATAAATCTCCATATATGAGATGTCGATATGGGGAAAGCTGGTGTAAATGTTGTCAAAAGCAAGTAAACATTGAGGATGTAATTGAAAGGTAAGATCTGTACAATTCGTCATATATGAAACATCAATATGGGGAATAGTGGAACAAGTATTGCTACAAGCCAACGAACAATAATAATGCAGTTAACAAACAAAGCCTGAACAAGTCTCCATATATGGGATGCCTATATTGGGAAAGTTGGAGCAAATAAAGTATAAACAGTCAAGAAGTACAACTGTGTTATATTTAAAGAGAAAGAAAGTTATAAGATGACCTGGTGAAGGAAGTGCATCAGGCAGGGAGCCTTTGGGGGAATGATGCCTGACAGGAGAGTACACCAGGTGATCTACAGAACCCAGAGGAGGATTCCTGGCAGGGGAGTGCACCAGGTAATCAGTCTAGAGTATGTGAAAAGAAAAGACACTGTAAAAAGGCTCCTAGAGGAGAGTATACCAGGAGACCATCTTTTGCGAGTTGCTGTGTAGAAGAAACACTTTTGCCATCCTTCCATCCTTTCAAACGCCATTGTTAGGAAATGTCACTTTTGTCATCCTTTCAACACTATTGTTGGAAAAAGACACTTTACATCAACCTTAGGAAAGTGTTATATTTAAGACATTTCCATTAATCTTAAAGGAACATTGTTTCAGCTTTCTAAACGAGACAGTTCTGGGGAAGGGAATCAACCCCTGGATATAAGGATTGTTTTGGATTTAGATATTTGGTTTTTGCACACTATTTGCTGAATTTAAAGTAGAGACGTTTACCTTGCACCTTTTGATGATATGTTTTAGTGTGAGGTCAGATACAATTTGGACACAAGATCAGCTTGCTTTGGTTTTAGTTTTCTAGGCAGGGATACTCTTCAGGATAGAGACGGATAGGCATTTATCCAAACCCTTTTTATTTTAATAAAATGACTAATGTTGAAAACATTACAACTTTGTGTCTGACCTCTCATTTCTGACCCCTCACAGTGTGTATTGTGAGAGTGAGAAGGGCATCATACACCTGGAAGGGTGAGCAGGGCACCATATTCCTGAGTAGGAGAGAATGGTAGAGTGTAGAAGGGAGTGTAGCAGTAGAGTGGAGAGGGGGAGTGGAAGGAAAGACAGCAGTAACATCGGCAGAAGGCGATAGGGGATAGAAGAAGAGAGACAGACAGAGAAACATATGTGGGTTGAGTTGGACGGAGGAGAGTAGTAAGGATATTGAGTGGGGATTGAGTGTCTGACAGCACATCCATACACCACCCAACATAGCTTCTGGGAGATTTTAACCTTTGGTTCAATGACCCTACAGATCAGAAGTCCACCTCCTCTCTGCAGCGCTCCATGAAATAAATGTGTGCAAGCCATCTGCTCTCCCACGCATGCCAAAGGTCACACTCTCAACTGGATCCTTCCCCTCAACGTCCCCATCAAAGTCAAATCCATCAACCCAGTACCCTGGACCGATCATTCTGTGATCCTCTTCACAATGTCCCCTGCTGCCGCCGTAAGCAAAACTGGCATAGACCCCCTCGACCATCACTGCTAGACACAACAGAAAATCTACCAAGGAAATATTGGAGCCCACCATCCAAGCTTCCCTCCACTCTTGGCCCAATAACAACAACCCTGAAGCCATACAATTGGCCTACAATTCCACACTCCTCAGTGCCCTGGACTTACATGCTCCCCTCAAAACGACCACACAAAAAAAACACCACCTACACAACTGGTTCACTGAAGAGCTAGTTGCCCTCAGAAAACTTAAACGTTCCAAAGAACACATCTGGAGAAAAAAAAGAAAACTCCCCCACTAACAAAGAAGAATTTAGCATCAGCGCCACCACCTACAAATCTGCACTTATCACCACGAAAGCCAGAATCTACAATACCCGCACAGCCGAGGCCAGCTCCAAACCAGAGAGCTTTTCAGAATCCTCAAAGAGCTCGAATCACCAGCCCCACCTACCACAACCTTCCAAAAAGACAAGGCCTGGTGTGCCCCGTTTCAATCCACCCTAGCAAATAAAATCTTGAACCTCTGAGACTAAAGCATCCACAAGAAAGCTCAGCTCACTTGCACGAACGCCAATGCCCCCACACTCACTACACGCAGCGCCCCCCCTTTCCAATTCTCCCCCGTTTTCCTGGCAGATACACTCGCCACCATCCAACGCCTCCAAGTTTCAAACTGCACAGGCAACATCTGCCCCGCCCACCTCGTCAATCTATGCACAGAACCCCTCGCCCCCACCGTTGCCAAATTCTTGAACGCCTCCTTCAGTTCCTGTACGGTTCCCAACTCCCTTAAAAGAAGCTTGGGTCACAGCACTGCTAAAACTAAAAAAAAAACCTTGCTGGATCTCACCCTGCCCACCAACTACCGGCCAATTATGACAGTTCCCTTCCTACTCAAAATTCTAGACTACACTGCCTACCTACCACTTCAAACCCCCCTAGAAACCAATAACCTACTCGGTACCCGCCAGTCCGGATTCATACCAAGAGATAGCACTGAATCCGCCCTCCTTGACCTTACGATCAAACTCGACCACATCTGTGATAATGGCAACCTCGCTATCCTCCTGCTACTTGACCTCTCTGCGACTTTGACCTCGTCGACCACAACTTCCTGTGTCACCACCTCGTCACCACCTTCAACCTCTCCACTGAAGCTGCCAACTGGATAAAATCCTTCCAGAGTGAGCGAACCTCCAGAGTCTTTGCCGGAACCGAAGCAGCCAACCCCATTCCAGTCTCCTATGGGGTCCCACAAGGCTCCTGCCACTCCCCCACAATGTACAATATGTACACCAAGCCCCTTTTTGATCACTTGGGTTGACTGAACATACCCTACACTAACATTGCTGACGACATGCAGATCCTCTTCAAACTCATGGGTAACCATAAACTTGACCCTGCTAATATCAACCGCATTTACAGCATCATACAGGCATGGATGGCAAGCCACCACCTGTGCCTAAATGATGATGAGAAGGAAGTACTTATTGTCGACTTCCTGCATCGTCTGAAACACTTAGATCCCGCCTTCTCCCCCTTCCTCATTGACGGAAACAGCATCCCGGTATTTCCACACGTCAAAACACTAGGGGTCCACCTCGACGCTGAAATTAACACACACAAACATGTTATTGCAGTAGCCACATCTGCTGCATACTTGTAACGCTCACCTGATTCTCGCAGAGGCGCCGGTCTTGACTGGGCGACTACCGTATCTTCAAAGGTGATGTGTAGCACCCGGTTGGCTCTTTGGGCTGGACCTCTGTGCACTGTATGCCTGACGTGTAGAGTAAGATGTCTGCAGATAGAAAATATGGGGTTAATGAACTGGGGTTATTGGGGTGTCCCTATCTCTTTCCTCTTCTCCTCTCCTGTAGACCCCCAAAGGTTAACGCTCTCACCTTAGGTAAGTGAATGCCGAGCTCTCCATCTGCCTCGGGGCAGGGTGCTGTAACCAGTTTCTTCACTGTATAGGTAGCGCAGGCCTCTTGACTTCAGAGGACTGCTGTCCGTCGTTTACTGCACGAACGGTAAGTTTCGAGTCATTCAAATGTCTTTAAAGTCTTTAGTAATAATGTCTCTTGTTTTGCAGGGTTCCGGCGATGGCGGATGACGGGCTGAAGTGAGTTGAAGATGGAGCCCGTGTGATGAATAGAAGCGCCTGGAAGCACGTAAGTAAGCGCTTGTTGCCTGCTTCACTATGCGCTCTAACTGTCTTTTTATTTTGCAGGTACGAGTTCAGAGCGGCTGCAGGGTGCCGGAATACCCACTGGATTAGATGTGGAAAGGAGTAATGGCACGTGAGTATTAAAGTTCCCCAATGTCTTTAAACGCACCTTGTTTTGTCTTTCAGATGCGGGATGCAGCGCCGAAGGCCTCCGGAGCGTGCGAAGAGTTGGTAAACTTTTGTCTTTCAGATGCCGGAATGCAGTGTGAAGACCTCCGGAGCGCACGAAGAGTAGGTAAGCCTTTGCCTTTCAGATGCCGGAATGCTAACCTGTTCTTTCTTGTCTTTATAGGTGTTGCTGAAGACTGGATTCAGGATGGTAAGCCTTTGCCTTTCAGATGCCGGAAAGCTAACCTGTTCTTTCTTGTCTTTATAGGTGTTGCTGAAGACTGGATTCAGGATGGTAAGCCTTTTTCCTTAGGCCCAGGACCGGATGCAGAAGACACGATGAGCGTTCTGCTGCAGAGGTTGCAGAATAACGCAAAGCAAGATTCATCCACCGGGTGTGGTTTAAATAGCCTCCTGTAGTGCTTTGGTGTCTCCTTCCACAGCCACGCCTAAGTAAGAAAAGAGTTCCTGGTAAGAAAAGAGTTCCTGCCTTCCAGAAGAGTTCCAGTGTTCTGAATCTAGGGAGTGGCTCCAGCCCCACCCAACAGGAAAAGTAGTTCCAAACAGAAGAGGATCAGAGGCTCAACTGGCAGGCAAGTAAGCAGCATGGTCTGCTGAAGGTAAGTCCACCCAAGCATTATGAGCCCGGCGCTTCCAGCGCTGGGACTGGGCATATTTATGAGCCTGGTGCCACTGGCGCCAGGACTGGGTCCAAAAGGTCCCAATTGGGACTGGTTGGCACTCGGAACCTGGGTTATGGATCTGCTTCCAAGGGAGTTGGGAAAACCCTGACCTTTTGGAAGCAGAGATCATGACAGTACCCCCCCTCAAGGCCCCTCCCAAACCGGGCTTCTCCGGGGGTTTTGGCTTGTCAGGAAATGTTCGGTGAAATCTTTTGATTAGGCGAGGAGCGTGGACATATTCAGCAGGTTCCCAGGATCTCTCTTGGGGGCCGTAGCCTTTCCAGTCAATTAGGTAGAATAGTTTAGATTTGGAGATCTTGGAGTCCAGAATGCTTTTGACTTCAAACTCGAGTTCTCCATCCACTAGGATAGGTTTTGGAGATTTGGTTAGTCGGGTTTGAGGTTGCACGGGTTTTAATAGAGAGACGTGGAAGACCGGATGTATCTTCATGTGCGGGGGCAAGTCCAACTTGACCGCTACTGGGTTTACTATGGTAGTGATGGAATAGGGACCAAGGTATCTTGGGTTGAATGTGCGTGGCCCTTTTAGAGATAGATATTTGGTGGATAACCAGACTTGATCCCCTACTTGATAGTGAGGGGCTTCCTTCCGATGTTGATCTGCTACTTTCTTGTATTGTTCTTTAGCCCTTTGAAGGTGAGAAACAGCTTCCTTAAAGGCGTGGGTGATTGTAGAATGCAGGTAGTCTACTGCTGGTGTTTCAAGATCTTGGAGGGGATCCAACTCCGAGGTTCGAGGGTGACTGCCGTACAAAAGGAAAAACGGGGTTTTCCCAGTTCCCGAATGGACAGAGTTATTGTAGGCATACTCGGCTATCCAAAGGATATCTTTCCAAGTTTTTTCAGTTTGTTGCAGCATGCAGCGTAAATACTGTTCCAGAGTTTGATTGGTCCTCTCGGTTTGTCCGTCGGTCTGAGGGTGGTGACTGGTCGATAGTCTCACATCAATTTGAGCCGACCGACAGCAACTTCGCCAAAAATGAGAAATAAATTGACTACCTCGATCCGAAATTAGAACCGAAGGAAAACCGTGCAGTCGGACGATGTTTTCGAGAAATTCTCGGGCCAGAGTTGCTGCTGTTGGCAAGCCTTTGAGCGGAATGAAATGCGCCATCTTGGAGAATAAGTCCACGATTACTAGAATCGTATTGTATCCGGAGCATGGAGGTAGATCGGTGATGAAGTCCATAGAAAGCGTATGCCAAGGGCGAGGTGGGATGTCAATAGGGCGTAAGAGGCCTGCTGGTCTTTCCTTTTGACTCTTGTTTTGGGCGCATACTCCACAGGACATTACAAAGTCTCTGATATCTTTTTTCCAAGACGGCCACCAGAAGTAGCGCTTGATCTTTTCTGAGGTCTTGGCTATACCGGGATGACCTTCCATTAAAGAGTCGTGATAACAAGAGATTACTTTTTTCTGTAAATCTGTGCTGGGTAGGTATAATCGTTCTTGGAAATACAATAAGTTGTCCTTTACTGCAAAGTCCTTTCCCTGCAGATGCCAATTCTGTATGTCTGCTGGAGTTACAAGTTGCCTGGCTTTATCCTTAACTTTCTCTATGGATTCTGTGGCGATTACACCCAGAATTCTTTGTTCGGGAATGATTGGTACAGGTTTAGGGTTGACCAAGTGTTCTTCCACTCCCATCCGAGAAAGGGCATCGGCTTTACCGTTCTTTGTACCAGGTCGATAGGTAATTATGAAGTCAAACTCGGCAAAGAATAATGCCCAACGGAGTTGTCTAGAGGATTGGGCTTTTGCGGTCTTCAAATATTGCAGGTTTCGGTGATCCGTAATCACAGTAACGGTGTGTCGGGCCCCCAGCAGATAATGCCGCCAAGCCTTAAAGGCAGACTTGATAGCCAGAAGTTCCTTGTCAGTAATCGTGTAATTGATTTCAGGAGGCGAGAATTTGCGGGACCAAAATGCCACGGGATGCAACTGATTGGTTACCGGGTCCTTTTGTGATAGAACTGCCCCCATGGCAAGGCTTGAAGCATCAGTTTCCACGATGTAGGGGAGTTCGGGGCGAGGGTGTTTTAAGATTGGTGCAGAGATAAATTTAGTCTTCAAATCCTGGAAAGCTTGTTCCGCCTCGGTAGACCATTCAAAACGTTTGTTTTTCTTTAACAAGGCAGTGATGGGCTGGACTATTCGAGAGAATTCGGGGATAAACCTGCGGTAAAAGTTAGCGAAGCCTAACATGCTTTGCACACCTTTTACGGAGGATGGTGATGGCCATTTGAGAACTGCATCAACCTTCTTTGAATCCATACGCACTCCGCCAGGTGATAATATGAATCCCAAGAATTCAACTTCAGTCACGTTGAAAACACATTTTTCCAACTTAGCGAAAAGTTTGTGTTGACGCAATCTTTCGAGGACCATTTTCACGTGTTTCCGATGTTCAGATTCCGATGAAGAATAAACGAGGATGTCGTCAATTTAAACAACAACACATACATCTATGAGCTCTCTGAGGACATTGTTCATAAAATATTGAAAGGCGGCCGGGGCATTGCAAAGTCCGAAGGGCATGACCTGATATTCAAATAGCCCATACTTGGTGCGGAAGGCCGTCTTCCATTCATCGCCCTCTTTTACTCGTACCAAGTGGTAAGCTCCTCTAAGATCCAGCTTTGTATATATGCATGCTTTTCTGACTTGGTCCAGGAGTTCAGGGATCAAAGGTAACGGATATCTATTCTTAACGGTGATCTGGTTCAGGGAGCGATAATCAATACAAGTTCTAAGGTCTCCTTCCTTTTTTGGAACGAAGAACAAAGCTGAAGAAGCAGGGGACTTGGAAGGACGAATAAACCCATTTGCCAGGTATTGATCCAGGTATTGTCGAAGGTGAAGGTTCTCAGGCTCGGTGAGGGCATAAATTCTACTACAAGGAGGAGTAGATCCAGGTATCAGGTCTATCTGGCAGTCATAAGACCTATGAGGAGGTAGAGAGTTAGCCTGATCCTTCCGGAAAACATCTTGGTATTCTAGGTATTCGGGAGGTAACTGGGGAGTCTCTGAAGAAATTGCGGCCAGTGCAACACCAGGTGGAGGGTGACAAGTAGAGACACATTCTGGAAACTGGACCGTTCTTGCTCGCCAATCGATCAGAGGATTGTGTTTCTCTAACCAAGGTATTCCTAGAATAATCTGAAACTGAGGGGCCTTGATCACATCGAACACGATCTTCTCATGGTGTCCATCTTGACTTACTAGCGTCACCTCTTGAGTGGTATGCGTTACTGGCCCGGAGGCTATCTCAGTACCATCCACCGTAGTAATGACGTCCTTTACAGCCTTGGGACAAAGAGTTAGATTCATCCTCAAAACCATTTCATGATCCACATAATTGCCGATGGCACCGCTGTCGACGTAAGCTTCAATTGCATGTAATCGATCCGGATTATCAGGGCTAATGAGGACCATAGGTATCACGAAATGCGAGGTCACGGAACTGGTTTTCACGCTCGGCAAGAGGACCTCTATTCTTGTCGGGCGAGGTCGTTTCCCTGCTCAGAGTTTGTAACTTTGGTAACTGCAGCTCCTACTGCCTTCTTGGCAGGTTTCACCGGACAGTCTCGAAGAAAGTGCCCTGAGTTTCCGCAATATAGGCATAATTGCAACTGTTTCCTCCTTTCCCGCTCCCTTTGTGTTAGAGGACCTTTCAGACCCCCTATTTGCATGGGTTCCCCAGAGTCTACTCCTTTGGAAGGAGTTGGCGGTTTGGAAAATACTCGAGCATCAAACTTGGAACGATCGGCCTTCCTGTTCTGCAGCCTGTGATCTATTTGAACGACCAAGTCTATATAATCCGAACAGTCTTGTGGGGGATTCACTACTTGGGCTAAAACGTCTTTGAGCTCTCCACGTAGACCTCTATAAAACAGCGTAATCCTTTTGTCCTCAGGCCATTGAGTTTCCACTATTAGTCTATTGAAAGATGCAATATAAGCCAAAAGGTCTTGATTACCCTGTCGCAACGAAAGAAGCTCATTGTCCAAGGCCTGCCCCTGTGAATGTCTTGCGAACAGTTTTTCCATACTAAGCTGAAAGGCTTGAAAATCATGGAGAACCGGATCATCTTGATTAACTAGAGGGATCGACCAGTCTGCCGCATTGCCACTAAGGTACGAAAGTACAAAAGCTACTTTTGCTTGATCAGTTGGAAAGGCTGCTGGCCGGCATAAGAAGTGCAACCGGCACTGATTGATAAATACTGCAAACCTCTTTGGGTCACCAGAAAATCGTTCGGGCGGAGCCAGAGGTACATTCCCAGGTAGGTTGATCTGCACTGGATTCATAGAGGATGTTGAAGGAAGATTTGCCCCTGATGCGGGTAACGGGGTCTGTCCGGCTTGTGACTGTAGCACTTGTCTAGCAAGATTGTCTGTTCTCTCCTTGGAAATAATTAGTTCCCTTCTTAGAGCATTCGTTTCCTGACGAGCTGCATGCACTTCTGCCCTTAGTTCCCCAAGTAACCGGGCTAGGGGGTCAGTATCCGAGGTTTCCATAGCGCCTGGGCGAGAGTTTTGCGGTAGGCTTTGCGTTCTGTAACGCTCACCTGATTCTCGCAGAGGCGCCGGTCTTGACTGGGCGACTACCGTATCTTCAAAGGTGATGTGTAGCACCCGGTTGGCTCTTTGGGCTGGACCTCTGTGCACTGTATGCCTGACGTGTAGAGTAAGATGTCTGCAGATAGAAAATATGGGGTTAATGAACTGGGGTTATTGGGGTGTCCCTATCTCTTTCCTCTTCTCCTCTCCTGTAGACCCCCAAAGGTTAACGCTCTCACCTTAGGTAAGTGAATGCCGAGCTCTCCATCTGCCTCGGGGCAGGGTGCTGTAACCAGTTTCTTCACTGTATAGGTAGCGCAGGCCTCTTGACTTCAGAGGACTGCTGTCCGTCGTTTACTGCACGAACGGTAAGTTTCGAGTCATTCAAATGTCTTTAAAGTCTTTAGTAATAATGTCTCTTGTTTTGCAGGGTTCCGGCGATGGCGGATGACGGGCTGAAGTGAGTTGAAGATGGAGCCCGTGTGATGAATAGAAGCGCCTGGAAGCACGTAAGTAAGCGCTTGTTGCCTGCTTCACTATGCGCTCTAACTGTCTTTTTATTTTGCAGGTACGAGTTCAGAGCGGCTGCAGGGTGCCGGAATACCCACTGGATTAGATGTGGAAAGGAGTAATGGCACGTGAGTATTAAAGTTCCCCAATGTCTTTAAACGCACCTTGTTTTGTCTTTCAGATGCGGGATGCAGCGCCGAAGGCCTCCGGAGCGTGCGAAGAGTTGGTAAACTTTTGTCTTTCAGATGCCGGAATGCAGTGTGAAGACCTCCGGAGCGCACGAAGAGTAGGTAAGCCTTTGCCTTTCAGATGCCGGAATGCTAACCTGTTCTTTCTTGTCTTTATAGGTGTTGCTGAAGACTGGATTCAGGATGGTAAGCCTTTGCCTTTCAGATGCCGGAAAGCTAACCTGTTCTTTCTTGTCTTTATAGGTGTTGCTGAAGACTGGATTCAGGATGGTAAGCCTTTTTCCTTAGGCCCAGGACCGGATGCAGAAGACACGATGAGCGTTCTGCTGCAGAGGTTGCAGAATAACGCAAAGCAAGATTCATCCACCGGGTGTGGTTTAATAGCCTCCTGTAGTGCTTTGGTGTCTCCTTCCACAGCCACGCCTAAGTAAGAAAAGAGTTCCTGGTAAGAAAAGAGTTCCTGCCTTCCAGAAGAGTTCCAGTGTTCTGAATCTAGGGAGTGGCTCCAGCCCCACCCAACAGGAAAAGTAGTTCCAAACAGAAGAGGATCAGAGGCTCAACTGGCAGGCAAGTAAGCAGCATGGTCTGCTGAAGGTAAGTCCACCCAAGCATTATGAGCCCGGCGCTTCCAGCGCTGGGACTGGGCATATTTATGAGCCTGGTGCCACTGGCGCCAGGACTGGGTCCAAAAGGTCCCAATTGGGATTGGTTGGCACTCGGAACCTGGGTTATGGATCTGCTTCCAAGGGAGTTGGGAAAACCCTGACCTTTTGGAAGCAGAGATCATGACAATACTTAAACAAACTTATTAACCTATCTAGAAAGTTCCTCACCCCCAGCAACTGCCTAACTCTAGCTAGAGCCATCATCAGCAGCAAACTCGATTACTGTAACATCATCCTCCAGGAACCTCTGCCAAAAACCTAAATAAACTTCATCTGACCCAGTACAACACCCCCAGAGCAGTTTGGGGCCTCAAACGATCAGATCACATCTCCCTTATCAGACAAGAAGCTCATTGGGTTCCTATTAAGGCCTGTATTGAGTTCAGAATACTATCTATCACTCACTGATGCCTCCACGACACCGCCCCCCCATACTTCACCCACTGCATCACCAAAAAATCCAACCCACGCAGCCTTCTGTCCTCCTCCTCCACTTCACTTACCACCCCTAGATTCTCCAGAAAAAGAGCACAGAATAAAGCTTTACTGCATCACTCCCACACTGTGGAATGCCCTCCCACATTCCATCAAAGATGACCCCTCATACCTGAACTTTCGCAAACAAATCAAAACTCTTTTCAAAAAATATGCTTGATTCTGTGTACGGTAGCCATCACTACCATGGCATGTGAACCTCGTCTGTATACCGTAACCACGCCATGTGTAGTACGTCTGTATATGTAACCTCCAGCCCCATGATACCTCCGGGTCTTGGGCGCTAACAACAAATAAAATTAATAAATATCATCCTTGATAGTGTAGGGCCAGTTCAGGAATTCCCTGAGGGGGAAGGGTGTGGGTCAGGAACGGACTCCTTGTGGAAATTCCCGAAGGTACATATTGGAGAATAACCCCAGACTCCTGCGGACTAGCACGCAGGCAATCACTGGACATGAGGACCGGAGTCATAGAAAGAAGCTACCCAGGAGAGGTGAAGAGAGTCCTATTCAACTTAGGGAATAATACATACCGGATCAGACCTGGTCAAAAGCTCACCCAGCTACAATGTGAAAGAATCCTGGTCCCGGAGGTGGAAGAAGTTGAGGAGCTAGGCTACATAGCAAGATCCAAAGACGGATGGGAAAAGAAGTCGGCCATGCCACAAAAGGACCACGACCCGCTATTGTGGCTGGATACGCTGACATCCAACTTGGCTAAACATCAACGGGAAGACCTTGAAACAAACCAGAATATCGAACTCTAGGGTCTAGAAGCAAGGACCACCATAGAGAAAGTAGAAGCAATCGAGACCCTTTGGGAAACCCCTACCTAAGACTGTGAGGCAGCTGGCCCTTCCAAAACTTGTTGGGTTTATCAAACCCCCTACTACAGGAGACTACCACAGGAGAGAGACAGCCTCAACAGGGGTAGCCAGGGCCCACCTCATTGGGGTCAGCAGCAGCCCACAAAACCTTGCTAGAGCAGACCAGATCAATAGCAAGATCAGCATAAAAGAGACAAACCTGTTTAAGGAAGAGAGCGGTTTAAGCATTACCAACACCCATCTGTGATCTGTTAAAGGCTCTAATGGAGGGCTAAATGGCCATATCGCTGCAACACCAAGAGAATGTGACCATCCTGAGAGGTACCCTATCAGAGAGACCAGACCAGCCAGGGATAATGCCCATGGTTCACCAGCAATGACATGATATGATAAATGGCATTTATAACGCGCCTATACACAAGTGTTTCAAGGCGCGATCAATGGAGTAAAGGTGAAGTACGATAAGGGGCACAAAGAAAAGAAGATACTATTACCCATAGAGTAATGAACACAAAGCTGCCTAGAAAGGAGATGAAGGCCAGGTGTGACCTATCGGCCAAACACACCAAACCATGCTCAAGTCAGTGGATCAGAGAGTATGCATGTGGGGAACCCCTGCATATTGTCAAATGTTGTCCTGAGAAACCCAAGAAAGAGCTAATAGAGCCAGTGCTCATAACTCCAGGGAAAATGGCACCAATGGTAAAGATCCTGGTGGAAAGGGGAGAATAACCACACAACTCTGAGCTCTGGGGCACACTTTTTCCAGCTGGAAAAAGGGTACACACATTACAAAATCCTTCAAATGGCATGGGAGTGGGGACCACTAAGCTAGAGAATTCATAGAAGGTAGGAGCTTGGAAGAAAGGGTGGAGGTATGCCATGACTCTATTAAGGCGGAGCGAGGGTTACCCATCTCAACCTGGGGCAGGAGGCTCACTTACACAAACGTACACAAATGGCAAAACCAGCCTTGTCGCATGATTTGGGGAGACCGCAGTCCTCAAAGAAAAAAGCACTGCGCCTTGGATAGTATAAATGGTGCCACATAATGCCTTCCGCTACACCTTCTGCCCTTTGTTCTCATTTTTCCATGTCAGATCTGCAACTTTCAGGATACCCCTGGGAGCAACAAAGAAAACTTGGATCAGAATCAAATGAAGAGGAAAATAGATATCCCACAACTAAGATATAGAACTTCGGAAAAGTACAGAACTCACCACAACAGCAGGAAAACAAGCAAACCTGAGAAACAGCAGGGAAACCCTCAGAGACGGTTAACAAAACGGTGCTTGAAAGGGGGTTTTAAGGGGTTTGAAAGCCTTTCATCTCTTTAATCCAACTCCTGGGGAAAAGGCAAGCACTGATTAGTGGCGGGAGTTAGTTGAGCGCTGCAGCCAATGGAAGGAGGAGGGCAACACACAACCACCAGCACCACAGTATAAAAGAAGACAGAAGGAAAGGCAGAGTGTGGGTTGTTAGGGTGAGGTTAGAGGAGGGAACAGTGGGGCGAGAGTCCTGGTGGAGGACAGACCCAGGAGAAGAGTGCAGGAAAGTTGGTGGCAGAATCTGAGCAGAGTTAAGCTGAGGCATTTTGGTACCAGTTGTGTGCAGTCAGGCCTCCAGATAAGGGTTACAAGGACTTTTTTACACACCGTTTGAGAGCAGAGGACAGTGCAAAGGGCCAGTAACTTGATAGAAAACAGAACACCTCAGAGCACTGAGTCAGAAAGAAAGAAGCACAATGCGAGATAAGGAATGCTCTCTTTCTGTTCAACGTGTAATTATCTGTGTATGTATATAGTCATGAAGAGAAGCATGCATGCATATTTATTGATTTGTTCCCCATTTTAGGCTATCAGTAGTTAAGATGGAAAACATAGGTACAATTCGGAAGGGAAAGTATCTTTTATAATAAATAAATGTGCTTTTGACAGTGAATGTATACTTGCATTGCACACACATATTTTTCAGAGTTTCAGTGTAGTGCACATTTATCATCAAGATGCATCTATATGGTGTGTTTATACATATAAATGACAAATCATTTTACTCTTACAATTTTATTTTCACTCTAATCATAAAAACAGTGTGTAAAATACTTCCACCTCATCTGGGCAAGGATGAGTTTGCAATGTTGAATTTAAACATTCATTCAACCTTAACTTGGAGTCAAAGTGGTAAATCTTTCAAATCTTCAAAACTACAATTCAAACATTTACAACCTGACTCTCCAGCCAGTGAAAGTGCAGTTACAAAACAAAGACAAATGGTTTACATTTGCAACTGAAACAGAAACACTGCCAAACATATCACTGTAGTGGTAATCCAGATACGCACTTTATGTAGAGTTTCATGTACATTTTATCCAACTTCCAAGTACTGTGTTGTAATGTATCTTAGTGAGGTTGGCATCTATGACATCACTGATGGTGGAATGTGGTGGTGTCAGTGAGTGTGGAGTGCTATGGTGTTATGTTCTGAACATAGTGTTCAGAGAGTTACAGTTGGAGATGTATGCTGGCATGAAGGGACGTGCCGGTATCTTCATGACATTCTTACCAATAAACCTACAAATAACTCACCTGCTGGTCCGGGTGTTGACTTCTGGTACCAAGTTATTTCACTGGCGACGAGGATGGGATCCTGTCGTGGAGGGGACAGTGCTGAGTCAGAACATTGCCCTGCGTTGAGTTCACGTCCCAGGATTAAGATGAAGGTGTCAGCGGATGTTAGCCCAGGTTGTTTGAACTGGGTGTTGGTTGTGTCTTCAGCACACCGGGAGGTGCTGAAGGGAGTTGAGCGGCACACAGGTCAGTGTGCGGAAGAGGAGGGTGCATTTGGCGAGGTGCACCAGTAGTGAGAGCCCAAGCAGGCCGGGTGGTGCTGTGGGCTGGCAGTCTATGAGCCCTGCAGCTGGAGAAGGACAGCGCACATGTCGGTGTGCTGAACCAGGGTGCTGCGGAAGAACTTTTCTGCACTGAGCCTGTTTAGTTGGGGGCGTGGAGGATTGCGTCTTTCAGGCAGTGCACGGGCCAGGAGTGGAGAGACTGGTCCGTTGGCCGTGTCTTCGGCCGGCTGATGGGTAGTACCCGGGGAAGAGGAGGCACACGGCAGGTGTCCATGTTGTGTGTGTGCAGAGCTGGAGGGCGCCGGCGCAGAGGTCGCGCAGCGCCATAGACTTCAACCAAACTGCCGTTGGGCGTGTTGCCGCAGCGAGGTGAGCTCCGTGGAACGGATTGTGAAATGATGACGTGGTCATGACATCATCGGCCGCTCCGGCCTGTGCGTCGGGAAACTCAGGAGGGCTCGGAGTACGATGCGCAGGTCTTAGTTGCGTAGCAACGTTGGTGGCGTTAAGTGGATACACCGATATACGCTCTCTGGGAGTTGCTCTCTAGGGAGTAACTGTAAATCATCAGGGATGGAACTGGTGCCAGGAGAGACGTGTTTACGTGGCCTTGGAGGATCGGGGAGCAGAGACATAGTTCTTCGCCTGAGCCTGTGCCTCGTAACAAGGAGAGCATCGGGTATCAGGACAGCGTGTTGTGTCACATTGACGGGCATACGTTTGTGCCGGGACACTCATTGGTGCTGCGTGGTCCAGTTCGGAGCCATGGAGGAGTGGAGATTTGGTTTCTGTGGGCAGCACTGTTTGAAGAGGACTACTAGCTTCTGCGTGGAACATTAAGAAGAAGCAGTCGTGTTAAGGCCGGTTTGTATGGTGTCTCGTGTTTGTGTTGTGGCCTGTTGTATTTACACTGTCTGTTTTACGGGGCGGTATGGATGTGTATGTTTGTGTCGTGGCCCAGTGTTTAAGCAGATGTTTTCCATTCTAATTGTATTTTCTTGAGTAACCGGTTCTTTTCTTGCAGGTGTGTTGATTGTGGGCATTTGGACTCATGGGTTGCGGGTTCTATTGTATTCAGTTGTATTTGAGACTCTAAAAAATGCGTACCTGTATTTGCTAACATGATTTTTCCTTGCAGGAAGGGCCTGATGATCGGTCGACCTGGACTCACGGTGTACTCGGTCGACCTGGACTCACGGGTGTGTACACTGGGACTCACGAGGGGGCACTCGTGGGTTTTGCACAATGCTGAGGATGCATTTGTTTGTGAGATCTAACATTTCCTCAGGACATTTGAGACTTTCGTCGTTCAGTGAACAGAGTGAAATGATTTTGTCTGCGTCTTCTATGTTGAAGGAGTGAGCGTGGGTGTGTAGAGTTAGAGCTTCTCTGGAAAGACATTTTGGGGCAAGGTGTTTCCATTTTCAGATGTGTTGCGCAAAGAGTCTATTCCGCATTGGGTGCAGCGTAATGGGAGTCCTGTTGAATAGGATACTTCAGTACCTTGGTGTTTTGTGCAGTGTTGTGGTAGCCTAGCTGGGGGTCCCTGGTGTGTGGACTGTTGTGTTGCAGTTAGCTGGACAGTACTGCTACTTTGGCTAGGGGCCCTAGGGTGTCATGTAGGAGTGCTGCAGTGTCACTGCAGTGCAGTTTTAACAGAGACTTGGGGTCCTGTGGGTGTGGTGATGTGCTGCGGGGGTGCAGTCGGCTTGGACTAGGGATCCTAGGTATCGTTTAGGTGTACTGCCGTGTGGCAGTTGGCAGAGAACTTGGGTCTCTTGGTGTTGCGTTGGTGTACTGCTGTGTGGCAGTTGGCAGAGACCTGGGGTCTCATGGTGTTGCGTTGGTGTATTGCTGTGTGGCAGTTGGCAGGGACCTGGGGTCTCGTGGTGTTGTGGTGTGGTTCACAGTTGTGTTTGGCGCTGTTGAAGTTCACTATAGTTCTGATGGCGTTCATGCAGTGGCTGTGCTCTATATGAGTGCTGTGGTGGACTGATGTTTAGTGCGATGTGCTTGTTGTTGCTCTTTGTTGAGCTGGGATTGTGCCCGGGGGTGGCAGCCCTGGTGCCCTAGGGTGCAGACTAGGGCGGAAGGCTGTTGGTGCATGGATGTTTTGGAGTGTAAGTGTATGTATTTTGAGGAACGCTGGAGCGTGGCAGGCTCTAGGTTTCAAGAGCCAGCTTGAAACAACTGGAGAGCATAGTTTGTTATTTTGTTCCTCGGTTGTCTTTCCAGTTCAGGTTTTAGGGGAGGTGTTCGCCCTTATTATACTTCGGTGGGTTGCTTATTTGTTGTGTTTTTGTGGGGACGGAGTGGAGTTGAAGGTATTCTTCAGTGTAGTTAGTCTTGAAGGTATTCTTCAGTGTAGTTAGCCTAATGTATGCATTTTCTGGCACGGCATGGTGCAGCTTGTTATCCTGGTAGGCACATTTTCGTTTTGGGTGCATTCTTGGGGTGCCATGATATGATATGATATTTTATTTGTATCATGTTCGAACACAAGTGTTTCAGAGCGCGACTAGGCAAGGGAGGGGAACAGGGGAGAACACAACACAACAACGATCTTACTAGGCCCAGTGACATTGAGGACGTGCAAGTGCATGGGAAAGGGAAAAAGGGAAAAAGTGCATGGAAGGGGGAGAGTGGAAGGTGCAGAACAGAGGAGAGCAGAATAAATAATAAATAGAACATTGAGGCAATAAACAGTGGTAGTGCAGCCGGCAAGTGGCAAGTGCTGTGTTTAAGGCAGCAGACTGGGTAGTCTGATAAGTGCAGAAAAAGAAGAAATAAAATGGGCAGGGGGCTGTATGGGTACAGATACAGTCCCCAGTGCAAGGGGTGGCCGGGAGGCAGTGCAGGAGGGTGGCAGGGTGAGCAGGTACCTGGGCCCAGGGGACAGAGGGTGGCCAGGTGCACAGTGCCAAGAGAGCAGATCAGCAAGGGAGAGGGGGAGCGAAGGCAGAAGCAAAGAGGAAGGTCTTGAGGTGCTTCCGGAACCGGAGATGGTTTTCCTCAAGTTTTAGAGTGGCAGGGAGGCTGTTCCAGAGGGAGGCCCCAGCCGAAGACAGAGGTCTACCCCCAGCCGTTTCTTTGACAAACGATTGACCCGGAAGGGAGTTAGAGGTAGAGGAGCGAAGGGCTTGAGTGGGGAGGTATTTGCAGAGGGATAGCTGAAGGTATTTTGGACCCAGGCCCCAGAAAGCCTTGTGGACGATGCAGAGGGTTTTGAATTTAATCCTTGCATCCACTGGGAGCCAATAGAGTGATTTCAGAGCTGGAGAGATACGATCCCAGGGCTTGAGGCCAAGTACAAGTCTTGCAGTCCTGTTCTGGTTAAGTTGTAGAGGGCGGAGAGTAGAGGCCGGTAGATTTAGAAAGAGTCTCTTACAATAGTCCAACTTAGAGAGAACCAGGGCTTGGCAGACAGTGAGCTTCCGAGGGAAGGAGAGGAAAGGCAGAGTACCTCTGAGGAGGTGCACTAGGAAGTTAGACTTTTTAGAGACCGCAGAGATATGGGCAGAGAAGGAAAGTGTGGAGACGAAGATGACCCCAAGGTTCTTAGCCTCACAGGTAGGGGTAGGAGGAGGGTCAAGGGAGGCCGGCCAGAGAGTGAGGGAAAAGGATGTAGATGGTGTGCCGATGAGGAGGATCTCAGTCTTGCTGGCATTCAGACCATGTAGGTTATGGTTGCACCACAGTTTTAGTGTTATTCGGGGCACGGTTTCCTTTAGTGTTGGTTTCAGGTTGGTATCAGGTCATTTAGTGGAATGGAGTTTTGGGGTTGTGAGCAAGCACCAGGTGGACAGATTTGTGGCGTCCATTTGGGGCCCGGTGTGTTCGTGCATTTACGTTTTTCGCGCCTTGAAACACTTGTGTATAGGCGCGTTACAAATGCCATATCATATCATATCATACATGCTGGCCACACGTATATGTGAGGGTATTGTTCTGAGTGGGAATATTATTTTTGGGAGATAGATCATTCTTTTCAGAAATGTAAGGAGGGAGATGTATTGTAATGCATCTTAGTGAGGGTGCCATCTGTGACATCACTGATGGTGGAATGTGGTGATGTCAGTGAGTGTGGAGTGCTATGGTGTTATGTTCTGAACATAGTGTTCTGAGAGTTACAGTTGGAGATGTAAGCTGGCATGAAGGGACCTGCCGGTGTCTTCCTGACATACTTAACAATAAACCTACAAATAACTGAACTGCTGGTCCGGGTGTTGACTTCTGGTACCAGGTTATTTCACACTGCATTCATTATTGCCTTTAATGGATAGTCAGTTTACCAACCTCTGAAGGATGTAAGGTTTATGCGTTACAGCCAACATTTGATCATGACATTAGATATAGATTTTAGATTTCCACAATGACCTCTGCACTTTTATCACAAGGGCATACCATACAGTGGCACTAGGTCTGCAAATTGAGGACATTTACATTATTCATAAAGGAAACAATTTTGATGTCAGACCTTAAAACACATATTTAAAGCCATTTTTGCTTTACCATGTAATTGACCAGATTTATTTGGGTCTTAACAATTGAAATATATACAGGTGCAGACCTCTGTAAAAGAATAATGAAAGACATATTGAGTTACCCATCCTCCTGTAATAACATTCCCTACTGTAACATGGTTTAGGAAGAAAACACAGCTGCAGAGCGGATAGGAATTGGTACCCAAATCATTTGTAGTTATTACAGTTTACTAAAATCCTACTATGTGGAAAGTTTCTGATTCCAGAAACAGAGTTAGCCTAGGTATTTGGGCAAGTTGCTATCAATGCTTTATTAGTTACATCTGTGAGGAGTTTGCACTGCAAATGCAGTCAGCTGCTCCTGTTCTATGTGGGTGGTGCTCCCACTGCTTTGGTTATGCTGTTTCTATTATATGTGAGAGGAGCTTGGATAGCCGAGGCCGACGCTAAGCATGTTCTTTGTGATGAGAAATTGGTCTGCTGATGCCCATCATTTGCCTCTTCAGTGTGGGGGGTGCTTACCCTGCTCCATTCCATGCAGTTTGCTCTCTATCTGAGGGGAACTACTACTGTTGTGATCCAGGACTTATCTGTTCTATATGTGGTAATCTTTTACTGTTGAGACCCATGACACATCTGCTCTATGTGAGGAAAGCATGATGTGCTGAGGGTCATGGCATACATTTGCCATAGTGGGAGGGGAGTGTGCGCTCCTGAAACCTATATTACACCTGTTCTATGTGAGGGAGCTTCTATTGTGGAGACCCATTCCTTATGTTTTCTACTTGTGGGAACATTCTACCCTTGCTTTACCTGGCACTCATCCACACCAACTGTTCTACATGAGGAAAGCTTGGATTGCTTTTGTCCTGATACGCCTTTTCGGTTCTGAGTGAGGGAAGGCTGCATGGCTCATACTCAAGCTTACTTGTTATATGTGAGCAAAGTGGTAAAAAAGCTTATGTTGATTTTGTGTCTACTACTTTGCATGCAAGGGAAGCTCAGAGTGTTAGGGTTCATTGTTTCCATCTACAGGAGGGTGTTTGTGCTACTGTGCATTGTGCTTTATCAGATAATTGTGAGAAACCTACTTTTCAATTATAACGAGGAAGACTGCAGCATGATAATGATTTAAAATACAATTTTAACTTTTTCCCTGCATTGACTGAATATGACATACTTTTTACTCTCTTGCAAAGGAAAACACGTCTTTCTACTCCCTTGAAATAGCATTTACTCTCAACGGTAAAAATAGGGAGTAAAACATTCCCACCTCAAAAACTTATCTGGAGCACTGTGTGTAGGTGTGTAGTGTAGTGTATTGTAGGGGAAAGGGGTGGGGGTGTAGAAGGTGAGTGAGAGAGAAAGAAAGATAGAGATAGCATGGGAGATTGGAGTAGGACTGAAAGTAGTAGTTATGATGCAGGGGGTGTTAGAGATAGTAGAGAGGGGTGTAGGAGTGGGGTTCAAGGAGAAGTGTGCAGGCAAGAAATAGGAATGCAGTGTGAGAATAGGGAGAGGATATTGGGAGAGTGAGCAGGGCACCATAACCTGGGGAAAAGAGCGGTAGGAGTGCAGAGAGAAGGGAGTAGTAGTAGGAGAGGGGAGAGTGGTAGGACAAACAGTTGTAACATCGGAGGGTGAAGGCAGGGGGTAGAAGGAGAGAGTGACATTGGAGAGACAGAGGAGAGGGATGCATGCGGGAGAGAAGGTGGGTGGAGTTGGACAGAGAAGAGTAGGGGGAGGGGGACAGTAGTAATTCTCTGACTCTTTCGAGTGAGGCATAAGGGTATACCAGCACATCCATACACCACCCAATAGAACTAATATCCTTGATGGTGTAGGGCCAGTTTAGGAATTCCCTGAGGGAGCCTAGTTAGACAAGGCATTAAAATCTTCCAATCATAAAAGTAGCTGAAAGGAGACCTTAGACAGTAGAGGTTACCGATTGGCAGAGACTAACCTAGGGCAGGAAAGCCTGGGTTAGAGAGGAGGTACCAGTAAAAGACGAGAGAGAGAGGGACAGCCTTAGCAAACCTTCCCATGCCATTCCAGCCGGATGCTCATAATTGAACAGGCCTACTTGTCTAACAATTGAACCAACTGTCATATTTTTTTTGTTTTTTGTTTTTATTGTGTTCTGGTTAAAAACAAACCTTTCCCAATATCAGTTCATATAAATAACACATTTTTGTTCACAGCCAATATAAAAATATGCCTGGATAGATCAAAAACATATTACATTTCATTAAGATCTGCCTTATGAATCAACCCGCTGATAATAGCCTAGAATCCTAAAATCATACATACATTAAAACTGGAACCTGCCAAGCATTCAGTTAAGCACTGCACAAAATACTAAGGTCCAAGTCATACCTTTTGTGCATAACACGTCCATCCTTTATAGGGGTCTGTTACTCCCGTTACTTAACAGCACTCAGCTAATGGGAGCCCTCGAGCAGGCCCAGATACCGTAAGAATTTAAATGTGAGCAGATCATTGGGGTAGAGGAACCCAGGACAATCCTACACCAAAGTGCTTCTTCATCATACAGTCTCAATTCTCTCATTTTTTCAAACAACAACTGCCTCACACTCCTTAGAATAGTATAATGGCCTAATGGCTTCTGTCTCTAAGAGATTCAACAGAAGCTGGAAGTTGGAAAAATCTAGAATCCGGAGTATGATAGGACTCCTCATCCCATATATTTAGGATTTCTCGGGTTAAAATTGGCTTCATCCTCAATTGCAGGAAGCCCTGAGGCCAATTCATATTAGGGAAGCATTTTAAATAGGGAGGCAAGGAACCCCATTTTCTGTGTTCTAAACGCAGATCCTGATATTACCTGTATTTCCCAATTGATTCCCACACTACAACCCAATCAGCCTACCACAGGTTTGGTTTAACTTTTTTGGGACGCTGAACTAGTGCATCCTTATTACATTCAATATTCTTTAAGACCTCCTTGCATTTTCAGCACCAGGAACTAAAAGATTAGTCCTTCCTACAATTATGAAGAATACTTAAATCCACAAATAAAGAATCCTTAGGAGGAGCTTTATTTTTTTTTTAAAAGAACGAGGGTGCTCCATGTAAGTCTTGCTTTCAACAAAATCAAGCCTAATTCTAATCTAATTGCTCCTCTTAGCACACATTGGGGATACCCACATATATGAAATATTCCACTATGTCCAACTTTGACTTCCCCAAGTGCCAATTAAACTGTATTCGATTTTTGAGCGACTTAACCTCTGAAGTTTTGTTTTGTTTATATTAATGTTAAGGTCATTAAAGTTCTCATACAACTCAAGAACTACCAGGGGTCTCTAAATGCCATTTGCTGACACAGTTCCCTGCACCTTGAGTGATTGCAGACACTTTCTATCACTTGAGCCAGTCTCCAAGTCTCTCACAAATTTCCTTCTACCGGATAGAATTAGCTGATGTGAAGATCAAATTATTACAAAAGCAGACCACTGTCCAGAATCAATTCTGTGTATATATAAGACATGTTTCTACCTCTGCCTATTTTTAAGAACAAAGCAAAACATTGGTCATTTTGGTTCAGGCAGTGTCATAGGATTTTATGGCCCACCGTATGATCCTGAGTTAATTTCCCTGGAGCAAGCCATCCACCTCCTGAAGTTGTTGAGGAATGTCATTTGACTGACCAAGCCGTGTTGCTCGCTTCATTCATAAATGCAACCTTTACAGTCCCCAATGCTTTTATATTTCCACAAAACCGTGCCACGATACATTTTCTTTGCAATCAACCTCCTGCCAAAAGATGTATATTTTGTATATCTCTCTATGTTTCTTCATACAAAGCTGATTCTTAGCCTTGTAAAGAAGAAAAAGAAACACCAGCAGGTCTCACTTCAGTTTTGACGCTGATGCTTTCCATCCCAGATTAGACTTTTTCCATTTAACAAAAGATTGCAGGATAATTTCTGGTAACTGGAAACATTGATTTGTTTTGTCCTTGCCAGTTACCTTAGACAAATATTCTTGTTGTAAATGTGCTGCAAACATCTCAAATTTCCTTGCACGTGCCTTTTTCAGATGCTGTGCACAGGCTGCATCTCGCATGTTGATTTTGAAATGTACAATTTTGCTTTGCATACTTTTGTTTTGCATAGAATTCCCTACACCTGATAGCTGCAATCCAATGCAATAGTTTGAGCTTATCAGTGGTGCATCAGCACCACCTAATTTCCAAAACCAAAAAAGGCATAAAAACAATGTCCTACGGTACCTGCCCGCCCAGTTCTCAAGCGTTATGATTACAAATGAGCAGCAAAGTGATGCTGATAATATGATTCAGTAGTTAAAGTTGAAGAGCCCTACTGCCTACGCTAGCCAGACAAGTGACATCCCTATTTTGAGATTCCTCATACTATGACAATGAATCAGTGAAAACAAATAATTCCAACAGCTATACGTGTAAGGTATAGGTGAGTTTCTCACATATGAGCATTTCACAAAATAAAGAAAGATGTGGGTGTACTTGCAGTACTTCCTGGGATCACCTATATGAAGGGATATAAATGCTAGCTACCACTCGTGATCAGTATGTTTTTTATGGGGGGGATTGCTTTCCAAAGCAATTCCCAGCAGGCAAAGCTCTGGTAGCACACACTTTCAATTAGATGCTTTTCCGGGCCTGTCGGTGGAACCGTACGCAATTCCCATCCAGTTAGGAAGGAGCAGGGCCATTAGAAAGTGTATTGTTAATCAATAATCTATGTATGGTGCAATGTGAAGATAAGCAATCAGGTTATAAGTTTCTGATACTTTGAAGAACCAGCTCAACCTACTTATTGTAGTTTTATGGTGAGCGATATTCTAATCAGGATGCAGAAATGTCATTCACTAGAAACGAAGGCCATATTACAGAAGCTTTACAAAAGTGTAGTGCAACTTTGCACAGCACCTGTACCCGGACATTAATGATCATGAATATGAAATATAAATATGTATTTTTTTCAAAGCAGTTTTTTAACAGGGCAATTTTACGCTGGTTCAAATGCCATGCAAAATCGTATAGAACAAGAGAAAAGTTGGGTAAAACAGTCTTAGGTAGTTTTCAAAGAGATCACATCTGGCTGTTTCTCAGCAGTTAAAAAACAATCTTATACTCGAAGGACAAATGGAAATTGGAAGATGGAAAAAACACAGAAAAATGTGAGGCAGGAGCAAAAAGCATGGAGGTGGATTGAGGTAGCTAGGGGCTGTGACTAGGGGGTCATTCAGGAAATTGAACATGCAAGTGGAGTGTGTGCAGAACTTGAAGCACGTACACACAACATGTAGTTCAACAAATCTTTAGATAGTGTCAGGCTAATTAGAATGTGGGTTGCACAAATGACTAAGAAATCTATGGAGAACTTAAGAGGTACTTCTATATAAAACAGTGTCGGAATGCGCTAACGAAAAACGTGGTTCACAGGTTCTGATTCTCCCAATATCCCAACTCAAAGTCATGCCTAATCATTATAAGTCCTTGCCCCTCCTGGGACACAATAAGCCACAGGGGAAATGCTCAAATGATGTGGCAAACAAAGTCTTCTAACCTACTCTTAAATTAATTTCATAGTCTCCTGGGTACCCTATGCTGTAACACAAAATGTTCAAAAATGTAAAGAGTTTAAAAATCATATCTTACAAACGTCCAGCCTGATTCTAATCAAAACACAAAGAACTGTTCTTGGGAAGGCCCGTTCCGGGGGTATTCACAGTCTGGAAATTCCTTAAGCATCTTTCCTTGCACCACATGTTGTAAGACCCCTCTGAGGTATTAAGTTCCACTGCTTTCTATTCTTAGGTCTCCCTGTGGCCTTTCAATATTCAATGATCAGCTTCTACCTGCTTCAGGGTTCACAGGAGGTGCCTCCAATTTTCACATCCAGTCTCTCCTAACCTTACATTTGTCAGAAGTCACACAATGTGCTCCCTGGACCGCAGTTTCTCAGAAATTACAACCGGTCCTTCTTTGACCCTGGTTTTCAGGATTCATGACAGGTGCTATTTGCCCTTCTGCTTAGCTGTTCTTCTCCATGACAGCTCGCCACCCCTCCATCCCACAGCGGTATCACGTGATATTATCGTTATAAAAAAAAACATTTTTAGGGGAAACTATATTTTCTTTGACCCACTATCGGTCACTTTCTCCTCCTTTTCTAGGACAGAAGTTTGCTTACATAATTCTACTAACTATACAAGTCCCAAAATATGTTGAAAATGGTGTCTAGTGGGTGAGAACAAATATTGTATGCTCAATAATGTTATTTCAATGTTAAAATCAAATACAACCGGGCCTTACTAGGCTTGTACTGACTTCCTCCAGTCAATAATTCTCTCTGACTTCCTCTCTCCAGCAGTCTCCCATTATAGCAAAGGAGCATCAGCAGGTAAGGTTTGCTTTCTCTCAGTCAAAGACACTGAATTAACCTCCCCAGCCCCTTTAATGCCCATGAGGCTTTGGGATATTTTGGAAGGCTGACTCTTATTGATTACTTGCTGGGGTACCCAGCATTGCCCATGTCCTGACCGAGTGGTGTCTCATGTGCCCTGGAGGATGTTGCTCTTGTCCTCTGCTCGGCAAGTTGTGCTGCTGTTTGTTGTTGTGTTTCAGAAGCTCTTGGTATTGATTTTCGCTTTGCATCAGATGGAGCTTTTCCAAGTGATGTTCGTTTTTTGTGTGTCATGTTTAAGTCACTCGTTGGATTCAGCTCATTTGATCAAATAACCAAGAAAGATTGATTAACTGTGCTCTCTTTTTGTGAATGAACTTAAGTAAACTGTAATCTTACCATTTCCCATATTTGGAGTGGTGTGATAAAAAATAATTAAAACATTTTTTAATTCCCTTTAAAAATGCTTTAATAAACACTTTCAAACAGTATACAGTAGTAATACATTTCACAGGAATAACCAACAAACAGAACATTTTGCTTCAGACACTTTTTCAAATGTTGCCTCCTTCTAGTACCTACTGTAGTGAATCGGGGTGAGGATCAGTCAATGAGGGTGTCTACAGAGTGAATTTTTTGCATCCAAGCAGACTACGATCTTGCCCCAGACAAAAGAGGAATCCATGCAAAATTTGGTAGCAGTGGGTTCAATGGTGTGGATTTGTATAGTCAGACAAACATACACACATCTATCCACATTTTTTTGCATATAGGATTTTTGCATCCAAACAGAATACAATCTTGCCAGAGACAAAAGAGGAATCCATGCAAAATTTGGTAGCAGTGGGTTTCAACGGTGTGGATTTGTATAGTCGGACAAACATACAGAAACCTATCCACATTTTTTTTGCATATAACATTTTTGCATCCAAACAGACTACCATCTTGCCCCAGACAAAAGAGGAATCCATGCAAAATTTGGTAGACGTGGCTTTAACAGTGTGGATTTCTATAGCCAGACGAACACACACATACATACATTCAGCTTTATATATAAAGATTCCACAACTGCTCTTGTTCACGCCCCGGATTGTTTGTGCCTTAAAGGGGTCTTAATTCCCCATATTATGTGACTATCACTTAAGGCCAGTGATTGGTTTATGGGGTAACTGCTTTGATTAGGTTTTAGGGTTTAATAGGTGTCTCTGGCATGAGGTGCCATCTTGGAATTCCTTTGGAATGTCTCTGCAGCGCTCTGTGGTCTTTTCTGCCAGATGCTGCCTCACCATGGGAATTGTATGCAGCAATTTCTCAGTTAGTAAATCCTGGGTGCGCCTCAGCAGCGCTAGAATCATTGCAAGCAGAGGATGCTTTCAATAACTATTTTATAAATAAAATAGAACTAATACAGGGAAAGATTATGGAAATTAAACCATTATATCCTCATGAGGATCTGGAGGTAACTGAGGAGACTAGCCCAGAATGTATAGCCCAGGATGTAGATAACAGGGTGGACCAGAAGTCATTTATGTTCACTGAAGTATCAGAGGAAAGGGTTTGTTCCTTGCTTTCTGCTTTGATGGCAACCAATGACCCGCTTTTTGTTATTCCATCCTCAGTAGCCAAGCGAATAGCCTCGGATATCACCCCATTTATTACAAAATTTGTCAAAAAATCTCTTGCATCAGGTGTAGTACCAACGATCCTGAAGAAATCTGTGGTTACGCCGTTGTTAAAAATAAAAAAAAAAATTAGATCCTAAGAACTTCCAGAACTACAGACCAGTAGCAGACCTGTCATGGCCATCCAAAATCTTGGAAAAAATTGTCAAGGCCCAGCTGCAGGAACATGTGGATCGAGAGAAACTGTTGGATCCGTTGCAATCTGGTTTCCGACCAAGTTTTGGGACGGAGACAGCATTGCTGACAGTATGGTATGATCTGTTGCAAATGGCGGATAAGGAGGGCTTGTCCCTATTGGTTATGTTGGACCTGTCTGCCGCCTTTGATACAGTGGATCATGGGACTCTACTGAAACGTTTGAGAGAAGTAGGTGGGGTGGAGGAGTTAGCCCTTTGATGGTTTGAATTGTTTCTCTTTAAAAGAGAACAAAGAGTCAGACTTGGAGATTTTCTGTCAGACTCAGTACTATAAAACTGTGGAGTCCCGCAGGGCTCCTCCCTTTACCCGCTGCTCTTTAATTTATATGTTAAATTACTCATGGACATCCTTAGGAAGCATGGCATACATTTCCATTTGTATGCAGATGACACTCAGGTGTTCATGAGGATACATAATTTAGAGGAGACGTATCAGAAAGTGAACGGTGCCTGCAGAAAATACAAACTTGGATGTGCGGTAATCAGTTATTGCTGAATGCCAGCAAAACAGAAGTGGCTCTATTTGCTTCCAAATACCATCTGCAGAGGGAGCAATTACACTCCCCATGCCTCCTGGGGACACAGCTGAATTTTTCTAAGAAAATTAAGAACTTGGGCTGTGTCTGGGAGGATAACTTGGGAAGTGGGGCTCAGGTTAGCGTGAAGGTACAGGCAGCATTTTACTCACTACGCCTGTTGAAACATATCCTACCATTCATTGCGAATGATGATAGAGCAGTGGTTATTGGTACCCTGGTCAACTCGAGACTAGACTACGTAAATGCACTGTTTTCGATACCAGCCTATCAGCTGCGTAGACTGCAGGTGGTTCGAAATGCAGCAGTCAGTTTTGTACATAGGGTAAAAAAATAAGCCCCAACCTCTAATCTAAGGAGAGCCTTACATTGGTTGTCAATAAAGAAGAGAATTGAGTTTAAGGTTCTTTGCCTGGTCTACAAGTGTGTCAACAAAACAGGGCCACGATATCTATCAGACAAAATTAGGAGACACTACCTACCCGACAGTTGCGCTCAGTAGATCACAATCTGCTTCAGATACCACGTACCAGGTATGTGAGTAAAGGGCAGTGGTCGAAGTGAGCGGGAGCGGTTGGGAGCGGTGCTCCTCTACTTTTTTAAATTAAGTTTTACAGCTCCTATACTTTTATTTTTAAAAGAAACCGTTCCGGAACGGTTTCGTTTTAAAATAACAGTGTAGGAAGAAGTTGAAACTTGCACTTTCAGTGCACTGCACTGAACATTCCCTTTAACAGCAGGAAAATGTGTTTGGGGGTTTGGATTGTGTGTGGGAGGGGCGTGGCGATGAGGTTTGTGAGGAGCGGGGCAGGCCAGCAGGTAACATAGTTCCACTACTTCTTTTCTTACACCTCGACCACTGTTAAAAGGGACTGTAGATTTCTATGGTCCAAGAGCATGGAACAAACTACCTAGAGAAATCCGTGAGATTACAAATCTCTCGGCATTTCGTAGGGCCTTGAAGACCCATTTGTTTTGCTAAGAGTCCTAGACTTGAGTTGGTGCATATCAATCTCATATGATGAAGTGGATCAAGGCACAGTCTAATTGCAAAGGATACACCTGCGCCCAATTATGATTTATTTCATCCGGTGTGCGTTACAAATCTACAGATCAAAATCAAATCAAACCAGCGTTAGTGGCACTGGAATACCAGGTTGGCGTTAAAGGTGGGCAAGCCTGGTGGGGCCCAGGCCAGCCTCAGCCCCACCTGGGGCTCTAGCCTGACCCTCCATCTCGGGCCAGTGCATGCCTGCTTCTATTAGAAAAAAAGGGGCTTGTGTTTGCCTTTATTCCGACCGCCTGACCCAAACGTACTCTTCCCGGGAGATCATGTTCTTCTCCGCCACTCTCCTGACTTCCTGCATCCAACAGCCATTCAACTTTTCTGACGCAACATCTCTCAATTTACCATGGCCGCACAGTGCTGCTGCGATGCCGCAGACCACATTCTGTCCTTTATTCTTAGGTCATTCATGATGTTCAAAACCTTTAATTAGTGACTTAAAGAAACTTTATTGTTTTGCATGTCAAGATAGTGGAGACATAATGGATATGAACAAATCTTTAAATGGGTGCCTTGTGTTGCTCACTTTAGCTAGCGCAGATTTGCAAGGGGTGCTTTGCAAGCTCTGAGTTGGAAATGTTCCATCATGCATATGAAAGGCTCTGACTGCCACTGATAAAAGAAATCTGTTTGCACCATGAGCACCTTAACGACCTGCAGAGCCACGGACGCTGTGATTGTGTCTGCCTAGCTGAGACCTGGGAAACTGGCTGTGCTTGAATGTCTGGCATGAGCCGATTCTATAACTGCCTCGGGAGAATGAAAAAGGGTCAAGGACACGTTTCTTGAGCCTTTGAAATAAAGTTACGCTCTGTAAAAATGAAAGGAACTAGTGGTACGGCGTATCAATGAATTATACTACACTTCCATCTCTAAATGTCAGTGAATTGCTGCCCCCTCTCCCACTGTTTGCCAGCACTAAGGCTCCATTAACACTGTCCTTTAAAATGTAGTGGAGGGCACAAAATGCATGTCCTGCAAAATTACTTTATTTATGAATTCAATACCAAAGAATAACAGGGAGTGTCCTAATTTTATACCATAGCTGGTAAGATAGCTCAGCGGGTTGAGCACTTGCTGCTGCTATCTGTGTGTGATATGTAGGTTGCAGGTCCTCATCCTGGCAAGACTAACTCAGACGTTCCTCCTTCCGAGGTAAATAAATGGGTACCAACTTCAGTACACATTTATCGACATGCAAATATGCTGAATGTACAGTGCTTTGGAGAAAGCGTTTTGTGCAGCCATTGCACAGGCTTGGCCCATGGCGAGCTCCTTGAGCCAGGCCTGACCCTCAGGCTCGGCCCTACCCATGAAATCTCTGGATCCCCCACCTCTAGTTGGCATACCCCCCACTGTTTGTTTCTATATTCCGGTCCGTGGGCTAATCTGCTACTTTGTTGTGTATTCTGGGGGACGGCCTTCCTGGGTGTGAGACTGTGCAGCCTGTACGAGAACAAATTACTGCATATCTGTGGGGATAACGAGCTGGGGGAATCGCTCCTCAAGCACCCTCTGGTTCACATACCGGTACTCCGCCGGTCCACTCCAATCCAATCCCTGTGACTCTGTTATGCACACATAAAGCGTGGTGGGCACCTGTGACTCCCCACAAGGGTTAATTCACACGTTTAGGGATGGAATAAAATGTCCCAAATAGGGTGTGTATTGTCTCCAAACCTTCTTTATCTTCTTGCGCTTTGTTCCATATCACTAGTGCATTACTTAACTCTGATATATAGTGAACTACCAAGGGCCAGATTACAGAAACGTTGCCCCAGTGCAAATGTAATTCTGCAATATGTAACCACAAAAGCAAACATTGGTGCAAACTATATAGTCTTTCAATGCATTTTTGCACAAGGGCAATGTTTCCCTGGTGATAATTTGGAATGGTAGTAGCACTAGGGCAAACTAAGCCATGGTACAAACATGCAACGAAAGAGTATGTGTTTTGCATTAGTGCAATTTCTTTTCCAAATGCTAATACGTTGTACAATAGCATTTGCACGGGTGTAAAGTATCTGTAATTTCGTCCCAAAGCGTATACACATTATTCTTGACAGCACATCCAGTTATTCCAACTGAAAAGATTAAATACACGTGATACAATACCATATAGCCATTCTTTTAGATCCAATGAAAAGCTATTGCCTACCTGATAATTCCTGAGTTCTGCAATCTTTTCATGTTGCACAGAAGAATCGCTCCAAATGAGATTGGATGTTTCATCCTCATCTGCGGTCTTTAAAAAACCCGCCTCTTCTATCGCCAACCGAACTATACAAAGCAAGGAAAATGATAAATATTCAAACCAAGAACAGACAGCAAAATACACAGAGGTGAAGATTGTCTGCATTTCTTGTAAACCTTGTATGTTTCCAATAATCTGCGCTTTGTGCTTACAGTATCATTCTCCTTGTTCAATTGCATATAGTTAATAAATATTTCTGCTATATTTCTATACGAGAGAGTTCGAGTCAATTATGCAAATGCTGTTCCCATAGCATTTCAATGCACGAGCCACGGCATAATTAAGTGATCAGTTAGAACTGAAAGTATCCCCCAAATTGCTCAGATATCATAGTGAGAACGCAATTTAAATCTGTTCTTATGTTCTAGTTTATTGATGGAACATCAAGGCCGTGTTTACCAACAAAACAACTCCAAGAACAATCTATGCACTTTTGCTGAGCTTCTTTCTTTTTATTTTACAGTGCAGACATATAACGCAGAAGCAATCTCTTCAACATACAAAGATTTTAAGAGACTGACAGATCATCCAACAATCAAGATATACGTTATCACCGTTTACACAATTTAAAAAAACGGCATATCTATCTAAGGTTTCATCTCACATCCCACTTACAATATATGAATCCAGTGTTTCTGGATTAGCTCCACGGTCAATGGTTAATTTGGTGGATCATGAATGCCTTGTCAGAGTAAATTAGTGTGCGGAGGGGAAGATATAATTGTCAAAAGTAAAAAAGTGTAAACACCGAATGACGCATTCATATGTCGGCGGAGAATCTGGCATTATGTGCTTGACCACCAATGCCTATGGTTCAGACACTGCAACAGATTCTCACGGTCCTCTGTGCAAAGCAATGTCAAGCACAGGAATTAGAGCAGACCACGGATACCCGTGGTTGACACCATGACTGATTTTTGCCATGCCAAATGACCACCAGAGATCAGTATTAGGCTTTTGGCCGTGCTGACTCTATTTTAAAACACTGCCAGGCCACTAGCCATGGCCTTTGGCCATGTCCATTATACATGTCTTCTGCCCTAGCTACTGAGCACAGCCTTCTGCCATGACCACTCTATTTTAAAACACTACTGGAGGGGCGTGGCTAGGAGCCGACCGAAGAGCCTGGCTCCATGATTGCTCCTGGTCTGCCCCGCCGTAGAGGGAAATTTTAGCAGCATAAAATGTGAATTCAGCTCTGAAAATACACCTGCTGCAGCGTGATTACCAGCTGCCCCCGAATCGCAGGATCAGAAGCCGCGTAACCCGACCTCCGCAGCGATATCTACCTTCAAGTTCTGCGCCCGGCTGGCAGGATAAGAAACCAAGATGGTGATCGACCGGCCTGGGTGGCTGCGGCCGCGGAGGGGGAGGGGCCGCACTCTCCTATGCGGCCCGAGCCGGCATTGAGCTGCCCGACTAAGGTGCCGAGCTGTGGGCTGAGCGGAGGTTGCGAGACCGCGGCTGTCGGAGGAGGATAATCAACTGGGCTGGCCCGCCCACACAGCCAACAAACACCTGGCGCCAGGGGGCCCCCCGGGGCCATGCCTGCTGGTGCCCGGTGGGCGGAGGTGTCTCCGGAGCCCCGGCGACCCCGTGGGGTGGCCTCCCCGGTGCCGCTCCCTCCTGATGGGACCTCAGACCTGCGGCGCAGGACTGTCGGGGGGCATCGCCCCCCAGGAAGCTTCTTCTCCTTCCCTGAGCTGCAGGGCGGGGCTGGGCAGACCCGCAGGTGCAGTGTGCGGCTCTGCATCGCCCGGGGGCACGACCTGAACTCCCTCCTACTGAGACCTAGCGGGGCAGCCGGTGGGGGCAGGGAGCCCCGCATCCACGGCCCCAGCGACTCATCCTCGCGGTGAGCACCAGGGCGAGGAACCAGCGGGCCTAAGCACAGTGGATCTGGGGGCACTATCTTCACGCACAGCCCCGGTGCAGAGAACTGGGATCGGCATTTCAGCTGCGCCTGGTGCTAGACCAGAGGGGCGGCAACCTGCACCCGGCGTGGGACTGGGACTCGTAGACCAGCTGTGCCCGGGGTCGAACTAGAGATGCAGCAGCCCATACCCATCATGCCCAGCGGGTCACCACATCGTCGCACTGCTGCACCGTGAGGCCAAACCGATGGTGCCTCGGCTGGGGACTTCATCAGGGGCAAGTCTTCAGAGCATCTCGCAAGATTAGAACACCAAGGCAGTGCCATCCCAAGGATCCGAGAAGCGGCACATAATGCATGCAACCCCCACTAGCAGCAAACAGCTGCGCCTGGTTCGCTAGCCGTGGGGACTAAGCTCAGTGTGCGTAGTGACCAGCACCAGCATTTTTCCCGTCAATCGGACGGATCTGACACACGCTGAAGCCCCCATTCCTCACTCCGAACCGGTCTGAGCACAGGGCGAAAGGCTCATCACAGCTATTTCCATACCCCTACCAGCACCACCATGACAAAAAGCAGCAAAGCGGCAAAGCAAGCAGACATTGCGGCAATGATGCTCACCTTCAATCAGAGTAAAGCAGGAAAATCTGACTAAGCGCTGAGTACGTCACCCGGCAGCGCCAGCACAACTGAGGTGCCGCAGGTTGAACACTTCGCCACAAAATCAGATCTGGAAGATCTCCTGCTGGCACTTACCAAAGAGATCAAGAAGGGCACAGACGAAGTAACCAAGAAAATTGCCTCGATTAACAAGAGTAGAGGAAGTGGAAAAACACACCGAGGAGGTTGAAAACAGCCTATGCGACAACACATTTTAATTGGAGCGTAGCCTGAACAGAATAGCAGCCCTAGAGACCAGATGCAAGGCGCTCGAATCAAAGCAGGAGGACGTGGAGAATAGGTCTCGCCGGAATAATATTCGCCTCCGCAGGATCCCCACCACAATAACCGACGCTGAGCTCGAGGGCTTCACCAAAGACCTGTTCAGGTTTATAATAACATTACCAGACAGCGTCACTCTAGAAATCGACAGAGTCCACCGCACAGCGCCAAGGCAAGCATCATCCTCCCCTCCGGACGTTCTCGCCCGGATCCATTTCTTTAGGGTCAAGGAGGAGATAATGAGAGAGGCAAGATCCTCAAAGCAAATCATCTTCAGAAGTGCCTACATTGCACTGTATCAGGACCAGGATCAGGACTCTCCAGAAACGGAGGGCCCTCTGCAACCTAACGGAATGGCTGCAAGCACGGAAAATTCAATATCGCTGGAGCCATCCATCAGCACTAAGCTTCGAATGAGAAGGAACCCGCAGGTTGATCCGCAACCCAAAGGAGGCGGACCGGTTTCTGGGAAAAGGATCCACTGACGGGGACTCTGAGCCAGCGGCACAGTCCCAGTCACAGCCCGGCTCGCCCTCATCCAATTGCTGGTCACGCGCCAGCAGGCTCCGCAAGCCCCGGGGCCTCCGGAAGTGGCATGACCCGGACTGATCGGGGGTTTCTAGTGCTCCAACTAAAGCTGATGTGGAAGGTTAGTACCTTGCCCCCCGGAATACCCCTAGGACACACGAGCACCGACACTGCAACGGATCCCCCCTCTCATTCCGGTGTGGGGGTTTGGGGTCTCTGCTACCCACGGGGACACAATCCCACACCCACCACTATCTGCACCATAGGTATAATAATAATGTACTAGAGATAGACATGGCTATCTGTAGTTATCCAATATACGCGGTTATTGGGAAAAACAACGAAAAATAAAAAATGCTTCCCTGCCATCCCAGGCACTCACCAAGTGCCCCCCACAGCCCTCAAGGCCTCCTCGCCCCGCAGCCCTCTGCCATTCCTACCCTGTGTGGGGTCAGAAATGAGAGGCAGACACAAAGTGCTAATATTCTCAACATTAGCCATTTTATTAACAGAAAGGTGTTTGGATAAAGGCCTAACTTTCCCCTAGCCTAACGCGAGTGTCCCTTCCTATGTAACTAAAACTAAAGCAGGCTGACCTTGTGTCCAAACTAAATCTGACCCTCACACTAACATGCACAATCAAAAAGTGCAAGGTAAATGTTTATGACTTCAGAAAAATTGTTCAACATGTTCCGTTTCAAGATCAGTCTCTTAAAGGCAATGCAAATGTCTCTTTTACCTAATATTTTCCTCAGGATGACAAAACAAATGTCTCTTCCATAACCCTGGTTGGAATATTACAAAAGAACAAGTTCCGCTCTTACCTGGTAACGTTATTTTGATGGGATGGTCCGACGACGTATTCCATATCTATGACACACAGCTGTGCTGCTTTGGAAAATGTTCGGCGTCTGCGTCCTGCGTCAATGACGTCGATGCGCCGTCCTCGGGGACCTCCTCCGACGGCCGACGTCACCGGATGTTATAAGTAGGACGCACGACGCCCGTAGCCTCAGTTGTAGTTTTTTCCCAGAACGTGTGCCACCAGTCTTCTGCCAGTCTGACACACAAAGCCTTGCGGAAACGTAAGCTGCAATCACATAAGAAATTCTGTAGCGGGGAAGGTAGAGAGGGAGCGATATGGAATACGTCATCAGACCATCCCATCGAAAGAACGTTACCAGGTAAGAGAGTAACTTGTTCTTCGAGGGGATTGGGTCCTCCGATGTATTCCATATCTATGACAGACTCCCAAAGCAGTACCAATGCAAAGAGGTGGGAAAAGAATTTAGAAAACAGAAATTTAGCATGCCCAATGAAATTGCTGAGTAAAGGACCGCCTTGCCAAAGGCCAGATCCTGCCCCCGGATGGAATCGAGGGAATAGTGACGTGCAAAAGTATGTACCAAAGCCCAGGTGGCTGCATCACAGATGTTGCGAATAGGAACACCCCTCTGCAGGGCAGTGGTGGCAGCCATACCCCTGGTAGGATGGGCCTGTAAACCGACCGTTTACCAAGCGGTAACACTCAGAGATAGCCAAAATAATCCAGCGAGACAAAGTCTGTTTCGTCACATCCTGTCCCAAACGCTTTCCAGCGTAACCAATAAAGAGCTGATCGTCCACTCTGACCCGGGACATGCGTGAAATATAAAAGCTTAACGCTCTCCTAGGATCAAGCCTACTGAGCCTCTCCTCTTCCTTACCAGGATGTGGAGGATAAAATGCCGGAAGAACAACCTTCTGGCCTAAATGAAATTCCGACACCACCTTCGGAAGAAAAGAAGGATGAACTCTAAGGACAACCCTGTCCTTATGAAACACAGTGAAGGGTGGCTTAACTGAAAGTGCCTGTAACTCACTCACTCTGCGAGCGGAAGTGACCGCAACTAAAAATACAGTGTTCAGAGTTAACAGTCTCAAAGGGCATGAATGCAAAGGCTCAAATGGAGCACCCATCAGAAACTTGAGAACAAGGTTCAAATCCCAACCGGGCACCTGGATAGGTGACGGAGGGAACACATTAGTGAGCCCTTTCAGAAACTGAGAAATTAAAGGAATTTTAAAATAGGAACACTCTTCAGACAAGCGCTTAAATATGGACAGCGCCGCCAGGTAACCTTTAATAGTACCCACTTGAAGGCCCCTGTGGGCCAAAGAAAGCAAAAAAGACAGAACCATGGGAATTTCACATGGAAAAGGATCCACATTCTTAACCCTGCACCAGTCGCAGAAATTTCTCCAACGGCACAGGGATTTTGTTGCAGGCCTTCTGGCCGAAAGCAACACCTCCATCACGTCTTCAGGGAGGTCCCAATCCTTATACCTCAACCTTTCAGAAACCAAGTGTGACACACAGCTGTGAAGGTTGTGAAGGTTGAGGGACCTGACCTCTGGATGGAGAACCTGACCCCCCTCCCGTGAGAGCAGATCGTCTCGGTAGGGAAGACGACGTGGAGGGCAGATGGACAAGTCGAGAAGGTCCGGGTACCACGTCCTCCGGGACCATGCCGGAGCAATGAGGATCATCCAGAAACCGAACCTCCGTAACCTCCGCAGTACTTGCAGGACGACGGGGACTTGATGAAATGCGTACAGCAGTGGGAAGGACCACTCCACCACGAATGCGTCTCCTAAGGCTCCGTTTGGAGGAAATTCCCGCAAGCAGAACCTCTCGCACTTCCGGTTGACACTGGAGGCGAAGAGATCCACTTGAGGGGTCCCCCAAAGGGCAAAGATCTCCAGGAGAATCTCCTGAGCCAACTCCCACTCGTGAGAGATCGCGCTCTGCCTGCTCAGAGCGTCCGCCGTCTCGTTTTCATCTCCTGCCAGATGAACTGCTGAGATCGAAACTTCCTGCTGGATTGCCCAGAACCAGAGCTGCATCGCCTCCCTCCACAGAGGAAGTGACCCTGCCCCCCCCTTTTTGTTGAGGTAGTGCATGGCCACCGTGTTGTCCGTCAGGATCAGGACATTCTTTCCTCGCACAGTCGGCAGAAAAGCCTTCAGGGCTAGCCTGACGGCTCTCAGCTCCAACAGATTGATAAGGAGTTTGGACTCCGACGGAGACCAACGACCGCTGACTGTCAACTCGTTGGCATGAGCTCCCCATCCCGTGAGGGATGCGTCCGTCACGATCGTCACCTTGGGCCAGGGCAGCCAAAATGAAGCCCCCCTCATCAGATTGCCTTCGTCGGCCCACCACAGAAGGTCCTGGGTGACCGAAGACGGCACCTGAACAGGGTCCGACATCCTGCCGGAGGACTGAGACCACTGGAGATTGAGTGCCCATTGCAACGATCTCATCCGCAACCTGGCATCTGGCACCAGAAGAATGCAGGATGCCATGAGGCCGAGCAGTCTCAAGAAGTCGAACGCTGGGAGAGTCTAGGCAAGTTGAAACTTGTGCACCATCTGCTGAATGTGATGTGCCCTCGTCTGGCGAGGAAAACACTTCCCCAGGGACGTGTCGAGCACTGCTCCGATGTACTGGAGCCTCTGAGTTGGTGTCAAATGGGACTTCTTTAAGTTGAGGGAGAAGCCCAGCTTGTGGAGGGAGTGGCAGGTGACTGACAGATGATCCAGGACTTGCTCGGGAGAGCGTGCCCTGATCAACCAATCGTCCAGGTAGGGGTAGACGTGAATCCCCCCTTTCTTGAGGTACGCTGCCACCACTACCATGAGCTTGGTGAAGACCCTCGGGCGGAGGTCAATCCGAACGGCAGGACCCGAAACTGAAAGTGTGAGTCGCCAACCGCGAACCTCAGGTACTTATTGTGCTTTGGTTGGATCGGCACATGAAAGTAAGCGTCCTTGAGGTCAAGAGACACCAACCAGTCCCGAAATTGAAGGGCCTGGAGGACTTGAGAGATAGTAACCATCTTGAACTTGTCCTTCCTGAAGAGTTTGTTCAAACCGCGCATGTCCATGATGGGTCTCAATCCCCCGTCTTTCTTGGAAATCAAAAAATAAGGGGAATACCATCCCTTGTTCCTCTCCGCTACAGGCACCAGTTCTATGGCGCCTTTCTCCAGCAGAGATTTAATTTCCTGCACAAGGAGCGGATCCGGACTCTTCAAAGAGAGATTCCCCGGTGGATTGTCTTGAGGCCTCTGCCGGAAAGGAAGACAGTAGCCGTGGGTTATGATCTCCAGAACCCACACATCTGAAGTAATGGCGCACCATTCTGCAAGATGCTGCGCCAGCCTTCCCCCAACCGGCGAACCATGGGACATGGCCTCATGACTGAGCTGAAGCGGCTGCGGCGTTGCCTGAGGGCAAAGAGGGAACAGCCCGAGCGGCCTTGGCACCTCGAGTACCTTGTTTTCCACCTCTGGCACTCCTACGGTGGCCCCTTTGACTGGCAGCCCCTCTCGCTTTACCAAAGGATGAGTAATAACGAAAGGAACCTCCCCTCCATTGCTGTCCCCTAGGACGAAAAGGCAGAGGTCGAACTGCAGAGCCCAACGACTTTGCTGCAGCTTTGGAGGTCTGCAACCTCTCAAGGCTCTCGTCAGCCTTGCTGCCAAAAAGATGTTCCCCGTCAAAGGGCATGTTGAGGAGACGGGCCTGCACATCAGGAGCAAACCCCGACTTCCGCAACCACGCAAACCTGCATATCACGGTGCTTGCTGCCATGGACTGGCTGACGCAATCCGCCATGTCCAAACCCGACTGAACGGCCTCACACATAGCATCCTTGCCATCCTGAACCATGGCAAGGAAACCATCCCGTTCATCCCCTTCGGGAATATGTTCAGCCACCAAGGAAACACAGTTCCACAGAGTGTGTGTGAAACAAGACAAGGCACAAATGGAGTTGGCCGCCTGAAGCGCCATACCCCAAGCAGAAAACACTTTCTTCGCCTAGCCGTCAAAACGCTTGTCGTCCCTATCAGGAGGGATGGTAGGGTACGACGCCTGCTTTGCCGGGGCTGTAGCCGCCTGCACCACCAAACTCTCCGGAGTAGGGTGCTTGGACAAGTAGCAGGGGTCACTACTGGCTGGGCGGTATTTTCGTGGCAAAGACTTGCTCACTGCCGGGAGACTCTCCGGAGCAGTCCAAGCCGCTGCCACCCTTCTTTGCAGAGCCATATGGAATGGCAGTACCGGGTCAGTTGGTGGACCAATGTCGAGGATATCCATAAGGTCATCCTGAACAAACTCCCCTGGGGGAGCAGACCATCCTAAGTACTCAGTGACCCGTGACATAAGGCGCCGGTACGAAGAATCGGCATGAGTGCCAGGCTCAGGCCTACAAAACTCCACCTCCGGGGCGGTGTCCAGCCCACTAGCATCATGCGTGGACTGCCTCAGGTCCTCAAACTGGTTATGGCCCAAGAGAATCTCATCAGGCACCGTGTCAGGCACCATGCCATCAGAGCCCTCATCCACCTCTGAAATTAATTCCAGATGGCGGTAAGAAGGCACAGAAGTGGAACCAAAGCCATGCTTGACCTTGGCCAGAGCCTTCCGAGGTGGTTCCCCCGAGCCACGGGGTAGCCCCGTCGACACAGCCCCGAAAGGCCTCAAGGGCGTTGAGTGAATAGGCGCCAACGTCGACAGCATCGACGGCATCGACACAGACCTCGAAGGAGGAGCCCCAAGCGTGTCCCTCGACATCCTGGGTGCCGAAGGCGTCGACGACTTCCTCGGAGGCGGGGCCTCGAGAGAGTCCGTCGATGACCTCGGCGCCACAGGCATTGATGTCTTCTTCAAAGACTGCACAGGTTCACGCGGTCTCGAGCGCGTTGAGGACCGGGACCTGGACCGGGCATGCCGAGAACGATTCCCCTTGTCCGAGCGGGACCTTTCCCACAAATCGTCACGACCACCCGAGCCCGAAGGCGTGCGAGCAACGTCTCTTGGCTGATCACGACTGACCCCACTCAGAGGCGCGGATGGACCAGTGCCCTGCGATTCGAGAATCTCCAACATTTTCTTCCCGAAGGAAGCCCATTCCTCCGGTGTCGCATGCTTGGTGGGGTAAGCGACCCGCTGACGGGCGGAGTCCTCGGATGAGGACGGGGAAGGCGACCGATGACGGCGCTTCCAGGAGTGCCTCGAAGAGGCAGTGGAGTGGCGAGACCGACTCCGGGACCAAGATCCACTGGACTTCCGACGACGCAGAGAGTCGCCCCTTGAGTCGTCTGTAGAAAGCCCCGCAGACCTCGACTTCCGGGGCTTGGACACCTTACCTACCGATAACTTCTTCTTGCGCTCCCGCTAGGCTTTCGGCGTGAGCAACTGGCAGTCGACACAGTCATCTGTGTCATGGGCCCCCCCGAGGCACCAGAGGCAGGTGTCGTGCGAGTCCCTGACCGACATCTTGGACCCACAGTCCCCGCACTTCTTAAAGCCCAGACGCGGTGTGGAAGACGAGGTAGACATCTTCACGAAGAATAACTTCACAAACGAAAAGGTTCGAAGAACCGAGATGAACAACAGAAACTCCAAAGAGTCGAGGCGTACTGAGATTCACGAAGATAACACGTTCACGGAAAAAACGGAACTGAGGCTGCGGGCGTAGTGCGTCCTACTTATAACATCCGGTGACGTCGGCCGTCAGAGGAGGTCCACAAGGACGGCGCATTGACGTCATCGACGCAGACGCCAAAAATGTTCCGAAGCAGCACAGCTGTGGTGATTACTGTCATAGATATCGAATATGTCGGAGGACCCAATCCCCTCGAAAGAAAGTCTCTCCTAGTCTTTCAGGATGGCAAAACAATGTCTTTTCCACAACAATGGTTGAAATATGACAAGGGAAAGTCTTTCCTACTTTTTAGGATTTTTTTCTCCAATACTGATTAAAGTATGTCAAATGGGTATGGCAAAAGGCAAGTCTTTTCAAATTCTCTGGTTGACAAAATGTTCAATTGAAACAACAACTTAATATGACAAAGTTGTTTTTCAACACACCAGCTCAAAATGATTTTCCTGGTACACTCTCATGCTAGAAAACCTCTCAACTGAAAACTCTTGATATCCTGGTTTACTCTCCTGGCAGGAATAGCCCACTTTTGGCTCACACAGATCCCCTGCTCTACTCTCCTGCTGTCATGATCTCTGCTTCCAAAAGGTCAGGGTTTTCCCAACTCCCTTGGAAGCAGATCCATAACCCAGGTTCCGAGTGCCAACCAGTCCCAATTGGGACCTTTTGGACCCAGTCCTGGCGCCAGTGGCACCAGGCTCATAAATATGCCCAGTCCCAGCGCTGGAATCGCCGGGCTCATAATGCTTGGGTGGACTTACCTTCAGCAGACCATGCTGCTTACTTGCCTGCCAGTTGAGCCTCTGATCCTCTTCTGTTTGGAACTACTTTTCCTGTTGGGTGGGGCTGGAGCCACTCCCTAGATTCAGAACACTGGAACTCTTCTGGAAGGCAGGAACTCTTTTCTTACCAGGAACTCTTTTCTTACTTAGGCGTGGCTGTGGAAGGAGACACCTAAGCACTACAGGAGGCTATTTAAACCCCACCCGGTGGATGAATCTTGCTTTGCGTTATTCTGCAACCTCTGCAGCAGAACGCTCATCGTGTCTTCTGCATCCGGTCCTGGGCCTAAGGAAAAAGGCTTACCATCCTGAATCCAGTCTTCAGCAACACCTATAAAGACAAGAAAGAACAGGTTAGCATTCCGGCATCTGAAAGGCAAAGGCTTACCTACTCTTCGTGCGCTCCGGAGGTATTCACACTGCATTCCGGCATCTGAAAGACAAAACAAGGTGCGTTTAAAGACATTGGGGAACTTTAATACTCACGTGCCATTACTCCTTTCCACATCTAATCCAGTCGGTATTCCGGCACCCTGCAGCCGCTCCGAACTCGTACCTGCAAAATAAAAAGACAGTTAGAGCGCATAGTGAAGCAGGCAACAAGCGCTTACTTACGTGCTTCCAGGCGCTTCTATTCATCACACGGGCTCCATCTTCAACTCACTTCAGCCCGTCATCCGCCATCGCCGGAACCCTGCAAAACAAGAGACATCATTACTAAAGACTTTAAAGACATTTGAATGACTCGAAACTTACCGTTCGTGCAGTAAACGACGGACAGCAGTCCTCTGAAGTCAAGAGGCCTGCGCTACCTATCCAGTGAAGAAACTGGTTACAGCACCCTGCCCCGAGGCAGATGGAGAGCTCGGCATTCACTTACCTAAGGTGAGAGCGTTAACCTTTGGGGGTCTACAGGAGAGGAGAAGAGGAAAGAGATAGGGACACCCCAATAACCCCAGTTCATTAACCCCATATTTTCTATCTGCAGACATCTTACTCTTCACGTCAGGCATACAGTGCACAGAGGTCCAGCCCAAAGAGCCAACCGGGTGCTACACATCACCTTTGAAGATACGGTAGTCGCCCAGTCAAGACCGGCGCCTCTGCGAGAATCAGGTGAGCGTTACACCTGCCAAGTATCTCTTTCCAAAAAGATTCACTACCTGGTGCACTTATCTGGTCTCTCTTCAACATTCACATTCCTCTTAGATGTAACACAGTTATGCTCTTTCAAAAATACACCTTTGTTGAATTCAGGTATTATTTATTGTGATTTTGGAAATGCATAGTCCATATGGGACTCCTGGCAGTGCAGCTCTTCCTGTTTTTAGTTTGGTGTACAGACCCATGGGATACCCTTATGGCACCCATGGGTGGGGGTGGAACCCTGAGCCCCTAGTGTATGTTTTTGGGCACCTGTGTGTGGCCCACAGAACAGGGTATGGGCTGGTGGCAGCTCCATGCTGAATTTGACAGGTGCTCTGAGTATCCTCCATTTTGGGATATCCAGGTCCTGCCATTGGAATCAGTTGATTCCTGATAGGAAACAAGACGGCCTCTGTGGCCTCTTGCTTTCTATTGCCTCTTAGCTTGTTTCCCCAAAGACCTGGGAAGCCCTGACTCTGTCCCTTTCCCCTGACTGGCTGTTGGGTTGAAGCTCCATATATGGTGTTGTTGTGAAGTCCATGCCAGACTGGCTGGAGCCTTCCCAGTGACTGTATGTTGTAGGCACACCCTGTGGGTGGGAACTGGGTGAATGGAGTGTGTGACCAATATGCACTTCTTGTTGTGGATGTCTGGTTTCTGGTGTATGACACAATGACTGAGACAGCCCTGCCCGAAACTGGTATGAATGCAGCGTGTAGTGTTGAATGGCTGGGTACTTGTCCCAATACACATTCATTGTTGTGAGCGTCTGAGAGGGAAGAGTATGGCCTGAATGCACTGTATGCCTGATTGGCTGACTGACTGCATGAATGCCCTTCTGTATGATTGGCTGCTGAGTGTGACCCAGCAGTGTGGATGAGAGACAGAATAGTATACCTGGGGACCTCTCACCACTGGAAATTGTTCAGAAGCTGAGTTGACACTTGAAGAGTAACTAGAAATGCGTATCCTTGACACCCAGCTGGAAGAAGAACTGCTGCTGCATTTGTTTCGACCCGATCCGAAAGCTGTCGACTTCATCAAGGACTGATCTGACAGAGGACCTGGTTAGGCACCCTCTTCCTGTGCTCCGATGGACCATCGAGCACCGCTAACCTTCGCCGAAGCTTCCTGGAAGTCTGACCCTCGGAGGCTGCCAACCGGAGACGGGGACCGCCGAGGAAAACAAAGTAAATCACCCAGACATCGACGCCGTCGAAGTCCATTGCCGTCGACCAGGGTTCAGAGTATTGCCATAACCGCTGGAGGCCCGTTGAAGCCGGGTTGCCCAGAAGAGGGGACCGCTTGATGCCGTGCCGCCGATGACCGGAGCCGCACGCTCCTTTGCCTAAGACTTTTGATTCACGGATGCACTCTCACTGTCGCCCGGCTTATCCCGCCGGAGAAGGCCTGGCCGTTGACGCGCCAAGGTGTATCTCCCGGTGGGTTTCCCACCACCCAAAGATCACAAAGACTTCGATGACTCAACGCCCTTGTCGGGCTACAGTTCTTCAGAAATTATTTGCGGTCCTGAACTATCAAACACTGAGGTGCCCCACACACCTCATCCTCGTAGGACGTCGCCGACAAGCACCGCCTGGATCGACGCCGTGGTCTCGGCACCATCAAACTTTTCATCAATGCCGTCGATGCCAAGTTCACCTTCTTCGACGCCTCTTGACGATCCGTGGCTCCTGCTTTAAAGGGAGTCAGTCAAGAAGGATCCATCGACGCCTCATCAAAGAACTCTGCTCTACCAGGTACATTGTGGGGGTAGAAACCTTGTAGAAGGAAATAAGATTTATAGAACAATATATGCTCTGGGCTTGTGATATATCTAATTTACAGGTTGCCCAGGAGGGGGAATCTCCACACAGAATTGTGCCTAGTTGGTAGGGGTCAATAGTCTGCCCATTGTTCTAACCAACTGCTTTCCTCCTATATCTATTGTTGGTTACTTTTATTCCTTGATCTGTGTGACATTTGACCAGAGTATAGATGATGCACTTTAATGAGATTTGATAATAATTGTGGTACCACTTTAGAACTGTATATATTTGCCATTGTGGATTTTCTGAGCACAAAGTGAGTTATTGTGATAGTGTACATAACCTTTAATATTAAGGATATGCTGTGGCTCCGATATAATCATGAAATCAAAGACAATCTTTGTTGCTACTGTAAGAGTGAACCTGAACCAATACAACATTTATTAACAGCTTGTACAGTAACTACACTACACCGGTCTTGTCATCTTGAACTCTTATCCCCTGCTGATAATGATATGGAAAACTGGTGGGCATATGCAATATCTGGACACAACCTAAAATTGAGTTGCTCAGTTGTAGACTATATGGACGCGGTACTGTTGGATGAAAAAAACTTTAAAATGATGGATTTTTTTTTTGAAGAATGTGGATTTTCTATCCTAGCTCTCATTTTGTTTTTTTCATTGATTGATGGCTCAATGATTCAGTGATATAATGGGTTTTAACCAGAACTTTATACTTTTTGGTTTGTTCAGGTCCTTTGAAAGGATTGGAGGTGTTTTCTTCTTTTATCTGTTCTTTTGTAACAAAAGTCTAACTTCCTTGGTTACTTGCAATTAAGGTTTGTTAAACTGAAGTTTCAATAAAAAAAATATATTAATTATATGAAGACTGTGTTTTAACTAATACAGTGTGTGGACATTCCTTTGTGGGGGCTTGGGGACTACACTGTACTTAAGAACCAGCCTGCATCACCTCTTGAGAAGCTGGGCCTTGATTGCTCGACCAGCGCTACCCTAGAGAGAATCTTGGCTCAGGTCCTCTGTGCCTCTTCTCTGCCATATAGAGAGCAGGAGTACAGACACCCCCCTCCAGTCTTTACACTTATCCCAACTTCCCCATACTGACATCCCATATATGAGGGTTTGTTCAAGCTCTGCCTGTCAACCTTTCTTTCAATGTCTCTTGTCTATTGGCAATGCTGGTTCCAGGTTTCCCCCAACCAACATCTCATATCAGGAGAATCGTGACATATTTGCCTTCTCTTTTCAGTTCTATTTGATTGGTATGCAAAAATGCTTCCCAAATACTATAACATTTTTGCACGTCCCAGGGCCCGCTACTCTTTTAGGTTGACTCACTGGTTCACTGTGAGACTGCTGCGAGGAATGTTCAATGGGCAAGCTTCCCCTTCTTCGCAGAGTCTTGTTTGGTTCCCGTGTCGGCTTCTGAGTCTATCGGCGACAGAACAAGCGCAGCTCTGCAGGACTGTGTCTCACCTGGCCCCGTGGCGCACCACTCAACTTAACTTCACCCAAGTTCCTCTTCTCTGGTCCCGAACACTGCCAGCCTGCTACTGGCCGACATTCCCTGTTCCCCCAAGGCTCTTCTCTGTGAGTTTACCTCTGGCTCTGGACTCTCACCCCCCTCGCGCACAGCCTTTCTCCTCTCTGCTTCTCTGACCCATCAGCTGCAGGTGATTTTCAGGTTTAAATGTCCCGCATCATGAAGTGATTGTAAAGTGACTGGCTGTTGGGCTGCACGCTTCTACGCTGCTCTCTTTATTGTGTACCCAGCTGGATTAGTTTTCTTCAGACTTTGTAATTTACTTTTAGTGTGTTCGCACACAATTGGAATATATCTATTTGAACCTGGTACTATACTAACTGACTGCTACTCATTTAATTGGGATCGTACACACGTGTATTGCTCACATAATAAAATGGTGGGAAGCTTAAGGAGTGGAAAGTCTCTACATGAGACAAATCCACATGCTATGTAACACCACAGCCCCAATCTTACTGCACGACTAGTTTGGCACCCACGCCAGCTTATGTTATTCCACCATTGGCTTTCAAGGCAGAAAAACACACAATTCCCTACAGTCAACAATCTTTGGCGATGGAGCCTAACAATAGTATGGCTCCTTTCTCACTGCACACGCCTGTAAGGAAGGAAGCTTTGTTTAAAGTGCAAAATGACTATTGAAATTTCCTTAACATCTAACCAAGTAAAAGAAGCTGAAACCAACCAATGGCTTTGAAAATGAGGGTACTAACAAGAGGGTATTGGCATTTGAAAATGCCACTACTGATGTATCCATGCTGGCGCCTACATTACTTAATGATTGGGACAAGCGTTATCGCATTGCACTAAACCCCTAGCTCCCCAATAGTCTTCCTCCCCTCTGAAATTGAACGAATTTCTCTTCACAACTTGTATGATGAGGAGGAAAAGCTTGGGGCTGCAGCTCAATTTACACCTAGCTCGCCTACCAATTTGACAAAAGATACCAATCTAAGCATGGATTATCTACATAATTTACATCCATGTGGAAATCCACATGGAGAACAAAACAAGGAAAATAACATACAACCCAATGATGGCCCGTACTTTAATCCTTCAGACATGCAAAATTTGCCTCGTGAGACTTGTAAAGAGTCCTCCTTTTTTCCAGTTATTTCTAGCTTGCTTAACTTGCTAGATAGAGGGCACGAACTTAACTCATGTCTCGCTAGAAAATATGAAAATACTGGTGGCTGAGCTCACGGCTATAGTGAGCAAGATAGAGGGCTTTACGTCTGCTCAGATATATTACCATTCTGAAAAAGCTAAACGAACAGACTCAGCCCTACTAAAATTGTTGCATCAGGCTGCCTGTGTTGTAAGCAATCAATCCACCCAAATATATGATGGTGATTTGGGTGACACTATATGCGGGCATTATTACGCAAATGCTGTCATGAAGGAAACAGGCATGAATCAAACATCCAATGAGGATACTTCAAATTCTATTATTGACGCCATCCAAGTAAATTCACTTAAACTTGATGACGTCTTCCGTTTCTTAATTTCAGGAAGACATGCTGTGGTGAAAAATTATGTTTGCACTGACGACCATGTCATGACTAAACCTGATAAGTCAATAACCATGCCTGATAGTCCATCACCATTGGTGACTATCATTGAACAAACGGCGTGCAATGATGATCCAAAATTAAAATCTGTGATTGCATTCGTATATCCCACCTTAGATAATTACACTTCAGACATAGATGAAGATAAAAATCAATTGACTTTCTCCTGCAAAATGCAGAGTGCTCACTTGAGGGCCTTGAAACGAAATAAAAAAACAAATAAAAAAATCAGGTGGTGACATTATGGACCAAGACACAAAAAAGGCTAAAAAACAAAAAAAATCTACACACATGAAAGCCACTGATGAGACAGTACAATCTTCTAAATCCCTCGAGGGCGAATCACAAATAGATCAAACTTAGCTTAACAGTGAATCAAAGACGGCTCTCTACTTGGATACTAGCGAGGCAAAAGGAAATGGCCGCATTCAAACCAAGTTTGGGAGTCTGACTAACTCAGTTAAGCATCAAAATCTCCCTCTGAGCTGCAATTAAAAAGGGTAAGTGGTCAACTATTCAGTTACTATTCTGTGATCAGTAAAAAGAAAACTAAAAATTTCAAAACTGTACAGGATTGCGAACCTGGGACTAGTTGCCACAACAAGCAGGCTACCAATACAAACACACTTGTTGCGACACCTACTCCTATTAAGACAGCGGTGTGTGCAACTCCACCGACGGTGCTTGCAAAAGTACTTGACCATGCGACTCATTCACCTTAAAGTCATTTGACCTCAGTAGCATCAGCTATGTTGCAGCCCAAGGACGCTGCTCAAAAGCAGATGCAAGGGTCGAATATGGTCAACACCGACTCAGACTCAGTAGTTCCTCAATCACACATTAAAGAAAGGGACGAGGAAGAGTTTGATAAATCCTTTATGTATATAATGGGATGGTCTAGTGACCCCAAAATCAACGGATGTCAGCGATGAAACAGATCCTTTTTGTTTAACAAATTTAGAGGCTGCCCCCAATTGCGCACACTGATATAAGAAGATATAGAGTGGCTTCGCTTGGCTAACCATAACAACTACAAGATGATATGTGCCCCATTTTCGTTAATCATCCTCAAGCTGGTGTGGGAACACAGAGAGGAATTCAAAATGCAGGGGCTTGACATTTGTCTTTTTTCGATCAAACGAAGAAGCAACTTTGTTTCTTGAGGAACAAATTGAGACTCCCTTGTAGGCAAACAAACAAGGGGACTTAAACTCAAATCCTCAACCGGAAGATGTATTGGTTGATCAGATTTCTTCATTGATAGGATCTGCCACAAATTTCACGTGGTTAGCTCTTTTGCTCTCAACAATAATTTAGATGACCAAAAATTCAAAGAAATCCTAGCTGTGTGGCATTCCGGTTGGTGTCCTGGAATTGCTGCGGGTAAAAAAAAACTTTGAAGCATGGCTGGCAGCTCTGCCATGTGATGATTATCCTGCTGTAATTTTACTGCAAGAAACAATGTGCTCTCATGTTTTTGACTGATGGGTTTACCTGTTATTCTGTACATGCAACAAAGGCATCCCTCGGGCGTCGAGTGGTGGTATAGCAATGTTATTGAATAATGCTACCAAATATAAGGCCTTTGTGGTTTTCTCCTCACCTTTGTTGTTGGCACTTGAATAGAGTTCTATAGGTAAACCTTTTGGTGAGATGATTATAGTTTGTATATATTTGAATCCAGCAAAACAACGTTTTGAAACTCTTCTTGATGACATAGATAAAGTCTTAGAATATGCCTATTTAAAAAACCCTGAGTTACAATTTATTTTGGGAGGTGATTTTAACTTTGTACAACTGCCGTCACCAATAGCGAATCTGCTAAATGTTCACTGCGCCAACAGCAAGCTGCTAAAAGAGGTAGCTTATGGGAGAAGCATTTAATTGAATGGAACATCTTTGTAGTACTTTTTGATGATGATATAACACTAGCTACTTGGTCGAAACCAAGATTGTTATAGATTATTTTTTTGTGACATCTTATTTGTTATCTATGACCGACAAGGTAAAGGCACGCAAATGCACCTTGAATGATCATGTACCCCTCGTGCTCTCAATTAATCAGAAAAGTGAATTGCAACAAAAAATCTCTATTTTAAGATTGATAGACACTAATCGGGTCCATCATTTGGTTAGATGGAATTCGTGCACATGCAGGGAATTTACTTTCATAGTAAATAGGCTAATTTGGAAAGAGCACTTAAAAGAAAACTTTAATATTACCATTAGGGAGGAATGGAATAACACTCTAATGCAAGATACTTTGCATACCTTATCTTCTCATGATCAAACTTCAAGTAATACTTCTGTGTGTTGTTTGAATCACACATTAGCGATAATAGCAAAAAATAAGAACTGTGACCTTAGAGCACTCAAGCGCAGTGCCGTGGAGTTTTCCCACTACAAGCACATTAAAAATAGGATACAAGCAAAGTATCACTCCTTGATTAAAGTGACCAAACACCACTTTCACAATATACAAAATCAAGCTATTGTGACATTATTATGTAAAAGGGACTCACGTAAATATGGTCTATTTTGAATGAAAAACAAAAGGTTAACCAAAACGCTCTCGCATCTTTTATCTCAGCTGATAATTGGAATAGCTATATTGGCGACAAATTTAAACTCCCCAAGATTTCTGAAGCTTTTGACTCTGGGATTTTGAGTTTAATATGTGAGGATTCTATACGATTCACGAGAGACGAGATAGTGCTTGCTATCAAAAAGTTAAAACCCTCTAAAGCACCCAGTCATGATGGGATTCCGGCATGTCTATTTAAATCAGAACCAATGTTTTGGCCACTGTCTTACATAATAAATTCAATAACATCTTGTCAACCAACCACATTCCGAAATCTTGGCAAAATGCAATAGTCATCCCTATTTTCAAAAAGGGGTGACCCTAACAATCCGGCCAACTTTTGCCCCATCGCTTTGATGGATGCATCAGCCAAAGTTTTTGCGATTTGTTATTATCTCTTCTGCAAATGTTCATCACTGCTAACGATATATATTCCAAATACCAGGTTGGTTTCCGTAAGGAAATGGGTACCTCACTGAATGCCACAATTATAGCTCACATTATAGCTAAGTCCAAACAACCATATGCTGTACCCATTTATATGGCTGCCCTTGATCTCTCGCGTGCGTTTGACACTATAATTAGAAAGCTCTTATGGGCTAAACTTTTGGCCCTTGGTTTCGCTCCTAGATTGATCCAACGGGTAGCCTTGTTGCATAGTGATACTTTGTTTCAAGTCCGAATCACCAACTCAGGCGCTTTGACATCGCCTATTGTCACTATGACTGGTGAAAGGCAAGGCTGCAATTTGGCAGCCACCATCTTTAGTATTTAAGTGATATGGATCAACTTTGGCAAGATTCAGCTATGTATCCAATCCGCCTGGGAGATATTAAAATAAACTGGTTATGTTTTGTAGACGACATTCTTCTTATGGATCGCACTCCATCTGGGCTGCAGTATAAATTAAATCATTTTGAGAAATATGCTGAACAATTTAGTGGTAAACTCGGAAAAATCTAAAATCATCATATTCTCAAATAGGAAAAAGATTAAATCTTATACTTGGTCCACTGGACAAGAACAAATTGATCGGAAATAGCTGTGCATTATCTTGGCTACACTCTTTCAGATGTCAATTCAATTGCATCTTAGACTGCTTCACTTAATACTAAAGTTCGCCCCCTAGCTTCCATGATGAAGATTATTTTGGGCAAGTACTGTAAATATTCTTTATTTCCTCTAATTGATTTTTACTTACTAAAAGTAGAGCCAATATTACTATTTGTCCTTGACATCTGTTTGCTAGAAATTGCCACTTCTCAATCGAATTCACAGCAAACCGTGGAAAGAAGTATTGGGATTTGCTCTTTCAGTGCCTAACGTTGTTTTATGACACATACTGGCACTTTCTTCTTTAAGCACTAGGTGGACTTGGCAGAGACTTACCATCTACTCTAAAATATTATCGTCAGTTTTAAATTCTCTCTTTCTAGACCTACATTTAATAATGGTGTGAAACAAGGTTTCTTCAATGAGGTACTTTGTACACAAAATGAAAAACATGTTAGACAACATAAACTCGTCTATTGAAGATCTGAAATCACTACCGAACGTCAAGAATAAAGTATACGAATATGACTGGATCCATACTATCGATTCCATTAAAACGTACAAAACATATTTTGAATATTCGCAATTTTGTAGAAAGTGGGAATGGCGATCGCTGTATTTAATAAAACTCCCAGTGTCAAGCTCCGCCAATTGTATCTAAGATTTAAGCTAAATCTATTTCACACTTAGGAGCGAATAGCACTATGGAAAACTCTACACTTCTCAGTGGAGAGCTGAGTTGTCGCTTATGTAAAAATCTCTTAAAGAGAAACCTTAAAACACCTAATGGTTTACTGTCCGACTTTAGAAGATGTAAGAAAAAATAAGTTGGGCGTTTTTGCACCCTTGGATCTTGAATTCTCATGAAACTTTTTGGAATCGATGTATGGTGGGAAATAGTATGTGAATGTTGTTTGCTTTGCACAATGTGTTACTGAAAATTGAAGAGCTTTTAGTTTTGTTTAACGGGACTAGAGAGCATTAATTCTCTAGTGTTTGCTTGCTCACAGTTTTCTAAATTGGCAACTCTGTTTTTATTTTTCATCTTATGAATTGGATAAAAAATATATACATTTTATCTTATGAACAAATGTTTGTTTAGTTTTATGCAACATGAAAATTGATTCTGTGTTTTGTTGTTTCAGCTTCTTTTTTTGTATATTTGTAAAAGTTTGTAAACTCAAACTAAAAACAAATAAAAATGAAAAAAAAAACCTGCACAGCTGACCTGGATCTTGACAACTAGAGTGCAAGTTACACTTGGTGAAATATATCCTCCACATGTGATCCACCCTCGGAATACCACCCCCAGGTCAGGGTGAAGTAGTAGCTGCCTTCCCTTGGCCACTTGGGAGGGGCCTTTAGGCTGGGGATCAGTGATGACTCTGCTGGATTCATGACTAACCAAATTCTTGTTGTTTCCGTGACACACTTTCATTCCCGATGTCGGGTAGCTGCGGTTAGCCCGCCAAATAACTGCTGGTACTAGCCCCCCTCCAACTCCCAAATGTCACATGATATGATATGATAGGTCATTTATAACGCAACTGTACTCAAGTGTTTCTAAGAATGGGGGACAGAGGACAAAACAACAATCTTACTAGGCCTTGTGTCATACAGATCGCACAAGTGCTGGGGTAAGGGGAGGGTGAAGTACAATGGGGGAGAGGGGAGGAGAGTGCAAGTAGCTTGTAAGTGCCTCGGTTGGTGGCTCATAAGTGTAGAGAATCAGGGGACTGTAGAGTTGCAGATACAGTCCCTTAAGTGGTAGGGAGGTCTGGTGGCAGTGCAAGGACAACTGGTCGTGCAAGAGCCTGGTCCCATAAGTTCAGTGGGTGACCACATAACCAGAGTGCGCAGCAGAAAGGGAAATCAGCAAGGGAGAGAGAACGCTGAAGCAAAAAGGAAGGTCTTGAGCTGCTTCGGGAACTTTGGATGGTCCTGCTCAAGTTTGAGAGAGGCAGGGAGACTGTTCCAGAGGGAGGCCCCAGCCGAAGAGAGAGATCTACCTCCCACTCTCTGCCTGGAGAACCGTCCGACCTTCAGAGAGTTGGAGGTGGATGAGTGGAGGGCTTGAGACAGAAGATGTTTAGGAAGAGAAAGTTGGATGTAGTGTGGTCCCTGGCCCCAGAATGACTTGTGGACAATGCAGAGGATCTTGAACTTGATCATTACAGCCACAGGAAGCCAGTTGAGAGTTTTCAGGGCTAGAAAGATACAATCTCTGGGCTTGAGGCCAAGGACAAGACTTGCAGTCCTGTTCTGGATAAGCTTTAATAGGCGAAGAGTAGAGGCAGGCAGATTTAGAAAGAGGTTATTGCAGTATTCCAGCCTAGAGAGGACAAGAGATCTGGAGACAGCGAGCTTCTGGGGGAAAGTGAGAAAAGGAAGAATACCTCTGAGGAGGTGCAGTTGATAGTGTGACTTCTTAGAGAGTTCGAAGATGTGAGGAGAGAAGTAGAGGGTGGAATCGAAGATGACCCAAAGGTTATTAGCCTCACAGGAAGGAGCAGGTAGAGGACCCAGGGTGGGGGCAGCCAGAGAGAGGGAAGGCATGAGCAGGTGTCCCAATGAGGAGGATCTCAGTCTTACTGACATTAAGGCAGAAATCGTTGGAGGCACACCATTCGTGAATTGCGGACAGTCTGGTATGAGAGAATGAGCTGAAGAGGCTGTAAGGAGCCTGGAGGAGAGCTGGGTGTCATCCGCATAACACTGAAAGTTAGAGCAGAGAGTAGAGATGCAGTGGGACAGAGGTGCCAGGTAGTGGTTAAAGAGCCATGGAGAGAGGTTAGACCCCTGGTGAACACCACAAGTCGAGAGAAAGAGAGAGAGAGAGAGAGAGAGAGAGAGAGAGAGAGAGAGAGAGAGAGAGAGAGAGAGAGAGATAGAAGAGAGGAAAGACCCAGGTTGGACCTGGGAGGGTCGATCAGTGAGAAAGGAGGTCAACCAGGCAAGTGCCCGAAATAGGCAGAGGCTGAAGCGATGGTATGGCAAGAGGCGAGCAGCATAAGGGGGGAGGAAGAAGCGGGTTCTCTGACGGGTTGCCTGATGGCATGGAAATTGTTAATAGCAGAACTGTTTGGAACAATATCGGATCCGACAGACTCAGAGGGAAGCGAGACCCTGCTACGCGCAATAGATACTGCATGCAAGGAACAAATAGGCTCATAAAGGGGGTAGCAGTGACCTTGATTAATGGGCGAATAATGGAACTGTTGTGAATTGCACTGCGTGTTTGGTTTGTATTGTTGTTTGGTTTGAATAAAATCAATAATAAAATCAATAAAAAATGTTAAAAAAAAAAAAAAATCAGATATGCCCAGGTTGTCGCAGAGACGATTGAGCAGGATGGAGTGGTTGACCATGTCAAAAGCAGAGGATAGATCGAGGAGAATGAGGACAGAAGGAAGGTTAGAGTCAAGACTGGAGAGCAAGTCCTCAAGGATGTTCAGGAGAGCAGTTTCCGTGCTTCTGGCTGCTATGAAGCCAGACTGATGGTCATGGAGACAACCAACAGATTCCTTTTCCAGGTGTTTGCCCAGGAAAGGAGTGATGGAGATCAGGCGATAGTTTGCCGGAGAGGAAGGATCGGCAGAGGGATTCTTAAGAAGGGGGTACAAAAGAGAGTGCTTGTGGGGGCAGGGGAAGGTTCCAGTGGCAAAGTGTGATTGCAGAAATCGCCCAAGGCCGGAGCAAGGGTGTCGATGTGGTCCTTAATGGTTTTGGAAGAACAGGGGAGCACCTGCTTTGATAAGACTTTCATAGATCGGACTTGTCTAGAAACATCATCGGGAGTGAAAGAGGAGAAACAGCCAGAGAGGGGGCCTGGAATGGTAGAGGGAGAGGAAGAGGAAGAGGATGTAGAGGCAGAGAGAGTGGACAGGATGTCCAGAGTTTTCTTGCTGAAATGAGATGCTAAGGCTGTACAGAGGGCCTGGGAGGGAACAGGAGAGGTAGAGACTGCAGCAGGATTGGCCAGCTCTTTGCAGATTTTGGAAGGTTAGATGCTGCAGAGATGCAGGCTTGTATGTAAGCTGTCTTCTTAGAGAGGAGAGAGAGTCTGTATTGCCTTTGGAGTAAGCGACAGGCTATTTTGTCAGAGGTTGTGCTTGATGCCCTCCATTTCCTCTCAGCCACCCTACACTTGTGCTTAAGGGTGACAAGGTCAGAATCGTACCAAGAGTTACACTTAGATGCAGGCTTCAAACGACAGGCGCAAGGAGTGTTAGAGATTGAGAGATGAAGGTTGGAGAAGGCTGTCTCAGAGTGTGAGTCAGCCAAAGGTGTAGGAGGAGGAGAGAAAGTAGCGATCAAAGGCTTCACTGACACACGCTTCATGGGCCGGATGGCAGAGAAAGTTGGTGGCCTAGCTGAGGTCGGCTTAACCTAAGGGGCAGAGGGCAAAAGGTGAGAGGAGAGAAGAAAGTGGTCAGTCTAAGAGAGAGGAGTGGTGAGAGGGTTGGAGAGGGGGGGGTCCGACAAGATCAGAGCATTCAGGGTGTGCACAGTAGAGTGAGCCGGGCCAGAGGGTAGAAGAGAGAGAGAGAGAGAGAGAGAGAGAGAGAGAGAGAGAGAGAGAGAGAGAGAGAGAGAGAGAGAGAGAGAGAGAGAGAGAGAGAGAGAGAGAGAGAGATTGCGAAAGAGCCCAGAGGAGGGGCTAGTAGCATGTACGTGGATGTTCAGGTCTCTGAGGAGAAGTTGAGAGGTAGCGGCAAAGAGAGAGGAGGAGAGGTCAGCCCAATCATGCTCTTCCAGGAGACGGCCGATGTCTGGGGAGTGTTTGAAAGCTGAGCGAGAGTTGAATGGGCAAAGGAGGAGAAGGCAGGGTAGTCAGAGAGGAGGAAGAGAGTGCCAGCAAGGTGGCAGAGGGAGAAGGCAGTTCGACCAGAGAAGCAGCAGAAAGAGCCAGAGAGGTGGCAGGCGAAGGAGGTGGCAGAGCGGCCAAAGAGGCAGCAGAGGGTGCCAGAGTGGTGGTGTAGGAGGGAGGCAGCAGAGGAGCCAGAGAGGGATAGATGGGAATAGCAGCAGAAGAAAGGAAGTTGATGAGATGTGGGAAGCGTCTATCGGAAAGGAGGAGATTGGCCTGGCGTCCCTGGACCAAGACTGTACCATTTAAGTAGACATGAATGATAGTCTCGGAGGAATGGAAGGGGGCCAAGAGGGCCTCCCACCATGTGCCACCATTAATGGGAGAGGAGGAAAAAGGAGAGAGAACAGAGACCATATGAGGGGTCCATAGGCCTGGAGAGGGAAAGGCAAAGAGGATGTCGGTGAGTGTCTGTCTGGAGGAAGCACTGGTGTAGTTATCAGAGATAGGGAGGCCTGAGTTGGAGACAAGGATGTCCCTTTTGAGCTTCTTCCTACCAGGCCTAGTGAGAAGTATAGGATAGTCGATAAAATAGCAGTTAGAGAAGATAGGGCAGACAGAGAGCACAATAGAGGGTGCAGGCGGAGAGTGAGGGGGTTATGGGGGGACAGTCCAAGCAGGGACAAACGCTAGGGGCAAACAGGAGGGAGGCACACAAGGGGGTCAGACAGCACAAGAGGGACAAAAGGTACATACGACACAGAACAAAAACACTGGACCCTGCGAGGTCTTAGCGTGGGTGGAGAAGAACAGCGCAGGCAACAGAGTACACTACAATGGAACTCAAGGTCGTGAGAATGCAAGTACAGTACAAGAATACAAAGCAGGATGTCAAAGGGAAGCTAGAGTGAGAAAGGCAAGGATGCAGCATATAACAGTACAATAGTAACCCAACAGACCAAATCACACACAAGATGCTACAATGAAACCTGGAAGAGAAAATGCAGGCAGTACAATAGAATGACAATACAGTAGTGGATACAATATAGTGGAAGGACAACACAATGGTCACAGAACGTAAGGGACAGTTACGTGGGGAGAATGTGAAGAGGGATGCGGGGAGAGAAATGCAGCGAGGGGTGCATGGGGAGAAGGATGGTAAAGGATGCGTGGGGATGCATGGGGAGCACGCAGAGAGGAATGCGTGGGGAGCAACGCTGAAAGGGATGCATGGGGAGCAACGCAGAGAGGGATGCGTGGGGAGCAATGCAGAGAGGGATGAGTGTGGAGCAATGCCGAGAGAGGCGTGGGGAGCAATGCTGAGAGGGATGCATTGGGAGGAACGCTGAGTGGGATGCGTGTAGAGCAACGCAGAGAGGAATGCACTAGGTCAGTAGAGCAAGGGCAAGTTGAAAGGGGGCACAGGTGCGAATGCAGGGGCCTAAGTTGTGAGGGGAGCGAGCAAGGAAGGTGAGAAGGGCAGACGTGGGAGCCGGGGAAGCGTGGAGCATATTGCAAGGGGAACAACCCGAGTGCAAGAGAGAGCATGGGTCAGATGCGCAAGGTTGGAGGGGTAGCATGAAGTGTAACAATGTTACTCTCCCTTCCCGAACTCTCTTACCTTGCAGCTGCAGAAAGGAGAGTGAAGTCGTCCGAGCTCACAATCTGCGCCGCTACTCCATTGCTTCCAAACAACTGTGTCGCTCAACACTGTGGCCTTGTCCTGCGAGGGCTTTGCTGCAGAGGGTCCGACCTTCAGTTCTTAAAGGCTTGGGTGCGTGTACGTAGCATAGAGTGCTATGTGTCATTGGGCAGTGTCTCCCGCGCACCTGCATCACTCAACATCGCATCCTTGTCCTGCAAGAGCATTGGTGTCCTCTTGCCTCCCCCCACCTCTAGCCTGATGATATTTCATTGTTTTCTTTACCACAAATGTCATTTTTCTACCTTTTCCTTTTTAGGAAGCTGTGGGTATATCCGCGGTTATCCCTTGCATCAAAAAATAAATGGCTGAATTTTCAGTCCTGAAAAGCCTGTCTTCTGCAATGCACCATGCAAGATATATCTAGAATTTGGGGAGAAGGGGGAACCCCCTTCTTCGTCAAATACTACTGGACACAATAACCCCACACCCCTACTGGACATCAAGTCAATGCTTCATGCCCAAGTTGATTCGTACCTGGCCCGATTCCATCCAGCGGTTTTCGCTGTGCACTCAAGCTAAAGTTGGTCTTTTTTTTTTATGGGCCAATGAACGGGAACAAGGTTGAAACTGTGTTTTTTGTTTTCTTAATAGCTTCTTTGTTTTTTAAAGAATCCTTTCCAACATGGGTAGTACAATTTTGTCAGCAAAATTTCAGCTGAATCCGTCATATGAGTCAAAAGTTATTAGCAATTAATTCTTTTGATTTCCTATGTATCTCAATACTCAACCATATTGCGGCGACATCTGCACTATAATATATATATGGCCCAAATTTACTAAGGAAAAAGTGACTTAAGTCTTTGGAAGCAACTTAAACATATTTACGAAAGGGACTTACACGAGAAATCTGAAACGCAGAAATCAAGAAGAAGAGCATATGTCAGTGAGGAACTACAGCCAAGGTCAGAAGTTACGCCAATTCGAATGCACATAAAAAATGATTAAGATGCATAAAAATACATATCTCAGCCAACTGAATTCCATAAAATAAACTACAACAAACCTAATCACCACTAGGCCACCCAAGATGAGTATGGACACACATCCTGTAACACACCAGAGAACACATCAAACACACATACTGCAACATCATACTTGAAACAAATACAACTATCCCGAATTAGGAACAACACCCTCATGCTATACACACACAAAACAAGACACACTGGAACGCCACACACAAACACAGCTGCAGAACATCCCACACAAACAAGGACAACTCAACCCATTCAGTGATGATGTTCATCAGTACGCACATCATGGCGACACACATCCAGTTATAAAGGCACAGAGCGCCACTCCATTGCTTCCATCCCAGAAAATGTTTCCCTGAGACTTGCTGATTGTGCGCTATGTGCAGGAATGGAACAATAGTCCTGCAGCTGCTGCACCACAGCCAAGGAGGAGGCGGAGCTAGTGGATTTTCTACACCAGGTTTACCCTCTCTGGTATGGCCAACACAGAGTTTTTCAGAAGGTATAGTATGGAAGGAATGGTATCAACAGTAAGAAAGACACAAGTAATCACAGTTCAACAGTGTTTATCAAACTTCGAAAAGGGTTTGAAAAACGCCGAGCTAACCCTAAATCTAAAGATGGGAGCAAGCTACGATCATCAAATAATAATAACGCAGTCCTAGTGGTGTCTTGGCAAAACAAAAGGGCCTATTCTAAAAAACGTATTTCCAATCCTTACCTCTAAATACAAATAGTGTTGGAAACAATGTTATGTAAAAGAATGTTGTTGGCCTCTGTTCCCCACGTTTTCAGCATGGGACAAGACAGTACACTCGAGATTAGCACAGTCTCTGGCTTCTCTAGCACGAGGATACAGTTCAAACATTAGAATCAGGGCCTTCCCTGCCCAAGTCTCTTTGCCTTTCAAAGTCTCTTCTTTCAGAGGGCCTGATGTGACAAACAAACAATATGTTATTTTCCTCTTAGGATTTCACAAGTGCTCCATTTCTCAGGCGATTCACTATTCACCTCGGATCCCCCTCGGATCCCCCTCAGATTCTCTTTAACACAATGTTCAATCAGTCTCTTAACCCAAAAGCTTTCAATTGATCTGCCTCGTTCGGGCTTGGACCAACTTTATCTACTTTATCATCAACCTTCTTGGCAGTCTCAACATCGAAAACCTTCGATTGTGCACAGGATTTTGGTTGACACGCTGCAGGACCACTTTGATGCACAGCTCTTTGCCATTCTTTCACCTTTGTAAACTCTCAGTTGGATAATTTACAGAGACCTTCGAATGAGCATGCATGCAGTGCTGGACCACTCTGTCAAAGGTATTGTATCTTGGTTTCAAAGTTTAATCACTCATCTGTGGTTCAATTGTACTCAGGTTGATTATCACATGTGTTTCATACACTGTTCGCTTCAGCGTTCACCATACAATGTTGCTGCTTGCAACCTTGGCTTCAACACAGACCAGCCTGGTATCAGTCTCCTCAATTCCCTGGCTGGGTTGATTTAACTGGCACTGCTTTGTTGTAGGAACCAAGGACAGTACCACAGCAGTAGACGATTCTCCCCGCCTCAATTATCGACGCAGGAGGGCCCCTGGTACTTCTGGCACACGATGCAGGATTCTTAAGCCTGGTTTCCTGGTCTTACGCTTTCTATTCGAGGTTTTGTGACAGTAACGGTTCCTTGTCGAAAAGGTCAAGGGCACTTCCCTCCGTGCGATCCCCTTCTGTTTCGCTGTATTTATCCTTGAATTAAACTGCCATCTTGGAACTGCTGTTTCCCTCATGTGCTTTGCCTCGCTCGCAGTGTGCTCTATTGCTCCGCCTTTTATCTGGGTGGTGAAGTGCAATGGAAGTCAGGTGTGCGACCATTGTATTGGGACATGTCAGGTATACGCCTCGGGTGTTAGTTCGTTTTCTCTCATAGCGAGCCGTCCGTGAGAACGTGTTTGTGTTGTGAAAGGGGCTAGGTGGTCGAGTTCCTAAATATCCTACCTGGTAGAATGGGGTAAAGGTGTTACAGGGAAGGGGATACAAGTCTCGCCATCCAGTGTTCCAATCCCACTCCCCAACGACCCCTCACCCAGGTGATACTCCCGCACTGCTCCACCCCCAGGAACTGGATCCAAAAGCGATGGCCGTGTCCTGGCCACCTGGATGACAGATCCCTGTGGACTCCCGGGTGAGACACCTTCAGGCTTCTCACATGCCCTTTCCCTATGAGACGTAGCTGTATCTGTTTCACAAGAAAACAGAGAAAGGAAATCTACGTTGCCTTGGTCTTTGCCTTTTCGGTGCTCCACAGTGAAACAGTAAGGTGGCAGGTCTAAGAACCATCGCATGACTCGAGGGTTTAGAATCATTTTGCAGGCTAATCCATACTAATGGAGAATGATCCATGACAAGTGTGAACTTCATTCCTAAGAGGTAGTATCTAAGGTGGGTGATGGCCCACTTGATGGCAAGGGCCTCTAATTCCAGCACAGAGTAATTTATTAATGTGGGAAGCGTTTACAACTATTGAATAAGATAGGGTGTTCCAGTCTGTCACAAACTTGTGACAAGACTGCTCCTAGCCCTGTAAGGAAGGTGTCTGTTTGCAACACAAACTCATTTGAGAAATCTACCTTTAGGATCGGGTTCTGGCACAGGGTTGATTTTAGGTTGTTGTAACATACATCGTCCTCATCAGTCCAATGAATTTTCTGGGGTTCACCGTTATTTCATTTGTCTGTCATCCTAGCTGTCCTGTCCGAGATGTTAGGGATAAACCTACAGTAATAACCGATTAACCCTAAGAATGCTCTTAGGTCTCTCTTAGTTTTAGGCTTGGAGGTATCTAGGACAGCTTTTACTTTTTCACGTTGAGGTTGGACACTTCCATTCACTACAAAGAAGCCAAGGTATTTCATGGCTGATTGAGCCAGCTTGCATTTGGATGGATCAGCAGTCAGGCCGGCTTCTCTGAGGGCTCTCATAATACTAAAGAGATGGAAAAGGTGGTCTTCTCAAGTTTTACTATAACTGACTATGTCGTCAATATAAGCACCAAAGAAATCAGAGAAGGGCTGCAATATCTTGTCCATAAGTCGTTTGAAAGTGGCAGGGGCCCGTGTAAGCCAAAAGGGAGGACTCTGAACTGAAATAGTCCCAAAGGCGTCGGGAAAGCTGTCTTTTCCTTATCAGTTCCATTTACTGAGAGCTGACAGTAGCCCTTGGTTAAGTCTAGGGTTGATAGGAAGGTGGCATTTCCAAGTTTATCAATCAATTCCTCGATGCGCAGCATGGGATAGGCATCGAAATCGGAGATGGCGTTGATTTGTCGGAAGTATATGCAAAACTTCTAGGAATGTGCAGGTTTTGTGACCAATACTACAGAGAAGGACCATGGGCCTGAAGAGGGTTTGATGATATTTGCCCTTAGCATGTTGTTCACTTCCTCAACGACTATCTGTGTACAGGCTCACAGGAATCTATATAGTTTCAGATGGACCCCTTTTCCCTTTGAAGTTCTGATATAGTGATAAGCGAATTGCACTTTTCCTGGTTTCTCAGAGAATACATAGGGGAACCTTGTGACTAAGGGCCTCATTACGACCCGGCCGGTAAGTACCGGTAATTACCGGCATTGCGGAAGTACCGTGTCCGTGCTGGCACTAGACCGCTAAAAGCGCCCTATTACGAGTACGCGGGCACAAGCTTTGCGCCATGCCGGCAATGACCCAACTGCCATGCCGTAAAAGGGCGAAAAATCCCCCTTTCCGGCATCGCCTGTAATGCAAATATCTCCTCGGCATCCAAGCCATCGGCATTAGCGGCGACCGCTAATAGCGGTCACCTCTAATAGCGGTAACCACTATTAGCGGTGACCGCAAATAAGCGGAACCGGAAGTGGCGTCATCGCACATGAACGGGAAAGAGCACGGTGGCCATCTTTAAAAACACAATCCATTGCCATCCACCACAACCAGGAGCCATCTGACCCCCAGAACTCTGCCACACCTCCAACACCGCCTGTTGCATCTCACCATGCCGAAAGCGGTAAAAAAAAACACTGATCGCCTGCGCAAGGAGCGCTTCTCCCGAGAGGAGTTAACCATGCTGGCAGAGATGCTGCAGGAACATGCAGATGTGGTGTTTTCCACAGACATGACCCGTGCTGCAGTACAGCGCAAAAAAGAAATATGGGTGGAGGTCGCCCAGAAAGTCAGTGCCGTTGGCACCACACCCCGCACTCCCAAAGACTGCCGTAAGCGCTGGGATGATCTGCGTTTACACGTGCGAAGCATCCTCTCCGCCAACCGCAACCTGGGGATGGCGACAGGCGGAGGTGCGGAGTCCCCCATCAAATAGCAACCATGGGAGGAGATATGCGCAACCACCATAGGGACAGAGGTAATTCAGGGAGTCGGGGACATAGAGCGAGGAGCCCCGTCATCAGCCGATGCAGGTAGGTGTCCCAAATGATACAATGCTAATACCACCACGATGATGTCCACCTGAACTGACAGTGCAATGATGTAGAGCAGGGTCCACCAGACACATGAGTACAAGACTGCCTACAGGCAGTGCAGACCATCACCTTGTCCACATGCAGAATGCACCCCATATGTGTCCGCCCAGACGCCTCCATGCATCACCCACCCAAAAGCCAAGCAACCCGTATGTCACTCCCCCAATGTCAATCATCTGCCATTCCATATGAATGCAGCCACCCCAATGCATGCCCGATGCCTGTAGACCCATCACTAACCCTCTCACTCTATTGGTCCCCCACAGGCACGCATTCAGACAGCGGTGACGAGGACACCAGGGAGGAAGATGCCACACCACGTAAGAAGGCCAGGGGCGAGGAGGAAGAACACTGCCCCTCCACTTCAAGGGGTATAGGCCAACTGGCACCACAGCGGAAGGCCAAGAAAACATTACAGGCCACAGCACCAATGCGCACTACGGCCCCCACTACAGTACCCACAACAGCCACCAGCACCCAAGAGGCAGCGGCAGAAGGCACTGCATCGGCTGCTAGCAGCACATTGGGTGAGACAGCTGCCACAGCAGCCGTTTCTGACGATGAGGAAGTTGATCAGCTGCATAGTGCAACTCCCGCCACAGGCCCCCTGCATTCCCCACAACTATCCCCATGCAGCATGCACGACAGCAGCATGCACGGGCTGTGCCCGGTTCATTCATGGCCTGCAACTCCCAGCACCACACCAACTGTGCCCGAGGAACATAGCATGTCGGAAACCACTCCCACATCCACCGCAGCCCCAACCAGCCAAGAGGGGATCCGGGATATTCAGAGGCGCCAGGAGGAGCTCGCAGCCCTGTTGACGCAGCATATAACGGAATGTGGGAGGGCAAGGGATGACATTCGGGAATGTGCTGCATCCTTGAAAACAGCTATCGAGTCATTCTCGAAGGACAATTATGCCGAATTGGCAGCAGTGCGGCACGTCCTCTCTGAAATGGTGGCAGCAATGTAGGCCATGTGTCCACCACAGTTGCCAGAACAACCTGGAACATCTTCGAATGCTAGTTCAACCAGGACAGCCCCGTGCTTAGGTCTGGCAGGAACCTGCGCAGATTGGACAGGGGGGCACCTGGTGCTGGAAGAGGGGGAGGGCGGTAGGTACAGCCATGCATACTGGTGCCATGTGGACTACTGGTGCACGCTACTGCACACCATGTGTGGGGAAGTCAAGGGGGGAGAGGGTGTGTGGGGGAGTTGAGGGGGGGAGGGGACAGAGGGTGTGTGGGGGAGTTGAGGGGGGAGAGGCTGTGTGGGGGAGTTGAGGGGGCAGGGGGGAGAGGGTGTGTGGGGTGGAGGGCTTATTCACTTTGTTATAATTCTTTAATACACATTTTGGTAACTCATGATTCACATGTGTGGACATTGCTTAGTGCATACGTGTGCTTTATTGGTGAACAGTCTACAGTGTCCATGTTCCTGACACACCCAGTGCCCCGAGTGCCACCTCCATGTCACACTCCCCGTCGATGTGTGCTATAAACATTGGTTGATCAGAGTCTGACGCATGGCACGTCCTTCCTGTGCATCGCTGCCTCCCTGAGGTGCTGCCCCATCCCCACCCTCCTCATTCTCATCGTTAGGTGGTTGCAGTTCAGCGTCAGGGGCCAGGGGCACATTCTGTCTGATGCACATATTGTGTAGCATGACACATGCCATGACGATCTTGGCCACCTTCTCATGGCGGTACACGAGTGCACCACCAGAACTGCTGAGGCAGCGAAACTGTGCCTTCAAGAGGCCAAATGTCTGCTCAATCACCACACGGGTACGTGTATGTGCACGATTGTAGTCCTCCTCGTGCCTGTTCTGTGGGTTCCGGACTGGGGTAAGGAGCCACCTCTTCAAGGGATAGCCTGCATCACCTGCATGTGAGCAACAATGTATATGTGTAAGTCATCACATCATATGGGACCTCTATCAATGACACCATAGCATGCATTGATTTCCTGATTGTAACCACCTTCCCATGCATGAATGGAGACACACAATGTGGCTGCTATGTGTGTATTCCTCTTATGGACTGGTGTGCGTGCCATCAACTAGTGGGGGCAGGGGGGTCCAGTTCCTTGTGAGTGCTCATGCACTGTGTTAGTCCACGCCGGTTGTTTCCATGATCTGGCTGATGTCCAGTAATTCGTATGCTTTCATCCTGGCACCGTTGATGTCAGCCTCATGATGATCTCACTATGCACAACAAATGGTAACATGCACTTTTGTTGGACCTCTGTGTCAGTGTAGTGGTGTATTAATGTTTTTGGCCCTCATGCGACTCCTTTGTACGCAGTAATGGGGGACTGTCCTTTCAGTTGATGGTATTTGGTGCTGTGTATTGGCCATAGTAATTGCTTGTAGCTGCATTGTGTTGAGGGGGATACGGTCTGATTAAGCACAGTGCACATGTAGATGGCTATGGAATGGTTGTGACACTGCATCATTTACATGGTAGGGCAGCTTTCATCTTGCATTATGTGGTCAGGTGTCAGGTCCAGTCTGGCCTGCTTTGGGGTGTGAGCATGGTCCATTCTCTCAGGCAATCGCAGCCAGGTGAAGTATGCATCTCTCCCCCCGCCCATCTCAGCCAGGTGAAGTATGCATCTCCCCCCCATCTCAGCCAGGTGAAGTATGCATCTCTACCCCAATCACCTACCCACATCGCATTTCCATGAGCCTAACATGCGACTCACCGAGAAGCCAGGATCTCTGCCCTGCATGTCGCTCCATGAAGCGTGGTATCGTGGAGTTCCGCAGGACCATTGAATCATGGGTTGATCCGGGGTATCGGGCACAGCAATGTGTGATGATCTTGTTTGAGTCACATACCATTTGCACGTTGATTGAGTGGGATAGTTTACGGTTGCGGTACGCTACCTCCATGGCATGTGGGACCACCAATTCCACATGGGTGCAGTCGATGGCGCCAATGCAACCAGGGATGCCGGCCAGTGAATGGAAACCAACTTTGGTGTTTGAGATCTCCTGGGCAGATCGTGGTAAGGAAATGTGATCGCCTGTGTGCTTCAGGAGGGCATCAGCACTTGGTTCAGCGTACGTGAGAATTATGGTTCTGGTATGCCATGCATGTGCCCCACTGTGTGCTGGTAGGTGCCTGTGGCCAGGAAGTGGAGCACAGAGACTACCTTCAGTAGGGGTGGGATGGCGGTGTGTGGTTCAATCAGGCTGACAATGTCGTCATGTATCATATCCACAATGGTGGTGATGGTGTCCCGGTCCAGACGGTAAAGGGTGTGGATCTGCTCAGGGGTTAGGTTGAATGGACTGGCTCTGATGCGAGGGATTGGGGGCTGCCTGTGTGGTGCCACTGGCTCACTGGTGTGGCATGCTGGCCCTGCCTCGCCCTTCTTCTCCTCCTGCGTCTCCTCTGTGCTGCCTGTTGTTGTTGTTGCAGCAGTTCCACTGCAATCATGTCCTCCAGCCCCAGCATTGCTAGTAGTATTGGAATCATTGTGGAGTGTGACTGGGTGTGGGAAGGGGTGGGGTGTGCTCCTTTTGTGCTGGCCCAGTCTGTATTGCCTCCACCTGTGCCGATTGTGTGCACTTGTGGCAGTTGGGAACACTGCACATGGCCGTTTACGGGTGGTCCGCAATGCTGGATTTAGCTCCATGCCGGAAAGGTACTTTTCAGGCTTCAGTAGGGCGTTATTTGCATGTCCGCCTGACTTGCGATGTTCCCCTGTTTGCGCCATGCGGTATTGGCGGCATGGTTGGTCGCGTGCCCGCGCTCCTGGCGCTATTAGCCGCACCATTAAATACGGTGCCGCTAATAGCGGGTTGGTGTGTCCTAATCGGCCCGGGGCGGTAAGCGATGCCGGTACTCCTTTACCGGCATCGTAATTAACTTACCGCCCGGGTCGTAATGAGGCCCTAAATTTTTTAATTCTTCTTGTTGTTGACTAGATAGCTGTTGGTGTATTAATTCAAAGTTATCTATTTCTTCTGGTACCAAACAAGATAGTATCGTGGCATTGGCGGCGGAAGGATTTTCCTTCCGCTCTTTTAAGAGATTTACGTGGTAGAGATGGGTCAGGTTGCCACTTCGAGACAAGTTTGTTTTCTGAGGTAGGTAAGAGGACTAATACGTTTTGTCCTAATTGAAAATGATCTTAAGTTTACCTTTTTGTCATAAGGTGAACTTTTTTTGTGCTTGTGTTTTTTTCCATATGAGTATAGAATAGATTTCGAACAAGTTTCATATGCTCTCGCAATCTGGTAGCTGTTTGCGAAAGGGTAAGGGGTGCTTCTACTCTTTATTTCCAGGTCTCCCGGAGCATGTCCAGGACATCGCTAGGTTCTCTACCATTAGTAGTTCCCCGTCAAAGTGGCCCAACTGTGGAATTCCCTACCACCGACCCCAAGGACTGACCAAGCCTACTCACTCTTTAGATGAAATACCATCAACTGGCTTAAAGGAAACAATCAGTAATCTTAGCATTACCAAATAGTGACTTCGCAACTAATTTGACCCAGCGCTACCACTGTGAATCCTTGTACCACACCTGTACCACACTTGTAAATGCATATGTGCCACGTGATGTATTTGTACTTACCTGTAATGTATCATTGTAACCATGTAATTCTGTAACCTGTAAGCCTAAAGTATTCTTGTTTTTTCGCCCCGATACCTTCTGGTCTGGCACGCGCTATAAATGAAGAAACAACAAATGACAATTCTGTTGTATAGAAAGGCATACCCATCATAACAAGCATCAACAAACAATCTGATGGGAGGACTTGAACATAATCTGACTCGCAGGTAACGTGATCTTGACAATGTCCGCTGTGGAAACCTCGGTTCCCAAACTGCTGGAGATCCTTGGATCATTCGAGCAGGTGTCCGGATTTAAAGTGAATTTTGATAAGAGTGAGACCCTTATTATATCATGTAGTGCAGAAAAACGCAGGCCGTGCTGCAAAGGACGCCACCCTTTAATTGGGCAAAGGGGAAGCTGAAGTATCTTGGAATTTGCCTCACGGCTGCCTGCGCTCATCTGTACCATGCCAACTACCCCACATTATTTGAATCCATAAGAATAGACCTTCGGTCTTGGCGGATGCAGGCAATCTCAAGGTTTGGGAGGGTGCCCCGCTTACTATACCATTTGCAGACACTCCCAGTTGGCATCTACTGCAGAACGCTGGCGAGGGTTCAACTGTACATTTTGGACTACGTTTGGACGAATGGGAAGACTTGGATGGCTAGGACCACATTATATGGGCCCAGGATGAGGGGTGGGGTTGGTGATGCCGAACATAGGGCGATATTTTAGAGCTGCTCAACTGAGAGTCCTGCATGACTGGGTCAACCCCTATATAGCCTGGGATAGTGTCCTATTGAGAAGGAGGTCTCTGGTAAGCCCCTCCAGTACATTTTGTGGCTGAAGAAACAAGACAGGCCTCTGAGTGTTTATGAGCTGCCAGCAGCAAAGGTTACAATGCAGGGCTGGGACGGAGCGGGGCAGACCCAGAGTCTCTCAACCTTTCCTTCCCCTCTTATGTCCATCCACAATAAACCCAACTTTGTCCAGTGTATGATGGAATTGCCGTCTCGGACTGGAGACAGGGAGGGGGGCTGCGTGTTCTTAGCACACATGGTTGTGGATGGCCAAATTCAAACATTTGAGTCATGTAACAACACGTTTCGGATTAGAGAGAATGTTACATTCCTGTATTGACAGCTGAGGCATTGGACACTGCAACCCCACAACAAGAAGGCGGCCGCTAAAGGGTTAACTGGGGTTGAAAAGGCAATTTTGTCGCTAAACGGTGGTAAAGGGCTTATCTCTCGCCTATACTTGTGTCTGGGCAACGAGGGGGTTGATGCCCTTCCTTCTTATGTAGGGGCCTGGCACAGGGATTTGGGGGTTGAGTTCCCAATACAGGGATGAAGGGAAGCCTGGAGGGGACTGAAAAGGGCTACCAGAGGTGTCCAATATACAGAGAGAGGCTATAAATTAATTGACAGGGGGCACTTAAATCAGGACAGACTGCAGTGTTTTGGGTGGGGGAGCAGAGAATGGGCTCTGTTGGAGGAGATGTGGCAGTGCTGGTATGTGTATGCCTATTTGGTGGAGTTCCTATTGCTTAATAAAGAAAACAGTTCTACAGACTCACTGTGGCACTTTCAAGGTTATTTAGCATCCCACCTTGTTCGCCTAGATGATCATACACCAAGTCTATACATGTTGCAGCAGCCCCATAACTCTCAGTTTGGAGGGGCACGTAAAGTCCTTACTGTGGGTGCAGACATAGAGGCTCATTACAAGTATTCTGATATGGAAACAGCGGTGCCAGTAAGCTGACCGGCACCATTGTTTCCGGACCGGCATACTACAGGTCTGTCGCTGTGTCTGACAAGTCTGACCATGCCAGGCACAGCGGACCCTCACAGAAGCATTGGCACCCTTAACAACGGTGCCACTGCTTCCATGTTCCCATTCCCATAGAGTCCTGATGGACTCTATGGGAATGGGTAATTACAATTTACTGGCGCCTGACTTTCCCGACTGCCAGGGTTGTAATCTCCCAGTGGCACCGGAAAGTCAGGCACAAGTAAATATTTACGAGTCCATCACAAAGCCGCCAGTAGTACCAGCGCCGTAACCGCCGGACCCGTAATGAGGCCCATAGTCTAAGAAACCTCCCAAAAAAAGTTGGACCTGGTCTGAAAATTAAGTTACCTTCTCCACTGCCATCACAGACCACATGCGTGGCTTTCAGTAATCGGTCGAGGGAATTCTTGGTGACTTCCAAAAACTGCAATCGTGGCTTTAGCTATAAGGAGCATGGTTTGCAACAATGGGGTGCCTACCCCGTGCCTAGTCCCTGCATTCTGCCCAAGGTTCCACAACAAGCAAATTATTGGATCCAGCGTCCGCAAAGCCCCTGTGATACTATGTATGGCACCTGTAGGCAAGTGCTTCATGCTTCCTTGCTTTTGTTACGTTTTGTTCTTATTGCTTAATCTTGTTTACTTGTACTCCTGTGTGACAAGGGAGGTTCCTGAAATCTGTGACATGAGCACTGGGTTAGCGTACACTGTGTTACTTTTATAAACAGAAATAAAAAGATTTCAATACAAATATAATATATTTAAATAAAACATCATTCTAACCTTAACTCACACCTTATATGTGTTGTGTAATATTTCGCATGGGTTTTAACATTTTATACACTGAAGGTGATGTAATTTGTTTTACAAATATTTCCTGGTGTTAGATTAAAAAAAAAGTAAAACTATTTGCATTGCTTTATATTTGTACAGGTTGGATGCTTTTGTAACTATATACATAATGCATTATTTAGTCATTATTTTGTAATACAAATTGGAGTTTTACATATTGTTTATGTAAAGTAAGAATACTATGATTTAAATGTTACTAAGTTTTGAAATTGCATAAGTTGTGTACATATGTTATTTGTTGAAATGGATGTTTCTAAATAGTGTTTATTATAGTGTAATTGTTTTTGTTTAGTTTAAGTTTTATGTTTATGTGCACTGTATGTTGTATTTTATGCTGTTTCTTGTTATTGAATTATACATTTGTAATTTTTCAATGTAATTGTGTTACTTAATGTAAATTGTATAATATAATATTTTTAAATGCATTGATAACATATTTTTATGTTGTTACCTTAATGTTATGATTTCTTTTGTTTGTTTAACCTTTACTCTTTTGAAACAAACATTTAAATAATATGCTTTTTTAAGGTTGTGTAATTGTAAAATATTTTTAAGCACAAATCTATTTTATTATTATATAATTGTAATGTAAATAAATGTATGAATGTGGATGTTGTAATTGTTGTAACTGGGTTAGTTTGATGTAGTTGCGTAAAATTGAAAATCTTTATATTTGTGCAAATGGAAATATAATTTTTGTGATGGCCACCACATCACCTCATAAAAAATCCATCCCTTACCTCCAATTTTAATAACCTTTGAAAAAGAGTCCAACTTAAAATACTACATTTGAAATCTTAAAAATTCCAGTTACAGTTTATTTATATACAATATCTTTTAGAAAAATCCCAATTAGAGGTTCTTCTACTTCAAATAAGAATACGTTTGGTACTTGTTCAATTATTTCTGGGTAGCATTACAAAAATCGCCAGAATTTGGGGATCTATATAAAAGTAGACTTAAATGTAATTTTTGTAAAACAATTGATTTTTATTTATATGTTTTAGGAGATAGAAGTTAATTTCCTTTTTTTCAGTTACAGTTTTATATGCTTTATTTTAGTCTTTTTGTTGTTGTACAACTGCAGTGGAGCGGTTTGTTCGGTAATTTGATTTTTATAAACATTTCTAAAATATATTTGCTCATGTTCATTTCGCATATGCACTAACATTGCTGAGTTGCCTACAATTTTTTTGTATTTTGATATGCAGATGGTGCAAATGACTTCAGTTACATTTTGCACATCATCTGGTGCAGGAGTTGCAAAGTAGCCCCAAATCAAAGTTGTACATTGCAAAATGGAATGATGCCAGATGTAGTTGTATTTTTGGAATGTTGCTTTTTGTTTTTGCTAGCACTAACACTTGAAATGCTTTGACTACTGTCAGTAATACAAACATTTAGTTGTGATTTAGTTGTGATATTTGTTCAGTTGTTGTGTAGAAGTTAAAGGATTAGTAGTAGGTAAACAATATTTTTCTCTTTTGTGGGCCATGCTAGTTTTACTTTTTAAAATACTGCTACTTAAAAGCAACGTCATTTCGAATTTGAAATGTGTGCCACGTATATTCAAGCATTAGTTTCCCCATGTGTGTTATTTTTATAATTGCTAATCTGTGTTCTTATGTAGCCCTTCATGCTTGATTGCATGTTTCTATGTATTATGATAACATGTGTTTTATTTTTACAACATTAAACGGCACGCATGTGTTTTATTACTTTGAAAGAGTAAAAGGCAGAGGGACCTTGCCACGGTATTCAAACTTGTTATCTTGAAGAGTTGCTTCCAATCCAGCAAATACAGTAGCAGAGCAACCTCTTCTGGCAAACTGCTGCTAATGCCACTAATCAAAATACAGACAAGCCCTTTTCATTATTTCACCTTGTTATGGAACATGCAGTTGCCAATTTAAGATAAAGGTCCGCAAGTGCAAGAATGACACCCCCGCAAAAAACGATCTGATTTTAGCGAACATGAGAGCGGTGGACACCCCCGCTCTCCATGTTAGCTATAATTGGATAGTATGGTATAATTATTCAGCATTTTCGGCAGTACAAAATTTTAGTACAGCCGAAATTCAAACAATTATATCATACGTTCATTTCTTTTCATAATGTTAAACTGCTACCATTTAATATTGGGGCATTCATTGTTTTATTTTTAGTTCTATCAGAAGTTTTATCTTTAGAAATGGAAGTAGAAGTGATAAGATATGTTTGGTAATGTACTTGTCTTATTTTTTGTGAATCAACTGTTGGAATAGTAGTATGTTTCTTATTAGGTGATTAATATTTTTTGTGGTGTAAGAACACTTTCAATTATTAATGCAGTGCTAGGCACTGACGGTTGCTTTTGTATTTCTATAGGCAAGGTTTGTACTGTAGAAATACATTTGAATGTATTTTCAGTGGTTTTTAGTCATTTTAAATTGTTATTTTTAGGTGTTTCACTTGCGGATTTAATTAGAAAAACATTTTATACCACTTCTTGTGTGATATTACCGATAGTAGGTATAGTTGTAACGTAATTTATTTCAACAGCCAGGTGGCTAGTTTTGGGTGCTTTTATTTTTTTTTGTGTTCCTTTTTTAAGGAATTTTTGTGAGGTTTTTCTATGTTTTCTTTTACCGCTTTCTTTTCATGCTTGTGTTTTGTTGATGCAATAAAATAACAAGGGATTAATATATTATTAAAAGATTATATGTTTTCATAAAACATTTTTCAAATATTTGGTTTAACATACAATTGTGTTTGTGGAAAAAATATTCATTTGATGAATGTATTTATGTGTATTACTAGAGTTATGATGATGTTGGGGTTATTTTTTTGCCTCCTTTCTTCTTTCAATGTTGATGTTTCACCTATACAAAAGAAGACATGTTAAAATATAAAATGTTGTGCTAGTGGTATGTATGCTACACTAGTGCCTAAAGTCGCATTGATATTTTGTATATTGTGCTATTCACGGTACGCTAGTTGCTTTCGGCATTTTAGTATTTTAGTAGCATTATTATTTTTAGTAGCATTAGAAACATGTGACTGTTGCATACATAATTGTTGAAGCTATGCAGCATACAAAGAGTTCTGACTCGTCCAACTGTGTACTGTACACAAATGTATGTTATAATTGTAAGGACATTAGATGTTATTGCTTATATTTGTATTAATATTTTTTCTTTATTACTGTTAAGAGTACACTTGTGCCAACATTAGTATTGCCCATCGTCATCTGGTAATGTTGATGTTTCACCTATAAAAAAGAAGACGTGGTTACAATTTAAGATGTTGTAATGTTTACTGTGTAATCCTGTATGCTTTGATTGTGAGGAAATGTTATGATACTGCTTACATTCATATTTGCATTTCACTTATATTGGTATTTATAGTACGCTACTGCCAAGAGTGGTACTAACATATTTGGTGTAGTGCTATTAATGATACACTAGTGTCTACATTAGTATAGACATTGTGTATATATTGTGATATTAATTATATGCTAGTGCCTACATATGTATTACCATTTTTTATATAGTGCTATTAACAGTAGAATGGTGGGTAGATTTGTATTTTTTTATTTAGTATGACAAATATAAGTGAGTACACCTCAGGGGAGTCTAAGGATCAATGTTGCTCTGCAGAAAAAGGCAAAGTCAAAGGAATAAAGAACACAGACAAACTGGGCTGCACAGAAAAAGGAAAGCATTGGGAAGTGGTGACTGTCAAGCTGAAGAAGACAAAGAGAATCCAGGAAACAGATAATACTAATACACACACTAAATTCACAATCTAGGGAAAAGGTAACAAGAAATAAGAAACTAGGTAATAGACACTAAGCTAACAACCAGGAACAAGGCACCGGTCACAAACAGGAACACTGCATCAATGACCAGCGCTGGACTGAAGGAAACTGAAGTTTTTAAAGCTGGCTAACAAGCACATGTGTGCTGCTTGCAAGAACCTGCTAGTCACGGGTGTAAGGAACCCATGGTGGCAACAATAAAGACAGACACAAGTTATCACAGTTCAAGGGTGTTTATTAAACTGTATATGAAGGTTGGGAAAACACCTAAACTAAACCTAAATCAAAGATGGGAGCAAGCTTTGATCATCAAATAAGAAGAAGGCAGTCCTAGAGTCGTCTTGTCAAATAAAAGGGCCTATACTAAGAAAAAAACTACTGCTAATCACTGCGCTAAATACCAAAGAGTGTGGGATAATGTTCACAAGAAAGAAAAGAAGTGTTCACAAATGATAAGTTAGGATATGGTAGCCGGGGTCTCCCTTCCCCACATTTTGAGCATGGGACAAGGTGAGATTCCGGAGCACAGCACACGCTCAAGCTTTCCCACCACAAACAGTTCTGCTCTCATCTATCAGGGCCTTCGGTGGTTAAGTCTCTTTTCTACAAAAAGTCTCTTGCCTATGAGGACCTGATGTATCCAAAATAATAAACAAAAAGTTCCTTTCCATATGCTTATTGTGTGATGACTTCTCACCCCTGAATTCCACTCTTCTGGCATCAGATCTACAAAAAGGTCCTAGCGATATCGGGACCTTACGTGTTTAAATCTCTTGCTTCCGAGGGCCTGATATATTAAAAATGACCAACAAAAGTTCCTTTACGATTACATTTAGAGTGATGATGCTTCACCACTGCGTCCCCCTCTTCCGGGTTCAGATTCCTCTCAAATGTCAGCCTCCCTCTGTCAGAGTCACTATGGTTGTATTCAAAATATTTAATTTGCAATATTCACGTGTCGTTGGGTGATGGTTTTTCACTCCCGAGTCCCTTCTCTTCCGGACTCAGACCCTTCTCACATATCAGCCTCCCTCCATCGGGTTCACTATGGCCTCACGACACAATCTAATCTGTGACATTCACAAATCTTAATGTCTTTTTAAACAGGTCACTGTGGACATCCCTCTGCCGGGTTCACTCTTGTCAACACACTGTACATTGGGACTTCAGTCTGCACCCCCTTTTCATTGGCATTCTTCAGTCGGGTTCACTTTGGTCAATCACACAATTTCTTCTACTTTCTTACGATGCATGATTCACTTCCCTTGGCTTTACAATTGTCTGTTGGCCAAACACTTTCGACTGAACTGGGGATTTTACTAGACCCCTGTATGACTACTTTGAACCCTTTATCACCTTTCCCAAAGCCTTCTGGTAACGAAAGTTTCAACATTAGGGTAATCACCCAGAGATTCCCGAGTGAGCACCCACGTGGTGCGTGACGCCTCCATAGCTGGATTTCCCCTCTCACATGAACAGTTCTTTGCATTTCTTCAATTAGCCGTTTGCTACTTTGTTCAACACAGTTTGGTTACTTATTGGCTCTTCCCTCGACTCACCGGCGGTGATGAAATGCTTGGCTTTTCTTGTCTCTGGAGTCAAGGCCTGTACCATGGTGGCAAGCATCTCTCCCCGGCTTGGTCATCAGTGCAGGAGGGCCCTGTGTACCGTTGATATCTGCTGCAACACACGCTGGCTATTGCTCGCGGTTTTATGATTCCTTCCGTGGAGGTTTCACGGGCATGGCTTGGAAAAGGCAAGGTTGCTTCTCTCCCAGTCACCCTCTCGGTTGGCGCCGTCTTACTCCTCCTCTTGACTTGCCATGCTGAGTTAGCTCTTGCATTGTGTGGTCTGCCTTGCTCGTATTGTGCTCTCATGCTCCACCTTTTATCCCTGTGGGAAAAGTAAAGGGCTGTCAGGTGAGTGAGATTCTGGTCAATTGCCTGACTTTGCCTGACCCTTGCGTTGGGACATGTCAAGTAAAGGGCTTTGGTGTTTTTGGCCGTCGTCTTTCATGGTGTTTTCGTGTTGGAAAAGGGGGGGGGAATTGAGTGTTTGATTATCCTACGTGGTGGGATGGGAAAAGACATTATAAGAAGGGGATGCTGCGTATCACTGGTCAGTGTCCCACCTTAACTCCCCGAGGACTCCCATCCAGGTGATCCTTCCTCACTGGTCCAACCCCAGGAACTGGATCCAATAGCGATGGCCGTGTCCTGGCGACCTCGATGACAGATCCCCGGGGACTAGTAAGTGAGACACCTTGAGGTGTCTCACACAGGTGTGGCTTAATCTCCACCCACCCTTGTCCTGCAAGAGTGGAGATAAAGCAGCAGGCCAGGCATTCTGGGAAGAATAGTCTTTTGATTAAAGCAGCATACTGGCTGCCAAAAACCTGGAATGATCCACAAGGGAAGTGACATGGAAAATAAGGATCCAGCACTCCATATTCACCACAGCATTGTCTCATAATGTTTGAAAGGAATGTCCAATAGAGATTAAACCCCAAATCAGGCCCCCGTGTGGCAGAAAAGAGCAAAGGGAGCGAATTGTGACACTGCTGCACTGATGCCGTTACTTATAAATAGAAGGGAAAGAAATATACATGAGGTAAAGCTCATAATTGATGAGAAACACAAAATACATGAAGGGGAAGACAAGGCCTGTGAGAGGCCAAGGGAAAGAAATACTAACCTGCCCCATACCATCACTTATCTTGACAGAGGTTCACATTTGGCCTTGTGAACCTCTGTCAAGATAAGTGATGGTGTGGGGCAGGTTAGTAAACTCAGCCTGTGAAACATCAGGGGGAAGGGAGTTAGTTCCCCTGATACTACAAAGAGTTAAATGTTTTAGATATAAAAGTCCTGGCAGGATACTAGGTGAAGACAAATGTGTGTGTTGTATAAACGGTGAAAAGGAAAAGTCATTTATGAACTATAATGATGTGGCTCAAGGGAAAATCATGTCTTGGACACCTTGAGCTATAGTTCTGAGGTATTAACAGAAGAAGTTAAAGGAAAACAATAACATTGTGAACTGTGAACACAAGTGTATAAAGAGAAGGAAAGGTCCCTGGGGAGAAAGGGGACTTTGAAAGTAGAAGCAAAGACAAACCGTGGGGAAGGGAGCAAGATCCTCAAGCTTTGTGAACACTCTAAGAGGAGAGAGGACGTCCTCTTGGAAACTTGCTGATTCTTTTGAAACTGGAGGTTAAATGCAAAGAACCTAGGGAAGGAGGCTCTCCCAAGAACTGTGAACTTTTGTCCATGAAGATAAACCTTTTTGTTGGATTTTAAACTCTTATGTTGAACTTTGACCTTTTTTTGAACACCCAACCAAGGGAAGAGAAATCCAGGGGAAGGCAACCACCCTCTGGAACAAGTATCATGTTGCAACTTATGTTATGGAGTTAAGCATTTTCCTTTTTGAACATTAATAAAACACGCAAGGCCACAGACATTACCCTTTTCACCTTAGAGTTTATTTTTTTAAGTCTTAGGGCAACAATAGAACTTTGGACACAAGACTGTTTTCCTTTGGACATTCTGACTTTGACAGACCCTTAGATTTGCTTTTTTTATAGGTAAACACCTCTAGTGCAGGGACAGATGCATTTCCCCAACCCCATTTTCTTTAATAATAGTCTTTAGCCAAAACCATGTCTAACTTGTGTCTGCATTTTATTCCTGGCTCTTCACAGTATGTTGTGTGTGATTATACTAATGTTGGCTGAATATTGTTCCTGGAATTATGTCTTTTCTTGCTTGAGTGTGTGTTGGAATGGTACGCTGTGGGGCCTAGTGCATCTTGTGATGCGTATGAAGTAGGGTTAAGTGGGTAGGCTGGGTGTGGTTACTCAAATATTGGCTGAATACTATTCCTGAAATTATGTGTTTCCTTGCTTGAGTGCATGTTGGAATGTGTATGCTGTGGTGGTTGACGGTATGTTTGGAATTTGGACACAGTGGGGGATAGTGTGTATGCTTTGTGTAGTTATGCTAAGGTTGACTGAATATTCTTGGAATTACGCCTTTTGTAGTTTTAGTGTATGTTGGAATGTGTACGCTGTGGGGTTGAATGTATGGTGTGTTGTGTGGGAGTGTATATTGTGTGTGGGTGTATAGATTGTATGTCAGAAGGAGGTAGAGATCTGGCATCTCTAGCTGTGTTTTGGGGTTTTTATTCAAATATAAAACCAAGGGCCTATCTCTCCCTAACAAAAAAGTGTTTTGCCCTACCTAACATAAGTCTAACTACGGTGCTTGTTGTCAGTGAGGTAGTACCAATCAAAATAGTCTGTCCTGCTTCCAAAAACGACCCTACGATGACGCTACCACTAATCAAGGAGAGGGTTGCAGCAACGATCAAAATAAAAAGGGGTTCCCGGAGAATGACTCCCTTCTCTCACTTGTGCTTGTTTCACAGTCTCTCATTCCACAGAGACCAGTGTCCCTGGTCGCTTTTACCACTTTGTTATCGTCAAAGCACTTCCACTTATGGGAACCAACCTGTAGGTTCTTCTGCTCCTCTTGGCTTGTGTCTTGGCATTCCCAACCAATGAGACAGATATTATGTCAACCTTAAACGCAAGTGCAGGGTGGCTGAGAGGAAATTACATACTTCCGGTACATCCTCTGACAAACTGGCCTGCCTCCTGCTCCAGAGACAATACCGTCTCTCTGGCTGCACCAAGAAGAGAGCCCACATCCGAGACCACGTCTCTGTGGCATCATAACAACTGGGCCAAACTCTTTCAAATCTGCAAGGAGCTGGACAATCTTGCTGCAGTCTCTAACTCTCCTGTCCCTTCCGAGGCCCTCTGCACCCAGTCCTCCCTCTCATCCTCTCCCCCTCCTCCCTCTACCTCTGGCCATTCTTCAGCCACCTCTCCTCCCTCCTTCTCTACCTTCCCTGTTCTTCCCAGACAAGGTTTCCAGACAAGTCTGATCTATGAAAGTCTCCTCAAAACAGGTTCACCCCTGTTCCTCCAAACCATCAAGGACCACATTGACGCCCAGGCTCCTGCTCTGGCCGACTTCTGCAACCACTCCTTTGCCACTGGAGTCTTCCCTTCCCCCTGAGGCACTCCCTTGTGCACCCTCTTCTTAATAAACCCTCTACTGACCCTTCCTGCCCTTCTAATTATGGCCCTATCTCTATCACTCCTTTCCTGGGCAAACTCCTGGAAAAGCTGGCTATCTCCCAGCTTAATCCTCACACTGAATCTGTTGGTTGTCTCCATGACCATCAGTCTGGCTTCAGAGCGGCCAGAAGCACGGAAACCTGCCCTCCTGAACATCTATGAAGACCTGCTCTCCAACCTTGATTCCAACAGCCCCTTTATCTTACTTGATCTCTCTTCTGTCTTTGACACGGTAAACCATGCCATCCTGCTCAACCATCTCCTTGATAACCTGGGTATCACTGATCAGGCCCTGGCTTGGCCGACTTCTTTCCTCTCAGATCGTCCCTCCCAGGTCCAACTTGGGTCCTTCCTCTCCTCTATCTCTACCTTTGGTGTTCTCCAGGGGTCTAACCTCTCTCCCTGGCTGTTCAACCAATAGCTGGCACTTCTTGCCCACCGCATTGCCGCTCTCTGCCCCAACTTTCAGTGCTATGCAGATGACACGCAACTCATTTTCAGGCTCCCTCCCTTCCACCACCTCTTCTCCCTCTCTCATCTCTGACTGTCAGCTATCCAGGAGTGGCGTGCTGCCAATGATCACTGCCTTAATGCCAGTTAGACTGAGATTCTCCTCATCGGCACACCTGCTCCCTCCTTTCCGGTCACTCTCTGGCCGGCTTCTCTTGGCCCTCTTCCTGCTCCCACCTGTGAGGCTAAATCCTCAGGGTCATCTTCGACTCCACACTCTCCTTCTCTCCTCACATCTCTGAGGTCTCTAGGAAGTCAAATTAACAGCTGCTGCACCTCAGAGGTATTCCTCCTTTCTTCTCCTTCTTCCAGACGCTCACTGTCTCCAGAACTCTGGTTCTCTTTAGGCTGGACTACTACAACAGCCTCTTTTTAAATCTGCCTGCTCGTACTCTCCGCCCTCTGCAACTCATCCAAAACAGGACTGCGAGACTTGTCCTTGGCCTCAAGTCCTGGGATCGTATCTCTCCAGGACTGAAATAGCTGCACTGGCTTGGCTCCCTGTGGCAGCGAGGATTAAGTTCAAAACCCTCTGCATTGTCCATAAGGCCTTCTAGGGCCTGGGCCTCAATACCTTCAACTCTCTCTCCCTGAATATCTTCCTTCTCGAGCTCTGCGCTCATCTACCTCCAACTCCCTCACGGTCAGTCACGTCTCCAAGCAACGAGTTGGTGGTAGATCTCTTTCCTCTGCTGGGGCCTCCTTCTGGAATAGCTTCCCTGCCTCTCTGAAACTTGAGCAGAACCATCTCTGGGTCCGGAAGCACCTCAAGACCTTCCTCGTTGCTTCTGCTTTCTCTCCTCTGCTCCCTTGCTTATCTCCAGGTTGAAACTGATATTGCATTGGTTTACCTGGCTACCCTCTGATCTCGGGCCCAGGTCTCCTCCCCGCCAGTTGCACACCTGCACTGTCCCCCTGGCAACCCTGCACTCAGGGACTGTTCTGTATCCCTACAGCCCCCTACCAGTACTTGACATCTGATGTCTGCCGTTGCACTTGCCACCAGCTGGCCTCACTTGCCATCAGCTGGCTGCACACTTTTTATTTATTCTCTTTTTTATTTTATTTACTTATTTTTTACGGTTATCTTATGTACTGCACTGCCCCCTTTCCCCACGCTCTTCTCCCCTCCCCTGCACTTGTGCGATCTCAATCTCACCTGGCCTAGTAAGATCGCCGTCTCTGTCTTCCCTCTGTTCCCCCTCCCTTGCCTTGTGGCGCCTTGAATCACGTGTTTATAGACGCGTTATGAATGCCATATCATATATCAACCATCAAAATAAAAAGGGCTTCCAGGAGAATGACTCCTTTCTTTTGGACAGGCCTTCTCAGCCTTAATAGGCTATCTTGAGATAGTTCCTTGTGACACAGTTAATCAGTTCCTTGAATTCCTCAAGGGGGCACTTTCACCTTCTCTCGGGTGTCCCCTGTCTAAACATATTTACAGTTCCTTGTTTCCCCTTGTGAGGAACTTGACATCTACTCTTCTGGATTTCTTTTGTAGCAATATCTCTCTCACTTGTGCTTGTTTCACAGTCTCTCATTCCACAGAGACCAGTGTCCTGGTCGCTTTTACCACTTTGTTATCTTCGAAGCACTTCCACATATGGGATCCAACATATAGGTTCTTCTGCTCCTCTTGGCTTGTGCCTTGGCATTCCCAGCCACTGCTACAGATATTACCAGTCTTTTGGCTTTCTTCACTATCTTTACTGCTTTTGGAATTACTGGGACGAATGTGAGGAGTCCCTCTGTATTCGATATATACTCTGCTGCTTTCACAGTTACTGGGAGGAGTATGATGAGTCCCTTGGTATTTGTCATACTCTGCTGCTTTCACAGTTAATGGGACGAGTAGGATGAGTCTCTTGTTATTCGTTATACTCTTTGCTACTGTTACAGTTACAGCGATGAGTATGGTGTGTCTCAGTATTCGTTATTCTCTCTGCTGTTTTCACAGTTACTGGGACAAGTATGATGCGTCTCTCGGTATTCCTTATACTTTACTGTTTAGCCCCTTCTGGGTCTCCCGCCATTCCCATTACTTCTAGTTTGTTGGGTTGGCACCATTGCTTCTTTCTGTGGGGTTGGGATCACGCTGTCCCGATAAATGCTTCCACTGTCTTTATTTCCTTCTTGCTCTCTGAGGCTCTGCATAGTATTTTGCTGGATGGTGTCAGCGTTGTTGTCGGACCACACTGTCCACCTCCTCGAGGTCAGTCCTCCACCTGGCAATGCTTGCCACAGACACACACACGTCAGCTCCCTGCCGGATACTCAATTGCTATTCTCCTTTGTTCTCCACGTCCTCTCGACCAAGGACCTCCTGGAATGTCCTGGCTTCTGTCTCCCAGGTTTGAACTTCCCCAGGCTACACCTGCTCAGTGAACATGACTCACTAATGTAAGTCCTTCTTAACTTTTTATGCATCTGAGTTGGGTTCTCCCCAGCGTAGGATCCTTGTCCTTCTCTTTCCCTGAATTAGTCTTTATTACTCCATGGTTCCCACTCTTCAGTGTTCTCTGCTTGCCATGGAAGAGGATCAGCATTACTCCTCCATTCTTCTTCTTCTGAGTGCATTTGTGTTGGGTTTGAATACCCGAAGTTGTATTACAATGGCAAACAGTTATCTGTTCAGGTTGTGTCGTCTGTGGCAGTGATCATTTGAGGGGCTCATAGGAAAGTGGGGCAAGGAGTTTCTTCACAGAACGGGAGTCCTTGTCCCCAAAATGGGAGTCTCTCTCAGTGAGGTCCCACTTGCCTTCACTTCCTAGGGGGGATTTTGCTTAGCGGGCTCACCTCCCTAGACTCACAAGGAAGGGCTCCCCTGTGGGGAGAAGTGACGAGATCCTGTGAATCATCCTAGTATGTATGTTGTGTGTGTGTCAGGGTCCTGGCACACAGACACCCACTGCACATCTCCCCGCTGGGATGGCGTCCGCCCTGGGGACTCAGGCAGCAGGGCGCTCTGCACCATATGGGAACTACACATCCCATATGGACTGCTGCGTCCTGTTTACCTCTTCATAAGTGGTTGCATGCAGTTGCTGGACTACTGGATGCCTGATTTCCTGCTCCCAGACTTGTGCTCTGCTGATTATCTGGACTGTACAACAACAAATAGGGTCCAAAAATATTAAAACATGTATTTATTTTCCCAGCAGACCTAACACCCCAGAAATATCTATTTGGGGACATTGGGAAGATTTCGGAAGTGACCAGGAGACTATTCAATGTGGCATGCATAGTGGCTAAAAAATGCATATTACAGAAATGGAAGAGTACACAAGCGCCACGTATCAATCACTTTCTCAAAGAATTGTCATATGTCAATGAATGTGAGGAACAGTACATAATATCACTCCCGAGATCTAGCAAGCCAAAGGACATTTGGGCTCCGTTCAGAGTATACTTGTGTGAAATGAGGTTGGCTGGTGCCAGCCCGGCTGGACCTGGTAATTATACGGCTTTGTAGATTTTACATGTTTTACTGTGTTTGGATATTTGTCAACTTAATCATTGAATTGTATGGAATGCTATGTTGATGGAGAGATTGTACCACCACCAATAAAAAAGCTTTTTTAAAAAAAACATGTATTTATTTATTTGATTGTTCATTTATAACACACTTAATACCAGTGAGTGGTTTCTAAGCACGGGATCGGGATTCTAACCTGTGTTGTGCCCCGTTGTCTTGCTTCCAAGACAAACACGTTAGCCTTGAGCTATCCTTCCTCCCCACTTAATGATGAAAAACTCCAGCGGCAATTCTGGAAAATATGTAAGACACATTTTTAATGTTCTACAGTAAATGCAAAAACATATGAAAAGGAACTTTGAGCAAATCATGAACAAGTGCAAAGCTAATCTAAAACGGAGGATACTCCCAGCAGAAGTAGTGAGACTAAGAAAACACCAAGGCCCAACTCGTGATGCTAAGAAGGCTAAGAAAAAGAAAAGCAACAAAAGAAAGCCAACTGTGTACCAGAAAGATGTTGAAACCAAGTAATGTGAGAAACCAGAGGGTGCCTCACCCGCTAGTCCCCGGGGGTCTCTCTCTCTCAGGTGGCCAGGGCACACCGTCCCTTTGGATCCAGACCCTGGAGGTGGACCAGTGCGGGAGGATCACCTGGGCGAGCCAACCGATGGTGAGACTCAGTATTCCCCCTTTTTCTATTCATCTACCCCATCCTATTTTGTAGGGGTTTCCAAAGCCCCCCCCCTTTTTACATAAACAGTGGGCCAAGGAAGAGGGTGACAGAGTAACCAGACTAACTCTCTCACATCGTACTGGACATATCCCGTTAATCGGGTCAGGCAAAGTCAGGCACTTTACACTAAGTGCATACACGTGATACCAATAAGCTCTCCTCACGTGGAACACTAGTACGAGCAGAACTTCCAGGACGAAGGCACACCTACTGGAGCAGAGCAACGGACCAAGGGGTGAGAGCAGCAAACCGAAAACCCCAAAGAGTTCTCTACTGGAGGTCATTGCCTCCGACAGACCGCAAAAGACACGTGGAGAAGGCCAGATCCCCCAAGTGAAGATTGTATTGTGTTGCAAAGAAGCCAGTGACCCTCCCGGGTGAACGGCAGAGTTGGGGAGGCGAGGCTAAGCATGTGGTACTAACCTTAACTCGTGAACTGGAAATAGCAAAATAAGAAAGAAGCGCACACAGCTGATGAGTTGGCAAGTGACCTGAGATACCGGTGCGTGTTGAAGTAGCAACATATCACAAGTGAAGACTGCAAGCATGTGGATGAGACACGAAGAAAGGCAGACCTGTGAACAAACTTTGAAGTCAAATACAGCAGTGAGATCAGCGATACTAAGTAACAGAGTTGTCCAGCGAAGGAAAGTAGTCCAGTCAAAAGTCTCTGTGAAAGGTACATTGTTTGAAGCAAAACTGAATTAAGCGAGAGTAAACGTGATCTTTGAGTCAAAGTGGTCCTACGGTGGGCTGTCGCCATGCACATTTCAAAGTCTTTGACATCCGAAAGGGGTCTGAGCCCGAATGAGGGAGACCCGAAGTACAATAAGCTTAGGGAAGGGAGGCCCCTTGCAAGTTTATGTTGAATTGTGGCGTGAGAGGTCTGAGCCCGACAGAGGGGGACCTACGTGAACTGTGTGCTATAAGGTCTGAGCCGGGCAGAGTGGGACCTTTGTGAACTTTGCGTTGGAATACAATTTTGACAGCCAAGAAAGAGACTTTAACGGGGAAGGCTAGGTGGGCCTCAATCCAGTTTGGAACTGCTTAGAGTGTTAGAAACCGAGTCAGAGTGTAAGGACAGCCTTTCTCCGTGAGGTTTAACCTGAGGATGCGAGCTGGTTCAACTACCTTTATTCTTTTGGACACTGATTTTTCCTTTGCACACATTTCTCCTTTTTACACGCTTTGTACAAGAAATAGGGGCAGGCATTAGGTTTATGTTAGCATAGGCCACTTTGCTTTGATGAACTCCACAAGAACTGTTTTGTTTATCGTTTGATGGTTGAGACTATTCCCATTTTAGTTACAGGGCAAAATAGGAGTTTTTTTAAACCCCAACATTTTCAATAAAGGTTTTACAAATTGTAAATTGTATCCATTGTGTCAGTGTCATACCATGCCTTCCCTACAGTACACAGACGATAAATAAATCAATTTAACTAGTGATCAAATTCTATAAATAACCTATTAACTATTACCCCTTAGGCCACACTTGTCCGTTGGCCTATAGCGCAAAAGTGATTCACAATTCAATCAAAATGATTTCTAAAAGAGAATAATTGGACATGAAATGAACAAAGATGTTAACCCCGGTTTCGGGTAACATCGGCCACAATCACTTCGGTGGCAAAGCCTTCATCAGGGCAAAAATAGGTTCAATCACAATTAAGAGTGGGAATTTAACCTACATCGAATGGTAAATAATATATAAATAAATCAAAAAAGAATATTTGAAGTTTGACATCAAGCATCATCAAAGGTCAGACAAAAAACCATGTCCATACCGAATGGTTTATAGACACATAATAAAGTAGAATCAATCAAATCGGAAGGACAATATCCAAGGACAATATCCAAGAGGCTAGGACCCCATCTCACATCATGGCAAGACCTGCAAAGCAACGCAGGAAACTGTAGTTGTGAAAACTCTACATCAATACAGGACTACCACAAATTAGTCAGATTTTCAACCCCTGCATCGAGGGCTCCTGCATAACGAAGCCCCTGCCATCCATCACACCAAAGAAACACAAGGCATTGTGTACCTGACACCGGGCTTCTAAAATTGATATTGGTAGAATCAGTGTTTCACTCAGGGCCACACTAACATGGAGCGTATAAAATCCTTAATTGGGATTTGTAGAGCAGTAAGCCGTGCAGATGCTACAGCATTAGCCTTACATGTAGAGAAACAAGGTTATAAACCAGCGTGTACAGACCTGATTGAATGATCAGTCGAGCGTGCACTGCATTCCACCTGCTACGATCACTGGGCCATCCAGAGAGCAGTGTCGGAAAGATGCTGGACTAACAGAAGCTCCAGCAACGTGTGCTCATAAGGTGCCGGCATATAGATCGCATGACCTCATATCGGTTAAGGAGATTACAACGGCATGCGTTCTGACGCATGCCCTAATTTCAGCTATGGGAAAAGCCCAGAGCGAGAAAATGACGGCAGCTATCTTAAACTGAACAGTTAAAGCAACATTCGCCCTAGAGTGATGGAGGACATCCAAAGCAGCATGGTTGGATCCCCTCTCCTTATGTCCCAGACTCGCACAAAAGCACAGTCAACAGGGGAAAGAATTATCAAAAAAAGATATGCAGCTATTCTGGTAAAATTGCAATGTATGCCCTTGAAGCAATTTATAAACAGTGTTTGAGGACAATACCAAGATTGAATATAAATGGCAGACACAGTGTAAGGAAAGAGGGAACGGGTCGTGATGCCTGCAATAACCACAAAGAGGATTTAGATGAGGACTGACTATTGCATGTCCTCATGAGAACTTAATCGAAAAATCCAGAGCTGTTCAAGTTTGTTTGCGGCCGTGAATGACGCGATCAATGACCATCCGCCTCAATTGTCGATTGCTATGGTATGGTAATGTTTATTTGTAAAACGCCTATACACAAGGCCAGTGTTTCAAAGCGCTCAAGGAGGGGAGGGAACAAGGGGAGAAAAACAACAGTCATTCAGACCCCTTGAGTTTCTGAACAGATTGTGCAAGTGAACAGACGATATAGGAGAGGGGGCGGGGGGTGGGGAGAAAGGACACGTGCAGAGTGTGAGGGTGTGTGGGGGGGTCCAGGTGCGCTCAGTTAGTCAGACCTGGGTAAGTGCTGAGATGCCATTTTCAATGTGCCATTGACCAAGTGCAGTGGCAGCGAGTCAAGTGCAGGCCCTGAGGCAAGTGCTGGAGGACTGCTGAGCATGCCGGGAACCTGTGAAATTCTGAGGTACGCCCAGCCAAGATCCAGAAAGTGTTGTACCAACAGAGCTTGAACAGCACTGTGAATACAGGATCTGTGTTTGCCATTCTGCAAAGAAATGTTCCTCGTCGTCATGCCCAAATAGATTTTGTGGCACGGGAATAAGATGACATATGAGATTGGTGGTTATGCAGTTGGCATGTGATTTTAAAAGCCACATGATGTCTTTGTAGTGAAACACTGTACTAGTCATGTATGAATCACATGCAGCACCCAAGCCACAAGGATGATGGCCTACTATAGGTTGAATTGGAAGATTCCAATAGTCTTAATGTCTGAGATCTCGGATTTCTGGACATAATTGTGAATGTACACCCGCTCCCTAATGTTCCGACCTCGTTTAAGAGCAAACAAAGGTGGTTTGGTGGTACAACAATCACTCATGACAGGTTCCAGAGCTTCTTGATTAATTTCTTAATCGCAGAAGTTTTTGAAAAGAAAGTGGTGACGCAGACCAAGCAATCTTGTATAGTCAGCCTCCTTGTGGTTGAAGAAGGACATCACGATTGGTATAAAAAGGCACACTTGGCTGATGTTTTTAACAGTTTAAATGGGTAGTCCCTGGCACCCAGACAAGAAATCATAGCATTAGCATCATAAGTGCAATTGTCTTTAACTGTGCAATTACGCCAAACTCCAAGTAGTTGTCGGTAAGGTAAATTCTTACAAAGGGCCCTTGGATGTAAACATTTAAACAAGAGAGGGTTTGCGATCAGTCATTTTATGGAAGAGGATAGCATAAATGCTACCTTGATCGCATTTTACAAGAAGTTCCAAAAACACTATCTCATTCTTATCACCCTCTGCTATGAAAAGTGTAGATGTGGGTTCTGGCTTTTAAGCCACTCAATGTAAGGCTGAAGGTCATTACTATGATCTTATGTGAAAAACCAAAGGGTCTTTTCCCCCTTTCTGCCAAGCTGAGTGGAAGCCTCGGGGAAGAATGCCAAAAGAGGAGAACACCATTACGCGAGAGAGGGTGTTCCCCCCTCTTCTTTTCTAATGTCCTCGCCCGATGTCCTCTCAGCTTTTGTAGGATGCTGTCACTCTACCGCAACCTCATCCCAACCATGTCCTTCTCTGAAATGTAAAGCAATCATTACCAAACCTCTGCCCGTTGAAATTAACATCCATTGGAAGGAAGGGAGCACGATCAAGTCAAGGGAGGAAAACATGAGACCCCTCTATTTCGCAATATACCTTCCCTAGTCTACCTGATGCAACTACTTTTCTGTCTACTCAGGAATACTTTAACACCTACCATCACAATCATGCTTCTCCCCGTCCCTCTGATTATGATTTTCCAAACTCCCAGTCTTCTTTTATTAAACACTACAGTTCCCATAATTCTCCATATTCAGTCCACGACCCATATACAAAACCGAGAAACAAAGCTAAAAGAAATATCTCTGGCTTTTTCCTGTGAGCCTGTCCCGCTAATGAGATCAGGCAGAGTCAGGCACCACACTTTGACACCACACACCTGACCTCCATGTCTCTTTCCCGTAGGGATAAAAGGCAGAGCACGGAAGCACAAAGAGCGATGAAAAGCACATGAGAAAACAGCAGTTCCAAGTTGGCAGTTTAATACAAGGAGAAAGACAGCGTGACCAGTGAGGGTTGCAAGGAGGGAAGTGCCCTTGACCTTTAAAGACCATTACTTTCGCGAACCTTGGAAAGCAAGAAGCCTAAGACTGGGAACTAAGCTGAACAAACCTACACTGTGCATCAAAGGTACTTGGGACTCTCCAGCGTCGATAACCAAGGTGGGGTGGAGCGATTGCCGTGGAGGTACTTTCCTTGGCTCCTACAACAAAGCAGCGCCAGTAAAGACAGCCCAGCCGGTGAGTCGGAGAGACTGATACCAAACCAGATTCTGTTTGAACCAAGGTTGCAAATGGCAACATTGTATGAAGAAATCCAAAGAGGACAGTGTGTGAAACGCATTTGATGAGCGACACAAATATAATTAGAAACCAATAGGAGTGAATGAACTTTGGGAGGCCAAATGAGATACTGTATACAGAGAGGTCCGGCGCCACGTTGGTACTCATTCGAAGTTCTCTGTTAGGTATCCAACTGAATGGCATCTGTATTGGAAAAACGAAGTTTATATCAAAGTGATCTGCAACAGATCAAGCTAATTGGAAAAAGGATCTGAGCCCAGGCTGAGGAGGATCCGGAGTGAACAGTGAGTTACCAGAAAAACTTATATTCTCTGAACTTTGTAAAAAGTATTGGTCCGAGCCCAGGTGAGGCAGACTAATTAGAAAAGGGGAAGGATCTGAGCCCAGCTGAGGGGGAATCGGGGTGACCGTGAGTCACCCGAGAAAACTAATATTCTCTAAAGTTTGTGATACCAGGGATCTGAGCCCGGAAGAGGGGAATCCGCAGTATCGATCATATAATAACAGGGATCTGAGCCTGGCTGAGGGGGATCCAGGGTGAAGCACCGAGTTGAATACTTTCAAGAAGAAAATAACTGTATCTTATTTTTGTACATCAGGCCCTCTGAATCAAGAGACTTTGATGAGAAAAGAGACTTGGGCACAGGGAGCCCTGTGGCTGGAAATAGAACTGTATCCTTGTGTCGAAGAAGCTAGAGTGTGTGCTTTGCGCCAGTGAACCGCCTTGCCCCTTGCTGAAAAGGTGAGGAAGGCAGGCAAACAGCCGAACATCCTGACATATCATATTGTGAATACTTCTTTCTTTTTCATGCATATTCCCCCACAATATTTGTAAACTAGCGGCAAGGATTGGCAATGGGTTTTTTAGGATAGGCCCTTTTGTTTTGACAAGACTCCACTAGGACTTCATTATTATTATTTGATGGTCGTAGCTTTCTCCCATCTGTAGATTTAGGTTTAGATAGGCGTTTATCACACCCTTGAGAAAATTCAATAAACACCCTTGAACGGTGGTCACTTGTGTCTGTCTTACTTTTGATAACATGCCTTCCTTACACTTGCCATATGAAGAAAACGACTTCAACACGTAACGTTGCCAATCTCTGATATTGGATATATAGGATTATTGGCAAAGATATGAAGGTTTTCAAATTATGCCATGTATAAATTAGCAAGGCTAGGGACAAATGCTTTCCTGACTATTATCTGGACTGCCCACACGGTTAACAGAACTTGGTTTGTTTCCCGGATCCTCTACTGATTCCGATTGCTCCCGATTGTTTTTTGGCTCTGGATTTACAGATTGTCTCCTGTATTGTTTACCGATAACTCAGGAGGATAGCTGAGGGGCAACGCGCTCGTCTTGGAAGCAAGACGATGCAGAGCAACACAGTCTCGATCCCTTGGAACGCGCTTAGAAACCTCTGGGTAGTAAGCGTGTTATAAATAACCAATTACAATAACAATTACTGGCTCTGACTTTACTGGCTTACTCAATGGGTTTTTGATTATGAACTACGTTCTGGATTTCCATTGGTTTCCATCACCCTAAGATTGAACTCCTTTTTCTTATTTTTTGTCTCCATCTTAACTGCTCCCTCATTCCATTCGGGGTTAGGCCCTTGTGTATCCTGGACATTGTGTAGGTTGCGCCCTCCTTCATTTGCATTAGTTTCGGGACAAATGCATATTGTGTCCACTGACTTTTAGCGTTGGGTGGGTTGCCTGGCCTGTGGACTTCCTGTCACACGAGCACGAGAACTCTTTTGGTATAGGTTCAACATTCTTCACACACCTTATCCAGGTAGGACAAGGGCCCATGTGGGGGTGGTAGAGAACTACAGGTTGGTTGAAAATAGATGGGTATTGCTTTTATGTTTTCTTTTTCAGCTGGCTGTGTGCATTCTCCTGCCTTTTTACTTTAGCCCCTGGCCTAGTGGTACTGATGGAGGGCCATCCTTTTTGCCTTGTGCCTGAAGTGGATTCCTGACTGATCTGTAGTTTGTACGGCCGGGGACATAGGGCCACGACGGATTTAGGAGCCATATCGTCTCCTGTTGCTGGAGGCTTCTGCTGACCCCATGGAGGCACTTCTGCGGGCTGCGACTGCTCTTCGAGCAGACATGACAGTAGCACATGCTGCGCTTCATCAACGTATTAATGTTTTACATGTTTTGGTACACCTTTTATAGCCTGATGCAGAGTTTGGGGGCATACCAGTTGCTTCTGCACCCGCTTCTCATGGTCCCTCTCCTCTCACTACAGCTGTCCACCTGTGGTTCTTCCTGCACCTTTTTCGTTGGCACCTCCAGAACGGTTTATGGGTGACCAAAACAATATTGCACATTCATAAACCAATGTAGGCTACATTTTTTGTGTCGTCCATTGGCCTTTCCTGATGCCACTACCAAAGCCGCCTTTGTATAATCTCATTTGGGAGGCACAGCAGTGGCATGGGCTAACCCCTTGTTGGAGTCGAATGATCCAACCCTTTACGACTTTGGTGTCCTTTTACAGGCAATGAATCAGGTCTTTAATGCCAGAGATAAGGCTCAGGTGCAAGATCTAGAATTATTCATCTTGGATGAGGGGATATCTTCTATGCTACAGTACTTGGCACATTTCAAGAAGTTGGCGGGGAAACATCATGACCTGAACACAAGAAAGCAGCCTGAAAGAGGACTGTCTAATGAAGTAAAAGATGCTCTTTCTGTGGTTCTCTTGCACCCATCATCTTTCGCGGCACTCTTAGATTTGGTACTCCAGATCGATGCACCGCATTCAGAGCGCCGTGGGGAATGCAAAATGCTACACATACATGCTGGCAAATCGGAGTCTGGCTCTTCTCCTTCTCCAAGTGATCCAGAACCTATGCAAATTGGGTTGTCTAAGGAAGAAAGAGAGAAAAGATGGTTACAGAACTTATGCTTGTATCGTGGCCAGATAGGTCACTTTATCCAAATGTGTCCGAAGAGACCTATGAAGAAGTCAGGAAATGCCAAGACTCATCCTTAGAAAAAGCCACTTGGACGAGTCCTGATACTCCTGGCTCACATTCTTCTTCATCACTTGTTCACATCTATAGTTAGATAATCATTGCATTACCAAATGGTCGGACAATGGCTGTAAAGGTAATGATCGACTCAGGAGCTACATTATATTGACTTGTGTTTTGCAAATGAGCACGAATTCCACATTTTTACCAAACGCATGCCAGAAACAGTAAGAGTGGTCCAAAGTCCACCAGTTATATCAGGACAGGTCACCGAACAGGCAGGAAAGGCAATCATGAGTACTCATCAAGGACATAGTGAATCCATCTCATTCAGTCTTATCGCAGCCCCTCAGTTCAACATTATATTGGGTATACCATGGCTCTGGGCTCATAACCCTGTTATAGACTGGACTGAGCAGACCATCACTTTTTCATCCTCCTTTTGTCAAGAACACTGCTTTGGTTTTAACATAGCTGTGTCCTGTTCTCCCTGTTTGGCTCTTATATCTGGACTGCCCAGTGTAGGGGCTGCAGCATAAGCACCAAACTATATCATTTGCAAGGAATATCATTTGGACTTGAATGTTTTTGATAAGCAGCAGGCAGAACGTTTGTCCCCTCATAGGAATATGATTGCCCCATTGACATGGTCCTTAATGCTGCTGTTGCACATGGGTGTTTTTACTCATTGACAGGGAAAGAAGACCAGATACTTAATAAATACCTAGACAATGCTGATGCCATAAGCCATATTCGGCCATCTGAATCCACTGCTGCATCTCCTATATTTTTTGTTCCAAAGAAGGATGGTGTGCATCATCCTTGTGTTGACTAAAGAGCATTGAAGGCTGTGAATATCAAGAATAAGAATCCCATTCTGTTGATTTCCGAGTTGTTAGATCAGCTACGATCATCATCCATCTTCACTAATTTGGATCTTCGAGGAGCTTACAATCTGGTTCGAATACGGAGTGGGGACGAATTGAAGACTGCTTTCAAGACCCATTATGGGCTGTTTGAATATCTGGTTATGCCCTTCTGGCATTGTAATGAAGGAAGCATACGTGGATATATTCAGGGATGTGTTAAACCAGTTCATGGTGATTTACCTTTGACGATATTCTGATATTTCCCTCCTCTCCTGAACAATGTGTACAGCACGTCAAACAGGTATTACAGCATCAGCGTGAGAATGCTCTCTTTGTTAAAGTGGAGAAAGTGTATTTTTCACACTTCAGAAGTGGAGTTCCTCGGTTTTGATTTAACATCTGGTGGTATGCGTATGGGTCATGCAAAAATCGAAGCCCTTCTGGACTGGGCTCCTCCCACTACTGTAAAGGCCTTACAATCCTTTTTTAGGATTTGCTCATTTTTACAGAAAGTTCATTGATTCTTTTTCTTCCATTGTGGCTCCATTGACCCAACTAACGTGGCCCTTAGTTCCTTTTGTCTGGACTGAACCGGCACAAAGAGCCTTTTCTACTCTCAAACAAGCCTTTACTACTGCTCCGATTTTACAAAAACCAGACCCTTCCCTACCATTCATTGTTGAGGCCGATGCATCTGAGGTAGCCATTGGAGCTATCCTTTACCAAAAGTGTCCTACTACACAGGTGCTACATCCAGTAGCCTATTACTCTCTTACACTCACCCCCCCCCCCATGAAAGGAATTATACTATTATGGAACAGGAACTTAGGCACCAAAGAACCAGTTACGGTTTATATGCATCACTGTAACCTGCTTGCTCTGGCCCGTTCAAAGTGTACAAATGCACGAACGACAAGTCAGTTGGCACCTGTTTTTTGACATGTTCAATTTCATTGTTACCTACAGGTCCGGACTACAACATGGGAAGGCTGATGCCTTATCCCGGATTGTCAAGGATAACACTGTTACTCCAAGCCCCTGTTCTGTTTTGCCAGAGAACATAGTAGTTTGTTTTTGTACCACGTTTGTGTCTATCTTGAAGGATATTCGACATTGGCCAAAAAACCATGGTCCAAAATTAGAAACTCTCAATGTCACTATGATGGAGGGTTTGCCATTTATAGAGGAACGTTTATATATACCTGCAGAGTCTACCCGGTTGTTGGCCTTGCAGTTGCCCCATGACAGCAAGCTAACTGTCCATCTGGGACAACATAAAACCTTGAACTGTTGAAACACTGGTGCTGGTGGCCCTACATGAAAAGAGATGTCATCTGAGCCATCTGTACTCAGAGTAAGGCCACTAGGGGTCCGAGAGTCAGGTTATTACAAGCAATGTCCATACCACATAAACCTTCGGTTTCTGTGTCCATGGATTTTAAAGTGGAAATGCTGCCTATAGATAGTTTCACCACTATATTAGAGGTGGTGGACTCTTATACCAAGATGGCTCATTTTATACCCCATAAAGCGGTACCAACAGCACATGATCTCGCCGTTCTGTTTATTGATGCTGTGGTTCGCTTCTTTGGCTTGCATGCAATCATTGTCTCTGATTGAGGTTCCCAATTTACATCACAGTTTTGGCAGGCTTTGACAGGTTAACTGGGCACTGACAACCCGTTATTCTTCTGCGTAGCATCCGCAGACAGATGGACAAACTGAAAGAGTTAATGCTATTCTGGAACAGTATCTTTGCCGTTTGTGTCTTCAACACCAGACCACCTGGTTGTCAGTATTGGGAGCAGCTGAATTTGCATATAACAACTTGTACCATACATCGACTGGTTGCTCCCCCTTTCATGCTTTATATGTTCATCATCCACGTATGCTTCCTTCAACCCCGCCTCCCCCGCAACGAGTACCGGCCACAGGTGAATGGTTGTGTACTCTGACACAGTTATACAAAGAGGTGTACTGTCACCTCAATAAGGCTCAAGAGAAAATGAAAGGGTTTGCGGATTGCACATGACAGCCAGCGCCGGTGCATTCCCCAAGAAGGAAAGTGTGACTCTCCCGTAGTCGGAAGATCCTTCCCAAATATGTTGGTCCTTAAATGGTACTCTCTTGTATCAATCATGTGACCGTATAACTGAAGATCCATGCACATTGGCATGTTTATCCAGTGTTTCATGTAAGCCTGTTGAAACCCTATGTACTTGGTACCTGGCTCGCCCCTCAACCACATGCCATTCCAGTACACAGCATCGATAAGTATGAGGTACAGGCTACACTCGAGATGTGCATGCAGAGAGGGGTACTATTCTATCTAGTGGACTGGAAGGGGTACGGTCCAGAGGATTGTACATGGAAACCATTGTCCAATAAACATGCCCCTCGGTTATTGTGTCAGTTTCATTCCAACCACCAGCTTGCTTCTGGGATATGGGGTCCTTTGCGGAGGGGTACTGTCAGTGTCCCGGCGCACAGATGGCTGCGGCACGTCTCCCTGCAGGGATGGATGGTATCTGCCCTGGCGACTCGGCCAGCCGCAGACTCTGCACCATATAGGAACTACACAGCCCATAAGAAAATCATGCAGGACTATACAGTGACATCATTGCATCCCACTACTCTGCCGCAAGAAACGCTGCGCCCCGTTTACTTTCTTCATAAGTGGTTGCATGCGGATGTCCCGGTGCTACTAAACTGTGAACAGAAAGTGGCCCTTTGGTGTTTTGAGTTTTTGTTCTCTTGTTTCTACGTTGCTGACCTTCATTTTCTGACTAATGGATTTCTGATTGCCTGCTCCCTGACTTGTGCTCTGCTGATTATCTGGACTGCCCACACGGTTCACAGAACTTGGCTTGCTTCCCCGATATCTCTACTAATTTCTCTGGATTGTTTCTTGGCTTTGGATTCATGTACTGCCTCCTGTTTTGTCTACTAGCTCTGGCTTTACTGGATTATTCAATGGGTGTTGTATTATGAACTGTATTCTGGATCTCCATTGGTTTCCATCACCCTGAGATTGAACTCCCTTTTCTGATTTTTTGTCTCCATCTTAGTTGCTCCCTCATTCCGTTTGGAGTTAGGCCCGTGTGTATACTGGACTTTGTGTAGGTTGCACCCTCGTTCTGTTTGGGTTAGTTTCTCGACATTCTGCATTTTGCGTCCGCTATCAACTAGCCTTGGGCGGGTTGCCTGGCCTATGGACTTCCTGTCACACAAGGACAAGAACCCTTCTGGTATAAGTTCAACACTCTTCACACACCTTATCCAGGTATGACAAGGGACCATGTGGAGGTGGTAGAGAGGTACAGGTTGGTTGACAATAGATGGTTAGTTTATGTTTATGTTTATTATTTGATAATGCGCACAAAACCCAGGGGTAGCCGGGCGCAGCAGGTACAAGGTTACTTAAGCTTAGGTTGCATACAGAGTATAAAAAACATATCAATACGGTACATACATGTCAATGCAGGCAGTTGGAATGAAAAACAAACATGTTACAGTATTGAGAGAGTGTACAAGGTAAAAGGGTCAGAACAGAAACATCTTAGACTGGGTTACAAGGGTATCGTGGCCGTTAGGTACCACGAGAATTAGTTGTCGTTGGACCAGAGCCAATTTTTTACCTTACATCTGAAGTTGGAGTAGGGTAGGTTAGCTCTGAGTGCAATGGGCAATGCGTCCCAAGCCTGTGCAGCTCTGACGGGGAAGCTTGCTCCGCCCACTTTGGATCGTCTGAATCTAGGAGTTTCGCACAGGAAGTGGTTGGTAGCCCTAGTGTGGTGGCTGGATGATTTTCTGGTCAGTCTGGCCGAGATGTAAGGGGGTGCTGTGTTGTTGAGCCCTTTGTGGGTAAGCGATAGTGTCTTGAGCAGGACTCTGTCGCTGATTTTAAGCCAGTGGTGGTCTTTCCTGATGTTAGAAATATGTGCTCTGCGGGGTATGTCAAGGGCTGCTCTAAGAGCGTTATTTTGAAGGATTTGGATTTATTTATAGTGGATTTGTTGGCAAATGCATAGAGGGCATTGCAATAGTCCAGTTTGGACATTACTAATGCGTTAGCTAGCATGATGCAGTTAGTTTTACAGAGGTAAGGTCTACAGGTCTTGATTAATTTACAGGTGTACGCTGTGGATGATGCCAGGGTGTTAACTTGTTTTTTAAGAGATAAAGTGGAATCGAGGTAAAAGCCTAGAGTTTTTACCTCAGTAGCCACCTTGATTGTGTTACCATCTATGTTGAAATTGCGATAGTTGGGACTTTTTTAGGTTGGAGTCGGAACCCAAGATCAATATCTTAGTTTTGTTGTCATTTAGGCACAGGCCGTGAGAGGCCATCCATGCCTCAATGAGGAGGTAAATTTTGTTTACTAGAGCTGTGTCTTCGACAATGTTGCCTGATAGTGGTATGAGAATCTGCATATCGTCCGCATAATTAGTATAGGTTACCCCTAATCTGTCAAGTTTATCGAAGAGAGGCTTAGTAAACATATTATACATTGTCGGGGAGACACATGAGCCTTGTGGGACACCACAAGTGATCTGGATTGGGTCCGCTGCCGCTACAGGGGAGAACACTCTCATCGTATGGTTAGCTAGGAAGGATTGTACCGATGCTATAGCTTCACTTGAAAAATGGGCGGCAGACGCTAAGTGGTTGCATAATACTGCATGATCCACCAGGTCAAAGGCCACTGATAGGTCAAGGAGGAGGAGCATAGCTGTACTACCTTTATCCTTCAACTCGTCGATTTGGTCTTGAGGTCGATGAGGGCCGTTTCAGTACCGTGCAGTGGTCTGAAGCCAGATTGCCGTGAGCCTAATAGTTGGTGTGTCTCCAAATAGTTTTGGATTTGGAGGTAGGCTACTCTATCGATGATTTTAAGGAGAAATGGGACCGTAGTAATGGGCCTGTAGTTAGTGGGGATTGCTGGGTCGAGTGTCTGTTTTTTGAGTAGGGGCAGAACCCAAGATTCTTTAAGGTTAGTGGGTACAGTACTCGTGTTGAAGGAGGCGTTGATATGTTTCGAGATGAAGGGTGCTAGATCTCTGGCTGCATCCTTGATTATTTGCGCAGGGCAGCTGTCACCTTGGCAGTTCGACGGGTTAAGGGATAGAATGACCTTTTCAGTTTCCAATATAGAAATATTAGTAAACCTGAAGGGTTTACCGTTGCTTTGGGTGGATATGCTGGGTATCTCCTTCAGTGGGGTGGTATCAGTTCCACTAGGGCTCAAGGAGGCTTTTTTCTTAGCAATTTTAGATTGAAGGGTTGTGATTTTATTTGCTAGGGCATTTTGGGGCCTGGTGCACCAGGATTTGTCCTTGGGGACATTGTCTGTAGGGGCAATAGGATTTTCCAATTCACGGAGAATGGTGAAGAGCTCTTTGGAGTTCGAGTTGGCTTTACTGATTCTATCATTGAATGAATCTTTTTTAGTTTGAATTATTCCCTTTTTGTATTTTTTTACCAAAGTTGGCAAGTGTGGTTTTATTGTCAGCAGAAGGGGTATGCCTCCAAATAGCTTGGAGTTTGCGTTTTTGGATGCGCATTTCTTTGAGATGGGGGGTGAACCAAGAATTAAGGCGAGTTTCACGTTTACTTTTATGGAGTTTGATAGGGGCGATCAAGTCTAAAGCTTTGGTCATGGAGTTGTTAAATGACTCAACTAACTCGCTAGGGTTGGATTCATTGGAGCTAGCTGTGAGAGCTGGTAGGAGAAGTGGAAGTAGTTTTTCAGCTGTGATTTCTTTTTTGCTTCTTGTTGGCATGGGGGGTGCTATTTTATTCTTATTAGGTTTGGGAGGCTCGATGCTGGCTGTAAAGCATATAAGATAGTGGTCCGTCCATATTTGAGGTAGGATACTAGAGATGGTGATGTTGCAGTTATGGTTGGCTACCCAGTCTAGTGTGCGTCCTTTTGTGTGTGTAGGAGCTAGGACATTTTGGGTAATGTCGTGATTGACTAGAATGGATTGGATAGATTGGGCTTGTTTGTCTTCAGCGTCATTAAAGCCTAGGTTAAAGTCACCTAGTAGAAGGAGCTGAGTGGAGTCTTTAATGCTGTTAGTGAGGTGGCTGGATAGGTCGTCCACAAAGTTGCCTAGTGGGCCTGGTGGTCTGTACACTAGAAGTATTGTTAGTGTGCTATTATTTGAGATGGGTATTTTAGCTGAGAGAAGTTCGCACGATGTGATTGCTGGGTGTGGGGTGAGTCTGGCAGTTAGCTGCGTTTTGGTTATGATGGCCAGGCCGCCTCCTCTGGTGTTAGGTCGGTCGACTCTTAGGATATTGTAATTATCCGGTATGGCAGTCATGAGGGCAGGGCTGGCTGCATCATGGAGCCAGGTTTCAGTGACAGCAAGGATATCTAAGTTGTCCATAGAGAGTATATCAGCTATTTCAGTATTGTGTGCTATAAGGGACCTAGCATTAATAAGGGCTCCTTATAATGTCGGCATTATAGTGTTATCTTTGGCAGATCTGGGATTAGGGTGGTTGGGTCTCCTCTGTTTGTAGTATAGGTCACCAAGTGGTTCAGGACGATTTATCGTCCCCAAGTCTAGGAGGTTAGGATTAATGGCAGTAGAGATGCGTGTGGGTACTGGTGGACTGGTTCTTTTATTTTTGATGTCATAAAGTCGTGGCAGCCTAGCTCTAAGTCGCAAGTTTCTCTCTTGCAAGTTGCAAGGTATAGAGTTGGTAAGGGCCATTGTTATGGTGATGGTAAGAAGAGTCCAGGCTAGGGACCCGTGTGTGTGTGAGAAGCAGGTCTTAGTAGCGCGCATATAGTGAAAGTGGCAAGATGACGCCTGTATTTGGCAATCCCGGTAGAGACTGGGGTGCAGATGTACTATCGCAGAAGCACCTAGATTGGACAATCCTGTTAGTGTCTATAGGGCAGATATGCTACAGCAGGGCATCTGGCTTAGAGAGTCCTAATTGTGGCTAATATGCATACATACTACAACATGGCACCTAGAATTGAGAGTCCTAATCATGGCTAAAAATGCCTACATATTACAACATGACACCTAGAATTGAGTCCTAATCATGGCTAAAAATGCATACATACTACAACATGGCACCAAGAATTGGGAGTCCTATTTGTGGCTAAAAATGCATACATACTACAACATGGCACCTAGAATTGACATAAGACATAAGGCAAAACACAATTTAAAGTGGTCTGAAGCGACCATAAGGCACAACACAATTTAAGGTGGTCTGGAGGTGACCATAAGGCACAACACAGTTTAAAGTGATCTGAAGCGACCATGAGGCACAACACAGTTTAAAGCGATCTGAAGCGACCATGAGGCACAGCACAATTTAAAGTGGTCTAAAGCGACCATAGGGCACAACACAGTTTAAAGTGGTCTGAAAGCGACCATAATGCATGACACAATTTAAAGTGGTCTGAAGCGACCATAGGGCCCAACACAGTTTAAAGTGGTCTGAAAGCGACCATAATGCATGACACAATTTAAAGTGGTCTGAAGCGACCATAGGGCACAACACAGTTTAAAGTGGTCTGAAGGCTAGTCTCGGACTGTATTAGGCTTAAGCAAAAGCGAATAGTCAGCTGATCCAATTTGGCATAGGCACATATGATGGCAAGCAGTGGCGTATATAAGCAGGGATGTATATGTGACAAAGATACAGTACGGGTACGGTGTATAGGATATGCACTCGACAGGGAGTCATGCGGTAAGTGTCATTAATCGATCGCTGCAACGCAAGACTGTCTAATTATGGCAGGCGGTCGGGTGCGCATTACCTGATATGGGAGACAAGGCAATTGAATACAGGCTTAGTGGGAGCCCCGCGGATGGCGTGCCGTGCAGAGGAGGATCGTGATGCAGCTGCCGCTCGAGACGTGGTGCTGTGAGGTGTTGGTACTTAGGGACGCAATTCGTAGAGATAAGCTGTTAGGTGTGTGCTTACCCGGATGAGGTGCCAGGTCACGAAGGAAGGCGTGTAGAGGGGCACGGGCAGCATTACTCGCCGTGGCTCAGTTGGCTCCAGACAGGCTCACGACAGGGTGTTAGCCTTGGAGGTGTGCCTTTGTTGGTGGGCCGGCGTTCGCCTGCCGGGGGCTGGTTGGCTGGTTAAAAGATGAAATCAGCCAATCACATCGAGTTGCTCGCAGGAGGAGGAAGTTAGATCGAAGGAGTGAAAATAAAATGGCAAGCGGGCATTTTCGAAAGTCCTGGTCCTCGTGGCTGGCAATGGAGTCAGCACGAGATTAAAGATATCAGGGGCACAAACCAGAAGGGTTTCGTCCCGGATGGATGGTTGCAGGCATCAGGTGCAAATGTGGTGATTTGTAAGCCGATTTGGAGGAGGATCCGTCACGCATGTGGTGGAGGCTAAAAAATACACGGGATGCAGCTTGAAGAGTCCCAATGCCTACCTTAGGCTCAATGGCACTCGGAGGCTTCTCGAAAGCTTGGTTAGTGTTTTCCATTTTCTGTTTCAGCTGGTTGTGTGCATTCTCCTGCCTTTTCGCTTGAGCCCTTGGCCTAGTGGTATTGCTATCATAGCCACAGGCTGTGCTTTCAGGAGAAGACCCATCGTTCTCGTGCTTGATGTGGGTTCTTGACTGGTTCATAGTTTGTACTGCAGGGGACGTGGTACCACAACAGTGTTTGTGTGTGTATGTTGTCTGTAAGTGTGTATTGTGTTGTCTGTGTGTGTGTGTGTGGATATGTATGTTGTGTGTGTGTACACAATATGGGTGGTTGCATATGCTGTGTGTGTGTGAATTCTGTATTTGCTTGCTCGAGTGTATATTGGAATGTATGGGTGCATATGCAGTGTGGGTGGGTACATATGTTGTTTGTATATGTTGTGTGTGGGTGTGTATGCAGTGTGGGTGGATGTGTATGATGTGTATGGTGTGTGTGTGTGTGTGTGTGTGGTATGCAAATTCTGTGTTTGCTTGCTTGAGTGTATGTTGGGATGTATAGTATACGCACCAGTATAGGTGCGTATGTTGTCTGCGTGGTGCTTCATGCACTCGATGTCCAGTTCCTATGAAATATGCACATTCATTCTGTGCATGAAACATTTATAGTTACATTTCAAACATTAATATCTCAAAATTGGCCTAGTCAATTTTCAAACTCTTTTTCAGCGGACCAATTCCAGATGAAATCTTGGTGCCTAGGAAAAATTGTGAAAATGCAAATGGCCAATTTTGACATATGTGGCCCGGAATGTCTTGTTTTTTTCTTATGGGAAAAGCCCATCTTTTTTTTTTTTTTTAAACTTTATTTTTTAACTTTTTGCTGTATCAAATAAGCAGTGCTCCAACAGGGAGCTGCCTAATGCAAACCCCAACAACAATCCCCCCCCCCTCCGCCCCGCAGCCCCGTGCCCATCATGACTTTGAATGCCGCTATCCATTGTCTAGGTCAGATAGAAAGTCTTCCACGTTGTCCCTGTGTACCTCCGTCCTATGGTCTCTCGTTCTGGGGGCTTGGATTGTCCGAATCTGCAGCTTCAGCATTGTTCAACAGGTAAGTGATGTATGGCCCCCAGATGTCGGGAGGGCGCGCATGTAAGGGCAGGGTTCGGATAAATTCGGTGTCCATATCCTGGCAATATGTTATATCTTTTACCCAGTCAGCTGTCTTGGGGAGTGGGCCACGACCCCACAACATAGCAATTCTTCTACGTGCCAGCGCCATGAGGAGCGCTGCTAACTTGCGTGACGCTGGCTGCAGATATTTAGTGAGGCCGAGAAGCGGACCCAGCGGTAAGGGGGTCACCTGCTCACCTATAATGTGGGACGTTATTTGTATTACGGAAGTCCAGAAGCGCTGGATACCAGGACAACCCCATGCCAGATGAAGAAAATCAGCGCTGGCATATGTGCATCTCTCGCACTGGGCTGACGCTTCAGGGTGGTGTCTATGTTTCCTGACTGGAGTGTAGTATGTTTGGTGCACAAAGTTAAAGTGTATTAGCTTGAGTCGGGAATTTAACGCTACCTTCTGAGTCTGACGAAGAATGTAGGCCCAGTCTTCCTCACTAATCGGTTCTTGTAACGCTGATTCCCACCTTCGTTGCACTTTGGGTTGGAGTTTCCGAGTGTCTCCTACCAAGGTTTTGTACAGAGTTGACACCAGTCTGCCCTCACCTTGCGCTAAAATGGTGTTGTGTAACAGATCCCAGGTGGGGGGTTGTTTAGGGAATGTGGGGAATAGCCCCTGGAGGGTGTGGCGAAGTCTGAAATAAAGGAAGACGTCTAGGGATGTGTTCCCTCCCCGGTCTTTTGCCATTTGGGGGGTCAGAAAGGTGCCCGCTGGGAAGAGGTCTCCCAACGATTTAATCCCTATTTTATCTATCCATAACAGGAATACTCTTTCGTTCGTGAGGGAGATGCCGGGGATGAATTTTATCGGCAGTAGGGGGGAAAATCGTATAGCCACTCCGTATTCGCCAGCAATCTTCTTCCATATCGCATATGTGGATAGGACTGTATTCAGTGTTTTATGGGGCACGGGGATGTGGCTTATTATGACTGCAGCTAGCAGGTCAGGGGAAGCCAGGGCTCTTTCCACTTGCACATGTGGTCTAATGTAGTGGGTTGAGTACCAATGGCTTAGGAATTGGGCCTGTGCCGCCCAGTAGTATTTTTCTATATCGGGGAGAGCCAGGCCCCCTTTTGATATTGGTAGAGTAAGTGTGTTGTATGCCACCCGCGCTGGTTTCCCCGCCCATAATAATTCAAGGATCGCGCTCTTGATTTTTGATAAAAAGGATTTGGGGAGAAGTAGCGGGATATTTGTGAAAAGGTATAGAAGTTTGGGGAGAATAACCATTTTTGTCAGTGAGGTTCTGCCCCACAGCGTTAGTGGTAGAGATTTCCATCTTTGAATACGTTCTTGTAATAACTGCAATGTAGCTGAATAATTGTCTCTAAATATATCGTGGTGGCTTCGTGACATCTTAATCCCCAAATAGCGCACCTTCGAGTTTTCCCACTTGAACCCGTGGTCATCTGCAAACTCCGAAGTGCAAGGAGTCGGGGGGAACACTATCGAATTTGGAATGATTGGTTTTGAGGCCTGACATTAACCCGAATTTTATCACCTCTCGCATTACGGGGTTAAGATTGGTTTGGGGATCGCTGATGAACAACATGACGTCGTCAGCGTATAGGGAGACAATTAGCCTGTGCGGACCCAACTTTATCCCTCGACCTAACTGCTCGGCTCGCAGCCTTGACGCCAGGGGTTCCATCACCAGGGCAAAGATAAGGGCCGAGAGAGGGCAACCCTGTCTCGTTCCGCGTTCCAGTGTGATCCCTGTGGATTTGGTGTTCCCTAGTGTGATGTATGAGCGTGGTTTGTTGTATAACAGAGCTACTAGCTTCAGGAAGAAGTTACCCAAACCCATCTGCCTTAGTGTTGCGAACATGAAGGGCCACTCGACTGAGTCAAATGCCTTCTCGGCATCCAATAATACCGCTATTGCCTGCTGCGTCGGGTCCAGGGCCTCAATGACGCCAAACAGTCTCCTGATGCCGTATGTGGTACTTCGCCCCGGGATGAACCCGGGCCTGGTCACCCAGCACCAATGCCGGCATCAAAGGGAGCAATCTGTTTGCCAGGATTTTAGCTAGGATTTTGTTGTCTAAGTTGATCAATGAGATCGGCCTGTACTAAGCGCAGTTCTCTGTAGGCTTTCCAGCTTTGTGCAACATCATTACGTTAGCCTCGCGCATCGTGGGAGGGAGCATCCCCCGCTCCACCGCCGACTTGTAGAAGAAGGGGGGCCACCACCTCCACGTGTGCTTTGTAAAACTCGCCATTGAGTCCATCGGGACCGGGGGCCCTGGTGTTAGGCAGGGATTTGATTGCTGTCTGAATTTCTTCGAGCGATATGGGCGCGTTCAAGGGTTCGCGCAGGTCCTGGCTCACCCAGTACAGTTCCGTGTCATTAAGGTACTCTTGTATCGCTACGGGATCTGATGCTCCTTTTGAACTGTTCAAGTTTTGATAGAAGTCTCGGAAAACACTGGAGATCTCCTCTTCTGTGTAAACCCTCTGGCCTTGCGCATCTGCGATACATTCAATGCGGGGTGGGACTTTGTCTATGGTTAGTAGCCTGGCCAGCAGTGCACCTGGTTTTTGCCCCTCTCCGTATTGCCTGATCTGTTGCCTGCGGCCCAGGAGCTTCAGTTCGCGGTCCACTGTCTCCCTGAACCCCAAGAGTTCTTTTTTGAGCTCGGCTTGGGTGCGTGGGTCTGGAGCATTGGAGAGGTTTCGTTCTAGTTCTTTCAAACGACGCTCTTTGTTGGATAATTCGCCTCGGATCAGTTTCAACAAGCCATTTTCTTTAGTCAGACAAATTCCTCGTATGTAGCACTTGAGTGTTTCCCAGATGGTGCATGCGGAGTCGACAGAGTCTTGGTTGATCTCCAGGAAAGAGACTATCTCGTTACGTAGTTCTGTAGCAAATACGGCGTCCGTGAGTGAACCGGGCTTGAATCTCCAGTTGAGGCCAGGCACTGTTACGCCCGCCAGGGTGGCCTCCAGTACAACCATCGAATGGTCGGAGTAGGACCTTGGTAGGATATGGCACGCTCCCCATCTGAAAGGGCTACGGGAGGATGCCAGGATATAATCGATTCTGGAACTAGTGTTGTGTACCGCAGATCGGAAGGTGTAGTCCCTGCTGTCCCGGTTGTGTCTTCTCCACATATCAGATAGATTGAAGGTCTGACAAATCTCTCGAACCTGAGTGCTGGCCTTGGATGGGACTCCCGATGTGTTATGGGACCTGTCGAGCCTGGGATCAAGTGTGGTATTGAGGTCTGCACCCCACACCACAGTCGTCGCGTTGGTCGCGTCCAAGTGGGACATTAACCAGTTGAAATTATCAGGTCCATCTGTGTTCGGTGCGTATGAGTTCACCACCACCACCTCTTTTCCTGCGATTATCCCCTTCACCATTAGGGCCCTCCCCTCAGTGTCTTTCTTTAACTCGATAAAGCTGAAATTAGTTCTTCTGTCGATCAGGATCGCGACACCCCTGGCGAATGAGGAGTAGGATGAGAAGTATCGATGACATCCCCACGATCTGGCCCAATGTTGTTCTGACGCGGGCAGCAGATGAGTCTCCTGGAGTATCGCTATGTTGATTTTGTGTCTCCGAAGATATTGAAGAATTCTCCTCATTTTCGTAGGCTGATTGCCACCACGGATGTTCCAGGTGGCGATTTTCAACGTCGCCGCTGCCATCTGGAGGGGTCCAGATCATCATGTCGAGACGAGGCTCGTGGGATTGGCTGGAGTCGCTTTCCATAGAGGAGCAGGGAGGACGTGGCAATCGTTAGATGCGTAGTTCTTCGTGTGACTGTCTTGGAACTGGGGTATGCGGGTTGTGGCGGTTTTGCTAAACTAACTTCCCTCCCCTGCACGGGCAACCCCCAACAAGCCCGTGAAAAACAAACCCATTTTAACAGTACAACCAGCATTGCTGTGCTCGGGGCGCAGGTGGCCCTCCAAGAGGGGGCTGGCTCCCTTCTTCGGATGTACTGTTGAACTGTGGTGGTCGCTTCTAGTCAACCTTGAAGTCTTGTGCAGCCGTTTTGGGTGTCCTATAGGCAAATTTTACGGCAGGTTTCTTCTTGGTCTGTCGCCCCTTTGCGGTCTTCCGTTGGCAGTAGCGGGTCTACAGCCAGAGCGGTCCAGATAGTCGCTTGTCTCTTCTGGTGTGTTGAAAAACTGGGTCCTGCCCTCGTGTTGAATACGGAGTTTGGCTGGGAAGAGCATGGAATATTGTATCTGGTTCTCTTGCAGTCTGCGCTTCACCGCCATAAACGATCTTCTCTGCACTTGGACCGCTTGGGAGAAGTCCGGGAAAAACTGGATCTTGTCGCCGTCGTACTGGAGATCCCCTTTTTCTCTAGCCGCCCGTAGAATGGCATCTCGGTCCTTATAGTTAAGCAATCTCGCTATGATTGGGCGGGGATTAGCCCCGGGGATCGGTCTGGTGTTGGGGACTCGATGAGCTCTCTCCACGACGAACAGTTTGGACAGGATTTCTGTACCGAGAAGGTCCATACATAACTTCTCAACGTAGTCTTCCATTTTCACGGTAAGTTGTTGTTCCTTGGCTCCCACGATCCTGATGTTGTTGCGCCGTGAGCGGCCTTCCAAGTCTTCGTTTTTAGCGCTTACTGCTTTCATTTGCACTTCTAGGGAGGCCACTCTGGATGTTAGGGCCGCTGCACCGTCGTCGAGGTCGGACACTCTCTGCTCGACTGTGTCCAGTCTGTCAGCGTGTTTGTCCAGCCGGTGCTGGAGTAGGTCGACCTTGGAGGAGAGTGCGTCGAGTTTGCTTCCAAGACCTCCGATCCCGGCCTTAAGGTCAAGGAGGATTTCCCTGATGTCGAAACCGTGGGCCTCCTCTCCATCTTGGGCTGCGGCCTGGACGGGAGACTGCGCTCTGCTGTTCGAGGTGGTTGCTTTGGTCGCAGAGCTACCCTCGAAGTTCAGCTTTTTTTGAGATCTGTCCGTTTTCCTCGAAGTCGCCATTGGTGCTCGCGTTGCGGGGGCCAGGGGGCACCGGGAGGCGGGCCAGGGGTCCCGGGGCGCTCGGTTTGTCGTTTCCTGGCCGTGCGGTTCTCAGGAGGTCTTGCCGCTGAGCGAGCTGTATCACGCCACCCCCGGCGAGGGAGTCGGGGATCCACCCAAGGCGCGCGAGCGAGGGCGCACGGGGCGCGCGTACCTGATCCTCGGCGGCGCCCAAGGAGCCTCTCGGCGTCCGTCTATGACGGCCCCTCCGGGGCTCTGCAGAATTTTTCTTCGTGTTCGCCAGCTCCGAGCGGCACCCCCGGGTTCCAGGACCCCTCCGCCGCCGGCCTCTCCGCGTCTGGCCTGCACCCGTGCCCCGTCCGCACGGGGAGGGGGGGGCTCCTCACCGTCGAGGAGACCGGATCCAGCGCTCGAGGGTCGACGGATGGATACCCCGTTCTGCTCGGGATCGCCTCGGCTACAATCTGGAGGCGGCTGCGGACAATTTGCGCACCACAGAAGCTTCGATTGATCAGGATTTCAGGGGAGCTCCGCGGAGCTCACAGGGAGGCCGCCATCTTGGTCGGCTCTCTAGCGCCCTCTACGGGAAAAGCCCATCTTAAATGCTGTTCCAAAAGCAATCAAAGTAAACATTTTTTTTTTTACCAACTTTATTTTCTTCTTATGGATTCATACTTAGACATTCAAATGAGGAGTGGTATACTTAAGTCTTAATCTTGCACTTTCCCCGTTTCCCCCCCCTTCCCCAGTTCGTTTTCAAACCTGTAGTGCGTCCATGAGTTTTAACATTTATTACTCCCACCTCCCCCCCTCTTCTTTTGAACTACAACATGTTACCCCTCTCAACCCTCCCCCCTAAAAACTGGGCTGGTTCCGTGGTTAACCACCGATGGATTGTGCTGTTACAGTTCGGGCCTTGTCTGCCTGTGTTGGTAGGGGGTGTGGGCCCTCCCGAGATTCCTCTTGCCAAGGGTCTTTAGTTCAAAATCGATCTCAGCAGGTTAGGTCTATGAAAGTAGGTTTCCCTCTCTGTGACATAGTCTATGAACGGGTCCCACACCGCCCTGAATTTCAGGTATTTGTTATCCTTTAAGGCCCCTACCTTCTCCATTGCCAGTACGTGCCATATCTTGACCCACCAGCACGCGACCACTCGTCCTTCGGAGTTTTTCCATCCTTGGGCCAAGGTTATTTTTGCCACGTTTAGTAATTGAGTAATCAAAGTAGCATTACTGCCTGTCGCTGCGTAAGGCCTTTGACTGCGGTCCCCAAGAGTATCACCTTTGGATCATATGGGAGTTGTTTCCTCGTGATTTCCCTTATGTGTCCCAGTATCTCGTTCCAATATATTTTCAGCCTTGGGGCAGGTCCACCACATGTGGTATAGGTTCCCGCAGTTGCCGCATTGTCTCGCACAGTTAGGAGGATAGGCTGGGTTCATTTTGTTAAATCTGTGTGGGGTTAGGTACCATCTTGTATATAGTTTATATGATGTCTCTTTAATCAAGCTGCATTTAGATGCTTTCTGGACCCTTTTCCAAATCTGTCCCCATTCTTCCTACCTGTAGGGTGAGTTCGAGACCTGTGGGGATCCTAGTGGCCGCCTTTTTTACCCCTCCCTGAGAGATCCAGTGCCTGATTTGTATGTACTTGAATCTTTCCCTTTCCCCTATGCCAAACCTCCACTTGCACTCCTCAAATTGCAATGGGGATCCTTCGTGATAGAGATCTTTTAGATAGATTGGGTGTGTTTTCCCCCAATTTGCCCAAAAACTGACTCGTCTCCCCGGGGTGAAATCTTGGTTGTGTGCCATCGGTGTGAAGGGTCCCAATCCGGGGGCTATATGATGTTCTCTAAGTGCTGTGTCCCATGCTTTTAGTGAGGAGCGGGTGGATTCCAGTAGTTGTCCCTCTGCCCTCTGGCCCCAGACCGTAGGGCGTGTAAGGTCCCGATAGGGATATTAGTTTCTCCCTGTTCTATTCCCACCCATCCCTTGTGAAGGTTTCCTCCCATCCATGCCAGCATGGGGGCTATCCGGGATGCCAGAGCGTATCTTTTGATATCAGGGAGTCCCATCCCTCCCAGTAAGGGTGGACTGGTTAAGATTTTTTTCTGTATTCTGGGCTTCTTCCCGTTCCATACGAAGGTCACCAGATCCTTCTGTAGCTTTCTGCACATTTGGAGGGGGATTTCTATCGGGAATGAGCTAATGACATATAAGAGGCGAGGCAGGAGGGTCATCTTGAGTGCGGTTATACGTGCGAACCATGAGAGTTCTTGGGTGCCCCATCTCGCAAGGTCCTCTTTTAGTTGTTTCCACAGTCGGACTATGTTTTCCCCGTATAACTGTTTGTATTCCCGTGTTAAATGGATTCCTAGGTAGTCTATAGCCCTGGGCTCCCAGATCAGTGGATACTGGGCTGACATTCTTTGGGGTATTGTTTCTTCTTCAGTTATGTTAAGGGCTTTTGATTTTGTATAGTTAATGGTGAACCCTGATGCTTTGGCGAATTCCTGGAGAGTTCCTAGGGCTTTAGGTAGTGACTTGGCAGTGTCCTTTAGGAACAGGAGGATATCATCCACGTATAAGGTGACTTTGTGCTCTAGCCCCCCTGCTAGTACCCCTTTTATGTCTCGGTCCTGTCTTATGGTTTGCGCCACTGGCTCCATAGCCATTTCGAATATGAGGGGGGACAGTGGGCAGCCCTGCCGTGTGCCTCTACGGATTTGTATATTTGTGGTGGGTTTGACGTTGATTATAAATGTGGTTGAGGGGAGTTTGTAGTTTGCCAGGACCATCCTTGTGAAGGTGGGGTCACAACCGTATTTCTTCAGGGTTAGCTCCAGGTATGCCCAGTCTAGGCTATCGAAGGCCCTGCGTGCGTCTAAGGCCGCTATGGAGAATTTCTGTTTTGTTTTGTTCCCTATGTCTATGATATCTACCGCCTGCCTAATGTTGTCCTGCGTGTGTCTCCCTATGATGAATCCCGCTTGGTCTTCGTGGATTATTCGGGGTAGGACCCTCCCTCACTAGCCTGTTTGCCAGGATCTTTGCGTATAACTTGGCGTCGTTATTGAGTAATGATATTGGCCTTTTACTTGTGCAATCTGTGGGGTCTCTCCCTGGTTTCAAGATGAGGACTGTGGTTGATTTGCCCATGTCTGGTGAAATTGTCCCGGTTTCCCTAATGTAGTTGAAAAGGTTCGTTAATGGCCCCAGCAGCCGGTTCCTAAAGGTTTTGTAATACCCATTCCCGAATCCGTCTGGCCCAGGTGTTTTGTTATGTGGAAGGTGTGTTATGGCGTCACTTATTTCTTCGGCTGTTATGGGGGCTTGAAGGTTTAGGTTGTCTTCTTCCGATATCTGTGGGAGGGTTGTTTTGACCATGTAGTCTATCTGGAGCTGCGGGGATAGGTCCTCTTTTCCGAGGAGGTCTCGATGGAATTCTTCCATGATATTTAATTTTGCCTCTTCCGATGTACTTGTCCCCCCCTGTAGGATTGAGACTGACTATGTAATTTCGGGTTTTTTGTTTATTAAGTTTAGCTGCTAGGAATCTGTTGGCTTTGCCATTGTATGCGTAGTAGGATTGTTTAGTGCGTAGTATGGATTGTGCGGTGTGATCTGCCATGTGGGTTTCTAGTTGGGCTCTCACTTTTCGGAGGTTCCTCACTGTTTTGGGTGTTTGTTTGGCCTTGTTTTGTATTTCTGCCTCCTTCAGTTCTAGCTCCAATTTCTGTTTGAGAAGCTTTCTTTCCCGCATGTATGCTGTGGTTTGTGATATGAACTCGCCCCTCATGACTGCTTTCCCTGCGTCCCATATTACACCCCAGTTTGTTTCCCCGTTAGTGTTGTCCCGAAAGTAGTTGTCCAGCGCTGTTTCCATGTGGGCTCTAAGGGCGATGTCTCCGAGTATGATCTCGTTTAATTTCCACGTTCTGTGAGGGCGCAGTGTCTCTTTTATCGGGGCCATTTTTAGGATAACTGGGGCGTGGTCTGTGAGGTATTGTACTCCTATTTGGACATCTTCAATTTGTGGGATGAGGGTGGATGAGGTCAGGATCATGTCTATCCTCGAGTAGCCCCTGTGTACCGGTGAGTAATGGGTGAATTCCCTTTCTGTGCTGTTAAAGAATCTCCATGTTTCTATTACCCCTAGGTCTCTAAACAGTTTACCTAATGTTTTTGTCTGTTCATGCCGTCTGCCACTGTAGGGGGGAGGGTCCATTATGCAGTTAAAGTCTCCCCCTATAATGATTTGTCCCTCGCATCGGCTACCCAGGTTTCGCAGGATTTCGCTTAAGAAGGTGTCAGGTCTGTCATTTGGGCCGTATTGTGCTATTAGGGTGTATGTTTGTTCATGCAGGGTCCCCTTGAGTAGGAGAAATCTGCCCTCTGAGTCCCTATATACAGACTTTTTCTTGAATGGCAAGTTGGTGTTTAGTAAGATTGCAACTCCTCTGGTTTTACTCCCCCCATCCCTAAAGGCAAAGTATTGTTTGGAGAAGGTTTTGTGGGCCATCCGTTTCTCGTCTAGGGCGAGCAGGTGTGTTTCTTGGAGGAAAACTATTGCGGCTTGGAGTTCCGATAAGCGTGTTAGTACGCTTCGTCGTTTCACTGGTGAGTTTAGGCCCTGTACGTTCAGAGATACGATCGTTAATTCAGGCATGGGTCTTGTGTGGTGTCTGCTTCACCACTTATGTGCCCACTTTTAGCCCTGGATGTTGTACGGTGTATAGTCGCGGCCCATATCTTAAGCCCTTCCCAACCCAACCCGTCCCAACAAAAAGAAAACATTGTAAACTCGTAAACTTGTGAACTTGTGAACTTTCTCTTGCCCCCGTGGTGGTGGGACCAAGGAGTCTTTGCGCCTTCTCCGGGTTCCTCCCAGAGGGATGGATCCCTTGGTTCTCATTGCGTCCCAAACGCCAGAGCATTCCTGGGCTTGTTAAGAATTCCAAGATTTCCCCCCCTTCCACATTCCTTCTCCCCCCAGACTTGTTCAGTCTTTTCTCTAATTTTACCTTACATTGTGTTCCTTCTGCTGTCATCAGCCTCACCACCATTCCGATCCTGGAGTTTATAGCAATTCATGTGTTCCGTTCGCCAGTGTGCAGAGTCTGCTCCTTTGGGGTTTTCGGTAATGTGTGGCCCTCTGGTGTGAATTCTCTTGTATGGCGACGCCTGGTGTTGGAGGACCATTCCGCTCTTCTGGGTCCTCCACCCTTTCTTGGATGGTGTGTTTCGGTATTTCCCCGAGGCTCGTATTCTTCTAGTTGCAACAGAGCCATCCCTTCTTCGCATGTAGAGATCCACTGTAGTTTACCTTCCCATGTGAACTCTAGTCCGAAGGGGTATGCCCACCTGTATGTGATGTTTTGGGCTTGCAGAGCTCTCGTGACTGGTTGCATCAGTCTCCTTTTGTACAGGGTAGATACGGCTAGGTCCTGAAAGAGTCGGATCTGGCTACCATTGATAGTGATCGTCTGTTGCTTACGGGCTGCTCGTAAAAATGTCCTCCTTAATCAAGTATGAAGACATTGCCATGACCACGTCTCTCGGCCTGGTGCCAGGGTCAGTTCGTTTGGGATCCCACTCTGTGTATTCTGTCGATGGCTATGCTTTATTGTGGGATGTCGTTGAGCATACTGCTGAAGCATAGCTGGAACGTGTCTCTGAGGTCCTTGTCTCCAATCGTTTCCGCCAGTCCTTTGACCCGTATATTGGACCTCCGCAAGCGATTCCCAACGTCCTCTGCCTGTAGTTCTAGATTATGTGTGGGCCTGGCCATCTGTTCTAGGAGGATGCTGTTCTGTTTTACTTCTTCTGTTGTGTCTGAGGCCTATTTCCGCTGTGTCAACTCTGTCCCCCAGTTCCACCATATCCTTCTTTACCTCTTGGGAGGGAGGACTTCAGTTCTTCCCGGATCGAGCCCAGTTGACTCTGGAGGGATTTCATCATTCTGTTTTCCATGTTTCTCAAACAATCTTGCAGGTCCTCCTTACTTAGTACCATCGAGCTGGTGGCTGGTGTGTCTGTTTCTGGTTCAGTACTCGGGTCTTCTGTGTCCTCGTGATGGGTTGTCTGCTGAGCTTGCCCCCAGTATAGCTCCAGCTGTCTGTTTCGTGCTTTTGCCGTGGATCTGACTCTTGCGGGGGTGTTTCTTTGTTTAGCGCCTGGCATCTGTTTCTTGGGGGTGGAGGGGAGAGTACCCCAGCCCGAACTTAGATATGATGGCGAGAGTTCAGGGGTCCGTGCCCGCTTTTGCGTTCGAGTCCTGCGGGATTGGGCCCGTGTGGGCAGGCAGGCGTTCCGAGGTGGAGCCCTCCGCGCCTGGGGGGGGCTCCCGTGGGCAGCTGTCGAATATCGGTCTTTCTGGAATGGACCCCCCAGGGGTTTTCCCCTACCTGCCACCGGGATCGCTGTCTATTGGCCAGCAGTGTGTATAACAGCTCGAATTTGGGGAATGGCAGGATTCCCATACGGACCAGAATGTATTAAACTGTGCTCTGGCCCGTCCCCGGGGGCATCACTGGCTGGCGCGATTGAGCTGCGCCTTTCCTTATATCTTGTGGGGGGGGGGCCGGGCTTGCTGTTGGGGTTTTCTCTCACCTTAAGGCAGCGCTGGTGCGTGGTGTGTGCTCCACGCCGGCGACAGGCGCCCCACAGGGTTGGGACCATTGAGTTGCGGCTCCTGGGTGGGGGTCGCGGTAGTTTAGGAATCCGCCAACTCACTTTATGTGCCTCTCGTTGTGTTCTGCAACTGTCCGTGTGCTCGTGATTCCGTGGGGTTATGGGTCATGTTCTCCGGTGCAGGGGAGTCCCGTGAGAGGCCACTCTCCTGGCTTGGGGTTGGTGCCGGGAACTCTCCCCTGGCGCTCCTGGATGTCTGGAGCTCACCACCCAGCGGCTCCTCCAGCGCCGCTCTGCCGCGTGGGTGGAGAGGGAGCCTCCCCGGGGCTATGCGGCGCCCGGTGGTGGTCGAGGCCGGGCGCGCTCCGCTGCTTCCCAGGATCCGGTCTGCTTCCAGCAGGGTTCAGTGTTCAGCCTGTGCTCCGGGCCTCCGGAAGGGGCGGGGGATCGTGAGGAGTGTGGGCGTTCGTCCGCTCCGGCCGACACGCGGCGAGCCGCAGCAGTTTCGGAGGCCTCGCCGGGCTGTTCTGTCCTCGTGCAACGGAGCCGCCACGAGGTCCGGGAGTAGGAGCCGTGTCTCCGGGCCTCTGGCGCTCCGCGACCCACGGATTCAGTCCCTGTCGGCACGGTGCCTCCGGACCAGGCTAGATCCCAACGGCCACAGCCCGCTGGTCAACTACACGGAGGGCTCCACTATGATTTAGTGTCTCTAGTGTCACTGCTGTGTGCCTGTTCGGCGGGGACCGAGAGTGGGGGAAGTACCCGGGCCTCCAGAGCGTAGTCACTTTCCGGTCCGGCCCTCGGGTCGCTGTGGTGTCTCCGCAGCGGGTTGGTTTTGCAAAGGCGCCAACTCCTCTCGGCTCATCCGTTGAGATTTGTGTCTTCCGGAGAGTGTTGCGCTAAGGTTCCGATCGACTTCACAGGAACCGCCGACTATTTTATTGGGTTTTTAAGCTTCTTTGTCACCTTTGTTTTGCTGCCCAGGCGGAGAGCGGGGACTGTCCACTTCAGGGTATGGCGGCCATCTTGGAATCCGTAAACATTTTTTAAACTATGAAGCAGTCAATGCAGAAGTCTGAAATTGGCCAACAGACGACTGTCTTGAAATATTACTCTGGAAAATGTCCCGATTTTTTCATGCAAGCATTCAGAGGTTATTAGGAAAAGTAATTTTCCATAGGGGCCTCGTCTCACCCTTAACTATGCATGCCTTGCACTAGTGCGAAGGCAATATATATATATATATATATATATATATATATATATATATATAATGATTAGTGATGTAACAGTAATATCAATAAGAGCAATGACTATTTTATTTTTACATTTATAAAGTGCACTAAACCTTTAGGCATCATTGGGCAGAACTGAAGATACGCTTGGCAAGAAAAGGGATTATGCTGGAGGTGGAGTCAGCTTGGGCATGTATGCTTGGGGGCTTTCCCATACTACGTAACCTGAGGCACATTAGTAAGATGAAGGACCTGGCCTACATCCTGGCCAAACGGAGAATTGCAATGTTCTGGAAAGCAGCCCATAGACCTAGAATAGAGATGTTGTGGGCTGACCTCATGAAGTGGGCAGAGGCAGAAACGGCTGCCTGGTACGAAGCGGTCAGCAGGGAGGTAGGGGGGAGGAGGAGGTGGGACACCTAACAGTATGGAGACAATTGGTGGCCTCAATGGCGGGCCCCTCCCAGGCCGACCATAGTGATGATGGCACGGAAGGATATTGGCAGTAGACACGCCTGAAGATGAACAGGCTGATGACATGGACACAGGGGCTCGAGTTAAAGGGGTGGGAGGGGGGAGGACAGAAGAGTGTATTCTGTAATTTAACGTTGTGAAACTTAAACACGGAAGTCCTAATTGTTTGTAATGTTTGGAGTGTTGTTATAAAATAACAAAAATCTTCAAAAAAATAAAATAAAAAGCTGTAGGCATCAAGGCGCTGTTACAACCAGTTACACTTTGGTCTTGAGTGGACATGCAGAGTAGGGGGGGGGGGGTAAGGGGAGAAGTGGGAGGAACATACGGGCAGGCAGGGGCGAGGCCCTTAAGTGCAAAGTTAGTTGAAGAGCAATGTTTTCAGTGCTCTCCTCCACACCCAGTACGACTGTTCTGCTCTCAGAGATGACAGTAGAGCATTTCAAGCTGCAAAGTTAGGGAAGCTTGCTCCGCCTGTTCTTGATTTTTTGAATTTAGGAAGAAGCAGCCTGTCCGTGGATGGTGATCTGAGTGGTCTGTCTGATTGGGCTCTGTTAATCTTCTGGGAGAGGTAGGGTGGGGCTGAGTCAGAGAGGCAACTGTGTGTGATGGGAAGAGTCTTAAAAATCTTAAAAATGATTAGCTCTGGAACAGGGAGCCAGTGGATCTCATTCCTGGTGCCAGAGATGTGCTCTCTTTTGGCAACGTTAAGGGCAGCTCTGATGGCATTGTCGTGGATCACCTGCATCCTGCTGATGTTGTGTTTTCAGGTGCCTGCGAAGAGGGCATTGCAGTAATCTAGCCTTGCCCTGATTGCTCTGACGATGGTAAGGCGATTGTCCTGGGAGAGGAAGGCTCTGGAGGCATTGATAAGCTTTGTGGTGTGGGCAGCGGATGAGGCGATGGCATTCACCTGGCGTGTAAGTGAGAGGGTGGCATCGAGGTAAACTTCAAGGGTCTTAATTGAAGAGGATACAGGCATTTGTATGCCGTCAATGTTGAAGGATGAGTAGGTGCGGCTGAGTTTCTTAATTGCAGGCAAGGTGCCGACCAATAGGAGCTCTGTCTTTTCATCATTGAGGCAGTCATTGTGCGGCCATCCAGGCCTGGATGTGGAGTAAAGGGTGTGCGGGTCATTTAAGAAGTTGCCGGTCAGTGGGAGGAGAATTTGGGTGTCATCGGCATAATTGCTGTAGAATATGCTGGTGGAGTTAAGTAAATCAAAAAGGGGTTGGGTGAATATATTGCAGAGGGTGGGGGCTACGCACGATCCTTGTGGGACTGCGCAGAGAATGGGTTAGAGTGCGGTATTGACATTGTCGGCAAACACTCGCATGGAGCGGTCCTTCAGGAAAGATGCGACCCAGGCCGTCGCCTCGGGTGAGAAATGGGCTGCTGTGGTGAGGTGGTGGCAGAGGATGTTATGGTCGACGAGGTCGAACGCTGATTGACTGACTTGACCCTGAATAAGTCAATCTCTTCCATTAGTTTCATTGCAGTTCATGAAGCTGCTTCAACAGGCCTCATGGGGGGAGGAAATTAATTTGAAATTTCAAAAACTGAAGTCAGAAATATTCCTTGAGCTGACCTATATGGAATGGCCAGCAGGTAGATCAGAAAGAGCTAATGGAAGGACATGCTATGGACTAGGGTTCAGATGTGGAATAGAGTGATCTTATATACAGACGTTAGTCCAGGAAATCAGCGGAATCACATCAAAATTAGGAAGCATATTGGTTTGGACTGAAAAATCGTTATTATTTTAAGCTATTTCGAGCAGCAGATCATGGCGACCCGCTCCCTTTGAGCTCCAATGGACCATCGGCCCAAAACCCTGCTCGGCCTGTAGAAACGCACATTAAATATAGCCCCAAGGGCAACCCCTCCCCCCCCTTTAGACGGTGACTAACTTTGGAGGGCCTTGGTAATTTGGTGTGAGACACTGGGAAGCAAACGGAAAACAGGGATATGGTATTGGTGAATCCCCTCCAAACTGGCGCTGCACTAGACACAATGGCATACAGCAGCCAAAAGAAGCTTCAGATGATGGCCCCGGGGCCAAAGTAAGAATCAGAGGGGGAGACCTTTGAGTAATCCGCAACTGTCAAGATCAACAGGGAGCCTGAGCTGTTTGTGGAAGAACCCCTTCTATGTAGAGCTAATGTAGGTGAAAGCCGCAGAATTCTGAAAAGAGCAGGTTTTGCAGTCGGTCTCCAAGGTCCAAAAGTGTAAAATCCAAACACAGTGGTCTGCGAATTTAGGCAGGCACAGCCTTAAAGCAGTCTTAGCATCCATGTCCCTAACATGATGTATCGTGTGTTCCTAAGTCCACTAGAAGGTGGGCAAGAGAGGAAAGCTGCACCCTAGAGAAACAAGGATACAGCACAAAGGCAACTGGAAAAGCACTGATCTGGGTTGGGAAGCCTTACCACAGGGGCTCTATATTGGTGAGGTCATCACATTTACACTGGTGGGATCTGATATAAATCTCAACATGTTGTGAGAGGTCAACAATGTGAGGTGGACAACTGTTTGTTGATTGGTCAACATATGCCATTTTATTAACCCTTTAAGTGCCATGTGTTTTTCCCCCCAGTGCCAAGGCCTTTTTTGGTGATTTCGGTATGTTGCCATTCAATGCCTTGTAACTTTTTTGTTACTTGAGATATCTCTGCCAAATTTGGCCCCTTTTCTTCCCACATGTAGGCGGTAGTAACGCCACCCAGGAATCATAGGTTGCTGTAGAGGGGTGAGAGAAAATAAACAAAAAGGGTGAAAATGTTGTTTTTTTCAAAAAATGCCAATAAAAAGATGTACAAAGAAGCCTATGGTTTTTTCCTTGTAAGAGCTAGTAACAAATGGTTTGCTAAGGTGATTTCCACAACAGCCTGGCTTTCATGAGTAGGTTGAGTGGAAACAAAAAAAAAAATATTTTGATGTGGTCAACCGTTTTGTCAGAGGTAGGCGATTTTGGCAATTTTTGCCAATTGGACATGCGTGGACGGAATGGAAGAAAAGGGTATGAAAGCCGAATTGGAGGACAGAAAGGCATACATTTCTAAAAAGTAGACAAAATTCCAAGTTTCGGAAGGGGTGATTTGCGAAGGTCGGGCAACAACTAGGTAGGGGAAAATGCCATAGTTTGGGGGAAAAGCGGCAAAATGACCGAAATAAAAGGTTTGTGGTGGACATGGTTGGCTTGGTGCGGCAATGGCTTCTATGAATTTTGAGAAAAACAATGCTCCGCTACATTCCCCCCAACTCTTGCAGTTAGGAAAGCACACATTTTTTTGTAGTGTTTCACAAAACAAGCAATACCACAACCCAAACACTGAGCCATGGTACACAGGAGTTTTATGCTTACGGCCTGAACAGACGTACTTAGCATGTGTAAATCAGGAAGCCCAATGTGGTGAGGAACGGCAAGCATACATTTTTTGAAAGAGCACAGGCAGACCGTTTCAAGGGTAGGTGACTTGTGCAGGTTACAAAAGTGTATGGTGCCTCAAGCAGGGACGAAATTTAGGGCACATTTGGAAAATTGTCACACAACCCTTTAAAGGGCACCAGCAAATGGGTCGAAACGTTATGAAAACCACACAAACACGACAAATGTTATACCTTCCTGCGTTCCCACAGATGTCCCGATAGAAACGGTACCTCACATGTGTGAGTGCACCTACCTGGGCGCCTAGGGGAAAGCCTAAAACACCCCTAACCCCAAGTCTTTGCCGACAGCTGAACTTAATGATTTTTTTCAGATGGGCACACCATACAGATATGGGCCTAGGGTGTCCAAGCAACCAAGGAAAACAGGGAACCCCATGCATTTCCGAAAAGAGGACGTCCGTGGGAATCCGCAGAGGTCTGACTTGCGCAAATCGGCCCAGAATTTATTACACAGAAACCCTGGCAAAGTCCAAAATGTGGCGAAGAAAAAACAATTTCTGCACATTTCACTCGGTTCACCCACCGAAATACACCGGCAACAACACATGGCCTACCGGCCTGCGTTCCCACAGGTGTCCCGATGAAAACAGTACCTCACATGTGTGGGTGCACCTACCTGAGCGCCAAGGGGAAAGCCTAAAACGTCCTAACCCCAAATCTTTTCCGACAGCTAAATTTCACGGTTTTCCAAGACGGGGTCTCCATACAGATATGGGCCTAGGGTGTCCAAGCCACCAAGGAAAACAGGGAACCCCATTAATTTCCGAAAAGAGGACATCTGTGGGAATCCGCACAGGTCTGACCTGCGCAAATCAGCCCAGAATGTATTACCCAGAAATCCTGGCAAAATCCGAAATGTGGCGAAAAAACCCCAATTTCTGCACATTTCACTCGGCTCACCCACCGAAACACGCCGCCAACAACACCTGGCCTACCGTCCTGTGTTCCCACAGGTGTCCCGATGAAAACGGTACCTCACATGTGTGGGTGCACCTACCTGGGCGCCAAGGGGAAAGCCTAAAACACCCCTAACCCTGAGTCTTTTCCGACAGCTGAATTTCATGATTTTTCCAGATGGGCACACCATACAGATATGGGCTTAGGGTGTCCAAGCCACCAAGGAAAACAGTGAACCCAATAGTGTGCCAATCTGGCCTCAGGGTGCCCATACCTTACTGCCCCACCCACTGGGGGGCCTGTCCTACAATTTATGGTGGCCCTCTCCCCACTCACCACAAATGGGTGGTGGGAGCACCTCATGCAGGCCTCCCTGGTCCTCCTACAAACGACTGCGTGAGGTACACCCCCCCCTCCATTTGGGGTGGTGGGGTGAGGGCCACCAAAAATTGTGTGACAGGCCCCCCAGTGGGTGGGCAGTAAGGTTTGGGCACCCTGGGACAGATGGGCACACCAATGTTTGGTAAACAAAGAAAAAAATTGAAAATGGCAGGCTGCACTTTAGGGGGGCTGAGGGGCACCCTACACCACCGGGGAATTTTGTAATGTGAAGGGGGGTGCACATTTCCACCCCCAACCCAACTGGAGGGGCGGCACATCTCATGTAGCCCTCGTTGGGGGCAGATAAGGGGGGGGGCTGTCCTGTACTCCACCCTGGGCTCAGTTGTCCCTTCCTAGGAGCAGATATCTGCCCCAGAGAGGGCTGCATGACATGGCCCCCACTCCATTGTGAGTGGGGGGGAGGGGGTTACTACCTCTTCCCATTAGAAAATTCCCCGTCAGTTTGGGGTGCCCCACAGCCCCCCCTAAAATGTGGTCCACCATTTTCACTTTTTTCCTTTGGTAACCCAACTCCCTTGGCGCAGAGGGGCACATTGGTGTGCCAATCTGGCCTCAGGGTGCCCAATCCTTACTGCCCCACCGATTGGGGGGCCTGTCCCACAATTTTTGGTGGCCCTCTCCCCCCACAACCCAAATGCGTGGCAGGGGCACCTCATGCAGGCCCCCTGGTCTCCTACAATCAGATGCGTGAGGTACACCCCCCTCGATTTGGGGTGGGTGGGAGAGGGCCACCAAAAATGTGTGGGACAGGCCCCCCAGTGGGTGGGGCCGTAAGGTTTGGGCACCCTGGGGCCAGATTGGCACACCAATGTGCCCCTCTGCGCCAAGGGAGTTGGGTTACCAAAGGAAAAAAGTTTTTCCACCTCAATTTTGTTCCTGGTCTTCAAAATGTAGGCTTTTGTTGGTCCTGCCTGTGTCTTCATCCGAACTGCCACTGGAGAAATTCCAGTTTCCAGGTCTAGGTCTATTTCTTTGCTGGTTTGGTCTCCCTCTCACGGGGCCCATGTTTAGTGTATTGGTATTTTTTTCTTGTTCTTCGTAGTAGGCATCTGTCGTATAAGGATACTTCTTTTCATGTGAAAATGCTAGAATATCTTTTTTCAGCTTTGTCACTTTTTTATTCAGGTTCAACTCTTTAAATTCTTTGGTTGCGTCCAAGGTTGCCATACTTTTAAGATAGTCACCTATGATCATTTTGGCTGTTAATGCGTCCTGTTTTGTAATAATTTCATTCATTATTCTCTCTGATACTGTTTTTGCAGTGTTAATAATAAGAATGATCCAGTCTCTTGTACATGTATTCGCTATGAAACTCCAATCTTTCATACAAAGAAGACCCGAGCAATATGAATACACAGACACTATGGAATACATCTAGACCACTGTGCCATACACCATGTGGGAATTGTTCTGTATGTAGATTCACTAAACGCACAACCTCTATCGACATAGGCTGGAAATACCCCTGGCAACAGAAACATCTTACAAATTGCAACACCACAAATGTGGTACATTTGATCCAATGTCCACGTAATAAAAAATACATTGAAATGACCACGAGGGCCATAAAGACACGCATTGGCGAACATAGGTCCAACATTAGGACTAAGAAACAAACTGCACCCCTTGTCGAACATTATATTGAAATGGGACATACAGAAGATGAACTTACCTGGACAATACTTGAAAAAGTCAGAGTACCAAAAAGAGGTGGCAGCATAGCGGCAGTCTTATTGAGAAGAGAACAACTATGGATCTTCAGACTCCAAAGTCATAGGTCTGGCTTAAACGAGGAAATCTGCTGGCAAATGCTTCCAGTACAATGAAAGAGGAAATGTACAAAGAATACAGCTCCAATTCCATCTTTATATTTCACAATAATAACATCCATCTTGAATAAATTAAAATCCAGTTTAAGCCCCTTAGTTATCAAGAAACAGAGACATTTCATCCCCTTTCTCACAAATGAATTGTAAAAATGAATTCAAAATTTCCACATGCAGTATCCTGTACTATAAGGGCATGGACAGTATTGACATCGATCTAAGTAGATATCTCCTTAGACATTTTGCGGCCAATATAGTTTAGCATTATATATAGGAGTGACCGCTGACTCCCATGACAAACACGTTAACTACTTTAGGACCATAACCTTGCCTGAAACAGCTCTTGCCCTGCATGTCAAGTATGTGGTGCTACACTAAACTACACTACATATCCCATAATGCAGCCTGCACCGTAATATAAGATCTCCTCATATATGAGCGTTTCAAAGCAAGTCACAAAGCCCCTGCTTGGTTAAAAAGGCAATTGCTATCTTGATGATTATAAAAATCTAGTATTGCAAGTTAATACAACACCAATACATTGTGTATTATGTACCAAATTGTCCATCGGAAAGCGGAGTCACCACCGTCGAACTACAATTCCCGAGAGATCCGGGTACAAACTGTAGTCCTTTATGGATATAACATTTCGAGTAAAAACTCAGATTAAACAAGTCAACAAATGAATATAATACAGGGAGTGCATTCTAGACACTAAACTATCTGGCACTTTATAGTTATAAAAACGGACGAGAGTTTCATCTAAACACGATGAAGTCACGTGATCACATTGTCCATGTAAATACATGCCAAAATCCAAGATGGCGACCGCAAGAATAGCCAAGCAGGAGACGAGACACAGTGCAGACTAAGAGAAAGCAATTACGAGGTAAGAGGGGTCCGTCAGTCATTTTGGAAAAAATAGACGTGGAAATACTATGAGTATCTCATTGTTAGATGCGGCCATAGGCGAAGTAGTTTGCCACGCAACGCAATGATACACTTTTTTGACATACTGCGTTAACTCCAATGGGACAACCCCGATATTGGTAAAATAACAGCCTTTCATACTAAGGGACTGACATTAGTATGCTGCTATAGATAGCGAGACATCAACTACCACTGTATGGGCCTCATTACACGGTAGGCGGTAGGGATTTAACGTTCCAAATTATGACCTTGCGCACCGCTATTTGCGGCCCCGCTAAGTACGGTGCCACTAATAGCGGCCAGTCCGCGGGCGCGCGACCCTCGCGTCCGTAATTTACGCCATGCCGCTATTAGCACATCATCACAAGCCAGGCGGACGTGCCAATAGCGGCATGGAAAAGCACCCAAAACCCATTACCGGCATGGCGCTAATACCGCCTTCGCGAACCACCCGTTAAAAGAACTGTGCAGTGTTACCACCTGCCACAGGTGGCCACAATCAGCACAGGTGGAGGCAATGGAGACTGTGGCTGCTCAAAAGGAGCACACTACACCCCTTCCCACATCCCTTCCCACACCAAGATGGTTCCAATACTAGCAGCATTACATGGCCTGGAGGACTTGATTGCAGCGCAGCTGCAACAACAACAGGCAGCACAGAGGAGACGCAGGAGGAGGAGGAGGAGGGCAAGACAGGCACAGCAAGCACCACCACGGCACCTAATCATACCACAGAGGCACCCACCAATTCCCAGGATCAGAGCCAGTCCATTTAACCTAACACCTGAGCAGATACACAGCCTGTACCGCCTGGACCGGGATACCATCACCAGCATCGTGGACATGATACACCACGACATTGTGAGCCTCAGACATCAGAACTGCCATCCCCCCTCTACTGAAGGTGGTGACTGTGCTCGACTTCGTGGCCACAGGCACCTACCAGCATGCAGTGGGGCAGATGCATGGCATCTCCCAACCAGTATTCTCACGCACACTGAACCAGGTACTCGATGCCCTCCTGAAGCATGCACCAGAACACATTTACATGCCACGGACTGCCCAGGAGATTGCAAACACCAAAGTCGGTTTCTATTCACTGGCAGGCATCCCAAGTTACATCGGGGCCATCGACTGTACACATGTGGAATTGGTCGTCCCACATCACAAAGTAGTGTACCGAAACAGGAAGCAATTCCACTCCATCAATGTCCAAATGGTATGTGACACCAACAAGATAATCACACATTGCTGTGCCAGATTTCCCGGATCTACCCATGATTCCATGGTCCTGCAGAACTCAACTATCCCCCGCTACATGGAGCGACAAACGGGACAACGTTCGTGGCTACTTGGTGAGTAGCAGGCCAAGCACATGGCAGTGTACTTGGGGTGGGGGGAGATAGATACTCCAACTGGGTGTAGCCTGTAGTCCGTTGTCCAAATGCACATACAGATGTAAGCCAATGTCCATCTGGGAGGGCCGCCACGTACTTGAGATGAACGGACATGTAAGTATATGCTACACAACACAGATGACAATCCAAGTCTAGAAACATCAAACATCAAACCACATCCGCACTGCACAACATTCCACGCCACAAAATACACAAATGTCCTCCATGCCGTCAACATAGTCATGCTGAATTCGTCCAACACAACATCAATAATGCAATGTGCCCTTCAATGCATGCTAAGGGATACCCCCTAGCCATAGCAATGCACCACAAACCCATAGCACCACTGAAGTGATGCCTCTCAGTATGGCAACATCAATGTTGGAAGGGCAGTACACCACTAGTGTGGTACCAAATCTGCCTGGGCACAGGGACACCTAAGACCTGGCCTCACACAGGACATGTCAATTACTGTTGGAGGCATTAATGGGGCATGTTTACTTGCAGGGTTGAGCCCACCTTTGCACATTGCAGTTACAAAGACCATTTGCATGTATGCTGTTGATTGTGTACTTTAATCTCAATGCCAAGTCAATGTTTGTGAATTGAATAGGCCACACTTGAGGTGAACAGTAACAGGACCCCATTCCTTCCCCCATATAGGTGATGCCGGCTATCCCCTGAAGAGGTGGCTCCTCGCACCTGTACGGAACCCAAAGAACAGGCACAAAGAGGAATGCAATCGTGCACACACCCGTACCCGCATCGTGATCGAGCAGACTTTTGAAGTCACGGTTTAGGTGCATTAGCAGGTCTGGTGTTGCTCTCCTGTATGGCCATGACAAGGTGGCCAAGATCACCATGGCATGTGTCATGCTGCACAATATGTGTATCAGACGGAATGTGCCACTGCCCCCTGACGTTGAAATAGAAGCACCTGATGAGGATGATGTTGGTGATGAGGATGGAGGTGAAGGGGATGCAGGTCATGCAAGAGGGGATGGCCAGGAGGGACGTGCTGTGAGACAGCATCTGATCAACCAAATATTCTGCGTAACATGTTCTCGTACTGTCACCTGGATATGGCTAGTAATGCACTGGTGTCTGTTTGTGAGCTCACAATGGACCCTGGTGTCAATAAAGTACACATACACAATGAAGGGGTCCAGGCCTGTGTTTTGCTCAAACACCAGTGTATTTATGAACTTAAACAGGAAAATGTGTATGTCCCCAAACATCCCACCACCCTTCTCACCCTCCCCCCACAACAGTCCCATCACACCCTTACCCCCAACCCCCCACAACAGTCCCATCACACCCTTCCCCCCACCCCCCACAACATTCCCTCATGTGCATTCCACAATGTTTGCGTCCAGGCATGCACGCGGAAGCATGAACATTAACTCCCTATTGGTCATTGCCAAAACCAGCATTGGGAGGCTGCCTAGAGGTGCACCTGGTGGTGCGTGCGGAGCGTCGGGGTGGGCTTGACTGCCGCGAACTGGCAGACGAAGAAGGGGCAGACTGTCCAGGTGGTGGTGGTGGTGGGAATTGGCGGTCCATAGCATCCGCAAAACGTGTGAGGACCTCCAGAACTCGGATGAGCTCCCCACACAGCCTGTCTGTGCATGCCTCCATCCCCTCCCTGGACTGCCTGGATGTCTCTGCAATCTCCTCCCTGAGACGAGGCAGCCTCCTCCACGTGCTGCCCAACCAGCACAGTGAGACCCTGCTGCCGCTGGCTGATGCTGGCCAGGTCAAGGGCAGTGTCGGGCTCTGGTGGTGTGGCTGGTGTGCATTGTGATGCAGGCAAGTGAACAGATGGAGGCACCAGGGGGCTACTGAAAGCTCCTATGGTCTCATCACCAGTGACGTTGGAGCCAGGTGTGTGCGGTGGTGATGGCTGGGAGGTTCCAGGGGGGCTTGGGGTGTGCATGCCCAGGTCGAATTCTGTTGGGTCCTCCACATCAGATAATGGAGCAGTGGCTGCCGCCTCTCCTGCCGAACTGGCTGCAGCTGATGGTGGTCCCTCGGTGGCTGTGATCGGTGGTGGTGAGTGGACCTCCGTAGGTGGGGCAGTTGGCTTTGGTGTGGCCTTGGCAGTGGCGCTCAACCGATGTTTGAGACTATGCAAATGGAGCCCTGTGTTTTTTCCCCTGGATGTTGTGGGGGTGTCCTCTGGGCTGTGGCCTTTTTTTCTTCTGCGCAGGGGGTGCCTGGGATGCATTCCCACCATCGTCACTGTCTGTATGTGAACCTGTCGGGGACAAGAAGGGGAATGGCATTGGTTACGGTTCGATGTACTTAATGCAGGATACATCATCAATGCAGTTGTGGGCATCTGAACTTCATTGTGAAGGATGCAGGTGATGTGTCAGTTCAGTGGCTCATCCATGCAGTGTTGTGTGTGGCACTTGGCTCTGTTGATGTGTGCATGTGTGTGTGTTTGGGACTGGCACTGACATGGGCAGGGTGGGATGCATGTGTGGCTGTTTGGCCATCCATGAGGTGATACTGGGCTGACATTTGCGGGGACCAGTAGATTCACATTGCATGCTTTCATTGGTACACTTACCTCCATCCGAAGTGCCTGCCACGCCATGCTCCATCCTCCCGACTCCCTCGATGCATTCAACTCCTATGAGGTTGGCACATGTCTCCTCCCATTCTTCTAGTTTAATTGGCGACCCCGATCCACCTGCTGTGGCAATGTTGTGATTTCCTGCCAAGATCATTCTGACTCAGAGTCTAAGGTCATCCCATCTTTTCCGGCACTCATACATTGCGGGTGCTGGTGCCCACAGAACTTACTTTCAGTGCCACCTCCTCCCAGATTGCTTTTTTTTTTGAGGAGTGTCTCCCGCCGCATGTCGTTTGCGAAGACCACTGCAGCATTTTCAGATAGGGTCTGTGTCAGCATTAGTAGCTCCTCAGTCGAAAACTTTTCTTTCCGCTGGCGGTCAGTTGTTTTTTTGAGAGCCTTGGGCATGGTAAGGGTGTTCCAGATAATTTCCAACAGCAAAGTACTACAAACCGGTCCAGGGGCAGAGGATGGCAATGGATTGTGTTTTTAAAGATGGCCGCCGTGCTCTTTCCGGTTCCTGTGCGATGACGCTGTTTCCGGTTCTGCTATTTAACGGTCACCGCTGCGTCAAGGCGGAAATGCTATCTGCACTGTCGTCGAAGCCGGTAAGGGATTATTGGGGGAGTTTAGCGGCATGGCATATCCGGCATGGCGCGATGCTCGTGTCCGCGTACTCGTAATGGTACGCTATTAGCGCCCTCATGCAAGGGCGGACACCTTAAGGGCGCCATGCCGGTAATTCGCGATTTTTAGCGCGCAACGTGTAATGAGGCCCTATGTGCAATAGGTAAAATGGTGGGGACCCATACGAACAGGGACTTTCCCCTCCGTAATAACAAATATACTATGTATATCTGATAAGAACCTTGGCTCTATAATGACGGGGCCTTTCTGTTTCTTATAGGCTCCATAGACACAGATGAACAACTTTATACAGCCACTGTGAACCAAGACAAGGACACAAATGCAAGACAGGTAAAAAACTTTGAAATAGCCACGTAGAGTTATCTTTCCAAGATACTCTCCAGTATAATGAGAGATATCAGCAGTTGTATGCCATCTATCTTTAGATTTTAAAGGACACAGAAAGCTGGTCAAGTGAGAACAGATTCCTCCGAGACTCCAATACAACAAGAATATAGACGGTACATCAAAACAAACATAGGAAAGGCCAACATCTTTATATAATGTGGATTAATAGTTACATTTGAGAAAACAAGATACTTACCTCGAAAAAGCACTCAAAGACTGATGATAGTACATCTGTCTTTTTCCTTGTTTTTTAACCCCATAGGACTCCGGAACAAACCCGTTTAAAGCCCATTGGACGCCCCAAGATACCTCTCAGCATCCATGGAAAAGAATTGTATTGCACGAAGAATGCAACACTAAGAAGCATTCGTCCTGAAGAAAGCGGCTACTAACTTGCACCGCTGAAACCGGTTGACTATTGTTGTAGTAGTATTGGACTGATAATCCATACTCCGAGACCCTACATACATAGATGAAAGGGATCGTATAAGTAATCAATCTAAGCTGTATATACCCAATATAATAAATAACTTGCTGGATGAACAGAAATTCAGCTTTATTTACAATTCTCTGAACTTAGTGGTCATAGAAACACTTTTGGATAAGACACACACACTGGAGGAGGTACATATAAAGATTGAAACCAACCACCAGTAAGTGTGCATGTATGTTTTAGATCTTGAGGAAAGTAGTGAGAGAGGAAAGGGTGAGGACCTCTACATTACATTGTAGGCAGCACACCAGCACATACTAGGGCTGGCTCTATCTACACAGTAGATATTTCACATACAGGGCTAATACTAGTTATGCTAGGGACACAGCTGCAGGAATAACTTTTAAATAAATTTCCTTCTGTTTATAATGTGTTAAAAGACTAGGGTACAAACAGGAGGTGACTACCCGTCGACTCCATTTTGTAATGGCCCTCACAATAAACAACAAATACACATAGAACATATATGGCAATTCAATTAACATCAATAATATTCACAATTTCGTGAAAACCCTGCAATAGCCTGGGTGAATTCCCTTTCCCAGGGTTCATAGTAAATTCTACTCCAAAGTTCAAATATGGAACTCCTTGTATGCAAGATAGTCTCGAATCAGTTATTGATGTTTCAATGTCAAAGTAAAGTTTTGTTAACCAAAGTTACAGTAGTAAGTCTTTTCTCCTTGGTGCAATATGGACTTTCCACTTCCTCAGAACAGCACCAATGGCATTCCCAGCCACAATGCTTTGTCACCCGCTTCCAGCAATCCAAGAAGAATTGACACAGTTAAAAAAGAAATACAACTTCCCTACTTTTAAAAAACTTATCAAGACATGATTATTTGGCAAATACAAGTAATTTGTTGCCTCCAGACTCTGGTCCATGGCTTTTATGATTGTCCTACATTTACTGTAACTATTTCACATCTATCTTTTGTATATGCACTGTAACTAACACTGTGATACCTCCAGGTCTGGGTGCTACAAAAATGTAATACAAAAATTAATGTAAACTTATACCAATGTCAGTGAAGCACAAGTCTTGGTTAACTGTATGTCATTAGTTACAGGATTAGGATTCACAGTAGGTATATTTGTCAGGATGACTTCACAGTGCCGCTGCTTCTACTTCAACAACTTTACTTCTTCTCAAGTTTACCATGAGAACTGTCTCCTTTGCCTCATAGTACTCCACTTCGTTTAAGCTACCGAAATGTTGCATCTACTGACAACCAGATACCACCACAGCTTCAGTACTTTGCACTACTACCACAGCTTCAGTACTTTGGACTACTACCACAGCTTCAGTAATTTGTGATTCAAGACAGTTTTTGACAAGATTCACTTTAAAGTACTTCAACACCTTCAAGTAGGCAAGGCACTCTTCCTCTGAATATCTCTCGTCAAAGGGTGCCACCTCTTTGCCTCTCCTGTTTGTGTGAAACAACAACTTCAGATAATATTGCTCCACAGCAAGTTTCCCTTCCCCAGTTTTGCCTACTGTTAGCTCAGGTAATTACCCAGAAGCCTTGGTGCCGCACTCTTGGCTCCAGGTAATGCTTGTACACTTGTATCTTATGCAATGTTGAACTGCTCTTAGGTTCACAGTTATAGTTAGATTGCTTTTTGGCTCTGAGAAAAGCTACTGTCAATCTTAGTATGGGGAGACTCTTGGCTTGGGCAATGCTTGCTCTTCTCCTCACTTGTAGATACAGCGTTTAACTGCATAACTTATTTTATAAGAGATGTAGGTCCATGTGAAATAAAGGATTGAATTCAGTCTTCCTTTAGAAAGCACAATTAGGCACACACGACCACTCCTTCATGTAGTTTTGAAAGGTTAAAGGTTTACCAATGGTGTTAGTAACATTAAATGTTCAGCAATGGCCTTCACAACATTTACTTGTCATAATGAGTGACACAGGACCACTTCTTCATAAGGTTTATAGTCTGTTAAGGGTTTTACAATGGTCTTCGCAGCCTTTGCTCTTCACGCATACAAAAGGGAATTGCCCGATGTATGCAAATACTACATTTCCATTGTTCCCTTATTAAATCTTCAACAAACAACTTCAGCTTGCTTCTACCTATATGCCAGTGAATAAAAAACTGGATCTGTTGCCGGGAGTGCTCGCGCAAGGAATCAGAACGCCAGGTTTCACTCACTGGCTTCTGTGAACCTTGTTCTGCGTGTTAGGACTTCTGCCACAAATTCTACTGCTTCTGGCTTCACAGGAACCCATTCCCTTCCTCGCTGAAGGTGTCTCCAGTGCGGCCACTCGTTTAAGGGGCCCTCTCGCTCCTGAGACCAATGGCTTCACAACCTCTCCTCGCCTCGGTCTCTGACATGTTCTCTGCATGGCAACCAGAGCAATCAGGCTCCCATGGGAAAAGACAGCCTTCCTGCACGTCTTCCGCTGCACAGCCTATGCACTTCAGAGTTTGGGGGAACAGGACACTCTCAGAACTATCAAGTGAAATCTGCTGCATTCACGTTCTGGCGTCCCTCTGATTCTCCCACTTCTGCTTGGTTTGCCAGCTCTGTGCCTTCTTTCTGCTTCTACTACTAGAGCATGCACTCCAGTCAGAGCTCCAGCTCCTTCTGATGGCCTGCACCTGAGAGGGCCTTTTATGCCTCACAGGTTCCTTCAGGTGTGGGCTGTCAGGCTTAATTGCCGGACAACTTCTACAACATACCTCTTCAGCCCCCTTACTCGTCCCAGTACTTATGGGATTATGGGGCTTGTGGTCCCCAACAACAAAGTTAGTTCTTTTAAACAACTTTTGGGTTTTATGGGTAGATTTAATCTCCTTAAAGTTATTTAAGGATAAATCATTAGAAGGTGCAGTTTATTTTTACTGTGTATGTGTAAGGCACTTCTACATCAAGTAAATTGTGTTTCAAAGTGCCCACAGGGAAACAGAGAGGGAACATGGGACTGAACATCAAATATAACAATGAAAGATGGAGGCGGACCTACTAGGCCTTGTGAGCATTTGGAACATGCAAGTGCATAGGGAGAGAGGAGGGATGAGGTGTTGGGGGCATAAGTGCAAGGTGTACCAGGACAGAAGTGCTAGGGAGTGAGCAGCTGTAAGTCCCTAGGTGAGTGGTCAGCTGCCAATAAATAAATGCAGGCTTGTGGTGGCATTGGCCAATAGGTGCCAAGGCAAGTGCTGGGAGCGGGTTGAGGCTGAAGGCGAAAGGCGATTGGATGTGGGAGGCCAGAGGAGACATAAGGGTCCTGGTCACCAATCTCAGCAACTGTGGAGTTTAGCAACGGAGGGAGGAAGGAAAGGAGGAGGTGAAAAGGAAAGCCTTGAGGAGCTTCTGGATTTTGAGGAGATTGGCTCAAGACAAAGAGAAAGGGGGAGACTGTCCCATAGGAGTGAGCAAGCCGAGGAAAAAGATCGGCCACCAGCTTGCTGTTTAGTGAAGCACTTGACACACAGAGTTGGTGCTGGAGGAACATAAATATTTGGAGAGTATTTAGTGACAGCAAGTTGTAGATAGTGTGGCCCCTGGCCCCAGACAGCCTTATGGATGATGCAAAGGGTATCAAATTTGATCATTGCAGCAACCAGGAGCCAGTGGAGAATTTTTAGGGCTGGAGAGATGTGGTCCCTGGGTATGAGGCCAAGGATAGGTCTTGCAGCCCTATTCTGGATTACCTGGAGGGGTCATAGAGACGAAGAGGGTAGGTTAAGGAAAAGGGTATTGCAGTAGTCTAGCCTGAAAGAAACCAGAGCTGTAGAGACATTGAGCTTCTGGGGTAAAGTGAGAAAAAGAATAATTCCTTTGAGGAGGTAGAGTTAAAAGTGGTCATTCTTGGCAAGGTCCAGAATGTGAGGGAGGAAGGAAAGAGGAGTCGAGGATGACTCCCAGGTATCTGGCTTTAGATGAAGGGGGAAGGCCCATAGAAAATGGCCAGCATAGGGGTAAGAAAGAGAGAACAGAGGTCTGATTAGGAATGATCTCAGCCCTTCTGGTGTTGAGGCAGAAATCATTGGAAGTGCACCAGGACTGGATGGCAGATAGGCAGTCAGGAATGATGGAGACAGTAAGGCTAGGTTTCAGGGGTAAGCTTAAAGAAGAGTTGTGTGTCGGCTGCGTAACACTAGAGGTTAAGGGAGATGGTGTACAAGCAGGGCAAGATAGGTGTTAAAGAGCCAGGGCGAGAGGTTGGATCTCTGAGGGACAGCATGTGGAGATAGAGGTGGGGGAGGAGAAAGAGCCCAGAATAACCTGGGATGGACGGTCATTGTGGAAGGTCAGACCATTCAGTCACTGCTCCGAGATAGCGTGTTGTGGAGTCATTTTATGAGGATGGAGTAGGTGACCATATCAAATGTACAGGAGATCAAGAAGAATGAGAAAAGCTGGAGAGTTGGACTCAAGAGATGCCAGGAAGGTCCTCACAGGTGTTCATAAGAGCATTTTCCATGTCTCTGGATGCTCAGAATCCAAATTGCTAGTCGTGGAGGCAACCAACAAGTTCAGTGTGCTGGTTAAGTTTGGGGAAGCCAAGTTTCTTCAAGAATTTCCCAAGGAAGGGGGTGATAGAAAAGGGGTGGTAGTTGGCTGGGCAAGAGGGGTCTGCAGAAGGTTTTTTCAGGAAGGGGGGACACAAGGGAGTTATTGAGGGAGGAGGGGAAAGATCCAGTAGCAAAAGAATGGTTGCAGAAAACAGCCAATGCAGGGGCAAGAGAGACAATATTGTCCTTAATGGTTCTGGAAGAGCAGGGGGAAACCTGTTTGGAGGAGACCTTCATGGAGCAGACAACTCTGGTGACCTCATCAGGTGTGATACGAGAGAAGGAGGAGAGAAAGGCAGAGGGAGGATGTTCGGCCAAAGGGGTGGGAGAAGGGGAGAGGAACACAAGGGTGCTAACGATGTCCTGAGTTTTTGCAGTGAAATGTGTGGCCAATGTGTTGCAGAGGGCCTGCGAGGGAAGAGGGGAGGAGGAGACTGCGGAAGGGTTGGCTAGTTCTCTGCAGATTTTAAAGAGTTGAGCCGTGTTGTTGGATGCACCAGAGACACAAGCATGAATGTGGGCCCTTTTCTTGGTGCGGATGGAGAGTCTGTATTGCCTTTGGAGAAAGCGACAGGCCAGTTTGTCAGAGGGTGAGCTGGAGGTCTGCCACTTCCGTTCCACAGCTCTGCACTTGGGTTTCAATGCTGCAGGTTCAGGGTCGTACAGGTGCTACTCTTGGAGATATGTTTCAGGTGGATCCTCATGACTGGGGCAAGAATGTCAAGGGTATTAGTAATGGCAAGATGCAGGCTGCTGAGAGCAGAGTCAGAGGTACATTCTGTGGTGGGGGGGTTAGGAGGATATGAAGGTAGATATGAAGGCAGCAACTGACACTTGTTTCATTGGGCGGATGTTTGTGAACGAAGTTGGCAGAGCTGGGAGAGATGCTATCAGAGGGCCGAGAGGACCCAGGTGAGAAGAGAGGCGGGAGTGGTCTGACAAGGAGAGTGGGGTGATCAGTGGGGAGGAGAGTGGAAGATCAGTGTGGATGAAGGCATCAAGAGTCAAGAGTGTGTCCAGCCATGTGGGTAGGCCCAGAACGGAGAGAGCGAGGAGCAGAGGTCACGGAAGAGAGCGGATCCCGTGATTGATGAGCCAAGGTGGATGTTGAAATCACCCACGAAAAGGAGTTGAGGTGGTTAAGAGGAGGAGAAATCAGCCCATTCAAAGAGGAACAGGGTGGTAGAGTCAGGTGGCCTGAAGATGGTGGCAATGGTCAATGGTCAGAGGAGGTGGGAGAGATAACCAGATCTCGAAGGATTAGGGATCCATGGCGAACTTGGACCACAACACCACTTCACCCAGGAAGGCTATGGTAACCCCGGTGGACTTGCCGATATATGGCCTCTAAAGTTAAAGTCTGTAATACATGTTGTACATTTAGTTGTTCTTACCTGGCTCCCACAGAGACAAAACTGACCAAATTAACACTATTCAGGGAATAGGATCCCGAAGACGTCTCCTGTCCCACTCCAAGCTGGCATCCCCGTGTTTCCATGAGACCCCTAGAAAGATGGCCACCACCCCGTTCAGGCTCTGATCATGTAACCAGGTCAGGTGGATGGGACTATTCTCTATTTAAAACCCACGATTACAAAAAGGCAACATCTTGCAAACTTGCAATACTGATGAACTCTGCTTCGATTTAGGTAATTAGCCTTTTTGTTATTCTTCAAGCCTTCTCCAAGGAAACCCTTGTCACAATCTTTGTTTTTGTTCTCTGTTAACCAAGTCTTACTTTATTGGATTACTGGTGGTTTGGGCGCAGGACTTGCCTTTATTGGTAAATATGCTACTATGGGAAATAGGGCGGTACAGTCCACTAGTCTATCTTACTAACCCGTTCTCACCTCTCTTCCTATACACCTCCAGGCCCCGATTACCTAAGACGCTACGAGGTGTGTTGTATCTTTCGCCTCCACCTGTCATGGTGTTCCCTGATAGGGTTACATTGTCCTGCGGGTTCACCCTGATAGAAGGGGTGGGGTCTTGGCCAATCTTCCATGACTTCTAGAAGTTCAACGGACAATGGAGGAACTAGGAAAAAAACAGGTACGCAACAGTAAGGCTGGGTGGGTATGAGGGAAGAAGGGACCCACTGAGGAAAGATCAGAGCAACCCCACTGCCAGCACCGTTAGGACAAGGCTTGGAGATGATCTTATAGCAATCAGGGAGAAGGGAGTCAAAAGCAGTGACTGAGCTGGCCTTTAACCATGTCTCGGTAAGAGCGAGAATATCGAGGTCAAGGTCTTCGAGGAGGAAACTGATGTTGGCAGAGTGTTTGAGGGCAGAGCGAGTATTAAGCGTGGCTAGGTGCAAGAGGTCTCCACCTTTGAACATTTTCCGAGGAGAGGTACAGGGAGTGGTACATCAGTCAGAGGAGGGGGGGACAGAGAGTGGAAGAAGGAGTAGCAGGTGTGGGAAGGAAGTTAATGAAAGATGGCAGGTGCCAGTCACAGAGGAGGAGGTTGAGTTGAGGACCCTGAACCAAGAGGGTGCCAGTGTGATAGACATTAATGATAAACCTGGATGATGCAAAGCCCGCAAGAGGAGTTCCCATTTAGTGCCACCATTAATGGGTGAAGATGTGAGAGTAGAGATGAGGAGTCCATAGATCAGGAGAAGGGACAGAAAAGAGGATATCAGTGAAGATCTGTCTGGAAGATGCGCTGGCATAGGTGTCTGAAATAGGTAGGCCTGGGTTAGAGGTCAGGATGTCTTTTGAAAACTTTTTTCTTCCAGAATTCTTGAGAGAGGGAGGATAGGAGATAGTGTAAACATTCCAGAAGATAGGGGAGATGGTGAGTGACATAGGTTTGGTAGAGGATAGTTGGAAGAAGAGAACAGGGGCTGCACAGCCCGAGCACAAACTCACAAGGTGGCCTAGAAGCCAAGGCAAACAAGAGAACAGATGCACTGGAAATACTGTAGGACCACAGATGGGCACAGAGATGTTAAAAAAACACACAGCAAGCTTTGAATTTGCAAAAAAGACAGAAAATGCAGTCAGTGCAAAATTGGGTGCAGAGATGTTGAAAAACCACACACCAGGTTTAGAATTTGCAAACAAGACACAATTTGGCGAAATAAGGAGTAAATGAGATCAAGTAAGGCAAGGAAGGCAGAACAGAATGGTGTTCGCACACCTTGTTTCAACAGTTAACTAGGGTTAGTGGAGAGGCAATGACAAGGTCCAGCCATTACTCACACAGTAATCTACAGGGTGCGTAGAGTTACAAAGGCTCAAGTGTGTGGGGTAACAGGCTGCCTGCCTAGAAACTGTTCCACTGTATGCTTAGGTGGAGACAGAAGGAGGGGGCCCTTCGAGCCCTCCTAGGACGGGACGCCTGCTGGCTAGCCTGATGGGGCTTAAGATGAAGACAGGGCAGGGGAGGGGAGGGGAGGGGAGGCACTCCGGTGTCTCCAGATACGACGGTGGCCATGCTGGAAAGGCATAGCCCACAATGAGAGTGCAAGTGAGGGCACAGAGCAAGGAAAACAGCAATGGAACGTTGCCGATAGCGTTCACAGGCAGCTACTGAATAAAATGTTTTCGTCAGACATTTCAAATAAATTATATGAAAGGATCTGTGCAAAAGCTCCACTTCAGCTGGGGGTGCTTTAATACCCCTTAAAGCCCAACAGGGCTTACCTTTCGATATCGTGATAGAATGGACTCCTTGGCCTCGTGGTGGCGAGGGAGATCAGTGCTTGCTGGAGGGCTAAGGTTTAGAACGTTACATAAGAAGACAGTCTATTTAAGGTAATACTTCTAGATTACTTTCCATTATACCTTTGGGAGTAAGGGGCGTTTTTATCCTGAAATACTTTGAATGGTCTTTCTGTGGGTAAGGCTTGTTCAGGTTTTATAATACTTGTATCCAGAACCACAGACTGTATGTGTGGTTCAGATATATTATAATGGCAATAAGCCATTAACTGCTTTGGCAATTAAGAAAGGTGTTCCATTTCAATGGACACATACTGCATGTCATCCCACGGGATATCCTCACCACCCTGCCAGGTGATCTTCCTGCAGTACACCACCACAAGGTCTTGATCAGGAATCGTCTTCCTTTCCCTGGCCAACTGGGAGGAGACTTTAGGTAGGGTTTCCGTGAGTCGAAATCCGCTCTAAAAGCTACAGGTGCAGACATAAAAAAAATGCTGCAGGAACAAGAGTCAATGAAGGAACAGCCGCAGGCAGTTGAGGTGCAGGTCCATGCTGATTCTCTGGAGGGGTCTCAAACCAACTTGCAAGCTGCGCAACAGGGCTTAATAATGCAGTTGCTGGAGCTGAAACAGGAGGTTAAGAGGCATGGAGAGAAGCTCTCCAAGTTGATTGCAGAATTTAATACATATGTGCTAGTGGCTGAACAGAGAGTGGCTGACACAGGGAATTTCCTTTGTGAACAGGATGACCTTGAAAATAAAATAGAAATTTTGAAAGATCAAATGGAGGCGGTCACAAGTTGTAACAAATGACAAAATGAGGATAGTCAAGTGTTTTTTTTTTTTTACTAATGGCGTCAGGATGGTTGTGTATTTTTATTTATTTTTTTTTTTATTTTTAAAGTGTAAAAAAATGTTTTTTTTTTAGTTTACATTTAAACTTTTATCACACTTTCCATTTCATTTCATTTTGTTTCTTTTCCTTTAATTTCATTTTATATCATGACTATCTTTAAGTCCTTCGCCTCCAAAGGTATATGTTTGTTTATTCACTTAATTTAACCAGTCTTCAGCGTGTTTTCCTCGGCTAGTTCATCGTCTTTTTCTTTGAGGATTTTATCCAAAAAGTTTACACCCGCACATGAGAATCTGGGATTGTGTCCTTGGATAAAATAGTCCCATCGTTCCTCGTCGTTGCATTGGGTAATTTTTAACATATACCTTGATAGCATTCGCTTTCTTTCCTTTGAAACGGCAGTGCAGTTCGTCATGAGATGCATCGGTGTCTCCAGTTGCCACTTGTTTTGACAGAATCTGCAGCGCCCTTCATTTGTGCCTCTTCCTCCAGTTCTGTTTTTATAGTCATTAGTTGGGTAGACTCCCAACCAGATTTTTAATAGTGTTGCTCTATGTGTGTAAGATGGAAATTTTGCTAGATACTCTGGAAGCACGTTTCTTTTTCTATGTTCGACTGCCATGTTTTTTATGTTCTTTAGCTTTATCTTGGCCACTCTTGTTGCAATCCAGTCCTGTCCCATGAGCTTTTCTTTTACTTTGTTGGGGTTTGTCACCAGTTCTTCTTTAGATGAGTCCATTTTTGATAGAACCTGCAACCATTCTCTTTTCCAATGGTTGAGGTAAGTTGAACTTTTATCTAGTCCTTTGGTTGCCAGTCGTTTGTAGCTCTCGGCCGGACTGGTTTCACAGATTTTCCTCAGCAGGCATAATGATTTCCATTTCATTATGGCTTCAAGTGACTCGAGCCCCAGTTCCGCTCTTATTGCCACTATCGGAGTGCTCCGTGGAAGCTTCAACACTGGTTTCCAAAATCCACTTTCCAGTTTAGGCCATATTTTATATGATAGATTCAATCCAGCTTCGCTCCCATATGCTAAGGAGGGCAGAACTTTTTGAACATAGAACATTCTTACCGGTGCTAATGAAAATTTTCCATATTTACCATCTAAGACCCTTCCTTGTGCGCTTAGATTTCTGACTTTTGCAAGCAGAATTTCTTCCCAGCTCTTTTCCACTGTAGAGGCGTTGAGTCCGACACCTAAGTATTTTATCATCTCTATTCGTTCAAGAGGTTCTCCTTCTATATGCCAGTTAAATTTTTTCATTATGGCGTTGTTCTTGCCATTTATCGTCAGAATCTTTGATTTTCCCACGTTGATCGTCAGGTCATTTTTTTGCATGTAAGTCTGTAGGTTATTTATGAGTCGTTGCAGCCCGATTCTGGTTTCGTCTAATATTACTATGTCGTCTGCATAGCATATTATCGACACTTCCTGGTTGTTTATTTTCGGACTGAAGTGTCTTGTACATGTTGTTATTTCTGGTATGTCCGCTAGAAACAGTTTGAATAATGTGGCTGCAAGCGGACAGCCTTGCTTCACACCCTTGTTGATTCTGATATTGGCCGTCAGATCCCCTCGGTCGTTTACTCTGATTTGGGTGGTCGTATTTCGATGTAACGCCCTTATTGGTTCAGTAATTCCGCTGGACACAACCATGATTTTAACTTTTCCCATAGCTTTCTTCTATTTACAGTATCAAATGCTTGGCTTAGATCGATAAAGGCCAAATGTAGTTCTTTTTTTAACTCTATAGCATTGGATTTTAGCATTGATATGATGAACAGGTTTAGATCAGTTCCTGTTCGCTTAGTGAACACTGTTTGGCGCGGGTCAATGATGTTGTTCGTCTCTGCCCATTTTGTCAGGTTTTTCTGTAAATCTGCTTGAAAAAGCTTTCCTGTTGTTGCTAGTAATGAGATCGGTCGATAATTTGTTGGCAGATCTCGTTGACCCTTTTTATATATTGGCACTGTTATGCTTTTTGTCCATGTTTCTGGGATCTTTCTTTGCAATACAATTGTCGTGAATAAGATGTTTATTATCACTGCCCATGATTTTGGATCTTTCTTCAGGTGGATATTCGTTAACCCGTCAGGCCCAGCAGCGGAGGAGTCTTTTAATTTCCGAATTGCGGTTTCAATTTCCACCTCGTCCATCATTTTCATCCAAGCGTGTGTTGTAATCCCTTCAGGTAAGTCCACGTCGTCAGCTCTAGCAGAAAATACTTCTGTGTAATGTTTTATCCAATCATGCTCAGAGACTCCGCATGTTAGTCTACTTTGATGGTTCAGGGTACAATTGTTTATTAAGTCCCATGTTTCTCTGGTATTGGACTTTTGCAGGGTCTTTAGCATAGATTCCCCTTGTTCTTGATGTCGTCTGGTTTTGAAATCTGTAAGCCAGTTTTTATAGTGATTTCGGCATACCTTGATGTTTGTTTTTCTATGTTTGAGTCTTTTTTTCTTTTTTTACAAGCTCTTATTTCCTTTCTTAGTTGTTTCCTCCTTTCTACTAGTTGTCTGCTGTATTTGTGCTTGTGTGTTATTGAGTCAGTTTTAAGTCCTGAGCTCGTTATTTTGTAGGCTTCTAAGAGTGTTTCATAATTGAGGTGTCCTGTCAAGTTTTTTTCTGGTTCGACGAAGACCTCTTTCAACGATAGAATGTTTTTCTTTGTCAGCCTTATTCGATTTGCCGACGGGTTTAAGGCTAGGTTAGTACTGTTCCCGTAAGATTTTAAATTTTTCTCTCTCCTCCATGATGTTTTAAGGATGTTATGATCACTGTCATTTTGATGTAGAATTTCAAAGTTTTCTATTTCCAACATCAGGGGTAAAGAGACCCATATGTAATCTATTATTGTCGATGCTTGGCCATTCGACCATGTTTGTTTACCTGGAATATCGCCACGTGTTTGACCATTTAACATATGCAGGTTAAAACCTTTTGCCATCTGTGCCCATCTGGCCGCATTTGAGTTCCCCATCTGTAGTTCTTCCAACCGCGGGAGCCCGTTTATTGTCAGGCATTTTATGTTTAGATCACCACATAGAATTATTTGACAGTTTGAATTCTGTTCCCTTCTTTTGACTATTATGTCTGTTATTGCTTGCAGGAACTGGGTGGTTGTTGTTCCTGCTGGGTTCCAGTAGACGTTTATCACCAATAGGGAAGACATTTCCACATTTTTAGTGTCGCTGTTGGTTTCTAACAGAGTCTATTGTATGAAGTGGGTTGCATTACCTTTCTCCATAATCCGCCAGCCACTTCCCTTTCTTATTAATGTGATTAAGCCGGCATAGGGTCTCCCATCTCGTTCTTTTTTTGCGGGGTTCATGGCGATCTCGAAATTTCTGCACCCAGGCACGTCACATAACCAGGTCTCCTGTAAACATATTATTGTAGCATTGTTTAATTGTGGGTTCTCCTTATTCATTAAGTGCTTAAAACCCCTTGTGTTCCAGGAGATCAGTGATTCCTCATTTCTTGCTTCCGACTTTTTTTGCTATCGGTCATTTCCATCTGAGGATAAGGAACTGGCTAACCATAGCCAATCTTCTTAGAGCTCTACATTTCTTTTCAGACTGTCTTTTCTGTCCCGGTTTGTTTTTTCTGTTTTTCTTGAGTCTTCTTTCACCATTTCGTCAAGTTCTCTATTCGTGTTTACCACTGTTATTTTGAAGTTTTCTTTTTGCATTCTAACCGCTCCCTTTTGCGGTAAAGGAGTTTTTAATGCCCCTCTCTGTTCTCGAAATGTTTGCTCTTTTTTCTTGTTGTCGTCTATTTTTGGATTATTTAAAACTTCTCGAATCTCGTAGCCTCGTTTCAACAACTCTTTTCCATCTTTTAAAATTAATTCTTTGTGTGTTCTCGATTTCAGATGTAAAACCACTTTATCCACGGTTTCTTCGTCAACGTATTCAACCACCGCTATATCTTCATTTCTTAGCTTTCTCAATTTATCCACACAATGAAGCAGGGCTATCACGTTTTTACGGTTTAGGTTTTTTCCTTCGTTTTCTTCAAGCAAGTTTTCAACCAGCACCTTTTTTGGTGACAAAAATCTTTTGTTTTGCTGTTTTTTCATGTAATTGCAATCCTGATCGGACTGTTTCTTCCTCGGGTGCTTCGGGTTCCACAAGTTATGCGTTTCTCTTGGAAGGTCGCTCTTAGTCTTTGCTTTTTCAGTCGGAAACTTTTCCCTGATAGTTCTTTTTCTTTTTTCGACTAATGTTAAGATCCCTGGACGTTCATGGTAGACGTCTTCATCCGAGTCCAAGTACGAGATCTCATCATCATTTTTTTTTTCACTTTGCAGCGGCCTTGCTTCATTTTGCCCTTGACATGAAAACTCGGCCACTTCCGTTGGATGTTGCATGTTATTTGCTGCCGCCTCTTCAATGTAGAAAGGGGCGTCCTCGATCAGATCTCTTGATTCGTCTTGCGACTCTAGGTCGCTTTCTTCATCCTCGGTGATCAGCACTACCTGCCTTTCACTTTGTTTAGGAAGAGGTCGAGTTAGTCGTTCTTTTTCTTTACTTAAGGTCACTTCTTCGTTTTCTATTGTTTGTTTAACATTCCTAAATATCGATCGTATGCCTTTTAAATATCCCTCCCCTTTTTTTGAGGTATTCGGATTTCTCTTTTCTTTAGCCTCTACCGTTTTTGTTTTTTTATTTATTTTTTTTGATGTTTTTATAGCTTCGGCCGCATTTTTTTGGGTCTCCTGCCCTTGTTTAAGACCGAACACGGGATAGTGCTCGTTTTTGTTCAAGTTTTTCTTTATATACTCATTTTCTCTCGTTTCAGCTAGGAGATCGTCAGCTTGCTTACTCCTATTGATCTTCATCGGATCTTCAACTGGACCTTCATAGATTTTTTCCTTACAGGTCGTATTTCCGCCAATGCTACTTGCTCGTTTTATTGAATCGTCTGAATCTTGGGCTCTAGTTTTAGATAATGTGACTTTGTTCATTTTTTCACTATGTGTGGTTACTGGGCGGTATTCTTGGTTATCTTTATTATGGCCCTCAAATCTGCGCGTGTCGGGTCTGATTTCCCTAATGACCATTTGTTTTGTTGTTGATTCTAAGCTCTGGAGTTTTTGATTCCTCTCTGCTGATTCAGTGGTTTTCCGCATCCATTTTAATGAATCTAGCAATGCGTTTGTCAGGATGTCTTTTTCTTGTCTATCTCCACTTGCTAGGTCAAATTGTCTCCTTTGCCATGCTGCTGAGGTTTCTGCTTCTTGATTTAACCTCGCTTCCAGTTTTAAAGCTGTTATTTCTTGAGCTGTTAGCTTAGTGAGCATCAGGGCTACGAGAGCGTTATTGTCCTTTACATTTTCACTGATGGATTCGTACAGTTTCATGTATGAGGCCAACGAGATTGTTAAGGCAGCCATAACATTATTCTGCAATTGTTTTCCCAATTCTGGGAATGAAGTTGGACCTACAATTACTTTCATCATTCATCTGTTTGTGTTGCGGTGGATGTCGTCGTGGCGTTGTCGCAAGACTTTTTCCCTTCTTGCATATGAACGTTTAGGAACCGGAGCCTCTTTTCAAATGTTGAGTTCAAGCATCTTTTGTCAGTTGGTGAGCATGCCGATGTATCAGCATCTTCGAAGTTGAGAAACTGCTGGGTTCTTAGTGCCCTACACGGTGTCTTCTCAGTTCGATGTCCATAAGTGCTGGTCGTTGTTTTTGTTCTTGCTCCCAGGTCTTTTAGTTCCCCTCTCACTAGAGAGGGACTGCTTTCCTGGCCAGGATTTAATCTATTCCCTGTTGTTATTCTCTTCATTGTGTTTCCTTCCATTGTTTTAATAAAATGTTCTCTCCATTCATGTTCACCAATCTCTTCAGCAATTGAGGTTTCCTGACCACCGTTTTTGGCGGCAGGTCTTTTCCCGATTAAGGGGGAATACAGTTTGTTCTTTGCTAATTGAAGAAGCTGGTTAATCTGTCTATGTGAGTCAGTCCCATCTTTCTGACTAAGTCCTCTTTTCTGCGATCTTTGCTTGATTAATGATTCCAATTTTTTGTAATCGTTCTCATTTGGTCCTGCTTCCATTTGTGCCTTTTTGTTATTTATTTGTTCTTTGGAGACGTTCAAGACATCGTGTGATGTTCTGCTGTTGTCTGTCTTGTGGTTCTCTCCTTTATCACTTATTGATAGTATTTCAGACGCATCTGAATAAACTGATTCGTCCAAGTCTTCGTCAATTGATTGTATGACTTTTTCAGTATTGTTTACGCTGTTAATATCTTCATCTTCAATTGTCGTTATTACTTTGTTTTTTTGATTTTGCTCTTCCGGTGTTTCTAGTGGGTATTCTCCGTCGTGTTCTCTGTTTATCGTTGTTGGACTACCCTCGTTCCTTTCTTCCACGGGAAAACTTTCTCTTATTTCGTCCCCTTCAGTTCTTATATCAGTTCTATTCTGCTGAGCTTCCATTAGCAGTCCGAGATCTGTTAGTTCGGCGTCTGTCACGTTTAGGTGTTCAGCTAGCGATGGTATTGCTAGATTTGTTTCTTCGCTGTTTTTTTCCTTTTCACTTATGCACTGAAGTACCATTACGTTTTCGCCTGTGGGTAGGATCTGGACATTATCTGCCCTCTCTGTTGTCGAACTTTCCCTGGAGGCTTTCTCACAAAAAATGTTTTTTTCATCATGTACTTTTATGATTGTATTTATATGTGCGGTTGCTGGTGTTGGAGGTGACTTAGCTCTTTCTATTGTCAGTTTGGATTGGTTGATGTTTGTACCGCCCTTGATTGCTTCCCTCCTCAATTCCCTCCCTCCAATCTCTGTATTTTCTGAATTTTTGTGCAAGTCAGTGTTCGATAATCTGGGAAAGGCAGAGAACTTACCTCTTTCTTTGTGTATGTCGTGGCTATTCCCCAGTCTCTCTCGTTGTTGCAGTGGGAGTCTTGAAGTTGCTCTTGTAAAGGGGCGGGCTGTTACTCCTCCTAGAGAGATGTTACTACTGTCTTCTGTTGCTATTATAGTGGAGGCCATCCTTCTTCACCTCTCTTTGTGATTGTCTAGTTGATTTCGAGCACGGTCCTTGTGCCGCAAGACTTGCGGAGTATTGAAATGCGAGAGGTAGATCAATACGTGATTCTGTAGATACGGTTCCTTTCCGGCTGGTTTTTAAAACTGGACTGGCATAGATTTGCGTTCAAAAAGGGGATCAAAGAGATAATTTCTCCGCAGTCTCCCCAAGTTGAGGTGGTGCGCCCCAGCGCCAAACAGCCGCACAACAGCCGGTGTGCTTTACTCCCCCGGGCTTAACGCCGCGAGGGTGAGTGTCTCCGTGTTTTGAGGCAGCTGGGGGTCACGTGATGCCTCACGTGTGTCTGTCAAGCCACGCCTCCTCCAGGAAGCAGGCACGGGACAGAGGACCAGAAAGAGCCCCTTCACGGCTCAGAAGCGTTCGTTTTTTGTAAAAAGAAAGATGCTGCTCAAGGTAGGTGCTGCAGCGTTGTGTATTTTTATAGTGCTCCCCGACACGTCACGTCACAAGGAAACTGGAGGTTCTTCTTTACTAGGTTAGTCTAAGGCGACCTCTTCTTTCTCTTCACCGTCTCTGCATTTTCATCCGGGATAGGGTACCCTGGTCACCCTTTCCTCACCCAGGCATATAGTTCACTGCTCACTAATCTGCACCTAGGGATTATAGTGCCCTGTTCATTATGTAGAGTGGCAGCAGTAATCCTAGTACTCACGCACACATTTAATGGACACACACACAGAGGCCCACTTCGTTCCCACACTACCAGGAGCACTTAGGTATATGGATCCCTTCTCACTCTTCAGGGCCTCCACCCCTTCATTTTCTTATAAGGGCCTCTGCCATTTTCTTGCTCTGCCTTTCCCTTGGTCAGATTTTTCGTCTTCACCTCCTCTCTGGTTTTTTAAATCCATTCTTAGATGCCATGTCTTACTGCCAGCCCAACAGCCTTCCTCTCCGCTCTGGATCATAGAATCTGGTCTTCCACTCCAGGTCTTACTGCCAGCTCAACAGCCAACCCAGCCAACCCAACAAACGTCCTCCCTGCTCCAGCAATCTACTTTCTCTTTAACACCACAGCTCGCCGCTTCTCGGTCCCACAAAACTCCCTTCCACTCTTGTCATAGAAGCTGGCCCTTATATAGTGCTTGGACTAACTAGCTTCCCACTGATTGGCCAGAGGGCTAACAAGCCCGCTCTTGGAACGCTGTATGGCAGGGTTGCTTTGTAGTCCTGAGCTCATGGGGAAGTCTTTAAATGGGAACGCCACCATCTTGGATCCCTCTTCAGTCTGTTTGTTGCTGGCTGGGAAGGAGCTGCTGGTCTCAGGCTGGGGAATTCCCCTTCTTTGAATTTTGTTTTGTTATCCTCCAATGTCAAACAGCTCAGGGTATGTATTAAGCATAATTTCTGTTAAGGATTTTGGCGTGAGAGTATTTTACTCCCAGTTTTTAGAATTGGAAAGTAAATCCAATTTCAAGAGAGTAAAAATTAGTTTCTTCCTTCGCAAGAGAGTAAAAAAGTGTCTGACAACTATCCAATTTGTGCGTAAAATTAAAACTGTGTTTGAAAACATTAGTGACAAAGAACTTGTTGATGCGTACTACCCAGCTTCATCTTCATTATACTTGGACACCAAAACTCTGTTAAGAACTACTCCAGATGTCAGCTAGTTACATAGTTACATCCTAAATCAAGTCCCTCACTCTACCAGCATCACTTCTCTGCCTCTCGGGCATATTGTTGCAGTCTGGCAATACCTGCTTGACAGCCACTGCATGTTTTTGCTCCATTGCCCCTTCCCTTTGCTACTCTGTTTCCCTGGTCTCTCACTTTCTGATGTTCTGCCTCTCACTCTTGTTATGCCACTCTTTGAGGTCTGTTGCTCTGTCACTCTTCCTCTCCCATCTCTGCATTTTATTATTGCTGTTTACATCCTAAATTGTTCTGTATCAGTTGATATAACTCCTCTTACTCTCTCATGTCATTACTCTGGATATATCTGTTTTTTCATTTTCTCTGTTGTGGTTGCTACTCCTTTTGATTATCTTTCTTGCACTGCCTCTTATGTTATTGGTGAATCCGTAGGCTCTTTAAGCGAAGTAAAGCTTTATTGGATGGACGGGGATGCAGAAGGAACAAGTTACTTACCTGTAACTGTTGTTCTCCAGCATGGGTCTGGCATGGATTCACATGCTCATGAATATTCCCCGTCGTCAGGCCGGGAATCCTCGGTATAGAAAAAAAAATCAGTATCAGTTTCGTTTCTGATCTGTCTTTCTCAGTAGTAACCAATCACTGGTCTCTGGGTCATACTGCCCCAGCCAATGACTGCCCTCTCCCTAAGCCCCGCCCCCGGCAGCCATCCTCAGATTTGGTAGCACGTGAAGTGGCAATAGGACCAAGTGAAGAGCCGCAGAGGGGTAGGCGGGAAGGTTTGCATGTGAATCCATGCCAGACCCATGCTGGAGAACAACTGCAAGGTAAGTAACTTGTTCCTTCTCCAGCATGGGGTCTGGCATGGATTCACATGCTCATGAATATAAGAATACATAGCAGTATACACATGCACAACCACCTCCTCATCAGGCTCACCTTAGGCGAACAGGTTGCGCAGCACTGCCTGGCCGACTCTGGACTCCTCCCTGGAATCCCGGTCGACGCAGTAGAATCTCGTGAAGGTGTCCGTCGAACTCCACGTAGCAGCCCTGCAGATGTCAAGCAGGGGCACACCAGACAGGAACGCCGTAGTAGCAGCGATCGCTCTGGTCGAATGGGCTCTCAGACGGCCTGCCAACGGTCGGTTTGCCAACCGATGACAGTGCATGAGGCAGCCGGAGAACCATCTGGAAATGGAAGTCTTCGAGAGAGCCTTCCCTTGATTCACAGGTCCAAAGTTCACAAACAGCTGTGATGTCTTCCAAAAACTCTTTGTGCGGTCCACGTAGAACTTCAGCGCTCTAGCTACATCCAGCGAGTGCAGAGTCCTCTCAGCCGGCGACAAAGGCGACGGGAAGAAATCTGGCAACACCAAGGGCTCGTTGAGGTGGAGGTCCGACGGCACCTTGGGCATGAAGGAGGGGTGCGTCCTTAGCACCACCCTCGTGTCGTGAAAAGTCAAGTATGGAGGCTTGCAAGACAGGGCCTGGATCTCTCCCACTCGTCGTGCAGAGGTGATGGCCACGAGGAATGCTGTCTTCCACGGCAGAAACTTCAACGGCACTGAATACATAGGCTCGAATGGGGCCCCCATGAGCCTAGTCAGCACCACGTTGAGCTCCCACGCCGGGGAAGGGGCCTTCACCAGCGGGAATGATCGGAACAGTCCTTTCATAAATTCCTTTACCAGTCGATGAGACCACAAGACGCCCGTCCTGTAGTTCTGGTGTAACGTGAGACGGCAGCCAGATGTACCTTGATGGAAGCGTGAGACAGGCCAGCCTTGGCCAAGGACAATAGGTACGGCAATACTTGAGGGGCCGTAATCCGCAGAGGGTTAATCTTCTGTGCACGGCACCAGACAGAGAACCTCTTCCATTTGTGTCCGTAGCACTTGAGAGTTGAGGATGCCCTGGCCTTCGCAAGAACCTCTCTGCAGTCGGCCGGGATGTCGTATCCTCCAAACTCTAGTGCTGCAGGAGCCAGGCCTGCAAGTTCAGCGACTCTGGTTCGTGATGAAGAATGGCGCCTCCTTCTCTGGAGAGAAGATCCGCGTCCGTTGGCAGCTTGACTGGTGTGGACGGTGACAAGTCCAGAAGGTCCGGGAACCAGATCTGCCTCGGCCACGCCGGTGCGACGAGGATCATCCTGCACCGGGACCTCGTGAGCTGGTTGACGAGCCGGAGTAGCAACGGCAACGGCGGGAACGCATAAAGGAACAGGCCGTCCCAGGGGAACGAGAAAGCATCGCCCATGCTCTTCGGTTGGGGAAACCTGCTGGCAAACCTCCGGCACTTGGAGTTCGCTGCCGTCGCGAAGAGATCGATCTGGGGTTCGCCCCATCTTCGGAAGAGTCGGTCCACTTGACCCTGATGCAGTTCCCACTTGTGGCACGAGCGCAGCTCTCTGCTGAGTGAGTCGGCGATGGTGTTTTTTATCCCTGCCAGATGAAAGGGTACCAGAAACATCCCTTGGGCGACGGCCCAATGCCACAGATCCTGGGCTTCCTTGGATAGGGCAGGGGATCTGGTTCCGCCCTGCTTCCGAATGTAAAACATCGTGGTGGTGTTGTTGGTGAAGATCCTCACCACCTTGCCCTTGAGGGACGGAAGGAAGGACCCGAGGGCCCAGAACACTGCACGGAGCTCCAGGATGTTGATGTGGAGAGTCTTCTCCTCCGGGAGCCAAAGGCCTCTCGTGTGGAGACCCCCTGTGTGCGCTCCCCAACCTTCCAGGGAGGCATCCGTCATCACCGTCACCTGGTGGGCCGGGGCTAGGAAACCTGTTCCCGCCGTCAGATGAGAGCGGACACCCCACCATCGTATCGCCTGACGGAACGCTTCGTCGAGCGGGTTCCTGTCCTCGAAGCTGCCCGTTGTCTGGATCCAGTGGGCATCGAGGAATTCTTGCAAGGGCCGCATCCGAAGTCTGCAGTGGCGCACAAGATAAATGCAGGAGGACATCATTCCGAGGAGGGACTTGATAGACCACTCTGGCCACGTCCGTAGCCAGCAGACATTGCACCTTTCCCAGGATGGTCCTTATCCTTTCCTCCGACGGTGGCAGAGGCCCGCCGCGCCACTGTGTCGAGCTGTGCTCCCAGAAACAGGGCGACTTGCGACGGGACCAGGTGGGATTTTGGAAAGTTGATGGAGAACCCAAGGTCCGTGAGCAGCTGGACGGTCGTCGCAGTGTGTTCCACGGCGAGCTCCCTTGTCCTTGCCCGTATGAGACAGTCGTCCAGGTAGGGGTAGACGTGGATCCCCTGCAGGCGCAGCCGTGCCGCCACCGGTGCTAGGCACTTGGTGAACACCCTGGGCACCGATTTTAATCCGAACGGGAGGGCCTTGAACTGGTAGTGCCGCCCTTTGACCACGAACTTGAGGAACTTTCGGTGTCTCTTTAGAATAGGGATGTGGAAGTATGCATCCTCCAAGTCCAACGACGACAGGAAATTGCCCTCCTCCAGGTGTCCCAGCACGTGCTGAAGGGTGACCATCCGGAACTTCTGTGCCTTGATGTATTTGTTCAGTCATCGCAGGTCCAGGATGGGACGCCATCCTCCTGTCTTCTTCTTTACGAGGAAGTATCTTGAGTAAACTCCGGAGCCCCGAAGCCTCTTTGGAACGAGCTTGATGGCACCTTTCCTGAGCATCGCCCGTACTTCCAACAGCAGTTGAGGGACGTGATTTTCCTTCCTGGCCACGGGGGAAATGCAGGGGCACCTCTTGTGGAACTCGAGGGCGTGCCCCAGGGCCAGGGCGTCCAGCACCCACCGGTCGGTGGAGATGGACTCCCACACACCGACGAACTTCGCCAGCCGGCCTCCCACCGGGGTGCTTCGGCAGGGGCCCGACCCGACGGTCGGGTCAATCTTGCTTGGAGGCCGCTTTGCCTCCTTGACCACCTTGGCGACGACGGCGGAATCCACCTGACTTGCCGCGTCCCCTGTAGGCCTCCAGCGACGAAGATCTTGCCGCTTGACGGTATGTAGAGGAGCTGCTGCCGGCTCCCTTGGAGGCACCCTGTCTGCCTCCGGAGCTCCGAAAGGACGGCCGTCGCTGTTGGAGCACACCCAGTTCACGGGCCGTCTCCGTGTCTGTCTTGATCACCTGAAGGGACTCATCAACCACCTTGCCAAAAAGGTTGTTCCCATCGAAGGGCATGTCCAAAACCTTGGTCTGTACGTCCTGGCGGAAATCCGTCGCCTTGAGCCATCCTCGTCGTCTCAAGCAAACACTGTTGCCCAACTGACGGAAACCGGTGTCGGCGATGTCTGTAGCCACCGTAATGGCGTGGTCCATGGCAATCTCACCTTCCTGTAAGATTTCCAGGGCCTCAGTCCTCTTGGCGTCCGGAAGGAAGTCCAACAGAGGGGTGATCTTGAACCATAACTCCCTGTCGTAGCGGGCTACGATGGCCAGTGCGTTGGCCGCCTTGATGGTCGTCGCTGCAGATGAGATGACCCGTCGTCCCATCGCATCCAGCTTCCTACCCTCGCCGTCCGGTGGGGAGGTTGAAGTTGAGGCCGATGCCCCCCGCTTTCTTCTTGGCCGTCGCCGAAACGACCGAATCCGGGGTAGGTTGCGCCCTAAGTCACAAGGGGGCAGCGTCAGGGACCCGGTACTTCTTCTCGTACCGGTCCCTCTTCGCAGGAGCCGTGGCAGGGTTCTTGAGGAGGGCGAGCCCCTCATCCCAGATGTCATCAAGAAGCGGTACTGCGAGGACCGTCTTCCTTTTAGCCTTGCGCCGTTGGTAAAGGAACCCTTCCTTCTTCTTTTCCTCGGGGCAGAGCTGGAAAAGCTCGGATGCCCTGGAAATCATAGCATGGAAGGATCCAATCTCGTCGGGCGGGGACGCCCGGGCAGGGGGTGACGGGGGACACGTCCCGTCATCGCCTCCGTCGTCATCCGTACCCGTCGTAGTCGTGTCCATACCTGTATCATCCCCGTGGGTAGTGGACCGGGGGGAAGGCAGAGAAGGCCGCAGAGGTGGGAGAGGAGGCCTAGGATGCGTCCTCCTCCTCTTAAGTGGTGGGCTCTCCGAAGGTCTTGGGTCCGGTTCCCCCATCGGGTCTGGCTCAGGTACCTCCGTCGGGGGAAGGGGCAACCTAGTCCTTATCTCCGAGCAGAAGGACTGAATGGCTGACAAAATGGCCACCGAGGTGTCCTACGGTGCCGGAAACGACGGGAGCGAGGGCTCTTGAGGAGCCTCGTCTGCGTTACCGTCGCCCTCGTCGTCACCCTCGTCGGGATCCCTCCCGATGGGCTGGGCCTCCTCCATGACTTGGATGAGCTCCTCTTCAGGGGTCGTGTCCGTATCCACGACGGCCACCAACCTCTCCCCCACCCTTTCCAACGAGGACTTCGTGGGGGTCTTCTCGATGGGCCTGAAAGACGACTCCCTCCGCGGTGGCAGGGAGACTCTGGTACCTGAGGGCGCCTCCACTGGTGTAGCCTCCACAGGCTGAGCCAGGGCCGCGGCAACATCCTCAATCGAGGTCTTAGCAGGATGAATTAAGGCCAACATCACCTTCTGTACACCTGGGGCCTTCACCTTGGGGTGAGGGTCCGAGCCTCGCTCCCCCTCTGCCGGAATCTTCGAGATCGCCCGGGGCCTCTCCCGAAGCTTCGCCGTGTTCTCGGACTTCCTCTTACCCGAGCCAGAGCGTTGGCTCGTGGTTGATGGCGCCGGGGATGATGTGCCCTGCCTGGCAGCCATGGAGCCCGACCGTTCGGCGCTCCCGGTGCCCGCGGACTAGCGGTGCTTAGCCTTTTGTTGGGCCCCTGTCGCTGGAGCACCCTCACAGGGCTTAGAAGACCGCTCGGACTTCTTTTTCTTCTTCTCGCCTGGCGGGCTCTTACCTTCCAACCAGTTGGCGAGACGGAAGTGGCGATCCGTCATGGTCCGCTCTGACATGTTCCCACAAAACGCGCAGTCCTTTTCCTTGTGCGTCTTGTCCTCATGGAGACAGTAGAGGCATAACGAATGCTCGTCCTCCTTGAAAACGTTCTGAAGCTGGCATCCAGGGCAGGTCCTGAACAGCTTCCCGGGCGTCGAGCTCCCTTTCTCCTGGGCCATGTCCGGGGTAGGCCTCGGAACTTCTGGAATCCTCCAAAAGCTTAACTCGATGAAATCTTCACCCTTGAGGGGCGTAGAAACTCCGAAACGGATCCCCGTTGATCGGAAGTAGAAACGTTGGAGCTTGAGGCTCTATTTAACCGAAAACATGAGAAAATCTCCTGAAAAAAGCGCGAAAATGCAGCAAAAGCTCGAGAGCTACATTACGAGGACTCCCAACACTTGAACATACGGTAAAAATCTGAGGATGGCTGCCGGGGGCGGGGCTTAGGGAGAGGGCAGTCATTGGCTGGGGGCAGTATGACCCAGAGACCAGTGATTGGTTACTACTGAGAAAGACAGATCAGAAACGAAACTGATACTGATTTTTTCTATACCGAGGATTCCCGGCCTGACAACGGGGAATATTCATGAGCATGTGAATCCATGCCAGACCCCATGCTGGAGAATATACTCTTACACCAACAATAAGACTGACCCAGGAAGTTGGCAAAACTTAGCTCTTTTATTAGCAATTATCTAAAACAGGGAGTACAACGGACATCAACTGACGTCTCACAGCATATCTCTCAACGTTTTACATGAAGAAATACACTTTTATAGCCAAAACTCAATCACGGATGTCATACTACGTGGCAAACTAAGAAAACTTACTTGGGGTTGTGGTTCGTCTATGGGGAACATCTAGGTATACTTTCTATGGGGGATAGGATTATGATTGGGTCTCTATAGTCGGGTCGGCAACTATACCCACCCCTAGTGCAAGTCATCTTCATTGAATAGTCCACTCGCTAGCAGCACACAAGCTGGTACCCCAGGTGCTTGTGGGTGGACTTGACCATGCCTCCCCACAGAATTAGCCCATCATCCATCATTACTCCTGCTGTCTGCCGTTTGAATTGTCTTTGAACTCGGCCTTGCAAAGTATCACTGTGCCTGAGAATAGAAGGGAGTGCAAGGACGTTCTTATCTTCAGTCTTGATGTAGCTTGCCCAAAGTCTATTTCCATCTACCCCATGTGACAGGAGACTGTGTTTTAGCTCCTTCTTAGCTTCTGACGTTCATTGTATCTTCTCGAATATACATAACTGGCTTGTCAAAATGTCTCAGCCTGTTTGGACTATCCTACACGAGTCAGTAGATTCATAATGAGGCTTTGAAATGTGCTAGATTTTTGGTAGTGGGACTCAGTAATGTGACATGGGAGAAGCAGAAGTTTTGAAAAGGGCATGGTAGAGTAGGAGGGATTGAGAAGTATATGACAGCATTGCCATCTTCTCACACTGTCTGCCAGTGTGCATCACACCAGCTCAGGAGGGTGGTGTTGAAGGATCTACGTGAAAATACCACATTTGTTACTAAAAGGTCGAAAATCTTGCATGTAAAATGCCACATTTTCTGTATTTTTAAAACAAGGGGAGACTGCTCGCAGCACACCCCCTCCACACCCACCCTCTTTATTAAATACCCCTACCTAACATCCCTCCCCATCTATACTTTGAGAGACATTTTTTGTTTTCCATGCAAGGTTTTCTACATCGCAGTAATGGGATCCTGGAATTTTGTAGTGAAACTGGTTGGAAGAGCTCATACACTGTTCTTGCTTAGTACTTTAGCTCGCTGCAGAAAATGCCAACACATGTTCGTGCTTTGTCATTACAGCAGCTCTAAGAAATTCAGGTACTGTCCCAAAACATAGCAGTCCTGCTAAGAAATGTGGGCATGATGCAATCAGCACTGCTGTGAATAATTGGCACTGTGCCATGACGTGCGTATAGCAGCTCTGCTGATAAATTAGGTTACTTTGCCTGAATATATAGCAGTCCTGTTCAGGAGGTACCTCTACAATCTGTGCCACTGAAAATTTAAACAGCACTGCTTCTACCTGCATTCATTATACCCGCTTGCGGTGGGTGGGTTGTCAGAAAGGGAGTTAAACTAAAGTTCAGACTACACGCCCAGCTATTTCTTGCTCTCCAAGACAGCAAAATATGTACAGTGCCAATTCATTCATGCCCATGTACACGGACACATACAATCTTAAGACTAAATAAAACACATCTTCATATATAACAGCAAAAGCTTTTTCTTCTCACAAATGCCACACAACTGCTCTTCTAAAACTTCGAGACATCAAACGCAATTGATGTGCTTTTGTGAAGAAACAAAAACAAAGTATGAAATGCCCACGATAGTCTAACTGCGCTGCCTCTATTAAACCTGATCAAAACAGACAAATGAAGCAGAAATGCAGCGCTAGTTTAAGACCCTTTTCATTTTCCACAATACTACATGTGTCCTAAAGCAATGTGAAAAGCATGATCATGATTCAAAATGCTTCAATAACACTGTAATCTACAAAATTCAGGCAGTTGAACAAAGTGAACAAAACACAAAATCCCTTCTACATTTCTCAGAAAGTATTATCTTGTTAGAATTATTAACAGAGAATATTAAAAAGATTGACCAGGACTCAGCCCAGTTGCTTCTTTCAAGGAACTGTGTCAATTGCTAAAGTAAAGAGTGGGTTTGCAAGCTGCTGCTGGCCAGGCTGTCTCCAGTGACCTCCAAGATTTATGGGGGTGCTGCTATAAATATCATATGTAAGCTGTATGCAAGGACGGATGAAAAGGGCCTTATTCACAAGATTTCTGTGCATAAAAGGCCTGATAAGCACCTTATCTGGAAGGCTGGGTGAGAGTTTCTTCTTCAATTGGTGCAGTGCGGCTTTCCTTTCTCTTGCTTTTAATTGAGGCTGCAGTTGCAGGTGATTCTGTCTCCCTTGCGCTGGAAAGTGTAAGGGAGACATTACTTCTCACCACTCCAGTGCTCCTGGTAGTGTGGGAAAGAAGTGGGGCACTGTCTGTGTGTCCATTAACTGTACGGGTGAGGACTGGGCTTCTTGCTGCTACTCTGGATATTAAATAGGGGAAGAATGAGCGTTCCCAAAAACTGCCCTCTTTGGAGGGGTGTAAAACTCTTCCACAGGTTACCCCTGCCATCCCCATTATCTTCCTGTGTTCAAATCTGTAAGCATGTTTTAGTATTCCAGTCAGGGTTTTCCTCTGTTGGGAATAAGGTATTATGGGAGATTTTCCTTTCCTTGTTCTGGTTTGTGAGCATGGTTTAGGCCTTCTGGCTAAGGGACGTGTTGTCCAGCCTTCTTCCTGACTTAGGTACCCTGACTAGGTCTTCCGCATGGGTTATCCCCTTCGGGGTCCAAAATTCCACACCCTGGATCCTGTCCGGTTTTTGGTGAAGACAAGAGGGGAATGATGGGACATGCAGTTTTTGCTGGTTTGTTTTTACCAACTGGATTGATCTGTGGCTGGGGATATGCTTTTTCTGCAAAAAGCAGCCGTTAACCTGGGAATACTATACCCAAATCGATGCGGCAAAGCCAGTCTGGTCACATCACCACAAGGTCCTAGTAGCATAACAGGAGGACATTGAAAATCACTTCTGCAGGTACAATATGAGTGTGAAGAGAATACAAGAGCTTGTGGGAGACCAAGTCCTAGAAGAATTTGATCAGAGCCTTTTTCAGTAAAGGGAGGGGGAAAAGGTTTATTTTGGGGTGAAGTGATGTTGGGGCAATATGTCAGAATTAAAGGACAGGGTTGGGAGCGAGGGGGTTCCTTTGGAATTACATCCATGATATGCGATCAGTGAAACTTATAAACGGGTTAATCCCCAAGTGTGTTATGGTACCTGTTACAAGTCACTGGAAAATGGATATAGGCTTAACTGTGGTATTTCAAGTTGATTGTTTTTAAGTTTTAGGTTTTTATAACTGTGCATTCAGACAGAAATTATGAACTTGAAGGTAATCCTTATTTGGGCAGAGTTGGGTTGCCAGGTCAACAGGCAGGTTGGTAGTCACATGTACAGGGATGACTATGCCTGATCTTAAAATCAATATGCTGAATGTTCAGGTTCTAAATTCACCCATATAACGCAGATCAGACTTTCAGGGGTTACCAGCTAAAGAAAGGAGCTGTGGCATTCTCACAAGGAACGCATTTATTTAAGGATAATGAAAAGAGATTGGCAAATAAAACCTTCACAAATAATTACTTAGACTACAGAGAGGAGTAGCCATTCTAATGAAAAAGCGGTTCCTTTTATCAATCTGACATTCTCAAGGATCTCAAGGGTAGATATTTGATGTTCAAATGTACTTTAAGAGGTGAAACATTTACATTAGTATCATTAAATTTTCCAAAGGAAAGACAGGGTGCCTTCTTTAAATGCTTAATTCCGATTTTGGGCCATTTTGAGGAAGACAAATGAATAGCAGAGAGACCTTAATTGTGTCCTTGACCGATCGATGTACATATTTTTACCTGTTTCACTAACAGATAGAAGACATTTTCACGTGGTAGCAAAAAGTGCTGAGGGATGTTTTACTGACAGAAGCGTGGCGGTTCTTCCAACAGGGTGATAAATACTAAGTTGTACTCAGAGGTACATAAGGGGTTCTCAAGATTAGATATGCCTTTAATTTTCAAACACTTCATTGCCAAAAATAAACTCAATTGAGATAGGTCAAAGAATATTATGCAATCATACTCCGGTTTCATTATACATAGCTGTGAAAGTTCCAATTACAGCGAGGCAGAATCCATGGCGACTAAACGATTTTCTTTTGGTAGACCAGAAAATGAAATTACATATAACGGAAGTGCTAGGTAACTACTTTAAGGAAAACGATACAGGGTAGTTTGATCAACATATGGCATGGGATGCAGATAAAGCGGTTGTAAGAGGGATTTATATTCAGACATACCATGAAAACAAATGGAGCATGTATTACGGGAGGCAGAGCATAAATGCAGAGGTTCTCTGAAAAGCTTGAGTGTACTATGGCTGACAAAAAACGATTAGAAGCTCAATCTCTACTGTAAACAAGACAATATTACTACTCAGAAAGAAATAAAGCTAACACATTTTGGTGGCCAAGCTGCGAAAATTGTCTACTCAGAATAATACTTTTGCCTGAAAGGTAATCTGGGGCACTGAATAACATCAAAAGAAGGGAAATTCACTGTCAAAGAGATGTTTTTCAAAGTATTGTTGCCAATGTCCCTGTGAACCAAATGAAATTCACTGATTTCTTAGCTTCTATTAAACTACCAAGTATATCATTTGCAGAGAAATATTCTAGAAGCACCAAGCACTTCAGAGGAACTAGACTAAGTAATTCAATCTCCACCAAGTAGCAAATAAAGCCCCAGGTCACAATGGATTTTACATCTTATTTTTCATAACCTTTAAACCTATTTGAATACCCGATCTCACAAAACTATATAACCATTTCTGATTGTGGGTTCAACATCAGACTCAATGGCAGAGTTCTCATGATTCTATTGTCAAAGATAGTTATAAAGCCTACCATGAACTAATCCTAGAAACATCCAATGTATAGTGAGCAAACATCCTACTTGACTGTGAAGTTAAGGCTAACAACAACAGAAAGATACATTCTTGGGCCCTCCGATCTACTATAAAGCCAGTTTGGTCACGATCTATCAATCTGGGAAAAACCCCATTAGCCGTGTCACAATCATTTTACTGTATATTTTGGAATCCCAATTTAATAGTAAAATGGGACACAAAGAAGTACATTCCTCCGGGTCCTTGCCAGTCAAGGACACGGAGGAATGTACTTCTTAACGGCATTGATATTGAAAGTCCCATCGTAAGGTGTTCCAGACTGGTATAAACCACCAATCCTGAATATGATGGCTCTACTTCCTTCAACTACCCTTAATTCGCACAGCATGCCCCCATCTATGCCAATAGTCTGAAAAGAGTATCTGCCTACTCTGGCTGAGAGTAATGGGTACAATGAGTAGGTCATCAGAGAAGTATGAACACTGATATTGATCACAGGTTAATTTTCATTTTTTAGGCTGTATAACTCTCTTTCATACCTCCCCACATTTAATTGTTTTGATCTAAATGCCACCTATTTTCATCTAAATCGCATCCATTCTCACTTTGCATACATGAATGTAGATCCTTAACTCTCAAATTGCTTGCAGAATCTGTTGTTGTTGCCTGAAGAAGTCAGCTTTGTAGGGCTCGACTCCGAAAGTCTATCAGACTGTTATTTTTTGAAGGGTGGGTAATTATTGGTCCAATTTATTCTCGCTCCTTTGTTAATTAATGTATTTATCAAAATCTGGAGAGTGTAAAGTAGGGATGTAATGGAGGAGCTGGATACTCACTGTATCCTGTTTTGAAGCCAGTGCAGAATCTCAGATAGACTAGAGAATAGAAGATTTGACAAAAAGTTTGCGATCACAGCTTGAGCTTGATCTGGGAAAATACTAATGCCGTTTGTTTATTTTTACACGTATTAAGCGCACAAAACCTGTAGGCATCAAAGCGCTGTTACAACCAGGTACTCTTGCATTGTGAGACAGGCAGGGGTTGAAATCAAGTCAAGAGGGGAGGAGATGTCAGTAACGCTATGTGAACAGCCAGGTTTTCAGCCCTTTTCTGAAGGCCCAGTAGGAGTGTTCTGCTCTCAAGTGAGGTGGGAGAGAGTTCCATTGTCGAGCGGCCACGGCGGGGAAACTAGAGCCTCTACTCCTAGCAAGCTTGAATTCAGGCCAAGTCTGTGGGTGTAGACTCTTCTGATGGGTCTGGAAGACTGGGCTTTGGCTAAGCTTTGGGAGAGGTATGATGGTGCAGAGTTCGACAGGCATCTGTGTGTGATTGAGTGGGTGAGGTGGTGAGTTTAAGGGACAGAAGGTCACAGATGCCTCTTGGACAGCAGGGCATTCCCTGAGGAAGTCTCTGTGGATTAGGGCAACCCCATCTCCTTTAGACTCCTGCCTGTCTACCCTTAGTATAGTGAACCTAGTGGGGATTACAAGTGATACTGCAGGACCAAAGGCTGGGTGAAGCCATGTCTCAGTGATGGCTAGGAGGTCTAAATTGTGAAAGATGATGAGGTCTTGGATGTCCAAGGAGTGGATGGACACTGAAGTGGAATTGATCAGGTCAACTTTAAGCATAGTGGGTAGCGGGCGCACAGGCGCAATAGAGGCTTGAGACGACAATAGTGCAGTTAGTAGAGCCTTAGTGGGGGTTTCGTTGGAGTGGGTAGTCACTGATGGGGCAGGGAGTATAGAGGTGATGTACATGTGTCGGTAGCATTTACAGCCAACAGATGTGAGAGGCTATGTGCAGCATCTTAGTGCAAGGTTTCTTGACTGGATAGGCTGGGCATAGGAAGGCGTTCGACGGCTATTCAATAGCAGAGCCTCTGGTTTCTTGATATGGTAGCGGGTGGCACGTTTGCAGCGGAGGCTTGTGAGTGGTTTTCATATTGGGGAGGATCAGCACTGAGGCAAAATGCGAGTAGCTGAGTGTGTACTACTTTGTGGGGGCTGCCCCTTGGAATATGAGAGCTGAGATCCCCAGTGCGGCATGCACAAGGTTCTGCGCTTGGCTGTGTGTTACGTCATTTCGTAAGATCATGGCAGCGGGGGGGGGGGCATTGCAGTACATCTGACTGCAGGAGGCATAGGAGAAGCCTAGCAATGGTGTGGTGCAATCCCTTTTTATACAATGTCAATATCTGTCAAAAAGGGCCAAAGGCCAAAATATACCGAATAAATTATTGTGACACGGCTAATGGGGGTTTTGCCCTGATTGATAGATCATGACCAAACTTGCTTTATAGTGATCAGAGGGCCCTAGAATGGATCACTCTGTTAGCCCTAACTTCACAGTCAAGTAGAATGTTGGCTCACTTTACATTACAGGAATACCATGTGAGGTCAATACCAGTCATTATTTACTTGTACATATGATACCAATACCTGCCACCAACATGGGTTCGGGGTATATGGTTGCAATACATGAAATATGATGAAAATACCTAGAATATTAAAGCACATATTACAAGTTACTCACCATAGTGATTAACATACTCTTAGTCCATAGTACCCTTTACTCCATACTGGATGGGCGTCCCTCCTAGGGACGGGAGAACGAACCTTTTTCACAAGAAAAAATCTTCTTCCCCTTTAGATTTAGAGGCGCCTGGGGGTGCAGCCCTGGGAGCATGCGCTCCCCTGACTTCGTCCACCAGCGCGACTCCTCAGTCCCCATAGAAGTGTCGACAATATTACCATTGCCTTATGACACCAGTTTTATTAATGGGGAGGATGGTGGGATGTATGGAGGAAAGGGGACTCGGGACTAAGAGTACATTAGTCACTACGGTGAGTAACTTGTGATTACTCTTACATCCCGTGCCCTTTCCTCCATACTGCATGGACAATTACAACTGAATGTAGCCCCAGGGTGGAGAGGAGACCCTCCTTAAGAAAACAAGTTCCTTAATATTGCCCGCCCAAATGCCGCGTCTGACCTGGAGCCGGTATCCAGACAGTAGTGTTTGCAAAAAGCGGAGGGAGTAGCCCGCGTGGCCGCCATGCTGATGACCTGCCACATGTCTCTGGAATGCGACATCGTGGCCTTGGTCCCGATAGCGTGGGAATGCATGTTTGTCGAAAGTGGCTTGTGCTGCCCCTCATAGTCCTCCTTAATGGCTGCAACCATCTATCTTGCTATGGATGCCTTGGAAGCCTCATGTCCTGGCCTTGACCCACCGAAGGTGATAAATAGAGCCTCGGATTTGCGAAAACTCCTGGTTCTGTCCAGCTAGAACTTTAGCACATGCCTAACATCTAAACAGGGCAGGACCCTATGAGAATTGTCCTTGGGGTCTGCAAAGAAAGTGGGGAGTGGGCTACTCCCTCCGCTATCTCCTCATTAAGGTGAAACACAGACTACTTTAGGTAAGAACGCGGGGTGCATTCTGAGGGCCACCTTGTCCTTATGAAAGGTAGTGTATGGCTCAGACGCCACCAGAGCTTGGATCTCGCTGACACACTGTGCAGACTTAAGGCCCACCAAAACGGCTGTCTTCATGGTGACTAACCAATGTGGCTTCTTGATGGGCGGGTAGAGCCTGGTGAGGCCCGTCAGATGTCTTTTAACCACCGGATTGATGGACGAGAAAACATCCTCCTCCGAGTTCCGGTAGGCTCCGATGGCCGCCAGATAGGTGCAGCATGTGTAATTGCACTCCAGAGTGTGCAAGGTGTGCTAAGAATGAAAGCACATCATCCAGTGCGCAATTGAGAGGGTCGACCTCCTTAGCTTTGGCCCAGTGGCATAACCTAGCCCACTTGTTCTTGTACTGACTTCTAGTAGCATCACTCCTATCCCCCTGAATTATGTTGAGGTTAACCTGCGAGAGGCGCAGATGCTTCAGCGTGACCTGTTCAGGAACCACGCTGCGAGGGCTAACCTCTGAAGGGCAGGGTGGATCAATGTGCCCCCGTGCTGCAACAGGAGAGGAGCCGGGCCCTGTGGAAGGTGCATTGGAGGCTAGTCGGACATGCTGAGGTGCTGGGACTCTCTTATATTGCAGATCACCCTGTGTACCAGTGGAATGGGAAGGAAGGCATATGCGTTCATGCCGTTCCACTGCAACTGTAGTGCATCGCCCAGAGAGCCTAGACCCTGACCCTGCCAGGATGCAAACTGAGGGCACTTCCTATTGGACTAGGTGGCGAAGAGATCCACCTGAGGATGACCCCATCTGTTGATCTCCTGAAGGACCTGATCATTTAATTGCCATTCGTAATTGTCTGCCCCGGTCTGCTGAGCCTGTCCGCCTCCAGGTTAGACTACCCTGGGAGGTGGATCGCTGTCAAGTGAATGTCGTTCGCCAGGGCCCATTTCTAGATGTTGACCGCCAGGGTGCATAGAGGAGGGGACCTGGTGCCACCCTGCTTGTTGGAGGTAGTACATGCTGGTGGAGTTGTCTGTCTGAATGAGGCTCATTTTGCCGCCGATGAGCGGTAGGAAGGCCTTGAGAGCCAGCCAGTTGGCCTTCAGCTCTAGCCAATTTATATGGACCTCCTGTTCCTGAAGGGACCAAACTGTGGACGCTGTGGTTGTCCAGGGTCTCTCCCCAGCCCTCCAAGGACGAGTCTGTGGTGATGGTAACCTGCGGAGCTGGTTGTCGGAATTGCCTGCCAATCCTCAGGTTGCATTCAGTGCTCCACCAGACTAAGTCCTGCTGGGGAAGTGAGGAATGCTGACTGATTCCACCTGTGAACCCCGCTCCTGATTCCATGAGGCTGCGAAGTGCAGCTGTAATCTCCTTATTTTGAGTCTTGTGCAAGGCATTGCCAGAAGACATGCCGCCATGATGCCCAAGAGTTGCTGGTACCAACATGCTGAGGTCACCTCTCTGCTGAGAAAATAAATTGTGGCGTTCTTGATGGCTGCAATCTTGTCCTCAGAGGGAAACACTCACTCGTATCTTGTATCCCAGATGAGGCCCAGGACGTTAGCGTTTGTGTGGGTTCCAGCTGGGATTGCTTGAGATTGATGGAGAATCCAAAGTTGTGTAGCATGTTCATGAGGGCAGAGGAGGTCTGACGGACCGCCTCCGGGGATCTCGCCCTGACGAACCAGTCATCCAGGTACGGATATACATGGTGACCTTGGACCCTGAGAAGGGCAGCCACCGCATTCATAAGCCTGGTAAAGACCCTGGGGGCTGAATTGAGGCCAAAGGGTAGAACCTTGTATTGGCAATGGAAGCCCATGATCCTGAACCGCAGGAAGGAACGATGGGGCTGCCAAATCGGGACGTGTAGGTAAGCGTCTTTCAGATCCAGGGAGCAAATCCAGTCTCTCCTGCACAGTATCTCTGCAATAAGTGCTGGGGTAACCATCTTGAACTTTTGAAGCGGGAGGGAAAGGTTCAGGGTGGAAATGTCCAACACAATTTTCAGGCCAGCCTGGTTCTTCTTGTATATGGTGAAAATCCTGGAGTAGAAGCCCATACCCTGCTGCGAGGCTGGGACTTCTTCCACTGCATGGGTCTCTACGAGCGATCGAATTTCCACCAACTGAGTTGCTGTCCCAATCTGTGGGAGTGGAGGAGAGGAGAGAGAGGAGAGGGAGGAACCGGTAGGCGGTACTTCGTGGACACTACTGATAGGATCCAGGGATCTGCAAACTTTGCGTGCCGATTGTGTGCGTGGAATGCAAGCCTGCCTCCCCACCGGAGACACATGGACCCTTGAGGTGTCAATATGCGCCTATGTGGACTCCATGATGTCTTGAGCCACCATCTTTGCTTCTGCCAGCCCCAGCTTCCAGAAGGAAGTCAGTTATTTCCCGCCAAAGCCTCTGGTTAACAGCTGCGAGAAGGGCATCCGCATTCGCCTGACGAAGGTGCGGTGGGGCGTTGGAACAGACCTTCTTTCCATACGCCTGCAAGATCTTCTCCTCCTTGCCCAGCAGAGCAGAGGACGAGGTGGCCAATGAAGACTGAGGCATTGCGTATATAGAAGCCACGGCAATCACTGAGGAGTGCGGCAGAGGATGTGCCGTCAACAAGAGTGTATCCACCTCCAACTGCCTGTACTGGGCGTTGAGACGCCTGTTGGTGGGCTGCGCTGAATGGGGTTTCAGCCAACCCTTTTTGGCCAAGGCGACAATGTCCTTCTGCATCGGAATCCCCGTTCTGGTCACGGGGCGTAGATGGAGGACTTCGGCCAGGACCCCCGCCTCAGGTTGTTCAACCTCGGGTTGCAGAAGCCCCAGGTATTCAGCCAAACCTGCAAGTCGATCATGGAAAGTCTTGGCTGACGGTGGTGTGTCAGGATCCTCCTCCTCATCGGTGTCCACCATGGTGTCTGACTGGTCTGGTGCCGGTGGAGGAGTTCTGGGAGCCATAGGCTGGGGTGTGGAGACCGGAGCCGGAGGCTGCTGTGGAGGATGGTGTGGAACCGCCTGAACTGTAGGAGGCAGGGGAGCTGGAATCGAAGGACCCGGAGCAGGCAGCTGGGGCTGCACAGGGGCCTGAGGCACTGGAGTCATAGGAGGAATGCCTATGGGTGCTGGCTGTGAGACTGGAGGTAGCATGTCCCTGATCACATCCCGAAGGATGAAACCCATCTGAGGGGACCTTATCAGCATGAGGAACTTCTAAAAAAAACTGTCCTTGCTGGATGGTGGGGTGGCAGGAGTAGGTGGCTGCTAGGGCCTTTACGTACTCTGCCTGGCTAGTTGCAGGGGGTATCTGTCCTGCGACGTAGAAGGATAAGCGGTAGGCCATGTACCTGGTGAAAACAAGTCCTACCTGGACACTCGATCTCCTACCTGCTCCCCAAACGGGGTCGGTGACGGACGAGTGGCCATCTAGTCTGGCACAGCGGCCATCTTGTCAAACTCTGTGCTACGTGCGTGTGTTGTGGTTCCTGGCTCACTGGGAACAGCCTCCTCCTGGACTCTTGGTGGTGGATTCTGAGGCCTACTCTGCGCCTCAGGACGAGATCTGGTAGGAAAAGTGCCCTCGGATGAATCACCGGTTGTGCTGCGTACAGGCGACCCCGGAGACATTTGTCCGGTAGTAGGGCGTAGCCCCTCGGATGGACACCCGGTAAAAGAACCTTGCAGTCCCTGAGTGCCGTCTCTGGAAGGATCTAGCGACCCCTTGACCTCGTGGCCAGTAGCTGGTTAAGCCTCTGTATCTGCACTGATTAAGAGAACCTGAATGGTCCCTCCCGCATGGACGTTTCCTAGGGAAGGAGTCAACTTTGCGGGGAGCGATGGAATCGAGCGACTTGGGCCTTGATCTGTGATTGATGAAGTTCTTCAAGTTCTCTGGAGGCAACTTCTCGAAGAGCTTCCTCCACCTTGCAAAACTGTTCCTCAGATCTTGCGGTGTAAGCGCGTTGCACGAAGCACAGTCCTCCCAGACGTGGTCTGGGCCAAGGCAGCAGAGGCACATGGCGTGGGGGTTGGATGTGGGGAAGCAGCCCTCGCACGCTGGACACCTGCTGAAGCCCAAGGATGTCGACATGCGCCAAGGAGGAGAGTGGCAGCAGAGTACCTGTTTAAAGATTAGAAGATAAAGATAAAAAGACAGTATCCGGGGAAGAGCGCGTGGAATTACAAGGCCGAAGCCAAACCCAAGAGTGCTGGTGAAAGCGGTCCATTCCCGTTGACGCAGAAAAGAGGACTTGGGAGTGGCGCCGGTGGGCGGAGGCAGGGGAGCGCATGCTGCAGGGGCCGCACCCCACACGCCTCTAAATTTAAAGGATAAGAAGATTTTTTCTGCTGAAAAAGGTTCCGTCTCCCGTCCCTATGAGGGGCACCCATGCAGTATGGAGGAAAGGGGACGGGACGTAAGAGTATGTATAAATATGTTGGAATCTCCTCTATGAACCTATGTAAGAGACTGTGAATGTCACGGCAATGCCTTGCAAAGAATGATAGTACCACCTATGTTATAGGGAATATTTGGAGTAAACTGTCACCACTGTGGTGGCCTCATGGCATTGATCAGAAATCTAACAGATAAGGGCCAGCTTGGCAATACCCCAATGTGTGTGATTCAAGCTGTGGTTCAAGAAAAACAGCTGTTTAAGATACATGCAAGTTTTCATTTAATCAAAAATCCTGGCACAACCCTCTTCAAGGATTCCTCTACTATGCATACAAATTCCGACGTTCTTGACATTTGTAGTAATTGATGGATTAGCAATCATTGTTAAGGCCAGATGTACATAGGAAAAGCCTGGGAGGTGGCACTGGAAAGTAAGATTTCTGTCTTGGTAGAATTCAGCGTGATATGATTCTTACACATCATAAAGTAATTCATAATAAAAAGAGTTGCCAAATTTTGAAATGGGGTCTATTGGGTTCCAGTCAGTTTATCACATCTGACACTGTGATCTACAGGGTCTGCGAGAGGATCAGTAATATCTTCAAAATCGCTGGCCTTACTGTGTTCCCCAGACTTCCTCCTCCTCACCTGAAGACGCGGAATAGTCCGACTTCTTTCTGCGGGAAAGTCTGATGTATGGCTTCTTCTTTTTTAGAAGGAAGGGTCTGCCTCGGAAAGAAGCCACCGTGGTCTCTGTGAAAGAGAGACCTACCCAGGCCCCCCTCCGCGACAGCCAGAAAAGGGGAAAAACTGTAGAACGGAAAAAAACCCTGGTCCAGAGCAGTGGCAGGTGATGGAAGTCCGCTGTATCCGGAGCAACGACTGGAGTCTCCTCAGCCAGGGAGATGGGAACAGCGACCAAGCCTGGATCCAAACCGGAGGTACACTGCCGGAGCACAAGTAAACTTCCTCAGCCGAGGATACGAAAACAGAAAGGCCAAAGCATCCGACAGACAGGTAGGTGAAACTGAATGAAGGAGAAGCCAATGTACAGATCGAAGTATTTGCGAGAAAAGGGAAGTCCGAGCGGACCAGAGAGCAGAAGGGGGAGAGGCAAGCGAACCAGAGTGAAAACGGGAGGCAGGGAAGTAGTAGCGAATCCGGGGAATCCCAAACGAGGAGAGAAGGAGAAACCAGGGACGCTGAGCAGAAGGCAACAAGGGGGCAAATAGAAGGAAAAACTAGCGCACGCAACAGAACAGAGAAAAACTCAGTTGCAACGCGCGGAACGCTGACTGCCGAATGTTGATAAACGATCGCGGCCGCCATCTTGAAAACAACTAGACCGAGGCCGGCAGAAGGGAGAAAACGTGACGGCACAATCTAATGGCGTCCACGTTTCCACCTTCTCCACAGGCTCCAGCCGCCTGCGGCCGTGACACAGTTAGAAAACGAATTGGGTATGGTTATCAGGATTATCTACCCTCATTCTCAATGAGTCAGGTAAATTACAGCAGGAGCTATAAGGATGACCTCTACAGAATCCCACAACCAATACTACAGGAGTTGGAGGTGAAGGGGGAAGTAAAGTAATTGTTGTCTGTTCAAGATGAAAGTGCTAATCCAATTGTGCCAAATCACAGTCTAATATTGTGTAAATGGGAAACAATGGTGCATTGACAAGAGGGTCGAACAAGGCTGATAGAGTAAGCATCCCCAGAGCACTGACCCTCCACCTCAATCCACCTTCCATCTCGGGTTTTCCAGAAGCTTATGATGTTAATATAGGATACATAATGCCAATATCTCGCACAGAAGTCAGTTTATCTGAAAATAGGATGTCAGTACCAGAAGAATGGTGTGAGTACCTGGGCATGTGATGGCAAAGGTCAGCAAATTGTGTGAATGCCTGGGGACATAATGCCAAAACCTATCAAATGTTGTGAGCATCTGTACTCATGATGGCTGGCTAGTGGCGTGAGTAAAAAAGCACATTATGCTAATGCCTTACTTACAGTGTAGGTACTTAAGCATGAAACCAAAATCCTGCAATGATGCGAGTACCTGCCATTTGATGAGAATAGTTGGTAACTTAATATCAATAAACAGTGAGTATTGCATGCTTAAACGTGTGTACCCCTGTAAGTACATGTATAAGTGGGATAGATGTTTTACATTAACAAAGCATATTAATGTATTCCCACAATGCTTAATTAGTTGGCTAGTATAAAAGCCCCTACTATATGAACAAGTCCCTACTATAATTTATCTTGGGTTTCTAATTTCGATAAAAAATCAATTCCAGCTGCAAAAAGAGAAAATGGCAGCGATACTTGGGTTAGGCATTTCTTTGATGAAAGCCCTTTGAAGCAAACTTAATGCTTTTTCTCTGATACATCTAACTGAACTGTATAAATTAAGTTACTTCAGCCACACTGTATGGTTGTGAACTGATGCCCTTTCTTGATAGGTTCTTCTTTGATAGACTAGAAGGGAAGGTTTATAAGACCGTTCTAGGTTTAGAAGAGTTGTGAGAACTTCAGTAGTATGATCTCTCTAGATCCCATAGAGAGTGACTTTTAAAAAAAAAAAGAAAAGTCACTTTCTGGGACAGAATCTCTGATTACGATGATCTTAATAGATTGCTAGTGTTCAGGGATAAATAACATCTATTCGTACCACCACGTACCACCACACAATTGAGATCCTACTTGCAGAAGTTCCCATCTAAAAGACATTGAGATCTTTACTTGAAATTCCGTTTAAACGCTCTGCCTACTTTGGAAGTCCTGGGGCCGGAATTGGGTATATTATTTTAAATTTTTTTTTAATTAAGTGTATTTGGTTTATTACAAACCTTTCACAAGCAACACAAGCAACCAAAGACATTTTTTCTAACAATTGGGTATAGCTAGAGAGATGCATGGGTGCCGGATGTGCGGCTCTGACCAAATTGAATCATTGGCCCACTTGGTACTGGAGTGCCCTTTTTTCTTGGCAAAGAGAATTGGCCATTTGGGAAGGTTTTCTGCATTCTACCTCCCTGGTCCTGGCTAAAAGCCTATGGGAGAGGCTACTGCTTACTGCCAATCGGGCATTAATAATCGCATTGACATCATTCTTAGAGGACATTTTCCAGGGTCTGAAGAATAGAATGTCTGAGCGGGAAGCAGCTTGAAGGGAGATTTGGGATGAATGTTTGTATTGCCGAAATTAGTTGATGAATTGTTTTATGATTTGACTCTAGGGTTGATATAATTTAGTGTGTTGTTGTGTTAATGTTTGTAATCGTTTTTTAGTTAGTGTAAAAGTTTCTTTAAACTGTAAAACACTTTTAAATGAAGAAAAAAAAGAAAGCATTAGTCTGCCAATTGGACTCATTCTACCTCTGCACACTCTTCTCTCATTTCCTGACCTTTCCACTGCAGAAGACTGTACAAAAGCAACATCCATTGGCTTTGTCAATGCAGATTTTTCTTTATCCACGCCAATGTTGCTTTTGTGCTCCCAATTAGCTATGTACATTGTTAAAAAGATTGGATAGCAGCACCTCCCAAGACTAACTGGTATCCCAGGTAGTTAGGGCCTCCATAAATAATGCATTGTTTCTAATCTACAACAATGTACATCAAGAAAGCAAGTTGGGAAGGTAGACACAAAAACCAAAGGCTCAAACTTGGCAAGTAAGAATAACAGGCAGTTAAGACAATCAGGTAAAGGTATCTGGCACCTTACAGTGACTAACACGTGCTCATTGAAGCTAGTGATATATGGCAAGAAGGAACGTTTGCGTCCTTCAATAAATTACAAACCGCATAGGCAGACTCATATGTTGGTGTACTGTAGGTGCACAGCTTAACCCCCTCCACTCTGCATGGAAGCCATAAAGCACCCGCCACAAACATGGCAGTGAAACCGGAGGCACAAGCTATTACTTACAGAGAGAAAACATTATACCAAGTGTCCAGACTCCACATCTGCAGCCTGCTTTTAACTGAATGTCCCACTTCCCAAACCATCCACGTAGGGGGTTCGACAGCTCATCACCTTATTGCAACTGACAACGCATAAATGAAATATATGACATACAAACTAAGTACATAGAACTGCAATGTTATAAAAAGGTCCTTTGCCCAAGTAACATGGCTGACACATAAATCCATGTAGTGCAGATGAGCAGAATGTATAATGAGGGAGGAGAGACACGGTGTCCAGTCAGTATGTCGAACGCATTTTTTCGAATGCAAAAATGTCGAAAACATTGTCGAAAAATGTTTTTTCGAATGTATATTTTTTTATTTAATACGTTTTTTTGGGGTTTTGGTAAGTAGAATATAGTGTAAAAAAAACGGGGGGTTAGGGGAACCCCCACCCTCCCATTAAAAAAAAATGAAACATTCAAAAAATATTTTGACTTAATGTTTGACATTTTTGCATTCGAAATAATTGAATTCGAAATATTAACTATAAACCGAGAGACACAGCAAAGCAAATAAAAACCGACATAATGAATAGACAAACAAGGAAAGCCACAAACTGACAAAACGTGCCCTAGCAACAGACAGAAGACCTGTATAGAAATGTCCATCAGCATTGGCCTCTCATATACTTATAATAGCCTAGGGGCCATCAGGGGCCGATGAAGGTGTGAGCCAATCAGTGGTGACAGGCTAGATTCACTAGCAGGCTTACAAGATTCGGGTCCAATCGAAACTATGTTCATGCATCTTATTGCATACTATATACGTGTACAAAAGAGGTCATAACATCAAGTTAAGATTTTAAGAGACTGTTTTCTAAAAGTACTACCTTGTTATCCTTGTTAAGTCCGTCTATTTTTAGTTTTTATACACTTTTCATGTTGAAAGGTTTGTTCCATAATAACATTATTCCCTCCTTTAATATTAATACACTGTTTACAGCTGCAAATCCTCGCCAGTGAACGGTATTTTTTTTTATTCTGTTATTCCTTTTCGTTTCTGTTACATCTCCTATCTGGAACCTTAATCTCTTCCTCCAGTTTCGATTGCACTGTAAAATAATCTGCTCTCAATTTGGGGTCCCCATATGTTCAGTGCCCCCACAATTAGGAACCTGTCATGTTTACCATACAGATCATAAACTTAGAACAATAACAAAAGTGAACGGAGTGCCGAAAAACCTACCGATGTCATATTTTGTGCCTGCAACATTTGCTGTAATAGTCCCATGCTTTTTCTTCTTCTTCCTCACTTTCCTTTTACTTGGAACTTCAAATGGAAACTCTGAAATCAAAGTGAGGAGGGATGTTTCTTGGTTTTCTTTTGAAAAACAAAAAATTATTTGAAGACGGTATTTCAGTAAGTAACAATAAGAGCAACGTTATAAAGTTAATTAGAAAACAATGGCATTACATGCGTTGCGTTCTTCTAATCATGTGCATTAAAACTGGAATGCACATCCATCATAACATGTTTGAATGTGCAGGCGTGGAATAATGGTGAAACAGATCATTCAAGGTTACTTTCTATGGCATTAATAGACCTATAAAGGACGTGTTGAATAGGTCTACACGGTAGTATTTCTTAACTTCAATTCGCTCAAATTAGGACACACTGCGCCAGATTCTCAAAGCTGTTTTTATGTAAATTAAGGAGTGCACTGTCTGGGCATGCCCTTCACTTGCATGAAAAAAAAGTGTTCCCAATTCATAAAGTGGCTCAGAGCGTGAGCATTACAGATGCCCGCGTTTAGATGCCCTTTTACACCCTACCCCCTCCCCGTTCAATTTCTGAAAGAATGGGGCGTGAAGGGGGCGTTTCTGTGCACCACAAAGCACAAGCCAAGTTCACAAACAAGTTGAGCTTTGAAATGCGTAGAAAATAAAAGCGTTCCTCGTTGCTTGTTTGATGCCTTTAATTGGCCATCACTGTGGAATGAAGCACGCTGGGCATATGTTACACATTATTGGGAACGTGCACCCGATACTAATGTATGCAGGTGAGCTGAACAGAGTCGGTGCACAGCCCTCCGAAAATTAGCAGGTCAGCTTTGCGAATAAGGTGGCCTGTGCATTTCCAAAAATTCGACTTCGAAAATAAAGGTAGCATGTCTCTTTGTTTTCTTAAAACGGGTAATGTTTAGAAAATCGGGACCTGTTGATTCTATCAATCAATGAAAAAATGTTCTCTTCATGGTACAACCCAAACATTTGTGTCTTTTTAGAATTACTTATCTAAAATTAAATATTCATCATTAAGAAGCTCAAGATACACAGGTTAGCAATGTCTCTGCAGAAAGCGGAACCATTGGAATCCAGCCTGTGTAAACATGACACGCTGATCATCCAACAGAAGGGCATTGCATACAGCTTATGTATCCACAGCTACATCAACCGAAGGATTCCTTTTTACAAGATACACATTCACGTGACCAACCAGATTACATCCACTGGGTGCAATGCGCAACGCTGAAACGTACAAGTATACACATTCTTTCAACCTATGTTTAGAAATATCCACTAGGCATGGCTACTTCGTATTAGTTTACTGTTAACTTCGTAGTTCGCATAGTTTGCTTAAAGCATTCCTTTCCAGTTTGTTTCAGTAGGCAAGGTCATTAACACATCATTTATGTTCGGGACTACCTACAGAAACCATAACATATTCTCCAAACATTCAACTATAACACTGCTAACCCTCTTAGGTATATTTCTACTAAGCCTGGGCAGACATATAAGAGGATTGCACGGAACAACGTTGTTCAACGCTCTGACTAGAGGAGTTAAAGGCATGGTCTGGTAAACATTTTTATTGTCCCTACGGGTCGGCCATGTTTTTTTAAGCCTAAGTGGCTCGATTTTAGAAAACGTTCCTATGGACCTTACCCGAGTTTTCGTCCATTAAACGCATGCGAAAACAAGCACCAGGGAGCCGCCATTTTCTGATAATCCGATCTTTTCCCCCATCGCCCTGGCTGACCTGCTTTTGCGGCACTAAATCAATTCCCCCACCCCTGAGCCTGACATTATCAAAACATTCATATTCCCCGCCTCTCTCCGTGACGTTACTGTGCTGCGTAGGCAAACGCGCCCAGTCGTCTTCTACGCGACTCCACACAGAACCCGGAAACCAACACAGACCATCTCACAACACAGCGCGCCACAATTCGGAATATGAAACTTTACTTTAAAATCAAACAGCAACACGGTACATTTGGAAAGTACATTTATTTTACATTAAATGTTTAGAGAATATTCAGCAATTGCCATATGAACTCCGAAAGACATTTATTTTATCTGTATCCGCCATGGTACACAGGGTGTTGCTTTTCGTTAAAAGAAGCACTTTGGAAGCACGGTGAACCGCAAGGCTGTTCCATCAACTAGGCACTAGTCCATCGTAAAGGTTGATATGTTGCTTCTAGCCACTAGTACAGCGTAAGGGCATGTGGGCCCTTGGCGATCGTCCCATAAAATTGTCAGTGTGCTCCAGTTGTTCACACGAAGCTGCACGTGTCTACTGTAAAAGCCATCTGCTGGTGTCTCAAACCGATGGCAGTAGCAGAAGGGGAGCAAATACCTGTTATGAAAACAAAAAAATTATAATTAGTCTCGCCAGCCGATCTTCATTAATATTACTTATTTTATTTATTACAGCCGATCAGAAACTATTTGCTTGCAAGGATAGTTCAATGGAGTATGTTCGGCTCTAAAATCAATGCGAAAAGTAACGAAATAAATCGAGGCCAACAGACAATGATAAACGACAGTTAGTCTACATGCGTGAGGAATGATATGATATATGATATGGCATTTGTAACGCGCCTATACTCAAGTGTTTCTAGGCGTGACGAGGCGGGTGGGGAACAAGGGCAGACAGACAACAATCCTACTAGGCCAGGTGTCTTTCTGATTGCGCATGGGGTAGGGCTGTACATGGTTAGTTGAATACAAATTAAATAATAGGGCCAGCTGGTGGCAAGTGCAAGGTAAATGCCGGGAGAAGGGGCTGAAGGATACAGAGACAGTCCCGTAGTGCAGGTAGGCAGTGCAGGGAAAAGTGGCTGGGCCAAGGACCGAGATCGGTGAGACCAGTGGACCTGCATGCCCATGTGCTCACTACGAACACGTTTTACTTGCTTTTCCTAGCTCTTCATTCATTCATTTATTCATGCATCCATTCATTAAATCTTCATTCCGGTATAAAAGCGTGTAAAGATTTACTTACATTATATTTGAAATTTCCATTGTGTCTCTTCGTAATGCAGTCTGTAAAACGGACCGTGCTCTTGACAACGATTTTTCGTATACCGAACTAAAATGAAACTCGGTCTAGTTTCTGAATTTTCTGCCTTATCGTCTCTTACGTTATTGCGCACTCCCTTCAAATGTAGTTCTTTCGGCATGGTACCTGTCTCAAGGTCAAAAAACAATAGACCCTTATACTTCCAGTGCGACTTGTGGGCCTCATCTGGGCATTGTCCTTTGCATTCTTTATTTGCAACATCACGTAGTATAGGCATCTGTGAGAACTTTAAGTTTAGAATCCGTCTATGTAGTGCGCCTCAATGTGCAAATGCGAACTGGCTTCTCTCCCAAATGCCACGGCCCGCTTGGCTGGCGCGTTCTAAGTGCCCCAATTTTGTCCCCGTTGTCTGCGAGCTTTGCAGCCCAAATTGAGACATTTAATTTTTGGCGGAAGGTCAGGGAAAGTATAAAGTACCACAGGAGTTGAGTTAAAAGTGAGATTTATTGTTTGTTTGTTTTATTATTTGCAATACGCAAGCCTCCCCTCCGTTAACAGTGCGCAGCATTTACATTTACATGAGATGAGACATGAGAAAAATATATACATACACATATGTGAGGTGAATAGAGAGAATTCAAAGATGACACCCAGCTTGTTCGCCACCCATGATGGTGAAGGTAGGGGTTAGGTTTACAGGTACACTGTACAATAACATTTATTTACAAAAAGACAATCGTATTGCAATTATTTAAACCGGGATTTGTACTTCACAATCAGCTGTGCTTCGGGTGGGCATGGTACAGTCGCAATGTTCAGTGGCAATGGATCACTGCTCTGCACAGAAACGTCCAAAATTCCATATCTGTGCTTCTCTAACACAGCAACAATAAGGCCTTTCACAAAGTCGAACTGCATTTCATCATAGACTGGTTTGCTCACCCATTGCTTACTTCGTTTTGAAAACACCTTAGTGTAGCGAGGCATCCTTACTTTACCCCTAGTCCTAGATTGTTCACGTCCGACATTGCTGTTATGGGCCAAGACCGCTAGTAGAGTGCGATGTTTCATGCCCGAAAGCTAAAATGCAAGCGCTTTGGCCTGTACTTTAGGCACATATTGTGGAACCCCTCCAAATCTCCTGTGTGACAGAATTCTGTCAGTCCTCTCCAATCTCTTGATAGAGTTTTGTCGAAAACAATCTTCTCAATGGCTTTGTGTGTCGGTGAAGATGGAATCAACCACTTCTTCTTCCGTGCCTCCTCTGGGGACAAAGGGCCATGTTCACATTGGTGGAAATGTTCATTTGCTGTCCAGCGGTGAACGTTGGTACAGTGGTGCATCAGTGACCGCCATTTTTCAAGTAGTATTTCCACTGACCCCTCACAAGTTTTTGAGCTCCACCAAAGATGGTTGGTGATAGAATGTGACCACTGCAAAATACTTTCAAAACCTTTTTTTTTCCCTGCAGCCGAGATTTTCTTATTGATTGATTTAGCAAGATGCCATACGTCAAATTGATGTTTAATATGTGGGAACTGCTCTCTCATTGTCTTGGCAATTGAAACATGTCTATCCGTGGCTAGGAGGTCGATGTGCATTCCCCTTGATTGTAGGTATTCCACCGATTTTATAAATCCTAGTTTCTCCATGGCCACTGACGATGTACATTGTGTTACCTGCACGACCACCGAACTCACAATTTTCTTACTATCCATGTCCTGAAAGTGGTAGGTGCAGTACTTGGCAGAAAATCCAGGGCTGTCGCACTGTCCATCGCCGGCTAGCCTGAATGGTTTGCCTTCGAATGTACTTGCTAGAGACAATTGTTCAATTTTCCAAGCATCACTAATGGCCGGAAACAGATAATCACGTTGGTATATGTAGTACAGCGCTTTAGAAATGAAATGGAGTCCCACAAACTGAAAGAAAGCCTCTAACTTTCTAAAACTGGAGCCACTAAAAAGTGATGCAGCTACACACAGTAGATTGCCTGCTGGCAGTTTCCCCAGCATCGGTTGTGCAGACCATGAGAACCTATGATTTAATCTACAGGCGGCATTTATTTTGAAGTTACTGCCTTTTATTTGACGAGTCACATTAATCAATGGCTTCCCACATACTTTCCCTCTAATGGAATGCACACATTTCAGCATACTTATAATTTCCATCAAACAACTGTTGAATATAATGTATTTGCTCTCTTTCATTAGACTGTCATCCTGCGTCAACGTTGTTTCGGCCTGTGACGTTGTGGAGATTAACACATTGGAAAGTAATATCGCTGATATCAAGTTCTGATGCGTCTATGGATACTGCGGCTGGTTCATTCTCTGTCATTTCGACATCTATTACTTCAACATTGATGGGAGAACACAACAATGTCGACAGGTTTTTTGGTGGCAAATTTTTGGCGGGTGTAGATTGTGTAAATTGATCTGCAACTACTTCAGAGCTATCTTCAATACATTCAATAACATCTTCTTGTGGTGGTGCGGTCGCACTGTAGCTATGGTCCAATGCAACTTTGCTGTAGTCTCCAAACACAGTTAATTCATGTTCTGGCCATTGGACATGAGCATCTCGAGCCTGAACACGCCTCGCCTCAATAGTTCCTCCATAGTGTACACGGTCTGGCAAGCCACATCTCTCATTCGCTTCTGTGTGTGTATAGTTCTGACACCCACGGGTAACTGGAGGAGAGATTGGAAAAGGGATGTTCAGTTTAAACACAAGATTGAGTGTAGTAGAATTGACTGGAAAAAAACATAAAATAGTCCCCAGCACAAACATTTTTTTAAAGTTATGAACTGTTTGTAACTAACCTTTTTTTGTTTTTTTTCTTTGCAACTTTTTTGACTCGACCTTCAACATCTGCACGCTGTAGCTCCGATTCGTTTCCGTATGTCCTCCCTTCCTCTTGTGCTGCAACGACTATATTTTCTGTATCCGCATAGACAGCACGGAATGAGGCTCCATCGTCTCCCTGAAACATAGTACTTTCATTACTATGTATCAAAATATTGTTAGCATAAAACACACGTGAGGACGAACACAGGTACATCTCAATAGCCAAACACGATTTAAACATTGTGTGCAACAATCAAACGACAAGTATTCGACCAGTGATGATCTATTTCGATGGAACTGTCAGTATCCATACCTCTGGCTCTGCATGGACTGCCATGAATGGTTGTATTGGAGAGGAGGCATCCGCATCTCCCTGAAACACAGTACTTGCATTAGTATGCTTTTCAATATTGGAAACACAACACACACTTGGGGTCGACGGCACAGGTACATATAAAGAGATAACCACAAATGATGCATTGTCCAAAAGAATCAAGGAAAATCCAAATATGATCACATTTCATTGACTTATCTCAACGATTCCTTTACATCTGTATCATCTAAATGAGATGTTGTGATTGTGGTGGAAGCTCCGTCGTCTCCCTGAAACACAGCACTTGCATTAATAGGGAAGAAAGTATAGCAAATGGAATCACGTTATATGATCACGCATGATGGAGCGGTCATTATCCATACCTCGTGCTGCTGAAGAATATCTATGGATGTTGCAAATGTAGTGCGCACTTCCAAAAGCTGTTGAGCCGATTCGCATACGCATGGCCCCGCTTCCACTTCCCCTGGATTTACTTGAATGTCAGGCTCTGCATCAAGTGCAGGGGTCGACGCTCCATCAACTGCCTGAAACATAGTACTTGCATTAGTGAGGATTACAATAGTGAAAACATAACACACACCTGGGGTCGACAGCACAGGTACATATCAACGGCTAACCACGAATGAAACATTGTGTAGAACAATCAAACGACAAGAATTCCAGCTCTGATGATGACGCTCGATGGAGCTGTCAGTATCCATACTTCCTGTTATTGAAGAACATCTAGAAATGTTGTAGATGTGGCGGACGCTTCAGCATCTCCCTGAAAGACAGTACTTGCATTAGTATGGATAACACTAATTAGAACTGAAAACAAACACCAGTGGACGATAACTAAGGTGTATATCAATTGGAAAGCACTAACCAAACATTACACGATAAAATAAAAATATTACTTGACATGCATAAAACAAGTCTGTAGCGGATTAGCCTAGTAAGATTTCCTGATACGGGCTAGAAGTGGTTGATAACTGCGACCACGTCAAGGATGTAGAATGTTCTTGCTTCAGATTCAAGGGATAGTCAAGAAGTTGTAAAGGTAAATTAATGATTGATAATGAAATGCCAATATTAAAAATAGCCATGCAAGGCGACAGAATACTTGTAAAATGCTCAATACAGCACAGTTCCCTGTTCCCATATATATACATTGTGTTTGTGGGTTATGAAATCGAAAAATAATATATTGGTAAATGTCATTATTCAAAAAACTATACACTCATATCAATATCGAAATTATTACAAGGGATAGAACACCTACAATATCAATTAATCCGTTCGGATACCTACACACTACTGCAAGGCCTAAAGCTAAATCCGGACACTTGACTCACCGGTGGCGGAATGTGGACGAATAGAGTGGGAATAGCATTTTCGAGCAATTTCCGTGTCGTTCGCCGTTTATTCTTCTTTGTTACCCAAGATGTTGTGTACATGTCCAAGGAAAAGTGCCGGCTGCAGATGCGGTATCGATCACCCCTCTTGTCCTGTAAGACTTGTTGGACTCTACTTTCCAGCTCATCCAGTGGATATCCGCAATGTCTGACCCATTCTCTTATTCGATCAACAGTTTTCGGGAATACCTGCATTGTAGTGCCTCCAGATTTAGCATGGGTCTTCGAAGGGCAACCGCTAATCGAACAAGCAGGCATTGTTGATAAATCTTAAAAGTAAATATCGACATTATTATACAATCTTCAAGAATAAATATTGATACAAAAGTAAATGAATCATACAATGATAAATGCAAGGTTTGTTTTGGTCGCAGGAACTATACCAGTTCGTTATGTGTGGCTTAGTATTTGCATAAGTTGCAGAAATGTATAAATGATGTGACTAAAAACTGAACATGTGACTCATCCCTTGGATGTTCTGTATTGCACGAGAAGGAAACATGCTTACATTATAGACTGGACCCCCGAAGGGTGCAATTCGATGACAATAGACACAGATGAAAATAAATAGATCTATTGATAGCATAGCAATGGAAACTCAAGTCAATAGCAATGAGACCAATGAACCTAGCACTATTGTGTACTCAACTCGCAAATAGATAGAAATTTAAAAATATGCGAAATATGACTAGGGTACATGGCCTTACCTTGACCAACAAACAGTTGGATTCAGCAAGCAGAGCAGTATGTTGCAGGAGAATAGGTGGGTGGCCACAGGTAGCACACTGATGGGTTTGCTCTAAACGGTCACAGAAGTTCACGGATAGCACGACGACAAGCAGATTAGCGTAGATCTCAGTGGTTGCCAGGTAACACATTCAGGAGTTGACTTGCAAAGCACAAAGATGTTCTCATGAGACATATCAAGTGGTTTATAAAGTATTAGAAACAGGGGTGTGTTTGTGAATGAATGACGTATGTATGTCGTGGTCTTAGGGGGGCGGCCTGCTTCAAGGGAAGGCCTGGCTGGAGACACGGGGTCTGAGGAGGCCATGTGACCGATGGCCCATTGGCGTGGGATACCTTTTGAAGTGTACATGTAGTTTGGCACCTTGGCCTTTCGCGCCCCTGACAGCCCCCCATGCCAGCGCGCATCCACCGGCGCGAACCGCCTTTGATACAGGGGGGTGGGATGGATGGGCCTGGGGCGTGCAGATAAGGCACAGGAAGACTGCTGAATGGAGACACACTTATGTGGATTGCAGGGGGGCGGCCTGCTTCAAGGGGAGGCCTGGCTGGAGACACAGGGTCTGAGGAGGCCATGTGACCGATGGCCCCTTGGCGTGGGATACCTTTTGAAGTGTACATGTAGTTTGGCACCTTGGCCTTTCGCGCCCCTGACAGCCCCCCATGCCAGCGCGCATCCACCGGCGCGAACCGCCTTTATATCAATATATAGTATATCGTCTTTAAATCAATGATAGTATATCGTTGCTTATCAATAACAAATGCCACATACCGGAGATTCTTGTGAGCACAGACCCACACTTCAACCGGTGTATTATAGTGGTCAAGACCCAAGGCCTGTATAATCCAATGGTAATTGTTAGTATAGACATATGTGTGACTTTTATAGAGACATAACCCACTGAAAGACTTTGAACAAGTGTTATTTAGTGCATGCATAATCGAGAATATGTTCTGTTAGCTTAGATAGATAGTGACCACCCTGCTTCACAGCAACCAGACCTTCACCCCTCCGGGCACAGATGTCTGACGTCCATCCTTGAATGGAGACACACTTGATTCATTTAAAAAATCGAAACAACCGTTGTTAAAATATATGTGGTGTTTTATTTTGTATCTTATTTTGATAACACAAAAATACAAGACTTTAAACATTGTACAGTTCAGGTTGCAGAACAGCAAGAGAAAATCCCCTGTACTGACCGCTGTCACTCGGGAACGTTTCTCTAATGGCACGAACGGCACAGGCGGGTATCACTCTTCGAACGCGGTGCCCAAGCATCCCGTGGAGCCACCATGTAAAGGAACGATAGGCCACCAGCCTGTACCACCTGTGAAAAGGAATGAAACAAACTGTTTTTAAATGACCGAGATAAGTTTAATAAACATTTGTTGTCAATGACAATTCTTGTAACTAATGGCATTCTGCACGGACAAATGCTATCTAGACAATGCACACTATTGAACGACTTACATGCGTTACAATGATATGTAGATGTAATTTTGGATATAGTAGAAGAACATGAAATAGGAGTGGCATGACAAGCAGAGTATACTTACTCGTTACTCGGATTACGAGGACGAACAGTTGCGCGAAGTTCGTGCATAAGCACCATCATTATTCTCAACACGGCCCGTGTGAGGCAGGCTGCCCTAAAGTCTGGCAGCTCGGTGATGCATTGCGGTCGTGGCTCGCTTTCCGAAATGTAGGCCAGGCATCCCGAGTTTTCTCGGCAGCAGCAGTTCTCGTCCTCAGTTGGCATTAGCTCGCACCGATTGCATGTGCACCAGGTGGAGACGCCGTCCATTCGACTAGGCCCAGGCTCTTCATCTGTTGATTCGTCCTGCCAACTGCTGTCCGAATCCCCATCGTTTTCACGTGCTTCCCTTTCCAGTAGTTCCTCCTCGGTGTACTCGGGCTCGTACATGTAGGGCATTATTGTAGCCATTGTGTGTTAAACAAACTAAAATAATTTATAGCGGTGGTACTGGTATCTGTTCACACGGGCTACCAGCGGCGAAGGTAGCTGACCAGAGCACTGAAACGAGTCACAGAATACTCAAAGTAACACAGAGAGAGGAATGGAATCGAAAATTTGCTGCTGTGTGTTGTGAAACGGTCTGTTTATACTTATTGAGGAAAGAGGTGTCCTGCCATTTCCATGGCGACACGTCATTCGCTGAAGCGCAGCGAATGTTGACACGAGACGTGCTTTGGCGTTGGGAAATGGGCGGTACGAGTCTGCTGATGACAGGCTCAGGGGCGGGGGAATTGATTTAGTGCCGCAAAAGCAGGTCAGCCAGGGCGATGGGGGAAAAGATAGGATTATCAGAAAATGGCGGCTCCCTGGTGCTTGTTTTCGCGTGCGTTTAATGGACGAAAACTCGGGTAAGGTCCATAGGAAAGTTTTCTAAAATCGAGCCACTTAGGCTTAAAAAAACATGGCTGACCCGTAGGGACAATAAAGATTTTTACTAGACCATGCCTTTAACCTCGTCCCAAACTGATGAAATCAGTGGCACGCCCATACCAGCCCAAACAAGCATTTGCAAAGTCCATGGTTTTGGCTTGTGCATAGGAATTAGAGAGGCATTTGTCACTCACCAACATCGCAAGCATGCACTGTACACCTGCTACCATCGTATGGCTAGATAGTAACATTACGGCAGTGGCTGGCAAATACCTATCCTATGCCTACACCAAAGCCAAATCTAGAGGCTTTGTGAATGCTAATTCATCTAGCATCAGAGTGCAAACATCACAATACTGTGCGCTATACTGAATCGGACAGCACAGATGTACAGTACAGCAACAGCATCATAATACCCATGTACAAATACTATGAGTGGTGATATTATGTGTTGGCAAAACTGGGCTACTCCCCAGTTGACATTCGATTAAAGGGGATGGACTGTTGGGTGTCAAACTTCCTGTTTCCACATTCCACCAGGTATCCAAAGCTGACATTAAGAGCAAACATCTGTTATTCTCCTCATTGGTTTCGAGTTGAGACACCTTAGATCTTTTCTTTGTCTTGTTCGTGCTGACTATATTCAGCACTTCTTAAATTTAATTCTCTGTCTGTAGAATTTGACGCTGATTACCTTGGACTGATTCCTTGATGTTATCATACAGATGAAGTAGCAATTCCAGCACCAAGTCAAGAGCTGAAATTGATGCTGGACCCAGCGTATCCAAATTAGGAAGAGAAAGGATGTTAGGCTCTTGTCTAGTTTGGATGTTTTGCGGAGTAGAAAAGGCAGAAGACTTTGGTCCATTCAGAGGGTCTTTGTATCGGACTTTGATCATCGTCATCCTTGTGCGTTTGATGTTGCTGCCATGCTACTGCTCTAGTGGGTTTAACTGATGAACTTTTCAGTTCCCTTGTATCCTTCTCATTTAAATCACCTATGTCCCTACATAAATGTAAAAACGATTTGTCCAAGTCTTCTAGAGCGTCAGTTGTAATGGTAGCGGCACAGGATAGCTCACAGGCAATTTGTGTTCTCAGAGCCCCTTTATGCACACCATCTGCTTCATGAATCATACCTGTGATAGTAAAGAAAGCAGTGGGGGCGTGTAAGGGCAATTTTGCATGCTCTTCCAGTCTGTGTTCATCCTTAAGAGGAAAGATAGATTCCAATGAGACATCACCAGTAGTGTTAGGTACCACCAAACTTAATTGATTTGGTAGATCTTTGGTTAAACTGCCGGTTTCCCCTGCCTCGTGCAGGTTTTGCAGCAACTTTGTTGCAAATATAATTTTGGTTTGTTTTGTTTAGAGTAGGTTGTTTTTCATAAGTGTTTGGCACTGAATAAATGAAATTAAGCCCACGGCCACATTAGCCTTTATTATTTGTTTATGGCTGAATTCTGGTCCATGTTGCCTTCTTTTTTACCTCTCAGCGCTTCTCCCATTTAATGAGTGACAATGACTCATTAAACACCTGAGTCGTGGGTCAATACACTATTCAGCAAAAGTTTTGTTAGTTTTGAAAAGTCAAAAAGGAAAAAAAGGGAACATTGTGCCAATTTTCCAATTTTATAGACTTCCTCTGGTCTTTCTTTAGTCTAGTCCTTTTGCCGTACTAAATTAATCAATAAACTAGAAAAACTGAAAATAAAAAAGGCATACAAAGCAGCAGCAAACTGAGGGTTTACAGTCTCTATTTAGTTTGGTTTGATCGCCCTGTATTGTAGTAAGTGTTGTGAGACAGGCATGGTATCAAGAGAGACACTGGGCCTCATGATGACCATCCAAGTCCGGTAACAACGGTGCTGGTAAGCCTACCAGCACCGTTGATACCGGACCGGCATAGTACGACTCAGCAGCACTCGCCCGCACAGTGCTTTGTGGTCCCCATTCCCATTGAGCCCTATCGGACTTAAATGGGAATGGGGATTAACATTTACCGGCGCCTGACTTCCCGGAACACCAGGGTCATATAATCCCCTGGTGTTTCCGGCAAACCAGGTGTCTGTAAATATGGCAAGTCTGGCGGAAACCTGCCGGTAGCACCAGCAAGGTTACAGCCGGACTTGTGGCCCACAGACTCAAAGGTAACAGTTTGTTGGGTTGCTGGAATGTCTGACTGGCCCTAACTCTAAAGGGGCGGTTCCCTCAACTGATGCTTCTAAGGGCCGTTGATGTCCATAAGTCCAAACCAAAGTCCGTCTGTGTCTAAACCTATGCTTGCCCTGACAAAATGTGTTCAGGGACTTTCTTAAAGGAAAATTTGTGGAAAAAAGAAAATGTAAACTACAGTTGGTTTCAGGTAGTCTTACCCATTGGTGTAGTTCTGCCAGTTAAAAAATAGTTCAACTGAAAAGGGTTACCCTGGGAACCTTCCACGTAGGGCTCTTGCCGTAAATCAGTAAAGTTCACAATGTCTCTGGGTCTCTCTGGGTTCCCTTCCCCAAGCTTCGATCCTTCCAGTTCCAAACAAAAGGACACAGTTCCTGTTAGGCCTCTCAGTGTTCCCTTCCCCAAGGTTTAGGCCTCTTTTTACAATGTTCAACAATGTCTCTGGTGGTCCTCTCAAGGATCCCTTCCCCAAGCTTAGGCCCCTGTGGTTTCACACACAAAAGTTCACCTTGTCAAGATGCACTGTTTTAACACGTAGATCTTTCCATGTGATAGCGTCTGACATTCGAAAACACTTGACTTTGGCTCCTCCCCTGTGCGACTACTCTGACTCCTGACCCCTGTCCTTGTACTCTGTTTCTTCCTTTTGGGCACCTTTTCCTCTTGTGCTTCTTTCCCTTAAGGTTTTGTTTTTCTTTCACCTTCTTTCACCTTTCTCTCTTCTTTACTATGCTTCCTGCACAATCTTCTTGACTTTGTGTCCCCGGCACATTCTGTTATTTGGTTGTGCACCCTTGCACTTTCCTTTCTTTGCCTATCCTTTTTTAACCTGTAGGTCTTCCGTACCCCCTTTTCCTGCTTTTGGGTCGCTCACATCATTTTGTTACTTTCTCTCACTCTGTAATTCACTTCTCAATCCGTTGGGTTGCTCGCACCCTTCTTGCCTGTTTCGGCTCACTCGCACTCTCACTTTGATTTCCTTTCACTCGTTTTTAATCTTTCAGTTTAAAAAAAAAAAAAAAAAAAAGAAAATCGGTCAGGTCGCTCGCACCCCTTTTTCCTGGTTCGGGTTGCTTGCACCCTCACTTTACTGTCTTTCGCTTCGTGTCCCTAGCACCCTCTGCTTTTTCCTTGCTTTCCTTTTCTTTCCGCTTACCACTTTACTTTCTGCTTTCAAGCTGCTTCTCCCGCTCCAGCCACCCTCCCGCCCCTGGGTTCCTCTCATTCGCCTAGCGAGACTCACTGTGACAGCGCAGCACCGGCCAGCAGGTCCCCGAGATTCCAGGTGTGAGGTCAGGGTCTTACCACCTGTCCCTCAGACACACCTGGGACCGACACATGTCCAAGGCGAACGAGCACTGGCCTAAACACGGCCAATAAGCAGTGCCACGCCTTCCTCTGGCTTCAGAGACCCGGCTCCTTCGCCTCGCCATAGACCCTTCTGGTACACTGGGCCATCGTCTCGTTCTCCTCTGGTCGGCCCAGGCTTCTCGTGTTGCTGCCTTCACGTTCCAACCAGCAATCCCAGGTCGCTCCTACTTCCTGACAGAATCACACCTTTAATACCTGAAGTAATTGTCAAGTGTAGTCAGGTGTAAATGGTTTAGGTTGATTGCCTGACCATACCAGACTATCAGTGGGACAATCCACTGGTGTTACATGGTAGGCCTCTCTGCGTATCCCTGTGTTGTTGCTATGGGTAATCCTCATTGCTCCCGATCACCTCTTCTTTAAGTCTTAGTATTTATTGGAAATGGGAAGATGGGGTGTACTTGGCAATACCCCATTAAGGCTGAGGGAGAGTAGGTTGGTGGCTTATAGGGAAAGGGGGAATACCATGTCTTGCCCTTGGGTATTCTCCCAATCCCCCATCAACTTCCACTCAGGTGATCCTCCCTCCTTTATCCACTCCCAGGGTCGGGATCCAAAAGCAATGGCCCTTCTGTGGCCACCTGAATGGAAGATCCCTGGGGAGTAGGTGGGAGCATCTGTCACAGAGTTCAGAAAAAGAGTAAAAGTATGGGCGGAACAAACAAACAGAGTCTTTCTTTATTGCCCTTAAATAGCCCTCTGTTTTAACACGAAGCGTAGGAATGTGGACTAAAACAAAAAAGAAGATTTCCAAAATACATAAGCAGCTTCAGCTTAAGCTGTGAGTCCCGCAATAGCCTCAAGGACTGCGGCATGCCGTAGAACCACCGTGTCATGATGCCTACCCCCGAAGCACCAGGCCAGGCCCAGCACCCCCGGGAGCAGGCATCACGCCCCCGGGTAAAAGCCCAGCGGCCCTTTATAGGGGCTCTTTGGACTCTGTCCTGGCGCCATAGGCGCCAGGTTCATAAGGGGAAGTCTTTGGTGCACTTACCTGAAGCAGACCATGCTGCACACTCACCTGATGCAGACCATGCTGCATGAAGAACCAAGCCAAATGAGGCTTAGGAGGGACTATTTTTCTGAAGGAACTGTTTTGTTACTTGGGTGGGGCTGTGGAAGAATACTCAACTGGAACTTCTTCTAAGGCTATTTAAGCCACGCCCGGACAGCCACACGTGCTTCGTGTTGTTCTGCATCCCAGCAGCTGAACGCTCACCGTGTCTGCTCCTGCACCTGGACTCCAGCCACGCCCGCTTTGAACCTGGAACATCAGTAAGGAAAGAAGAGAAGAGAAAGGTGAAAACCAAGAACTTATTCAACCTTCTTACCTGCATCCGGAATCTTCACGCCAGCATTCCTGAAGGAAGACTTCCATTTAAAAGCACCGCGTTGCTCGCTGCAGCGCCGCGCTTCACTCACCTGTTCCCGAGACGCCGCCCGGCTCCATCGCGGCTCTTAGCACTAGTCGCCACATCTCTGCACCTAGGGGAGAGAAGAAGAGACAAAAGGTGAGCAAGGGAACACAAGAGGAAAGCCGAATTTTCAGCCATATTACTTACCGGCTTTTCTTGGTGAACCATTCCACATCTCGGGTCGGCGCCGCATCTTTGGCAGGTACCGCACCCCGGCCCCTATGGGGAAAGGACAAAAGACATTACTGGGGAATTATAAAGACATTTAGAGGGGTCGCCCTCATCACTAACTCACCTGATTTTACCACCGGCAATTTAACCCCTCAACGCATCGCCTTTGTTCTGCACCTGAAATAAAGGACAGATCACAGGTTAGGAAAAACAACATAAAAGGAGGCTCACACTTGAACTTTTGCATCTTCTTACTTACGGCGTATCGCTCAGAAAAGTCAAGTGGATTTGCCAGCGCCATTCTGAAAACCAGTGAAGTAACTGGACGAACGCGCGCCCCTGCACCAGAAGCAGTTCATCCTTCCAAACCATAAGGTGAGCTTAAACCGGGGGTTTTGGAGGAAGTCAGAGAAGAACGAGGGGGGAAAGGGTGGAGCAAGCACACTATTCAGCAGACAGTTAATCCCCTTTCTCATCTGCAGAAGGATATTCCTAGGGCCAGACAAGCAAGATTTGGGGGTCCTGGTCAAACGGTGGTCAGAATTCTGCGCATCACGCTTGAAGAGGCCACAGCAACCCAGACCAGACCAGCGCCTCCGTGGGAGCCAGGTGAGCGTTACACGCCGTAAGCCCACAGCAAAGTCGCATCTCTCTACAGCAACATAGCATTTACTTATTAGTGTGACACCACCAGTTCAAACAATACAGGCAGTTCTGCGAGTCAGATGCACCACAAAGGGACAGCAGCGTTGTTTTCGTTTGGTTTTGTTTGGTACGTGAAAGTTCACAAAGTTAATACTTCAGTACACGGTATACAATAACTTACTGGGCGCGCTTCACTTCACTGCCAAATAACCGTTGGCCTGCAGGCCTGAGATTTTAGTTGGGATTTAGTTGATAAGTAGCATTATTAAAGGTGTATTGCTATATGTGCCCCGAGTACCTGAGTGCCCAGAAGCCACGGAACACAGAACACTTTATCCACACTCCCCCATTCTCCACTACACGAGGAGTCTTAAATTAGTTTAGGTCCGCCTCCAGCAGCAGCCAGTGAGCAAATGTAGGATGTCTGTCTGCTCACACACAGTACACTACCCAAAGATTCTTTCCCTATCTTTGTAGTTCAGGATATGGGCTATTATTGGGTGCAGTGGAGCTCCTGGTCGCTGTCTTCTCGCCGAAGATCTGTGTGCCCTCTCCACCGTGAAGCCCTTAGTAAGATTGCCTGGGCCGATTTCCTGAAGCACCATGTTTTCAATAAAATTAGTGGGATTAATGCCTTCTTCACCCTCCGGAAGTCCGATGATGTGTACATTATTGCGTCTGGCCCACCCATCTGCATCTTCCACTCTCTATTCCAAGTTCTGCACTTGCTGTTGTAAGATTTTGACTTCGCTGGAAGATTCTTTAAAACTGGTTGCTTGCTCCGCAACCTCTTTCTCAAGCACCCCATGCGCTTTGCTAGTGACCCAACATCTTGTCGTAGGAGTTTCACATCCAGACTAATGGCGTCCATTTTGGGCTCTAATGCAATCTTCAGTGCTGCTATGGCCTCCAGTACTTGTCTGTCACCCTTCATATGTGTCGATTCTTCTTTTGGAGGGGGGGTTGCTTGAACCCTCCTTATCCGCTGGATTTGCAGCCTTGCTGAAGGTGTCTAGTGTGGGCTGTCGCATCCTACCTTTCTGCGACTTGGAAGACATAACTGCTCTCGTCTTTTTTCTCAGGTCTGTCTGGCCGCCCAATACTTGCAGGTTTTCCCTCAGATAATAACCGGATGGGTAAGGTTTCCTCTCCTGCGTCCACAGCCCATTTCTAAACCATATGGCACCTCTGCTGCTCCTTCCCACTAGGTGTCTCGGTTCCACCCTCTGAGGTTGTATCCTCTGGGCGGCGCAACCACCAGCTGTTTCCATTATACAGAGGTTGATCCTCCGCTTGTTGCTTGTTGTGTTTATGCCGAAAGCAAGGCAGGCCAGCACTGTCTGGCCCTCCCGTGCCAATGCTCCGTCCGCCTTTGTACGTGCACTTGGTATCGAGTCTTTTTATCTCTGCGCTCCTGGTTTGCCTCTCTTCTCTGGGAGTGTCTGTCTGGCTATTATAACCAGTCCTTGCTTTGAGTTGTTGGTATACTGCCAGTGCCTGATTGTGCCTCACCGCCACCAGTCACCTCCACGTAAAGCCCCACAGCAGGTCAAGGGGCTCAGCCGTACTCCTGCTGCTCTCCAGCTGCTGGGCTAGGCTGCAGGGAATGACTACAGCCAGTGTCGTGTGTTATTATCCTTGCTGCATGCCACCGGGAGAGCTTCTGCGGTTTTAGCCTTTCTATATTCCGCGCAGTTGTGCATGTATTGGTAAAGGTACTGATGTTTTAGTGTGCAGCGCTGATATTCTGGCACCCGCTGCGTTGTTGTGTCTTGTGTCACAGGTGTTCCGTATTGAGTTTGGCCAAGGTGGAAGCTGGCCAACACGCTCCGGAGTTTGCTTTCTTTAGCCTGCAGGGCATGTGTCCCAACATCCCGCTGCCCACCTTTATGGGCGGACCACACTGGAAGCTGAGCATATGCTTTCTGCTCAAACGTGCGGCGGGTGGACTCTGGAGGGAACCACACTGAGCACAACTGTCTGCCGGCAAAGGGCAGACCGCACTGGAAGCTGTATATTCATTCGGCCCACCTTTATGAGCGGAGCACACTGGAAGCGGAGCATATGCTTTATGCTGAAACGTGCGTGGGCACAGTCTGGAGGAAACCACACTGGGAACAACTCTCTACTGACAAAGGGCAGTCCGCACTGGGAGCTGAATATTCATGTCAAGCTTTAAACGTGCAGCAGGGGGACTCTGGAGGAAACCGCATACAGCACAGCTACGTTCTTGCCGACCAGGGATCCGACGCGCTGTAATGCTTCAAAAAGTGTAAAATGTTCTTTCGTGTACGGATCCCAATGTGGCAGTCCTTGTCCTATGAGAGTTTCTAACCCTGCTTGCTCCTCCTGCACCGGCCTGACTTATGTTTGCTCCAATTTCACATCCGCTGTCAATCCCTTTGTTAGGCCGGCTTTACTAGAAAGTCGGGTACCCATCTCCAGAGGCAAGTCTCTTATTTCGGGTCACTTCTAACACTGCCATTGGGCCTGCGTCCATACTCTTCTTCTTTTCTCATGCCTTTGTGCTTATGGGCTAATCACAATGGTAGCCAAATGTCTGTCAACGTACCTGCGATAACGCAGCTTCCTTCCCACTACCGTTCCGTCTGCAAGTATCGATGTGCTGTGGTCTGAACTCCGGGGGTGCAATATGTTGTTCTTCTCTTCCCCTTCGGAATCAGGGTCTCTCACGTTACAACAACTTTTGGAATTATATTGTTCTCGTTTGGGCAGACCGCAGCGGACCCAGGCAGTTTTCCCTACTTTGGCTTCTGTCCGGTCTTCCCCACATCCTGCTGCTGTCTTTGTTACCCCACCTGCCTTTTGTGCTCAGATCTGACCTTTGTGAACGCCGAGCACTGTGGCACTGTGCCCACCGTGTTCCAATACTTATTGTTGTAATTGCTTCTTTCGATATTTTGCTATTGTTCAGTCACTGCCGCTCCTCGCAGTGGCCGCTATTTTAAGCTTCTGTCTTCGGCTGGTCCTTGAACTTCGCCGCTCCGATCTCAGTTGCAGTTTATTTTCCCAGCCACGCGTCTTCTCACAAGTGTGCCTGCTACATTCCGACATCCAGTACGATATTATTCATGGGTCCCTGTGCACTGGAACCCCGGTTTCAGGCCAGGATAGTTGCGGATTGACGGGAGCTCTCGGAGTTAACGTCCTCACAGCATGGCTGCTTAGCCACGCCACCACAGAACACTACCCACACTTTTGATTTTGACATCCTGACACAGGCAGATCTGTAGTTTTTGGTTTTAGGTAGGGAATTTCCTCTTAGAGCAGGGTCAGAGAGGCCTTTTCCCAACCCTTTTTGTTTTCAATAAAAGTCTTTAACCAAAAACATGGCAACCTTGTGTCCGGTTTTCATTCCTAACTCGTCACAATATGTTATGTTGTATGATATGCTATATTAAAAGCACTCCAGACTTTCTGACAAGATGCCCACAGAGTGTGTCACGGGAAAAGATCCAAACAGAGCAATGTATAGGAAAAACAGCAGTCTTCATCTTGTGCTGGTGAATACGTGGCCATCATTACTGAACAAGAACACATTGATAATTTTCAGGACATCGCTTTGTCCGCCCGATCGGAACACTGAGCTAGACGCCATGGAATAGCAGCAAGAACATACTGGAAACCGAGAATTAATACTTTCCAGACTTTTGCGGAGAACTGAATATATCTTGACTTGATTTGAACAACTGGAATCACAGTGCATTCGACATGGACACCCATTGGGTTCAAAGAGAAAATTGATATCCCGTCGCACTCGGAAGCAGTTGGAAATCCAACTGGTTGACTTTGAAGAACTTAATGAGTCAGATGAAGAGAGGAACACATTTTGTTTGGTCTACTCTCTATAATAAGCTGCCCTTGACACGTTGCTGGAAGGCTTGAAGGATAAGTTCCCTTGTTGACACTACCCCCATCATATATACGCGGGAAATATGTACCAGAAGACATTGTTCACCCAAACACTGTATAGACCAGAGTTGAAGTCTGGTTTGATCCTGAAGAAGATCGTTGACTCGTGGGCAGATTGAGTAACAGCAAAATTTATACGACTTAAACATATGTAGATCTTGCAAATAAGCTGTGGAGCTATTTGACATATATACACACAAAGAAGGGTCACTGGTGTAACAAAAATTGTATATTGATAAATGTTATCTGTAGATAGGGGAAATTCTCCTGTGTTGTTTTGTTGTTATCAATCATTTGTGGTATGGAATGTAAGATTGTGTGGATGGTGAGACGATTGAAAAAATGTCAAAATGTTGTTAGGAATTCATGTGACTGAAGAGTAGACAATACTTCAAGTGCTATGTTGAAAATAATAAAATATATTTTTTGATACATAGATTGTTTATTGATTATACAGTGGATTCCTCTAGCCTCAATAACAGGGTCCATTTTCTGTTTTTCTATGAACAAGAACACAGATTATGCCACAACTTAGCCACTATTGTAGGGCATTTGTATAGTGTCTAGTTAGTGTATTCGTAAGTGCACTTGGTCCACATATACCTAAACAGTTTTCCTTATTAAAGCTTTAAACAAACTGAAATAAGCATACAGAAATTGAGAAAATAGAAAAGGGTAGATTTGTGTATTTTCCATCCAACAATTGGAATATTGGCCCAGGAAAGCCAATCAGACAGATTAGTGTGTTAGGCAGTCACTTCACAGGTCATTGTGCAATCACATATTCAAATCCCAAGGGGGCCGACTTTAAGTTGGGAGTAAAATGTTTTTAGGGAGTAGAAAACAAAGTCCCATTCCTAATAGGGGTATTTTTCATAATCAATTAAATAGGGTTTAACTATAGAAAAGAAAAGTATTGGTAATAAATGTTTCTTTGCACCTAGTTATTCATGCATATTAAAAGATACATTTGTATCACTTTGCATCAGGAAGTAATAAAAGTTTTCTCCTATGGCACGATGTGCACTACTGAGCCAAACCTACCCATGGAGAGGTGTAAGTGAAAGCAGAGAGACAAGCTGATGTGTGTCAGTTTCCTATTTTTTGTTTTAAGAATTTTTACTCCAGGTTTTTCTTTTTTGGGATTATTTGTCAAGGTTTAGGGATTAAAAGTGGTCGATACACCCCTTATCTGGAGGCCTGAACTCTTTACTTATTTGTTCTGAGTTCGGAGGATGATAAAAACAGTTTCTATAAGTGCCCTTTTTATGCTATTTCAATAAGATAAAAATATGAATATCTATTGCACACACAGATATATAAACATACAAGCTGATATAGCCATTGTGGAAGTATGCACACCTTGTTCATTAGGAAAAGATGGCATTATGTCCAGGTAAAGTGCATTTGGAGTGTCTCAGTTGAGTCTGGCTCTCTGGCAACAGGAAAGGCTTCACAAGACACTCCCTCTGTCATACCATTTTAATGGCAAACAAGTCTCAATTTCTGATGATTCTTTTAAGGAATATCCACAGCAAAATCTGGAAAAGAAAAAAAAAAACACGGCCTTCAGAACAAAAACAATCTGCATTCATTCACATGTCAGGTGAGGTAGCCAAGCAGTTCTGATATTGTGGTGAGAGATAAATTTACCAAAAAGGACAGAACATTTGCTAACAAAAAGGTTCAACCCTGTATATTGAGTTCAAACTAGCAATTTCAAGTCATATTTTATTGGAAGTTGAACACTGCAGGTAATATATTGCTGCCTTACCATAACAGAATATTTAAATCTATAGCTTCAATATAGGATGAATTCTAAAGCTCACTAGACATATGCAAAGAGAAAACAATTTCGCTCAGGAAGACAGCTAGAGACCAAGTTCCCTTTTAAATGACATCCTGCAAAATAGTTTTCAATAGAGTCAAAGGAAAAATGGTATCAACTGGGAAAAGGCCTACTAGCGTTTGGTAGTGAGGAGGTATAATCCAGTATGTCCCAAACACAGTAGTAAGATCAAAATTCGCATACATATGATCAAGGATGACAAGCATGTTTCAGTACCCATTTCACATCGCTGTTATTTTCCTTTTGCAGCATTCATTTTCTCTGCATGTGAAATAATGAACTTAAATTGCTATGAAAAAATTTAGCTATGTATGGTATTTCAGATGTAAGCAAAGAGGACTACGAGCCATACTTTTTAAGCAGATTTCTAGGTCTGCAAAAAAGCTTATTTATGCAATATGGAATCTTAAATGCTGTGAAAAACATCATGTACCCATTGTTTATGTATTTCATTGGGTGGAGCACATCTAAAATACCCGGGGGAGGTTTGGTGGTGGGGTTGGGGGAGTTAGTGTGAGGCGGAGCTCAAAATAATTGCAGGAAACCATTTACACCCCTGCACCTTAAAAGTTAGCAAGTTGGGGTTGTGGCCAGCCGGAGACAGAGACACATGCTGCCTCGGTGAGCCCTGGTGCCCATGACCGCTCTGAGGGCCCTGAATCCCCCTTACATGTGGCTGGCGGATCCCCAGGCCCACTGAAGGAGATCGGAATCCCTTGGTAGCGATCTCCTGAATTTGGCATGCATTGGCCCACGGGAAGGAAGAATTCGGTCCATAAACTGCCCCGTTGCGCCCACAAAATGACAGGCGCTCCTCTTGCATAGCTGTAAGTGACCCGACACTGAGTGGCATATCCTGCTCCCCTACAGCCGGAAACAAGCTCTCGTAGCAGTCAGAGCTGCGGCGAGGCTCAAGAAGGCCAGCAGCGTTACCGAGTCACCTAACAGGAGGTGGAGTACCAACATATTGCCCGCGTCAGAGCAGCAGTGGAACGGCCTTCACAGCAGTCCCCCGCCCTCCCGCAGGCTGCACCCTGGAGGGGCATGTGGTGGAGGGAAGAGGGGAATGCTCTGGTTCCTTCTGTGCATGAAATTAAGATGTAGGAGTAGGCGGGAGAGCCAGCGCTGAGGTCCATCTTTGCCCAGGGAGCGGTTAACCCTCACTGGAACTGGATGGCACGGCTGGGAATCATAACTTGGCCAACAGAATGCAGTCTCCCACTGTGAGAGGAAGACCCCTTGTGCACAGCCCATTCCCATGACGTTTTCTTCTCCGGGGGATATATAACTGCACAAGCTGGTTGGGGGAGGCCAGCATGAACTCTGAAGAACTTGGTGCAAGTCTTGGCAAACTACTGCTCCTAATGTTTCCGAGGCACTGAATGCTGGGTATGTGGCAGAGCAAGCCAAGTACCCGTGGATTGGGAGCAGAGGAATCAATGTACAGCGATTGGACACAACCTCTAAGGTGGGACCGGTAGGGTCGAGTGAGAGTGAAAATGCAGTGGAAGTAGAGATTAGTGCCCGGGGAGCAAGAAAGTGAACCCAGGCAGAACGACACCCTTGCATCCTGGAACTGTGATAGTGCCACTAGCAGCTTAACTGGGGGGCCCTAGGAGCTACACCTGACCTACAACATAGTAGACAGGATACCAGTCGCTGCGAAGGTGAAGAAACTGCCTGCAAGGGTGAAGAAACTGCAGTTTGTACCCCCTGTTGAGCACATACCCGAGGGAAAGTTAAAGATGGCCAAACAGCCGAGCACACAGAAAGGCCCCGACTCGGGTGACATCAAAGCAATGATGCAGGCTCATGAGGCTGCGAAGCACCAGCATCAAGTATCATTGCAAATCCACTCCCCTGGAAGCACAAATTTAGAGTTGGAAATTGAGGACCCCCCTACAAGATGATCAGACCTTCAAGAAATGGACCTGAATAAACAGATGCTAGTGACAGAAAAAAAGAGTCAACCAAACTGAGACGACCCTGTGTGAACAGGGTTATGAAAAGGATGAACTGTCAAAACGGATGGATTCTCTCGAACAGCATACGGAGCGGGTTGTGAATAAACAAGAAGATACTGAGAACAGGTCCAGAAAGAATATTAGGCTGCAGGGAATACCTGTATCAATTTCCGATGCAGACCTGAATGACTACGTGCTGGCTTTATTTCACCAGTTATTGGACGAGCCGGCAAGTGAAGACATTGTAATAGATTGAAAATAATTCGCCATAGATTGATTTTCCCACGTGGCCTGAGATTTCAATACCAAAATACGTTGTACCATATAACAAAGCAGGAAGAAACGACGACCCTACTGAACAGAGTGACCTCCCGTCAAATGAGGAAACGCTACCGGGAAGAGAGACTGAGAAACGTTTGCAATGTATGACTAAGACAAAAGGATGGCGACAGGGGCATACTTATCCTAAAGGGAGAGGGAGAGGTTGTCACAATAACTCTGATAGGAAGAGAGTATCAACACTCTACCCAGAACCATAGAAGCTGAATGGATTCGACCCTCCCACCGTGGTTGGCATGGGCGCCTGATGTTGAAACTACAGGGAACCACGTGGCAGCCAATGGGGGGAGGGGGAAGAGGGATTAGGGAGAGTTTGTGGATAGGGAAAGGGAAGTTAGGGAAACTGGAAAGAGGTGAAGGGTAAACGTAGTTGGATAGGAATGGGGGAGTAAGGGAAAAACACATGTATCAAGAAACATCTGGTCCTAACCTAACCCTGACCTGACTAATCTCCTAAAACCTGATTGTCTCTATACCATACTCATACAATAGATACAATAGATACTTTCTATATTTGACAAGGAAACTTTAGATGCATAGTATAAACACAGGATGGCACATGAGAGGCATGAATGAGCACACAAAGCAAGCCGTATGGAAAGACACAAGGGATGTTCTCCCAAATTAATTTACGAACGAATGGCCCATTGGTGAAGCAATCATAGCAGAACACATACATGAGTTAATTAGAACTTGTAGCCTAGCTGGCTCCAAACTGTACTGCAGGAGTCTTTTTCATAAACACACACCCACACACCCCTTAGACTGTGCATTACCTCCGCTTACTGCAGCAGAACCTCGCTCCATTTGTCAGAACTAAATGCTACTAACGTAGTTATCGAGTTCACAACTCCAGAAAACAATGTCTTCCGATAGCAAGTGTGCGCCACTGGTGCTTTTTCCTCAATTTCATGTGCGTGCACCAATAAAATACAATACACGTATTTTACTTATCTGAGGGTCCGTGAGCCCCACGGGACTGCTCGAACCAGAAGTAGAACAGCAAAACCACAGGCGGCGCGTCATGTCACCACTGCAGCCCGGGTTGATGGTCACCACTGCGGCCCAGGTTTCTGTCTCCTCATGGCTCAGTCCTCCGGAGTCCCAGTCTTCGCACATGCTTCTCTCCACAACCACCTTGTCATCCCATGCAAACACTTAATAATCCGCATCTGAGCATGGGCTGTCAGCGTCTAAATAGTGCACAGCTAATTACGCGGAACCAGCGCGTACAGTAAGACTACAACACTGTCCCAAGGCTGCTGGGAAGGGAGTACTTTCTTACCTGCAACTCCATTTCTCCATCGTTGGCATCTTCCATGGATTCACATGCTGTGGATTCACATGCTGTGAATATTTCCCGTCGTCAGGCTGGGAAACCTCAGTAACTTTAATATAGTGGTTTTCCTATGGAAAACTTTGACACTTTGAGTGTCCTATTGACATCTTATGGGTGCATTAGGCACGTCCAGTATAAATAGTCCCACCACCGTGGCTTCCCTTCAGATTTTAACCTCACCCAAATAGAGGAACCTGTTTGCCTGAAGGGGGGAGGCCGGAGGGCGCATGTGAATCCATGAAAGATACCAACACTGCAGAAATGGAGTTACAGTTAAGAAACTACTCCCTTCTCCAGCATTGGATCTTTCATGGATTCACATGCTGTGAATAGACTATGTAGCAGTAAGAGAAACTGCAGGTGCATACAGGCAAACAAGACAAATGCCACAGGTAACATGACCCCATCAACAGAACAATATCCATTTACAGTCATTTCAAGCCCCAAACACATTAGTAGAACCAAATCTTGGAAGCTGCGGGGCTTACCTTACTGGAACAGGTGCTGCAGCACTGCACGTCCCACTCGCACATCCTCAGCATGTTGCTGACTCAGACAGTAGTGTCTAGTGAAGGTGTGCGGCACAGCCCATGTTGCTGCTCGGCAAACCTCACTGAGCAGTATGCCCACCCACAGCGCTGCCACTGCCGCTTATCCGGTCCCGACTTTTCTTGTCCGTGGGAGCTGCTGAACCCCACAGATCCCTCAAGACTGTTTGATCAACAACTGTGTAAATTACCAGCTGAAGAACTAACACTCCCAAGGGAAAGGGGAAAGGGGAAGTGGAGAAAATAAAAAAGAACAGACCCCAACTTCTGAATGGCTGCGAATCTGCTGAAGGGAGGGAAAAATGTTAATCAGAAAACAGCATAACCTTCAAAGTCTATTATCCAAAACTACTTCATAGGATCAATACCTGTTAACCCTCCATTAACAACTTGGAGGATGTTATTTGCACTTGTAAGTAACTTTGGTTATTCTGATGAGTTCTTAGGGTATCCTGCAATTAGACTACATGACATTACAACTCCATCATGTTCTTGTGTGTAAGTGAAAGCACAGCCAGCAAAACCCAGATCTCAACTCATAAATTAACAGATCAACCCTGGACATAGCGGCTTTCACTTCCCTTTGAAAGTATTGCAGCAGAGTTCTTAAAGTATCAATTAACCCTGTTGCTATTTCTTTTTTAAAAAGAAAAAAAATGCAGGTAAGAATGTCTTCTTTCATTCACGGTTTTTTAACCACACATTTCCACACTGCTGTAAGCCAGCATGACTTCTAGTTGCAAGGATTCTTTGCATGTAGCTCACATGTCAGGTTCAGTATTCATTCAACATGTATTTTACAGAATGTCTTTCTTAGTAAGTAGAGTTGATTTCCAGCAAACTAACACTTGACAATGTCTTTAAGAAGTAAACTCGCTGCAGCAACCTAAATACCTAACTCGCTAGATACCTAATGAAGATAAGAAACTTGATGGAAAGGTAATGCTCTTTCCACTTGAAACAAACGCTGTGCTCCCACCAGATTAACAGTATTGCCTGTCCCACGTAGTCCTTGATCAACTGGAAAGCAGATTTCAAGGATCTCTCTGCCAAATCTTCTCATACAAACTTCAAATTGGGCCTAAAACCAGGAACTTAACAAAAGCAGGACCTTCCTGCTAGGGAATGAACAATGAAAGGCAGTTTAGAATGTTAGTGCTGCCCTGAGGCCCTTCACTCCACCAATCAGTGAGCAGCGTCACTTCCTCCATGATGACTTGGGGAATTCTCACTCTGTAAAAGAAAGGTTAAGTACAACAACCAATTATGAATTCCCTTCTCAAAATTAATCAATGATTTTACCTAACCCAGACTTACTACCTATCTTACTTCTCACATACATTCAGACCTGACACCACTGCCCTCGTGAGTGGGCCCCAGGAGTCGACTGTAAAGGCTTGTTGGCTTTTTCGTGGTAGAAAGGAAATCGTAGACGATATCCAATGGGAGATGCCTTGCTTCGAAATCAGCTTCCCCTTGTTGGAGTGACCGAAAGCCACAAAGAGTTCTCTCGATGCCCTGAAGGACTGAGTCCTGTCCAGATAAAACTTCAAAGCCCTCTTGACATCCAAGGAATGCAACGCCTTCTCCGCTTTAGTGGTAGCTTTGAGAAAAAAGGTGTGAACTGCTATTTTAGTGTTCTTCTGAAACTCTGATGGAATCTTAGGACTAAAGTGAGGATTTGTAGACAGGAGAACCTTGTTCCTTATGAAACGCGGGTATTGCAGGCCGATGACCAGAGCCTGTAGTTCCGAAACCTGCCTGCTGGATGTAATGGCCACGAGAAAAATGACCTTCCACGTGAGAAACTTCACAGGCGCTGTTGACATAGGCTCAAATGATGGCTTCATAAGGGCAGAGACCACCAAGTTGAGACTCCAGACCGGAGAAAACTTCTTCGGGGGAAACGTCCTGAAAAAGCCATTGAAGAAATGTTTAATCAATCTGTCACTGAACCGATACGTAGAGTTGCGCTGCTTCGTGAACCTGGAGATGGCAGCCAAGTGGACCTTGATCAATGACAATGCCAGACCCCACCCTTCACCAAAAGCAGAAGATAAGGCAGGAGTTGTGGAGGCGAAACCTGCAAGGGCTGTAAGTTTGGCTGCTGCGAGCACCAGGCACAGAACCTCTTCCACTTCCTGGCGTACAACATGTTGGTAGACAGAGCCCTTGCGGCTGCCAGGATGCAGCGACATTACTGAGGAATCCTTAGATGTCCAAATTCAGAGTGGTCAGAAGCCACGCTGCAAGGCTGAGGGAGCCTGGGTCGTGATGCCACACCTTTCCTTCGTCCTACGACAGAAGATCCGGCTCTGACCCCAGATGAAGATGGTCGTCCACTGCTAGGTGAAGAAGGTCTGTGAACCAGGACTGTCTGGGCCAGAACGGGGCCAGAACGGGGGCCACCAGGATCACCCTGCATGGATCCCTGTGAACCATCTGGATAGTTTTCCTGACCAGAGGAAACGCGTATGCGAACAGACTCGTCCACGGGAATGAGAACGCGTCCCCCCCTCGAGTCCGGATGAGCCACCTTGCTAGCAAAGAGACGGCACTGCTTGTTTTCCGGGCTGGTGAATAAGTCCAGAGGGGGGGAGTTCCTCATTTCTCCAATATCCTCGTCACCTGGTCGTCCATCAGCCGCCATTCGTGCATCTGAACGGAGACCCCTCTGAGAGCATCTGCCTGAACGTTTTGAACTCCTGGCAGGTAATAAGCCAATAGCTGCACCTTGTGCGCTGTGGCCCAATGCCAGACCGCCTGAGCCTCCTTGGACAGGGACAGTGAATGCGTGCCTTCCTGTTTGCGCAGATAAAACAGTGGTGGTGTTGTCTGTCAGAATCCGCACCACGGAGCCCTGAATGAGGGGCAGAAAAGACTTGAGTGCCCAGTGTACTGCCGTTAGCTCCAGAATCTTGATGTGCAATGAAGCCTCCTTAAGGGACCACTGCCCCTGCACATGGAACCGGTCGAGGTGAGCCCCCAACCAACCTAGGAAGCATCTGTCACGATCATGTATTTAAATCGGGCACCACCAGGGGCATACCCCTCACAATGTTGTCGGAGCGAGTCCACCAAAGAAGGGCTTATGCCAGTGACCGGGCGATGAGAACCTTGTCAGACCAGGCGCAGTGGAACTGAGACTACCTGGAAGCGGGAACAGCCAACAATTTGTGATCAGTGGGATGCAGGATGCCATGGTGCCTAGAAGAGACATGTGTACACGGACCGTGACCGCTGATCCCGGTATAAACGAGCCTGCCATGGACAACAGCTTCTGTATCCTTTCCAGCAATGGCTTCACCAGAATGAGCTGCGTATGAAAATAAGCCCCTAGAAAAACGAAGTCCCTGAAAAACAAAGCCCCTGGAGAGCGTCAAACAGGATTTGGCGAAGTTAATTGCAAAGCCCAGACGCTGCAACAGGAGCAAAGCTGCGTGGAGAGATTCCAACATCTGATGACGAGTCACCCCCCCTGACCAGCTAGTCGTCCAGGTATGGATAAACATTGTGTCCCTTCCTGCGGAGGTAAGCGCCACCGGCGCAAGGCATTTGGTGAATGTCCTGGGAGCTGACTTTAGGCCGAAGGGGAGAAACCGAAACTGGTAATGCTCATTGCCGGCCATAAACCGCAGAAACTTGTGATGTTTTGGGGTGCATCGGGATGTGGAAATATGCGTCCTCAAGATCCAATTACGCCAGAAATTCTCCCGGCTGAACCATCTAAATGACGTCTTGCAACGTTAGCATCCTTTACTTTTGGATTCACATTTTTGTTTAGCAGCCTTAGGTCCAGAATGGGGCACCATTTCCCCATTTGTTTTTTTTATGACAAAAAAACGGGAATAGGTTCCTTGTCCTCTTTCCGACACCAGGACCCTCTCTGTAGCCCTCTTCTGTAGCATCAGGTGCACATCCTGACGCAAGACCTGTGGATGCGGCTGCAATGTTTTCACCGGTGGAATAGGGAGTTGCCGAAACCTGAACTCCAACGAGTGGCCGTACTGGAATGCATCCAAACACCACTTCCTGGGAGGAATAGCTAGAGCAACCGTAGCCCTTGTTGCGAGATCCTGCAAACATGGCATTCCCGAGGCACCACAAAATGAGCGAAAGGGGCAAAAAGAACGCCTGCCCTGCAGAGTCATGAGGGACTTCACCGTGTCAGAGTCTTCTTTCATGTTCTTCAGTGCCTCGTCAATCTTTTCCCCAAACAGCTGTTCCCCTTCGCAACGGCATGTCCACCACCTTGTGCTGGACTTCTGGTCGGAAATCAGTACAGTGCAGCCAGGCCTGCCACCGCAGAACAAAACCATTATTAATCTGCTTGAACCCGGATTCTGCCAGGTCCACCGCAATATTCATACTATGGTTGGAGGCCTCCTCCCCCTCATGAACCAACAGAATTGCCTCCTTCCGCTGTTGCTCAGGCAGGTGGTCCAACAGCAGAGCCAACCTATGCCACATCTCGCAGTCATATCGCTCCTTGATGGCCAACGAGTTAGTCGCCTTGACCGAAGTAGCACCCACCATGAGCACCTTCTTTCCAAAAGCATTCACCTTATGGCCCTCATTGTCTGAGGGAGCTGCACACTAGTGCTGGCTACGTGCCTTCCGACTAGCCGCAAAAAACAGTCTTTCCTCTCCTCTTCCAGAGTGAGGCCAAACTCATGGCATACCTTTGCCATCATTGGATGAAAGGTACCAACATCATCCGGCGGGGGAGGCTGTGCCGGCTACTGGGCTACTGGGAGCACCCACCTCTGGATCAGTATCCCAGGAATCCGCCCGCCTGGGCAACGACAAGACCGTCGAGAGTGTCCTGTGGAACGCTGTCCGGCTCAGACCCCACCATTCCCCCTTCCTCCTGATCCCTACGAGATGGCACTGGAGGCCGAACCGGGGGAGACCGTCTTGGATGAGGCCCTCCCTGGCGAGAGGCTTCCGAAAGCTACTTTTGATGAGGAAGAGCTGGAAAGTCCTGCCCCAAATCCCTTCTCAAGGGAACCACCGGGGCTTAAGGCACCGGGAGGCAGGCATCCAACTGTCCCAGAAGCGACTGCAGCGTTGCAAGCACCTGCATCGATAGCACCGAGTGCGGATTAACTAGCGGATATTGAGGCGGGACCGCACCCAACCCTCCTGTCGTGGACGGCACCGCAGGCCCAACACCAAAGGATGCAGAGATAGTTGACCTTCCTCCTCCTCCGTACCAGGGTCAAATTCATAGGTCGAGGGATCTTGCTGCAGAATATCCATCGGGAGCATCAGCATAAATCCTGAGCCATACTGCCATGGCACCTCACCAGAAGGCAACATACCCACATCGGCCACCAGCGGTGCCGAGGACTTCTGCAGTTTCACTCCTGTTGCAGCCGCCGTTGATGAGGCAGTCATTGATGTGGCGGTCGTCAGCAAGGCCACCGACGGGGCCAGCATTTGCAAGGTCATCAACGGGGTCCCAGGTATCAAAGCTGTCGTCAACAGAGGGTGCCTTGTTGAGGCGGTCAGCGACGGTGGAACCGATGAGAACACCTCAGCCGTCAGTACAGATTTCGTCGGCGAAGAAGGCCGCCTGACCGCGGACCTGGAGCAGTGTTTGGATGACTCATGGCCCGAAGATGAGTGATGTCTGTCCTTCGAAGATGACTTTTTCGTCGACAAGGACAAATGTGATCTCGACTTATCCTTGTCTGAAGCGGAGGACTTGTGCAACGGTTCCACCGATTTCTCTGTCGAGGACCCCGAATTCTCCAGCTTATCAGCCCTCGGTGCAGGTGTGTCTTGAGAGGGGGGCCCCCAACAACTTACTCTTTTTCACTGGTCACGCGATGGAACACTCACCGCCTTTTTCTAACTCCGACACCAGGCAGGCCGAATGCTGCTTTTTAGGTGTCGGCTCCGCCGACTGCGCTCTCTGGTGCGAAGGCAACCTCTTGGCCGAAGGAGTAGAGGACTTGCTCCCGAAGCCAGATAGGCCCCTTCGTTCAAACAGCAAATCAACCGCCGATTACTATCCAAGAGCGTCTTCTGGGAGAACCCCCGGCAAACGTCAGTTCTCCATGGAGTGATTGGGGTACAGGCAGTACAAACAATCTGCATGGCCGTCCCCTTCATAAATGTTTGAGGCCACAGGTCTCACACGGCTGAGATGACACGATGGGCCTGGAAACACACAGGAACAGTGAAGCGTAGAACAAATACGAAGCAATTATCAAGTGAGAACACAAGGTGATCCCAACAGTTTGGAGATGGTTGAAATCTGAATGGAAGCCGCAGGGGCGGTGCTATTTATTCTAGACGTCCTGTTGGTACAGCCTAAAGCACCCATAAAGACGCCAATAGGACACTAAAGTGTCTACGTTTTCCCTAGGAAAAACACTATATTAAAGTTACTGAGGTTTCCCAGCCTGACGACGGGAAAGATTCACAGCATGTGAATCCACAACATGTGAATCCATGAAAGATCCAATTCTGGAGAAATTTACTTTTCCATTGACTCCAGCTTCATATCAGCATCGCCCACGCCTAAAGTGTCCTCTACCGCCCCAACCCCTAATCCTAACAGAGGTGTTCGAACAACAGAAATTACATGATGGACATCCCCCCTGGGGAGAGCGAGGCAAAGAGTAGAAGTATTCACTTGAAAAGCTACCAATTGGGTCAGAAAGGTCTGGGTGCCGGGCGGCTGCTGGGGGTGGGAGTTCTGGGGAGTTGGCCGGGCAAAGGATTTGAGCCCAGTAAGGGCAAGGATGAGGTGTACACCTTGGTGACAGTTACCACTATGTTATTTGTCGGGGTGGCTGTGGGAGGGGTTTTCAATGGGATTGTCGGTTTGATCAGTTGTTTGGCGCAGATCTTTTTTGGGGATTGGATTATGGAGTAATGGGAACTCAGCAGATAATTTGGGTGTCCTTGGGAAATTGCTGAAATGAACATGACCACCCTGAATGTTCAGGGTTTGAACTCGCAAGTAAAGCGCTCATCGATATTGCGGCGCCTGTCTGAGCTTAAGGCCACAGTGGATTTTCTCCAGGAAACATACCTACTCCCTAAAGAAGAATAGCGCATGAGGCATAGGGCTTTTCCTAAACCATACTTTGCGTCCAGCGGATCAAAGATGAAAGGGGTGGGGATACTATTGAAGGGCGATGTGGGTTTCAGAAAGCAATTATTGTATAAAGACCTGGAAGGGAGATATATGGTACTAAAGGAGACTCTGGGGGACCCCCCAAATGAGTGACAGGATCTGTTCCTGGCCACGTTACTCCAGAAAATAAGGTGTTTGTGTGAAGGGCAAGTGGTGGGTGGTGACTTCAATTGTGTTGCATACCCCAAATTAGATAATACATTAGTCTCCACACACAATGATTATAGATTTCTGAAGGCCCTGTTGAAATTCTTTAGGGATCTGAACCTAATAGAAGCCTGGCCTTTTCTTTTTTTTTAACTAACTTTATTTAATTTTTAGAGCGTCATAGACATGTATATATCAGTAAACAGTTGATGTCAAACGTACATTGTTTAGTTCATGTCAACTCTTTCTTGTCCCAATTTGGGGTTTCAATACGGTTCAATTCCTTTGCTCATATATAGAAATCATATGTAATAACCATCAAACTATCCCCCTCCTTCCCCCCAAACATATCCCCAACTTATGGGTGAAGAAGTGTTCTGTTCCTATTTTATGAGTTCAACAGGTTGGATTGCTTTTCCAGCGTAAAGTTCGAGTTTATCAAATGATAGATATTGCACGGAGCAATCTTAGCTTAAAGTACATCTGCTCCTTATAGTCTGTAAATTTGTGTAGTGGTAGCCAATTGTTCAAATACTTTGAGTAAGAGCCGTGGGCTATTGCCGTCACCTTTTCCATGGCCATCACTCCCCACAGCCTTACCCACCACATGGCTATTATTGGTCCTTCCTTAGTCTCCCATGCTTGTGCTATCGTAATTATGGCCGCACTCAGCATGTGAGTGATGAGCGTGGCTGTAGGCCCTGAGTTCGCATAGCCTCCCTCAACCGCTTCTCCCAGGAGTACCACTAGCGGATCGAAGGGGAGCTCCATACCAGTTATTTCTTTGATATGACTTAAAATCTCTTTCCAATAAGTCTCTGCTAGTGGGCAGGACCACCACAAGTGAATAAGATCCCTGGGCTGTCCACAATTTCTCCAGCAAGCTGCAGGATATTCTGGGTTGATGGAGTGCATTTGTACAGGTGTCATGTACCATCAGAGGCACAGTTTGTATGCTGCTTCTTTAATTAAGGTGCATTCAGAACTCTTAGCAGTTCTATGCCAGATGCGGCCCCAAGTTTCCCCAGAGATTGGTCTCCCTAGATATGTCTCCCACTTTTGCATATATGTGTGGTTTTCTTCAGGGTCCATCATCCTCATTAGACAACATAATCTCTTTATTCCCTTGTCTGGTTGGCCTTCGTGTATTGTTAGCTCCACTCCTATTGGGCTTCTAGTTGCCCCTTCCTTCACCTTTGCATTTGAGACCCAATGCCTAAGCTGAACATAATGATATTGTTCCCGCTTCGGTATGTTGAACCTGGCCTTATAGTCTTCAAACGTCAGGGGTGATCCATCTGTGTAGAGGTCTTTTAGAACCACATTACTTTCCCTGCCCCCCCCCCCAGTGTGTCCAGAAGTTAGCCTGCATTCCTGGGGTAAAATCAGTGTTATAAGCGATCTGAGTGAGTGGACCCCCCTCCCACTTTGATCTTCTTATTTCTCAATACCTTGTCCCAATACCACATGGTAGTTTTAGTTGATTCTAGTGGCATACCTCCTTTCTCCCTATTTCGTGTGGCGAGGAAGCCAAGGTTCCCCAGGGGTGTCTTGGTCGCTGTTCTTTCTAGTGTTACCCATTGGTTTCGATCTTCTCCAGATGTCCATTGTAGCATTGGGGCTACTTGTGCTGCCCATAAGTACCTACAAAATTCTGTGACCCCCAGTCCCTCCAAGGCTTGTGGTCTGAATAGTATTTTTTGGGGGATTCTCGGTTTCTTCCCTCCCCAGATAAAGGTCATCACCTCTTTCTGCAAGCTTTGGATAGCTGGGCCCGGGATTCTTATTGGGAGGGCGCCCACCACATATAGAAATTTAGGGAGTAGGGTCATTTTAACTGCTATAATGCGTGCCAGCCAGGACAGTTCCTGCAATTCCCATTGTTTTAGATCCCTTGCTGGTGTTTTTATGTGATCCGGAATATTAGCCCCGTAGTCTGTCATATCTGGGAGTTATTTGTACCCCAAGGTATTTTACTGTCTTGCGTCCCCACTTCAGGGGGTATTGATGCTCCCATTCTGGGATTCGTTCTGCCTTTTCGGTAATATTAAGGGCTTTGGATTTGGGGTAATTAATATGGAAGCCTGAGACCTTCGCGAATTCTTCCAATAATTGTATGGCCACTGGTAGGGAGTTTGCAGTGTCCCTTAAAAACAGGAGAATATCATCCGCATAGAGTGCTATTTTTTTAGGTCCTGCAGTGCCCACTTCAACCCCTTGGATCCCCAGATGTTACGAACCCTACATGCAAATGGATCCATAGCCATGGCAAAGATGAGAGGTGACAATGGGCACCCCTGTCTTGTGCCTTTCTGAATGGGGATGTCCCCTGTAAGTTTCCCATTGACTATTAACCTTGTGGATGGGTATGTAAAGTTGGCCATTACCATGCGGGTGAAGACTGGCCCACATCCAAATCTTTCAAGGGTTAGCTGTAGAAAACCCCAGTGTGGGCTCTCAAAGGCTCTGGAAGCGTCCAGCGCCGCCACTGAAAAGTTTTGACCCATCCTCCGTTCCCAGTCTATCGTGTCTATGGCTCTTCTAATACCATCATATGTGTGCCACTCCTTCACAAAGCCTGCCTAATCTGAATGGATTATCCCCAGAAGCACCACTGCCAATCCCTTAGCCAGCACCATGGAATAAATCTTTGCATCCCCATTTAATAAGGAGATCGGGCGGTAACTTGCACAATCTGTTGGGTCCCTATCTGGTTTCAACAGTAATATCGTAGTTGCTGGGCACATGTCCCGGGAAACTCGCCCCTTTTCCCTAAAGAGGTTAAATAGGTGCGCTAGGGGGCCTGTTAAGATGGTCCTGAATGTTTTATAATATGCGTTGCTTAACCCATCTGGGCCTGGGGTTTTGTGTCCTTTTAGTGCTCCTATCGCCTCACCCACTTCTTTTATGGGAGCCTCCGGCTGTTGCCTATCTGCCTCATTAATTTGCAGTAATTACATCTGGTTTAAAAAAGCAACCTTTGCCTCCCCCTCTAAATTTTCTTTTTTCATATTGTCGGTGTAGTATGAGAACATCGCCTCTTCTATTTCCTTTTCCCACCTCACTACATCTCCATTCCCATTACGAAGTTGGGTTATACGGTTCCGGAGTTTCTGGTGTCTCAGTTTAGCAGCAAGGAGTCGGTTGGCTTTACCCCTGTGTATATAGTAAAACGGTTTTGTTTGTACCAGAAGGCGTGCTGCGTCATCTGTTAGGTGGGTTTCTAAGATCACCCTGGCCTTTTTTAGTGCCCACCATGCCTTTTGTGAGCCCGTCTTTGTATTCCACCTCCGCTTTGTGTATGTTGGCCTCCATGTTACGTCTCACCCTCTCCCGATTCTTAATGTAATCGGATGTTTGCGCGATAAACTCCCCCCGTACTACCGCTGGCATCCCAAATAGTTGACCAGTCAACCCCGTGTGTTAGATTTTCCCAGAAGTAGTTTTGTAAGGTTTGCTCTATGCCTATCTGAACCGTTAGGTCTTTGAATATTACCTCATTTAGGCACCAAGGTTTGTGAGATTGCTGTTGCAGGCGCTTTGGTTCTAATTTTGGAAGTACCGGGGCGTGGTCTGAGGCATTGCACTCCAATTTCCAAGCCCGTAACCTGTGGGACCATTTTTTCTGAGATAAGTACCATATTGATACGGGAATACCCCCTGTGTACTGCTGAGTAGTGAGTATATGTTCTATCTATCGCCCCCAATTAGGATTTTCCCTATTCCCCATTGTGCAATTTTGGGTAAAGGCTCAATAGGAAGTGGTCCTGTTTCGCATTAGGGGCATAAATTGAAATCAATGTGACCAGTTGGCCCATCAGTTTCCCCCCCAGCATCAGATAACACCTTCTGGGTCTTTAACAAAAAGTTTCTCAAAGTTGATACCTTTTGCTAATAGGATGCCGACTCCCCGCTTTTCAGTCCCACTAGAGGCCAGATACTGTGTAGGGAAGGCTCTATATCTCAGCCTGTCACGATGCCTGCCCCCAGACATCAGGAGCAGACCCTTCTGCCCAGAGTACAGGCACCCAAGAGAACTCAGGGAGACTAAAGGCATCGCCTACGGGCTTTATGGACTCAGTCCTGGCGCCCTTGGCGCCAGGCTCATATTGCCTTTTTAAAACCGAGCAGGTCATCCTGCAGAGAAATCATGTATTGGCCACCGTGAGGTCTTGAAGGGATTACTTTCTTCCAGGGACTATTTTTTCTTGGGTGGGTTACTGGAACTATTTTACCTAGCAACTACTTTATGGTGGCTATTTAAACAACGCCCGGAGAGCAGCACACGTTTCGCATTATTCTGCATCTCTGCAGCGTAACGCTCACCGTGCCTGCAGCCCAGCATCCAGTCTACAGCTACATCTGTCTTGTTCTCCGAGAACCAAAACTGTAAAAGAGAAGAGGAAGAGCAGATTAGAACAGGAGCCACACCATTAGTCGTCGCTTTCATCTGGGAGTCGCCGCACCTGTGAGGAAAAGAAAAACATCTGTTACCGCGCCGCGGCATACTCACCAGTGCCCGTTTCATCCACATGATCCCGTGAGGCACTCTGTTGAAATCGCTGCTCGGAGCATCTGCATCTGCAAAAGAAAGACAACAGGTGAGCTGCGCTCTGCAAAAGACATTCAAATTCATACCGCAAGATACTTACTTGGTACATTACCGCTCGAGGTGTCGCTAGTCATCATCCTACGTCCATCATTCCGTAGAAGCGCTGCACCTGCAAAATATAGAGAGGACAATTGGTTCATCTCATAATGAACTATTTCGCTTACTAAGATTAGCACTTGGTGCAAAACTGACTCTTACCTTGGCGCTACCTCAATTCTTCGGAAACGGAACATTCATCTTGGGCCATTCTGCAAGGGGAGAAATATATAAAAGGAGCAAGAGTGAACTATAAGACAATTGAACTCTAAAACTTTGCATTATACTTTGGATTGGCATAAAACCTACCTCAGAGTCATCGTTGTATGAAAACTCTGCCATAGGTTTACGGATCAGTGAAGTTAAATGGTTTCTACACAACCCTGCACGCCGACGCAGGATGGAGAGCCCATCCTTCCTAACAATAAGGTGAGACATGATAAGGGGAACAAAAGGTGGTTTCGGAAAAGTCAAAGTTAACCTCTTTTACCATGGTCGGCTAATTACCATTTTACTACTTTAGGAAAATCCTCCTATGTGCCAGACAGACGAAACTGAGTGGGCAAGTGCAGTCGCTCATCAATACACTACGAGTCACATTGGTGGAGACCGCGGCGGTCCAGGTGCGTTCGGCACCCCTGTGGAACCCAGGTGAGCGTAACAGAACGCAAAGCCTTACCACAAATTTCCACCCGGGCGTCATGGGAACCTCAGAGACTGACCAATTAGCCAAGCTCCTGGGGGAGCTCAGGGGTGAAGTGCATTCTGCCCGCCAAGAAACCAATGCTCTCAGAAGAGAACGGATTGTGGCGAAGGAACGTACAGATGATCTCGCCAGGCAATTACTTCAAGCTCAAGCTGGGCACGCACTATTACCTGGAATGGGGGGAGCTTCAGCCCAAACTCAATCAAGCAATCCAGTACAAGTGGTATTACCAGGGGCTGTCCTTTTAGCACCACCAGAACGCTTTGCAGGAGACCCTAAAAGGTTTGCAGTGTTTATGAACCAGTGCCTCCTGCACTTCTTATGTAGACCTGGAGCCTTTCCGAATGATCAATCGAAGGTGGCCTTCGTACTGTCATATCTCAGCGGCAGTGCAGCCGATTGGTCTATTCCACTAGTCAACCAGGATGACCCCCTCCTTCGGGATTTCCAGGGCTTTCAACAAAACATGGAGAAGTTATTCGCCCAACATTCTCAAGGCCAAGCATTAGATAACGAACTTTTGTCCTTACGTCAGGGTAACCAGGATCTGTTAACCTACATCGCAACTTTCAATAGGTTGGTGGTAGAAACCAGATGGCCTGAAGACAAGCGAACCACGTTATTCCATCGTGGGTTACGAGGCGAGCTAAAAGACGTTTTAGCACAGGTAGTGAACCCACCTCAAAAATGTGCGGAATACATAGACTTGGTGGTCCAGCTAGATCACAGACTTCAGAATCGAAAGGCTGATCGGGCTAGATTCGAGAATCGAGTACTGGTAAGACCCAAGGACAACACCCCCAAAGGAACGGACGTATCTGAACCCATGCAAATTGGGGGGGTAGAGGACCCTTATCCAAAACCAAAAGAGACAAGAGGCGACATCTGCAATTGTGCTTATATTGTGGAACCTCAGGGCATTTTTTACGGGATTGTCCGGTGAAACCACCTAAGAAGGCAGTAGGAGCCGCCGACAAGATCAATACTGAATCAGAGCCGGAAAACGACCCCTCCCGACAAGCGTAGATGTCCGCTTGCCGAGCGAGAAGATGGACACTCAGACCTCACACCTAACCATACCAATGATCCTTATAGATCACCAACAGCCATCTCGTATGCATGCAGTTAGAGCATACATTGATAGCGGAGCCATAGGTAACTATATGGATCAAGAATTGGCTACAAGGATGAATCTATCTCTTTGTGAAAAACCACAACTGATGTAATCACCACCGTCGATGGGACCGAAACAGCTTCTGGCCCAGTGACTCATTCAACGATGGAGATGACGCTGTTGGGGCAAGATGGGCATCGAGAGAACATTGTGTTTGATTTAATCAAGGCCCCAAAGTTCCAAATAATTCTGGGAATGCCATGATTAGAAACGCATAATCCTTGTATAAACTGGCGTGAAAAAAGAGTGACCTTTTCGGAGTGTGTGAACACTTGTTATCCAGAACAACCCCCGACCAAGAAGCTAGCCACGGTCACAAACTCGACAACTCTGTTACCCCATGAATACCAGGATTTTCAGGATGTATTTCAGAAAGATCAAGCCAACACTCTACCACCCCACAGATCATATGATTGCCAAATTGACCTCATACCTGGCGCACAAATTCCATGCAGTAGGATCTACGCCCTCACTGAACCTGAGAATCTTCATTTACGGCAATACTTGGATCAATACCTGGCTAATGGATTCATTCGCCCGTCAAAGTCTCCGGCGGCATCGCCTTTGTTCTTCGTCCCAAAAAAGGAAGGGGATCTAAGAACATGTATTGACTATCGTGCATCAAATCAAGTAACTGTAAAAAAACGGTACCCGTTGTCCTTAATTCCAGAATTATTGGACCAAGTAAAAGATGCTCGTATCTACACTAAGCTGGACCTCCGAGGGGTGTATCATCTGGTACGTGTGAAAAAACGTGACGAGTGGAAGACCGCCTTCCATACCAAATACGGATTATTCGAATACCAGGTGATGCCCTTCGGGCTTTGCAACGCCCCGGCAGGGTTCCAGTATTTTATGAACGATGTCTTTCACGAACGCATTGATGTCTGTGTCGTCGCATATATTGACGATATCCTGGTATACTCCTCTTCTGAACTAGACCATGTGAAACATGTTCGTGCAGTATTAGGAAAACTACGCCAGCATAAATTATACGCAAAATTAGAAAAGTGCTTTTTTCAAACTTCTGAGGTCGAATTTCTTGGGTTTGTCCTAACCCCGAATGGAGTTCGAATGGATTCACGGAAGGTAGATGCGATCCTCAAGTGGCCCTCACCTACATCAATAAAAGGGGTACAGAGTATGCTTCGATTTGCAAATTTCTACTGCAGGTTCATTCCCGATTTTTCACATCTTGTGCACCCCATCACATCTTTATTGCGGAAGAATAAATGCTTCCAGTAGTCAGAAGAAGCAGAAAAAGCTTTCCAAGATCTAAAGCAGAAATTCACTTCAGCTCCTATTTTGAAGCACCCACGCCCGGAACTCCCGTACGTGGTAGAAACTGATGCATCCCGTTTGGCCATGGGGGCGGTTCTTTCCCAAAAAGATCCTGAAACAGGTCAACTTCATCCAGTGGCGTTTTGGTCACGAAAGTTTTCAGCACCTGAGCTAAACTATGCCGTTACCGACAAAGAACTTCTGGCCATCAAGTAGGCATTCAAAGCCTGGCGGCACTATCTTCTCAGAGCACGACACACCATCACAGTAATCACGGATCATAGGAACTTACAATATTTAAATACAGCCAAGGCTCAATCATCACGTCAACTTAGATGGGCTTTATTTTTTGTGGAATATGATTTTGTGATCACTTACCGACCTGGTTGTCGAAACGGCAAAGCGGATGCTCTATCTCGCATTGGAATGGGAGAAGCGTATACAAACCCAGAACCAGTACCCATCATTCCAGAGAGAAGAATTCTAGGAATAACTACTCTTAACTCTAAACGATGTCCATGAGAAAATTCAGCAGCTTTTCGATCCAGCAGCCTTATAAAAGATTGGTCAAACAAAGGCAAAGATTATTCGGTCATTGATCATCTACCATACTACCAAGGACTTCTTTATCTACCTAGCAAAGAACTGCAAGAACAAATTATCTCCAACTATCATGAGTCTTTGGTAGAAGGGCATCCTGGAATCACTAAAACCAAAGCCAAAATCAAGAGACATTTTTGGTGGCTGACTTGGCGAAAAGACATTAAGTTATTTGTATTATCTTGTGGCATTTGTGCCCAAAACAAGACCCAGAAGAGAAAACTAGCAGGGCTATTACAACCTTTGGACATTCCACCTACACCTTGGCATACCTTATCCCTTGACTTTATCACAGATCTTCACTCATGTAATGGGTACAACAATATTTTAGTACTAGTGGATCTCTTTTCCAAAATGGCCCACTTCATCCCATTAAAAGGCTTATCTTCAGCCCCGACCCTGGCCAAAGAGTTTCTTGAACACATCATACAAATACATGGATTTCCCTCCGTGCTAGTTTCAGATTGGGGCAGTCAGTTTATTTCCCAATTTTGGAAAAAAGCGGTCAATTGGCCCAAATTGATGTAAGACTTTCAACCAACCACCATCCACAAACCGATGGTCAAACTGAGAGGACCAACCAAACGTTAGAGCAATACCTACGGTGCATGTTACACCAAACTGAAAGCAACTGGAAGGATATTTTATGGATAATCGAGTATGCCTACAACAATTCGTTGCACTCTGGGACAGGACAAAGTCCATTTTACACCATATATGGATGGCATCCTCGAACCTCTGAACTTGACCCACCTCAACACTTGAAGATGCCCGCCGTAAGTAACTTACACGCCACTATAGCACAGGCCTTCAAAAAGGCAACTGAACATTTAAAACAAGCAAAAGAAAGGTACAAGAAAACCGCTGATCAACATCGGAGCGAGGCTCCAAAATACCAGATTGGAGACCAAGTTTGGCTAGCTTCAAGACATATACCATTAAAGGGGACTCACACATTTAACCCCAGATATTTGGGACCTTACGCCATTAAGGCCATTATCAACCCAGTGGCTGTGAAATTGGAGTTACCGTTGAGTATGCGAGTCCATCCGGTTTTTCATGTTTCACTTTTAAAATGTCATGCCTGCTGGACATACCTCTGGACCAGGAACGACTTCTCCATACAAAATGAGTTACGCCCATAGAACCACTAGACCATTCTACTCAAAATGGAGGTTGTTCGATGCATTGCCCGGAAAACGACGTCTGCATTTTTCACGTCGTTAAAATTCACGTGATTTAGGTCTGTCACGTGTTTCACGGCAGTGCGTACATAAGCAGCGTGAAAACTCTGATCGCTGCTTCTGATTAAATCAATTTTGGCGTTTTGGTAGCTGAACTCCGGACCTGCGTGTTTGCATTCCCTTCAGAAACTTCTTTGGCCTATTTTTGAGCGTGTTTCCTACACACGCTAATTCCGGAGCTGTGTGAATCCTGTTCGCGTGCCAAGTTTCCACGCGGACGCTGTCTGCAAGCGCGGCTGTTCTGAGCTGCGTGAATCCTGTTCGCGTGCCAAGTCTCCACGCGGACGTTTTCTGCGCACGCGGCTGTTCTGAACTGCGTGAATCCTGTTCGCGTGCCAAGTCTCCACGCGGCCGCTGTCTGCAAGCGCGGCTGTCCTGAGAGGCGTGAATCCTGTTCGCGTGCCAAATCTTCACGCGGACGCTGTCTGCAAGCGCGGCTGTCCTGAGCTGCGTGAATCCTGTTCACGTGCCAAATCTACACACGGATACTGTCTGCAAGCGTGGCTGTCTTGAGCTGCGTGAATCCTGTTCGCGTGTCAAATCTCCACGCGGACGCTGTCTGCAAGCACCGCTGTCCTGAGCTGCGTGTATCCTACTCTGGTCACCAATGAGCTACTCCATTGGTGACCAGTGGTAACGCCATTCTTCAGGATTTTGCTGATTTCCAAAACCTACTTAAACAAACTTTTGAACGCCCAAATTGTCCTTTACCGCCTGTGAAGATTTGCTGGATGTGAAACAAGGCTCTCTGGACATATTGTCATATATCTCCTCTTTCAAGACATTGGCAGCCGGAGCAGGATGGCCCGAAACAGCACAATACGCCATTTTTAGGAGGGGATTGAAGGAGGAGATCAAAGATGAACTGGCCAGATCCCCTCGTTCACCCACCTTTTTGGATCTGCTTGATGCTGCTCTTCACAGAGTATCGTCTCCAAGAGAGGAGGACAGAGCGCCTCAAACACAGACGAACAAGTTACTTTCTTACCTGGTAACGTTCTTTCGATGGGATGGTCCGACGACATATTCCATATCTATGACAAGTAAGCAGCACAGCTGTGGTGATTACCTGTCATAGATATGGAATACGTCGGAGGACCCAATCCCCTCAAAGCTCTGGTTATACACCGGACCCCTTATCACAATCTTCGCCTGGTCGCTCCGCTGCTATTCCTTCAGATGAACCAATGCAGATCGGCGTCACCAGAGCACCTCTATCCGCTGCTGAAAGACGTCGAAGACGAGAAAAGGGATTATGTGTATACTGCGGTTCAGACCAACACCTTCTTTAGGACTGCACCGAACTGCCAGCCAAAAGGTCGGGAAACGGACACCCTCGGCGCCAGTAGCGACCAACGACCGGGGGTCTCCATGCCTTTCTCATCGTCCCTATGTCTCCCTTTCTGTTTCCTCTTCCGAGCCCAAAGATGATTCCAGACTCATGGTGAGTCCAGTACATCTCGACCTCGACGGCAGACAGTTGAAGACCCTAGCTCTACTGGATTGCGGAGCGGCGGGTAACTTTGTTGATACCCTGTGGGCAGACAAGGTGGGTCTCTGCCGGATAGCCCAGAAATAGGACCAGAAGGTTGAAGGAGTGGATGGGTCGCCATTGTCTTCTGGTCCCATTACCCATACCACAGAGGAACTCTCTTTGATGATAAATCAACACACAGAAGTCCTTACTTTCGACATCATCAGGGCCGCCCGTTTCCCTATCATTTTGGGCATCACATGGCTTCGCAGACATAATCCATGCATAGACTGGACCGAGAATCAACTGAGCTTCAGTTCTCTGTATTGTGCAACCAATTGCTTCCCGCTGGAAGGTCGGGGAGATCTGCAGCCGGTAAGAATTTTTTCAAACAACCACGTTGGAGTTCATGCACTACCTAGCTTCTGTTTGGGTTTTTCTGAGGTGTTTCGAGAATGCCTTCATGCCAAATTGCCACCTCATCGGCCAGAGGACTGTACCATCGACCTGGAATCCAATGCCCTGGTTATGTTCGGAAGGATGTTCTCCCTCACGCAGACAGAAGCAGGTCCTTCGGAAGTATTTAGATGCCAATCTGGAGAATGGGCTCATTCAACCTTCAAAGTCACCCGCAGGAGCTCCTCTATTTTTCATCAAGAAGAGAGGCACCACCGAGCTTAGACCCTGCATAGATTACAGAGGTTTAAACAGAGTTACTGTGCGGGATCGGTATCCGATGCCTTTGATCACGGACATAATTGAGGCTATACAAGGAGCCAGGGTATTTACTAAACTCGATCTTCGGAATGCATACCATCTACTTCGGATTGCCAAGGGAGACGAGTGGAAAATTGCATTTCGCACCCCTTTTGGCTTATATGAGTACAAGGTAATGTCGTTCGGACTGGTAAATGCACCAGCTGTATTCCAGAGATTTATGGACAGAATGTTTTCAGGCATACTTTCTATGTCAGTCATCATTTAGCTTGACGATATATTCCTTTTTTCTCTGAACATGAATGAACACATTGAACAGATTAAGCAGGTGTTGGACCGCCTTCAAAAGAACAATTTACTGGTCAAGGCCGAAAAATGCAAATTCGCCGTACCTTCTGTGCAATACCTGGGATATGTTCTTTCAGAAGAAAGGATCGCCATGGACCAAGACAAGGTCCACGCCATTCTCAACTGGCCGGCTCCTACCTCTGTCCGGGAGGTACAGAGGTTCCTGGGGCTCTCAAATTATTACAGGAGGTTCATCCCGAATTTTTCGGAAGTAGTGTTCCCCATCACTCGACTGCTCAAGAAAGAAGCCTTTCCGTTTTTATGGTCCGCAGAGGCGGAGAAGAGCTTCTGTCATCTAAACAGCCTTTTCTGCTCAGCCCCGATTCTGCAGCATCCGGATCAGACGCTACCATTTATCATGGAAATGGACGCAACAGCCATCGCCATCGAGGCCGTGTTGCTTCAGACCATTCAGGGAATGGAACATCCAGTTGCCTAGCTGTCTAAAACACTTTCTCCCAGACAACTTAACTATTCAGTTCTTGAAAAAGAGTTGCTTGCCATGAAATTGGCCTGTGAGGAATGGCGGAACCTCCTCATGGGTGCCCGACATCAATTCCTGATCTGTACGGATCACAAGAACCTAAAGGCCTTACAGGAGATGGAATGTTCAAACTCCAGACAGGCAAGGTGGGCCTACCTTTTTTCACAGTACGATTTCCGGATCACATATATCCCTGGGTCACTCAATCGGCTGGCTGACGCCTTGTCCCGTAAGGACTCTCACAAAGAAAAAGCATCGATCAAAGCTGAGCCCTTGTTCCACAGAAATCAGATCCTGGCTATTGTAGGTTCCTTTCTTCAAGAAGTAAAAACTGCTGTTGTGCAGGAATTACCACAACTCTCCTTTCATCCTAACTCTCCCTATCAAGTAAAAGACGGCTGAGTTTTCTATAAGAAGAAGTGGTATATTCTAGAAGGTCCGCTACGCAGAAGGATCCTAGATTGGTGTCATGATTCACGTATGGCGGGTCACAGAGGCGGAGGCAATACCCTAGAACTCATCGCGAGGTCTTTTCTCTGGCCAAATATGAGAGAGTGTTTGAGTATGTGAGGACTTGTCCGATTTGTGCCAGAGCCAAGAATGCGTCGGGCAAACCCCTAGGATTGCTCATTCAGGTGGAGATGGCGACTCGCCCGTGGGGGCTCATCCCCACGGACTTCATAGTGGACCTTCCTGAATCGGAATCATGTACTTGCATCATGGTGACAGTGGACACTTTTTCCAAGTTGGCTCATTTCTCCCCTCTTGCAGGACTCCCTACAGCAACTAAGATGGCGGAGATCTTTGCCCGAGACATTTTCAAACTTCATGGTCTACCCAACAAGATAATCTCAGATCGAGGAAGTCAGTACATCTCCAAATTCTGGACAGCCTTGTGCTAGATTGGGGGTTGAAAGAACCCTTTCTTCAGGTTTCCACCCGCAATCAAATGGTCAGACTGAACGACTTAACGCTACTCTTGAACAATACTTAATGTGTTTCATCGCTCGACATCAAGACAACTGGGTCTCTTTACTCCCTACCGCAGAGTTCTCTTATAATAACTCCAAGCACTCCGCCACCAGTATTTCGCCATTTTACTGTACCTACGGGGTTCACCCGCGATTTCCATTACCAGAGGTACCCAGTTTTTCCAACTCTCCAGCCGCAGAGGAAGTTTTGAGAAGTATTCAAGAGGCTCAGACCACCACACTGCAAAGCTTGGAAGACAGCAGAAAACAGAACAAGAGTGGAGCAGACAGAAATCGCAAAGAATGCCCTGACTGGAAGCCTGGTGACAAGGTGTGGTTATCTACAAGGTTCCTACCCAGGTGGACACGGCCTTCTAAGCTATCTCCTTGTTTTCTGGGTCCTTTCCCCATTCTCTCGAAAGTCAATCCTGTGGCCTATCGCCTTCAGATCACCCCCTCTCTTAAATGCATTCACCCTGTTTTCCATTCCTCTCTTCTCAAACCTTACTATCCTGACTCCTATCACAGGACTCTCTCCCGCCATACTCCTGCATCTAACCTGGAAGAGTACAAAGTCTCTGCTATCAGGGATTCTAGGTTTTACCGAGGCCGGTAGGAATACCTCCTGTCGTGGAAGGGTTACCCAGAGTCGGAGTACTCTTGGGAACCGGCTTCCCAAGTACATGCCCCTCGGTTACTTGGCAAATTCCACCGCCTGCACCCGGGGAAGCCTGGGTGGGTGCGGCCCAGGGAGGGGCATACTGTCATCCGCCGCCACGGCAGTAGCCGACATTGGCGGATACTTCCGCGTTGGAGTTGGCAACGCAGAGGTAGAATGTTTTAGTCCCTTCTCTGTGTTATTGCTTGCGGCTACATTGACGTAGCGCAGCGCCGCTGGGAGTATTTAATCCTCCTCCCCCTGGCTGGACGTTGCGTTGCAACTCCCTCTTGGATGTTAACTGTTCTGGGTTTCCTCGCTCCCAACTTCTGCCTTCCCACTTCGGTTCGGTCAGAGGGTCCTTGTGCTCCTGTGTTCGTATTTCTTACGAAGCCCACCTTCTCCTTATTTTTCCCGACCGCTGCCCTGAGCGGTTCGCTTCAGTTTTCCACTCTCTTGGTGGCTTCGTTCCTTCGGACACCACTTCTTTCTCTTTCACTCTTTTATCTTCCTCCTCCCATTTTCCTTCTGTTTCCTCCGGGTCCGTGCACCCAACTTACCTTCTACCTCCTCCTGTTCGGGTCGCTATGGATTCAGAATCCACCTTTGAATCACCTCATCTCCACTTGCAAGGTGGTATCGACTTCCTACAGTACTGCGACTCCTTCGCATCCGCTCTGTTGAACTTTCTACTTGGCTACCTGCATCTTCAACATAGCCCTCCAGCCAGCGGTCAGCCTTGTCATCAGGATTGGAAAAGAGTATAGACTCCGCCAAGGGTTTTTTCCCAATTTGGGTTTTTCCCTTATTCTGGCTTGATTCCGGAAGGGAAGTCACGGGACAGCTGTTTTTTTCAGCGGTCACTGTGTCTTCCCTCCGTGACAAGCATGTTCATCTAAAAAAGGGGAGAGACTACCTTGCACGGCGACGCCTACAAGAGACCGACAACTCCAGCATCTCAGGTGAGGAGAGTGTGTTAATAGAGGAGGAAGGGACCAGAGTGCAAACTTCACCACAATAGGCCACCGTGAGGCCTTGAAGGGATTACTTTCTTCCAGGGACTATTTTTTCTTGCGTGTGGTACTGGAACTATTTTACCTAGGAACTACTTTATGGTGGCTATTTAAACCACGGCCGGAGAGCAGCACACGCTTCACGTTATTCTGCATCTCTGCAGTGTAACGCTCACCGTGCCTGCAGCACAGCATCCAGTCTACAGCTACATCCGTCTTGTTCTCTGAGAACCGAACCTGTAAAAGAGAAGAGGAAGAGCAGATTAGAACAGGAGCCACACCATTAGTCGTCGCTTTCATCTGGGAGTTGCCGCACCTGTGAGGAAAAGAAAAACATCTGTTACCGCGCTGCACTGTCAGCAGCAGCGCTGCGGCATACTCACCAATGCTCCTTTCATCCACACGATCCCGCGAGGCACTCTGTTGAAATCGCCGCTCGGAGCATCTGCATCTGCAAAAGAAAGAAAGACAACAGGTGAACTGCGCTCTGCAAAAGACATTCAAATTCATACCGCAAGATACTTACTTGGTACATTACTGCTCGAGGTGTCGCTAGTCATCATCCTACGCCTATCATTCCGGAGAAGCGCTGCACCTGCAAAATATAGAGAGGACAATTGGTTAACCTATAATGAACAATTTCGCCTACTAAGATTAGTGCTTGGTGCAAAACTGACTCTTACCTTGGCGCTACCTCAATCCTTCGGAAACGGAACATTCATCTTGGGCCATTCTGCAAGGGGAGAAATATATAAAAGGAGCAAGAGTGAACTATAAGACAATTGAACTCTAAAACTTTGCATTATACTTTGGATTGGCATAAAACTGACCTCGGAGTCATCGTTGTCTGAAAACTCTGCCATAAGTTTACAGATCAGTGAAGTTAACTTGTTTCTACGCACCCCTGCACGCCGACGCAGGAAGGAGAGCCCATCCTTCCTAACAATAAGGTGAGACATGATAAGGGGAACACAAGGTGGTTTCGGAAAAGACAAAGTTAACCTCTTTTACCATGGTCGGCTAATTACCATTTTACTTCTTTAGGAAAATCCTCCTACGTGCCAGACAGACAAAACTGAGTGGGCAAGTGCAGTCGCTCATCACTACACTACAAGTCACACTGGTGGAGACCGCGGTAGTCCAGCTTAGTTCGGCGCCCTTGTGGAACCCAGGTGAGCGTAACACAGCCTCTGTTCATCCTCTGGGAGTAAGTGTGTCTCTTGCAGCCATACCACCGAGGCGTGCATATCTCTCAACCTGGGCAATATAGATTTCCGCTTGACTGGGGAGTTAAGCCCCTGGACATTTAACGAAACAAATGTTAGCTCAATCATTTTTGTACTTTTAACCATTTGTCCCCCTCATTGCGTTCCAGCTCAAGAACATTTTTAGGTATTATGTTTTGTACTTTTTCACCCAAAAAAGAAAAAACATAACCCCCCCCCCAACTTTTGAATTAAAACTTCCCAATAACATTTTCAGCATAATGTATTCACAGAATGTCCCAGGGTTCCTTACTCACCCGGGAAATTTGGGATCTGGTCTTCCCTCCCCCCACACCCCCTTTTCCTTTGCCACATGACGGCTGGTATGATTGCTTCTTGTGCACCAATTTAATTTAGGATTATGTTCCAGATGTAAGTTTCCCCCTTTTCCCCCCTGTTGTCGACCTTATCTTCTTAATTTGAAGGGGTTGTTCCGAATTTCTAGATGCTTAGTGATTTTTCAGGTGGAGTCTCTGGGTTTAGGTTCCTTGTTACGCCCCCGTGGTCGTCCTGGCCTCCACTGGCCGCTTCCGGATTCACCTTCTATCTCCTCGCTCCGGGATAGAGATCCTTCCTTGTCAGTGAGATTGCCTCCTTCGTCTTCCTGTATAAGCTCGGCCATCTCCTCCTCTTTGGCCCTTCCATTCGAAGCGGAGGCAGGTTGGGTGTCCCCATCTATACCGCACTTCCCTGGTCCTTAACCAGTCTGTGACTACCCTCAGTCTTTTCCTCCTGGCAAGTGTAGCTTGGGTAAGGTCTTGAAACAGCTGAATTGGTGTGGAGCGGAATCTGATAGGCTCCTTCTTACGAGCGGCTCGCATGATGTCCTCTTTCAGTTGATACAGGTGTATCCGGGTTAGCACATCAGGGGTCAGATTCTTGTTAATTTGATACATGGAGTAGATTCTGTGCGTCCGGTCTAACATGATTTCTTTGTTCTCTTCTGTATTCAGGATGTGTCGAAACAGATCCACCACGTATTGTTGTAAGTCAGAGTCCATTATCGATTTCGGGATTCCAAGAATTTGAATGTTATTTCGCCTGGACCTATTTTCGGCATCTTCTTGTTTATTTTGCACTCCTTCCATTTGCTGTTCCAGCTCATGAACTAGGTCTTGAAACCACCTCTGTTTGCTAGGATGTTAGGATGTTGCGTTTGTGGCTCTGCTCTGTTACTACTGTTTCGACCTCATCGATCCTTTTTTCTACCGCCAAGATTTCCTTATTGAGATCAGAGATAGATTTGGCTAGGTTATTTGCATGTGCTTCTTAATCTCCTGTAGCATTTCCAACAGATCCGACTTTCGGATTGGCGGGTCTTCGAGGCTTCCTGCCCCCTCCGGAGGGGGAGTATGCACCTGGGCCAGCACCTGCATCTGATTTAGTCTCTGGGTATCTGCTGTCTGCAGCAGGGCTTTAATGTCACCAGAACCTTGGCCTTTGGTTTTCGTTGTTTGTTTGGACATCTTGGTCGATGTGCGATATTCTGGTTTGTCGCTTTAGATCAGGTTTGATGAATTAGAGTCGGAGTTGCTCCCCACTGCTGCCCCTCGGGAAGGTTTTCCACATCCACCACTTTGGGGTTTCTTTGTAGAGCCAAGTGTAGCTATTTATCTATCTACAATACGTTTGTGCTATGAGCTGCTGTTTGTTCTGCACTTCCGGGTTTAGCCTCAAGGGGGCCGCCCTTCTTTCACCTCTTTCTGGGTTTTGCGCCTCAATTTGTTGCATCATGGGAGAGCATGTGCTTTCCTTCTCTGTATGGCCACCGCCATTAGTTTTGGTTTATGCCTGGCTGTTTTATGTATCAGCCACCTATAAGCCCCATTACTGATAAGTGGAGAGGTGGAGCCATTCAGTAGGCACCCGAGCCCAGCACTTTGGCCATTGTTGCCGTCACTGATCCCCTGGTATTGCTTCGGAACGTTCTGGTGAGCCGTTAGGGGTTCATTCTTCTCTTCCTTTTACTGGCGTCATGGAGACCAGGATATAATTATTTCGTGCCACGTTGGCACCCGGCCGCTACCTCGCCACTCAGACAGCGTTTCTGAGTCTCCCTACGGGTGCAAGCTGTTTTGTTTCTCGCTAGTGCCCAGTCTTTTAACAAACACCCTATGTTCTGCTCGATGGGTGAAATTTGTGTTAGGGTCATGTGAAGCCCTCAAACGAATGTCGAGTGGCGTGGTTGTTATTGTCCTCAATCACTCTGCATTAGGTTTTGTTCCCCCCAGCACCATGCTTGCCCCTGGAGCTGCCCATCCAATCCAAGTAGAAATGCCGCCCAAAGGGTCCCAGGGATCAAAGGAGGTTTCATTCCTTTGTGTTTCAAGTGTCTATGGGCGCGTCAGCTGAAGCTGGCCGCTGCTGTACCAGGCATCCCATGCAGCATCCAGCCGCTCGGGCTGTTGTGTGCCCCTGCGGTGTTTGTTCCGCCTATCCCGCTCTTAGTCATGGGCGAACCTGCTGTTAGGCTCGCCCGTGGGCGGCGCCGCAGCCACAACAGCGACCCCACTGGGTCTCAGCACCCCCACAGCCTCCTCACCCCTTCCTGGGTCAGGAGCCCTCCATCGGGTATGTTGGAGTTCAAGCAGCGCTTGAACGGATCACAGAGGTGTGGGGTAGGCTGTCACAGCGCAGTTCCTCCGCCTTTTCCGCTCTCAGTCGCGGGCAGACCTGCTGTTAAGTTCGCCCGGGGGCAGCGCCGCAGCCACAACAGTGACCCCACTGGATCTCAGCACCCCACAGCCTCCTTACCCCTTTCCCAGGTCGGGAGCTCTCCTTTGGGTACGCTGGCGTTCGGGCAGCGCTTAAACGGATCACAGAGGTGGGGGGGGAATGTAGGCTGTCACAGCACGGCTACTCCGCCTTTCCCGCTCTCAGTCGTGGGCGGAACCGCTGTTAGGCTCCCCTGGCGGTGGCGCCGCAGCCACAACAGCAACCCCACTGGGTCTCAGCACCCCCACAGCCTCCTTACCCCTTCCTGGGTCGGGAGCTCTCCTTCGGGTATGTTGGCATTCGGGCAGTGCTTAAACGGATCACAGAGGTGTGGGGCGGAGGGGAGGATGTCACAGCACGGCACCTCCGTCTTCAGTGCTGCATCGATGTTATGTTCTCCGGGCCAAGCAGGTCCATAGCGAGTGTCTCTGGCGCTTGTTCAGAGTCCCATGGCTTTGTTCGCTTCACTGCAGGGCCCTTATTTCCGAGTTGCCGTCGGGTCGCAGGTCCCACAGGGAAGGTACTCGGTCCCGTCCGCCATTTTGACTGCGAGGGACCAATTTAAAAAAGTTTGTTTAACTCTGTCATGTGAGTTCGGATATTCACCCAAGTCTCCTCCTTTGTGCTCCAGAGCTTCCGACACCCGCTGAAGCGTTTCAATGGGTCGGGTGCATATTTTAGGAGGATTGGGGGGTTTAGGAAGGGGAAGATAGCACAGAGCTCACCAAGGTGGCATCCGACGGCGTCCTCGGCTGGCCATGCCCCCCAGCCTGGCCTTTTTTTTTTTTAAATAAGAAAGAGTCTATACACACTTCTCTGCAGCGCACAGGGGTTACTCGAGAATAGATATGGTCCTGATTTCATCAACTCTAATCCCACTAGTCACGGCAATCGAGATTGGGGTGCGGTACCTTTCAGATCATGCCCCGGTGCTTCTCCAGATTGACATGCCTAGACCCCAAGGTGGGTATTGTAGACAACGGAGGCTGAACAAACTGATCCTTAAAGATGGAGCTCAGATCCCATAGGGAGAAAGTATTCACTGACTACTTTAGGGAGAACTACAAGTAGTATGGGATGCGGTCAAAGCAGTAATTAGGGGGCAATTTATATCCCAAGCGGCTGCCTACCATAGGGAGAGAGACCTTAAATGTATAGAATTAGAAAGGGAAGTGAAAGAAGCAGAAGCCCAACACAAGGCAAGACAATCACTTAAAACATTGCAATCCCTACAAAAAATAAGAGCGCAACTAGAAGCTCATGTGGTAGATCGTTTGGCTCAGACATTGTTGCGCACAAAGCAGACTTATTATGTTAAAAGGGGCAAAGCCAACTGCTTCCTAGCAGCAAAACGAAGGCAACAAAAAAACACGTAACTATATTGTGCAGTTAAAAGATGACACTGGGCTGATGCACCGGGCAGAGGAAGACAAGTTGGCGGTAATGGAATTATTTCATACGGGTTTACTGGGAAAATAAGAAATAGACCCAACCTCCAAAGAGTATGTAGAGGGGACAGCGTTACCACAGATTTTGCAAGAAGTTAAGGAGGGCCTGGATGAGCCCATTATGGAGTAGGAGGTTGGTGATGCAATAATCTCTCTGCCAACCAACAAAGCACAAGGCCCTGATGGTTTTGGAAACTGATTTTATAAGGTCTTATAAGGACACACAGAAAGAGGATCTGGCGGTTTTGTAAAGACGCAAACTATGTAGAAAGTTTGAAGCAATTGTCGGTGAACTGTGAAAATCTGCTGGCCCCACAAAAGTGTTATGCAAATCTCCTTGTGGAAGCGCTACGGTATTGCATCCCGATCCAAGATAGCGGCTGCACGCTCTTGCCGCGTGGTGAGGTCAGCACGTTCTCCTTCTGACACACAACCGCCAAACTGGAAATAAGTGGCTGCACGGACTGGGTAACCATTGCGTTGCAATTGTCCTCATTGCTATACATTGTGTTGTTTTTCGTTCCCTCATTGCTCGCTCGCTCTCCCTCCGGCCTCCCATTCCCCGTCTGGTTCCCAATCCTTTCCTGTCTCCTTACCTGCCCCTCCACCCCGCCTACCTGTACTCTCCGTCCTTGGCTCTTGCTCCTGGGGGCTTTCCTGCTGCTCAGCCCGATTCAGCTGTTCTCTCCTCCCTTGGATCACAGAGGCATTTCCATCTACTACCACTCCTGTGAAGTTCTTCCTGCCAGACCCTCAGCATTCCTTGAAGGCTCCAACATCTCCTCTGGGTTTTTTCCCCTGAAGGGGTTTTTTCCCTGAGACCTGACTCTCTGGGTGGCCTCGGTGCCTACCTGAATTACATACTTGGGTTGCAAAGTGGCTACCTGGAAGCACAAGCCTTACCTCTTCACTTCTAAAGACACTAAACCTAAAGAGATAAGGACTGCCACTGACAGAAGGTTGTATCCACAGCATCTGTTTAAGGATTATATAAATTTAGCCCAGGACCGATTATGGGAAATGTGTTTTTTACAGGGGATCATGTCTCGGTTTCCTTGGCAACGGTGGAGTTTTTATTGTCATTGAAAATTTTGAGTATGAATTTTTGATTTATTCTTTTTAATCTTAACTGGTTTTATATTGTAATACTAAGTGTAAATCTATTTTTTATCAACCTTTAGATTGCGAATTGTAACTGTTTTGACTGAGTATTGAATAATGTATTTGTTGAAAGGTTGATTAATTCAACTATAACAAAAGAAAAGAAAAAAAAAGAAAATGATAAGGTCTTTAGGAGCCAGTTAATACAACCGTTGACTCGGCTTATCAACAGAATCAGAGAAGTTGGGGTAATCACGGAAGACATGGGAATATCCACCACCACTTTGATCCTAAAGCCATGCAAGGACCCGACTGATTGCTCAAGCTACGACCCATCTTGTTGCTCAGTGCCGATACTATAATATATGCTAAGGTATTGGCCGGGAGATTGGCAAAAGTCTTGCTGACAATAATTCATGGGGACTAGTCTGGGTTCATTCTTGGTAGGCACGCACAGGACAATGTAAGGCGTGACATCGATGTGATAGACTTCAGGACTACAATGGGACAGAAATTCTCCATAGCGTCCCTAGATGTGAGGTGGGATTTCGATAGTCTGGATTGGCGTTTATTCACATATTCATTAGACACAGTCGGATGCAGCCCGGAATGTGTACGAATAGTGCAGCCAACTTCCAAATTCCCTCTACAAAATGTATGATCAACGGATGGCGCACAACATGGGTATAGATTAGACGGGACATATGCTAGGGATGTCCGCTATCCCCCTTAATTTTTGCTATGGCTATGGAACCACTAACAGCCCTAGTAAAACAAGACCGAGAAATTCTGGGAATTGTTTGCAAAAAAGGGACGCATAAGATCACATTGTACGCAGATGATGTCCTACTATTTTTCAAACATTTTTCACGAGACGCAAGAAACAACTATTTTCAGACGGGATTTAACCCATTACTATTCAAACAAGTCCGCTATTATGCAAATATGACCAACGGTGAAGGATAAGGATATGCCCTGATTTGAAAAAGACATAGATAATACCGAAACACGTGTAATCAGAAAGGGCCAACAAGAAACGTAATTGGATCACAATAAGTGGCACTTTGAAAGTTATTCACATACAGCCATGACGCAGTAACAAAGTGTATTGAAAACAAGTATTTCCACATAGAAAAACAGAGTAGGGGGAACTCTTGGTCTCCGTTTTTTCACACACCAATGCGAAATTTCGAATTGCAATTGTAACTGGTTGCGGGGGTCGCACAGCGATATCACCGAAAAGTTCCTCAAGTCAATTCTTACATTGTCAAAAGCACTGTACAATAAATAAAGGTTTAAAAAAATAAAAATAAAAAAAATGTTTGCCTGTTGAACACTGGCGCAAATATTTTTACGAAAATTCTAGCAACTCGTCTGATGAAAATTCTGCCGAGCATAATACATGATGATCAAGCAGGGTTCATCATTAATTGGCACACACAAGACAACGTCAGAAGGGCAGTAGACGTCATAGATGCTGGGCGGCAAACACAACAGTCATTTGCAGTTGCAGCTCTGGACGCCACCCGGGCCTTTGACAGCATGGACTGGTGCCTTCTGAAACTGATTTTAGAACGCTTTGGCTGTGGCCCAGAATTTACTAAAATGGTGCTTGTCAATTACCAACACCCATCGACCAGTTTCAGGATCAATGGACAGAGTACAGAGTTTGTGAAGATCAGAAGGGGCACTCGACAGGGCTGCCCCCTCTCCTCTCTGATTTTTGCAATGACAATGGAGCCATGTGCAATGCAGTTCTTACAGGATGCTCGCATCAGAGGAGTTACAATTGGTCAGGAAACCCACAAAATCGCTCTGTACGCGGATGACATTATGTTTTTCATGGGAGACCCGAGCGATGGCCCAGCTGGAGGAATTCAGACAGGTCTCAGGGTTCTCGATAAACTTCTCCAAATCAAAAGCCATGAGCATAACTGAAAGGAGAGAAGAGACCAAGACATCGGAGAGGACATTCCCGATGAGCTGGGAGGAAAGAAAACTGGAATACTAATCCACCTTGCTAGAGAACCACACAAGCTATATCAGACAAACATAATCCCGCTATGGAAACAGTTACAGGAAGATATGCACAGGTGGGACTGTCAGGAGCTGTCCTGGTTTGTCCGCATCACAGCGCTCAAAATTACTATCCTCCCTCGTTTCCTTTACGTAATAAGTTCACTACCAGTGCCCATACCACCAGCTATGGTCTGAGAGTGGCAAAATGCGATAGTCGGAGTCGTGCGCAGAGTCAGTCTGCGTCAGTCCACTTGTTTTTTGGTTGCCAGAGGAGCTGCAGTGACAAACGTTTTTCCCCCAGAAGAAATTGGGGGTGACTTACTTCCTTGCGCTTCCTGTGCGCTGTTGCTTTAAGGCTGTGGGCTGAGCCTATTTAGAGCACAGTAACGCATGGAGGGCGCACGGAGTCATGCGCAGAGTCAGTCTGCGTCAGTCTGCGACTGGCCATTAGGCTGTTTGACGACCCTCTACCTACGCCGGCAATGACTGCTCAATCGAGCCATGGAGGCCCGGTTTTAAGGCGCAAAACAATTCAGCAGCGCCGTATGCAAAATCCCTGGACCGCCCCCAAGCCTCACTCCTCGCCCGTGACACAAAAGAAATCAAAGGTAAGCGGTTTGAGCAGTACGCTCTTGTCAAATGTCTCCCGCGAACCTCAAGTTTCATTGTTAACAGCCACGGGTGAATGCACAATCAATAATACTGCTGACATAACAACTGCATTCACCGAGGCAACTTTAACAGCACAAGCCGTAGTAAGGCTAACAGCCGATTCTACGGCTGTGAGCGGTACATCAGATAAGAATCGCTTGATGCCCAGTAATCATGACACATTGTCTGATCAACTAACTAATGAAATGCAAATTCTGGACGATGCAGAGGCGTTTTCGGCTGAACTTGTGTTGGCTGGACAAAGAGTCGACACGGTGGATGTCTTGACAAATCCAGCCCGAACACAGACCACTAACACTCCCGAGCCCTCTCCTTACAGGCGTCTATTAACTTTAAAAGACCTACCTTTGATCCCTCTATCTCCATCGAATTCCTCTCCACCATTAACCAAAACATTTACAGAGATGTCGCTTCTAACTGCCGAAACTGTTGATAAGTTCTTTTCTCCATTTGAATTCACGGATGCAGAGCTAATGGAAGCTTCTCAATGTGATGACGAAAATGAGCTTCTCCACAAACCTTCAAACTGCAGAGAGAGGATCGAGAACAAACCGGAATCCGACGATGACGCGTGTCGGTTGACCGGGATAGTTGATCCCCCACCCTTAACGTTGTCCAGCGGTGTAGAAATCCCGCTGCCCACAAACAAATCAGAAGAGAAGAATTCAACGTCTCAGACGATTGTGGATGCACAGTGGTCTTTAGGTCCCTCAATTGGTGACATGGACCACACAGCCCAGCAGCGAATTCTAAAAAAACACCATAATAACATAATAGAGAATGACACACCGCGACGGGCGACGCGGCCAGATGATATTCTCTATCTCTCGTCAAAAAAGAGAACAAGTCTGACAGCGCTGCCTCATGTAGGAAGGAACACGTGCGGTCCTGCAGACCCCTTGCTACACCCTATCAGCACGAAGCCGCATCTGTCTCAAAACAGAAAGGAACAAGCTAGTACTCCAAGAACCACAAATTCACGTGTGAAAACAGCACAATTATTAAAAGAAAACAACCTTGTTTCAATGGAAAACTTATCCACCTGCAGCGATTCACAGTCTGAGACTTTAAATAACGCACGTTCATGTCTGGAAGAAAATTTGGGGCCTAAATCTAAACCCAGTCTCTCCTCTGCTGCAGCTATGCAAATTTACAACAACGTCCTAGCGGCTTCTTCAACGGCTCTCCTTCCATTCCTAAAGATGTACGAAACTCTGCATGAGACCTTCAAAGACCAGACTGCGCTCATAATAAGTATAAATGAAAAGATGGAAAAATTTGAGGCAGTAAATGCGTCTTTACAGACATAACTAAATGAAGAAGCCGAACAAACAGTAAAATGGCAAGAGCGGTTGAGTGACCTAGCCGCGCATCACCACTGTCAAAATGACTCCTTAATGGAGGGGCTACTGGACGCAGTAAAATGGACGTGGCACTCAACGACCAGTGGAAAAGATCTGATAGCTGCCGTCCCATGCTGTTGTCCTTCGAGCCAACTGACTAATTCTGTCTCCGTGTCAGCAGCCGTCCATTTGAATAACGAGCCTCAAACAAAAATGAAGGAAACAAATAACAAAAATTGCAACCAGCAAACACACAATCAGTTGTGGTAGATAGTCTGGCAGCGTCAGCACCACAAATCAGATCAGTTGAAATTCAATCAAAACTTCCAGAAGCAGAGATCTCAGACGATTCCCAAAAACTGGATGTTGAGCACGCAAAGGGAATTACATCGCAGAGACCTCAAAATGAAACAGGAGTGGTAGCGATTCAAATTGTCTCTTTTGGCATCTTTTCAGGTCCTGCCAAATCAATACAGGTTACAAATGCTAAATCGTCTTTTCTAAAAGGGAATAAAAACGATAAAACAAGAGCGAAAACATGCATGAATGCACCCCTCTTGAAAAGGCAACGCTCAAACTGCGCAAAGAAATTTATAAGAAACTTGACAACTCCTCCATGCCTTAAAGAGTGCCACGAAAGTCAGACTGGAAACGTTGATAAAGAAAGGCGTCTCTACCAAGGAGTCAGAACGCTTACCACACTCATCTGCCAAGCGCCAACGAGAAGAGTCAACTGTGTCAGAAGAAACCTCCTCAAGCCCCTCAATTGATTTGTGTGACCTCTCTACATATTCAATAGAGGACGATGACATTTCAGCGACATCCAACAGCCCGGGCGACGAACGTTCTCTGACCCGGCAGGAGATCCAAGCCAAAGTCGCTGTTCAGAAGTCAACAGAACATCGTTCCAGGCTGCACGAACCCACAACATCCAAGGAAAAACAAAAAGAAAAATCGTCGTCAGGGGTCTCTAACGTTCAGTGTCCATCAACAATGAAAAAAAAGACAAGAAAATCAGAAGGAACTCCTGCATCAAAGTTTAATCCGAAACAAACTTCAGCTCACTTGCAGAAACATGCCCAGCTGAAGACTAATTCAAAAGATAGGTCAGCTGGGCTTTCAAAATCGAGCTGGTATAAATTGGAACTGGAAAATATCTTTGAGGAAAAAAATGAGGTAAACTTGAATCGAACCAACATAATGAAGCTGCTACATAATGTCCCAGCGTTACGAAACATAACTTCTGATGACATAGCGATTGTAGAGTATAAATCAGAACGCAGAACTGATTGGGTCATCTTACACATGAAATCAAGACATGTAGCGAAACCGCTGCTTGATGCCACAGAAGATTTGTTGTTCTTTGGCTTCAATCTAACGACGTGTGAAGACCAGTTGTCATCTCAAGTTGACATGTCAAAGGATCACCAAAATTCCATCCCCAACAAAAACAAGAGAAGATCTGTGGAATCAGCTTAGAGAGCAGCCATCGCTTTCATCCAATACAAACAACCAGAGCAGGAAAGTTTAGGACAACGTGGGGTCAAGATACTTGACCCAGTTGTTAACCTCATGGAACACACGAGGATTCACACACCTGTTTCAAACAGGATCAGCGGCGGTCATAAGTAGCCCAATAATTTGCCTGCAAGAAACATGGCTCTGTGATCTACCTACCTCTGACGGGTATTCCGCTTTTCTAAATGCTGCTGGAAAAAATCTATTTGGCCGCCCTTTTTCTGGATTACTTACGCTGATAAAAAACACATTTGAATGGGACGTGATAAACATCTCAAACCGCAATTTGTTCGTGTAAGCCTTAACCTTAGAATCCACACACGAAGTGGAACCTAAAAAGAAAAAAACACTTCCTGATAATAAATACATACTGGAACCCTGCAATCATCACTGAATCGGTGTATCTAACATCAATCACCGCACAAATTGATGCCAGCTTTGAGCAGTTTGACGACCCATTTGTTCTGATATGTGGCGACCTGAATTACTCATGGTTCAATCAAGAAAAAATGCGAAACACATCGAATCTGCTTAAAATCCCAACTGAATCAGCAGATCGAGGTCTCAAATGGGTTTATGTATTAAGTCTACGCCATTGTGCGATGTTGAATGGCTGCACTAAAGGTGACATCCCTGCAGCTGATACCTGGCACAGAGGTAACCTAAGAAAAACCTTAGACTATATATGGGTGTCTGAAAGTCTACACTGTCACATCTCAAAGTTGACTGCAATAAAATCATCAAAGAGCGATCACGACGCCTCGACGGTTTCCTGGGTGTGGGATAACAAAATCAGCCAGTCAAGTTATAAAATACCTTTAACTATAAACAGCGCTCAAAATCAACTAAAGATAAATAGCCATCAGATTGACATGCTGACAGCAGACTTTATTAGTGAAAACAAGTTGGGTGGCGAGAGTAATTACGTGCCCCTGTTGTTGCAATTTTCTTCATGTTCCAATAGGTATAACATGAAAGTGACCAAAAATAAACATCCTTTTAGCGCGGAACTATCTGAAGCTAAGCAGACGCTAAAAAAGGACATTCGGTGGCTAAAGAAATCAGCTGATGTAAACTCAGGCATTCTGATTGTGAAGAGACGGCTACACTACCGAAACTGGTTAAAATCATTTAATTGCATCCGAGAACAAGAACAAGCAGAACTAATGTTACGTCTAATAACTCAAAAAGACAGTAGAAATATTTGGCAAATAATCAACACCGGTCAATTAAAGCAAGTGTTTGCTTTATCAAATGGTGTGACGGCAGCAAGATGGGTGAAACATTACACGTCTGTTTTCACAAGCCAGGATGTTGATGACACCGATAAATCACTGCTGAAAAGCTGCAAATGGGACATTATCGAAACTGAAGAAGACATTGAAAATGCCATCCGAAACCTAAAGAACTCAAGGGCTGCGGGCCCAGATGGCATATCAAACTCAATGCTAAAGGCAAACAGAGAAACCTGGATGCATTTCATCAAAGCTCTATTTGATCAACTAGCGGTGACTCTAACACTTCCGGCTTCGCGGACAACAGCAGTGATAGTACCAGTGTTTAAAAAAGGAAACCGTGAAGAGCCGGGGAATTATCGTCCTATTGCGTTGCTCGATACAATGGGCAAAATATTTGCCACCTTTTTGCAAAGAAAGCTTGCAAGATGGGCCGAAGGGGCAAAATTAGTCAATGATAGGCAAACTGGCTTCACAAAAGGAGTGGGAGTGGAACTAAATCTGCTGCTCCTAAACCTGGCAAAGTTAGACGCCTTGAAACGCAAGAAAAGGCAGTTTCTTGCGTTTATTGACCTAAAACAGGCCTTTGATACTGTCAACCGACAACTGCTATGGAAAAAACTTAATGTCTGGGGCTGTCCTCTTCAACTATTGATGCCACTGATGGCACTCTATTTGAACACCACCATTCGCGCGCGCTTGAACGCGGAAGGAGATCTAACAGACGAAATAGAAACAACAAAAGGTGTGAAACAGGGTTGCCGGTTAGCAGCTTTGCTATTCATATCAGATCTTCCAGCAGCCTTGTTACAAACAAGGTCATTTCCACCGAAAGTGAATGGCAAAGAGCTAAGCTGGGTAATTTACGCGGATGACATTGTCCTACTTGATTCCACCGAAATTGATCTCCAAAGACTGTTGACAGCTTTACAAGACTACCTAACAAAAAACCACCTGGCAATAAACGTCAAGAAATCTAAAGTCATTCGCTTCGGACAAAAGACGCAAGCAAAGAAGACAGCGTTTAACTGGAAAGTGAACAATGAAGCTCTAATGAAAACTGAAGCTATCCGTTACCTTGGAGTCCTGTTTAACACCTCAATAGGAGAGTGGAGTTGGACTCACGATGTCTTATCCCGTATGAAGATCTTTACTCAACAAGGAGCGAAATTACATGCAAATTATGGCAAATTCACTTTGCAACCAATAATAACCTTCTATTTGGAAAAAGTATCTCGAGCAGTCTGCTTCGGAAGTGAGGGTGGGTGTAACATAAACGCAGACTTTGGACCCAAATAGAGGGTTTTTTTTTGCGAAAAGTCCTTAAACTACCATGGAATCTACCAATGGTAGCACTTAGACATGAACTGGGTCTAGAATCGCTACACAATCCAGTGGCATGGAAGTCAATAACAGCTCTTCGAAAAATGCGTCTATCACCAGTAGAAAAAGCCTATCAGATCTTGAATGTAAAAAGCAACGATCCGTCAGCTTTCCTATTAAATCAATGGGAACAAAAATTGATGGCAATTCTACTTGACGCCAACATCAACATGCCTCTGTTATTGTTAATTCCGCAGGTAGCGAAAGAAAAGTTCCACCAATGGAACTGGATAACAAACATGGACAAACGGAGCACCCTAACTTCGTCAATAGACCTCGGAATGTCAATGAACAGGCTAGGAGAATTACCGACATATATTTCGAAATTTCCATCTCGTCACCACAGAAATCAGTTTATGAGACTGCGGCTAAACCTCTATAAAACACGTCAGGTCTTGACGCGAAGAAAAGACACGATGATAAAAAGCAACATCTGCCGGTTTTGTTCAAAAGACGTGGAAACGATTAAACATCTAATAATAGAGTGCCCAGAAATCGCTACCCAACGTTCCTTGCATCTGGCATGATTTGCGCCAAAAAACGGAAACATGACAGACTGGTGGAGCTACCTAATCTCAGGGATAAACACTCAACTAACCTGTGCAACTATCAATTTTATGGATTTGATTTTACCAAACACTGACATAAAGTGAGCCAATTAGTTGTTGGGTTTAGTTTATTCCAGTTTAGTTTATTCCAGTTTGTGTTCGTTGTTCGTTTTTCGTTTCGTTTTTCATCATTTTTTCAAATTGGAATGCATAATGTAATTCACGGTGGGATTGACAAAAAAGTTTGTTTTTTATTTGCAAAACTAATGTCAATGAAACATTTTTTTTAAAAATGCGATATTCAAATTCATATGGCATAGTAAGAAACGCAGGATCCAGAAACAAATCCTAATGCGCTCCCCCCCTCCTGGGCGGCCTAGGAGTTCCAGAAATGAACAGATACATTTTGGCAGCACAACTAGCACAAATGCTGAGATGGGCAAAACCAGAGAACCATAAAGGATGCTGTAGAATCGAACAAACAGCCTCAACGGCTCCCCTAATAGCCCTGCTGAGCCTGAGAAAAGAAAACCACGAGAGTAGAGGTGCGCTACTGGAAATGATGAAATGGTCACTGCAAAGCTGGGAGAAAGCCCGGAAAAAGAAACACATTCCAAGCAGAATGGGACCATATACGCTACTGATGCACAACCCAGATTTCACACCGGGTCTTCAACGAGGGTATTGAGCGGGCTGGTCAGGGGCTGAAACTATGTACCTGAAAGACATTTACAAAGACGGCTCTCCATTACTCTTCACAGACTGCCAGCAGAAATTCAATATAGGAGAAAATGAACGATATGTATATGCACAAATAAGGCACTGGATTACCCACCCAACAGTGAAGAGAGCGGGCACGAGAATGCCATCTGGCCTAGAACTGATGCTGCAGGAAGGCAACACGGCAAAGGGGGTTTCCAGACTCTACAGACTGCTCTCCAACGACCAACCGACCGACAATCTCACATGCAACAGTCCCTACAGAGGAGGAATGGAACCAGGTATGGGCACGTGCACACAGCACCTCCAGATGTACCACGATAAAGGAATCTGCTTACAAACTATGCCTCAGATGGTATATGTCCCCGAACCGCATTCATAAAATAACAAAGTCATATTCACCAAATTTCTGGAGGAACTGTGGTGAGAAGGGCGACCTATTCCATATGTGATGGACATGCCCTAAAGCCGTCGCCTACTGGAAGGAAATACTAAGCCACATAAAGGACATTTCAGGGGTTGACCTGCCGAGATCCCCGAAGACAATCCTCTTAGGAGTCCCTATAGAAGGTAAATATGCAATGTCAGGAACGACAGCCAAGCTTATTACCCACCTATTGTCAGCAGCAAAAATGACCCTTACACAAAACTGGAAAAACAAAAAGGGCCCAATCTCAGCATGGTGGTGGATCAAGATCTGGGGAGTAATGGCTATGGAAAAGATATGCGCTATTAGTACTGGCAAATATCTAAGATTCTTAACTATCTGGAACCCATTCCATGAACATGTACGGGACAGAGAAGCTCATTTCTTCAAACCCCGCCTACTCAGGAATACGCATGTAATCTGAATACTCCTAGGCATAAAGAAAATGAGATACTAACGTCAGGAAAAGATTCTAAATAGTCTGAACTCTAAAGCGTAAAATAGTGATTAAAGTTGGGGGGAGAGAGGGATTTATAGGGGGAGGGGGGATAAAAGGAAAGGGTTAATGGGGAAGGGGAGAGGGAGGGGGGGAATTGAAAACTGGAATTCCTTGAAGGTAATGCAAACTCCTACGAACTGTAAGATATGAACACAAGTAAAATGCAGAACCTAAGTGATTATTGTTGAAAAATGTTATGTTGAAATTACTTGTATGCCTTCAAAAAAAAAAAAGAAAGTTTGCCAATGGTCACATTGCTTGTCTTGAAAATGCCCTGGCTAATTTCCCTCACAATAACTGATGACAACAGGCCCAGCTCCTTCAACAATCACAGCCCTGAGAGCCATGACAGTCATATGAGGAACCCGCCCCTGAGAAATTCAATCCCCTTGAAGTTGTAATCACACGGGCAGACTCATTCAATACACGTTCAGAATTAAAACAAGAAATGAGATGAACCAAAGAATATACCAAATGCAGCCTGACTTGCTGAAAGTGCCCCAAAATAGAGGACTGTCAAGAAGGGAACCTCTTACTTCAAATGGGCTAACCTGGGGTAACATCATAAAAATTATTATTAAAACCGCAATTCGGAAGGACAAACATTTCTGATAAAATATGGGAGATTATGCATCATTGCCAATGGGCCTAAACCATTAGAGTATGTACCCTGGGAGGCTCTATCAAATATCGGCTTTGATGAAAGAAAACCAAAAAAAACAAAAAAACAGGGGCAGGCATAGCGTGGGGGACCGGAAAAAATAAACAGACCCCACATTGCTAGAGTGGAGCTGAAGAATGATTGGATATAAGTTGGATAATGGGAATAAAACCCTCCGTACACTTTACTGCATTGAGTTGGGCAGAAATTGTCAACGTCTAAAAACCAATCTCTTCTATGCCCTAGCCTAAAAAGACTACTATATCCTTTGTTTCCCTCTCTGCAAAAGACCCACATAGGTCTATTAATGCCATTCACACTTTCCAAACGTTCCTCCCACACTATATGAAAATTCTTCAAATGTTACTTAATAGAGTTTTGGATAGTTTGTGTGTCATCTTTTTATATCTATACTGTCGCACCATGTGTTATTGTGTTTATAATGCTTCTATGGCAAAGGCGCTGAAGTGAGATAAATTCACATTGGAATTGAAATATTGAAATTGGAATGGTTCTTATTAAATCACGTGATGGGTCATATAAATCGTCAGCATCCAAGCGCAAAATATGGGTAGAGTAGGTGGACACTGCTGGAGTGCATAAGGCCAAGGCCTTTAATGATGAAAGCTTTAAAGCAAATTACAGATAACTAATTTAAACAGATCGTGTACAATGAAAGATTGGGAACATGTAATGACATTGCTGCAATATATCTTTCTCATTAGTGCATTTATGGATATCATAATGCAACTATTACGCAATACTAAAGGACATCCACTGTAGAGGGTCTGCACTTCTCCCACTGGTGGCAGGATCAAGTCTAATTTGCATATGGTTGCCCTCTCCCTCCCCCCGTCCACTGCAATGGTGCACAGAAGCAAACAAAAAAATACAGAGAAGCTTCTCAGTGCAATGTACAGTATTTGTGACCAATTCAAAGCTTTCGACCGGTAACGTTTTATTTTTATGTTGGACCTCTCTAAGAGGAAGGGGGTATGCTTTGCTTGCTGCGCATAGGGAATGAGGCTCTACCACACTGATGAGACGCAACAAGGCTGACACATGTTTAGGACTGCTTATTTTGCCATGAAGCAGGGATATGGCATAGCACTACAGGATGGACCGCTTTACATATGGGTGGTCTATGTCAGCGACTGCATAGACAGCATCTGAAAAAACAATATGTTTTGGTTGTCATGAGTTAAGTATTTGTATTTGTTTATTTATAAATCGCCTTACGCCAAAGCGCTGTACATGGAACAACAATACATAAACGAAATAACAGTGAAGCAATTACAATATGAATCGATCAAGCAATAAAACAGTGAGAAGAGCAATTAAATGAGAGGGATAGGGAGGAAGGGGAGAGGGACAGGGAAGGGGGGAGTGGAAGAAGGAAGGAGGAGGAAGGGAGAGGGTGGAGGAGGGAAGGTAGGAGAAGGGAGGGGAGAAAGTTGGGGAAAAGAGTGAGGAGGGGGGAGAACTAGAAGGGGGAAGGGGTTTCAAGGCGGAGAATGGAGAAGAAGAGATTTAAGGGAAGTGCGGAATGAAGTGAAGGTTGGAGAAGAACGGATATCAAGAGGAAGGGAGTTCCAGTTTAGAGGTGCTAAAAGTTGGAAGGAGCGAAAATGGGAGGAGGCACAGGGGGGTGAAGTGAGGAGGAAATGGTCAGCGGAACGAAGGGAACGGGAGGTGGAGTGGAAGGAGAGAAGGGAGGAGAGATAAGGGGCGGGCAAGACCATGGAGAGATTTGAAGAAAAGGCAGAGAAATTGGAATTTAAGTTGGGAGTGGAAGGGAAGCCAGCCAAGGTAGAGATGTAGAGATGGAGTCACGGGAGGTGAGGAGACAGAGGGTGCGAACAGCAGAGTGGTAGATGGATTTAAGAGGGTGAGGTGAGAAGTAGGAAGTCCGAAGAGCAAGGAAGAGCAGTAGAAGAGGCGGGAGAAGATAAGGGAGGAGATTAAGAGTTTAGTGGTGTGGAAAGTGAGAGAGGGACGGATTTTGCGAATGTTGAAGAGGTGGAATCGACAGGTGCGGGAGGTGAAAGATGTGCTGGGAAAAGGAGAGAGAGGATTCGAAGAGGACGCCTAAATTACGAGCTTGAAGAGAAATAGGAAGGTTGGAGGGAGGGAAGTGAATGAAAGGGGGAGGAGAGGGAGGTGGAAGAGAGCTGGAGGGAAAGAATAGCACTTCTGTCTTGTCTGTATTGAGAGAGAGAAAGCGAGAAGACATCCAGTTCTTAATGGCAGTAAGGCAGGAAGAGAGTTGTAGGTGGAGGTCAGTAGAGAAGGAGGAGAAAGAGAGGAAAAGTTGAGTGTCGTCAGCGTAGAAGTGGTGGGAGATGTCAAACGAGGAGATAATAGGAGCAATGAGCGAGGTGTATAGAGAGAAGAGGAAAGGGCCTAGTACAGAGCCTTGGGGCACGCCATATTCAAGAGGATAGTTGGGAGAGGACCGGCCACCCCAGGAGACAGTGAAGGAGCGGGATGAGAGGTAGGAGGTTAACCAGTTAAGTACGGTGCCTTTGAAGCCAAAGGAGGAGAGAGTATGAAGGAGAAGGGGATGATCGACAGTGTCAAAGGCTGCAGAGAGATCAAGGAGAATAAGGATAGAGGATTGTTTGGCATGGCGAGCAGTAAGAAGAGAGTTAAGAATAGAAGTGAGAGCAGGTTCAGTTGAGTGTTTAGGACGAAAGCCTGATTGGAAGGGTGGTAGGAGAGAGGAATTAGTGACAAAGGATGAAAGTATAGAGTAGGCAAGGCGTTTGAGAGGTTTCGAGAAGAATGGGAGAAGAGACATAGGTCTGAAATTAGAGGTGAGACGAGGGTCAGCAGAAGGTTTCTTAAGAATGGGGATGATAGTGGCATGTTTAAAGGCAGTGGGAAAGGTAGCTGAAGAGACAAATGTTGAAGGAAGGGAGAGGTTCAGTAGGGGCAGACGTTGGGTGGGCTTTGGATAAGAGGGTGGAAACTTCAGATGGGGAAACGGGAGAGAAGATGGACAAGCAGGAAAGGGGAGGGGGAGGAGAAGAAGGGAGATCAGAGGGAGGGGTGTGTATTTTTTGCCGAAGGGAAACAATCTTAGAGGAGAAGAAGTTAGCAAAGTCAGAGGGAGAAGAATTCGAGGAGGGATTAGGTAGGGAGGAGGGGGGAGAGAGGAGTCGAGAGAGAGTTTGGAAGATACGGCAGGGATGAGTGGCTTGAGATTGAAGTAGATTAGAGTAGTAGGAAGATTTAGCTGAGGTTAGACAAGAGTCGTAGATGGTGTAAGAAGAAAAGTAGGAGGTTTTGTTAGAAAGCGAGGGAGTTTTGAGCCATAGTCTCTCGAGACGTCTGAGTAGGCGCCTCATAGAAAGGAGTTGAGGAGTGAGCCAAGGTTGAGAGGGTTTCCTGGTTGGGCAGAAGAAAGTAAGGGGATAGAGTTGATCAAGGGAGGATGAAATAGCAGAGGAAAGGGAGGAAAGAGCATCATTCGCCGATAATGAGGAAAAGTCATGAAGAGATGGAAGAAGAGAAGAGCAGATGTCAATAAAGACGAGGGGGTCAAAGTTGCGTAAGTCTCGCCGTGAGTAAATTGGAGGGGAGGGTTTCAGAGGGGAGGAGTGCAGGAGAGGAGAAAGAGAAAAGGAGAGTAATGCATGATCAGAGAGATAGACAGGAAGGGTAGAGACAGGGGAAGGGGAGTAGGAAGAGATGAAGATGAGGTCAAGGGTGGAGCCAGAGGAGTGTATGGGAGAGGGGAAAGGAGGTAGGAATCAAGGATAGAGAAAAGGGGAGAGGATTGAGGGGGAGAAGGAAGATGAAGATTAAAATCGCCAAGCACGGATAGAGGAGAGGGGAAGGAGAGATGAGCGAGAGGAGGTGATCCAGGTCTTCGTAGAAGGAGGAGAGAGGGACAGGGGCTCAGTAGATAATCAGGAGAGTACAGCCTCATATACTACAATATCGCCTTCATATGCTTGGATGGTCACCATGAGTAAGGTAAATACACATACTGGTGGTATCAATTTGCTACTTAAAAACAGAAACCATCAATGTCAAACATAGCAACTACAAATAAATGTAATGAATCATAACCAAAGTATTACATAAAATATGAGCATAGAAGTTCATTCTACTCCAAGAATATTTCATTCAAAAATCATTATCAGATACTGCGCACATTTATAAAAAGTCTGAGTGCAGCATAAAGGTATAGCTGTCATTTTTACAGAGACCATAATAAACATTAAAATTAGGACAACTAACATGAATCTACATTGATTACATGAAATACATTCACCAATACACATTTCTTACAAACTGTATAGTCAATACATATATGAGTAAGCAGACCATGTAGAAGTTCTTGAGACACAAAGAACCATTCATCAACATCAACATTTTTCTGTCCTACTATGATACTATGGGACATTCTTCAGGGGGAAATATATTTGTAGTGGCACTGATCAAAATGCTCAGTCTGCTAAAGTACACAAAAAGCATTGGAAGTTTTATTGTGGGTAGACAATTATGTTGTATACTAAATTAAACAAGAATTGACAATGCCAATAGTTTTGCCTTTTGCATTGGCATTTGACAGTTGTTCCCATCATATCCACAACTTACGTTACTTATCAGTATAACATACCCATTTCAAAAACATTGTACATATTGTACACATAGCTCTCAGATGAGCCTTATTTTCAGGGTGTCACGCTCCTTTTATGCCCATGATCGTTATTTGCCCTAATCAAAGTATTTCAGCCTTTTCATTGTTGAAAGCAGTTTCATAGAAGCTGAAAACCTGCTGCATGATTAACATCAGACGCATACAACAATTCCCACATGATCTACCCTGCAGTGAGTAGCGCTCTGCCCCTAGTGACAGTCCTATGCACACCCATTCATTTGGAATTTTTGAAATAATTGACAGGACATTCTTTAACGTGCATTTTTCAAAAAAGGCTGGTATGTTAAAAGTAGCAGCTATGGCATGGTCACAAAACAGATGCTTACTCTCTATAGCATTGCAGCCCGAAATGAGGTAAACAAAACAGGAGGAGGAAGCTAAGCTTTCCTGATCAAACAGAAATGGAGCATTCAATTGTAATCGTAAAGAAGAACACATCGTTTGCATGATTTGTGTCCTAAACTGCTGCTCCCCGTACACTGTGCCATGCCTCCTAGCCTTATTGTTTTGCTTGCCATTGACGTGGCAAGTATAAAATACTTTCCATATTTTACCCAGTTCATTATAAAGGTCTGCATAGCGTTTTAAAATCAATAAACATAACAGCATATTCAACTGCAAAGAGTAGACAAATCAAATGATTTAAAAAACATTGCATGCATGCATATCCCATAAATCTGCAGAGTTGGGGAACATTACCTTTTTCACCAACTAGTCTTTACTGGATTCTGGATCATTTGTGAGTGTGAGTTTGAGTTTATAGCCTTAGAGTGTGTCACCTGCAGTTGGCAGCAGCGCCAGAATGACTGTCAATGTAGATGGCAAATGTAGTTTGCGAAAATGATGCTGTTAAATTACTCCTACAACACAGTTGCAAAGCTCCCATACATTAGGCCATGTTTGTGGCCCGCTGCTTCGCCCCTCACACTATGTCTCCATCCTCCAACATTTAATAGGGGTTACCCTGCTATGATTTTAGACCACTATAACAAATAAGTTGTGTGAAGAAGCTCAGCCATGTAGTTCAACTGGTTAAGACAGATGTTGTGTGAATTGTAGAGCTGCACACACCAATCCATCAAAAAGTAAGCAAGCATGGTCTGTGGCCTGGAAAAGCCAGATATGCTCAAAGCTTGGGTGAGGGGAACCAGTGAGTTTGTGAGTGTGTATACTTGTTCACGGCTTAAATGGGAAATCTGACTGAATAATAAAGAGACAGATGGAGCTTGAATACATGGCTAGTTAGATGTGTTTTTAGTGCCTATGCTCAGGTTGGAACTTCTAAGTAATGACAGTTTAACTTAATTTAATAGTTTAGCCCAGCGTTAAGTCAGTAAATTCACATGGCACTGGCAACAGGTGCTGATACTGCCCCACTCTATACTTGTTTTTATCAATCTAGTAAGTAGTAAACACTGAGTTGGCATAGGTCTACGTGTCATGACTCAACCCCATTTATGGTCACGAAGGATTGCCATTGCCCCTCCATTTACCTGGAGAATTCCTTGGCGTTTGGCTCAACACCAAAAATCCGGTTCTGTGCGGACTGCAGCATCCAGCATTTCGCGTTAGTGCTCGAGTAAGGCACTATAGTCACGTGACACGCACGGACCATCATTTCGCGTCTGTATGCGAGTAGTACTTATTCTTGCTGCGCGCACGAAGCGGGTGCTCCTTAACTGCGTTTTACGGCCAGTTTTGTAGCATCAGTTTTCTGCAATCTTGTTAGTTTTGAACTTGTTCTTGACTCCTGGCCTGTTAATACGGATTAAACTTTTTGAACTGCCCCGGATTTCTGGTATTCGGTTCCTTCGGATTGATTCCGGTTACCCCGACACGGCACACGTTACCTGGATTTCTTCTGGCTACCGTTTTGTTACGTTGCTATCCCAGAGCTCTGCAACCCGGCGTAATCGCCTCTGAAACCTGGTCAAGTACCTCCCGCTTGGACCAGTTACTTACCTTTATTTCCTCTCTTTCAGTTCCATTCCTTTTCTCCTCCTATCCTTGTTTATTTTGTCCCCTCCTCCACACCTCCATACACAGACTCACTTACCTACACCCTGGGACGCTCTGCTGAATTACGAGGATTGTTCATTTGGATACAAGAGTGACTGCTGTGGACGCTCTCCTGTTTTCTTCTTTGGTCACTCATTTCACTAACACCAGGACGCTCTGCAGTACGACATGAACTGTTGTTAACCTGTTCTATTGGGATTACTGAACTTCTCCTGGAACTTCTTTATCTGGTTCTTCATTCCGTTTCCTCTGTTGTGGCCAAGTAGGTTTCGGGTCTTGTTCTTCACAGAGCAGGTAAGAGTGGGAAATAGGGGGTGGTGGCTGACACGGTTGGTACCTTTTGATCAAAGTATTGAACAGCTGTTATTGTTGTTTCCTCTAGCTCTGTTGCTGCTGCTCCTGCCTTTTCACTCAAGCCCCTTGTCTGTTAGGTGCTTTCTCGTACTCCTACAGACTGTGCTCTTGTGAGGAAAGTCTGGCTGCAAATTGGCTTCAGGCAAAGAGGGGGTTGTGATAAGGACTGTCTGGTTTTGACACTACGACCGACAAGTTGTACACTGTTTTCTGTACCACGTACATTAACCCAGTGGTCTACCACACCCATTTAAATTGTATGTATTACAACTTAGGACCGCAGGTATATGAGAAAAAAAATCACTATGTAAAAGGTGCTCTTATTAAGTTTCTTTTTCTGCATTGGTTGAAATTATTGAGATGCAAAATTCAGATTTTATTAGGCGTAATTTACTTTGCATTCTGATAGTTGTAGTCTTACATTCAGAATGTGCAAATATAAAAAGTGCACGCCTACTATTTTGCTGAGGACTGTATTTCTGAAAATGCATAATATGTCTGTTAGGTTCATTTATTACGTGAATTGTTTACTATTCAAGTCAGACACCATGAGGCCCCAGAAGAGCATTCCTCTGGTTTGACCTACCAAATGAACATTTGGGCATATTAATAAGCATGAAATGAGTAAGATAAACTTAAATAAATATATAGTTAACTGTATAAAAGCGGGCTCATACAAAAAGTTGTGACATCAATGTTTTGACAAGTTTCCCACTGAGAGAAAATGTTCACACCAAATGTGCACCACCAGAATGTGAACTTTATGTCCTAAACGCTACACTAACCCAACATAACTTTCCACACTCCTTAAGCACTGCTCTGACAGACACAACAGACAACCACACTAACAATTACTTTAACAGCCTGTAGTGCACATTAACCACTGCCAGACAGCTCTATCTAAAAACCATACCCCCCACAGAGAGCCTTAGCTTTTCAGATCTGCACACATTAACATTGTAACAAAGCACTCTTGCCCTGCTCCACCACAAATAAATTAGTTCCCTTCCCTACAACTTGCAGATCCCAAAGTGCCTACAAACCGTGAAAATAGCTTGCTATTCATATTCAATAACATAGCATAACGGGCATTAAAAAGAGTTTCACTCTTTCTTCTTTGTGGCACAATTCTGAACGGACCAAGCAGCTAAGTGACTGGTAGCAGGGGAGGAAATTAATGCTGGTTCTGCTGCAGTCACCCCCCCTGCCCCACTTAACATAATCTCTGGTGTCCTGAATGGCAGTGAGACCATTTATCTGCCTGTCAATTTTATCGAGATGGAACTGCATGAGGGCCAATGCAATATTGATGCAATTCTAGGTCACGTCATTGGAGGGCACTAACAGAGGAGTAAGGGATGTTGTCCCTAAAATCATTAAACCCACTCCATTGGTAGGGCGTCTTGTTTCATTGTAAGGAAACCATGGTATCAACAGTAAAATGACAGACACAAGTGATCACAGTTCAAGGGTGTATATTGACATAAAAAAGGTTTGAAAAACGCCTATCTAATCCTAAATCTACAGATGGGAGCAAGCTACGACCATCAAATAATAATAATATAGTCCTAGTGGTGTCTTGTCAAAATAAAAGGGCCTATACTAATAAACCTATTGCCAATCCAGACCTCTAAATGCAACAAAATGTGAAAACGGGTATGAAATGCAAAAAGAGAGAGGTAAGGCTGTTGTCTCTCTGAAGTTTTATTTTTATTTTGTTTATTTTGATAAATCGTTCGCTAAAACAATTCTGAAGCCCACAAGCTGTCCTGTGGAAGTAGCATTTCCCATTGCAGCAGCCAGGCGACAAGAATGTTAATGCATTCCTGGGAAACCTGGACTCCACAAAGGAATGAAGTCAATTTGTGGGACTTGTGTGTGAAATATATCCCTGCAAATCCACTACATTGACATAGCTAAAGCCTCATACAGCGCGCAAGGGGAGACTGTCCCGTGACTGGTCTCTTGGGCTCATTCCAATAAAAAACCCAAGTGTAGTCCACAGCGTGTTTACAAATATCATGCATTTCCGTGACCTCCAGTAAAACTTTTTTCCTGACCTAGCTCTTGGCCACTCACAATGAGCAGCGTACATCTGCGCAGATCTTTATGCAAATGAAGAGACTCATGGCCGCTTTAGAATGTGCTGCCTAAAGAGTATAGTGCCCACCAGCAACTCCCCTCTTCCCTACCAGCCTCTGATGCTGTCAGCAAAGTAGCCTATGTGGTAGATGAGCTAATGGGAGCGCAGCATGGCGCACACCTCATCAAATACTGCAAGGCACAGCAGGAGCCCCCTTTATCTAATCTAGCTGCCCTCACAGGTGGGGCCCCACCTCACACCTTCTCCTGCTCCTGTGCAGATGGGCATAGCCAAATACAATTTCAGCTTTCTAGAAAAGGAAAACAAGGCTCACTTTGATTTGTAACATGGCGTTTCTCCCGGTAGTCAGTCAAAATCTCGAAACCAAAATATCGAATACAAAAAGACCGAAAAAAAAAATATCGAAAAAAAAAATATCGAATTTTTTATTTATTTATTTATATATGTTTTTGGGGTCAGGTAAGTAAAAAAAAGGGGTAAAATAAAAAAAAAATGAAAAAAAGGGGGGTTGGGGGGGGAACCCCCCCATTTAAAAAAAAAACACATTGAAAAAAAAATTCGATATTTTATTTTTCGGCCTTTTGTATTCGAGATTTTGGTTTTCGAGATTTTGGTTTTCGATATTATCACTATAAACCGTTTCTCCCACAGAGCACGGTTGTTTTCTTTAAATTAGCCTGGGAACGCCCAATGCGCCTATAGCGTTCGCAATTTAAAATGGAGCCTTCAAAAAAGATTCAGTATCATGCCCATAGCAGATCTACTTTTCAACGTCACTGGTGTTCCATTGAAAATGTCCAGCTCTTAGGCACCCATAAGGCCCTGGTATGCACTCAATAAACCCAGATACATTATCCTGTGCATGGGCCTCCCTTTGGAATAGCCTCCCTGCCGTCCTCTGGTCTTGAGCCGGATCTCCTTAAGTTCAGGAAACTACTTACAACATTCCTCTTCTCTTCTTCCTTCTCTTTCCCTCTACCATGCTAACCTCTCTCTCCGCTCTATCCCTCTCTACCTCCTTTTCCACACAGCTTGCTAACTGGCCACCTGGTGTACCTCAGAGTCTCGCAGGTCGCTAGCATCCTTGCCAGTCCTCTCGCACTTGCATCCGGGCCTTGCACTTGCCTCATTGTTACTGCACTTGGTCAATTGACAATTGACCCACGAGAGTGGCATCTCTCAGCAATTACCCCAGCTCTGACTTTCTGGGCTCAATTGGTTCCCCCCACCCCCCACCTGCACTTGTCTCCCCAGCCCGCCTCCCCCTACTGCACCTGCCTGCGCACTTGCACCATCTGAATGTACCATGCCTTGAAGATCGTTTACCTGTTTTTCCCTTGTCGCCCCTCCTTGCATGGTCATGCCTCAATGTGCTTGGAAAAACTGCAGAATCGTTGTCAGACCTATCGTTGTCACCATCTGAACGTACCATGCCTTGAAGATCGTTTACCTGTTTTTCCCTTGTCGCCCCTCCTTGCATAGTCATGCCTCAATGTGCTTGGAAAAACTGCAGAATCGTTGTCAGACCTATTTGCTGTTATCTACACTGTTAATTGTACTTATGCACTTGTGCCACGCGGTTACTCTGCCTAGTGTAGACTTGTATCATTCAGAAATTCAAGGGCTCTGAATGACCTTTGTTTTTTCCCCCTTGTTCTCTCCCTCCTTGAGCGCTTTTAAAGACTTGCTTTGTGTATAGGCGCTTTACAAATAAACAATACCAATATCAATGAATAAAAAGAGCATATTATAGTCTGAAAATGCCTGGCCACAAAGAGCTACTACTGCCAGACACAAACTAGAAAAAAAGGGGAATGAACAAGGAACAAGTTACTTACCTGTAACTGTTGTTCTCCAGCATGGGTCTGGCATGGATTCACATGCTCATGAATATTCCCCGTCGTCAGGCGGGGAATCCTCGGTAGAGAAAAAAATCAGTTTCGTTTCTGAACTGTCTTTCTACTAGTAACCAATCACTGGTCTCTGGGTTATGCTGCCCCCAGCCAATGACTGCCCTTTACCTAAGCCCCTCCTCTGGCAGCCATCTTCAGATTTGGTAGCATGTAAAGTGGCAGTAGGAGCAAGTGAAGAGCCGCAGAGGGGTAGGAGGGAGGGTTCGCATGTGAATCCATGCCAGACCCATGCTGGGGTACAACAGTTACAGGTAAGTAACTTGTTCCTTCTCCAGCATGCGGTCCGGCATGGATTCACATGCTCATGAATATAAGAACACATAGCAGTACACACATGCACAACCACGGGAGGTGGCAAGGCTCAACATTAAGCAATACATCAACTCAACATTAAGCATCTCTTACCTCCTCACCAGGTTCACCTTAAGCGAACAGGTTGCGCAGCACTGCCTGGCTGACTCTGGACTCCTTCCTGGAATCCCGGTCGACGCAGTAGAATCTCTTGACGGTGTGCGGCGACCTTCACGTAGCAGCCCTGCAGATGTCGAGCAGGGGCACACCAGACAGGAACGCCGTGGTAGCAGCGAAAGCTCTGGTTGAATGGGGTCTCGGACGGCCGGGCAACGATCGGTTTGCCAACCGGTGACAGTGCATGATGCAGCCGGAGAGCCATCTGGAAATGGAAGCCTTCGAGAGGGCCTCCCCCTGGTTCACAGGTCCAAAGCTCACAAACAGCTTTGATGTCATCCGAAAACTCTTCGTGCGGTCCACGTAGAACTTCAGCGCTCTAGCCACATCCAGCGAGTGCAAAGTCCTCTCAGCCGGCAACAAAGGTGACAGGAAGAAAACAGGTAACACCAAGGGCTCGTTGAGATGGAAGTCCGACGGCACCTTGGGCATGAAGGAGGGGTGCGTCCTCAGCACCACCCTCGTATTGTGAAAAGTCAAGTATGGAGGTTTACAAGAGAGGGCCTGGATCTCTCCCACTCGTCGTGCGGAGGGGATGGCTGCAAGAAACGCGGTCTTCCACAACAGGAATTTCAACGGTACCGAATGCAGAGGCTCAAATGGCGGCCCCATGAGCCTGGACAGCACCACATTGAGCTCCAACGACGGGGCCGGGGCCGTAACCTTCACCGGCGAAAATGACCGGAACAGTCCCTTCATAAACTCCTTCACCAGGCGATGGGACCAGAGAGATGATCGCCCCGGGGTCCTGGAGTAGCGGGAGATCGCCGCTAGATGGATCTTGTTGGAGACGTGGGCCAGCCCCGACTTGGCCAGCGACAGTAGGTATGGCAGCACCAGAGGTGCCGTAATCCGCAGAGGGTTAATCTTCTGTACACGGCACCAGACAGAGAACCTCTTCCATTTGTGTCCATAACACTTGAGAATCGAGGGCGCCCTGGCTTTTGCAAGCACCTCCTTGCAGTCCGCCGGGATATAGTACCCTCCAAACTCTAGTGCTACAGGAGCCAGGCCTGCAAGTTCAGCAACGCTGGATTGTGGTGGAGGATGGCGCCTCCTTCTCTGATGAGGAGATCCGCGTCTGTCAGCGGTTTGACTGGGGGGAGGGGGGGTGCTCCAGATCTGCCTCGGCCACCCGGTGCAACGAGGATCATTCTGCACCGTGACCGTTTGAGTTGGTTGATGAGTCGCGGCAGCAACAGAGGGAACGCATACAGGAACAGGCGTCCCAGGGGAACGAGAAGGCATCGCTTATGGTCCCCGGCTGGGGAAACCTGCTGGTGAACCTCTGGCACCTGGTGTTCACCGCCGCCGCGAACAGGTCGATCTGGGGATTGCCCCATCATCAGGGAGGTCCACTTGATCCTGCCACAGTTCCCACTCTTGGCATGAGCGCAGCTCCCTGCTGAGTGCTGCGTCGGCAATGGTGTTTTTTATTCCTGCCAGGTGGAAGGGTACCAGAAACATCCCTTGGGCGACAGCCCAATGCCACAAGTCCTGGGCCTCCTTGGACAGGGCTGGGGATCTGGTGCCTTCCTGCTTCCGGATGTAACACATTGTTGTGGTGTTGTCAGTGAAGATCCTCACCACCTTGCCCTTGAGGGACGGAAGGAACGACCTGAGGGCCCAGAACACGGCTCGGAGCTCCTGGACGTTGATGTGTAGTGACCTCTCCTCAGGTAGCCAAAGGCCTCTTGCATGGAGATCTCCGGAGTGAGCCCCCCATCCCTCCAGGGAGGCGTCCATCGTCAACGTATCCTGATGGGCCGGGGTCTGGAAGTCCATACCCGCCGTCAGATGCGCGCGGGTGCCCCACCACTGGATCGCTTGTCAAAAGGTCTCATTGAGTGAGATCCTGTCTTCGAAGTTGCCCGTCGCTTGCATTCAACGGGCGTCAAGGAACTCCTGCAGTGGTCACATCTGTAGTCTGCAAAGGCGCACAAGGTAAATGCAGGAGGACATCATGCCGAGCAGGGACTTGACGGACCTCACCTTGGCCACGTCCATGGTCGACAACTGTTGCACCTTGCCTAGGATGGCCTTCGTCCTTTCCTCTGAAGGAGATGCTAGTCGCGCCACTCTGTCGAGCTTGGCTCCCAGGAACAAGGCGACTTGCGACGGTACTAGGTGGGATTTTGTGAAGTTGATCGAAAATCCCAGATCCGTGAGCAATTGGACGGTCTTCCTGGTGTGTTCGACGGCGAGTTCCCTCGACTCTGCCTGGATGTCATGACCACTGCTTTCAAGGAGTCAGGACCTACCCAACATCCTTGGAAGCAGGCTCATAACATGTCTTATCGGCACCAGAAAGTCCCAATAGGGACCTTTTGGACCTTGTCCTGGCACCGGTGGTGCCAGGCTCATAGTAAGGATACATCCCGGCACAGGAAGCGCCGGGCTCATATCAAGTGTAAAAGTGCTTGAGTGAACCTACCTGGAGCAGACCATGCTGCTTACTTACCAGCAAGATGATGCTTTACTCTCTTCTGGCAGGGACTACTTTTCCTTCTGGGTGGGGCAGGCACCACTCCCTGGATCATTGCTGCTGGAACCCTTCTGGAAGCAGGAACTCTTTTACCTGGGCGAGGCTGCTGTGGAAGAAGACACCTAAGCACTCCTGTGGGCTATTTAAACCACACCCGATTGGTACCACATGCTTCGCGTTATTCTGCATCTGCAGCAGGACGCTCACCGTGTCAGCTCCAGCGAATCTTCAGCTCCGGATCCTGTAATTACGAAAATTACCTGCTGGGAACCAATCTTCAATCTTCAGCGGCTCCTGCAAAACAAAAGGCACAGGTTAGACAAAGGCAAAGTTAGCGCTTAAACTCACCCGATCCATCGGCAGCATCCAAGACGTTCTTTCTGCATTTCTCGTCCGGCATCGACCTGCAAAGACAAAGAACATTGGTTAGTAACGCTTGGTTACAATACTGCTTACCTGTGTTGTGCTTGCTCCAACCTTGCTCGCACTGCATTCCGGCACCTGTAGAGACAAAAGGGGACATTAAGGTGCATTCTACGGCCCCAAAGCAGCCTTCCTACTTACGTGCCTTCGAATTCATCATCTTCTTGTTACGCTCTCTGCCACGAATCGGGGAGAGCATCTTCTTTGGCATCGACAGCATCTGAAAAGTAAAAGACATAGACATTAGGGAAAAAGACATTTGAAGAGAGCAATCTAAAGAGAACTTTAATACTTACAAGTCACGCTCGTGCAGCAAACGGAGGCTTCGCTCTCAACTGCCCTCTGCAATCAAGAGGCGGAACTCACATCCAGTGAAGTAACTGGACCCAGCGCCCCTGCACAAGACGCAGGATGGAGAGCTCAGCATTCACTTACTTAAGGTGAGCACAACAATCACCCGAGTACCACGGGAAGAGAGGGAGAGAGGGGCTAAGAACTACTCCCAACCTTCCAGCCACTAATACCTTGATTTTCCACTTGCAGACACCTCACTCTGCAGGTCAAGCTTTCGGTGAGGAAGGGGTCAAATCCGGGAGCCAAACGAATCCTACGCCTAACGTTGAAGACGTTTTCGCCGCCCAGTCAAGACCAGCGCCTCCGAGGGAACCAGGTGAGCGTTACACTGGATGAGCCAGTCGTCCAGGTAAGGGTAGACGTGGATCCCCTGTAGGCACAGCCGCGCCGCTACCGGTGCTAGGCACTTGGTGAACACCCTGGGCGCCGACTTCAGTCCGAAGGGAAGGGCCTTAGACTGGTAGTGCCGTCCAAGGACTACGAATCGCAGAAACTTTCAATGTTTTTCCAAGATGGGGATGTGAAAGTAGGCGTCCTCCAAGTCCAGCGACGATAGTCGCCTTCCTCCAGTTGTCCCAGCACGTGCTGGAGGGTGACCATCCGGAACTTCTAGGAACTGATGTACTTGTTTAGACGACGAAGGTCCAGGATGGGTCACCAACCGCCGGTCTTTTTCCTTACGAGGAAGTACCGCGAGTATTCTCCGGAGCCATGGAGCCTCCTTGAGACGAGCTTGATGGCTCCCTTCTTTAACATCGCTCGTACCTCCACGAGTAGTTGCGGGACGTGGTTTTCCTTTCTGGCCACAGGTGGAATACAGGGACACCTCCTTAGAAATTCCAGTGTGTGCCCGCGGGCCAGGGCATCCAGCACCCAACGGTCAGTGGAGATGGACTCCCACACGCTGACGAAGGGTGTTCAGATGACGGCCCGACGCTATGGCCGGTTCAATCCGGCTTGGTGGCGGCCTTGCCACCCTGGCCTCCTTGGCGCCGATGACGAGATCCTCCTTGCTTGCCGCGTCCCCTGTAGGCCTCCTGCAATGAGGAGCGGGTCGCTTGGCGGTAAGTCGAGGAGCTGCCGCCGAATCCCTTGGAGGCACCTTGCTTGCCTCCGGAGCCCCGAAAGGGCGGCAGTCGTTGCTAAAGAACGCCTAAGGCACGAGCCGTCTCCGTGTCGGCCTTGATGGCCTGCAGCGACTCGGCCACTGCCTTGCCAAACAGGTTGTTTCCGTCGAAGGGCATGTCCAGGACCCTGGTCTGCACGTCTTGACGGAAATCGGTTGCATTGAGCCAACCGCGCCGACGAAGGCAAACGCTGTTGCCCATCTGGCGGAAGCCAGTGTCGGCAATGTCCGTGGCTACCGTTATGGCGTGGTCCGACGCCACATCTCTCTTCTGTAGGATCTCTAGAGCCTCTGCCCTCTTGTTGTCCAGGAGGAAATCCAGTAGGGGAGCGGTCTTAAACCATAGCTCCCTCTCGTAGCGGGCCACAATCGCGAGGGCGTTGGCCGCTTTAATGGTAGTCGCCGCCGACGAGATGACCCGTTGTCCCATGGCATCCAGCTTCTTCCCTTCGCCATCCGGCAGAGATGTCGAAGTTGACACCATGGCCCCCGCCGCTTTCTTCTTGGCTGCTGCAGAGGCAACCGAGTCCGGGGTAGGCTCCGCCTTAAGGCACATGGGGGCGGAATCTGGAACCCGGTACTTCTTCTCGTACCGGTCTCTCTTGGCATGGGCCGTGGATTGGTTCTTCAGGAGCAACAGCCCCTCGTCCAAGATGTCGTCGAGTAACGAGACCGAGAGGACCTTCTTCCTTTTGGCCTCCCGTCGTTGATAGAGGAAACCTTCCTTCTTCTCTTCCACGGCTCAGAGCTGGAAGAGCTTGGATGCCCTGGCGATCATGGCGTGGAAGGAGCCAATTTCGTCGGGAGGGGAGGCCCGAGCAGGTGGTGATGGAAGGTCCATCCCGTTGTCACCACCGTCGTCATCCGTCCCCGTCGAGGCTGTCTCTGTTCCCGTATCATCCCTCGGCTCAGGAGATGGGGAATCAGGCTGTACAGGCCGAGAAGGCTGGAAAGGAGGGGGTGGATGAATTCTCCTACGCTTGTTTGGAGGGCTTTCCGATGGTCCAGGCTCCGCTGGGTCGTCCATTGGTGGTATGGGCAACCTTGTCCTTATCTCCGTATACAAGGCCTGGATCGCCATAAATATCGTCCCCGAGTTGCCTTGTGGCCCAGGGACCGGCTGTGACGGGCGCGACGGTTGGGGAGTGGAATCCTCCGCCTCCACGTGTTCCTCGTCGCCACCGCCATCGCTTTCCTCGTCCACCTCTGCGGAATCCTTCCCGTGGGACCGGACCTTGTGGGATGTTTTAACCCACTAGTCCATGCCCTGCAACATTACTGTGCACTGCTGACATCAGAAACCTCAGAATGACCGCTGGAAAGCATTATGCGTGCTAAAATCACCCAGAAGTGCGCAGGAAAACCAGAAAAATAGGCCGCCACTCCACTTTTGCCTATGTCCGTGGCAACACATGAGACGACTGCCAAAACCCATCATTTGGCTGCCCACAGAGAAAAAAGAAACTATTTGAAAAAGCAGTCCTGCATTGCAAGAGAAACGCAGAGCTGTTTAAAAATCAGTTTTTCCTTGGCTGTGGAAAGTGCAAAAAATCTTGGTTCTCAAACATCACAAAAGATCCAACATACCTGTTGGGTGTTAAACATCACTGTATATAAAGAATTCACCTAAGCACAATGTCAGCAGAAACATAATTGATCAGAAGAAAATCCACATTTAAAGATGCTTGCTTGGAAGAATATGTCAAAAATGGGCGCAGTACCGCTACTCGCCTGTGTCAGAAGCTAGCGATTACTTAATGTCACGCTCACCTGATTCCCACGGAAGCGCAGGTCTGGCTTCGAGTGCTGATGCTTCTTCTATGGTGAAGCGCAGGGCTCCGAAGATGGACTCTCTGGCTCGCAGGAATATTCCCCTGTGCATGAAAAGGGAGTATTACCCACTGACGGAATAATGCTCAAGATTCCCACTCCGTTCCAACCTTCCACGATACCCTTCCTCGATTCCCTGTGAAGTCTCACCTTAGGGTCTGGAAGGATGAGTTCTCCATCCTGCTTCTGATGCAGGGGCGCGTTGAAACCCAGTTACTTCACTGGATTGAGGTTTGATGGGAGTTCAAATAAGCTTGACTATTCAGGTAAGGCGCTGTAAGAGTTCTGTAGCAAGTTCAAAAGTTCAAGCTTAATAATAATGTTCATTGTCTTATTGCAGCAAGCGCTAACGCTTATGTCTTTTTCCCCTTAGGGGCCGGGGTTCGGAATGCCAGAGATATGGCGCCGACCCGAAGTGAAACGTGCAGTTCCAGTAAATGACAGGTAAGTTCTGGATGAGCGTTCGGGTAATGTCTTTGCATTCGCTCATTCAATGTCTTCGTCTTTTTTCCCCATAGGGGCCGGGGTCCGGAATGCCAGGAAGCGGCAGGACCCGAAATGAAATGGGAATGACCCAACAAGTCTTAGAAGGAAACTGAGCTTTTCCTATTCCCTTCCTTCTCTCACCTTGTGTTCTTGTCTTTTTCTCTCTAGGCTCTGGGAAGTGGCTGCGGATCCGGATGATCGCTGCTGAAGATGGAGGTGCCCAGGAAAGGTGAGTGAAATGCAGCGCTGCAGCGATCGAAGCGATCGAAGCGAAATGCTTTTAAAATGATGTCTTCCCTTTCAGGATTTTCGGAGTGATGTCTCCATGATGCAGCTTTAGCAGGTAAGGTCTTCTTTCTCTCCAATTCTCTCTTAGCAGGTGACCCAGGATGCTGACAGGCCTGGCTGAAGTCCAGATGCAGGAGCTGACACGGTGAGCGTCCAGCTGCGAGGAGCAGAACAATGCGAAGCGTGAGTTGCTGATCGGCGTGGTTTAAATAGCTTTGGAAGAAGTTCCAGGTATGTATCCTTCCACCGATCAGGTATGTATCCTTCCCCGACCACACCCAGGGGAAAGTAGTCCCACAGGTAAAGTAGTTCCATTCAGGCCTCAAGAGGGCCTGGATGTAGCAGCATGGTCTGCATCAGGTAAGTGCACATTAAAACACTTGAACACTTGTCTAGCTTTATGAGCCTGGCACCTAAGGGACCAGGACAGGGGTCCAACATGAGCCTGGCGCCTAAGGCGCCAGGACTGTGTCCAAAGGGCCCCAGCTTGGGCCCGCTGGCACTTCCCTGGGGGGAATGATGCCTGCCTCTGGTGTTGCTGGGTCGGACCTGGCTCCTTAGAGGTAGGCATCATGACACTTAACCTGTCAATTTAAACTGATACATTAAAATCATAGTATGAAAAGGAAAGACTTGCTATCAGAAGCAATAGAGGTGGATACAATTCAAAACTATATTTTAAAAAGGCTGGAATTAAGAGATTGGCGGATTTATTTGTTAAAAATGTAATTTGTATTTTAGGATAAAACTATTTTTAACATTGTGTTAAAAGTTAAAGCTAGGAGACAAAAGACTCCCTTTGACCAAAGGAAATGCTAATTCGGGTGTAGGCTGAAACCAGATGCCAAAGTCAGAGAGGCCTGGGACTGCTCTCTAGCCCAGCCAAGACCTTGGGGGCAGAGACAAACAATTTGTGTATTCAGAAAGCACAGAAAATATATGATTGAGAAAAAGACTTATGGAAAATTGTGCCGACCTGGTAAAAATATGGAATTTAGAGGTTATTAAAATGAAAATGTTGCTCACAAGTAGAAACTACTCTGGAACTTGTGCGATATTCAGAGACAGAATTATCAAAATGTGGACTTTGTAGCAGTTGTGATAATGTTAAATACATGAAACGTTACAGGAAAATGCCCAGATGGTAGGTGCATGTATGTGAAATAATTGGTACAGAACTGACACTGAGTAACTGACCAAAAGCGCGAAAAACTATCATTTGTCAACCGAAGCTCTCCAGAAGATGGGACTTTGGCGAATGCGTGCCTTATTTAATTTGGGATGTAAATATGTAGTATTAGTAAATTAGTGATATTATAAATATGCTTTTTGTGAAAAATAAGATATACATACAATAAGTGACACATCATGACACACTGTTGCTTCTCAAATCAGGGGAGAGGAAATTCTCTGACCTATCAGCTTCTTAGAGGGTCAGGCATAGTATAATCAGCCTACCCACCCCCCTTGAGAAATACATAAATAGGGACTGTTGAGGGTACAGAGGGACACGCACACATTCACCCATCACTGATCTACTGGCGAAGCGCTCTGAAGGAGAATCCAGATCCAGAACTATCCAGACTCCAGAACTATCCAGACACCAGAAACCTGAAGAAAAAGGTCCAATCCAAAAAGCTGAACCCTTCTCAGCTGGCCTTTAAAATCTTGCAACCCGATTTGAACCCCAAATTTTCAAGGGGCATCACAAATCCAACAGCGTGGCTGTGCTGTTTTGGCTGCTTCTTGCCAAGAACCCTTGCTAGAACCCAGAGATCCAAACCAATAGAGCAGAGCTTTACCCAGAACCAACCAGTCAGATCCAGTCCAGGAGGCCGTGCAGACCAGAGTGCCTTGCTGAGAGCAGAACCAACCTCCAACTCCTTCTGTAATCGCATTTCTCGCGTGCTGAAAAGTTTGCTGCGATTCTGCATTTGGCTAAATTTCATTCCATACAAAATTGCTATTTCTTGCATCCAACCTCTGAATTCAGTTTCCTATCTGCCAGCCATTCAAACATCATTGCTAGGGTCTACCTGAACCTATCCAAAGCGGCTCCCACTAGTTTTGAATCCCATTTAGCAAATTAAAGTCATTTTTAGAATTGTTTTCCATTAATTACAAGCCACATTCAAAAGCATTTGGCCTATTTAAATCATTCCTGTTCTCTCTAAACTTGTTGGGGGAATTGGGATTGAACTGCATTGTTGATTGTATATTCCTGAAACATGTGTGCCCTCATTCCATCTCTTCATATTGCATATTAGGGGGATCAACACTGTAACATAAGCATTATAAAGAGTTCATACCAACAAATGACCAATTCAAGCGAGACATCTTCAACATAGTACCCCGAATATTCCAAAGACAACACAAACAAGTGACAACAAATGATACCACAAACTTATTCTCTGCTACATTATTCTTCTCACCCATACTCCTATTGATTAAAGAGATTGTTGTGATATCACCCATTGCTGATCAGTGTATAAATATTAATAAATGTGATATCTAGATATTGTTCATATTCATTAAAAGTGTGATATATATTGTTTAATTCATCAAATAAATCGATTAACTTTGCAAAACAACCTACTTCTTGGTTCAGTGAGACCAGGGGGGATTCAAAGAGAGGGGTGTGATATAAGGGTACATCATCCAGAAATAAAATAACTTGACATAAAAATATATAAATAAGGGTTCCAGCTGGGCTTAGGTGGAGTGCTGAGGTGAAACCACTTACAACCTCCTCGAACTTCTTGGTTGGGATTTTCACGACTCCAGCCAGTTCCTCCTCAGAGGCTGCATCCGTGTCCGTGATGGCCACCGGGACCCCCTCCTCTTTTGCCACCGGGGTTCTCACGGACGTCTTATCGATGAGCTGAAAGGAGGATTCCCTCTGTGGTGGCAGGGAAACTCTAGGCCCCGAGGTCGCCTCCACAGGCTTCGCCAAGGCCGCCACGACTCCCTCGATAGAGGCCTTAGCCGGGTGAATCAAGGCCTTCAAGACCTTGGATGCGCTTGAGGCCTTCACCTTGGGGGGAGGCTGACCGCCTCTCTCGCCCTCGGCTGCTGTCCGGATCGACCGGGACTTCTCCTGAAGCTTACCCGGGTTCTCTGCTTTCCTCTTCCCCGAGCAAAAGCGTTGGCTCGTGGTTGATGGCATCAGTGAAATTGCGCCTTGCCTGGCAGCCGAGGAGCCCGACCGTTAGGCGCTCCCAGTGCCCGCGGACTTGCAGTGCTTAGCCTTTTGTTGGGCCTCGGAGCTCCCTCAAAGGACTTAGAAGACCGCTCGGACTTCTTCTTTTTCTCACCCGCTGCTGGGCTCTTCCCCTCTAGCCAGTTGGTGAGGCGGGTATGACGATCCCTCATCGTCCACTCAGACATATTCTTGCAAAACGCACAGGCATCCTCCATGTGCGTTTTGTCTTCATGAAGGCAGTAGAGACATCGAGAATGTTCATCCTCCTTGAAGACATTCTGCAGTCCACATCCAGGGCAGCTCCTGAAGAGCTTGGATCCGGGCGTCGGGTTTCCTTTTTCATGGGCCACATCCACGCGGGATAGGCCTCAAAGATCTTCCGGAAGCCTCCAAGAAGTGAAACTCGACAAAAAATTCTCCCTTGAGGGGCGTAGAAAAATCCGAAACGGGGAGTTTGAGGCTCGATCGACAAAAAATTAGATTAAATCTTTTTGAAAATTCGCAAAACGCAGTAAAAGCTTGAGTGCTACAGCACGAGGACTCCCAACACTTGAACGTGCTGTAAAAATCTAAAGATGGCTGCCAGAGGAGGGGCTTAGCTAGAGGGCAGTCATTGGCTGGGGGCAGTATGACCCAGAGATCAGTGATTGGTTACTAGTAGAAAGCCAGTTCAGAAACGAAACTGAAACTGTTTTTTTCTTTACCGAGGATTCCCAGCCTGACGACAGGGAATATTCATGAGCATGTGAATCCATGCCAGAGCCCATAGTGGAGAAGCAAGATCTTCTGATCCCGCAAGATAAACATAATGTGAATAGGCCCTCAATTACGGTTTCCTTTGCATTCTGGGGATTGTAGTTGTATTTATAAAATGAAGAAAGTACATAACCAGGGCTGGGCTACACTGGCTTGGAGTGAAATTAGAGAGCTCTGCTCCTTTTCTCAATTCAATTGTTGGTGTTTTTAAAAGAAAGCTTGCATGTGTTGATTTTGGCTGGAGTCCTGCGTTGGGGAGTCGAGCCAGCCTTGGAGTTCCACCATCTGGCAGTGCATGCTACCTTTGATTAATGATGTAATCTTGTGGCTTGTGCTGGATAACCCATGCCCGTTGTTTCTGGTCCTGTGGCTGCTCTGCTACACACTTTTCTCGCATGCTTTCTTTTGGAGTCCTGTGCTTGTATTAGGGAAACTATGGTTGGGAAGGAACTGGGGTCTTCCCGCACCCCCCAAGCGCTTTAGAATTGGGCAAGACTTCTTTTGACTTCTTTTAGGTGCTATAATGGGGGGGGGGAGGGACTGAGAAGGTTTTTTTATGCAGATATAATCTTATACACAGAAATGGGCAGGCACTGAAAAAAAGGTAGTTATTGTTTAAATATAAAGCACAATTAACTATTTGCTGAATACATTTGTAAATGTCAAATCCTATGCATTTCTACAATGTTAGCACGGTAGAGGCAAGCTCTCTCCCAGAAAGAAGACAGCCTGTGCTAAAAATAGGTCTACAGGCTTCCACAGTGTTCGTGCTAGCACTTGCAGCACAAATTCACTGACCAGCTGTCTGCTGTATGTCAAGAGCCCATGAATGCTAAAATGGGATTTGACATGCTTCTCGTAGGAAATCGTACCTGCAAGGGGTCAGAAACCATTGCCAGGGGTAAAAAATGCGATAGACACATAGGTAGAGTTTTCTCACAAGTAGCCATTTTACGCCTATCTTTCCTTAACCTAACAAGGATTTCCGTACCTGACTAAGGCTAAAGGAAAGTGGCATAGTGTCCAAATGTATCTGTCCCTCACACTAATATATACAACAAAATCAAACAGGAATTATCTGGCTATTTCAACTTCACAAAATAACATAAATTCAAACATAAACGTTACAAACAAGAGTCCTTGTCAACAGGGTCGAATCCCCTTCCCGTGGATCAATGCAGGATGTTTCAAACCAAAGTTCACTGTACAGAAAGTTATTTTCACTAGCCACGTTCGACTCCAGATATATTGCACATTTCTTTTCCTTCATCATGTCTTGTACTTGGCAAAGTGACAGTCTTAGTGCCAAAAGGTTTTTCACACTTAATGACAAAGGTTCCCACAACCTTCTACTTGGCAAACCAACAATACTTTCTCTTCACACCCCAAGTCTGAAGTCAATGTAATTGTTCTTTTCTCTTAAGGCCAATCACTTTTCATCACATCTTATTTTGTTCTTCATTAACAATTCTTTAGTCAGGATGGTTCATTCAAAAATAATATATTTCATTCAGGCTGGTTGTGCAACATTTCAGCAAACACATTTGTGGAATTGCCACTTCCACCATATCCTTCTACCACAGTCATAGTACTTGAAAGTTTCTTCTTCCTTGTCCATTTGCCTGCCAGGACTAAGTACTACTTGTCCCTTCCCTGGTTTACCCACCTGCCAGGATAAAACGTCTACTGCTACAACTTGTTGTAAGGCTTGTTCCCAACTTTCCACACTTAAAATCCTCAATGGGCAAAGTTAAATCAACAACTGCTTCTTGGGTTAGTCTTTTGACTTTCAACACACTTGACTTACATTTTCTTCCACAACCATATTGCATAACACGACAATAATTCTTATATTGATGTGGTTGCCATAGGCAATGCAGGTTACAATTCTCTACTGGTTGATGCTTTTTACAAGTAGGTCTTTTCTCCTGCAATCTCTGACTTCATTCTACACAACCTATTGGCTGCTGGCAATGTAGTTTACAACATTCTCCCATGGGGTATCTTGCTCTGGGACTATTATATTCTCATTGTCTTGGTGTCACTCTCAGCTTTCATTGGCTTTGGCAATGCAGGTTATAATGTCTCTTAATTGGAGGGTTGTATTCCCACTGATTTATTATATCACCTCTTTGGCAATGCAGGTTACAATATTTCCTTACTTGTTATCCCCCTTTAGGCAAGTTGTCGTCACTTTGCTCAGTTATAGCCCCATTTTGGCGTAGCCAATGCGGCTTACAATATTCTCCTATTCGACATCTCCTAATAGGAGAATTGCGTCCAATTTGCTTAAATTCAAAAGTTGGGTATTCAAAGGATTTACTCTTACACAGTGGTCTACTTCGGAGCACTGGCGGGTCACCTGTATCAGGCAAACTCACTGGTATGTCCTGGCATCACCTTTTGACTTGCCACTTCTGCTTCTGTACTCATCGGGTTTCCCTCAGCGTTTGACAGCTGCGGTCAGTCTTCTGCTGCTCGCGCTGGCTGTCAAATGAGCTCTTACAGCTCTGTTCGCTCACTGGTGACAGCCTCACAGCGGAATGGGATTGGACGTACAGTGCTTCTCTCTCCCGCAGGGCAGCCGGCCTCAACACTGCTTCCCGCTGCAAATCATCCACATTCCACAGGGATTTTGACTTTCTCCACGTTCTCTGCATGGTGTCCCACTGTCAGCACAGCGGCAACTCCATCAACTCCTTCCTGCAGATTCTGTTTGGCCCACACCTGAGAGGCCTTCAAGTGTTTGAAGGTCCTGCTCAGGTGGGGGTCATTACAACAACTAGACCGCTCATTACAACTTGTTTCCGCACTAAGTCCCTCTTCTTTGTCTGGGACTTGGAGTCCATAATGTTCATAGTTGTTTCAACATTCTTTAATCCACTCTTCCACTCTGTTGGAATGATTTATGGAATACATGGTTAAGAGAAGATTTCAAAGGAAGTATTGATTTCCTCTTGGGTCTGTAAACCAAACACCATGCAAAATTACAACTACTAGAAATAGTAGTATTAACTCCCTGGCCCTTATACACATCATTCTTATGTTTACAGAAAGGGTTTTCATACTTGGCACGTTGGGTAAGTTTGGGAGGGGAGGGCTTACTGTGACAACATGCCATTAAATATTCAGGCATTCAGAAGAGGATGAATACTGCGTGTCTCCTGAAGGAGTCACCACATTCGCTTGACAGCCTTCTCTTGCCATGTGATCCTCCCTCCTAACACCAGCACCAGGGTTAGGATCAGGTATCTGCTGCCTTTCCCTGGCCACATGGGAGGGACCTTAGGCTGGGATTCTGTGATTACACTGCAGCATCGGTGAAAAAAGGGGCAAGTCATTACACACATTTATTCTCTTGTAGCCAGCAAAACTATGAGAGTCCTTGGATAAGAGAGGGTAACATATCCCTATTTAGGATTGCCTGTCCCCAGAAGGGAGGAGAAGGGTCACCCCCAGTGGTATCCCTCTTGTCCTGTCCCCTACCATCCTCTCACCGTCCTAGTACCAAAGGGCATGGCTCCCACTTGGGGAAAGATAACAAATTCCCTGGATTTGATGGCCATTCTTGCTACTCCTGTCTGTTGTCATAATTACTCTTTAAGAGACAGAGATATGGCTCTTAGCGGCCTATGTGCATGAGCAAAAAGGGCTTGAAATACAGAATTCGGTCCTAAATTAAAGTTACCTTAGTGTACCAAAACATTAGGCAGGATTACAAATAATTATGCCTGCTTGTTCAGTGACCATATACTGTGACTCAAGTGGGAATTATTTCACAGTGATCTATTTTTTGTGGGGTTCGTTTTGTTCGGTAAAGGATTATGTAAGGCTTGGTGATAGTGCAGGGGCAAATGGAAAGTGGGAGGGAGAGTAATTTCCTTTTAAACTTGTTAAAAGAATACTTATTAGCAAAGCTGCTTATGAGCATATCTCACACATAATTCATTGTACCAGTAGTATGTCCACGGATAGTGCAATTCAAAGCTCACATTACCTTTCGTAATTAATCATTAGAACATAAATGTACTGGCATGAAGAAGTACACAGGCACCGACTCCCTTTGATCAAATAAAAAGGATCTCATCAACTCCAACTAAATTATGAATGAATGGGTTGAAAGGAAACCTTAGAAAGCTTGCCTCTGCTTTACAGTGTGATAGCAGTAGACAACCACAAACCAAACAGGAATCATTTGTTGTACTTTGAGGACAGGCTTGGACTGCATATAGGGCAAAAGGGCCATGCCCAAATGGTCGACACATCTTGCAAATATGGGCTACTTATCTGTTGATTTATTGTGCTATGCAGCTTGTAGTTTTGACTGATGTTATTGGCAAATTATGCAATAAAAGGCAATTACTGAGCAATGCAATTAGCATGGGATTTTAAACGCACAAATAAAAATCCCTACCCCATTGGCATGCACAACCTTTAGCAGTGGAAAAAAATAGATGGGTCGAATTCAAGCGATACATGTTTGAATCAATGACTGCATGATCATTTATATATATTGTAAAACAGACCAAAATCAATGGCAAGGCGTATGAGGGTTGATTAACAGAGAGGTCAAACAAAAATGTATGTCAAATGTTCTGGCTTGTTGCAGAGTGTTGAAAGGTAAAGTGATCAATATGAGTATACATTTAAGATTAATAACATTAAACAGGTGGCTATAAATGCTATGTGATGTTAATGTCCCCGAGGCAGTGTATTTGGGAGCAAAAGATCCAACAAATGGTACCTAGGGTCTAAAACTGAAGTTAACAGCCACGTGTTTCTACTTTTCCCAAAATATGTAGTTTGAATGAGGTGCATGAGCAGTGTATTCCATAACATGGATAGCTACACTGAAAAGGGGCACCTTGTGCATATTATACTTGTTGCTTAGGGATTTGCTTAAATAGACCATAATTCAGCAATCCAGTCCAGTAGTCCTAGGAAGTTCTCTGAAAGATGCACATTTCCTTGAATGTGACCACTTTCACGAGAGGCAACACAAGGATTACAACTCGTTTTTAAAAGACTTTTTTGCAATCTTGGACATAAATTGGACGGAGTAAACCTTTTTAATAGAACAACAACACATTCTTTATTTCGTACTTTAGGTACCACAACAAAGGGATAAACAGAAACAAATACAATCATAAAACAATTAAGTCAACAAATAAGATCAGTTCTTCATCAAGCCACGATCATGAGTAATTACCCAATAAAAGGAAACAATTTTAACGATTTCTAATCATACATGTATAACAATGTATCTACCACGTACTGTATTTCTTTATTCATTTATTTTTCTTCTAATTAGGACGCAACACTATATGTCTTAACATTGCCTTCACTCTAATTTTCCAGATTCGCCATAAAAAATATATGATTGACAAATGCTGAGCTCTGGAAGAGGGGAGACGAATTGCTTGCAGAGCCCCCTGATAAGAGGCCCTAACTCACTAAACAGAAGTTTGAGAAAAGATCTGTGATCCTTTACAAGGGGCAGAATAAAACATATAGAAACATCATCACAAAGGTACACATTGGAAACATACCTCATGCGTAGCCACCTGGATGCCACCGGTGCTAACTGGAGACTACCCAACCTGAGCTGTAAGTATTTTTATTATTATTTATTTGAAGAACAGAGACGCCAAATTCGGTCAGGAATTACCTATAATAACACATTTATAGATGGCTGAGACCTACCCCCAAAGGATACAACAGCACAAAGGTGAGAAAAAGTGGTGAGCCAGTTTACAAGGGTGTACAAAAAAAGAGTGGGACATAGACCAGGGGAAAAACAGAACAAACAACAAAATATGTATACGAAGCAAATTACTTACAAAAGGTAACATTAACCTAAGGGGGAAAGTACTTCAAACTGAAGAGTAGTACTGTGTAAGTAAACAAAATGACATTATTAAGCGTCACAGGAGTGAATGGTAGTGTCAGGTAGGGAGGCTGGGGGAAGAGGAGCACCACTTTGGCAAGTAAGTGAAGTTAAATCCAAACGTTGAAGAGCTCTGCAGTTGGGCTGGATTTGATTGTGACAAGCAGTGGGTTCATTTGCAGCAGGGCAGGTAGGGAGAAATAAGAAGCTAGAGGAGGCACATGGGGCATGGGACAGTGAGGCTGAGTGCAGATGAAGAGTGGAGGGAACGATATGTTCAGCCGACAGAGGTATAATCAGGCCGGTACTGAGGCGCAAGACTAGTTTGACAGCTTTGTAGACTAGGAGAATGCATTTGAAATGTGAGCAGTTGTGCGTGGAGAGCCAACCATTATAGTTTTTATAGTAAGAAGGTTGGATTTCGGATAAGGTATAGAATGCATGGGTAGCAAAGTTGCAGAATTGGTCTAGAAGGAGGAAGGAGTACAGAGCGAGGAAGGAGTAGAGAGCAAGGCCAAGGACAGGGGCGTCGCTAGGGGGGGGTTAAAGGGGCTATAGCCCCTGATCTTTTGGTTGTAGCCCCGGATAGAATCTCTGGAGCTACAGCCAAAAGACTAGCTAGCCCCGAGTCCCAACAGTTCCGACATCAGCGTAGCCCCGGGTCTTTTCCAGACCTAGCAACTCCCCTGGCCAAGGAGTAGGCTAAGCAGTGGTTAAGTTGGCTGAGGGTGGAGATTAGAGTTTTAGGAGACTGGTTAGTAATAAATGGACTGAATGTGGGAACGTTGAAAAAGTTAATACGAGAAGCAGCGGCAGTGATGAATGGTTGCAGTCGGAAGTCGCTATAAAAGAGGACCCTAAGGTTGCAAGGAGATCAGATGGGACCTTGCGTGGGGGAGCAGGGAGATCAGGTGGGAAGGATATAGGTGAGAGAAAGGCAGAAAGGGCATTGGACATCAAGAGAAAGAGGAATTCTGCTTTGAAATGTTAAGCGTGAGGCAGCAGAGAGCCATCCAATGACTAATTGTAGTCAGAACTTCCAAAATGGCTGGGGCGAAGGAGAACAAGATTTGAATGTCAGCAGAAAAGAGTTGATCGTGAAAGCCAAAGGATGAGCTAAGTCTTCCTAGGGCAGCGGTATAGATGGTGTCTAGCAGAGGTTCAATGACTGATCCTTGGGGGATGCTGACATGTAGAGAGGGGGGGGTTAGAGGTCTACCAGGTACGAAGTGATTGAGGCAAGAGTAGATATGTGAAACCAAAGGTCCTAGAGAGTGAGGGGGGGAGAGAGGTGTGGCTGACAGTGTCGAAAGTTGCAGAGAGGTCCAAAAGGATTATAGAAGAGAGTTTGAAGTGGTGAGCATCACAGAGCAAGTGGGAGACATGCATCAGTGCAGTCTTGGTGGAATGTTCAGAACAGCAGCCAGATTGAAGTGGCTCTCCATGGCCATTATACTCAAGGTACTTAGAAATCCTTTGTAAGACCAACCACTTAAGGACATTTAAATACTGGGGAAAGAGGAAAACTGGGTGATAGTTCGCTGGGACAGCAGAGGGTTGATTAAATAAAAGTGGAACAGGGGCAGATTTCAAACATGCAGTGAATAGTCCAGGGAGAGAGGTTAATGAGTTCAGAGAGGTAAGGGCAGGTTACTGAGACTAAGGGCCTCATTACGAGTGCAGCGGTAAGGGGTTAACGGCACCGGTAAGGATGCCAGTGCCATTAACCTCCTACCGCTGCATTCCGAGGTCCACTAGCGGGTCCCACTAAGGCCCACTAGTTTTACCAGCGCCCTTAGCGAGAGCCGCTAAGGGACCAGGGAGCTAATAACTATTTGCAGGCCCGTTATTAGCTCCTTCCCCATTTCCATTGAGCCCTACGGGCTCGAATGGGAATGGTTTTCAGAATGGGGACTTACCGGGTCCTCCAAGGTTGGAATGACCCGGTAAGTCCCCATTCCAACTACCCAGACCCGCACACGGGTTTGGAGGCAGCCATGGCGCTAATAGCCCCATTGGCTGTCTCCAAACTCGTAATGACCCCCTAAGTCTTTGGGTGTTTAGAGAGCAAGAGGGTCGATAAGAGCACAAGATGAGCTGGCGCTGCCAACGATGGGTGCTAACTCGATTGGAGCAGTAGAGGAGGAGCAGTCGAGAGAAAAGAGGGGAAAAGGTGGTGGACAGAATGAGGGTGACGAAAAGAGGAGGGCTGTGAGAATGCCACACATTTTGGAGATTTTAAAGGAAAAGTAGTGAGAAATGTTATTAGCTGAACAGAAGAGGGTAATGGAAATTGGCTTGGGAGGTGTGAGCAACGCTTGGAGGGTAGATAGTAAAGGGAGGAGATTAGGTTTGTGAAGTTGGATTTTCCTGAGTATAGTGCAGATGTTAGACCAACAACATAGGTATGCTTGCCATACTTTTGCCGGGAGACAGCCCCCCCAAACAAACCGGAATAAAAAGGATATTGCAGTAACTGTTTTAAACCTTATTTATCGCTGCACTGCAATTCATCTATTTTGTCCCCCCACATTATGTTGTGAATGCTAGCGAGGTAGTGTTTTTTATTTTTAATCTTTTACTCGGTTGTTTATACATTCTTATTTAATTTGAGCAAGACTGGGTGAGTTCAGTAGAAAACAGTTGATTTGGATGAATGTAGATTGCAAATTTGTTTAAACAGAAAAGTTATGGAATGCTTTGTACATCGTTGCCATTCCTTGCACACATAAGATACTCGAAGGTTGTTCTCCAAGAATTATAATATTTCTTTCTTCTGTTCCCACCACCACAGCTTGCTGATGGTTGCTTTGTGGGCGTGACACTATTTGGGTAGGTATAATGTATTGCCAGACGACCATCAGTTGGGGAGGAACTACAGCACCTTCCTACCCTTTTGCAGGTGACTGACTCAGCATTGGGCAAGAGGGTAAGAAAACGTTAGGTGGAGTTACTGCACTCAGGCTCACAGCCAGAAACATAATCCCTGAATATTGCAGGAGCGGCTTTACAGTGCACAAGAAGGACATAATGTGTTGTAGAAGCCACTTTCGCAGACTATTGGTAGGAAGGAAAAAGTGCAAACATACTCAACTACTCAACACTGGAGTTGAACCATTTTCTGAAGAGTTGAAAGGGGAGTAACACACTTTAAAATTAGTTAAGGCGTTAATTACGGTTAAAAGTACTAATTTGGAATCAAATTAATGGCCCAAATGTGCATCCGGAAGTGCACGCAAGTGTACGCTGTTGGGCTGGTCTCCCTATTCATTGCTGCCTGAATGAAGAGTTTCCTGTCTGCGACAGTTTCTCTCTGATAACACTAGTCGGCAAGGAGAAGCCAGACTGTACTGAAACCCGCAAATGCCATTCAAGTAACACTTCAAGTAAATAACCCGGGACTGGGGCTTGCGCACCCTTATTAGGGTGCACGCTTTTGTTGTTGTTCGTGCTTTTACAGCATTCAAATACCAACAAATTATTCTTGTTTTTCCTGAAGACCCACCCTGAGATCCGCCCCCCCTGCATCCCATTGGTGCAGCGTCACCATAACAATCCGGTGCACGCGCATCTCGCGCGCGCATCCGGAAGTGTACGCTGTTGGGCTGTTCGGATGTGGGGTACGGGACGCGGATTTAGTATGTGCTTTCTTATTCAGACATCTAATGATTTGTAATGATTTTTGAGGCGCCTTTAAGTGAACTTTGTCTTCTGTAAGTAAGTTATACTTGTCTTCCAAATTCTATATTGATTGACGCATATGAGTGTCTGCTGAGTATGTTTGTAGTTTCCAACTGACAATTGTTAATACATGTTTTCTATCATGGGTAAAAGTATTAAAACTCCAACCATGATGAAGGATCCACACGCGGACTTCTTTTCAGCAGTAACAACGCGCAGGACTAGTTTGACGTGAGCAGCTGCACTACCTCTTCCACCTCCGTCTATTGAGGAGGAAGAGCTTCTGCAATGCGCGCAGATCTGCTCGAACGATTTGAAATCTACTGTTGACACCATTATCAACCATACTGAGCCTATTGAATCCTCTCAATCACTTTATGCTGAAGATATTTTGATTCATTCAGAGAAAGAGGTATTAAAACAACAGTGGGAGGAAATGACTGCTAAGAAGAGTAACAACCATAATTTAAACAATTCATTATGCAATACCCCAAGTGTTTTTCATACTGCTGATTTAGAACTTTTAAGCTTATCGAATAACCCTGACATTCCTTCTAGTGAGGCTGGGTAAACCACGAAGAATACTTGGGGATTTTTTACAGATTAATGCTGAATGAATTAAAATGATAGACGGAAATACTGGTGCAAATTAATACTTCCGTCGAACAGATTCCCTTGAGAGTGAATGACCTGTTACTAAGTCAGTTTACTGCACTAAAAATGACCTTAGAAGGTAATATGGGTTCAACGAATCCGGACTCGATAGGCACACAACCGGTCGCTGAACCCCAGGTCAATAAAGAAAGAATAACTATATTAGACTCACAAAGTAACAAGAAGGATACTGACACGATGGAAATTGCAATGATGGCTACTTTAGAAAACACTGAAAACCCTAAGGCTACCACAACTGAAGGTGAATTGATAACTATGCCCAAAACGACTAACATCTTAAATAACAAAAAATAATAAAATAGAATAAATAAAATCGAATTGAGGAAATAATATGGCCAAATCATCTCAAAATATCTAAGAGATTTGACATTTAAAAACTCCATTTTGGAGGCTAGAAATGACATGGAGCATGGAGGGACTTGAGGGGCAATCCCCATCTATAGTGGGGAGAGCAAAGAAGAAAACACATAGCGATTCTAGACCGGTTACTCAGTTTCTACAAGATGACTATTGTGAGGCGGATGACTCAATTTCAGATGTGATGAAAAAGAAAAGTGAGTCGTGTGATACTGCCTCCCAACTGTCATCCCTGACATCTGGGCTAGTTGATATTTTTGAAATATTTAAAGTGAATTCAATGACAACTTTGAGTTCGACTATTGCTACTCCTGTATCTGCTAATGGTGCTAAAGATTCAATTTATTTAACTGAATCTATGGGTAAGACAAAAAACATAAAAGATAAGATCTGTAGTGAATCACTATCTATTGGCCATGCCTCGTGTGTGGGCAAGAGACCTAAGATGAGCACGGTGAATACTGGGTTGGTTCATAGAGAATGGCATAATAAAGATTTTACGACCAGTATTCCTACATCCTATGCTGGATGCTTTTCTATGGTTCCCTCAGAGATTGAATTTCCCGCTTTAAGTAGCAAAGACTTGTCCATGCCTGAGAAAATGATGACAAATATGGGATGCTTGCCCACAGTTGCTAATGTTACCAAGCTTTCTGCTACAACTTATAAAGAGTTGCCCGTATCTGAAAAAATTACAACAGTACTGCGAATATTATTACTAAGGAGGACGAAATCTCAATTATTGGCAAGAAAATTCTAGAAGGCAAACTTTCCCTTAAGGAGAAAAGATGGCAACTTCCTTATAATAACCAGAATGCTGCATTAGATGCCAAAAGGATTGCTAAAAAAACACAGGAATATCCTGGACAGGCTAATGATGTCTATGACCTGATAAAACCCACCCTAATCGATTCACCTAGCCTTATATTGACAACATTGTTTTGGGAGGGGAATCAAATATCTTTAAACTGACCATATATTTTCTCTCTATTTGCAGCTATTCCTGAATTGGCATTAATAACATGTGCGGATATTGTCCTGGTGGACTTAATTCATAAACAGAGGCTTGACTATGTGCGCCTGGTGATTCCGTCGCCCTTGGTAAGACGCTTGTTGCTAAAAGGAGGCTGAATCACTACAGCATAGGGGATTTGACATTTTTCAATACGAACCGCCTTTAAAACGGGTATTGCAATGTGTCCAACCATGAATGTTGCTGAGAGAAGAGGTGCAGATGTATCTAAGGCTGATTCTAACAATACGACAACTGATAATGTCGACAAACAAGAATGGAGATGGCTTGCACTCTCCCTTAGAGAATCCATCAACACTCTGAGGGAATTGGGAAAACCCGTCTAGCAAGGTTGGAAAAATTGCTCTCGCAAGTTGGAATTCGAGAGGGCACTTTCACTTGACTCAAAATATCGAAGTGACGGATGCGTTGCAATCTCATGATTTTATATTATTGCAAGAAACTTGGGCTACTGTTGGATTATTATGGGAATGTTTCAATACTGTACAATTGACTGCCACAAAAGGTGCCAAAGGTCAACCAATGGGAGGAAATGTAATAGCGTTTAAACAGACCCTTCAGGTGGTTAAAATCAGCTTAATGGTCAAATTCAAATTCACTATTATCTGTGACCTATGAGATCAAAACTGGTGATACTAATATGCATCTTTGTATTTTAAATGTATATTGGAACCCGCTAAAACACACGGATATGCAGCTGGTTAAGGAAATGAACAACTTGACTAAGAAAATTGATGCTTGGCGTGTAATCAATGTGAATGGGCTAGTAATTATAGCAGGTGATTTGAACGCTGATTGCAATATTGATTGCTTAGAGGTAGATGCGCAAATGTCTGATTTCAAACCGGACAACACTAAGGCTAAAACTGGAGCAGGTAACCCCAAAATACAGGGGGGCTATCTGGTCCAATTTTATTGAAATCATGGGATTGGTAAAAATTACTAACAACTGTCATACATGGAATGCGACAGGTAGCAGTTCTATTTTGGATCACATTTTTGTGACTGCTGGCCTAAACATATTTCAAAACTTACTGTGGTTGAAATGCCTACTAGTGATCATAATCTGCTGCACATCGATTTCATTTATACAGGTTTAACTGAAAAAACATCCTGCTATACCGAGGGTTTGCTTGTGAATTCTAGAGGAAATAGAACGAGATGGACTTTTGCCAAAACAAAGAGATTTACTTCTGTTCTAGCACGGTATTTTGATGAAATGTCTATGGAAGAACGTTTATTAAATCTCTCTACGAGCACTTTTTTCAAGACATATCAATGAGACTTAAATTGGTGGTGCAACAATCTTACTTTTGCTTTGATATCGAGGTTCTAAGTTATTAAGGAGGAGAGAAATTCGCTCAATTCTGAAAGATGGCTATGTTGCTGGTCATACATCTATGCTGATTAAAAAAATAAAACAGCACTATAAACATTGGTTAATTAGCCACAAGGGTATAAGAGATCAATTGGATGGCAAAAACATGCTTAATGCCATAAAAGGTAATGATATTTCCAACTTTTGGCAAATTATTAACAATGCTGAATTATCCCAAAAAGATCTGTTATTCACTCAAATTAGTGAAAGAAGATGGCAAGAGCACTTTACCAAAATGTATGACAGCAATAAGCTTATTCTTATGGGTGACAACAATAAAGCTGGTGAATGGTATTTGAATATTTCTATTCCAAATATTTCCCGTATAATTAGAAAATCAAAACATTCTGCTGCCCTGGGACCCAATAATATATCTAATATAATCCTAAAAATTGACATCGTATTGTGGGCAAAAATCCTACATATTCTATATAATGGCATACTACTGACAAAAACTATACCCGAGTCATGGAGAATAGCGCTTGTAATTCCAGTCTATAAAAACGGCTCAAGATTCTCGCCATAAAGCTATAGACCCATAGCTATCACTGATCCTGAGTCAAAGATTTTTGCCTCAATTGTATTTGAAGAAATGCAAGAATGGATTAGATGCAATAATATACTTGATTCCAAACAGATTGGATTAAATAAAATATGGGCACTGACTGTGGGGGGTTAATATTGAAAAGTCTTCAATCAAAGGCGTTGATGAAAGGGGGGATTCCTATCTTTGTGGAGTCAATGGACCTCAGTAAAGCTTTTGATTTAGTTGACCACCAACATTATGGACGATACTGAGAGAGCTGAACATGCCTAAACATCTTTTGGGGATAATCATAGAACTATACCCCGAGACAAAGATAAAAGTTAGGCTAACTTCCGAAGGTCGACTTACATCAGAGATTAATATCCCCAATGGACTTTGTGAAGGCTGTATGCTAGCTGCAACCTTATTTAACTTATATGTTTGTAGAGCGGACAAAGCATTAAGGAATAAAGGATTGGTTGCACCAAGACTAGGTAATGTATCGTTCGAATGGCCAGCATATGCCAATGATTTTTTGTTGTTCGACTGTACTAAAGTAGGCTTACAAAGAATGATAAATGCTTTTGTTATTTTTGTGTCTGAAATACATTTAAAAATCAATGCTTCTAAGACAACTATTATATGCCTCGGTAAATCCCCAAAAAATAGGTTAGGATTCACATGGCATTGTGAAGGCAAACATATTAAATGCCAGAATGCATTTAAATACATAGGGTACTACTTTATAGGATCTTGTTCTATAGCGATTACACAAAAACAATTAAGAACAAAAGCAGAGATGGCCCTACGGCAAAGGCGTAAACTGAAGACCAAATATTGCAAATATACAATGGTACCACCATTAAGAAACTTCTATGTTATGAAGGGAATTCCCAGGCTAATGTATGGTATGGAGTTTCATGACTTGGAAAATACCAAATTCCTAAAATCACTAGAAAGTTTAATATGGAAAGGAATTTTATTCTTTATACCTAAATGTGTATCGATTGAGGCAATTAGATACGAGCTAGGCCTTCAATCACTGAAATCTATCATGTGGAAAAAAATATTGTTATGGAAAAAATGGCTAACAAATACATCATAGGTCCTTTATGCAGTTGCAGGAATGGACCATACTAATACTTATTGTAATCAACTGAAGGTTAACATGGAGGAGCTTCTTACCAATTTAGGTGTCTCCATTGAAATGCTTCTGTCGAATCCCTTGAAAGTAAAAAAGATCTCGAAAAGTAACGATTGGCAACAGACTGTAAGAAAAGTACTGCAGTCGAAAACTTCCAACCAGATATGTTCATTTTGAAAAATGTTTCTGGCAATTGAGGTCTATCTGGAGAAATATCCCTGCCGAAACTTACGAAATGTGTTCATGAGATTCAGGTTAAATGTTTTGAGAACAAATTATATTCTAAAAAACTGGAATCTGATGACTGATACATGGGGCTGGTGCAGATTCTGCAAAAATGAGGGTACTGAGGAAACTCTGCAGCATATTCTACTTGTTTGCCCAGCCTTGCTTAATCAACGTATTTTATACTTTGAGCAATTTGTTGAGCATTTATATTGTGTAAATAGAGAATGAGTGTGGCATCAAATGAGACAAGTCAATTCTACTGCTTTAATGATAAGGGATACTGTTTTTCTGAAAAATTTCTGTGACCTATCCTAACGCATTTGTTCCGAAATACTGTATGAATAGATTGAAGACACTTTGTATATTCATGCTCTGAAGCTTATACATTCGATCTTTTTGTTCAATGGAGAGGACAAAAGCCGGAATGCATTACTGTCGCTTCGATATTATGCTATACCGATATTCTTCTTACAGTGAGGTTCACTGTGATATAAAGCTTCTGTTCAGGTGTTTTTAGATATCTGAGTTAGGCAGTTGGTTTGGGATGCCTTGTTTTGTTACACAATTTGCTATGTATAAATGTTTTTACCTATGTGCTGATGTTGGCTATGTTTAGTTCACATCTAATATGTTCTTAAGTTTATAAATTTGTATTGCTTTCTGATGAAATGTTTTGTAAAGGTTTAAATAAACCAAGACAAAAATAAAAAAATAGAAAAAAATAAAATGGCCCAAATGTTGGCCAGATATATAGCTCATCGTTGTGAATATTTCAACAAGTGTTTCCGCTCTTACAAACCTCTGGGTATTAAGCGGGTTATGAATAACCAATTATTAATTATACACATGTTACTTGAGATAATGTCATAAAATCCTCTGAAGGCAGAAATCCAATTAATTATATTCAGTTTTTCCTGTTTTAAGGGTTTATTTTTTTTTATCCAGGTTTGTTTTCCTAGTGTTTTCAAGAATTATCAGAATCTGTGCTTATCAGTGGTTTCCTGTTCACCCCCTTAAAAAAAAAAGAATAAATCGCAGATTACTGTGTTTTCCAGTTTAAAGACACAATTATTCATGTATTGTGTGGGGGCAGCTAGAATGACAACGGGCCTCATTACAAGGTTGGAGGTAGTCATGGCGCTTTTAGCGCCATGACTACCTCCAATACCGTTACCGTGTCCAGTCTAGTTCAATGGGGACTTACCGGTCTATTCCGACCTTTGCGGGACTGGTAAGTCCCCATTGGAAAAGCCATACCCCATTCCCATTTCAGCCCCCATAGGGCTCAATGGGAAGGGGGAAGGTGCTAATAACGGTACCGCAAATTGTGGTACCGTTATTAGCTCTGAAGTCCCTTAACGCGTCCCTTACATAACGCCTGGTAATGTTAGACTTTCCTCTGCACACCAGAACACTGCTAACATCTCCACAACACCTACCTCGGGTTCCCACACTACTGCCTCCAGGGTTCGAGACTCACGACGTGATGTGGTTACCCCAAAGGACCGAAAGCTCTGTACCAGGTACAATGTACGTGCCCGGTTGCAGCCCTTCCTGCATTGGCAGTTGCCATGGAGAACATAGATCATTCATTTGCTCACGTGATTCAGAGCGGCGTTTCCCACGTGACCATGGTGGACGTCACATGACTCAGAAGTGCACAGTATATAAAGCTTAATGCACGGAGAACTCACCGCTTCTCAGCTGTCTTTCGCCTCTGTTTGGCGCTACGTTTGATATACTCTGTTGGTTTACCTTGATCTTGGATATTTCTCCTGGACTCCTTCGGATTACCCTTTTGTACCTTTACTTGGAACTGTTTACTCATTGCTGAACCTCGACCCGTCCCTCACCTGTCTTCGGATCATCCCTTGGTACTTTGTTGGACTTCTACGCCATTGCTCTTTGGGAACTCAAACTACATCTTCAGCTCTACAGGTGGGCTATCCTGTGTCCACGCCTGACTCCGTTCTCTATTGTTCTGGGGACCGCCTCTCATCTGAGTCTCGAACCTCCTTCACTAGGTTTCCCGGGCTTTCCAATCAACGGATAGGTAAGATTACTCAGATCCTTTGATTACTGTGTTATATTGTATTTGCCTGGTACTTAACCTCGTTCTTTCTGCAGCAGCACCGGTGTTCCAGAGGTTCCGTGGATCCGGGAAGTAACATCTCCGACCTGTGGCTCCAAAGGTCGCACAGCGGGTTTCTTTTGGTTCCCCTGTGCGTCAATTGGGGACGGAGGGCTCAACGGTCTACATGACACTCAAGTCAGAACAGGTAAAAGCAGGCCTTAAGGAAGGGACCCGCTAAGGGACCACGTAGTAGGGCGGTAAGGGATTACGGCACTGGTGCGCTTACCGGTGCCGGTAATCCCTTAACTCCCACCTCGTAATGAGGCCCAATGTGTCAGCCTGACAGATCAATGCTGGCAAACATTGTAGAGACAGGCCTCATTTTTTCTTCGTAAAAAGACACGTTCAAAGTGTGTGTTAAAATGCTTTGGTGTACTATGATGAACTGACATCTATTGAAATTTTTAATGCTTTCCCCTACAAAACCGATTTAAATTGCATAGCTTTTTTTACCCAATGTGTCCAAAATATACACTGGAAAACAAACCACTTCCTGTTCATCCTCTGACAAACTGACCAGTCTCCTGCTACAAAGGCAATACAACTCTCTGTCCTCACCAAGAAAAGAGTCCACATTCAAGCTTGTGTCTCTGCGGCATCTAACAACTCGGCCGAACTCTTTAAAACCTGCAAGGAGCTGGCCAACCCTGCGTCTCTACCTCTCCTGTTGCCTCCCAGGCTCTTTGCAATGCCCTTGTGCATCCTCTTCTGAAGAAACCCACAGCTGGTCCTTCTTGTCCAGCTAACTATCGCCCAGTTTCCATTACTCCCTTTCTGGGCATACTCCTGGAAAAGTTGTCCATCTCTCAGCTTAACCTTCATTCCAATTCTGTTGGCTGTCTCCATGACCACCAGTCTGGCTTCAGAGCTGCCAGAGCATGGAAACTGCTCTCCTGAACATCCGTCAAGATCTGCTCTCCAACCTTAACTCTAACATTCCCTCTGTCCTAATCCTCCTCGATCTGTCTTCTGCCTTTGACACGGTCAACCATACCATCCTGCTCAACCGTCTCCGTGAAAACCTGGGTATCACTGATAAGGCTCTGGCCTGGCTGACCCCTTTCCCCTCTGATCGACCCTCCCAGGTCCAACCTGGGTCCTTCCTATCATCTATCTTCCTGTGGTGTTCCCCAGGGGTCTATCCTCTCGCCCTGGCTTTTCACCCAATACCTGGCAACTCTCGCCCACTGCATTGCCATTTTCTGCTCAAATTTCCAGTGCTACGCTGACGACACTCAATTCATTTTCAGGCTGCCCTCGGTCACCTCTTCTCCCTCTCAGATCTTTGATTACCTAACTGCCATTCAAGATTGGTGTGCCGCCAATGAACTTTGTCTGAATGCCAGCAAGACGGAGATCCTCCTCATCAGCACCCCTTCACCATCCTTACCCCTCACTCTCTGGCCGGCTTCCCTTGGCCCTCCTCCTACCCCCACCTGCGAGGCTAAGAACCTCAGGGCCATCTTTGACTCCACCCTTTCCTTCTCCGCCCACATCTCTGAGGTCTCTAAAAAGTCAAACTTCCTACTGCACCTCCTCAGAGGTACTCTGCCTTTCCTCTCCTTCCCCCAGAAGCTCATGGTATCCCAAGCTTTGGTTTCTCTAGGTTGAACTATTGTAACAGCCTCTTTGTAAATCTACCTGCCTCTACTCTACGCCCTCTGCAACTAATCCAGAACAGGACTGCAAGATTTGTCCTTGGCCTCAAGCCCTGGGATCGTATCTCTCCAGCTCAATTTCTCCATTGGATACCAGTGGATGCAAGGATTAAATTCAAAACCCTCTGCATTGTCCACAAGGCTTTCTGGGGCCTGGGTCCAAAATACCTTCAGCTATCCCTCCGCAAATACCGCCCCTCTTGAGCTCTTCGCTCCTCTACTTCTAACTCCCTCAGGGTCAGTCGATTTTTGAAGAAACAACTGGGGGTAGATCTCGGTCTTCGGCTGGGGCCTCCCTCTGGAACAGCCTCCCTGCCACTCTAAAACTTAAGGAGAACCATCTCTGGTTCCGGAAGCACCTCAACACCTTCCTCTTTTCGTCTGCCTTCGCTCCACCTCTCCCCTGCTGATCTGTTCTCTCTTGGCACCGTGCACCTGGCCACCCTCTGTCCTCCGGGCCCAGGTACCTGCTCCCCCTGCCAACCTCCCGCACTGCCTCCGGGCCACCTCTTGCACTGGGGCCTGTATCTGTACCCATATAGCCCCCCCTTTGTCTTCCTGCACTTATCATACCTACCCTGTCTGCTGCCTTAAACCTAGCACTTGCTAATTGCTGGCTGCACTACCACTGTTTGTTGCCTTTATTATTATTTTTTCTTTATTTATTTATTTTTTATCTGTTTCTCCTCTGATTCGCACTTTCCACTTCTCCCCCCTTCCATGCACTTTTCCCCTCCCCCTCTCCCATGCATTTGCGCGTTCTCAATGTCACTAGGCCTAGCAAGATCGCTGTTTTGTTCTCCCCTGTTCCCCTCCCTTGCCTTGAGGGTGATGAATGCATTGTTTGTATGAACTGGAATATCAGAGGGCTAGGTAACCCAACCAAAATGCGTAAATTACAACTATATGTGGAACGTCATAAAGCAAAGATACTTTTCTTACATGAATCCCACGCACAGATTAAGGGGTGGGAGGGGTTTGCTAGGTCATGGGGTCCCCAGCGTTACTATTCTACCTACTCCACCCAAAACCGTGGAGTTATGATCATGATCCACAAGTCTCTAAAATCCTTACATAAAGTAACACATGCTGATCCCCTGGGGCGCTATGTATTAATATTCGTCTCAATCCTTGGTAGAGAAGCGGTTCTGCTTAACGTTTACGGCCCCAATGTCGATGATCCAGAATTCTTTTCTCATCTCTCCTCTTTGCTGGGTGGGTTCTCCCTCATTCCTATACTTTGGGGCGGAGACTTCAATACCATAGTAGATATTTATTTGGATCGATCCGGTACTAAGCCTCGCCAACTCACTAAACCCGCCAAAACCATCATTGAAATACAATCACAGCTTGGTGTGGTAGATGCATGGAGACTGATGTACCCCGATTCCCAGGTCTTTATCTTCTACTTTGCAGTACACAACTCAAACTCACAAATAGATGGATAGCTAGTCTCCAACATCCTAATGAGATCTATTGTACAGATGACCATCCTACCCAGAACATTTTTGGACCATTCCCTGGTCACCATCTCATTGAGTTTGGGCGAGGGCAGCGGGGGGACACACACATGGAGACTGAAACCTTACTAGATACTATATTTGATTCTGAACTCGGGGCAAGTATTGACGACTTCTTCCTACTTAACGCTGGGTCTGTGAAATCCCAATCCACCCTTTGAGAGTCATTCAAGGTCTACATCAGGCGCATAGCAATAACAAATGAGGCAGGCATCCTTAAAGTGATTCTGAGGATCATCGGGGAGAGCGAGTCACTCCTGGCTAGACTTGAAACTCAATATGCCACATCCCCAATGGCCACTATACTCGGAGAGATAGGCACTGCCCTGGATACCTTGCGGGACCAGGCCGAGCGTGAGCGAAAGTTCCTGGAAGACCCCCGGGTCGCTAGTAGATATGGGGAGAGGGAATGCCCCGGCCGTCTATTAGCCAGACTAATACGTCAAGAAAGGGGGGCACACCATATCCCAGCTATCGAGAGAGCAGACGGCACCTTCGCACTTTTGTCCCAAAATATTAATGACGAGGTCCGCTCTTTCTATGAAAACTCTACACTAATACTGACACAGCCTCCACAGCGGAAATCGAAATCTTTTTAGACAGTCTGCCGCTCTCGACGCTGTCCGCAGAGACCAGCGAAACTCTGGACCAGGCGGTATCGGCGGAGGAGTTATCTAGGGCAATAGAATCCCTATCATCAGGTAAGGCGCCTGGCACGGATGGGCTCACTACAGAATTCTACAAATGCTACAAGTCTCTCCTGGTCCCCCGGTTACTAGCTTTATGGGAGGAGGCTTGCGAGGTTGGTGAACTCCCCCCCCACCCCTCTCTTAGAGAGGCGATCATCTCAGTACTACTGAACCCTGGCAAGCCGGCAACGCAGTGCGCTTCCTACCGACCACTCTCTCTTATCAATTGTGACTTAAAAATATTTGCCAAAGTACTGGCCTTCCGGCTTGCACCATACATGTCATTTATAGTCTACCCATTTCAATTAGGATTTATTCCTGGGTGCTCCACCACGCTTAACCTACGCTTAACCTAAGAATGTTTAACATTCTTGCCTGAACTGAACCTTGTACACAGGCTGTAGCGGCCACTCTAGACATGCAAAAAGCGTTTGACTCTGTCTCGTGGAGGTTCCTATGGCTGGTACTGGAAAAGTGCAATTTTGGCCCCCATTTTATATCTTGGGTCAAACTGCTATATTTCTCTCCTGTGGCCAGAGTCCGTACCAAAGACCGATGTTCCGCCCAATTTGAGATTGAGGTACCAGGCAGAGTGGTGCCTTTTCACCGCTAATATTTGCGTTGGCTATCGAACTGCTGGCCGACCGCATATGGCTATGGTATGTTCATAGAGGTACAAGACTGTCTGAGGCTCTTGAGATCATATCTCTCTACGCGGACGATGCCTTACTTTACGTCCGCTCTGCAGATGTCAATCTGGCCCCTATACTAGACATTTGGTGAACTATCTGGCCTAAAGGTTAATTGTACTAAATCCATATTGTTCCTGTTGACTGATGCCTTCCCCTTTGGTCTGGTGTTTGACCCCCTCGCAGATCTCCGGGGGTACACATGGTCCCAGACAGAAATCACCTATCTTGGGGTATAGTTACTAGTCACTGGATCGCTCTTTATGATCTCAATTTCGGGAACAACTTCATCTCTCTTACCCAGAATATGTTTGATTCGGCTAAACTGCCGATCACATTAGCCGGAAGGGTGGCCGTTCTCAAGATGATCGTCTTAACACAACTCCTGTATAGATTACAAAATATACCTCTCTGGACAGGGGAGGAGTTCTTCAAATCACTGACCTAGACCGTTAACACCTTCATGTGGCACTCCAGGGCTGTCCACCTAAAATTAGAAACATTATCTACTCCAACTGCACAGGGTGGGTTTGGGGCCCCTAATTTTGAGGGATACTGGATCACTACGCAAGCCCACTTTGCAGCATTCTGATTGGACTCTGATGGATTCCCCCACGTCAAACTCGAGCATTTGGCCGCTGGAGAGTTAGACGTTTGCTCCTGTTCTCCCTTCCCTAGTCTCAAGCTAGACCCTATGAGCCCTACCGGGTCCACGATGATGGCATGGAACAAACTCTGGAAAAAGATAGGAAACCCCTCGCCCATTTCACGGTAACTTTCCCTCGTGGAACTACCTCCCAGATTCCCAACGTGTAGAGGCCACCACGGTTCACCACTGGGCCACTGAGGGCTTAGCCACCTTACGTGATGCGTTCACCTTGGGGACCTTAACTGAATGGCCAGACCTACCGGAATTCTTACATGAACGGCCTTCCCGCTGGTTACAATATGCTGGGCTTTGCCGGCCCTCAAGGGCAGATGGCCTGTATTCCCCCCGACAATTCTCTGCTGGCCAAGATCATGATGGGCAGTGCCCCCAGGGGTAGAGTCTCCAGACTGTACGGCCTCCTTCAGGGCAAAATGTTCCATACATGCAAGGGATTTAGGGAGACATGGAGTAGGGACCTAGGTGTCGAAATGACTGATCAACGTTGGGAGTCTATGTGTGACCGCACCCAAGAAGTCTCCTTCAACTCTAGATTTAAAATTGATCCAATTCAAGATACTCTGAAGATACCACTACACCCCTGTCAGGCTACACCGCATGTCAACGGATCAGCCTTCCGACTGCCCGAGGGGCAGAGCGGCCAATGCGGATTGCATACATATGCTCTGGTCCTGCCCAAATCTGTCTCCTTTTTGGATAGAAGTATGCTCAACCATATCTCAAGTACTTGAGTGCACAATCACACCATCTCCATTGGCCTGCATTTTCCATGCGTTTCCCCATTTGGGCTGCAACCTCATGAAACTGACCGGATTGTGCATGCCGCTTGCAGCCGCTGTATTCTGCTGCTCTGGCTGCGCCCTAGAGTTCCCACTCTCAACCAATGGCTTTGGGCTGTCACCTGGGCTTCTGATATTGAGGAGCGCTGGGCGAGCTTGCAGCTGGTGGTAAGCAGACTTAGGAACATCTGGATCCCCTTTCGTTCATATTTACTTTCTTCTTCTAGTGAATACAAACAAAGTAGATGACGAGCCCTCGTCCCCTGAACATAACCCAACTTGAATTGTTTTTCGGCTCCTTAGGTGTAAACTCCACCTGTTGTAAGGCTCATAAGTTTCGCTTACATGGTCCTGGGAGGCCACATTACTTGGCTACGTATTGTTTTGTGAAATGCTGATTGCGCATGTGCTGCTCGCTGTCCTCTGTTGTATTGTCAAGCAAATTAAATAAAGTGTTTAAAAATAAATTCTGGCTGGATTACATGTTTGTAGCCATTTCCACTGGTTTGCAGACCCAGAGTACTTAGGGAGGGTGTTAGACCATTCTCCACTGGTGGCGGCCCTCCGTAAAACCGAGAATTAGTAGACCATGAATCCCATCGTGGAGGTTAAAGGCTGACACCCTGACAGATGCTGCCTTCAGCAGAACATTACAGGATGACATTTCGTTCTTCTTCAAGCTAAATGAGGGCTCAGTGGGGGGGATGTGGGAACGCAATCGTAGGCGTTAATGTGCTTATGAGAGATGAACAAGTTACTTCTTACCTTGTAACGTTCTTTCGATGGGATGTTCCTCCGACGTATTCCTTATCTTAGATATCTCTTTCCAGCTTTGCTGGCCTCGGAAATGTTTTCTCTCTAGAGGGCGCTGCGCGTCGACGTCCGCCGAGTCGATGTCCCTCGACAGCCGCCGTATCGACGCTGACGTCATCCTGCCTATAAAGGCCGCGCGCAGCGTCCGTTGCTCAGTTCCGTTTTGTAGCCCACAATAATTCTTTCTGGACTCAACTAATCACCCTGAAGGAGCGTAAACTGCAACAACAAGGGAAGTAGTACTGCAGGGATGGATGGGAGGGTCGATGAGGAATACGTCGGAGGAACATCCCATCGAAAGAACGTTACAAGGTAAGAAGTAACTTGTTCTTCGAAGGAATTGTGTCCTCCGACGTATTCCTTATCTTAGATAGGCTCCCATAGCAGTATTCTGTTATTGGAGGTGGGAGTACTGACTTCATGCTTCCTCTTATTGATGAATAGAGTGCAATACTGCCCTTCCAAACCTAGTTTCCTGACTGGAGGAGGAATCCAAGTTGTAAAACCGTGTAAAGGTATGGACGGACGACCATGTGGCAGCCGCACAAATGTCTCGAACCGGCACTCCTCTTTTGAGGGCCGATGAAGCTGCGATACCTCTGGTCGAATGAGCCCTAAGATTTTGAGGGGGCTCTTTTCCTGCCAGTTTATAACATTCCAAAATGGCTAAAATAATCCATCTAGAAATGGTTTGCTTAGTTATCGGTAGCCCCATCTTGTGACCTGCGCAGCCTACAAACAGCTGGTCTGCTTGTCTTATCCTAGCCAGTCTACTAATGTAAAAACTTAAAGCCCTTCTTGGGTCCAGCCTGTGTAACCTCTCTGCCTGTTTCCCCGGATGGGGAGGAGGATAGAAAGATGGAAGGGTAATCTTCTGTGTGATATGAAATTCAGAAACCACCTTTGGGAGGAAATTAGGCTTCACTTGCAGAACAACTTTGTCTTTGTGAAAGATTGTATAAGGGGGTTTACAAGAAAGAGCTTGTAACTCGCTCACCCTTCTAGCAGATGTAAGTGCTACTAATAAAACAGTCTTAAGGGTAGGAAATCTTAACGAACAAGAGTGGAGTGGTTCAAAAGGTGTGCCCATCAGGAAAGTTAGGACTAAATTTAAATCCCATAGGGGAACCTGGAATGGTCTTGGGGGATAAACGTTAGTTAACCCCTTTAGAAACTTTATTACCAAGGGTAACTTGAAATAGGATGGTTCTTCCGCAGTGCGCTTAAAGATGGATAGCGCTGCAAGATAGCCCTTGATGGTGCCAACTTGAAGGCCTGAATTCGCTAAATAAAGCAGGAAGGACGAAACTATTGGTGTACCACATGAAAAGGGATCGATATTCTTTTCCCTACACCAGCTGCAAAATCTGTTCCAACGGCAGCGGTATAAAGATTTTGTTGCTGGCCTTCTTGCCGAAAGCAACACCTCCATAACGTCATCAGGGAGGTCCCAATCCTTGTACCTCAGCCTTTCATAAGCCAAGCGTGAAGGTTGAGGGTTTTGATGTCTGGATGGAGAACCTGACCTCCCTTCTGTGAGAGCAGATTCTCTCTGAGTGGAAGTCGAATTGGAGGGCAGATGGACAAGTCTAGAAGGTCCGGGTACCACGTTCACCTGGCCCAATCCGGGGCAATTAGGATCATGGTTTTCCGGAATCTTCTCAACCTCCTGATCATTTGAGGAATGACAGGGACCGTTGGAAACGCGTACAGGAGTGGAAACTCCCAGTCCACTATGAACGCGTCTCCCAGAGTTCCTCTCGGGGGAAATTCCCTTGAACAGAACAGATCGCACTTCCTGTTGACACTGGTGGCGAACAGATCCACCTGAGGGGTTCCCCAAAGGGTGAAGATCTCTTGAAGGACTTCCTGAGCTAGTTCCCACTCGTGGGAGACTGTGCTCTGCCTGCTCAGAGCGTCCGCTGTCAAGTTCTTCTCTCCGGCTAGGTGAACTGCCGATAGAGATTCCTTCTTGGATTGCCCAAAACCAGAGCTGCATCGCCTCTCTGCACAGAGGTAGTGATCCTACGCCTCCTCTTTTGTTGAGGTAATGCATGGCCACTGTGTTGTCCGTCATTATCAGGACATTCTTTCCTTGTACAGATGGCAGAAAAGCCTTCAGCGCAAGTCTGATGGCCCTCAGCTCTAACAGGGTGATATGTAGTCTGGACTCCGATGGAGACCAACGACCGCTGATGGTCAAGTCGTTGGCTCCCCACCCCGTGAGTGAGGCATCCGTGACTACTGTTATCTCCGGCCAAGGTTGCCAAAACTGCTCTCCTTTCAGAATGTTCTCCTGACAGGCCCACCACTGAAGGTCTCGAGCCACCCTGTCGGGAACCTGAAGAAGATCTGTCATTCTCCCTGAGAATTGTGACCACTGAGTTCTCAGTGCCCACTGGAGAGATCTCATTCTCAGGCGAGCCTCTGGCACTAGGAAAATGCAGGATGCCATGAGGCCTAGCAACCTCAAAAAGTCGAAGGCTGGGAGACGTTGGGCATTTTGAAACTTGGTGACCATCTGTAGAATATCTTGAGCCCTCACCTCTGGTGGCGAGGCTTTTCCCCAGGGAAGTGTCCAGGATCGCTCCGATGAACTGGAGTCTCTGCGATGGTATCATTTGTGACTTCTTTAAATTGAGGGAGAAGCCCAGTCTGTGAAGGGAGTGGCAAACATGATCTAGCTGGATCTGAGCTTGTTCCGAAGATACAGCTCTGATCAACCAATCGTCCAGGTAGGGGTAGACGTGAATCCCTTCCCTCCTTAGACTTGCAGCCACTACCGACATTAACTTGGTGAAGACCCTCGGGGCGGAGGTCAGCCCAAATGGCAGCACTCGAAATTGATAATGAGAGTTGCCAATTGCGAACCTCAGGTATTTCCTGTGTTTGAGATGGATTGGCACATGGAAATAAGCGTCCTGAAGGTCCAGAGATACCAACCAGTCCTGGAACTGAAGGGCCTGAAGGATCTGAGAGAGAGTTACCATCTTGAATTTGTCTTTCCTGAGGAATTTGTTCAATTCTCGCAAGTCCAAGATGGGTCTCAGTCCTCCGTCTTTCTTTGGTATGAGAAAGTAAGGGGAGTACCAGCCCTTGTTCCTCTCCGCTACAGGTACCGGTTCTATGGCACCTTTCTCTAGCAGGTCTAAAATTTCCTGCAAGAGGAGCGGATCTGGAGCTTTTTGAGAGCTGATCCCCGGTGGATGACTCTGAGGTATGCGTAGGAGAGGCAGGCAGTAACCTTGTGCAACTGTCTCCAATGCCCAAGCATCTGACGCGATAGCCTGCCATTCCACCAGATGTTGAGTTAACCTGCCTCCTACAGGTGTCTTGTGAGGGAAGTCCTCAGAGTGGTTTTGGGGCGGCTGATGCAGATGGCGATGGTAAAGAGGCACCTGCTGTTGCTGCGGCTTTTGAATATCTACCCCGTCCACCTCGGGTAGTTCTTCTTTGTCCCCTTTGAGCCGGTCGTCCTCTACCTCTTCGGAATGCGGAGTAGTAGCGAAAGGACTTGCCTCTCGCAGAGGTTCCTGTGGGACAAAAAGGTGTCTGACGGATTGCAGCACCTAGGGATTTTGCTGCTGCCTTTGATGTTTGCAGTTTTTCTAAACTGTCATCCGCCTTTTTCCCAAACAAAGAAGAGCCATCAAATGGCATGTTTAAGAGCCTGGCTTGCACATCTGGGGCAAAACCAGACTTTCTCAACCAAGCAAATCTCCTGGTTGTTGTACTTGCTGCCATTGCTCTGCTGATACTGTCAGCCGAATCAATGCCCGTCTGGAGGGATTCGCACATAGCGTCTTTACCGTCCTTTATGATATTTAGGAACGCCTCCCTTTCTTCTCCCTTCGGGATGCAGTCAGCAGCTGTAGAAGCACACTCCCAAAGTGTATGGCTAAATCTAGCAAGGGTGCAAGTAGCATTAATAGATTTTAACGCCATGCTACATGCCGAAAAGACTTTCTTAGCCATAGCATCGTATTTTTTATCATCCCTGTCCTGTGGGACGGTAGGGTAAGCAGTCTTGATGTCAGTAGAAGATGCTGCATGTACCACCAGACTTTCTGGGGATGGGTGTTTGGACAAAAACTCAGGGTCTGCAGAAGATACCCTGTATTTAGTAGACAGTTTTTTATTTACTGCCGGGACGACATCTGGGGTTTCCCAGTTCGTCATTATTTTTCTTTGAAGAGCTTTATGAAAAGGTACTACAGGATCCTCCTGTGGACCTTTATCAAGAATATCCGTGAGGTCATCCTGTTGGAAAGCCTGTGAAGGTGTTGACCACCCCATAAATTCTGTAATCCTAGCCATTAAGGCTCTATAAGGGGTTTCAGCATGCTCCCCCGGGTCTGGCCTAGCAAACTCCACCTCTGGGGAAGTGTCTAAACCACTTGCCTCATGTAAGGAATCATGGAGTTCCTTTAATATGCGTTCCTCTGAGGATAACTCCTCTTGAACTGGGGTTGCAGATCCCTGCAACTCAAGTGTCTCTTCTTGGTCAGACAGTTCTCCCTCTTCCATAATTGAGGACATTGTTCTCAATTGGTCTGAACTCACAAAGGGTGTGAAACCCATCTCCAAGGCAGAGGGTGCCAAACTTGTCGTAATCGGCCTCGAAAACGTCAATGTCGTCGACGCTGACGGCTTTGAACGTGGCGTCGAAAACAAAGGTGGAGGCATTGAGGTCCTTGATAGAATCGGAATTCTGCTTGAGGATATAGACAATCTTGACGACATCGTCATCGAAGACCTGGGAATAGCCACTGGGTGCGCCGCAACCGTGACTTTCCTTGGTGTCGACGCCGGTGTTGAGGATGGCGTTGAGACGACAGACCCGTGTGTCGAAGGTCCCTTCGACAACGGCGTCGAAGACACCGACCTCGGCATCGTTGGAACCTTCGAAGAAGGATTCGAGGTCTTTGCTTTACTCGAGGGTTCGTGACGCGCTCGAGAAGCTTCCTTCGCCGGGTGCTGCGACTCACGGTGTTTTGGACTTTCGGGTCTTTCGACCAGAGCATCGCTCTCGGCAGTCTTCGAGGGGGTCGAGGCCGCTTTCTCGAAGACGCTCATCATATTTTTTCGGAATTCCTCCCATTCAGCCCGGGAACTATGTTTCGTGGGGCAAGGGATTCTCTTAGGTGAAACAGAGGAAGAGGAGGACGAAGAAGGGGATCTTCGGCGTCTCCTTTTCGAGTGCTTCGATCTCGAGGAGTGATGGGACCCGCTTGAGACCTGGAGCGCGAATGGTGACGAGGAGACGAATGTCTCGACTTCGTCGAGGAAGAAGAAGCTTTAGAAGTCTTACCTTTTTCCAGCTTCCCCCTACGCTCCTTCAGGGCCTTAGCTGTCATGGACATACAGTCTTCGCACTCCGAACAATGGTGTTCAGCTCCCAAACACCACAGACAGACCCTGTGAGGGTCCGTCAGCGACATCTTTTTTCCACAGTCTCGGCATTTTTTAAAGCCGGACCAAGGGGTCGTCGGCTCAGACGAGGAAGCCATCGAGTATGGCTCGAATATCTCGAGGAAAATGGAATAATATCTGTACGAAAGTGAGCAACGATATTCCGAGGCACTGAGTAAGCACGGAAAACGGAACTGAGCAACGGACGCTGCGCGCGGCCTTTCTAGGCAGGATGACGTCGATACGGCGGCTGTCAAGGGACATCGACTCGGCGGACGTCGACGCGCAGCACCCTCTAGAGAGAAACCATTTACGAGACCAGCAAAGCTGGAAAGAGATATCTAAGATAAGGAATACGTTGGAGGACACAATCCCTTCGAAATTTGCATAGCAAAAATGACGTGGGTGTCAAAAACATTGCAGGATTCTCTAAGGAAAACTGAAGGGGAGATCACATGACTTGAGAGGGAACTAGCGAGGGGAGCACAAGTCGGGGAGGAGTTAGTGCAAGCTCTGAAGGAACATTAGGAAACTCTGGAGTCTTTATCGAAATTAGAATGGCAATAGTATAATGTAAGGGTTCATAGCGAGGGGGTAAAGGCAGGATGACTTTTAGCATGGTTAATAAGGCCGGAATGACCTAAATCAGCAAACACTCAAATGACTACTGCAGCAGGGGGCACGGTTACGACGCAACAGTATATAAACAGAGCATTTTGAGCATATTATGAACAGTTATATACCAGAGGAGATCAATATTCAGATCAGATTTGTTGGAGCTAATGAGGTTACCTAAATTGACGGTAGAACTACAGGAGGGCTTGGAGGCCCCTGTAGAGGAAGTGGATATTGTTCATGCTATCAACTGATTTGTGGGGGCCCGTAATACTACAATGAACATGTGGCACCTACATCAAGTGATGATCTGGTGAAGCGGTTTACAGCAGAAATGGCATTGGCCTCATTAGCTGCAGTCAAGGTGTTTGATTCGCTAGAGTGGACATGGCTGTTTAGAGTATTAGACTTGTTTGGAATAGGTCACGGGATGATGAGATGGTTGAAACTCCTACATAATAGGCCTATGGCCCTGATAAAAACAGGATCCAGGGTGGCTGAGCGGTGATCCTTGGGGAGAGGCATAAAACAGGGATTCTTGGTTTCTCCAATCCTATACGCTATGCTATTTTATGAAATATATACAAGAGATGGGGATAACAGTGGGGGGCATGACACACAAGATATTGTTGTGTGCCGACAATATACTGCTTTGCGTTAGTAACCCATTGACCAACTTGCCGATTATTTGGCAGGTGCTGGATCATTTCGAGCTGCTGTCTGGATATTCGATTAACAATGAAAAATTAGTATCGTTCCCGTTGGTGGGTTTGCAGACTCGGTAGAGGAGGCTCCTGCCAGACTGGGGCATAAAAGGCGAGACAGACTCATTGAAATATTCATGAGATGGAGGAAACTTTCATCCACAACACAGGCAGGGTGCCATCATGCATAGGGGACGCAGTGCAATTCTGGAAGTGCTTACCACTGTCCGTGATGGACAGAGTGGCCCTTTGTAAAGTGGTACCTCTACCGAGGTTACTGTACTTCTTTATGAATATCCCTTATGAGATCAAAAAAGTATGCTTTAAGATGTTGGATGCAAAAATTGGATAATTATTGTGGAATACTAGGCAAAGCAGGGTGGCCATGAAACGCTGCAGCATACATATCTGGAAGGGGTTTCAAAATACCCGATTTTGAGTTCCATTTCATCGTGACGCAATTACAAGCGGCAGGAATGTGGGGCAACACGAGGGAGGGGGTCTCTAGGTTGATCGGCAACATGCCGAGGCCTAGGCAGGGGATTGAACTGCTATGGGCTCCGGTGGTGGGCAGGGGTTACACAAACATCTTCCAAGTTCAGAGGGAGGTATGGAAAAGTGGCAGAAAACACTTAAAACTAAGGGGTTGTACAGTGCAGGACTACCACTGGGATGCAATGTGGCCATCGTAGCGGCAATGAAACAAATAGCATTAGTGACCCTGCAGGAAAAGGGGTACACTACACTGGGTGATCAATTTGAGAAGGGGACATTGTCATTCAAGCAGTGGAGAACGACATATGGCATTTCAAAGGGGTACCTTCTCTCCTATGCAAGAAAGGTTAGATAACTTGCTAATTTATGGGCGTGCATACCTGAGGATTCTGGAAGAAAGCCCAATGATAACCCTGATTCTATCGGGGACGGGGAGTAAGGGGTAGGGTTTCACAACTATATAGAACTTTAAAAGGGGAGGGGCAACATGCAGATCTTCCGGTCAAGGCTAAATGGAAAAGGGACATGGACTTCTCAATATCGGTTAAAAAATGGGTCTGGATACAGGTTAAAAAGGTGTCCTCTGGGATTCAAGATGGCCGCCTGCAGGGAGTAGACATGCCGGCAGAGCTCCCGCACCCCGGACCTGGGAACATGGCCACCACCCGGTCTGTCAGCTGCAAACTGCGGAGTGAAGTGGCGTGGAGGGGCTCCGGTGCACTGACACACAGAGCGACACAAAAAGGAGGCTTGTGTGTTGCAGTTTGCGGGGACCCCTGAGTCGGCCTGATAAGAACTTGAGGGCGGGAGGAGCGACCGCGGCCTAGCGGGAGCGGTCGGCGGGCCCGCAACTGAGGAGGAGGTCCCGCAGCGGGAGGCGGCTTGGCATCTGCCGTGGGGAGGCGGCTGCAGTCGTGTGGAGAAACCTGGGGCCTGCACGACCTGAATTGGCCTGGGGGCTGCATGCCCTGAATTGGCCTGGGGGCTGCGGCGGCTGGGCGGATCCGCGGCGCCCACTCCAGCACCAGAGGACGCGAGACCCTGCCCAGGGGAAGGACAGCAACAGCGCGGGTGGGCGGATCCTCAACTCGCCATCGCCTGAGAAGGAGGGGCGGCGGAGACTGAGTCGACTCCAGCGACTGGCGGGCTGGCAGTGCCGTGCGGCCGGCCAAGGCAGGGAGGGACCGCTGCGGGAGCGCCCGCGCCGGGTGGAGAAGAGAGCGGTGCGGGGCTCGCTGCCCACCTGGCTCGGCTGCGGACGGCTGCGGAGGGGGGCCCGCCCCCACCTGGGAAGCGCTTTCCACCTGGAGCAGCACGGAAGGCTGCAGGGCCAGGAGCGCAGCTCGGAAGGGCCGGGTGAGGAGATCCTGGGGGGAGCCAGCCTGGTGAAGTCTGGGGGCTGGCTCTCCGAGGCCTGCAGGTAGTGGCTGGAGGCAGTGCTGCACCTAACGGACGCCCCGTGAATGGAGGATGGTGAAAAAGGTGCGCTGGTGGCTTGCCCGGATCCCGGACCCGTTGCGGGAGATCCTCTTAGCCGCTGGGACTCGGTGGTACGCGGAAGAGAGAAGGGCACCTCGTCCGCTTACTGGGAGGTGCTCCAGGAGGTGCCACATTTTGGAGGGGCAGAACCAAGTATACGTGCCGCACAGCGGGGCAGCCCGGGAGGCCAAGGGACCCTGAGGAGGGCGCAGTGGGCAGTGGATCTTGTTTGGGTGGTATTATACTCCATCGCGCCTGCGGGAACTCTATTCTAACACTTCGGGGAGGTGCTTGAGGGGTTGTGGGCAGGAGGGCACGGCGCAACACATTTGGTGGGATTGCCCTGTCATTAAGCCCTTTTGGCAAGAAGTTGGGGAGGCTCAGGAGCAGACGTTTGGGGCAGGGTGCAGCAGCCCACCAGAACTGTCTCTCGTGGGGCTTGGAGGGGGAACTGTCCCGGGGGAACTGAAATCTAGGGAGAAGGCGAGGCTGATCCTCGTAATTGCAGCCATGACAGTAATAGCGCAATGTTGGAGGAGCGCTGAGGTTCCCCTTCAAAGGGACTTGCTGCGGAAGCTTTGGGAAATTGTGGCCTTTGAGTGGGCAACGTATTGGGCAACGTATGCAATGGACGATAAACTCCACACCTTTGCAACGGATTGGGAGGAAATTATGGTATTTCTTAAGGACGATTTTCGAATTGGGTGGCGCCCTCAGAGTTTGCGGCTCCTGGACCTGCAGTAGTTTCATGCGTGTTACCCCCGGAGGTATTGGGTCAAGGGTAAATGAGTGGGGGAGGAGGGCGGGGGAGTTGGGGGGCTATGTTTGGGGTTGTTTCAATATTATGATCTTATTCGATTGACTCAGGGTGTAAAGGCCGATGGACTGGCTTACGCTGCTTGAGGGGGTATGGGGGAGTTGGGACTTGTTTTTATTTACTTTGTAGTTGCTGAAAATAAATAAAAAGTTTAATTTTTTTTTTTTTTTTTTTTAAAAAGGTGTCCCGTAATGCAGGATTTCAGTTAATACCATTTTACTTTCTACACAGTGTATAATGACCACGGTGAAGTTACATGCTATTAACCCCTCTATGTCACATGAATGGCAAGGGAATGCCCCAAAATAAACCCATACTGCGAGGAGGTAATAACCCACACAAATATATTGTTGAGAAACAGCTACACCCAGAGTCTGTCTATATGTTTATGGGGATTGATGGGGACACAAGTCCCAGAGGAGGATAGTGCAATTCTTGCTCGGGTTGACTCAGAGTGGCATAGCCATATCTTGGAACAACCCACAAATCCTTCAGTGGCTAAAAGATGTTCACTGATGAGAGTGCGGCGGAAGCAGAGGTGCTGCGTAGAAACAAGGATCCAGGGGAGTACGAGGGGATAGCTTTGGACTGGCGTCAGATGTTTAATCAACTGCCTAATCGACGATTTAAAACCCACGTGATACACTTGAGGAGTGTTTAAGTCAAGAATGGAAACGCTGAAATGGCGAAACAAGGGGGTCAAACAGATAAGATTTCATTGCAATTGCAATGGGAGGCCTGGTTCCATTGAGGGGATCAGGGGGAACGGGGAGGAATGCATCAGGGAGTATGAAGTATTGTAATAAGTGAAGAGAAAAATGACAGCCGATGCATTTGGACATTTGAAAATTGATTGTAATTTGGAAAGTTCTTCACAAGAAAATTATTTACACACAAATAAATGTTTCTGCAGGGTGCTAGTGAGGTTGTGGGCTAGAATCTCCATCGCTGTTCACTTGCCTGGCCTCCCTGAGCTGCCTGGAAAGGCACACCACAGCATGCAGCCACCTGATTGGCTCGAAGACCCAGCATATCCACGCCTAGGTCGAAGGGCCCTGTATTTCCCTGTCTACCCATGGATACCCAAGGTAGGAGTGACAGCATCTGCTTTTCGCTCATCCACTACTGCGTGACACGTTTCCTCTGCCGCTATCCTCTGTCTGCCACTTTGTCCCGTACCTATGTACTCCCCCTGTATGCCTTGGACCTCCACTTCCCTACAATCACTATCTATCCCACGTTCGGTAGTTGCTCTCCGAAGAACCTGCAATCAGCAGGTCAGACATCTGCCTTAAAAAGTTCAGCTCCGAGCGGCAAGGCTGTATAACCTGCACGCTGCTGTAAAATATTGATTGAGCAAGTGTGCTGCGCAACCAAAATGTTCATTCTTACTGTGTCCCGCTTGGCCAGACAGTAATGACCCAAGATATGCTTTCTGTACTTAACTCTATCCACACTTCTGTATTTCACAAGAAATCCCCTCACATACCGTCTTTGAACTCTGCGTCCACTCTGCCACCAAGACTTTCCTTTTGTACTGTCTCCGGAATCACTGGAATAACACTACGATGCTTCCACTATTATACAACCTATGCTAATATGTTATTATATGTTACCTACACCAATCTGTAAGCTGCTTTCTTCTGTGTGTTGCAAGTTTGCCACCTCGTATAGTTTTAGTTTTCATACAGCCTGCTCCATACCAATATTTAGCATACGATCCGACCTCCCTGCTAGCCTCTTTCTACCATTCCTGCGGTACACCCTTTTGTCTCATACGCCAGTCCAATGTATCTTCGTCAATCAGAGAGGTTGTTTACAAGTCATGCCCTCCTAGCCTGCCATGTCCCTATGCATGTCTGATGTAGCTCCCTGCAACAAGAGGTGAGCTACAGTATGTATTATTACACCTACTATGTTCTTATGCATATCTGATGTAACTCCCTGCAACAAGAGGAGAGTTTTCTAGTATGCATACTTCTGCATATTCCTGTATAAGAACTTCTGTAACTAGCGCCTATATACCTCCGGGTGTTGTGCGCTGTAAATAAATGCTACTAAATAAATAAACCTAAAGCTGAGTTTCTGATTTTAGATGTTAGTCTGGTAACATGTGAAAGCATCTCTTTAAAAACCTCTTTGGCGATAAAGGCTGACATATAAAATATTGAGAAAGAGAGCAGTAAAAAGGTAAACAAAATGAAGAGAAGGAGGCGAAAAGCAGGTAGTTTTGAAGGAAACCCATAAAGAACAGGGAGTAAAAAAAAAAGATCTTGCAAACAACCCTTATTAAGTTGACCTTATTATGGAAGATGTTGGCATAAAACCTCCTTCTGCCAAAGCCTCCATAGACAGCACCAGTGTTCATTCTCTGTATCTGTCTCTGTCTCTTGCACACTCTCAGTCACTCTCTCATTCTCTAATTCTCTCTCTCTCAGTCACTCTCCCTCTTCCTCCCACTATCTCTCTTTCTGCCTCTCCCTCACTCTCAGGGCAGATTAACTGAGTGCAAGATTTTTTTTAACTCTGAAAGCTGTAATCGCACATTCCCGTGCTCTTATTCGACAGACCACTGCCACCTTGGCTGTCTTTTGTTCCTGCCGTAAATAAACTTACTAAGAAGGACGTTCACTTCAACGGTGTATTTTGTGTCCTCAACGTGAAATCTTAATCGGCAGAAAGGACAGTGGACAGTCCTTTGGCCGGGTGTTAGAGGTTGATTGAACTGCTGCAGTCAGCTTTCTGTGCTCCGCTGGCCAGCTCAGGAAAAATCCGCCCATGAGAATAATTGGACCTGCTTTGCCTTTCCCATGGCAAAATCAATGATTTCGTGGGAACGACACTTAAAAAATAGACGATACTACAGAGGAAATGCACAGCAGGGCACCAACAGAGTCTACAATTCAGTTTGCATTGTCAATAAATGAGGTAATGAGTAGTACACTCTCCGGACCATGGAGAGTGGTTTAAGGTGCATGCCTAAAGAAAAGAAACTGCAATTAACTACGCAGCAAATGAGATTTCAACGTGAATGTGATTTTGGTTAGGACAGGAAAAAGCATACAAAAAACATCTTAATTTGCTTTGCTTTCAACACCTCTGCAAGACCCTGCCTCTGGCCGGATTTCATCACCAAAGTAATTTTCTCCAAAAATGTTTACGTATGAAAATATTTTGACTTGTAAAAAGGAAGCATTGCCTTTTAAGAGTTGCTCCCCCAAAAAGTTAGCTTAGGTACGGAAGTCATTACTGTATTTTCTGCAAGGGAGGAGCTGCTAACCCGATATGCATTGGGGTACGTCTGAAATGTCACCTGTGGTGTTTCAGAAAAGATGTATGTCCAGCATGACTCCTCTACTAACCCTAATGTCATTAGCACCCTTGAGGAAGGCACCCGCTAATCAGGAGTCCTAGAACAAGGTCTACATTTGCCAGCAGGGGCCTGCGGTCGTGCCTGACGGGCGGCTAGGGTTGACACATTTGTTTCATGCAAAAATCGGACTCGAAGCCTGGCCTACATTTTAGACAACATCTCAAGCCACCGCCGCCCCCCGACCCCATCCCCGACACACCCCTTTAGATTTTAAAACTGGAGTATAATAGCAAGGGGAGAGAAACAAAAACATGCCTGCCGTTTTTTTCAATGTATTTTTTTTTGTAAGCAATCCGCTTTATTAAAATAAACATTGCAACAAAAGACATATGCTTCTTGACTGGTAAACAAAAAGTATAATTTTGGCGCTTGTGGGAATAATCAAAGTGACATATGATATTGTGGGTGACATTTTTATATCACCGTTTTCATTGTTACGACAGAGTATTAGCCCAAGTAAGGTCTGTATTAATTACTATGAATTGTATTCGAATGAAATTGAAATCGTGATATATTTTGATCATTTTATATTAAATGTGTAAGGTTTTGTAAACCAAATCACAATAATAAAAAAAATGATGTAAGGCAGAAAACGACATTTCACTAAATTATGTAATTATGTATCATACCTTTTTTTAATCTCTTTATTGATTTTCAACAATTAACAACAACTCTTGCCTAAAGAAAAAGAGACCAACCCCCCCTCTTCCCTCCCCACCCCCTTTCACCCTCCCTCCCCTTGACTCTTCTCATATACAATAACACTCTATCGTCCAATTATATATATTATGGGGAACCATCCTCCCACAATTCTTTACATCAGGACCAGGATCCTAATATTATGAGGACACCATTGAATCATAAAATCGCACTGTAGATATGCGAGAACACTCCCCCAGTCTGATCGGAAAGCCTCGTGGGCACCTTGGAGTTTATACGTTACCCATTCCACCGCCACAAATCCCCACACCTTTATCAACCAGTCATGCATCGTCGGTGGTTGAGGGGCCCTCCAGCGTTGGGCTATTGTGAGCCAAGCTGCAATGACCAGGATCATTACTCCCCTCTGTTGGTTTCACACATAAACCTTTTGCTTCAGGTCCCACATGCCCAGGAGCCATGTCCGCAGCTTTAGGTTCTCCGCCCCCGGAACCATAGCATTGACTTGTTTTATTATGTACTGCCAAAATGGTTTAATCTTCGGGCAGCTCCACCACATATGTAGCCAGGTACCTTCCGCCGAGCATCCACGCCAGCATAGTTCGCTGACGACAGGAAACATAGCATGAAGTTTCGTTGGCACATAGTGCCATTGCAGTATTACTTTCTGTCACATTTCCCTTAGCTGAATGGGTCAGGCTAGTTTAGGGAGCTTCTTCCACAAGTCGCGCCATTGAGTCCTAGTTATAGGTTCCCCAATAGTCTCTTCCCACTTCCTCATGTAGCGCCAGGTTACTTCCTCACCCTGGGAGTTTATCAGGGCGTAGAGGTTGGTGATCAGCTTTCGTGTTCCTGGGTCGGTAGTTAGAAAGTTTTCGAGTCTCGTGAATTGTCTGGTAGCCACCTCCTTGATGTCGGCGCACTGGAGCCAATGAAGAAGCTGCATATACTGATAATAGTCCTTTGGCTGGCACCCCAAGTCCTGCCTACATTCTTGGAACGTCCTCACTCTTTGTCCCATGTAAATATCTTTAATGATGATACACCCTGCTTCTCTCCAGCTAGCGAAAGCCTGCCTCTGCGTTCCGGGGGGAACTCCGGGTTGTCAAACAATGGTGTGAATGGGGACGGTATTGAAGCTAGAAGCCCCCTTGATAATGCCCCATCCCAAGCCTCCAGACCTGCTCCCATTACTTCACTGATGTTCATGTTTGGGTGCCTATATTTCCTATGAACCCACAGTAAATTGGACAGAGGGCCTACCGCTACTGCAATATCTTGGCATACCCATGGATTCCGTGGGGACTGATCCACCCACTGCTTAAGGACCCTCAATTGCGCCGCTTCATAATACTTCTTGAAGTGTGGGTATGCTAGGCCTCCATCTTCTCTACGGGCTGTGAGATTCTGCTTTGCTACCCGAGGCTGCTTGCCCTGCCAAACATAAGCCATTACCAACTTGTTCAGCGCTTTGAAAAAGGCTGTTGGGATGCGTATTGGGAGCGTCTGAAAATATAGCAATTTTGGAAGGACTGCCATCTTCACCACCTCCTGCCTGCCCCACCAGGAGATGTTAAGCGGGTTCCACTTATTTAGATCCACCTTCAAACGGCGTAGCAATGGAGGGAAATTTGCCCCATACAGCTTTTTGATCGATGGTGTCAATCTAACTCCCAGGTAGGTAATGTCCTGGCCAGCTATCTTCAGCTTAGTTGTTTGCACCAGATCCTCCACAATGCGCAGGTCCTCCGTCAGGTTCAGTATTTCCGATTTGCTCCTGTTGATCCTCAGACCCGAGGCGGCCCCAAATTCATCCAATTCCCAAAGGAGTGCTGGGAGGGACATCCCTGGCGCTGTCAGGTCCAGGGTGCATGTCATCGGCGAATGCCATCACTTTATGTTCCACTCCTCCCATCAACACTCCCTGTATTTGCTGGGATTCCCTTATTCTGACGAGCAGGGGTTCCAGAAACAGGGCGTAGAGGAGTGGGGAGAGAGGGTCCCCCTGCTTCGTCCCTCTGGATAAGGAGATCTGTGATGATAGGGTTCTGTTCAATGCCACCCTTGTCGAGGGGCATTTATAGTTTGCCTGGTGCCGTCCGAATCCCATGCGCTGCATTGTGGAGAAGAGCTGTGACCACGCGACCCTATCAAATGCCTTTTCGGCGTCGATTGAGACTAGAATCGTCGGGGTTTTAGTGTGCCCCACCTTCTCAATAATATGGCACACCCTCTGGGTGTTGTCTGACGTTTGTCTCCCTGGTACAAAACCAGATGGGTCTACGCCCACCAGGGAGGGCAAAAGTCCAGCTAATTTGTCCGCCAGGATTTTGGTGTAGAGCTTTGCATCGAGATTCATCAACGCTATAGGCCTATATGACCCTGGATGAACCGGACCTTTGCCTGGTTTTGGGAACACCACTACTTTTGCCCCGTTCATCGACTTGGTTGTGACTCCCGTCTCTCTGAAGTTGTTGAAGAGTTCTGCCAATTTGGGGGCCAGGACATCCCGAAACCTCTTGTAAAAGGAGTCTGTGAAGACGTCGGGTCCTGGTGCCTTCTCTTTAGGCAGTTTCCTTATTGCTTGCTCAACCTCTTCCACTTGTATCTCTCTTTCCAGGGTGTGTCTGTCCGCTTCTGTGATTCGGGGTAGAGGAACGCCGTTTAGGAACTGCTCCTGCGTTGACTCACAGGATTCTTCTGATCTGTATAAGGCTTGATAATAGTCAGCCATTATCTCTCCCATTTTTTAATCCATCGAGTGCCTTTGCCCCTTTTCATCTATCAAATGTGTGACGACCATTCTGCATGTTTTTTCCTTCAGTTGTCTAGATAGCAGTTTATCTGCTCTATTGGCACTAATATAGTAGCTCTGCTTTGCCCTTAGAAGCGCCAGTTCGGCTTTCCTGTTCTGTAGCAGTGCATATTGCTTGTGTAGAAGTTTCAGGGTTGTCTTTAGTCTCCTCGTCGGCTGGGCTATCAACTCTTTTTGTGTGTCTCGAATCTTCGACTCTATGTCTTCTTCATATTTTAACCACTGCCTGTCTTCAAATGCTTTCAGCGCAATAATCTCTCCCCTTATTACAGCTTTAAAGGCGTCCCATATATCGGTCTCGTCTGTGTCGTTTTCCGTGAAGAACAGGGCTATTTTCTACCTGATTGTTCCCACCACTGTGTGGTCTTGTAACAAATCACTTGGGAATCTCCATGACCACATTCTCCGTTTTTTGCTGGCAATTGATAGCGATACGATCAGTGGAGCGTGGTCTGATAGCGTAATTGGGCCCACATTAATATCTTCTATTTTCCCTAGCAACCCCGTGGACACCCAGACATAATCAATTCTAGATTGTGAGTTGTGGACATGGGAATAATGAGTGAATCCTTGAGCATCGCCTCTCTTAATTCGCGAGACATTGTGCAGTATTGCGCGTCCACCAACAATTCCAGAGCTTTGGATGGGGATTGCGTGTATGATCTCGCCCCTGAGCTCCGATCCCTCACCGGGTTCCAGGCCAGATTCAGGTCCCCACCTATGATGATCTCCCCCGTCGCAAAGGTCTCAAGCCTTTCCAGGGTTTCTTTAAAAAAAACTGTCTTGCCCTGAATTTGGCGCGTAGACAGATGCTAGGGTGAGGGCTGCTCCCTCGATCACAACATTGAAAAAGAGAAACCTCCCCTCCTTGTCGGCCTGCATGCCCTGCACCCTTGCCCCCAAAATGTCCTGAATGGCTATGAGAACCCCAGCCCTTTTTTCTTCCGCATTCGCCTGGTACACTTGCGAGGCACCTCCAATTCTAATTTTAGCCTTGTCTCTTTTACGAACATGTGTTTCTTGATACATTAGAATCCTTGCACCCTCTCTCCAGTTTTTTCCACTGAATTGGTGTGCTCATACCCCGCACATTGTGCGAGAGGATCTTGATCCCCTTTACTGTACTTCTATCCATGTGTAGGTATTACTTTTAGTTATAGTCCTGCTGTACTTGAACTGCCACCCCAAGAAAAATCCCATCTTTAGAGAGTCTTCCCCCCTACCCGCCCCCTACCCTTCCATCCGTCCCACCCGAGTAGGGCCTGGTTACTAGTAGCACCGGAGCATGTTGCCCCTTTCTCCATGCCCCTATCACCTCTCAGGTAACTTGTGCCGGGAGTCCTTAACCCCGCTCTCGGCCTCGCCATGTACCAAAATTTTACTCTATCCGGCCCACTTATGCTATTGTGATCCGGTTGTCATCCATTGTTCCTCTGTGCCCCCGCTCCTTCCTGCCTTTTCCCTGTGCACCCTCTGGGGCACAAGCCTAGGAAGTCACATGAGAGTCCAGCCAGTGTGCTCCTTGCCTCCTCTGTCTTCTGTGCTTCTTTTCAACAGTCCGCCATCCGTCCAATCTTTTAGGGCCCTGAGGATTTTCACTCACACGCTTCGGGTCCTCTTCTCTCTCCTGTGAAATGCCCAGTAATTGCTCTCCTTCCTCACATCTCACAATTCTTCGCCGTGTCCCCTCCCCCGTGAAGAGCAGGCCAAAAGGGAAGGTCCACTTGTAATTAATCTGTTTATCCTTAAGGTGTTGGACCACCGGTCCCATCTGTCTTCTCTTCAGGAGCGTCACTTGTGCAAGGTCCTGGAAAAGCTTCGGGCAGAGAGTCGTTCTTTTCTCATTATCTGTTCTTTTTGGACAAAGCTCGTCCTAGCAACCAAGACATCACAGGGTCTTGCTCCTGGTTCCGGCAGTCGCTTTGGGCCCACCCTGTGTATTCTATCCATTCCAATCTCGGGGTTGGCGTTTTCACCCAGGATATCCACGAATAGCTGGGAAACAGTCACCCGCAGGTCGCCATCTGCAACAGGCTCCAGCAGATTTTTTATTCGTATATTTGAGCGTCGGAACCTGTTCTCAAGATCTTCACATTGGAGCTCGAGATTATGCGCCGCTCTCGCCAGCTGCTCCAGGGCCTCATCAGACTTCTTTGCTTCGTCTTCCATTCGCTGGACCATTCTTTCAAGGCCATCAGTTCTCTCCTCGACCTTGGCCAGATCTGCTCGCACCTCTTGTAAAGATTGTCTCATATCCTCCCTCAGGGTGTGGAATTGCTCCTGCACTGACGCCAAGAATTGGTCCTGCAGATCTTTGAAGCAGGATTGCATGTCCTTTTTAGTTAGTATCTCGTCCCCCATTTTCTGCCCTTCGCGGTCAGATGTGACCTCAGGTTCTCTATTTAGTGGGCTTGTGGTTCCCGAACTCCAAAGCTGTTTCAGGCTCTTATGCTGACTCCGCTGCGGGGGGAATGCGAGTGCTGCGTGGACCTTGCTCTTGTCTTGGACATTGGCGCTCAAAACTTCCTCCAAGTCCAGGGTGGAGAGTGCAACGAAGAGCGCAACTGGGCTCCAAGTGGAAATCGCTCCCCTGCAGTCCAGCAGAGTCCCTTGACTGCTAGTGAGGCCCAGGTACCACCAAGACTTGTAAGAGGCCCCCCTTGGAGGCCTTCCCTTTACAGATGTGCTAGTCCGGGCCTCCCAGTCACAGTGGTCCTAATGGGGGAGGGGAGGGGTCCGCTTTCGGTGGCTCCCTAAGTCTCAGCAGAGCCTCTGCCAATATTTCACCCAGGCGCCAGGCTTTCTGTGCGGGCACTATGCTCAATTTTCCTTTTATTTTTTTTATTTCTTATTTTTTTGGGGGGCGGGCGAGAAGGGCAGGAGATATATGTTGGAGCCGTTCTGGGCGCCAAGCCGCACTCAACCGCTGCGAGCCCCACTCTCCCCCTCGGCCCGGCCCTTGCCTGATGGATGCTGCCCTGCTGCTTCCGCCACAGGGGGGTGGGGGGAGACAGCCCGACTCCAGCTGGGTCCGCTGCCTCAGAATGCCGGGTGTTCCTCTGTCCCGCGGCCGCCTCTCCCTGTCTTCACACCGAGGATGGGCCGCACCAGCCCTCAATTATTTGGCCCGCCTGGGGCCAGCTCGCATCCTGGCTCTTCCAACTAGCTTCATCTTTGGGGGGCAGGCAGAGGGCCGCCCAGCAGCACCCACTCCTGCGGTGACACCAAACCACCACCGAGGCAGCAGACCCCTGCTGGCGATTACACGACAGGGGGGGGCAACCCAACTCAGGTCAGTCCCCTGCCCCGAGGCCCTCATGCCCGCAGCCGCCTCCCGATTCACAGCCGCGCCGCAGCTGCTTCTCTCCGCCTCCAGCCCGGAGCCCGTCCACGCTCAGCTGCCAGGGTCCAGCTCACAGCTCGCCTTCACAACGCTGCTCGGCCGGCGGGGGGCTGCCCAGCACTGCGCGCTCCACAGGGGCACCGGATTCCAGACACTGACGTTCCGGATCACTCGGTCCTGTTCATGGTTTCTGGCCCGGCGGGGAGAGAGCTCACACGCGTCCTCTCACGCTCGGCGCCATCTTGGTAGTGCCCGTACCATACCTTTTTTCACTTCGTAAAGATGAAAAGATGGTCTGGTTCAGGCAAAATTTGGTTCAGTGACAGTCACGCAGTTCAGATTTTAACAAGATGTGCATTAACCCACTTCCCCATCTTGACAGATCAATCAATATATGATACTGATCATTCAATTTCTGAAAATGTTATCAGTTTGAAAGTGGCTATAAAAACATTACTACAAGCTTTATTTGAAGCTTTGAAAGCCAGGGAGTCCTTGGAATACCTCAGTTGGTTAAGAACCTACCACAGAGCTCTAGTTACAGTTTTCACATAAATGACTGCAGCAGGCACATTATCCCGCCAAACCAACATTTCAAAAGAATCTCACAGGGAGGAAAGGTGAGAGTGATTCTTTAACCATTTTAGAAAGTGCACACCAAAAACAGAATATTGTTTTGCAATTTGTAAGCAACAATGCCATTATTGTCCAAACATATTAGTTTTATAGGATCAGGAACGCTTAAAAGCTGGGTTGGGCACATCTAGCATTATGCTGCCTCTTCCCAAATAACTATCAACTTTCAGAGGTATAGGCCAGTCATAAAAGCCTGCCAGAAAATATTTTCCACAAGAATCGTATTCATTTTGTGAGATGAGAGACTGTGCTGCAACTGAATGGAAACTGAATTTTCCCAACTTCAGCAAGTGTTTCACAGAAACCGCCCTATTAAATCTCCCCATTTATCTTTGGTGTTGCACTTGTTAAGCATATCATACAACAATATTATAGACACCTTGCTCCCTTACACAGTAATCAGACCCCCCACTCACCCCCTAGCTAATAGCGATTTTCGATTGTAAAAGTACCACAAAATCTGACATTTTCAACAAAAAACACATTTGATTTTTTTTAACAAAATTTAAAAGTAGTCACCATATGAGGGGTCAAAGGAAAGAAATTGAGCATTAGGCCTGAGAGGCAGCAGTGGGCCAGAAGGGGAGTCATGGCCAAGAAAGTAGCGAAGGAGGGTGAGCCACAGGGTGAGAGGTGGGCCAGAAAGCAGAGAGGGAGCAGTGGGCTACAAAGCAGAGGGAGAGCGACCGGACAGGAAGCAGAGGGGGAGCTGTGGGACAGGAAGAAAGGGAGTGGTGAGTGGGAAAGAGGTAGTGAGCTGCAAATTGAGTGAAAGGATGGGGAAAGATTGCGATAGACTGGGAGATAGATTGTGAGATGTAGAAGGAAAAATAAAGAATGAAGGACTGTAGACTTCAGGATGCAGTTGAGAGGGTAAGGTATTAGTTGAGAGCACGGTTGGGAGTGTAGCATGGACTGGGCAGTGCGAGTTGTGAGTTAGCCATGCGACAAAACAAGCGACTATGTGCATCACTGGCAGAGTGAGAGGCTTGTGGACGTAAGTTGGGATGGAGAAATGTTGACACACATAAAATCATAAAAGTAGAATAAAACAAACGCTGTTCCGACAAACATCTGGGACCCTATTAAATTGAACACTGAAACCACATTAAAAAAAAGGTGCATATAATGACAACCTGGTTCTAATGCACGCTAGCTCTCGAACACCCTCCTGTCAATATACAAATATTCTGGAATGAATACAGTTTTGTGCTGCAAAATATGCTTTTTTATGCTACACAATGTTCAATTTCATGCTGCAATATACTTGAGGGTCTGAATAATAAAGTTTATGCTTCCCAATGGAAATGCAGATCAATAAATAGCAGACTTGAAGGTTTATGTTAGCCATGAGGCTATGAATGGTGTACCTCTCACTTGAAATGTATTAACTAGATAGATCTAAGCGAGGAGTCGAAATTCCAATATTCCAGTTCCAGTTTTAAATATTGAGAAGTGATCCTATGACACAGCAGACACCTCTCGCCCAGCCTTGGCTGTTCATTCACAGTGGTTTGCACTCTGGGACGTTTCATTTAAGTTTTCCCAAAATGCAAATGAAATGCATGTTGGCATTGGCTAAAAAGCAAACACTGACCAGTAGCCAACTTCTTTCCTACTACTGCCTCCTTACTCTATATGGTGGTCTAAAAGCAGAGATGCATATTCCTTTGTGTCATTTCAGTCAGGTGTGAGTGGTATATTCTGAGCTAAGGTTTTCTCTCCATTCTGATATCCATATCATAGTTTTGCTTTTCATTCATCATTGCAGAACTGTATTTGACAGAAGGCAAAACAGAGGCCTACCCGGATGCCTTATTCACACATGACACTCCAACATCTTGGTGTCTGAAGTCTGCTGCCGGTTGGTTGTATTATTAATAAACATTTTTCATCACTGCCTCTCTGGGGAAACTCTCTTCCCATATGGCCATGGAAGGGCAGCCGCTACCTGATCCAAACCCTAGGGGTGGGTGCATAAGGGAGGATCATATGGGGTAGAGGACCCTCACGAGAGGGAGAGAGACTGGGTGCAAGAAATACGGTATCCACCTTTCCACTCTGGGTATAACCACCCCAATGTTCAGACTGTCAAGGCTTATTTTGGTATTGAATCCATACAACCATCTTATACTGACATCAGGGTTCCTACTGACAAAGTATACCAAAGTCCTAAAACGAGAAAGAAGACCAGAGTGATGAAGACTACTAGAACCAGGAAGCCTACGCTGCGTTCTAGTTATTGGCGGGAGCTAGATAGTAGCGGGATGCTTAAATACTCATCATCTGTGCGAGAGTCACAGCAGCAAGGCACTGCAGCCAGAACCTTGCTGTAAGCTAAGCCGGTCGGAGGTTGGAAAGCAAGCAGAGTGCTACCCGACACTGATGGGCTGCTGGAAACGTTTTCCAGAGGCAAGAGGAAGCTGGGAAGACAGAGGTCTACCACAATGAGGTCGAGGACAGTGGAAGGCTGTCAGGAGACGCAGAAGACCAGGCGAGAAGGGGCGGAACGCTACTCTGAGCCACCGGCAAGCCAAAGCAACCACAGGACGCTGCGAAGAATGCTGGAGCAGCCAAAACAAACCAATGAGCACCAAAGGCAAAAGCAGGACACCAGGGTCCATCTACGTTGTGAGAGACAGGGTGAAAAGTCCTGGCAGGAGAGTAAACCAGGGAATGTGCAAGTCTGCGACCCGCACCCAAATATATGTGTGGAACATTGTGAAGGTGAGTCTGGAGACGCGTACCTGAAAGGAGAAGTAACTTGTTGTAATGTCCTGGCAGGAGAGTAAACCAGGTCAAACTGAATGTAAAGCAACTATTGTGAAGTCCTGGCAGGAGAGTAAACCAGGTCAAAGTGAATACAAGTCTGGAGATCCGGTCCTCAATTCAAAAGTGTGAAATCAAGGGGAAGGGAATCACACCCCCCCTGAGTGGAATAATTGTAAAAGAACTGAACTTGGCTTTGGTGTTCCATGAAAGGCACTGTGATCCGTTGGGAGTGCACCAGACAAGTGCTTGTACTGACAGATTAGCTGGTTGTTTAAAGTCTGTCACTATCTACGGCACCACCTGCTGTAACCCCAGCTCGTGCTGGAGGCTGCAGGGGCTGAGATTGGCTGCGACTTCATGTGCAGCCTTGCATCGCTGCAGGCCTGTGACCCGAGGGCGGTGGTAAAATCCGATCCTGTGTGTAAATGGGAAGCCTCATGGTTGATGCTGTGGTGTAGCAGTGAGGGGAGCAGAGATGAGAGCCACGCAGCGGTGGATACAGTGTGGAGGCCATACAGCTGCATAGGTGCAGTGGTGGCTGGGTGTCCTTCCCACCCTGCTGATGGCCAGGGCCAGCGGTGGACTGGTGTGGGCTCCCGGCGCAGCTTTATACATGACCAGCAGCTGTGTGTATACTCGGCAGCCGGGAGCACAGTGGAAGATCAATGAGAGCTGGAGAGCTGCTTTTCTTTCCTCATTGTGTCATAGCCGGCACAGCCTCGGATGACTGCTAGGCAGTCCAGCCTGCAATATCCTGATGTTAGGGGACGGTAGTGGACCCTACCGGATTTACTTAGTTTGGTGGCGCTGTGTATTACTGGGCCTCACACAGTGCTCCGAGCGGCTCCGACATGTCATTGCACATGCAGTGGTGAGATTATGGGAGAATAGCTGGTGCCTCCTTAGGAAGCTCTGCAGCAGCCTGATACGCAATACACAGAGGTGCAGTAACAGCAGAGGGGCCCTGGAATCACTTTAATCGTAGACACAGTGCACTACGGTGACCCATACAGTAATTCATGCTTCTCCTGGAATAGCACTGCACACACAGAGGTGAAGCTGTGGGAAGATAATGTGCACCTTGAGCCCAGTGCACGCCTTGAACCCCAGTGGCGGGATTCAATATCTGAAGACACTGGGAGAGCTACGGGAAGGGGAGCTGCGCAGTGGGGCCGTTTCATGTGAACTAGTTCTTGGGCCCAGAGACTGGATTGAGAGGGGGAGCCCTTGGCTCTTTGTTCTACAGTGCTTTGGTGTCATGACTCGAGGTGCGGGCGTTGGTAAGAAGGCAGGCAGCATTGATAGGTTCAATAAGTCCACCCCGACATCCGGGTGAGTCCCAACAGCAGCCCCCTACCACCACGGCTGCTCAGTGGGAACCTGTACCTACAGAGATTCAGCAAATGCTTGAGAACATGCAGAAGGATTTTGCTGTTGTTGAAAAACTCAACGAGATCACCATGAATGTCAGCATCATACAGGCACTATTGGTGAAGGAAGTGCAGTGTATAAATGAGGCGGAAGAGAGGATTGGCATGACGGAAGATAATGTGCATGAATTACAAGTGACAGTTGTCACGCTTTAGAAAGCCTGTCAAATCGAAGTGTGATGATCTGGAGTTGAGGTTATGTAGAAACAACATTTATATAGTTGGGGTCCCGGAGGAGGCACTTTCCAGCAATATGGAGCAGGCGGCTGAGACGCTCCTTCGGCAGTTGTTGGAAAACCTGCCACTGTCCCCCTTCTTTGCAGTAGAGAGGGCACACAGGGCCCTTGCCTCAAAACCTAAACCAGGGAACTGTGCAGAATATGGCGCTATCCTGGCTCTCCATCTCTTGCACGTCTGAACCAAGTCACTGGAGACCTCAGTCCTTCTGGAGTCGCTCCACGAGGCCACAATAAGGAACAAGTTACTTACCTGTAACTGTTGTTCTCCAGCATGGGTCTGGCATGGATTCACATGCTCATGAATATTCCCCGTCGTCAGGCTGGGAATCCTCGGTAAAGAAAAAACCAGTATCAGTTTCGTTTCTGATCTGTCTTTCGTAGTAGTAACCAATCACTGGTCTCTGCGTCATACTGACCACAGCCAATGACTGCCCTCTACCTAAGCACCGCCTCTGGCAGCCATCTTCAGATTTGGAAGCACGTGAAGTGGCAGTATGACCAAGTGAAGAGCCGCAGAGGGGTAGGCGGGAGGGTTCGCATGTGAATCCATGCCAGACCCATGCTGGAGAACAACAGTTACAGGTAAGTAACTTGTTCCTTCTCCAGCATGGGGTCTGGCATGGATTCACATGCTCATGAATAAAGAATACATAGCAGTACACACATGCACAACCACGGGAGGTGGCAAAGGCTCAACATTAAGCATCACATCAAACTCAACATTAAGCATCTTACCTCCTCACCAGGCTCACCTTAGGCGAACAGGTTGCGCAGCACTGCTTGGCCGACCCTGGACTCCTCCCTGGAATCCCGATCGACGCAGTAGAATTTCGTGAAGGTGTGCGTCGACCTCCACGTAGCAGCCCTACATATGTCCAGCAGGGGCACACCAGAAAGGTACGCCGTGGTAGCTGCGATCGCTCTGGTGGAATGGACTCTCGGACGGCCAGGCAGCGGTCGGTTTGCCAACCGATGACAGTACATGATACAGCCGGAGAGCCATCTGGAAATGGAAGCCTTCGAGAGAGCCTTCCCCTGATTGACAGGTCCAAAGTTCACAAAGAGTTGTGACGTCTTCCGAAAACACTTTGTGCGGTCCACGTAGAACTTCAGCGCTCTAGCCACATCCAGCAAGTGCAAAGTCCTCTCAGCCGGCGACGAAGGCGACGGGAAGAACACAGGCAACACCAAGGGTTCGTTGAGATGGAAGTCCAACGGCACCTTGGGCATGAAGGAGGGGTGCGTCCTGAGCACTACCCTCGTGTCGTGAAAAGTCAAGTACGGGGCCTTGCAGGAAAGGGCCTGGATCTCTCCGACCCGTCGTTCGGAGGTGATGGCCACAAGAAACGCTGTTTTCCACAACAGAAACTTCAACGGGGCCGAGTGCAGAGGCTCGAACGGAGGTCCCATGAGCTTGGTCAGCACCACGTTGAGCTCCCACGCCGGGAACGATCTGAACAGTCCCTTCATGAACTCTTTCACCAGACGATGAGACCACAAGGACGTCCGCCCCGTGGTTCTGGTGTATCGGGAGATCGCAGCAAGATGAATCTTGATGGACGCGTGTGCCAGACCAGCTTTGGCCAGCGTCAGCAGGTACGGCAGTACCTGAGGAGCCGTAATCCGTAGAGGGTTAATCTTCTGTGCGTGGCACCAGACAGAGAACCTCTTCCATTTGTGTCCGTAGCATTTAAGACTCGAGGACGCCCTGGCCTTTGCAAGAACCTCTCTGCAGTCGGCCGGTATGTTGTATCCTCCAAACTCTAGCGCTGCAGGAGCTAGGCCTGCAAGTTCAGCGATTTCGGGTCGTGGTGGAGGATGGCGCCTCCTTCCCTGGAGAGTAGATCCGCGTCCACCGGCAGCTTGATTGGCGGGGACGCTGACAAGTCCAGAAGGTCCGGGAACCATATCTGCCTCAGCCACGCAGGTGCGACGAGGATCATCCTGTACCGTGACCTCTTGAGCTGGTTGACGAGCCGGATTAGCAGTGGCAAAGGAGGGAACGCGTAGAGGAACAGGCCCTCCCAGGGGAACGAGAAAGCATCGCCCATGCTCCTCGCCTGGGGAAACCTGCTGGCGAACCTCCGGCACTTGGAGTTCGTCGCCGTCGCGAACAGGTCGATCTGGGGTGTGCCCCACTGTCGGAAGAGGCGATCCACTAGATCCTGCCGTAGTTCCCACTCGTGGCACGAGCGCAGCTCCCTGCAGAGTGAGTCGGCGATGGTGTTTTTTATCCCTGCCAGATGAAACGGCACCAGAAACATCCTTTGGGCGACGGCCCAATGCCACAGGTCCTGCGCCTCCTTGGACAGTGCTGGGGACCTGGTTCCGCCCTGTTTCCTGATGTAAAACATGGTGGTGGTGTTGTCGGTGAAGATCCTCACCACCTTGCCCTTGAGGGACGGAAGGAAGGACCTGAGGGCCCAGAACACTGCACGGAGCTCCAGGACGTTGACATGGAGGGACTTCTCCGTCGGGAGCCAAAGGCCTCTCGCGTGCAGATTTTCGGTGTGCGCTCCCCACCCTTCCAGGGAGGCATCCGTGGTCACTGTCTCCTGGTGGTCTGGGGTCTGGAAGTCCATGCCCGCCGTCAGATGCGCGCGGGTGCCCCACCACCGGACCGCTCGACGGAAACTCTCGTAGAGTGTGATCCTCTCCTCGAAGCCGCCCGTCGTTTGGATCCAGCGCGCATCCAGGAACTCATGCAACGGGCGCATCCGGAGCCTGCACATGGGAATGAGGTAGATGCAAGAAGACATCATTCCGAGGAGGGACTTGATGGACCTCACCTTGGCCGCGTCGGAAGCCAACATCCGCTGTACCTTGCCCAGGATGGACCTGGTCCTTTCCTCCGACGGGGAGGCCAGAAGGGACTCTGTGTCGAGCTTCGCTCCCAGAAACAGTGCGTTTTGCGCGGGTACCAGGTGGGACTTGGCGTAGTTCACAGAGAATCCCAGGTCCGTGAGAAGTTGGACGGTCCTTGCCGTGTGCTCCACAGCGAGCTCCCTCATCTTGGCTCGGATGAGCCAGTCTTCCAGGTAGGGGTAGACGTGGATCCCCTCGCGGCGCAGCTGCGCCGCCACCGGTGCAAGGCACTTGGTGAATACCCTGGGTGCCGACCGTAGTCCGAAGGGGAGGGCTTTGAACTGGTAGTGACGCCCTTGGACCACAAACCTGAGGAATTTTCGGTGCCCCTTTAGGATGGGAATATGGAAGTAGGCATCCTCCAAATCCAACAACGACAGGAAGTCTCCTTCCTCCAGCTGACCCAGGACGTGCTGGAGGGTGACCATCCGGAACTTCTGCGCCTTGATGAATTTGTTCAGACGTCGCAGGTCTAGGATGGGGCGCCATCCTCCCGTCTTCTTCTTCACGAGGAAGTATCTCGAGTAAACTCCGGAGCCCCGAAGCCTCTTTGGGACGAGTTTGATGGCGCCCTTCCTGAGCATCGCCCTTACCTCCAGGAGAAGCTGAGGGACGTGAAGCTCTTTCCTGTCCACGGGGGGGACGCGCGGGCACCTTCTTTGAAACTCAAGCGCGTGGCCCTGGGTAAGGCATCCAGCACCCAGCGGTCGGTGGAGATGGACTCCCACACGCTGACGAAGCTCGCCAGCCGGCCTCCCACCGGGGTGCATCGGTGGGGGCCCGACCCCACGGTCGGTTCAATCCTGTTTCGACGAGGCTTTGCCGCCTTGACCTCCTTGGCGACGACGGCGGGGTCCGCCAGACTTGCCTCGTCCTCTGTAGGCCTCCTGAGACGACGAGCGGGCCGCTTGACGGTAGGTGGAGAAACCGCCGCCGGAACCTTTGGAGGCGCCCTTGCCTCCGCTGCTCCAAAAGGGCGTCCGTCGTTGCTGCAGAACCCCAAGGGCCCGGGCCGTCTCAGTGTCCGCTTTAATGGCCTGAAGGGAATCGTCCACTGTTTTCCCAAACAGGTTGTTCCCATCGAACGGCATGTCCAGGACTCTGGTCTGTACGTCTTGACGGAAGTCCGTAGCCTTGAGCCATCCACGCCGCCTAAGGCACACGCCGTAGCCCAACTGGCGAAACCCAGTTTCGGCGATGTCCGTCGCAATAGTGATGGCGTGGTCCGACGCCACCTCACCTTCCTGTAGGAGCTCCAGGGCATCCGCCCTCTTGTCGTCCGGTAGGAAGTCCAGCAGGGGAGCCAGTTTGTACCATAGCTCCCTGTCGTAGCGGGCCACGATAGCCAAGGCGTTGGCCGCTTTAATCGTCGTCGCTGCAGACGAGATGACCCTGCGTCCCATAGAGTCCAATTTCTTTCCCTCGCCGTCCGGTGGGGAAGTCGATGTGGAGGCCGCCCGCCCCCCCGCTTTTTATCTTGGCCGCCGCGGAGACGACGGAGTTCGGGGTAGGCTGCGCCCGGAGGCACAGGGGGGCCGCGTCCAGGACCCGGTACTTCTTCTCGTACCGGTCTCTTCTAGCTGGCGTAGTGGAAGGGTTCTTGAGGAGGGCGAGGCCCTCATCCCAAATGTCGTCCAGTAGAGGCACCGCGAGGACCGTCTTCCTCTTGGCCTCGCGCCGTTGATAAAGGAATCCTTCCTTTTTCTTCTCCTCAGGGCAGAGTTGGAAAAGCTCGGATGCCCTGGCGATCATGGAGTGGAACGAACCAATCTCGTCGGGCGGAGAAGCCCTGGTGGGAGGTGACGACGGTAGATCCTCGTCATATACCTCGTCGTCCGTACCCGTCGCTGCCGTGTCAGTCCCCGTATCATCCCCTCGGGTGGACGGGGAGGAGGGCTGGATGGTGCGCGACGGCTGAAAAGGAGGTGGAGGGTGAATCCTTCTTTTCTTGGGCGGGGGAACACCAGAAGGTCCCAGCTCAGGATCCCCCGACGGGAGAGGTTCCTCCGTCGGCAACGGCAGTCTCGTCCTTATCTCTGAGCATAAGGACTGTATAGCCAACAAAATGGCCGCCGAGTTGTCTTGCGGCACTGGCAGAGGGGAATAAGACGGGCGATCAGGGGCCCCGTCGGCACCCTCGACGATGTCGTCGTCACCTGCGTCGGGATCCATCCCGACGGGCCGGTCTTCTTCCACGCCAAGGCCGTGGCTTAAGACCTCGATCAGCTCTTCCTCCGAGGTTGAAGCCGAATCTACGACGACGCCCTGCCCCCCCTTTTTCTTCCCCGCCGGGGATTTCACGGGGGTCCTATCGATGGGCACAAAAGAGGACTCCCTCCGAGGTGGCAGGGAGACTGAGCCCCGAGGTCGCCACCACTGGTGTAGCCTCCACAGGCTGAGCCAGGGTCGCCGCGACAGTATCGATAGAGGGCTTGGCCGGATGGATTAAGGCCTTCACCACCTTAGGTGCGCTCACCGCCTTATCCTTGAGGGGGGGGGGGGGACACTGCCTCGCTCCCCCTCCGATGGGGCCTTCGAGCTCGACCGGGGCCTCTCCAGGAGCTTTGCCGGGTGCTCGCCCTTCCTCTTACCCGACCCAGAGCGTTGGCTCGTGGCTGAAGGTGCCGGGGAGGGTGTGCCCTGCCTGGCGCCCGTAGAGCCTGACCGTTCAGCGCTCCCGGTGCCAGCGGACTCGCGGTGCTTGGCCTTGTGTTGGACCCCCGTCGCCGGGGCGTCCTCAAAGGTCTTAGAAGACCGCTCGGATTTCTTCCTCTTCTTCTCGCCTGACGGGCTCTTCCCTTCCAGCCAGTTGGCGAGACGTTGATGGCGGTCCTTCATGGTCCGCTCCGACATATTGCCGCAAAACGCACAGTCCTTCTCCACGTGCGTCTTGTCCTCATGTAAGCAGTAGAGACAAAAGGAGTGTTCGTCCTCCTTAAAGACGTTCTGCAGCTGGCATCCAGGGCAGACCCTGAACAGCTTTCCGGGCGTCGAGCTTCCCTTCTCCTGGGCCATGTCCGGGCCTGAGAAGCTTCTGGAGTCCTCCAAAAGCGTAGCTCGACGAAATCTTCACCCTTGAGGGGCGCAGACGAATCCGACACGGGTCCCCGTTGATCGGATGGAGAGTCGGTGGAGCTTGAGGCTCTTTTGACCGAAAAAACAAAGTTTTTGAGCAAAAAATGTGAAAAAAAAGCACTAACGCTCGAGAGCAATAGCACAAGGATCCCAACACATGAACGTGCGGTAAAAATCTGAAGATGGCTGCCAGAGGCGGTGCTTAGGTAGAGGGCAGTCATTGGCTGTGGTCAGTATGACGCAGAGACCAGTGATTGGTTACTACTACGAAAGACAGATCAGAAACAAAACTAATACTGGTTTTTTCTTTACCGAGGATTCCCAGCCTGACGACGGGGAATATTCATGAGCATGTGAATCCATGCCAGACCCCATGCTGGAGAACTGTGTTACTTAAACCAGGAAAACCCAGCAACGAGTGTGGGTCTTACAGAGCCTTAGCACTCATGAATTTAGATAACAAGATCTTTTCAAAGATCCTAGCAAACCGCTTGCTTCCATTGATGCCACACCTTGTCCATAGTGACAAGGCTAGCTTTATTCCTGGTAGGTCTGTGGTGCTCAATATCCACCGATTGTTTAATATCATGGCTCATCTGTCTGCAGAGGCCTCCGCTGCTTCAGTAACACTAGATGCACAGGAATCATTCGATATGGTGGCATGTGAGTACTTATTCACAGTATTGGGAATGATGGGACTTGGATCCACCATGATTGATTAAATTAAGCTCCTATATGACCACCAGGTGGCAAGGGCACTGGTGAACCAGCAAGTCTCTGAAGCGCTCCGCCTTGGCAGAAGCACCCGCCAGGGCTGCCCCCCTCGCCAATATTGTTTGCAATCGCCACTGAACCGATGGCAGACTATGGCCCTCATTACGACCCTGGCGCCAAGTGAAAAACGATGGCGGTAAATGATTACCGCCATCGTTTTCCGCTAGGTCCGATTATGACCCGTGACCGTTAACTACGATGCCATTAGCGGCATCGTAGTTAACGCTGCCGCTAACTGCTCCAAGGACGCGCGCATGCGACCTCCCACACCGTAATTACCGGCATAGCGGAAAGGTACGCGAATGCCGACCCAAGCGGACATGCACCTAACGCCATAACCCAACCCGTTAAGTACCTTACCGCCATGGTGCTAATTACACCATCGCGAACCAACCGTAAATGGCCATGTAAAGTGAATCCAGCTGCCACAGGTGCACAGAAACAGCACAGGTGGAGGCAATACAGACTCAGGAAGTACAAAAAGAGCACACCCCACCCCTTCCCACACCCAGTCACACTCCACAATGATACCAATAGGACTAGCAATGTTGGGGCTGGAGGACCTGATAGCAATGCAAGTGCTACAACAACAACAACAGGCAGCACAGAGGAGACGCAGGAGGAGAAGGAGGGCAAGGCAGGGCCAGCAAGCCCCACAAGCACAGGCAGTGCCACCACGTAGGCAGCCCCCAATCCCATCCATCAGAGCCAGTCCATTCAACCTCACTGCTGAGCAGATCCACACCCTGTACAGTTTGGACCGGGACACCATCACCGCCATCGTAGACATGACACAACGACATCGTCAGCATGATAGAAACACCAACCGCCACCCCCCCCCCCCTACTGAAGGTAGTGTCTGTACTCCACTTCCTGGCCACAGGCACCTACCAGCACACAGTGGGGCACTTGCATGGCATTTCACAACCATTATTCTCACGTACACTTATCCAAGTGCTCGATGCCCTCCTCAAGCACACAGACGACCACATCTCATTACCACAGACTGGCCAGGAGATTGCAAACACCAAAGTGGGTTTCCATGCACTAGCCGGCATACCTGGTTGCATTGGTGCCATCGACTGCACCCATGTGGAATTGGTGGTTCCACATGCCATGGAGGTACCGTACCGCAACCGGAAACAATTCCACTCAATCAACGTGCAAATGGTCTGTGACTCCAACAGGATCATCACACATTGTTGTGCCCGATTCCCCGGAGCAACCCATGATTCAATGGTCCTGAGGAACTCCATAATACCACGCTACATGGAGCGACATGCAGGCCCAAGATCCTGGCTACTCGGTGAGTCTAATGTCACGACCATGGAAATGTGAAGTGGGTAGGTGAACGACGTACCAATGCATACTCCACCGGGCTGAAAGGGGGGGGGATGATGCATACTCCACCGGGCTGAAAGGGGGGGGATGATGCATACTCCACCGGGCTGAAAGGGGGGGGGAATGATGCATACTCCACCGGGCTGAAAGTGGGGGGGGATGATGCATACTCCACCGGGCTGTAAGGGGGGGGGAATGATGCATACTCCACTGGGCTGAAAGGGGGGGGATGATGCATACTCCACCGGGCTGAAAGGGGGGGAATGATGCATACTCCACCGGGCTGAAAGGGGGGGGAATGATGCATACTCCACCTGGCTGTGAGTAGCAGAGACAACGGAGCCAGATCATACCCTAAAGCAACCCAAACTTCACCCAACACCAGTAAACCCAATACATGATGTATGCAGCCCTACCATGTGAATGAGGTTGTGTCCCAACCATGACACAACCATCTGCAAGTGCATTGTACCAATTCAGACCACATAGACTACAACGAAATGCACCTACATGCACGTCACCAAACACCATCAACCGAAAGGCCTGTCCCCCATAACTGCGCACAAAGGAGGCACATGACGGACAGAAACATCAACACACCATTACACAGACAGCAGGGCCCCCAAAATGTCCCTATCAACATCAGTATTGCTCACTAGGGTCATGATGAGGCCGACAGCAATGTTGCAATGATGTGAGCATTGACATCACAGGACACGTGCCAGGCCACCAAACCAAACGGCATGAACGAACACAGTGGATGAGCACTCACAAGGCACTCCACCCCTCTGCATACATTGGTTGATGGCATGCAAAACAGGCCATGAGAGCCATGAGCATATACCGGTCACATAGTGTGAATCAATTAGTGCATTTAGAAGTGGTCCAAAGTAACAGTTGGATGCAAGCCATGGTGGCACATCATGTTCTGAATTAGACGTCATAACTGACACATACATTCTCGCCCACATACAGGTGATGCAGGCTATGCCCTGAAGAGGTGGCTCCTTACACCAGTCCGTAACCCACAGAACCAGCACGAGGAGGTCTTCAACCGTGCACATACACGTACCCGTGTGGTCATTGAGCAGGCATTCGGCCTCTTGAAGGCATGGTTTCGCTGCCTCAGCAGGTCTGGCGGGGCACTCCTGTACCGCCATGAGAAAGTGGCAAAGATGGTCATGGCATGTGTCATGCTACACAATATGTGCGTCAGACGAAATGTGCCCCTGCCCCCTGACGCAGAACTGCAACCACCTGACGATGAGGATGAGGAGGGTGCAGATGGGACCGCACCTCATGGAGGAGGCGATGCACAGGAGGGGCATGAAATGCATCAAAATATCATCAACCAATGCTTCTAGCACACACGGCTGGTGTGTATCACATGGAGACGGCACTTGGGGCACTGTGTGTCTCTGGGTCATGCACACTGTGGACTGTACACCAATAAAGCACACATACGCAATGAAAATGTCCACACATTTGATTTGGGACAAAGGAAAATGTGTATTTCAATTGTAAATTCTTGTGACACACCCCCTCCCCCCCGAACACCCCAACACACCCCCTCCCCCCTGAACACCCAAACACACCCCCTCCCCCCTCACGCCTCCCCCCTCACCCCTCCCCTCTGAACACCCCAACACACCCACTCCCCCCTCCCCCCTCCCCCCTGAACAACCCAACACACACCCTGTGAGTGGCTAAAGATGCCTGTAACAGTGGGCACACGCTATTGCAAGCCCCCTCTCCCGGCCCCCGGGGCACCCCTGCCTGTGGAGCGCAGGTTCCATCCTGATCGTCGGACGGGGCTGCTTTGGGCAGAACTGGCAGCGGAGGATGTCCCTGGCTGCTCACGTGCATACATGTCCTGAAGGGTGTGGGACAGCTCCGAGAGCACATGGCACACGGCGGCAAGTTCCCCACAAATGTCCCTTGAGGTGGACTGCATTGCAGCCCTCAGGGTCTCCGTGCTCCGCTCAATTTCGGACCTTAGGGTCTCCGTAGATTGTTCTATGGCTGCCCTAGCCCCCCCACATTCCGCAGCATGCTCATTGAGGAGCGTGGACAGCGGTTGCTGACGTGCAATGACATCCTCAAGGGACTGTTGCCTCTGCTGGGCCATGCCCATTCCAGGTGGTGTCACGGAGGGGCTGCTCCCCTCCTGTGGACTTTCAGCGGGGCCTGGGGTGGATTGCCAGTCCTCTTCCTCTCGGTGCCCCTGTGTGGGATCCTCATGGGGGCTGGTATGGGACAAACAGGGGGAATGAGGCAGGTCAGTGGGGCGTCCAACATCAGGCTCCTCTGTATCAGAGTCAGAGCATGCTGCAATGGCAGCTGTTTCCTCTATGGTGATGCTGCCTGCAGAAGCGGTGCCTTCGGTGGTGGACAATGTGGGGACGTGTGGTGCTGCTGCTGCTGGCCTACTGCCTGCTGGGGTGCCTGTCGGTGGCCCGTCCTGTGTGCTGGCAGAGGATTTTGCCTGCTGCGGGGTCTGGCTCACTGCAGCTGAGGTGGAGGGTCTGTGCACGGTGGTCTTGGCCCTCTTGGCTTTTTTTGTGGCAGGGGTGTCCTCATCCTCGGGGTTGGATTCTGAGCCTGTGGTGGAGCAAAGGAGGGAGAGCGTTATTGATGGGTCTGCGGACATTGGAATGGCAATGATTGACATGATTTTGGTCACTAGATGAGGCACATTTGAGGCAGGGGCATGCAGGTTGTCTCCCTTTTGTGTGGAATAAGGATGGGGGTATGTGGGTGCCTGCAGTTCGGGTGTGCATGCTACATGTATACAGGGTGGAGGTCGCATGTGGCTGTGGGCAGTGTCCAGCTGATGTGTTGCATTTACACTCTAGGGCAACATTGTGCTACACATGAATGGACTTCAGTGACTATAGCATGTCTTGATTTGAGGCACCTACCTTCATCGCCTGATGTCGGCGCTCCTCTTTCCATCCCTCCTACACCTTCGATGCCTTCCATGCCTATTGTGCTGGCACATATTTCCTCCCATGGTTGGAGTTTGATTGGGGAGTCAGATCCTCCCCCAGTAGCCAGGCCCAGGTTGCGATTAGCGGAGATGATGCTTCTGACGCGGAGCCTCTGGTCATCCCACCGCTTCCTGCACTGCTGTGGGTTGCGGGGTACGGTCCCCACCGCACTGACACGCTCTGCCACCAGGATGCCCTTCTTTTTGGCTATTGCCAGCCTGGTCATTTGCGTAGAAAATACTACGGCAGCATTGTCCTGAAGAGTCTCAGCGAGCACGGTCAGTTCCTCCCAAGAAAATCGGTCCTGGCGCTGCCGATCGCATGCCTTCTTCACAACTTTGGGCATTTTTATGTAGGTAATTGGGTGGGTGATGGGTTGGGACAGGTCTCAGGGTTGGATCTGGTATGGTTGGGGAGGATGGCAATGGATTGTGTTTTTCAAGATGGCCGCTGTGCTGTTTCCCGTTCCGCCGCGATGACGCTACTTCCGGTTCCGCTTATTTACGGTGACCGCTAATTACGGTCACTGCTAACTACGGTGTCCGCTCACTACTGTCGCCGCTAAGATGGGTGGCGGTAGTGCACCTTGCGCGGCGTACGATGCCGGTAGGGGCCATTACCGCCATGGCGTAATGCTCGTGCGCGATGGGTCGGAATGTGACGCTCTTTCCGCCATCGATCCATGGCATAAACGTTCATTACACCATGGCGGTAGTATCAGATACTTACCGCCTGGGTCGTAATGACCTATGTCAGGGAGCACCAAGGGAACCAGGGGCTGCGGTTATCAGGACCCCCGGAAATAATTTCTTTATATGCGGACGACATACTGCTGCATGTCAGAGATCCACAAGTGAATTTAGATCCGATAATGCGTGCCATCACTCAAGTGAGGGAACATTCAGGGTTTGTGGTGAACTATAATAAATCTGAGATTTTCCCCGTTATCTGCTAAAACGGAGAAGCCAAATGGGGATTTTCCTCTGCGATGGACACTTGAGCGCATTAAATATATGAGGATTATAGTGTCTAGGGAGAAGAGTATGCTACTTCACGATAACTACATTGACTTGCAGAAACATGTGGGGAGAAAAATCAGTGTGTGGCAGCTAGCACTCAACTCGTTGCCAGGCAGATTGGCTTTGTTTAAACTGATACTCCTTCCTAAACTGCGCTACACCTTTACTTATATTCCTCTTTGGCGTGGCAACACCTTCTTTAACAGGCTCGATGGCCCCTTTCCGATTCTTGTGGCACGAGGCTGTAGTCTGGAAAAAGTGGACAGAAATTACACTGCCCTATGATAGGAGAGGATTTGCGCCACCACACCTTGAAATGTACTGCTTGGCAGCCCAGGCGCAATTCATCTCTTTCTGGTACAGAAGGGACCATACTCCAGCCCAAGTTAGACTGGAACAGTTGGCAGCAGACAAGACAGACATTAGGACATTGACACTAGATACAGAGCATAAGGATGACTGCCCCTATGACCCAGTGTTGGCGGCCATTTTCGCAAAATGGGAGGAAACGCATCCATACAACAGGTGGCTACCACTGTGGAGATTCCCCGGCCTCTCCCCCAACCTGGAATAGGTCAGTCAGTACATACTGGGAGCAGATGGAATACAGGGTTTTGGGGGACTTGTTCCCAGATGGGAAATGTCTAACACTACAAACATGGAAGCAAGAACACAGAGGTACAGTGACAGAGATAGTGCAGCTGTATAGGTTGAGGGCTGCAGTCTCAGGATGGTGGCAGGGTCACCCCCTTGAAACCCCTGAAAAACAACTCCTAAAATACATTTCCAGTTTTGAGTGGGGGGGTGAGCCTGGTGACCACACTGTATAAAATGATGATGGGGCAGGTAGATATACTTAACCCGAGGGTCAGGCTCCAGTGGGCCAAAGACATGGGAGTGTCCCTTTCAGATGAACAATGGTTGGGATGTGCTCGCTCACTAAACATATATCACTGAATTCTAGGTTTAAACTGATGCAATTTAAAAATCTTAATAGACTGTAATATACACCTGACAGAAGCAGTAGGATATACCTGACTGCAGACAACAAATGCCCTAGATGTAAACTCAGGAATGCGGATCACTTGCATATGCTGTGGGGTTGCAGCAAGCTCTGGACATATGTGCTGGACACATTATCATCAGTGGTGGGTCAGCCTGTTCCATCCTCACCCATGGGGGCATTATTTGGGCTGCGGACAGAAATGCCATTGAAACGGAACAGGTCTTTCCTCAATATGGGTTGTATAGTGGCTAAGGGGTGTATACTCAGAAGGTGGAAGGATGGTGCCACCCGACAAGGTAGAGATTGACTGTCTGACTTGACATGGGCCAAAAACTGTGAGAAAAAGTATGTAAGTATGTTGCCGAGCACGTCGAGCCCCAAAGATATAAGGGCTGGATTTCGGGGGTACGTGGCCCAACACCCTCAGGTGCAAGGCCCACTTTAAAAGCAATACTTGCACAATGTTTATGTCCTAGCGGATTGGGAGAGGGTGAAGTATGTTTACCTCCCGACAAGGTAGTGTCTATCTTGTATTTATAGGCTTGTTGTTAAAGTACTTCGATTGGAAAGCGTGTTTTGGTGATATTGTCATTATGATGTGCTCTGTAACAGCATAAATAAAGGTTTAAAAAAATAAAAATAACTATTAACTGTGCAGTAAATTAAAGGGCGAGGAAGAATCCTTGAGTGTGTCATGCTAGGGGAAGGGGACCTTACCCCTTTCATTGTAAAGTTGCCTTTTGCCAAAGAAAAGAACTATGGTAAAGAGCTGAAGAGAAGTTGAAAACTCGAGGGAATGGAAGACCTTCTCCGATTGTTCTGAGAGTTGTGAAACCTTGGAGAACTTTAATCATTTGTTCATTCGTGCACCTTTTGGAACTTTATGTTGGAACAGTAAGGAAGCCTATAGATGGCCAGTTGAATGACTTTATCCTTTTGCACTTTTTCTTAAGTTTAACTATAAGGGTCAGCAGAGAATATTGTACACAGGACGAGAACACTATTTTTGGACTTTCTGACACCGATAACCTTTATTTTTGTTGAGGCAGGGAATACCCTCATAGTGTAAGGGTGACATAGGTCTTTCTCCAACCCTTCTTTTACTTTAATAAAAGTCTACAGCAATCATCACAAAGTCTCTGTGTCCAAGTTTGACTCCTGATTCATTACAATTATTATACCAGGCTTTCAGCATATTGTTGGGTCTTACCAGTGGGATGGGTTATTCGGAGCAGTTCAATCTGTGGCTGGAGCTCCAACATACCCACACGGAGGCAAGCGTTGTGAAATACGTACAGGCGAGATTGGATAAGGCTGATTACAGCGTGAGCCAGCATGTCCCCTTGCTCACCCCTGCTTCCCCTGGACGGAAATCCGTGCAGCTGGTGCAAAACAACCCCAACACAGTTCTCACACACTCCTCTGGCACGACCCAAACGGGTACAGAGAATAAAACCACCCTGTCAAACGGAGGTTAAAAAAAAAAAAATCTGATTGAGTCTCCTAAAAACAAGGTCACTAAATAAACCTGCACATTCACAACCTTATCCTGGATAGAGACATCAAGTGTCTCACAGAAACTTGGATCTTAGTTTCCAGTGGTCCCATGATTGAGACAGCTGTCCCAGAGGGCTACTCTATCTTCTGTGGCAATAGAGAATAGAGAACATGGACACACAGGGAGAAGGCAGAGGGGTGACATTCATCTTTAAGACCCAGTTTAACTTCTTCCAGTCCCCATGTGTTACGCTCACATGGTATCCACAGGGGCACCAGACAATACTGGATGGAGGTCTAAGCGCTTTTCCGGACCCCTCTCTGCTTGGTTATGTGCCAGACGTTGGCGTTGGGTAGCGCCTATAACAGGAGAATGGAGGGTTAAGATACTGGCTCTGTGATGGGTGGACTCCCACCTCCCTCTGATCCAAATCCCCTCCCTTGGGGTTATTGCTCACCTTAGTTTTTTGTGCGTTGAACTCTGTCCCGCATCTTTGTGCAGGGGCGCGTGGTTGGTGCGGGCATTCCGTGGACCTAGTTGCTTCACTGGTCCCTGTGCCCTTATGTCAGGTCCAGACCGGCTGTGACTCTGACTCTGCTTGCTGTCTTCCAGGTGAGTTATAATGTCTTTTCTGTCTTTATTCTGTCTCTTTCTTTCCCTCCGTTTTCTCTGTCTTCTCGGCGTCTTGCTCCTCTATGCTGTTCCCCAACAATGTCTTTGTTTTCACAGGGATGGTTGTGATCTCGGAGTTGCTGCGCCGATGTCGAAGACCACGCTGAGTTATTGATGCGGAGCTGCTCTGTTTATTGGTGTTAATTGCTAACGTGTGTTCTCTTCTCTTTGTACAGGTTGCGGTGATGTTTCGGAGTGATGAGCGATCGAAGCGCTGCTTGCCCAAGTAAGTGCTTTGTTAATGCTGACCTTGTTCCTTCTCCCTTGCAGGTTGCGGTGAAACCCGGAGATGGGCGAGGTAAGAGAAGCGGAGGGTGCTGCCAGGACTCGCTGCTTGCCCAGGTAAGAATTGTTATTAATGCTGTCCTTGTTTCTTTACCTTTGCAGGTTGCAGCGAACTCCGGAGATGGGCGAGGTAAGCGGAGCGCAGGATGGATTCAAGATCGGTTACTTCACAGGTAAGTGTTCTTGTTCGCTAATGCTGTTCTTGTTCAAGGTTATTAATGGAATCCGGATCTAGGGCTTCAGGATCGGGCCGCCGGAGAAGCAGATGAGCAGGAGCTGGACACGGTGAGCGTTACACTGCAGGAGTGCAGAATAACGCAAAGCGTGTTCTACTGTTTGGGTGCGGTTTAAATAGCCTAGTTAAAGTAGTTCCAGGCCAAGTGGTTCCAGGCCCAGCTACACCCAAAACACTAGACCGCATTGCTTAGTTCTAAAGAACTGAGCTGTGTAATAGGCCTCCATGTTGACATTAAGGGCCAAAAATGGTATTGCTTTATTCCTGATAATGAGCCTGGCGCCAGAGGCGCCAGGGCTGACTTCATGTATGTTTCTGATAGAGTTTTAAGGCCCTTGGGGCCAGTGTGAAGGGCTTAACCCCACTGTTGCCAGGGGGCTGTTATACCTATGGGGGTCAGGGGCATGGATCGTGACACATGCTCCTGTCAGGGATGCAAACTTTTGCACATTAAAATAACGCCCACCAATCAGAATTTTGTCAATTTCATCCTGATATACCAACCTCTGTCAGTGATGCCAGGATTCAACGAAGAAATAGCTAGCTTACTGAGTGGTCTTAGCGGACCTAATCGATCTACTCTTTTCCTGGGGGACCTGAATTGATGGAGAGGTAACCCCCACGGACAATAAAAGCCTAGACCTAGAGAGGTCTCTGAATAACCTTAATTTCACTGTTCACAACAACGAACCCACCTCGGACAAAAATGACATACTCAACTGGGTGGTGTCCCAAAATTTGGATACAGTCATTGACAACACAGTGCCCTGTGCCTGGTCCGATCATTACTGCATAGACTTCCACATTTCACTACAGGGACCATTACTACGGACTCCTAATAAACCCCAAAAAGTACCTCGTAGGACCTACAATAAGAACCTTCCTGCTGTTATTAACACTAGTACACAAAGTCTTAAGGCCCAAACTTCGGATAATGACTTGTGTGACTCATTAGTGTCCGCTTTTTCATCAGCCTGTTAGGCAGAAACCTGTGCAGTTCCCTTAGGGAAAACTGCAAAAGATTTAGGACTACAGGTGGTTGGCAGTAAAACAATTGGTAGCAGTCTGTACCACCCATATTTACCTGGTAGCTGTGGCTGAGCAGTCGTACTTCTCTCAAGATGAGTTAGGCAGTATATAGAGCATACAAGATAGGTACCCAAAATACAGTAGCACAAGCAAACACTGACCAGAGCTTTGGTAACAAAGTATATAATTATTTATTCAAAGACACACTCAACACTCCAGCACTATTACTATAAGCAAGTTCAAAAACACATTCACTATTATTATATATACATCCCTTATTCCTTATTAGACAAGTCTTAGTTAATACCACTTATTTCCAGACAGAGGTGAGCGCTTAACTAAAGATGGCACTCCAATAAGTTTAGGAAAAAGGAAGGGAAAAGGCAGAAATTAGGAACAGCACACAACACAATACTTTAGAAGCACCCAGCAAGGCAGAAAAGACAAAGTCTACTTGTGAGCAAAAAGTACAGAGGACAGGCTCCCTCTTGGAGAGAGCAGAACACCACTGTGCCCAAGATCAGCAAAGTTTCTAAGTCTTGTAGGGAGTTCAGAAAGAATTAGTTCAGTGTAGAAAAGTTCAGTTAGCTAGCCTAGGGCCAACCCAAGTAGTAAGTGGAGGCCTTAAGAGTCACCCCACACAGACTATTGCAAGGGAGGCCAGGCGGACACAGTACCTTCAAAGTGGAGAGGATCCTCCAGCGGGGGCAGTTGTTCCTGGCAGTGGGTGCAAGTCACGGCGTCGTCCAGAGGAAGAGATGGTCTCGACGTGGAGGAAAGCTGAAGGTTGTTGCACTGCCAGGGAAGAAACCAGCCGCGGAGTTCTCCGGTTAAAAGTTACTACCCTTTTATTTGCGGTAGTGGAAAAAACGTGGTATCCCGGTTGCCGGGGTGCTTGGCACAGGCAAGGCGGCCACGAGATGATCCGGGAAGGCGAAAAGACGGGCAAACTGGTTATCCCCACCAGTCAAAGGAAGAAGTCTCTCCGGATTGAAGATCTCCTCTGTCATTGGAAGAAGTGGTGAGACGGTTCAGCAGGGCTCCACCGGTGGTGTCGTCGTTGCAGGTTGGCTCAGCTTCTCCCTCTTCGGATTCTTAGGTCCTGTTGCGACTTCTAAAGTTCCAGTGCCCAAATCCCTGCTTTTATGCAGCAAACCCCCATTCATTCAGCCTAGCTGTCAATCAGACATGCTAAGTGGTGAGCCGGGCGGCTCACCACTTGGGCCAATCACACAAGAGTGCGACTTGTGTTGCCAAGGCAACTCTGTCCAGGGTGCCTAAACCCCCTCCCACACCCCCTGTGGTACCCAGACAGAGTGGCACCACTTTGGAGGGCTTCTGTGGAGAAGCCCGCCAAAAGTGGAACAAAGGGCTCGACTTGGGTTGGAGTCACAGAAGCGAACACGAACGCCATTTTGGCATCGAGTTCTGGCAAAAAAATCCCAAACGGTGAATTAATATTAATGAAATAAACCAGCGGCATGTTTGAGGCTATATTAATTATTTATTAAAAATGGTAGCCTCGAAAAAAGGGAAAATCACATAGGGAAATATTTGCAGTCGAATATCAAAAGTAGTATCCACTGCCACCAGCCAAAACTCGATCAGGGGGACGGAGACGTGCCCCCTCGACCAACAGACCCCGGGGCAATCGAATTGCCCCGGCCAGTACGTCCACAATATGATGGTTTGTACTGGTTTTTGTTCATAATTTGGGACTAGTAAAGCCAATGGTGACTTTACATGCCCTGAGAGACAGTAGTCAGTCCCAGGGTATGTAGTCTATGTTTGGGGGTCACTATAACACCACTGGGTTGTGCTGTGTAACCCATCTTCCAAAAACACATGAGGCCCTATGGAGTAAAAGACCCCATAGCCCATAAAACACATTTCAAAGTCAAAGGATACCTCAAATCATGCTTAAGAGTGGGAGAAAAAGAGTCTCACTCTTAGCAGTAGAAAAAAAAAATCCAGCAAAGCTGCTGGGGGACTCAGTAGGTTTGGGAAATTAGCCTATACAGAGAATTCTCCCTAACACAGCCTTTCAGGAGTTGGTGAATAGATTTGCTCCTATTCGTTCCAAATTGGTTAGAAAGAACACCGGCCACCAGAAATGGTTTACACCATCCCTTAAAATCCTTAAGAAGTACAAAACGAAGCTGGAGTATATCTGGCTAAAATCTGCCTCAGTAGAAGATAAAACAACTGGAAGGCGGCAGAAAGAATTTACAAACTGAACATTCTAAACGCCAAGAAAGACTTCTATAACAATCAAATAAATAGTGCACAAAACTCCACAGGGAAAGTCTATGAAATCATTAGATCTCTCGAGAAGCCAAATGCTCTGGACATCACCGACCAGCCCACGGCAGCTGGCTGTATAGAAGTGCAAAACATGCTTGAAGCTAAAATGCTCAAAACCCGGGAGACAATCAGCCAGGCACTTTCCCCATTCGGACCCCAACGCCGGAGCTCCAAACAAACCATATTGAGCTACCAGAACAGGAGAGTTTTGCATTTATCCCAGTTACCAACTCAGATAGGAGAGTTTTGTTGACCACAATGCGACCCACCTCCTGCGTAGAAAACATCCTCCCCCGCAGGATCATACTGGATCACCAAGAACTGTTTGTTCCGTTCTTTACCCGCATGGTCCGTGCCTCTTTTAAAGACTGCTACATTTATTAAAATCATGACGGTCTCCCCATTGCTAAAAAAACCTGGTCTGGACCCAAAAGATCGAAGTAACCTCAGACCAATCACAAACTGCCACTTTTTGTTGAAAATATTTGATAAGTGTGCTACAGGGCAACTCCAACGCTTCGTGGAGGATAAAAACATTCTGCACAAACAACAATCAGGCTTCAGGCAAGCCCATAGCACAGATACAGCACTTATCTACCTGCAGACCCATATGTTGACGATAATGGATGAAAGAAAAGCTGGTGTGCTGGTGTTGCTTGACCCGTCTGCTGCTTCTGATTTGCTGGACCATGACATGTTACTGCAAGCTCTCGAACAGGCAGGAAACTGCTCAAAGGGGGAAGCCAATTGAATTTGCTCCTTCCTTGCCAACCAAATGTCCAAAATCCATTGGGGAGACACTTTCTCGTATCTAGCTCCCATTAGTTGTGGAGTACCACAGGGTGCCAGTTTGTCATCTGTGCTCTTTAATGTATGCCTCCGACCCCTCTGTGCCCTGTTGGAGAGCACAGACTTTACTAACTACACTGATGACACTCAGCTATTTCTAGAGCTGAGCGGCAACTACTCTAAGGACTTCAGTAAAATCTCAGGCGTTTATGAAATCATTGAGGCATGAATGACTAGGAACTGGATGTGAGCAGTAAAACCAAACTCCTTATTTTGGCTCCTGGCAGGCTCGCACTAAGCTGAGCGCAGATTTCACCACCTTTAATATCAAGAGCAATGCCACCCCGGTCCTAAGCAAAGTAAAAACTTTAGGCATCACTTTGGAATCCTCAATGAGCACCAAAGCCCATGTCAATCAAATAAACAAAAATTGCCAGTATCATCTACGCCTGCTCAGACACATCAGGCCTTTGATCAACCAAGAGAATTGCGCCACTATTACCCGAGCCACTATACTTTCAAGGCTGGACTACAGCAACGCGCTCCTAATAGGGGCAAACACTGCCTGTCTGACTAAATGTCAGACAATCCAGAACAGCGCCGTGCACATTATCAAAAACATACATAGAGGAGAACATATCTTGGCCAGTAGAAGGGATCTACACTGGCTTAAGGTGGAAGAGCGTATTACTTTCAAATCTAGCACACTGGTACACTTATCTCTTTGGTACAGTTCAGGAAACCAGGACCAGATCAACAGCATTACCCACAAGCGGTCCAGTGGACTGGGTAGATCCTTCCTTGTTAGAGCGGACAAAATCTGGAACAAACTCCCAACTACTCTAAGATTGAAACGAAATAACCTGAAGTTCCGCCGTGCTTTTAAAACTGCACCCAGTAATCACTAGGATAGACAGTTGGTTCTTCATGATTCTGTGTGTTCTGTGTCACTTTTGTTTGGTGTATTGTCGCCATGCTGGCACCCTGATGCCCACAGGGTTTGGTGCCTTATAAAACTATAAATAAAAAAATTGTTATGCATAGTAGTAAATAAAATGTTCAGTTTGGAAAATAAAAAAGGTTTAGCTTTTTTTGCTTTCAAACAAGTAGGCAGCTTTGGAGATGTCTATAAATATCTAGTTTACCTTTTATTTCACAAATAAACCAAATAGCTTAGGAGGCCTGTTGTCAGGACTTTTCTTTAAAATGCACATGAGCCATCAAAATGAACAGGCCCAACATTAGCACTTTGCATGAAGAATTGGAGTTTTGCACATGGAAGGTCTGACAATAGAGCTGTACATTACAGCTGCATGTAACACTGCAGGAAGCCCATTCAGCTCTGGGTGATGCACACCCTGAAAACCTGGCTGGCCCATTATTGCTGCAACACCCCTGGCTTCTAATATGATATATTATATTGGTATTGCGCTCATACACAGGTGTTTCAGAGCGCAGTCTTGAAACTCAGACTGCAATCTGTGATGAATCGGATGATGTCATCACTCCTTTCCCGGCAGTAGCCTCTCCCTATGTGGCCAGGGGATGGCAGCCACTACCTGATCCTGACTGTGGGGCGGTTGTGAAGATACTGGCGGGGGTGCCTGTACTTCCGCTCTCTATATGGTAGAGGAGAGGCACAGAGGACCCCAGCCAAGATTCTCAAGCGGTAGCAATGGACGAGCAATCAAGGCCTAGCTTCTCAGGAGGTGATGCAGGCTGGTTCTTAAGTACAGTGTAGTCCCCGAACCCCCACAAAGGAATGTCCACACACTGTATTACTGAAAACACAGTCTTTATATAATTAATATTCAAAGGTATGTACACGATCACAATAACGCACTTTGTACTCGGAAATCAACAATGATAAATATATACAATTCTAAAGTGGTACCACCAATGTTATCAAATCTCATTAAAGTGCATCAACTGTACGGTTAAAATGTCACACAGATCAATAACGAGGAAACCAGCAATAGAAATATGAAAGAACGTAAGATGGTTGAACAATAGGCAGAATGCTGGCCTATACCGATAGACACAGTTCTGTGTGGTGATCCCCCACCTGGGCAACCTGTAAAATAAAGATATATAGCACAAGCCCAGTCCATATGTTGTTCAATAGCCTTACTCCCTCCTATTAAGGATTTACCCCCTCAAAGTACCTGGTGGAGTAGAGTTCTTCGAAGACGCGTCAAAGGATCCTTCTTGAGTGACTCCCTTTAAAGCAGGAGCCACGGATCGCCGAGAGGCGTCGAAGATGGTGAACTTGTCGTCAACGGCGGCAATGAGAAGTCCAAGGGTGCCGAGACCCCGATGTCGGTCCAGGCGGTGCTCGTCAGCGACGTCCTGCGAGGATGAGGTGTGCGGGGCACCTCGGTGATAGATTGTACAGGACCGCAAAGAGTTCCAGAAGAGCTGTGGCCCAATCGAGGGCGTCAAGTCGTCGAAGTCTTTGTGGCCTTCAGGTGGTGGGAAATCCACCGGTGGATTTTCCTCGGCACGTTGGTCGTCCTTGACTTTCTCCGGCGGGACAAAGAGGCCGACGATGCGGACAAGGGAGTCCTTGGATTCAAATGTTCTTAGGCAAAGGAGCGGGCGGCTCCGGTCGTCAGCGGCACGGCATCAAGTGATCCCCACGGCTGGGCAACACAACTTCGATGGGCCTCGAGCGGTTACACAAACCAGCGAATCCTGGTCCACGGCAATGGACTTCGACAGCAGCGAAGTCCGGGTGCTTTGCTTCGTTCTCCTCAGCGGTCCCGTCTCGTGTCGGCAGCCTTTCGAGGGTCTGACTTCCAGGGAGCTTTGGCGAAGGTTAGCAGTGCTCGATGGTCCCTCGGAGCACGGGAAGAGGGCGCCTTACCACGTCCTCTCTCGGATCAGTCCTTGACGAATTCGGCAGCTTTCAGATCAGGTTGAAGCAAATGCAACACCAAGTCTTCGTCTTCCAGCTGGGCGTCGATGATCAGCAGTTCCAGTTACTCTTAAAGTGTAGACACAGCTTCTGAAAGCTTCTGAACAATTTCCAGTGGTGGAAGGTCCCCAGATATACTATCTTGTCTCTCATCCACACTGCTGGGACACTCTCAGCAGCCAATCATACAGAAGGGCATTCATGCAGTCAGTCAGCCAATCAGGCACACAGGGCATTCAGGCCATCCTCCTCCATCTCAAACACTCACAACAAGGAATGTGGATTGGGACAAGTACTCAGCCATTCAACACTACACACTGCATTCAGGCCAGTTTCGGGCAGGGCTGTCTCAGTCTTTGTCTTTCATACCAGAAACCAGACAGCCACAACAAGAAGTGCATATTGGTCACACACTCCATTCACCCAGGTCCCACCCACAGGAGGTACCCACAACATACAGTCACTCGGAAGGATCCAGTCATTCTGGACTGGACTTCACAACACCACCATATATGGAACTTCCACCCAACAGCCAGTCAGGGGGAAGGGACAGAGTCAGGGCTTCCCAGGACTTTGGGAAAACAAGGTAATAGGTAATAGAAAGCAAGCAGCCACAGGGACCATCTTGTTTTCCATTCGGAATCAACTGATTCCAATGGCAGGGCCTGGGGATCCCCAAAATGGAAGATACTCAGCGCACCTGTCAAAGTCAGCATGGAGCTGCCACCAGCCCATACCCTGCTCTACTAGCGGCACAGGGTTGTACCCCCACCCACGGGTGCCGTAAGGGTACCCCACGGGTCTGTTCACCAAACCAAAAGAGAGCTGCACAGCCAGGAGTCCCACATAAACTCCTGCGCTGAAAATATGACAGAACACACGATAAAAAGGCAGTAAAGGACAAGGATACGGAGGCCCTGTCCCTCCGATGCATTTCCAGCATCACAGCGGTTACATGAGGGAGGATCACATGGAGGGGGGTGACCCTCAGAGGGCTGATGCATCATCGGATGAGAAATGATATCCCCTTTCGCTTTTAGGGATGCCCCTTCCATTTCCCCATGCCTTAATGGCATATTGTGCTAATTCCCTCCAACCATCCACAAGACCTGCTGGTAACACTTTCCAATACTCCACACATAAAACAACAAGAGCTGTCTTCAACTTCTATACATCCAGAAATACTGGGATGAGGAGGGTTAAGTGAGCAATGATGACCACCAGGGACGAGAAGCACCAGATACGCTCTAGTGGTTGTGAACGTATGCTAGGTGCATTTAAAAGATTTACGCAGTATAAAGAGGAAGAACGCTACGTAGGAAAGCTCTGCCCTCTCAATGTTGACTGAGGGACTGTGAAGACGTCAAGACAACCATGGAGCCGTCAGGCTCAGGAGGAAGTCAGGAGACAGAGGACTGCATAGGCTGGTTCCCTGGGTGGTGAATGAAAGAGGGAAGGAAGCAGAAACTTCCTAGCGGAAGCAGCCTCACCGCCACCTGTACACGGTGTGAGAGCCAAGAGGAAAGCGGGAGCCATGAAGGATGTGGAAGCTGTTCGGTGAAGCCGGGGAGTCTACGAGGTGGAGGCAGGGCATCGGAGTGCTGCCTCCCGTCTACCATGAGGGAACCGAAGGAGACCACAAGAAACTAGTGAGTCCTAGAGAGAATGGGATACCACGGTGCTTCCGCAACACTGCCAAAGAAAGACAAAAGTGTATAAAGTGAATGAGAAGGAATATGAAATCCAATATTACCTGAAAAGGGTTTACAAATGAATGTGAGAGAAAAGCAAGTTTTGCAATTGTAAAAAGCAAATCAGATGAAAAGCCCAGGCAAGAGAGTAAACAAGGCAAATCCAATTAAAGTAAAATTAGATGAAAGGTCCTGGCATGAGAGTACACCATGCAAAAGCAAGTTTGCAAGTGTGGGAAGTAAATCACATGAAAAGCCCTGGCAGGGAATTACGCCGGGCCAAAGTCAAGTTTGGAAGTGTGCAAAACCAATCACATAAAGAAGTCCTGGCAAGGGAATACACCAGGCGAAATCAGGTCTCAAAACAAAATTAAACAAATAGGAAAATAACCTGGCAGGCGAGTACACCAGGTATTCTACGAGGTTGGAATTTATATCCAAGTAGATTTTTTGTAGGGGGCATGGCCAGCAGCCACGCAGTGAGGCTGCTCCTTTCCGTGAGGCGTGGCCAGCAGCCATGCAGTGAGCCTGCTGTTTTGTTATTGTTATTGTGCTTGTACCGCGCCAAAGCCCATAGGCATCCAGGCGCCGAGAGACAGAATACAGTGAAGCAAAAGACTACTGCAGAAGTTTACCATGAGTGCCCGCCAGATCCTTAAATCATATGCTTAAAAGTGCCCATTGTGAGCTGTAGTGGGGTGAAGGAGATCGTAAAGTGGACTGCCCTTGACATCGTAGTTGCCTCTGCAAAAAGGAGGCCGCGTGCATTGGTGGAGCCTATTAAGAAGCCATGACTCTGCGGGACAAGATGGCGGGTGCCATTGCTCGGCGGGTCGTATAAGGCCCCTGGTGGAGACGTAGGCCAGCTGGAGGCTGTCGGAGATGGAGGCAGAGATGGCGGCTCACCCTGAAGGCCACCCGAGCTCTGATAGAGGAGGCCGTGGACACTGGAGACCCTGATGGCGCATCAGTGTCGTCTCTGGAGCAAGACCCTTGGGAGAGCATGACTGCTGGTGCAGAGCGCAAAGCCAGAGGTCCGCACCCGAGGCCTGGCATTGGGTGTGCTCGGAGGCATTAGGGGCTTGCCTGGCTGGTCTTGCGACACTGGGACCTCCCTGTGTGTGGAGTTGGACGGCTGGAGGCGCAGGGGGTACGAAACTCACTCCCCCCTACTTTACCCATGCTGGTTAGACAACAAAGAGGGAAGCATCCCTTTTCTGGCCTATTCTGCTGCTTTGCACTGGCAGGGGCCTGGGGTCAAGCAGGAAGCTCTTGGTGGACACGCTTTTGGAAGTGGGGCTGGCTGCTGCCTGCCAGGAGGTGGTTGCTGAATTGGTTGCAGGAGACAGGCCTGCAGCGAAGGTGAGAGGTGCACTTGGTGGTGGAGAGACGCCCCTTGGACATTGGGAAGAGGGCCTGGCGGCTAGTGATCCTTGGCGGAGAGTGCAAGCAACCACATTGCCCCTGCAGAGCACATGGCTCGCAAGACGGGGACAGGAGGGATTTTGATCCACCTGCCGAAGGATAAGTGCACTACTATCTGGAGGGTGTGCTTTGCACCAAATCAGTGGAAGTTTCCCTGCGGCTGTGGTGGGGAGAGTGGTGGATTGGGTAACCCGCCTCTTCACTGCTGCTGCTGCTGTTACCCCCTGATTCTGTAGAAGGAGCCATCTCCCTGACTCTGCCTATGCCCAGCTGGGGTGTAGGCCCGGTAGTGGCGGCACTGGGCTGTTGTGATTTGTACCAGGACATTTTGGGCAGCCTAGGAGCACCTGTGGTTTTTCTGCGCATGCTGGAAGCCAGAGACTTTTAACAGTGGGACGACGTTTCTTTTCAGCGGTGCGGTGATTCCCACCAGTATAATGTCGCTGTGCTGCCCTTGCCCCTTGCCCCTGTGGAGGTGGGTCCTGCTGTAACCTACGAAATAGACCCCACTGGACCTAGCGCCATGCCTGAGGCACTGGATCGAGTTTAGTGGTTGAGTGGTTCTGGTGGTGTGTACCCCTGCCCAGCCCACAGATGCCGGACAAACATCACCGGAGCAGGGGGAAGCAAACAATGATGGACACTTATGCCCGAAAGGACGAAACGGGGGCAGAGAAGAAGCCTGCTGCCATGGAAGGCGGTGGACCCACAACGTCTTTGGGCCAGCAAGAAGAGAACCACATCCTGGCGTCTATTGCATCCTTGAAGTCCTGTTCAGAAAAAAAAGTAGACACAGTTATAGTGGATGTGGAACTGCTGCGACAGGACGAGCAGGCACTGTCTGACCGGATTGGGATGGTAGAAACGCATGTGCGTGAAAATACATCCAACATCACTAGTGCCCAGGCGCAGGTTTTCGAGCTGATGAACAGAGTGAGTGGCCTGGAGCGCCGGTGGAAGGGACGGGCCCCAAGGAACAACATAAGAATCCTTGGTCTGCCTGAAGGAGAGGAAGGAAACAACCTGACCACCTATGTTGAAAACGTACACTTGCAGGAAGTGGGCCCTGGGATGCTGACGCAAGGAGTCACAGTGGAAAGAGCGCACATGTCGCTGGCCGGCAGACCACTGCCGGGAGCCCCCAAACGCCCCCCACCTCCCAACCTCCCTGAGACCCTTGACCGCGGAGATCATGAACTTCAAAGATAAACAACGAATCCTAGCCTTTTCTAGGGCGGGGGTGGGAGCATTGTGCGCGCATCAGTGAACCTGGAGATATATCCTGACTACAATATGCTGGGGCAGAAGCGTAGGGCTATGTTTTGCCCACTAAAGAACGACAGCACAAGGACAACATTCAATACATGCTCATTTATCCGGCAAAGCTCAAGATGCTCCACAACAGCCAATCCCACTTTTCTGAGGACACCACTGTGGCGCATTAATGGATGGATATTATGGGTATCGCACAGCTCCCAGAGAGAAGAAACAATGCCGCAATGCTGGGAACGGGGATAGAGACCGCCTCACACCCGTGGGAGGCTATGGGGGTGTGAGGTGGGTACCGAAGGGTGCGGGTCATGCTCTGCAAGGGGACCTGAAAAGACTTGGCCTAAGAGTGGAGCTGGCCCCTGGGTGACTGTGATGCAGTGATTGGGGAGGGGGAAAGGGTCTCATTGCATTGGCATGCACAGCTTTGATTATTGATCGGTCACAGACTGGGACCATGCACAAGAGAAGGCTATAGCCAGCGGATGCGCTGATAAAGCGCTGAGAAGACCCGGGTCAACCATCACATGTCGCTGCCGACACCATTGGGAGTTTTGTACTAAACAGAGTGCACTGGGCCGTTGGACCCGAATGGGCGGCACCTGAAGGATGCCTGCATGATAGTGCACTTACATCCCAGAGATGGAACAAAGTGCTGATTGGACATGTTGAGAGGTACATGGCAGAACTGAGTGAATTGTGAGGTTCTGACTTGGGTGCGTGGTTATTGTATTTCTTGTGTGGCATGCTGTCTGAGGGGTAATGGGGTTGTGCTCACTGTTTCCTAAATGACAATAAATGTTCAAAAAAAAAAAAAAGAAAAAAAGTTGACTTTTGCTATATATGTTGAACAAAGAACCCTAAGGAAAATGCATGCACTTAGGGATTTGAAGTGTCTTGAAGAGAAACCTGGGGAAAAGGAGTTGTTGCCTGAAACTGTGAACTTTTTTGTTGGAGTCATATTCTTCATTTGATCTTGAACGTTTGTACGCTTTCAAACCGAAACACATTATCCTTATCACATTAGCATTCCTTTTAGAGTGGGAGGGCTAGGATAGGATTTCAGACAAAGGACATTTTGCTTTGGACATCTTGACATGGGACAGACCGTTGGTTTTTGGTTGAGGTATGGAAATACCTCTTAGGGTAGGGACAGCAAGATAGTTTACAACCCCTTTTATATTTCATAAAAGTTTATAGCTCTCTGTGTCTGTGTCTCATTCCTGGCTCCTCACACATCCCACTGGAGACAAATCCACATTTAGTGTGTGTAATCCGAAAAAACGCTGTGATAATACTGTCAGTCTGGACATGCGCGTCTCCACTTCTACTTTGTCACCAGCCTGCACTTGCACCCGCCCAGCCTTCACTTACCTCCCTAAGCTCACAGCACAGCTCTGCTTCCTTTCTCGGCATGCTCAGTCCTTGCCACCCATGCAGCCACTCTTCAGTGAGGTGGTAGAGGGGCTCTCTGCAGAGCCCCTGCTTTCAATAGGCTGATGCCATTTTCTTCTTTGAGGACAAATCAAACAGCTATCATTACCCGGCACCAGTGTCAGGTGCTAATAGCACCAATCACTACGTGGTGGTGCAGGCCAGGCAGTTAATGGCCCTGAGCTTCCACATAGCCCCGGACTGTTGCGCCGTTATATGCCAAGCCTGCCCCACCACCTGGGATCTTACATAACATATGGTAAGGGCAATCACTGTATGCAGTATTCCTGTACCAAAAAATAGTCAAACTTGTAATGAGACCCTTAATGTTTTATTTAATTGGCATGTTAAGCAACAACTGTTCTTATACATATGTGTACATGCATTTACAGACTTCCGATGGCTGCTATCTCTCATGTTGTAGTCTACACAACAGTACTACTTCCTTTAGAGATGGTTAGTGTACTAGATATTGGTAAAATGTCATGGTCTTTCACAGTCAGATCAGTGAAAAGTGAGAATACGGAAAGGTTCTTTACACCAAGCATTGTATTGTGTTGCGTCATTTGTATAACACTTTCACCACTGGGATAGTCACGATGCGCTGTAGGTTGAACGCCTTCGGGGGACCAAAGTCCAGGTATGGAAAAATTCAGGAAGTGCTAGTATGCGTGTATGCATAATGGGCAGTACGAAGATATGGAGGGGTGGCCAAGTCCATGCTAGCCACCCATGTCGAGCCGTGGATGGGTGGTGAGAGGCAGCCTAGAGAGCGGGGCAGTCATTATGTGTGCAGCCATCTATCGAATTTCTGTCGTGAACTGTATCTGCATTCCTATGGCTGATGTGTTGTGCGAAGTGTCTTTGAGTGGTGTGTGATGGCAGATGTGTGGGTATCAGCAAAAATAATCGTATGCAACATTACCCAATGAGAAATAACGGAATTTTTTGATCGAATTTGTTAGGGGTTTTTGTACACTTGTGTTAGTAAATAGATGGGGGGTGGGCTAAGGGAATAGGTGAAGGTAGGAGGAAGTGGGGGAGGTGCTGGGGTTTCCACTGCAATATTAAAATTAAATTCAACCAAAAACAATTAGGTCATTTCCCATTAGGTATTTTAGTTTCAATCATTTCATGGTAATCCGATGTGTGCGGGTGAGTGGCTCTGCCTTCAGCTAATTTCCATAAGCATGGAGTGTGAAAGGTTCAATACATTGGCTACATTCTAATGATTACCTAGATTCATGCAAAGGCTACAATTGACGGCCACTTAGACTCAATACAATGGCTACATTTTACATCCACCTATATTCCAAAACAAGGCTACATTCTGCCTTCACTTGGGTCACAATGTGATGGATACTTTCTACAATAATCTAGATTCAATCGATAATGTGATAAGTGTAATACATGGCTACCCTCCAAGAATCATCTGAGTGCAAATATGAATACCGTTGCAATTCTTCTAAGTGCAATACATTGGCTAACCTTCCCAATTCTTCTAAAAGCACTACATAGGCTAACCTTCGCAACTCTTTTAGGTGCAAAACATTGGCTAACCTACACAATTCTTCCGAGTGAAAAAGTGGACTAACCTTCAAGATTCTTCTAGGAGCAGTACATGGGTTCTGTAGATGAGATACAGAGTACAGTAAACCGCCAGCTGAGGTAGTTGCATCGCATGTGTAGGAATGAGAGAAAAACACGCTTTAGACATCCATCCTACACTACTCACAAGTAGTTTTGGGGGAAAACAAGACTACTGGCCTGGCGGCAATATTGCACAGATACCCATAAATCAATATAATCTAATGCCTAGTGTGAACATGCTGTATTACCCAGCCAGGCAGTAGGTTCTAGGACTTCGTTCACTTCATAGGAATTGAAAAGCAAGCATTAATCATGGATTGATTCGAGCATAAAAATATATGTGACAAATATCACATACCTGTAATCGTCTTTCTTATGCTTGCAACTGCTTTGATTCACATGCCCCTCATACGCTGCCATCCAGTGGTTGCTGCGGAGTACTGCATGACTTGCCCTTGAAGATCGAAAAGGGACATCAACAGGGCGTGTCTGCAACACTATCATCAGTGCGACCGGCACTGTAAGCATGGACCCCACACATTGAGGTTCCCAGATTGCTTTGTGTCGCACATGAGGAAGCATTAAGTGTTTATGTGAGTATACTTCCACTATCACCAAGTAAGGTTTCTCCATTGGGCTCCTCAGAAGAAGCCTGATCAGAGGAAGCTGGATTGGAAAATCCGTAGGAATTTCCAGAAGAACTGGAAACCACACTTGAGTTGTCAAAAAGCACACTACTAGTTACAAGCTCTGATGCTTCCCTCCTTGCATTTGCTGGGACCCTTGCTATCATTGCAAAGGGGTTAAATGCATAATGCACTTCATGACACAAATTTAATTCTAAGAATGTGTTTCAGAGGCTAACGCCAAGGAGTCTTGCTTCCAGCTGAAAGTACTGGAAAATTAAGCATTCAGCAGAGATGCAAACATGCCCATCTGAAAGCGACCCAAACACTCCGGATAAGCACTGAACTTCCTCTTCCAGCCTCCACTCACTGGTGTCCTTGTGATATCTGGAGTTCCAATCTGCTGAGACATTTGTCAACCCTCGAATGTACTCCAATGTAATGGGTAAGAGGTTATCCATGCAGAAATGGCATAAGTCTTTTTCTAGCTCTGCCAGTGTCCTGGAGAAAGTACTGCTAGGTGGTTATGTAGCGTACCTTTGAGAAGTCCATATTCAGCTGGATACAGCAATTCACTCAACCCCTTTTTCAGGGACTGGATGGCAAAAGCCCCAGCTAGCAGAGACAGTTTCTGTGAAGATCCAGTTCTGCCTGCGACCATTTGCCACCTGTGGAGCTCTCCCCGATGAAGTTGGCCTCGAAAAAAGGCTAGAACCAATGAAGCCTGCAAGCCTATCACTCTCGCTAGTTCCCTGAAAAAGAAAGAGTCTCTGTCCAGAAGCCACAGATAATATGAGAGTGGCCAAGACTGTTCACTAAAAATCAGAGGAACTCCATGTTGTGAGCAGCAGACAGAGCTGACATCTTCCAGTTCACCAGGAAGCCCAGCTCCTGCAGCAGCATGGCTGCTTTCTGCACGTGAACCACCAGGGTGTCCCAGTCCATGACCTGTAAATCATGTTATCCAAGTTTGTTTGTTTGTTTTATTATTTATAAAGTGCGTCAGACCCAGGGGTATCATGGCGCAGCAGTACATGAATATGCAAAGCTTAGTTACCGGAATTTGTCAAGGTAAGAAGGTACTTTTGTACAAAGTATTGTATACAGACATAGTATTATACATATATTTACAGATAATGCAAGAGGCACAAATATTTTCAAATATTACATGCTGTGTGTGAGAGAATTGTGGTTACCATCATAAGGGTACCCATCAGAAAACTGTGAGGAGAGGTGAGTATCCTACAGGCAAAATGTCGCTGTTACCGTTAGCAGAGAGACATTATTAGTTGCCGTGCAGGATTCTTGACGTGCGTTCAGTGGTCGTTGGATTTCAGCCATGCAGTAATGTTAGTTCTAAAGTTTTTATATGGTTGGTCAATTCTCAGTGTGGAGGGCAGGGAGTTCCATAATTTGGCCGCCTTCACAGGGAAACTATTACCTCCGATCATGGATAGTTTGAATCTGGGGATGGACAGGCGATCCCTATTTGCAGATCTGGTTGGTCTTAAGGATGTCCGTTTGTGGAATCTGTCAGCGAGATAGATGGTGGCCGCTTTATTAAGGAATTTGTGGGTGAGCGACAAGGTTTTTAGGACGATTTTATCATTAGTCTGGAGCCAGTTGTTCTGGCGCCTACTGTCAGAAATGTGTTCTCTTCTGGAGATGCCTAATGCTGCTCTAAGGGCATTGTTTTGTAAAGTTTGGATTCTTCTGATGGTTGATTTAGAAGAGCCTAGGTAGGGATCATTGAGTAGTCTAGGCGGGACAGGATTAGGGCTCTAGCCAGGATAATGCAACTGCTGTTAGAGAGGAATTGCTTACCCGTTCTGAGTTTACACGTGTAGACCGTGGTGGATGCTAAGGAATTAACCTGTTTGGTAAAGGAGAGAGTTGAGTCAAGATAAACGCCTAGCGTTTTTACCTCCTTTTCTACCTTGATACAGTTGCCGTCGATTATGAATGTGAAATAGTCGGCTCCTAGTTTTTTTAGGTTAGTAGTGGTGCCCAGGATGATGAGTTCTGTTTTATCATCATTCAGGCATAGACCGTGCAGGGCCATCCATGCCTGGATGATGTATACTCCATTCGCCAAGGCCAAATCCTTGTCATAATCCCCTGAAAGTGGGAGGAGCATCTGGGTATCATCTCCATAGTTAGGGTAGGTGATACCGAGATGATCCAGATCATCGAAAAGGGGCTTGGTAAAAATATTGTACAGTGTGGGCGAGACACACGACCCCTGGGGCACTCCGCAGGTGATGGGTATGGGGTCTGCTGCTACTGAGGGCGAGAAGACCTTCATTGTTCTGCCACTTAGGAAGGATTTAATCCAGGTTATGGCGTCCTTGAAGAAGTGTGCTGCTATATCAAGATGGTTGCAAAGAATTGTATGATCAACCAGGACAAACGCCGCTGAGAGGTCTAACAGGAGGAGCAGGGCAGATTTGCCATTGTCTCTAAGCTTGTCGATTTGAGTCTTGAGATCTATAACGGTCGTCTCCGTTCCATGTTGTGGGCGGAAGCCTAATTGTCTAGCTCCTAATAGGTGGTGTAATTCCAAATATTTTTGTATTTGCATATAGGTCACCTTGTCCAGAATTTTTAGGAGAAATGGCACTGTTTTGATTGGCCTATAGTTGGTATTTGTATTTATTTGTATTCATTTATTTATAAAGCGCAGCCAGGCCCGGGGGCATTAGGGCGCGTAAGTTAGATCTGGTTACAGTTACAATTAAAACAGTCAACAATGGTTACGTTACAGTTACAGATAGGTACAAACATAGTATTGCAAGTGCGTACAAATATACATTAAATTACAAGGTGTGTCGGCGGTAGTCAGGAGGTTAGGCTGTCATAGAGTCCAAATTATGAAGCCAGCACTTAGTGTTGTGTTTGAACAGGTTGAATGAGGATTCTGCTCGCAAGGGTGCAGGGATAGTGTTCCATAATTTGGAAGCTTGTACAGGGAAGCTAGCTCCACCCGAGTTTTGAAGTTTGAATCTCGGTATGGTCATGGTGTTAGTTTGTGCTGCTCTGAGTGGTCTTAAAGAGGTGTGGGGTGTAAGTTGGTTCGTAAGGTATGCTGGCGCAAGTTTGGCCCTGGCTTTGTGTATAAGGGCCAGTGTTTTAAGGGATATTCTATGTTCGACAGGGAGCCAGCGTAGTTTACGTCTGGTCTCAGATATATGTGCCTTTTTGGGAATGTTGAGGGCAGCCCTGATGGCATTGTTTTGGACAACTTGCAATTTGTTGATATTTTTGTGACTAGTGCTCAAGTAAAGAGCATTACAGTAGTCTATTTTGGATAGGACTAATGCTCGGGCAAGAGTAATGCAATTGGGTGCGGAGATGAACGGTCTACATGCAGTGATCAGCTTACAGGTGTATGCGGCTGATGATGCTACTGCATTGGTTTGTTTGGAGAAGGATAAGGTGGCATCGATGTAGATACCAAGGGTTTTAGTGTTATTTGACACAGGGCTGATATTGCCATCAATGGTAAAGGCTTTGAATGAGGGATTAAGATTTTTGATTTTGGCATGAGTGCCCAGGATGATCAACTCAGTTTTTTCATCATTGAGATACAGTCCATGGTGTGCCATCCATGCTTGTATGGAGTAGATTTCATTAAGGGTGGTGCTGTCAGTTTCGTAATCACCCGTGATAGGAATGAGTATCTGGGTGTCATCAGCGTAATTGGTATACGTGACACCCAGATAATCAAGGATATCGAAGAGGGGTTTTGTGAATACATTATAAAGTGTCAGGGACACGCAGGAGCCTTGCGGGACTCCACAGGGTACTGGTGAAGGTTCGGCAGAATCCGTTGGAGAGAAGACCCTCATGGTTCTATTCGCCAGGAAGGAACTGATCCAAGCCGTGGCTGCGTCTGAAAAGTGTGCTGCAGATTTCAAATGGTGACAGAGTGTTTGGTGATTGACCAGGTCGAAAGCAGCTGACAGGTCAAGCAGTAAGAGGAGTGCGAATTTGCCATTGTCTTTCAGGATTTGGATCTGGGTAGTAAGGTCTATTAATGCAGTTTCCATACCGTATCTCGGTCAGAAGCCTGATTGCTTGAGTCCTAGGAGGTTGTTTGATTCCAAGTAGGCCTGTATTTGTAAATAGGCTGCTCTGTCCAATATTTTTAATAAGAATGGTACAGTCGTTATCGGCCTATAGTTAGACGGGTTGGTTGGGTCAAGAGTAGGTTTTTTGAGAAGTGGAATGACCCAAGCGTCTTTAAGTTTGTCAGGTACTATTCCAGATTTGAAGGAGGCATTGATGAGGTTGGTAATGAATGGTGCCAGGTCGTGAGCTGCCGCTTTGATGATCGGGGCAGGGCAGGCATCACCTTGGCAGTTTGAGGGTTTAAGTTTCCTGATGATGTTTTCTACTTCCCAGGTTGAGAGGGGTGAAAAGCTGAAAGGTTTACAGGTTGATTTAAAGGTAGATGGTTTGTTCGGTAGTTGCTTATAGTTCGGGTCAGCTAGTAGTAAGGATTTTTTAGCGTTGATTTTGGATTGTAGGCGAGCTATTTTATCTAATGATGCCTTCTGAATATTGCTACACCATAGTGTGTCAGTACCACATTTGTCTATGGGGGCGATGGGGGATTCTAGTTCTTTCAGAATCTTAAAGAGTTCCTTTGTGTTGGAAACCGCTTGTGTAATCCTTTTATTATAGGGATCTTTTTTGGCAAGAAGTATGGCTTCTTTGTAGCTAGAAGAGGCTAGGGTTAGCTCAGTTTTATTGGATATTGTGGGGTTTTTCTTCCAATGAGCCTCAGCGGTTCTTTTAGTTTTGCGTAATTCTCATAACTGCGGCGTGAACCAGGTGTTAAGGTGTCGCTGTGGTTTAGGTTTCCGCAATTTTAGAGGGGCAATGGAGTTCAGTGCTTTGAGTATAGCCTGGTTGTAGGTATCCACTAAGACTGTGCGGTCGGCGTCTGAATCAATATTATTCAAGATAGGGAGTAGCATAGGTATGAGATTGTCAGGAGTAATATCTTTCTTGTTTCTCGTGCAGGTGGCAGGAGCGATGATAGGCACCGGAAGGGGTGTGTTGGCTTTGATAGCAAAGGTTAATTGATGATGATCCGACCAGATGCAAGGGTCATTGGATAGTAGGTCAATGGAGCAGTTGAGGTGGGAGAGCCAGTCTAGTGTTCTGCCTTTGATATGAGTGGGTTCATGGATAATGTGTGTGTGACCCAGTTCAGATAAGGTGTTGGCTAGGTCATGGGCGTTAGAGTCCTTAGGGTCGTTGAAACCCAGATTAAAGTCCCCAAGTTAGATGGTTTGGGAATTAGGTTTAGTATTTATGGTTATAAGTGATGCAATATCCTCTATAAAAGAGGAGATGGGTCCTGGAGGACGGTAAATAAGGTGCACAGTTGCCGTGTGGTTGGGTGAAAGAGGTAGTTTAATTGTTAGGGATTCAGCAGAAGGGATTTGAGCGTCTTGGATGACTTTAATGTCGAAGGTATTTCTGAATATGAGGGCGAGTCCGGCTCCCTTCGTTTGAGTGGTGTTTCTATCGGATCTAATGATAGCATAATCCTTAGGTATGGCGAGGGCCAGAGATGGGCCGGATGCAGCATTGAGCAAAGTTTCTGTGACTGCGAGGAGATAAAGATTTTCATAAGTTATAAAGTCAGCGATGTCGAGAGCATGGGCAGGAAGAGACCCAGCATTCACCAAAGCTGCTTTAATTAATATGTCTTTTTTGGGAGATTTTTCAGATGGTATCGGTCGACTATGCCGAAGGCTGTGAGCTAGATTGTCAATAGAGGAATTGCCAAGGTTATGGTCAATATGCGAGTGTTTCGTGCTACGGGCTCTTAGTCTAGAGTTTCTGGATAAGATGCTAGGGTGGTGAGAGTAAGGAGAGGTGGGCGGGCCGGTTCTAGAATTCAATCTAGCGTTTCTATTCAATAGGATAGGGTGATGAGAGCATGGATAAGTAGGTAGTCTAGTTCTAGAAATCAGTCTAGTGTTTCTGATAGCAATGGTGCAAGATTGGTTAGGTGTTGGTCTAGTAGCAAAGTGGCGTATCCAGAGTGCTGGATCATCCAGGTACGGATTTGCGGGTGTCATGGTGCTGGGCAACGAGGAGCTAGTGGATGTGTCTTGATTAAAATGTGGGTTGGGTTGACTAGACCAGTGTCTACTGTAGGTGTACAGTAGGTGGATGAGAGTCGATAGGTACCAATACATGATGTGGGTGGCGTCGCTAGTACACAGGGTAGCAGGTGTGGTCTGTTAGCGACCAGAAGCACAACACAGATCAATTCAATGTGGTCAAAGGGTAACCATAAGGCACAACACAACAATTAATGTGGTCTGTAGGCGACCATAAGGCACAACAATCAATGTGGTCTGTAGGCGACCATAAGGCACAACACAATTAATGTGGTCTGTTAGCAACCATAAGGCACAACACAACAATTAATGTGGTCTGTTAGCAACCATAAGGCACAAATGTAATGGGACACAAATACGCATGAATCAGGGGTACCTAGATTCGAACTTAGCAGGAGGAGCCAAAAAGGCACTAACTTAAAATGCAATGGAACACAAGAACAAAATGTATGAACAGAAAACACAGCAATGTAATTTTGCCAAAGGATGAGAGGGCATAGTGAGCATAGTAGGGATGCCCAACAGTGTGTGGAAAACATAGGGCTGACTAGTGTGGCGCACTGTTATGGAAGTTTAAGCACCCTTAGCGTCCAGTACAGTGACTACAGCGCAAGGCAGGTGCTAGCAAAGCAATGAGGAGAGCTGTTTAAGAGGATAGGGTGCAAGGGGACAGGTAGTATGGCGTAAGGCAAATATAAGTCACTCACAGCCTCAAAACAAGCAGGGGGTATGGCCCTGGGCTCTGGCCAGCTCAGGACAGTCTCTGGACAGTTGTTGGCCTTGCCCTCAGGGCCTTTCCTGAAAGGGCCGGCTAGCGCCTCTCGGTGCCTGATCGGTGGAGAAGTAGGGTGGAGCAACCAATCATCTAACGCCTCTAGTCGGGAGAATATTCACAAAGGAGGGGAGGCTTCAGATGGCACGGGCGGCCATCTTGGAATGGCTTCAGCCTCGTGTTGTGCAGTGGTTCTCGAATGGTTGTGGCTCAGACAGGGGGTCAGCCACAGCTTTACTGCAGATAGGCAGTGCAGTAAGCGCGAGCAGATTAAAAAACAATATTTTCAGAACGAAAGTTAGCGTGGGTGGTTACCGCGCCTAGAGCGCTAAGAGTAACCCAGGAAGGCTTGCTGTGGCGCACATACCACATGGTGGGTGTTGATGGGTCTAGAGTGTTTTTCTTTTTAGGAGTGGGAGTACCCATGATTGTTTAAGGTTAGCAGGGATGACGCCTGAGGCAAATGACGCATTGATAAGTTTGGTGATGAAGGGTGAAAGGTCTCGAGCTGCATCCTTGATAAGCTGTGCAGGGCAAAGATCACCCTGACAGTTAGAGCGTTTGAGGGACAGAATGATTTTTCCACTTCGATAGTAGAGACTTTGGAGAAGTTGAATTGGGTAGGTTGGATTTCATTGGTGTTTCCAACTATTACAGGTGGTGGTAGGTCTTTTAGAGAAGCTTTGAAGGGCAGAGATTTTATTGGCTAGTGCATGTTGGATGTCTGAGCACTATTTTTATCCTTGGAACAGGTGTCTGGTAATGCTATTGGGGTCTCTATTTCTTTAAGGATGGTGAATAATTCCTTCATATTGGACTTGGATAGGGATATGCGAGTATCGTAAGATATTCGTTTAGCTAAGCATATTTCTTTCTTGTAGAGGGATGATAGTTTGGACAACTTGAGTTTGATAGCTTCTGATGGTAGTAATCTCCACACAGCCTCGCAGTTTCTTTTTTGTTGTCTTAGGTTTTTTAGGAACGGTGTGAACCATTTGTTCAGGTGTGTTTTTGGCTTACTCGGTCTGAGTTTGAGGGGGGCAATCTGGTCGAAGGAGGAGGCCATAATTTTATTATATTCCTTAACCAGATTCTCAGGGTCAGTGCTGTCAGGCAATGAGTTAAGGGTGGGGAGTACGGCAGGGATAAGCCTGTCCACTGTGATACACTTTTTGTTTCTAATTAGTGTGAGTGGAGCCCTGGGGGTGGGTGGAGGTGAGGGCCGGTTGGTAGAGAGTAAGAATGAGTGTAAGTAGTGGTCAGTCCAAGCTAGTGGTAGAATGGAGAGCATGTTGACGTGGCAGTTGTAGTCTGCCACCCAGTCTATTATTCTGCCCTTATTATGGGTAGCTGTTTGGCTTCTCTGGGTGAAACCAAGTTCTGATAAGATACTCGCAGTTACTAAGGCAGGCTGGTCCGCAGGGTCATTGAAGCCCAAGTAGAAGTACTTGCGTGGAACTATTAAGATTACTAGGTAGAATAGTGTTAATATCATCCTCAAATGTCCCTGTTGGGCCTGGAGGGCGATATATTAGATGGATATTGAGGGTTTGGGTGTTAGTCAGGGGTACTTTTACAGATAATACTTCACATGAATGAGTGACAATTGGGGTGGCTAATCTCATGGCAAGGCTAAATTTGCAGATGATGGCGATCCCACCACCTCTGGACCCTTGTCTGTCTTGTCTCAGGATGGTGTAGCCGTCAGGGACTGCTAACATAAGCATAGGACCTGCTGCAGTATGTAACCAAGTCTCAGTGATGGCAAGGAAGTCTAGATTGTCCCTTTGGATCAGGTTGGCAATTTCCGTGGCATGTGCTACTAAGGACGTAGAGTTTATTAGGGCTCCTTTAATAGGAGGGCTGATGGTATTAGTAGTGGTTGGGTGGGGAGCTTGGTGGGTTTTAGGTTTGCAATTCTGGACTGTGCGTTTTTTTGTCATAGTGGGGCGGTTGTATGTTGGGTTAGTGCTTGCAGACGTAAGGCTGGGCAAGGTTTTAGGAGTCCTGTTTCCTGTCAGGGTAGGGAGTGAGCCGATAGGAGGCTCAAATATTTTAGCTAATCTAGCTCTCAGGCGCGTATTCCTTGCCTTGATAGTTCAAGGGTTACTCAGAATTGGATGTTGAAAGTCATTTGTATCTGTGGAAAGTTTGGAAATACTATTGTTGGTCAAATAAGTGGCGTCATGGTTGGTGTATTCCCAAAGGGTAGTATAAGAGGTGTCATAAGGTACAGTGTAATACACTGTATGAGGAAAGCGATGCCGACAGTCAAGCTGGAGGCTGTGATGGGCATTCTAGTAATGGGTAAAAGTGGCTTTCTAGGGAGCTGGAACCTATGGGCCAAAGGAGAGCTAATATAAGTGGTATGATTAGTGGAGTAATGCAACTCTTGAGTAAAGGAAGCAGTTCTTGAGCATAATACAGTATTTAAGGGGCGGCATCAACATAGGTAGCGGCACCAATATAGTGTGGCAACTAGCGCTAGGTAGCAGCACAATCTGTGATAGCATTCAATCTGGCACATTGATAAGATGCAACAGTTCAGCAGCCATAGCCCAGTGTAACAATTCAAAGAGGCAGCAATGCAGAGTAAAGCCACAGTTCAGAGTATCAACAATGCAGAGTAAGGCTACAGTTCAGATAGGCAACAATGCAGAGCAGGGCTACAGTTCAGAATAACAACAATGCATGGTGAGGCAACAATTCAGGAGAGCAGCAAAGGGAATAGGACCGTAGTTCAGCACAGTGTATCAACTTAGTGTGGCAGCCGTTCAGAATGGGGCAGTAGTTCAGCGTGATGCAGCAGCATGGTGGCTTAATGGGGAGAGGCCGTAGAGCAACAGATTAGAATGAGGTGGTGCAGCAAATCGAGGTAATAGCCTCAGCGCTGATGGGAGAGTCGTTACAGGGCTGCAGCGGTGGTTGGAGGCGGATGGCCCAGGAGCTGGAACTTACATGACAGAGTTTAAAGCGGGTGCTAGAACCCATAGTGTGATGCGACGAACGGTCGGACTTCAGGCGTGCGGCTTGGAGCTGTTATGGGGCTGCAGCTACGCGCCGGTGAGAGAATCAACAGACCTGGATGGTCTGTCCACGTGCAACGATGATGGGAGACAGGTAAGAAGTTGGCATCAGTAGTTGCAGGGGATGAATTCTAACCCTGGTGACATGGGGTAGTGGGAGTTAGGCGGCTGGCGTTAGATGTTAGCTCACCTTAATGACACGGGTTGGCAGTCTGCAGGGGATGCCGATAAGGACGTCGGAGCTCTGTAACGCTTGGTCAGGCTCAATCAGGTGGAACCTTTTTCGGTTGCCTTCGTCGTGGGCCGGCTTTCGCCTGCCGGTGCCCCACGATTGGCTATCTAGCAGGGTGGCCCAATCACAGTGCGTGTGATGCAGGAATTTTGAAATGAGCCCAAAATACGGCGGTGGCCATCTTGGAACGGCAGAACCCTTGTGGTTGGGGCAGCCTAGCATGCAGTTAAATAACTTCATTTTCGGTTCTGGTTGCAAGATGATCTTGGTGGGGGCATGGAAATGATAAAGGCAAAAGGCTCCTTATTTAGGTAATTGGCATGCGATATTTCGGCGGAGGGCACAGCCTCTACGCTATGGAGAGGTAAAGCCTCCAGGTTTACCTAATGCACATCAGTGCCTGGGGGGGGGGGGGGGACTGCTCCTGCAGTTACCTGGGAAAGGGAGCTCCTGCTCCAACCTCGAGATGGCTGTTGTGCATTATCATGTGCAGAATGCTTACCTCTAGTCTTAACATTTAATTTAGCATTAGCCTTCAGATCTAGCCGTTCATTTTCTACATTTTGTCAGAGCATGTCTACAATTGTGTTTCAAATGGGGAATGTGAGGAGGAACTCGTAATAAGGATATCTAAATTGGCAAATATCTTTCAGTTTAGTGAACATTAATTGTTTAAGATCCTTAAAAGCTTTCAACTGTGTGAAATAATACTTAGTTGGCCTAGGTCCAACATAGAGTAAAACAACTTGCAAGAATTGTCAGACCAAGAATCTGGGAGGGATTTCCTGAAAGATATGTTAAAATTGCTAAACAAAAAATAATCCAGACCATGCATCTTATGTTGCATCATGCTTGAATGGTTAAGCCTGTGTGTGTGATGTCACTGAATAGATGTATGGAATCCTGTGTGTGTAGTCTGTGTATACATTCCATGGGATGTCAGTTGGGGAGGAGAGACTGACGAGAGGGGATGACCGGTGGATAGCAGTAACTAATACCGGTACAAGGACAAGAGCCTGATTTCACTAACAAGAAATTAATAAGCAAGTAGCCCGCAGAATGCTTATTTCAATTGAAATGAGAACTGTGACGAATTGAGAAAAAGTGTCTTCTCCCCAAGCCGGAGCTCCTTCCTGTGAAGCTCGGGAGGTGAGCCAGCTCTGCAATACACTCTCTAGGAGTAGAGGCAAGTGGGACCTCACCGGAAGAGGGACAAGTGTTCCTGTGCATGTGAAGACCTCCCTAGAGATAGCCACCTTATCGCTTACATAAGGTGTTGCACCACCACAAATACTTCTAACAACTGGGAAGAAGAAACACAATAGATGCCTGAATCCTACAGGCAAGAAGCATATCGCTTTAAATCTTAAGGTCCCATACACAGGTTGAATAATGGACTGCCAGCGTACAGAGAGGAAAAAGCTAAAGTCAGCACAAGCTGACAAGCCTGCACATTTGTATCTGGCTTGAAGCAGGAAAATGAGTGACAGAGAAAGACAGACCAAAAAGAGAGATACGCTGGAATGCCATAACCGAGGCGCCAGCCAAGCACGAGAAAACATGAGATGGGAAGGAGAGAGAGAGAGATGCTTGAACGCCAAAGACAGGGCGCTAACCGAGTAAGAGAAAGCAGTGGGACAGGATCGCAACTTTAGGTGGTGGCAAAACCACAGCAACCCCATGGTGGACAGTCGGTCTGAACAACGTCGCTGAAACCGCCAAGCAGCAACATACATGAGGTGTCCAACACCTAGTCAATGGACAAGGAAATCAACAAGAGGAGAGAAAACCGAAGGAGAAGCCGAACGCTGAAGTGCAGGCTACAACGAATAGAGACCGGAGAAGCAGTGACACTGCAACAAGGCTCCCGGAAACCTTCCCCCAAAGAATAGATGGTAACGAGGGTAATGAATGTAACAGGTAGACAAGAAATGAGCAGTATGTTACACAAATAACTCATCTCAGTACAAATTGCGTCATAAAAGTCGCCTTTAAGGAAATTACTTTAAATTATGGGGAGAAAAGAGGAAATAATAATATAAGAGAAAAGAATAACACCCAGAGAAGCCAATTGTGGATAACCATACCTTGGGAACGGGGAAAGAGCTAAACCAAGATATACAAGAAAAAGAGAATATAAATAGCAATAATTACCGTGAACATGAATTTCGAGAAATCAGACAAGTGAAGTTAAACAAGAGATAAACATACCAAAGTAATACAAATCTTTACTGGTGAGGAGAAAATAGCTATTCTGACCTAAGAACCATAAAGGGGAACTCTGAGGATAAGGGGAAACTACAGGTCGATCTTGAAGAGTTACAGAGACTGATGCAAGATATGGAACAAGTTACTTACCTGTAACTGTTGTTCTCCAGCATGGGTCTGGCATGGATTCACATGCTCATGAATATTCCCCGTCGTCAGGCTGGGAATCCTCGGTAAAGAAAAAACCAGTATCAGTTTCGTTTCTGATCTGTCTTTCGTAGTAATAACCAATCACTGGTCTCTGCGTCATACTGACCACAGCCAATGACTGCCCTCTACCTAAGCACCGCCTCTGGCAGCCATCTTCAGATTTGGAAGCACGTGAAGTGGCAGTATGACCAAGTGAAGAGCCGCAGAGGGGTAGGCGGGAGGGTTCGCATGTGAATCCATGCCAGACCCATGCTGGAGAACAACAGTTACAGATAAGTAACTTGTTCCTTCTCCAGCATGGGGTCTGGCATGGATTCACATGCTCATGAATAAAGAATACATAGCAGTACACACATGCACAACCACGGGAGGTGGCAAAGGCTCAACATTAAGCATCACATCAACTCAACATTAAGCATCTTACCTCCTCACCAGGCTCACCTCAGGCGAACAGGTTGCGCAGCACTGCTTGGCCGACCCTGGACTCCTCCCTGGAATCCCGGTCGACGCAGTAGAATTTCGTGAAGGTGTGCGTCGACCTCCACGTAGCAGCCCTGCATATGTCCAGCAGGGGCACACCAGATAGGAACGCCGTGGTAGCTGCGATCGCTCTGGTGGAATGGGCTCTCGGACGGCCAGGCAGCGGTCGGTTTGCCAACCGGTGACAGCACATGATACAGCCGGAGAGCCATCTGGAGATGGAAGCCTTCGAGAGAGCCTTCCCCTGATTGACAGGTCCAAAGTTCACAAAGAGTTGTGACGTCTTCCGAAAACCCTTCGTGCGGTCCACGTAGAACTTCAGCGCTCTAGCTACATCCAGCGAGTGCAAAGTCCTCTCAGCCGGCGACGAAGGCGACGGGAAAAACACAGGTAACACCAAGGGTTCGTTGAGATGGAAGTCCGACGGTACCTTGGGCATGAAGGAGGGGTGCGTCCTGAGCACTACCCTCGTGTCGTGGAAAGTCAAGTACGGGGCCTTGCAGGAAAGGGCCTGGATCTCTCCCACTCGTCGTGCGGAGGTGATGGCCACAAGAAAAGCTGTTTTCCACGATAGAAACTTCAACGGGGCCGAGTGCAGAGGCTCGAACGGAGGTCCCATGAGCTTGGTCAGCACCACGTTGAGCTCCCACGCCGGGGCCGGAGCCTTCACCGGTGGGAACGATCTGAACAGTCCCTTCATGAACTCTTTCACCAGACGATGAGACCACAAGGACGTCCGGCCCGTGGTTCTGGTGTATCGGGAGATCGCAGCAAGATGAATCTTGATGGACGCGTGTGCCAGACCAGCTTTGGCCAGCGTCAGCAGGTACGGCAGTACTTGGGGAGCCGTAATTCGTAGAGGGTTAATCTTCTGTGCGTGGCACCAGACAGAGAACCTCTTCCATTTGTGTCCGTAGCATTTAAGAGTCGAGGACGCCCTGGCCTTTGCAAGAACCTCTCTGCAATCGGCCGGTATGTCGTATCCTCCAAACTCTAGCGCTGCAGGAGCCAGGCCTGCAAGTTCAGCGACTTCGGGTCGTGGTGGAGGATGGCGCCTCCTTCCCTGGAGAGTAGATCCGCGTCCGCCGGCAGCTTGATCGGCGGGGACGCTGACAAGTCCAGAAGGTCCGGGAACCATATCTGCCTCGGCCACGCAGGTGCGACGAGGATCATCCTGCACCGTGACCTCTTGAGCTGGTTGACGAGCCGGATTAGCAGAGGCAAGGGAGGGACGTCGCGAACAGGTCGATCTGGGGTGTGCCCCACCGTCGGAAGAGGCGATCCACCAGATCCTGCCGTAGTTCCCACTCGTGGCACGAGCGCAGCTCCCTGCTGAGTGAGTCGGCGATGGTGTTTTTTATCCCTGCCAGATGAAACGGCACCAGAAAAATCCCTTGGGCGACGGCCCAATGCCACAGGTCCTGCGCCTCCTTGGACAGCGCTGGGGACCTGGTTCCGCCCTGTTTCCTGATGTAAAACATGGTGGTGGTGTTGTCGGTGAAGATCCTCACCACCTTGCCCTTGAGGGACGGAAGGAAGGACCTGAGGGCCCAAAACACTGCACGGAGCTCCAGGACGTTGATATGTAGGGACTTCTCCGTCGGGAGCCAGAGTCCCCTTGCGTGCAGATTTTCGGTGTGCGCTCCCCACCCTTCCAGGGAGGCATCCGTGGTCACAGTCTCCTGGTGGGCTGGGGTCTGGAAGTCCATGCCCGCCGTCAGATGCGCGCGGGTGCCCCACCACCGTATCGCTCGTCGGAAACTCTCGTCGAGCTTGATCCTTTCCTCGAAGCTGCCCGTCGTCTGGATCCAGCGCGCATCCAGGAATTCTTGCAACGGGCGCATCCGGAGCCTGCACATGGGAATGAGGTAGATGCAGGAAGACATCATCCCGAGGAGGGACTTGATGGACCTCGCTTTGGCCGCGTCGGCCACCAACATCCGTTGCACCTTGCCCAAGATGGTCCTGGTCCTCTCCTCCGACGGGGAGGCCAGAAGGGACACTGTGTCGAGCCTCGCTCCCAGAAACAGTGCGACTTGCGCGGGCACCAGGTGGGATTTGGCGTAGTTCACGGAGAATCCCAGGTCCGTGAGGAGTTGGACGGTCCTTGCCGTGTGGACCACGGCGAGCTCCCTCGTCTTGGCGCGGATGAGCCAGTCGTCCAGGTAGGGGTAGACGTGGATCCCCTCGCGGCGCAGCTGCGCCGCCACCGGTGCAAGGCACTTGGTGAATACCCTGGGTGCCGACCGTAGTCCGAAGGGAAGGGCTTTGAACTGGTAATGACGCCCTTGGACCACGAATCTGAGGAATTTGCGGTGCCCCTTTAGGATGGGAATGTGGAAGTAGGCATCCTCCAAATCCAACGACGATAGGAAGTCTCCTTCCTCCAGCTGACCCAGGACGTGCTGGAGGGTGACCATCCGGAACTTCTGCGCCTTGATGAACTTGTTCAGACGTCGCAGGTCTAGGATGGGGCGCCATCCTCCCGTCTTCTTCTTCACGAGGAAGTATCTCGAGTAGACTCCGGAGCCCCGAAGCCTCTTTGGGACGAGTTCGATGGCGCCCTTTCTGAGCATCGCCTTTACCTCCAGGAGAAGTTGAGGGACGTGAAGTTCTTTCCTGGCCACGGGGGGGACGCGCGGGCACCTTCTTTGAAACTCGAGCGCGTGGCCCCGGGCCAGGGCGTCCAGCACCCAACGGTCGGTGGAGATGGACTCCCACACGCTGACGAAGCCCGCCAGCCGGCCTCCCACCGGGGTGCTTCGGTGGGGGCCCGACCCCACGGCCGGTTCAATCCTGCTTGGACGCGGCCTTGCCGCCTTGACCTCCTTGGTGACGACGGCGGGGTCTGCTAGACTTGCCTCGTCCTCTGTAGGCCTCTTGCGACGACGAGCGGGCCGCTTGACGGTAGGAAGCGAAACTGCCGCCGGAACCTTTGGAGGTGCCCTTGCCTCCGCCGCTCCGAAAGGGCGTCCGTCGTTGCAGGACTCCAAGGGCCCGGGCCGTCTCAGTATCCGCCTTGATGGCCTGAAGCGAATCGTCCACTGTCTTCCCAAACAGGTTGTTCCCGTCGAAGGGCATGTCCAGGACTCTGGTCTGGACGTCCTGCCGGAAGTCCGTAGCTTTGAGCCATCCACGACGTCGAAGGCAAACGGCGTTGCCCAGCTGGCGGAACCCAGTGTCGGCGATGTCCGTCGCCACGGTGATGGCGTGGTCCGAGGCCACCTCACCTTCCTGCAGGATCTCAAGGGCCTCCGCCCTCTTGTCGTCCGGCAGAAAATCCAGCAGGGGAGCTATCTTGTACCAGAGCTCCCTGTCGTAGCGGGCCACGATAGCCAAGGCGTTGGCCGCTTTAATCGTCGTCGCTGCCGTCGAGATGACTCTACGCCCCATAGTATCCAATTTCTTTCCCTCGCCGTCCGGCGGGGAAGTCGATGTGGAGGCCGCACCCCCCCGCTTTCTTCCTGGCTGCCGCGGAGACGACGGAGTTCGGGGTAGGCTGCGCCCGGAGGCATAGGGGGGCCGTGTCCGGGACCCGGTACTTTTTCTCGTACCGGTCTCTTCTAGCTGGCGTCGTGGAAGGGTTCTTGAGGAGGGAAAGGCCCTCATCCCAAATGTCGTCCAACAGAGGCACTGCGAGGACCGTCTTCCTCTTGGCCTCGCGCCGCTGATAAAGGAAGCCTTCCTTTTTCTTCTCCTCAGGGCAGAGTTGGAAAAGCTCGGAAGCCCTGGAGATCATGGAGTGGAAAGATCCGATCTCGTCGGGCGGAGAGGCCCTGGTGGGAGGCGACGACGGAAAATCCTCGTCGTATGCCTCGTCGTCCGTACCCGTCGCTGCCGTGTCAGTCCCCGTATCATCCCCTCGGGTGGACGGGGAGGAGGGCTGGAAGGGGCGCGACGGTTGAAAAGGAGGTGGTGGATGGATCCTTCTTTTCTTGGTAGGGGGAACACCAGAAGGTCCCGGTTCTGGATCCCCCGACGGGAGAGGTTCCTCCGTCGGTAACGGTAGCCTCGTCCTTATCTCGGAGCATAAGGACTGTATGGCCAACAAAATGGCCGCCGAGTTGTCTTGCGGCGCTGGCAGAGGGGAATCCGACGGGCGAGCAGGGGCCCCGTCGGTATCCTCGACGATGTCGTCGTCGTCACCTGCGTCGGGGTCCATTCCGACGGGCTGGCCTTCTTCCACGCCTAGGCCGTGGCTTAAGACCTCGATCAGCTCCTCTTCTGAGGTTGAGGCCGACTCTACGACGACGCCCTGCCCCCCCTTCTTCTTCCCCACGGAGGGTTTCACGGGGGTCCTATCGATGGGCACAAAGGAAGACTCCCTCCGAGGAGGCAGGGAGATTCTGGGCCCTGAGGTCGCCACCACTGGTGCAGCCACCACAGGCTGAGCCAGGGCCGCCGCGACCGTTTCGATAGAGGGCTTGGTCGGATGGATCAAGGCCTTCACCACCTTAGGTGCGCTCACCGCCTTATCCTTGAGGGAGGGGGCACTGCCACGCTCCTCCTCTGCCTTAGAGCTCGACCGGGGCCTCTCCAGGAGCTTCGCCGGGTGCTCGGCCTTCCTCTTACCCGACCCAGAGCGTTGGCTCGTGGTTGATGGTGCCGGGGAGGATGCGCCCTGCCTGGCGCCCGTAGAGCCCGACCGTTCGGCGCTCCCGGTGCCAGCGGACTCGCAGTGCTTGGCCTTATGTTGGGCCCCCGTCGCCGGGGCGCCCTCAAAGGTCTTAGAAGACCGCTCGGATTTCTTCTTCTTCTCGCCAGACGGGCTCTTACCCTCCAGCCAGTTGGCGAGACGTTGATGGCGGTCCTTCATGGTCCGTTCCGACATGTTGCCGCAAAACGCACAGTCCTTCTCCACGTGCGTCTTGTCCTCATGAAGGCAGTAAAGGCAGAAAGAGTGTTCGTCCTCCTTGAAGACGTTCTGCAGCTGGCATCCAGGGCAGACCCTGAACAGCTTTCCGGGCGTCGAGCTTCCCTTCTCCTGGGCCATCTCCGAGACCGGGCCTGAGAAGCTTCTGGAGTCCTCCGAAGTGTAGCTCGACGAAATCTTCACCCTTGAGGGGCACAGATGAATCCGACACGGGTCCCCGTTGATCGGATGTAGGATCGGTGGAGCTTGAGGCTCTTTTGACCGAAAGAATCGAAGTTTTTTGTGAAAAGCGCGAAAAAATAGCACTAACGCTCGAGAGCAATAGCACGAGGATCCCAACACATGAACGTGTGGTAAAAATCTGAAGATGGCTGCCAGAGTCGGTGCTTAGGTAGAGGGCAGTCATTGGCTGTGGTCAGTATGACGCAGAGACCAGTGATTGGTTATTACTACGAAAGACAGATCAGAAACGAAACTGATACTGGTTTTTTCTTTACCGAGGATTCCCAGCCTGACGACGGGGAATATTCATGAGCATGTGAATCCATGCCAGACCCCATGCTGGAGAACCAAAGAGACTATATGAGAAATATGCTCTACTGAAATAACTCTATAGACTGGTACTAGCAGCCTATAAATGGGAGCCATTTATCACTTATAAGTTAGTTTATATAGTGGTAGAGTCAGTTAGGGTAATTTTGGACAGCAGGATTTTTCCTTTTGGACTTCACAACAGACAGAGAAGCACATTGGTTAGTAAAGTAGGCAGAGACCACCCACAGTTATAGGGAAAGTTAGGCCTGCCATCTTCTTTTGGATAAATAAAAATACATCATGCCATCTAAGAGTCTGTGCCCGTCTTCTGACTCGCCACAGAGCATAACATCTTATTGTGTGAGGCAGCAGAGGTATGAAGTGCAACATAATGGGAAGCTATTGCCTGTAATAATATGGCATTATCAGATCGGTGAGTCGAAACAAAACTAAAATCACCAAGAATTAAAAGCGAGAAACTAGAGGGACACTTGGAATTAGGACCAGGGGTCAGAAACAAAAGAATTATTTTTTTTCATTTATTTTTATAACGCATTTTATTAGTTTAGAACTTATAACAAATTTGAGTACAGAACAAAAGAGACATAAACAAAGACATCAATTAAATAAGCAAGTCAAAAATCCATCATTAATCCCCACCCTCCCCAAACCTGCTCTAGCGAAGAAGAGTTCAGCTGCTTTCTTCACATTTGCTCCATATTTTCAAGAACTTGTTCGGTCATCCCTGAGCATTATATAACCTTCTTTCCAATGGCATGCAGACATTCACATCTGAGACCAATGTATTATATCCAGGGCTTTTCGATTTCCACCATAGCATAGCCATGTCGCATTTTAGGAGGATTATCGCTGTGGACAAAACGCTTACTCAAAACGACCAAAGAAGGCATCACCCCAAATTCCCAACAATAGCAAGTTAGGTTCATGTGGTATATACCACCATGGTCCTTGCTAATTTATCAAGGGTTTTGGGCCAGAAGCATCTGACTCGCTGGAACTCCCACATTGTATGAAAAAAAATTCCATCTAAGATATCACAGCGCAGACAGCGTGGGTGTGTCGGCTGCCCACATCCAAAGGGCAACATACATAAATTGTATGTGCGATGTAGACTCTTAAACTGAACCAGTCAAAATCGGGCAGAGGTTGCCACCTCCCGTGGGAATATTAGGGCCTCCATCCATTGCTCCGGCTCTATAGCACCCAGATCTGCTATAACCTGGTGCAGTTTGGAGGTGACCTTAGTAGAAATCTATTCTACCAGTAGATTAGCTTCTAAGGGCGAACACTTTGGGATCTCGTGGTGCTATTTGAATTGTGCTTGTATGGCCTGAGTGATATGCATGTAGTGATATCGTTCGGAATCTAGCAGTCCGTACTTGTGTTGGAGATCCATAAAGGGGACAAGGTTCTCCCTATCAACCATGTCGCCTAAGACTGAGATATTGCTTCGGGTCCATACCATATCAATTGTATGTGTGCTATTCCCTTTATCCATGGCCTTTCGCCCTCTATGTGGGGAAGACAAGTGTCACCATGCACCCATTCGTTAACAGTCACTAGTTGACTGGCCTAGTAGTGATATTGAATATTAGGGAGTCTGATTCCCCTCTCCCATACCGAGCATTGTAATGTGGTCAGGGCAATTCATGGTTGTGTTCCCCCCGCCAAAGAAGGTCTGGAAGGGCAGCGATTACTTTAACAAATTAAGCCTTGGGGATCACATGTGGGGCATTCAGCATGATATATGTTTATTTAAGTACCGTCAGAATTTTGAACAATGCTGCTCTTCCCATGAGTTACCAGCAGGGCCTTCCAGTGTCGGACACCTTGGATGAATCATTCAGTCAGTAATAGGATGCATGTTACCGTAGAGAAAGTGTGAAGGATCCACCCCTCTTTGTATGTCAAAGTATTTAAACCCTTCTCTTGAGATCTGATGAGGGCAGTTGGGAGAAAGCACTTGTTTCTCCCCTTGAATAGGAAAGAACACTGATGTGTGCCAGTTAACCCTAAAGCCATTCAACGTCCCATATTCCTGTAGTGTATTGGTCACAATTAGACAAGAGTGCAGTGGGTCCTCAAAATACATTAAGAGGTCATCTGTGCATAGAGAAACTTTGGGCATCATTATAGGTCAGCCAGTGCAGTATTAAAGTGCCAGCATTAAATAATACCAGCACTTTACCAGAATGGCCGTCTGATGTAAGGTAGGCACCCTACCAGCAAAAAGTGCTGTCATTACCGGCACTGGTACTGCCGGTGCCGGTAATGGCGGCAAATTCCCTCATGGAGTCCTTTAGGACTCCATGAATGGGGATTAATGCCGTCACTTTGGCACTCGTAATCCGGCGGTAATGCTGCCAGATCGAGTGCCGGAAATGGTAGTTAGGTAGTTACATTTGCCGGTATCCTGTGTCTAACACAGTGTGCATATCTGTACTCATGAGAAACCCAAAGTTGTAACTCATCCCCACCCCATACTTCACCCTCAACCAGGAGCATTTGTCGCTCAGACATACGACCGGAAGGGCAATTAGCCTTAATAACCAATTCCAAAAAAACAAACTATTGAAAAATGAAAAAGAAAAGGTCTTGTGGGGGAGCTAGTGACTTTGGCAGCAGCATCAGGTGCCTTGGGCCCAGCCACCGTAGCAGAAAATCTGGAAGTGTCTGCCTGCATTGCAAGTCATCTCTGAACATCCCACTTATCTGCAAGGGTCCTCAACTTGCATTCCAGGATGCCTGTCCCTGTTCTGCAGTTGTGATCAAGTCAGCGTCCATCAATTGCGATGGGATTGGGGAAGCGCTCTGTGGGAGCGTCCTTCGCTCTCTTCAACTCATCACTCCAATGTTTTCAGCATCTGCACCACCTCCGTAAGGTGGTGCTCCATAGCGCATATTGTGTCTTCTGAATCTGACATGTGCTTCTCTGCCCCTCCCATTCTAGAAACTGGTTTGTACAGATCATTGTGAAGTAAAGAAACATTGAAACTGAGCCCATCCACCTTCCCTTCCAATGGGTGCCTAAATTCTGCAATGGCGCTCATCACGTCTGCAGGGGAAAGCTGCATGGAAAGCGATTCTTTATCTAGCAGAGTTGGGGTCAGAGAGGTGTGTTTAGGGACGGTGGGGGTGCACACCGTATATTGATCCATTTTATTTTGTGTCCCAGATTTCTTGTTTTTTTCCTTGACCATTTTGCTCACAGGGTTGTGGCAAGGCAGTATCAAGAGGTACAACGCCAGCACTGTCCTTGCTGGGTGATAGCGTCAGATAATGGTATTGTGTGGCACTTTACAGAGGACCCCACCGAAAAGAGACACTCTTGTACCTTGCATTTAGATTTCACCAAGTAAAGAAGCAAGGACACCATTGGGAAGCTGTAGAATGGTCACATTCCCTGTGATCTCCAGAGAAATCTTGTGAAACAGATGTATGTGGGTATTTCTTAGGGAGGCCGCCCAAGCCTATGTCTGCATCCAGGCGAGTCTAGGTTCCCCGGAACAACAGAGAGCGCTGCTCGTTGCCAAGGCACAGCTCCTTCTTTGCCGTACACACTATGGCCACCATTCCATGTATTACATTGGTTGGTGTCGATGATTTGTTAGCAAACTTGGGGCTGGGAGGACCCAAGAGGGAGTCAGGGAGGAAGGAATTGAGCCCAGGGGAGTGCGCCCTGCCCCAATATGCACGCAGGGTGCATGGTCATCCATGCCGCAGCAACGCTCCAAGTGCCTTAGAGCCACCCCTCCTCCTCACCTTCACCCCCTATGCTGATCAACGTTCTGGTGTGTGGTCTCCTCTGCACTGATGCCCACTGGCAGTCGGACAGTATGACATAAGCCGTGCCGGTGCCCCAGGACCTGGGATGAGGACCCAATGAACCGGCCTCTCTGTTGAACAATCCGGAGAAGCCTATTCAAAATGTTGGGAGCACCACGTGCTTTTCTTAAAAGATCTTCTATTTCCCCATTGTTTAGAGTGGTTGCTACGGCGTCTACGGACATGGAAATCTTACTTTGGTTACCTTTTTGATAACTTTGACAAGATACATGACAGGACGTTGAAGGCCGGGGCTGAGCACCCATGGCACGCATCTTCATCTGTATATTGGGCAAACAGTGCCCCCAACAAATGAGAATCTTGACAGTGAAATTATAATTGAAGAAGAAGCTGCACAACATAGATTAAACAGTTTGACCTGAGAAGCGCAAAGGGTGAGCCAGAGATGCTTCAGTCTATAATCAGCTCTCTGCCACTGATACTTTGTAGGCATGTTGTTCAGGTCAATTAAGAGCATTCGAAAGTGGTTTAGAAGAAATATTCTACTTAGAATTGAAGATTCCCTTGTCCTAGTTTGTCTGCATCTTTCAGTGCCTGCATAGCTCCTATGGTTTAATGTTCAAATGTTGACTTTTAAAATTGATACTGCCCAAAATCAATCTCCCCAATGTTGATTTACGTCACAGGTAAAGTACAAGCACCCTAATATACAATAGTTTTTAATCTGAGTGAGATTGCTCTAAAGAAATGAACAAAGTCATTCACAGTCTTTTAGGATCCCAGGTTCGTGGGAGCCTTTCGTGGCTGGCAAATGTTTGCCCTCCTGGTCTCTCGTTAGTTAGCGTCCATATGACAGTTGATTTCTTCTTCATCAGATAAGGCTAGTGTGTCATGCCAGGACCGATTCCCGCGTTGGTCTTCCAGATCTGCCACAGACTCGAGCATTCCAGGACCCTGTCAAAGCTTCAGTGAGCCCTCCTGGCTCATGGTCTCAGTGAGCCCTCCTAGCTCAGAGTCTCAGCTGACCCTCCTGTGTGAGATTCTCAGCTGCCCCTTCTGGTGTAGATTTACAGCTGCCCCTCCTGGTTCATATTCTCGCTAACAAGTCTTATTTATTTTCCTTGGTGGTTTCACAAGTCCTACCAAAATTCAAACTATGGCTCCAATCTAGCCTATACCTTTATTTCTCTCCAGCTCTCCATCTCACAAGCAAGTCTCATTTATTTTCTTTGCTTCAAGTCCCACCAGAATCTGGACTATAGCTCCCAGCTAGTCTGTATCCCAGCTCAGACTACACAGGTCTTGCGACCTAGCTCTTGTAACCACTTCAGCATGTGACCCTCTTGCATTGACCAGTGAAGGTTATTTATACCCCTGTCAACTGCCACCTCCCCTCTAACTCTCCCCCATGTCCAACCTCTCTCTGTTTTTAGTACTTTGTTTGGATGTATAACAAAGGGTGAGAATGGAGATGTTTTTGTCCCCATAATCATTTTTTGTGGTGCATCTATGGGTTCCTTTTTGATCCTCAACTTTGCTATTCAAAATAAATGCGCATCCTCTTCTGAGTGTCCTTGAGGTCATCAACTGGGTTTTCACGGCTACGCAGATGGCAGGCAGGTAAGCCTGCCCCTCTCAAGGAAAACAGGATTGGTTTAACATCATGTCAAGCAGGATGGCTGCAGTGGAGCCATGGATGAATAGTAACAGCATTAACTATAACAGCAAAATGACCAACATTTTGGCAGTTTTCCGCCAGAAGCTTTATCAGAAGCACTTAGAACTGCCAACCAAATTTTGTATGCCAGTACAGATAACAGTTTTGGGGGAATAGGGACACAAACCTGAATATGAATGGCAAGGTGACCTGGTGAACTCTCAGGTTTCCCCAGCTATAGCTATAAACATTTATAGAGGGTGTTAAGCATCATATTCGAGTTACAATAGTCCATTAAGGTTTCAGTGTTTAAATAAAATGGCTATGTTCATTAGCGCCAGAAAAAAAAAAAGACGCTCCCAAAATCTAAAAAAAATATAGGAAATAAGTCTCATGAGTTACACGATTTTTACCTTACTCTGTTTGCCAGAGAATAACCTCCACCACGGAGGCAGTCAAAATGCCCACCTGAGGCTGTGCCAGGTTTTGCATCAGAGACGAATGCTATACATGATGCAGGGCTATATAGTAAGTTTGACCTCTGCGCTTTATGACAATGAGCCCTCTACATTTCAGCCCCTGGACAGTTTGTTATTATTCAGCAAAAGACTTGTACTTTGTAAAAGTCAAGAGACTCTGAAAGGAAATGAAAAAAATATGACCAGGACACAAACTCAAGAGAAGTTTACCTTCCTCTAAAACCATGACAGATAAAGGAAGCACTCAATATGGCTGGTATAGAGCTCAAGGTGGTTATTGGATAGATTCCCCCAAAAGAAAGAATGGCTGGCAGCTACACAAGGGTTTCATGCTCAGATTGGCTTTTCTATGGATTATGGTGTAACCATTATATCTGTAAACAAATGACTTGTAAAGAAAGCTTCGGACTGGGACCGAATAGCTAACATATATAGCTGGGAAAAGAACGTTTCGGTTTTATGCTGAGCAAACTTTCCTGATTTACAACCTTTCCCCTATATTATTGCATAGGATGATTCGGCTCTGCAATATTTCGGCATCGAACTGTGTTTCAATCAATTACCTTCACTGGTGATATTAGGAGCTACAAATCATATACCACAGGGTGACAAGGTGCAGAATAAGTAAAATTGAGTTGAAAACCATTGAACACCTTACTAATTGCCCCAAATTAAAAACATTAAAAGAGAACTATGTAAGAACATAATGGAAATGTGCCAACTAGGGGGACACAGTACAGAGGGGTTTCTATGGAAACATATTTGTGATCTTTCATCTAGGGTCCTTACCCAAGCTACTTGAATTAGTATATAAGGGAAAGGATGACAAAACTGTAGTCAAATTAAAGGATAGTTCTCCCCCTCATAGTCAATCTGGGACGGGTGATACACTGTTAATGAATCCGGTATGTACGCCTAAGTTATTGGGTGACAGAGCAAAATATTTAATTTTATGCTTTTTAGTTTTATGTTGTCTATTTGTATTCTCATACTTGATATATTGTTTCCTTTTATATTTTGTTTATATCTGTAACAATTTAAATGCTCCCGATGTTTTATTAGAAGTATAGCCTAATAATCTTTTCATCTAATTTTTGTATTTTAATGTGAAAAGGTTTATGTTAAACCAAATCACTAATAAAAAAATAAAATAAATGTGAAAATTATATCTGAAAACATAAACCAATAATACATTTCATCACACCCTGAAAGATAAAACAATTTCAGAACATTTGGTGATACATACTGTAACAAAGAGTAAGACCAAATATCATGGCCTTCACATATATAAATATCAGAAAAGTAACTAGTTCAAACAGCGCTTCATAATGGAGAAAGCGGCACTAAAAGAATTCACCTAAGGCTAAAGTTAGTTCTTTGGAGTAATAGTTTTGAAAAGTCCTTACAGCCTCTTCCGTCCGTCTGAATTAAAGTTTCTTCAATTGGGACATTGACAAACAGATGGATACAGAGGACAAAAAAAAACATAAAATGGATCAATGTTTCAATAATATCTTCACAAAAAGGACAATTCTGTGCTTCCTATCGCCCATTTAGTATTAAAAACAGTAAGAGGTAAAATATCCAACAAAACTTTGTTAAAAAAAAATGTCTCTGCAAAGGATCATGTATCCAAGTTAAATACAATTCAAAACCCCAATAATCTTTAATATTCCAGAAGGCTCTTGTCTTTTCGCCAGTTTCCCTATAATTAAGAAATTGTAGAATCGCCGAGTCTTTGAATGTCTTAATAGTGTTTTTCCTAGAGAAGGAAAAAGTAAATGTGTCAAACCAAAATTGGGCAAAGCCCAATTCTGTTTATAAAAATGTACTGATTTTCAGCCATTTCCAGTTTCCATGTGATTAGTGCCCTTTCCTCCATACGCCTGCTCACCTTCCCCCTTCAACGTATCCACATGCTCCTGTCCTTGCATGAAGGTAAACAAATTGTCAAACCATTGTTGGTGCTACAGAAAAGTGCTCGAGTCCCATACCGAAGCATGAAATATCCCATAAGTGTGGAGGAAAGGGGACTATGGACTAGGAGTTAGTCATTATGGTGAGTAACAGTTTTCTATTTGCAACCAGTATATGAGATGCCCAGTAGTATTTTACAAAGGCCTGGGATACCCCTCACCCTAGACTAATCAGCACAGTGTGTTCAAAGCCACACTGAGTGTCTTATTATACCATTTTAAATGTACGAATGCCCCTCTCCAATTTGATTAATTCTCTTTTTGGTGGGGCGCTCGCGAGGAAGATGCCTGCTGCTCTTTCATCGATGAGACAGGACACCAAGAGGGGGGCTTTTCACACCACATACATGGTGTATGCCTGAATACTGAAGAGCAACGGTGACCCAAGACACTGGGCTCCGGCGGTGTAATTTTTGAGCTCAGCGGAGGTCCTGATGTCAGGCCGCATGGTGAGCTCTGTGGTGCCTGGTGAGGTGCCTTGCGTGTCTGGCTGTGAGGAGGAGCTGAGGCTGGAGGAGCTGAGGCCGGAGGAGCTAGAAGGCTGCCCGGCCCTGCTAAAATGCAGTAAGACTCAGACTGCCTCAGTGGGGGAGCGGGCAGCCAAGCGCAAGGTCCTCCTGTGTAACAGACTTGGAGGCGAGAAGGGCTGCTTGTCTGCGCCCTGTAGGTCCTGGTCGGGGCTCCATGAGGAGAAGGAAGTCTGGATCGAAAGGCGGCCCTGGCCTGTGGTTCGTTCGGGGGAACTCATTTGTTCCCGTGAGGCCCCTGGTGGAGTTTGGGGACTGCAGGGCTGGCCCCTGTATGAGGCTGGTGTCAGGCTGCTAGCAAGGAACTGGAGGTACGGCTCCTGATCCTGCGCAATGTCGGATGGGCCCCTGGTGATAGCGTTGCAGCAAGGTGAGTCAAGAGGTGAATGGGAGTTCCAGTGTCCTGTTCAGCACTGGATAATGATTTAATAGTGCTTACCCCTGCCAAACTGTGGAGTGAGATGTGGAGTTAGGTGGTGCGGGCCCCACTGGAAGATATTGGTTGCCACAGCAATTTGCATGGCTTATTGTGAATTGCTTAGCGGATTATGGTTCATCGGCCGGGTCCTCCGCCTGGTGGCGTTTCAGGTTCTCTGGGTGCTGGCCAGGTGGGGGTGGGCACTATATGCACATACATGGGCAATGGCAACAATACAATGGTCAGACGAGGTCAGGCAATTACTGACCATCACTCACACCCAACTTCCATTAAGCTTCCCTACAAGGATAAAAGGTGGAGCACGAAAGCACACTCTGAGCGAAGCAAAGCACAAAAGGAAACAGCAACTTCGAGGCGGCAGCTGAACGAAAGAAGAAAGACAGCAAAACAGGAGGGGATTGGAAGGAGCGAAATTCCCTTGACTTTTCCGACAAGAGACTGTTACTTTCACGAGCCCTCGAGATTAGAAAGCGCAGGACCAGGCTGAGAAATTCTGTTTTGTGTGTCAGAGATACCCGGGGGCCTCCCACGTCAGTAATCCAGGCAGAGAGAAGCAGCAGCTGCCATGGTTCCGTCCTTGGCTCCAAGAACAAAGCAGCGTCAGTGAAGTCAACAAACCCGGTGAGTTGGGGAGACCGATACAAGACCAGTCTGTGTTGAGGCGAAGGTTGCAAGCTGCATCATTGTATGATGAGCGCTGGAACGAACATTGTTAAAAAGCATTTGAGAAAAGACGCAAGTAAAGTTGAACTGCTGATGAGTGCTTGAACTTTGAAGAGACTTTGATATGTTAACTTTGACAGAGTGGACTGGCACCGCGTGGGTGCTAAATCGAAGGTCTATGTAAGGTATCCAACTCAAAAGCAGCAGAAGTTAAAGTTAAGGGGTTATATTAAGAAGAGAACAAAGAATTGTGAATCAAAGTGGTCCTGCGACAGGTCAAGCAAAATCCTGTGCACAGTCGAAAGTCTTCGATTTTGATACAGTAAAGAAAGTTTGGAAAAGGAGACAAATATGGTCAGAGCCCGGCAGAGGAAGGCCAATTGAAGGTGTTGTGTTAAAGTGGGTCTGAGCCCAGCGAAGGGGGACCCAGGATGAACAATGAATCGGCAAAGAAGTTGTGCATATGAGAATCCTGAGGAGAAAGAAACTTTGTTGCATCAGTCCCTCTGAAATAAGAGACTTTGAATGGCAAAGAGACTTTGGTACAGAAGGTTCTGATACTGAGATTTTGACTTGCATCGTCGTGCGAGAAAAGCCAGAGTATGTGCTAAGCTCGAGTGTGCCGCCTTGTCCCGTGCTGAAAACGTGGGGAAGGGAAGCTAACGGCTCAGTTATCATGACAGATCCTTTCTTGAACACTTTTCTTTTGTATAACATTGTTTCCCACACCATTTGTATTTAGAAGTAAGGATTGGCAATAGGTTTATTAGTATGGGCCCTTTTATTTCGACCAGATTCTACTAGGACTGCGTTATTTTTATTTGATGGTCGTAGCTTGCTCCCATCTTAGATTTAGCATTAGATAGGTGTTTTTCAAACCCAAGTGAAGTTCAACAAACACTCTTGAACTGTGATCAATTGTGTCAGTCTTCACTGTTTGATACCATGCCTTCCTTACACAGGGAAACAAGAGACAAGAATGAAGACCTGGTGGCGAGGTCCCACAGGAATACTATTTTGGTGGGTGGGATCCCAGAGTCTGTTCCCTCGCTGAACATGGAGACTTTCAAGGAGGAATTAATTAAGGAAGTCCTGTGGGAGCCTTTGATCTCTTCCTAGCTCCTTTTGGAAAGGGGTCATCGAGTGTGGTCAGAGATGCCCAAACCGGCCAGAATCCTCATCCTGTTATTGAGTGATTATTGAACTACCGGGATCCGGACGAGATCCTGCACAGGGCTTGTGAACTTGGGATCTTTCAATACGAAGAGGCCAGGGTCTCGTTCTAACTGGATTTCACCCTGCCTGTCCACAGGGCTCATCTCTCATTCTTGGCTGCAAAGCGTTTGCACCAAGAGCGGGGCATACAGTATTTCATACTTTATCCGTCCAGGCTGAGGGTGATCCACAACAACAAGACACACTTCTTTACTAACCCTGCACAAATGGCTTCCTGGACAATGTGGTAAAGGGGTGATATCCTGTTCGAGAAGTATTCTGTGATGGGCGCAAGATTGTTTGGGATTGGTTCACTCCTGGACTTTGGGTCAAAATATGTTCTAATAACCCCTGTTTCATGTGCGTTGTTGCTGGTGATTTATAGCGTACTGCGGCTCTGGGAGTGCTGTCATATGTGTTTTATGATGGAGTTGTAGGTCAACTCCCCAGCGATCAGACCTAGAAAATACAACCCACTATGGAAAGACTAGGTGATCCTTTTTCGAGAAAGACAAGAGCTTTTAATTTGTATGCAAAATATAAGGCGATAGGGTATTATGAATCCACTGCCGTAGAGCTCTCTCCCGTCCTTCAAACAAAACAAACACTATAAAAACAAAAATCGTCACAGGTGACACGCTCGATATACAGTATTAATCCCTCACCTGCATTGATTTCCACCTATATGCATGCTAATAATCCCACACAGCACCTTTTCCGATTGGTTCTGCTCTCTTCTCATCCCTCCTCACCTCACATGGGTTAACATTCATGTCTATCTTGAAACACTGCGGAATAATTAATTACATTTGACTGGCTAACCTTCCCTTCAATCCTAGTTACGTAATGTACACCTGGTTATCTACATGAACTCAGCGGTTGACTTCGAAGTCAGTCTGGTCCTTGCTAACAAAGCATCCCGTTCTCATCCCAGACAGATTGTTGCCCCCATCATGCTCTCCCCACTGTATGGGTATAATTCTTTGCGCTCCCTGACAAAATTTATAGGTCATGTTGTTCTCCTCTTTCCCCTTTATCAGTTCTCTCTCCCAAGAGTAAACCTAGTGTCCCACTAATCAACCCAGTTTGTGAAGGATTTGGGACCCCTTTGCCTACACATCTGGTAGTTCAAATAGAATGACCATCGTTCTAAGGGGCGCTAGTGTCTTAAAACTTAGTTCATGTTTTGGCAACCTGGAAACCTCTGTCTTGTTTCCCAAGTGTATGACCTCCATGCTAGGCCTCTGTTGTGACTTTGAACATTCCGAGAACGGACCTTGGTGAAATTTAAAGGGTCCAATAGTAAAATTGTGAGGTGTCACAAGAAATTTCAGTTTGGACGATGCGCGTTGACCAGTTTTGGTAAGAAGCTTTTTTCCTTTAAAGGCCTATGAGTGAAGCAGGCACACTGACTATTGTGTGTGGGGTTTTACCTAGCCAGTTATGATGAACGTTTGTTTCCATCTTTCATTGACCCGTTTTAGCCCTTCCTATTAAAACATATGGAAAGGATCGTTACATCGAGTGGTCTGTTATCGGCGGATGGAAGGTACGTGTTGAATGCACCAACTAATCCTGTAATATTGGTAAGCGACTTGTATCTGCCCTGACCTCGTGGACTAGATAAATCGTTGGAGACTAATCGCTTATAGGTCAAAGGTTTTTTGGATAAGTAGACCCTGATGCACCCCCAACAAAGATGACCAGGGAGGTATTTACAGTCTAAAAAGATTTATTGGGTAATCAAGACTGTTATGTGATTATAATAAGACTTATGTCGGTTTGACTCGTGTTGAGAATGGAGGAGAGGAATTGATTATATTACAAGATGACTTGTGCAAATAAATGGCACATTGTGTACTCAATTTGTGAAAGCACACAACCTTTATGAGATTGGTCTATGCTGAAGAAGGACAGCAAAATACTCACGGCTGTGTTGGCAAATAGGATGGAGAGTTATTGGTAGATTGATACATCCCGACCAGACTGGATATGTTCCACATAGAATCATATCCAACAACCTTAGAAGGCTACACCACATCATAGAACAAACTGAGGGGGCCTCAGGTGAGTTAGCTATAGTGTCACTAGATGCAATAAAGGCCTTCGACTCGGTCAAATGGCCGTGGCTGTTGGCAACCCTGCAAGAATATGGCATGAGACCAGGGTACCAGAAATTGGTGAAATTACTATATAGCTCACCATTAGCTAGAGTCAGAACGGGAGCGGTTATTTCGGAGAGATGGCAGCTCGGTAGGGGCACCAGACAGGGATGCCTCTGGTCTCCGATGTTGTACATTCTAGCATTAGAACCTCTAGCGATATATTTGAGACAACAATATGAGGAAGAGGGGATTTGCACAAGAGGGGGACCGCACCTAATATCGCTGTATGCAGACGATATGCTATTATATCTGAGGTACCCGGAAGGAAATTCACAATATGTCCTTGAAGTATTGGAGCGGTCTGCATTGCTATCGGGTATCGCAGTCAACCCCAAAAAGCCCTGTATATTCCCACTAGGACGGTACATAGGGGTCCCGCACGACAAGCTACCGGTATTACCAATACCCTGGGTGACAGACACCTTTAGATACCTGGGAATTAACATCTACCACACAACAGAGGCAGAACACACATATAATACCGAAAAAGCGCTGACAAATGTGGCGAATAGTATGAAGCTCTGGTCTAAACTCCCCCTAGCCATGATGGGGAGAGGGGCACTATTGAAGATAGTTGTATTACCCAGATTATTTCACTTCTTTGGAAACATACAATATATAATACCAAGACGTTTCTTTGTCAAACTCCAAGGCATATGCAGAGATTTCCTATGGGCTAACACAAGGAATCGGATAGCCCTATGGAAATTACAAAATACATATGATAAAGGGGGCATTAAGCTACCCAACTTCGAGATTTATTACCTGGCCTGCCAACTAAGATATATGGCCGAATGGCTAGCCGAAGACTACATCAGAGTCCGGATTATTTGGACGTAACTGTGTCCCGTACTTCCTAAAAGAATGGATCTGGCTCCCTAAACGTGAGATAGGGAAGAATTCAGGTATGCAGGAACTAGGATGGCAAGTATGTCGCAAAATGTGCCAGACCATAAAAAACCCGACCCCATACTCCCCGCAAGTGCCGTTAGTGACACTAACCGGAGGAGACGCCCAGCTAAGAAAAATGATCCGTAAACACTGGGAACCGGTGGGGATTGTAACGACGGGCGACATATGGCAGGAGGGAGCGATAAAGGGATTCAATGTGCTAGTGGATAAAACAGGTTTATACCTGGGGCAACACATAACTTATACCAGACTAGAGCGAAAAGTGAAGGAGACACGGTCGGAAATAACGCTGGACGAGCAACCAGATATAGCCATCGAAACACTGTATGATATCGCGGAAGGGGGGCACAAGGTTTCCCGAATCTATGAACTATTGATATCAAGAGTGGGAAGGGAAGTAACACATCTGAGACGGGAATGGGAGGAAGACGCCAGGGAACCAATGACAGATGGGCTATGGGAGCGAGTACAAGGGTATCACAAAAAAGTGTCTAGAAATGCGAGGTTACAACAAATACAACTGTATATAACCCAAAGAGCATACATGACCCCCCCAGAGAATTTCTCGATTTAAAGGTGCGGAACGACAAACATTTCCCAAATGTGGGTAGGAGAACGCCAGGCTGGTACACGTTTTGGGCATGCATTGAAATAAGAAGGTAATGGGGAGAAGTGGCTCAAAGATTGTGTCAGGAACGGCGGGTGGAAGATATGTAACCGTTGGAGCACTGACGTACTTCACTGTTACGTTCTAGTCCTCACCTAACATGGCGGAGTTCCCTATAAGATCCGACTCCGTCCCCTGGTTAGGTGCGTTGTATCCGTTTTTCCTGCTATGACGCTCCGTTTACTCCTGTAGTATACGTTTACCTTCTCTCGTTTCCTCCTAGTTCTTTGTCCAGCGTTCTATACTTGCAAGTTCCTCTTGTGCCTGCTTTCATGCCTGTGCGCTCTGCGTCTTTTGCTACATTCATTTCTGCTTTCCAGTTTCTGGTATCGGGTGTCTGTCTCTCTCATAGCATTCATTCGCCATTCCCTGCTCCGCAGCTTGCGCTCGCCTTCGGACGCTTGCGGCTCTATTTCTCTCCTCCCACTTATTCCAACTTACCTTTCTGCAGTGTCTGCCATTCCCTGCTCCGCAGCTTGCGCTCGCCTTCGGACGCTTGCGGCTCCATTTCTCTCCTCCCACTTATTCCGACTTACCTTTCTACGGCGTCTGCCCATTCCTTTCAAACGCTTCTTACTTTACCTTGCTTTCGTTTACTTCCTCTATTTCTTCTGCCCCTTAGCAGAACAGCATATCCATACATCTGTAGCTGTTTGAACCTACCTGCACTCCGTGTACTTTCACTCTCCAGTTGCAGTCCTTCCTTCTGTTTTCTGGATTACAGTAATTCCCTTTCTGTTCGTCTTGCTTCTGTATTACCGCCTCCATCCTGCCTTATTTCAGATCTTTCAATCCATCTATAGTAAGGGTATTTGGCCACCCAGCTGGACGGAAGTGTTTCATCTGCTGCACATTGGTGTCTGGATATACCTGTACCACCACCTCTTACCTTCAAGATCTCCAGGGTTTTTTCTGCCTTCCGGCTTTTTCCCTGGGAGTGAGGCTGGCCCCCGGTGTCCCCCGAGGGCAGGTTCTCATCTCTGCCAAGGTGGCCTCCAGAGGGGCCAGACCTTATTTACGTGAGCGGAAGGTCCGGACACCCAAGGACAAGACTCCCAACAAGAAGAAGGACTGTAGAGGACTGAAGCTGCTCTCAAGGACCTAACTTCCGAGGACTCAGGTGAGGAGAAGGGGGAGGTAGAGCTGAAGCCTGACAGATTGAACGAGAGGGAGATCACTCTGAATGTAGACTCGATGTGGGCATGCATGGTGGGAGGATTCCCCAGGACACACCAATTGAAACAGGTCAGCAAACTCAAAGACTTGGCCTACATCTTGGCCAAGCGTAGGATAGCCATGGGGTGGAAAGCACCGAACAGGCCCAAGGTGGAGGTTTGGTGGACTGACTGCAAATGGTCTGGAGCTGAAACAGTCGTATGGTGTGAGGCGGCTAAGAGAGGGGGAGAGGAAGAAGCGGAAACCCTAACAGCCTGGAAACACCTAGTGGCTACACTCTGGAGTCCTATCTACAGGGTTCCGCGTGATGAATCTTCTGAGGATAAAGATGTGGAGACACCGCCAATGAATAAAGAGCAAGGGGATGGAGCGGGGTACACTTGTTGGAGGGTGGGATAAGGGAAGCAGTAGACACTAAATATATGTCCGCCATCATGCAAGATAATACAAAGTACTATACCGGTAAATCCTTACTGCCATCCGTGTAATGAGGCCCTTAGTCTTGTTTATACCTATTATTTTCCCAGATAGGGGCTGAGTAGTGAGTGTCTTTCCACAATAACAAGCATCACGGCCATAAGCATTTTGTTGTTTGCTAACTAAAGGCTACTTACCTGTTTGAGGGATTACTTGTTGGCATATGCTCCCTTTTGCCTCCTTAGGTTGTTGTTTGGCTCTATTGTGACTCACCAGAACCGGGCCCCAAAACTACTCCTGGCAGCTTCAAGGGTTCAAGGACCAGAAACAGGAACCTAGAGCGGCAGGTCAGGTCTCCTAACAAGGAGGGAAACCTTCCTATTAATGTACCCCTATGTTATTGTAATTCACTAAAAGAAAGGTTAATTAATTGAAAGAGCAGGCCGGGGAATAGATCACTGCAGTAGATACCAGCTGTAACGAAAAGACAGGAGTCATGGACAGGAACATCAAAAACATGATGAAGATGAAACTGCGACAAAAAGAGAGTGGCTAACCTCTTGTCTTTGGAGTTCAATTCTAGGCATGGAACGTCAGTAAGGTGTACATGTAAGCGGATGTTGAGGTGGTCTATTATTGTAGACAAGGGATTTCTAGGGAAAAGGTAGAGAGGAGTAAGGAAATGGAGATGGTGCAGCAACGGTAAGTACTATATGGTGATATTGTGAATAGCCCTACTGATATGAGTGAACAGGAAGGAACCAAGGTGTTGAATGTAGATATATGTCCAGGTAATCGAACAGAAGGAAAACGAGAGCGGAGCAGGATGGGGTAAGTAAGTAGGTTAGTAGGACCTAAATCCTGAAGGCACGAGGGCACTCTAGCGACCGGGTGGTACACTTGTACTGAAGAGCATCGCTAGTCTTGTGCACTAACTAACTCCGTCTGGCTAGCCGGAGTGGCGAAGAAGTCAGTCAAACAAAGGTTGGTCGGCGGCGTGCAGGCAGCAAAGGATCCAAAACAGCAGCAAGGCGGAATGCAAAGATGTAGCAGAAGATCAGCATTGTTGGGCAGAAAGGTACCAAACGTGAGGCAGGCAAGTCTGTGAGCAAGGCCGGACCTGTGAACAGGAATCAACGATAAGCAGAGGTACAAGAAGCAGGCAAGTCCCTAAGCAAGGCCGAGGGCTGTCAATGGGAATCCGGACTGTAGAGAAACAAACAGAAATTCAGGTCTGGAAGAAAACTTCAATCAGAAGCAGTTGTGTCCGGGTTCACCCAAGCTTTATGCCAATACAGAGGTGGGACGTGAGGCGACATAGTTGGTCACATGGCCACACGCACATCTAATACCCTTGGCAACAGTATGCATGGAAGACCGATGCCCTCTCCAGCAAAAGTGTTACCAACATTGCCAGGGCAACCTCCAATGTTGGAAGAAAGGGGAACTATTCATGTGCGAAAACCGGTTCAGTAGAGATCTGTGAAGACACATCACGGGTAACGCCTGCTGATATCGTGGTGCGTCCCAAAGATGCCAACACCCCCCTAGAGGCATGGAACTGTGCTAGGAGTCTGGGAGCGTGTATATTACCGATTGGTTCCCAAGCCCTGTCTTCAGGACTGTACCCTTCCCAATCAATCAAGTAATATTGCACCGCCTTCCGTGACTTCATGTCTAAGATAGCATTGACCTTGCATTCTTCCGAACCATGTACCGTCAAAGGTGAGGGGTGAGAAGGCAAATGAGAGCCTGGAGGACAGGGATGGACCAGGGACACATGGATCTTCCAACTGGAGAGCAGACCAAGCAAGGCATACTGCCACTGGGTTGATCACTTCCATGATTTTATAAAGTCCCACAAACTGTGGCAACAGCAATTCTTACCCGGGATTTTGATGTTCTCGGTGGAGAGCCAGACTTGTATTCTGGCCAGATATGTCGGGGCAGGAGAACGATGGGCATCAGCAAAAGATTCAGCATGATCCTGGGCCTTCACTAGTTGTGCTTTTATCTCCTTACGAAGAAGTTAGATCCCGGACGCAGGAGTGGACAACGGAAAGGCACAATGATGTTGCCCATACAGAGTAAAGAACGGAGATGAACTGGTGGAGGAGTGTATGGAATTGTTGTACACAAACTCTGCGGAACACAAGATAAGCATGATTCCTGGTGTTGGAGCCATAAACAGCTGATGTATTGCTTGACTAACACAAAAATTCTCTGCAACACCTAGGGTGTTTCATGTGAGCCTAGTGGCGCAGAACCTGAGGTGGTTCTGTGGTGAGAGAAGACGATAGGGCTTAGGTTTCCAGATCTGCCGTGCGGTTTGTCTGACTTTAGGGATTGGAGAGCTTGGACATGTTCCTTGGAGTCCCCACAACAAAACATTGCAAAGGTGTTCCTGACTTGGGAACTGACAGCAAAACAAAAGAGCTGATGGCTGGGAGGTTTAAAATTAATCTTAACCTCTGGCATTGCAATGTGCAATTCAACACACCATCGTTCTTTGCCTGCCGATTGTTAACAAACGAAGAAAGACCATATCCAAATCAGGATTGATTCCACCCCAATAGGGCCAGTCCAGCCAGAACTGCTCGTCACATCCCTTCTGCACAAGACCACACGCATCCCTGAACATGTTTCAGCCATGTTCAGCCTCATCAGAAAGAAGTGGCTTAGATCCCTAGGCCCAGCAGGCATGGGACCCACATATGTGGCATATCCGTCCCACTCGGGGTGACTACAGCAAAACAAAAGAGGTGCTCTGGCATTGCACTGGGAACTGACACTACAGCTCTGTAGTGTGGGATACTTTAACCCATACAAATGAGCCCCACAGCCTCAATTTACAAATGGCGAAAGAAACAGGCAAAAATTGATGTGCTAACCCCTGTGCATGCAAAAATCTGCAAAGATGAGCATGGGTCGCACTCACCAAAGACTGCACACCCCAGCCACACAGTCAAAGTGGGGGTGCCAACAGAATTCTCACTGCAGGTGAATGCCAGTGGGTGCTGTTCCATTCAAACATGAAGCAAAGCCACAGAATTGGGCTAAAAAACGGAAATGCCTTTTAAAATGCAGCTTCCCCAACCAATTGCAACCTTCAAAGTGCTGTTTTGGCGCTAGATTCATTCATTTTCCAGTGAAACAGTGAAATTAAAAGTGAGCCACCTGGAGGATCTGTGATTTCAGTACAGAGAAACCGGGCCTCACTGACTGACAGCAGCTAAGAAATGTATTTTATGAAAAACCAGGCCAGCAACAGTTTGTTTTCAGTTACACAGGAAAAATGTGGCTAAAAGTGGCAACATATAACTATTTCAGCTGTACAGAGAAAACTCCAAACAAAGATTGGATACATATATCCAGACTGTAAAACAAAGCCCAGCACTCAAGGACAGAAATAAAGCTGAACTAAAAGTGTATGTGCTGCATAAGAAAAGTGGATTTAAAAGACTCAGTTTAAATGTGCTTTTTCAGGGAAGAAGTGCAAAAATCGCCTGTTTAAAAGCATGTTTTTGTGAAGGGTCTAATTCTTTAACTATCAAAATCTACCTATAAACTGTGTTCAAGTTATATGTTGTGATGAAAGCTGTAGGTAATTCTTTAAAGTCAAAACCCAGCTCGGAATTAAATAATGAATTCTGATTGATGTTAACACCTTGCTGCTACAGAAATGCTTAATTGATGCTGGGAGGTTCTAACATATTGACAACAATGAACTGATTAGACATTCGTCTGGGGCCCAGCCAAGGACAATGGGAGGCTGCCTACTGATCCCTACAGGGTAGGGGCCGGGAGCTTCCCTCTCAAGGAAGAGGACACCCCACCTTGATCAAAGGAAGTTGACAGCTGTTGCCAGTTGAATGAAAAAAAAACTGACAAGAACTTTTGGTGTTTAAATGCTCATTTGTGATTAAGTTTTGAAACTCTTTAACTTTGCAACATGAAGGAGGACAAATCTCAACATTGGTGGTTGTAAATCTAATGTTATGCCCTTTCTTTGAAGGCGTGAGTGAACTCTGTACTGTATAAGGAACCAAAGAAAGACCAAAACACCGATTGCCCCATAACTATTAATGCTTCAAGTCTAATATTCTATACCAATGCTCTGGTGACGATTGCCCTAGATATGTACTGAATCAGGAATTGTTAGGTCACACCGTTATGATTAAAATTGACAGCATTCCACAGAATGACAAAGACAGCTCTCACTGAGATGGGAATTGGATGTAAAGATAACCCATAAAATAAAATATGTAATGCATGTGTCCGATTTTAGTAGAGGGCATAATTATAAAAATGTGTATTTGTGGGAAAGTTAAATTGTGGTTCAAATCAATGTGGGAGTTCCCAAATCGCATCATGAAATATGACAGCTCTTTCTGACTTCCAATCAAGAAAATGCAAGCGCCTTTGACCTATCACAGCTGTGGACGTGTGATTTGAAATTCTGCTCCCACCATACACTTTGTGATGTCACTTGGCATGATAAATATAGGAACTCCACCACACTCAGACAGACACACTGATTCCTGACTACATCCTGATTTTCACGCAGCACTTTGTTCTTGACTTCTTCATCCTGTCCAGAACTTTTCATCTTGTCCTGATTCCAGACTACTTTGCAAAACCAAGGCCTAGCAATTGCTGAACTCTTTTTCAGCTGGGCCCTAATCCTGAACCATCCTAAACTTCAGGAAAGAATAATTCTGATCCATTCTGGCTTGCTACTATTCAAGCTTGCCTACCGAACTCGCAATCCCCCTAATCTACTGTTTCCATTGCATTGACCAGAAGGACCAATCCAATCTGAGGTGCAGACCAATTGACCAGAACCGCCCAGCTGACCATCCTGCCAGAGGTGCCCTGCTGCCGGTAGACCCGATCCGGATGACCAGAACCCTGACGGTCCAATCTTGATTTACAGTGGACTGTAAGTATCAACAGGAATCACAGTAACCCATAGTATGATTGCCTTGTCCCATCCCAATCTCAACCCATCCTTTCTTTAACTTAAGGATTTATAATAGTGTCACACCAGTCTGAAACCTTGTTTTGATTTCTTGTGCTAGTGATAATTTCTTGAAAATCCTTTAGTCTTGTTAAATCCTAAAACCTTAAAATTATCCCACGGGTAATCCGACAGACACAGAGGTGCTGGGGTTGGGTTCCACAGACCACTCTGGGGCTTACTGTGTTTCCAACTGGTAACCAGCCTGAATACCCTAGTTTAGAGCATAATTGTTTCATTCTCGCTTCTTTATGTTCAAAAACAGCTCTTATTCAAACTTGATAACTTCTTCAATTTTATAGATAGAAACGTAATTTCAACTCTCATTTAAACCCAAGACCTGTAGCTACATCCACAACTAACCGCATTGCGGAACAGTATATTTGACCCATTTTAATTCAAAATCGCATAGTGGAAATTAGGCGCAAATCGCATTTTGCTAATGTTTTACACGTGTCTTTTTCTCATTCAAAGTATTTCCACACTCCCATTCGGATTTAAAGTGTGTTCTGTTGCTCATCTTGTAGCTTATGTTTGTTAAAACCAGTTTAGTGTTGCTCCCATAGGAATTCTTTATCAATTTCAGCCTTTTTGCACACTTTTCCTTGTTTCACAAAGCCATTTTCAATGTCATTTTAAAAAGTGTAAATTTCCCAAAAACGGTTTTCTCTCTCGTTTGGGGAGGGAAGATTACATTCAAACTCTAGACACTGTTCTTTCATTCCTGAATACTTGCTCCTTATTTACATCTGTGTAGAATTGCTCATTTGTGCATTAAGAACCTTGCAGGGGGAAACTTTAACCTAAGCGCTATCTTTTCACAAGCCAAAACTGTACCTTTTCCTGTGTTTTATATTCTGTAGTGCTATAAGTGAATTCAATTGCTTTGCTTATTTTCTGAATTGCTTTGTCACCACATTGGTGATTGCTGCCTCATATATATATATATATATATATATATATATCAGTTAAAAAAAAAGTAACTTTGTTAAAGGGACGTTATGGTTAAGTTGCCCTACTAAAAACCCGTAAAATTCACTAAAAAAACTTTTCAAATGTGCCATTATGGTTCAAAGTAAAACCGAATACCCCCTGAAATTCGCCAGTTATGGTACTCTAAGCGACCATAACTGCCCACACCACTGTGCTCTGCAAACACTAACACCCAGGACATGAAAGATGGCATCACAAATATCATTGATGACATCACTGATGATATCACGTGTAGCGACTTTGTTTTGGTCACTGCCATATATATATTTTTTTTTTTTTCAGTAAAAAAAACTTTGTGAAAGGGACGTTATGGTTCAAAGTAAAACCGAAAAAACCTTGGCATTCGCTACTTGTGGTAAGCTAAGCAACCATAACGCACGGCACCTATGTGCATTGCTAAGACTAACACCCAGGACATCAAAGATGACATCACAAATGTCATTGATGACATCACTGATGACATCACATGTGCATGTACTTTTCATGAAAAGTCTGCGCAAGGGAGTCTTATTATAATGTTGATAACAAAACTGTTAAGTGTCATTGGAATAGATGACATGAGCTATGTGGTGCATTAAGCAATGCATTGAAATAAATAGCATTCTATATTAAATGATTTACAGTGTAATAATGTACTCATGTATAGACATAAGCATTGTGTGCAGCATACATGACGGAGGTGCAATATTCATAATCTTCACTTGTGAAATAGTGAAATGGTAAAAGCCTTCTTATTTTTGTGTACTGTGCAATATGTTATAAGTAGGTCATGAAACCCACTTCCGATATAATGTCATTTTTACATACAAAACACAAAGACATAACAACAAATATAAGTATATACAGTGAAAGTGAAGTACGCAAAAAAAGCAGCAGTAAAACCAGAAATTGTTCATAACCTACCTGATTATTTTTATGCACAGAAATGATTGTTCTGCTTCAAACCTACTACTTCCCTATGAATAACTATCACATGATGTGACTGCATCCTAAAGAGAGTAATGTGAATACAAATATGAGCATATCCACAGAAAGTACAGTAATAAAAAAACAACAGACCAATAAACAATTGTTGATAACCTTACTGATTGTCTTCACACACAGAAAGCATTGGTATCTTTCAAGTGCGTATTCTCCCTATGTATATGTTTCATATGCTAAGAGTGAACCCCAAATGAATTACTGTAAGAACATATTTGAAGTGTAAGTCTACAAATGTAGTACTTTTCTATTTTTACGTTCCTAAGTATTACTGGCTAAGATATATCACTAAAGGAAAAAAGAGGGAGCCAGACACGTGATGTCATCAATGATGTCATCAATGACTTTTGTGATGTCATCTTTGATGTCCTGGGTGTTAGTCTGAGCAATGCACGTAGGTGGCGCGAGTTAAATTTCACTGACCCTTCTTATAGATGTAATAGCTACTAAGAAGGCCGTTTTATAAGTCAGGTGTTTGAGACTGCTTTTATGCCTGGGCTCGAATGGGGGGGCTCATGAGTTTAGATAGCACCACGTTAAGGTCCGATCCTGGTGGTGGGTTAGAAATAGGAGGGTGAAGTCTCTTTACTCCTTCCATGAAGGCTTTAACTACTGGTACTTTCCACCACGACACCTTGTTATGGGAAGTGGTGTATGCAGACAGGGCTGCCAGGTGTACCTTCAATGAGTTAAAGACCATTCCTGCATCCAGCAGGAGGAGCATGTATGTAACAATAGTGGAAGAAGTGCAATCAACTGGGTTGATTTGTTTATTCTGGCACCAGATAACAAATCTCTTCCATTTGTCAAAGTAGCAGTGCCTCGTGTTTGGCTTCCTAGATTCTTTTAGGATGTCCATACACCTCTGAGGTAAATTGAGATGTCCTAACTCTATGACCTTAGGAGCCATGCTGCCAGGTTCATTGAGTTGGGTTGAGGATGCACTGTTTGACCTTGGTGCTGGGACAGTAGGTTGTACCAGGCCGGAAGTTTGATCGGTTTGCACACGGCTAATCTGCGTAAGTGTGGGAACCACGGTTGTCTCGCCCACATGGGAGCAACCAGGACGAGCGTCATCGACTCTCTGTTCATCTTGTTGACCACCTTCCTGATGAGAGGAGTTGGTGGAAAAGCATACTCAAACATTCCTGACCAGTTCATCCACAGGGCGTTCCCCTGGGAGTCTGGTTGGGGGAACCTGGATGCATATCCTGGGCACTGTCTGTTTTCGCTTGTGGCGAATAGGTCTAAAGTGGGGAAACCCCACTGAGAGAAGATATCTTCTATGACTTCTCTGTGAAGACACCATTCATGTTCCTCTGGGAGGGGGTCTCTGCTTAGAGCATCCGCTAGAGAATTGAGATCCCCTGGAACATGTTGCGATGACAGGAAGATGTTCCGTCTGAGTGCCCATATCCAAATCTTCTGGGCAAGCTTGGACAGATTTGGCAAACTAGTCCCTCCTTGCTTGTTCAGGTAAAACATGGCTGTAGTGCTGTCCGTCCGGATTTGCACTGACAGATTTAGCAGGTAGGGCTCGAACGCTTGAAGCGCTCTGAATTCTGCCAGAGGCTCTCGCAGGTTGATGTGATTCTTGGCCACTGAGTGAGACCAGAGACCCTGAGCTGTGTGGTGGAGATGGTGAGCTCCCCACCCTGTCAGGCATGCATCGGTTGTGACTACCGCCTGTATCTCGGGATCGTAAAAGGGTTTCTTCCTGGACAGATTTTCTTTTGTCCACCAGTTTAGGCTTTGTACAAGTGTTGGCAAAACGACCACTAGATCGTCCCACTGACCACTTGCCTGAGACCACTGTTTCGCCAACCATTCCTGCATGGGACGCATGCGCAGGCACGCATGGGTGACCAGGTAAATGCAGGACGCCATCATGCCCGGCAACCGCATTGCTTTGCGTACCGTTATCTGGCGACCGGACTGATATTGCGGAATTTGCAGCAGTATATTCCGAATTCTTTCCTCAGAAGGAAAGGTCAACCCCTCTTGAGTGTCTAGGATAGCTCCTAGGAACTGTTTGGAGGTGCTTGGCACCAGACTTGACTTCTTCCCGTTTATTGAGAAGCCCAATTCGAAGAGGAGGTCAATTGTCCTTTGAATGTTTGTTCCGCAAATTACTGGGGTCTCCCCCGTGATGAGCCAGTCGTCCAGGTAAGGGTACACCGGGATTGCCTCCCTGCATAGGTGTGCAGCCGCCACCGCCCGTACCTTGGTGAATACCCTTGGAGCTGAAGCTATCCCGAAGGGCAGTACCTTGAACTGGTAGTGCCGACTGTCCACCTTGAAGCGAAAGTACTTTCTGTGCGCTGGGAACATGGAAATATGAAAATAGGCATCTTTCATGTCCAATGTTGCCATGTAATCCCCCTTTTTTAGGAGGGGGATTACCTCTTGGAGAGTAGTCATGCAAAGTTTTTGGGGCTTGACATACTTGTTTGCAGGCCGTAAGTCCAATACTGGGCGCATTGTCAAATCTTTTTTTGGCACAAGGTAGTAAGTTGAATAAATACCCTTGTTTACTTGGTGTCCCGGGACAAGTTCTATCGCGTCCTTTGCTAACAGATTGACGATCTCCTCGAGGAGGATCTTCTGGTGTTCCAAAGAATGTATTCTTTGTCGTGGAGGATGGTTCCGGAGACGCTCTAACAGTTCTATGCAGTACCCAACGGATACTGTGGACAGCACCCATCTGTCGGATGTGATCCCTTCCCAAACTTGGGTGAAGTTGGAAATGCGTCCCCCTAATGGGGTTACGTGAGAAGGGACCCTGAACGGAGCGTCACTGTTTTGGTGGAGGCGTGCCGCCTCCTTTACTGGGACTACCTCTACCCATACCACGTCCTCTTTTGTTACCCCTGCCGTTACCCTGGGTAGACTGTTGGTTATTATTGTTCCACGGTGTACCCTGCCCCTGGGAATAGTTAGATCGTCTCTGGGAATTTTGGCCGCGTGGGCGACGAAAATTGCCATTCCCTCTCTGATAAGGGAGTTTGTTGGTTAGCTGGCCTAGGGATTTGAGTGTCTCATACTCGTCCTTGGCATTTTTCAGCGCGTCCTCGACCGCCTTACCAAACAACAGATCCGGGTCCACCGGTTTATCCAACAAAGATGCTTGGGTTTCAGCCTTGAATCCAGACTGCCGTAACCAAGCGTGTCTCTTGATAACAGTTCCTTCTGCTATCAATCTGCCAGCGTTATCTGCGGCATCAAAGGTTGCTTTTAAAATGCAACCGGACACGGCTCTTCCCTCTGCCGCAACTCGTGCCAACTGGCTCTTTAAGGGTTCTGGGGCGGAGTCTATGAGTGCCGTGACTTCTTCCCACTGATGGCAGTTGTAGCTGGCCAACAGGGTGGTGGAGTTGGCAATCCTTGCCTGGTAGGCGGAAGTGGAGGCTACTTTCCTGCCCAAACCATACAGTTTCTTGCTCTCCTTGTCGGGAGGAGCTTCGGACGATGACAAGGGTGTTCCAGCCCTCTTACGGGTGTTAGTAACAACCAGGGAGTCCGGTTTCAGATGCCCCCTTATATATGGTGGGTCTGATTGGGCTGCCCTGAAAAGTTTCTCAATCCTGGGGTTCACTGCCCTGGTGAGGTTAGGATTTAAAAGCGAAGGGTCTATTCTTCTCTGAATAGACTTAAGGATAGGGATGGCCTGAGCAACAGGCCTCCTTTGTCCCACTAACTCTTCGGCGAAGTCCCTCTCCTCTTGAGCACCCTGGGTGTCAATGTGGAAATGTTCTGCCGCTCGGGACAGAACTTCATTCAGGAGAGGTTGATTGTCGACAGAGGAGTCGGTAATCGGGGGTTCTTTCTCTACCGTGGAATCTACTCTGTAGGTCTCAGGGTCTTGCTCTTCCTCTTCTTGGTCCTCATCATCCCCATAGTAGCCTGTACCAGTTTGCTCTTCCAACATGCCCAAATCTGGATCCTCGCAAAAGGATGTCTCCCCTTGATATTGGGAGTAGGGCTGTATATAGAAGGGGTCCGAAGACCGTGTTGGGGCTTCAAACCGGGACTTCTTACTTGGAGGTATTGGATCCTTAGAGCCTGAGGGTGCTGACCCGTCAGGAGTATAGGAGAGAAAGTGTTCAGGGTTTTTTCCGTACAAATCTGCCAATGAAGACATCCTTGACATCACCCTGTCTATGTCATCACTAGACCATTCTCTAGAACTGGAAATGGTCTTTTCTGGGGCTTTCTCCACATTATCCTGACTAGACTTACTGGTTTTAGCAGGTGTCCTTGGGATAACAGAGGACTGGGACTTGTCTGTTTATGTGGAGTGGGAAGTTTTTGAGGTGTGTGAGGAGGCCGAGACTGCTTCCTCTGTTGTTTTGCCCCCTCTCCGTGGGCGGAAAAGTGTTTTCCCTGTTATTTCACCCCTTCGGAGCCTTCCGACACCTGGCGTCGAGGTTCGGGGGTACTGTCCCTATCTTTAGAACGTGGAGGTAGGGACTCGGGAGCCACCGTTATGCGAACTGCGGGCGACGACTCCTGGAGTGCGGTCTGGGGATGGAAGTCGGCTTCGTCTTCAGACGATCGAACTTCCGTTACCTTGTGGAGCGAGGCACTCTTGGCAACAGTGGATGATTGCCTGGAGTCATGCGGCGATCTAGATCGAGAACGCCCAGAGTACACCGATTCGGACGGTTCTCTATACGCCTCTTTTCCGAGAACTGCTGTGGGTAGTGCTTGTGTCGCCGGGGGTCTTTCCCATAGCCGCCCTGCCGGACGACCTTCCGAGGTCAGGGACCTGCGCTCGGCTGTCTCTTGACACCACGTTGCCCTCGCTGTCTGAAAGCACGGCGTCGCTGCCATCGCTGAAGGCGCCCTCCGCTGCCATGGCCTCCTGACGCCTGGTGTAGTGGGCCCAACGCTTGATCGAACGGTCCTTAAGTGTTTTCGGTTTAAACCTACTACACGCTCTGCAGTTCGCCTCGGGGTGGTCCCTCGGCAAGCAGAGATTGCACGTGGCGTGCCTGTCGACCCAAGGGTACTTGCGGTTGCACTTGGGGCAGAATTGGAAAGGGGTACCCTCCATACACACTTTGTGGCTGCGGGCTAGTAAGTGTAGGAATATATAAGAATGTACCTATATACCAAAAGAGTGTAGAGTATGTCCACCCCCCACTCTCCCTACTTGCAGGGCCGAGGCCAGAGGCCTGCCAAGGCCCGGGCCGAGGCCACAGGCCTTCAGAGGCCCAAATCCGTTGTGCAGTTGTCGACGGTCGAATTCTTCTCCGGGCCAGTGTCGAGTGTGGAAGTTCGGTGACTCGACGTTGGGGTGGAGAAATGGGTAAATATAACAATATTTAGCGAAAGTATGGCTAAGGCCAGGGAACTCCGCAAAATGCTTCCGACCAGTATGGCGGAAAAAAACAATCTGAGGGTCCTACACGCGTGAGGGATCATGGGTACAGTGGACGTCACACTAGGGATAGTATTACTGGCACGCCCTGTGTCGACACCCATTTTCGAGTTTCGAAAAACAAACTAATACTCCGCAGCTTCCACTAGATGTCGGCCTATGCACAGCATGCGATGTAAGCAGATTCCACAAGCCTCGGAAATTATATATATATGGGATACATTACTCACCGTAATCGTATTTCTGATGCTTGTATCTGCTTAGATACACATGCTGTGCATAGGCCGACATCTAGTGGAAGCTGCGGAGTATTACAGTTTGTTTTTCGAAACTCGAAAATGGGCGTCGACACAGGGCGTGCCAGTAATACTATCCCTAGTGTGATGTCCACTGTACCCAAGATCCCTCACGCGTCTAGGATCCTCAGATTGTATTTTTTCTGACATGAGGTAGCATGAGGAGTAGCGCGAGTACAGATAATCCAAGCAGATAGAAAGAAAGGTAAGACTACAAGTAATCATGCGCCTTCTCTCGGAGGGGAGGAAGGGTGGGTCGCATGTGAATCTAAGCAGATACAAGCATCAGAAATACGATTACGGTGAGTAATGTATCCCTTCTGAGGCTTGTGGAATCTGCTTAGATCACATGCTGTGCATAGATTAGCGAGCAGTACCAGAAGAAGGAGGTGGGATGTGAGAAGGGTCATGAGCATGTCTTAGAACCGCTTGTCCCACTTGTGTATCTGTCTTGGAATGGGTGTCAATGCAGTAATGCTGAGTAAAAGTGTGAATAGAGCTCCAAGTAGCTGCTTTGCAAATGGTGTCGAGGGGAACATTTGCAATGAAAGCCAGAATGGCTCCAATGCCTCTAGTAGAGTGGGCCCTTGGCGTAAAAGGCAGAGTCTTTTCAGAGAGTGAGTAACACAGCTGGATACAGTTAATAATCCACTTCGAGATGGCACCTTTAGAGACGTGATCCCCCTCTCTGCCTGTAGCTACGGAGACAAACAGTTGATCTGTTTTCCTTAGTGGTCTTGTTTTATTCACATAGTAGAGGACCGCCCTACACACATCTAGGGTGTGTAGTTTCACCTCAGCCGAGCTTTGCGGGTTCTGGAAGAAAGCCGGAAGCTTGATGGACTGGTTTACATGGAATTTAGATATAAATTTAGGTGAGAACCTACGGTGTGTGCGTAAAACCAGTTTGTCTTTATGGATAGTAAAGAAAGGATGCTGCATTGACAGAGCCTGAATTTCACTGACCCTTCTTATAGAGGTAATAGCTACTAAGAAGGCCGTTTTATAAGTCAGGTGTTTGAGACTGCTTTTATGCAAGGGTTCGAAAGGGGGGCCCATGAGCTTGGCTAGCACCACATTAAGGTCCCACCCTGGCGGTGGGATTGAAATAGGAGGGTGAAGTCTCTTTACTCCTTCCATGAAGGCTTTAACTACTGGTACTTTCCACCACGACACCTTGCTATGGGAAGTGGCGTAAGCCGAGAGAGCTGCCAGGTGTACTTTCAGTGAGTTAAAAACCAATCCTGCATCTAGCAGGTGGAGCATGTATGTAACAATAGTGGAAAGAGTGCAATCAACTGGGTTGATTTGTCTACTCTGGCACCAGATAACGAACCTCTTCCACTTGTCAAAGTAACAGTGCCTTGTGTTTGGCTTCCTAGATTCCTTTAGGATGTCCATACACCTCTGTGGCAATTTGAGGTGTCCAAACTCTATGACCTCAGGAGCCATGCTGCCAGGTTCATTGAGTTGGGTTGCTGGTGCACTGTTTGACCTTGGTGCTGGGACAGTAGGTTGTACCAGGCTGGAAGTTTGATGGGCTTGCACACCGCCATCCTGCGTAGGTGTGGGAACCACGGTTGTCTTGCCCACATGGGAGCAACTAGGACGAGCGTGATCGATTCCCTGTTCATCTTGTTCACCACTTTCCTGATGAGAGGAGTTGGTGGAAAAGCGTACGCAAACATCCCTGACCAGTTCATCCACAGGGCGTTCCCCTGGGAGTCTGGTTGGGGGAACCTGGATGCAAATCCTGGGCATTGTTTGTTTTCGCTTGTGGCGAATAAGTCTATAGTGGGGAAACCCCACTGAGAGAAGAGATCTTCTACGACTTCTCTGTGAAGAACCCATTCGTGTTCCTCTGGGAGGGAGTCTCTGCTCAGAGCATCCGCTAGGGAATTGAGCTCCCCTGGAACATGTTGTGATGACAGGAAGATGTTCCGTCTGAGTGCCCATATCCAGATTTTCTGGGCAAGCTTGGACAGATTTGGCGAGAGAGTCCCTCCTTGCTTGTTCAGGTAGAACATGGCTGTAGTGCTATCCGTCCGGACTTGCACTGACAGGTTTAGTAGATGGGGCTCGAACGCCTGAAGCGCTCTGAATACTGCCAGAAGCTCTAGTAGGTTGATGTGGTTCTTGGCCACTGAGTGAGACCAGAGACCCTGAGCTGTGTGGTGGAGATGGTGAGCTCCCCACCCCGTCAGACATGCATCTGTAGTGACTACTGCCTGTACTTCAGGATCGTAAAAGGGTTTCCCCTTTGCGAGATTCTCTCTTGTCCACCAGTGAAGGCTTTGTACCAGTGTTGGCGAAACAACCACTAGATCGTCCCACTGACCACTTGCCTGAGACCACTGTTTCGCCAACCATTCCTGCATGGGACGCATGCGCAGGCGCGCGTGGGGGACCAGGTAAATGCATGACGCCATCATGCCCAGTAAACGCATTGCTTTGCGTACCGTTATTTGTTGACTGGACTGATAATGCAGAATTTGCAGAAGTATATTCCGAATTCTTTCTTCTGAAGGAAATGTCAACCCCTCCTGGGTATCCAGGATTGCTCCTAGGAATTGTTTTGAGGTGCTTGGCACCAGGCTTGACTTCTTCTCGTTGATTGAGAAGCCTAATTCGTGGAAGAGGTCGATAGTCCTTTGAATGTTTGTCCTGCAAATTCCTGGGGTTTCCCCCGTTATGAGCCAGTCGTCCAGATAAGGGTACACTGGGATTGCCTCCCTGCGTAGGTGTGCAGCCGCCACCGCCAGTACCTTGGTGAATAGCCTTGGTGCTGAAGCTATCCCGAAGGGCAGTACCTTGAATTGGTAGTGGCGACTGTCCACCTTGAAGCGCAAGTACTTTCTGTGCGCTGGGAACATGGAAAATATGAAAATAAGCATCTTTCATATCCAAGGTAGCCATGTAATCCCCCTTTTTTAGGAGGGGGATTACCTTTTGTAGCATGGTCATACAACATTTTTGGGGCTTGACATACTTGTTGGCAGGCCGTAAATCCAATACTGGGCGCATTGTCAAGTCTTTCTTTGGCACAAGGAAGTAAGTTGAATAAATACCCTTGTTTACCTGGTGTCCCGGGACGAGTTCTATCGCGTCCTTTTGTAGAAGAATGGCAATCTCCTCGAGGATAATCTTCTGATGTTCTAAGGAGTGTACTCTTTGTCGTTGAGGATGGTTCCGGGACGCTGCAGTAGCTCTATACAATATCCCGTGGATACTGTTGACAGCACCCATCTGTCTGATGTGATCCCTTCCCAAGCCTGGGTGAAGTTTGAAATGCGTCCCCCTACTGGGGTTGCGTGAGAAGGGACCCTGAACTGAGAGTCACTGCTTTGGTGGAGGCGTGCCACCCCCCTTACTGGGGCTGCCTCTGCCTTTACCACGACCTCTCCTATTACCTCTGCCGTAACCCTGGGTAGACTGTTGGTTGTTGTTCCACTGTGTACCCTGCCCCTGGGAATAGTTAGCTCCTCTCTGTGAATTTTGGCCGCGTGGGCGACGAAAATTACTATTCCCTCTCTGGTTAGGGGGTTTATTGGTTAACTGGCCAAGGGATTTGAGTGTCTCGTATTCGTCCTTGGCATTTTACAGTGCGTCCTCGACCGCCTTACCAAACAACAGATCGGCTTCTACCGGTTTGTCTAACAATGATGCCTGAGTTTCTGCCTTAAACCCAGACTGCCGTAACCACGCATGTCTGTTGATAACAGTACCTTCTGCTATCAATCTGCCTGCGTTATCCGCTGCGTCGAAAGTTGCTTTCAAAATGCAACCAGACACGGCTCTACCCTCTGTGGAAATCCGAGCTAATTGGCCCTTTAACGGTTCAGGAGCAGAGGCTATGAGAGCCGCGACTTCTTCCCACTGATGCCAGTTGTAGCTGGCCAACAGGGTGGTGGAGTTAGCAATCCTTGCTTGATAGGCGGACGTTGAGGCTACCTTCCTGCCGAAACCGTATAGTTTTTTGCTCTCCTTGTCAGGAGGAGCTTCTGACGAAGACAAGGGTGTCCCAGCCCTCTTACGAGTGTTGGTAACAACTAGGGAGTCTGGCTTCAGATGCCCCCTTATATAGAGAGGGTCAGACTGAGCTGCCCTGAAAAGTTTTTCAACCCTGGGATTGACTGCTCTGGTGAGGTTTGGGTTCACCAGGGACGGATCTATTCTCCGCTGAATGGATTTAGGGATAGGGATGGTCTGGGCAACCGGCCTCCTTTCTCCCACTAACTCTTCTGCGAAGTCCCTTTCCTCCTGTACACCGTGGGTGTCAATGTGGAAATGTTCTGCTGCGCGAGCGAGAACCTCATTTAGGAGGGGCTGATTATCGACCGGGGAGTCGGTAACCGGGACTTCGTTCTCTACCGGGGAATCTACTCTGTATGTTTCCAGGTTATCCTCTTCTTCTTCCTGTTCCTCATCATCCCCATAGTAGCCCGTCCCGGTTTGCTCTTCTATCATACCAAATTCTTGGTCTCCACAAAAGGAAGCCTCTTCTTGATACTGTGAGTATGGTGTTGCGCAAGGTTGTACCTCGAAGGGTTCAGACCTCATTGGGGTTTCAAACCGGGCCTTTTTACTCGGGGGGGATAGGATCAGTAGAGCCTGAGGGTGTGGCCCCTTGTGGATTATACGAGAGGAAATGTTCTGGATTTCTATCATAAAAATCTGCCAAAGAAGACATTCTTCACATGACCCTATCTATGTCTTCACTGGACCATTTTTTGGAACTGGGAATGACTCTCTCAGCAAGTCTATGGGATTTATCTTGAGTAGCTTTGCTGGTTGTGGACCTATCAGCAGACCTGGGCGTGTCTGTCTGTTTAGGCGGGGTGGAGTGTTTCACAGGTGTGGAAGAATGTACAGGTAGTTTCTTCTGCTGTTTCCCCCCCTCCCCGTGCGTCGAAAAATGTTTTCCCTGTCCCTTAGTGGCTCCGGAGTTTTTCGACGTCTGGCGTCGAGGATCGGGAGAGGTGTCCCTGTCCTTCGAGCGTGGGGCCACGCTGGCTTTAATTGCGGGCTCCGGCTCTTGGAGCGCGGCCTGGGGGTGGAAGTCGTCTTTGTCTTCCGACGATCGAACTTCTGTTAGCCTAGGGAGCGAGGCACTCTTGGCAAGAGTGGATGATTGCCTGGAGTCATGCGGCGATCTTGATCGAGAGCGCCCAGAGGACACCGAATCGGACCGTTCTGTCTGTGTCTCTTTCCGAGAACTCGACATCGTTGAGTCTCGGTTGGACTTAGTGTGTTTAGTGTGTGTAGTATGTGAACGCTTGCGTCGCCGGGGGTCTTCCCCATAGCCGCCCTGCCGGACGACCTTCCGAGGTCGGGGACCTGCGCTCGGCTGTCTTTCGACGCCGTAATGCCCTCGCCGTCCGAAAGTACGGCGTCGCTGCCATCGCTGAAGGCACCCTCCGCTGCCATGGCCGCCTGCCTGGCGTGGTGGGCCCAACGCTTCGTCGAACGGTCCTTAAGTGTCTTAGGTTTAAACCTACTACAAGCTCTGCAGTTAGCTTCGGGGTGGTCCCTCGGCAAGCAGAGATTGCACGTGGCGTGCCTGTCGACCCAAGGGTATTTGCGGTTGCACTTGGGGCAGAATTAAAAAGGGGTACCCTCCATACGCACCTTGAGGCAGTGGGCTCTTAAGTGTAGGAAATGTATAAGGTGTACCTATATACCAAGAGTGTAGAGAATGTACCACCCCCCACTCTCCCTACTTGCAGGGCCGAGGCCAGCGGCCTACCAGGCCCGGGCCGAGGCCAGCAGCCTTCCGAGGCCCAAATGCGTCGTGCAGCAGCCGACGGTCGATTTCTTCTCCAGCCGGCGTCGAGTGTCGAAGTTCGACGTTGGGGTGGGGAAGGATGTCAATAGATTAATAATTTCAAATTTTAGCAAAAGTATGGCTAAGGCCAGGGGACTCCGCAAGATGCTTCCGACCAGTATGGCGGAAAAAAACAATCTGAGGATCCTAGACGCGTGAGGGATCTTGGGTACAGTGGACGTCACACTAGGGATAGTATTACTGGCACGCCCTGTGTCGACGCCCATTTTCGAGTTTTGAAAAACAAACTGTAATACTCCGCAGCTTCCACTAGATGTCGGCGTATGCACAGCATGTGATCTAAGCAGATTCCACAAGCCTCAGAAATATATATATATATATATATATAGCAATGACCAAAAACAAAGGGACTACACATGTGATATCATCAGTGATGTCATCAATGACATTTGTGATGCCATCTTTCATGTCCTGGGTGTTAGCGTTAGCAGAGCGCAGTGGTGCAGGCAGTTATGGTCTCTTACCGTAACATAACTGGCGAATTTCAGGGGTTTTTCGGTTTTACTTTGAACCATAATGGCACGTTTGAAAAGTTTTTTTAGTGAAGTGCACAGGTTTTCAGTAGAGCAACTTAACCATACCGTCCCTCTTGCAAAGTTTTTTTGCTAAAGATGATTGGTTTACAGTAGTGCCACGTAACCATAATGTAAAGCAATTTCTGACTTATTTAAACACCTTGCTGAGAATACCACTTGACAATATGCTGGTGTACAGCACGGTAACGTGTCCCAGAATCCGTAAACACTTAACAGTAAGATGTTTATGTAGTGTACAATGTGGAAACAGATTTCATATTGATATAGGAACGTCCACCTGCAACATGTGCCTTGCACAGCGCCAACACGTATTGGTCGTTAGCCATAAAAAATGTAGTGCACATTGCATACTTTCAGCAAAAGTTTTAGTTATCTGAAAATGACATCAGCTAAGGCCATCCATCCTCCCCAAGAAACAACAGAACTACTTTAATGAAGGAGCATGACAAACACTGCCCCTACCTTACAAATAACAAACACACAACATTTTTGCACCGGCCACCCACTCCCCCATATCACTGTTTGATACGTGTTTCCTAATTTCTATTCGCAAATGGCCTTATTAGCTGTCCTACCAAAAAAGAAAGCCATCCGTTAACAAAGTAAACGTTGCGTTAAGAACCACCTTTCACAGTACAGGACATAGACGCAATAAGATTTGACAATAATAGTATAGATGTGCAAAGCATTAGCGTGTGCTACGGAAAAATAGGATTTCTGGTTAAACAAAATCCTTTTTCAAGATGGCCACCATCGAAAGGAAAGGCGGTTGTTCTATACATAGCCCCTCTTCCCTTTTCATGACAGCAAAGAAAAAGCAACAGTATGTACCGTGACGGAGAACCTGTAACTAAACATACAGCGACGTATAACGTGGTAGTTTACATTTCAAAATGATACACGTGATTTTAAAAGAAAACGGTAACATTTTAGAATTTGGAAAGTACTTTTATTTAACAAACAACTGTCAGAGATGAACAGACTAATTGCATTTGCAAATAATTTATAGCTATGACTCCAAGGGCCAACATTGAAATTGTTCATGGAGAGACACATGGAGTTAATTTCGCATTCACAAAGTATGTGTTTCTGTTGAAGCACTCGATTTGTTTGCACAGGTATTTCCAACACGGCTGCATCACCGTTGCTTTACACCACCATAAATGATATTAAGTCGTTCCTTGTCGCTAGTTCAGCATAGGGACAGAGCGGCCCTGGCCTGTCATCCCATAACATTATAATGGACAGGCACCCGGTCACCAGCAGTTGCATCTGGCGTGGAAAGAAGCCGTCACTCGGCATCTGAAAACCGTGGCACGCACAGTACAGCAGAATGTAGATAGGCGGAAAACGTATGAGAAAATCTGTGTCAATACACAACCTTTAGGAAAAATTTCCAAAACAGACACAAAGATTGTGGAAAATACTACACAAATGTAAGTGGCCAAACATGACATTTTAAAGAAGTATTAGAGTTCACCATGGGGACATATAATGACACCCTACAAATACAGATAAACAGCACTCGCCGTAAGGGTTCAAAAAAGGACAACTAAACAGTGACATGGTAATTCAGTTATGGAGGCAGCATGAATGAACAAGCAAGAAAATAAATTACATGTCGTAATGTTACACAAGACCAAAAGAATGTGCAAACTGATACACAAAGCTGTGTGGGCAAGCATAACATTTCAAAGAAAAAGAAATAACGTTCACCAACGGTGACTCTAGTCTTAACTTCCAAATGCGAACAATGTACACTCTCTGGTATTGGAGGAAAATTACAACTCCGCAAAAATATAATACTTCAGTTACATTGTCACAATTAGTGTACATTCGTCAAAATTAAAACTTACATCATCTTTACAGCCTCTATTATTTTTGGCAAAGTCAGACAGCAAACTGTTCGCATCAAAAGAATATTCGTGATCTGATATTTCATGTTCCTTACAAGCGTTTTTAAACAATAACCTTAACAAATAGTATTTTTTTTTCCAAGGTTTGATTCCTTGCGTAGCTTTTAAAGTTTCACTTTCGCTCAAGGTCAAAAAACAATAGCCCCTTATGAATTTGCTTGAATGCGTGGGCCTACTGAGCTTGCAACCAAAAAAGCAAATCAACTGACCTTCACTCAGAAGGCAAATACATTCTCACTTTGCAACAACATATGAGCATCCTATCATGAGAAATCCTACTCCCATACGGCGCGTAAACCACTGTCCCCATCAAACACTCCAGGTGGCCGCCTCAGATTTCAAAATATAGGACGCCAGTCCGACTTCAATATTAATCTGAAAACATTACAACACAGATGCAGGCATTGCTCGCCATACATTGAGCACCAACTACCCCTTTACTGTATGAATTTGGTGGCAGGAAACCTGCCCACAACCACCATGCACACAAGACTGCAGGCCCTCCCCACAACCACCTGAGTGATGTGCGGTAGTACGGGTGTATCTATAGGTGTGGTATGCTTCAGTGGTTGTGGCCATAGGCTAGACTCCTAGCTGTATGTACATAGATATTACAATGTATGGGTGTGCAGTGGCTTATACCTCCAGTGCCCAAGACTCTACACACTCCCCACAACCATCTGATCGATAATCAATACTACAGGTGTATCCATTGCTGCGACATGCTGTGGTGGTAGTGGCCAGGGCGTACAGTCTTGGAAGTATGGCCTTCGGCCTATGGCCATGCATCCAAGACTCAACCACTGCAGCATGTCACACCCATGGCGGCGTACAAATGAATAGCACAACAATAGAAAAAGAATAATTTAATTACAGAACATACTCAATTTCAATGTTCGCTAACACCACGCGTGTCCTTAGAACAGTTTCAAGTTGCCTGCGCACAGCACAGACTGAAATACTACCCTTATGAGACCTCTCATTTTCTGTACTTACAAACATCCCAAAAAAGGCGGGCATAGGGAATACATCATTAACACCTACCGCCTGAACAAATACAGTTTTTCACCCATCTCTTACTGTGTGAACCTTCCCAAGCACTATGACACAGCAAAATAGGTTTCGAAATAGCATGTTGCCGCTGGTCGCCGCTGTGCTGTCGGCGGATCCAAGATGTAGGGCGCATCCAAACAATCTGACGCACAACACGTCTCACTGCAGCCAATCGGCAGAGACGTTGTGTGTCCGCGGTCATGACGCCAGCCCCTTAGCCAATCGGTATCTTGTCTGCGGAGAGAACAGGGAAGTCTGACCGCGGAGCGGACATAGCTATCACTAATTTTTTTGCTTTATGTTTTGGTCATTTTCTTAAGAACTACTGGACGGATTTACACCAAATTAACAAAAGCACGCCTTCAGGACCAAGCCGCCGCTCCTGCCTCAAATTTGGTGAAAATCCGTCCAGCGGTTTGGGCTGTAGGCATGCGGAAGGTTTTTCCCATTATGTCTATGGGAAAAAAAGACGTTTTGGGACCCCCCCCCCTATACCTTTCTCCCCCGGACCAAACTTCACCAAACTTTGCATAACAATTCAGAGTGGGCCATATACTTTTTTTGCAAAGTTTGGTGAGGATTTGTCCAGGGGGAGCGAAGTTATAAGCTGCCCAAAAAGTGCTCTTCCTATGGAAACAGCTGTGTAAATATATTACATGGCCACAGTAGTGGCTGCGTAGTTATGGTTAAGTTGCTGTTTCCATAGGAAGAGCACTTTTTGGGCGGCTTATAACTTCGCTCTCCCTGGACGGATCCTCACCAAACTTTGCAAAAAAAGTAGTTGGGTCACTCTGAATTTTTTTGCAAAGTGTGTTGAGGATTCGTCCAGGGCGGGAAAAGTTATAGGGGGGGGTCCCAAAACTTTTTTTCCCATATATATATATATATATATATATATATATATATATATATATATATATATATATATATATATATATATATATATATATATATATATAGTGTGTTTCATGCGAATTTTAAATAAATAATTATTTACCTTTAGACTGATTCCTGGTCCACTGTGACCTGGGGGGGTATTTTGAGACGGGTGTGATATGAGTGGTATATCACTCAGAATATTGAACCTATAGACAAAAAAAAATAAGTATTTCATCTGTGCATTACATACTAGGCTGAGAGCAGGGTGTTTTGCCTGATTGAAATCCTTAACAGTAGCCAAGCCAATGCTAACAATGGTCAGCAAATTGTTAATTTCATGCTGCTAGTGGATCGGGTAAATTATTGGTAATGCTTTTTTTATGTGCAAATGGCACAAGACAAGACTGTCATGGCTAAAATTGTGAACACGGATATGGAAAGTTGCCTGCAACCTTTGGCTCTCCAGGCGTTTTGGACAAAAACTTGCATCAGCCCTATATAGTATAGTCAATAGTGAGGGGTCATGCAAGGTTCAAACACCTACATTAGTCAATTCAGACCCTTATGTGCTGTTACCAATTTATATGTAAAGGGCGTTCAGATTTTAATATGTAACTAACAGAAAGATAGAACCAAATGAGTATCTTTGAGTAGACGTCTGTAAAACTCACAACTGTAAAGGGATGTGTTTTTTGTATTATTCACTTCTAAATGATTGGTGGTTTTTAGGCTCCTCCATAATGGGCAATGGGTGCCGACCTGCCATTGCCCATTATGGACGAGCCAAAGCCAACCCAGGGAAACTGCTCCCAATTGTTCCTGGGTTGGCTTTAACTGTCAAAGGGAAACATGTTTCCCTTTGACATGTTAAGTTACCCAGCATGCACGCTCAATGGACCATATAAGGCCAGAGGCATTCTACTTTCCCAGCCCATTCGAGATGCATGCTGGGGAACTGCAGGCCTAAATGTGCCTAGGGGGTGCTTCCACGGCTCCCGCACATTTAAGCCTCCCAACGCATACTGTGAGGGATAGGGGGTGGTATGCCAGGACATGGTATTGACAGTGCAGTCGGGATATTCTTTTTACTGTGGCACAGTCAAATGGGGATCAAGAGTAAAACAAACACCATGTTTGCTTTACTCTTGCCACAGTATCAAACTATAGACAAACGGGCCCACCAACGTTGACCAGTCTTGCCACTTGCCAAATTAACACATGCACAATAGTACTGTAATGGTGAGAGGGAATACATTGTAGGTGCTTTTATATTTAAGCTTTACAGACCCAGCCTGAGGGCCGTGGCAGGTACGATGGGTCCTGATGAATGAGTTGACGGCCCGAGCACAGCGAGGACATTTAGCACAGTTTACGGGCTCAGAACGGCTGGATGGCCTGAGGGCAAGGTTTATAAAGCTTTCATAACGCAAGCAGAGATGCCCGAGGTGTGCGAGTAAATGAGCGGGCATGCTGTACATGTTTTGGTCATGCCCGGTGACTAGGGTTTTCTGGCGGGAGGTCGCAGAAAAGGTGTCGAAAGGGGGGATAGACAGGCATGATTGGACAGCAGAGGTGTGCCTATAGAGCATATTTCCCCATAAGTGAGAGGCTGCTCACCGTAACAGTATGAATGACCGTATATGTGTTTTGGCAAAGCACAGGATAGCGACTGCATGGAAGACAGCTGCAGGACCCAGGATTGAGTAGTGCTGGGGGGACCTGAATCGGTGGACGTAGGTAGGCAGAGACGTGGTATGGCACGGCGCAGTGTACAGAGGGCATAGGGCGGTCAGCGCTGACGTGGCTGCATGGAATATGTTAAATCAGGCAATGCTTGCTGTTATGGGGCCGCCGGCCTACAAAAGACGCTGCGACACTCGGCACATCTTCACTCTCGCTTTATTAATACAGAACTCTCTACTTCCCCGCTTTCCCGCTTCCCCCTCCCCTTTGTCCCGCCCCCCGTTCCCTCTGTCCATTCCTTTCTCTTAAAGGGGCCCTGTCCATTTCCCATGCCCAACACCCCCCCCTTACTTATCATTGAAGTCTGTCCTCACATCTCTTCGATGAGCCGGGGGGGCCGTCTGGCTAGCCGGTGGGGCCGCTCGACTCGCTCTTCTCGCTCGCCCTCCTGGATTGCCGGTGGCGGCGCCTCGGGCGGGTCGGGAGGGGTCTCTGAGTCTATGGGGTCTTCTTCCTCCAGAGGCATGCCTTCCGATTTGTCTCCTTGGACCATTCGCCTGAAGTATGACGCATTGCGGGTTATTTCGCCCCGGTCTCCTAGGGCGGTGATCATGGATCCTTTCACTTCTGTCACTATCATGGACTCGGGTTGATGTCTTGAGTCCGTTTTGCGGCGTTGGGCCTGTCTGACTAGCACCGTTTCTCCCACGGGGATCAGGGGTTCCTTGGCTTTCCTTTTCCGGTCAGTCCATTCTTTGGCCTTCTGTCTCCTCTCTGCTTCTCGCCGTCGGATCTCGTCATCCTCCTCCGGCGTGTAGTTCTCGAGTTGGGGAAGCCTGGTCCTTGGTTTATATTTGATCATGAGTGCAGCTGGGGTGTGTCCGGTTGCCTCGTGGGGGGTATGCCGGTAGCTTCGTAGCATCTGTGAGATGGCTTGTGGCATCGCAGCTTGGTCTGTCGCCGCTTTTTGGCGTGTGCGCTTAATGTTCGCCATGAATCGCTCCACCATCCCGTTGGCTTGGGGCCATAGTGGCGTGATCTTCTGGTGGTGGAATCCAAGATGTGCCGCGAATTTCTTAAACTCTTGTCCTTGGAATGGGGATCCATTATCCGTCTTCACTACGTTGGGGACGCCCCATTCGCTGAATACTTCGTCTATCGGGCCTACCACGTGGTGGAAGGCTGTGGATTGTACGTGTTTTACTAATGGGAATCGGGAGTATTCATCTATGGCCACGAGCAGGTGACCCCCTTCTTCGAGTGGGCCGTAGAAATCAAGTGCTACTCGTTGCCACGGTCCGTCCGGGAGCGGAACTATGCGCAGGGGGGCAGGGTGGTGATCCGGCCCCATTTATCTGGCAAGAGTTGCAGTGTCTTAGTATGTCGTCTACAATGGTGTCCATGTGGGGGAACCACACCTGGTTTCTGAGTATTTTTTTTGTATTCGCCGCGCCCCGGTGACCCTCGTGGGCGATCATAACTAGTGGCTTTCTAAGACTCTTGGGTGCTACCAGGCGGTTCCCTCTGAGTAGTGTGCCTTGGTCTGTTGTGGCCAGTTCGTTGTGTATCTTCTCCATTCTGGCCAGGTCTCTTCTGTCTACTTCTCCCCCTTCCCCTTCTTCGAAGTGTTGGTTGGCAGCCTGTCGCCACTTGTTGGTGTTGGTGAGGTGGACGGCCGCTCTAATGGTGGGGTCAGCTCTGCTCTTTTCTGCAAATAGTTCAGCGGTGATGGCTGGGGGAAGAGCATTGTGTGATAGGTATGCGATATATTCATCGGCTTCTCCTTGCATCGCGGTGTCCGGAGCGCCATCTGGGTGCCGTGATAGATAGTCTGCTGGGTTTGCGTCGCCACCAGGTTTGTGAATGATGGTATAATCGTATTCCTGGAGGCGGATACCCCATCGTTCGATGCGTGGGGGCATCTTAATTCTCGGGTTGCCAAACAGGGCCAGTAAGGCCTGGTGGTCCGTGATGAGGGTGAACCTTTGTCCGATAACGAAGTGGTGAAATTTTTCGCACGCCCACACTGCCGCCAGGCTCTCCCGCTCTGCCTGTGAGTAGGCTTGTTCGGTGGAGTTGAGTGCGCGACTGGCGTACGCCACTATGTTAGTTTTGGAGTTGTCTTGTGGGTCTGTTTGAGCCAGGATGGCACCCAGCCCCACTGGGCTAGCGTCTGCAGTAATTTCTGTCCGCCAGCTCGGGTTGAAGTACGCCAGTTGGCGATTGGCCGCAAGCTCTTGTTTAATCGAGGCGAACGCCTGTTGGCATTGGTCCGTCCACTGGAAGGGTTGGTCCTTTTTTAGCAGGTGCCGCAGGGGGCATGTTAGTGACGCATATTGTGGGAGATAGCGGGCGCAGTATCCCGCCATGCCCAGAAACGAGCGGAGTTCGGAGGTGTCTTGCGGACTAGGCAGGTTGGTAATGGCGCGGATCTTGTCCGGGTCGGCTTTTATTCCTTGGTCCGAGAAGATGTGGCCGAAGAAACATAGGGTGCGTGTGTTGATTTCGCACTTCTGACTGTTGAGTGTCAGTCCGGCGTCTTGTAGGATGCGGCACACTTGGTGTAGGGCTGTGTCATGCTGGTCCTGTGTGGCGCCAAAGATGAGGATGTCATCGCTGTAGTTGAATGCATTGGGGACGGAGCAAATCAGTCTGTGTATTGTTTCCTGAAATATCTCGGCAGCGGACGAGATTCCAAAGTTGAGTCGCTTGTAGCGGAATAGGCCCTCATGGGTGGTGAATGTCGTGATGGGCCTCGATGCTGGGTCAATTACTAGCTGGTGATATCCCTGGTTGAGATCCAGCTTTGAGAATTTAGTGGCTTGGTTGAGCCTGATTAGCATGTCCTCTATGTTGGGGCCCGGGTGTCTTTCCCGTTGAATGGCGGTATTGGGGATTCTCATGTCCACACAGAGGCGGAGGCGTCCATCTGCTTTGGGGACGACTACCAGTGGGGAAACCCACGGGGTGGGTCCTGTTGCCCTCTCTATGATGTCATTGTCCAGTAGTGTTTGTAACTCGTGCGACACCTTCGCCTGCAGGTGGAACCCTACCCTCCTGGGGTGTTGTGGTACTGGCTGGATCTTGGGATCAACATGTAGTGTGATGACGTTGTCCTTCAGCCTGCCGACACCTTGAAATAGGGCTGGGTACGCCAGTTTCAGATTTTCTATGTTCGGGGCACTGTGATGAATGGCTTGTATGACACCGGAATTAGGTGGGACGCCTTGTATCACTTCTGACATTTCGTAGTGAAAGTCGATGAGGCCTAGGGCTGTGGCCGTCTTGTGGCTGAGCAGGCATCTGGCAGTCGCCTGGCTGAGGATGACGTGTATCGTGGTCGTTGCTCTCTTGCCCCTGTGTATGAGATCACATGTGAATTGTCCTTTTGAGGTCAGTGGCTGTGTTGCGCCCCATTGAAATATGTGGGCGTAGGATGGTTGTAAGGGAAACTTGTCTGCCAGATGTTCGTATGCTATGTAGCTCATGACATTCACGGTTGCGCCGGTGTCCACTAGGAACGGTGTGTCTATCTCTCCCAGGTGTACCGTCACTCTGGGTGCCGCGCTGTCGTCGGAGGCTTCCGAGATGAGTCGGACATATTCCCTGCTGTATCGGTCGTATTCGGCATAGGGTAGGTATTCGGCAGGGTGTTCTTCCACTGGCGGGTTTTCGTATGGGTCTCTATTGTTGTCTTCCCTCCGGATCTCCTCTTCAGGGTATGCTTGCATGTGATATATTTGTTCATGGTTGGCATAGGGTGCATCTGCTTGGTCCACTTGTAGATTTTCGACCGCTCTGATGAACCCAGAGTTGTTTGGTGCTCTGGGGTTGACGGCTGGTTTGGCGTATTCTCGTTCCGCATACGGTCTTGGGTTGGGTGGTCTCATTGGCTCGGGTCGCGGCTCGAACTTCTTTGTGACCGGTTGCTGGCTGTGTGGTCTGTATGTTGACAGTGGGGGTGTCTTCTCCCGACACATGCTCTGAAAGTGGTTCTCTTGTCCGCACCTCAAGCACATCTGGCCAATTGCGGGGCATTGGCCTCTGTGGGGAAATTCAAACCCGCATCGGTAACATTGTCTTTCAGGTGGTGGGCGTCTTGCGTTGTTCCATTGGTCTTGTCTGTACGTGTTGTTGTGTTGGCGGCTGATTTGATTGGTGGTGACGGCCGCGATGGAGTCTATCTTTCTTGGGTTCTCCATGTGTGCAGCTTGAGCGTCCACTCTTTCATATACTCTGGCGAGTTCAGCAATTTCTTTCAGAGGGAGGGGTTTTTTTAGAAGATGTTTGCGGAAAATGGATGACAGGCATCCCTCTATCACTCTCAGGCGGATGGCCTCGTCATCGTTAAAGTTGGCGAAATCACAGTATGCTATTTTCCTTTGCAGGCGTAATATGAATTGGCCAATTGTTTCCTGGGGTAGTTGGGTGCATTGATTAAAGATGTAGCGCTCGTAGTCTCTGTTCGGGACTATTATCAGCCGACCGTCGATTGCTTCGATGAGTTTTTGGTATGTGTCCCTTTCTGCTGCAGGGATGGTCTTGATGACGCTTTTTATGTCTTTCCCGACCAAGTTAGTGAACATGTCTAGTTTGTTCGGGGCGTTTTGGTTACCTACCGCCCTCATGAATTCCTCGAATTCGTCCATCCATTCTTGCCACCTTTGTCCTTGGTTTTCTTGTGGTTCCAGCGAGAATGGGTTTGGGCGGCGTAGGAAGGAGACTGGATTTGTGGGCGTCACGCCAGGCGTGGCAGGTGCCGTGTTGTCTCCCGCTGTGCTTCCACCACTTCCTTGTTGCGACATGGCAGGTGGGGTTGAGTGTCTGTTGGTGTGCGTGTTTTATTTCCCTTGCTCCCGGTGGGCGCTTTCTCTTGGTCGTGCTCGCTTGCGCGTGACGTTCCTCGCTTTCAAGTGGCCGTTACTGCTCTCGTACTCTCATACGCGTATGCAGTTCCTCGTTTTCGAGTGGCGCTTTCCTCGCTTTCGAGTGGCCGTTAACGCGCTCACACATGCACGCAGTTCCTCGCTTTCAAGTGGCTCATTGGGTGCGTCTGTTCCTCGCTTTCAAGTGGCTGAATAATTGCGTCAGGTCCTCGCTTTCAACGCTCACACGTGCGCGCAGTTCCTCGCTTTCAAGTGGCTCATTAATTTCGTCAGTTCCTCGCTTTCAAGTGGCTCATTAATTGCGACAGTTCCTCGCTTTCAAGTGGCTCATTAATTGCGACAGTTCCTCGCTTTCAAGTGGCTTGTGTTGCTTTGCCGTGCCTACCTCCTTTTCCCGGACCTGTGGGTTTCATGCAGTACTCGCGTGTGCTCTTGGCACCTCACGACCTCTAGGGCTGTTCCGCTGTCCTCGGCGTGCGTTTCCTTTCGTCCTTCCGCGGGTCCCTCCTCGGCTCCGGCTGTTTACTCGCGTGTGTATGCGCCTCCGGCGTCGGGTCCTCCCGTTGCGCTGGGCTCCCGCTCCTCCTCGCTCGCGTGCGTACCTTCGTGCGCGTAGGATCCTCCGTCCCTCGCGTCCAGTCCTCGGCGGCGGGTCCTTATGCTGCTTCGGATATCTTCTTCGGGCGCGCTGGCTCCTCCTTGCCTCGCGTGCTCCCTGTCTGGGCCTTTTCTACGTGTGCGCGGTCCGTCGTCTCCGTCGCCAGTTGTTATGGGGCCGCCGGCCTACAAAAGACGCTGCGACACTCGGCACATCTTCACTCTCGCTTTATTAATACAGAACTCTCTACTTCCCCGCTTTACCGCTTCCCCCTCCCCTTTGTCCCGCCCCCCGTTCCCTCTGTCCATTCCTTTCTCTTAAAGGGGCCCTGTCCATTTCCCATGCCCAACACTTGCACCCTCAGAAGACGGGTCCCATGGCAGTCGGTAGAATGGTACAATGGTGCAAATGGAACATCATGTGGTATTGGGATGAGCATTAGCGTTATCAGGAGGGGAGGAGGGAGGGGAACTGGGCTACAGCATGAAAGGGGTTTGTTTAATTGTTATTTTTGTTGTGGTCCTTGCACCTGGTTTGGCTAAGTACAAGTGCCATACAAGGACTGGAACGGACTCAGTCGCACGCTTTCATGTATATCCTGATGGAAATATTACAAGAGATTACACACACGGGGGGAGGTATGGAACACAGATGGGAAATGCTGTAATTTTCCGAATGTATGCCATGCCTGTAATGTATACCACTATACTGCCTATTTCTTTGTTGTTGGAAAACAAATAAAAAGTAAAAAAAAATTAAATGAAGCTTTGACAACCCGTGTTGCTTTTCAAAATATATGATCTATACATAAGTATATAGAAGTTGCCTTTACAAAAATCCACCTGGTTGGTCGCACAGAAGTGGCTGCAGGTGCGCTCCATGAGGCTGGTAGCCATGGAATGCACAGTTCAAAACAAATTGCAGCCAATACCAGTTTTTAGAGCCTGTGGATTTTCCAATGAAAATGCTCTCTCACATTCAAGGGTGATAGATAAATAGGAACGTTTTACCAGAAATGAAAGCCATCTTAAGAAATGTGTTTTGAACGTGTGCTGTAACAGTGCTGCATCACTTATGAGCACTCTGGGCTACAATTAGATTCCAAAAGTGCCTAACAATTATATTCTGCTGCTTGCGAGTTATTTTAAGAATCGCCTGTAATTACGGCTAACAACACCCCAACGGCCAAGGATCTGTATTGCAGCAGGTCTGTCTTCGTTTGCATTTATCATTGCCCGAAGGTGGAATAATCCGAATGAATACAGTAGGCTTGATTTACAAAAGCGTTTTACAATGGCGCAATCACATTGAAAAACGCGTTGTAAATCAGGTCGAGTCTCTGTATCACAAGGTGATCTTTCCTTTGAGAAATGTGAGGAGAATGCTTCTGACTGCCAGCTGAGGCACCGGCCCCTTCTTGGTACTCAGAAATGATTTAAAACGTGTGTATGTATCCGTAAATATTTTATGAAAAAGCTTTCCTGGTAATGTTCCGGCGTATCTGGATGCTGCTCGGATGAAAGCTGTACGCAGGGAAACAGACCTTGCACCTTTTCCAGGATGCGAAGTAAACAGAGGAGTCTGCTTCATTTCACAAAATGGGTGCCCCCATGTGAAAACTTTGAAGCCCATTTCCCACAAACCTGACATATATATTTTTCGCTATAGCCCATCTTTTTAAACCATGACATTTTTGAGTGAACTACCCCTTTAAGTATTCAGATCTCTGCTACTACCCTCACCCCAGGGTAAAAAAGCATTCAAGGATCACTAGCCATGGCCTTCGGCCGTGGTCACTGTACATGTTGGCATGTTTACCTCCCTGACCTCCTCCCATTACTCCCTTTCGCTCTTTGCTTCATGTGACGTATTTTCATTTCTGAGCGCATCTTGCATTATTACTGCAGTAATCGCACTAGATCCTCCCAAAATTCACCTGATAAACTGTTAATCTTGTTTCTGTAACTTGGCCCCCAGACCACACCCAACTCCCCAACTTCACATGATGTCCTCTCTCTCCCTCCCGACCTGTCGCTGAATACCGTTGTATCCCTTTTCCACCTCTTCATAGCTTTTTTAACATGTTTCGTTCGTTTTTGGCTTCCCCGGTATTACTGTGGTAATCTCTAACATCGAGCAAAAAAAAAAAAAAAAGTAGATTTTCATTTCTGAAGAGACTATGCTGCAAAGCACAAAGGGAGATATAGCTATAGTTTTTGGAGAAGGGGCACACCCTTACCCGTCAAATATTTTATAAACTACTGGACGGAATAACCCCAAACCTTTCATGGAAATTAAGTCAACGCTTCGGCCCAAGTTGTTTCTTATTTGGGCCAATTCCGTCCATCAGTTTATGTGCTTCGGCTTGATAAAATGTGGACTTTTTCCTTTATGGGAACATTTTTGCTTTTTTTTATAACTCTTTAAATTTTGTACACATTTTTCCCATATTTCCAGTCTGGGAGTTGGGGGGCGGAGGGGGTGGAAGGGCGTGACAAAACAGTTTGTTTGACAAATGTCACCCAAATCCGCCATGCAAGTCAAAAGTTACTAGCAATAACATTTTCAGATTTCCTATGGCTCATGTTACACAACTTAACTATTCAAGAAAAAACGCTGTTAAATAGATGTTATGGTTACAAATACAACCGAAAATCCCCCAAAATTCGCCATTTATGGTAAGCATGGCAACCTATCGGAAAATATCAGATAAAAAATATTGTACTTCTATGCTGCAGCCATTGCCTAGGTGTATGTATGATTAGGTTCTTGTATTAACAACACACACATATAATGTTTTGTTCAGACAAGTACATTCTTCAATACATTAAGTAGTTCATGATAGGTCTCCCAATCACCCCTGACATCTTGTTACCAACATTAAGAACACAACCCCCTGTAGGGACTGTTCATCAAAATTAAAGTAATATGTCATGTCATCAATGACATTTGTAAAGTAGTCTTTCATGTCCTGGTTGTTAGTTTTAGCAGTGCACGGTGGTGGTGCGAGTTCTGGTTGCTAAGCTTACCATAACTGGTGAATTTCTGGGGGGTTTCGGTTTTACTTGTATCCATAACTTCCCTTTCACAAAGTGCTTTCATTGAATTTCACAGGTTTTTACTAGTGCAATAAACCATAACGTCCCTGTAACAAAGTTTTTGTTCACTGAATTTCATGGGTTTTAACCAGTGCACCCGAATTTGCTACAATTTCCTAATACCATAGCAGCATTTTCGGCCGATGTAGAAAGTTTGAACTTAAAACTGTGCCATTCCCACCTCCTAGCAATATTTTTAACGCATCTATACACTTTTTGTAACTTTTTCCACTGTTTTTGTGTTTGCAGGCGTTTCATGAATGTCTGACGTCATTGCGGACAGTATCACGTTACTGTGCTCATTATGACATGTTCGCCAACCGGTTGGCACTTCAGAGACAGGTGCGCGCTTCTCAAACAGTTCGGAACTGCATTTTCAGCTGATCTAGGAAGTTCCAAGCTCAAATGTACCCTTACATAGCTCCTACACCTACCTTTACTCATTATCCATTAACAATCTAGGACAAGCACATGCTTAGTAGAATATTAGCAAAACTGCTATTTATCTTCAAAAATGGCATCAGCTATTGACATCCCTCCTCCCAGAGCCACCACAACCACCACTAGCTGGGGGGCCTAGACAACAGAAGAAGCGCAATAATTCAGAAAACAATTAAAAAGGACCAGGAAGATGAGATAGATGGAATGTCTACCTCTAGCACCCAGAGAGAATCATGGGTGTGGCAGTTCTTTACCACTGCCGGGAATGTACAATAGGCTAAGGCTACCAAAGTGAAATGCACCGAGAGCTCAGTTGCAGACAACCTGCGCAGTACTCCTACGGGACCACCTCCATGTGCAGCCACACCAAATCCAACCACCGGGAAGCTCTCAGAAAGGCTGTTCCTTTCTCAGGAAGTAGTAGACTGTCTTCCTCTACCTCATCTTCCTCAACCAATACTATGACCACACAGGCTACTTCTGTGGGGCACACAATACCACCAGCTACCTTGTAAGCCATAAAAGAGGCTATTGATCCATATCTTTCGAGGAGACGACAGTACTCTCTATATACTGTACATGAGGGAGCAGTTTTGAAGTGCTTTCAAGGCTGTAATCAAGGAGCATGAGAAACACTGCCCCTACCTTATATGTAATGCAAGCCCAACATCTTCCCCTGTTCACCTGCCACCCCGTAGCTGTGCTTGCTGCCTGTTCCCTTACTTCCCCCCACCTTACTTCCTGGCCTAAAAATAGAAATTTAAATCAAATAAACACCCCAAAAAAGGTTCCTTTTAGAACTACCTTTAACAGTTAAAAAATAGAAGTAAAATAAAATAAGCTGATAGACTCCATCTACTTTACATTTTTCAGTAAATTAGTTAGACTCAATAAAATTCTCCGGATTACCATTTGCATTTTCTACTATGCAAATGGTAATAATAGACAAGTGTACGCTAGAGAAAAAGAAAAAAAGAGCAGACACAATTTTCTGTCCCAAATAATTTTCTCTAGCATACAACAAAGACCATAATCCATGGCCCTTTATGACTACCCGCAGTCTCCGCAGTGCCCTCTCTAAGCCATGCATTATTAAAAAACCCAGATTGCATGTGCACACCATCGCACAAGACAGCCCTTTTACCCTTTTTACTGTTATGTTTGGAGCACTCCCTCATTGCCTGCTTTCAGTCACAATATTTACCAATCAGTTGAAAAAAACTCTACATATAACCCTATCAACATATTAAAGTTCCATGCATCAAATGCCACTTACAAATGTTCTACACATCTTTTGCATATGCATTGAACTTGCTTATCCAAAAAAAGTGTACACTGCTGCTATAAATGCGCATATGTATTGTGCAGTAAAAGAAGTGCATGAATGGAAAGCGGAGTAGGGATTACCAAGTGCTTATACAAGCCCAAAAGGAAAGTGCCAAGACATGCTAAACTGGGAAGCCACTAGCTACCCGCTGAGGCAGAGGAGTTCCAAGGGTGTGGTACACATCTGCAAGACGGTAGACCCTCAAGGGCAGTGCTGAAGGGGGGTGGGAAGTGTAGTGGTCTGGCCTAGATATGAAGCCTAGAACCTGTGAGGTTCATAGGGGACCAGGCCACCAGTCTCAGTGGTATAAGTTAGCAGGGAAGGGATTAAGTAAAACAGGAACACAAAAGTAGAGTTTTCCGAAATTTCCAGAACTTAAAGACGTCCAGCTCAAGTATAGGAGGAGCAGAAAGCCTGTTCCAAAGACAAGCACTGGCCGAAGACAGAGACTTGCCTCCCACTCTCTGTTTCAAAAAGCATTTGACAAGCAGAGTATTAGAGTTAGAACAGCAGGGGCTCTAGCAGGGCAGTATTTAGGGAAACAAAGTTGGACATATTGTAGTCCTTGCAATTAGCATGAGCCAATATACACATTTTAGGGCTGCAGCGATACAATCCCTGGGCCTGAAGCCAAGGAGAAGTCTTGCAGCCCTATTCTACATTAGCCAAAGGGGGCATAGACATCAAAGGGGGAGGTTAAGGAAGAGGCTGTCGCAGTAGTCTAGCCTACACAGGACCAGGGCTCTAAAGACGTGGAGCTTCTGGGTGAAGATGAGGAACAGTACAATGCCTGTAAGGTGGTCAAGCTGAACGCATGGGCTTTCTTTGCAAGCCCCAAAATGTACGGAGAAATTTGGAGAGAGGACAAAAGGTAAATCTAAGGTTTTTGGCCTCACAGGATGGTGAAAGTAGAGGGCCCAAAGACAGCAGCCAGAGGGTAGACAGGGCACAGATGTCACAGTAAAAAATATCTCCATCTTACTGGCACGGAGACAAAGATTGTTAGCCGCACACAATGCCTCGATAGCAGTCAGACAATTAGAGATAAAAAAAACGAGGACAACAAATTAGTTCAGTAAGGAAACCTATTTGTCATTAAGATAACACTGGAAATAAGAAAAGAAGAAGGACATCAGGTGAGCCAGAAGGACGAAATAGATATGGAACATCCACAATTATAGGATAAAACCCATGGGTACTCTGCAGGTACAGAATGAGGTGGTGGAGTACAAACAGTCCAGTTGCAGCTAGTAAGGGTGGTTAGTGAGGAAAACAAATCAGCTAGTCCAGCGCACGCTCCATTATGCCAATGGTATCATATAACCGTTTGAGGATACAATTGTTGACTGTTCGGAAGGTTGATGACACATCAAGAAGCACTGTCCTCAAATGTAATACAATCACTGGTCGATGTGTGCAGGAGCGGTGCTCCCCTACTTTTTAAATTATGTTTTACTGTTCCTGGGGGCATGGCTACATGGCCATGGAGTAGGCTGTGTTTCCGGGTGCTCCTGCGGATCCAACTATCATCCTGGCAACAAAAAAAAGCGTTTAAACTAGCAGACGCAGACGGTGTGGAAACATACGGGGAATGCAGCAGTTTGATGGCCGCCAGAACTGACAGAAAAGGGATCAAGTTATAAGCATAAGAAGTTTGAGACACCCAGGTCGCGATGGGAACAAAGATGGCACTGGGAGAATAACATCGTGACCACGCGGCCGATCATAGAGGGAGCCGGCAGTCACTAAACTGCTATTCACAGGCAGACGCATGATTCAGAATCGAATAAGAGGTGTGGGGATGGTGACCGGAGCAGAATAATCTGGAAGTGCGGCAGCCAGCAACGGTGGAGGAGAGAGTCTGGTGTACGCCGATCGGCCCAGGACTTCATTGTGTATCTGCAAAGGCGGCTCCGAACTAGCGATTACTGGCATGGGACATTAAGGTAGCGGGAATGAGTGGTGGGCACTCCGAGACCCAAAAACCCTGCGTAATATATGGAAAAAAAGAAGCAGCTGTATACAACGCAGTCTCTCCTGAACAGCTGATCGACAGTGTGCTCGGACGACAGGGACACAAAGCTGGGCGCGTGTTGAGATTTCCCATGCGGTGCATACTGAGAGGCAACATTGTGTCCGGGAGATAGATACTATAAAGGCGCTGAAATGCATATTGGTGTGAAACTGACATTGCCGAAGGAACAGCAAGCGCATACCGACTGGATAAAGGTTTGAGAACGACACAAGCACTGTTCAAAAGGACGCCCAGATGAGAATGAAGAAGAGCTCGGCAGCAGATCTTGGAGGGACAGTAACGATGTACAGTCCTTCACAGTAAGCAGACAAGGGTCGGCCGAGGTGCACACAGGAGGCAGTGCTGCCAGCGACAATGTGGAGAAAAGTGGCCATGCAGAGAACGATTTACAAGAGGATTACATAGGTAATGGAAGTGCTGCGCACGAGGAGCTGTGAGCCACAGTGCAAACAAAGTGCAGGGTTGAAACAGAGAACCGGCAGGCGGTGCTGCATTGTCGATCAGCATGACACCGGAGGGGCGCAAACAATAACAGATAAGAAGGACGGGGGGCGTGGCTAGGACGGCCATGTAAAGGGACGTGCTCCGGAGGAGCTCCTTCGATCCTGTATTGATCCTGGGGAAGAAGTGCACGCACGGATGCCTGCCAGCACTGTGAATTAACATCCGTGACTATGAAAGTGGGGGCCGCACTCGTGGAACTTCTGGTGCATGTGGGATGCACGGACACAAAGTTATACCCATTTGTATAACCGCGGGCCCGACTCGAAAAATGGAAACAAAATGGCCGCAGGAACAAAAGGGATCATCGAGGGTCATGGGCGCGCCGCAGCGATGATTGACGGAAGGATCAGACGGTACCTGCAATGGATCTCAGGATCCTGCTTTAAGCAACAGACCCGAAGGGGCCATGGTGTGGAGAAACCGAGGAAAGAAGGCAGACTGCCCGGGCCGCGCTTATGCTTCGCGAGCCACGGGACAAGATCGAGACAGCAAGACGCCCGAAGAGGCGTGCACCCAGAGCTCAAATACGCATAGATGGTAACTGATGAGACCCGCCGAGCGAACTTGCGCCTGACGCTGGGCCCGCAGTGAAGTCAGACCGAACTTGGGGGGTGCCCATGGAGGATACGTTGTAGCGGCGCACCCGGAAGAAGAACGAGCGAATGGTGCGCCCGATGCACAGTGCTTGCTAACGGGCAGGCAACAGTGTAACGGAGGACCCTGGAGCTAACGCAAAGGAGTGAGAGGCAGCGGCAGTACTTCAGGACATCGCGGATCGGACTCTGGACACGTGGAGAGATAGGCGCAATGGGTCAGTGTGCGCACGTGAACACTGGCCACTGAAGAAGTAAGGCAGAGACCGGAGTACACACATGGGCATAGTCGCTACGGACCTATACTGCCGAGAGTGGCCTGGTGCCACGCAGACCTTTGTGCGCGGGGAGGTGCAGCTGGCTTACGCCCGGCCAACACGGCAGGATGTCTACTAAAGTTGTTAGACCCAGGACCGTCTACTAAAGTTGTTAGACCCAGGACCAAACAGCCCACGATGGAGGCCTACACCAAGACGCCCCCAGGTGCGGAGGGAGGCAAAAGCAAGGAAACCCCCACGACAGAGGCGGAGGCACCGGGCATGATCCAGGAGGTGCTAGCAGAAATTGCAGACTTGAAAGTGGCCTGGGAGACTAAACTGGGCCAAACAATGAATGAACTGAAAGTGGACCTGGACCTCAAGATTGGAGCGGTCCAAGAGGAAGTGAACCTGCTGAGACAGGATGTGCGGACGATTGCGGAGCGCACCAGGAACTTGGAGAAGGAGATGGCCCCGAATACTGCGGCGTGCGCCGCACATGGATCAGAGCTACATGCCCTTGTGCAGTGGGTGGGCAACCTGGAGGACAGAGTGGAGGAGACGGAAGGGTGTGCCAGACAAAATAACATACAAATTGTTGGCTTGTCGGAAGGAATGGAGGGGCCCAACCCAACAGAATATGTGGAAACCATGAACCTGCAGGAGATAACTGGCGGGGCGCTGACCCAAGGGTTTGCGGTTGAAAGGGCGCACAGGGCCTTGACAAGGAGACCACCCCCAGGAACCCCCCGCGACCGCTGATCGCAAAAATTCTGAATTATCGAGATCGGGAGAAGATATTCAAATTTTTCGAGGAACGATCGAAAGGGGGTCGGCAAAAATCATGGCATATCCGGACTATACGCTGCATGTACAGCGTAGCAGGATGAACTTTGGGTCGGTGAAAAGAAGATTAAAAGAAGCAGGCCATCGTTATATGTTGCTTTACCCAGCCAAGTTGAAAGTGTTCTACAAGAACAAATCCCTGTTCTTTGAGACGCCGGAGGATGCGATGGAATGGCTGGATATGCAGGGCCGCACTCAGGAACTGGATATCCAGATGGGAGCTGCAGAAGATAAGTAGCACACAGCTATGTCCTCCATGGGGACATGGCTAAGACATTGGGACTTGAATATAGAGTTAAATTAAGCTTGTGGGGAGTGCGCTGCAATATAGGCTGGTGGGATCCGCTGGGCGCAACAACCCTAAATAGATAAGTGGGAGCACCTAGGAGGCATCCCTTGAACCCACTAGTAGCACACCTAGTGAGGTCACTGTTAGATCGGTGACGCCCCGCGAGGTCCTAGTCCTCGGACGCTAGATAGGACCAGACACGGGTGGGCCTGAGATCCAGGGATGGAGCTGGGCATTTGTTGGGGTAGGGTAGGGTGGGGGGAGGGGTTGGGTTCTGTGCAGTGGGGTGGAGTTGGGGTATGGGGGGGGAATTGTTGAGGCTGGGAAGGGTAAGAGTCGGTAAACGGGCCATCACGGGAAGCATCGGAGGGAGGAGTGGATTGGGAGCACAACGAGTAGATGGCATCGGGTAATCTTAAGAGTGGTGACCTGGAATGTGCAGGGTCTAAACAGCTATTTAAAACGCAACAAAGTGATGCTGTATCTAAAAAGGATGCGTATTGATATAGCCTTGCTACAAGAGACCCACCTCACGAAGGAGAAGCTGGAGGTGGTCAGGAGAAAATGGAGGGGTAGTGTCATGGGGGCCATGTATTCGACATATGCAAGAGGGGTGGTCACATGGGTGGCACCGCACGTGCCGTTTCAGGTGCTCAGTTCGACAATAGACCCAGAGGGCAGAATGGTGGTGGTGACGGGACTCCTGGAGAACAGAGAGGTGCACATCATCAATTTCTACGCCCCTAACCATGATACGGCAGCTTATTTTAGGTCCCTATACAGTAAGATTAGCCCCCTGGTGGGTGGCACAATAGTGTGGGGAGGGGACTTTAATTGTACCCTGAATCCTAGAATAGATAGGTCAGATGACAAATCAGGGAAGCCAGCGCCAGCGGCTAAAGCGCTGGGGACAATGTTGGAAGACCTGGGCCTAGTGGATGTGTGGAGGAAGCTGCATCCAATGGATAGACAATACTCACACTACGCAGCACCACATGACTTGCACACGAGGCTAGACTATGGGCCTCGTTTCACGGTAGGCGGTAAGGGTTTACCGGTACCAGTATTTTACCGGTACCGGTAAACCCTTACCGCCTTACTACGAGGTCCCTTCGCGGGTTGGAGAATTTAAGCCTGCTTTTTGCAGGCATTAAAAACCAACCCGCAAAGGGACCAGGGTGCTAATTACGGTACCGCAATTTGCGGCACCATAATTAGCGCCTTGCCCATTCCCATTGAGCCCTATGGGGCAAAAATGGGAATGGGGAAGGGCAATGGGGAATTACCGCCCCGCCAACCTTGGAATAGGGCGGTAATTCCCCTTTCCACCAAGGCGGTGCTAATAGCACCTTGGTCCTCCGCCTACCGTGTAATGAGGCACTATGTGTTTGCAGCTGCCGAGATAATGGGAGAAATGATGGGTGCGGAATATAAGGCTCAGGTATTATACGATCATTCGCCTTTGGTCGTAGAGTGGCGATACCAACCCCCCAGAGCGCGTATCCCGACATGGAGACTCAGAACTGAGGCGTTACAAGATGCGGGGTTTCGAGAGGACCTGAGGGAGGCCATCGAGGAATATTTTGAAACTAACACGGGCAGTGTATGCTCTGTGGGTACAGTATGGGAGGCATTTAAGGTGGTGGTGCGGGGGGTAGCTATATCAAAATCTAAAGGGCTCTAAGGGGGCATTGAACAGGAATTTCAGGAATCAGAAAGAGAGCTGGAGGGTCTTACGCAAAATGAGGAGACTACCTGGGAGAACAGTGCCTAGATAAAAGACTTCGAGTTAACCTGCAGTGGACTCTGGGATAGATTATGCAAATTAAATTACAAGAAATACACAGAGAGGCTACATGCAGAGGGGATAAGCCGGGTAGATTGCTGGCCTGGCTGTACAAGAGCGAGAACCCCCCTGCTCAGTGATCAGAGAGATCAGGGGTGCGGAAGGCCGAACCCGTAACACCCAGGAGGGGGTAAATGAGGAGTTCCTCAAGTATTACAGACAATTATATGAGGACACAGGGGAGGATACGAACCAAGACATACTGGGAACAATAGAGGATATAGGGCTGCCCACCTTGGATGACCTAGAACGTGCGGATCTGGATGCCCCTGTCATCTTGGACGAACTGGAAATGGTGATCCAACATCTGCCCACATGTAAAGCGCCCGGGTCAGATGGGTTGCCTAGCGAGTTTTACAAGACATATAAGCAGTAGCTGCTTCAGCCGTTGCTTCACATGTATAATGAAGCCTATGAGCTGGGGGAAAAGCCACCGTCCCTGCGCGAGGCGGTGATCATCCCACTTCTGAAACCAGGCAAGCCGGCCATGGAGTGCAGGTCCTATAGACCCTTGTCCATGCTCAATCAGGACAGTAAAATACTCACGGCAGTGCTAGCCAATAGGTTACAGAGGGTGATTGGTAAGTTGATACACCCAGACCAGACGGGCTATGTCCCTGGTAGGAATATCACAGACAACCATAGGAGGCTGCACCATATCATTGATTACAACGGGGAAGACACGGGCGAGTTGGCTATCGTGTCGCTAGACGCTGTTAAAGCCTTTGATTCAGTGCGGTGGCCATGGTTGAAAGCGACCCTTAAAGGATACGGAATGGGACCTGGATACATCAGGTGGATTCAGATGTTATATAGCACCCCGGTAGCAAGAGTTAAAACGGGATCCATAATTTCAGACAAATGGCAACTCAGCAGGGGGACCAGACAGGGATGCCCCTGGTCACCCATGTTATACATACTGGCATTAGAGCCGCTGGCAATATGCCTGCAACAACAATACGGGGAGGTGGGGATTCGTACGATAAGTGGCATGCACCTGGTATCGCTGTATGTAGAGGACATGCTCCTCTATTTGCGTTACCTGGAGGAAAACCTGCATTATGTATTGGAGGTGATGGATCGTTATGCCACCCTCTCGGGCATATCGGTGAAGCCATGGGACGTCTAGTTTGTTCCCCTTGGGAAGGTATAAGAGTGTCCCGCTGGAGAGACTGCCTATCCTGCAAATACCCTGGCAGTCTGAGACATTTAGGTATCTGGGAGTAAACATTTATCATAGGATAGAGACAGAGCACGAACACAACACAGAGAAAGCGATCGAGGGAGTTAAGAATAGTATGGTGTTCTGGTCTAGATTACCCCTATCTATGATGGGGAGAGCAGCTCTGCTCCAAATGGTGGTTTTGCCCAGACTCTTACATTTTTTCGTAAATTTACCCTTTTTGATTCCCAGAAGCTTTTTCAAGAGACTTCATGGTATGTGCAGGTGCTTCATATGGGGCAACTCCAGGAACAGAGTAGCCCTGTGGAAACTACAGAACTCGTGTGACAGGGGGGGCATAAACTTTCCGAACTTTGAGCTTTATTAACTGGCGGGGCAGCCGTTTGTGGCCAGGTGGTTGTCGTCAGAGGACTCGGCAGAAACTAGACTTTTGCAGGGCAACTTGGCTCCATACTTCCTGAGAGAAACGGTGTGGTTACAAAAGAGTAAAATGGTGGGAAGAGGGAGACTATTGGAGCTGGGTTGGGAGGTCTGGCGCAGGACGTGGAGAACGGTGGGTGATCCGGATCCGCGCTCCCAGCAGGTTCCGCTGGTGGCGCTGTGTGGAAACGACTCTCAATTGCTTGAGGTAGTCCGTAGATACTGGGAACCGATGGGCTTGGCCACCCTCGGGGATATATGGCAGGAAGGGGAGGCATTGGAATTCCAGGGACTGCAGGAGGAGACAGGGGTGAGGGAGAGGTGGCCTGAGAAGGTGCTGGCGGAAGAACCTGATGCTGCCCTGGAAACGATGTATGATGTTTCAGAGGGCAGGCACGAAATATCCAAGGTATACGAGCTCCTGAGAGCAAAGGCTGGGAAGGAGCTGCCTCAACCGAGGCAGGACTGGGAGGAGGAGGTAGGTGGACTCATGACAGAGGAGCAATGGGAGAGAGTTGTATGTCACCCATAGGGCTTATCTGACCCCCGGCAAAATAGCCAGGTTTGGAGGCTCGGCCACACAGAAATGTCCCAGGTGCGGGGAGGTGGAAGCGGGGCTGCTACACATGTTTTGGACCTGATCCGAGGTGCACAGATTCTGGGACGAAATAAAGACTAAGATGGCCAGTGGGGGAGTGGTGCTGGATGTGGGGTCGGCTTGGGCATGCATGCTCGGGATTTTTCCCAGGCCACGCAATCTAAAGCACATAAGCAAGATGAGGGACCTGGCTTACATCCTGGCCAAGCGTAGGATTGCAATGGGTTGGAAGGCGGCCCACAGACCCAGGGTGGAGACATGGTGGGCGGACCTCCGGAGATGGGCGGAAGCAGAATCAGCAGTATGGTTTGAAGCCGTTACCGAGGGGGTGAGGAGGAAGTGGGCCCCCTGATAGCCTGGCGACAATTAGTGACCTCTATGGTAAACACCCACCAGGTTAACTATGAAACAGAAGACACAGACAAGTCTACAAGTACTGCGATTCCCGGAAACACTCCTGTAGATGACACGGATGAGCCGGCTCAAGTTTATGGGGTGGATGGGGGGGGGGGGGCAGAGAATAACACTGTATAATGTATAAACGGTTTGACATTGATTATGTATGTCCCAAAAAGCTGTATTGTTTGTTGGTTTTGTTTGTTTAAAATAATTAAAAAAAAAAAAAAAATTTGTAAAAAAAAACAGATAAGAAGGACCAAGCCAACACTACTACAGAGGACCCCCCTATTAAGCAGCTCGCGAGGAGCGATAGGTCACCGGGATATACATACTCGCTGGCACTGGGCGTAGGCAGGCTCCATGGCTTTGCGGCCTCAGTGGAAAAGGAGTTTTGGAACAATAATGCAGGCGCACCAGACACGCAACAGGCAGCTGGAAGGGGACTCACATCCCAGTAAAAAGATAAGGTGGTGCAGGCAGAACACGTAAACTCTGCGGGAACCACTTGGTTTAGCCCTTTAAGATTTGCAACTGGTAGCAACTGGACAGAGTAGTAAAATACTGTACAGGAGGGAGGAGTAAAAGGATAAGGTGGTGCAGGCAGAACACGTAAACTCTGCAGGAACCACTTGGCTTAGCCCTTTAAGATTTGGTCATCTTACATCCAGCCAGATTCCAAGCGAGGCCAAGGGCAAGGGATGAACGACCTGGCAGCTGGTGCGACTGGCCGGGGTCCCAGGAGCAATCCATACTGCAGGGTATGGCATGGGAGATTCACAGGGATCCCAGCAGAAGACGTTGACTGGCTATGGGGATGAAGCACTGAGCACCTCTGGTAGCAACTGGACAGAGAGTAGTAAAATACTGTACAGGAGGGAGGAACACAAGCTGAACGTGGACTGTAAGCTTTGGCCAGTATAAATGTGAGGACTCGCAGAAACTTACAAAGAAGATTGCGAGTGAGTGGTAGGACCTAACAAGGTCAGACTACAGGAAACATGGAGCACATAAAACGAAGCGTATTTCCAACTCAGCACAGTAGGAGACAGTTGGTGGCGCAGCGAGTACTCAGCAGTAAAAAGGACTCTAAGGTGGGGTGTTCTTACAATGACGTCAAAAGCAAACCAAGGTAAATTGAAGAAGTCGTCCCTCGATGCGTTTGCCAGACCTACCCAGATGACGGAGAACACGAAGATGCAGTCACACGAGACACGCGAAGGAGACACGGTGGGAAGGATGGACAAACAAATACTGGCAGCCATAGCAGAACAGAAAACATCCCTAGAATTCAAAATAGATGCAATGCAAATAGACATTTATCTCCTAAAACAAGACGTCAGAACTCGGTCAGACCGCACATGTGTACTGGAGGAGGAAGTGAAGACTAACACCAACAGTTGCAAGGACAACTCCTGTGAAACTCTGTCCTGAAACAACAGGTACAGAACCTACAGAGCAGAAGAAGCAGAAGGCCGGGAACGGAGAAATAATGTTCGGATTGTTGGACTACCGGAAGGGGAGGAAGGCCAGAACCCGACCAACTACATTGAGGACATGCTCCTGCAAGAAATAGCAGCTGGAACACTCACCCAGGGGTTCACAGTGGAGAGGGCGCATAGAGCCCTGACAAGGAGACTGCCTCTGGTAGCTCCGCCTAGACCGATAATTGCAAAGATATTGAACTATGAGAACAGAGAGAGAATCTTTAGAAAGGGGGGTACCATTAGTCGAGCATCAGCATGCATCACAGCATACCCGGATTACACATTTTTGGTACAAACACAAAGGATGAGCTATGGGGCGGTGAAGAGAAGACTACATGTGGCCAACCTCAAATATATGTTACTGTATGCTGCGAAAATAAAGGTGCTGCATAAGGATCGCGCTCTTTTCTTCGAGACGACCGAGGACGTAAGCAATAGGATAGACTCGCAGAACATGCCTGTGGAGCGGCGAGACCAGACGGCGGAAAGAAGTGATAAGTGAAACTACGATGGGGGGTGTTTCATGTACTTTTAACATTATAATGGGCTGATAGAAGCTGTGGCATAAAAGACACTTGAACCTTTAAGAGACCATGGGCCTCATTACGACCCAGGCGGTAAGTTACCGCCTGGGCCGTGACTTTACCACCATGGCGTAAACTACGTTTACGCCATGGTGGTTGGCGGACTTACCGCCCCATTCCGACCTTGGCGGGGCGGTAAGTCCCCAATCCCCATTTACCCTTCCCCATTCCCATTTTTGCCCCATAGGGCATAATGGGAGTGGGGAAGGCGTTAATTACGCCACCGTAAATTACGGTGGCGTAATTAACTCCATGGTCCCTTAGCGCCATAGATTTTAACACCTGCTAAAAGCAGGTGTTAAATCCGCCATGGCGCTAAGGGACCTCGTACTCAGGCGGTAAGGGTCGGCGCTGTTTACGCTGCCGTAAACCCCTTACCGCCTGGGTCGTAATGAGGCCCCATGTTAATTGTTGCTTGCAAAATGCAGGAGTCACGTGCGCCACATAGAAGTAGGAGGCGTTCGGAATCACCCTCTCCTGAGTTAGGTTAGTTAGTTAGGATACCGGTAGCACAGTATACTCCTGCTGCACTCGGAGTACCAGCAATGAGAGGGTAAAAGGGTGAGAAGTGGGGGTGCCTGAGATTCAGTTTTGGAGCTGGGCAAAAGTTGGGGACACGGAGGGTGGGGATTTTGGGGTGGTTATTGGGAAGTCGGCCTACAAACACGAACCAAAGAGTAGGAGGAGGGTAGTAATGGAGGAGAAGTAGGGAGACGAGATTAAAAAGAATGGGTGAACTCAGGATAGTGACCTGGAACGTACAAGGCCTGAAAGGAACCATGTCATGACTTATTTGAGATGCCAAAAAATGGACATAGCATTGTTGCAGGAAACCCACCTAACAAAAGAGAAACAAGAAATAATTATGCGGAAATATGCTAGAGGAGTTTTGATCTGGGTAGCATCACATGTTCCATTCAAGCTACTACAGTACTTTTCAGACAAAGATGGAAGGATGGTGATGATACGTGAGCTGGTGGAAAGTAAAGAAATTTGCGTCATTAATGTATATGCCCCGAATCAAGACACTGCAGCTTATTTTAGATCTCTATACACCGAAGATTAGTCCATATATAGACGGTACGGTGATATGGTGGGGGGATTTTAACTTTACTCTGGACCCACTGATGGACAGATCAGATAACAAGATTCCATAACCAACCCCCTCGGCTAAAGCTTTGAACACATTGCTGCACGCCTTTTGATTAGTAGATGTGTGGAGAGTGAAACACCCACAAGATCGGTTATGCTCACATTATTCTGCCCCACAAAAACACACGAGACTAGACTATGGGCCTCATCACGAGTTGGGCGGTAACGCCGGCGCTAATAGCGCTGGCGCTATCTGCCCTACCGCCAAACTCACCGGCGCCATTAGCGCCGGATCACGGGTTTGGCGGATTTGGAAATCCCCATTCCCCATTGAGCCCATTCGGGAATGCCCCCTTCCCCATTGAGCTCAATGGGGAAATTTTTTGCTCATACTGCCGGTGGATTTCCCGCCTGCGGTATGAGCGCGAATTTTCGGCGGATTTCCCCCCAGCTCAGAGCTATGATCTGGCGGACCCTTAAATGCGACGGTAAAAGCGCTACTGCCGCATTTAAGGGTTACCGCCAGACTCGTGATGAGGCCCTATGTGTTCACAGGAAAGGAAAGGATACACAAGGTCACAACCGCCGAGTATAAAACTAGGATACTGTCAGATCATGCCCTGGTGGTAGTGATATGGCAGGTTTTCCCCCCCTAGGGCCAGGATCCCGACGTGGAGATTGAGGGTGGAGGCACTGAAGGACACAGGTTCAGCAAAGACCTGAGTGCGGAAGTGAACGAGTATTTTGAACAGACCACCAGCAGTGTGGACTCAGCTGGGACATTGTGGGAAGCCTTTAAGGTGGTGGTGAGGGGGCAGCTATTGCAAAAACAAAGGGGATGCAAGAGGTTATAACACCTGATTTAAAAAGTGGAGATTAAATTAGAAAAGATAATGCATGAAGGCAGTAGGTCCACGGAGGAAGCCCAGGAAGTATCCAAGTTGCAGAAGGAGGGAAGTGGTCACTGGGAATGGTCAGGGAATGGTTAGGCAAACTATATAAGTTATAAGAAATATATTGAGAGGCAACATGCAGAAGGAGATAAACCAGGCAGACTGTTAGCTTGGCTGTACAAGAGCGAAACCTCCCGGCAGACGATAAGAGCGATGGAAGGGATGGATGGACAGTTCCTGGAGACCCAAGAGGGCGTAAACAAATGTTTTTACGAGTATTATAGGCAACTATATAAGGACCCTGAGGAGGGAGAAGGGGTGGATGTGAGGGAGGCACTGACTGAAATTACTCTCCCTAAACTCGATAAGGAAGAGTGACAGCCTGGAGCTTCCTATTACACTAGAGGAATTGGAGTATGTGATCAAGAGTTTGCCTACCAATAAAGTACCAGGGGCTGATGGGCTCCCTGGAGAATTTGATAAAACATATATGACGGAGATACACCACCCCCCCCCCGTTGTTAGAAATGTTGAATGAGGCACTGGAGGTAGGCAGGCAGGCTGCCGGAATCGCTGCGGGGAGCAGTAATCATTTCAGTTCTCAAGCCAATAAGTCGGATATAGACTGCGTGTCCTATCGACCCCTCTCCCTGCTGAACCAAGATGGGAAGATTCTTACTGCGGTTATGGCAAATAGACTGAAACCGGTTATAAGTAAACTTGTACACCCAGATCAGACCGGGTATGTCCCACACAGGAATATAACCTATAATTTAAGAAGGCTACATCACATTATTGATTATACCCAGGGGGAGTCGCAGGAAATGGCGGTAGTTTCATTGGACGCTGTGAAAGCATTTGACTCGGTCAAGTGGCTTTGGCTACAGTTCTAGAGGAATACGGGATTGGGCCCACATATATTAAGTGGGTACAGATGTTGTACAGTGCACCGGTGGCAAGGGTCAGGGCGGGATCCATTGTCTCCGAGCAGTGGCAGCTGGGTAGGGGCACATGACAGGGATGCCCCTAGTGCTCTTCATATTAGCGCTGGAACCTTTGGCGGTATATCTGAGGAGGAATCTGGAGAGGTGGGAATACGCACAACGGGAGGGCGACATTTGGTTTCTTTGTATGCCAATGATATGCTCCTGTACCTGCTACACCCGGAAGAGAACCTGCAAATTGTTCTGGATATGTTGGCACAATATGCTGCACTATTGGGCATAACGGTTAATCTGCAAAAGTCGAGTTTATACCCCTTGGGAGGGTATGTTGGGAGACCCATTCATAATCTGCCGGTGCTGTCAATAAAATGCGAAATGGATACGTTTAAATACTTGGGGATAGATATCTATCATGACCCTAAATAAGAACAGACATAACACAGAAAAGGTGATATCCAGAATTGAGAAGAGAATGGTTTTTTGGACTAAGTTACCATTGTCCATGATGGGGCGTGCTGCTTTATTAAAGATGGTAGTGCTGCCAAGACTATTACACTTCTTGGCGAATATTCCATACGAAATACCTAAGAGGTTTTTCACTAAAGTACAACGTATATGCAGGAGCTTTATTTGGCATGGTGCTAGAAATAGAGTAGCGTTGTGTAAACTGCAGAATCCAAAGGAGCAGGGAGGTATTGAATTGACCAACTTTGAAGTGTATCATATGGCCAGTCAGCTCCAATTAGGCTAAACGTTAAGAGACAATGGGAGCCAGTGGGAATAGCGACGGTTGGGGATGTGGTGGTGGAGGGGAAGCCAAGGGAGTTTGAGGAATTGGTTGGGAACACCGGGTTGCACCGGGGACAATATATCACATATTCTCGACTCCTGAAGATCATAAAGGGCAAGTGCCCAGGAGATAGTCCCCCCAATCAGCAGAGGTCATAGAAACGTTCTATGACATATCGGAAGGAGGACATGCGATCTCCCGCATACATGAGCTGTTAATGACCAGGGTGGGGAAGGAGGTGACAGACACAAGGCGGAAGTGGGAGACGGAGGTGGGTGAGCCCATGTCAGATGGGATGTGGGGCAGAGTACAAAGATACCACAAGACGGTTTCAAGAAATGTGAGGTTCCAGCAGATACAATTATACGTAACCCACAGGGCATACCTGACCCCAAAGAAAATAGCTAAGTTCTATCGGGCAGGAGTGCAAGCATGCCCGAAATGCGGAATGGTGGGTGTAGAGATGGTGCATATGTTTTGGTTGTGTGTGGAGATTGGCACATTCTGGTGAGAGGTGGCTCAAATCATGGGCAGAATGGAAATTAATTTGGATGAGGGATCCCCTTGGGGGTGCCTTTTGGAAAGCTTTCCAAGGCCTAGGAAAGACAAGCATGTGAGCAAATTAAAGGACCTAGTGTATATATTTTGGCGAAACGCAGAATTGCTATGAGTTGGAAGGCACAGATGAGACAGCCAGCGCAAGGATGTTGGAGAGATCTAGTGAAACGGGCTAATGTAGAAACTGTGGTATGGCAGGAAGCCAGAGGGAGGACCGATGATTCTGAGGGTGGTGGGTGGTGGGTGGTGGGTGGTGGGCTGGAGGCTTGGAGGCAATTGATAGCCGCGTTGTCTGTTTCGGGGCAAGATGTTCAGGAAGAAGCGAATCCAGAAAAGAGGTGAACATTACTAGTACATACACAGTATGAAAGGGGGGAGGTGGGGTAGCGTAACGTGGACCGAGCGGGGAGAGGAGTTGTGGGGGGGGGAGAAAAAGCATATGACTGCATGTATAAAGTTTTTATTGATTGAGTAATGATATATAAATGTGAATGGTTATATGTAAAAACCAATAAAGTACTTGGAGAGAAAAAATAAGTTTTATGTTTCCATACTTTTTTAAAAGAAACCGGAATGGTTTCGTTTTCGAATGAAAGTTTAGGAAGAAGTTGAAACGTACACTGAACGTTCCCTTAAACAGCAGGTGCATGGGTTTGGGAGTTTGTATTGTGGGTGGAGGGGGGGTGTGGTAATGCGGTTTGTGTGAGTGGGTGCAGGACAGCAGGGAACATAGTTACACTACTTCTTTTTGTACACTTTGACCACTGACTACAATCATAAATACCATATACACTTTAATGATATCATTCCACCATATCACAAATACTGTACACTCCCACTACATTACCTATAATTACTATACACACCCATTAGTATTGCGGTGGGTGTGGCCAGCGGGCAGATTCTTGGGGCCATGGCTGAATCTGGCCACTGGCCACAACGTCCACAATAAAATGAAACCATATAACAAGTACGTATAATACCCCTTAAAATAACAAAACTCGCCCTGAACCCTCTGAAATTTAAATGCTGTCCACAGACACCAAAATTGACTGCAGTCTCGACTGCATCTGCAAACCCTTTTGTCACCTATAAAAACAGCTCCAGATCATCTTTATTCCACTCCACTACCCTTTCTATGCTCTCTTTCAGCCATCAAATAACCCCAAATGTGTTTTCCAGACTTTTTCCCTACTGCGGTATCCGCGGACACCGACGGCTGACCGCGGAGCCAACATGACGACTGTTTGAAAGAAACATGACGCACCTCATGCTTTGGACCATCCAATCAGCAGGCACGTCCGCTGTCCGGCCAGATATCACACATTTTTTTACCTATTTTATGGCCGTTTAAAAAAAAATGACTGGACGCATTTACACCAAATTTACAAAAGCACCCTTCTGGGATCAAGCCACCGCTCCTGCTGCACATTTGGTGAAAATCCATCCAGCAGTTTGGGCTGCAGGCGTGACCAAAATTTGTTTCCATTGTGTCTATGAGGATTTCCCCACATTTTGGGACACCCCAATAACTTTACTCCCCTTAGATGAAGCTGTACCAAACTGCGCAGTATCATTCGGAGGTGCCATATACTATTTATGCAAAGTTTGGTGAGGATTCATCCAGGGGGGGCAAAGTTATAAGATGCCCAAAAGGTGTTGTTCTTATGTGGTAAGCAACCCCACCATAACTACAGGGCTGCTACCACAGGCCTATAATACATATACATACATACATACATACATACATACATACATACATTAGGCAACTTGGTAAAGCATATATACACATGTTGAACTCTGTGGCACCACGTAGAGGTATGGCCATCAGCACAGTACATTCATTCTCCACACCCAACTCAAAATCAAATTGCAAAGTGCAAAGTAATGCATGGAAAGGAATGGCCACTCCACTTTACATGTAAAGCCCCTTTCACAGTGCAAGGCCTTGGGCAACTGGGCCTCCTGTTCTTCCCTCCTAAGAGCCCGGCACACTAAACTCACAGTTCTAGCCAGAGACTCCAGGGCAAAAAAACCTATATAAAGTAATTGAAAAACAAAGACAAAATTAAAGAAACAAAAAATAGTAAAATGAAGCTTGCACTCTAGATTTTTGACAACATAAAAACATCAGTAAAATGACGCAGCACAAGATTTGTTAAAGTTGCAGACCCCATTTCCCGTGGTCGAAAAAAGTGCAGGCTAACCTGTGAAGGCACCCTGGCAAGATAAATTGAGTAGTATTAGGGACTTCCGCCGGGCAAAACTCACTCACACTAGACCAAAAAATGGACTGTCAACCTGTTTAATAAATAAGCAATAAAACCCGAGCCAGCAACCGGATTGGATGGTAATGGCCCAGGACCTAAGTTACAGGCCTGTGCGAAGCGAGGGCCTTAACAATGGGCCCTGGCACTGTTACCACTGATCCGGCCAACCAGCGAGGGGCTCATTGCTATTAGCACCACCCTAAGCTTTTCAATCCAGAAACCGTTGGTGCTGACAGCAATGTCACTTTGTTTGAATGAACCGGACACGTTTGCGGCGTCCCATTCATTCAAACAAAATAATTACCTAAGATGGCCGCAGTGGAGATAAAAGGCGGGGCTCCATGTGGAGTCACTCTTCCATTTCCATAGTGGCCGGTGGGGACGCAGACCGTGTCACGAAGGAATCAGGTAAGTGGGGTGGTGTGGTTGGGATTGAAGGGAACAGTCACTGAAGGGGAGGATGGGGCAGCGCGGGGGGGTTGGCAGCGCGGGAGAGTAGGCTACCGGCTGCTCAGAACGCTGGCTTGGATTGTGGGATTCAGACTCCTATCCAAGCAACCTGATTGGCTGGCTTCCCTGCCCCGGGTGTTCACAGAACAGTAACAACGAAAGATGGTCAATGTTCCAGACATAGTGCCACAGAGGAGGTTCAGCCATTTTAGAGACTCACTAGGCTGCCATCATTTCAGATGGCTCTTCTATTGCCACTAACTAAATCACTTCTCTAAAGAGCACCCGTTAACCACCACAGTAGCCCAAAATGGCATGACAAAAGGAGGGGACATGGGAAGCCAAAGATTTTAGTGATGTTCTCCTCAATGAAATACTCTAGCCTCTGCCCATAAACGTTGATAGTCTTCATCACCCGATTGCACTGTCCAAAGAAATAGAAAATGGGAAAATACCATCCGAACACCAAAACAATAAGCTTAACTGCCACCACCTACCCTTCTCAATTGAGGCCAATGGAAGTCAGAGAAAGGGAATATAAACCACTCCATGATATGCACAGACATGGATTTTAGGAACCTAAACCTTGCTTAAGAAAATCCTTTCCAGGTAAAGCCAACATAAAACCTATATTTAACACAGCAAACTGTATAATCCGAGAAACATTTCAAGGCAACGCTAGCGCCTAACCCTGAATCCAACTTGACAGTATGAAGAGAGAGAAAAAGTCAGTGATGCTGTTCATCCATACCTGAATAAACAACCATGCTCTCCTATGACATCTTTGGTTGAGCAACCACCCACTCACCACTGATGCCCTTGTGTATGCACATAGAATCTGTATGGCTCAAGAGGACGAATACTGATTGCACCCAAAAGACCACACAGGATCATCCTTTTTCAGCAGCTTCACCACTGCTCCAAAGAGAAAGTCTCTTCTTTGTACAACATTACAGTAAATGAGATAAACCCCCCCCTCATATCATTTGTATTATTATTTTATTGTTTTAAGCGCTGGCCTAGGTCTGTACAGGGCACAGCAGAGCACTCTACAGTGGGTGGGCAGCCAGCGTTTGGGCTAGAAACTTTTAACAGTACCACAGTACTGCGAGTTGCGATCTCTGTGTCCATTGTGATTAGTCCTTGGTCAAGTGTTGTTGAAAAAGCCATGTTTTGATAGATTTGCGAAACTTGAGAATTGTGGGAGCATTCTGAGCCGATACCAAGATCGAGTTCCACGGGGTGTGTGCGTTACATGAGAAGGATTATTTGTGGGTCCTCTCTGCAAACGAATTGTGATTTGACTCAGTTGGTCTATTTGCTGCTCGAGGAGTGTGTGCCACCAGATATGTGGAGCTTAGCCACCAGGTATGCAAATGTGCAACTCATGACTTCTATGTAGATGATACCTGAAGTCTTGAACAGTATCCTGGCTTGGAGAGGAAGCGAATATAGTTAGCGCAGAATGGGGGTGGGTTGGTCGAATTTCCATGCACCCATATTAAGATGTACTATGGCATGCTAGACTGCTTTTAGCAGAGCCAAATGAATGGCTGCGAGCCTCAACAGGAGGTCATTTTACCCCATCGATGTGCAAGACCAATAGTACCTGCACTACCGTCTGGAAGTTCTGCAGAGTGATGAAGAGATTGATTGTGCAAAGAATGGAGATTTGGCTACGTGTTTCTGGAAGGACACACTGCTGTCAATGGTGAATCCTAAGGATTTAGCTGAAGCCAAGAGCTGGGGTTCAAATCCTTCTACGATTATCATTGAGCCATTGTTGGACAAGTTGTTGTTTAGAAAGGGGACCAATGCGGATGAATTTGATATTCGATGGTTTAAGTTTGAGGTAGGCAGTCAACATTCAGTAACGGATGATGGCTAGGTAATCGTGGAGACGACTGAAGCCTTGTGGGCTTTTTACTCTCATTTACAACGGCGTATCGTCTGCATATTGGTGGATGGCTATATCAGGATTACAGAGGAGTGTGCCCAGTGGCTCCATATAAAAGTTGAAAAGGATTGGCAAAAGGATGGAGCCTTGGGGGACTTTGCAGGAGACTGGGAACCAGTTATAAGCCAACATGTACATCTCGATGGCCTGGTGTCTCCCGGAGAGGTAGAAGGTAAACCAATTCAGGACAGTAACAGAGAATCCCATCCTGTCGGTGAGAAGCGGGAAGGAGGATGCAGTGTTTGATGGTGTTGAATGCAGCATAAAGATCAAGGAGGATGAGGAAGCATGAGTCACTCTTATCTATGATTAGGAGGTTATTATCCACCACCTGGATGGTGGCTGTCCCGAAGTTACTCCTGGAACCACGATTGATAGTCATTTAGGAGGTGTAGTTGTTCGATTCTGGCCAGTAGTTGTGTAGCAACAATTTTTTCCAAGGTTTTGCTAATAAATAGGAGGTTTGTAATTGGCCGGCAATTTTTCAAAAGAGGTTGTATGAGACCAGTCTTGAGGGTGTCTGAAATTAGTCTTCTGTGAGAGAGGTATTGATGATGCTGAGAAGTGCGTTGAGCACCAGGCCCATCCGTTGTTTAACCCCTTAAGTGCGATGGGCAAGTTCCCATAGGAAATAATTGTAGGCTCTGCCCACTCACGCATTCAAGTGGTTAATAATGGAGGCTGGAATTATATTGTCATAGTAGGAAGTAGGTTTCAGAGGGGTGATTGTTTTTAGGAGTTCTGAGGGAGAAAGAGGAGAGAATTCCATCCAATGGGACAGTGTGCATGTGGGGCGCAAGGAAGGGGTGTGGCGGGGGCTAATGCTGCGGGAGGTTAATCACATTTATTCTGAGTTTCTGGCACATCAAAGTCATTTGAGTGTTTAGTACAATGCTTTACTACTTCAAAGAGGGCTTTGCGCCTGTTAGAGACTGCAGTGATGGTGGAGTGGTAAGCAGATTTGGCCTTGATATTCAGTATTCTACAGTTGGCACAGAGAGATCTGAGGTTTATGAGATCTCCAGGATTATGGTTTTTGCATCACAGCTTTTCTAGGGCTCTGATTGAGCGTTTGTTCGAGACGAGCTTGGGGGTGTACCAAGGGGCGGATGGTTTGGTCTTGCTATGGTTTTTGGTGAAGCACAGTTGTTGAATAATTTTAGGAGGATCAAGGCATTCCCTTTGGTGGGGAAGTCTGTGATGTTTGCTTTTAGCTCATTAACCAGGAAGGTTTTGAAGGAGCGGCACTGAGAAAGGGGGCATATAGTCCGATCTTTGTGGTCCGTGGTCTAGTGGGTGATCGTTAGAGGGACAGGGTCGGTGCAGGTGATGAGAAGGGGTAATTAAAGACTAAGTATAGGGTACATACCTATAACAACCAAAGGAGAAACTATGTGACTCACAGAAAATATCTCCAACTTCGTGGAACACAAGGGGCTATAAACATCTCCTAGAAAATTACTCCACAGTTTTAGCGAATTCAGAATTAATCTGCTTACAAGAGTCCTGGCTTACTGATGAGATCGTCTGCGAGGGATATACAACCTGGATGAACCCTGAAATTCAATCGAAAACAGGTAGAGCGGCATCAGGAATGATAATCCTAATGAAAATCAATACAATGTGGAATATAACTGCAAGAATGAACATAAATTCCTGGTTTCAATACATAACCATTAGCATGCCAGCATACAATCCAGAATGTAATGACAATAAAACGACACGCAAGAGTGAAAATAAAAGTATCTCAATCTTCAACATCTATTGGAATCCAATGGCAATCAATGACAACAAGCTAATTGATTCCGTATGTGAAGAAATTGACTCCATCTCCCGAGCTAATATTGGAAACGAATTCATCATAGCCGGTGACTTTAATATGCATTTATTTAACAAAGAGGGAATCAAATTTTCAATGCAAGAAATGTCACCTCGTGCAAGGAAATGGATGAAAGAGCTGAGAATTCGTAACATTTCCTTAACAAAACAACCGTTAAATGGAGAGGGGATACCGTGTGCAACTTGGATAGGAAAAACCTCTACGTCGATAATTGACTATATCTTTGCCTCTGGCACTCTACAATAATTAGTAATTGAAACCAGCAACTATTCAAATGAAGAAAGCGATCATCATCAAATCTCTATTTCTTGGTATGTCCATAAAACTATTGCCGAGTATATATTCTTACCTGACTTGGAAGTAAGCAACAGTCTGAATAAATTAAGAATACAAGACCAGCAAGCCAGAGAAATTCGTACAACTTTTCAAGCAGCCACATTGAAAGATCAGGAAAAACTGAACTATGGATGGCTATTAGAAAAATACAAAGACCCACAAACAAAAACAAAGCATGCAGCGAAAAACTCTCATGGACATTATTACAATCAAACTATCAAACAAGAAAAGCATGAACATCAAAAGAGACTGCGTCACTTGAAATCAAAAAATGAACCGGACCTCAAAAAACAGTTAAAGAAAGAAAAACACAGATACTCAAACTTTATAAAACAAAACAAGGCTATGATGAAACAACATGATGCAGAAGCAATATTGAACGCTTTAAAAAATAAAAACACAAGATATCTATGGTCTATGATAAATGATAAATCAACTCAGCAAACATTAATACAAGAAGTTGACTCACAAAACTGGGTAAGACATTACCATGAAGTATATAACAACAAAACAAGCAAGCTGTTAATTGATGGAGGAAACGATGAATCTAATTGGAAATTTGAATGGGAGCTCGACGACATAATAAATAAAATCAAAGCTTTGAATTCTTCGCGAGCACCAGGCCCTGATGGGCTCTCAAATGCAGTTCTCAAAGCATCACCAGAAGACTGGGCAAAATTCTTCTCACAATTATTGCAACTCATAGTGAAAAGTAAAGAAATCCCCAAAACCTGGAGAACTGCAATAATAATCCCAATCTTTAAATCAGGAGACCGAAAGCTGTCAAACAACTACAGACCGATAGCCCTCCTTGATCCACTAGGAAAGCTATTTGCAAGCTACCTACAAAAACAACTAAACATATGGGCAGCAAAAAATGGAAGACACGCAAAAAGACAGACTGGCTTTGTGACGAAGATTGGGACAAACGTAAACTTACTGTTACTGAATATGATAAAGGTTGAAGCAAGCATCAGAAATCAGCAAGTTTATGCCGTGTTTATAGACCTGAAAATGGCATTCGATTCAGTAAACAGACAGAAGCTCTGGGAGAAACTAACAGCTTGGGGTTGTCCTGCTTACATCTTAAACCCAATCATTCAACTATATTCAAATACATCTATTCGAGTCCGATTAACAAACGCTGTTATGGTCACAGAATCCATTTCTACTAGGAACGGTCTGAAACAAGGCTGTCTCCTAGCTGCATGTCTTTATAACCTTTATACTAATGACTTTGAAGAGCGTATTCAAAACACAAGAGCAAATCCTCCGAAAATGAATAACGAACCTATCCAAGCACTTATCTATGCTGACGATATTATCATCTTGGATAAAACAACATCTGGCTTGCAAGAATCTCTGAACAAAACACAAGACTGATCAGTCTGAAACGGAAAAAACAACATCCCTTTAAAATCATGCTGGATGGAAATGAAATTGGAATGACAAAAATCAATGAAATATTTGGGTGCCCTGATAAATCCTTCAAACAATGAAAAAGAATGGTTTGAAAACATCAAAGAAAAGGCTATATCTTTAGCGAGACAAGGAAGATTCTTTCATCTGAAGTATGGCACATTCTCAGCAAAGCCAATAACGTTATTATATAGGCAAAAGGTAGTGCCGATCATAACTTATGCCAGTGAATCTATAATCAAGGAGAAGTTTATTAATTGGTCCATTCTAGAAGGGCTATACTGGCGGAAAACTTTGGCCCTTCCAAAATCATTTCCTGTGGCAAGGATCAGATTCGAATTGGGTCTGCAATCAATGGAATCCATAGTTACATGGAAAAAGATGGACTTATACAGAAAAATCTTATCGGAGGATCCAATTTCATCACTTGAAATATTAAAAAAGAAAGAAAAAGCAGTCCAAATGACAGCTCTCGAAAAATGGACGACATCAATTAAAAGAAAATTGCAAGAAAAAGAAATATCAGAAGAAATGTTGCCTAAGAGGCCCCAACAGGCGAAAAGTAAATTAAAAAGCAATGACTGGATAAAAACAATAGAGAAACAAAAATCTTACAAAAGGTATCTAAATTGTGACACTGAAACAAGGGCTCTGAACGAACTACCGGGATACCTAAACCAATTTCCTGATAAAACAATCTGAGATCAATTTCTAAGATTTCACTTAAATATACTACCAACCAGAGACTACCTAGCAGCATTTGACAAAACTGGCACGGTCGCAGTGGAGTGTAGATTTTGTAAAGAAGCACAAAGCCCAGAAACATTATTTCATTTAATTATGGTGTGTCCGAGGATGAAAGAAAAAAGAGATATATGGAGAAGTTTCTTCCGGATCTCGAGTAAAGTGATGACGACAGAAGAAAGATGGGAGAATCTTCTAAGAGGAAATGACCAGTGGTTAATAATCACAATAATGAAATTTTGGGGCGAAATCATAAAATGAGTCCTAATCTTCAGAAGAAACGAAATTATTCTTTTAAAGAATAAATCGGAATAGACTTGAATGTAAAGTTTGAAAAATCAAACCAAACATTAAAAAAAAAAATAAATAAATAAATATAGGGTGCTACTTTTGTTGTGTGGGGGCAAGCACAATTTGCTTATGAAGCCGGGCTCTTGTCAGTGAGAAAAAAGTGTGCCTTGAGTGTGGTTGTCGGCATGAGACTGTGGGGCGTTAACACTGTTATTAGTGTGTGCTAATTTGGCAGAGGAGAGTAAGTTCAAGATATCAGCAATGAAAGTCACTCCTGTAAGGTGATCTGTAGATGAGGTAGAAAGTGATGCATTCCTTGTGAGATAAAGGGAACCAGCCGGTGAGTGATTCAAACAAGCTTGTTCCAGCAGGGGATGATGAAGCATGGGCAATCGCTCATATGGATGACTGCCCCCTCTGCCTGCTGCCCTTCCTGACCAGTTGGCATGTTGTATGCAGTAGTCTGGGGATAGGAGGGTGTCAAAATAATGGGGACAGAATGGGCTAAACTAGGTTTCACTGATGAAGAAGGGATCAAGGTTGTTGTAAAAGTTGATGTCAGTGATTCCTGCGGCGTTAGGAACTGCTAAGCAAGCATTGGTTAGCATAAGGGAGGTTTGGGGGGAGTGGGAGAGAGAGAGAGAGAGAGAGAGAGAGAGAGAGAGAGAGAGAGAGAGGATAAGCTGTGGAAGGAGGAGACACATGGTGATATATTTTGGCAAGTGGTAGCAGTAGCGACTACTTTGTAGGTGAAATGCATGACAGTGGGTCTGGCCCATGGCCATATCAGGTACGAACGGACACAAACAGGTGATGTCATTGTCTTTGTCCGTCCTTTGCTGAGGACACAGGTGATGAGGATGTCTAAGGAGAACTGGTGAAGTAGTGTAGCAGCTGAGTGGCAGGGCTTGGCCACATGACCAGCAGCCTCCTCGGGTCTGCCTGCCTGGAGCTGGCCTGGAGTTCTTAAGTAGCTGCCTGGAATGTGCAAAACCTGATGGTGGGTAGAGCAACTGAGTGGCAGGGCCTGGTCGTATGACCAGCAGCCTCTTCAATACTCTCTGCCAGGAGCAGGCCTGGAATCCGTATGTAGCTGCCTGGAACATGTAAAAAGCTGGTGGTGGCTGGAGCAAATGAGTGGTAGGGCCTGGTCACGTGACCAGCAGCCTTCTCAATGCAAAGTTCCTCTTATTGTAACAAGATTATCATAGGTCATAGCTACACCCTATCCCCTCCAGCTATGTAAAACTGATCAAGTGTTTATACTATTATACTAGATGAGAACTGCATGTGCAAACACTCTGCTGTAACGATAACCCTAGATATGATCTTAGCATTCATGGCAGATGAAGAACACAATAAAAAAACAAGCCTTTCACTCTTACCCCTCTCCTATGAGCACTCAAACACAGGAGGCCTTATATAAATCTACCAGGAGATAAAATCAACACAAATAAATTTCAAACATTATAAAAATCATGCATGCTTCATTTAGACAACCGTCCCACTAACCAGCCAATTAGTCCCAGTTCCAAACACTAGGATCAACAAAGCAGTGGATATGGATACACGCACCTGAAATGTTATCCCCAACAGTCAACACAAACAAGAGCAATCCCCTTAGTCCAACATGGTTAAGTGCAACCAGTGTCCCACAATCCCCTTTTTGCTCACCAACCTGTGCATGAGTTAACAAGCCCCCCACCCCTCACCATCAAATTACTGGCATATGTGTTACAAGCTACGCACAACCCTCTACCCCAGACAGGGATGTGCAATTAAATAATTTCATACATATTCAGCGCCTACAAACTGGCATCACCATCACGACAGCTGAGACCTCCTCCCTTATCTTCACAACTGCAGATCTGCTTCTGACCATGATGCTGAAGTGGCAGATACAAGGGAGTAATAGCTGGATCTCCACTTTCTGAAAGAAAACCTGTGTTCTCCGACTCTGTAAACCATTGTGGACACTATCCTGCTTCAGAAGTTCTCTATCAACAATCTTGATTGATAGAGGCAACATGGGAGGGGTGGCTGTAGGGACGTTCAGTGACAATGTCCTCTGCAGACACATGAGGTTGCTACCCATTTCTTGTTTTGTAATACCGGCTTAACATTTCTCCGTGCAAGCCAAATAATCAATGCCATTTAATTCCCCCCTAAGTACAGGGAACATGTTGGGGGCAATGTACCATTTGGTGAAGTCTAATGAAAATATCTTCCTGGGTTACCACAAACCCATTGGGGAGTGATGCTGCCACATAAGTGTCTACTTTTACTTCTTTTCTAAGCAAAAAGGACATCACTCAACAACACTATTTTATTATTTATTTATTTATGGTATATATTAAGCACAAACCTAGCTTTGTGAAGCAACGACACACTATGAATTATTAATTGTTTAATTTTGGGTACTTATTGAGGGTTCTGGTAATGTGCTGACTTCCAGAGATGGTGCCTTTTCTTTATCTGCCATATCAGAGGGAGTGCGCATAATGGCAACTTTGTATATGAGATGATGCAGCTCACTTTAAAGGTAGTGCTTGCTTGTAGGGGGACCTAGTGCAGTTCGGAAAGTGTGGGCATTATCTGGTCATATTTTTGAGACCTATGCAGGAGGCGGGTAGCGATGTAGAGGACACCCTTGAGAAGTGCTAGGGAAATTTCGGGTAGGCCAGTGCTCTCATATTTCCAGGGAGCAATACTTGATAGTCTATCTCAAAATAGCCATACCCAACCTACTACAGGTAAATGACTAGTGTGACCAATCTGACCATTTCTTAGCCCCCTATATAATCAAAAGCGTTAACAGAAGGCTTAACGACCAATACAAAATATCAGTGAGAGAAAAGAATATATTTCCATATCCAAAATGAAAAGACAGCAGAAACTTGTCAATCACCCATAAAAACAAGTAATTAACTCCACAACCACCTAGGGTCAAAACATCAGGTCAGGCTCTTTTCAAAAACAGTCCACATTCACCATAACCAACAATAAGCAAACTCCATCTGTGCATTTGCTCCCTCCCAGTGGACACAATGAGAGAAGAAAATCCCTTCACACTTCAGAAAGTTGGTACTATGATACCATACAATGGTACCACATCAAGGTGGTAAGGCAAATCTCCTGCTTCTTTTGCCCGAGAATGTTCCCCCACTCAACTGACAAATGCCTCAAATGTAAAGACATTTTTCCAGAAACAAATTTACTAAAGTTGCCACAAGATCGCTGCCACCCTCAACAATCATGTTGTCAACTCATTTGCACATAAACATATTTGGCTTATTGAGAAGAGTTTGCCCCATTTTCTTCAAATATTTCCAAAATACAATTGTCTCTCAAAACGTCAAGCTTTGCAGGCAACTCAAAATGTGCCTTCCTGATAAAGAAATTGTTTAAGCGCTTTGGAACTGGATGGCTCCACCTTCTCACACATGCTCACAGCTGAACTCCCAAACTGGGGCATATTACTTCTCTTCTGAAAAAGAAAATACCCTTCTTCTGATCCAACTGATCTAAACAACTACTGATCCATCATCAGGCTTTCATTTCTTGCTCTAACAAATTACTACTGTGTGGGGACACGAATAACAGTACAAGTTATAAATGTTCAATACATTTTCAGAAAGTTGTTAGGAACCTGAGGGCGTCCTCACTCCTTTTCCACCACATCCTCCTCTTAGGTGGCCAGGGAAAGGCCATCACTTTAGGATCCTGACCCTGCGGGTGGGTGGTATGCGAGCGAGGTTCAACCGGGTGGAGGGAACTTGGGGAATGAGGAGCGGACGTCCTTATGTGAGATATGGCATCCCCCATTCCCATTTCAGAATGAACCTTCTATCCCCCAAGCCTTTGTAGGCTACTGTCAGCCCTTTCCATTTAATTCCCTCCAAAATGTCCCCCAAAAACACCACCTCAACATTAGGACGAGGAAGAGACCAACTAGGAGGAAACAGCACAGAGTTATGCACACTTCCTTTAATTCAGATATCCGCAAACGCCACTCTGTTATTGAGACGAAGAAGAGGGTTATTTATGGAGCTGTACTGATGGAACAGCCAGGCATGTCCAACGAAGGAGTTTCACTATCATCAGGCAATTGAACTTAATGACCCCCACCTATGGTCACTTAACAATCCCAATGGGTATAAGAAGCCTGGCTGCACAGCACAAGGGGAACACAGAAGCGGGCTGCAGAGGTGGTTTGGTGAGAAGCTGGCTGGAGAAAGAGGAGCGGGAGACACAGGAGCTGGGAGCTGTGTCGAGCAGGCAAGAGTGATGCTGTGGCAAAGGATGGCCACGAGAGGTTTGAAAGTCCTGCAAACCATCGTTGCCGAGGGCACGCAGCTGGCGCCGCAGCACTCCAGTCACTCCTACTCAAAACTCATACCAGGACGCCCCAGGAGCTTGAAACACGCACACTTCAATATCGAACACACTGAAAGTTGTTATAAGCACTTTTGAATGTAGAAACAAATGCTTTTGAAAATAAAATGAATTGAAAGACAGAATAAGCACTTTTGAATGCTGACAGAGCAAAAACAAGTTAGGAGTACTTGTGACTGCAATGAAAGCAAGGTGGTGCCGGTAGCAGATACCACAGAACGAATTGTTTAAGACACAAGTATTGGCAAAAGTCAAGAGAATACCAAGAAGGGTATGAGAGAAGAAAGCAAGTATTGGGCAAAGCTAACATTGTTCATGGAACTGCAGGTTAAGGGAAAACCTGTACTGGCAAGAGCCAGAAGAATACAAAAGGAGTAACATAGTGCATGGTGGCCCACCAAGCCATGGAAGAGTGTTAGAAGAGCGTGACACTGATGAAAGAAACAAATTGCATTGTCAAAAGAAAGCAGTGGACAATTGTTGATCAAAAGCAGATAAGAAGGGGTATTGGTTGCGTGACCTCTAATGGGTGAATTGTGTAGTCCGACAACTGCACCTAGACCAAGTGTCCCTTTATGGAAAAAGCCAATGAAAGCATCCATAAAGCAGCTTGTGTTTTACAACAGCCGTTTATGTGATTTTGAAGTCAAGAGACAGACTTAACTTTGTTAACTAGTGAAAAGTAATGACAAGAGAGCTGGGAAGTGTCTCAAGGAATTATTGTTTTGAAAAGCTGGCAACTCTTAGGGAAAGGAACCCTGATACCTTGTGAACTATTTTGAACTTGGGGAAGGGGAAGCTGATTGCAATCCAAGAGCTGGAAGAAACACAGAACTTTATCCTGAACACTACTTCATTTGATGCTGACATCCCTACACGTTGTATACAGTTAGTTGTGAAGGGCAAGCATAGGATTTGGACAGAGCCCGTTGTACGATTTGGACTATCCTTAGTTTTATTAAGGTATGGAAAACCCACCTTAGCATAGGGAAAGTTAGGCCTTACTCCATTCTGCACTTTAAGTAAAATAAAACTTTTGGGAACAAATTTGAATCCGTTTTCTGCGTCTACTTCATAATGCCTTCTCAAAGGGCTGTTGATGAAGGTCTCCGAAAATGCAGTATGCAACCATGACAAAGTGAAAGTATGGCCCCCTCATTCCCTTACATCTCTCAGCATCAATTGATACACTGCATCATCTGACCCTACTTTACACCATGAAAGCAAGCCTATGCATTAACAGAAAATGATAAAATGGTTCTACTCATTCCTCCAGGACCCCACTGTACTACTGAAAATTAAAGACTACAGTCACTACTCCTTCGGCGGGTACCACAAGGTTCAATTCTCTGTGCCCTGTTGTTCAACAGGAACATAACACCACTTGGCAACCTGATAGACGAGACAAGCCTAATAATCCACTAGGACACTGATGATGCACATGTTTACCTTTAGATCGAAGCATAACAATGTGCTTAATCTTCTAACACCCTATCACAAACTGGATGGCGGGCCTCTAGGATTTTGGAATCGCATCATATGCGATTTTGGAATCGTATACAAATGCTATATTGATGTGCATCGTCTAGATAGGGTGTTCCACTTTGACATTCACATCAAGAACATGGTCAAAGAGCCTCAGTTTCAACTGTGACACCTGAAAAACATAAAATTGCACACCTGTCAGGGGTCCAAGATCTCTTTAGTTACCTATGGAAATTATATCCTGAAATCCCTCTAGCAAAGATAAAAATGGTGCAACATGCATAAAAAAGTGACCATGTCACTTGGATACTCACAATGTTTCACTGACCCCCTAATATGGCCTCAATGCATAACCCTCATGTCAATTTATTAGACTCAGAAAACCAAAGTTACTCACCGTAGTGACTAAAGTACTCCTAGTCCATAGTCCCCTTTCCTCCATACTGGTGGGACACTCAGTCCTTCGGGACAGGACCATAGCACTTTTTGAAGCATCACAAATATTGTACTTTTATTTTTACGTGGTGCCAGCGCATGTGGCATTAGCCCCGCCTTCCTGAGGCCCCTCCAGCACATCGCCCTGCAGTCCTTTTTAATCAGCAAGGTCGGAAGACATATTAGCAATAAGAGGGAACTTTTTAGAGGGGGTATGAAGGAAATGGACTATGGACTATGAGTACTCTAGTCACTTTACTACTACGTCCCGTCCCCTTTCCTCCATACTTACGGGACATTCACAAGCACTGAACTAAAACTGGGTGGATGGAAAAACTCCCTTACTGAAAAAGGTCCTTCAGCACAGCCTGACAAAACTGAGCATCTGCTCCTGAACTAAGGTTGAGGCAATAACGTTTGCAAAAATCCGAGGGAGAGGACCACGTGGCCGACCTAGTAACTCTTTCACAAGGAACATACTTTTGAAAAGCTACGGCCACAGCTTTGCCTCGCACTAGGTGCGCATGTATGCTTTTGGGGTTTTGAAGACCCTCAACTGAGTTAGCCTCTGAAATGCAGGGCGTTATCCAGCGGGAAAGGGAGGCCTTTGATGCCTGCACTCCTTTTGGATTCCCAAATGCAACAGATAAGAGGTTGTGAAGTCTTTCACACTGTATAAATAAACCTTAGAAGCCCACCTAACATCCAAGTTGTGACGGACCCACACAGCGGCGGATGCTGGGTTCGGAAAAAAGGCTGGTAAGGAGATACACTGATTAAGGTGATATTCAGTCACAATTTTAGATAGAAAAGAGGGGTGAGTGCGAAGCATCACATTGTCTTCATAGAATGCTAGAAAAGGCTCTTCAATGGAAAGAGCCTGAACCTCCCCTATCCTTCTGGCTGACGTAAATGGCAACCAGAAAATCCACCTTTCAGGTGAGGGGTTTCAATTCACAGTTGCCATGGGCTCAAAAGGTTAGTGACACAGCACGTTGAGGCCCATTTAGGATGAGGTGGCTTGATGGGTGGGAAAAGATGAAGACCAGCAAAACGTCACCGGATTCGTGACTGAGACTGAACAAGCGTCTATGTTAAGGTAAGCACCAATCACAGACAAGTTTGTTCGACATAAGAGGATATGAATGTTCGTAGACGCAAGATCCAAAAGAAAGGAAAGAACACTGTACGCCTGACAAGGATCAAGCTGCCTTTCTAAGCACCAGTGACAAAACTGAGACACTTGCTCCTGTACTAAGCTCGCGTGGAAGGCTTGCGCGCAGACTGGCTGATGTGCATGTTGTCCACCGAGAGAATGAACTGAGCTAGAGACCTGAACTCAGGAACCAAGCTGCCAAGCTGAAGGAATGTCCGAACGGATGCCACACCCATTGTCTGTTCTGGTGCAGAAGACCGGGAATCTCCGGCAAGCTGATCAGAGGATATACTGATACATGTTGAAGCTCAGAGAACCGGAACCTGGCTGGCCACCAAGATGATGTGAAAATTAGAGTGCAGCTGTGCAATCTCCTCAACTTCAACAGCGCCTGATGAATCAGGATCAGAAGAGGGAAGGCAAATGCAAAATTCCTGTCACATGAAATCTCCAGCGCATCCCTCATTGATCCCAGGCCATTCCTGGAAGCATACCGTGGAACTTTCTTGTTGGAGGGTGTCCACAAGTCCACAGTCGGAGTCCCCCACTGTGAGAAGTTCTGGGACAGAACCTGCTAATTCAATTCCCACTCGTATTTCGCTACCGACCAGCGGTTCAGAGAGTCTGCCTGTATATTCTCCAGACCCGGGATATGTACAGTCTGCAGCCAGATACCGTTCTGCACTGCCCATTCCCAAATCTGAATGGGCAAGTCCACAACCAGCTCAGGTCGGGTGCCCCCCTGGTTGTTCACATAGAACATTGCCACAAAGTTGTCCGTCTGAATCCGAACCACCCTCTGGAGACGGAGGGCAGGAAAGCCTTCAGAGCCAAAAAAATTGCCAAAAGCATGAGGAAATTGATATGGCAATCTCGGTCCAGAGGAGACCATAGATCAAATTATCCGGATGGTTCAACGGTTGCCCCCCCACCTGAGTAGGGATGAATCAGTTGTTAATGTGACCTGTAGTGACAGGTCCCAAAAGGGAGTCCCCACTGACAGATTGGAGAAGTCCAACCACCAGTGGGGATGGGGAATCATGTCTGGAGTCACTGGAATTAAAAGGGAGTCTGGATCTGTTGCTTAGGACCAGTATCATTTGAGTGTTAATTGAGTATGTCTTATTTTCAACCTCGCCAGAGGGAAGGCTAAAACACATGAGACCATCAGTCCTGGAAGCCTCTGAAACCACCACGCTGACCTGTGGGTGGAAATGAGGAACAGAGCATATCTGTGTTAAGTCCATCATCCTGTCGCGGGTCAGAAAGCCCCTGGCACTGACCGTGTTCCATCAAAAACCAAAGAAAATCAGGTCCTGTGCCACCGACATTGATAATTTTCTCCAGTTCACCGACAATCCCAGCTGGAAAAGCAGGTGGAGAATCAACTTCAAGTGAGCCACTGATGTGGAGTCTGAGGAATGCTGCTATTACAGCCATCATCTTTATAAAGACTTGCAGTGCTGAGTTCAACCCGAAGGGGAGGACTTAGCATTGAAAATGCTCAGCCCCTACCGAAAATCAAAGGAATTTGTGGTGTTGAGGCCAAATCGGAATACGCAGGTACGCATCTTGAAGATCCACCACACAGAGCCAATCGTCCTTCAAGAGGGAGGAGAGGAACGGATTTGCATGGGCGTGATCATCTTGAATCTTTCTTCTGGAATGTACATATTGAAATCGGGCAGGTCTAAGATAGTACTCAGGCCAGTCTGGTTGGGTTTTGGCATTGTATAAATGCAGGAATAAAACCAAGCACCCTAAACCCGCCAGAAGAACACGTTCTACCATGTTTGAATCCAGAAGCTTCTGAACTTTGGCACAGAGAGAGGGGGACCCCGTCTGATGCAAAGGTGGACGGGATGGAGGGATCACCGGAAGGGGCAGACGGAATCCCGAACGGGTGACTGACAAAACCCAGCGGTCTGTCGTTATGGTCCTCCAAGCCTCCAGGCGAAAGGAGATACGCCCACCCCAACCCCACCCGAGTTTCATGGGATCATTGGAAACCATAATTTGGCAGATTTATCAGAGGAGGTGGTACTGAACCCAGCGGAAGAGGCAGAGAAGTGGGAGAAAAACCTACCACTCTGCCTTTGCTGCTTGCACAGAGGGCTGCTAGGTGAACTGTCTGGCTGACTCGTCTTAGGGTCCTGAAACACCCGGGACCCGGAGAAGGATCTTGAGTGGATATCCGACTTCTGGCAAAAAGATGATCTGGCGTTTGAAGGCTTCGCAAGGACCAATAAAGATTTGGCCGTTAAAGTAGTAGCCTTAGTCTCATCATAAGTGAACTGTGGAAGGGCTCCTTGCCCTCAAAGGGAAGGTCCAGGACCTTCTTCTGAACCTCCTTTGAAAACCTGACCACACGAAGCTGGCGGGTGATATAAACCCTGATCATGAGGCCGCCCCCAGTGGTATCTATGGGATGTGCTGCCACCTCTAGTAAATCCTGGCCCAAGACTCTTGCGTCAGACAAGCTGGTCCTGAAACCGCCAAGATAATCCTGAGAAATTAATTGTTCTAACTCTGACAACTCTCTCCATAACTCTAGGTTACCAGCCGCCAGGGCTGCCTCTGTATTTGCTCGATGCAGCTGAAGACTTGCATTCACAAAAACATTCTTCCCTACCCCTTCTAGAACCTTGTCCTCCTTAGACAACATTTGTGATGCATTGGAGGAAGAAGAGGAAGATTTACACGGGAGTCGCTGCCACAACAACAGTGGAAGAAGGAAGCAGACACGCAGCCAAAATAATGTCTTTGAAAGCATGAAGCTTGTACCGGGCGTCAATCCTCTTATTTTTTAGATGGCCCGAATGGGGTTTCTCCCACAATTTGCGGGCCTCTGCCAGAATGTCCTTTTGCAGGAAAAGGCCTGAACGCTCTTGTGACTTCAGCATATGGGCCCCCAATAAAATCCTCTCCTGCAGTGCCGGGGGATCAGGAGTTGGGATGTCCAAAAAAGCCATTGAGTCCAGCTCCCTATCATGAAATGCCCACATAGAAGAGGGCAGTTCCTCTCCGTCCTCATAAGCACCTGCTCCGTCCCCTTTGACGGGCACATCAGAAGATGCTGAGGAGAATGAAAGCTAAGGATCTTTTGGCTCCAGAAGCCACTCAACTGGAGGGGGTGGTGGAGGAGGAGGCACTTCCACTGGTTTCAGAGGCTCCGGAGGTTTAGGGATAATTTCTTTGAAGAGGTCCCTAAAATATGCCTTCATGTGATCAGAATGTATCAGGTTTCGGAAGCAATTGAAGAACGTGTCTTCTGAAGACGGCTTGTGCTGTGCCGTAGGAATTGGGTGGTCCAGAGGACTGTATCTCCACAAGTCAACCAAAATTGGCTGCCACAACGGGCCCCCCCCCCATCCACGGATCCACATAGTGCAGCGGGGCTGATGTAGGTGGAAGTGTTATTTATTTATTTTTACATTTGTAAAGCATGCTAATCCCGGAGGCATCAAGGCGCCGTTGCATACCAGTTACACTCACATGCATCGTATAGGACACAACCTCTTCAATATCACCTCTCTGTTGGCTGTTGTGGTGAAGTAGATTTACAATTATGTGAACAGCCAGGTTTTCAGACTTTTTCTGAATGCCCAGTATGATTGCTCAGCTCGAATGTCGGGTGGGAGCAAGTTCAATTTTCTAGCTGCAAAGGTGGGAAAGCTCGCCCCACCACCATTTGTTTGTTTACATTTTGGTTGCAGCAGTCTGTTGGTGTAGTCCGCTCTTGTGGGTCTGAGTGGGCTGTGGTGATTTTCTATGATAGGTAGGAGGGAGCTGTGTTGGAGAGGCATCTATGTGTGATGGACAGGGACTTGAAGATGATGCGCTCACAAATAGGTAGCCAATGGGCCGCCTTTCTTGCAGCTGTGATGTGCTCGCGTTTGGCAATGTTAAAAGCAGCTCTGATGGCGATATTCTGTATCACCTGAATCTTCTGGATGTTGTGGAGAAAGGTGACAGTGTCTAGATTCAATAGTGGCTCGAGCAATTGTCAGGCAGATGTCCTGCAAGAGGAAGGGTCTGGATGCATTGATCAATTTGGACGAATATGCGGCAGAGGAAGCAATGGCGTTCACATGTCGCATGGATGAAAGTGCAGCATCCAGATACACTCCAAGCGTCTTTACCGAGGGGGAGACCGAGAATGTGTTGCCTTCGATCTGGAAGGATTCATATTGGGCATCAAGATTCTTAATCACTGCAGGGGGGCACACCAAGAGAATCTCTGTTTTTTCATCGTTTAGGCAGAGACAGTGATTAGCCATCCATTCTTGCTTGTGGTGTAAACTTTGTTTAGTGAGCATGTGCCATGATGTGATATGATATGATAGGTTATTTATAATGTACTTCATACCCAGAGGTTTCTAAGTGCAGACCCATGGATCAAACCTGTGGTGCTACATGTCGTCTTGCTTCCAAGGCGAATACGTTGCCCCTGAGCTATCCTCCCAAGTCAAGTAGATACTGGAGAAGGGGAGGAGGATTTGGGTGTCATCGGCATAGTTGGTGTACGATATGCCGATGGAGTCCAACAATTCAAATAAGGGCCTGGTAAAGATATTGTAGAGGGTGGGTGAAACACACAAGTCTAGCAGCAGTCCTCAGGGAATGGGGGATGTGGGATCATCTGCTTTTTCTGCACAGACTCACATGGATCTGCCCTCTTCCTCATGGGCTCAATGCCTTAAGAACTCAGTTTACTAGGACTTCTTTTAATGTTCTTTCCATCCTTCAGCATAGCACAGTTGTACACCTGTACTGTCTATACTCTGTTGGCTTTAGATACTGCTTGCTCCAATTTTCCCCATATTGACGCTTCATATACAGAGACTTGTTCAAGTTATATCTTCTAACTTCTTCACCAATGTTCATTTCTTTATGGCAACACTTGTTCCAACTTTCCCCATATTGGCATCTCAGATATGGAGACTTGTACCAATTCCTGCTTTTAAAATTGTTCATTAAGATTCATCTGCTTGTAAGAACCTTTGCTCCAAGTTTCCCCATCTTGATGTTTCATGCATAAGCATTTGTGCAAATACTGTCTTTCTGCTTTATTTGGTCGGTATTCAAAATGAACTTTCGGGGGCGCTGTCGAGCAGCAAAGAAGAATGGCAGCTTGAACGTGAGCTCTGGCTCTGACAGATTTCTTGATACGCATAAATCCTGCTTAATGCCTGAGTTTTACATTTCCCATGAAGGCAACTGCGGCTGGTAACCTGAAGGAACAGCGGTCCCAATCTGGTGGCTCCTTGCAGCTGGGACACCGTGATCCGACTGGCTGGAGGAGCACGTGGTGTGGAGCTGGAATGGGTACCGGCTGGTGTCTCTGGTGAAAGCAGTGGGTCGCTAAATATACCCTGGGGATCAGGCTGCCTACGGGAGGGGCTACCTGGTGCATGGTCGTGCATTGAACTCCAGCACATTACAGGTTGAATAAGACCAGAGCGAGCCGTTGGCGGGCAGTGCCGGCACAGCTGTCCCTCATTCTGGGACATGCAAACAACAGCTGGCTCCCGACTGCGGGCCGTGAGGGACAGGCATGGAAGATCTGATGCGAGGGAATGGTGTATGCCCCCGCTTGATGTGGAGTGCCCCGGAGCAGCACCTCAACACCTCAAGCTGTCCCTTCATTGCGATCATACGTGGACGGGGTCGGTGTAGCCTGCTGATTTACTAGCTGGCCTGCTCTCGATTGTGGTCTGGCCCTGAGGTAAGGCTCCTTGAGGAAGGACAGACTATATTCGAGCGAGCGGATTTGGGGCTAGCTGCTGCATTGCAGTGGGCTGCCGCATTGCACCCTAGGGTGTGGGTGACCAGCGGACCTTGGAATTGGCCAGCTGGTGCTGTTGCTGCCCACGCCCCTCCCTGTGGCAGACACTAGCTGATATCTATGGTATGAATGGGACTTGATGACCCCACTTGTGATGTAGCTGAAGAGTGAAGCGAACAACATCACCGTGGTCAGGACCTGGAGAACTTTGCCTGGTTGGAGCACTGACATGGTGTGGAACGGTGCCTGTCACACTACATCTCCCTGAAAACACTATTTGCTTCTGCCATTTTGTAGCGCAAAACAAGTCCTGTTACTATTATATTGTTAGGTCTGTGTGGACAAATATTGTGGAATAGGCCGCCGTTGGGAAGACAAGACAACTGGCAAAAACCCTGCTGGTGGTTAAAATGCGACGGTTAGCGGAGCAACATGACTAAAGGAGCTGCTAAACAACATAGCCCAATGGACTTGTAAACCAGCAACCAGGTGTCAACTACTGGTCCAGCGATCCTGGATCAAGGGGGAGGCTCAAATGTCTCAACTGGTGAACCTCGGGATGACCAACTGTTGATGGCCATGCAAAGTCGTTTCACGGCCGTTAATGTCAAATTGGATGATATCATGGCAACCATTGGGTCTCCAAAATCCAAACTCGAAAAGGAAAGCGGCCGCATTAATGAAGCCTAGGCCAGGATAGGCGAAGTGGAAGACAAGGTGGGCCAACATGATCGTGATATTGAAACATTGAAGACTGAACTCGCCAAGACCCGAGGGAAATGTGATGATCTCAAATCACGATCAAGGCAAAGTAATGTGCGCATAGTTGGAGTGCCCGAATCAGCATGCAATGGGCCTATGGAACCATTTGATGAGGGTCTCCTAAAAGCTTTGTTTGGCACAGATCAGTTCTCCGCACACTTTCTAGTTGAACGTGCACACTGTACTTAATTATAGGGATGGAGACCTCGTTCTGAAATTGTCTAGAGAACAAGGGGTGCTCCGATATGAAGCTAATAACATTCATATTTACTCTGATTTTGCAGCTGGGGTCCAGTGAAGAGGCTACCGAGGGCTAGACATGTTCTGTGTGCCCTAATGTTTCCTGTGAAATTGCGTCTCCAGTATGTTGGTAGGGCACACTTTTTGGAAAATCCTGCTTATGCTATAGCTTGTGTGGAGGGTTCAATCCCGCTCTCAATGCCAGAGCGTGGGAAAGATCAAAACCAGGCCCAAGGGAAGACGCCAAATAAAACGGCATGAAGGATTAATTAGGAATCTTTACTTTGGTTTTGCCGAACACTGAAATATGCAGGTGGGAGAAACTGTACAAAAGTAGTCCGGGTGTGTGACCACCTGGCTGGCCTACGGAAGCTATGACTGCTCGCAGCGCACCCCAGGAAATGTCTATGGTTATATGCAGACTACATCACCAAGTTGGGGTGGATGGTGAGGGTGGGGGGCTGGAGAGGGAAGTTTATAGGACAAGTTGGGGTATTAGAGTGGTATTCTTGGATGGGCAGGTTGGGGCGGGGATTGCGGGGGATTTAAAGAGGTTCAAAAGCAGACACCGCTACGTCCGATGTTGACCGTGGGTTGTACTACATGACAATTGGTTTTCAGAGTTGCATGCATGGTCATTGTTCTAGCTTACAACTAAATGCCAGGTGACGTAGTACGAATGATATTGTGGAATGTTCAGGGCCTGAAAAATCCTATTAAGGCTAGGGAGATTATAGCATACCTCGACTGCCACTCCCCCAAAAGAGTAATGTTACAAGAAACACAAGCGTTAGGGCCACTACATGACAGGTTTGCACCCAAATGGGGGAGTCAGAGATATTATACTACCTAATCATCTCAAGCTAGGGGAGTGCTTATTATGGTGCATCGATTGCTGCAGTTTCAAGCAGAGGAGATACAGGTGGACACTGAAGGCTGATATGTTATAGTTAGAGGGGATATGTCAGGTGAAAAAGTCATATTGGTCAACACCTAAGGCCCAAATATCGACGACCCAGGATTCTATACCCAAGTGTCTGATATACTTGTGAAGATGGCAGACATTTTAACACAATATTAGATAGCCTTAGCGACCGGTCAAGTACCACACAGCGAGGAATGACTGCTGCAGCTAAAACGATCAGGCAGGTAATGGAACAATTGGGGCTGATTGATGTGTGGAGGGACGAACACTCGAGTCCAGCCTAATATACATATTACTCTACAGTCCACAATGCTATGTCACGGATTGATTTCTGGCTACTCTCGGCAATATGGGCACCACGACTGCGGGGGAGCAGAATTTTGCCCAGCACCTTGTCGGATCACTCGCCAGTGGTGCTGTTGCTGGAACTTGGTGACTCACCGCGCTCCCAACCCATGTGGACGATGCCACGGTCCGTGTTAATGGACGGTGCTCTGGTGGAGGAACTTCGTCAGAAAATTGTGGGGGGTTTTTAGACGAATGAGGGCTCAGTTCCAAGGTATGCCACGATATGGGAAACCTTTAAGGTCTGGTGGCGTGGCACGATGATTTCGGTCACGAGTGTGGTACTGAAGACTAATAGGCGGGAGCTAGTGGAGATGGAATGGGAAGTGCGCAGGCTAGTGAATTAACGGCACAACTGCCAATAAGGCGCTCTTAGGAGTAATGAAGGGTTACATGCAAAAGTTTAGTGAATTAGCAGATCGAGAGATACATTATATGGCTACACCTGCCCAGGCGGGTCGATGCAGAGAGGAAGAGCGACCTGGACGTCTCCTAGTGGTTAGGGGCAAAAGTGAGGTTATGCCTATCACAGGAATTGAGGGGACAGCGGTGAGGTTCCCGACATCCACTGAGGAGATTAATGACAAGTTTCTACAATTCTAGAAGACGCTTTACGCAAGAGCAGACACATGTACGGAGGAGAAAGTAGAATTATATTTAAGTGGGATTGCACTCCCGGGTCTACCTGTGGAGGCCCGTCAGGCATTGGATAGCCCTATTAGTATTGAAGAAACAGCAGGGGCTATTGCAGCGATATCTTCTGGCAAAGCTCTTGGGCACGATGGACTGGGTATTGAATTATATAAACCATACAGCAAGACCCTGACATCGTGATTGCTTAATGTTTGGGATAAATCGCTGATGTCTGGGCAACTTCAACCCACAATCAATGAGGCAGTTATTTCTGTATTACCAAAACCAGGTAGGCCTGGAAGTCGCTTCCTACCACCCATTGTCATTAATTAATACTGATGCTAAGATGTTTGCCAAAGTATTGGCAAACAGGCTCCTTCCATACATGACACATCTTGTACACCCGGACCAGTCGGGATTCATTCCAACACAATTTACAGCCCTCTTTGGAAACATATCGCAAATTAGCCCATAGGCCCAGGCAGTAGCAGCATCTCTAGATGCTGAAAAATCTTTTGATTCCGTTTCATGGAATTATTGTTTGGTGTACTCAAACATTTTGGGATGGCGACCATTTTTGTCAGCTATGTACTATACAAGAACCCGACAGCCATGGTCCGAACTAGAGAGTGTTATCTCAACATTCGCATTTGCACGTGTAACACGACGGGGCTGCCCCTTCTTCCCATTGCCATTTGCGCTCACGATAGAGCACTACCCCAACTGATGAGGGATCGACACGCACATAGGGAAATATACATGGTGGGGCCCCCTCAGATCATCAACCCTATACACAGATGACACTCTGTTATATCTACGAAACTCTGATGAGAACCTGGGACGAAGTGTTGAGGTTTACTTGTCATTCTCGATACAAGATTAACACCACTAAAACCAAGCTGTTCTCACTTACTGATGGTACTACTACATCAGTCGACCTTAGACGATTTAGATGAGCCCCAATCAGTTTTAAATACTTGGGAGTGAAGATGTCCCGTACACATCCAACACTGTATGAAGACAATCACGAGACATATCTCAACGCGCTGGCAGTAAATTAGAGTTATGGGCGAGATTCTTGATTTTCTAATATGGCAGATTATCCCTATGGATAATGGTGGCGGTGCCCAAACTTCTATATTATTTTAATACTATACCAATTTGGCCGTGGCGAGTGTTTTTTGTAAAACTCTGTTCTATGGCAGTACAATTTGTTTGGGGAAGCAGTGTACCCCACATGAGTTGGGAGGGGCTAGCTGAACATTATGATAGGCGGGGGGCCCTAGTGGCTCCAGACTTTGAATTATATTATCTGGTCACCCAAGTATAATACGCAGGACACTAGTATTTTCCTGATCCAGGGCCAACACATCGGGCGACGGAACGATATGGAGAGGCACCCTATTAAATTAATACAATACTTCCAAATGAGGGCCGTAGCATGCCAGAAATGTCTGCCTTTTCCCCAGGAACCAGTATCATGTGAGTGTATAGATGTAATTGCATTTAGTGACACACCAAGGGACTAGTGTCAAGGCTGTAAAAGACAGTACACGCAGCTCAAGCGCCACAGAATACGGTGGGAAGGAGACTTGAGTGTGTGCATCTATGAGTCTAAATAGCATAGATATTGCCTTCTAACAAAGGATGTCACACTTAATGCACGGCTGCGCCTAATCCAATTTAAGGTCTTAAACCGATTACACTATACACCCACCAAGACGGCACCATTTTTTCCAGGCGCAGCAAACAAATGCATGAAATGTAGATATGAGGGGTAAACACGATAGATATGTTCTGCAATTGCCCTAAGATATCACAATTTTGGCAGGAGATTGCTGAAATGTTGCATGTCATGATTGGGATTCCACCTATGCTTCTTCCTATTAAATAGTTACGGGGCGATATTGGAAAAGTTTCCACTAAAGCATGCAGATTGTTTAATATGTGCAGTATAGTTGCAAAAAAATGTATTCTACTGAAATGGAAATCTAAAGTGGCACCATTATGTGAGGAACGGCTCAGAGAGTTAACTTATGTAAATGAAAAGGAGGAAGGTTATATTGTGACTGTAACTGCGGCGAGTAGACCTAAGAACATATGCAGTCCGTTCCGGTAATACTTAAGGGATGTTCAACCTGGCAATACAAAAAGTAATAATCCATGTGCAGAATGTTGATGTGCAATGTGAACCACTGCAGTAATTACTGTCAAGAATGATGAACAGTGTGCAACCTATGTCCAGTTTGTCTAAATAACGATTTTTGTTTTTTAAAAGTGACAAAATGAACTTTCAATGTTTCCTGTGCCTGTCGGTACACCCTGTGGTTCTCACAATCACTGGGCCAACTCACCAGTGTTTTCGACCAGCAGCACATTGCTGCAGCGAAGTCATCACTTGGGAATGCCATATCCCGCTTTGCAGACCCTCTGTTAGCTTCCCCACCGGCTTCACGGTCAATCAATCAGAAGCTGCTGTTTTCCGGCACGACCGCCCTTTGGACAGCGTCGCTGCTGCTAGTAGTTCTGGAGTGGTTCTTCTCTGGTGCCTGCCACTCTTCCCTGGGTCTCTCTCCACTCCGGTAAGAAAGGATGAGAAGCGGCAGCTTGCCTCTGTCTTGTGCTGCACGGTTCGTTCTTGTGCGTCTGCCTTCACTCACAGTTCTGCTTCACCCTTCACCAACTCTGCTGCTCTGCTGACCAACTTGAAAGGAAAGCCATTTTTAAAGGTCCTGCGTATCTGATCTGTACCATAACAACTAGCTTACGTGTTGGTCTTGTGGTTTCCTTAAATCCCTACTAACTCTGTCTTCCTCTCCCTCGTCTCAGTACTTGAGGCGATGTGGCAGTTGTAGTCCATAGGATTGTTGTCAAGAACAGAAACATCAGAGTTACAAGATGTTAAATGTGAATTATGTGTATTTGAGGTGTGAATGTTATTTTGCTCTGAATGTTTTGCATGAATGGCTCTTTGGGTCCTATAAAGGGAGGGATTTATAAAATGACAATCATCCATTAAGGATTCAGGAATTATGTGGTCTTCCTCATTTTTAAGGGAAGGATACTGCATCTTTCCTGATGGAGTCACCACTTTCCCCCCACCCCCGACAGCCATCTCGTTCCGTGTGATCCTCCCTCATAATACCACCCCCAGGATCAGAATCAGGTAGCGGCTGCCTTCCCCTGGCCACATGGGAGAAGATCTTTGGCCAAGGATCAGTGATGACGCCATAGGATTCATCACACTCTGCACTGCAGTGACAGGTATATGGAAATAAATGGCTGCCTTGTATCTCCAGGAAATCAGGGAGGGAGTAACTGTATCATAATGACTGACAGGGGACTGGACCAATGACCATGAGAACGTGTGACAAGACAGGGCAGAAGATGCTGTATGTTAGAAGGTGGAAGTTGTGTAAAGACAGACGGTTTTCAGGTGAGTACTGGTGTAAACGGAGTCACTGAATGAGAGGGATCTCCCTTACAATTCATGTATATGTAATTATTGGTTTGGGTTTAATACTTTTCTACAGGCAGATACATCACCTTCAGAGCACCAGAGGCAAAAGCTCTCCCTGTTCCCCCTCCCCCTCTCCCCATCATCTGTGCCTGGTGAATTGAAGTGAATCCGGTCATTATTATTTGAATAATGTTAATTTTATTTAAATGAGAGCAATACACAAATACCCTTGCTATGTCACTGCTGCTCCTCTTAGAACAGGCCCAATCAATGCTTTTTAAAACTGCATTAACAAATACATCAAAAAGGATCAAACTTTTCTGGCTAGCCCATTTCTGGTTGCAGCTTTCATGGAGTTAAAAACCTCTTCCTATGAAAGCTTGGGAGAGGAACGTGGATTAAGTCCTATTTTCTGAGGGTAGTGGGTAATCACACATGCGATGGTAAGGGGTAATTAATCGAAATGGAGAAAGCGGTTTAACAGGTAGTGCACTTGAGCCAGGAATGGCTGGAAACTAGGGAGGAAGGAAAGTAGGACATACCGTAATTTGAAATTAAACCAAAATGCCAGATGGGAAAGTCAAAGCCAAACCAATCTTTTCATCATTTTAAATAAATATGTTCCAGGTACAGAGCTCTGGCGAACGCGCTTTATAAAAATAATCATTATCATAAGGCAGCAACTCATTGATACTGCATCTAATGGTTTACACTAACAGTTAATATATTGACTTGAAGAGAGCAAAGACTAATTGACAGCATTTCAGTGTTAAAAGAGCGTCCAAAGCAATGAACCGTTTGCTTAGAATAAATAGAATTTATGTACGTTAAAATACTAAACGGACTTACCAGCAGGAAAACGAATCCACAAGACTCACATTTAGAGAGAAGCTACAATATTTTGTTCGAAAAGTGAAATTATTTCGGGTGTCAAAGGCCTCCGTCCTTAATGTTGCAGTCTTCCTTTGTGGACTGATCATTTATTTCAGCAATTATAGTGTAAGGATACCTGCCAATAAAGAGTCGTGGGTTACACATGTAATCTTTGTATCCATTTTCCAAAGTCACCGCACACTTTCACTCTTCTCCTCTGTAGCTAACGGTTCGAAAAAGCACTGCTACGACACATCACCCTACAGCTATATTTAGCCATGCAGTAACCACATTTCTGTATGCCGTCTCACTTTTCATCACACAGCAGCTTAGGTAAACAGGCGTGAGAATCAATGCATGGCTGTCAAGTGGCTTGGGCAATTTCATTCCAGTTTATAGAATGCTCTGTGCTCTGTCGTCCTAAATAGCTAATGCAATCGCGGTAACATTTCGTAAAAGACTAAAGCACTGGTAGCTTAATTCCCATAGAACAAGACCAAGACCAAAACCGAAAATGTAACCTTGTATGAATCTTACTAGAATTCCCTGCTGTTAGATTCATGTCCTCCCATATTAATAACAATAGTAATTTGTAAAATATGGCCCGAAAAAAGCACTGGCAAAGCCAATACGGTATTTCTGTCATATGACAAGTACAGTCCCAAATGCCTCAATAACGCCATCGTATGCCTGGAATAGTCACCATGTGGTAAGGTAGAACAACACTCGTGTCGCTGCTGCCATCATATGTTGTGCGCTGACACAAATCTCTCAATAATGCGCTTTTTAAAACCTCCAAATAGATAAATACATGTTAGTCATTTGGAGAATCCTTGAATTAGTTGTGTCACCCAAGTGTCCTTTTCTGGGAAGTCTACAGTTGACGTTCTTTGCTTGGTAGCATCTTGATACAACCTATGAAAAACCGTACTTTTAAAAAATGATTTAAAATCTGAATCTATGTGATCACTGCGACCCTCGCAATTGTGACGGCCGAAAATGCCGACTTTTTAAAAATTATTATTATTTTTAAAACCCCTTTACACCACATATATATGCGGGAGGAGACGCCAGCAACCGCCCCCCCCCCCCATATTAATATTATATCCTATACCCCCCACGTATATATGTGGTGTAAGGGGGGTCTAAACAAAAAAAAGTCGGCATTTTCAGCCGTCTTAATTGTAAAGCCGACATTTTTGGCCATTACCTAAAATCTGTTTTTTTTTTTTTTTTACAAATCTGCATATCCCCAGTAAGCCAGAAGATGAAACTTGAGCTCCTCGTCCATCGTTCTGCCAAATGATTTGCTTATGTGAGAGAGAGTGTGTGTGTGAGTGTGAGAGTGTTTGTTTGAGAGTGAGTGCGAGTGCGAGAGAGAGAGAGTGTGTGTTTCACGTTCTCATTATATATGAAGAGGAAGGAGTGAAAAGGTAACCGTGAAAGCACGGGGAAAAATGGGCGAGGAGGGCGGGAAAGAACCTAGCTAGAATGGTGCCGTGATGACGCAGTGGACAGAAAGAGACATGGTCATTGAAACATTATTCATACCAATTCAGCAGATACGCACAAACCCATATGTCCTCACTAGATCGAGGAGAAATCAAATGGTCACGTGCAGGGGCCTGCAACATTTTATTCACCAGAGGGTTTGGAGTACAACAGTAAAGCCCATTAACTATAGACAGTAAGTAAACATACAGACAGCAGAGGATAGTTACAAGAGGCAAGATAAGGCAAGTGGTTTCATATCAGTGGCGAGGTGTTCATGCTAGTATAAATAAAAGTAGGAAAACATTATTTTTTTAAGTTAAGGTTACTCCCTGTAAAACGTTAATGCTAAAAAACGATGGGACGGCCAGAGTTAGGTCTAACCGGATTATTAAACACTAAACATAAAATAACGTATTTATTTATATTTGTATGGTGCACTTGCAGCCCAAAGGCATTGAGGCGCTGTTACATGAAATTGTACGTAGGCTTGATTCAATGATTACATATGACACAGGTGGTCTCTTGATTCCAAAAACATTGGTGAAAAAACAAAGCTGACAAGGAGTTACATAGATGGCATACATTTAGGCAACATTATACTCTTGTATGAAGGCATTCTGAGACGCGGCTAGCACCCAGCCACTGTACGTCTAGATGTAGAGAGTACAGAGTCCACCATTAAACAAAAAGCTTAGTTTTGATAGGACTATTGTTTACATTGTAAGATGTTTTAGAAATGGTCTGTATTCCTGTTATGTATCCTGCTATCTTGATGGTGTATGTTGTAAAGATGTACACATGTGCCGATCTTACATTTTAACTTATTTTTGAGAGTCAGTTAAGGTTCTGACAATGTTGATTTTATTTTCAGTTTAGTGTTTAATACTAGGTAAAGCTTTAACATTATCACTCCCCATATTTGTAGACTTTACATTTTAATTGATAGTAACCTTTGCATTTTTATGAATTTTATTTCCCAACGATTTCTTTATTTGTTAAAGTGTTGTATAATTTGTATGCAAGATATAGTGACAGATTGTATTGGGTGCAGAAGATCCTATGCTGTATGCTGTGCTACATTTCACACTAAATTTTAAGTTTGCTTGCCCCTCTGTCCCTACTGTGCATGAACGGTGGCCCAACATGTTGGGTGTGATGGATCATCTTGTGTATTTCCCGAAATATTGCACTTTTTCCATTTTGTTTTCTCCCTCTGCGCTGGGACGCATGAACGGCAACCATGATGGGGCTCATGTTTGTGTTCCCGTAATTTGACTGCCGGGGACCAATTACATTTACACTGTAACATAAGCGTGACCCCGCCGTCAAATTTGGGTAATTTGCACGTCGGGGTGCACATGTAAAGGGCAAAAGGCGACGTACAAGCGTGTTCCCATTTGCACTCCGCAGTGCAATGAGAGTAAATACTGCCTGGCATAGCGTGCACTTTTGATTGTGAGCGCAGCTTGCCATTAAAATGAAATACTCTCCGACATGCTGGCATGTCCGAGAGCATTTCATTTTTATTTGTGAACACTGCTTACCATGCATGCATGGTAAACTGTATTCACAGTGAAAAATAAATGCTGTCTGACATCCGAAACAACCAAGAGACAGCCAGAATATAAAACACAAACACGCAAGAGAAGCTGCAGGAGCAATTTAAAACCCTAAAGGCATAATGCACCTACTTAAACACAAAAGAGACTATAACCGACTAACAAGCCTCCAAGGGTTCCCCTCACCGAAAGAATAACCAGAGGACATTCTTGGCTCATATAACCCTGCTATTTGGAATCCGGCGCCCAATTCAGCGCATGGTCAGGTACCCATTTCCACCTGCGTTCTGCATTAGAGCAAATGGAGTGTAGTTTCAAGTCTTGATTCAAACCGGAATGCCCTTATACAACCAGACCACTCCAATACGATCACTCACCAGCCCTTCACAATCACTTCCCCATCCTTAACACCATCCAGCATCAGGTATTCAGTCTTTTCCAGTCCCCATCAACTGGCATCACTAGTACTTTTGAAGGGTTTCCGAACTCTAACATCCCTAACAATGCCAAAGCTTTCCCTTTAAGACAGCTCCCAGGGTGCGGGAACACCGTGAATAATGTACATGCACCATTAAGTGCTACTGATCTGCTTAACATAGTTTAGAAATTCCCCAAGATCCGAGAGGATCTCGCCAAGTTTCAGGGGGAACTGCAAGTCAAAATACTGTTACATCCTATTAGAGGTATTGATTAATTTCCGGAAACTATACGGCTTCCGCATCAATACAGAAAAATCGGTATTGCTCCCGTTGGGAGGAATCCGCATCCGAGATCTTACTGGCCTCACGGACAGGGGGCTCAAATGGGAGGGGGTCTCGTTTAGGAACCTAGGCATCTGAATCTTTCCCGATATTGAAGACACATTTGTATGTAATACGGGAAAGGCGTTGTCGGGAATAGGTAAATCAGTCCAATTTTGGAAGAAGTTACCGATATTATTGATGGGGAAGGTAGCATTTTGTAAAATGGTCATCCTCCCGAGAATCTTATACTACTTTACCAATATCCTATACACCATCAAGAAGATTTTCTTTAAGATGCTGGATGAGCGGATAGGAGAGTTGCTGTGGGACACGGGATGGAGAAGAGCCGCCCTGGCAACCTTGAGGGATCCGTGCTGTGAAGGAGGCTTTAATCTTCCAAACTATGAGTGGTATTTCATGACGGCTCAACTACAGGCAGTAATAACATTCGCAGGTACCAGTTGGGAGCTAATGATGGGCTTGTTGGGGGACCTCCTGCCCCATCGAAAGGGAGTGAAATTATTGTGGGGCGCGGTCGGGGAAAAGGGACCACACGTGTATTTCAGGTGGTACGAGAGGTTTGGAAAAAACCTTTAAGGAAGCTAAGGATGCCGGGGCTCTATAGCGCAGATCTATCATGGGGCACGGATGGGGGACTTTGGTCAGCAATACAGCAGATGGGGTTCTTGGGTCTGATGGAGAGGAGGCGTGACTCAGTAGGAGCCTTGTTTGCGGGCGGAAAGCTAATGTCGTTTCAGGAATGGAGAACGCAATTGGAGATCTCAAGAGGGCAGTTCCTCGTCTATGGGGCAGTGGTTAAACGTTGTTAAGAAGGATTTCTGAACTCTGTCCAGGAGGGGCAGAGGTTCAGAAGGCCAACCTAGTTTCTTGGAACAGGGAAACCTCTGGACAAGCCAGACCAATCAGGGAAGCTATGGCAGGCGGTCAAGACTAAGTCTCAGGAGGGGTAAGGGTGACTGAAGGACCTCAATGAGCACACAGAGCAAGGACACTTACAAATTACTCCAGACAGGTGTTACATTCAAAATATAGACACATTTATTACAAGACCTTTGTAACACAGACTATAGCAAAGAATCACAGTAATGCTAAGTAAACCAATACATCATACTCGATACAATATATATACAAGACCAGGAGGGTCAAAAGGGATGACCGCACGAAATATGTTGACAACCTAGAGGGGGACGAAAACAGGCAGTGGAGTTAATCTTTAGACCTTAATCAACATCAGTTATTCACCTAAGAGGCAGTCCAAGCCCTAAGAAGAGTGGAGCCTTGTGCTCAATAGTACATGTGTGCCAATGCACGCGGTTATTCCAATGGACAAAGCAGGGTCTCTTGCAGCTCGGGAAGGTGGATAAGGCGATGAAGAATAAGTTCCCACTATTCAAGAAGGACCTCCACTTGAAGGCAGAGGCAGTTCGAGAGTTCGAGATGGAGTCACTATTTCGCAATAGCAGTGGACAGAAGAGAGGCCTCCAGGGGCCACTTGTGCGTAAATTTGGGCTCTGGCACTAGGGGCCACCAGTTGGGGTAATGATTACTCACCGGTCCCTGAGGCAAGGAGACCCAAACTTCAGCAGGTTAGTCCAATTCGGTTGCAGGTTCGACAGCGGCAACAAGGACGTCTCAGCACCTTTTAGTTCCTGAGATCCAGCGAGGATTCCCAAAAGGGACAGTGGCGTTTTTCCGCTCCGTGGGGATGAATCAACCCAGTTTCACTGCAGCAGGCTTCAGGGGCAAGAGGGTCACCAATGCAGCGGACTTGCAAAGGATGTTGCCACAGCAGGGCAACACGGTTACCGCGTTTACTCCGGTACGAACGCACTCATCTCACTTCTGACCTGGGAATGCCAAGTGTACGAAATTCGGTATGAGGGTGCCGAGGACACGGAGCAAGCAGTACACCAAGTTTCGAGGGCCTCCTCGAAATGACGGCGTAGACAGAGCAAAGGTCCTGCGTAAGCTGGTCAGCCCACTGGTTGGCCCCAGGACACTTCCGAGAAAACTTACTTGCAGGTTTTGGTGAAGGTGCCGAGAATAGTTGGTCCCACTATTCCAATGGGTCAAAGTGTCTTCGCAGACCTTCTAGGACGACCAGATGCAGAGGGGTCCCACGGGACGACAGCAGGCTTAGGGTGCCAAACCTTCCAGCGGGTCACCAGCGGTTCCTCGACTAAGCTTCGTAGTTGCAGGATACTTGGATCCTATCCCTTGTTCAGTGAGAACTCAGGAGATCAACCTGGTAATGGTGTTTCCAGCCTCCTCTTATCCAAAGTTGCCTTTGCGCCAAAACGGATAGGACCCAATGGGAGATCTGCTCACAAACACTCACTCCATACGTGGACCAATCACAGACCACGGTGGTCTCAGGCATTCGGGACACTCCAGACTCTTTGGCACCCAGGATGTGTATTGGGACCAGACATCCCAGCCCACATCCTGGAGGCACACACACAAGGCATGCAGAAGCCCGCGAAAGCATTGGGATTCGCTGGAAAATACATGACCATATAAGGACTGGTCCGGGTCGACTCGACTCGGAGAAGGTGAAGGGCCAAGATGGCCAAAAGACGGGACAAAGAACCTCGTGGCATGGCGATTTTGGAGCCAGGCCACCTATTTGTGCCAAATGCGGTTAACGCGTTTAACATGGCAGGAAAGGGTTAAAAATAATGCGAAACGATAGCTGCCACCAGTCCTGTCCATGACTCATCTGCACAGTTCATAAAAAGTCCAGCGAGAGTATCTAGGGCCTTTGGAAATTACTATAGTATAGACCCAAGTGTGCTGTATAGTAAGATACATTGCACACTCGTTACATGTTGCACAAAAGTTGCAACATGAGAAAAGGACTAAGGGAAACAAATCTCCCAGTACTGACTGTCTTAAGGGCATGTCCGTTTCCCCATAAAAAGTGAGCGAAAGCCCAGAAGAGTACAGCTGAAGGCTGTGCTTCTCTGGCAAAGTCAGTCAGTGGTGTCTAAACAGCAGCAAAAAGTTTGGTGGTTGACACATGGAGGGAAAATTACATACACATATAAAATCTTTCCTAGCAAATATCTAGCCAAAATGTGGACAGGTATCCCAGAGGAAGCTACTACAAGCCCATTAATGCAAGAATTACTTACGCAGGGGGATGAAAGGGCCAGGATCTCTCGAATTTACCAAGCAATACGAGGGCAGTTTCCTCTGGAAGAATTAACGGTTAAGGCCAAATGGGAGGGCGGGAAGCCAGATTTTGGAAGCAGATTGGGGTACAATGTGGGAACAGGTTCATAAAGTCTCGAGAACGCAAGATTTCAACTTCTACAGTTCAATGTCCTACATAGGGTGTATGTGACCCCATGCAAAACTGCATGCAATGAATAACACCTTGAGTGCGGATGCCCGAGATGCGAGACCAGACCGGCAGGGATCTGGCACATGCTGTGGGAATGCCTGGTGACGACGCGCTACTGGCAAGCAGTGGTGTCAAAGATTAATGGCCTATTGGGTTCCAGTTTTGACAACAGCCCGAGGGTGCGTTTATGGGGATTGATACCGGGTGGGAAGCGCCACAGAGTGAGTAAGTGGCTAGCACAATTTATGCTAATATTAGAGAAAAGGAGGGTAGCCATAGCCTGGAAAAAGCCCCAGGGCCCATCCTTGGCACAATGGATGGGAGATATCCGTAGATGGGGAATGGCATAGTTAGATATTTTACAACAAACCCAACACCCGATATTGTAGGATGGGGTGGTGTCGGATTGGAGCCAACTACATTCCTAAGAAGACTTGAAACCCCCTTGAACATTAGGGGTGGTGAGAGTACAGCTTATGGATGGGGGCTCTGGAGGGAAGTAGGGGGTAAGGAAATGTACTGATGGAAAAGTGTGATGCCGCCACAAGAAGCGTTGAACTGAAAAGTTGGATGTACATGATATTCACCTTAATGTATTCTCTCACCCTAAACCTTTTGCCCAATTTATGTAACTGTCAAAGTTGTAATGTTAATTTTGTATACAAAGAAAATGTTGAATAAACATAAGTTCAAAAAAAAGAAAATCAACCGTTACCGGCCCACGTGCATATACCGTAAACAATTGAGAGCTGCTCTCCATGCTGACGCTTTTGCCCTGCTTAACAGAGATGTAACTGGCCAACCGAAGAAACCCCTATTGAAGGTTTAAAAGATTTCACTGATTGGTACAGTCCGTTCTTTATATCTCCCCCAGGAAAACTGATTGGTCCACAATCAATGCATGGAAACAAGCTAAGGACGAAATCCGTCACTTTCTCGAGAAGCTGAAACAATGTTTTGATTAATATACAGGAATCATGGATGCACTATGGCCCCACAAGCCGTAGCATCACAGTTTATTAGGGGTCTGTAACCAAAAGAAGCCGAAGGAATAACATCTATTTAAATTGTCTGGGAATGAAAAAAATCTAATTGCAGCACTTTTTTGAGAAAAAGACGAAAGATAGAACGAGAACACCGAAGAAAAACTCATGGCTTTACAAATACAGAAGTTACATCATCTCAGGGAAGAGGAAGCATCTGGTCTGCTTCAGGGGGGCGGGGAAGAGAACACAGGGAACGAGAATCCCTCCCCTACATGCCGGGTATGGGAACAATGATGAAAGACACACTGAGAATGTGTATAATGATCAGTGTAATTATTGTAAAGAATTTGGTTACTGGAAAGCTGAATGTCCAAACAGATCACCACAGGGCAGACCAGCCAGCTAGCCAACAGAACCTGCTTCACCTGCTTTTTCCCACGCCTCCACCGCAGCCACATTAAATGCCCATTAGCACACTGGTGGGGGGAGCCAACCAATCAGGTGGCTAGGAGGGTTGAAACCAGCAATCTCAGCCCGCGTTCCATGGCATCTGAAGGCCGGTTCCCCCTCCACCATCTTACCCTCACCCTCAGTCCCCTTTCTTTTTTACCATCTTCCCACCAACCCCCACTTACCTTATTTTGGCAGCAGCAATTGCCACGGCCATATTTTCTCCTTCCTCTTGGCTCCTGGAGGCCAACATGGAAAGGGAAGAGGGGCTCATTATGGAGCACCGCCTTCCCTTTAAATGGCAGCAATCTTGAAATACTATTTTCCGTCTGTTATCGGTTCGCTGCGAGGCATCCCGTTCACACCAGGAAAATACTTTAAATTAGCCCTGGCCCAGCATTTGGGACGGGTGCTTATGCCATTAACCCCATTTTCCAGTCCTGGGATGGGTGGGTTAACGCCACATTATGACAGCCAGGGGTCAATGAGATAGTGGCCACATTGATACCGCTTAATCCTGCTGTTCCATAGGTAGGTTTCATGCATGAAAGATACTGGGCCTCCGTGCTGAAAGCTTCAGAATTTCCTCATGTTGTATGCTCCAATTATATCATGAATACTGTTGGTATTGGGGGTCCACCAATACCCCACCATGTGTCTCACCCTATGACTGTTACTCTAGAACCTTTTAATACTTTATGTATACACTGGGCATGACAATGTATAATACATCAATATCACATTGTAATCTGTTACCACAATATACATGAGTAAGGCACCCACACAGAAAATCACAAAATTACAATCAAGCACTGAAGCAAAAGGCCTAGTCGCTGGAGCACACCTTCTACACCAAGTCTCTCTGTGTGTACGTCAGTGCGTGACAAGTAGGCTCGATAAAAAAAACAACAATATATACTTGGGACGATTTACCACTGTCTAGAGCACAATATACACATTCTCAGTATTATTTGCCCACGTTAGATCTCTCAGCCACTACTTCACCTTTGGAGGTTTAGTGCTTTTCCACCACAGCAAGATGGCTTTTTTCACCAGGAGGGTAGCAATATTATGAATCTGCACTTGATCCTTTCCATCTTGTCGTAGCAGCCTAATAGACACCACTGGGGTCCACAGCTATTGTCACCACCATCATTACAGAAAGCTCTACACAGACCTCTATCCAGTACATGCCAAGTTTAGGGCAGGTCCAAAACATATGATAATGGTCCACATCCGGGGACCTGCATCAGGGACAACACCCCTCAGCATCATTGTAGCATTTCCGAAGAATCATGGGTGTGTAGTGCAGGTTTGCAATATTTTAAAATATATCAGCCAAAATTTTGAATTGACCGACACTTCTTTGGTAAGTGAACATGCCCTTTGCCACATTAATTCCCCCCACCTAAGGCCCTGGCCCATCTAGTGCACGCTCTCAAGAATGGTTCCCTGGTTTCATGCTGAATCAGATTACAGAAAATAGACACAAACGGGGCTCATTACGAGTTTGCCAGTAAAACAGCTGTAATGCTGGTCCGGCAGTGTTACCATTACCGGGAGGGGGACCGGCAGATTTACTGACGTATTATGAGTCATCGGGCACGCACGCACACCCATGCCAGAAACAGTAATCCGCTAGCTGTACTACCAGCGTCAACGGCCATCAGCCTCTGATACTGGCAAGATATTGCCGGTACTTTCGTTTCTGCCACCATACCAGCCAGTATTACCAGCGTCAGAAATAGCGTAATCGGCGGCTGCCATCTTTGAAAACTCAATCTACCCCGAATCACCCATTTCCAGCGGGCATCCAGTCCCCAAAGTAGTGGCAACAAAATGGCACAGAAAAAAAGGCCCATCTGCCAGATCTCTGGCTACGGAAGCTAACATTTAAGGACGCAGAGCTAACTGCATTGACAGATGCAGCGGTGGAGCATGCTAATACTCTATTCGGCAGCAGGCACAGAAAAACCTCTGTCCAGCCTAAGACAACCAAATGGGCTGACATACAGGCAAGGGTGACGGCAGTGGGAACTGTACCCAGTAGCATCAGGGACTGTAGGAAGCGCTTGGACAACCTCAAGGTGCAGGTCCGCAGCCTCATAGCCAGACACAGGAGGAAGAGCGCTGGCACAGAAGGAGGCACAGTGGAATCCCTCCACCTTAGGCCCTGGGAAGAGATGGTCAACTCCATCCTCCACATGGAGGGCATTGAGGGGATAGGGAGCATGGAGGCTAGAGCAGGGGACAACAGAAATGGCAGTAAGTACATCTGACACCATGCACATGTGAATATAGTGTCCAAAAGCATGCTTCCCCCAGTAGAGATGCACAATATGGGCACGGGAATGGTTCAATACATGGCAGGCACAGCAAATAGCCAGTGAGCACACACATGTGCGAGGGGAGGCAGGTAAACATAGCCATGCACATGCACTGTAGTCAAAACCTGCATGCCAACACACGGATACATGAGAAGCACCCATGTGTGCCAAGATAGTCCATATCAGTAAGTGAAGCCCCACTGCAACAACAAGCCACCTTGATAGGTCAGCAGGCAATGTGCACATGCATGTACCGTGTAAACCCTCAGCAGGCACTAACACCACCTGGTAGTAACAGCCCTTACTGGTGCAATACCACCCAAGCCAACAACAGAAAATGTGCATCTCCGGGACTCCCACAGTGTAATGCAAGACCACAGAAATGTCTGCTAGATGACTAACAGCATGTCACTCTATTCCCAACAGGAACACAGTCCACATCCACAGACAGAGATGAGGCCGGACCCTCCACTGCAGGCCCAACATCTGCCCTCACCCCTGCACAGGCTAGACCCCTTGCTATCAGGAGCAGGGTAGGGCTGCTGGGCCGCCACCGCCGCCGCCACCACCACCACCACCACCTCCACCTACTACAGCCATGGACACACCGGCAAGTCCTGTGGATGACACAGGCAGGTGAGACATTAGTTGGTAAAGCTGCCACCACTATGTCAGAGCGAGCACCTCTCATGAGACAGTTCTGCCATCCATCCTACATCCGGAAGACGCCAGGGTTCCAGCATGTCCTCCTCACCATCACGGGTAGTGCAGTCATTGCACCATCGTGGCAGGGCCCATGCCGACACCAGAGATGAGGGGGGGGGGGGGTGAGGTGGAGCATAGGATGGGAGGTGTTTCACCATGCTACAGCCCTGGCCCTCTACACAGCCCACCACCTATGCCAGTGCCCAATGTGTTGGCCACGAGTGCACGCCTGTGTGCGATTAATGAGCAGCAGGCTTTCATTTAGGATCTGGCAGGCCAGCAGCTGCAGGAGATGTGAGCCATCCGTGAGTGTTTGCAGAGTTGCATCCGCAAGATGGCCCAGTCACTCGGTCATGCCACCACTGCCATGGGACAAATGATGCGGGAAGCACACTTCCGCCTCCACCGAGAACCTGCACCAAAGCATGCAGCTTACCCTGCAGTTCATGCAGGTCCAGGGGTCAGAGACTTCTACCTCTGTGACACTCAGAGGGCTACCTACCTGGTACCCCAAGGCACCAATCACAGCACCTCCTCATTGGCAAGGACCTGGTGAAGAGCCCCATGACCAAGAAACACAGAAAGTGACAGTTGGACACTGCCAGTGTTTTGAGGGTGGGTTTTGGGGGAGAGGGATGTTGTTCTGGTGAAGGTCATTCCACATTGCTACATAAAAATAATTTTCACTTGAAGCAATGACAGGAAATTCCTTATTGTGTAAGTGTTTGATGTGAGAGAAAATTCTTTACAAAGGTGCAAGGCGAGTGCAATGTGATGGCTTTTTCAAAAAACGTTTTCAATCAGTTTCTGGCAAGCCAGGGGCACGTCCCTGGCCTCTACCTGTTCAATGCATGCATGCATGCATGGCACCCGTAGACACTGCGTCATCCTCCTCAGGGCACAGTGGAATCCTCCTCAGGGCACTTGGAATGTCCAAATCCGGGGTCATGGGAATGTTCCGCCGAATGCAGTTGTTGTGCAACATTGCACATGCAAGCACAACCTGTCCCACCTTGTCGGGCCTATACATGAGCGCACCGCCAGACCGGTGTAAACATCGGCAGCAAGCCTTCCACAGGCCAAAGGTGCACTCAACACACTCCCTAGTCCAGACATGTGCCAGTTGGAGGCCACATCCAGTGGCGTCTAGGGATTCATCACAGGAGTCATTAGCCACGGAAGCTGCGGGTATCCAGTCTCACCTGCAAGGGGAAGAGACATAGGTGTAAATCATGAAGATCTGTGGATGGGTTGCCTGTAACAGTAGCATCTCGATAGACAGTCTGTGTAGCATGTCCCATGTGTTGTCTGTGAGAAACCTGAAGGTGTCTCACTTACTAGTCCCCCGGGATCTGTCATCCAGGTGGCCAAGACACGGCCATCGCTATTGGATCCAGTTCCTGGGGGTGGACCAGTGGTGGAGGATCACCTGGATGAGGGGTCTTCGGGGAGTGGAAGTGGGACACCGAATGGTGAGACGCGGTACCCCCTTCCTTATAACACCTTTCCCCCTTCCTACCTCGTAGGATATTTAGAAGCTCCGACCCCCCACCCACCTTTCCGTCACAAACACTTTCTTACACCATGAAAGACAATGGACTAACACCAGAGCCGTTTACCTGACATGTCCCATCACAAGGGTCAGGCAATTGACAATAACTACACACACCCGACGGCCCTTTCGCTTCCCCACAGGGATAAAAGGCGGAGCACCGGAGCAAACTTTGAGCAAGGCAAACTGCACGAGGAGACAGCTATTCTAGGACGGCAGTTCAATAGGAGGAGAAAGGCAGTGAGAACTGAAAGGACAAAAAGGTGGGAAGTGCCCTTGCCCTTTTCGACCCAGACCCGTGATGCCTCCGTGAAAGGAATCATAAGGCCGGGAACTACAACTAGTGTGTGGTGTAACAGATGTCAATGATGCAATGGGCCTCCTACACGGATAACCAAGACAGGGAGAGAAGCTTGCTTCAGTGGTACCGTCCTTGAATCCAGAGACAAGAAATTCCAAGCGGTTGATCACAGCCAGTGAGTTGGAGGGAGAACCGATAGTAAACTGAACTGTGCTGAGGGAAGGTTGTAAACGGCAACAGGATACGAATTGAAAGAACTTATGAACCAAGAACGTGTGTGGTAATGAACTTTTAAAGGACCAGGGAAAGACCAGCTGCAGAGTGGTCCGGCGCCACGTGAGCACGCATTCAAAATACTCTGGCTGGTTACCTTTTGTTGAAACTACCGATACCAGAGGGCCCTAGGAGAACTCCGGCGAAAGAGGTCAAAGTGGTCATACAAGGGTTGAGTGAAAAGCCCTTCTAAAATCGAAAGTAATTGACATGCTGAGGAAACAAAGTGAACGTTGGCTACTGGGGGGAAATGTGAACCCGACTGAGGGATGCCTGCGAATTAGGGTGACCAGTAACAACCCCGAGAACATTGTGTGAATAGAAGTATGTGAAGGCTGACTGGGGGCCGAGACCAAGACTTAGATAAGAAAAGACCCTAAGGGGTCTAATGAACTGTGGCAAGTGTGAACCCGATGGAGGGAGGCTTAGAGACAGCTAGGGCAAGGGAAACCCTGCTTTCTGATAAGATTGTGAAATTGCAAACTGAGGCAATTGGGAAACCGACGGAGGGATGCCGAAAGAAATCTAGGGGAAGCGAACCCCGCTTTTCTGATGAGATGATAGAATCATGTACTGTGTTAGAATGGCTATGTGAACCTGATGGAGGGATGCCAAGGGAAAAGCAAAGGAAAGTGAATCCTGCATTTGGGATAAAGCAAAGTGAACTGTGTATCTGGCAATTGTGAACCTGGCTGAGGGATGCCTGCAAGTTAGGGTGAAGCATAATAACCCCGTGAACATTGTGGTGACAAGAGTGAACCCGGCTGAGGGATGTCCACAGTGAAAGGTTGTTTAAAAAGACATTGAGACTTGTGAAAACTACAGATGAAAATATTTTTAGTAAAAGGCTGTAGTGAACCCGACAGAGGGAGGCTAACATTCAAGAAGGATCAGAGCACAGTTGCGGGGGATCCAGGTATGAAGAATCATCACCCAACATAAAACATTACAGAAAGGAACTTTTGTTTTGTTATTTTGATACCTCAGGGCTTCAGAAGTAAGAGACTTTGTAGAAAAGAGACTTGACCACCAATATTGTTGAAAGGAACTGTAGCCTCATGCTGGAGAAGCCCAGGAGTGTGCTGTGCTCAAGAGCCCCGCCTTGTCCCGTGCTAAAAAACATGGGGAAGGGAGACCCCGGTCATAGAATTCCGACTTATTATTTGTGAAAATGTCTTTCTTTTCTTGTGAACCCTACCTCACACTGTTTTTGTAACTTCGTTGTAAGGATTAGCAATAGTAGTTTTTTAGTATTTCACATCCCAATCCTTGAATGGGGGTGTTAACTACTCAGGGGAGGTGTTCAGTCTGTCATTGTACATCATGCATACTGCTCACAGCCAACACGTGTTGCTTTCATGGTCGAAGACTGACAGGGCAGCATGCCTTGGTGGGTGGTTTGGGCCTATGCATTTCCCCCATGCATGGTTCCTGATGGGAGTCTGGGTTACATGTGCAGGTAGTCTGTGTGGAATCCATGATGGATTCATATACATGGTGACCTGAGTACATGCCATGTCAAATGCCAGTGTCACGTCCCTAAATTGCAGTTTAGCAGCATGTATGGCAGTGTTCTTCAGACCTTTACATAATGGACAACCCAGGAGCTCCATTGGCGTTTGTGGTCGCTAAACCTTGTCGTCCCAAACCCACCTCAGCTCGCACCAAGGGCGCCTGGGGGTGGGCAGGCTATTCACTATTTCAGAGTGTCGTTGGAGCAACTAATCGTCTTGTGTAGTGTTGTACTGTGGGTTTGTACTTTGAATGGACAGTAACCTTGGTCATTGGTTGTGTTGCCAACTGTCATCTTCGCCCTTTTTCCCTGGCTCTTGGGGCACCCCCTGGATATACATTGGACACTGCTAGGTGGGCCAGCCCCCCCGGTTGCAGCCCATGCATGTTGTGAGGTGTGATGTTGCATTCTGGTACCTGTAGTCCAGAGTGTGTGTCTAGCCTGTTGGGGAAGCATGGCTTGGCCATGCACTGCTGCATCGTGAGTCATGTCCTACTCCACTGGGTTGCAGCCTGTCACGTGTGGGGTGTGCGGGTGGGTCCTGCGTGTTCAAGGCCTTGTCAGGGCATGTAATCTCTATGTGTGCCCCCCGACCCCCATTGCATGTCACTAGTACAGCAAGGTTTGTGTGATGGAACATGTATTCACCCAATATCCAGGTCTGTGGGCCTCTGTGTCCCTCCATGTATGCTGACATTGTGCTGTTCTGCAGGCCCACAGCATCATGGGCTGATCCTGTGAAGTGTGCACAGCAGTGGGTGGTGGTGATGTCCGCATCACAGGTGACCTGGACATTAAGCGAATGGAACGGCTTCTGGTTCCTGTAGACCTCCTCTGATGCAGGGATGCCACCAACACTATATGGGTACAGTCCAGGGCTGCTACCACATTGGGCATGTGCTCCATGGCATGAAATCTTGCCTTCATGGCATTCACCTCTTCCAGGGTGATGGGGAGTGAAATGTGCCATCCCACATGGCACAGGAGTACATCCAGCACCCGACACAGCACTTTAGTGAAAGCAGGCTGCGTGATGCCATGCAGATGGCTCACAGTATCCCGGAATGTGCCCGTGGCAAGGAAGTGCAGATCCGACACCAGCTTTACCAGCAGTGTTATGGCTGTCCTGATGGCGATCCTGCTCCCTATGTCCTCCTGAATCTGGTTCAGCAGATCTGCAATAGTCACCCTGTTGAGGCAGTATAGGGTGAGGATCTGGTTGTCAGTGAGGGTCCATGGTGAGGCCCGGGGTTTGGGCGCATGCCTTGTGTGGCGTCTCCTCCTAGCCATCATCCTCCTCCTCTCCACTGCCTCATGTTCCCTGTGGTGGTCCTCCAGCCCCTGCAGCTCTATTTTGGGCTGGAGCAGCTGCATGTGAATGCCGAAAAAAGACCAGTGGCAACATGGTGGTTTAGGGAAGTGTGTTTGGAGAAGGTATGGCTCTTTTGTTCTCTTCCTGTGTGCACTGGGAACACATGGATGTATTGGGGGTGCCGGTGGCCTAATTTCCACACCTGTAAGCATTTACCGCCTGCTTTCAGGTGTAGGTATCTTTGCCTTGCTTTTCATGGTATTACCAGCAAAATATAGCGGTGTTACAGCCATTTCTCAAATCGTAATCAGCCGGTAATACCATTGTGCCACCGTAGGATATTCCGTTGCTGGTATTAGCGCCACCAGTATTTCCAAAGCTGGAAATACCGGCTCCAGAAATACCAGCATTGCCGCCAACTCATACTTCGCCGGAACAGTAAAAGTGCTGGTAACTGCATTCACTGCAACTTTTACTGTATACCGGCAAGCGTGTAATGAGCACTAAAGTATTGGCATAGTAAACATGAATACATACATTGAACTCAATTATGGCCCACAGATTCGCTGGGGAAACTAAGGTCACTTGGCCCCAAACATTGATCGACCAGTAAACTTTGTAAGGCCGTGGCAGCACCTTGCCCCAGCCTCCCCTGCAGCTCCAGCAGTGTCAAGAACTCGCCATTAAGGAAGAGATGCCTCAGGCACCCAAGCACCACCCGTGACCACATCGCCGTGAGGCCCTTATCCAGGCTAGGTTGAGCATCTACTATGCCCCCTATGGGCGCCTTTCGGCTATACTAGTATGCAATATCCAATCGCTGCAGTATCCATCCCACAGGCTACAAGTGTGGTGGCCAGCGGGTCAAAGGTCAGCATAACTCGTATTAATTATGGGCGCCCCAAGATGCATTGGGGCTGCCGCCTTCGCTACAATCTTCACATGAGGAAGAGAGTTGCCATGTGTCCCCTAGAAGGAGATGAAACAGCTTGCACCGTTAAGAAGTTCAATTAAAAGTCCAGGACTTGCAATCCCCCTCTAACATAAGGCCTGCACATATCAGTAATAGTCATCCATGTCCCAACAGGGTCCCATAGGAAGCAGGTGATTCAGACATTCTAAACTCAGCAAAAAAAAACATCTTCAATTTAATGGAAACATTGAGGAAACAGTATAAACGTTTTGGTAGAACGACCATTACCAAAGCTATTTTGCCCCATTAACAATATAGGCAATCGCTTCCACTTCACAATCTTAGCCTGGAGTAACTTAACTCTATGTATGCTGCAATATTACTTTCAAATAATTGAACAGCAACTCTGGATAACGCAATGCACTTGATCTCACGAGGGGACCACTTGAGATTCAGAGTGGCCTCGGGATAGGCTGTGCAATGTGTGAGAGGAAATATATCTGATTTAGCCCAATGTTACGCTCAGCTGGTATCCACGGGGCCGCCACACGATACTGGATGGAGGTCTAAGCGGTATCAGGTAATAATATCGCCACATATATGGTCGCCGTAAATAATATCGCCGGGAAAATGTCGTGGCGATATTATATGGGTGACCATAAATATGGGGAAAGGGGCAAAAACATTTTTTTTTTAAATAAAATAATTTTAAAAAAAATGTAAAAAAATTTGGGGGTTGCGGGGGTGTCCCCCGCACGTTCCATGCAATAATGTCGCCACAAAAAACGACAATTGTTCTGCGATATTTTTGCATGGCGATTTTTTTGTGGTGACATTATTACATGGAACCGTCTAAGCACTATCCCGGACCCCTCTCTGCTTGGTTATGTGCCAGACGTTGGGTAGCGCCTATAACAGGAGAATGGAGGTTTAAGATTGGTTCTGTGATGGGTGGTGTTAGGGAGAATTCTCCTTCTAGGGCTAATTTCCCTCACCTAGTGAGTCTCCCAGCAGCTTTGCTGGATTTCTGGAGTTTATTTTTTCAACCTGGTAAGAGTGTACATCCTTTTTCCACTCTTACATGTGTTTTGGCCTGTGTGTTGTTACTCCTTGTGTGATCTTGGGCATTGGAGCACACCACTCCAAGTGCCCCGGTTCTTGTATGGGTTACACAGCACCTTCAGTGTAGTAACCCAGGGTTGTCTTTTAGACTTCCCTCTGACTCCATTTCGCTGGGGCTGACTACTGTCCCCCAGAGAAAGGTAAAGTTGCCATTTACTTTACATAGTCATTTTTACCACAGACCCAGTACACCCCATCTTACATGGAGTACTGGAAAGGGCTAAGCTGTACCCCTTTTCTGTCTGTACCTCCCTGAGCGTTGTTTTGCTCTTTTAACATTTAGACTTGGCTGGTGGCAGTGGTATCTACCCTAACTTTTCTACCGCGATTATATTAGATAAACGCGGTACTGTTCTTGGCTATTATATTAGCCTCAAACATAAACCCGCTTGACCAAGTTGTCTTTCTTTTGGGTCCAGTTGGGTTTATTCGCCATTTCTTTTTGTTAAAGTCCTTCTTGCGTTTTACTTTGCGCGGAAAACTAGGTTCGCCTTCTTTGTTCACCGTCTTTTGGCGGGCTTCTGCAGAGAAGCCCTCCTCTTAGCACCTGGGTGTCTAGGTAGACTGAATGTGGGGAAGGGGTGTAGTCACCCCCTGCACAAGGTATCCTAGGAAACCCAAGTCGCACTTTGCCATGATTGGCTGAGGTGGTTGTCCCGGCTGGACAACCCCCCTGCTGCGTGATTGACAGCCAGGCTGTGTGAATGGGGGTTTTGCGCATAAAAGGCAGGTCTCTTGGGCTAGAAGTCAGAGTCGGCTCTGGAACTACAAGGAACCGAAGAGAAGCAGAAAGAACGACAGCTGCTGCAACTACCCCGTCCCGGTGAAGCCCTGCTGCAGTCCTGAGCTATCTTCCCTTCAACGACTAAGAGAAGATCCAGTCCGGAGTCTACTTCCCTTGAGCCTGGTGGGGATAACCAGCTCATCTTCAGCCAGAGATCTCTGCCGTGGACGAAATCGCTGCACCCTGCTGTAGTGGTCCGGATAGCCACCTACAGAGCCTCTCCTGTTTTTAAGGAGCACACCTTTGCGTTGTCGCTCCTGCCGGCGTCATCCCTGTGTGGTGCAGACCCCCTTCAGACGTCCTCCTTCACAACGAAGCTCCAGGAATCGTGGGTCTGCGGGAAACCAACAGGAACAACTGCCAGTGCACCAGCTGCATCGTGGGAATAAGGTACTGTGTTCTACTCGAGGAAACTGGGTGAATCCCTTTTCTTCATCCTCAAGGCTCGTCCTTGTCTTCCCTCCTTCTTATAACTTTTGCTTCCGAACATTTGACAATATCCAAGTACTTTTTGGCTACACGGAATCGTGAACTGTCTAACGGTGTGATCTTCGGCACAGGTCTCCGGTGTCACCTAAACTTGGCTCCGGCCCTTTGACTTTTGAACTCCTGTTTCTGAGTGTTTCTCGATCCTGTCTGCCTAACCGAAATATTGCCTGTGATTTTTGCCTCCAACTCCCTCTGGGTATCTCAGGTGCTAAGTGTGTTTTTGCCCTGGTAGCATTTCATGTAACGGATACGCATTTATTTAGTAGACCGAACTGTCAAAAAGTGATCGCAACCGTATCCGCGGTATCGTGTTTTGTTCATAACACCGGTTCATTCAAACACAGGGTACTTACCTTGAGACTTACTGTACAAAGTGAATTGGTTTGTTGTAGTATATTTAACGTGTGGTTTTGTTTAAAGTTTAATAGAGGTGTTGTGTTTATAACTGATGGTTTATAAATAAATGTACTTATATTTTTTACCTGAAACCTTGAGTCAGTATTTGCTTGAGTCAAAGTAATTGTGGTCCCTTTGTGTAATCTCTGCTACTGCTCATACACTCTTGAGATAAGCCTGGCTGCTCTGCTACTGCTACCACTATAACTTAGTAGTACAGGCTTGTACCAAAGGTAAAACTTGTATTGCCACCTGTAGTCTTAATCAGGTGTAGTGGTCCCAAAGGGCACTGCACAGGATTCTGCCTAACAGGTAGACTCCCACCTCCCTCTGGTCCAAATCCCCTCCCTTGGGGTTATTGCTCACCTTAGGTTTTTGTGCGTTGAACTCTCCGTCCTGCGTCTCTGTGCAGGGGCGCGTGGTTGGTGGGGGCGTTCCGTGGACCTAGTTGCTTCACTGGTCCCTGTGCCCTTATGTCGGGACCAGACCGGCTGTGACTGACTCTGCTTGCTGTCTTCCAGGTGAGTTATAATGTCTTTTCCGTCTTTTTTCTGTCTCTTTCTTTCCCTCCGTATTCTCTGTCTTCTCAGCGTCTTGCTCCACTATGCTGTTCCCTAACAATGTCTCTTTTTGTTTTCACAGGGATGGTTGCGATCTCTGAGTAGCCGCGCTGATGGCGAAGACCACGGTTATTGATGCGTGGAGCCCTGCGCTGTTTATTGGTGTTAATTGCTAACCTGTGTTCTCTTCTCTTCTTTGTACAGGTTGCGGTGATGTTCCGGAGTGATGAGCGATCGAAGCGCTGCTTGCCCAGGTAAGTGCTTTGTTAATGCTGACCTTGTTCCTTCTCCCTTGCAGGTTGCGGTGAAACCCGGAGATGGGCGAGGTAAGAGAAGCGCAGGGTGCTGCCAGGACTCGCTGCTTGCCCAGGTAAGAATTGTTAGTAATGCTGTCCTTGTTTCTTTACCTTTTCAGGTTGCGGCAAACTCCGGAGATGGGTGAGGTAAGCAAAGCGCAGGATGGATTCAAGGCCGGTTACTTCACAGGTAAGTGTTTTTGCTTGCTAATGCTGTTCTTGTTCTTCCAGGTTATTAATGGAATCCGGATCTAGGGCTTCAGGATCGGGCCGCCGGAGAAGCAGATGAGCAGGAGCTGGACACGGTGAGCGTTACGCTGCAGGAGTGCAGAATAACGCGAAGCGTATTCTGCTGTTTGGGTGTGGTTTAAATAGCCCAGGTAAAGTAGTTCCAGGCCAAGTAGTTCCAGGGCCAGCCACACCCAAAACACTAAACCGCATGGCTTGGTTCTAAAGAACTGAGCTGTGTAACAGGCCTCCATGTTGGATTAAGGTCCAAAACTGGTATTGCTTTATTCCTGATAATGAGCCTGGCGCCAAAGGCGCCAGGACTGACTCGATGTATGTTTCTGATGGAGTTTTAAGGCCCTTGGGGCCAGTGTGAAGGGCTTTAGCCCCACTGCTGCCAGGGGGCTGTTATACCTGAGGGGGTCAGGGGCATGGATCGTGACAGCACTCCCCCCTAAGGCCCCTTTCAAGGTATTTCCTCCGTCTGGCCCTAGTTTGGTCAGATGGTTCAGATGAAATCATCTTACCAGGCGTGGCGCATGGATGTGCTCGCTAGGCTCCCATGTCCTGTCCTGAAGCCGTATCTCTTCCAGTCCACTAAGTAATATAACTTGGACCTGGTGAGTTTAGAACCTAGGATGTCCTTGACTTCAAATTCGGGTTCTCTGTTAACCAGTTCCGGATTTGGTGGTGTTTTGACCGAGTTCCAGGCTGAACAGGTTTTAAGTGTGACATGTGGAATACGGGATGGATCTGCATATTTGGTTGTAAAGATAGTTTTAATGCCACGGTATTTATAATAGCCTTGATGGTATAGGGCCCTAGATATCTGGGACGAAATGTTCGAGTTCCTCTTATGGGCATGTGCCGAGACTTCATCTCCAATTTGGTAGTCTGGGGCTTTTCTTCGGTGTTGATCAGAGAATCTTTTCTGTCTTTCTTTGGCTTGGATCAAGTGTTCTGCTGCTTTTTTGAAGGCTTGAGTGATGGTCGTATGTAAAGTCTTCACCGCAGGCATTTCCAAGGCCATGGGGGTATCTAATTCGGAAGTACGTGGGTGCCTTCTATATACGGTATAGAATGGACTCTGTCCGGTACTGGTTTGTAGCGAGTTGTTGTAGGCATTTTCGGCTATCCACAGCACATCCTTCGAGCTTTCTTCCACTTGATGCAACATGCACCGTAGGTATTGCTCTAGTGTCTGATTCGTTCACTCCGTTTAGCCATCAGTTTGGGGATTGGGAGTAGTGGATAGACGAATACCGATTTGGGCAATTGCACAACTCTTCCTCCAGAAGTTAGACACAAACGTTCTCCCTCGATCAGAAATCAGGATGGAGGGGAAACGATGTAATCGTACGATCTGCTCTAAAAACACCTTTGGCAGACTGGATGCGTTTGGTAGACCCTTAAGCGGAATGAAATGGGCCATTTTAGAGAATAGGTCAACAATCACTAGGATAGTGTTGAACCCTTGACAGGGAGGCAGATCTGTGATGAAATCGAGGGAGAGTGTGTGCCAAGGTGCAGGTGGTATTTCCAGGGGTTGAAGAAGGCCCACAGGTCTTTGTTTCTGGGATTTATTCTGTGCACAAATGTCACAGAATAAACTGCATAATTTCCTTTCGCCAGGTCGGCCACCAATAATTTCTTTTCACCTTGGCTAGGGTCTTGGCAATTACTGGATGTCCTTCTATCAGGGGGGCATGATGACCAGAAAGGACTTGTTCTTGTAGTGCCTTATTCGGTAGATATAAACGCCCCCTGAAATACAGGAGTTGGTATCTTTGTTGTGTAATGTTCACCTTGAGTGGTCCAGTCTTGTAGCGCCTTGGTGTTCATTAGGAGCCGAATTTCCTTTTGGAGTTCGTCCAGAGATAACATTGTTGTAAGTCCTAGTAGTTTGTCATCTGGAATAATGGCCACCGGGTCTGGGGTTGAAAATGCGTTCTCACCAATACCCATGCAGGATAGGGCGTCGGCTTTTCCGTTCTGGACTCCAGGTCGGTACGTGATTATGTAATCATATTCTGGGAAGAATAAAGCCCATCGGAGTTGACGGGATGATTGAGCCTTTGCCGTCTTCAGGTATTGGAGGTTGCGATGATCAATGATTACTGTGATGGTATGTCTGGCGCCTAGGATGTAATGCCGCCAAGCCTTAAAGGCTGCCTTGATCGCTAGGAGTTCCTTGTCTGTTATTGCATAGTTAAGTTCAGGTGTAGTACATTTTCACGACCAAAAGGTCACAGGATGTAACTGCCCTGTTTCGGGATCCCTTTGGGACAGAACAGCCCCCATTGCCATGCTGGAAGCATCTGTTTCCACTACATATGGGAGATCTGGGCGGGAGTGTCGTAGCACCGGGGCTGAGGTAAATCTTATCTTGAGTTCCTGGAAGGCCTTCTCTGCCTCTTCTGTCCATTGGAACAGTTTGGTTTTTTTTCGTAATGAAGAAGTGATCGGGTGCACAATCTGAGAGAAACCCGGGATGAATCGGCGATAAAAGTTTGCAAAGCCGAGCATACTTTCGACACCTTTGACTGAAGACGGTGATGGCCAGCTAAGGATGGAGTCTACGTTGTGCATATCCATCCGGACGCCTCTGGGAGTGAGGACGAAACCAAGGAACTCGACTTCGGTGACATGGAAGGAACATTATTCGAGTTTGGCGTATAGCTAGTGCTGTCGGAGTTTTGCAAGGATGGAGGAAACGTGCCTGACATGGTCCTGTTTAGAAGAGGAGTACACCAAGATGTCTTCGATGTAAACTAGGGCACATACGTCGATCAATTCCCGTAGTACATCGTTCATGAAGTATTGGAATACGGCAGGAGCGTTGCAAAGCCCAAAGGGCATCACCTGATATTCGTACAGCCCATATTTAGTACGAAAGGCGGTCTTCCATTCTTCTCCTTTCTTTACACGCACAGGATACTATGCCCCCCTGAGGTCCAATTTGGTGTAAATTTGGGCAACCTTGCCTTGGTGCAGTATTTCTGGGATAAGGGGTAGAGGATAACTGTTTTTAACTGTTACCTGGTTTAGTGCACGTTTTCAAGTCCCCCTCCTTATTGGGTACGATGAATAGGGGCGAGGCTGCCAGAGATTTGTACAGGCGGATAAAACCATTTCCCAGGTATTGGTCCAGATATGATTTCAAGTGGAGATTTTCAGGTTCGGTGAGTGCATAAATTCGACTACACAGGATTTGTGCACCAGGTACGAGGTCGATCTGACAGTCATATGGCCTGCGGGTGAGGGGGTAAGGTATTAGCCTGTTCTTTTTGGAAAACGTCTTGGAAATCGTGGTATTCGCTTGGTAGTGTACTTGTTACACCTGGAACCAACGCCTCTTTATCTTGGACAGGTGTCTCTGGGTCAGACAATGGCATTTCCACTTGGTAACACGTATGAGCACACTCATTGGAGAAGGCTAATTTCTTGGCTCGCCAGTCGATGTTAGGATTGTGAGCCACCAACCACGGCATCCCTAGAATCACGCGGAACTGAGGGGCCTTGATAAGGTCGAAGGCAATGGCTCCCCGATGTCCGGCTTGGCACAGAAGGGTCCATTCTGCTGTGCGTTGAGTTACAGGACCAGAAGCTATCTCTGTGCCGTCGACAGTGGTAACCTTTTCAGTTGTCGTTTTCTGACAGCGGGGAAGACCCATCCTTGTTGCCAGGCCTTGGTCTATGTAGTTACCAACGGCTCCGCTGTCTATGTATGCCTCCACAGCATGCATACGAGACGGTTGTTGGTGACTGATCAAAATCACAGGCAGGGCAAGGTGTGAGGTCTGTGGCTCTTTTCCTTCGCCCGACAAACGGACCTCTACGCTTGCCGGGCCTGGAAATTTTCCGACTCTTGTTCTCCTTCTTTCTCTGAAGCTCCAACTGTTCTCATAGGGGTTTTTACAGGACATTCTCTGAGGAAGTGACCTGATTTCCCGCAGTACAGGCATAATTGCTGTGGTCTCCTTTTGTCTCTTTCGGTCTTGGTTAATGGGCTCCGTACCCCCCCAATTTGCATGGGTTCCAAAGTGTTTTCTGATGAATGCGGACTGTTCTCCTTGGAGCGTACATACACAGTCAGATTCTCCGTTCTGGCTCGATCTGTCCTTCGATCTTGCAGCCTGTGGTCTAGCTGCACCACTAGGTTGATGAACTCTGCACAGTCTTTTGGCGGGTTTATCACCTGAGCTAGGACGTCTTTCAATTCCCCCTGTAATCCTCAATGGAATAGCGTTGTTCGTTTCTCCTCAGGCCACCCAGTTTCAACGACAAGTCTGTTAAAAGTGGTGATATGTGTTAACAAATCTTGGCTGCCTTGGTGGAGGGACAAAAGTTCGTTATCCAGAGGTTGGTCCTGGGTATGTTGGCGAACAGCTTCTCCATCTCCGGTTGAAACCCCCTGAAATCCCGCAGGAGTGGGTCATCCTGGCTTACTAACGGTATGGACCAATCCACGGCACTGCCACTCAAATATGACAGAGTGAAGGCAACCCGCAACTGATTGTTAGGAAAGGCTCCGGGTCTACAAAGAAAATGGAGGCGGCACTGGTTCATAAATACTGCATATTTTCTTGGGTCCCCCGTAAAACGTTCCAGTAGGGCCAAAGGAACTGTCCCAGGGAGGACCACCTGCACTGGATTGACGGATGTGGCTGGAACCGACGGAATACATCCTGGCAACGGAACCTGCCCAGCCTGTGTTTGGAGCAATTGTCTGGCTAATTCATCGGTGCGGTCCTTGGTGACAATCAACTCCCTCCTAAGGGCTCTGGTTTCTTGCCAGGCGGAGTGCACCTTGGCCCGTAATTCTCCCAGTAACTGGGCTAGTTGGTCAGTCTCTGATGTTTCCATGACGCCCAGGTGAATGTTTTAATTGAGGCTTTGCGTTCCGTTATGCTCACCTGGTATCCACTGGGGCGCCACATGATACTGGACGGAGGTCTAAGCCCTATCCCGGACCCCTCTCTGCTTGGTTATGTGCCAGACATTGGGTAGCACCTATAACAGGAGAATGGAGGGTTAAGATACTGGTTCTGTGATGGGTGGACGCCCACCTCCCTCTGGTCCAAATCCCCTCCCTTGGGGTTATTGCTAACCTTAGGTTTTTGCGTGTTGAACTCTCCGTCCTGCGTCTCTGTGCAGGGGCGCTTGGTTGGTGCAGGCGTTCCGTGGACCTAGTTGCTTCACTGGTCCGTGTGCCCTTATGTCGGATCCAGACTGTCTGTGACTCCGAATCTGCTTGCTGTATTCCAGGTGAGTTAGAATGTATTTTCCGTCTTTATTCTGTCTTTTTCTTCCCCTCCATTTTCTGTCTTCTCGGCGTCTTGCTCCACTACGCTGTTCCCCAACAATGTCTCTTTTGTTTTCACAGGGACGGTTGCGATCTCGGAGTTGCCGCGCTGATGGCGAAGAGCACGTGAGTTATTGATACGCGGAGCGCTGCGCTGTTTATTGGTGTTAATTGCCATCCTGTGTTCTCTTCTCTTCTTTGTACAGGTTGCAGTGATGTTCCGGAGTGATGAGCGATCAAAGCGCTGCTTGGCCAGGTAAGTGCTTTGTTAATGCTGACCTTGTTCCTTCTCCCTTGCAGATTGCGGTGAAACCCGGAGATGGGCGAGGTAAGAGAAGCGCAGGGTGCTGCCAGGACTCGCTGCTTACCCAGGTAAGAATTGTTATTAATGCTGTGCAAAGCGTGTTCTGCTGTTTGGGTGTGGTTTAAATAGCCCAGGTAAAGTAGTTCCAAGCCAGGTAGTTCCAGGCCCAGCCACACCCAAAAGACTAGACCGCATGGCTTGGTTCTAAAGAACTGAGCTGTGTAATAGGCCTCCATGTTGGATTAAGGACCAAAACTGGTATTACTTTATTCCTGTTAATGAGCCTGGTGCCAAAGGCGCCAGGACTGACTCCATGTATGTTTCTGATGGAGTTTTAAGGCCCTTGGGGCCAGTGTGAAGGGCTTTAGCCCCACTGCTGACAGGGGGCCGTTATACCTGAGGGGGTCAGGGGCATGGATCATGACAGTGGGTCCATTATTCCTAATAGTGAGGCCTGCTTCAGCAATAGTATTTGATAGGACGTTAGCATTGGCGTCCTTGGGGTCGTTTAGGCCCAGGTTAAAATCCCCAAGTATGATAATTTGGGTCCCATGTTTAGTGTTGGTATTGAAGAGGGACATTATGTGTTCTTCGAATGTTCCTAGTGGGCCGGGTGGTCTGTAGACCAGATGCACGGTAATGGTTTGTGAGGGGGATAGACCCAGCTTAACTGAGCAGAGGGAAGTGGGCTTAATTCTATCTCTCTTATGGCTAAATTGGATTTGCAAATGAATGCTAAGCCACCCCCCTTTAGATGTTTCTCTATCTCGTCTAATAATTGTGAAGTTTACCGGGACAGCTAAGGAGAGGGCAGGTCCGGGTGCTTTATGGAGCCAAGTCTCTGTGACAGCTAGGAAGTCTAGCTGGTTAGATGTAATGATGTCAGCGATTTCTGTAGCATGGGAAACAAGGGATCTAGCGTTGATAAGGGCTCCCTTAATTTAGTGATTTTCCTTGATTGTATTCTTGGTAGGGCCCGTGAAGAAAGTGTGAGAGGTGTTGCACTCCAAATTCAGTGTGGATTTGGAATTGAGAAGGTTGAGTGAGCGCGGCCTGGGTAATGTCTGGGTGTTCCCTCTTATGGGGGTTAATGAAGGATTGGTGAGTGTGCATCCTAGGCTGTGGTTTCTCCATCTAGTAGTACAAGGCTGGTTAGGCTTACTAGCGAAACGCAAGATCCATTGGGTAGGTGTTAGCTCTGACTTTTTTTTGCATGTCGTCACTAATAGAGCATGATTCCTTTTGTCTCAGAACAAGAGGCGGCAGGACGTAGGTTGGCTTGATTAGGTTGGATGGCGGTAATGTTTTTCTTATAGATGAGGAGTTAGGGACAGTATGAACCATGGTAGTATTGGCTTCCAACACTAGGGTTGGCATGATACAAGTGAATACCTTGGAGGTTAGGAAAGAAAAGGAAGTTAAGATAAAGATGAGCACGGTGTAGGTGACAGTCTTATTCAAAACATGGATCATGATACGACCACACGGTAGGACTCTATGATACTCACAGTATACTCAGAATACTATGCGGTAGCGAAAGTCTCTGATATGACAAAGTGTTGAAATATATTGAAGTTCTGGGAAAGTGAAACTTCAGAAATGCCAAGAAGACAAATGTGAACCAAGCATATTAAAGAAAGTACGAATAAGAGAAAACAACATTAACCAGAATCCCGTGAAGTAAAGATTGAAACGTGAGACTTAAGGCGAGGGAAGCCTAAGAGGTCTGGGGGGCTCTGCAGAAGTGTCAGGCCGAGATTCTGCGATGTCTATGAACACCTCTGTCCCCAGGCACCAGTCAGGGGAACCCAAATAAATCTCCTGATCAGTAATTGAGGCCGAAGGGGCAGGAAGGTGGCACCAGGTAGCTGCAAAGAGAATAGGTTAGGAACACGTGAATACAAGACCCACAATCACGAAAGGGAAATATAGCAAGGAAGTATGAATGTCACCTACCGATGCTGTATTGTGGGGAAGGAAAGAGGACTCAGGCAGATCCCTGGTGGAAGAGGGTAGAGAAGTCTGCAAGGGGGACGGGTACTCTGGTTCCACTTGAATATGAAAGCACCTGATGACGATCACAGAGTTCAAAAGAAGGAGTTCACTCCAGCAGAATGGTATCCAGAGGCAGTCCCAAGTCCATGAGCCAAGAGATCGAAAAACCTGAAAAGCAAAAAGTTCCAAAATGCCAAATCCAAGGTATAATCGAAGGCAGTCCGGAAACACGAAGCACAAGGTCAAAAATCCAGGAAGACAAAGTTCCAATCACCAAATCCGAGGGGAAGAGTAGAAGCAGTCCAATAACCAGAAAACAGGGTCTAATAGCCAGGAGAACGGAATCCAAACAAGACGAACACCACTCGCACTGAAGAACAGCTGAGAAGCGGAGTAACTGGTAATCAGCGTTCCTTTATGCCGGAGACTGGATCATGTGACCGCATCTCTATCGGATCACATGGGCGGCATGGCGTGTCACGTGATCGGTATCGTATGGCGCGATACCAGGAAGTAGTGCCGGCGTCTCCTGGTGCTCCCCATCGCCATCGTTGCCACAACCGCCAGGAGCCTGAGTGGCGCTTTCCGCGCGCAGGGCCTTGCGCAAAGTGGATCTTGGAGAGGCGAACCCGCGTGGAGTGCCTGCGGCAGGCAATGGACCGTGGGGATCTCTGGGCTGCACGTGTGGGTTTCATGACAGAGATCCCCCCCCCCCCCCCCAAGGACCCACGACCGCGTGGGCTAGACGGATGGTCTCAGTGGAACCTAGCAACCAGGAGGGGGACGTGCACATTAGAGGCGGGTTCCCAAGATCTTTCCTCAGGGCCATAGCCAAGCCAGTCCACCAGGTAATACAAAACCCCTTTTCGGAGGCGCGAACCCAGGATACTCTTGATTTCATATTCAGCAGAGGAACCCTGCACGAGTGGAGAAGGCGGCAGAAGTGGTCTGGTATGAGGAAGGCAGGGTTTCAACAGGGAGGTGTGGAACACCGGGTGGATGCGCCAAGAGGGGGGCAAGGACAAACAGAAGGCCACCTGATTGATAACCTTGGTGACACGATATGGACCGACAAAGCGCGGGAGGAGTTTACGACAACCTGGTATTCGTAAATGCTGAGAGGACAACCAGACTTTGTCACCAACTGAATACTTAGGGGCATCTGCACACTTCTTATTGGCAGCAGAGCACATGGTGGCTTGAGCTTCCCTCAGGTGAGTAAGGGTCTGTGCATGAACATCCCCCAAATCTCTGAGACAGGAGACCGCGGCCGGGGCAAGAACCGTGGAGGAATCAGGTATGGGCAGAATCCAGGGATGTTGGTCGTACATTGAGTAGAATGGAGAAAACCCAGTGGCAGTATGTGGTGCGTTATTGTATGCAAACTCCGCTAAGTGTAATACTTGGTACCAGGTGTATTGATGTTGTAGAGAGAGGCAGCGGAGATACTGCTCCAATGTTTGATTAACGCGTTCCGTTTGGCCATCAGTTTCAGGGTGATAAGAGGATGAATACCTGGCATCTATGCCCAAAAGGCTGGTGAGGGAGCGCCAAAATCGAGAGGTGAATTGCGAACCTCTATCGGACACCTTAACCGAGGGCAACCCAAAAAGACAAAAGACGGATTGAAAAAACAACTTGGCTAGTGTTGGGGCGGAAGGGATACCAGTGCAAGGGATGAACCGCGCCATCTTAGTGAATGTGTCTACCACCACCCATATTGTATCATGGCCCTGGACTTTCGGCAAGTCGGTGATGAAATCCATGGTAACCGTATGCCAGGGACGCAGAGGAATAGATAGAGGTTGCAACAGCCCTAAGGGACGTCCCTACCTATTCTTACATTGAGCACAGATGGAACAGTTCGAAACATAGGTGGTAACGTCTCTGCGCATGGTAGGCCACCAACACCATCTGTGCAATAATGCAAGAGTTCTTTTCTGCCCGGGATGTCCGTTGATTGGAGCATCGTGCGACCATTCAAGAGCCTGAAAATACGGGTGTCTTGGGTGGGAAGATACAACCGGTCCTGCATAAAAGGAAAGGTAATCCCTCATGGAACATTAAATCCCATTCACATTCATTGATGTCATGGGTATGCAGGGTTACCCACTGGCGGATGGACTCGAGAAGGTCGACGGGGGGGTGGGGTGGGGGGTGCAAAGACAGATTACATGTTGTTTATCAAGCAGGGTTTCAGGAAAAACAGGAAGGGATTCACCACCCGGCAGGCGCGACAGAGCATCCGCCTTGCCGTGACCAGTACCAGAACAGTGCCGTATAACGGAGTTATAGGAGGAGAAGAACAAATGCCAGCGGACTTGCCGACTGTTCACACATTTAAGGGTTGCTAGGTCCTGTAGATTACGGTGGTCAGAATACACTGTGATCTGGTGTTTGGCCCCTAGCAAATGGTGTCTCCATACCTGGAATGCATCCTTGACTGCTAGTAGCTCCTTTTCGGTGACAGTATAATGTTGTTCCGTAGGAGTGAATTTAAGGGAGTGGTAAGCAATAGGGTGTAGCAATCCCGTGGCAGGACAATTCTGGGATAGGACTGCTCCCAAGGCGAAAAAGGAACAGTCTGCTTCAACCACAAAAGGCAAATCCGAATTCGGATGTTGCAAAATAGGGGCAGACGTAAAAGCAGCTTTTAGTGTCTTGAATGCCTTATCTTGTGACTGAGTCCATCTATAGGGATTCCGTGGACTAGTAAGGCTCGTCAGGGGGGCTGCGATGGAGGAAAACCCTGCAATGAATCTCCTGTAAAAGTTTGCAAATCCGAGAAATGACTGTAAGGCTCTGACTGTTGTAGGTACTGGCCAGTTCAAAACAGCTTCAACTTTGGCTGAAGTCATGGAAAGGCCCTTGGAAGTAATGTGGAACCCTAGAAATTCCACTTCTGTGACATGAAACAAACATTTTTCGGGTTTAGCAAATATGGCATTGGTTCTGAGTCTGTGGAGTACCTCTTTGACGTGGGTTACATGAATTGAGGGGGATGGTGAATAGATTAGGATGTCATCCAGGTAGACAATGACATATGCATCCATAATGTCGTGGAATATGTCATTCATAAATCTCTGGAACGTCGCGGGGGCGTTGCAGAGACCAAAGGGCATGACGGTATACTCAAACAACCCATGTCTGGTACAAAAAGCCGTTTTCCATTCATCCCCTTGTTTTATTCTGACCAGGTTATAGGCACCCCCGAGGTCAATCTTGGTAAATATAACTGCATGAGTCAGGTTGTCTAGGAGTGGAGTAATTAGGGGAAATCGGGTACCGGTCTTTTATAGTGATCTGGTTAAGGCGACGATAGTGAACGCACGGGCGTAGGTCACCTTCCCTTTTGGGTACGAAGAAAATGGGACTCGCAGCGGGAGACTGAGACAGGCGAATGTGCCCGATCCTTAGGGCAGTTTGGAGGTATTCTTTCAAGGCCTGGTCTTTCGTGGGGGACAAGGAATATATTCTACCGCAGGGTATGACAGCTTCTGGAATGAGGTCAATGGGGCAATCATATGACCTGTGTGGCGGGAGGTGTTCAGCTCGTTTCTTGTCAAAGACGTCAAGATAGTCCTTGTATTCCACCGGAATACTGGAGACAGTGGCCCCCACGACGTGGCTTTGGGGTTCGCACTCCATGGTTTGTTCGTCGTTAAGCTGAAGATGGGCCAATGCACCCAGCACCTGAGAAGGGGAGGACACCGGATCAGGAGTTACCAGACAATGGTTTTGGCAATGGTCGGACTCAAAGAATAATTTACCATGAATCCAATCAATGACAGGGTTGTGGGTTCTTAGCCACGGGAGACCCAGTATAAGCCCGAACTGCGGGGTAGTAATAAGATCAAACGAAAAGGTTTCCCCTATGTTTTTCCTGAATAATTAAAGTCAAGGGTGCGGTTTGTTGTTTTATTGGACCTGATATGAGTGAAGACCCATCAACCGCTTGCACAGGTTCTGGTCGTCGCTTATTCAGTAGGGGGAGATTGAGAGAGGCGGCTAAAGTTATGTCTACATAATTACCCGTAGCCGCAGAGTCGATGGCTAAGTGTACTTGATGATGAATGTTATCTACGGAAATCAGAAGAGCCTGGATATGCATGGGGCCGACTGGTCCCGGGATTGTTTCTGGGGAGGGGAGAGAAGGCGAACCCATCCGAACCCCCTCATTTACGGACGGGCTTTCTGAAAAACCGAAGGCTTAGGTTTGGGACGCCGGGGCATTTTCTAACATAATGACCGCTAAGGCCGCAGTATAAACATGCATTGGAGGACCTATGTCGCTCTCTTTCTGAGGCTGTGATAGGACTGTGAACACCACCTATTTGCATGGGTTTGCCCTGAGTATTGTTGGTGGGCAGACTAGTTGAGAAGGGCGCTGACTTTCTGGTCTCGTGTCTTCTCTCTGCCCTTCGGGCATCTACTTGTAAAGATAGATCCACGAGTTCGGGGTATTGGTCTGGCAAGGATGGTATTACCGCCAATGCGTCTTTCATAGCATCGTTGAGACCACGATAAAACACCACAGCCTTCTTGTTTTCTGGCCATGCTGTCTCTACTGACAACTGGTTGAAACGGGTTATGTAATCGACCAGTGTAGTTTTACCTTGGCTAAATTCACGGAGTTCTAGATCTCGAGTCTGAGCTTTATGCCTGGTATCAAATACCCTGGTCATTTCCGTGATTAATAGTCGAAGTCATATAGCACAGGACTGTTTGTCTCAAGTAGAGGGTTGGCCCAGGCGGCAGCTATCACCCCCAAGTGTGAGAGTGTAAATGCTGCTTTTGTCGTGGAGTCAGGAAAGGCTTGCGGACGGCAAAGGAAGTGGAGCTTGCACTGATTTATAAAAGTGCGGAACTTCCGGGGGTCACCCTGAAACTTCTCGGGAGGGGCAAGGGGAAACGGAGTTGGAACATAAACAGGAGTAGGGTTTGGGACAGGAGCCGGTGGGGTCCCCTTCGAGGGGGTATCCCCAAACTCAGGGTCAGGGGGAAGTGCTGACGTTCACTTTGTATCGTATCCAGCCGCTAATGGATAGCGGTTGTTGCAGCTGACATCAGCTCGGAGGACGGTGATGGCTTGGACCAGAGCAGCCACCTGGTCCCTGGCGGCGGTGTCCATAGCCAAGGCAGAAAAGGGCTTCTCAGTCTGTCAGGCCGAGATTCTGCAATGTCTATGAACACCTCTGTAACAAGGCACCAGTCAGGGGAACCCAAATAAATCTCCTGATCAGTAATTGAGGCCAAAGGTGCCCTAGGGGCAGGAACGCGGGCACCAGGTAGCTGCAAAGAGAATAGGTTAGGAGCACGTGAATACAAGACCCACAATCACGAAAGGGAAATATAGCAAGGAAGTATGAATGTCACCTACTGATGCTGTATTGTGGGGAAGGAAAGAGGACTTAGGCAGATCCCTGGTGGAAGAGGGTAGAGAAGTCCGCAAGCGGGACGGGTACTCTGGTTCCACTTGAATATGGAAGCAGCTGATGACGATCACAGAGTTCAAAAGAAGGAGTTCACTCCAGCAGAATGGTATCCAGAGGCAGTCCCAAGTCCATGAGCCAAGAGATCGAAAAACCTGAAAAGCAAAAAGTTCCAAAACGCCAAATCCAAGGTACAACCGAAGACAGTCCGGAAACATGAAGCACAAGGTCAAAAATCCAGGAAGACAAAGTTCCAATCACCAAATCCGAGGGGAAGAGTAGAAGCAGTCCAATAACCAGAAAACAGGGTCTAATAGCCAAGAGAACGGAATCCAAACAAGACGAACGCCACTCGCACTGAAGAACAGCTGAGAAGCGGAGTCACTGGTAATCAGCATCCCTTTATGCCGGAGACTGGATCATGTGACCGCATCTCTATCGGATCACATGGGCAGCATGGCGTGTCACGTCATCGGTATCGTATGGCGCAATAACAGGAAGTAGTGCCGGCGTCTCATGGTGCTCCCCATCGCCATCGTTGCCACAACCGCCAGGAGCCTGAGTGGCGCTTTCCCCGCGCAGGGCCTCGCGCGTAGTGGATCTTGTAGAGGTGAACCCGCGTGGAGCGCCTGGCGCAGGTAACAGACCATGGGGATCTCTGGGTTGCACGTGTGGGTTTCATGACAAGAAGCCACCACGAACATCACGAATTGGGATGAACTAAGTAATATGAAGAAAAGATTGATAAGAACTGAGTTGCATGGCTCTATAATGTTAGAGTATCTGAGAAAAGGAACATTACCACAAGGTTTGGTAGTGAGAAATGAGCAAAGGCTCTTTCTAGACAACCCTAGATTCATATTGGAATGGAGCTACGTGGCCAATAAATGTGGCCGTGACTGGCTGATTTTGATAATCGACACTGCCAACGAAATGACAGAAAAAATACTGATTGACCTCAAGAAACTGGAGGAAGAAATACAAAAAACGGTACCCCTTGACCTCTACAAAAAAAGAGTGGATGATCTTCTGACGGAAATGAACATCTTCAAAGAAGATACTTTGCGTGAACGGGTTAGAAGGATGAATAAAGATCTTACAAACTTCAGTCATGAAAAAGCCTTCCCCTACACACAAGATAATTACTTCACACAAGAGGCAGTGGACCTCACTTCTGCCCAGGGTAGACCGGGTAATAAGAAAAAGGTGTCCTTCAGGAATACCTCCTTCAGCTCCAGCGACGGTAGTTCGTTTGGAGACAATAAAACATACCGCGGTAAAGCTAACCGACAAAATATGAGGAGAGGCAACCCTCGAGGCAGGAGAGGGAATCGAGGAGGAGGCAATCAAGGTGGCAGGCCGAATGATCAGCAGCATTTTTTAGAGAACGGCGCAGAGACCTGGGATTTGGAGCCCAGGGTCACACGAAGCATGGCAGCCTTGTGGTAAACCTTTCTGACTACCTACCAACAGAACAAGAAATGCAGGTATTAGAGAAAGGGATGGGTTTTGTGCCCACTAATCATCATAGTCCTTTCACCTTCCGACAGGAATTCAGTCCGTTCATGAGAAAAGTTCATTTACACCAATTCTTCGAAGATAACACACACGAATGTGAGGCTTCCGATTCGGGTCTGAGCAATAAATCTGTTTTTTGCGTACCAACAGCAGCCCAGAGTGCAGAAGCATTGGTATTTCAAAAAAAGAGTATTGAAAGAGATTAAAACTCTAGAATTACAGGCTAAGGGCAAGAAGGTGTACCAGAACATCAGCAAAAATGAAACACTTGCCTTGAAACACCTTTTTAATAATCAAGGCATAATAATACTCAAGGCAGACAAAGGAGGAGCCACAGTGATTCTGAATCATGCTGACTATGTAAGGGAATGCAATCGTCAACTATTAGATCTCTCTTGTTACCAACTGCTCACAGAGGACCGTACTCCTCGTTTACTGAATATGATTACTGTAAAAGTTTCTAAAGCACAAGAAAGAGGTTGGATCAGTAGGAAAGAATGTGAATTTTTGATCAAAGATAAACCTCAGATTCCGCAATTCTACATTCTGCCCAAAATTCACAAGGCCACCTGTAATCCACCAGGGAGACCCATAGTTTCGGGTGTGAACTCAGTCCTAGAGCCCCTATCAAGATTTGCAGATAAATTCCTTCAACCGTTGGTGAGGAAGATGGCCTCACTTGTACTTGATACTACCCAAATTATTTCGGAGGTGGAAGACCTAGAATTTGATCCACAAATCGAATTTCTGGTGGGTCTTGATGTAGTGGCCTTGTATACTAGCATTCCCCAACAACTATCTTTGGAGGTACTTGAGGAAAAACTGTTAAGGGACCATACTGTCAAAAACACCCCTGTATCATTTATTTTGTGGTGCACAGAAATGGCCCTAGTAGAAAGTTACTTCCACTTTAATGGGGAGGTCTATAAACAGATACAAGGAACCGCCATGGGCGCCACATTGGCGCCCAGTGTAGCCAACCTGTACATGGTGGGTTTTGAAATCAACACCATCATGAACAACTCCAACCCGTTCATTAATCATATTAGAAAATGGCGCCGATATATAGACGACATTTTCCGAATTTGGACAAGTAGTGAACAGGAATTGAAAGACTTTTTCGAGTGGATCAATACACGGAATGGTTTTTGGAAATTTACCCACCAATATAGCAACACGTCCTTAGATTTTTTGGACATTACCATCTACTCAGATCCCGATAAGAAAAAACTACTCATTAAACCATATAATAAACCAACGGATAGAAACTCACTGTTGCATTACTCGAGTTTTCACCCGCGCCATGTGCGCGATAATCAACCCTTAGGCCAGTTCCTGAGATTAAAAAGAAACAGTACCAACAGAAATGACTATCAGACTGAAGCAGCTAAAATGAAAGACAAACTTGAAGACAGGGGATACCCAAAGAAAATTACCCAGTTAGCCTGGAAACGGGCGAATAACAACAACAGAGAGGCACGCCTGGAACACAGGGAACAACGTACGCAACGTACACAGAAAGAATCCAACAAACGACTGGTGTTTGTCAATACCTATAACCATCTCTCCAATGGAATTTAGAAAATCATTGTGAGAAATTGGCATATCCTGGAGAATGGGGAACAGCCGATTGCTAGACCTATAACTGCTTTCAAAAGAAGCCGCAATATTAAAGAACTTCTGACCAGAAACGACATCAGTAGGAAACCTGTAACTCAAACCACATTGCCACAACAGTGGGGGTTCCCAGCTATGACGGGCCATACACAATGTGAGAACTGCCGTTGCTGCTCCACCACTTTTAAAAGCACAGCAGTCGACATTGGCCTTTCAACCATGTGGCAACAAAAAAGCTTTACGAATTGCAACTCTAACATGGTCATTTATGCAGTCTGGTGCCCCTGCAGAAAAATCTATGTGGGAAAAACAGAGAAAAATCAAAATCCGGATAGGGGAACATAAAAGCTGCATTAGAAATAAAACTCGGAATGCACCCCTAGTAGATCACTGGATCGAATATAATCATGATGTAGAAGACATTAGCTGGACCGTTTTGTGTAAACTTACACGAAGTATGGACAGCAACAGAGATAAAAGAACCCTGTTAAAAAAGGAACAACAGCTGATTTTTATTACTAACAGCATAATGAGTGGTCTGAATGATAAAATCGATTGGTGGGCGTAAATAGTACAGCTGAGTGATAACTCACCGGTTCTGCTGATTACCGATACCGTGTACCGAATCGGTTAGATAAGATTCATCATCCACCATCCCGAGCCACATGAGGTTGTAAGTCTTGTAATAGAACATACAGTAAGGATTAACCATGGTATATAGCTGACACAGTGTGGTTTTAAGTGAGGTTTAACCCGCTTGAACCAGTGCAGCGGTTAGAAATGTGCTGCACACGTGAAACACACTGGGTTTTACATCGGTTTAGTAACGAGCAAGATTTTGTGCTTGCATTTTCCATTTTCCCCTGGGAATCAATGATGCCTCCACTATGGAACCTGCTCGGAGCCCTGCATGCTTGGGTCATAGAGTCACAGCCCGCCGCAATATTTACGAGCTGTAAAACCCCTCCACGCATGCGCGTACCAGCAACGCTGCCCTATAAGAAACACGGGCTGGCCGCCACATAAACGGACACCACCCCGGAAGTACGGGACGGCTGTGAGGACGTAGCTGGACCGATGACGCACTTACGCGGCTTTTGGCAGTCAATCCTGGTTAGACGCGGACAATGTAAAGACGCGGTCAGAGGAAAGACGAACGAACGCGGAATTCGTAACGAAAACGAAAGGTAAGCGCGTCTGCTAATATGATCCCAGGAGAGGTATGAAGGGCCTGGGCTGGCAGGGTTCTTCTGTCTTCTTTTTACTTGCTAGACCAGTTACAGTCTACCTAAAAGGCATAACGCCTAAGCTGTAAAGACAACTTGACAGCTGGAAGCTGTATGGATAACCTGTTTATAGATTAACATGAGAGACTATACACGTTTTAGTTGGACGCACTCTCCATCTCCAGAATATATGACCCCAATTACAAATGTCTAATTAGTGGTTGACTCATGTAGAGCTCGCCCTCTCTCTCTCCCTTTTGTCTTCTGTTTAGAAATCCGAATCGGTCAATTCGTGATAGAGTCTCAGGAGCCTGGGTTGACAGAACCGTGATTTTACTAATTGGCTCTTACAGAACACAGAGCATAGAGCGAACACGAAGCAGTCATTGACGGGTAAAGATAAGGCGAGTTCTACCAAGCCTTTATCTTTTGATTGAATACGCCATTAGATATTAAGGGGATTCTCCTTTCTCTCACATTTATTTTCTCTAGTCTGTTGAGACCTTTTGACTTCCAGCAAGCAGAGGATTCTTCCGATGCATTACCAACCTACCAACTAGTGGACAGACCCTGGTTACTAATAAGGGTGACTGTTCATTTTATGGTGCCAATAAGGGTAGAGTGACGTCTCGCTCCCCTCTCTCTCTCCCTCCCTCTCCCTCTCCTCTACCTTGTCATTATAGGTTTGAGAGTGTTGTGTCGTAATTATAGCTGACAAACTCCCCCATTGATATTTATCGTTGCCCTCCTAACCTGAGGTTTACTTTGATTGGTTGCCATGATTTAACCATGGCAAATGTTGAGCGCAGTAGTGGAATGGGCCCCTAATATGCCTGTTCTCTCTTTTTGTGTTTTGCTGCTCCTCGATAGGTGGTGGACTCCCTTTTTCCTTGATAGATGAACGGCGAGGGGACTACAAACCCTGAATGAGAAGAGACAATTTGAACCACAAATTGAAATGTGTTTATAGATTGTTGTTTTTAGCTATAGATTTTATTGCGAGCTATGTTAACCTTGCTAGATTGAAATTGCAGGTCACTTCTATCCTTCAAGAAAGCCCCTGATGAATTTCCTAATACTCATGACAGCTACACATTATATGGAAAGAAACATGTTGGGCAACAGGTGTGTGTGTTTCGAATGAAAATGGTGAAAATGTCGGAATTTGAGAGTGAATGAACATGAGAATAAGTGAGTTGTGTGAAGTAAGGTATGTCCGTGTGTGAGAAATAACACAGCATAGTACACTTTAAAGGCTTTTTGAATTTAAATCACGTAGCTTATCAAATGAAGGACTGAAGTTGTTGCATGCAATCTTGTGATTTGTTTTTTAGAGATTCACTGCAAATGCTTACTAAAAGGTCAGTGAGTTTACACCATTGGTGTTCTTAAAATATTGCTTGTATAATTGAATAATAAAATATGTATACGTTTATATTTAAACCTGTATTGAAGTAATTCTTGCTCATGTGTCGAACAGCGGTTAATAGATAGGAATAGGGACCACCGAGAGTGAGCAGCTACGAGTAGCACTAGCTGTGTTGTTACGCGTTTTGAAGGGTTAATCCCTTGATTTGGGGGTGTTCTAGTGCTCCTTATCCCTTTATCTCTTTCTTTTGTTTGAATGATGTATTCTTGGTAGGGCCTTTGAAGAAAGTGTGAGAGGTGCTGCACTCCAAATTCAGTGTGGATTTGGAATTGAGAAGGTTGAGTGAGCGCGGCCTGGGTAATGTCTGGATGTTCCCTCTTATGGGGTTTAATGAAGGATTGGTGAGTCTGCATCCTAGTCTGTGGTTTCTCCATCTAGTAGTACAAGGCTGGTTAGGCTTACTAGCGAAACGCAAGATCCATCGGGCAGGTGTTAGCTCTGACTTTTTTTTGCATGTCGTCACTGATAGAGCATGATTCCTTTTGTCTCAGAACAAGAGGTGGCAGGAAGTAGGTTGGCTTGATTAGGTTGGATGGTGGTAATGTTTTCCTTATAGATGAGGAGTTAGGGACCGTATGAACCATGGTAGTATTGGCTTCCAACGCTAGGGTTGGCATGATAGAAGTGAATACCTTGGAGGTTAGGAGAGAAAAGGAAGTTAAGATAAAGATGAGCATGGTGTAGGTGACAGTCTTATTCAAAACATGGATCATGATACAACCACACAGTAGGATTCTATGATACTCAAGGTATACTCAGAATACTATGCGGTAGCAAAAGTCTCCGATATGACAAAGTGTTGAAATATATTGAAGTTCTGGGAAAGTGAAACTTCAGAAGTGCCAAGAAGGCAAATGAGAACCAAGCATTTTAAAGAAAGTACGAATAAGAGAAAACAACATTAACCAGAATCCTGTGAAGTAAAGATTGAAACGTGAGACTTAAGGCGAGGGAAGCCTAAGAGGTCTGATTGGAAATATTTTTGTACCAGAACTATAGTTAGTTTACGTTGAACCAAGGTAAGGGAAGCCTAAACAGAATCTGTATAGTTGAAATACCCAGGCGAGGGAAGCCTAACGCCGTGGTGTGAACTATTTGAACCGTATCAAGCGGTTATGAACCGTGTGTTTAAGACATGTACATTGTGCAAGGGAGGCCCGGACGAAGTCCATTAAGATTAACAGAACAAAAGAGTATTGAAATGCTGGGGAACAGAGGCAAGGAAGGCACATGGGACTTGTAAGAAACCTGTGAACTGTGTATTTGGCTTATGGCGGCGGAAGGCTAGAGAAAAGGTTGAACTGTGAGCTGCTCGATGACCATGCATGAATTGTTGAATCGTACAACTAAGCCAAAGTGTGCCACATTTATAGAACTGTGCCAACCACCCACCATTTCCTGAACTCTTGAAACCCTGTGCTTTGAATGTGGTGACACGAGTTATTACCTGTTCTTTTTGAAACACTATTTTCTTTTGAAACATACTCCCTTTTCACTTTTGTTATTTAAGAACGAGGACAAGATTAGGTTTCTAACACAGACAATTTATTTGACTAGACGGACTTGGACTGTTTATTTTTTTTTTTATATGGTAGAAACTACTCCCATTATGGAGTTAGGAATTCTCCTAATCCTTTGACATTATAAAATAAAGGTTTTGAAAACATGCATCTTGTGTCTGTGTATACTGTTGATACCATGCCTTCCTCACACCTGTCAAAAAGCTGAGGTATTATGGTGGCAAAGCGATTGTTGCTCAACTTCATTCTCATGTTTGGGCTCCCACTCCTCATGGACAGTGGTCAAGGCACTTACTTTAAAGGGCATTTCATCAGGGAAGTATGCAAAGTTCTGAATATTCCCCAGTTTTACTGCACCTACCACCCCAGTCTAGCTGTGCAATGGAACGCCAACAGGGTGACCTAAAAATGAGGCTCTCCAAAATCTGTCATAAAACTAAGTTGAATTGGCCCCAGGCGCTGCCCCTTGCCCTGCTCCACACGTACAGTCACCAACACTGCAAGCATGGGTTGTCTCCATATGAAATCTTTACTGGGCACACAATGCGCATGCGTACAGAACCCACAGCGCCCCCTTGTTATTTGAATTTGAAGATGGACGATGACATGGTTTCTAAATACTATTGAGCTCTTGTCAAGTTCGTTCCCACCACACGTAGGCTTAGGCTGCCCTGTTAGAATTGGCTACTGATCCCTGCCACTTGCTGCAACCCAAAGGATTTTGTCTACATTTGAATGCACCCTCAGAAAATCAGCACTTAATCCCTGCTGGCGAGGACCGCAGTAAGTCCTGCTCAAGACCCAGATGGTGATCAAGTGTGATGGAGTCACCTCCTGGACATATTCTGCCCTTTACCAGAAAGTGCAGCCCTCCACTGTCAGCCCTGAAGCCAGAGCTCCCAAAAGCCACCTTCTGCGAACCAGCCCTACCGGAACCGTTACTGCCCATGCCGGTGACTCCAGCACAGAGGAATCAACCACTGCCACACTTCTGTCCCAGTCCGATCCTCTGAGTTATCCTAGAGCGTACCGATGGTGGGGGGGCCAACTCCACAAATCCCTCTCCAATTGTACACACAGGTCCTGAATTGAGACCCTCAGTTGCTGAGCCGGTTCAACATAGTGTGGTCTGTCCAAGAGTTGCTTTTCCGACTGCTCCGTCACGTGGCCTAGCCACCTTCAGAGCCAAAGCAGATTCAAGTTCTACTTCCCGACTCCAACCCCTCGCTGCTGACACCTCTGGATCCGTCGTCCTGGCCCTGGAGAGATACTGCCTGCAGCTCTGAAGAGGTTTGCGCCAAGGTCAGCGTAATAAAAGAAAATGTGTCTCCTTTATACCAACTCTCTACTAGACTGCCTTGGGGCTGAAGATGGACCTCCCGGATGTGGTAGTGTGTAGGAAGGATTGAGAAAATCTGCCTAGTCAGATGCCTTGCCCTGAAGGATTTGGCCCCTGTTGCTTCCATCTAGCTGTTATCCTTTTTGTCAGCATGAGCAGAGTGTTCTTGTGGTCATGGTTCTATAGTTACCTTTGACATTGCTTACCTGCATATTGAGAACCGCTGGGGGTCTGGATTTACCACTAAACATAGAACCCAAAGAATTACCCCTTCATGACTTTTATTGACTCTCACCCCTGCATTCTGTAACTGAACTATTGACATTTGCCATGAACTTTGTACATTTATGAAATACTGCTGAACTGATATGTCCATTTTAAGAGACCGTTGTGCTCCATTCAGCACGACTGGCGCATCATGACTCTGACTGTATCAGTACTCATCCTCTCCATCCAGCTCACTGCGATTGCTGCTTTTAACACAACTTGTCACTATTATTCTGGTCCTTCATCTCACACTTGGACTCACAGCCTAAGGACCAATGAGAACCATGGGACAGAAAGCTTTGAGCGACTGCAGCCCATTTTAACTGGAGCCAAACAGTGAGCAGTAGTTGCCATCATATTTGGCATGACTAAACATGGATCATGATCGATAAGTGTCCATGAAACTAAGTGTGTTGAATCTCTAGAGATCTGCCACCTGCGTTGAAGAAACATTTTTCCAACAATGCCGGGCATGACGAATCCTGGAATTAGAGCATTAGGAAAATGGAAGGCTCTGACCATGTGATGGGATGAGGCTTAAAAGTAGCTGTCAGTGTTTTGTCTGAAAAAATCAAGTCAAGAGTATTTCATTTATTATCAGTAGGAAGATGGCTGTGCAAATTAAGGTGATAGTCTGAAGGTGCTGCAGTTAGCTTTCTCTCATAGACATCAATAACTAACCACAATTATGAAATCAATATATCATCCCCCTATCAATTGTGTATACCCTCTAAATTGGTTCGCTCTTCTGTCTAATTCCGCTTTTCTATCACCCCCTATCAATCCCCACTCTGTCCTTTCAACAGACTATGGACTGGCAACACCCTGACAGGGTCACAATTCGCCACCTTTTGGCACAAGGCCAGGCACTCTAAGACACTATGCTGGTGATCAGCCCAGCATAAATATTGATATAACATAACATTGTATCACTGCGTTTCATTCAAATCCATTGATGCAAAAGCAAAGTGAACCCTGATCACTAAAACACACAGTATGTCAAAGAATAAAAGCTGGTGTTAGAAAATGCAATATATGCGAGTTCCTTTCAGCCAAGGACAATTGGGGGGGGGGGGGCGTCCGTGGGCAAAATGTGAAAATGCCCCCCCCCCCACTGCAAGCCTGGTTTGTGCATCTCAAATATTTACAACTGCAATAAAATGTGGCCTGCCTGAAGGGTGTTGAAAACAAAGTTTCCCCAGAACTGCTGTCTTTGAAGGCTCAGTTCTGTTCAGACCAAATGTCCTAGCCAGTGCGTGACTGGAATGTGGGGAGGGGCTACAATCAAGGGAATCTGAAATGCTGGAAAAAAATACAAGAAAACATGAGGTTTTCAGATCGAAATGGTAGTGCACTACAGAGAAAAGGACAGGATGCCAGATGGCAGCAAGGCCTTGTGACATCACAGAGCAGGCCTAGCTCATTATCTGAAGTGGGGAATCTCTGCGTTGCCAAGGCCTCCCAAGTATTTACAACCAGCAGCCTGCCAACTTTAAATAACAGAATGGCAAACGGCCGGAAGAAAGGAGAGAAGATTTGCAGAAATGTGAAGATTCCCCATTAGTTTAAATGGACTATCACAATTGTTGCATTTTCTCAGCAACCACAAGTCTCACTCCATACATGTATGGTTCATTTTGATGATAAATTCCAGGGGATTTTGTTGAAATAAAATGCATCCACCTACAACCTCCACCAACAGCTAAAATGTGTTCCTAGCTGTTTTTAACATGCACTGAATTTGAGTTGGCAAACTGTTGCAGGGTAAAATTAGGTATGCAGAGAGTAAGTTGCATGTGCAGAACTATTATGCTTTTTGAAAGAAAAAGTCAAAAATTGCCAACTGCCCGTGCAACATGGTGCCGACCCGGCTGTCCTCAATTCCCCATGATTAGCTGAATCAGAAAATATATATATTATGGCAGTTACTAGTAAATCACAATGTTTTGCCATAAAGTTACTTTATGGCTAAAGTTGACATAAGAAAAAAAAAAGGAATTTTCAAAGGGGAGTTGCAATATTTTGGTTCTAGACTCCTGAACCAATCCTTAGACAGTGGATGGGCTGCGGGTTAGAGTGGAATGTAAAAGAACAATCAAAGGCGCAGGAATTCTTGCAGGACGCTGCCCAAAAATGACATCTTGATGGTGTCATCACTTGTATATAAAGTGAATGCACTTTGAGAGAAAAGTAAAGCTGCTAAAAATTACCACCTGACAGCAACAAGGAAACACCAAAGGAGATGGCTGAAATTGCATCTGGTAGAGTTGTCTATTGCTGGGGAGGCCTAAAAGCTGAATGGGCCCTATGTTGAAGAGCTGGGGACCATCCTTGAGAGTGTAGTGACCAGACCCCTGCCCTGTCCACCAAGAGGGTCTTGAAATGCATCTGGCTTTCCTAAACTTTAAACAGAGGTTTTAAATGTAAGTAGAACTGAGCCATTTCAAACCAAAAGGTGGGGAGAGTCTGCTTCCCTTAAATCCTTTCTCTTTATAGTGCGCAGGGTGTTGGGGGGCGGGGGGGAACTGTGTAGATCCTTAGCCTATTTAACTAAAAATATTAATTTAATTAATTCCCCTTGGTGGAACACCATAGGGTGATTTTGTTAAGATTCAAAATTAAGGGATCAAGATGGCCACGTGCCCGTGAGCGCCCTGCACTGCAATAAATATCTGAGCACAATCCGGCCATTCGACTGCCCTACACTCACACTCCGAGTTAGGCATCCTTTGTGTGAAGGCCCCCTGCATGAAACAGCGAACTTTCGGAGTTCCAAGCCCTCCGCGAGGCTGTGCTAGAGGAGAAGACATCTGCACTACGGGCCGACTGAGGCCGCGTGTGCTGGAGAGAGAAGAGCACCGTGGCTCATTGCAAGCGGACACCAGGGCCACCCTGCGCCTCTCGACTGCTGGTGGTGGGTAGAAGGAGGAAGCTGCCCCTGGGGACACCCATCACCCGCCAGGCTCTGTCAGCACCAAGAATGGGCTCTGGAGCTCAGGCGGATGCTGCGAACAAGAGGGGAGCGTGGACAAGCTCACCGGGGGATGCAGCTATGAGCGGAAGGAGGGCACGCCGCGGAGGGTCCAGACTGTGGATCACCAGACACAACGGTGAGTTCCCCTGGGTACCAGCCGCCCCCATGACGTGGTGTGGGCACCAGACACGCGGCGGGCCACAAGGTCAGAGCCTGCCTGCCGACTCCTGATTGCAGCTGCGTCTGCCAAGCACAGCCGTGTGATAGACGAGAGGGCTCCCCCAAGGCACGGCCACCCTAGGGGGCACATGACTCACTTTGGCACCGCTGTCGGACACGGGCGCAGGGGGGTTGCTGACTCCTCCCCATTGGCCACTGGATAGACTGCCCAGCCAGCTGCAGCAGACACATTTAGCAAGACGCTCGGGAACACCACCCCTTGCCTCTGCATCCCCCTGGGATCTGGGGGGCACTCAAGACCCGGGATATTCCTGTTCGTAGCGCAAATCAATCTGGAAGTGACCTGAACAAAACACACTATGCACCGCTCTTAACCTCAGTGGTCACTCAGCCACTAATCAGCACACTTGGTGACATCTCAGCCGCAATCAAGTGGGGCTGAACCTCACCAGCCTGTACCCCCCAGGACCTGCACACTCAACAAGGGCATTCCCTCGAAAAACACAGCGGCAGGCTGCAGAGGCCTCCACTTACCTACCTTAAGAACCAAGATTGGGCCAGTGCTGGGGGACCCCTCGACAGAGCCGACTAAACAATGGGTATACTGGGAACCAGTCACCGTCGCAGAGTGCGACGCAACCCACCTGCCACCTCGGAAGGGTAAACCCTCACGTGCAACCGCACACCCTCACGTTCATCTGCCCACAAGCTCTGATATACCGGGGCTCATTGGCGGCAACAATCCACGCCCGGACCAAGCCAGCACTCCTGTCCCAGAAGCTCAATAAGCATTGCAAGCGGCTGCTGGACAGCGTCTCCCGGGACACCTGACCTCAACGACTACTGTAGGGTGCCTCCTTGGCCGCATAACTGGATGAGACCCGAGACTGGAGCGACGCGGGGTCAACAAGTCATATCATTAGAAGGCAACAGAGGGGCAATAGTGGGTCACTAGCCAGGACGCCCACCTTCTTGGCCTGCAGCCTCGAGGCCACCTACGAACACCAGGGGTACTGTACTCACACCCGGATAAACTAGCTAACACCCCATTCCACTCAATATAGACAGGAGGGCAGAAGAGGCGAGTGCCCTGAACGACAGAGCAGCTACTCCCCCTGAGTGAACGGGAGAACCAACTGATCGGACCCATATCCGCGCACAGTGGCCCAAAGCGAACAATACCCACACCTCAGACCATAAGCATAGTGTGCATAAAGGGAGAGGGTTGTAAAACGGAGGAGTCGCTGGGGGAATCGAAACAAGTCGGAAGATGTCGAAGGCTAATAAAGGCGGTAAGCACGAGGCCAAACTTCAATTTGAAGCTGCTGCACACCCCCGACAGGCTGAGGTGACAAATTCACCAGAGGGCGACAACCTGCTGTCTAGTCTCGACTCCTCAACAGCATTCCACAACATAAAAGAAATGTTTAGTCAATTGAAAAGTAGCATACAATCCTTGGATGGGAAGATGGACGTGCTGACCTGTAAAGTGGATCACATGCAGGTCCGCTTGGACAAGCATGGGGAAAGACTGGACAAGGCGGAAGGCCGAATCTCAGGTGTGGAAGACGAGGCCACCACAACATCAAGGGATCTGCAGCAGATGAAGAGAACTCTCAAAGAACTTACCGAGGAGCAGGATGACCTTGAGTCAAGGTCTAGAAGAAACAACCTGCGACTTGTTGGCGTATCCGAGGCACTCGACCAGTGAAACATGGAGACGACGATGGAGGAAATCCTGGGAGAGGCTCTGGGACGGGAAGATTTCTCAAACATATTCGTGGTGGAAAGAGCTCATAGAATCCCCAGCGGCCGGAGACCAATAGCAGGGGCTCCACCATGGCCAATAATTGCACATATGCTGAACTATCGAGACCGGGACATAGCGTTGCGGAAGGCAAGAGAGAAGGGGCCACTAGCATACAAAGGAAACACGATAAAGATCTTCCCAGACTTCTCCAATAAAGTCCAAGTGTCACGCAGAACTTATATAGATGTGAAAAAAAGACTGCAAGACCGTGGGCTCCGCTACGCCATGCTGTTTCCGGCCAATCTTAGAGTAGAACACGAGGGCCGCACGCCGTTTTTCACCACCCCGGCAGAAACGGATGAATTCCTCGAACGTCTACCTCAGTATCCAAGGCCTAGGGGGAACGACTGAAAAATCACCGAACGGAAAATGTATTAAGGGGTCAAGGAGACAATGGATCATTGAAAAGGGATTGGAAGGACAACGACGGACCCTATGACTGGCAGTGTGGCGTTGTGGTCGGGCCTCCATTGCCACCCAGGCGGAAGCAAGGTAACAGCTCTAAACGCTGGCAAGTTGAGGAAGCCAGCCAAGGGTGGGGGGGGGGGGTGGGTGTAACTGACAGGTTGGGGTTGTGGCTGGCAGAGGGGTAGGGTAAGAGAGGGGTTTATGTCAAGTGGAAGCATCACGATATATAAGTGTTCAAGGTATGGTCAACGGGGAAGGTCGCGCAATATGCCCCAGGACACACCTGTATCTAGAGATTTGGGCAGGGAATAGCAAGAACGTCAACATGGGATGGCTGGGTCAGTTAGACACCCAACGTGGAATGTACGCGGGCTGAATATCCCGTCGAAGTGCCGTAGGGTTCTGCTCTACTTACGACGCCACCAGATCGGAGTAGTGTTTTTACAGGAGACACATCTCACGACGACAATCGAAACCAGCTTTGGCAAATCCTGGGGCTGCCACTGTTACTTCTCGTCCTACTCGTCCTATGCTAGAGGGGTGTGCATTCTTATTCACAATACAGTGGGATTTCATTTTATCTCAGGGACTAGAGATAGTGAGGGGGAGGGAGCTGATAGTGCGGGCACCATACAGGGATGCTTATGTAACCTTGTTAACTACTATGGACCCAACCAAGACACAGTTGCAACACTGGAGTGGTTCAGCCGTCAGCTGGGCGAGGTACCACCTGGGGACATAATATGGGCCGGGGATTTCAATGAGGTCATGACACCCACACTAGACCGCAAAACGGGCCCGATTCGGTCCCCGACATTGGGGAAAACCGAGATAAAAGCAATGTGTCAGCAAGGGAACTGCAAGATGTGTGAAGGCTAAAGAACCCTGTGGAGCGCCAATACACTTTTCACTCCTCGGTCCATGGCACTGCGTCCCGCCTAGACTTCTTCCTGATCTCCCAGGCACTTATGGGGTTTGTTAAAGAAGTCACCATCCTGGCTCGCACTCTGTTCGATCATGCACCGGTACTGATGGACGTGGAACTGGTTGGGATAGAGAGCGGAAAGAGGCTGTGGAGGTTTAAAGGGGAGGCCCTGGCGGTCAATCTGTTCCGCGATGGAATCTCAGAGGCTATAGACACCTTATTTGAGACTAATGAGGGCTCAGTGGAGCCAGCAGGAACTCTCTGGAAAAGTTTTAAATGTGTAATTCAGGGGGAGTGCATTGCCAAGGAGGTGGGGATGCTGAGACAAGAACTGAACACCGTCGAGTCACGGTTAAGCGAGCTACAAACTCCGGGAGACCTGGGGTCCCCTGGGCAACAAGCGGAATTTAAGCAACTCTTGGAACAGTTCAAGACACTGGCGCACAGGGAGGTGAGATTACTGGGGTGGGGGGCAGCCGTGAGATAATATGGAGAGAGGCAGAAGCTGGGGAGGCTGCTGGCAAGAGCGGCTAGATTGGAAGCACACAAAGGATGGGTCACATCTATAATAAATGCACAGGGGGTTGAAAAATTTGATGACGCTGGGATTACACAGGAGTTCGGCAGCTTTTATGCAGACCTATACTCATCCCATGCAAAGACCTCCCACGCAAATCTGGAGACATACCTAGACCGGGCAGCCCTATAATGGTGTACAGACGAGGAGAGGGCATGGCTGAATCGCCAAATAACCCTAGAAGTAATAACTGCGGCCATTAAATCTTTACCATCCAGGAAGGCGCCTGAGCCTGACGGGTTTGGTGCCGAATTTTACAAATACTTTGCCCCAAAATAGGGCCATATCTCTTGCAAATGTACCACCAGAGCACCCTTAATGGCAGACTCCCAGACGCCTTAAGGGAGGCCCTAGTCACTGTTTTTACTAAGTCCGGCAAGCCGTTAAAATATTGTGCATCATATAGGCCGATCTCCCTTATTAACCTAGATAACAAGATACTAGCGAAAATCCTGGCCTCCAGACTGGCGCCCTTAATGAACAAGATGGTAAAAGCCGACCAGGCCGGATTTATTCCGGACAGGTCCACATCCTTTGGGATAAGGAGACTGTTTGGATTAATCTCAGTGGTCAATAAGGAGGACCCCGTAGTCGCAGCATTATTAGACGCCACAAAGACGTTCGATTCGGTTGAGTGGCCCTTCATGTTCGTGGTTCTGCACAGAATGGGGCTGGGAGCGCAATTTATCGCTACGGTGGTACTGCTATATGAGTCACCCAACGCTAAAGTAAAGTTGAACGGCCAGCTCACCCAAGACATAATTCTTATCAGGGGCACGAGACAGGGATTCCCCCTCTCTCCACTCCTGTTCGCCCTGGCCATTCGAGTCGCTAGCAGAGAGGTTTCGGGAGGCCAACACACATAGGGGCATTCGGCTCTTCACCCATCGGGTGGTCATCTCACTGTATGCTGATGATATGGTGCAGTTCATCAGAACCTAGACCCTATAATGGATGATGTCAGAGTTTGGGTACTTCTCGGGCCTCATGATCAATGCGACCAAATCAGTTCTTTTCCCACTAACGGACAGTGCGGCGCAATATGCGGACAAATGGGGGTTCCAATGGCACATCACACAGACCCGGTACCTGGGGGTTATGATTGCCCGAGATGCGACTACAATATTCGAAACTAACTACCGCAAAGTACTTGACTTGGCAAGAGAGGCGACCACAAGGTGGACAGGTCTACCTTTGAATTTATACGGCAGGGTGTCTCTGATTAAAATGGTGCTACTCCCCCGTTTCCTATATGTGTTTCTCAATGTCCCCATACAGGTCTCAACTGATTATTTCCGGAGGCAAAAACTGTAATTACCCTACTTATCTGGTCTCGTAAGCAACCGAGAGTAGCATGGGATAAGCTAACGGCACCTGTACACAGGGGAGGACTGGCGCTGCCGGATCTGGAAACCTACTACCTAGTGGCACAGGCTGGGTATGCCCTATACTGGTTTGGGGATCAGGGGGAGCGGAGACAGGTGGAGGTAGAGAGGGCACTGGCTGCTCACTTTTTGTTGCGTTCCATTATTCTCACGGCTCGTGGCCAGAGACATAAGGTGGCGAACATGGTTGATCTCACCTGCAAAGCTTGGAGACACATAGAACAAAGGACACGGACGGAGGTCCTCTACTCCCAGGAGCTGCTGATTCTGTCCACCCCAAGGCATCCCACTTACCTCTGAGAATGGTTTTGTAAGCCTCAATCGGAAACTGGAGATACGTAACTACAGTGACCTGTTCCCAGAGGGAATAACCATTGAGCTAGATGAGCTGAAGGCTAGAGGAGCACTCAATCCGCTAGAGGTATTTCTGTATTATAGATGGAGGACAACTCTCCAGAAACAGTTCCCAACCTTCCCTGAACAGCCACTGATAGCCCCAATACTTGATAGAATAATCACTGGGGGGCAACATAGGAGAGTGGTCTCGACCATTTATGCCATGTGTGAAAAAGCCAAATCACAGGAGATGTCACCCAGGGGGAGGTGGGAGCACTCACTGGGGCATGAGATCACAGACAAGGAGTGGAAATATTGTGAGCGCACTACAAAATGTGTGTAGTAAACGCCAGATACAAACTGATACATTGGAACTTTTTACATCAATTCTACTACACCCCTAGTCAGATTCATAGCTTCTTCCCAGGGACGCCAACTAACTGTATCAGATGTAACACACCAGGAGCCAATTTCATACATATGGTGTGGGAATGCCCCATGGTACACGCATACTGGACAGGTGCACTTGGAATTATTGGCAATATCATAGGAGTGGGACTTGATATGAACCCCATGATGGCTCTCCTGGGATACACCAAGACTATCCGCCCAGGCAGGCGGCATCTAGCAGGGTTGCTTTTGTTTTGGCTAAAAGAAGGGTCGCTATGCATTGGAAAGACCCAGCGTGCCCCAGAATAGACGACTGGCATGCAGACGTGTTGAGATGTAATGATATTGAGGCAGGATACTGGAGTCTAACATCATACCGCTCTGCTCCATCTAATATTTTAGTGTGATCTCCATTTTCAATTATTCAAATAAATACAAATATATTTCCTGTACACCGGCCTGGTTCTTGGCTCATTGGTAGCTCAGGGGGAGGGATCCCAGGGGCATTATATAAGTCTGAAATAGGGCTGAATAAAGAACTGATATTAAACAGTGTATTGTGTGGCACCGGACTTGGGGAAGGAAGGATCTCCCTGTGTTGAGGGTGGCTTCTCAATAAACCGTTCCAGGACAAAGGTGGTTGACAGGGTAATGAGGCCAAAAAGTGCTGGGGCTCTGAAATCCTCTCCCATGCCAGCAGCCTCCCTATTCTCTATGTCAGTTATCTGTATTCTGACAGAAGACCTGGATGGCTGATGGAGTGTACTTGCCAATGCTAGTCAGGGTTTCTACAGTAACCCATAGCTCCCAGGTTTTCCAATGTCAGAAATGGTTGTATTCTGGAGTTAATCATTTTAAAATGTAGTACTACAAGTCTCACAATTCAAGGACTAAACATCATAGGATGACCAACTCACCCATGGAATGTGACCTCCCACCCCGAGCGGATGTATTAGAAATAATACACTTATTTTTCCTACAAAACAATTTACCTAATTCAATGCTTTTTTTAAGTGCCTTTATTGCCATTTTGCATTTGTAAAACAACATTGACATTTCCTCTCCTCCCACCTCCCCTCACCACCCTGTGGCAGCGGCATTCTTCCCAACTCCTCCCTCATCCCACAATTGTTCCCCGGCAATCCTCACATTGTCACCACACAAGGTCCAATATCCGCAAATTGTGGGGCACCATTGCTTCACATAGTCCCCCTGCAGATAAAACCATTACCATTTTTCATCCTTACCCTAATTGCATTGCTCTTGTTCTCCTCTCTTTAACTAGTAGCCCTCTTGTGAGACTAGGCCAGAACTGTGCAGTGCAGTCACCCTTCTCCCTTCAACTTCCCTCTGCCTCCTTAATGGCATTCATCATCTCTCCTATCTTCTCTAATTGCAACTCTATCTCCTACCCTCCTCCTCTCTCACTAAGTCTGAAAAAGCACAAAAAGACATCCTGCGTGAAAACCCTGGCCTTCCCATCGCAGACAAAATATCAGCGCAACTTTCAAAGAGTTTTTAACTGATATCCTTTTTTCTGTCCCGTCTCCAGATCTATGGACCCCTCATCCCTACTCTCTCCCCTTTCACTTCCTTGCCCATTAAAGGTGGCACCAAGTGGGAAGTCCTCTTAGCCGGCTTCTCGTCCTCACGTTGCATCGCTAATGTCTACCACACTGGTCCTATCCTGGTTCAGGGTCCTTAACCCAACCTCCTGCTCTTTGATATGATATGATATGCCATTTATAAGGCGTCTATACACAAGTGTTCCAAGGCGTGATGAGGCAAGGAAGGGGAACAGAGGGAAGACAGAGACAATGATCTTACTAGTCCAGTTGACAATAAGATTTTGCAAGTGCAGGGGAGTGGGGGGAGAAGAAAGTGCGAGGGGGAAAGGGAGGGGGAAGTACAGTGCATAAGATAGACAGTAAATAAATAAAACAATTAATAAGAACAATAATAAGAAGTGCAGCCAGATGGTGGCAGGTGCAAAGGTAAGTGACTGGATCCTGCCTTCCCTCATTAACTTCCTTACTTCTGCTGCCTCTCCCCCTACTACTACTTCTCTCACTGTCCCTCCCACTCTGACCAGAGTACCATGCCCCTGTTCTCCACCTCAGAAAACCTACAAAGGCAGAGAGAGACTCCCTCCACCTAGCAACTCTTAACGCCTGTTCTGCCTACAAACACTCTGCTGACATAAGATGCCTTCTTGAAGACACTCAACATCCCCGCTCTCACCGGGTTAAGGTTCAATGCCAGCTCAGTCACCGCTTTTGACTCCCTCTTCCCTGACAGCTTCAAGATCATTTCCAAGCCTCAACCACACTGTGCTGGCGGTGGGGGTCACCTTAATCTATCCTGAGTGGGTTCCTTCCTTCTTCCATCTTACCCACCCATATGTACTCTTCCTTTGAGAGCCTGGTATGCAAGATGGTCATATCTCCCTCCTCCACTCTGACCAGTGCAACCATTTACCAGCCTCCAGACGCTACCACCCTGTTACTCTCTGAAAGCGCTGACTTCTGCTCCTCCTTACTTTCAACCACCTCCACCTCCTCCTCTTGGGGGACTTCAACATACAATTGGACTCCCCTGTCTCAGCATCCACTCTTCATTGACCTCTGCACCTCTTTATCCCTCTCCATTCTCCCCTCTGGTCCAACCCATTCAGCTGGACACACCCTGGATGCTATCATCGACTCGGACCTCTCCCCCGCCCCATCTGGTCACCCCTCTCTCCTGGTCAAGCCATTCTCTCCTCTCCTCCCTCCTGGGTCCCATTTGGCCCTCCTACCGCACCATGGAAAGCCCTGCCTAACCTCAATCACGAACATCCGCCCAATGAAACGAGTGTCAGCTGCTGCCTTTGCTTCTACCTTCATCCCTCCTACCACCCACCTCAGACTCCACTGCTGACTGTGCTCTCAGCAACTTCCACTTGGCCATCACTAATACTCTTGACATCCTTGCCCCAGTCATGAGGATCTGCCTGAAACCCATTTCGAAGCATAACACCTAGTACGACTCCGAACTTGCAGCCCTGAAACTTAAGGGCAGAGCAACAGAACGGAAGTGGCAAACCTCAGGCTCACCCTCTGACAAACTGCTCCAAAGGCAATAGAATCTCCATCCGTGCCAAGAAAAGGGCCCGCAATCAGGCACGGGTATCTGGTGCATCCAATATCACGGCTGAACTTATCAAAATCTGCAGGAAACTAGCCAACCCTTCTAAAGTCTCCTCCTCTCCTCTTCTCCTCTTCCGTCCCAGTCACTCTGCAAGGCACTCACCACACACTTTGCCACCAAACTCAGGACATCCTAAACACCCTTCTTACTCACCCGCCAACCCCATCCCACAACTCCCTGCCTCCCATGGCCACTCACCCTCCTCCTTCCGCTTTCTCCTCCTCCTCCCCCGTCACACCTAAAGAAGTTACCCTTGTCCGCTCCATGAAGGTTTCTTCCAAACAGGTTCCCCCCTGCTCATCTAGAACCATCAAGAACAACATTGGCTCTCCTGCCCCCGCACTCGTTGATTTCTGCAACCACTCTTTCGCCACTGGATCTTCCCCTCCTCCCTCAAGCACTCCCTTGTGCGTCCCCCCCTGAAAAAACCTCAAGCAGACCCTACCTGTCCAGCCAACTACCGCCCTATTTCAATCAGCCCCTTCCTGGGGAAACTGCTGGAGAAGCTGGCCTTGCCACAACTCAACTCGCAAACACTGAACTTGTTGGTGGTCTCCACGACCATCAGTCTGGATTCTGAGCATCCAGAAGCACGGAAACCGCTCTTCTGTACACCCGTGAAGAACTCCTTGCATCCCTGGACTCCAACAGCCCAGCCGTCCGCATCCTACTTGATCTCTCCTCTGCCTTTGACACTGTCAACCACTCCATCCTCATACAAAGGCTCCACGATACCCTTGGTATCTCGGAACGGGCACTGTAGTGGCTGACCTCTTTCCTAATGGGCTGCTCTTGCCAAGTCATCCTGGGTGCCTTGTCCTCTCCTACTTCCTTCTCCACCTGTGGTGTCCCCCAGGGTGCTATCCTCTCCCCCTGGCTCTTGAACATCTACTTTACTCAGCTGGCACTCCTCATCCCCCCCCCAACTTCCAGTGTCATGCAGATGACACTCAACTCTTTTTCAGACTTCTTGCTGACTCACTCGCACATTCCTTCATCCCTGACTGCCTATCTGCCATCCAGGCCTGATGCAATTCCATGATCTCTGCCACAATGCAGGCGAAACGGAGATTCTTCTGATTGGAACCCCTGCTCCCTCCTTCTTTATCGCCTCCCTCCTTTGGCTCTCCCCCTGCTCCTTCTTCTGAAGCCAGAAACCTTGGAGTCATCTTTGACTCCTCTCTATCGTTCCTCCCTCACACTCAGAAAATTGCCAATAAGTCCTACTTTCAACTCTTCCTTCTCAAAGGAATTCTCTCGTTTCTTAAATTTCCCCAGAGGCTCAATGTTTCCCCAAGCCATGGTTCTCTCTAGGCTTGAATATTGCAATAGCCTCCTCCTCAATCTTCCTTCTTCCCCTCTGCGACTCCTTCAGCTAATCCAGAATAGACCAGCAAAACTCATCCTTGGCCTCAAGCCCAGGGACCACATCTCTCCTACCCTAAAAAGTCTTCACTGGCTCTTAAATTCTGAAAGCACCATAAGACTTTCCTCTTTTCCTCCTCCTTCCCTCTTCTGCTAACCTCACAGTTGCTGTGATTGGTGTCTTGGACCCTTATGCATCCTCTGGGCCCCTGACCACTAACACCCAACCTTCCCAGCATCTGTCTACATTCAGCACTTGCCTCGACTCACCCTCTGCCCTGGAGACTCGCACTTTTCCACCCAAGGCGACTCCAAGCCTTATAGCACTTACCTTTACCTTGCATTTCATATGTAGCTCACCCCCAGGTACGGACACCCCAGCTCTTACCCCACTGCCTTCTTCCTTGCTGCACTTGCACGTTTTGAATACTCACAAGGCATAGTAGGTTTGTCCGTTCCTTCCCCTCACTCTATATTTGTGTGTTTTAATGTTCTTCAATCCCATGTTCCCTCCCTGTTGCCCTGTGGGTGCTTTGAAACAGAATATATTTGCTGTATAAGCGCCTAACAAGCAAACAAATATATAAATACATGTCCCAGTCTCATCGGATTTTCCCCTGTCCCCCTGGACCCGATAGGCGACCCACTCAATTGCCAGCAGCCCCCACAATTTCTGTAATCAATCCATGCCTGTTGGGGGTTGATTCTGTTTCCATCACTTCTGCCATGCTGCTATTAGCATCACCATGAAAGCCTTTTTCTGGGTTCTGTCCGACGGACCGACTCAGTGATCAAAGAGCCCACACATACACTCCCTGGGGGTCAGGGCTGCATCAAACATAATCATTGATTTTATCTGGGAGGCTAAGTCTGCCCAACATGGACCCAATTCCCACTGTATTTGTTTCCAATCCCCCCTTCCCAAACACCCTCTCCAACATTCCTGGGAACCACCCGCATACATTTTATCCAACTTTACTAGAGTGTAGTGCCACCACATCATAACCTTATACCAAGTTTCCCTCAGTTGTAGTGATTGCGTCAGCTTAGGGATGCTCCTCCAAAGATTTTCCCAGTGGTCTATAGGGATAACCCCCCCACCCCACAATGTGTTCTCCCATTGTGTCATGTACCCCAGTGTGATGTCATCTCCGCCTCCATCAGTATTTTATACAATATGGATATCATCTGCTTGGTCCCCGAGTGGGTAGTAATGTATTGTTCAAACTTGGTCAATTCCCTCCGTACCGCCTGCTTGACCCCTGGGCTCATTATCCATGGTCTCATTTGATAGTACACCATTCTGTCACCCTCTGTAAGCCCTACGCACTGCTTGCAGTCCTCAAAAGTATGTATTGTCGTCCCTTGCATCATATCCTCCCAGCTTACTACAGCCCACCACACAGCATTCTTTAAATGCCCCCTGCGCCACCCCCGGCGTAAAGGGCGGGTTCCCGAAAAGCAGGGTGAATGGGGACGGGCTCGACGAGAGGGCTCCACGCTTCAATAGTCGGTCCCATACATCACACACCATGGTTATAGCCTGGCTTAATCGAGTATTCTGTCGTCGATCTTGTCTATCAGGCCAAGGGCTTCCCTTGGCCTGATAGACAAGGGCTTCCAAGGGCTTCCCTACCACCGCCCTGTCGCATTCCCCAGAGAACCACTGCCGTACCACCCTCAACTGTGCCGCCTCGTAGTACTTTATACAATTTGGGAGCAACCACCCCCCCTTGTCCCTAGAAGCAAAGGGGGTCCGCAGAGCTAATCTCAGGCGTTTATTCTGCCAGATGAATTTAGAGACTAGCCTATTCAGTGTCACAAAGAAGACACGCAGGACCGGGATTGGCAGAGCCTGAAAGTAATACAGGATTCTCGGTAGTGTAACAATTCTCACGGTTGCTATGTGGCCTAGCCATGATATTCGCAATGGGGTCCACGTCTCCAAATCTATCCGGACCTGTCGTAGTAGTTCAGGGTAATTCCTATCATATACCTGTGTCATAGTTTCTGCAATATTCACTCCTAAATACAGTATATGTCCCTCGACCACCAAGAAGGGGGAATACTGCATAAGGGCTGAGCACTGCTCTGGGGTGAGCGCCAGAATCAGATGTTCCGACTTCTGCATGTTAATTTTGAGCGCTGATATTTGCTCTATAACACCCAGCTCAGCTACCAGTGCCAGTATCGATGTCTCTATCTCAGTAAGCGCCATCACCATGTCATCGGCAAAGGCGACGACCTTACGCTCCTCTCCTCCAAATGGTATGCCTTTCCCCACCCTATTAAGCCTAAGCTTCATGAACAGGCGTTCTAAATATATTGCGTATAGTAGCAGAGAGAGTGGGCATCCATGCCTTGTGCCTCAAGTGATGAGAATAGCTCGGGAAAGATGGCCAATTATCAACAATCGCATCACCGGGCTTGTATAGTTCACACTTACCATTTGCACAAATTTGGTCCCTAGTCCCATATGTGTTAAAACTGCAATTAAGAATGGCCACTCAACCCGGGTGAATGCCTTTTCGGCATCAAGTAATCTCAGTAACAAAGGGGCCTGGCATTTTGTGGCTTTCTCTGCCAAATGTATAATTCTTCTCGTATTGTCACAAGTCTGTCGCCCTCTTATAAACCCTGATTGGTCCGGGTCAACTAATGTCAGGAGTAGCAGGGATAATCAAGCTGCCAGTATGCCTGTATATATTTTAGCATTGATGTTCATCAGCACAATGGGCCTATTAGACCCCCACTGTGTCCCGTCCTTATTCGGCTTCCTAAACACCAGCACCTTAGCTTCTATCGTAGTCTGAGTCACTCTCCCCTCGGCTGCTGTAGCAGTAAAAAGTTAAGTATGTCTGGGGACTAGCTTCCCCCTAAATTTCTTGTAAAAGTTTGCTGGGTATACATTGGGCCCTGGCGCCTTATTCACAGGCCGACATTTAATTGCCGCCTCCACCTCTTCCTCTCTCTAACATTTCCGTCTCTATTGGCAAGACCTTTGGCAATGGTAGCGAGTTTAAGTATTCCTTGGCCGCTCCCTGAGGTCTATAAGGATTTGTAGTAATTAGCAAAACGTCTCTTTTATATTCACTGTCTCTGTTGCTATTTTCCCTCCCGGTTGCTCTATTTTTAGAATTTTCGGGCCGACGCAGTTGTTCTGAATTGCCTTACCATAAGCTTATCTGCTTTGTTGGAGCTCACATAAAATCTCTGTTTGGCCCTGAATAGAGACCATTTGGCTCTTTGAGTGTGCAATAAATCAAGATGGCCCCGAATATGTTTCAACGCATTTTTTGTAAAGCCCTCATCTGTTTTTCAACTATGGCGCCCATAACCTCCATTAGTTGGGACTCCAATTCTTCCTCTAATACTCCCCACTGCTTTCACCTTTGAACCTTAAGTGCTATTAATTCTCCCTGTATTACTGCCTTGGATGCATCCCAAATCCCTTCCTGTGTAGGATCTTGGGTGTCGTTAACGGCAAAGTACCCATCTATCTTGTCCACTATGGCCATCGCAATCAGCTTGTCGTTCAGCAGCTCCCCCGGGGAGGTCCACCCCCACAATCCTCTCTGTTCCCCATATTCCCACACCATCATTGTCAGCGGGGCATGATCCGACAATGCAATCGACTCCAATGTCACCTCCCTCACATCCCCCATCATCTTGGGTTCCACCCATATATCCAATGACTTTTTTAAGTGTATCTGGAGTGGTGTACCATATCCGAAATATTCCAAACCGTGCTTGCTGTACGCACTGCTGCCAAGTCATTGGGCAGATATTAGTGGCACACCTCATGCCGCTCTCTGGGTCATGTGCAATGTGCTCTCCCCTCTATTGTTGCATACTATACATCACTCAACATTAGAAGTAAAAAACAACTGTCATACTTCTTACATGATAAACTGTGATTCCACCCCCCCGCATAACTGCAACATTGCTATGAGATGCCGTTAGCCTTGTTATGGGGTGTGGGGTGGACAAGGGAAGTGACTGGTGAGGACGGGAAGTCCTCAGTTGTAATAGAATAAAGGGTAAACACAGTCGCTTGTCTCCTGTCTCCTTATTGAGGCCTGACCCATGCCCCGTGCAGCGGGCCTAATTAGAAGATCACACTGGTGACGAGGCTTGGACCCTGCCTGCAAAGGTGCAATTTGATCCTGGTCGAGCTGCGGCCACGGGAGAGTTGACATGGCCATAGCACACCTGAAGTGGTGGCGGTGCTCCCGAACGACTTGGCCTCTCACCGGCATGGAGTGACTGCTCCGCCAGGATACCTGCGAGAGGCCGAGTGCGTGCTGTTGGGGAAACTGCAGATCCCAGCAGAATTGGAGGATCTGTCCCCGCTATTTGGCCGTCCCTCGAGGACGGAGATTCCTCATATCCGGCCCACAGCCGTGAGTGCGCATGGTCAATATCCGACGCAGGAGGGAGAAAGGGCCTCCATAGACACTGCAATGAAAGCACAGCAGACTGCCCTGTATATAAAGGGTCCTGGTCCCACATCCAAGGCACAGCAGACAGCCCTGTTCATCAGGGCCGGTCCCCCCTGGTACCGGCTGGGGTTAAAACAAAGCCATGCATGGAGGGCAGTACGAAAGGCTAAGCTGGTGGCACCTGATCGCATCCAACTGAAGGAAGTGGAGTACTGGCAGTTTTTTTTGTGGACTCTATTGAGTGACGCAAGCCCTCAGCCTATTGAACAGCCCTCAAGCGCTTGTCACCAGGGAAGGGTATTGCACAGCCATGTCTGAAGAAGACATCCCAGCAACCATATCGGCGCATCTCTCAAGAACTTTCAAATGGCGCAGAGTGAAACCATCCCGCGGCAGGTCTCTGTGGCGTTCACCCTCACGGACACAAGTAATCTGGGCCTGCGATGGCTCCGGTGGTTGAAAGACTTGGTGTACATAGGGGCCATGGGATTTATGGACGATGAGAGGAAGAAGAATCTGTTAACCCTTGCATTGGGGGCAGCTGTACGGGACAAATTGTATGAGCTGGTGGATGAAGAGAAAGCAACATTTAAAGAGAACCACAATGCTTTAACCACCTACTTCACCCCCCACAAACATTGATTACAAACGCCATATATACTACACCACGACCCAGGAAACAGGAGAAACTCTAGAAAACTTTGTCATGAGACTACGCATTCGCATGAAACATTGTGCTTTCCACTGTTACTCCAATGAGGAGGCACTCAGGTCTCATGTCATATCTGGATTTGAATCTTCAGAATTCCACAAGAAAGTCCTGCAAAATCAAAGATCACTGAACGAACTATTAGCCATGGCCAGAACGGACTCTGCCATTTCCTTAAAAGTGCTTAACATGGCGAAAATAAAGATCATTCCGACCTCCAAGGAGCAGGAGTCGGTCCAGAAGCTATCTCCCGCACAAGGGGAGGGAGCCAAGAGGGAAGGCATTATGTGGTTACAAGTACCCGCACGAAGGCATGTGCGTCTGAAATGTGCAGCATGTGGGGGTGAGGACCCCTTCAGGGCTGTGTGTAAGAAACCTCGCCACGCACCGATTCGCCATCAAGTGGCAGACATCACATGAGATATTAAAGGAAGAACACAGAAGCACTCGTGAAAGCAAAAGACATACCATTGAAGAGGGAACCCACATCAAATATCACAAAAGAAAGTTAAACATATCCCGAGAGAAGTGCATGTCACCCAAGGCGAAACCCATGACATGCAATGACGGGCTCACAGTCACGACAGTGAATCATCTGGCTCCCCCAAAGACCACAGGGATACGTATGGGTGCTGTATAACGACACAGCGAAAGAACACAGTCCCACCCTAACGCTGCAAATCTTGAATGTGCCCAAATTATTCCTCATTGATACAGGGGCAACAGTCAACGTTATGAGCGAAGATACGTACAACAAGCTTCCTCGACCCCCGCAGTTAAAGCCTTCGACAGGGTGTTGGACCCATATGGATATATGTCCACTGCTTCCTTGCAAAGACGTCTTCACCTCAGTCTGCACACATAAATCGCATTCAGCCCGCATTCACCTACATGTCTTATCCACAGCAACAAACAGCGTATGCATCCTGAGTTTTAGAACAGACATGGGGTTAGTACACATTCTTTATTGCATAATGGCACATAAGTATCTGGCCCCTTATGGAGACGCAGCCAAGATGTTTCCTGACCTCTTCAATGGCATAGGGAAATTAAAAGGATGCAAGGTACATCTACATATTGACCCCCTTGGTCAAACTAGTTGCACAAAATGAGGGATTCCTATCAACATCCAGAAGCAGGTGGAGTAGATCTGCCGCCTACTCGACCTCAACAATTTTGAGAGGGCAAGCAGGCCTACCCACCCTGACTGTCCCAAAGAGTTCAGCAGAGAGATCTATCCACCTGTGCGTGGACATGCGCAGATCGAACAAGGCCATCCAGCGTGAAAGGCATCAAGCCCCCAGGACCACTGACATGATCCATCTTCTCAATGGAGTTACCGTGTTCTCCAAACTGGACCTTAACAAAGGGTACCATCAACTGGAACTGACATCTTAATCCCGATATATCACCACCTTTGTCACGAACATGGGGCGGTTTCGCTACAAGCGACTCGGTTTCTGCAACTCCTCGATGGCGGTAATATTCCAGGAATAGATACACCGGGTTATTAAACACATACCAAACTGTTTAAATTACAGTGACGACATCCTCGTTTTTGACAAAAACATGAGCGAACATGACGAAACCTTTCATCGAGCAGGTTTGGCCCTGGGGGCAGCGAGAGTGACTTTAAACAAGGACAAATGTTTTTGGGCACATATTCTCGGAGCAGGGTATGAGACCGGACCCTGGAAAGGTGGCAGCGCTAACCTAGGCCCTCAGACCCACCACAGTCACAGAGTTGTGGTCATTCCTAGGACTTGCCAGCTACTGTTCTACATATTTGGAAAACTACGCCACCATCAGTGCACCTTTCCAGGAGCTCACTAAGGAAGGGCAAGACTTTGTCTGGTCCCGGGAATGTCATGACACTGAAGTGACGGTGGACGCAGCCCAGTCGCGTTAGGTGCCGTTCTGTCCCAATTTGAACACTGGACACCTCACATCGAGCAAGCGGTGACCTATGCAAGCCGAAGTCTCGCTGACACAGAACAGCAGTATTTGCAGGCCGAAAAGCAGAGCCTGTCGATGGTCTAGACCAGCGAATATTTTCAACTTTTTCTGTATGGTAAAGCTTTCACATTCATCACGGACCATCAGGCTCTCCTCACAATCTATGGGAACGCCAAGGCTTGGATGCCCCTGCGCATTGCCAGATGGGGTTAGAGGCTGCAGGACTAAAAATTCACAATCCAGCACAGGCCGAGGAAGGACAAGGATCCGGCCGAATACCTGTTGCATCATCCACGAACGACAAGCCAGCAAGAACGCATGGGTGAGGAGTATCCCAACTATGTCATACACCAAATGAAACCCTTCCCGATTGCGTGGACAACGCTTCAACAAGAATGCGAGACAGACCCTGCGCTTGCCATTGTTGCCCGATGCTTGAGAACATGAAGGTTGAAGCATGCCATGGGCATGGCAAAAGACATGGACCAGGTCACCCAAGATGAAGTAAAGAGTTTGTGCCTCGTACAGGAGTTGCTCACCTTCACTGAAGATGGCATCATATTAAAGGGCTGTAAGATCGGGATGCCGAAGTCACTATGTCAGAGGGTCAATGATCTGGCACATGAGGGTCACAGAGGGGTTGCATCGGCCAAGAAGCTGCTCCGACAGAAGATGTGGTTTCCACAAATGGATCACAGAGTGGAGGACAAGCTATGCCAGTGTGTCGTTTGCAGCGTGATGGCACCGGCACCCAAACCTCACCCCTTGCTGATGTCCTCCCTGCCAGAGGGCATAGGGGAAGAACTGGCGGTTGATTTCTTTGTACCCACACGAGGCAGCTCTTACGTATTAGTAGTCATGGATGAATAAGATTCACAGAAGTACAGATCATCCCATCAACGGCTGCCACTACTGTCATCCCGGCGTTGGACCGCATCCTCATGGCATATGGGGTACTGAAAGTCATTAATCCGATAATGGGCCACCGTTTACAAGTCACGACTTTGTGAATTTTGCTGCCTACATGGGGTTTGAACATCGAAAGGTGACCCCGCTGTGGCCATAGGCCAATTGCATGATTGAACGATTCATGTCAAGTATCAAGAGGGCACTGCAGGTTGCGCAAGTCACAGGCAAGCTGTTTAAGCAGGTGTTATATCAATTTCCAAGAGAATACTGACACACTCCTAACTGTTCCACGGGGGAGTGTCCGGCTGACGTCATTTTTGGTCATCGTCTGAGGACTCGGCTCCCACATAGCCCGGAGGACAAGGGGTTCTACCCAAATGATAGTATTATCTGGTCAGGGGACTCGGCTGCCAAACAAGAGATGAAGGAGGCTGCTGAATTCCGCAGGGGGTGCCAAGGAGATGGCAGTAGATGTGGGGGACCAGGTATTGGTAAAACTAAGGATGTAGGACCCCATGTTTGCTCCTAGGACTCTCAGAGTCACCCAGAATAAGGGGACAATGATCACTGCTGGTGATGGAGAAGGGTGGACCATTACACGTAATGTGTCTCATTTCAAGAGGTTTGCAGCTAAGAAAGCAGGAGGAGTAACCTGTGGGGCAAAATAGGACAAATGGGCAGAGGGCAGATAACAGGTAACCAAGCAACAACCTGTGGCTCAGGGGAAGTGCAACACCTCTCCCCAGCCCTTCCCACAGGCACATGGTGCCAGGCAGGATGAGGGTAACAAGGGGCCATGCATAATAGGAGAAGGTGACAAGCACCAGAGGCAGAAGACAGGAAACCCCCAGGTAGGAAAAAAAAAAAGAAAAAAAAAAAAGGAGCACCCCAAGGTACGAAAGGCTGATGGCGCCAGCCGGCCGGGGGCTTGTCAGAGCCCCCACAAAAGCAGACATAGCCTAAGGCTAGTAATACACAATACAAGGATCTGCACAAGCAGCAGAGAAGTACAATCCTGTTTGGGACTCCCCACGGAGCACCAAACAAGTAGTCTGCGTATGCAGAATACTTTTTGCTTTGAAACACTGGCCTGTTTCCACTGCTGCGAGTTTTGCCTTGCTCTGGTGAAATTCTACGCATTGGAAGAATCGTTCACAGTGCGCCATTCTATCCGGCTGAAGCACTGTGAGCTTCACCTTGCTCCTGAGGGAGACCATGCCAACAGTGGGTGCCCCCGACTACCTAACAGGGGGCCCAAGAAAGAGGAATAATGAATGTCTTAAAATCAACGTTATATTAGCACCAGGGGAAACCACAATTAAGCTCATAGAATTTGCAACAATATTGGCAACTTACCCAGACAGAAACATCATGCAGAGAATAGAGAAAGGGTTTCAAGAAGGGTTCAACATCCCATTCGAAGGGAAGGGCTCCCAAAACATACCAGAAAATCTGAAATCTGTAAAAGAGAACCTAGAGATAATTAGGAAGAACATCTTTAAAGAACTAAAACTAAACAGAATTGGGGAACCTGGGAAAAATGACTTTTAAAGAATACATATGTTCCCCACTAGGCCTGGTACCTAAGAAAGAACCAGGGCAAATGAGGACGATACATCATTTTTCTTACCCACAGGGGCAGTCAGTGAATGACGGGATCCCAGAGAGTGAAACTGCGGTGACTTACACCCATTTCCAGGAGGCACTCAAGAGTTGTTAAGAAATGTGGGGAGGAGGTGCTAATGGCAAAACTAGATACTGAGTCAGCCTTTAGACTCCTACCAGTAAACCCCAAATCCCAACCCTGGCTAGGTTTCACATTTGAAGAAAGGTTTTATGTGGACAGATGCCTACCAATGGGGTGCGCAATATCTTGCACACTCTTCAAGCAATTTAGCTCCTTTTTCCAGTGGGCATTCTTAAAACATGTACCAGAAGTACAAGCAGTACATTACCTAGACGACTGTATGATAGTAGGTCACCCAGCAGATATAGAGGAATGCAAAAAAGCTTAGAGAAAAATGGAAGCAATGGCAGCACAGTGGGGCATACCACTGGCTAGGGATTAAACCAACCAAACCAGCAACTAACATAACATTCCTAGGCATAGAGATAGATTCAAGAGCAGGTGAATGCAGGATTGCAAGCAAAAAAGAAGAATTACTTGACAAAATCAGAAATTTGAGGACAAGGAACAAAGGCACAGTCAAGGAAATGCAGTCTCTAGCAAGGAGTCTACATTGTGCAGCCCGGGTAATACCGCAGAGCAAAACATTTGCAAGAAGCCTTGAGCTAAGGATAAAAGGGTTGCAAAACCCATATTTACATTTAAAACTGGGGGAAGAGATTAGAAAAGACTTATTGGTATGGGAAGAATTCCTTACAAATTTCAATGGGAAAACAATTATGGCGCATGCCATTGAACACCATCAATAAAAGAGTATTTTTCACGGATGCGGCAGGGAGCAAAGGCTTTGTGGCAATTATGGACACAGAATGGTTCGCTGGCGAATGGCCAGACACTTGACATACAACAGGTTGGGTTAAGAATATTACGCTACTTGAGATCATACCAATCTGGTTGGCCCTTCATACATAGGGTAACCAGCTAGCAAACACAGAGTTAATCGCCTGGTCAGATAACATGGCAGTGATTATTAACAGAAGGACGACAAATTGCCAACTGGTGTTGAAAATTTTAAGAGCAATGACCAAGATTACTCTGAACAAAAACATGGTGGTAAGAGCAAAAAACATTGCCAGGACGGATAATAACACTGCAGATGCATTATCTCGTTTTCAGTGGAGCGAATTTGGTCAAATAGCCCCAAATGCCCAAAGAGATATGGCGGATTTACCAAAGGACTGCTGGGATATCCTGGCAGACAGATAAATGCTGCATCAATGCCAACGCCGGACAACTGGGTCGGGATGCTCAAGCAACAACAGCAAACACCGCAAACAAGGATTCAAGCAGGATTTCTCTGCCAATGAAAACCACAGACCCTGCAACAGGGCTGCTTCTAGACCTGGCCAAGAAGGCTTTGGCAACCAACACCAACGCCCAATATAGTAAGTGTCTGGAAACGGTACTAAAAGTTACAGGTATAGCACATGTAGAGTCAATAACAACAACAGATAGTAACATATTCCTAGAGTGGGCCTACATGAAACGGGTAAAGAAGAAATGGGTAAAAGGACACCTAACAGCAGTAGCATATTTTGCAAAGCTCCAGGGGGAGGAAATCAGACCCAGCCCGCAGTGCATTAATACAATACGCATTAAAGGGCTGGGGGAAGATTGAAGGGCCACAGAAAGATAAGAAGCGCCTGCTGGATTTCCAAAAACTAACAACCATAACACAGCTGCTAGATACAATATGCTCCCACCCATACGAGGCATTATTTTTTAAAACTTCTCTCTAGCATACTTCAGGGTTTTCAAGGTGAGCGAGCTCATAGCGTCAAGCATGAAAGCCAGCGATAGTTTAGGGATGTTGTATCTAAGGGTAAGGGCGGACAGCGTCACAATAGAGTTTCAGGCATCCAAGACAGGGTGCAAAAGGGAGATAAATATTTACTGCATTGAAGACTTCACCAATTGCCCGGTGTGCATGACCAACCAATACAGCGACCAATGCCCACTAGTGGCGGGCCGGTTCCCGATTCATAGGGACACATCAGCCCTAAGCCAGTTTCAATTTAATGCAGTACTCAGGAAGGCCATAGGTAAGGCGGGGTGGAACACTAAGGAAAACGACACCCACTCGTTCAGAATAGGTGCAGCAACCTCAGCTTGGCAAGTGGGCTAGGAGCGCAACAGGTAAAAGCAATAGGGGGATGGAAATCGGAATATTACAAAAGGTACATAAAACCAAAGCTAATTTACTTTTTTTCCATGCACAGATCGCAACGCCCCCCTCAAATCAGCATGGATAATAGGACACTCCTTCATGTTCCGATCATCTCCCCGTTCTGAGGAAACGAAAAACAAGACAGCTTTTCAAGACACCATCATGTCATGGTGGGGGTACAGAGACCTAAAATGGCCAGAAATTCACAGAAAACTAGCTGACCTGATGGCTTTCAGGGACCCACCAAAATTTGCTAATTTTTCAACTGGGGGACAATGATTTAGTGGCCCTGGGGAGAAAACAGCTATTGGCTTATATATGTACCTCGCTAGCAGGCATAGCCCACAATTGGAAGGATACAGACATGTTTCACTCTGCAATATTGCCCAGAAAAACATGGTTGGGGCAAACCCGTATAAGGCTATCGATATAGCGAGAAAGAAATTGAACAGAGGGATAGAGAAATTCTGCGCAACCAGAGGGATACATTTTATTAGGCACAGCGCAATCTCGTTAGCAAACCCAGAGCTGTTCCATAATGATGGAACCCACCTGTCCGAAAAAGCGGTGGAGCATTTTTACAGAGAAATAATAGACAACCTGACAGAAAGAGGATGTAGGGAGCAACTTTTGGGGGGGGAAGCTGGTAGGTGTGGCGGCATGGGCCAGGGGGGCCGACCCTGTGCCCAAAAGTGTACATTATGTATTATTATGATGATGATTGTGTATTATTATTACATAATGTGCAATAAAAACCACAGCCTTTTATTGCCAACACTAACACAATGGTGTTTGGTGTTTTCCGAGGATAGCATGCGGACAGTCCCTAACCTTTTGGCTCAACAGGTTATAATAGAATAAAGGGTAGACACAGTCGCAAGTCTCCTGTCTCCTTATTGTGGACCGACCCGTGTCCCGGGACGAATAAGAAGATCACAATAACGTCAACACTTCTGGGGGCAGTTTCTGATTTATGTCAAAACAGTGCTTTTGAAGAATATTATACACCAGTATTTTCTTACAGGCTTATAGTTATCACATTCTCCAACTCCTTTCAGTTTGACAGGAATTATTACTTTTCATATTATTGCGTTAAACGTCGGGCTTGTATTCCTTTGCGCGAAATTAACCCATTAAAAAATATGCATTTACAATTATGGGAAAGAATTGTGCTTTTGGAGGCGAGTTGGTTCCTGGTCACCTGAATTGAAAATATTGTGCTATCACTACAGCTACCAGAATTCATTGAGACTGAAATTCAAACTAATCAGTAACACCTGAAAAGAAAGAGTGCCTCCCTGAAGATTGTAAGAGACAAGAAAGCGCTTGGAGGAGAAGATCAACTGAACTACGGCGGGTATACATGAATGGGAACTAGAGTGTGTGCCTCATCTTCCTTTTTCTACATTAAAAATATGTATTTGCATCATGGGAGGCACTTAAAAAGGGCGAAGGCTCTATTACACTTGAAATACAAATATTGCACTGTATGCCTTACATTTTTACGGATTGTTTATTCAACCCATGCACAAACGACGTGACACTGGGATATAAATCATTAAATTCACCAGAAAAACCATGCGAAGTCTTCATCCGGACACATACGATTCAAAAAATAAACATTTAGCAGTAGGGTGTCGCAATGCAAGGGCGGCGTGACTATTCACCCCAAACGAGGCCAAGGTGAACAAGCACAGCGTACACTTTCAAGAATCCGTTTGTGTTTGCATGTACGTAATGAGAAATAACGTCAGCCGGAACAGGCTGAGGGGGCAGCGCCCTCTAATAGGGCGAAGTCCTGCTCTCCTGGCACACGGATGGCAAAGTGGCACTATTTGAACCCACCATGGGAGGATGCAGACCAACGGGCTTTAGGGGTGCTAGACTCGGGGCTGTGGAGCGCAACCTTGTAGGTGGGAAGGAAAAAGTCCCACACCGGAGTGCGCACACAGCTCAGTTAATGAGAGCAGTGCTCCACTGTTACCCAGGGGAGTTACTACCTACAAATCGGTACCGCCGGATCTGCCCGCAGCCCCTGAGGTGTAGGGCTCAGATGCGCACCTGTGCCAACTACATGCCACAGCGTGCTGCAGACCAAATGCTGCTGAATCACCATCACGAGACGCAGCTGCAGCATCACGGACCAATCGTGACATCAGCGCGTCTCAGACAGCACTAGCACATTTCAAATGCATACGCCGGTCACTGGCATCCACGCTGTCCACATCCTTATCCTTCCTGTTCCTCATACCCATATGCCCACAGCAGGATTTCATTCGTCTACTTCCTCATCTCCGACACCAGCATCTGATCTGTCCTGATCACAATACTACCTTCGAATGTTGGTACATTTTCTCTGCTCTTTTGAGCATTCCTTCTAAACGCATTATCAGCATCCTCTCTTCCCACACTCCCCAACATTTAATTACTCTTACCACATATCTCCTGCCCACGCCTATATTGCTCTGCTAAAACTGCAACCAGTCTAACCCTCGTCACCACACCTTCTGGCCTCATCTGCATGCTCCTTTCGCAAATGCATTGCCCCTGGCTACACGTTCATGTCATCTCACATCAGCACCCCTTCTGCCATACCAGAATATCAACTGTCCAGATGAATATCTCCGTTGCCCACATTTAATCCCGTGCCTACCCTTGCATTCCACCTTCCACATCAACATAACCAATATTCAAATCTCTACCAACATTCGCACCCATTGCCTCTAGCTAGCATATCATGCGTGCACTTACTTCAGCATCCCCTTTGCTCAGACCAGCTGTCATCTAGCCGCACTCACATTAGACACCCCTTCTACCCACACGAGCATTCCCTCTGCCAAAATTAGTATAGCTTTACCTACATTACACTATCTGACCACATCAGTATCCCTTCTATGCCATATCCGTAGATATCCTCCAATATAACCCCCGTCTATAACTGCAAACCTTTAACACAAACTTGCATCCACATGCACCCCGTCTGCCCCATCTCATCGTCAAATCCTTTCTTGACAGCAGTAAGGCATGTGGTCGAACATTCCCTCTACCCATACCAGCGACTTTTCAACCACCTTAGTGCCTGCTTTATCCACACGTGTATTCCCGCTACTCAGGCCAGCAGACCACTGACAATTTTAGCAATCCCTCTGCCCACGTCAGAATTCACCTATATTATCCCATTACTACCTGCTGACACGTGTATATCCACAGTCCACCCTTGCATCACCTCTTCCCACGGCTGAAGTCCACATGCACACGTCAGCATGTGTAGCTGTCCCACACCTCCATCACTCAGACTGAGGTCTGGAGCAAACCCAGTGCCATCATTTTCCTTCCTCTGGCCGCAGTGGTCCATGCTGCCCATGACCTGTCAATGTGATGCAATGCTGATACGCACACACAGCCTGCTTACCGCTAGATGATGCTTCGAAAGCGGGTGGCTGGAGTTCGTGGGCTGCGACAGTCTGCCCCTTTGCCTGAAACACGTACATCCAAGCAGGACTTGAAGGGACAGCGCTCAGTGTAAAAAAAAAATCCCTATAACCCGTCCTTGTAATAGCCGACTCCGCCCTGCCCCTGTTCATCCCTCATAGCTGTGCACATTACTGCTGGAGGTTAACACCGGCCTGGACTCGACCATGCACATCACGCGGGGAGGTGTGGCAAGAACGCGAGAAGCGCAAACTACATTATGACCTCCAAGGACATACGTCATCATAAGTCACCTCTGAGAATAAGGGTTCAGTCAAGAAACAACAACGGGAAGACGATAGCGGCCACCGTAGTGAAGTGAGAGGCGTGAGGAGCGGCGAGTGAACCGAGCCACCCCGCAGCTTTATTTTGGTCCGCTCCGCAGTGCTTCCTATTCTGGAACGCAAACAGTGGTCCTAGCAACAGCGAGAGGCATCATTGCCTGTCTCAGAGGCGTGGGGGCCAAAGTTGACGGTTACTGGAGGCGGGACATGGCAGCCCCACAGGAAAAGCTGTTCGACAATGAGAAGGCGCATTTCAAGGGACAGCAATCTGATTGGTATGGGTGGGTTTTACACGTGCAGTGATTTTTCGAAGGCCACCCATACTATTTACGACAATCAATGTTACTTGGTTGTCTGAGAAAACCCTGCATAGTATTACGTCTCATTCATATTTCAAGTGCGTTTTTTATTTTAAAGCTCTCAAGCGCACCCTAAAATTTTACGTACTATTACATTTGAAAACTTCCAACTCAGTGATTGTGTACTATAAATACAAAGCGAACAAAGGACAGCTGAACGTGCAGGGGCAAATACCTGTTCCCCCAAGGGCTTTCTCTGCAGTCCGCCTGGGGGTCTGCTTGCTACCCTTTACCTCAGGCCCAAAATCTATATGTTAGTTAGAAAGACCTAAGAATAGAACATCCACTGTGAAAGAGATATATAAGTATTTGCCGATAAATCTAATATAGATGATGATTTACTCCAGTCGTAGAAATATAGGGGACATGTTTTGTTTTGGGAACTCCCCCTGCCTTCGTGTGGTTAGGGGGCAATTATGTGGACGGGGCTGAGGGACAGGGGCAGAGGCACATGTAAGCAGCACCCCATCTCTTGAAGGAACCCATTCCTGGCGATTTGCATAAAAGCAAGGATCATGTATGCAAGCCTATGAAGAACCATGTTATTCAAGTGATGAAGACTCCACAGGAGACAAAGTAAGTTCCAGGAACAAGTATTTATTATGTGAAGGAGGCCCTCTTGTCCAGATCGTTAACTGACAATCTGTCCAATCACCACGCCTTTTATATACTATTGTTTGGAACACCTGGATGGTTCCATGTTTCCCAGGAAACCAATAACATGTTAGGCTGATACTGGAAAAAAACATAGCAACCAGATAAACAAATGAACATATGACATTATTTATGCACATCGTAAACATGTTTACAGTGACAGTTAAGCACAAACCTTATTATTCATGTACATTACCCAAAATGACATTTATGTACAAGGTATACCAATAACATACATAACACACCTCCCTCCTTATACATTGCAAAGATGTTGGAGTAACCTCTAAGAAACAAAACCAAACTGCTAACCTGTCATCGGTTTCACAGCTATCCTACATTTGTTCCACATGCGACCATCTTCCAACACCACAGCACCATCCAACACTTTGTTCACTCTCAGGGGACCAACAAACGTACTTTCAGTACTCCACAAGGTCTAGGCACCCAAACACGATCAGCAGCCTCTACTCCAGTGAGTCTAGCTCAGTGCTTGTCATCGTATACTTTCGTCATCTCTGCATTCCTCGTAAACAGTCTCTTCCTCAGGGCTGCCTCACCCCATTCTACAAATCGCATTCTCCCTAACCCCGCAGGACACACTGATGTGGCAGCCTTTCTTCTTACCACTTCAAACGGAATTAAACCTGTTGTGTGTGTTGCTAGCCTGTAGGCCCACACCAACTTCTCAATGCATTAGCCCGAGCACTGACCATGAGCTGACAGCCATGCATACACCCTTCATTAGGGTCATATTAAACCTTTCTACAATTCCATTAGTGGAGGGATGGAAGAGTGCTGTTTCATGATGTAACTTTTTCTACACCCCCACGAAGTGTAAAATCTGACCATCCTCTCTATACTTAAATCATTCCTTACTCGGTGGAAAGCTCCAAATCCCACATCACCTGACCAATCGTTGCAGATTAATTCCTTTACTTTGAACAATTCCTGAGCCTCCCTTATAGCCTTTTCCCACACATACTACTCAATGGTGTCTTTGCACACCCAAAATACGTCTTGCACAGGTTCTTCGAAATCTTTCTCACCACAACAGGCCACACTCCTGGATAAAAATCAGCAATCACATTGTCCTTACCAGGAACAATTCAACCTTAAAATCATGTTGTTGCAGAGCCGAAACCCAATTTACAATGCGTCTTGACACTCCATCTAGACCTTTTGAAGTAAAAACGGATACTAAAGGTTTGTGATCAGTCAGTCCGAACAGTGAATCTTCTGCCCCGCAAAAATGTTTTACATTTCCTTACAGCCAACATGACTGCCATTGCCTCTTTCTCTATAACTGAATATATCAGTTCAGCACCTTAAGAGCTTTCAATGCAAATGCCACCACCCTCTCAAAAATGTCTCTCTGTATGAAGAAAGCCCTCAGTCCTGTACTGCTGGCATCTGCCATAACCAATGTATCCTTGGTGGTGTCAAAAGAAGCCAAAACTGGAGCATGAGTGATGGCCTGCTTAATTTCCATAAATTCTTGATCACATCAGGCGCCCACTCAAAGATAACACCTTGTTACCCAAAGCCCTGATGTTCTTGCACTTGTCAGCAAAGTTTCTTACAAATTTGGCATAACATTCTGCAACACCTAAGAACGACAACATCTTGGTTGTCTTTCTGTGATACAATTTGTACAGTAGAGTTGACCAAATTCTCTGTGCCCCACCCCTTCACCAGACAACTTAGGACCAAATAGTCAATCTCACAGACCCTGAAACAACCCTTAGATTTTTGTAATGGTAATCACGCTGTGGCAGGAAACAACTGGGTCTGTTACTGTCTACCTGTGTCGCAGTTTCAGCTTCGGGCTCCCACTCTTATCGCTGCAGGAGGAAGCGATTGAGTCCTTTACCCGTGGTCAGTCAAAATCTCGAAAACAAAATCTCGAATGACAAAAAGCCCGAAACAAAAATCTCGAAAAAAAAAATATCGAATTTTTTATTTATTTATTTATATATGTTTTTGGGGTCAGGTAAGTAAAAAAAAGGGGTAAAATAAAAAAAAATGAAAAAAGGGGGGTTGGGGGGGAACCCCCCCATTTTGGAAAAAAACACATTGAAAAAAAAATTCGATATTTTTTTTTTCGGCCTTTTGTATTCGAGATTTTTGTTTTCGAGATTTTTTGATTCGGGATTATCACTATGAACCTCCTTTACCATCTGCTCACGTTGCTGTTTCACCTTCAGGAACCACGTCTTATTGCTGCAACTGGAAGCAACTGGACCCATTTCTGTCTACCCGTGTCGCTGTTTAGCTTTGGGCATCACTTCAATAGCCCAGAAGCAACCTCCTACCAAGCGACTTCGCCTGATCACTGTGACATGAGTGTATCTCGTCTTCTCTAATCCACAGCGGCAGTGCCCAGCAGCCGATGGATCACCCTACTGGACTGTGCATCTCTCTAACGACTGCGCCTGTACCCTCCTCTAATCTGCTCCCATGCTGGACTTTATCTGAAACGACTACTGCCAAGCCGGTGCCCTCCTCTGATCTGCCCCGGCTGGACTTTCTCCGAAACAGACATTGCCGAGCCTGCACCCTCCCCTGACCTGTCTCCCGGCTTGACTTTCTTTAAAACAGCTACTGCTGAGCTACTCCGCAGTGCGCCGCCTATCCTTCCCGCGGCCGGATCGCCTCCTTCTCTCCTCTCACTTGACAGGTCCCGCTGTCTCGGACGCGGCTGCACCCTCACCGCCTGCGTTCACTACTCCCTCTACTGCAGTAGCTGAAGCCGTTACATCAAGAGGGCCCTTACCATCAATAGAGCCTTTGCCAGCAATAGAGGAACTATTGCCAAGCTTTTCTGCAGTGCGCCACATATCCCTCCCACGGCCTGATCCACCTCCTTTTGCCCACTCCCTTGACAGGATCCACTGTCTCGGACGTGGCTGCTCCCTTTCCCCCACTTGCACTATTCCCTCTACTGCAGTGGCCAGAGCCCTAACTATTTCAGCTCCTCCTGAACTTTAGACCTGAGCCCCAGCAATCATAGTACCGCCTTCCCCTCCAGTCTGCACCCCCCTCTTCACACACTCAGCCTCGGACCTGCTCTACCTGTCCACAACCAACTCCCCACCGTTCTCCCCAGCCTTAGTCGAGGCCTCTACTGTGTGCTTCCCCAACACTACAGCGCGCTCAGCAGCCTCCTGTCTGGAGCCACCTTTTTGTTCCTTCATTTCTTTGTCTTGGTCTTGCATATTATAACCATGTCCCTCCTACCCGCGGAACTCTCTCCTGAATAATTTACACCCCTTCAGTCTGCATCTTCAACCCTAACAGCCCCCGTCTCCTTGATCCACTCTCCTTAGAGCGCCCTCCTCCCTGGTTCCTCCAATCTACGCTTCTTACCTGCGTTGTTTGCATTCCTCCAAGTTGCCTCCTCAATCCTCTGCCTGCCCTTCCCCCAAATGCTCTCCTGCAAACTCTGCTACCCCCGCCTCCTGTTGGATGCTCTCCAGTTCAATTATTAACTGTTCATCCTCAAATCATCCACCATCACCTACACAATCTCCTGTCTATGCAACTCTCGTCTCTGTGATCTACGCCACTTCAACCAGCATCTTCAACCCTCTGGTCAGCTACGTCTTCTCGTGACGCCCTCCTTCAATCCTGACCGCCTCTACCTTCGTGGGATGCTCTCCAGGTTATATTACTATCAGTTCATATTTAACCCACTTGCACAATCCCATATATACAATAACTCACTGACTGCTCCCTCTCCCTTCCTACATTGCCCTACTCTCAAGCCTTCCCCACTTAACCTTGTGGCAACCCCCTCCACACTGTCCACTCTCTCACGCACTGAAAACAAATTCTCTCCCACCTTCAACTTATCTACCCAAAACATTGCATTCCTTCTGCTCCCTCAGGCATGCGCAGAAACACCTACCAACTCCGTCCTCTTCTCCCCTCCACTCTCTGCTTTACTACCATTCTCTCCCCCAAAATACTTTGCCTCATCATCATGACTATCTCCACTCTCAACTATCCCTCACCCCTTACTCACACTTGGCTCAGCACCGAAACACCCCAACTTGACACCACCATCTCATCTATCCCCAAATGTCCACCACTTCCAAAACCATTGATATCGCTCTATGGAATGCAAGATCTCTCTGTAATAAAACAATTGCTGTTCTAGATCTGTTCCTTCGTCTGAACCTTCACTTCCTCTATATCACTGAAACCTGGATCCCCTCATAATACTTCTGTCCCTGCATCGCTTACATCCTCCTCCTCTTCCTTCGTCTACGTTCCCCGACCCACGGGATGTGGAAGTGGAATTGGTCTTTGTTTCCACCCCAAATGCCTCTCAACTCCCTGCTCCCTTCCTCTTCCTGTCTTTCCTTCTTTCAAATTTATGTACAAAATATTCAACTCTCCACATGCTAAATCCTTTCTCATTATTTATCGTCCACCTGGCCCTCTCGGATCCTTCTATGAGGATATCGACCACCACCTTAGCCTCATCTCCCCCTGTCCCACTCCTCTCATCGTCCTTGGCGACTTTAACCTCCATCTCTCTATCCCCCAACCTCTCCTCTCTTATCCATACTTGACTCCTACCTTCTCTACCCTCTCCCCTTCCCACCCACACACCTCTCCGGTTCTACTCTCAACCTAATCTTTATCTCCACTTTTACCGCTTCATCTATATCCACCCTTCCCAACTATCTATCTGACCACTCTGCTCTCTGTCTCCCTCACTCCCCCTTCTTCTGCTCCTCCCCCCCCCTCTCCTCCCATCTCTTTCTCCCGACGCAACCTACGTAACTTCATCAGGTGATTCAACAGCGAGCAGCCAACGCAGATGACCGAGCGCTAAAATTTGAGCATGGGATTGTACCCGTAACTTGGGAGCGCAAGCAAAAGGCTAAGAATTAACCAATTAACCCTACACGGGTGAAATATAATAATACTATAGCCCTGATTTGAGAAAGGCCAAGGAAGGCCGAAACACGTGTTATCCAAGGGGCAATTTAATAAAACACATACTGATATTACTGGGTGCAGAATCCTGGATCTTTATTTTCGTGTTTTGCATAGTCTATGACGGGTTTCCCGAGGCTTACCGTTAATCCAGTGAACTGTGACCTTAACTCAATATCTAATTTAGGGGAAGCGGGGGTTTACGACTCCCATAAAACTGCTCGAACCTATTCCACCCAAGTAGACTAAATAGTACTACCATCAATATTGGACCCTGAAGTCGCCAAATAGACCAGCTGTACTCTTAAGCCTGATATAGTGTATACTCTACGTAACTTCAACCCCTCTCTCTTCCACGCCTCCTGTTCCTCTTTCCTCCCCCTCTCTCACTTCTCTCTCTCTGCAGATGAAGCTTCCTCCACCCTATCCTCTTCCCTCACCTCTACTCTTGACCAGCTTCACCCTCTTACTTCACCCCTCTCGTAAACCTGCTCAACCCTGGCTTTCTCCACATCTTTCCTCCATGCGCTGCCTCCTCAGACGCCTTGAACGACGGTGGCTCAAACACTGCTCTCCTCCTAACCAATTCTCCTACTTCTCTTACCACACCCTTTACGATAACTGCCTCAATTCCGCCAAACGTGCTTACTTTTCTGATCTTCTTCACTCTCAATCTCCTCACCCCTGCTGAATATTTCAAACCTTAACTCGCCTTCTCTCTCCTCCTACCCCTGACCATTCTATTGCCTATCCTCTCTCTGCCACTGATCTTGCTAATTTTTTTTCCTCTAAGGTACAAACTCTACGCCAAAACATTCTCAGCTCCCCCTCTTACTCGCCCCCTTCTCCCAGTACTCCATCCACCACCATGTCCTCCTTTACCCCTGTCACTCAATCTGAGGTTTCTCTTCTATCTAAAACTCGCCCTACCTCTGCTCCCTCTGACCCCCTCCCAACCTCTAATCCCCAAAATCTAGCCTCTCCTCATACTTTATCTTACCTCATTCTTCAACACTTGTCTGGCTACCTCTACCTTCAAACACGCAACCATCATCCATATCCTAAAAAAGCCCTCTGTCGCCCCCATCTGACCACTAACATTCGACCCATCTCTCTCCTACCCTTCCTGTCAAAACTCCTTGAACTCCTTGTTTATACACAACTTCCTACCTTCATCTCCAGCCTCTATCCTCCCCTCTACCCAATCTGGTTTTCGCCCTAACCACTCCACTGAAACTGCTCTCACCTCTGTTCTCAACTCCCTTCTTTCTGCTTGCTACTCTAAACACTCATTGATTCTCATTCTTCTTGATCTCTCTGCAGCTTTGATACTGTTGATCTCCCTCTACTTCTTAACTCTCTCTCTTCTTTTGGCCTCAAAGACTCCGTCCTCAACTGGTTTACTTCTTACCTTTCCAGTCGCACCTTTGCAATTTCATGGGGAGGTAACACCTCCCCCACCTAGTCACTAAACGACGGTGTCCCACAAGGATCCGTACAAGGTCCTTTTCTTTTCTTGCTTTAAACCTCTCTTCTAGCTCCTATTATTTCTTCTTTTGGTAGCTCTCACCACTTCTATGCTGAGGATAACCAGCTATTCCTCTCCTTCTCTTCCTTTATTCCTGACATCCATCTCAAACTCTCCTCCTGCCTTTCTGCTAACAAATACTGTATGTCCTCTCATTTTCTCACCCTAAACACTGACAAAACTGAAGTCTTATTCTTTCCTGCTAACACCCTCCCCACCACCTTCCATCCTCTTTCCTCCTTCCACGGTACCCATCTCCCCCCACACCCCTGTAATCTTGGCCTTTACTTCGACTCCAACCTCTCCTTCTCACACCACATCTCCCTCGCCTCCCGTGCCTGTCGCCTCCACCTCTAAAATATCCGCAAAATCCAACCCTTCCTCACCTTTCATGCTACTAAACTCCTTATTTCCTCTATTATCTTCTCTAGACTTTTCTATTGCTCTGCTCTCCTCTTCGGTCTCCCTTCCTCCCATCTAACCCCTCTTAAATCCATTTACCACTCTGCTATCCGCTCTCTCTGCACTCTCTCCCCTCATGACTCCATCTCCGCCTCACTCATTTCACTAGGCTGGCTCTCCTTTCACTCCCAACTCAAATTCAACTTCCTCTGTCTCGTCTTTAAATCTCTCTGTGGTCTTGCTCCACCTTATCTTTCCTCCCTCCTCTCTTTCTATACTCCCTCTCGCCCACTTCACTCCGCTGATCATTTCCTACTCACTGTTCCTACTACATCCTGTGCTCCATCCCGCTTCCGTTCCTTCCAACTTCTTGCTCCTTTTCATTGGAATCGTCTACCTCCCTCTATCTGCTCCTCCACCACATACTCCTCCTTTCGATCCTCCCTAAAGTCCTGCCTTCTTCAAACTCCAACCTAATACCTCTCTCCTTACCCTTTCACATTTACCTTACAGCATTATTTGCTTACTCTCTTCATTGTACATTTTTCTTTATATTGTTATTGGTTATCTGATTCATGTTTTGTTATTTAATGCTCATATTATACTTTCTGTTGCTCATGTAAAGCGCCTTGGATTAAAGCTCTATATAAAATTTTATAAATACAAAAACAAATACAAATGCATTGTTCAATCTGCTCAAAACCATATTCAATTTGGCATGATCCTTTAGAGAAGTACCCATGACCAGTATGTGGTTCTGAAAGAACACTCCTTTAGTATCCCCCAACACATTATCCATTACCCTTTTAAAATATGTTGCAGCTGAAATGAGCCCAAATGGCATTCTTTTAAACTTCCTTCATGGGTGATGAAGGTAGTGAGGTCCATGGAGTCAGGTTACAACCTGAATTGATGGTATGCTGAAGCCAAGTCTAGGGTAGAGAAAATCTTAGCTCCAGCCATGAGACTAACTAGCTATCCAATGTTTGGCAATGGAAACCAGTCAACAATGACATTCATCCAATTGAGTGCTCTTAAATCTATACACGGTGGGGGGGCGCTGTTGCGCGTGACTAAGATGGCCGCCTGATTTGGGAGCTCCAATCCCCAACGTATCCTTGAACAAATTAATCCTCATTGGAGCCACGTTGGATGCGGAATTACTTGTTCTGCCAGTGTCTTTATGTTCCCTGCACACTGTGAGTGATTCTGGAAGAAATCCGGTGCAGCTACGTGAAGTTGTGAGCACATTGAGGTGAGGCGAAGGATGTCCACAGTCCCGATCCGGTATTCGGCACCAGGGTGAAACTACGAGATGCTGCGGTCTGCTGACCCGTGCTGGGCCGTGAAGGGGGAGGAGCTCACCCTGCGCTTCGGAGGAAGTTCTCCACATGCCACGCTGCAGCTGCCGGTACGACAAGGCGTACTACACATATGCAGAGATCCAACATTGAGGATCGCTACAAGACTGCCTGACATGCCTGCCTTGTGGATGATGGACACCGAGCAATAATCCTAGGAAGGCACTCCGTAGGCGGACGAGGCCGAGCTGGACTGCTGCGCACAAACCGTGAGTCGAGTGGCGCCTCGGGGAACAGGTGCGGCCATCACCGGCTCCTGCTGAGCAGAGTCCAGCTTCTCCCCCCACCGTTGCTGGCTGTGAGGGTCAGGAAGGGCGTGAAGTGCGCAGTGAGTAGTTAGCGGCACGCAGTGTAACAGCCGCCGCTGCCAGTAACAAGCATCGCATTGGGCATACTACGTGGAAGGAAACAGTCCTTTTGGGGTGAAAACCGGTGAGATAGACTGCCTTAACGGTTGAACTGGCAACTCTTGATAAACATATTGAACGGGCTGCTAAGCATAATTGAATACGAGTGCAAGTTTATTCATCACACATTTAACGGCTCAAACTCTGCCTCTGCATTAATCCTTGTCACAGCATACGGGGAAAACATGAAAATAAGCGGAGACTAAGCACCTCAACACTCCAAACCCCCTGGCTTACTGGCACAAGATCAAAACAAGCTGAAGTCACACATTCTACGCAGGCCATGCTGACCCAATAGTACCCCAGGGCTCAGTGAATACACAAACTGGAATTGGACATACATACCCCAATGTTGAGAGCCTCCTGTAACCCTGAGGCACTGAAAGGGCCCAATCTAAATGACACGGGTACTGAGTTGGGACATATTGGAAAATCCGTACCACATCACAGTTTACCTATGACTGCTGATACTTGAGGCTACTGAATAGGGGCGCATGGACAAGGACACACCTATATAACTTTGTGTGCACAGTAAATCACTAATATCGGTGGGCTGAGATTGAGCCGAGAGCTGTGTGGTGGTTTGGCCTTTGCCTGCCGAGGCGGTAATATCCTTCCGCTAGGTGGTCAGAACATGAACACACGCTGAAGTTCGGCCCAAATGGCAGTCTATAATACAACGGAGCCTACAAAACAACGAGCCTCGATTGCACATAATTTCAGGACGCTCCTTACGATTCAACACCAACAGGTCTCTCTCCGAGACAGACAGTACAGGTGCGGCAGTAAAACATTCCGGCCACCCAGGCCTGAACCGCCCAGCCAACTCTGAGATCACCAAATCAAAACCATCCCAAACAAGTCACGAGATGTGGGAGTACACAGTCCACTCTCCGTGGGCAGTGGTGCCATATGGGCCGCCACGAGAAGAAAGGTACAGGAGCCAAAAAAAACGGCCCAATGAACTCCTTTGCTAGCTCTCAGCCTCATGGATCTGCCATGACACCACTATCACCGTCGGATGGCCAGGCAGAGACCCCCGCTGATGCAAGAGAAGACCGCCTAACGACACTTGTGCAAAATGGCTTTTTAGCGGTAAATGTCAAGCTGGATGACATTGTGGCAACAATTAGCTCCCTGAAGGCTAGAGTGGACAAGGAGAGTACACGTATCACTGACACAGAAAACAGGATCAGCACAAACGAGGATACTATAGCTCAGCACAGCCGAGACATCGCACAACTAACAGGTGAACTACATAAGACCCAAAACAAATGTGAGGATCTCGAATCAAGATCCAGAAGGAATAACATCCAGATTGTTGGCATCTCAGAGTCCTTCTATAAAGGCCCAATGGAGCGACACGTGGAAAACCTTTTGAAATCCCTTTTAGGTGCAGAGTCCTTCTCGAACCACTTCCTTGTCGAAAGGGCCCACTGTACCCTGGCTCCACCTCCCAGACCTGGGGCGCCACCCTGCACGATAATCGCCCGTCTCCTCAACTATAGGATTCACGATTCTGAGACTATCCAGAGAAAAAGGCACCATAAACTACGAGGAATACAGGGTACATATTTAACCAGACTTCTCGGCCAATGTTCAAACACAAAGGAGGTCCTATGAACCGGCCAAGAGACAACTCAGGCTACGTCGCATCCCCTATGCCCTCATCTTCCCGGGGAAGATGAGAATCCAACATGGAGGCAGAGCACACTTTTTTGAAAATCCTACTGAAGCAATGGCATACATTGAGGCCTCTATCCCTGTACCCCCCAAAGACCAGGCAATGGATCAAAATATGCGCCCACGACCAGGAGAGGAGAGACTCGACCCTGCGACTGAGAGTGATTTCGACTCATATCCTTTGCGTTTTTTGAGGTCTTTAATCAGAAAGGGTGGCTCTTATTAATAGTTGTTGAAATTGTGATCGTGAACCTCTGTCGATGGTGGCCATGCAGCCGCAATGAGCGACCCTCAGGAGAATTCCACAAGTTATGGGAAATGGGATACATCATTGTGTTGGGGTTGACGGTGCGGGCGGGGGCGGGGCACGAAGTATGACTGCACCTGGCACTTTGCCAGGATTTGTTGGGGTTGTTAAAAGTTAAAAAATGGGGAGTTCTATGGCAGCGTACACCACACACTGGGCGGAGGCACATCAATACATGGGAAATAGAACCAAGATAAGTGACGGCTATGACACAGGTTAAGAAGGGACTTAAGCTGCTCTCCTGGAATATCCGGGGGCTCAACAATCCAGTGAAAGCCAGGAAAATCACAGCCTGTGTGACTAAACATAGCCCCCAGATCCTCCTTATACAAGAAACACACGCACTCAATAACGTTAACACAAACTTTCTCTCACGCTGGGGGCCCCTTAGATACCACACAGAATACTCGGCCCAGTCTAGAGTACTCACGTTGATCCACCCAAAACTAGGTTTCCGATACCTTTCAAGTAAGATAGACACCCAGGGCAGGTACGTTCTGGTATGGGGAGAAGGGGCTGGACGACAAGTGGTGATAATTAACACCTACGGACCCAATGTCGATGACCCAGATTTCTATTGCAAGCTATTAGATATGTTGGGCACTTCCAGTGACGTGCAGGTGATATGGGGAGGAGACTTTAATGCAATTCTAGACAGGTCCTTGGATAGGTCTTCGCTGGTCCCCCGGGCACCCACAAGGACTTCACTTGTCCTAAAACAGATAATGCAACAAACGAACACAATAGATATATGGCGGGAATTACACCCACAAGAGAAGAAGTTTACTTATTATTCATCCGTACATGATTCACACTCACGCATTGACTATTGGCTCATCGGCTCATCTCTCTTAGATGCAACGACCGGCTGTGAGATTCACCCGTACCCTCTCGGACCACTCCCCAATAACACTCACTCTTGCTTTCCTTGACACCACACCACCTGCTAAACGATGGAGGATGCCCACTACACTGCTCAGAGATCCCCACGTCTGCGAGGCACTTCACATTGAAATTGAAGAGTTTTTTAAATTAAATGTGGGATCGGTGAACGGCTACGCCACTCTGAGGGTGTCATGGCCACAGGCCCCAGAACACAAAAACCACACCATCTAGTAATGGGGACAATGGGTCACGACTCACTTATGTCCCTTTGGGACCCATAAACACAGGGACCCTGGCTGGACTCAGTACTGGCGCCTTTGGCGCCAGGCTCTTATAGAGATGTGAGCAGGAACACTTTATTTCAGTGCAGGAGCACTTTTACTTTATTTCAGTGCAGGAGTGCTTTTATTTTACAAGAACTTTCCAGGAGCTGAAAGCCCTTATTCCAGAGAACATCCTCATGTGCTGACTCATCGGGTGTGGCTCCCAAGGCCTGGTCTTCATGTGCTGACTCACCGGGTGTGGCAGAGTGTGGCAGGCAGGCTGAACCTGGTGGGCGTGGCTTCAGAAGCTCAGCTATATAAGCTGCTCCATCCTTAAGGCCGGTGCTTCGCGTTACTGTGCACTTGCGTGCAACGTGACGCTCACCGCCGTTTGGACCAGTTTACTCACCTTTGAAACCAGGCGTTCTCCTGCATACTCACCTCGAGGAAACTGGTGCGTCATCACTTCATCTGCAGACTCATCTCCTGACATCCAGTGATCTTGATCCCGACGCCGCCGCACTGCACTCCGCATCCACGAACTCGGACCCTGTGAAGAAGGAGAAAGACAAGGTTAGAACATCCGTCCTAGGGCCGTGCCGCATTTGAACCCCACGCGCCCCCTAGTTAACAACGTACCAGCTACTGTACCGCTGCAGCTTCGTTCCTCATTCCCTCCGGCTATCGCCTCGAGCTCCACAGCTTCTGCCGGGCCGGCAACATCACCTGCAAGGGAAGAAAGCAAAAGAGCAAACATCAAAAGTGGAACGGACAGCAATACAAGACAACTAACTTTACAATACAACAAAAACAGACCAGGAAAGACAAAGGCAAACAGTAACACTTATCTGAAGTATAGTGGCTTAGTCGCAGCAGGAGTGGACTACCACGTGCAAGGGACCAGTGAAGGAACTCGGTCCAGATCATACAAGCGCCCCTGCCACAAGCAGCAGGACGGAGTGCTCGCCAAAACTAATCAACAGGTGAGCTTTCCAGGTACAGCGCATCCCACGGGTGCCACGGTTTGGGAGAAGGGGTCTGGAAGGGGATAAGGCGCACAAGCTGGCATACTCATGCCCCCTATTCTCCATGCAGGAGCAGTCCCGAGCAGCATCACCTATTACCACCAGTCACCGCATAAGCGCAGAGGGCAAAGTCGGACCCGAGCGACTTCACCCCCGGGAGGGCTGCAACCATGCCCCAACACCTCCGCAGAGACCAGGTGAGCGTAACACTCAAGCAAACGGAATGGTAGAAAAAATCAACTGCCTCCTTAAAAGTAGATTGTCACACTACACTACATAAGAATCATACAAAGGTGTCATCACAGCTCAATGAAAATGAAAATGTAATTTATGTGTATGATGACTTCTCTTCCACTCCAGCAATGTTTACAACGCCTCCAAATGACCAGTATACAACCAAATACCCTACCGCAAATGTTAATACTGTGTATAATCTGTCCCCTACTGATATGTCAGAAGTACTTTTGAATACTCAATGCTGGCAGCTTAATAATGACACCAATGTAACATCTGATGCGGGTCTCTTCCCCATGCTCCCGGTTTACACAAAACACCCAGTGTTGATGGTAAACGGCGCAAAAGGTAATTAACTAATGGTAAAAACAAGTCAACGCGCAGGCAGAAGCGCCAAACAAAACTATTAAAATACGATGCATACCACTGGTTGGGGCTGGATGAGGTGGAGGATCTTCGTCATCCGGACCAATCTAACAAGTGGTACTCTGATATGAGCACCACAGGAAGACAGGCTACAAATGGAAGCTGTTGTGTGTTCACTGATACCTCATGCATCAGGGCCGCCTAAGGTTTTAGTGGCACAAGAATCCCCCTTAGTGGAAACCAAGTGTCTCATTCATCTTGCACTATACTATGTAGGATAAAAAGCACATTCCAGGCACACACAGTAAACCTACAACTGCTTCCTCCCGACGAAAAACAGTGTTGGAAGAAACCTCAAGGTACAACATGCTTTAAAGAGCCATTCTTTGTAATTAAAGGGACAATGTTTGCTGAAAACAAATGGCAAGATGCAACAGTGATGTGCAAGGCAGAGGCGTTACGTGGCCTATCAGTCAAGAGTCTGCAATCGATGGAAGATACGTGTTCCCACATCTGGTCACAGCACATGACAAAGCTAACATGGGTCACAGCTCTCAAAAACCGATCAAGATCCGCCATGAAGAAAACTACGAACTGTGTTTTCAGGGGGAAGGAAGAGTACCCATGGGCTCCAACACACACTGCAACAGAACTCTCGTAATACCTGACATGCGAAAAGGGACAGCTACATGGATGGACCACTACCAGGCGTGCGGCAAACAGGCATATGTGCACCTCCTGTCATCCTGGAGGTGCCACTGTGCTCTGGCAACGCTGCACTCTGCACTGCTGGTGATTCCGGAAAATCACATCAAGGGGGAAGAGGTGCCCAATCCAAGGCAACTGGCACCCAAACCTGCGAGTGAAGAGCCCCCCCATCTATGACATCCTATCAGAAGACAAGCTGCAAGATCAAGTGTTCTGCAAAAAGAGAGCATCCAATTACCTCTCAAAAGACTCTTCAAATCTCCTGGTGCAAATACCTGATCAGTAAAAGTTATTAAACTCAGCAGAGACATTTTTTGCATCACTTATTCCCAGCATCCAGACACGAGCAAACACCAAGTTGCTTCAAATATCACTCTGGGAACTGATCCAGCTGGCCAACGACACAGAAGAAGAATTCAATGTGATAAAGGGTGAACTAAGAGCACTAAGACTGATGACGTTATAAAATCGTTATGTGCTTGACCTGCTCACGGCTATGGAAGGCGGTGTTTGCCGAAAAATTGGGAGTGCATGTTGCACTTTCGTGCCTTCTTTAGATGCTGAAAATGGAACACTTTCACATGTGATATCAGCAGTGCAAAAAAATGGAGTGCGGATGAAAGAAGGAGGTGGCGTTGAAGCAAGTAACTGGTTCAGTGCAGCATTTGACTGGGTACCATCGTGGCTTGAGACCGCAAAGAAGTTACTGGTTCCTATCAGCGTCTTCCTCTTGCTAATCTTCTGTGTGTGCCAACTGGGAGTACGATGTTGTGCAGGGGCAATTCCTAATAGTGCAATGATGATGGTGACTGTGGGCAATCCAAATGGTAACAGGAAAATGCCTCCTTGTACTAGGGAAGCCCAAGTACAAACGGGAAAATGACAAGCCTAAATATCGCATGGTGGCCATTTTCAATACAGGGGATGTTAGGGAGAATTCTCTGTTTAGGCTGAATTTCCTAACCTAGTGAGTCCCCCAGCAGCTTTGCTGGATTTCGGGAGTTTGTTTTTTCCATCCTGCCAAGAGTGAGACTCTTTTCCTCCCACTCTTGGACCTGAATGTGTGTAATTCCTTTGAATGTCAATGTGTTCTATGGGCTATGGGGTCTTTTACTCCATAGGGTCTCATATGTTTTTCTATGTGTGTTACACCGCACCCTACGTGTCGTAACACGGGGGCGTCCTAGCGGATCCCCCACCATAGACTCCATACCCGGGGACTGACTACTGTCTCCCCGGGCATGTAAAGTCACCATTGGCTTTACTAGACCTAAATTTACTAACAGGACTAGTACCAACCACCTTATTGTGGACGTACTAGTAGGGGTAATTCGATTACTCCTGGATCTGTTACTCGAGGGGGCACTGTCCCGTCCCCCCTTGTCCAGTTTTGGCTGGTGGCAGTGGAAACTACTTGTTATGTTCGACCCCGGACATAACCCTATGGGATTCGTCCCATTGTTGGAGATTGATACTTTTTCTCGTTAATCTCTAACGTACCATCGGTCTACTTATCTTAAATAAGTTTATCGGATGGTATTTTCTGCCAGAACTCGGTTTGTAAAATGGCGTCTGTGTTCGTCTCTGTGACTCCTAAACCAAAGGTCGAGCCCTTTGTTCCACTTTTGGCGGGCTCTGTACAGAGACCCTCCAAAGTGGTGCCATTCTGTCTGGGTTACCACAGGGGTGTGGGAGGGGGTTTAGGCACCCTGGACCGATTTGCCTTGCCAACTCCGGTCGCACTCTGGAGTGATTGGCCCAGGTGGTGAGCCTTCCCGCTCACCACTTAGCATGTGTTGATTGACAGCTAGGCTGAATGAATGGGGGTTTTCTGCATAAAAGCAGGGCTTTTGGGACTGGATCTTCAGAAGTCGCCACAGGACCTAAAGAATCCGACGAGGGTAACGCTGAGCCGACCTGCACGACGACACCTCCGGTGGAGCCCTGCGGAACTGACTCACCACTTCCCGACGACAGAGGAGATCTCCCTGCCGGAGAGTCTCTTCCCCTGACTGGTGGGAACAACCAGTCCCCTTTGCTTTTTATTCGCCTCAGGACGCAGTGGTCGAATTGCCCGTGCAGAGCACCTCGGCAACCGGATAGCCACTACCCCTGAACCGTGACCAAAAGGTGGTGCCTTGTGACGGAGCACTCCGCGGCTGGTCTCTTCCCTGGTGGTGCACCGGACTTCACTTTCTTCGACGACGAGAACCCCTCTACTCTTGGCAAAGACCCGACGTGCATCCACCACCAGGAACAACTGCCCCAGCCGGAGCTGCCCTCCACAACAAGGTACCGTGTCCGCCTGGCTTCCCTTTCTATCGGTTTGAGTGAGGTGTCTTAATCCTCTCCGTTCCGTTGGGTCGCCTCCAAGCTTTTCTCATTCTTTGTTCTGAACTGGTTCAATCTGCCGATAACAATTTGCTATAAAGACTTGAATGCATCTCCACTAGAGACTTTTTGGGACATCGCGCCTTTCCTCTCTCCGAGTGGGCCTGGCCTCTGAACGTTATGATCTATTGTGATTCTTGCCTTCCTGCCTTGCATTTTATCCGCGTAGGATTGAACTGTGTTGATTTCATAACCTGCCTATCTTTTTCTCTCCCGTCCTAACTAATATTCGAGTGTCATCTAGGTTGAGGTATACACCTCTGTCTGAAAATAAGTGGTACCGGTAGAACCTAGAGTTGTCGATATATTGCTAGGGGGATTGATCGTTTTCTACTTCGTAGAGTAATTGTGTTTGATTTGTTTGCCGTGATTTGCCTTAGTGTTTTCCATAGATGTTTCATTATAAATAAATACCGTAATATCTTTACACTAAGCCTTGTTGCGTGTTTACTTGTCTTACTGTGAAGAATTGCCCTATCTTGTATACTCCACATACTGCTCAACTCTTCTTGAGGGAAGTCTGACTGCTCAGCCACAGCTACCAAGTGATTCTGTGTGGTACAGACTGCTACCAAGTGGGTTCACCGCCAAACACCTGTAGTCCTAAATCTTTTGCAGTGGTCCCAGAGGGAACTGCACAGGTTTCCGCCTAACACTGGTGTACAGCGGTGGGATTTGTATCGAGTATACAGTTTAGAGTGCTTTTCGACACTGTAGGATAACTAACCACAAAACTTTGCACAAAAAGCAACTTTCAAAAAACATGTCTACGATGGAAACTTACAGTCAAGAGACTTTGTCAGGTGAAAATACTGAGAGTCTGCGAGCTCTCTGTAGGCAAGAGAATCTTCCTGTAAGAGGCAAGAAGTTAGAACTAATCGAGAGATTGCTGGCGAACCAAAGTCTGGGTACTGGTTCAGAGGAACCAATCTCTCCAGCGACTGTAGATAACAGTAATGGTGTTGATCTGAATCGTAATTCTGATGATAGCAATGAAGAGGCTGACGAGGACGGAGAGGCTAACGAAACTGTCACCCCTGCTCCTCTGCCTGCCTTACCAGCTGTGCCTACGGGGCCCATACCAGGACCCACAAGTAACCCTGCTTATTTTGAACTAGAAAAAATGAAGCTCGAATTAGAATATAAACGGTTCTTGGCTCAATCTGAACGAAACCAAGAGCTCGAGTACAGACGGATGAATGCCCAGGCTGAGCAGAAGCAAGCTGAGTTAAGACTCAGAGAAATATAACTTAATCATGAGTTAGAGATGAAAAAGTTGTCTATGGAAAATGCTTCTCTCTCCTCTGGTTCCTCTAGGAGCTCCAGTCCCAAAAGACCCCGGATGCCGAAGGAATTAGTGGGTATGTATGAACCGAGATTGGATGTGTTGGATTGGTTGAAACTGTTTGAATACAATCATGGGCTCCAGGACATCACCGGGAATGCTTTACTTCCCTGGTTGTTCTCTAGGCTCCCTCCTGTTGCGACTGATGTGGTAATGGAGTTGGGGGAGGCGGATAAGACGGATTACGAAAGTGTGAAACTAGCTTTAATAGCTAGATTCGGGAAGACCCCTTCCCAGTATCTTAAGAGGTTTAGAACCCTCAAAAAGCATGATGGTACCCCTTGGGCTACCTGGGTGAGTGAAGGGTTGAAAAACTTAGAGGGATGGATTAAGGGTTACAAAGTGAACACTTATGAGGGTATGAGGAATCTTTTTATGTTGGAGTCTATTTATGATGCCTGTTCTCCTGAGCTCAGACAGCACTTGGCTGATTCGAAGGAATTGGATTCCCGGGCGCTAGCTAAGGCTGCTGACTTGTGGGTTGCCAACAGGGCTACTCACAAGGATTCTGGGGCAACTCAGAAAAAGGATGAGGGAAAACAGCCTAAAAAAGACTCAAAAGAGAATTCTAATAACTCACATTCCAAAGAGGGCCCCAAACAAAACCAGAAGGGTAAGCCACAAGGAAAACCACTGCAGAATAGTGTGTCTTCGGGTGCCAAACCGGAAGGAGGTCAGAACAAGCCGCCATTCCAGAAAGCATTCGGTAAATGCTTTGTTTGTGGCTCGACTGATCACGTGAAAGGAGATCCCAGATGTAAGGGTAAACCTTCAGGGGTCCAGCTTGTCTCCTTAGCCTTCGCTCCAGAGGAGGAAGTCCAAATGGCAAGTGGAAACTTTCTACTGCTAGCTGACGAACCCATTGGAGTCTCAGCCAGCGTTTCTTTAGTATCTCTGGGGTTGTGGGAACAACAGAATTTAGATGTCTATAATTCTATCCCCGATAATACTAAAGAGTATTATAAGGACAGTGTCCAGGTGAATGGTCAGGAGACTCCTGCCATTAGGGACACTGGGGCCAGCATAACTGTGGTGGATACATCGTTTTTTCAGGCCGAGGATGTTGCTAAGGCACCCAAACGCCTCACCAAGTTAGCTGGAGGGCCTGTGCAGATGCTTCCCCAATTACGAGTTCTCATCCAGTGTAACGACATGACTGTGAAGATACCTGTCAGCATACAGAGTGAGGTACCAGGACGCGTACTGTTGGGTAACGATTTGAAAACTCTCGGAGTTGTATCGCATGCTCCCAGACCTCCTAGTAAACAGTTACAGGAGCTAACCAGACCTGCAAGAGAGAGGACCATACGCAGTACTCTCGGGGAGATGATGAAGAAAGAAATCACTCCTGCTCCACTGGAATTGTCGGCCGCTGTCTCCAAGACATCAGAAGCAAAAGGGAAACCTAAGGCTTCTATCCCGAAACCAGCAGCCAGCATTCCAGTGCAGCCAACACGGACTTCCCCCCCGGTTGTCCAAAGTTACACCCGTAACTCCACCTCCAGCCGAGGCTGAGAGGGAGGTACAACCCTGTGTGGTAGAATTAGACTCTGAGGAAGAGCTAATGGAGGGCCAGGAACTCATTGGAAATCTGGATCCTGTTGACCATCCTGAGCTGCAGTCTTTACTGGCAGAAGGTGGACCCAACAGGGCAGACTTCAGTAAGGGACAGAGAGAATGTCCAACTCTGGAAGGTCTTCGCCACCAGGCAGAAGCTCAGGCTGAAGGGCAAGAGCCTGGGAAATACAGGTTGCACTGGGAAGATGGCCTCTTCTACAGTGAACCGACCGAGTCTGCACCTGGAGACTACAAACGACTTGTAGTACCCCAAGAGAACAGACCACAGTTCTTGCAGTTAGCCCACGAGATTCCTTTGGCTGGTCACTTGAGTTTCAAGAAGACTAAGGAAAGGCTCTCTCTCTACTTCTATTGGCCGAAGATGGGGGCCGAAGTAGAAAAACACTGCAGGAGCTGCCACACCTGCCAGATCTCTGGTAAGGTTGGCTCCAAGAATGTGGCACCTTTAGTGCCTCTCCCAGTTGTGGGAGTCCCATTTGAGAGAGTAGGGATTGACATCGTTGGTCCCCTTGATCCTCCAACCTCCTCAGGCAACAGGTTTATCCTTGTTGTAGTAGACCATGCTACTAGGTATCCTGAGGCAATTCCTATGAGGAGGCCCTCCTTGGTATTTTTATTAGGGTCGGGTTTCCTAAGGAAGTAATCTCTGACAGGGGGTCAAACTTTATGTCCCACTACATGAAAGCCATGTGGAAAACCTGTGGAGTTACTTACAAGTTCTCAAAAGCTTACCACCCACAAACCAATGGGTTCGTAGAACGGTTCAACCGAACCATGAAGAGCATGATAGGTGCTTTAGAGGAACCCCTTAAGCGTAAGTGGGACCTTCTACTGCCATGCCTTCTCTTTGCTTATAGAGAAGTCCCTCAGGAGGGAGTAGGTTACTCTCCCTTCGAACTACTCTATGGTCATCCCGTCAGAGGTCCATTGGCCCTGATTAAGGAGGGGTTGGAGAGTGCTCCTTCCCCCAAGCCAGTCAGAGTGACTGACTACGTGAAAGGTCTCCGGAGGAGAATGTCACACATGATGACGGAAGCAAGCGATAACTTGAAAGCTGGACAAGCATTGGTCAAGCACTGGCACGATCAAAAGGCTAACATGGTTGAGTTCGCTCAAGACCAGCTCGTTCTCGTTATGATCCCAACAAGGCAGAGGGCCTTGCAAGATAAGTGGATGGGACCCTTCCGAGTAGTGGGTAAACTCGGAGAGGTTAACTATCTGGTGGACTTGGGCAATCCCAAGGAGGCTCCGACAGTCTTTCACACCAACCGACTTAAAGCGTATGTCTCGCGACCTGATGTAGGAGCGTTGCTTCTAGCGTCATCCGAGGAAGAAGAAGAGAGTGAAGCTCTTCCGGATCTCCTCAGAGGCTTACCTTTAGATGAAAAAATTGAAGGAGTAAATCTCTCCTCCAATCTGACACCCGAGCAACAAGAAGAGTGCAAATCTATGTTGAATCAGTTTGCCTCTTTGTTCTCGCTTTCACCAGGCTTGACCCCTTGGGGCCAGTACGACATACTCACTGGTGACTGTCTGCCAGTCAAAAGCAGAGGATACCGCATGTCAGAAAACGTACGAACCCACATCAAAGGTGAGGTCAGCAAGATGCTTGATCTGGGGGTAATAGAGCCCTCTACTAGTCCATGGTCTAGCCCAGTTGTGTTAGTACCAAAGGCCGGATCTAAAGAACTTAGATTCTGTGTGGATTATAGAGGTCTTAATGCAGTCACCAAGACTGATGCCCACCCTTTGCCAAGAACAGGTGAGTTGGTGGATAAACTTGGTGCCGCCAAGTTCCTCAGCACATTTGACTTGACGTCAGGCTATTGGCAAATAGCCCTGACAGACCATGCCAAGGAGAAAACTGCATTTTCTACCCCGTTGGCTTATACCAGTTTAAGGTAATGCCTTTCGGATTGAAGAATGCACCTGCTACGTTTCAACGGATGGTAAACCAGGTTCTGAATGGGATGGAGGACTTCTGCATGGCATACTTGGATGACATCGCAGTGTTCAGCAATTCCTGGGAAGAACATGTAACCCACCTGAGAGATGTTTTGCAGGCTCTTGGACGAGCCAATCTGACCATAAAGGCGAGCAAATGCCAAATTGGACAGAGTAAGGTAGTCTATCTTGGGCATGAGGTAGGCGGTGGAGAAATAAGGCCTTTGCTCAGTAAGATTGAAGCTGTGCAAAATTGGACAACACCGACTACTCAAACCCAGGTGAGAGCCTTCCTAGGCCTCACTGGGTATTACAGGAATTTCATAGAGAACTATGGGACCATAGCTTCTCCACTGAATGTCATCTCCTCGCCCAAATTTCCTAAGAAGGTTAGATGGAACGAGGAATGCGATCAGGCTTTTGAAAACCTGAAAAAGGCTCTGTCACGCTCACCTGATTCCCACGGAGGCGCAGGTCTGGCTTCGAGTGCTGATGCTTCTTCTATGGTGAAGCGCAGGACTCTGAAGATGGACTCACTGGCTCGCAGGAATATTCCCCTGTGCGTGAAAAGGGAGTATTACCTACTGACGGAATAATGCTCAAGCCTCCCACTCCCTTCCAGCCCTCCACGATACCCTTCCTCGATTCCCCGTGAAGTCTCACCTTAGGGTCTGGAAGGATGAGTTCTCCATCCTGCTTCTGATGCAGGGGCGCGTTGAAACCCAGTTACTTCACTGGATTGAGGTTTGATGGGAGTTCAAATAAGCTTGACTATTCAGGTAAGGCGCTGTAAGAGTTATGTAGCAAGTTCAAAAGTTCAAGCTTAATAATAATGTTCATTGTCTTATTGCAGCAAGAGCTAACGCTTATGTCTTTTTCCCCTTAGGGGCCGGGGTTCGGAATGCCGGAGATATGGCGCCGACCCGAAGTGAAACGTGCAGTTCCAGTAAATGACAGGTAAGTTCTGGATGAGCGTTCGGGTAATGTCTTTGCATTCGCTCATTCAATGTCTTTGTCTTTTTTCCCCATAGGGACCGGGGTCCGGAATGCCAGGAAGCGGCAGGACCCGAAATGAAATGGGAATGACCCAACAGGTAAGTCTTAGAAGGAAACTGAGCTTTTCCTATTCCCTTCCTTCTCTCACCTTGTGTTCTTGTCTTTTTCTCTCTAGGCTCTGGGAAGTGGCTGCGTATCCGGATGATCGCTGCTGAAGATGGAGGTGCCCAGGAAAGGTGAGTGAAATGCAGCGCTGCAGCGATCGAAGCAAAATGCTTTTAAAATGATGTCTTCCCTTTCAGGATCGTCTGTGTGAAGTCTCTGTGATGCAGCTTTAGCAGGTAAGGTCTTCTTTCTCTCCAATTCTCTCTTAGCAGGTGACCCAGGATGCTGACAGGCGTGGCTGAAGTCCAGATGCAGGAGCTGACACGGTGAGCGTCCAGCTGCGAGGAGCAAAACAACACGAAGCGTGAGTTGCTGATCGTGCGTGGTTTAAATAGCTTTGGTAGAAGTTCCAGGTATGTATCCTTCCACCGATCAGGTATGTATCCTTCCCCGACCACACCCAGGGGAAAGTAGGTCCACAGGTAAAGTAGTTCCATTCAGGCCTCAAGAGGGCCTGGATGTAGCAGCATGGTCTGCATCAGGTAAGTACACCTTAAAACACTTGAACACATGTCTAGCTTTATGAGCCTGGCGCCTAAGGCGCCAGGACAGGGGTCCAACATGAGCCTGGCGCCTAAGGCGCCAGGACTGTGTCCAAAGGGCCCCAGCTTGGGCCCGCTGGCATTTCCCTGGGGGAAATGATGCCTGCCTCTGGGGTTGCTGGGTCGGACCTGGCTCCTTGGAGGTAGGCATCATGACAGTCTCTTTGCCAAGCCCCAGTACTCAGAGCTCCTGATTACCGCCAACACTTCATTGTGCAGACAGATGCTTCAAATGTAGGAATAGGTGCCGTACTCAGTCAACTGGATGGGAAAGGTAGGGAGCACCCCGTTTGCTTCATCAGCCGCAAGCTGAAGGATCCTGAAACAAGGTGGGCAACAATCGAAAGAGAGTGCTTTGCTATCGTGTGGGCTCTGAAGAAGTTTAGGCCGTACTTGTATGGTTCTACTTTCGTCATTCAGACTGACCACCAACCCTTGAGATGGTTAATGCAAATGAAAGGGGAAAACCCAAAACTATTGAGATGGTCGATCTGCCTGCAAGGGTTCGATTTCACCATTGAGCACAGGTCAGGATGTCACCACCAAAATGCTGATGGTCTCTCTAGGATGTATGTCATCGACTAGAGGTATGAGATTCATCCAGGAGTGGATTAAATCCTCCTGTCCCTTAGTCTGGAGGGGGCGAGTGTTAGGGAGAATTCTCTGTTTAGGCTGAATTTCCTAACCTAGTGAGTCCCCCAGCAGCTTTGCTGGATTTCGGGAGTTTGTTTTTTCCATCCTGCCAAGAGTGAGGCTCTTTTCCTCCCACTCTTGGACATGAATGTGTGTAATTCCTTTGAATGTCAATGTGTTCTATGGGCTATGGGGTCTTTTACTCCATAGGGTCTCATATGTTTTTCTATGTGTGTTACACCGCACCCTACGTGCCGTAACACGGGGGCGTCCTAGCGGATCCCCCACCATAAACTCCATACCCGGGGACTGACTACTGTTTCCCCGGGCATGTAAAGTCACCATTGGCTTTACTAGACCTAAATTTACTAACAGGACTAGTACCAACCACCTTATTATGGACGTACTAGTAGGGGTAATTCGATTACTCCTGGATCTGTTACTCGAGGGGGCACTGTCCCGTCCCCCCTCGTCGAGTTTTGGCTGGTGGCAGTGGAAACTACTTGTTATGTTCGACCCCGGACATAACCCTATGGGATTCGTCCCATTGTTGGAGATTGATACTTTTTCTCGTTAATCTCTAACGTACCATCGGTCTACTTATCTTAAATAAGTTTATCGGATGGTATTTTCTGCCAGAACTCGGTTTGTAAAATGGCGTCTGTGTTCGTCTCTGTGACTCCTAAACCAAAGGTCGAGCCCTTTGTTCCACTTTTGGCAGGCTCTGTACAGAGACCCTCCAAAGTGGTGCCATTCTGTCTGGGTTACCACAGGGGTGTGGGAGGGGGTTTAGGCACCCTGGACCGAGTTGCCTTGCCAATTCCGGTCGCACTCTGGAGTGATTGGCCCAGGTGGTGAGCCTTCCCGCTCACCACTTAGCATGTGTTGATTGACAGCTAGGCTGAATGAATGAGGGTTTTCTGCATAAAAGCAGGGCTTTTGGGACTGGATCTTCAGAAGTCGCCACAGGACCTAAAGAAGCCGACGAGGGTAACGCTGAGCCGACCTGCACGACGACACCTCCGGTGGAGCCCTGCGGAACCGACTCACCACTTCCCGACGACAGAGGAGATCTCCCTGCCGGAGAGTCTCTTCCCCTGACTGGTGGGAACAACCAGTCCCCTTTGCTTTTTATTCGCCTCAGGACGCAGTGGTCGAATTGCCCGTGCAGAGCACCTCGGCAACCGGATAGCCACTACCCCTGAACCGCGACCAAAAGGTGGTGCCTTGTGACGGAGCACTCCGCGGCTGGTCTCTTCCCTGGTGGTGCACCGGACTTCACTTTCTTCGACGACGAGAACCTCTCTACTCTTGGCAAAGACCCGACGTGCATCCACCACCAGGAACAACTGCCCCCGCCGGAGCTGCCCTCCACAACAAGGTACCGTGTCCGCCTGGCTTCCCTTTCTATCGGTTCGAGTGAGGTGTCTTAATCCTCTCCGTTCCGTTGGGTCGCCTCCAAGCTTTTCTCATTCTTTGTTCTGAACTGGTTCAATCTGCCGATAACAATTTGCTATAAAGACTTGAATGCATCTCCACTAGAGACTTTTTGGGACATTGCGCCTTGCCTCTCTCCGAGTGGGCCTGGCCTCTGAACTTTATGATCTATTGTGATTCTTGCCTTCCTGCCTTGCATTTTATCCGCGTAGGATTGAACTGTGTTGATTTCATAACCTGCCTATCTTTTTCTCTCCCGTCCTAACTAATATTCGAGTGTCATCTAGGTTGAGGTATACACCTCTGTCTGAAAATAAGTGGTACCGGTAGAACCTAGAGTTGTCGATATATTGCTAGGGGGATTGATCGTTTTCTACTTCGTAGAGTAATTGTGTTTGATTTGTTTGCCGTGATTTGCCTTAGTGTTTTCCATAGATGTTTCATTATAAATAAATACCGTAATATCTTTACACTAAGCCTCGTTGCGTGTTTACTTGTCTTACTGTGAAGAATTGCCCTATCTTGTATACTCCACATACTGCTCAACTCTTCTTGATGGAAGTCTGACTGCTCAGCCACAGCTACCAAGTGAATCTGTGTGGTACAGACTGCTACCAAGTGGGTTTACCGCCAAACACCTGTAGTCCTAAATCTTTTGCAGTGGTCCCAGAGGGAACTGCACAGGTTTCCGCCTAACAGGGGACATAGTGGATACTCTATGGCACACAACCATAAAACGGCCCCCAGATTTAGAAAAACCATAAGGAGGTGTGGGTTGATCTAGCTGTGGATGGAGGGTGCATCTATATGACGTGTACACCTGAGGAATTTGCACGACATGGGGAAAGTCTAAGAAGTGTGTGGAGGGAAATGGTCATGCAGGGATCGCATTTGTACTGAAGGGAGAGAGACCTCCAGCCTTCAGCCCAACTGTAATCTGTGTTAATTACTTATTAATTACCAGACTGGAAACCACGTAATTAGACTCTACTAACTCACAAAGACTCCATTTTGGATTCCTTGCCTGTAGCCAACTTTTTCTAGGCCTGAAAATGATTTCTAAAAGCTTGTCTCTCCCTCTGTCCTGCTCCTCACACTGCCAGCTCCAGCTCCCACCCCACTGCCTCTTGTCTGCTTCGCACAAACCCTGTTTTCACAGAGGTTCAGCTATTCATTGTTGCAACCTTCAGTACCGTCCTAGAACAGATGAGCTCACTGCTTTTTTTGAGACCAGAGCAGGCCCCCGCCTGAGTGCCCATTCAACTCCATTAACCTTCCAGTGTCCCACTTTGACTCCCACCCTGCTAAGCTGTAAACTATCAGGCCCACGCCGATCTGTTCTATGATACAGAGACACATCTGGCCCCCTGTAGTGATCCAACGAAGACCCCCTCGAGAGCCCCGACCCCAGACCTACATATATTTCTTTACAATCTTAACTCTTGTCTATTCGTACCATGAGGCAGTAGGCAAATCAAAACCTCCAAGGTGGGCACCTGGGACAGGGATTCTAGGTTTATGGGTACCGAGGTACAGAGGGTACAAGGCCTGCCTATAACTTGTGTTTGAACTCTGAAAGGCACCCATATTCCTACCTGGCTTAATGAGTGTCATTTTTCTGATGCTCACAAATGCTGTTTTTGCAAGATCAGTTAGTCAGGGAAAGTGTCATTTTGTTGGTCTGAACTTCACCTCACAAAGATGAGCCCAGCTGACCCACGTGCTACAGGAGTGACAACTAAGCACCCACCAATTCCATGAGGTCAACCCATATGGATCCATACTGTGCTGATGATCTGACCCAATCAAGCTGCGGTATTGTATATGGTAATGTGATGTCATCTATGATGCTGAATGCCTTTTTAATGTGCTGCCCGTTTATCTGTTGGCAGAGCGCTCTACGGGCAGCAGAGTTCTCTGCGTGCACAATTTTCTTATATAAACGTTGTTCAACTTGCAATCTCTCTCTCTCTTGGTCAAATTCCCTACTGGGGTGTGTCAATTATTCTGATTTTGGGATATTGTGTCGGGGAGTGGACACCTTCAGGGTGCACAAGTAAGGGAGGATCACCTGCGTGGAGGGTCTTTGGGGACTGGGAGTGGGGTGCCCTTGGGAGAGACGTGGTATCCCCTTTCCTACCAACAACCCATCTGACCCTAACCAGACCTTCATGGGCTAGTGTAAGCCTGTTTCCCTCCCTTTCCTTAATTTGACATATGACAGTACTGTGATGATGAAAAGGAAACTAAGAGGAATGAAGACCATGCATTTTCACCACTTAGGTACTGGACAAGGAAGCTGCATCCCGAGTCTTGTCTTCCGAACTATGGTCAGGCAGATCTAATTGACCAGGCACACCTGCAGCCTGTTAAAAGGCTGCAGGTACATAAAATGAGGGAGAAGCTAGAGAAGCGTGAGAAGCAGGGAGGCCGGTGTCGCAGAAACCAGCAGGGGACTCGCTCTTCGTGGAGGCAGCCGTGGTAGGACTGGACTCCAAATCAGGACGCCATCCGCATCCAATGGAAAGCAGAAGGAGAACCAGAACAAGAAGAATCCGGCAGGTGAGCAGGGCTTGCAACGGCGGTGTTTTCCGGATCCAGAAGCAGAGCGGAAAAAGCAGGAGCCGCCAGGAAAAGGAGTGGACCGCTGGTGAGTGTCAGAAGGGCACGCAGACACCGGGTATCTCCGAAATGGACTGCAGGCAAGTGCTGATCCATGTATTTTGAATACCGAACTAAAAGCAAACTTATATTTAAACACAAAAGTGCATTTTGAATACCAAACTGAAAGCAAACTTGTACTTAACTTACAAGAGTGCATTTGAAACTGTAAGGACAAGAATGCATTTTGAATAAACAAGAGTGTTTTTTTTCAGAATGAGATATAAACCTTAAGCAACACAATTAACTATTAAATTGAGAGCAATTTGCATCCAAAGCATATTAAAATCATCATGAAATTTACATGTGAAGCCCAATAAGAACATTGAAGTACAACCCCAGAGGCTGATAAAGGGGAAGCCAAAAACAGTGGGATGTTGTATACATGGCCAGGAGGCCCATCTAAAACATTGAGCAGAGATACCTTGGTGCACAGGAGCAAGTGTCAAGAAAAACCTTGGTGCATAGGAGGAAGTGCCAAGGAACACTATGGGCACAGGGACAAGCAGCAAGGAAACCCTTGATGCACAGGAGCAAGTGCCAAGGAACCAGCAAGGGGCTGAAGAGCCCAGGGATCCTAGTTGCATGACCTGTAATGGGTCGACCGTGTGGTCTGACAACTGCGCCTAGACCAGTGATCCCTGAATACTGAAGACCCAGAATATTGGAGAAAAACAACTGATAAAACAAACTACAACAAGTACAAAAGGGGAAGTTGAAGTATTGGGGACGGGAGCCCAGAGACTGCAAAACATGTTCATGTTGTCTTGAGAGTGAGGTCTCAAGACCCCCCCTTTTTGTTTGGAATTATGTTGTATGTGACTTGGAGAAGGGAATCACAAGGATTATCTTGAACTATATTGCTTGGAGTTCGAGAGAAGTGATCTTCACACTTTTTGTGGGACTATCTTATACTTGGGGAAAGAAAGCAGAGAGCTGGAAGAAGCACCAAATTTTACATTGAACTTTGCTTCTTTGGTTATTAACATCCCTACACATTGTTAGTCTAAATGGCGAGTGCAAGTATAGGTTGTGAACACAGACAAGCTTTCAAATAAAACTATTTGACTCAGACTTTCCTTAGTTTTATTCCGATATGGAAATCCCACCTTAGCATAGGGCAAGATAGGCCTTCAACCATCCTGACATTTGATTTAATAAAGTGCTTTAGTTTGAAATTTAAGTCTGTTGTCTGTGTCTTCATGATGCCTTCACAACACCAACAACATTTGGTGCTTGCATTCCTCATGTTTCAAGAGTTTGTGATCACAAGGTTGCAATATGTTTAGGTTCACTTAAAACAGTGGTCCCAAAATATTGCAGTACTAAAGAAAAATATAGCATACATTCATACAATTCTTTCAATCAGCACCAATCTCACTGGTTATTCTGCAGCTCCCCTCTTCCATTCACTCATTCCAGTCTGTGCCAGTGTCTCTAAAGCAAGAGACCAGGTGGGGACCTCGGTCGGGGTAAACGACGTGTCAGGAAATCTGGCGAGGTCAGACATAGACCGTGGCTGCATGAAAACACAGTCCATATCGTGCAGTTCACTCCATGGTCGTCCGTCATCTGTAGCCTTTTCTCAACTGCGGTACACAGTCTGTCTGGATGTAGCGCTGACGAGGTCCCATCTGCAGCATGCCATTTGCTAAAAGGTGCAAATCGGAGGAAAGCTGTGAGCCCCTCCTTAAGGTTCTCCCGCCTGGAATATAAACCAAGAATGAGACCCCGTCACAGAATAACACTCACATAGATACATTTATCTACCATGTACAAAGTAATCGAGCGGAGAGAGGCGACAACATAAGTTTCGCTAGTGATCTGCAACTTACTAACAATCTTTTGCTCTTTAAATACTGTTTTTTCAGCTGCATTAGCATGACACATAAATAACACAAGGTCCTTAACAGATAAATCACTAGTAGGGTGAACAGAAAGCTTGGTTAATAATCGTAGTGAAGAACAAATAGACAGGCAGGGGGAGGGGGGAATCAACATGTGTTCCTTCTATCCATAGCCTGAGGTCAGGGGGAGAGTCACCACGAGCTGGTATTTGTGCATTCTATTTTGCCCGCAAGCTATTTCCTAACTGGCAGCCTTTCTTTTATTTTTGTGTCTTAGCCAAAATTCAATGGGAAAGAGCAGTGCCTTCAACTTAACACGCACAGAGGCCGTTTGGGCTTTCACTGAACTGTTGTGTGACATTTTGACAGCGATAAGAGAACTGGTGTTCATTTAATATATATTTCCACACTGTGGCAATGTATTTCTTTTTGTAAGGTTTCTTGTCCTTTTGAGAACTCAGAATGTTCACTGATTCTTTGTTTTCTTTGTAATCCAGTTCTTTTACGCAGGCCAGCATGTGTTCTAGTCATTTAGCAATGTCCAAAACCTGTTCCAGGCTGGGATCGCCTCTTGCCCTTATTTCCTCTCTAATATTTGTCTCCTTCACTTTTAACATGAACCGGTCTATGAAGCGTCTATCATAAGATTGACCAAACTTGCATTTATTGGCAAGTTCTCTAAGGGCAGTAATGAAGTTCTCAATTGATTCACCCGTAGCAAGTTCTCTAGTACTAAAGTGATAGTGTTGTAATATTATACTTATTTTCTTCTCATAATGTTTGTCCATCTTTTTTTAAATAACCTCATAAGGACTTTCCCCTCCCCACCTTCAAAAGACCCTGGTATTGAGGTAGTAAGGCCAGGGAGGCTTTTCAAGATCTGCCTACCCTCATATCCTAGACAGTGCATCAGGAGCACCCTGTGACATTCCATATTGAAGTTGAAGCCATAGATGGGGGTGTCCAAAAGGCACCACGGGGTCCCCAGGAGAAGGAAGAAAATGTGAAGGAAGGTTGCTCATGTTGGCAGAGCGTGTCCAGGTATGACTAAAAACAACTAGAAGTGTAAAAAGTATTCACAACAGACTGTTGAAAACCATTAGCAAATGATGAGTTTTGTATGTGGTGCACAAATACAGGTGACAGAGCTCTCCAGGCAATGCAGCGCTGTCATCAATAGAGGGCACAGGAGATAAGGAAATAACAGAAAGCACAGAAAACCAATGTTCTCACCCCTTGGATATAGTACACATTAATCAGGCAGCATATAGTGTATTAAGGACACATTCCACTATAACCAGTGATGAAGCTTACCAATGTACAAATGTGGTTGCTGCTCATTCACAGGAGTTGCCGGTAGAAGAAAGATTACACTTTTTTTTTAAACCTCTCTAAACGATCTTTGAATGCAACCAAATTGCCAGCAACATGCTTCCAGGCATCTCAGATGCGACACGGGTAGATGCAGATCCAAATATGATAAAGCATACTTCTAAGTGTCTCGGAAATTACTCTGAGCATACGCAACGTGGCCACGGGCATGGTCAGCTCACCGCAAGTGATTTGAGGGTCCTTTCTCAAGGCTGGAGCCAGCACACGGAGCCGGAACACGGAGAGATTGGGAAAAGAAAGGAGATCCCCATAACTGTTGCCACTGCCAGGGAGCGGTGGCGCCAACACATCGCACCGGCGCAAGTGCGCTGGGGAGCGCACAACAAAATCTGATGAACTGCAGAGGAAGGATGAAACGAAATGGCAAAGTCAAAGGGTGGCAAGCTCAGACCTCCGCGCAGAGACATCAAGCTGAAGGCTTTATCCAAACATGTTATGAGTCAGGAAGAAGCGTAGAGAACCGCAGATGTTCCGCAAATTGTGCCAGTAGAGCAGGAAGACGCTGCAAATGAAGATAATCCAGACATGGTGAGGAAATGTAACCAAGAGGGCCTCCCAGGGGTTCAACTCGTCGCCATTCTGAAGTAATGAAGAATCCACAGGAGACAAAGTTAGTTCCAGGAACCAGTATTTATGTCTTAAGGAGGCCCTCTGCCCAGATTGTTAACTGACAACCTGTACAATCACTAAGCCTTTTATATACTATTGTTTGGAACCCTGGGTGGTTCCATGTTTCCCAGGAAACCAATAACATGTTATGCTGATATAGGAAATAAACAAAGCAGCCAGATAAACAAGTGAACATATGAAATTATGCACATGGTAAACATGTTTACGACAGTTAAGTAGAAGCCTTAATACTAATGTGCATTACCCACAATGACAGTTATATACAAGTTTTACCAGTAGTATAGATACAATTATATTTGAAATATGTCTACAGTAGGGAATCAGCAAGAACACCTTCTGACAACGTAATGCAAGTCGGGCCCTCTGCTCTTTTAATTTGTCACAACACATTTTTAACAGCAAAATGCCTGTAAATAGAAGGACATATACAGCTATTTGCACAGCTTTGTCCACAGGATGTGAGGCTGGGGTTGTTTCTGCACATAGCTCAAATTTCTTTTTCAGTCTTGCAACCCGAGCCCTGGCTCAAGAACAGATGGGCAAGCCTGGCCCCAGGGTTTTGATTTAATCCTGGGGAAGGAGATCCAACCCAGGTTAAAAAGACACATGTTAACAAAGTTATGTTTCAATACAACTGTTATTTTGTTGAGTTTTGATTGGCCATAAGATGCCTGTATAATGTTGTTGCATGTAGAAGTGTGAGGGACAGAAACCTTTTTAGAGTGTTTTCCTTTAATTTTAGTTTAAACAAGCAGGAAAATCCTCAGTAGGTTAGGGAAAGTGAGGCCTTTTTCTCACCCTTTATTATTTAATAAAAATGGCTAATTGTGAGTACACCCTACCTACTTGCATTTCTGACCCCTCACAGATGCGTGAATAAGAACACACACATAGAGAATGAAAAACCATGTGGTTATGACTACTTGATGTATAAATTGGGTGACAGAGAGGAAGACAGAAAACTAGGGAGAGGTGTAAAAAAGAACACACTCACCAACCGCCGAGCGGTGGATGTCTCGGGGAACTGAGAAGCTGGACTAGTGAGCAATGTGCTTTCGGGTGGAAAACTAAGAATGAACTTCTAAGTATATGGACAGTGTATAAATAGCAATATATGTGAGGACTTAAGAAAAAAGTCCACAAAATTAGCAATGCTCTGCGCACTGATATGCGGGGAGCACAAGTTCATCATCTACATAATCAATTCTCCATCCGTAAAATAGCCATTCTATTTAATCTTGTGCCACATAAGTCATGGACTATTTCAATATGGTGCTTGACACACTGGCATTGTGCGTGATCCACGGCCAGATGGCCACTGAAAACACTGTTTATAACTGAACTGCAATTGTTTCACTGTGACTGGCTGAGGCGTATTCTAAACTGCAGTGGCTCCCTCTGGCATTACCATCCTTCCTGTGGGAGATATCCCTTGCCCCAAATAAAGTACCCCTGTCTGGCATTACTGCATTTTTTCTTTGTCCACTTTGTACGCCTTCTCCGAAAGCCGGGTGAGGAGTGTTATTGAATCTCCTTGACACTGCTCCTTTGAAGTGCTACAGACTAGTAAATCGTCCATGTACTGGATTACTGTACTGGACACATGTACACTCCCCAAATCCATTTGAACCACCCTGTTGGAGATTCTCAGTCCCCCTGGGTCAGAGATTGTATGTTACAATCTCTGACCATGATACATAAACGCTGTGAGGTACTGAGAATTGGGGTGTCATGTGGAGAAGCCGATGGGATTCACCCCAGGGAACCTGATCTGGGACCTTTCTCATGTAACCAGGGGAAGGCAGGCACTCTCTGATCCTGACCCCGGGGATGGTGTACTGTAGCAGGATCACATGAGGGGGGAATCAGACTGGGAAGACTGGGAGAAACCCCTTTTTAACTTTCCCCATAAAAAGTAAATCACCCTTCTGATTGCCTTTTAGCAACCGAAAACAGTAAGAAAACTGAATTTTCCTAAAAAAGGTTGCATGTCCCAGAATCCCTCTGGGACTGTGACAAACTAGATGGCTGAAGAGACATGTCAAGTTAAAAGACAAGCAGGCAGGCCTAACAGCCTTTGGCAGGATCAGGCAATTAAGATGAAGGGCCTGCACCTGAAGCCAATTGATCCACCTGAGAGGCATACAAGGCTGCTGCAGGAGGGAGCATCAGAAAGAAGCTGGAGCAGGAGCTGGAAGGTCGGCAGCAGTAGCAAAAGAAGAAGCAGAGCTCAAGGCTGGCAGTTCATGAGGAAGTGTAACCACTGAAGGGACGACAGAGCAAAGGAAGAGCAGAGTTCACCTGCAGGTTCTGAGTTGGTCCTGTGCTCACAAACCCTGTTTGGCTGTGGCTGCATTGGAAGAAAATGGAAGCAATTGGCAGTCTTTCCAGGTGCCCCTAATTGCTGTGAATGCAGAACTGAAGCTGTGTGTTTACCCGAGGCACATGAGCAGAAGCAAGCCGAGAGAAGCTGTATAGAAGGAGGTTCTCCGCTATCAAGGTCTGATCAGAGACACCTGTACTGTGGATGGGTGTGGGTCCTAAGAGAGCCTGTAGCAGAAGTCAGAAAGTTTGGTGATGGAAGCAGCCCTCAACCATAGGGATTTCAGAGCCGGTGAGTGAAGCTCCGCATTCCGAATCACTTTAAAATACCTTGCCGGTAACTATGACCAGCATAGTTTATTCTTGCGTTGAAGTGAAAGCGAGTGGAATCGTTCACAGTCCTGATTAACAAAGGAATTGTAGCACGCGCTTGTTCAGCAAAGTTTGGCAAAGTGCTCGCATAAGAAGAAATCTTTCCTTTTCCCATTGTTGCCCAATATTCATTGCCAGAGAAGTCCTGTGTCTCCTATTAAGGTGGAGAACGTTATCGGTAATGGTTGGAAAAGCCATAGTCGACTTCCCGAAACTGTTACCAGAACATTTCATCAAAGAGAGGTTGCGTATAAGATATTTTGTTTCCCGGTACATGTTAAAGCGCAATGCTGTTTGAATCAAAAGGGAACGCAAGTTTATACGTTGAAGTTCTTCATCAAAAGAAGATCGCATATACCTAAATCGGTTTCTGCACAGAAACCTGAATCTTGTAACACTCAGAACAAACTTTTTAATAAGTACAGAAGTTGTCCAAGTCACAAGCATTACCCAAGCCAGTAGACAGTCTTCGTAAAGTTAAACCAGCACAATTAAGAACTGATCACCATGGTTTTGAAGTTGTTAAAGCTGCTTTAAACCCAAGGTCCTCTGATACAAGGGTGACAGGGTAATCCAAGGCTGGAGGAGTGGCAGTAGAGCTTTGGGGTAACCTCTGCAGGCAGAACAGTGTATCTGAAGCTGGGGAATGGAGTTGGGTGCTTGTTAAAATAACTAAATCTGTGAAGCTGAGACTGGTGAAGCAGAGAGAGGAAAACAGTCCAAGAGCTCAGACAGACAGATTTTTGGGGAAGCTGCAAAACTGAAAGGAAAGGCAAAGAGGCTGCCCTTTCTTATAATATAGAGAAAAGAGTGTCTTGCCAACTTGTGGAGGTCAAAGAGTCTTATATGAAGGTGCCTAATATATTTTCTAAGCAAGTTGCAGCAGAAGTAGTGGAACTGTGGTTGTCTTTAATTTTGTCACAACATTTGCATTTGAATGAAGTTGAAGTAGTAGTAGACTGTGAAGCAAAGGAGCCTACTTTCACAGTAGCATTTGTAGAAGGGATTTGCTGAGGAAAAGCAACCTCCTTAGAAGAAGCCTTCTGACAAATTGTTTTCACAACCCTGCAGAGGCTACAAAAGAAGAATAAAGATTTTCCAGAATAACTTTTTAGAAAGTTTTAATTCTATTAAAGACACAGAGGCGAGCATTATGCTTCTCTCTCTTTATTCACTTCGTATAGAAAGAGCTCAGCAGCAAGTTTTGATGCACCCAAAACCAATGATATAATTTATACATAACCAGGGTGCAGGAAAAAACATTAAAACATTCATGAAACAACGTTAAATTTGAAGGAAATAAGATAACTTCCAGTCCATATTAAACAGTCACTTTAAACAGGGAACTCCACTTCCCAGAGGGCTTAGCCCAAGTTCATGCCAGGTCACGACATGTGACACCAGTCCTCCAATAACAGCAGTCAAACCCCTCCAAATAGGGACCAATAGTGCATCACTCCCTCTTTCGAGGCTGCAAACCATGGACAGAACCTGGAAGAAGAACATATATAGCTGGGTTGCAAGGTTATGGCCGTCTGTGTAACTCCCAAGCAGCTCAGGATGGCTTGTCCGAAGTCACTATGAGAAGAAAGAAAGATCAAGGGTTACTTGGTGAATATATAACCCTATTCAGAGTGCGAGGGCGGGGAGAAATTAGTATCTTATTATGCAATCTTACATGGCATGCAGTACAATAAATCAATCGCTTGCACAGGACTTAGAACAACAGCACGTAAGCGTGATATGCGCCCTGTATTTCTCTAGTCGGGCGGGATAATGCTCGCCTCCTTGTCTTTAATAGAATTAAGACTTTCTAAAAAATTATTCTGGAAAATCTAAATCTTTATTCTATGTCAAGACCGGAGGCTCACATTATGCTGGTTTAAAGCTTAGTTACCACTACGGATTCTGGTTGCTCTACCGGCTTGAGGTAGAATTGTTTAAAAATAGATCTGCCTGCCCAGTCGGCCATCTTCAGGATGTCCTCTAGACGGACTCCGACCTGAAAGGCATTGGAGGCCATGGCACCTCTTACTGAGTGAGCGCCGAAGAGATCAGTATCGATTCCTGCGCTTGAGCGAGAGTCCAGCATACCCAGCGTGCCACTGTTGGTGCAAAGTGCTATTAACAGTTGTCCGTCTGGAGTGGCCCTGAGTGGTGCGGTCACCTCTTCGTAGAACTTCAGGCACTTGATGAGGCAGAGCTTAGGCTGTTCTCTAAAAGCAGGATATGATATAACTCTTGAATCACATTTGGTTCTCCTGGATATATGGAAGACTGTGTCGTCTGGAGAAAAGGACCTGCCTGCTGGGTCGAGCGCTCTGACATCTGAGACTCTTCTGCAGGATACCAGGCATAACAGCATAGTGAGTTTACCACAGAGAGCTGTACGGGATAACTCCTCGTTGTGAGGCCAGGAGAGAAACAGATTAAGTACTCTGTTAACGTCCCACAGTTTGTTGTATCGGGACGGAGTCGGTACAGTTAGGCGAATGCCCTTAAGCAATCTGCACACTAGGTGATGCTCTCCTGCTGGGAGGCCCTCCACAAGGTCGTGGCCGGCAGAAATTGCGGAGCGGTAAGCATTAACCATTCTATAAGCGAGGCCTCGCTCTACCAATGAGGCTAAAAAGTTCAAAATGTCCTGTATAGGTGCTGAAACTGGATGGAGCCCTCGGTCCAAACACCAGTGTGTCCAGGCGCTCCAAGAGTTAGAGTACCTCTTGTAGGTAGTGGGGGCCCAGCTCTCCTCAATGAGACTGACCGCTTTGAGTGAGATGCCTGGACCCTCCATCTTGACCTGAAATCCTCCAGGCCGTCAGAGCCAACGACTCGCTGAGGAGTAGGGGGTGGTGTTGACCCGCCAGACCCGTTATCAGATCGGGAGATAGGGGTAGAAGGATTGGAGAATCCGAGGAAAGTTCCATAAGAACTGTATACCAGGTCTGAGATGTCCAGACCGAGGCTATGAGAACAAGCTCTGTTCGTTCCTGACGGACCTTCGCCAGGGTTCTCGCTATCATGGTGAAGGGGGGAAAGGCGTAAAGAATTCCCCCGGTCCATTGCTGCAGTAAAGCATCTGTCGCTGCAGCTGCTGGGTCTGGCCTCCAGCTGTAAAACTCCGGAAGCTGGGTGTTGAGACGGGTGGCAAACAGATCCTTGATCATGGTGTCCCATATCTGTTTGAGGCGACCAAAGATCTTTCTGTTTAGCATCCAATCACTGTAGTTGGTGGAATGGTGAGAGTGCCAATCCGCAACTACGTTCCTGAGCCCTGTGAGATATTCCACCATTACGGCAATGTGGTGTTCCAGGCAGAAATGCCAAAAATCCTTGGCTAGTTCCGCTAGAGTTTTTGATCTGGTGCCACCCAGAAGATTGATGTATCTCACTACAGAAATGTTGTCCATCTTCAGCAAAATACAACAGCTCACTTTGCCTCTGACGAAGGATCGCACAGCGAAGGATCCCGCCAGGAGGTCCAGGCAATTTATGTGCATCTCCAGTTCCTGAGGAGACCATGTTCCTCCTGTGGCCACAGTGCCACATTTTGCTCCCCAACCTGAGCGGCTGGCGTCCGACTCTATTACTATGTCCGGGGCTGACCCGAAGATTGCTCTGCCGTTCCAGGCTTCCATATGGGTGAGCCACCAAACGAGCTCCGTCCTCGCCTGAGGCAATAGAGTTAGAAGTTGAGAGTAGGAAAGGGTCTTTCTGAGATGTTCACCTTTCAGTCTCTGTAACTCCCGGTAATGGAGGGGACCGGGAAAAATTGCCTGTATGGATGAGGACAATAGGCCTACTACCCTTGCTAACTCACAAAGGGAGATGACATCCCTCTGTAGGAGCCTGCAAATCTCCCGGCGTGTGGAGTGTATCTTGGAGGTAGGCAGGCAAAGTTGCGAGTTTTGCGTGTCCACAATGAATCCCAGGAATTCTACGTTCCTGGAGGGGCAAAGAACTGATTTCTCCCAATTGATGAGGAAACCGAGGCTGTGTAGGAGATCTATGCCGAGACGGGCTTGTTGCTGTACCGGAGTCTGGGATTGAGCCATGAAAATGATGTCACCTAAGTATACAATGAGCCTGACACCTTTTTCTTTGAGATGCGCCACGACTGGCCTTAGGAGTTTGGTAAATGCCCAAGGGGCTGAAGAGAGCCCGTAGGGCAGGCTCGTACACTCCCAAACTTGGTCTTTCCAAGAAAACCTCAGGTAGCTTACGTGTGCCAGATGAATGGGTACTGACAGATAGGCGTCATTCAGGTCCAGGCGAATGAGCGAGTTGCCTGGTCTTAGAATGTCTCTGAGCATGTGTATCCCTCCATCTTGAAATGGCAGTATATTATGAAGTCGTTTAAAGCTCTGAGATTTATTACTGCCGCACTTTCTGTTTTCTGTGCACCAGAAATATAGGGCTGAAGAAACCGCTCAGACCCGAGCACAGGCGTATGGCTTGTTTTTGGTGGAGTTGGAGTACCTCGCTGTCTAGCGCTGCTGCGTCTGCCTCGGACATGACTATCTGTGCCGGGCGATAAGCATTAAAAGGTTGGGCAAAGACCTCTAGGCAAAGCCTTGCGCTGAGCTCCGGATCCAGGCATCCCCTGATAAGGAGTCCCAAGCTTGCGCAAAGAGAGCTATTTTCCCTCCTACCGGTGTCTGTGGCGCAGGCGCTGCTATGGTTGCACTGACCTTTTGGCTGTTGGGCAGGATATTTCGCCACTCTTCTCCAGCCGCGTCCTCATCCTCGCCCTCGGGAAGGGAAGAAGGTGTCAGAACGGTCTTAATGTGCCGACGAACTTGGCCATTTCTTTTACAAAGGCATATCCCAATAAGAGACCCTGGCTGCTGCTCCAGATTCGGTGTCTGCTAATTCCCCCAATTTGGGGTCAATCTTTATAAGAATGCCCTTTCTGAGTTCTGTGGAAATGGCACAGTTGGCATTCCCTAGCAGGTAGAGTGTTCTTTGAGACCAACCCGATAAGATACCAGGGTCAATTGGATTGCCCGTGTCAATGGCCTCTTCGGCCAGGTCCATTATTTTAGCCAGGGGCCCTGTGATGTCAAGTACCTTGTCTTGGCAGGACCTCCAGGCACGATCAATGCCTTTCTTGTGATTCTTAATGTTCTTATCTAGGAAGATGATCACCTTAGTGTCTAATTCAGGGGTCAAAGCTACCTTCCCCCGGAATCTCCGGGTGAGGATATTCTGATCGGAGCTTGGCCCTGACTTCTGTCTCCAGGGGCGGACGCAGTCAGGCTTTAATATATTCAGTTGCTCTTGATGACGGTTCCCAGTCTTTTGACCTGGGGTGGATCAGATCTCCCGGAGTGAACATTCCCTCAATAGTAGAACGTTTCCTGGATGTTTGCCTGGGAATGGGGGCTGCCGCATTCTCCGAGGTAAAGGGTCTCAACCCTACGGTTCGCTCGTCCTCCTATGAGGATATGGGGGTCTGGTCATCATTCTGGCGTCCCCCTTGATCATAGTCGTCCTCTGTGCCCCGCTGGTCTTCCTCCTGGCTTGAGAGTCTGCAACCCGCATTGTCTTCCTCGGAGTGAGAGGGTCTGTTATCGGAAGGGTTCTCCTTCCTAGTCAGAAATACTTTCTTAAGCCTGCAGAAGGCATCTGAAATGGCACATGTGGCTTTTTCTGGCTGGCTCAGGTGGGTCAAAGAGACCTTACTCTTACGAGCTGGAGTACATACCCCATCAGATAGGTGTTTCCTTTTCTGGGTTCTTTTTCTCCCCAGTGGAGGCTCTGCATTCAATTGTTCCTCCATACTGTCCAGACGGTGTTGAATGGGCAGAAGCATTTCACTGACAGCTTTTAACACCTTCTTAAAACTGTCTGCCATAGCCACCTTGTCGATTTCATATGCTCCCTCCTCATCCTCTGACCATTCTTGGTCAGCCTGAGGGGAGTATTGAGCTGCCATGATAATAGACAAAAGTCTCTTAGTACACACCTTTTTAAAAAAAGATTTAAGATAGTGGGTAATCAGACTACCTTCTCTCTAACCCACTGAGAGTTTTAGAATATCATTTCTTCCTTCTGTTTTTTTTTTTAAAGAAATATGACAAAAGTAGACTAAAGAGGCTGTAGAATGCTCACTCTGGTGCTCGCGCTCGTAAAATCAGTTGTAATGCAATGGAAACATGTAGCGCGAGCGCCATAGTAGAGAAAAGCACCAAGAAAAGGTAAGGGCTTCCCCTTGTGGCCTCAGACGTCACCGCTCCTAAAGTAATACGCTCTGCGCGACCTCCCAAGCTTCACGGAACGTTGCAGAGAGAAAGGGGAGGCGTGCGTGAGCATTCTGAGCGAACGGAAAAGCAAAGAAAAACAGCTGCTATAGCCGGTCGCAGAAGCAAAGCTCTGGTATAACTTCACTTTCTCCGACGCCAGTAAGGAGCAGCTGGCATCAGAGAGTGACCAAAATTATAATGTAAATGAACGCAGGCTACACGAGCAGCGTGCCTCAATGTAAACAGTAAGGAACAAAGCTAATATTAAAAATGCAATGTTGCGAACGAGTGCGAGGTAGCACTGAATAATATAAGTAAACGAGATAGCATCAAAACTAAATAATATAAATGACAGTAGAATCAATATTAAGTAAACAAGATAGCATAGAATGAAATGTACTTATCTCTTGCTGTGAGCAGCAAAGAAAGAGGGATTGATGCACTATTGGTCCCTATTTGGAGGGAGTTGACTACTGTTATTGGAGGACTGGTGTCGCATGTTCTATGACCTGGCATGAACTTGGGCTAAGCCCTCTGGGAAATGGAGTTCCCTGTTTACAGTAACTCTTTACTATGGACTGGAAGCTATCTTATTTCCTTTAGATTTAACGTTGTTTCTTGAATGTTTTAATGTTTTAATGTTTTTTCCTGCACCCTGGTTATGTATAAATTATATCATCGGTTGTGGGTGCATCAAAACTTGCTGCTGAGCTCTTTCTATATGAAGTTAATAAAGAAAGAGAAGCATAATGTGAGCCTGCGGTCTCAACATAGAATTGTTATTTAAGTTGAAGTGGTTCATTTGTTTTGACTTTTCCATTCTATTCTAAAATGAGGTTATCCAGGATCGCCATTAGTATTGTGTTCTTTGTGGAACTTGGAAAGGGCCCCCTTTCAACGACCAAAGAAGATACTGTTACCAGTGGATTTTTGTTTGGGTGAACTTTTGTTTCTTTGGAACTTTGCACAAACTGATTTAGAACTTTATTTTTATTTCTTGGAAGAAATTGACTTTGGACATTTCTGGGGGAACGAAATCTACCCAGGAGAAGTAGACGTCATTCTAGACACTGGTTATGTGGTAATCTTTTATATAAGTTGTTTATGTTTTGTTTGAATTGTTCTGTTGTTTAGAGTGAGGGCCAGTTTTGCATGTGCTAGGAGTTTTCCCTTAGATCCTAGACTAGGTAGGGAATTCCCTGGTAGAGTAGGCTTAGTTAGGTTTTGTGTGCACTTTTTTCTTTGAAATAAAATGTCAAGTATTGAGAAAACTACAAGCAGGTGTCTGTCTCAAATTACTGACCCCTCACAGTAAGGGGACTGAGAAAAATGCATTTTTTAAATCCATCACTGTGAAGTGGGTCGACCCAATAGGGATATTACAGAGTATGGTGGCAGGATTCGGTATCACCGGAAATTCCGCCTCAAAAATATTATTGAGGGGGTACAAATCCTGGACCATCCTCTAACTGGACCCCTTCGCTTTCTTCACAGGGTAGATGGCCGTGTTACATGGGGACACAGAAGGTTGTATTATGCCTTGCTGCAACAACACCACATTTGTCTCGTAAATCCCTTCTTCCGCTTCTCTAGATATGGGGGACTGCTGAGCCCATGGTAATATCGCACCAGGTTTTATTTCATTTGCACTGCTCTAACACTCCTTAGCAGCCCCACACCATGAGGACTGCTAGTCCACAAATGGTCCGGCACCTTTTGCCAATCCTCCTTCCAATGTGGAGATGCATGTCTAACAATGAGCATGGTCTGTGGTACTTCCCTTTGCTCTTCGCTATTTGTTAAGGCACCCCAATCTCAAAAACCATCTCCCCTGTGTCTTCGTTTCTTCGAAAGATTGCTCATCAGACACGTCCTTTAGTGATAAGGTTGGATCGATGCACAGCACTGTGCACCTCTCTCTGCTGTCCTCATCTGTGCCTGAGAGAACCCTCCTGGTCTTCTTATCACTACTGCCTCTAAGAGAATTGTAACAATGGTGCCTGGTGTTACTGCCTGCGGCACAACAGGCCAAAACAAAAATGTAACTGGTACCATGCCAGACTGCTTGGCCGCAATTCAGGAATGGTGTGCCACCAATGATCTCTGCCTTCATGCCAGTAAGACTGATATCCTCCTCATTGGGACTCCCGCTCCCTCCTTTCCTCTCTCTCTCTGGCCGCCCACTCTGGGCCCTCTTCCTGCTCCTTCCTTTGAGGCTAAGAAACTTGGTGTCATTTTCGACTCCACCCTCTCCTTCTCTCCTCACATCTTTGACGTCTCTAAGAAGTCAAACTATCAGCTGCATCTCCTCAGAGGTATTCTTCCTTTTCTCATTTTCCCCCAGAAGCCCACTGTCTCCAGACCTCTGGTCCTCTCTAGGCTGGACTATTGCAACAACCTCTTTCTAAGTCTCCCTGTGTCTACTCTTCAACCTTTACAACTTATCCAGAACAGGACTGTGAGACTTGTCCTTGGCCTGAAGCCCAGGAATTGTATCTCTCCAGCTCTGAAATCTCTTCACTGGCTCCCTGTGGCTGCAAGGATCAAGTTCAAGACCCTCTGCATCGTCCAATGGGCTTTCTGGGGCCAAGGACCGTTCTACCTTCAACTTTCTCTTCCAAAACTTCTTCCTTCTCGAGCTCTCTGCTCATCCACCTCCAACTATCTGAGTGTCAGACGCTTCTCGAAGCAGATCGTTGGGGGCAGATCCATCTTCTCGGCTGCGGCCTCCCTCTGGAACAGTCTCCCTGCCCTTCTCAAACTTGAGCAGAACCACCTCCGGTTCCGGAAGCAACTCAAGACTTTCATTTTCGCTTCTGCTTTCTCTCTTCCTCTCTCCTGCTGCTGCACCGACTGCTCCGCGCACTGGTCACCCTCTGAACTTGGGCCCAGGCACCTGCATGTCCAGTTGCCCTTGCACTGCCTCCGGGCTCCCCAGCACTTAAGGGTCTGTATCTGCAACCCTACAGTCCCTTCTCGCTGCACTTATGAGCCACCCGCTGGCTGCACTTCCCTCTTCCCCTCCCCCTAGCACTTCTCCCCTTCCCTCTTCCACGCGCATGCGCGATCTGAATGGTACAAGGGCTAGTAAGATCGTTATTTTGTCCTCCCTTTGTTTCCCCCTCCTTGTCTTGCCGCGCCTAGAAACACTTGTGTACAGGCGCGTTATAAATGCCACATCATATCATATCATACCTGCCATGTCTGATTTCTGATCCCCATGACCCAACTGAATAAAATCATTGCACCATAAATAAACAAAGTTGGCTATACAGGCACCCCGCTTATCGCGCTGTTGCTACAATATGCATGCAAATGTGCTGCTTCTCTTACCAGATACAAACCTGGAGTTGAGCCAACTATACCTTCCTCCTTGACATCTGCAACTTGCTCAAGAAGTCTCTACCCAGAAGATTCAATGGGGTATCTGTACAATATAACAAAGGAGCTAATACATTTTGGGTACCTACATTGATACGTAGATCATCGGTATAAGGAACCCATAGAACAGCCCCAGAAAATCCCATTGTGTCCATTGTTTTGCATGACAAAGGGAACTCATTTTCCTAATGCAGGCTTTTGTAGCCCGTGTGCCGATCATAAATGAGAACGTTCGGTCACCTACCTGCACACCTATCCGGGGTTCCTCTTCCGGATTGGGGGAACGGATAGGACCGGACACATCAGAGATCCCTGTAGGCTGTCCTACTGCTGGTACATATTGTTAGGGATAATTCTCATAAATGGTTGATTTCCCTTACGCAGTGAGTCCCTGTGGGACAAATCTGATGTAAAGGAAACAGCAGAGATGCAATCAGGCAAGGGCTCTGGCAATATCAGGTCAAACAGGGCAACAAAGAGTTAAGGTTGCTCGCCAGCTAGAGAGAAAGACTGACAGGTTAATTGACCAATCCCTGAAAGAGTTACGGGTGTTGACGGTCCTTTGCTGATGTTTATCTCGTTGCTAGGAGGCGGAGGAGGAGGAGTCCGGAGAAGACCGTTTGATGTGGGCATATTGATGGAAGCGAAGGGTGAGGAGTAAAACGACATCGTTGAGGGAGTTGCGCCGTTGCGCTTTTTGAGGAAGGTGGTCCTGTAAGAACAACAAAGGCGAACGTTGTCGCCGTGTATGTATCCGGAGCGGCAGCGCCGTTGCGCTCAGCCAGATGTCGGAAGAGAAGAGGTGACCGTTGTTGCCCTGTGAGTTTAATGAGGAGCTGGCGCCGTTGCGCTCCATGACGAGAGGAAACATATAAGACGACTGTGTTCGTCTTTATGAGGTTTGGAAGCAGCAGCGCCGTTGCGCCGTACATCCAAGCGAAGTTATCCCTGAAGTAAGGCTGAAACCAGCGTCACAGCGGGACCCGGTTAGCCGCTGAACAACGCCTGCAACGTGTTACCGAGTGAACAGGAAGGTAGGAGCGGGGTTTTCTCTGAACTGTTCAGAAACGGAGTAAAAAGTGCTCTGAGCTAAAGACTATTAAGGGTGTAAGACCCACACTTAAGAGAGTGTACGGCTGAAGTGAAATTTGAGGCTGAAACCGAGGGATGGAACACAATGTATATTTAAAGGATGTCACATTTAACAGGGAAAAGTTGAATTACGTTCTCTGAACATTTAATAACGTGCAATCAGAGGCAAGTAATGATGATGCTCCACAACAGAATATCTTGTTCAAGATTAGAGAAAATCCCAGAAAGCTGCAGGAGAGGGCTAACTACTCTAGAGACAAATGAATGAACGTTTGTGACAAACTAACAGAGGGGAAACAATATCTTTATTAAAGAAAGGATAGAGAAGAACTGAGGTTGCGAGGAATTTCAGAATAAGAAGAAAAGGGAAAAGGAAAAAGCAAAGAACAATATAAACAATTTCAAGACCATAAAGAACTTACCTGTGGTTTTCCTGCAGCCATCAAAGAAAACCCTCTCCCTTGAACTTGCAAAGACAATCTAAGACGTATCCTTTTCAGTATACCTAAAGAAAAGAAAAAATTGAGAAACAGTTAATAAAAGAATTGGGCTCTCTTTTAGTCCAAACAAACTACTTTCTGGCTAAGACTCTTTTGTCCTTCAAGTTCATTTAACTAAATTATCACAAATTTGGTGTCAGAGTGGGATCGAGGAGAACACAATGGAGGAACTCATCAAAACATTGAGTGAGGGCCAACAACTTCTCCAACAGGCATTACAGATTCAAAATCAACAGGCACAAGCTGACAGACAAGCTTTTCAACAGGCAATACAAGTACAACAAGCCCAATTATTGGAAGCAACCGCAGTACGCAGGCATTCTCAAGTACCAGCTTCAGTGCTACAAAAATATTCTATTGGAGAAGATCCTGCACATTTTTTTGTCAATTTTGAGAGGGTCGCCAGGAATGCGCAATGGCCTAATGAAAGTTGGTGTCATTATATTGCACCGCTTATGACTGGCGAGATGCAGAGTGCATACCAGGCGGCCAATCCAACGGGCGAGACGACTTATTCGGATATGAAAAGAGTCGTCCTGGAACGCTTAGGCCATGATGAAGAGGCCTACAGATTGAAGTTTCGGGAAGTCAAATTACAGGCAGAGGAAACTCCACGACAACTTTTTTATCGGGTCAAGGAGTTAGGAGATAAGTGGTTACAGACCGCAAACACAACAATCCCAGAGATGACCGAAAAAATTGTTATGGAGCAATTCATTGAAGCTCTGCCTATTCCTATGCAACGCTGGGTCCACCAACATCATCGGCCCAGCTTGGTGGAGGCGGTAAACATAGCCTCTGCATATCAAAAGGCGGGTCAGAGCCGCTCAATGAACTATTTGTCAAATACTAAAACATATACCAGCGTGAATAATCGCCTACCCAAAGGTGTTGGAAATCCCCGATGGCCTAATTCGATGCTCAGGAAGACGGAGTGGGAATCGCCCAAATTACAACCTGTCAGTGAAAGTCCAACGGGAATACGACCACCAAGTATGATTCCAAAAGGGATGCAATGTTTCGAGTGTGGAGAATGGGGACACATGGCGAGGTTGTGTCCTAAAAGAGCCAAGATAGAACCGATGGACGTGGGGAATTTGGAGATTTCTAAAGAAGGAGCACTACAAGAACCAGCAATGGCCCCACGATCACCATATACCTACACTTGCGAGGCAGAAGTTGATGGAAGACCTACAAAGGCCCTGGTAGATACCGGCAGCTTACAAACTGTAGTAAGTACTGAACTAGTGGGAGATGTGGGAATGTCAAATAAAAGAATTCCTATAAGATGTGTTCATGGGGATGTGAGAACTTACCCTACCAAAGAAATAAATTTTAAAGTAGCTGGGGAGCAAATGGAGGTCAGGGCCGCTCTAATGCCGGTATTGCCAGAGCCACTCCTTATTGGATCCGATGTCCCGAACTTTGCAAAAATAGTGAAGGAAGTGGAAGCAAGGTGGTTACAAAATGCCCCATTTTCCCATTGTGACCTTCCCGTAGCTGTAGCCAAAGAAAAGAAAACAAAAGCGACAATCAGGAAATTAAAAAAGGACTGGGGAGAAATGAATGTACTCCCTGTTGTGGTGGAGTGGAGAATCGATGAAGGGGGCGATACTTTTCGCTTGGCTCAAGAATTGGACTCGTTATTGGCAAATGCTAGGTCAGGGGTTCAGGACGATGTCTCTGGAAAAGGGCCCTATTTCATGAAGGAGAAAGGGCTTTACTATCGAGTCAGTAGAGAGTCAACTGGGAATCTCATAAAACAATTACTAGTGCCCAGCAAATATTACCAAACGGTTATGGAAGTCGCCCATGTACAGTTGGGTGAAGGACATTTGGGCACAGATAAAACCATACAGAAAATCTTCAGAAGGTTCTATTGGCCAGGACTATATGCACAAGTATCCCGATTCTGCCAGGCATGTCCCGAATGTCAAAAGAAAAATCGAGCAAATGTAAAAAGAGCTCCCTTACAACCCATGCCAATTGTTTTGGAACCTTTCAGTAGAATTGGTATGGGTATTATTGGTCCATTAGACCCATCATCCAGAGGACATAAGTATATCCTTGTGGTTGTTGACTATGCAACTAGATATCCAGAGGCATTCCCTCTTAAGGCTACCAGCGCCCAAAGCATTTGCGATGTGTTGATACCTTTTATCAGCCGGGTAGGGATACCGAAAGAGATTGTCACGGATCGTGGAACGAACTTTTTGTCAGTACTTATGGAGCAAGTGTGTGAAGTCCTAAAGATAAAGCATTTGAAAACAGCGGTTTATCACCCACAAACTGATGGTCTCGTAGAGAGATATAACCAAACGATAAAACAAATGCTACGCAAGTCAATAGATCCCGGAGATAGAGGATGGGACAGGATTTTACCATGGATATTGCTTACCCTCCGCAATACACCACAGTCATCTACTGGCTTTTCGCCATTCGAGTTATTGTTTGGGAGACCCGTGAGGACATTACTCGACATTTTAAAAGAGAGTTGGGAAGAAAACCTGGGTCAAGAGATTACATTAACAGAGTATGCGTATCAACTTAGAGAAAGAAAAGAAAACCTACAGAAGATTGCAAAAGAAAATTTGTTGCAGAGTCAAGTTAAGCAGGAACAATACTACAATCGAAATACTAAATTGAGAACCTTCGAAAAGGGTGATCAGGTGTTAGTGTTGTAGCCAACGTCCGAAAATAAAATGCTAGCGACCTGGAGGGGACCATATGTGGTGGAAGAGGTCCTTGGTCCTTTGACTTATAGAGTAAAACAGAACGATAGAAGGATGTCGACACAAACGTATCATGTGAACATGCTTAAAAAGTGGACTGAACCTGATACAAGCATAGCCCTGATTAACACGAAGGAAGAACCCATGGAACCATTTCCTCAATTAAGAGGAGAGTTGGGCAGCGAAGCTTTGAATATAAATCAAGAATTGTCTGACAGTCAGAAGAGGGAGCTACTAAACCTCATTAACGAGTACCCAGACACTTTTTCCAGCCTACCAGGAAGGACGAAACTAGCCTATCATCAAATCAAGACCCAACCTGGAGACGTAATTAGGATTAGACCTTATCGGATACCGTAAGCGAAATTGGAATCAATTAATAAAGAAATTCAAGAAATGCTAGAATTGGGAGTGATAGAGCCCTCGAAAAGTGAATGGTCGTCACCCATAGTTCTAGTACCCAAAACCGATGGTACAACCCGATTTTGTTTAGATTTCAGAAAACTAAATGAGATTTCAAAGTTTGACGCCTATCCTATGCCTCGGATAGAGGATTTACTAGATAAACTTGGGAAGGCTAAGTTTCTAACGACCATCGATTTAACGAAAGGATATTGGCAAATACCCTTACATCCTGATGACAAAGAGAAAACCGCCTTTGCCACACCTTCAGGTTTATTCCAATTTACAGTTTTGCCTTTTGGATTACATGGTGCGCCTGCCACGTTTCAAAGGCTAATAAATTCCATTATTCGTGGACATGAGAATTATATTGGAGCCTATCTGGATGATATTATTGTTTTTAGCCAATCCTGGGATGACCACCTAACACATTTACGTATTCTACTACAATTGTTACAAAGGTCAGGTCTTCACATAAATCCCAAGAAGTCCTTTATGGCTAACTTTCATACAAAGTATTTAGGATATTTTGTGGGACAGGGCGTCATTAAACCCCAAGAAGAAAAGCTGGAAGCAATAAAGCGATTACAATTTCCCACAAATACCAGACAGGTCAGAGCTTTCCTAGGCTTCATAGGGTATTATAGAAGATTTATGCCACATTTTTCAACATTAGCTACACCCCTAACCAATCTCTTGAAGTCTTCAGCCCCACAGAAAAAGGAATGGCATACAGCAGAGACGGATAAGGCCTTTCAAGATCTGAAGAAGGCACTTTCGGAGAAAGCAATTCTACATTGTCCCGATTTTACATCTCTGTTTTTCCTACAAACGGATGCCTCAGGAACAGGTCTTGGAGCAGTACTGTTCCAGAATCTGGAAGAAGCTGAGAGGCCAGTTATTTTCATAAGCAGGAAGTTGCTTCCCCACGAGATGCTTTATGCCACAATTGAGAAAGAATGCCTGGCTGTAAAGTGGGCGATAGAGGCATTACGATACTACCTGTTAGGACGAGAGTTCACTTTAATAACTGATCATGCCCCTTTGGTATGGCTGGCTCGCAATAAAGACACGAACCCCAGAGTCCTCAGGTGGTTTCTCTCTCTTCAACCTTTCAACTTCAAGACCATGCATCTTCCTGGAAGGCTGATGGCCCAAGCCGATTTTTTATCTCGAAGTACCACCCTTCCCGAGCGTAAGGGCCTAGAAAGGGGGGGGGGGGACAAATCTGATGTAAAGGAAACAGCAGAGATGCAATCAGGCAAGGGTTCTGGCAATATCAGGTCAAACAGGGCAACAAAGGGTTAAGGTTGCTCGCCAGCTAGAGAGAAAGACTGACAGGTTAATTGACCAATCCCTGAAAGAGTTACAGTTGTTGACGGTCCTTTGTTGATGTTTATCTCGTTGCTAGGAGGCGGAGGAGGAGGAGTCCGGAGAAGACCGTTTGATGTGGGCGTATTGATGGAAGCGAAGGGTGAGGAGTAAAACCACATCGTTGAGAGAGTTGCGCCGTTGCGCTTTTTGAGGGAGGTGGTCCTGTGAGAACAACAAAGGCGAACGTTGTCGCCGTGTATGTATCCGGAGCGGCAGGGCCGTTGCGCTCAGCCGGACGTCGGAAGAGAAGAGGTGACCGTTGTTGCCCTGTGAGTTTAATGAGGAGCTGGCGCTGTTGCGCTCCATGACGAGAGGAAACATATAAGACGACCGTGTTCGTCTTTATGAGGTTTGGAAGCAGCAGCGCCGTTGCGCCGTACATCCAAGTAAAGTTATCCCTGAAGTAAGGCTGAAACCAGCGTCACAGCGGTACCCGGTTAGCCGCTGAACAACGTCTGCAACGTGTTACCGAGTGAACAGGAAGGTAGGAGCGGGGTTTTCTCTGAACTGTTCAGAAACGGAGTAAAAAGTGCTCTGAGCTAAAGACTATTAAGGGTGTAAGACCCACACTTAAGATAGTGTACGGCCGAAGTGAAATTTGAGGCTGAAACCGAGGGATGGAACAAAATGTATATTTAAAGGATGTCACATTTAACAGGGAAAAGTTGAATTACATTCTCTGAACATTTAATAATGTGCAATCAGAGGCAAGTAATGCTGATGCTCCACAACAGAATATCTTGTTCAAGATTAGAGAAAATCCCAGAAAGCTGCAGGAGAGGGCTAACTACTCTAGAGACAAATGAATGAACGTTTGTGACAAACTAACAGAGGGGAAACAATATCTTCATTAAAGAAAGGATAGAGAAGAACTGAGGTTGAGAGGAATTTCAGAATAAGAAGAAAAGGGAAAAGGAAAAAGCAAAGAACAATATAAACAATTTCAAGACCATAAAGAACTTACCTGTGGTTTTCCTGCAGCCATCAAAGAAAACCCTCTCCCTTGAACTTGCAATCTAAAGACGTATCCTTTTCAGTATACCTAAAGAAAAGAAAAAAATTGAGAAACAGTTAATAAAAGAATTGAGCTCTCTTTTAGTCCAAACAAACTACTTTCTGGCTAAGACTCTTTTGTCCTTCAAGTTCATTTAACTAAATTATTACAGTCCCCCAGCAACTTTGCTGGATTTTTAGGATTTTATTTTTTTCACCTGGTAAGAGTGTGAGCCTTTTTTCCCACTCTTACATGTGTTTTGCTATGTGTATTTCTACTGTTTGTGTGATCTTGGGATTTGAGATTTCCCACTGACTCCATTTTTCTGGGGCTGACTACTGTCCTCCAGAAACAGGTAAAGTTGCTATTAACTTTATATAGTCACTTTTAAACCATAGACCCAGTACACCCCATCTTACATGGAGTATTTTAAAGGGTTAACTCTTATGCCTTTTTGTATGTGCCTCTTGGAACCTTGTTTCGCTCCCTTAACATTAAGACTTGGCTGGTGGCAGTGGTATCTACCCTAACTTTTCTACCGCGATTATACTATATAAACGTGGTATTGTTCCAGGCTATTATATTAGCCTCGAACATAAACCCGCTTGACCAAATACATTTTATTTTGGTTCCGGCTGGGTTTATTCGCCATTTCTTTTTGTTACAGTCTTTCTCGCGTTTTACTCTGCGCGCCAAACTCGGGATGACTCCTTTGTTTGCTGTCTTTTCGCGGGCTTCTGCACAGAAGCCCTCCTTAAGGTGCCTGATAGTCTGGGTAGGCAGGCTGTGAGGGAGGGATCCTCGGACCGCTGCCATGGGTTGCCATAGTAACCCAAGTCGCACACTTGTCTGATTGGCTAAGGGGACTGGCTTTGCCAGTCCAGCCACCCTGCTGTGTGATTGACAGCCAGGCTGTATGAATGGGGGAAAACTGCATAAAAAGCAGGTCTCTGGGACTGGAAGAGCGGAGTCACCACTGGAACGAAAGAACCAACGAGGAACTGGAAGAAGAGGACCCCTACCATGACTGAACCGCCCGGTGAAGCCCTGCTGCAGGTCTGAATCTCCAAATCCGACGACAGAGAAGATCCTCCAGGAAACTTCTTCCCTTGAGCTGGTGGGACCAACCAGTTCGCCCAAACTACAAGCCAGGACCACTCCTCTGGTCGATTTCGCTGTACAGAGCTACAATGGGCCGGATAGCCTGGAAGGTCGGACCCTGCTTGGGTTTTAAGGAGCGCACCTTTTATTCGTTGTTTGGCGCTGCTGCTGGTTTCTTCCCTGGGTAGTGCAGGACCCTCCAGTCTTCCTACCTCTGATCAGTCCGACAGTCGCTTCAGGAACCGTGAGCCTGCAGGAACTACCAGGAACGTCTGCTTCAGCTACAGCCCCCTCTCCGTTTTAAGGTACTGTGCAAATTCGGTTGTGCGTTTCGCTCAGCTGCGGTGAAAGTGTTTGAAATCTTTCTCCAATCCGAGGGCTTGTCCTTCTCTTCTCTTTGAACTATCTTTTCTACCAACCAACCTCGTCCGGAATCTGTTCCACAAACTTTACCATGAACTACCCTGAACTGTGTGATCTTGAGCAAAAGACTTTTGACCCGTTGACTTTGGCCCTAAGCCTTTTCTAGCTGATCTCCTCACTGTAGTCTCTCTTGTTCAACTGCTCAGAATACTTCCCTTTTGGTTTGACCTAATTGCAGATAACGTTGTCTTTCCCTCCCTTTTAAATTGCTGGAGTGCCATTTTGCTCCCACTTCATTTTGCGAGCCTAACTTGTCTAGAATTTAAGGGAAGTGGTGTGGTGTATTTATGATTGTGATTTTTTTACTTAGAAAGGTGAACTGTTATACAACTGATAAGTAAATAAATATATATTCTTTTTACTTGGAAACCTTGAGTCAGTGTTTGCCTGAATCATAGTAATTGCTGTCCTTTGTGTAACTATCTTGTACTGCTCACTTACTCTTGAGATAAGTCTGGCTGCTCCGCTACTGCTACCACTATAACTGTGTAGTACAGGCCTGTACCAAAGGTGAAATTGTACTATCACTTGTAGTCCTAATTTTGTGTAGTGTTCCCAAAGGGTACTGCATATAATTCTGCCTAACACATATTAGCATCAGGGAGCGAAAAAAGGACTCTCTCCAAAAACACTTACTTCAGTGTAATGAGTAACCGTACCTTGGGGTAAAGGATGTTTCTCCCATGTCTGTACCGGTGCTTGTGCTGGCATGGTTGGTGGGATCCCTAAGGTATGTGCAGCCCGAGATGCTGGGTTCCTTTCAACCCATGCCTGCTGCAATTGCACAGAGCATGGGCCATATGGCAGGGTTGGGGTATTGCATCTGCTGAGCTCCCACATTAAAGTACTGTGGCCTGTCTCGACAATCTAGTGACACGTGTCGCAACCTCCCACACGACCAACACTGAATCCCATAGAACCCTCCCTAATTATTTCCCATTGGCCCATTAAACCGAGGACCCATTCTTCCGATTCCGCCAAATGACCCACTTCCTTTTGGAAATCATCACCTATTCCTCAGAAACCTTCTAATTTGCCTAATACCTGTCCATCTAACCCTCTTTCATGCCTGATTCACCATGTGCCTGTTTTCCCAATTGCCCCTGCTGTCCCTCCTTGGAGTTAGTAATTACTTGCCCATTCCAAACACATCTTCGCCAATTTTTTCTGAACAAGCGTAGCCTCTGACTTTTGTGCCTGCTCCATACTCTCCTTTTCCTTTCCTTGCCTCCTTTTACAGAAATGCACAATGTGTGCTTGAATTTCTGGCCAACTTTTGGCCTCCATACCTACCACCTTATCTAGATTGTGCTGAACTTTCCTGGGGTGTCCCTTCTTAGCATGTGGTAATAAATTGCCACACTCTTGTTCCACGCTTCTCCCGTCTCTGCCCTCCACATCTCCTGAATTAACTGGATGTGCGCTGCAGGCTCATCATCCAATTTTATCATTTTTGTTCAAATAGAATTTATGTCTGCCGTATCGGATACATAATCCGCAGGGCCCCCCATACCTGTGCCGTGTAATTTTTTTTATTTTTTTAAACAATTTTTATTATTTTAACAAACAACAAACCAAACATTACAACCATTTAGGACGTTCATAAACAGTTTCAGGCATCACATTATTCAGTGCTATCCTCCGTCCTCCCCCCTCCCTCCCCACAAACACGAGCCGTCTTATCCGTGCCATCGTCATGATCAATTTCAGGTATTTCGATGTTTGTCAACTCATCCGAGTCTTCCGTTTCGTGATTGACCTGGTGGTGGTTTGCCATTGAGGCCGCCAGCAGTTGCCTCCAGGCTATCAAGGGGCCCACTTCCTCCTCTCCCCCCTAGTGACTGCTTCATACCATACCGCAGTTTCTGCTTCTGCCCATTTCAAGAGGTCTGCCCACCAACTCTCCACCCTAGGCCTATGGGCCGCTTTCCAGCACATTGCTATTCTGCGTTTGGCCAGGATATAGGCCAGGTTTTTCATCTTAATGATATGTTTTGGATTACGTGGCCTGGGAAAACTCCCAAGCATGCATGCCCAGGCAGACCTCACGTCAAGCACCACTCCCCCATTGGCCATTCTCGTCTTTATTTCTTCCCAAAATCTCTGCACCTCTGGGCAAGCCCAGAACATGTGCAACAGCCCCGCCTCCACCTCCCCGCACCTGGGGCATTTCTGTACAGCCGAGCCTCCAAACCTGGCTATTCTGCCAGGGGTCAGATAAGCTCTGTGGGTGACATACAGCTGGATCTGCTGGAGTCTTGCGTTACGGGACACCTTCTTATGGTACCGTTGGACTCTATCCCACTGTCCCTCTTTTATGGGTTCACCCACCTCCTCCTCCCAGTCAAGCCTCAGTTGGAGCAGCTCCTTCCCAGCCTTCGCCCTCAGGAGCTCATATATCCGAGATATTTCGTGCCCACCCTCCGAGCCATCATACATCATTTCCAGGGTGGCATCAGGTTCTTCCGCTAGTACTGTCTCAGACCACCTCTCCTTCACCCATTTCATGAGCCTGGTATAAGTAATGTATTGGCCCCTATGCACCCCTGTCTCCTCCTGCAGCCTCTGGAATTCCAGGGCCTCCCCCTCATGCCATATGTCTCCCAGTGTGGCTAGGCCCACCGGTTCCCAGTATCTGCGGAACCCTTTGAACAGTTGGGGGTCTTCCCCGCACAACACCACCAGCGGGACCTGCTGAGAGAGCGAGTCTGGGTCGCCCACAGTTCTCCATGCTCTGCGCCAGACTTCCCAGCCCAGCACCAATAGTCTCCCCATCCCCGCCATTTTAGTTTTTTGCAGCCACACCGTCTCCCTAAGGAAATATGAGGCTGAATCACCCTGCAGGAGCCTAGCTTCTGCTGAGTCCTCTGCAGACAACCACCTAGCCACATACAACTGTCCCGCCAAGTAATACAACTCAAAATTCGGCAGGTTTATGCCCACCTTATCACACGTATTCTGTAGTTTCCACAGGGCCACCCTATTCCTGAAGTTGTGCCACAGGAAGCCCCTACACAGGCCATGAAGTCTCACAAAAAAGCGTCTGGGGATCAGATACGGAACATTCACAAAAAAATGCAAAAGTCTGGGCAAAACCACCATTTTGAGCAGCGCTGCTCTTCCCATCATAGCAAGGGGTAATCTAGACCAGAACACCATGCTATTTTTAATTCCTTCAATTGCTTTCTCCGTGTTATGTTTGTGCTCAGTCTCTATCTTATGGTAAATATGTATGCCCAGATATCTGAACGTCTTGGTCTGCCAGGGTATCTGCAGGGTGGGCAGCTCTTCCAGTGGGACACTTTTATACCTCCTCAGGGGGAACACACTGGACTTCCCGGGGTTCACCGATATGCCCGAGAAGGTGGCAGAGCGATCCATCACCTCCAGCACATATTGCAAATTCTCTTCCGGGAAACGCAAGTAGAGGAGCATATCATCTGCATTCAGTGATATCAGGTGTGAACCTCCTGTTGTACGAATCCCCACCAAATTGCCAACGGCTCTAATGCCAGGATATACAACATGGGCGACCAGGGGCAACCCTGTCTGGTCCCCCTGCTGAGTTGCCATTTATCTGAGATTATAGTTCCTGTTTTGACTCTCGCAATCGGGGAGCTATACAGCATCTGGGCCCATCTAATGTATCCCGGTCCCATCCCGTATCCCTTCAGAGTCGCCATCAACCATGGCCACCTGACAGAATCAAAGGCTTTCACCGCATCCAGGTACACGATGGCCAACTTGCCCGGTTCTTCCTCGGCTTGATCAATGATGTGATGCAGCCTCCTATGGTTGTCTGTGATATTTCTACCGGGGACATAGCCTGTTTGATCCGGGTGTATCAGCTTGCCTATTTCTCTCCTAAGTCTGTTGGCCAGCACTGCTGTGAGTATTTTACTATCCTTATTAAGCATAGACAAGGGCCTATAAGACCCCCACTCCACTTCCGGCTTGCCCGGTTTCAGGAGCGGGATGATCACTGCCTCACGAAGGGACTCCGGCAGTTCCCCTCGCTCATAGGCTTCATTGAACATGGCCAGCAGCGGCTGGAGCAGGTCCTGCTTATATGTTTTATAAAACTCACTGGGCAACCCATCCGACCCGGGCGCTTTACATGTGGGCAGGTGTTGGATCACTGCCTCCAGTTCGTCCGAGGTGATGGGAGCATCTAGGTCTGCACGTTCTAAGTCATCCAAGGTGGGCAACCCTATGTCCTCTATTGTTTCCAGTATCTCTTGACCCATGTCCTCTCCTGCGTCCTCATATAATCGTTTATAATACTTGAGGAACTCCTTGTTTACTACCTCCTGGGTATTACAAATTCGGCCTTCCCCATCCCTGACTTCTCATTTTTGTATAACCAGGCCAATAGTCTGCCCGGTTTACCCCCCCCCCCCCACATGTTGCCTCTCTGTATATTTCTTATAACTTAGCTTGCATAATCTGTCCCAGAGTTCACTACAGGTCATCTGTAAATCCCTTATCTTGGCGCTGTCCTCTCGGGTGGTCCCCCCACTCTGTATCAGGCTTTCCATCTCTCTTTCTGCTTCCTGCATTTCCTGTTCTATACCCCCTTGAAGCCCCTTAGATTTTGATATGGCTACCCCACGCAACACCACCTTAAATGCCTCCCATACTGTTCCCGTGGATCGTACACTGCCCGTGTTGATATCAAAATATTCTTCGATGGCCTCCCTCAGGCCCTCTCGAAATCCTGCATCCTGTAGGGCCTCAGCTCTAAGCCTCCATGTCGGGATTCGTGCCCTGGGGGGTTGATGTCGCCACTCTACGACCAAAGGTGAGTGGTCGGAAAGTACCCTGGCCTTATATTCTGCGCCCACCATCTCTCCCACTATCTCGGCGGCAGCAAACACATAGTCCAGCCTCGTGTGCAGGTCATGTGGCGCTGCGTAATGTGAGTACTGCCCGTCCGTTGGGTGCAGTCGTCTCCACACATCCTCTAGAACGAGGTCTGTCAACAGTGTCCTCAGTGCTTAAGCTGCCGGCGCCGGCTTATCTGACTTGGCCTCTGACCTGTCCATCACGGGATTCAGGGTGCAATTAAAGTCCCCTCCCCACACTATTGCGCCACCTAACAGGGGGCACATTTTCCTATATAGGGACCTATAATATGCCGCTGTGTCATGGTTAGGGGTGTACAAATATATAATGTTCACTTCCCTGTTCTCCAGGAGTCCCACCACCACCACCATTCTACCTTCCGGATCTATCGTTGATCTGAGCAGCTGAAACGGCACATGCGGTGCCACCCATGTGATCACCCCTCTTGCATATGCCGAGTATGTAGCTCCTATGACGTTACCCTTCCATTTTCTCCTTACCACCTCCAACTTCTCCTTGGTGAGGTGGGTCTCCTGTAGCAAAGCTATGTCAAGTCGCATCCTCTTTAGGTACATCATCACTTTATTACGTTTTAGATAGCTATTGAGGCTCCGCACTTTCCAGGTCGCCACTCTGAGATTACCCGATGCCATCTACTCGATGTTCTCCCCATCCACCCTCCCCTCTGATGTCTTCCCTGATGGTCCGTTTTCTGACTCTTATCCCTCCCAACCACAACAACTCCTCCCCCTTTCCCCAACTCTGCCCCACTGCACACAACCCTTCCCCTCCCCCCACCCTACCGAACCCCAACAAATGCCCAGCTCCATCCCTGGATCTCAGGCCCACCCGCGTCTGGTCCTATCTCGTGAACCGAGGACTAGGACCCCGCGGGGCGTCACCGATCTAACAGTGACCTAACTAAGTGTAATAATAAGGGGTTCAAGGATTGTCTCCCAGGAGCTCCCACTCATCTGATTAGGATTGTTGCATCTAACGGATCCTGCCAGCATGTATTTGCTACAACACATTCCCCACAAACTTTATTTAATACTATATTCAAGTCCCAATGTCTTAGCTATGTCACCAGAGATGACCCAGCTGCGTGCTACTTATCCTCTGCGACTCCCGTCTGGATATCCGGTTCTTGAGGGCGACCCTGCATGTCCAACCATTCCATAGCATCCTCCGGCGTCTCGAAAAACAGAGTTTTGTTCTTGTAGAACACTTTCAATTTGGTCGGGTAGAGCAACATATAACGGTGGCCGGCCTCTCTTAACCTCCTTTTCACCGTCCCGAAGTTCATCCTGCTATGCTGTACGTGCAAAGTATAGTCCGGGTACGCTGTGATTTTTGCCGGCCCCCTTTCGATCGTTCCTCCCTTCCGGAAGAATTCAAGTATCTTCTCCCGATCCCGGTAGTTCAGAATCTTTGCGATCAGCGGCCGCGGGGGATTCCTGGGGGCGGTCTCCTTGTCAAGGTCCTGTGCGCCCTCTCAACAAGGTACATCCATGCGTTGCAGGTTCTGGCTGGGCTCTCATTTCGTTATCGCTGCGGTTGATCACAGGATCATCACAGGATCGCAGGAGCTCCTCCGGAACACGTCCTCTTACATGGCCGTCCTAGCCACGCCCCCCTGTGCCCTGTAATTATTAAAAGCTGCTCCATCTTGGGTAATTTTATCCAATTGAACTCCCGGGTACCCCACTCTCCTACAAAGCTCGTCTGACCACTCTCCCATTAGAGCTGTGAATAGGCTTTTCATATCCCCTATGGCCAACATGATACCAGCAGTATGTTTCCTCAATGCATAAATCCACTCGCGCACCCCTGCAGTGGGCGAAGGAAGTGCCTTCAAGTTATTCCAGTTCATGTGTGAGCATGTGTGACCATGGGACATAATAAGCCGTCTTCCCAGATCCTTCTGGAGTAACGGAATCTGAGTTACACCCGCTTTTACTGGAGCGTCCCCCATCGCTCCCTTGCTACCTACTACGGCCATGTGAGCACCACGGTGCATCCTATGACCACATGGCGTACTCCCTATTGTTGCTTCTGGAGCAGGAGGCGGGGCTACTACACCCTGTTCTCCTTTCTCGACATCCGATTCCCATTCCTCTTTGTCTCCTACTCCTGTTATTACATCCCCTGACACTTCTATAGGCACAGAAGCATACTCTGCACTACTTTAGGGTGCCGACTCCCGTCCACCCTGTTCAAACCCTGTACCTGTGGTAGTGGTTTTTGTTTTCCAGGTCCACATTGACCTCTTTGATAATCGATGTATCCAATCTAACAAGAACTTGCCCATGCCTCCACCTTCCTTCCTCTACATCATTTGCGTGTCTAATCACTTCTTCCCGCTCATCTCTCTGCCACTGTAGCAGCATTACCTCTTCCTCCGGTAGCCTCAATGCTTCTTCAATGTTTTCCCATTCCTGTGTCTCTACCACTCTTCATAACCTATCCTTTATTCTAGCAGGAAAAAGTCTAATCTCCTCCTTTTCCCTCATGCTCAATCCTAAATCCGTTCTTCTGACTGCGAACCTCACTCTTTCCCGCTTCTCCACCCTTAATCTCTCTGCTAACCAAGCAGTCGGGGGAGTAATTCCCTTCACAATCTCTGTTCTGAAGGAGTTACCCTTCCACTTTCCTTGATATCCCAATTTCTAGAAGTTGTAGCTGATGGAGGCGTTGCCTGTGTCCATCTTGTAACCACTGGAGAGACCACTGGGGGAAAAGGAGGTTTGGACTCAGGGTCTGTATACCCCTCTGCGGGCGAAAAAGGATAGCACCCATATGGGGCGGTGCAGAAACAAATTACTGCACCCTCCTTTTGCGGCCCCTCCTCTATGATTTTAACACTATGGGCCTTCACGCCTTTTTTAATACATCTTCCATTGCTCTAAGATATTTAACCACTTCTGTAGTTTTGAGCCCTTGTGCCTTGTAGTAAAAAAAGTATGCAGGCTCGCCAATATCACGATATCATAGGTTCCCTCGATAGGCCAAGATTTTAGCATTTTACCCTTAGTTTCCTGCAGTTATTCCCGATTATATTTTAAAATCTTAGCCTTATAGCCAGAAAGTACCTGACACAAATGATTCAACTGAGTCTCCATACGTCAATCCAATTTACCCAAACCAATTTCTCAAAAAATAACACTGAAGCCGAACCTGTGGCACAGAAATGTTTCCCCAAGGAATGGCTTTCTTTGCCCCTCCCAGTTTCTTAGTCACTCCCCGCAATCACTCGCTGTACTCGCTTTCACTGCAACCATCTCACTCAGCTACTTACTTTAATTCTACTTCTCACATGCCGGACAATATTTCCAAGATATCTCCTTCACTCGAGGATAGAAGAAGGGCAATGCTTTTCACTACAACACTGCTACTCTCACTCTCTTCATCACTAGTACAGTCTTCGTTACTACAACACTGTCTTTCCCTGACTACAGGAGGTTTCCCTTTCACTGCTTCGAGTAACCAAGAAAAGCAAGGCTAGGGCTTCACCCGCACAGTCAATACAGAAGGAAGACTGCCAAGGGTATACTCCAGGAAAGTATCTGTGGGTGGACTTATCATAAGATGCCACCTCGCCCCTAGGTGAGGGCTCCAGCCAACCAGACAAGCAAACTGAAGGGTATCAAGACAAACCTCACAATGGACGTGCTGGGTAAGATGCCATCTCACACCGCCAAACTAACAAACTAAATAAAAATATATACAAAGGACTTACAATGTAAGACAGTTGCTCACTCCTTTGAAGCATTCACTCTGTCAAACCCTGTAACATCAGCTAACTGCATGCACGCACTCAGATTCTACCCTTGCCAAACCTCTTAAATCAAAGAAACAACCCTCTTTTACTCCTATTTCCTCTCTTGCTTTACCCGCCAAAAGTGCACTCGTGTGAACCCAAAGCGCTCTGATGTGGTGCTCCTGCACAGCTAGACCACGTTATCGTGCCTCTGTGGAAAGGATGGGCCTTTAACCAATATGGTGCCCACAAACCTCTCTTTTTCACCGTGCACGGAATACTGGTCCCTGCAGAGAGGTGCCGCAGCTGAGTTGTGTGGACAGGAGTCCCCTAACGTCTCGGAAAAGCCTGGGCTCCTACCTGGCTCGCCAAATGTATGGGTGGGCCCTTGATCATCTTCACCCAAAGATAGCTTAACTACCATTGTCAGATCGTATTTATAGCACACCCCTTCTTGGGATTCGTCAGTGGTAGGTTGTGACATCATTGCACAATAAAACATTTGCGTATAAACATAATTAATGTATAAGTACCAACTGGCCTGAGCCCTTTAACCTTAATCGTAATTGCCACATAGTCCACATAGATATTTCAACAACATGAGGAAAGCAGAAAAAACTAGTTCTGTTTGAACTGGCAATAACCATCTCATCCACCTCAACTTTTACTAGCGTCCCGGAACATCCTAATCTAAATGACTATCATTTCAACACGCACAGAAAATCTGAGAATATAATTGAAATCCCTGAGTATCGATCACTTTAACCTCGAGCATTACTTTACGCCATGCTTATTGCTGGTCAAAACAAATTGCCGGGTCCCTCTGCAAAACTTCCATGCACTTAAAGAGATTACATCTGCCTTCTGCGGGACTACCAAGCCATAAACATTGTGTCAATTCAACAGCTCCCTATCTGCTTGGTTAAACATTGTTCCTCCCCCAACCTTCAATCCTGCAGAACTAGATTTTCCTAGCCACCTGAAACTAACACAGCAAACTGCTGGCTGCAGAGTCTAGATGACTTCATAAAACCCCACTACATACAGATTTATAAATTTCCTTTATATGTTCCTTAGTGTGCACGCATGCTCAATAAATATTATCTCTCCTTTGCAGTGGGTTCCTCAGGACAGGCCCGCCGTCCTTGCAAGCACATTATGAAGCTACTTGTTGCATGCTTCTGAGCACTCTGTGGCACACCATGTTTGAATTGCGTTTATACTTCATTTGGCTTTGTTAGCATTTTATCTTTCTATACGTGTGCAAATTTAATATGTATCAATTTAACCCAATGTAACACTAAAGTAATATATCCTATTCTCAATTAACTACACTGGATACATATGAAATTGCAACATTGCGCCCCATTCGCCACATCACCAGTCACAAATATGGCACGCACAACATGAACCCCTCTTTATTGTGGGGACCTTTCATGACCACTCCAACAAAATCTAAAGCTGCGGTACCTGATGGTCTACCTAATATTATTTATTTATTTATAAAAAAAAGATCCTGACTTCTGGCCGCTACTCTTAGCACTTATTTACTAACATTATTAGCTCTATGAGGATTCCTCCTACTTGGTGAAATGCTTTCACAGTCCCAATTCATAAGAAGTGCGACAGGGGGAAACATGATCTTAATAAATGAAAGGGGACGTTGCTTTCAGGAACATGAAGGGTTGCTATCGGCTGGACAAGTAGGACTGAAGTACCCTACCCGGGACCGGGGTTTAAAGGGACGCAACGTCCAAGAGAACAATGATCTCAATTGTGCCAGTCATGCCTAATATGATCAAACAGAAACTCTGACGACGGTTACTTAATATTCCGATAACAATGGGCCTCATTATGAGTTAGCCGGTCCGGATTTAATTGTGCAGGTAAAACCGTACCGGACGTGGAAACACCAGCCACATTACTGCATGGTGCCAGTGTTTGCACTGCCCCCATTCCCATGGAGTCCTATGGGACTCGACAGGAATTGGGAGTAACTAAATGCCGGCTCTGGAATTACCGGACCACCGGGGTTGTAATGCCCCGGTAAGTCCGGCAATTCCAGAGCTGGTAAATCCCTATGGGTCTGGCAGAAACCTGACGGTTTTACTGGCACGGCTACCACCGGACTCGTAATGAGGCCCAATGTGTATGAAAGCACCACTGTTTGTTTGCAGGGGGTGGTGGGGGGGGGGAACCGGGTTGTTCAGAAAGATGCAACAATGCTTTAACGTGATATGTAACACACAGTTCTTGTTTTGTTCGTTGAAATGCCAATAAAAACCAAAGTAAAAAAAAAAAAGTGCAACAGGAGGAATCCAGAGAATTATCGCTCTTTATCCTTTCTGGATGTGGTTAGTAACTTTTTTGTGACTATCCTATTAGAGAAGTGGAAGCTTGGGCTTATAATATAGTAAATACCACATTGGGTTTAGAAAATTCCTAAGTACTACCTTAAATGGCCTGATGTGTAGCATTTATAGTATCTATCTGTACTGAGTGCACAATGTGCAGATAGTGGAATACTGTGATGTCATTTAGAATTATATGGGACATTATTGTTCCAATAGCTACAGTTGGGATTACAGGATGGGAGAACCTTACTGAAAGGATGTTATCTACTTAGCTCCTGCCTTTCCTACTTAACTTGCCCTGCAACCTATGAATAAACGTACTAATTTTTATATACCTGAGTCTCCGGTGTTATACCTGCTTCCTGATGATTTCCTCCATCCACCAATACTACATGTTAGCAGTTTTACAGGTCATCTGTCCACCCAATCAAAAGCAGAGGATAACTCCATATGGCTTATATTGATGTATCCTCTGCTTTTGAATGGGTGGACAGATGTCTATCATGGAACAAACTAAAGTTATGGAATATACCAGATGGCAGATTGAAGGGGTTAATGCCTCTGCAAGACCACAACACTCTACAAATGTGTCTGAACAGTTCAATCAGCCCTAATTAACACAACGAGAGGAATTTACAAGTATGCGTCCTGGAGCCAATCTTGTTAAACCCATATCTCTCAGATATAGAAGAGATTTGGAAGAATATTAGTCATAATCCTATCAGAATGGGGCCCTCTGTGTTGAACTGGTTGGTGTACACAGAAAGCTTTACCTTTTATGATGCCACAGCTATCGACCTTCAGCACAAGCTAGATGCCTTTACAAAATATGCAAGCAAAACTGAGTTAGTTATACAATCTTCTAAGTAAAAAATCTTGATTTTCTCAGAATGGAAAACCCCCAAAATATAGTCGTTGGGTCGCCAGAGCGAGACAATTTTGAGAACAAAAGATTTGACTTATCTAAGATTCTTTTTATCTAGCTCTCTTGCGGAAAAGAGAATCTTAAAGATCCTAAAAAAAAGACAGAGTCTTTATTAGCTCAGCAAAGAGAATAACGTTTAAATACTGTAAATTCTCTTTGGTTCCGCTAAGTAGATTTTATAACGTATAGATTTTAACATAGGGGTTAGAATTAAAAACATTTACAAACTGGAAGATGTTAGAGGGTTACATATTGAGATCAGCATTCTCACCCGGGGATGGGCACTCAGCCAATCAGGTGGCTGGAACTGCAGGCGAGAATACACATTCTCTGCCCACTGTTTCCAGCCACCCGAGGCCCTTTCCCGGGTGGCTCCATTGTTTTTTTAAATGTGGGCAGGCAACAGGGAGCCTCTACCTGTTGCCTCCCTACCTCCCCACCCCCCAAAACAATATGTACCCCTTCTGCACCCCTTCCATACCTCCCCACTTACCTGCTGGACTGGAGATTTGTGCACTGGTCCTGGCGGTTTTTCCGTCTGCCACTATAGAAATCAAAAAGGGACTCAGTCCCTTTTCCCTATTACAGCAACATCTTTTTTCCTCTCGGGAGATTGGCTGCGCAAGTGATGCCAATCTCCCCAGGAAAATAAATAAACCATTCGTACTCCGGATAAATCCTGGGGTGTGAATGGCTTTCACCCCCACTGTGGGGGGCGGACATGTCTGGTAACAGCCCCCAGCCCTCACTGAGGCCCTCTCTTCGCTCGGTCCTACCTAGGCTCGGGCTGGGCAGCAGGCTTCTTTGATTGTAAATCTTACTAGATTCCTGAGTAAGTTATATGAAAGACTAGGAACCATGACACAATTGGTGTTATATGAAGCATGTTTTTTGGGAGATTGTTCAATCCATTCAAATGTTATTCAAACAATTGCTTTATACTTAGAAGGTTGTTTAAAAGGGTACCTTGTTTTTATCCTTTTCTTTTTACTTTCCTTGTCCTCCTTTCTTTTAACCTATACTGAATTAACTTTTAGCAATTTGCTTTATTTGCCTACTTTTGATCTTTAATTTTGTGAAAGGTGTCTTTGATATACATTTTTTACATGAAACTGTGACACAATAAAACGGTTAATAATTATAGGGCATATACTTGGCCATAGGGATTGCGCTTTGCATATGATGGCAGCAACTAAACATGTCAATCTGTAACTTACATATGGTATGTTTACCAGGCATGTGAAGTATGTTTTGGCATTAAATACCTTTGCTGGGGCATTTAAGGCTGTGCTCGCATACAATGGCAGGATCTAGGCATGTGAGACTGTAACTTATATATGGTGACTAAACCATGCATAAGAAGTATACACTGGCATTCGATAGCATTTCTGAAGATTGTTGGTATTCACTTGGCTTATGAAGGCAGCGCATGCACCTGTGAAGATGCACCTTAAATATGGCAACCATACCAGATATATGAAATGTTAAGTGGAATTAGCATTTATGAGGTATTGGAGATTGCAATTGATACATAATGTTAGCAGCTAGGCATGTCACGTTGTACCTTATATATTGACATACCTAGCATGTGAGGCAATGGCAGATGGATCTACTTGAAAATACTGCAAAAATGACTGCTAATCCAAAATGTTGAATTGTTTGCAACTTCCTTATGTGAAAATAAATGCGGGGGAGACCTTGCAGCCCCTCCACCACATTCCCCCATTCTAATGTATACCCTAACCCAATCCCCCTCTATATTTTCGATAAAGTAGTTGCAAACCATTCAATATTATCGTATTCGCAGTAATGGTGTTCGCAGTAAAGGGGTGATACCGTTGCAGACATAATGGCATTCTTTGTATATGGTAGGCTAAACTTGGCATATAATGTCAGTACATGGACTGCATTGAGCATATAATGACCATGCCTACCGTGTGAGGCTATAACTACTATATGACGGCAGTAACTGGTCAAATATAGATGTATTGCCATGTGAAGCTAGTTCTGAGAGTCGTGATCTTTGTTGGGTCTGCTAGATGTACCCTTGTTACATCAAGACACCCAATCATGGCATATGAAGGCAGCACTCTATTCAAAATATGGTTGGTAACTAAAATAGTCTTTTGTCTGATTCAGTAACTATTTATTAATCATGAGTTTATTTAGGTTGTTTTTACATCCATAATGTCGCATCTGGGTGTGTCACCAAAGGGCATGTAACATCACTTATTGAGAAGTCATCAGGGTCAAACGTCGTGTGGCATCACTTACCTTGATGTCATCAGCTGTCTGACATCACTTATGCCACCCCTATCATTTTGGTGAAATGACGCCCCTGAGAGCGATATCCTAGGAACCACAGCTTGCACCACAGATCACTCAGCAAAATACCTGGAATCAAAGAGAAAGAGTTGAGCTTCACACCCAAATGAAAATAACCTCAAACATTATCTTCAGTAACAATTTAATAACGTAACAGAAGATAGAATATGGCAGGTGTTTTTTAAGAGGCTTCCTGCCTGACATCCTGCCAACCAGCTTACCTAGATCAAAAGCCTTGGCACTAACCACTTCTTCAGTCTTGCCCTTCCACTTGGAGCCAATGCACACTTCTTGCACAGTCCTGCCTCAAATAATGCCTAGTCTCACAGGCAATGGATGTGCTGCCACAACTAGAGAGGTCGGTAAGAGGACTCCATACCATAATGATAGTGCAGCCATGGACCCTCTGTCAGTAAACATTTGTGGATCTTTCATAGATTGACATGTTGTGAATATTCCCCGGCGTCAGGCTGGGAATCCTTCGATACCCTTGGGTTTCCCTTGCTGAAAGCTAGAAATAAACTCTCTATTTTGTAGGCTGTCACCCTCCTTATGGGTGCTTTTGGTCCCAGCTAATGGGAGCTTGAGTAGTTAGATACTAGCTCCTCCTTCTCTTCCTCCCTTCAGATTCTAACCACATGTTGTAGCTGATGGGAGTTCTCAGGTTTTTTCCACATAGAATCTACATCGTCAAGTTTTCTAGTCAGAGAACAATTTTACAAAAGTAGAATTTTTATCTTGTTGTTCAAGAAAACAACCCCATACAGTAAAATCGTCGAAGAGACATACGCACTGGGTAGTTCACTGCTATGAGCCATCAACGGGGGATAACTTCCCCGTGGTGGGCGGGAAGGGACCCTTCAAAATTCCAGTCATCACCCATAAAAAGCCGTCATCATCGGACAAGTGGACGCACAACCCACCATCGAGTAAGACCGTCGCTGACAGAGAAATTGTCCAGTAAGTCAGTGACAGACAAATCTAAGCATCATAAACACATAAACAGAGGTCCAAATCTGTGGAAGAATTGAAGGTGTCATCTACAGGGAGGATATCATCGTCAACAGTGTCGACATCAGAGGTACATAACAATCCAAGTCCCCGAGGCAGGCCAGGTCCTCCGTATATAATGCCTCTCTGGCACTCTTGTTGGTGGTGTCCCTACCTAGGACGTCTAGCAAGCTAGTAGGGCATGCCAAGTCACCCAGAAATGGCAAGGCTTGGGCCTCGTCCACGGCATCACCACATCCCACAGGGAAAGAATGCACGTCTACGGACATGCCAACGAAACATAAGCAGAACTGCTCATCGAAGGAAGTGTCAGCATAGCAAATACAGGGGACAACAGGGCATCACTCACAGATGTCCAGCATGTCCAGAAAAGGTAAATCCCTATCGACAACGGATAAGATTTCCCTGGAAAAAGGCAGCTTGTCAAAAAAAGCCACAGGGGCAGGTTTCTGGCCTGCAACCCCGAGAAGCTGTATTGTTGTCAATTCAACCACCAACCTGGAACCAGTAGGGCCCTCATCAATTTCTCTGATTGCATACTCAGAGTCGGAGGTCATTCCGGAGTAAATATTGCAGCACAACATTGATACGGATTTCGAGACACAGCACGAGCAAATGCAGTTTTCAGACTCTGAGGTGTCGGTCATACTACAGGAAGGATCCCCGAGCAGGCCAGCGACACCAGGAAGACATATTCCCGTGGGCGACACCAACCACGTGTAGAGGCGGCGCCTCATCCTACCTCAGGGCTGAGCCACTTAGGCTCACACCAGGAGGAAATGCGGTCATTACTGACAAATCCAAAGGCCTTACTGCCATTGCAAGTCCTCTCTTCTTTACAGAGGGGGATTCCCCAACTAGCCACTACGTTGATGAAACCAGCACTCCCGGCCCTGCGACAGCCACCCCACCGACCCTGCAACCGTTGACCCTTCCTCTAACGCTGCAGCAACTCTCACCTCCCAGATCCAGGTCAGGATCCATGGGTAGGTCTGTGACAAGGTCCCCACAAGACTGCTTCCAATCCAGGTCTGTCTCTGGCTTGCTGCCCAGGCACCCAAGACCCTGTCCATAGTCGTGGGGTAGGAGCGCATCGCCAGCATTGACATCATCTCCTTTAAAGAGGCGTCAGACACTCTCGCCCCTAAGGTGACCCACACAAGAAGAAGGTGAACTGGAAGACACAGATGTGGATGACCCCCATGACACGTCATCAACCTCCTCACGCACACCCCAGAGGGACGGTGACTGGGACACTGACTCCCCACAACAGAACCCACCAAAGGAGGAGACCTCCAAGCCCTCACCCCGGATGAGATCTCAGGCTTCCACTCGATGGTCACATGGGCATGCAAAGAGTTCGGCCCCCTGGCCTCCGAAGATGAGAAAGAATGGTTCTTGTTCAACCACATGGGCAAAAGGAGGAAGGCGGAGGTGTCTGATCCTCTATTATGTATGACAGGAGGGCCTCAAGGTTATGAAACACCTATTGACAACGCCAGCGGTGAAAGGTCGGCTGCATAAGAAATACAACCCTCTGGAAGGTGCACGAAAGTGTCTAACATCGCAGCCTCGAGGGGGACGAACTCTTCGGCCCGAAGATCGATGAGGCTCTCAAGGCCATAAAGACAGATATGGACATGGTCTACTCCTTAACACCCTTGCAAAATTGATAGTCCTTTCAACCCTTCAGGGGAGCCTCAGGAATGACATCTACATCCTCCTGTAATAAATGGGGCAGGCAGTACTCCAGGGGGTCATCAAACTACTCACAGGGCTATAAAAGGATGTTCCAAGGATACCAAAAGTCAAAGGATTTTCAGCAAACGCAGCGGCAGGAGCAATCCTCTAGCTCCCAAACTGGGCAGCAGGGTACAACTCAGCAGTGACTATACACCACAGCACAGCCAGGTAGGGGGGCAGGTCTCCAGGTACGCCCACAACTGGAGGCGCAAAACATCGGGCAAGTAGCCCTGGATGCCGTAGACACCTCTTAGAATTGACAAGATTGCCCCTGCCCATTCCTCCAAACCATCAGCTTCTGGCGCACAGGAACATGCTCCTCAAAGAGGTGCAGCTCATACTACAAAAAAGGGCCATAGAAAAAGTTCTCAGAAGATTTAGAGGAGAGGGAGTGTACTCCCGATACTTCGTCGTCCGCAAACCGGACAGAAAGTGGAAACCCATTCTGGATCTACAGAAGCTGAACAAATTTATAAAACATCAAAAGTTCACCACGGTCACCTTACAACAGGTAATAAAGGCAGTTCAACACCACAACTACCTGGCGTCCCTGGATCGCCATGACGCGTATTTTCATGTCGCCATCACCCAAGGCAGAGAAAGTATCTATGGTTCGTGGTCAACAATGCTCACTATCAGTTCCGGGTGCTACCGTTTAGCTTGAAATCAGCACCCCACACATTCACAAAGTGCCTTGCAGCGGTGCCAACCAGTCTCCGCAGGAAAGGCCACCACATCTACCCCTATCTAGATGATTGGCTAGTGCGATCACCTACCAGTGCGAAATCAAAGCAGGCCACAGCAGCAACTGTGCAACTCCTCCAGGATCTGGGATTTGCCATCAATTAGAGAAAATCTTCTCTCCAGCCGTCCAAGAAGCTGTTGTTTCTTGGGGCGGAATTCTCCATGGAGAAGCCCAAAGTGTGCCCATCTACAGAAAGACTGGACACCCTCAGAGCGTTGCTCCCGATGTCCACACCCGGCAGGTGGCTGATGGTACACAACTGCATGCAGCTTCTCAGGATGAAGGCATCCTGAATACCCCTCATTCCACACTGCAGGGCGTGCATGAGACTGCTGCAGGAGTTCCTGGCAGCGAAATGGTCCCAAGTCTCAAGATCATGGGGGGACACGGTACACATTTCTCTTGAGCTGATGGCACTGCGCCAATGGTGGGCCGACAAGACCAACATCAACAAAGGGAATCCATTCCAAGAGCCAGCCCCACCAAGACGCTCATCATGGACGCCTCCCTACAGGGATGGGGTGCACAGATAGACCAGCTACACGTCAGTGGGTTGTAGACTCCCCACGAAACATCACTGCACATCAACGTACTTGAGCTCAGGGCAGTCAGGTGGGCACTCGAGTCCTTCCTTCCAGACAGTCAAAATCCTGATGGACAACACAACTACAATGTACCAACTACGGAAGCAGGGGGGCACATGGTCCAAGACCCTGTCACAAGAGGCACAGCACATCTCGCACTGGGCGATATCTCACGGCATCGCCTTACAAATGTTCCACCTCCCGGGAGTTCAGAGCCAAACGGTGGACAGCCTCAGCAGGCGGATGCCCCAAAACAAAGAGGGGGAACTCGACCTCAGCACAGTGCAGTTGCTCTTCCAACGATGTGGCCACCGTCGGTGGATTTATTAGCCACATTTCACAACAGAAAATGCGCAGGATATGCCAGCAGGACCCCCCAATAGGGGTCAATGGGGGACCTGTTCACCTTTCTGTGGGACGGGCTGTTCGAGTATGCTTTTCCACCCTTCCCAGTTCTGTGCCGGACAGTGCAGATGATCAGGATGCACCCATGCAAAGTAATCCTCATAGAACCAGACTGGCCCCGCCAGACGCGGTACTCGGACCTCGTCCAGCTATCGGTGGACCGGCCAATCAGTCTCTGCAATCACCTGATCATAATCACGCAGGACCGGGGGAGGGTGATATGATATGATATGGCATTTATAACGCACCTATACACAAGTGTTTCAAGGGTGGTACATCACAACCCACAGTCCCTGCACCTAACGGTGTGGCTTCTGACTTCACAGAGTTCGGAGGCCTGACAATCACTCAAGAATGCAGGGACATCTTGTCAGCCGCCAGGGCCCCTTCCATGAACAAATCGTATAGCCTTAAGTGAAAACGGTTCTGTATATGAGTGAAGGTCAATGGAGCACCAACCAAAGTGACATTTACCCGTTACAGGTTATGCCAGAGGAGATACTTAAAAACCTGCTCTCATTGGCCAAGTGGAGCCTGGCCCATAGTTCCATATGTGTACACCTGGCCCCCATATACAGGTACACCTAATAGCACCTCCCTTTATGGCAATAGGGTGGTCAAGAATTTCCTGATGGGCTTGTTCCGAACCTTTCTTCCAATGAGACGGACCTCACCGGAGTGGAGTCTAAAAACAGTGTTGTTGTCAGAATTCCGGGAGCCTGATTCCGCGTTGACCCGTCGTGAAGAATATATTTCTTCCTACCAATGTGATTCTCAGGAGTACGAAAGGACAGTCTAAGAATCCAATTGATCGGAAGATGGTGTAGAGTCGTTGGGATCGTAGAGCTGAGCGGCCCGCAACTTCCCGGTAGATGTTGGTTCCAGGTTCCAGCCAACGACTGCAGAATATTATACTGATTACAATCAAATACACCCCTTTCAAGAGAACACGTAACAAAATCTCAACAGACTAACCTGCAGAAAACGGTTTAACCAGAAGTGTTTCATGCAAGAATGTCCTCTATACTGGGGTACTCTGGAGACCAGAAGAAGAGAAAAGACAATCAGTACCAGAGAATGAGTGAAAGAAAAAATGGTAAGGAAAGGTAGGTTTCTTACCCTGGTTTCCCTGGAAGTGAACGTCCCTGGCCAAGTCCTTCTTCTTTCCTGTAGGAACAGTGTGATGGTATCTGCCCTCTGTTCGGTGGACCAAACAATCCAAGGTGTAAGAAGTCACTAGTCCAGCAACCACCTATTCCCGCCGGCACGAGGACGCCTAAAAGGTGCTCAGGAAGTCTCTAGTCCAGCACCAAGCCTATACCCGCCGGCACGAGGACGCCTACAGCACCCTGGGGAAGGACAGGGAAGGGATTGGAGGGGGAAAAGGAAGGAAGGAAAGAAAGAAGGTAAGAGGTCTCCCAAGCTTCGAGGTCCGATTTCGACAAAACCAAATCACTAGGCAAGAATAATCCATAAACAATCCGAGGTCAAGATACAAGAACAGGTAAGGATAATCCAAGAGCAATCCAGTAAACGTAATCCGAGATCAAACAAAACCACAAAATCCGAGCAAGAAAAAACCACTGTCACTATTGGATCAGAAGCAGCGAGAAGTGGGCGCCAGATCATTAAGTACTTGAAGTACCGGCACCAAGATGGTCACGTGACCCAACACGTTTTCTATCACGTGGAAGATGCTGCGTCCACTGACGTAATCTCCATGGCAACTTCCACGTGAGGCGTCGGGAACTGCGTTCCCGACGCAAATGTGTTCCGTGCGTAGAGCGTGGATACCGCAAGCCCGCCTTCTGTATGGTGGTATAACGGGACAGAAGCTTTTGGTGAGGATGAGACACGTGAACCGCAGGGGTGATACAAGACCTGGAGCGTTTTCTGACAGTATCCTCCCCCAAAGGACCCCCATGCCCCCGAGAGGCCAAAAATCGGGAAACCAACAACGGGGCATGCACATTCTGCTCCGGTTCCCATGTCCGATCTTCCGGACCGTAACCCTTCCAGTCCACTAAGAAATACCTGGTACCACGAGAAACCCTGGTATCAAGAATGGAATTGACCTCATACTCCTCCACCCCTTGAACCAATATCGGAGACGGAGAAGCCGGTATCCTGGTGCTGTCTACACAAGGCTTAACCATGGACACATGGAAAACCGGATGTATCTTCCAAGAGTGCGGAAGTTCTAATTTGACCACCAATGGACTCAAGACGTCCTTTATAACATAGGGACCTACAAAACGTGGCAACAAGCATCGTCGACCTGGAATGCGTAGGTTCTTAGTGGACAACCATACCCGTGTACCTGGAATGTAGACGGGTGCAGGACGGCGATTCCGATCCGCGTACTTCTTCGCCTGTTCTTGTGCTTGATTCAGATGTTCCAGCACCCTATCACGGACCAGAGACAAATCTTTGATACAAGATTGAACTGCCGGACAATCCTCAGGTAGCTTCCAATCAAGAGGAAGGGTGCGTGGGTGTTGCCCATACAAGGCATAGAATGGCGATGTTCCCGTTGATGAATGGCTGGAATTATTATACGCGAATTCCGCCAAAGGAAGAACTGCTAGCCAGGATTCCTGATGTTGAAGGATGAGACACCTGAGGTACTGCTCCATGGTAGCGTTAACCCGCTCTGTTTGACCATCCGTCTGGGGATGGAACGCTGTGGAACACCGTTCATCTACCCCCAAAGAGAACATTAGATGCCTCCAAAAACGCGACGTGAACTGGGACCCCCTGTCAGAAACCACAATCTCAGGCAACCCAAAAAACCTGAAAACATGTCGCAAGAACAACTCTGCCAGCTTAGCAGCTGATGGCAGACCTTGGCAAGGCACAAAGAGAGACATTTTAGAAAAGCTGTCAACCACCACCCATATGGTATCAAACCCATCAATCAAAGGCAACTCCACCACAAAGTCCATGGTAATCATCGCCCAAGGTCTGGCTGGCACTGGTAATGGTTGTAATAACCCCATAGGTTTCGCTGAATGGGACTTACACTGGGCACAGATGGCGCAGGTCAAGATATATTGCGAGACGTCTCTTCGCATGGAAGGCCACCAACACCAGCGTTTGAGGAGTTCAAGAGTTTTCTGGGAACCAGGATGCGCTGCGATAGCAGCGTCATGACACAAAGAAATAGCTGTACACCGGGTATCCTGATCAGGCATATAAACTCGACCCTGGACATAAGGAAGACCATGCAGTATATCCATGTTATAGTCTGCCAGTTCTGTGGGCTCTTTATCAACCCAGTTCTGGAGCGTTGACTTCAAAGTGGGTTGTAGAACACAACTACAGACCACTTGTGTAGGTAATAACAAAGACCCATCCTGTGGACGTGAACCATCATTACCCAGGCTTCTGGATAGCGCGTCCGCCTTGGAATTCAAGACACCTGGGCGGTAAGTTAAACTAAAGTTGTACATGGAAAAGAATTCATGCCAACGGGCATGTCTCGCAGTGGTGCACGTCAGGGACTGCAACGCCAACAGGTTTCTGTGGTCAGTAAAAACCTGGACCGGTAATTCCGTCCCAAGGAGATGATGACGCCAGATCATAAATGCGTCTCTTACGGCCAACAATTCCCGTTCAGTAACGGTGTAGTTACGCTCATAGGGCGTTAATTTGCGCGAATGGTAGGCGACTGGATGCAACTCCTTGGTATCAGCGCAGGTTTGGGACAAGACAGCCCCTACTGCAACATCCGAAGCATCAGCTTCGACAACGAAAGGACGTTTGACATTTGGGTGTAGCAACACTGGGGCTGTAGTGAACGCGGCTTTTAAAGACTCAAACGCTATTTGGGCGTTATCGTTCCATAAATAAGGTTTCTTGTTACTGGTCAATTCGGTGAGGGGTGCAGCAATCGAAGAGAATTGTCTAATGAACCGCCTGTAAAAGTTCGAAAACCCCAGAAATGATTGTAACTCTTTCCTTGAAGTGGGTACAGGCCAGTTTAAGACAGCTTTCACCTTATTGCTACTCATCTGCACTCCTTTATTGGTGATGTCATATCCAAGGAACTCGACCTCACTCGCATGGAATACACATTTTTCCAGCTTGACAAAAAGATGATGCTCCCGCAAGCGTTGTAAGACTTGTGAAACATGACGTACATGATCTTCCATGGATGGAGAATAGATGAGTATATCATCTAAATAGACAATAACGAATCTGTCGATCATGTCGCGTAGAACGTCGTTGATGAAATTCTGGAATGTGGCCGGGGCATTGCAAAGCCCGAATGGCATCACCAAATACTCGAATAGGCCATATCGTGTCTTAAAGGCTGTTTTCCACTCATCCCCTCGACGTATCCGGACCAAATTGTACGCACCCCTTAGATCTAATTTGGTGAAGAATTCTGAAGACCCTAACTGATCCAGCAAGACAGAAATCAACGGGATCGGGTATTGATTACGGATAGTACCTGCATTGAGTTCCCGATAATCAATACAAGGTCTTAAGTCCCCCTCCTTCTTGGGTACAAAAAATAGCGGTGAAGCAAATGGAGAGTGAGAAGGCCGAATGAAACCTAACTCGAGGGCTTTATCCAAATATTCTTTAAGGACGACTTCTTCCTTTTGTGTAAGGGAATAGATACGTCCCGAAGGTGTCTTGGCATCCGGTTTGAGAACAATGGGGCAATCATAGGGCCGATGAGGCGGCAGGATCTCTGCTTTCCCCTTGTCAAAGACGTCCTTATAACTTGTGTATTCGACAGGTAATACGGTGTTAACAACAGCTCCGATTGTAACCACAGAGTTCAACAACGCCCGACTAGGCGCTTCAGGTACTTCATACATGGACTCTAGGGAACTGCAGGATCGAGGGCGTTGCTGAGCACTGAAAGCGATAACCCCGGTCTCCCAGTTAACGACCGGGTTATGAAGCTTGAGCCACGGTAAACCCAGGATGAGTTTGTATTGCGGTGCCATAATGACGTCAAATGTGATGATTTCCGAATGCTCGGCGCCAATAGTTAACAACAACGGAATGGTATGTTCAGTAACAAGCCCCGAAAGTAGGGTTGAACCGTCAACCGCATTGACTACCTCCGGAACACTTTTTGACAACAAGGGAATACCCCATTTCCGAACGTATTGGGCATCAATGTAGTTACCGGTTGCCCCTGAGTCAAGAACAGCTGCAGAACTCCAAGGAGTGACCTGATCGTAACTCAACATGACGTCAATATAAAAAGGCGTGGACAACGAGGAACCCTGCAGGGAAGAGCTCGGCGTAGGGGTTCCTTCTACGACCGGGCCTTGGCGTTTCCCGACTTGCGGGGTCTCTTTGGACATGCACTAAGCAGATGAGTAGAGGAACCACAATAAAAGCACAGATTGTTCCGTCTACGATGTTCTCGTTCTTCTGTCGTTAACGGGCCCCTAACTGCCCCAATTTGCATAGGCTCGTCACCGCCAGAAACAGGGATTGGGGATATAGTGGTATTGACCGTAATCATTCTCTTCTCCCCCTTTCTTTCGGTACGTCGGGCATCAATCTGGAGTACTAGATCCAAGAAATCAGAAAAGGACGTAGGAACCACCGGAACCGTAGCTATGGTATCCTTTAACGTATCCGACAGTCCTTTATAGAACAGAGCGGCTTTCTTATCTTCCGGCCAACCAGTTTCAGCCACCAACTGATTGAACTTAGCCAAATACGATAATAAAGGAGTGTCCCCCTGACGGAGATTCAGCAATTCCAGATCCGTGGCTTGAGTCTTGTAGCGAGTATCAAACACCCTCGTCATAGCACTGATCAATGCATCGCAGTCGAACAACAGCGGACTGCCTTGTTCCAACAATGGATTCGCCCAAACCGCGGCCATACCTCCAAGGTTAGATAAGACAAAGGCTGCTTTTGTAGTCGCATCAGGAAACGAGGTAGGCCGACACAAGAAATGCAGTCTGCATTGGTTAATGAATGTCCGAAAGGATTTTGGATCCCCAGTAAACCTTTCTGGGGGAGCAAGCGGGAACTGAGCGGCCATGTACACATGCGTGGAATCAGGTCTGACCGAAGGCCCTGCCCGACCTGAAGCGGAAGCGGAGGCCAAAGATGGTATTCCTGTAACCACTTCCCTGATACCAGCTTGCATTTCATCAATGCGCCGGTGGGTGTCAGCCTGGGTGGCCGTCATGTCGGCACGTAGGTCGGCCACTAACTGAACCAAAACGGCCAACGGGTCATTCGCGGCATCCATAATAAGGCTTCTGATTCTGTCAGAATTCCGGGAGCCTGATTCCGCGTTGACCCGTCGTGAAGAATATATTTCTTCCTACCAATGTGATTCTCAGGAGTACGAAAGGACAGTCTAAGAATCCAATTGATCGGAAGATGGTGTAGAGTCGTTGGGATCGTAGAGCTGAGCGGCCCGCAACTTCCCGGTAGATGTTGGTTCCAGGTTCCAGCCAACGACTGCAGAATATTATACTGATTACAATCAAATACACCCCTTTCAAGAGAACACGTAACAAAATCTCAACAGACTAACCTGCAGAAAACGGTTTAACCAGAAGTGTTTCATGCAAGAATGTCCTCTATACTGGGGTACTCTGGAGACCAGAAGAAGAGAAAAGACAATCAGTACCAGAGAATGAGTGAAAGAAAAAATGGTAAGGAAAGGTAGGTTTCTTACCCTGGTTTCCCTGGAAGTGAACGTCCCTGGCCAAGTCCTTCTTCTTTCCTGTAGGAACAGTGTGATGGTATCTGCCCTCTGTTCGGTGGACCAAACAATCCAAGGTGTAAGAAGTCACTAGTCCAGCAACCACCTATTCCCGCCGGCACGAGGACGCCTAAAAGGTGCTCAGGAAGTCTCTAGTCCAGCACCAAGCCTATACCCGCCGGCACGAGGACGCCTACAGCACCCTGGGGAAGGACAGGGAAGGGATTGGAGGGGGAAAAGGAAGGAAGGAAAGAAAGAAGGTAAGAGGTCTCCCAAGCTTCGAGGTCCGATTTCGACAAAACCAAATCACTAGGCAAGAATAATCCATAAACAATCCGAGGTCAAGATACAAGAACAGGTAAGGATAATCCAAGAGCAATCCAGTAAACGTAATCCGAGATCAAACAAAACCACAAAATCCGAGCAAGAAAAAACCACTGTCACTATTGGATCAGAAGCAGCGAGAAGTGGGCGCCAGATCATTAAGTACTTGAAGTACCGGCACCAAGATGGTCACGTGACCCAACACGTTTTCTATCACGTGGAAGATGCTGCGTCCACTGACGTAATCTCCATGGCAACTTCCACGTGAGGCGTCGGGAACTGCGTTCCCGACGCAAATGTGTTCCGTGCGTAGAGCGTGGATACCGCAAGCCCGCCTTCTGTATGGTGGTATAACGGGACAGAAGCTTTTGGTGAGGATGAGACACGTGAACCGCAGGGGTGATACAAGACCTGGAGCGTTTTCTGACAGTTGTCAGGCCTCATGAAAAAGCCTTTTGAGCCAATGGCCACGGCCTCTCTCAGATATTTAGAATGGATGGTAGGGTTCCTTGTGGCCATTACGTCAGCCAGACGGGTCTCTGAGATACAAGCACTTGCAGTCAACCAGCCGTACGTGCGTTTTCAAAGGAATAAAGTGCACCTGATGACTAACCCACGCTTCATCCCCAAAGTCCCGACAGACTTTCGCAAACAACACAGTGATCGCTTTGCCAGTTTTCTTCCAAAAACCGACGTCCCCGTTTGAGGTGTCCCTACATTCGCTGGACGTCAAATGGGCACTAAAATACTATGTCGACAGGACTCAGTCCTTCAGAAGTTTAATGCAGCTCTTTCTGGCATACAGACCTACCAGTAAAGGCAAAGCATTGTGAAAGCAGGGCATATCAAGATGGATCTCTTCTACCATCACCTTCTTCAATAAATCAGCTGGGAAGCATCTGCACGCTCCCCCACATGCTCACTCCACGAGAGAAATAGCAGCCTAAGCAGCATGGTGGGCCGGAGTCCAGGTTGCCGACATCTGCCAAGCGGCTACCTGGTCAGTGCTGCATACATATAGGAAGCACTTCTGTTTGGAGAGGAAGCACGCTGCGGACGTGCAGAAAGGGACATCAGTCCTGCAGTGTCTGCTCCAATAAGGTACGCTCATATATTGTAGGGCAAACATATGTGTTTATTACCTCTATTCACCTCCAACTGCTATGTACTGCTACTCAATCTATTCACAGCATGTGAATCTATGAAAGATCCAATGCCGGAGAAGAAGTAACTCCTGGTCTCCAGCATTGGTATCTTTCATATATTCACATGCGCCCTCCTTACACCCCTGGATGTAAAAACTGTGCATGCGCCCTAGGCTTTCAGCATAGCAGGTCAGAATCTGAAGGGAGGAAGAGGAGGAGGAGCTAGTGTCTAACTACTCGAGGTCCCATTGGTTGGGACCAAAACCACCGATGAGGTTGACAGCATACAAAATAGAGAGTTTTTTCTTGCTTTGAGCAAGGGAAACCCAAGGGTAACCGAGGATTCCCAGCCTGACGCCGGGAATATTCACAGAATGTGAATCTATGAAAGATACCAATTCTGGAGAACAGGAGTTACAGGTAAGAACCTTACTCCTTATCAAGTGCATTAGGTCAAGTGAAGCAAACCAAGACTACTTCTCCCTATTGTGGCAAATGAAAACCAGGAACAGACATGAATGTTCAGTGTCATTTGAAGCTTTAAAGGATTTGGATATACTGCCATCTATAAACAAATATATACTTCTAACCTGCATGCTAACATCTTTGACCGATGAAGCAAACCAAGTCTACACCAACCAAAACATAGTAGGTTGCTTAATGAACACCAGGACCGAAAGACTGTACCCCTGTACTCATAATGTCTTGTCAGTCAAAGTATGGATGTGCCTTCAAAACGATCCCACCTTGCATGCTGGCATTCTTACATTCTGAACTTTTACAAGAAATGTCTTGGGAAACAAAAATTGGCTGACGCACCTGAATGTCCAATGCTTGCATCTCACCTGCATGTCTGCTAGAAACCACGAGCCTTCATTCACCTTTGGCCAAGCTAGGGACCAGGGAGAAATCTTCCATCTCTAAACAAACCTTATAGCCACCCCCCATAACTGCCAGGGGGTGACAAATCACTTAAGGATGCTGTGAAAGTCAAGATCGGCAGGACCTCCCTTCTAAAATGCAAGAGAAGAATCTGTCCATAGTGGCAGGCAGGAACCCTATTTTTAGGAGAAGTGGGCAGGACTGGCTTTGCAAAGAATTGATAAATAGTTAATGTGTGACAAAAATACCTCTGCCTCACAGAAGTATGAGTAGTGGTTAAACCGTCTACTCGGCATTCACATTTCTACAGAACAGGAGTGATTCCAATCATAAAGGTGAACCAGACACACCAAGAGATATACTTCCTTTTGTAGTAACGTGGAGCAAAGGCAGGTATCGGACTGAAGTTTGCTGAAGAAGTGAAGATCATGAAAGCCACCAGGGTCCGTTTGACAGTCAGTTTGACAGGAAAGATGCTGGTGACTGGATGGGAAGTTTGAGTCGGCCGTTTGGTCCGGTGCTCAAAGGTTGCGGTTCAATGAAGCCACCAGGGTCGGTTTTACCTTTTATGTAGATCGGCAATAAAGAAGCGAGTGGTTCAAAATGCAGTTGGAGCAAGGGTGTTGCAGCGATAACCTTGTTCGAGCCAAGGCAATAACGTTCTCAGCTGACACGGTGCAGCAGCAAACATAGCGGCTCAAAGATTCGGAAAGTACCAAAAGTACCTCCACAATGTACTTGTAGTTCGAATGTGCCGAATAGCACTTGAAACATAGTTCATCGATGTTTGAAGGCCAAACTCCAGGTATCATGGCTGTTTTGCATCTGAGGGTGCTGCGAGTCCCAATCCAGGGGCTCAGGGATAAGGTGGGTCTTTGTTCTCATTTTCCCAAACACACGGGAGGCTGGTAAACACCTGCAATAGTCCTTCACTGCCAGTGCAGTCCTGGGTACCAGTGTAGCTGGCAGAGAGGCAGGTCTTGCTTCAGTAGCAGGTCACTGCCTATGTGCCCAGTAGATGGTTAGGAAACAGAGCTTGCCTGTGCCATGGACTACATGTCTTCACCTTACAACGTGAGGACTTTGGAAAGGACTGCTCTCCCAACTGGGTGCAATTAATTCTTGAAGTGATGAATTCCAGAGATGAATCAAAGAAAGAGTGGGAGACCCCTCTTTTATAGGCAAAGGTCCACAGAGGTTTGGGCAAAAGCAAGCCTGTTTTAAGATGTCCAACCCCTGACCTTAAGACAAGTGGTATTTGCCTTCTGACATCATACTCAAAGTGCTTTGTGATAAAGGAAGTGGAGGAGACAGGGAGAGAAGAGGTGCAGAGAGAAACAAGATGGCGGAACCCTTCCCCACTTGTGCTGAGCTTGTTCAGTCTATACTAATCCCGCCCCCTTCTCAGACCCATAGCATCAAAGGCCATTTGGTATGCAACACCCTGGTGTGAGGCTAGTCCTTTTGTGAAGGGTGGGCCCTTTGATGCTAGTTTCCCAGGGCTGTCTTACCAGAATACACACAATCCTTCAGCAGCTGGCCTGGACCCAAAGTGCTGACACATTTATGCTATAAATCAGATGTGGCTTCTTATCTTATGTGAACTACTATCCACCATGCTCTAAACTCAGGTATGGCTTTATGTTTAAAGATTAAACTGCTACCAGAATAGTCATTCTTCATGACTATGTAGTTTTTAACAGAGTTGCAGTCTTTAAAATCTCTCAAAAGGGCACTTTGGTGCAGTCTTTAAAATTCCTCAAAAGGGCACTTGTGACTTCTAAACCTGCTCTCTGCCACTGGAGAGCAGGCACTGAAGATCAGGACACTGATACAGCAGGGCACATAGCATTATGTTTTTGGAATGCATCTTATGAAAGGGAGATCTGGTTAGCAGATCACCCTCTCTGAGATGGATTTATAGCATAATCTTATTAATTAATAAAAATACAAAAATGACAGGACTTCTACAGCCTTGCCAGATGGCAATTCCTCACATAAAGCTACATGTGTTACAGCCATGAAGGTGAGATCCTCTTCACTGTGTAAGGACTGTGACGAGGAAGAGGGACACAGGGGTATTCACAGTGCCTTCAAGATCATTGACCTCAGAGCAGCAGATCACACATTGATCTACAACTGGGCAGAGATAGGCCCCTGTCAGGAGTCACACACTAACCCGGTGTGCCTTCTTGCAGATACAGTAGTGTCATGGCTACACCAAGAGGAGGTAAGAACTACAGCTGCCAAAGTGAGTGATTCTGGCAGTCCCCTACTTGATGTAGCCATATCAAAATCACACAGTACCATTTTTTTCCCCGTGCCTTTTTTTAAAAATTGGTTAACTGTTTTTATCATAAGACAAAAAAGTACCTCAGCAGGTTTCGTCATAATGGTGATCGAGAAAAACTGCTAATTATCGTGCTTTAGTTTACCCTACCATCTAGTAAGCACATGATTACTTTTGGACTCCTTCCGGGAGAAGAGGAGAGGAAAGTCGATACTGGTTGTTCAGTTGTTAGTGTTCTGTCTACCCTCCTCTTGGAGCACATTTTCACGGGCATTTCCTGGAGCTTTGTTACATACCTGACCGTTTTTTATCCCGTTGAATTGCATCACGTTGTCGCAAGGTATGGAGAAAAGATGTGTTACTATATATGCGGTACTGATTTGTGTCTTTACCTGTCGAACACAAGGTATACATCAGGTTGACTTGCCTTTTTGTCAACTTCTATTAGTCAGAAAAGGATATTCAATTAGTAGTATAAATGTGGGTGCTGTTTTTTGGTCACATGATCGACTTCCAGTCTGGTTGTCATTATTTGGTTGTCCGGCTAGACTGGGCATCTGATAAATGTGGTCGACCTGATCGACCAGTTTATGATGGGGGAATGGAGGATGGTTAATTCAGGGATGAGGTGGGGAATCAGGAAAATACTAGGTCAGATGGGGATCCCGCAAGGCCATCTTAAATACTTTTGGCGTCCAGGACACAGTCACCTCTTGGGCTGCCCTCCACTGAACCAAAGGAATTAAGGGATCCAGAATATCTAGTCGCACCCCCACTTGTCACAATCACAACCCATAGCTTGATATGCTGCCTTGCTACAATCAAAATAAGAATGAGGTACCCTCTTTCAGTCCATTCACCCTCGTCATTCTTGCTACAATCACAATAACAAACAAATAGCATTTCAAGGGCAGCATTAGCAGTCCACTGCAGGGATGCTTGTGTTCTACCATAGGTAGAGGAAACTATTCAGCCATAGGAGCCACAAGGAAGTTATACCAACCATAGTATAAATGCAGGGCAGAGATCATACGGAAAAGTTGCACCTAATCCAGAAATAACAGAGGATTTAGATTAGCTGCCTCACAGAATGCAAAAGTGCTCAACCATGGATACAGGAGATCAGTTGGAAGCAAGGAGAAAGCTAGACATTCCGTAGCATAGCTATAGGAAGAAGATTAGAAGCTTCCTTATCCAGACAGACTGAGATAAGAAGAGGGACATGTTAGAGAACAACATGGCTGTGATGTGCAATATATCTAAACCCTCCAGGATATTGCAGTATGAAATTAACATTTTGTGCCTTAAAAAAGCACATTTTGTGGCACAAATATTTTTTTTACTGCAGCATTTTTGCAGCTCATTTTTTATTTACTGGAGGGTGTAAGATTGGCACATTGCAGGAAAGGAAAACTGTGCGAGGCTATAAGAGAGCCAGGACGTTCTTATTTGTACCTTTTGTATCAATTTAATAGGACGAGTCCCAGATGTCCCTTGTTGGACAGTGTTTGTTTTGCGATATTACTTTTGGTTTAAGGTACATACCTATTTAATATTATTAACTTTATTGATCATTATCAGTTGTAATAGTGAAAATATTCCCATCCTATGTTCTCCAATCCCCCAAACACCCACACACTTCTCACCAACACCCCTGGGACTCACCAGTTCCCCATCAAATTACACTCCCAAACCTCTCCGTCTGTCATGTACATCCTCACATCCTCTGTCACACTACCAAGTTACAGCTCACACTCTCCATTCCCTGCCACACTCCCCAACTCACACCGTACACTCCTCAATTCCTCTTGAAGTCTACCGTCCTTCATTCTTTCTTGCTGTTTCTGCATCTTGCATCGTTTCTCCCATTCTATTGCATGCTCCCCCTATTCCTTTCTCCCAATCTGGAGGTCAATGCCCCTTTCCGGCCAACCAATTCCTCTATGCTTTCTGGCTCACTACTCCTGTGTAGCCTGCGCTCCCTCTGCTTTCTGGACCTCCACTCCCTCTCTTATTTCTGGCCCGCTTCTCCGTCTCTGATTTCTGTCCCACTGCCCCACCTCTTGCACACCAATTTTTCACTGCTCTCTTGCCCACTGATTCCCACTTTGGCCCACTGCTCTCCCCCTTTTTTTCTAGCCTATCACACCCCATTTGGCACATCACTCCCCCTCTCGCTCCTTTCCCCCTCATATTGTGACTATTTTTATTTGTTTTTAAATGTATGTTTTTATTTCTTTATTTTGCGTTTATATCAGCGCACAAAACGATGTGGTATTTAGGCGCTAGTTAAAGAAAGTGCATTTCATGAAGTCCAGGCAAAGTATATGGGAGTCAGACAAAATAATAATGCATATGTACAGACTGGCAAGGCCTCACCTCATGGTGCGGGGGGCTACACCAGGCGTGCATACAAGCAAATGAGGCAAAGCAGGTGTATGTATACAGACTGGTAAAGCCTCACCTTATGGTGCGGGAGGGGCTACATCAGGTGTGCATACAAGGAACAAAAGTGATGTGATGGTAGCAAGTTACATGCAGAAGGCATGTTATGGCAACAATAAAGGTAGGTCATATTGAGGATAGTATGTGCACACTCCAGGAAAGCTTCAACCATAGGTGATGGGGGCTACGTCGGAGATATAAAATGAGGCGCAAGATGGTAATGGTAATGTGAGTCATGAAAAGGGTACAAACAGGCATGCTCCTGAAATGCAGAAATGAGACCTAGACACATAATGGTTACAGAAATGCTGATGAAGAAGAAGTTCCGGCATGCACACTCTGGAAAAGCCACAGCCATAGGTAATGGAGGCTACGTCACGGATGTGGCATCAGTCGCAAGATGGCAATAGTGAAGAGAGTCAAGATAAAGGATCACACGTGCATCCTCCTGTAAGGCAGCTAAGCGACATAAGGCAGTTAGTCATAGCAAGGTTCATGGGAGCATACTCCGGAGCGCCATGTCCACAGGCATTGAGGGGCACAGTTGAGACACAAATAATTGGAAAGAGAGGAAATATTCTGAGAGTGGATCCACTTTGGGAGTATGGTGTCTAAATACTTACAGCCATGCTAAGCAGAATGTGTGACTGTGTGTTCGCAAACAGGCTGAGAACAGGATATACAGAAGCAAAACACACGTAATGTACCATGATCGATGGTAGTGCCACTTTCGCCCCAGACATGCCCAGACAGGGGTTGAGTGCCTTAAACGGCAGCCTTAGACGGGGGCCGGCTTTCCGGCTCTGCACAATAGGCTTTAAGATGCAGGCGGATGTCCAATCCGCTTGGAGTGTAGGCGGGACAAGGGCTAATCAGAGCCCATTGATGTGTGTAGTCAGGCCAGCGGCCATCTTTCACAGAAGCCATGCTCCTATCTCATGGCCTAGGGTAATGTCAGGCTCTTCGGTCAGGGCTCTCCTTGAGAAATTGAATGGCTGTTGTACATAATTCATGCTGGCTGGGCAGGAGTAGATTGTGGGCCAGATATTCCAAAAATGGGGCATCCAAAAATAGAGCAGAGAATATGCTGTTTTTAGATCACCCATTTTTTGTTTTGGCTATTAGGTGGTGCTGAAAGCGCTACCTATAAGGCCGAAACTATTGTCATTAAAATAAGAGCTTTAACATGAAAGCTTGAAATAGGGGCTTTGAATGCAGGCTTGTAATACTTTTCAATGCAGGTTGACATATGAGTATGGATATATGTGGTTTGGCTATGTGTCCCACCCATTTCGCCCGTCGCTAAGTGAAATCTATAAGATTTGCTTCCCATTTTCACCCATTTTTCCTCCAATCACACCTCTTTCTGTATTCTTTGGCTGATTTCGTATTGTCTGGTAAATTTGTCAGCAATTTCACCTTCCAAAATGGCTGCTGCCATGTTTTAATGTTATTAAAACATTATTTGACTGATGCTTTAAGATATATTACTACATCTTTCAAGTTATGGTACACATTTTACAGTATTTTTTTATTAAAAAATAAGCAAGGTAGTGTAATAGTAGGTTTTGGTTTAAAATAGCACTGGAAATGTACATCTAGTTACATGTGGGGGATTGGTCGAGTATTTGCGATCTAAGGAGCACCTGATTGGCTGTGCAGTGTTTGTTTCTCTAAGTAAGCCATTATGTTGCCTGTGTTTTCCAGTCCCAGCTGGGGAGCGCATTTATTTGCCAGATGGAGCTGGGTGTCCCACAAAAAGCTTTGACGGTCGCATTTATTTGTTCATGCTCGTGGCAGAGGCGTTGGTCTTGAAGCCAAAGGCCTTCTTTTAAATTACAATGTCAGAAATATTTTCTCCAATCTGACTCCACTTGTAATTTATATTCCATTCAAACTGTTTATCAGAAGTTCCAATTTCTGTAAACTAAACTAGGGCTTGTCTTGGCTGACAAGGGCAGTTCTATAAGGGGAACAGGTTTGTAGTATGATTAAATATTACAAACGATCTGCTTTGCTTCAGGATGACACCGCCACTCCATTACGCTCGACTGTATGTCACAGCAGCTGGCAGCCCTGCGCTGGTATCAGCGGTAGCCACCACTGGCTTATCTTGAGAAAGTATCTGACGTCCGTCTTGTAACGTGAAAATGTAACTCAAAGACTAAACTATTTACGTTACTGTAGACATGCCTGCGTGGGACAGCGTGTTAACCAACACAAGTCACAGCGAGATAGGGGTCTTGCGTCTTAATGTATGTGATCGGTGCATATGAACCACCTCAGCTTCTGAAGTAATTTACAATGTTCCTATTTCAGTAGCATCTCAAACAAGGGCAACACAGAAGAACAACGCATGCATAAATCCCATAGCTTGCAGAGGTGCAATTCCTCGCTATGTACTTGCAGCTTGCCCATCATGCACTTTTTGAACAAGGCAATTTGATGGATTTTCTTTTTTTTCACCTTGGTTTTTATTGGCATTTTCATAAAGTAAACAAAACAACCCATGTAACAAACCCCCCAACTCCCTCCCCCCTCCCCGACCCAGGATTCACGGTTAGTCCAGTGCAGCAGTTCTTCTCCAAAGGTTGTCCAACCTTCCTCCCTCCCCCCTACCATGCCCTAAATGGTTCGGCTGAACTGACATGGCTTGCCCCTTCATATGTCTTCTTCGTCAGAGGCGTTTATTATACCCAAAAGTCGCATGCTCCGCAGGCACCACCGCTGCCTTGTACCATCCACCAGATATGAGAGTAGTGCGTTCCAGTCCGACCTGAAGCTCAGGTGGTCTCCCTGTAGTGAGTAAGTTAGTCACTCCAGCGCCAGCAATGACCACATCTTTGCCACCCACTCATGGTCCTGCGGTGGGGACCCCCAGACCCAGCATCGCCAGCCCCTTGTTCCCCCCTAGTGAAGACCCAAAACTTGTTTGAGTGCGTCCCATACCCCCGTCCAATAAGTCTCAAGTTTTGAGCACTCCCACCATATGTGCTCCCAAGTTCCCACTGTACCACATTCTCTCCAGCAAAGAGGGGATACCCCAGGGTACATTTTGTGGAGTTTAGAGGGGGTCACGTGCCATTGGGTGAGCAGCTTCATCCACATCTCCCTAATTTGAAGTGATCCGGTTAGTTTTGGTATTTGCTTCCATAACCAACTCCAGTCGTCGCCTTCAATGGCGGACCCAGTTGCTAGTTCCCAGTTCTTCACATAGACTAGCCGTCGAGGGTCCTCTCCTGCTTTCATGTGCCTATATATGGCTGTGATTAGATGCTTGTCCCCCGAGTCCCTGCAGAGAAATCTTTCAAAGGGGGTTCGTTGTCGAGTTGCTGCCTGCTTTATGGTGGGATGGGTGAGCCAATGTCGAAGCTGACAGTATCGGTACCTTTCCTTTTCATCTAGCGCAAAGTCCATCTTACACTGTTCGCACTGCTTTACCTGCCCCCCCTCAAACATGCCCCGTACCATCCTGCACCCCCCCTTGATGGCAACGTTGAAAATCAGAAGTGTTATGGTCAGGAGCGGTTATTAAATAATGGGGTAAAGGGCGATGGATGCGATGTTATGGATTTTCTTTTAACGAAGAACCAAGTTTGACTGAGGATCACAACAGGCCCAGAGTTTATAGGAGCTCATTAGTTTTGTTCTAAACGAAGAAGGACGCTATTCATAACCTAATCTTATCCTTCTTGCTAAATGCGCTGAACCAAAGAGCCTTTGGAAACCTTTCCAAAAGTTAAAGAAAATGTTCAGCCGTGTTCCGTTCTTTTCTAAAGCATAGTCCCACAGCTGTAGTTCCCAGGGGAAGAATACTTTGTGAGAAAGGAAAAAAGCCGACAGGGGTACCTCTGACGTTAAAACAGCCAATGTTCATCTATTATGAGGAACCCTGTAAAACCAGGAATAGACGTTCACTGGCATTCTTTCGAATGAAAGCCCTCATTAAATCATAAACAAAAACAGACATTTGGTAGCATGACCTATTTCGCCAGCAGTGTAGGAAATGGGATACATGCAGCGGGAGCATAGTCAGGCAAAAGCCAAATCTTAAGTATTATGCTTCACTAGTGTTAGAATAAAAATGCAGAGTCTGACTTATTTTAATACAGATACAATGGCCAGGTTGAAATAGCATTATCATAGAGAACCAAAGCTGGTGGGTCTAGCTTTCAACACCTGGCACCCAAAAATTGGAATGCACTCCCCACTACCCTAAGAAATGAAAGCTCCTACACTGCATTCCGCAATTGTCAAAACCAGACTATTCTGCTGATCCAACCAATATGTGTAGTTACGCTGTTCAACGGTAACCTTATGAACAGCAGCTCGCACTCCATGTACCAACACGGCTTGTGCTACATATTGCTCACCCATGTTCAATGATACACCTGTCTGTAAGTAGGTTCGCTGTAACAGCGCCATGATGCTGCGCTTTATAAATGCAAATAAATAAATAAATAGACATGAAGCATGGTGTAGTAATCAATATTTCCACTTTGGCCCGCCATTATTTTAATTGAGGTGGACTTGGTGGAAAAAGACAGAAGGTGTCTGCCACAACATTCACCCCATTTTCATCCAGCTGAGTTCTTGCTCTGTGTGGCAAATCCTTGCTGCTATGTCCCATGTATCAGCATGATCTCTTTAATGGACCGGGCCCACTTTTCCTGAACAAGGAAAAAGCAGTTGCTGTCTGTTGAAATCAACTGCAAAACAATGGCCATGCTATGGGGGTAAAGGAGTTACCATTGGGCGGTCCCGAGATCCAATGCCTTTAAACGCACGCATGGGTTGACTTAAAAAACTGTTTGAGTTGTTTGCAGAGACGGATCAACATTCAAACAAGCAGTGGCAATGAAAACAGTTTGGGCTTTTGTGTAGGCATGGGAAAGGCAATTGCCAGTCACAGCCGTAGTGGTATTAACTTGCCATTGATGGTTGCGGGTGCAAAATGGTACGAGTACCTGGGCATCTAATAGCAGTGACTGGCAAATCCCTAATACTTATGTACAAGCCAAAACTGTTGGCTTTGCCAATGCTTTTTGAAAATGAGGAGGCCACTTTGTTCTCAAAAGTGACCTGTGCATTTCCACAGGCCTCAGCTTTAGCGCAACTGATGGGTTGGCCAGCTGCCTTGAATACGTTAGCAGTGTCAGAAGCGCTCTCCTGACAATAATGTTCTACAGGCTCCCAGAGCATTTCACTGTGACAGGCCCTTAACATGCGATCCAAATAAATGCATTTCTATCCCGTTTGTGGAAGAGAAATGCAAGTGAGAAAGCAGTGGTTCATACCTCTGATGTCACACTTAAAAACAACAGTTGCATGATAAGGCCGGCAAAGACTGTGTCATGCAGTGCGCACCCCCGCGCCTATTCAAAGTAGGTGCACTGGGTTGCCTTCGTTTTCTGCACATTTAAAAGTGTATCATGTTTGTAAATTCGGGATGCGGTTTTAAATACACAGAAATGCCCCCAGTGCACACAGGTGAAGAAGGCCATCTGAATGGGCGCATATACAATGCGCCCATTCAGTTGTCCATTGTGGATTGTGCCGTACAAACTTGACAATTTTCGCAGGTGTTTTTTGCAAAAACACCTGGTTTTGCGCTTTTTAAACTGCCGTTTTTGTGCCATTATACACGTAAGGAAAGGAAGCAACATGATAACCAGTGAAACCATGAGTGAAGCTTTTTTGAAGATCATTCCATGAGAACGAAATCACTCTGAAGGACTGACAATTTTGACAGGTTCGGCCATTCAAAATTAAATGAGATGCCCAGGATCACACATTGGTTAAGAGGTGAATCTGGGATTTGCGCCCATTCTGCAATGTTCAAACTTTACCACTTTCTTTTCCAGTTCTTAGCATGAACTAAAATAATGTAATGTTATAGAAATGACTTGGAAAGCACACAAATCACATAATCCAACAGGATCATCTTTTAAAGGTGAACATGATAGGAGCATGATATGCAAAATGGGTATGATTCTAGCTTCATAGTCTCTATCAACAAATGAAGTATATAAGTATCAGCATACCAACTGATGAGATCTTAAAAGATTTCAAAAAGTTTTTTGTGTCAGATAAGCAGACCTTAAAATATGCTTGCCAGAGGCCTGCAATATCTGGCCCGCTCTATTCTGTCTAGAACCCTTCCACTCAAATCTCCTACACAAGAAGAAAGATCAGGTAATGGGCTAACTAATGCCACCATCATGTGAGAAGGCAAACATTTTCACAGAAGACCATACAGTACGGACAGGGATATAAGATAATTTGCCCAGGATCACTGTATCATCTGCAGCAAAGCCAGAATACAAGCATGAACACTTTGGTTCCACAGTCTTGAATTTTGATACCTAATCACCTCTCCTGACGTACACTTCATGCTCATCATTGGAGGTGGCTGCCTGGGTTTTACACTCCCCATCTGAACAAACCAATTTCTAGACCTTTGTCATACTGATGCTAGGTTAGATAATTAAAAAAAAATACAGAGCCTTCCGTTGCACAAACACAGTAACCCTGCAACAGAGTTCAGTTTGTAGGCCCATTGCGCAATTCATTTTTTTTTAAAACCTTTATTTATTAACTCATTGTCACATATATTTCAATACATGATATTCGCTCATGTTCTCTTCAAGATGACTTCTCAAATTTCACAGTCAATACAAATTAAGAGGCCCTTAATCAGGCTGAGTGTCATCAGTGACAATGGGCCTCATTATAAGTTTGCCGGTCCGGACACAAAGGGTGCCGGTAAGCTCACTGGCACCCTTCTTTCCGGATCGGCAAACTCCGAGTCTGCCTGCCGTGGCCGCTGTGCCCAACAGGTCTGACCCTGCCAGGCGCAGCAGCGATGGTAGGCAGACCGGTCACGGAAGCACTGACACCGTTAGCAACGGTGCCTGTGCTTCTGTGTCCCCACTCCCATAGAGTCCTATGGGACTATGGCACCTATGGGACTCTATGGGATTGGGGACTTACATTTTACCGGCGCCTGACATCCCTGGCCGCCGGAGTTGTAATTTCCCTTGGCACCGGTATATTAGGCACCGGTAAAACATTACGGGTCCGGCGGCAACGCATCGGTAGCACCGGAAGGGATACCGCTGGACCCGTAATGAGGCCCAATGACTCAATCTTGCATAGTATAAACCAAACCAAAAGAAAGAGAACAACAATAATAATAATGATAATAATAATATCCTCTCCCCCATTTCCTCCATTCCCTAACTCAAGAAGTATGGCGTGATTACAGATCTCAGGAATCGAAAATACCTATTACAGGGCGCTATTCCTGCACGATACCCCCATTTCTGTCCATAACACATTTACATTTTTAAGCAAGGCCAGCTTATAGAAGTGTTGTTCCTTATCTTTAACATAATAGTGAAAAGGGAGCCAAACCTTCAGAAATGTTTGGTATGTCCCGGCTCTCAACTCACACACCTTTTCCATGGCCAGTACGCTCCAGATGTTAACCCACCACCAGGCCATGACAGGTCCCTCTACTGTTTTCCAGCCCTGGGCCAGGGTCATTCGGGCCGCCGTCAGTAGGTGCGTGATGAGGGTGGCAGTGGCCCCACTCACAGTGGGGAGTCAGATAATTGTACCCCTGTGATCTCCTTTATATGACCCAGGATCTCTTTCCAATACATTTTGGCCTTAGGGCATGACCACCACATCTGACCTAGGTCTCCCATTTCCCCACACAGACTCCAACATAGGGGGGGGGACATTTTGCATTTATCCTGTGTAAGCGTTGAGGGGTCAGATACCATCTATAGCAAATTTGATATGCTGATTCCTTAATGGCCGTGCATTTAGATACCTTGTGAGCCATTCTCCAGATTTTACACCATTCTTCCTCTGAAATAGGAACACCAAAATCCTTTTTCCATCTAGCCATATAGGAGAGCTTGTCTCCAGGTTGTGCCCTATACAATAATCTATATAGTCTCAAGATTCCTTTAGCTGCCAGCCCCTCTCGCAGTCCCAGTGGTGCCCTTGTGCCTGCTTCTCTTACCTCCCTCTGAGAGATCCAATGCCTGATTTGTATATACCTATACCGCTCTCCCTCTCCTATGCACAATATCTGCTTGCATTCCTCGAAATGTAGTGGGTTCCCACTATGAAAGAAATCCCCCAACTTCAAGAATGCCTGGCTTCCCCATCCCTCCCAATGAGCCGTATTCCATCCCAGGTTAAAGTCGACATTGTATCCTATTGGACTATAAGACCCTAAACCCAGGGTTGTTTTTTTCCATTTAATGCCTAGTCCCAGCCATGAAGTGACGCTTTTGTTGCCTTTAGTAACCGGCTACCCGCTGCCCGAGCTCCATTTCTCATGGAATGCAGTGCCCTCAGTGGGATGGATGTAACTTCCTGTTCAATTTTGCAAGATCCCTTTTGTATTTCGGGTTCTGACCAACTCAACATGGGTGCTATTTGGGCTGCTAGTATGTACCGTTTCACATCTGGGTCTCCCAATCCCCCCATCAATGTCGAGCGGAATAGGCCTGTCCTATGAATCTTTGGTTTTTTCTTATGCCATATGAAGGAGATAATTTCTGCCTGTAGGATTTTAATCATCCGAGCTGGTATCTCAATAGGGAGAGAGCTCACCACATACAGTAGTCGTGGTAATGTCGTAATTTTAACCACCGCTATCCAGGCGAACCATGAGAGTTCCTGTGTATCCCACCTATGGAGGTCCTCCAACAAGTGTTTCCACAGAGGAGGTATGTTTGCCCCGTAAAGACCCCTATATCCTCTTGTTAAGGTTATACCCAAATACTCTATGCCCTTGTCTTCCGAGATCAGTGGAGGTCTTTGCTCAAATCCAATATTTCATTTGTATTATCAGTTATGTTAAAGGCTTTAGACTTAGTGTAATTAATAGTGAACCCTGAGATTGCCGCAAATTCTCGTAGTCTTTCCATCACCCTCGGCAGCGTATGTTTCGTGTCCCTCAGGAATAGTAACTCATCATCAGCGCATAACGCTATTTTGTGTGTCCCATCTGCTCTCTCTACTCCCAGGATCCCCTGATCTTGTCTGATTATGGCCGCCAGTGGTTCCATGGCCATAGCAAATATTAATGGTGATAACAGGCATCTCTGGCGTGTACCTCTCAGGATCTTGACCTGTGCCATAAGTTGCCCATTAACCAGGAATCTCGTTGAGGGCAATTAAAAATTAGCAAGTACCATCCACATGAATGCCGGGCCACATCCAAACACTATCAGACCGCACCATAAAAAACCCAATCTAGACTATCAAAGACTCGCAGCGCATCCAGGGCCACTATAGAGAATTCCTGCCCTGTTCTAGTTCCCAAGTCTATTATTTCTATCGCCCTATACATATTATCTTGCGTGTGTCCCTCTATTATGAATCCTGCTTAATCCTTGTCAATTATCCCTGGTAGGACTCTCACTAATCTCCCTGCTAGAACCTTGGCATAGATTTTAGCGTCACTTTTTAGTAAGGAGATGGGACAATAGTTGGCACAATCAGTCAGGTCTTTTCCTGGTTTGGGGATCAATACTTTGGTGGATTTAACCATACTTTCCGTGATCACTCCCTCTTCTCTAATCCTGTTAAAAAGGTGTGTCAAAGAGGCTATTAGGTGGGATCTAAAGGTTTTATAATATCCATTCCCAAAGCCATCATGTCCGGGCGTTTTGTAACCCAGTAGGGATGTTATGGTGTTGTTTATTTCCTCCACCATGATGGGCCTTTATAAAATGTCCCTTTCTTCACTGGGTATCTGAGGCAATCCTACGTTTTCAGTATAGGTTGCTTGGAGATACGGATCCATCTCTTCTTTTTTCAGCAAGCCCACATGAAAGTACTCCATGACCCTTAATTTGTCAGCATCTGTAGTATGTAGCGTGCTCTGATTGTCTCGTAGCTGTGTGTTATAATTACGTGTTCTATGCTTCTGCAGTTTGGCTGTTAAAAGGCGGTTAGCCTTGCCCCCTTGAACATAATATGTTTGGTTAGTGGTCAGCAAGGTTTTAGCAGAGCGATCCACCACATGTGCCTCCACGGTGCCCTGACCTTTCGCAATGCCTGTAGAGTTTTGTGCGATTGCTTACTTTTGTGCTGTAATTGTGCTGTTTTAACCTCCCTCTCCAGTTCCTTCCGCTGTGCTTCCTTACCTCTCATATATGTCACATCCTGAGAGATACATTTCCTCGAACCACTGCTTTGCCCACATCCCAAACCATACGCCAATCCACTTCCCCAGTGTCATTCTCTTTAAAGTAGTCACTGATTACTGTCTACATATGGGCCTTAGGATCAGTTTGTTCAGTCTCCATTGCTTCCGGTTCTCAGTTTTACCCTTAAGCGGCTCAATTTGCTATATAACCGTAGCGTGATCCGTGAGATACTATTGTCGTCACCTGGGGATTAACTTTGACAAGACCAGGACCATGGGGGTCATTACGACCTGGGCACAAAGGGATACCGGGCACCGGTAATGACACCGGTGCGGTAATCCCTTTGCGCCCTATTCCGAGGTCCCTTTTCAGGTCCTCCCTTAATGTCTGGTTTTACCAGGCGTTATGGACGGGACCCGCAAAGGGATACAGGGGACAATAACGGTACCGCAATTTGCGGTACCGTTATTGCCGCCTTCCCATTGAGCCCTATGGGGGCTGAAATGGGAATGGGGAATGGCTCTGGTGAATGGGGAATCACCGGTCCCGCTGACCTCGGACTGGACCGGTAATTACTCCCTTCACCAGACCGGAGTCGGACCGAATTTGGAGGCAGCCATGGCGCAGAGGGTTTTGAACTTAATCCTCACAGCCACTGGAAGCCAGTGCAGGGATTTCAGTCCTGGAGAGATACGATCCCTGGGCTTGAGGCCAAGAACAAGTCTCGCAGTCCTGTTCTGGATGAGTTCTGGATGAGTTGCAGAGGCCGGAGAGTGGAAGCAGGCAGATTTAGAAAGGGGCTGTTGCATTAGTCCAGCCTAGAGAGAACCAGAGCTCTAGAGACAGTGCGCTTCTGGGGGAAGGAGAGCAATGGAAGAATACCTCTGAGGAGGTGCAGCTGGTAGTGCGACTTCTTAGAGCCGCATGGATCCACCGTCTACATCCGTCCCAGCTCAGCACTCCGGGCGGCTTTCCACTTCTTTCTGCGTTTTCGCTTCGGTTTTAAGGGTGTTAACCATTTTAGGATCGCTTTGATGGCCCTGCTGAGGGCTCGCCATCTGTGCAGCATATCTTTTAAACACTGCTGTATGTGCGCCTGCAATTTTGAGCACGCATCACAGGAACTTTCATCTCTCTTCTTTCTCGGGGATCGTGATTCCGATCCGACTCTCAGCACTGGAGGGTATTTCCAGAGTGTTTTGACCCCTGCGGGACACGCAGCTCACCGAGGAAGCATTGGACTCGGTCCTCGACTGGCCACGCCCCCCACACTGCGCAATTTGTAAAGACACTTTGAAAAAAAATGTCATGTTTCCTGCTGGCAAGAGTTTCTCGTCTTCAAACTTTGAATACAACAATTTAACATTAAACGCTGGACAGGGAAATCAGAAACGTTTGTATACTGTAGCTGCAAAGACACTGCCTGTCTTGGTCCTGTTAGGTGTGACCCTCCCATGTGTAGTGCCCCTTTAAGGGGATGTGTCCCTCCCAAGTGTATTGCCCCTTTAAGATGGGCCATGACTGTGTCATGGACCCAGCTAATAAAAGGAGCCCCTGCAGGCATGTGAAACAGAATGGCTGCAGACTCCACAAGAGGAACTCCTGAGTCTGTGTCTCATTACCATGTAGGCTGGAGACCCACACAGGGATGTACAGGCCTGCAGGCCCTGATGCTGTGGGACCCTCGTGCCAGGACGGTGGCAGAGATCTGCATTGTCAGGGGCCTGGCAGGCTGTGCCCCCACCCCCGATGGTGCTGATACCAAGTGGCCTGCTGGTCATCCAGGGCAGGCCCAAACCCCTCAAAGGCACTGGGCCTGTCGGGTGCTGAAGTGAATAGCACCCGGGGTGCCTGCCGGATGTCCATGGCAGCCAACCCCTAAAAATGGCGGGTTTTTAACCCCTTGTTACAGACTACGTCCCGTCAGAGGCTGTCACCATAGAGCCCTTGACCGCCACGACATCTACAGGAGCGGGTTCATACGTGAGGGACAACTTTCCTTGTGGGTGGCGATTCCTCACCAAAACCTCATCTCCCGGCGCGATGTGTGGGGGTCTCAGGCCCCTCCGGATGTTTTCCATCTGCGTCCTGATTCGTCTGTCCTCTTCGACCTGTTCATTGTCAATGACGGCAGGGTCCCTGTCCCCCACCTCCGGTATGACGTCTCTCGGGCATCTCTGGAAGAGAGCCTCCGCCGGGGCCACACCCGTTGAGGAGTGAGGTGTGATCCGATATCCCCGCAGGAAGACGTACAGGGCCCTCTGCAAGCACTCGCCCTTTCCATGGGCGATCCTGAACACTTTGTTGAGGGTGCGCATCATGCGCTCTGCCTCCCCGTTGGCCCGGGGCCACAGTGGGGTAACCCGCCGGTGTTGAATGCCATACTCCCTCATGAGCTCGGCAAAACTCTCGCCTTGGAATGGTGCCCCATTGTCGGAGCACAGCACAGAGGGCAGGCCATGGGTGGCGAAAATCTTCTCCAGCGCCACCACCACGTTCTCAAATGCGACGGACTCTATGAACTCGACCTCCGGGTATCGAGACCACTCGTCCACCATAACTAGGAAGTGAGTGCCTCTCGACGTGGACCCGGAGTCTGCGTGCACTACTTCCCATGGCCTGGTCCCTCTGGGCATCGCTTCAATGGATGGTTCCCGCTGGGCCGGTGCCGCAGCCTGGCACCATACGCACAACGCCACAAATGTTTCCACCTTCCGCTCGAGTTCCGGGAACCACACCTTCTGGCGGAGGCGAGCTTTGGTTTTGGGCGCCCCTTGGTGACCCTGGTGCGCCAAGGCGATGACCTGTGCAATTTTGGCATGGGGCACCACGATTCTCTCACCCCTCAGTAGCAGCCCCGACTCTGAGAATGTCAGTTCTTCTCTCACTCTCCATAACTGCTCGACGGCCACTCTGGCTTCACATGTCCTGCGTTCCACGGCCTCCAGTACCGTCTTCCAGGTACCCCTCTGCATGGCTTCCCTCAGGATGGCGAAACATTCGTCGCCTTTTGATGCAACCTCGAGCTCTTCCACCTGCATGGAGTTTGGGGTGGCCGTCTCCACAACCAGGCGGACATGTTCGTCGGCCTCTTCCGCTGATGCAGACTCCTGCGAGTCCCCTCTTGGGTGTCGAGAGAGGTAGTCTGCCGCGTTGTTAGCCCCTGGACGATATGTCAACGACACTCCATACTCGAGCAGGGCGAGCATCCAGCGCTCTATTCTCACTGGTGGACGGGATGATGAGCCCGCCATGATCGGCAACAACGGCTTGTGGTCCGTGACCACAGTCACCGGGCGCCCCAGAATGTAGAGGCGAAAATGTCTGCAACCCCACAGCACCGCCAGGGCTTCCCTCTCAATCTGGGAATACCTTTGCTCGGTGTCGGAGAGCGCCTTACTGGCGTATGCTATGGGTCGAATCTCCTGGTCATTCCCCACTTGTGTAAGCACTGCCCCCAGTCCATATGGGCTGGCGTCCACAACGATCTCTGTCTGCAGACTCGGATCGAAGAACGCCATGGTGTCGTCCGCCGTCAAGGCACCTCTGATGTCATCGAATGCCGTCTGCTCAAGGGGGCCCCACTGCCAGGTGGTGTCCTTCTTTGTGAGCGATCTCAACGGCTCTGAACGGGACGCCAGATTCCTGATGAAACGGCCACAGTAAGTAACCATACCCAAGAAGCTCCTCACCTCTGCAACATTCTCTGGCGGACGCGCCTCCTTTATGTCCCTCACTTTGCGGGGGTCCGGCGACACCCCATCCGCCTTGAACACGAACCCAAAGAATTCGATCGTTGTTTTCAGAAATTCACACTTGTCCTTGTGCAGGGTGAGTCCCAGCGAGCGCAGGCGTTCAAAGGTCTTGGCCAGGCGTGCCAGATGCTCCGTCTCCGACCTGGCATACACCAAGATGTCGTCGCTAATATTAAGGACTCCATCCAAATCCGCTAGTGCCCCTCTTATGATGTTTTGGAAAACCTCCGCCGCGGAAGACACCCCAAAACTCAACCTCTTGTATCGGTAAAGACCTCGATGAGTGGTAAATGTTGTGATGTAGCGGGACTCGGGGTGCAGGACCACCTGATGATAGCCTGCTCTCAGGTCCAGTTTGGAAAAGAACCTCGCCCCTTGCAGTTCTGCTATGATGTCATCGATGGTAGGGGTCAAGTGTCGCTCCCTCTTTATGGCCTTATTGGGGAGTCGCATGTCCACACAGGTCCTCACCGCATCCGGCTGTTTAGGCTTGCGCGCGATGACAATGGGAGACACCCACGGGGTGGGGCCCTCAACCTTTTCAATAATGTCCAGCCCCACCAGATTGTCCAGTTCTCGATCCACCAGATCCCTGAGATGAAAAGGAACTCGCCGGTGCTTCAGCGCCACTGGTTGGATTGACTCATCAATGTGGAGCCGGACCGGCTCACCCACCAACTGTCCAATGCCTTCAAACAGGGAGCTGTGTTTGGCCAGGAGTACCTGAATGTCGTCTAAGTACACTGAGTATGCAAATGTGACAATTCCCAGCGCCTCAGCCGCAGCACAGCAAAGCAAGGTGTTGTCGCTCACCGGGGTGACATAGAATCTGGCCCGGATGTGTGAGTCACCATATTGAACATCAGCCACGAATACGCCGTCCAGAGGGAGGGGCTGATTGCCGCCGAAAGCGAATATGCGTGCTCTCGGTGCGGTCAGCGTGGGCGGGGCCTGCATGGTATCATAGTGCTTTTTGGCCATCACATTCACGGACGCACCGGTGTCCACTAGCATTGGTACAGAGTCACCATTGACAAGCACGTTGCACCTGGGTTGTCTCTTGGAGCGGGATTTGAGCATGCTCACACTGGACACGAAGAAGACGTTTTCCTCGTCCTCTTCCTCCTCCTCCCCTTCCTGAGGCGCCCCTTCGTCACCCTGGTCCACCTGAGCGACGTTGGACGTCCTTTGGGGTCGGAAGAAACCAGCTCGAACAGGCCCCCTAGGCACTACCTTGGGAGCTGCAGATCTGCACATCCTGTCGAAGTTGTCCGCGCCTCCGCACCTACCGCACTTAACCCCAGTCGCAGGGCATTCAGCTGGGTGCGGGAGATCGTACCCACACTTTGGGCACGAGGAAGTGGTCCCAAGCGGGCGCGGGCTCTGAGTGTTCATGGGGCGCCTCGCTCCACGGCCTCTTCCGACCGCGCAGACCTCCTCCACCTTGCCTGGGCGGGCACCAGCTTCCATTCTGGTCGCCCGCAATTCCGACACCTCGTGGCACCTTCCCAGTTCTAGGATGCGAGGAAGGGTGATGCCAGGCTCGCGCAATATCTGGCGCCTCAGTTTCCCAGAGACACACCCCTGAATGAGTTGGTTGCGAATCATGACTTCAGGGTCGTTCCACGCACATGGCGCCGCCAGTCTCCGCAACCGCCCATAGAATACATCCAGAGTCTTGTCATCCTTCTGTCGAGCCGTTCCCATGAGAAAACGTTCATAATCTGCGTTGGCCATTGGCAGAAAATGATTATGGAGTGCATCCTTTGCCGCCGCAAATGACCCATCCGCCGGCTGCAGGGACAGAAATATCTCATGCACTGCTGGGCCAGCAGAGTACAGGAGAGTGGCCAGCTTGCTGTCGTCGCTTGTCTCCATTGTGGCCCTGAAGTACATCTCAAGCCTATCCATCCACATCTTCCACCTCTGTCCCAGGGTTGATGGAGCACCCGAGGTATCAAAATCAGGCATTGGCTGAAGGGACCCAGGTGGTTTCAGCGGGGGAGCAGGCGGAGGCGCAGCAGCAGCAGCAGCTTGACTCATGGGGGATAGCACACAGGTACCCCAGAAGATATAATTGATGGGGCCGCCACTCACCACAAGCAGTCAGCCTCCAGAGATGGATTGAATTCTGCCTCTCACCAGGCGCACTCCTCGCAGATGTAACACTCAAGCCGGCAGGCAGACAAGGAAGTGTCCAAAAATTGAGCAGGGGGAAAGACCCCTAGTGCATTCAGCAGGCTTCCCATAGAGTTTCACCCATCTACTCGGTGAAAAACAGTGAAAATGTCAATGAATCATTCTGAAATTGACACGTGCTGTTTCCAGCGACTGTCCGCCGCTGAAATATCCAAAAATTATGTCCGGATGGCTCACCGACGCTTCGCTATGAAGCTGTGAGTCTCCGAGGCCTATTCATCAAGATGGCCGCCGGCCACGTGTGTCTCTTCCTTCTCCGCGGTCAGAATTCGCTGGAGCGTTCACGTAGGATCATCTACACTCCCAGCAAATGTCTCCGCCTGTTCCAGGAAGTGATCCCGGCACTCGTCGCCACTGTTGGCGGTCTCCGGATGCCGCCGTCCGTGAGCCCCCCGCCCCCCGTGACACAGAGACACGGAGACAGCGGTGTTACCAGTGTGGGCTCCCCGGTGACTGTGTCGTCACGGGGAACGCCCCGTTTATTTAACTGCGCACGCGACGGAGTGAACGTCACCCCGTCGCGTGCGTACCCTTAAAGGGCCAACGCCACAGTGGCCCCACCCCCCCTGAGAAGAAACCGAGCGACCATTTCCCCAAGAAAAGGGGAGACCCGATGAGCGGCATCCACTGCGTAAAGGAAGGCAGCCGGCATGCAAATCCTTGTGGCAACGCAGCGGCCACAAAGAAGGAGCCAGCCCAACCCCTGCAGCACCCGCCGCCGGGAATGGAAAACATCTCAGGGCTCGCTTGCAGCCCGGACCAACTGCAGGGGCGGAAAGAAGACCCGCTGACCCCCTCCCCGAGGGAAGGCAGTGCTGGCGGTGCTGCCGCAAATTAATAAAGTATTCTCCCACCCGGGGAGAGAGGATGCTGCATGTCTGTGGGCGAGCTGGAGGAGGTGATTGCCTGGCCCACCTAGGAGGCAGAGGAACCATATGCTTGCAGTCTCTCTGGGCCGGATGCCGGAGCCCTGCACACGGTGTGATCACTGGGCTCCGTGTCGGAGCAACGAAAAAAAATGATAAACCGCTCCATATCGGCGCTACCAGAAAAGGAAAGAGAGATCTGCGAGCGGCTCACCCGCAGAGATATCATCCTGCCCCGCGCTGAGAAAAGTAAATGCTGGCCTCTGTCGTGAGCCACCCACCGGCAGGAAAAGAAAATATCTCCGGGCTTGCCCGCAGCCAGGCCCATCTGGGAGATTTGGGGAGCAGTAAGAAGACCCGCTGACCCCCACCTTCCCCGAGGTACAGCAGTGCGGGCCGCCAGTCTACAAAGAAGTCTCCCGCCTGGGAAAAGAAGTTGCTGCCTGCCTGGAGGCGAGCTCGAGTCGGGGGTGCCCCGCCTGCCCAGTAGACAAAAGCACCACACGGCCGCTTTGTCTCTGGGCCGAATGCCCAGGCCCTGTAGACGGTGCAGTCATGGTACTCTCAGTCGGATCAAAGGCTCCCATTGGAGAACGCACCTGTAACATCCTGGGTGCCGGAGGGGACTGCTCATGTGCTCCGGTAGGAACCAAAGAAACAAAAGCACATCACAAGTAATATTGGATGGCTAGATGCGTTTATGGAAGCGCGCGTCCTCCGTGAGTGCTGATGCTCAGCTGTTGCGCCCTGCCTGCCTCCCAGTGATCGCACCGGGCAGTATTAAGCCACGCATGGCGGTGGTGTCTGGGCAAAAGTGTGCATGCTCCATGCCGGAGCGAATACAAGTTAAACAGGGACAGTCCCCAATAAAAAGCCCGGGCCACATGACAGTGATCAGTGGAAGGAATCCAGGGGCAAAGAGAACAAAGGAGGCATCCCCGGCTGCAGATGCGGCCACACTCACACGAGAGGTGGCACCTGTGGAGTGCTACGCTGCACCCTATACCCCCATGGAGGATCCCGGGCTGCTGTGGGGGAAAGCCACTGTGCTCCCGTGGGAGCTCTGAAAAGAAGAAAAGGAACGCTCCCTGTCGGAGCTCCCAGAAGCTAGAAGGGCCCCAGTGAAGATCCCGGGCCTGGTGGTGGTAGCGCAAATGGAGGACTCCAGTGGGCACCGAGCCATAAGACTGAGAAAAGAGACAGTCTCAATGGAAGAGTAGAAAGAAAAGAGGAATGCTCGCTCCGCAGGAACCCCAGATGAAGGCACACCATGTGACCCTGAGCCGTCTTGCGATGGGAAGGAGGGAAGTGCTCCGTGGTCCCAGCGAGGTCCCAGGATGCCCGGTGGTCAGAGAGTTAGCAACTCGGTGCCAGAGGCGCCCCAGCAGCTGATCCTGAGGCGCAACCGGTATTGAATGCACAAGACACCAAACAGAGCTACTGCACCCGTGGCGCACCATCACCAACAATGACCACAATGCCTCTGAAAGGGGAAGTCCACGCGGGGGGCACTGGAGTGTCCTATAATCTGTGCACTCTACACCGCACTAATGGCGCCATGCATGAGGCGCTGCATGGGATAAGAGACATTCTGCACTGGCAGGCACTCTGAGAGACCGAGTATCATTGTGCACCTGTGATACCAGCAGTATCCAGCAAGGGAGGCGGCCTGATCAGAGTAGGACGAGGTAAAGGCCCTCCAACACCGGGGATGAGGCGCAATGCGCTATCAGGTGATTCGAGAAGGTGGCTCCCACCACGTATCGGTGATGGCAATCCAGCCCAGCGTTGGCAGCCAGACAAGAGCTGGTACACTGTGACAGCAATCGGAAGGGAAGGCCAACCAGAATAGAACAACGCAGCGGCCACAAAGAAGGAGCCAGCCCAACCCCTGCAGCACCCGCCGCCGGGAATGGAAAACATCTCAGGGCTCGCTTGCAGCCCGGACCAACTGCAGGGGCGGAAAGAAGACCCGCTGACCCCCTCCCCGAGGGAAGGCAGTGCTGGCGGTGCTGCCGCAAATTAATAAAGAATTCTCCCACCCGGGGAGAGAGGATTACTTCCCGGCACCGCGCCATAGGAACACGAGCCACCCTGCCTGCCATGTTAGTGGCCCTGACTGCCTGTCCCTGAGGACACCCTTGCTGCCTGTCACTAATGACACCCTGCACGCTATGCCATCGAAGGACCAGTCTAAACAGGGCTTGGGGGAGATAGCTGCCAGACCCCCTGAGTTCAGCCGACAACTTGTGTCCGCTCAATTAACCAGGCAGCCCTGGGCCCCAACACCAAGAACCAGTGCATCTGGCAAGAAATGGGTTGCAGCTAATCATGAGTGCCCGTGTGCCCTCCCGCGCTCCTGGAGGAAAGAGACGCGCAATATTGGGAGAACATCGCCGACGAAGGGGGTGAGTGATGCCCTGTCTCCCTGTGCACTGTCAACAACACAGTGCCCTATCAACAGCACATGGAGTAGCCTGGGTGCCCTGCGGCCTGCGTCTCGCTGTTCTGCTCTGAACATCAGGGGACTATGCCGAGGTGGTTCCTGGTACCCGCCAGGTGTGGCCTTGCCGGCTGTGAACTGTACCATCAATGGACCTGGACTCAGGAGGTGACTCCTGAACCGACGCTGATGGAAGGCGAACTGGTCTGTTGTCTTGCAATTGCTTAAAGAGGACTCAGTAATCTTGTGTGTTTTGATGCTGCAAACCTGCATAGTAACTACATGCTTTAAGTGGTCTCAGTAAAGAACAATAATGTGAAGCTGTGATCCCGCAGTTGCGAGGTGTGCATGTAGTGCCAGCCGCCAACCATGGCGTTGTTTTCGGTAGTTGCCGTTCCGAACCTCAGGTTAATAAAGGGTTTCATAAACTGCGGTAGAACTGATACTATTCCACCGGCAGCTCACTGGCCAAGCCTGTCACCCGCAGAGTATGTTTCGAAATCGGTTAGTATAGGTTATGTCTGTAACTATTTGAGTTAGCTATGTATGTGCCAGTGTCAAATCCAATTATTTGGCTACCCTGCAAGTTCTAAAGTGATAAGTATTTTGTTGTTCTGCAATGGGTGGGATGCATGTATGTATTAGTAATGGTTGTTCTTTTTGAAAAAGGAGGAGTGTTAAGTGTGACCCTCCCATGTGTATTGCCCCTTTAAGGGGATGTGTCCCTCCCACGTGTATTGCCCCTTTAAGATGAGTAAAGACTGTGTCATGGCCCAAGCTAATAAAAGGAGCTCCTGCAGGCCCGTGCAACAGAACGGCTGCAGACTCCAGAAGAGGAGCTACTGAGTCTGTGTCTCATTGCATGTAGGCTGCAGGCCTACACGGGGAGGTGCAGGCCTGCAGGCCCTGATGCCGTGGGACCCTCGTGTCAGGACGGTGGCAGAGGTCTGCATGGTCAGGGGCCTGCAGACTGTGCCCCCACCCCCGATGGTGCTGATGCCCGTTAGGCAGAAACCTGTGCAGTTCCCTTAGGGAACACTGCAAAAGAATTAAGACTACAGGTGTTGGCAGTAAACCCACTTGGTAGCAGTCTGTACCACCCAGATTTACCTGGTAGCTAGGGCTGAGCAGTCAGACTTCCCTCAAGAAGAGTTAGGCAGTATGCAAAGTATACTCAATAGGCACTCGGATACAATAATACAAGCAAACACTGACCAGAGCTTTGGTATCAAAGTATATAATTATTTATTAAAAAGCACACAGTTGAAACACTCCAGCACTCTTATTGTAAAATATTCTAAACACAGTTACTATTATGATATATACACCCTTTTTTCCCTATTAGATAAATCACAGTAAAGCACCACTTATTTTCAGACAGAGGTGAGCGCTTAACTAGATTGCACTCTAATAAGTTTGTAAGAAAGGGAGGGAAAAAGACAGAATATGAAGAGGTACACCACTCTATGATCCAGGAACACTGTTAGCAAGGCAGAGAGCAAAAAGTCATTGGTGAGCCAAAGTCCAAAGGCTGGGCCCACTCTTAGAGGGAGCAGAGCACAAATGCGCCCAAGATCACACAGTTACACTAGGCTTAGAAAGTCCTGCAGAGGGTTCAAGAAGAGTTTAGAGAGGCTTAGAAAAGTTTAGCCAAGGTGTCCCAGGCTAACCCAGGTTCGAAAGCCGGGGGCTAAATCTACCCCGTACAGTCGGTAGCAAGGGAAGCCAGGCGGGACACGGTACCTTAAGTGGGAAGGATCCTCCAGCAGTGGCAGTTGTTCCTGGTAGTGGGTGCAAGTTGCATCGTCGTCCAGAGGAAGAGAAGATCTCGACTTGGAGGAAAGATGAAGGTCGTTGCACTACCAGGGAAGAAACCAGCCGCGGAGTTTTCCGGTTAAAGGTGGTACATTGGTTTCGCGGTCGTGGTAAAACGTGGTATCCTGGTTGCCGGGGTGCTTGGCACGGGCAAGGCGGCCACGAGGTACGTCGGGAAAGCGAAAAGACGGTGAAACTGGTTATCCCCACCAGTCAAAGGAAGAAGACTCTCCGGCGGGAGATCTCCTCTGTCGTTGGGAAAAGTGGTGAGGCGATCCAGCAGGGCTCCACCGGTAGTGGTGTCGTGGCAGGTCCGCTCAGCTTCTCCCTCCTCTGATTCTTAGGTCCTGTGGCGACTTCTGAAGTTCCAGTCCCCAAAGCCCTGCTTTTATGCAGCAAACCCCCATTCACTCAGCCTAGCTGTCACTCAAACATGCTAAGTGGTGAGCCGGCCGGCTCACCACTTGGGCCAATCAGGATGGAGTGCGACTTGAGTTGCCTCAGCAATTCAGTCCAGGGTGCCTAAATTCCCCTCCACCCCTCCTAAGTACCCCAGATAGAGTGGCACCACTTTGGAGGGCTTCTGTGGAGAAGCCCGCCAAAAAGTGGAACAAAGGGCTCGACTTGGGTTGGAGTCACAGAAGAGAACACAAACGCCATTTTAGAATCAAGTTTTGGCAAAAAATACCAACCGGAGAATTAATATTAATTAACCCGGCGGGTATGTTCGAGGCTACCGTAAATAATTAAATAAAGATAGTAGCCTAAAACAATGGGAAATCCCATAGGAAAATATTTGCGGTTGAATATAAAAAGTAGTATCCATTGCCCCAGCCAGTACGTCCACAATATGATGGTTTGTACTGGTTCTGTTCAGAATTTAAGACTAGTAAAGTCAATGGTGACTTTACATGCCCTGGGAGACAGTAGTCAGTCCCAGGGTATGGAGTCTATACTGGGGGGTCACTAAGACACCCCTGTGTCACTGCACTGAGGGTGCTGTGTAACACACATCACAAAAACACATGAAAGCCTATGGAGTAAAAGACCCCATAGCCCATAAAACACTTCTAGATTGAAAGAAACACACTCAAATCATGTCCAAGAGTGAGGGTAAAAGAGTCTCACTCTTGGCAGGAGAAAAAAATAAACCCCAAAAATCCAGCAAAGCTGCTGGGGGACTTACTAGGTTAGGAAATTCAGCCTAAACAGAGAATTCTCCCTAACAGCCCCATAGCACCAAGGGGCCCACTGGATGTCCAGGGCAGGCCCCAACCCCCCACAGGCACTGGGCCTGTGGGGTGCTGAAGTGAATAGCACCCGGGGTGCCTGCCGGATGTCCATGGCAGGCAACCCCTAACAGTTCCCTTCTCAGAGATAAGTGGATACTAACTATCAGGGAAGCAGACAATGTGCATTTCATTGGCTGTACAGGAAGGAGCCCATGGCAACTGTTTACCTGTGATTCTCCGACAGCACACCTCTCCTTGCCATGTGCTGTTCAGGGAAGGATACCTTCGCCTCATTTCCCACCTCTCTGGTTCGTGAGCACCTGAACACTTAAAGAAAAATAAAAAAGTGGCAGTGGTACAGTGATTTTGTGATGACAGACAGAAATAAATGATTGCTAAAGGCTAATTCAAGCTACTCATTGCAGGAGTGCTCTTCTTGCGAAGGCCTGGGAGTCAAGGCTCCAATTAGATTAGTTTGTCAACGGAAATTACTCGCACACAATTGAAGAGCAGATAATTGAGGGAAATAATACACTGTTTGAGGCTGCGTCCTGCCTGTGCAGTAGCTTTGGGCATTGCTTTGTCAAAACAATGTAAAAGGAATGTATGTGTCAGAAGATCATTAAGCTGTGGGCGGGACTCTACATCGGAAGCCGACTGACATGCACGTGGCCACGACCCGGTCAGGCAGGTAGAGACGCATGCGGCACCAAGAGGAGGGGGCGGGGCAAAACAGCCATGCAGGATGGAATGGAAAAGGGAAACCGAATAGTCTTGACGAATCAGCAGGGGTAGACCTCGGTCTGTGTGGGGGGTTGGAGGGGGGGAATAAAAAGGGAGAGGTGAGAACAAGATGGAAAGAGAGGGCAAAAAACGGACCCGTTGATCCTGTTGTTTCTTGTTCCCCTAGGAAGGAGAAGGCAGCGACTAGTAAGTCCTTAGGAGATTTGAAGAGAGTGGAGGTCAGAGAACAGCTTGAATTCCAGCGGGAATCCGTGCGGTGAAGCAGAAATGACTCGGGGAAAATGAGGAAAGAAGCCTGCAACCTTGTGCAAGAGGAAAACTGACCTGAAAAAAAGATAATAAAGATCACTCGTCTTGCATCCACCAACATCTGATCTCAGTCTGCCCCACCCCACTTCAGTACAGGCAGAACACATTTAAGATTTGCTGACATGTCACTCAAATAGTCAAATACAACAAAAGAGGACATAGAATGTCAAACGGGCTGGTGGAGTAGGTGTGTTGCAGCCGGGATTCCTGCTACAGGAAGAAATGGGCACCATTAGAAACGCTGGATTTGCACTAAAGCATGACTTCTCACAATGTAAAATATTCTATAACTGGCCCAGCCTTTCCTCGGTTGTTAAAACCTGAGGCTTGGACGCATTAATATATTTTTATTTGTAAACCTCATGCTATTTTTGTGAAACAAGCTGGTTTTATTAAAAGCGGGATGCAGCCGTCACGGTGCGCTATTTAAAAATGTGATATTGTTTTAATGGTACCACAATTCCACTGGGCCCTGGCTGCGCCAAGCCATACACCAACCATCCCCCAACAGAGGCGTCGCCCTACTCTTACATTCAACCGGCACCACTCAGCTTTGCCACCATTTTTGTTCCCCAACTCCCTTCCACTTACCCTGCTCGTTGTGGCGTTGCCCCTTTAAGGGTACGCACGCGACGGAGTGACGTCAACTCCGTCGCGTGCCTGTTTAAATAAACGGGGCGGCTCCTGGTGACGTCAGTTCACCGGGGAGCCCACACCGACCACATCTCCGTCTCTGTGTCTGATTACCACAGGGGGTGGGGGGCTCACGGAGGCGGCCCATCGGAGACCGCCAACAGTGGCGACGAGACCGGGATCGCTTCCTGGGACACGCGGGGGAGTTTCGACGCAGCGCAGATGATCGCGTGTGAGCGCGCGACGAACTCCGACCGCAGAGAAGGGAGCGACGCACGCGGCTGGCGGCCATTTTGATGAACAGGCCTCGGAGACTCACGGCTTCATAACGAAGCGTCGGTGAGCCATCCGGGCTTAATTTTTGGAAACTTCAGCGGCGGATGGTCGCTGAACACAGCACATGTCAATTTTATGAGGAAACTTTGACAATTTCCACCATTATCGTCGAGCAGAGGCAGGGGAACTCCATGGGGAGCCCGCTGTTGCACTAGGAGTCTGTCCTTTCCTCTACTCAATTTTTGGATACATCATTGTCTGCATGCTGGCTGGAGTGACACCTTCACGGCTAGTGGTGAGTTGCGGCCCCTTTCTTGCCAATCTTGTGGGGTGCCTGTGCGCTCTCCACCATGAACCAGGATGCTGCTGCTGCTCCTGCTGCTGTGGGTCCAGTACCGCCTGTGCTTCCGCCTGCCCCTCCGCCGAAACCACCGGGGTCCCTACAGCCAATGCCTGAGTTTGATATCTCGGGTGCTCCATCGGGCCTGGGACAGAGGTGGAAGATGTGGATGGATAGGCTGGAGATGTATTTCAGGGCCACCATGGAAACAACGGACGACGGCAAGCTGGCCACCCTCCTGTACTCGGCGGGTCCGGCGGTGCATGAGGTATTTATGTCCCTGCAGCCGGTGGACGGATCGTTTGCTGCGGCAAAGGAGGCACTCCATAACCATTTTCTGCCAATGGCCAATGCGGACTATGAACGTTTTCTTATGGGAACGGCTCGCCAAAAAGATGATGAGACTCTGGATGTATTCGTTGGGCGGCTGCGGCGTCTGGCAGCACCGTGTGCTTGGAATGACCCCGAGGTCATGATTAGGAACCAACTCATTCAGGGGTGCAGCTCTGGGAAACTGAGACGCCAGATCCTGCGGGAGCCGGGCATCACCCTCCCTCGCATCCTAGAACTGGGGAGATGCCACGAGGTCGCTGAACTGCGTGCGACCAGGATGGAAGCGGGTGTTCGCCCAGCCAAGGTGGAGGAGATCTGTGCGGTCGGAAGAGGCCGCGGGTTAAGGCGCCCTATGAACAATCAGAGCCAGCGCGCGCAGGGGTCGAATATCTCCTGCCCGAAGTGTGGCTATGATCTCCCGCACCCCGCGGAGTGCCCGGCAACGGGAGTCAAGTGTGGCAGATGCGGAGGCCCTGACCACTTCGCCAGAATGTGTAAGTCTGCCGCCCCCAAAATTGTGCCGAGGGGACCAGTTCGAGCCGGCTTCTTCCGGCCCCAGAGGGCCTCCAACGTTGCCCAGGTGGACCAGGGTGACGAAGGAGCCCCTCAGGAGGAGGAGGAGGAGGACGAGGATGAGGAGAATGTGTTCTTCGTGTCCAGTGTGAGCGTGCTCAAGTCCCGCTCCAAAAGACAACCCAGGTGTAACGTGCTGGTTAATGGAAACTCTGTGCCGATGCTAGTGGACACTGGCGCTTCTGTAAATGTAATGGCCCGCCAGCATTACAAGACCATGCTGGCCCCGCCCGTGCTGGCTGCGCCGAGGGCACGCATATTCACCTTCGGCGGGGACCGGCCTTTGCCTCTAGACGGTGTGTTCGTGGCCGATGTGCAGTATGGGGACTCACACATACGGGCTCGATTCTACGTTACACCGGTGAGCGACAACACCCTGCTCTGCTGTGCCGCGGCGGAGGCACTGGGCATCGTCACGTTCGCATACGCAGTATACTTAGAGGACATCCAGGTCCTCCTGGCCAAACATGGATCCCTGTTTGAGGGCATTGGACAGCTGGTGGGTGAGCCAGTCCGGCTCCATATCGATGAATCCATACAACCAGTGGCGCTGAAGCACCGACGGGTCCCTTTCCATCTCAGGGATCTGGTGGATCGTGAACTTGACAACCTCGTGGGGTTGGACATAATTGAAAAGGTTGAAGGACCCACCCCCTGGGTGTCACCCATTGTCATCGCCCGCAAGCCCAAGCAACCCGATGCTGTGAGAATTTGTGTGGACATGCGGCTGCCGAATAAGGCCATAAAGAGGGAGCGACACCTCACCCCCACCATCGATGACATTATTGCGGAGCTGCAGGGTGCAAGGTTTTTCTCCAAGCTCGATCTGAGATCGGGCTATCATCAGGTGGTCTTGCACCCCGAGTCCAGGTACATTACTACCTTTACCACACATCGGGGTCTTTATCGATATAAAAGACTAAGCTTTGGGGTGTCCTCGGCAGCGGAGGTCTTTCAAAATATAATAAAGGTGCACTGGCGGATCTGGAGGGCGTCCTTAATATCAGCGACGATATCCTGGTGTACGCCAAATCGGAAACCGAGCATCTGTCACGCCTGTCCAAGACTTTTGAACGGCTACGTCTGCTGGGCCTCACGTTACACAAGGACAAATGCGAATTTCTGAAGACGGAGATCGAATTCTTTGGGTTCGTATTCAAGGCGGATGGGGTGTCACCAGATCCCCGCAAAGTGAGAGACATTAAGGAGGCGCGCCCGCCCGAAAATGTCGCGGAGGTGAGGAGTTTTCTGGGGATGGTCACTTACTGCGGCCGTTTCATCAGAAATCTCGCATCCCGCTCTGAGCCCCTGAGGTCGCTCACCAAGAAGGACACCACCTGGCAGTGGGGCCCTCTGGAACAGGCGGCATTTGACGATATTCGAGGGGCGTTGGCGGCGCATGATACCATGGCATTCTTTGACCCGAGCCTGCAGACGGAGATCGTGGTGGACGCCAGCCCATATGGGCTAGGGGCAGTGCTCACGCAAGTGGGAAAAGATCAGGAGGTCCGGCCAATAGCATATGCCAGCAAGGCCCTGTCTGACACTGAGCAACGTTACTCTCAAATCGAAAGGGAGGCCCTGGCGGTACTGTGGGGCTGTCGGCACTTCCGCCTCTACATTCTGGGGCGTCCTGTGACCGTGGTCACTGACCACAAGCCGCTGTTGCCGATCATGGCGGGCTCGTCATCTCGCCCGCCAGTGAGGATTGAGCGTTGGATGCTCGCCCTGCTGGAGTATGGGGTGTCATTGACCTATCGTCCCGGTGCCAACAATGCGGCGGACTACCTATCGCGACACCCCAGGAACGACTCGCAGGTGTCGGCATCGGCGGAGGAAGCCGACGAACACGTCTGCCAGGTCATAGAGAATGCAACACCGAACTCCATGCAGGTGGAGGAACTTGAGGCGGCTTCGAAAGGCGACGAGTGTTTCTCCATCCTGAAGGAGGCCATGCAGAAGGGTGCCTGGAAGACAGTGCTGGAGGCGGTGGAGCGAAGAACCTGTGAGGCCAGGGTCACTCTCGAGCAGTTGTGGAGAGTGAGAGAGGAACTAACATTCTCCGAGTCGGGGCTACTGCTAAGAGGGGAAAGGATCGTAGTGCCCCAGGCCAAAGTGGCACAGGTCATCGCGCTGGCGCACCAAGGGCATCAAGGGGCCCCCAAAACCAAAGCTCGCCTCCGTCAGAAGGTGTGGTTTCCTGAGTTGGAGCGGAAGGTGGAGGCGTTCGTGGCCTCTTGTGTGTGGTGTCAGGCGGCGGCCCCGGCCCAGAAAGAACCATCCATTGAAGCAATGCCCCGCGGGACTCGACCATGGGAAGTGGTGCACGCCGACTCCGGGTCCACATCCAGAGGCACGCATTTTCTAGTGGTGGTAGACGAGTGGTCGAGGTACCCGGAAGTTGAGTTTATAGACTCAGTGGCGTTTGAGAACGTGGTGGTGGCGCTAGAGAAGATATTTGCCACTCATGGCCTCCCCTCGGTGCTGTGCTCGGACAACGGAGCCCCATTCCAGGGGGAGAGTTTCGCAGAACTCATGAAAGAGTATGGAATTCAACACCGGCGGGTCACCCCACTGTGGCCCCGCGCCAACGGGGAGGCCGAGCGAATGATGCGCACCCTCAACAAGGTGTTCCGCATTGCCCATGGAAGAGGGGAGTGTTTGCAGAGGGCTCTGTACGTATTCCTGCGAGGGTACCGCACCACCCCTCATTCGTCTACGGGGGTGGCTCCGGCAGAAGCACTATTCCAGCGGTGCCCGAGAGATGTCATACCGGAGGTGGGGGACAGAGACCCCGCCGTCATCGACAATGAGCAGGTGGAAGAGGACAGACAGGTCAGGACACAGATGGAGAACATCCGGAGGGGGCTCAGACCCCCACACATCACGCTGGGGGATGAGGTGCTGGTAAGAAATCGCCACCCTCATGGAAAACTGTCTCTCACGTATGAACCCGCCCCCCTGGACGTGGTGGCCGTAAAAGGGTCAATGGTGACTGCATCGGATGGAACTTCATCGGTAACCAGGAATGCGTCGTTCTTCAGGAAGATTGGTGACCCCAGAGTGGACAACCCGGACAACCGAGAAGGGGAAGGCGCTCTGGATGAAGGTGGGGGAGAACACGCCGTAGTGGAATCACCCGCTCGAGGCGGACCTGGTCCAGGAACACCAGCCAGGGACGGTGGCAGGAGGTACCCCCTGAGATCAGGGCGTGGGAAACCTGCCCGTCTCAGTGACTATGTTACGGACTGAGCTGGGAGGCTGACCGGGGACTAATGGTCAGGCCTTGACAGGTACACACGGGGGGATCCGGGGTGGCTGTCAATAAATGGGGGTTTTTGTTGAAACTTATAGAGTGTTATGTGTCATAGATGTGTGCTAGTTAAGTACTCCTATTTCCAATTTGTTGTTATGGAAAAGGAGGAGTGTGGCGTTGCCCCTTTAAGGGTACGCACGCGACGGAGTGACGTCAACTCCGTCGCGTGCCTGTTTAAATAAACGGGGCGGCTCCTGGTGACGTCAGTTCACCGGGGAGCCCACACCGACCACATCTCCGTCTCTGTGTCTGATTACCACAGGGGGTGGGGGGCTCACGGAGGCGGCCCATCGGAGACCGCCAACACTCGTCGTTATTCTTTTTTTTCTGTGCTCCACTCTGGGATCTCTCCTTTTCTGCTCTTCCTACTCCTGTCTGCCTGGCCCTTTTAGCGTTCTCCCTTTTCTCCTCCTCCTCACTTTAACCTGCCTCGCAAAGTGCTGCTTCCTCTCTTCTGTGTGGCCTGCTTACCCTTACAGGTGCCTGTGCGCTGGCATTATGTGTACTAGGCTGCGCGCAAATGTTTTCTACGGAAAGGAACATTGTTAGTGTACTGTACACTAGAAGGATGGATGGGATTATGTCTGTGAGATGGAATCTGTTCTCCACAGAAGGGGCGTTGCTAGGTTTGTAAAAGAACCGGGGCTAGATCCCATGGCACATAAATTAACTAATTTAAATCATATGAACGCACGCGTTGCGCTTTTGAGCGTTAATATTGCATAGTGCACTACTCATCCTCCCCAGTGGGAAGCCAGAAGCAGCAGTAGTTCACCGCGAGGTTTGCCGTGCAACACAGCCACTTCACAGAGGCCGGTGAGTTTCTCAGAGCCGAAACCCCAGTCTGCTATGCACGCCAACACTGAAAATTAACGCTGCAGTACGGTTAAAGCGATTCCCTTTATTTGAACTGACACGTGAGCTGAAACTAAGTAACAGACCGCTGCACAAGCGTTTACTTCCCATGGCAATTAAAGTGCAAGTTGCGTGTGAGGATTTTCAGAATTGGAAGACCGAGTCTTTGTATCTCTGATCAATGAAAGTAACATTCAGCAAATTAAAGGGAGCAAAAAACACTCATTATAAAAGAAGTTAATTGAATACTGAACTGAATGAAATGCCATGTACTCTAACACTTCCATTCAAATAAGACTCACGAGACATGGTGAAGTCACACAGAAAGTAAATACTCCTTCCATGCTCTTTAATTTATACCTTTCGGATCTACAAAACTCACAGACCTCAATTGCAGCCTTCCCATGAAGAATTCAAAGCAAACACATTTCATGGATTCTATATTCCGACGACCTAATCGTCATTGATCAGACGCAGATCGGCCTTCAACGTAGACTAACCAAATTCATGGAATTTACCTTGGCAAAGAATCTTAGGATAAATACAAAGAAAACCTACATCTTCGAAATAGCAACATTACAAGGAAATTCTTATAACGGAAAACTAAAATTCTTCAAATGGAATCTAGGCGGACATCCGCTCACACAAGTCAGATCCATTATGTAATTGGAATCCTCTTCAACTGTAGTATTTGTGAAAGAGACTGGTATGAAATACTTCGAACCAGAAACAAAAGACTGGTCTCACAAGGAAAAGCCATACTCAAACGGTATGGGAAATACACAATGATGCCAGTAATAACATTTTATAAACAAAAGGTTGTGCCAATCCTAAGATATGGAAGAGAAACTGTGCTAAATTTAACCTGGAAAACATGGGCTCTCCTAGAAGGTCTTTTTTTGGACAGAAGTACTAAGACTGCTCAACGGGCTCCCGACTAGCGCCATTAGATATGAAATAGGACTCCAATCAATGGAAACTAAAGTCCTTTGGAAAACCATGGTCCTTTTCAGAAAAAGTATCATGACAGATCACCTACCTCCACTCGAGATCATTAGAAACACAACTAATGGAAAAAAGAATGGATACTCGATACATGGAACAAAAGTTGTATGAGCTGGCTCGATGTGATTTGTGTTACAACAGTAATCCCAATATCGAATCCAGAGATGACCAAAAAGAAATCAAAAGAATATGACTGGATTCTCATCCAAGACGATAGAGCAGCATACATCTTGATCATAAAACAGGTAAATGAAAGAAGACCAATCGACACTGCTCCAGAATATCTCGTTAGATTCCCTTCAAGGAACTATCAAGATATGTTCGTAAGATTTCCTTTAAACACCCTGCCAACTGGAGAAGTCTTGCATGTGCGGAAATTACACCCAGACGGTAAACCTTCCTGCAGATAGTGTCAAAGGAGACACGTAATGTATGAAAAGGGAGAGGGATTGTGATTAAGATAACATCTATACATACCTGCCATTCTTCAGCGCACATTCCATCATGCTGTTAATTTCTCAGTAAAATGGTAATCATACAATTTAGATACAATTAAGATCTCACCTTGGCAGACAGCTGAATACCAAATGGAAGAGCCAATGCTGTAGGTGAAGGCTCCCCCGACCGACCTGTCCCTCCCTGTCCGGAAGATAAAAACCAGGGGAAAGGACACGACCGTCAGGGAAACCCTCTGGGGAAGAAAACCCTGGATGTGTTTGGGTGCCGGCGAATCTGGATAGTCGTGCAGATGGTTCTCACCAAGGACTGAAGTGGAACTGGATGCGGGAAGGCTTCCTCTAGTAACAGAGAAACAAAGGGGTTGAGAAGAGACTTCTTAAGAGAGAAAGGAAACAGGACTGAATAATAGTGCGATAAGGAAAGGAGTCCCTCACCTCTTGATGTGGCTCTAATTAAGAATCAGAGGCGATTCCTTGTAGACAGGAACCGGAGTATATGGGAGACAGGATCCCTAAAACAGACAGAGGGGTAAGTAAGGATGACTTTGGGGGAAGTATTTCACTAGCGATCGATGGAAGCAACTCACTCTTAGACTGTATAAGGGAGAAGCAATACCCGGAAGGACGAGGTTGAACTAGAGGGGTGCAAAAGAACCCGGTCGTCTGGAGCAAGCAATCGAGGAGTTTGGGCGAAGAGGAAAACCCACTGAGGAGACCTGAATGGAACGGAAGCACATAGTCAGAGATACAAGGTAAGGGGATAGGTCAGGAAGAGATTGCAAGATACTAGGAGAACCTAGAAGCGAACTCACAGAGCGCCTGCAACAACAGAAGCGACGTGAAGGACGTTCGATCTCTGTTCCATATAAGGAATCACGTGAGCGATCCTCGACGTCTCTTGCAGACGTGCAGAGACTGAACCGCTGCTCTCCGCCCAGGCAGTACAACGGCCCTCCATCCTGGAAGTACACAATCTAATCAATCCGCATAAGCGGCTACGGGACCAAAGGGACCAACGGCCAATATGTGTAACAGTATGCCCCCTTCTCCTGGGGGGCGACCCCGGCTTCCCTGGATGTAGCCGGAAAAAACGCTGTACCAGCCGGGGTGCGTGAACCCCAGAAGCAGGTTCCCATGTCCTTTCAGCAGGAGAGTACCCTTTCCAATCCACAAGAAATTGTAATCGACCCCTTCGATATCGGGAATCACAGATGCTGGCTACCTCAAATTCTGGACCTGTGTCAGTCGAGACAGGGGGTGGTGGAACCTTACCCAACCGATGAAAACGATCTTGTACTGTCAATTTGATCTGTGATAAATGAAACACAGGATGTATAGGGGACCATGAAGAGGGTAGTGCAAGTTTAACTGCTGCAGAACCCACCAAGGATATCACTTTAAAAGGTCCAAAGAATCTAGGAGAAAGTTTAGATGGAACTAAATGACGGGGCAGGAACCAGGATGCCAACCAAACTGAATCTCCTATGGTTAATGCCGGGGCGTCTCGGCGATGACGATCTGCATTCCTCTTGGCCCGGTCTTGAGCTGCTTGCAGTGACAGTCTGGCGAGTCTATGACCTTCGTGTATGTCTGAGATAAGGCTATCCACCCCAGGATAGCTGGAAGGAGAAGCGGTAACTGAGGGATCAATTGAAGGGTGATATCCATATGAACAATGAAAGGGACTGGTGTGCAGGGCGGAGTGTCTGGCATTATTATAGGAAAACTCTACAAATGGTAGTAATTCCACCCAATTGTCTTGGGCCGCCGACACAAAGCATCGCAATTAACCCTCCAGGGTTTGATTCAGGCATTCAGTTTGCCCGTTAGTTTGGGGATTATATCCCGAGCTGAGGGCTCGTTTAATCCCTAAGGTATGACAGAGCTTTTGCCAGAAGAGTGAAGTGTATTGAGGACCCCTGTCTGATACAATAGTATCCGGGAGGCTGTGTCGGGAAAATATTTCAGAGAGAAAGATCTTGGCCATCTGTTCAGCTCCAGGTAGTTTGAATAATGGTGTAAAATGAGCCAATTTAGTGAAATAGTCTATAGTGACCATAATGGTGGTTTTGTTACCAGAAGGGGGAAGTTCTACTATAAAATCTGTAGAGATAATTTGCCAAGGTCTATCTGGAATAGGCATCCGTGTTAATAATCCCAAGGGTGGCACTCGTGGAATCTTGGATTGTGAGCACACGGTACATGCTGCTACATAATCTTGAACATCTGATCTGATATCTGGCCACTGGAAATGACTTTGAATTAAATCCAAAGTAGATTGAAAGCCTCGATGACCTGCGGCTCGAGAGTCGTGGCACATTCGTAAAACTTCTTGCTGTAGCAAAGGTGTTGGGACCAGGACTTAAGGTCCGTGAAAAAAGTAGTCGTTTTCCTTGTTAAGATGATGGGTAGAAGCAAATCTTTCGCATAGTAGTTTGTTTAAGGTGGTAGCAGATTTTAGCTCTTGGAGAAAATCGGTAATCACGGCGATAAACCTTGCATTGGGAAACAATTTTTCTGGACAGAACCGAGTAGTAGGTGAGTCTTTACGGGAAAGGGCATCCGCCCTTAAGTTGTGTTTTCCAGGAAGGAAAGTGAATTCTATCCGGAACGGGAGGAAAAAGTATGCCCAGCGGGCTTGTCGACTGTTGTTAGTATGCACATGTTGCAGTACTCTGAGATTTTGATGGTATGTACGGACCTCCACCGGGAACTGTGACCCCAACAATAAATGCCTCCATTCTTCGAAAGCTCTCTTTATAGCTAACAGCTCTTTCTCAAGAACTGAATAGTTCTGTTCTGAAGCATGGAAGGTTTTTGAGAGATACGCCACTACTGGTCTTTCATCTCCCTGGTCTGTGAGTTGTAGTAAAACCGCGCCTAACGCGTGTTGGGAAGCATCTGTCTCCACAATAAATTGCTTGGACTGGTTGGGAGTGGTCAAGATGGATGCAGATGTAAACATTGTCTTCAAGGTCTTGAACGCTTTTTGTGCCTGTTCATCCTAGGAGTATGGGACCCCTTTTTTCAGGATTCGGGTAATAGGCAAAATGATCTCCGAAAAGCAGGGAATACATTTCCTACAAAAATGTGCGAACCCCAAGAATCGCTGGATTTCTTTAATACTGGATGGAGTAGGCCATTCTAATATGGCTGATACTTTTTTGGGATCCATGGATATGCCCTGAGCCGACAAAACAACCCTAAATAAGTCACTTGATCTTGATGAAATTCACACTTTGTTGCTTTACAGTATAAATGGTTGGACTGGAGACGTTCAAGAACGATGTTCACATTTTTAATGTGGTCTTCTCTGTTAGCAGAATACACTAGAATATCGTCTAAGTATATGATGACGAAATGGAACAGAATGTCCGCAAACAGATGGTCCATAAACCGTTGGAAAACCGCTGGTGCATTTACCAATCCAAACGGCATTACATGGTATTCATAATGTCCAAAAGGCGTCCGAAAGGCTGTTTTCCACTCATCCCCAGGGGCGATACGAATGAGATGATATTCCCTTCGGAGGTCCAGTTTAGTATAGAAAGAGGCCCCCCGGACTGCTTCGAGGATGTCAGGTATTAAAGGCATTGGATACTTGTCTGCCATGGTGATCTTATTAAGACCCCTATAATCGATGCATGGTCTGAGTTCATCAGAGTCTTTCTTAGGAATAAAAAAGAGGGAGGCGCCCGCAGGGGAAACAGATTCTGTAATGAGCCCATTTCGTAGATTGGATTGGAGGTATTCCTTTAGAGCAGCCTTTTCACGCTGAGAAAGTACATACATCCGTCCAAAAGGAATTGGTTGGTCTGGAAGTAGATCAATGTGACAGTCGTCTCTCCTGTGAGGAGGTAGAGTAGGGAATTCAGGTGTCGTGAATACTGATTGAAACTTCTTATGGCATTCAGGGATAATCTCTAGCTGGTTAATGGTGGGTACTGTGGGGGAGTTGGAGGATTCTGTTGGAATATGGATGCCAACCGACTCATGGGACAGACAATGATGTACGCAATATTCAGACCCTAAAAAAAGAATCCCAGCTGTCCAGTTTATAAAGGGGTTATGAATCCTTAACCAAGGGAGACCCAGAATTACCGGAAATTGGGCGGCCTTTATAAGGTCAAAAACTAAGATCTCCTTGTGCGCAGCAATCATGCAAGTCACTGGTTCAGTCTGTTCTCGTATGGGACCGGAGCTTAAAGGGCTTCCGTCAACTCCTTGGATAGGAGTAATGATTGTTTTAGGTATACGGGCTATGCCATGTTCTGTGGCCCATTTATCATCTAGGAAATTTCCTGCGGCTCTGCAATCAATTAACGCGGGTATGCCTTGTAGGACTTGGTCGGGTAACATGATGGTCAAATGTACAATAATCATGGTCTGAGTGGTTGAAGAAGTCTCTAGGGTCAAACTCATTCTATGTGGGGAACCTGATTTATGAACTCCTACCGCTGTTCCCCCTACGGTAGGGTTTTGGAGTTTCCTAAACCTGAAACTTGAGTACGACGTGGAGGAACAATAGGGCAATCCCGCAATATGTGAGAGGAGGATCCACAATACATGCACAGGCCCAGTGATTTTCGTCTCTCTCTCTCATTAGCAGACAGAGGTCCTCTCACTGACCCTATCTGCATAGGGTCTTCAGCTGGGACCTGTTTACTAGTTAATGGAGGATATTCGGTATGTGGTCGGATCCCTTTATTTTTCCTTCTTTCATGAGAGCGTTCTTGCAAGCGATATTCTATTTGCATGGTAAGGGTAATCATGTCTGCCAGATTGGCAGGGCGAGGGACCTAAGAGACTTCGTCTTTGAGCTCATCAGACAGTCCTCGTCTAAACAAAGTAAGAAGTCCATCATCCGGCCAACCCGTCTCGGAAGATAACGGCTTGAATTGTGTAATATATGCCAAAAGATCCTTACTGCCCTGTTTAAGATCGAGAAGTCTCCCTTGAGTAGCTACGGAAATTTCTTGTCTGCTAAACATTGATTTTAAACTATTCGTAAAGGCTGGGTAGGAATCTAGAATTGCATTGTTTGATGTCACTAATGGGGTGGCACAGGCTAAAGCTGGTCCGGAAAGATGGGATATCACAAAACCCACTTTATCCTTAGCTTAGTTGGGAAAAAGCGGGATTTAAATGTAAACTGAACGGTGCAACGGTCTAGAAACTCCTTAAGTTTATGTGGGTCACCGTCGAACTTGCCCGTATGTAACGTAGATGGGGGTGATTCTGAAAATGCCTGGGTAACTTGCTGTCGCAGTTGGGCATTGTCCTGCTTAAGGGACTGCATTTCCAATGACATCAATTGCATGACAGCCATGAGCTGCTGCATTTGCTGTTCCATAGGATCACTGTCTGCCAACTCTTTTCAGGCGTTGCTTACTGTTAATTTCTCAGTAAAATGGTAATCATACAATTTAGATACAATTAAGATCTCACCTTGGCAGACAGCTGAATACCAAATGGAAGAGCCGATGCTGTAGGTGAAGGCTTCCCCGACCGACCTGTCCCTCCCTGTCCGGAAGATAAAAACCAGGGGGAAAGGACACGACTGTCAGGGAAACCCTCTGGGGAAGAAAACCCTGGATGTGTTTGGGTGCCGGCGAATCTGGATAGTCGTGCAGATGGTTCTCACCAAGGACTGAAGTGGAACTGGATGCGGGAAGGCTTCCTCTAGTAACAGAGAAACAAAGGGGTTGAGAAAAGACTTCTTAAGAGAGAAGGGAAATAGGACTGAATAATAGTGCGATAAGGAAAGGAGTCCCTCACCTCTTGATGTGGCTCTAATTAAGAATCAGAGGCGATTCCTTGTAGACAGGAACCAGAGTATATGGAAGACAGGATCCCTCAAACAGACAGAGAGGTAAGTAAGGATGACTTTGGGAGAAGTATTTCACTAGCGATCGATGGAAGGAACTCACTCTTAGACGGTTACAGGTCATTTGGTCGAAAAAAAAAGGTTGACAGGACAAATGGTCGACGCAATTTGGTCGAAAGACAAATGGTCGAATTTCTTTTTTTTGTATTTTCTCATTTTTTTTTTTTTGGGGGGGGTCCCCCCCAACCCCCTTTTTTTGCTTAAAAACCCTTTTTTTTCCTAAATGAAAACCTGAAAAATATATATAAAAATAAAAATAAATGCGACCATTTGTCTTTCGACCAAATTGCGTCGACCATTTGTCTGTCGACCAATTGTCTGTCGACCAAATGACCGGGCAGCTCTTAGACTGTATAAGGAGAGAAGCAATACCCGGAAGGACGAGGTTGAACTAGAGGGGTGCAAAAGAACCCGGTCGTCTGGAGCAAGCAATCAAGGAGTTTGGGCGAAGAGGAAAACCAGCTGAGGAGACCTGAATGGAACGGAAGCACAGAGTTAAAGATACAAGGTAAGGGGATAGGTAAGGAAGAGATTGCAAGATACTAGGAGAACCTAGAAGAAAACTCACGGAGCGCCTGCAACAACAGAAGCGACATGAAGGACGTTCAATCTCTGTTCCGTATAAGGAATCACGTGAGCAATCCTCTGCGTCTCTGGCGGATGTGCAGAGACTGAACCGATGCTCTCCGCCAAGGCAGTACAACGGCCCTCCATCTTGGAAGTACACAATCTAATCAATGCGCATAAGCGGCTACGGGACCAAAGGGACCAACGGCCAATATGTGTAACACATGTAAACGTGAAGAAACTTTGATGAATGTTTGATGAAGGTTTTGTATGTAAAAGCTTTTTGATAAACCATAATACATTTAAAAAAAAAGAATTCACAGGAAAACTAAATCACAGGCATTGAATACTGAGTTGAGTGAAACTTTGTGGGCAAAGTTGTTCACTGATGAAAATTAAATGGGAAAGTGCCCATTTGAAAATAACCTGCAGAAAAAAGCACAAGTGTGAACAAGTGCGATAGAGAGCTGGGAGATTGATAAAACCACTGCAAAGTGAACTATATGAATGGAGATAGTGTGGCAAGGCCAAAGACTGGCATACAGAGTGCAATCCCTTTATGGCAGAGACAGAAGGCAGACAGGAGAAGCTAGGGGAGTGTGAAGCTGCATATACTGTGGGGCCTAAAGAGCCCAGGGTTCCTGGTTGCCAGACCTGTGATGGGTGGACCGTGCGGCCTGACAACTGCGCTGAGACCAGAGAACCCTAAAATATGAAAACTAAATACATTATGAAATACACTAAGAAAGAACACTGTAAGTGAACTATTGATCCAATCCAGAGGAAAGGTCAAGTTGATCTGGAGTTGTGTTGAACTTTTTAAAACCAGAGACAAGTATAAATTGTTATGTTGAAGTCTTGGTGAAGGGAACCCTGAGACTTGAGGAACTGCAGATGCTGTCTTGAGAACGGAGTCACAGTGTCAGAGCTCCTGTATACTAGAAATGGAGCGTGTTGCCTCGTCATGTAGGAGACAAAGTCTTCCAACTAATGTACCTGTCTGATTGTTAGAGTTTACAACCAGAATGTCTATTAATGAAAAGACAGGAGACCGATGACACAGGCGCCGCAGGTGTGGATACAGGATAGGCAGAAGGAGACACCACCAGACTGAAAACAAAGCACGTTATCAGTAACCCATGGGCAGGCAACTTCAATATACCATTAGAATACTGCACTCACTAACCTGCTAATCGCATGCTATGGCAGTTTCAAGGTATAGAGATTATGGAAAGCAGGCACCTGATCTTCTCTGTGAAGAGAAAATAGAATGAATAACTGAATGTGGCAAAAATTAGAAAGCAACTGATACCATGTTAGAGTCTTACCATAATGGACTCCTTTCTGGCGGTAACTTAAAGTTCCAAGGGGAGTAGTAGCACGGGGCAAAAGAATTCCATGTCTGTAGCCAAAGGAAAACAGAATAGCAAAGAAGTACACCCAGAAGTCTCTAGTCCGTGTACTATTGAGTCCCAAAAAACAAAAGAAAATCAAAGTTCAAAGTTCCCAGATCCATGTGTAGAGTTCCGTATAGAAAAATAAAGTTCTGTGGTAATGCAAGATGTAGGCGGCAAAGTACAAAACACAATCCAAGGCAAGTTCAGGAGCGGTCCGTAGTCATAACAGCAAGGACAAATACAAGGGGCAAGGGAAGGGTCAGGTAAACGGGAATCGGAATTTCAAAAATCAGAATAGCAAGGCTCAGGAACGCCACCGAAGCTAGTTCAGAAGCGCCGAAGGAGTCAATGGGAGGGGCTTATGAGGAACGGAATCATGTGACCCGATTGCGTGATACAATCAACGCACGGCGGGTCATTCTGCGGTGCATAGGACGTCAGTGTTGCCAGGCCAACTTCCAGGCACCAGGCTGCATTCTTGACAACCAATAAGTGAGTTTCTTTCAGCCCAAACCGTTATTGCCAGTAAACAAATGTTTATTGCGGGCGGGCTTAAACTTGGTTTGTATTGTGCACACACTCTCCTTAATCCCGTAGTGAGACGGTATGGAGATCTGACACTCAGGATCCTTTTCCTTTTGAACTGTGTTGCCGTGAACTTGGGAGGGAAACCCTGAGGATTGTGTGGAACTGTATTGCTTTGAACTTTGAGAAAGGTACTCTTGTGACCTTTTGTGGAACTGTCTTTAACTTGGGGAAGAAAAGGAAGCTAAGAGCTGGAAGAAGCTCACAACTTTGCTTTGATTAGTACAGCGTAGTAGAATGAACTTTGGATCGGTAAAGAGAAGGCTAAGAGAAGCAGGCTACCGCTACATGCTGCTCTACCCAGCCAAGCTGAAGGTGTTTTACAAGAACAGATCCCTTTTCTTTGATTCGCCAACTGAAGCGATGGACTGGCTGGACATGCAGGGCCGACCTCAGGAATCGGATGCCCAGAAGGAAGCTGCAGAAGATAAGTAGCGTGCTGCTGCGGCACCAAGGGTGACACAGCTGAGACATTGGGACTAGAATATAGTGTTGTATTACGTTTGTGGGGAGTTCTGGACCCGTAGGACGTATTTCTCCTAAAATAGACGATAGGGAGCTCTTGGTAGGTACCTCTTGACCCCAATAGTTGTATACTTAGTTAGGTCACTGTTAGAATGGTGACGCCCCGCGGGGTCCTAGTCCTCGGATAAGAGACAGGACCAGACGCGGGTGGGCCTGAGATCCAGGGATGGAGCTGGGCATTTGTTGGGGTAGGGTAGGGAGGGGGGAGGGGTTGAGCTGTGTGCTGTGGTGGGAAGTTGGGGAACAGGGAGGGAGGGAACTGTTGTCAGAGGGAAGGGGGGGAGTCGGAAAACAAATCATCAGGGAGAGCATTGAAGGGAGTGGTGGATTAGGAACAGACCGAGTAGATGGCATCGGGTAGTCTCCGCATTGTGACCTGGAATGTACGGGGCCTAAACAGTTATTTGAAACGTAATAAAGTGATATTGTACTTAAAGAGGTTGCGCATTGATATAGCCCTGCTGCAGGAGACACATCTCACCAGGGAGAAGTTAGAGGTGGTTAAGAAAAAATGGAGGGGTGACGTGGTGGGGGCCACGTACTCAGCGTACGCTAGGGGGGTTATCACCTGGGTTGGGCCACACGTGCCGTTTCAGGCGCTTAGCTCAACGATAGACCCAGATGGTAGAATGGTGGTGGTAACGGGGCTCCTGGAAAATAGGAAGGTGCACATTATTAACCTGTACGCCCCTAACCAGGATACTGCGGCTTAATTTAGAGCCCTTTATGGTAAATTGGGCCCCCTGGCTGGGAGTACTGGGGAGGGGACTTTAATTGCACCCTGAACCCCAAACTGGATAGGTCAGTTGACAGGGCGGGGAGAGTGGCGCCGGCGGCTAGAGCGCTAGGGACATTGTTGGAAGACCTGGGCCTGGAGGATGTGTGGAGGAGGCTGCATCCCACGGATAGGCTGTACTCGCACTACGCAGCGCCACAGGACTTGCATACGAGGCTAGATTATATGTTTGTAACGGCTGAAACAATGGTAGAAATGGTAGCAGCCGAATATAAGGCCCGGGTATTATCCGACCACTCGCCTCTGGTAGTGGAGTGGCTACATCAGCCCCCCAGATCGCGGATCCCGACTTGGAGACTTAGGACAGAAGCACTGCAGGATGAGGGGTTCCGGGAAGATCTGAGGGATGCCATTGAGGAGTACTTTGATATAAACACGGGCAGCGTACGATCTGTGGGAACGCTGTGGGAGGCGTTTAAGGTGGTGGTACGAGGAGTAGCCATTTCCAAGTCTAAAGGGCTCCAGGGGGGTATTGAAAGGGAACTGCAAGAAACGGAGAGGGAACTGGAGGGTCTAACACGACAAGAGAACACAACTTGTGATAAAAGGGCTAAGATAAAGGACCTACAGTTAACCTGCTGTGCACTTTGGGATAGACTTTGCAGATTAAACTACAAGAAATACACTGCGAGGCTACACGCAGGGGGCGATAAGCCGGGCAGATTGCTGGCCTGGCTATATAAGAGTGAGACCCCCCGCACAGTGATCTGGGAAATTAGGGGCGAGGGAGGCCGCATCTGTAATACCCAGGAGGGGGTAAACAGGGAGTTCCTCAAATTTTATAGACATTTGTATGAGGACACGGGGGAGGACGTGAGTCACGATATACGGCATACATTAGAGGATATAGAGCTGCCCACCCTGGATGACCTAGAACGCGCGGAGTTGGATGCTCCGGTCACCTCGGACGAGTTGGAGGGGGTGATCCAGAATCTGCCCACGTGCAAGGCGCCCGGGTCGGATGGGTTGCCTAGTGAGTTTTACAAGACATATAAGCAGGAGCTGCTTCAGCCACTGCTTGCCATGTTTAACGAGGCTTATGAGAAGGGGGAACTTCCGTTGTCCCTTCGAGAGGCTGTGATCATCCCGCTCCTGAAGCCAGGCAAGCCGGCCGGAGAGTGTGGGTCTTACAGACCTTTGTCCATGCTCAATCAGGACAGCAAAATACTTACGGCGGTGCTGGCTAACAGGCTAAAGAGGGTGATCGGTAAGCTGATACACTCAGATCAGACGGGCTATGTCCCAGGCAGGAATATTACTGATAACCAAAGGAGGCTACACCACATTATCGACCAAACAGAGGGAGACACGAGTGAGCTGCCCATCGTGTCGCTCGATGCAGTCAGGGCCTTCGATTTGGTACGGTGGCCTTGGCTGAGAGCGGCCCTGAGGGGATACGGAATGGGACCCGGATACATCAGATGGGTTCAGCTGTTGTACAGCACCCCAATGGCGAGGGTCAAGACGGGATCCATAGTTTCAGATATTTGGCAACTCAGTAGGGGGACCAGTCAGGGATGCCCTGGTCACCCATGCTATACATATTAGCACTGGAGCCATTGGCGATATGCCTGAGGCAACAATACGGGGAGGTGGGTATTCGCACTGTAAGTGGGAGACACTTGGTGTCACTGTACGCGGATGACATGCTCCTCTATCTGCGTTATCCGGAGGAGAACTTGCAGTATGTGTTGGAGGTGATGGACCGTTACTCCACCCTCTCGGGCATATCAGCAAACCCTGGAAAATCTAGTCTGTTTCCATTAGGCAGGTCCAGGGATGTCCCGTTGAAGAGATTGCCTATCCTGCCAATACCATGGCAGACAGAGACATTTCGGTATTTGGGAGTACATATTTATCACAGGATTGAGGCGGAGCATAAACATAACACGGAGAGGGCAATAGAGGGGGTCAAGAACAGCATGGTGTTTTGGTCCAGGCTGCCCTTAACTATGATGGGTAGGGCAGCCTTGCTTAAGATGGTGGTCCTGCCCAGACTCCTGCATTTTTTTGTGAATGTCCCGTTTCTGATCCCCAGGAGCCTATTTGTGAGACTTCACAGTACGTGTAGGGGGTTCGTGTGGGGTAACTCCAGAAACAGGGTGGCCCTGTGGAAACTCCAGAACCCGTGTGATAAGGGGGGCATAGGCCTGCCAAACTTCGAACTCTATTACCTGGCTGGGCAACTGTTGTATGTGGCTAGGTGGCTGTCAGATGAAGATTCGGCGGAAGCCAGGCTTCTGCGGGGAGACTAAGCCCCATACTTTTTGAGGGAACTGGTGTGGTCACGGAAGGACAAATTGGTGGGAAGAGGGCGGCTTTTCAAACTGGGCTGGGAGATTTGGCATAGGACATGGAGAATGATGGATGATTCAGAGCCGTTCTCCCAGCAGGCCCCACTAGTGGCGCTGTGCGGGAGCGACTCTCAATTATTCGAGTCGGTCCGCAGATACTGGGAACCGGTGGGCCTGGCCACACTGGGAGACATATGGCAGGAAGGGGAGGCATTAGACTTTCAGAGGTTGCAAAACGAGACAGGCCAGTACATAGAGGCCAGTATATAACCTACGCTAGGCTGATGAAACGGGTTAGAGAGAGATGGCCCGAGACGGCGCTTGCTAATGACCCTGATGTCTCCCTGGAAACTATGTATGATGTCTCGGAGGGTGGGCATGAAATATCGAGGATATATGAGCTCCTTAGTGTGAGGGCTGGGAGAGAGCTGCTCCAATTGAGACAGGATTGGGAAGAAGAAGTAGGCGGGCCCTTAACAGACGGACAATGGGAGAGAGCCCAAAGGTACCATAAAAAGGTGTCCCGGAATGCGAGATTCCAACAACTTCAACTGTATGTCACGCACAGGGCTTATTTAACCCCCAAGAAAGTTGCGAAGTTCGGCAGCTCGGTTACCCAGAAATGCCCCAGATGTGGGGAAGTGGAAGCGGGGCTACTGCATATGTTTTGGGCATGTCCAGAGGTGCACAGATTTTGGGAGGAGGTTAAAACGAAACTGGGTGGCGGGGGAGTGGTGTTGGACGTGGGATCGGCCTGGTCGTGCATGCTCGGGATTTTCCCCAGGCCCGGGGGCTTGGAACATATAAGCAAGATGAAGGACTTAGCTTATGTCCTGGCCAAGCGCAGAATTGCTATGAGCTGGAAAGCGGCCCACAGACCCAGGGTGGAGCTATGGTGGGCGGACCTCTTGAGATGGGCGGAAGCGGAATCCGTAGTTTGGTTTGAAGCGGTCACTGGGGGGGGGGTGGAAGAAGTAGGGCCCCTGCTGGCCTGGCGGCAATTGGTGGCCTCTATGGCCAACCCTCACCAGGGTGATAACGAATCAGAGGACTCGGATGATGAGCGCATAAGCACTGCGCTACCTGACAATGCTCCTGTAGATGACACTAATGAGCCGGCTCTAGTTTAAGGGGGGGAGGGAGGAGGTGGGGGAATTACACTGCGCAAGGTGATGGTTTAATGATAATTATATATGTTGATATGATTGTATTGTGTGAGGTTTTGTTTGGTTTTGAAAAAATAAAAACAAATTTAAAAAAAAAAAAAAACTTTGCTTTGATTACTATTTCTTTGATTATTGTCATCCCTACACATTGTTTAGCTTTAGTTGTGTGGGCAAGAATAGGTTTTGGATACAGATAAACCTTTAAGTTGAACTCTTTGACTCAGACTTTCCTTAATTTCGTTCAGGTAGGGAAATCCCACCATAGCATAGGGCGAGTTAGGCCTTCTACCATACTGACATTTGATTTAACAAATTATTTTTTTGTTTAACCGTTGAATCGGTTGTCTGTGTCTTGCTTCATGATGCCTTCACACATACCACAATAAGAAAACATGTCCAAACTGGTTCCTATGTAGGCCAGTCTAGACACTTATCACGCTTGCTTCCTCATAGATGTACAATTAATAAAAAGTCATGCTACAGTAAGAAATAGCTAGGCAGATACACCAAAATGTCAGTCTAGCAATGTAATACTACTTATCATGCTTGCTTTATCAAAGATGCCTAGTAATAAATATCATGCCACAGAAAGCAATGGCTAGACTGGCTGCACCAAAATGCCATTCTAGCTACGTAATAACACACATGAACTTGTCTTTGCCCGAAAATACCAGTAAAACATCCCAAGTCAATTAAGCATGTGTCAAAAATACTCTAGTGATCCCCAGCCTTCCATGGCCTTATACACCCTCACTCACATGTATCCCCTTTCACCCACCTGTCACTCAACCATACATCTTCTCTCACATTCATTCCCACTGCATTCTCCACACAGGCACCCACCCACACAGAACATTCACACACATGCAATCACATTAATACCCATTCACCCGCCAGTCACTCACTCATAAACCTTCTCTCACATACACTCACACTGCATTCTCCACACAGGCACGCATCCACCCACCCAGAACATTCAAACACACACTATCACATTCATACCCATTCACCCAAATGCCACTCACTCATGCACCTTCTCTCACATCTACTCACACTGCATTCTACACACAGGCACATGCCCACCCAGAATATGCAAACACACTTTGTCACATTCCTATTCCTTCACCCTCCATTCACTCACTGTCAGAAAACGCTCCAGGTCTTGTATCACCCCTGCGGTTCACGTGTCTCATCCTCACCAAAAGCTTCTGTCCCGTTATACCACCATACAGAAGGCGGGCTTGCGGTATCCACGCTCTACGCACGGAACACATTTGCGTCGGGAACGCAGTTCCCGACGCCTCACGTGGAAGTTGCCATGGAGATTACGTCAGTGGACGCAGCATCTTCCACGTGATAGAAAACGTGTTGGGTCACGTGACCATCTTGGTGCCGGTACTTCAAGTACTTAATGATCTGGCGCCCACTTCTCGCTGCTTCTGATCCAATAGTGACAGTGGTTTTTTCTTGCTCGGATTTTGTGGTTTTGTTTGATCTCGGATTACGTTTACTGGATTGCTCTTGGATTATCCTTACCTGTTCTTGTATCTTGACCTCGGATTGTTTATGGATTATTCTTGCCTAGTGATTTGGTTTTGTCGAAATCGGACCTCGAAGCTTGGGAGACCTCTTACCTTCTTTCTTTCCTTCCTTCCTTTTCCCCCTCCAATCCCTTCCCTGTCCTTCCCCAGGGTGCTGTAGGCGTCCTCGTGCCGGCGGGTATAGGCTTGGTGCTGGACTAGAGACTTCCTGAGCACCTTTTAGGCGTCCTCGTGCCGGCGGGAATAGGTGGTTGCTGGACTAGTGACTTCTTACACCTTGGATTGTTTGGTCCACCGAACAGAGGGCAGATACCATCACACTGTTCCTACAGGAAAGAAGAAGGACTTTGCCAGGGACGTTCACTTCCAGGGAAACCAGGGTAAGAAACCTACCTTTCCTTACCATTTTTTCTTTCACTCATTCTCTGGTACTGATTGTCTTTTCTCTTCTTCTGGTCTCCAGAGTACCCCAGTATAGAGGACATTCTTGCATGAAACACTTCTGGTTAAACCGTTTTCTGCAGGTTAGTCTGTTGAGATTTTGTTACGTGTTCTCTTGAAAGGGGTGTATTTGATTGTAATCAGTATAATATTCTGCAGTCGTTGGCTGGAACCTGGAACCAACATCTACCGGGAAGTTGCGGGCCGCTCAGCTCTACGATCCCAACGACTCTACACCATCTTCCGATCAATTGGATTCTTAGACTGTCCTTTCGTACTCCTGAGAATCACATTGGTAGGAAGAAATATATTCTTCACGACGGGTCAACGCGGAATCAGGCTCCCGGAATTCTGACAGAATCAGAAGCCTTATTATGGATGCCGCGAATGACCCGTTGGCCGTTTTGGTTCAGTTAGTGGCCGACCTACGTGCCGACATGACGGCCACCCAGGCTGACACCCACCGGCGCATTGATGAAATGCAAGCTGGTATCAGGGAAGTGGTTACAGGAATACCATCTTTGGCCTCCGCTTCCGCTTCAGGTCAGGCAGGGCCTTCGGTCAGACCTGATTCTACGCATGTGTACATGGCCGCTCAGTTCCCGCTTGCTCCCCCAGAAAGGTTTACTGGGGATCCAAAATCCTTTCGGACATTCATTAACCAATGCAGACTGCATTTCTTGTGTCGGCCTACCTCGTTTCCTGATGCGACTACAAAAGCAGCCTTTGTCTTATCTAACCTTGGAGGTATGGCCGCGGTTTGGGCGAATCCTTTGTTGGAACAAGGCAGTCCGCTGTTGTTCGACTGCGATGCATTGATCAGTGCTATGACGAGGGTGTTTGATACTCGCTACAAGACTCAAGCCACGGATCTGGAATTGCTGAATCTCCGTCAGGGGGACACTCCTTTATTATCGTATTTGGCTAAGTTCAATCAGTTGGTGGCTGAAACTGGTTGGCCGGAAGATAAGAAAGCCGCTCTGTTCTATAAAGGACTGTCGGATACGTTAAAGGATACCATAGCTACGGTTCCGGTGGTTCCTACGTCCTTTTCTGATTTCTTGGATCTAGTACTCCAGATTGATGCCCGACGTACCGAAAGAAAGGGGGAGAAGAGAATGATTACGGTCAATACCACTATATCCCCAATCCCTGTTTCTGGCGGTGACGAGCCTATGCAAATTGGGGCAGTTAGGGGCCCGTTAACGACAGAAGAACGAGAACATCGTAGACGGAACAATCTGTGCTTTTATTGTGGTTCCTCTACTCATCTGCTTAGTGCATGTCCAAAGAGACCCCGCAAGTCGGGAAACGCCAAGGCCCGGTCGTAGAAGGAACCCCTACGCCGAGCTCTTCCCTGCAGGGTTCCTCGTTGTCCACGCCTTTTTATATTGACGTCATGTTGAGTTACGATCAGGTCACTCCTTGGAGTTCTGCAGCTGTTCTTGACTCAGGGGCAACCGGTAACTACATTGATGCCCAATACGTTCGGAAATGGGGTATTCCCTTGTTGTCAAAAAGTGTTCCGGAGGTAGTCAATGCGGTTGACGGTTCAACCCTACTTTCGGGGCTTGTTACTGAACATACCATTCCGTTGTTGTTAACTATTGGCGCCGAGCATTCGGAAATCATCACATTTGACGTCATTATGGCACCGCAATACAAACTCATCCTGGGTTTACCGTGGCTCAAGCTTCATAACCCGGTCGTTAACTGGGAGACCGGGGTTATCGCTTTCAGTGCTCAGCAACGCCCTCGATCCTGCAGTTCCCTAGAGTCCATGTATGAAGTACCTGAAGCGCCTAGTCGGGCGTTGTTGAACTCTGTGGTTACAATCGGAGCTGTTGTTAACACCGTATTACCTGTCGAATACACAAGTTATAAGGACGTCTTTGACAAGGGGAAAGCAGAGATCCTGCCGCCTCATCGGCCCTATGATTGCCCCATTGTTCTCAAACCGGATGCCAAGACACCTTCGGGACGTATCTATTCCCTTACACAAAAGGAAGAAGTCGTCCTTAAAGAATATTTGGATAAAGCCCTCGAGTTAGGTTTCATTCGGCCTTCTCACTCTCCATTTGCTTCACCGCTATTTTTTGTACCCAAGAAGGAGGGGGACTTAAGACCTTGTATTGATTATCGGGAACTCAATGCAGGTACTATCCGTAATCAATACCCGATCCCGTTGATTTCTGTCTTGCTGGATCAGTTAGGGTCTTCAGAATTCTTCACCAAATTAGATCTAAGGGGTGCGTACAATTTGGTCCGGATACGTCGAGGGGATGAGTGGAAAACAGCCTTTAAGACACGATATGGCCTATTCGAGTATTTGGTGATGCCATTCGGGCTTTGCAATGCCCCGGCCACATTCCAGAATTTCATCAACGACGTTCTACGCGACATGATCGACAGATTCGTTATTGTCTATTTAGATGATATACTCATCTATTCTCCATCCATGGAAGATCATGTACGTCATGTTTCACAAGTCTTACAACGCTTGCGGGAGCATCATCTTTTTGTCAAGCTGGAAAAATGTGTATTCCATGCGAGTGAGGTCGAGTTCCTTGGATATGACATCACCAATAAAGGAGTGCAGATGAGTAGCAATAAGGTGAAAGCTGTCTTAAACTGGCCTGTACCCACTTCAAGGAAAGAGTTACAATCATTTCTGGGGTTTTCGAACTTTTACAGGCGGTTCATTAGACAATTCTCTTCGATTGCTGCACCCCTCACCGAATTGACCAGTAACAAGAAACCTTATTTATGGAACGATAACGCCCAAATAGCGTTTGAGTCTTTAAAAGCCGCGTTCACTACAGCCCCAGTGTTGCTACACCCAAATGTCAAACGTCCTTTCGTTGTCGAAGCTGATGCTTCGGATGTTGCGGTAGGGGCTGTCTTGTCCCAAACCTGCGCTGATACCAAGGAGTTGCATCCAGTCGCCTACCATTCGCGCAAATTAACGCCCTATGAGCGTAACTACACCGTTACTGAACGGGAATTGTTGGCCGTAAGAGACGCATTTATGATCTGGCGTCATCATCTCCTTGGGACGGAATTACCGGTCCAGGTTTTTACTGACCACAGAAACCTGTTGGCGTTGCAGTCCCTGACGTGCACCACTGCGAGACATGCCCGTTGGCATGAATTCTTTTCCATGTACAACTTTAGTTTGACTTACCGCCCAGGTGTCTTGAATTCCAAGGCGGACGCGCTATCCAGAAGCCTGGGTAATGATGGTTCACGTCCACAGGATGGGTCTTTGTTATTACCTACACAAGTGGTCTGTAGTTGTGTTCTACAACCCACTTTGAAGTCAACGCTCCAGAACTGGGTTGATAAAGAGCCCACAGAACTGGCAGACTATAACATGGATATACTGCATGGTCTTCCTTATGTCCAGGGTCGAGTTTATATGCCTGATCAGGATACCCGGTGTACAGCTATTTCTTTGTGTCATGACGCTGCTATCGCAGCGCATCCTGGTTCCCAGAAAACACTTGAACTCCTCAAACGCTGGTGTTGGTGGCCTTCCATGCGAAGAGACGTCTCGCAATATATCTTGACCTGCGCCATCTGTGCCCAGTGTAAGTCCCATTCAGCGAAACCTATGGGGTTATTACAACCATTACCAGTGCCAGCCAGACCTTGGGCGATGATTACCATGGACTTTGTGGTGGAGTTGCCTTTGATTGATGGGTTTGATACCATATGGGTGGTGGTTGACAGCTTTTCTAAAATGTCTCTCTTTGTGCCTTGCCAAGGTCTGCCATCAGCTGCTAAGCTGGCAGAGTTGTTCTTGCGACATGTTTTCAGGTTTTTTGGGTTGCCTGAGATTGTGGTTTCTGACAGGGGGTCCCAGTTCACGTCGCGTTTTTGGAGGCATCTAATGTTCTCTTTGGGGGTAGATGAACGGTGTTCCACAGCGTTCCATCCCCAGACGGATGGTCAAACAGAGCGGGTTAACGCTACCATGGAGCAGTACCTCAGGTGTCTCATCCTTCAACATCAGGAATCCTGGCTAGCAGTTCTTCCTTTGGCGGAATTCGCGTATAATAATTCCAGCCATTCATCAACGGGAACATCGCCATTCTATGCCTTGTATGGGCAACACCCACGCACCCTTCCTCTTGATTGGAAGCTACCTGAGGATTGTCCGGCAGTTCAATCTTGTATCAAAGATTTGTCTCTGGTCCGTGATAGGGTGCTGGAACATCTGAATCAAGCACAAGAACAGGCGAAGAAGTACGCGGATCGGAATCGCCGTCCTGCACCCGTCTACATTCCAGGTACACGGGTATGGTTGTCCACTAAGAACCTACGCATTCCAGGTCGACGATGCTTGTTGCCACGTTTTGTAGGTCCTTATGTTATAAAGGACGTCTTGAGTCCATTGGTGGTCAAATTAGAACTTCCGCACTCTTGGAAGATACATCCGGTTTTCCATGTGTCCATGGTTAAGCCTTGTGTAGACAGCACCAGGATACCGGCTTCTCCGTCTCCGATATTGGTTCAAGGGGTGGAGGAGTATGAGGTCAATTCCATTCTTGATACCAGGGTTTCTCGTGGTACCAGGTATTTCTTAGTGGACTGGAAGGGTTACGGTCCGGAAGATCGGACATGGGAACCGGAGCAGAATGTGCATGCCCCGTTGTTGGTTTCCCGATTTTTGGCCTCTCGGGGGCATGGGGGTCCTTTGGGGGAGGATACTGTCAGAAAACGCTCCAGGTCTTGTATCACCCCTGCGGTTCACGTGTCTCATCCTCACCAAAAGCTTCTGTCCCGTTATACCACCATACAGAAGGCGGGCTTGCGGTATCCACGCTCTACGCACGGAACACATTTGCGTCGGGAACGCAGTTCCCGACGCCTCACGTGGAAGTTGCCATGGAGATTACGTCAGTGGACGCAGCATCTTCCACGTGATAGAAAACGTGTTGGGTCACGTGACCATCTTGGTGCCGGTACTTCAAGTACTTAATGATCTGGCGCCCACTTCTCGCTGCTTCTGATCCAATAGTGACAGTGGTTTTTTCTTGCTCGGATTTTGTGGTTTTGTTTGATCTCGGATTACGTTTACTGGATTGCTCTTGGATTATCCTTACCTGTTCTTGTATCTTGACCTCGGATTGTTTATGGATTATTCTTGCCTAGTGATTTGGTTTTGTCGAAATCGGACCTCGAAGCTTGGGAGACCTCTTACCTTCTTTCTTTCCTTCCTTCCTTTTCCCCCTCCAATCCCTTCCCTGTCCTTCCCCAGGGTGCTGTAGGCGTCCTCGTGCCGGCGGGTATAGGCTTGGTGCTGGACTAGAGACTTCCTGAGCACCTTTTAGGCGTCCTCGTGCCGGCGGGAATAGGTGGTTGCTGGACTAGTGACTTCTTACACCTTGGATTGTTTGGTCCACCGAACAGAGGGCAGATACCATCACACTGTTCCTACAGGAAAGAAGAAGGACTTTGCCAGGGACGTTCACTTCCAGGGAAACCAGGGTAAGAAACCTACCTTTCCTTACCATTTTTTCTTTCACTCATTCTCTGGTACTGATTGTCTTTTCTCTTCTTCTGGTCTCCAGAGTACCCCAGTATAGAGGACATTCTTGCATGAAACACTTCTGGTTAAACCGTTTTCTGCAGGTTAGTCTGTTGAGATTTTGTTACGTGTTCTCTTGAAAGGGGTGTATTTGATTGTAATCAGTATAATATTCTGCAGTCGTTGGCTGGAACCTGGAACCAACATCTACCGGGAAGTTGCGGGCCGCTCAGCTCTACGATCCCAACGACTCTACACCATCTTCCGATCAATTGGATTCTTAGACTGTCCTTTCGTACTCCTGAGAATCACATTGGTAGGAAGAAATATATTCTTCACGACGGGTCAACGCGGAATCAGGCTCCCGGAATTCTGACACTCACACATACACCTTTGCTGACAACCACTCACACTGCATCATTCTCCACACAGGCATGCACCCACCCACCCAGAACATTCAAACACACACTATCACATTCATACCCATTTACCCACCAGTCAGGGGCGTCGCTAGGGGGGGGGCTCAGGGGGCTATAGCCCCTGATCTTTTGGTTGTAGCCCCGGATAGAATCTCAGGAGCTACAGCCAAAAGACTAGCTAGCCCCCAGTCCCAACAGTTCTGACATCAGCATAGCCCCGGGTCTTTTCCAGACCTAGCAACTCCCCTGCACTCACCCATAAACCTTCTTTCACATCAACTCACACTGCATTCTCCACACTGGCACGCACCCAACCAGAACATTCAAACACACACTATCGTATTCCTACTCATTCACCCACTAATCACTCAGTCATACACCTTCTCTGACATCCACTCACACTGCATTCTCCACACAGGAACACAATTACCCTGTGAGAACATTCAAATACACACTATCACACTCCTACCTATTCACCCACCATTCACTAACCCATACACCATCTCTCACATCAACTCTCACTGACTGCATTATCCACACAGGGACAGACCCACCCACCTAGAACATTAAAACACACACTCTCACATTCATACTCATTCACCCACCACTCACTGACCCCATACCTCATACACATTTGTTTTTAAAAAAGCCTTCTTGCCTGTATTTCCCGCTTGAGCTTCAATCCGTCACTCCAGGTCCCTGGCTCCCCTGCACTGCTCACAGACAGGAACCAGGAAGCTGGCAGAGCTTCCTGGTTCCTGTATATGATGGCGTGAGGAAGCTAGAGGAGAAGGAGTAGGAGCTGAACTTGGCATGTGACACGTGACACATGTCACGTTCAGCTCTAACTCTTACTGAGCGCCTCCTTTTCGTGCAGCGATCTCCAGCCCAGCCTTCACCCTAATAAGTGAGTACTGGGCCGGCCCCCTCCTCCCCAGACCTGGTGTGGCAGGGCCCCCTGCACTGCAGGGCCTGCAGGACCGTTTTAATTTAAGAACATGCACATTGATGAAAGTGCACCAATGGCAATCCTGCATTTTAAAGTTAGGCAATTGCATTTTGCAAAATGTGTAAAGCCTGTTCTTTTTGCAAGGAAAAAATATAAATTATATTTGTTTATACATATTGTGAAACATTTTGCAGAAATACCTCTATTAGGCTAACTCATTATTAATGTTAGCTTTCAAGACACATATATGGCCCCATCCGCAGGCAATTTGACTACATTTTACTGACCCATGACGTTACTGCCCCCCCCACATGCTTGATTTTCACATGGAACCTCCAGGATACCTTGTTTCCATATTACTTATGGCTCTTCGATGTGCACTGTGCTGTTGAGGTAGAGCAGTGGTTTCATGCACCGGCTGAGCAGATTTAGGTGACAATTTGAAGCCAGAGTTTCGGCACTGCTAACCCAGTCCTTCATCCTTTCTGTGTTGCTAAAATAAGGGCCAAGTTTGTTGAGTAATAACATTTGTGTTAAAAAGCCTTCAAAACAGCCATATGCTGCTGTTGGCGGGTTGCCGTTGGGGGCTACTGTGCATTTTGTAAGTATAGCTTATATTTTGTCAATGATGTTGTTTTAGAATATTTTCATTGACATGGTCTTGATATGTAACCATAAGAAAAAATGGTGGTCTCCTGGTTATCTCGCTTTGGAAGTTAGTGAAGTAATTACTGTGACACTTTGTTCCATACGAATTGGTTCGTTTTTATTAGTGGTGGTTGTACTTGCATTTATTACATACTCATAGTTGTTTTTGAGAAACACTGTTTCAACCTATATAAGCAAGTTAGGTCAGCCGACACGTGTTTCGACCCGTACGGTCTTTCTCAAGGCATTTAATTCTGGTGTGTGCCCTCTGTGGGGCTCTGTTAGAATGTGGACTGTCCTTACGTCAGTCCAGGCTCCTGTTGGGCCCTGAGTGCTTCTCTGTAGTCCTCGGCGGCGGTAACCATCCACATGCAGGATGAGGTTACTAATGCATTTTTACCCCTTCTTGTCATGCAGCGTTTGATGCCGCAGGCGTTGGTGTTTTGTAGCTCTGTGTTCACAGAAACACGTTCCGCTACACCAGTGGCCTTGGTTGTAGTCCCTGGGATTCTATCCGGTGCTACTGTAAAGACTGGAGGGGGGTTATCTGTAGTCCTGCTCTCTCGAAGCACAGAGCACCCCAGTCAAGATTCTCTATTGTTGGTATTAATGGGTATTAATGGGCGAGCAATCAATTAGCTCTCAGGAGGTGATGCAGGCTGATTCTTAAGTACAGTGTAGTCCCCAAGCACCCACAAAGGAATGTCTACACACTATGTTAGTGAAAACACAATCTTTATATAAATAAGGCTTTGATTATATACACATACAATAACACACTTTGTGCTCTGACAATTCTAAAATGGTAAATATATATGGTCTCAATGTTGTACCACAATTACTCTTGATTCCATTAAAATGCATCAACTGTACTCGAATGTCATACAAATCAGTTAATAAAGTGAACCAACAATAGACATAGGAGGAAAGCAGGTTGGTTAAAACAATAGGCATAATACTGGCCCTGTTACCTAGACACAGTCCTGTGTGAGGATCCCCCCACCTGGGCAACTTGTGAATAAAAATATACTACAGGCCCAATCCATATATTCTTTATATGAGTCTTCTTTCCTTCTATAACAGCTCTATGCCCCAATGTACCTGGAATAGCAGAGTTCGACATCGGCTCGTCGACGGATCCTTCTTGATCGGCTCCCTTTAAGGCAGGAGTCACGGATCATCGAGATCCCACGAGGAAAAAGGGTGAACACTGACGTTGCGGCAGCAACTTCGGTTATTGCAGTGCTCATTGATGATCGGTCGAAAATATCCTGCAAGTCGAGGCGTGTGGTGCACTTGACGATGAGTGTTCTGTGCCGCAAGGAGTCAATGAAGAACTTTGGCCCAGCAAGGGCATCGAGTTGTCACCGTCTCTGCGGTCTTCGGGTGGCGGGAAACCCACCTGTGGATTCTCCTCGGTCGTCGGCGGCCTTGACTTTCTCCGACAGGACGAAAGCAGTCGACGAGGATGAGCTAGGGAGCCTTGTTTCAATGTTCTTAGGCAAAGGAGCACTGCGGCTCCGGTCGGCGGCGGCGGTCGTCGACAGTGATGGACTTCAATGTCCGGGCGCTTCACTTCGTGATTCTGTGGCGATCCCGTCTGCAGTCGGCAGCCTTTCGAGGATCTGACGTCCAGGGAGCTTTGGCAAAGATCAGCTGGTGCACGATGGTCCCTCGTAGCTCGGGAAGAGGTCTCCTAGCCAGGTCCTCTCTTGGATCAGTTCCTTGACAGTCACTCAGGCTTCAGATTAGTGAAGGACAGCAGCAGCAATTCTTCTTCCAGTGGGCTTCAAAGTTAAGCATCCATTTCAACTTCAGCTTCTGAACGATTTCGTTCAGTGAGAGGCCCCCAGATATATTGTTGATCTCCCATTCACTCTGCTGGGTCACACTCAGGCAACCAATCATTCAGAAGGGCATTCAGGCAGTCAGGCAGCCAATCAGGCACACAGTGCATTCAGGCCATTCTTCTCCATCCAGACACTCACAGCATGGAATGTGGATTCGGACAAGTATCAGCCATTCAACAATCCACACTGCATTCACACCAGTTTTGGGCAGGGCTGTCTCAGTCATTGTGTCAACCCCCAGATACTAGACACCCATAACATGAAATGCGTATTCGTCACACACTCCATTCACCCAGGTCCCACCCCACAGGCATAGCCACAACATACAGTCATTGGGAAGGCTCCAGCCTGAGCTGCCACCAGCCCATACCCTGCTCTGTGGGCCACACAAAGGTGCCCAAAAACATACGATAGGAGTACAGGATTGTACTCCCACCCATGGGTGTCATAAGGGTATTCCAAGGGTCTGTTCACCAAACCAAAAAGAGGAAGAGTCGCACAGCCAGGAGTCACACATGAACTCCTGCACGGAAAACAAGACAGAACATACATGATATGGCAATAAAGGACAAGGATATGGAGGCCCCGTCCCTCCAATGCATTTCCAGCATCACAGCTACAACCAAATGACCCGGGGCTAGAGCTCCCTCAGCCCCCCGTCTGACATTTTTGGAAGCATTACCAGTGTGCCCTGAGATCCAAGGTGGGTGTCAATAGGGTTTGTCTGGATGCAAAGGGGGGGGGAGAAAGGGAGAAAAGCGTGAAGCCATGTACATAGGGCCACCTTTGAATTGGGCACTCAGGGACAGGTTGTCTCGACGACTGCTGCTTGAGTGGTCCACCCTCTTCTGTCTGCGAGAGTTCACCTCCTCCAAGTGGGGATGGGTCTGCATGTGTTCCGTGTCTCCGGTCAGCGTTACTTCACACTACCCCACTCTCGGCCCTAATATGAAAGTCCCACTGGGGAGACATTCAATGCTGATGTTTCTAATACTGTTTTAGATGTTCAAGAGTGGGCTGTGTACAACGATGGGGAGACGTACAATACTGATGTTATTTCCATTTCAAATTCACTTTATTATTTTGCATGGTTACATATCATACCAACAACATACCTCAACTACCCATCAACCCCACCTTCCCAAAACAAACATACAGCAATACAGTACAGCATTGTTAAAGCAACAAAAGAAAAGAATCATCAAATACGACTGAAATACATTCAATCATGATTGGTGTTACCGCAGTCCTAGTTTGTGGATCTAAAATACGTTATCAATGTTACAACCATCTAGTGAAAAGGTAGTCTATACGGCATTCAGCATATAATTTCGAAAGGGGAGCCAATAGTCAAATGGCCTGCTATGCACAGGTAAGGTGGTGGCATACTGTGTTTCCCTATGTTTACACATATTCATGTAGGCCAACCATTCACGTAATGTTGGTGCTGTGAATTTCTCCCATGCCTTCGCAATTAACATCCTGGCGACAACTGATGCCATCCCGGCAAGTCTTTTTTCAGTTCTAGAACCAGCATCCACCAAGGCTAGCAGCCAAAACTCTGGAGAGTATTGCCAAGATTCACATGACATGGAGCACATAGCCGTTTCCACTGCTGCTCAAAACGGTTGAATTAAGGGACAGGACCACGCCACATGAAGAAAATCGGCTGAGTCATGAGTGCACCTAGTGCAGCTGGGTGGCCTTTCTGGGTAGAATTTATGTAACCTCTCGGGGGAGTAATATACCTGGTGCAGGAATTTATAATGAATTTCACGTAAACAGTTGTTCAAAGAGAGAGTTTTAATTTGTGTTTTACCCAGTGTTGACTCCCATCTTAAGTGGGGCGTGTTGGTCTGAAGAAACCTCTGTGCTCCAATACCCTTATATATGACTGAAACCAATGATTTAGCAGAAATGGATGTAGTCACATATTGTAGTGCTGGGGTAGTCGGGGGTGCCTGTGGGAGGTTCCGCCAAGCAGCCTTGATCACCTCTCGCAGCCGGAAGTACAAAACCCCTCTTGTTTTCAGATATGCCATGGTAATTAGGTGTCCATCCACTACAAGATCTCCCAACTAATGTATCCCCAGCCTTTCAAGGTGTATTCGAAACATCTTTTCATGGGTAAGTGGTTTGCCTCTGACCTTATAAGGCAAATGTGGGGGAGAAGGGAGTAATATTCACCACTTTATGCCATGCCTTACATAAATTTGAAATTGGCTGGATCTCTGCTCGGGGAAATGTAGGAGAGGGTTGCCACAGCAGGCCCTTCCAATTGTCTGCATATGCGAAGGCCTTTTCAAGAGAGACATGAGGAAGTTCAGGCGAGGGGGACCACCACCAAATGGAATACTGTACGTGTGCGGCCAGGAAATATACATACATATCTGGATATTCCAACCTTCCCAGGTCATAGGGCAATCAGGCGTGTCATCAATTTACATGCTCTAGACCAGAAGGTAGAGGGGGGGGCCAAATTGGGACGTTAGTGAATATATATATAAAAACTTCGGGAATATAACCATCTTGGCCAAGGAAATCCGGGCCACTTGCGAGATGGGCAATAAAATCCAAGCCTCAACTCTGTGCTGCAGATACTCTAAGACTTTCAGGTAATTTTGTTCGAACAAGTCAGGAGGAGAGATGTTTATATGTATACCCAAATATCGCATGCAGGGCACCATCTAAAGTCATTACAAATATCTCCCTGACAAACCACGGGTGTTAAGAAGAGCACCTCTGAATTAGATCAATTGATCCGCAACCCAGGGACGTCGCTGTATTGCTGAATCACCTGTATAACCGGTTGTAAGATTTTCCTTGGATGTTTTAAGTACAACAACATATCGTCTGCATAGAGCGATATAATAGAGGCGTGAGAGTAAAGCTTAACACACCGATATTCATGATTCTCCCTAAGATAACAGGCGAGGGGTTCAAAAGAGAGGGTGAAAATAATAGGGGACAATGGGCATCCCAGTCTTGTGCCTTGTGTCGGTGCTATACATTCTGCCATGAATCGATTGGCGTACACAGCTGCTCTCGGTGCTGCATACAGCAGGCAGATTCAACACCAAGATATGACACAGCCTGTTGTTGCCAACCGGTAACCCAATCGCACTCAATTCAGACAATGGGCCTCATTATAAGGTTGGAGGTAGCCTTGCTGGTAAAACCGGCCAGGCTACCTCGAAACCGGCATGAAAATCCGGCACCCGCGAATAGGCAATTACCAGGGTATTCCGTACCCGCCGGACACGGTAATTGCCCTTTTGCGGGTGGCGTTCATAACGGTGCCGGTGCTACAGGCTTGCTGTGCTCGCGGGTGCCTTTCATTCCGCAAGGACAGACCTGGCGGAATGAAAGGCACCCGTGGCACAACTCAGATTTTGCCTGTCTGGATACAATGGTACAGGTAAGCTTACCGGTACCGTTGTATCCAGACCGGCAACCTTGTAATGAGGCCCAATGTCTCTTTATGTGCTATTCATGCAGGTAATTCATTAAGCCGATAATAACTTCTTACATTTATTTTGGTGTGTGCAAGAGTAAATATTAGATAGGCTCACAAGAGACCAATGAACATAGTTCTATTCGTTGAAAATGTTAGCAACGGATGCTGTATCACCCAGTTTTAGAATCTTTGAAATACAAATACTGAAGAAAAACAAATGATATTTATAAATCCATAGGCGAATGTCAAACAATTCCACCTAACACAAACCACTGTTTTTTGTACAAACAATCCAAAAAGAATTTAGAAAGAAGTCAAAAAGTATAATAAACTTTACCAACGTGTTTCGGATAATCAATAGCCTTCTTCAGGGCTTGGAGTTGTGTTTCTTCTTCACACATATATCTAGTTATTCATCTGTGTGCCGAAAGTAGACAATACATTTTCACATTACTATGTAAAAACTCAACCATTGTTCCAAAATACTGTAATTAACTCATGACAGATTTACTGCATAGCGTCATAGGTACTAACCTTGAACGATATCTACTACTTTTGTAGAGAAATTACAGCTTATAAAACAAAACATGTAAGGGATGCCTCAGTTACTACGTCCACATATTTACAAGCAACTATTCAAACCCTGTGAGGCTTAAACTTACCCAGCCTTAGCAATGTAGCCTCCTGCTGGGAGAACCCTTTGTGTACAGACATTCTATACCAGTTCAGCTGCTTCACGTATGTCGAGCTATAATGTATAAAGTAGGGGACTGTTAGGAGCCATACCATCAATAGAAAATCTGTACTGCGTGTGGATTTAAACTAGTTACTAACGGGTGCCCACATATTGTTCTGGACACCAAACGTTCTGGAGACCAAACGCTCACGCTTACCTAGTTTACTTGTGCACGAAGGATGGGGCAGCCGACCGGAGAACTGGTCTGGTGCCCCACCTCTGTGAATATACTAAAGGTCACCATGGAGACGCTGGGCATGCACAATGCAAGCCATGCGAGAACGGCGGCCATCTGAGTAGAGGCAACAAATTAAGTGTACTCCCAAAGTACTGGCATTACCCAAATATCTTCCATAATGTTGTACCCATGGAGATCAACTCCATATGGATGAAGCAACTATGCGGTACGAAAAAGATAGGCTCATTTGGACCTGTTGCATAGATGTTCCTGCTTTGTCACATGGAGATTGGGACAACCAACTGGAAAGCCACACGTATGCCACACCCCCTGTCAATCTCTAAGGTAACCATAGCAACATATGGCCTGTGAAATTCGAGCCATGCCTGTCTTTAACACCCGATTTAAAGACAATTCAAGCATGAAGTGCCCCTGGTACAGTAGATGCCAGAGTTACAAAATTCCTATGGAACTATGGCTGTGAGGCCCAAGTACGGCCGGTTTTATAATGGTATTAGTACCCCTTCTGTTTGTTGTTCATGTGTTAAGGGACAGAACAAACAACAAACTCTCTCTATCCCCAATGTCTCTATCCACATGATATCACAGGAGAGTTTTTAGAATTATAATAGGACCTATTCAGATGATTTGCAAACAACAAATCAAACTAATATCTCGCTCTCTACCGGAAATAATTCTAACAACATGTCATTGCAAAGGGCAATGTATACAATTTGTACTGTCCTTGTCACATGAGCTTTTGAATCATATCTCCAGTGTACCATTGTGTTCACTTCAAACAATACATTTACCCAACTCATTACACAGTTTATCGTTCGAAGGATGACATTAGACCTCCATATGTCAGTCTCAATCCTCTCAGACTGATAGCCCGCTCACATTCTCACTGGGACTAACCCCAACTGAAGTTACACATGAAGTCTCATTGAACATGGAGCTGTTTAGTATTACAACCTAGAATCTTTACATATACAACCTGGTCCTCTCGGGTTTACCCCGCTCACACTCTCTCCAGAGCTCATCTAGCCCAGGTTTACACAAAGCCCATCAAATCCCACCCACTTTTCATCCCCCGTCGGGTAAGAGAGTCCATTGCCTCAATCCATGCTACCTCCCTCTGTAACAACTTTCTCTGTAAGTCCCATCCCTACTTCCTGCTGATACTTGTTCAAATATGAAAAATGTTAACTGTGCTGTACTGTGCCTTGCTTCTATAAAGTATGTGGCCACAGGTGATTTTAGACTTCTAGTTGGTATATTGGACTTATGCTCCATCCACCTGGTTTTTGCCTTACGTGTAGTCATTCCGACATAGTAGAGCCCACACAGGAATTTTATGACATATACCACATTCGTTGAATCACAGGTACAAGAATGTTTTAGCTCTATTGCCTTTCCTGATTGTGGGTGTGTTATCTTGTTTCCTGTGACAATATTCCCACAGTGTTGACAATTACAACAAGGTTGCGTTCCCTTGTACTGTTCTTTCCATATTTTTTTCTCAGGCACTTCTGCCCTTACCAGCCTGTTTCTAAGCGCTTGACTGTTTCTACAGGCAAAAGTCACAGTTCCAGAAAGAGCCTATGTAAAATAGGATTGATTTGCATGATGCACCAGTTTTGTTATTGATCCTCTTGTTCCTAGCGCTTTGTACTGAGTGGGTAGTGACATAAACTAGAGGAGGAGCGCCTCTATGTGATTTAGTTATGAGTAATGTTTCTCAAAGAATTTTCTCCACTTTTTCTGATATGCCCTTAATCAAACCAGTATCATATTTCCTCTCCTGGAACTTGCTTTGCAATTCCAATGCTTGTTTCTTATAGTCATCATCACTGCATATGTTTCTCCTATATCTCAGGAACTGACTGAACGGTACACTATCCACTGTGCGTCTAGGATGAAAGCCTGTAGCAAAAAGTAAGCTATTCCTGTCCATGGGTTTAGAAAAGATCTTGGTGTTAAGGCCTTTGTTCTCATAATACACTTCTACATCTAGAAAGTGTATTGTACTGTCACTGGACTGTGTTGTGAATTTAATCCTAGGATGTATGTTGTTCATCATCTTGAAGAAACTGTCTAATTCATCTACGGGTCCCCTCCAAACCCCAATATATCTCACAAACATTGAGAGATTTTGCATCCATCTTTGTGAATTCCGGACGTTTTCAGTTTCTAATTAGAGCATGTAGGTATTAGCATAACTAGAAGTCATAGCCGCTCCCATACTCGTGTCTGATACTTGAAGATAACATTTCTTGTCAAATCTGAAGAAGTTGTTTATGAGTACTAATTTCAATATTGTCAGTACAAACACTTTATCCCCTATACATGTATATGCTCCCAATACGGGCCATTCCATGGCTTCGAAGCCTGCTTCGTGTACGATATTCGTGTAACGTGAGGTCACGTCCATTGTAAACAACGTGTCTCTACCCTTGACAAACTGTATATCATGCAGCATGGAGGGGAAATGCATAGTATCTTTTATGTAGGTCGGACTCCCCTGAATCAAGGGTTGTATCACTTTGTCCAGATATTTGACCAGTGGTTCTAATAAGCTGCCCGTAGCAGCAATTATAGGACGTCCCGGTGGATTGATCAACCTTTTGTGAATTTTGGGTAGAATGTATAGTACCAGCATTATAGGATGAAGGGTCTCAAGAAACTTCCTTGTTCGTTCTATTTTCTGTCTCATCAAGGACCTTAATGAGTGTCTGTTTCTGTTGGATCAAACTGAATCTCTTGATAAGTTTCCCTGTCCATCAGTTGTCTTTTCTACTTCTTTCATGTAGTCGCGGTTTGTTCATAAAGACCAAGGCTCCCCCCCTCGTCAGCTGGTTTAAAGATTATTTCTTGGTTGTCAAGAAGTCCTTTTAGGGCCTGACGCTCTCTATTCGTAAAGTTGCTAATATGTTTTGAACGGAATGCAATCTTATTAAAATCGCCCACAACTTTAATCTCAAATGCAGTCAAGATAGTATTTTGTACAGGTGGCCAAAATGTGCTTTTCGGTGACATTTCAAGTTACCTTGATGATTCTTCACTGTCTGATTGTTCCTATAGTGAGTCAAAATATACCTTCAATTTTAATTTCCTCACTAGCTTAAAGAAATCTATTTTTTCTTCGAGAAGTGAACTGTTGCATTGTGGCACAAACAATAGATCTTTCTGTAGTACCCCTAATTCAAACTTCGAAAGCTGGTAAGACCAAATTTTGACCACTAAGTCCTTTTTGTTATCATCTTCTTTCTTTGTGGATTTCTTCTTTTCTCACCTTCTGGAAGGTTTTTTTCTAAAAAAGGAACCCCTACAGTCACGTTACAATCTGTTGTCAGAACTTCCCCCTCAGGTGCTGTCTAAGAGGACACTAGGTGCATCCGAAGATGTAGTTTCTGTTGTGGGTACTCCAGGTTTGGGTACTCTAGGTTGATTAAATATGGGGGTCTTTGTCCGTAATATTCTTGCCAACTACAGACTATGTCCAACTTGTAATCGTGTGTGTCCCTCCTGAATTTTCTTATTCTTTTCACTTTCAATTCTTGTATTTGTCTAGTTTCAAATTCGTGTCCTGCAGTATCTGTCTAATTTCTTCATTTGACAGGTTACCACTTAAGTTTGCTTTAATGTTTTTAATGTCCTCATCAAGGGTATTTAAGTTCTGTGCTAGTTCCTCAATTGTTAGTAAAATCAAATTGAGTGAACATTTGTTCAATATCTAACGCCACTGCTTCCCAAATGTTGGGTTGTCCTTATATAGAGTTGGTTCCAGTGCCACCCTGAGGCCTCAAGACCTCAACTAGGAAGGGCCAATCTACTGAATCAAAAGCCTTTTCCACGTCCAAGGCAGCAACCACCACGGGAATTTCAGGAATCACGTTGTGCCTAAGTGTGAATAATCACTGTAAATTGTTCTGTGTGGACCTGCCCGGGATGAAGCACACCTGGTCTGGAAGCACCAGGGCACACATATGTGGGAGAAGACAATCCACAAAATGTTTCACTAGAATTTTATTGTCTGTATTAATTAAGGACAATGGTCTATATAACGTGCACTTCGAGGGGTCTTAGTTGGGTTTCATCAGTACTGCGAATATGTGGGAAAATCAAGTCGACATATTCCTTATATAGTTCCGTGGTGAGCCCGTCTATACCTGGTGCCTTGCCATTAGGAAGGGAAAGAATAGCAGTACGTATTTCTCTCTCCGACAGAGGTACATTCAGCTGTTCCACCAGTATTTGTTCGAGCCACCTCAAGGCCAACTGATCCAGATACTGCGATATGGAGTCATGGCCAACTTTCAATTGTGACCTGTACAATTGTTCGTAACACTTCCTAAAAGTCTTGCTATCACTAAGGGATCCATACTGGAGGTTCCATCTCCACGATATCCGCTAGTTGACGCTCTTGTCTAATTGCCCATGCCAGTGTGCAACTATTACAGTCCCCCTCCCCATATGCTGCTGCCCTAACTGGGTCTCCCAGGAATCTCTCCCCCATTCCGTATGGAGGCGAAGTTCCTCCTGCTTTGTTCTTAGGGATTCCTGAGCCGAGGGGGTATCGTGTAGTGCCTGTTGACCTTCGAGATCTTTAATTTCCTGCTCAGTGTTAGATATCGATCTACAAATAGCCTTCAATACTTTGCCCTCTCGAGATTTACAGCACCCCTGACATATACCTTAAAGGATTCCCATAATATTCTGTCATCTGATACCGAGCCCACATTTATTTAAAAGAATATCCTGTCTAATATTGTCGTGGAAAATAGCGTCCTCCAGTGAACTGGCCCTGAACCGCCACCTCAGGCACTTTGGGGGTTGTGAGGGGCAGGAGAAAATAACCTTCACTGTGGAGTGATCTGATAGGGCGCATGGATGGATCTGTGCCTCCGCAATAGAATTGAGCATATTTGAGTAGACTATGACGGAATCAATCCTAGAAGAGCTACCGTGGGCCCCAGAGTAAAAGGAATATTCTGTGGTGGTAGAGTACATTACCCTCCAAGCATCATACAATCTATGATATAATGCAATGTCCAGCCTCTTAGACACCACCCTTGGTAATATAGTCTGTTGTGTGGTGAATCTGTCAAGTATCAGAGATAGGGCCATATTAAAATCGCCTGCCCATAGAATATCATAGTCCGAGAACCTGTGCAGGTGGCAGAACCTGTGCAGGTGGCTGGCGGATTTTTGAAAAAACTCGGGGCAGTCAGTATTCGGGGTATAAATATTTATAATGAGAACACAGAGGCCAAGAACCTCCCTCCCAGCAGTAGAAAACGCCCCTCTACGTCACAGATTTGGTTATGGAGCTTAAATGCCAATGACTGGTGTATTTACGTAGCTACTCCACGTGAATGTGTAGAGAACAAGAAGCCGTATCTATGCACCCCCATCCAGGTATGTTAGGAAGCCTACCATCCGGGGCCACATGTGTCTCCTGTTAGCACAAAACATTTACATCATCATTCTTAGCATAGTTTGCAATTCGTCAGGTTTTTTTGTGATTTGTGAAGCCCTGTATGTTCCATGACAATAATGAAATACCATTCCCCGGCTGCACCTTTCGTGAAGAAATCATTGCTATACCTGCCATCTCACATGTCCGTACTGTGCACCACTAATAGGCTGTATGATCCACAAGGACGCATCTTGGTCACTCAGTTTCAGAAGTGTGGCAAAACTGAACAGTGCACCATACTTGCTGTTAAAACCTAACCCCCTGCCCCGCCACCCCCCACTGCTTCCCCCGACCCATGCCAGAAACCAAAACCAACCGGAATTACCCTCCATAACAGTTCAACTCAGTCAAACAACTGAAACACTCAACACCTGCATTGCCTGCAGGAACGGGGCGAACTAGGCGACAACAGGCTCCAGTGGCTAAGAGCCCTTCTCACAACATATACAACTCCACAGGGCAAACAAAGACCCAGAACAAGGTGTGCGGAGCTCAGCGAAGGCACATCTAAACTGCAACAGCAGTTACCTAAGCCCTTTAGTGGAGAACAAAGAGCAGGCTCGACAAGACTACAGTCACTATTCTGGGTCCTGCCATAGTTAGGCAGTTCTAAGGCAAAACGTTCTGCTGTTTCAGGAGTTGTGAAAAAAAGTACCGTCCCATTGTATGTTACACAAAGCTTGGCCGGGAACAGCATTGCATAACGAATGCCCTTCTGCTGCAGAGTGTCCTTTGCAGATTGAAAAGTTTTTCTTTGTTCCTGCACCTGGTGGCTGAAGTCAGGAAACATATGGATTATTGCTGTGCCCCAACAAAGGACACCCCTCTCTCTGGCTGCCATGCGGAGTACATCTCTGTCACGATAATTGAAGATACGTGTAATTATGGGTCTCTCAGATGCACCAGGAGCAGGTTTAGCAGACAGCGAGCGGTGCGCGCGTTCCACCAGAAACATCTCTGAGATTGGGGGGTCATTCAAAATTTCCAAGAGTAGTTGCTCCATAAATTGCTCCATGTTCTCAATGTGGGGTCGACTCTGGAATCCCAAGAATATGCACATTGTTGCGACAGGACCTCCCCTCTAGGTCATCATTTTTCACAGCTATTTTCTTCACGATTTGCTTTAGTAGGGAGACCTCTCGTTGCAGGACAGTTACCTTTTCCTTGCCCTCGCTGATCCTGTTCTCCAGCTCAGTCATATGGTTACACAATTTGGGGGGCGTGGCTTGGCAGCCATGGACTAGGCGGCTTTTCCTGTGAGCTCCGGGATCCGGACACCGATCCGTACAAGCGCACGCATGTGAACCGTAAATTCCGACGAGAAATTGTGATCGCACCGTTATGAATATATGTGGACTCCAAAGAACGTTGCTGCGTGCTGCCTGGACTGATACATCAAAAGTTACAGAACTTTGATGCTGCTGGTGAGCGCTGCGGAGCCGATATCAAAATGGCGGCGAGACGCGGACAAAGGAACCCACGGGAGTGAAGACCGTGCCCGTTGATCGGGCTGAAGTGGTCAGAGGAGCCGGCGCTTCCCAAGGAGGCGCGGTTGATAGCCAGGCACCGTGCAGCACACACCCAACAGGGCACTGGGAAGCCCGACAGAGTAAGCCTGCTCGCACCGGAGCACCCGCGAGAACGTGGTGGCGGGGGGCTGCCCCGGAGGAGTTTGAGACTGCAAAGCAGTCTCCCCTGGAGGAGGAGCGAGCACGACGTGCCGCGGTGCCTGGGGGCCCGCAGTGAGGGCATGGAACGCCCGTGAACTGGGATATATTCGGCGGTACCGGGCGCAGCCGGTGGCCACCTCTGCAGCCGAAACGAAGAGCGGCTGTGAAAGACGAGGGATCATAGCGGGCGCACGCATAATGGAAGTGTGGCAGTGATACACAGACATGTCCCATAAGAAACAAAGGGAACTCCAGCCAAACGAACCTAAGGAAACAAGGATACCGACACTGCCAACCATTATGACCTGTCGGTAAAACGAGCTTTACTACGAGGTGCCAACCCCCCCGCAAGTCAAGGCGCACCACACAGAAAGGAATATTGAGTGGGGGTCGCAAGGAAGCAGCCCCTCACAAAGGAGATGGCAGGCCCTGAGGCACTAGGAGGCTGCCAATGGAAGATGCGCTGAAAGGGCATGGAGAAGTGAGAAGGGCACCATCGGCGAAGTACGGGTGGAATGCTGGACTGCCTAAATGGGCGCTACAACACAGGTTGCCCCGCAAAACGCCACCATGCAAGCGAACTAACGCCTAGCCCGTCCCATGATGCGATGAGCCCAGCCACGACACTACTGGGAAGGTGAGCCAGCGAGGATACATAATGGGGCCGTGGGAGCATGGTGCATGGTACTGTTGTGCTGGTAGACGCTGCCAAATGGTACACTGAAGCGTGTTAAAACAGAGCCTAAGTGCAACCAGCATCACAGCGAAGCACTGCACAGGGTAGGGTGCGAGGAAGATTGCGCAAGACATACCTAACTGTGCACATTGGGCGGATGGCCCTGAAGTTGGATGCCTGCGACGCGAGGTGAACTTATCCCTGCGGTCAATCCAATGAACCAATACGTGGGAGAGCACAACCCATTCCAGGAATAGCCCGGCGAACGCAGGCCTGTACGGAAGCTCTCCTGGGCGGCTCTCTGGGATCTGGGTCTGCATTGATATAGTAGTGCGGAGCCGACACGTCAGAAACCAAGCTACCGCAGGCAAGATGACGGGAAGAGGGACTGCAACCAGGATTAAGGGTAGACAGTCCACAATGGAAGCATTTGCCAAGACGCAGTTGTCCCCGGGGACCGCAGCACCAAGGGGCGCGTCAGCACCAATGGAGAGCACTACAATGATTGAAAACCACCAAATTTTGGCGGCTATCACGGAACTAAAAGAATCATGGGGGTTGGCGATGGCGGACTTGCGCATTTCCCTGGAAGCCAAAATAGATGCAGTGGGCATCGATGTCGCCTTGCTGAGACAGGATGTTAGAGCGTTGGCCGAGAGGACGAGTAGCTTGGAAAGTGCGGTAAAAAACAACACGGACACTAGTAGCAGCAATGCGAAAGAGGTTCACGTGCTAAAGCAACAGGTAGCTAACCTGGAGAATCGGGCAGAGGAGGCAGAAGGAAGAGCGAGGAGAAACAACATTCGCGTGGTCGGCCTTCCAGAGGGAGAGGAAGGCCGAGACCCCACTGACTATGTCGAGAATTTACTCTTGCAGGAAATAGGGGCCGAAAATCTCTCGCAAGGTTTTGCTGTGGAGCGGGCGCACAGAGCCCTCATGAGGAGGCCACAACCGGGGGCTCCTCCCCGGCCAATAATAGCGAAAATACTGAACTATAAGGATCGCAAGAAGATTTTAGAATACTTCCGTAAAGGAGGAACCATTAAGAGGGCGTCTTGCACTGTCACGGCGTATCCAGATTACACAGTGCTGGTCCAAAGGCAGCGGTACAGCTACGTGGAGATCAAAAGAAGGCTACGTGCGATAGGGATCAAATATATGCTGCTGTATCCCGCGAAACTAAAAGTAATACATGAGAGCAAGATGTTTTGTTTCCACACGCCCGAAGAAGCGACGACCTGGCTAGACCTTCAGGGCTGTCCGGAACAAGGAGCGGATCAAGCGCAAGAGTAACACGATAAGTGGCTGAGATATTACATGTAGCGGGCATGATGTGCAGTGGGTATCCATTTGAAAAGTGGGTGGTGGCTCTGGTTGAGGGACATCACTGGGTACGAGTGGCACTTGAAGTAGATCTCATGGACTGGAGCGGACACAAGGACTTGAATATAGCAAAACGTAAATATATGGAGCATTTGTACAGTTAAGTGTGTTGAGTTTATAGCAAATAGGAGCGGCAGGATGTGAGCACCCTATCCCCCCATAATAGTCTTAGCAGGCTAGCCAGTAGGGCGGCCTTACCCTGCGGAGCAGTGAGTACAGGCGGGAGCCAGGAAAGCGCTAGATGCGGGGGAGCCTGAGATCCAGGGATGGAGCTGGGCAACAGTTGGGGAGGGAGTTAGGGGGGTTGGGAGGGAAAATGGGGGGCGGGAGGCGTGGGGAGTTGGGTGTGATTGGGTGGGATGAAGGGAAGGGAGGGGTGTTTGGGGTGTGTGCAGTTAAGGGAAGTTTGAACTGGGATACAAGCCTATGTAGACGAGAACAGGTACGAATAGTGGATTGCGCGGCTGGGGTGGGGGTTGAAAATGTAACAAGCCATGGGGGACCTTAAAATAATCACGTGGAATGTTAGGGGTCTAAACAGTTATCTGAAGAGAAACAAGGTTATGTTATACTTGCGAAGACAAAAGATAGACATCGCGCTATTACAAGAGACCCACTTGACAAAAGAGAGACTGGGAATGATCAAGAAGAAATGGAAAGGAGTGGTGGTGGGCTCAACATACTCAGCCTATGCTAGAGGGGTCCTTATCTGGGTGGCCCGGCATGTCCCCTTTCACGGGTTAAAGGAAACTGCTGAGGGGGACGGGAGGATGGTCATACTCAGGGGCCTGGTAGAGAACAGAGAAATAAGTATAATCAATACATACGCTCCCAATCAGAATACAGCGATGTACTTTAGAACCTTGAGTGCTAACCTTGGTATGTGCATGGGAAGTGCGGTAATCTGGGGTGGGGATTTCAACTGTACTAGACCCAAGGGTGGATAGATCGGACCAGAAGTTGGAAAAACCAGCCCCGGCAGCACGAGTGTTGCGAGCGTTACTCAATGATTTTGATTTGACTGATGTATGGAAGGTGAAGCACCCCCAAGAAAGACAGTATTCTCACTATTCGGCCCCACAACAGCTGTCCACCAGACTAGACTATGTCTTTGCTACATCGGACATAATAATGGAAATGGGGCGGGCGGAATATAAAGCGAGAGTCCTGTCGGACCACTCGCCCTTGATTGTTAGCTGGCAATACTGCCCTCCAAGAGCAAGCATCCCGACGTGGCATCTCCGAGCGGAGGCGCTTAAGGATCCTGTGTTTAAAGAAGAGGTAAGGGAGGAGATCATAAATTACTTTGAGGAGAATACGGGTAGTGTAGATTCGGCATGCACGTTATGGGAGGCCTTTAAAGTAGTGTTGAGAGGCGTGGCCATAGCAAAGTCCAAAAGTCTGCAAGGCGGTATCCTGGCTGATCTGCAGGAGGCGGAGGGGGATTTGGAAAAAGCACAAAGAGGATGGCGATATTGGTTCAAATGCGGAGCGGATACTTCAACTTCAACAGAAGTGTGGAGAGCACTGGGACAGGTTGTGCAAATTGAATTATAAGAAATACATAGAGAGACAGCACGCGGGAGGTGATAAGACAGGACGGCTTCTGGCGTGGTTATACAAGAGCGAAACCCCCAGATCCAACATCAGAGCAATAACAAGAGATGATGGCAGTGTAGCGGACACCCAGGAGGGAGTTAATCAGGAATTTGCCACGTATTACAGAGAACTATATGGGGACGTTGAGGAGGATAATCTAGGGAGGATAAAAGAAACACTTGAAGATATAGGTCTGCCCAGGATAAGTGCTGAAGAGAGGGAAGAGCTGGATGCACCAATCACCTTAGAAGAGCTGGAAACAGTGGTGAGACAATTGCCTACTAGTAAAACCCCGGGGGCGGATGGGTTTCCGAGCGAGTTTTATAAAGCATACATGGCAGAGGTGCTCCCTCCGATGCTGAATATGTTGAATGAAGCATTTGAGACGGGACAGCTGCCGGAGTCGCTAAGGGAAGCAATTATAATCCCGCTCCCAAAGCCGAATAAGCCTGGGGACAGTTGTGGCTCCTACAGACCACTGTCAATGCTGAATCAAGACAGCAAGATTTTAACAGCTGTTCTGGCGAGCAGACTGCGAAGAGTCATAGACAAACTTATACACCCGGATCAGACAGGGTATGTTCCAAACAGGAACATAACTCACAATCACAGGCGACTCCACCGAGTCATCGAATGGGCGGGGGGAAATGAGGGCGACTTGGCAGTAGTGTCCTTGGATGCGGTAAAGGCTTTTGATTCTGTTAAGTGGCCATGGCTGCTGTCTACTCTGGCGGAATATGGGATGGGGCCCGGATATGTAAGATGGGCAAAGATGTTATACAGTGCGCCGCACGCTAGAGTTAAGACGGGAGCTGTTATTTCAGAGAGATGGCAGTTAGGCAGAGGTACTAGACAGGGATGCCCGTGGTCCCCTATGTTATACATATTGGCACTGGAGCCTTTGGCTATATACCTCAGACAGCAGTATGACATCATAGGCATCGAAGTGGGTGGGGAGCGACATTTGATCTCTTTGTATGCAGACGATATGTTATTGTATCTGAAGTATCCGGAGGAGAATCTCCAGTATATTTTGGAGGTTATGGATCGGTATGCGGGGCTGTCTGGAATAGCTGTGAATCCACAGAAGTCTGTGATTTTCCCACTGGGTAAATATAGGGGTCTCCCTGTGGAACAGCTGCCGGTGTTGCAAGCCCCTTGGACAGTTGATACCTTCCGGTACCTTGGGATAGACGTGTATCATACGGTTGAACAAGAACATAAGCACAACACAGAGGTAGCCGTGGGGAAAATAGAGAAAAGTATGCAATTCTGGGGGAAGCTGCCGTTAGCTATGATGGGACGTAGTGCAATGCTTAAGATGGTGGTTTTGCCCAGACTCCTGCATTATTTCGGGAACATTCCATACCTCATACCTGGGAAGTTTTTTGTCAAGCTTGATAGTATATGCAGGGACTTTTTGTGGCAGGGAACTAGATGCAGGATGGCATTGTGGAAACTGCAAAACTCTTACGAAAAAGGGGGGATACGGCTCCCCAATTATGAGGCCTACTATGTAGCAGGCCAACTGCAATACGTTGCTAAATGGCTCTCGGATGAAAGTACCCCCGAATCCAGATTGTTCAGTGCAGACTGTGCCCCATTTTACTTAAAAGAGATGATCTGGCTATCCGAAACAGAAATGCAGGGGCGCCCCAAAATGATGCTGCTTGGGTGGAGGATTTGGCGCCGCGCGTGCAGGATGATGGAGATCCCGGCTCCGTGCTCCCCGCAGGTACCACTGGTGGCACTGGCTAAAGGAGATGTGCAACTGCGGAGGAGGATTAGAAACCACTGGGAACCAGTGGGGGTGGCAACGGTGGGAGATGTTTGGCGGGAGGGAGCCATCATAAGCTTTGAGGAGTTGGGCGAGGACACAGGGCTGCACGTAGGCCAATATATTACATATCATAGACTGGCGCGGGAAATCAAGAAGACTTGGCCCGAAACTATTCTAGAAGCAGAGCCGGATGGGATTATAGACACTATATATGACGTAACAGAGGGAGGGCACGAGATTTCAAGATTATATGACATGCTGATGCTTAGGATTAGTAAAGAACCAACGCAACTCAGATTAGATTGGGAAACTGAGGTGGGAGGCCCGATGGAGGATGGGATGTGGGAGAGGGCTCTGTGGTATCATCAGAAGGTGTCGAGGAATGCTAGGCTGAAACAGATACAATTATATATTACGCATAGGGCATACATGACGCCCCTGAGGATATCAAAGTTTAAAAACGCAGGTAGACAAGCATGTCCCAAGTGTGATGAAGAACGGGCTGACATGTTACACATGTTTTGGTCCTGCCCGGTGGTTGTGCGTTTCTGGAGCGAGATAGCGGCAAAACTGGCGGATAAAGGAATTACGCTGGTCGTAGAGTCAGCTTGGGCCTGCCTATTGGGAGGGTTCCCTAGATCGCAGAAGCTGAAGCATGTGAACAAATTGAGGGACTTGGCGTATGTGCTGGCTAAGAGGAGGATCGCCATGGGGTGGAAGGCTTGTCATAAACCACAGGGGGAGATATGGTGGAAGGAATTGCAGAAGTGGGCGGAAGCAGAGACCATAGTATGGCAGGAGTCCAGTATGATGGGAGGGGAAGAAGAGGTGGGAACCCTGCTGGCTTGGAAATCACTGATAGCGGAATTGTTTGGAACGATGCCAGATCTGGCAGATTCTAATGGAGAACAGACCTCACCGCGCGGCGTGAACACAAAGTGAACAGACCGGATGGGCTCGTAGGGGGGTGGGTTTTGGGGAGTAGAGATCAAATTGTATGTTATACACATTCGAAACTGTATTATGGCGTTTTGTACTGTATATTTGGTCTGTATTGTTTTGTAGGTTGAACCTTAATAAAAAACGTTTAAAAAAAAAAAATGGTTACACAATTTGTCTATCTGCACAGTGGATGTCCACTCTACAGGTAAGTGCATCTATTTTTGTACCCAGCGTATCCGTGATGTTTTTAAGGGCCACCAGAGTCTAATTGAGAGCAGCCACATTGAGCTGAAAAGGGCCAGGATCAGCCGGTGAAGCAGGGAGCGGCATATCAGACCTGGCAAACTGATCCCCCAGGGTGTCCCCTAGGGATCTAACCTATCTGCATGCTTCTTCAATGTCTTCATGGCCCCTCTGGCCCAGACGATCTGTATCTTTGCCTCTAACTTTCAGTGTTTTGCGGATAAACACGCTGCTCTCTTTCAGGCTACATCAGCCTAAGTAAGACAGAGATCGTCCTCATTGGGACCCCTGCTTTGCCAATTTCTCACTGACCGGCCTCCCTTGGCCCTGGCCCTCCACCTACTAGTGAGGCAAAAAATCTGGGGGTCATCTTCGACTCCACTCTTTCCTTCTCTTCTCACATCTCTGACATCTCCAAAAAGTCCCACTACCAGCTGCACCTCCTCAGAGGTATTCTAACTTTTCTGACTTTCCCCCAAAAGCTCACCGTCTCCAGAGCCCTGGTTCTCTCTAGGCTAGACTACTGCAACAGCCTCTTTCTCAATCTTCCTACTTCTACTCTTCGTCTGCTAGAACTGATCCAGAACAGAACCGCTTATAGACTTATCCTTAGCCTCAAGCCCACGGACCGCATCTCTCCGGCGCTGAAATCCCTTCATTGGCTCCCCGGGGCTGCTAGGATCAAATTCAAGTCCCTCTGCATAGTCCACAAGGCTTTCTGGGGCCGGCCCACTCTATCTTCGATGTTCTCTTCCTAAATACTCTCCTTCTAGAGCCCTCCGCTCATCGTCTTCCAAATCTTTGCGGGTGAAACGTTTTTCTAAGCAGCTATTTGGGGGTAGATCTTTATCCTCTGCAGGTGCCTCTCTCTGGAACAGCCTCCCTGCCTCTCTCCGTCTTGAGCCATATCTCCTTAAGTTACAGAAACTCCTCAAGACCTACTTCTTCATTTCCTCCTTCTCTCTCCCTCTCCCCCTGTAGGGCCTCCTCTCTTTTTCTCTCCTGCCTCACTCTTCCTCCCCTTCCTAACTCCATTCAGTTTTTACTGACTGGTCGCCTGGTTCACCTTCAGAGCATCACAGGTCCCAAGCTCCCCCACCAGTCTATGCACTTCCCTTTAGGGCCCCTGCAGTATGTTCACACTACTACACTTGGAGCATATGCTCCATGAGAGGTGTAACCTCTCTGCACTTAACCGAGGGCCATGCTGGACTGGGCGCACCTATCCCCCCTTCCTTGCACGTCTGTCTGTACACTTGCATTACCCGAATTTGCTAGGACTAGTAAGTTCTGTCTTGTCCCCCCTTTGCCTTCCCTCCCTAGTTTGGTTGCTCCTGAAACACTTCATGCGCTTGCACTAGGAGTAGTGCCGTCAGGCCTAGTACACTAGTTACTTTCTGTTAGATGATTCGGAAACTTCAAGGCCTAAGTATGACTACTGTATTAACTTGCTCCCTTCTCACCGTGAAGCACTTTGAAGCACTTCACTTGTGTATAAGCGCTGTACAAATAGACAATAAATAAATACATCTATTTTCACCTGTTTCTTTGGATTCCGCATGATGCGGTTCGCCTCTTAGGTTATGGGAATCTGGGGTACTGTGGTATGTATCAGCTGTGGAGGTTGTGGTGCAGTAAAGTAGGCACAGGATTGTGGGTGCAAATATAGGGCATGCACCCTATTGTGAAAAAGCAGCACGCATTCAGCTCTGCTATCCCTCCACCACACAGGCCAGGATGCACTACAAGGTGTCTTCGTGCAGGCCCCTAGGGCCAAAATGGATCTCCAGTTCCACTTCACATGTACATCCACGGTAAGCACACAGCTCAGGTCAGATGTGTCTCCCCTGCGCCTGAGGGGCACGTTTCCATGAGCCTGCAGACTCCGAATACAGACAAAAGGTCCACCCAGGGCTGGACCACCTCCTCGCTGCCCCCCACACCTTCAATATTAATGGAGTTGTTAGGCAGAATCCTGTGCAGTTCCCTTAGGGAGCACTACAGAAGATTAGGACTACAGGTGCGAGCAATAAATCCCATTTGGTATCAGTCTGTACCACAAAGATTTAGTTGGTAGCTGTGGCTGAGCAGTCAGACTTATCTCAAGAGGGAGATGAGCAGTATTCAGGGCTTACACAATAGGCCTTCAGTACTATGGAACATGGAAACACTGACCAAAGCTTTGTAGTAAAAAGAATATATATATTTATTTTATACACTTCTAGTTAAACACATTTATCACAGTTCTTAAGCAAGTTAAATTCAGTCAAAGAAAGTATACACACCTCCCTAGTTAAATTGTAGACAAGGCTGAGCAAGAGTGAAAACTGATCAAAATGGCACAGTGAAAACCAAACACAAATGGCACTCTATACATTTCTCACAAGGGAGGGAAAGCACAAGTTATACAGAAATATCTTCTTACACACCCTAGCAACACTTCCCATAAGTTTGTGAACCAGATTAAGCAAGGCAGTACATCAGTATAGAAAATACTTAAATGAAAACTGGCATTTTGCAAGGTTTAAAACTGGGGAAGCAAGAAAAGCGACACAAATCACACTTAATGGGAATGAAATTCAATTGTATCAGGATATTTCTCCACTTACGCTACAAAAAAGAAGGAGTATGCGTAATATCCTGCAACACTTGCAACTACAGAAAATACCCTAAAGGTGGACCTTCCCAATCAGCCTTCTTTTTACTTGGGAGGGGAAACAACACTGTATCACTAACAAGGAGGAGGGGGCCCATATTGTACATCTTGACCAGGAAGAGAAGGTGGATCAAGGTGCTGCGACCCGAGTAGACGCATCTCGCGGACCGCAACACTGGGAGTGGACAACTGTACAACGATATCGAACAAAAACCCAAAAGGGTCCTCCCCTGCCAGAGAAACAACCCCCACCATCGTGACTGAATAAGGAGAGGATAATTTGCTCTGATAAAAATGTCAAGGTGAAATAAGGTACACTATCTTAGAACAGGAAAGCTATTTCTAATGCTGGGGCACAGCTGATGTTTATCTTGGAACTCATAATAGACTCATTCAGAGGGTTTTAGAATACCCTGCACATATCCCTGGCTTAGATAGTGGGCCATCTCTCAGGACGAAGTCCACGGAGAGAATAGCAGGGATGGTCTACTACAAGGGAAAGGGGAATGTTATTGGGTATATTGTTAAGACTGATTTCCCATACTCTGGCCTGTTGGACAGATGTATAGAAGGCCAACCTATATTATGACAGGGGCAACTCTGGGAAGCTGTAGCCAAACCAGTTTAAGGTAGCAGTGACAGGCGGTCTAGGCTAAAATCTTCAGAGGGGTGAGATTGTAAAGGGTCCACAATGAGGTCGCACACTGGGAGTCACAAATTACCCTTAGACAGGATGTATAAAAATACAGTTATTTAATTATGGCCAAATACACTATAAGAAAAATGAACACAAGCATGTAGACTTATCAACCAATACCATCAAACTAAAATGCATATATACAATCACAGGTTCAAGTGCATAAAACAAATCAGAATACTCCTGCAAGGGAATGAATAGGCAAGTATTACACACGAAAAGGTCCACAGAGAATTAACCCCTAACTAATATTGTCCAACCCTAAGTTACCTGGTGCCCTATTGTTCAGGATACAAAGATACAGCACTCAGGAGGCAGGAGAAAATGTAGGTAGGGTCTCTGGGGTCCAGTGATGGATTCTTAGGGCCTGGGTTCAAGATAGACAGAGTCCAAAATTACCCCCAACAGTTAGAAGTCTTGCCAAGGCAAGTGTTGACAAAGCCAATAGGTTTAAAATAAAGAGTATTGTTAGTCCATTGATTTACAATGGGAGTGTAGGGGTATGTTAAAAACTCAATAATTTACCCCCTCACTCCGAATCTTCCCAAGACTTTCCAGAACAAAGGAAGGGTGTCCTGGCTTGCTTTTCCTGCTGAATTCCGCGGTCCACGATTTTCACGGGTTGCAGGTTCGAGTGATTCTCCGGTTAGGATCTTTTGCTGGTGCAAGGACTCTTGATGAAGAAATGCAGAAACAAACAATGCAATGCCCTTCTCGGGACTGGAGGTGGGTGAGAAAAGCAGGTTTCGGACCGTCCAGCCGCTCACAGCGATGCACCAGGACTCAGTAGCCGCGCTCGGACTTTCCGGTCTTTCTCGGGTCCCCTTGGTGCTAGGACGTCGAAATCTCGCAGAGGGTGTCATTGCCATGGCAGCTGAGGGTGTACCAAGTTTCAGGTGGAAACTGATCAAAACGGCACAGTGAAAACCAAACACAATTGGCACTCTATACATTTCTCACAAGGGAGGGAAAGCACAAGTTATACAGAAATATTTTCCTTCACACCCTAGCAACACTTCCCATAAGTTTGTGAACCAGATTAAGCAAGGCAGTACATCAGTATAGAAAATACTTAAATGAAAACTGGCATTTCGCAAGGTTTAAAACTGGGGAAGCAAGAAAAGCGACACAAATCACACTTAATGGGAATGAAATTCAATTGTATCTGGATATTTCTCCACTTACGCTACAAAAAAGAAGGAGTATGCGTAATATCCTGCAACACTTGCAACTACAGAAAATACCCTATAGGTGGACCTTCCCAATCAGCCTTCTTTTTACTTGGGAGGGGAAAGAACACTGTATCACTAACAAGGAGGAGGGGGCCCATATTGTACATCTTGACCAGGAAGAGAAGGTGGATCAAGGTACTGCGACCCGAGTAGACGCACCTCGCGGACCGTAACACTGGGAGTGGACAACTGTACAACGATATCGAACAAAAACCCAAAAGGGTCCTCCCCTGCCAGAGAAACAACCCCCACCATCGTGACTGAATAAGGAGAGGATAATTTGCTCTGATGAAAATGTCAAGGTGAAATAAGGTACACTATCTTAGAACAGGAAAGCTATTTCTAATGCTGGGGCACAGCTGATGTTTATCTTGGAACTCATAATAGACTCATTCAGAGGGTTTTAGAATACCCTGCACATATCCCTGGCTTAGATAGTGGGCCATCTCTCAGGACGAAGTCCACGGAGAGAATAGCAGGGATGGTCTACTACAAGGGAAAGGGGAATGTTATTGGGTATATTGTTAAGACTGATTTCCTATACTGTGGCCTGGTGGACAGATGTATAGAAGGCCAACTTATATTGTGACAGGGGCAACTCTGGGAAGCTGTAGCCAAACCAGTTTAAGGTAGCAGTGACAGGCGGTCTAGGCTAAGATTTTCAGAGGGGTGAGATTGTAAAGGGTCCACAATGAGGTCGCACACTGGGAGTCACAAATTACCCTTAGACAGGATGTATAAAAATACAGTTATTTAATTATGGCCAAATACACTATAAGAAAAATGAACACAAGCATGTAGACTTATCAACCAATACCATCAAACTAAAATGCATATATACAATCACAGGTTCAAGTGCATAATACAAATCAGAATACTCCTGCAAGGGAATGAATAGGCAAGTATTACACATGAAAAGGTCCACAGAGAATTAACCCCTAACTAATATTGTCCAACCCTAAGTTACCTGGGGCCCTATTGTTCAGGATACAAAGATACAGCACTCAGGAGGCAGGAGAAAATGTAGGTAGGGTCTCTGGGGTCCAGTGATGGATTCTTAGGGCCTGGGTTCAAGATAGACAGAGTCCAAAATTACCCCCAACAGTTAGAAGTCTTGCCAAGGCAAGTGTTGGCAAAGCCAATAGGTTTAAAATAAAGAGTAGTGTAAGTCCATTGACTTACAATGGGAGTGTAGGGGTATGTTAAAAACTCAATAATTTACCCCCTCACTCCAAATCTTCCCAAGACTTTCCAGAACAAAGGAAGGGTGTCCTGGCTTGCTTTTCCTGCTGAATTCCGCGGTCCACGAGTTGCAGGTTCGAGTGATTCTCCGGTTAGGATCTTTTGCTGGTGCAAGGACTCTTGATGAAGAAATGCAGAAACAAACAATGCAATGCCCTTCTCGGGACTGGAGTTGGGTCAGAAAAGCAGGTTTCGGACCGTCCAGCCGCTCACAGCGATGCAGCAGGACTCAGTAGCCGCACTCGGACTTTCCGATCTTTCTCGGGTCCCCTTGGTGCTAGGACGTCGAAGAGGGTGTCATTGCCATGGCAGCTGAGGGTGTACCAAGTTTCAGGTGGAAACTCCGAACGGCAACGAAGATAACCCGGTAGCCCAAAAACAAAGCTGGTCAGCCACAGGACAATTCCCGCGCACTTCCGAAGGTGGTTTTTGTATTGAGCACCGAATAGGCTTCGGGAATGGATGGTCCCTCCAGTCCAGGGGTCGTAGCACCTTCGCAGGCCTACTGGAGATCAAGAGACAGAAAGGGCTCTACCAGGACTGCAGCAGAAGTTGGTTGCCAGGCCTCCTTCAGACAGGTTACAGGTTTCTTTGCGGGTCTTCTCAGCTGGACGGATTCTTGGCTCCTTCAGGTTCTTCCAGGATCTCCCAGAATTGCATGCAGGGGCCCTCTTCTTATCCTAAAAGCCAGGTAGGAGTCGAAACTCCCACTAGCCAATGCCAGAACTAGCCTACACACACACCTCACAGTGGTCCAATCAGGATCACTGGCAGGAACACTCATGCATACCACTCAGACACACAGAAACTAGGATGTGGATTGGGGTCAGACTGACCCAGCCCACATCCTGCCTGCAAACACACAAAGCCCTCCAGTAGCCCGCCAAAAGCTCCTGCTTTCCCGGGCACTGGAAGTCCTTACAAGGATCTTTCTGAGCTCTGAGGCCAGGAAGAAGGCTAAACAACAAGATGCAAAAAGAATGGACGAAAAACCTTGTGGCACGGCCATGTTTGACCAGTAGCCACAGTAAGTAGCCAAACGTGGTAAACGTGGTTAAGCTAACACGAAATTCCCCAAAAAGTGGGGAAAAGTCACTGCTGCCACCAGCCCATCTTTTAAGCACCTCAGAGTAACCAAACAATCCTTTGAGTGTTAGTCTAGGGCAAAACAAAAATGAACCCCATTGCACTGCAGTGTAAGCTGCTGTGTGCAATGATAAAAAGTTACCACATGTGATACCAAAGTAACCACAAGTAGCAATACAGTCACACGACTAAGGGAAACACGGTTTCCTAGTACTGATAGCCGTAAGGACATATCAGTTTCCCCATAACATATGAGCAAAGGCCAGTACAGTGAAGCTTAAGGCTTCACTGTACTGCAAAACGTACAGGTCAGATTGAAAAATAAAAGCAAAAAGTTTGGGGGTTCCATAAAGATGGAAGGAAAGGTGCAGTAAAGAGAATCTTTCCTAACACACACCTTCCCCAGACTAAGGGACAGGGGGAACTAATCCACCCCTGGATGGGTTCTCTGTTCCAGTCGGTTAACCCTGTTGGACAGCCCATCAACCTTGCTATATTTGGGATCTGGCCTATGCCCAATAGGGAAGTTCAAGGCCCTAAGACTCATGAACCACCTGAGCCACTTTGGATTCTCTCCCTTAACATCTATCAACCACTTCAAAGTTTGAGGGGGAGCATACACAGTGAAGTGAGTCCCATAGAGGTAGGACCTCAACTTCCTAAGGCACCATACAATGGAACGGCAACTCTTTTCCACCTGGAGCTAACTGAGTTCTCCACTCCTAAACTGGTAGCTGACTAGGCATATAGGGTGTTCCTCACCTTTGTCATTTAGCTGTGAAAGTCTTCCAACTATCCCAGTGTCATAGGCATCTGTCTGCACTATGAAAGGTCTCTTTAAATCAGGTACCCTTAGACCAGGGGCCTGACCTAGGGATTCTTTCAGGCCAGTGAAGGCCTTCTCACACTCAGGAGTCCATAAGAACTCTTTAGGTCCCCTATGAGTAGTGAGGGCAGTCACAGGGACAGCTATATTTCTATAGGCTGCCACTTTACTCCTGTATTTCCAAGTGAGGCCCAGGAAAGTCCTCTCTTGGGCTTGGGTAGTGGGGGTTGCCCAGTTCTGTACATGAAGTACTTGACTGACAAGAGGTTGCATCTTGTCCTCACATACACCAACTTCATGCATGAGGAAGGCCAATGGCTCATGTTCATTTTGACACTTGGCTGTCTTTCTGAACAAGTTGGCCTGATGAAGGTCCTGACACCCAGTCTCTTGAGTCAGACCCAGTTCCTCCAAAGTGGGGGTTGAATCTGCCATGTCATCCAGACATGCATTGCTGAGATCCATTTTCCCATTCAGAACAGGGGCTAAGCTCAGTTGACAGGTGTCAGTTGCAGCCACCAATCCAGAAGAATTTACACTGAAGTAGGGCTCTGAAAAGGCCGAAACCGCTGTCTCCTCCTCAGCACAGACTGACAGGGATATGTTGCCATACCCTGCAGAGAGATCATAAAAGCCTCTGTACCTTTCAATACAGTGCTGACCCACTAAGGTGTTTCCCTTTAGTGAAGAGTGGGCTTCTGTCTTGGGAACAGAACCCAGAGCTCTAGTGTCCATACATAATCCAAAACTGGCTGTACATGTATATCCCTTCAGTTCCTCAGAACTGGACTCTTGACAGCTAGAATCGTCAGACACTCCTTGTTCCAACACAGGGTGGGTCTCACACCAACTGTCAGAACTTTGTCTTGGTTCTGAACCACCACAACACCCCATCTTGGTGGGTTCACTTATTCCCAGTATACAGTCTAGTTTCCACCATCCTGTTATAAAGGGTGTCAGTGACAACAAGAGGGGAGGCTGCCTCAGCAAATTCTCCAGCTCACCTTGCTGATGTGGGGTCAGGTGAGGAGACACTGGGCCATCCTCACTGAAGCCATCTGAAAGGCTGCTTTGACACAGGGTAGGGAAACACACAGATTTCTCTGGCTCCCACTCTATAGCCATAAGCAGGGCTCAGCTTTTATCTCTCAAGATAAAATCCACCATACTATTCACAGGAAACTGTATGGCAACCTGCCCAGGTTCACCAAAGCCTTGAGAATAGTTTACCTTGCCAAGCTGTGAAACATGGCAAGGCCCAGACCACTGACAGGTAGTCAGGGATTTGTAGAACAGATTTGACAGGAGAAGGTCCCACCTCCTTCTCTGGGGCTCACAGAGAGCTCCAATCAAACTCCTGAGAGATCTGACAGATCTCTCTCTCAGACCATCCTGTGGATGACAGCTCAGTGACACTTGACAGGTCGCTTCACCATCCCTCCACTGGGTCTGACCACTACTGATGACAGCAGAGGAGCTACCTCGGTAGCTGTCATTCAGCATGGTGTCAATGACTGACTTGGCAGTCATTCCCTGTGGGTTGGCATAAGGGCATATGGGACTATGATCAGTAATCCCTGATTGCAACTTATCGCCTGAGGTCTCCAGAGTCAAGGGGCTAATAAAATTAGGCCTTGTTTCTGGTAACAATGAGTTTACTCCTAAAAGTGAACTCTGGAGTAACTGAATTCCTGCCTTACTTCTGTCAACCTGTGTCATGATCTCTGCTTCCAAAAGGTCAGGGTTTTCCCAACTCCCTTGGAAGCAGATCCATAACCCAGGTTCCGAGTGCCAACCAGTCCCAATTGGGACCTTTTGGACCCAGTCCTGGCGCCAGTGGCACCAGGCTCATAAATATGCCCAGTCCCAGCGCTGGAAGCGCCGGGCTCATAATGCTTGGGTGGACTTACCTGCAGCAGACCATGCTGCTTACTTGCCTGCCAGTTGAGCCTCTGATCCTCTTCTGTTTGGAACTACTTTTCCTGTTGGGTGGGGCAGGAGCCACTCCCTAGATTCAGAACACTGGAACTCTTCTGGAAAGCAGGAACTCTTTTCTTACCTAGACGTGGCTCTGGAAGGAGACACCTAAGCACTACAGGAGGCTATTTAAACCACACCCGATGGATGAATCTTGCTTTGCGTTATTCTGCATCCTCTGCAGCAGAACGCTCATCGTGTCTTCTGCATCTGATCCTGGGCCTAAGGAAAAAGGCTTACCATCCTGAATCCAGTCTTCAGCAACACCTATAAAGACAAGAAAGAACAGGTTAGCATTACGGTCTTCAGTGACAGCTCTTCACTTACCTGGTCCATCGGCTGTCACCAACGCCTCGCGCTGCATTCCGGCATCTGAAAGACAAAGGCTTACCTACTCTTCGTGCGCTCCGGAGGTCTTCACACTGCATTCCGGCATCTGAAAGACAAAAGCTTACCAACTCTTCGCACGCTCCGGAGGCCTTCGGCGCTGCATCCCGCATCTGAAAGACAAAACAAGGTGCGTTTAAAGACATTGGGGAACTTTAATACTCACGTGCCATTACTCCTTTCCACATCTAACCCAGTGGGTATTCCGGCACCCTGCAGCCGCTCCGAACTTGTACCTGCAAAATAAAAAGACAGTTAGAGCGCATCGTGAAGCAGGCAACAAGCGCTTACTTACGTGATTCCAGGCGCTTCTATTCATCACACGGACTCCATCTTCAACTCACTTCAGCCCGTCATCCGCCATCGCTGGAACCCTGCAAAACAAGAAACATCATTACTAAAGACTTTAAAGACATTAGAATTACTCGAAACTTACCGTTCGTGCAGTAAACGACGGACAGCAGTCCTCTGAAGTCAAGAGGCCTGCTCCCCTTATCCAGTGAAGAAACTGGTTACAGCACCCTGCCCCGAGGCAGATGGAGAGCATGGCGTTCACTTACCTAAGGTGAGAGCGTTAACCTTTGGGGTTCTACAGGAGAAGAGAAAGGGAAGAAGAGAGAGACATTCAATAACCCAGTTCCTTAATCCCATATTTTCTATCTGCAGACATCTTACCCTTCAAGTCAGACATACAGTGCACAGAGGTCCAGCCCAAAGAGCCAGCCGTGTGTTACACATCACCTTTGCAGATACGGTATACGCCCAGTCAAGACCGGCGCCTCTACGGGAATCAGGTGAGCGTTACAACCTGGTGACAGAGAGTGAGACCCCTACATTGGTTTTCCTCTGGGACCCCCATCATGGGCCAGCAGGAATGTGTGTTAGACCGCACAGGTGATATCCTGACATTAGGATGCATCACAAGGGGAATGTCACACACCAACTGTAGGAGGAATGGCCTCACAACCCGAGTAACCTCCAACCTCTCAAGGTTTGCTCTGGTGGGCTCTGTGGGCTTACTTTGCAGTAACCTACCTTCCTGGTGAATTCTTTGCTTCACTGGAGGAGAATCCTCTAATTGGAAGCAGGCCTTTCTCCAAAGGCCTAACCATGATGGTTTCCTTTTCTGTTGGCCCCTTCTTCTTGTTCTCCTAGGACTCTCCTCTACTTGCATACTAGGCAGCTGAGGAGGCCCATAGGATTCAAGGTTTTCTGGGGGTCCCTTTTCCAAACTAGGAGTGGGGACACTTCCAACTACCTCACCATCAGTTGTAGGTAAAGCAGGAGCAATATTCTCCTTTCCTCTGCCTGTCTTTCTGACTCCACTGGCCATGGGTTTCCCCTTCGGCCTAGGCTTTCGCTTAGGCATGGCTAAAACACCCTGATTTTGAGACATAGTGCTTGAAGGGTCTGGTGAGGGCCTGTCAGGACCTAAGTCTTGAAGACTCAACTCACCCAGCACTCTTCTAGGAACCACTCTCCTGACATTGACAGATGCCCTGGCCATTTCTCTATTCACAGCTTGAATGACAGGTGCTACTGGAACATTAAGAGAGGGCCTACCAGCCAACTGAGTATCCCCCACAGGAACTCTGGCAAGAACCTGTGGGTTTACCATGAAGGAAGCTACTTCAGTAGGACTGGGCCCAGTGTACTTAACAGTAGAGGTACTTACACCTACTACCTGAACACTATCCTAAACAGAATTATTACTATGCAATACGACAGGAATGGGGGCCAAGGCTCCAGCACTGCTAGTTTCCAAGGAATCTAGACAAATTTCAGACTCTACCTCTGAGGGAATGGAGTTTAAAGGGAAGGACACCCCTGCTATCCCTTCTTCCTCGTACTGAGAGAAGGCCAAATTAGCAGAGTGGACCCCCAAGGTCTTACCCTTACATTTGGGGCCCCCCTTCCTGTGGTCACTGGCTCCACAAGTGTAACAAACCCCACTGCCACTTGACACATAGGGAGGCTTAGAGTAGCCACTTACTTGCTTGGGAGGGTTAGTCCCACTACCCTGACCTGATTCTGATGACTTCCCCTTATTAAACTTTTTGTAGGCCTTCTTGGACATAGTTGTATCAGTTTCCCGACCCTCTTTCTGCTTCTTTCCCTCCTCCTGCTTACCTGAAGCAGGCTTGTCCTTATGGGACACTCTATGTGAAACCCATAAGTCAGCAACAATGGCTAGCCTCTTTGGATTTAACTCCTTTGAGTCAGCCAAATGCTGCTTAAGCTCTGGGGAACAAGAGGCAAAAATATGTTCAAGCATGGCCAAATTGACCATGCCCTCAAAGGTAGTTACCTGATAACCTTCTATCCAGCCACTCAAGTTTTTCAGAGAATCTGCAACAAAACTTACATAGGTCATACATTCTTTCTTTCTATATTCTCTAAACCTCCTCAAGTATTGGACATGAGTCTTCCCAAACTTGAGGATAAGAGATTGCTTAAGTTTTACACAGTCTAACCTTTGAAATTTCCATAAGGGCACTACAGCCAGAATGGGGCAGTCTGCTGATCAACCATGCAATTCAGTCAGCATCACTCACTCCTTGTACCTCACAAGCATATTCAAAAGTTACAAGCCAGTCAATTATATCTTTCTTTTCCTCATACATACTCAGGAGATCTTTAGGAAATTTAGGATGTGAAGAGGACCCAGAGCCATTTCCATATCCTCTGGAAGAACCTTGTGAAGCCTGAATCTTGGCAAGCTCCAGCTGGTGATCCCTATCATTCTGCTTCTCAACCCTCTCCAGTTCCAATTTGGCCATGGCAAACTCAAGTTCTTTTTCCTTGAACCTGAGGGTGTCTTTCTTCAAATTGAACAATGCCTCAACATTAGAGTAGGCCTCAACCAGAAGTTCAGAGGATGCACTTTCTCCCTCCTCATCTACAACACCAGTCACGGGAGTGACAGTAATTACATTACTGGTGCTGGGTCTACCCCCAGCTCCACTATCAGGACCATTAGTTAAGATAGGCACAACTTTGTTTCTTTCAAAATATACATTTTTTACAATTAACTCAGCTTTTAAACCAGAGACTGTCAAGCCTCTATCAACACATAACTTTCTCAATTGCTCCACTTTTAAGGCACTCAAAGTGGTGAAAGTAATTGTTTCCATGATACTTGGTTTAGTAGGTGACTTGTATCCACAAGGCAATCAAATATTATAGAGGGTAATTCATAGAATTAAGCGCACAACTGGCGCACGCGGCTGGCGCACAGTGTGCACGTGCGATAGTCTGCGCCAGCTGCATGCGCCAAAATCAATTTCGGCGCACAGCGTATTCATGGATTTTCGCCACCAAAAGCAGCCACGGCGCAGAGTGGCGCAGCGACCCTGCAGCAGCGCCAGTAACGCCCCCAAGAACGCCCCTCGCGCAAGGAAAAGCCATCAAAATCCCCAATCCAGCGCAAAGGGCTGCGCTAACCCTGGACCAGTATACAGGGCCGCCACACAGCACACGGCAAGCGGGGAACGTGTATACCTGGGGTTCACGGGAAGTTTCACCCGCGATTTCAGAAGGGTACGTGTATTCCTGGGGTGCGCGGGAAGTTCCACACGCGATTGCAGCAGGGTACGTGTATTTTTGGGGTGCGGGCAAGTTTAACACGCGATTTCAGGAGGGTACGTGTATTCCTGGGGTGCGGGGAAGTCTAACACGCGATTTCTGCAGGGTACGTGTATTTCTGGGGTGTGCGGGAAGTTCCACTCGCGATTGCAGCAGGGTATGTGTATTTCTGGGGTGCGGGCAAGTTCAACACACGATTTCAGCAGGGTACGTGTATTCCTGGGGTGCGGGCAAGTCTAACACGCGATTTCAGCAGGGTATGTGTATTTCTGGGGTGCGGGGAAGTTTAACACGCGATTTCAGGAGGGTACGTGTATTCCTGGGGTGCGGGGAAGTCTAACACGCGATTTCTGCAGGGTACGTGTATTTCTGGGGTGTGCGGGAAGTTCCACTCGCGATTGCAGCAGGGTATGTGTATTTCTGGGGTGCGGGCAAGTCTAACACGCGATTTCAGCAGGGTATGTGTATTTCTGGGGTGCGGGGAAGTTTAACACGTGATTTCAGCAGGGTACATGTATTTCTGGGGTGTGCGGAAAGTTCCACACGCAATTGCAGCAGGGTACGTGTATTTCTGGGGTGCGGGCAAGTTTAACACACGATTTCAGCAGGGTACGTGTATTCCTAGGGTGCGGGGAAGTCTAACACGCAATTTCAGCAGGGTATGTGTATTTCTGGGGTGCGGGCAAGTTTAACACTCGATTTCAGCAGGGTACGTGTATTCCTGGATACAGTGAAGTCTAACACGCGATTTCAGCAGGGTACGTGTATTTCTGGGGTGCGGGGAAGTTTAACACGCGATTTCAACAGGGTACGTGTATTTCTGCGGTGCGCGGGATGTTCCACACACAATTGCAGCAGGGTACATGTATTTCTGGGGTGCGGGGTCAGTTTCTACTGTGCATAGGTCAGATGCCCCGCAGGGACATGAGTGTCCATTCATGCTCCATGTGCATTGCACTCATGCCCCTATGTGTCCTTGACTGGATGATCACTGTAATACAAGTCCTGGGTGACATACATTGCATGGCATCTCATCAGCCTTCCCATGTCAACTGTGGCTCAGTACTGTGTGCACACATGTTTAGGGTCTGACAATCGGTGTGGGTCACAGGCCTCAGCCTGTTTAATGGCCAATGACTCTGTCCGACTGTTGTAGTGTCTTCTTCACACGTGGGCGGCCTCCTGAGTTTTCATCATGTGTCCTGCTTACTGTCCCATCATCATTTGCAGTGTTGTCACTTGAATCACATTAAGCTGTTGATGCCAGTCAACACTGCCTGTCAATACACAGGTCTATGGTCAGCCTTTTGATACCATGCTAGGCATCCCTGCTTTTGCACTTGGGTGGAGGGGTGCTTTGCTTGTAGATATGCTACCCATTGAATGCACATTGCACGTGATGCCTGAATTTGACCTCGCACTGCCTTCACATTTCCTGACACACACCATGAAGTCCTTGTACATGTAGGTAGTGAGTGACATACACATTTGCTGCACTGCATAGACCCACTTCTATGCAAACTGCCACCTTTCAACAGGTCTGATCACAAGCAATTCAAAGTTGACCCAGCATGCATGCCAGGTTCTATTTTGTGTGTCACATGTCTGCCTGATGTGTTTGTTGTCAGGGTGTGTGTGTGTTGTGTGCTTTTGACATGTGTAGTGACCTTTTTTCTCTATATTTTTCAGATGATGACGCAATGGAGCCGGAGGATGGTGTTGTCATGCCAGACACAGGGTTGTTACCACTACATCAACCCGGCACAAGTGGGGGTCGTGGGGTGGTAGGCCACGAAAACCCCCAAGTGCTACAGTCCATCTTGTCTCTGGCTGCCTATGAGTCCAGCCCTGATGACGACTCTGACGTCCATGTCGAGTTGGATGAGCATCAAGTCCATGTGTCAGGGGTGAGTGATTCTGATGTGGACATTCCTCTGTCCGCGACACCTGCACTGAGGGGTCAGACAGTCTTGGTACCTTCGCCCGTGGTGGATCGGGACACAGGGTCACCCTCCACACCAGTCACTGATGTGCCTGGGACATCACGTCGACGGGGGCATGTAGTCGTGCAGCCACGGGCGGTGCCAACACAGCAAGGACACCCGGTCCTTGGGTCCCGCAGGGGTCAAGCCCAGCAACGCGGTCGCCGCGCACAACCGCAGTATACTGAGTGGGAGCAAGACATGACTGCCAATTCAGAACGGCAGGGGGCAGCAATGGAGAACATCGCTGAGAGCATGGAGCGTGTGGCCCGATCTGTGCTCCCCCGTGGTAGGCAGGTGCTTCTCCAGCAGCAGGCGGCACGGTCCACGGGCCGCTCTCTCAGGCTGGGCATGGCGGCCTCAGACAGGGCACGCCAGGCTGAATTGTCGTCTCTGCGTCAAGCAATTGCTGCTCACGCAGAGGCGCACATGGATGCCCTGAGGGAGGAGTTTAGTTTAGTTAGTTAAGTTTCTGTTTGATAGTTAGTTTAATAAGGTAATGTAGGTTTTTCATAGTTAGTGTAATTAGTTAATATAGTTTAAAATTGCTTGTCTATTGTGCTTTCATGTGACAGTGCGGTGATTTACGGCTTTTGAAAGCATCCACTGTCTGTTCCAGCTGGGCCCGTCAGGTTTGTCTTGTGTATGTGTTTGCTGCTTGGGGTCCTTGACTCACATATGCCACTCCTGCTTCCCTTATCCATGGGCTCGCAAGGATGGTTCGGTGTAACAGCCTATTACACAAGGGCTTTGGACTGTCATATCTGTGGCATGTCTGGTGCTGTGTAACTTGTGTTAACACCCCTAGTGGGGATGATTGCAGTGTTATTGACCACTGTTCTGCTTTTGCTAGATGGGGTGTTTCATGATTAATGTGTACATTCATTGCTATGCATTGTGTAGTATGTTTCTTATCTTTACTGTACACGTGCTTGTTGCAATTCATGCCGTAGATAGTGTGTTCCACACTTTGGATGTGAAAGACGGACTGATGGTGTGATTTCTGATGTACGTCTCTGACATGGTCCAGTAATGAGATGCTGAAGAGACACACACAGATGACTCTAAAGCATTAATCATGTGTTTCATGCCCTTTCTGCAGGGGGATGAGCCTCCAGACCACCTTTGCCAGCAGACATGGCCCATTGGACGTCTGGATTCTGGACACGTTTGTTGGTGCCCACATGCACATGTGTGCGCAAGCAGAGGCCCAGGGATTGCAGACATACATCCTAGAACTGCTGACGTGTTTCAAGGGACTCCAGGCAAGGTGAGCAGCACAGGGGGGCCACAACACAGCAAAGCTTCCACCAGGCCAGTTGCACATGCAGGCTTAGTAGCAGCACTGACGGTTACCAGACAATTCATGGAAAAAAAATTGGTCGACTGGACAAATGGTCAATTTCGTTGAAAACCAAATGGTCGAATTCTTTTTTTTTTTTTTGGGGGGGGGGTCCCCCCCAACCCCCTTTTTTTTACTAAATAACCCTTTTTTTCCCTAAAAATATATACATTTTTTTAAAAAATCGACCATTTGGTTTTCGATGAAATTACGTCGACCAAATGTCCTGTCGACCAATTGTTGTCGATGAAATGTCCGGACACCAGCACTGACGCTGAGCTTGGACGAATATTGGTGTTGAAGCGCACAATACAGCTCAGATGTGTTGGTGGACTGATGGCTAGTTGATTGTAAGGTTGTCTGGGGCACCTGCAGGGGCAGTGGCACATAGCCTCCGGTCCACCATGGGCCATTGAGGCTCTTGTATCACCCATGTAGCCTTCTGAGACATGGAAAGGAGCAGCTCACAGGGACATACAGCAAGGGACGGACTTTTTCGGAAGTCATACCTTGCTATATGCGTCTGTCTGCTTACCCAGGGAACATTGCATGTTGTGTGAATCGTGACACATTGGTGTTCCATTTGCCACGCACCCACCGGCGCCTGACTTACTGCATTGACTGTGTATGAACCATCATAGGGGGAATGTTACGTATGGGTACGAAGCATCCACACCCGATTGTCTGTTTGTAGAGTAGTTTGTTGCTATGGGGCATATTTGGTGGTGTGTTTGTGTGTTATGGGCACGCACAGATTATTAACTGTGGCTCTATTTGCAGCATTGAAGTGCTCCTGTAACCGGACCTGAGAGTGCACAGGCAGGAGGCCAGCACTCAAAACCAGAGCTGAGTGTCTTGTTTTTCTTTCAAACTGCTCTACATAGGCTTGCTGGGGGGTGCACTGATGCATGGATGAATGTGTAATTCAATTTGGTATGTTTTTTTTCCCTAATCAGTCCTATCCAATTCTAAACCCTGTACCCTCTGCCCAGTGTTCCTGCTTCCCCTACCTATCCAACCAACGTTCCCTAACCCTCTTTCCCCCCTGGGGTTGCGGATGCCTGTGTAAGCCCCAAGCTTGCAGGCGCCAAACCCCTAGAGGGGGTAGTTGGTTTGTGCCACTCCTGCGCTGGACTCCGGAAGGCCCTGACAATGATGTACAAGTTTGTTATGATTGTGTATGTGTTAATGCAAGTACTCCATTTTAGTGCATTCCCTACTTTCACGTGTCATTCCTACTCCCCTCTCCTGCCCCTCATTCCAGTTATCCAGTATGCCAACGGCTGTCCCGACTGCATATCCCTGACCCTCCTTCCCCACCAGGGTCTCAGAGGCCTGTGTCAGTTTGACCTTGCAGGCACCCAGGCCACGGTGGGGGTGGTTAGTTCATGCCACTCCTGCACCTGTACACGGGAGCTGTGACAGTACACATCCGTTCGTGGTGCATCATTCTATGTTATGTACCACACATGTTTCACATCCTGTTGTGACATTGTTTTACTGTGCTGCCTTGGTTGTTACATCATTGTGGTAATACTGGGACTTTGTGAGGTACTGCTACTTCAAGTCATCTACTGGAGGCTGTTCTGGTTCGTTTTTCTGCCTTGGATTTTGTGTCTTTGCAAATGAAGGTGGACTCTGAGGGTGCAGGCAACTTTTAACACACAAGGTGGGAGATGGTGACGAAGGGGAAGGGTGATCCTGTGGCCAGGTGAAATTGAGGGTTGAAGGCTCCATGACCCAGGTGCAGTTGTTCAGTGGGTTATGGTCATTTGTGAGGGGGTGGGTGTTTTGTTGTTGATAGTTGCCTTGCCCTGCAGTGTGATGGGAACCCTGACATTGTAATTGTGGTATCCTATGTACATGATGTGTTCTGCTGATCAATGCATGTTCATGTGTTGTGTTTACCTTTCAGGTGTGAGGGGATAGTTGTGGTTTGACATGCTGGGGTGTACACATGGTGAATGTTCACATGTGATGTGTAGAGGACACTGATGGTCACTTGATTGCACATGCATATGTTGAGTGCATGTCCTTGCTGACCCGCACACTCGCACTATGATGCACTACATGTACAACCAACCTTCGATATCCACATGTACACTCTGTTTGCCTTCTGCTGCCCACTGTGTCCCTGCAGCACATGTTCTGTGACCAATTATGGATCCTGTACATGCCTATTTTGCTTTTTGATGTGGTTTGTCGCTTAGATGTGATGCTCAGGGTGTGCATCACACACAATGGCTGTTCACTGTGCTGTGCACTGAGCAGTGTGTTGCAGGAGTTGGACACAGCACACAGAAGCTGCAGTGTTGATTTTGCAATGCACAATGTGCATGTAGACAGGCATTCATTGTTATGTTACGTCTACAACTTTTGTAATGTATTTGGGAATTACTTATTTTGGGTGGAAGGTTGTTGGTCAGTCATTTAATCTGATTCCATGTCAGGCATCATTGTCTGATGCCAATTTACATTTTTCACATGGCAATGTGTACCTTATTGGTACTGTGTTGGTGTATGGCTATCGCTTGCCATGTCATGTTGTGGTTTGGGAGGGTTTGAGTGACATAACAGTGATGGTCATGGCCTGTTTTGCAGGTGTGTGTGATTCACACCTTGAATGTCAGGGTCAGCCGCTTCTCAAAGCAACGAGCTGGGGGTGGATCTCTCTCCGCGGCAGGGGCCTCCCTCTGGAACAGCCTTCCTGCCTCCCTGAAAGTTGAGGAGAACCGTATCCGGTTCAGGAAGCACCTCAACACCTTTCTCTTTGCTTCTGCTTTCTCTCTCCCTCTCCCTTGCTAATTTCTTCACTGAAACTGCACTGAATCTGCAACTGCGCCACTCTCACCGACCTCGGTCCCTGGCCCAGCCACTCTCCACTTGCACTGCCTCCCTGGCAACCCCTGCACTGCGGGACTGTCTCTGTATCCCTACAGCCCCCCCCCCCTTCCCAGCACTTGTCTGCACTTACCTTTGCACTTGCCACCAGCTGGCCTATTTATTTATTTATTTATTATTCTACTTACCCTGTACTGCACTCCCCTCCCTCCCCTTCCCCTTGCACTTTTCCCTTGAACCTACCCCTGCACTTGCACGATCTAAATGACACCTGGCCTAGTAGGATCGTTGTCTGTCTTCCCTTGTTCCCCCCTCCCTGCCTCGTCGCGCCTTGCAACACTTGTGTATAGGCACGTTACAAATGCCATATCATATCATATATCATATGTGTGCCTTTTGGTCACACAGGATAGCTTGTGTTTAAGTAGCTAGGGATGCACACAATGTGGCACTTCCATGGCAACAACCTCAGGGTGGTAAGGTTGTGACAGTTGACTGTCTCTTTGTCATCATCGATTGTCACCTGGTATGTGCCAGGCCTGTGTGCACTCCGCAGGGGTGGGAGTTTAGGTGAAAAATGTGGCCACAAGCTGGGTCCGGGCTTCCTCGCCACGTGCCCTATCCCCTCCCATGGGCAGCGCCTGTATCTGTGGTTGGAGATGTGGGGGCACCACCATGTCCACCGGTACGCCCTGCCGTGTTGCAACATTGTGCAGGACACATGCTGCCACAATGATCCTGCACACTACTGGGGGTGCATAGAGTAGCTGCCCACCAGAGCGGTCAAGGGAGCGGAAGCGTGACTTGAGCACTCCGAATGTGCGCTCCACTATGGCCCTGGTTGCAATATGGGCCGCGTTGTATCTTACCTGGGGTGGTGTGGTGGGGTTCCGGATTGGCGTCATCATGTGGTTGCTCAGAGGGTAGGCACTGTCCCCTGGGGAGGTGATAATAGTTGGGATTATTAGGGTTTGGGTATTTGTCTGTGTGTGACTTGCATGCATGTGCACAGGCATTTGTACTCACCTAGGAGCCATGTGTCGCCATGCTGCCCAGTTTCTCAGGGCGGACATTCTGTATATGAAACTGTCATGGGTGGAGCCAGGGTAGTTTGCATAGACAGAGGTGATGATTCCCTTTGCATCGCATACCACCTGTATGTTGATGGAATGCCAGTGCTTGCGGTTCCGGTAGATGTGCTCAGTGGCCCTAGGTGGACGTAGGGCCACATGGGTGCAATCTATGGCACTGAGCACTTTGGGGAAGTGTGCCACCCTGTAAAAATCCAGGACAACGGCCTGCCTTTCTGCGGGTGTTCTGGGCATGTATATGTGCCTGCGGACTGAGGGGCGACCTGTCATGATTGCCAAGACCTGGTGTAGGCAGCGTGACTGCGTGGCCTGTGAGACCCCCCCCCCCACTATGGCAGCGGTCCGCTGAAATGACCCAGTGGCCAAAAATGCAGGACATTGAGCACCTTCTCCAAGGGGTTCAATGCTTGGGAGCAAAGGGTGGGGGATGTAAGGTCATCTTCCCACTCCCTGACCAGGTCTAGGATGATATGGGGTGGAAACCTATACCTGACGTAGACCTGGTCATCAGGCATCCCAAAAAGGCTTGTCCGTGGTGAGAAAATGCGTGCCCTGGCTATTCTCCTCCTCCTGCGGTGTCCCACGATCAGTGCTGCGACAAATGGGGCATTCATCGTAGCTGTATATACGTGTTTGTTGTTTGCGCGCACTTTTATACTGTGCACAGGGACGCTTCCGCCTGCCTTCCTGTGGCGGACGCGTTGACGCCTGTGCGTGTCTTTTGCCGTGCGCGGGTTTCCCGTATTCGAATCCATGAATACGGGTTGTTCGCGTGGGTGTGGGTGTTCCGTGTAGTTCCCTGCAGTACTTCCCCAGTTACGCCTTCTTTTTCACGCATTGTTCCCCATTCCGCGTGTCACGCCCACTGTTCCGCCCACTTTTGTTGTGTGCGCCGCGCTATGTGCGCTTTTGCTGGGCGCGTAGCGCACGCCGTTTGATGACGTGTGTGCCCGTGTGCGACATGCATGGATTTGGCGCACGACCAGCGGGAAACTAGCGCAGCGCCTTCCTTGTATCGCACGCATGCGCGTGCGCTTGATTTCTCACGCTTGCGCCACCTTGCGCCTGCTTGCGCTGGGATTTTCGGCGCACGTTTGTTCCATGAATCGACCCCATAGTGTTTTGTGTAAGTATAATCTGGACACATCACAAGTGATCGACACTGTGGCACCCAATACTGACCCTGTTCACAAAACACCCAGATGTTATGTGGAGAGGGTCATCCCACCGCTGTACACCAATTTTTTAAGACTGATTTCCTATACTCTGGCCTGGTGGACACATGTATAGAAGGCCAACCTATATTGTGACATGGGCAACTCTGGGAAGCTTTAGCCAAACCAGTTTAAGGTAGCAGTGACAGGCGGTCTAGGCTAAGATCTTCAGAGGGGTGAGATTGTAAAGGGTCCACAATGAGGTCACACAATGGGAGTCACAAATTACCCTTAGACAGGATGTATAAAAATACAGTTATTTAATTATGGCCAAATACACTATAAGAAAAATGAACACAAGCATGTAGACTTATCAACCAATACCATCAAACTAAAATACATATATACAATCACAGGTTCAAGTGCATAATAAAAATCAGAATACTCCTGCAAGGGAATGAATAGGCAAGTATTACACATGAAAAGGTCCACAGAGAATTAACCCCTAACTAATATTGTCCAACCCTAAGTTGCCTGGGGCCTTGTGCCCTATTGTTCAGGATACAAAGATACAGCACTCAGGAGGCAGGAGAAAATGTCGTTAGGGTCTCTGGGGTCCAGTGATGGATTCTTAGGGCCAGGGTTCAAGATAGACAGATTCCAAAATTCCCCCCTACAGTTAGAAGTCTGGCCAAGGCAAGTGTTGGCAAAGCCAATAGGTTTAAAATAAAGAGTATTGTAAGTCCATTGACTTACAATGGGAGTGTAGGGGTATGTTAAAAACTCAATAACTTACCCCCCTCACTAGGAATCTTCCCAAGACTTTCCAGAACAAAGGACGGGTGTCCTGGCTTGCTTTTCCCACCAAATTCTGCGGTCCACGAATTTCACAGGTTGCAGGTTCGAGTGATTCTTCGGTTAGGATCTTTTGCTGGTGCAAGGACTCTTGATGAAGAAATGCAGAAACAAACGATGCAGCGCCCTTCTGTGTCCGCCCTAAAGGCTATCAACACTCCCGCTGACTTGCCCTTACGTATCGGGAAATGTTTTAACTTCAATTTATGACGATCTTGATACTTAATATGTGTTTCCTTTAGGGGCATTAAGATTAGGCTGATATGTACATAATACCTGTTCTAACTACCTTCTCTTAACGGGGGAATTAAGCCCACTAATATTAAGTGTTAAGCATTATAACATGGCGGTGAAGTATTAGAATGCTAGCATGGAGATACTTCTTAAAGTCGGACATTGTATGCCTCAAATTATCACCATGTGTACTGTTCACCCCCACCAAACCATCCCCCAACTTTAAATGTATTCCATCCCCCTCCCCTCCAACATATCTGTTAGGAAAGATTCTCTTTACTGCACCTTTCCCTCCATCTTTATGGAACCCCCAAACTTTTTGCTTTTATCTTTCAATCTGACCTGTACTTTTTGCAGTACAGTGAAGCCTTAAGCTTTAAGAAAACTCACTCCATTTGAGCAATTCTTTACCTCAAGCACGGCAGATAAACATCTGATCTCTAAATGTTATAAGTTACTAATAGATGAGCCTCTGACAACTGCATCTACTTACCAACAGACTTGCACTAAGACTCTAGGATATACACCAACAAATGACGCATGGTCCTGGTTGTGGTTAGACATCCCAAAAATGACTAGATCTATACAGATTAGGGAATTTTGGTTCAAACTAATGTTCCAATGGTACTACACGCCATAACGCCATAACGTTGGTTTCAGCTCTTTCACTCCATACAATTTTAACATGGGCCTGGCTTACATTGGCAGGCACTGTCATCTTTGGCACACTTCTCTCCGTCTTTGCCCATTAGTACAATTTGTACCTTATGCCCCTGGAACAGTCTATGAACCCGACACAGTGTCATGACTCTGGGTGGGGCCACCCTGCAGGTATATTCCCTGTTATCACTTAGGGTAGGTTGCTGCAATCCCACACTCTTGGTACACTCAGGCACAAAACATCTACAAATTTTGGAGGTAGGTGCAGGGCAATATGAAGGATATGTTTGCTTTTAAGACAGAGAGAAGCCTTGATGAAAGCCTGGTTGGTATGGCACAACCAGACAGTTTATTCTGGTCAAAGTATAAGAGAAAGACTTTTTATATTCTTCAGTTTGCAGCCTTCCTGGTTTTGGCACAGAACTGGAAATCTGCAGACCCACCACACATCAAAGACTGGTATTATAAACTTTAGAATTTTGTGTCTTTGGAATGGGTTACCATTCGATTCGAGGGGAACAGACTAAGTTTTCATCAGAGTCGACCTCGATTTTGAACTTTTTGCATGGAGACTATATGGAACAGTGTACAAGGGGGGGAATGGGAAATGTGTTAGCAGGGATAGGGAGGGGGGAGTTCTAGGATGCGAATGTTGATTTTAATGTTGTTGTTTATTTTGAAAATCTGAAAACCCAATAAAACATTTTTTTTAAAAAGAAACAAAAAAAACACTCAAGAACAAGCCCACACAGCCCGCTGCTCCGGGAGATCGAGTAAAATTAAAAATGCAGACGCTGTCAGGCCCATTGTTACAAATGGGCTAATTGCTCAAAGCCTAGGTGGATATTCGTTTCGAGCTCTAAAAAACAGGAGACAAAACTTAAAATGGGCCAGATCTCGAGCTCAGAGGTGTCACCTATTTAAAATCTTACAAATTGCCGGATTCGTTACATCTAAAAGCGATCGGCCTAGCACGACACAGGCACCAACCGCCCAGACATCAGATTCATCGGTTTATTTGGAAAGGGTGCAAACTTATCAAAGACGTTAGAAAACATTCTCTGCCATGGAGCATTACGAGGTGTTTAGATTAGTGAACCTGAACCAGCTGCGCTCCCTGGGACATGGGCTAACAGTCATAACAGATGCTGTGGAAACACTGGTCCATAAGATTTTGGAAACTGTTGGGTCCAATGATTTTGTTCAAATAAGAATGGAGGCTGATAGTTTAAATAGACCATTGTTTACAAGGCGATCCCCTCGTCGGCTAGACTGGGGGAGTTTTTGGCCCCAGCATTGGTCCTGTTCGGCAGCACCCTTGCCATCCAGTGGGCTAAGGACAGGCTCTGCCTGTGCTATTGGTGAGTCGGTGTTAGAGGTTTTCACGAGGGAGGGTTGAAGAACTGAATTACATGCTGACCAGACCTTGGTTAACAATTCTATATAGGGGTAATTCATAGAATTTAGCACAGGAGCAGCGCACGCGGGCTGCACAGAGAGGGTGCGTGCACCAGCCGCGTGCACCAAAACCCATTTTCACGCACAGCGTATTCATGGATACTTACATCCATAACCAGCCGTGGCGCAGCGTGGCACAGCGACTCTGCAGCAGCACCAGTTACGCCCCCAACCCCACCCCGTGCACCATAAACATTGCACAAATCCCCTACATGGCGCAAAGGTCAGTGGACCAGCATACAGCCCCCCAACCACGAAAACACGCTAAAAATGCCACTCAGCCCTCACGCGAGAACCCAATCGCATGTAAAACTCCCTGTGCACCCTCGGATTACGGGTAAACCACTCGTGCCAGGAAATTGCGTGTAAAACTCCCTGCGCACTCCTTGGAATATGCGTACCCCGCTCGTGCCAGCGAAATTGCATGTAAAACTCCCTGCGCACCCCTCTGATTACGCATACCCTGCTCGCGCCAGCGAAATCGTGTGTAAAACTCCCCGCGCACCCTTCGGATTACGTGTGCCCCGCTCGCGGCAGCGAAATCACGTGTAAAACTCCCCACGCACCCCAGAAATACGCATACCCCACTCGCGCCAGTGAAATCACGTGTAAAGCTCCCCGTGCACCCCTCGGATTACGCGTATCACGCTGGCGCCAGCGAAATCGCGTGTAAAACTCCCTGCACACCCCTGGAATACACGTACCCCGCTCGCGCCAGTGAAATCATGTGTAAAAGTCCCTGCGCACCCCTTGGATTACATGTACTCCGCTCGCGCCAGCCCAATCGCGTGTAATTCTCACTCCCGTACCCCCAGATTCATGCAGCAGTGTGGTGAGAAGCCACATGCACCCCCTGCAGCCAGACCACGCCACAGGGGTCCACCCTACACCCCTCCCCATGCCCCGCAGGCAGCCCATCCACCCTCCCCATGCCCCACAGGCAGCCCATCCACCCTCCCCATTCCGCACAGGCAGCCCATCCACCCTGACCATGCCCCGCAGGCTGCCCATCCACCCTCCCCATGCCCTGCAGGCAGCCTATCCACCCTCCCTATGCCCCGCAAGCAGCCCATCCACCCTCCCCATGCCGCGCAGGCAGCCCATCCACCCTGACTATGCCCCGAGGCTGCCCATCCACCCTCCCCATGCCCTGCAGGCAGGCCACATGGCACCATGCACTTGGGAGCCCAGAATCATGTCCCCCTCACCCCCCTCAAACTCCCCACCAACCCCCAATTGACAGGCACCTGCCAGCAGGCCCCGACTCATGTCCCCCTCACCCCCCACCCCCAATTGACAGGCACCTGCCAGCAGGCCTGACTCATGTTCCCCCACCCCCCCCAATTGACAGGCACCTGCCAGCAGGCCCAGACTCATGTCCCCCCACCCACCCCCCATTGACGGGCACCTATCAGCAGGCCCTGACTCATGTCCCCCCCACCCACCCCCATTGACGGGCACCTGCCAGCAGGCCCCGACTCATGTACCACCCACCCACCCTCCATTGACAGGCACCTGCCAGCAGGCCCCGACTCATGTCCCCCAACCTACCCCCCCATGGCAGGCACCTGCCAGCAGGCCCTGACTCATGTCCCCCCCTCCCAATTGACGGACACCTGCCAGCAGGCCCGACTCATGTCCCCCCAAACACCACGTCATAACTATACAGACCCATGGCCCTAATGGCAACCCAAATCCCACACACCCACCCCCCAGTACAAACACCCAACAATCCACTGCACCCACTCCCTAGTAAATTACCCATTCCATGATAGTCAGAAAAGAACAAGCAAGCCCATCAACAAATGTCCTACAGAGCCACAGAGTGGCAACACATAACTTAGCCAATGCTCATGGAGACATGCACAAAATAAATCATAGTACACCACACCAATAATGTTCAATCATGAAATGTATTAAAAAGTAAAACAAATGACAAAATGAAAACCACACATGCAAATGAAGAAATAAATAGTGCAATAAGAAAAAGTAAGTCTAATCCAAGGAAAAAAACAAATCCAAAACATGAAAAAATATAAGTGGTCCATACCCAAAGTCCATAGAAAAAAATCATAAGTTGAAAAGCATAAAAAATATTAATCCATGTGAACATCTAAAAAAGAAAGTATGTACATGTCCTGAAAAATTGTAAACGAAAGTCTGAAGGGTCCATTATCCCGAAACAAAAGGAAACCTACCTAAAACCCTATCTAAAATACAACTATATACAAAAAGTGGAGCAAAGTCTGTGAACTCCAAATCATAATAAAAACCAAATGAAACCTACAGCTAAATAACTACATACAAAGGCAGCGGGCTATTCTGACGGCTCACTTATTGATGTCCCGGGCCAGGACATCATTGAACTCCATGTCGATGTTCCGGAGGCAGGCCTGTAACCTGGCCTAGAGGTCTCGCAGGGATTCAGCCATGGCCTCCTCAACTCCCTGCGAGTTGCCTTGAGGCACTCAGCCCGCCTCAAAGCCCGGTGCATGGAGTTCTCCGCCCTGACCATTGTGAGCTGTGCCCCCTCCTCCCACTGCCGCTCTGCACCTATTCGCTGGCCCAACCGCTGCCCCACGGAAGACACTCCCAATCCAGGGTCCTCCTGGCCACCGGCCGATGCCTGCCCCCATGATGTAGAGTGCCCCGAGGCCACATGCCTCCTACGCCGAGCCTGCCACCTCCTTTCTGCTGCCTGCTGCCTGCCGCCGCCACAACAACTGCCTCCAGGTAGATGGCAACACCCGGGGCCGTCGTGCAGGTGCCCTGCTTGTATGTGCCTGCACATCGTCCGTTGCCAGGGGTCCAGTTGCTGGGGTAACCACCTGTGCTGGAGCTCCAACTCCCGACTGTGGCAGGGATGGGATCTCCACCAGCCTACCTGCGTTGGTTGGGGCAGGTCCACAGGGGGCCCTAGTGGCATGTGGGCCAGAAGACGGCACAGAGAACAACTGGCGTATAGTGTGCACAGAGGAGGAGAGGGCCGCAAGACAGAGCGACACATGGAGGAAACCCCCAACCATGAGCCCTCCCAACTGGGCCACGTTGGCACACATATCCTCGTGATGACGTGCGTGGTCCCCCTAGGAAGCATGCACGTCATCACGAATGTCACGTGTGCGCAACGCGACACCAATCAGGACAGACTCAATCCTGTCACGGGCCCCCACGTCTGCAGGTAGAGGAGTGTCAGATGAGGTAGACCTCCCCCTACCTGCGGATGGGCCTGGGACGGGGCATCCCTGCTGGTGCATGGTGATGCAGTCACAGTGTCAGGGACAGTGACATGCACAGGCCCCCCACGGCGGCCTGTGCTGCCTCCTGCCCCTGCCCCTGGACTGCAGCACTTGCACCAGTAGTACCAACCCCACCAGGCCCCATGTGCGGCTCTCAAGCGGCCTCCTCCACCTCCGTACACGCCACCAACCTGTATGGCTCCCCACCATCTTCTGCCGTCGGCAGCCCCTGTGGGGGCTCACCCGCCCCTTCCGCCCCTTCCGCTGCAACCGTAGCGGCGGACGCAGCACCAGTCTGCTCGCTCGCGGATGATAGAATTTCCTGGGAGAGGTGACAGGGCCTTGCGTCGCCGGCAGGTGGAGGCATCCCTGCCGCTTTCTTCCACAGCACCGTCTCCGCCCTCTTCTTCACTCGCCGCTGTGTAAAGGGAGACATTGAACACAAGCATCAAGGTACTATACAATAGTCCCCTAGACACAAAGCAATAGCACATGGGTGACACTGTCAAACGTCACTTCCATCATGTCCCTCCACAACACATGGAAGTGCAGGCAACACACATGCAGGAACAGGCATGGCACATGCAATAAACATTTGCATCCATGTCCAAGGCACCGTAGAAACATCCAATGGTGGGCTGAAACTCAAATGCATCATGGGACATGCTGATCACATGCACACACATCACCGGAGGGTCATGCATCTGGCCCGTATACCCCCAGACACAGTGGATCCAAGGATGACTAGGCTGTATCAGTGAATCAACACATTGTCACGGACATGTGTCATGCATCCATGGCGTTTACCAGTCACTCACACACTACTCAGACACACGGACATGTACACCATGCATGTCCATGACAGCAGCAACCATGTCTCACACCCCAAACATGTCCAAGTACAGACACAGGCAGGCGTACATGTGTGCGTTCCGCATGCTGCTCTGCATGATGCATTGTAACACATACACCATCCATGTGGGTCATGCCTGACTGGACTCACATGCAGCACCATCATGTCCCTGCACACACACATCCATGCATGACCCATGTCACACATGCAGCCAAGTAGCTAACTACCACCACACTGCAACATGCACTGTTTTAAACGGGAATGCATGGGCACTTACCGCTTGACTCCAGATGGACCTGCATCCTGAGGATCTGGTGGTGAAGCACTGGGCGAATGCACTCCAGGACCCTCATCTGCTGGGTGGTAAGGTGGCCCAGGTGCCCCACTGCATCCGCTGCGTTGAAGAGGCACCGGGCCTTCTTGAGGGTCCTGGACTTGTAGTCCTCCCAGCGCTTCTGGATGTGTTTGATGTTGCAGGGTGCCACCCCCTCTATTTTAATGGCACCCACTATGTCCGTCTAGATCTTCTACCGTCCTTCCTTGTTGGCGCGCGATGTTGTGAAGAGGGCATCATAATGCCCTAGGACTTGATCCACCATGATGCCAAATTCATCTGCACTGAAGCTGGCAGCCCTCTGCCTCTCTGCTGGGGGTTGCCACTGGTGCCGGATGGTGTTGCGTCTGACATGGCAACCCCCGAGGCAGGTGTGGGTGGGCCATTGGGTCTTGGGGCTGTGGAGCGATGGAACACCAGTTGGGAGTCTTCTGTTCCAGCAGGGGTGGTCACAGCAACTGGACACCTGCAGATGGCTGATGTGAAGGCACCAAATGGCAGGGCACTGTTGGCAGCAGGCAGGCAGGCAGCAGCAGATGGCTTGTCGGAGGCTCCCCGAACTTCTGGGGGGGGGGCAGGAAAATTGGCTTCTGGGCAGGAGCGTGGTCTTCCGTGTGTTTTTGCGTGGCCAGCTTGATGCAGAGTGAATTGGCATGTGAAAAAGCAGCACATCAGCATGTAATTCGAGGAAAGGTCCTTAGCGCGTAAGTGATGTGATACGCACGGGCGTTTCCCTCGTACGGGTGCATAGTGAATCCACACGTGCAAAAACAGCACGTTCGCGTGTGAATGCATGTAATTCAAGGAAAGGGCCTTAGCGCGTAAACGCACCAGTGATGTTACGCGTGTTGGCGTTGCCTTCAGCACGGGTTAAAGGTCCAGCAGGGAAGCAGTCCACTGTACGTGCTGTTCGTGGAGACTGACGCATGTGTTTACTCTTCTGGATTCACACGCGATTACTTCACAGTGTTTGAAGTTCAGACCTCTTCTTTTGGCGGGGTGTTGCTGTCATGGCCATAGGGCAAGGGCCCCAGCCTCTATCACCCTCAAGGGCCACTTGGACCCAGTCCTGGCGCCTTTGGCACCAGGCTCATGAAAATATGTGCTTGGAACACTCTGTGCCTAAGGCACGTGCATCGGGACTGGGCGTGGCCATAGGACTGCATTGGGAGGCACGTGCTGGAATCCTTGGGCAAGGCAAGGTGGAGCCACAGGGTGTGGCTAAAGGGAGGGGCCGGAGCCAGCCTATATAAGGCCAGCTCAATCTCAGGCCCTCGCTTCGTGTTACTCTGCTTTGCAGCGTGACGCTTACAGCTGCAACTCACCTTGATTCCGGCATTCCAGTTCCAAAGTCCTCTGCACTTACCTGATTTTTGGCCTCTCCATCGCTGAAGATGCCTACCTGATTCCAGCCGCTCCATCGCTGAAGGCGCTTACCTGATTTTTGGCCTCTCCATCGCTGAAGACGCCTGCCTGATTCCAGCTGCTCCATCGCGGAAGGCGCTTACCTGATTTTCGGCCTCTCCATCGCTGAAGACGCCTACCTGATTCCAGCCGCTCCATCGCTGAAGGCGCTTACCTGATTTTCGGCCTCTACATCGCTGAAGACACCTACCTGATTCCAGCCGCTCCATCGCTGCAGGCGGTTACCTGATTCCAGCCGCTCCATCGCTGAAGGCGCTTACCTGACTCCAGCCTCTCCACCGCTGTGCGTGCATCATACTTGCATCTGCCGGAGTCGGGCTCACCTCTCTTCCGATTCAGAAAACCAGCGACTCGGGAGCATCTTGCTACTCCTCTGCTTCTCCGTGCAATCAACCTCCAGAGCCATCAAACCATCTCACAGCTTCCGGACTCTGCTCCACGCCATCGGACCACACCTGCAAGGGGAAGCCACCTCACAATCACTCATTTTGGGTTGCATTTTACCTGAGTCGGGACTTCCATCATACCGATCAGTGTACCTGTTGTCCTCGAGAGCCCATCTTCTCAGGAGTACCCTAAGAGCCGTTCTGCACTCTCGACCATCACCTTCACACCTATTTGGGACGAGTAGCGTCATAGCAGGAAATCATTACTGCTCATCATTCCTTCAATACTCACTGTTGAAGACATTATTAGAAAACCAAAGACTTACCTTCAAGTGGATCGGTCACAGTTGGTCTGGATCGCCACGTCGCGGGCCAGTGAAGCAACTAGGCCCTCTCTACGCACCGCTGCTGAAGAAAGCAGGACGGAGAGCCCAACATCTCAAAAGAACAGGTGAGCTTGCATGGGAAGACTCTTGCGCAAATTGTTCTGGTACGAAAGGGGCGAGGGGATTCAGGATACCTCCACACTCTTCTCATTACCTATCCTCTCCTCCCAGGTGCAACACCAGTATCCAGAACCCGTTCCTTCAAGGCAGCTGGGGGAGACAGCCGACACCAGGGAGCCAAGCCGAGGGAGGGCTCTAACCGTGCCCCAACACCCCCGCAGAGACCAGGTGAGTGTAACAGAACGCAAAGCCTCTCTGAATCTCTGCCTGGGTGCAATGGAAACCTCTGAAACAGACCAATTAGCCCAACTCCTGGGGGAACTGTGGGCTGAAGTTCACGCCTCAAGACAAGAGACTAATTCCTTAAGAAGAGAGCTTATAGTTGCCCGTGAGCGGACAGACGATCTGGCAAGGCAGATGCTTCGAGGACATGCAGGACAAACTCTGTTACCCGGAATCACGCCGATCCAGGTGCCCCAACTATCACCTCCAGTACAGGTGGTTCTGCCGGGGGCTGTTCCTTTGGCTCCACCCGAACGCTTCTTCGGCGACCCGAACAAATATGCCGTCTTCATGAACCAGTGTCGCCTCCACTTCTTATGTCGACCAGGAGCTTTCCCTAATGACAGCGCAAGGGTGGCTTTTGTACTTTCTTATCTGGGAGGCTGTGCAGCTGACTGGTCCATCCCATTAGTAACCCAGGATGATCCCATACTTCGGAACTTTGGGGAATTTCAACAGGAATTGGAGAAACTGTTTGCCGGGCACACCCATGGACAAGCCTTAAACAATGAGTTGCTATCTCTTAGACAAGGGAATCATGACCTATTAACTTACATTGCCACCTTCAACCGCTTCATTGCACAAATGAATTGGCCCGAAGAGAAAAGAACTACACTATTTCACCGGGGACTGTGGGGTGAGTTGAAAGATGTGATGGCTCAAGTGGTCAATCCGCCCGAGACCTGTGCGGAGTATATTAACCTCACCGTACAATTGGACCATCGTCTTCAAGACCGAAGAATGGATCGCACATGGTCAGAAGGGAGCTCAGTTTATTTGCGACCTCGGGACAATCAAACCAAGGCTCATGAAGGTACCGAACCCATGCAAATCGGGGGGATACGAGCTCCCATTTCCAAAGCTAAGAGGGAAAAGAGGAGACAACAGCAACTCCGTTTATATTGAGGCAAGGCCAGACCTTTCTTGCGCGATTGCCCTGTTAAGCACCCCAAGAAAGTGGTAGTGGTCGTGGACACTGAAACCGAAGTCAAGGACCAAGAGTCGGAAAACTCAGACGCCCGGCAAGTGTAGAGGTGCACTTGTCGAGCGGAATCAAGAAAGCGGAACAGACCTCCCACCTAGTCATCCCGGTGCCTCTAACCCATCACCAGCAGCCGTCAAAAGTCCACACCCTGGAATCCTACATAGATAGTGGTACGGTGGGGAACTATATTGATCAAGATTTGGCTGCACGGATAGGCCTTCCACTTCAGGAGAAACCACACTCGGAAAATGTCACTGCCGTGGATGGCTTGCAGCTGTCTTCGGGCCCAGTGACTCAACACACCGACAAAGTAATGCTGACATGTCTGGATGGTCATCAGGAAAGCATTTCGTTTGACCTTATAGGGACCCCCCAGTTCAAAATGATCCTCGGGATGCCGTGGCTGGAAACCCATAACCCACGGATTGACTGGCTACCAGGAAGATGACCTTCCCGCAGGAATGTGCAAGACGCTGTTACCCTAGGGAAGGGGGAAAAGTGCAGCCCCAAGTGAAATACATTCTGGGAATTGTCGGTTCACTACCTTCTGAATATCAAGACTTTCTGGAAGTATTCCAAAAGGAACAAGCCAATACCCTACCGCCCCACAGAACTTATGATTGCCAGATCGACCTGGTTCCTAGAGCGCAAGTCCCCTGCAGCAGAATTTACGCTCTGACGGAGCAAGAAAATCAACACCTGAGGACGTATCTAGACCAGTATTTAGCTAATGGGTTAATTCGCCCATCCAAGTCTCCAGCTTCTTCTGCACTCTTCTTCGACCCGAAGAAGGAAGGGGACCTCAGGACTTGTATAGATTATAGGGCATTAAACCAAATAACTGTGAAGAATAGGTACCCTCTACCACTGATTCCTGAACTGCTTGATCAGGTAAAGAATGCATGAATCTATACGAAACTCGATCTACAGGGAGCTTACCATTTGGTAAGAGTGAAAAAAGGCGACGAATGGAAAACCGCATTCAGGACCAAGTATGGGCTTTTTGAGTACCAGGTTATGCCCTTTGGGCTATGCAATGCACCAGCAGCATTTCAGTTCCTTATGAACGATGTTCTCCACAAATTATTGGATATCTGTGTTTTAGTTTACATCGACGACATCCTCATTTACTCACAAACCAAGGAAGAACACGTGGAACATGTGCGAGTCGTTCTGGAGAAGCTCTGTAAACACCGACTATTTGCCTGTCATGATCTCTGCTTCCAAAAGGTCAGGGTTTTCCCAACTCCCTTGGAAGCAGATCCATAACCCAGGTTCCGAGTGCCAACCAGTCCCAATTGGGACCTTTTGGACCCAGTCCTGGCGCCAGTGGCACCAGGCTCATAAATATGCCCAGTCCCAGCGCTGGAAGCGCCGGGCTCATAATGCTTGGGTGGACTTACCTGCAGCAGACCATGCTGCTTACTTGTCTGCCAGTTGAGCCTCTAATCCTCTTCTGTTTGGAACTACTTTTCCTGTTGGGTGGGGCAGGAGCCACTCCCTAGATTCAGAACACTGGAACTGTTCTGGAAAGCAGGAACTCTTTTCTTACCTAGGCGTGGCTGTGGAAGGAGACACCTAAGCACTACAGGAGGCTATTTAAACCACACCCGATGGATGAATCTTGCTTTGCGTTATTCTGCATCCTCTGCAGCAGAACGCTCATCGTGTCTTCTGCATCTGATCCTGGGCCTAAGGAAAAAGGCTTACCATCCTGAATCCAGTCTTCAGCAACACCTATAAAGACAAGAAAGAACAGGTTAGCATTACGGTCTTCAGTGACAGCTCTTCACTTACCTGGTCCATCGGCTGTCACCAACGCCTCGCGCTGCATTCCGGCATCTGAAAGACAAAAGCTTACCAACTCTTCGCACGCTCCGGAGGCCTTCGGCGCTGCATCCCGCATCTGAAAGACAAAACAAGGAGCGTTTAAAGACATTGGGGAACTTTAATACTCACGTGCCATTACTCCTTTCCACATCTAACCCAGTGGGTATTCCGGCACCCTGCAGCCGCTCCGAACTTGTACCTGCAAAATAAAAAGACAGTTAGAGCGCATCGTGAAGCAGGCAACAAGCGCTTACTTAGGTGCTTCCAGGCGCTTCTATTCATCACACGGGCTCCATCTTCAACTCACTTCAGCCCATCATCCGCCATCGCCGGAACCCTGCAAAACAAGAAACATCATTACTAAAGACTTTAAAGACATTAGAATTACTCGAAACTTACCGTTCGTACAGTAAACGACGGACAGCAGTCCTCTGAAGTCAAGAGGCCTGCTCCCCTTATCCAGTGAAGAAACTGGTTACAGCACCCTGCCCCGAGGCAGATGGAGAGCACGGCGTTCACTTACCTAAGGTGAGAGCGTTAACCTTTGGGGTTCTACAGGAGAAGAGAAAGGGAAGAAGAGAGAGACATTCAATAACCCAGTTCCTTAATCCCATATTTTCTATCTGCAGACATCTTACCCTTCGAGTCAGACATACAGTGCACAGAGGTCCAGCCCAAAGAGCCAGCCGTGTGTTAGACATCACCCTTGAAGATACGGTATACGCCCAGTCAAGACCGGCGCCTCTACGGGAATCAGGTGAGCGTTACAGAACGCAAAGCCTACCACAAAACTCCCGTCCAGGCGCTATGGAAACCTCGGATACCGACCAGCTAGCCCAGTTACTTGGGGAACTAAGGGCAGAAGTGCATGCAGCCCGTCAGGAAACAAACGCTCTAAGAAGGGAACTGATTATTTCCAAGGAGCGAACAGATGATCTCGCTAGACAATTGCTACAGTCACAAGCCGGACAGACCCTGTTACCCGCATCTGGGGGAAATCTTCCTTCTACATCCTCTATGAATCCAGTGCAGATCAACCTACCTGGGAATGTACCTCTGGCTCCGCCCGAACGATTTTCTGGTGACCCAAAGAGGTTTGCAGTATTTATCAATCAGTGCCGGTTGCATTTCTTATGCCGGCCAGCAGCCTTTCCAACTGATCAAGCTAAAGTAGCTTTCGTGCTTTCGTACCTTAGTGGCAATGCCGCAGACTGGTCGATCCCTTTAGTAAATCAAGATGATCCGGTCCTCCATGATTTTCAAGCTTTTCAGCTCAGTATGGAAAAACTGTTCGCAAGACATTCACAGGGGCAGGCCTTGGACAATGAGCTTCTTTCATTGCGACAAGGTAATCAAGACCTTTTGGCTTATATTGCGTCTTTCAACAGACTGATAGTGGAAACTCAATGGCCTGAGGACAAAAGGATTACGCTGTTTTATAGAGGTCTACGTGGAGAGCTCAAAGATGTGTTAGCCCAAGTAGTGAATCCCCCACAAGATTGTTCGGACTATATAGACTTAGTCGTTCAAATAGATCACAGACTGCAGAACAGGAAGGCCGATCGTTCCAAGTTTGATGCTCGAGTATTTTCCAAACCGCCAACTCCTTCCAAAGGAGTAGACTCCGGGGAACCCATGCAAATAGGGGGTCTGAAAGGTCCTCTAACACAAAAGGAGCGGGAAAGGAGAAAACAGTTGCAATTATGCCTCTATTGCGGAAACTCAGGGCACTTTCTTCGAGACTGTCCGGTGAAACCTGCCAAGAAGGCAGTAGGAGCTGCAGTTACCAAAGTTACAAACTCTGAGCAGGGAAACGACCTCGCCCGACAAGAATAGAGGTCCTCTTGCCGAGCGTGAAAACCAGTTCCGTGACCTCGCATTTCGTGATACCTATGGTCCTCATTAGCCCTGATAATCCGGATCGATTACATGCAATTGAAGCTTACGTCGACAGCGGTGCCATCGGCAATTATGTGGATCATGAAATGGTTTTGAGGATGAATCTAACTCTTTGTCCCAAGGCTGTAAAGGACGTCATTACTACGGTGGATGGTACGGAGATAGCCTCCGGGCCAGTAACGCATACCACTCAAGAGGTGACGCTAGTAAGTCAAGATGGACACCATGAGAAGATCGTGTTCGATGTGATCAAGGCCCCTCAGTTTCAGATTATTCTAGAAATACCTTGGTTAGAGAAACACAATCCTCTGATCGATTGGCGAGCAAGAACGGTCCAGTTTCCAGAATGTGTCTCTACTTGTCACCCTCCACCTGGTGTTGCACTGGCAACAATTTCTTCAGAGACTCCCCAGTTACCTCCCGAATACCTAGAATACCAAGATGTTTTCCGGAAGGATCAGGCTAACTCTCTACCTCCTCATAGGTCTTATGACTGCCAGATAGACCTGATACCTGGATCTACTCCTCCTTGTAGTAGAATTTATGCCCTCACCGAGCCTGAGAACCTTCACCTTCGACAATACCTGGATCAATACCTGGCAAATGGGTTTATTCGTCCTTGCAAGTCCCCTGCTTCTTCAGCTTTGTTCTTCATTCCAAAAAAGGAAGGAGACCTTAGAACTTGTATAGATTATCGCTCCCTGAACCAGATCACCGTTAAGAATAGATATCTGTTACCTTTGATCCCTGAACTCCTGGACCAAGTCAGAAAAGCATGCATATATACAAAGCTGGATCTTAGAGGAGCTTACCACTTGGTACGAGTAAAAGAGGGCGATGAATGGAAGACGGCCTTCCGCACCAAGTATGGGCTATTTGAATATCAGGTCATGCCCTTCGGACTTTGCAATGCCCCGGCCGCCTTTCAATATTTTATGAACGATGTCCTCAGAGAGCTCATAGATGTGTGTGTTGTTGTTTACATTGACGACATCCTCGTTTATTCTTCATCGGAATCTGAACATCGGAAACACGTGAAAATGGTCCTCGAAAGATTGCGTCAACACAAACTTTTCGCTAAGTTGGAAAAATGTGATTTCAACGTGACTGAAGTTGAATTCTTGGGATTCATATTATCACCTGGCGGAGTGCGTATGGATTCAAAGAAGGTCGATGCAGTTCTCAAATGGCCATCACCATCCTCCGTAAAAGGTGTGCAAAGCATGTTAGGCTTCGCTAACTTTTACCGCAGGTTTATCCCCGAATTCTCTCGAATAGTCCAGCCCATCACTGCCTTGTTAAAGAAAAACAAACGTTTTGAATGGTCTACCGAGGCGGAACAAGCTTTCCAGGATTTGAAGACTAAATTTATCTCTGCACCAATCTTAAAACACCCTCGCCCCGAACTCCCCTACATCGTGGAAACTGATGCTTCAAGCCTTGCCATGGTGGCAGTTCTATCACAAAAGGACCCGGTAACCAATCAGTTGCATCCCGTGGCATTTTGGTCCCGCAAATTCTCGCCTCCTGAAATCAATTACACGATTACTGACAAGGAACTTCTGGCTATCAACTCTCCCTTTAAGGCTTGGCGGCATTATCTGCTGGGGGCCCGACACACCGTTACTGTGATTACGGATCACCGAAACCTGCAATATTTGAAAACCGCAAAAGCCCAATCCTCTAGACAACTCCGTTGGGCATTATTCTTTGCCGAGTTTGACTTCATAATTACCCATCGACCTGGTACAAAGAACGGTAAAGCTGATGCCCTTTCTCGGATGGGAGTGGAAGAACACTTGATCAACCCTAAACCTGTACCAATCATTCCCGAACAAAGAATTCTGGGTGTAATCGCCACAGAATCCATAGAGGAAGTTAAGGATAAAGCCAGGCAACTTGTAACTCCAGCAGACATACAGAATTGGCATCTGCAGGGAAAGGACTTTGCAGTAAAGGACAACTTATTGTATTTCCAAGAACGATTATACCTACCCAGCACAGATTTACAGAAAAAAGTAATCTCTTGTTATCACGATTCTTTAATGGAAGGACATCCCGGTATGGCCAAGACCTCAGAAAAGATCAAGCGCTACTTCTGGTGGCCGTCTTGGAAAAAAGATATCAGAGACTTTATAATGTCCTGTGGAGTATGCGCCCAAAACAAGAGTCAAAAGGAAAGACCAGCAGGCCTCTTACGCCCTATTGACATCCCACCTCGGCCTTGGCATACGCTTTCTATGGACTTCATCACCGATCTACCTCCATGCTCCGGATACAATACGATTCTAGTAATCGTGGACTTATTCTCCAAGATGGCGCATTTCATTCCGCTCAAAGGCTTGCCAACAGCAGCAACTCTGGCCCGAGAATTTCTCGAAAACATCGTCCGACTGCACGGTTTTCCTTCGGTTCTAATTTCAGATCGAGGTAGTCAATTTATTTCTCATTTTTGGCGAAGTTGCTGTCGGTCGGCTCAAATTGATGTGAGACTATCGACCAGTCACCACCCTCAGACCGACGGACAAACCGAGAGGACCAATCAAACTCTGGAACAGTATTTACGCTGCATGCTGCAACAAACTGAAAAAACTTGGAAAGACATCCTTTGTATAGCCGAATATGCCTACAATAACTCTGTCCATTCGGGAACTGGGAAAACCCCGTTTTTTCTTTTGTACGGCAGTCACCCTCGAACCTCGGAGTTGGATCCCCTCCAAGATCTTGAAACACCAGCAGTAGACTACCTGCATTCTACAATCACCCAAGCCTTTAAGGAAGCTGTTTCTCACCTTCAAAGAGCTAAAGAACAATACAAGAAAGGAGCAGATCAACATCGGAAGGAAGCCCCTCAATATCAAGTAGGGGATCAAGTCTGGTTATCCACCAAATATCTACCTCTAAAAGGGCCACGCACATTCAACCCAAGATACCTTGGTCCCTATTCCATCACTACCATAGTAAACCCAGTAGCGGTCAAGTTGGACTTGCCCCCGCACATGAAGATACATCCGGTCTTCCACGTCTCTCTATTAAAACCCGTGCAACCTCAAACCCGACTAACTAAATCTCCAAAACCTATCCTAGTTGATGGAGAACTCGAGTTTGAAGTCAAAAGCATTCTGGACTCCAAGATCTCCAAATCTAAACTATTTTACCTAATTGACTGGAAAGGCTACGGCCCCCAAGAGAGATCCTGGGAACCTGCTGAATATGTCCACGCTCCTCGCCTAATCAAAAGATTTCACCGAACATTTCCTGACAAGCCAAAACCCCCGGAGAAGCCCGGTTTGGGAGGGGCCTTGAGGGGGGGTACTGTCATGATCTCTGCTTCCAAAAGGTCAGGGTTTTCCCAACTCCCTTGGAAGCAGATCCATAACCCAGGTTCCGAGTGCCAACCAGTCCCAATTGGGACCTTTTGGACCCAGTCCTGGCGCCAGTGGCACCAGGCTCATAAATATGCCCAGTCCCAGCGCTGGAAGCGCCGGGCTCATAATGCTTGGGTGGACTTACCTGCAGCAGACCATGCTGCTTACTTGCCTGCCAGTTGAGCCTCTGACCCTCTTCTGTTTGGAACTACTTTTCCTGTTGGGTGGGGCAGGAGCCACTCCCTAGATTCAGAACACTGGAACTCTTCTGGAAAGCAGGAACTCTTTTCTTACCTAGGCGTGGCTGTGGAAGGAGACACCTAAGCACTACAGGAGGCTATTTAAACCACACCCGATGGATGAATCTTGCTTTGCGTTATTCTGCATCCTCTGCAGCAGAACGCTCATCGTGTCTTCTGCATCTGATCCTGGGCCTAAGGAAAAAGGCTTACCATCCTGAATCCAGTCTTCAGCAACACCTATAAAGACAAGAAAGAACAGGTTAGCATTACGGTCTTCAGTGACAGCTCTTCACTTACCTGGTCCATCGGCTGTCACCAATGCCTCGCGCTGCATTCCGGCATCTGAAAGACAAAAGCTTACCAACTCTTTGCACGCTCCGGAGGCCTTCGGCGCTGCATCCCGCATCTGAAAGACAAAACAAGGTGCGTTTAAAGACATTGGGGAACTTTAATACTCACGTGCCATTACTCCTTTCCACATCTAACCCAGTGGGTATTCCGGCACCCTGCAGCCGCTCCGAACTTGTACCTGCAAAATAAAAAGACAGTTAGAGCGCATCGTGAAGCAGGCAACAAGCGCTTACTTACGTGCTTCCAGGCGCTTCTATTCATCACACGGGCTCCATCTTCAACTCACTTCAGCCCATCATCCGCCATCGCCGGAACCCTGCAAAACAAGAAACATCATTACTAAAGACTTTAAAGACATTAGAATTACTCGAAACTTACCGTTCGTGCAGTAAACGACGGACAGCAGTCCTCTGAAGTCAAGAGGCCTGCTCCCCTTATCCAGTGAAGAAACTGGTTACAGCACCCTGCCCCGAGGCAGATGGAGAGCACGGCGTTCACTTACCTAAGGTGAGAGCGTTAACCTTTGGGGTTCTACAGGAGAAGAGAAAGGGAAGAAGAGAGAGACATTCAATAACCCAGTTCCTTAATCCCATATTTTCTATCTGCAGACATCTTACCCTTCGAGTCAGACATACAGTGCACAGAGGTCCAGCCCAAAGAGCCAGCCGTGTGTTACACATCACCTTTGAAGATACGGTATACGCCCAGTCAAGACCGGCGCCTCTACGGGAATCAGGTGAGCGTTACATTGCCAAACTGGAAAAATGTTCCTTCCACGTCACGGAAGTAGAGTTCCTGGGCTTCATGCTGACCCCACAAGGGGTGCACACGGACACTCGTAAGGTAGAGGCTGTTCTTCAGTGGCCATCCCTGACATCAGTCAAGGGGGTACAAAGTGTACTCAGGTTTGCCAATTTCTATCGGCGATTTATTCCAGGTTTTTCCCAAATTGTGCACCCTATTACCTCTTTATTAAAAAAGAACAAGATGTTTCATTGGTCTCCCGAGGTGGAAAAAGCCTTCCTGGAACTAAAAGCGGCTTTCACCTCTGCACCCATCCTTCAGCATCCTCAACCCAATCTACCCTATATCGTTGAGACTGATGCCTCCAGTGTTGCCATGGGTGGAGTATTATCGCAAAAAGATCCTGACACGGCACAGCTGCATCCCATAGCATTTTGGTCTCGCAAGTTTACAGCGCCAGAAAATAACTATGCCATAACTGATAAAGAATTTGGGTGATCAAAGGAGCCCTTAAAACTTGGAGACACTATCTTCTAGGAGCCAGGCATACTGTCACCATCATTACAGATTACCGTAATCTACAATATTTGAAAACTGCCAAAGCCCAATGTTCCCGTCAGCTTCGCTGAGCCCTCTTCTTCGCGGAGTACGATTTTGTGATCACATATCGGCCAGGAGTGCGTAATGGAAAGGCTGATGCTCTGTCACGCATGGGAGAAGAGAAGGACGCCTTTATGCCATCAGACCCAGTCCCAATCATCCTGGAAGAATGGATTCAAAACCAAATTGCTGTAACTGCCTGTTTGGAAGAATTAAAGATGGACCTTCAGTCTCAAATGGATCAAACCGCCCAACAAGAATGGTTACGCCAGGGGGATCAGTACTCCATTAAAGACCACTTACCCTATTTCCAAGGGCGGCTATACATTAAGGACAAAGAAACTCAAAACAAGATTATCGCAAACTACCACGATTAGTTTGTGGAAGGGCACCCCAGATTTACAAAAACCCGGGCCAAGATCAGGAAAAGTTACTGGTGGCTAACCTGGAGAAAGGTTGTGGCCCAATTTATCAGCACCTGTGGAATTTGTGCCCAACAAAAATCCCAAAAGCTACGCCCTGCAGGTTTATTGCACCCACTCGCCATACCACCGGCTCCGTGGCACTTATCCATGGACTTCATTACAGATCTACCTCCCTGCGACGGTTTCAACACGATCTTAGTAGTGGTAGATTTGTTCTCTAAGATGGCACACTTTATTCCACTTAAATGCCTTCCGACCGCAGGAGCTTTGACAACTGTATTCCTAGAGCAGATAGTCAAGCTACATTGTTTTCCCTCTGCATTGGTTTTGGATCGAGGAACGCAATTTGTCTCAGCATTTTGGAGGAATTGCTGCAAGTTGGCACAGATTGACCTTCGCCTCTCCACTAGTCACCATCCCCAGACCGATGGTCAAACGGAAAGGACTAACCAGACGCTGGAACAATACCTGAGGTGCATGCTACAACAAACTGAAAAGCCTTGGAAGGACATTATCTGGTTGACTGAGTTTGTGTATAATAACTCCATCCACACCAGTACTGGACAAACTCCCTTCTATATTATGAATGGTCGGCATCCCCGGACATCATCCTTTGACCCGCCTGATGAGCTAGAAATGCCAGCAATTACCTCCCTACACAAAACAATTACTCAAACTCTGAAGGAAGCAACCGTGAATTTAACCAAAGCCAAGCAACAACAGAAGAAATTTGCTGACACACATAGGAGGGAAGCTCCACAATACCGTATTGGGGACAGAGTGCGGTTGGCTTCCAGGAATGTACCTCTAAAAGGGCCTCGAGTCTTCCAGCCTAGATATCTTGGACCTTATCCCATCAAGGCTATTATCAACCTGGCCGCTGTAAACTGGACCTACCCGCCAATATGCAAATTCATCCTGTATTTCACGTTTCACTCCTAAAGCCGGTAAAACCCGAAACCAGAATCAAAAAGCCTCCAGAGTCAGACATTATCGCAGGGGAACCTGAGTATGAGGTTAAAGACATCTGAAATCAAAGATGGTGCGAGGGAAGCTGTACTACCTGATCGATTGAGAAGGCTATGGACCTCAAGATCGAACTTGGGAACGTGAGGAATTCGTCCATGCACCACGATTAATCAGGCGATTTCACCGCAACAATCCCGTCAAACCCGGATCAGGGAGCAAGACACCCGTGAGAGGGGCCTTGCGGGGGAGTGCTGTCATGGCCATAGGGCAAGGGCCCCGGCCTCTATCACCCTCAAGGGCCACTTGGACCCAGTCCCGGTGCCAGGCTCATGAAAATATGTGCTTGGAACACTCTGTGCCTAAGGCACGTGCATCGGGACCGGGCGTGGCCATAGGACTGCATTGGGAGGCACGTGCTGGAATCCTTGGGCAAGGCAAGCTGGAGGTGGCTAAATGGAGGGGCCGGAGCCAGCCTATATAAGGCCAGCTCAATCTCAGGCCCTCGCTTCGCGTTACTCTGCTTTGCAGCGTGACGCTTACCACTGTAACTCACCTTGATTCCGGCATTCCAGTTCCGAAGTTCTCTGCACTTACCTGATATTCCGCCTCTCCATCGCTGAAGACGCCTACCTGATTCCAGCCGCTCCATCGCTGAAGGTGCTTACCTGATTTTCGGCCTCTACATTGCTGAAGATGCCTACCTGATTCCAGCCGCTCCATCGCTGAAGGTGCTTATCTGATTCCAGCCGCTCCATCGCTGAAGGCGCTTACCTGACTCCAGCCTCTCCACCGCTGTGCGTGCATCATACTTGCATCCGCCGGAGTCGGGCTCTCCTCTCTTCCGATTCAGACTACCAGCGACTCAGGAGCATCTCACTACTCCTCTGCTTCTCCGCGGAATCATCCTCCAGAGCCATCGAACCATCTCCCAGTTTCCGGACTCTGCTCCACGCCATTGGACCGCACCTGCAAGGGGAAAGAATACCACAGGTTAGACACCTCACAATCACTAACTTTGGGCTGCATCTTACCTGAGTCGGGACTTCCATCATACAGATCAGTGTACCTGTTGTCCTCGAGAGCCCATCTTCTCAGGAGTACCCTAAGAGCCGCTCTACGCTCTCGACCATCACCATCACACCTATTTGGGACGAGTAGCGTCATAGCTCATCATTCCTTCAATACTCACCGCTAAAGACATTATTAGAAAACCAAAGACTTACCTTCAAGTGGATTGGTCACAGCTGGTCTGGATCACCACGTCGCGGGCCATTGAAGCAACTAGGCCCTCTCTACACACCCCTGCTGAAGAAAGCAGGAAAGAGAGCCCAACATCTCAAAAGAACAGGTGAGCTTGCATGGGAAGACTCTTGCGCACATTGTTCTGGTACGAAAGGGGCAAGGGGATTCAGGATACCTCCACACTCTCCTCATTACCTATCTTCTCCTCCCAGGTGCAACACCAGTATCCAGAACTCGTTCCTTCAAGGCAGCTGAGGGAGACATCCGACACCAGGGAGCCAAGCCGAGGGAGGGCTCCAACCGTGCCCCAACACCCCCGCAGAGACAAGGTGAGCGTAACAGTTGCCTATGCGCACAAGCGATGTGTGTTTTTCATTTCTTTTCCATGCAAGGCAGACGGTGAGTCGCGCATGTTATTTTTCCCACTGTCGTTCCCCCGTGTATCACGTACCATTTTCGAGGTCATAGTAGCCCGCGTGTTCCACACGTATGTTTTTTTGTGTCCCTGGGTGCGACACCGTACTGATGAGGTAAAGTCCATGCACGTGGGCTACCGGGGTCGTGTGCATGTTGTTCATTCAAAATTGTACTATTTTTTAATTTTATTTGTTTATTTCAATTTTTGTTTAATTTTCTTTTCTTTTTTTGGGGGGGGGGCCTGAGCGTTGCGTGACCCGTCATTTTTCCCCAGGGGTCACAGACAGCCTTGCAGGAGCACAGGGGTACCTATTCCATCCTGTACCCTGCCCCCTTCAACCCAATTGCCCAGGACAATTGTTGAGTGCACCTCCCATCGGCTATTTACCATCTGTGCCTTGGTTGGGAGGCCACCAAAGGGTAAGGGGGCAAAGCTGGACGTCCTCCAAGGGTGTGCGTGGTCGGGCACGTGGCCACGGAGACCAGGGGGGGCAGGGAGTCCAGGGTGGCCAGGGTGGCTACAGAGGGGGAAGAGGCAGGGGTGCCCCACTGGGGCAGACATGCCACCACCCCCTGTGGCTCCTGGTGATGCAGCTGTTGCATCACAACCTGTGGCCCATATGACCCAACAGCAACTTTCACCTGCTGTCACGGGCCCACCGGTGGTGGTAGCTGCAGGTGAAGCTGTGGAGACCACCACCCGGGCTCGGGGTCGGGGCAGCGCATGTTGCGTTGCGTGATGACGACTCCCAGGATGATTTCCATCTTGTCAGGAGGTGCGGGTCATGTGTGTCCAGTGTAGCTGTGACCGGGGCACACGTATCTGGGGCAGTTATGACATCTGCTGCCCCAAGCAGCCGGGTGGTGGTAACTGCATGGGCAGATGCAGCCAACACCACCCCGCAGTGAGTCAGACCTAAGGCAGACCTTCCGTCCTCATTCAAACACCCACTCCCTTGGTCCAGTCCACCAGTGCCACTGCCCCCACTGATCAGGGCCACATTGGCCACTCAGGGTCAGTACCACCTCACAAAAGGAGGAAGTGTGTTCCTGCACAAGAGGCTGAGACCCCAGACACACCTCCGGCCTCCGGCACGTCGAGGAAGAAGCCTTTCGGCAAGCTGGAACTGGACTTCCTTGTGGACTACGTGTCGGCACACCAACACGATATGCTTGTGGGCCCACAGTGCCATACAATGCCTAGCCAGCATTGGGTCCACTGGCAGCATGTTGCGGATGGTGTGACATCCATGGGATTCCAGGTGCGCACGGCTCAGGAATGCTACAAGCGTTGGAATGACCTCCGACGAATTGCAAAACAAAAGCGTGCCTCCAATTATTCCATGTCTCTGGTGACTGGTGGTGGGCCAGCACCAGAGGAGGATGAACTCACTCAGCATGAGGAGATCGCTGCAGAGTTGATCCCGGAAGAACAAATCCGTGGAGTGGGAGAGAGGATGGATTATGATGCATCGTCCGGTGAGTATTGATGCGTGTTACTCAATGACATGTGTGTTTGGTGTGTGGGACCATCCCAGCTACAACTTGGGTCCTTCCTTTCATCTATCTCCCTCTCTACCTGTGGTGTTCACCAGGGGTCTGACCTCTTGTCCTGGCTTTCCAAACAGCAACTGGCAGCTCTCACCTACTGCATTTTCATTTTCTGCTACAACTTTCAGTGCTATGCTGATGACACTCAAATCATTTCCAGGTTGCCCTTTGCCACCTCTTCTCCCTCCCTCATTTCTGATTGCCTCATTGACATTTGAAATTGATGTACTGCCAACGATCTCTGTCTAAATGCCAGCAAGACTGACATCCTTCTCATCGGTACACCTTCACCATCCTTTCCCCTCACTCTCTGGCCGGCCCCCCTTGGCCCTCCTCCTACCCCCACCTGCAAGGCCAACAACCTCGGGGTCACCTTTGACTCCACACATTCCTTTTCCGCACACATATCTGATGTTTCTTGAGATATATTAACTTCTTGCTTAACCTCCTCAGGGGTACTGTGCCTTTCCTCTCGTTCACCTACAAGCTCACAGTCTCTCAAGCTCTGGTTGTCTCAAGGTTGGACTACTGTGACAGGCTCTTTTAAAATTCTACCTGCCTCCACACTCCGCCCTCTACCACTAATCCAGTACAGGACTGCAATACTTGTCCTTGGCCTCAAGCTCTGGGATCCTATCTTTCCAGCTCTGAAATCCCTTCATTGGCTACCAGTGGATGCAAGGATGCAACTTTAGACCCTCTGCATTGTGCACAAGGATTTCTGGGGCCTGGGTCCAAAATACCTTCAACTATCCCTCTGCCAGTACCTCCCCTCTCTAGTCCTTTGCTCCTCTACCTCACACTCCCTCCGGGTCAGTCGTTTATCGAAGTAACAAGCCGGTGTCAGAATCCGAGTCCTCGGATTCTGAACTCACCTGTTTGCTTCTGGTGGTTTTCTTCCTTGGGTTCTCAGGTTTCCTTCTCCTGGATGAACGCGCCTTATAGAGGTAGGCTCTGGAGTCTTCACAATCCAGTCTGCTTAACTTCGGAGACAGCGCTGGTCCGCAATTCCCGTTCGCAGTGGTTTCGCGGCTAGTGCGAGACGCGCTGGTCTGCTGCTTCCATTCGCAGAGTGCCGTGAATCGGATAGGTTCAGTCGTTCCAGGAGGGGTCCAGGAAGGGGCCAGGAAAATAGGCGTTAGTAGAAGTCACAATAAGGCCTAGGAAGGTAGAAAAAAGGGGGAACCAGGAGGATGGAAGAAGGATACCGGGATGCGAGGAAAAAGGGAGACGATAGCTCACAACTTGCCGGACGAGTCGCAGGCAAGCAAGTGTTGAGACGGGTGGAGGCACGGGTGCGTGTCCCTTTTCAAGGAAGCATGAAGTCTACAGAATGACTGGACCATGCATGAACATAGCGTCGGCCATGTTGAAGGGAACGGAACAAACCTTATTGACTGAGGGACCAGGCAGACCAGAGGGGTCGATATTGTCGATACATGACAGCATGCCTCCTCCTAAACTCTAGTCCACCCGGCTTGCCCGGATGAGCCCGATGAAAAAGTCGCAGTAGGCGTGGTGCATTCATATTGGAGACAGGTTCCCAAGTGCGTTCACTAGGTGGGTAGCCATTCCATTCCACCAAATATTGAAGACGACCTCTCCTGTACCTGGAATCACATATCCGTGACACTTCGAACTCGGCTTGATTGTCAACAAGGAGTGGAGGAGGTCGAAGAATTGGTTTGGTTGACTGGTGGAAGGGTTTCAGTAATGATTTATGGAAAACAGGGTGGATCTTTTTCCATGTGGTCGGTAATTGAAGTCGGAAGGCAAGTGGGTTGATGATTTCCGTCACTGTGAAGAGTCCGTAAAAGCGAGGAGCCAACTTGTTGGGTCTGAGGTGTCTGGGAAGATAACGTGATGAGAACCAAACTTTATCTCCAACAGAGTAAGAGGGTCCGGGACGCCTTTTAGTATCAGCAAATCTCTTTATGTCCTTCCTGGCCTTTTCTAGATTATCCTTTACTTGTTTGTGAATGGAGGTTAGTTGAGCAATCCATGCATCTACTGAAGGAGTCAACGTGGGTGGTGGCAGGAGTGTGGGCAACAACAATGGGTGAAACCCTTGGTTACACAAAAATGGACTAATCCTTGTGGTAGTATGATCAGAATTGTTATAGGCAAATTCAGCTACAGGAATGAGGAGTAACCAGTCATCTTGTACCTTAGATGAGAAACAACGTAAATACTGTTCCAGGGTCTGGTTAACTCTTTCAGTAATCCCATTTGTTTGTGGGTGGTAACCAGAACACAATGCTCGTTGGATACCCAATTGTCTACAAAGATGTTTCCAGAACTTGGAAACATATTGAGGTCCACGATCTGAAATGATTTTGGAGGGTAGCCCATGCAACCAGAATATATGGGTGACAAACATTTCTGCCATCTCGTGTGCTGAAGGAAGTTTGGTTAAGGGGGTAAAATGGCCATGTGGGAGAAGAGATCAATAGTGAACATGATGGTGGTAAATCCTCTGGAAGGAGGGAGATCTACAATGAAATCTGTGGCGATGCGCTCCCAGGGTCGAGATGGTATTTTCGGTTGTTGAAGCAGACCAACTGGTTTTCTGTTATCAATCTTGTTCTGGTTGCAGATTGAACATGCTTGAATATAGGCATGTACGTCAGAACGCATCTGAGGCCACCAAAAGTTTCTCCTGATTGTCTGGTAAGTGGCTGCAACCCCACGATGCCCGGAATGGAATGTGTCATGGCAGAGACCGAGAAACAACTAAACTCTTGTCCTTAAAAAGGTATCCATCCGTGACTGAAAGAGCCCAGGGATTACCTGCAAGATATCCTTTCCAAAGGTCTGATGTTGCAGTCTCTTTATGGATCATTTCTAAGAGTGAATTAGCCTGTGCTATGAATACCTTGTTGGGAAACATCTTGGGCAGGTGTGGTACATCCTCCTTCATATAATCCGATCTTCTGGATAGAGCATCTGCGAATGTATTGGATGACCCAGGAATGGGTTGAATGCAGAACTGGTATTGTGCAAAAAAGTAAGCCCATCATGCCTGGCGACTGTTTCGACATTCCATGGCCTGCAAAACCTGGAGGTTCCGATGGTCGGTCCTGACCACGACCGGATGTCTAGCACCCAAAAGTAGGTGGCACCAATCCGTGAAGGCCTGTCTTATGGCGAGTAGCTCTTTCTCCAGGACTGAATAATGAGTTTCGTAAGGCTGTAATGTTCGTGACAGATAAGCGACTGGGTGTTCCATTCCGTCTTCTTTTGCCTGTTTTAGGACTGCCCCGATGGCATGTTCAGAGGCATCAGTTTCCACCAGGAAGAGTTTGGTAGTGTCTGGTTGGGCCAGGCTGGGTTCACTTCTAAACAGATGTTTAAGTTGCTGAAAAGCCGTCTCTGGACAGGCAGTCCATTGGAAGTGAGTATCTTTCCGAAGCAGGCGGATAATGGGTTGAACGATAGCTGAAAAAGAAGGAATGAATTTCCGGTAGAAGTTAGAAAGTCCTAGGAATTATTGCACCTGTTTCACTGTGGTTGGGACAGGCCACGAAAGGATTGCTTCCACCTTAGATGGATCCATGGCCACTCCTTGGGGACTCAAAACAAACCCTAAGTATTTGACAGTGGAGACATGGAAAATACACTTCTCAGGTTTGGCTAACAAATTGTGTTGGCGCAGTCTTTGTAGGACCATGGTGACGTGTTTCTGGTGCAGGTTCAATTCTCGAGAATAAATCAAAATGTCATCCAGGTAGACAATCACGAAAAGGAACAACATATCTGAAAAGACCCGGTCCATGAAGCGCTGGAATACGGCAGGACCTTTGCTAGGTCGAATGGCATCACCAGGTATTCATAGTGACCAAAGGGGGTCAGAAAGGCCGTCTTCCATTCGTCGCCTTCTTTTATGCGAATCAGATAGTAAGCCCCTCTTAAATCCAGCTTAGTGAAGATCACAGCTCCCTGTAGGGCCTCCAAGATATCCAAAATGAGTGGCAAAGGGTATCTGTCTTTCAAGGTGCATTTATTCAAACCCCGCTAGTCCAGGCATGGGCGGAGCTCCTTAGTGTCCTTCTTTGGCACGAAGAACAGAGATGCTCCGGCTGGGGACTTGGATGGACGAATAGTACCATTGGCGAGATTGGTGTCTAGATATTCTCGTAAGGCTGCCTTCTCTGGTTCTGATAGAATAAACATCCTTCCGAATGGTATGACTGCATTCTCTTCCGTGTCAATTGCACAATCTTCAGGACGATGAGGAGGTAGTGATTGGACTATGGCGGAAGAAAATACGTCTGTAAACTGACAGTACGCCTCGGGAACCTGGGAAATGGCAGAGACCATGAGGTGTTGTGGTTGTGGGGAGTTCATTTTGGCGGGCTGTTTGGGTTCTCCAGATAGACAATGGGAGAGACAAAATTCAGAACCCAGAAACAAGGATCCGGCTGCCCAATTAATATATGGATTATGTTACAGCAACCATGGCATGCCAAGCACTATAGAATAATGAGCATCTCTTGATGATTGTGGATAGAGAGCATGAGTTCAGGCGTTTGTTGAGTTATGGGACCAGAGGATAAAGGTTTCCCGTCGATTCCTTCTACTGCTTTGAAAACCTCCTTGGTCTCACGAGGAATATGATGTTTCTGTGCCCATTCATCATCCAGAAAAAGGCCCATGGCCCGCAGTCCACCAGAGCTAGTAAAGAATGTATTTCTTTGTTATGTGTTGCCAGGTTCACCTGGAGTAGCACCAGGGTATTGTGTGAAGGTATTTCTTGTGAGGGTGAAGAGTCAGAGCATGATCCTTTTTCCCGAAGCTGGACTCCGTTCCGGATCGGGAGCTGGCGTTTGCCGAGCGGCGAGGAGGGGCAATCGGGCAGTTACGGACTAGGTGTTTATCCGATGCACAGTACATACAAAGGCCGCTGTTGATCCTTCGTGTTCTTTCCTGGTTAAAGATGGAACCTCAAGGACCCAAGCTGCATGGGTTCTGGTTCAGGTTGAGCTTTAAAAGAGGTGTCTTGTTCTCCAGGAGTATTGTAATCAGGCTGAGGCTTGGGTGGCAGGTTCCGTGTTTTTTTCTTCTCAGCTTTTCTTTCCTGTATTCTGAAATCTATCTGTAAGGACAAATCTAGGAGGGCCTGATGGGAGGCTGGGCGGGCTACTCTGGCTAATTCATCCTTGACTTCTTCACTTAACCTGCACCTGAACAGGGTAAAACAGGCTTCAGAGTCCAATTAGCATCCTTGGCCAATCGTTTAAAGCGAGTAACATAAGTCAGCATATCCTGGTTTCCTTGTCGGAACTCTAACTCTAACTCCTGGGCCGAATACACCTGATCGGGCGGTCAAACATGGTCTTAAGAGCAGTAACGAAGTCATCATAATTGTCTAGTACTGAATCCCCTGCAGAGACCAAGGGAGTAGCCCAGGCCAGCGCGTTACCAGACAAATGTGAGATCATAAACCCCACCTTCGCTCTGGGAGTTGAGAAATAATATGGTTTGAAGGTAAAATGAACCAAACATGAGTCCAGGAAGGAGCGTAAGGTTTTTGGATTCCCATCATATTTGTCCACAATTCCTCCTACTGATGCACTTTCCTGATACGCTGAATCCCTGGATAAGACAAGCTGTTTTAGTTCCTGCATGTCTCTCATCATGTCTTGGACAGCTGCCTCCATGGCGCAATCAGTGGTAGTCTGTTGGCGTCTCAATCTGTCAGAATCCGAGTCCTTGGATTCTGAACTCACCTGTTTTCTTCTGGTGGTTTTCTTCCTTGGGTTCTCAGGTTCCCTCCTCCTGGATGAACGCGCCTTATAGAGGTAGGTTCTGGAGTCTTCACAATCCAGTCTGCTTAACTTCGGAGACAGCGCTGGTCTGCGATACCCGTTCGCAGTGGTTTCGCGGCTCGGACGAGACGCGCTGGTCTGCTGCTTCCATTCGCGGGAGTGCCACGAATTGGATACGTTCAGTCGTTCCAGGAGGGGTCCAGGAAGGGGCCAGGAAAATAGGCGATGGTAGAAATCACAATATGGCCTAGTAAGGTAGAAAAAAGGGGGAACCAGGAGGATGGAAGAAGGATACCGGGATGCGAGGAAAAAGGGAGACGATAGCTCACAACTTGCCGGACGAGTCGCAGGCAAGCAAGCGTTGAGACGCGCGGAGGCGTGTCCATTTTCAAAGGAAACATGAAGTCTACAGAATGACTGGACCGTGCATGAACATAGCGTCGGCCATGTTGAAGGGAACGGAACAAATCCTTATTGACTGAGGGACCAGGCAGACCAGAATGGTCGATATCATCGATACATGACAGCTGGGAGCAGATCTGTGTCTACGGCTGGGACCTCCCTTTGGAACAGCCAACCTGCCACGTTAAAACCTGAGGAGAAACATCTCTGCTTCCGGAAGCACCTCAAGACCTTCCTATTTGCTGCTGCATTAGTCCCTCTTCTCCCCAGCTGAACTGTTTCCTCTCCTGGCACTGTGCACCTGTACACCCTCTGTCCTTCGGGCCCATGTACCTGCTCACCCTGTCTCCCTGCTGCACTGCCTCCAGGCCTCCCATTGCATTGGGTCCTGTACGTGTAACCATACAGTCCCCCACTCTTCTTCTGCAGTCATCAGATTTGCCCTATCCAAATGATCTTGCACTTGCCACTTGCTGGCTGCACTACCACCTTTTGAATGCCTATTCTGTCATTGGCATTTATTTTCATTCTTTGGTCTCCTCGGTTTGGCACGTTCCACTTCTCCCCCTTCCAGGGTCTTCAACCCTTTATCCCTTCGCCATGCACGTGCGTGTTCTCAATGTCACTGTGCCCAGTATGATCGTTGGTTTCATTTCCTTCTCTCCCTTGTTCCCCTCCCTTTCCTTGGTTGCGCTCTGAGTCACTTGTGTACCAGGGCAATCTTGATGAGATTTCATATCATGCATAGACATCCTTTGTCCTTGGTGCAGTGTGTCTCACTCTGAATGTGCTGATGGCAGTGGCTCCCCGTGCACATATGTGCACATTCATGTTCCATGTGCATTGCATGTATGCCCCTTAGTGTCCTTGACCGCCTGCTCATTGTAGTATGGCTCCAGGCTGATCCAAGTGTCATGTTATTTGGACAGCCATTTCATGCTCACTGTGGGTCTTTGTGTCATCACGCACGACTTTAGGGTGTCCACATCGGTGTCGTGCACATGGCTCCCCCTGTTACAGGCCCACTGCCTCTTTTCAACTAGTGTTGTGTATTTTGCATGCATGGGTGTACTACTGATGGTTCCTCATCTGTCCTGCATCATGTCCACTTCTCATCGGCTGTAGTGACATTTGACTGACGACATGCAATAGACGCATGCCAACACTGTCTGCCAATGCACAGTTCTGTGGTGAACCTTTCATCGCCAGTGCCTCCCTGCTATTGCCCAGAGGGTGGGTGTTTCACGGTAACCATGCTACATGGTGCATGCCATTTGCACATGATGGCTGCAATTGCCCTTACACTGCCGTCATGTTTGGAGATTGACATCACTACATACGTGTTGATGTTGGAAGCTGAGGGGGTACACATGCACTGCACCGCACACACCCACTTCTGTGCCAAGATCAGCCCTTCAACATGCCAACACAATGCTGCTGTGTGATAGTGACCTGCCATGTATGTACCCATGTCCCTCCTTTCACTGTATCGAAAAGCAGTAGCGTAGGTGCCTCCTGTGACACATGTACTCTGCATAGTCAATGGTGGTTGAGTGCTGCACGTGAACATGCATGTTACATGTGTCATGGTGTGTTTGGTGTGATTGCCAGCTGTGGCTATTTGTGTGTTCCCACATGCTTATGCTACGTGCCATCTCTTTGTTGCCATCTCTCATTTCTGCCTTGGATATGTGCCTGCTAGAGGTTGTGTGTGATGCAGGTGATGGGCAACATGCAAAACATGTGTTGGCTTCACATTTTGCACACATCCTTTTCTGCTTTCGGGATACCCTTGCATTACAATGCCACTGGATGCATGTTGGGCTTTGAGTTGCGTGTGACATGTCTGCTTCATGTGTTGGCTGTCAATGTTGTGATCTGTATGTGTGTGGTATGTGCTACTGACATGCATGTTCTTGTTTCTTTTGTTTATGTTGCAGGTGATGAAGCACTGGAGGCAGAGGATGAAGATGTCATCCCAGACATGGTGGTCAGTTCACATGACCATCCAGGCACCAGTGGTGGTCGTGGGGTGGCAGCCCATGAGAACCCACTGGTGTTCCAGGCCATTGTGTCCAGAGTGGACTCTGAGTCAGGCTCTGATGTATCCTCTGACCACTATGTTGAGCCGGATCTGCATCATGACGTGTAGTCGCCGGTAAGTGATCCTGTGTTGGATGATCTTCTGTCCGTGACACCTGCAGTAGGGGGCCAGGCGGGGTTGGAATGTCCGCCTGTGGTGGTTACGGGTGCACGGTCACACTCAACACGAGTTGTCCATTGTCCTGGGGCATCAGGTCGACGGAGGGATGCAGTCCTGCAGCCGCGGGCGGCACCAACCCAGCAAGGTCCACGGCTCCTTGGGCCCGGCAGGTCAACTGAGTGAGTGCATGCCGTTATTGCTATAGCACAACAACAGGGGGGAGCAGTTGAGATGATGGCTCAAGGTATGGAAAGTGTGGCCCGTTACATCCTCCCCCTGAAAGGCAAGTGCAGCTCCAGCAGCAGGCTACGCGGTCACTCAGGCTGGGCATGGCGGCCTCTGACAGGGCGCGCCGGGCTGAAATGGTGGCTCTGCGTCAAGCTATTTCTGCTCAGGCAGAGGCACACCGTGAGTCACTGAGGGTCGAACACCAAACCCTCCGATCTACTCTGGGTGCTCTCATGATGGACGACAGTAGGCAGGCAAAAGACAGGATGGAGTGGCTTGAAAGAACCATCTCAGCTGAACTCCATGCAAGCCGGGAGGTACTCTGTATATCATGTGAGGCCATGGAGGCTGATCTCTGTCTTACACGTAAGTCCTTGCAGGAGAAAGCACATGTGTCACATGAGGTGATGCATGCAGACCTACGTGTCATTGACATGCAGGACCTGGCTTACCAGACCCGCATTGCTTCCTCTGAGGGGCAAGGCGCGGATAGGCATAGTGAGGCAACTGTGCCGCGTCCACCTTCTGATTTCCATCCAGAGGGTGACAACGACAACCTATCTCCCACATAGGTCGGGCCTGTGCAGGCGCTGAGCCCAGGGAGTTTTTTTTAAATCTCAACATCTACACATGTGGGTGTTGAGGTGCACCCTGTACCTCCCCCCTCCTAGGTGCTCCCCCTGCCCCCTGGGTCATATGTGGCCATTTCTGATTGTTTTTTTGTGTCTATTGTGCATTCATGTGACAGTGTGGTACTTTGTGGCATTTGAAGGCATCCACTGTGTGTTCCAGCAGGGCCCATGCAGGCGTGTCTCGTGTATGTGTTTTTCTTGGGGTCCAGACACATATGCTACTCCTGCTTCCCCTTCCCATGGGCTCGCAATGATAGCTCGGTGTGACAGCATCCCACACAGGGGCACTGGGCTTCCGTCATATCTGTGGCCAGCCTGCAGTCCTACTTGTGTGTATACCCCCAGTGGGTATTCCCGATGGCTTCTCCAATGCATGTCTGCACTTCATTTTGGTAACTATTCTGTTGACTGTACATTTCATCATATTGCTTATGATTTCTTTATGAATTGACTGTCCATGTTCATGTACTTCCTGCTGTGGGCGGTACCATGCAAACTTCGCTGTGTAACACACACTGATGGTGGGAGGGGCCTGTGTGCTGACAATGTTGCATTGGGACACTTGGCCTACAGTGATTTTGATATGCCACATGAACGCTGCATTCTGAGTTATCCTTGTCACCACACATTTCAACTACCCCCATTTCCTTGCTTCCCCTGCTTTGGCCATCTTGCAGCCCTGCCTGGTGTTTGTTGTCCCATTGGAAATATGGCCGCATTGCTTTTGACTTGACTGTCATGTTTGTGGCCTGGACCTGCTCCCCCCTCCCATTGGTTGCAATTGGCCCTTGTGAAAATCCGGCCAACCAGGAGGCTGGAGCTGCCACCACTACCAGAGGCCCACAATGGAGGCCCTGTCTACCCCTGTCCACCCCTGTCCACCACCCTTCTGGGTCCCTTGATTGTCCCCCTGTCTTTCCTGCCCCCGGCCTGTCTCCACCTGCCCCCTGCCAGTCTCCCCCTGTCTCCCCTGCCCCTGCAAGTCTCCACCTGGTGATACGTAGCTGCTTGTTCTTTGCAGACACTTCCCCCTCTGCCTCCGACCATCCACCCCCCACCTTCACCTTTTTGAGTTTTATTTTGGCACTTACTTTTATAATCAGTCCCTCCACCACTGATTACAGGTCGTCTGTTCCCCCTTTCCCTTCTGTGTTTCTTCTCCCCCTCCCCAGCACTATCTTGATTCTTCATCGACCTTCCATAGTTTGTCACTTGTTTTGTTACTCTCCTCACCTCTTCCCTCCTCTTCCCTCACCCCCCCTTCCTTATGTGACTCCTGCACTGCAACTATTGCCGTCAGGCATAGCAATGATGATGCTAGTTTTGTTTTCCCACATTCCCTCCCTAGACTCTCCCTTATTGTTACAAGCACTTGTACTATGTACTTTGATTTGATAGTTCATTTTCACATTCTGGACTGTTTGAAGGACTTGTAGGAATGTACTGTATTCTCCCTTGTTCCCTCCCTCCTTAAGGCACTTTGATGCACTTTGTGTGTAGGCCCTATAAGGATTTTCAATGAATCAGTGATTGTTCACTGTCTGAAATTGTAGATCTGGGGTACTCTGTACATGATATGTTCTGCTGGTCAATTACTGATCCTATGTTTGGTTTGATTTTGAGGTGTCAGGGGATTGGTGTGGTTTAACACACAGGGGGGTCCTTGAGTGCAATGTTCACATGTGCTGTGTCCAGGACACTGGGGTTCACTTCATTTCACATGCATGTATTCGATGCATGTCCCTACTGACAGAAACACTTAGGCAACGCCCCGCCACACCAACTATGGCAACACCATGAACACACGTGCACCCAGATTGCCTTCACAGGCATGCTGTCGCCCGACAATCCATGTTTCCTTCTGATTCATTGATCGTGTACATGCATGACAGGGTACTATTTGGTTGATTGTACTTATTTTTCATGATGCTCAAGGGGTTTCCCCAACGCAATGCACACTCACTGTGCTGTCCGGTGAGCGGTGCGTTGCAGTGGGGACACACGCAGCACACAGTGTTTGTAATGCCAATTTGCTGTTGTCCAATGTGCATGGCAACAGGTATTCTGACATTTGTTGCTTGCACCACTGGTGGCATGCATTTGTGTCACCGTTTTCAGGGTGTGAGGTTTTGGTCAGTCATTTCTTCAGATTCCATGTCAGGTGTAATTTTCTGGTGCCTATTTACATTTCTCACGTGGCACTTCATGACTATTGTGTCATGTGTTGTGCATATGGTTTGGTGTTTTGCCATTGCATACCATGGTATGGTGTGGCAGACGGGGATCACAGGGGTTGGGAGGGTTTGGGTGGCATACCAGTACTTTCATGGCCTATTGTGCAGGGCTGTGGGGGGGATATGCACCTTGCATGGTGGGCAGTCATAATTTCGAAAAAAAAATGTCGACAGACAAAAATGTCGACAATAAAATGTCGAAAAACAAAATGTCGACTTTCGTTTTTTTTAATTATATATTTATTTTAGGGGTTCGGGAGTTAAAAAAAAGGGAAAAAAATGCATTGAAAAAAAAAGTCGACATTTTTTTTTCCGACATTTTTTTTTCGAAATTTTGACTTTCGACATTTTTTTTGTCGAAATTATCACTATGAACCACCTTGCATGTGTTCCTTTTGGTCACATGGGATTGGTTGTGTTTAAGTAGCTAGGGATGCATACAATGTGGCACTTCCGTGGACACATTCTCAGGGTGGTAAGGTTGTGACAGTTAACTGTCCCTTTCTCATCATCGATTGTGACCTGGTATGTGCCAGGCCTGTGTGCACTCCGCAGGGGTTGGAGTTTAGGTGAAAAATGTGGCCACAAGCTGGGTACGGGCTGCCTCGCAACATGCCCTTTCCCCTCCCATGCGCAGCGGCCGTGCGTGTGGTTGAGGTTGTGGGGGCACCACTATGTCCACCGGTACGCCCCACCGTGTTGCAAAGTTGTGCAGGACACATGCTGCCACAATGATCCTGCACACTACTGGGGGTGCATATAGTAGCTGTCCAGAGAGCAGAAGCGTGACTTGAGCACTCCAAATGTGCACTCCACTATGGCCCTGGTTGCAATATGGGCTGCGTTGTATCTTACCTGGGGTGGTGTGGTGGGGTTTCATATTGGCGTCATCATGTACGTGCTCAGAGGGTAGGCACTGTCCCCTGGTAAGGTGATAATGGTTGTCATTAGTTGGGCTTGTGTATTTGTCTGTGTGTGACATACATGCATGTGCACAGGCATTTGTATTCACCTATGAGCCATGTGTCGCCATGCTTCCCTGCTTCCATGGCCCGGCTCAGGGCGGACATTCTGTATATGAAACTGTCATGGGTGGACCCTGGATAGTTTGCATAGACAGAGGTGATGATTCCCTTGGCATCGCATACAACCTGCACGTTGATGGAATGCCAGTGCTTGCGGTTGCAGTAGATGTTTTCAGTGGCTCTAGGTGGACGTAGGGCCACATGGGTGCAATCTATGGCACCGAGCACTTTGGGGAAGTGTGCCACCCTGTAGAAGTCCTGGGCCACGGCCTGCCTTTCTGCGGGTGTTCTGGGCATGTAAATGTGCCTGCGGACTGAGGGGCGCGCAGTGATGATTGCCAACACCTGGTGTAGGCAACGTGACTGTGTGGGGTGTGAGACACCCCCCACTATGGCAGTTGTCTGCTGAAATGACCCAGTAGCCAAAAAATGCAGTACATCGAGCACCTTCTCCAAGGGGCTCAATGCTTGGGAGCACAGGGTGGGTGATGTGAGTTCATCCTCCGATTCAGTGACCAGCTCTAGGATGATATGAGGTGGAAACCTATACCTGCCATAGACCTCGTCATCAGGCATCCCAAAAAGGCTGATCCTGGGCCAAAAAATGCAGGGCTTGGCTATTCTCCTCCTCCTGCGGTGTCCCACGATCACTGCTGCGAGGAATGGGACATTCATCGTAGCTGTATATGCTTGTTTATTGTTTACGTGCACTTTTATGCTGCGTGGGGGCGCTTCCGCCTGCTTTCGTGTGGCGGACGTATTTGTGCGTGTGTTTTGACATGCGTGGGTTTTCCCTATTCGATTCCATGAATACATGTTGTTCACTAGCATGTGGGAGTTGCGTGTGTTTCCCAACGGTACTTCCCACATTACGCCTACCTTTTCACGCATTGTTCCCCATTCCCCATTTTCTGCCCCCTTTTTAGGTGTGTGCGCGAGAAATTGTGTGCTTTCACCGTTCCTGTCGCGCACGCGTTTCGAAAGTCGCAGTGACGTGTAAGGTAAGCGCGGATTTGGCGCACATCCCGGGAAAAACACGCACAGGGCCTTCCATGAATCGCACGTGTACGATTCGCACGCATGCTCTAGCTTTTTCACGCTTGCGCCAGATTGCGCCACAAATTTCGGCACACATTTATTCCATGAATTACCCTCATAGTGTTTTATTTGTTCCACCGGACTACATTTGTTCCGCATAATGCCAGCAAGAAGAAAAGGTGTAATCAAGTGTTTTACTCCCAGGAATTGTGATGATAAAAACGTATCCCCTGGATTAAGCTTAATGCCTGATATGATTGCAGTTGAAGCCGTGTAGGTGGCTATGTCTCCCTCTCTTAACAGAAATCGTGTATCTGAGGTCCTGGTTTACAGTATGCGCAGGAGACAGAGGTTGCTAGGAGAGTGTTTAAACACTCCCCCTGATTTGGACAAGATTAGTGAACCAGAGAATCCCCGTAAGTGTCTAATCAATGATCTGGATTGCCAGTCTCCACATGTTGGGGGCACAGGACCCATTCAAGCCTCATAGAAATCCATCCATGGACTGGATATCATTGCTATAAGCCCTTCCCCTGCAGCTATTATACTGCTGGGTGGGAAAGAGAACGATGCAGACTATAAAACTGCACCTCCCTCTGCTTTTCATCAGAGTTCTGGGCATAATAGTGCTTCAGTAGATTGTACTGCTCACACACAGTGGTCTTTTGTTAAGGCGTGCATACTTAAAGAGCTCCAATCATGCTACTCTGTTTCTGATTTTTCACCTAATGGTGGACCGGCTATATGTAGGTTTGCCTGATCCGTGACCCTCTAAAGTGGATATTGCGACCCAGACAAATGTACAACCTGCTCTAGCAGCACCGTATCAACATGTAAAAATTGACCAGGCCTGTCAAGTCTCCTGCCAAGTGGAAAAGGTGGAGCAAGCTTCACAATCCATACTGTTGGGGGCTGACCCCTCAGGTCTTTTTGGGGTAACTCCATGCTCCAACGATACTGTCAACTCTCCGGAATGTGAATTTAGCTGGCAAACTCAGAAACTGCATTCCACCCTCCTGGTATCAGACTATAAATTGTGTCTCCTGTGGCGAGTGCTCAACATAATCTAGGGATCGCCCAGAGCTGGTTCATTGGAAAGACACAAATGCCAAAAATTAAAGCCAAAAACGTACAAGTCTTTGTCATGGACCAAAGGAACCTAGTTATTTCAAACATTGCGAAGGTTGAAGGAAAAGAACCTAGAGAAGCGCTTCGCAACAAGGTGTTGGCCGGGCTTCGTCTGAGAACAGGGCCGGGAGTTGTCTGATCATCTGACCTGAAGGTTCTACGTAGGATGGATTTGAGTGATTGGTGTTCCCACCCAAATAGAGATTAGTCCTTGTGGGTCCAGTAATTTACCATCGTACTTAAGCAAGTGTCGCTATCTTCCCAGGGGTTCTACGAATTGTAATTTAATTCTCTGATATTTTTTTTTTTTTTACTGTTTTGAACTTGACCTTTTTTTAGTATAAGTAGTTATTTACCCTGTGTAAGCTAAATGTCCCACTATTGGGCTGACCTGCATAAAAGGGGTTGTTGTTCTTTTTGTCTTACATGTACTATTGTATTTTTTCCGTTTTGTATGTCTGTCTGGTGCCCTCATGCCTCCGGGGCGAATGGTGTGCGGTATAAATGTAATAAAGTAAAGTAAAGTAAAGTGATACTTTCTACATTTTGCAGTTTTTGGAGAATTTGCAGTGACTTCTGCAGACTAAGAATGAAATTGTGTGTTTTGCGCCGCTGAAAATGGTGGCGCTAGTTGTCAGGCCACACCCCGATGGTGCGTATAAATCTTTGACCAACATTCTGCACAGGCACATCGTAAAATCCAAAGGCAGATGGTTGTAACATTTTGATCATGGGCCCTTAAATCTCTGCCTGGCGTCTAGTCTCATAAGTTTAATAGAACCGCGGAGCATAACAAAAGCCAATATACGTGCGAAAGCTCTGCAAGTACACGCAGAGCTGGGGCTCCTTACAGACATTCTGATAGGGTTTGGACAGCTGAATCTCTTTTGAGAAGTATTTTGATAGCCCCAGCAAGATACTTTATTTTAACAACGAGGTGTGGCAGTATTTTCCGCTAACAACAAAAATAGCTAGAAACACTTTCTATGTTTTACACCATGACAACCATTTCTATGGTATACTCAATCTAAAAAGTTTCCTGGGGCCTAAACATCTCTGTCGGCGCTGCCACCACATTTCCAAAAACAAACTTAGACATAGTTGTCACGCGTTCACAAGGTCTTTGCTCTAGACACACACATTCAGAAATCGCCTTTGGGGGCGCTCGTGTGCAAGCTGCGTGTTGACTGTCCCACCTGCAAAAAATGTTTTCCCGAGAGTCACAGCTGTAGCGGAATAATCTGTAGGGTGTACAAAGTTTCTATTGTTAACACGGCTGAACACGTGTTGCATGACAGCCGGTAGACCTCTAAATAAAACCGTGAACTAAATAGTATATGACATGGAAGCCGTCAAGAGAATGTAACCCACCAACCAAAATATATCTAAGCCAGACATCTAACAGGAGACAGCTATTGGGAATTTACAAAAGACTCCTGTGTGCCTGCTTTTGTAAGCACTTTTGTAACAAGCAAATTCACTGACTATACCTTTCTACCACATCATTCCAAATTCTAGGGTGCCAAGCTTATGGCAATCTTTGTGGTAGCTCTACAGATAGGCTTTATTGACTCCTTGAACTTTTTGCCCATGAAACTCAGTAAGCTTTCAAAAGCTTTTAGTTTTCACGGTTCAAAGGGCTTCTCTCCCCATCTTTTCAACACAGCTGCTAACCAAAACTAGACAGGCCCGATTCCAACCCCGGACCAATACGGCGTTCAATATATGATGCCTAGCGAGAAAGACCAGTTTATGGCATGGCACAAGGCGAATAAACACGGCGTGTTTGACTTTTGCCAGGAGTTAAGGGCCTACTGTCAAGAAGATGTCAACATTTTAACACAAGTTTGTAATTTGTTCAGGGTCATTCAAATGACTCGTCTTGAGACACCTATAAATGGTGGGACACGCGTGTCATACGTCAATCCTTTTCAAAATATCCCGATGGATAGTTGTTGTATGCAGATCCACAGACAGCTATATCTAAATCCTGAAAAAATTGCTCTGCTGCCCCATGATTCATATCACGGCCGGCAAAAACATTATTCTACGCTGTCTATTCAGTGGCTCCTATACATCTCACAAACAGACAACATCTCTATACAGCACACCCTAACTGGCACGGGTGAAAAAGACTACAGACAATATTGGTTGTACGGAAACACAGTGGTTCATGGAGTGGAAACAGCCGATGAATTTAATGGCTGCTTTTATCACAGATGTCCCGATTGTTACCTTGCCGGAGGTTTCAACACTTTGACGGGCACTACTTATGCCCAGTTATATAGACGCACTGTGTTAAAACAGACTTTTCTAGCCAGTCGGGGGGTTTGCATTGTCACTATCTGGAAACACGAGTGGCGCTTGATGGTGCAGAACAATCCTGGTGCGGGGCGTTTTCTTAAAAAGATGAATCTGCCTGACCTCATAAACCCCTAATACATGCTATATGGTGGCTGCAAAAATGCTTTAAAGTTACACCATCGCGTCTCAGAGTGTGAGCAATACACTATCTAGATTTGACCAATCTATATCCCTCTTTGAATAATGACACACCCTACCCTGTAGGACACCCCGAAATCATCTGTAACAATGTTGGTGATATAGACCAATATTTCAGTCTAATCAGATGTGAGGTCTATCCACCCACCATCCGGAGGTCTTTAAATACCTGTCTTACCCAATAGATGCAACGGCAAATGAAGTTTCCACTTTGCTGCACATTTGTCGAGACAAAACACGCCCATTGCAAGCACACAGATGAAAATTAATTCCTTCATTCGTTGTGGGGTAAGTTTGCGCAAGGAGTTAATTTGCCCAACCCATCCATCATTACAGACGCTGATGTACTTCATGCCTATCCATTTGATCATTCTTATAACGTGAGCAGCTGCGTGTTCATAGATGATGAAATGGCTTGTATGGGCTGGCGCTACAACATGGAACATCCAACTTCAGACAATACAAACATATTCATAGCGGCGTTCACAACCGCTCACGCCCGCTTAAAACTGTTTGCTGTGATGGATCAATTACAAGACCGATTTCTATATCACAATACTGATAGCATTACTTTTGTCAGCCGCCCTGAGGATGTCAGCCCACCCACCGGCAATTATCTAGGTGATCAAACTTATTTAGCTCCTGAAGAAGACATTGGGCCTCATTATGAGTTTGGCGGTAGCTGTGCCTGTATGACAGGCACGGCTACCGCCAAACTCGCCCCCGGGACCGGCATCCATGAATGGGCAATTACCGGGCCATTGCAAGTGTTGCGGCCCAGTAATTGCCCATTCGCGGGTGCCGGAAATGCTGTACTCCCCATCCCCATTCTGCCCCATAGTTATGCTCGCGGGTGCCCCACAGCCCGCCAGGAAAGACCTGGCAGGCTGTCAGTCACCCGCAAGCAAAACGTGTAGTTTGGCGGTACGGTGACAACGGTGCCGGTAAGCTTACCGGCACCATTATCACTGTACCGCCAAACTCCTAATGAGGCCCACTGTGGTGTTTGTATCTGCTGGCCCCAAAACATATGCCTATCGCACATCTCTAGGAGCCGTCGGCCTGAAAGTAAAAGGTATAATGTTAAATGTTAACAACACGACTAGAATCAATTTTGACCGTTTAAAAGAGCTGGTACAATCCTTTGTACAAAATGATGCGTGTAACACCGCACAGTCTATCATCCTTACACATACGGGTATAGTACACAGTGGAAAACAGTGGGGTATTAGGGCCATCACTCTAGAAAAGATGCTCTGCGTTGTGTTGACAAAAGAATGTTGGTAACAGGCGGGCTGGTGCACCCCTATGGTTATTAAAAATGTTAATGTTAATCTTTACTAGCCCATTCACTATTCCACATAGCGCACCTGGCATATCTCGACCTCTAAAGCATCTACGCCGCATAAGTGACATGTCCTTCTACCTGTTTGCCTGTGCGTTGGGTATTTGAATCTACATGTTTATTTTTTCTATTGCATTCAATGTTTGCCTTTTCTGTATTAAACTGTTTATGCATAACTTTATTTCTATATAAAGAAATATTTTTTCAAATCATAAAATGGTCTCTTTATTATGCGGTCCTTTTTATTATGTATAATAACACACATCACTTTTAAAGTTTATTTCGTTCACACGTATAATGTTGTGCTGTGACAGGGGCAACCATTTTTAGAGTAACTGTTTTTAATCCCACAGTGTAAGTTAAGAACTCTCTCCATGTTATAAAATGTTGGCTTTTTTATTTTCACAGATGATGCTACAAGCTCTTAACACTCATTTGTCATAATATATTTATGCCAGATTTATGCAGGGCATGTTCATCACAGCTCAACATAAACAGGTTTTATAAAACACATTTTTTATTGACATTTAAAACATTGTGTTCAAATTTTATTCACATTAAATAGCTTGAGATGTCAAATGTTGCACAACGATCTTCTCGGATACACATTTTGATTCATCATCAATGACCTCATACAAAGATTGTCTTTCGACTGTGTCGATAAGCAAGCATAGATAATAAAGAAATGGTTGACAAAAATCCATAAAGCTCCCTCTCAAACAGCCACTGGCCTTTAATGCAGCAAAAACTCTGTTGCAGGATGGCCACTTTCACTCACAATGAGGACCCCACCGGTGACCATAAATCACCAAAACCGCTCTTTATGATGCTTTTCCCAGTAGCTGACAATAGCGAGTGGCTGGTGTTGACTCATATGTTTGCGATACATAACAAATTGTTACATTTTCCTCTCTATAACTTCGGTGGTGCCTCCAGATAACATAACAGCCTTGGGCATATTGTACCCAGATGTTCTTTATGTAAACACAGCAATAATCGTTGTACACATCCAATGGCACGTTTCCCATTAAATTGATGCCTTTACAGCAGATGTTCATTTTTTATTTCCTGCAAATAAGCAAATATGCATATGAAAACCTCTACAGATTAAATCCTCATAGGTCAGTTTACGGGGTCCCATGCACATTGCTCTGCCATATTGTCTTTGATATATTTTATCCCCCCACTTGCGAACTTAATGATTTTCTTCTTAATGATACTTCTAACACACATCGGACACCCCTGTCTAAATTACTTCATTTTCAAAAGGGGATTATTTGCCATTTGTATAGCCCACAACGTTTTAGACATGCCTCGTTCCATCCCTAAACGACCCTTAGCTGTGTCAGCAACTATATCAAATGCATCATTTTTACAATGCGTTTAGGGCTCAGCATGTGACATATTTTACGCCGTGAATTATCCATGTAAGCTTTTGCCAAACATTCATGAGCATCCTGTCAGGGGTCGTCAATTTTGTGCCCCGAACACCATCTGTGAAAGAGTTTAAACAAGTTTTCACAACAATGGCCGTAAAACATTCAATGGCCAAAATATCGACCCAGGTCACAGGTGGTTTAACTGCATACATTTTTAAGGTCATCTGTTTCCATTAGCAAAGCACGGGCCTTCCACAAGATATTTTCAGAATCCCCTGAGTTTTCACGTTGGTTTGAATAGCAAACACAGGAAATATTGATAGTCTCTGCTACAGCCTGGTGCTCCTCAGCGCCATCCACTTTATCAGTTAGAGGTTGGAGACAACATTTTTTTAACTATAGTTACTTCTTATGCCCTACAAAATAGAAACACTTGCATTAAAATATACTCACCAGATAACAGGCTGTCCCGATAGCCGGGCGCCTAGCAACCCATTTTTGCTGCTGGCACAATGGAGCATCAGCAGTCTCAGATGTCATGGCCGCATCCGCCTGCAAAACCATAGATTCATATCCACTGCCCTCAGAGCCCCACCCCCATCAGTTGTAGATGGTTGTTCCAAAATCACATCATCACCATTCCAGGTCGCCATTTCCAGATTAGCAAGTGTTATGGGCACATGCTCCTTAATGATTTGAACGCAATCTCCAACAGACTCCCCCATAACCGTAACAGTCAGTGCCGGTTTGCTGCCGATAGAGAGTGTGGACATGTTCTTGCAGAGCTCACTGGTCTCGCAATCCGCCAATAAGTCCAGGGCAATCGCCAGATCATCATTCTCCATAAAACAATAAGCAGTATAACTATCCTCGTAACCCCCTGGGCTTCCTGGGGGTGTTTTCCCCTCATCGTAACTGTAGCTGTTCATAATAACTGTTTCCTGAATAGCATCTGTGAAGCTCAAAAAAGCAGTGTGTTTTCCAACCTGCCGCAAAATCTATATATCCGGGTTGTAAAGCCCACCCCGAAGCCGTCACAGCCTCAAGACAGTCCTTTCTATCAAAATTGATATCAAACATTCTTGAAATTCTTAAACTATATTCATTTTATATAAAATATATCAAAGGTCGTACCAAATACACCCCCACTTTACATAAACATTATTCAAAGTCTTATCAAATGTCTGCCAATTTCATATAAAATGATTAAAATCCATAAAATTAATATCATATACTTTAAAAGGCTTAATAATATATACAAAGCCAAACCCACTCATCAACGCGTCACCATGACAAAACCCTAACATTTGCAGTCTATCTCCTCACCACTCACTTCGACCTCCAACAGGCAGCAGCCCACATTTTTATATAAACTTTATATTCACTTTATATCAAATCATCTCAACATCATATCATACTTTATATAAAAAAAATACATTTGATATAAAATGGATATCATCTTTGATATTAATTTTATATTAAATGTATATAAACTTGATATCAAACCATATCATAAGGGGGCAAGATTAAGGGGGCAAGATTAAGGAGGGGGCGTTCCGACCTGTCAAAAATGCAACATGCAAAAAAGGGTGTCCTATTAACTACTGGTAATTGATTGAAATATAGAAGCATAATGATCCTGCGTAATTTATCACACAGGCACAGGGTTAAATACTTGGCTGGCTTGTGAAAACAGGTTAATTGGGTTACAAATTCTACATAGGACTATTTCCCTTCCAAATATTTGGCATTGAAATACCAGTCCCATCTTTGCATCTAGTGCTTAAGTTGACATTGAAATATTGTATGATTGAGAGACCAATATGGGCCCCAGCTAGTTTTATCATGGGAGGCTATAAAGGAATTAATCAATGGTAAAAGAGCTTTGGAAGTGCCCTGGCAAAGAAGGGCACCGAAAAGGCCCATCAGAGTGTCTTCGTATGAGGGCATCATTTTAATATACAATGAGCTATGCCTCATTTTTACTAACGTAATCAAGGATGTTAAACTCCGGGCTCTTACCTCTATAGATAAAATCAAATCCCCAGCGTGCTGTAGGATCATAATTGTGGTCAGACTAAAGGTGCCCCCATTGAGTGCCAGGATGCACTGGTTAGACTTTGGGAGGGTATTCCCATGGGGCCTGGGAAGGGAAGAAGATTTAATGCACTTTTTAACGACATGCAGATTTTGTATTGATTTTAGGAAAAAATGGCTGAGGCCACATTTTATTAACTTTTTTTTGTATTGTTATTTGGCAAAATGTGCCTTTATCAAACATTAATAGAATACAAGAGATTAAGATATACAATTATAAAATTCCTTTCAAGACAGTCTTCAATGAAAGACATTTCATCGATAACACTTAAACAACAGAACGTTTGAAAACATGTCATTATTTCATCAATACAAGACTAATTCCCCTATCATACCTAAAAATATTCAAAACAAAGTTTGACAATAAAATTAGAACATGTACAGACGCTATGTCGATGCTCATGTCAAGTAATAAAGAAGATTTTGCATATGACGTTTTTATTATGTAAGAGCAGCACTGAGAGGATGCTGCCTGAAATGGCAGTATAAACCTAAGATAGGTGCATAGAATGTTTTTATTCTCAGTAAAATTGGGGTTTAATACATAATTTATTGTTGTCTGAATGTTCACGATTAATAGTTACATTTTTAATTATATTGATAATGCATGCTAATAGATACAATCCGAATAAATATTTACCTACTTACCCATTCTAAGCAAATTGCCTGAAAGGGTACACACTGTGGCAGTCCAAGGATTGATCGCCATAATTTTCCCGCTGTTACATTTAGCCAATTAAACCACAATGTATGTGTCCAAGCTTAAGTTAATGTGGGTATGATACTCGTGCTATATGCTATTTGCATATTACTAGCCAGGGCTTTAGGTGGGCCTGGCCACAGTTTAAAAACCATGCCTCTGTAAAGGGAATTTGTCCAACTGAGTGTATAGCTCTTCTAGTTGGCAGACATGTTCCTGTTAAGGTGAATGTTGTGATAGGGTAGCATGCTTGAATTACTATGACTGTTATATTTGTCAAATATGAAAATCTGCTGTCATTCTTATGGTCCCAAAATGTTATTTGATTTTATGCAAAGCAGCCAGGAACCCGGACTCGTACAATTTTGCCCCCTCCCTCTCTCATGGTTATTAATTTATAAAATAGGGATACATTTACTCTCTTGGTTATATACTGAGAGAGTGATTTATTTACACACGGAGTCAGGGAAAAACTATTTATTATATGCAGACTGAATGCAAGCAGGATCCCCTGAGACCTGTGCTGAGTGACTCTATGTACATTTGCAGGATCTGATGAAGTAATTGTTTGGAGCAGCCTCTGGCCTCTTTAGGCCACACCTAGCGTTCGTGGGGCCACGCCCACCTACTGCACCAGACCGCCCCTATCGACATTCGGTTTCTCATTTCCACCTAAAGCACTAGTTGCAGGCGCAGCCGTGTATGTTCAACATAGTTTGGAAGCTCAATCCCACCCTTGCTGGATTGCTATGCATTTGGACCTCAACAAATGAACAAACGCAAACGTACACGTTTATTTTCTTGGAAAATACGACAAAAATTTTACTAATAAATAAGTGAGCGCACTCTCTCCAAGACAAAATTTCACAAAGACCACTAGGTGGCAGATCCGCACCAAAGATGCAGAATGATCAGAAAAACTAGGGTAAATATTGAACTCGGCCCTTGCAAAATGACACACGAGCTGCCCGAATGCTCTTTCCTAGACACAGGCAAACCTGGATAGAGGAGAGCATGCATGCGTATTAGTGTACTCCAGTTGTGAGGCATATAACGCTAACTTTAGCATAACTGTAAATAATAGCGTGCCAACAGCATTTAAAGGTTAGTGGATTTAAGAAGTGTCGGCCAGGACGGACACTGACCACATGCCGATGTCTCTGCCATTGCCTTACTATAAAGACCATGATAACCAACACTGTCCTTCAAGGTAGCCCAGAGGTTGCAGTCATTGTGGGTAATGGCGAGAATATAGAGTGGACTACTACTACGGTTCAAGAGGGCGGGTTCTCCAATTCGGGTCTCAAACGCTCTAAACCAGCAATGGACAATTGCTTTGGTGCTACGAGTGTTCCTGAAGAAGTGGTTAATGCGTTTTGTAATTTTACCGCTAAGATAATGACATATTCGTATAAGAAATTGTAAAAGTAATTGTACTCAGAGCAAAAATGGTGTTCATTGATTCAAAGAATGTTGTCCCATGGCAAGAAAGGATCTCCCCACTGACCGAAAAAAGCCCCTATAAAGAATTGGGAACTTATTTCGCCAGATGGGAGGGTTTTGAAAACTTGCAATTAATGCAAAGTCCCAGTGGTCTGCTGCGGTTTGGGGCGAATTAGAGGATGCGGCCAAAAGCTAAAAATAGTCTCCATTTCTGCAACTTGATCTGGAAACAGCTTAACCCTTAGTGGTCAGGAAGACAGGAAGCGCATGTCCCTCCCTGTGGATAGAGCGTTTGGACAGATCGTTTTCTGAAATATGGATTCTGATCGTAAATGTATGTTGTCAGAAAGCACGCAATCTGCCAACAAGAGTCCTGCTGGAGGAGGAGACTATTGCAGTGCATTTCTTAAACTACAATGCGCCATTTTGGAGCCCTGCATAGAGATCCCGCGCAGTGCAGCTTGGTCCACCGCCACTACCTCGCCTCCCCGGCGCAACGCTTTGATTGTACTTTTGTTAAAAGGAGGGACGCGAACTGCCCTAGGTCGTATTGGACTATATCTCTACTGGAAGTTGCCTCAAAGGTTTTCGGTAAAGATATCTCAATGTCACCTGGCCTAGTAGGAGCGTGGTTTGTCTTCCCTCTGTTTCCCCTCACTTGCCTTGTCGTGCTTTGAAACACTTGTTTATAGGCGCGTTATAAATGCTGTATCATATCATATATATATACGAGAGGGATTGCGCGGTTTGGCAATAGCCAATAATACTTTGATGGAAACCCAAGGAGGATTTAGGGTGAGACTGGGCACTATGGGACATACCAATTCATCTATATCTTCTGATGGGCAAATATTAATACTCTCATATTCATAATCCAATTTATTTGGGCTTCGTGGAACTCGGAGCAGCCTTTAATATGTTAAACCGAGACGCGCAGTGGTCTTCTTTGACCCACCCTGCTCTCCTGCTTTTAATTCTTCAACACCTTCCTTCCGACACACGCGCATGTGTTGGTAATGAGACAGAATGCATCACGTTTTTTCCCCATTTACGAGGGGAGTTCGGCAGGGTTGTGTGCTGGCACCCCTCCTTTTTAGTGCACCTATAAGCCGAAACTATTGCAATAGAGTTCAGCTAGGAAGAAATGGCACATTAGGGGGGACTTTACCTGCCCACAGGCTACTCCCTGTTGGGGGTCTCTGGGTGCCCCCACTGCGTGCCCGCGAGCCCCTCCACCCACAGACTCCACACGGACACGTCTGTGCGGTTCGGGCTCCCCGGTCGCTCTGCCGCGGCCGGGAACGCCCCGTTTATTTAAGGCGCACGCGGCGACGTGCAACGTCACGCCGCCGCGTGCGTATCCCCTCACGGGGCAACGCCACACTCCTCCTTTTTCCGGGAGGAACAACAACAAACAGACACGTCAAAACATAGCACTGCACACAAAGTCACTTGCGAACTTCAAAGCCCATGCCCCCTTTTATTATCAGCCTCCCAGGTCCCCTTCACTCCGGAACACAGTCAATTGGCCCCAGCACGTAGTCTCCGAGGTAGGCAGGTCTCCCTCGCCCAGCCCTCTGGGGGTACCTCCCACCTACCTCAGCCGCCGGACTCCCTGCTGCTCCAGTGCCTCGTTCTGGTGACCCCACGAGTTCCCCCCGGGGGGTATCTTCATCCGGGAGGACAGTCTCATCCGGGTCAGGCGGGAGTTCAGTTCGAGAGTCCCCCAGTTTCTTGAAAAAACTCACATTTCGAGTGACGGCCGACTTCCCGTCCGAGGCCGTTACCATTGATCCCTTCACTGCCACTACGTCCAGCGGCTCGGGTTCATATGGGAGCGAGAGTTTTCCATGGGGATGCCGATTCCTGATCAGCACTTCGTCGCCCGGTTCCAGCCGCTGCGGACGAAGACCCCGCCGTGTGTTTTCTTGAAGTGTCCTTGCCTGTCGCTCCGCTTCCACCCGTTGGTCATCTATTACGCCGGGTATCTTTTCCTGTACCTCCGGGAGGAGACCTCGGGGGCACCTTCGAAATAGTGCCTCAGCCGGGGCTACCCCAGTCGAGGCGTGTGGGGTGGTGCGGTACACTCTTAGAAACTGGTATAGCGCCCGCTGGAGAGGCTGGCCCTGTCCCTGGGCTATCCGGAACGTTTTGTTTAATGTCCTCATCAGCCTCTCGGCATCCCCGTTGGCGCGGGGCCACAGCGGGGACACCTTCCGGTGGGCCACTCCGCAGCTCTCGAGAAACTCAGAGAACCTCGCGCTCTGGAATGGGGATCCATTGTCCGAGCACAGGGTCACGGGAAACCCATGGGTGGCAAAGATCTTTTCCACGGCGCCGACCACGTGCTCAAACGCCACCGACTCGACGAATTCCACCTCCGGGTATCGCGAGTACTCATCGACGATGGCTAGGAAGTGAGTACCTACGGCCGTGGATCCGAAGTCCGCATGTACTACCTCCCACGGGCGGGTCCCCCGTGGCATTACTTCAATTTCAGGCTCCCGCTGTACTGGGGAGGCCGCCTGGCACCATACACAGGCCGCTACAAAGTCGTCCACTTTCCTTTCCAACTCGGGGAACCACACCTTCAGCCTCAGTCTCGCCTTCGTTTTGGCGGCCCCTTGGTGTCCCTGGTGTGCCAGGTTGATGACTTCGTGGACCTTGGAGCCCGGCACCACCAGGCGATCGCCCCGCAGCAGCAGGCCCGACTCTGTGAAAGACAGCTCGTCCCTCACCTTCCAGAGTTGCTCGAGGGTCACTTTGGCCTCTTGAGTGCGCCCTGCCACCAACTCCAGCACGGCCTTCCAGGACCCCGACTGCATCGATCTCCTCAGGATGCGGAAGCATTCGTCGTTGGCCGCAGCACTCTCCAGCTCGGGTAGCGGCATTGCATTGGGGGTGGCGCTCTCGACCACCATGCTGGCGTGATCATCGGCTTCCTCCGCACACGACTCTTGTGCGGGTCCGCCCCTGCCCACCGGATGCCTGGACAGGTAATCAGCCGCATTGTTGGCCCCCGGCCGGTAGATCAGGGTGACGCCATATTCCAGGAGGGCCAGCAACCATCGCTCGATCCTGGCTGGTGGTTTGGAAGAGGATCCGGCCATAATCGGAATCAGTGGTTTATGGTCTGTTACCACTGTCACGGGTCTCCCCAGCACGTAGAGCCGAAAATGCCGACAGCCCCACAGAACCGCCAGGGCCTCCCGTTCAATCTGTGAGTACCTCTGTTCGGTCTCGGAGAGGGCCTTGCTCGCATATGCCACGGGCCTCATTCCCCCATCTTTGCCCACCTGGGTGAGGACGGCCCCGAGGCCAAATGGGCTGGCGTCCACAATGATCTCCGACTCCAGGGAGGGGTCAAAGAAAGCCACTGTGTCCTCTGCTGTCAGGGCACCCTTGATGTCCTCGAATGCCGACTGTTCTAACGGGCCCCACTGCCAGATGGTATCCTTTTTCGTCAGGGCCCTCAGTGGTTCCGACCTCGAGGCGAGATTCCTGATGAAACGCCCACAGTACGTCACCATTCCCAGGAAGCTCCGCACCTCTGACGCCGACTCAGGGGGGCGTGCCTTCTTGATGTCTTGGACCTTCTTGGGGTCAGGGGATACCCCGCCCTCCTTGAAGATGAAACCAAAGAACTCAATGGTCGGGCGGAGGAACTCACACTTGTCCTTGTGGAGGGTGAGCCCCAGCGACTGCAGCCTTTCAAGGGTCTTGGCTAGGCGTTTCAGATGGTCAGGTTCAGTCCTAGCAAAGACCAGAATGTCGTCGCTAATGTTCAGGACGCCCTCCAGGTCTGCGAGAGCGCCACGGATTAAGTTCTGAAACACCTCGGCCGCAGACGACACTCCGAAGCTCAGCCGCTTGTATCTATAGAGTCCCCTGTGGGTGGTAAAAGTTGTGATGTAACGGGACTCTGGGTGGAGGACAACCTGGTGATACGCAGCTCGTAAGTCCAACTTCGAGAAGAACCGGGCCCCTTGCACTTCTGCTATGATGTCATCAATCGTCGGGGTCAGGTGTCGTTCTCTCCTGATGGCCTTATTGGGCAGCCGCATGTCCACACAGATTCGGACCGAGTCCGGTTGTTTAGGTTTCCTCGCCACTACGATGGGGGATACCCATGGTGTGGGGCCCTCCACCTTTTCAATTACGTCCAAGTTCACCAGGTTGTCGAGTTCCCTGTCCACCTGGTCCCTTAGATGAAATGGGATCCGCCTGTGCTTCAGGGCTACGGGCTGTACCGACTCGTCAATGTGGAGCCTCACAGGGTCACCGTTCATTCTCCCAATCCCTTTGAAGATGTCAGCATACTTGTCCAGCAGGTCATTGATGTCCTCCAAGTATACTGAATAGGCGAAGCTGACTATGCCAAGGGCCTCCGCTGCCGCACAGCTAAGCAGGGTGTTGCTGCTCACCGGAGTCACATAGAAGCGGGCCCTGATTTTCGACCCGTCATGTTCCACCTTGGCGACAAACGCCCCATCAAGTGGCAGGGGCTCACGCCCACCAAATGCGAAGATGCGGGCTCTTGGCGTCGCCAGCCTCGGGGGTGGGTTGAGCGCAGCATAATGTCCTCTCGCCATTACGTTGACAGAGGCCCCGGTGTCGACTAACACCGGGACCGGCGAGCAGTTCACCTCTACGACACATCTCGGCTGTCTTCTGCTCCTCCCCTTGAGGACCTCCATGCTGGAGACGAAGAAGATATTCTCCTCATCCTCCTCCTCCACTTCTTCCGCCAGCGCCTCCTCGGGTTCCGCTTGTTCCACCTGAGCTACATTCGGCGGGCGGTATTGCCGCGGGGCCCATAGACGAGGTTGTCCTCTTGGAATAAGTACAGGCAGGGTCGCCCTGCACACCCTCGAGAAGTGATCAGGCACCCCACAGCGTCCACAGATCTTTCCTTTTGCCATGCACTCCGATGAGTGGGGGAGGTCATAGCCGCACTTCTGGCACGACTCCACCGGCTTCCCTGCTCTGTCTCTGGGAGGTACACCGGGTTTTCGCACCCCTCTGCCGCCCCGCCAGACAGCGCACACCTCCTCCGGTCTCGCCGCGCGGGATCTGGCCTCCATCTTGTTGGCACGAGCCTCCGCCACCTCATGGCACCTCCCGAGCTCCAGGATTCTGGGCAGAGTGAGTCCGGGCTCTCTTAGGACTTGTCGCCTCAGCTTGCCCGATGAGCATGCCTGGATCAGCATGGTCCTTATCATGTCCTCCGCATCCCCCCACGCACACCCTTGTGACAGGCGGCGCAGGCGGCCATAGAAGGTGTCAAGCGTCTCATCCTCCTTCTGTTTGGCCGACAGCATGACGAACCTTTCGAAGTCCACGTTGGCAAGGGGGACGAAATGCGCGAGGAGGGCGGCTTTGGCTTGATCATAGGAGTTACCCGCTGGAGTTAATGATTCAAAGATCTCCTGCACGGTCGCTCCTGCGGAGTACAGCATCGTGGCCACCCTGCTGTCATCATCCGTGACCTGGGCGGCTCGAAAGTACATGTCTAGCCGTCCGATCCATCTCCTCCATCGGGGCCCCAGGCTGGATGGGGGGCCCGTAGCATCAAACTCCGGAATAGGCTGTAGGGCCGCTTGCGCCCTGGCTTGGGCCATGGCCAGGGGTGGTGGTTGAATCGGAGGAGGAACGGCAGCAACCGGGCGCGCCGGCGGTCCAGAAGTCGTAGGACGCGGGGTTGGCTGTGGGGTTTGCTGCTGGATCTGGTCTGATAGGTCTTCGTCCTGCGAATCTTCCGAGGCCGTCGCACCCCTAAGGGCACCGGGATCACTCATAGGCGCAAGCGCACAGGCACCCTTGTTCTAGTCCTGAGGGCCGCAACTTGCCCTTCTCCCCACACTGCCACCACCCACGTGATGATGAAAGGGTTAAGGGAGAGTACCTCGAGGTGCCTTGTGTCCACGTGGGCCGCCGAAGCGGGAGCGTCATCCCCCACGTGAAGATGATGAAGGGGTTGAAGAGGGTCCTGAAGAGGATTTGTGGATAAATGTTCCCAAAAATTGAGCTTTGAAAAGGAATGGGCTGAGAAGGCCCAGCCACCTCAGTCCATCTTCCAGCTACAACACGACGTCATCGTCTGAAAAATGGCCAAAATATCAAAATTCTGGCATGGGCCTGCGGGTTGTACTGCCCGCAGTCAGAAAATCCAAAAATTAGGCTTGGATGGCCTTCCTACTCCAAACCGGAGCTTACGGAAGATCCTCCACCTCGTGCACAAGATGGCCGCCAGCCGCGTGTGGTCCGCGGCCTCAGCGTGATGCGAAACACCCGCGGATGTTTCCCTTTGATGTAGAAAAATTGTCCGGGATCGCGCTCACCGCCGGGCCCGGGCATCCGACACTCGTCGCCACTGTTGGGGGTCTCTGGGTGCCCCCACTGCGTGCCCGCGAGCCCCTCCACCCACAGACTCCACACGGACACGTCTGTGCGGTTCGGGCTCCCCGGTCGCTCTGCCGCGGCCGGGAACGCCCCGTTTATTTAAGGCGCACGCGGCGACGTGCAACGTCACGCCGCCGCGTGCGTTTCCCCTCACGGGGCAACGCCACACTCCCTATGGCCATTTCCTCCCGCTTCCTGTCCCTCGCCACCCAAAAAACATCCGCCTGGGAACTCTTTGAGCTAGGTTTATCAAGTCTTACCATCAGCCTTTGTGCACCAAGTGCCTGCCACTGTTTTTTCAAAGCAGTCTTCTGAAAGTTTATTACCTAAGTGGAGTTGTAAACGTGCTACAGCTGTAATAAAAATGTCTTAAGCAGGTCTGCCTTCAGCCACTCAATTTATAAGCACTATGCGTGTCCTTCATTGGAGTCCTGTTGAAAACAAGCAACAGTTGTGTCTTGTGTTTAAGTATTAGGCATTTGCAGGCACTGCTATTATATGCCCAAGTACTCACACCATTTCGCAGCTGCTGCCATTGATGGCCAGTTAATACCACTACAGCAGTGCCTGGAAAATGCATTTCCCATGCCTACACAAAGGCCAAAACGGCTGGCATTGCCAATGCTTGTTAACCCTTGTGTCAACTCGCTAGAGAGCGATCGTCTTAATGTTGGCTTGGATGTACCAGTGTTAGGGGGATGTCAGTACCCCTGCTAAGCTATATAGAACTTCTTATGCATTACAATGCTTTATTGATCAGTATGACCTGTACATGGCAGCAGGGGCCCACATACTAATTCTGAGAAATCAAAGAGGATATGAAGGCTGGGGCTTGTGCCAGGAAGGAGCCATGGCTCAATTACATTTCGGTCACGTTGATCTCTATTAATTGTCGTGAATGGTTTCTACACATGGACTTGGCAACAGGAAGACCAAACATCACTGAAGAAGTTTACGGAAGACAGCATCTGTACAGCTTTGCAAGAGGAGCAACAGGATGCACCTTACAATTTCTGTAATTGGCACTGGAGATCATTTGTCTTACACGGATTTCAGAGCCGACTATGTGGAAATGGCTGTCACATTTCTGTTTTAAACGAGTCCTCCTAGGTAGTACACTTTATTTGGTCATCCAGGCCGGAAAAAATGGCTGGTGGGTTGCCTGTGGTCTTCTGCAGAAGGGATTTAACAAGCAGTTCGAGCTGCCCTGCCCCTTTTGGCTCAAGCCTGATTTGCATATGGTCTTTCCCTTTTCTGTAATGGTTTGGCAGGTGAAGAATGATGGTCTGGAGGTTGCCCAGAGCGATGCTGAAGGTTAAGATTAATTCTAAGTCTTCCAGCCATCACCTCTTCTCTTTTGCTCAAGTCTTGCTGGTCCAAGGTTATACATTTCTCAACCATTTCTCTCTCTCTTATATAAGAGATATGAAGCCCTTCTTGTATATTGGATGTAGTGCCCTTTCCACTCTCTACAAGGGAGTTAGAGCCACTTTGCTCAGGCAAGTCTAAGAGCCATTGTCAGGAATCCTAAGGAAGCCCAATGTCCACAACTGTCCTTGAGTTGGCTCCACAAAGTTTTGGTTCAGCCACGCTAGGACCCATCTTAGGTCTCTGTGCAAGCTCAGGAGTCCACTGGTAGTGTCTATGTACAAGGTCACCATTCTGCTCCTGCTTGGCTTCCTCCACCTCTTCCAGGTGTTCTCTTCCTCTGAGGGTCTTGCTCTTCACTGTCACTCTCCAGCTCTCTGCTTCCGACCCTCCTACCACTCCCACACCAGTTACTCTGTCTCTTGGGCCTTGTGTAGACCTCTTCCCATGCCCGTACAGTAGTACTCCCCCGCTCTTGATTGGCCTGGCATTGTTGTTTGTTTGGGTCATTCACTATGGCCAAATTGCCTGCTCGTTTCAATCAGCCCCTTTGCTACAGGTGGACAATGTAGTTAAGTGATGACATATGAGGGAGCCATTTTCAGGTCAGGCAGAAGTCCCACCCACCACTGTTCCTTTGTTTACTGCTGGCAAGTTCTGAACCGGACTCCCTGAGTTCGGTCCACTTTTGTGGATTGCTTCATCTGCACTTTTCTGCTCCTGCCGGCATTCGGATCCTTGGCTTTAACTTGATAGCTCCATGTGTGCGCATCCTGCAGCCATTATTCTCCTACCTTACAGTCAGCGCTGTCTCGCTCTTCTCCCGTGGGTACCCACTGCTGCAAATATGGTCCTGCAGGATCCTTTCTCTGGGCCCAAAGATTTTCTTTCATACAGGACAAAGCCCACAGGAACAAAGCCATACCTGAATGCTAATCTATTACTTGCCCTAGCCAAAGATAAACCCCAAGGGTTCTGCTACAATCACCATAGCCAAAGCCAATACAGCCGTGTTGGGGGTTTGCAAATCACTGAACCTTTGTGTAAGCACTGCAAAGGGGGTATCGGCAATATGACACAGGTCTAACGTTCTATTCAGAGTCAGAAGGCACAACGCTTATGTTCGGGCATGACCCAGGGGATGGGTGTATTGCATATCACAGCTTTTGCTAAATCTCCAGGGTAGGCTGGCTGTAGAGGCCCCTCCAGCTCTGTGAGGGGGTTAGAGTGCTGACATTGTCACACATCCTTTTCTCCATGATGACTGGCTGAGCAACACTGTGCTGCTCTATATTGTGGTTGTATTCTTTGGCATTTTAAGAAGATGCATATCAATACATTTTACATTTACACAAAATACTGTGGACAATCTCTTACTAGTAACCAACAATCCATACCTACCTTTACTAACAACATTCATAATCTAAATCTAAGTTACACACCACCGCCATATATTCATGTGCCATGATTCAAACGTTTAGACTGATAGATTTACTAATTCAACATTTTATATGAAATTCGTTCTCCGTTTTTACAGGTCTTTTGTCATTTATTGACATTAGATTATGTTATGATCCCCTGCAAGTATACAAGATGAAACTCGCGGGATAAGTTTAAATTGAAAACACTTTTTTAAAATACAGAGTGTGTTGGGAGTCTGGCCGGAGAGCAGAGGGCAAAGGCTATATCTCACAGTATGCACTGTAGATTAGGGGAGATTCGTGAGGCACTGCTAGAATATAACAGAAACAGGGCACATACCAAGCTGATATGAGTTGAAACAGGTATTCACAGGACTGCAGGGGCAGAAGCTGGCTGTAAGCAAAGAGACAGAGGGAAAGCGAAGACAAGCAAATATACTGGGCAAAACGGATTGATCAGAATAAAGGGTGTACTGGAAAATGATAAGGGTCTCCGGGGATTAAGATAGGCCCTTGGGATCGGTACCAGCAGATTACTCTTAACAACAGTCATACAGCAGCGTCATGAGTGTGGCTTGCCGTAGTGACTGTGGTACTCAGTGCAAGGGTAAAACTGGAGACCATATACTTAAGCAGCTAAGTCTTCAAAGGACTGTAAGAGGATTCAATTCAACACTACAGCTAAGTCAATGCCTAGTCTGGGATACTGAATGGAAACCCTTATTGATATATCTTTATGTCCAGTTCATGCGGTCTGGATGACTACCCCTATATAACACCCCTCTCTTTGAATAACCCTGACCCCACTGAGCCAAGAAGTAGTTCTGTTTTGCAAGTTAAAAGGTTTATTTGATAATTTAAACAATAGATATATATATCGCACTTTATAATAATTTAATAATTGAATATCACACTGAATCTGAGCAGTAATCAATAATGGATAGTCTGGCACTAGCACACTTCTTTATAATCAATGATGAGTGGTTATAGGATGGATAAGATAGCAACACTGGTAAATAGGGACGGAAGAATAATGTGGTAGAGAATGCTTTATAGGGTTCGAATGGATGCAATGTTGAATGAAAATGCAATACAGAAAATAATCAATATGATTTCAACAAAACAATGTAATCACTTTTCTCTGGCAATCCCCTCCCCCCTTTATGCAATGCAAGGAAATGGAAGGAAAGCACACAGTTCTCAGAAATGCAATCAAATGTAATTCAGTTCCCCCCAGCAAGCTTAGACTACAGAAGTGTGAAACACAGGCCCAAAATGCTTTTATATGTGCTGGCAATGAAGTGAAAAATATGCTAAAATGCTTTTAATTCCCTCTAGAGGTTCAGGGTGAGTGGTATCAAGTTAATATTAGTCCAGGCTCACTTTAGCAAGGATCTAGGAGTAACTAGCAGGTTAAACGAATTTTTGGCAACTGAAAGCAAGAAAACTGCTGTTTTCACACGTTGAGAAATTTGCAAATCGCGGCAAATTCGCGAGTGCGTTTTTCGCGATCGCGGCAAATGTATCGGAAATCGGAATGCGGTTCTAGGTTCGTTGAAAAGCTGAGATTCTAATCTTTCAAAGGAAAGTTACTGCAAGTCTCTAGGACAAACGGTTACGGAGTTATGAACGATTAAATAAAGGTAGTTTTTCGGATTTGGAATGTTAAAATTCAAAGTGACACGTGCAGCTTGCAACTAGAAAATGACAGGTGACAGCTTTACAAATGACAGGTGACAGTTAGGAGACAGTTCTACTTAGATTAAAATAGATTGAATTATATTATTTTAACTAAGAGATTGGTTCTGCACAGTCTTGCTAGGTACTCACACTATATTCTTGAATTAGAATGGGCCTCGCCACGGATCTGGTCAGGTTTTAGACTGGACTCTGGTCTGGTCTCTGCACTTCACAGTGATCTGGGTCAGCTCTGCTCTCTCTCTGGTTTTGGATACTGCTCTGCTTTCTCTGGGTCTTTCTGCACAGCTTTCTCTGGAGATTGATGGATTTGAAGTCTGGATCTCTGAATGTTGTATGGTCCGGCAGAGCGCGTTACAGCAAATGGAATTGAATGTCCCTATCTGTCCTGTCTGTCTGCTTTTATGTGTTTTGAAAATGGGTGTGTGTGCAGCATCACTAAGCTCTACCCCTCTCCACTTGTCATTGGCCACTTCATCCGCTTCCCCTTGATTGGGGGAATGAAATGAAGTGTCATCATGATGAGGTCTGTTTATGGTACAGAGAACCCACCCCTGTCAAATTACACACAATCTATATTTTGACCCAAAAGACATATTTGCACAGGTACACATTTGTTTAAAATTACATGCACCCTTCACATATCACAGGAGGTATACCCTGTCCAAATCTGCTCTTCCTGGGAGCTTGCATTCAGAAATGGCAACATTTGCACTTTTTAACTGATTTCGTAATATCGGACATTACCCCAAATTTATACACATATGCGCAAGGAGTATGGACATTACTTGATGAAGTATCAGACTTTTAACATGCATACATTTTAAGTAATACCCTCTTAACTGCTAGTTTGCCCCCAGATCATGCCACCGGTTCTAAAAACCTCTTAAAATGTGGGCAGAAAAATCACAAGAATTATGGTATCATTTAAATAATTATGACAAGTCCGTACTATGAGTTATTCATCTTTTTCTAAAACCATATTCTGGCTACAGGGGTGTGGTTTCCCGCCAGCACAAGGTTGAATTTCTGGTTTTTCCAGTTCTGCCAAGCCAGCTTGCTCTCACAGGCAGTGCTCCTCCCCTTTACTTCCAGGAGGAAGCCACTTTTCACGGCCCCCATAATAAAACATTTGCCTGAGTCAGGACAGGGCTTTGTTCAATTTCCTGCAGAGCCCAGGTAATTCAATCAGGGAAGTGTCATATCCCTTTTGGTGGGAGCAGCAAAAGGACAGCTAGGCCTGGGAACACAGCTGTTGTGCAAGTCTCATCTCCTGTCGGGGGTAGCTGGTGGGCAGAATTCAGTTCCTTACGCCAGGCTTCAGATAAAATGTCACTTTTGTTCCCCAGTTTAAGTCAAGACAATTTTTTACATATGCAGCTAGGATGCTGATTCTAAGTTTAAAACTATGACATTTACACAATTGCAACCTATGTGACACTCAAAAGTAGGTCACTCATTTCTTTTAAACATTTAGGTTTTTAGTGTCTTTCAGTCCAAGTTTACTTAAACTGCTGAAATCCACAGCTCAGCCAGTCTTGTTATAAACCTTCAAGTCACTTCAGAATATAACTTTATATTGTATCCACCTCTCAGTAAGTCTTTCTTTGGCTTGCCTTGGGTTCATTTATTCAGTTTTAAACAAAATCTGGTGGTTTTAAAACGCCGGCTTTCTGATAGTGGTGAGTACTGGTACTACACCCCTTTTTGGGATTTAAGAAAATGAATTCCCCACAATTCTAGGTTGCTTTTGGCAATCAGCATTGCCATTCCCAATGGTTTCAGACTACTGTGTGGGTAGTCCAATGGTGGTTTTAGGCAGTGCCCTTCTGTGCCCATAACATCGGCAAAAATGAGTGGCAGCCTATTCTTCATGCATTTCCCTGTGCATTTTCTGGGAAGCTCTGGCCATCATGATGTTTTCAATGCCAGTACTGCACAGTTTTGAGGTAGGGCTTGGATGCATGGATAAAAACATCCCACAAGCCCCCCTCTTGCGATGGCCATTCTGTTTCACTGATGGGACTCGCAAGACCTGGGATGTTTCCTCATCTTCTTCCAATAGATGGCACAGTTCGGCATCTTTTCCTCCATCCGGTCGGATCGATCGGTTCTCCTCGCCGGTCCTGATGGGAATATTGGGCGGTACCCCGGGCCCCTTGCATCTCTGCTCCCGGTCTCCGGATCGTCCTCCTTGGCCCGTCTCCAGGTTTTCTTTCTCCTAGGACGACAAAGGAAGAGCGGCAATACCTATTCATAGACATTTTTCCCCCACCATTGATATAGTGGGGTGGCATATAAATTTATAGTCAAAACATATGAACATGCACATTTCTTTTTCCCTTCAACAACAAAAACACCCACATTGAGAAACTCAGAATTTGATAGGCGATATGTAGGATATTTTAAGTTAGAACTGAATTAATCTGAGACAGTACCCTCTAGGATTCCAGAGGATTCCTCCAGTTGTTGCAGAGTGTGCCTGGGATGGCAACACTTCAACTGGTTAATGTGGACCCACTTGTCTTCCCCCTCTGCCAAACCGCCTTTGGGGATGCGGATCTTGTAGGCCACAGGGGAGATTTTGTCTATAATCTCAAAGGGTCCCTTCCATGTAGGCAAACATTTTTCGCTGTTTGGCCTGGTTCCTTTGGAAATTGTATAGATAGACCCGGTCCCCCACCTGATATTCCTTCCTGGAAGTCTTCAGGTCATAGTGGGTCTTCATGCTATCAGCTGATCTTTCTAGATTCCGCTGAGCATAAGCAAAAGCATGTTGAAGGTGTTTCCTTAAATTCTCCACATACTCATGAGTTGTGGAGGCATTTATCAGTGTCTGCTCTTGGGTCCTGTAGAGCAAATGCTGAGGAAGCACCATCTTGCGCCCAGTCATCAACTCAAATGGTGACATTTTGGTTGCAGATGAAGGGGTAGATCTGATGGCCATTAGGACCAGAGGTAATCGGATATCCCAACTTGGCCCAGAATCTGCCACAAACTTTTTTAATATACTCACAATGGTTCGGTTATATCTCTCTACTGCCCCAGAAGAAGCTGGCCGGTAAGCAATATGCAATTTCCTTTTGACCCCCAGTATCTCCCACATCTTTGTCATTACTTCACTGGTGAAGTGGCTACCCCTGTCTGACTCAATCCTTTGAGGTAGACCGAAACGGGAAAAGATGTGGTTAATCATCAAGGCAGCTGCCGTTTCTGTCTTGCAGTTTGGGGCTGGGAGACATTCCACCCACTTGGTAAACAAGCATGTCACAGTCAACATGTACTTATTCCCCCTAGCAGAGCGAATCACGGGGCCTACAAAGTCGATTTGTAAATCTGACCATGGCAGTGTCATCCCCCGCTTTTGGAGAGGCGCGCAGTGTGTGAGGGAAGTCGGCTGAAATTGTGCACACACAAGACACCCCTTCAAGTATTGGTCGTGGTCCTGCCCCATGTGTGGCCAGTATGCAACCTCTCTTAAGATTTCCAGTGTTGTGTGAAACCCCCTATGACCAGCGGTGGCCGCATCATGGGCGTGACTTAACATCAGGCTTCGGAATGAGGTAGGAACCACCCACTGATCGTGGCCCGCTTTGGATTTCCTTACCAACAAACCGTCTTGGATTCAGAACATTTTTGGACATTTCATCAACACTCTTAAGTCCTCTTTCCCAGTGTAATCGGTATCCGTCAGGGGAAAGTTCTCAGGGTCCTCAAGGTGTTGGTAAAACTTACCAATAATTGGATCCCCCTTCTGAGCTGTAATCAAATCAGCATCAGGGGTCTCCTTGCTCCATTGGGCAGTTGAAAGATCACTGTGAGCATTTGTCTGGGACCTAGTGATAGCAGTGACCTGGATTTCCCCCAATAGGGACTCAATCTCAATTAGATCCCCTTGGATGGCCCCGGTTTTGGCCAGCTGATCAGCTAAGTCATTTCCAGTTTTGTCTGGTCCCTCTACTTTGGAATGACCCTTGATCTTTTTCCAATAGATGGTCATCTCATTCGAGGTGACCAGATCATCAATGTTTTGGATCAACTTCCCATGTATCAAGGGTTTGTTATTAGCACATAACATGCCTCTGGTTTTCCAATTAACCAGGTGCTCCACGAACCCGTTCCGTACATAATCCGAATCTGTGATTATGACCAGTTTGTGGAGTTGATGGTGGACAGCAGTGAGGATGGCCTGATGCACAGCCATCAATTCTGCCACCTGACTACTTCGGGGACCAATTTTGTATCCAGCGGAGGGTTCTGGGGACTCATTCACCCATGCATTCCCTACGCCAGCCACCAGTTCTTTCTCCCCGTCGTTGTGAACATGGTACGAGCTTCCATCCACATAGACAGTGGGCATTCCCTCACACTTGCATGCCTCCATGTTGTCCTTTATTTTTAGACTTTCGTCCTCGAGACAGTTTTCTCTGGCACAATCATGCAAGTCAGCCAGACCTTGCGCGAGGGGACTCTTCTTGTTTTGGCCATATCTGACCTCCACAGGAAAGCCTTGCATTGACAGAATCCAGGAAGTAATCCGGGAATTATTCACATTTCCGGCCCGGATTCTATCACTTTGGAGATATTGCAGAGGCTGGTGTGGAGTCTCCACTATGATGTGTTCCCCCTGGATAAACGGGCGGTAATTCTTCAATGCCCACACCGTTGCCAGGAGTGCCTTCTCACAATCGTTGAATTTTCCCTCCACAGAGGATAAAGTTTTGCTCGCATAGGAGATTACTTTATTGACCTTGTCATGCTTTTGGTATAATACTGCTGTCAAGCACGTATTAGAGAACCCTGTCTCCAGGAAGAACTCCTTGTTTCTGACAGAGTAAGCTAGGCAAGGCGCTTGTGAGAGGCTTCTTTTGAGTTGTTTTACCGCCTCGGCTTGTTCTGGACCCCATTCCCACTTGACCCCCCCCTTCAGGAGATGAATCAGGGGTCTGGTGATCTCTGCATAGCCCTCAATGAACTTTCTGCTGTAATTAGTTAGTCCAAGGAGGCTCCTTAGTTCCTGCAGAGTTGTGGGGTCTTTCAGTTTCTGAAGTGCTTCCACTTTCTTTTCCTGGGGACAGAGACCCTGAGGAGTAATCTCATGCCCCAGGAAATTAACACGGGTTCTACACCACTGTGCTTTCTGAAAGGAAAGTTTTGCTCCGGCGGCCCTCAACTGCGTCAGAACATAACAGATCTCCGCTATGTGTTCCTCCACAGATGAACTTTTGATGAGGACATCATCTACATAAGCCAGGTTACCCCTCGCACCCAGGTCGGGCATGGCCTTATGTAGGAAAATATTGAACTCATTACCGGAGTTAAGGTATCCGAAGGGAGTCCGGGTCCATGTGTACTGCTGGCCCCCAAAGGTAAAAGCCAGTTTGTATTGGTCCTCCCTGCTAACCGGCACGGTCCAGTATCCATTGGTCAGATCTATTGCAGTGAATACCTGTGACCCCTGGATCTGGGCCAGCGCTTGGTCAATGTAGGGCAGAGGCCATCGGGAAGTATGGACCCATTTGTTGAGCTCCCTGAGGTCGGCGCAGAGTCTCCACTGGCCGTTTGGCTTCAATATTCCCAGCACCGGATTATTGAAGGTGCTGTGGACTGGACGGATTATTCCCCGGGACTCAAGGTTCTTAATTATTTCAGTAAGGGACTCCATGGATGCGAGAGGCAAGCGATATTGCTTCACAAACACTGGAGTCATGCCAGGGTCCGTGGGGATTGTTGTTGTGTGGATGTCACTGCGACCACAGTCATATGAGTCTACCGCAAAGAGATCTTGGAAATCCAAGAAAACTTGTTTCAACTTTTGCTTTTGTTCCAGAGTCGCGCAGGCATCAGCTAGGTTGACTCTCTCTTTCACCATCTGCCTGAAGCCTGGAAAGACCTCTGGTTTGGCTATCTCAGCGGCCTCCTCCAGCTGGGTGGAGAAGTCCCTGGTCAGAGTGCTGATTTGGACTGGAGGCTTCAGGTGGGAAAGGCAGCCCTCATGGACCTGGAAAATCACCTCATCCCTCCTGAAGTCACAAGTCACATCTTCCTTACCATAAGGGCAAGAAGTGTACACCAGGAAGTTCCCCCCATGCCGGGTAAAAATCCTGTCTGGTGTTGTATTGTCATCACTGTCACTGTCAAAGCAGTCCTTGGGGATTGGCCCTAACAGTTCATTACCTAAATCTTTGGAAAAATGTCGGTCATCAACCGCCATTCCAATAATGGTGCCTGCGGCTAGAGTAATACTCTTTAAGTCGCTGTTATCCACCTCTATTGGAATGGTGTCATGTTCTATGTTGACTAATGGAGTTGGGTTTACCCCCAACCCTTGCTGTTGGAGAGAAGCGTTTAGATGTATGTAAGCATCAGGGTTTTGCAAATATTGTCCTCTTTTAACTTTCACTTCCAGGGAGAATTGTCGGGTCCTTTCTGGGATGGTGACTTCCTCTTTGATCTGAATTTCAACTGCATGAGGTAGCAATTGAGCTGACCTAAATGCTTTTTCTGGATCATCAAAGCCCATGGGATTATCCGCTAATCGGGACCAAGCTTTGAAGTTTATTAGGTCCAAACTAATGGCAAAGCGATTGAGAATGTCACTGCCTAAGTAAAAGGCGGCAGGGACGTCTCGCACGACCCAACAATTGTGGACTATGCTCTTGTTGCCAATGGAGATTTTTAGCATACACCTGCTTGGCAGGAGATGTTTGGAATTAGGTGCTTCCAGGTCCATTTCCCATTTGTCTATCAGTTTGAAGGTGGGAATGGCTGGATCTTTTGGGAGTTGGCGGAACATGGCTTCGCTGATGAAGCTCTTACCGTTGTTCACACACACTCGAGCGAGAACAGAGTCCTTCCCATCATTTAACTGAACAGGGATGAACAACTGCTCTCCAATTTGCTGAATATCAGCCAGGCTCTGAGCTGATTTCACATCTTTCTGGACTATAGAAGTGGGAGTTTCTGATTGTGGATTAGTATAGAATTTCAGAGTGTTTCCTTCCAGTGTGGAATACCACCTTAAACTGGAAGGGAGGTTGATTTTCAGAAATAGAGAGGACCCTCCATCACCAGTCTGTTGTCCTACTGCTATTACTGTCACGTCTGGAATTTGGCTATTCTGGAAGTGGAATTCTACTTGGTCAGATTTTTGTTCAACCATGTGGCATGTGCCGTTTAAACTAACATGGTTGACACTCTGTTTTAATTTTATTGGTCGGCTAGTCTGGGTCCAGAGGACCTTGTTTACGCAATCTATTAGGGGTGACAACCTTCTCAGGAGGTCATTCCCTAGTAAACAAGGGGTGCCCTCTGGAGTCACAACTATGACTGGGTGTTTCAACTTGTGTCGCCCAATTTTAATGTCCACATCTGCCGTCCCCTCGACGGGAGTTTCCTTCCCGTCAAAGTTCTGGAGTTGTCCAGGAAGTGAGGTGAGAGGAATTTGGTAATTCCCTCCCCTTCCTGCATTCAGTTCATCAAAGGCCCTTCTGTACTTGTACCGGGGCATAGTATCTTCCCTCCTTCTCCTCAAGGGGGCACAGATAATGCACATTTTTGGACAACTGGTGGGCTAACTTTCTGGTTTTGGACATCGCTAGCGAAGAGATTTGGGCAGAATTCTGTGGAGAGCCTTGGGAATCTGAAAGAAAAAGTTGGCACCTGGAGATCAGAGCCATTGTGGGTTCCCCTGGCTCCGGTTCCGTGCCGCCCCCCCCTTTTTGGAGGCAGTCACCAGGATGGGCTTGAACCAGGGGATTTTCTTGCTGTTGGTTCTGGGATGAGATGGTGGGCGGCGGTAGCTCAGTCTCCACATCTCCCCAGTCTGGACTTGCATCCCTAGGGACCCATTTTTCTTTGGGAGGAGTTCCCCCCTCTCTGAAGGAGAAGATCCTTTTCCCAGGATCCTCTGAGGATCCCTCTCCCTCAAATTGGAAGATCTGTACCTTCTCCTCAAACTGAGTCTGTTTGGGTCTTTTGTTTCTCCTACCCCCCCTCTGCTCCTTAGGAGGCAGACTTTCAGGGGCAAGAGATTTTGTTTCCGGTTCCTGGGTTTCCAGGGGCTGTTTACAAGTGAGGAAGGAAGCTTCCTCCAAGGCTTTACACCCCACTTCCCTTTGTGCCTCCTCCCTGGGAACCGGTGAGTTATCGGGGTGCTGCCCCCGTCATTGTTCTGGAGCACCAGGTCCAGAGTTGGGTGCGTTCTGCACCGGCATGCCGATCTGAGGGTTCTGCTGAGCCCTCAGTATGTGACCCAGATCCCGCGCCATGTTTTGAACCTGGCGCTCTAACTGGGAAACCCGCTCAGGCTGATACGGGGCCCTGTTTTCTCCCCTGGGCTGATCCCGGGAAGGGTAGCTATCCCTTCTTTGGTAGTACCCCTGGTTGGGAAGATTTGGATACCCCTCCACCCTTGGCCTCCCCTCTCCCGAATTCGGTTGTCTGGGCTCAGGGAATTGGGGAAAGAAGGGTGGAGGATTTTGGGGCTGGAAATTGGGTGGATACCTGGGGAAAAAGTTCTGCCCAGGATTTGGAGAATTTCTGCCCTCCTGTGGGAAGCTAGGAGGGAAGTTCCCTGGGTTAGGTGCTTGGCTGGATCCCCCCCCCTTGGGCTGGAGGAGTCCACACATAACTCAGGATGGGTCTGTTTCCCTTGTAACGGGGGCTTACATAATCAGGAGAGCGAGGGACCCCATTTGTGGGGCTGCCTCCCTGGCTCCCTGTTTGTGACTGGCCCGAGGACCTTCTGGGCCTAGCATTATTAGGTGCAGGTAGGTTTTTAGGCCCCCCCATCTCCAAATCCAAAACGGGGGCGACCTTTACCTCTGCCACCTTGGCAGCAGCAGGGGTTCTGTTAGTTTTGGGGTTTTTGGGCTGGTTTTTGTTTTCCACCGGTTTCTGCACCTCGTAGATGCGGGTGGCTTGTTCAATGACCCATTCTAAAGATCTTTTCTCATGAAAATCTCTCACGAGCTGGGTCATTATATATTTGGGCAAGGCATGGAAAAACGTATTAATAAATTCTCTGCTGTCTGTGCGCACCCTTCTGGTGGTCTGCGCAAAGGCACGTTTCAGTTCTTGCACAAACTCTTGTGGGGCCTGATCCTCCCCACACTGCAAATTGTAGGCTGCCTTGCGAGCCTCTTGGGGATTTCTGTGAACAGAAAAATGTTTTAATATGGCCGCCCTATAGGTGGACCACCTGGAATGATTTTGGTCCTCCAGCCCTGCAAAGAAACTGGAGTACTCTGGGGAGAATGTACACTTTACATATTGGATACAGCTTTGGCTGTCCTTCAAATGAAAAGTCTCCATCATTTGCTCATAGAGCTCCAAGTGTTCCCAAACAGAGTACTTGGCGTTCTTATGATAAGGCGTGATGACACTCCTGATTGCCTTAATCTGTTTCAATGGGTCCTTAATCAAGGCCCTTTTTGCCTTATTGGCCTTTTTAGTTCGGGTAACCCTTGTCCATTCGTCCTCTGACTCAGAGGCACTGCTCCCAGAGGTTCCTGTCTGATCTTCCAGGTTTTCCCGGATTCTGCGAGCCTGGGAATGGCTGGCAGAATGTGGGGACCTGGTCTCCTGTGTCCTGTACCGTTCAGAGGAGTCTTCAGATTCCTCTTTGCTGCCAGGATTTGATGGGTACCCCCCCCCCACTGACCTAACTGGGCAGAGGTTTTCAGGATGCCCTTAATGGGCCTACTCTCCTGGGGTTCCCCACTAAATTGCACTGTGCTTGGGTGCCCATACCCGGATGCCCGCCCCTCCATTCCTGGGTGGTACTGGCCTATGAGCCCCATGCTTCTGGCTGGATAGTAATCTGCCATCCCTGTGGCCCTGTGCTCATGTGCGCCAGGGGACATGGGGGTGGCAGAGTCCAGGGACTGAGAGAAATAAAGGCCTCTGGTACTAGGGCTCCTGGGGTTATGCTCAGGAGTTTCTCTTTCCCAGCGAACCTCATCTCTATCCGCCCCTGCTCCCTGTTGCAATGCAAGAGCCTGCGCCTTCAGTTCCTCTGTTAAGGCCTTACTAGACTCTGTCAGTCTCTCCTGCATCGCTACCTGTTGTTGGAGCCTATCATTGTGCTGGCAGAGAGCCTCATTCTCTCTCTGCGTTTCCTGATTGGTCCTGGAGCACTGGGCCAGTCTTTGCTGCAGGAGGGTTACCTCCTGAGCTGTGTCCCTATTGGCCTGCTCCTTTCTTGCCAGAGCATCCTCCACCTTCCTGGTGTGCTCTAACAAGTTCTGGTGTTCTTTTTGGAGGTCACCCAGTCCCTGGAGGGCCAGGTGATTTTCTTCCATTTTCCTTTTTAAGTGGCAGACTTCCTGGCCTAAGGTATCCCTTTCCTGACTAAGAGCCTGCATCTGTGCCGCCAGGTCGTCCCTTTGCCTTTGGAAGGCACCCGCTTTCTGGCGCTCCTGGTCAAACTCTGCCTGGGTATCCAGGTCTTTCAAAATCAGTTTATTGCTCTCTGCCTTCTCCCTATCTAGGTGGCTTTGCAGGGTGACTACCTGCTCAGCACATGCCCTATTGAAGTCTAACTGTTGCTCCAGCTTTTTCTGGCTCTGCAGTAGGGAGTCCAAACCTTCTTGGTACTCCTTCTGCAAGGCCAGAAATCTGGTATCCTGGTCAGCCTTTTCCTGTTGCGGGATGTCCATATCCCTCTTTATTTTAATGATGTGCTGTCTACTCTCATTTTCTGACTCCTGGCTCCCCTGCAGCCTCTGCTCAGAAGAGACCAGGTCAGATTGGACCTTCTCTAACGCCATCTGTCGCTTATTCGCCAGATCTTGGCTTTCAGTACATTTATCCTGCATGTCTCCCATATATAGGTACAGGTATGCCGCTATCCTAACCATCTTGTCTTGTTCATCCTTAGCCTTCGGGGCCAAATATAGTTCACTCAGGGCCACATGTAGGGGACCCTGATCTCCCCATATATCTGACCCTGTTTCCGTGATCTGGGGTGCGATTGCTTGCAACCAAACCGTCTGGTCCTGATGAGTCCACTCACCTCTCACAAATAACTTATGTAAGAAGTGCTCTCTGGCTATTTTCATATCTACTAAGGTCGTCATTCTAGAGATTGGTCTCTGTCCTGACTTACAGAAATTAGTATTTTATTTTTGCAAAACAGACCTTTTTCTTAGAGCGTTCCTTTGAGGAGTGCTTTACAGCGTAACACAGCGTGGTGATCCGACCGGATATGTGTATCTGGTCAGCTGGCACGCTGTATTAATCTGCACAAATGGTAGATCTAACCCAAACATCCCGGACGAGCCCCCAATTTGTAAGAGGATTCAATTCAACACTACAGCTAAATCAATGCCTAGTCTGGGATAGTGAATGGAAACCCTTATTAATATATCTTTATGTCCAGTTCATGCGTTCTGGATGACTACCCCTATATAACACCCCTCTCTTTGAATAACCCTGACCGCACTGAGCCAAGAAGTAGTTCTGTTTTGCAAGTTAAAAGGTTTATTTGATAATTTAAACAATAGATATATATATCGCACTTTATAATAATTTAATAATTGAATATCACACTGAATCTGAGCAGTAATCAATAATGGATAGTCTGGCACTAGCACACTTCTTTATAATCAATGATGAGTGGTTATAGGATGGATAAGATAACAACACTGGTAAATAGGGACAGAAGAATAATGTGGTAGAGAATGCTTTATAGGGTTCGAATGGATGCAATGTTGAATGAAAATGCAATACAGAAAATACTCAATATGATTTCAACAAAACAATGTAATCACTTTTCTCTGGCAATCCCCTCCCCCCTTTATGCAATGCAAGGAAATGGAAGGAAAGCACACAGTTATCAGAAATGCAATCAAATGTAATTCAGTTCCCCCCCAGCAAGCTTAGACTACAGAAGTTGGAAACACAGGCCCAAAATGCTTTTATATGTGCTGGCAATGAAGTGAAAAATATGCTAAAATGCTTTTAATTCCCTCTAGAGGTTCAGGGTGAGTGGTATCAAGTTAATATTAGTCCAGGCTCACTTTAGCAAGGATCTAGGAGTAACTAGCAGGTTAAACGAATTTTTGGCAACTGAAAGCAAGAAAACTGCTGTTTTCACACGTTGGGAAATTTGCAAATCGCGGCAAATTCGCGAGTGTGTTTTTCGCGATTGCGGCAAATGTATCGGAAATCAGAATGCGGTTCTAGGTTCGTTGAAAAGCTGAGATTCTAAGCTTTCAAAGGAAAGTTACTGCAAGTCTCTAGGACAAACGGTTACGGAGTTATGAACGATTAAATAAAGGTAGTTTTTCGGATTTGGAATGTTAAAATTCAAAGTGACACGTGCAGCTTGCAACTAGAAAATGACAGGTGACAGCTTTACAAATGACAGGTGGCAGTTAGGAGACAGTTCTACTTAGATTAAAATAGATTGAATTATATTATTTTAACTAAGAGATTGGTTCTGCACAGTCTTGCTAGGTACTCACACTATATTCTTGAATTAGAATGGGCCTCGCCACGGATCTGGTCAGGTTTTAGACTGGACTCTGGTCTGGTCTCTGCACTTCACAGTGATCTGGGTCAGCTCTGCTCTCTCTCTGGTTTTGGATACTGCTCTGCTTTCTCTGGGTCTTTCTGCACAGCTTTCTCTGGAGATTGATGGATTTGAAGTCTGGATCTCTGAATGTTGTATGGTCCGGCAGAGCGCGTTGCAGCAAATGGAATTGAATGTCCCTATCTGTCCTGTCTGTCTGCTTTTATGTGTTTTGAAAATGGGTGTGTGTGCAGCATCACTAAGCTCTACCCCTCTCCACTTATCATTGGCCACTTCATCCGCTTCCCCTTGATTGGGGGAATAAAATGAAGTGTCATCATGATGAGGTCTGTTTATGGTACAGAGAACCCACCCCTGTCAAATTACACACAATCTATATTTTGACCCAAAAGACATATTTGCACAGGTACACATTTGTTTAAAATTACATGCACCCTTCACATATCACAGGAGGTATACCCTGTCCAAATCTGCTCTTCCTGGGAGCTTGCATTCAGAAATGGCAACATTTGCACTTTTTAACTGATTTCGTAATATCGGACATTACCCCAAATTTATACACATGTGCGCAAGGAGTATGGACATTACTTGATGAAGTATCAGACTTTTAACATGCATACATTTTAAGTAATACCCTCTTAACTGCTAGCTTGCCCCCAGATCATGCCACCGGTCCTAAAAACCTCTTAAAATGTGGGCAGAAAAATCACAAGAATTATGGTATCATTTAAATAATTATGACAAGTCCGTACTATGAGTTATTCATCTTTTTCTAAAACCATATTCTGGCTACAGGGGTGTGGTTTCCCCCCAGCACAAGGTTGAATTTCTGGTTTTTCCAGTTCTGCCAAGCCAGCTTGCTCTCACAGGCAGTGCTCCTCCCCTTTACTTCCAGGAGGAAGCCACTTTTCACGGCCCCCATAATAAAACATTTGCCTGAGTCAGGACAGGGCTTTGTTCAATTTCCTGCAGAGCCCAGGTAATTCAATCAGGGAAGTGTCATATCCCTTTTGGTGGGAGCAGCAAAAGGACAGCTAGGCCTGGGAACACAGCTGTTGTGCAAGTCTCATCTCCTGTCGGGGGTAGCTGGTGGGCAGAATTCAGTTCCTTACGCCAGGCTTCAGATAAAATGTCACTTTTGTTCCCCAGTTTAAGTCAAGACAATTTTTTACATATGCAGCTAGGATGCTGATTCTAAGTTTAAAACTATGACATTTACACAATTGCAACCTATGTGACACTCAAAAGTAGGTCACTCATTTCTTTTAAACATTTAGGTTTTTAGTGTCTTTCAGTCCAAATTTACTTAAACTGCTGAAATCCACAGCTCAGCCAGTCTTGTTATAAACCTTCAAGTCACTTCATAATATAACTTTATATTGTATCCACCTCTCAGTAAGTCTTTCTTTGGCTTGCCTTGGGTTCATTTATTCAGTTTTAAACAAAATCTGGTGGTTTTAAAACGCCGGTTTTCTGATAGTGGTGAGTACTGGTACTGCACCCCTTTTTGGGATTTAAGAAAATGAATTCCCCACAATTCTAGGTTGCTTTTGGCAATCAGCATTGCCATTCCCAATGGTTTCAGACTACTGTGTGGGTAGTCCAATGGTGGTTTTAGGCAGTGCCCTTCTGTGCCCATAACATCGGCAAAAATGAGTGGCAGCCTATTCTTCATGCATTTCCCTGTGCATTTTCTGGGAAGCTCTGGCCATCATGATGTTTTCAATGCCAGTACTGCACAGTTTTGAGGTAGGGCTTGGATGCATGGATAAAAATATCCCACAGGACTAGGCGAAGGCAACAGAACTCTTTCCCTTATCTGATCTGAACAGAGACCAACCCACGGATCACAATGTAAACGGGTTCAGAGCGGAGGCACAACAGTGGACCAAGATGTAATATGGGTAGAAAGCAGCATTTAAAGAAATAACCAGGTACAGGACAGGGTAGAGAAACAAAGTACAAAGCAGAGACTGGAATATCAGGATACACAAGGCAAAGGATTCAGGCACTGTTAGGCAGAATCCTGTGCAGTGGCCTTAGGGACCACTACACACAATTAAGACTACAGGTGGTGATACAAGTTTTACCTTTGGTACAAGCCTGTACTACTATGTCAGAGTGGTAGCAGTGGCTGAGCAGCCAGGCTTAGCTCAAGAGCATATGAGCATTAGCAGAGATTACACAAAGGGACCACAATTACTGTGACTCAAGCACTGACTGAAGGTTTCGGGTAGAAAAATATAAGTACATTTATTTTTAAACCATTCGTTGTAAACACAACACTTCTATCAAACTTCAATAAAAACCACATGTTAAATATACTACAACTAACCAATTCACTTTGTACAGTAAGTCTCAAGGTAAGTACCCTGTGTTGGAATGAACCAGTGTTAGGCACAAAACACGTTACCGTGAATACGATTGCGATCACTTTTTGACAGTTTGGTCTACTAAACAAACATGTATCCGTGACATGAAATGCTACCGGGGCAAAAACACACTTAGCACCTGAGATACCCAGAGGGAGTTGGAGGCAAAAATCACAGGCAATATTTTGGTTAGGCAGGCAGAATCAAGAAACACTCAGAGACAGGAGTTCAAAAGTCAAAGGGTCAGAGCCATGGTCGAAAGACACCGGGGCCAGTTGCCGAAGATCACACGGTCCGACAGTTCATGATTCAACGTAGCCAAAAGTACTTTGATATTGTCAATGTTCGGAAGCAAAAGTTATAAGAAGGAGGGAAGACAAGGGCAAGCCTTGGCAATGAAGAAGAAAGGGATTCACCCAGTTTCCTCAATAGAACACAGTACCTTGTTCCAATGGTGCAGCTGGTGCCCTGGCAGTTGTTCCTGTTGGTTTCCCGCAGACCCACGATTCCTGGAGCTTCGTCGAGAAGGAGGACGTCTGAATGGGGTCTGCACCACACAGGGCTCAGGCCGACAGCGGCGACACAGAATAAAAGGTGCGCTCCTTAAAAACAGGAGAGGCTCTTCAGGTGGCTATCAGGACCACTACAGCAGTAGGCAGCGATTTTGACCACAGAAGAGGATCCCCTGGCTGTAGAAGATGAGCTGGTTATCCCCACCAAGCTCAAGGGAAGAAGACTCTGGACTGGATTTTCTCTGAGTCGTTGAAGGGCAGATAGCTCAGGACTGCAGCAGGGCTTCACCGGGACGGGGTAGTTGCAGCAGCCGTCGTTCTCTCCGCTTCTCTTCGGTTCCTTGTTGTTCCAGTGGCGACTCTCTGACTTCTAGCCCAAGAGACCTGCCTTTTATGCGAAAAAACCGCATTCACGCAGCATGGCTGTTAATCACCCAGCAGGGGAGTTGTCCCCCGGACAACTACCCTGGCCAAACATGACAAAGTGCGACTTGGGTTTCCTAGGATACCCTGTGCAGGGGGTGACTACACCCCTCCCTCATATTCAGCCCACCCACACACCCAGGCACCTTGAGGAGGGCTTCTGGGCAGAAGCCCACCAAAAGACAGTGAAAAAAGAAGGCGAACATAGTTTGCAGCGCAAAGTAAATCACAAGAAGGACTTTAACAAAAAGAAATGGTGAATAAACCCAACCAAAGCCAAGAGAAAGACAATTTGGTCAAGCGGGCTTATGTTCCAGGCTAATATAATATCCAAGAACAGTACCACGTTTATCTAATATAATCGCGGTAGAAAAGGTAGGGTAGATACCACTGCCACCAGCCAAGTCTAAATGTTAAAAGAGCGAAACAATGCTCTAGGAGGTACAGATAAAATGTGATACGAGTCAACCCTTTCCAGTACTCCATGGAAGATGGGTTGTACTGGATCTGTGGTAGAATGACTAAGTAAGGTTAATGGTAACTTTACCCTTTTCTGGGGGACAGTAGTCGCCTCAGAAATGGAGTCGAGGGAAGTCTCAAAGACAACCCTGTGCCACGGCACTGAAGGTGCTGTGTGACACACAAAAAGAAGGGGGCTACTGAAGTGGTGTACTTCAGAGTCCACAATCACAAAAAAAGGTAGCAGCACATAGCAAAACCCGGGTAAGAGTGGGGGGAAAGCTCTCACTCTTACCAAGTGGAAGAAAATAAACTGCAGAAGTCCAGCAAAGCTGCTGGGGGACTCACTAGGTGAGGGAAATTTGCCATAAATGAGAATTCTCCCTAACAGGCACGATAGGTAATTGCCAACACAGCGAACACGAGGGATTCAGGAAGCTCAGAGTACTTAAGGACAGGCACTAGAACTATGGACTGAAGTCAGGTAATTTCGCAGGCAAGTAACAAACAGGAAAACTTCAAAAGGCTGGGATTGCAGAGAGAAAGAGAGACAAGCAAGGCGGAAATAGGGTATACAGTCTTTATAATGAAAAACGAATAGCAATTTAATACATAACTAGGTTAAAGGGTTAAATCTTGTGGGGAAACAGTTGGGGTGGGTTTTTAGCTGGGGGAAACAGGGGATTGGGGGGCCCAAAAAAAATAAAAAAGAATTTATGTTTCGTTGTTATATATTTTTCGTTATATATTAATTAGTTATTCAATAATTCATTATAAAGACATGTAACCCGGAAATAGGACAAGTCTATAAAGCAGAAATGCTTACAGAAAGCGTGGTGTTTACAGAAAGTCAGAAAGGCAGAAAAGATATCAGTAAAAAACTGAATGTCTTTCTCAGCAAAACAGGACAAGGTTTTAGAAGTCACTACTGGAATTCAAGGAAGGGTTCAAAAACAGGCACACTGCAAAAGCAGACTGGAAAGGGTGCTGCAGACCATCAACAGCAAACAGGATTCAAAAGCCAAAATCAGGATATTCAGGAAAGGTTCAAATACTGGTCACAGGAGCACAAGCACAAACTCCCGGTGGAATCAGTTGACTGACAACTGCTTCTGTTAAAGTGATCTTATCAAGGCCCTCCCAGTCAACAGCCCAACATGGTGGAGCTGATTACAGTCTCAGGCAGCTGTGATCAATTAAGCGCAGACCTGGCTTCAGTAGCCTGCAGCAGTGGTTTGTAATTAAGGGTTCTGCAGCTTAGTATGCCTCCTCCAACCCTCTGCCTTTTGGACAGTATACAAGTACCAGAATGCATCTGCTGGTTTAACCCAAAACCCGGAATGGAACATGAAATTAGATTGGTCCAAAACTGCAGCAGTAAAACAAGTAAATTAATGCTGAGGCAGTTTTCAGGTTTTAAGTTCGCAAGTATACCATAAACAGATTCTCTGAATGTGCGCATATAGCAGTGCTGGGTGGCAGATGGGTAGGATCTTGACAGAGTGGAGCAGATGAGTCAGAACTTTTCAGACTCGCTACTTGAGATGCAAGAGGTTACTTTTTCCTCTGTCACTCCCCCATTTCCTCTGTTGTAGATCTATCTGCTCCACGTTTCCCACAATGCTTCTGCTTTTCTTAGTTCTCCCCAGCCTTGGGCCTCCACTGGGGCATTTGAATTCCCTTCCCTAGAATGTGGCACCTGCTTTATATGCTCACTCACAGACCTGATGGTTCTCCAACCTGGATCTCAGACCTCAGTTCGTAGCAGGCAGCATAATGTTCACTTTCAATATCAATCCTTCGGGCTCTTGCAATACATGATTCACCTTCTTTCTGAGTATGTCTACAATTGGCAGCATTGTTTCACTCCCACTCTTCTGTGGCCTGTCAACCAATTGTTTGACACCTGTTTCAGTCTTTTTTTGTGGTAAAAATGTTTTATTGAGATTTTTCTGGTTACCTAAAGTAAAATATAACCTTTCTAATACTTAAAGACAGATCATAATATTGATATAACTATATTTATATTGAGACAAGAGAAAGACACCTAGAAACCTTCCAAACTCTCCACCCTCCCAGGCTTTATGCTCTATTCACGTCCAAAACAACACGCCACATTCTACATTAAACTGCAAAGGTAAAGAAGTTCAAGGCTTGAATTCAAACATTCAAAAATCGGAGTGCCCTTAAATGGTATGGGCATGTAAAATCACTATTTATTTCCTTGCTATAGTTTAAGAAATCCCCTCAGATCCTGAAAGAAAAATCCTGCGTGCGCATCCTGGGAAGTGCATTGGGTAAGTGCACTGCTGTTGGGCTGGACGTGTTGCTGGCCTGTCTCTGGCTGAGGATTCTTTGCTCGCCTTGCACTAGCCAAGAAGAAGTTTGGACTGCTCTTGAAACTCGATTCAGGATTGTGTAAAGACGGACTTTAAAGCCTTTAAAGTAAATATTGGGACTGGTTACTTGTGTTATCTTCCCCACGGACTTGTGCTTGTGCTCTTTGTACTGCCTCATTTGGACTTGTGCTTGTGCTCACTGCTTGTTCACATTTAGGTTCTGAACGTAGTTTTCCTTTTTTTCTTTTTCTGATGCAGACCGAGCAGAGCGACACGCCCCCGTCCCGATTGCAGCCCTCGTTTTCGTTACTTAACCCAGGTGCACGCGCATCCTATGAAGTGCATTGGGTAAGTGCACTGCTGTTGCGCTGGCGCTGGGCTGTGCAGCGATCCCTCATCGTATTGCCTATTATTGTGAGTTCATTACTATATTGTAGGACCCAAAAACTCTGTTTCCAGCACTGTATCAATTTTTTGATTAATTCATTGTTAAGATAATTTGTTACGAGAATGCGTCTTACCTACCCTCAGTGAAGAGCGCGGCTCATTTTTTGCTGGTTTTATATATTTAGCAGAAATATTGGTCTCTGCTCGCTTGTACATAGTGGAAGGTGATCTAAATCATACAGCAGCGGGTAGAAACCCGGAGGTTGGGGAAAATGGTCAACGGACTCCGCAGTGGGCGGAAATTACATGTTTCATCTGAAGGGTTGTGTGCCAATGCACAGTTAAGTTCTACTGAGGGGGGATCTACGTCCCTAACGTGCTAAAAAGGGATACTTATCCAGCGTAGTAGGAGCCTCTATATGTGAGCAGAAACACTCCTCTTTTTGTCTCCAAAGTACCAATACTTCTGCATCTACTGAAATGCTCGATAACCCTGATCTTAGCATTCCAGAGGGGACCTGTACGGTTGTGGTTCCCCATAACATTTTTCAATTCAAAGAGATGAATACCTTAGATCATATGGAGGGTAAGGTGATCCCTAATCTTGACATATCACCTAATGCTGAAATGTCTGAACGGGTAAAGATCTTAAAGAAAATGGGAATTGAGGTATTTGTGAATAAACTCACTGATGTGCCCATGATTGCCCCTGCCATTGAAGCGGAATTGGGGAAACGTATGCAGTTTCCCTTGCCCCCTCAACCCTGGTGAACCAAAGTGGTTGTGGTAGGGAAATGTACAGTTATTCAGTAAGTTGACTGATGGGAGAGGTACGTTGGCAAAGGGTGATATTCCTGGAGGGATTCCAAAGGTGGATTATTCGATGGGGGAGTTCTTTGATCCAATATCTTGCTCCGCGACTGATGCACAGCCCAACCTAAAGCCTATGCAAGCATTATTGCTTTCTGATCCTGACAGCGGCAACTCCATCCATGATAATGAGTTGAATGCCCCGCCAACGCTTGATAGGGGGGGACCTAGCTGCACGACCCACCTGAATCAGGCACCGACTTTCTGGTGTTGACAAAAATTCTAAATCTGCTTGACAGAGGTCATGAACAAACACATTATGTAATTGGTGTCATGAAAGGATCTCTAGTTGAAATGCTATACAAAATAAATCGAATGGAAGGGCTTTTATTTGCCTGTGATACAGTAGCTGCTCTATCTGTAGCAAAAAATCAACCACAAGTGAGCACTGCTGATAAGGGCATACAAACAAGCGCCGACTTTAGGATGGTGGGTTATCCTATGCAGTGTTGGCAGCTCCCAATGTGACCCAACCAGAATCTAATTGGTTAGGCTTGGTAAGTGAACTGGCACAAGTAGTCACGGCAAATTCTTTGGCGATTAAGAAAATTGCGCAGGATATTAATGAAAATCTACGGAGCATCCATAGTGACCACGACCAACTATTTGGTGGAGAGTCGGGGAGCGTTGTGGATGTTCCCTTTCTTGAACCTATCGATAGTCCCACTGTCTTAACTAATTTGATTGATTTGGAAGAGGATGCTCATGTGATCCAACAACAGGTTCCTACTGCGTCAGTGTCTAATGACAATCTAGAAAGTTCTGTTGTTGTGATGGCCCGCAAACAAAAAGAAATGGTTGCTAGAGCACAAAAACGAAGGGCACGTCAGAATAGGTCCTTGAGCTTAAATGTGAAAAAATCAAAGAATTAATTTTTGAATAAAAATGATAATCATGCCTCTAACATTAAGGATATATGCAACTTAACTAATGAAGATGTTGCTATTGATCTCCAACAGCTTAACTCAGAATCTAAAGCTTTATTGAACCTTGAGTATCCTAAACCGATGTCACTAGATAAGCCCCCCAAAAAGAGAAAATCTAATAACAAAAAGTACAGAACAAGCGCAGTTACAGGAACCTAAATCTAATCAGATGGAAGAGACATCTAAAGAGGAATTGGCCACTCCTAAGCAACAAAAACAATCAGATTGATTAGCATTCTATCCTGCACTTGTGAATAAAAAAGTACTGAATAGATTTAAAGGTATGGTAGGAGTTATGCCTCCTGATCAAGTAAGGGAAGGTATAGACAGTCATGCAGTCCAGCCGGGTACAGCGGGGAGGCTTGTTTCCAAAGATCAAAGAGTCCAATCTCTAGTCAAGTTGGCGGAACCTCAGTCTGCATATATGTATCCAGAGGATGCAACTTCTGTTCCTATAAAGAGCAGGTGCGGGGTAGAGCTACAGGCAATAGGTGGTCGACCACCTGATGCAAATTCAAATGCCGGTTCTATGCCTTCAATTGTGGCTTTTCAAAATAATTCGAATGACAGACAGCAAGAGACTGACTCCATTTTGGCGCATGGAATTCTGAACCCAGAAATGCCATATATTATGGGGTGGGAAGCAAAGACGGTACCCAATGGGAAACCTAGTCTTAATCGCTCCGCAATGCTCAGGGATTTTCAAGCCATTCCTTCTTTAAGAACAATAAGAACAGATGATATCGACTGGATCCGCTTATCTCATCTTAATTCATATAGGATGCTATGCGGGTACCACTCTTATATTATTATGAAATTGATTTGGGAATACAGAGAGGATTTTGATTTGATCGGAAATACCCCATTCAAATTTTCCTCTGAAATTGAAGCAACAGCCTTTCTTGAAACGCTGCAAGTGAAGATAGAGGCGCCAGTTCCATCTTTGGAGGGGCTTCTTTATCCACAGTTTAGTGAACAATTGTTTAAGCAATTTATGAGCTTTGCAACTGTATTGACAGGGATGGCAGGGTCTCTCCCTGCTACCTCCAACTAGGTCCAAAGCGCAAATAAAAATTGCTAGAAGGAGTCGATGGGTGTGACTTGTATGTCATGGAATTCGTGTGGCATGAAGAATTGTTTGGCTTGGGCTGCACATCTTGAAGCACTGTCACACCCGGGACACATTCTGATTCAGGAGACCATGCATTTAACCCAGTTTGTAGCAGAGGGATATGAGATCTACTGTCAAGAGGCTAAACGAGGAGCGCTGAGTTGACCCTCAGGGGGACTCGATATATTGGTTAATAAATCATGTAGGATGAGTCGAAATTGCACGAGTCTCTTTTAGCGGTAGAATTGTATTTCCCAGGGGACCTTAATGAACCCATTTTGCTGATATGCCTATACTGGAATAGATTAGCCTTCACTATGCTGGATATCTGTGATCTGTTAAGTCAGATCTTTGAAGAAGTAGCCACTAGAAATCCACGATTAAGGATTATTGTGGGTGGCGACTTTAATGCCACCTGTTTGCCTATAAATACAGGTGTAATATCTTAGAGGGGTTCTATTACCAGTTCTGTATTGAATGGGGCAAAGTGGGTTGAGTACATTCTCTCATGGGACCTGCAAATTATTCCACCTTCTCAGGATTTGTATGATTACACACATGGTGTAGAGGCTCTGCTCGCTCTATGATTGATTACTTTTTTATATCAACTAGTTTGATCCATTCAGTGGAACAATTGCGTATTAGTAATCACCATAGGAGCGATCATTTGGCCTTGAATCTGATGCTGAATATTCCGATTGCTAAATATGAAGCTTTGCCTTAGCTTTGACGATAATTGATCGTCCATTGATCTCGCTTAGATGGGATAAGAAAACATGTCTAATGTTAATCAAGAGAATTCGGAAGGATCCCGTCATGTGTTATGCTCATACGTTGGCTTCCCCTGGGAGTATTATAGTTGAAGCTCAGAATTCTGCGCGGTTACAGGACCATTTGAAATGGATTATCATGCGATATAAGCAGTCCGCAGTCAACCCTACGCATTGACATTGTTTCCATGAAACTATCCAGAACCTACGTAATGATATGAGAAGGCAATTTAGACACTTGTGCCTAGCTAATTACGATTGCATTCAGTATACGTCGATTAAGCATAGTATATCTCAGCTATATCGAAATAAGGTGAAGGCATTAAGGTATGAACTCTACAGAAATGACAACCAAAAAATCTTAAATCATATCTTCAAGCATGACACTAGACAAGTGTGGTCAATGTTGAGAACTCTTACAGGTGACGGAACTTCGTTGCAAGAAGCCTCTATCCCTGCGCATAAATGGGTGGCATTTGTAAAAAACAAGTATGCCTTACCCATTGGCGTTGTACATACATCATCCAGAAAATTTTAGACATTGATTTAGAAATATTCCCTGTGGTCACTTGAAGATATTGGGAGTGCCATTTCTAAGATTAAAGGCTCTAGAGCTCCAGGGCCTAACGGCATCTCTCCTTGTGCAATTAAAGGTGATCCTGAGTTTTGGGCAAAGATCCTAAAAATTAAATTTGATTCCATCTATCTGTTAAGAGTAATTGCTTTTTCTTGGTGGTCGGCCATCATTGTACCAATTTATAAGAAAGGAAATATTGAGGATCCAAACAATTATAGGCCTATAGCCTTGATGGATGCTACGGTTAAAACCTTTACGCTGTTGCTGTTGGAATTAATTCAGGCAAATATCCGTCGCCTTAAAGGAATGGTGAAGTCAGAAATATTATTGTCCCTATGGTTCGGGCATGTGTTTTTAAACATACGTTGATCGATCTTACAAACATTTCCTATGCACCTTACCGTAGTTTTTGTCTTTTGTACACAAGCGAAATCAGGCAGCAGGGCGCGGCCATCTTGCGATTATCTTATCAGTTGCCACATCGCCCAGGGTGGACTGCCCTTGCGGCCCTAAATTATACCCTACGCCCCTGAGCCTGACATCACTAGACGCGTACCGCCCATTTCACAGCGCCAAAGCATGTCTTGTGTCAACATTCTCTGGGCTTCAGCTAATGACGTCCTCTTTCCTCAATAAGTATAAACAGACCGTTTCACAACACACAACATCAGATGTTCTATTCCATTCCTCTCACTGTATTTCTGTGACTCGTTTCTGTGCTCTGGTCAGCTACCTTCGTTGCTTGTAGCCCGTGCCAGCACCATCTCTATGAATTATTTTCGTTTATTTACCCCACAATGGCAACAATAATGCCCTACCAGTACGAGCCCGAGTATTCCAAGGCGGAATTACTGGAAAGAGAAAGATGCGGAAACGATGGGGCTTCGGATGACAGTTGGGAGGACGAGTCAACAGATCAAGAGCCTGAGCCTAGTCGCATGGACGGTGTCTCCACCTGGTGTACCTGCAATCAGTGCGCGCTAATGCCAACCGAGGTGGAGAACTGCTGTTGCTGAGAAAACTCTGGATGCTTGTCCTACATATCGCAAGGTGAGCCACGGCCGCAATGCGTTACCGAGCTGCCAGACTTCAGGACAGCCTGCCTCACATGGTCCGTGTTGAGGATTTTGATGGCGCTTATGCACAAACTTTGCACAACAGTTCTCCCTCGTAATCCAAGTAACAAGTAAGTATACTCTGGTTGTGATGTCACTTAGGCCACTACTATTTCATGGTTGTCTCCTATATTGTCGTACCTTCAATATATCATTGTCATACCAATTTAGTCTTGCAGTTCTCTAGTAATAGTCGTATAATAGTCGTTCAATATTGTGCAGTTTCTAGGTAGCATTTGTACTGGCAAAAATGCCATTGGATACAAGAATTGTCATTGACACCCAAGGTTTAATACACTTATCTTGGTCATTTAAAAACAGTTTGTATCTTTCTCTTTCGCAGGTGGTACAGGCTGGTGGCCTATCGTTCGTTTACATGGTGGCTTCATGGGAGGCTTGGACACCGCGTTCGACGAGTAATACCCGCCTGTGTCGTTGGTGCCATTAGAGAAACATTCCCCAGTGACAGTGGTCAGTACAGGGGATTTTCCCTCACTGTGCTGCAACCAGAACTTTACAATGTGTAGTAGTTTTGTGCCATCAAAATAAGAAACAAAATAAAACACAACAGAACTTTTATCAATGGTTGTTTCAGTTTTTCAGTGAATCAAGTGTGTCTCCATTCAGCAGTGTTCCGGGTCTTGCCTGCACGCCCCAGGCCCATCCATCCCCCCTCTATTATCAGAGGCAGTTGGCACCAGTGGATGTGCACTGCCAAGGGGTGCTATCAGGGGTGCGAACGGCCAAGGTGCCAAACACCATGTACAATTCAAAGGTATCTTATGCGCAGGGCTCATTGTTCAAATGCCCTCCTCAGACCCCGTGTCTCCAGGCAGGCTCCCCTTGAAGCAGGCCGCGCCCCTGCAATACACATAATACCACAACATATACACGTCATTCATTCACATACACACCCCTTTTTGTAATTCTTTATAAACCACTTGATATTTATCATGAGAACATCTTTGAGCACTGCAAGTCAACTCGTGAACATGCTACCTGAGAACCCCGGTGACCAATGCTAATCGTGCTATCTGTGAACTTCTGTGACCGCTGCGAGTCAGCTCGTCACTGTGCTACCTGTGAACATCTTCCTGTTCTACTGCTACTAACTACTCTGCTTGTTGGTCAAGGTAAGGGCATGCATCCTAATCATATCTCCTTCATCTCTAAATTTCTATCTATTTTTAACTAACGTACGCAGTAGTGTTATGTTCATTCGTCTCATTGCCATTGACTTGAGTTTCATTTGTTATGTTATCAATATATCAATTTTCATCAGTGTCAATTGGCATCAAATTGTAGCCTTGGTGGACCGTGTCTCTAATATAAGCATATTTCCTTTTGATGCATGATAGCACATTCAAGGGACGAGTAACAAGAAATGATTTTCGTCACAACAAAGAACTGTTTATGAAAGTTATCGTATAATACAGCCGGCCACGCTGCACTGGTTTTGCTGTGGTGACCAAAACAAAGCTTGCATTGAAGAATGTATGGTATCATTCCTTCTTTCTCACGTTGTTATGCAAAGTAATTTTCAAATAATGTTGACCTTTTTTTTTGCAGAATTTACAACAATGCCTGCATGTTCGATTTTCGGTTGCCCTTCTAAGACCCATGAGAAATCTGAAGGCACTACAATGCATGTATCCCCAAAGACTGTTGATCGAATTAGAGAATGGGTCAGATATTGCGGATATTCGCTGGAAGAGCTTGAAAGTAGAGTAAAAAAAGTCTTAGAGGACAAGAGGGGTGATCGATACCGCATCTGCAGCCTGCACTTTACCCCGAATATGTACGACACATCCTTGTACACAAAGAAGAATCAACTGAGAACGACTCGAAAATTGCTCCCAAATGCTATTCCGACTCTATTCGTTCACATGCCGCCTCAGGTGAGTCACGGTTCCAGATTTAGCTGTAGGTCTTGGGGTAGTTAGCAGGTAACTAAATGGATTGATTGGTATTTTAGGTGTAAATATCACTTATAATACTTTCCATATTTATATGATTGTATAGCTTTTTAAATAATGACTATTTTGCTAAACATCAGTCCATGGTTTTAGAACCCTCATAGAAAATTGATTTATGGGCACAGATAACTATGCTATATTATGCATTGAAATAAGCATAATGTTCTCGTATTCAGTCTACTTACATGTCAATTTTTAATATTAGCATTTCTAAATCAAATAATACTTTCCCTTTACAACTCCATGACTATGCACTGAATATGAAGGAACAGGATTCAGCCTTCATGTCTTGCCTGGAGTCATCAACCACTTCGAGCGCGTATCAGGTAGTCTTACTTAGCTATTCTGTTTATGCATGGAATTTGAGATAATCTGATCATATTTACATATCGTGTCATTCTTTTACACAATGTTTCATTCGTGGTTTGCTATTGATATGTACCTTTGTCCACGTCCCAATGTGTGTGTTCAATTTCCAATATTTTCATCCTTACTAATGCAAGTACTGTGTTTCAGGGAGATGCTGGAGTTTCCTCTACAATTACAACATCCCTTGTAGTTGATCCAGATGTATGGGTAATGACAGTTCCATCGAATGAGATAATCTGATCATATTTATGTATCGTGTCATTCGTTTACACAATGTTTCAATCGTGGTTTGCTATTGATATGTACCTTTGTCCGCATCCCAATGTGTGTGTTCAATTTCCAATATTTTCATCCATACTAATGCAAGTACTGTGTTTCAGGGAGTTGCTGGAGTGTCCTCTACAATTATATCATCCCTTGTAGTTGATCCAGGGCCAGAGGTATGCGTACTGACAGTTCCATCGAATGAGATAATCTGATCATATTTACATATCATGTCATTCGTTTACACAATGTTTAATTCGTGGTTTGCTATTGATATGTACCTTTGTCGTCGTCCCAAAGTGTGTGTTCAATTTCCAATATTTTCATCCATACTAATGCAAGTACTGTGTTTCAGGGAGTTGCTGGAGCGTCCTCTACAATTACATCATCCCTTGTAGTCGATCCGGAGCCAAAGGTATGCCTACTGACAGCACCCTCTAATGAAAGAAAGTCGGTCTAATTTGATTTGTAATAGAAATGACTTATTTTAAATGGATACTCTTTTCTACGGATGTATACAAGATCCGTATATAGAACAGGAGGCACGTGGATCCGAGTCGGTGCACTAGCTTGCTGTTGGTGTTGTTAGAGTAAAGAAGGTTTCAACGAAAAGAAAAAAAGATAAGGTAATTTATTAACAGTTTCTATTTTTAGCAAATGGTTTGTGCTGAGGCCTTCATAATATGCTTCTTTTTAATATAAATTGTCCGATAATGTATGTTGGATTGACATTAACATCCTTTTTCCAATCTGTCCTCTAGTTGCCCGATGGTGTACGGACTATGCAGACACAGACATCGACAAAAATGAGAAATGATGCTTGCCAAACTGTTTTCACCATGGAGGAACTATTAATTCAGGTGCGGCGTATTCAGACTCGAGATGCCTTTGCCCAATGGCCAGAAAATGAATTTAATGTGATCGGTGAATCCAGCAAAGTGTTTTTGGACCATTGCTAGAATGCGACTGCTCCACCAGATGAAGATGAAACTGAATGCAGTGAAGATACTTTTGAATTAGTCGCAGACCACTTGACACAATCGACACCTGCCAAAAAAGTGCCACCCAAAAAGCAGTCGACATTGATGTTTTCTCCTATTCACGGTTAAGTAACAGATGTTGAAATGACAGAGACTGAAGCATCAACACAATTGACCGATGAACTAGACAAAGATAAGAACTATAGTATGTCCAGTTTGGTTGATATGCCCACAACAGTTCAGTCCGAAACAACATTAATGCAGGATGACAGTCTAATAAAGGAGGCCAAATACGTAGTATTTGACAGCAGCTTGATGGAGATTATAAAGATGCTGAAATGTGTGCATTCAGTTAGAGGGGAACTATCTGGGAAGCCATTGGTGAATGTGACTCGTCTAACATAAGGCATTAACATCAAAATACATGCCACCTGTGAAATGTTGCATAAAAAAATGGCATGGTCCGCTCAACCGATGTTGGGGAAACTGCCAGCTGGCAATCTACTGTGTGCAGCAGCTTTACTTTTCAGTGGCTCTATTTTCCGGAAGTTGTCCAGTTTCTGTCAATGTGTGGCACTCCATTTCATTTCTAAAACGCAGTACTACAAATATCAACGTGATTATCTATTCCCTGCCATTAGTGAAGCTTGGAAAATTGAACAATTGTCTATTCAAAGTACATCCTCCGACAAACGGTTCAGGCTAGCCAGCGATGGACAGTGTGGCAGCCCCGGATTTTCTGCTAAGTACTGCACATACCACTTTCAGGACATGGAAAGTAAAAAAATTGTGAGTTTGGTGGTCGTGCAGGTGTCCGAATTTAAATCCTCAGTGGTCATGGAGAAACTTGGTTTTATAAAATCACTGGAAGATCTACAATCGAGGGGAATGCAAATCGCCCTCATTGCCACGGACGGACACATTTCAATAGCCAAGACAATGAGAGAGCAGCTTCTAAATATTAAACATCAATTTGATGTATGGCATGTTGCCAAATCAATCAATAAATAAATCTCAGCTGCAGGGGGAAAAAATAGGTTCTGAAAGTATTTCACAGTGGTCCCAGTCTTTCAGCAACCATCTATGGTGGAGCTCCAAAACATGTGATGGGTCTGTGGAAATTCTACTGGAAAAATGGCGGTCACTAATGCATCACTGTTCCAACGTAAACAGAAAACCAACATTTCCACCAATGTGAACATGGCCCTTTGTCCCATGAGCAGGCATGGAAGAAGCCCTTGAGAAGATTGTGTTTGATAAAACTCTATCAAGAGATCTGAAGGGACTCGCAGAATTCTGTCACACAGGAGATTTGGAGGTGTTCCACAATATGTGCCTAAAGTACAGGCCAAAGAGATTGCATTTCGGCATCGGGGGGATGAAATATAGGACATTACTAGCGGTATTAGCGCATAACGAGAATGTAGGCCGTGAGCAATCTAGGACTGCAGGAAACTTCGCTACACTATGGCCTTTACGAAAAGAAGCAAAAAATGGGTGGTCAAGCCAGTATATGAGGAAATGGAATTCGATTTTGTGAAATATCTTATTATTAATGTCTTGGGGATGCATTCTCATGGAATTGTGCGCAATTGTGTTCAGAGCACACATACATTGCCACAAAACATTGCCAACATGCCCTGTCCACCCAAAGCAGAGCTTGTTGAACAGTTCAAATCCCAGTACAAATGATTACCATCTGTTTTTATTTTTACCAACAATGTTTTTATGAAGTGTTCAAATAAAGTATGCAATTTCTCTTTTGAAATTCATCCTCTTTGTCCTTTTTTTTTCAAATAGTACAATTTTTACGATTGCCATACAATGTAATGCTGTGCTTTCACATTTCACAGTTTCGTCGAGCTACTGTGGGACCTTCATTGATCGTGGTAGGGCCAGATGTATAACAGTGTGTAAGAATCTTTGGGTTTCAGCAGTTGCCTTACCATACAGTTAACCAAGCCGCTGAATAACTGCTTGTCAAACAAAAGGGATGAGACCTAGGCTACATAAGATACTAGGCACGCAAGAAGTACTGACTGTGAACAAAACATGCCATGGGGTAGGAGGTGGGGCTATTGCTAGACACACTTTAACTCCATTTTTGTGTTTCCTCGACTACAATTTTGGAGTATGGCGCATTCTGTCATTGCCAAGTTTCCCCTACCCCTCAGCAGCGCCATGAACAGCGAGCAGTGACAGCCCCAAATTCTTCCTCCTGTGCCCGTGCTTCACAATTCCAGTTCTCATGGATGCATTGACACGAGATGTTGCAAACTAAGAATGTATGTTCATTCTGAGTGAAGGTCACCAGCTTTGAATTTTTGCTTGCGAGCTGAGGAAGCCCACGCGTCACACACACAGTATAAGGTTCTATTGTTTTTTGACCTTGAGAGACAGGGACCATTCCGAAAGGGATTGAATTGAAGGAGGGGTGTAATAACATAAGATATGAGAAGGTTGTCCATTCCAAAACTGGACTTAGGTACATGTAAGTTCAGTTTATGAAAAATTGTTGACACTAACGGAGTCTACGTTAGGGTCTGCATTACGCCAAGAGAATGGAAATGCCGAATATAATGTAAGTTTCACTTTAGACGATTTTATACCAGAACTAGTTCAAATATCATTAGCTGACCGTTATTGCTGGGTTACATTGTTCTCGCTCGTTCTGTGTGGCATATTGCATGAAATGCAAGTACAACCTTTGTGTGCTGGTCTTGCTACCGGGCACAAGGGCAGTCCAGCATCAACACGCATGTAGACCACCACCCGGTTCCCCCTGGTTCATTGCTAATAAATCATTAAATTGTGCACCTCAAATTGTTGCCTCAGCTTCCGCATCACGTTTACAGCTGAACATACTCCATTGCACTATCCTTGGAAGCAAATAGTGGAGTACTTTCCACGTTGTGTTCACATTGTTTCACGTATGTGCTAATCGTTAGTTGTAACTCGATGCCGAATTAATAAGTAAAATGATTAATTGTAACAAAGATCGGCTACTGAGACACATTTCTATTTTTATGTTTTGCAAACAGGTACATCCTGCCATTCTGCGATTGTCATCGATTCCAGAACCCAACCGATGGTTTCTTCAACCGCCAGCTGCAGCTACATGTCAATCACTGGATTTATTTGACTCTTTTTTGGGATGATTTCTAAGGGCCGATATGCCTTTACGCTGTACCAGCGATTAGGAGCAACATAACAACCTGTAACGCTCACCTGGTTCCCTCGGAGGCGCGGGTCTTGGCTGGGCGGTGAAACCGTCTTCAAAGTTAGGCGTAGGGTCCGTCTGGCTCCCTGGTTTGGTCCCCTTCTCACCGAAAGCTTGACTTGGAGGGTGAGATGTCTACAAGTGGAAAAGATCAGGGGGTATTAGTAGCTGGAAGGTTAGATGAAGTCTCTACCCCCACACTCTCTCCTCCCGTGGTACTCGGTTGCTAACTGTGCTCACCTTAAATAGGTGAATGCCGGGCTCTCCATCCTGCGTCTTGTGCAGGGGCTCTGGGTCCAGTTACTTCACTGGTTTTGGGATCAGCCTCTTGATTGCAGAGGGTAAGTAGAGAGCGATGCCGCCGTTAATTGCACGAGCGGATTTTGCATATATCAAGTCCTTAATGTCCTCTTTTAACGTCCCTTTCTTGCAGGGTTGGCGGAGAAGAAATGATCGCGAAAGAATGCCAAAGTTCGTGGAGGCACGTAAGTAGAAAGTCTGTGCAGGGCCGTTCAACGCACCTTAATGTCTCTCTCTTGCTTTCAGATGGAGAATGATGAAGGCGCCGGTGATGATGCCCAGGTTCGTACCGAGGCGCGAACAAGATGATGGAGAATAGGAAGGCACGTAAGTAGAAAGTCTGTTCAAGGCCTTTAAACGCACCTTAATGTCTCTCTTTGCCTTGCAGGTAGCGGAGTGCGGTGCGAGCTGACTTTGGAGCGTACGTCGCAAAGGTAAGCCGTTCAGAAACAAAACGTTACTAACCAATGTTCTTTTGTCTTTGCAGGGCTCGATGGCGGAGAAAGGGTGCGGCGAATACCTTAAACGCTCCGGTGGATCGGGTAAGTTGAAGCGCTGACCTTGACTCTTCTAATCTGGGTTTTTTGTTGTTGTGCAGATGCTGCTGAAGACTGAAGAATGGATCCTCATCAGGTAAATCCGGAGATTTCGCGTTCACAGGAGCTGGAATGGAAGATTCCCTGGAGCTGACACGGTGAGCGTCCTGCTGCTGATGCAGAATAACGCGAAGCACGTGGCACCAATCGGGTGTGGTTTAAATAGTGCACAGGAGTGCTTAGGCGTCTTCTTCCACAGCCTCGCCCAGGTAAGAAAAAGAGTTCCAGTTTTCAGAAGAGTTCCAGTCCTAGGGAGTGGTTCCAGCCCCACCCAGAAGAAAAGTAGTTCCTGCCAGAGGAGGATGAAGACTTCATCCTGTTGGTAAGGAAGCAGCATGGTCTGCTGCAGGTAGGTCCACCCAAGCACTTCTGAATTTGCTATGAGCCCGGCGCTTCTTGTGGCGGGACCAGTCTCCACAATGAGCCTGGCACCACCGGTGCCAGGACAAGGCCCAAAAGGTCCCTAAAGGGACTTGCTGGCGTCTGCAATGAATGTTATGAGCCTGCTTCCAAGGGCGTTGGGCTTCTCCTGACTCCTTGGAAGCAGTGGTCATGACACAACCTTTACGGTGGTCAAGTGCCAAGTTGATGCACAAGCCTTGCAACTCATTGTGTGACCAAAGTGCTTCTTTTACCCAAAACGAACACCCTGTGTACCCAAAAGAAACAGTGCGTGACTCACGATAAACATTTGCGGATCGAGGGCAAAGAAAAAAAGTTCCATTTTGATTGAATATGTCAATCGCCGAATGTTCTCAAAGCATTTTCTGTGAAATATGTGCACTTTACCAATTGTACAGTCTTGCTGTTTCCTTTTAAAGTACAGTTTCATATTCCAAATTGTGACGAGCTGTGCTGTGGATGATGTGTGTTGTTTTCCGGGTTCTGAGTCAAGTCGCATAGGTGATGACTGGGTGCGTTTGGCTACACTGCCCAGTAACGTCAGGGAGAAAGGCAGAGAATATCAATGATTTGGTGATGTCAAGCTCAGGGGTGGGTGATATGATTTTGTGCCGCAAGGGCAGTCCACCCTGGGCGATGCGGCAAGATTATCACAAGATGGCCGCTCCCTGCTGCCTGATTTTGCTTGTGTACAAAAGACGAAAACCAGGGTAAGAGTGCATAGGAAATGTTTGTACGATTGATCAACGTATGGTTAAAAACACATGCCCGAACCATAGGGACAATAATATTTCTGACCGCACCATTCCTTTAATTTTTTGCCCTGGTTTCAAATAAGTTTCAGGAAGCATATGGGTTGTCCTTTAAATGCAGCCATTATGGCTCATTTATATGAAATCACCAAACATTCTAGAACCGGCCCAGTTTACATGGCAGCCCTTGACCTTAAGGCGGCCTTTGACACAGTGATAAGAGAGGTGATATGGGAAAAAATGATCCTTTTAGGCTTTCCGATTGATTTGGTTGCTATTATTGCACTTCTACACCGCAATACCACCTATCGAATTAGGTTAATTAAACACAGGGCAGTTACAGACCCTATTACAATGGAAATTGGCCTTAAACAGGGCTCCAATTTAGCTGCAGTCCTGTTCAATCTGTACTTGGTCAATTTTGATGCAACATGGAGCAAAAATGTCATATTTCCTGTCAAATTGGGTCAGCTGGCTTTAAATTGGATAGGCTTTGCCGACGATTTGTTGTTTATGGACCGCACACCTTTTGGGTTTCAAACCAAACTAAACTTGTTTTTTTAGTTTTGCTTTAAAACATAATCTGCAAATCAATCCAACCAAATTGTTTATCATTTCGTTTGCTGATGGCAAGAGGAAAGTTGCAAGTTTAAATTGGCATTTGAATCACGTACCTATTCCGCAGGTGCCTTCGATTCGATACTTGGGCTATTGCCTTTCGAGCAGGTACTCTGTTTGTATGTGGAAGGAGGTCCTTAATAATAAAGTGAAGGTTCTTGCCTCCCAGATGAAGATTATTTTAAACAAATACTGCCAATTTTCACTTTTGCCCTGTGTACAATTTGACCTTTTAAAAGTGGAACCCATTTTTCTCTATGCATTGGAAATTTGTACATTTGAGATTGAGGCATATCTTGATATGGTACAGGGTAGAATGTGGAAGAAGGTATTGGGCATAGCGCTTTCGTTGCCAAACATGATTCTATGCCATGAACTAGGGCTATTGCCCTTGTCAGTAAAATGGGATTGGTGCATGCTTGGCAACTATGCAAAAATGCTTGCTCCTCCAAAACAATATTTGTATGAAGACTTTGCCACAATGTTAAGGGATGGTGGTGTTCCGTCAATCATGAAATAAAAAATAAAAAAATGGAAGTCATTTTGGAGGAGCCAATGATAGCTAAGGAAGATCTTATTATGGGACTTCCTCCTCCAAAAGAAAGTATCAGCTTTATTATTGGTGTCTTTTGTCAGACCAAATTGGCATAAGTCATTCTACGAATATGCCAATTTTCGTAGAAATTGGGGTGACAGGGCCAAGTACTTGAATATATTTCCTTGTAAGCAGAGACGTAAAATGTATGTACGGTATGAGTTGAATCAATTGCCGACCAATGAAAGGTTGCAACATCGGAAGTCGCGAGTGGTAAACACTAATCCTGGTAGATGTCGCTTTTGCCCTCAAACTACTGTAGTAGAATCGCTAAAGCATCTGAATGAATCGGTTTGCTATATAAATTTTGGAACTTACTTATCCCTTCATCATGGTTGAGTAGAGAAAGCCTGTGGGAAACCTGTATGTGGGGTAACAACCCAAAGGTTGTTATCCGGCTAATTAAACTTCTTGAGGTTATTGAAGAGGCCCTCTCACTTAAGAACAACATGTAATGTGAGGGGACTCTGTAGATAACTTCTGAAAATACAACTGGCAAGAATTAATTGTATTAATCTCGAGTCAATCGACCGAATGGATTACGTTGTAAAGAAAATTTAAAAAAGGTTTAATTTACATGATGATAAATCTGTTTATATATTATAGATGCTTGTGTTACTATCTATTCGACTTATCATCTTACGAAAGTGTTTAACTTACATCTTTTATGTACTGTTATAATGTGTAAGGGACGATTGTTCCTTTTTTTAAAAAAGTATTATGTGGATGAAAGATTTGGATTTTAAATTTTAGGTCTGTTCATGAGTAGTGATTCTATTCTTTTTATATATAGTAAGGAAGCAAAAAGATGAATGGTTTGTAATGAAAACTGTAGTTTGTCATAGTATTATTGTTTTTTGTGAAGGTTTGATAACCAAATACAAATAAAAAAATTAAAAAAAAAAGACTAAAATACACGTCTTTCTCACTGTTTCATTAGACATACAGATATTGAGGTAATATGGTAGGGCTTCCAATATGAACCAACCAAAAGCATTGCAGTTAGTTACAATTGCATTATAATCTCTTTAACTCCGCTGGGAATTGAATCTAAGAATTGTGGAAAAACTCCCAAAAGACATTGGCCCTCATTACGACCCTGGCGGAAAGCAAAAAACGATGGCGGAAATGCAATACCGCCATCGAATAGCGCTCGGTGCGACTATGACCCGTCACCGTAAAGTACGATGCCATTAGCGACACCGTAGTGAACGCCAATGCTAACTGCACCAAGTACGCGCGCGCGCGCCATGCCAAACCGTAATTAGCACCATGGCGCAAGGGTACGCGAATTCCGACCCTAGCGGACATGTACCTAACGCCATCAAGCACGGCGGAAAGTACCATTCCGCCATGGTGAGAAGTACGGCATCGCGAATCAACCGTAAACGGCCCCACTGAGTGCCTGTACACCGCTCCCTGGCCACATAGTACAACTCCCCGTAGGTGCAACGAAGTCACAATGCAACCAGTGAAATGTACAAGTCACCCATGCATGCCAACGAACAAAAGAATCACAAGAGGGGCCAATGGGAGCTGCAGGGCACAGATGGCACGAATACAGAAGCTATCCCAATGGACATGACCTCAGTCTCCCACCAAGAAACGCACGCAAACACAGGCAGCATAATTCCGATAATCACATCATTCCACCAATCCACCTGGCTGACCGGCATCTGTTACACAAAACCTACCCCCCGCCCCTGAGCATGACATCATCCAAACAGTCATATTGGCAGCCCTCACCCCTGACTTCACTGGGCTTCGTAGGCAAACGCGCCCAGCACAGTACCACGCAACTATACTCCGAAGCTGGAACCCAATGCAGATCTCCTCACAATACATCGCTCCCCAAATAGGAATATGCCACATCACTTGCAAAGAAGAACGCTACACGGCCCATATCAGAATAGAAATTTAATGCACAACAGATTCACCAAGCCCATACAGCCATTAGGCCATGAACTCCAAAACACATTTCACCATTGTGGGCTGCATCCGCAAGAAATTACCAGCTACTTCCTGTGTGACGCCCTGTTCCCTCATGGTACACAGGGGCTACATTCCGTACGAAAAGGCAACATGGAAGCGCCTAGAACCGCAGGGCCGTCCCAATAGGGAGGCACTAGTCCAGCTGAAAGGCCGAAATGTTGCTCCGAGCCACTAGTACTGCGTAAGGGCATGTGGCCCATTGGCGATCGTCCCATAAGATCGTAATGCTGCTCCACTGATTAACACGAAGCAGCAGGTGTCGGGAGTAAAACCCATCTGCAGGAGTGGCATACAGATGGCAGTGGCAAAAGGGGAGGGGATACCTGTCAACCAAAAGAAAAGAAAAAGAAAAGAATGGCCATCAGAACTACATTCGAACAACTCACTTCAATGATCACACTAGATCCACAGCCATATGCATGCTAGCCCACTCCAAAGGATCATCACCACCCCAAAACCACTTGCGACTCATAACTATCCATATCGAGGTGAAAACACCATCACAAACGAGTGTACCTGTGCATGCGTCTGTGAAAACAGAATCCATCAGATGGGATTGGTAACGTGCATGGACACAAGTGTCTGAAGGCGCGTCGAGACAGGGAGGGCTCAACAAGGCCAGATAGACGATGGTCCCACTATGGCAGCCCTGCATCACATAGCGCAGGGGAGGCGGACAGATTCCAAGAAGCCCTGTACATGGCAAACACCGTATCAAATCATCTGCCCATGCATCCATTCATCATTCCCTCATCCCGTAATGATAACGCCTGTTTCCATACTCACATAACATGTGAGAATTCCATTGAGTCTGTGCGTTATGCAGCCTGCAAAATCCACTGTGCCCCAGCCCGTAATTCCAGTGTTGTGAAGTAACATGTATTTGGGAACGTCCGGCCTCATCATCCACTTCGCTATTGCGCATCCCAAACTATTCATATCAATCATTGCATCCTCGCCATGGCCCCTGTCCCAAGGACACTGAACAATAGAACGTTATATTTGCAGTCAGACCTGTGGGCATCTCCTCGCCGCTAGCTGAAAACCGAAAGCGCCGCCCTTCGAATTCCTCATTTGCAACATCACGTCGAAAAGGCATCTGTGGCCGCTTGAAATCACAAATTAATCCATCTAGTGCGGCTGTGTGTGAAAATGGCAACTGCCTTCACCCACAAATGGGACGCCCCGCCCGTCGGTGCAACTCGGTACAGTGATGCATGAGGGCCCACCGTTACTCGAGTACTACGTTCCACTGACCCTTCACAAGTCTGTTCGCGACTGCAAAGAATGCATGTGAAACAATGGGACCATAGCCGAATGAACATATCAACCAATGTTACACGGCCATCGGGTACTAATACATGATTGTAATAGCAAGATGCCATTCCTCGAATTGCAGCGTTGTGTGCGGGACGTGCTCGCCCAAAGGGGAGAGCAGCTTGCACAGGTGGAATGAATCACCACAGGTGGAGGCCATACAGCCTGAAAACACATAAATTGCAAGCCCAGTCTCCTCCCACAACCACTCCGAAATGCTACCGGCCGGACTCGCGATGTTGGCCCTGGGGGACCTGATAGCACTGCAAGTACTCCAACTCCAAGAAGAAGACGAACACCAACTACAACCGGCCGCACGGAGGAGACGCAGGAGGAGGAGGAGGGCAAGGCAGGGCCAGCAAGGGCCGCCAGCACAGCCACTACCACCACGCAGGCAGCCCGCAATCCCACGCCTCCGAGCACATCCGTTCAACCTCACTGATGAGCAGATCCACACCCTCTACCGTTTGGACCGGGACACCATAGCCGCCATTGTGGACATGACACAGGCTGACCTTGTCAGCATGATAGATAGCCCAACCGCCATCCCACCCCTACTGAAGGTGGTGTCTGTACTCCACTTCCTGGCCACAGGCACCTACCAGCACACAGTCGGACAGTTGCATGGCATTTCTCAGCCACTGTTCTCACGGACACTATTGCAAGTGCTCGATGCCCTCCTGCAGCACGCAGACGACTACATCTCTCTACCACGCTCGGAGCAGGAAATTACCAACACAAAAGTGGGATTCCATGCACTTGGCGGCATACCGGGTTGCATTGGTGCCATCGACTGCACCCATGTGGAATTGGTCGTCCCACATGCCATGGAGGGCCAGTACCGCAACCGAAAACAATTTCATTCACTGAATGTACAAATGGTGTGTGACTCCAACAGGATCATTACACATTGTTGTGCCCGATTCCCTGGATCAACCCATGATTCTATGGTCTTGAGGAACTCTACAATACCACGCTACATGGAGCGACACGCAGGGAACAGATCCTGGCTACTCGGTGAGTCTCATTTCATGCATGATGATGTGGGGTATGTGATGGGGCAATGACCTGGCAGGAAGGGGGGGGGGGGTGCGTACGTAGCAATGGCATTCCACATAATTCGTTTATCGTCCACATACAGGTGATGCCGGATATCCACTGAAGAGATGGCTCCTCACACCAGTCCGGAACCCACGGGACCAGCATGAGGAGGACTACAACCATGCCCACTCACGTACCCGTGTAGTCATTGAACAGGCATTCGGCCTACTGAAGACCCGTTTCCGGTGCCTCAGCAGGTCTGGCGGGGCACTCCTGTACCGCCATGAGAAGGTTGCAAAGATGGTGATGGCATGTGTCATGCTCCACAACATGTGCGTACGTAGAAATGTGCCCATGCCCCCTGACGCAGAACTGCAAGCACCTGAAGATGGTCATGATGAGGGTGGGGATGTGGCAGCACCTCAAGGAGTCTGCGAGGCACAGGAGGGCCGTGAAATTCGTCAGCATCTCATAGATGCATGCTTCTAGCACTCACGCCTGGTGGCTGATACATGGACACGGGACTCGTGGCACTGTGTGTGTCTGGTACATGCACAATATGGACTGTACGCCTATGATGGCCTAGTACACAAAGATCATTGTCCACACATCTCATTGTTTGATCGTGCATTGTTTATGGCAGATGTGATATCATGTGGAACACCCTATCGACCCGCCACCCAAGTGAGCCCAACACACCCCCTCCACCCTCCTACCTCCCCCCCGAACACCAGTGTCCAAAGATATTCATTGTCAGTGGGCAGTCGCTATTGCAAGCCCCCTCTGCGGGTATCAGGGGCACCCCTGCCTGTGGAGCGCAGGTTCCTCCCAGATCTACGTTGGGGGCTGCCCTGGACGGAACTTGCAACGGATGATGTCTCTGCCTGCTCACGTCCATGCATGTCCCTAAGGGTTTGTGAGAGCTCAGTGAGCACACGGCGCACTGCGGCAAGTTCGGCACATACGTCTTTGGACGTCGCATGCAGTTCCCCCCTCAGGCTCTCGGTGCTTCTCTCCATTTGGACTCTCAGGCTCTCGGTGCTACTCTCGATTTGTGCCCTAAGTGTCTCAGTTGATGTTTCTATGTCTGCCTTAGTGCCCCCACATCCATCGGCATGGTCCTTGAGGAGCGTGGCCAGTTGCTGCTGTTGCACGATTAACTGGTCGAGGGACTGTTGCCTCTGCTGGGCCATGGCCATTTGCGGTGGTGTCACAGAGGGGCTGTTCGCCTCATGTTGCCCTGCCACAGGGCTTGTGGGGGATGGCCAGTCGTCGTCTTGTGGGTGCCCCTGCGTGGTATCCTCATGGTGTACGGGATGGAACAGACAGGGGGATTGGGACAGGTCATGGATGGATCTGACTTCGACATCCCCGTCTTCTGTGTCGGAGCATGCTGCCATTAATGGGGTGTCACCTATGGTGCTGCTGCCACCAGAGGCAGTACCTTCTGTGGCATCCATTGGGGGGACCTGTGGTGGTGCTGTTGTGGGCATGCTGGCTGCTGGGGTGCCTGTTGATGTTCCCTCCTGTGTGCTGCCACTTGATATGTGCTGCTGCCGTGTCTTGATGCGTGCAGCTGAGGTGGAGGGTCTTTGGCCGTCGGTCTTGGCCCTCTTTGCAGGTGTGCTGGTAGGGGTGTCCTGGAGCTCGTCGTTTGGATCGGACCCTGTGGTGGAGTAAAGGAGGGCGAGCGTTATTAATGGGTCTGTGGGAATTGGAATGGCAATGTATCACATGCATTGGGGTGGTACCTGAGGGTGATTTGGGTCGGGGCCTTGGAGGTGCTTTCATTTGTGTGTGGAGTGAGGGTGCAGTTGTTTGGCAGCCTGCAGTTAGGGTGTGCCTGCTGCACGTGTAGTGGGTGTTATTGGGGTTTTTAATTATTTATGTATTTATTGTGGTTTTAAAGTGCGCTATCAGGCCAATGTGTGTGGACGTTCTCCTGGCCATGTGTTTCTGTTGCACTATGTGGGCACGTGGTACTTCACATGATTGTACATTGTGGTTTTGGCATTGTTTTATTTGGGCCACCTACCTGATTCTCCGGATGTCTGCACTCCTTTCTCCATCCCTCCGACTCCCTCTATGCTCTCCATTCCAATGGTGGAGGCACAGATTTCTTCCCAGGGGGTCAGCTTGATGGGTGATTCCGACCCTCCCCCGGTGGCTGTGGCAATGTTGCGGTTGGCAGAAAGTATGCTACGGACGCGTATCCGCAGGTCGTCCCACCGCTTCCTGCATTGCTGTGGGTTGCGGGGTGCGGTCCCCACCGCACTTACCCGCTGTGCCACCAGGGCCCATATGGCCTTCTTGTTCGCAAGTGCCGTCCTGGTCATTTGCGTGGAGAAGACGGCGGCGGCATTCTCCTGGAGGGTCTCTGTTAGCACGGTGAGTTCCTCACGGGAGAAGTGGACCTGCCGCTTGCGGTCGCACGCTTTCTTCGCTACTTTTCCCATTTTTCTTGGTTTCACTAGGGTGGATGACGGGTTGGGATGTGTCTCAGGGTGGTGTTTTTAGTGGTTGTGTGTATTTTGTGGTTTTATAGGTGTACGGGGTGTTGTTTCCCGTTCCGGGCCCATGTTTTTACTTCCGTTTCCGTATATTTACGGTCGCCGTACTTTACGGTTGGCGCTCACTGCGGTGTCCGCTATGATGGGTGGCGGTATTGCACCTAGGGCGCCGTACGGCGGCGGTGTGGGCCGTTTTGGGGTCATTTCCGCCATCGCGGACTTTGCACTTCCGCCATGGCGTGGTGCTCGTGCCCGATGGGTCGGAATGGGCCGCACTTTGCTCCATCGTGCAATGGCGGAAACGCTATTCACGCTGTGGCGGTCCGGTCAGTCACTTTCCGCCAGGGTCGTAATGAGAGCCATTGTGTAAAGGAGTGTGCTAGGTATAGTCCCATAATAGCTTTCCATTCTGCTGAAATACCTTTCCATTATTTCGTCAGTTTGGGGCAGGACTCCTGGATGTGTAGATAACTGCCTGCAGCCCCCACAGTCCTGCCAGCAAAGGCCAGTCTTGGCTGTAGAGTATTTGGTGCAGTCTGGAGCTATGTATCACCTAGTTAAGATTGTATAAGATTGTTATGTGCGCTTGGCACTAATGAAGAAAGTGCGGCCGAATTCCAAATCTGTTCCCACTCCTTATCATCAAGCCCTCAGTGAAGATCAGCATGCCATCTATCAGTATATGTAGGGGTACAAGTACCCTTTTGTGCGAGCAGGATTTTACATATTTTTGAGATTATGCCTTCTGATGAAGAACATGCAAAAACTAAATGTTTGAATCTGGTGAATTGCCGTGTGGGCGTCCTCTCATTTGTTCCCCAGTACCGAAGGGTGTATCTGATAGAACTGAAACCTATTCTCCTCATTAAACCCCAAGTACAGTTTACACCCCACAAATGATTAAACTGTGCCCTCTCTAAACCTACGTGCTATACATTCACACTCGCCCTTTCTAACTAGAGGTGTTATATGCAGGGAAAAATCAGGATTCTATGTTAAGACCGAAGCACGCATTATGCTTTATGCTTTAACGTATGTAATGCCATGTAATGCCACTCACCAGCAGTCTTTTAAATCTTAAAACTTCATATACAAAACCTTTTTTTTCACACTGCAAAAAATCAAGTTGGAAAACTGTCCAAGGAAGATAATTTCATTTCCCAGGGGTCCCTTCCTGTACCAGTAGTTTTTCCGTCTGAATATCTACCAATCAGGACGCCTCCCCTCCTACATGTCATGCCCTGACTAAGTCCTTTCCTCTTCTTTTTGCTGCTCCCAAGCAGATAAGTACCATGACTATCTATAAGCTGTGTGAGGCGAGCGTTTTGTTAAACAAGAGTTGTTATATGCATGTGTGAAATCAGGATTATCATGTATGGTTGTAGTAGGACATAGAAATGAAGTTAACCCTAGCTTGACTGACACATTATTCCCGAGTTGTGTAACAACTTGAATAGGAGGTAGCTCATACATCATTAACAGACTCTTAGGTTTCGAGAGCTTTATGGTGAATGCCAATGGACGTTCCCATCACCTTGTCTTCAACTAATTTCTATGCTTACAACGAGTGATGATTTACCCAGTCATTTAGTGTACAAAAGTATGTTGTCTGGTAGATTTGTTCATGTGTGGACAAGTCAGCACTCCACGAACCCTAGATCAAAAGAAAATCTTACTTGCGACTCTATGTACAGATCCTTTCCATCTAACGTCATCATTTCTCTCTATAGTTGTTTGAGAGGATGGGGAAGAACTTCAACAGGCAATGTCAGAAAAAAGTAGAGCAGTTTGGCACCACTGACATTACATCAATCTTCTCCAGCCATGATATGCATTGGCTATGCCAATTTCAGAGATCATTTCTGATTGTTGTGACATAAAGCAGGGTAATTGGCTTGAGAAAGCTATTGGTTCTTCTTGGTTTGCTTCATACCCAAATACCTGTTTGCGGAGTCTGCCCATTTAAGTGAGACCTCAGCGTGTAGCCAAGAGGCTTCCCCCTGCAGAAGGCTCACCTTTAATATCCCACTGTTGTCAGGATTGACCTTGAATCCCAATATCCTTCAGTATTTCATAAATATATTGAGTAGTGCCTGGACAGAAAAGCAGAGTTGCTTTAGAGTGAACAAAACATCATTTGCAAAGAGAGTGAGGCTGTGTGTGTGTGTCTCTGCCGTATTCTATGCCTTGGATTCCTTCAGACTTTATAAACCTTGATGCTAATGGCTGATTGCCAATGCAAGGAGCAGATGCGACAGGGAGCAACCCTGCCCAGTGCTTTGAGTGGATGGGAAACAATTCAAGAGATAACCGTCTACAGAGACACTAGCTGTTAGAGAGGCGCAAAGACTCTACAGATGCATTTGTATCCTAATCCAACCTCCGTCATAAACACACTCAGGTAAGGCGACTTGTTGCGATAAAAACACTTTTCTGTATCAATGGCTACTAGGGCTTCAAGATGTGCCTTATGAATGGTATCAAGATCAACGACTCTTCTGGCATTACCTGTGGCCTGACGCCCCATAACAAACACTGACTGGTCAGTGATAATAATCTTTGGGAGTATTAAATCGAAATTATGTTCTAAAACCTTTGCATACAACTTGACATCTGTTTTTTCAGAGGGCTATGGGATGGTAGGAAGAGCAGAGTTCAGGGGCCCTGCCAGGTTTGTGCAACACAGACATTTTTGCTTCACACATCATTTGAAACGAAGCCCAATTTTCCCCCCAAAAATGTTAAACAGCATGTGTATAAAAGACAACGAATTCCTGGGGAAGGTCTTAAAAAAGAGTGACGGAAACCCATCAGGTGCTAGAGCTTTGTTGCTTTTTTGAGGGAATGCAATGCTCAAATCATTTCCCACTTTGAAAGAGGGCTCCTTAAAGTGCGCCTATTTGCGAGATTTTAGGGGGGAGGAAATCTTGAATAAGTTCACCTAGTTTCTGCGTTACCACCTCTTCTGAAGAGTGTAGGTGCGCTTTTTAAATTCAGAGTGTCTATCTCTGTCTTTAAGCCATAGAACCATCCACTTTTCTAATTACTGTAATTTGGTTTGCATTGGGCTTAGTTTTCAATTTCTAGTCTCTTGCCTTGCTGACGTTGTTAGTGTACTCATAGTATCTTTGTTTTGTCCTTAACAGAGTGAGCTAAAATGTGTTAATGTAAATAATGTAAATAATCTTCAACTGTGCCCCAACCGACTGGAGGTTCCCCACGGTTTTGCTAGAAGATGTTTCCTGATATCTGACTCAAGTATGCCCAATTCTTGTTATGGCTTCTCTACTTTCCCCACTATATGTTTCTGCAGCCTGTTTGCCTCCCTGTCAGAATGCCTCCAATTGTGAATCAAAATGCACCCATTGCATTGTTAACTTTCCTTCCTCGCCTGTGTTTTCTGTAAAGAAGTGTGAAATGCAAGTTTCAACCTCTTTCCTTATCACAAGGTCACCCAAAATCGAGGCATTCAACTTCCAGGACATGACCCCTTTTTCAGAGGCCACCAAGCCCACTAGGCAGGAGACAGTAGCAGGATCCGAACATGGTCTCGTGCCGATCTTTACTTTGTGTGATATGGGCACTGCGTAAGAGTCTATAAAGATATGGTCAATCCTAGGATATAACCTATGTGCATATAAAAAGAAGGTATGATCTTTAACATTAGGGTGAAGATGGAACCATATGTCAAGAAGGTCAGCTTCCCTTAAATCCACGGGAGAGTATTTCAAGGCAGGCTCTAGTCTTTATTTAGCCCTACTGGACCATGAATTGTTCCACCTATTACAAGGTTGAAATCTCCTATGAGAATTAAATATTCTTTAGGAAATGCCATCAGATCAAAGATAACACGTTCGTAGAACTCACTTTGGCTTTCACCGGAGGTACAAATTGTCAGAACTGCAGTTTCCTCACAGTCTAAGCACCCAGAGAGAAACGAGAACCTGTCTTACTTATTTGATTCAATATCTGATAGTGTGGAACCGATATTATTCCGAAAAAAGATGCATACCGCCTATGTTCCATTTTGCATATAGGCATAATATTGGACTGGAAGAAATGTATTTGTCATACGAGGTGTGTCTGTTTTCAGCAAAGGTTCTTGTAAGCATGTCAAGTCAGCCCTCTTCCTACGTCATAGCTGAAGAAGGTGCACCCACTTGGTTTGCGAATAAAAGCTCTGCACAGTACATGTTACTAACATGAAGGTAAAGTATGTGTCTCGTGAAGGTTAGGGCTGTGTGCTTTAAACATTCCCAAACATGTTTTCAAGATGTAGCAGTATTTCATATATCAGGACAGACAGTAAAAAAAATACCCCACTTAAAACCTCCCCACAAGCAAAGTCCCCAACAACATATGCAAAAGAAGAAACATGCTTGGGGTATTGGTTTGTTCGAGCGCCTGGATGAGGCACGAGCAAAACCATAGTCCACATCCATCGGTTAAAAACACAGCCATTTGGGGAAACATCTCTGGCCCTTGCGTAACAGGCAGACCCCCACAAGCACCGTGTAATGCAAGACCCGTAGGACCATAGACCAATAATAACTATACAATTGGGATAGGGCGTCTGTTCTTTTAAATGACCTGGTTAGGTGATAGGTCCCAACCTACTGCAATATTTCTGCAACTGAACATGGATCCACAGAAAGATCCGCACATGGCTTTGACTTTCATTCGTTGACAGTGTTTTTTCTTCGATGGGGTTTTTGCCAAATAATTTTTTTGAAAAAACTCATCGAAAAACATAGGGGGTTGTGGGTAAGGGTATACTAGGGGTCGGGCCGAATAGTGAACAATTGATAGGGAGGGTTGGGGGCACCCCCACCAAAATAAAAATTACATTTTTCAGTTTTCCCCAAAGATATTTGAGGAAATAATCCTTCAAAAAAAACACTGTCGATGAATGAAATATAACCGTTTATCACATGTCTGCCAAAGAAGGTCAGAAAGGAAAAACAAAATGAAACAGCATGGAACAGCTTCCCTATAAAATTGTATCATCAAGGAATATCAGTCAAGTATTATCTGCAGATACGCCTGCTTGAGATCTATCAGCTTTCATTTTAGAACCAGAAACAGTTTTCCACTGACCCAGGGCCATAGACTGCATTGCAGTGCAGAGAGGAAGGGCTCTTTCTTCTGCTTATGTGCACCGGGCCTGCCTTCCTTCCTAAATGAAGGCTAGAACAAATGGGAATGTCCACTTGGTAGTCAGCCTTCAGTTGCAATAGGTTGTCACCATCCGAACAGTTTTTAATTTTTGCAGGGTTAGAATATTGTGAGAGATTGACCCCGATGTAAAATCAGTCCCCATGCTTGTGCAGCCCTTAAGATCGTTTTTTCAGCAAATAGGAATGATATTTCATAATAAAGTGTCTTGAGACATTTGGTTTCTACGTATTGGACCTACATTGTGCACACACTGTTAGGGAGATTTATCATTGTTATGCTTCATCCCCTCTCCTAGTGAGACCCACAGCACTTTTTGATGGACTTCTGGACCTTTTTGTGAAATCCTGAATGAGTGGAGCCTTTTATCCACTCATTCATTCTTATAGGCTCTGTCTTTTGGAACTATATTCTTTGCATTGTACCTATGCTATGGAGACTATTTTCCTCCATAGCTCTTAAAGGCATCTGTATTTTACTACTACAGCACACAGCTCCTTATGGGCAGTGTTGCCGCAGACCTTCAGGGTCCTCCTTTGAGATTCTTTTTCTGTATCCTAGAGTAACTACAGTTCTTAAGGATGATTAGTATTTCTCCTAAAACTACCTAATACCCCCCTTCTTTCTACTCCTGTAACTGTTTTACTCACATAGACAATCTCATAGTTATGGCTGGTGGCAGTGGACGTGTTTTATCAACTATTGTGTGATTTGTATACCGCAGGCTATGTCCATAGCCTCGGTAGTGCACAATAGGGGTCCCCAAGTATCAACTTGGGGCCTCCCTTATTTATTCGCAATTACTAGCATGGTTGTTCTTTGTCAGCCCTTCTTCTACCATTCTGGGAGGGGAAGGCCTGTGAGTGTGTTTTGGCTTTGGAGGGAACCTCTCAGTGTCCCTGCCTAGGCTCCAGAGTGTCTGGGCAGGCAGGAAGTGGGGTGGAGTCCACCCCGGTTCTTTGTCTGCCTGAGTGCCTGAATGGGACCAGCTCCCACTGGGGGTCTGGCTTTCTTTACTGGACAGCCAAACGCCCTTTCTGTAAACTGCTGAGGAAGATTGCAAAGAAGTGAGTGCTGGAACTGAATAAAAGGTGTGGCTCCTGGAGTGAAAAGCAAGTTGACAACTGGAAGGTGAAGTAACCAACGAAGAAGACGACCAGAGATTCCCACAGACACTTTGCAACACTGTGAAGCGACCACTGCTGTCCTGATCCCATTTTCTATGCTACAGAGTACCTCCAAAGAGGATGACTCCTTCCCTTTGACTGGTAGAAACAACCAGTCCCATTGCGAACTTTGTTTTGAGCCATCTCCTGAGGTCCTGTGTGTTTCCAGAGCTGCAGAACACCAATACCTGGAGACCTGCTGGCCATTTCGAGAGCATCATCGTGGAAAGGACAAATTCGTCCAAGTTTTTGCTGAGCCCTCAAGGATACCCCAGAGACCCAATACACCTTGTTCAGATCCCCTCAGCACAATGTAGGACTGCTTGCAATCTAAGAATATTGACTGGGCATATCACGTCCTTTGTTGGTGATCCAGAAAAAGGCGCCAAAACCACAGAGTGACCAAAGAAGTTAATGAAAGCTGTGCCAGGGGTCCTCCTTCAGGATGGTGCTGAAAAATCCCATCCATTGTCCTGCCTTCAGTCATCAGACCAAAGAATCCAGAGGTCGGGTCAAGAGCAGCAACATCGCGGAGCATCCACCACGAATGTTTTCTTCAAACCCAAGGTACTGTGCCAGAAAGTCACTCCAGAACATTGAAGTGCACATAGAGGTGTCCAGGGCAACCTCCTCTTACCTCTGTCCCAAGACGCTGCTTGTGTTCCTCTAGCGAGTCCTTTAACAGGGTCTCCATGTTGGTTAAGTTTTCCTGTATCTTCTTTCCTAGAGACTAGAAAGTATTCACAGGAACCTTTGACCTCTGCTGCTTTTTTAGACTTTAAGCCTCTCCGAACTGCCTTTTAGCTATGGTTGTGTTTGGGATTTTAAAAACTTGCTGTGCAGGGAAACTGCCTTTAGAACCTGAAGCTCTGTTAGGATAACACTAACCCACTGTTTTCCTTCCCAAAAATCACTATCTGGCATTTGCTCCAGCTTGACCAAGAGTTAGCACCATGGTTGGATACATCTCAAAATTTCATTTACAGCAAGGCAAGCAATCTAAAAAACTTGGTATCACCATCATTTATGCCTAGCCAACAAGTTGCTACTACTTGGCTCAGTCAGAATACTAATCATGGTTTTCACAAATGTGGAAAATGCTCTATGTTTTGTTATGCACTAGAGGTTCCTCAAACTGATTTCGGTAAACTGGGTATGTTCAAAGTGAAAGCCTTTATTAATTGCAACTCCAAATTTTGTGTATACTGTATATTGTGTGTTTGTGGCAAATACTACATTGGTAGTACAATTCGACCTCTTAAGATAAGGATACGAGAGTATTTGTCCACTATTTCAAGTCAGGATTCTAAATATTCCCTGGCCACACATTGGCAAAGAAATCATCAGTTGGACAACAAGTCCGACATCAGGTTTGCCGGCATGGCAAAAGTAACTTTGCCACAACGTGGCGGCAATCTGACTTTGAACCTTAGACAACTTGAAACACGGCTAATTTGTCAATATCGTACTGTATCAATTGGCCTTAACAGTGGCCATGAATTTTCGGTGTTCCTCTGAAGTCACACTGTCCAAATGCCTATGACTATCGGGTTGTATCATGCTACATGTGCATATATATAATTTTTGTAATAAGAGCTGTCTTGTATGGTCAATAATGGTCACCTTAGGTTCTCCAAATTAAATTTTTAATTAAAAGCTTAATTTTATCAATTGGCTACATGGAGGCACCGTCCGCCCAGGGGTGCACATTTTTGTAAATGCACTATTGGTCAGCTCATGAACCGCTCCATATATTAACAATCTTGTCAAGATCTGTACTTTCATTAACAAATAAGTAGTTGCCAACAAGCATAAGATAGCATTATATTAGTGATTCTCACGACTTCAGCTATTTTGATGTTTAGGGTATTAGCCCATTGCTATCTCAATTGTACTATATATACCTACGGATGTGGTATACCTAATTTCTCCCACTAATTGGCACCTTGTTTCTCTTTTGACTCGTAATTAATCCAGCAGCCAGAAATTTCCCTTTTGATATCAGCCCATAAACGGGTTGCTATTCAGCCTGTTATTCAGCCCATAATGAAGCACTACTCCTAATATGGCCGTCTGCATGTGCCATGCTTCCGGGTTCAGCGCAGCAGTCATGCTTCATGCAACTTACTTATACAGGAGCAGCCGCGCACACGTGCGAGGCTCCTGTTCCCCCTACTACGTGCGGAAACGCCGGTAAGTTTAGTCTTTCGCGCAGACCCCTGCAGACTCGTACCAAGCAGAGGCCATACGCATGTGACTACCTCACATTTTTTAGTTTAATATGCGGACCGGTTAGTACCATTAATTTGGTTTGGTTGTTTTTGTCTCCCCTTGCACGTGATGCTGCTTCCATGCTGTTTTTTACGCTTTCCACAATTGCTTTCATTTTACGGATAAAGAGTCCAATTGCAATTGCAACTATACAGGTATGTGGTTGCATGCCTATACTAACTTCATCTTTATTAGTTTTTTGCACAACAAGCAATACAATTTACAAATGTTTTATACTTGCAGTGGAGCCGGTGAACCCACCTTGTATTTTTGAAGTCCTTAATTGCAATACTCTATAGGTAAGGATGTTATATTCAATGATCTTTATGTATATGAGTTATCTTTTACTAAGCAGAAATATTATTCTGGATCATCCAATATTATTTGGTATTTTTTATTCTTCTCCCTAGCATTTAATTTTCCAATTCAAGCCCTCACAAGGTAATCATCTGGTTTTTGAATATGGCAATTCCTGCTTTGTAATTACATAGCACAATGGGTGACCATTTTGCGCATACACGATTGCTCTTAGCCTTGCATTTTTCTAATCAATTTTATTTTTTGTTTTTCTTTTATTATGTTTGTCATTTGTTCTCAACGTCTGGCTTTTTCTTTGTCATTATTCCATATCTTTTTCATGTAATTTTTTTGCCTAATATGTGGTGTTCTTCAACTATTGTTTATTTTTGCCAATGCAATTTTGAAACATTATGTTGGGCAATAACTATTTTGGTCTGAAATGCAATACTACCTTGCCCCCCTTTTTGATTTTTGGGCCTGATTGTTTGCTATTTCTGGTTTACTACATATGATCATGTTAAATATGTACACAAATTATGTGATATAATTTTGCAGCGTTGGAAGAAGAGCGTCGGTGCTCGAAACACGTGTCGGCTGTGTTGATTTACATTAAATATTCCTCAATGAGCTTTAACAATATTGGTTGTGTGCGCAATTCATGGTAGCAAACCCACTCTTAACAATCCCTTGACGTAGCCACCTGGCAGGGTGACTATAACTTGCTCCCAATTGCAGCCCCCAACACATCTTATTTTCTGTCAGGGCGCCTAACCTCAAGCATCCATTACTGCCAAAATCTTTCAAATCATGTATTACTTTGTGAGTGCGCATTATTACCGATAGTACGGTTGACCTGTCAAACTCCTGTAATAATTGTACACGTTCAGCAACTACCAACTAACAAGTGGCCTTTTGAAAGTATTGTAAAGTATACCTATGCGTGTTGAGTATTTAACAGTGACTCTTGTGTAATTATAATATATCTATATTTTAATATAAATGTATGTGTAAGTGTTTCTTTGATGTGCATTAATAGCTACGTTCAGTGTACTTACCTGCAGCTCACATCTTCCTCATAAGATAAGCCTGACTGCTCTGCCAATCTACCAAGGTTCCTGAGTAGTACAGACTGATACTAAGAGCTGGGGATATACAAACCAATGGGATAGCTTACTAAAGTCTTACCTCCAAGTGACACTTTAGGAAAACTCTCCTAACAGACACTAGAGAGAACTGTGACACACACCTTCTTCACATGAACTGTGCATTAGAAAAAACGGATTACCATGCATGAATGCAAGGGCCCTATGTAGACACAAAGCCAAGGTGCTGCACATGCAAGGGGGAATCACTTTAACACCTTTTTGGCTCTTTGCTAGTTCACGTGCTGACAGGTGTTTTGGAAGGAAGAGCCTGCACAACTTTAAATGTAATCTATTACTCTGTTAATCGGGCTTCATGTGTATCATGCCCCATATGGATATCACCAGATTCTGGTCAGTGGGGCAAAAGAACACAAGGGGCCTCATTACAAGGTGGGCGGTAAGGGGTTAACAGTGCCGGTAAAGGCGCCGGAGCCGTTAACCCCATACCGCCCTATTACGAGGTCCCCTTGCGGGACCCGCTCTGGACGTCTGGTTTTCCCAGACGTCCTTAGCGGGTCCCGCGAGGGGACCAGCATGCTAACAACGGGCCCGTCATTAGCGGGCCCGTTGTTAGCATGCTCCTCATTCCCATTGAGCCCTATGGGTGCTCAAATGGGAATGGGGATGGTCGGGGTTCCCTGAGTGGGGAAATACTGGGCCCTCCATGGTCGGAATGGCCCGGTATTTCCCCATTCAGGGACCATGGACCCGGACCCGAGTTTGGAGGCAGCCATGCCCTTATTAAGGGCATGGCTGCCTCAAAACTCGTAATGAGGCCCAAGGTCATGAATCCTAAATCCTTGATCCACAAGGCCCATTACATTTCCAGTTGTGATGTGTCCATGGGGAAATTATTCTGTTCTAGGACATAGGACTGCATTGTGACAGCGTAGCCGCCATGAGACAGGCAAGCCACACATAACCGTGGGGATGTCCTGACTGGGTTACATTTCCATGCTATTTTTCTTTGGCAGCAATAAAGGTGGCCCGCAGACTATGATTGCACTGTCTGGCAAGACCAATCACTTGGCCTTGTCAAGAGGGGATGGTACCCCATCTCAAGGTAGGAAGGGTGGCTTTCCAGGAAGCCATTCAGATTCATTTCTTCCCCTGAGATGGGCAGAGGTGGGACGATGCAGCAGAGAGGGCCCACATTCCTGCTCCTCCCCTGTGTCAAAATGTTTGCTTGCAGACTTCTGCTAACTTAAACCATGCTTCTTGTACAAGATACCACCCAGTCTTTCTCTTTTTCTGTTCTAGAGAATCCACCAAGATATCTCTAGTCCACAAAACACAGCCAGAGAGCCTGATCGGCCTGCAGCACACCAGGGAACCATCCCAAAGACACAGGGAGAGCAGCGCCAGCACACACCAGCACCACCCACACAGAAAGGCAGCTGAGAGAGAGCGAGCTGCATAGAGGAGGGAATGTCTCACGCGTTGGACTGCAAAGCTATGAGGGGCCACAAGGAAGCAACATCGAGTCCATGCTGAAACAGCAGACCACCTAGACCACCGGAGAAAGAAGAGAGAAGTACCCTTGTCCTCTACAAGACTTACCGGGAGACCCAAAGTATAAGGGTCCCGGAAGACTAACATGGACACTCGCCATCCCAGGGTGCCCTCCGAGTTGCGGCAAGCCAGTGTAGAGAAAGTGGGCGGACTTAGCCCCTTCTTTAAAATGTTCCCTCACACATGCACACCCCGGCTTGGAAAGACAGAGCCAAATTAGTCAAGGAAATGTGCCCAATCCTCACTGGGGAACGGGATTTAAGCTCAGGACAGGAAGCAGGAAGTGTGGGTTTTCCTGGTGAGGTCAGAGGCAGAGGTGGAGAGTGACCAAGAGACCAGCAGGAGGAAGGAGGGAGCAGCGACTTGTGGCAAAGATTTGTGGAGCAAGTGAGGCATTGGTAAGGAGTGAATGTGGTTCTGCAGTTTGAGTGTGCGCATTTGTGTGGCAAGTGTGTAGATATGGTAGTGTAAGGATTGTCTGGGAAGCTAATGTTACCATGTGAAAGAAGGGTGGTTGAGTAGTAGTGTTGAGGAAGGAGTAGTAGTGTAAACAAGGGAGTGGTAGTAGTTTGGAGGAGGGAGAAGTGGAAGCGGGGAAGAGTGAGTCATAGAGGGAGAGGAGTGCAATTGCCAGAGGTTTACAATTAATTCTAAATCCTCCAGCCATCACCTCTTTGTTTTGCTTTGTCACCCTGAGTTGGATGGGCATGCCCAGATGTGGGTCCCGTGCCTGCAGGTCCTAGAGACCCAAGCTACTCCTCACTGATGAGGCCCAACGAGGCCAAAGCATGTTTGGGGATCCTTGTGGGCTCACGAAGAAGGAATGTGTCCAAGCAGTTCAGACGGGACTTCCCCTTTTGGCGTGCACCAAGCCTGATTTGCATATGTTCTTTCCCCTTGCGTAATTGCTTGGCAGGCAAAGAGCAATGACTTGGAGGGTTGCCCAGAGCAATGCCAGAGGTTAAGATTAATTCTTAATCTTTCAGCCTTCACCTCTTTGTTTTACCGAGTTCAGTGATGTCAGCTAAGCATCTCGTGTTTAAAAAGGGGACGAGGTTTAATTGGTGCTTTATGGTTTCTGATGTGTGTAACCTGGCACCAGGGGTGAGAAATACAAAGATTGGCCCGTGGAAGCAGTGAAGGCTGAGAGCCAATGGAAGGGGTGAGGAGGTATGGGTCAGTGTGGGTTGTTCAGATGAGGTCAAGGGAGGAGAAGGTGTACTTAGAGCCCAAGGAGAGGAAGGAATGTGGAGCGGAGCATGGAACAGGATTACAGAGAGCGTTTGTAAGGTGAGGTATTGGTTGGTGAGAGAAAGAAGTTCTTGTGTGTAAGAGTGCATCTAAGGTGAGTAAGTGAGACACAGGGAGAAAGTAGGAATGTGAGTTAGATTGGCTGAGAAAGGTAGGGTGACTGTGGGAGAAGGTGTGGATGGAGTTTAGTGTAGAGGGATGAGACTAGCAGAGAGTAGTGTTCGGCGAGTGTAGTGGAGTGTAGAGGAAAGCGAGTCTAGTAGAGAATAGTGGAAGGAGAGAGTAGTAGAGTGGAGAGTAATGAAGAGTAGAGGGAGAGTAGCAGTAGAAGGAAGAACCTTGGAGAGACATAAAGAAGAAAGAGAAATTGAGAGGTAGAGGAGAGTGGGAGGAAGAGAAGGGAGAAGAGTGCAAGGAAGGAAAAGGAAAGAAAGAACACCAGGGAGAAAAATACAAGAGTGTGAGAGGTTTTAGATGGAATGATCCCTGAATGCTTGGAAGGCACCACTACCTGCGATAATTCTTTTTGAGGGACCTCAAATTAGGAACCACCTTGAAAACCCCAGAGGGAGTAAGACAGATACACAGTTGCCTTTAGGGCCTCACCACTAGCCAGCCAGGTTTCAGACAATAGGGGTTACCGTTCTCTAGTGACCACCTTGGGTTTTAGGGAAGTCTGTGCTAGGGTGGAAGGAGACCCGGGGGAAGGCGAGATAGAGGGATGGCCCTTCATTGGACCCTATTAAAATATCTAATTAAACCCCTTGAACCGTCTTTGAGACTTGGTGTGTTCTTGAGGGTATCTGTGACAGTACCCCAACACAGCAAATGGTTTGTGTACTACATTCCATGCAGACATTTGCTATGCCATTCTGACACCATTTTCCACTACATTTTGTTTAGCCTACACATTTGTAAAAGGGCATGGGTCATTGTTTATGTAGTAGGCATTGTGATACTGGTGCATGCATAGTGCAAGGTGACAGAGCGATGGGATTCAGAGGGATGACAGTGGTGAATGACTTGCTTTTGGCAGTGGCAAGTATTCTTAATCGTGCCTCTTATGGGATGTGGGTCAGGATCTGCGCATCCCTAAAGGTGAGTTGCTGTATGGGCTATCCTCCAAGAGCATTGGCGAAAGAGATACAGCAATGTTTTAACTTCAACCTGTGCTCTTCATCCCCGCACTTCTTCAACTCCTCCATACTGTGTGACTCTACCCCCGCGCATTGATGTCTTGCATAATCTTCTCCCAGAAGGCATCCCTCTTGCTTTGGGGTGAGTGGCAGCATGTGGCAGCATGTGCTCTTCATTGGGATCTCTTTCGATCTGTACATAAATTCTACAAGGAGGTCCAGCGCCGCCTCAGAGAAGTGCTGCTGCCTCTGGGAGAGTTTGGGTGTATCCATCTTGCTGGCCATCATAGACTTGGGGGTGAACAGGTATAATTGTTTAGTGTCTTGTATTGTGTGGACACAGGGTAGGTGAACGTGTTTGAAGCTGATAGTGATGGGTGTGTTTCTGGCTTGTTGGGAATGTGGCAGGAACTGGAGTGAATGTATTTAAGAAACTGATGTATGAGCAAAAGGTAGTTTGGACTCTTGATTGTTTCCATGAGTCAGCCTTGGTTGCTTATGGCAGTGGCATTGACTTCTGATGCAGCTGCTTTGTGAAAATTGATTGCAGGTGTTTGTACCTAATGATGGATTGCCATTTGGTTGCTAGTCTGAGGTGTGATACTTGTATGCTATTACTGGTGTGCATGGTGTTGACATTTCCTGGTCTGTTTCAATTGTGTAATGTGACATTTTGGATTATAGCGTTGGTGTAAGTTAAACCATGCAAAAACAAAGAGGTGATGGCTGCAGGGTTTTGAATTAATCTTAAAGCTCTGGCAATTGCTCTGGGCAACCCTCCAGACCATTGTACTTCGCCTGCCTAGACATTACAGATAGGGGAAAGACCATATGGAAATCTTGCTTGGTCCAGCCCAAACTGCTAGGTCACATCGCTTCTGCACGAGACCACAATCATCTTCAGACATGTTTGGGCCTCATTGGGCAAGTTACACCATTGCATTGTGGATTTTCTGCCTCTGGGGTTTCTTCCACATGTCTCTGGTGTAACATGCACAGCGTGTGTGCTGATTTTGATTGCATGAATTGAGTATTTTTGTGTTTGTGTTATGCAAAGAGTTGGTCGGTGTGTCAGGAATTTTGAGGTAAAAAACAGCTGCTGCCAAATCATCCCTTCAGTATGTGGTATAGGGAATATGAAAGCTGTAGGTTGGGCGCGGAAATGAGTGGGATGGCTCGATGAAGTGTATCAGTGATTGGGAAAAAATATTTTGCGAGAAAAAGTGGAATAGAGATATTTAGTACTGTCATTTGATTTCCGCATTCACTTGTGGTAGTGTAAATCGCGCCTGATGTTAGACGGGCTGTTTTGTGGTGCAAGTGTGTATTCTTAGTGAATCAGACAGATGCTACTGTGTGCTTGGGGCAAAGTGTAAAGTCTGCCAGTTTTCAGTATTTGGCAAAGTGTTGCATAACTTACCCCTTGTGTAAGTCATGCAAAAAAAAGTGCAGTTGGTGAACCAGGTCTATGTGTGTGTGTGTGAGATATTCACACAAACAACACTGTTCACATTATATCTGTGTCGTTTTATAATTATATTTCAAAATACTATTACATTTATGGCAACTAACTTTGAAATCACTAGAAACCAATCAATACCAATAAACAATATATATATATATAAATAACATTTAAATATAGATGGAGATTTATGAAGCATGACTGGAAGAGAATTACCCCAGAGAGGGGAGAAAAGCAATGGAGGATGCCAAGATTAGTAACGTACTCTTAAATGTTATTGGCATGTAGTATACTCCAGTATCCGTTTCCTGTACATTCATCATAATAAACCTCTACAATAAAATGCCATATCAGAAAATTGTTTCACTATCCTCCCTTCCTCCCCTTTCTCGATCCTGCTAAACTTCTACACAATACAAAGGTCTTCACTACATTAGTGATTAAACAAACGTTAAACCACATAAATGAAAGTTACTTGGTTTAAATATCTATATCATTAAATATTGTCCATACATTCCTTCGTCGGGTATCTGACCAGGCTGCTTTGCTTAAGTGCTCCAGGATGGGGTCCCAAATCGGGTTGAATTTGTGTTGTGTACCTTTGATACTTGCCGTCAGGTTTTCCATAGCCATTGTTTCCCGAAGTTTCTTCATTCAAATGCCAATCGAGCGTGCCTCGGGTTTTACCCCACATTTTAACAATTGTCATGTTTGCCACCAGAGTGAGCTTATTTATGAGTATAGCATCAATCTATCTGTTTTTCTTCTATTTCCGTCAGAATTCCCAACAAAATAAAAGCCTGAGTGAGGTTGAGTCTAACGCCTGTTATTTCTTTGATCAATGTTTCTATCTCATTCCAAAATCAACAGAGTTTGGCTAACCCCTCATGATCTGCGTCAGGGTCCCTTCATCCCCACATTGTCTCCAAAATTTGACTCCTACTGGCCTGGTCATGGTATGTGGCCTGCCAGGTGTATAATACAATTTGTGTAATATATTAACTTATGGTACAATGTGTTGTATACAAATTGTGATTTTCCAGGTTCTTCTAAATATTGTCGCAGCTGTCGCTTGTGATATTATGGTTTAGCTCTTCTTTCCATTTTTGTTGGTTTTGGCAAAGGTTTGTGGCGCAATATGCCAAAACCATTGTTACAAAAGAGAGAGAGAGGGAGACAGGGTTCTGAACTGAGACTATCTGGTTGGCATAGCAACCAGCAATGCCACAGAATGAAATGGCCAACTCACTAAAATGTATTTATTCATACTCCTCCAAGGTAATACCCAAGATTAGCTCCCTCTACTAGATTTGCTCCAATCAGCAGCTTTGTATAAAGCAAATCGGTCAGGCTTTCCATTTCCCAGCTGCAGTAATTTCCCTTGTTGGGCTATGTCATGCACACTTGGGCTATTTTGGGCTACTTTGCGCCTTAGGGGTTAAGCATCTGTGTTGTAAACAGGAGACCATGAGCATAAGATCATGAGTTAGGGTCTCAATGCTGCCTTTCCCAGCCAACCGATGTTAGCACCTCCCTGCCTAAACTGTGGTATTGTGGATGTAAACAAGACAGATCAGCTAGGTTAAGTCTCGTTTTGAGAAATTATATTTATTAAGAAAATGCTGCTTATTGTTCCACATTGAGAATGTAATTTCCCGCCTTAATACTTGGCCCTGTTGATATTTTCTACCATGCAGGAATATAGATTCCCTATCAGCCCCTTGTGCCTGTTGCTTCTTGAAGAACTTTTTCTAGTGGGCTAACCTCCGAGTTGCTTCCTTTTTATTAACATTATTTATGACCCAATGTCTCAATTATTCAGAGTGGTACCTGTAGGTTTCTTGGTTTTACAGTGCCCTGGTCTCACATTTTCCTTCATCCCCCCATTTGCGGCTTTGCCACTTATCAAATCTCCGGTCTGTCAAGGCCTGTGTACAGTCAGTATTTCTCTGGATTCTTGTAAAAGGTGAGAAGAACGTTATCAAATATCCCCTTCAGGCAATCATGTCTGAGGCCTGCCTTGTACCTTCGGTGTTTGTATGTAAGTGCATAAACCTTGCTCTCTGGTCTTTATGGCTGTCTCCATAAGTGCTGTCCGGCTATTGTTTATTCAAGGAACATGCAATGTTTTTCTGAGTCACTTTTCATCCATTCTGCCACTATCCTAATCTCGGCTGCCAAGTAGTATTTTAAGATATCCGGGATGAGACAACCTATCTCTTTTCTTACTTGAGACGGTCCTTTTTTTAACTTATTCTTGGTTTTGACCCACTCCACTTGAATGGGAGGATGAACTGCTCAACATCCTTCAGTATTGCAACAGGGTTAGCTAAAGGATATTTTTGAACAGGTACATGAATCGAGGGAGGATATTCATTTTTATGACTGAAAATGTTTCCAGCCATGATATATAAAGGTTTCTCCATCTCGTCAGGTCTCTTTTGATTATTGCTATAATTTGTGGGTAGTTTGCTTGTTACAGGGTGCCTCCTTGGGAGTGTTATTTATTCCTAGGTTTCCTAAGTGTCCTCCATCATGGATAATCATGGCAATGTTCCCTCTAAGCTGTGCGCATGTGCGCTTGTCGATCTTCCTTCTGGGTGCCGCTCAGAAGAATTTTAGCAGCGAACACAGACAATTCCAAACTTCTCAAGTATTAACACGGTACAAGCCATATCAGTTACCTGACATTTGCTTTCCCTCAAAATAAAGCTAAATTGTACTCACTAGTTTTGATATTCTGGTGTAGCCTATTTACATTACCCTACTATGCAAGCATGTGCTTAAAAACCTAAAAAATCAAATTCACCCTCAAACAAGTTTATGTTGGATTTTAGGTGGGGTTACAACCATCAATTTATTATGCTCAGCAAACGGTTTTCTTGTTGTTCCTTTTGGAAAGTGTCGCATGTGTGAGGAAATCGGAGGTCAAACCCCGACCTCCGATAGGAAAAGCAGTATTAGGTCCTCACCAATAAGCTGCGCCACAGTTTAAGCTTTGGTATCAAACTGTTTATTTTCAAACATTTATTATTGCTCCTTTAGGAGAGGCCCTCTGATGACACTTGTTTCGGCACACCTGGTGCCGTTTTCAAATCAGGGCATTTCTTTTAAATGACTTTTGAATTACTAATACATATTGGTTTTAACAAATCAATGTGCATTCAAAATAAGACAGAAAAATAGGAGTGGTGAAGGGGAGGAGTGTTAGGGTTGGAAATACATTCAATAGACAAAAACATAAGAAAGAAGACAAATAAAACAAACATTAGAACATTAGTTGATTCTCCTATATGTATTATTAGTTCAATAGTATTCTGGTAATTACATATTTCTTCTGCCAACATTGACTATTTTAGCCTCAATGGAGTTCCTAAACCCCACAGTCTGGAGTATCACATTTGGTTTCAGGACATTTTGTTCAGTGTATATTTGTATTCCTAGAATCTTGAAATGCATGGTATATGTACATTCTTTAATAGTCACTAGATCCCCATTTGCTTTACAAAAGCTTAAAACAATTTGCCAACAGTTCTTAGCCTGTAGTTCACCCATATGTTGTATTTGGAGACACATTCACACAATACTGCTTAGATAAATGGTTTTGCTTTACCAAATGTATGTATTGTGATCGTGCTCATGTCGCTTGCTGCAGATATTATGGGTTAATACCACGTGTAAAGAAATATGCCTTGTCATTGTTGTGTGAGCAGTTAAACATTAGAATAAGCTTCTATTATTCAATTACACGACATAGTGCCTGTCCTATTTGTTACTTTATTGAGCTACCACACAGACCTTGTGTGTTTACTTTTGATTGAATTAGGATTGATAATCTGGTTCTCTCCCTTGTCTTGTTCACTTCATTTTTGCGCATATGTTATATGTAATCTATAGTACTCCCTCCAGTATATGATTTCATCTACCTCGAAATGTGCTATAATATCAATAGTTAATGTTAATAGTCCTGCACACTGTATTTGTAGGTGAGCGTTGTCACCTTGACAGTGTAACCATAGTCACCCTTGTTTAGTTAGAGATAGTCATACAGGTAGAATCCATATTTGTAAGTACCAAATATTGAGAATTCTTTTAACAGTTGCACCGTGTTCATTTTCTGCATCTTGCGTCTTATACCCACTTAATTATGTAGATAACACTCTTGTGTAAGCCGCGTTAGCAGATACGGTGTCTAAATTATGCATTTGAAATGTTTGTCGAAATATGTATCGTAATTCCTTGGTACTCTGATTCACATATTTGGCTTGCCATTCCAACAACTTGTCCTTTGTGCGGCGTCAGCTCTCCGGATTACAGGCGAACGCTGTACTGTGCGCGCTATTGTTACTTTTGGTTGCCATGGTTACCTGGCAAGGCCGTCTTCACTCTTTTTGGTTTGCCGTTTCCGGCCGCCATGTTTTGGGGGGTTCTAAAACTTTATGCATTATCTCTGGTATACTTTTTCCCAACCTCGGGTGCCCATTAAACAAATAAATGGATAATGTCCATATGTTTTGGTTGGAGTGAGTCGTTTAATATCAGAGAAACACGTATGTGTATTACTGACTTGTCCAATAGGACAGATCATAATGGATTCAGATTAAGTGATCTTGTATATATTGTTGTCACAATTAGGTCTGTGCTTTAAGGTGAACCATACTGTCTCACATTAAAATCAGCGTTTATTTACAAATACCACTGGACCCATTTTACACATGTATGTTAATTGTGACGCTCACCTCATTGTTGAGCGATTGTCAACCATCAGTCAACCAGTAATACCCACAATCTATTTTTTACCCAAAGTGCATAAACCGTTTGAACTCATCCCAGAAGGAAGGCCCATATTAAGTGGTATAGGATGTGACACTGAAAGAATGTCAGAATACATCGATAACATTTTACGGCCAGAAGTACCTAAACTAAAAGCATATTTGAAGGATACCACAGATACAATCAAGATTCTACAACAGATTGCTTGGCAACCCAACTAGATAATGGCCACCTTGTACGTACGTGCACTCTACACGTCAATCATACACAACCTTGCGATACAAACAATATGGTATGTGTTCAAAGGAGACACTGCCTCACACTACCACCAAGTATGGATGCTGAAAGAAATGCTCAAGGCAACTCTTAACTACAACATATTTTTATTTGATAACAACTATTATCGGCAAAAGAAAGGAGTGGTGATGGGTACAAAATATGCTGCTGTCCTGGTAAACCTCTTTATGGGGATCTTAGAGGGCAAGGTTGTGTATACAGACAAGTCACTTACAGACCAGTGGTTCTTTGGGCAGGGTATATCGACAACGTGATAATGATTTGGAAAGGTCCGGCACAAGAACTAGAGGAATTCATGGAGAGATTGAATCATAATGATGCAGGAATTGAATTTACTGGTCAAAACAGCCAAACCAACATTAACATTTTGGATCTAACCATCTATGTAGTGAAAAGGCAACTATTCACCAAAACATACCGCAAAGAAACAGAGGTTAATTCCTCTCTATATGTGACCAGTTACCACTTTAAACCAGTGAAATGAAACATACCAACTGGAGAATTCATACGGGCACGCAGAAACTGCTTAGATCATTCTAAATTCAATGATGAATGTGAATTGTTATCTACACGGTTTAAACAGAGAGGATACCAATGGAAACACATTAAACAAGCTTGTGAAAAGGCGTTGTATTTGGAACTACAGGCTAAGAACTGTTGGCAAATTGTTTTTTTGAAGCTCATGTAAACCAAATGCAGATTTAGTGACTATTAAATAATGTACATATATCATGCACTTCAAGATTCCAGGAATACAAATATGCAATGAACGAAATGTCCTGAAACCAAATTTGATACTCCAGACTGTGGGGTTTAGGAACTCCAATAAGGTTAGAATAGTCAATGTTGGCAGAAGAAATATGTAATTACCAGAATACTATTGAACTAATGATACATATAGGAGAATCAACTCATGTTCTAATGTTTTTATTTGTCTTTCTTTCTTATGTTTGTGTCTATTGAATGTATTTCCAACCCTAACACTCCTCCCCTTCACCACTCCTATTTTCCTGTCTTATTTTGAATGCATATTGATTTGTTAAAACTAATATGTAGTAGTAATTCAAAAGTCATTTGAAAGAAATGCCCTGATTTAAAAAAGGCACCAGGTGTGCCGAAACAAGTGTCATCAGAGGGCCTCTCCTATAGGAGCAATAATAAATGTTTGAAAATAAACAGTTTGATACCAAAGCTTAAACTGTGGTGCAGCTTATTGGCGAGGACCTAATACTGCTTCACCCTGAAACAAGTATGAAAAAGTGTCCCCTTAAACGTAAGGTCTTACTAAGATATGCCTGAACACATTAATTAAATAATCTCCCCCTCCACCCATGACTCATATACTTGACTCTAACACACGTGTATGTTATGACTAACTTCCACCCACATATAGATATTACTGTAAAACCTTGAATCTGCCTACCTTGGCTCTAAGAAATGTAACCAGACTTGTACCTACATCCACCTGTCTTAAGTTTGTTGTAATATGAACAACATTCAAGCACCAGAATTTTGATTACTCATGGTCCCTAGCAAAAGCATCATCCACAGCATGTAACTAAACTGTCAGCGCAAATATCAAAAACAGACTATATGTAAGCAGGCTACATGGATGTTTAACCTAATCCCATGCTTCCTACACTTTTGTACATATGTCACACAAGTACTTTGAAGCCGTACCTTTGCAACACAATATAATATTTGACTGTTAAAAATACTGATTTGACTTTTAAGGATTTTGAATAGGCAAATGTCATGCTCAGTGTCTCCTACTTTAGCATTGTTATCATTGCTCTATAGGTGGATAGCAAGATTGCAATATCATTTACTTGGCCTGCAAGGGCTAATGGGTATGCTCGTACATAGTATTAGAGTGACATATATTCATACAGCTAGAATGCTTTTCCCACAATCTGTATCCTTTCCATGTTTTCAGAATTGCATTGGGCATAAGACCATAACAAATGATATGGTAACTCACTGCTATACAAAAACGGTTTCACTAAGTACTTTAATAATATCCAATAAATAATCCTGCTGGAGAATATCAGGGTAGGGTATGTTGTAAAGTATCTTGTATGCATTGCAAAATAATTGTGTATATGTAGAATTGTAACATTTTGTTAAACTGTACCTAATACAATGGTGAGGTTTTAAATATGTTTTGCTTGCAAAGTATTGTGGGTGTGTGAGTGCTCTACTGCTACAATTCCTCACCTTTTACAGAGCCCTGGCAACCAGGAGCTGGGGTGAGGTACGGGCATAGGTGGAGAAAAGGGTTGAGAGGGAGGGCACCGGAGGATGAAGAAGAAATCACCAACTTTCAAAAACCAAGTCAGACGTTTCAGAAGTACAGTACAGTGAAGGAAATGTAAAAATACATCCATTCTGTAGTGTGTTATATTGGCCTAAGCACACACACATTGAACCACGCCATTGCGCCTTCCGAACTCCATCTTGGTAGTTTTGCTCACTTTACTGGGTTTCCATTCCTAACGCGGTAGAGATTCACAAAGTCATGACTCCGAAAGCTCTTCCACATGCCCCTGCACAGGAATGCTAAATCTGCTGAGTACATTATTTGTCTTTAAATTAGAACCTTGAAGAACTGGCATGAACATACCTAATCTGTAAATTAGGTGCCTTACTGACTTCCTGACTCTCTTGACTTTCCGCGGCTAATTGTGAATATGCGTCTAGATGATTAAAAGAAGCACAATTCATGCCATGTGTTCCTCTGAAAGTCAGAGATACTGAGTCGAAATGCAGACTGACCTTTTAGTTGAAGAAACAACATAGATAATGAAGCACTAGGAATGTTTCCTTGTGTTAGGAACAAGATATACTCCTACACCACACTCTGCTCTGTTCCCAAACAGTAAATTGTCTGAGAGCTGCAACTTGTGTTGCCATAGCAAAATACCAAGGTTCACAGGTCATGAACCATCATCAAATGATACTCTAGAACGAATTTGCCATGTTGTTAGGTTTGTATAAAGTACGCTCACTCTCCCATGCCTTCACTCACCTTCTCTATGGCTGTACACAGTTATGGTTGAATTTGGGTCCGGTTAAGCGACAATAAACTGTTATATATTTGTTCGTGACTGGTCTGTCTTTGTCTATTTGCAGTAACCTCATATTTGGGACTAACAGAAATGTGTTTGTTTGTTAAAGGAAAGAAAACTCTAGTAACCGTAGAGGTAACTGCACCTTCTAATTCTTTCTGTGCTCAGCTGTTGAGGACTTTCCAATATAATCATGTGTTCAGTGTTTAATGCCTATAGCATCCCCATACACCTTGTTTAACTGAGAACAGTAAATTGCAGAAGAAGGCAGTCAATCTGTTGTACCTCTGAGCATTGCTGCTATTAACACAAACTGCAACTATAAGTGACTTTCGTCAACAGGGCCTCATAAGAAATCTCACTAAGGTTCTTGTTGAATTTTGTGTAGGCTGTGGTAAGGAAGAGTGGGCAATACTACGGGCTGTATTATGTGCCCTGTCATTTCACTTCCTATGTCAGGGTTACAAACAGGGCTCATTGAAGATTTTACTCCCTACTTGGAATAAAATGAGTTTACAGGGAGTAAAAAAAGTTATTAGCTTTGCCAATATGGATACTTTATGCTTCTTGAAAGATATTCTTTCCCCTTAAAATACCTCTTGTGATTGGGCAGTAATATTATTTGAGTTCCTTTCTATGCAACTGCTATGCTGGTCACTGATTAGACTATATAAATCAAGCTTTGTGAGTAGAAGCAGGTGGTAGACTCCCTAATGTTCATTGTTTTACACCTTTGTTGGGCACATTTTCCTATTTTTATGGAGCAAAACGGGATGATGTATATGCCTCTTAGCTGTAAGGCTGGTTTTGAGTAAGTATTGTCACAACTCTGTTAACAGGATGTTATAATGTTCATGGTTAGCAGAGGAACAAGGAATTCTGACCCTAATAGTCTGTTGTGCAGTTATTATAATTTAGTTATCATCCTTACACTAATTAAGAGAGAACATTTCTTCTGGCCTTTGAATGACTTTATTAAAGTGGGACATGAACTCCTATTGGCATTTTTTCTGACATATTAATTTTAGTTGGCATTATTTCTTTTGCAAATATTGTATCCTGTATGAATTTACTGACAGCCACATCAGTTTTGACAAGTGATATTTGTTTTTGTAATACATATGAGTTTTTTTTCCACATGCATTGTCTCTGAGCAGTGTCGGCAAACAAATAGCCACAACTAAACCTATTTATACCGAGCAAACAATGTTTTTTTGTTTGCATGTATTTTTCTCTGCGCAGGACTCCTTTTGCTAGGTTTTCTGGCAGATCTTGTAGTGTTGTAAGATGCACCCTTTGCACTTCTTTGTAAAAGGCCCTCTTCTTCTTCTGTACGCAATTAGGGTGTTTTCTTTGATCGATCACTTTCTTTCACACTGCATATCTCTTGTATTTCTTGCTCCTGTCTCTCTGCTCTTTTCAACATCTGTCGCACTGGTCGTTACCTCTCATTTCATGCTACTGAACTTCTACTATTGTTTTGTTTGGGTTTTTCCATGATTGATTACTGTTCTTTTCTTCTTCTTGGTCTTCCTGCCTCACATCATCTTTCCCTCAGCTCTGTCTATAACTCCTCTCTTCATCTTCTCTTTTGTTTACCCTTTTGTTCTTCTATTACATCCTCTCTACTGTCTGTTTCATTGCTTCCTTTCGAATCGCGTCTTCTCTACCATTTTGTCTCATTTATTTTTAAATGTACTCATTGCCTGACTCCTCCTTGCCTTTCTTTGCTAGTGTCCTTGTATTCTACTTCTCGGACTCTTCGATCACAGAATCTGCCCCTTCTTATTGTTCTAAAATCCCCCTGTGCTTCTTCCCATTTCCAGCCTATTGCTCTCTTAGCCCCTCAACACTGGAATTCTCTCCCGTCTTCAGTTCGCTCTTCTTCATCTCGTCAAATTTTTAAATCTAATCTGAAAGCTCATCTTCTGTCCCTTCTTCCTACTCTGTGATTATCTGTTCCCTTCCCCCGTCTGCTGTTTGTATGTGTTATGCATTATCATGTAATTGTACTGCTCTTTTATTTTTTGTAATAGTGCTTTTGGTCGAAAAGCACTCTATACATTATAAAAATGAAGTGAAAATTAAATCAAATGAAGAATTACAGTGGTTGGGTGGGGAAATTCCTTTCCAAACTCTCTTCAGAGATGATAGCTCACTAACTGCGCATGCTCAGAAAGTGGCTTACCTTGTTAGTCAGTTGTGCACATGGAAAATAATGTGTGCACAAAAGCCAACCCTTTCCGCACTTAGAGAAAAATAATTAGAGGGATCATTGGTGGACTCATGCCTCCTCATCCTCCTTGACTTCTCAGCTGCATTCAATCAGTGCTCTATTTTTGATCTTCTGGTTCCCGACGTTTGGCTATTCAATTTGGACTGCATTTGGATTATCCTTTGGTTTGGTTACGCCCGCTCCTTCACTGACCCAGACTTCTTCACAGACTGCCTGCCTTTTTCCTCAGTCACTTCCTGGTACTACGGCCCACTAAGGTAATTGGTTGTCCTCTGTTCTCATGCACCGCCTCTTTATGGTTCCTGAGGCCATTTCACTTGCTGCTATCCTGAACTGTGCATTCTAGTAATATAAACACTCTGCTGGATTTTTCCGTTATCCTTAACTTTGGAACTTGGTTTCTACATCCTCTGGGACTTCAACATTCTACAGTGAACTACTCTCCAAGTGCATATTGACGCTTTCCGGTACATGCACCAACCCGTCACTAGTACGTCCCTCGTGCCGCCCGGGTTACTCTCCTGTACTAACCTACCTTTTTATTATTTTGTCCTTTCGTTGTTTTCCCTCTATTTGGACTTCATTCAATCCTGCCAGTTTCCCTTCAGGTCTGTGTTTGAATTATTTATCCATTTATTTCTGGGATGCTCTGGTGTATTACATTTATGTAGAGGCTAATAGTTTATTTCTTTTGTAGGTTAATCCTATAGCAGAGTCCACTCCTCAAATCCTATCTAGGTACTCCTTAGTACTATTTGTTTTCTTGCATTCCTTCATACCTTGGCTCCTCTAACCATCTTTGTATTTCTTTGCAGCATTGGTTGGCGGTGTGTTCTCCCCGCTCTTTTAGGTGATTGGCAATTCTGCCTGTTCAGGTTGAAACAGAAGAAGGGCACATCGCAGAAAAGAGCCCCTCCTTGAGGAAGCCTGAATCTTAGAATTCAGGGGGTGTCGGGTTACCAGATGCTGTCTTGTGAATATCTGTGGAAACTACTGTCTCCAAGGTCGCCTATCTAGAGGCAGTGATCAATTACCGGAGCGGTGAGTAACACCCAGTTTCCTTCCTGTGTAGCCTATAAACAACTGGTTGTCCACTCTAAGCCTAGAAAGTCTAGAGATGTAAAAGCTTAAAGCTCTTTTTGGATCCAGTCTGTGTAATCTTTCTTCCTCCTTAGAAGGATGAGGTGGAGGATAGAATGAGGGTAAAACAATTTTCTGATTTAAATGAAAATCAGATATTACTTTTGGTAAAAATGATGGTTTAACCCTCAATACAACCCTGTCCTTATGGAACACAGTATAGGGTGGCCCAGAAGACAGTGCCTGCAATTCGCTCTCTCTTCTTGCCGATGTTAGAGCAACTAAAAAGGCCGTTTTCCATGTTAGTAATCTTAATGGACACGTGTGCAAAGGCTCAAAAGGGGCACACATTAAGAATTTTAGGACTAAATTTATATCCCAAATCAGTACTTGAAATGGGTGAGGAGGAAACACATTAGTGAGACCTTTTAAGAATTGTGTTATCAAAGGAATTTTGGAGTAGGAGCATTCTTCCGACGAGCGCTTGAAAATGGAAAGCGCTGCAAGGTAACCTTTTATTGTTCCAATATTCAGACCTCTATGTGCTAGGGTCAGAAGGAAAGATAGTACTTCCTGAATAGAACATAGAAAAGGATCGACATTCTTTTCCCTGCACCAGTTGCAAAACTTTTTCCAACGGCAACGGTATAGAGACTTTTTTTGCTGGCCTTCTTCCCGAAAGCAACACCTCCATAACATCATCTGGAAGGTTCCAATCCCTGTATCTCAGCCTTTCAGATACCAAGCATGAAGGTTGAGTGTTCTGACCTCTGGGTGGAGAACTTGGCCTTCCATTTGAGAGAGAAGGTTCTCTCTCTGAGGAAGACGTACTGGAGGACAGATGGACATATCTAGAAGGTCCGGATACCACGTTCTCCTGGCCCAATCCGGGGCAATTAGGATCATGCGGTTCCCGAAGCGTCTCAGCCTCCTGATGACCTGAGGAATGACGGGAATCGGAGGGAACGCGTACAATAGTGGGAAATTCCAATCCACCACGAACGCGTCCCCCAGGGCTCCTCTCGGGGGACATTCCCTTGAGCAATACCTTTCGCATTTTCGGTTGGTACTGGTTGCGAATAGGTCTACCCGAGGGGTTCCCCAAAGGGTGAAGATCTCTTGAATGACTTCCTGAGCCAGTTCCCATTCGTGGGACACCGTGCTCTGCCTGCTCAGAGCATCTGCCGTCATATTCTCTTCCCTGGCTCGATGAATTGCCGTTAATGAGATTCCCTCATGAATCACCCAATACCAGAGCTGCATTGCCTCTCTGCACAGGGGTAGTGACCCCACATCTCCTCTTTTGTTTAGGTAGTGCCTGGCCACTGTGTTGTCCGTCATTATCAGGACATTATTTCCCCTGACAGACGGCAGGAAGGCCTTCAGCACTAGTCTGATTGCCCTCAGCTCTAAAAGGTTGATATGTAGTTTGGACTCCGATGGAGACCAACAACCGTTGATTGTCAAATCGTTGGCATGAGCTCCCCACCCCAGGAGTGAGACATCCGTCACTACTGTGATCTCTGGCCATGGTTGCCAAAAAGGTTCTCCTTTTAGGATGTTCTCTATACAGGTCCACCATAGAAGGTCTTGTCTGACCTTGTTCAGAATCTGAAGAAGATCTGTCATTTGACCCGAGAACTGGGACCACTGAGTCTTTAGGGCCCATTGAAGGGATCTCATCCTCAAGCGTGCCTCTGGCACCAGAAAGATGCAGAATGCCATGAGGCCGAGCAACCTTAAAAAGTTGTAAGCCTGGAGATTTTGGGCATTTTGGAATTTGGAAACTATCTGAAAAATGTCTTGAGCCCTCGTCTTGGGAGGCAAGCTCTTTCCCAAGGACGTGTCTAGTACAGCTCCTATGTACTGAAGCTGCTGGGAAGGTGTCATTTGAGACTTCTTGAAATTTAGGGAGAAGCCCAGTTTGTGGAGGAAGTGGCAGGTGACTTTCAGATGATCCAGTGCTTGCTCCGGGGGAGCGCGCTATGATCAACCAATCGTCCAGGTAGGGGTAGACATGAATCCCCCCTCTCCTTAGGTGCGCTGCCACCACTACCATTAACTTGGTGAAGACCCTCGGGCATAGGTCAACCCGAATGACAGGACTCGAAACTGATAGTATGAGTCGCCAACTACGAACCTCAGGTATTTTCTGTGTTTGAGATGAATCGGCACATGAAAATAAGCATCCTAGAGGTCCAATGACACCAACCAGTCCTGGAGTTGAAGGGCCTGAAAGATCTGAGAAAAGGTAACCATCTTGAATTTGTCTTTCCTGAGGAACTTGTTCAAGTTTCTTAAGTCCAAGATGGGTCTCAGTCCTCCGTCCTCTTTGGGGATCAAAAAATACGGGGAGTACCATCCCTTGTTCCTCTCCGCTGCAGGTACTGGTTCTATAGCACCTTTCTCCAGCAGGGTTAAAACTTTCAACGGGTGTCTCCCTGGTGGATTGCTTTGAGGTTGCTTTAGAAAAGGAAGGAAGTAGCCTTGGGCTATTATTTCTAGAGCCCAAACATCTGAAGTAATGGCTCGCCATTCTTGCAGATGTTGCAACAGCCTGCCTCCTACAGGTGTTTTGTGGTGCAAGTCCTCAAAGTGGTTTTGTGGCGGATGTTGCAGCCGCTGATGGCAAAGAGGCTGCAGCTGGAGCTGGCCTAGCACGTTTTCCTCGTCCACCACGAGTGGCCTTTCTTTGGCCCCTTTGATTGGCCATTCCTCTCGTCTTTCCATATGAGGTGTAATAACGATAGGATCGTCCCCTCCATGATTGCCCTTGCGCACGAAAAGGCTGAGGTTGCCTAATAGCAGCTCCTAAAGATTTGGCCGCTGCTTTTGAGGTCTGCAACCTCTCAAGGCTCTCCTCAGCCTTGTTGCCAAAAAGGTGAGACCCGTCAAAAGGCATGTTCAGAAGGCGCTTCTGTACATCCGGTGCAAAACCCGACTTCCGTAACCACGCAAACCTGCGCATTACCGTGCTAGTGCCCATGGACCTGCTTAAACTATCCGCAGTGTCCAATCCAGATTGAAGGGATACCTGCATGGCCTCCTTTCCATCTCTAACGATGGCTAGGAAACCTTCCCTTTCTTCCCCTTCTGGTATGTTCTCCGCCACCATTGCGATGCACTCCCACAGAGTGTACGAAAATGTTGCCAAGGCACATGTGGAGTTGGCAGATTTTAATGCCATGCTCCCGGCTGAAAATACTTTCCGTGCCCAACCATCCACACGCCTATCGTCCCTGTCTGGAGGGATAGACGGGTACGCAAGTTTGTTGGAAGCTGTGGCTGCCTGTATGACCAGACTCTAGGGAGTTGGATGTTTTGACAGATAGCCGGGGTCGCTACTGGCTGGGTGGTGTTTTGATGCAAGGGACTTATTTACCGGAGGAATAGAATCTGGAGTTTCCCAATTCTTGGCCACCCTGTTTTGTAGGGCTACATGAAAAGGTAGTACTGGGTCTTCAGTGGGACCATGGTCCAATATGTCTGTTAAATCGTCTTGGACGAAATGGGCTGGTGGTCTAGCCTATCCCAAGTAATCTACCACCTTGGTCATTAACTGACGGTAAGATGGACTGGCATGCTCTCCTGGATCTGGTCTACCAAAGTCATTCTCAGGAGAAGTGTCAATGCCACTTGCATTATGTAAAGACTCCACCAAATCCCTCATTCTGCTTTACTCTGAGATTAAGCATTCTGGGACATTTGGGGTGCCATATTCCAATCAAAAAAGGTACATTTTCCTCCTCGGATCTCTCCTGTTCCTCAAAAATTGAGGTCAAGGATTTGAAAAACTACTTCCTAGGGAGAGGCTTGAAAACCTTCTCTGGGAGAGGAGGAGGAAGAGGGGTAGTACCAGGCTCTGAAGAAATTACCTGTTTTGTAACTTTCTCCTTCTGTTTTTCTGGCTGCCCTGGCTTGATTGAAGCCTTTGGCGCCGGGGGTTTCGGCATCGACGTCGATAAAGGCATCGACGGCGTCGACGACATAGTGGTCGTCGACAGGGTCTGCTTCGAGGGCGCCGAGGCAGTCTTTGACAATTTTCCCTTTGAGGTGTGACAGGTCTCGGACGGCGTCGGTGACCTCGAGCGGTCGACTCGACTTGAGCGTTTATCGCTCGGCGTCCTGGAAGGTTCCCTATCCTTCCTTTTACGATCACCCGGGCTTGAGGGCACGCGAGTGTCGGAGCGATGATGCTCCCGGCCGGCTTCCGAAGAAGGGGCGGACCGAGGCTTCGCCTTCTCAAACACCTCCATCATTTTGACCCTGAATGCTTCCCACTCTTCAGAAGACGAATGTTTCGTGGGACATTTCATTTTTTTTGGAGACTCATCTGACGACGAGGTGGAGGGAGACCTGTGGCGTCGTTTCTTCGATTTTTTTGACAAAGACGACGAGCAATGAGAATCACTTCGGGATCTAGATCTATGCCTTTCGCGTCTAGGAGATTTCCCCTCATGGGGTCTCGACTCGACGCTAGAGGCTTTTCGATCCTTCCGACTTACCTGTAGCTTTCTTCTCCTTTCTCGCAAAGTCTTCCCCGTCATCGCCTGACACTTCGAACAGGCCTCCATGTCGTGGCCTTCTCCGAGGCACCACAAACACTTGCGGTTCGGGTCCGTGATCGACATTTTTGAGCCGCACGACTTGCATTTCTTGAAACCCGATCTCGGGGTCGGGGTTGGTGTCGATGACGAGGACATATTTCTTCTTGTTTATATATATATTCTTCACAGAACTCGAGGCGTGCCGAATGTCCGAAGCAACGTAACTGCGGAAAAACGGAACTGAGGCCAACGGGCGCCGCGCGTGCTACTTATACACTGGATGACGTCACCCTCGACAGAGGCCTTCGAGGGACCATCGACTCGACGACATCGACGCACGGCGCCCTCTGCCGAAAAAATTTCCGAAGAGCAGCAAAGCTGGATGGAATACATCTAAGATGAGGAATACGTTGGAGGACACAATCCACTCAAAGGATTTATACTACAATTTGTAATTGACTTCTGGGATCCTTATTGCTACATCTTCTACATTACAGCCAGCACCAGAAATCTCATCAATCATCTCTGCTTCCATCCTCCTGATCAGGTCTTCCTCCTCAGCGGGATTCCCAAGGGTATTTGCAGGGGTGGACTGGCCTAGAGGGAACTCTGGAGATTTCCCGGTAGGCCTCAGCACCCTGGGAAAGGATGGACTGGCCTATAGGGAACTCTGGGGATTTACTGGAAGACATCTGCACCCTGGGCCTCTTCTGTGTAGTAAACTATTTTATTTCAAAATGTTTTCATAGGAAAAGGGTTGGGCTTGCTGAAAATGTGTAATATGGGGCCACTTTGAAAATTATTTACAGGGCCCCTTGTGGTTCCCAGTCCACCCCTGGGTGTTTGCCCGCAGTGTACACAGAGCCCTGTTACCATTCAGGCCTCTGGATACCTGGCAGGCTGTTCCCACCTGCTTCGCATCTATCTCCATACAGGTCAGTGAAAGCACAACCTGATAGATAGCGACGCCCAAAACAAAAGCTAAAATGGACCATCAGTTTCAACAGTTAGTCACTGCAGTTCAGGCATTGAATCTAAAGTCTGAGAATGCCACGTTACAACAGCTGGTAACCCAACCACACCTCAGCTCTGAATTTCCTCCAGGTCCATTAGCAGCTGGGAAATAAAATGGTAATCCCAAAAAATTGAAGGAATGTATTGAAGCTTGTTTATTCCAGTTCACTCTAAAACCCTCCTACTTCCCTACCGATCGGACAAAGGTGAGCTTTATGATATCTCATTTAGCGGGTAATACTCTTACCTGGGCTACTCCGTTAGTAACTACGAACAATCAATTGTTGGATTGCCATCCAGGATTCCTGAACAGTCTTCAAGCCATGTTTGGCCGCAGAGAGTTGATTGTTTCTGCCCAAGAAAATCTGCTAGACTTCAAGCAACGCAATATGGACACTATAAATTATATCACACAATTTAAATGTATGGCAGCTGAAACGGCGTGGACAGATGATGCCTTGCTAACCCTATTCACGAGTGGATTAAATGAAGACCTGAAGGATGAAGTTTCTAGGGTTCTCCGTCCATACAATCTTGTGAAATGATTACCCTTGTTCTACAACTTTACTATAGACTCCAAGAACGACTGCAAGACTGCAACCGTAGAAGAACCCTAGGTCTGTGTATGTATTATGGTTCCAAGAGTCGTTTCCTGAAGGATTGCCCACTTGCATCACCTCAGCGTTCGGGAAACGCCTCCTCACATTCGTGAAGGGAGCCACGGGTAGGAATGTCAAGAAAAGTTCCCTTGGAAATATTAGCAGTACAAAGGCTAAGGTGGTCCTGAAAGTATCCCCTTGCCTCACTGAAACAATGTTAACAGACATTTGGTCCTAGTAGATTGTGGAGCAGAAGGTCTATTCATAGATGACGACTGGGCCAAACAAAATAATATTCCCCATACAAAGAAAACTATCCAGATCTGTCATGACCCTTGCCCCTGGCCCTCACTGGCAAGTCAGACCAACATTAGAATGGGACTATTTACTTGGGACTATTTAACTTGGGGGGGTTCAGCCAACATGAAGGCACACACATAGCTCAGTTACAAGGAACTGAGCTATGTGGTCTAGTCTTTTGGGTGTGGCAGGCCTGGGACTAATTTACCTGGACTACTTTGGGTGTGGCAGGCCTGGGACTATTTTATCTGGACTACTTTACCTGAGACTATTTAAACCACACCCAAACAGTAGAACATGCTTTGCCTTATTCTGCTGTGGGCAGCGTAACGCTCACCGTGTCTAGTTCTTTGATGCCAGCTTACCTGAAACCAAGGACCTGCAGAGGGAGAAAGAACACTACGAAACTTACCTGGAACAGTATCCTGTCTTCATCCATTGCTGACTTCAGGTCCACTCACCTGAAGGTACGAACTCCATCATCCGGCACCGCATACATCCTGGAATAGCATAACCTGGAAAGAGAAAGGAAGATAGCATAAGTAAGCATTTGCTCACGTTACCGTCCGAATAAAGAAAGCCACACAATTCTTACCTGGGTAGTCATCTCCGGGTCAGTATCATTGCTGGAACATTACGGCGCTCGGCGAGGAACATCGCAACCTGCAAGGAGAGAAAAGACACAGGTTAGCAATATAAAAGGCAAAACAGCGCCGCGCATTGCGCATTACTCACCAGACAGCATCACGCACACCGCGCTTTCGCTCACCGGCCCATGCTCATCTTCAAACTGCATGACAATACCTTTCCATACCTAAAAGGAAAGAAGCAAGACATTATTATTCGAACTGAGAGGAACTTAAGAACTGCATATAAAGACTGTAAAGCAGCAAACCTACGGAGTCGTAGCAGGCCTGGATTCCCACAGGGGGGCTTGAACCAGTGAAGTAACATGGTCGCTGCTCGCCCCCTACATCTACGCGCCCCTGCCAAAAGGAACAGGATGGAGAATCCACCTCTTACAATATTAAGGTGAGGAGAAGGCCCAAGGGGGAGGAAGGAGTTGAGGCCAAGGGAGGTGGGAAAACATAAAGACAATCTGGTATTGAATCCAGCTCTCCTATATGGCAGACCCATCTTTAACCACAGGCCTTACCAAGGGCCCGGGAGAGGGTTCGAGAGTGCAAATCATCCAACCAGGGCTGGGTGGCGTCCCCGTGGATGCCAGGTGAGCGTAACAGGTCCCTGTCGAAGGAGTCAATGGTACACCTTTGACTTCATGACCCATCAAAGAACAAACCGAAGACCTTACCATGTTGCTATCATCTCACACTGAACAACTTTGCTTAAACCTGATCAAGGCAGCATATTATCTGTTGATGTTGGGGCTTCCCTGGTTAAGGCTTCACAACCCTTACATAAATTGGATGGCAGAAACCCTATTTCTGGGATCAGAGCATTGTTTGTCTTCCTGTCTTCAACAAGGCACGGTTGGCTTTCTTTACCCTCCGGAAGGATACATCAAAGACATGATTAGCACAACCATTTCCTCTCTGCAACTCCTACCGGAATGTTTTCATGACTTTCAGCACATCTTTTCTAATGAGGAATTCAAAGAGCTACCACCACACAGCCCTTTTGGCTGTATGTATACCCTCTCTGCCTCTGAGTTAAGAAGCCCTGCGAAAGTACCTACAAACCAACCTTCGCCATGGTGTCATCACTAAATCTCTGTTCGTCATTCCTAAGAAGGATTGCAAAGAACTATGACTTTGCATAGACTATAGGGGGCTCAACAAAATCATGATTAAATACTGATACCCTTTACCACTCATCCAAGACATCTTAGAAGACATCAGAGGGGCTACCATCTTTTCCAAGCTGGAACTGAGAGGAGCCTACCATCTTGTATGGATTTGTAGTGGTGACAAGTGGAAGACAGCATTCTTCACCTCATTTGGCCACTACAAATACTGCGTTATGCCCTTTGGTCTGGCTACACCCCTTCCAACTTCCAGCCTTTGCAGACCATGTTTTTTCTGACCTTTTGCTTCACTCAACAGTGCTCTATTTGGATGGCATTCTTGTTTTTTCTAAAACCTTGGAAGAACATCAACATCCCGTTACTGAAGTTCTACAGCAGTTAAGGAAACACCATTTATTTGCTAAACTGGAAAAAGGTTTTTTCCATCAACCCTCTATACCTTATTTGGAGTTTGTCTTAACAGCAGACGGCGCAGATATGGACCCAAATAGAGTCAAGGCAGTTCTACACTGGAAAATGCCTAAAAATGTGAAAGACATTCAACATTTCTTATGCGTTTTGAACTTGTATAGGAAGTTTATTCCAAATATTTCTAGAAAAATCAAACCATTGACAACAATGTTGCAAAAAGGACAGAGATTCTCATGGATGGATGCAGCCCAGAAGAGTTTTGACATACTTAAACAAGCCTTCTCTACAGTGCCTATTTTGCAACTTCCTGACCAAAGATGTCCTTTTATTCTGGAGACAGATGCATCTAATAACGCCTTGGGAGCAGTCCTCAAACAAGTTTCTACAACCGGAATTGAACATCCAGTTGCTTATATGTCCAAGACTCTCTCTGCCTTCGAATGTAATTATACAGTACTGGAAAAAGAACTTTTGGCCATCAAGAGAGCATGCCAAGAGTGGAGACATCTACTCTTAGGAGCACAACATCAAATTACAATCTGTACAGATTATCGTAATCTCAAAGTACTACAGCAGTTAGAATGTCAAAACAGCCACCAGGCCGGTTGGGTTTATTTCTTCTTTTCCGTTGACATAAATTTCCCTTATATACCCTTAAGGACTAATAAAATGGCAGATGCTTTATCTAGATATGATCCAGATGGAGGAGAGGAGAAGATCTCAGAAAAGATGTTTCTTCATGCTTCTTTTATAGTCTATATATCTGATTTCTTTCAGTTAATCAAAAGGCAAAGCACGAACAAGGACGCCTCTGTACCTCAGGATATACTTACCTACCAATTACAACATGAAGACAGACTCCTCTTCCATGAGCAACAAGTTTACGTACCTACAGCTAAGTGACATCAAAAGATACTACGCTTGTGACAAGACCATAAACCTGCAGGACATTGAGGTATACTGTGAGTAAACTGAGGGTGTCCTCACATCTACCCCCCCTTGGGACCTCTTATCAGGTGGCCAGGGAAAGTTCATCACTTTTGGATCCTGACCCTGGGGTGGCGAAGCAAGGGAGGATCACCTGGGTGGAGGGTTCTTGTTGATTGGGGAGAGGGCATCCTTAGGGGAGACACAGTATTCCCACTTCCCATGACACAATGAACCCGTAATGCCCGGTGTGTTTATGGGCTAGTGTTATACCTTTCCATCTAGCCAGGGTAATAGCAGATGATATTACCAATCTAGAAATTACAAAAAGAGGGTGAAAAGGAGGGGGGCTAATAGTGAGACATGGTATCCCCCTTTCCCTTATGAAGACCAACCCAACCATCCCCTGGTTTTTGTAGACTATTGTAACACATCTCCCCACATTTTCCATCATTCAACTCACTGTGCTACTGCGACGATGAAGAGGTAAATAAGAGTGATGAACGCTAGTAAATCATTTCACCACTCTAGTACTGAGCCGAATAAGAGGCCTGCTGATTATTGTAGAGGTCAGGCATGTCTCTGTAACTACAGTCAGGCAATTGGACTAAATGACCACCACATGTGGTCACTTAGTAAGCCGATTGGACATAGAAATGCAGGTACTCTCGTTCAGGTTGGAATTGCCATTGCATTTCGGTGCTGGACTGCCCCTGGGCAGGACAAAGACTGATATCCAAATGGTTATTTCCCATCTGTGAAAGGCACAGTGAGAAAAAGCAGTGGCTGCGAACTCTCAAGTGGTTAATAACCATTGAACAGGTTATCAAGCCTTGTTCTATCGAGAGAGGGGCGCCCGCTACCTTTGCAAACCAAATTTCAAGGAACCTGGGATTGGTAACCCTAGGTCTCCTGGGGGCAACCAGACGTGGTCTCCCTCTCACTGTGCTTAGAGAGGCATCAGCTTCACCTCACTGATGATCCCCAACAAGGGTGAAACACGTGTATGGGGTTGCTGGTGGTACTCTCGTTCAGGTTGGAATTGCCATTGCATTTCGGTGCTGGACTGCCCCTGGGCAGGACAAAGACTGATATGCAAATGGATATTTCCCATCTGTGAAAGGCACAGTGAGAAAAAGCAGTGGCTGCGAACTCTCAAGTGGTTAATAACCACTGAACAGGTTATCAAGCCTTGTTCTATCGAGAGAGGGGCGCCCGCTACCTTTGCAAATAGAAATGCAGGCTGTTCACACAGAAGGGGGGCGCACAGCAGGCTGGAGCGTGGAAACAGCTGGAGCTGGAAGCTGGGGAACCGGAGGACAGGAGCAAAAGACAAGAGTGCGGGAAGCCATGTCAGGCAAGGACCAGAGATGCCGGGGCTGAGGAAGGCCTAGAGAACGTTGCAAAGTCCTGTGCACCCTCTGTGTCGGGCGCAAGCAGGAGTTGTAGAACTATGAAGCACTCCGGTCATCGCGGATCTGTGGGAGAGCAAGCTGCGCTCTCCCCATCCTCTGAGGGAGAAGACCAGAGACTGTGGAAGCTGGAAAGGCATAGTGAGGAAAGGAACAAAGCTGACGGAACCTGATGCCTGAAGCCGGTGAGTGCAAAGGGGAAACACTCATACCGGGGTGCTCCAAATACCGGCAATAAGCCTTTCTTGAATGTTGAATGTTGTGGAACTTGTCAAAATACTGAAGCAAGTGCTTACAATTGTGAACTTAATTGAAGGTAGTTTCAAGAGTGAAACGGATGAGTTTTTGAATAGCGAAAAAACTGAAAACATTATTGAATACTGTAAAGAATTAAAGTAACTTGAAAGTATGACTGAATAAGCATTTCTGAATACAGAGATAAAGCAAATAATGAACATGTTTTGAGTGGAACAAAAGCAACGTTGTGCAGTTGGCAAATCCAACGAGTGAATTGACTGAAAGGCAAGTGTTGGCAAAGCAAGTAAAATACCAAGAAGGGTGTGAGAAGGGAACCACCAAGTGCTCAAGGAACTACAGTTTAAGAGGAAACCTGGATTGGCAAGAGCCAGAGAAGTATCAGGAGTGTAACCAAGTGAATGGTAATCAAGTTAGCCACGATAAAGTGTTAGAGGACAATAATCTTAATACAAGAAATACTTTTCACTGTCAAGGGAAAACAGTGGACAATTGTTGATAAAGCAGATGGAAAAGGGGTATCAGTTGCGTGACCTGTGATGGGTGGACCGTGTGATCTGTCAACAGCCCCAACACCGAGGGAACCCCTTTATGGGAGCAGTATTAAAGAACAAGGGCCAAGAAAGGGGCATTGGTTGCATGAGCTGTATTTGGTGGACAGTGTTTCGTCTGACAACAACTCCTAGACCAAGTTTCCTGCATGAAAAGCAAGTGAAAGGAGGAGTCAAGAGTGTGAATCTCAAAAGGAGCAAGTTAAATGAAAATATACATGGAAAGACTTGTGTTGTAACAAACGTGCATTGGTGAACCAGTGAAAAGTACTCATGGTAAGAGGGTTGGAGAGGATCCCAATCCTTTGAGAACTGTTTTTTTTTTTAAACTTTGAACCTTCTGTTTTAACTTGGGGAAGGGAACCCCAACACTTTGTGGAACTATCCTGAACTTGGGAAAGGGAACCCCAAGAGATTGTGGAACTGTCTTGGACTTGGGGAAGGGAACCCAGGGGTTTTGTGGGACTGATTTGAAATTGGAAAGGAGAGCTGAAGAATAAGCCTGGTGCTGGAAGAAGCTCAGAACTTTGTTTGGAACACCATTTCCTTCGTTGCTGACACCCCTACACATTTTCTAGCTTCAGTTGTGAGGGCAAGTATAGGTTTTGGACACAGAAAGACTTTTAAGTTGTACTCTTTGACTCACACTTTCCTTAGTTTCTTTAGGTAGGGAAATCTCGCCTTAGCATAGGGCAAGTTAGGCCTTCATCCATCCTAACATTTAAGTTACATAAAGCAAGTTTGTTAGAACTTTGAATATGTTGTCTGTGACTTGCTTCATGATGCCTTCACAATACGTACCACACAAAACTTGATAGCATGACACTGTTGGTGGCCAATGATGTCTACACATTTCAAGGACTATGTCACTACATGTCTTACCAATCTGCAAATGAAAACGCTTCACAGATCACCCTTTGGAAAAATCATTCAACCTCCTTTACTGACACAACCTTGGGAACACATATCTACAATTATATTGTGGACTTGCCACCTTCCGCCCAAAACACCACAATCATGGTTACCATTGAATTGATGACAAAGATGACACATTTATTGCCTTTGACCAAGATACCATCAGCTTCACAAATGGCAACGTGCTTTCTACATACAATGTTGGTCTCCCTCGTTCACGCTCGGACCCCTTTAGCACAATGTTCACAATTGGTCTCCCACGTTCGGGTCTCGGACCATGTAATCTCACTTTCTACGTTTTTCTAAAAGAAAACGAAGACTTCCAAATGAGCAATGGGTTTTGCTTAAACAGTTGCAGGATCACTTTGATTCACGTCACTTCGCATTCTTACCAATCTTCTACTTTCGCTTCTGCCACTTCTTGTCTGTATACCTTACAGAGACCTTCGACTGAGCACCATTGCAGTGCCGGAACACTATGTCACTGGTATTGTATCGTTCTCTGTTAAAGTTCAAACATCCATCAGAAATTAAGCTTTCCTCACATATATCATCACACGCTTTACCAATCTTTATTCTTGCGTTCTTTATACAATGTTGCTGCTTGTTACTTTGACTTCAGCACAGACCGGTCTTGCATCAGTCTCCCCAACGCACCGGCTGTGTTGATCCTCTCTGGCGCTGTTTTGATCTTGGAGCCAAGGACGGTACCATAGTGGCTGCTGTTCCTCCCCGACTCGGTCAGCCGTGCGGGAGGGACCCAGGTATCTCCGACTCACAGTACAGGATTCTTCAGTCTGGTTCCCTGGCCTTATGCTTTTTAATCTGAAGGATTCTGGAAAGAACTGGATTCTCCCCAGATAGTTCAAGGGTATTTCCCTCCCTGCGCACCCTTCTTGGTTTGACGTCTTTCTTCCCTTGTTCAGCTGCCATCAGGAAAAGACTGTTCCTTCGTGTGCTTTGCCCCACTCAGAGTCTGCTCTCGTGCTCCGCCTTTTATCCATGCGGGGAAGCTTAATGAAAGTCAGGTGTGAATGGTTGCCAGTAATTGCCTGACCTTGCCTGACCATAATAGTGGGACATGTCAGGTACAATGCTCGGATGTGAGTCTGTTTTCTCCCAGAGCGGGCTGTCTCCGTGAAAGTGTTTGTGAAGGGAAAGGGAGGGAAGAGTTCCTAAATGTTCTACCTGGTAGGATGGGGTAAAGGTGTTATGGAGAGGGGAATACTGCTTCTCGCCATCAGATGTCCCACTCCCACTACCCGAAGACCCTCCCCTAGGTGATCCTTAAGCACTGGTCCACCTCGAAGCTCTGGATCCAAAGGCGATGGCCGTACCCTGACAACATGAGAGAGAGACCCCCGGGACTAGTGAGTGAGACACCTTCTGGTTTCTCACACCTTCAATCATCAAATTAAAGTCCCCGCTATGTAGCAGTCTCCCTACGTGAAGCCCCCCAGAGTTTTTAGAAATTCCTTTTGGAACTTCTAAAAACTCTGAGCGGTTTTGCGTAGGCAGACTGCTTGAACGTATTGGATGCATATATTGATGTAAATGTAATTTCCTTATTCCTCAGTTCCCCTCTGGCTATTATGTACCTCCCCTCCCTGTCCCTAGTGTAGTCTTATATGTTCAATATTGGTTGAGTGTAGTTGTGCAGTCTACTGTTTATGGCCAAGTCTGGTTTGGTCTTTGGATAATAGATGTGTTTCCAGCAGAGCTACTATTTTGGCTTCTTCTCTCCTAACTTCCCTGAATGGCCCGGCTGTCTTGTTTAGAGTATTTAACCCGCTCACGTTGCCCGACCATATCCTAAATTTCACATCAGTCAGGTTTACAGCCATTGTGTCTCCATGTTTCGATTATATGAATAATGCTTTCATTTTTAATGCACTCCTTTCCTTTAGACCCTGCAGCATGTCTACCTTTGCCTGTTATTTCATAGACACCCCCAACCCACCCTGCCCTTTTCCACCCGCATAACCTGTTGCATCTACCATAACTTTTGAAACCCTTATTTCCCCCACCTCCCTAGGTCACATTTCTTAACAGCTTCCTCTGCCCTCCTCCTGATTCTTTCGGAGTGTTAGTCCTTCATGTCCCCCTACTCCCATTCGCCAACTTTTATGTACCCAGTTGGCCATTACTTTTTGCATGTAAGTCTTTTAATCATCCATACCTTCCTCCTTCTGACATATTTTCATGCCCCTACAGAGGCCTCTGCTCCTTCTTTCCAAGATTATCTACTGTTCTTTGGAACCAGCCCTACCTTCATAATTGCTCTACTTTCTTTCTTATCTCTTGGCATTAGGTGTTGCTGCTCTCCTGTCATGTCTTGTAGGTCGAGGCCCAGAAGTGTTGCGCCATCTTACTTGTTAAAGATAGTAAACACTTTGTCCCCCACTTTAAATTGAAGCCCAAAAGGATATGTCCATTGATATCGTATTTCTCTTTTGTTGAATTCTTCTGTGATGGGCTTCATCATCCTCCTTTTTGTTGTAGTCGTCCTGAACGGTCTGTATTCTGCTGTTCTTAGTCAAGAGCCGTGGCTTTCCTTGCTTCCCTTAAGATAGTCTCTTTCATTGTGAAGTTGTGGACTTTCACAACCAGGTCACTAGGCTCTCCTGTTGTGTTTGCCCTTCTAATGCTGACTTAATGTGCTCTGTCTGTCTTCACAGTTGTGTCGTGTGTGTGTCTTTCAGTAGCCACTGAAAGAGCTTGCTGATGCACTCTTTCATGTCATCCACCTCCGCTCCCTCCTTTGGGAATTTTATTTGCCATTTCTCTCGGTGTGACCTGTTTTCCAGATCTTCACATTTGTTCTGAAGGATCCAAAACCTTTCTTCTTGAGCCTTCAGTTCTTGCGAGAGGCGGGGTACTTTGTGTTCTAGTGTCCGAATCTTATTCTCGTTGTGGTTGACTCTTTCCCCTATGGCCTCAATTGCCTTTTTGTTTTCTAAAATGGCCATAGTCAGCTCGTTCTTGACTGCAGACAAGTCAGACTTGAGTACCTCTGTTATATAATCTTTTAGGGAGCTGTTTTGTTGTTCTATACTTTATTCAGAATATTCACTCATTTTGTAGCGTAAATCAGAGTTATTACAGTTTAATTATATTTCCTTATAAGGAAGTGTATGTCAGTTACCAATATTGCATCTTTAGGGAAATGCTCACACAACTATAAATAATAAACATGGTTGGTGGCAGTTAACAGTTTCCTATACATGTTATGCCTTATGCATCACTGAAACTGTTATTGTTTGTGTTGTTCCCAAGTTGCTGTCAACATGTTATGAAGTATCCTAGGAGACATGTAAACCCCCAAGATTCTATGGCCATGTGTATGTAAGGAAGCTTTGCACCATGTCAATGATGTTTCCAGCTTGGACAGGAGGGCCTTCATGCAGGCGAATAAACACTTACCAAAACGTACCTGCGTCTATGGACATCCTTCACTTCAGAATGGCGATGAGCTTGAACTCCTGAATGCCCTCTGGGTAATCTGCTCCAACTTCATCCCTGCTTCTTCTGTGTTCCTGGCTCCACTTCGGTTCGATGTTCATCCCTTGGTGTGTTTCCTCTGCCGGCCGAATCCAGCTGCCGAGAAAAGTTGGATCCAGCTGTCCCTGCTTCTCCTCTACATTGCAGAGGCTTCACTTCTGCCCCATGCAACGTCCTTAGGAGCTGCCGGTATTCAGGTATTGCTTCCCGGTTCCTCATCATTGCCCGGTAACATCTGTACAGTCCGAGTATCTTCTGTCACTTTTCGGGCTAACTGGAACATGCTGAGGGAAAGTAAAGAACCTTCCCTGCCACGCTTTCATTTACAGACCTTGCCTACCCGTTGGCACCCAACTGTGGCGCTGCCCGTAGTGACGGGCTTACGCGGCGGCGTGACGTAGCACGCCGCCGCCGAAGGTATAAAGAAAGGGGCGTTTCCGGCCGCGAACGGAGCGACCGGGAAGCCCGAACTGAAAGGCTGTGTGCGTGTGTCCTTTCAGGTGGGGGGGCTTACGGGAACGCAGCGGGGGGGCTCAGGACCGCCCCCCAACAGTGGCGACGAGCGAGTGCGGATGCCCGGGCCCGGCGGTGCAGGCTTCCGAATTTTTCTGCATACACGGAGCGCCTGGATGCTCCGTCTTACGCCGTGGCTGCGGCTCGTACACGCGGCCGACGGCCATTTTGTCTGACAGGCCGCGGATGTTCTCCGAGCTCCGGTTTGGAGGGGGAAGTGAATCCGGGCCTAATTTTTGGCAATTCTGCTTGCAGGCAGCTTGATCTGCACACCCATGTTTGGATTGTGGATTTTTATGTAGTTTTGGTGCAACTACGTCGTGTGAAAGCCAGGAGAAGGGCTAATATGGCTGGACCTGCTTAGCCTACTCCATGCTCATGGCTTAATTTTTGGGACACCTAGACATTGGTGGATGCCAGCGGATGGAGACAGCAGTTTTTCTTCATCCCCTTCATCATCAAGTCGCTGTGGTATCTTCTTCATCCTCTTCATCATCGGAGAAGGCTGTGATTGAGAGCTATTCACGCCTGCATGCTGTGTTCTTGGTCCTTGGAGCTGGTACCCGTCCCAGGTGAGCTGTCAGGCTCGTGGTGTGTACCTGGTATCGGATTTGACTGTTAAATGCACTCACATTGTGGGTGGTGAAGGGTGGCTGAGTTGCGGCCTCCAGTACATCTAGTGGGGGTGCCTGTGCGCTCAGACCTATGCTTGACTCTGAAGACTCGGATGACGGGGCAGGGGCTGCGCCGATTCCTCAACAGCCTGGGCAGCCTCCAATAACTCCAATGCAACAGCCGGTACCGGCTCCACAGTTGCCCCTGCAAGGACCTCTCGCAGTATTGCCAGCTGCCCAACCTGGAATCCCCATCATGGCTCAGGCGGGAGCACCTGCAGCCCACGCTGCTCTGCAGCCCATTCCAGAGTTTGATGCATCAGGGCCACCTTCGAGCATGGGCCCCCGGTGGAGGAGATGGGTGAGTCGCCTTGACATGTATTTCAGGGCCTCTCAGGTGACGGACGATGACAGCAGAGTGGCCACCATGCTGTATTCCGCAGGGCCTGCGGTCCAGGAGATATTTGAATCCCTCACACCTGCTAATGCCTCCTATGATGCGGCCAAGGCGGCACTCCTTGCACATTTCCTCCCCCTGGCTAATGTGGACTATGAGAGATTTGTCATGCTGTCCGCCAAACAGAAGGATGACGAGACACTGGACACCTTCTATGGTCGTTTGCGCCGCCTCTCCCTAGGATGTGCGTGGACGGACGCAGAAGACATGATGCGCACGATGTTAATCCAGGCATGCTCCTCCGGCAAACTCAGGAGGCAGGTCCTCAGAGAGCCAGGCATCACTCTGCCCCACATACTGGAGCTCGGCCGGTGCCATGAGGTGGCGGAGGCTCGGGCCAATAAGATGGAGGCAGGATCCCGCTCAGTGAGATCGGAGGAGGTGTGCGTTGTGTGGAGAGGTGGCAGAGGCATGAGACGTCCTGGTGGTGGACCCCGGGACAGGGCAGGCAGAGCCACGGAGTCGTGCCAGAAGTGCGGGTACGACCTTCCTCACCCGACAGAATGTCCGGCGGTGGGAAAGACCTGTGGCAGATGTGGATTCGCCGATCACTTTTCAAGGGTATGCCGTGCAGCCCTGCCTGTGATGGTGCCGAGAGGCCAGCCACGGACGTGGATTCCACGCCAGAACCCGCTGCCAAATGTGGCCCAGGTGGATCAGGGAGAAGGGGATCCCCAGGTGGAGGGTGCCGAGGAGGAGGACGAGGAGAACATCTTCTTCGTCTCGAGTGTGGATATTCTGAAAAGGAAGAGCCGGAGACAGCCCAGATGTGTGGTGGAGGTCAACCACTCCCCAGTCCCGGTGCTCGTGGATACGGGGGCCTCCGTAAATGTAATGGCCAGAGGACATTATGACATGCTTGATCCCCTCCCGGGTCTGGACACACCGAAGGCTCGCATCTTTGCGTTTGGAGGGCTGGAACCAATACCACTGGATGGTGCCTTTGTAGCCTGTGTTGAACATGACGGCTCACAGATCAAGGCTCGCTTCTATGTGACTCCTGTGAGTGACAACACCCTGCTCAGCTGTGCCGCTGCCGAGGCCCTGGGGATTGTCCGTTTCGCCTATTCAGTCTATTTGGAAGACATCAATGATCTCCTGGACAAGTACGCAGCACTCTTCAGTGGGATCGGGAAGATGACCGGCGAACCGGTTCGGCTTCACATTGATGAGTCGGTCCAACCGATTGCCCTGAAACATCGCAGGGTACCGTTTCATCTGAGAGAGCAAGTGGACAAGGAGCTGGACAGTTTGGTAAACCTGGACATTATCGAGAAGGTGGAGGGCCAGACCCCCTGGGTGTCTCCGATCGTGGTGGCCAGAAAACCTAAGCAGCCTGATTCAGTCCGCATCTGTGTCGATATGAGGCTCCCTAACAAGGCAATAAAGAGGGAGCGGCATCTCACGCCCACGATCGACGACATAATTGCGGAAGTACAAGGGGCTCGGTTCTTCTCGAAATTGGATCTCCGAGCAGGCTACCACCAGGTCGTTCTTCACCCTGAGTCCCGGTACATAACAACGTTTACCACCCACCGGGGGTTGTACCGATACAAGAGGTTGAGCTTTGGAGTGTCATCGGCCGCCGAGGTGTTCCAGAACATCATCAGGGGCGCCCTGGCAGATCTCGAGGGCGTCCTCAACATCAGCGATGACATTCTGGTGTTCGCAAAGACAGAGGTAGCCCACATGAGGAGGCTTGGTAAGACCCTGGAACGACTCCAATCACTGGGCCTTACCCTGCATAAGGAAAAATGCGAGTTCATGCGCACCTCCATTGAATTCTTCGGTTTCGTGTTCAAGGAGGGAGGGGTATCGCCCGATCCAAGAAAGGTCCAGGACATCAAATCGGCACAACCTCCCGAGTCGGTGTCAGATGTGAGGAGTTTTCTGGGGATGGTGACCTACTGTGGACGTTTCATCCAAAACCTCGCCTCAAGGTCGGAACCACTCCGGGCCCTGACGAAGAAGGAGTCAGCGTGGCACTGGGGCCCACTTGAGCAGGCCGCTTTCGAGGACATCAAAACTGCCCTCACGACGGAAGACACCATGGCATTCTTCGACCCAGCCCTGGAGTCAGAGATCGTTGTTGATGCCAGTCCTTTTGGCCTCGGCGCCGTGCTGACTCAGGTGGACCGCAACGGGGGAGTTCGGCCAGTGGCATATGCCAGCAAGGCACTATCAGAGACTGAGCAGAGGTACTCCCAGATCGAGCGGGAGGCCCTGGCGGTGCTGTGGGGCTGCAGACATTTTTCGACTCTATGTCTTGGGTCGTCCGGTGACGGTGGTAACCGATCACAAGCCGTTGCTTCCAATCCTGGTGGGGTCATCGTCAAAGCCACTGGCAAGGATTGAGAGGTGGATGCTCGCCCTCCTTGAGTATTCTGTCACCCTGGTGTACCAGCCTGGGGCCAACAATGCGGCGGACTACCTGTCCTGCCACCCGGGGGTGTGCAGGGGAGAGGGGCACGACGTCTGTGAAGAAGAGGCTGACAGCCATGTACAGATGGTGGTGGAGGCGGCCACACCAAACGCGGTGCCGCTGGCGGAGCTGGAGGCCGCGGCGGCCCAGGACGAATGCTTTCAAGTACTGAGGCACTCGATGCAACACGGCTCCTGGAAGTCCGTCCTCGAGGCTGTGGCCGGGCGGACACATGAGGCCAAAACGACGCTTGAGCAGCTGTGGAAAGTGAAGGACGAGTTGTTGTTTTCGGAGTCGGGCCTGCTGCTCCGCGGTGACCGGATTGTCGTCCCCCTGTCAAAAGTGAGGGAGGTCATCACGCTGGCACACCATGGACACCAAGGCGCGGCCAAGACCAAGGCGCGACTCCGGTTGAAGGTCTGGTTTCCCGAACTAGAAAAGAAGGTTGATGACTTTGTAGCGGCATGCGTGTGGTGTCAGGCAGCCTCTCCTCTGCAACGGGAGCCAGCAATAGAAGTGATGCCCCGAGGCACCCGGCCCTGGGAAGTCGTCCACGCGGATTTTGGATCGACGTCGGTGGGCACCCACTTCCTGGTGATTGTCGACGAGTACTCTAGATATCCAGAGGTGGAGTTCGTCGAATCCGTGGCGTTTGAGCATGTGGTGGTGGCGGTGGAGAAGATCTTTGCAGCCCACGGTTTTCCCCACACCCTGTGCTCAGACAATGGGGCTCCTTTCCAAAGTGAGCGGTTCTCCGAGCTAATGGAGAGCTGCGGGGTGCAGCACAGAAAGGTCTCACCGCTGTGGCCCCGAGCCAATGGCGATGCGGAGAGACTCATGCGGACTCTTAATAAGACATTCCGGATCGCCCAGGGACAGGGTCAACCCCTACAACGGGCCCTGTACCAATTCCTGCGGGTGTATCGAACCACCCCGCATGCCTCGACTGGAGTGGCTCCCGCAGAAGCGCTGTTCAAGAGATGTCCCCGAGGTCTGCTCCCTGAGGTTGGGGAGAAGGAACCGGGAGTGATTGACAACCAGCGGGTTGCAACGGAAAGGCGAGTGAGAATTGACCAAGAAAACCTGCGACGGGGTCTCCGGCCTCAACGGCTTGAGCCGGGAGACGAAGTTCTAGTCCGCAACCGACACCCCCATGGGAAACTCTCACTCCCCTATGAACCCGAGCCTTTGGATGTCGTGGCTGTCAAGGGATCCATGGTGACGGCCTCGGATGGGCGATCTGCCGTCACCCGGAATGTGAGTTTCTTCAAGAAACTGGGTGATCCCCGGACTGAAACTCCACCTGAACCTGACCCACCAGAGGACCCCGACGCTGGAGCTTTCCGGGACGAGATCCCGGACTCCCCAATCCGGGGAGCCGCAGCTGAAGGACACCACGGGCTGGAGGTAGGCAGGAGGTACCCCCAGAGGGCTGGGCGAGGGAAACCTGCTTACCTCAGCGAGTATGTTCTTGGACACTTAGCATGTAAACTGTGATGAAGGGATCCGGGTGGTTGACAATAAAGGGGTGTTGGGTGTGCAGTGTTGGTTTATAGTATAGCTGTGTGTTAAAAGTTATGATCATTAAACGTGCCGTTGTTGTGGTTCCTCCCGAAAAAGGAGGAGTGTGGCGCTGCCCGTAGTGACGGGCTTACGCGGCGGCGTGACGTAGCATGCCGCCGCCGAAGGTATAAATAAAGGGGGTTCCCGGCCGCGAGCAGAGCGACCGGGAAGCCCGAACCGAAAGGCTGTGTGCGTGTGTCCTTTCAGGTGGGGGGGCTTACGGGAACGCAGCGGGGGGGCTCAGGACCGCCCCCCCAACACCAACTATGTTTCCTGCGTAGTGTCCGTTATCGGATATCAACCACCCTCTGCACCTCAATGAACCAGTGTTTACCAGCCGCATGTGCCTCTAGCACTTCAAAAGACCCACAAAATCCATTGGGAGCGTATGCTGTCGGCGGTAAGCAGATCCTGCTATACTTTCTGGACTTGCTGGTAAGAAAATCCCAACAAGTGACTTTAGCATGCTGCTTTCACCACTCAGTTGGAGACCTGCCTTGCAGCCACTTCAATAAGTGTGTTGCGAACTTCGCTTATCATACTTATAAACTTTTAAATGTTTTCTATTCTCAAGAGCAGCCTTACGATTGCCACATTGCTGCTAACTAAGTTATGTTACCGCTACTTTACTTTACACTTAACTATGTGCAAGTTCTTTCTAGACGCGCAAATACTGTTCCTTGCAACGTTTCAGCTGTGTTTATTGTTTGGCCAGCCTGCTTTATAGCTTCATTATAGCTTCAGCCTTCAGTTTGTACCTGCATACTCTGCCTTAAGTAGAGTTTCTTATGAGTACTGCCTTGACGTTTGCCTTAGAATTGCATTGCAGTACGATCACCCCAACCATTTCCAAGACGGTACTTAATTCTCCCATGGTTGTCATTTCAACACATTTTCTATCCTCACGCATACACTCACAGCAATCTTTGTGTGTTGAACATGTTTAACTTGCCACCTCATTTTCTTCAGACACCAGGTTATATGATATAAGTCCTTTATAATGCACATGTACACAAGTGTTTCTAGGCGCGGCAAGACAATGGAGGGAAGACAGATGGAGGACAAGACAAACAGTACACCCCATTTTGGCGCCGCCGGTTCGGCGCGGGCCGATTCGCCGAGGCCAGTTCGGCGCGGCCAGTTCAGCGACGGGATGTTTTGGCGTGCCGCACACCAGTGCACATCGCCTGCTGTTTAGGGAAACATTCAGTGCAGTGCACTGAAAGTGCGAGTTTCAACCTCATCCCACACTATTTTAAAATGAAACTGTTTAGAGCGGTTTAATTTTAAAATAGTGTGGGATGAAGTTGAAACTTGCACTTTCAGTGCACTGCACTGAACGTTTCCCTAAACAGCAGGTGATGTGCACTGGTGTGCGGCGCACAGGGCAGATTAGATCTGCCGGGCTCACGAGTGTGGGGGCTGTGCTGCTCGGAGCAGACTGCTCCGAGCAACACAGCCCCCACCTTCGCGTTCCCGGAAGTGTAGTCTGCGTGGCTGTGGTGCCTGCATGAAGAACTCGCAGAACATTTATGTGCGGCCAGTTCGGCGCGGGGTGCCGCGCCAAACCGGCTCCTGCACCGAACCGGCTCTTGTGCCGGAACCGGCCGTGCCAAATCGCCCCGCGCCGAACCGGCTGCGCCGAAATGTCCTGCTCCGCAAGACAAAGGATCTTACTAGGCCGTGTCATTCAGATCGTGCAAGTGCGAGAACGAGAAGTGCAACGGGATAGGGAGGGGGTGAAGTACAAGGGAGAGGAGAGGGGAAAACAGGGCAGCAATGCTCTGACTAGGTGCAGCCAGGCCAGTGCAGCTCTGGGCAGTACAAGGAGAACAAGGGACTGTAGACAGGGACGTCATTTCACCAAAATGCCAGGGGCAGCGGAAGTGACATCACACAACCCTTGACCCCCTGATGAAATCACAGGAAGTGATTTCATTTGACCCCACCCCGAAGTAATATCGCGGGTAGCGATGGAACACGACCTTTCATCCGTTGACAAAACAGGAAGTGGCATCACATAGCATTATACACTACAAAAAATATGGTTACGATATCACTATGTGATGTACATTTCATACAAGAATGGATCGCCATATGTATCGTTAAGATCAGTGTGTATAGGCTCATATTACCAAATTACTGTGAATGCAAGCAGACGTTCATGACCAAATGATAATGATGTGTTATTATATAGCACTTACGCTTAAGTGCTTTATATCAAAAAAATATACACCCAATATCACCACACCTGCGTTGGTACTCATTTATCGACCTCAGACGGATGAAAGGCTTAGTTGATCCATGGTGACGGCCTCGGATGGGCGATCTGCCGTCACCCGGAATGTGAGTTTCTTCAAGAAACTGGGTGATCCCTGGACTGAAACTCCGCCTGAACCTGACCCACCAGAGGACCCCGACGCTGGAGCTTTCCGGGACGAGATCCCGGACTCCCCAATCCGGGGAGCCGCAGCTGAAGGACACCACGGGCTGGAGGTAGGCAGGAGGTACCCCCAGAGGGCTGGGCGAGGGAAACCTGCTTACCTCAGCGAGTATGTTCTTGGACACTTAGCATGTAAACTGTGATGAAGGGATCCGGGTGGTTGACAATAAAGGGGTGTTGGGTGTGCAGTGTTGGTTTATAGTATAGCTGTGTGTTAAAAGTTATGATCATTAAACGTGCCGTTGTTGTGGTTCCTCCCGAAAAAGGAGGAGTGTGGCGCTGCCCGTAGTGACGGGCTTACGCGGCGGCGTGACGTAGCATGCCGCCGCCGAAGGTATAAATAAAGGGGGTTCCCGGCCGCGAGCAGAGCGACCGGGAAGCCCGAACCGAAAGGCTGTGTGCGTGTGTCCTTTCAGGTGGGGGGGCTTACAGGAACGCAGCGGGGGGGCTCAGGACCGCCCCCCCAACACCAACTATGTTTCCTGCGTAGTGTCCGTTATCGGATATCAACCACCCTCTGCACCTCAATGAACCAGTGTTTACCAGCCGCATGTGCCTCTAGCACTTCAAAAGACCCACAAAATCCATTGGGAGCGTATGCTGTCGGCGGTAAGCAGATCCTGCTATACTTTCTGGACTTGCTGGTAAGAAAATCCCAACAAGTGACTTTAGCATGCTGCTTTCACCACTCAGTTGGAGACCTGCCTTGCAGCCACTTCAATAAGTGTGTTGCGAACTTCGCTTATCATACTTATAAACTTTTAAATGTTTTCTATTCTCAAGAGCAGCCTTACGATTGCCACATTGCTGCTAACTAAGTTATGTTACCGCTACTTTACTTTACACTTAACTATGTGCAAGTTCTTTCTAGACGCGCAAATACTGTTCCTTGCAACGTTTCAGCTGTGTTTATTGTTTGGCCAGCCTGCTTTATAGCTTCATTATAGCTTCAGCCTTCAGTTTGTACCTGCATACTCTGCCTTAAGTAGAGTTTCTTATGAGTACTGCCTTGACGTTTGCCTTAGAATTGCATTGCAGTACGATCACCCCAACCATTTCCAAGACGGTACTTAATTCTCCCATGGTTGTCATTTCAACACATTTTCTATCCTCACGCATACACTCACAGCAATCTTTGTGTGTTGAACATGTTTAACTTGCCACCTCATTTTCTTCAGACACCAGGTTATATGATATAAGTCCTTTATAATGCACATGTACACAAGTGTTTCTAGGCGCGGCAAGACAATGGAGGGAAGACAGATGGAGGACAAGACAAACAGTACACCCCATTTTGGCGCCGCCGGTTCGGCGCGGGCCGATTCGCCGAGGCCAGTTCGGCGCGGCCAGTTCAGCGACGGGATGTTTTGGCGTGCCGCACACCAGTGCACATCGCCTGCTGTTTAGGGAAACATTCAGTGCAGTGCACTGAAAGTGTGAGTTTCAACCTCATCCCACACTATTTTAAAATGAAACTGTTTAGAGCGGTTTAATTTTAAAATAGTGTGGGATGAAGTTGAAACTTGCACTTTCAGTGCACTGCACTGAACGTTTCCCTAAACAGCAGGTGATGTGCACTGGTGTGCGGCGCACAGGGCAGATTAGATCTGCCGGGCTCACGAGTGTGGGGGCTGTGCTGCTCGGAGCAGACTGCTCCGAGCAACACAGCCCCCACCTTCGCGTTCCCGGAAGTGTAGTCTGCGTGGCTGTGGTGCCTGCATGAAGAACTCGCAGAACATTTATGTGCGGCCAGTTCGGCGCGGGGTGCCGCGCCAAACCGGCTCCTGCACCGAACCGGCTCTTGTGCCGGAACCGGCCGTGCCAAATCGCCCCGCGCCGAACCGGCTGCGCCGAAATGTCCTGCTCCGCAAGACAAAGGATCTTACTAGGCCGTGTCATTCAGATCGTGCAAGTGCGAGAACGAGAAGTGCAACGGGATAGGGAGGGGGTGAAGTACAAGGGAGAGGAGAGGGGAAAACAGGGCAGCAATGCTCTGACTAGGTGCAGCCAGGCCAGTGCAGCTCTGGGCAGTACAAGGAGAACAAGGGACTGTAGACAGGGACGTCATTTCATAAAAATGCCAGGGGCAGCGGAAGTGACATCACACAACCCTTGACCCCCTGATGAAATCACAGGAAGTGATTTCATTTGACCCCACCCCGAAGTAATATCACGGGTAGCGATGGAACACGACCTTTCATCCGTTGACAAAACAGGAAGTGGCATCACATAGCATTATACACTACAAAAAATATGGTTACGATATCACTATGTGATGTACATTTCATACAAGAATGGATCGCCATATGTATCGTTAAGATCAGTGTGTATAGGCTCATATTACCAAATTACTGTGAATGCAAGCAGACGTTCATGACCAAATGATAATGATGTGTTATTATATAGCACTTACGCTTAAGTGCTTTATATCAAAAAAATATACACCCAATATCACCACACCTGCGTTGGTACTCATTTATCGACCTCAGACGGATGAAAGGCTTAGTTGAGGCATTTAAGAACTGTCTAAATAGTGACTGGCCCCCTGAAGTTTGCCTGAAATAAACCTGTAATGAGTCTAGCAATTATTGTATAGAATTCCAGAAAGACACATTATTTGGTGTTCCTATTCTTTCTTATTTAGAGTCAGTGCCGAACGTGTTAGACTTGAGGCACTCCTGTTCTTATTTTTCTTCTTTTTTTTAAGGGGCCTGAACAAGAAAGCCAGCCACTCCAGAAGTAAAGAGCCACATGGTGCGGGCCACAGCCCAGGAGCTTGCATTACAAAAAAAAAAAGGGTTTTTTTTTATTTTTTATTTTTTAGAGGTCGCAAGGGAGACCTCAGAGGTCGCAGTTGCGACCTCTGGCAACACTTAAATGATGTCCCTGACTGTAGGGTTACATTTACAGTCCCTAATTGCGTGGTAGGCCCGGAAGCAGTGCAAGGGTAACTGATCAAGAAACAGCCTGGTACTCAGTGACACTCTGAGGGTAGCTAAGCAACCAGTTGGTACAGCAGACAGGTGGGTCAGGTAGGTCAACAGGGGAGGGAGGGAGAGAAAGCAGAGAAGAGGGACCTTTTGAGCTGCTTCTGGAACTTCAGGTGGTCTGGCTCAAGTTTGAGAGAGGCAGGGGAGCCTTTCCAGAGGGAGGCACCTGCAGAGGAGAGAGATCTACCCCCTACTCTCTACCTGGAGAAGCGTCTAACCCTTAGAGAGTTGGAGGTAGCATGGCAAAGGGCTTGAGAAGGAAGGTAGTTTGGAAGAGAGCCTTGGATGTAGTGCGGGCCATGGCCCCAGAAAGCCTTGTGGACAATGCAAAGGGTCTTGAACTTGATCCTTGCAGCCACTGGGAGCCAGTGAGAGATTTCAGGGCTGGAGAGATACGGTCCCTGGGCTTGAGGCCAGGAATACTTCTCGCAGTCCTGTTCTAGATTAGTTGCAGAGGGCAGAGAGTAGAGGAAGGCAGATTGAGAAAGAGGCTGTTGCAGTAGTGCAGCCTAGAGACAACCAGGGCTCTGTAGACAGTGAGCTTCTGGGGGAAAGTGAGAAAGGGAAGAGTCCCTTTTAGGAGGGGGGACTTCCTGGCGACGTCTGAGATGTGAGGAGAGAAAGAGAGAGTGGAGTTGAAGATGACACCAAGGTTTTTTGCCTCGCAGGGAGGCGAAGGAAGAGGGCCCAAGGTGGGCGGCCAGAGTGAGAGAAAGCAGGCCCAGGGGTCCCAATGAGAAGAAATCTCTGTCTTACTGGCATTAAGGCAGAGATCGTTGGAGGCGCACCAACACTGAATTGCGGATAGACAGTCACGAATGAGCGAGGGAGTAGAGGAGGCTGAGGGGAGCCTGAGTGAAAGTTGAGTGCCATCCGCATAACACTGAAAGTTAGAGGAGAAGGTAGAGATCAGGTGAGCCAAAGGGGCCAAGTAGAGGTTGAAAACCCAGGGTGAGCGGATAGAGCCCTGGGGAACACCACAAGTAGAGAGAGAGGTGGCAGAGAGAAAGGGGCCAAGTTGGACCTGGGAGTATCGGTCCAAGAGGAAGTTGAACCTTTACTACTTGGGAAACATGGAGAGATGATTTTGTAGAATATGTCATTGCTAGGCATGGCAGGAACTTCAATATAGAGAGGTGAAGGGTCCTCTTAATGCACTGCTTGGGTTATTAGGGCAGGCAAACCTTAAAGAGCTTACTTGATCTAGCTACATCTCCCCTGTCAGCTGGTGAAGGTCTATATTTACCTGCCACATCTGATGTAATTTTAAAGAAATTAGATAAGCTTCATGAACATAAGGTCAGTATTGTTTCGCAGCGATACCATTTCCGTACACAAGAGCATGCAAAAAGTGTTGAAGAGCTTATAACTGCATTAAGGGAACTAGCAAATACTTATAATTTTGGCTCTTGTTACAATGAACGTCCTCACAATCAATTAATTCTTAAAGTGAAAGAACTCAAAATTAGAGAAGAGATTTGGGCTCGGGGTGACCCCACTCTTGATGATGTATTAGAAATTGCAAAAAGAATTGGACATACGATAACATGTGTTAAGGAACTGGATTCTAAAGAACCCAAAGAATCTATAAGGGTTGTTTACACTAAAAAAACTTAAAACAAACCTACCAATGAAGAAACCCCTAGCGAAAAGAGATGAACGGGAGGTACAGCCTGATCTAAAACTTACCTAAGGCAAAAATCCCTTCTCAACTTCCCGAAAATGCTATAGATGTGGGAGCTATAGATGTGCCAACAATCCTATTTGCCCAGCACACAAGGCTCAAAGTGGTAAGTGTGGAAAAAAGGGTCACTTCACCAGGGTCAGATTATACCATAATCAATAGAGACACTTGGCAGGCAAAATTTCCCAAGGTCAGTCTTAGACTTTCCAACGTAAAAGCCAGTGCTTGTGGGGGCTCTAGAATAACCATGGTAGGATGGTGCATGGCCACTTAACAGTGCAAAAATAAAAGCACCAAAAGTAAAATGTATGTTTCAGATAGTGGCGGGTGTCTGTTGGGATGGTACCAACAGCGTGACATTGGGCTTACTATTAATCCCACGGTCCCGGAGTGTATTTGCACCATCACATCAACACCAGAGAACAATATTCCTGATGTATTCAGAGAGAAATTAGGGTGTCTGAAGGGCAAATATCACAAAATAAAACTTAAGACGGGTTCCACCCCTGTGGCTTCCAAGTTAAGATGCGTCCCTTTTGCCCTTAGAGATGAAGTAACAAAAGAAATTGCTAGACACTTGAAGGAAAACATCATTGAACCTGTAGCGGTCTCTGAATGGTGTTCCCCAGTGGTAGTAGTTAGGAAGCCTAACAGAAGTGCACGCCTATGTGTGGATTTAAGGGCCTTGAACAAGTGTGTAGTGGTTGATCACTTTCCACTTCACAATATTGGTGAGATGGTTAGTGTCACAGCTGGAGCCAAAGTATTTTCCACTCTGAATCTACCGTCTGCCTACCACCAGATTAAATTGTATCCTGAGTCTAGGAATCTCAGCACTTTTATTATGCAAGATGGCTCTTTTTAGGTTTAAATTAATGCCCTTTGGTTTCATATCTGCTACCGCCTTCTTTCAAAGAATGATGAAGGAGGTGATGGGTGACATACCTGGCCTTTTCTACTATCAAGATGACATACTGGTAATGGGTTCCTCAGCCAAGGATCATGATGTCAAGATGAAAATGGTCCTTGATAAACTTAGCATTGCAGGACGTACACTTCAGAAATCAAAATGTTGCTTTAGGACTCCAAAGATTGACTATCTGGGACAATGATTGTTGGGGAAGGTATATCTCCCAGAAATGGTCTTGTCTCTGCCATTTTGAACACATCACCACCCAAAGACAAACAAGAGGGTATATCTTTTCTGGGAGTGGTTGAATATTATTCCAGGTTTGTAAAACATTGATCAGACATATGCAAAAATATAAGAAATCTTTGTAAAAAGGACAAGCTTTTGAATGGATCAGAGATTGTGACACTGAATTTCGTGATATTAAGAATGAGATTGTTAATTCCCCGATTCTTTCTCCGTTTGACACAAGTAAGAACATAGCCATCATGACTGATGCTAGTGGCACAGGTATGGGGGCGGTCCTCATGCAATCAGACAAACATGGTGACAAAATAATTGCTTTTGCTTCACGGTTCCTGAAGGATACTGAATGGAGGTATTCTGTTATCGAGAAAGAGGCTATGTCAGTAACATGGGCCGTCAAAAAATGTAAAACCTTCTTATGGGGCAGCAAGTTCTCCATTATTTCTGATCACAAGCCATTAGTTGCAGTTTATATGTCAATGTCATGGCCACTTGGCCAGGATCACAGGAGCTGCACCATCAGGTTGTGGGAGCAAGCGGTAGCATGGTTCACGCACGTCCCTTTGGGACGTTTATACACAGGGGGCCCGGTTGGACTCAGTCCTGGCGATTTTGGCGGAAGGCTCATGGAGAAACATAAGCAAGACTCTTTATTATGGGCAGGAGTGCTTTTCAGAAACTTTCCACGTGTGTGTAGTCAGTCCGGGTGTGGCTTTCCATCTTAAGCTGCATGTGCAACTTCAAGGAGTGGCAGGGCGTGGCAAGCAGAACATAACTAGCAGGCGTGGCCTTAAGAGCTCAGCTATAAAAGCCAACCCAACCCCAAGGCGCACGCTTCGCGTTACTCTGCATTCACATGCAGCGTAACCCTCACCGCCGCCTGGGATAAAGCAGCACTTACCTTTGGGAATCCAGTCTCCTGCCCATACGCTTACCTCCTGTAGTCAGCATTCACCTGCATTCTTCACCGCTGAGCCTGGCGTCCATTCGTCATCCTCCAGAACGCAGGACTTCAGCTCTGGGCACCGCAGCACAACATCTTCTTTATCCTTCGGCACGCAAGACTTCAGCTCTGGGCACCGCAGCACATCTTCTTCATCCACGAAGGCGGACCCTGTAAAAGGACAAAAGGCAAGGTTAGACATTACGAACTTTCAGTTTGAGGTTACGCTTGCAAAATTCTTTGTGCTTATCCTTAAAAGCTCACTTACCTGCTGCCGGACCGCCGCGGGATCCTCCGCTCCTCATCTGGAGCCACCTCATGCTCTGTAGCTCTGCTGGGCCGCAATCACACCTACTTGGGAGAAAGACAGACATTATTACAGAGCTGTCAACAGGCTGTGAGAAAGACAATACAACGACTTCAAGACAAAGAGAAAACTGAAAGACACTTAACAGAAAGGCGTGGAATAGTCACAGTTGGACTGGACACCACTTACGAAGGACCAGTGAAGGAACTTGGTCCTCATCCTAAACGCGCCCCTGCCAGAAGTAGCAGGACGGAGAGCTCACCATTAATAATCTACAGGTGAGCCTTAATGGGTCGATGCATGCTCACGGAAACCACGCTATGGGAAGAAGGGTTTGAGAGGGAATTCACTCAGAGACCAGCAAACTTACGTCCTCTCATATCTACGCAGGAGCAGTGTTCCAATTCATCGCAGCAGCCCACAGCCTATTTGCAGCAGGAGAAAGCAGACAGGGGGTTCTACTTCCTGGGAGGGCTGCAATCGTGCCCCAAGGTCCCCGCAGAGACCAGGTGAGCGTAACAGTGAAAAGGACTAGGAGAGGGCGCTAGAGAGCCATCCAAGATGACAGCTCACTAGACGAGCTCCATGCAGAACCCCCGAAAAGATCCTGAAATAAGTGGAGGCAGTCTGGAGCCCGCCAAACACACGAGCGTACCTGCAGATCTGAGCGGCTGGGCGTCGGGCGACTGGGCGGCCGTGCGCGTCTGGTTGGCCTATCTGGAGTGATTGCGCCATGAACTGCACTGCCCGCCACGAAGGCCCAGCAGATGTCTCCCCGGGCAGGCGGCCGAATATAAACACCAGGTAGGAGTGCAGCCCGCGCCCCCGTCCATCCATGCTGCCCCACCGCAACAACCCTGTGTCCAGAGCACAGGGAAAGGAGCCTCCCAACCCGCTGCCCCCTCCCCCCACGGATACACACTGATGCCGTTCACATCTGACACTGAACGGCACAGCGCCCACCGGTAGCCCACAATCCAAAAGAAACGGAGCACTCCACTGCCCCCAGGCAGCACAGGAACGAGGGCAGCACAAAACCGTGGGGCGCGCAGAGTTACTGGCCCCTTCCTCCACGAACACCCCAGCGAACTGCAGATGCGCGTTGGGCAGAATTGGAGGAGTGTCCTGATATCGGCGGTCAGGGCTGATCTCCTCTCCCCTAAAAAAAGACTATCTCCAGCTCTGTCGCCAGCAGCGGGAGCCGAGGGACCCTGCACAAGACCAGGGGTGCAACTGAGCTCGGCCCTCAACTAGGCGGGATGGTGAGTCACTTGCAATGATCTAATGACCAGGCAACCCTGCTGAGCTCTGCATCACTCCCAACCCCACCTACTGCAGACTCAGACCGCAGCTCCCTCTAGTGTACAACGTGGGTCAACCCAGCAAACCGGCTCTCCAGGCTGGTCGGGAATCGTTGGAGGTCCCACGTCCAGCCGGACCCCGGGACGGGGGGGCTCAGCGAGACCTGCACCTCCCCGTCCATCCACCGCCTCTACCATCTGGAATCAGAGCAACTGGTCCCACACAGATCCAACCACCTCGTGGGTCTGGAACTCACGGAGCCTCCTCGGCCGAAGCACCACCCCCCACCGAAGAGCCAGACCAACACACGGTCACAGATCTCAACAGGTCGCCTCGCAACAAGTGGCCATATAACGGCACCAACTGACGGCTCAGTAGACCACCATTCTCACTTCTGAATTCCTATCCGTCACTAACCACTGTCCAGTCCAAAATGGGGAAACCAGATAAAATGCAACAGAGACTCTCCCTTGAAACCAGAGCCATAGTAAAGAACCCAAAACTACCGAGCCAAACAACCACGCAGCCCCCAATCATCGAGCAAGAAGATGAAACACTGCCGCCCCCAACATTTGACATCCAAGAAATTCTCCTTGAACTCAAAGCTGGAATAGGCAACCTAGACTCCAAAATGGACACCCTGTCATCCAAAGTGGACCTACTCCAACACTGCTTAGACAAACACGGATCTAGATGACAATACCTCGTCCCTGTTATCCAGAGTTATGACAGTTGAACGACAAATAAAGATGGTGGCGGATAGGAACGAGGACTTGGAAGGGCGTGCCCGCCGAAATAACATTAGGCTGGTTGGCCTGAGGGAACATCTGGCCCCACCAAAGATGGAGGAATTTATAGAGAAGGAGTGCAAGGACCTCTTCGGGGAGTCAGCGTTCTCCCTGCTGTTTGTGGTAGAGCACGCACATAGAGTCCCCTCCATCCGCCCGATCCCCGGTGCAGCAACTCGCCCTATAATTGCAAAGCTTCTCAACTTTAGGGACCGTGACTGTGACACCATCCTCAAACTGAAAAAGAAAGGACCTAGGCTAAATAGCCATCGGTGTGGGCCGCACTCCTAAATTTACCCAACAGGGTTTAAAACATTTGGTTGAAATTATTACATGACAGTAAAACCATGTTCCATAGTTTTTCTTCAAAAGTGCTTTTATTTAGCAAATTAATCCTTTGTTCTTTCTTTCTTTGGGTTAACGAATGGTTAAACTTCACCAAATCGTTATGTGCTGATGTGATGGCAAAGGAAAAATAACCTAGGGCTAATGCATTTCGGAAAGATAACTTTCCTTCTTCAGAGCCAGGTTAAATGCACACATTTTTGTTTACTGTTAGAACATTTAGAAAAACATCAGGTATGTATGCATTCAAAAAAACAGGGTACCCACAAATAACAAACACGTGTAACACAGAGAGAAGAGAAGAGAACATTGAATAGTCAGTAAATTGTATATATAACATTGCGCATATATGATGCAGAATTATTTTTGTTGAGCCAGGTTAATTCAAAAAAATAATAATAAAGTTGTGCTTAAGTGAAATCCTCCAGTAGCTCTGATTCCCATATTAATTCACTAATCCACCTAGTGTTCTGTGAAATATTGCTTTATCCTATGTCTAGAGAGTCAAGTGGTGTCATATAAATCAAACAACTTCGCCCTGTGGTGTCACTAACCTGAAACTGTTAGAAGCGAGCATTCAGTTCGAAGCGTTCCTTCCCAGAACGCTGCAAGACAAAATGGTATGATGCATTTAATTATGGCCACTCGTGGTCTGTTCTAACGTGCGCTTATCTATGTGAAAGCTGTGACCGCTTACCTTGTTAATGCTTGGCACGCTCAAACAAAGTGCTTCTCCGATGGCGGATAGCTTGAAAGCTGTACTCACGTCTGTGTGTGCATATCTAACGTTGCCATGGTAATGTGAATACCAAGATGGCGGATCACGGGTGCCTGAAACGGCCATTTTGGTGTGGGCAATTCAAAAATCTAGTAATCGTGTTTGGGCCAATACTTGGCAAATCCATCTCTTTAAAAGTTGGGATAGTATCAGCGATAAAGAGATAATCTCCTCTCTACATTGTTATGGCGTTTCTGTCATATGATAGTGAAGTGTGTGGATGCGAGCGTGTGGTTATAAGACGAAGAAACTAAGGATAATACACTTCTGAAGGGGATGTTGAGTGAACTCATGGAGTAATAGCAACTCTAAAGAGAAAGCTATATAAACCCTTGGAGTACCTTGTGAGTAACTATATACATAAATATGACATGGTGAATGAATAAACTGAAAATAAACAAAACAATACCAAGGAATGTATCAAATTTTCGATGCTTATACATACAAAGCAAACTACATTTAGTTCTCTGTGAATTGCATGAGTTAGTTAACTTTCAATCCATATTCCACTTTATGGATATAGTGCTTATTGTTACAATACTGGTGAGTACTTGGATGCTCAAAACAGACATGTCTGAAAGACAGGTTGATTGGATATATTATAAGAAGCAATTAAGATCTAACTCGTCATTCATTCCTCGAGGTGACAATGCTTCCAGTCTGTCAATCCAAAAGGATTCTCTTTGTTGTCTGTTCTTCTTGGTATCCGTGCAGGTATTCGCAATGACTTCTAATACCTGAAATTTGATTTGTGAAATGTTGTGCTTCTTTTCATGGAAATGTTTAGCTACTGCTGAATTAGTGTTTTTGTTTCGAATGCATGACTTGTGCTCATTAAGACGAATCCGTACTTTTCGTCCTGTTTCACCCACGTAGTACAGTCCACAAGGACAGCATATGCAATATACACAGTTCTCCGTGTTACATGTGGCGTAGCATTTTAAAAAAAAAAATTCTCCTGTGTATGGGTGTAACACAAAAGACCCTTTTATTATGTTATTGCAGTTGCTGCAGTTCAGACACGGATAAGTGCCAGTTCTTTTTGTTGAACTTCTTCTTGGTTTGTCATCACGTGTGTTCACAAGGAGGTCTCTTAGGTTGTTAGATCTCTGATAAGCAAATGTGGGTGGATCAGTAAACAACTCTTTAGTTCTTTCATCTTTGGTCAAAATTTGCCAATGTTTGTTAATGCACCTCTTGATTTGCATACTCTGGGTTGAGAATTTGGACACGTATACCAGAGATGGTGATGTTTTAGTGTCTTTAGGAGTCAAGGTACTTAATCTTGTTTTGGTTGCTACTTTCTCTGTGGCCATTTTGATATCCTCCTCGGGATATCCTCGGTCTTCCAATCTCTTACTTAATTTAGCTAGTTCTTGCTCAAACTCACTTTGGTCACTGATAATTCTCTTGAGGCGAAGCATTTGTCCGTAGGGTAGATTGCGTAAAGTATTCTGAGGATGAAAACTCATCCGGTGCAGTAAGTTGTTCCTATCTGTAGGTTTGGAAAAAAGAGTTGTAGTGATCTGCTGATTATGTACTTGACTTGTATATCGAGATAATGTATCCCAGGGTTCCCTATTTCGGAGGTAAATTGTATCCGGTGATCAATACTATTGATGTATTGAAGAAATTCATTCAATGTTTCTCTTGTGTCCTGCCATATACCGAAAATATTGTCGATATATCGTACCCACACTTTGAGCTTGTCCTTCCACTGCGCTTTCTCTAAGATGTTCATCATTTCGAAGCGATACATGAAAGCATTGGCATATGCCAGTTCCATGGTAGCACCCATGGCTGTGCCTGATGTTTGAATATAATAGTCATTCTTGTATCTGAAATAGGAGTTTGTAGAGATGAAAATCAGGAGAGACATGATGAATTCTTTTGCTGCCCTATTTCTCCTTCTTGTAAGAGGAGCCATTCGACTGCTTCTTGACCCATGTTGTGGGGAATGCTCGTATAGAGGCTTGCCACATCAATTGTGAATAGAATATCATGTTCAGACAATTGTATCTTTTCCAAAATGTTCAGGAAGTGTGTGCTGTCCTTGACGTAAGTTTGTGTTTTTTGTATTAACGGATTGAGAAAGTAGTCGATGTAAGTGCCGAGTGGTTGCAAGATGCCACCTGTGGCCGCCACTATTGGTTTCCCAGGTGGGTTTGTCAATCCTTTGTGTATCTTTGGTAAAAGATAAAAGTGTGGGATAGTTGGTTTTGGTGTCTGTAGAAATGCTCTTGTTTTCTTTGTAATCATTTCTCTTTCTTCCGCCCTGTCTAATAGAATTGCCAGATTGTTGCTAATGTCTTTGGTTGGGTCATATTCAATTCTCAAATAAACAGTTTGGTCATCCAGTTGTCTTTTACATTCTCTTTCATAGTCTTGTGTGTCCTGTATCACCAATGCTCTCCCTTTATCTGCTGGTCTTATAGTGATACTATCATCAGAATATAAGTTGCGTATCAATGCCATCTCTCCTCTGCTCAAGTTCTTCCTTTGTGGTGTTGCATATTTGATTTTCTCCAGATCTGAGATTACCATCTTTTCAAATATATCAATTGCAGGTACACTGATGGGTGGGATAAATGTGCTTTTTGGTTTGAACTCGACAAATTCTGTTGGATCTCGTTCTTTCGCTTCGTGTTCCATTTCTGCAAAGAACACTTTAAGTTTCAATTTTCTAGTTAATTTGTGTAGTTCAACCTTGGTGTTGAATAGATTAGTGCCAAAAGTTGGTACGAATTTTAAACCTTTTTGCAATACTGCTTCTTCTTGTTGACTCAGCGTGCGTTGCGAAATGTTGACCACTAATTTGTTCGAGACTGGTGTCGAGTCTGCACTCCGGGGCCTTTTCCTCTGCCCCCTCCTCGTTCGTTTCCTCTTTGGTTTGCGTCTAAAAAAGTGGAAGGATGAGTAGCAGTGTTGCTTGTGCCTGGTCTTGTGAATCCTCTTGCCCCGTCTTCCGTTTCCGCTGTGGTTGCTGTTGGAATATGTCCGTCTCTACTAGAGTCTGTGTCTGAGCTGCTATTGTCAGAGTTGGGGTTGGGGTTCCTTGGTCGTTGTGGTTGACTTTGATATTTATCTGCCCAGGTATAGACTTCGTCCCGTAGATAGTCAAAGGTGTTACGTCTGAATTTCCTTATTTTCCTGGCTTCTAAGTCTGTTGTACAACCTTCCAATTTCATGTTGATGTCAATCAAGATATCTTTAAATGTGTCCGCACTTGTAAGTGTGGTGATCTCGACTGTGAGATCCTTAATTTCTTGCTCCAGGACCAATAGGTTTGCTGATAATTCTTGGATGGTCAATAAGATCAATCCAGGGAGCACTTATTGAGAATCTGCTCCCATTTTTTCACAAACTCCTTACTTTCCTTGCATAAGGTAGGTTTTAAACCAATTCTCAGTCCTCGTGGTATCCTTTGTGCCTTATAGTAGCGACCTAAAGTGACTGCACGCAGTTTACGATTGATGTTTTTCCTGATAGCATATTCTAACTGTTTCATTTTTTTGTTTGGATCTTTGTCCTGTGTGGTAATGTTGGCTTCCTTTATGAGTCCAAGGATTTCATTTGCCTCTTCAGCTGAGAATCCTAATGTAGTTGCTCTTATTTCTGTTAGTTTCTCAATGTCGTCGTACGACATACCTGCGTGCTGCTCCTCAATCTAACTCAATCAACACTAAAGAAGCAAGCTGTGCGCCCTCTCCCATTCTTCAATTCTTGTCATTCCACTTCTGTGTAAACAAATTGAGGAGCAGCACGCAGGTATGTCGTACGACGACATTGAGAAACTAACAGAAATAAGAGCTACATTAGGATTCTCAGCTGAAGAGGCAAATGAAATCCTTGGACTCATAAAGGAAGCCAACATTACCACACAGGACAAAGATCCAAACAAAAAAAATTAAACATTAGAATATGCTATCAGGAAAAACATCAATCGTAAACTGCATGCAGTCACTTTAGGTCGCTACTATAAGGCACAAAGGATACCACGAGGTCTGAGAATTGGTTTAAAACCTACCTTATGCAAGGAAAGTAAGGGGTTTGTGAAAAAATGGGAGCAGATTCTCAATAAGTGCTCCCTGGATTTGATCTTATTGACCATCCAAGAATTATCAGCAAACCTATTGGTCCTGGAGCAAGAAATTAAGGATCTCACAGTCGAGATCACCACACTTACAAGTGCGGACACATTTAAAGATATCTTGATTGACATCAACAAGAAATTGGAAGGTTATACAACAGACTTAGAAGCCAGGAAAATAAGGAAATTCAGACGTGACACATTTGACTATCTACGGGACGAAGTCTATACCTGGGCAGATAAATATCAAAGTCAACCACAACGACCAAGGAACCCCAACCCCAACTCTGACAATAGCAGCTCAGACACAGACTCTAGTAGAGACGGACATATTCCAACAGCAACCACAGCGGAAACGGAAGACGGGGCAAGAGGATTCACAAGACCAGGCACAAGCAACATTGCTACTCATCCTTCCACTTTTTTAGACGCAAACCAAAGAGGAAACGAACGAGGAGGGGGCAGAGGAAAAGGCCCCGGAGTGCAGACTCGACACCAGTCTCGACCAAATTAGTGGTCAACATTTCGCAACGCACGCAAGGTCAACAAGAAGAAGCAGTATTGCAAAAAGGTTTAAAATTCGTACCAACTTTTGGCACTAATCTATTCAACACCAAGGTTGAACTACATAAATTAACTAGAAAATTGAAACTTAAAGTGTTCTTTGCAGAAATGGAACACGAAGCGAAAGAACGAGATCCAACAGAATTTGTCGAGCTCAAACCAAAAAGCACATTTATCCCACCCATCAGTGTACCTGCAATTGATATATTTGAAAAGATGGTAATCTCAGATCTGGAGAAAATCAAATATGGAACACCACAAAGGAAGAACTTGATGTAACGCTCACCTGATTCCCACGGAGGCGCTGATCCCGGCTGGGCTGCTATCGTTTCTTCAATTGAGAAGCGTAGAGCTCGGACGACTCTCAGGACTGGGCTTCCTCTTATCGAATGTCTGACTTGCAGGGTAGGTTTTCTGCAGGTGGAAGAAAAAGGGTTAATCACCGTTTGATGGGATTCCTTCTCCCACCAATCGCCAGTTTCTCCCACAGCCTAGCTTTCTACTTGTCTCGGCGAGCTCTCACCTTAGGCGTATAAATGCTGAGCTCTCCATCCTGCGTCTGGTGCAGGGGTGCGTGGATTCCAGTTACGTCACTGGATGAGTTCAGTGTTGAGGCTCAAGTCTTTTGCGGCCTTAGTTGTGGCACTGGTGCTGGGATGCCGAAGAGCGATGCCGCCGTTACTGCACGAGCGGATGCCTGTAGGTATACTGTAGTCTTTAGGCTTTAAAAGATGGGCACCTCAATAATGTCCCTTTTCCTTTGTTTCAGGCCTCGGGATGCTGTGGGCGTAGTTTTCCGTTGCCGATGCACGTAAGTATAATGTTCGTTGGCCGCTTTTAATGGCACCTCTAATAATGTCCTTTTTCTAGTTTTCAGGTGCCGGGATGCTGCGGGCTTTATATCCGTTGCCACTGCACGTGCTGATGCACGTAAGTATAATGATCGTTGGCCGCTTTTAAGGGCACCTCTAATAATGTCCTTTTTCTAGTTTTCAGGTGCCGGGATGCTGCGGTTGATGCGGCCGCTTCTGCGCGTGCAAAAACTGGTAAGTTAAGATGAATGCGACTGCCTTCACTCGAACCCCTTTTTAATTATGTCCTTTGCCTTTCAGGTGCAGAGAAGCTGCCAAAGAGAAGGCCGCGGTTAGCTCCGTTGCTATCACGGATGGATCAGGTAAGCGGGCGCGGCTGCGAGCTAGTTGCACTTTTCTACCTTATGTTTATTCTTTGCAGGTTTTGCCGGTGACTGGATTCCGGGATCTGGTAAGTATTGTTCTGTGTCTTTCTTCATCCACAGGTTGCTGCGCGGAAGCTGAAGATGACTCTGGACCTGGAATGCAGGAGCCGACTCGGTGAGCGTCCTGCTGCTGCTGCAGAATAACGCGAAGCACGTGTTTTCCATCGGGCGTGGTTTAAATAGCAGAGAAGTGCTTCCAGTGTGTGTTCTTCCACCGGTTCCACCCAGGTAAGAAAAGAGTTCCTGAATGGAGGGAATAGTTCCTCCCAGCCCTGATGGCTGGGGACTTCAACCAGACTGGATTGTATTGGGTAAATATGCAGCATGGTCTGCCTCAGGTAAGTCCACCCAAGCATTATTATACTGTTTATCAATATAAGCCCGGCGCCTATGGCGCCGGGACTGAAACCCTTCATGAGCCTGGCGCCAAAGGCGCCAGGACACGGTCCAAAGGGCCCCTGTAGGGGTCTGCTGGGTCCGGAGTAGTGGAAGACAGGTCTGCTTCCGAGGGCGCTGGGCCAGTCCTGGCCCCTCGGGAGTAGCGCCCATGACAGCACCCCCCCTCAAGGCCCCTCCCAAACTTGTCCTCCCCGGGGGTTTTGGTTTATCGGGAAAGGTTCGGTGAAATTTCTGGACTAGACGAGGAGCATGGACGTGGTCATAGGGTTCCCATGACCTTTCCTGAGGTCCGTAGCCTTTCCAGTCGATTAGGTAGAATAGCTTCGATCTGATGATTTTAGAGTCCAAAATGACTTTTACTTCAAATTAGGGCTCCCCATTCACTTGAATGGGCTCTGGAGGATTGGTCAATCTGGTTCCAGGTTGCATGGGTTTCAAAAGAGATACGTGAAATACAGGATGCATTCTCATATGGGTTGGCAATTCTAATTTAACGGCCACTGGATTAATTATGGCCGTAATTGGATATGGTCCCAGGTATTTGGGGTTGAAGGTGCGAGGCCCTTTAAGCGATAAATGTTTGGTGGACAGCCAGACTTGATCCCCAACCTGGTATTGAGGGGCATTGCTTCGGTGTTGATCTGCTCCTTTTTTGTACCTCTCTTTAGCTTGTTGTAGATGTGCAGTCGCTTCCTTAAAAGCTTGGGTAATAACGGTGTGCAATTGATCCACGGCGGGTGTTCCAAGATCTTGAGGTGGATCAAGGTTGGAGGTTCGAGGATGAATCCCATACAAGATGTAGAAGGGACTCTTCCCGGTACCCGAATGAACTGAATTGTTGTAAGCATATTCAGCTATCCAAAGGATGTCCTTCCAGTTACTCTCCGACTGTTGTAGCATGCATCGTAAATATTGCTCGAGAGTCTGGTTTGTTCTCTCGGTTTGCCCGTCGGTCTGGGGATGATGGCTGGTCGAAAGTCTTACATCGATTTGAGCTAATCGACAACAGCTATGCCAAAAGTGGGAAATAAACTGGCTCCCCCTATCTGAGATTAGTACTGACGGGAAGCCGTGTAGCCGGACGATGTTTTCAAGAAATACTTTGGCTAGGACTGATGCTGAAGGTAAGCCTTTTAGCGGAATGAAGTGGGCCATTTTAGAAAACAGGTCCACAATAACAAGAATGGTGTTGTACCCGGAACAGGAGGGTAAGTCTGTGATGAAGTCCATGGAAAGGGTATGCCAGGGACACGGTGGGATGTCTAATGGTTGCAGAAGACCAGCCGGCCTCTTCTTCTGACCCTTGTTTTGAGCGCACACACCGCAGGACATCACGAATTCCTTTATGTCTTTTCTCCACGAAGGCCACCAGAAGTGTCTCTTCACCTTTTCTGTGGTTTTGGCAATGCCAGGGTGACCCTCAATTAATGAATCATGATAGCAGGAGATTACCTGTCTTTGTAAATCGGCGTGTGGTAGGAACAATCGTCCTTGGAAATAAGGCAAGTCATTGCTTACGGTGAAATCTTTTCCTTTTTGTAACCAGTTCAGTAAGTCTGGTGAGGTTACAAGTTGTTTAGTTTTTTCTTCAATATCCTCAATGGATTGTGAAGAAATCAGACCCACGATCCTTTGTTCAGGAATTATTGGTACAGGTTCTGGATTGGCAACGTTATCTCCCATTCCAATTCGGGAAAGAGCATCCGCTTTGCCGTTCTTGTTGCCGGGGCGATAAGTGATCACAAAGTCAAATTCAGCAAAGAATAGAGCCCAGCGAAGCTGTCTGGAGGATTGAGCCTTGGCGGTTTTCAGATACTGCAGATTTCGATGATCGGTGATCACTGTGACGGTGTGTCTGGCCCGAGGAGATAATGCTGCCATGCCTTAAAGGCTGATTTAATCGCTAGAAGCTCTTTGTCTGTGATGGTGTAGTTGATCCCAGGCGCCGAGAACTTCCGAGACCAGAATGCCACAGGATGCAGTTGGTTAGTCTCTGGATCTTGATAGGACTGCTCCCATTGCTAAGCTGGAGGCGTCGGTTTCAACGATGTAAGGGAGGTCCGGGCGTGGGTGTTTCAGTATTGGCGCCGAGGTGAATTTAGCCTTTAGCTCTTGGAAGGCTTGTTCTGCTTCTGCGGACCATTCAAAGCGTTTATTTTTTCTTAAGAGGGCGGTGATGGGTTGTACCACTCGTGAAAACTCTGGAATAAATCTACGGTAAAAATTGGCAAAGCCTAGCATGCTTTCAACGCCTTTCACGGAAGTAGGAGACGGCCATTTGAGGATAGCGTCTACTTTTCTCGAGTCCATGTGGACTCCTTTGGGTGTCAGAATAAATCCCAAAAATTCGACCTCAGTGACATGAAAAACACATTTTTCGAGCTTGGCAAAAAGTTTATGTTGGCGAAGTTTTTCAAGGACCGCTCTAACATGATTTCGATGGTCAGCTTCTGAAGATGAGTACACAAGAATGTCATCTATGTAGACGACAACGCAGACATCAATGAGCTCTCTGAGGACATCATTCATAAAATATTGGAAGGCGGCCGGTGCATTGCATAGTCCAAAGGGCATCACTTGGTATTCAAATAGCCCATACTTAGTGCGAAAGGCCGTCTTCCATTCATCTCCTTCCTTGACCCGTACCAAGTGATAAGCTCCCCGGAGATCAAGCTTAGTATAAGCACAGGCGTTTTTTACCTGGTGAAGGAGTTCCGGGATCAGAGGTAAGGGGTACCAGCTTTTTACTGTTATCTGGTTCAGAGCACGATAATCTATACAGGTTCTGAGGTCACCTTCTTTTTTTGGTACGAAGAACAGAGCCGCGGATGCAGGGGACTTCGACGGACGGATAAAGCCATTGGCCAGGTACTGGTCTAAATACTGTCGCAGATAAAGGTTCTCAGGCTCGGTAAGGGCGTAAATCCTATTGCAAGGGGGAGTTGCACCGGGTAGCAAATCTATCTGACAATCGTATGATCTGTGGGGTGGCAAGGTGTTAGCCTGTTCCTTTTGAAAAACATCTTGGAACTCTCGATACTCTAGAGGTAATTAGAGACCGTCAGCCGTTACTGACTCTAGGCCAATGTTGGGTCGTGGATAACAAGTTGGTGTGCACTCTGGGAACTTTATCGTCTTTGCTCGCCAATCAATCTGAGGATTGTGTTTCTCCAACCAAGGAATCCCTAGAATTACTTGGAATTGAGGAGCCTTGATCACGTCGAACACAATTACCTCCTGATGCCCGTCTTGGTCTAGTATCGTCACTTCAGTAGTGGTATGGGTCACTGGTCCGGAGGCGATTTCCGTCCCATCCACCGTGGTAATGACGTCTTTAACCACCTTTGGACAAAGAGGTAAGTTCATCCTGGAAGCCAATTCGCGGTCCACATAATTTCCAACTGCTCCGCTATCAATGTATGCCTTAATTGCATGCAAACGATCCGGTTGCTCTGGGTTTACGAGGACCATTGGCATTATGAAGTGCGAGGTCAAAGAACTGGTTTTTACGCTCGGCAAGCGGACCTCTACACTTGTCTGGCGAGGTCGTTTCCCGGCTCAGGCTTTTCAGAACTCTTATCAGAAGCTCCCACTGTCTTCTTAGGTGGTTTCACCGGGCAATCTCGAAAATGTCCTGAATTTCCACAATAGAGACATAGTTGCATTTGTCGTCTCCTGTCGCGTTCTTTCTGGGTTAGGGGACCCTTTACAACCACAATTTGCATAGGTTTGACGGCTTCAACTCCTTTGGTGTGACTTTGAGGCTTAGGGAACACTCGTGTTTCAAACCTGGATCGATCCGCCTTTCTGTTTTGTAGTCTGTGATCCAATTGGACCACCAAATCAATGTACTCTGAACAATCCTGAGGAGGATTCACTACCTGGGCAAGGACGTCTTTGAGTTCGCCACGCAAACCCCTGTGAAAAAGCGTGATTCTTTTGTCCTCAGGCCATCTGGTTTCCACGATTAGCCTATTGAATGATGCAATGTAGGCCAAAAGATCTTGATTGCCCTGTCGTAGGGAAAGGAGTTCGTTGTCCAGGGCCTGCCCCTGGGAATGCCTTGCAAAAAGTCTTTCCATATTTGCCTGGAAGGTCGGGAAATCACGAAGTATCGGGTCATCCTGTGTAACCAGAGGGATCAACCAATCAGCGGCACTGCCGCTAAGATACGAAAGCACAAAGGCTACCTTAGTCTGGTCAGTCGGAAAGGCTGCAGGTCTACAAAGAAAGTGCAATCGACATTGATTTATAAACACCGCAAACCTTTTAGGGTCACCAGAGAAGCGGTCAGGCGGTGCCAATGGCACATTTCCGGGTAGGTTGATTTGAACAGGATTGGCTGAAGCCGCTGGGATATAGCTCCCTCCTGAATTAGGTAGCGGGGTTTGCCCCACTTGTGTCTGTAATAACTGTCTGGCGAGATCATCAGTTCGTTCTTTTGATATTATCAATTCCCTCCTAAGGGCATTCGTTTCCTGGCGGGCAGCATGAACTTCAGCTCTTAATTCCCCTAATAACTGGGCCAGTTGGTCTGTGTCGGAAGTTGCCATAGCGCCTGGGTAGGAGGTTATTGGTGGGCTTCGCGTTCTGTAACGCTCACCTGATTCCCACGGAGGCGCTGATCCCGGCTGGGCTGCTATTGTTTCTTCAATTGAGAAGCGTAGAGCTCGGACGACTCTCACGACTGGGCTTCCTCTTATCGAATGTCTGACTTGCAGGGTAAGTTTTCTGCAGGTGGAAGAAAAAGGGTTAATCACCGTTTGATGGGATTCCTTCTCCCACCAATCGCCAGTTTCTCCCACAGCCTAGCTTTCTACTTGTCTCGGCGAGCTCTCACCTTAGGCGTATAAATGCTGAGCTCTCCATCCTGCATCTGGTGCAGGGGTGCGTGGATTCCAGTTATGTCACTGGATGAGTTCAGTGTTGAGGCTCAAGTCTTTTGCGGCCTTAGTTGTGGCACTGGTGCTGGGATGCCGAAGAGCGATGCCGCCGTTACTGCACGAGCGGATGCCTGTAAGTATACTGTAGTCTTTAGGCTTTAAAAGATGGGCACCTCAATAATGTCCCTTTTCCTTTGTTTCAGGCCTCGGGATGCTGTGGGCGTAGTTTTCCGTTGCCGCTGCACATGCCGATGCACGTAAGTATAATGTTCGTTGGCCGCTTTTAATGCACCTCTAATAATGTCCTTTTTCTAGTTTTCAGGTGCCGGGATGCTGCGGGCTTTATATCCGTTGCCACTGCACGTGCCGATGCACGTAAGTATAATGATCGTTGGCCGCTTTTAATGGCACCTCTAATAATGTCCTTTTTCTAGTTTTCAGATGCCGGGATGCTGCGGTTGATGCGGCCGCTTCTGCGCGTGCAAAAACTGGTAAGTTAAGATGAATGCGACTGCCTTCACCCGAACCCCTTTTTAATTATGTCCTTTGCCTTTCAGGTGCAGAGAAGCTGCCGAAGAGAAGGCCGCGGTTAGCTCCGTTGCAATCACGGATGGATCAGGTAAGCGGGCGCGGCTGCGAGCGAGTTGCACTTTTCTAACCTTATGTTTATTCTTTGCAGGTTTTGCCGGTGACTGGATTCCGGGATCTGGTAAGTATTGTTCTGTGTCTTTCTTCATCCACAGGTTGCTGCGTGGAAGCTGAAGATGACTCTGGACCTGGAATGCAGGAGCCGACTCGGTGAGCGTCCTGCTGCTACTGCAGAATAACGCGAAGCACGTGTTTTCCATCGGGCGTGGTTTAAATAGCAGAGAAGTGCTTCCAGTGTGTGTTCTTCCACCGGTTCCACCCAGGTAAGAAAAGAGTTCCTGAATGGAGGGAATAGTTCCTCCCAGCCCTGATGGCTGGGGACTTCAACCAGACTGGATTGTTCTGGGTAAATATGCAGCATGGTCTGCCTCAGGTAAATCCACCCAAGCATTATTACACTGTTTATCAATATGAGCCCAGCGCCTATGGCGCCGGGACTGAAACCCTTCATGAACCTGGCGCCAAAGGCGCCAGGACACGGTACAAAGGGCCCCTGTAGGGGTCTGCTGGGTCCGGAGTAGTGGAAGACGGGTCTGCTTCCGAGGGCGCTGTGCCAGTCCTGGCCCCTCGGGAGTAGCGCCCATGACACTTGAGCAAAGGAGAGATGGCATTGATACGCAACTTATATTCTGATGATAGTATCACTATACGACCAGCAGATACAGGGGGAGCATTGGTGATACAGGACACACAAGACTATGAAAGAGAATGTAAAAGACAACTGGATGACCAAACTGTTTATTTGAGAATTGAATATGACCCAACCAAAGACATTAGCAACAATCTGGCAATTCTATTAGACAGGGCGGAAGAAAGAGAAATGATTACAAAGAAAACAAGAGCATTTCTACAGACACCAAAACCAACTATCCCACACTTTTATCTTTTACCAAAGATACACAAAGGATTGACAAACCCACCTGGGAGACCAATAGTGGCGGCCACAGGTGGCATCTTGCAACCACTCGGCACTTACATCGACTACTTTCTCAATCCGTTAATACAAAAAACACAAACTTACGTCAAGAACAGCACACACTTCCTGAACATTTTGGAAAAGATACAATTGTCTGAACATGATATTCTATTCACAATTGACGTGGCAAGCCTCTATACGAGCATTCCCCACAACATGGGTCAAGAAGCAGTCGAATGGCTCCTCTTACAAGAAGGAGAAATAGGGGCAGCAAAAGAATTAATCATGTCTCTCCTGATTTTCATCTCTACAAACTCCTATTTCAGATACAAGAATGACTATTATATTCAAACATCAGGCACAGCCATGGGTGCTACCATGGCACCGGCATATGCCAATGCTTTCATGTATCGCTTCGAAATGATGAACATCTTAGAGAAAGCGCAGTGGAAGGACAAGCTCCAAGTGTGGGTACGATATATCGACGATATTTTCGGTATATGGCAGGACACAAGAGAAACATTGAATGAATTTCTTCAATACATCAATAGTATTGATCACCGGATACAATTTACCTCCGAAATAGGGAACCCTGGGATACATTATCTCGATATACAAGTCAAAGTACATAATCAGCAGATCACCACAACTCTTTTTTCCAAACCTACAGATAGGAACAACTTACTGCACCGGATGAGTTTTCATCCTCAGAATACTTTACGCAATCTACCCTACGGACAAATGCTTCGCCTCAAGAGAATTATCAGTGACCGAAGTGAGTTTGAGCAAGAACTAGCTAAATTAAGTAAGAGATTGAAAGACCGAGGATATCCCGAGGAGGATATCAAAATGGCCACAGAGAAAGTAGCAACCAAAACAAGATTAAGTACCTTGACTCCTAAAGACACTAAAACATCACCATCTCTGGTATACGTGTCCAAATTCTCAACCCAGAGTATGCAAATCAAGAGGTGCATTAACAAACATTGGCAAATTTTGACCAAAGATGAAAGAACTAAAGAGTTGTTTACTGATCCACCCACATTTGCTTATCAGAGATCTAACAACCTAAGAGACCTCCTTGTGAACACACGTGATGACAAACCAAGAAGAAGTTCAACAAAAAGAACTGGCACTTATCCGTGTCTGAACTGCAGCAACTGCAATAACATAATAAAAGGGTCTTTTGTGTTACACCCATACACAGGAGAATTTTTTTTAAAAAAATGCTACGCCACATGTAACACGAAGAACTGTGTATATTGCATAAGCTGTCCTTGTGGACTGTACTACGTGGGTAAAACAGGACGAAAAGTACGGATTCGTCTTAATGAGCACAAGTCATGCATTCGAAACAAAAACACTAATTCAGCAGTAGCTAAACATTTCCATGAAAAGAAGCACAACATTTCACAAATCAAATTTCAGGTATTAGAAGTCATTGCGAATACCTGCACGGATACCAAGAAGAAGAGACAACAAAGAGAATCCTTTTGGATTGACAGACTGGAAGCATTGTCACCTCGAGGAATGAATGACGAGTTAGATCTTAATTGCTTCTTATAATATATCCAATCAACCTGTCTTTCAGACATGTCTGTTTTGAGCATCCAAGTACTCACCAGTATTGTAACAATAAGCACTATATCCATAATGTAGGAATATGGATTGAAAGTTAACTAACTCATGCAATTCACAGAGAACTAAATGTAGTTTGCTTTGTATGTATAAGCATCGAAAATTTGATACATTCCTTGGTATTGTTTTGTTTATTTTCAGTTTATTCATTCACCATGTCATATTTATGTATATAGTTACTCACAAGGTACTCCAAGGGTTTATATAGCTTTCTCTTTAGAGTTGCTATTACTCCATGAGTTCACTCAACATCCCCTTCAGAAGTGCATTATCCTTAGTTTCTTCGTCTTATAACCACACGCTCGCATCCACACACTTCACTATCATATGACAGAAACGCCATAACAATGTAGAGAGGAGATTATCTCTTTATCGCTGATACTATCCCAACTTTTAAAGAGATGGATTTGCCAAGTATTGGCCCAAACACGATTACTAGATTTTTGAATTGCCCACACCAAAATGGCCGTTTCAGGCACCCGTGATCCGCCATCTTGGTATTCACATTACCATGGCAACGTTAGATATGCACACACAGACGTGAGTACAGCTTTCAAGCTATCCGCCATCGGAGAAGCACTTCGTTTGAGCGTGCCAAGCATTAACAAGGTAAGCGGTCACAGCTTTCACATAGATAAGCGCACGTTAGAACAGACCACGAGTGGCCATAATTAAATGCATCATACCATTTTGTCTTGCAGCGTTCTGGGAAGGAACGCTTCGAACTGAATGCTTGCTTCTAACAGTTTCAGGTTAGTGACACCACAGGGCGAAGTTGTTTGATTTATATGACACCACTTGACTCTCTAGACATAGGATAAAGCAATATTTCACAGAACACTAGGTGGATTAGTGAATTAATATGGGAATCAGAGCTACTGGAGGATTTCACTTAAGCACAACTTTATTATTATTTTTTTGAATTAACCTGGCTCAACAAAAATAATTCTGCATCATATATGCGCAATGTTATATATACAATTTACTGACTATTCAATGTTCTCTTCTCTTCTCTCTGTGTTACACGTGTTTGTTATTTGTGGGTACCCTGTTTTTTTTAATGCATACATACCTGATGTTTTTCTAAATGTTCTAACAGTAAACAAAAATGTGTGCATTTAACCTGGCTCTGAAGAAGGAAAGTTATCTTTCCGAAATGCATTAGCCCTAGGTTATTTTTCCTTTGCCATCACATCAGCACATAACGATTTGGTGAAGTTTAACCATTCGTTAACCCAAAGAAAGAAACAACAAAGGATTAACTTGCTAAATAAAAGCACTTTTGAAGAAAACTATGGAACATGGTTTTACTGTCATGTAATAATTTCAACCAAATGTTTTAAACCCTATTGGGTAAATTTAGGAGTGCGGCCCACACAGATGGCTATTTAGCCTAGGTCCTTTCTTTTTCAGCACATAACGTGTGCCCAACACAGTGGCACAGTATTATGGGCTGCACCCTTCTAAACAAGTCTAAGTGAATACTCAACAGATACTAACTCAATCAACACTAAAGAAACAAGCTGTGCGCCCTCTCCCATTCTTCAATTCTTACCATCCTCAAACTGGCCAGAGACAAGGGCAGTACAGTACGACGGAGATAAAGTGCAGATCTTTCCGGACTTCTCACCGGCGGTACAGGCATCACGGAGAGCCTTCACCGGGGTGAAACGACACCTGCGCGACAATCAAATTCAATACTCCATGATATTTCCAGCCAAACTCCGTATTCTGCATGCGGAGAGGACTCAGTTCTTCACTTCGCCCGAGGAGGCCAACTCCTTTTTAGACAACATTGGCTGCGACCCCCCATGCGATAACCCAAGACCACAGAGAAGAGACAGGGGAGAAGAAATCCACCATGATCCCATTGCTGGAGACTAACCTTGACACTATAGGAGCACAAGTATGTTAGATCCTTTACGGGGCTTACTGTTCTTGGAGGGCACCGGCGCCCCACGCTCAGCATTGTTCCAGTTAACCTAAAACGTGGGAAGGGCACAAGAGCGGGCGAGTTGGGGGTTGCTCGACAGGGAGGGAATAATGGGAATAATGGAAATGTTTATAAGGATTGTTATTGGAACGCGCCAACTGAGCCCTGCTCCTCTCCACTGCACGATCCCCACAGGCTTTGTGACCTTGTCACCCCAGGGAAAGAAAAACCTGGCACTAATTCAACATGCTCCCTGCATCATCAACCGATCCCAGGGACAATAACCTCGAAAACTCAACCTACACAGCACTGTCACATGCACGGTTCAAAGTAGCTACGTGGAATATCTGAGGGGGCAATAACTCAACCAAAACAAGGAGGATCCTGCAATTCCTCAAGAGACGCAAAGTGGATGTAGCCATGATAGAGGAGACACACCTCCTCCCCCAGACCGAACACCAGTGGACCCGAAGCTGGGGCTGTAATCAATATTTCTCGTCGTATTCATCTTACGCCAGAGGGGTGGCCATCCTTATTAACCACAAATCCAGTTTCAGACTCATAAAAACAGAAAAAGACAAAGAAGGCAGAGCACTTCTGGTGAGGGGAGTCATAACCGGGAAAGAAATCATTTTTGTAAACTCCTACGCCCCCAATATAGATGGACCGTACAACTTTGATTGGGTGCTATCACATCTTGCAGAGGCAGGCACGGCGACCATAATCGGGGGGGGTGATCTGAACATACTGCTAGATCCACAGAAAGACAAGTCGAAGACCACAGCTACCCAACCATCTAAAGCCAGCCTTCAGATTCAAGAAATCTGTGGAGCCTATGACCTAGTCGACATATGGAGACACAACAACTGGGATGTATGGGATTATACCTTTCACTCAGCAGTTCACACCAGTTCACGCATTGACTACCTCCTAGTCTCAGCACAAAGATCACTCCAATGGGGAAAGTCTCAAATCTTTCCGAGAACCTTCTCCGACCATGCCGTGGTCACACTAGAATGTAACCACCTGGCACCAAACGGAACCCACCCCAATGGCAATTCAAACCCAGATCACTGTCAGATCAGGTTTTTGCAACCGAACTACATGAAGAAATCACATCCTTTCTGGAGACCAACCAAGGCACAGTCCACTCAGCAGGCACACTCTGGGAAACACTGAATTGCTACATTAGGGGTGTATGCATTGCAAAGGAGAACGGAATACTGAAACTGATCAGAAAGGAACTGTCCGCCAGCGAGGAACGCCTGAAAACATTGGAACTCCAAGGCTAAATCTCAAACGAACCCTGCACCCAAGCAGAGCTTAAGGAGGAACTGCTGAAATTCAAGGCCATAGCGGAACGGGAATTGAAGTTCCTGGGGCGAGGGCACTATGGAGAGGGTAAAAAACCGGGGGCCCTATTGGCCCGCCTAATTGCCGCAGACAGGAAATCAACAAGGGTGGAGAGAGTGCGCACATCGCAGGGCTCATTCGTACACACAGAGGAAGAAATCGTTGAAGAATTCCGAGGTTTCTATCAAAAACTATACAACTCTAAACACGATATTGACACTGGGTCCCTCCGGAGCTACCTAGGTGACACTGAACTATATTGGGTGGAGAGGGAACTCCGAGAGCCCCTGAATGAACCCATTTCGACCGAAGAGATCTTGGAGGCCATAAAAAGTCTGTCCAACACCAAGGCCCCAGGCCCCGACGGGCTCACGGGTGAATTTTACAAATCTTATGCAACTACTTTGGCCCCCCTCATCCAGGGAGTGTATGAGGAAGCGCTGGAGTCCAGGATTCTGTCATGAATCGCAGGGTGCGCCCTTTTTGGGCCTCATGTTCCCTATCACAACGGGCTTATACACATTAATACTTCCAATATGGCCGTCCAACGCATTCCCTTCTAGCTCCATGCGTTGGACGTAACCTTTCTCTTTTTCTAGACCACGCCTTCCGCGGCTCCGCGCGTCTCAATGCTATTGCAAAGTAGCGACCAGACGTGTGCTCCGTAGCTCGCGGTTCTTCTCCTTTCCACTTTGCTTTCCCTTCCTTGAACCCCCCCCTTCTTCTTACCTCCTGGATTTGAGTTCTAGCGAACTTACTTTGCCTCCTGGATTCCTGGATTAGGCCTCCTGGAAAACTGAACGCATTCTGGATTCGGCAGAGACACGGGCTGCCTTCTTCAAAACCCGTTCCATCCGAAAGAAGGCAGCATCCAAGGACGCCGGTAAAGAATGGATTCAGGTGAGAAGGGGGGAACTCCTTGACAGATTCTCCCACAAACCCTCAGAGAAGCCAATGTAATCCTCTTACATAAATCCAGTAACCCCCCCAAAGAGTGTGTGTCTTATAGACCAATCTCATTAATCAACCTGGACAATAAGATCCTAGCAAAAATTCTTGCCAAGAGACTACTCCCCCCTAATGCCAGGTCTGGTGTTGGCGGACCAGGCAGGCTTTGTACCAGGGCGCAATACAACGTCTGGCATTAGACGGATGTTCGCCACCATGGCGGCACTCGACCCTACCCACCAGGCGATCGCGGTCTTCCTGGATGCAGAAAAGGCCTTCGACTCGGTCGAATGGCCTTTCTTGTTCGCCGTACTAAAACAACTAGACTTGGGAAATCACTTTGTTCGACTCATTTCCCTTCTCTATAATAAACCCCAATCGTATATCGTTCTGGGAACCACAAGATGCACCCAGATAAATCTGCACCGCGGGACCAGACAAGGCTGCCCGCTGTCAGCACTAATATTTGCACTGATAATGGAACCCCTAGCGTCGGGCCTATGCACGTGCCAATTCCACAGAGGTCTTTCCATAGGACCCCACAGGCTAATCATAACCCTCTATGCTTACGACGTAGTACTATACATCCGAGACCCCAGCGAAAAATTAAATCCGGTCATGCGTGAAGTCGTCAAATTTGGCCTAAACATTAACCACTCCAAATCAGTCATATTTCCCCTAACTCCAGCTACCAGTACATACGCAGACAATTACAGATTCAGGTGGGAAAACTCTCACGTACGATATCTTGGGATCCTAATGTCCCTAAACCACCAAGATATATTCCGGGACAACTACGAAGCGATACTTAAAACACTTCAGGAGAGAGTAACTAGATAGAAAACACTCCCACTAACTCTATGGGGGAGAGTTTCCCTAGTTAAGATGTGATCCTCCCTAAGTTCCTCTACTTGTTTACTAACATACCACTAGTAGTCCCAAAATCCTTCCATAAGAAAGTTAGGAGCCTAATTCTGGAGTTACTATGGGCCGGCAAACCAACAACGGTGGCCTACTCGACACTAGTGCTGCCAGTATCCAAGGGAGGCCTGGCACTCCCCGACCTAGAACGATACTACTGGGCAGCCCAGGCACACTTCCTCAGCTACTGGTACTCCACGCACTTCATTAGACCGCACGTTCAAATGGAAAGATCCCTAGCAACGCCTAACCTACTCCGAGCAGTTATCATAAGTGAGCTCCCAGTGCCCCAAGCCACGCTGAATGTAGTTCTGGCTACATTTGTGGACTGGAAAAAACTGGCCCAGAAATATAATATCCAGACCAGATTCTCACCTCTTTTAACCCGTGAAATTCATACCAGGGATACTCCTAACGAGAGAGTTAGGGAGAGGGAGTCTTCCACCAATGGGTTGATAAACTCCATATAAGCACACTAGGGGGGACCTGTTTGAGGAAGGAACCCTTATAACTCCTCAAAATGCCAAAGAGAGAGGTATGATACTGCTCTAGATGTATTCACATACTTCAGGACTCGCTACACGATGAAAGCACTCCTACCTTCATTCCCACAACAACCATTGACGTGGCAGCTGCTGCATAATGTGATCCAGGCCCCAGAGTGAGGGCAGATTGGTCTCACTAATATACAGATCCCTAATAACCGATACCGTAACTGCAAATACTCGAACGTAAACAAGATGGGAACAGTCCCTAAGAACCCAGATACCGGAAGAGGAGTGGACATACATTTTGCAACAAACTCAGAAAGTAGCTCTGAATTCACGATTTAAGCAAATCCATTTCAACTATCTACACCAAACATACTATACTCCGGCCAAAAGCAAGGCACAATGACCAGAGGGGGAAGCAACATGTGAGAGATGTAATGCTCCACTAGCCGTCTTTCTCCACCTAACCTGGGACTGCCTAGCCATAAACTTATTCTGGACACAAGTCCTCCAAACAACGGAAGCAATAATTGGGGATGAGCTACAACCCATCCCCATTGTTGCAGTACTTGGGATGACGAAACAGCTAGCACCCGCAACTAGGAAACTAGCCAACATCCTACTGATACTGGCACGAAGGAGAGTTGCTACGGCTTGGGGCCGGGGTCTAGTTCCAATGCAGGCAAATTGGCTGAAAGACGTGCTCTACTGTCAAGATGTAGAGACGGAATTCATTAGGACGTTGCCTCTACATGCACGCCCCCCAGACATTTGGGGACCCTACATACTGTAGCTAATCTCCAACTCAGACGATGCATCTTCTTCAATCACAACAAGACCGGAGCCCCGAGAGAATGTCGATGACCACTTAGCCCTGGAGGGCAGCTCCCAGAGCGAGACAATCTAAAATAGAAGTACAAGACATTCCGCAACTGGGACGTGGGGGGATGGAGGGGACTTGGGGATCTTAACAGCGCAAGTTAACACGTCCACTGTTGGGCAATCCGTTTGTAACTGTTAAGTTGAAATACCAAAAATAAAGTTTTTTCAAATAAAACAGTCAAAAGGACTAGCTGGTGTTTCTAGGAGAATTATGAATTGGGTTACATCTATACAAGGTCATGATTTTGAGATAGGATATGTTCCAGGGAAAGACAATATTTTAGCTGATTACCTTTCTAGAAGTACAGTTGAGAGTGCTAGGGGTGTCATGGTATTAGTTTTATGATGGTACGATAACCTTCTTGTCAAATGACGGTATATCATGGTTATCGCGGTATAGCAGGTGGAGTTAACAAATCTTAACAAATATTTTCTAAAAGGTCATAAATTGCCAAATTTATCATCACAAACAAAACCAGGCACCCAGGGCCAGAATTGGGCTTTTCAACATACTTTCCACTGAAATGCCACCCCTTGCTTCCAACAAACACACGTGGGGAGAGGAGGGGGGGCCCTGCTGTGACTGGCAAAGCAAACTGAATAGCTTTTCTTAAGTGGTCATTTAGGCTTTTAGCTCCCTCACTGGCTACTGGTGAAGATGAACATGTTGCCATCTTTATAACCTGCATGCCACAGATCAATGGAGGCTAATGGTAGTATACGCTTGTGCGCATACACACACACGCACGCTCTCTTTACGTTACAGCCTTTAGTTTACTTGTGGGCCAAAAGGTGTTCAGTAATCACGGACATGTTACCCTTTGGTATGGCAGCAGGGAATACCCACAGAGATGAGTGAATTTCGCAATGTGACTTATTATATGTAAATTCAATGATAGAACCAGGGAAATCCCCCATTGTCATATGTTTAGGAAACATTATCCATTATAAATATATAAACCCCAAAGCCGCCAACCCAAAGTTAACCCTTTTCCTACTTGGCACTGTATTCATTCTTCCTTTTGCTAACATATTGATTTTGTGTCAGGCACGTGTGGTTTATGGAATGGCATTAAAAACTGCTCCAACTGAAACTTGGCAGATGGCATATCAAACAGTGCAAGACCAAGACTGCGCAGCACGTGCTTACTGCAGCCTTTCCAAATCAGATTGAGAAGCACACTTAACGGTATAAACGGTATACCGGTATAAACAATGTGACGGTTATTACTGTTCAATTGAATGGTTCACGGTAGCTTTAACGGTATACCTTTATACCGTTACATCCCCAGTTGAGACAGGTGATGAAGATTGTGAAAAACCTTTTCAGTCACACAAAATGAATGGAATATGTCCCTGGAAAAAGACCAGGAGCTAAATAAAGTAAAAGAATGTGTGCTAACAAATTGGGCAGAATGGAGTCCGGACATGTAGCCACTCCGTGGAAAATTGAATTTAGATATGGGCCCAATATCCTCTGTGAAAGCTGCATTTAGAAGTGTGCCCATTAGCCACGCCGTGAAAGCTGCATTTAGAAGTGCTACCAATAGCATCTGTGAAAGTTGATTATAGAAGTGTATCCAATAGACACCCTGGAAAGTCGCAATTAGAAGTTTGCCCAATAGCCTCTCTGGAAAATTGAATTTAGAATTGTGCCCAGTAGACGCTCTGTGAAAATTTGCATCTAGAAGTGTACCCAATAGCCTCCGCGAGAGTTACACCTAGAAGTGTACCAAGTAGCCTCGCTGATAAACTGAATTTAGACATGTTCCCAATAGCCTCTGTATGGAAAATTGTACTTAGAAATTCGCCCGGTAGCCTCTCTGGGAAAGTTGATTTTAGAAGTTTGCACATTGAAAGAGCATATAACCATTCTTACACACCCCACGCTTACTCTCTCCTTTACATCACCACTCAACTAGAACACAGAGATACTATGACACCATTCGGTATAACTGTTCTCATACGAACATCCACCGCTTACTCCACATCATTCTATGTAATCACTGCTGGTCTCACAACCCCAGCCAGGCGTCTTCCTCAGGCCTAACGCAGCCACATCCGTTCCGGATAAATCCTGCCAGAACGAACACATTCTCCTGATCTCTCAACCACCACACCTACCAATAAGAATCAGCTATTACACGTATACCGCACGAGCTGCACACATATCCGGTGCACACACGCACCTTTTGACTCTCCCTACTCTCTCTACTGATCTGAACTTCGGTTCCCAAGGGCGTTCAACCTACCAGCGCCTTCAGACCATACCAATGGTATATAAGGCGCTATATAAGTGCAAAATAACAATAACAACAATAACAATATTGAGATCATTAATCCAGTGGCTGTACGCCTTTCTTTACCTTCCTCGTGGAATCAACATCCGGTATTCCACGTATGTCTCCTGAAGCCTTGTCCACCCTCTGTTCGGCTACCCGATCGCCCTCCTCCGATTCAAGTGGATGGGGATGAGGAATACGAAGTGGCGGACATCCTGGATTTCCGTCTCCGTAGGGGGCGCCCCTTTTATTTGGTGGATTGGAAGGGTTACGGTCCCGAAGACAGGTCCTGGGAGCCCTTGTGCAATATACATACTCCGGTTCTCTTGCGCCGTTTCCATGCACGGAGGGGGTCTGCGCCGCCTTTGGGGGTGGATGCTGTTACACCTCGCCCTCGGCCGCGCCATGTTTCCAGGGTCCTGCCTCGTTGCTCTCGTACGAGCAAGAACAATCGGGGAATTTCGGGCAACACTAAAATAAGGGACAGGAAAGTGATCGCCCTTCATAAAGGGTTACGGCGCCGGCATGCGCCCTTCCTATCGCGCTGGCAGCTGCCATGGCAAATAACTACACGAACTACAACATCCAGAAAACCTGCTACGTTGTAGTGCTCGGCGTTGAGAGGGGAGCCTCATTTTCAAACGATACGCCTCTTGTTGTTATTTATTCCACCGCGGCATACAGAACGCTGCTTCTGTTTAAAGTTACAACCGGCATACTTTCTGAAGTGCCCTCCCGGTATCTTGAATTGTGAAGTCCTTGTTTTCCCGTGTACCGACCCTGTCTGCACACGGACTCCTTATTCTGAATCCCCGATTGAACTGTTTTCTGACCACCCGTGTACCAGACCCCTTGCCTGCTTTGGGAACTCTTGGACACTGATTCTGCTGTGTTTCGTGACCGCTCGTGTACCAGACCCCTTGCCTGCTTTCGGAACTCTTGAACACTGATTCTGCTGTTTCGTGACCACTCGTGTACCAGACCCCTGCCTGCTTCCTGGACTCTGAGACAGTAACTACTCCGGTAAGAGAAACTCTAATTGGAACACCATTTTTCTGTGGAATTCGACTTCCTAAGTGCATCTTCTGAACGCTTTGCTGTGGTGCACCATCCCGAAACCAGTGCGACCCTCGTTCTGTTCGGGGATAGCTACCTTACTAACCTCCCTATTTTTTATTTTATACTTTCGTTGTTTTCCAGGACTCTTTCTTCAATCCTATTTCCATCAGGGGTAAAGTATAGTTTTTCTTGGTTTTTCCATACTGCAGAATTATACGTTAGCCATATACTAAGACCTCTCTACTTTATAGGTTACTCCGGTTCCTTTGGCTTAAGGGGAGATTAAACCAGGTACTACTAAAGGGGAATAGTCTTGGGAATAAACCAGTTTCATTATTGGCAGATTATTTACTTGTTATCCTTTCCTTTACAGCCTGGGTTTGAGACGGTCGGTTCTCCCCGCTTTTTTGATCGATCGGTCCCCTTGTCTGTACAGTTCAGCAAGTGGTCATATCGGTTTAAAGAGCTCATTCCCTCACAGAGAGGAGGCTTGGGTAGGAGGCTCCAACCCTAGCTCCTTCAAGCAACTCCCCAGCAATAGAGGTCCGGCCTGTTTACGCACTCTCCATATCGGTGAGTAACAGAAACAGAAGCCATGGAAGAAGTTGATCCTTTAACCACCTTGGTCCGCCTGGTATCCGAACTTCGTTCTGATATGACAACCGCACATAGTGCTCTCCATCAAAGGATCGACAATTTGCAGAGTTTCCCAAGCCCCCACACCCTGGGGGTGGATACGTCTGCTGCTACGGCATCAGGTTCAACCGGTCCCATACCCTCTGCCTCTGGCTTTACGACTACCCCGGTGCTTATGGCTACTCAATTCCCACTGGCCCCCCCAGAACGATTCTCCGGGGATCCTAAACATTATCGCACGTTTATCAACCAGTGCAAATTACATTTTCTCTGTCGGCCCACTGCTTTCCCTAATTCTACAACGAAGGCAGCTTTTGTTCTCTCTCATCTTGGGGGTACCGCAGCCGCTTGGGCTAATCCGTTACTGGAATCTAATAGTTACGTCCTATATGACTGCGATACTCTCATCACGGCCATGAACAGAGTATTTGACACCCGCTATAAATCCCAGGCTACTGACCTGGAGTTCCTTAATCTGCGTCAAGGCACATCCTCTTTGTTTGCATACCTTACTAAATTCAATCAGTTGGCAGCTGAAACTGATTGGCCGGAGGAGAAAAAATCAGCCGTGTTTTACAAAGGGTTGTCAGAGGAATTGAAGGACGTTTTGGCCACAGTACCAGTGGTTCCAACCACTTTTGGTGAACTATTAGACCTGGTATTACAAATAGATGCTAGAAGAACCGAAAGAAGGGGTGAACGCAAGTCACCAGCCCCTGTTACTCTGCAGGTGGAACAGTCTTCTCCTTCTACTTCGCTTCCCGAACCTATGCAGATCGGGGCAGTAAGAGGTCCTTTGACTTCTGCACAACGGGATTATCGCAGAACGCATAATTTATGCATGTATTGCAGATCTGCTGAACACCTTCTGAAAGATTGCCCTAAGAGACCTGTCAAAAAGCCGGGAAACGCCAGAACCCGGCGATAGACAGGGTCCCTACGCCGGGGGTGCTTTCTTTGGACTCTCATGCTGCTGTTGCTATTCCTGTTAGCCTTCCTGTGGTATTTACCACTGATGATAGTACCTTTACTTCCTTGGCGATCATTGATTCCGGGGCCACCGGGAATTATATGGATTACGATTACGCCACAAGTAAGAACGTTTCGGTTGTCTCTAAAGCCCAACCCGAGGCTGTTCATGCTGTGGACGGTACATCCTTGGTCTCTGGCCTAGTTACACAAAATACCTCCTTCATTCATATGCAAACCAGGGAAGGACATGCTGAGTCGATCTCCTTCGATCTCATTAAAGCCCCTCAATTCCAGGTCATCTTGGGCATCCCTTGGCTGCAACATCATAATCCAGCCATCGACTGGACAAGAAAAACGGTGCAGTTTCCTTCCACTGAGTGTAACGAAAAGTGTTTCCTAGACACTAGTGTGTCCTCTGAGTCTTCTTGTCAAGCCTTGGTAGCATCTATGTCCATGATTGGAGCCATTACTAAATCTCCCGAAACCGAAATCCCTCCTGAATACAAGTCTTTCTGTGATGTGTTTGACAAGGGAGGGGCAGACCACTTGCCACCTCATAGGCCTTACGACTGCCCAATCGATTTACTGCCAGGTGCTAAGGTCCCGGCGGGTAGGGTCTATTCCCTCACGGTTCCAGAAGATAAAATATTAAAGGAGTATATTGACAAGGCATTGGCCACTGGGTTCATTAGACCTTCCAGGTCCCCTGCGGCTTCTCTGCTCTTTTTCGTTCCAAAAAAGGAGGGCGACCTCCGCCCCTGTATTGATTATCGGGCACTAAACGCGGTGACGGTAAAAAATCAATATCCCCTCCCGCTCATTTCAGTACTCTTAGATCAGCTTGGTTCTTCTGTAGTCTTTACTAAGCTGGATCTTAGGGGTGCATATAATCTCGTTCGAATGCGAAAAGGGGACGAGTGGAAGACCGCATTCAAAACACGCTACGGACTGTATGAATATCTGGTGATGCCGTTTGGTCTCTGTAATGCCCCGGCTACCTTCCAGGCATTCATGAATGATATTTTCCATGACTGTTTGGATCAGTTTGTTGTAGTATATTTGGACGATATCCTCATATATTCACCCTCCAGTGAGGAGCGCACGAGGCACGTGCAAATAGTCTTGCAACGGTTGAGGGAAAACCACCTGTTTGTCAAAGCTGAAAAATGTGTCTTCAACTCCACTGAAGTGGAGTTTCTTGGCTACGACCTGACTAGTAGGGGTATAAGGATGAGTCGCTCTAAAGTCAGGGCTGTATTGGATTGGCCTGTTCCTACGTCGATTAAAGCCTTGCAATCCTTTCTGGGGTTCTCAAACTTTTATAGGCGCTTCATCCGTTCTTTTTCTTCTATATCTGCGCCATTGACGGCTTTGACCAGCTCTAAGAAATCCTATCAATGGAACCAGGAGGCACAAAGAGCCTTTGACACCCTTAAGGCAGCTTTCACTTCCGCCCCAGTGTTACAGCACCCTAATCCGTTACTCCCATTTTTGGTGGAGACCGACGCCTCTGGCTCGGCTATTGGGGCGGTTCTATCTCAAAAGTGTCCGGATTCAGGGGAAGCCCATCCGATTGCATTCTTCTCAAGAAAATTGACGCCCTATGAGCGCAATTACCCAATCACAGAAAGGGAACTCCTAGCCATAAAAGACGCCTTTTCCGAATGGCGGCACCATCTTTTGGGGGCTCGACATCAGGTCACAGTTTTTTCGGATCATCGGAGCCTTTTGGCGTTTAAATCAATGAAATGTCTTACTGCACGACAGGCTCGCTGGCATCTTTTTTTTTCTCAGTTTTATTTTACCATCACATATCGCCCGGCACGATTGAATACTTGTGCAGATGCTTTGTCACGTATTGCCTCCCATTCTGACAACAAAACCTCTGACGAACCGCTCTTGTTACCACGTAACGTTGTTTGTGCCTGCACTCCTCAACCTAGCCTGCGGACTTTGGTTTCGGATTGGGTCTCCGAGCATAAAGAAGAATGTGAGAGACTCAATCTTGATGTGGTTCAAGGCCTACCCTACATCCAAGGACGCTTGTTTGTGCCTCCAGGACAGGCACGACTACGTGCTCTGGCCTGGTCTCATGATTCCCTATGTGCGGCTCATCCGGGTCAGCAAAAGACACTGGAGGGATTACGCCGTTGGTCCTGGTGGCCTACCATGTCAAGAGATGTGATTGACTATCTGGCATCCTGTTCTATATGTTCCCAATGCAAGGTCTCCCGCTCCAAATCTGTGGGTTTGTTACGCCCTCTCCCTGTGCCTCACAAACCATGGTACATGGTTTCCATGGACTTTATTGTGGATTTACCTCCTGTGAAATGTTTTGACACCATCTGGGTAGTAATTGATTACTTCACCAAGATGGCGTTGTTCATTCCATGTACAGGTCTTCCTTCTGCCCCTGTGTTGGCTTCCCTTTTTCTCCAGAACGTTTTTCGGTTCTTTGGATTGCCTGCCATCCTGGTTTCGGATCGTGGTTCTCAATTTACGTCACGTTTCTGGAGGGCTTTGACTGCTTCATTGGGTATTGACGATCGGTTCAGTTCTGCTTATCATCCTCAGACGGACGGGCAAACCGAAAGGGTAAATGCCACCCTTGAACAATTTCTCCGGTGTCTCTGCCTTCGTTTCCAAGCATCCTGGTTGACGATGCTTCCCTCTGCCGAATTCGCTTACAACAATTCCATGCATACCGCCTCAGGGGTTTCCCCGTTTTTTGCCCTATACGGTTGCCATCCACGATCTTTACCGTTTGATCCTACGCTTCCCATTGATAACCCGGCAGCTCGGGACTGTGTAAGGGAATTGGTGACGACCCGTAGTACGGTTCGCTCTCATCTGCTTCTAGCTCAGGCCAGGGCAAAGAAAAATGCTGATCGTCACAGAAAACCGGCACCTACTTACAAGGTGGGCATGAAAGTTTGGTTGTCCACCCGTAATTTGCGGATTCCTGGCAAACGCTTGTTGTTACCTAAATTCGTGGGTCCTTTTCCCATTATTGAGATCATTAATCCAGTGGCTGTACGCCTTTCTTTACCTTCCTCGTGGAATCAACATCCGGTATTCCACGTATGTCTCCTGAAGCCTTGTCCACCCTCTGTTCGGCTACCCGATCGCCCTCCTCCGATTCGAGTGAAAGGGGATGAGGAATACGAAGTGGCGGACATCCTGGATTTCCGACTCCGTAGGGGGCGCCCCTTTTATTTGGTGGATTGGAATGGTTACGGTCCCGAAGACAGGTCCTGGGAGCCCTTGTGCAATATACATACTCCGGTTCTCTTGCGCCGTTTCCATGCACGGAGGGGGTCTGCGCCGCCTTTGGGGGTGGATGCTGTTACACCTCGCCCTCGGCCGCGCAATGTTTCCAGGGTCCTGCCTCGTTGCTCTCGTACGAGCAAGAACAATCGGGGAATTTCGGGCAACACTAAAATAAGGGACAGGAAAGTGATCGCCCTTCATAAAGGGTTACGGCGCCGGCATGCGCCCTTCCTATCGCGCTGGCAGCTGCCATGGCAAATAACTACACGAACTACAACATCTAGAAAACCTGCTACGTTGTAGTGCTCGGCGTTGAAAGGGGAGCCTCATTTTCAAACGATACGCCTCTTGTTGTTATTTATTCCACCGCGGCATACAGAACGCTGCTTCTGTTTAAAGTTACAACCGGCATACTTTCTGAAGTGCCCTCCCGGTATCTTGAATTGTGAAGTCCTTGTTTTCCCGTCTACCGACCCTGTCTGCACACAGACTCCTTATTCTGAATCCCCGATTGAACTGTTTTCTGACCACCCATGTACCAGACCCCTTGCCTGCTTTCGGAACTCTTGGACACTGATTCTGCTGTGTTTCGTGACCGCTCGTGTACCAGACCCCTTGCCTGCTTTCGGAACTCTTGAACACTGATTCTGCTGTTTCGTGACCGCTCGTGTACCAGACCCCTGCCTGCTTCCTGGACTCTGAGACAGTAACTACTCCGGTAAGAGAAACTCTAATTGGAACACCATTTTTCTGTGGAATTCGACTTCCTAAGTGCATCTTCTGAATGCTTTGCTGTGGTGCACCATCCCGAAACCAGTGCGACCCTCGTTCCGTTCGGGGATAGCTACCTTACTAACCTCCCTATTTTTTATTTTATACTTTCGTTGTTTTCCAGGACTCTTTCTTCAATCCTATTTCCATCAGGGGTAAAGTATAGTTTTTCTTGGTTTTTCCATACTGCAGAATTATACGTTAGCCATATACTAAGACCTCTCTACTTTATAGGTTACTCCGGTTCCTTTGGCTTAAGGGGAGATTAAACCAGGTACTACTAAAGGGGAATAGTCTTGGGAATAAACCAGTTTCATTATTGGCAGATTATTTACTTGTTATCCTTTCCTTTACAGCCTGGGTTTGAGACGGTCGGTTCTCCCCGCTTTTTTGATCGATCGGTCCCCTTGTCTGTACAGTTCAGCAAGTGGTCATATCGGTTTAAAGAGCTCATTCCCTCACAGAGAGGAGGCTTGGGTAGGAGGCTCCAACCCTAGCTCCTTCACGCAACTCCCCAGCAATAGAGGTCCGGCCTGTTTACGCACTCTCCATATCGGTGAGTAACAGGAGGTATACAATAACAAATTAATTGTTAGACTCACAAGAGCTGCACAAAGTGATCAGGTTTGGGGTCGAGGACCTGTGGGGGTACTCAAGGATGAGAACAAATGTAGTGATCCATTCAAGGTGGACAGGGGATTAGATGATGCAGTAATATTAAATGATGGTGATACATGGAACAAGAGTAGGATAGCCTTGCGATCCAACATTAAATGAACATTTATTCAAGGTGTTAGAGGAAGGGAGGTGTGTTGTGTTTTTGTATACTTTATTCAGAATGTACAACATGCATATATTCATAGTCACACATTTCTTTGTTGGTTATTTCTTTTTATTAAAAAAATGTTTTTAGTACACAAAGTACTTTTACATTAAATCAAAGCATCATATCCAAACACAAAATAAAATAAAATACTCTACATGTTGTTGTTTATCATACAGAGAAGAGTAAAGTCAAAACAGCATTTTATTCCTATCCTTTTCTACATTTCTCATGAATCTAAAAACATTAAATCAGGCAGTTAAACCTCAATAAATGGGCATGCCCCAGTAATTTCAGCAAATTAGGAGTTAAGTGTGCAGCAAAAATTAATAAGGGCGAAAATAATCAATCTATGAGATGCCATAGTGCTCCAGATGAGTTATCAAAGTTATAGATGTGTTAGGTATAGTTTAGCTCCTCTAGCTGACTTTCAGACATTACCTCTTCCATTTTCACAAAAGTTATCCTCAAGAACTTTACCAGCGTCAACATAAGTGATAAGAGGTTGGTTGACATTAGTCTGTACCAAAATTCTAAGGAAATTACTGAGGATGGGGAATTTATAAAGATACAAAAATGGGTAATCCTCTCGCAGATCATCTCAGGACAGAACAATACCAAATGTTCGAGAGTTTCCAACTCCTCACCACACAGTCTACAATTTCTTAGCTCTTTCATTATTCTTATTTTGGGTCCTATAACTTCCAATGTTGGAACACAATTAAGTCTGAATTTAAGGTAGCACTTTCTGTATTTAGCTGAAGGAATTATTTTTATATACAATCTTCCTTCACAGCCTATGGTATATTCTATATCGCTTTCTCTGTACAAATTCAGCCTAGACAGGTCCTCCATATCAGCAATCTCATCCCAGCTCTTTATTTTCCCTTTGAGCTTTCGGCAATAATTCCACTGATGCCAAGCTGATCCATTAACAGCTCAGTTTTACTTAGGAATGGGTTCTGTTCTTTCAGCATCATGTTGTACAGATAGTAGTCAATGTGGGAGTCCTCTACTCTAGATAGTTTGAAGAAGAGGGATAGCATCTGCTTCATCATTTGTGCCCACCATGAACACATACCCAATTCTAAATGGATAAAACTTACTGGTACTGACGGTGGGAGACCCAATACACTTTTCAAGATGTTACCCTCCATTCTATCAAATACAATTCTTTTGTTAGTGCTTACTTGGTAATTCGCACCAACATAGTACCATTGCAAAAGTCTTTGCTCTGTAGAATTCAATCATTGGTAGTAGCGAGAATGCACAAAATTGCTGTTTAACTATCATTACCAGGGATATACTGGCTCCTATCTTCTCTTTGATTTTTCTTTCATCTGTTTTGTTCCTCTGCTTGACAGAAACAAAATACCCAAGCTATGTTATACAGTCCACTCTCTGGATCGGTACATTATTTATCTTCCAAGTGTAATTAGTTTTTGTTTTCCTCTCGCTACAGGTCATAATATAAGATTTTGCGGGATTCACTGTCAGATGGTTACTAGCGAGGTATTTCATCATGCCAGTTAGGCAACGCTGTAGACCTGTGGGGGTATAATCTACCATTACTAGATCGTCAGCATAAGCTATGCATCCTACTCTCACATCTAACCATCGTGGTCCATATCCTTCCCATTTAGTTGCCTCCTCCAATATATTGGAGAGATACAGGTTAAAAAGAGTGGCTGCAATTACACAGCCTTGCTGTACTCCCCCTGTTACTGGGATATTCCTTGATAAATCTCCCCGGGTATTTAGTCTCACTTGTGTTCTGTTTTTGGAATATAACATTTGAATCATACTTAGCAAGCCTTTGTTGATCCCCAATCTTTCTAACTTTTCCCATAACCTAACCAGATCTAAGGTATCAAATGTGGCTGATAAATCAATGTCTGCTACATATGCGTTTTTGGGCTCACTACTTTCGCCTTCTGAGAGGCATGCATGAAGTGTCAATCCACTTTGAATTGTTCCTATGCCTCTTCTAAACCCAGTTTGCAAAGTATGCAAACTCTTTGCTCTATCAGCCTATTTTTGTAATTCTTTTAGTATAAGAGAGGCAAAGACCTTTGATGTTATGTCTACTAGGGAGATAGGGCAATAGTTGTTTGGTAGACCTCTATCTCATGTTTTATAAATTCGGATTATAATGGCCTTATGCCATGACGCAGGACAAGAGCCAGTTTTGGCTATATGCTCAAAGATTGTACACACAATCTCTGCCCATAGGTTGGGATTGTTTTTCATGAGCCTGTTTGTTACACCATCTGGACCGCTAGCTCTGGAGTTGTTTAATTTCTTGATAACCTCAACTATCTCCTTCTTAACAAAACAGAAATCCCACGTTTTCTGTTTCCCTATGGGTTCCCCCCTTGTTAACACTCTCTCTGTGTTTCCACTAAATTTGTGTTGTAAAAAGTGGACTCAGTCATGTTCTAAAACATCCAGTAACTTGAGCATAGGACTGAAATGTATTAATTCTATTTAAAGTCCACCAAAGGTGCCTTGAATCCTTTTTAATTAGAGTGGACATTATGTCTCGTTTTCTTTTAGATGTTTTTGGGCCTTGTGATGTTTTATCCATAATCTATACTTTTGCTTTCGCGATTTTATTGCAACCTGCTTGGATTCTTCACTTTCTGCAATACATTTTTTTTACCAGCCTCATCTCTCCTCTCAAACAACCTCTTCTTGTGACTACCTCTCTGTCAAAGTTGGTCAGCTTTTTATCCAGACATGTTCTCCATATGGCTACACTCACTGCCTTCCTTACATTACCCAGTTTGTCAAGTAACCGTGGGAAGGTTTCGGGTAGTGAATCTACTACTTTCTCCCACAGGTAAGCCATCCCACAATTTTGAAAATCCTATGTTGGGCATGTTGGGTCCCAGACGCTGGTGTGTTGGACTGTCCCACTGAACAGTCCTTGTGTACTCTCCTGCCAGGTACCGTTCCGCATATGATATATTACATAGTTTGTTTCAACTTTTCTTTCCCCTTGTACTTCTCTCGGGTCCTCGTCCCGACTTAGTTATGTAATTCTCTTGGGTCCCAGACCCCTTCACATCTGCCTTTCAGGGCACTTTGTTCACTCTCCTTTCAAGTGATCACTGGTCTGGTGCATTCGTTTGTCCTTATATTCTTTTGGGGTCCTTGACTCATGTGAATTAGCATCAACTTGCTTTGGGTCTCTGACCCATTTCGGGTTTCCCTTGTTCGGTTTCCAGCCCTTCTAACAGATACAGGCATTACCCGTACCTTGATTCCGGATTCTGGGTGCATGGCGTCCTGCTCGGGCACCCTGGATGACTTCTGCTTCTCTTGTTCCTGCTCAAACTGTCCTTCACAACGCTGCTTCTCTTTCAGTGTGTCAGGCTGCGTGACTTGGCTCCAGGAGGCGTTGTCCCTTTCGTGTTTATATGTAAGTGCATCTTCTTTGCTCTCTGGTTATGGACATCCATGGGTGTCTCCATAAGTGCTGTCCAGGTTTTGTTTATTCGAGGAATATCCAATGTTGTTCTGATTCACTTTGCATCCATTCCGCCACTTTCCTAATCTCGGCTGCCAAGTAGTATTTTAAGATATCCAGAATTAGACAACCCATCTCTTTTGTTACCTTAGAGGATCCAATTTTTACTTATTCTTGATTTTTTTCCCAACCCATATGAATGAGAGGATGAGCTGCTGAACATCCTTCAGAGTTGCTACAGAGTTAGCTAGGGGGACATTTTGGAACAGGTACATGAATCGATGGAGGATATTCATTTTTATGACTGACAACCTTTCCACCTATGATATGTAAAGGTTTCTCCTTCTAGTAAGGTCTCTTTTCATTATTGCTAAATGTTTGGGTAGTTTGCTTGTTCCAGGGTGTTTCCTTGGGGGGTGTTATTTATTCCTAGGTTTTTCACTGACTTTTCAGTCCATACAAATGGTCCTACTCTTTTTACTACCTCCATCATGGATAATCATGGATAAGGGCGACTCATGCCTCCTCATCCTCCTCGTCCCCCTTGATCTCTCGGCTGCATTCAACACTGTTGACCAATACATCCTTCTTTCCCTCCTTGCTGACAGGATGGGATTCTCAGGCACTGTCCTAAATTGGTTCACCTCTTACCTCTCAGGCAGACACCAGGCTATCCAGATGAACCAGTTGCGTTCTAACTGAGAGGGAGGCATGGTATCACAAGTAGACACTGACACCAAGCTGCAAGTTCCAAAACCTTTATTGATGGTTTAAAAGGGGTTGGAAAACTCCTATCTTGCCCTATAACTAGGATGTAAAAAAGAGGGGGTGAGGCGCGCACTCCAATTCCTGGCCAATATACTACCTGAAGAAAGAAAAAATATATAACTGGGTTAAATCCCAAAAGTGTTCAATTCACTGGGTTAGATCCCAATTGTTGGCAAAATGTTCACAGGGTTGGATCCCTTCTGCTGCATTTGTGCTGCTATTCTCCTCCTCCTAGCGCTTTCGTGTCCCAACACTCTTCAGGGAGGCTGTGTTGCCTTGCTTTTCAGGTGAATCCAATTAAATTGCTAATGCAGTCTCTAAGGATTATGGGAGCTGTAGTGAAAAAATGTTGTTCAGTTCAGGTGACCAAGGAAAGACTCCCCTCCAGGAGCACACATCTTACCCTTAGCAGGGGGAGGGGGGAAAACCATAACTATGGTTCTCCACTGTAAGGCAAAATATCCCCGGTGCTGCAACCTCTGGAGTCCGGATCTCCACAAATTACATGTAAAAAAGAGGGGGTGAGGCGCGCACTCCAATTCCTGAAGAATTACTACCTGAAGAAAGAAAAAATATATAACTGGGTTAAATCCCAAAAGTGTTCAATTCACTGGGTTAGATCCCAATTGTTGCCAAAATGTTCACAGGGTTGGATCCCTTATGCTGCATTTGTGCTGCTGTTCTCCTCCTCCTAGCGCTTTCGTGTCCCAACACTCTTCAGGGAGGCTGTGTTGCCTTGCTTTTCAGGTGAATCCAATTAAATTGCTAATGCAGTCTCTAAGGATTATGGGAGCTGTAGTGAAAAAATGTTCAGTTCAGGTGACCAAGGAAAGACTCCCCTCCAGGAGCACACATCTTACCCTTAGCAGGGGGAGGGGAGGAAACCATAACTATGGTTCTCCACTGTAGGGCAAAATATCCCCAGTGCTGCAGCCTCTGGAGTCCAGATCTCCACAAATTACATGTAAAAAAGAGGGGGTGAGGCGCACACTCCAATTCCTGGCCAATATACTACCTGAAGAAAGAAAAAATATATAACTGGGTTAAATCCCAAAAGTGTCCAATTCGCTGGGTTAGATCCCAATTGTTTCCAAAATGCTCACAGTGTTGGATCCCTTCTGCTGCATTTGTGCTGCTGTTCTCCTCCTCCTAGCGCTTTCGTGTCCCAACACTCCTCAGGGAGGCTGTGTTGCCTTGCTTTTCAGGTGAATCCAATTAAATTGCTAATGCAGTCTCTAAGGATTATGGGAGCTGTAGTGAAAAAATGTTGTTCAGTTCAGGTGACCAAGGAAATACTCCCCTCCAGGAGCACACATCTTACCCTTAGCAGGGGGAGGGGGGAAAACCATAACTATGGTTCTCCACTGTAGGGCAAAATATCCCCGGTGCTGCAGCATCTGGAGTCCGGATCTCCACAAATCACATGTAAAAAAGAGGGGGTGAGGCGCGCACTCCAATTCCTGGCCAATATACTACCTGAAGAAAGAAAAAATATATAACTGGGTTAAATCCCAAAAGTGTCCAATTCACTGGGTTAGATCCCAATTGTTGCCAAAATGTTCACAGGGTTGGATCCCTTCTGCTACATTTGTGCTGCTGTTCTCCTCCTCCTAGCGCTTTCGTGTCCCAACACTTTTCAGGGAGGCTGTGTTGCCTTGCTTTTCAGGTGAATCCAATAAAATTGCTAATACAGTCTCTAAGGATTACGGGAGCTGTAGTGAAAAAAAGTTGTTCAGTTCAGGTGACCAAGGAAAGACTCCCCTCCAGGAGCACAGATCTTACCCTTAGCAGGGGGAGGGGGGAAAACCATAACTATGGTTCTCCACTGTAGGGCAAAATATCCCCGGTGCTGCGGCCTCTGGAGTCCGGATCTCCACAAATTACATGTAAAAAAGAGGGGGGTGAGGCGCGCACTCCAATTCCTGGCCAATATACTACCTGAAGAAAGAAAAAATATATAACTGGGTTAAATCCCAAAAGTGTTCAATTCACTGGGTTAGATCCCAATTGTTGCCAAAATGTTCACAGGGTTGGATCCCTTATGCTGCATTTGTGCTGCTGTTCTCCTCCTCCTAGCGCTTTCGTGTCCCAACACTCTTCAGGGAGGCTGTGTTGCCTTGCTTTTCAGGTGAATCCAATTAAATTGCTAATGCAGTCTCTAAGGATTATGGGAGCTGTAGTGAAAAAATGTTCAGTTCAGGTGACCAAGGAAAGACTCTCCTCCAGGAGCACACATCTTACCCTTAGCAGGGGTAGGGGAGGAAACCATAACTATGGTTCTCCACTGTAGGGCAAAATATAACCAGTGCTGCAGCCTCTGGAGTCCAGATTTCCACAAATTACATGTAAAAAAGAGGGGGTGAGGCGCACACTCCAATTCCTGGCCAATATACTACCTGAAGAAAGAAAAAATATATAACTGGGTTAAATCCCAAAAGTGTCCAATTCGCTGGGTTAGATCCCAATTGTTGCCAAAATGCTCACAGTGTTGGATCCCTTCTGCTGCATTTGTGCTGCTGTTCTCCTCCTCCTAGCGCTTTCGTGTCCCAACACTCCTCAGGGAGGCTGTGTTGCCTTGCTTTTCAGGTGAATCCAATTAAATTGCTAATGCAGTCTCTAAGGATTATGGGAGCTGTAGTGAAAAAAAGTTGTTCAGTTCAGGTGACCAAGGAAAGACTCCCCTCCAGGAGCACACATCTTACCCTTAGCAGGGGGAGGGGGGAAAACCATAACTATGGTTCTCCACTGTAGGGCAAAATATCCCCGGTGCTGCAGCCTCTGGAGTCCGGATCTCCACAAATTACATGTAAAAAAGAGGGGGTGAGGCGCGCAACTAGGATGGGCGTATTCTTGACAATCAAACGAAAAGAAAATACCCTCCTAGTGAGTCCTTAGTCAAAATAAAAGAGCCTATACTAATAAACCTAATGCCTGCCCTCTGTCTAATACAATAAATTTGTAAAGGCAATGTGTAATGCAAAAAATGAAATCAATGTTCAAAACAAATGTCAGTATGGCTGAGTAAACTTCCTTCCCCACGTTTTGTAGCATGGGGTAAGGTGGCACACTAGGACCTTGCGACACTCTCTGGCTTCGGACATAAGGATGCAGTTCATTTCGTGGACAAGGGCCCAGTTGGCCTTCCATGAAAAGTCACTTGTTTATCCACTGGATCGCTCAGATTTCTCTCACTGCATCCCATGTCACCTTTTGGCGTATCATACAGTTCAACAAAGTTTGTTTCCTTCTGGTTACCACAATTCAGTACAGGTTTCCCTGCGCCAGGCTCAAAAATGTCAATCACAATTTGTCGGGGTGCCCTTCCCCAAATTTTAATCACACCTTCATAGGCTTCCCTCCATCGGGTTTGAGCCTCCTTTCACTTTCCTTCCGCTGTCGAAGACTTTCGAAACTGCAAGGCTTTTGGTCTTACCTCAACATGACCACTTTGACCTGCTTTCGTCAAATGTTACATTTTCTCCCCTACATCAAGGCCTCCTGATAAATGTAGTTTCAGGCCCAGTACTTGTTCAAAGTTCAAAGATATCTCTCACATCCAGGTTTCCCTCTGCCAGGATCAAACCTAACAGTTCCAAGACATTTCTCACATCCAGGTTTCCCTCTCCCGGCATCAAACCTAATAGTTCCAAGACGGTTCTCACATCTAGGTTTCCATCTGCCGGGATCAAACCTAACAGTTCAAAGACAGTTCTCACATCTAGGTTTCCCTCTGCTGGGATCAAGCCTAACAGTTCAAAGACATTTCACTGAGACTTTCGATTGGGCAATCTTCTTTTGCCTGAATACTCTGATACTTTTTATCTTTAATTTACAGTTCTTTAACATGCTTTGCTTCCTCTCGTGTCTCATAGACACATGCGCAACCTTCATTCATCGGATACTGTTGCCGGCAAGTTTCATTTATCACAGACCAGACTTTCATTGCTCTCATTAACTCACTGGCTGTGTTCATTCATTTTTGTCTTTCGAAGATTTGATCCTGAAGTCAAGGCTGATACCACAACTGCCTCAGCACCTCCCCAATTCTGCCGTTCACCCAGGAGGGTGGCTGCTATCCTTGAAACATAAAAGAGAAGAGGTTTGTCTCTTCTCTACAGCTGGGCTTCCTTGCGTAACCTTCAAGGCCCTTTGGAGGTAATGATCTCTCCACGGGGTGTCCAAGGTTTCTCTGTACCTCAGTTACATCCTTTGGCCTGTTGCTCTACTCTGCCTGGTTCACCACCGCCTTTGAAGAACTGCTCCTTCTCGTGCAGCACCATGCTCAGAGTGTGTCTCTGTGTTCCACCTTTTAACTATGTGGGGAGAGCTAATAGGTACCAGGTGTTTGTAATTAAGATCAAGTGCCTGACCCTGCCTGATCTTATTAGTGGGACATGTCCAATGTACTGCATGGGTGGTACTCCCTTCAGCTTCAGATCACCTCTTCCTTGGCTCAGAGTTTGTGTAGAAAATGGGGGATCTGGAAAATTGGAATGTCCTTTGAAATAGGATGGGACAGGGGTATTTGGAAAGGTGGAGAATATGTCTCTCCATCAGGCATTCCACCCCCACTCCCTGAGGACCCCTCACCCAGGTGATCCTCCTGCACTTGTCCACCCCCAGGGTTGGGATCCAAAGGTGATGGCTGTGCTCTGGCCACCTGAGTAAGGGATCCCCTGGGTCTAGGTAGTGAAGCACCCTCTGGTTTTTCACATAACTGACTTCAGGTCTTCTCTGGAGCCCCCCAAGGCTCTATCCTCTCACTGATTCTTTACATGGAACCTCTGGGCTCTCTCCACAAAGATTCCAATATAGCCATCCACCAATACGCAGACGATGCTCAGTTGTACATAAGAGTAAATAGTGCACAGGACATAATTCATCTCTGCGATTACCTAGCCATCATCAAGTCCTGGATGTCGACTGCCTACCTCAAACTAAACCCATCCAAGACTGAATTTGTCCTCATCGATCCGTCTGCTTAAAAACAACTTGTCCAACAATGGCTCAATGATATGTGCCTAGAAGGATTTTATCATCAACTGTCAGACTCAGCAGAATCCTTAGGCTTCATCAATGACAGCAATCTGTCCTTCCAGAAACAAATAGCCAAGAAGGCCCGAATAGCCTGTCTCAGAATCTCTAACCATCGAAAAATGTAACCCTTCATCCCACCGCAGGACTTCCAGACTGTAGTACAGGCCCTTGTGTTCTCGCACATCGATGATGGAAATGCTCATCTGACAGGTCTCCCGGCTGCTCACTTGGGTCCCCTGAAGGCAGTCCGCCACGCTGCAGCATGTATTATTATGGGAGCACTGAAATTTGACAGAATTACTCCAATCCTACACAAACTACATTGGCTTCCACGCCAAGCCAGGATACTATTCAAGACTGTATATATCATTTGCAAAGCAGTCATCAGTAACATGCAAGCGTATCTGGCGGCTAAGATCCATGTATCTGGTGGCACATGCTCGACGCACGACTAACTGGTTTGAATCACAACTAGTCTGCAAAGAGAGGACATGCAAACAATCCTTTTCTTGTGATGCGTCCGCCCTCTGGAACTCGATCCCGGTGTTGGCTCAGAATGACCCCACAATTCTCCAATTTCTCAATACATGGCTCTTTTAACAACACCTGGCCATGGACAAATTCCAATGGATGCACAGACCAACGAAAGGCCTCACAGTACTGTGCTACTGTTTAGAAAATACCAGTCTGGGGGGTGCTGTTGAGCAGCAGACTAAGATGGCGCCACTAGTGACTGGACAACCTCCCACCTGCCCAACTCCCCCCTACCACGCGAGGGGCTTGCATACCCACCCAGTATGACAAGAGGAGCCGGTGGCAGAAAGAAAACCGGCACCATGGATAAATATGCAAAAGTGGCCCCCCGCGGGAAAATCGGGACATCACAAAAACCTCACTCTGTCCAGGATCCAGCTATCATGGCACCACCTAGAGACCTATCACATATGATGGAAACTATGGCCAAAGGATTTGTGGCGGTGCATGAGAAACTCAATGACATCATGGCAAGCGTTGCCTCCATGTGCTCGCAACTGGCAAAAGAAGTGGTACGCATAAACGAAGCGGAGGAGAGAATTGGGGTAACAGAGGACAACTTACAAGTGCTCCAGGACACAGTGACTACCCTTGCGAAAGATATGAAACTCGTTAAAAAATAAATGTGACAACTTGGAATCATGATCACGAAGGAACAATATCTGTATAGTTGTCTGGTGGTATGGAGCAAGCAATTGAGCATTTGCTTAAGAATCTTTTAGGGGATCCACAGCTGTCACCTTTCTTCACAGTGGAACAGGTCCATCAAGCTCTCACCCCCAGGCTAAAACCCAGGGATTGTCCCTGCCACATTATTGCAAAACTTTTAAGCTATTGTGACAGAGACCACGTGCTGTGCCTAGTCAGGGAAAAAAAGGAGATGCGCATAGGCCCCCAAACCATCTGGATTTTCCCAGACTTTATCGGTCCAACAGGAACGCTGACAGTTCATAGGTGTCAAGAAGATGCTGTGTGAACGTAACATTCAATATGTAATGCTGTTCCCGGCACGCCTCCGATTCCAATTCCAAGATAAACTCTATTTCTTTACAGTCCTGAATGAAGCAGTAAAGTTCATTGAAGCTAGGGTCCCGATTGGCAATCCAGAAGAAGATCCTCCTGGAGAGCACCTGCCTGGCTGACTGCTCTCTTTCCACACATTGTAAGTTGGCTCCATTTATAATATGAGTACACAGTATCAGACCTAAAGTTTACCTCCGCCTTAACTATATGTGTCTTGATACATTAAATAGAGGGTGCTAATGCGGGGAGAGTTAGTCCTACTGCAATTGCTTGGTTTGTGTTGGAACTAACAGTTTCTTTGTTGTTTGGGTGGTTTTTAATTTGGGGGTGGGGATGGGGGTGGGGGATGTATTACACTGCAGGTTGGGGGGTGGCAGTGAGGGTGGGAAGAGAGGGTTCGGGATTTGTGCTAAAACAGGTTTTAGGGCATGCCTGAGCGCAGGTTGAGCAGTTCAGATACAATGAGTTGAAAATCATAAAAATATCTTAGCAATGGGGTGCACAGATACTATTAACCCGGGTTATGCAGGCATGGCAGGCAGTGTGGAAGCCACAGTTGGTGTATTGATATTAAAATATTGCTTCAATGCTGTTGAATGCAATATGCTGGAATATTAGGGGGTTGGGAAATTTCCCCAAATCATGGAAATTGATGGCTTATGTGAATAGACACAAAGTTAATGTCCTTCTTTTACAGGAAACACATGCAAAGTAGGGGGTCTGCTGTGGTATAGGCCCATCTTGGGGTGGGAATATGTACTGTACTTCAAGGGGAGTCCTGACACTCATACACAAATCTTTTAAATTCATCGAGAAAAAGGTATACATTGACCTGGAAGGGAGATACGTCATTGTGTACTGTGTCCTGGAATGGATTGAACTTCTACGGGTGAAAACATATGGCCCAAAAATGGACTCCCCAGAATTCTATGATGCCATAGTGGGGATAATAGCTGGTTATGTTGGGGTTCCCATTCTATGGGGTGGTGATATGAATGTAATCCTTGACCGAGCCATGGATAGAACAAGCGGGGCACCCAGATCCCAGTCAGAGGCGGCTCGACAGCTCTTAAACCATATGGATTCTCTGTCCTTGAGAGATCCATGCTGCCTCCTTCATCTGCTTGCCCGAGAGTATACTTTCTATTTCTCATTGCACAACATGGCCTTGCGCATTGATGTGATTCTAATAGCTAGCATGCTTATGGGCAGAGTATTGAGTAGTGATATCTTTCCACGTACCTTGTCTGACCATTCCCCAGTGGTAATGTCGCTTACAACTGATAGACCCTCTGCTTTGGGGAGATCATGGTGGTTCAAATCGGAAGCATTGAAAGATATAGGGTCTCATTACAAGTTTGCCGGTCTGGAAACAATGGTGCTGGTAAGCTTACCGGCACCATTGTTCCCGGACCCGCAAACTACGAGTCTGCGGGTGCCGTACTGCCCGCTAGGGTCAGACCTGGCAGGTGGAACAGCACCCGCCCGCAGACTTTCACGAAAGCACCGGCACTGTTAATAACGGTGACAGTGCTTCTGTGATCCCCATTCCCATTGGACTCAATGGAAATGGGGATTATTTTTTTTATATATAAAAGTTGTTTATTAGTTTGATTAACAAACTTTTTTTACAACATCTTAAGAATGGAAGTACAATTACTTAAAAATGTCATTACAAGATATTCAGTTTATATTTGCTTTTCATGATCTAGATTATTGCTTGTAGAGACTTTTAAAACAGGTAAGCATTTCATTATCAAACACTTAAATTTGATTTGCATTTCATTTTGTGCAATACTAATTTTATATACTCTTAAAACAAGTAAATGACATATTGACCATAAATAGAAAATAATGCCTCTTTAGTGTTGTAATTCCTTCTTCTGCAATTCCAAAACTAATTTCTCAAGGAACCTGCATAGTGATAGAACTACCTTGAATGAGTATCCCCACATGAACTTGTTCCAACACCATTCCCTCGCTTCATACGTCATCCCCAATATCTCGGGACCAATAAGAGAATATCTTAAGGCTTCAAAATGCATACAATAAATAGTTAGATGTTTTAAGTTTTCCATAGAGCCATTTCCTGCACAAAATCTACACGACAAGTCGTGCTTATCCCAATTGCATGTCTTTTCAAACGTATGTAGTAAATTAAGCTTGAATCTCAAGTACAAGTCTTGGTATTCTTTGGCCGGAAATTTTTTAAGGAAGGCTTAAACGGCATTCTTAATGTGGCAAATTTAGCCGCCTCGCCATATAGTTTTTTTGAGTGCATGTCTCTTACTGTAATTGACCAGTCATACTCATATAGACGTTTTTTTACCGTGGCAGAGCGAAATTCAAGATCTAGTGGTTTTAATCCACATTCATCTAGTTTCCTAATCATAAGATTTGAAAAAACAAGCAATGAGTTTGGAGCCCGACCTTTAATCATTATTGAGAATTCTTCATAGAGTGATTGTGGAGGCGGAAATAGCATTTTACCATAGTTCGTTAATTGCCGCCAATGGAATCTCGCCGATAAGGCTGAAATACCCAGTTCCTGTCTTAGGATGCAATTTGGTAATGTATTTGGTAACCTTAATACGGCTTTCCACATTTGCCCTTGGATTTGATCCAAATTTGAATTGATATTGCACAAACATAAGACAAGCCCAGATAAAGGAATAGCTTCCACTTTCAGCATGTAGAATTGCAAGAGTGGTTCCATCGAGAATTTACAGTACTTGATAAATACCATCCGCATCTGGGTAATTAGAACAGCTTTTTTTATGTTTAGGTTTGAAAACCATGTTTTTTAGTAGGAGAATCTATTACATCATATCCCAAGTATCTCATGTTTACATTAATGGCCATGGGTATTGCATTAACTGTCCATTGCATAGTGTATATTTTCTTTTTCATATTATGAAGAATAAAAATGCTTGATTTCCCTACATTACAGGTTAGATTATGTTTGTATAAGTAATCTGCAAATATTGCAAGCTTTTTTGGAGGCCATAGGGAGTCCGATCAAATATTAGGAAATCATCAGCAAAGGCGATCCACTGGATTGTCAAGTGTCCCAGTTTCGCTGGGTAAGTTATTTCAGTTGACCATATTTGTTCAATGTCCGCAAAGTTGCAGCCCTGCTTAACCCCCACCTCAGTTGGAATGGGGACACTTGTAGATGTAGCCTTGATGTAGTTTGGCCAACAATGCAATTAAATCTTGTGGTATACCTTTTTCTTCGAGTTTTTTCCACAATAGATTTCTTATTACACAGTCGAAAGTTGCTGATAAATCAATAGATGCCATGTATAGGGCCCCAGAGTTGGGAATTTTTGTCTGAGCAATTAGGTGAGCCAGAACAGTTGCATTCAAAGCAGTTCCCATCCTGGCACGAAAGCCTATCTGAAATGGAGAGAGGATGGCTCGAAGCTTTATATTCTCATTCAACTGCTGCAGTAGTAAAATCGCAAAGGTTTTTGCGCTTGCATCAATCAAGGTGATGGGCCGAAAATTTCCAGGGTTTGATCTAGCTCCTTTCTTATGGATAGGCACTATAATCGATTGTAGCCATGAGTTAGGGACACACGATGAGGTAATAATCTCATCAAATTGGAGTTTTAATATCTGTCCCCATAGTTGCATGTTTTCTTTTAACACACATGGCGGAATACAATCAGGCCCCAGTGCTCTTGATTTGTTAACTTTTGTAAGAGCCCAAGTGATGTCCTCTATAGACCACCCTTTGAAATTCTTGACTGAGTATTGTTCGAACTTAGACGTTAAGGTTGAAAATCTTTGTGGTAAAGCGAATTTCTCCTTGTAATATTGAGTCCATGTTTCAGCACTTATGCTGGAAGTTTGCTCAGTCATTCTTGAGTTCTTGAGTGTTCATTCCCCCTTAAGAGGGCCCAGGTGGATCTCCTATCATTTGCACACAGTGCTCCTATCATTGTTTGATTCGTTGTGTGATTAAGATAGGTTCTATAATTTTTTATGTGATTGTGATATTTGTTGATAATCTTACGTTTTGAATTTTGATGTTCAGATTCATGTAATCCCATTTTTATCAAGTAAGCAATCTCGTATGTTTTTTGTTTTTTTAGGGTTGCAATTCTTAAAGCTAACAAGTCGCCAACTGGGGGCTTTACTTTTTCTTTTAATGCAAGTTTTGCAAGATGTGTGAGGGCTAGTATAATGATGCTTCGATATTGGGTTAATAAGCTGATCCCCTTTATGGTGCACTCTTTTTCATTCATACAGTTTTTAGAAAGATTCTTGATCATTGTGTTTAGCTTTATGCATGTTTTAGTATTCCACCGTAAGGAGGCGCCTAGCCTATCCTCACGGATGAAGATATTGAGTGGATCTTGGCTCAAATTTGAAATGCTTAATTGAATTTCAGTATATAATATACAATGATCCCTCAGATCAATCTTGGCAATTTCCACTCCTGTACAACCAGATGCTAATTCCACCGTCACTGCAATGTAATCAATACATGATTTCCTGTTATTTCTATTCCAAGTGAATATATTATCTTTTACGAGAAAGGGTAACAATCTCCTATTCCATCAACTGAAAAAAAGTTGAAAAGATAGACCCCTTTTCCTATTAATCAATGATTGATTTTGTATGTGTATTTTATGTTCATTATTGGATGTTTGCAAGCAAATGGAGTTGAAGTCACCACCCAGAACTATTTTTATATCAGACCATTTACACAAAACTTCATCAAACAGGAGATCCAGCTCATTCATTAGTGATGTCATTGCAGTAGCTAGCGGATTGTAATACATTGATACTATCAGAACTCGCTCCACTTTGCATGTCCCTAGTTCAATTACAATCGCAATATAAGAGGAAGTAGAGCGTGTAAATAGCAAAGCCTATACCAGGCTTATATTTACAAAGATGGTGATTCCCCCTGGTGGTCTCCCTTTAGAGACCAGTGTAGCAAGTGTTGAGTATGCTGCAAACCCTCTGATTTCGAGTTTGTTAACAGCCATCGTCTCTCGACAAAGCACAACATCCACAATTTCATTGGGCCTGTATCTAGATACCCATCTTTTCAAATTTATCAACCCATAAGAATTCCATGACATCACTCGTAGACACTTTTTGCTATTAAGAGTGCTCGGATGTAACTGTCTCCTTGCATGCCCCCATCAATATAGGTAACCAAGACCAATCCTTGGACACGGCAGAGATTGCAAGTAATTGTTCCAAAATTGCAGTTTCCGATACAGGTAGTGCATTCGTTGGCAATAGTTGGTTATTTAAGGATTGTTCAGTTGACAACCTAGTCTCATTAAAAGTCTTTGCTTCCTCGATCGTCTGAATTTGAATAAGAGCAAGTCCTAACATTTTTAGCGCTCTTTGATGATTCCAAATCAGTTCCGCGATTATTGGGGATTGCAATTCAAACACCATCCTGTAGTTTTTCGTGGATGGAAGCATTATCCAAACAATGTCATTAGAGACGAGTGTTTGCAAGGCTGGAATCTTTTTGAACATTTGCAGCATGAATGATCGATTTAAGTCCTGGTCTCCATTTATTTCTGGATCGCTAATCCATCCCAAAATGGTTGACAAAGGCTGGTCATCCATCATTTGCTCCATAGGTGCATTCGTTGTGGGAGGGTCCTTCCTCTCAGTCTTGCCGTCGCAATTTTTCATCGGATCCTTCGATAGCAGTGAATTATTTCTTATGACTTCGGAAGGAATGGGTGCCAGCGAGCTCTTTATTGCGCTGCTATCTCCCATTTCTCGTGGAGAAGTTTCTTGTGATGTACCATGGGTTTGTTTTACTGGTTGCAGAATGTTTATTTTTCCTTCACAATCTGTGACAGGGATATGTATTTGCGATTTTGATTCCAAGATTTCTGTTTCGGGATTTGAAAGAGTCTCTGAGTCCATATTTGCCCTTTCCGTCGTTCTTTTATTGGGAATTGGTTTGTAGAATACTGATAAAAGCGATTGTTGTAAATGAGATAGCGAGGACGCAAGTTCTTTCTGCTTGTCGGTAATTGATGTTTCTATCACGGGAGGTTCATTTTCTCCTTTCTTTCCAGCCAAATTCGATTGTAATTGTAGTGCGAGTCGGCTTTCAAGTGAGAGTTCCTCCATATCAATCCCCATCTCATGGTTTGAGCTGATGGCAGAGTTGTTATTTTTAGCCTTATTTGTTCATATTTTGTCCTTCGATTTTATTTCCCCACTTGACGGTTGTGTTTGAATTTGCTTTTTTTGTTTTTGATTGCATTACTGTACATCCTGTATTTTCGCATTGCGCAGATTTAATCTGTTCAAAGCTCGAGTGTGCAATCTTTTTTGTTTTCGTGAAAGGAACTGATTTTTGACTTCAGGGTGACAAGGTCCCTCCACTGGTGTGGGGTCCAATTTTTCAGGGTCCTTAGCACTTTGCTCATTTATTATTTCAATTAGTTCAGAAGGACTGTCTGGGGTTGTGGTCGAATTCTCAATGTGGCTAGCCACATTATTTGAGCCTTCCATTGGAGCTTCCATGTTTTTTGAGTGATTAAAGGAGAGTAGCTGATCAATTTCTTTCTGCATGCTGCGATATAAGTTGACACAACAGCGCATGGGTGTAGATTTGGATAGTTTCTACATTTCTGATTGCATTAACCGTCTGAGCAAACGACGATTGAAATTCGAAGACTGGACCACCCACATTTTTGTTCGAGGGGGCATAGATCTCATTTGGTATGCTTTCAGTTTGGCATGCTGCACTGAGTGTAGTTATTTTGGGAATCGTGGGTGAGTAACAACCCTTTTCCTTTTTGTAGTTGTCGGCAAATATATACCCTTTCAATTTTGAGGAGATTTTATGAAGTACAGAGTTTATATCCCGAAGTTCATAATGGGTGTAATCATGACCCTTGTCAAGGAGATTCAAAATCCTTGACATTACCGGGTATGAAGCTTCAAAGATTTGTAGATCTTCTCCTTCTGAGATAACTTTAGGTTGAAAGTTCTCATCATTGATGTGTTTTGATTGAGGGATATGTTGAAGATCAGGTGATGAGCAGATACCACCCTCTTTACTCTGTGCAGCAGCTCCGTTAAATATAACAGCGTTCTCCAATTTACTAGCCGAGTCTTCTAAGTCTAGATAAAGTGGAGGCACTTCTAATGTCAAAGTGCAAGAGGGCTCACTGTGGAGATGTACTTTGTGTTTTCCAATAGACCGTGTTGTAACTGGAGTAGACGGGCCGTCGGACAGTATTATTCATTTTTCCAGTTCCATCAATACTCCTGGTGCAAGAATTGAGATATCAGAGGGAGGGCCTATATTAGTATCCTCAATAGTAGCTAGATCATGATTTATCTCGGATTCTGGAACACTTAGGAAACATCGCCGTGCGTTAGAGGTTACGACGTTGCTGTCATGAGTAATTAGACACGCACTTAGTGAATTTTCATTTGCAACAGGCTTGTGGGACCCATATAATATATCCAATTTGGCCATTGTGGCATCAATATTGCGTTTTTTAAAAATCGTTATTGTTTCTTTTAACCCGCTACATAATCGCAAAGACATGTTTTGTAAGCAATTTACAGGTGAGTCTATTTGGAAGCACAACAATATATGTTGTGCACTTCAATTGGATGTATAATAAATGGAATTGCAAATAAAGAAGCAGTCAACCAAAAAATTGAATGATGGTTATACCAGCAGTTTCGAAAGCATCCAATCCTAGGCAAAGTACGTGATAGTCAAATCAAACACTCATCACAACCTCTAACAATGTGGTGTTTGTGAACAGCAGTGACATTTGTTTGAATAGTTGGCACAAATAAACATCACATTTAGCACCAATGAGCAATCAGATCCCCATAATACCTCGTAGTTGAGAGCAATCCCGGCGACCGCTGCACCGCAAACAGCAAACAGTACTTAGTCGGTACTTCTGCGGTGCGCGCGCGGTGCGCGGTCAGATGAGATAATAAACTCTCAAGGGCTCACGTCAGAGACCCGGGAGGCGGGGCTTCACAGTCCGGAAGTGACCTGAGCGGAAAATGCAAAAAAAAGATATGATTTAGAGGGGCAGGTTGATAGGTCATAACAGAGCCCCCTCCAGTGCGCAAATTAATTCCTGTGCCCTCCTAATACCAGTGATCAAAGGGGGGTAGTTGGGCACACTAGTTGGGCACACTAGTTGGGCACACTAGTTGGGCACACAGCAAAGAGTTGGGCACACTAAGGAAGTGATAAAGCATGTGGATTGCTACGTGACGGGCTCAGACAGCGTAATCAGCTGTGATTAACAAGTCAAAGGCATAAACAGTCACCTCGTCGGTTTGAGTTGAAATCAGGAAGTCAGACAAAAAGTCAGTGTTGCAGCAGCAGACGTCTTCCTCGTGTGCTGCCAATATATTTTCAGAATGGTGGATCACAATCCTTAGCTCAGCGTAGCCGGCAAACACAGCAAACAGTACTTAGTCGGTACTTCTGCGGTGGGGAAATGGGGATTAACATTTACCACCGCCTGACTTGCCGGAATCACTGGGGGATTAGGACCCCTGCATTCTGGGAAGTCATGCAACGGTGCTGGTGCTTCTGTGAAAGTCTGCTGGTGCCATTCCACCCGCCAGGTCTGACCCTGGCGGGTGGTAGGATACCCACCCTCAGACTCGTGGTTTGCCGGTCTGCTTACTGGCTGGCACCGTTTTTTCCGGATCGGAAAACTTGTAATGGGGGCCATAGTCTTTAAAGCAGAGATTGGGTCGGACATCAAAGCCTTCTCTTGCAACACTGCAGACAACACATCTCTTGCCATAAGATGGCAAGCTTTCAAAGTCTATATTAGAGGTATGGCGATTTCCTAGAGAAGCCAGGGTTCTGAAAGCCATCAGGAGTGACCTACAACGGTGCAAAACTAGACTTAAGGAACTGGAAATTGACTATATTTGTTCACCAGGGCATATGCTTTGAGAGAGGTCCGATATTTTGAACGACTGTTGGCGGCTAGGAAATATGGTGAGGGGGAGAGGTTGGGAATGATGCTGGCTACATTAGTGAAGACTGAATGCGGGTGAACTTAAATTGATTGCACCCTTGATGCGCAGGGGAACCCCAAAGGGGCAGATCAGGATATACTTGAGGTATTTCGAGACTTTTATGGATCCTTATATACTGCGGACCCTATATGTGGGAAGCAAGGCATACACTCCTTGCTAGAGGAGGTACCTCTTTCAAGACTGAGCGCTCAGGCCAGAGACAGTTTAAATGCCCCCCATTTCAGTAGATGAACTCCTGATGGTAATTAGGGACCTTCCTAGAGGTAAGGCTCCTGGCCTTAATGACCTAACAGCAGAACCCTACCATGAATATGGGGCCTTACTGGCCCACCATTTCCTCTAGGTCTGGGAGGACTCATTACGGAATTCCCTACTACCAGAAACACTGCGGGAAGCCACTATAACTATTTCACTCAAACTTAATAAACCTAGCAACGGGTGCGGGTCTTACCGACTCCTCTCACTAATGAAGGTAGACACTAAAATATATGCGAAAGCCTGAGCGAATCGCCGACTCGATTAATGCCTCACATAATTCATAGCAACCAAGCCAGTTTCATCCCAGATAGGTTCACATCTCTTAATATCCAGCACCTGTTTAACGTAATGGCCAGGTTGGACCCCACGGTTGAGGCAATGGCAGTGACCATTGTTGCCAAAAGTCGTTTGATATCATATCATTGGAATACCTGCTTGTAGTGCTTGTAGTGCTTGAGAAGATGGTATTAAGCTCTGAAATGTTCCGCTATATCAGGTTATTATATACCTGCCCGTTGGCTAGATATCTTGTCAAATCGTGTGTTTCAGAACAATTAGTCCTCGAGAGGGGTACCCGACAGGGCTGCAGCCCTGTCTTCCATCCTGTTTGCTTTGGCTATCGAGCTAGTTGCAGACCTGATACGCGACTGCCATAAACAACATGGCATTCATTTTCAATGGCCCCCTGAGATAATTTCGCTATATTAGAGATCCGCAGACCAACTTAGACCTGATCCTCAGGGATTTCATGCAGGTTGGTGAAATCTCTGGATTCACAATAAATTATTCTAAGTCTGACATTTTTCCTTTGACATCAAGCACTAAAGAACCGTGAGGCAACTACCCTCTTCGGTGGGCCCCGGATAATATTAACATGGTAATTCATAGAAATTCGCACAAAAGTGGCGCACACGGCTGGCGCACAGCGTGCCCGTGTGAATGTCTGCGCCAGCCGCGTGCGCTAAAATCGATTTCCGCGCACAGCGTATTCATGGATTTTTGCATCCAAAACCAGCCGTGGCGCAGCGTGGCGCAGCGACCCTACAGCAGCGCCAGTTACGCCCCCAAGAACGCCCTCGTGCAAGGAAAAGCCTTCAAAATCCCCAAATAATCGCAAAGGGCTGCGCCAACCCTGGACCAGTTCACAGGGCTGGCAAACAGCAAACGCCAAGCAGGGAACGTGTATTTCAGTGGTTCGCGGGAAGTTCCACACGCGATTGTCCTGTGTACGTGTGCATCAGGGGTACGTGGGAAGTAACACACGCAAAAGCAGCAGGGTATGTGTATTCCAGGGGTGCGCGGGAAGTATCACACGCAAAAGCAGCAGGGTACGTGTATTCCAGGGGTGCGCGGGAAGTATTGCACGCGATTCCATCAGGGTACGTGTATTCCAGGGGTGCGCGGGAAGCATCACACGCAAAAACAGCAGGGTACGTGTATTTCAGGGGCCCGCAGGAAGTATCACACGCAAAAACAGCAGGGTACGTGTATTTCAGGGGTGCGCGGGAAGTATCACACGCGATCCCATCAGGGTACGTGTATTCCAGGGGTGCGCGGGAAGTATCACATGCAAAAACAGCAGGGTACGTGTATTCCAGGGGTGCACGGGAAGTATCACACGCAATTCCATCAGGGTACGTGTATTCCAGGGGTGCGCGGGAAGTATCACACGCAAAAGCAACAGGGTACGTGTATTTCAGGGGTGCGCGGGAAGTATCACACGCAAAAGCAGCAGGGTACGTGTATCTCAGGGGTGCGCGGGAAGTAACACACGCGATTCCATCAGGGTACGTGTATTCCAGGGGTGCGCGGGAAGTATCACATGCAAAAACAGCAGGGTACGTGTATTCCAGGGGTGCACGGGAAGTATCACACGCAAAAGCAGCAGGGTACGTGTATCTCAGGGGTGCGCGGGAAGTATCACACGCGATTCCATCAGGGTACGTGTATTCCAGGGGTGCACGGGAAGTATCACACGCAAAAATAGCAGGGTACGTGTATTCCAGGGGTGCACGGGAAGTATCACACGCAAAAGCAGCAGGGTACGTGTATCTCAGGGGTGCGCGGGAAGTATCGCACGCGATTCCATCAGGGTAAGTGTATTCCAGGGGTGCGCGGGAAGCATCACACGCAAAAACAGCAGGGTACGTGTATTTCAGGGGTGCGCAGGAAGTATCACACGCAAAAACAGCAGGGTACGTGTATTTCAGGGGTGCGCGGGAAGTATCACACGCGATCCCATCAGGGTACGTGTATTCCAGGGGTGCGCGGGAAGTATCACATGCAAAAACAGCAGGGTACGTGTATTCCAGGGGTGCACGGGAAGTATCACACGCGATTCCATCAGGGTACGTGTATTACAGGGGTGCGCGGGGAGCACCACACGTGAATTGCACGTGTGGGTCCTCCCAGGTGTTCCCTCTACACCCTCCACGGCCCCTGCAGGTGGCCCACACCACAGGGGCCTACCCTGCACATGTCCTGCAGGCACCCCATCCACCATGGCCATGCCCCCCAGCCAACCCACATGTCACCTTGCACTACTGCCCACCAACGCATGTCCCCCTGCACCCCCAGCCACCAGGGGCAGCCTCCACCAGGCCCCCACCCATGTCTCCCATCACCCCCACCCCCCAGCAGTGCAGGGGCAGCCTCCACCAGGCCCCCACTCATGTCTCCCATCACCCCCACCCCCCAGCAGTGCAGGGGCAGCCTCCACCAGGCCCCCACTCATGTCTCCCATCACCCCCAGCCACCAGGGGCAGCCTCCACCAGGCCCCCACTCATGTCCAACTCATGTCTCCCTGCACCTCTACCCCCCAGCCACCAGGGGCAGCCTCCGCCAGGCCCCCACTCATGTCTCCCATCACCCCCACCCCCCAGCAGTGCAGGGGCAGCCTCCACCAGGCCCCCACTCATGTCCCCTATCACCGCCACCCCCCAGCAGTGCAGGGGCAGCCTCCACCAGGCCCCCACGCATGTCCAACTCATGTCTCCCTGCACCTCCACCCCCCAGCCACCAGGGGCAGCCTCCACCAGGCCCCCACTCATGTCTACCACCACCGCCACCCCCCAGCAGTGCAGGGCAGCCTCCACCAGGCCCCCACCCATGTATCCCATCACCCCCACCCCCCAGCAGTGCAAGGGCAGCCTCCACCAGGCCCCCACCCATGTCTCCCATCATCCCCACCCCCTGCCACCAGGGGCAGCCTCCACCAGGCCCCCACTCATGTCTCCCATCACCCCCACCCCCCTGCCACCAGGGGCAGCCTCCACCAGGCCCCCACCCATGTCTCCCATCACCCCCACCCCCCAGCAGTGCAGGGGCAGCCTCCACCAGGCCCCCACCCATGTCTCCCGTCACCCCCACCCCCCAGCCACCAGGGGCGGCCTCCACCAGGCCCTCACCCATGTCTCCCATCACCCTCACCCCCCTGCCACCAGGGGCAGCCTCCACCAGGCCCCCACTCATGTCTCCCATCACCCCCACCCCCCTGCCACCAGGGGCAGCCTCCACCAGGCCCCCACCCATGTCTCCCATCACCCCCACCCCCCAGCAGTGCAGGGGCAGCCTCCACCAGGCCCCCACCCATGTCTCCCATCACCCCCACCCCCCTGCCACCAGGGGCAGCCTCCATCAGTCCCCCACTCATGTCTCCCATCACCCCCACCCCCCAGCAGTGCAGGGGCAGCCTCCACCAGGCCCCCACTCATGTCTCCCATCACCCCCCAGCAGTGCAGGGGCAGCCTCCACCAGGCCCCCACCCATGTCTACCACCACCACCACCCCCAGCAGTGCAGGGGCAGCCTCAACCAGGCCCCCACTCATGTCTCCCATCACCCCCACCCCCCAGCAGTGCAGGGGCAGCCTCCACCAGGCCCCCACTCATGTCTCCCATCACCCCCAGCCACCAGCAGTGCAGGGGCAGCCTCCACCAGGCCCCCACTCATGTCCAACTCATGTCTCCCTGCACCCCCACCCCCCAGCCACAAGGGGCAGCCTCCACCAGGCCCCCACCCATGTCTCCCATCACCCCCACCCCCCAGCAGTGCAGGGGCAACCTCCACCAGGCCCCCATCCATGTCTCCCATCACCCCCACCCCCCTGCCACCAGGGGCAGCCTCCACCAGGCCCCCACCCATGTCTCCCATCACCCCCACCCCCCAGCAGTGCAGGGGCAGCCTCTACCAGGCCCCCACCCATGTCTCCCATCACCCCCACCCTCCAGCCACCAGGGGCAGCCTCCACCAGGCCCCCCCCCATGTCTACCACCACCGCCACCCCCCAGCAGTGCAGGGGCAGCCTCCACCAGGCCCCCACTCATGTCCAACTCATGTCTCCCTGCACCTCCACCCCCCAGCCACCAGGGGCAGCCTCCACCAGGCCCCCACTCATGTCCCCTATCACCGCCACCCCCCAGCAGTGCAGGGGCAGCCTCCACCAGGCCCCCACTCATGTCCAACTCATGTCTCCCTGCACCCCCCCCCCAGCCACCAGGGGCAGCCTCCACCAGGCCCCCACCCATGTCTCCCATCACCCCCAGCAGTGCAGGGGCAGCCTCCACCAGGCCCCCACCCATGTCTCCCATCACCCCCACCCCCTGCCACCAGGGGCAGCCTCCACCAGGCCCCCACTCATGTCTCCCATCACCCCCAGCGCCCTGCCACCAGGGGAAGCCTCCACCAGGCCCCCACCCATGTCTCCCATCACCCCCACCCCCCAGCAGTGCAGGGGCAGCCTCCACCAGGCCCCCACTCATGTCTCCCATCACCCCAAATCCCCTGCCACCAGGGGCAGCCTCCACCAGGCCCCTACCCATGTCTCCCATCACCCCCACCCCCCAGCAGTGCAGGGGCAGACTCCACCAGGCCCCCACCCATGTCTACCACCACCGCCACCTCCCAGCAGTGCAGGGGCAGCCTCCACCAGGCCCCCACTCACGTCTCCCAGCCAACATGTCACCACAATGTAGATCCCTGGCCCTTATGGTCAGCCTCCAAATGGCAAACACCCACCCGAGTATTGCATCCACCCACTTAGAAATTGCAAAAACATGACAGAAGCCCAATTGCAAGTTTTGAAATTAACACATGTCCCTCACATACACCCAATGGGTGTCAGTGAATGTCAAAACCCATATCATTAAATGCATGAAACCAATGAGATGATACTACACATTGAACTTTGAAGAAAAAATATGTATTAAAAGCAACATAAATTGAATCAAAAATAAACAAACAATAATAGAAATTTAACCCAAAAAAAACCAGCAGGCCCGTGAAAAAATGCTAAACCACAAATCATAATGCAAAGGAAAGGTGTCCAAAGTCACAAATTAAAATCGAAAACCATTGCTCCATGTCGAAATCATAACAAAAATTGAAAATCCAAAAGTCAACTATGTACAGATAACTATCCAGGGTCCATGATCCCAACCGAAGAAATGAAACCTATCTAATAACACTACCTAAAAAAAATAACTATATACAAAAATGTGGCCCATTGTCCAAAAGGTCCAAAAATAAAGCCAAACCAAAGGAAACCTAACACTAACTATATAACTATTTACAAGGGCAGCGGGCTAGTCCGACGGCTCACTTCGGGATGTTCCGGGCCAGGGCATCATCGAACTCCTGCTCAATGTCCCGGAGGCGCTCCTCCTCCATGGCCCTGAGGGTCCGCAGGGCCATCCACATGTTCCCCCCAAACTCCCTGCGGATTGCCTCGAGGCACTCGGCACGCCTCAGTTCCCTCTGCATGGAGTTCTCCGCCCTGACCATCGTGAGCCGTGCCTCTTCCGCACGCTGCCGCTCCGCATCTATGGCGTGGCCCAACCGCTGCCACACGGAAGACACTTCCCGTCCTGGGTCCTCCTGCCCTCCGGCCGATGCCTGCCCCTCCGATGTGGAAGGCCCCGAGCCATCATGGCTCCCACCACGTTGCTGCTGCTGCGCCTCTGCCCGTGCACTGCCTCCTGCTGCCTGCACATCCTCCGCTGGCTGGGGTGCAGTTGTTGATGTGGCCACCCCTGCTGGACGTCCGACCCCCGACTGTGGCAGGGATGCCTCCTCCACCAGCCTGGCCGCACCGTCAGAGGCAGCTCCACAGGGCACCCAGGTGACTGATGGGTGGGAAGATGGCACGGAGGACGACTGGCGCATAGGGGGTTCAGTTGAGGAGGGGGTCGTAGCAAGCCCCATCAAACGGAGGAATCCGGCCTGGGTGACCTGTCCCAGTAGGCTGACGCGGTCAACGAGCCATTCGAGATGACGTGCAGTCTCCTCATGAAAAGACTGCAGGTCACCTCGCATGGCCCGTTGACGCAATGCCACACCAGTCAGGACAGGCTCAACCCGGACCCGGATAGCCACGTCCGCAGGCAGAGGAAGGCCAGTTGTCGTGAGCTCATCCCCTGCCTGAAAACGGGTCTGGACGTAGGCATCCCTGCTGGTGCAAGATGATGCAGTGACAGGATCAGGGACAGGATTGCACACAGGCAACTCCGCGGCGACCTGTGCTGCCTCCTGTCCCTGGTCCTGCACTGCACCACTAGCACCAGTGGAATCCCCACCTCCAGACCCCGTCTCTGTTGCTTGCACGGCCTCCTCCTCCACCAAACCCCCCACCAACCTGGATGACTCCGTGCCATCTTCCCCCGTTGGGCCCTGTGGGGTCCCAGCTGCCCCTTCTGCTGCCGAGGAGTCCAACTCCGACCTCCGCCTCTTGGACCTCCCCCCGGCAGCTGCGGCCTGGGACGCGGCACCGGACTCCTCACTCCCCGACGAGATCACAACCTGGGAGGGGAGCCGGGCCTTGCGTCTCCGACTGGCGGTGCAATCCCCGCCACTGTGCTCCACAGCACCTTCCAAATATGACGCTGACCAAATGCATATGTTTTGGCGTTGTATTCATTTAGAAGACCTTTGGGGCTCGGTTCTTAAAATATTGTCTGAGGGAGTGGGAGTCCCGATCGAATGCTCCCCCTTGGGTGTATTGTTTGGAGTATGGGCTAAATTCCCGAATAAGAGACTTCAGTCATTTTCTAATATGGGTGCATGATTGCTAAAAGGTGTATACTTCAGAAATGGAAGGACAGAAACCCACCTGTAGCCCAGGGGTGGTTGATTGCACTCATCTGGGCATAAAACTGTGAAGAGGTCTATATCGAGACATTGGCCCTCATTAGGACCCTGGCGCTAAGTGTTTAACGGCGCCGTAAAAGGCTGCAGCGCCGTTAAACATTTAGCGCCTTACTACGAGGTCCCTTTGCGGGACCCGATGAACGGCTGGTCTAGACTAGCCATTAAAGTAGGGACCTGCAAAGGGACCTTGATGCTAAGTACGGTACCGCAATTTGCGGTACCGTACTTAGCGCCTTCCCCAGTCCCATTGAGCCCTATGGGGGAAAAATGGGAATGGGGAAGGGCCAATGTTCAATTGGGAATTACCGCCCCGCCAACCTTGGAATGGGGTGGTAATTCCCCATTGAACATTGGCGGACTCGTTACGATACCGGCACCAACCATGGTGGTAATAGCGCCATGGTTTAGCGCCAATATCGTAATGAGGGCCATTGTGTAAAAATACCGGTGAGGGGTGCCCGTACTTCTGCTCTCTATATGGTAGAGGAGAGGCACAGAGGACCCCAGCCAAGATTCTAGATTCTCTATAGGGTAGCAATGGACTAGCAATCAAGGCCTAGCTTCTCAGGAAGTGATGCAGGCTGGTTCTTAAGTACAGTGTAGTCTCCGAACCCCCACAAAGGAATGTCCACACACTGTATTACTGAAAACACAGTCTTTATATAATTAATATTCAAAGGTATGTACACTATCACAATAACGCACTTTGTACTCAGAAATCAACAATGGTAAATATATACAATTCTAAAGTGGTACCACCAATATTATCGATCTCATTAAAGTGCATCAACTATACTGTTAGAATGTCACACAGATCAATAACAAGGAAACCAGCAATAGAGATAGGAAGGAAAGCAAGATGGTTGACACAATTGACAGACTACTGGTCCAGCTACCTAGACACAGTTCTGTGTGGAGATCCCCCCCACCTGGGCAACCTGTAAAATAAAGATATAGCACAAGCCCAGTCCATATATTGCTCAATAGTCTTGTTCTCTCCTATAATGTTTTTACCCCCCCCAATGTACCTTGTGGAGTAGAGTTCTTCGAAGAAGCGTGAATGGATCCTTCTTGAGTGACTCCCTTTAAAGCAGAAGCCACGGATCGTCGAGAGGCGTCGAAGAAGGTGAACTTGGCATTGACGACGTCGATGAGAAGTTCGAGGGTGCCGAGACCACGGCGTCGATCCAGGCAGTGCTCGTCGGCGACATGCTGCGAGCACCTCGGCAATTGATTGTTCAGGACCGCAAAGAGTTCCTGAAGAACTGTGGCCCAGCAAGGGCGGCGGGTCGTCGAAGTCTTTGTGGCCTTCAGGTGGTGGGAATCCCACTGGCGGATTCTCCTCGGCGCATCGGCGGCCTTGACTTTCTCCGGCAGGACAAAGCAGTCGAAGTTGCGGACAAGGGAGTCCTTCGATTCAAATGTTCTTAGGCAAAGGAGCGGGCTGCTCCAGTCGTCGGCGGCATGGCGTCAATTGCTCCCTGCGTCTGGGCGACACAACTTCGAGGGGCCTCCAGCGGTTACACAAACCTGCGAACCCTGGTCGACGGCAATGGACTTCGACAGCGGCGAAGTCCGGGTGCTTCACTTCGTCCTCCTCAGCGGTCCCATCTCAGGTCGGCAGCCTTTTCGAGGGTCTGACTTCCAGGGAGCTTCAGCGAAGGTCAGCGGTGCTCGATGGTCCCTCGGAGCACGGGAAGAGGGCGCCTTACCAGGTCCTCTCTCGGATCAGTCTTCGACGAATTCGGCAGCTTTCAGATCAGGTCGAAGCAAATGCAACAGCAAGTCTTCTTCTTCCAGCTGGGCGTCGAGTATCAGCAGGTACAGTTACTCTTCAAGTGTAGACACAGCTTCTGAGCAATTTCCAGTGGTGAGAGGTCCCCAGATATACTATCCTGTCTCTCATCCACACTGCTGGGTCACACTCAGCAGCCATTCATACAGAAGGGCATTCATGCAGTCAGTCAGCCAATCAGGCACACAGTGCATTCAGGCCATCCTCCTCCCTCTCAGACACTCACAACAAGGAATGTGGATTGGCACAAGTACCCAGCCATTCAACACTACACACTGCATTCAGGCCAGTTTCGGGCAGGGCTGTCTCAGTCTTTGTCTCTCATACCAGAAACCAGACAACCACAACAAGAAGTGCATATTGGTCACACACTCCATTCACCCAGGTCCCACCCACAGGGTGTGCCCACAACATATACTCACTGGGAAGGCTCCAGCCAGTCTGGACTGGACTTCACAACAACACCATATATGGAACTTTCACCCAACCGCCAGTCAGGGGGAAGGGACAGAGTCAGGGCTTCCCAGGACTTTGGGAAAACAAGGTAATAGGCAATAGAAAGCAAGAGGCCACAGGGGCCATCTTGTTTCCTATCAGGAATCAACTGATTCCAATGGCAGGGTCTGGGTATCCCAAAATGGAGGATACTCAGAGCACCTGTCAAATTCAGCATGGAGCTGCCACCAGCCCATACCCTGCTCTGCGGGCCACCCACAGGTGCCCAAAAACATACACTAGGGGCACAGGGTTGTAACCCCACCCACGGGTGCCACAAGGGTATCCCATGGGTCTGTACACCAAACCAAAAACAGGAAGAGCTGCACTTCCAGGAGTCCCACATGGACTCCTGGGCAGAAAACAATACAGAACACAAATGAAAAAGGACTACAGGACAAGGCATGGGAGGCCCTGTCCCTCCAATGCATTTCCAGCATCACACATTGCCCCATACCTCTAGGCCCAGTGATGTGTGGGCAGAGTTCTGTTCATACGTGGCAAACCAAGACACAACTAATTAACTACCGCACTGTACCAACCCGAATCAAAATGGAAACTTGTGGACATAACATATAACTTTTTATCGATGTATCGCCTGTTGACCTGCATTTCATTGATTGTCTATACTAACCCAGTCTCAAACCAAATAAAAGTTTTTTTTAAAAAGATGCCGGCTCGAATGCCGGCTACCTACACAATGTACAGCGCTCTTCTGCTCTCAAGCTAGGTCCGCGCTTTAAACAATATAATACAAATAAAAGAAATCATGGTATTAGAGGAGGAGATATTAAGAATCTTTGAGTTGTTTGTGCTTACCTTGAATCCCAATGGCTCTCCTTCATGGTAGCTTTTCCTGATTTTCTGGGGTCAGTCAGGGATAATATAACAACAGCAAAGAAACTGATTTGATATACCATCTTGCCCACACTCACCCCTCTTATGTCTTAATTTCTTCTGTTTTTTTCTGCAATTGGCTCCATAACAAGGTCAAAGAGGAGAAAGAATTAGTGGGTATCCCTGACTTTTTCCTCTATGAAGGGGAATGAGATCTGTTAGGTGTCTCTCAACATTCACTCTGGCTATTGGGTTCATGTAGTGGAAGGAACTCATGGTGGCAACAGTAAAGACAGACACAAGTGATCGCAGTTCAAGGGCGTTTATTAAACAGAAAATGCAGGGTGGAAAGACACCTAACCTAAACCTAAATCTAAGATGGGAGCAAGCTTTGACCATCCAATGAAAAATAAGGCAGTCTTTGCGGCGTCTCGTCAAAGCAAAAAGGCCTATACTAAAAAAAACGATTGCCAAATCCTTAAAACTAATTACAGAATGTGGGATAGAGTTTTCAATAAAGAAAGAAGTGTTCACAAATAATAAGTCATGATGTGATTGCCAGGGGTCTCCCTTCCCCACATTTTGAGCACCGGACAAGGTGGATCTCCTGAGCACAGCATACACTCAAGCTTTCCCAGCACATGCCGACAGTTCCGTACCTGCTATCAGGTTCTTCGATGGTTAAGTCTGTTTTCAATAAAATCCTCTTGCCTTCGAGGGCATAGTGTATTCAACAAAACAGACAAACAAAAAAGTCCCTTTCCAAATTAACGTTGGGGAGATGACTTTCCACACCCTGGATCTCCCTCTGCCGGGTCTCAGATCCTAATGCCAAGGGGGACAATCCACTTGTCCTGGTTTTACAATCCTTCTTGCACTCACAAATCTTAATGTTTTTTTAAACAGCTCCTCAGGCTGTGCCTCTTTTTGTCGGCCTCCCTCTGCCAGGTTCACTCTTGCTAACTTGTGACTGGACTTTGGGTGATTACTTTTCAACCCTGTAGCTCCCTCGGTCGGGCTCGGATCCAAATGCCATGGGGACAATCCACCTCCCATGGTCTTACAATACTCCTTGTATTCACAAATCTTAATGTCTTTTCAAACAATTAATTGTGGACATCCCTCCCCGGGTTCACCACTGTGAACACACTGTTCATGGGACTTAAGACTAAGTCCCTTATTAGCATCCCTCTGCCGTGTTTACTCTTGCCAATCTTCGCAACGCACTGTTCATGCACTAATTTTACCACGCAGGATTAATTTTCATTAGCTTCACAATCATCTGTCGGTCAAAGACTTTCGAATGTACACAGGATTTTACAAGACCCTTGTATGACCACTTTAACCACTTTGACCCCCTTTCTCCTTTTCCTAAGGCATTCTGGTTACTATAGTTTCTACCATCGGGTAATCGCCCAGAGTTTCCTATGTTTGCTATTTTTTGTTTAACACAGCTCGGTTTCTTACCGACTCTCTCCTTGACTCACCGGCTGTGATGAACCGCTTGGCTGTCTTTCTTCTTGGAGTCAAGGTTGGTACCACAGAGACAAGCGTCTCTCCCCGGCTTGGTAATCAGCGGAGGACGGTCTTGTGTACCGTTGACATCTGCTGCAAAACACGCTGGCTGTTGTTTGCAGTCTTATGATTCCTTCTGCAGAGGTTTCACAGGCCTTGGTCGGAAAGGGCAAGGTCGCTTCTCTCTTTGTCACCCACTCGGTATGCACTGTCTTTCTCCTCTTGAACTGCCGTGCTGAGTTAGCCCTCGCGTTGTGCGATCTGCTTTGCCCGACCTGTGCTCTCGTGCTCCACCTCTTATCCCTGTGGGGAAGGGAAAGGGCCATCATTTTTGTGTGATTCTGGTCAATTGCCTGACTTGGCCTGACCCTTTTATTGAAATGCGTTAGGTTAATGGCTCGGATATTAGTCCGTTGTATGTTGTGTGCAAAAGTGTTCATGTTGGAAAAGGGGGGGATGGTGTTTCTAAATGACCTATGTGTTATGATGGGGAAGAGGTGTTGTAGGGAATTATAACCCTCGTACTTAGAGGGTTGGTAAACTTAAAAGGATGGGTTTGGTAGGGTTTGTGCAATAGGTGGGATTATTGTTGTGAAAGGAACAGGGGGATTGTGGGAATGGTATTGTTTGGTGATGCTAGACTGTTTTTTTGGGAAAGAATAATCATAGGGAGTTGGAGAGGAATGGTTGGGAGTATTCAGTTTCCTAATAGATTTACCATATGCAGAGAGGTTGTTGAAGTGTGGGAAAGCAGGTTTATTTGGTGAAAGAGAGGTTGCGTTGGTACAGCCTATAAAAACCTCAAAGACCTTGCTCCTTTCTTTGGTATGATACAGCTTATCACCTGGGGCATTTTTCCCAACATACCCCTGAGCTCCCCTACCCAGGTGATCCTCCCTCGCTCGTCCACCCCTTGGCTTGGAATCTGAGGGACAGTTCTTCATTGGCCACCTGAATACGGGACTCCCGGGGTCTACCTGGGAGAATACCCTCAGGTTTCTCACAGTAGTTAGCCATGATCATATTTACATGGTGGGGTCCCATGCCAAATATGTTCAGGACCTTCTTGAGGAAGGTCCAGTCAACTCTATCGAATGCTCTTTCGGCATCCAGAGTTAATAGTAGTGTCTGGGTCTTACCCCTATGTGCCCTTTCTATTAGAAGCTTAATTCTTCTGATATTGCCGGTTGCCAATCGGTTTGCTTTGAATCCTGATTGGTCTGGCGCAATTAGGTACTGCATAAAAGGTTCCAGCAATTTACCTTGGTGAAACCTTTAGCGTATACATTGAGTAGTGATGTGGGCCTGTATGGGGTGCATTTAGGGAGGTCCTTCTCCTCTTTAGGGATAAGCACTATATCGGTGTCTAAGATAGAGTATGCTATTGGTCCCCCTGCTCTATAAAAGAGTTTTAAAGGGTTACTATTCAATCTATTAGGATAGGAGACATTTGTTTATAAAACCAAGATGATAGTCTGTCCAAACCCAGGCTTGTTCCTATTTTTAGGCCCCTGATGGCCTCCGATACTTCATTTTTTGATGGGTCTGTCTAGCCACTTCTGATTTACCTCTGTTAGTCTAGGTACATTTATCGAGTCTAGTTATTATCCAATTTCTGTCCCGGCTTACTATACTCCCTTATCCTTGCTTATCCTTTCAAATCTTGTTCTGTTGGATCCTGCTTCCCTCCTTGTTCTTCCTGCCAATCCTAGACCTGTAACTGTGGGATGTCCTCTTCATACCATCTTCCTGGCTGCCATTTGGACTTCTACTCTTCTGAAGTTACATCGTTACACAACAGGTTTTTCCTTCCGTTTGGAAGGTTGTTTCCTGTATTTCGGCACTATGCTCCGGAGGCGACCCCGCCTGGGTACACCTCCATTCGTGCAGGGTGTTGTCTAGAGAGTTTCAACCCTATCTTCTTGACACTCGCTCCAGACAGAAGGGACATCACAGAGCATCTTCGCTCAAACCATCTTGCAGAAAGACTCAGGTGAGCCCAGCTCCTGATGGTACTGATAGCCTAGCTCAAGAGCAGTGGAGCGCTGTACAGGGTATGTGTAGCCAGCGTTGGGGTGGCATCTTTCACCAGTAGAGCAGTACTGTGAGTTGCATTCTGTGAGTCCATTGGGATTAGTCATTGGTCATGTCAGGTTTTGTTGTAAAAGCCAAGTCTTCAGAGATTTGTGAAACTGGAGAATTGTGGGGGCATTCCAAGCCGATACCAGAGCAGAGTCCCAGAGGGTCGGTGCTAAAAAAGAAGGATCGTTTGTGGGTCCTCACTTTGAAGACAATTTGTGATTCAAGCTGGTTGGTCGATTTGCTGCGCCAGGAGCGTGTGCCACAAGATATGTGGAGCTTAGCCACCGGGTACGCTGGTATGCTACTTGTGACTGCTTTGTAGATGAAACATGCAGTCCCGAACTGTATCCTGGCGTGGAGAGGAAGACAGTGTAGTTTGCATATGACGGGGATGATCTGTTCGAATTTCTCTGCACCCATAATAAGACATACTGCAGCATAGTTTGGACTGATTTTAGGGGAGCCAAGTGAGTGACTGGCAGCCCTAACAGGAAGGAATTCCCTACATCGATGCTGAGGCCACAATTGCCTGCACTACAGCCTGGAAGTTCTGCAGAGGGATGGAGGGTTTGATTTGGCAAAGAATGGAGCTTTTGAGCCAAGCCGTTTGAGCCTTCTTGGCTATGTGTTTCTATAAGGTCAGGCTGCTGTCAATGATGAAGCCTAAGGATTTAGCTGAATCCGCGAGCTGCAGATCAAATCTTTCTAGGTGCATACCATTGAGGTATAGTTGAACAAGATGCTGTTTAGCAGGGGGACTGATGAGGATGAATTAGGTTTTGGAGGGGTTAAGTTTGAGGTAGGCAATTGACATCTAGTACTGGATGATGGCTAGGCAATCCCGGAGATGAATGATATCTTGTGGGCTTTTGACTCTTATGTACAATTGAGTATCGTCTGCGTGTTGGTAGATGTGGAGTGTGCCTTGAGGCTCAGTGTAAATGTTAAAAAGGATTGGTAAGAAGATGGAGCCTTGGGGCTCCACAGGAGACCGGGAGTTGGTTAGAATGCAACGTGTTCATCTGGACGGTGTGAGTGGTCAGAAATGAAAGCCCGACACAAAGTTCTCATGTTTTGGTTATATGCTTTTATTCAACTTAAATGGGTGGGGAAAATGCCTCTCTGACCGTATTCTAAATAGGATTTTCCCTGCCTAAAAAACAAAACAAAGGATCTGTCTTTGTGGATGTCATAAATCAAAAACCGTTCCTGTGTCCAAACAATCTATACTGACCCTCAACTAAAACAAAATAAAAGCAGCCGGCCGTGTCCCAAGGCGGAATCTAAGTTTGCTTAAGCTTGTCTGTGCCTGCAAAACTGCACATCTAGTCATCGAGGATAAGCCCCCGGTGGATATGCCCATTCCGCTGGAGATGAAGCGCCTGGAGCAACTTGTACTTCTTGAGACAGTCCCCAACACAGACCGCAAGACCCTTTAAAAATGGCCGATGGCATGAACATCAAGTCCTTCCTGAACTCCTACAACATTGAGAGCCAAGCACACAGTCTCAGGGCCTGGGATTGGCTGGCGGATTGCTCAAAGGCCACCAATGACCTGCGCTGGCAGGCATAGCCGGCTATGTCCCAAGGCTGGGACCTAAGGCTCCTGAACCCTGTCTGGGCCTGCAACACTACACAGCTAGTCATCAAGTGAAGCCCTCAGCATGGATGTCCGCTTTCCGCTGGAGATGAAGCACCTGAAGCCACTTCTGATTCTGGGCATAATCCCGAACACAGACTGCGAGGCCCTTTAAAAAAGGCCAACAGCATCAAGACGAACATCTAGCCCTTCCTGAACTCCTACAACATTCAGAGCCAAGCCCCCAGTATCAGGGCCTGGGATTGGCCCACTGATTGCTCAAAGGCCACCAATGGACTGTTCTGGCCGGCACAGTCGGGCGTGTCCCAAGGCCGGGACCTAAAGCTGCTGAAGCCTGTCTGAGCATGCACAGCACTGTCGGAGCCCGCAGCACATCCATTGTCGACTCCTACATAAACACAACTTCATCTATGACTGGCGATGACTCCCACACTCTCATCCAATACCCAACACTGGAAGGTAAGGTGGATCGCACCTCTAGATCGTTACTATGCTCTACTGACCCTCATTCTAAAAGTGAATTATGTCTTCCCCCATAAACTCTTTTCTTACCCCCGCTAATAATAGAAATGTTAGCGGCAAAGCGATCGTACACTAGCTCAAGGCCAGCCCTCTGACACACACTTACACCACTCCAGGGCCCGACTCCTATTGCCTTCCTATTTGAACCCCACAACAAGCGCAGAACCACCTAACCCTACCTGCAATGTTCCCTTGAGACGGTGGCCAGGCTGCGGTAGTCCTGCTGAAAATGAGCCACAAATTGGGTGCCCCTACATGGGGAATAGGGTCTCACTCTCTATGGACAAATGCCTGCTGCACCATATGAATATCCCACCCTCTACCATCCTCCCGCATAGCACCTTCCCCCAGGATCCTCACTGCTGCCATCCTGCCCCTCACTTTAAGAAAGCACTTTGCCCTATCATCGGGCCAACCACCTTTGCGTATCGACCATCAGCACCCTGCCTCAGCAATGCGAGGCAGGCCTGCCTCTCCTCACATACCACCACACTCCTTTACTTAAGAGGCAGCCCACTGTCTTCCACACTGAGAAACGTGTGGCTGTGAATATGTACAAGCAGACCTCCCACACTCGCTGTTCGCCCAACTTCCCTTCAAAGCAGGGACCTGACCACTCCCACTGGTTCAATTAGCCCATGAACATCACCTGCCAAGCACCACTCCAAACATACTCACAGGTTTCTCTCACAGAGACGGGACAGGCACTACCCCATCCTAAACGCTCTTGCATTCCCTTCCCCCTCACCACTAGTATGTAAACCAATGCTGTACATTTGCTGGAAAAAAGAATACCACCAAGCTCTCTGGGGCCACATATACTCCTCCTTTCATGCCCACTCCCCAGGCCCACATTACCAGACCTACCATCAACTAGACAACACCAACACTCCAGCTCGGGGCCTGGTGGCCAGACCGATGCCCGCAATCATTTACATGGAACCAAGGTCCACCATACCCAAGCGGATGTGCCTAGCCTCAACTGGCCTATCAACCTAGCACCCCATACCCCAAGTCTAACCCCAAAATCCCACCCTGAAAATCACATGATACTAGTAAGTGCACAACCACCACAGCACCCTCTTCGCTGAAAGGTGCACTGGTAAATGCAAGATCCATCCGTGCCCACCCACTAGACATCGCTGACCTCATCTCCAACAACAACCTAGACTTCCTAGCGGTATCTGAAACATGGCTACAGACTGCATCTGGCCCCTCCCTCTCTATCGCTATATCTTCTGGTTACACTATCCTCCGTAAGAATAGGCAAGAAGCTAGAAGCGGCAGAGTAGCACTAATAGCAAAACAGTCTCTCCCGCTTAGAGAAATCAGCACATCCGCCCTAACACTATGGAGAGCTACAATCAGCCAAACTTAGGCTTACTGTAAGGAAGGCATGGTATTGAAGGAAGACAGACACAAGTGACCACAGTTCAGGGGTGTTTATTGAACTTTCACAAGGGGGTGAAAAACGCCTATCTACACCTAAATCTACAGCTGGGAGCAAGCTACGACCATCAAATAATGATAATGCAGTCCTAGTGGAGTCTTGTCAAAATAAAAGGGCATATACTAAAAAAGCTATTGTCAATCCTTACCGCTAATGTACAAATAGTGTGAGGGAATGTTCATGCAAAATAAAGAAGTGTTCACAAAATGATAAGTCGGGATGTTCAGGCCTTTGGCCTCCCTCCCCATGTTTTCAGCACAGGGCAAGGTGGTTCACTTGAGCCAAACACACATTCTGGCTTCCTCAACACAAGGATACAGTTCCAATTCCACCATCAGGGCCTTCTGTGCCCAATTCTTTTTCCTCATCAAAGCCTCTTGATTCAGAGGACCTGATGTACAAAACAAAAATAGAAAAGTTATTTTCTTCTTATAATTGTGCGATTTGCGTGTCTTTCCCTGGGTCCCCCTCAGCCGGGCTCAGAACCCTTTTCTATTACAGTGGATCCCTCTCTTGCAGGCTCAGGTACCTTTATTTTAAGGTTCCAAAAATATTCCTTCTCGGGTGACTCATGGTTCACTGTGGATCCCCCTCAGCCAGGCTCAGATCCCTTTTCCACTTTTAATTAGTGTTCCTCAGACGGGCTTGGATCAATTGCTGTTCTCTTTATACTTATTGAAAACTTTCGAATATGCACAGGGTTTAGCTTGACACGTTGCAGGACCACTTTGATACAATGTTCCTTTTTTACATTGTAGTCGCCATTTAATTGTATACCTAACTGAGACCTTCTGATGAGCACCCACGTGGCACCAGACCACTCTGTACACGGTATCTTATTTTGCTTTTTCAAAGTACATTCACTCCGTTAGTTTCCACTTCTTTGTGCCTCTCATTACATTTGCTTCAAACACTGTCCTTTGTAGATTTCTTCATACAGTGTTGCTGTTTGCAACCTTGGTTCAAACACAAGCTGATTTCGTACCAGAATCTCCGACTCAGGAACTACTGCTTCCTTGTTTGTGTTTCCTCGTGCAGAGTGTGCTTTCGTGCTCCGCCTTTTATCCATGTGGGAAAGTGTAATGGGAGTCAGGTGTGTGTAATGATCAGTAAATGCCTGGCCATAGTGTTGGGACAAGTCAGGTATACGGCTCTGGTGTTAATCTGTGAGAAAGTGTTTGTGTCGGGAAAGGAGACAGGGGGTTGAGCTTCTAGGTATTCTACCAGGTAATCTACCTGGTAGGATGGGGAAATTATTTTATAGGGAAGGGGACACCGCATCTCACCCTTTGGTGTCTCACTTCCACTCCCCGAAGACCCCTCATCCAGGTGATCCTCCCGCACTGGTCCACTCCAGGAACTGGTTCCAATAGCGATGGCCATGTCTTGGCCACCTGGATGACAGATCCCCGGGGACTAACGGGAGCGAAACCTTCAGGTTTCTCACATTACCCATGCATCCACAATCACCATCCATCTGGTCTATCGTACCGGGGACCACCCAGGGCATTTAAAGAGGATATCTTGCACTTACTGTCCTCCAGCACCAAACCCTAGTCTAAGTTCTGCTCCTTGGAGACTTAAACTTGGGTTTCAATGGCACGGGTGACAACAATGCCTCATCACTGGCTGCCTACCTTGCCTTGCTTGGCTTCACCCAACGCATCCTCAACCCTACTCACTACAAAGGTTGCATCCTATACTGGCTAGCAGACCATAATTGCGAAGTCTCGATCACTGTCACCTTGCCTTGGGATGGATCATCACCTCATCACATTCTCTATTCCCAGTTCCACCCCAGGCCTATCAGCCATCCCACCCTTACTGGCCACCCTGGCAAGAAGCACTCAAAACCTCACCAAATACGCCATCCTACCATTACTGAATGAGCTACAGCCCCCACTGCCTCAGTCGCACGACCCGGCCCTCCTTGTAGATCTCTATAACAAAACTGTCACGGCTGCCATCAACACAATCGCCCCATTGGCCCTGCGCAAACCTAAACCTGCCAAGTACTTTAATGCCTGCTTCACTGATGACATTCGCACCCTCCGGCTAGAAAAACATGAGGTGGAAACCACTTGGAGGAAGACTCCTTCAGACAGTAACAAAACTCCCTTTGCCTCCTTGATGAAAAAGTACAAGCAGGCCATACTATAGACTAAAAGCTCTACGTACAACTCCAGATCTTCCAAAGCCAAATCAAGCTTCCAGGAACTCTTCTCAATCTTGTGCAAGCTAGAATCCCCTAAAGCCACCCCGTCCGCCTGTACCACAGACGTTGCATGGTGTACCAGCCTCCAAAACGCTCTTCTCAACAAGATAGACACAAAAAAGATCCTCACCCAAAAATCCTCTCTGTGTGTCCATGCACCACGTCGACGCATCCCCCCATTCCTGCAGACCGACCCATTGTACCCCAATTCCACTCTCTACCTATTGAAGTGGCAGAAGTTACACTGCTCATAAGAGATCTGAAAACCCCCTGCTGTATAGGAGACACATGTCCTGCCACTCTCATCAAGGACTGCACCGAAGCCCTCACCCCGTTCATCACTTCTATCATCAATGCTTCCTTTTCATCCTCCCAAGTGCTGTCCAGCCTGAAGGAAGCCTAGAAGCTCCTATTACTCAAGAAACCCACCCTAGACCCAGAAGTTCCCACCAACTACCACCCCATCACCACAGCGCCATTCCTTCTGAAGATCCACATTCAGTGCTACCTCGAAGCTAACGACATCCTCTGCCTATGCCAATCGGGGGTTCAGACCCAGCCATGGAAATTAATCGGCACTGCTAGACTTGACAAATGTGTTAGATGACATCAAGGACACAGGCAAGTCGGTGATCCTGCTTCTGCTAGACCTGTCTGTAGTCTTCGACCTGGTGGACCACCAAATCCTATGTCAGCACCTGTCCACCGCAGCCAACTTTGCGACTGAAGCCATCTCCTGGACAATGCTGCCATCCCCGTCTCCCCAGTCACCTGCAGTGTATCCCAAGGCTCTTGTGTTTCCCTAACACTATAGAACATTTTTACAAAACCACAATTTGATCTTCTGGATGAGCAAGGTGTCTCTTAAACTATCTATGTGGACAACACGCAGATCCATGTCCCACTCTCCAGCAATTACACCTCTGATTCAGACACACTGTGATCAGTGTATCAAACAATACTGGCATGGATGGCCTCATACCGGCTTTGTCTGAACAACGACAAGATGGAAATCCTTCTTGTCGGTTCCCAAACGGTTCTTAACAAAATGGACAAATCCTACAGCACATTCTCCGTTGAGGGGATCCCTATCCCAGTGTTGAGCGTGGTAAAGATGCTGGGTGTCCAGCTGGATGCTACTCTTTCACTAACGCGGCAGCTCAATGCCATACCCTCCTAAGCTGCCTACACCAGCAAACTAATCAACGGCAGCATTCTGTTTGTTTCTCCTGACAGCTGCCTTCATATCGCCTGAGCCCTCGTTGGTTCGAGGTTGGACTATTGCAACGCCCTATTTGCAGGCACCTCCACCCGTAACATTAACAAGTTACAATTCATACAGAACAACGCCTTCTGAGCTGCATTAAACATCCCAAAGTGTGAGCACATTTCCGCGGACAGAAAACAGGCTCCCTATATGAGAGAGCTTCATCTTTAAAACTTTAGCCATTACACAAAAATGCCTCTCAAACGCAGCCCCAGCTTACCTGTTGCACTCATTTAATAAAATGCCATTCCACAAACTCTAGCGCCTTGATGCCCTTGGGCTTAGTGCGCTTTATAAATGTGAATATAAATAAATAAAGTGACAGGGGAAATGTCTATAACCTGGTATTGGCAAAAAGTGTCTTTAAACAAAAGTAGAATAACTCCAACATAAATGTTCTTCAAAATGGAAAAGACCTCAATTCCAGAGGGCAATTCCCTTCCCCTGCATTCTTCACTGGTATCACAAATGTCTCTGTGTCTAATAGTTCCTTTGTATCTTTCTTGGCCCACAACAAACCTGTTAGACAAACAATGTTCACCCTGGTAAATTCTTTTGTAACAAAAAGTTCCTTGTTGTAACATAAGTTCCTTCCTTGTTTAACAAACACTTTTTCTGCTTGATACTCCTTGTAGGATTGCAATTTGCCTGGTATACTCCCCTGCCAGGACTACTCTTGTCTTACAGTTCTTTATCTTGAGGTAGCATATACCTTTCTTGTTGGCTTGGTATTTGTACTTGACAAACAATCACTTTACTTTCTGTAATTTTCATAATGTTCAAAATCTTTTGGTCTCTTGATTCAAAACAATTTTCTTGTAATCTGCTTTGGCAGACACACCTGTTCCAAGTAGCGTTTTCTGTCCTCCTCGTGCTTATCCAGTGTACCTTTCACAGCTTGCTTACCACTCTGGGTGGTTCTGATGTCTCTTCAGGCTTCCTCGCGGCTCTGCTCATGCACGCTGGATTCTCCGTTAAGGACAATCCTGCTTCTCTTGACTGCTGGATGCCCAGGGACCCTCTCGTGATTCCTGGCATCTCCATGGCATGCCTCGTTCGCACCATGTTTCCTCTTTTCACTGCAGGTGAGCTTTCACTCTGCCTCACTGGCTTGCGCTTCCAGCTTCTGCTCAACGACTCTTGCCTCCAGTTTCTGCACACCGGCTTGTAATTCCAACATCCGTCCGCCTTCAGTGAAGCAGTCACATCGTCTCTTGAGCTGCTTCTTGCTGTTTGGTTCACATTTTTAAAATTCCGGCGCACAGGTGCTTTCATCCAACAACTAGCATGCTCCGCTCAACACACTTGCTGATCTGTGTCATTTCCCTTATCCTCCTCGTCTCAGTGCTTAGGTGGTGAAGGGAATTGAAGTCCACTGAGTTCAACTGATGTTTTAGGTGGTTGTGAGAATTGAAGTCCATTGATGGTTTCAGATGCACAATAGTTGGAGGGTCTTTTACAAAGATGCCTTATAGAAGATCAGTTCTACTTGAACGAGAACTAACATGATAATAAGACATTAGGGTATTTGGTAACAGAGGGTCTCCCTCATGGAAAAGTGGAGAATACCGTGCCTCATCCAATGAAGCCATGACATCTCCCTGATGACTATCTCCTCCCATGGGGATCCTCCCTCATATAACCACCCCTAGTCAGAATCGGGGAGCAGTTGCCATCCCCCGGCCACATGGGAGGAGGCTATCTCCAGGGAATCCGTGATGACTCCATTGGATTCAACAAAACGTGCTGGTGTCTGTCCGAGAGGTAGAAGGCAAACCAATTCAAGACAGTACCAGAGAATCCCAGCCTATTGGCGAGGAGGGAGAGGAGGATGCAGTGATCAATGGGTTTAATGCAGCTGAGAGGTCAAGTAGGACTCGCCCTTATCCGTGATTTGGAGTGCATAATCCACCACCTGGTTGGTGGCTGCCTCGATACTACCCCTGAGGTGGAACTCCGACTGATAGCCATTTAAGAGGTGTAGTTGTTCGATTGTGGTGAGTAGTTATGTAGCAACTACATTTTCCAAGGTTTTGTCAATAAACAGGAGGTTCGTAATGGGACACTAGTTGACCAGGTCATCTGGATCTAGGGTCTGTTTTTTCAAAAAAGGTCATATAAGAACTGTTTTGAGGGTGTCTGAGAATGAGCCTTCTTTTAGGGGGACTTTAATGATGCTGAGGAGTGCTTTAAGCACTGTGCAGATCAGTTACTTAATGATCGAGGCCGGGATAATATCGTTAGAGTAGGAAGTATGTTTGAGGGAGGTGATTCAAGTGGCATCTTTTCATCAGTAGATTCGTATAGGAGCCCCTTGATTTTTTTCATTAAATTATTTTTCTAGCGTTTACACTTCCATTGCAAAATTGTTCTTCAGCTTATGTCTTATTCACTTCAGTGTCAACGCTGAGGCTATTAAACTGCCTCTCATCACTGCTTTTAGTGTGGCCGAATGATGTATTGCTGGGCAGGTTATTTTTTTAGACAGCCCTGTATTGTTTACATAGGATTTTCTGGAATCATGGTATCTTTCAGCAGATTTTCATTTAACCTCTTATTTGCATTTCTTATTTCTCCTTCTCTTAAAATGGTTAGGAGTGCCAAGTGGTCTGACAATGTCACTACCTTTATTTCCACCTCTCTTACATTTCTGAGGTTCGTAGCCGGTGCGAGTATGTAATCGATGTGGAAGTATGATTTATGTGTAAATGAGTTGTGCTTGTAGTTCTCTCCTTAGGTTGAAAATGTCTCCAGAGATCTACCAGTCCCAGTTTTCCAAATTCCTTTTAAGCCTATTTGATGCCTCATGTACCATCATGGTACTCATTTGTGGATCTATCTATGTTCCATTATATCATCAAATTGATGTCCCGGCTATGTAGCAGTCTCCTTTACACAGAGTTTTTAGAAATTCCTTCTGGAAATTCTAAAAACTCTGGGGGGTTTTCTGTAGGGAGCCTCCATGCCTGTATTGGATGTATTTATTGATGCAAATGTAATTGCCGTATTCCTCAGTTCCCCTTTGGTTATTATGTACCTCCCCTCCTTGTCCCTAGTGTAGTCTTGTATGTTCAATATTGCTTGAGTGTAGTTATGTAGTATACTGTTTATGGCTAAGTCTGGTTTGGTCTTTGGATAGTAGATGTGATTCCTGCAGAGGTGGTATTTTGGCTTCTTCTCTCCTAACTTCCCTGAATAGCTCGGCTCGCTTGTTTAGAGTATTTAACCCACTCACATTGCCCGACTATATGCTGAATTTCATATCAGTCCGGTTTACAGCCATTGGGCCTCATCACAAGTCTGGCGGTAATTCAGCGCAATTACCGTTGGGCGTTAATAGCATTACTGGTGGGTCGTGCAGCAGAATTAGTGCTGCATCACAACCTGGCATAAATGCGCACCTGACTCTGGCGATAAAGCTATAGCGCCCAGCAGTAACTGCACCAGAAAACAAGGGCTACCGCCGAGAAATCGGTGCTAGTAGCACTACCGCCAGCGATCCCGGCGCTATTAGTGCCGGCCCTAATAACACCAGTGGAAATTGCATCACCACCGGAACAGGAACATCGCGGCCGCCATTTTGAAAAACACAATCAATTAACAGCCATCCTGTGCTGGTAAGCAGCACACACGTCTCCAAAAATCACCGGCGTAAACCCACATTTAGCAAGGAGGAGCTGGTGGTCCTTGCAGATGAGGTAACTTCCCACTGCGAGGAACTGTATGGCAGTCGCCAATGCAAGACCAGTGGGCAGCGCCGGACTGCCATCTGGAACTCCATCGCCCAGAAGGTGACAGCAGTCTCCAGTGTACCCCGTGATGGAGAGGACTGCTTCAAGCGGTGGACCGACCTGAGAGTCAGAGTGCAGGGACTGCAGTCCCAACACCGTCGGGAGTCCCTGGCTACAGTAGGAGGCACTGTTGAGCCACTGGTCCTCACCGCCTGGGAGGAGAAATGTAGCACAGTGCTGGACCTCGAGGGGATAGAGGGAGTCCGCAGTGCAGAGGCGGGTGCCAGCAGTCAGGAGGCAGAAGGTGAGTCAACCTCCTCGACCCCGAACAAATTCATGCACAAATGATAGCCCAGCATAAGATGCCCCAGTGGATAGGGACACAAGTCAGTAGGCCCAAAAGCTGGGTCGACAAACAGGGCAGAGTTACGGGGTGGCATATCAGCCACCCTCCACAGCAACCATGGGCAGGGCACCAAGGATACCCCTGAGCTTCACAGCAGTGGCAAGGGCAGTCAAGTGAACCATACAAATGCCATGCGCACCACACCCCTGCAAGTGCACCCTATGCCAGTGGGAGTGAGGTGCATGAGCGACCACAACACTGTGCAGCAGTCACACCAGCATGTTGCATGCTCAGTAGGCCTGCCCCATGACGGCATGGCAGACAAGCCACAGGGAAGTACACGTGCCACACACTGACATGTGCTCAGCCTGCTAATAACAGTGTACCACAGTGCAGCCCTGCTGCCTGCACAGCAGTGCCATGGGACAAGCCACTAACACCTGGGAGGGGATATGGGGCCATGAAGGACCACAAGCATGCATGTCAGACATCATCTGCCCCAGCATGGACACCCTGTCCTACCCAAACACAGGGCAATGACCAACAGGTCATGGGTCACACACCCATTGCTACAAGGAACCCCATGACTCTGGGCCCACATGCATCCTCCCATGACCAACCATACCCATGTTCCCAGTTCACACTCTGTACCATAGCAATTGTGTCTTGCATGCCAACACACCCAATAGCAATTGTGTCTTGCATGCCAACACACGTGTGGGAACCATACCTGACTAAATTTCCTATGTTCCTATGTCCCCTACAAGCACTCACGCATCGCCAGAGGCATCAGAGGAGGATGATGCTGGCCCATCAGGGAGTGCCGCCATCAGGCCCTCAAGGTCTGCCACCACCAGCCTGCAAAAGCCCACACAGGCCACACCAATGTGTATGTCCCGGGGCGTAACGCTGCACCCGAGCAGGGCCAATGCAACACCCACACCACAGGCCACCAGAAACAGAGCAGGGCACACTGCACCATATCCCATAGCCGGAGGCCTTGACACTGAGGCCACACCTGCTGCCAGGGCGACTGAGGAGTTAAAGTGGGACACCAGCCCAGTGACATCACCTGCCGAAGGGCCACACTCCCCGGAAAGCCCCCCCACACTGCCAATGCCACCTCACCATATAGCTCCCCCGCTTTCAGTCCTGATCCAGTGCAGAGCCCCTCAACATCACAGCACATTTCTACACGCAGCATGCAGATGCTGCGGCTCGAGGACATGGAACACAGACAGCGGGAGATGGAGAATATTGGCTGCACCCACACTGCACACATGCAGGCAATCAGGGACAGCATCCAGGGGGCTACCCACGGAGTTGTGCGCCAAATGCGTGGAACAAGGCAGAGACAGCAGCAAACACGTCTGGCCTTACATTCTACACCCAACGTGTCAGGGAAATGACAGAGGATGTCTCTGCCCTGTTAGAGGCCATACACCAGAGCACTGAGGTGCAACAGCAGCAAAACATGGGGACAGTCTCTGCCCCATCCACGTCATCCACACCCACACCCACAGAGGGGTAACAGCAGAGCACCCCTTAGTGACAGTCAGCGTGCCTTCTGCACACAAGATCACCATGGGCCGGCAGGGGTGGAAAGAGGCCACAGCAGTGATAGAATCTGGGAGACTGATTTCCTTGAGTGCCATGCTGTGGTGGTGGGAGGGGGGAGGGATAGCGTGATGGGGAATTGCTGGTGGGAGTGGGTATAGTGTAATCAGGAGATGGTGGTGGGAGTGGGATAGTATAATGGGGAGTTGTTGGTGGGAGGAGGTAAGAGGGATAGTGTGATGGGGAGTTGCTGGTGGGAGGAGGGATAGTGTGATGGGGAGATGGTGGTGTGAGGGGGCGGGGGATAGTGTGACAGGGAGTTGGTGGTGGGGGGGCGGGGGAAAGAGTGATGGGGAGTTGGTGGTGGGAGGGGGAAGGGGGGACAGTGCGATGGGGAGTTGGTGGTGGGAGGGGGAGAGGGGATAGTGTGATGGGGAGTTGGAGGGGGAGTGGGGATAGTTGGTGCACTTCATTCTATAAAAACCGTTAACATTAATCAATACAAGGACTTTCCTGATTGTCATTGTCGTGTTTATTGATATGGAGGGGTGGGGGGTGTCACACAGTGGTGCATGGCTCGTGCCATGTGTAAGTGTCAGAAGAAATTGTCCATCCCCTGGCGTGCCATTCTCCCATCCCTCATGTCACATCTGGCAATGCAGGGATTTGCCTCTGCCACAGGCAATGCATCCTCATCCTCTGTGGGTGGCATGTCCACATCAGGGGTTAGCAGAACCTTTCTCTTCAGGCAGATATGGATGAAGCATTGCACAAACTAGCACATTTTCCAAACTTTCCCTGGAGTGTACATTAGGGCTCCATTGAGACGGTAGAGGCAGCGGAAACCTGCCTACAGGAGGCTGAAGGTTCGCTCAATGCACACACAGGCCCTGCTATGAGCGTGGCTGTAGGCATTCTCTTGCAGTGTTTGTGGATCACGCACAGGGGTCGTTAACCAGGGCAGCTGTGGATATCCTGAGTGACCTGCATGGGTGGAGGCACAGGCATTAGTCACTGTGTAAGGTGTGGGGGTGGACTTATACAAGATCAGGTCAATGCTATTTGTGGATGCAGGTGGGCCTTCATTTTACTGCATGTGGCTATTCCATGTCTGTGCTTGCAGTGTCACTCATGCCATGCATCGTTTGTGCTTTGCATGCACCCTGTTCCCTTGCAGCATGTGTTACGTAATGTGTCTGTCGGTGACATGTGCAGAGGATATGGTGGCTGTGTATTTACACCATGTATGTGCCATGCTGCATTCCCCATGAACCCTCCCTGGGCGTCTGGTGGCATTGGGTAGGCATTGTGGGATGGCCGCACATGGGTGCATGTCTGTAGCACTGGCATGGATGTTGTTCTGTGTGGCAATTTTCCAATTTGACTACATTGCTTTGGTGGGTGCATGTTGCATTGTGCTACCTGTAGTCATGTTGGTGTATTTGATTGATACTGTATGTGTACTACTGCTTCTCCATGCCGGTAAGTCCGACATGTGCATGCTCACTGGTCTGTACTGTGATGGTGTGTGAGGTGGTAAGGTGCTGATTTCACATTTGCTTGTCATGCCATCCTTTGTTTGATCATTCGCACCCCAGCCCCTTTTGGCATGTGATCCGCAGCACATGTGTGCTAGCTTTTCTACTCACCCACTATAGAAGTCCGTTCCTCTGTGCCTCTCCATGTATCCTGGCAGTGTGCTGTTCCGTAGGACCATGGCATCGTCGGTGGAACCAGAGTAGCGGGCACAGCAGTGGGTGATGATGACGGAGTTGCAGGCCTCCTGCACATTCCGGGAGTGGTAGTGCTTGCGGTTTCAGTACACTGCTTTTTGGGCCTGGGGTCCACCAACGCAACATGGATACAGTCTATGGCAGCAATCACGTTTGGCGTTTGGGCAACGGCATAGAACTGTACCTTCATGGCATTGACCCCGGCTGGGGTGATAGGCAGTGAGATGTGGCGTTGCACTTGCCACAGGAGGGCTTCAAGCACCTGGGCCAGCACTGCACAGAATGTGGGCTGTGCCATGCCGTGCATCATGCCCACGGAGTGCTATAAGGTGCCAGTTCCAAGGAATTGTAGGACGGACACTAGTTTCAGCAGTGGGGGCGCAGCTGTCCGGATGATGATCCTGCTCCCTATGATGTCCTGTATTGTGGTGAGCAACTCTGTTATGGTCTCCCTGTTGAGGCGGTACAATTGGTGCACGCCTTGCTTGGGCTCTCCTCCTCATCCTCCTCCTGTACTCCCTGTGCCCTGGCTTGGTTGTCCAGCCGCTCAACTTCCAAGCGCAGCACGAGCAGCTGACTGTCCCAGCTCATTTGTCGGCGCTAATTCCATTACCACCACTGTAAGGATTTCCGCCGGACTTGTGATGAGGCCCAATGTGTATCCATGTATTGATTATATGAATAACGCGTTCATTTTTAATGCACGCCTTTCCTTTGGACCCTGCGGCATGTCTACCTTTGACTGTTATTTCATAGATCCCACCGACCCACCCTGCCCATTTGCACCTGCATAACCTGTTGCATCTACCACAGCTTTTGCAACACTTATTTCCCCCACCTCCCCAGATCACATTTCTTAACAGCTCCCATAGCACTCTTCCTGCTTCTTTTGGAGTATTGTTCCTTAGTTCCCCCCTTCCCCACTCCCAATCGCCAATTTCTATGTGCACCGGTAGCCATTACTTTTTGCATTCTGCTTGTTAAACGGTGTCCATCAATCGGCTGCTCACCAGTTTCTGGCTTGTTTTGCCTAAAACTCATATTCCGCCTTATGACATTTTTTCATGCCCCTGCAGAGCCTTCTGCTCCTTCTTTTCAAGATGATCTCCTGTTCTTTGGAGCCAGCCCTTCCTTCATAATTGCTCAACCTCCTTTCTCATCTCTTGGCATTAGGTGTTGCTCCTCTCCTGTCATGTCTTCTAGGTTGAGGCCTAGGAATGTTGCTCCATCTTGATATGATATGATATGATATGGCATTTATAACGCGCCTATACACAGGTTTTTCAAGGCGTGTTTCTTGCTTGTTAAAGATAGTCGTCACTTTGTTCCTCACTTTAAATTGAAGCCCAAAAGGAGATGTCCATCGATATCGTATTTCTGTTTTGTTGAGTTCTTCCATAATGGGCTTCATCATCCTACTGTTCTTAAAGTCAAGTCCCAGCTTTCCTTGCTTCCTGTTATGCGCGCAGGTTCTCGGAATGGTGTACGTACTTTTCATGCAACCAGAAAAAACACGGGAGTCAGCCGAACTTTGTGTAGTGGTTCACGGGGAGGAATATCTCGAACCTCGGTCTTCCGAGGCGGCTGGAGGTTGCCATGGAAGCTTAGCAATGCGTTGCTAAGGAGACGCAACGTGCATGCTGGTTCACGGCGGTGATCATGTGACATTGGGTATTTAACCCCGCCCCCCTGCTGGCTCAGTGCTTCTGATCAAGCATTTTTGGCGCTACTTGTTTACTTACCTTGCATCTTGTATACCTGGTATCTTGAACCCTTGCTTCTCTAACCGACCTTGCTTTTGGATATTCCTAGTCTGTTTTGGTGCTTCAGTGATTTACTGGTTTTCGACCCTTGCCTTCTGCCCTTGGATATTGTTATTGCCTAATCCTCAGTCTAAGTCTGCTCGTATGGATTTGACCCGGATTGTTTAAAGGATTTCTTTTGAAGTTGTTGACTTCAGTCACTCTTGCTATTTTCTTGTTACTTCTTGTACTGTTAAACACAGTATCTGTTACTTCGTGGAACAGCCTCAGCTGCGCCGCGGGACAGCCTCCGCTGCAACGTGGGACAGCCTCAGCTGCGCCGCGGGACAGCCTCCGCTGCAACGTGGGACAGCATCAGCTGCGCCGCGGGAGCGACGTGGTAAGGCATCCGCCGGCCAACGAAACTGCCTCCGCTGCAAAGTGGGGCAGCGTCTGCTGCATCGTGGGAGTTGTTTCACCCTTTGGTAAAACACTTTGACTTTTCGTATTCCTTCTAACTCAGACGGAAATTATCTTTCTCTTTCATCACGAACCTTTACCATGTGCAATTAACCCTGGAATCCCTCTGGTAAGAATCTCTGTGTCTTTTCTTGTTATTGGTAGTCTAGTATTAATAGGGATTGTAACCAGAGAGGTCACTTGTTTTTGCAGAATATTCCTAGTATTTCCCAATTCCTGCTCAGACCGTGGTTAATCTTCTTAGGATCAATTCTATCATTGAGCAGGTTACTGTGGGAGGAGTGTTAGTATTTGGTGAAGCCACACAGTATACTTGGATACTAATTGTGCTTCTTTCCTTCTACAGCTACGGTGGTCTCGGAGGGATATCCAAACATCTTTCAATTAATTGATCCTTCTGTATGTGTATTGTTACCATTCAGAGGGGTACATTGGTGGGAAGAATTCTTCTTCTACACTACGTGGTCAACCAGTGAAGAGGAATTCTGACATAATCAGAAGCCTTTAAACATGGACCCCAATGAGACCCTAGCTATCCTCCTTCAATTAGTGGCGGATTTGAGAACAGATATGGCTAATGCTCATGCCACCACTCAGCAGCAAATTCTAGAGCTCCAAACAGCCATACAACCCTTGCCTCATGCAGCACCAGTATTACCGACTCCCCCTATCGTTGAACCTGCACAAGCGGGGGGCGGACCGGTGTATGTTACTTCCCAGTTTCCCTTGGCTCCACCAGAAAGATTCCATGGGGACCCAAAACATTTCAGGACGTATCTAAATTAATGTCGTTTGCACTTTTTATGTCGACCAGGCGCTTTTCCTGATTCTGCTACTAAGGCAGCCTTCTTGTTGTCCCATCTTGGGGGTACAGCAGCTGCCTGGGCTAATCCTCTTTTGGAGGAGGGTAGTCCTTTATTGTTCGATTGTGACGCATTGATTGAAGCCATGGGGAAGGTGTTTGATACTCGATACAAAGCCCAAGTCATGGAGTTGGAGTTATTAAGCCTGCAGCAACGGGATATGACGCTGTTGGCCTATTTAGCAAAATTCAATCAATTAGCTGCTGAGACAGCTTGGCCTGATGATAAGAAGACCTCATTGTTCTATAAAGGTCTGTCTGAATCTTTAAAGGATACCCTTGCTATAGTACCAGTAGTTTCAGCCTCCTTTCCAGAACTACTGGAACTAGTTCTTCAGATAGACGCTCGTAAAGCTGCCATAAAAGGGGAGAAACGTGGTCTGATTCCTGACATCCAAGTCAACCCTTTATCTTCCCCTAGTACATCAGAACCAATGCAGATTGGGGCAGCTACACGAGGTCCTCTTTCACAAGAAGAAAGAGAGCATCGGAAGAAAAACAACCTATATTTCTATTGTGGATCTTCGGAACACTTATTGAAAGTTTGTACCAAGAAACCCTCCAAGAAACAGGGAAATACTAGGAATATTCTGCAAAAACAAGTGACCTCTCTGGTTACAATCCCTATTAATACTAGACTACCAATAACAAGAAAAGACACAGAGATTCTTACCAGAGGGATTCCAGGGTTAATTGCACATGGTAAAGGTTCGTGATGAAAGAGAAAGATAATTTCCGTCTGAGTTAGAAGGAATACGAAAAGTCAAAGTGTTTTACCAAAGGGTGAAACAACTCCCACGATGCAGCAGACGCTGCCCCACTTTGCAGCGGAGGCAGTTTCGTTGGCCGGCGGATGCCTTCCCACGTCGCTCCCGCGGTGCAGCTGATGCTGTCCCACGTTGCAGCGGAGGCTGTCCCGCGGCGCAGCTGAGGCTGTCCCACATTGCAGCGGAGGCTGTCCCGCGGCGCAGCTGAGGCTGTTCCACGAAGTAACATCTACTGTGTTTAACAGTACAAGAAGTAACAAGAAAATAGCAAGAGTGACTGAAGTCAACAACTTCAAAAGAAATACTTTAAACAATCCGGGTCAAATCCATACGAGCAGACTTAGAATGAGGATTAGGCAATAACAATATCCAAGCGCAGAAGGCAAGGGTCGAAAACCAGTAAATCACTGAAGCACCAAAACAGACTAGGAATATCCAAAAGCAAGGTCGGTTAGAGAAGCAAGGGTTCAAGATACCAGGTAAACAAGATGCAAGGTAAGTAAACAAGTAGCGCCAAAAATGCTTGATCAGAAGCACTGAGCAAGCAGGGGGGCGGGGTTGAATACCCAATGTCACATGATCACCGCCGTGAACCAGCACGTACGTTGCATCTCCTTAGCAACGCATTGCTAAGCTTCCATGGCAACCTCCAGCCGCCTCGGAAGACCGAGGTTCGAGATATTCCTCCCGGTGAACCACTACACAAAGTTCGGCTGACTCCCGTGTTTTTTCTGGTTGCATGAAAAGTACGTACACCATTCCGAGAACCTGCGCGCATAACACTTCCCTTAAGATGGTCTCTTTCATTGTAAAGTCGTGGACTTTTCCAACCACATCCCTAGGCTCTCCTGTTGTGTTTGCCCTTCTAATACTGACTTGATGGGCTGTCTGTCTTCAAAGTTGTGTTTTGAGCGTTTTTCATTAGCCACTGAAAGAGCTTGCTGATGGACCCTTTATGTCATCAGACTCCGCTCCCTCTTTTGGGAATGTTTTTGCAAGTTCTCTGAAGGATCCCATACCTTTCTTATTGATCCTTCTGTTCTTGTGAGAGGCAGGGTACCTTGTGTTCCAGTGTCCGAATATTATTCTCGTTGTGGTTGACTCTTTCCCCTATGGCCTCGATTTCCTTTTTGTTGTCTGAGGTGCCATAGTCAGCTGTTCTTGACTGCAGTAAATTCTGACTTGAGTACCTATGTTATATCATCTTTAGAGAGCGTAACGTGTTTATTAGGATTTCTTTGTTTAAGGGTTCGGCCGTTCTTGCATTTTTTAGGTCCTGCTCTTCGCATTCATTGCCACTCCACATGTAGCCGTCCTCTCCACTTGCTTTCGGATTATTATTTTGCAGGTCATTTTTTAGTGAAGGAGACTTTGTTTGTTTATTTGATTTCGCCATTTCCCCTCATCCGGCATTAGTATTGATGTAGTTGCTTCCTCTTTTATCGCTCCAATTTCTTGGTTAATAGTTAGGCAGCGCTGCTGCCCTGCAGGGGATGGTTCTCCATCACTGCAGCTCTCCAGATGGGAGAGAGATGGGAGTAAAACCATAGTTGATACTTTTCCGAAGGGAATCCACGTCTTGTCACACCTTCAGGTCCTGAAGGCGGACATCTCCTCTGTGGCCCCAATAAGTGTTGGTGCCATCAGTGATCTCCCCCGGGGAATCAATTAGTGGCTGAGTATAGAGAGGGTGGGACTGCCGGCATGAGCAACAATCACTCTGATTCTTTCCCCATTCACCCCCACCACATTCACAGCCTTCTGGCGGTGGTATCAATGCGCATCCTCTATATCACTTTGTCTGTTTCAATGCAGCACCTCTTACTGTTGATCCAGTGCAGCTTCTCCACAGCTATTCACATGGTAGGTGCCATCTTGGGGTCAGGCTGGTCCGCACCTGTTCATATGCACCGATTGTAGGAGGGTCGCCACTGCTGCCCCTGCCACTTCTAGTTTTCCTGGGTTGCTCCCCAGTGGTTGCTGCGTCTTTCCACTGAGGCGGTCAGTGTCCAGCTGTGCCAAAGAGAGTATTTTGGGAGGTCAAGACACAGAGCTTGTCACTCTAGGTCCACTCCATCTGCCAACTTGGCCACACCCCCATCTTAAATCATGTTTTTCTTTCAAAGGTAAAAACAATTTTAATATGACTTTCTAGGTGGGGGCGCTGTTACGCATGACCAAAGATGGCTGCCTGAGTTTGTAGCTCCGCAGCCCGGCACCTTCGCATGGCATGAAACTCGACTTTGAACGTGCGCATTCACATAAACACTAACTTTCCTGCCAGTGGAACGTTTCTATACTTCACCTGTGACATCCGGGCCCTAAAGAACCCTTCAAGCCACCTCCGGGCCTCTGCTGCGGTTAATACTACACCTGCGCGGCGGGTCGACCTGCTTCGCCCGCCCCCCCTCTACTTGTACCATGCTACCTGAGCCGCCGGAAGCTGTGCAGCGGTGGCCCAAGATCTCCATCTCCGAAGTCACCTGTTCCCTGCAACATGAACTACGGCCAACTGCTACTTCTGGCCCCCCTGGCTATTGAGTTTGCTACTCTGAGACTGGTGTGGTTGGCCCCGATGCACCGGCTTGTGAGTCGGATAGCCCCCTGCACACCGGAGCTCGAGCTGTGCTGGGTTGCCAGCACTCCTACCGGACCCTGCACGGCAACCCCTATGGTGAGTGGAATCATATAGTGAGCAGTCCCCCGTCCAACTTACAGATCGTGCCTTGGCGCGACACCCCTGTTTAGGGACCTGCCTGGCTCCCGTGGCAACCTGCGGCTGCAGGCCGGGTCTCGCCGGACCCGATTACTACATGTGTTCATCCACAAGCCCTGGGCGAGCGCAGGGACACAGTGCTCATTTTTTTACTGTCTGGGGGCCGGCACAGTGTGTTATTGATCCTGCGACACTTGGGCAGGGATTGCACCAAAATACTTAAGGACTACTTGAAGTTTTCTGCAGTAGCTGCCGTTGTGTGCAGCTGTGCAGTGGCTGGCCGCCCTCCAACCTCCTTGGACCTTGCTGGGGTGTGTGCTCCTGTCTTGATAGCACTTGTTTCCCTGTGTCCCGTGGCCTGAGACCTGCAGTTCCCTTCCTGCAGCCTGTGGGCACATGGACTGACTGTCTGGACCTTGGGGTGAGGTATCTCGCTGGTGTAACCTGGCTGGATCTGGTCCCCTGGCATTGTACCTCTGTGATTGTCTCTGCGCCACTTGTTGAGGCCTGAACTTGTTTGGTTGGACGTTATGATCTGATATGCTAGCACTGAGGTGAGAGTCACTGGCAGAGCCCTGCAATCCTTCACTTCCCCATAGCTGCCCTGTCACATAACTTTTGCCACAACCCTGTGCCGACATGACTAAGGGTGCAGGATAGAAGCAGACTTCAATAAATATGTACACCAAGGATACACCCAGGCCCTCGGGGGGACGGGCGGCGGCGGCGAAGCCCTGCCGACGCGGGGGAGATCAGCGAACTCCAACACGTGATGGAATATATGCAAGAGGGTTTTATGACCATACATACTAAGCTCGATGACATGAGTGGCACAATCAGTGCTATAAAGTCTTGCATGGAAAAGATTGACGCTGTCTTGCTGAGATGGAAACCAGAGTGGGGACAACAGAGGAAGGCATTGCATCGCTCAGGACTGACATAACCCTGCTCTCAAAGCATGTGCAGTCTATAAGTAAGAAATATCAAGACCTAGAATCCAGATTGAGGCGAAACAATCTGCGAATAATAGGCCTACCCGAGGACAACATTGATGGTTCCATGGAAGACTTTGTTGAACATACCCTTTCGAGCTTGCGGGATGCCCCTAAGCTATCGCCACAGTTCGCGATAGAATGCGCTCTTTGCTCACTTGCTCCCAAACATAGGCCAGGGGCCCCTGTCCAATAGTAGCCCAGTTTCTCAAGTACCGAGACAGCGATGCACTGCTAAGGGCTGCTAGGGCCAAGGGGGAGTTGCTTTTGGGCTCCAGCAGGATCCATCTATATCCTGAGTTCTTGATCACTGTGCCGCAGGAGCGCAAATCCCTTATGGCTGCAAAGAAGAGGCTCCTAGACTTAGGGGTTAAGTATGCAATGCTATACCCGGCCAAGCTACGGGTTGAACATTCTGAGAAGGTATACTTTTTCACCATAACCGAAGCGACCATGAAATTCCTTGACCATCATTTCCCAGGATAGACTCTGATGATACTGTTCTGTCGCTAAGGAGCCCCAGTTGCTTACCCCCGAGGAGCTACCCAGTAATTAATGGATTACATCAAGTACACTATTGGGGATTCGCCAGACAGGGCTCACTGCTGTTTATTTAATACACTAGGCCTCATGACGGATTTGGCGGGAGCCGTGCCTGTAACAAAGGCATGGCTGCTGCCGGACCTGTGATTTTACTGGCACCCGCGAATGGGCAATTGCTGAGGTCGGCGGACCCTGTAATTGCCCATTCGCGGGTGCCGGCAATAAGGGATTCCCCATTCGGCCCCATAGGGCTGAATGGGAATGGGGAGCTTGGATGCACCGGCACTGTTCATAACGGTGCCAGTGCATCCACTAGTTGTGCTCGCAGGTGCCGCACTGCCCGCCAGGTCGGACCTGGTGGACAGAGCGAGACCCGTGAGCACAACTCGTAGTATGGCAGTACGGTAGCAACGGTGCCGGTAGCGATACTGGCGCCGCTGTTGCCTTACCGCCATACTTATAATGAGGCCCACTGTCCACTTGGAAATGTGCACCCAAAATTTAATTTAATGTAACTGCTGTGCTGAAGGCCAGGCTGGAGTCAGCGAGCAGCCCCCCATGCAAAGCTGCAAACGCTGTTCGGTTGTGTGGTGTGGGGTGTTCATTCCTTTGATTGGGAGAGGGGTCGGGGTGGGGAACTCTTGGGAAGTTGTATAAAATGTGCTTGACATGTGTGTTATGTTTTGGGGAAGGCAGTGTTCCTTTTGGACTATTCCAGCAAAGTGCTCTTTATTTGCCGTGATTGGGCTCAGGACCCACACTTTGCATTGGCCTGATGGGGGCGGAGACACTGCATTGTATGAGTTGGAACGTGCGGGGATTGGGTAATCCAGTGAAAATTTGAAGGCTCCCACTATACATTGAGCGGCATAAGGCATGTATTTTGTTTCTGCAGGAAACGCATGCATTGGCGGCAGGTTGTGACAGATTTGCAAAAAGCTGGGGCGCCCAACGTTACTACACGACATACTCCACTCAGTCTCAGGGAGTCATGACCCTCATCCACAAATCAGTACAAATACACAAAACGGCACTGCTAGACCCACTGGGTCGATATGTGCTGTGACATGGAGTGCTACTTGGTCAGGAGATAGTTCTGATGAATATTTATGGTCTAAACCTTGACAACCCTGAATTCTACTCCCAGATGATGAAACTATTGGCACTGTATCCCCTAGTGCCAATCCTGTGCAGAGGGGACTTCAATACCATCAAATATACGGACCTAGACAGGTCTGGGTGTAAAGCACGGCAATTGTCCAGAGCCGCCCGAGTGATACGAGAATGCCTGGCCAGACTGGGGGTGGTGGACACTTGGAGGCTGCTGATCCCGTCGGCCTGTGTGTACTTCTTCTAATCCTCGATACATGACTCACACTCACGTATTGACATGTGGCTGGTATCAGATACCCTCGCCGGATGTATTAATGAGGCCAATATAATACCCAGGACTTTCTCTGATCACTCCCCGGTTACATTAACACTAACACTGAGGGATGTAGTGGAAACGAGATGTCTGTGGAAAATCAGGCCGCAGGCAATCTGACTCTGTGTTTGAAGCTGAAATGGGGAAATGTGTTGAGGAGTACTTTGAGATTAATATGGGCTCAGTCAACTCATGAGCAATTGTATGGGAAGCCCTTAAAGTTTACATTCGTGGCATGACCTTGGGTAAAGAATCTGGCATGGTTAAGGCGATACGACAAGATTTTCGAGAGAGTGAAAATTCCCTATGCCGGCTTGATCTGCAGTATGCATCAGCTCCTGTTCCGACCACACTTAGCGAGATCAAGGGTGAACTTGACAATTTCTATAAGCAAGCTGATAGAGAGTTCAAATTCCTAGATAACCTGGGGTTGGCAAAGAAATACGTTGAAGGGGAGTGCCCTGGCAAACTGCTGGCCAGGGTGTGCGACAAAGGGGCTGTAACCACTGCATCCCGTGCAAGATGCATCTGGGACACTTGTCCACACTGTCTGAGAGGTGAACCGTGTGTTTCGCTCTTTTTATGAAATGCTTTACGCCAACAACGATGCAGCATCTGCCCCCGATACAGAGGCATTCTTCGATGGTCTACCACTGTCTGTGCTGTCGGATGGGGCTAGGGAAGCGCTGGATTTCCTCATGTCACCGGAGGAAATATCCCATGGAATCGAGACTCTCCCCTCTGGGCAGGCCCTGGGCCCCGACGGTCTGACCATGGAATTTTATTAACGCTTCAGGCCCTGTCTAGTTCCTCAGCTGGCTGCTCTGTGGGAGGAGTCCTGTACGCTGGGAGTGCTTCCACCCACACTGCGAGAAGCGGTAATTACTGTATTGCTTAAACCTGATAAATCTGCTACACAGAGTGGATCCTATCGTCCCCTTTCGCTCATCAATTCTGATGTGAAAATATTTGCAAAGGTATTGGCCCTTCCGCTTGCCCCCTATATGGAACACATTGTCTATCCTGATCAGTCAGGTTTCGTTCCTGGCCGATCCACAGTTTCGTTGAGGCACCTTTTCAGTATTCTTGCTCAGATAGACGCTGAGGTGCAGGCGGTTGCCGCGGCACTAAATATCCAGAAAGCCTTTGACTCAGTGTCTTTACAATTTCTATGGGTGGTACTGGAAAAGTGCAGCTTTGCCCTCGGTTTATCTTGTGGGTATGACTACTGTATACACTCCCCACGGCCAGGGTCAGCACAAATGGGCTGCTCTCAACCGCCATCGACATTTGTAGGGGGACCCGGCAGCGCTGTCCGCTCTTGCTTTTGATATTCGCTGAGGTGATGGAGCCCCTGGCAGATTGGATTCGCCACAGACTTGCACATAGAGGGATCAGACTTTCAGGTACACCTGAGATAATATCACTGTATGCTGATGACACATTATTATTTGTGTGAAATCCAGAATCACACCTTGCCCCGGTCATGCAGGACGTCCTCACCTTTGGGACCCTGTCCAGGCTCAGGGTCAACTGCACTAAGTCCGAATTATTCCCGTTGAAGGATGTGATGGTGGCTCCGCAGGATCTCATGGGGTTCGCCTAGTCCCCTTTGGAGATCAAGTAGCTGGGTGTCATTATGACACAAAATCCGACCTCGCTTTACAAGTGCAACTATGGGGTATACTTACCCCAAATCCTGGATAAGCTAAGTGGTTGGGCGAATCCTGCTCTGACTGTTGCGGGGCAGATGTGTCATGACCCGGCAAAATTGCCCCTTCTGGACCTCATGGTCATTGTCACGAAGGGCTTGTACTCCTTGTTCCTCCCAACATGGCCGTAACAAGCTCCGTGCTACGCACTAGCTTTCACGTCGTGGCACGTACTATAAATTGGTCACGCCCCTGCGGGTCCGCGCGTCTCAACGCTATCTTTGGTAGTGACCCGACATGTGTTTGCTCTCTACTTTGGTTTCCTTGATCCTCTTACTTCCTTCCTTGCCTATTTTTCTGCTCCTGGATTCCCCCCCTACTTTGCTTGTTTATCGCTAATCCTGGATACCCTGGAACCACGAACATCCCGGAACTCTGAACGCGCCCTGCAACCTGACGAGGCTCAGGCGAGCCTATTCAAGACCCGAACCACTCACAGGAAGAGTCCTGCGGCCGAACAAGGGCGATCCCGATCACAGGTGAGACGGGGGGAGATTTACGACAGTTTGAGACGCCGAACGATCAATACGGATTCTACCATGGAGAATGCTATTCAGGACCTGATGCGCGGAATGCAAGAACTTTCCACAGAGATGCAGATATTTAAAAGCCAAGAATGCGGCGCTAAGACAGCTCGTCTTGTCACGCGACTCCGCGAACAAGGACAGCATATTATTGGGAGGAGTGGTTGATAAATACGACGGTTCAACAAAGACCTTACGTGGATTCCTGGATTCTTGTTTGGTACATTTTACCTTCAAGCCCTACTATTTCACAACTCCTAGGGCTAAGGTGGGCTTCATAATATCGCATCTTTCCGGTAATACCCTTACATGGGCCACTCCTTTACTCAATTCAGGGGATGCTCTCCTGGATGATTATGAAGGGTTCATCGCGGAACTCAAGACCATGTTCGAACGACCAGAGCTGGTTCACAGTGCTCAAGAAAAGTTACTTGACTTCCAACAAGGATCCCAAGACATGTTGACCTATGTTACCAGATTCAAACAGCTAGCCAGAGAGGCGGACTGGCCCCTGGAAGCCAGTTTTACCTTGTTTCGCAGAGGTCTAAATGAAGAGATTAAGGACGAGTTAGCCAGGTTGGCACGTCCTAGTTCATTCCAGGCCCTCCTGGACTTGTCTATGCAAATAGACTTTAGAATCCAAGAAAGAAAGGCTGAAAAGAAAAAAAATAAAGTATCAATTCAAAGAAACTCCCTAGAGAATACTACAAGGACAGAATCTGCCAAGAGTCCGAGCACTGATTCTGAACCCATGCAACTTGGAGCCTTTCGTGGACCAATTTCCCCGCAGGAAAGGTTAAGAAGGATACACACAGGCTTATGCATGTATTGTGCCTCGGATAAACATCTAGTTAAAGAGTGTCCTCTGGCTCCTCCCTGACGCTCGGGAAACGCCAGCTCCCGATCCTAAATGGAGCAAGGTTTCGGGAGAGTGATGTTTGCTCCACATCAATTCCATCCTTGAACTCTCCTGGACAAAACAAATTGGTGATATTACAGGCCTTTTTATCGCCATCCAAGGGCAAGGTCTACCCCATACTGGCCTTGGTGGATTGCGGAGCAATGGGAGTCTTCATTGATCAAGATTGGGTCAGAAGTCATAACATTCCATATGAGGCAAGAAGTTTTTCACAGCCAGTGGAAGCAATTGATGGAAGACCTCTTTCCTCAGGACCCATAAGTCTGCAAACAAGGGAGATCCATCTTTCCATAAATCATCATCAAGAAAGAATTGTGTTTGACATTATAAAATCAGCCCATTACCCCTTGGTTCTGGGCATGCTCTGGTTACAAAGGCACAATCCATATATCAACTGGACGGCCGGATCCTTATTCCTGGGCTCGGAGTTCTGTATGAACCATTGTTTAAACCTGGATACCTCAGTCACAGCCCCTAAAATTCTACCAAGGTGTCCAGAGACACCACTCATGGTTTCCAATATTGTACAAGTTCCAGAGATCTATCAAGGGTATGCTGATGTATTCTCTACTGCCACCGTTCAAGCCTTACCTCCACATAGACCCGAAGACTGTGCCATAGATACTGAACCCTCAGCAGTGATTCCCTTTGGCAGGATGTTTATTCTTTCAGAACCAGAAAAGAGAGCCCTCCAGGAATACCTAGACACTAATCTTGAGAACGGAACCATAAGACCTTCAAAATCACCAGCTGGTGCTTCATTGTTCTTCGTTCCTAAAAAGGATACCAAAGAGCTCAGACCTTGCCTGGACTATCGGGGCCTAAATCAACACACCCTGAAAGACAGATACCCACTACCCCTGATCTCGGATATCCTTGAAGCTGTGAGAGGTGCAGTGATATTCACGAAACTGGATCTCCGAGGTGCTTACCATTTGATCCGTATCCGGGAAGGAGACGAATGGAAAACAGCCTTTAGAACACCCTTTGGTCACTTTGAATACCTAGTCATGCCCTTTGGTCTGACTAATGCACCCGCAGTCTTCCAGCGTTTTATGCATAGGGTGTTCTCTGACATGTTATTTCTCAATGTTATCGTCTACTTGGATGATATATTGATCTTCTCAAAGGATTCCTTGAAACTTGAAGAACATGTAAAGGCAGTACTTCAACGTCTCCGTGAAAATCAACTCTTAGCCAAACCAGAAAAATGTTTGTTTCATGTTACATCAGTTCACTATCTGGGGTTTGTCCTTAGTTCAGAAGGAATTAGTATGGACCCTTCAAAGATGAAGGCTATACTGGCTTGGCCCGCCCCAACATCTGTAAAGCAAATACAATCCTTCCTGGGGCTTGCCAACTTCTACCGGAAATTCATTCCCAACTTTTCTGAGATTGTTCAACCCATTGTTAATCTCCTGAAGAAAGACGTTCCATTCAACTGGTCTATACCACAAGACAAGGCATTCCAACGCTTGAAAGAAGAATTCACTCAGGCCCCCATCCTGGCCCAACCTGACATAAATCATCCTTTTCTAGTGGAAACTGATGCCTCCAATTACGCCATAGGAGCAGTTTTAAAACAAGAATCCGATGATAAGTTGGAACATCCCATTGCTTACCTTTCACGGACCCTGACTACTAGCGAGACTCACTACTCAGTTCTGGAGAAGGAGTTATTGGCCATTCGTCATGCCTTCACTGAATGGAGACATCTACTCCTGGGTGCTAAATAACCTGTTCATGTCCGTACTGATCATCGAAATCTTCAGGTCCTACAATCCATGGAGTGCAGGAACAGTAGACAAGCTCGATGGGCCTACTTCTTTGCTCAATATCAATTTCAAATTTCACATGTTCCTGGACCGCAAAACATGATTGCTGATGCCCTTTCTCGGCGTCCCGACTACGTTCCCTTGGAGGATAAGATCTATCCTAAAATGTTTCCACCTACAATCTTTGTAGCTCAAGCGATCAATCTCCTGGAAGAAATCAGAGTACAGACTCAATCATCTGAACTCTGGAAAGACATATCCAAGAAAAATCCCTGGCGTCTGACAATCAAGGAAGGATATTTATTCAAGAACAATTCAGTGGTCATTCCGACAAAAGAACTTCAACAGAAGGTAATGAATCTATGCCATGATACTCTTCACTCCGGCCATCGAGAAGTAACCAACACCTTCCGTTTTATACAAAGACAGTTCTGGTGGCCAGGGATGAAGGCCAGTGTAGTTCAATACAGCAAGGCCTGTGCAATTTGTAGTCAGAACAAATACGATAATCAGAGGCCGGCGGGTCTGCTTCTACAACCTACGTTGCCAACCAGACCCTGGGAAGTTATTGCCACTGACTTCATTGTTGAATTACCACCTTCCTGAGGATATACAACCATCATGGTAACCATTGACTTGTTCACTCATCTAGCTCATTTTACACCATTGTATAAACTACCATCTTCCTCAGAACTTGCTGGAATTTTCCTGGAACATATTTTTCGTCTTCATGGCCTACCTTCCAAGATTATTTCGGATCGAGGACCTCAGTATATTTCACAATTCTGGAAACATCTCTGTCATGTTCTAGGAATCCAACGTGCCCTTTCTTCAGGCTATCAGCCACAAACCAATGGGGCAACGGAACGAGTAAATCAAACCCTGGAACAATATCTTTGTTGTTTTGCCACCAAGGTTCAAGACGATTGGTCTCTCCTTATAAATTTAGCCGAATTCTCCTACAATAACTCAGATCATTCAGCTCTCAAGATCAGCCCTTTCTATTGCAGTCAAGGTTATCATCCGTCTGTTTTAACATCAGTTCTTCCAGAATCTACTCTGGTACCTACCCTTGACTCTTGGATTCAGACGCTGATCGACTTACAAAGAGAGGCCAAGGATCAGTTAGAACAGGCCCAGACTCGAACCAAAAGATATGCGGACTCTAAGAGAAGACCATCACCTTCCTATTCAGTTGGCGATCAAGTCTGGCTAGCCTCAAAAATGTTACCTCGACATCTACGACCAAACAAATTGGCTCCTCGTTATTATGGTCCATTTTCTATAAAGGAGATCATCAATCCTGTCTCCTTCCGACTTAAGCTCCCAGATTCCTGGAAGAAGATACATCCAGTCTTCCATACTTCCCTATTGAAACCCTACGTTAGTTCTACTCGGAAACCCTTCAAACCCACACCTGTTGTTGTGGAGGACCAGTTGGAATATGAGGTGTCCAGGATATGTGATTCCAGGTACAGGAGGGATCGACTACAATATCTGGTCGAGTGGAAAGGCTACGCCCCTAGCGAGAGAACATGGGAACCAGTTTCTAATTTAAAGACCCCTCGTCTGCTCAGAAGATTCCATCGTATTCACCCAGGCAAGCCTGGAGGAACCAGTCTTCGGAGGGGGCATGCTGTCATGACCCGGCGAAATTGCCCCTTCTGGACCTCATGGTCATTGTCACGAAGGGCTTGTACTCCTTGTTCCTCCCAACATGGCCGTACCAAGCTCCGTGCTACGCACTAGCTTTCACGTCGTGGCACGTACTTTAAATTGGTCACGCCCCTGCGGGTCCGCGCGTCTCAACGCTATCTTCGGTAGTGACCCGACATGCGTTTGCTCTCTACATTGGTTTCCTTGATCCTCTTACTTCCTTCCTTGCCTAGTTTTCTGTTCCTGGATTCCCTCCCCTACTTTGCTTGTTTATCGCTAATCCTGGATACCCTGGAACCACGAACATCCCGGAACTCTGAACGCGCCCTGCAACCTGACGAGGCTCGGGCGAGCCTATTCAAGACCCGAACCACTCACAGGAAGAGTCCTGCGGCTGAACAAGGGAGATCCCGATCACAGGTGAGACGGGGGGAGATTTACGACAAGATGTTGCTTCTAAAAATGGTTATTCTCCCAAAACTGCTATACTATTTTCTGAATGTACCACTATGCCCTGGTGCCGAGTTCTTCAAGACATTGAAGGTTGTGGTCAACATCTTTATGTGGCACACAGGAGCAGTGAGGCTGAAATAGAACACGTTAACCAGACCTAACAATCAGGGAGTCCTCGCTGCACCCGATTTTGAAAAATTGCTGGATAGCAGCCCAGGCGCAGTATGCAGCCTATTGGTTTCACGTTGGTTACAATAAGTTGGGCTCCGTCGTGCGGCCAGGGATGCCTGGTCAGAGTTTCCTGCATTGCCCCCGGACGAACCGTTGCTCAGTCTGGTCATGGAGGGTACCTCGACTCAAGGCAGAGTGGCCAAAATATATGGCCAACTGCAAAGTCAGTGCAATAAGCCACTAGTCAAGCTCTGAGAATCCTGGGATAGAGATTTGGGTATAGACATTACAGACATGGTCTGGGAAGCTATGTGCTTGCAAACACGTGCTGTGTCATTTAACTCCAGATTCAGTTTAATACAATTCAAGCTGTTGCACAGGTTTCACTATACCCCTGCCAGATTTCATCTCTTTTCACAAGAACATTCCTCCCTCTGTCTGAGGTGCCACACAGACAAGGCAGGTTACTTCCACATGATCTGGCAGTGCCCAAAACTAAAGGGGAATTTTGGGAAGTGGTCTGCGATTCTATGTGAGAGATGTTTGACTGTGCTATTGTGTTGACCCTGATGGCCTGTTTATGCCATACATTTGTACTGCTCCGGCGCAGTTTCCATAAACTGGCTAGCCTCTGCATGTTGCTTGCTGTTCATTGTATATTATTGTTGTGGTTGCGGCCTACAAGCCGCTGCATGGAGCAATGGATACGGGCTGTCACGTGAGCCTCTGACCTGAAGGAGCGGTGGTCCTCACTGCAGCCAACTTTTAATAAGCCTGTGGACATATGACCCCCGTTTTTCCTATCTACCTACAGTCTGTGCATGAAAATGAGCCCAATATGGCTGGACTAACAGATTGCCCTTGAACCCTTCTTTCCAGTTGTTCAAATTTCTACAGCCTGGTTTGAGTCTCTGCCCGCTCTGTTTCTGTCTGAGCTATTCTTGCAATGATATGCATAACTGCCCGCTCTGTTTCTGTCTGAGCTATTGTTGTAATGATATGCACAACTATCGATGTAATCAGTACTTCACTGGAATCAGTACTTCACTGGTTGACGTTGCCACTATCACTTCTTGTTGTAATGTCAAGCACTCAATAAAGAAAGTACTTTCTAATAATTTAACTAGGTGAAATGCCTAGGGTATAGGCTAACTAGGCCAAAAGAATACAATAATGTCAAGAGGTACCTGTGGGCAAAGGGCTGTCAATTGGCATCTCAAATGCGTTATATGGCGGAAATGTACTGCCAATTCACGATGTTACTGTTGTTGCAATTTTATAAATCTAAGGTTATCCCTGTGTTATCGTATGGCTTGGAAATTGGTTGCTGGGTTTAGAATTTGGAACTCTGCAAATTGGAAAGGATGATTTTAAGGACAGCACTATTTTTGCCTATTTGTGTCCCTCTAAATATGATCCAATTTGAATTGGGTTTGAATTTCCTGAACTCAATTGTTCAACTGTGGACATTGCTACTATGTAGGAAGTTACTAATCGGTGAAAGGAATTCCTTGTATGGAGTTGTGGGTCTCCAGATGGAGAACAGGAGGGGGGTGTGGGGTTTGGTTCTCTCAAGTCTAATTGTGAATTTATTTTTTTAAACATTTGTTTATTGGCAGAAGGTTAAGACAGGTGCAGCACAGAATGAGCAGAGACAATCAAACATCATAGTAGCGTATGAAGGTATTACATCATAACCATTTCAGACATTTCATGGTGAGGGGGATTACCAGCATGGAAAAGCATAAATGAGGCGTTCCACAAGGTGAGTTGGGCTGGTGGGGGGGTGGAGCTCCATTCGACCTCATCTCTATTGTTCAAGTAGGTGCAGAATTCTGACCACACATTTTTGGGGCGCGATGGTAAAGGTAAGGATCCAATGTACTCTTCTTCACACCTTTGTACCCAGGTGAGGGCTTTCAACCACATCTGGAGGGTAGGGGGGTAGCGGTGCTTCCAACATTGTAATATGCATCTTTTGGCGACAATAGCACTTACATTTAGAAATGTTGACATTTTCCTTTCATTTTCCCCAACCCAGATTCCGAACAATAGGGCTAATGGGTCCAGGTCTACTGGTGACCCAATTATTTCTGAGAGCGCTTTTGCCACTTCCACCCAAAACGAATTTAGCGCAGCGCAGGACCAAAACATGTATACATGATCTGCCTCACCTGATTTATATTTCGGGCATGTGTGAGTCGGGGTGCGTGTGAATTTTGCAACTCTATGAAGTTTGTAATAGAGCCTGTTGAGGAGTTTGTATTGTATGCAGTGGAATCTGGCGCTAATGGAAACTTTGCGCGTGTGTGTGCACATTTTGCGCCACAGTACCTCAGTGATTTCCGTTTCCAGCTCCCTGGCCCATGCTTGCCGTGGTTTGAGGGATATATTTACTCCTTTTTCCAGCTGCATTTTGTACAGAGAGGATATTATGCCCCTACTGCCTGCGGAGTTTGCTATGTTTTTGAGTTCAGGTGAGTCTGGGGTTCATCTGAGTAGGAAGGCCACATTGCCCGTATCGCTGCTTTGAGCCGGTAATATTGCATCATCTTGAGCGCGGAGTTGGAGTGTGCGGGTCACCATGTTTGAGGGGTGATAAATGTACCGTCGGGGAATAGATCGGTTAGGGCTCGATAGCCCAGGTTTTGCCAGTATCGCGAGAGGTGTTGGTCGTGTGTGGGGGAGAGTTCGGGAAATTGCCATATGGGGAGCCACTTATAGTATGGGTATTGTTCTTGGTTAGAATGCAGAATACGCTTCCACGCTCTAATCGTGGTGGCCACCAGGTCTGATGGAGCGTCTGTTTGGAATGTGCGGTGTAGAAGTAGGGTCATGATGTTGGTCCCATCCCCTGCCAGTTTCTCTAATTTTTTACGTGTGGGGGCGGGTTTAGATGCATGTACCAGTGGGTGGCATGCTGGGCCTGCGCCGCGTTCCAGTACAATGATAGATCCCTGGCTGTGAAACCCCCTTTTTCATATGGTAAGGTCATCTGTTGCCATTTCTTGCGGACCGCCCCGGAGTGCCACACAAATTGGGCGCATTCCGAGTGGAGCCGCTTGAAGTAGTGCTTCCCGGGCCACACAGACACATTTGCAAAGATGTATAGGAGCTTGGGGACCACTATCATTTTTATTAGAGAGAGTCTGCCTGCAAGGGATAGTGGGAGATTCCGCCATTTGTGCATTTTGGACTCAATGAGCTGTGCCATTGTCTCGTAGTTGTCCGCCAGTAAGGAAGCTTTGGTTAGTGACACTTGCACCCCAAGGTATCTGATGCCACCCGAGGCCCAGCGTAGGGGATATTCACACGCCGGTTGTTGAGTTGTTATAGTGAGAGTGAAAATTTCTGATTTCGAATAGTTGATAGTGAAACGGGAGTATGTGCCTATTTTAGTTATGTCTCGGATGATCGGGTCTAGATATGTGGAGGGGTTTTTGACGTATAGGAGTACATCATCTGCGTACAGTGAGATGATTTCCAGCGTGTTCTGTAACTGAATGCCCTTACTGGTGTGTCATTCCCTTACGTGATCAGCCATAGGTTCAATGGCAAGCGCAAAAAGTATGGGGGAGAATGGACATCCCTGACGCGTACCTCTATATAGTGCAAAGGGAGAGGAGGGAATAGAGTTGACCAGCACCCTAGCCAGTGGTCCTGTGTATAGTAGTTTTATATAAGAAATCATATTTGGACCCACTCCCATTTTTTCCAGCACAGCCCATAAGTATTTCCATGAGACCATGTTGAATGCCTTTTGGGCGTCCAATGTTACTGCCACTGCATCCGCATTCGGGTCAATTCTGGACAGCACGTTGAATAGGCGGCAGATGTTAAGTGCCGGAGAGCACCTGGGGACGAATCCACTTTGGTCAGCGTGGACCAGATGGGGCATAAATGGGAGGAACCTATTGGCGATTATCTTGGCGAAGATTTTCGTGTCCATGTTGATGAGGGAGATAGGTCTGTAAGATTCACATTCGTCCGGGGGTTTCCCTGGTTTGGGGAGGACTGTTATTACGGCTTCTCCTAAGGAGGGGGGGAGGATGTTTAAACGGAGTGATTCAGTCCAGACCTCGAACAGTACAGATGCTAATATGGCAACATGCTCCTGATAGAACTCAGATATGAGCCCGCCAGGGCCTGGAGCCTTGTTCTTAGGAAGGTCAGAAATTACCTAGACTATCTCGTCTAGGGTGAACTGAGCATCAAGGCAGTCCTTGGTGTTCTGAGAGATAAGGGTCATAGGAATGGCTTCTAGCAGGTCACCCAGGTCCTGGGCCGCGTGTTCAGGTTGGGGGCCATAAATTGGCATAGAAACTGGCGAAGGTGTCAAGAATGGCCTGGTCCGACCAATGTCTTACACCCTTTTCGTCAATTATGCTATTGATTCGGGTCCTGCTGCCTTCCTCCCGCACCAGCCTGGCCAGAGTTCTACCCGGTCTGTCTCACTCACCGTATCTACGGGGAGCGACGGGGCGAGCAAAGTATCGCACCTTGCTTAAGGCATGCGACTCAAATTGTTCCAGTGCTGTTCTGATCTTTGCTAGGGTTGTTGGGGCCGGCGTGGAGACGTACTCTTGTTCTAGGGTTTTGAGCTTGGTTTCGGAGTTGTTTAGGGTTTTGAGGACCACGGCTTCCCTAGAAATACACATCCCTCTGATGTACACTTTAAATGCCTCCCAGCGGATCCCTTCTGGTGTATCGGACGTATTGTTATTTTCAAAGAATGTGTTTACGTCCGCTAGGATCTCAGCCTTAAAGACAATGTCAGCTAGGGCGTCAGATTTAAAGCACCAGGCGGGGCGGGCAGACAGTGTACTACCGAGTTGGATCTGCAGCAGTACGTGGGAGTGGTCAGAGAGCGTGCATGGAAGGATCTTAACCTCCAAGACCCTGCCCACGCGGCTACCAGACAGGAGGAACAAATCTATTCTCGAGGAACTGTCATGCATAGTTGAGTAGAAAGTGTAGTCTCTTTCCTGGGGATGGAGCGTTCTCCACACATCTTGTAGATTCAGAGAGCTCATGTGTGTATGGAGTCGTTTGGCAGCTCGAGTTGTGGCCCTGCGAGTAGTGGTTGTTCTATCTAAGACATTGTCGAGTATGAGATTCATGTCCCCTCCCCGTATAATGGGTATCTCTACGTATCTCGTAAGGATGGCAATCATCGCGTCTATAAATTCAGGGGAAATCGGAGTTGGGCGCGTATGAGTTCACAAGCAAGCATTCTTTGTTAGCTAAAGTGCAATGTAGAATCACATATCTACCTTCTGTGTCGATGTGGGATGTGTGGAGTGTGAAGGTTACCGATTTGTGGATGAGGGTAAGAACTCCCCTGGCTTGAGTTGGGTATTGGGTGTAGTATCTGTTGGGGCCCCAGGTTTGTGCAAGGTTCGAGGACAAGAGTCTCAGAGCGTGTGTCTCCTGCAATAGGAGTACCTTGACCCTATGATTTTACGGGACTTTGTAAAATTCATCAATCCCCCAATATTCCATGTCATTATTTTAATAGCCAGGTACCTTATGGGACGTCCCTAGTGTAGATTCTGTCTCTCATTGCTACCATATGTACTGCAGTGGCGTAAGAACGCCTCTCTGTTAAACCAGTCAGAACCAACTTGCCATTTCGTGTATAACATTCCCTAACTTCCCCACCCCCCATCCTCACCGCCCTGTGTATCCTAGCAGTGTATAGGTACCCACCCTTAGAGCAAACAACTGCGTGCCGTCCCCAACTTGGAAACGCTTGAGAACACGCCCAACCGGGGCTTGAATGTAAACATTTAGGCTTAGAGGGCATTGCAGCTGCAGTGGGGGCTGCAGTTGCCGTCTGACCCACATTAGTTAATGCATTAATTGGATGATACATCATTAATCTTTTAACCGGCTGATGAAACTTAGGTTACGAAGCAAGGACACTCATGTTTTAGAGTAGCAAGGTCATAGTTTGAACTGCCTTAGACAGTGTGCAACAGTGATGCTTAGCTTTGCAAAGTTCGGGCCCAGTGAGTGGTGTTAAAGTTGGGTGAGCTAAGGGTGCATCCCCCTCAAAAAGTTGTGCACTTGCTGCAGTGGTATTGGGCCACAGTGGGCCTGCAGCGGAACAGAGAGGGGGAGCCTAGAGCCCAATAGGGGAGCCAACAGTCGGTCCACCACCACCACTGGGGTCTACTGCGGGAGCCCGGGAGTCCTGGTATTAGTCGTCATCCATCCGCTCCTCAGGAGGATCTACCAGTGGGATCTGCGCCTCGATTAACTTAAGAGCTTCATCCGGGATCGTGAAAAAGTAGAGTTTGTTACGATGGGTGAATTTTAGGCAAGCAGGGAAAAGCATTGCATGCTCGATTTTCTGTTCTCTTAACATTTTCTTCACCCCGCTGAATTGTCGCCTCTCCGCCTGCACTGCCACTGAAAAATCAGGGAAAATCCTGATGATTTGTGAATCCAGCTTCAGTTCCCCTTTCTCCCTGGCCAATCGAAGTATATGGTCTCTGTCCTTATAACTCAGTAGTTTTGCAATTATTGGTCTGGGGAAGTCTCCTGGTTTAGGCCGGGGTGCCAGGGAGCGATGTGCCCTTTCCACCGCGAAGAATGGTGAGAGTGCCGGGTTGTCAAGGAGGTCTTTGATGAGTTGTTCGACCGCAAGTTCCATGCGGCCCTTTAGTGCAGATTCGGGAACCCCTACTATGCGAATATTTTTTCTTCGGGACCTTGATTCGAGGTCATCACACTTAGCTTTGACCCGTTTCATGTCGCAGACGAGCTCTTTGACTGTGTTTTGTAGGGTATGAACGTTGTCCTCATTAGTTCCTATCCTTTGTTCCGTCTGTGATCCTGGCCACATGTTGGTCGATTTTCGCTTTCAAGGAGGCTACATTTGCGTTGATATCGTCTAGCTTTTCGTGGAAGGCAGCAACATTTTTGGCCATGGATTCCAACATCGCGGATAGGTCTGGTTGCGGGGGGTCTGGCCTGCCTTCGTCCTCCTCCTGTGTCGCAGAAGACAATGCCTGGTCCGCTCTAGGTGCTATCTTGGCGAACTTGTCCATGGCGCCCACTTTGCCGTTAGCCCGTGCCTTGGAGAATCAAGTTCCAGGGGGTGGTCCGTGGGGGGCTGAGGCGCTGTGGGTAGTGAGAGTTGGGGGGGGTCAGGGCAAGCTCCCGAGAAAGCACACAGGATGAAGTGCGGGGGTCCGTAGGGGGCCCCGCTAGATTGGAGCAGAGGGGTGTAGTTAAGGCCCAGACACCCACCTTGTAGCCTCCAGGGCGGCTGGACCCAGAAGTTCCATAGCGTGGGATTCTCCCCTCAGGGGGCTGTGCCCCATCTCACAGGGCCAGGCCCAGATCCAGGGCCAATACAGCGTGGAGGCAGCGGCCAGCCGGCGGTCAGTGCCGTACTCGTTGTGGATTGAAATTGCGCAGCGGGCAGAAAATCTTCCGGGCCAGGTGTGTCAATGGGGCCGTGCTGGTAGGCCCCCAATGGAGCCGCAGGCCTGCGGCTTCTGAAGGCCGCGGGGGGCAGCGCCCACGCCCCGAGACCGGTGTCAGCAAAGGATGTTGCTGCTAGCCGGAAGACCGAGTCCGCTCCGCCCATGCGGTGTCTCCCGGGCACAGCGCAGCACGAGCGGCCCCCGCTCCTCCAGGACAGGGGGGCCGTGACTGTGTGTGGGCGCGGGGGGGCTCCAGCCCAGCCCACGGCAGTTGGAGCCGATCGGCCGCCCCACAAACCCGGCGGCTGCCAGACCAGCAACCCCGGCCGCCACAGCACACATCCGCGGGTGGGCGATATAGTTTTCCAAGGCCCGCTTTTCAGGGCACCAGCGGGGGAACAGATGACCCGGGCGATGCAGCGGGGTAGGCAGCCTGCGGGTGGCGGCACTCAAGGGCAGGCAGGGGAGCGCCTCCAGATAGAGAGATGTGCCCAATGGCCGCAAGCGGGCACAGCAAGGATCCGCGAGGAGGCCGCACGGCGCCGCAGGCACGGATGTTCGTTATGCCGGCCCCAGGCACCGATTTCTCTCCAGATTTCGGCCACGCAACTAGGACAGTGAGAGTGGAAGAAATGAGGCAGTATCGCTTTGCAGAAGTGCAGATTAGTGCCGATGTTCAGCAGATTCAGGTGGGCAGAGACAGAGCTTACCGGCTAGGCAGCCATTTTCCTCGGCGCCCCCTCTAATTGTGAAGTTAAACTGCAATATTATGAGGTGTCATTAGAACTAATACTAGTTAACCCTGGATAGGTAAAGCAAACAATTCTAGATAAAGACTGGATAAGGATAAGTGAAGCTAGGAACAGGTATGGCCTTTACAAAGAAAAAGTGTAAACCCCCCAAAAAAGGGAACCCTCTTGAAATACGTTAAACAGTGTCCTGACAAACGCTATAGAGATACATTCATGAGGTTCAGATTCCAACCCACTGCATACGGCAAGGTGTTATCAATTCGAGGCCAAAAGAAGAGTGCAATGTGTATGTTTTGTGGGTATTCCTTAGAAACGTTAAAACATTTGTTGATTTCCTGTCCTTTGTTAAAGAAGCCCAGAGAAGAACTGTTTCGTCGATTGGTTTATGACACTGGCTCTCTGAATGGTGAACACTTTTGGAGGTATATCCTACAAGGTACTCCATCGATTATATTAATAGGCATATCTCAGAATCTGATGATAATCCCTCTTCAATCTCTTCACCTGTATCTTCGGGTGATTCTTCTTGTGGCTCACCCTTGTTCTTTCTTCTTCTCGGCCCATGTTTCTTCTCTTTCGTCATGAAGAGATAAGGGCGAGCTCCTGCGCAAGCCACTGTACAATAAACCAGGCAGTAGGGACTCCGTGAAGCCAATTCCTCCAAACAGGGAAATAGCCTTGTGGCGTAAAAAAAGGATCTCCCTGATGTAGCTTCCGGTGTAGTTGATCTGTAGCTGATCTGTGGCTGTTGCTGACCAGGAGGAAGTAGTCAACAGTCCTTGGAAAGTAGATCAGGCAAATCCGTAATAAGATCTTGATCCGGTGAATTGGGAAGGAGAGGTAGAAGAGTGAGCAAGGTAAACAGTAAGGACAAGACAAGTGAACAAGGCAGAAAAGAAGGCAGAGGCAAGCAGATGGAACAGCAAGACACAGTCCGGCAAGCGGAGGGAAGTAGATGGGACAGTAAGTCGCATGCCGGCAAGCAGATGGAACAGCAAGACACAGTCCGGCAAGCAGAGGCGAGAAGATAGGACAGCAAGCCTCAGGTCATAAGGCGGAGGAAGGAAAATGAAGCAAGCGTAGACACAGAGTGCAAGAAAGGTAAGCAAGCGAAAACTTGGCAGTGCCTTACCCGAAGAATGAGGGTTGCAACGCTCTGGGTGAGGGACAGGATGATGGAAATACACATGACAGCCATCTTAGAAAAAACACTAGACCGCTGATGTCCGTTCGGTGAGAGAGCATGATGGAACATTAGCTCCGCTGCCAGCGTCTCCAGCGTTTGGTCATGACAGCGTAGTTAAATTTTTAAAGAAAGCAATGGTTATTTGATATTTTAAAATGTAAGGTGCAATAAGGTGGAGGATTCCTCAATCATAAGTGGTGATAAACTTGCATTCTAGTTAATATTGTGTTAAATTTATAATTCACTACTTTTTTCTCTTTTATTATTGAATATTAAAGTATTTTTAATGTGTTATGAAATTGAATTATGAAATGTGATGTTGTCAGGTGAGGACAAAGGCAGTGAATATGGCAAGGGAAATGTGCACAAATTCACACAGTGAATAGCTTTGAGTCAAACAATATGCACACAGGAACCTAGACTCATGTATACTAAAACCCGGGAGTGCAAATAGAGTGTGACAACAATACAAATATATAAAAAAGGGATGTGGGGTAAGCACTTAGAAGCTCCTTATGACTGCAAGGAAAGTCAGCAAGCTCCTTACACACAATTGCTGTTACAGGTACTGACAGCGCTAAGCCCACGTAGAGGGCAAGCAACGACGGGATCTGTGAGCTAACACTCTTGATGGTATTGAATAAGGGAACTTAAAAACAGTACTCATGAGGACGAGAAATACCTCTTGAATGTCAGCAAGCCCATGAACCCTGTTGATCAAACACGGACCCAGAAAGCCTATAACAGCAATGGGAGGATAACTAAATCCATAAGACTCAAGACAAGGGGCAAGTAGGAATAGTGAGGAAAACATAGGCATTCACAACAGCACACCATACCTAATAATCAATGGGAAATAAATGCAGAAGTGCAAGGGAAAACATGGAATGGATTACAAGAGAAAGTAAAGGAAAAGGAGCAGGGAAAACGAAATTACAAAGGCAACTTCCCCCACCCATCCAAGGAAAAAGACAGGAAGCTAAATCTAAAGAGGAAAGACTAAAGCATCAAGGTTTACAGCAGCAAAGGACAAAGTCAAGGAAATATAGAACACAGACAAACTGGGCTGCATCAAAAAGGGAAAGCACTGAGAAATGCTGCCTGCATACAGAGGAAGACAGAAAGGGAATCTAGGAAGCAGAAATCAATTAAACACATACATTCGAAATCTAGGGATGAGGAACAAGGAATAGAAACTTGGAACGAGGCACAAAGATAAGAACCAGGAACAAGGGACCAGTCACAAACAGGAACAATGCATCAATGACCAGCGCTGGACTGAGCAAACTGAGGCTTTTAAAGCTGCTTAACGAGCTCACGCCTCAGGTGTGCTGCTTGCTTCACCTGCAGCCACAGGTGTTGCCTATCCTCCACCCAGGCTTGTCCTGCAAGGGTGGAGATGAGCTGTCGGCCAGGCATTCTGGGAAGCATAGTCATTTGATTAAAGCAGCATACTGGCTGCCAAAAACCTGGAATGGATCCGGAAGGGAAGTAGCTTGGAAAATAAGGATTTAGCGCTCCCAATTCATCAGAGCACTGTAGCATAAGGTTCGAAAGGAAAGTCCAGTAGGAAATAAACCCCAAATCATGCCCCCAAGTGGTGGGAACGGGAGCGAATCGTGACAGAATACCCCCTCCCACGGCCGTCTTCTGGTGCCTGCCACCCGCACGAGGCATCTTCTTTCCATGATAGGAGTGCTTTTTCTTTGGAGGCGGCACTGATGGAAATGGTGGCCTGTGGGCAAAGGCAGGTGGACTGGAATGCATAGAATCAGGTTGCAGTCTACAAGAGTCATAGGCAGGCTTCTGGAGAGGAAGATACTCATGGGTCAAAGAAAGGCATGAAGAACTTGCAGGATCCGAAGCTGAGTTGGAAAGCCCAGGAAACTCAGTCACTGGGAGCGGACACTTATAAGTCTTTGTGGAGGAAGGGAGGCTAGTGCAACATGCATTAGACAATGGTAGATGCTCTGTTAGCCTTTCTGCCGAGAGCGGACATGCTGGAGGTGAGGAAATTGCAAGCATGCTGGCAAAAGTCTCAAACTCTGATGCTGCATATTCGGGAGGCTCTGATGCTAAAGTCAAACAGTTGGGAGACTCGAGTTGTGTAAAAGGCAGGCACTCTGGTGATCCCCCTGAAGCATAGGAAGGGCAGGCTGGATGTTCATCAGCAGTAAATGGTTGGGATTCAGGAACAATCTCTGGAGCAGAATAAAATGCAGCAGAATCTGACGATGTAGACAGGTATACCTCTGATATTGGCAGCGAGGCTAAGCAGGATATAGGTGTCTCATGAACTGAAGGTAGACAAGCGGTAGGCACTGGGACTGAAGACATGCACTTAGGATGGACTGCCGGAGGCTCTATGGCTGAAGAGTAATATGCTGTATGAGTCGCTGTAGCTGAAGCCAGGCATGCCAGAGGAAATTTCGAGGTTGAAGGCATGCAAGCTGGAGCCATCTCGGTATGATATGATATGATATGAAATGATAGGTTATTTATAACGCGCTTAATACCCAGAGGTTTCTAAGCGCGGACCCAGGGATCGAACCTGTGTTGCTCCGTGTCGTCTTGTTTCCAAGTCCAGCACGCTGCCGCTGAACTATCCTCCCGGGAAGCTGAAGATAAACATGTCAAGGTCTTTGGGACTGACCACGTGCATGGTGGAGGTCCTTGAGTAAATGGCAGACATGGCAGTGGTTCATTGATTGAAGAAACGTGTTCCAAAGATGACTGCAGAGCTGTGGACTGTATCATAGAAAAGTCAGTGATTGTAGGAGAATAGACTGAAGTCTCAGAAGTCGACAGACACATTTGTGGCTCAGGAATGGAAGGCACCTTTAGGGCAGTAGACTCCTTGGCACCAGTTAACAAAGACTGAACAGTACCCTTGCAGTCCCTTTCCTTAGTGGATGACACAGAGTCTCTTTCTTTGTAGAAGTCAAAATCAACCAGGGGAATCACCATAGTAAAGTCTCTGTTAATCAGGATTTCGTCAATTGTCCATTCATCTGTCTTAGCTTCTGAAAGTGGCAGATTAACAATCAACAGTTCAGGAATCGCCTAACGGGTTTTTGGTTCTGTATACTGTGGAATGAGTCCATCAGAACATTAAATCCGTACTGTCTCTGACTGTTAGTTGTGACCAAAATTGGCATAAGGAAGAGTGAACACAGAGGTAGCATTGTTTTCCACATCAGCTTGAACATCGACTTCAGTCTCAGCAGCTGGATCAAGAGCAAAGCATAAGCCTACTGTAGTGACTGATTCTGTGTATGCCACCATTGTGGATTGTGTTTGGAAATCGGAAGCGTGCATGTGTGCAAGCTCGGGGTTATGACGAGCTGCTACACTGGAAGTTTTAGGTAAAGGAGTGGCTTGTAAATCTTCAGCTAACTGCAATCCCTGACAAACAGCATGACAATTGTCAGAACCTGTCCCCTGTTTACGCGCTGTGCTAGAAGAAAGATGTTCACTCCCAATAGATCTTAAATATTGACAAGTATCATGGTTTAGTACATTTTCTGCACTCAGGGACCGAAAAGTATTCACTTCATCACCATCAACGGATAAAGTCTGAGGTGTATTCAGTAAAGACTGTAAGGTTTTATTCTCCGCTTGTAAAGAAATTAATTTTTGTCTTAACTCCTCAAGTTTAGCTTTTAGCATGCCCTGCATTAACTGTACATCACTATCAGTAGGTACAGTGGGAGGCATGGTGGCATCCGGGCTGGATCCTGCACTAGCAATCTGGATGTGCACCGATTGTATATTGTCATTTACTGCTTGCAGGTTCTGTGACTTATTATTTCTCTTACCAACTTGGTCTGTGTTAACCTTTAGCAAACTATTGACATCAGTCCTCTTGGCATTAGGGACTACAGTATGTACTTGTGCAGAGGATTGTGCTATAGACTGAGGGTAGAAAACAGAAGTTATGCAAGGAACCCCTCCATTCTTTATGTTTGTATCATGGAACTGTTCAATCTGAGGTGAAGCATAACTGGAATCATGGGGTTCAACAACAGAGGTAATCTGGTGTAATAAGCCTACCAGTGTGTTGTTTTCTGCTGCTAAGGCTTGTGCTGACATAGAACTTTGTCAGAATTAAAGACGGAACTAGGATCAGGCAATGTAAGACGGGCCATCCTGTGGGAAAAATACTCTGCACGTAAATGCCCATTAGTGACAAGGAGTTAATTTATGTCAGGACTAGTGATTTGATTGTCACATGTAAATGTAGGGGAAACTTTCTGTACAAACTTGCTACAGGGTTTGCTGTCTTTCTTTCTTAAATTTGCCATATTCAATGGGAATAGTGGGCTGGACATTCTGTTAGGTGAGGACAAAGGCAGTGAATATGGCAACGGAAATGTGCACAAATTCACACAGTGAATAACTTTGAGTCAAACAATATGCACACAGGAACCAAGACTCATGTATACTAAAACCTAGGAGTGCAAATAGAGTGTGACAATAAAAATATATAAAAAAGGTATGTGGGGTAAGAACTTAGAAGCTCCTTATGACTGCAAGGAAAGTCGGGAAGCTCTTTACCCGCAATTGCTGTTACAGGTACTGACAGCGCTAAACCCACGTAGAGGGCAAGCAATGGCAGGATCTGTGAGCTAACACTCTTGATGGTATTGAATAAGGGAACTTAAAAACTGTACTCACGAGGACGACAAATACCTCTTGAATGTCAGCAAGCCCACGAACCCTGTTGATCAAACAGGGACCCAGAAAGGCTATAACAGCAATGGGAGGATAACTAAATACATACGACTCAAGACAAGGGGTAAGTAGGAATAGTGATTACAGAATAGTGAGGAAAACATAGGCATTCACAACAGCACACCATACCTAATAATCAATGGGAAATAAATGCAGAAGTGCAAAGGAAAACATGGAATGGATTCCAAGAGAAAGTAAAGGACCAGGAGCAGGGAAAACGAAATTACAAAGGCAAACTTCCCCCACCCATCCAAGGAAAAAGACAGGAAGCTAAATCTAAAGGGGAAAGACTAAAACATCAAGGTTTACAGCAGCAAAGGACAAAGTCAAAGAAATATAGAACACAGACAAACTGGGCTGCATCAAAAAGAGAAAGCACTGAGAAATGCTGCCTGCATACAGAGGAAGACAGAAAGGGAATCTAGGAAGCAGAAATCAATTAAGCACATAAATTTGAAATCCAGGGATAAGGAACAAGGAATAGAACCTTGGAACTAGGCACAAACCTAAGAACCAGGAACAAGGGACCAGTCACAAACAGGAACACTGCATCAATGACCAGCGCTGGACTGGAGCAAACTGAGGCTTTTAAAGCTGCTTAACGAGCACATGCCTCAGGTGTGCTGTTTGGTGCACCTGCAGCCACAGGTGTTGCCTATCCTCAACCCAGCCTTGTCCTGTAAGGGTGGAGATGAAGCTGTGGGCCAGGCATTCTGGGAAGCATAGTCATTTGATTAAAGCAGCATACTGGCTGGCAAAAACCCGGAATTGATCTGGAAGGGAAGTACCTTGGAAAATAAGGATTTAGCGCTCCCAATTCATCACAGCATTGTAGCATAAGGTTCGGAAGGAAAGTCCAGTAGGGAATAAACCCCAAATCATGCCCCCAAGTGGTGGGAACGGGAGCAAAGGTAGCGAACCGTGACAGATGTAATAAAATAATAAAAAATTAAAAATGATAATTTAAGTTATATATGAAAATAAGATTACAATTCACTCCCAAATTGCTAGGTGTGAGGGGTCAGAAATAAAAGCCGGACACACAGTTGTCATGTTTTTGGTTAAAGACATTTATTAAATAAAAATGCCTCTCTGGCCCTATTCTAAAGAGGAACTTTGATACCTAGAAACCAAAAATTAAGGATCTGTCTGTGTCAGGATGTCAGTAACTAAGAAGCCGTCCTTTTGTCCAAAAACATCCTATCCTGACCCTCACACTATAAACAAAACAACAAAGTGGTGCAAGGAAATATCTTTAACTTGATGTTGGCAAAAGTGTTCAAAACCAAAAGTATAAGAATGACTCCAACAAAAATATTCTCAAAGGTAAAGACCCCTGGATCCAGTGGGAGGTTCCCTTTACCTGGATTCTTAAATAGGATGGCAAAACTGTCTCTTTAGTCAACACTTCTTTTGTGTCTTCACTGGACTCACAAAGTTCTTGTTCAAGCTAAAAGTTCTGTAATTGTTTGTCTGTAGAATAGAATCTCTTATTACTTTTCAGATCGCCTGATATACTCCCCTGCTAGGAATCTTTATAGAATTTCAGCTGCCTGGTGTACTCGCCTACAAGGTCTTCTTATGCGTTTCACAGTTCTTTGTCTATACCACAATAGCATATACTGTGAGGTGCTTGGTATATCTGTCTATGGTAACATTTGCTCAACCTTTTCCCCCACACTGGCATCTCATGCATCTGTACTTGATTGGGGTTTGCCTTTGTACGTTGCCTTATCTCCATTCATACATTCTTCTTATTGGGTGTTGACAGCATTCAAACAAACTTCGGGTATTTTCTGCATCACTAATTTCGTACCATTCAAACATTGGTTGTCGCGCTTGTCGGAACGCCCTGGGATCCCCAGCTGCTTTGGCCAGACTCACTGGTTCCTTCCAGCATCTCTGATTCTGCTTGTGCCTCTGCAGTGTGGTTCCTTCACCAGCTTTCCACTTTGGAGTGTGTGGATGTTTTTCCAGCATCCTGCGTCAATCCATGGTCACACGCCGGCTTTCCTTTTTGGCTACAACTGGGGAACGCAGACTCTCCGAGCAGCCCAGCATCCGGGAGCTCCTGTACGGTTCCCAGCATCTCCATGGGCCTTCTTGCTCACACGCAGCATTTCTCCGTGCCACCACACCTGTCCATGTGCCTCGCATTCATGAGCCTCAGCGTGGGGTTCAATGTCTTCTCCGGCACTGCTCAATTCAATAGTGCAGTTGCCATCTTTAAATGTCCAGCGCACTGAGGACTTGGAAAAACAACTAGCTTGCATGTTGTATGTCAAGCTCCTGTCACTTTGCATAAAGTCTGTCATCCTCCTCCTCATTTCGGTACCTGGGTGGTTATGGGAGTTGGAGCCCATAGAAGTCATTGGACTTTTAAATCTTAGATGGTTTTCTCAGAGATTTCACATAAAAGCACATCAGAAACAAAAGGTGTTATGTGTGAGTTGTGGGTGTTTGGGTCAAAGGTGGGGGCCTGGCCAGAGTAGTGTAGAGAAAAGGTTTCTTGACTTCCTCTACAAGGGGGAACCCTAAGCTGACAATACGCCATTAAGGTCTTCGGTGTCAGAGGGTCTTCCTCATGGGAAAGGGGGCATACTGCATCTCATCCAATGAAGTCATGAAATCTCCCCGGTAGTTGTCTCTTCCAATGTAATTTTCCCTCATATAGACACCCCCATGGTCAGGATGAGGAAGCGGCTGCTGTGCCCTGGCCAGAGGGCAGGAGGGTCCCACCAGGGAATCCATGATGACTCCATTGGATTCACACATACCCTTCCCCTAAAGACTCGACTTCTCGCTCTAGGGCTATCCCTTGGGTGATAATCAGTAGTCTCCCCCATATGCAGAAGAGGCTCCTTAGTCTGGGTTTCCCACTTCCAGATATGGTTTATGAAGAAAACCCCTCTTCTTTCCATGAGTAAATTGGGGAGTATGGAAGAGATGTCTTATTGGCAGTTTTTGGGATTGCTTTGAATTTGGGGAAGCCGTTGCCAATTATTGTCTCTTCAGGCAGTCCTGGAATGACAGCAGCATTAATTTCAGTGAACCCTCCTTGAACCCTGATGGTGACTGGGGTTCTATGATAAATCTCCTCAACTCCATGTACACAGGTGACCTTGATCGGGGTTCCCTTTCTCAGGTCCCCGGGAGATATTAAATTAGATATTACTGCCGTCTGCTTACTCCCTAAATCAATTAGGGTTCTAACCAGGACTCTGTTTACTACAGCAGAAACATGGGTTCTAAAGGGATTGCTGGTGAAAAAGAAATTGCTAGTGTCTCCACATCTTTCTCAGTTAAATCATCTCCCTCCCAATCCTTTCCTACCATGTAGCAATTTCCATTGGTTCTTCTTTCTTATTGGAAGGACACTGTTTAACCATATGTCCTAGTTGCCCACATGAGAAACACACCATGGATGTGGGTCTTGGCATTCGTTCTCTTTGAGTTTTTATCCCTCCCCTTTCCCTAATTACCACAGGCATCCTCTCTCCCTTGGATAGATCTCTCACCATGGGCTGTAAGCACCATCTTGGTTCTATCTTTACCCTAAAAAGGGGGGAATGGGGTAAATTCTTTTGTATCCTTTTTAGGTTCCTTAACTTTATGGAGACTCTTAAGATGACAATTGGCTTCTGCAGAATTTTAGGCTGTCTCTGTGGCGAATGCTAAACTGGGCCTGTTCAATTGAAGAATCACCTTTTGCACATAGGGAGGAAACGATGTATGAATTTCTCTATGGCGAGTGTTTCTAATACCTCCACTAGAGACTTTTTCGCTAACCATATAGACAAAGGGCCGCATTACGAGTGGTAAATACAGCGTACGACCGCCCAAACAAATTACCATTCTTGCCACTTGGTCCAGTGGAATTTCTGCCGGATTACAAGTGGTGGTGGTGTAATTTCCCATTTAATTTGAGACCATTGGACTCAATGGGGCTTTTTTAGCGGAGCTAACATGGCGGAATTTCCGCTACTGTAATGCCACTGATTCTGTCAATTTCTTGGGCAGTGAGTTGGAGGATTTAACTCCAAGCTTTTCCTGGAGGCAAATCCTCCACTCCATGCCCAAACTCGGAATTTGGCATAGTGGTAAAGTTGACGGTAACAGAGTTACTGCCAACTTTCTCACTTACTGCTAAACTCGTAATAAGGCCGAAAGTGTTCTGCACTCTCGCCCCTAGCTCCACTGGTGCTTCTTCGAGGTGCAACTTAATATTTCAGAGTTTCAGTTCATAAAAATTGTCCGTTTGGCCCACCTTTTTCAACAACCCTTGTTTGATGTCATCAAAAGGCATTGTTCCTAGATGATTTAAAAACTGATAGGAGTTCTGTATTTCTCCTCTCAGTAGGCTAGCCAGGTAACAGGTTTTTAATACATCCTCCCAGTGAAATGGTCGGGCCAAACGCTCAAAATTGAGGAAAAAGTTCCCCAGGTCTTCACCTTCTCTATAGGGTTGTAAGACCCTGGGCCTCATTACGAGTCTGCCGGTCCGGACTTAATGTTGCCGGTATAACCATACGGCACCGTTTAGAGGACTGGCGAATTCCGACCTTCGATCCCGGAAATACCACCACCCGAAACCGCCACCGCGTTGTCAACGCAACCGATAACTGCATCGGCAGACACAGCGCGATGACACCCCCAGTTACCAGCAATACGTAACACTGTGTGCATTACGAGCAGCACGGACACGGAAAATCCGCCACAAAAATGGCAGAAACACCATGGACACCATTGCGGTATCGCCGCCACCACGGAGATGATGTTAAATAGTGCCTGGTGAGCTGAATCAGGCCATATGTGCACCAAATGAGCCCAGCTGGCCCCAGCAGGCCACTGGGAGCCTACAAAAGGGCCACACCCACACCCAGGCCAACTCCAAACACAACTATGCAGGCAGCTGCTGTAGCAGCATTGGGACTGCGGCTATTAAACCTACAGGCCGCAGTGCACATGGTGGCAGCAATGGTGCAGAGGAGGAGGAGGCGGAGGCGGCAGTTAGCAAACCCTGCACCCATGCCAAACCCAATTGTGCAGCCGGCACGACCCTGCATGCAGGCTGCAATACCCTGCATCAGGGCCTCACCCTGGAACCTGACCCCAGGACAGATCCACACATTATACCGGCTGGACTGTCCAACAATCATGTACATCACCACCACGATTGAGGACATCAGCAGCCGCATTGGCATTTCGACGGCAATCCCCCCCTTCTGAAGGTGGTCTTGGTACTGCAGTTTCTTGGCACTGGAACGTATCAGCACACTGTTGGTGAGCTGCACAGGCTCTCACAACCCTGTTTCTCAAGAATACTGGGCCAGGTACTGGATGCCCTGCTGTGCCATGTGTCGGAGCACATTGCCCTACCCCGTACCCTTGCCCAGGTCATTGCCACCAAGCTTGCCTTCCATGCCATTGCCGCCATGCCAAATTGCATTGGTGCAGTAGACTGCACCCACAAAGAGCTGACAGTACCACGTGCAGTGGAGATGGTGTACCGCAATAGGAAACTATACCACTCACTGAATGAACAGATGGTAAGTGACGCTGGACAAGTGATAACACATTGCTGTGCACGTTTCCCAGGGTCAACACATGACTCAATGGTCCTGCGGAATTCAACATTGCCACGGTACATGGAATGCTATGCTGGACAAAGCACATGGCTATTGGGTGAGTACAACTGACAATGCACGGCCCCTGTGAAAGGGGGCAGGGTGTCCAGGGCAATGACCTGTGTGACCGGCCTGCTACAACTGCCAATGCATCACCCCCTGGCCAATGTAATGGACAGTCACCACAACCCACACATCACAAAGCTACACATGAATGGTGGCCACAGTGTGCCCGTACACACCCTGCCAAAGGAGATGCACAACCAAGACATGTTCTGCTAGCACAAGCTAATACATGAGCCACTTAATACACCCACCCACACTATGCACCACTGCCCCCCAATGCACATGATGTGTGCACATCAGACAATCTGCATCGACCACATCATCACAGTGTCTATTGATTGACTCCTCCATGTGTGTACATCACTGCACGATGCCATACTCACCAACCACTACTGGCCACAAGGGCAACTTCATATGCACAGCAAGTCGTTGGGCAATGTACAAGCGCCAATCTGGACAACAATGACCCAGGAATGGTAATCACCCACTGGTCAGACCACTGCTTGCCCTATATGGATGATTGACTAATGACACATGATTGCACTGCATCTGATCAAGACATGTATACCACAAACACTGACATAGCCCCTCCATTCACATCTCATGTAGGTGATGCAGGATATGCACTCACGCCATGGCTGATGACGCTTGTACGGAGGCCAAGGAAGAGGCATGAGGAGGCCTACAACAGGGCACACGTACGCACACGTGGCATGATTGAGAGGACATTTGGCCTACTGAAGGCCAGGTTCCGCTGCTTGAGCAGATCTGGCGGATCACTGCTGTACAACCCAGTGAAGACGGGTAAAATAGTGATGTGTGCCATGCTGCACAATCTGTGCATGCGCAGGAACATTCCACTGCCCCCAGACACAGTGGATGATGATGGAGTTGATGATGAAGATGAGGATGGGGATGGGATAGCTGCACTCCCTCGCAGGGGGGCACAGGATGGTCAACATGCACGGGATGCACTCATTCGCATTTACTTTTGAGAGACTGCACAGGAACAGCATTGCATGAATATGATGATGCACGTTAATAAATGGATTGATTGCAAATTAAATTACGGATGTCCACTCGTGAAAGAGTTTTCAAAGGTGATTTATTGTAAACAAAGCAGGAAAGACGGTGTATTGGATAGGAAAGCTGTACCCCCGTGCCCACCCACCACCCAAACATACCCACCCCAAACCATGTCCCAAACCACTAACCCCATAATGGACCTCCCCCACCACCCAAACGTACCCACCCCCATACACCCATTGTGTCCCAGAATGTCTTGGGGACAGTCATTCCCACATGGCACTATTTCCGGGGGCGCTTATGCGCATGAGCGTCCTTGCCGGAGGGTCCAGCCAGTTGACTGGAGCGCCTCCGTGGGCTGGCAGTGGCGGAGCTTGATGGGGTAGTGCTGGTGGACGGCACTGGTGGTGTGACTGGTGGCACATGTGATGCTGGAAATGCATTGGAGGGACAGGGCCTCCCTCTCCTTGTCCTCTAGTCCTTTTTCATTACGTTCTGTATTGTTTTCTGCCCAGGAGTTCATGTGGGACTCCTGGCAGTGCAGCTCTTCCTGTTTTTGGTTTGGTGTACAGACCCATGGGATAACCTTATGGCACCCATGGGTGGGGGTACAGCCCTGTGCCCCTAGTGTATGTTTTTGGGCACCTGTGGGTGGCCCACAGAGCAGGGTATGGGCTGGTGGCAGCTCCATGCTGAATTTGACAGGTGCTCTGAGTATCCTCCATTTTGGGATACCCAGGCCCTGCCATTGGAATCAGTTGATTCCTGATGGAAAACAAGATGGCCTCTGTTGCCTTTTGCTTTCTATTGCCTGTTACCTTGTTTTCCCAAAGTCCTGGGAAGACCTAACTCTGTCCCTTCCCCCTGACTGGCTGTTGGGTGGTCCAGTCCAGACTGGCTGGAGCCTTCCCAGTGCCTGTATGTTGTGGGTACACCCTGTAGGTGGGACCTGGGTGAATGGAGTGCGTGACCAATCTGCACTTCTTGTTGTGGCTGTCTGGTTTCTGGTATGAGAGACAAAGACTGAGACAGCCCTGCCCAAAACTGGCCTGAATGCAGTGTGTAGTGTTGAATGGCTGGGTACTTGTCCCAATCCACATTCCTTGTTGTGAGTGTCTGAGAGGGAGGAGTGTGGCCTGAATGCACTGTATGCCTGATTGGCTGACTGACTGCATGAATGCCCTTCTGTATGATTGGCTGCTGAGTGTGAGCCAGCAGTGTGGATGAGAGACAGGATAGTATATCTGGGGACCTCTCACCACTGGAAATTGTTCAGAAGCTGTGTCTACACTTGAAGAGTAACTGGAACTGCTGATCCTCGACGCCCAGCTGGAAGAAGAAGACTTGCTGTTGCATTTGCTTCGACCTGATCTGAAAGCTGCCGAATTTGTCGAAGACTGATCCGAGAGAGGACTTGGTAAGGTGCCCTCTTCCCGTGCTCCGAGGGACCATCGAGCACTGCTAACCTTCGCCGAAGCTCCCTGGAAGTCAGACCCTCGAAAGGCTGCCGACCCGAGATGGGACCGCCGAGGAGAACGAAGTGAAGCACCCGGACTTCGCCGCTGTCGAAGTCCACTGCTGTCGACCAGGGTTCGCAGGTTTGTGTAACCGCTGGAGGCCCGTCGAAGTTGTGTTGCCCAGACACGGGGACCGCTTGACGCCGTGCCGCTGACGACCGGAGCCGCCCGCTCCTTTGCCTAAGAACATTTGAATCGAAGGACTCCCTTGTCTGCAACGTCGACCGCTTTGTCCTGCCGGAGAAAGTCAAGGCCGCCGACGCGCAGAGGAGAATCCGCCAGTGGGTTTCCCGCCACCCAGAGACCACAAAGACTTTGACGACTCAACGCCCTTGTCGGGCCACAGTTCTTCAGAAACTCTTTGCGGTCCTGAACAATCAATCGCCGAGGTGCCCCGCACACCTCATCCTCGCAGGGCGTCGCCGATGAGCACCGCCTGGATCAACGCCGTGGCCTCGGCACCTCCGAACTTCCCCTCGACGCCGTCAACGCCAAGTTCATCTTCTTCGATGTCTCTCGACGATCCGTGGCTCCTGCTTTAAAGGGAGTCACTCAAGAAGGATCCATTGACGCTTCTTCGAAGAACTCTGCTCCACCAGGTACATTGGGGGGGTAGAAACCTTATAGGAGAAATTAAGACTATTGATCAATATATGGACTGGGCTTGTGTTATATCTTTATTTTACAGGTTGCCCAGGTGGGGCGATCTCCACACAGTTTTCCAAAGGTAGCGGGCGCCCCTCTCTCGCAAGAACAGACATGATAACCTGTTCAGTGGTTATTAACCACTTGAGAGTTCGCAGCCACTGCTTTTACTCACTGTGCCTTTCACAGATGGGAAATATCCATTTGCATATCAGTCTTTGTCCTGCCCAGGGGCAGTCCAGCACCGAAATACAATGGCAACTCCAGTCTGAACGAGAGTACCACCAGCAACCCCATACACGTGTTTCACCCTTGTTGGGGATCATCAGTGAGGTGAAGCTGATGCCTCTCTAAGCACAGTGAGAGGGAGACCACGTCTGGTTGCCCCCAGGAGACCTAGGGTTACCAATCCCAGGTTCCTTAAAAAATAGTTTTCCAAAGGTAGCGGGCGCCCCTCTCTCGCAAGAACAGACATGATAACCTGTTCAGTGGTTATTAACCACTTGAGAGTTCGCAGCCACTGCTTTTACTCACTGTGCCTTTCACAGATGGGAAATATCCATTTGCATATCAGTCTTTGTCCTGCCCAGGGGCAGTCCAGCACCGAAATACAATGGCAACTCCAATCTGAACGAGAGTACCACCAGCAACCCCATACACGTGTTTCACCCTTGTTGGGGATCATCAGTGAGGTGAAGCTGATGCCTCTCTAAGCACAGTGAGAGGGAGACCACGTCTGGTTGCCCCCAGGAGACCTAGGGTTACCAATCCCAGGTTCCTTAAAAAATAGTTTTCCAAAGGTAGCGGGCGCCCCTCTCTCGCAAGAACAGACATGATAACCTGTTCAGTGGTTATTAACCACTTGAGAGTTCGCAGCCACTGCTTTTACTCACTGTGCCTTTCACAGATGGGAAATATCCATTTGCATATCAGTCTTTGTCCTGCCCAGGGGCAGTCCAGCACCGAAATACAATGGCAACTCCAATCTGAACGAGAGTACCACCAGCAACCCCATACACGTGTTTCACCCTTGTTGGGGATCATCAGTGAGGTGAAGCTGATGCCTCTCTAAGCACAGTGAGAGGGAGACCACGTCTGGTTGCCCCCAGGAGACCTAGGGTTACCAATCCCAGGTTCCTTAAAAAATAGTTTTCCAAAGGTAGCGGGCGCCCCTCTCTCGCAAGAACAGACATGATAACCTGTTCAGTGGTTATTAACCACTTGAGAGTTCGCAGCCACTGCTTTTACTCACTGTGCCTTTCACAGATGGGAAATATCCATTTGCATATCAGTCTTTGTCCTGCCCAGGGGCAGTCCAGCACCGAAATACAATGGCAACTCCAATCTGAACGAGAGTACCACCAGCAACCCCATACACGTGTTTCACCCTTGTTGGGGATCATCAGTGATCAGCAATGGCTGCGAACTCTCAATGTGGTTAATAACCACTGAACAGGTTATCATGCCTTGTTCTTTCGAGAGAGGGGCGCCTGCTACCTTTTTTGTATTTTTGGAAGGAACTTGGGGTTGGTCACCCTAGGTTACCTGGGGGCAACCAGACGTGGACTCCCTGCTCACTGTGCTTAGAGAGGCTCAGCTTCACCTCACTGATGATGCCCAACAAGGCTGAAACACGTGTATGGGGTTGCTGATGGTACTCTTGTTCAGAGAGGAATTGCCATAGCATTTCGGTGCTGGACTGCCCTTGTGGGCGGGACAAAGACTGATATGCAAATGGATATTTCCCATCTGTGAAGGTACAGTGAGCAAAAAGCAATGGCTGCGAACTCTCAATGTGCTTAATAACCACTGAACAGGTTATCATGCCTTGTTCTTTCGAGAGAGGGGCGCCTGCTACCTTTTTTGTATTTTTGGAAGGAACTTGGGGTTGGTCACCCTAGGTTACCTGGGGGCAACCAGACGTGGACTCCCTGCTCACTGTGCTTAGAGAGGCTCAGCTTCACCTCACTGATGATGCCCAACAAGGCTGAAACACGTGTATGGGGTTGCTGATGGTACTCTTGTTCAGAGAGGAATTGCCATAGCATTTCGGTGCTGGACTGCCCTTGTGGGCGGGACAAAGACTGATATGCAAATGGATATTTCCCATCTGTGAAGGTACAGTGAGCAAAAAGCAATGGCTGCGAACTCTCAATGTGGTTAATAGCCACTGAACAGGTTATCATGCCTTGTTCTTTCGAGAGAGGGGCGCCTGCTACCTTTTTTGTATTTTTGGAAGGAACTTGGGGTTGGTCACCCTAGGTTACCTGGGGGCAACCAGACGTGGACTCCCTGCTCACTGTGCTTAGAGAGGCTCAGCTTCACCTCACTGATGATGCCCAACAAGGCTGAAACACGTGTATGGGGTTGCTGATGGTACTCTTGTTCAGAGAGGAATTGCCATAGCATTTCGGTGCTGGACTGCCCTTGTGGGCGGGACAAAGACTGATATGCAAATGGATATTTCCCATCTGTGAAGGTACAGTGAGCAAAAAGCAATGGCTGCGAACTCTCAATGTGGTTAATAACCACTGAACAGGTTATCATGCCTTGTTCTTTCGAGAGAGGGGCGCCTGCTACCTTTTTTGTATTTTTGGAAGGAACTTGGGGTTGGTCACCCTAGGTTACCTGGGGGCAACCAGACGTGGACTCCCTGCTCACTGTGCTTAGAGAGGCTCAGCTTCACCTCACTGATGATGCCCAACAAGGCTGAAACACGTGTATGGGGTTGCTGATGGTACTCTTGTTCAGAGAGGAATTGCCATAGCATTTCGGTGCTGGACTGCCCTTGTGGGCGGGACAAAGACTGATATGCAAATGGATATTTCCCATCTGTGAAGGTACAGTGAGCAAAAAGCAATGGCTGCGAACTCTCAATGTGGTTAATAACCACTGAACAGGTTATCATGCCTTGTTCTTTCGAGAGAGGGGCGCCTGCTACCTTTTTTGTATTTTTGGAAGGAACTTGGGGTTGGTCACCCTAGGTTACCTGGGGGCAACCAGACGTGGACTCCCTGCTCACTGTGCTTAGAGAGGCTCAGCTTCACCTCACTGATGATGCCCAACAAGGCTGAAACACGTGTATGGGGTTGCTGATGGTACTCTTGTTCAGAGAGGAATTGCCATAGCATTTCGGTGCTGGACTGCCCTTGTGGGCGGGACAAAGACTGATATGCAAATGGATATTTCCCATCTGTGAAGGTACAGTGAGCAAAAAGCAATGGCTGCGAACTCTCAATGTGGTTAATAACCACTGAACAGGTTATCATGCCTTGTTCTTTCGAGAGAGGGGCGCCTGCTACCTTTTTTGTATTTTTGGAAGGAACTTGGGGTTGGTCACCCTAGGTTACCTGGGGCCAACCAGACGTGGACTCCCTGCTCACTGTGCTTAGAGAGGCTCAGCTTCACCTCACTGATGATGCCCAACAAGGCTGAAACACGTGTATGGGGTTGCTGATGGTACTCTTGTTCAGAGAGGAATTGCCATAGCATTTCGGTGCTGGACTGCCCTTGTGGGCGGGACAAAGACTGATATGCAAATGGATATTTCCCATCTGTGAAGGTACAGTGAGCAAAAAGCAATGGCTGCGAACTCTCAATGTGGTTAATAACCACTGAACAGGTTATCATGCCTTGTTCTTTCGAGAGAGGGGCGCCTGCTACCTTTTTTGTATTTTTGGAAGGAACTTGGGGTTGGTCACCCTAGGTTACCTGGGGGCAACCAGACGTGGACTCCCTGCTCACTGTGCTTAGAGAGGCTCAGCTTCACCTCACTGATGATGCCCAACAAGGCTGAAACACGTGTATGGGGTTGCTGATGGTACTCTTGTTCAGAGAGGAATTGCCATAGCATTTCGGTGCTGGACTGCCCTTGTGGGCGGGACAAAGACTGATATGCAAATGGATATTTCCCATCTGTGAAGGTACAGTGAGCAAAAAGCAATGGCTGCGAACTCTCAATGTGGTTAATAACCACTGAACAGGTTATCATGCCTTGTTCTTTCGAGAGAGGGGCGCCTGCTACCTTTTTTGTATTTTTGGAAGGAACTTGGGGTTGGTCACCCTAGGTTACCTGGGGGCAACCAGACGTGGACTCCCTGCTCACTGTGCTTAGAGAGGCTCAGCTTCACCTCACTGATGATGCCCAACAAGGCTGAAACACGTGTATGGGGTTGCTGATGGTACTCTTGTTCAGAGAGGAATTGCCATAGCATTTCGGTGCTGGACTGCCCTTGTGGGCGGGACAAAGACTGATATGCAAATGGATATTTCCCATCTGTGAAGGTACAGTGAGCAAAAAGCAATGGCTGCGAACTCTCAATGTGGTTAATAACCACTGAACAGGTTATCATGCCTTGTTCTTTCGAGAGAGGGGCGCCTGCTACCTTTTTTGTATTTTTGGAAGGAACTTGGGGTTGGTCACCCTAGGTTACCTGGGGGCAACCAGACGTGGACTCCCTGCTCACTGTGCTTAGAGAGGCTCAGCTTCACCTCACTGATGATGCCCAACAAGGCTGAAACACGTGTATGGGGTTGCTGATGGTACTCTTGTTCAGAGAGGAATTGCCATAGCATTTCGGTGCTGGACTGCCCTTGTGGGCGGGACAAAGACTGATATGCAAATGGATATTTCCCATCTGTGAAGGTACAGTGAGCAAAAAGCAATGGCTGCGAACTCTCAATGTGGTTAATAACCACTGAACAGGTTATCATGCCTTGTTCTTTCGAGAGAGGCGCGCCTGCTACCTTTTTTGTATTTTTGGAAGGAACTTGGGGTTGGTCACCCTAGGTTACCTGGGGGCAACCAGACGTGGACTCCCTGCTCACTGTGCTTAGAGAGGCTCAGCTTCACCTCACTGATGATGCCCAACAAGGCTGAAACACGTGTATGGGGTTGCTGATGGTACTCTTGTTCAGAGAGGAATTGCCATAGCATTTCGGTGCTGGACTGCCCTTGTGGGCGGGACAAAGACTGATATGCAAATGGATATTTCCCATCTGTGAAGGTACAGTGAGCAAAAAGCAATGGCTGCGAACTCTCAATGTGGTTAATAACCACTGAACAGGTTATCATGCCTTGTTCTTTCGAGAGAGGGGCGCCTGCTACCTTTTTTGTATGATCTCCACACAGAACTGTGCCTAGATAGCTGGGCCAGTACTCTGCCTATTGTTTCAATCATCTTGCTTTCCTTCCTCCCTCTATTGCTGGTTTCCTTGTTGTTGATCTGTGTGATATTCTAACAGTATAGTTGATGCACTTTAATGAGATCTGATAATATTGGTGGTACCACTTTAGAATTGTATATATTTACCATTGTTGATTTCTGAGTACAAAGTGCGTTATTGTGATAGTGTACATACCTTTGAATATTAATTATATAAAGACTGTGTTTACAGTAATACAGTGTGTGGACATTCCTTTGTGGGGGGTTTGGGGACTACACTGTACTTAACAACCAGCCTGCATCACCTCCTGAGAAGCTAGGCCTTGATTGCTCGTCCATTGCTACCACAATAGAGAATCTTGTCTGGGGTCCTCTCTGCCTCTCCTCTACCATATAGAGAGCAGAAGTACAGACACCCCCTCCGGTCCTTTACACTGGCGGCAGCGGTGGGATACTTATGGTTTTAAGAATCAGTGTATAACCATGCCACTTACAAAATATCTGCACTTTATTAAATTAAGGTTTGGTTGTGTACAAAATAACTGCATTACAAACAATGGACTCTATTGCAAATGGTAAATTGACTCGGATGAGCTTAGAGGCTCTCCAGAGTGCTTGTGAACGAGGAAATCAATTACCATTGCTACATCTAAAACTCACTGAAATACTAGAACATTTGTGCCCACTTTGATGACCTGGTGCACTCCATGTGTGGTGCTTGCCGCTTTTACTGCTTTGCCTTAATTGTAATTGATTACATGTTTCCGAATTTGGTACCATTTCTGTTCCTATGTAACCCAACAAAAACCTTGCCGCATGTCCCGGACTCCCGTCTGGGACCCATGGTGCCGTCTGTGGGCGACACCTTCCGCAACGAGGTTGTTCTAATTGATCTAATTTCTGTTCCTACCCAACAGCAACCTTGACGCACGTCCCGGACTTCTGTCTGGGACCCAAGGTGCCGCCTGAGGGCGACACCTTCTGCGACAAGGTTGCTCTAAGTGATCACAAGAAGTCCCATCATTAGTGTATTATTATTCCAATGTCCGATCAATACCATATGTACATTATTGAGTGCATTGACTACCGTTGTTTAGTGCTTTAATTGAACAGGTTTCTATTGGTTTTATGTTTATTTCATTGTTATACAGTTTGTATTTGTTTCATGTTCATTTTTGGTTTTTCTTTCATCATTATATAATTAAGGGACACCACCACAAATTTTTTGTTCAGGCCCTGGTCTCACCAGGCTCCCGTTAGCATTCGCAGTATTTTTTCTATTTCTATTTTTATTGATATTTTTGACTTTTGATATTAAGTCACTAGAATTGAGGATATTCTGTAGGTATCCCCCTAAAATTAATGGCTTTGTGATCCGTGCAGGCTATCACCTGCAAGACACTTTAGTTTGTGTCCACCAGCCTCCTAATGGTGTGAGGTGGTCACGTGTAACATAAAAGAGCCGTTGCCTCGGCAACGGCCTAACACGGCAGTCACAGACACTGCCCTGCAGCTGCACGCAGGAGGACTCCAACGCTCCGTGTGCGGAAAGGTACTAGATCTGATTACAGCACACTCCTTTAATCGTTTTCTTGCTATCTGTGCTTGACACACTACGATACTTAACCCTATCTTTTCCCATTATCAGATATGATCTACCATCTGTAAACACAAGCGTGTTTCACATTACAGCCGCGGTATTTACGGCATCTTTTGGCTCATCTTATTTTTGGTATAAACAACCAACGTTCTCTCCTGTGTCACACCATTAAGGTAAACCAGGTTTTACACATTTTTCTTTCTTTTGGTTTATTACATGATAAATCACTCATCATTTCTTTATTTTTTGTATTGACTAATCTCCCTTGGAATCACCACTGATTGGTATGTTCTTATTTTCATTATTTTAATTTAATTTTTACATTTATGTATGTTTATTCATGTATCATGTTGATATTGTTGCATTATGTTATTGACTTGGAATCCATTAGACTTGCCCTGAAGAAGGAAATGTTTTCCGAAATGCATTGGCGCATTAAGTCTGTACTATATATGGGTTGTGGCAACTTCTTCCTCACTAAGAAGACATTAGGGATAGCTTTGCTTTGAATTGCTTTGGATAAACTACCATTTCTGATATAAACAACCAACAGACTCTTTTCATTTTTTAACAAGTATATTACCTTTGATACCGGATCAAACTATTTTGAACTTTGAATAACTATTTGCCCAGGTTGGGCCCCATTGAGAGCGACTGTGTGACTTGGTATTTTTACCTGGTCTTCGGCTTTTGTTGTTATTGAACCCTCAACCAGTCCCTGGTCCAGTCCCGTGGTCCTTGTCCCCAAGGCAAGTTCCCAGGCAGGTACCAAGGATTGGATATTCTGTGTGGACTACAGAGGAGTCAATGCCATCACCAAAACTGATGCGCACCCATTGCCCAGGGCTGATGAGCTCGTGGACACCATAGGTGCTGCCAAATTTGTGAGCACCTTTGACCTCACCTCAGGCTATTGGCAAATAGCTCTGACAGACCATGCCAATGAAAAGACGGCGTTCTCAACACCAGAGGGACTCTACCAGTTTAGGGTCATGCCTTTTGGGTTGAAGAATGCCCCTGCCTCCTTCCAGAGATTGGTCAACCATGCGCTCAGTGGGCTGGAAGCCTTTTGTGTGGCTTACATAGACGACATCGCCGGCTACAGTTCCACCTGGGAAGAGCATTTGACACATCTGGATAAGGTGTTGCAGGCCTTGAAAAGGGCTAACCTCACTATCAAGCACACCAAGTGCCAGATAGCTCAGGGGAAAGTCACATATCTTGGTCATGAGGTAGGAGGGGGTCAAATCCAACCTCTCCCCAGTAAGGTACAGGATGTACAGGACTGGGAGACTCCCAGTACTCAAACCCAGGTGAGAGCCTTTTTGAGCCTCACTGGGTATTACCGCAATTTCATGGCGGACTATGGCACCATAGCTGCACCACTGATAGCTCTGACTTCGCCCAAACAACCTAGGAAGGTTAATTGGACTGAAGACTGTCAGAGGGCCTTTGATGGCTTGAAAGAAAGTCTGTGTAGGGCACCTGTGTTGTGAGCGCCTGACTACAACCTACCCTTTATCGTCCAGACGGATGCCTGCGACACCGGAATTGGCGCTGTCTTGTCACAGTTAGATGACAAAGGGAGGGAACATCCTATCATCTTCATCAGTAGACAACTCAAGGGTAGAGAACTTAGGTGGGCTACTGTTGAGAAGGAATGTTTCAGTATAGATTGGAGCCTTAGGCGTTTAAGGCCCTACCTTACCGGGTCTACCTTCAAGGTCCAAACAGATCATAAGCCCCTGAAGTGGCTTATGCAGATGAAGGGTGAAAACCTGAAACTGCTCAGGTGGTCCATTAGCCTGCAAGGTCTAGACTTCACCATAGAGCACAGACCAGGGAAGAGTCACGATAATGCAGATGGCCTTTCCAGAAGGTATGTTGACCGTCTGGATGAGGGTGTCTATTTCGTGGGAGATTAGGCACCCTAACCTCAGTCTGGGGGGTGCGACTGTGATGCTGGAAATGCATTGGAGGGACAGGGCCTCCCTGTCCTTGTCCTGTAGTCCTTTTTCATTGTGTTCTGTATTGTTTTCTGTCCAGGAGTCCATGTGGGACTCCTGGCAGTGCAGCTCTTCCTGTTTTTGGTTTGGTGTACAGACCCATGGGATACCCTTATGGCACCCATGGGTGGGGGTACAACCCTTTGCCCCTAGTGTATGTTTTTGGGCATCTCTGGGTGGCCCACTGAGCAGGGTATGGGCTTGTGGCAGCTCCATGCTGGATTTGACAGGTGCTCTGAGAATCCTCCATTTTGGGATACCCAGATCCTGCCATTGGAATCAGTTGATTCCTGATGGAAAAGAAGATGGCCCCTGTGGCCTCTTGCTTTCTATTGCCTGTTACCTTGTTTTCCCAAAGTCCTGGGAAGCCCTGCCTCTGTCCCTTCCCCCTGACTGGCTGTTGGGTGGAAGTTCCATATATGGTGTTGTTGTGAAGTCCAGTCCGGACTGGCTGGAGCCTTCCCAGTGACTGTATGTTGTGGGTACACCCTGTGGGTGGGACCTGAGTGAAAGGAGTGTGTGACCAATATGCACTTCTTGTTGTGGCTGTCTAGTTTCTGGTATGAGAGACAAAGACTGAGACAGCCCTGCCCGCAACTGGCCTGAATGCAGTGTGTAGTGTTGAATGGCTGGGTACTTGTCCCAATCCACATTTCTTGAGTGTCTGAGAGGGAGGAGTGTGGCCTGAATGCACTGTATGCCTGATTAACTGACTGTCTGCATGAATGCCCTTCTATATGATTGGCTGCTGAGTGTGAGCCAGCAGTGTGGATGAGATACAGGATAGTATATCTGGGGACCTCTCATAACTGGAAATTGTTCAGAAGCTGTGTCTACACTTGAAGAGTAACTGGAACTGCTGATCCTCGACGCTCAGCTGGAAGAAGAAGACTTGCTGTTGCATTTGCTTCGACCTGATCTGAAAGCTGCCGAATTCGTCGAAGACTGATCCGAGAGAGGACCTGGTAAGGCGCCCTCTTCCCGTGCTCCGAGGGACCATCGAGCACCGCTAACCTTCGCCGAAGCTCCCTGGAAGTCAGACGCTCGAAAGGCTGCCGACCCAAAACGGGACCGCCGGGGAGAACGAAGTGAAGCACCCGGACTTCGCCGCTGTCGAAGTCCCTTGCCGCCGACCAGGATTCGCAGGTTTGTGTAACCGCTGGAGGCCCGTCGAAGTTGTGTTGCCCAGACGCGGGGACCGCTTGACGCAGTGCTGCCGGCGACCGGAGTCGCCCGCTCCTTTGCCTAAGAACATTTGAATCGAAGGACTCCCTTGTCTGCAACATCGACCGCTTTGTCCTGCCGGAGAAAGTCAAGGCCGCCGAGGAGAATCCGCCGGTGGGTTTCTGCCACCCAGGGACCACAAAGACTTCGACAACTCGACGCCCTTGTCGGGCCACAGTTCTTCAGAAACTCTTTGCGGTCCTGAACAATCAATCGCCGAGGTGCCCCGCACACCTCATCCTCGCAGGATGTCGCCGACGAGCACAGCCTGGATCGACGCAGTGGCCTCGGCACCTCCGAACCTCCCCTCGATGCCGTTGACGCCAAGTTCATCTTCTTCAACGCCTCTCGATGATCCGTGGCTCCTGCTTTAAAGGGAGTCACTCAAGAACGATCCATCAACGCTTCTTCGAAGAACTATGCTCCACCAGGTACGTTGGGGGGGTAGAAACCTTATAGGAGAAAATAAGACTATTGATTAATATATGGACTGGGCTTGTGCTATATCTTTATTTTACAGGTTGCCCAGGTGGGGGGATTTCCACACAGAACTGTGCCTACATAGCTTGGCCAGTACTCTGCCTATTGTTTCAATCATCTTGCTTTCCTTCCTACCTCTATTGCTGGTTTCCTTGTGATTGATCTGTGTGACATTCTAACAGTATAGTTGATGCACTTTAATGAGATCTGATAATATTGGTGATACCACTTTAGAATTCTATATATTTACCATTGTTGATTTCTGAGTACAAAGTGCATTATTGTGATAGTGTACATACCTTTGAATATTAATTATATAAAGACTGTGTTTTCCGTAATACAGTGTGTGGACATTCCTTTGTGGGGGTTCGGGGACTACACTGTACTTAAGAACCTGCCTGCTCACCTCCTGAGAAGCTAGGCCTTGATTGCTCATCCATTGCTACCACAATAGAGAATCTTGGCTGGGGTCCTCTGTGCCTCTCCTCTACCATATAGAGAGCAGAAGTACAGACACCCCCCTCCGGTCCCTTACAGCACACATTCAAGAAATGCCTGCTGAACAAACAACATGGACTCGGCGATGGTGGATGTCACATTGTTGCCCTCCCGAACATGGTGTGCCAAGGTGACAATGGTCGTGGCGAAACGTCTGATGGCCCTGGAGAGCCGACGCACCGATGTCAGATTGCTCTCTCGCTGCAGCCTCGCCTCCTCCCGCTGCTGCATCGCCTCCTCCCACTGCAGCCTAGCCTCCTCCTGCTGCAGCCTAGCTTCCTCCAGCTGCCCTTCCACAAGCTGCGATACGGTGGCCTGTTGTTCCTCCATCCGCTGCATTCGGGCACTTAGCTCTGCCATGTAGGACGTTGGTGACCTCATAGGGCTGTGCATTGAGGGGGGGCTGAACTGCAGGTTGTGGAGGGATGACAGGTCATCCATGTTGTCCCCCTCCTCCTGTCCTCCGACTTCGGACTGCATGGCTGGGGCACTGTCACCACTGAATGCAGCCTCTTCCGCAGTGCAGGCGGCCTGCAGGATGGAATCTGTGGCCATGATGGGAGCGTGTGCCACTTGTGTGGCGGTAGCCTGCATGGGGATGGAGACGTCAGCTTGTGCATCCATGCCAGATGCAGCTGGTGCTGGTGCCTGTGTCCCGGAGCAGCTTGCCTCGTCATCCCGGGCAGGAGGGCTGCGTTGGCCACGTGCAGGTGGACGTTGCGTCTCCTGTTGGGCATTGTCACTGTAACATGACATGCCTGTGGGGATACAGAGGGCATGCTGTTAGTTGTGTCGTGGTACTTGTTATGTCCATCACATGCATCACACTGAACGTTCTGTGACCACTTGCATGTACACACATTTGACTGTTGATGCACTCAGGTGCGTGTGTCTCTGCTTGTACTCAGTCACGCACTGTGTGCATGTCCAGGGGCCATGTATTGGGTGTGTGTTGCTTGTGATCTGGGTGATTGGTGGGTCCATTGGGTCACTCCTGCCCTGGCTGGGGGGGGGGGGGTTAATCAGTGGGTCCATTGGGTGACTCCTGCCCTGGCTGGGGGTGGGGGGTTATCAGTGGGTCCATTGGGTCACTCCTGCCCTGGCGGGGGGTATCAATGGGTCCATTGGGTAACTCCTGCCCTGGCTGGGGGGGGAGGGGTTCTTAATGGGTCCATTGGGTCACTCCTCCCCTGGATGGGGGGGTTATCAGTGGATCCATTGGGTCATTCCTGCACTGTGGGGTCTTATATTGTTGTCCAATACCTTGAAGGTATCTAACAAGGGTAAACCATGAAAAGACGTTTTCGTAGATGGGTGGGAAAAGCAAATCTTGTCAAGACCTTTTGTTTAATGCTTATTTTGATGTCATGTGTACAACGAGATCCGAGGTCACATAATGTGGGTGGGGAGTTTTAATAAAGAAATCACCAGAACTAAACATTCCAGGTTTATGCAGCATACCAGCGTGTTGTGTTTCTTTGACGCGCTACGCGCTGAGGCCTAGGCGGGCCTACGGTTGCAATCCTGCCCACCCGCACCAAGGGAGGTCGGCCCGAACAGTAAGCAGAACACATATGACAGTTTTGTGGGGATTAAATTCAAGTGTAAAATGTTTTTCTTCTAACTGCTGGGTGATAAGCTACATAAGAGAGTAAAGATTCTGCTAGTGGGTTCCCAGTTTGTGTCAACTGGTACAGCATTCCACTCCTGACACCAAATGTAAGGGGTCAAAAATGAAAGGCGGACACAAAGTTGTCAGGTTTTTGGTTAATGACATTCATTAAATAAAAATGGGTTGAAGAGGAACTTCCCTACCTAGAAACAAAAAACTAAGTATCTGTCTGTGTCAGGATGTCAGTAACTGAAAAGCTGTCCTTGTGTACAAAAATGTTCTATCCTGACCCTCACACTATAGACAAAACAATAAAGGTGTGCAAATTAATGTCTCTAACTTGACAAAAAGTGTTAAAAACCCAAAATATAAGAATGACTCCAACGAAAATGTTCTCCAAGGTAAAGACCCTTGGATCCAGAGGGTGGTCCCATTCCCCTGGATTCTTAAATAGGATGGCAAAAATGTTAGTTAACAGTTCCTTTGTGCATTTGTTTAAGCAATACGTTCTGTAACAGTATTGCTTGTAACTTTGCAGATAGCATGGTACACTCCCCTGCCAGGAATCTTCATACAATTTCAGCTGCATGGTGTACTCGCCTACCAGGTCTTCTTATGCGTGTCACAGTTCTCTGTCTATGCCACTAGCGCATATACCGCGAGGTGTTTGGTATATCTGTCTATGGTAACATTTGCTCAAAACTATCTCCCACACTGGTATCTCATGCATCTGTACGTGATTGGGTTTGTCTTTGTACTTTGCCTTGTCTGCATTCAAACATTCTTCTTATTGGGTGTTGAATGTGCACTTTGCCTTGACTGCACTAAAACAAACTTCGGGTATTTTCTGCATCAACAATTTCATACCATTCAAACATGTGTTTGCACGCTTGTCAGAATGCCCCAGGGCCACCAGCTGCTTTGGGCAGACTCACTGGTTCCTTCCAGCTTCTCTGATTCGGCTTGCGCCTCTGTGGTGTGGTTTCTTCGCCCGCTTTCCACTTTGCAGTGTGCAGACATTCTTACAGCGTCCTGCATGTCTCTGGGGTCACACATCGGCTTTACTTTTTTGGCTACGACTGGGAAACACCCCCTCTTCGAGTGGACCAACATCCAGAAGCTTCTGTGGGGCTCCAAGCATCTCCACAGCCCTTCTTGCTCGTACGTGGCATTCCTCCACCTGTCCCGCAGCCTTCTATGTTCCACCATACCTGTGCCTTGCGTTTGTGAGCCCCAGCCTGGGGTTCAACATCTTCTCCTGCACTGCTCGTTCCAATAGTGCGGTTGCCATATTTAAATGTCCCACGCACTGAAGACTTGGAAAAACAACTAGCCTGCATGTTGTACTTTGAGCTCCTATCACTTTGCACAAACTCCCTCTTCCTCCTCCTCGTTTCAGTACCTGGGTGGTATTGGGAGTTGGAGCCCATGGATGACATTGGACTTTTAACTCTTAAATGGTTTTTCTCAGAGATTTCACATAAAGGCACATCAGAAACCAAAGGTGTTGTGAGTGTTTGGGTCAAAGGTGGGGGCCTGACCAGGGTAGTGTAGAGAAAAGGTTTCTTGACTTCCTCTACAAGGGGAACCATTAGCTGACAATAGGCCATTAAGGTCTTGGGTGTCAGAGGGTCTCCCTCATGGGAAAGGGGAGGGATACGGTGTCTCCTTCAATTAAGTCATGGAGTCTCCCTGGTAATTGTCTCCTCCCATGTGATCCTCCCTCATATAGCTGCCTCCAGAGACAGGATCAGGTAACAGCTGCCTTCCCCTGGCCACGTGGGAAAAGGTTCCCACCAGGGAATCCATGATGACTCCCTTGGATTCATCACATAGGACACTACCTGTGAGGGGTCAGGAATGTGAGGCAGACAACTTTTAGATGATTTCTCAAATCGTGCCATTTTATAAAATTTCTATAAGTTTCAACAAACGCCTCACTTTCCCTACCCTGGCCGGGATTTCCCTTCCTATCCAAAAGAAAGGAAACACTCTAATAAGGGCTATCTGGCCTTCACACTTACACATGAAATATACAAAGAAAATATATGGCAATTCACAACAATGTCAGTATTTGTACTTCTTATATTTTCATAGTCTCTTTTGGTAATCTGGGCGAGATCCCCTTGCCCAGGTTAGTTTTAGTGCCAATGTTCAACATCAACAAAAAAGAAACAAGGAAATACGGGTTAAAAATAAAGTTTCAGTTCAGTTCTTGTCTCCTTCACTGTGTCAACAGAAAATTCTGTACACCAAAGTTCAACCAATAGAAATGTTTCTCCTCTTCCTTGAACAATAGTTTTCCACATCGGTAACTAGCATCAGGGATGTTCCAGGTCAATATGCTTTGCCACAATGTATCAATGTCAAAGAAGAATTACAGACCCTTGTCAGATTCAATGAAACACGGTTACCTGCAAGGTAAAAGGGCCACAGCTGTTGACAGTACTTCTTAAGATTCTTTGTAATGGTATAAATCACAGTTTATATCAGTCAGGATGTCTTCACAGCACTTCTGCTTTTACCGGAATAAATCTCATATCAGGTTAACTTCTGTACAATTCACTGTGTGAGTATACTCACCTGATCCACAGTGTTACACATTCAAATGTGCTTCTGAAGTTTTACATCTACTGACAACAAACTTATTACCACAACTTCAGCAAGTTGAAATATACAAGGCACACTTCTTCTGACCATTCACTTTCCAGAAGGGCAGCCTCTTTGCCACTCTTGTCCTTCTGCAACCACAACCAAAATGCCCTTAAGGATGTAATTCTATCTTTCCTCTTCTTGGCTTTGATAATGTGAGTTGTAACAACTTTCAGTCCAATCAACAAGCTTTCCATTCCCCAACCTTGCATTTGTCTCTTTTCTTCCTGCCAACCAGAGTAATTTAAACACAGACATTGTTATCAGTCTCTTTTGGCTTTAGGCAATGCTTACACACTTTTGGTTTGGGCTATGTTTGTATCCTTATTGGTCTAGACAATGCTTGCACCACTCTTTGGCTTGGGAAAGGTTTGATTTACTCTTGGGTTGGGTAACACTTTTTTCACTCTTGGCTTGGGTAATGCTTTCTCTCTATAACTCATAAAGGTTAATGTTCAGTCACTTAACTTCAGTGTTACTTTATTCTTCGGCTGTTTTGTAATTGATTCTTAGGGTCACCTTCACCTTAGAATCAATTTTAGGTATGCGTGACCAGTCTTTCATCTGTTTTCAAAGGTATGACTATTTAATTAACATGGTTCAAGACTTTTTACTCTTATTTGAGTAAAGGGAATAAAGTTCACTCATACTTCCCTCAGTCCAGCAATCAGCCGTCATGTTAAGATAGTTTTCACTCCTAAGCGAGTGATTCTACTGGATACAGCTGTCTGCCTTTATTCACACAAGGGATCAGAACGCTCGGTAACACTCACCGGCTTCTGTCTTGCTCCCTCCGCGTGCTGCAGGGCTTGGGCTGCTTCTGGCTTCTTTTTGACACCTACCCCTCTTTGGTAAAGGTGTCTTCAGTACTGCCATGCCTTTAAGGAGCTCCTCTCGCTCCTGGGCATAACTCCTCTCAGCCATGGTCTCCAGCACGTTTCCTGCTATGAAATCTCTGCAATCAGGTTCACATGGGGAAAAGCAGACTTCCTTCATGCCTTCCCCTGCGCAACCTCTGCACTTCAGATTTATGGGGTATTGAACCCTCTCAGAACAGGCAGTTGGAATCTGCTTGGTTAAAGTCCCGGCGTCCCTTCTGTTCATCCACTTCTACCTGGATTGCCAACAGTGTGCTCTGCTTCTGCTGCTGCTACTACTGCAACCAGTGATGTCGCAGCTCCATCTAATGGCCTGTCCCTGAGGGGAACATAATAAGGGGACTGCTGCCGATGTTGGTACTTGTTTGGTTATTGGTTTTTAACCTTGTTGTATCAACATATTATCACAAATTATTCATTTCATTAGTATTTGTATCCATAAAACATCATGCATACCACTGGAACGTATCAAATAGGTCATACATTTTGTTACATTTTTAAACCAGAAATTTTGATTTTGGCTCAGTGAGAAACATTAACATAACTACTGCATTTAAACCTTGCTTGTGGGTAGGGTGGATAATTACAGTGAAAAGATAGAGAGTGATGCTGGACAAAGCAAGAAATAGAAGAAGACCCAGTGAGAGTATTATACAAACAGATCCAAAGCTGTAGGTGGGTGATACAAAAGCTAAGAAACAGGGAAAATATTCTGAACATAAAGGTTTTATAAAATATTGCTACAAAAATTGATTTATCAAAATTATCCGAGTGTTTTCTTCATTGCAAAATACATCCTTAAATTATACAGAGAAAACAACAACTATGCAGACTTTGCAATTTAATCAAATAGTTTTGCCCGTAGGTACATAAAATGAAACAATAATGGAGAATCACAAATATTTCATCTTTGTTTTAGCTACTGGGAGTTTATTGCTTCTATCTACTTTTTGAAGATTGCCCTTTCTAGGGTTCAGAGGGAATTTTGACAGCCTGAAAAGAGAAACCAATGGGTATGCACCTGAGGGGGCCTTTTAAGCCTCTTTGCATCCCTCGGGTGTGGGTCATTAAGCTTAACATGCTGACTATTACTGCAACATTGCTTTCAGCCATCTTTCTCGTCCTAGTATTTAGGGGATTATGGGACTGGTAATCCGACAAAACTAAATTAGTTTTTCTTGTTAACTTCTTATTTTTAAATGCATATTTATTTTTCTTAAATACATTTAAAGAGGAAGAATGAAAGTTTACTTGAAAAGAGGTAGGCAGTTTAATTAAGCCATTATTTATAGGTTTCCTTTCACTGTGCTTTGGGATTAAGGGGGATTTTTAATCTTGGAAGTCTTAACCAACCTGTTCTTGAAAGCCACCTACCGGGGGCGCAAAAGGAAAAGGGTAACCCACTGGTAACCCCAAGCCTTTCGGAACAGCCCATTTTGTTCATGTGGGCAACCTACAGATTTGGGCCTAGGGTGTCGAGGCCAGCAAGGAAAACAGGGAACCCCATGCATTTCCCAAAAAAGGACACCTGTGGGAATCCAGAGAGGTCTGCCTTACGCAAATTGCCCCAGTTTTTATTAGCCACAATCCCCGACAAAATGTGATATTTGGTGGGGGAAAAAACACAATGTTCACTTTGTCTGGGGTTCTGGGTAATAAATTCTGGGCCGCTTCGTGCAAGTCAGACCTCTGTGCATTCCCACGGGTGTCCTCTTTTGGGAAATGCATGGGGTTCCCTGTTTTCCTTGCTGGCTTCGACACCCTAGGCCCAGATCTGTAGGTTGCCCACATGAACAAATTGGGCTGTGCCGAAAGGCTTGGGGTTACCAGCCGGTTACCCTTTTCCTTTTGCGCCCCGGTAGGTGCATCCACACATGTGAGGTACCGTTTTCATCGGGACACCTGTGGGAACGCGAGAAGGTATGACATCTGTTTTTGGTGACGTGTTTCGGTGAGTGGACACAGGGAAATGTCTCTGAAATTGGCTGGAAATGAAGACAATTCTCAGACATTTCGCTCTGGCCACCCCCCTAAACACACCGCCAACAACACATGGCCTACCTTCCCGCATCCCCACAGGTGTCCCGATGAAAACGGTACCTCACATGTGTGGGTGCACCTACCTGGGGGCCAAGGGTAAAGCCTAAAACACAGGTAACCCCAAGTCTGTTTTGACACGTGAATGTCACACTTTCTGCAGACGGGCACACCATTCAGATATGGGCCTCGGGTGTCCAAGCCACCAAGGAAAACAGGGAACCCCATGCATTTCTGAAAAGAGGACACCCGTGGGAATTCGCAGAGGTATAATTTGCGCAAATCGGCCCAAAATGTATTACCCAGATACCCCAGCAAATTCTGAAATGTGGCAAAAAAATACATTTTCAGCACATTTCACTCGGCTCACCCATCGAAATACGCCGCCAACAACACATGGCCAACCGTCCCGCGTTCCCACAGGTGTCCCAATGAAAACGGTACCTCACATGTGTGGGTGCACCTACCTGGGGACCTAGGGGAAAGCCTAAAACACAGGTAACCCCAAGTCTGTTTCGACACGTGTGTGATGCTGGAAATGCATTGGAGGGACAGGGTGTTAGGCAGAATCCTGTGCAGTTCCCTTGGGGAACACTGCAAAAAGATTAAGACTACAGGAGTAAGCAGTAAACCCAATTGGTAGCAGTCTGCACCACCCAGATTTACCTGGTAGCTGTGGCTGAGCAGTCAGACTTCTCTCAAGAAGAGTAGGGCAGCATATAGAGTATACACAATAGGGCTAAGAACACAGTAGAGCAAACAAACACTGACCAGAGCGTTGTATGAAAAGTATATAATTATTTATTTAAAACACACTTTAGGCAATACACTAGCACTCTAAATCAAAAGCAAGCTAAAACACAGTCAGGTAAAGTATAAACACCTCCATTGATAACTATTAGACAAGTCAGAGTTAAAACACCACTTATTTGTTAAAACAGATGTGAGCGCGTAACCTAGATGGCACTCCAATAGTTAAGTTAAAGGGAGAGAAAAAGGCAGGGCATAAAAATAAAACAGTTCCCAACACTTTTAGAAGTTCAAAGCAAAGGGGGGGGGGGGGCGCTGTTGCACGCAACTAAGATGGCCGCCTGATCGGAGCGCTCCGATCCCACGAACATCCTATATATAAATAAATCCTTTTTGGAGCCGCGGAGAGAAGAAACTACTACACCGTCCGTTTCCTGTACTCCTGCTGCACATTGTGTGCAAATCCTGCTCAAAACCGCGGAGGCGCGGGGGAGTTCGCAGCCCGCTTCAGACTAACGGCTTCTCCAGTGGACCACGGCCCGCCCCAGGGCTCCGGAAGAATCCTACGCCAGACCGAGGTGCCGTCATCAGCACAAGGCCGTGTGGGGGAGGAGCGCTGAGCACCGCGGTGCAGCCCCACGACACGGGCCTGGGATCGGACCGTGTGGGCAGACATTAGGACCCAGTGTGGACACGAAGTGGTCTGTGGCTCCGGCCCACCTCCCGGATAACGACTGGGTCGGCACGCCATCTTTCACGCAGGGCCCCAGCCGACTCATGCATCGGCCCTGCCGCCGAGCGAGCCCTCGTCCGACGTTGCGAGTGCAGATGAGAGATGTAGAGGCGTGCGGACCCAGAGACAGTGGCTGTGTCACGAAGTAAAGTTTTATAAAATCCTTTTTACACTGGCTGCCACCCAGAGACAGTGCTAATCCTGTGTAGATGGCTGGCCTGACCCGCGTCATCGACCCTTGCTCTGCACGGGTGACCCATGGGCCGCAACGAGAAAAAAGGCACGGGCGTGAAAAAGACTGGCCCAATGGACTCCTATGTCAGCTCCCAACCCCAGGGGACGCTGGCCGCCATAAACATGGGGGATGGCAATCCTGCTGCGATTGAACATGGCGACAGAGAAGACCGCCTAATGACCATGGTACAGAATGGCTTCCTGGCAGTGAACGTCAAGCTGGACGATAATGTTTCAACTATCAGCTCCCTTAAGGCTAGAGTGGACAAGAAGAGCACTCGCGTTACAGAAGCTGAGAACAGAATCAGCACAAATGAAGATATCCTGACACAACATGATCGAGACATAGCACAGCTGAAAGGGGAACTGTGTAAGACTCAAGCAAAATGCGATGGCCTGGAATCTCGATCTAGAAGAAATAATATCTGTATTGTCGGCATTCCAGAATCCTTCTGTAAGGGTCCGATGGAGCGACAAGTTGAGGCCCTTTTGAAAACTCTTCTGGGCACGGAATCCTTTTCTAACCACTTTCTTGTTAAGAGGGCTCATCGCACCCTAGTGCCGACACTCAAACCTGGGGCGCCACCGCGCACGATTATTGTGCGCCTCCTGAACTATAGGGACAGGGACGCGATCCTAAAACTTTCAAGGGAAAAAGGCTCCCTGCAATATGAAGGAAACAGAGTCCACATTTATCCGGATTTTTCGACCAGCGTCCAAATGCAACGCAGATCCTATGAACATGCCAAAAAGCTTCTGAGATTGCGTCATGTCCAATACGCCCTCATTTTCCAGGCGAAACTACGGATTCAACATGGAGGCAGGTCGCATTTCTTTGAGACCTCTGCAGAAGCCATAACGTACATTGAGGCGTCCATCCCCATCCCTCCCAAAGAACATCCACGAGATCGGAGCAGGCCACCACGACCGGGAGACGAAGTCCCGGACTCAGCCGACTGACATAGAGTTACGGAAACATACTTACTTAAGCTGTGAAGACGTCTCTCCCGAGAGCAACGGCTCCAATTGATATTGTTTGAAGAGGGTGGGATCGTGAGCCTCTACTGATGGAGGCCCTGCGACTGCAACTAGCGACCCTGGGGAATGGGTTACATCATCGGGTTGGGGTTGATGGTGCGGGCTGGGTTGGGGGTAGGGTACAAAGTTTTGCCACGGTTGGCAGGAGTTTTAAAACGCAGAGACTGGTTGCATCGGGTTCAACTGTTAAGGTTGGTGGCGTAAGCGAATCACTTCACACATTGATAATAATAGAAATACCATGGTACTGGGTGACAGGGGGTAACTGTTAAACTTCTTTCATGGAATATCCGGGGACTAAAAAACCCGATTAAGGCCAGGAAAATTGCAGCATACATAACTAGACATAACCCCCAGGTCGTATTACTGCAAGAAACTCACGCACTGGGGCAGGTCTGTTCCAATTTTCTCCCTAGATGGGGTGCATTGCGATATTATACTAAATATTCCTCCCAATCCAGAGGGGTTCTGACCCTGATACATCCGAATCTGGGCTTCCGTGTACAGCACGCAAAAACGGACACACAAGGGAGATATGTTGTAATCTGGGGCGAGTTGGCGGGACGGAAGATGGTTATAGTTAATACGTATGGCCCCAACATAGAAGACCCTGAATTCTACAATGCTATATATAATTTGTTGGTTGAAGCTGAGGATGCGGCAGTGATCTGGGGAGGTGATTTTAATACGATACTCAACACGACCCTCGACAGGTCTACATCTTCCCATAGAACCTTGACCAAAACCGCATTAGCTATACGACAAATGATGCAACAGATGGCCATGGTAGACATCTGGCGAGAACTACATCCCCAAGAACAGCGCTTACATTTTTATTCATCAGTGCATGATTCTGAATCTCGAATTGACTACTGGCTTATCAGCTCCACATTCACGAATATGATCCAGCACTGTGATATGTACCCCCGTACCCTCTCAGATCACTCCCCTGTGGCAATTACTTTGTGTGTCGGCGAGGCTGCCCCGAGGGCCAGACGCTGGAAAATGCCCCCTGTTCTACTAAGAGACCCTAACGTTTGTGAATCACTGCGCACTGAAATAGAGGAATTTTTCCAACTAAACGAAGGGTCGGTAGACCGGTGCGCTACACTGTGGGAAACATTTAAAGTATGGGTACGTGGCGCAATTATGGCCAAAACTACGGGTCTATTGAAGGCAGTTAGGCAGGAGTTCGACACAATGGAGGACAAACTTGAGCTCCTGGAGTTCGAATACACCTGTACACATAGTAAAGAGGCCCTACTGGATATTCACACTACACTGGCAGAATTCAATAAACTTGCTTCGAGGGAGGTACAATACATGGCCGCCCCGGTCCGAGCTCGTAGATACGGGGAAAGTAATAAAGCAGGGAGATTCCTAGCCCGGATGCTTAAGGCCGAACACGGCCACCCCCCTATAGCGACAATCCAGACACCTAGTGGTGACATAGTCAATGGGGACCAAGAAATTAATGATATGTTTGCCGCATTCTATAAATCACTATATTACAATAGGGACACCAAAACTAAAGAAGAAATAGTGGAATATCTGGACGTGATTGATCTCCCAACCCTGACCCCGGAGACACGCATACTAGATACCCCCATAGCACTTGAGGAAATTACAGAGGCAATGAAAGCATTAACATCAGGTAAAGCCCCGGGCCCCGACGGGCTAGGTGCCGAATTATATAAAGAATTCCATGATATACTAGCCCCTGTCTTACTGAAAGTATGGGAAGAGGCGATGGAGTGCGGCATACTGCCAGACACTATGTGAGAGGCAGTGATAACGGTCCTTCTTAAGCCCCGTAGACCCCCTCAGGACATGGGGTCATATAGACCCCTCTCATTAATACCGATGCAAAGATTTTCGCTAAGGTTCTAGCTACCAGGCTCCTGCCCTATATGCCTATATTGGCGCATCCCGACCAGGCTGGCTTTATACCAACAAGGTCCACTACTCTTAATCTGCGCAGACTCTTTGGAGTGATGACACAGATAGACCCAGCGGCGTCCCTTGATGCCGAGAAAGCTTTTGACTCTGTCTCCTGGGTCTACCCGTTTCAGGTCCTGGAGAGATTTGGGTTGGGAGGATACTTTGTTAGCTGTGTCAGGTTACTGTATACTTGCCCGGGAGCGAAGGTACTAACAAATCAAACCGTGTCATCCCTGTTTCACCTGGGTAGAGGCACCAGACAGGGCTGCCCCTTCTCCCCAATCCTTTTCGCACTTACAATAGAACCCATGGCTGAATACGTCCGTCAAAACCATGCATGTAGAGGTCTTCGTATGACAGGGAGACCACAAATCATTTCCTTATATGCGGGTGACACCCTACTATATATTAGGAACCCGGAGGTAAATCTAGTGCCAATTATGGCTGAGGTTAAGAGGGCCTCTGAATACTCGGGGTACAGGGTTAATGTTTCTAAGTCAGAACTGTTTCCGCTTACACATAAAACTAGAGATATGTCAGACACACAGAGATTCAAATGGTCACCAACACACATCCGCTACTTGGGGATCAGGGGATCCAGAGATGGGAGTACATTGCTCGCAGAAAACCATGGTGAACTCCTACAATCCCTGACTGTTAAACTACAAGTCTGGAACAAGCTCCCTCTATCCCTATATGGGCGAATAGCGTTACTTAAGATGGTAGTGCTACCCAAACTCCTATACCTTTTTTGCAACATACCGATTTGGCCGGGCAGAACATTCTTCCCGAAACTCAATACGCTCGCCACTACATTTGTATGGGGAGGGAAAACGCCCAGGTTGAAGTGGTCTAAAATGACAGAACCCTTTGCATAAGGTGGGATTGCTGCACCAGACTTTGAACTTTATTATCTAACATCACAGGCACACTTCGCAAGACACTGGTTCGATCCAGAGGACACGGCACCACACATTACCCTGGAAAGATTTGCGGCATCCCCCTCACACCTGCGAGCTGTTATGTTTGACCTTAATCGGAAGGACACGTGCAGATATGATCCTGTAAGCGCCACTGCGCGTGCATGGGCCGGGATATATAAGAGACTTGCCATTACAACCCCGTATGATCCGGAGGTACCATTGTGGAACTTCCCGGGCATAAGCCCCACATTTGATAAGGTAGTCCAGGGTACCTGAGACCCACAGAAGCAATTTAGAATGCGGGACATGTTCCCGGAAGGGAGATATTGTGCATTAGACGATTTTGTCGGGGCAGTGGGTGGAGATCACCTTAAGCGATTTCAGTTTCACACGATGAAATCTGCCTTTGCTGCTAAATGGCCCTCCTTCCCAGAAGAGCCACCCACACACGAATGTATTGCAGCAATGACGGAACCAGGGGGACACAGGAAAAGTCTGTCGGCACTATACAGCCTTGTTCAGATCCACTCCAAGCCATGCAATAACATTAAAGAGACCTGGGAACGAGATCTAGGTGTGGAGCTGTGTGAAGCCACATAGTCGAGATACTGCCAGTTGACTAAATGTGTATCCATGAACTCAGGGCTATGTCTTATTCAGTTTAAAGTTCTGAACCAGTTGCACTATACCCCAGCCAAGTTAGCTAAGTTTGTGCAGGGCCAAACGGGAAAATGCCCTAAATGTGACGCCCCTGACGCAGACTCCTATCATATGTATTGTGCCTGCCCATCGATAACTAAATTCTGGGGGGAGGTGGTGGAGACTCTGGAAGAAATTACGGCAATACCTGCTGCATCCTCCCCACGCAAATACCTTTTTGGGGATATTGGTAAAGCTGCAACTACCACTAGACGATTGTTCAATTTAGCGTGTGTGGTTGCGAAACGAAATATACTGAAATGTTGGAAGTCCACAGATCCTCCCAGGCGACAGGACTTCTTGAAAGACCTGTCGATGGTTAATGAACTTGAAGAACAATTTATTATTACATTGTCATCGAGATGCCGCCCCAAAGACATATGGCCGCTGTTCAGGCTCTATCTATGTAATATGTTATCTGATGAAGAGGACAATCCATCGACACCGCTCTAGTACTGTCAAACAAAGTGCAAATGTGTAGTGTATACTGTAAATGTTCATCTATGTTGTTATATCATGTTGCGATTCAATAGCCGCTGGCCAGTTTGGTCTTGTTGTACCTTTCTCTGAACAAAAATAAAAATGTTTAAAAAAAAAAGAAGTTCAAAGCAAGGGAGTAAAGGCAGTATACACTGTAGAGCCAAAGTTCATAGGCCTGGCCCACTTTAAATGGAGCAAAGCGAAATGTGCCCAAGATCACACAGTTTAAAATGCACTAAAAGTCTTTGCAGAATGTTCAAAAGAGGTTGGGGTGATTTCAAGAAGTAAATTTAGAAGGTCTTTAGCCAACCCAGTTGGAAAGCCAAGGATTTAAGGGTCACCTTTAGCAATCAGTGGAAAGAGAGGCCAGGCAGAACACAGTACCTTAAAGGGAGAGGAAGCTCCAGCGGTGGCAGTTGTTCCTGGCAGTGGTTGCAGTTCATTGGTTCGACCAGGGGAAGAGAGGATCTTGTCGAGGAGGAAACTTGGAGTCGATGCACTGCACAGGGATGAAACCAGCCGCGGAGTTCGTCGGTTAAAAGGTGCGTTCCTTTTATTCGCGTTCAAAGTGGTGAAGCTTGGCTATCCGGCCTCCGGGGTGCTTGGCACGGGCGATACGACCAAGAGACGTCTTTGGAAGGCAAAAGGGGCAAACTGGTTGATCCGACCAGCTCAAAGGAAGAAGACTCGTCCAGCAGAAGATCTTCTCTTGTCGTTGGGAAAGTGGTGAGTTTGTTGCAGCAGGGCTCCACCAGTGGTGTCGTCGTTGCAGATGGCTCAGATTCTTCCCTCTTCGGATTCTTAGGTCCTGTGGTGACTTCTGAAGTTCCAGTTCCAAAAGCCCTGCTTTTATGCAGAAAACCCCCATTCAACAGCCTAGCTGTCACTCAAACATGCTAAGTGGTGAGCCGGGCGGCTCACCACTGGGCCAATCAGAATAGAGTGCGACTTGGGTTGCTAAGGCAACGCAGCACAGTCCAGTGTGCCAATTCCCCTCCCCACACATCCTGTGAAACCCAGACAGAGTGGCACCATTTGGAGGGCTTCTGTGGAGAAGCCCGCCAAAATAGTGGAACAAAGGGCCGGACCTTGTTTAAAGTTACAGAGACGGACACGAACGCCATTTTAGAAAAGAGTTCTGGCAAAAAGACCCAACCATTGATTTAATATTAAATAAATAAACCGGCGGTATCTTTAACATTGCACCAAAAAGTGGTGCGTTTAAAATCAATGGGAAAATCCCATAGGAAATATTCTGGTGGAATATTTTGCGTGGTAACCACTGCCACCAGACAGAAACTCGACAAGGGGGGACTGGACAGTGCCCCCTTGGAAACAGACCCAGGGGCAATCGAATTAACCCCTTCCAGTACTTCCACAATATGATGGTTTGTACTGGTTCTGTTCACAATTTTGGACTAGTAAAGTCAATGGTGACTTTACATGCCCTGGGAGACAGTAGTCAGTCCCAGGGTATGGAGTCTATGTTTGAGCGTCACTATGACACCCCTTTGTTACTGCACGGAGGGTGCTGTGTAACACATACACAAAAACCAGATGATACCCTGTGGAGTAAAAGACCCCATAGCCCATAAGCACAAACAAAGTCAAAGATATACCTCAAATCATGCCTAAGAGTGGAAGGAAAAAAGCCTCACTCTTAGCAGGAGAAAAAAGAAAAAAAAATCCAGCAAAGCTGCTGGGGGACTCACTAGGTTTGGGAATTTAGCCTTATAAGAGAATTCTGCCTAACCCTAACACAGGGCCTCCCTGTCCTTGTCCTGTAGTCCTTTTTCATTGTGTTCTGTATTGTTTTCTGCCCAGCACTCCATGTGGGACTCCTGGCAGTGCAGCTCTTCCTGTTTTTGGTTTGGTGTACAGACCCATGGGATACTCTTTTGGCACCCATGGGTGGGGGTACAACCCTGTGCCCCTAGTGTATGTTTTTGGGCACCTGTGGGTGGCCCACAGAGCAGGGTATAGGCTGGTGGCAGCTCCATGCTGAATGTGACAGGTGCGCTGAGTATCCTCCATTTTGGGATACCCAGACCCTGCCATTGGAATCAGTTGATTCCTGATGGAAAACAAGATGGCCCCTGTGGCCTCTTGCTTTCTATTGCCTGTTACCTTGTTTTCCCAAAGTCCTGGGAAGCCCTGACTCTGTCCCTTCCCCCTGACTGGCTGTTGGGTGGAAGTTCCATATATGGTGTTGTTGTGAAGTCCAGTCCAGACTGGCTGGAGCCTTCCCAGTGACTGTATGTTGTGGGTACACCCTGTGGGTGGGACCTGGGTGAATGGAGTGTGTGACCAATTTGCACTTCTTGTTGTGGCTGTCTGGTTTCTGGTATGAGAGACAAAGACTGAGACAGCCCTGCCCGAAACTGGCCTGAATGCAGTGTGTAGTGTTAAATGGCTGGGTACTTGTCCCAATCCACATTCCTTGTTGTGAGTGTCTGAGAGGGAGGAGGATGGCCTGAATGCACTGTATGCCTGATTGGCTGATTGACTGCATGAATGCCCTTCTGTATGATTGGCTGCTGAGTGTGACCCAGCAGTGTGGATGAGAAGCAGAATAGTATATCTGGGGACCTCTCACCACTGGAAATTGTTCAGAAGCTATGTCTACACTTGAAGAGTAACTGGAACTGCTGATCCTCGACGCCCAGCTGGAAGAAGAAGACTTGCTGTTGCATTTGCTTTGACCTGATCTGAAAGCTGCCGAATTCGTCGAAGACTGATCCGAGAGAGGACCTGGTAAGGTGCCCTCTTCCCGTGCTCCGACGGACCATCGAGCACCGCTGACCTTCGCCGAAGCTCCCTGGGAGTCAGACCCTTGAAAGGCTGCCGACCGGAGAAGGGACCGCCGAGGAGATCGAAATGAATCACCTGGACTCCCACTCGTGCCCTCTTTTCAGAAATGCATAGGGTTCCCAGTTTTCCTTGGTGGCTTGGACACCCTAGGCCCAAATCTGTAGGTCGCCCACATGAACAAAATGGGCTGTGCCGAAAGGCTTGGGGTTACCAGCGGGTTACCCTTTTCCTTTTGCGTCCCGGTAGGTGCACCCACACATGTGAGGTACCGTTTTTGTCGGGACACCTGTAGGAACGCGAGAAGGTATGACACCTGTTGTTGGTGACGTGTTTCGGTTAGTGGACACAGGGAAATGTCTCTGAAATTGGCTGGAAATGAAGACAATTCTCAGACATTTCGCTCTGGCCACCCACTTAAACATACCTCCAAGAACACATGGCCTACCTTCCCGCATCCCCACAGGTGTCCCGATGAAAATGGTACCTCACATGTGTGGGTGCACATACCTGGGGGCCCAGGGGAAAGCCTAAAACACAGGTAACCCCAAGTCTGTTTTGACACGTGAATGTCACACTTTCTGCAGACGGGCATACCATTCAAGCCACCAAGGAAAACAGGGAACCCCATGCATTTCCGAAAAGAGGGAATCCGTGGGAATCCGCAGAGGTATGATTTGTGCAAATCGGCCCAAAATGATTACCCAGATACCCCCGCGAAGTCTGAAATGTGGGAAAAAAATGCATTTTCTGCACATTTCACTCAGCTCACCCATCGAAACACGCCGCCAACAACACATGGCCAACGGTCCCGCGTTCCCACAGGCGTCCCCATGAAAACGGTACCTCACATGTGTGGGTGCACCTACCTGGGGACCTAGGGGAAAGCCTAAAACACAGGTAACCCCAAGTCTGTTTTGACACGTGTGTGATGCTGGAAATGCATTGGAGGGACAGGGCCGCCCTGTCCTTGTCCTGTAGTCCTTTTTCATTGTGTTCTGTATTATTTTCTGCCCAGGACTCCATGTGGGACTCCTGGCAGTGCAGCTCTTCCTGTTTTTGGTTTGGTGTACAGACCCATGGGATACCCTTTTGGCACCCATGGGTGGGGGTACAACCCTGTGCCCCTAGTGTATGTTTTTGGGCACCTGTGGGTGGCCCACAGAGCAGGGTATGGGATGGTGGCAGCTCCATGCTTAATGTGACAGGTGCGCTGAGTATCCTCCATTTTGGGATACCCAGACCCTGCCATTGGAATCAGTTGATTCCTGATGGAAAACAAGATAGCCCCTGTGGCCTCTTGCTTCCTATTGCCTGTTACCTTGTTTTCCCAAAGTCCTGGGAAGCCCTGACTCTGTCCCTTCCCCCTGACTGGCTGTTGGGTGGAAGTTCCATATATGGTGTTGTTGTGAAGTCCAGTCCAGACTGGCTGGAGCCTTCCCAGTGACTGTATGTTGTGGGTACACTCTGTGGGTGGGACCTGGGTGAATGGAGTGTGTGACCAATATGCACTTCTTGTTGTGGCTGTCTGGTTTCTGGTATGAGAGACAAAGACTGAGACAGCCCTGCCCGAAACTGGCCTGAATGCAGTGTGTAGTGTTGAATGGCTGGGTACTTGTCCCAATCCACATTCCTTGTTGTGAGTGTCTGAGAGGGAGGAGGATGGCCTGAATGCACTGTATGCCTGATTGGCTGATTGACTGCATGAATGCCCTTCTGTATGATTGGCTGCTGAGTGTGACCCAGCAGTGTGGATGAGAAGCAGAATAGTATATCTGGGGACCTCTCACCACTGGAAATTGTTCAGAAGCTATGTCTACACTTGAAGAGTAACTGGAACTGCTGATCCTCGACGCCCAGCTGGAAGAAGAAGACTTGCTGTTGCATTTGCTTCAACCTGATCTGAAAACTGTTGAATTCGTCGAAGACTGATCCGAGAGAGGACCTGGTAAGGCGCCCTCTTCCCGTGCTCTGACGGACCATCGAGCACCGCTGACCTTCGCCGAAGCTCCCTGGGGGTCAGACCCTCGAAAGGCTGCCAACCGGAGACGGGACCGTCGAGGAGATCGAAGTGAAGTACCCGGATTTCGCCGCCGTCAAAGTACATTGCTGTCGACCAGGGTTCGCAGGCTTGTGTAACCGATGGAGGCCCATCGAAGTTGTGTTGCCCTAGAAGAGGGGACCGCTTGATGCCGTGCCGCCGACGACCAGAGCCGCCCGCTCCTTTGCCTAAGAACATTTGAATCGAAGGACTCTCTTGTCCACACCGACATCCGCTTTATCCTGCCGGAGAGAGTCAAGGCCGCCGACGTGCCGAGGAGAATCCGCCGGTGGGTTTCCCGCCACCTGAAGGCCACAAAGACTTCGACAACTCAACGCCCTTGCTGGGCCACAGTTCTTCTGAAACTCTTTGCGGTCCAGAACTATCAAATGCTGAGGTGCCCCGCACACCTCATCCTCGCAGGACGTCGCCGACGAGCACCGCCTGGATCGACGCCGTGGTCTCTGCACCCTCGAACTTCTCATCAACGCCGTCGACGTCAAGTTCACTTTCTTCGGTGCCTCTCGACGATCCGTGACTCCTGCTTGAAAGGGGGTCACTCAAGAAGGATCCATCGACGCTTCTTCGAAGAACTCTACTCCACCAGGTACATTGGGGGGGTAAAAACATTATAGGAGATAATAAGACTATTGAGCAATATATGGACTGGGCTTGTGCTATATCTTTATTTTACAGGTTGCCCAGGTGTGGGGATCTCTACACAGAACTGTGCTTAACGGTAGAGGCCAGTATTCTGCCTATTGTTTCAACCATCTTGCTTCCCCTCCTCTCTCTATTGCTGGTTCTTTTTTATGGATCTGTGTGTCATTTTAACAGTATAGTTGATGCACTTTAAAGAGGTCTAATAATATTGGTGGTACCACTTTAGAATTGTATATATTTGCCATTGTTGACTTCTGAGTACAAAGTGAGTTATTGTGATAGTGTACATACCTTTGAATAGTAATTATATAAAGACTGTGTTTTCAGTAATACAGTGTGTGGACATTCCTTTGTGGGGGTTTGGGGACTACACTGTACTTAAGAACCAGCCTGCATCACCTCCTGGAAGCTAGGCCCTGATTGCTCGTCCATTGCTACCCTATAGAGAATCTTGGCTGGGGTCCTCTGTGCCTCTCCTCTACCATATAGAAGGCAGAAGTACAGACAGCCCCCTCCAGTCTTTACAAAGACCCCACTTGCTTTGGGTCCCGCAAGTCCTCTGGGATATCTGCCAGCATCCTGGCTCCTTCTCTGGTCCCACCACGGCCGCTTCCTCTCCACAAGGATCCCCTGCTGGTCTCTCCCAAACAGGCCTCCCTGTTGCTCCCCTGGTCTCTCTTTACACACCTGCAGCCCCTAGACAGGCTGCAGGTGTTGATCCCTAAAGAGACTTGCATGACCATAATTAAAGGGACATGCCTGACCCTCACAGCACTTTATAAGCATCTTCTTTGTCCCAGTACTAGAGTGGTAAAATGGTGTAGTGGTCACTACTCTTAGTCGCCTCATCCTTGTCCCAGTACTATCAAGTGTCACATGTGGGAAAATGAGGGGAACAGCTTTATAGTAACCCATAACGGTTTGGGGAGGGTTAGGTTGGTCTTCAACAGGAAAAGAGGATACCTGGTCTCTCCTGTGGGCATCCCACTGCCAATTCCCAAGGAACCTCCACCCAGGTGATCCTCCCCCACTTCTCCACCGTCAGGGTGGGGATCCAAGAGCAATGGCCTTTCCCTGGCCACCTGAGCAGAGGAGCCAAGTGGAGTAGGAGTGATAATACCCTCAGGTTTCTCACGCATCTTACTAAGCCCATGCTTAATAGTGCTATTGAGACCACACAGGCACATGCAGAAGCATCGAAACAAATAAGATCCATGCATGAAGGGGAAGATACAAGATACAAGGGAAGATACAAGAAAAGATCCCAAATTTAATCCCAGGGCAATACCTCAGAAAAAATCCAAACGCCCTTTTGAGAGGATTTATAAACCCTTAACATTTGTGAGCCAAGAGCCTGAGAGGAGGGACGAAAGGAGATCTGTGCTCCTCAGAGAAGAACTCATCACCAACCCTAAAGAAAGGAAAGGACCCACAACCCTAACTCCCATTTGTTTCTTCAGTGGCACAAGTAAGCATATAGCCAAAACATGTCCCAAAAATCAGAAGGAGGAACCCATGGAGATAGGCTGGATGGGAGGAAAGGATTGGGAAGAACTATTAAAATCTGAAGAGACAGATGTGGAAGAAGCCAGTAATTATCTATGTCTGTCCGTTTCAGACACACACATTTATTAGTGTTAATGGAATCCCAGTCTTACCCCTAATAGATTCTGGGAGAAAACAAACAGCAGATAGGGCTGACCTTATCTATGCCAACCAAGTACAACAAGGCAGACCCGTCAGAACTATGTGTGTGCATGGGGACCAAGAAGTCTACCCTAGTGCACCAGTCACTCTTAACATCAGGGGTAAGGATACCGTAATCAACTCAGCAGTGGTGCCAGTGCTACCAGAGGAGACAATTGTAGGCACTGGTTTTCCCGTGTTTGGTAGTCTGCTATAAGAAATTAATTAGACTCCCATTAGATATTCCCCTTTTGACACTTGGGAAGAGGAGACATTTAAGATGGACGAAGACCATCCAAGCTGGTCAACAACCAAGCCTTTTATATGGGGAAGCCAGCGGCATCAGGGCAAGGGTATGTGATTAATCATGAGATGCCATCCCTTCTCCCCGAGGGGTGTAGGATGTTTTAACACCACTAGTCCAGGCCCTGCAACATTCCTGTGCGCTGCTTGCATCAGGAACATCAGAATGGCCGCTGGAAAGCATTATGCTGCTTGCTAAAAATCACCCAGAAGTACACAGTAAAAACCTGAAAAATAGGCCGCCATCCACTTTTGCCTATGTCAGTGGTAACACAGGAGACCACTGCCAAAACCCATCATTTGGCTGCCCACACAGCAAGGCTGATTGCAAAAGAAACACAGAGCTGTGTGAAAATCCGTTTTTCTTGGTTGTCAAATTTGCAAAAATCATGGCTCACAAACCACCCAAAAGATTCAACCTCCTTGTTTGGTGTTGAACATCATTCTACTTCAAGAATCCACATAAATATCATGTCAGCAGAAGTATATTTTATCAGAACAAAATCCACTTTTAAAGATACTTGCTGGAAAGAAATATGTCAAAAATGGGTGCAATACCCTTACTCGCCTCTGTCAGATGCTGGCGATCTCTAAATCTGTTAGGTGAAACTTGTGTCTCAAAAGCTAAATATGCCAAAGAAGGGACTTCCATCAAATGCAATATAGGGTGCCACACATTGATTTTCATGTTGAAAAGACTGGAATTGAAGATATGTTTGCTTATTTTAAATGTGTAACTGTAATGTTTCACAAGGAACAATGTCACAATTGACTATAAGGTAACCTGATTCAGCTAAAACTTCAAAGAGGTTTTCCCCCACTGAGAACACACCACCCTGTTCATTCCCACCAAAAGGAGAGAATATCTCTGGGGTTGCTAATGAGAAGGGGAGGAGACTTCCTCTGTTGCTCTGGGAAAGAGACAATGGGTTCCTTGAACTGAAAGAAAATGCTAATTCGGGTGTGACTGACACCAACTTCCCAGGAAGACAAGCCCATGTGACTCTCTGGCTCAGCCAAGCCTTGGAGGCGGGCCAGACTGAAAATGTGGATTTGAAACTGAAGTAACTGTATGTTTGTGGAAAAGATTTATAGCAAATTGTACTGAACGGGTAAACATATGGGATTATAGGTTATTAAAATAAAAAGTTTGCTCACAGTTTAAAACTAATCTGGAATCTGTGCGACATTCAGAGACTAAACCATGAAAAAGTTCATATTCTAGCTATTGTGATTATGTTAGGAACATGAAAATTTCCAGGAATATGCCCAGATGGTATCTGTATGCATGTGTACAAATTTGTACAGAACTGACACTGAGTAACCGCCCAAAAGTGCAAAAAATTGTCATTTGGGAACCAAAACTTGTAAGAAGATAAGATTTTGACAGAAACGTACCTTAGTTAATCTGTCATGTGAATATGTATTATTATTTTTTTTTAATTCTTTTTTTATTGTTTTCATTATCATAATCAAAAACAGGAGAACAAAACACAGGAACGAACACAAATCAAGAGCAGCATCAAACTAAACGAAACCCCCTACCCCACCATATCGCCAATGGATCCCCCCACCCAGCCCTATCCCCGCCACAGATTATCCGTAAATGTCCAAAAGCTTAAATCTCTGGGGGCAATATTGCTCCCTATAGTCCCCTTATAAGTATGCCAGCGTCTCTCCCCAATCTGCCAGGAAATTCTCCAGTTTGTTATTTACTGCATAAGATGCCCATTCCATCGAAACTATGTCCCACATTTTCCTTAACCAATCTTGCTCCGTTGGGATCGTGGGGCTCTTCCACCTCTGAGCGATGAGGGCCATCGCGGCCAACGTGAAGATAACTTTTGCCTTCGTTCTGCCCTTCCCTTCTCCCTCGCCCCCCAAATCTCTCTTCCCCAGGAGAATCTCCCGCGGGTCCTGATTGGCCCCCTCCCCCAGTGTCTGAGAGAGGGCCTGCGCTACCCCGCTCCAGAAAGGCCTAATGACAGGACATTCCCACCATATGTGGGCCGCTGAGCCCCTTTCCTCACATCCCCTCCAGCATTTCGCCTCAGACGCTGGATACATCGTGTGCAAGCGAGCCGGAGTATAATGCCAGCCATACAAATATTTATACCATGCCTCCTGCAGCTGAGTCGCCCTCGCCACCCTTGGGATCAACTTCCAAAGCCTCTCCCAGTCCTCCTGTCCCATGCCGAGCCCTGGTTGCTGCTGCCAGCTCCTCATATACGCCCATGTGGTTACTGGGCCTGCCTGCTCTAGTTGTCTATACAGATCCGAAATCAACCCTTTGGAACCCTCATGTGTGGTGAGAAATCGCTCAAATTGCGTGAGGCCTGCGTCTCTGCCTTCCTTATTTCCCCAGACATTACCCAGTGTCTAATCTGGAAGTAACGATGCCTCTCCTGTTCCCCCACCCCAAATTTCTGCTTGCATTCCTCGAACGTTTTCACTCTTTCACCACTAAACATATCCCTCAGCGTTCTGCAGCCCCCTCTCTCCCACTGTGCGAACGCCCCTTGCTCCAGCCCCGGTGCGAAGTCCCCGTTATTAAAGATTGGGGTGAATGGGGATGGGAAGGTCGTGATCCCCTGCTTCTCCACTGCCCTGTCACAGTTATCCACCACTCCCTTCGTAATCGCACTTAAATATAAATGCGATGGCCTCAGTCTTCGCGGGAGCCACAATACTTCCCCCAAATGGTGCTGAGCTACAGCCCTATCCATTTTTACCCAGTGTTTAAGGTATCCGAAAACCGCTCTCTGATCACCCTTAGTTGAGCGGCTTCATGATAACAGCGAAAGTCAGGGAATGCCAGGCCCCCCCTCTCTCTAGAAGCCACTAACAGCCGCCTGGATAAACGTGGCCTCTTCCCCTCCCAGATGAACTCTTTGGCAGCCTTATCTAGTCGCTTGAAAAAACTTTCCGGGACTGGAAGACAGATAGCCTGGAAAAGATACAATACTCGGGGAAGCACCACCATTTTGAGGACGGCACCCCTTCCTAACCAGGACAGTCGTAGAGCGCCCCATCTTCTTAAATCTTTCTTGATAGCCGACAACAGGGGCTCATAGTTGGCCCCGCACCAACCTGCCAGAGAAGGTGTAATCCTAACTCCCAGGTAACGCAGCCCGGTAGGGCTCCACTTAAATGGGGAGGTCGCCTGCATCTCTTCCGCCTCCTGCTTCCCAAGGGACAGATTCATAAGCTCCGATTTCAGAAAATTGACTCGCAGGCCTGATATTTCACCAAATCTGGTCAGTAATTCTATACTTGCTCTAATGGAAATCTTAGGGTTCGTGGGGGTGAGCAACATTTCATTGGCGAAAGCCGCTACTGCTGCCTCCCCCCAAATGGTATTCCCTAAATCTCCTCCGCCTCACGAATAGCCAAAAGCAGTGGCTCCAGATATATTGCGTAAAGTAAAGGGGAGAGGGGGCAGCCCTGCTTCGTCCCCCACCCCAATCTGAACGGCTGGGACATCTCCCCATTTACCAGGATCCGCGAAGTGGGGTTCTTATAGTTAGCTGAAACCATTCATATAAATCCCATAACCAGGCCCATCCTTTCCATCACCTGAAATAAGAACGACCACTCCACCCGATCGAATGCCTTTTCGGCGTTGAGCACCAAAAGTACCGCTGGAGTGGACGTCTTGCGCGATATCTCCATCAGGTGGGCCACCCTTCTGATATTATCAGCGGTTTGCCTCCCCATGACAAAGCCTGACTGGTCCTGATCGACCAAAAGAGGTAGGTGCCTTTCCAGGCGCTTCACCAGGATTTTGGTGAAGATTTTTGCCTCCGCATTTATAAGGGCAATTGGGCGGTACAAGGTACATTCCTCTGGATCCTTCCCCACTTTGTGAATAAGAGAAATGTTTGCCTCCTCCATCGAGGGAGTGATACCACACTCCTCACCGAATGTGTTAAACAATTGCGTTAAGTGCAGAACCAAGAGGTGGGAGAAAGCCCTGTAGAAGGAGGCCGGGTAGCCATCAGGCCCAGGAGCCTTGCCGAGGGGAAACGTCGCTATTATGGCCCTAACCTCGTCCTCTGTAATTGGTCGGCCTAAATCCTCGTCCTCCTCTCTGGATAATCTTGGGAGAGGGAGGCCCTCCAGGAACTCTCTCTGCGGTTGAGTGTGCGGGCTCTGCGAAGAATACAACGCCCCGTAAAATTCTACCAACCTCCCCTTTATCTCTACGGCCTGGGTAAGCCTCCTTCCCCCCGCATCTTTAATTGCTGTTATAACCTTCTGCTCCCTTTGTCCCCTCAGGAGGTGTGCTAGAAGTGAGTCTGCCTTATTAGCCTTGGCGTAAAATTTTTGCCTGAGCATAGCCTCTTCCGCCTTTTTAGTGCACAAGATCCCCAGCTGGCCCTCTGCCAGGCTATATTTCCTATATGTCTTCCTGGTTGGGGTCTCCTGCATGCGCGCCCTGGCCTCTTCAACCTCATTTTCCAGCTGAGTTTCCAGGCCTCTAAATAATCTACTTCTCTCCGCTTTCATAGCGATGATTTCCCCCCTCAAGGTCGCTTTAAAGGCATCCCACCTCACACTCTGGCTTGTGTCCCAACTGTTATTCCTCTCGAAGAAGTCCCGGATTCTGTCTCCTAGCTCCTCTCGCAATACCTGATCCCTCAGGAGCTCCCCCGGGAACCTCGAGCTCCATACCCCCGGCCTATACCTCCCGAGTCGCATATTCAGTTGCACAACCTTGTGGTCTGCTATGCCTAGGGAGCCCACCGCCACATCCTCCACTAGCCGAGATCCAGATGTAATCAATTCGGGACTGCGTTCTATGGACATCTGATAGAAAAGTAAATCCCTCTTCCTCGCCACGTATTGCACGCCATACATAGCGCAATCCGGCCTCCTCCCATTTCTCCCTCAGCTGACGGGATGCAATGGCGCCGCCTCATTCCCTTTCGAGCCGGGACCGGGCCCCCTTCCTATCCCAGGCAAGATTAAAATCCCCCATCACTATCACCTGTCCCCTAGCAAAATTCTCTAAGGTGCCCAAAGTATCCCGCAAGAATTGGTCCTGGCCCACATTGGGGGCATACACCGAGGCAATAGTATGTTCAAACCCCAATATCTCCCCTCTCACCATAATGTATCTTCCATTGTTACCCCTGAGGGTATACTGGGGTCTAAAGTTAACTCCTTTCCCAAACACCAGGGCGACTCCCCCCCTTTTTGTGGGGCCTGATGCAAACAGTATCAATGGGAAGCCCCTCAGGCGCAAGTGACCTTGGTCCCGCTTTAATAAATGCGTCTCCTGCTGTAACGCTCACCTGGCTCCCACGGAGGCGCTGGTCTGGTCTGGGTTGCTGTGGCCTCTTCAAGCGTGATGCGCAGAATTCGGACCACCGATTGAACAGGACCCCCAAATCTTGCTTGTCTGGCCCGTAGGAATATCCTTCTGCAGATGAGAAAGGGGATTAACTGTCTGCTGAATAGTGTTTCCCTCTTCGTTCTTCTCTGATTCCTCCAAAACCCCCGGTTTAAGCTCACCTTATGGTTTGGAAGGATGAACTCTCCATCCTGCTTCTGGTGCAGGGGCGCGCGTTCGTCCAGTTACTTCACTGGTTTTCAGAATGGCGCTGGCACATCCACTTGACTTTTCTGAGCGATACGCCGTAAGTACGAAGATGCAAAAGTTCAAGTGTGAGACTCCTTTTATGTTGTTTTTTCTGTCCTTTATTTCAGGTGCAGAACAAAGGCGATGCGTTGAGGGGTTAAATTGCTGGTGGTAAGATCAGGTGAGTTAGTGATGAGGATGACCCCTCTAAATGTCTTTATAATTCCCCAGTAATGTCTTTTGTCCTTTCCCCATAGGGGCCGGGGTGCGGTACCTGCCAAAGATGCGGCGCCGACCCGAGATGTGGAATGGTTCACCAAGAAAAGCCGGTAAGTAATATGGCTGAAAATTCGGCTTTCCTCTTGTGTTCCCTTGCTCACCTTTTGTCTCTTCTTCTCTCCCCTAGGTGCAGAGATGTGGCGACCGGTGCTGAGAGCCGTGATGGAGCCGGGCGGCGTCTCGGGAACAGGTGAGTGAAGCGTGGCGCTGCAGCGAGCAACGCAGACTTTTAAATGGAAGTCTTCCTTCAGGAATGCTGGCGTGAAGATTCCGGATGCAGGTAAGAAGGTTGAATAAGTTCTTGGTTTTCACCTTTCTCTTCTCTTATTCCCTTACAGGTGTTCCAGGTTCGAGGCGGGCGTGGCTGGAGTCTAGGTGCAGGAGCAGACACGGTGAGCGTTCAGCTGCTGGGATGCAGAACAACGCGAAGCACGTGTGGCTGTCTGGGCGTGGCTTAAATAGCTTTGGAAGAAGTTCCAGGTGAGTATTCTTCCACAGCCCCACCCAAGTAACAAAATAGTTCCTTCAGAAAAATAGTCCCTCCTAAGCCTCATTTGGCTTGGTTCTTCATGCAGCATGGTCTGCATCAGGTGAGTGTGCAGCATGGTCTGCTTCTGGTAAGTGCACCAAACACTTCCCCTTATGAGCCTGGCGCCTATGACGCCAGGACTGATGCCCAACATGAGCCTGGCGCCAATGGCGCCAGGACAGAGTCCAAAGAGCCCCTATAAAGGGCCGCTGGGCTTTTACCCGGGGGCGTGATGCCTGCTCCCGGGGGTGCTGGGCCTGGCCTGGTGCTCCGGGGGTAGGCATCATGACAGCACTCCCCCCCAAGGCCCCTCCCAAGGTCGTTTCCCCAGGAGGTTTCGGTTTGTTCGGGAAATTCCGATGAAACCTTTTTACTAGCCGAGGTGCATGTACGTGGTCGCTGGGTTCCCAAGATCTCTCCTGAGGCCCGTACCCTTTCCAATCAATTAGATAGAAAAGTTTGGATTTTGAGATCTTAAGAGTCCAAAATGTTCTTCACCTCGAATTCAGGCTCCCCATCTATCTGGATTGGTTCTGGTGGCTTTATTAATCTGGTTCCTGGTTGCACTGGTTTCAAAAGCGACACATGAAAAACGGGGTGAATCCGCATGTTAGCTGGTAGATCTAGCTTGACTGCCACTGGGTTAATTATAGCTTTGATCGAGTAAGGGCCTAAATACCTTGGATTAAAAGTCTGAGGTCCCTTGAGCGATAAGTGTTTGGTAGCCAACCATACTTGATCCCCTATTTGGTATGGAGGCGCCTCCTTTCGATGCAGATCCTCATTCTTTTTGTATTTCCCTTTCGCATGTTGTAAGTGTGCAGTAGCATCCTTGAAGGCTTGAGTAATCGTAGAATGCAAATGGTCCACTGCGGGCATTTCGAGGCTCAAAGGTGAGTCCAAGTCTGAAGTACGAGGGTGATGTCCATATAGGGTATAAAAGGGGCTCTGACCAGTTCCAGAGTGTATCGAGTTATTGTATGCATATTCAGCCACCCATAAAATATCCTTCCAATTACCCTCCGATTGGTGCAACATACATCGTAGATATTGTTCAAGGGTCTGGTTCGTTCCCTCCGTCTGACCATCGGTCTGTGGGTGGTGGCTGGTTGAGAGTCTTACGTCGATTTGTGCCAGTTGACAACACTTTTTCCAAAAATGAGAAATAAACTGGCTTCCCCGATCGGAGATTAGTATGGACGGGAATCCATGCAGACGGATGATATTTTCGAGGAATTCCTTGGCAAGAACAAAGGCTGAAGGTAATCCTTAAAACGGAATAAAATGGACCATCTTGGTAAATAAATCCACCACAACCAGAATAGTATTGTATCCATTACAAGAGGGCAGGTCCGTGATAAAATCTAGTGACAAGGTGTGCCAAGGTGCTGGTGGAATGTCTAAGGGTTGAAGAAGACCGGCGGGTTTTGTTTTTTGACCTTTGTTTTGGGCGCAAACTCCACAGGACATCACGAAAGATTTAATATCCTTTCGCCAGGACGGCCACCAGAATTGTCGTTTCATTTTTTCCTCTGTTTTGGCAATGCCAGGATGTCCTTCCATCAGAGTATCGTGATGACGGGAAATAACCAGTTCTTGCAATTCCTTTTCTGGCAAAAATAAACGTCCTTGGAAGTAAGGTAAGCCATCGTTGATTGAAAAGGCAGACCCCCTTTTGATCCAATCCTGCAAGGCTGAAGAGTCCAGGAATAGTTTTATCCGTGCTTGAATGTCTTCAAGGGTTTGTAAAGTGGTTATCCCCAAGAATCTTTGTTCGGGAATTATCGGCACAGGTTCTGAGTTTGTGTCCATTTCTCCCATTCCAATTCGAGATAGCGCGTCCGCTTTGCCATTCTTACAGCCGGGACGGTAGGTGATTACGAAATCGAACTCAGCAAAGAATAAAGCCCATCGGAGCAGTCGTGAAGACTGAGCCTTGGCAGTTTTTAAATATTGTAAATTTCGGTGATCAGTGATCACGGTGATGGTATGCCTGGCGCCAAGAAGATAATGCCGCCAAGCCTTAAAGGCAGACTTAATGGCTAATAATTCCTTATCGGTGATTGCATAATTTATCTCCGGCGGCGAGAACTTTCTGGACCAAAACGCTACGGGGTGCAGTTGGTTGGTTTCAGGGTCTCTCTGAGACAGGACAGCTCCCATGGCTAAGTTGGATGCGTCGGTTTCGACTATATATGGGAGATCAGGACGAGGGTGTTTCAAAATAGGTGCGGATGTAAATTTAGCTTTTAATTCCTGAAAGGCCTGTTCAGCTTCCTCGGTCCATTCAAAAGGTTTATTCTTCCGCAAGAGTGCAGTGATGGGTTGCACCACCCGTGAAAATTCCGGGATAAACCTGTGATAAAAATTGGCAAATCCAAGCATGCTTTGGACACCTTTCACCGAACTAGGTGATGCCCATTTGAGGATGGCATCCACTTTCCGTGAGTCCATTCGGACCCCTTTAGGTATCAGGATGAATCCAAGAAACTCAACCTCGGTGGTATGGAAAACGCATTTTTCCAGCTTTGCAAACAGTTTGTGCTGGCGCAATTTCTCAAGGACGGCCCTGACATGTTTTCTGTGATCAGATTCCGAAGAGGAGTACACCAGAATGTCATCGATATACACGTCAACACAGACATCGATGAGTTCCCGAAGGACATCGTTCATGAAGAATTGGAAGGCAGCAGGCGCGTTGCACAACCCGAAAGGCATCACCTGGTATTCGAATAGTCCATATTTTGTACGGAAGGCCGTTTTCCATTCGTCGCCTTCTTTTACTCGTACCAGATGATAAGCCCCCCGGAGAACTAACTTGGTGTATATGCAAGCGTCCTTCACCTGGTCAAGGAGTTCAGGGATCAAAGGCAGAGGGTAACACATTTTAACAGTTATCTGGTTCAATGCGCGGTAATCGATACAAGTTCTATGGTGGCCTTCTTTTTTTGGCACGAAGAACAAAGTCGAGGATGCCGGAGACTTTGACGGGCGAATGAAACCATTGGCTAGGTATTGATCTAAATATTGTCTCAAATGCAGATTCTCCGGCTCAGTAAGGGCATAAATCCTGCTACAAGGGGGTTGTGCACCGGGCACCAGATCGATTTGGCAATCGTACGATCTGTGAGAAGGTAACGTGTTTGCCTGTTCCTTTTGGAAGACGTCCTGAAAGTCTTGGTTTTCCGGAGGTAGTTGCATGGAGACAGAGGTTACTGATGCTAGACTAATCTTCAGATTTTCTGGATAGCAGGTTCGTGCACATCCGGAAAGGTTATTCTCTTCGCTCGCCAATCAATTTGAGGATTATGTGTCTCTAACCAAGGGATTCCAAGAATAACCTGAAACTGTGGAGCCTTGATTACATCAAACACAACTGCCTCCCGATGGCCGTCCGGACCTACAAGGGTCACCTCAGCTGTGGAATGTGTTACCAGTCCCGAGGCAATTTCGGTTCCATCAACTGTGGTGATGACATCTTTGCTGGTTTTAGGACGCAGGGGAAGGTTAATCCTGGAGACCAATTCATGGTCCACGTAGTTTCCTATAGCCCCACTATCGATGTATGCCTTTATTGCATGCAACCGCTTAGGCTGTTCCGGATCTACGAGGACCATTGGCACAGTGAAATGCGAGGTCTGAGAGTTCGTTTTCAAGCTCGGCAAGCGGACCCCTACGCTTGTCTGGCGGGGTCGTTTCCCGATACAGAGGTTTCATGGATTTTATCAGCGGCTCCTACCACCTTCCTGGGCGGCCTTGCCGGGCAATCTCGTAGAAAGTGTCCAGAGGATCCACAATAAAGACATAAGTGCATCTGCCGTCTTCTTTCACGTTCCTTTTGCGTTAAAGGTCCTTTAACTCCTCCGATTTGCATTGGCTCAGAGGCTTCAGCCCCCTTGAGGTTAGCGTGGGTCTTGACTAACACCCGGGTCTCAAACTTGGACCGATCTGCTTTTCTGTTTTGCAGTCTGTGATCCAATTGGACCACTAAGTCTATATATTCTGAGCATTCTTGGGGCGGATTTACAACTTGGGCCAGGACATCTTTAAGTTCTCCGCGTAGACCTCGATAAAATAACGTGATTCTTTTATCCTCTGGCCACCCAGTTTCCACAATTAGTCTATTAAAGGTTGCAATGTAGGAAAGGAGGTCTTGATTGCCCTGTCGCAGAGATAGAAGTTCGTCATCTAGAGCCTGCCCCTGGGAGTGACGAGCAAATAACCTTTCCATGCTTGCTTGAAATCCTTGAAAATCACAAAGAATCGGGTCATCTTGAGTTACCAGTGGAACTGACCAATCTGCAGCACTGCCGCTGAGATATGACAATACAAAGGCTACCTTGGTTTGGTCATTAGGGAAGGCCCCAGGTCTGCACAGGAAATGCAAATGACACTGATTCATGAATACGGTGAATCGTTTGGGGTCCCCAGCAAAGCGTTCGGGTGGGGCCAGCGGCATGTTTCCAGGTAGATTAATCTGCACTGGGTTACTGGAAAGCACAGGAGCGGGGTTCCCTCTGGAACCGGGTAAAGGAGTTTGTCCAGCTTGACCTTGCAAAAGCTGTCTAGCCAGGTCATCAGCTCTTTCCTTTGTTACAATCACTTCCCTCCTGAGAGCATTAGTCTCTTGACGAGTAGCGTGTACTTCGGCCCGTAATTCCCCCAGTAGTTGGGCCAACTGGTCAGTCTCGGAAGTTTCCATAGCGCCTGGGTGGGAATTTATAGGAAGGCTTTGCGTTCTGTAACGCTCACCTGGCTCCCATGGAGTCCTCTTCAAGCGTGATGCGCAGAATTCGGACCACCGATTGAACAGGACCCCCAAATCTTGCTTGTCTGGCCCGTAGGAATATCCTTCTGCAGATGAGAAAGGGGATTAACTGTCTGCTGAATAGTGTGCTTGCTCCCCCCTTTCCCCCTTCGTTCTTCTCTGATTCCTCCAAAACCCCCGGTTTAAGCTCACCTTATGGTTTGGAAGGATGAACTCTCCATCCTGCTTCTGGTGCAGGGGCGCGCGTTCGTCCAGTTACTTCACTGGTTTTCAGAATGGCGCTGGCACATCCACTTGACTTTTCTGAGCGATACGCCGTAAGTATGAAGATGCAAAAGTTCAAGTGTGAGACTCCTTTTATGTTGTTTTTTCTGTCCTTTATTTCAGGTGCAGAACAAAGGCGATGCGTTGAGGGGTTAAATTGCCAGTGGTAAAATCAGGTGAGTTAGTGATGAGGGCGACCCCTCTAAATGTCTTTATAATTCCCCAGTAATGTCTTTTGACCTTTCCCCATAGGGGCCGGGGTGCGGTACCTGCCAAAGATGCGGCGTCGACCTGAGATGTGGAATGGTTCACCAAGAAAAGCCGGTAAGTAATATGGCTGAAAATTCGGCTTTCCTCTTGTGTTCCCTTGCTCACCTTTTGTCTCTTCTTCTCTCCCCTAGGTGCAGAGATGTGGCGACCGGTGCTGAGAGCCGCGATGGTGCTTTTTAATGGAAGTCTTCCTTCAGGAATGCTGGCGTGAAGATTCCGGATGCAGGTAAGAAGGTTGAATAAGTTCTTGGTTTTCACCTTTCTCTTCTCTTCTTTCCTTGCAAGTGTTCCAGGTTCGAGGCGGGCGTGGCTGGGGTCCAGGTGCAGGAGCAGACACGGTGAGCGTTCAGCTGCTGGGATGCAGAACAACGCGAAGCACGTGTGGCTGTCCGGGCGTGGCTTAAATAGCTTTGGAAGAAGTTCCAGGTGAGTATTCTTCCACAGCCCCACCCAAGTAACAAAATAGTTCCTTCATAAAAATAGTCCCTCCTAAACCTCATTTGGCTTGGTTCTTCATGCAGCATGGTCTGCATCAGGTGAGTGTGCAGCATGGTCTGCTTCTGGTAAGTGCACCAAACACTTCCCCTTATGAGCCTGGCGCCTATGGCGCCAGGACTGATGCCCAACATGAGCCTGGCGCCAACGGCGCCAGGACAGAGTCCAAAGAGCCCCTATAAAGGGCCGCTGGGCTTTTACCCGGGGGCGTGATGCCTGCTCCCGGGGGTGCTGGGCCTGGCCTGGTGCTCCGGGGGTAGGCATCATGACACCTGCAGCGCCAGCACGTCTGGCTTTTGAGCCTTAGTAAACAGCTCCAACTTAGTGCGTTTGAGGGGGGAGTTCAGTCCCCTCACATTATGCGTCAACCACCTGAATACTGTGTAGAGGAGCAGCTTGCCAGCCATACCCCCATGTTATCCTTACCACGCCTCCCCTCCTCATCCTGGGGAAAGTATCGACCTCCTCCCCTTACCTCTGCCCCCTTCCTTTCCATTCTGGTCAGCCCAGAGCTCCATTCTTCTCCATTGGCAAACATGGTGACCCCCCACCTCCCCCTCCCACTCCTCCCCCCCTCTCTCCACCCGTAAACCCCAACTGTGGGTGAGAACGCCCTGTCCCTTCTCCCCCCCTGCCCAGTCCCCCCTTCCCCTCGGTCCGTCTCACCCTCCCCCCCAACTTAGGGCTAGGACTCCTGCTCCCTCCCCACACCCACTAAACCAGAGCAAATGTCCCCTCCGCTTCTTCCCCTTACCGGGACACATTGCCCTTGCTGATCCCAAAATGTTGCACCCCTTTCCCCGAGCTCCTCTGTCATCCTTTAGGGTCCACCACCCCTTACACATCAAGAACCAAATTAGGTACTCCCCTTACTGCCATTTCTTCCCTCCGCCCCACTCCCTCTCCCTTCCCGTGGGGAGCTGCTGTTCTCTCTCGTGCCCTTCCTCCTCTTGTCTCCCACCGTGGACCATTCCCACGGCCTCTGCCTTGGCCTGTTGTCTCCGGCTCGCCTTGCACCACTCGAGGGGTCCTCCTCGAGGTCGATCCGCAGCAAAGCAGACCCCTGAATATGTATTATTAACAAGTTGTGCATCTTGGAAATATGTTTTTTGAGAAAAATAGATTTTCTGGGTAAGAACAAAGGGGAGGGATTTTTTCTGGACCCTAAACACAGTGTCGCTCTGACACACGATGACACTTCATGACACACTGTTCCTTTCTCAAATCAGTAAGGGGGAATTATCTGACCTATCAGATCCTTAGAGGGTTGGGCATAGTACAATCAGCCTCCCCACCCATTTGGAAGATGGATAAATAGGGACTGTTGAGGACCCAGACACACACATTCACTCATCACTGCTCTACCGGCGAAGCGCTCTGCAGGGAGAACCCATCTCCAGAACCAGACTCCAGAACCCTGAAGCAGAGGCCTAACCCAAAAAGCTGAACCCTCTTCAGCAGGCCTTTAAAATCTATCAACCTGATTTAACCCCTAAACTTCTATGGGGCCTAAACCATTCAACAGCCTGCCTGAGCTGTTTTGCTGCTTCTGGCCAAGAACCCTTGCTAGAACCCAAGATCCAGATCAGTCCAGCAGAGCTGTAACCCAGAACCAGTCTGATCTAGTCCAAGAGGCCGTGCAGACCAGAGGGCCTTGCTGAGAGCAGAACCCAGCGCCTGAGACCTGTCCGGTGGTGAGTGAATTCCAGCCAAACCTTTGACCAGATCTTTGACGGGCCCATTCCATTCCAAAGCCATAGTAGTGAGTATTTAGCTTAGAACTGTCCATAGTCATCTCTTAGCTAAGTAATCTCATCCAAACCATTCCAACTCATCTATAACTGCATTATTGAATCTCTTTTGTCTATCTTACATTCTTCTCTCATCCACATAATCGTGTGATAACTGTAGTGATAATCATTTTGGCGCTAATATATATTTTCTGGAGAAAGGCAATGATCTCAGGCAGATAGACCCATCCGGAGGCGCCTCTGGATAGGTGGCTGTGCTGTCTGTGTAGTTTGCGGCTCCATAGACTCCCTAGTGTTAAGAAATCTTTGTTCCAAATCTTCAACAGCGCATCTTTCATTTTGAAATCTTGACCTTTTTGAGAAAAATCTACCTTTCCTAAAACCTCTGTAACTTCTGAACGATATCATTTTGAAGCTAACAGTCTAAGCTTTCATACAAACCCAAAATGACATTCCAACTCCTTATAGTTTTGCTGTAATCGCGTTTTTCGTGCGCTGAAATGTTTGCTGCGATTTCGCATTTGGCTCAATTTCACCACATGTAAAAACAGCTATTTCTTGCTTTCAACTTCTGAATTTCGTTTTCCATCTGCTAATCATTCAAAAATAATTTCTAGTGTTTCCCTGAACCAATCCCAAGCAACTCTCACTACTTCTGAATCCTATTTAGCAATTTAAAACCATTTTTAGCATTTCTTCCATCACTTCACATTACATTCAAAAGCATTTGACCTGTTTAAAATCAGCCCTGTTTCTCTCTGCTTGCTGGGGGGATCGGGATTGAAACTGCAATTGTTGATTGTTATTTCTGAAACCTGTGTACCCTCATTCCATCTCTTCAGATTGCATATTAGGGGGAGTGGGTAGTAACAGGGGGAAAGAGTGATCACATTGTCTTCGATTGAAGTCATATCAAGTTTTATTTCTGTGTTGCATTCTTTCCTATCATTGCATTTCCCTGAACCATACAAAGTTATTCTCTGCTACCTTGTTCTTCCTATTCCTACTCCTAATTGATTAAAGAGATTGCTGATTATTGTAATACTACCCATTGCTGATCATTGTAGAAATATTCATAAGTGTGATATTCAGATATTGTTCATATTCATAAAAGTGTGATATATATATTGTTCAATTCTTCAAATAAATCTTTTAACTTTGCAAAACAAACCTATTTCTTGGTTCAGTGAGACCGGTAGGAATTCAAAGAGAGGGGCGTGATATAAGGGTACATCATCCAGAAATAAAAGAACTTTTGACAAATATATAAATAAGGGTTTCCATTGGGCATCCCATACTAGGCATTGACTTAGGTGGAGTGCTGGGTTGAAACCACTTACAGGGGGTGCCCCTTCCTATGAGACCATGGTGGTGGTAGTCCGATTGGGGGTAGTACTCAGTGGGAGGATCTCAAGGGAAGAAACCTCCCCTCTGGGGAAAAGGGAGAACATCTGTTTCCCCATCATTTTCCCTACTTAAGCAGCCCTCCAGCCCCTTTCCTTTGCAGTTGGTGAGTAGGTGCAAGGTGATCTAGGTCACCTGGCCTAAGCCCTGCCCACCTGTCAATCACCTTAAACTGTTGGCGCCTTCCTGTTTTCCTGCGCTTTTCCCCTACTTAAGCAGCCCTCCAGCCTCTTTCCTTTGCAGTTGGTGAGCAGGTGCAAGTGGATCTAGGTCACCTGGCATAAGCCCCACCCACTTTCTTAGCCCTAGCCCTGACTCTTCCTTTCTGCTCTTAACTCTAAGATCAAGGGCATCTCTCACCCAGGTGTCCAAAGTGAAGGGCAGATGAAGAAAAGGGCAATTCCTGTTTACACCTGTTCAGACCAGGAGGACCCAGGCCCCGAACCCCTGCTCAGACAACAGGTAAGCATGCGCCGACATGTGCTTTCTCTCTCGGTCCCCGAGGCCATGTCCACCATCACCAGGCAACGACAACATCAACAACATTGACCCTCCTCTAAGGCATGTACTCCACAATGCAGCAACCTCACCCACATCAGCCTCAAGCCCATCAACACCCCCTCACTGCCTACAACACGAAAGTTGATGCTCGCCAACATCCGCTGAGCTATCACCCATGCAGCAGACATCACCGACCTCATCACTACACACAACCTTGATGCCATCTTCATCACAAGACATGGCTGAAACCCACCTCCACCCACATCCTAGACGTCCTTGTCACTGATGGCTACAGCATCCAACACAGAGACTGGCCGAACAAGACAGGTGGAGGCCTTGTGTCACAATCACACTTGAATCGAAAGGAAGAGAGATCGACACTCTCCCCCGAATCATGGAAGCCGAATGAACTCGACCCTCCCACTGTGGTTGGCACAGACGCCTGATATATAAAACAGGTCGCCACGTGGCAGCCAATGGGGGGAAGAGGGGTTAGGGAGAGGTTGTGGAAAGGATGGGGAGTTTAGGAACACCGGAAAAAGGGTAAGGAACTCCTACTTTGGATGGGACAGGGGAAGCACCAGGAAAGAACCCTACGCTGTCTAGCATGTGACACTGTCCACAACTAACACCTAGTTCCTTCCTAACTAGAACACCTTAATACGTGTACTAACCCTGGTTGGTTCACAAGAAAACACATAAGCAAGCAAAAGCAACAGGATGAAAACAAACATTAGGAAAACTTCCCATACTGATTAGACAAGACACATGGCCCTTCGGGCAGCAAAGCAACATATAACATAATGATGTCCCCCTCCACTAGTTTACTGCACCAGTGAAGATTAGTTGACTTGGTTAACGTAATTCCCATGTATCATATAGAGTCTTTTGTCCATGACTATTTCATTGTACATAGGCACCCATGATTGATGCAGATTAACTATTGCTCGATACACCCTGCAATTTCCCAGCACAACATTCAAGAGCATTCGCCGTTACTTATCTTAAGTCTGGGAGCCCCTTGGGACTTCCCAGACAAAATGCGACCTGCTGTAAATCACTCCAGACAATGTAAGCAATGACCGTGCCTTTCCCCGTACTTATCTTTGGCCTGGGGAGCCCCACGGGACTTCCCAGACAATGACCGTAGAGCTGGGATCCTTATCTGCACTCTCCTGCTCCTCCCGAAATGCAGCCGTCTGCAGTTCATGAAGTTCTGATTTCCATCGCTCCTTTCCGCACGCGGCCTGCCTGCCTCCACCGCTGAATCACAATGAGCCACACCTGCCTGCTGCTGTTGCCAGTTAATATGCTGTCCTTAATCCCAGACAGCTGGCCAAGCGCGCGTGTTGAACTACACACAGACCCAGAGGATGTTGGGGATTGTAGTTACCAGTCCTATCCTGCTTAAGAGGCATGTTTAAACACTCCCCCTCTTTGCCAGCCCCGAGTCCTGACATTACCTCCCCTTCCAGGGCTCCTCCCAGGACCCGGTTTACCCGGATGGCGTAAATGAAATTGTTTAACCAACCTGAGAGCATGGACATCTCGTGCTGGTTCCCAAGAACAATCCTCAGGCCCGTAACCTTCCCACTGGATCAAATACCACAATTGTTGAAATCTTCTTCTGGAATCCACAATGCGCTTTACTTTGTATTCCGTTTGCCCTTCTCTCACTATGGCTGGAGGTTTTTTCGTTGTCGGTCCTGGGGCTGCAGGTTTAAGCAAAGACACATGGAACACCGGGTGTATAGGTAGAGTCTTTGGCAAACGCAATTTCATAGCTGTAAATGACGCACATGTAACGATTTCATAAGGTCCAATAAATCTAGGCATAAATTTATGAGATCCTACTATAGATAGATTTCTGGTTGATAACCAAACTCTGTCTCCTGCCTTATAGCTAGGACTCTCCTGTCTGTGTTTGTCAGCATGTTTTTTTATATATCTCCTTAGCCTGTTTCAAATGCGTGTGCGCTTTCTGTCTGATCTTAAGAAGCAACTGTTTACGGCCTTGTAATACTGCTACATTCTCTACTTCAGGTAAATGTTCTGGTATCATATTTTGCTGATGCCCATACAAACATTAATTCGGGGACATACCCAAGGAAGTGTGCAGCGTGTTGTTATAGGTAAACTCTGCCAACCATAATGCTTGCACCCAAGACTCTCGGCCATCACCTAAATAGCCCTGCAAGTATTGTTCGAGTGTCTGATTTACTTTTTCTGTTTGACCATCAGTTTGAGGGTGATAACTGGTAGATAAGGCACAGTTGATTCCCAACATGCGACAGAAAGCGTGCCAAAACTTTGATGTAAACTGTGGTCCTCTGTCCGAGACAATACTCTTGGGCAACCCATGTAGTCTAACCACATGTTGAAGGAACAATTCAGCTAACTTGCCGGGTCCAGGTATTCCTTCACAAGGAATGAAATGAGCTTGCTTGGACAGAAAATCCACCACTACCCAGATGGTGTCAAACTGATTATCGGGTGGGAGGTCTGTAATAAAATCCATTGAAATGTGTGTCCGTACTTTCTCAGGTGTGGGTAACGGCTGTAGTAACCCTCTCTTTTTTACATGATCTGCTTTGTTTCGCATGCAATTCTCACATTGTAATAGGTATTTGCCCACATCCTGCCTCAAAGTAGGCCACCAAAAGTATTTTTCCAACATGGTTTGCATTTTCCTTTGACCAGCGTGTCCTGCTAATGGAGAATTATGACACCAATATAGGGCTTTTCCCTGTATTTCCTTAGTAGGTAAAAACAATCGATCTTGATGGTACGTCAACCCCTGCCGCACCTGCCTTGCCGGATGACTGTCCTGCCACTTATGGATTTGCCGGGGTGGAAGAGCCCTCTTGACCTCATCAATTAGATTGTTTGTAATAGCTCCAATAACTTTTTCTGGAGGAATAATTGCTCTTATTTCACTCCCCACACTCTCCAAATTTTGCTGCCTAGATAATGCGTCTGCCTTGCCATTATTCTTTCCTGGTCTGAATGTTACCACAAAATTGAATTCATTAAAGTATTGCGACCAGCGTAATTGCCTGGGACTAAGTTTATGAGCAGTCTTAAAGTATTGCAAGTTCTTGTGATCCGTTACCACCACCACCTGATGCTTCTCCCCCAATAGGTAATACCTCCATTCTAAGAAGGCTGATCGAATAGCCAGCAACTCCTTGTCTGTTATAGAATAATTCTGTTCACACTGTGATAGTTTTCTAGAATAGAAGGCCACCAGGTGCCATACCACCTCCTCATCCTTCTGTGACAAAATAGCCCCCATCACCAGATTACTAGCATCTGTCTCGACTTGAAAAGCTTCATTTGTGTCTGGGTGTTTCAACACAGGTGCAGTAGTAAAAGCGATCTTTAATTCCCGAAAAGCCCTTTCTGCTTCGGAACCCCAAATTAATGGTGTTGCTTTTTTGAGGAGTTGAGTAATCGGCGTTACTAGTGCTGAGAAATTACTGATAAAATGCCGATAGAAATTGGCAAATCCTAGAAATGATTATATATCCTTGATGCATTGTGGCGATGGCCAATCTGTCACAGCCTGTACTTTCTTGGCATCCATCACTACCCCCTCTGGAGTTAGTATAAACCCCAGAAACTCCACATGTCTAGTGTGAAAAGCACATTTCTCCAGTTTGACACAAAGCTGATACTCCTGCAGCCTCTGAAGCACTGCCCTCACATGTTGAACATGCTGTTCCAATGAAACTGAATAAATCAAAATATCATCAATGTACACTATAACAAATACATCAATGAAGTCCCTCAAAACTTCTTGCATAAAGAAATGAAATGCCGCAGGAGCATTGCATAATCCAAACGGCATAACCAAGTATTCGAATAATCCAAACTTTGTCCGAAATGCCATTTTCCACTCATCCCCCTCCTTTACTCTTATCAAGTGGTATGCTCCTCTTAAATCCAATTCAGTGTATATTTTTGCTGCCCGCACCTGATCCAGTAATACTGAAATTAGAGGCAATGGAAACCTATTCTTAATGGTTACCTTGTTTAATGCGCGATAGTCAATACAGGTGCATAATGTTCCCTCTTTCTTTGGGACAAAAAACAAAGGAGAAGAGACTGGGGACGTGGAATGTCTAATGAACCACTTCTCTAACATTTCATCCAGATACTCTCTTAAATGTTTATTTTCCGTCTCTGTAAGGGCATAGATTCTACTGCAAGGCAGCTTCGCCCCAGCCTCCAGTTCAATGACACAATCATAAGGTTGATGAGGAGGTAGTTGTTCTGCCCCACCTTTGTCAAATACTTTGGTGAACTCTCGGTATTGCGGGGGAATTCCTGATTCCACGGCTCCCACCAATTGCTCATTGCTTTCCTGTTTAACCAACCAAGTAGTGGGTCCCACTTCTGGTACCATGTGTTCTTTACGCCTCTGTTCATCAAACTCTACTGTCTGCTTTTCCCAATCAATCCTTGGATTGTGTTGCACTAACCAAGGCATTCCCAAAATCAAACCAAACTGTGGTGCGGCTATCAAATCAAAAGTAATGTCTTCACTATGACCAGATGTAAATGTCATCCGCAACTTTTGTGTTTGTTGTCTTATAGGTCCTGACACTAAAGGAGATCCATCCACTGACTGCACCCCTTCCACTCTTTGTTTGTCTTGTAACGGGAGACCCAATTGTTTGGCCAATGTAATGTCTACAAAATTACCTCTGGCCCCTGAGTCTATCATAGCCAGTACTGTCTGCTTGGATATTGCCCAACATAATGTCACTAATATGTACAAGTGATATGTCTTACTCCCAACTGTATTTGCCACCAATTTGGGGAACTTTAAGTCCTTCGGGCCTGTCACCTGAGTTCCCCCTAAGGTCAGCCCAACTCTTTTCCCGCCTCCTTGGTGCTCCGTTCCCCTCCTATCTGCCTCTGTGGAGTATTAGGACAAGTGCGTATAAAATGGCCTGCCTTTCCACAGTACAAACACAACTTGTTAAGCTTCTGCGGTTCCTTTTGTGCTTCTGATAATGGCCCGCTTACACTACCAATTTGCATTGGTTCTACCTCACTACTCCTTCCTACCCTACTCCTATCTAATCTCACAAACGGCACAGCATCTGATTTCTTTTTATCTCCTTTTCTCTCATTCATCCGATGATCCAGCCTAAGAGCCAGATCTATCATGGCCGTACAGGTATTTGGTTGCAGCTCTACTTGCGCAATTGCATCTTTCAGTTCTTCCCGTAACCCTTGGTAAAACAATACCGTCTTTTTTGCCACTGGCCATTCTGTTTCAATCACTAATCTATTAAACTGTGTCACGTATGTTACCAAATCTCGGGACCCCTGTCTTAAACCTAACAACTCTTTGTCTTGTGCCAGTGAGACTTCCCGTCTATCAAACAGTCTGCCAAATTCTGATAAGAAATTATCCCAATTATATAACAAAGGATCATCTTTCTGTACCAGAGGCATTGCCCATGATGCGGCATCGCCTGTCAAATATGATATTACAAAGGCAGTTCTGGCTTGGATAGTTTCAAATGCCGCAGGCTTGCACAAACAATGAAGTCTACATTGGGTAAGAAAGGTCATATATGTTCTAGGATCCCCTGACAAACGTTCTGGTGCTGCCAGGGGTACGCTACTAGGAGGTTGCACAATGACAGTGGGATTTTTGCTAATGGAGGTGCCCCCAGTATTGGATGTATTAGGACCCTCTAACGGTGTACCTTGTGCTACCAAGCCTTGTACCTGGGCTTTCAGAGTAGTAGATTCCTGCCGAGCATGCGCTAATTCCATTTGGATATCTTGTAATGCCTTTAGCACGTCGGCTAAAGGTGGAGGTGTCGTGTCCATTTGGCTTGGGTGGTTGTGAGTATCCCAATATGGGGGTGGCTTATTATGTCACAATCACACTTGAATGGAAAGGAAGAGAGATCGACACTCTCCCCTGAACCACGGAAGCCGAATGAACTCGACCCTCCCACCGTGGTTGGCACAGACGCCTGATATATAAAACAGGTCGCCACGTGGCAGCCAATGGGGGGAAGAGGGGTTAGGGAGAGGTTGTGGAAAGGATGGGGAGTTTAGGAACACCGGAAAAAGGGTAAGGAACTCCTACTTTGGATGGGACAGGGGAAGCACCAGGAAAGAACCCTACGCTGTCTAGCATGTAACACTGTCCACAACTAACACCTAGTTCCTTCCTAACTAGAACACCTTAATACGTGTACTAACCCTGGCTGGTTCACAAGAAAACACATAAGCAAGCAAAAGCAACAGGATGAAAACAAACATTAGGAAAACTTCCCATACTGATTAGACAATACACATGGCCCTTCAGGCAGCAAAGCAACATATAACATAATGATGTCCCCCTCCACTAGTTTACTGCACCAGTGAAGATTAGTTGACTTGGTTAACGTAATTCCCATGTATCATATAGAGTCTTTTGTCCATGACTATTTCATTGTACATAGGCACCCATGATTGATGCAGATTAACTATTGCTCGATACACCCTGCAATTTCCCAGCACAACATTCAAGAGCATTCGCCGTTACTTATCTTAAGTCTGGGAGCCCCTTGGGACTTCCCAGACAAAATGCGACCTGCTGTAAATCACTCCAGACAATGTAAGCAATGACCGTGCCTTTCCCCATACTTATCTTTGGTCTGGGGAGCCCCAGAGGACTTCCCAGACAATGACCGTAGAGCTGTGATCCTTATCTGCACTCTCCTGCATCTTCCGAAATGCGGCCGTCTGCAGTTCATGAAGTTCTGATTTCCATCGCTCCTTTCCGCACGCGGCCTCTCTGCCTCCACCGTTGAATCACAATAAGCCACACCTGCCTGCTGCCGTTGCCAGTTAATATGCTGTCCTTAATCCCAGACAGCTGGCCAAGCGCGCACGTGTTGAACTACACGCAGACCCAGAGGATGTTGGGGATTGTAGTTACCAGTGCTATCCCACTTAAGAGGCATGTTTAAACACTCCCCGTGTTTGCCAGCCCCGAGTCCTGACACCTTGCAATCATACACAAGACCTTGTGGCCCTGCACCAGACTTGACATAGACAGCATTTGTTCCTTCAAAGTCCTCTCCTTCCACTTCCTCCCCTCCCCGACAGACACAGTCAGCTTCCATCTCATCTACCAACCATGCAAACCCAACACTGCCTTCATCGAAGACTTCACCAACCTGGCCACCACCATGTCCCTCACGAACGCCAACAACATCTTCCTCAGCTAATTCAACTTCCCAGGTAACAAGGCCACCGAACCGATGCAGGAAGCTCTCCTCAGCCTTCTCAACACCCTCAGCCTCACACAGCACACGAAAGACCCAACACATGAGAAAGGTAATATCCTCGATCTAATCATCACTGTGCTGTCTTCCCTCTACTACAGCTCTCCTCTCCTGCTTGACGGGTCGTACCACCTAGTCGTGCCTTTCAAAATCCTGCACACCACCCCAGTCAAGCACTCCCAGCAGACAAACCTTCAGGTCCTTAAATAACTTCCCAGTGCAAGCCCTCACAGAATACCTTGCCAACCTACACCTTACATGGACCACACGCCCCCAAGCAAACTGTGACTCTCTACTTGAAGCACTCAACGCCACCCTCTCAGCCTCCATCGACCAACACGTGCCTCTGAAACAATGCACCTCCAAACTGAAACCGTCAGCACCCTGGTACACAGAAGAACTCAACCTAAGCAAGAGAGTCATCAGGAAACAAGAGAAAACCTGGCGCTGCTCCAGGACTGCATCAGACCTGATGCTCCTCAAGGAACCCTGAGCAACCCGCCGACAACTAATCAACCCAGCCAAGGCCTCCTACTATAAGAATACCATAGCAGAAGCCAACAACAAACGCAGAGCCCTCAGCAAAGCGGTCAAGTAGTGTATCAACCCGCTACCCAAATTTGCCATAGCACACTCAATCAAAAAATCCACCGCCATCAACACCTTCGTCACCAACAAAATCAGCAAGATTCTCCAGCACATAGATGTCAGCTCTGCATCCACAGACCCACCTCAAATCCCTCTTTGCAATATCTCCACACCCTGGACAACATTCAACACACTCTTGACAGAGGACCTGGTAGAGACCCTGACTGTCCTCAAAGCCACATCGTATACAGAGGACATCCCCCCCAGCATCCATCCTCAAGACCCTCCCAACAGAAGCTCAGCTTCCCTACCTGGAGATCATCAACAGCTCCCTAACTCAAGGCACCTTCCCATGGACCCTACAAATAGATCAGATGCTCCCTCTGCTAAACAAACACACTCTGGATCCCGACAACCTAGGTAACTATCGCCCCATAACCCATCTTCCCTTCAAGATAAGATCATCAAGAAAGCGGTAGTTGCATAACTGCAGCAACATATCGACACCAATGATCTCCTCCAAACCTAACAATCCGGATTCAGATGCAGCATGGAGACAGCAACCATTCAGGTGGTCAACAACGTCCTCAACATCCTTGATGATGGCCACCCCTGCCTCCTGGTTCTACTCGACCTCTCGGCCGCTTTCGACACAGTAGACCACCAGGCGCTCACGGACACCCTACATTGGTATATGGGGATCAGCAACCTTGTTCTACGCTGGGTCAAGGCCTACCTTGCCAACCACAAGCAGTTTGTTCAGATGGACTCCACTAGATCACCAATGCTACCCGTCCCCTGTGGAGTCCCACAGGGTTCCATCTTTGTCCCAGTGATTTCAATCTATACATGGAGCTGATGGGAGTACTCCTAGCCACACACAACATCCACATCCACCAATACGCTGACGACACACAGCTATACCTCAAAATCGACTCCATCAAGGACATTCATACGCTCAAAACCTGCCTCTCGCTGAGCCAGTCTTGGATGTCCAGTTCATACTTGAAGCTTAATAACTCCAAGACCGAATTCCTTCTCCTCACCAACAACACCGAACACCCAGACATACAGACCTGGCTATCAACCATGAACTCTGAGGGCTTCACACCCAAGCTCACCTCCTGCGCCAAGTCCCTCAGGTTCCACATCAACAAACACCTCTCCTCAAGACCCACACAGCTAGGAAAACTCAGACAGCTTGGTATCAGTTCTCCCTCCTGCGAAATGTCAAGCCCTTCCTCCCTCCAGTCAGCTTTAGATCTACCGTTCAGGCACTGGTACTTTCCCACATGGATGGGGGCAATGCACTCCCCCAAGGCCTCCCATCATCCTCCCTTTTGCACCTGAGAAGTGTCCTATATGCGGCTGCACGCCTCATCAAGGGTCTACACAGATATGGCCACATCACCCCGGCCTTCATCGACCTTGACTGGCTCCCACTGCATGCACGAATCACCTTCAAGTCTTGCTTCTTCATCTTTAAGGCCCTCAAGTCACCCAACTACCTTGCAGAGAAACTTTGCCTCTCCAGTGGACAGCACACCACCAGAAGCCAGGACACGTGCAGACTTGAAATCCGCTGCTGAAAAAAGGAAAGGACCGGAAAAAAAGCCTTCTCTGCCTAGGCCCCATGACTTTTGAATCTCCTCCCCTGAAGCCACGGGAAATCCAAGCAGACGGAAGGCAGACTCTGAGGCAGGCCAGAGTCACCGGATAAGTCCTGAAAAAGTATGGGAGTAAACGGGCTGGCCAGTGGGCGTACAATAGGGTCTGGGATCCTGCAGAACCATATAAGGAGGACAAATCTAAATCTCAGGGAATGGGACGCAACTCCTGGGATAGAGAGAAGTGGGGAGAGCCATTAGAATAAGTAGTTCACCAATAGGGGCACAGATCAAGCCCCTAACCCTATGGGACATTATATAGAAAAGAACACAAGTCATCCTCCTTGTGGCAGTACTTGGCAGGAGAGTAAACCAAGTCTGTGAAACCAAAGCAGCATAGAAATACGGGTCTGGGACCAGCATCCACGACAGAAGCAAATTATAAGTCATCTTCCTCATTGCAGTACTTGCCAGGACATTTAACCAAGTGGGCAAAGAGAGGGAACCTGGGTCGAGGACCCCATCAGTGCATGAACTGAGCCATTCCACCTGGTGTTGCGAACTGTGAAACCCAGTGTAAGAGAAAGCTAGAGGGAGGGAGTCATTCCACCTTGGTGTTGTTAAACCCTGAAAACAAGATACCAGGAGAAGGGAGGCATTTTCCTTGTAACCAAGAAAGACCAGGAGAAGGGAGCCATTTTCCGGGTATCCAAGGCCAGGGGAAGGGAATCATTCCCTCTGCTTGTGCTGAACTGTTGAATCAAGATACTAGCAGAAGGGAGCCATTTTCCTAGTCACCAAAACTGTAAAAACGTTCTGGTACAGACTGTTAGAAGATAGGCAGTGTATCTGCCAAAGAGAACTGCTTGAACATTTGCCTTTTTGTTTGAAGACAATTCAGACCCAGGGAAGGGAGCGATTTCCCTGGGAGGAAACCAGCAACTGGAAACAAACTTGCAATCCCTGTCCAGAAGACGGGAGTCATTCTTCTGGATCAAGAAGACCTACCTTATCTTTAGTTTAGTATTAGGTGTAAGGGACAGAAGTACGGCTTTTGACACAGGATGGTGGACTATTGATTTACACAGACATTCTGACAGCACCCGTAGCATTTTAGTTCAGGCAGGGAAACACCTCTTAGAGATAGGGAAAGTTTGGTTTTCTTTTTATTTGACTGACTAAATAAAAGTTCATCGCAATCGCCAGGCCACCTGTGTGTCAGTCTCCTTCTTCTGCACCCTTACAATAGTTAAATCTTTGCTTTTGACAACCTCAACCTCACACTTTGTCCACTTAGATAACATCCTGAAATAGATTAAATTATGTTTTCAACTAAATTCTTTGTACTCCACCCGCAGTTTATATTGATTCCCCTTAAGCAACACTTTTATTCTTTTTCTTTATTAACTGTATAGAATATGCATTTTATGAATATTATTATTTAAAATTGCTATATACACCAACAATGGCTCAAATCATTTAGTGGTGCCACAACTTGCACATGAGGTAGTAAGATGAACTAACCTTTAAAGTCTTGTAACATAACTAATATAATTGCTAAGAGGATGGGGCGATGGTAACTGCCAGATAAGAGGGCATCAAGAATCCATGTGGCACACGAAGGAAGTGCTCCTGTATAAACATTTCAATCACGAAACAAACAAATCTACAGATTCGTTCAGCAGGAACGGGTATCGGAGTGCTTCTGATGCTTTGTTCCCACCATGCATTGCCTTACAGCGCTTTTCCTGCTACTTGATCTTCCATCTTTGTGCACAAGTTTCACCGGATGCAAGACACCATTAACACCCATACTCAAACAACTCATTCCTCCTCTACAAATACAATAGTTGGTAATGCAACCTCCTTTGCTTGCTCTGAACCAGTCTGTACTGCAGATATCAATTACACTTTCAGAAAATGAAGTCCTGGGCAAGGTCCCCTAGCAACTGAACCCTCTTTTTCTATCTTGAGTAACATACTCATTCTGTATTTCAATAAATAATACAGTATAATGCAGAATTAATTAAATCAATATTTTGTTGGGCTTTCCTACATACGAGTCCACTATTCAGTTGATACTCTCCCCAGAACTTCCATCAGTCTACCTTGTGGACATCCCTCCTGACTTTGCCAATCTCAGTATGATCCTACCTCCTTGTGATGAATCATACAGAGCCATCACAGATTCCCAGCCTAACGTTTCCTCCCATGTGGCCAAGGGGAGGCAGCCATGACCTGATCCCAACCCTGGGGGTGGTATTGGATGGGTGGAGCACATGGGAGGAGAAGGCCATCAATGGAATGTGGTGACTCCGTCAATAGCGACGTGGCATTTATCCCCTTCTGAGGAGGAAGTTCCCCAAAAGCCTGAATATCTAATGACGTGTTGTCATAGTAGGGCTTCCCCTCCCAAATTTACTTAAGGTACTAAGTAGGAGATCCCTTTTTGTAAATATGAACATGATGTACAAAGGGAACGGAGAGATACTCCAACTACGTTTAGTAGTTATGATTTTACATAAGGTTTGTATAAACCTAAGAGGAAACAATTCCCTCCTTAAAACCTTCCTGTACAACTATATCCTATAAACCACTCAAACAGAGAGGATTCAATGATCTTAAAACAACTAAGACAAGATGGACTTCAAATCCCATAATGCTCTTAGTACTGAGATGAGGAACAGGGGTACAGAGTTACTAAACTGTTGTGAGTGGTCTGGTACTAATGACCCTTTAAAGACCTTTCAGGTGCAGGTCAGTAGTAAGCAGTGGGAGCAGCAGAAGCAGCAGGAGAAAGCAGAAGTAGGAGCCGCCGCTGTATGCCGTGCAGAGAATCTGGCAGGGTGGAGATTCCTCAGAGATGCAGAGGATGCGCAGTGGGAAGGGGTGTGAAGCCCAGCTGTCCCGAGGGAGAGAGAAGCACTCTGTTTCCTGCATGTGAAGCAGTAGAAGCTCAGTTGACAGACTGTGCAAGCAGCAGAAGGCTGACCGGAGCTGTCAAATGCCAGGGAAATCTCAACACATAAAGAAGCAGAAGCAGCGAGCCAGGAAAGACTGGTGAATTGGCCTGACATAGGGGGCGCTGCGAAGTAGAATGCTGTGCAAGAATACATATTTTGAATACCAAACTGTTGAATTGAAGCAAGTTGGGCATAACTCTCCTATTAAGAAAGGTCGAGTGGGAGAATATTGTGACGCGAATTGCCAAAGTCAAGAGGTGGCAATAACTAAGCAAAGTGAATATAATATCACAAAAGGCAGAGGTCAAATAAGAGGGCATTGTAACCTGTATTGCCACAGCCAGAGGGAGGCAATAATAAAGCAAAGGGGATGCAACTTGCCTATAGAGGAATATCTAACAAGGGGACATTATAAACAGCATTACCAAAGGCAAAGAAAGTTAAAAGTGATATCAGGACCATTTGAATGTAACAGTCCCAGAACAAGATATCCTGTGGGAGAAAGTTGTAAACTATATTGCCTGCAGCAAATAGGTTGTGTAGAAAGAGATTATAATTATAATTATGTTTTTATAACATTATTAATACCAAAAAGGTTTCTAAGCGCATACCAGCGATTCAAACCTGTGTTGCTCTGCATCATCTTCCTTCCAAGACGAGCACATTGCCACTGAGCTATACCACCCATGCCAGATCAGAGTCTGGAGGAGAAAAGCCCTCCTTATAGAAAGGATCAAGTGGGAGAGAAGTGTAACCTAAATTGCTTATGGCAAACAGATCAATTTGAAAAGCATTGACCTTTTGTACAATATACATGTGGAAGAAGTCGTGAACCAAGTGTGTTGAAAGCTATGAGACTGAACCAAGAAGCAGTTGTTGATTCAACTTTCCCCATTGAAGATTTAAGTGTGGAAAGTTGGGAACAAACCTCACAATAGGGTAGAAGTTATAGTGATAAGAATGTTTTCCTCACAAGCGAGTATACCAGGAAAGGGATAAATAGTGGTTGGTACTGGCAGGCGAGTGGACCAGGAAGAAGATGATTTGAAGTTCTGTGAATGTGGTAGAAGGTTGTGGTGGAAAAGAAGTTAAATTGTGTTTAAGCAGCAATTCCACTATTGTGTTTAATGAACTGTTGTGTTAGAAAAGATGTGGAAATCCTACTACAGTGTTTGTTGAACTATTTTGATGGAGAAGAAGTGGCAAAAGTATTGTAGGATGTTAGAGGCACAAATGATTTATTAACGAGGCCAAGTAAATGAGGTTAATTCCTTTATTTACTTAGGCATTGTCTTTTCAGCTAAAGGCGCTTTTCTTAAATACAAAGAGAGGGTGGAAGCGAAAGCGAGATCCTTTATCCCTTTGTTAAAGGTGATTAATAGCAAGCGCTGTGTTTTTTCGCTGAATCCTGTGTTCGAGTTTTATCGATTAAAAGCTACTCCCATGTGTTAATATGGTTTGGAACTTACTCTGCTCTCAACCAGAAGTTACTTTGACTGTCTATGAAGGTCACATTCTAAGGGAGGTTCTGGGATTTCTGAAATCGGCATTTATTCATGTGATACGATTAGAGATGGGTCTGTTGTCCTGGTGGACATTTTATTTGAAAAAGGCCATTATTCTGTTGAGAAAAATCTTACATTCCGAGAAACCTTTTTGACAAAATTTCATAAACAGTGCCTGAAGTTTATGGAGCTTTCTGATATTTCAATTCTTGACTCACAATTAGTCATTAAAATGAAAATTAAAAGGTGGGACAGAATCCTAGATCTTGCTGATTTGCAAAGACTACAATTGTACAGGAATAATGGTCTTTACTATGCTCCCTCTGTGAATCTCAGACCCTATATTTGTAAATTTCCCTCAAAAAGATTATGCAGTTGGTTCTTAAAATGTATGCTAAACTGTTTTCCAAAACTCAAGGTGATTGAACCGAAACTAGGTATTCAGTAATAATCTGTAGACTTTGTCAAAAAGAGCCTTTAAGTCTCTAAATCATGTTGTATTAGAATATCTGAGTAATTAGTAAACACGTAGGCTTCAATTATTGGGTCAATATGTACACTCCCAATCAGATGTTTTGCTTACCAGCCTCTGGAGTAGGCTAATGATGGGCAGTCATATATCGACAACCTTGGCTCTTTCTATGTTTTTGGTATTAATTTTCAAAGACTTGCAGGCTGTAATAGAGCAAGGACACTCTCTTCTAGTTTTGTAATAACTCAAATGTACGGTGTTTTAGATCTACACATTAGGGGCCCAATTCATAGAAACCAGCGCAGAAGCAGCATAAGCGCTGCATGCAAAGAAGGAGCAAACCAGCAATTGCGTGGCACGCATATTCATGAATTTCTCTCGGCATCAGTAGCTGTGCTGCAATGAACAGCAAGCAGCACCAGTAACGCCCCAACACCGCCCCGTGCGCAGGAAAAAGCCAGTGAAATGTCCAATATGGCGCAAGGCCCTGCGCAATCCGTGGCCCAGCACACAGCCCCCCTCCATCATAATCGCGTGAAAAATCAGAGCGTACCCCGCTCGCACCAGCCAAATCGCATGAAAAGGGCCGCGCGTACATCCACAAATTCATGTACCCTGCTCACGCCAGCAGAAACGCGTGGAAAGGGCCACGCGTAACCTCGCGAAATCGCGTACCCCACTGTCGCCAGCCAAATCATGTGTAAAGGTCTGCGCGTACCCCTGCGAAATTGCATAACCCGCTCGCGCCAGCCAAATTGCGTGGAAAGGGCCGCGTGTGCTGCCATCAGCCAAGAACACACCCCGCAGGCAGCCCACACCACAAGGGACCCCCCTCAATCACCTGTGACCATACCCCGCGTGCACCCCACACCACAACGGACCCCCTGTCATGATGCCTACCTCCAAGGAGCCAGGTCCGACCCAGCAACCCCAGAGGCAGGCATCATTTCCCCCAGGGGAGTGCCAGCCGGCCCAAGCTGGGGCCCTTTGGACGCAGTCCTGGCGCCTTAGGCGCCAGGCTCATGTTGGACCTCTGTCCTGACGCCTTAGGCGCCAGGCTCATAAAGCTAGACATGTGTTCAAGTGTTTTAATGTGCACTTACCTGATGCAGACCATGCTGCCACATCCAGGCCCTCTTGAGGCCTGAATGGAACTACTTTACCTGTGGGACTACTTTCCACCCGGGTGTGGTCGGGGAAGGATACATACCTGATCGGAGGAAGGATACACACTTGGAACTTCTTCCAAAGCTATTTAAACCACACCCGATCAGCAACTCACGCTTCGCGTTGTTCTGCTCCTCGCAGCTGGACGCTCACCGTGTCAGCACCTGCATCTGGACTTCAGCCACGCCTGTCAGCATCCTGGGTCACCTGCAAAGGGAGACAAGAGACCTTACCAGCTAAATCTGCACCACAGAGACATCACACCGATGATCCTGAAAAGGAAGACATCATTTTTAAAAGCATTTCGTTACGATCGCTGCAGCGCTGCATTTCACTCACCTTTCCTGGGTGCCTCCATCTTCAGCAGCGATCATCCGGATACACAGCCACTTCCCAGAGCCTAGAGAAAAAGACAAGAATAAGAGGTGAGAGAAGGAAGGGAATAAGACTTACCTGTTGGGTCATTCCCATTTCATTTCGGGTCTTGCCGCTTCCAGGCATTTTCCGGACCCCGGCCCCTATGGGGAAAAAAGACAAAGACATTGAATGAGCGTATGCAAAGACAGTTCCCGAGCGCTCATCCAGAACTAACCTGCCATTTACTGGAACTGGAACTGCACGTTTCACTTCGGGTCGGCGCCATATCTCCGGCATTCCGAACCCCAGCCCCTAAGGGGAAAAAAGACATAAGCATTAGCGCTTGCTGCAAAAAGACAATGAACATTATTATTAAGCTTGGACTTTTGAACTTGCAACAGAACTTTTACAGAGCCTTACCTGAATAGTCAAGCTTACCTGAACTCCCATCAATCCTCAATCCAGTGAAGTAACTGGGTTTCAACGCGCCCCTGCATCAGAAGCAGGATGGAGAGCTCATCCTTCCTGACCCTAAGGTGAGACTTCACGGGGAATCGTGGAAGGGTATCGTGGAGGGTTGGAAGAGAGTGGGAGGCTTGAGCATAACTCAGTCAGTAGGTAATACTCCCTTTTCACGCACAGGGGAATATTCCTGCAAGCCGGAGAAGCCAGAGTAGAGGGCCCTTCCTGTCCATCTTCAGAGTCCTGCGCTTCACCATTGAAGAAGCATCAGCACTCGAAGCCAGACCTGCGCCTCCGTGGGAATCAGGTGAGCGTTACAGAACGCGAAGCCTACCCACAATTTCCCACCCGGGCGCTATGGAGACTTCCGAGACTGACCAGCTGGCCCAGCTTTTGGGGGAATTATGGGCAGAGGTGCACTCAGCCCGCCAGGAGACTAACGCTCTCAAAAGAGAACTGATCTTATCCAAGGAAAGAACAGATGACCTAGCCAAAAGGTTATTACAGGCCCAGGCAGGGCACACTCCTTTACCTAATTCCGGAGACATTTCCACATCAATGGGTTTGAGTAACCCGGTACAAGTTAATCTACCTGGACACATGCCTTTGGCCCCGCCTGAACGTTTTGCGGGGGATCCCAAGAAATATGCCGTCTTTATGAACCAATGTCGTTTACACTTTCTATGCAGACCCGGAGTCTTCCCTAACGACCAGACCAAGGTAGCCTTTATACTATCTTACCTCAGTGGCAGTGCTGCCGATTGGTCTATTCCATTGGTAAATCAGGATGATCCCATTCTCCAGAATTTTCAGGGCTTCCAGGCCAGCATGGAAAGATTGTTCGCTCGACACTCTCAAGGACAGGCCCTTGATAATGAACTGCTATCCTTACAACAAGGTAATCAGGATCTTCTGTCCTACATAGCCACCTTTAACAGACTGGTTGTGGAAACTGGATGGCCAGAAAGCAAAAGGATCACATTGTTTCATCGAGGCCTGCGCGGAGAGCTTAAGGATGTTCTAGCTCAGATAGTAAACCCACCCCAGGTCTGCGCAGACTACATTGAATTGGTGGTTCAACTTGATCACAGACTTCAAAATAGAAAAGCAGATCGGTTCAAGTATGAAAACCGAGCACCGATCAAAACCCACGCTAACTCCAAGAGTACCGACGTATCTGAACCTATGCAAATCGGTGGTGTTAAAGGACCATTAACGCAGAAAGAACGAGAGAGAAGGCGGCAAATGCAACTTTGTCTGTATTGCGGGACTTCCGGTCACTTTCTTTGAAATTGTCCAGTTAAACCACTTAAGAAGGTGGTTGGAGCTACTGATAACGAATTAGTGACACCTGATTCGGGAAACGACCTAGCCCGGCAAGCGTAGGGGTCCGCTTGCCGAGCTTGAAAACTAACTCTTTGACCTCGCATTTTGTCATGCCAATGGTGCTCGTGGACCCAAAACAGCCTCAGCAGTTGCATGCTATAAAAGCATACATCGACAGTGGAGCTATTGGAAATTACATAGACCGTGAATTGGCTTCCAGGATTAAGCTTCCTCTCCGCCCGAAAGTAACCCAAGATGTCATTACTACAGTAGATGGAACCGAAATAGCCTCAGGGCCTGTAACGCATTCCACTGTTGAAGTGACACTGGTGGGTCAGGATGGACATCGGGAAGCAATCGTGTTTGATGTGATCAAGGCCCCACAATTTCAAGTAATACTTGGAATTCCTTGGTTAGAAACACATAATCCCAGAATTGACTGGCGAGCAAAGAAGATAAGTTTTCCTGATTGTGAACCAACTTGTTATCCAAGAAATCCAGCTATGGGTCTAGCCTCAGCAACTTCCACCCCTGTACAGCTACCGTCAGAATACCAAGAATTCCAAGACATTTTTCAGAAAGAACAGGCTAACACGTTACCTCCCCATCGGTCTTATGATTGCCAAATCGATCTGGTACCCAATGCTCAACTACCTTGTAGTAGGATTTATGCTCTTACGGAACCTGAGAACCTGCATTTGCGTCAGTATTTAGATCAGTACCTAGCCAATGGTTTTATTCGCCCGTCCAAGTCTCCTGTCTCTTCAGCTCTGTTCTTCGTGCCGAAAAAAGAAGGCGACCTTAGAACGTGTATAGACTATTGCGCCCTAAATCAAATAACGATTAAGAATCGTTATCCTCTGCCCTTGATCCCTGAGCTTATCGACCAGGTGAAAGACGCTTGTGTGTACACCAGGTTAGATCTCCGAGGAGCTTATCACCTGGTGCGCATAAAAGAAGGCGACGAATGGAAGACTGCTTTCCGTACCAAATTTGGGCTCTTCGAATATCAGGTGATGCCCTTCGGTTTGTGCAATGCACCTGCCGCCTTTCAGTACTTTATGAATGATGTTCTTTGGGAACTTATCGATGTCTGTGTCATTGTTTACATTGACGACATCCTGGTGTACTCTTCTTCAGAATCTGATCACAGAAAACATGTTAGGGTAGTTCTTGAGAAACTGCGCCAGCACAGACTATTTGCAAAACTCAAAAAATGCGTTTTTCATACCACAGAAGTTGAGTTTCTCGGATTCATCCTGACACCTCAAGGAGTCCGAATGGACTCGCGAAAGGTGGACGCCATCCTTAAATGGCCATCTCCAAGCTCGGTGAAGGGAGTTCAGAGCATACTCGGCTTTGCCAATTTCTATCGAAGATTCATCCCAGAATTTTCCCGAACAGTCCAACCCATCACCGCTCTCCTAAAGAAAAACAAACGCTTCGAATGGACTCTTGAGGCCGAACAAGCCTTCCAGGACCTGAAAACCAAATTCACCTCTGCACCTGTATTGAAGCACCCACACCCAGATCTCCCGTACATAGTGGAAACCGATGCATCCAGTTCGGCCATGGGAACTGTCCTGTCGCAAAGAGACCCAAAAACTAACCAACTACACCCAGTGGCCTTTTGGTCCAGAAAATTTTCTCCTCCTGAAATCAACTACGCAATTACCGATAAAGAGTTACTGGCCATCAAATCTGCTTTCAAGGCTTGGCGTCACTACTTTCTCGGGGCAAGACACACCATCACCGTAATTACGGACCACAGAAACTTACAGTATTTAAAGACGGCCAAAGCTCAATCTTCACGACAACTCCGATGGGCTCTATTCTTTGCGGAATTTGATTTTGTAATTACCTATCGCCCTGGCTGCAAGAATGGAAAAGCGGACGCCTTATCCCGGATTGGCATGGAAGAACCTAATTCGAGCTTAGAACCTGTGCCCATCATACCTGAGCAAAGAATATTAGGCTTAACTTCATTGCAAACTATTGAGGATATCCAAACGCAAGTAAAACAACTTCTAGACTCTTCAACCTTACTGGAATGGAGTCAAAAGGGTCCTCATTACACCGTTAAGGATAACTTACCCTACTTCCAGGAGCGGTTGTTTCTGCCAAGTAAAGAATTGCAAGAACTTGTTATTGCCCATCATCATGAATCTTTAATGGAAGGACACCCTGGTATCGCTAAAACGGAGGAAAAAATCAAACGCCACTTCTGGTGGCCTTCTTGGAGAAAAGACATAAAGTCTTTTGTACTGTTTTGTGGAATTTGCGCCCAAAACAAGGCTCAAAAGAAAAGGCCAGCCGGCCTACTTCAACCCTTGGAGATTCCACCGGCACCATGGCACACCCTGTCAATGGACTTTCTAACAGATCTGCCTCCTTGTGCTGGTTACAACACAATCCTTGTAATTGTGGACCTATTCTCCAAAATGGCCCACTTTATCCCTTTAAAGGGTTTGCCTTCAGCTTCCACCTTGGCCAAGGAATTCCTGGAGAATATAGTTCGCATACATGGTTTCCCTTCCATATTAGTCTCGGATCGTGGAAGTCAATTTATCTCACATTTTTGGAAGAAGTGTTGCCAACTAGCACAATTAGATGTGCGGTTATCCACCAGCCACCACCCCCAGACCGACGGGCAAACCGAGAGAACCAATCAGACTCTCGAGCAATATCTTCGGTTCATGTTACACCAATCCGAGTTAAATTGGAAAGACATCCTTTGGATCGCAGAATATGCATACAACAATTCAGTGCATTCTGGAACCGGACAGACCCCCTTTTATACTTTGTATGGTCACCATCCTCGGACCTCTGACCTAGATCCACCTCTGACCCTGGAAATGCCCGCAGTAAATCATCTGCATTCCACAATAACCCAAGCCTTCAAAGAAGCTGCAACTCATTTACAGCAACCCAAGAAAAAGTATAAAGAAAACGCTGATTTGCACCGAAGTAAAACTCCTCCTTACCAAGTAGGAGACAGGTATGGCTAGCAACTAAACATTTACCCCTCAAGGGCCCGCGAACCTTCAATCCCAGATTCATAGGACCTTATCCCATCAAAGCTATAATCAACCCAGTTGCCTTTAAACTGGATCTACCGTCCAACATGCGTATTCATCCAGTTTTTCATGCATCACTTTTGAAGCCAGTACAACCAGGAACCCAATTGTCCAAGCCTCCAGATCCAGTTCAAATTGAAGGGGAATTAGAATTCGAAGTTAAAGACATTTTAGACTCCAAGGTGGTAAAGTCGAAACTCTTCTATCTTGTTGACTGGAAGGGATATGGACCTCAGGAGAGATCGTGGGAGCCTAGTAACTATGTCCACGCACCTCGATTAGTACAAAGGTTTCACCGGAGATTTCCGAACAAGCCCAAACCCCCGGAGGGAAGAACCTTGGGAGGGGCCTTGAGGGGGGGTACTGTCATGATGCCTACCTCCAAGGAGCCAGGTCCGACCCAGCAACCCCAGAGGCAGGCATCATTTCCCCCAGGGGAGTGCCAGCGGGCCCAAACTGGTGCCCTTTGGACGCAGTCCTGGCGCCTTAGGCGCCAGGCTCATGTTGGACCTCTGTCCTGGCACCTTAGGCGCCAGGCTCATAAAGCTAGACATGTGTTCAAGTGTTTTAATGTGCACTTACCTGATGCAGACCATGCTGCCACATCCAGGCCCTCTTGAGGCCTGAATGGAACTACTTTACCTGTGGGACTACTTTCCACCCGGGTGTGGTCGGGGAAGGATACACACTTGGAACTTCTTCCAAAGCTATTTAAACCACACCCGATCAGCAACTCACGCTTCGCGTTGTTCTACTCCTCGCAGCTGGACGCTCACCGTGTCAGCTCCTGCATCTGGATTCAGCCACGCCTGTCAGCATCCTGGGTCACCTGCAAAGGGAGACAAGAGACCTTACCAGCTAAATCTGCACCATGGAGACATCACACCGACGATCCTGAAAAGGAAGACATCATTTTTAAAAGCATTTCGTTACGATCGCTGCAGCGCTGCATTTCACTCACCTTTCCTGGGTGCCTCCATCTTCAGCAGTGATCATCCGGATACACAGCCACTTCCCAGAGCCTAGAGAAAAAGACAAGAATAAGAAGTGAGAGAAGGAAGGGAATAAGACTTACCTGTTGGGTCATTCCCATTTCATTTCGGGTCTTGCCGCTTCCAGGCATTTTCCGGACCCCGGCCCCTATGGGGAAAAAAGACAAAGACATTGAATGAGCGTATGCAAAGACAGTTCCCGAGCGCTCATCCAGAAGTAACCTGCCATTTACTGGAACTGGAACTGCACGTTTCACTTCGGGTCGGCGCCATATCTCCGGCATTCCGAACCCCGGCCCCTAAGGGGAAAAAAGACATAAGCATTAGCGCTTGCTGCAAAAAGACAATGAACATTATTATTAAGCTTGGACTTTTGAACTTGCAACAGAACTTTTACAGAGCCTTACCTGAATAGTCAAGCTTACCTGAACTCCCATCAATCCTCAATCCAGTGAAGTAACTGGGTTTCAACGCGCCCCTGCATCAGAAGCAGGATGGAGAGCTCATCCTTCCTGACCCTAAGGTGAGACTTCACAGGGAATCGTGGAAGGGTATCGTGGAGGGTTGGAAGAGAGTGGGAGGCTTGAGCATAACTCAGTCAGTAGGTAATACTCCCTTTTCACGCACAGGGGAATATTCCTGCGAGCCGGAGAAGCCAGAGTAGAGGGCCCTTCCTGTCCATCTTCAGAGTCCTGCGCTTCACCATTGAAGAAGCATCAGCACTCGAAGCCAGACCTGCGCCTCCGTGGGAATCAGGTGAGCGTTACACCCCCCTATCACACGTGACCATACCCGCAGGCAGCCCACACCACAAGGGACCCCCCCATCACTTGTGACCATACCCCACAGGCAGCCCACACCACAAGGGACCCCCCAATCACCCGTGACCATACCCCGCAGGCAGCCCACACCACAAGGGACCCACATCACACGTGACCATACCCCGCAGGCATCCCACACCACAAGGGACCCACATCACACGTGAACATACCCTGCAGGCAGCCCACCCGTGACCATACCCTGTAGGCAGCCCATATCACAAGGGACCCCCCGATCACAAGAACCATAACCTGCAGGCAACCCACCTGTGACCATACTCTGCAGGCAGCCCACAGCACAAGGGACCCCCCCATCACCCGTGACCATACCCTGCAGGCAGACAGGATCCCGACTCATGTCCCCCCACACCTCCACCAGTGACAGCAACCTGCAGGCAGGCCCTGACTCATGTCCCCCCACCAGTGACTGCAACCTGCAGGCAGGCCCCGACTCATGTCCCTCCACCCCCCACCAGTGATGGCAACCTGCAGGCAAGCCCCGATTCATGTCCCCCCACCCCTCACCAGTGACGGCAACCTGCAGGTAGGCCCAGACTCATGACCCCCCACATTTGCACACCATGCAATCATGTAGCATATGTCCACCAAAATCCCAACACAAGCTGCACCCACATGGTGCACCTCAACACTCATCCATTGTTCCTGCTCACCATTACATGTCCCATGGCATGGGAATCACAAACTCACACATGCATGCATGTTTGCACACACATGAACAACATTGCTCAACAGCAGGGACACGTAATACAGACAAGGAAGATTGAAACATGCACCAAAACATTGAGAGCAGACACCACTTGTACTCCAACGTATAAAAATGTATGATACATGTATGATAAAAATAAAACCAGTGAAAATATGATCATACAAATTGAAAATGAAATGCAAAACCAGAAAATAAAATTGTGATGGAAAAATGAACAAATCCAAATAGTGGTCCATGTCCATTGACGCATTTGAAAATGCAAAGAAAAATATGAATAACACCATTGCTCCATAGAAAAAAATGAATGTGATGAAAAACAACAAGTTCCAAACTATACTCAAAGGTCACAGGTCCATGATCCCCAAAAATGCAAGAACATCCTAGAAGTACTATAAAAAATAACTATATACAAGATGTGGAACAATGTCCATGAACTCCAAATTAAAACAAAAAAAAGGGAAACCTAACCCTAATGAACTATTTACAAAGGCTGAGGGCTAGACCTATGACTCACCATTTCCCCCAAGAGTTTCGGCCAGGGCATCATCAAACTCTCCGTCTATTTCCCTGAGGTGGGCATCTGCTCTCCCCTCGAGGGCCCGCAGGGACTCCAACGTGCTCCTCTCAAAATCCCTGCAAGACTCCTCAAGGAACTCGGCCTGCCTCTACGCCCGACGCAGAGTGCTCTCCGCCCTGGCGATGGTGAGTCGTGCCCCCTGTGCCCGGTGCTGCTCTGCTCCGATTTGCTGGCCCATCCACTGCAACACGGAAGACATCCTCGTGTCAAGGTCCACGTTTCCCTCCTGTCCGATGGCGTATACCTGCCCCCCTAATGTTGAGGACCCTGGGTCCTGTCGCCTCCCACGTTGAGCCTGCTGCCGCCGCCGAAAAGCCTGGTGCCTGCGCCTCTGGGACAGCCTCCGGGATGATGAAAACCCCCGGGGTTGTCATGCACGTGCCCTGCTGCTTGGTGCCATTGGTCCTGTTGCTGCGGGGACCACCTCTGCTGATCCTCCTTCGACTCCCGACTGTGGCAAGGATGTGGTCTCCACCAGACTGGCCGCCGTGGTCGGGACAGGTACACAGGGGGCCCTGGTGGTATCTGGGCCGGAAGACGGCAGGGAGGACTACTGGCGCACAGTGGGGGAAGAGGAGGAGAGGGTCAAAGCAGTGGACAGCAGACGTATGAAATGTGTGACTATGAGCTGAGCTAGCCAGTCCATGAGGCGACAGACCTCATTGTGATGATCTGCAAGCTCCCGATTGGAAGCCTGCAGATCAACTTGAATGGTGCATGTACGCCTCGCAATACCGGCTAGCATTGGCTCAACCCTGTCACAAATTGCTTCATCCACAGGTAGTGGAAGATCTGTTTCAATGGATGAATCTGCTACCTGCGGACGGTCCGGCCTGAGGCATGCCCGCAGGTGCATTCTCTATGCAGTCGCAGTGTCAAAGACAATGTCAGTCACAGGCCCCTCAACGGTGACCTGCACTGCCTCCGGCCCCTGATCCTGGACTGCACGAGTCCCACCTACCTCATCACCCCCGCCGTGCCTCATGTGCTGGGCTGATGTGGCCTCCTCATCCTCCTCGTCCGCCACCAACTTGGATGACTCCCCACTGTCTTCCGCATCGGATTGCCCCGTGTGGTCTCACCTGTCCCTCCCGCTGCTGAGGAGCCCACGACCGACTTCATCCTCTTGGGCTTCCCCTCAGCAGCTGCGGCTGTTGTTGTGGACGTGGCACCAGTCTCCTCGCTCCTGGAAGATGTTCGTACCTGGGAGGATGACTGGGCCCTGCGTCTCCACCTGGTGGAGGCATCCCTGCTGTGGTACTCCACAGCGCCATCTCCGCCCTCTTCCTCCATCGCCACTGTGGATAGGGAGACATGGAACACAAGCATCAGTGTACCGAACAAATGTCTGCTTGACACAAAGCAAATGCACATGAGTGGCACTGTCAAACGTCACAACCATCATCACCATCCCCAACACACAGGTTAGTGCAAGCAACACACATGCACAAACATGCATGCCATGTGCAACAAACATTCACATCTATGTACAAGGCACTGTGGGCACATCAGAGGAGGGGCTGAACCTCACATGCATCATGGTACATGCACATCACATACACACACATCACCTGACAGTCATGCATCAGGCCATGTAGACCTCCCGTCACAGTGCACTTGGGGACAACTGGGCCACATGAGTCAATCACGCATTGAGATGCTCATGTGTCATGCATCCATGGGGTTGGCCAGTCACACACTCACTACTCAGACACAAGCACATGTACATCATGCATGTACATGATAGTGACATAAGCACCCATGTGTGCCCCAGTGCAGACACAGGTATGCAAACATGTGCACCTCGTTACATGCCGGCGTGCATCACGTATTGCAACACAGACACCATTGATGTGGGACACGCTTGAATGGACTCACATGCAGCACTGTCAGGGACATGCACACAGACATCTGTACAGGAGGCATGCCAGACATAAGACCAAGGTGCACACTAGAGGCGCACGTCAACATACACATGAACTATGGTGGACACGAACACATGAACACTTACCAGTCAACTCCAGACGGAGCACCAAATCCAAGACCTGGGCGTACAGCGCTGGGTTGATGCGCTCCAGGACGCGCATCTCATCGTTGGTCAACCGGACCCGGCGCCTCGCTCCATCATCACCAGCCTTGAGGAGGTGCTGGGCCTTGTTGAGGGTCTTGGACCTGAAGTCTTCCCAGCACTTATGGACATGTTGGTAGTCACGGGGCGCCAGCCCATCCACGTTGATGGCACCCATGATGTCCGCCCAGATCTTACTCCGTCCTTCCTTGTCGAGTTGCGATGGTCCAGGGAAGAGGGCACCATAATGCCCCAGGACTTGCTCCACCAGGATGCTAACTTCTCTAGGAGAGAAGCTGACAGCCCTCTGCCTCTCTGCCGGGGGGTTGCCACTTGCCTCAGATGGTGTAGGGTTGGACATGGCAACCCCCGAGGCAGGTGTGGGTGGTCAAGGTGGTCCTGGGGCTGGGCTGTGGAGCGGTGGTATGGCAGTCGGGTGTCGGGGGCGTGGCCTGGAGTCGATGGCGTACAGAGGCTGAGTAGCCGAGCTCCGGCCGAGACGCCGTTTCTCGATCCTTTTTGCCGGCATAGGAAGTGCCTACGACCACGAAAAGCTGATGCAGAGGTGGGAGAAGCTGACCCCGACACAATCTGCTTGACCAGCTGGGAAATTGGACCCTCTGGTCAGCGAAATTGTCCTCGAATCATACTCCCTCCCCCGCTTCCATACGCATCCAAGATGCCGCCCCGCGCCACTTACCGGAAACTCAGAGAAGGAAGCTGCCATCAAACGGCATCCGGGGATTAAAGAAGCCAGATCGAACAGGGACAACACGTCGGAGCACAATCACCTGCAGAACATCGGAAGGGAGAGCCCTCGCCCTGCTTCTCACCGCTGGGCGAGGCCCGCCACAGCAGGACCTGTACACCGCCCCTGTGGTACACTACGCGGGCTCAGCGAGAACCAACAGCAAGGGCGCCCCCAGATCTACGGCTCCCCCAGATCTCCCTGCCCCGGCGAGTCGGACTCTCAGAGGTGAAAGCAGCGACGGCGACATCACACATATAGCAGCGGCACCCCTACCCCCCTGCAGATTCGGATTTATTGACTTTTGACACCTTGGGAACATCACTCATTACCCTACACACGGGGAGACGGCTGAGACCCCCACCGGTAACTCATCTAAAGTGTCCCAGGCGCAGCATCACTAAAACTCCAATATGGCCACCAGGAACAAAGCGAAAGCAGCCACCATGGACTCATTTGTATCCGCCAAGTCAAAAACCCCTACACAGGCTCGCTCTTGTACCCCAGAGATTACCCACACGAGAGAGGGGGAAACCACAGACAACCACTCCCAAATACTGGAGGCTATTGCTTCATTGAGGACACAAATAGACTCTAAGATTGACGAATTCAAAATGGACATTCAACTCATGCGTCAGGACGCCTGCAAATTAACTGAGAGGGTGACAAACACCGAGACTTCAATAGAAGAAACGGCTAGGGCCACAGCAGCCTTGAAGTCCAAGGTTGCAGACCTAGAGAAGAAAGTGGCTATCCTAGAGGAAAGGTCCGAGGAGGCCGAAGGTCGGGCTAGACGGGGCAACATTAGGATCCTAGGAGTACCAGAAGGAAGCGAAGGCCCAAACACTACAGCCTACGTAGAATCCTTGCTACAACAGGAGATCGGGGCCAGGAAACTGTCACAGGGATTCACGGTCGAAAGGGCGCACAGGTCCCTCCAGAAGCGGCCCCCACCTGGCTAATTTCGTGCGTGCCATATTCCTAGAAAACCCAACAGCCGCCAACATGTGGCTGAAAGATAACAACCTTGCAGATGGTAAAGATGCTCCCCAGATGGAAGATTGAGGCTCTCAGACCATCGGCATATGACACACGCTGCCATAAATGGCCACAACAAGCAACCGGACCTCAGAAGGTAATCCAACTAACAGTTAGCTACATAGAAACGGTACTCGTTCGGCATCTCCGCCAGACACCAGCCCTATGCCCCGCAAACAATCCAGGTCGGGCCAGCCACCTGCCCGACCCAGTTCGCGCCCGTTACCCGGATGTGTCTGGACGGCTCGAGAGTGCCCGAGCACCACAACGAAGATGTAGTCGCTGGGCGCACCAGTTCGAGTTTAGTTAACAGTTTTGTTAGTTATACAGTCTTCATACCACTACCGCTGAAGAAACACAGGATGGGTGCATGCTACAACTCGGGGGGCGAAGAACCCGATTACTCCCGTCAACAGTCCCATAACCTCAGACAGACTGGCATTACTACTGGCTCCAGAAGAGGAGCTGCCAGCCGGGCTCAATTATTGATCCGATGGCGTCACAACTCAAAGTGATGATTTGGAATGTGAGATGGATGAGCTCATACCTGAGACGGAACCGAATACAGTCTTATCTCCGCAGGAAAAAGGTTTCGATTGCGATGTTGCAAGAGACGCATCTTACGGAGGACACCATGTCCAAATTAACAGATCGATGGGCTGGGACCGGGAGAGGATCTCCCTACTCTAAATACTCAAGGGGGGTGTTCACATGGGTGAACCCGAATGTACCCTTCCAATTGCAAGGATTCGAGTCCGATAAAGAAGGAAGGTATGTAATAATGTGGGGCACTATCGAGCAGACTCCAATTTGCTTAGTCAATTCGTACTTCCCGCAACATGGAATACCATCACACCTCAGAGCAATATGCTCACGGATGGCACACCACCGAAACAGGACCTTTATATGGGGGGGGGACTTCAACTGTGTCATTGATGGCTCTATGGACAGGTAAACACCACCCCCCCCCCCCCAAGTAACCCTGCAACATGCGCTCTGGCAGAAACGCTGGAACAACTCGACTTGGTGGATATTTGGAGGGAAAAGATCTATTCCTATTATTCAACCCCGCACAAGGTCCACACGAGAATCGATTACCTGTTCATCGACAGAGAACAAATACCATTGGCAGAAACCACGGCATATTTAGGAAGATCAATCTCAGACCACTCCCCACTGATCATGCAATGGCAATTAACGGGCCCTAGACCACCAATCCCCATGTGGAGGATGCCTACTGCGGCCCTCGCCGACCCTGAGTTCAGAGAGGACCTCGCTGAAAAACTAGAAGAATACATTGACATTAATAAAGGCTCAGTATCTACCTGGAGCACATTGTGGGAAGCCATGAAGGTGGTGGCTAGAGGTGAAATAATATCAAAAGCTGGGGGCACTCGCTGGCAATTGAGGACTGAACTCGAAGCACAAGAAGAAGAGATCTCCCGTCTAGAATCCACCTCAAACATTACTCCAGAGGTCGAAAGGAAGTTGAAGGAAGCCTGCGAGAAATGCCAATCTTCCTGGGATAGATTAGAGAAGTTTGACTTCGCAACATACACTACCAGGTCTCACAAGGAGTCCGACAAACCCGGCAGACTGCTAGCCTGGCTGTGTAAGCGTGAACGCCCCCGGCACGTCCCAACGGAGATACTGGACGAAAACGGGATATGTCACAAGACACAACTAGGAATTAATGAAGCGTTTGCCAAATTCTACTCCAGATTGTACTCCCATGACACACAAATAGACAGAGACGAAATTAAAGAAACACTGGATGAGATAGGCCTCCCCAAAATATCCAGCAAACAGAGAGAGGCACTGGAGATGGAAATCACAGCAGAAGACGTGACAGGAGCAATCAGATCGCTGGCCACCTGTAAGGCTCCCGGAAGCGACGGCCTCCCGCCTGAATTTTACAAAACATACGAATCCACCCTCACCCCAATCCTCCACAAGGTCTACCAAGAGGCCTACGAAAACGGAGTCTTACCTAACACTATGAAAGAGACAATAATTATTCCCATGCTCAAACCAAACAAACCACCCACTGACTGTGACTCTTATCGCCCTCTGGCCATGTTAAATTATAACAGCAAGATTCTCACCACTATACTGGCCAGCAGACTCACTAGGGTGGTAGGGTCCCTAATCCACGAAGACCAGAACGGTTTTGTTCCAGGACACAATACCACAGCCAACCTGAGAAGGCTTCAACACATTATGGCCGAAACCTATGAGAATGAAGAAGACCTGGCAGTACTATCACTCGATGCCATCAAGGCCTTTGATTCTATCTTCTGGGAGTGGCTCGTCGAGGTGCTGAGGGGGTTCGGGATTGGCGAGGGCTTTGTCAGATGGATCACAGTACTCTATAATTCTCCTGTGGCAAGAGTAAAAACCGGCAGAACAGTGTCTGAATCCTGGAAAATACAAAGGGGCACCAGACAAGGGTGCCCACTATCGCCCATGCTATACATATTGGGCCTGGAGCCGATTGCCATATATTTTAGGAAACAGTTCTTTGACGCTGGCATCAAAGTGGGCAACGAACATAACATAATATCCCTATACGCGGATGATGTCCTTTTATACTTGAAAGGTCCCCAGGTCAACGCACCAATCACATTGGATGTACTGGACAACTATGCAAAATACTATGCGAAATAGACTGAAATCCTCTGCCTTTCCCTTGGCTAACCTGAGAGGCCTAGAAGAAACTGATCTTCCGGACGTGGCAACTCGACACGTTTCGGTACCTAGGAATTAATGTGAGTCGCACCCCGATGCTCACACACGAGCACAACACGGAAGTAGCAATAACCAGCCTTCGCAGATCCATGAAATTTTGGTCTAGACTCCCACTTGCAATGGTAGGCAGAGCAGCAATTGTTAAGATGATAGTCCTCCCCCGATTTCTGTATTTCTTCGTCAACATATGCCACTACGTCAGACCGCCCTTCTTTAAGAAATTAGAGGCACTTATCAAGGACTTCCTATGGGGACCTACCAGGCATAAATTGACTTTGGCTACCCTATCCCTCCCATACAAGGAAGGGGGAATACAACTCCCAGACCTCCAGTTGTATTATCTTGCGGCACAGTTTAGCCACTTGACGAAGTGGCTCTCGGACGATCCGTCAGCCGAGCTGGGACTATTGCGACAATCTCCCTCCAGAATATTCCCCAGGGAAACTCTTTGGAACCCTCTAAGACAATCCCCAGATGCCCCCCTGATCATCGAACTAGGTAGGCAGATTTGGACCAGAACCTGCTACATCAGGCAGGTGAAACACCCTTACTCTCCAGACAACCCCATTCTGGTTGACGTGTGCAAAACAGAATCGGATCTCTCCACAGCTAGGAGGTGGGAGGGCTCCGGAATTTACTCACGACGGGATATGTTTGAGGAGGGCGAATTCAAGGATTTTGAGTCACTGCAGGCTAATGAAGGGCTATCAAGCGGCCAGTTTCTCTGGTATCATCGGCTCAAACAAACCGCCAAGAAGATCTGGTGCAGCTGGCCGGAGGAACCCACCCCAGACCCACTGCTACAAGAGATGCACGACCTTACTGATGGCTGGAAACCGGTTTCTTGACTCTATAAGAGGCTCATCGATAAACCCAACCCCAAAAGTGCGACTCTGAAGGCGAAATGGGAAACGGACCTTGAAACTACGCTTACAGACAAGGAATGGGAACAAACGTTTCTATACCCCAAGAAGGTGTCGAGAAACTCCAGATTTGGTCAGATACAACTAAACGTCCTATATCGGATGTATATGACCCCACACAGGGTGGCCTCCTTCAACAAACAAGCCTCCCTGGCTTGCCCATGGTGTGGGAACGACAAAGCTGATCTGATCCACATGTTCTGGACTTGCACCAGGACAATGGCGCTGTGGTCCAAAGTTGAACAGACCTGCACTGATGCCGGGATAAGCAGATATGAATGGACACACGGGGAATGCTTACTAGGGGTTTACCCCAGACCAAGCAAATACAAACATGTTGTTAAGTTGATGGACATTGCATGTATCCTTGCAAAAAGAACTATAGCCATGGCATGGAAGACACCAGGGGGCCCTAGACATGAACGCTAGATGAAAGAACTAGAGAGATGGACTGCAGGCGAAACCAGAGCCTGGCAAGATGGAATCATCTCCAGTGGAGACATTGCGCGTGGCACTCTAGACTCTTGGACGGCCCTCCTGAGAGATATACACTTCAGTGCAGACCATAAACCTCCTTGATAAACCCCACTACTTCGCCAGAACTGATCCCTCGCACTCGCCTAGAGATGGTGATCTTCTTGACCGAGATACCTCCCACTTCCCGTGATATCGGAATCCCTATTTGTAGCCATGCCCACCTAAGTAAGATTAACTGTTTCCCATGAAGACTGTTGTTGTTTATGTTTATTGTTTTAGTTAATTTTCTTGTATTTGTATGCATCCAATACAAATGCCAATAAAATACGTTTTAAAAATAAAAATGGCAGTCGGGTGTCTTGATAATGAGCAGGGTATGATGCGTAACCAGCTCATCCAAGGGTGCACGTCTGGCAAACTGCGGCAGCAAGTGCTAAGGGAACCTGGCCTCACACTGACGCGAATCCTGGAGCTGGGGAAGTCGCATGAGTTGGCTGAAACAGGGGCGTCTAAAATGGATGCTGCACTTCGACCTGTCAAGGGTGAGGAAGTGTGTGCTGTGGGGCATGGCCAAGGCATGAGAGGTGCACATCGACCGGTAATCCAGACCAGGGACAGAGGTGATCGGAACCCTGAGTCATGCCTGAAGTGCGTTTACGATCTGCCGCACCCAGCGGAGTGCCCTGCCCAGGGAAAAGCGTGTGGAAGGTGCAGCGCGATGGACCACTATGCGTGCATGTGCCATGCACTGCTGCCGGTTGTGGTAGAGAGGATCCATTCGCGCAGGCTTCTTCATGCTGCAACGTCCGTCAACCGTGGCTCTGGTGGACCAAGAAGAGGAGGGGGCCAACGAGGTGCCTGAAGAGTATGAGGATGACGAAAACATCTTCTTCATTTCAAGCATCAGTGTGCTAAAGTCCAAGGCCCAAAATCAGCCAAAATGCACTGTACAGGTGGACTCATCACCAATACTGGTAGTAGTAGACAACGGTACTTCTGAACACGTGGTGGCAAAAGTGCACTACAAGGTGATGGTCGAGCCCCCATGTCTGCATCAGCCTAAGGCCCGCATATTTACATTTGGAGAACAGCCAATCCCTTTTCTGGGGGGCCTTTTTTTTTGCAAATGTTGAGCATGCTGGCTATTCAATCAGAGTCTGCTTTTATGTCACACAGGTGAGCCAAAACACACTGCTCAGTTGCGCGGCTGCAGAGGCCTTAGGTATTGTCAGCTTTTCATTTTTTTATTTTTTATTAGTATTAGCTTCGAAAGAAGCTTTTTACCAGTTACAAGTTAAATTCAGAAAAAAAAGAATTCCATAACAATAGAAACATATGGTACAACAATTTCAACCAATTGCTATAGAGGGAAAAAAGAAAAAGAAAAGGTAAGAGAAGAAGAGAGGTAAGAAAAGAACCAAGGCCAAGGAAAGAAGAAGAAAAAGAAAAAAAAAGGGCTATAACCAAACAAAATTAGCGACTCTTACTGTCCTATTATACAGAAGTAAACTTTCTTTCTCACTTCTCCCCTTCAAGCTTTTCAAACATGATTGATACCATCTCTAACAAGGCAAAAGTTATAGATAGCCTTGAACCCTGTAGCAATTGTAACCAAACATCTTTCTTTGTTAGTGTTCGATTATTTACAAAAAATCTCCCCAATAGGTTACATCGGGTGTCCTTGATGCCCTGGCATCTCATAATAAAATGGCGAAGTGTTTCCATCGGCTGACCACAAAGCGGGCATTTATAGTCTCTCGTACTTTTCAATTTCCTGGCTTCAAGAATTTCTTTGGTAGGAAAGATGTTGAAGCGAAGCCTTAGAAATTGCTGTCGCAGCACAGCCGAAGAAAACATACTCAAGTACAACAGAGTTGAACCACGCTTGTTCAGAGCTACGCAGTATTTTCCGTAAAGTTTGGATGACTGCGCCAGCTCTAAAGACTCGATCCAATCATACTCATAATCTGGTCACCGTTTATATACAAACCCTTGAACTTCATAAAATTGCGTCTTGACTTCCCCAAAACAAGCACTGTTGATTTGGTGGCATTAACTCTTAGATTTTTGGAAGACAAAAAGAGTGCTAAAGAATCCAATTGGCGCTGGAGCCCGATGGGGGTTTCATCCAAGAGAATGACATCATCTTCATACAACAGTCTATTCATTGGGGAGCCTGCGATACATGGGGGAAAGCACCTAATGTCCGTAAAGGTGTTGCCCATGTCAGAGATGTACAATTTAAATATAGCTGGGGCTAATCGGCACCCTTGCTTGAGGCCCACTCCTGTTTTGATAGGATTTGTCATGTCACCCTTTTGATTTAGTTTAATCTGTATACGTGTGTTGTTGTGAACGGCCTCCATAGCGTCGTGTATGTCAGTAGGGCACCCCCAGTCCTTTAGCTTCTACCAAAGTTTCTCTCAATTTACTGATTCAAACGTTTGTGATAAGTCCAATGATGCAAGATATACATTTTTACTGTTCTTTTTGCCATTCTCAATTTCAGGTAGTTTATCAGAAAAAGGTTCAGCAATGTGCCAATTCCTTTTTCAAACCCAGCTTGCCAGCCATCCCGATGTTTGGAATCCCAGCTCCAGGCCATTAGATGATTCAGGATCAAGGCCGCGAAAAGCTTACCAATAGCGTCCAAGAGGGCGATAGGTCTGTAGTTAGTTGCCACAGACCTATCACCCTTCTTGAAGATTGTTACAATAATAGATTTCGTCCAAGTAGCCGGAATACTATGTTTTGTTTTCACCAGTAAAAAAAGGTGATGTACAAAGGTAGCCCATTCCTCTGGATGTTGTTTTAGTGTCAAATTCATAAGGCCATCAGGACCTGCGGCTCTGGAATTGCTGGACGATTTAATTAGGGCAAGGATATCCTCCCTTTCAGTTTCAAACTCCCAATTCGAGCATGGATTTTCTACAACCTTCGTTGCTTGTAAATTGGGTTTTGAGAAAAGCTTGGAGAAATGGTCCATCCAGTCCTTCGCCAAAATAGGGTTGGTGATAAGACTCTGTTGAGGACCGTCCAGCATATTAAATATTTGCCACGTTTCACTCGAGTTTTTAGATGCAACCAATTCCAGCATATGTTCAGCGTTCGATTGCACTAAAGATTGTCTGTGCTGCTTCAACCAGTTATTATACGCTGTCCTCGTTTTCATGACGGCCGCAAGCGATGCCAGAGAAGGATTTTTCATATACACTCTTTGTGTCTTTTTTAATTCCCTTTTTCTTGTGTCAACCTCATGGTTGAAGGTATATTTGTGGCGGAAACCCTTAGATCTTCCTGGGCCAGATTGTTTGCTAAAAATGGCCAAGGAAAGCATATAGTCTATGTCTTCCGGCCTACCATTATCTCTTAGATCTTTAGATAATCTTAGTACATGTTTCCTCAATAATCTTACTCTACTCCTTCCTGGCTGTACTTCCAGGGCGTCTCCATCTGGAGAAGGCTTTGTGATCCTGCCCAGTTTCAGGGTTAATTTCAACATGTTGTGGTGGCTCTGTGGAGTTTCCATGATCGACAAGGCCACTACTCTGCAATGAAAACTGTCAGAGGCAAGGAAATAATCTAGAGTATAAGAATCAGACCCTCTCTTCCAGGTTGGATTTGGTGGAATGTCTCCCGGTGTTATGCCATTTAGTAATGAGATATTTCTCAGCTGGAACTCCTTCCTGATTGACAGACCTCGCTTTTCAACTTCTTGTAGATTGCTCGCGTAATAATTTATGAGAGCACCACAATTATTAAAACAGTGAATATTTAGGTCCCCACATAAGATCACATTCAGGTTGGAGTTGTCAATCATAGCAGCGCCAACCTCCTCCAACAACTGGTCCATTAAGTTCTTGGCTTCAGGGTCGTTGCTGTTCCAATATAGGTTGCACAAAAGGATCCTCCTCATGGCGTCCTCTTCACCGATTTGATATGCCAGCAGGTTGACCTGGATAAATGGTGAAATGTTCTTTGACCAGACTGCTCTTAGGCCGCAGCTTTCATTGATTGTGGTCACTAGGCCTGCCATTGGTCTGCCCTAGGACCTTTTATTTCTGGGTTGATGAGGACGATAAAACCCTCAATGGTTGGTTGGGCACGCAGCCACGTCTCCTGGAGACAAATAACATCGAAGTCTCTCAATCGAATGCTGCCTTCTCCCAGTAGATGTTTAAAGCCACGCGTGTTCCAACTGCCCAAATGCACGTAGGGCGGGGGATCGTTATTGTCTGTGCTCTGGCATTATGATCTTCGAGCCAGTGAACTGGCCAGCCAGTCCCAGTTGTCCCCAGCCTTATTGCCCAGGGGACCTCGTGGCGCACCAAAGGTGCTCTTTGACACATTAGGGTTGATCATCATAATTTTGAATTTGCCCTTATTATTACTCGCCCCTTCATCACATCTGATTTTGTTTGTGCTCAGGGAGCGGTCGCCATCCACATTACCTGTCTTCCCGCTCCCCTGGCCTAAAATGTTGCTGTTAGTTTGATGAGGTTTAACGGGCGTCTGCTCATACAGTTTTTCCTCATCTCTTCTTTCTATGTACGAGGTTGATGTAGCTTTTAGAGAAAACTGCATGTTTTTCAGTGGTTCAGAGTTTTGCAGTAGTAACATTTTCACATCCATGGAAGCAAGGTGTATTATGACTTTGTCGTAATTCAATTCATCCGGAAACTCTACTAGTGATAAATCCTTTGTGTTGAGCCTAGAGAGTGCATCGATGCTACGAAAGAGCCTCAAGAAGTTGGCTCTATTTAGGAAAAGGTTATCTTTAATACAAAGGATTCTACGTAATTCCATGCAAATGGGAACTGAGCTGTTCTCGCGTTGCCTATTGTCCACATTATAGCTCTTGGTCGGCCCCTTTAATTGCTTTTCTCTAGCCCTGCAGTTTTGATCAAGCGTCATAAATCTCCTGGCCACCAGAGGCGATGAATCCCCAGTGAAGGATCTATTCATATGAACTCTAGATAGATGCAGCTCTAGTTTTAGATCGAGGTTTTGTAATCGTGGGCAGGGGCAATTTATGTAGATCCTCGCAATCAGAATTACTTGAAGACTCACCATCAATGCCTTCAAAGTTAATCACCTCCAGTAAGATGCTGGGTGAAGATGCCCATGCATCATTTGTTTTCAATGCCTTAAGGCGATCTTCCAAGGAGGTATCAATCTCGAGGACCTCATCCCAATCTGCAGAATAAACCAAGAGGTTCATCAGATCCTCTAAGTCCGCTAACTTTGAAGTATTTTTAGACTTAGTTGTGTTATTTGAGGACTTTCTGATTTCATGTAAATCTTCATCAGAGTCCATACTTGTGAAAGAGTTGTCATTTTCGATCATTTGTTGGTGTGTTTGTTTTATTTATTTTTATTTTATTTATTTATTTTTGGCATTTATATAGCGCTACGAACCCTCAGGTATCTGAGCGCTGCTTATTATTACCCACGGTGTGTGGTGCTCATTTATCGACCTCGGAAGGATGAAAGGCTGAGTTTGGCCCCGCCGGGATTCGAACCTGCGTTAGCAGGCTCTGCACAGATGTCAAAGCGAGAGCTCTACTCGCTGTGCCACTTGACCGGTTTTAGTTCTTCATTGGTGGCCTGTATGAGCGTCAAATCCTTAAAGTTCTTTATTACAGCAGGTGGACGTAGTTGTTTACTTTTCGCGGTTCTGTTAGCAAAGTTCACATGTTTGATTTATTTGTTGGACTGAGTAGGTTTCTTTCCAGAACTGCAACCAGTCTTTCCAGCTAAGCTGTGTCCCATGTCACCATTTTTGAAAATGTCATATGCTTTTGAAAAAAATGAAGACGCAACTGCAGGTGACCCTGTAGCCTCATTAGGTCCAGGTGGCAAGGGATTGAGCATAACAAACCTGATCTTCTTTGATGATTTTTTAGGATTTCTCCCATCGGTGCTACACCATCCATTTTGTATCTTGTGGGGAAACTGCTTCGAGGTCCCCGGGGCCTGAATGTCCTCCACTCCCACGAGGTTCCATTCACATGGGGGAGGCATAAAGACGTCTGGGTATGCTTTCTTGCGTGTTCCATTGATGGATTGTTTTAGGGTCATCTTGATTCCTTCCCAAGAGGATGTGTCAGTGCCGTTTATGTTATCCGTTCCAATAGTCAGTGAAGCCGTTGAAGCACCCAGGTTCGTATAATTTTCCCCAGGATTTGTCACGGTAGTGCTTAAGTCTACATCAGAAATGGGACCATTCTGATTAGTACTGGACAAGGATTGCCTCCATTTTTCCTTGTCTCTAATTAGAGGTTCCAAGATAGACCTCAAAAGGTTAGTGATGTATTCCTCTTGCTTGTGTTTATTTTCAGATTGGGCCGTAATGAATCCTTCCACAAAAATCATTTTAGTGTGGAGCATTGCAATCAGGGTGGATTGATCTTTTAATTGGTCCACAATGCTCTCATACAGTTTCATAAAAGGACTCATGGTGACAGAAAATGCTGCAATCATGTTGGCATCTAAGAGTGCACTTATGATATGATATGATATGGCATTTGTAACGCGCCTATACACAAGTGTTTCAAGGCGAGGCGAGGCAGGGGGGGAACAAGGGGAGACAGACAACGATCCTTCTAGGCCAGGTGTCATTCAGATCGCGCAAGTGCAAGGGTAGAGGGGACTGGGAAAAGTGCAAGGGGAGAGGGGGAAAAGTGCTGTACATGGTTAGTAGAATACAAGATAAATAATAGGGCCAGCTGGTGGCAAGTGCAAGGTAAGTGCCGGGAGAAGGGGCTGTAGGATACAGAGACAGTCCCGTAGTGCAGGTAGGCAGTGCAGGGAAGAGTGGTTGGGCCAAGGACCGAGATCGGTGAGTGGCCCAGTAGCAGATTCAGTGCAGTTCAGTGATTTTAGCAGGGGAGAGAGGGAGAGAAAGCGGAGGCAAAGAGGAAGGTTTTGAGGTGCTTCCGGAACCGGAGATGGTTCTCCTCAAGTTTCAGGGAGGCAGGAAAGCTGTTCCAGAGGGAGGACCCTGCTGCGGAGAGAGATCTACCCCCAGATCGTTGCTTGGAGAAGCGGCTGACCCTGAGGTAGTTGGAGGTGGATGAGCGAAGAACTCGAGAAGGAAGATATTTCGAAAGAGAGAGTTGAAGGTATTTTGGCCCAAGGCCCCAGAAGGCCTTGTGGACAATGCAGAGGGTTTTGAACTTAATCCTCGCAGCCACTGGGAGCCAGTGTAGTGATTTCAGTCCTGGAGAGATACGGTCCCTGGGCTTGAGGCCAAGGACAAGTCTCGCGGTCCTGTTCTGGATGAGTTGCAAAGGGCGGAGAGTAGAGGCAGGAATATTTAGATAGAGGCTGTTACAGTAGTCCAGCTTCGAGAGAACCAGAGCTCTGGAGACAGTGAGCTTCTGGGGGAAGGAGAGGAAAGGAAGGATACCTCTGAGGAGGTGTAGCTGGTAGTGTGACCACTTGATGAGGACTTGTCCTCCACCTGAGCCGCAATCATGTCCAATAATAGATCTTCGTCAGATATTGACTCATTGTTCCTCAGGTCAACCTCCACTGATGTTGAAAGCCTGCAGCGTTTCCTCGGGCAACTTGCCCCCTGTAAGGGCTGAGGATCTAAGGGCTTTGAGTGCTTGGCTATAGATGTATTCTTCATTTTTCCACTGTTCTCAATTTCATCTTCTTCACTGTTGTTCGATCTCTTTCCTGCTCGAGAAGGGGAATTTGGCGCCTTCGTGTTATTCCTCAAAGGAGCTGTTTCTTTCTCACAAGTGGTCTCCAATCCCATATTGCCCAGAATTTTCTCTGTACAATTTGTGGTTACATGTTGGATAATTGAGGTTTGCCTTGTTTTTCCGGGAAAAAGCTCTTGGCTTTTCCGAGGGTGTGGCATCCCCGCCTTTTTACTCAGGCAAATTGTCTCAGCAGTAGATGGCAAAGTGAATGGAGTTCTCAAAGAAGATTCACTCTGCGAGTAGCATAGGTTCCCAAAATGGGAACCAAAGCTTAGGCCACTAGGTTTCCATGCCAGTCGCTTTGGGGCCTCTCTATTAAAATTCTTAGAAGGTTTGGGCTCCAAGGATTTAAGTGGACCAGTAGATGAAACGATATCACGGGATGGAACAACCATAGGCGGATCGTCATTTTCATCTATAATGTCACCGGTCCCCTTATAAGGTTGGGAAGAGCCTGTAATACAAGTGACCTTATGGGTTGTGGGGCAATTGTCCATAGTCTCCTGTGACTTTGTTGTAATCGCCTCTGGATCAGGTTCAACATAAACACAAGAATCATTTAACTGGTTTTGAAGTGTTTCGGAGCCTGACCCGTTTGGAGGAATATTTTTTCAAGCATTTGTTCGAAGTCAAGATCAAGGTTTCTCTCGGGATCCAGAGTATTTTCGTCAGACTCTGTTTTTCCCCCCACTTCAACATGAGCCTTTACCGGGTGATTTGTAGTGAGCTCTAGGTCAAGACTGGTGTCCATACCCCCAACCCGGGGTTTTGTCCAGACTTGGGCCTACAGCTGTCATTGCACCAGTAAGTTAATCAATCAGACAAGAGTCACAACTACTAGGATTTTACCTGTTCTTTTGGGCAATAAACAGTGAAAAGGAAGAACAACCTTCTTTTAGGGCAGCGGTGAAGAAGCCTCTGTTTAAATGAGTAAAATGGGCAGAGAGAGCACACTACGAGGCAAGGGAGCTCAAAGACAGATGGTCTGCAGTCACTCCCAGGCGACACGTGTGTTTATGGTCTACCGTTCTCCGCCTGTGTCAATAACGCTGTGTTAATGCTGTGTTAAAACAATATCAGTATCAGTGTCAATATCCAGGTATCCCTCAGAGTGTCAGGTGTCAGGGCATCAGGGTATCAAGATATCAGGGTATCACCAACCAGCAAGGCGAACAAGTCAGAGGCTGCACATGCACATGCAAGCAGTAGCTGCACAGCGTCTGCACCCCCTCACCCCCTTACCGCAATCATGTTGCAAACCTCTTTGTTTATTTTCTCCTCTGCTGCCCGCCCACTCAATGTGGTTCAATGCGGCTCCCCTCCAACGATTGTCGGTTTTCGATTACCGATACTCTGGGGGGCCCGCACGGTCACAGTCACAGAGCTCACAGAGCTCGGAAAGCCGAAAGCCAAACGCTGAATGCAGAACGCGGGCCCCACAGCGGGTTCGGAGGAAAGGACCTCGATTACGCTTCAGTGCATTTCAATACACAGATACTTACTCAAGCCGCACCTCTCAGTCCACCGCAAGCAGAGCAAACAGAGGCCGCCTCTGAGTCTTTCCAGTGTTATTCCAGTGTATTGTTAGCTTTGCCTCTGGTGTGTATGCCGAGGATGTGCAGGACACTCTCAGAAGGTTTGGGGGACTCTTTGATGGGATTGGCCAGTTGGTTGATGAGCCAGTGAGGCTCCATGTCGATGAATCAATACAGACAGTCGCCCTGAAAAATTAAAGAATTCCATTCCACATTCGTGACCTAGTGGACAGAGAACTGGAGGACCTGGTGAGATTAGATATCATCGAGAAGGTGGACGGTCTAACACGCTAGGTGTCCCCCATAGTGAATGCCTGCAAACAGAATCAGCCCGACATGAGGCTACCGAATAAAGCCATCAAAAGGGAGAGGCACCTCACACCAACTATAAATGACATCATTGCGGAGTTACAAAGAGCAAAGTTTTTCTCTAAATTCAACCTCTGAGCGGGCTACCATCAGGTCATTTTGCACCCGGACTCAAGGTACATAATGACATTCACCATGCACCAGGGACTATATCGGTACACGCGCCTGAGTTTTGGGGTGTCTTCAGCAGTCGAGGTCTTTCAGAATATAATACGTGGGGCCTGGCTGACTTAGAAGGGGTCCTGTACATTAGTGACGACATCTTGGTGTTCGCGAAGTCAGAAACGGAACACATGGCATGCCTCGTGAAGACCTTCGAGCGCATTCAGGAGTTGGGCCTCACCTTACACCCGGACAAGTGCGAGGTTCTGCAAATGAGCATTTCATTCTTTGGGAGCAACTTCAGGGAGCTGGGGTGTCACCAGACCCCAAAAAAATCAAGGCAAAACCACCTGAAAACATGACGGAGGTCCGCAGCTTCCTGGGTATGGTCACGTACTGTGGCCAGTTCATCAAAAACTTGGCCACACGATATGAACCCCTGAGGAGCCTAACTAGAAAAGACTCCACCTGGCAATGGGGCCCTCATTTGACGACGTGAAAGGAGCACTGACGGCTGAGGACACCAGGGCGTACTTTGACCTTGCTTTGCCATTGAAGGTGGTAGTGGACGTCAGCCCATTCGGGCTAGGAGGGGTCCTAATACAAAAGGACAGCAGTGGAGAGGACCAGGAGGCCTTGGCGGTGCTGTGGGGGTGCTGGCATTTCCGACTGTACGTACTAGACCGGCCAGTGACTGTTGTTACGGACCATAAACCTTTGCTGCCGATCATGGCAGGATCGTTGTCCAAACCACCAGCGAGGATCGAATGGTGGATGCTAACCCTGTTGGAGTACGAGCTGTCGCAGATATACTGGCCGGGAACCAACAATGCGGTTGATTATCTCTCACGACATTCCCGGGCCAAAGGAGAGGCAGAGGAAGAAGCAAGTGTCAAAGAGGCTGACGAGTATGTCCAACTCCTGGTAGAATCTGCCACCCCAAGCGCCATGCCGATCCAAGAGTTGTTGAAGGTGTCCGAAGGTGACAAGTGTTTTCAGATTTTGCGAGACACACGCTGCTGGGGAGACTGGATGTCAGTGCTGGAAGGCTTGGGGGAAGAGGACACAGGAAGCACGTATGACACTTGAGCAACTCTGGCGAATACGGGAGGAACTGACATTCGTGGAATCAGGCCTATTGCTGCAGGGAGACTGGATGGTCATGCCAGCGGGGAAAATACACCGTGTGATTGAACTGGCCCACCAAGGACATCAAGGAATGGCCAAGACCAAGGCGCGGCTGTGTCTCAAGGTGTCGTTCCCTCACCTGGAGAGGCAAGTTGAGCAGTTTGTTGCATTGTACGTGTGGTGCCAGGCGGCCTGGCCAGTACAACGTGACCCATAAATCAAATGCATGCCCCGGGGACTACAGCCGTGGGTGACGGTGCATACGGATTTTGGTTCCACTGAGAAGCGTGTCCACTTCCTGGTGGTGGTCGACCAGTGGTCAAGATACTGGGAGGTGGAGTTTGTGGAGTCGGTGGCCTTTCAGGATGTAGCAGTGGCTCTCGAAAATATATTTGTGACACACAGACTGCCCCAGACTCTGTGTTCAGACAATGGGTGACCGTTCCAGGGTGGAAGCTTTGCCCAGCTGATGGAAGAATATGGGATACATCACAGGAAGGTCACACAAGTATGGCCCTGCGCCAATGGTGAAGCAGAGAGGTTCATGAGAACACTAAACAAAGTATTCCGGATTGCTAATTGTTAGGCAGAATCATATGCAGTACCCTTTGGGAACACTCCACACAATTAAGACTACAAGTGTCAGTACAATTTCACCTTTGGTACAAGCCTGTAGTAGACAGTAATGTGGTAGCAGTGGCTAAGCAGCCAGACTTTTCGAAGGGATTGTGTCCTCCGATGTATTCCTCATCTTAGATATATATCCTTCCAGCTCTGCTGGCCTCGGAAAATTTTTTCTCCAGAGGGCGCTGCGCGTCGACGTCCCTCGAGTCGATGACCCTCGACAGCCGTCGTATCGACGCTCGACGTCATCCTGCCTATAAAGGCCGCGCGCAGCGTCCGTTGCTCAGTTCCGTTTTTCCGCGCTAACTCGGTGCCTCGGAATACCGTTGCTCAGTTCTTAGTACTATTTACTTCAAGTTATTCGAATCGTACTCGATGGCTTCCTCGTCGGAACCGACAACCCCTCGATCCGGCTTCAAAAAATGTCGAGATTGTGGGAAAAAGATGTCGTTGACCGATCCTCACAGAAATTGTCTGTGGTGCTTGGGAGCCGAACACCATTGTTCGGAGTGCGAGGACTGTATGTCCATGACAGCTAAGGCCCTGAAGGAGCGTAGGGGGAAGCTGGAGAAAGGTAAGACTTTTAAAGCTTCTTCTTCTTCGACGAAGTCGAGACATTCGTCTCCTCGTCACCATTCACGCTCCAGATCTCGGAGTGGGTCTCATCACTCCTCGAGATCGAAACACTCGAAGAGGAAACGTCGAAGATCCCCTTCTCCGTCTTCCTCTTCCTCTGTTTCGCCAAAAAGAATCCCTTGCCCCACGAAAGATAGTTCCCGGGCTGAATGGGAGGAATTCAGAAAAAACATGATGAGCGTCTTCGAGAAAGCGGCCTCGACCCCCTCGAAGACTGCCGAGAGAGATGCTCTGGTCGAAAGACCCAAAGGTCAAAAACGCCGCGAGTCGCAGTACCCGGCGAAAGAAACCTCTCGAGCGCATCTCGAACCCTCGAGTAGGACTATGACCTCCAAACCTTCCTCGAAGGTTCCGTCGACGCCGTCGACGAAGGTTCCGTCGACGTCGAGGTCTTCGACGCCGTTGTCGAAGGGACCTTCGACACACAGGTCTGTCGACTCGACGCCGGCCTCGACACCGGCGTCGACGCCAAGAAAAGTCACGATGACCACACATCCAGTGACGATTACCAGGCCCTTGACGTCGATGGCGTCGATGGCGTCGATATTGTCGAGTAAAATTCCAATTCTGTCGAGGTCCTCGAGGCCTCCACCTCTGTTTTCGACGCCACGCTCGAAGCCTTCGACGTCGGCGTCGACGACATCGACGCTTTCGAGGCCAATAATGACAAGTTCAGCACCCTCTGCCTTGGAAATGGGATTTACTCCCTTTATTAGTTCAGAACAATTGAGAACTATATCCTCAATTTTAGAAGAGGGTAATTTGTCAGAACAAGATGAGTTACAGGGACCTGTAACCCCAGTTAGAGAGGAATTTTCCTCTGAAGAGCGCAGATTAAAGGATCTTCATGATTCTTTACATGAGGCAAGTGGTTTAGACACTTCCCCTGAGGTGGATTTTGCTAAACCAGACCCGGGGGAGCATGCTGAAACCCCCTACAGAGCCTTAATGGCCAGAATTACAGAGTTCATGGGGTGGTCTACACCTTCACAATCTTTCCAGCAAGATGACCTCACGGATATTCTTGACAAAGGCCCACAAGAGGATCCAGTGGTGCCTTTTCATAAAGCTCTTCAGAGAAAGATCATGACAAACTGGGAAACCCCAGATGTAATACCAGCAGTAAATAAAAAACTGTCTGCAAAGTACAGGGTATCTTCCACAGACCCAGAGTTCTTGTCTAAACATCCATCCCCAGAAAGTCTGGTGGTACAAGCAGCATCCTCTACCGACGTCAAGACGGCTTATCCTACTGTCCCACAGGACAGGGACGATAAAAAATATGATGCTATGGCTAAGAAAGTCTTTTCAGCATGTAGCATGGCGTTAAAGTCTGTTAATGCTACTTGCACCCTTGCTAGGTTCAGCCATACACTTTGGGAGTGTGCTTCTACAGCGGCTGACTGCATCCCGGAGGGAGAAGAAAGGGATGCGTTCCTGAATATTATACAGGACGGTAAAGACGCTATGTGCGAATCCCTCCAGACGGGCATTGATTCGGCTGACAGTATCAGCAGAGCAATGGCGGCAAGTACATCAACCAGGCGGTTCGCTTGGTTGAGAAAGCCGGGTTTTGCCCCAGATGTGCAAGCCAGGCTCTTGAACATGCCATTTGATGGCTCTTCTTTGTTCGGGAAAAAGGCGGATGACAGTTTAGAGAAACTGCAAACTTCAAAAGCAGCAGCAAAATCCCTAGGAGCTGCAATCCGTCAGACTCCTTTTCGTCCCACAGGAACCTCTGAGAGGGGCAAGTCCTTTCGCTTCTACTCCTCATTCGGAAGAGGTAGAGGACGACCGGCTCAAAGGGGTCAAAGAAGAACTACCCGAGGTGGACGGGGTAGATATTCTAAAGCCGCAGCAACAGCAGGTGCCTCTTTACCATCGGCATCTGCATCAGCTGCCCCAAAACCACTCTGAGGACTTCCCTCACAGGACACCTGTAGGAGGCAGGTTGACTCAACATCTGGCGGAATGGCAGGCTATCACGTCAGATGCTTGGGCATTGGAAACAGTTGAGGTACGTATACCTCAGACTCTGAGGTATACGTACCTTTCCTACGTATACCTCAGAGTCATCCACCAGGGATCAGCTCTCAGAAAGCTCCAGATCCGCTCCTCTTGCAGGAAATTATAGACCTGCTAGAGAAAGGTGCCATAGAACCGGTACCTGTAGCGGAGAGGAACAAGGGCTGGTACTCCCCTTACTTTCTCATTCCAAAGAAAGACGGAGGACTGAGATCCATCTTGGACTTGCGAGAATTGAACAAATTCCTCAGGAAAGACAAATTCAAGATGGTCACTCTTTCTCAGATCCTCCAGGCCCTTCAGTTTCAGGACTGGTTGGTATGTCTGGACCTTCAGGACGCTTATTTCCATGTGCCTATCCATCTCAAACACAGGAAATACCTGAGGTTCGCAATTGGCAACTCTCACTATCAATTTCGAGTACTGCCTTTTGGGCTGACCTCCGCCCCGAGGGTCTTCACCAAGTTAATGTCGGTAGTGGCGGCAAGTCTAAGGAGGGAAGGGATTCACGTCTACCCCTACCTGGACGAATGGCTGATCAGGGCTGTTTCTCCGGAGCAAGCTCAGATCCAGCTAAATCACGTATGCTACTCCCTTCACAAACTGGGCTTCTCCCTCAATTTAAAGAAGTCTCAAATGATACCATCGCAGAGACTCCAGTTCATAGGAGCGATCCTGGATACTTCCCTGGGAAAAGCCTCGCCACCAGAGGTGAGGGCTCAAGATATTCTACAGATGGTTACCAAGTTCCAACTTGCCCAACGTCTCCCAGCTTTCGACTTTTTGAGGTTGCTAGGCCTCATGGCATCCTGCATTTTCCTTGTGCCAGAGGCTCGTCTGAGAATGAGATCCCTCCAGTGGACACTGAGGACTCAGTGGTCTCAATTCTCAGAGAGAATGACAGATCTTCTTCAGGTTCCCGGCAGGGTGGCTCGAGACCTTCAGTGGTGGGCCTGTCAGGAGAACATTCTGAAAGGAGAACAGTTTTGGCAACCCTGGCCGGAGATAACAGTAGTCACGGATGCCTCACTCACGGGGTGGGGAGCCCACGCCAACGACTTGACCATCAGCGGTCGTTGGTCTCCATCGGAGTCCAGACTACACATCAACCTGTTAGAGCTGAGAGCCATCAAACTTGCGTTGAAGGCTTTCCTGCCAGTTGTACAAGGGAAGAACGTCCTGATAATGACGGACAACACGGTGGCCATGCATTACCTCAACAAAAGAGGAGGCGTAGGATCACTACCCCTGTGCAGAGAGGCTATGCAGCTATGGTTTTGGGCAATCCAAGAAAGAATCTCTCTATCGGCAGTTCACCTAGCCGGAGAGAAGAACTTGACAGCGGACGCTCTGAGCAGGCAGAACACAGTCTCCCACGAGTGGGAGCTAGCTCAGGAAGTCCTTCACGAGATCTTCGCCCTTTGGGGAACCCCTCAGGTAGATCTGTTCGCCACCAGCCTAAACAGGAAATGCGACCTGTTCTGCTCAAGGGAATTTCCTCCGAGAGGAGCTCTGGGAGACGCGTTCATAGTGGACTGGGAGTTTCCGCTTCTGTACGCGTTCCCACCGGTCCCTGTCATTCCTCAAATGATCAGGAGGTTGAGAAGATTCCGACGAACCATGATCCTAATTGCCCCGGATTGGGCCAGGAGAACGTGGTACCCGGACCTTCTAGACTTGTCCATCTGCCCTCCATTTCGACTTCCTCTCAGAGAGAACCTACTCTCACAGAAGGGAGGTCAGGTTCTCCATCCAGACATCAAAACCCTCAACCTTCACGCTTGGCTTCTGAACGGCTGAGGTACAAGGATTGGGACCTCCCTGATGATGTTATGGAGGTGTTGCTTTCGGCAAGGAGGCCAGCAACAAAGTCTTTATACCGCTGCCGTTGGAACAGATTTTGCAGCTGGTGTAGAGAACAGAATATCGACCCATTTTCATGTGGTACACCAATGGTTTTGTCCTTCCTACTATATTTGGCAAATTCAGGCCTTCAAGTTGGCACAATTAAGGGCTATCTCGCAGCGCTATCTATCTTTAAGCGTACTGCGGAGGAACCATCCTATTTCAAATTACCCTTGGTAATACAGTTTCTAAAGGGGTTAACCAATGTTTATCCCCCAAGACCATTCCAAGTTCCCCTATGGGATTTAAACTTAGTATTAACTTTCCTGATGGGGACACCTTTCGAACCTCTCCATTCTTGTTCGTTAAGATTTCTTACCCTTAAGACTGTTTTATTAATAGCACTTACATCTGCTAGAAGGGTGAGCGAGTTACAAGCTCTTTCTTGTAAACCCCCTCATACAATCTTTCACAAAGACAAAGTTGTCCTACAAGTGAAGCCTAATTTCCTCCCAAAAGTAGTCTCTGAATTCCATATCTCTCAGAAGATTATCCTACCATCTTTCTATCCTCCTCCTCACCCGGGGAAAGAGGAAGAGAGGTTACACAGACTAGACCCTAGGAGGGTTTTAAGTTTTTACATTAGTAGACTAGCCAGGATAAGACAGGCAGACCAGCTGTTTGTAGGCTACGCAGGTCACAAGCTGGGGTTACCAATAACTAAGCAGACCATTTCCAGATGGATCATTCTAGCCATTCTGGAATGTTATAAACTGGCAGGGAAAGAGCCCCCTCAAAACCTTAGGGCTCATTCGACCAGAGGTATTGCAGCTTCATCGGCCCTCAAAAGAGGCGTGCCGATTAAAGACATATGTGCGGCCGCTACATGGTCGTCTGTCCATACCTTTACACGTTTTTACAATCTGGATTCCTCCTCTAGTCAAGAGACTAGGTTTGGAAGGGCTGTACTGCATTCTATTCACCAATAGAAGACAGCGTGAAGTCAGTACTCCCTCCTCCGAATATAGAATACTGCTATGGGAGCCTATCTAAGATGAGGAATACGTCGGAGGACACAATCCCTTCGAAGAACAAGTTACTTCTTACCTTGTAACGTTCTTTCGACGGGATGTTCCTCCGACGTATTCCTCATCGACCCTCCCATCCATCCCCGCAGTTTTACTTCCCTTGTTGTTGCAGCTTACGCTCCTTCAGGGTGATTAGTCTAGTCCAAACAGTAATACTGTGGGCTACAAAACGGAACTGAGCAACGGACGCTGCGCGCGGCCTTTATAGGCAGGATGACGTCGAGCGTCGATACGGCGGCTGTCGAGGGTCATCGACTCGAGGGACGTCGACGCGCAGCGCCCTCTGGAGAAAAAAATTTCCGAGGCCAGCAGAGCTGGAAGGATATATATCTAAGATGAGGAATACGTCGGAGGAACATCCCGTCGAAAGAACGTTACAAGGTAAGAAGTAACTTGTTCATCTCGACAGTAAAGTGAGCAGTACAACAGGTTACACAAAGGACTAGCAATTACAGTGTATCAAACAAACACTTACTCAAGGTTTCTTGGTAGAAGAATATACATTTATGTACACAGTCATTTGGAAAACATTCCAGTAGCAAAAGCAGCTCAGTATCACAATCTAATACACTACAATACACAACCAATCCATTTCTGAACAAGTTCAGCTCCCCTGAAGTACTTGAAAAAGGGGTAAAAAAAACAAGGTTATAGGAATCAACAGCACAAATACTTTCATAGGCAGGGCAAAGGGGTTCAGTACACTACAACCAGCAATTCAATTCAATAGGCCTGGGCCAAAGTCAATGGTTCAGAGTCTTGTATAGGATAGCACAGTTCTGGTAATAAACGGTTAAGTCTTTGCCACGGATCTTAGAAGAATTTGGTCAGACGAAAAGTTAGATGTTGGTTTAGGGAAGGACAAGCCTTCAAAGTCGGGAAAGTTTCACAAACTTCCACCGCAGCTGAACAGACTTCTGCACCGCACTTGCAAGTACCTTGTAAGTGAAGAAAAGCTGTAGCTGAGGCAGTTGTTCCTGGCAGTTCCTGCAGATCTCGCTGTTCCTGAGCTAAAGTTGTGGGGACAAGAAGGAGGATGTCGGGAGGTTCCTGCACTGCCCAGGAAAGAGGCCATAAGCTTGGCAAAACGTTGGTTTAGGATGTGAGTGCCTTAAAGACCATGAACTGGTATCCTTCCCATTGGCTTTCCGGTTTTCAACAGCACTCTAGAGAAAATTCGACGAGTATGGGGACGGTGTCCAGGTGGCTTACGAGTTGGTTGCTCCCGCTGTGATGCTGGAAATGCATTGGAGGGACAGGGCCTCCCTGTCCTTGTCCTGTAGTCCTTTTTCATTTGTGTTCTGTATTGTTTTCTGCCCGGGAGTCCATGTGGGACTCCTGGCAGTGCACCTCTTCCTGTTTTTGGTTTGGTGTACAGACCCATGGGATACCCTTATGGCACCCATGCGTGGGGGTACAACCCTGTGCCCCTAGTGTATGTTTTTGGGCACCTGTGGGTGACCCACAGAGCAGGGTATGGGCTGGTGGCAGCTCCATGCTGAATTTGACAGGTGCTCTGAGTATCCTCCATTTTGGGATACCCAGGCCCTGCCATTGGAATCAGTTGATTCCTGATAGAAAACAAGATGGCCCCTGTGGCCTCTTGCTTTCTATTGCCCGTTACCTTGTTTTCCCAAAGTCCTGGGAAGCCCTGACTCTGTCCCTTCCCCCTGGCTGGCTGTTGGGTGGAAGTTCCATATATGGTGTTGTTGTGAAGTCCAGTCCAGACTGGCTGGAGCCTTCCCAGTGACTGTATGTTGTGGGTACACCCTGTGGGTGGGACCTGGGTGAATGGAGTGTGTGACCAATATGCACTTCTTGTTGTGGCTGTCTGGTTTCTGGTATGAGAGACAAAGACTGAGACAGCCCTGCCCGAAACTGGCCTGAATGCAGTGTGTAGTGTTGAATGGCTGGGTACATGTCCCAATCCACATTCCTTGTTGTGAGTGTCTGAGAGGGAGGAGGATGGCCTGAATGCGCTGTGTGCCTGATTGGCTGACTGACTGCATGAATGCCCTTCTGTATGATTCGCTGCTGAGTGTGACCCAGCAGTGTGGATGAGAGACAGGATAGTATATCTGGGGACCTCTCACCACTGGAAATTGTTCAGAAGCTGTGTCTACACTTGAAGAGTAACTGGAACTGCTGATCCTCGACGCCCAGCTGGAAGAAAAAGACTTGCTGTTGCATTTGCTTCAACCTGATCTGAAAGCTGCCGAATTTGTCGAAGACTGATCCGAGAGAGGACCTGGTAAGGCGCCCTCTTCCCATGCTCCGAGGGACCATCGAGCACCGCTAACCTTTGCCGAAGCTCCCTGGAAGTCAGACCCTCGAAAGGCTGCCGACACGAGATGGGACAGCCGAGGAGAACGAAGCAAAGCACTCGGACTTCGCCGCTGTCGAAGGCCATCGCCGTCGACCAGGGTTCGCAAAGCACTCGGACTTCGCCGCTGTCGAAGGCCATCGCCGTCGACCAGGGTTCGCAGGTTCGTGTAACCACTGGAAGCCCGTCAAAGTTGTGTTGCCCCAGAAGAGGGAACCGCTTGACGCTGTGCCGCCGACGACCGGAGCCGCCCGCTCCTTTGCCTAAGAACATTTGAATCGAAGGACTCCCTTGTCCGCAACGTCGACCGCTTTGTCCTGCCGGAGAAAGTCAAGGCCGCTGACGCGCCGAGGAGAATCCGCCGGTGGGTTTCCCGCCACCGGAAGGCCACAAAGACTTTGACGACGCAACGCCCTTGCTGGGCCACAGTTCTTCTGAATCTCTTTGCGGTCCAGAACTATCAAACGCCGAGGTGCCCCGCACACCTCATTCTCGCAGGACGTTGCCGACGAGCACCGCCTGGATCGACGCCGTGGTCTCGGCACCCTCGAACTCCTCATCAACACCGTCGACGCCAAGTTCACTTTCTTCGACGCCTCTCGACGATCCGTGACTCCTGCTTTAAAGGGAGTCACTCAAGAAGGATCCGTTGACGCTTCTTTGAAGAGCTCTACTCCACCAGGTACATTGGAGGGGTAAAAACATTATAGGAGAGAACAAGACTATTGAGCAATATATGGACTGGGCTTGTGTTATATATCTTTATTTTACAGGTTGCCCAGGTGGGGGGGATCTCCACACAGAACTGTGTCTAGGTAGCTGGGCCAGTAGTCTGCCAATTGTGTCAACAATCTTGCTTTCCTTCCTATCTCTATTGCTGGTTTCTTTGTTATTGATCTGTGTGACATTCTAACAGTATAGTTGATCCACTTTAATGAGATCTGATAATATTGGTGGTACCACTTTAGAATTGTATATATTTACCATTGTTGATTTCTGAGTACAAAGTGAGTTATTGTGATAGTGTACATACCTTTGAATATTAATTATATAAAGACTGTGTTTTCAGTAATACAGTGTGTGGACATTCCTTTGTGGGGGTTTGGGGACTACACTGTACTTAAGAACCAGCCTGCATCACCTCCTGAGAAGCTAGGCCTTGATTGCTCGTCCATTGCTACCACAATAGAGAATCTTGGCTGGGGTCCTCTGTGCCTCTCCTCTACCATATAGAGAGCAGGGGTACATACCCCACTCCAGTATTTTACACCCGCCAAACTCAAGGGAAGAAGTTAACCTTAAATGTCTTCTCTGTCGATGGAGTTTCAGGCAATTTGGACCCGCAGTAGGGCTTCACCGGTGGACCAGGAGTTGCAGCAGTCATTTTCATTCAGCTCGTTTTTGGTTTTTTCGTTCCAGTGGTCGACTCTACTTTCCAAGTCCTAGAGACCTGCTTTTAAACAGTTTTCCCCCATTCATTCCAGCCTAGCTGTCACTCACACAGCAGGGTGGCTGTCCTTGCCGGACAGCCAGCCGGCCAATCACGCCAGAGTGCATTCAGGTCTCCTAGGAGACTAAGCACTGGGATTTTCGGGCACCTCCCTCACATCCTGTCCACCCCAGACACTCAGGCGCCAGAGGAGGGCTTCAGCACTGAAGCCCACCAAAAGACCAAAGGGACCAAACCTGGTTTGGCGCGCAGAGACAAACACAAGAAGGACCTTTCCAAAAAGAAATGGCGAAAAAAGTTGACCGGAGTCTGTCTAGCTACCGGTGTTGTTTGAAAACACTGCCATCAGCCATTTCAAGAGGGAAAGGGTAACATTTGACTGTTACATGAGTGTTTAGACTCAGGGGAGGCTAGGCAACCCCTCCAGCACTCTATAAGAAGATAGTGTGTGCTGGGTCTGTAAATTTAAAAAGACTAGTAAAGTCAATTTAACTTTACATGCTCTGGGAGATAGTAGTCAGTCCCAGAGAAGGTATTTAAACCTTGGGGAGTCTGAAAGACACCCCTGTGCCACTGCACTTGTCGATCTAGAAAAATAGGCACCCCTCGATCACAATGTTATGTATCATGTTGGCCGAAGACCAACCGTCTCATGCATTTAATACTAAAGATATATAACCCTAAGCTTGACCAAAGCGCGGCCATTTTAAGGTGACTGAAATCGCCATTTTGTTTTCTCTAACGTTTTGCTTTTTGCTTTCTGTTAAACTGCTTCGCTGAAAGAATATTCTGCTTTGATAAGGCACAATGCAAGGCCGAGGGAGACATGTTGAAACATAACGTAGCAATCAGATAGAAATGCCCGGTCTCCTCCTGCGCGCTATCCTTGAAAGAGAGCAGCGAGGCATCCTAATCAGCTCACAGGGTGCCAGCAAGTCTCGAAAACACGGTAGTAATACTAGAAGCGAACATTAAATGGCATGAATTATGCTCTTCTTTGCGGCCCCCCTTCCCCGAGTGCTGTAGAGTCCTGGAGAGTAAGTCGACCCCCAGGATCCAAATAGAAACTAAGAGATAGGAAGGTCTGGAATGTGTCTCTTCCCCCGCATGCAGCTTGCTAAAGAGAACAGAAGCATTATGTTCTCTTCAACAAAGACTTATGTAAAGTTTGCAATTGTTCCTAGAACGAATGTTTAAGATGTCATATTCGTCACCAATGTCAATCATCGTGCCCAATTCAAAGGAAAAGTACGAGGGGCGGTATTGGATGTGACACTACTGATTACAAGATGCTTGTTTTGTATATATGTAACTGATGTATGTTTTTGCGCGTCTCCCGAGGTCTGATAGACACACGTCGCGGGGCGTGAGACCAGTTGGCCAACTGAATTACTTTGCTTTGCAATAAACCCTAGATTTTGGGAATACAACCTCCTGTCTGGCGTATCAGTTCGTGTGTGGTGATTGTGCCTTGTTTCCTCACGCGAGGGTCCCTCAGGGGCCCCTTCACACTGAGGGTGCTGTGTGACACATAGAAAAAGATGATGCCTATGGAGTGGTTTTAAAACTCCATATCCAAAGAACACAAAAGTAAAACACACATCAAAATATATGGAAGAGTGGGAAAAAAAGGCTCACACTCTTCCTAGGTACAAAATAAAATCCTAGAAAGCTAGCAAAGTTCCTGGGTGTCTTAAAAGGTAAGGGGAATTAGCACATTCTTGAGAATTCTCCCGAACACTAATGGACATGGTCAGAGCCTACTTCGAGCACTGTATCAGTTCCTTTGGGAGTATCGGGCGACTCCTCATGGTTCCACCGGAGTTGCCCCTGCAGAAGCCATGTTCCAAATGTGCTCGAGAGGCCCTTGCCAGAAGGGGTACTGAGGGAGCCGGCGATGATCAACGATGACCAGGTGGAACAAGAAAGGAGGCAGCGAACAGAGAGTGAGAGCATGAGAAGGGAGCTCTGCCAACACCAACTGGCTTTGGGCGATCAGGTGCTAATTAGAAACCGCCACCCACAAGGAAAGATGTCACTGAACTATGAGCCTACTCCCATGGACACTGTGGCCATAAATGGGTTGATGGTAACCGCGTCAGATGGGCGGTCGACAGTCTCCAGGAATGCCAGCTTCTTATGGAAGGTGGGGGAGGCTGTCCAGTCAGAGGCCACCCCGAGGAGAGACTGTGCCAAGGTACCAGATGAAGGGGGAAGTCCTGCAGGTGCACCCTCTCCCCTGGATTGAGGGGACAAAGGTGAGGAGAGTCAATGCCAGGAAGGGGGCAGAAGTTATCCCCAGAGAGTGGCAAGGGGAGGCCTGCCCACCTCAGTGACTATGTACCGAACTCCTGAACTGAGCCGCATGGTCGCCTACAAACCCAAGCCACCTGTTGTGGTACTCACAGAAAATGTACTATTCACATTAGTGTAAAGGTTGGGTAGTGTTATATGGTGTGCTGTGTTTTGTTGTTATGATAAAGGAGGGGTGTGGTGTCTGTGTCTTTAAGGAAGGAGTGACGTAACTCCACCGCGTGTGATTAATAAAGGGGGCATGTCACATGCGCGCCAGAGTGCCCGTGGAGCCTGGACATGTACCAGAGTCTGGAGTCTGCTCTGTTGACCGGGGGACTTGCGACGCAGGGACAAGGCGAAGGCCCCATGCTAACACACAACACACGCTACTGATAATCAGCTATCAAAATAAAGTAGACTCTTATGAATTGTAAAGGTAAAAATAAAGTTATACAGTCTGGGGACGTCACGTGATCGCGGGACCGCGGTCTTGCAAGATCTCGTCCCAACATGATCTCGCGGACCTGCGCTCCGCGAAAGAACGTTGGCGCGAGTGAGAGGCTGGCAGAGCGCCAGACAGGTTGGGTCTGAAGAGCGCTGCTCCTGATAACGAGCCCACGTACCCGAGGCCCACATGATCCTACACAGCAAGCTTCCAGGGCATAAGTCCAATGCCACAGGAGGCCTCATGGGGGCCCTGGAAGTCTACAGTGTGCAACTGCACACCCTGCCCCCAGTGAAGTAACTGGGAGGCCCAGCCTGACATTGTAAGTACCTGCCATTGACCAGCACATGGACTATTGAGCTCACCTATTTTGTCATATATAATAAAGCCAGTTAGAATCGCTCCAGGTGTCCTGTCGTCCTTAGATGCCACAACATAACTGGCGACGAGGATATCAGAGTACCCACGGACCCACCATGCAAGGCGCCACACCGCCCCCTGCGTTCCTCCCCTCACCTGGGACCACGGCAATCCCGTGGATGCAGTGGGAGCCTCTGTTCTCCACGTATCTGGAGGCCGTAGGCAGCACAGGATATGCCCCCGCCAGGAAGAAGGCTATGCTGCTGAATGCAATGGGCGTCGAGGGACAGCGCATTTTTGCCAGTTTAACAGCCATACCAGTGGTCGACGACGACAATGTCTACAAAGAGGCAACCCGTCGCATTGTAAAGCGGTTCACAAATAAAGAGAACGTGGTGCTACACAGGCTTAGATTCTACACCCGTAAGTAAGAAGGGAGCGAACCCCTGGACGACTACATCACCAGGATGAGGGAGCTGGCATCCTTATGCGCCTTCGGCGATAACGCAGAACAAGTCATCTGCGACATGCTGGTCGTCCACACAAATTCCAGGAAAGTGCAGGACAAGTTCATACAAGAAAAGGAAGTGACCCTCGACAAGGCCATCCAAATCGCCAGGGCCGAGGAAGAAACATCCAGCAGGCGCAAAGAGGCGGGAAGTCATCTACCTGTACCCGAGTTTACGGCACTACAATGGAGAGGGCGCAGGGACAAGCAGTCCCATGACAGCCCCAGAGACAAAGGCCCCAGGCAGAGGGATGTGTTGAAATGCTACAGATGTGCCAGCACCAAACACATGGCGAACGATCGTGACTGCCCCGCCAGGAATAAGGAGTGCTCCAAGTGTAGACGCATTGGTCACGTGGCCCCGGCATGCATGTGGCGGGAAAAAAACGTCTCCCGTTTCGATGGCGATCGCGCTTCTAGCTACAGGACAGACCCATGGTCATCATGGTCAACGCCCACCATACCAGGAGAGAGAAGCCCCACTGCACCATTAAAGTGGACGGCATGGAAACACGCGTCATGGCAGACTCAGGATCAGACCTCACAATCCTTCCCATCGACACGTACAAGGAGATGATGGGGCAAGCAAAAGTAGACATTAGAACAACCAGGCAAAAGCCAACGGTCTTTGGAGGTGCGACTGTCGACCTTCTGGGTTATATCAAAGCCCAAATAGAATTCAAAGGGAGGTCTACCACCACCAAGGTGTACTTCTCACCCAAAGGTCCAGCCGCGCTTGGATGGGACGATCAACACAGACTCTGCATTAAACTACACCCCAGCACTCCGGAACAGGTACTCATGGTCTCCTCAGGGGCAGCGCAAAATTTCAAGGAGATTTTCCCAAGCCTATTTTCCGAGAAACCGGGGAAAGTGAAAATCTTCGTCCACAAGATTTGGTTGAAACACAACGCGGTGCCTGTGAAACATAAAGTTAAACCGGTGCCTGCCACGGCGAGACCTGCCTTAGATGCCCACCTCCGGAAGATGGTCGAAGAAGGAACCATTGAGACGGTGGTATCCTCCGAGTGGTTGAGTCCGGTGGTTCTAGTTAAGAAAGAATCCAGCGACGACCTCAGAATATGCATTGATCTGAGAAGTCTGAATCTAGAGGTTGTTACAGATAGCTTTCTGCTCTCCAGCATCAGCGAAATTGTCCTCATGATGAAAGAGGCGACATTCTTCTCGAAACTGGACATGCCTGACGCCCATCACCAGATTCCACTACACAAATCGTCGCGCCCCCTTACGGCGTTCATCACTCCTTTCGGCACATTTCAATACACCAGCATGCCATTTGGGCTGTCTTCAGCAGAGTCCGCATTTCAGAGAATGATGAATTCCCTACTCAAAGGACTCACACACATCTCATTCTTTCAGGATGACATCCTTGTATATGCCAAGGACAATGAGCCCCATGACACAGCACTCAGGGCGGTCCTGAGCAAACTTCAAGAGGAGGGCGTTCATCTATGCCACGAGAAATGTGTCTTTCGAGTGAGCAAGGTAGAATACCTTGGGTACTGCATCTCAAGTGAAGGGGTGAGCCCCAAGAAGAACCTTATGGAGGCCATAGCAGATGCCCCGGCCCCGATGTCCAGAGAAGAACTATGCTCGTTCCTGGGCCTAGCGGAGTACTACGCAAAATTTGTCCCACGGTTCTCCGAAACCACGTCCCCCATGAGAGAACTTCTGAAGAAAGGGACAACCTACTCCTGGGGGCCAGAGCAAGATGAAGCATTCACCGACATCAAAAGAAGGATCCTGCATGCACCTTGCCTGAAACCCTTCAACCCTGAATGGGACACCTGCATCACTACGGACACCAGTGCTTACGGACTGGGAGCTACCCTGACCCAGAAGAAGACACTGAAAATATCGTGGCATTTGCATCTAAAGCCCTATCATCAGCAGAGAAGAACTACTCCACCGTAGAGAAGGAGATGTTGGCTTGTGCCTGGGCCGTTGACTGCTTCAGATCTTACGTTTGGGGCACCAAGTTTAGATTGGTCACGGACCACAAACCCCTCATTCACATGTTGAGTCCGGGCGGCACCAAGACTGCCACCCCGAGACTGGCCAGGATCGCCGCAAAACTACAAGAGTACAAGTACGAGGTAGCCCACATGCCGGCTGGAAAAATGCACAAGCGGACTGCATGTCCAGGCTCCTGAAACAAAATGCCCCTGGGACCACATTCTTGGAAGATGAATGTATCATAGCCTCTATAAGTGACTTGAGAAACGGCGAGTAGATGGACCTGAATGAGCGCCACTGGCAGGAGGAGTTCGAGCAGGACGATGTACTATGGCGTGTAGCACCCTGAGCCCGCGAAGGGTGGCCTGATGAAAGAACAATCCCCGAAGGCCTACATCCCTACTGGAAAGTGAACGATGAAATCAACGTCATGAACGGTCTCATTCTGAGAGGCGACCAAGTGATCCCGCCCAGTGGAATTCGCAAACTAATAATGTGCAGAGCACACTCAGGCCATCTGGGGTGCAACATGACCAGACGCAGGATACGCGACGCCTATTGGTGGCCAGGCATGGATCAGGACTTACGACAAATGGTCGAAAGGTGCCATGAGTGCGCAAACAGTGACAAGCGCCTCTCTGTGAGACTAGGTTTGGATTTCATCGGGCCTCTGGACAGCATGCCCCCGGAACATAAGTACGGGATAGTCACGGTCAACTATTTCTCAAAGTGGGTCGAAGTCGACTTCACTTCGGACATCACCACCAACACAGTCATAGAAGCACTCACTGCCATATTCCAGCACAAAGGCCTCCCTGAGGAAATAGTGACGGACAATGGTGGGCAGTTGGTGTCACGAGAAATGGAAAATTTCCTCAAACTAAACAATATTCGTCAGCGAAGAGCAAGTCTCTACCACCCACAGGACAATGGCCTGGTTGAGCGGGCGAACCGTTTCGTTAAAGGGGCGCTGCAACTAGCGCATGCCTCAGGCCTAAGCCCGTACAAGACAGTCAAGGAGGCCGTCGCAGCCCACCGCATCACTCCCAACGCCGTCACCGGCGTGTCACCATTCCATCTGCTAAGGGGGAGAAGGACAGCATCCACTGTCAACTACAGAACAGGTCCCTTTTGGACTTCCTGGTCCTTGTCACAACGGGGCTTGCACTCCATAATACTCCCAACATGGTCGTCCAGCGTGAAACCCCTTTCTCGCTCCACGCGCTGGACGTAACGTATTCTATTAACAGACCACGCCTTCCGCGGCTCCACGCGTCTCAATGCTATTGCAAAGTAGCGATCCGATGTGTGTTCCGTAGCTCGCGGTATTGTTTCCTTGTATCTGTCTATCTACCCGTTCCTTGCCCCTTCCTTTCCTCCTATTTCCTGGACTCGTGTGCTAGTTGCACCTTTCCTAGTTTCCCGGATTCCTGGACCCGCGTCCCGGAAACTGAACGCACTCTGGAGTCGGAAGAGACTCGGGCAGCCTTGTTCAAAACCAGGTCCGTCCGCAAGAAGGCAGCGACCAAGGACTCCAGCAAAGAACTGACCCAGGTGAGAAGGGGGGGGAACTCCTTGACAGTTTGAGACGCCACCCGACCGAACTCGATAGCGACATGGAAGCCGCTGTTCAGGACCTGATGCGTGGCATGCAAGAACTATCAACCGAAGTCCAAAATCTAAAGGCGGAAAACGCTGCACTCAAACAATTGGTCCTATCCCGGGATTCGGCCACAAAAGAAAGTCTCTTGTTGGGCGGCATTGTTGACAAATACGATGGGTCGGCAAAAACCCTTTGTGGATTCTTTAATTCATGTTTGGTCCACTTTCCATTTAAGCCTTATTACTTTTCGACTCCCAGGGCTAAGGTGGGGTTCATAATTTCCCACCTTTCCGGGAATGCCTTAACATGGGCTACACCCCTCGTTAACTCCGGCGATGTCCTCCTAGACAACTATGATGGGTTCATACAGGCCCTTAAAACCACGTTTGATCGCCCTGAGCAGGTCTTTAGTGCCCAGGAACGTCTGTTAGACTTTCAGCAGGGTTCCCAGGATATGCTCACTTATGTGACCCGATTCAAACAATTGGCCAAGGTCTGAGGCGAGTTTCACCCTGTTCAGGGGAGGACTGAATGATGAGATTAAGGATGAGAAGGCCAGAGTGGCTCGACCAAACTCATTCCAGGCACTAATGGACCTTGCCATTCAAATAGACTTCCGTATCCAGGAAAGAAAGGCTGAAAAGAAGAAATCCAGGGGAAATCCTTCCAAGGTGTCCTTTGAGAGCACCGTCTGTAACGCTCACCTGGTTCCCACGGGGCGCTGGTCTAGTCTGGATTGCTGTGGCCTCTTCTAGCGTGATGCGCAGGACCCGGAACACCGATTGGACAGGACCTCCAAATCGCGCTTGCCTGGCCCGTAGGAATATCCTTCTGCAGATGAGAAAGGGGATTAACAGTCTGCAGAATAGTGTGCTAGCTCCCCCCTTTCCCCCTTCCCCCTTCGTTCCTCTCTAACTTCCTCCAGACCCCGGTTTAAGCTCACCTTATGGTTTGGAAGGATGAACTCTCCATCCTGCTTCTGGTGCAGGGGCGCGTGTTCGTCCAGTTACTTCACTGGTTTTCAGAATGGCGCTGGCAAAATCCACTTGACTTTCCTGAGCGATGCGCCGTAAGTATGAAAGTTCAAAGTTCAAGTGAGGCCCCCTTTATGTTGTCTTTCTAACCTGTGATCTGTCCTTTATTTCAGGTGCAGAATGAAGGCGATGCGTCGAGGGGTTAAACTGCCGAGGTGAGTAGTGATGAGGGCGATCCCTCTAAATGTCCTTATCATTCCCCAGAAATGTCTCTTGTCCTTTCCCCATAGGGGCCGGGGTACGGTACCTGCCAACGGGGCGGCGCCGACCCGAAATGTGGAAGAAAAGCCGGTAAGTATTATGGCTGTTAATCAGGCTTTCCTTCTGTGTTCCTTCTGCTCACAGTTTTGTTTCTTCCTCTCTCCCCTAGGTGCAGAGATGTGGCGTCCGATGCTGACAGCCGCGATGGAGCCGGGAGATGTCTCGAGGACAGGTGAGTGAAGCGTGGCGCTGCAGCGAGCAACGCGATGCTTTTAAATGGAAGTCTTTCTTCAGGGATGCTGGCGAGAAGATTCCGGATGCAGGTAAGAAGTTTGAAATAGTCCTTGGTTTTCACCTTTCTCTTCTCTTCCTTCCTTGCAGGTCTTCCAGGTTCGAGGCGGGCGTGGCTGGAGTCCAGGAGCAGGAGCAGACACGGTGAGCGTTAAGCTGCAGGAAGCAGAACAACGCGAAGCATGAGCTGCTGTCTGGGCGTGGCTTAAATAGCCTCCAAAGAAGTCCCAGGTATGTATCCTTCCCCAACTAGGTATGTATCCTTCCCTGGCCACGCCCGAGTGAAAAAATAGTCCCTATGAAAAAATAGTCCCTTTCAGGTCTCAGGGAGGCCTGAAGCGTGCAGCATGGTCTGCTTCAGGTAAGTGCACAAAACACCTCCCTTTATGAGCCTGGCGCCTATGGCGCCAGGACTGATGTCCAACATGAGCCTGGCACCAAAGGCGCCAGGACTGAGTCCAAAGAGCCCCTATAAGGGGCCGCTGGGCTTTTACCCGAGGGCATGATGCCTGCTTCCGGGGGTGCTGGGCCTGGCCAGGTGCTCCGGGGGTAGGCATCATGACAGCACTCCCCCCCAAGGCCCCTCCCAAGGTCGTTCCTTCTGGAGGTTTTGGTTTGTTTGGGAAATTCCGATGGAACCTTTTTACCAGCCGAGGTGCATGTACGTGATCACTGGGTTCCCAAGACCTTCCCGTACCCTTTCCAATCAATTAGATAGAAAAGTTTTGATTTTGAGATCTTAGAATCCAAAATGTTCTTCACCTCGAATTCAGGCTCCCCATCTATCTGAATCGGTTCTGGTGGCTTTGTTAATCTGGTTCCTGGGTGCACTGGTTTCAAAAGTGACACATGAAAAACGGGGTGAATCCGCATGTTAGCTGGTAGATCGAGCTTGACTGCCACTGGGTTGATTATAGCTTTGATTGAGTAAGGGCCTAAATACCTTGGATCAAAAGTTCGAGGCCCCTTGAGTGATAGGTGTTTGGTAGCCAACCATACTTGATCCCCTATTTGGTATGGAGGCGCCTCTCTTCGATGCAGATCCGCATTCTTTTTGTATTTCCCTTTCGCATGTTGCAAATGTGCAATTGCATCCTTGAAGGCTTGAGTAATCGTAGAATGCAAATGGCCCACTGCGGGCATTTCAAGGCTCAGAGGTGACTCCGAGTCTGAAGTACGAGGGTGATGTCCATATAGGGTATAAAAGGGGCTCTGACCAGTTCCAGAGTGTATCGAGTTATTGTATACATATTCTGCCACCCATGAAATGTCCTTCCAATTACCCTCCGATTGGTGCAACATACATCGTAGATATTGTTCAAGGGTCTGGTTCGTTCTCTCCGTCTGACCATCGGTCTGTGGGTGGTGGCTGGTCGAGAGTCTTACGTCGATTTGTGCCAGTTGACAACACTTTTTCCAAAAATGAGAAATAAACTGGCTCCGATCGGAGACTAGTATGGACGGGAATCCATGCAAACGGATGATATTTTCGAGGAATTCTTTGGCAAGAACAAAGGCTGAAGGTAATCCTTTCAACGGAATAAAGTGGGCCATTTTGGAAAATAAATCCACCACGACCAGAATAGTATTGTAACCATTACAAGAGGGCAGGTCCGTGATAAAATCTAGTGACAGGGTGTGCCAAGGTGCTGGTGGAATGTCTAAGGGCTGAAGAAGACCGGCGGGTCTTGTCTTTTGACCTTTGCTTTGGGCACAAACTCCACAGGACATCACGAAAGATTTAATATCCTTTCGCCAGGAAGGCCACCAGAATTGTCGTTTAACCTTTTCCTCTGTTTTGGCAATGCCAGGATGTCCTTCCATCAGGGTATCATGATGACGGAAAATAACCAGTTCTTGCAATTCCTTTTCTGGCAAAAATAAGCGTCCTTGGAAGTAAGGTAAGCCATCCTTGACTGAAAAGTTAGACCCCCTTTTGATCCAATCCTGCAAGGCTGAAGAGTCCAGGAATTGTTTCACTCGTGCTTGAATGTCTTCAAGGGTTTGTAAAGTGGTTATCCCCAAAACTCTTTGTTCGGGAATTATCGGCACAGGTTCTGAGTTTGTGTCTATTTCTTCCATTCCAATTCGGGATAGAGCGTCCGCCTTACCATTCTTATAGCCGGGGCGGTAGGTGATTACAAAATCGAACTCAGCAAAGAACAAAGCCCATCGGAGCTGTCGAGATGATTGAGCCTTGGCAGTTTTTAAATATTGTAAATTTCGGTGATCAGTGATCACGGTGATGGTATGCCGGGCGCCGAGGAGATAATGCCGCCAAGCCTTGAAGGCGGACTTAATGGCTAATAGTTCCTTATCGGTGATCGCATAATTTATCTCCGGCGGCGAGAACTTTCTGGACCAAAATGCTACGGGGTGCAGTTGGTTGGTTTCAGGGTCTCTCTGAGACAGGACAGCTCCCATGGCTAAGCTGGACGCGTTGGTTTCGACTATATATGGGAGATCGGGACGCGGGTGCTTCAAAATAGGTGCGGACGTGAACTTAGCTTTCAACTCCTGAAAGGCCTGTTCGCAAGAGTGCAGTGATGGGTTGCACCACACGTGAAAACTCCGGGATAAACCTGCGATAAAAGTTGGCAAAACCAAGCATGCTTTGGACACCTTTCACCGAACTAGGTGATGGCCATTTGAGGATGGCATCCACTTTCCGTGAATCCATTCGGACCCCTTTAGGTGTCAGGATGAATCCGAGAAACTCAACCTCGGTGGTATGGAAAACACATTTTTCCAGCTTGGCAAACAGTTTGTGCTGGCGCAGTTTCTCTAGGACGGCCCTGACAGGCTTTCTGTGATCAGATTCCGAAGAGGAGTGCACAAGAATGTCATCGATATACACGACAACACAGACATCGATGAGTTCCCGAAGGACATCGTTCATGAAGAATTGGAAGGCTGCAGGCGCGTTGCACAAGCCGAAAGGCATCACCTGGTATTCGAATAGTCCATATTTTGTACGGAAGGCCGTTTTCCATTTGTCGCCTTCTTTTACTCGTACCAGATGATAAGCCCCCCGGAGATCTAACTTGGTGTATACGCAAGCGTCCTTCACCTGGTCAAGGAGTTCAGGGATCAGAGGCAGAGGGTAACGATTTTTAACAGTTATCTGGTTCAATGCGCGGTAATCGATACAAGTTCTAAGGTCGCCTTCTTTTTTAGGCACGAAGAGCAAAGCTGAGGATGCCGGGGACTTTGACGGGCTAATGAAACCATTGGCGAGGAATTGATCTAAATATTGTCTCAAATGCAGATTCTCTGGTTCAGTAAGGGCGTAAATCCTGCTACAAGGGGGTTGTGCACCGGGCACCAGATCGATTTGGCAATCGTACGATCTGTGGGGAGGTAACATGTTGGCCTGTTCCTTTTGGAAGACGTCCTGAAAGTCTTGGTACTCTGGAGGTAGTTGCACGGGGACAGAGGTTACTGATGCTAGATTAATCTTTGAATTTTCTGGGTAGCAGGTTTGTGCACAATCCGGGAAGGTTATTCTCTTCGCTCGCCAATCAATTCGAGGATTATGTGTCTCTAACCAAGGGATTCCGAGAATAAGCTGAAACTGTGGAGCCTTGATTACATCAAACACAACTGCCTCCCGATGGCCATCCGGACCTACAAGTGTCACCTCAGCTGTGGAATGTGTTACCGGTCCAGAGGCAATTTCGGTTCCATCTACTGTGGTGATGACATCTTTGTTGGTTTTAGGACGCAGAGGGAGGTTTATCCTAGAGACCAATTCTCGATCCACATAGTTTCCTATAGCCCCGCTATCGATGTATCCCTTTATAGCATGCAACCGTTTAGGCTGTTCCGGATCTACGAGGACCATTGGCACAATGAAATGCGAGGTCTGAGAGTTAGTTTTCAAGCTCGGCAAGCGGACCCCTACGCTTGCCGGGCGTGGTCGTTTCCCGATACAGAGTTTCCATGGATTTTATCAGCGGCTCCTACCACCTTCTTGGGTGGCTTAACCGGGCAATCTCGTAGAAAGTGTCCAGAGGACCCACAATAAAGGCATAATTGCATCTGTCGTCTTCTTTCCTGTTCTTTTTGAGTTAGGGGTCCTTTAACACCTCCGATTTGCATAGGCTCCGAGGCATCAGCCCCCTTGGGGTTATCATGGGTCTTGGCCAACACCCGGGTTTCAAACTTGGCTGAGCCTCGCTAACATCAGCTGTAACCGCCGGCAGGCAGATCGCGCCGGCGGCCAGCTCCAAGGCCACTCTAAGGCCTGTTGGGTGCCTGCTCACCCCCTCACTCCACTCTTCCTCATCGTGGGGCGAGGGCAGGAGCCCCCCCCAGCACCCCAGCCCAGCAGAGGAACACGGACAGGGGCCTGCCTGACCCTGTCCCCACACGCCGCCTGACTCGCGCATGCCGGGCGCAGCGCGGCCTGAAACCGAGGCTGAGCCTCGCTAACATCAGCTGTAACCGCCGGCAGGCGGATCGCGCCGGCGGCCAGCTCCAAGGCCTGTTGGGTGCCTGTTCGGAGCCACAGGAGCCAGGGGCCACAAACTCTGCCCGTGCTGCTCCAGGCATCACAAACACCTTGTGTAATCACCTGTTTGCCTCCGGAGCCTCGGAGCCAGTGTCTACTCGGACCTTTAATCTTTTGTGAGTAAAGGGGATACCCCCAGTTTACACTATTGTGCTTTCTGGTATGTCTTCTGCTATTCCGCACTCACAAACATTTGAACTCGGCTTCTTTCACCTTCGATAACTGTTTTAACTGTTTGCTACATACGCTTATGCTTCCAACTCCGCCGCCTCTATGCGTTACTGCTGCCACCTCTTTAATAGCTCAGTCATTTTCAGCCCCTAGTGCTTTATGCCTCATGACTGCTATTGGCCGTGCCCTTTGGTCGCTAACTGACCACTGCACTGTATTGTGCCTTATGGTCGCCCAGAGACCACTGTAGTATTGTGTAGTGCCTTATGGTCGCCCAGAGACCACTGTAGTATTGTGTAGTGCCTTATGGTCGCCCAGAGACCACTGTAGTATTGTATAGTGCCTTATGGTCGCCCAGAGACCACTGTATTATTGTGTAGTGCCTCATGGTCGCCCAGAGACCACTGTATTATTGTGTAGTGCCTTATGGTCGCCCAGAGACCACTGTATTATTGTGTAGTGCCTCATGGTCGCCCAGAGACCACTGTATTATTGTGTAGTGCCTTGTGGTCGCCCAGAGACCACTGTACCATCACTCTCATCCCAGTATCTGACCTCGGTTTTTAGACCTACATCTGACCGTCGCACTTAGCCCAATATCTGACTGCCACTCTCAGACTAGTACGTCACTGCTGCATTAATCTCGCTAAGTATTTGTGAACTGTACTCTGCCAACTCTGCCCCGTATCCATCCACGGCAACTAATTCCAGCCCACCTAGCTCAGCTAGTAGTAACAGTATGTACTTCCACATGCCCAACCCAGTTCACCTTGCACAATTCTCCAAACTGACAATTATCCTTACCATCATCTACACGACCATGCCTACAGTTCTGCCTACAGAGGGCCTTGGTGCCCACATACAACTCATCTCTAAACCCTGCAACTTAGAACAAAGGAAGCTTAGACTCCGGGCTCGACTACCTAAAATATTCGAACCTATTACCAAATATAACATTAACCTAGAACACCTCCGACCCAAAATATGCCGACCACTGGTAATCACCGCCCCTCTCAGACACCAACCACACCATAAAATCAATAAACTTATAGCCAAACCTCCGCTCACAGCACAGCTAGAACCTGAACTAAAAGCTGCTCTAATCAATGCCAGATCATTAGTCGCCCATGCCACTGACATAGCAGATATCATATGGGATAATAGCCTTGACTTCATTGCCATTACTGAATCTTGGCTCCACGATGCAGCAGGTCCGGCTCTCACTCTGGCAGTCCCAGAGAATTATACCATTCTCAGAGCTGACAGACCAGACTCGCGCGGTGGAGGAATTGCAATTATCGCCAAATCTAATCTCTCTATGAGAATCACACCCACACCCTCCCTCAAATCCTGCGAGCTTCTCTCTATCAAATTACCGACTGCAAACTCCCAAACACTAAATATCCACCTTATCTATAGACCCCCTGGCCCCGTCAGCACCTTCACTGAAGACATCACCACTGTTATCTCTGAGAAGCTAAAAGAATCCTCCCAAACACTAGTACTAGGAGATTTCAATCTAGGGCTCAACGATATCAACGACCATCATGCTACTGCCACAGGCAATACTCTGTCAGTGCTAGGCTTCACGCAGCTCGTGAATACTTCCACACATATCAAGGGAAGAACACTAGACTGGATTGCCAGTCACAACTGCTACCCCTCTATAACAGCCATCACCCCCCAAATATGGTCTGACCATTACCTTATCTCTTTCACCCTCAACACCAAAAGACCCACAGTCTTAACACCCACGCCAGCCACACCCACCTTAACGAGAAACAAGAAAAACATCACAGCCGACAATATTCTGCCCCACATCCTACCCAAACTAAATTCCCTACCTGACCACTCCGACCCAGGCATCCTAGTGGATGCATTCAACGCAGCCATGTGCTCTGCTCTTGACAGTATTGCTCCATTTAAACTTCGGATCAGTAAACCCAAAAAGCATTTGAACTCATGGTTTACACCCCACCTAAAAAACCTAAGACTACAGAAGAGAAAATGCGAAACAGCTTGGAACCGACATCCCACCGCTGAAAATAAAACTAACCTAATTAACATCTCCTCGCAATACAAAAGAGACATCATCCTGGCCAAACAAGAAACCTATAATAATAGGATCTCCCAATCCAACTCCAGCATGAAGGAGCTATTCTCCATCCTAAAGGAATTGGAAACTCCTATCACAGTACAGGATGACTCCATCAAAGACAAAACTTGGTGCACAGACATACAACTGGCACTAACCAACAAAGTATCCAACCTCCAAACAAAAATTGCCCTAAAGAAAGCCTCTCTGCCAACTCAACCTCTGATAGTCAAAATTCCCTCATCCAACAACCCAGAATCCACCCAATTCCGTTTCTCCAAGGTCTCAGTAATTGAGGTAGAGAAGACCATTTTGACTCTCAAACCTTCTAATTGCAAAGGCGACCAATGCCCCGCACAACTGATCAAGGATGCGGCTAGGGATTTAGCCCCCTTTATCACAAAACTTATCAATGCCTCCTTTACTACGGGCACCATCCCCCGCAATCTAAAGGAATCTTGGGTACTCCCCCTCCTAAAAAAGCAAACATTGGACCCCAACATTCCTACTAACTACAGGCCCATCACCACGGTTCCCTTCCTACTAAAAATATTAGACAAGGTAGCATACACCCAAATCCAGAACTTCCTTGAGATGAACCATCTCCTCGGCACCCGCCAATCCGGTTTCCGTCCGCAACACGGCACAGAGACTGCCCTTATCGACTTAAAAGCCCAAATAGATTCACTCAGAGACGAGGGAAAACTAGCTCTCCTCCTCCTTCTAGACCTCTCAGCCGCCTTTGATATGGTGGACCATAAAGTCCTATGTAATCACTTGGACTCGGCTGCCCACTTCTCAGAGGAGGCTATAGTCTGGATTCAATCATTTCTTAGTGACAGGACCATGAGGGTGTTCTCCCCCGCAGCGGCAGCAGACCCTATCCCAATCACCTGCGGAGTGCCCCAGGGATCCTGCGTCTCGCCGACACTCTATAACATCTTCACCAAGCCACTCTTTGACGATCTTGATAATCTGGGTATCACCTGCACTAACTATGCGGATGATACTCAGATTCTCTTACCACTTACTGGGGATTACGTCGAAGATCTGGCTCTGGTGAATAGAGTCTACAGCATCGTTCAGGCATGGATGGCCAACCATGGCCTATGCTTGAACGATGACAAAACAGAGCTCATCATCCTGGGCACGGCAGCCCGTATCTCCAAACTTAACCAAAACTACTCCGCCTTCATCATCGATGGCAACACTATCAAGGTCGCCAGAGAAGTAAAAACCCTAGGTTTTTACCTTGATGCGACACTATCTTTCACCAAACAGGTGAACTCACTGTCATCATCCACTGCCTATACATACAAGTTAATACGAGCTGGGAAACCATTCCTTTCAGAGGACAGCTGTCTTATTCTAGCTAGAGCCCTCATTTTATCGAAACTAGATTATTGCAACGCCCTCTACATAGGGACTACCAAACAAATCATCCACAGAATCCAAGTGCTCCAAAACAATGCACTTAGAGCGGCCCTAAGTATCCCCAGAAGTGCACACATTTCAGAAATAAGACGAAAACACAAATGGCTTTCCACCCAAGAAAAAATCAACCTTAAATCTGCGTCCCTTATCCACAAATGCCTAAACAACAAAGCTCCCCGATACCTCTCAGAACGCTTCAACAGGAAAAATCCAACGAGACTCACAAGGACAGCCAGCCCCAACTGCCTCCTAGTGCCCAGATTCAAACTAGCCACCATTGGAGGTTCCAGCTTCCCAGTTAAGGCAGCACAGTTATGGAACTCCCTACCCCTTGCACTCAGATCTGACCAAACCTTCAATAACTTCAGAAAGAACACCATAAAATGGCTTATTGAGAATGCGACATAGCGTATGTCACTTTATACGTAACGTCTTCTTATAATGTTTGTACTAACCTGCTTTTACTGTTTGATCGCCATAGATTTGACTGTTTAGCTACGCCTTATCTGCACTTGCACTTGCCCTACCCTGCAGATTCGAAATGTCCACTATGCCTGTAACCTGTAACGTTAACTAATCTGTAACCTGTAAACGTTAACTAAGCTGTAAACCTCCTTGTTCTCTTGCGCCCTGCTACCCTAGGGTCTGGTGCGCACAATAAATAAATAAACAAACAAACAAACAAACCGATCTGCTTTTCTGTTTTGCAGCCTGTGATCCAATTGGACCACTAAGTCTATATATTCAGTGCATTCTTGGGGCGGATTTACAACTTGTGCCAGGACATCTTTAAGTTCTCCGCGTAGACCTCGATAGAATAACGTGATTCTTTTATCCTCTGGCCAACCAGTTTCCACAATTAGTCTATTGAAGGTTGCAATGTAGGATAGAAGGTCTTGATTGCCCTGTCGCAGAGATAGAAGTTCGTCATCCAGATCCTGTCCCTGGGAGTGTTGAGCAAATAACCTTTCCATGCTTGTTTGAAATCCTTGAAAATCACGAAGAATCGGGTCATCTTGAGTTACAAGTGGGACTGACCAATCGGCAGCACAGCCGCTGAGATATGACAACACAAAGGCTACCTTGGTCTGATCATTAGGGAAGGCCCCAGGTCTGCATAAGAAGTGCAAACGACACTGATTCATGAATACGGCGAATCGTTTGGGGTCCCCAGCAAAGCGTTCAGGTGGGGCCAGCGGCATGTTTCCAGGTAGATTAATCTGCACCGGGTTACTGGAAACCACAGGAGCGGGGTTCCCCCCGGAACCGGGTAAAGGAGTTTGTCCAGCTTGACCTTGCAAAAGCTGTCTAGCCAGGTCATCAGCTCTATCCTTTATTACAATCACTTCCCTCCTGAGGGCACTAGTCTCTTGATGAGCGGCGTGTACTTCGGCCTGTAATTCCCCCAGTAATTGGGCCAACTGGTCAGTTTCGGAAGTTTCCATAGCGCCTGGGTGGGAATTTGTAGGAAGGCTTTGCGTTCTGTAATGCTCACCTGGTTCCCACGGGGGCGCTGGTCTAGTCTGGATTGCTGTGCCTCTTCTAGCGTGATGCGCAGGACCCGGAACACCGATTGGACAGGACCTCCAAATCGTGCTTGGCTGGCCCGTAGGAATATCCTTCTGCAGATGAGAAAGGGGATTAACAGTCTGCAGAATAGTGTGCTAGCTCCCCCCTTTCCCCCTTCCCCCTTCGTTCCTCTCTAACTTCCTCCAAACCCCGGTTTAAGCTCACCTTATGGTTTGGAAGGATGAACTCTCCATCCTGCTTCTGGTGCAGGGGCGCGTGTTCGTCCAGTTACTTCACTGGTTTTCAGAATGGCGCTGGCAAAATCCACTTGACTTTCCTGAGCGATGCGCCGTAAGTATGAAAGTTCAAAGTTCAAGTGAGGCCCCCTTTATGTTGTCTTTCTAACCTGTGATCTGTCCTTTATTTCAGGTGCAGAATGAAGGCGATGCGTCGAGGGGTTAAACTGCCGAGGTGAGTAGTGATGAGGGCGATCCCTCTAAATGTCCTTATCATTCCCCAGAAATGTCTCTTGTCCTTTCCCCATAGGGGCCGGGGTACGGTACCTGCCAACGGGGCGGCGCTGACCCGAAATGTGGAAGAAAAGCCGGTAAGTATTATGGCTGTTAATTAGGCTTTCCTTCTGTGTTCCTTCTGCGCACGTTTTGTTTCTTCCTCTCTCCCCTAGGTGCAGAGATGTGGCGTCCGATGCTGACAGCCGCGATGGAGCCGGGAGATGTCTCGAGGACAGGTGAGTGAAGCGTGGCGCTGCAGCGAGCAACGCGATGCTTTTAAATGGAAGTCTTTCTTCAGGGATGCTGGCGAGAAGATTCCAGATGCAGGTAAGAAGTTTGAAATAGTCCTTGGTTTTCACCTTTCTCTTCTCTTCCTTCCTTGCAGGTCTTCCAGGTTCGAGTCGGGCGTGGCTGGAGTCCAGGAGCAGGAGCAGACACGATGAGCGTTAAGCTGCAGGAAGCAGAACAACGCGAAGCATGAGCTGCTGTCTGGGCATGGCTTAAATAGCCTCCAAAGAAGTCCCAGGTATGTATCCTTCCCCAACCAGGTATGTATCCTTCCCTGGCCACGCCCGAGTGAAAAAATAGTCCCTATGAAAAAATAGTCCCTTTCAGGTCTCAGGGAGGCCTGAAGCGTGCAGCATGGTCTGCATCAGGTAAGTGCACAAAACACCTCCCTTTATGAGCCTGGCGCCTATGGCGCCAGGACTGATGTCCAACATGAGCCTGGCGCCAAAGGCGTCAGGACTGAGTCCAAAGAGCCCCCATAAGGGGCCGCTGGGCTTTTACCCGAGGGCATGATGCCTGCTTCCGGGGGTGCTGGGCCTGGCCTGGTGCTTCGGGGGTAGGCATCATGACACCGTCAGAATGGACACAACCCAGTCTCAGTCACAGAACCAGAACCCATGCAGGTAGGAGCCTTCCGTGGACCCATATCCCTGCAAGAAAGGATGAGAAGGATTCATACAGGGTTGTGTATGTATTGTGCTTCGGACAAACATTTGGTTAGGGAATGTCCTCTAGCCCCCCCTCGGCGTTCGGGAAACGCCAGCTCCCGATCCTAGATGGAGCAGAGCTTCGGGAGAGAGATGTTTGCTCCACATCAATTCCATCCTTGAACTCTCCTGTACAAAACAAATTGGTCATACTACAGGCATTTCTATCACCCTCCAAGAGCAAGACCTATCCCATTTTGGCCTTGGTAGACTGCGGAGCAATGGGGATCTTCATTGATCATGATTGGGTTACTAGTCACCAGATTCCGTTCGAGACACGAAGTACCTTGCAGCCTGTGGAAGCCATCAACGGAAGACCCCTCACTTCAGGGCCCATAAGGCTGCAGACCAAGGAGATCCAGCTCTCAATAAATCACCATCAAGAGCTGAATAGGTTCGACATCATTAAGTCAGCCCACTACCCCATGGTATTGGGTATGCCCTGGTTACAAAAACATAATCCGTATATCAACTGGACAGCAGGACCACTATTCCTAGGCTCAGAATTTTGTATGTCTCACTGCCTATTCCTGGAACCTTCATCAAAACCCCCTAAAGAACCGCATAAAGACCAAGAAACACCACTCGTGGTTTCCAATATCATACAAGTCCCTGAGGCCTACCAAGGTTACGCTGATGTGTTTTCTCCTGCCATAGTCCAGCCCTTACCCCCACAAAGGCCCGAAGACTGCGCAATAGAAACAGAACCCTCAGCAGTGATTCCCTTCGGCAGGATGTTCATCCTTTCTGAACCCGAGAAAAAGGCCCTCAAAGAATACCTGGATACCAACCTTGAAAATGGCACCATAAGACCTTCAAAATCTCCAGCAGGTGCTTCATTATTCTTTGTTCCCAAAAAGGATACCCAGGAACTCAGACCCTGCCTCGATTATCGTGGCCTAAATCAATGCACCCTCAAAGACCGATACCCACTACCCTTGATTTCAGATATCCTGGAAGCCGTAAGAGGCGCGGTAATATTCACCAAGTTGGATCTCCGGGGGGTGCCTATCATTTGATCCGTATCCGGGAAGGAGTCGAGTTAGAACACCCTTTGGCCATTACGAATACCTGGTCATGCCCTTTGGACTAGCTAATGCCCTGGCCGTCTTCCAACGTTTTATGGATACGGTGTTCTCTGACATGTTGTTCCTCTTCGTCATTGTATATCTGGATGACATATTGATATTTTCCAAAGACCCTCAAAAGCATGAAGAACACGTAAAGGCAGTACTACAAAGACTCAGTGAACACCAACTCTTGGCCAAACCCGAAAAATGCTTGTTTCACGTTACCTCTGTTCACTACCTAGGATTTATCCTTAGCCCAGAGGGAATAGGTATGGACCCTTCAAAGGTAAAGGCCATTCTGGCATGGCCTGCTCCCACGTCCGTGAAACAAGTTCAATCCTTCCTGGGAATTGCCAATTTCGACCGAAAGTTCATATCCACCTTTTCCGAGACTGTTCAACCGATCGTTGCTCTCTTAAAGAAGGACACCCCTTTTATCTGGTCCACACAGCAAGACACAGCGTTCTAGCGTTTGAAGACCGAGTTTACACAAGCTCCTATCTTAGCCCAACCCGACATAAGCCGACCATTTCTAGTGGAAATGGATGCCTCTAATTACGCCATAGGAGCAGTGTTGAAACAGAAATTAGAAGATAAGCTGGAACACCCCATTGCCTATCTTTCACGAACCCTGACTCTGAGTGAAACACACTACTCTGTCGTGGAAAAGGAACTATTAGCCATCTGTCAAGCCTTCACTGAATGGCAGCATCTACTTCTGGGAGCTAGACATCCAGTCCAAGTCTGTATGGACCATCGGAATATTCATATTCTACAGTCATTGGAATGTAGAAATGGTCGTCAGGCGCGTTGTGCCTACTTTTTTGCCCAGTACCAGTTCCAGATCACTCATGTCCCTGGATCACAAAATCTGATTGCTGACGCCTTGTCTCGACGTCCTGACTACGTAACCACTGAAGATAAGGCATATCCTAAGATGTTTTCCCCCACGATCTTCGTAGCTCAAGCAGTCAACCTCCTGGAAGAAATCCGAGCGCAAACCCAATCCTCTGAGTTATGGAAGGATATGTCAAGGAAAAATCAATGGAATCTAAGAGCCAAGGAAGGATATTTACTCAAGGACAATGCACTGCTCATTCCTACACAGAAATTACAACAGAAAATAATAAACCTCTGTCATGACACACTTCACTCCGGGCATCGTGGCAACACCAATACCCTCCGTCTTTTACAGAGACAATTCTGGTGGCCTAAGATGAAGACTGACGTACAGCACTACGTCCAAGCTTGCGTTGGCTGTGCTCAATATAAGCATGATAACAAGAGACCGGCGGGTCATCTACTGCAACCAACACTGCCAACTAGGCCACGGGAATTCATCGCTACAGACTTCATTGTGGAACTACCACCATCTCGAGGATACACTACTATCATGGTTAGCATAGACTTGTTCACCCAGATGGCTCATTTTACTCCCCTTAGTAAACTACCATCCTCCTCCGAACTAGTTGGAATCTTTCTGGAACACATATTCCGCCTGCACAGACTTCCTTCCAAGATCATATCTGATAGAGGACCTCAATACGTCTCACAATTCTGGAAACATCTCTGTCGAATTCTGGGAATTTAACGTGCCCTCTGTTCAGGGTATCATCCCCAAACCAACGGAGCCACAGAACGTGCGAATCAGACCCTGGAACAGTATCTTCGATGTTTTGCCACCAAGGTCCAGGATGACTGCTCACTCCTGATACCCGTTGCTGAATTCGCCTACAAAAACTCTGAAAATTCAGCGCTCAAAACCAGTCCTTTTTATTGTAGTCAAGGGTTCCATCCATCGGTTTTACCCTCTGTTCTTCCTCATTCTACACCGGTACCTACTGTTGACTCCTGGATCGAAACCCTCGTCAACATACACCAGGAGGCCAAGGAATACTTAGAGAAGGCCAGATCGCAGATCAAAAGATATGCGGATTCCAAAAGAAGACCAGGCCCCTCTTATGCAGTCGGTGACCAAGTATGGTTGTCATCAAAATTACTACCTCGACATCTAAGACCAAACAAATTGGCCCCCCGGTACTATGGTCCATTTTGCATCAAGGAAATAATTAACCCCGTCTCATACCGGATCAAACTACCAGACTCCTGGAAGAAAATTCATCCAGTTTTTCATACCTCTTGAAACCCTACATTCCATCCTCCCGGAAATCCTGTAGACCTCCTCCTCTGCTAGTCTACAACCAACTGGAATATGAGGTATCCCGGATTTGCGATTCCAGGTATAAACGGGGCCAGCTTCAATACCTGGTTGAATGGAAAGGATACCCCCCTAGTGAAAGAACCTGGGAACCTATTTCTAATATCAAGGCCCCTCGTTGCTCAGAAGATTTCACCTCATACACCCGGGCAAACCTGGAGGAAAAGGTCTTCGGAGGAGGCTTGCAGTCATGAACTACAGAACACGTCCCTTTTGGACTTCCTGGTCCTTGCCACGATGGGGCTTGCACTCCATAATACTCCCAACATGGTCATCCAGTGTGAAACCCCTTTCTCGCTCCACACGCTGGACGTAACGTATTCTATTAATAGACCACGCCTTCTGCGGCTCTGCGCGTCTCAATGCTATTGCAAAGTAGCGATCTGACGTGTGTTCCGTAGCTCGCGGTATTGTTTCCTTGTACCTGTCTATCTACCCGTTCCTTGCCCCTTCCTTTCCTCCTATTTCCTGGACTCGTGTGCTAGTTGCACCTTTCCTAGTTTCCCGGATTCCTGGACCCGCGTCCCGGACACTGAACGCACTCTAGAGTCGGAAGAGACTCGGGCAGCCTTGTTCAAAACCAGGTCCATCCGCAAGGAGGCAGCGACCAAGGACTCCAGCAAAGAACGGACCCAGGTGAGAAGGGGGGGGAACTCCTTGACATCCACACTGGTACCACCGTGGCTCCATCAAGTGAGAGCTGACGAAGATGTCGACATGAAAGACGTAGTCTTTCGCATGCGGCAGAACAAAGAAGCCATAAAGGCTCAAGGGGACACGCGTCGGGCCGCTCGCCACACAGCGGTCAACAGAGGCGACCTGGTCAAGATACGCCTTCCCCACAAAGACACTTCGACCGGCTCCAGATACAGCAGTCCCATAGAAGTCGTTGCGAAAGGGTCAAACCACATTTGCACCAGTGACGGAAGGAAGTGGAATCTAGAAAGGGTGGCCATGTACCGCAGGAAAGAAGCTATTGAACAGCCACACTGGGAAACCGGAGAAGATCAAGGCCAGGAAGAGTCATCCGAAAACCCTTGCCAGTCAGGAAGAGATGCCTCGGAGATACCCTACGGCGGCGAGCTCTCGAACACCAACTTTCCAACCCCACTCAGGGAGCTACAGCGCAGGGCAAGACAAGGAGAACCTGAATCACCCGCACCTCCCCAAGAGTGCTCCCGTAACACTGCCCCGCTTCCAGACCAAGGCAGACCACAGAGAGAGAAAAGGAAACCCAGCATGTTTGCAGACTTCGTCATGGAATGACCATCCATCCTTTTCCCAGCAAAGGAGGTGTGTGGAGATATCACGTGATCGCGGGAGCGCGGTCTCGCGAGATCTCGTTCCAACGTGATCTTGCGGACCCGCGTTCCGCAAAAGAATGTTGGCGCGAGTGAGAGGCTGGCAGAGCGCCAGATAGGTCGTGTCTGAAGAGCGCTGCTCCTGTTAAGGAGCCCACGTACCCGAGGCCCACATGAGCCTACACAGCAAGCTTCCACGGCATAAGTCCAATGCCACAGGAGGCCTCATGGGGGCCCTGGAAGTCTACAGCGTGCAGTACAACTGCACACCCTGCCTCCTGTGAAGCAACTGGGAGGCCCAGCCTGACACTGTGAGTACCTGCCACTGACCAGCACATGGACTACTGGGCTCACCTATTTTGTCATATATAATAAAGCCAGTTAGAATCGCTCCAGGCGTCCTGTCGTCCTTAGAGGCCACAACATACAGCCTTTTTTAAATTCAGATTGGGATCCCCTGACTGATAAGCTCAAGGAGAAAGCACATAAAGAAATAAATGCACACCCATTTCCTGAGGCTTTGAAAATTGTTCCTAGGTAGTTAGGTGTAAATTGTAGTGTGTTCTAGGGTTTCACATTTGAAATAAAAAGTTATATTGCTCATTGCTTTTTCTGGCTGCCTTTTGGAATATCGTTTACATTGGTTTGTATGGCTGCAGGTCACTGTGGTGCTGCACTTAGCCTTGGTTTATAGGTTAGTGAACAACGTGCGAAGATTGTGGTACAGTATTTCTTGACGAGAGCATAAGCGGCACTGTGCATGGTGTTGGTGAAGTCCGTGTACCTCTTACCGTTCACAAAACCCTTCTTCCACGGCATCCACGCCTTTACTATGTGCGGGTGCTCTGATGACACCCTTCCCTGTCCTAGCACCCGCTCCACCGGACGCTCCCCTCAGGGTCTAACCCGAGAGGGTCGCCCATGACAACCACCCCCCGGAGTCCCAGGGATCGCTCGTCACTTCCGGTGTGTGCAGAGCCCGTCTGCGGCCAAGGAGAGGGGAGCAGAGCCAGCCGAGGAGGAGGAGGAGGGCCGGGAGGAAGCAGCCACAGCCCGCACCGCCTGCAGGCCAGGCTTACCGCGCCGCTCAGGGGAGCGCCTCAAGCCGCCGCCTGCCGAGCCATGGGAAACGCTGCCACCGCCAAGAAAGGAAACGAGATTGAAAGCGGTGAGTGCGGCCATTCATTGCATCCCGGGGCAGGCCTCACCAGCCTCTCCACAGTTCTTGGCACTGCTCCTGCTTCCAGGGACAGTCTGCCAGCTCGGGGTTACCGGACACTGTCCAGCCGCACCCCGTCTCTGCCTCACTACGCACACTGAGCTCGGAGCTGCTCTCTCAGGTCCTGTTGTTGTTGGTGTCAGTGACATGGTGTTCCTAGTGCGGGGGCTGTTGGAAGTGAATGCGTCTTTCTATTAGTTTTCATACCTTTACACTGCACTATAGGCTCACATTTGTTGGAAAATGCATTTAGGTTACCTGTGTGTGTGTGTGTGTGTTTTCCATCCTGCTGCCCACGTGTGCATGCCTGACAGTGACACCAGCTCTTGGTCAGTTGAGCCTGTCAATGCTGTTTGTTTCTTACATGCACAGCACCTGTCCATCCTCCGTTATTGCTGACAAAAAGTACTTGCTAGGCCTGCTGCCCTTTCCTTTAAGTATTTGCTCACTTATGCAACATCTACCCTGCTCTGCATGGTTTGTTCTTTACGTGTGTATGCCTTACCTTCCGGTGGTATGCACTGAATCCGTTTCATACACAGATACTACTCGTGCTGGGTTTTTTTCTAGGTGTCTGATACTAGCCCCAAGTCCATGTAGCGTTTGTGTCACCTGGACATATCTGTCTGAAACATGCGTCCTTTAAGACCTGTCGTTACATTTTTTTCATAAGTTTGTGTGCATTGCCACCTGACCCTAGTTTCAACAATCTTTAAGTTGCTACTTTTTCCACATGCAAGCTCTTCCTGACTGACTCCCGCTTTTGTTTTTCTCAAGATTCCTGCAGCATTTGCCCTGTTCCCTGTCCGTATTGGCTTTGCACCACACGTGTGCATGTACCGGCTGTTTAACCAACATGCCTGCTTGCCGGGCGCCTGCGCGTTGTAATTGTTTACATGGGTTGTCATCCAATAGCTGCGAGGCATTCTTTAGCGGCACAAAAGAGAATAATGTAAAATCATAGCGTTCTTTCTTGTTTTATTTAAAGGAGTTTGAACTCAACCACAAATGATAAACTGATGCTTATGGCTTGTCGATAAAGCTCACGTCGTGCCATAACGTGTTCTTACATACGAAACGTAAATCTGTTTCATTCACTAACCATACGAGGTATGGTTGGTGGTATTTCAGAGTATGCTGCTTTACATGAGTGAACGCTTCTCTATCGTGGTTATCCAATGGCCGATCTTGAGATCGAGATGCTGAACGTTTTTAAATAATTGTATAAATGCAGTCACGATGTTATTGTCAATACATGCTTTAAATGTACTCGGGTGAATGATCAGAGTATAAACATGGAAACTCATTTGAAACCCTGCTGAATCAACCCATACATCAATTAGAAGCCAAGTGGCTAATTGTACACATGGTACCGCGGAATATCAACCATAAGATGAGTGTTGACGGTACTTGCAAATTGTTTCATATTCTTTTCAAAACCCTACTGCTGATCAATGTTTTTGGATTTGTTTGACGTCTTCCCGTTAGCCTGTCCTGCAGTGTATCGTTTTGTTTAAAATATATTTCTTCTAGAAGCCGCGAAACGCTTAATAGGAATGCAAGTAACAAGGCACAAGTAACAGCAAGGCTCTGTTACCTACTACTGAACAACAGGAGTAGGAATTGGGGGTAAAGTGAGGATCCCCGGCAGTTGGGATCTGGAGTGTCTATGGTGCAAGAAGAAGGTGTTCATTAAAGATAAGCTTCGGCTCCGTTCTAAATACTACTGAAATGAACACACATCCAAACACCTCCTACAAATTAAGGGGGATAATGAGGGGAAATGGGTCTGACGAAGGGATCTTCATTTATTGAAACGTATGGATGGTACATGAAAGCTATGATCCAAGCATTCCCAACAGATGCTGGGCAAAAATTCTGCCCACTGGTTTATGCTTCTGCGTAATAATCATTACGGTTCCACTGTAATTTCGTGCGCCAAGCAGAATATTTCATCTGTCCCGGTTTGGCGTTCGTTTCGTGAGCCTTTGCCCGCGCAAACCTTTGCACCGGTACAAAGGTATGTTTTGCGTGCCGTTGTTATTTTGCCCGTGCAAACCATTAGTCGACTACCTTTTGCGGCATGATGACCCATTTCACACAATCAAAAAAAATGTGCGTCCCGCATGACCGAAATGGGCTGATGAATGCGAAAGAGAATCGTGTGCGATACAAGAAACGCAGTGCCCGTGTGGTTTTTGATGGGTTTTGCTGTAAGGTGATAATGGAAGTGGGGCGCGACAGCAATTATTTCACAACCCACCGGACGAGTGCGAAAACTTTGGCCGAATCCAAAGGTGTGGCGGAACGGCTGAGATATGGGCAAAGCGGATCAAAATCTGAGAGATTTCATTTTGGCGGCTGGCGTAGCGGAATCTAGCAATTTCGCCCATCCCCAATGCTGGCGTCAGTGTGAGGGAGTGGACTCACTATTGCACATTTGGTTGAAATGTCTAAAAATCGAAGGTTTCTGGAAAGAGATCATTAAATATGTGTCATAAGTAGCTCAGTCCGACTTCCCCAGGGGTGATCTTTCTCGGTATTCCACTGTCAGAGTTTGGGAGGAAGGATAGTTCAGGGGCAACCTATTTGTCGTGGAAGCAAGGCAACACAGCACACCACAGGTTTGAATCCCGAACCCACGCTTATAAACCATTCGCTAGTATTAAGCGCATTATAAATTAACTATAAAATAAATACCAACTGAACTCCAATGGGTGCAAGGGTCATCACAACTATGTTACTCGCAGACAAATTGGTCATACCGTCGATGTGTCCCAAGCAAGATGCACCTTGCATCAGTTGTGGTGGAACAAGCTGTGCAACTGTTATCGATGGAATAATTCACAGTGGACCTGCAGGACAACTACGTGCAACCTTCTTGACCTACTAGGGCGAGGGTGTTTTCATATCAATCATTGAAGCTTGAATAAAGATACAACAGTATGCTCTATTGATAAAGCGAAATGAAATGCATTTGACAAAAATTTGGTAGGTAATTAGGTCCTTTACCTCCTGTAAGTGGATGAAATGCTAGGCAGTTTTTACCTATTCCTGCTTCCTTAAACCAGCAGTCCATCCCACAGCACTGCTTTTAAGTAACTTCCAATCTTGATATACTGGACAGGGATAGTCCACTATTTAAAGAAGCACAATAACCCAGGTGTGAGATTACATGGGTTCCCACCATCCTTAGCCCTTTCACTTCACTAGAAGATGGGGAGGGCATGCTACAGTAGACTGTGTTGGGTACAATCAGGATTTTCTGACAATTTTTATCTATGAATAATGGACATGGGTGATTGCATAATAACTCCAAGATTATGCACTGGAGCATGAGAAATCGATATGCTAGTATGCAGATGGTGAAGTTGAAGTGAGAGAAAGAACTTACTAGTAATGTTGGAGGATCAAGAAGTAGTACCGTTTTCTACTCATTCACCTGAAGCCAATGTTTCTTCATCCACTCTTGGGACAGTTTCTAAGCAAAGGCACACCTGAGCCAGTTGGTCAGAAGGGTCTCACCACCAGATTATTAGCTGAGTGTCCTGAGCATATGACAGGCTGTTGTTGAATTGCTGGTTTAATTTGAAAAGGGTCAGTTTGCTAAAGTCGAACAAAAGATCAGGGCACCTTTACTGTAACTGAAGAAGATTTTAAGGTGTTAATAAGGTCATGCTGGGATCTAACATCTATTAAGGAATGAGATCTGTTTAAAATACTCACTGCTGCATTTTTACCTGATATTGCGGGATACAGGAGTGTAATAGCTCCTTTTGAAATAATGTAAGAATGGTCTGATTTTATTTGAGCTGCTTCATAACACCACGATCTGTAACTGATTGATTTTGATCAACCTTGAATCTGAGAGGTCTCATTACGACAAAGAGAAACAATATTGCATGGCCCTCATCAACACTGTGAGCATTTTAGCTCTTCTATATAGGGCATCTTGGGAACATCTTTTTCCGCTGTATACTGTTTGGCTGGTTTGATCTTGCCAATCTAAGTGGAAGGTCGAAGACCTGTGGTTAAGGGGTCTAAACGTGTGTTGGCTACTCATGCTACTTATTAAAAAGAACACTTGTACTAATTATGATTTATTGATGAATTTTCCGATTTTCAATTGTATATGAAAGAACCTTTACATTGCTTATGTAATAGTTTTCTTGGCCAAACCTTGAGGTAATAGAGGACTATAGCTCTGGTGACACCTCCTGGTGTGTTTTCTTAGGGCTGTTGTTACTTGGTGGGACCAAAATGTTCCCCTTGCTTGAATTAGATTAGGTATTGTAATTGGAACAGTAAAACGTGATAGCTTGTCCTTAGCTCGAAGAGGAAGAAGTCCATACCCATGTTTATGTACCCCTAAATTGGTTTCGGAATGTAAATAGACAAAGGTGGACATTCCGGCTATTTAGTTTTTCCCATAAACGAGACCTACCTACCGATCCTGTTGAAAATTAGAGTTAATTTGACACTGGAGACATACAAGGGGTCAGCCCTTGCTTTCATAGCCTTCTCAATGAGCCCATTTATTAACACCTCATTAGCCTCTGTCCTGATCTCCCTCTGGAACTTCGAAAGACGGCTAGCAAGACCCATCCATTCCTCTATTTTCTTTAACAGAAGAATGGAAAAACCTTGTTTTCTGCATTCAGGAGGATGATCGGGTGGTAGCTTCCAGGCAACGGGCGATTCCCTTTCTTGTAGATCGTATCTCTAATTGATGTCTTCCAAGACTCTGGAGACAACTTTTTTACTCGGAATGTTCCAAATAGCAAATGCAGCATAGAGGCCCATAGCTCTGGGGCCGTCTTGATAATTTTGTTGCATAAGCCATTTGCCCCTGGGCCCCGGAATCGGACGCCTTATGTATTGCCAACAAAATGTTTTGCATGCTTAAATTAATCTCCCATGACCAACTGCCAAACACACTAATGTTGTTGCTTTGTATAGCTCCAAAAAAATGAGCCGCCCATGTAGGCTCTCCGATGGGATTGATTAAGGAGTCCACGTTAGTATCTTCCTGGTTCTGCACCACAGCTTAAACATTTCTCGAATCATGATTTAAAAATAATGTCAAACGTGACTTCCCCATTCTGTTGTGCCAATAAAAACTTATGGGCCCTTAAGCCAATTTTTATACTGTTGCTGAATATTTTTCTCACTAGGGATATCGGGGCCCAATCTTATTCTCCTTACATCAGACCTCAGTTTTTGTGCCCGTTCTGCACATCATTGTATTTATGGGGGCGAGAACACACTGAGCGGTTGTGACCCCCACCCTCCCTTACAAGTTCCTATCGCTTTCTCCACGATAAAGGATGAAAATGGCTCAATTCTAATGGTCTGCTGCTTTACAAGGCACGTTGTATCATTCCAAAAGTCAGCCATTTCTACTATTAAATCTCTCCAACTGATCAGTCCTCCACCGTACACAGTTTTTTTTTGTGGGGGGGGGGGTTTGGCCTGTGCATGTAAACGCTTACTTGCTTATTTGGGGGCAACGTGAACCTGCAGACTCAGTGTTGCTAATAAGAAGCAATGATCACTTGCTTTATGAGGAGTTATTTGTAGTTGCTTACATGCATGGAATAGCCCTGGGGTCAGGAATATGTAATTTATCCAGGCCATCTGATTGTTTTTAAGACAAGTCGGTTTACTCGAAATATCCCCAATTACCTGGCCATTTGCCATTAACAAACCTCACACAATTCAGCCCAAAAAGCGCCAAGTTCATGCTGCCTCTTCACATAATCAGTGTCCCAACCCTTTCCTGTTTTCATACAGTATTCTGGAATAAGGCAGATTACATTTAAATCATCAGCCAATTTGAACTCTCCTTCTGGATCTTCAGTCTTAAGGAACTCAATTATTTTGTTCAAGGCTGCTAAAATATGTGAATGCCCAGGTGAGTAGGGTGCCAATAAATGTTAATAGGCAAAATTGAGTGAGGCCATGTATCACCTGGCAAAGAGTTTTTTTCACTGCCACCATACCATTTAGATCTTCAGAAACATAACTACCAGCAAGACCCAAACTATTCTCAAGCACAATAAGAAGCCCCCCAGAAGGCCTCCCTCCATGAGCTTTGTCAGCCAATTGTGAGAAACGGTGATGCCCATCCCAGTGTAATGCCTCTACTGCACAAGTTTCTTGTAAAAATGTAACCACGGAGGCTAAGAAAGGCTTACCGCTCATCATCATGCGTTAATTTGACAAAACCTCTTATGTTACAGGATAACATACCTATCTTATTCAATCTCTGAATGCTCTTCTCATTATGATCCTGGCCTTCATTCCCTTTTCTAGGGACAATACCTGGTCATCGTCTTTAGCTCGTTTGTCACCCAAAGATGCTGAAAGCCAAGACCAGTCCTTCCTTGACTGAGGTCTAGTAAAACGAACTTTTCTTGAATCACTCCTCTCTCCACCCATTATTTCTAGATCCTTATTAACACAGTTCGCTTCGATTAGGCTTTTAGACCCCAATTTCCTGTTTTGTATTGTTTCGATCTGTAAACTATGTACCAATTTGCAGATCAAAACCCCATTCCCTTAAGGGTTTTGACTTCTAACTTCATAGCTTGGACTGCTTTTATATGGTGTTTGTAGGGCCACTATCAGTTCTATGATCATTAAAGTCCACCCATTCGATATCTTTTGTTGTACTCAAACAGAGGTGGGGAATTTTGTATAATAGAGCCAGGACAGTTGACCTAATTTAAATAATCCTTGAGCTATTATCAGATCCCAATAGGAACTACAATACGAAGAAGGGAGAAGCAAAATCTGTAGCTGCGTATAGCCTTTTTTGTGTATTCTCAGCAGAGCTTTCAGAGCACTTATTTTCACACCTGGAGCTTTTACCCTTTACGTCATTCATTAGGCACACACCCCGGGTTGTTGTCGAAGACTGTAACATTTCATATTGGCCAGAATGTTCTTCTGTTTGGAGTTAGACTCTGTTTTGTTCTGAGCCTTCAAACTATTAAGGGAGGAGTAAAAAACATTACCCATGCCTGTGGCACTTAAGCCACCTCTACTTCCCTCTGCCAGATCTAACACACCTACTACTTCCTCAGTCTGCACACTAATATTCTTTTTACATTGACCATTGCGCTAATTGTAAGTAGCATCTTAGCGTGATGCACACATTGGAATTGCGGACTGTAAAGTAAAGTCATCTTGGGCAGTATGGCCACAGTCGTGTGTTCCTTATGCACTGCACAGCTATTGACTTTGAGTCCACTTCTTTATTGATATTTTATTTCTATCACGCTCGTACACAAGTGTTTCAGAGCGCGAGAACTTGCGTGTTATTATTATTACTTTTGAGTCGAGATTCGCTATCATGCTTATTCCAGTTCTTAAAATAACCCATTTGGCTAGTTTGTATGCCAGAATCACACTTCACAATTTCAATTTGGGGGGCTTCCACAAAACCAGAGGGAGTAGTTACAGGAACCTATAAGTTTGGTTTAGTAGTAGTCATCTTGCTTTGAGTTGAGGTTGAAGCTGTTAGAGCTGCTTCCATCCTGGTCTGCACCCACCTTTTTTTTTCTTTTACTTAATAGAGCAATCCCTCTTTTTATTGTGTGCAGGTAATTTTCCACATGTTGAGTTCTCCAGGTCTTGCGTTGCTGCTTTCTCTGTTAAATAGTGAACGCAACAATATGTATTATCATTTGAGCTCCTAATCGATAATTCATTTTTGTTTTCTTTTTGATTTCTTTTTAATTTTTTTATTTTTTTTTATTGTTAGGTAAACATATGTTGATAGCTATCTGAGCCTCTTCGCCAACCAAGTTCAGAATCTTCTCACTTGATTTACAGAACTCAAGGGAGAAGTGAGCTTGATCCTTTCATCTGCCTCATAAAGCGTATGAAGTAAACTCATCTATTCCTCAGTTCCCTGGATTTTTGGACTCTCTGCTTTTTGATGTTAAAAGCTCTGTTAAAGCATAGGGGGCCCTGGAGGAGAGCCATCCCATATTGATGAGACACATTCTTCCATAAATTTAACACACTCCTCCAATTCACCCACCTTAATCAAATCTACAGTTTCTGGAAGTAATAGTGAGCCATCCATTTTTTTTTTTTTACCGCCTCCATCATACTTGGATCCTTAAAGCTAGACCACTCGACTAAAGTCTGAGCACAGCACCGGTTGAAGATCTAAGTTCTGTGCTGGTTGCTGGTGCCCGAGCAAGGAAAGAAGTCTGTGATTGTTTTGCCGAGCAATGGGTGTCATTTTACTTGTCGCCAAGTGTTTGGATTTTTTCATACCTTTTTTTTTTTTTGGACAATCTCCAACCACAAGATTTTCTATCAACAACGGATATCCCATGTTTTTTTTTTTTTTTTGCAATTTTGGCTATAGCAACCTCTTCCGAGCAACCCAGATTTAATAGGTAAATAGACGGAGAATCTGCTTCCAGATTTGGTAGGAAGGTTTTAACATTCGCAGGCTCGGGAACAGCCTCAGGATTAATTGCCAATGGAACGGATTGACTCCCTAGTAAGTATTTACTTTGTCCAGTCATTTTACTAGTGGTAAGGTTAACATGGGACAAACTCTTCAATCAAACATTATTGTAAAGGAAGTAATGTGAGATTGTACAAAGGTACTCGCGCAGGACTCGACGGGAATTTTCCATCTGTCCACGAGACCGCAAACCTCCACGCTTGCCTCACACTTCCCTCATGGTCACTTTGCTGGGTTTTTTAATGAGTTCAGGTGCTGGCAAGTGAATGCCAAGCAACGACCTCCCAGTTAAGCTGCATGAATGGAAACAAATGATTACATAAATATGATAAAGAAGGCTCTGAAAACTGTTTCAGTGCAGGGCTCTGTGCAGCTGAGTGCAGGCAGTGTACCGTATAGGGCATGCTTGCCCCTCCATTTGCTGTGTAAGGAACATTTCAGATGATTTATAAATCTAAACTTTCCCAATGTTTAAAGAAACCCATAGCCTGAGGTTAAGTATGTAGTATAGGTTTGATGACAGGCAGGGTCATTTTCAATTTCAGGTGGCCAAGATGGCCCTTTCCTGTCATTGATATACTGTTTTCAATATAGCGTTAAATACCCTTTCGGGGGCGGTTGGGGCAGGGCCGCTAATGGTTCTCAGCCCCCAGCCAGGTAGGCCCAAGCACCGTATTACAGCCCTGTGCACCAACAAAAGCAGTATTTATCAACATGAGCTCACAGAGCCATCATCTGGGGTGCTGATGAATTTGTTTGTTTTTAAGGGAGGCAGGCTTTGAGCAATTCATGCTTTCATTTAAAAGAAATTAGCTATGGCTGCTATTTTTAGGACCTGAAGGTGAGTCAAGAGGTGCACAGGTGAGTGGTGTAGGGGGCAGGGGGTTGAGGTGTGGCACTCCAGTAGTGACTTGGCCTGGGTTATCACCTCCAAGGACGGTTTGAAGGCTGGGCAGAGGCGCAGTAACTCTGCATGGGCAGAGGCCGGGTAACTCGGCATGAAATGCAGGTGGCTACTTGCAGAGTCTGCTTGCTTTCCCGGCCTCCGGATTGACCAGCTCTCTTCTGCAGTTCCTAATATATAATGCTATCATATTTGTAGAGCAAAGCGAGCTCTGGAGACTAGCTACAGTGTATGGTATTGCAGTAGATGTACAGACTGGATGGAAGTATTCATCACTACATTTAGTAAAATATCTAGTTAGCTTTGCTCATTATGCAAGAGGAAAGTAAGTCTCTAAGGCAATTACATGGATTTAGTTTGAAGAGTTTGCTAACAAGTCTGGTTCTTTCCCTTAAAAAGTCAATGGAGAGGGGAATTGTATTAATTGTAAAGTCATAGAATTGCTCAGGCACATGACCCCGAAGGCTTGAAGAATGATATGGCATTTATAACGTGCCTGTACACAAGTGTTTCTAGGCCCGACAAGGAGGGGGAAGCCGAGGGAGGCCTTGTCATTCAGATTGCGCAAGTGCAGAGAAGTGGAAGGGGAGAAGTGCTGTGGGGATTTGGGGGAGCAGGAGAAGGGCAGGTAACTAAAAAGTTCAGCCAGCGGTTGGTTCATAAGTGCAGAGAGAAGGGACTGTAGGGTTCCAGATACAGACCACAAGTTCTGGGGGAGCTAGGAGGCAGTGCGAAGGGCAACTGGACATGCAGGAGCCTGGGCCCAAGTTCAGACGGGTAGCCATGTGACCAGTGCATGGAGCAGTCGGGACATCAGCAGGGGAGAGGAAGAGAGAAAGCGGAAGTGAAAGGAAGGTCTTGAGTTGCTTCCGGAACCAGAGGTGGTTCTGCTCAAGTTTGAGAGGCAGGGAGGCTGTTCCAGAGGGAAGCCCCGTCTGAAGAGAGAGATCTGCCCCAACTCTCTGCTTGGAAAAGTGACTGACTCTCAGAGAGTTGCAGGTGGATCAGTGGAGGGCTCTCGAAGGGAGATGCTTAGGAAGAGAGAGTTGGAGGTAGTGCGGCCCCAGGAAGCCTTGTGGACGATACAGAGGGTCTTGAACTTGATCCTTGCTGCCACAGGGAGCAAGTGAAGAGATTTCAGAGCTGGAGAGATACGATCCCCGGGCTTGAGACCAAGGACTAGTCTCACAGTCCTGTTCTGGATAAGTTGTAGAGGTTGGAGAGTCGAGGTAGGAAGATTTAGAAGGAGGCTGTTGCTGTAGTGCAGCCTAAAGAGGACCAGAGCTCTGGAGACAGTGAGCTTCTGGGGGAAAGTGAGGAAAAGAGGTGCAGCTGATAGTTTGACTTCTTAGAGTCGTCAGAGGTGGGAGGAAATGGTGGAGTCAAAGATGACCCCAAGGTTCTTAGCCTTGCCAGTAGGAGCAGGAAGAGGGCCCAGAGTGGGCGGCCACAGAGATGGAGGAAAGGAGGGAGCTGGTGTTCCAATGAGGAGGATCTCAGTCTTACTGGCATTAAGGCATAGATCATTGGCTGCACATCGTTCCTGAATTGCGGCCAGTCAATCTGGAATGAGAGAAGAAGTGGCCGAGGGGAGCCTGAAAAAAAGCTGGGTGTCATCCGCATAACACTGAAAGTTGGAGCACAAAGTAGCAATGCAGTGGGCAAGAGGTGCCAGGTAGTGGTTGAAAAGCCAGGGAGAAAGGTTAGACCCCTGGGGAACACCACGAGTGGAGAGAGTGATAGAAGAGAGGACAGACCCCTGTTGGACCTGAGAGGGTCAGTCAGCGAGAAAGGAGGTCAGCCAGGCCAGTGCCCGATCAGTGATACCCAGGTTATCACGGAGGCGATGGAGAACAGGTCTTCACAGGTGTTCAAGAGAGCAGTTTGCATGCTTCTGGCAGCTCTGAAGCTAGGACTGGTGGTCGTAGAGGCAACCAGCAGATTGAGTGTGCAGATTAAGCTGGGAGATTACCAGATTTTCCAAGAGTTTGCCCAGGAAAGAAGTGATGGAGATAGTTAGCTAGAGAGAAAGCTTCTTTAGGAGTAGGGGCACAAGAGAGTGCTTAAGGGGTGGGGGGTGGGAAGGTTCCAGTCGCAAATGAGTGATCGCAGAAATCTGTCAAGGCTGGAGCAACAGTGTTGATTTGGTTCTTGATGGTTCTGGATGAACCGGGGAGAACCTGCTTTGACAAGACTTTCATAGATCCGACTTGTCTAGAAACATTGTTTGGGGTTGAACAAGGGAAGGGAAGAGAAGGGAGGGGGAGAGGCGGCCACAGGCGAGGCAGGAGTGGAGGAGGAGGAGGAGGAGGAGGAGGAGGAGGTGGTGGTAGAGGAAGACATGGTTGACAGGATGTCCTGAGTTTTCGTGATTAAATGAGAAGCCGGGGCCATGCAGAGGGCCTGGAAGAGGGAACATGAGAGGTAGAGACTGCAGCAGGATTGGCCAGCTCCTTGCAGATTTTGATAGATGCCAAAGAGACACAGGCTTAGATGTGGGCTCTTACTGAGGACATAGTTTGTTTTGCCGGCGGCAGGCCAGTTTGTTAGACGGTGCACCTGATGCCCTCCACTTGCTCTTAGCCACCTTGCACTTGCTTTTGACTGGGGACGAGGTCGGAGTCGTACCAAGAGTTGCTTTTAGATTTGGGCTTCAAGCGGCTAAGAGTGTTGGAGATAGAAATATGAAGGTTAGATAGGGCTGTGTCGACGTGTGAGTCAGCCAAAGGTGCAGAAGGAGGAGAGAAAGTAGTGGCGAAAGCCTCAGCTGACATACGCTTCATGGGTCGGATGACCGAGAAGGTAAGTGGCAGTGCTGGAGGTAGGCTTGGCCTGAGGAGGGAGCGAGGGAGGTAAGGAGGGAGGGAGAAATGCATAGATCACTCCAGGAGAGAGGAGGGGTTAGAGAGGGGAAGTTTTGAGGAGATCAGAACATCCAGGGTGTGCCCTGCAGAGTGAGTCGGGCTAGAGGTAAAAATAGAGGGAGAGACAGTCGCAGCGATTGCGAACGTCACCTGAAGGGCAGGTAGAATCCAGGCGGATATTCAGGTCTCTGAGGAGGGGAAGTTGAGAGCTAGAGTCGAGGAGGGAGGAGGGGAGGTCAGCCCAAGGGGGAGACCTGGCCAGGTGGCCTGTAGATGGTGGTCACAGTGAGAGAAAGGCCAGGGGAGAGAGAGGGAGAGCCTGCAGAAGGTATTCAAACGAGGACTAGTCCTGCATAGGATTGATAGAAGCAGGGATCCACTCTGGGAAGATCAAGGCTACACCCCCACTGGGACGGTTGGTTCAGCGCTTGGAGAGGATCTTGTAGCCATCAGGAAGGAGAGTGTCAAAGCTTGTGATCGAGCTGGCCGTGAACGAAGTCTCAGAGTACATCCAAATGAAGTTCTTCCAGGAGACGGCAGATGTCAGAGGAGTGTCTGACAGCTGAGTGAGAGTAGGAATCAGGAGAAGGTTGACCCCTTTGAAGGACTTCCGTGGAGGGATACAGGCCAGAGGTACACCCTGCGGAAATGTTGCAGGTTCCCGTGGATGGACAGAGGAGAAGGTAAGGTAGCGGAGGAGGAAGAGGGTGGCGGAAGAAGCGGGCGACCGTGTGGCCATTGAAGCAGCAGAGGTGGAAGAGGATGGAGACTGCAGAAGAGCCAGAGAGGGGATAGAAGGGACAGACATTAATGATGGTCTTGGAGGAGTGCAAGGGGGCCATGGGCCTCCCGCTAGGTGCCACCATAAGAGGAAAAAGGAGAGGGAACAGAGACCACATGGGGGTCCTTGGGCCTGGAGAGGCAACTACAAAGAGTATGTTGGTAAGAGTCTGTCTGCACTGGTGTAGCTATCAGCGATGGGGAGGCCTGGGTTGGAGACCAGGATTCCCCTTTTGAGTGTCTTCCTGCCATACTTAGTGAGAGGGATACAAGAGTCGATAGAAAAGCAGTTCGAGAACATAGGTGGGACGGAAAGCACCATAGAGGGTGCAGATAGGAAAGGGGAAGGAGGGAAGGAGTAGCGCTGGGGAGCCAGCAGGCGGGGGTCGGGGGAAACACTAGGGTAGGAGGGGACACAGAAAGAGGAGGGGCACACTGAGGAAACAAAGGACAAAAAATCGGATGCTATACATCGGCAGCAGCAACGTACAGCGCACCTAGAAGAGAAGGAATAAGGACCAACAGCAAAGCACAGAGCGCAGCAAGGAACATAGGAGGGAAGAAGGACAGAGCCAACAACAGAGCAAAGAGTACAACAGGGGACCTAGATTGGAAGAAGCCGGCAGTATAGTGAGAGCCGTGGGGAACACACAATATCAGCGCAGAGGAGAAAAGCACAAAAACCTGAGCAAAGGAAGACACACACAAGTCAATCACCAAAGGCACCTAGAAGTGGAGGATGAACACAGCAGGAATGCAGGCAATGCAATGTAAGCCAACAACCGTGGGGAACAAAAACGTCAAGAACAATACACAATAGATCAGGGGCGGGAGCTAAGAATGAGGGGGGAGGGAATGCGAGGAGTGCACCGACTAAGAGGAGGGGTGCGCATGGCCAAGTAGAGCGCACGTGGCCCAGAGTTGCGAGGGGGTGCACGTGGTCCAGTGTTGTGAGAGGGCGCACGTAAGTGGGGATGTGAAAGCGCACATGTAGGCGGGGAGAGATCGAGGGGGTGGGGATGCGAGGACCCGTCACACCGGGTGTGCAAGAGTGAGAAGGGGCACCGAGTTGGGTGGGGGGTAGGGTTTGTGAGGAGGGTAGCAAGCTACCTCTCCCAGCACCTTCTTACCTTGCAGCCGCAGACAGAAGGGAGAGGTTGTCCGCATTTACGATCTATGCTGCTAACCCCATCACCGCCAAACGCCTGCGTCGCTCAACAATGCAGCCTTGTCCTGTGAGTGCTCTGCTGTAGAGGGTCCGTACCTCGGTTCTTATAGGCACGGAAGCATGGATGTAGCTAAGCGTGCTATGTATAATCGGGCAGCGTCTCCTGCACACCTGCGTCGCTCAACACCGTGGCCTTGGCTGAAGGCTCTGTCACTTCCCTATGAAAGAGTCCATACAGATATTCCAGTAATCTCAGTCAATGTTTTGAGATTAGGCTGGAAGAGTCGTTGAAGACATCGCATTGTTGGAACGCTTGTTTGCTCTTCTTAGCAAGCCTTGAGCTTTCATTGTGTTGATAGTGATGAATGGAGCTTGGCAAGACCTTGTTCATCCGATTTTCTTTGGAACATGATGGACTCTAATTCCAACAGTGAGTACTATACATTATTCAGTGTTCATTTTGAAGAAGATCTTTCTGGGACTTGGCTAGATCGGTAGGCTTGGCATCTTTCCAGGTATTTGAATCCTGGCAGGCCCAATTTAGTGTTTTAATTCTTTTTTTAAACTGTTTTATTTATGAGTCGAAGACAGATAACCTTAAAACATATGTCACTGTTAACCCCACCAAACCCCGTACATAAGAACCAATTCGCATTTCTGTTGATGACAGTTTTTGGTATCCCTCCGTCTTAGCCCTAACCCCACCCCCCATCCTTGTACCCCAACTTTGACGGTCCAGAGTTCTGACATTACTGAGTTCACTCGCTTGTGGGTGTGTCCGGTTTGTGCAATGGTTTGTTCCTCGGACGACATATGTGTTTTTGAGCAGGCGTGGCTTGAAGAATTGGGCCTCTGTCTTTCACCTGCTCCTGGCAAGGGTTCCAGATTGCCAGGAACTTTAGAAACGTTCCTGTGCGGAGGGCGCATATCTTTTCCATCGCCACTACTCCCCAGACCTTGACCCACCACCAGGCTGATGACGGCCCGACTCGCAATTCCTTCGCTGTGCCAGGGTCATTCTTGCCGCTGATAATAGGTGAGTGATTAGGGCGACTCGGGACCCCGACATTGCGTACGCGCCCTCCACAGCTGTTCCCAACAGGATTGTCTTTGGGGACATCGGGAGCTCCATCCCCACTATGTCTTTTATAGAGGATTTCCTTCCAATATGTCACTGCCTTGGGGCATGTCCACCACATGTGGTACAGGGCTCCCTTCTCCCCACAGTGCTGCCAGCACGTAGGAGGGTAGTTCTTGATTTTGTGTATGCGATTGGGTGGGGGGGGGGAGACATGTGCCACCTAAAGCACAGTTTGTACGCTGATTCTTTAATCGTGGTGCACTTGGATGAGCCATGTGCTCTTGCCCAAATTTGATACCACTCCTCTTCTGTTATTGGTTCCCCCACGTCCCTTTCCCAATTCGTTTTGTATGGGAGATTGTCCTTTGCTTGTGCATTAGATATTAGTCTATAGAGCCAGTCCATAACTCCAGACCTGTCGGCGGCCTCGTGCCTGATTTTTTTCACCGCTGGGTGTGTGATGCAGTGTCTAATTTGTAAATATTTAAATCGCTATCGTTCCCCAATTCCAAATTTCTGCTGGCAGTCCGTGAAGAGCAAAGGGGATCCATCTCTGTACATGTCCTTCAGGGTCAGAGATTCTGCACCCTTCCATCCTTCCCAGATTTTTGGCTGGAATCCCAGTGAAAAATCTGGATTGTGTTATAGTGGAGTGAGGGGGCCCATTCCACAGTGAATGTGTTTCTAGCACAGAGCCCTGTCCCAGCATCGTAGAGACAGCTTGGTCGCTTCCAATAGCGGCCCTCCCTTCTCCCGGGCCTCAACGGACAGGCCTAGTAGCGCCTTTAAGGGGATTGTTGGGGCTGACTGCTCTATCCGGCACCGTCCCTTAAAGTTTTCTGGCCTTGCCCACCTCAACATCAGAGCCAGATGTGCAGCCATTATGTATCTACCTATCTCCGGGACTCCCAGGAGTTGGGGGCGCATTAGAATGTTTTTAGACTTGTGGCTTCTTGCCTTGCCATATAAATTTGGAAATTGTATTTTGTAATTCTGTGATCTTGGCTGGTGGTAGGGGCACTGGTAGCAAACTCGCCACATGGAGAAGGCGAGGGAGTACGGTCATTTTCACAGTTGCGATGCGGGCAAACCATGACAGTTCTAGGGTTTCCCATCTGTGCATGTCCTCCTGCAGCTGCTTCCATAGGGGTGCGATATTCGACTTGTACAGATTAGCTAGATCTCTTGTTAGACGTGCCACCAGGTATTCCAGTGACTCTCCTACCCAAGTTACCGGGAATGCTTTCTCCAGGTTCTCGATCCCTTCCATGTTCTCTGTGATGTTCATTGTTTTCGATTTGGAGAAGTTGATGGCGAAAGACGACACCTTTTCAAAGTCCTGCAGCTTTGACATGGCCCTGGCCATCGTATCTTTAGAGTGCCTCATGAAGAGCATGAGGTCAACCGCATACAGTGCAATTTTATGGTACTCCTGGCTACACTTTACCCCATTGTTTGCCGGGTCCTGTCTGATTCGAATCGCTCACGGTTCCATTGCCATCGCGAAGATGAGGGGGAGAGGGGGCAACCCTGCCTTGTGCCTCTGAGTATTTGGATGTGCTCAGAGCTCTGCCTGTTGACTGTGAGGCTTGTAGACGGAATCCGGAAGTTGGCGAGCACCATCGTGATGAAGTCTGGGCCGCAGCCGAAGCCCTTTAGGACCAGTTGCAAATAATTCCAATCCAAGTTGTCGAACGCTCGCCTGCCGTCCAGAGCGGCCACTGCAAACTTTTGTTGGGTGCGTGTTCCCCAATCTATCATATAAATTGCCCTCCTCACGTTGTCCTGTGTGTGTCTTTCTGTGATGAACTCCGCCTGGTCGTCATGAATGATGCTCGGGGGAACTTTCATCCATCTATTAGTGAGGATTTTTGCGTAAATCTTTGAATCTGAGTTCAATAGCGCGATGGGGCGGTAGCTGGAGCATTCAGTAGGTTCTTTCCCCTGTTTTAGGGGGAGTATGGTCGTAGACCTCCCCATATTAGCCGTGACCAAACCCTCTTCCCTAATTACATTGTAGAGGCGTGTCAACGGAGCCAGCAGCTGTGTGCGGAAGGTCTTATAATGGCATTTTCCGAGGCTGTCCAGGGGGGGGCCTTATTTGATGGCAGCACTGAGATCGCGTCGCTGACCTCCTGTGCTGAGATCGGGTTCCCGAGTATCAACCTGTCCTGTTCCGTTATCTGGGTTAAGGGGGTGGATTGGATGTATGCTATCTGTTGTTCTTGGTCCAGATTATCATTGCGTAGGAGTTCTTTGCGGAATTGCACCATTATTTCCAATTTGTCATTCTCCGCATTGTGTAGAGTTCCTTGCGTGTCTTTTAGCCGTACTATAAAGTTGCAGGTTTTTTGTTTTCTGAATTTCACTGCCAGGAACTTTTTGCTTTCCCCCCATGTATGTAGTAGGATTGTTTCGTGTTCAGCAGTGTTTGGGCCACCCGATCTGCAGTCTGGTTTTCAAGTTGTGCCCTTATCTTTCTGAGCTCCCGCAGAGTTTTCCTTGATTGTCAGGCTTTTTGCAGGTTTTCGGCTGCCTTTACCTTCTTCTCCAACTGTTGCGTTATAAGGGCTCTTTCCCTATAGTATGTTGCTGCCAGCAAAATAAATTCCACCCGGACAACTGCCTTCCCTGCATCCCAGACCATGCCCCACTTTGCTTCGACATTATCGTTCTTTACAAAGTAGTTGTTTATAGTACTCTCCATTTGTGTTCTGATTGCTCTGGCCTGGTTGACCTCTTTCCTCTCTGATCGACCCTTCCAGGTACAACTTGGGTCCTTCCTGTTCCCCAGGGGTCTAACCTCTCGCCCTGGCTTTTCAACCAATACCTTGCAGCTCTCGCCTACTGCATTTCCATTTTCTGCTCAAACTTCCAGTGCTGTGCTGATGAAGCTAATTTTCAGGCTGCCCTCAGCCACCTCCTCACCCTCCCTCATTTCTGATTGCCTAATTGCCATTCAAAATGGGTGTACTGCCAACGATCTTTGTCTAAATGCCAACAAGACTGTGATCCTCCGCATGGGTACACCTTCACCATCCTTTCCCCTTACTCTCTGGCCAGCCTCCCTTGGCCCTCCTCCTACCCCCACCTGCGAGGCCAAGAGCCTCAGGGTCATCTTTAACTCCACACTTTCCTTCTCCGCACACATCTCTGAGGTCTCTAAAAAGTCAAACCTCTTACTCCAACTCCTCAGAGGTACTCTGCCTTTCCACTCCTTCCCCCAGAAGCTCACTGTATCTCAAGCTTTGGTTCTCTCCAGGTTGGACTACTGTAACAGCCTCTTTCTAAATCTACCTGCCTCCACTGTCCGCCCTCTACAACTAATACTGAACAGGACTGCGAGAATTGTCCTTGGCCTCAAGCCCTGGGATTGTATCTCTCCAGTTCTGAAATCCCTTAATTGGCTTCCAGTGGATGCAAGGATTACATTTAAAACCCTATGCATTGTCCACAAGGCTTTCTGGGGCCTGGGTCCAAAGTACCTTCAACTGTCCCTCTGCAAATACCTTCCCCCTCAAGCCCTTCGCTCCTCTACCTCTAACTCCCTCAGGGTCAGTCGTTTTTCAAAGAAACAAGCTGGGGGCAGATCTGTCTTCGGCTGGGGCCTCCCTTTGGAACAGCCTACCAGCCACTGTGAAACTTGAGGAGAACCAGCTCCGGTTCCGGAAGCACCTCAAGACCTTCCTCTTCGCTTCCGCCTTTGCTCCTCTTCTCCCCTCTTCTTCTCCCCTGCTGACCTGTTTCTCTTGGCAATGTGCACCTGGGTACACTCTGTCCTTCGGGCCCAGTTACCTGCTCACCCTGCCTCCCTCCTGCACTGCCTCTCAGTCCCCCACTCTTCCTCTGCACTTATCAGATATACCCTATCTGACTAATCTTGCACTTGCCACTTGCTGGCTGCACTACCACTTTTTCATTGCCTGTATTTATTCTTTTCTCTCCTCTGTTCTCCAACTTCCATGTGCTTTTCCCCCTTTTCCCCTCTCCATGCACTTGCGCGTTCTTAATGTCACTGGGCCTAGTGAGATTGTTGTTTTTATTTTTTGTCCTCCCTTGTTCCCCTCCCTTTGCTTGGTCGCACTATGAAACACTTGTGTAACAGCGCGATATAAATAAAATATTATATATCCCTCAATAGAATTTCATTAAGTCTGGGCTTTCTTTTTGGTGTTTAATTCTTACAAGGTCAGTTCCTGGCTTTTTATGCCCACATCACTATTAATTGCCAGTTGATTTAGGTGGATTAAATGTATTCTGTCCAGTTGGAGTCCTACATCCTGGTTAGAATATATTTGAAAAGCAACTGGGATAAAAGTAATGTAATGTGCTCTTAACTTGTGGAGCCTTGAGCTTTGTCTTTCTGCTCCAGGTATTATGTGCAATACTACACACTAGCTCAGTAACCGTAATTTGTCGCAGCATCCACAGGTATACACTCAAATATTGTGTTGTAGCCAACAGATTAATTGCGTAGAGGTTTCAGTGACCCATTGAGCAAAAGAAAAGGAGCCCCAAAATTAGCATGAACCTTTTTATAAAAGGCAGTAGTGCTTCTACTCCCCGCCCTCTGCAACTCATCCAGAACAGGACTGCAAGACTTGTCCTTGGCCTCAAGCCCTGGGATCGTATCTCTCCTGCCCTGAAATCTTTTAATTGGCTCCCATTGGCTGAAAGGATTCCATTCAAGACTCTATGCATTGTCTACAAGGCTTTCTGGGGCCTGGGTCCACAATACTTTAACTCTCCCTCCTTAAATACCTTCCTACTCTTGGCTCCTCCACCTCCAACTCCCTCATGGTCCGTCGCTTCTCCAAGCAACAAGTTGGGGGTAGATCTTTCCTGGGCTGGGGCCTCCCTCTGGAAAAGCCTCCCTGCCTCTCTGAAACTTGAGGAGAACCATCTTTGGTTCAAGAAGCACCTCAAGACCTTCCTCTTGAATTCTGCCTACGCTCTTCCTCTCCCCTGCTGATCTGTTTGCTTCTGCACCTGGTTACCCTCTGATTTTCAGGCCCAAGTCCCTGCCCACCCAGCCACACACCCGCACACTGCCTCCTGGCAACCCTTGCACTTGTATCTGCAATCCTACAGTCCCCTTACCTGCATTTATTGGACACCCCTTGTCTGCGCTTAACCTTGAACTTGCCATCTGCTGGCTGCACTACCTGTTGTTTTTATCCCGTGTTCAGCACTTTCCACTCATCCCCTCCCCTCCTCCTTGCACTTTCCCCCTTCCCTCTCTCGTGCACTTGCCAATGTCACTGGGCGTACTAAAATTGTTTTGTCCTCCCTTGGCTCATTGCGCTCTGAAACACTTTGTATGAGCGCGATACAAATAAAATATCATATATCATAAATGTAGTACTTTCTGGGTGTTCTGTTATGTGACATTGATATAGTGCCTACCTGATGGTTTTATAGCTTAAAATTGCTTTGGGCTGTCTGGCAATTCGGTAGACTGTAGTTGCTCACCACATGATAGACTATGAATTGCATTGCATTAAAATGGCAATTGTATGGGAAGATATGACTTTAACGGCTTGTTGTGGCAGTACTGTGTGTTTGACAATGTCAAGTTAATTGGTTCTTGCTGGCATGAGAACCAAATTGGGTTGTGGAACTGTGACAAATATTGTTTATACCCTGTGCTTTACTAAAGCACATGGCCACAGACGGCCATCTCTATAATGTGGATTGTGACCCTGAAGAAGTAACCCTGTGAGGGTGGTCTCCTGTTTGGAAGTTCCCCCTGATGCAGCACTGTCGGAGCACTGGAAATAAGCTGCACATATATAGCGCCCTTTCCCAATCCTGTCCCTGGGTGGCAGTGTCCTAATAAAATTAACTGGTGTGCGCAGGGTGAACCCAGGTTTGCACAAGGTGCACCCAGATAACTTTGAGAAAACATCTGTGTAGTGTATTTCCATTCATGCAGGAAATGGGCGAGACTACAGCAAAACGCAAGAGGTGATGGCTGGAAGGTTAAGAAATAATCTATTTTTTTTTATTAGAAATTGTATTAATTTTACAGCATAACAAGCCAATGGAAAAGACCATGTGCACATCGGGCTTGGACCCACCCCAAAAAGGACATTCCAGCCCGAACTGCTAGGTCACAACACTTATGGACAAGACCACAAGCATCCCCAGACATGCTTCTGCTATGTTGAGCTTCATCAGTGAGCAGTAGCTTGGGTGTCTAGGCCAGGAGGAGCAGAATAGTCTTAAGATATAAGGTGGGATCAGAAAACACATGAATCTGCTCCAAAATGTACTCCAATACTAGCTTCTGTTGCTGGCAAGGAGAAGCAGGGATTTGGGCAGTAGACTGACTTGAAAACTCTTTGCCAAACCTTCAAAAAGAGGGGAAGATTGCATTAAAACCTGTGACGATGGATCGATTTTAAGACTTCGGATCTAGGCATCTACCACAGTAGGTGTTGAGGTGATATGATATGCGGAACATGTAAAGATTTTAGTTACCATTTGTGTATGGATCGAATTTAAAATTGAATAAGCAGAAAGCAGCTCCTGGCTATGCTGCATGAAGAAGTGAGCAGGAGCTATCACTGGGGAACTAGGAGCTAGTACATAAGTGTTCCGCAAATCAAACGTCCACATAATATGCACATATAACATTTTGTCCATTATTTATTACCCTTTATAGGTTCTATAGATATGTCATGCTGCTTATTTAAAGATTGACCCAAACGCAGAGAGTTAATGTCACATAGGCATGTTTGTTTGGCATCAGTTGCCCTCAGGTGCCAAAAGTAGCTGTTGGTGTGCAGCTAACTAGGCTCGTCTGCGAAACAAGCAGGAGCTAACTGGCTCCTAGCTCTCCTCAGTTTCAAACTGTGGACTTGCAAGTTCATGGGTGGCTTGGACCAACATTGCGTTACACAGTCGACAAACGCTGCACAATGAGTGAGGAATCTTCATTACCAGGTCATTCCCACTGGTCCTGATTCGCCTCCTTTGCTGTACTCTACTATCAGGTCTCTTATTATCCTCACTGAAACTGCAGCCCATCCTCTTAAATAAAGGTACCACAAGGCCACATGACGACTTGGCAACCCAAATTGCTTAGCTTGCAAGGGTGGTGTTGAGCAGCCCACAGGGACTCGTCCGATCCTCCATATTTTGCAGCCCACACTGCCCCGCCGGGTGCCCGAGCGGCTAGGATCCTTGCTGTGCTGCCTGATTGCAGTCTGCGAGGGAGACACGGCTACAGCCCCAGTCCTCGCTCTGCCTGCAACCTGCCACTCTTTGTGCCGATCGCTCCTGGACTTCCGGTGGCATTGTGAGCCCCGACATCCGATCGCAGTGTTCAGGTGGGTTGCCTCCTTCGGGCCAAGGTGAGGCCTCTGTTCTTGCCTCCCCGACATGTGAATCCAGTTCTTGCTGGCCTCTGCAGTAAGCATAGGCTGTCCTTGCCTGGGAGCGGCTGAGAAACTGTGCCAGTGTTCCTGGTGTCGGCACAGAGTTGAATGCCATCTTAGATGTCCTCTGTAAAGTGTGCATCAGGTGCATCTTTAGCTTGCAATAGGTGCTGCACGGCCGGCGGGGGGTGTTTGGCTCTGGACTGATTGTGGTAGTGCCCCCTGTCTTATCCATACATCTTTTGAACATTCATTGTTGTGAACGCTGCACTTCTTAATGACTAAGGGCAGTGGTGCCGGTAAAAGAGGCAAGGGAAAATGGATACCTACAACAAGCAGATCCCGGAAGTCGGTGTACTAAGTGATGGCGCTGGCCAGCCCAATAATCAATAATCACCCAGCGTACAGGTCCTTTTGGATAGTATGCAGGCTGGCTTTGCTTCTGTCATCACCAATCCTGCAACAATAATTACTGAAGCTTAGGGCAGGATCAGCTTGGTAGAGGATGATGTAAGCATCATGACGGGCGATTACGCCAAAATATTGAATGACTTACGGCGCACTATGGTGAAGTGTGAAGATTTTGACTGTTGTTCTCGCAACAATAATATTTGTATAATTGGGGTCCCAGAGAATGCGATTGGGGGGCTGGGGAAGGTGGGCAGATGGAAGATTTTTTGGTGAAGCTCCTTCTTGGTCTTCTGAGTGATCTGATATTATCACCACATTTTACAGTGGATTGTGCCCATAGAGGGTTTGAATCTAGACCGAAGCGGGGGGGGCCCCGAGGCTGATAGTGGCCCGAATTTTCAAGTACCGGGGCTGTAACAAAATATTACGCTGCGCCATGGCGATGAGTGATCCACGATATGAATCTTCTAAAACATTCATTTCCCTGGATTTCACGGCTGCAGCGCGGGCGGAGCAGAAATCCTTTTATGAAGATAAAAAGCTACTTCATGAAAGATCAGTGACATACCTTTTTTCTGTTTCCAGCAGAGCTTTATTTTCAGTTCGAAAGGAAGGTCTATTTTTCACACTATCGCAGGAGACCACCTCGTTCATTGAGGCCAGCATCCCATTCCTGAAGAACAATGCTAACAAAAGTGTTGATCTGAGTGCTGGTACCAATGGGCAAGAGTGAGCAGCTGCTGATCGGTTATTTACTTTGGTATATATCTCTATGCCTTCTTGGTCCGCAGTGGACTTGTTTCTGTCTTCCACAAAGACATTCCTATGGGTGCTCATTTGCAATTAGTTCGGAATTCTTACTGATACCCAGGAGGCTATAGTCGGAGCCCGGTCAGCTACCCTCATGCAGGTTTGCAGGTGGTGTTCTATTTGTTGGTTGTTTAAGGTTCTGATTTGGGTAGACACTGCTGTGGTTGGGATGGTGGTGAGGGTGGGTGTGGGGGGGAGGGGAGATGACTTTAAAATCAGTTGGCTGCTTCGCATAATGCTGTTACTATTGACAAATGCATCCACTTGGTCAATGATCAGGGCGATTAGCAGTCGGGAAAATATACAAAGTGTTGATGGATGGCAGGCTGGTTTGGGGAACCCTGTGAAAGCTAGGAAGCTGCTGGCGCATGTGGAATGTCGGAAGGCGAACATGCTCCTTTTATGGGAGACTCCTGCTACAACAGCGACCAATTTTGCCTTTGCTAGATCTTGGGGGAATCCTAGATTGTACACCTCATATTCGACGCAGTTGAAAGGGGTTCTGATATTCATACAAAAATCACTGCAGTTTAAACTCATTAAAGAGTGGGTCCATCACTTGGGCCGTTTTGTGGTGGTCCATGGGTTGCTGCAAATCAGAGTTACTGCTGGTAAATACATACGGTCCAAACATTGATGAACCTGCCTTCTACAGCACCATTATTTATATATGTAGTCTACACCTAAACGTACCGATGGTGTGGAGTGGGAACATGAAAAATCTTTTGGATGTGGATCTGGTTCTTGATCGCACTTGCTTTGCTTCTCCAGCAGATATCTGTCTAAGGCATCTGCCACTATATTGTAGGGTATGCACAAGTTAGAACCTACTGATTAGAACTCACTGATGTCGATCATGCTCGTCCCCCTCCCCCTGGGAGCGATCTTCTACATATTACTCGTCAGTTCATGATATGTCACCCAGGATTGATCTATTCTTAATATTGACCTCACTTCTACAGGATTTCTACACATATTCAGACCACTCCCCAGTAATCCTGCAGATCTTTCACTTGACTGAGGGCCCTGGCTGGCATTGAAATTTAAACCACAGGCGCTAAGTGACGTAGTGTTTCACTGTATGCTACATAAACGTAAGATATGGGCTTGGATAGACTCTATGGCACTATCTGGCAAACGTTTAAATTATATAGCAGGGGCATTGCAAAGGTGACGGAACATGGGGTACTGAGGGTCATTGGGAAAGATATTAAGGACTCTGAATCAGAACTCTCCAGACTGGAGGTGGTGTACGCCAGTAATAATACAAAGGATACATTAGCAAATATAAAACTGGCCCTCCAATAGCGAGACCCGCAGCAGCCAGATGTTATGGTGAGGGTGACCAGGTCGGCATCTTTCCAAATGTACTCAAGGTTCAGTCACAACAACTATTCCGCTTCTGCATAATCGGGCAGATGTGCTATCCGACCCACCAAAAAATCAGTGTTTTTCGTAAATGTTATTCTAATTTGTATACATCCTGTGATGAGGAACCAATTAAAGGAATTGATGCATTCCTGGACAAGCTATCAAACTCTGAGCTGTCACCTGCCACCAGGCATCTGTTGGAACAGCCGTTTACCCTTGAGGAGATTGCTAATTACTTCTGGGAAGTTGCTGGGTCCAGATGGCCTTGTTCTGAATTTTATAAAACCTTCTGGGGCTTCCTTGAACCGCATCGTCTCTCATTATGGGAGGAGACATTGGTTACCCCTGTGCTTCAACCGACAGTGCAGGACGCTATCATAACCCTGTTACCCATATCTGATAAACCTCTAGAGGATTGCGAGTCTTGCCACCCGCTCTCTTTAATGAATGCAGATACGAAAATGTATGCTAGTTGCCTCTTACATTACATGTGGCATATTATTCACCCGGACTAGTCCAGATTTATTCCCCGTCGTACAGCTTTGAAAATCTGTAGATGTTTTGAGTTTTCTTTTTGCAGTACTGAGGAAGTGTGGATTTGGGCCCAGGTTTAGGTAGTGGATGCAAATATTGTATATGCCCCTGACAGCAAGAATACATGCCAAAGGCCAGCTGTCTGAATCCATGCACCTAACCAGGGGCACAAGGTTGCCCTCTGTCCCTGTTGCTCTTTGCCATGGCAATGGAGCCGCCGTCAGACTTAATTTGGCTTAAAAACTCACATAGGTGAGTCAGCATAGAGGAGGCCTTCAAGCAATCTCCTTGTATGTAGACAATGTATTTTTATTTGAGACCCAGTTTTCACCTTGAGCCAATGATTAGGTATGTTTGCTATGGATCCTAACCTGGTCTTACAATAAATCAAACTAAATCTGAGCTTTTCCCACTTGGATGTCACTGCCTCCATGTCAGTAGGCACCACACTAAAGGTGGTCCATGGACCGAATAAAATGCTAAGGCATATGGGTGAGCTGAGCACAGCAGTCGCTATATAATGCCAACTATAGTCGTTATGCGGACCAGATGACTAATAAACGGACCAAATGGAAGAAGCTCCCGATGTCGGTGGCTGGAATGGTTGCCCTGATCAAAATGTTAATATTAACTAAGCTGCTAGATCTCTTTCAAATTATCCCGATTTGGACAGGCAGCCAGTATTTTAAAACCTGCATAACCATCTCTCACAGTTATTATGGCACTCTCGGGTGGTAAGAAAGACATTGACGTATTTGTCCGTGCCATATGATTTGGGTGGGTTCAAGGCCTTGGACATTGAACTTTACTGGATGGTGGCCCAGACACAATATGCACCCTACTGGTTTTGGCACTCACACATGCCAGCCAATGTTAAAATTGAGAGAAAAGCGGCTGGGGATTGTGACATCCGTACACTCATGCTTGCTAATTCTGTAACGCTCACCTGAATCCCTCGGAGGCGCGGGTCTGGTCTGGGCGTTCTCCGAACCTTCCAAAGTCACTCGCAGGTCTTTGGCACCACCCTGGAAGGGCCCCCTCCTTACTGTGATCTTAATCTGGAGAGTGAGATGTCTGCGGGCAGAGAAGAAACGGGGGTTAACGTCTGCCTGACGGGGTTTCGGCCCTTTCCCCTTCCTGACACTCCTACAACTCTCCTAGGCCGCACGTGCTCACCTTAGGTAGGTAAAAGCGGCGCTCTCCATCCTGCGTCTGTGCAGGGGTGCTGTAGCCAGTTACTTCACTGGACGATAGTTCAGCCTTTTATTGCGGAGGTAGAGTCCAGAAGGCAAGACCGTCGTTAGCTGCACGAACGGTGAGTGCCTTATATGAGTCTTTTTATTGTCCTTTCAGAATCTTGCCTCTTTGCAGGTCCGGTATGCTGATCCGGTAAGTGGAGAAGTCCGGAGTTTTTGCAGGCAAGTAAAAAGTTCATCTGAAGTTAAATGCACTTTTAAAAGTCTTTTTCCCCTTTCTTTCAGGTCGCGGTGCAATCGGCGATGAAGACTGATGCCGAAGGATCGTGCCGGAGGATGGACAGGTATCACCACTTAAGGCACGTGAGTAGAAATGGAGTCCTGAGCTCTAATAATGTCCTTCTTATATTTTACAGGTGCGGACAAATGGCGCTGAACGGAGCTTGCGGAAACCGTGGCACAGGTAAGCAGATATCACAGAGTTATCGCTAACCTGTATTCTTTGTAGTTGCAGATGGCTGGAGAACGAAGAATCGCGGCACGAGGCCTTGGAAGGCGCCGGAAGGTGGTAAGAGCAGCTCTGGTACTTTCTCGTGCTACTCTAATGTTCTCGTTTTCCTTTTCAGATGTCGCGGAAGGCTGGAGCTGGATTCAGGAAGGTAAGTTGAAGATTTTCCTGTTTTCAGGTGCAGAAGAAGATCAGCTGGAGCCGACACGGTGAGCGTCCTGCTGCTATTGCAGAATAACGCGAAGCACGTGAAACCAATCGGGTGTGGTTTAAATAGCCTTCAGTAGTGCTTAGGCGTCTTCTTCCACAGCTTTCAGAGGTAAGAAAAGAGTTCCAGTATGTAGTTCTTGGGAGTGGTGCTGGCCCCACCCAGCAGTTAAAGTAGTCCCAGCAGGATTGGATGAAGAGTTCATCCTGCAGGTAGGAAAGCAGCATGGTCTGCAGGAGGTAAGTCCACCCAAGCACTAATCCTTTTTATATGAGCCCGGCGCTTCCAGTGCCGGGACTGGGTCCCTTTATGAGCATGAGCCTGGCGCCGCTGGCGCCAGGACAAGGTCCAAAAGGCCCCTACGGGGGCCGGCTTGTGCCTGGAATAAGGGTCATGACCTTGCTTCCAAGGATGTTGGGCTAGGTCTGACACCTTGGAGGCAGTGGTCATGACAAATACGTACAGTGACCCGTGTGCCTGTGATCCACTTAGGACCACCCTCCTAGCACGACATAAAATATTCAGGGAAACTGGCGCAGTAGCGCCTTACAGCAGGCACATGGCCTGGTGGCGTTCGCCTAGCATATGGACAAATCTGTGTGGGGCAGCTGGCAAGGCAATGCTACAAATACATTAGGGTACATGTACGCTAATGGAAGTTTTCTGTTGTTAGAAGACATAACGGCTGCATGGGCATTGATGTCTTTTATTTAGGTTACATTTGTACAGGCTTAGAGCTGCATTTAGAACAAGATGGTACTCTTTTTCCTCCTGAGCCCCCTGATTGTCCAATTTTGCATATATTGGTAAATTTCAAGGCTGCAGGCATACGATTACGACGTTTGTATACTCTATTGCAAATGCTTCATCATTGGCTCTGGTCGAACTGAGAAGTAAATGGAAAATGGACCTTGGAGTGCATATTATGGCTGTATATTGGCAAAATATGTGTAGGCGCATGTATCCCTCAATTCTAGATTTCGAATAATGCAGTTCAAAGGTTTACACAGGCTGCATTACACGCCGGGCAGAATGAAGCAAATTGATTCAAGCAAGGGGGTTGTGGTGGGGAGGGAATGCTCCAGCTGCAGTGTTGATGATGCTGGATATGGCTATGATTTGAAGCTGTCAAGCATTGTGCCAGTTTTGGGTTGGGGTGGGGGGTGTAAATCGTTTCCTGACATGTTGGATGAATCGATGGACCCGTCCCCCATGATATGCTTGTTCGCTATACTAGGTACAATCCGTGATTAAACTGAACCTGTTCTACTTTCTGGTATAATGCTGCATATTTCATATGTATTTATTTATATATATATATATATATATATATATATATATATATATATATATATATATATATATAGGAGAAACAATGTTCCTTTGATCACCAAAGAACATGCAATAGATAAGAAATAGGATTTGGAAGTGGTGACCTTCTTGCAATGAGGGACATTCTGACCATGTTGTGGAAGGCAGTAAATGGAACAGTACACGGGACAATGCTAAATAGACATACATAGATTAAGGACAACAAACAGTGGACATTTTTAAGTGCACATAAGTGTTATGGCCAGGTGTGCACAGGATGTGACAATGATGGGGGAGGTGCTAGTGGGGAGGCAGAGGAAGTGAGGGACAAAGTCAGGTTAGAGGCGAGGGAAACATGTTAGTTAGCAGGCAGATGAGAGGTAGGTTATGAGAGTAACTTTGAGGTGAGGAGGTAGGCTTTTAGTTTGGTTTTGAACAAATCTGTGTCGATTGTTTCTCGGATGTCCAGTGGAGGAGAGTTGCATGCGAAAAGATAGGAGCAGAAGCGAGAGGAAGCACAGGGAGGACAAGGAGCCACAAGGGTAGTCGAGGAGGCAGAGCAGAGATTACAAGAAGGCGTGTAGAGTTGGATAGAGGAGGCTAGATACAGTGATGCTTAACTGTGGATAGAACATTTTAATCTGGCCGTTTTTTCATTTTCATCGTTGGCTATCCAGCCCGGTGATAGTACGAGGAAGTAGGTGCTGAGTGAGGGAGTTCAAAGATAGTCCTGTTAGTGAAGTTAATGATCTTGTTTAGAGGACAGAAAGCATAGTTGGGGAGCCCAAAGAGGGTGATGGCACAGTAGTCCAGTTTAGAGAAGACGAGAGTGGTTAAGAGATGCTTGGCGGTGTTGAAAAGAAGGAGGTGCCTAATTTTCCTAATATTTAGGAGGCTGAGGCGAGCTGCTGCTCCAGTTTTGGAGATGAAAGTGAAGAAGGTGTTAGAAGAAGCGTCCTAGATAACGCTGAGGTTTCTAGCTGTGGAAGAGTAGGGGAAGAGTGTCTGGTGGGAACTGGATAGGCAGAGGAAGAGATGAGTGAGGGGGGGAGAGAGAGCTTTTGGCAGAGAAGAACAGTACCTCTGTTTTGGTAGAGTTTGAGTTAAAAGCCATCCATATTTAATGGCAGAGAGACAGTTGGAAATTTTGATAGAGATCAGAGGAGAGTTAAGGAAAAGTGAAGAAGGGTTGTGTGTTGTCCGCAAAGAGTTGGTACGAGAACCCAAAGGAGGAGATTAGTGCCCCAAGAGCAGAGCTGTAGATTGTAAAGAGGAGCGGACCCAACACAGGGCCCTGTGAAACACCAACAGTTACAGGAGTGAGTTCAGAGGAGACAGATAATTGGCAAGGTGCAAGATAGGCTTCAATCCAGGCAAGGGCTCTATCCCAAGAAGAAATTGACTATTAAGGAGATCAGAGTGATCGACCATGTCAAAGGCAGCAGACGGGTCAAGGAGAATTAGGGCAAGAGGAAAGGTTGAAGTGCTTAGGAGAGGTGATGAAGTTGGACACATTCATGAGAGCAGTATCCGTGGAGTGACCAGAGCGGAAACCTGCTAGTAGGATGTCTTGAAGGTGTAACACCACCATTTAGAGCAGTGCAGAAAGAGAGACACAAGGCGAAAGTTAGCTGGGAGGTTCGGGTCAGCACCCTTTCTTTTTAGAAGAGGGATGACCGTGGCTGTTTTGAAAATGGAGGGAAATTAAGTAGTCGAAGGACCGGTCGAAGAGTTCAGCTAGGTGCCTAAATGAGGCAATAGGCTTGACTAGCTGAGGAGCACAAGACGGGTTAGCTTAGCCTTCATTACTTAAGATAGCACTTCATCAGTATTCGTGTGACTAAGTGGGAAATCAAGGTATGGGATGATGGTAGAGTAGTAGGAGTGTAAAATGTAGGAGGAGCGAGTGTGAGGAAGGTCAGGAGAGTGTCTAATTTTTCTTTATTATTGCAGCAATGTTTTAAGCTAGGTAATTGGCTGTGAGAGTGGAGTTGTTAGTCATTGACTTGGGAGGAGTGAGTTTAGGGTGCCCTGTAGCCAGCGAGGATGGTTGGAGTGCGAGTGAATGAGGATTGGGTGAAATTCCCTTTTTTCGCTCTATCAAGAGTGGACTGGGGCGAGTTCAGCGCAGAACGGTAGAGTTGCAGGTCCTCATATGAGTGGGTGCGTCTCCATTTGCGCAGCAACCGACACATGTCTGTGGGTAGAGAGCGTATGAATGGGGTGAACCATGGCTGAGGAGGCTGAAACTTGGGGGTGAAAGTAAGCAGTGGGAATTGAGAGGAGAAAGAGTCATATAGTAGGGATTAGAAGCTGGAGAAGGCACTGTTGGTGGAAGAGGCATCAGGTGTGAAGGAGGAGAGTTGAGAACTATAGGTCTCGGAGAAAGGGGGAAATGGCAGAAGGTTTACATTTCCTTTTAGTAGTAATAGGTGAAGCAAGTGGTGGTAGGGCTCCTCCCATAGTCGAGGACTGGCTCAAGGATGTAGCTGGGCCAATGCAAATACTGCATGCCACCTTTATGCCGCAGTTCTCTAGACCAGTGGACATTTGGGTATATTTAGGAATTATGTTAATATTGACTCCTAGTGAGTCTGCCTGGGTACTTGGAGTGGCATATCTGGCCGATGGTATTGCGTGCTATGCGTGGACTTGAGAACTCTGACTTGTATAGGCGTTCATAACAGATTGTCCCAGCCTACATATTTCACTACAGAAAGATGTTGATGCACGTTGTCAAAGTACAGTGATATGTATACTATTACAAATGTTGTGCATCAGAGTGACTAAATAAAAAGGTAAAAGTAATCACTAAGCTTGTTAACTTTCTCCTCATCTACTTAGACTTTACCTATTAGGTGAAACTATTTATTTATCTTCATGGGTGTGTGTACTATTGCACATACAGTAACACAGGACTATGGGTCCATCATCGTAGTCATTAAAAAATTATATTCATAGAGAAAATAATAGATTCTTTATTCAACTTCAAGTACCCAAGTATTAATCCAACCGTTACTGTGGTTAGAATGCTCTTGTAACTGAGTAAAATTCCTGCCGACACATATTTCAACTGTCTGGTCTTTCTAAAGGTAGAATAGCTTATATCTCTTGGCCTATATTGTGCAAAATATGGTAGCGCTTCAAATCGGGAGTCTTAAAAGTCTGCAAAATCACTCTCTCTAATCACCTATATATTACATAAAATGGTCATTGTTCTCATCGGGAATGTTTGCATGAATGGTGTGCAGGAACCATACCTCTCTGGTAACTTGAAAATAGTGGGGCAAATTGTCCCCTGTTGAATTCAGCATGTTTTCTGGTGTGCAAAATGAATAGCAATCCATAAACGTTTTGTAGAAAATATTAGTCAATATCTCATCCCTACTGCCCATCTCCCAACTCCAATCTCTCTTTTGGTCCTTCTTTATCTTTTTAACCCTTTTTCTTCGATATACACACACCGGCTCTGTCAAAGCCACATCCATACAAAGCTGGCCTTCTGCTATATTCCTCTCCTTTATAAAGCAGCCAGCTCCCCATTTCCAACTTCTGTTTCCTCCCAAACAAGTCTATCCCAATCCCACTAACCCCAGTCTGCCTGCTAAATAGACTTTAGACCTGGTCTACTGATGCAACCTCCATGACTGGTTGTTAATGCCACGCACATATTGATGTTGAGAAATGCTTACTTTTGTCTACATGTAATACTGTAGAGTGATCTGTCCTCCTTCACAACCTTGCAGCATGCTTGTGAAAACCCAGGACTCCATTGTTAAATGGTAATCCTCATCCGTTGCTGGATACTGCTGTTTTATCCCAGTGGAAATTCCCCACTGACCTGTTAAGTCGCCAGGGGCGCACAATTGTCTCCCATGATCTCATGCTTCCTATATAAAGGCACTGGAATGCTTGTTTAAAACGAAATCAACCTTCACCAGCACCTGTTGAATGTTCCCTTCTCCCTTAATGGCATCCTCTAGCTTGAAGACTGCTTTGCCACAATCTGGTGAACTTGTATATATTAGATTTTGTTCTATTTAACAGCAACAGTCATCAGATAATAAGATTGAAGACACAACTCTTGAAAACAGGAAGGTAAAATCTATGTCGAATTTTAACGAAGTCTAATTCCAAATACACCTGCTGGCAGTGAAATGGTATCTTCCTGCTCCTTATTCTTTCTGTTCAATCTTCAGTCACATCCCTGTTCTAGAAATGATGGCTCATTACCTTCATCTCTACTTTTTCCTGACTTTTTTTTCCATCCTTCCTTTTCCTGATATTGATATTTTATTTGTATCGTGCTTGTACACAAGTGTTTCAGAGCGCGACAAGGCAAAAGGCAAGGGAGGGGAACAAAAACAACGATCCTACTATGCCCAGTGACATTGAGAACGCGCAAGTGCATGGAAGGGGGGGGGAGAGGTGGAAAAGTGTTGAGCAAAGGAAAAACAGATAAAAAATAAATAAATAAACACATAATAAAAAACAACAAGCAGCAGTAGCGCAGCCAGCAAGTGGCAAGTGCTGGGTTAAGGCAACAGGCCGGGTGTGTCTGGTAAGTGCAGGAAAAGAAAGTGAGGTTGGGCTGTATGACTACAGATACAGACCCCAGTGCAAGGGATTGTCAGGAGGCAGTGCGGGTGAGTGGCAGTGTGAGCAGGTACCTGGGCCCGGATGTCAGAGGGTAGGCTAGGTGCACGGTGCTGAGAGAGAGCCGATCAGCAGGGGAGAGGTGGGGCGAAGGCAGAAGTAAAGAGGATGGTCTTAAGGTGCTTCCAGAACCAGAGATGATTCTCCCCAAATTTCAGACCAGAGTCCCTGGGTAGATCTTCATCCATGGTCTGACCTGGGATACAACTCTATACCCCCTGGCAGATCCCACCTCTATAAAGGTTAAGTCCTTTCAAATACATACATCCTGTACTGGTGTGAGAGCTTTACATGGTTATTTGTGTGCACTGCATTGGTTGGTGGCAGAGATTTAATGAATTGGAGTAAAAGTGGGAGATGGCTTGCTGTAGCCCAAGGTACACTAGTAAAAATATTAAGATGTAAGGAACGAACAAGACCAAGTCACTTGCCCACTCAGTTCTCCACATGCACACAATGTATTACTTGCCACAGTCTATCACTAACCAATGGCTAGTGATGAGTGCAACTGGCTAGACCTGCTTTAGTGGGTGCTCCTGTGTAAAGATTCATTATCGAGTTCCACAACTAAATTTTGTTCCTGTGAGGGAGTATGATATAGTGCCATTGCTTCTGATAAGCAAGGGCAACAGAGCCAAAACAAGACCAGCTGGATACCGTAATAGTGTTCTGGATTCCTCTCATAAATCTTGAGTGAAAGCCTGGGACTATTTGTGGTACCCTCCAGATTCACCCTTCTGATTGTAAGCTGTGTGGGCACTCCTTTTTACATTTTCTTATTTAACTAAGGATTCTGCATCCTTACCTGGTTGAAGTGGTGACACAGAAGTTGCAGAGAATACTCTGCCAGACTATCCAGGCGTTTAGAAGAAGCAGAACAGAAGTTGACTGTGAGTAAACTCTGCAGATATTGACAGAGCTTTGTAGCCAGATGGAACTTGACAAAAGGCAGCAGCAGACACTGGACTTCTCAGCAACCAGAGGAAATGGGGGAGCCAGTGCTCCCTTACCCTAAACGTAACCCATTATTTGCCCTGTTCTCACACTTTACAGCTGTCTGTTGCCTTCCGAGTACATCTATGCTCCACAATTGTCAAATTACAAAAATAAAATAACTGCACTTTTCATAAAAGGCCATAGAGCTTTTTTTAATTTTTATACATTTACACTTGTGACTCCCCTTAAAATATTCAAATTCTTATGAGTGTCAAATCATTTTCTTCACAATTGGTTACTTTTTCAAAATCCTTGGTGTATTTATTTCATATTCAGCACTTTTTTTCAATTTCTTCTCTCATTTATTTCATCTACAGCACTTTTTTCAATTTTTTTCTCTCTACACGTGTTTCACCTTTGTTAGTTTCACAAAGGATCTTCAGGAGAGATATAATTGCTGTCTTTTCTTAAAAAGAAGGGAAAACATACATTTTATATTCTTAATTCACAAAAGGGTTCATTATTAAACTTGAAAAACAAATGACAAAACATTTTTCAAAAAACAAGTTGTTGACAAAATAATTCCATGTATATGACACTCACCAATTTTACGAACTTTGGGTTTGCTTTTCCTCAATTTTACCATTCAACTTTTGCTTTATGTACTTCCTGTTGGTTAGCTTTTTAACGTTAGAAACTGGTGCACCACAAAACACTCTAATGATTGGAATGCATGCAGGTAGACATTAACTAAAAATATAGAAAGTATTTCTGTAAAACAAATGTTTATCTGAGTACATGGAACTTTCTGTAGAATACAGTTTAAGACTCTGCTTCACATATGGAGACTATTTGATATATTTATAACATGCCTGTACACAAGTATTTATAGGCACGGCACGAGAAGACAAGCGGTCTTATTTGGGCTTGTGTCATTCAGATCGTGCTTGGAGGAAGGGGAGGAGTGCATCGGGCAGCATAGCTCTGAGTAAGTGTGCAATCGGAGAGGGAGGGGGGGAAGAAAGGGGGAAACAAAGGGGAGGGGGAGAGGCACAGAGACACGCAGTTCCAGAAGGAGACACCTGCAGAGGAGAGATATCTGCCACCCACACTGTACCTGGAGAAGCGTCTGACCCTCGGAGTTGGAGGTAGCTGAGCAAAGGGCTTGGAAAGGAAGGTATGCAGTGTGGGCCCAGAAAGCCTTGTGGACGTTGCACAGGGTCTTGAACTTGATCCTTGCAGCCACTGGGAGCCAGTGGAGAGATTTAATGGCTGGAGAGACACAGTCGCTGGGCTTGAGGCCAAGGATAAGTCTTGCAGTCCTGTTCTGGATTAGTTGCAGACCGCTGTTGCGGTAGTTCAGTCTAGAGGGAACCAGGGCTCTGGAGACTATGAACCTCTGGGGGAAGTGAGAAAAGGAAAAATACATCTGAGCAGGTGCAGCTGGTAGTGGGCCTTCTTGGCGAGGTCCGTGATGTGAGGAGAGATGTAGAGAGTGGAGTTGAAGATGACCAACGTTTTCTCAGTGAGTGAGAGGGCAGGCAGGAGCAGGGGTCCCAATGAGAACAATCTCTGTCGTACTAGCATTAAGGCAGAGATCGTTGGAGGCGCACCAATCCTGAATCGCGGATAGACAGTCAGGAATAAGCGGGAGAGGAGAGGTAGCTGAGAGGAGTCTGAAGGAGAGCTCAGTGTCATCCGCATAACACTGAAAGTTAGATGAGAAGGTAGAGATCCGGTGTGCCAAAGGACATTGTATGTTAGATGTCTAGTTGGTTTCTTTACAATGAATGTTCGAGATTAATGTTTTCAGTATGTTTAATTACATATGGATGGGAACAGTCAGACAGGAAAAGTACATTACTCAACAGTTATACTATGATGTATCTAGTTTCATCCTAACACACTGTATAGATACGATAGACAACTTAATGATGTGCCAATGTCATGTGAGTAATGTGCCACAATGCTATTACAACCAATGTAATGCTTGACAGAGTTCTGAGATGCACTCCTTTGTTGTCTACCTGCTACCTTCACAATATTTTTCTCAGGATGTAGCAGGATTATACCTTCCCCTTCTTCAGGGTCCTTTGATCTGATCTACTTTTTTCATTTCTGATATAATTCATTTGATTCATCTCGTCCTGCAAGTGCAACCTTATAGTCACCTAGCATTACTGCACTTTCTAAGATCCTCTGTAGGACCCCTCTAACGACCCATACCTTTATCGAGAGAGGTGGTTGTTTGCTTTATGCCGTGTATATATCTCCAGAGAGATGTATTCGACACCTATATACCTCGATCCCGAGCCCATTCCAACATGGCCGTTTCACATACCCATTACGCTGATTTACGTCTGGAATGTGTATGGACGCACGCTCTATCACTATAGCGACAGAGATACAGAGTTTCATGCTATTCGCCCCTCGTTGGAGACGCTGCCGGAGAGTGCTGAGTCTTAGGAGTAATTGCCTTTTGAATCATCCGCGTATTAATCAGACTCCCGTTTTTCTGCATTCGGGGTACGTGCATGTTACCGGAGGATTTATAGCTCAGGCATAACGACTGAGTTACCAGTACTGGGCCGCTTGCTGAGGGGATCCTTCATGCATTTTCTTATTTGTTCTCCGACAGACACATATACATGTATTGTTCTGAAGTGTATTTTCTCCAGACTGAAAGGCACACATGCGAGACTGACACACTGATATACAGACCACTTAATTGTAGCATGATGACAGGATTTCTCTCCACTATGCCGGCCGCCCCCTTTGAATTTTTAGTCCATCTTATGTCGCTGCCCGTACTCGAAAATACACACCTTGGTACTCAATTCCACCTGGCATGCGTCTATTATGGCTTTTTAATCCCGGTATTTTTTGGATGTTATTTTTTGGATGTCACTTTTCGCACTCCACAGGGCGACACACCGCACCCTACTACACGTTTGTGTAGCCGAACACTTCTACACCCTGTTTGGCGCTTGTCCACGTCTAGATGTTGTAACAGTGGGGCTTTCCTGGTTCATCAATTCTGGGTTGCTCGCCTTACTCTAGACCAACTTGGCACGATGTAATATAACACTGCACAAATTTGGAGACGGTATATAGATTCAGGGTTTTTGTATGACTCTATGAGACTATAAGGTTCTCGAGCGGTGAGGGTCCCACTCACAGAGCACTGTTCTCTTTATTTTCTTCTTTCCTATAGAGATGACATTGGTCTTTTGACTAAAAACCACTTACCAATGTTAGTGGTCCGTGTTTTTGAAGAGGAGTCACATCAAGGGACCTCTCCTTCTTTTTTTCCGACTGATTACGGATTCCTTGTCCTAAGTGATTACGGATCCGGTTACATTCAGGTGAGTTGATTTTATGACCTCACACACCTTCAGTTCCCTCTGCAACGATTGAAACTCTCGAACTAGGGCTTTGTGCTCTTTTGAAAAACCCTGATACAGGTTTTTCGTTTATTTATTACAGGTCCACAGCTACTTAGTAGCTGATCACAACCTGACCTATTGGCATTGTGAGCCCCCACGAGCACCACGAAAGGTAATATTACCCATCGTCTGGTCCTCTTATTCACCCATAGCTGTGGATCTAGCACCTTATCTGTCCATTTTTCTTTTAACCTACAGGTTGCACGTGTACATTATACTGTTTTACTCTTAAAACAGTTGAAGATTTTAATTTGGATTTTCGTGATTTTGACAACCCTACTGATTAATGTTGTCTGAGTAAACTTCCTAAGAACAGAAACGTGTCGAGACACCTTTCTGGATGTATCCAGGAATACAACAACTTGTGTTATCGAATATTGATTAGAAACTGATACATAGCCAGTAGATTGCTGAATGTATTTCACTTTTTGTGTTACCTTACCATTTGTTTGGAATTTACAAAATCCTTATGTTATATGCTGATCTTAATAGATATTTTGTATAGGAATTCTTTGATTGTTATTAGTTGTGTGAATCTTATATTCTTGATTTATATTTAATTAAAGTTTATATTTGTTTTTTATGAATCCCAGTGCTTCGTGCAACCTGCTCTATAGAGCTCTTTCTCTTATATATATTGATGTGCCAAAGGAACCAAGTAGACATTGAAGAGCCAGGGTGAGAGGGTAGAGTCCTGGGGAACACCACATGTGAGGAAGAGATGTGGTGGAGAGAAAGCACCCGAGTTCGACCTGCGAGGGTCGGTCCAGGATGAAGGAGGTCAACCACTCCAGGGCCTGATCCATAATGTCCAGGTTCTCAGAGTTGATCGATCAGGATGGTGTGATTGACCGTGTTGAAAGCAGTGGACAGGTCAAGGAGGATGAGGACATAAGGAAGGCTGGAGTCAAGGTTAGAGAGCCGATCTTCACGGGTGTTCACGAGAGCAGGTTCCGTGCTTTTGGTTGCTCTGAAGCCAGACTGATGGTCCTTGAGACAACCAACAGATTGGTTTGAAACCAGTGTGTGGTACTGCACTGTCTAGGAAAAGGCTAGACCATGTGCAAGTCTTCAATTTTTTGTTTGTTTTATTTTTTGGTCCGTCTCTCCTTGGCTAGTGAACAAACATCACAAAGGGAAGGTTGGAATGGACCGGTTTACAGGAGGTTAGATCCTCCATTCCATGCTTGATTGGCTGGAGACCTGGAAACCATGAGAGAAACAAAGGAGCATGACATGCTTTTCATGGTTCTCTTGGTGATTAGTCTGCATTCTACATTTTCCAATTTTTCCAAGGAGATTGATTTGATTGTTTATTTGTATAGCGCCTATACACAATTTGTTTCTAAGCCCTTCAAGGAGGGGAGGGAGCATAGGACAAAATACAATGAACTTGTTTTCAGTCCTTGATACAGTCAGAATGTGAAAAAGAACAAAGATCAACTATCATAATCAGCCTGACGACATTTCAGATAGTGCAAGTGCTAAGGGAATGGGGAGGGAGAGTGAGACAGACAAGCGGCTACAGTAGTATGCTTGACGGCAATTGAGGTAGTGCTGGAAAATAAACGGGAGGAAGGTGGGGGATTGGAAAGAGGTAGGGGAGAGGGAGAAGAACAGAACAAAGCGACTATTTTACTAGGTCTGCTGACAATTCAGACAGTGCTGGAGGGGAATGGGGAGAGTGGAAACAAAAGGTTGGAGAGGAAGACAGACGAGTGGCTTTCAAAATAGGTCAGAATGACATATTTTGAAAACATAAGTGCTAAGGGGGAAGGCACAAAGGAAGGGGGAACAAGGTAGAATGGGGGATGGACAAGGGAAAAAAAGGGGGACGGAGACAAGCGGCAGGAATCGCCACACGGTTCCACATAAGGGGAGGGGGAAAACAAGAGAAGGCACAGGCCAAGGAAAGGGGTGAGTGGGCATCGGGGGGGGGATAAAGATAAGGGAGAAGGACAACGGAGGAGGAGTGGTAGCAAGGAAGAGCCATAAGGGTCAATGGAGGTGGTGGGGGAGGGACACCTAAAACGATGCAGGTCATAGGGGAGGGGGATACACACAAACAAACAAACAGGGTCTTAGTCTCGGGTCTTGGAGGCGTGACAGGCAGGGCTGGTGTGTAGAGGCCAGCTCCACCAACAAAGAGGACGACGGCCATCTTGGAGGGCCTGAACAAAGAAGCCCAGCATGTAAAATGCAAACGAAAATGCTTAAGCAGGCAGACGGCGTACAAAACAACATACTAGCAATGAAAACCTGGTGTAGCTTGTAATGATTGTCCAGGGAGAGATATGGCATTTTCTCATTGGTTAATCTCTAGGATACATTTCCTAATCTAGCCTTGCGTTTCAGCCCAGCCACAATCCTCTTTGGGCTCTACCTGTTGACGCTGCCTCTGCCTACCATGTCCTCCTTCATTGTCCACCTTCGCCAGTACTCCACTCTTGCCAGAAACTGCACAAGGGGCATTGTTGTAATGTACACTTCTTTAAACCAACACATAGTGTGGGAAAGAGTAGGCTAAATGCATTAGAGCACATAGGTAAAGAATCTCTAACGTTCAGCCTAAACCTACACATAAATGCTACACACATGCTGAGAGAGCTTTCAAATTAACAAAGGTTGGACGTTTTGTTCAATGACTATTCTCATTTCACTTAGTGAAAGAATGTGAACTGTCCCCAAAGGTACTTTCAACTTATCTTTCTTCCTGTTTCTTTACCATTTATCCCTTGGTAGCAGCCCAGGCTTGGGCTTCCGTTTGTTGTTGTGCTTAGATGTATGCTTCTTAATCTGGCGTAATTATAAAGACTTCAGGCGTGCTTATGTGTGTCAAATGCCTACCATCTTGGGGTTTCACTTATCTAAATCACGGAAATTATGGAATATTGGGAACATCTTCTAGTTTAGCCAGGCTTAGCTGTAAAATTGCAGATTTAATTGATACTTGGAGTTCTAGATTGTTGAGAGACAGCTACAGACTACCATGAAAATTCTGTTTTTTAAATAGTTTTTTGATAGAATGAGGATCATTGCCATTACTGTGCAAGAAGTTCTCTGCCTGGAATTTCCACAAATCTCTGCAAAGGCAAGTTGTTGTTGCCTTAAGTTGCAGAGTCATTCTTGGTGAACTACAGATTGTCTTGTAAATCATAAACATCAATGGTGTTTTTACATTTTTGTTATTTTACATATTCTTTTAACTATTGCTCTGACAAAGCTTTGAGGGGTAAAGGCAGACTTTCTTGGGAAATAAATATATGTAGCTTCTGAAATGGTCTAAAGGGAGCAAATGAGTAAGTAGCATTATGACCTGGAGGGAGAGATGATTGAGGAAGAAAGAAGATATTTTCAGCAAAACCTCAACCTTCCTCACAATCTTCTTGTTACAGATAACTCAGTCACACAGGCAGATTGTTGCAAGCATTATGGATGTAGTTGGCATCATGCACTGTCTTGCATTCCTTGGTTATATCCGGAGCCTTCCACGCAACTCGTGTTTACAACATTGTATGGGTTTTCCTCATCCCTTCACTTCCCAATTCCTTAACCAGTCTATTCTCAATTCCTTAACCACCCATTTCTTTATGCTTTTAAAAGCATTTTTGGGTACTTTCTGGTTGTAGCATCCTGTAGAAATGCATCACTGAAGCAATGTGTGGACTAATCTAAATTTGCACAATGTATATGACCTCTCTACCAAATGTCATACTTGTACGGCTGCTTACCATGAAAAGAAAATCTGTAAAATTGCCTTGTTTTAGTCACCTTATAGCAAGGGTGATGGAATATTGGTAACATCTAGCTAACCCAGACGAATCCTAGAACACATGGTAGATAATCATGTTGAAAATCTGATTGTCATTTCCCTGTGTGTCCTCATTGGTAGTCTCATGTTTATGCATTTACCCTGTCGTGTTATGACCTCCATTTTGTCTTTTGCTCTGTTCATTCCTCGTTTGCCCCATTTTCTCCTTTTTATCATCTACTACTATTTTCTTTCTACCTCTTAACTTGGTCAGGCCGGTTTCATTTTTTTTTCCATTTTTTTTTCTTCTGGATTCTGTGTCGTCCTGCCACTTCATTCTGATCAATGCGCTCCTCCCATTAATTGATAGATTTTAGGAGTACTCCATGACTGAAGTGTAAAAAATAAATAAAAATGTTTTCTTTATTTTGTAGTTTGCCACCATGCTCTTCAACCATGCCTGACAGCACGTGACTTAAAAGGAATAAATAAATTCAACATGACAGGGAGTAGAAGAAAAAAGCTGCAGAAGCAAGAGCCTAGAGAGAGTAGACTTCCAGCGTCTTTAGTGCCTTCTGAAGAACAGAAGCTTAGGTTTCAAGAAGGTATTCCTGGAGACCATGGTAGACAATTAGTTTATACCTATTTTTGTGTTAATAATTTTCATGGTAACAGTAACAATTTGGAAATGTTTCGCAGAGATTTACAGTTGGGAGTTGATTAGGAATGTTCACTCGAGGGCAGGTCGACTTTAACTGCGGGCTAGATCAGTTTCATGGATGGTTTCTCAAAACTGATCTGATTTTTTTTTTTATCTATATACTTTTGAAAGAACTACAAACATTTTATCATTTTTTTAAACTTATTTTTATTGACATTTTAAAGGAGACATTAACGCCCCCTCCCCGGCAGGAGTAGCATTCCCATTCCTTTTCACTTCTCTGGGATGCCGTTCTTTTTACATAATGTCTTAAATTCTCAAATTATGTGGACACTTCTGGTGTACGCAATCCCCTTTAAGGAAGTCGAAGACCATTACCCAATCCTGTTGGAATTTTGCAGTCTCCTCTTGCAAGTTGTATGCCATCCATTCATTGCCATAAACTCCCACAGTTTAAATAACCAATCTTTGTTCATTGGTGGCTGTTTTTGTTTCCAACATTTTGCGATCACCAACCACACTGCTATTACCATTAGCATAAAAGCTTTACAAAGTCCCCTAGTGGGAAAACGAATCTCCGGATCAAACAAACCACACATCCATTACCTGGGTGTCAACTTTACCTTGGGGGGGGGGGCAGGGGGGGTTAATATTGTTTTTATCTGGGTCGTTACCTCCCACAATATCCCCATGTCTGGACACTCCCACCAAATGTGTTTCCAGTCCCACTTCATTCCACATCCCCTCCAACATTTCCCAGAGGTTGACGGAAACATTTTATGCAATCTATCCGGTGTGCAATGCCACTGGACTATTATTTTATACCACGCTTCTCTGACCAGGATCGACGGCGTCAACTTGGGATATTCGCCCATAAATGTTCCCAGTGGTCTCTTGGGATCTATCTCCAGCGTCTTTTCCCACCTGTACCTGTATCCCCATTTCTGGTCCAACTCCCCTCACATCCGGATCGAATATAACTTCGACACCATTTGTTTATTGCCTGTGGGTGGGGGGATACATTTCTCAAACTCCGTAAACTGTCTCCACGCAGCTGTCTTCCCTCCAGAGCTTGCTATCGAGTGTATAATTTGATAATACTCATATCCTTTTTGGAAAGACCCACAAGCTGTTTACATACAATAGTACGAATATCAGTTCCCTGCATCATATCACGTAGCTTTATGCATCCCACTTTCCAGTACTGCCTTAACGCTCCCTGTATAGTCTCTGGCTGAAATTGCAGGTTCCCAAATATCTCGGGGGAGTGGCCTGGCCGCGTAGATAAGCATCCCTTTTCAAGTAGTTAATCCCAGACATTGCACACCACTGCCAATACCGGACTATTCCGTGTGTTCTGGGGCCTATTACGTCTATGTAACCACACAAACCCCTTTCAAAGGGCACCCCGCCACCACCCTGTCCATCCTCACTGAGGGTTTTGAAGTGTCTCCCGCAGCCCTACAGATAAGGGGTGTATCAGCCACCCTTACGCCCTAAAAATAGGCAAATGCTCCCAAAAAATAAAACTAGGTTGTAAAAATACTCCCAACAAAAAATAGGAAACAAACACATAGGACCTTGTGCCTCTTCTTAAACCCACACAGCTCCATGGATATGGTTGGATCACTAGTGCACGTTGTACCTCAGGAAGAAATTATTATTATTGAGGCCTGATAAGAAGTAGTAAACCTTTATCGTTTAATGCGTATGAATAATTAGGTGTACATTCGCGTTTTACAGTTATACTCCTATTGGGAACTTTTTACTCCCTAAAAAAACATTTTACTCCAACCTTAAAAAGTAGGGAGTAAAATACTCCCAATTAAAAATCTTATCTGAAGCACTGGTATCCCGTAAACCATTCCCACAATACACACAGCTATGCGTCTTCATAATATTTTATAAAATTTGGGAGGCCCCCCCCCCCCTCTGTCTCTAGGTGCCATTAAAATATGCATTGCTACTCTCTCTTGCAGGGGGGGCTTATTTTGCCATAAGAATTTTGAAACCATTATATTCAATGTAACAAAAAACAATCGTGGAATCGGGGGAGCTGATAGTGGCGACCCTTCCCTGCCATGAAATACGCAGATCCTCCTTCACCTGCTGTAGCAACAGCAGATCATTTTTATCATCGTATACATCTGCGACACTGCATTAGCTGGGTTGACCCCCAGATAACTAAAGCTAGTGCTTGCCTTCCTCTGTGCCGCTGGAAGCCCCAAGTCCAACCATTCCGATTTCCCCATATTAACCTTGAGACCGGCCACTTGTTCTATTTCTGTCAATTCCGCTATGAGTGCCGGTATCGACTGCTCCGGAGGTGTTAATGTTAGTAGCATGTCATCCTCAAAGGCAACTAACTTATGTTCATCCCCACCAAAAGGAAGGCCCTGTATAGCCAATCTCTGTCTGAGTTTGCTCAGCAACGGCTCCAAATATATTGCATAGAGAAGCGACAACAAGGGACATCTTTGCCTTGTTCCACAACCTATTGCTATATTACGGTATAGCTGTTTATTGACAGGCGTATCTTGGGGTTTGATCATTTGCTTGTACCATCCGTATAAACTTGGCTGCCATCCCCATCTGCTCGATTGCAGTAAATAAAAAGGGACAGAAAAAGAACAGTGAAGGTGATGACCCTGTCTCTTGCAGAAACAACCTAGAGGTGAATATACCTATTACCGGAAGAGGTAAATTAATTATAGAACAAGATCAACATTTCAATCGATGTTCATGAGGATGCCAAATTGACTCGGACCGGTATAGTTATTACACCAAAAAACACATTTTAAAGCCAACCTGAAGATAACAGTACAAATGTATTTTATTTAGTTCTCAATAAAACATATAAAAAATAGACAATTGTTTTTTTTAACAAAAAAGATTTTTGACTGAAAACATTACACAAAACTAAGAAACGGACTTGAAATCTGATGTAGCACAATTAAAAATTGTGGTGGGGTTAGTACGTGAGTGTTGTCTTGTTTTTAATTAATATTCGAAAAACAGGCACAGGGGTAGAGCACTCTTGTTGATAATAGACAGCTCTATCATGGAGAAAGCCTATTCAAACCCTTAGGCTTTTGTTGTGATGGTCGACATATGTTTCGGCTAATGGCGACAGAAGAAATCGGACAATTCCACAATATGTCTGTTGTCGCAAGTGTAGCCGTCTTCAGGACAGAGAGAAGATGGTTTTTTCAGAATGTATTTGTTGTGTTGAGTACTTCTCAATTGAGCATACTTATTATAAGTGTAACCCACTACAAGTGAACAGAACAAAAAGAAAAACAGGTTGGTTTCAGGGTGGCATATTGGCATTTGAGCAATATTAATGAAAACGACATACCGTCATAGTGTACATCACTCGCACATCTTTTAACGGTTGTAGTGCAGAAACTAGCATGATGGTTCTGATTTTTCATGCATTTTTTAAGTAGATGTCATTACAAATCTTAAAAATACTTGTTTTGAACTAAAAACAATCAATGTTGTCCAATATTCTATATGAAGAGCTTTAATCTTTAATACTAGAAGAGTATTATTGCGGTAAAGACAGATATTTTTGCTCACCTATTAAAGCATGTTGTAACAAAGTTTTTTTGCAGTTGCGTGGCGCTGACTTTTGTTATTTCAGCAGTACAACGTTGTGCTTCTTGTAAGGTGAATCTAAACAATGAAAAAACAACAATTTTCTTGTGGCTAAAGCCTAGGGGGGTGATTATAAAAGAGAAAGGCCAACGTAGAAAAGAACTACATCAGGGTTTATTTAACCCATTTCTCAAATACCTGTTTAGATTCTGTTTAGCGCAAATGCTCCTAGATAGGTATTAAGCGGAGCAGTGCTGTTGTTCTGTGTCTGTCGGTGACGCAGTATCCTTAATAAGGCAATATACGCTTTTTATTGCAATTCTGAAGGTCGCGTGACCAACCTGCAGAGTAGAAATCAAAAACAAGGGGTGGGGAGGGGTTTTGTCTGATTGTTATTAACCCTCGTTTCTGCTAGGTTGAAGGTAGGCAGTGGTAAAGCTGAACCTTTTTTTACCTTTAATGGTCTTTTCCGTTTGCACTATGGTCAGTATACTGGAAAAGGCGCTGGTGCAGTGTAAGCCAAGCCCCTAAGTGCGGGCTATCGAGGTGCCTATTAGTATACCGGGAGAAAAGAAACCAAAAGGGGAGGTCACAGTTGTGTATAGGGCGCGAGACAAAAGTCTTTAGTAAATAGATGACTGCCATTCTTACCTAGGTTTTCCGAAAAGTGCAGGAAAGTCAGTGAGTGCACGAAAAGATCTCAATCGGGGCAATGGTGAATGCCTCGTTGTTAGGTGACTTGTAACGCCGTAGACTCGGAAAACCGGAAGTGACATGCGGTGTTGTTAAACACTAGACCGCTAGTTTCCGTGTTTCTTGTCCCGTGTGTGAAACCGACCCATACGAAGGTCGCAAAAATGGATAAACGTTATGGTGGTTCTAAATACCATCCAAACGCCACGTTACGCTGCGGAAATGTTTATAAGTCAGTGAACATTTGGTGTATAAGAAAAAAAAATGTTTAAGAACATTTTTTTTATTGTATTGTGGCCTGCGCCTACGAATATGAAAGAACATTATAGTACTAATCAAGCTAATAAATAAAAAGGGCGAAGTTGGGCGGTTGGAGCTTAACGGAACTGTGAATCTCTGGGCTAACAAGAGTATTTCAATGTATCCATAATTATTGGGTATTCTTCTGATTGTTCTTATTTTTCCTGCTGCCTGTGCATGGGGTTCCAAGGGACAGAGCTTCTGCAGTCCCAGTTTTGGGAAAGTTCACATTTTTTGGGGAGTTGGAACCCTGTTATACAGTGGTGCTGGATCCAGTGTTCTCCCTGCACTTGGTCTCCCCTGATTTTCTCCCATCCCCCCACTCTGCACAAGCCCTTCTGGACCTGTCCCCCCGCACTAGCTTGGCTCGGTCTGCACCCTTGTAGCCCTTCCAACCCCTTAGCTTGTGGACCTTCTTTCCCCTGCGAACTCTTTCACTTGGCTCTTCCACCTGGCCTCTGCTGTCACTCGCTTTTCTCATGGGCACTGACCGGCACCCCCTCCCCTGCACTTCTCTAACTGTACTTGCACGATCCGAATACCACAAGGTCTATAGGATTGTTTTTTTCCTTTTATCCTCCCTGTTCCCCCACCCTCTTGTCTTGTTGCACCTCGAAACACATTGTGTATAGGTGCATTCTTAAAGGATAGTTCCGGGATTTTTTTTTTATTGACCCTACGGTTCGGCCATGTGTTTTTAAGCATAAATCGGTAGATCGTAGAAAACTTTCCTATGGACCTTACCCGACTTTTCGTCCATTAACGCACTCGAAATCAGCCGCCATTTTATGATAATCCTATCATTTCCCCCCATCGCCCTGGCTCACCTGCTTTTGCGGCACTAAATCAAATCCCCCGCCCCTGAGCCTGACATCAGCAGACGCGTACCGCCCATTTCCCAACGCCAAAGCACGTTTCGTGTCAACAATCGCTGCGCCTCAGCTAATGAAGTGTCGCCATGGAAATGGCAGGACGCCTCTTTCCTCAATAAGTATAAACACACCGTTTCACAACACACAGCAGCAGATTTTCGATTCCATTCCTCTCTCTGTGTTACTTTGAGTATTCTGTGACTCGTTTCTGTGCTCTGGTCAGCTACCTTCGCCGCTTCTAGGCCTTGTGAACACCTGTACCATCTCTGTAAATTATTTTACTTTCTTTACCACACAATGGCTACAATAATGTCGTATATGTACGAGCCCGAGTTCACCGAGGAAGAACTACTGGAAAGGCAAGCACGCGAAAACAATGGGGATTCGGACGGCAGTTGGGAGGACCAGTCAACGGATGAAGAGCCTGGACCATGTCGCATGGACGGCGTCTCCACTTGGTGCACGTGCAATCGGTGCGAGCTAATGCCAACTGAGGAGGAGAACTGCTGCTGCCGTGAAAATTCCGGGTGCTTGGCCTACATTTCAGAAGGCGAGCCAAGTCCGCAATGCATCACCGAGCTGCCAGAGTTCAGGGAAGCCTGCCTCTCACGGACCGTGTTGAGGATGATGATGGTGCTTATGCACGAACTTTGCGGCACTGTTCGTCCGCGTAATCCGAGTAACGAGTAAGTATACTCTCGTTTTGATGTCAGTGATGCCACTACTATGTCATGGTCGTCTCCCACATATAAAATTACATCTACATATCATTCGAATGCATGTAAACTGGTTCCATATTGTGCATTTTCTAGATAGAATTTTTTTCAAAGCAGAATGACATTTTTTACCTGAATCGACAGTGATAAGAAAGTTTTGTCATTTTAATACAGTTTGCATCTTTCATTTTCACAGGTGGTACAGGCTGGTGGCCTATCGTTGCTTCACTTGGTGGCTTCACGGGAGGCTCGGACATCGCGTTCGGAGAGTAATACCTGCCTGTGCGGTACTTGCCATTAGACAACATTTCCCCAGCGACAGTGGACAATACCGCGGATTTTCCCTGGATGTGCTGCAACCGGAACTTTACAATGTGTAATGTTTTATTATTTATGTTCAATTGAAATTAAGATCTAAAATAAAACCCAACATATATTTTAACAATGGTTGTTTGGATTTTTTAAATGAATCTAGTGTGTCTCCATTGAATAGTCTTCCTGTGCCTTGTCTTGTCACACCACATGTCTCCGGCCAGCATCCTCCCTCACGCTGGCCGCCCACCTTCAATCCACATAACCGTTGAACCCATATGCAGCAGACATACATATGTTATTTTGCGGGTTGGCATCAAGCCTCCCGGCCTTGCCTCCTCCCCCAAAAATACTTACCACACCACTTTGTTCAAGCGTTGGCAATAAAAGGCCGTTGGATTTTATTGATACAAAACATGGTTATAGGTAAATAATCAATATGGTTGATCATAATAAATCATCCTTTTGGGCACCGGGTACAGAGATGACCCCCGCCTTGCCACCACAGGCCAGCCTGCTGCTGACTAACTGCCTAGGCATCCAGGGTCTCCAGGGTGAACTGCACCCATATATTCTCCTGGGAGGGTGAGGTATTTATAAACTCACCCCCCTGCCTTCCAAGTATTAGATCCTGCAGCCTGCCTCTTACATGCAGTTAGATGGCCTCTCCTTGGTGAGGCCCTGCGGCAAACGAGTCTTGTCTGCACGACCACCGCCCCAATCCACCCCCCGCCCTATCAAAGGCAGTTCGCACCGGGGTACTTGTGCTGGCAAGTGGAGCTGTCAGGGAGCGATAAAGGCCAAGAGCTGCCAAAGACCATGTACACTTCAAAGTGGTCCATAGAGCATGGGTTGTTGTTCCCATGTCTACCCCCAGACCCCGTGTCTCCTGCCAAGCATCCCCCCTCACGCTGGACGGCCCCCTGCAATCCACATTCCCAACTTAGATTTAGGTTTAGATTAGGCCTTTTTCTATCCTACCTTTGCAGTTTAATAAACACCCTTGAACTGTGATCACTTGTGTCTGTCTTTGCTGTTGCCACTATGAGTTCTTACAGTGTTCATATGCCAGATCATAGGACCTAATGCACTTCAAGGCTGACTCTGACGTTTCTCTCGCCGAGATCTTTGTGTGTATATGTTTTGGTTATAGTAATGCCTACTGTGCAACAAAAAAAAAGTATATGTACACAATGGCACTAGCTATATGATCTATCCTAGTTCACACTTTAAAAAAAAAAAGGTAAAACTGGTGAGCTCCCCAATGAATAGCATAAAGTGTTATGTATCAACTAATGGAAGGTGGTCTGAGTATACTGTGAGAACAAGGATGAGCCCAGACTTCCCTGCCTGTCTACACTCCACCAGGGTCGGTGAAAACTACAGGACAGTTGTGTTTTTTAATCACAACATATGGTCAAACATATGAAATAATCATAACGTTTATTCAAGTTGTAAAACAAAAGACCTGTTTAAAAATATTCTAACACATGTACAATGAATGTGTAGAACATGGCACAAATATATTGTGACAGACATGATGTGCCCAGCACAGATGTAGAATTAAAGTCCAGTCGGGGTGTGAATTGTTAGTCATTTGCAGATGACATTAACAATATCATCTCAGCCAATACTAAACCTTCTTCACAAATCCTCCTACTAGGTGATTTTCATTTGGGCTCTAATGATTCAGCTGACCATTCGGCTTTGCTCCTTGCCAATTCCTTGACTGAGCTAGGCCTTACTCAGGGAGTTCTCCTACCCACACATGACAAAGGACAAACCCTGGACTGGCTAGCAGATCTTATGCACAACTAATATAACCGCTATCGAACCATTAGCCTGGATGGACCACTGCTTACTAACTTTCAATCTTATAGAGTGCACACCTCCATTGATGACTAGGGACATAGCTCCTCCTATTCTAAACAGAAATAAGAAAATAAGAAAAATATCACGGTCGATAACCCAGGCCTTTTCTTGAACCCCTCTCGGTACCGTTACTACCCTCTAACCCTGAGGAATTAGTAGAACTGTATAATAAAACTATCAACCATGTTCTAGACTCTATCGCACCTTTTAAAAATGCGCAAAAGTAAACCAACTGCTCACCTTAACACATGGTTCGCCCCCAAACTTTAAAGACCTTAGGAAAGAAAAAAGGAAATACGAAACCATATGAAAAAATAACCCATCTACCACCAACAAAGAAATCCTCTTTAAAAAATCACTGCCAAATATAAGGATGAAATTCTCGCAGCCAAATGTAACACATACAATGAAAGGATCGATAAAGCCAGTTCAAGAACTCTTTACCATCCTCAGATAACTCTGATTACCTAGCCCCCCACCCACAGATCTTTGCGTCAAAGACCAAACCTGGTGCACCAAAATCCAGATGCCCTGGCCAATAAAATTACACTGCTAAAATCATTGACAAAAAACTCACCCTGCCACCGCAAGACAAAACCCAAGAAAATCTCAACGTTTCCACCTCTACTCAACGATTTAAATTCACACCAGTATCACCCCAAGAGCAGCAAAACATTATAGCTTCCCTGAAACCATCAAACTGCCAAAGAGACTCCTGCCCAGCTGTTTTCATTAAGTATGCAGCGAGCATCCTCGCTCCCTTTATCACATCACTTATTAATGCCTCCTTCCATACTTGCACCGTACCAACCAACTTGAAGAACTCGTGGGTGTTTCCTCTCCTAAAAAATAAATTCTCTAGACCCCAATATACCCACAAACGTTAGACCTATCACCACAGTCCCATTCCTGCTGAAGATTATAGACAAAGCTACCTATAATCAAATACCAAATTTCCTGTAGTCCAACAAACTTCTAGGTCTCTGTCAATCAGGCTTCAGGCCACAGCATGGCACTGAAACAGCCTTGATTGACTTAAAAATACAAATTGACGACCTTAAAGACAAAGGAAATTCAGCCCTTTTGCTTTTGTTGGATCTATCGACTGCCTTTGACTTGGTTCACCATAAGATCCTATGCAATCACCTCACCACAATGGCGCACTTCTCACCAGAAGCCACAGCATGGATCAAGTCATTTTTAAGCAACAGATCGATGAGTGTTGTCGGCATCTGCTGCAGCAACCCTCATCCCCATTACATGCAGAGTCCCTCAAGGATCGTGTGTATCACCATCCATGTATAATGCATGTACCAAACCATTGTTTGATGACCTGGATCATATGGGTGTCACCTACATGAACTATGCTGATGACACCCAGATCCTTAACCCACTGACAGGTGACTATGCCAAGGACCTAGCCCTGATAAACAGAATCTACCTGATCATTCAGCCATGGATGGCCACAAATGGTCTCTGCCTGAATGATGAGAAAACAGAACTCCTCCTCCTAGCCACTGCCATCAACATTACCAAACTGGGTGACCAATACTGATTGCTTAATATCGATGGAAACATCATTAAAGTCGCCAGCGAGGTAAAAACACTGGGTTTTTATCTAGACTCCTCTCTAAACATGAGCAAACAGGTCCGTGCAACCGCTTCGGCAACTGCTTGTACCTGCAAGCTCATTCAAGCCTGCAAACCCTTCCTTTCCACCAAAAGTTGTATCACTCTGGCTAGAGCCTTAGTTTTATCCAAAGTATATATGTGATTAGACTCTTTTGAGAGACTATTCCATCAGGCAACACTTTTGATGGTTTGAAAAATGTATTTAGAATTTCTTTACGTTGTTGGTCTGTCGCGTCCTGTCTGAGTTAGGCGGTAAGAAGTCTACAGAACCACCTTGGAGATAGTAGAGTATTCGTACACACTCAGAAATAAAGGAATGCGCCAGATTTTTAAGATATAAACTTGAGTTTTAATGCTTTGCCCTTAGTGATGACACGTGTTTCAGCTATTGAAAGCCTTTCTCAAATCAGGGCTATAAGTGCTTAACAGCACTATGTCATTTGTAATCCTTGTTGGTTTGTTTGAGTTTCTTTTTTATATGGTCCAATCCCTCAGCTACGAGCCCTCCGGCGTCCCTCGCGTTGGCACTGCTGCTCCTGAGCTTTATCTGAGTTTTATCCAAAATCGATTACTGTAATGCTCTATATCTAGGGGCCAACTAACGCATCACTCAGAAGCTGTAGAACAACGCTCTTACGACAGCTTTGAACATTCCTCATAGACAACACATCTCCACCATAAGAAGCGAAAATAATTTGCTCTGCATCAAAGAAAGAATTCAACTAAAAACTGCATGTCTAACTTCTAAATGCCTCAACTTAGCCCCTCAATGTCTCTCTGCCAAATCGCCTTGAAACAATGTGCTTGACTTACCAGATATGCCAATTCTGGTTGCCTACAAGGTCCCTGATATAAACTCAAAAAAGCAGGCGGTAGCAGCTTCCTGGTCATGGCTGCCCAACTTTGGAACTCTATCCCCTCCAATTCCAGAACCAATCAATACTTCTGTAGCTTCAGAAATAACATGTAGAACTGGCTCATCACCAAGGATGATCCTTACTAGCTCACTTAGTGAGTTATATACTCTGAACTCTATGTATTTATGTTAGATAATCTACACTGCTTCTTATTGTCATTGTGTGTAACTATGAAACTGTACATGCACATACCCTAGATAGCCTGTATTGCCTTTTATTGTCATTATGTGTAACTATGTAACTGCATTATCTTGTACTGCGCCCAGATAACTTTGGGTGAGGCGCGCATTGTAGATCAACAAACAAACTGTGAGGTTAGTAGCAGTGACAACATAATCACATTTAACTAGAATATCAAAACATTTCCCAACAGATCTCGAAATTGGTAAATGTTAAGTCATTGCTCTGAACAGGTCAACGCAATGGTGTTTCCAGCTCAGAAGGTGGGCGGTGTCTTGCATCAGGCCCCACACTAGGTTGTCCTGAGTTTTCCTCTGGACGATCGGCACAACATAGTGTGTTACAGTAAAGTACCCCAAATGGGAGGCAGCAATTTTGACAATCACTAAAAGTACAAAAACAAAAAACGGTTTTAAAACCTTGACCAAAAGAGTTTGACTCTGTATACTATCTCATAACTGTAGTATTACACCCACCTTTTATTGATTTTTTTTTTTCCAGATGTATCGGGCTGCTTATTTTTCACACCTGGGTATTTGGTGTGTTCTGGAGCTATCTAAACCAAAGAAAACAAAAAAGGAGGGTTCGGGGATGGTGGGGCTTTTTATGGGACTCCCGTTATTTCTATTCTCCTGCAGATATTTATGGGTTTTGTATTACACAATTCCCCCAAAAATATTTTAAAAAGAAGGCAAGCTTCCAGATACCTGTAATAAAGTGATAGCTCGATCAGCGAATTGTTAGTCCTAGTCCTAATATACTGGCATGGGTTACAGTGCACCAATCAAAATACATATACAGCAAAAAACCTTGTCCGTAGAGGGCATACATAAAACATTCATAAAAGGAAAGGTAACCACATGCACTGTTTTACAGTTATGTCAATGCCAAATAAATGTACTTCTGGTCCAATCAGTAAATACATTAATTATTGTGTATTAAAAATGTGTCTAATAGTATTGGAGGGAAGTGGTAGGTCACATCAAAGAAATCACTGGCTTTTCTATCCCGTGGGATCCGGGGGCTACTCTCCTGGGTGAGACGGGGGAGGGGCGTTCCCGATCTCTGGCCACATGTCACGCTTATGCACACACCTGCTCCTAGCCACAAAAATTGCACTGGCACGAGTTTGGAAAAGTGCAGAGGTTCCGGTGAGTTCACTATGGTGGTTTAAATGCTGGAAAGTTGTGGTGGCTGAAAAAATCTCGCCAATACGCTCTGGGATCTTAGGCCCCTTCACAAATACTTGGGCTCCGTTTATGGACTTCGCTGTAAAATACCCAACTCTCACTCGAAGGCCTCCACTCAAGCTGGTTGCAGGACTGAGGGGCACCACTCTGTTGGCATAGTGCACGGGGCAGCCTGCCCTCCAGGCTTGGAGCACTGCCCGGTCCCCCTTTCTGGGGTAATGATTGGGACATGTTTTCTGATTGTATTTGCTGATGTCTACTATACAGTGGTTGTTGTTTTCACTTGTTAAATGCTTAATAAAAAGTATTGTTGAAAAAAAAATCTCTAATTCATATTTTCAATAGCAGCAACACACAATATGTATCAGCACTACATATTTACAGAGAGTAACGGGACAGTGGTGGAAATACGTTAATCATGATCACAAAGGGTCATACAGCACTGAGCCCTGTTTTTTTGTACACACTGCTTTTGCACAAGAATCCTTAATGACCATTTCCTACATGTTTCAATACCCTCTTCGGTGTGGGATCTTCCTCGGGGGCAAAACCAAAATTGATGGCATGTAATAATTGTTACCTTTAGGAAACGGAGGACCAGAAAGAAACGTGTATGTGAAAAAAGGGAAGGTGTATACCCTAACTAAATTGACAGAGAAACCTATTTTCTCACTGACCTCCAACTCCGAGGTACAATAGTGCGTCAGGAGTGTTTGAATTATTTGCGTCCTGATCTAGTCACTTGAAGTCGATTTAACGAGGACAAAATACATATGGTGTAGATGGTTTAACATGGACCCACCACTAAAGTGTTTAACACGTCAGGAAATTTAGTGTTTATCGCTCTAGTTCAAATTGGTGATGAAAATGCATAGACAAGAATACGAATTAAACAATTCTGTTGTTGAAACAACTCATTGAATGTCCTAAAGAGTAACTAGATGATGTGATAGAACAGAGTAACAATACTCTGTTTGGGTGACTTACAATTATGCAGCGTGCACAGTGGTGCAGTGGATATTCCCCAAACCCTTCCTTTCACATTCCAGGCGCACAAGAAAGTACAGTGTGAGGAATGCAGGCTTTTCTACATTAACTAGACTGGCAAAAGACCCTATGTAAGCATGCAACTAAAGGGAGTCATTTTGGAAAAAGGATATCGACCACCAGAACGTTCAAGGTGTAAATTCACATGGAAAAAGGACGCCTTGTGTAAGGTAAAATGCATAGGGAGCAAAAGTACAATTAAGCCACAAAACATCACAGATGTAAACATCTTCATTTATAAATCGGTGTGAAATTGTTATATTCTCAATTCAAATTACGACCATGCCAATACATGAACTAGAAGGACTACAGAAAAAGTTCAATATAATAATACATTGAAGGTCATAGCCACAACCCTTCATTGAGTCCTGACACATTTTTATTTTTTTGACATTTATAGTGGCCACAGCTACTTAGTGGGTCCAAAAGAAACATATTGGGTGCAGATGTACAATCGACATGGGCGCAGGCTGTGGCCACAGCATGGCAAGTGGCCCGGCTGTGTTTAAAAATATATAGTGGGCACGGCCCTGACTAAGGTAGAACAAAGCCCTTGAAATTCACTGAAAAACCTTAGTTAAGGTGCAATTAAGTTGTACAGGTTTAACGCAACAAAACCCTTGAAATTCAGTGGATGTGGGCAGTCATGACCAGCTTAATTTGGCGTGTTCCCCCTTTGCAAAGACCTTGAGCACATACATATTATAAGAGAAGGGATTACAGCAACATACAAAATGGCATTATGGAGGACATCAGCAGGAGTGTGCCGAGTTAAGCTGGCCATAACTTCCCACATCCGCTGAATGGCCAGGGTTTTGTTGCGTTAAATCTGCACAAATTTAACTGCACCGTAACTCTGGATTTTCAGTAAAATAAATGTATATTAGTCCTGTTGCTAGGTTATGTGATTTGTTAAATTCCCAAGTCCGGTCTACTAAACGGGATATTATTTTAGTTTATGAAAGTCAAACATTCGCAAATAGTTGGACCTGGGTCACAATAACTGGGTATAGATTTGGTGAAGTGCGGATATTACAGATTGATTAAGAGATACAGCTGGGATTTGATTACAAAATGTGTGATCCTGGGCAACTCATTTAATCGAGATCCTGACCCTATCCTCTCTAAAACATTTTCCTAGTATCTAAAGGTGCACACAACATGGAGGTCGGTATTTAGTGTTTAATCTTTCCACACACACGGCGTGTGTCTTATCATTGAAAACAACAAAGATGGTTCTATGACCAGTGGTGAATAGAATTATTTAAAACGATTCCTCTTTCACCACTATACTGTAATGGGGAGCGAATCTGTGTTGATAACTATCTATTTCTTTTAACAAGCCCTCTTTTTTCTTTATAAGGGAATTGGAGTCTGGGTTATCAGCCAGACTGCTTAAACAGTGAACCGGTTTCAGCGGGATTCTCAAGTGGCTGCTTTCTTCAGGACGAATACTTATTTTAATTCTGGTATTCTCAAAAAAATCTTCAATATTATGAAGTATTGGAGTGTGTCTTCCAGGGTCCAGACTGGATATAGTGGAAGTATTCCTGATCCTCTATATGACAGGATCCTAGATCATATAGTCTGCCATGCATCTATGATAATGCCTTCATCGTTCAGTTCTGTACGAGATGTGTGGTTCTCTCTTCTCTCCTGAGTTATGCACCCTTTGGTGACCAGCTGCTCCCCCTAGAGGACGAAAGTTCCCCGATAGTCAAGGCGGACTTCTATCGGGCGGAAAGATTAAACATTAAATACCGACTTCCATGTTGTGTGCACCTTTAGATACTAGGAAAGTGTTTGAGAGGATAGGGTCAGGATCTCAACATCCCTTGTAGTCAGCCCAGCAGCTCTAACTAGGGCCTACAAACATTCGATACGAGATCATTCACAGATAGGGTCATTTAACTTTGTGCTAGGGATTCAGCAACAGGAATAACTTTGTAATTATCTAGCCTTCTGTTTTCTAAGTGTTATAATATTGAGGCGCAAACGGGAGGCATCCGCCTTCTAACTCTACTTTGTGGTTACAACTCATTTAATCGCCTAATGCCTAACTTGTCAACATTGCTAGCCCCTATGTATTTCAAAATTGTCCGCTCCTAAGAAAAATTTAGTTCACAGGGTGTACAGGTCTAACATCCTCGCTCCTGCGTTTACTGGCTATATTGTTGCCTCATACTCGATTGATCACTGATATATTGATAAGTTATTTGTTACTTTGCTCATAAATGGCAACACCACTTGCAAAACAAGTGTCTGTCTGCTTATGTGCACCTTCCTAGTAGCTCCTAAATGTTATCTGCTATCTATGCTATGGGGTTCCATGTAAAAATCTTCCCCACGTTTTCCATGTCTGGTGGGATTCACCATTCCAAACTCCAGTCCTGGAATATTTGGGGAAAGTGATTGATTGTAGTAGAGTTCAACTTTGATTAAATATCACCCCTTGCAACATTTTACATGGCAAGAATTTCACTGGATACCTTCCATGGTATGTTTACCTTTCTCATTGCTTCCAATTAGTCTCTTGTGTTAAAAGATGGAGCACCTTTGCATTCAGTGAAGCCGGTAATCTTCTGTCTGTGCTGGGTTATGTGTGTGTTTTTTTTTTTATATGGCTATTGAATTGTGTCCTACCTCCAGGGTGCAAGATTTGCACTTAACACTATATATTGGCTAGTGATATTTGTATTTGATTCTTGGCGAGTAAGACATGGTCTGCTGTTTTTAGCTATATATAATCAAGGTTGAGTGACTTTTTTATGGCTGACTTGTAGCTTGCAACTTTACTTTTATACCCCCTGCTACCTCCTATACTGCAGTTGGTACACCTTTCTTGTGTTTCCTATTATTAAAAGGTGGTTTGCACCTAAGCTATAACACAAGTACCCTCACTGTGTACTGCTAATGTTGCCCTACTCATGCCATTTGTTTAGTATTCTAATTCCAGAAACAATGGGGTAAAGGTAAGGGGATATGAAGGGGGTGGAGGAGGGGTACCCATGCTTTATTTTGATTGCTGAGGGGGAAGCATAACAAGTTATGGGCTATGAGCGTGAGACCAGAGATTCTTGATCTGACTTTTTTGGGGGCCCAAAGGCATCTGTTCACCATGCCCCAAATTCACCTTAAACGGCCCTGCTCAGACTGCACCGGTGACTACATCTACCACCAATCACACTCCTTTGTGGAACGTATCTTACAGTAATGTATTTTACAATACAGGTTTATATGCCATAAAATTGAAATGTGCTAGCCTAAATCTTGTTGTATGCGTTTACAAACGTTGATTTTGTTGACGCATGGATCAGTGATTAATGTTTCTCTTTCAGAAACCATAAATATGAAATTAATATTTAATAGAGAAATAAAGGTTTGAATGTTCATGGGGCCATGCAGAAACCAGTTCGACCTACATGGGAGTGAGGTCATTCCATGTCATGTTAAGTTAGTGACACAATGAGGTTGTGTTCTGCTGATTAGGACTAGGTTGCACAGCATGACGTTAAATAATTAAGATCTTGACTTTTGCATGAGATTTGTGGTATCACATATTTCTTTAAAGAAAGGCTAACCATCATACTCAGCTTTTCTCAAATGAACTTGTCAAATGTTTGAAAACAGCAAATTGCTATATTTAAATTAAGAACAATTGTATTATAGTTTTTAGCGAAATTGTGAACAATATGACATGTTGAATAAAATCAACTGGGAGAGTCCTACTGGAAAGGCTATGCATTTCCAACTGCTTCCCATAGTCAAATGTGTGTGCATAGTTCTAAAGGGCTACCCTGCCATCAGAGGTGGCATGCCTCCTCTTATTCCATTGTAGTGTCCTTTCCGTGCCATGCACACCCTCTCATGTCCTACTTAGTTGTAATTTCTTTTGATCCTGGACATTTGATGTATGTACATTTTTATGAGAATTAATTGAGAAGTACAGTGGTTTAAATTTTGGTTAACTAATCCTACTTCTATTCTTGTTTTGACCAGAAACACTTACAACAGAAATAGTATGTGGCAAACTCCTTACTGGTGCTTTACAAAGAGGCGAATGTTAATGGATGACTGACAAGTTGTTGTTAGGGAATACTCATAAACTAGGTTAGGGACAAGACACACAACATACAGTAAATATTTTGAGGGCAAGAGAAATGCGCACAGTCCTGAATGTAGTGGTGCTATGGAGCGCAGGATAGTTGTGGAGGTGGAGTGATGAGCTAAGGAGTAGCACTACTTCTTGACTTATATGGTAGACCACCTGCGCAGATTTAAAGGAGAGGAGGGTAGTATGTTCCAGTGGAAGGATTAAGAAGGCGCTACAGCAAGTGGAGTATTGTCAAGCATCCAGGGGGGGGGCAAGGAGGAGACTATCGCAGTAATCATAGGGACTAAGTAAGTACACGTGTTTATATGATGGCTTTGGTGGTGGTGTAGATTTTCTTAATTGTGAGAAGGCTATCCTCTAAAGAGTAGAGGTAGCGGTAATAAAGTGGTGGCTATTGAGATTGTAGTTAAAAAGGACTCCAAGGTTGCATGCCTTGGGGATGAAGAGAGCTGGTATGTGGGAAATGAGATGGGTGTGATAAAGAGAAGAGGCACTGGAGGCCGGGAGGTAGACTACCTCTATACTTAAGGAGTTCAAAATGAGACTTCAAACTGCCATTGAGTTGCAGATCCCTGATCGGCAATTGGAAATGCTTGCAGAGAAATTGAGTGAAAATAGCCAAGGAGAAGATTTGAGTGTCGTATGCAAAGGAGTTATAAGACAACCGAATAGTGAGGTCAGAAAGGATTAGGATAGAGGTACACAATGGATAATGGAAGTCTGAAAATGTAAGGCCTGATTAAAGGTTGTTTCATTAGAAAGCTACAGAAACCAACCCGAAGAAGAAAGTCACGAAGTCATTAGTATCATGGTAGGTGTAGATGCTGCTAAAGACTAGTTTCTCAAGAATTGTAGAATGAGGAAAGGGAGAGAGACTGGTCGATAGTGGGATTGCTAGTGGCATTCAAATGCTATTTTTAAAAAATTGGTAGGACAGTAGCTACCTTTAAGTAGGAAAGAATGATCCCAAGAGAAAGGGACAATTTGAAGAGGGAGGTGTAGAGCAGGTGAGAGTCCGCACAAAGTGGTCACCAGGGGAACGAGGGGTTAGTCCCAATTCAGTGGGCGGTGTATAGTTAGCAAGGGGTCAGGGTAGAGGGGAAGTATAATGATGGAGGGAGGAGGGGAGAGTGGTGAGAGTATCCTGTATTTTTTTAAATCTTGGATCAGAATTACTGAGCAAGGTCATTTGCCAAATGTGTAGAGGAGATGGCACAAGAGCAGGGAGGAGCTAGGATATCTTGGATTGTGGAGGAATGTTTGCAGGGGGTGCTTACTTGTTTTTTCCCCCAACCGTCTCCATTACTCTGCTTTCTCCCTTTTTTCTTTCCCATTCTTGAACTCTCCTTAGGCCATCTCTTGTCTGGCTGGACACTTGAAGTGAAGGTCTGATGAACCCAAGGTCAAATCCTATCTGGCCTTTTTGGGGCCTGGAGGACCCAGTAGTGCAACACCAGGCAAGCCACAAACCATGCATCACACCCCTCCTTCCTCAAAGCTCATTCCTACTGGCGTCGGATAACGGAAACAAAACACAACTCTGTCACCATCATGGACTCCACATCACAGCAACCTCATCCACATTCCCCTCAAGCTGATGCCCACAGCACCCCCTTACCAACACACAGCAGCCAAAGCTGATTCCCATCACTGACCGCTCATTAATCTCAAATGCAGCTGGCTTTGCAGACAACATTATCACATACGACCTAAATGCGCTCTTCATCACTGAAACTTTGCTCACGCCCTCCTGGACCCAAAAACCTTCATGGTCTAACCCCTGACAGCTACAACATTCAATTTCGGGATAGGCCAAACAAGACCGGTGATAGACTCGCCGTTATCCGCAAATCTTGCTAGCCTTTCTCCAGACTAGAAGTAGCCATTATCTGCTCCTTATGAAGCCACTTTCTGCCACTTTCCGCTCTCGCCCATTTAGTCACCTTCAACCTCATCTGCAGACCTCTCAAACCCAACTGTCAAGCCGTAAACTCTGCGATGCTAATGAATACCTCCGTCCACAAGCACCAGTGAAGGAGCGGTATAAGATAGTCCTTCACCAATTATTGAGGCCACAGGTGCGAAGGGTCAGGAACACGGGTACCAGGAGCTGTAAGGGAAAAGTAAGGCAAATGTGAGCACAAGGTCGAGAATCAGGGGAACAGGACAGTAATAGGTGAAGAGGGCAGCACCTACCTAACACAGCTGAAGTCCAAAGCCGACTTGAGCTTAGGATGATGGGACGGAACCAGGAGGGCACTGGACCCAGAACCCTTTTGACTGAAGCACCTGATGTAGAGTAGAGGGCCGCTGAAGTCCAAAAGCAACTTGAGCCAAGGGGAATTCCAAAGACTGTCCAAATGTTCAAAAGCCAAAAGATCCGAAATCCGAGGGAAAAACAACATCAAAAAGTCCAAGCCAAATGTCCGAAAACCGTAGAAACGAATCCAAAGGTCCAAAGCCAGAAGTCCGAATTCCCGTGGAAACTAAGACCAAAGCACCAAGACACAAGCAAAGGCAATCCGGAAGCACAAGGAAGCAAGGTCCAAAAGCCGAGTAAACAGGATCAAACGAAGGAAAGCCACTCGAAACGCTGAAAGAACAGCTGAGACGCGTGGGAGAGCAGTGTCAGCATTCTCTTAAGCCGGTGCTTGGACCATGTGATCGCCTTCCCATAGAACCACGTGAGTGGTGTTGCGTATCACGTGACCCGTGCAACCCGGAAGCAGCAACGGGATTGGTTGGGCAGGCCGGCCCCTTAACGTCTCGTGAGCGTCGTTGGACGGCGCGTGACCAGGAAGCGGGGCCGATGAAACCCGGTGCCCCCCAGCGCCACCGCGGCCACAATCTCCATAAAGCTGCAAGCCGCCTCCTTAACGCGGGACCTCCGGCGCCGAGGAATCTGGAGGGGCGCAACCGGAGGGGAGTCCAACTACAAGTATGATACTGCGGAGTGGCCTGTTTAGATGTGGTTGGTGTTGTATGGGCCTGAGTGTTGTGCTTCGTGACTGGTGTTGTGCTTCGTGACACCAACAACTTGTTTCATTGATTACTTTGTTGACCTGGTCACCGCCATTAACCTCATACGCTCCAACAAAATATTACCTGTGGAATTCAGCCTCCCAGGCAGCATAGCCACCAAGACGACAAAGGATGCATTTCTCACCCAGTTAAAATACTGAACCTTACCCAACACACTACTGACTCAATCCGCAAGCATGGCAACACCCTAGACCTCAATGCTGTCCTGCCAACCCTCCATTACAATACAACACACCTATACCTCTTGATTGCTTTGCCATTCCCTTCACTATTGACCTTGCTGCTCCAACCAACCGGACACAACCTAAGCCTGTCAGGTAGACATTCCGCGACTTCAAAGGCTTTCCCACAGAACCACTTATTGATGACCACACCAACATCACCTCCTCCCTATTAGAACCCTAGTACAGCAACAGCACACTAGAAACTCTAAACAACACCCTTAAAAACAGCATATACTTCTGTGCCCCAGAGAAACAACGAATATTGGGACATAAACGATGAGCACCCTGGTACACATAAGAACTTAATATCCACAGAAGAGTTATCAAAAAAACAAGACCTCCTGTTGGCAAGTGCAAAAACTAATATGATGTAACCCAAGAACTCTGGACTGCCTGCAGACAACTGAACTTCACAGAGAAAGCCACCTACTGCCAGTAGAGCACATCCAAAGCCAACAGTAAAACCAAAGTCCTCTAAAAGGCAGTCAAAAAGTCTTATCAACCCTCCTATCCCTCATTGTATCAAGGAATCTATCTCCCTCAAGAACCTCTTAATTGACGTGTTGAGCAAGAGCTCCAAACGCATTACACACACTGCTCCACTCATCCAGCCATGCAGAAATCCACGCACCACCTTCAAAACCCTATCCATGGAGACCCTTACCAACCCCATTACCTTCTCTTATATTTACGTCATACTTTGACATCGTGCAAGGCTCCATCCTTAAGACACTTCCCATAGAAGCACTCCACCCTTTCCTGGCTATCGTTAAGTTGCAACCCTCTCCAACGGAATATCTCCCTCTACACTCAAAACTGGACAAATACTCATGCTTTTAAAAAAACGAATAAAAAAAAAAAACACCTCTAGAACTGATGACCTTAGCAACTGTCGCCTCATAACCCACCATCCTTTCTAGGCAAGATCCTCCAAAGAGCTGTAGCCAATCAGCAAAAGCACAGATCGACATCAGCATCTCTTACAGACATACCAATCTGGCTTCAGACACAGGTGGAACACAGACTATGATCCAGGTGGTAGATGATTCTCTGTGTCTGAGGTGAGGGAACACACCTGCCTCCTACCTGGTGCTCCTTGCTCTCTCTTTGAAGAATGCAATGCTGGATCATTAAGCCTTTGTTGACATACTATACAACCACATGGGAATTGTTTCGACTGCCCTCCAGCGGTCCACTTCGTACCTAGAAGACTCAAATCAGTTTGTTCAGTTTTGACTCTAGCCATCACCTGTGGAGTTCCATAAGGATCCATCCTCTCACCATTGATCTTCAACCTATACATCTGGAAACTTGATTTCAGCTATCTCTTGTGGAAAATTAATCCCTTCCTTCAAGACAATAACTTCTGATCCACAGGGCAGGCCCTTGTCCTTTCTTACTTGGATGGTGGAAACACCTTGCTCACGGTCTACCAACCCCCACTCTTGATTTAATGCAAAGAGTCAGTCCAGTCCTCCATGTCACTTCCTGCTTCATTGACATTATGCCCACACTTGTTGAACTACATTGGTTGCGCTTACAAGCACACACTGCCTTCAAGACCAGCTTGATCGCTTACAAAGCTGTAACCTTGATGCTCCCTCCTATCTGACAAACAACGTCCCCATCTCTACCAGCCAAGGCTCCACAAGCAGTCAGGACCTGGTTAGATTAGAGCTGCAGAAATGCATAAAAGAAAAAAACCCAGTAAAGGGGCTTTCTCGATCTATGCCCCCAGGCGTGGAACTGTATACCTGTCAACATTCGAGTCCTACCCACTCTCATGCAATTCAGAAAGGAGCTCAAGACCCTCCTCTTAAATGAACCCCTTATTCATACCCAATCCCACACCCAACTAACCTCTCCTCACCCCAAATTACTACTCTTGTTGCTTGAATGTCATGTAGCTAGGTTTTCCGGATTTCAGTGTTTGCTTTAATTTCAGTGGGTTTCTTCTAGCGATTTCACAAAATTAATAAAAAATCTGTATATCGGCGTTTCTGCAGCTAGTGAATTTGCTTAGATTCACATGCTCTGCATAGTCGGCAATCTAGTGGTTGGGTCTGAGTATCTTTCCAAAGATGCCTGGCCAGAGTCAAAATATTCCTTGCTCTTTGAGTGCTTTTTGAACGGCTCAGCTGGAATTGTTTCCTCTTGATGTCAGTTGTATTAGATTTGCTATGAAGAATTTAAGTAGCTGCACTTATTGTGTTCTCTTTAATCCTCTACAGATAAATGTGTCCCGCCGAGTTCATTTTCCGTAATGAGTCAGACTGTAGGTTTTCAATAGATCATGAATAAGCCCGGGGAAAGAGTGAAACCCTGCTGAACACTGCAAGAGTTTCAAGGATCACTAGCAAGGACAACACCTGTCGCTGCTGTATTCAAGCTGGCTGGTAAACATCAAGCTGCCCCTTTACTCACTGAGCGTTTGCCATGTGCCTGCGAGGGAAGGCCTTCCAAGTGGCCTTTTGGAGAAGTTTAACGGGTCGGAAGCCTGTGTAAACATATCTGCCACCGCCACCATGAAACCTGATACTCCTACGTCCTGTCCCCTTTCCTCCATACTTGTGGGACTTTCCTTTCTTTGGGACGGGACCGGAGTACTTTTGGTAAAAAGCATCAAAACATTTATTGTTGTCCTTTTATTTTTACACGGGGCCACTGCACGTGACTGTAACCCCGCCTCATGAGCTCCGCCCTGCGCATCGCCCTTCAATCATTTTCTCTGTGCGGTCGGGAACGGACATGGTAGCATCACAGGGAATATTTTTCTCTTTGTTCCCTTGTCCTTTTTTCATGCTCCGGTTCCACGGCCATCTCTTCTGTCTATGCCTGTGCATCTGGGCTTTGTGTCCTGTAAATCCTGTGACCGTTGCTTTGCGAGGCCGGATCCCCACTCTTTGCCTTGAGTGCCTAGGCCCGGAACACCGTTGGGACGCATGCTTCTACTGCGACTCCCTCTCCGCTCGGGCACTCCAATTTCGGCTTGTCAGATGGGAGGACGTTTTTCAACGCGTTCCTCCTCCACATTTACAGCTCTTTAATTGAAGAAAAAAGGAAACGACCAGTAAGTTTGTTCCTTTTCAAGGCACCCTGGCTGGGGGGGGGGACTCCTTCTCGGGTTGTTCTATGTCCGGGAGGGGCTTAAACGACTCTCCTACTGGGGATATCCCTGAGGTGTCCAGCAAGGGATCGAACAGGCACACCAGAGTTTCCTCCGAGGACCGCTGTAAAGGGGCTGCCAAGACCAGATCTTCATCCAAGGTTTCCCTTTGGGGGCTAAAGTTGGGCCGAGCTCGTCTGGCGTTATTGTCACCGGGGTGAGCCCTGAGGTTTCCACTCTTGGAACTAAGTGTACCGAGTCTCGGCTCGAGGTTCCTTTCAAGGTGACTAAAAGTACTGGGATTACTCCGAGGTTCCCCTTTTCAGGGATATTTCTAAAACTGGCCAATTTGAGGGGCCTCCTTTGAGGGTCTTTGCTGAGAGGGGTGACTCCAAGCTTTCCCCCACTCAGATTTGTGGTTGTACCAATCCTGGTGAGGGGACACAGAAGCCGGTCACGCACCATAAGTCTTCTAGGACCGGCTCTGCCGCGGCTCCCCTACTCGGGGCTAACTTACTAGCAGCCCTGAGGGTGTCCCACAAACACTTTAGATCTGCTAGCACTGGCTCTGTCGAGGTTCCTTGTCTCAAGGCTAAGATGGCACATAAGACACCTGACTCGCCTCTGGTGACCACAGCCTCACAGCTGTGACGCAGTTTGCCTCGGGCGTTGACAAAATGGTGGTCCAGGCCCTGCGCACCACGGCAGCCATTTTGACTACCTATCTTACACCAACGTTCACCATGGCTGGTGCTGAGGGGCCTGTTTTTTGGGGCAGAGCAGCCTTTTCCATTTTTCGTGGACAATAAGAATCTGTTGCGCCCTCCAATGGCTTGGCGTGCTCGAACTCTGCTGCTGCATACAGTTTCGTCCCTCCTGCATTCGCACCTTTGATATATGTGGATCCAATTGGTGGAGGACCATCCTGGCAACCATCCTCTTTGCGTTCCTGTGGGTATGGCCCTTCCGAGCGGCCTCTGCTCACTCCAGCGCCTAGACCCTCTTCCGAGGATGCGTTTTTGGGAAGTTTCAGACGCTTATGCATTCTGATCCCAAAGATTTGTTTAAGGAAATGTATCCTAAGCTGCCTGAACCTGCCCTGGCAATCCCTATGCTGGTTCCGGTAATGCCACCTCCTCCACCTCTTCCGGTGGGTCCTCCTCCCCCCCCTGCCTCCTCTTCCCCCCCCCCCGTGGAAAAGACTCTGGTTGTTCTGCGAAACAACCCTTTAGGACCTGAGGTGCCACGTGTGGTGGGCCAGTTGTCTGCTCCTGCCTCACTGAATGATGACCAGGACGGCGAATACCCGCCCAGCTCTTTTAGAGCCTTTTAGGACTGGTTGCTGGATATGATAGCGTTGCTAGACGATGCCCACGGGCTGTTGTGCGCTTAACAAATATGAATAAATAAATAGACATTCCTATACCCAAGCCCCCAGCTCCCTAGGAGGGGGTACTTTCTGGAGCCTTCACCTTATTGCCACAGGAGCGCACTGGCCTGTTCCTCCAGAAGGACGTCTTGGCCGAGGCCTGTAAGTTCTGGGGAAAACCCAGACCTTACAGGTCAGCATCTGAAGAAGAAGATAGATACTTCTGAAGACCTATCCTGGTCTTCTTGCCCGCTCCCCTAGTCGACAGTGGTGGCGGCAGGTAAGCTCCAGTCTAAGCCAGCCTCTACATCCTCCACTGCTGCATCCCAGATTCTTTCCAAGGAGGTCAAGCTTCTTGACGCAATTTGGAAAAAGGTTTTCTCCAATTCGTCTCTTCAGCTGCGTCCGGCTAACACTGAGCTTATCCTGGTGGCTGCCAAACTGGAAGGAGCTAGCAGAGTTCCAGGAATGTATTCCTGCGATAAGCTCGAGGACTTCAAAGGCGGTTTGACGGATGCCAGAGTTCTGGCGCAGGATCTACTTGAGGGTGTGGCCCATCATGTAGACACTGCCACTCGAGGCCTTATGGTAGGGGTAGACCTCTCCTGCCAAGCGTGGCTCCATGCTATGAAGTTCTCGAAGGAAGTTCAGGACAAGGTACTTGATCTGTTCTGCGCACTATCCTCGACTTTTCCAAGTTCAATCTCTTTCTCCCCCAAGAGAAATTCAAGATGATTACGCCCTGTCAGATAAGGGCGATTGGCTCAGTGTGGTAGACCTTCAGAATGCATTCATGCACAATCTGATTTGGCGACTGCATCGAAAATAACTGCGGTTCTCCGTGGCAACGGAACACTTCCAGTATTGTGTGCTCCCATTTGGTCTCAGCTCGGCACTGTGTGTCTTTACGAAGATGTCGGTCATTGCAGCATACCTCAGGCTACAAGGGGGTCCATGTATAGCCATACTTGGACAATTGGCTCCTGTGCAGTGCTTGGCTTCAGACGACTTCAAATAAACCTTCAGTCACTCCTTCAGCTCCTGTTCCATCTTGGGCTGTCGGTGAATGGGCGGAAATTGTCCATGACGGTCTCTCAAGACCTGATCTCTCTGGGTTTCCGTTGGGATACCGTCAGTACTAGAGTGTTCCTGAGGGAGGACAGGATTGCAGACCTGTTGACCACATGCCAACTCTTCCTCCAGTCCTCTCACACAATGGCTTGGTTGTTCAAGAGACTCCTGGGCCTCATGGCTTCTTGCGTGTTAGTACTACCTCTTGCGTGCCTGAAGATGAGATGCTCTCAGCTTGCTCTTCGGGGCAGTTAGTCCCAGGCTACGTAACGGGATTCCAGTCCCAACCTGCATGTGCATGATGGTGGATCTTCAATGGTGGTCGTCCGCCAGCAACCTTTCAGTGGGGACCTCCTTCCAGGAGCCCTGCTCACAAGTAATGGTTACCACAGACTCCTCCCTTCTGGGGTGTGGCGCGACACTGCACCACCTCAAGGTGTACTATTTGTGGACACCTCAAGACAGGCTATTCCATATCAATTACCTGGAGCTCCTGGCAGTTTTCTGGCACTCAAGGCTTTTCAACCACCTATCACCAACAGTGTGGTCCGTATTTGCACGGAAGATTCTGTAGCATTGTTTTAGATCAACAAACGTAGGCACAAAGTCTCCTCTCTATTGGTGGACCTTGCTATACAAATTTGGAATTGCACCATACAGCACAATGTCTGGCTCCAAGCTGTACACATTCCGGGCCACATTAATGTGACTGCAGACTCCCTCAGCCGCCAATCGGAAGCGAGTTACGAGTGGGAGATGAACGACTATGTCCTCACTGACATTTTTCAGCAATGGGGCACTCCAGAGGTGGACCTCTTTCCAACATCATCGAACAGGAAACTTCTGCTTTATGCGTCCAGGGACGGGTACCGGAGTGTCTTCCTTGGGGGACACCCTCGAGATCCCGTGGGACAACATGAAGGCTTATGCTTTCCCTCCATTACCACTGATAAATCGGTCACTGCAAACTCAGGAGTGCATCAAACTGCACTCTCCTCTTCATGGCTTCTTGGTGGCCAGCCAGGTTCTGGTTTTCGGAACCACAGCACCTGTCGGTGCTCCGTCTTATCAGGTTGCTACAGATTCCCGATCTCAACCAGCACCATCACCAGCTGTGGCACCCCTCCCCACAATCGTTCAGCTTGGCGGCCTGTTTCCTTGGTTTTGATCTTTAGCGTAATTCAATCTTTCTAACGACAACATGCGCATAATCCAAGTGGCCAGCATACAGGAGCAAATGGCTCAGTTTTTGCCATTGGTGTTTAGCCAAACAGCTCGAACCCAGGCATGCTTCTATCGACACTGTTCTGTCCTTTGTATTTGACCTGGCAGCCTTGGGCATACATGTCCTGTCTTGCAGAACTTATTTGTCCGCCATTGCGGCCTACCTGTCTACAGTCACCTGTTCTTTTTCATTGGCTAATCCAGTCAACAAGAGACACTTTGCTGGTCTACTCCATCATTTTCCACTGGTTCGGGCCCCTCATCCCAAATGGGATCTGAACGTGGTCCTCGCCGCTTTGTCATAATCCTTTTGAACCCATGGCTACTACTGAACTTAAATGCCTATCCTGGAAGGTGGCTTTTTTGATTGCGGTTGCATCTGCAAGACGGATAAGTGAGCTTCAGGCTCTTTCTGTGGAACATCCGTTCCTCACGTTCAATAAGGATAGGGTGGTGCTTTGCACTCACCCTTCTTTCCTTCGTAAGGTTGTTTCGGAATTCCATTTGAACCAGTCTATATCTCTACTGGTCTTCTTCCCGAAACCGGTCTCTGATGATGAAAGGGTTCTGCATATCCTAGATGTCAGACAGGCTCTGAAGTTCTACCTCGACAGGACTAGCTAACTTGGAGGCTCTTAACTGTTCGTTATATTTGGTGATCCAAAGGGTAAACCTGCATCAAAAGCATCCATCTCCCGCTGGGTTGCTTCATGTGTTTGTGAGGCCTACAAGGTTCAAGGCCGTCAACCACCTAAAGGCCTTCATGCACATCGGGTCGGGGGGCAAAGCAACTGATGTTGCCTTCCAAAAGTATGTCCCTTGGGGGTCAATCGCCAAGGCAACAGCGTGGGCCTCCCCATCATTTTTTTGCAAGCATTAACTGTTGTCGATCTAAAATTGCAATGGCCGAGGTCTCCTTTAATAAAAACACTAGTAAGTGGGTTTAACAATAGTTTTATTTCAATCAAGACAAGGGTTTTCTCGATCGAAAGGGCTTACTCCAACACTCCACCTGAAGGGTAGTGCCCAAGTGAGCTGCTTGCATTACAGATCATCTACCTTTTATACAAAATACTAACACTGAGACTGACAAAAATAACACATGCCAGGATATGTAATTTTGTGCCAGAACACTTTGGCTGTTTTTGCAGATAGTGCAGGAAGGAAATCAAGGCCGTGCAAAGACTGTTTCTGCATACATTGCAGGAAAGGACACAAAGACCGGACAGGGCTGTCATACATTACAGGAAAGAACACAAAATGTCACACAGGGCTGTTTTTGCATAGATTGCATGAAGTATCACAAAGGCCGGACAGGTACTGTTTTTACATGCATTGCAGGGAAGAAACACAAAGGCCGGTCATTCTGGGGCTGTGAGTCATGGTTGGTCAAAACATGTTCAGGATGCAACTGCAAAGTTGACGTTGGGACCACATAAACTAGCTGTCTCATCAGTTTCAGGATCCAGTGGAAATCTACTGTGCTCAGCGTTTTGTTTTGCTGAGGCAAATAAAATGACAACTTTACTAAATGGATTTTATATTAACAAACCCTTTTGCATCAGCAAGACAAAACTTCAATAGTGCCATACCTGCTCATCCTCGAGGGATAGTCCACGCAAATCAGTTATTGTCAGAAATATCAATTTTATGTAACCCTTCCACGACTTTTTCCATTTGTATTATTCCATTGGTCAGCATTGCATTGACAGGTTTAGGCGTTAGTGATCCCTCAGTTTCTTACAACAATCGCCTATAAGAGACACATAAGGGGAAGCATTGTATACAGCGGCAGCAGGCAGCTAACGCTTCTCCAATAGCCAAAATAAGAACAAGGAGTTTACAATCCCAGGATTTAGCCAATTCCCACAACCATGATTCACATTTTCCGTCCCCAATATTATAATGTATTTGGGCTGTGATCTTATGCATCTCATCAATGCCCTTAAAAAATATCGGTATTGTAGTAGGTTATCAGGGTGCAGAAAGACGTCCCAGTTATTTTACATGCTCCTCCAATACCAGACGGATTGCTTTGATTTCAATAGTAATATTAGTAAGGATGTTACTAGTGACATTAAGTTCCCTTTCCACCAATCTACCCAGATGACTAATATCTCTGGAGTTCATCATTATTCCCGCTGGCATCGCCATACCTTTCATAAAATCAAAGAATTCCTGCCAGGTAGTATCCTCCTCATTAAAAACACCTTGTCCTTCATTTGTAATTTCCAATATTCGCTATGACCTTCTTTGTTTCTCGTTTTGGGTTTACCCACAAAGGTTTATAATGTAAACCCAATAATAGATAACTGATGGTACATCTACCGGTTTATAGTTAATATGTCGAATGACGTATTTTCGAATGCAATAATGTGGAGAAAAAAAATGCCAAAACAAATGATTTCCTTTTTTTTTTTCTTCTTTTTTCTTAATGGGGGCATCCCCCATCCAACCGCCTGTTTTTTTTTAATTTACAATGTATTTTTATTAGCTAAACCCCAAAAAACATATAACTAAAAAAAAACACATTCGAATTTTCTTTTTTCACCATTATTTTTTTCGACTTTTTAACTGGATACCACATCTACCCATACAATAGCAAGGTAACCAAAGAAAGGCTTCCTTTCCACAAACAAACATCACCCCTTTTGGCGGCAAGAGAGGTGCTGAAATTCTGTTTCTATCTACCGTTATCGGACAGTTGTGCTGGCCCATAAAAATGGCTTTGTCATGAGTTTGGTTTTGTTGATAACAGAAGGGGGCCTTTCGAACTATATTAGCTACATTGATCAAAAGGGGAATCTTCCCCCACCCTTCTGCAGTACTTAGAATAGGGGGCCTGGGGTTTCCCTCACAGGAAGTGGATCTATTCAAATACAGGGTCGCGTTAGGTGTCAGGGTAAAGCTATGCAATAGGAGAATTCGCAAGGGCACACACATCATTATGCATGGGTACCGCATACTACTTGGGTCTGCTGTCATGGCTGTGAGGAACATACGTGCATTTGTAACAATTGGTCCCATTTAATATCTGGTTTGTATCATTCATCCACTTCAGGATACTATTCTATGGGTGCCTTTTCCGATACTCTCGATACACGTGGAGAATAGTCACTGGTTCTGAGGTCGGGGGTTGTGCTGGGCAATAGATTATGAGCAGCATAAATATCATTATGTTCAAGATACCAAAGGGGTACTGTGTACCACCCTCCTCAGTATACACCTTGTAAATATGATCATTTTCTCCTTTGGAGTACATGCATACCTATCAACCCGTTGAAGTCTCATCATTCTCATGCATTCCTTCAGTATTATCCATATTTAACAACCTACTTGGTTCCCTCACACAGAGCTAATCTCGAGTGCTTGAGTTCTGGATCTTGGCTGTCAAAAAGCAATATAATGTACAATTATTTACACATAATGATCAATGACCCTAATAATCACCCTAACGGTGCCGCCCTTTTTATATGCTATATCGCAAGGGTTTCACAGTATAACCCGTCCTGCTGTCCCCTCTTCCGGCACCTTCCTTGACCTGTCTCGGTGAGGCTTCTTCATCAAGGCCATTTCATTTGTATTTTCAATTATCCTAGTTTGTTCAGACCCTTTACCAAGTCTGTCTCTCAGCCAGGTGTCGGAATTCAAACACAGACCATCAATGCTGTTTCCTAGGGCGTAGGTTGTACCTTGAAGTGTCCTCAGTTGGCTCGGGTGTAAAATGGTCAGCGTCCTTGGTTGGGGGGTGGAATATCTGATGTGGTGCTTGCTTAATGTGGTACGTGTGTATCCAAGATTTATGACCGTTCACCTTCACCGCTGTCTGCGTTGCCAATAGGACCAGATAAGGTCTCTTCCACTGGGCCTGCAGGCAGTTGGTTCGACCAAAGCTTTTTAGTAGTACATAATCGCCCAGCTTGATTGATTGGCCCGCTCCCTCTAGGACCGCTGGAGTGGTTTCCTTCACCTGTTGATGGATAATAGACCGTTTATATGAGTTCAGAACAGTACTCCCTCAACAATGGCTGTTAAATATTTCCAATAGCTTTGGGATTTGGTATGGACCAGGCACTCGGAGGCCGCCCTATTACAATCCCATAAGGTGACAATTTGTGTCCCTTTCGGAGTAGTACGCATGCTGAGTAATGCCAAAGGAAGCGCGTCTGGCCACTTCAGAGTTGTGGACGCACACATTTTATCCAACATATTCTTCACCATAGCGTTGGCTCGTTCAGTAAGGCTGGCTGATTGAGGGTGGTACACGGAATGGAATCGCTGGTCAATCCCTAAAGCAGTGCAGACCATATTTCACAACTTGACCAGTAAAATGCACTCCATTGTCAGAATACAGCAAGCTGGGTACTGTATACTGGGGCACCCAATATTTCAAAATGCACTTCGCTGTAGATATGGCAGTGTTATCTCTCAGGGGGTAAGCATCTGTCTAGCCAGAAAACCCACGCATGACAAGGCAATATATCAATTTGGCAACTGGTTCCATTTGTATAAAGTCCATGTACACTACTTCAAATGGTTGCGTAGGGAGCGTGCTATGACATGCTGGTACTTTTACCCACATTATGCTGGAGGCAGATGGCGCACTGTGCCACCCATCTCCAATAGTATGACCCAATTATTTTTTTTATTTTTTTACACTTTGCTCAAAATATCCTCCATTGCACCAGCGTTAACATGAGCATTCCCACCCTTCAATGTCTCTTCCTACTCAACCCTCCCCTCCCCTCCCCTTTCCTTTCCACATCCCTCTGTATCATTGTAATGCTTACCTGGACTCCTCAGGAATGTAATGCCTTCCCAGCCTGTGGTCATGATACCTTGGAGCCTTTAGGATTCCTTTTTCTGTTTGAACAAACAAATGACAACCATAGAAATGCTATAACATCTATTAACTTAGCTAATACTATGAGGTGTGTATACCCCAAAAATCACCCTTCTAATTCTAGGGCTGAATTCCCTTCTCACCTGTGTTTTATTATTATGGAGCTATCCATCCTGCTTTTCTACAGGGGCACGTTGAGCTGGAGAAACAATGGTAACTTGGGTTGCTGATGAACTCTGTAGCTTCTTGCCTTGAAAGGCCTATTCTTTTAAGAATGAGTCTTTGGGTAGGTCAGCAGGTGAAGATCCTGTAATCTTTAAGGGCTTCAATTGATTCCTATGTTGGAGAGATCTCTCTCTCTAATTACTTTTCTTTTTCTCTTTTTTGCAGGTTCAAGGAATTTGGGAAAAGAATTATGGCTGCAGACTTTCTCAGGATGAGAAAACTTTTTAAATGTAAGTTCGCCAATACAGAGTTTCACAAAAGGTATCTGGCGCGTCTCTCCAGAGAGAACATGGCATGATAACCTGTTCTAAGATGAGAGTTTGCAGCACATGCTTTTTGCTCACTGTACCTTTCACAGATGGGAAATATCCATTTGCATATCAATCTTTGTCCCGCCCACATGGGCAGTCCAGCACCGAAATGCTATGGCAATTCCTCTCTGAACAAGAGTACCGACAGCAACCCCATACACGTGTTTCAGCCTTGTTGGGCCTCATCAGTGAGGTGAATCTGTGCCTCTCTGAGTACAGTGAGCAGGGAGACCACGTTTGGTTGCCCCCAGGTAACTTAGGGTGACCAACCCTAAGTTCCTTACAAATATTTCACAAAAGGTAGCTGGCACGTCTCTCCAGAGAGAACATGGCATGATAACCTGTTCTAAGATGAGAGTTTGCAGCACATGCTTTTTGCTCACTGTACCTTTCACAGATGGGAAATACCGACAGTAGGTACTCTTGTTCAGAGAGGAATTGCCATAGCATTTCGGTGCTGGACTGCCCATGTGTGCGGTACAAAGATTGATATGCAAATGGATATTTCCCATCTGTGAAAGGTACAGTGAGCAAAAAGCTTGTGCTGCAAACTCTCATCTCAGAACAGGTCATCATGCCATGTTCTTTCTGGAGAGGAGTGCCTGCTACCTTTTTTTGTAATATCGCCAATAGAGTAATTGCAGCCTGCAAGGTGGAGCGCAGTAACAACTGTGTGGTAAAAACTTGAGAAACCTCCAGGTACGTAAACTCTTATAAAACGTCTTCTCTGTTAAACTGTTAAGTTCGTTTTTTAATTAAATACCTCTTATGTTGTCTGCAGGTTTTCAGAAAGCTGAGGAAAAAACCTTTGGAAGATGCGGGGGCTGCGGATGAAACTTCTGACTGAAGATACTGCGAATGCGAGCAAATAAAAGTTTGTAACTGAATATAACAGCGTTGGAGATAACTTCTGTCGGGTAAGTCTCCACTGTGAACTATGGTACTCGGTAACTCTTCGTAAAACTAATGTCTCTATTATCCTGTTTTTCTCAGGTTCATTGAGGAGAAACGCCGGTAGCATTACCCGCTGTCAGCGGAGCAGACGCGAAGCACGTGTTCTAGCGGAGGCGGGGCCTTAGTAGCTCCCTCTGCAAATATGAATAGAACTGTGCTGCTACTTATAAATGGGTTTTTCGGGCGGCCATCTTGTATGAAATTAATATTGAACATCACTGGAAGTAGATGTTGTGAATGGTGTAAATGCCATATGTGCCAGGCTAACACCCACCTTTGACCTGCTGATTGATATAATGTGCTCTGCCTAGCCTGAATGAGGACTATGCTCACTGACTGGGATCATGACAATCATGTTACATTCTGGAAGGGGCAATTTACAATGTTCCGCGGCATATTTAGCCACCTGGTCTGTCAAATCATTCCCTTGACCCACAAAGTCTACTATATTTTTGTGGGCTGAGCATTTCACTAAATGCTGCTAACAGTTTGCTTATTAAATGACCATGTTTTATCTTGGTACCATGTGAGGTAAGAAATCCTCTTTCTTTCCATAGTAGGCCAAAATTAAAGGCCACACCATGTGCATAGGCTGAATCTGTATAGATGGTTACAGCAAAGTCCTTGCTTAGTTCTAGAGCCTTTGTCAATGCTCTTAATTCTTCAGCTTGTGCTGATAATTCAGATATGCGTTCCATAAGAACAATATAATTTTCAGTTGTTATCGCATACCCGGCCACTGTTTCCCCACTTTCCAATTTGTAACATGAGCCATCACAAAATAGAATTCCATCGCCCTCTTCCAAGGGAAGGTCACTCGGGTCGACCCTACCTCGGGTCTGTTCATCAGTACGCATTAAACAATCATGTATATCCTGGTCTCCTTCCCCATTTGACAAGGGCAAGTTCTCCTGCGTTCAGGTTATTGCGCCTCTTGTTTTTTCTGCGTCTCATCTTATTCTCAAATTGGTGTAGATCCCGAGTGACAGCTTGCTGAAAAAGATTTATTGCATTGTCCCCATGTATGTTTAGAGTAAACCTTTTTTCTGGGCTTTACAGTGGTGATTCTGTGAACGAACATCTAGGGATCACTGCAACAAGAGACAAAAGTCTGATCCAGCGCACCCCTAGGGATCCAACAACATACTACATTCATGCTATAGCCACCCAGCAAAATGGTATTTCTGATCACCAAATAGCAAGGGTGACACAATGAGAGGAACTACACTGGGAATAGTAGAGAGGCACAGCACTTCCTGTTCCTAACCCCAGGATTTCCACCCCGTTTCTGCCACTAAGTTGGAATACACGTGGGTACTCATACTTGCATGAAGAGGATGGCCTGTTAGAATACATTGACCAACTGTGTGTGATGGTTCTACAGGAGACTTGGTTGGTGAATCAGCTTATTATAGATGGTTGGAATGTTCTCACTCGTCCAGCGGTGTAGGGCGCAAGAGGCCACCCTAGAGGCCGTCTCATTCTTGGTACTAGGAAAAGTTTTGCCCTGACAGAAATTGAGTGCACCTCTGAGAATATCCTCATCAGGAAAACGGGTGTTCCCTCTCCTACTGGGGTAAACTCGCAGTACGAGTTAATCCTTCAAAATATTTGTCCTCTCTTGAGAAATTGCAGCTTGTCATGCTCAAGGAATTGGAGGCGGTTTTAGAGGAAATTGACCAAGACCATCCTATTCTGGTTTGCAGAGATTTTAATGGCAAGATCCCCAGCTTCTCTTCTCGAGAGAGAAGGGGATGGAATTGTGAAGACCGCACTGGTCAGAATCGCTGCACTTTGAGAGCGCAGCGTCGAGGAAGAAAATGGGCATCTGTGTTGTTCACAGCTGGTTTCAATATGGTGAATGGCCCCTTTCCATCTGAAAATCCACCACGATTTACGCGAGTTGGAAAAGGAGTAAGCAGCATTTTAGACTACCTCTTTGTGGCTAACACTGATGCCCTGATAGATAACATGTGCATCTCTCAATGACAAGATAGCAATTGCTTCCCCCTTATTGCTCGGCTCTCAATTCAAATTCAACCTTCTTCCCTGATAACTGGGGTAATTGCTATTATTCATCTAATCGTTTGTCTTGGAATTACTCCGCTTTGGTTATAGCTGCCTCCGTGTCACAAGATCTCCTCACTAGATATCTTGTTGTGCATGGCCCCGATTCAAGCTCTCTTGATGCTGAGACGGCAATGTTATCCATTGCACAATTTGAGTCCTGCATGGAAAGCATTGCGAAGTGCTCTTTTGTTAAATCTCCTCCCACACATCGGGCTGCTATTGGCCTAAATAAAAAACATTCAAATGGGTATGATAAAGAGATCAGAGACAGGAAACAAACCTTACGAAGCGAACTACAAAACCTGGGCAAACGGGCATGTGGCCCCGTCGAATACAGCAGAAAAGTAAAGGACGCCAAACATAATTATGCTAAATGGCTTAGATAGCACAAATATCAGGTAGACTGTTTTCGGTGGAAGGCCCTGGCGTTTGCCTCTACTGGTAAGAATGTCATTGAATTCTGGCGAATAATGTAAGACCAGAGACATGAATGCAGTCTCAAACTTCTTGGGCCCTCCATATTGAACAGATCTTTGGAGGCTCCAACTCGGAGGAACCCCCAAGAGATCTGCCTCAAGCTGAATTGAAGCATTGGAGTAGTGTAGAGGACCTATGTGGGGGTGATCACAGCTAGTAAACCTTCCAGGGCCCCTGGCCCAGATGGTATCTGCAGCTCACTCATATGGTCTGATCCTGTCATCTGATCACATGGACTTTCAAGGCTGTTCCACTGTATAGACGTGACTCAGAATATTCCCTCCTCATGGCGTGACAGTATCTTGCTACCAGTCTGGAAGAAGGGGAGTCATGAAGACCCATGTAACTACCGTCTCTTGGCCATTCTAGACACTCCGGCAAAATATTTTGCCTGAGTACTACTCAAGGATCTGAAAACGTGGGTAACTCAACACAACATCATACCATTTAACCAGACTGGATACAGGAAGGGCTACTGCATGACTGTTAATTCCCTGGCACTTAACAACACAATAATACAGCCGGCATGGGAGATCAGGAGCATCCCTGTATACGTGGCATTCGTGCACTTCAGTGCCGCATTTGATACCGTAGATCGTGTCTGCCTATGGTACAAGCTGCAATTATGGGGCATTCCACCGGGCCGTCCATAAGATGATAATCCTTTTACACTGTCATAGTTAGGCTAGATCAGCACAGCCGACCATCTCCCTGGATAACTACTCAGGGGAGGGGTTTTGGGGGGGGTGGCTTGAAACAGGTATGTGTTCTGTCGCCATTGCTTTTATAATCTGTATCATTCAGACCTGGGAGAGGCGTTAAGACACATCGACCACTGCCCCCCCCCCCCCAAGCTTGGCACTACAGTTCTCCAGTGGTTGGGTTATGCGGATCACCTAGTCGTTGTAGATCTCACCACTGGTGGCCTGCAAACCTCACTGAACAATTTGAAAAAGTATGCTGTCCTCAATTCACTGGTCATCAATACTAGCAAAACCAAGATCATGTTTTTTATCCCCCCAGGAAAAAACAAAAAAAAGCTAAGTTGGGACTTGGAGGGGGCACCTATAGAAGAGGTTCACATGTATAAATACTTGGGCATTCACTATGATTCTAGGCTCAAAGGTGTTGAGCACTTGGACCAGGTGAGAGCAATTACTTCCATCACCTTGGGGCGCATTGCCGCATTTGCGAAGAAGGCTGGAGGGTTCTGTCTTGCCATGCTCCTCCAACTATATCAGGCAAAGATCAACTCCACCATTATGTATGGGACTGTGATATGAGCATTGGGAAACTTAGAGGAGGTGGGCAAATTAGAACGTACAATATTAAAACGGTTGCTAAAACTTCCTTCCAATACCTCTATTGAATTGGTATACTTGGACTTAAACATTATCCCAGTCATGTATAAGATCCAATTGAACTGCATAACTACATGTTGGAAATTGGCTAATGCTCCCATGTCCACCTGGCAGGGATTGATCTTTGAGGTGATCCATACTCTATCTTTAATGATGCATGGCAGCCATATTGCAAAGTTTGCGGCAATCGGCGTTAGATGGATGCACATGGCTCCTCGTGGCCTCCTAGGTACCACTCTTGGCGCCCACAAAGCTTACATGAAATATGTATTGGCTGATTTCGGCAAGCCATTGTCAATTTGGCCACTCATCAATATGCTTTGGAATATGTACATTATGTACAGGAGAGATGAAAAGTTCCAACATACGTTAAGCACTTAATTGGGAATGATGCATTGGTCTGGGACTATCTGAAATTAAAGTTTAATACGGTCAGGGCCCTACAAATTGAGTGGGCCTGGAAGCAGACCCCAAGAGAAGACAGGAAGTGATGTTTGTGTGGTGAGGATATGCTAGAAACTGAGGCATTTGCTGGTCCAGTGTGAGTCAGTACAGACTGAGGCGCCCGGCGCTTCTAGCAGCAGGCCCCAGTGGGTGCCTCACAACGGAAGCGATTTGGGATTTATTCATGAGCGGGGAACATGAAGCATGTATCAGATACTTCATTCTACTTTGGAGAAAGATCAGTATTGTTCTAAACATCTTATTGTGAGCTGCTCTCTGTTGTTGTTGCGATCCTCACCTTTCCCTGTGGTTGATCTGACTTTTAAGAGCTCATTTTTAGATTTTAAGAATTATGATTTTAGTTCTGTGTGATGTCTCTTTCTTTCTTTTATGTGACCATGTTTATGGCTTTGTTAGGAGTTTGATTTGTGAAAAGTTGTAATAAACTGTAGCACAATAAAATAGAATGTGTGTCCTAACTTGTTTGCATACTGCAACCCAGTGCTGAATAAAATCCCAATACGTTTGCATCATACCTGACCTGGACACTAATGCTGAATATGTATCGTACTTCTCTGTAACATCAAAGTAACAGTGTGAATGAGTCCAACCACTCGAGTGTGCTATAACCACTAGAGTTCAATAAGCCATCAATCTGCATAGCCAGTTACACAAGGTCTGCCCATCAAGACCTCCAAAAGGAAAACAAGAGAAATTATTTGGGACTCGAGGGTGGCGCTTTGCCTTGGTGATATTTTTTTTTAACAAAGTTAATGTTATAATGACTGAAAAGTCTTGACAATTCTTCATCTGTTAATGGTTTATTCTCAAAGATCAGCTGACACATGTTTCAACCTAAGTCATTCTCAAGGCTGATACAGTAACCATAGAATCATGATCAAGTAATTGAACATAGTTAAGAACGTGCATATACACGTTACCAATATTATCAACATAGAGAGTGAAAAATACAGAGTGAAAAATAAAAAGCAGAGAATGCACAATTATCACAAAGCAAATTTGTGAAAGCAAAATGTTGGTAGGTAAAGCAAAAGGTTACACACCCAAATTAGTGTTGCATGTGGAGGGGTATGCAGATGCCGGAAGAACAGACAAAGAGCAATAAATCTTAATTATTCCAATTTATCACACACTCAAATGTGTGAAAATTAGTTCTGCGAGTGGATATGTTCTATCATCGCCAAGTGACAACCTCTGTGAGTTGCAATAGATATGAGTAACTTTTAATGCATGCGTGGCATATGGTGATTATAGGGTGAGTGTCAAAATATTTGAGTGTTATCATCTGTGGTCATAGGATTAACCTCATGACTTCACTAGTGATGGCGTCATCCATATTTATGCCCACCATGTTGTGACCTTGAGCCCAAAAAGGTGCAGTTGAATCATAAGATATTCACCCTTTCAGTGCAGACCATACAGCACTCTGCGTCACCCTAGGTTCAAAGATAACTCCCAATACGTCAGTTTAGATAAAGTCAAAAAACATTTTATTTAGTAGTTAGATGCACAAAATGTAATCCCTATTGACGTTCAATGCGCCCAAGCATGTTAAGTATGCATTAAGTATGCACCTGTCTATTTCCATACTAAATCATCGATTGTATCAATCCTTCCATATTTATTTTGGTAGATAAGTGAACACCTTTCTGATCGCTTAGAGATTGCCCATTGCTTTGATTTATATTCTCCTCTGGACTGTAACTAAGGTGTTGATACAAATTAAATGCCTAATAGACTGTCTGTGTTATTTACTCAACTGTATGATATAACAATCGCAGTGGATCTCTGGTAGAACAAAAAATAATTCTAGGTCAAGACCGGAGGCGAGAATTATGCTTCTTTCTTTATTCAACACAAGCAGCTACCGTCGGGTTCTGCTAATTTCTCTTGGAGTGTGCAAGCGCTGCTAGCTGTTTATTGCCCAGGCAGACTTTGTTTTTCAAGATTGCGCTGGCTTGGTCTTCACAGCACCACAGCAGCAGCGAGCAGTGTAAGAGTGGCCTCAGGTCCCCAGTAATGCTGGATCGCCAAGGAGAATTTGATCTGGCCCGCTGCTTAGGGATGCAGTTCGCGTTTGAGATGTCGAAATCTGCCAACACGGCAGATCACCTCACATGCTGTGCTTCGCTTAGTGCACATCTGACAGCAGAGGAGCTGCAATGGGAGTTTTTCACATCTCCTTTCGTTGAGAAGCACGCGCCCCCATCTGCTTGTTTGGCAATATTAAAGCTCAGCTGATCCTCCCTGTAGCAACTTAAATTGCCCTGAGAGAGAATTTGTTGGTGAGCGAGCAGAAATGTGTTCTGAAAAAAAGAGAATATAAATTGGTAAGCTGAAGAGCATAAGAAAACTATTTTAAGAGGAAAGGAAAAATCATAATTGGCACACAAACATATACAAGACATTTGTCTGGATTTAGAGCGGAGTTCGACCTCATCCAAAGCATTCAAGATGTCAGATGAGGGAGGTGCAGGAGGCGTCTCAGAAAGACCAGCTTCATGAAGATCCCTTGCTTGCCGCCAGCTTGAAAAGTTTGCTTGGTGCCTCTGTGGACCAGACCATCCGCTCGATGGTGTTGGAGCTCCTTGTTCCACTGTAATTGCGTATTGATATTTTATTCTTATCGCGCTCGTACACGTTTCAGAGTGCGACAATGCAAGGGAGGGGAACAACTGAGAACAAAAACAACAATCTTACTAGGCCCAGTGACAATAAATAAAAGCAACAAACCGAGGTAGTGCAGCCAGCAAGTGGCAAGTGCTAGGTATAAGGCAGCAGACGGGATGTGCCAGATAAGTGCAGAAAAACAGGTGTGGGGTTGAGGGGGTCTGTAGGGTTACAGATACAGACCCCAGTGCAAGGGATTGCCAGGAGGCCGTGCCAGTGGGTAGCAGGGTGAGCCAGTACCTGGCGCGAAAGTCGGATGGTGACCAGGTGCACAATGCCAAGACAGAACAGATCAGCAGGGTAGAGGAAGAGAGCAGGCAGAAGCAAAGAGGAAGGCCTTGAGATGCTTCTGGAACCAGAGCTGGTGCTCCTCGAGTTTAAGAGTGGCAGGGAGGCTGTTCCAGAGGGAGGCCCCTGCCGGAGACCCCAGACGGAGATGAAAAACGACTGACCCTGAGGGAGTTGGAGGTGGAGGAGCGAAGAGCTCGGGAGGGAAGGTATTTACAGTGGGAAAGCTGAATTTTGGACCCACGCCCCAGAAAGCCTTGTGGACAATGCAAAGGGTCTTGAAATTAATCCTTGCAGCCACTGGGAGCCTATGGAGAGATTTCAGGGCTGGAGAAATATGATCCTTGGGCTTAAGGCCAAGGACAGGTCTTGCACTCCTGTTCTGGATAAGTTGCAAAGGGCGAAGTGTAGAAGCATGCAGATTAAGAAAGAGGCTGTTGAGGGAGTCCAGCCTAGAGAGAACCAGGGCTCGAGCGATGGTGAGCTTCTGGGGGAAGGAGAGGAAAGACAATACCTCTGAGGAGGTGCAGTAGGAAGTAGGATTTTTTGGATATGTCCGATGTGTGCAGAGAAGAAAAGCGTGGAGTCAAAGATGACCCCGAGGTTCTTAGCCTCACAGATGGGGTTAGGCAGAAGGCCAAGGGAGGCTGGCCAAAGAGTGACCGGAAGGAGGGTGAAGGTGTGCCGATTAGGATCTCAATCTTGCTGGCATTCAGGCAGAGATCATTGGCGGCACACCAATCCTGAATGGCAGATAGGCAGTTGGAGATGAGAGAAGAAGAGGTGGCAGAGGGAAGCCTGAAAATTAGTTGCGTGTCATCCGCATAGCACTGGAAATTGGAGCAGAAAATGGCAATGCGGTGGGCAAGTGTTGCCAGGTATTGGTTGAAAAGCCAGGGTTGAGAGGTTAGACCTCTGGGGAACACCACAGGTAGAAAGAGATATAGATGAAAGGAAGGACCCTAGTTGGACCTCGGAGGGTCGATCAGAGTGGAAAGAGGTCAGCCAGGCCAGAGCCTGATCAGTGATACCCAGGTTGTCACGGAGACGGTTGAGCAGGATGGTATGGTTGACCATGCTGAAGGCAGAGGAGAGATCGAGTAGGATGAGGACAGAGGGGATGTTGGAGTCAAGGTTGGAGAGCAGATCTTCACGGATGCTCAGGATAGCAGTTTCCATGCTTCTGGCCGCTCTAAAGCCAGACTGATGGTCATGGAGACAACCAACCGAGTCAGAGTGAAGGTTAAGCTGTGAGATGGCCAGCTTTTCCAGATGTTTTCCCATAAAAAGAGTAATGGAGATTGGGTGATATATAGCCAGGCAAGAAGGATCCGCTGTGGGTTTGTTTGAGAAGAGGACGCACAAGAGTGCTTCAGAGGGGAGGAGAAGGCTGCTGAGGTAAAGGGGTGGTTGCAGAAATCTGCCAGGGCAGGAGCAACGGTGTCCATGTGGTCCTTCATGGTTTTGGAGGAACAGGGAAGAACCTGTTTTGACAAGACTTTAATAGATCAGACATTTCTAGGGACCTTGTCAGGGGAAAAGAGAGGAAAGGACGAAAAGGTGGGAGGGCCAGAGTCAACGAGAGGAGAGGAGAGGGGAAGAGGTAGAAGGTAGCTGGGATAGCCTCAACTGACACACGCTTCATGGGTCGGATGTCCGAGAAGGTAGGTGGCAGTGTTGGAGTTGGATTGGTCTGGGCGGTAGAAAGGGAGAGATGGTAGGAGAGGAGGGAGTGATCACTCCAGGAGAGGGGAATGATCAGAGGGATGGATAGGGGGAGGTTAGAGGAGATCAAGACATCAAGAGTATGCCCTGCAGAGTGAGTCAGGCCAGAGGGGAGGATAGAAATGGAGAGGGAATCACAAAGGTCACAGAAGAGTACAGAGGAGAAACAAGGGGTATCTAGATGGATATTGAGGTCACCGAGAAGGAGGAGTTGAGTGGTGGAGGCCAGAAGGGAGGAGGAGAGTTCCGCCCATTCAGAGAGCAATGAGGTGATCTGACCAGGGGGCCGGTAGAGAGTAGCCATGGTAAGAGAGTGGCTACGAGAGGGAGAAGGCCTGCAGACAAGCCATTCGAAAGAGGAGTAAGTCTGCGTGGGAATGATGGAGACAGGAATCCACTCAGGAAAGATCAGGGCTACACTCCCTTAGGACCGGGTGGATCTGGTTACGGAGAGGATCTTGTAACCATCAGGGAGTAGTGTCAAAGCTTGTGACATAGCTGGCCGTGAACCATGTCTCGGTAAGACCAAGGACATCAAGGTCAAGTTCTTCAGGTGGTGGCAGATGTCAGAGGAGTGTTTGACAGCAGAGCAAGAGTTGAGAGTGGCAAGATGAAGAAGGTTGCCAGCCTTAAAGGCCTTCTGGGGGTTGGGGGTACAGATCAGAGGTACGCCCTACGGAGGTGAGGAAGGAGCCCGAGGTGGGGCAAGAGATGAGGGAGGAGAGGGCAAGGTATCCAAGGGGGGAGGGGAGGAGACAGCAGGAGATGAAAGGAAATTGATGAGGCGAGGGAAACGCCTATCAAAGAGGAGGAGATTGGACTGAGGGCCTTGGACCATGGCGGTGACATTTAGATAGACATTAATGATGGCCTTGAAGTCGTCGAAGTGGGCCATAAGGGCTTCCAAACGAGTGCCACCATTAATGGGAGAGGAGGAGAGAGCACAGAGATCATATGAAGAGTCCATATATCTGCTGAAGGAACGAAAAAGAGGATGTCAGTGAGGGTCTGTCTGGAAGAAGCGCTAGAATAGGTATCGGCGATGGGGAGACCAAGGTTGGCGGCCAAGATATCTTTTTTAAACTTCTTCCTATCAGACTTGGTGTGAAGGGAAGTATAGTTGATCGAGAAGCAGTTGTTGGAGATAGGAGAAATGGAAAGCGCCATGAGTGCATAAAGAGGGCAGTAAATGGCAATGAACAGTCACTGGGCCTGCAGGTTACAGAGATGCATGTAATTCAAGCAAAAAAGGGAACAAGTCTACACCAGAACACTGCTAGTTCAACCTGACCGAAAAAGCACAAGCACAGCTAAGTTTGACTTTAAAATAGAATGCACAAGCCCAGCTAAGCTTGACTTTCAAATACAAGGAGGCACACATCTCGGTGGAAAGAGAAACCACATTTTTATTGCCCAGACTTGGGGAGGGCTTTTCTTTTCTATCCCACCAATTTACTTCCCCCTCCCGACGCCCCAGGTGCTGGACAGATCAGATCAGCTCTGCTGAGCAGAAAAACACTTTCTCCATATTGAAAGAATCTTAACTCATTAATAAGGATGTAGCGCTCACCTCCAGAATCTCCAATTTAGAGGAGGTGACTAAGAGCATCGAGGATCATGACTGACAGGATTCCAGTTCCTGTATTGGATATAGAAGTTGCAGATCAGTTTTCACCAGACCCGTTTAAAGAGAAGCCTACTGGCGAGGACAACTCCAAAATTGTAGCGGACGAATCCCCCAAGTGGAACCAAGTGGCAGAGTAGCTGGGAGCATGAATTCACAAGCCCCTCAACAGCAAGGGGAGGAACAGGCTCAGAACAGCAGGCCCCTGTTCGGCCATCACCAGGAACATCGCTGCCATGGCCACACTGAGTTGGACTCTAAAATGCTCACCTTCCAGGGCCTGTCGAGAAGGGAGCCGAACAGGATTTTTTTTTCTACTGAGCATTTGTTAGGCGCTTATACAATGGAATTGTTTTAAAGCGCCACAAGGCTAAATAGGAAGGGAACAGGGGAAAGTTTCAATGGCAAAATAAAACAGTAAAATACAATCGTGGTCCTACTAGGTCTTGTGGTATTTGTATGTGCAAGTGAAGTGAGGAGGGGAGCAGGGGACAGGGAAGGGGGGAGCAGAAGACAGAAGAGTGGGTAAGTGCTGATGGAATGTCCGGGAGGGAAGTGCTAAGGGGAGCACCTCAGACTAGGTGCTGGTGCAGGTGACTTCCAAGGGTGGGATGCAGAGATGCCTGGCAGGGCCCGCGACTGCAGTGCAGTGGGGGGAGGGGGCGGGTGGCTGTTCCAAAGGGAGGTGCCAGCTGTGGAGAGACCTGCCACCCACTCTCTGCTTGGAGAAGTGTTTGGCAGTCAGAGAGTTAGAGTATTGTAGGGCTCTAACGGGAGTATGTAGGGAGGGAAAGTGGAGATGGCGTGGTCCCAGGCCCCAGAAGGCCTTGTTGATGATGCAGAGGGTCTTGAATTTGATCCTTGCAGCAACGAGAAGCGAGTGGAGAGATTTCAAGGCTGGAGAGATGCAGGCCATGGGCTTGAGGCCAAGGATAAGTCTTGAAGCCCTATTCTGGATAAGCTTGAGGGCGTGTAGGGAGGTAAGAGGGAGATTGAGAATGAGGCTGTTGCAGTAGCCCAGCTTGGAGAGGACCAGAGCTCTGAAGACATTGAGCTTCTGGGGGAAGGTAAAGTAAGGAAGGATGCCTCTGACGAGGTGGAGCTGGAAGTGGGACTTCTTAGTAAGGTCCATGATGTGAGGGATGAAGGAGAGCGCGGAATCGAAGATGACCCAGTGGTTTTTGGCCTCATAGGATGGTGGGGCTAGAGGGCCCAAATAGGGTGGCCATAGGGTAGGAGGAAAAGAGGGGGAAGGTGTCCCAATCAGGAGGATATGTCTTACTGGCATTCAGGCAAAGATAGTTATCTGCAGACCATGCCTGAATGGCGGACAGACAGTCTGGGTTCTGAGAGGAGGAGGAGGAGGAGGAGGAAGAGGAGGTAATGGGGGATGAGAGGGGAGTCGACTGGGAAAGAAGGGCCTGGAATCACAGGGCTTTAAAGGTCAGATTACTTGCTGTCATAGGGCTGCGGCGGAAGATTCTGGACCTGGCAGAGAATGCTTCCGACACTTGTAGAGCCACAGATACTGGTGTGCTGTGCACAGAGGGAGGTTAGTGTGCCTGCTAGCGAATTGCAACTGTGTTTGGTCGAAAGAGTTGGCGGAATTCATCAGTACCTAAACTGCCTTGGTGAAGGCCAAATCATCTATGAATGGGGTTTTTTCTCCTAAGGTTTTGTCTTCGGCCAGCAGACTCATCAGATGGCCATTACCACATTGAAAGGAGGTCCCAGTCCGGTTGTGGAGCAGATGGTACTGGCAAGACCATAAGGGGGATACTTTCTTCCCATTCAGAGGATGGGGGACTCGCAGATGTGGATGGAGAATGGCAAGGCAGCTATCCCCGTCAACAGGTCTGTGCTTGCAGCACAGCAGGGTCAGTAGTGCTGCGCACAGCTCTTTTTGAGCAAAATTGGGACAAGCCATCGGGGATGCCTGGGTGCGTCACAAAATAAGGCAGTTCCATTTGTAGTTTTTTGCCCTGCCCAGGAAGGACAGGGACTGTCCTCAGATTCCCATCTCAGGAGGACCAGGAATGCATTTCTTTAGCAGTCCTACTGTTGGCGCAGAAGGGAGCAATTTCACCCACACCGAGGCATCCTGAGAGCTTTCCCGGCAAGCTCTTCTTGGTCCAAAGAAAGCAGGTCCAGTCATAAGCCCCTGCGAGCCAAACAAGTGGTTGATTCAGCACCACTTCATCTTAAGGCCTTCTTGATTGGCTATTGCGACTGGACTTACATGATGGTTATCTGACATCTCCCATTTACAAGTCTCTACTGCTTTCTTCAGTTTAAATTGGCAGGCTGGTTGTGGGAATGTGTGGGCCTACTCTTTGTGCTTTTTTCAGCTCTGTGGTGCTTAAAAAAGCAATGTTGCTTGTGGCCACTGTTCTAAGAGAGAAGGTAACCGCATATACTGGCTCCTGGAAACACTTGTGTATAGGCAGCATACAAATGTCCAATAAAATAAAAATAAATGTAGAATTTATTTAAACATGAGCTTCATGTCTCAGGGCAGGGAGACATTAGCAGGTCAAATTCAGAAGGCTGTTTTTCTTCTGCAGGAGCTAGGATTCCTGGTGAATTGGGACAAGTCTGCATTGTCACTTGCTCAGGAGATAGCGTGTCTCAGGTTTTTAGCGCACACATCAGCAGCCACTCTCAAGCTGCCGCGAGGGAAGATCAACATAAGTGATTCATCAGATACTGTGGAAGGCAGTGTTCTCTCTGAGCTAGCCAGGGTGATGGGGCTTCTCACTTCTCTGTTCTAGACTATTTTCCCAAACCCGCTTCACTACTGCGCACTCCAGAAGCACACGAATGTCCACCTTTGAAAGAGTGTGATTTATATGCTGAGTGTGTTGCTATCTTTGGAAGTGAGAGTGGAATTGCATTGGTGGCGTGGTGAACATATGGAGGCATGGAAGGGCAGGGCCATATTTGGGTCAGCGCCAGATCTAGTAATAGTGCGACAGAAGCAGATCAGGATGGGGCCCACTGTGGAGTGGTTTCCACAGGATGAAAGTGACCCGAATCAGAACTGGAGCTTCACATAAGCTTTTTGGAGCTCCTTTTGAAATCGAGTCCCTAGCTAAGAGGTGATTGAACCGCACTATCCAGCTAAAGGTGGATAATATCTCAGTGGTACTCTACACAAGCCATTTAAGAGGGAGGGATATGTTCCAGGATGTTTGTGAACCTTGCAAAGGATTTCCGGCATTTCTGCCCGGAGAGCCATTTAGTAGTTACACCGTAGTACAACTATGTGGCTAACCAATGTAGTAGAGGATTGGAAATCAAGGTAACTAAAGTATGCCAGCGATTGGAAGCGGGAGTCGGATGTCGTCGGCACTCTGTAGGAGCTTTCAGGCCCCTTCTAGTTGGATTTGTTTGCGTCGCACCTTAATGCTCACAATTTTATTTTAGCTGGAAGCCACACCCTTCAGCAGTCACCTTGGATGCTTTTCTACAGCGTTTGGGATGAGGTATGCATCGTGTCTTTCGCTCTGATGGCATGGGCCCTAACGAAAGAAAAGGAGCTTGTGTTGGCAGTGCCCAGTTGGACAAAAGTTTGGTTTACAGTTCTTCTGGAACTTTCTACACATTTTCCAATCCATCTTTTCCTTAGCGAGCTTCTTCGGCGGACCCAGAGGGTTCGCTAATGCTGTCTGTTTGGAAGGGTTCTGAGCTTTCTGGCGCATGCCAGGGCTTTTGGTAAAGGGTACGAGCCCATCTGGTAGAGCTGGGCTTCAGTAACAGCAAAGAGCTACAACTCTGCTTGCGCAGTGTGGCATACCTGGCATTTGGAGAAGATCCCTTTTCAGCTTCTGTGAAAGAGTTACTTAATTTCTGGCAGCACTGGTGGACTAGAGCAAGGTATACTGTATGCTGCAAGTTTACAGGCTTACGGGTCTGGTATTTACGTGAGGCACAATTTGTTGGAAAGTATCCTTGTTGGGCAGCATCCTATAATCTAGTTTGTAGACTCCTTAAAGGCGTAAGAGTAGTGACTCTCCCGATTGCACGTTATTACAGCCTTTAAGATGTGAATATCCTGCTCGATCATGGATCATAGACGGTTAAGGAGAAAATATCCAGGCTGGTCATGTTGTGCAAGTTGACCATGCTTTTATGTTTGATGTCTCACTGCAGAGTATGAGATGTAAGGGCTCTGTACTTATCCACTAAGTGCCTTTTCTCTGAACGGGATGGATTTTCAGGTTACCCTTTGTACTCCGTGCAATTTAGGGTTCATTTCGACACTGCCTTTCCCCAAGATTCCAACCTATGCATAGTTTGTTGCCTCAAGGCTTACGAGGAGTTAACGGCACCATCACGACTCCAGGGTCAGATTAAGCTGTTGAAAGCGATAAGGAAGCCATAGCTTCACCTACATTGGCCCGTTGGTACAATTAATTTTGGCCCGGGTGGTGATTGGTTATGAACTACTTTGAGCTAATTCTGCAAGAGGTTGAAATTACTTGAAGTGGGTGCACGCTTGGACAATGGTAAGAGAGCGGCAGGGTGGTTGGAGGATTCAGTGTTTAGGAATTTATACCTGAAACCTTGCGACCATCCGGCTTCACTGATTTTAAGCAAGCTATAAAGAAGCATAATGCTTGCCTCCAGTCTTGACATAGAATGAAGATTTTCCAAACTGTTAGTAAATGAATGCAGATTCTTTGAAAGACACAGAGACGAGCCTTATCTTAGTTATGTGGAGACTTCAGAATAAGGTTTATCCTTGGAAGTAAAGGGGGTGATACCGTGATGCATGCTTATCGCCGACACTGCCGTTTGGAAATCTGTTGATTTATGTGAATGGCATAGTCAATGTTTTGACTTCATATTTTTATTTTTTTTACGTGCTCCACCCAAGCAAGTCGCTAACCTGCAGTTCTTTTGCCTCCTGATAGGGTCATATGTGAAGAGTTCATGAAGGGGAAGATCACGTCTTCTCTTTGTCAGCAGGCTCAGGAAGAGTTCTCCTGCAGCTAGTTCTCTGTTGAAGATGTTCTGGTTGTTCATTGCACTGAAACAAAGAGGAAAAGGAAGAGTTTCTTCAAAGATTTAGACGCAGTTCGTACTGTAACTGGTTGTAGCAGTCACGTCTTGAGATTTAGGACTGCCATTTTCTGCTTAAGTTTATGGTAAATTGTCTCTTGTTGCTTTTTTAAAAACACTTTTTATTGTTTTGTATATAAAAGAAACATTTTACAGAAGCACAGTTTGGTGACCTTACCAAGTTTAAAGAAAACCACACTTAAAGTACCAATCCATAAAAAGCCGCCCCACCCTATCCTCCCCCTGCCAACTTCCCCCAGATCTTCTGCTATTTCCCAGGGCAGCCTCTTGCATTATATTTTCTTTTCTCTAGAGCCATACAGCAGTCCATTTCCACAACCTACCTCACCAATCTCAGGCAATCTGCCCCCCCCCCCACCAACTGCGCTGCAACAGTTTCATCAGTCCCGCTGCAGTAGATACAGTTTCTCAAACCTAGTAAAGCCTGTCCCCCCCACACACACACACCCTTAAAAGCAGTCATCGAGGATTCCCAGGTATTTCCAATCCGGAAACAGAGTGAATCTTGTCCAGATATTTCTGCCAGAAGCAGCAAACATGTGGGCACTCCCAGAGAATGTGAAAAAAGTTCCCTTCTGACCCCCCAACACGTAACAGTCAGCATGATCCGCCCGCCCCCCACTTCCGTAAGGCAGTACGAGAATAATATACCCTGTACAAGACTTTTAGTTGGATCAGCCTTATACGAGTCAAGATACCAATCTCCCTAGGAAAGAATAGAGCCTACACCCAATCCTCAAGTTGCAACGGCCAAGGCCCCTCCCCCACTGTGATTTAAGATTGACCAAGTTGTTTGTAGCAAAGGTGGCAAGGACCTGGTGGCGGGTGGAAATAACCTTGCTGTTTATGTGCTCCAGGAGAAGGTTTGCTTCTATTGGGGAGCATGCTGGGACCTTCTGAAGTGACAAACTGAGCCGATAGAACATGCGAAAGCTGCAGGTAGTGATTGCTTTGGTCTTTGGCAGACCGAATTTGTCACAAAACTCCGGAAAATAAATCATTGCCCCTTCTCTCACCACATCCCCTACATGCCTCACCTTACAACTTTCCCATATCCTGAGTCTGCCTATTTTACCCACTGCTGGGACATGGGCATTATTCCATAGTGGCTATATCAGGGTGGCTTTGGTCCCCCAACCCACATAGCGATGGGAGTCCATCCATAATCTGCCTAATGTGTTGCATCATGGGTGGAAGCAGTCTTTTCTTCTGGCTGCTGCAGAGAACCCGGGGAGGAGGCATCCCCACCATCCATCCCGTTCAGTCCAGACATGCTGTAGCAACACAGCCCTGTGGAACCAATCATTTACAACTGCCAATTGGGCATCCCAGTAGTAACTGCAAGTTAGGGAGCCCAATACTCCCTTCCCGGACTGAGCGATGCACCGTGACCAAGGCGATATGGGGCTGCCCACCAGAGTCCGAAGAGTCGCATCCACTTTGTCAAATTCTACCCTGGGAATCTGCTGCGGGGTCTTTGCAGGATATACATATTCCTTGGCAAGGCTAACCTCTTCAACAGAGCCGCTTTCCTGAGTAGTGTTAATGGGAGGGACTTCCAATGAGTGACATCCTTCAAAAACCTATCAGTGATAGGGTGAATATTGCGACGCACATAATCTGTGAGGTAAGGACCCACCCACACCCCTAAATACTTAAAGCCAGAGACTGAGACCTAGGACAGACAATTCTGGGGAAGATCGTCCCCTGAAGGGTGAAGAAACTTGATTCATCCCAGTTCACTTTCAGCATGCTAGCCCCTTGGAACCCCGCAGAGTCTGTGTAACACTGATACAGGCCTTTTTACTAAGGTACACTAAGATTGTCTGCAAATAGCAAGACTTTGTCCTCACCCCCATGCTTCCAATAGAAACCTTACCAGGTCTGGTCAGTTCTCAAGTGGATGGCCATTGGCTCTATAACTAGCGTAAATAGAAGGGGGGGGGAAAGAGGGTAGCCCTGCTTCGTTTCCCTCTCCAGGGGAAAAGCCCAGGCGGCCACCCCATTAGTCCACACCTCTGATGCTTACAGTAGTGTACCCAGCCCATGAAACTTTTTCCAAATCCCATGCGAGAAAGGACCTCCCACAGGAACCTCCACTCCGAGTCAAAAGCCTTTTCCAGGTCCACCTAGAGAAGTGACCAAGGGATCCCCCAACGTATGTGCCTGAGATAAGGCCATGAACAGCCTGCAAATGTTCATCCTCTTGAATTTGTCGGGCATAAACCTCATTGAACTGGGTGGACCAAAGACATGATGACTTTTATCAAGCACCCTTGCCAGTATCTAACTTCCCTGTTAATGAGGGAGATAAGCCTGTAAGAAGCACAGGAATCCAGGGGCCTATCCACCTTGGGAATTACAACAATGCAAGCTCTCCTGAGGTCCAGGTGGAGTGTACCAGTTGATTCCGAGTGAATAAATAAGTTATACAAGTGCGGCAACATCGTTTCAGCCAGCTATTTCCAAACGTGCATGGTTTTCCTCACACCGATTCACATCCGAGTTGCAGCAAAACAGCAACTTTCTGATTTTTAATCAACTCAAATTTTAATAAAACTCTTATCAGCAACAGGATCTTAACTGCAGGATACCGGCAGCCCCAGCATAGCAGTGCAGGCTCACAACCTAATCACCCAGCTGCTCGACATTGCCCCCTGTTGCTTTTTTGATGTTTTAAGGCTGCTGCTTGAGTAGAATAAAGAAAGTGAAGCATGTTGCTTGCCTCTGCGTCTTTAATAGAATCTAGACTTTTCTTTACTCACAGTTTGGATAATCTTCATTCATAATTTAAGTCTTCATTGACGTCTGCTTGGTGATATACCAGATTATCACTTGCAAGGATCCATATTTAGGCAATTGGTGGCAACACACAAATGGCACATTCAAGATAACGGTCTAGATGGGATACATAAAGAGCCACATAACCACTTTTGTCAAAATCTACCATTATGTGGCACTTCTGAGTCCCAGCGTATGGCGTGCTATTGTCCATTGCCTCAATCCACTAGCCTTGAGGTGTGGATTTGTGCAACTTTTACTAGTACAGTTTGGGTGCCAAACATTCATCTTCCCAATAGTCTATTTGGGAAAGACATTTAATTTGCCATTATTGTGTCCCTTCATGCCCCCTTTCATTTGAAATCAAACCGACTGTTAAGACGGATTTCTGAACTCTGTCCTGGTGGCGCAGAAGTTCAGAAGGCCAACCTAATTACTTGGAACAGGGTAACCTCTGGACGAGCCAGACCAATCAAGGTAGCGATCGCTGCGGTCAAGACTAGGTCTCAAGAGGGGTGAGGGTGACTGAAAGCCCGCAATGAGCACACAAAGCAAGATCACTTACAAACTACTCCAAACAGTTGTTATATTAAAAATATATACACATTTATTTCAAGGCCTTTAAAACAATGACCGTAGCGAGAAAATCACAATATAACGATAGTAAACCAACACATACCATATCAACACAATATATATACAAATACAACAAGTCTCAAGCGTTATATGCCCAAAATGTGTAGTCCACCTAAAAGGTAGGGAAAACAGGCAGTGCGCAATAATGCTTAGACCCAGTTCGCCTTCAGAGGCACCTAACTAGATCAAAGTCTGAGCCCTGCGAAGAGTGGAGCCTTGTGCTCAAAAGTACCTGCACGCGCTGGTGCCAACGGGCAAAAGGAGAAGCTCTTCGAGGGAAATCAGGCAGTTCAGTTTAGTGCACAAAAGAAGAACAAGTTCCGCGACTCAAGCGCAGCCTCCACAGTGGGCAGAAGCAGAGCGCGAGTACGGAAAAGGGTGCTGTTTGACACAGCGGGGAAGAGCAATGGGCTCCTGCAGAAGGGCGACCAGATCCTAGCTATGCTACTCACCGGTCCCCGATGCAAGCAGACCCAGGCTTCTCCGCGTCCGTTTCAGTAGCTGGCAGGTTCAGAAGAGCAGGGAACGCCTCTTCGTCGTGTTGAGTAAAAAGACGTCCCAATCGAAGAAACCCGCACAGTTTGTTACCACAGCAGGGCAACGGAGCGGCCGTGTGTATCTGAGCCAAATGTACACTACTCACTTCAGACCTGGGAACGTCAAGTGTACGAAGCGTGTGAGAGTGACAAGGACTCGAAATACTACACAACCTGGCGGCGGTTACAGAGCAAGACTCCCGTGTAAGCTGGTCAGTCAGCTGGATGGCCCAGAGACGCTTCCGAAGGCTTACTGGCAGGAGATGGTGAAGATGCCGAGAATAGCTGTTCCTGCTATTCCAAGGGTCGAAGTACCAGTACAGGCCTTCTGGTTCGATCAAAGGTGAAAAGGGTTTCACAAGGCGACAGCAGTGCAGAGGAGAAGTCCTTCAGCGGGTCACCAGCGATTCCTCGGTCCAGCCTCTTGGTTGCAGGATACTTGGCTCCTGTATTCCTTCGTTCGTGAGAACTCGGGAGATGGACATGGTAGTGGTGTTTCCAGCCCCCTCTTATCCACGGTTCCCTTCGCGCCAAAACGGAGGGGACCCAATGGGAGATCCGCTCATCAACACTCACACCATTCGTGGACCTATCACGGACCACGGTGGTCCCAGGCATTCACACCACCTTAGACTCTCTGGCACCCAGGATGTGTATTGGGACCAGACATCCCAGCCCACATCCTGGAGGCAGACACAAGACATGTAGAAGCCCGCGAAAGCATCCGTGTTTCGCGGGAAAGTACATGCCCAAATAAGGAAGGCCCCGGGTCGGCTCGACCTGGGGAAGGTGAAGGGAGCAAGACGGTCAGCGGACAGGACAAAGGAGCCTCGTGGTCTGGCCATTTTGGGAGCCAGGCCACCATTTTGGGTTAAGGGCGAGAAACGCGCTTAGAACACCAAAAGGAGCTCAAAACACAAGAAACGATCGCTGCCACCATTCCCGTCCCTGAATCACTTGCACCGATCAGATACAATCCTAAACGAGTATCTAGGGCCTGTAGAAGGCTAGAGACCCAAGAGAGCTGTAACTTAGCTTACAGTGCCCTCTTGTGTCATGTTGCACGAAAGCCGCAACATGATAAAAGAAACTATGGGAAACAGCGTTCCCCGGTACTGACTGTCTTAAGGGCATGTCAGTTTCCTCGTAAGAAAGGAGCGAAAGCCCAGAGGAGTGCGGCAGAAGGCTGCACTTCTCTGGCAAAGTCAAGAACAAGGTGAAAAACAACAGCAAAAAGTTTAGGGGTTGCCACATGGAAGGAAAATTACCTACAATTACGAAATCTTTCCTAACACTCGCCCCTCCCAGACTATGGACAGGGGGAACTAATCCACCCCTGGATGAGTCTCTTGTTCAGGTCAGTTAAACATTCTGGACAACCCATCAGCATTGCTATGTTGGACACCTGGCCTATGCTCAATAGTGAAGTCGACGCCTTGTAGACTTATGGACCACCTAAGCAACTTTGGATTCTCCCCCTTCATGTTCATTAGCCACTTTAAGGGCTTATGGTCAGTTTGCACAGTGAAGTGGGTCCCATAGAGGTAGGGCCTCAGCTTCCTTAGGGCCCACACAACAGAGAAACATTCTTTCTCTACCGTGGACCATCTGAGCTCTCTGTCCTTAAGCTGGCGGCTGATAAAACCAATAGGGTGTTCCTTACCCTTCTCATCTACTTGTGATAGTACAGCTCCTATCCCAGTGTCAGAGGCGTCCGTCTGCACTATAAAAGGTCTTTGATAATCAGGGGCCCTGAGGACAGGGGCCTGGCACAAGGAGTCTTTTAAGCCATTGAAGGCCTTCTCACACTCGTCGGTCCAAGTTACCTTCTTGGGTTTCTTCGGAGTTGTGAGGGCAGTCAGAGGGGCAGCTATGGTGCCATAGTCTGCCACAAAATTGCGGTAATACCCCGTGAGTCCTAAGAAGGCTCTCACTTGGGTTTGCGTAGTGGGGGTAGGCCAGTCTTGTACTGCTTGTACTTTACTGGGAAGAGGCTGTATCCTCCCTCCACCTACTTCATGTCCAAGGTAAACCACTGAGCCTTGTCCAATCTGGCATTTACTAGCCTTTATGGTCAGGTGTGCTTTCTGAAGAGCCTGGAGCACAATCCCGAGGTGTTTCACATGGTCTTCCCAGGTGGCACTGAAAACTGCGATATCGTCCAGGTATGCAAGACAGAATTCGTCCAACCCATTCAAAACATGATTCACAAGCCTCTGGAAAGTGGCAGGTGCATTCTTCAACCCGAACGGCATTACCCGGAATTGGTAAAGGCCGTCTGGAGTAGAAAATGCTGTCTTCTCCTTGGCATGCTCTGCTTATGCTATTTGCCAATAGCCAGCAGTGAGGTCAAACGTGCTGAGGTACTTGGAGGCACCCAAAGTATCCACCAGCTCATCTGTTCGAGGCAAGGGGTGTGCATCTGTCTTGGTGACAGCATTCAGAGCCCTGTAATCCACGTAGAACCTCAATTCAGAAGTGCCTGCCTTTGGAACCAAAACCACAGGGCTGGACCAAGGACTACTAGAGGGTTCAATCACCCCAAGGTCTAACATCTTGTTGACCTCGGTCTTAATATAACACCGTACTTTGTCTGACATCCTGTATCCCCTACCTTTGGTAGGTACACTGTCTCCTGTGTCAATGTTATGTTTGCACCAAGGTGTCAAACCAGGCGACTGTGAAAACGGGGGGGAAAACTGCCTAAGCAAACTTTTCACCTCAGCCTGCTGATCAGAAGTCAGGTGAGGGGCCACTCGGACACCCTCAAAGGAGCTATCTGAAGGACCGCTTTGGAACAGGTCGGGGAGAGTTCAGACTCCTCTTCCTCAACATCTGAAGCCAGTAGCAGTGCTGCGATTTCGACTCTTGGGACGAAAGCCTTCAGCCTGTTCACGTGAAACACTTTTGGAGCCTGTCCAGGCCTTCCAAGGTCCACTAAATAGTTAACCTCACCCAGGGGCTCCACGACTGTGTAAGGGCCTGACCATTTGTCCTGTAAAGCTCAAGGCCTTATGGGATTCATGATCAGGACTTGCTGACCAGGTGTAAAGTTGATGAGGGAAGCTTTCTGGTCGTACCAATGTTTCACCAGCGCTTATCCTGCCTTCAATTTATCACTAGCCAAGCCCATCAGAAGTACCATCCGTTTTCTGAGCCCTAGCACATAATCAACTACGTTGGTAGTAACAGGGGGAGTGGGCATCTCCCATCTCTCTTTGACGATGGCTAAGGGTCCCCGTACGGGATGACCGAACAGAAGTTCGAAGGGGCTGAAGCCAACACCCTCCTGTGGTACCTCTCGATAGGCAAACAGTAAGCATGGTAAAAGAAGATCCCATTTTCTTCTCTGAGGTTCCTCCAGAGCCCCAATCATGCTCTTTAACGTTCTGTTGAAACGTTCCACCAGACCATTGGTCTGGGGGTGGTATGCAGAAGAGAACTTGTAGGTGACCCCACATTCTTTCCACATAGCCTGCATATACTTCGACATAAAGTTGCTGCCACGATCCGACACAACTTCTTTAGGGAAGCCAACCCTAGTAAATATGCCAAGTAAAGCTTTTGCAACTGACTTGGCAGTTACAGTTTTCAATGGGATGGCCTCAGGATATCTGGTTGCATGGTCGACCAGCACCAGGATAAACCTATTGCCCGAGGATGTTTGCGGGTCAAGGGGACCAACGATGTCGATCCCTATCCTTTCAAATGGTACCCCCACAACTGGGAGCGGTACCAACGGAGCTTGGATTGTCGCGCCAACCTTACCAGACAACTGGCAGGAGGCACAACTCCTGCAGTGACTTTCTACTTGCACCCCCATCCTGGGCCAGTAGAAGTGCATGGATAACCTTTGCTTGGTCCTCTTCATACCAAGGTGACCAGCAAGGGGAACTTCATGCGCCAACTGCAGGAGGAAGGGCCTAACAGCAAGGGGAACCACCAACCTCCTATGGTCTCATTCTGTAGACTCTGTGGGCTCACTATATAGGAGTCCACCTTCCCAATAAATCCTATGCGTCCCAGGAGGTTCACCCTCAAGCTGGGAGCAGGCCTGTCTCCTTAGGCCTTCCAGAGATGGGCACTCACGTTGGCCTTTACTGAATTCGTCCCTATCAGGACCTCCTTCAACTAACAAGTCTTTTAGTTCAGGATGATCGTTGGGGTCAAATACTTCAGGCATCGCCACCTCCTCGTCAGGCCCGGGCGATTGACCAACTTCCTCCACCGCAGTGGTAGGCGAGCTCGGGGGAATATTCTCTTTCCCTCGTCTTGACTTGTCGACTCCTTTCGCCTTGGGTTTCCCCTTCGGCTGGGGTAGCGTATTGGTCTTGGCCAATGCTGCCCGTGCTTGAGACCGTGTGTAGGGACTTTCGGCAGTGTCTCCTACGAGCCCTAAAGCTCTGAGATCATTACCTAACAAGACCTTTCCCGGGACGTTTCTCTGAATGCTCACTGGAATCCTGACTGCTGTACCATTTAAAGTAAGATTTACAGGTATTACTGGGAACATAAGGAGTGGGCCGTCAGCCAACTTAGTGGGCATCAGAGTAGCTCTGGAAACTTCCTCTGAGTCTACCAAGGTAGAATCCACTACAGTGAGACTGCACCCACTATCCCTAAGAGCTGGAGTATCTACTCCATTGATCAGCACACTGTCTTTAAAGTAGTGCTTGGTATTATCCGGAATCCTAGCATAAGCCTCTGCGGCTTTAGGCTCCCAGGAACCCAGGGAAACTAAAACTACCTCAGCCTCTATCCCGCTGGGAAATGAGTCTGAGGAGAAGGATGCTCCTGTAATCTCTTCTTCCTCGTAGGAGGAGAAGGCCAGATTAGCGGAGTGGACCCCCAAAGGTCTAACCTTACACCGGGGATCCCCCTTCACGTGGTCAGTTGCTCCACAAGCAAAACAAGATCCATTGGGTCTGTTTACATTGGGAGGCTTATTGTAACCAGAGTTCTGTTTCGGAGTCTGACCTCCACTACCCTGTGAGTTCTCTTGTGTTTTACCCTTATTTTTCTTTTTGTGGCCCTTATGAGAAGAAGATTTATCAGATTCTCCACCCTCCTTATCTTTGGACTTTTTCCCTTCCTCCTGCTTACCAGGATGAGTTTTGTTCTTATGGGACACTCGATGTGACACCCATAAGTCGGCTGCAATGGCCAGCTTCTTAGGATCTATCTCCTTTGAATCGGCCAAATGCTGCTTAAGCTCCGGGGAAGAAGATGCAAAAATGTGTTCCAGCATGACAAGATTTATCATGCCTTCGAAGGTAGAAACCTTATAACCTTCGACCCAGCCATTTAAGTTTTTCAAGGATTCAGTGACATAAGATACCCAAGTACCACCTTCCTTTTTCTTATACTCTCTGAAACGTTTCAAATATTGGGCCGGAGTCTTCCCAAACTTTAAAATGAGAGTTTGCTTTAACATTGCGAAATCAGCTCGCTCAGCCTTCGATATTTCCATAATGGCACTACAGCCAGAATGGGGCAGTCTGCTGAGTAACCAGGCAATCTTATCAGCATTGTCAACTTGTTGAACTTCGCATGCATACTCAAACGCATTCAGCCAGTCCATAATGTCATTCCTTTCCTCATACACACTGAGCAGATCTTTCGGAAACCGTGGATGAGAGGAAGCCCCAGACCCATGTCCAGGACCCTTGGACCCATTTGCAAACTGAAGCTTGGCCAGTTCCAACTGGTGATCCCTGTCTTTTTGTTTTTCTGCCTGTTCGATTTTTAGTTTGGCTATGCTGAATTCAAGCTCCTGCTGCCTAAACCGCAGCTCTTGCTTCTTGAATTCAAGGATAGCCTCCCCATCAGCACTGGCAGAGGAAACATTAGACATCTCGTCCTCCCTGTCCTCGTGGTCGCGATGGATCAGTGCAGCGGCAGAACCGTCGGTTCTACCAGTGAGAGCAGCCCCACCTCCTGCCGCACTGTCCTCAGAAGTTATAGCGTCAAGCTGCGCTTCTTGCCACGCCACGATTCTTTGGATCATTTCCAATTTCGTGCCTTGAGAGGAAACACCTCTCTCCGCACACATCTTTTTCAATGTTTCTGATTTGGAAGCATTTAAAGTTAACAAGGTATTTGTTTCCATACTGTTAGATAGGACTATGGCCTTTTTAAAGTTATACTACAACAATTCACTACGTGTCCTGGTTGGAATAACCTGAAATGCCTTAGTTCGTGCGCAACACTGGATACCTCCAGTCGTATCCCACCGCTGTACACCAATTTTGTTAAGACGGATTTCTGAACTCTGTCCTGGTGGCGCAGAAGTTCCGAAGGCCAACCTAATTACTTGGAACAGGGTAACCTCTGGACGAGCCAGACCAATCAAGGTAGCGATCGCGGCGGCCAAGACTAGGTCTCAAGAGGGGTGAGGGTGACTGAAAGCCCGCAATGAGCACACAAAGCAAGATCACTTACAAACTACTCCAAACAGTTGTTATATTAAAAATATATACACATTTATTTCAAGGCCTTTGAAACAATGACCGTAGCGAGAAAATCACAATATAACGATAGTAAACCAACACATACCATATCAACACAATATATATACAAATACAACAAGTCTCAAGCGTTATATGCCCGAAATGTGTAGTCCACCTAAAAGGGAGGGAAAACAGGCAGTGCGCAATAATGCTTAGACCCAGTTCGCCTTCAGAGGCACCTAACTAGATGGAAGTCCGAGCCCTGCGAAGAGTGGAGCCTTGTGCTCAAAAGTACCTGCACGCGCTGGTGCCAACGGGCAAAAGGAGAAGCTCTTCGAGGGAAATCAGGCAGTTCAGTTTAGTGCACAAAAGAAGAAGAACAAGTTCCGCGACTCAAGCGCAGCCTCCACAGTGGGCAGAAGCAGAGCGCGAGTACGGAAAAGGGTGCTGTTTGACACAGCGGGGAAGAGCAATGGGCTCCTGCAGGAGGGCGACCAGATCCTAGCTATGCTACTCACCGGTCCCCGATGCAAGCAGACCCAGGCTTCTCCGCGTCCGATTCAGTAGCTGACAGGTTCAGAAGAGCAGGGAACGCCTCGTCGTCGTGTTGAGTAAAAAGACGTCCCAATCGAAGAAACCCGCACAGTTTGTTACCACAGCAGGGCAACGGAGCACCCGTGTGTATCTGAGCCAAATGTACACTACTCACTTCAGACCTGCGAACGCCAAGTGTACGAAGCGTGTGAGAGTGACAAGGACTCGAAATACTACACAACCTGGCGGCGGTTACAGAGCAAGACACCCGTGTAAACTGGTCAGTCAGCTGGATGGCCCAGAGACGCTTCCGAAGGCTTACTGGCAGGAGATGGTGAAGATGCCGAGAATAGCTGTTCCCGCTATTCCAAGGGTCGAAGTACCAGTACAGGCCTTCTGGTTCGATCAAAGGTGAAAAGGGTTTCACAAGGCGACAGCAGTGCAGAGGAGAAGTCAGGAGATCGACATGGTAGTGGTGTTTCCAGCCCCCTCTTATCCACGGTTCCCTTCGCGCCAAAACGGAGGGGACCCAATGGGAGATCTGCTCATCAACACTCACACCATTCGTGGACCAATCACGGACCACGGTGGTCCCAGGCATTCACACCACCCTAGACTCTCTGGCACCCAGGATGTGTATTGGGACCAGACATCCCAGCCCACATCCTGGAGGCACACACAAGACATGTAGAAGCCCGCGAAAGCATCCGTGTTTCGCGGGAAAGTACATGCCCAAATAAGGAAGGCCCCGGGTCGGCTCGACCTGGGGAAGGTGAAGGGAGCAAGACGGTCAGTGGACAGGACAAGGGAGCCTTGTGGTCTGGCCATTTTGGGAGCCAGGCCACCATTTTGGGTTAAGGGCGAGAAACGCGCTTAGAACACCAAAAGGAGCTCAAAACACAAGAAACGATCGCTGCCACCATTCCCGTCCCTGAATCACTTGCACCGATCAGATACAATCCTAAACGAGTATCTAGGGCCTGTAGAAGGCTAGAGACCCAAGAGAGCTGTAACTTAGCTTACAGTGCCCTCTTGTGTCATGTTGCACGAAAGCCGCAACATGATAAAAGAAACTACGGGAAACAGCGTTCCCCGGTACTGACTGTCTTAAGGGCATGTCGGTTTCCCCGTAAGAAAGGAGCGAAAGCCCAGAGGAGTGCGGCAGAAGGCTGCACTTCTCTGGCAAAGTCAAGAACAAGGTGAAAAACAACAGCAAAAAGTTTAGGGGTTGCCACATGGAAGGAAAATTACCTACAATTACGAAATCTTTCCTAACACTGACCCCCGAGCATCATCCTTCCAAGCTCTCATGGAAATGGGCAGGAAGTCACCAACAGCAACATTCTTATTTTGCCTGCCATTCTGTTATTTTAAAGACTTGAATAAAGGAAATGTGCTTATATTAGAAAAGGGAACCTTTGTTGACAGCCCTGAAGCTTAAACTCTGACCAACATTTGAATTGCCATTTTGCTCCATTGCATTCCATCCACCTTTGCGGCACCAATGCTTTCAGCAGAGTTTGTGTTCGCAAATACGGTCATGGCAGACCTTGAAAAGGTGGAAAGACCGGGAAAGAAGTGATATCAGACAGAAGTGTACTAAGGCAGAGAAAAGAGAACATTGGAATAGTTAATTGGAAACCTAGCGGTTGATCTCCCTTTTGATTGGGCGCACCTTCTGCAGCGGTACCTTGAGAGACGCTCTGACAGTGTCCATCGTGAAATTTGATTTCTCCCATTTTGAGAAATCCTAGATTCTGTAGAAGATCTGTCGCCTCTCTGGTCTGCTGCCTTAAGACGCTTTTGTCCTGGGAAACGAGTATCCTGTCATCTAGATACAGACTGAGGCAGCACTCTCTTTCTCTGGGTTTTGCTGCTGTGGATTTCATGAGCTTGGTGAAAAACCAATACGCAGACGAGAGCCCAAATGACAAATTCCAGAGTTCCCAGTATTGCTCTTCCCACTTCAAACTTGGCTATCACCTCTGTGGGGGGAAAAATCAGCACAATCAGATATGCGCCTTTTGCGATTGAAATGTACTAGCCAGAACCCTGGCAGAAGGATATACCGGAGCATATGGTTTCTTTCCTTCTTGAAGTGCCTGTACAAAATTAAACCGTTGAAATCCTTCCGATTGATTACTGGTCTTGTTTTTTCGTTCATTCTTACTAAGAAAAGATTGATTATGAAGCCCTCCAGCAGTCACTGGCAAAAATCGTTCTCTTATTGAACTGGCCACTTCTTCGCTCAGTATATGCCGATACCTTGCTGAAAGGCGCCTGGGTTTTGGTTTGGTTACTTTTGTAAACGATTTGGGTTATAGAAAAAACAGATTGTCTGCCTCACCCATGATTCCGAATATGGAGCATGTCAAACCTTTGCGCAAAGTTGTACATCATCTTATCGGTGCTGCTTCCTGTGGCATCGCGGCCGACTTTGTTGGTTTCTTCCCCCAAGATGGCCGACGATTTGCCCAGGCTCTCTTGGATGGATTGTGCAGCTTATGCATGTATGTTTCTGACGTCTTATGAGGATCATGTGATCGCATATAACGATTGCATTTCCGACAGTCAGTGCATTGCTACTCTTACGAAAGATGCTTCGTAAGTTACCGATTCTAGGTGTTCAATATCTTTCTCCCTATATTTCCTAATTTCTAATTCTCTCTCTTGCGGTTAATTAGAACTGTGCAACCCTGTCTCCAGCATTTGGCCATCTTCGGTGCCTATCCTGCTTCCCTCACGACGACCCGCGTCGGACGTCTACCTTCCTCTCATACGGACTCACTTCCCCGCCATCTACCAGCACCTTTCATTTGGCTCTCAACCCGCTAAACTTAATCCCTTCCACAGCCTTGGACCTACTGAATGATATATTTCATTCTTCTTCCGTTTCCAATTGGTGCTTGTAGGTATCTTAGAGCAGTTTTCCACATTACCATCTCTTTTCTCTCGCTCAATATTAACTTATCCCTTTGTTTGCTAGGAGCTCCCCTGCTTTTATCGACTTCCCATAGATCTTACCTGTTATTGTTTCCCGGTAGGTTTGACTTCCGATTACACTTCATTCTTTCCCCAAACTTGCTACTTTCACTCACTTACCTATTGTCTTATCTTCTCAGTGAAGCTCATTTGCTGGAACGATCCCGGTGACCACGCAGCTCATCATCCGGATCCCGAAGAATAGCATCAGCATTTCACATCATCCAGGTTCCGAAGTCCTCCAGATCCTCCGACATATCAGGGTTTTCTTCCCCCGAGGGTTTCCCTGGGAACACTGCCTTCCTTCAGTCTGTAAGGTTCCCTATTCGGGCGGAGGGAGGTCGAATTAACAGGGAAATCTTCTACATCTGTAATCTAAAGTCACTGCTGACTGACCAGGTTGGTCTGTTTCTATATCTGCAATACCAAATATATTGATTGTGTTTTACAATATCAACCGTCATCAGATTTAACAAAAGTGCTCTCCTGCCCCCCCAACCCCCAATAGTGTAATCTGTGCTGTGCTAGTCACACAAACCTAATGCTTGGGCAGGCAGTGTTGGTAGTCGTCTCCAGCTGTGATCTCTGCCGCCTCGCGTCCTTTTAGGGAACCCTGTAAGGAAGGCATGGTATCAAAGTAAGACAGACACAAGTGACCACAGTTCAAGAGTGTTAATTGAACTTTATCAAGGGTATGAAAAACACCTAAAATGGGAGCAAGCTACAACCATCAAATAATAATGCAGTCCTATCGCCAAATAAAAAGTGCCTATACTGAAAAATAATGCCAATCCTTACCGCTAAGTTACAAATAGTGTGGGGTAATGTTCACGAGAAAAACAAGTGTTCAAAAACTGATACGTCGGGATGTTAAGGCTGTTGGCCTCCTTGCCCACGTTTTTAGCATGGGACAAGGCGGTTCACTCGAGCATAGCACACTCTTGGGGTTTCTTCGGCACGAGGACACAGTTCCTTTTACCAACATCAGGGCCTTCTGTGCCCAAGTCTCTTACGTTCAAAGTCTCTTGATTCAGAGTGCCTGATGTACCAAAAACAACAAAAAAAGTTGCTTTCCAAATATTCGAGTCAGGTGAGTCGCTCTCAACTCTGGATCCCCCTCAGGCTCAGACCAATTTCAGTTTCATAGACTATCGAAGACTTTCAATAATTCTCACACGCTCAGTTGGATACCAAACGGAGACCTTCAAGTGAGTACACACAACTCATACAATGTTGCTACTCACAACCTTGAGCGTAACGCAGTACAGTCTATCAGTCTCTGCGACTCACCGGTTGTGCTGAACTCAAAGGCGTTTCTCTGTTATCAGAGCCAAGGATAGAACCACTGGAGCAATCGCTTCTCCCCGCCTTGGCTATTGATGCAGAAGGGCCCAGTGTACCTTCGACACACCCTGCACCGTTCTTCTGCATTTTCTTTTCCTCGAGGCCTCTTGAAAGTCACGGTTCTTGTCACGGGTAGTTCCCTCCTTGCAGCCCTCTCTGGTCTTGCTGCCTTTCTCCTCGGTTGAAACTGCCATTTTGGAATTGCTGCTTCTATGTGCGTTTTGCCTTGCTCAGAGTGTGCTTTCGTGCTGTGACTTCGCGCTTTGAAACACTTGTGTATAGGCGCGTTATAAATGCCATTTCTGAGGCTTGTGGAATCTGCTTAGATCACATGCTGTGCATAGGCCGACATCTAGTGGAAGCTGCAGAGTATTACAGTTTGTTTTTCTAAACTCGAAAATTGGACGTCGACACAGGGCGTGCCAGTAATACTATCCCTAGTGTGACGTCCACTGTACCCATGATCTCTCACGCGTCTAGGACCCTCAGATTGTTTTTTTCCGCCATGCTGTTCGGAAGCACTGAGCGGAGTTCCCGGACTTAGTCAGATTTTGCTAATATTGTTATATATTTCCCCGTTTATTCCACCTCTACGTCGAGTCTCCGAACATCGACACTCGACGCCGGATCGGAGAAAATTCAACCGTCGGACTACAGTGACGGATTTGGGCCTCGGAAGGCCTCTGGCCTTGGCCCGGGCCTTGGAAGTCCTCTGGACTCGGCCCTGCAAGTAGGGAGAGTGGGGGGTGGCACATATCCTACACTCTGATTAATATAGGTACATTACTTATATTCCTACATTCCCAGCCCGCTGCCACAGGGTGCGTATGGAGGGTACCCCTTTTCAATTTTGCCCCAAGTGCAACCGCAAGTATCCTTGGGTTGACGGACATACCACGTGTAACCTCTGCTTGACGAGGGACCACCCCGAGGCGAATTGCAGAGCGTGCAGTCGGTTTAAACCGAAGACCCCTAAGGACTGTTCGACAAAGCGTTTGGCCCTACCACGCCAGGCGACAAGAGGCCATGGCCGCAGAGGGGTGCCTTCAGCGATGGCAGCGACGCCGTACTTTCGGACGGCGAGGGCAATGTAGCGTCGATGGACAGCCAAGTGCAAGTCCCCGACCTCGGAAGGTTGTCCGGCAGGGCAGCTATGGGGAAGACCCCCGGCGACACGAGCGCTACCCACACCACTTCCAGCAAACATAGGTCCAACCGAGACTCGACGCACACGTCGAGTTCTCGGAAAGAGGCACGTAGAGAACGGTCCACCGAGTCAGTGTCCTCTGGGCGTTCGCGTTCGAGATCGCCTCATGACACCAAGCAACCCTCCACTGTTGCTAAAAGTGCCTCGCTCCCCTTAGTGACTGAGGTTCGGTCGTCGGAGGACGACGCCGACCTCTACCCCCAAGCCGCACTCCAGGAGTCGGCATCTGCAGGCAGCGGTAAGGCTGATACCGAATCCCTTACACTCTCCAGAGACAGGGACTCTACCCCCGAATTTCGACGCCAGGCATCGAAAAGCTCTGATAGGGCCCAAAAATCGGGGAAGCACTCTTCCACCCACGGGGAGGGGGGAAAACAACAAAGTAAGCAGTCCCAGCCTACTTCCACTCCTAAACTACATTCTACTCCACCTAAACAGACGGACAAGTCTCAGTCCCCTGTCCCTAAGACCCCTGTTCAAACCAGTAGGTCTAGTCAGGATAAAACAGGGAAAGCCCTCCAGGAAAGAGTTATTCCCATTTCAAGGGAATAGTCCAGTGATGACATAGACAGAGTAATGTCAAGGATGTCATCATTGGCAGATTTCTACGCCAAGAACCCGGAACACTTTCTCTCTTATACCCCAGAAGGGTCAACTCCCTCAGGCTCGAAGGATCCAATACCCCCAAGTAGGAAGTCCCGGGGTGAAGCACCAACTCAGTCTTCAGACCCCTTCTATATACAGCCCTATTCTCAATACCAGGAAGATCCATCCTTTGTTGAAGATCCAGACGTGGGCATGTTCGAAGAACAAACTGGGGCAGGCTATTATGGGGATGATGAGGACCAAGAGGAGGAGGAGGAGGAAGAGGACGACCCAGATGCATACAGGGTAGATTCCCCGGTAGAGAAAGAGCCCGCGGTTACCAACTCCCCTGTCGACAACCAACCTCTCCTGAATGAGGTTCTGTCCGGAGCGGCACAGGACTTCCACATTGACACCCAAGGTGCTCAGGAAGAGAGGGACTTTGCAGAGGAACTGGTGGGAGAAAGGAGACCTGTTGCTCAGGCCATCCCTATCCTTAAGTCAATACAAAGGAGGATAGACCCTTCCCTTGTTAACCCCAATCTCACTAGGGCAGTAAATCCCAGAATTGAAAAGCTTTTCAGGGCAGCCCTATCTGACCCACTATACATAAGGGGACATCTCAAACTGGACTCCCTGGTTGTTACAAACACCCATAAGAGGGCGGGAACACCCTTGTCATCGTCCGAAGCTCCCCCCCGACAAGGAGAGCAAGAAGATTTATGGCTTGGGCAGGAAAGTAGCCTCCACTTCCGCCTACCAGGCAAGGATTGCAAACTCCACCACTCTGCTGGCTAGTTACAACTGCCACCAGTGGGAAGAAGTGGCGGCTCTCCTAGACTCCGCCCCAGAACCCTTAAAAAGCCAATTGGCACGAGTTTCGGCAGAGGGGAGAGCCGTGTCAGGTTGCATTTTAAAATCAACCTTTGATGCCGCGAATAACGTCGGCAGATTAATTGCTGAGAGCACGGTCATCAAGAGGCATGCTTGGCTATGGCAGTCTGGTTTCAAGGCCGAGACCCAAGCATCATTGATAGATAAGCCGGTGGAGCCGGATCTATTGTTTGGAAAGCCAGTCGAGGACGCACTGAAGAATGCCAAGGACGAGTATGAGACACTGAAGCCCCTAGGGCAACTAACCAACAAACCCCCTAACCAGAGAGGGAATGGCAATTTTCGTCAGCCTCGCGGACAAAACTCCCAAAGAGGCTCTAACTATTCCCAAGGCCAGGGTACTCCATGGAACCCTAACCAGCAGTCTACCCAGAGTTATGGCAGGGGTAACAAAAGAGGTTGTGGTAGGGGTAGAGGCAGTCCCAATAAAGGAGGGGGCACGCCTCCACCAAAACAGTGACGCTCCGTTCAGGGTCCCTTCTCACGCATCCCCAGTAGGGGGACACATTTCCATCTTCACCCAAGCTTGGGAAGGGATCACATCAGACAGATGGGTGCTGTCCACAGTGTCCGCAGGATACTGCATAGAACTCCTAGAGCATCCCCGAAACCACCCTCCACGACAAAGAATACACTCCTTGGACCACCAGAAGATCCTACTCGAAGAGATCGAAAATCTTCTCGCAAAGGACGCGATAGAACTCGTCCCGGGACACCAGGTAAACAAGGGTATTTATTCAACTTACTTCCTTGTGCCAAAAAAAGATTTGACAATGCGCCCAGTATTGGATTTACGGCCTGCAAACAAGTATGTCAAGCCCCAAAAATTTCGCATGACCACCCTCCAAGAGGTAATTCCCCTCCTAAAAAAGGGAGATTACATGGCAACATTGGATATGAAAGATGCCTATTTTCATATTTCCATGTTCCCAGCGCACAGAAAATATCTGCGCTTCAAGGTGGACAGTCGGCACTACCAGTTGAAGGTAATGCCCTTCGGGATAGCCTCGGCTCCAAGGGTATTCACCAAGGTACTGGCGGTGGCGGTGGCACACCTACGCAGGGAGGCAATCCCAGTGTACCCTTACCTGGACGACTGGCTCATCACAGGGGAGACCCCAGTAATTTGCAGGACAAACATTCAAAGAACTATCAACCTCCTCTTCGAATTGGGCTTCTCCATAAGCGAGAAAAAATCAAATCTGGTGCCCAGCACCTCCAAGCAGTTCCTAGGTGCTGTTCTAAATACTCAAGAGGGGTTGGCTTTTCCTTCAGAGGAAAGAATTCGGAATATACTACTGCAAATTCCGCAATATCAAACCGGTCGCCAGATAACCGTACGCAAAGCAATGCGTTTGCTGGGCATGATGGCGTCATGTATTTACCTGGTCCCCCACACGCGCCTGCGCATGCGTCCCATGCAAGAATGGTTGGCGAAACTGAGGTTTCAAGCAAGTGGTCAGTGGGGCGATCTAGTGGTCGTTTTGCCAACACTTGATCAAAGCCTCCACTGGTGGACAAGAGACAATCTATCCAAGGGGAAACCCTTTTACGATCCAGAGATACAGGCGGTAGTCACGACGGGCGCTTGCCTGACAGGATGGGGAGCTCACCATCTCCACCACACAGCTCAGGGTCTCTGGTCTCACACAGTGGCCAAGAACCACATCAACCTGCTAGAGCTTCTGGCAGTTTTCAGAGCACTTCAAGCGTTCGAGCCCCACCTACTGAACCTGTCGGTGCAGATCCGGACAGACAGCACGACAGCCATGTTCTACCTGAACAAGCAAGGAGGGACTCGTTCCCCAAATCTGTCCAGACTTACCCAGAAAATTTGGATATGGGCACTCAGACGGAACATCTTTCTGTCATCTCAACATGTTCCAGGGGATCTCAATTCTCTAGCGGACGCTTTGAGCAGAGATCCCCTTCCGGAGGAACATGAATGGTGTCTACACAGAGAAATCGTAGAAGATCTCTTCTCTAAGTGGGGTTTCCCCACTATAGACATATTCGCCACAAGCGAAAACAGACAGTGCCCAGGATTCGCATCCAGGTTTCCCCAACCAGACTCCCTGGGAAACGCCATGTGGCTGAACTGGTCAGGGATGTTTGCGTACGCTTTTCCACCAACTCCTCTCATCAGGAAGGTGGTGAACAAGATGAACAGAGAGTCAATGACGCTCTTCCTAGTTGCTCCCATGTGGCCGAGACAACCGTGGTTTCCACACCTACGCAGACTCTCGGTGTGCGATCCCATCAAACTCCCGGGCTGGTACAACCTTTTGTCCCAGCACCAAGGTCAGAAGGTGCATCCTCAACCCAACTCCATGAACCTAGCAGCATGGCTCCTGAGGTCATAGAGTTTGGACATCTCAATTTACCACAGAGGTGTATGGACATCCTAAAAGAGTCTAGGGAACCGAACACGAGGCATTGCTACTTCGACAAATGGAAGAGATTTGTTATCTGGTGCCAGTATAAACAAATCAACCCAGTTGATTGCACTCCTTCCACAGTCGTGACATACATGCTCCACCTGCTGGACGCAGGGTTGGTTTTCAACTCACTAAAGGTACACCTGGCAGCACTGTCAGCGTACAACACCTCACATAGCAAGGTGTCGTGGTGGAAGGTACCCGTGGTTAAAGCCTTCATGGAGGGAGTAAAGAGACTTCATCCTCCTATATCTAACCCACCACCAGGATGGGACCTGAACGTGGTGCTATCTAAACTCATGGGCCCCCCACTCGAGCCCATGTATAAGACAAGTCTCAAACACCTGACCTATAAAACTGCCTTCTTAGTAGCCATTACATCCATAAAAAGGGTCAGTGAAATTCAGGCTCGGTCAGTGCAGGATGCTTTCTTTACTATTCATAAGGATAAGCTGGTTTTACGGACACACCCTAGATTCTCACCTAAGTTTATTTCTAAATTCTATGTAAACCAGTCCATCGAGCTTCCGGCTTTCTTCCAAAACCCACAAAGCTCGGCTGAGGTTAAACTACACACCCTAGATGTGCGTAGGGCGGTCCTTTACTGCGTAAACAAGACCAGACCGCTTAGGAAAACAGATCAACTGTTTGTCTCCGTAGCCACAGGCAAAGAGGGAGATCGCGTTTCTAAGGGTGCCATCTCCAAGTGGAATGTCAACTGTATCCAGTTGTGTTACTCTCTTTCTGACAAAACTTTGCCTTTTATGCCCAGAGACAAGAGGCATTGGGGCCACTCTGGCTTTCATTGCAAATGTTCCCCTTGACACCATTTGCAAAGCAGCTACTCAGAGCTCTATTCACACTTTTACTCAGCACTACTGCATTGACACCCATTCCAAGACAGATACACAAGTGGGACAAGCGGTTCTAAGGCATTTATTTGCTCATTACCCTTCTCAAATCCCACCTCCTTCTAACACTGCTCGCTAATCTATGCACAGCATGTGATCTAAGCAGATTCCACAAGCCTCAGAAGGGACACATTACTCACCGTAATCGTATTTCTGATGCTTGTATCTGCTTGTATCTGCTTAGATTCACATGCGACCCACCCTTCCTCCCCTCTGAGAGAAGGCGCATGGATACTTGTAGTCTTATCTTATCTATATTCTATCTGCTTGGATCATCTGTACTCGCGCTACTCCTCATGCTACCTCATGTCAGAAAATACAATCTGAGGGTCCTAGACGCGTGAGGGATCATGGGTACAGTGGACGTCACACTAGGGATAGTATTACTGGCATGCCCTGTGTCGACGCCCAATTTTCGAGTTTTGAAAAACAAACTGTAATACTCCGCAGCTTCCACTAGATGTCGGCCTATGCACAGCATGTGAATCTAAGCAGATACAAGCATCAGAAATACGATTACGGTGAGTAATGTATCCCATATCATTTATTTAGGGAAGTGTTCTGGAAGTCAGGTGTGTAATTATCAGTAATTGCCTGACTCTGCCTGATCCTTGTGTTGGGACATGTCGGGTATAAGGCTCTGGTGTTAGTCCGTTGTCGCTCATGGTCAACTGTCCGCGAGAAATTGTTTGTGTTGGAAAAGGGGTGGGTGGGTGAGTTCCTAGGTATCCTACCTGGTAGGATGGGGAAAAGATGTTATTGGGATAGGGATACCGCATCTCACCCTCCAGTGTCCCACTTTCACTCCCAGAGGACTCCTCATCGAGGTGATCCGCCTGCACTGGTCCACCTCCAGGAAATGGATCCAATAGCGATGACTGTGTCCTGGCCACCTGGATGACAGAACCCTGGTGGCTAGCGGGTGAGAGACCGTCCGGTTTCTCACAACCCCCATCTGTTGTCTGTTTGCCAATATTGTTTAGCCTCTCTGTTTGTCTTTGACCTATGCTCTGCTGGATACTGGCAGGAAGAGCAGTCCCTACCTCTTCTGACCTCTTAATTGAAGACTGAGCCTTTTCAGGCATTGTGTATGTCGTCACAAACTTAGCAAACTCCTTGGCAAAGGAGTCTCAGTCCTTGGGCTGTCGGGCCCCCCTTTTGAGGAGGCAAATTCCCATAGCTTGGGATGGATTTTATTTAGAATCCCCTTCTTTGCACTGATAAGGCACAATGTGCATTCCCTGATGGGCAGAGCACCCTTTGCGCCCAACCTGCCAAGGCTTGCTGGTCAATCTGGGTCTCTGTGTCTATCGCTTTCTCTGCCAAGTCTAAGATCTTCGCCTATTGAAACTGCTACGTCAAGCAGCTTGTCCTGACATGAGTGCCATGACCTGTTGATCTTTTTTGGGTCCTTGATGCTCTTCCCCAAGAATGTTAACATCTTGGCTTCTAGCTCGGGTGTTGCAGCGACTTTCCCGTCTATCTCTGGCTGCGGGCATTCCTCCCTTGAGCGACCCCTAGCTTTTTTGTTCAATGCCTTGCAGAACGTATTCTTCATTTCTTCTCCTACTCTAAGCAAAGGTGTTCATTCTTTGTACTCTGTCCAGCCTGTTCGGATAGAATATCTGATACCTTCCCTGGCACTGGAGTCATCTTGCCGTAACTTCTCCACAGCCCACCCTCGCGGGCTGCCGACCTAGTCTGTGTCTGTCCCTTGATTCTGCCTGATTTTCCTAGCTGCATGCTCAGCGATCTCATGTCTAGCTTACTTCTCTTCGCTTTTAAGTAGGCTTCTTTCAGCCTACTGAATGCATGTCTTAAACGCTAGTGGACGTCTTTCTTGCCTTTGGCTGTCTTTTGCCCCGTGGGCAGGGACGATGTTATATGCTTTGGGACTCATACTGGCCTCACTACCCCAATTTTTCTCTCCTCCCCTCTTCTCATGTCTGGATTTTGCCCTCATGTGTATCTCCATATAGTGCAGACTTTGCTGGATGGGCACCAACATATCTGCCACAGCTTTCTTTACCGTGATCTCTAAAGATGAGCCCAGGACTCACGGCAGGGTGGCTGCCATAGAGCTGTCCTGACATGAGAAGTCTTCCTCCTTTGACCATTCTGGGTCAGTTTCTCTCTCGGTTTCTGGCCATATTCTCTACATGATATTTATTTTATTTTCCATTACTGGTGGCTGATGTGGGTGAGGCGGAGAGGGGGTTTTCACAGGCTTGTGAGCAGTGACCTGCTGGCCCTCCCATTGCTTCTGCTCCACGTTATGCTACTCTTTTCTATTTTATAGAACACCAGTGGCCACTAGGAGGCTATTGCTTGGCTCCATAGCAGTGATCTACTGAGCTCTCCCGCTGTGTCCTCCGTATCATTGCTCCTCTTCCCGTGTACATCTGACTAATAATGCCGCAGGAAGCAGAAGCCCCTGTCCTTGCTCGGGTGCCCTTTGAAGGGTAGCCCTTCTCTCGGCACCCTCCTCTCAGTGCTCCAGCTGGAACAAAGTTTCCTCATGCTGCCAAGCGCACAAATGGTGATTGGCATGCGTGATCGTTGCCTCTGCTCAATGACCTGTTGATCGGAGCTGTGCACTGCTTGCGAAGTCTCTGAAATATTTATGAAAAACGCTGTGCCCTGTGCATTCATATACACGTAGAGTAATGACGGGTACTTATCTGATGCTCGAGCAGCGAAGAGAGGGTACCAGACAAGGCAGGGGTTCTTGATGCTAAAGTACATGACAGGAGAGGGTCTTCCTGGAGAAGGAGCATGATTAGATACTCCTAATTGGTTGTTAAGGATATGCACTACACATTTTGTTTCCTCCTGGGTTTAAGGGAAAAGGGTTCTGCAATGTTTCCCCACAGGATGATTTGATCGAATCCTAGTTCAGAGACCGACCACGGCGGTGCAGGGAAACATAATTTTCCTTGCATGAAGGGGGAGGTCATTTTAGGATATATATCCCCCTTCCTACACTTTGTTCGCCCAGCTGCCATAGCCTTTAATTATGGAGAATACCCCTTTTATATCCTGCCCAAGTGTAATCGCAAATTCCCGTGGGTAGACATTTAGTTTGCAACTTGTGTCTTCCAAGAGACCATGTTGAAACGTCTTGTCGAGCATGCAGGCTCTTCAAGCCAAAGACGTTAAAGGACCGATTCACGAAACTCTGGGCCCACTACGCCAGGCAGCTCGAGGCCATGGAGGTAAAGGGTGCCTTTAGCGATGGCAGCGCCGCCGCACTTTCGGAGGGCGAGGGCGATGGGGCAGCTACAGCTACCCAAGCGCAGGCTCCCGACCCCATAGGACAGGCCAGCAGCCATGTTGTGGGGACTACACCCGGAGGCAGTAGCACTACAGAGACACACACCACTAAGCACATAAGCCCAGGTCGAGACTCAACACATGGGTCGAGTGATCGACAGCGTTCAACACCCAGGGAAAGGTCAGCTGAGTCCCGGTCCTTTGGGCAATCTCGACAGGGCTCAACCGTTGAAAGACGGCAAGGGTGTCGCTTGTAAAACTGCCTCCGAAGGTCGATCGTCCGTGGATGAAGCCTCGGCCCTGTCCGCATCCGAAAATCTACGCTCGCGTCAGATATAGTAGTAGGCTCCATAAAGTCTGTTAAACCACCTCTGGGCCCGAGGGAGGGGTCAGGGGGGAGGGACATAACAAGGAATCCCCTAAAACTCCTCATAAGGACAAGCGCCCTCTTAGGGATAAAACCCATCAGAACGAAAAACGTAGAGAATCCAGGCCCATAGAGAAACCTAGAGAATCTAGGCCTATATCTCAATAGGAAAGATCTAAGGTGGTACCTCCCACAGATGAGGAATTGGGACTTTTCCCTCAACCTGTGGCTATCCCAAGTTCCAAAGAATGGTCTTCTCAAGACATACTGATGAAAAGAATGACCTTTATGGCCAATAAGAACCATGATAACTTGCAAAGTGTCCACTACACTCCGCCTACCTCAGCTCCCTCTGGTTCACAAGCCTCTGCTCTACCTACTCAACCCCCTTCTAAGAGGTCTTGTACTAATGTTCCATTACAAAGTACAGTCATAGATCTCTATGACCCAGAATCAGACCACAAAGATGATCTCTCCTTTGTAGAGGCAACTGACCCTCAATTTGGTGATGAGGATACAACAGACCCCTATTATGGGGGTGACGAGGACCAAGAGGCTGACCAAGAAGCCAATATGTCCTCTATAGACTCCCCTCTTAAACAAGAAACGCACTCCTGTTGTCGATTCTCCTATTGATAATCAACCCCTCCTCAATGAAGTACTAGCCAAGGCGGCTGAGCACTTTCAGATTGACACCCAGGAGGTACAGGACTTTGCAGAATAAATCCTTGGGGACAAAAAGACAGTGGCCCAGTTTATCCCGCTACTGAAGTTAGTGCAGCACAGAATACAACCATCTTTAGAGGCCCCTAATCTCACACGGGCTGTAAACCCACGTGTAGAGAAATTTAGACCCGCACCTTCAGACCCATTATATATTAGAGGGCAACTGAAGCCAGACTCCCTAGTTTTGACTACAGCTAGAAAGAGCGGGCACACCCCTTGCTTCTGAGGCTCCACCCGATAAGGAGAGCAAAAGAGCAAAAAGATGTACGCCATGGGCAGAAAGGTCGCCTCCTCTGCGGCTTATCAAACCAGAATAGCGAACAATGCAACACTTTTGGCCAGTTAAAACTGCCACAAGTGGGAAGATATGTCGGCTTTACTTTCGTCTGCCCCAGAGCCACTCAAATCCCAGCTAGCACAGGTGACTGCAGATGGGAGGGCAGTGACTGTCTTCTGAAGAACAACTTTGACGCGGTGGACAATGCCGGAAGAGTCATTTTGCAGGGGACTGTTATTAAAAGGTGTGCATGGCTGCGCCAGTCAGGTTTTAGACCAGAAACGCAGGCCACTCTAATAAATATGCCTGTTGAACCTAACGTGCTCTTCGCTAAGGCCATAGATGCCCTTAAGACAGCAAAGGACAAGTATGACACGCTTCAATCTTTAGGTCAACTCGCCAACCAGCCTTCCAGACAGAGGGGATGGCAATTTTCGCCATTTTCGGGGCCAAAACTCACGAGGATCCAGCTACAGCCAAGGTCAGGGTTCATCCTGGGGAAAGGCCAATCCTCCCAGGGCTATCCTAGAGGACAACGCAGAGGTCGTGGTTGGGACATAGGCCCTGCTCGAGGTGGCACACCACCTCGGAGCAAGTGACATTCCGCTTCTGGTGCCCTCCCATGCTTCTCCAGTAGGAGGAAGCATTTCCAGCTTCACCCACGCATGGGAGGGAATCACCTCAGACAGATGGGGGCTGTCCATAGTAGCAGGCGGACACTGTATAGAACTACTCCAACGTCCCCACGACCACCCCCCTACGACAGAAGATCCACTAGGAAGAACACAAGCGTTTACCCGGCCAACCAGGTAAACGGGTATTTATTCAACTTGCTTCCTTGTTCCAAAGAAAGATCTAACAATGTGCCCAGTATTAGATTTGCGCCCTGCAAACAAGCATGCCAATCCACAAAATTTCTGCATGACTACGCTACAAGAGGTAATCCCGCTACTTAAAAAGGGGGATAACATGGCAACACTGGATATCATATTTCAATGTTCCCAGTGCACAGAAGATTCTTGCGTTTTCAAGGTAGCAAACAAGCACTACCAATTCAAGGTGCTGCGCTTCGGAGTAGCCTCGGCCCCAAGGGTATTCACAAAGGTACTGGCGGTGGTGGCAGCGCACCTGCGCAGGGAGGCAATCCCAGTGTACCCTTACCTGGACGACTGGCTCATTACAGGGGAATCGCCCCTGATTTGCAGACAAAACATTCAGAGAACAATCAACCTCCTCTTTCAATTGGGCTTCTCCATCAACAAGAAAAAGTCAAGTCTAGTGCCAAGCACTTCAACACAGTTCCTAGTAGCTGTCTTAAACACAGAGGAGCGGTTGGTCTTTCTATCAGAGGAAAGAGTAAAAAATGTGTTACTGCAAATACCACATTATCAGGCCGGCAGATAAGGGTGCACAAAGCTATGCGTTTAATAGGCATGATGGCATCTTGCATTTACCTGGTTCCTCACGCGCGCCTGCGCATGTGACCCATGCAGGAGTGGTTGGCGAAACACTGGTCTCAGGCAAGTGGTCAGTGGGATGATCTAGTGGTCGTTTTGCCAACACTTGTACACAATCTTCACTGATGGACAAGAGAAAATCTAACGAAAGGAAAACCTTTCTACGATCCAGAGGTACAGGCGTTTGTCACGACGGACGCCTCATTGGCAGGGTCGGGGGGGCTCACTACCTTCACCACATAGCTCAGGGTCTGTGGTCTCGCACTATAGCTCAGAACCACATATACCTGCTGGAACCTCTGGCAGTATTCAAAGTCCTGCAGGCGTTCGAACCCCATTTAACAAACCTATCTGTGCAGATCCTAACAGACAGCGCTACAGCAATGTTTTATATCAACAAACAGGGGTGTACACGTTTGCCAAATCAGTCCAGACTTGCACAACAAATTTGGAAATGGCCACTCAACCAGAAGATGTACCTGTCATCACAACATGTTCCAGGACTCTCTAGCAGACTCATTGAGCAGAGATCCCCTACTTGAGGAACACGATTGGGGTCTACACGAAGGAGTCGTAGAACACCTTCTCTCAATGGGGTTTCCCAACTATAGACGTATTCGCCACAAGCAAAAACAGTCAATGCCCAGACTCTGCGTCCAGGTTCCCCCAGCCAGGCTCCAAGGGGAACGCCCTATGGACCCCCCAACACCCCTCATGAGGAAGGTGGTGAGCAAGATACACAAGGAACCGATTACGCTAATCCTAGTTGCTCCTATGTGGGCAAGACAACCATGGTATCTACATCTGCGCAAACGGGCGATGTGCGATCCCATCAAACTGCATGCCAGTACAACCTACTCACCCAGCACGATGGACTAACAGTGCACCCGCAGCCGCACTCAATGAGCTTGGCAGCATGGCTCCTGAGGTCATAGAGTTCGGACATCTCAACCTGCCACAGAGAGGCATGGATATCTAAGAATCAAGAAAACCTAACACTAGGCACTGCTACTTTGACAAATGGAGAAGGTTCGTAATTTGGTGCAAGGCTAAACAAATCAACCCCGTAGAATGTACTCCATCCCACATTCTAACTTATATGCTCCATTTGCTAGGTGCATGGTTAGTATTCAACTCCCTAAAGGTGGACCTGGCGGCTTTTTCAGCCTACACAACCTCTCATAATAAGGTTTCATGGTGGAGAGTACCGGTCATCAAAATATTTATGGAAGGAGTAAAGAGACTCCACCCTCCAATTTCTAACCCGCCGCCAGGGTGGGACCTCAATGTGGTACTTGCTAAGCTCATGGGACTCCCTTTCGAGCCTATGCACAAGTTTAGTCTCAAACCCTGACTTATAAAACTGCCTTCTTAGTGGCTTTCACTTCCATAAGGAGTGTTAGTGAAATTTAAGCATTCGGTGCAGGATCCTTTCTTTGTTGTACACAAAGACAAACTAGTTTTATGTACTCGCCCTAGGTTCTCACCTAAATTCATCTCCAAATTTCATGTAAACCGGTCAATTGAGCTACCGGCTTTCTTCCAAGAGCCCAACGGCTCACCTGAGTTAAAAGTCCACACACTAGATGTGAGGAGAGTGGTCAATTGTTTCTCCATAGCGTCAGGCAGAGAAGGTGACCGCATTTCTAAGAATGCCATCTCTAGGTGGATTGATTGATATTTTATTTCTATCTCGCTCGTACACAAGTGTTTCAGAGCGCGACAAGTCAAGGGAGGGGAACAGGGGAGAACAAAACAGCGATCTTACTAGGCCCAGTGACATTGAGAACGCGCAAGTGCATGGCAGAGGGGGAGGGGAAAAGTGCATGGAACGGGGGGTGAGAAGTGGAAAGTGCGAAGCAGAGGAGGAACAGATAAATGTCAAATAAATAATAAAGGCAACTAACGGTGGTAATGCAGCCAGCAATTTGCAAGTGCTAGGTTTAAGGCAGCAGACAGGGTAGGTCTGATAAGTGCAGGAAGAAAAAGGGGGGGCTGTATGGGTACACATACAGACCCCATTGCAAGGGGTGGCCCGGAGGCAGTGCGGGAGGGTGGCAAGGTGAGCAGGTGCCTGGGCCCAAAGGACAGAGGTTGACCAGGTGCACGGTGCCAAGAGAGAACAGATCAGCAGGGGAGAGGGGGAGCGAAGGCATAAGAAAAGCGGAAAGTCTTGAGGTGCCTCCGGAACCGGAGATGGTTCTCCTCAAGTTTTAGTGGCAGGGAGGCTTTTCTAGAGGGAGGCCCCAGCCGAAGACAGACATTTACCCCCCAGCTCGTTTCTTTGAAAAACGACTGACCCTGAGAGAGTTGGAGGTAGAGGAGCGAAGAGCTCGAGAGGGGAGGTATTTGCGGAGGGATAGCTGAAGGTATTTTGGACCCAGGCTCCAGAAAGCCTTGTGGACAATGCAGAGGGTTTTGAACTTAATCCTTGCGTCCATTGGGAGCCAGTGGAGAGATTTCAGAGCTGGAGAGATACGATCCCAGGGCTTGAGGCCAAGGACAAGTCTCGCAGTCCTGTTCTGGATTAGTTGCAGAGGGCGGAGAGTAGAGGCAGGTAGATTTAGAAAGAGGCTGATACAATAGTCCAAGCTAGAGAGAACCATAGCTTGGGATACCATGAGCTTCTGGGGGAAGGAGAGGAAAGGCAGAGGACCTCTGAGGAGGTGCAGTCGGAAATTTGATAGTCTGATGTATCCAACTGTGCTATTCCCGATCGGATAAAACACTGCCTTTTACGCCCAGGGCTCACCCCACAAGAAGTACAGGAGCCACTCTGGCTTTCATTGCAAATGTCCCCTTAGACAGTATTTGCAAGGCAGCTACATGGAGCTCTGTACATACCTTCATTCGGTACTACTGCATTGACAGTCGTTTCAAGACAGATGCACAAGAGGGACAAGCGGTTATAAGACAGTTATTCGCTCATGAACCTTCTCACATCCCACCTACTTCTTCCACTGCTCGCTAATCTATGCACAGCATGTGATCTAAGCAGATTCCACAGGCCTCCGAAGGGATGCATTAGTAATCGTATTTCTGATGCTTATATCTGCTTAGATTCACATGCGACCCACCCTTCTCCCCTCGGAGAGAAGGCGCATGGATGCTTATGAGCTTGTCTGATATGTATCTGCTTGGGTACAACTGTACTCGTGCTACACGTCATTTGACATCATGTCAGAAAAATTATAATCTGAGGGACCTCGACACGTGAGGGTTCATGGGTAAGTGGACGTCGCACTAGGGATAGTATTACTGGCACACCCTGTCGATGTCCCTTTTTCGAGTTTCGAAAACAACCACTGTAATACTCCGCAGCTTCCACTAGATGTCGGTCTATGCATAGCATGTGACTCTAAGCAGATATGTTAAGGATTTTGAAGAGGCATCACACTCCAGACCAAAAATCTTTATACTGGCCAGGGATGCAGCGCACAATCGAAAAGCTTTTGGATTTAAGAATTTGGATTCAGCTTTGAGAAGACGTCCAACCCATCTCACAACCTAACGTACACCCCATGTCGCAATGGACCATGAACCAGGCCGGTGTGTAATAGTAGAATATATATTTATTTTTAATTATGAATAAAAATCAAACGCATTCAATATAAGGCAGCAATCACCAGTGTGGTGATAATGAGACAATAAAATGATAGGATATACTTAGAAGGTTCAACTATCATCAATGCACAATTGAAAGAAAGCAAGATTACCTTTGGGTAGTGCTTTTAAATGGCACCACAGTTAAGCATTCCCCCTGCAACACCCCCTCAAACCCCTGTTAACCAAATTTGTGGGTGTAGTGTAGTAGCAAGGAGTCAGGTATACTATGCAAAAATCGGATTGAAAATCTGACATACCACCCCTGAATGGGAGGCAAAAATCGGATTGAGCCCCCTTGAAAAATGAGCAAAATGGCACTAGGAATTACTTGCTACAAAACAATGTACTAAGCAACGGGCATACAGTGTATAACATTGATAATGGAAGGAAACATGGTGCTGCAAGAATCACACCTGGCAAAACTGCAATTGCAATGTTTCACAGGTTTAAAATAGCAAAATGGCTTGGAAAATGAGCTAAGCGAACAAAATTGGAATGTGGTTTTAATGATAAGGTACAAATGCACATAGCAGGTATGATCTTAAAGTGAAAGAGTGACTCTGGATGGATGACAAGATGGGATTCTTAAAGGGAAAGGAAAAATCGGCTTTTTAAAATGAAAGCAGTTGCACAGGGAAAATCTGTTTTAGAAGGAAAATTACAAGTTTTACTGAAACTATATTTTAGTGGCTAGAAAAGGGGAACGCTGCCCTGGCACTAACTCATGGAAATTAACACAGATTTTCCAAAGGAAAGGATACACAGTGGATTCTGATAATGTTAAGGATTTTGCTGAGGGTATTTAAGGGATTTCTATGGGATTGGACATTATACCAGGTTAATGTTGAAGGACATTTGTACCGCACACTATCACCATGGAAGTGGTCCCCTGGCGCTCTGGCAGCTCTGAAAGAGGGAGGGGTTGAGTTAGTGGGAGGAAGCAGGAAAAGTGCAAGAGAGCAGTGATGTGCTGTTGGCGGCCACATCCCGGTGAGTCTGTTGGCTGGGCCTGGGGTGTTTGCGGCCGGTAGTCGTCGTGTACTGTTGTGCAAGACTGTGTGTTTTTGTTTTGTTGTTGCAATGTAGTGAAGTTTGTGCGGTTTGTTGTGCTGTAGGTTTCGGTTGTATTTGGTTTGGAGTTTGAGAGGTATATGCAGAAAGGGAAATTGTTAGTAGGGTTGGTTAGTTTGCGTCTCTATCCTGAATTGAGGCGCTCGGTTTGCGTAGTCTCCCCTGATGCGGCTCTGTCCTGATCTGGGTCCGACTGGCATACAAGGTTCCTTACTCCTCTGGCCCCCACCTCTAACAAGCTCTCTCATTGCTCCCCTAGTCCTCCCTTCATACTCTTGTGGCCAGTGCACCTGCCAATGTCAACCTCTCAGGTAGTGTGGTGATTGCCAATATCTCGACAATTCCACACCACTGTGGTACCTGGCGGTAACTAAGGGACGGGCGAAAGTGTTGGTGGGATTGTCTGGGGTAGTTGACTCAGTCTCCGTGCGTGTCGCCTGTGTTCCAGTCTATCTGGTGTACCCATCCAGGTGCTAAGGGAGATACCCTCTCGGGTCGGGGATGTCCATGTCCTTTCAGGTTTAGTCATCCTTATTCCAGTTTTGGTTTCCAGATTTAGTCTGTGGTGTTGAAGAGCCAGGTTTTAAGTGATTTCCTGAACTTTAGATGATCTTCAGTGTTTCTTATTTCTTTTGGGATGTTGTTCCAGGTTTTTGCAGCTAAGTGGTAGAAGGAGGTGCCTCCAAGTTTTTTCTTAAGGTATGGTTTGAGTTCCAGGCGGATTTTGTTGCTTGATTGGAGTGGTCTCGTTGGTTTATAGACTGTTTTTTTCTTTTGTAGGAATTCTGCTCCTTGTCCGCTGATTGCTCTGTGCGTTATGCACATTGTTTTGAAGGTGATGCAATGTTTTACTGGGAGCCAGTGTAGTGTTTTTAGGGCTGGAGTGATGTGGTCTCTTCTGGATAGTTTGAGGAGTAGTCTTGCTGCTGCATTTTGGATCCGTTGCAGTTTCTTCAGGAGGTAATCTGGTATTCCGAGGTAGAGGCTGTTTGCATAGTCGATTTTTGACATGATTAGGGCGACGATAGTGAGTGTTTTGTGCGTGAAGGGGAGGAAAGGTAGAATTCTTTTTGCTGTGTGGAGGAGGAAAAAACATTTCTTCACTGTTGCATTTATTTGTGGTTCCAGGGTTAGGGTGTTGTCCATTAGGACAACACACTTCGATGGTGTTGGTGCGTTTCCCATTTCCGTAGGCCATGGGATCGTGGTTTCGTTCTCTTGGTCTTTGGATACGATCATGATTTCTGTCTTTCCTGGGTTGATTTTCAGGTTGTTGGCATCCATCCAGTTGAAGACTTCTTTTAGACAGTCGGTTAGGGTTGAATGGTCGGCATCCGTGTCTTTGATTTTGTAGATGATCTGAGTGTCATCTGCGTAGTTGTAACAAGTGATGTATCTTTTGAAGATTCTGATAGATGTTGAAATATAGTGTAGATAGTGAAGATCCTTGTGGCACTCCACAGTCGTTAACTCGTGGAGTGGATTTGAAAGGTTTTATCCATACGGTTTCTGTTCTGTCTGGTAGGAATGATTTGGTCCAGCGTAGTGCTGTGTCTGTTATGCCTATGTCTTCTAGTCTTTTGGTCAGGGTGTCGTGGCTAACTGTGTCAAAGGCTGCTGAGAGGTCAAGCAGAATAAGCGCTGAGGTAGTGTTTGAGTCTGCGTTAGTTTTGAGGTCGTCCCAGATGGATAGTAGTGCTGTTTCCGTTCCTCTCGCTGGTCTGAAACCGATTTGAGCTTGGTCCAGCAGGTGGTGTTTTTCTACGTGTTCTTGGGTTAGTTTATATACAAAGGTTTCTAGAAGTTTTGCTGTGTAGGGGATGTTCGAGATCGGCCTGTAGTTGGAAAGGTCATCTACGTCACCACTTGTTTTTCAAGAGTGGCTTGATGTATGCTGATTTGAAGATCTTCGGTACAGCCCCTGTCGATAGTGATAGATTTAGAAGGTTTCTGTAGTGTTCTGCTGGTGATCCTTGCGCGAGGATTGATTTGTAGATGTCTGGTGGACAGGGGTCCATGGGTGATCCCGCTTTCTTGCTTCGTTTTACCAGCATTGCGAATGCCTCTGCTGATATTTCAGGAAAGCTTTGGAGTTTGTGCTGTGGTTCCGTGTTAGGTTCGTTGGGTTGTATGCTGTGTTTGGTTGGTCGCTTTTGTATGGTTTGTCGGATGTCATTGTTTTTTTTTTTTTTTAATTGGTCTGCCAGGTCGTTGCATAGTTTTTCTGAGGGGTTTGGGGTGTTATCGCAGCCTGGTGGGTTTCTCATTTTTTCAATGATGCTAAATATTTCTTTTTTTGTGTTCGTGGCATTGTTGATTCTGTCATCGTAATGTCTTCTTTGCTTTTTGAATTTCCTTCTTGTATGCGCGGATTTGTTTCTGGTACAATGTTTTTTTCCCTGGGTTGTATTCTTTCCTCCATTCCATTTCCATATTTTTGTTTTCCTTTTTCATGTTGTTTAGTAGTGGGGTGAATCATTTTGCCATTGCTCTTTTTTTGGATGGTGTGAATGGTTTTTCAGGGGCGATCTTGTCTATTGTATCTGCGATCCATTTGTGCAGTATCTCTGCTTTCTCGTCTAGGTCAGCTAGCTCCAGTTCTGTAATTGAGGGTTTTGTTAATTCCAGTTGTTTGAATAGGTTGCTTTCTTTGACGGGTTTCCAGTTTCTTTTGGTGGTGGTTGTGAGTTTTGGATGTTGGATGTAGGCTTGGGTAGGCAGAGTGATCACGAATGGGATGATGAGATGGTCGCTCCACAGTATGTGTATGAGAGGTTCCGTGGTGATGAGTTTTTTTTTTTTTTGGGTTAAAATTGCATCTAGGGTGTGTCCTGCCGAGTGCGTTGCTCCTTTGACTAGTTGTCGGAGTTTCATGGTGCTGAGTTGTTCAATTAGTGAGTTTTGGGAGTTGGCGTGTTTGTGGTTGATGGCTAAGTTGGTGATGGCTTCTATGAAGTTATCAACGAATGTTGTATCATATGTCGGCGGTCTGTATACCAGGATGAATGTGATGTTGGTTTTTGGGCCCGCTGTTAGGTGTATTACCATGGTTTCGCAGTTGAGGATGTTGAGTGGTTCGTCAGTTTGTATTTTCAGGTGTTCTTTGAATGCTATAGCGATGCCTCCTCCTTTTTGTTTTTTCTGTTTATTTGTAAGCATTTGAAGTCGGTCAGAAGGCAGCTTTGGAGTGTCATTTTGTAGTTGTCGTCCAGCCATGTTTCTGTGATGAAAAGGATGTCCATTCCGTTGTCGTCGAGTATGTCGAAGATCTCTAAGTGTTTTGACACGGATCTCGCGTTTATTAAATTGCAGTGAAGTTTGGAGATTTTGTTTTGGTTTGGGCTTTGTCGAGGTCGTCTTCTGCTCTTTGTTGAGGTTTCCTTCCTGGTCAGTCACTTATTGGGCTGTGGGATTCGGGGTGTCGGCGTCTTCGAAGAATTCTTCTAGGTTCTGTCTTGGCTTTTTTTGTGTTTTCATCGGGTTCGTCTTCCGGGGCTTGTGGTTGTTGATTGGAAGTTCCTCTTGCTTTGGTGATGTAGGGGGTTATTGCGTCGGTCTTCTGTTTGTTGTTTGTGTTGGTCATCCTTCTACTTATTTGTGTTGGATTGTTTGGTGTTGCTGCTTCTAATGTTGGGTTGGATTGCCGTGGTGGCCAGCTGTCTGCGATGTATGGAGTTAGGTAGAGGGATTTGTTTCTTCTCAGAGTTGATTCGGTTTGTGTTCCTGTCTGTGGTGTTCCAGTCTAAGGTGGTTGTTCTAAGTTGCTGTTCCGGATTGTGTGTTCTTTCATCTCTTCGTCTTTTCCTTGGAATGGGTCGTTTGTGCAGCATTGTAAGATTGAGAGTTGTTTAAGTTGTTTAGTCTTTGGTGACATCTAGTTGGTCCTGTTTTGGTCTGGTTGTCTAGTGGTCTTGTGGTGTAGTGGCGGGTGAGGGTGTGTCCGCTACTAGTTTGGGCTCCGTCTGTAGGTGGTATTCCGGCTGGAGTTGGCGACTCGTTCTGTCGCTGTCCTAGGAGGGTAAGAGGGGTGGTAAGGGTTATTAAGTTGGGTGTTATCGTGGCTCTTTACTATCCGTCTCACTGAGCACGGTTCACTGTGGTGAGTCGGCTGTGTGGGTTGGGGAGGGTGGCTTGGACGGGCACAGCTTGGACTTTCGCCTTGTGATGCGAGAGGCCCTAGTCAGAGGGACCCACCACCTTAATCCACTGGTGGCTTCTGTCTCGCTTGAGAGTTAGCTAAATTTGCGAGTGAGCTAGATTTGAGAGTGAACTAAATTTGAGATACCTGTATAGTGGGAGAGAGGCTTATCAAATTTTGAGACACCTGTACAATGGGAGAGAGGCCTATCAATGCGGTTTGGAGATCACACAATGCAATTTGGGCACAGAGGCCCTGCTAAGTTTGAGACGCCTGTGTAGTGGGAGAGAGGCCCATCAATGCAGTTTGGAGACCACAAAATGCAGTTTGGGGACAGGGCTCTGCTATCAATGCAGTTTGGAGATCACACAATGCAATTTGGGCACAGAGGCCCTGCTAAGTTTGAGACACGTGTATAGTAGGAGAGAGGCCTATCAATGCAGTTTGGAGATCACACAATGCAATTTGGGCGCAGGTAACAAAGCAAGGGATGCAGTTTTTGGTTACTGGGGAAGTGAAATACTTAAAACAAGCACTTGAATGGAATAGTTTGGACAGCCAGCCGGGCCTCGTGGTACGGGACAAAGATCTGGTCACTTGGGCAACAGCGGGGCAACCGGGGTCTGGTCACTTTGACAGCAGGGTGCATTTGCTGGGCCAAGCAGGTAGCAGGGCAAAGCATGTAGCTGGGCAAAGCAGGTCTGGTCGCTGGATGATCCCAAAAGGGTTCGGCAGCCTTCTCCCCTTTTTTCCTAAATTATTGGGATTTTTGTAGGGTTTAATTCTGGATTAGAGGTTCAGCCTGGGTGAAAGGTTCTGCTGTCAGCTACCCCTGGCCTGACACTGGAATCTGGAATCTTGCAGGGTGAATGTGGAATGTCTGGATCTCTGGATGCTTTATGAATGCTAGATTTTCTTGAATCTTGGATTTTTAAATGTCCTGACTGTCTGTATGTCTCCACCTTGTATAGACCGGATGACATAGGAGGATTTTTACTCTGTGGGCAGAACTAAACTAGACCTGCCTCTAAATCGGATAGGTCAGCCTATAACTGTCACCGCCTCACTGTAAGCAGATTCGACTGAAGGAAGTGACTCGGTGTGTGTGTGTGTTTTTACAATGTGCTTTGTTCTAACAAAGCTGCTTTTGCCAAAATTGGTTATGGAGCAAAACACTTATATTTACAAATGTCATCATCAGGAAAATTAAATAGGCAGATTCCATATTTCACAGGGGACATTTCTGTCCAAACGCCAAGTTTGTGAGATATTGCTTTGTTCTCCTGGCAATCTTTCGCCATTTCCATGGAAAACATTTCACCTAAAATTCTAGAATTGTCTACATATATACATATTATCACTGGGCATATTTTCATTAAGTTGCAAAACTGTACCATGGACGCTTTCCCCAGAAAATACATTTTACTGGCATTTGCATCCACCACATGTCATAAAAACCTACAATGTCTTATTTTAATGGCGCAAAACTGACATTTAAAACGGTCATAAATTCACATTACTGTTTCTTTAGGTTACGGAAATAAATAATTTGATATCAAAAGTCCTTTAAATCTTAGGTTACGGAAATAAATCATTTGATATCAAAAGTCCTTTAAATCAAATGGATGGCATCTGTCACTGGAGGGCGGTCATTAAGATTTCCCCAGTCATCCTACTCCCAGTGTGTCAGCTCTGGGCAGCAGGGCTGTAGCAACCTTTAATTCTGGCAGATGCAGCTGAAGAGAGGCGTCACCAGGAATTGACACTTGCCTGTGACAAGGCCAGTTCCCCATATCCATTGTTCCTGGCTGGAGAAATGCCAGGAAGTCTGACGAGGTCGCAAATTCCCACACCTTGGCCCGTTCATAGTTTGTGGGGGAGATTCCTGTCCCAGGGGAAGCTTTAGTGCCTTTAAATTTCCTGCCCAGGCCCCTTTTATTCTGCTGTTTTCAAACACACATTTATTTTCTTTCTTACATTCTTTCACAGAACCCACAGCTTTAGTAAATAAGTATAATAAACCACCCCAGATCCACACAAATAATGCTGTTTCTGTGTGGATGTTGGGATGATTTCACATTTTTAAGAAAAGCGTTCTTTGAAATGGACATAAGCAAAGGGAGAGAGCCTCTTGTGAAGAGTTTGCCTGTGTTATTTTGTTGCAAAAGTAAAACGTTTGCCGTACGGCCTAGAGTGAATTTCTCTGCTATTTCACAGATTTTACTTGACACATAATGCCTTACAGGGAGGACTGCCCTCCTTTGCTGGTGTGTAACCTGAATATAGATGGGCATGAATGTGTCTTATCAGCAACCAAACTGTGTAATGTTAAAAAGATGGAAATGGCATCAGTGCGCAGTCATTTTAAACACAGAACATTTTCTCTTTCAGTTAGAAATCTTGAGCTTTCAGCATAGCAGCGCTGCACCAGGCTGCTTTGAATTCTTCTTTTTGGTGCACATGATGAAAATAACTGCAGCAATTCTCTGGGTGTTCCTATGTTTCATCTCGCCCCATATGTGCTCAACAGAGCCAGCGCAGCCATTCTTCTTGTAACTGCTGAAATTGCAGGTGGGTGGCACAGGGGAGTTCTGCTGGGCTGGTAAATGTACCCCACAGATACAAGCATCAGAAATACGATTTCATTGAGTAATGTATTATATATACTATCTCTCTTTGAACATGCAAACCTCCATACACCCATTGCTTGCTGTAGGGATATAATGCATTCCTGTCCTAGCCATTTTCAGGTTGTATGGGAACTGCATTATTTATTTTGAATGTCTATTTAGCAATGTGTAGGCTGCTGGTACCTGGTAACCTATCAGGAATTTGTCTTGATGTTTTTAAAGGTGCAGATTACCCATCTGCATCAGACATGGGAGCATTACACAGGTGTGATATCAAGACACATATTTTCCAATTAGTGTTCTGTTTAAGTTACCTGCTTGGCACTGTGAGCCAGCAGTGCATTTGCCCGAAGGGCCAGGGACCCCCACTTTGCTTCATGATTGGGGTCACAGAGGAGGTGCACAGGAAATCCTCTGTCACCGCACTGTAGTCATTTAGATTAACATGGACCAGCCATAAAGGGCAACCTACATATCTAATAGCCCAGCAGCCAGGTAACCCATGCGAGTGGCACAGGAAGCTACAGACCTCACTCCCTAGTAGCAACTTACATCCTTACCCTTTTCCAACCGATAGACTGGTCAATGACCAGTACTTTTCCATGGGAAATGGGACACTGGTTCTTTAGGAAGCCCCCTCATAGTCCACTAAACTCATCAGAAAAGGAATAAATAGGAAATTTGGCATCCGCAGTTGAATTTGCAATTCCAGGATCCTTAGCCACTGACCCCTGAAAATTCCCAAACATCACCTATAACAAAATGGTGGCAGCAGAAAATTCCTCCGGCCATCGCCATCGGGGGAGGTTTCATCATGAGAGGGGGAGGGGGAGGGTGCAGTACAGGCAAGCAGAGAGAGCAGACTCCCACATTGTATTGGATGCCAAGATTGCCACCCTACCTGATGTCGTCTGTCCTTATGAGCCCCACCCCATAGCAAGCCCAGGAAGTCTTGAGTAGCCAATCATAAAGGATCTCTTCCCTGCCTAAATAGCTGCAATCTGTTACCATAAGATCCATCCCAGGTTTGGATTAGAACAATGTAAGAGCAGCTCAAAAGGCAGTTTGTGGGGTGCTGGAGAAGTGGTTGGAAGGCACGTGGAGTGAGTTGCAAAGCAACAGACTACAGTGGTTGGAGGAGGAAGCTGGAGGAACAGAATGAAAGACTGGTGAGGAGGTGAAGGGGGCAAGATGTTTGAGGAGAGTCTGGAGCAGTTTGGGTTTTCTCAGGCAGGAGCTGAAGCCAAAGAGAATCCTAGAGTGCCAAAGCTGACCTCCCCACTCGTTGACTACAAAGTCTTGCACCTGCCAGAGTTGGACTGTCTCACTGTTATGTAAGCGCAGCCAGTGGAGAGCCTAGACCTGAGATTTCTGTTGAAGAGAAAACCAATAATTAGTTATGTACATGGACCCCAAATCAACACAGTGTATCTTTACATCACAATAAATTTTGATGAGAGCAACTTATAGAACGATAGAAAGGCATCGGGAAGTGTTCAAAGGTGGTGTAAAGAATCCAGGGAGTTTGTCCTTTCTTCTCAAGGTGTGGGGGGACCACCTATTTTGGGAATAAGGAGGTGGGCCCGCTACGCAAGCTGGATCACACTGGGGGTGACCCTCCACCCCTCTCTGGGGACAAGGAATGCCCCAATGACATCAAGACCCCCTTCACCTTTCCTTACAGTTCAACAGGTTTGTAGGATATATAGGGACTAGGTAGGACCATCATGTATAGGGTCCCTTGAAGGTGAGAGGCTGACCGTCTCATTTTGATATGGAGCCTCCTTTCACTGAACACTCGGAGCAGCCGGGTTGTTCCTTCAAATCCACAGAAAAGCTTAAAAACAGCCATAGAGCCAAAGAAGAGGAGTTCATCCTACAAGCAGGATGAAGGTCAGCCGAGCAAAGCTGTGTAGGGATTCCATTTTGGCGATGGGGACTAGAGAAGATTATTCTATAGGTTTTCTAATAAAGGTCTGTTTGAATCATGTCTTTGTTTGTGTCTCCTATATCTGGCTTACCACAGTGGGTAGAACCTACCCATCAATGCTGTCTATCAAGCACCATGCCGGGTGCTGAATACATTAAAACATCCTCACACTGACAAGATTGTGTTGCAGTTGTTTTTGATTAAACTCTCATTCTTTTGATCAGCCTGCAGCATATATACTGTATAGATGCTGGGAAGACGTATATTTTGTAGCTTAATTGATGGGAATCAATATAAAAGAAAATACTTCTGGGGTATTCATTAAGTGACTAAACCCAAACCTGTTATAAGTTTCCTCCTATGGATTTCCATGTCCGAGGGGCTACAACCCATCTTCTATCTGAAAATCTCTGGGGCATTTGAGAGAGCACCCATTTGCTTAAACTACAAACACTGCAAAAGATGCTATGCATAGAGCAGAATCACCTCTTCCTTGTTTGATTTAGGCCATTACTCTTATCACCTTACATCCCCCGAGATCAATAAATATATGCCATAATGTCAGTCACTGTGGGTAAATCGTACTCCCTAATCTCCAATCCCGAAAACTTGTTAGGGGCTTTGCACTTATTGCAGAAACACGCTCTTGAATGGTTGCTGGAATGACCAGCAACATGAACAAGTGAAAGTAGCATTAAGAAATAAAATTATTTTGCACCAGAGCCATACAAAGGTAGTGTATAAACAAACCCCTGCAGTTGTATGTTTTGTGCATCTCTTCCATGTTTTAAAGGCTGGGTAGTTCCTGTTGTTTAGGTATGACATAGCTGTGGGACACCTTCCCATACATTCATTTTCTCACAGCCTCATCCTTCTGTTCTCTCATTCTCAGTAGTCAAAATACTTCTTTAATAGATCGTAGCATGGTCTGTGAGCCCACACCCTCCCATGCTACAAGATGCCTCCACTCTACAGGGAGAAGGCTGCAATGGAGTCACCTCCACTGACCAATGAAAATAACCACTGTGAATGATGTCTCTGTCCCACAGGAGAATGCAAGAGATCAACCATGTGCATGCTGAAACCTGCAACTCCCAAAATAAATAAATCAAACACTATGACAAACATTAATGCTGTTCCTAGCTTCAATGGGTGGTACATCTATTTTCCTTATATTTTTTATAAACCTAGTGTCCACCCCCCACATTTTCACAATGTTTTTGTGCTGATCAGGCAATTTAGTTGGTGGATGAAGACCAAGAGGGGGGGTCAGCTCCTCCTCTACAGCACAGACATCCCAGCCACCATCAGTTTGACACTTGCCCATTAAATAATATTGAACACAGCCATTTTGGAACATGGTCTACTGAGCCCTTGACTAAGCAGAGATTGCACATCCCCCCCTTAACTGCACTTCCCTCCTTAAAGGAATAGTGCGCTCAAAAATATTATTGTCCTGAGGGTTCGGGCATGTATTTTGAAGAATACGTTGATGGAACAAACATTTCCTGTGAACCTTACTGTAGTTTTCCTCTTTTTTACACATGCGAAATCAGGCATCAGGGCGTTGCCATCTTGTGATAATCTTATCCGTTGCCGCATCGCACAGGTTGGACTGCCCTGGCGGCACTAAATCATATCCCACGCCCCTGAGGCTGACATCACCAAACCTAGTGATATTCTCCGCCTATATCCATGGCGTTGCTGGGCAGCATAGCCAAACGCGCCCAGTCATCACCTACGTGTTAACCTTAGTTGACGCAGAACCCGGAATATAAACACACATCTCACAACACAGCACGTCCCAATTCTGAATATAAAACTATACTTTTAACGGAAATAGCAAAACTGTACAATTTGTAAACTACTTTTATTTCACAATAAACGCTTCGAGAACATCCGGTGATTGCCATATTCAAGCAAATGGGTAATTTATTTCTTTGTTCTCGATGCACAAATGTTTATCGTGAGTCACGCGGTGTTCCTTTTGGGTATAAGAAGCGCACTCTGAATGGCAAGGCTTGGGCATCAGCTTGGTGCTAGGCCACCGTAAACGATGTCAGGTTGCTCCTTATCGCTGGTACCGCGTAAGGGCATATCAGCCCATGGCGATCGTCCCAAAAAAGTATAATTGTGATCCAGCCATTCAAGTGTATCTGCAACTGACAGTTAAAAAACCTGTCTGTTGGTATCTGGAATCGATGACAATTGCAGAAAGGCAGGATGTAGCTTTTGAAAAACATAACAGTAATGTGTCTCAGTAGCCGATCTTTATTACAATTTATCATTTTACCCATTAATTCGGCCCTGTGTTAAAACTAATGATGAACAGAGACTTGAAACTTTGGGAACACAGAGAAAACAACGTGGAATGTAATTTACAATTTGCTTCAGAGGTTAGTGCTATGGAGTATGTTTAGCTCGAAATGGAATGCGGAAGCTGATGCTACAATTCGAAGAACACACAGATGGCATTTTAATTAAATACTAGCGTTGAATTAGGCATTTGTGGAACGTGGGGGAACCCAGTGGTGGACTACATTCATCTCGATGCTGGACTGCCCATGTGCCCGGGACAAAGACAAGTACACACACCGGTTGTATTTCTGTGTCATTGCAATATGCCACAAAGAACGACCCAGTACAATGTAAGCCAGCGATAACGGTCGGCTAATGATAAGTTGAATTGTTGGTCTATGAAATCATCGAAAGTAATACTTAAAAAATATTCGGCATTTCCATTCTCTTGGCGTAACGCAGATACTCGTTCAGATCAACACATTTTCATAAAATGAAAGTACATGTTCCTTTGTCCAGTTTTGGAATGGTGAACCTTATCATATTTGACAGTATTACACCCCACCCTTCATTCATTCCTTTCGGAATCCTCCCTTTCTTTCAAGGTTGAAAAACAATTGAACCTTGTACTGTGTACGATGCATGGGTTTGCTCAGCTCGCAAGCAAAAATTCAAAGCTGCTGACCTTCACTCAGAATGGGAGCCAATAGCCCTTCAGACCAATAGTGGCATTAGAAATATTTTAGAAAAACATATGAATTGTTTGCTGCCATCCACCAATGGTGCTGGAAATTTCTAGTGTTTGACTTCGTTCCTCTGGAGAACTTCGCACTCTCCCAGCGACTCCCACAGCCAGCCCACACCACCTGTCAGCTCAGCCCGTCTCGTGTTCACACGGCAAATCACATACATTTTTTTCGCAAGGAGCAAGTCTCGAGCCCTGACAAAATGTGCTCGTATGAGCATGTCTGAGCAGGCCCTGCTGCAACCCCCTCCTGCAAACCCCTCCTGCCAGGCCGCGGCCCCCTGAACCCATGACCGCAGTTATATATTAGAGGCCTATAAATTGCACACATGTGTTTGTACTATCCCACTTTGGGTAACTAGCGAGGTGAAGGGTGTGGCAACCAGAGGGGGTTGGTATTGAAAGCTCACAGGTCTGGCACATCAGAGCTAGAAAGGGGGTGAAGTGACGCATGTTAGTTTAGGGCAGAATATACTGTGACTGGGGTCTTGTTTTATTGGGAGGCACTCTGGGGTGCTCAGCAAGGAAGGGTCACACTTCTGGTACATGAAAAGAATAGCTTTAGAGGGGCACAAGGTTGAACAAGCAGTACATTTCCAGCAGCGGGGATGAGAGGTGCAGGAGAACATTTGTTGAGATGGATGAACAACTACAAGTCATGGTTTGGCCCTGATACACACAGGACAGTGATCGCAGAGCAAGATTTTAAATTAATACATTCTTAGTTTGCAACATCTTGTCTCAGCACATCCATGAGAAAGGGACTTGTGAGGCACAGGCCCAGGCGGAAAAGAGTGGGGCTGTCAGTGCTCGCTGTTTGCGGCGCTGCTGAGGGGTAGGGGAAACTTCGCAATGACAAAATGCGGCCTAGTCCAAAGTTGGAGTCGAGGGTACACAAAATTAAGTCCAAGTGTGTCTAGGAATAGCCCCACCTCTACTAATGTCGGGGCTTTCTTCCCCATGGAAGCAGAAGGGCAAAGAGGCATCCCCCACAATTGCAAGAGCAGGGTGTCATCTTTGCATATAATGTATGGGGGCGGGGGCTCAACTGACCCACTCCTTCCTTACATTAGCAACGACCCCCAACACATGCCCCCATGAATATATTGGTCAGAGTGCAGCTATTTCTCACCAACAACCCACTTGATGTACTCTTTTGCTCACAGTCAGTAGTTCTTGCGTGCCGAGTATCTTATCTAGCCTAGGTCTCACCCCTTTTGTGGGACGAGTAGTTATTCAGCTATGGGCAACTGCAGAACCCCAAGGTTGCTTTCATACTGTTATCCATCTGGCCCTCACACGATCATTGAAGGTCCCACAGTAGCTCGACGAAACTGGGAAGTGTGAAAGCGCAGCGTTACATTGTATGGCATTCGTAAAAATTGTAGTTGTTGAAAAAAAATCGACAAAGGATAGATTTCAAAAGACAAATTGGATACTTTATTTGGACACTTTATATAAACATTGTTGATCAAAAAAACAGATGGTAATCATTTGTACCTGGAAGTGAACTGTTCCACGAACTCTGCTTTAGGTGGACAGGGCACACTGGCAATGTTTTGTGGCAATGTATGTGTCCTCGGAACAAAATCGAGTGCGATTCTGTGAGTATGTATCTCCAAGACAGTCATAATAAGATCTTTCACAAAATCGAATTCCATTTCCTAGTATATTGCCTTGACCGCCCATTTTTTGCTTCTTTTCGTAAAGATCATTGTGTAGTGAAGCATCCCAAAGTTTCCCACAGTCCTTGATTATTCACGCCTACATTCTCATTATGCGCTAATATCGCTAGTAATGTCCTATATTGCATCCCGTCTATGCCGAAATGCAATCTCTTTGGCCTGTACTTTAGGCACATATTGTGGAACACCTCCAAATCTCCCTTGTGACAGAATTCTGTGAGTCCCTTCAGATCTCTTGATAGTTTTATCAAACACAATCTTCCCAAGAGCTTTGTGTGGAGGTGAAGATGGAATCAACCACGTCTTCTTCCGTTCCTGCTCCGGCGACAAAGGGCCATGTGCACATTGGTGGAAATGTTGGTTTTCGGTCCAAGAGTGAATGTTGGAACAGTGGTGCATTAGGGACCGCCATTTCTCTACTAGAATTTCCACAGACCCATCACAAGTTTTGGAGCTCCACCAAAGATGGTTGCTGAAAGACTGGGACCACTGTAAAATACTTTCAGAACCTTTTTTTTTCCTGCAGCTGAGAATTTGATTTTGCAACGTGCCATACATCAAATTGATGTTTAATATTTGGAAACTGCTCTCTCATTGTCTTGGCTATTGAAACATGTCTGTCTGTGGCTATGAGGTCGATTTGCATTCCCCTTGATTGGAGATCTTCCAGGGATTTTATAAAACCAGGTTTCTCCAGCATGGGGTCTGGCATGGATTCACATGCTCATGAATATTCCCCGTCGTCAGGCTTGGAATCCTCGGTAAAGAAAAAATCAGTATCAGTTTCGTTTCTGATCTGTCTTTCGTAGTAGTAACCAATCACTGATCTCTGCGTCATACTGACCACAGCCAATGACTGCCCTCTACCTAAGCCCCGCCTCTGGCAGCCATCTTCAGATTTTTACCGCACGTTCAAGTGTTGGGATCCTCGTGCTATTGCTCTCGAGCATTAGTGCTATTTTTTCACGTTTTTTCTCAAAAAACTTCTATTTTTCGGTCAAAAGAGCCTCAAGCTCCACCGTTTCTTCATCCGATCAACGGGGACCCGTGTCGGATTCGTCTGCGCCCCTCAAGGGTGAAGATTTTGTCGAGCAAACCTTTTGGAGGACTCCAGAAGTTTCTCAGGCCCATCTCGGACATGGCCCAGGAGAAGGGAAGCTCGACGCCCGGAAAGCTGTTCAGGGTCTGCCCTGGATGCCAGCTTCAGAATGTCTTTAAGGAGGACGAACACTCCCTTTGTCTTTACTGCCTACATGAGGACAAGACGCACGTGGAGAAGGACTGTGCGTTTTGCGGCAATATGTCGGGGACCGCCATCAATGTCTCGCCAACTGGCTGGAAGGGAAGAGCCCGTCAGGCGAGAAGAAGAAGAAGAAGTCCGAGCGGTCTTCTAAGACCTTTGAGGACGCCCCGGCGACTGGGGTCCAACACAAGGCCAAGCACTGCGAGTCCGCTGGCACCGGGAGCGCCGAACGGTCGAGCTCTACGGGCGCCAGGCAGGGCGCATCCTCCCCGGCGCCATCAACCACGAGCCAACGCTCTGGTTCGGGTAAGAGGAAGGCCGAGCACCCGGCGAAGCTCCTGGAGAGACCCCGGTCGAGCTCGAAGGCCCCATCGGAGGGGGAGCGAGGCAGTGACCCTCCCCCCAAGGAGAAGGCGGTGGTGGTGAAAGCCTTAATCCATCCGGCCAAGGCCTCTATCGAGACAGTCGCGGCGGCCCTGGCTCAGCCTGTGGAGGCTACACCAGTGGTGGCGACCTCGGGGCTCAGTCTCCCTGCCACCGCGGAGGGAGTCCTCTTTTATGCCCATCGACAGGACCCCCGTGAAACCTCCGACGGAGAAGAAAAAGGGGGGGGCAGGAGGTCGTCGTGGATTCGGCCTCAACCTCTGAGGAAGAGCTGATCGAAGTCTTAAGCCACGGCGTTGGCGTGGAAGAAGACCAGCCCGTCGGGAGGGACCCTGAAGTAGGAGACGACGATAACGTTGAGGGTGCCGACGGGGCCCCTGACCGCCCGTCGGACTCCCCTCAACCAGTGCCGCAAGACAACTCGGCGGCCATTTTGTCGGCTATACAGTCCTTATGCTCGGAGATAAGGACGAGACTGCCGTTACCACCAGCGGAGGAACCGCTCCCGACGGGGGACCTGGAGCCAGGCCCTTCTGGGAGTCCTCCCCCTAAGAGAAGAAGGATTCATCCTCCACCTCCTTTTCAGCCATCGCGCCCTGTTCAGCCCTCCTCCCCGTCCACGACTCGTGGGGATGATACGGGGACTGACACGGCCGCGACGGGTACGGACGACGAGGTCTACGACGAGGATCTGCCGTCGTCGCCTCCCACCCGGGCTTCCCCGCCCGACGAGATTGGATCGTTTAACTCCATGATCGCCAGGGCATCTGAGCTTTTCCAGCTCTGCCCGGAAGAGAAGAAGAAGGAAGGTTTCCTTTATCAACGGCGCGAGGCCAAGAGGAAGACGGTCCTCTCTGTACCTCTACTGGACGATATTTGGGATGAGGGCCTCGCCCTCCTCAAGAACCCATCCACGACGCCGGCTAGAAGGGATCGGTACGAGAAGAAGTACCGGGTCCTGGACGCGGCCCCCTTGTGCCTTCGGGCACAGCCGACCCCGGACAGGGTTGTCTCCGCGGCGGCCAGGAAAAAAGCGGGGGGGGCGCGGCCTCTACGTCTACCTCCCCGCCGGACGGCGAGGGAAAGAAATTAGATACGATGGGACGCAGAGTCATCTCGTCTGCAGCGACGACGATTAAGGCGGCCAACGCCTTGGCTATCGTAGCCCGCTACGACAGGGAGTTGTGGTACAAACTGGCCCCCCTGCTGGACTTCCTACTGGACGACAAGAGGGCGGAAGCCCTAGAGATCTTGCAGGAAGGAGAGGTTGCGTCGGACCACGCCATTACGATTGCGACGGACATCGCTGACACTGGATTTCGCCAGTTGGGCAACGGCGTGTGCCTTAGGCGGCGTGGATGGCTCAAGGCTACTGACTTCCGTCAGGACGTGCAGACCAGAGTCTTGGACATGCCGTTCGACGGAAACAACCTGTTTGGGAAAACAGTGGACGATTCCCTTCAAGCCATCCAGGCAGACACGGAGACGGCCCGGGCTCTTGGGGTTCTCCAGCAACGGCGGCCGCCCTTTCTGAGCGGCAGAGGCAAACAGGGTGCCTCCAAAGGTTCTGGCGGCGGATTTTCCACCTACCGTCAAGCGGCCCGTTCGTCGTCGCAGGAAGCTTACAGGGGACGAGGCAAGTCAGGCGGACCCCGCCGTCGTCGCCAAGGAGGACAAGGCGGCAAAGCCTCGTCGAAGCAGGACTGAACCGGCCGTGGGGTCGGGCCCCCACCGAAGCACCCTGGTGGGAGGCCGGCTGGCAAGCTTAGTCAGCGTGTGGGAGTCCATCTCCACCGACCGTTGGGTGCTGGACGCCCTAGCTCAGGGTCACGCGCTCGAGTTTCTAAAGAGGTGCCCGCCCGTCCCCCCTGTGGCCAGGAAAGAACATCACGTCCCTCAACTTCTCTTGGAGGTAAAGGCGATGCTCAAGAAGGGCGCCATCGAGCTCGTTCCAAAGAGGCTTCGAGGCTCCGGAGTTTACTCAAGATACTTCCTCGTGAAGAAGAAGACGGGAGGATGGCGTCCCATCCTGGACCTACGACGACTGAACAAATTCATCAAGGCACAGAAGTTCTGGATGGTCACCCTCCAACACGTCCTGGGTCAGCTGGAGGAGGGCGATTTCCTGTCGTCGTTGGATTTGGAGGATGCCTACTTCCATATTCCCATCCTAAAGGGACACCGAAAGTTTCTCAGGTTCGTGGTCCAAGGGCGTCACTACCAGTTCAGAGCCCTTCCCTTCGGACTGAGGTCAGCACCCAGGGTGTTCACCAAGTGCCTCGCACCGGTGGCGGCGCAGCTGCGCCGAGAGGGGATCCATGTCTACCCCTACCTGGATGACTGGCTCATCCGAGCGAAGACGAAGGAGCTCGCCGTGGAGCACACGGCAAGGACTGTCCAACTTCTCACGGACCTGGGATTCTCCATAAACTACGCCAAGTCCCACCTGGTGCCCGCGCAAGACGCACTGTTTCTGGGAGCGAAGCTCGACACAGTGTCGCTTCTGGCCTCTCCATCGGAGGAAAGGACGAGGGCCATCTTGGGCAAGGTGCAACGGATGCTGGTTGCGGACGCGGCCAGAGTGAGGTCCATCAAGTCCCTTCTCGGAATGATGTCTTCTTGCATTTACCTCATCCGCCTGTGCAGGCTCCGGATGCGCCCGTTGCAGGAGTTCCTGGACGCGCGCTGGATCCAGACGACGGGCAGCTTCGAGGAGAGGATCACACTCGACGAGAGTTTCCGACGAGCGATCCGGTGGTGGGGCACCCGCGCGCAACTGACGGCGGGCATGGACTTCCAGACCCCCGGCCACCAGGAGACAGTGACCACGGATGCCTCCCTGGAAGGGTGGGGAGCGCACACCGAAAATCTGCACGCGAGAGGCCTTTGGCTCCCAACGGAGAAGTCCCTCCATATCAACGTCCTGGAGCTCCGTGCAGTGTTTTGGGCCCTCAGGTCCTTTCTTCTGTCCCTCAAGGGCAAGGTGGTGAGGATCTTCACCGACAACACCACCACCATGTTCTACATCAGGAAACAGGGCGGAACCAGGTCCCCAGCCCTGTCCATGGAGGCGCAGGATATGTGGCATTGGGCCGTCGCCCAAGGGATGTTTCTGGTGCCGTTTCATCTGGCAGGGATAAAAAACACCATCGCCGACTAACTCAGCAGGGAGCTGCGCTCGTGCCACGAGTGGGAACTACGACAGGATCTAGTGGACGGCCTCTTCCGACGGTGGGGCACACCCCAGATCGATCTGTTCGCGCCGGAGGTTCGCCAGCAGGTTTCCCCAGCCGAGGAGCATGGGCGATGCTTTCTCGATCCCCTGGGAGGGCCTGTTTCTATACGCGTTCCCTCCATTGCCATTGCTGATCCGGCTCATCAACTAGCTCAAGAGGTCACGGTGCAGGATGATCCTCGTCGCACCTGCGTGGCCGAGGCAGATATGGTTCCCGGACCTTCTGGACTTGTCAGCGTCCCCGTCAATCAAGCTGCCAGTGGACGCGGACCTTCTCTCCAGGGAAGGAGGCGCCATCCTCCATCACGACCCGAAGTCGCTGAGCTTGCAGGCCTGGCTCCTGCAGCGTTAGAGTTTGGAGGATACGACATACCAGCCGACTGCAGAGAGGTTCTTGCAAAGGCCAGGGCGTCCTCAACTCTTAAATGCTACGGACACAAATGGAAGAGGTTCTCTTTCTGGTGCCACGCACAGAAGATTAACCCTCTACGGATTACGGCTCCCCAAGTACTGCCGTACCTACTGACGCTGGCCAAAGCTGGACTGGCGCACGCGTCCATCAAGATTCATCTTGCTGCGATCTCCCGATACACCAGAACCACGGGGCGGACGTCTTTGTGGTCTCATCGTCTGGTGAAAGAGTTCATGAAGGGACTGTTCAGATCATTCCCGCCGGTGAAGTCTCCGGCCCCGGTGTGTGAGCTCAACGTGGTGCTGACCAAGCTCATGGGACCTCCGTTCGAGCCTCTGCACTCGGCTCCGTTGAAGTTCTTGTCGTAGAAAACAGCGTTTCTTGTGGCCATCACCTCTGCACGACGGGTGGGAGAGATCCAGGCCCTTTCCTGCAAGGCCCCGTACTTGACTTTTCACGACACGAGGGTAGTGCTCAGGCTGCACCCCTCCTTCATGCCCAAGGTGCCGTCGGACTTCCACCTCAACGAACCCTTGGTGTTGCCTGTTTTCTTCCCGTCGCCTTCGTCGCCGGCTGAAAGGACTTTGCACTCGCTGGATGTGGCTAGAGCGCTGAAGTTCTACGTGGACCGCACTAAGTGTTTTCGGAAGACGTCACAACTCTTTGTGAACTTTGGACCTGTCAATCAGGGGAAGGCTCTCTCGAAGGCTTCCATTTCCAGATGGCTCTCCGGCTGTATCATGTACTGTCATCGGTTGGCAAACCGACCGCTGCCTGGCCGTCCGAGAACCCATTCCACCAGAGCGATCGCAGCTACCACGGCGTTCCTATCTGGTGTGCCCTTGCTGGACATCTGCAGGGCTGCTACGTGGAGGTCGACGCACACCTTCACGAAATTCTACTGCGCCGATCGGGATTCCAGGGAGGAGTCCAGGGTCGGCCAAGCAGTGCTGCGCAACCTGTTCGCCTAAGGTGAGCCTGGTGAGGAGGTAAGAATTGCTTAATGTTGAGTTTGATGTAATGCTTAATGTTGAGCCTTTGCCACCTCTCGTGGTTGTGCATGTGTGTACTGCTATGTATTCTTTATTCATGAGCATGTGAATCCATGCCAGATCCCATGCTGGAGAAGGAACAAGTTACTTACCTGTAACTGTTGTTCTCCAGCATGGGTCTGGCATGGATTCACATGCGAACCCTCCCGCCTACCCCTCTGCGGCTCTTCACTTGGTCATACTGCCACTTCACGTGCTACCAAATCTGAAGATGGCTGCCAGAGGCGGGGCTTAGGTAGAGGGCAGTCATTGGCTGTGGTCAGTATGACGCAGAGATCAGTGATTGGTTACTACTACGAAAGACAGATCAGAAACGAAACTGATACTGATTTTTTTTTTTTTACCGAGGATTCCCAGCCTGACGACGGGGAATATTCATGAGCATGTGAATCCATGCCAGACCCCATGCTGGAGAACAACAGTTACAGGTAAGTAACTTGTTCCTTCTCCATAGCCACTGAGGATTTACATTCGGACACTTGCACGACCACTGAACTCACCATTTTCTTTGTTTCCATGTCCTGAAAGTGGTATGTGCAGTATTTTGCTGATAATCCGGGGCTGTCGCACCGTCCATCACCAGCTAGCCTGAACCGTTTTTCGGAGAATGTACTTTGAATAGACATTTGTTAAATTTTCCAAGCTTCACTAATAGCAGGGAATAGATATTGACTTTGATATTTGTGGTACTGTGTTTTAGAAAGGAACTGCAGTCCCACAAATTGACAGAAACTGGACAACTTACTAAAACTAGAGCCACTGAAAAGTAAAGCAGATGCACACAGTAGATTTCCTGCTGGCAGTTTCCCCAGCATTGGTTGAGCGGACCATGAAAATTTTGCATGGAGCATTTCACAGGTGGCTTGTATTTTGAGGTTACTGCCTTGTCATACACGAGTCACATTCACCAATGACTTCCTGCATACTTCCCCTCTCACTGGATGCACACATTTCAGCATCCTCATAATCTCCATCAAGCAGCTGTCGAATACAATGTATTTGGGCTCCTTTATTGGACTACCATCCTGCGTGAATGTTGTTTCTGACTCAACTGTGGATGACATATCAGCCCAATCGGGCAAACTGTAGTCGAGATCTTTGGCTAGTTCCTTGGTCAATTGTGTTGATGCATCAGTCTGTTATTTCAGCTCTTGTTACTTGAACACGAAACGGAGAAAACATCAATGTCGATTGTTTTTTGGGTGGCCCTTTTTTTAGAATGAATCTTACACACTGGCAATGCTCTGGGCAACCCTCCAGACCACCGTTTTCGCCTGCCAAGCCATTACAGAAGGGGAAAGGCCATATGCAAATCAGGCTTGGCCCCACCCCAAAAGGGGCAGTCCAGCCAAACTGCTAGGCCACATCCCTTCTGCACGAGACCACAAGCATCCCCAAACATGCTTCGCCCTTGTTGGGGCTCATCAGTGAGGAGTAGCTTGGGTCTCTAGGCCCAGCAGGCACGGGACCCACGTCTGCACATACCCGTCCCACTCGGGGTGACAAAGCAAAAACAAAGAGGTGATGGCTGGAAGGTTTGTTGTCGATTGTGTCAAGTGGTCGGCGTCTAATTTTAAAGCATCTTCATTACATTAAGTTTCATCTTCATCTGGTGGAGCTCTCGCATTGTAGCAATGGTCCAAGAACACTTTGCTGGCTTCGCCGGTCACATTCCATTCATTTTCTGGCCATTGGGCAAAAGCATCTCGAGTCTGCTTATTGATTTGAACACACTGCACCTCAAATAATAGTTGCTCCATGGTCAAATCGGTTTGGCAAGCAGCATCTCTGATTTCTGTAGCTGTCTGTGTCTGCATAGTTCGTACACCATCGGGCAACTAGAAGACAGTTTGGAAAAACATGTTCAATGTAAATCCAACATACAGCATATGGCACTTTAGATTTTTTTAAAAGCATGTTATGAAGGCACCAGCACAAAACACTGTTTGAAAATGAAATTGTTTGTAAATTACCATAGCTTTCTCGGTTTTCAGTGAAACCACCTTCTTTACTGTAACGACTGCACCAACAAGCTGGTCCACTGACTCGGATTCACGCCCCTCCTCTTCTATATCCCGATCTTTATACATCCCTAGAAAAGCGTATCCATTAAAAATAAGTCATTAGTATTTGAAATCAAATTATTCCATCTCACACATGGCTTACACAGATACCCTTGTACACCGCGTACGTCACTTAGTCAAAATATACATTTGGAATTTCACCTGATTGATGGCTAGTTTACTCAATCAAAGATGACTGTGCGAAACCCACTGATTGAAATGTCGCACTGAAGCAATTTGCAAAAGATGCTCGTTTATAATGTCAATGTCTAATGGTATCAGATCTAGGACCAACTTTCTTTAATTTGAGGGAACTGTCAGTACGCATACCTCTGGATCTGTATCCGCTTGAAGGATGATGTAATTGTAGTCGCAGTTCCAGCATCACCCTGTAAAACAGTACTTGTTTTAGTATGGATGAAAAAAAGTGAAGTTGAACACACACAATGTGATGCAGACAATGGTACCTATCAATAACAACCCAGGAATGAAACATAATGTAAACAAATGACACAATACGTATATTTGATCATATTATCTCAAATTCCATGCATAAAACATTTCCGCAACTGAATAGCTAAATAAAACTACCTGATGCATGTTCAAAGTTGTTGTTGACTCAAGGAAAGACATGGATGCAGAATCTTGCTCCTTCATATTCAGTGCATTGTCATGGAGTTATAAAGGGAAAATAAGATTTGATTTAGAAATGCTAACCTAAAAAATTGATGTTTAAAGCAACCGATTACGAAAGGATTATGCTTATTTCCAAGCGCACTATAACATAGTTGTCTGTGCCCATAAATCATTTTCTATGATGCTCCTAAAACCAAGGACAGATGTTTAGCAAAATGGGGTTTAGTTATAAAGCAATACAATCTTGTAAATATGAAAAGTATTTTTACACCTAAAACACCAATCCGTCCATGTAATTACCTGTTCAGTAACCCAAGGCCTACAGCCAAATCAGGAACCGTGACTCACCTGAGGCAGCGTGTGCATGAATAGAGTCGGAATTGCATTTGTAAGCAATTTACGGGATGTTCTGAGTCGATGCTTCTTTGTGTACTGCGATTGGTCGTACATATTCGTGGCAAAGTGCAGGCTGCAGATGCAGAATCGATCACCCCTTGAGTTCCCCAAGACTTCATGGGCTCTACTTTCAAGCTCTTCTGGCGCAAATCTGCAATACCTGACCCATTCTCTTATTAGATCTATATTCCTCGGCAATACATGCATTGTAGTGCCTTTAGGTTTATTATGGGTCTTAGAGCGGCAACCGTAAACCGTACATGCAGGCATTGTTAGAAATTCTGTAAATAAAAAAAGTCAACATCATTAGAAAATTACTTTGCATAAAAGCGTGAGAAAGATGGAATTATATCATACATTTTTCTATGCAATCTATGTTTTGGTCACCGAAGCAAAACCTGTGTAGCGCAGCCGGCTATATTATAGGATAACTTTCATACACAATTCATTGATGTGATGCAAATCGTAACCTGTTACTCGTCCCTTGAATGTACTATTGTGCATCAAAAGGAAACATGCTTATAAACACGGTCAGCGAAGGATGCAATTAGATCCCAATTGACACTGATGACAATTGATATATATCGATAACTTAACAAATTAAACTTAAGTCAATGGCAACAAGATGAATGAACATTACACTACTGGGTACGTTTGTTCGAAATAGATGGAAATTTAAAGATCAAGTTAAAGATCTAGGAGATATTTATTTATATTTATATTTATATAGCGCACAAACAGCCCAGGGGCATTGAGGCGTTGTTACTTGCAAGAGCTTAGTTACAAAGGTACAGGAATGGTCGCAGTCGTTGACACATTATGAATACTATAAAACATAATACTGTTACAGATCTTGCGCTTGGTTATTACATTACAGCTTATGCAGTGGGTCATATGTTAAGTATTCTTGCTGATGCGAAGGACCTTTATGTGAAGAGGATGGTTTTCATAGTTTTGCGGAAGTCGATGAGGGAGGCCTCGCCTCTGATTGTGGGAGGTAGGGCATTCCAGTGAGTGGGTGTGAGATATGGGAAGCTGGATCCGCATGCTCTGACTCTTTTTACTAGTGGCACAGAGAGCATGTTGTTATACGGTGATGTGGTTGGCCTTGTAGAGGAGACCGGGTGGCTCCTTTGTGAGAGAGGTAGGCGGGAGCAGTGAGGTGGATGCACTTGTGGGTCGGTGTCAGAGCTTTGAAGACAATCCTTTCCTTAATTGGGAGCCAGTGGGCTAGTTTTCTGGCCTCTGAAATGTGTTCTCTTTTAGTAGTGCCTTGGGCTGACCGGAGAGCACTATTCTGTATGACTTGTAGCCTTTCTAGTTTTTTGTTGTTGGAGGTTACTAGAAAGAGTACATTGCAATAGTTTAACCTGGAGCCAGTGATGGCTCTGGCTATGTTTGTGCAGTTCTTTTTGGAGAGAAAGGGCCTGACTGCGTTGATTCGTTTAGCATGATATGTAGCTGCGGAGGCTATTGCGTTGACTTGTCGATCCATGCATAGGCTGGAATCCAGGTAGACTCCAAGAGTTTTGACTGATTCTGAGACAGGTATTTTGATGTTGAATTGGGAGTCTAGATTTTTTTTTAGCGTGTCGGGGGAACCTACCAGGAGTTCAGTCTTGTCGGAGTTGAGGCATAGTCCATTGTCTGCCATCCAGGCTTGGATGGTGGTGGTGAGGTTGTTGAGGGTCAAGGAGTCAGTGTCATAGTTACCAGTGAGGGTGAGGAGGATCTGGGTGTCGTCAGCGTAGTTGGTGTAGGAAATGCCCATAGCGTCGAGGATGAGGAAGAAGGGTCATGTGAAGATGTTGTAGAGGGTGGGGGAGAGGCAGGAGCCTTGGGGCACACCACAGAGTATGATGGTAGGTGAGGCGGAGGCTAATTCAGAGAATACTTGCATGGTTCTGTCTTGTAAGAAGGAGGTGATCCAAGCTGTGGCGTCCGGGGAGAATTTGACAGTGGAGGAGAGGTGGTGGCATAGGACGTCATGATCTATGAGGTCGAAGGCCGCGGATAGCTCAAAAAGTTAGAGAGGTGCTGGTTTGCCCATGTCTCTGGCATCATCCATCTGGTTTTTCAGGTAAAGTAGGGCGGTTTCAGTCCAGTGTCCGGGGCGGAAACCAGATTGGCGGAGTCCTAGGAGTTTGTTCTTTTCAATGAAGTGTTGAACCTGCAGGTAGGCTGCTTTGTCCAGTATTTTGAGGAGAAATGGGACAGTGGTGATAGGTCTATAGTTGTTAAGGGAGGTGGGATCGAGAGTTGGTTTTTTTAAGAGGACGGACCCAAGCTTCCTTGAGGGAGGCAGGAACTTTCCCTGTGGCAAAGGAGGCATTTACAAAGGCTGTCGGGAAGGGAGCTAGCACTTCAGTGCAGTCCTTAACAATGGTGGCTGGGCATGCATCGCCTCTGTAGTTAGAGGGTTTGATGTTCCTCATTATATTGATGTCTTTTTCATGAATGGATTTGAAGGAAAAAGGTTGGGCTGGGGGTCCGGGGCTGGTGGTGGGACAGGGATTTGTGTATTAGGTAAGGCTTGTTTAGTGGCTAGCATTTTGTTTTGGAGAAGGCTCAATTTAGTTTGCATGGCAGTTTGTATTTCATCACACTAGGCTTTGTCTTTGAAATTCTGGGGGGCGGGAGTGGGTGTCTCTAGCTCCCTGAAGATGGCAAAGATTTCTTTTGTGCTAGATTGGGCTTCTGACATTCTGGATTCAAAAGATTTGGCCTTTGCTTGGGTGATTGCCTTTTTGTATTTAGTGGAGTGGGCTTTAAAGATCTCCTTATCTTTGTCAGAGTGAGACGTTTGCCACTGAGTAAGTGCAGCCCTTTTCTCTTTGCGGAGTGTGATGAGGTCCGGGGTGAACCAGGAGATGGAGTTGATAGCTGCTTTGATAGCAACATCGTAGGCTGTTGTGAGTGTTTCTGGATCTGTGGAGAAAGGAGGTCTGAAGGCTGGGCCTTGGAGGAAGGGCAATAGCCTTTCCTTTGTGAGCTGGCGGGAGCTTCTAGCGAGGCAGGGTGGCAGGGGCTGTGGTGAAGGGGTGGAGGGGCTGATGGCGAGGATGCTAAAGGTGATGATATGGTGGCCAGACCATGGGGTGGGAGTGTTTCCAGTGATGATGAGTGGGCAGTTATGCTGTGCGATCCAGTCGAGAGTTCTGACCTGGGTGTGAGTCGGGCTAAAGATGGTGTTCTTGTAGCCTAGAACCTTGAGGGCTGAGTCAAGGGATTTGGCTGCTGAGTCCTTACTATCCAGGAGGCCTAGGTTGACATCCCCAAGGAGAATGGCTTTAGACTGTTTTTTGAGGTTGTCAGAGAGGAGGTGGATGAGCGAGGCTTGAAAGTCTCCTGTTGGCCCTGGACGTCGGTAGACAGTGTGCACAGTAATGGTACAATGGGGAGAGAGGTTTATTTTGACTTGGAGGTAGTCGCTGTTGTTGTGCAAAGATTTCTCTACCTTTCTGATAGAGAGGCAGTCTGGCAATAATTGCTACACCTCCCCCTTTAGAGAGGCGATCTTGTCTAGTGATGGAATAGCCAGGGGGTAGTGCGAGGGAGAGCGCAGGGCAGGCCTCATGTAGCCAGGTTTCTGAGATCATGAGCAAATCGAGGTCATGGGTGGTTAGGAGGTCGTGGATGTCTAGAGCGTGGGCTTTGATTGACCTAGCGTTGTTCATGGCACATTTAAGATTGGGTTCAGTAACGGCTGCGGGGGGGGGTTCATGAGGAGAGTGAGTGAGGTGGTGGACATGGTTGTGCTGTGGGAGTTGGAGGAGTTGCACATCACAGATTTTACACTGGGGGGCTCAACTTCGATGCTTATCCCATGCCATGCACCGATGACCTAATTGATAAACTCAAACGCCACCTTTCTATCAACCTAGAATTAACAAAAAGTGTACTGGCAGGTCCCAGTGTATGGACCTGACAAGGAAAAGACAGCTTTCTCAACACCCCTAGCACTGTTTCAGTTCAAAGTCCTCCCTTTTGACTTACACAGGGCTCCAGCCACTTTCAAACGGCTCATGGACAACATATTCTAGCCCTACTCTGATTTCTGTGGCGATTATATTGATATCGTCATTTATAGTAAAACTTGGGAAGACTATCGTTTCCATCTCTTACCATTATGAGAGCTCTCAGAGAAGCTGGCCTAACTGCCCAATCCATCCAAATGCAGACTAGCCCAATCAGATGTAAAATACCTTGGCTTCGAAGTGTACATTAAGTTTACCTGCTTTTGGTCTGCAGACTCTTGTGGTCAAGAATGTGCTTTGGACTTTGCCAGTTTCAATCGCTTCGTCAGCAAGAGGAAGCACGAAGTGCAGTATAAGCAGCAAAACTGTTTCTGGACTTACTGGACCTAAAGTAAATACTGTCTCTGTTGTTTTCGCTGAGACTGTGTTGGTATCTTTGCTGAGACTCTTTCTTTGTAACTGTCTCTACTGCTCCTATTGCTCCACCCCCACCTCCAATTCAATCAAGCTTACAACTACCCTGTGCACGCGCACACAAAGTGTACATTAAGTGTACGGGCTGTTGGGCTGTGCGGCGGTGCGAGGTGCAGGAGTGCTATGAGTTACAGTAAGCACAGAATAACTCTAATTGTATAACTCTTTGGTTTTTTCAACTATGCCTGAAGAAAGGAACTGAGTAAATTGCACTTATTGCGGCAAGAACACTTTGATACCATGTCTTGCTTACAGAGGACCCTTACATTAATTGGACCTATTCTGCGAGCAAGGAATGAGACCCAACCCCATAAAAGTAGCAGCATTAAATGATGCCACAAGGACGGAAAACATCTCAGATCTACGGTCACTCCTGGGTTTTGCAAACTACTGATCTCGAGATTTGAAAGACTACGCCACAGTAAGTGCTCCATTGTGAGAGCTCACCAAGACCAAACTGGATTTTCAATGGACACCAGAGTGCCAAGCAGCATTCGAAAAGATTCGGATAAACGTCTCCGCAGAGGACATGGCATGTTGAGGTGACTGTGGATGCCAGCCCAGTGGGACTCGGTGCCATCCTAACCCAACATGACGCAAAGACACCGAATACCAGCCAAATTTGTTGTCCTATGTCATTAGAATTATGTCTGCCACTGAACAGGCGTACACCCAAGCAGAAAAGGAGAGCCCAGCAGTGGTATGGGCCGGTGAGCAAGTCCACCTATACCTTTTCCTTTATGGAGAGGCCTTTACCATTGCTACAGACCATCAAGTGCTGCTCGCCATATAGGGCAACCCGAAAGCAGAAATGCTGCTAAACATTGTGAGATGGGATTTGTGTTTACAAGTTTATAAATGTAAGATTGGACAACAAAGTAGAAGAGACCTTACAGAAGTGTTCTACATGCTGTGTGGTAGCCCCGGCCACCCACCCTAACCCCCTGCAAATATCAGCGCTACCAGAAGGTGTATGGGAAACGGTGGCAATTGATTTCTTTGCATCAGTAAGGGATGGGTCCTACATCCTGATGGCCATTGATGAATACTCAAGATTCCTGGAAATACAGATGGTATCCACAGCAGCCATGTGAGTCTTTCCTGTTCTGGACAGGATACTTTCAGCATATGGTATCCCGAAGGTCATTAAGTTGGATAATGGTTCACCATTCACAATAAGGATTTTGCAAATGTTGCTCAATACATGGGTTTCAAAACGCAGGAAAATCGGGCTGCTATGGCCACAAGCCAATGGCATAGTAGAGCGATTCATGGCAAACATAAAGAGAGCACTACAGATTACGCATGTCACCGCCATGCCATTCGAGCAAGTGCTCTACCAGTTGCTGCGCTGTGTGGCGGTAAATCCTGCAACAGGGGTGTGCCCAGCAGAGCTGATGTTTGGGTTGATAGTCAAAACATGGCTGCCTCAAGGGACAGAGAGGAAAGATCTTGGGGGATTTACATAACCAAGTCAGAATAAAAGATGAGAAAGAAAAGCTAAAAATGAAGACAGGCTGATACCAGAAGAGTGGCCACGGACGTGAACCTCTAAGTAGGTGATCAAGTGATGGTGCGGCAACCTGAGAAGAGGAGGGAAGACTCGACATTTGTACTGGAACACCTGACCATGTCAGCCTTGTTATATTTGAGGCAGGGTTTTGGTTAGTGGAGGAGGGGGAAGTGGCGTGGAGGGGGCGGTCTTCAGTTGTTTAAATGAGATTGGAAACGGTCCCTCCTGTGTGTGTCTCGCCTTTTGTTTGCGTGATTCTCTGAGTCAGTGATTTGGTATATGCCATAATGCCACACCACTTTCCTCTATATAACTATTCAGCTGTGAAAAACATGCTGACACAAGTCTTTTCAGGCACCTGTTCTGCGGGGCATTTTACAGGAGTAAATGGGGTGTCTGCTTCGTAGGCTGCCTTACCACCACCTGCTTACCAGAGATTACTGAGGTGAATCTCTTCTGTCAGAGTCGTCGTCAAAGGTCTGTCCAAGGACAGGCAAAACAGAAAGTGGTGAGGGCAGACTGGGATTATATGGGCCTGCCCAAGATGGGGCAGGGCTAGGTCGTAAACGCTGAACAGAAAGGAGTTTATGAAAATAAACGCTTGCTAAACACGTGTCTGCTTGGGGCCAGTGCCCCTCAATTCTATCGGACTGGGACGAGGTAGACTGGACGAGCAGGTAATGGCTGCTGACTGTTTTGTAAATGTATTGATGCTAAAAACAAATTTCTGTCAGTCTGGTCAATTCTATCGTTGCTTGGCCATTGAAGAGCTCGCTTTAGGTTTGTTGTTGGGAGTCGATATTGCATGTTTAGACAACGGTCGTGTTTTTTCATTTTGGGGTTATGGAAACACTACATTAAAAAAAGTGCACACATTTTACGAAATGGTAGATGAGAATATTTCAATTGGCATTGTCGTGGTGTTTATGTATTTGTGCCTCTGACTAAGCAACGGAGCAGATAAACAGAAATGTCCCCATAGATAAAATTGCACATTGGTCCCCGGACTGAATCCTTTAAAACAATTTAAAAAAACACGTCAAAGCCACATTTTCAATTGACTTTTGTTTTGTAATTATTCTCTAAAACAATATGCATTTTTTTTTATTCGTTGCCGAAAGTTGACTGCAGTGAAGGTCAAATAACGTGCTTAAAGCAAACTGAACGGTAGTGGTTTCGAGCATATGCCAAACAGGAAGTTTGACATTTGCGATCACTGTGCTCGAGCTTGCTATATGCTCAAGTTCCTCTTTGGCAATATTTGCAATAACAATCGTGCACTCATGACCACCTACAGTGAATGTGTAGGTGTTCAAGGCGCCGGGCCTCCCTCAGCTCTGCAGAAACTGGAGGGGTTTGCAAATAGAATCTTTCGCCGGCATTCAAAGGGAGTTCTTTCTGATCAGAAACAATATTTGGGCCATGAGACACACCCCATCTCCGAATACAATCTTCTGTGGGTCGCATCAAGTAAGTTTTCTAATTTCAGGATATGATTTAGCAAGGTGGTGACTTTGGCTACGTTCTCAAAAATGTTAAATGCATGTTTATAACTCTAATTAAAGTTCAAGATTTCTTGGGCATTGAAACTAAATGATTTAAATGCATGTCTGCATTTTCCTTCTTGTAGAGTTAACGTTTTGACAGATACGCTAGTTGTTGGTAATGTAAAAAAAAAGTGACCACAATCGTTGTAGGCAAACATTTAGCATTTTGTTTTAGTCGCTAAGCGCCCCCTTGCTCCGTGTAAACTTTTCATAGGAAGGAGTTGAACTATTTCATAAAGGAAGTGTTCCGCATTCTATACATACCTAAGCCTTGCCTAACCCGGCAGTCGTACGTTTTTGGGAATCGATTTTAGCGGCCCCATAGTAGAGGAGGGGCAAAACTCTCTGTGCAGGTGTAAATGAAATGCAGAAAACCGTTTTGAAAAATGTGATAAAGCACTTTTACGATACCAACCAGCAAACTATCCATTCGACAGCGATTGACCTTGAAAGGTCTGTTATGCATTAACCATTACAGATTTTACAGGTGTGACGTCCCTTTGCTATAAACTGCTACAAGTAGAAGTATATGGTTCTCTAGCAACGTGTGCACATTTGATATTTGTTCTACGTACAAACATCAGGCTAGCAATGATTAATGGAGGACACCTGTCCACCCAAGGATATACATTGCTGGGAGCTATTTAGCTCCTCATAGCACAGGAGAGCCTGGTTAGCTTGACAGCAACCAATATGCCATATATAATGAGCAAGTTAGTTTGCAACTCATGTGGAAGTTAGAGTTGCATTGCGCTACATACTAGCTTTTAGTTCCCCAAAGTACCTCCTGCTTACTCCGTAATGCCTTTTTGTAAATGTTCCTCAAATCATTATTTCGACCCATGCTTAACAACAGTTAGAAAGGGCATTTTATCATTAGAAGGGTATGTAATATATTACACATCCAGATCAGTTTTCATTGAACAGAATTGATTTTTAAGGGGAGTGAAGAAGGCCCAACAGGAACCAGCACATGTGTTTGGTAAGACAATTAGAAAATAGTCTATGGTTAATTTGGTGTGTGCTTTACCTGTTAAGGTTTAAATCCACTATCCCACCTCTAGAATACAAACTATAGACTAATTATGTGATGGTTTATTAATCCTGTATCCATAACATGAAACTAATGCATCCCAATCAGTAAAGCTTACTCCTTCTACTCTTTGCCAAAGGCTGCATTTTCTCATACTGTTCAATTTTTCAATTACAAGGGTGCCTCACCTTACAAATATTTCCATGCTTGTCTATCCTCTTAAGTAATCATGCCATCCTGTGATCTTTTAAAACTTACCAATGACACGTATTTATTGCAACATTACAAAATCACTCTCGATTTTGCGGCTACAACATTAATGTAAAAATACAGATCATCATGGGATTTCCAGTTTTTTGGGAGTTAGGCAAGCAATCCATTCTTTAAATGTAAAATATTTGATATGAACTCAGGTAGGTGTTGCTTTTCATGCTATAAAATGTTGCATCATGTTTGCCTTTAAGCATTAATGATGTATTCCTGCGTCCCATCACCTTTCTGCCATATGTCCTCTGAAGGTAGGGATCAACTGCCTCTTGTATAACCTGTGATGCAGCAGGAGGAATCCTCTGCCCAACTCAGGGGGGTCTGAGTATGGGCAGGATTAGAAGAGGATGGTGAAGAGGTAGATGTATGTCCTGAGAAAGGAACTACTTTCTCAGGGCAGTCTGGTGGAAAGTGTGGTTGTGGTGACGGATGGAGGTGGTGCCGAAGAAGTACTGCCCTGTCTGGCAGTGCCCATGGGCAGCCTGAGCCTTCGGCACGTCCCCGGCTGTGGTAAATAACCACCACAGCCAGGATTCTCTGCAACCGCTGGACGTAGAATGTACCTCTTCCACTGCATCATTGTCCTCCTCTTCCTCCTGTATCTCATCTACTGCAGTGCCCCAGGTCCTCCAGGTGGTAGCAGTGGTCCCTGAGGGGGAGGGATGGCCATGGCTGGTGCCATTTCTCCAGTGTTCTTAAGCACCCAAATGTTCCTCCTCGTCTGAGCTCTGCCAGTCTGAGAATTACTATAACAAATGGATGGGCCCCATGGTGGGACTAACCGTGGTCTTTTGTCATGTCCGCGGACATCCAAGGCCAAAAAACATTGTTAAAGTTGTACAAAGTTCAGATAACAACAAAGGATGCTAGTAGCCGTTGCGAATGGTAAAGTTTCAACTTGAGAGTTGATGGGGTGGGCGCAAAATGGATTTCAAAATATCAGCGAAGCACAGGCATTGACCCACGGACACATCACGCGGTACGCGTGCTATCACATCGTGATGGCCATCTGTGACCGCACCATGTTGTTCACGAACATTAGCATACTCAAATGGCATCACTTGGCTGCGCTGTTACGACCGCGTCCATGCCTGGGCATTAGCAAGCTAATTAAGTGTCTTATCACTGCGGGCATGGAGGTCTGTTCGCAAACGTTATCGCACCTGGGTGACGTCATTGGAATGCATTGTTGTGGACACAAACACGCGTATAGTCCACGGACATCAAATTGTGATAATTACACATTTAAATTACAATACGTTATAAGGAGGGAGAATAGCTGTAGGAAACAAATAGGGGAATTTGCGGGTGGTATATATGCATGATTAGGAGAAGGAGGGATAGAAATATATAACCATTGCTCTGTAATGGACTCTTGGAATGATTGGTGTAATTGAAGAGGGCCAGGGGTCACAGGTACAAGTGGGCAATGAAAATATGTCTAATATGATTTTTAACAAATCTACAAAGTTCAGCAACTTGATTTTTAATTTGATTAAAATCTATATATAATTGGTTCATTCGATGTTCTATAGGTTCAAGATTTTATTTTTTTCTTACTGATTTTCATTGGGTTGTTCTTGTTCTAGATTGTGAAGTAATACAATATATCTAATATATTTGCTGTAATAGTTAATGTTTAAGTAACAGATCTTTATTATTTTGTATAAAAGACAAAATATACCATTAGTTCTTTTTCTTCATTTATATTTTCTTTCAGAAGGTATAATTCCAACCATTCCACGGTGCTTGCCGTTTCCATTACAATATTTATATTTAGTTTTATAACATTTTCATAGACTTATTACAATTACAGTCTACATGTCTATAAATAAAGTGAAAAGGTACAGTTTACTTTTTTGAAATTATTTTCCTTACTGGAATAAAGGTTGTGCTCTAGTGACTGTCAAGTGTTGAATTAAATTGTTATTCAAGGTGTACAGTCTGTGTAGGTGTAGTTACATAGGACAATCGATTATATGATGTTACAATTTAAAAAAACATATTTCCATTTGCAAACTTAAAAGGGATGTAAAACATCTTGTGTTGAATGTGTTTGTTTTCACTGTGTTTTTATAAAAGAAATATGATGTTGGACAAAGAATATTGTATACCCCTATGATTTGGGGTAATTTTGCTGTCACCTCTCCCGTGGTATGTCTGTGGACTTGCGATACTGTCTTCAGACATGAATTAATATATGGGGAAGAGAATGATTGTTAAATGGGAAGTTTTCTCAAGAGTTTTATTGGCCCAATGAATCGTGCATGTATTTTTGAACATATATCGATCTAAACAAATTTCAAATGCATCTTACCTTCAGTTTTCTCACATTTACACTTGCGAGACTCATGGCACAGAAACCGCCATCGTGTGCTAATCTCATCCATTGATGCATTGCCCTAAATTCAAGTGCCCTTAGGCCAGTAAATCAGATTACCCACCCCTCAAGTTGACGGCGACATGAACAACAGATATGCTCCATCTCTTCTCATGACGTTGGTGCACAGTGTAGCCCAGCATACCCTGTCATCAAGTCACCTAACGCCAAACCAGATAGATCAACAAACGCACACACACCGAGCATAAAAGTTTACTTTCTTTTCACAAAAAGAATAAAACTTAATTTTTTAAGACAATACAAATAGTCAGGATTTGACTAAGTCTTTATATTTGTAACTTCAAGTTGGATTTAAGTAACGTTGGATGCGCAATCTGGCTACTTTTTTATTTTAACACATTGGGACCAGTTAAGAGCATAACATTGGATTTAAACAAGCAGTGAAATACATGACTTGACAAACCATACTGGAGACAACACTCCAATATGGCCTCGGAATTAGACCAGGAGAGTAGTGGCTGCAACATGCACGAGCGCAGCACGGAACAAGGCCTTGACGGTCCATTTAGTGAGATTGGGGAACGCAGAGCGCACGGTTTTCCAGCCATCTGGTGCAGACAGAATAGGCCTTGGTCCACAGCAGGCAGAAGATTTTGCTTCCCGGCTGTGGAACGTTGCCCTGTGGATAGAACGTGACACTGTAAAATTATATTATCAAAAATAAGTACGTTTTTTTAAACTTGCACCCACATAGCCCTGACACATTACCGTTTTTCTGATTGTGTCCAGGGAGTACCTACACCACGAACACAGAAGCCACCCTGCCATTGGATTGGGCGCTGTCTGTGCCACATCTTGGTTAAGCCCACTTACGTTCGGGTTTGTGTTACAACTCACAGATGAGAAAAAAAGTTGGGTGCCATTAGTAAATAAACACGTGCTGTCCTCCCTCCCCACCCCCCCCCCCGCCCCCCTTCCCTTACAGGCGCAGAGACAGTCCTTGCCTGATATTTAATCAACCCATTAGCAGATATACTGATGCTCGATAATAAATTAAGCATCCAAGGTCCTGAAGAAAGAAAGAGGTCACACCAACATGAACCACTGAAACAGGTCGGCCAATACTATAGAGGCATTTCCCAGCAATAATGGGATACCCTATGTGTGTACAAGTTTAGTCTGCATTTTTATGAGTCAATGTTGCTTTTAAGCAAGCTGCAGTTCAAGAAAGCAGGACAATTAAAGTAATTGAGTCCTTGCTAGAACTCAGTACATTGGACACATCACAAAGTGTCTTTGTTCTTTTTAAACAAATCTGAGCAATAGGGTCAGCCTCTCTGTCGCCTCACTCTACATAGGCGGCTCACCACTTGCACTTAGGGTTAGCAACCGCTTTGCGGGCACAGATAGTATGGTTGGAGGGTCATTTAGATTGAATAAAAATACCTGTTGAATAATAATTGGTTGACTTCACTTGTACAGCTGTTGTGTGAAAACATGTTTGGGATAATGTACAGGGTCGATACCCACTCCCCCATTGTGTTTGGCCAACTAATAGTGTTACATACTGGTATTGTGATAACCAACAGTAACCTTCTGGCTTACGTGCCTATTTTTTTGCCAAATACCTTTCATGCACGTTTCACCTTAAATGCAAGTTGATACTGCAGTTATGCTATGGGTTGGAGCTCTTCCCAAGGTGGCCGATTGAGGAATTAAATAAACATGAGGCCCGACTATTATATCAGTTTTTAAGTGTCCGTCAAAGTGTGTGCCAGTAGAAGCGCTGCGTTATGAGTTGGGATTGTGCTCCATTAAAAGTATGGTCAAGTGGCGCAGGTTATGTCCCTTTTAGAAACCTGATTATTAGTTCTAAGGAAACTATGTATGATTTGTTGGGTAATGGGGTACGTCACAGAAATTGTGATTCCTGAGTACTTAAGGGAACTAACAAGGGAATATCTAATATTTCTCACGGAATCCGGGGCAACATGCAAGATGTTGATTTTTTAACCCCAATAAGGTAAAAAATACTGGGAACAACTGGATTGGAATAACACCTGTGTTAAAGTTCTTGAAACAAAATTATACAAACATCTGGTATCTGGCTACAAAAGAGGAGGTAGTATGGAGTCGTACTTGACCATATTTCCGGATAAAAGGACACGCAATGATTTTATGCGCTTTAAATGTTTAAATGCAATGTGCTGCTGACTCGGGAAATTACAGATCTGAGGGAGATGGGGAGAGATGACTTGTCATACTCCTACGTCCCGTCCCCTTTCCTCCATACTTATGGGACATCTCTCCGTCCTCTGGGACGGGACCCCGGAGCACTTTGTAAAAAGCATCCAAACATTTTGCAAAAATTGGCCTTTCCTCTCTTTCTTGCGTGGGGCCCGGCATGCGGCCGTAACCCCGCCTACCTCGGCTTTGCATCGCCCATCAGTCTTTTTCTCCGCTCGTTCGGGACTGGACGCACTTGCATCCGTGGAAGATTTCTTCCCTTTTTTCCTCTCTGGCTCTTGCTAGCGATCGTGTACTAGTCTGTCTATGTCTTTCAAACTAGACTTTCCAGATTGTTCATCGTGTCACCGACGTTTCGCGAGGGTGGATCCCCATCCTCTTTGTCTAGAGTGTTTGGGTCTGGATCACCGTTGGGACTCCTGTTTTTACTGTGATTCCCTTTCGGTCCGGGCACTTCAGCGGCGGTTTTGAGCGTTGGGAGGAGGTGTTCCGTCAAGCTCCTTCTTAGCATTTTCAAGCGTTTATCGACGAAAAGAAGAAACGCCCGGTAAGTCCTTCCAAGACATCTTCCCGGGTTCTTCCCGAGCCGGGCGTTAATCGCTCTGTCACCGGGGATTGCCCTGAGGTGCCCGTTGGTGGGGCTACTTGTAGACCCAGTTATACTGAGTCGTGGGGTACTGGAGTTTGCTCTGAGGCCTCTCTATCGGCTTCCCTCAAAAATAAGACCGAGGTTCGCCCTGAGGCCTCGGTGGGGCTTGGTGTTACCGAACGGATGTTCAAGGCCCACGCTAGTAAGGCTGTTACCGGACCTGGGTCCGAGGTCCCTCGTACCAAGGCTAAGGTTACCAACATTTCTGAGAGGCCTGGCAAGGCCTTATCGGTGAAGGGTGTACCTCACCGTTCCCGCTCTTGTGGCGACACCAGATCTGTTGAGGGGGCAAAGAAGGAGAGTTCTTCTTTCACCAGCAGTGTCGAGGTCCTTCCTGTGAAGGCTAATTTGGCGATAGGTATGTAGCAGAAACATTCCAGGCCTCATAGTACCGGCTCTGCCGAGGTTCCTTATGTTGAGGCTAAAGTTAAGACCCCCGATATATCGACGGGGACCCCTGCCTCACTTCCTCACGTGCCGCAGTTCCCCTCAGGTGGTGACAAAATGTCGGCCGTTCCCGGCACGACCATGGCAGCCATTTTGGGCGCTACCCCTACAACTACGCCATCGGCCTCGGGTATAGGGCTTGGCTCTGTGGGTGAACATGGGGTTCCTTGTGCGCATCCTTATCGGCCAGTCTATGATTGGAACGCTCGGATGCCCCTTCCGCACAATGTTTCGTTGCCAGAGGGTCGGCACCTTTGATTTTTGTGGATACGTCGGGTGATGGGCCGGTGTGGCAACCTTCCCCGTTACGACCTTGGAATTATCCTCCTCATGATAGGCCTCCTCCGGTTCCAAAACAGTCCCCGGAGGACGCCTTTTTCGGTAAATTTCAGACGCTCATGCGTACCGACCCCATGAGGAAATATTTCAAAGGGCTCTTTAGGGAGATATGTCCACCCGTGCCTCCGGCTCCACCCGTTCCTCCGGTGCTTCCACCGGCACCTCCCTTGCCACCGGTGCCTCCGCAGACTCTTCCGCCTTTGCCCACATTGTCCCCCGTGGACAAGACGGTGCCCGACATGGCTCAGCAGGATCTTGACCTGTCGGATGACGCACAGGGCGACCAGGACAACGAGGACCCTGCCCTGCTCTATTAGAGCTTTTCATGACCGGGTACTGGACATGTGTTTTTTGGATGTTCCAGTGCCCGAGGCACCCGCCCCACCGGAGGGCACGCTTTCTGGGGCGTTCACCCTGTCTCCTCTGGAGCGTACCGGCCTGTTCTTGCAGAAGGACGTTCTGGCCGAGGTCCGTAGGGTCTGGAAAAAGCCACACTCTGGACTTTTCGTCAATAAGAAAATTGACGCGCGATACAGTCTGCATTCTTCGGAAGAGGTAGCCCTGTCATCTTGTCCGCCCCCCTCCGCCACGGTGGTGGCTGCGGCTACCTTACAGTCCAGGCCTGCAGCATCCTCTTCCACGACAGCTACTCAGGTTCTGGGGAAAGAGGACAAGCTCCTTGACTCCCTTGGGAGGAATATTTTCGCTAACTCGGCCTTGCAGCTCCGGCAGACCAATGCCGAACTAGTGTTAGCGGGGGCTAATATGCGGATGTCTGTCGGGAGTTTGAGGAGTTCATTCCGGTCGAGAAGCTGGAGGATTTTAAGGTGGTCTTATCCAACGCCAGGGTCTTGGCCCAGGATCTCCTGGAGGCTGCGGCTCACCATGTGGACACCTCGGCTCGGGGCCTTATGCTGGGGGTTGATACCTCACGACTGCCGTGGCTACATGCCACCAAGTTTTCGAAGGAAGTACAGGACAAGGTGTTGGACCTTCCGTTTGACGGTTAGGAACTGTTTCATTCTACAACGGATGTAGAGTTGACCAAGACAAAGGATGGCATGCAGACAGCTAAGTCCTTGTCGGTTCTGGTTAAAACCCCCTTTAAAACCCAGAGACCGCTGTTGCAAAGTCGGTCTCCTCTGGTTTCAGGGGCTTCCTTGACCGGAAATCGGGGAATAACCACCGGAGGCAACAACGGTTTCGGTTTTTCTCCCGCTACTCGGCCTCCTCCTCAGGTTTAGGTGGCAACACCACTGAAAAAACTACAAAATGAGGGTTCTCCGTGCTCGCACGAGACCCCGGTGGGAGGACGCATTGCGTCTCATTGGGAGGCGTGGCAGACCATCACCGAAGACAGATGGATCTTGTCAGTCGCTCGGGCGGGCTTCCGCTTACCCCTACCCCACCCTTCAACCCTCCTTTCCAGCTTTCGGGATCGCCCTCCCTGAATGCCGAGGTGCAGTAGCTTCTGGACCTCAGAGCGGTGGAAGTCATTCCTCTTGGGGAACGAGGGGAGGGCTTCTACTCCCGGCTGTTTACGGTGCCCAAACCCAACTAGGCTGGCCTGCGCACCATCCTAGACCTTTCCCAGTTCAATATTTTCTTACCCCAAGAGAAATTCCAGATAATCACGCCCAGCCGGTTACGGTCTTCCTTGCAGATGGGCGATTAGCTCAGCGTGGTGGATATTTTGGATGCGTACATGCATATTCTGATTTTGAATCCACATAGGAGATATCTCCGTTTCTCTTTGGGAGAGGAGCACTTCCAGTTTCGAGTGCTTCCTTTTGGCCTCAGCTCGGCGCCGCGTGTCTTCACGAAGATGATGTCGGTGATTGCAGCCTATCAAAGTCTACAGGTTATCCATATGTATCCGTATTTGGATGACTGGCTCTTACGCAGTCTTTGCCCGTTGAAAGCCGCGTGCAATCTTCAGTCTCTCCTTCAGCTCCTGTTTCATCTTGGGCTGTCGGTGAACTGGCGGAAATCTTCCATGATGGTCTCGCAGGACTTGATTTTCCTGAGTTTTCGCTGGAACACGATCGACTGCAGGGTGTACCTGACCGGGGACAGAATGACGGATCTGTTAGCCACGTGTCAGACATTTGTGCAGTCGGAGAGCATGTCGGCCTGGTGGTTCGAGAGTCTTCTGGACCTCATGGCCTCGTGCGTGTTGGCTCTTCCTTTTGCTCGTCTGAAGATGAGGCGAACTCAGATGGTTCTTCTGAGTTCTTGGCATCAGGCTGTGGATCCGGACTCCAAGTTGATAATGATTCCGGCTTTCATGAGAGTGGCCCTGGAGTGGTGATCATATCTCAGCAACCTGACGGTGGGTGCAGGGTTTCAGGACCCAGCCCCTACGGTGACGCTCACAACAGACTCCTCCCTTCTGGGGTGGGATGTGACGTTGGATCGCCCTCAGGTCTCGGATTTTTGGTCGCCTCAGGACAAGCTCCTTCACATAAATCATCTGCAGCTTCTGGCGATCTTCCTAGCGCTCAGGGCGTTCAGACCGATCGACAACAGGGTGGTCCGTATACTCACGGACAATGTCGTGTCAATGTATTACATCAACAAGCAAGGGGGAACCAAGTCTCTCCCCCTCTCGTGGACCTGTCCATCCAGATTTGGGAATGGGCTGTTCGTCACGGTGTTTGGCTGCTTGCAGTGCACATTCCAGGCCAGCTGAATGTCACAGCAGATGCCCTCAGCCGGCGGACAATGGTCAGCTGCGAGTGGGAATTGAAGGCAGAGGTCCTCTCATGGATTTTCCTGCGTTGGGGCACACCGGAAGTGGACCTCTTCGCTACGGCAGCAAACAAACTTCCTCAGTATGCCTCCAGAAGGGGGCTGGGAGCCTCCTCTCTGGGGGATGCTCTCGAGATTCCATGGCACAACATGAGGGCTTACGCTTTCCCGCCTCTGCCGCTAGTTCACCGAGCAATTCGAAAATTGAAGAACTCGGTGAACTGTTCTCTTCTACTCATAGCCCCGTGGTGGCCGGCCAGGTTTTGGCTCTCAGAAATTCAACACCTGTCGCTGTATCCACCGATCAGGTTACCGGTGACCCCCGATCTTCTTCATCAGGGGGAGCAGCAGCTGTGGCACCCCTCCCCACAATCGCTCAGCTTGGTGGCATGTTGCCTGAGTTCAAGTCTTTAGAACATCTTAGCTTGTCTGCGGATAACATGCGTATTATCCAGCCAGCCAGGAAACCCTCGACTAGGCCCCAGTACAGAAGCAAATGGCTTAGGTTCTGTCATTGGTGTTTAAGCAAGCAGTTGGACCCAAAGGAGGCTACAATTGACACGGTACTGTCATTTGTGTCCTTCTTAGCAGAGTCGGGTGTCCACCTTCTGTCATGCAGAACTTACCTTTCAGCGGTTTCCGCTTACCTGTCTATGGACCAATGCTCTTACTCTCTGTGTAACCCAGTGGTTAAGAGGCATTTTGCAGGCTTGACATGCCTCTATCCTCCAATTCGTAATCCGCACCCGACGTGGGATCTAAATGTGTTCCTGACGGCGTTGTGCCATAAACCTTTCGAACCGATGGCCACGGTGGACCTCAAGTACCTATCCTGGAAGGTGTCCTTTTTGGTTGCCGTTACGTCAGCAAGGCGGGTGAGTGAGCACCAGGCCTTGTCGGTGGAGCATCCCTTCTTGGTCTTTCAGAAGGATAAGGTGGTCCTACGGACAAATCCTGCTTTCCTGCCGAAGGTGGTATCTGAGTTCCATCTGAATCCTTCGATCTCCCTGCCGGTCTTTTTTTTTCTGAGCCCTGCCTCAGAGGCAGAAAGGGTTCTGCATTGTCTCGATGTCAGAAGGGCTCTTAAGTTCTATCTGGACAGAACATCCGAGCTTAGGACTTCTTCTCAACTGTTTGTGAGCTTTGGTAACCCACAAGGTAAGCGGGCATCTAAGGCGACTATTTCTCGCTGGATCGCCGCCTGCATTAGAGTTTTTCACCGTCCAAGGGCTGAAGCCTCCTAAAGGCATCCATGCACACCTGGTGCGGGGCAAGGCAGCCGCAGTTGCCTTTCAGAAATATGTCCCCTGGGAGACCATCGCTAGGGCATCTAGTTGGGCCTCCCCATCTGCTTTCTGTAAGCATTATTGTCTAGACATGAGCTCAAGAGCTGATGCTCAGTTTGGTCAGGCTGTGCTGAAGAATCTTTTTCAGTAAGGGGTATTTCCATCCACCCATAGTTCCTGTAAGGAGTGCTTGGGAATCTCCCATAAGTATGGAGGAAAGGGGACGGGATGTAGGAGTATAACCAGGTTACTCACCGTAGTGACCACCTTACTCCTAGTCCATAGTCCCCTTTCCTCCATACGCCAGCCCGCCGTCCCCTCTAATAAGGTTCTTCTGTTATTGCTAATATGTCTTGGACCTGGCGATAAAAAAGGACTGATGGGCGATGCGCGGGGCGGAGCTGAGGTGGGCGGGGTTACGGCCGCGTGCCGGGTTACGGCCGCGTGCCAGGCCCGCGTAAGAAAGAGAGGAAGGACAAACATTTGCAAAATTTTTGGATGCTTTTTACAAAGTGCTCCGGTCCCGTCCCACAGGACGGAGAGATGTCCCATAAGTATGGAGGAAAGGCGACTATGGACTAGGAGTAAGGTGGTTACTACGGTGAGTAACCTGGTTATTGTGTCGCTACTGCGGCGTCCCAGGGTTGACGGAGACACTGCAACACTTATTAATCTACTGTATCTCTTTGAAAAAGGATTGCATAGAATATTTTGGGAGAATTGTGAACTGGGATAACGTGGACCTTGAGAGATTATGGTTGGAAATGTTATATGGAAATGAAATTAGGGTCCAGCTTGCAGTTGTTAGATATCTGAGAAATATTTGTAAATTGGTATCGACTGCATAAGACTAGCAAATTACGAGTTTGTAACAATATCCAGTGTCTTCCCTTGATAAGGATTTGATGAGTACAATGTTGCGGTTTTAAGAAGTATGTGATCCATTGTATCTGTAGATAAAAAGTTTTGTACATATTGTTTTAAATTACTGCAGATTCTTTTATGTGGAAATTATCAAAAATTGTTTCCATGTGATCTTTCTTTATGTGAAAAATGTTTTTTTAGATATTGTTTTTTCTGTTGGTATATGTATTGATTTTTTTTGTAAAGGGTATGTATAACCCATACAAATAAATAATAGTTCGGCTCCCTGACACCTCGCCCTTCTGTAAGTGACAATTTTCTTTTACTTTGGTCTCCCACTGGGGTCAGATCCTTGATCTTCACCCGTGGAAGCTTAGCTTTCTTCAATGCAAGGCCCCCCATCACTGAAACGAAAACGGGGAACGTTCTTAAACGATAAACCCAGCATAATTTGACATTGTGTAGGTGCCCAATTGTAAACTGCATCACGCACAGCAGAGCTCGCAAGAAGAGCTTGAACTCTGAGCAGCTTGCCACCGTCGGGCAGGCTGCTCAGCCCGCCCATTCCATAAACCTAATTGATTTCTCCCGGTCTCTTCCGAATCTCCAAATGACCGTCGGAGCTTTCGGTGGGACACCCGGATCCATCTAGCAAATAAATGCACTCCCGTGGCAGGGACTGGAAAACGCAGGAAACAAAATGGCTTACTTGGAAAAACAAACGCACTCTGCTCAGCAAATCAGGTGCTACATCTTACCTCAAAAACACTGACAATCCCCCACAAGTCATTAGATGTACATTTTCAGTGCCATTTTTTTTTTTTTTATATATTTTTATTGGCATTTCTTTAAACATAAACTTCGGGACTCAACATTGTCCCCAAACCCCTTCTCCCTCCCCCCTCCCTCCCAACCGGTGTTAGCTTTTTTGCAGATCCTTAGTGTCCCTTGTGTGCAACAGTTCTAACTTGTAAACATCTCCAGAATGCGGATGTTGTGTGGGCACCACTGTATCATATAGTCACTTTCTCCGGGGGCCCACATGCCACACATCCAGATTTCTTCTGCTTGGTTCGTGGTTCCCTCGAACATTTCCTGCATTTGCGTTTTCACTTCCGCCCAGAAAGGTTGTAGTTTTCCGCAGTCCCACCAGATGTGTCTCCATGTGCCTGTGGTGTCGCACCCTCTCCAACATTTTCCTTGAGCTGTGGGGAACATATTGTGGAGTCTTTCTGGGGTGTAGTGCCATTGAACCATCACCTTGGTCCAAGCTTCCCTTGTTTGAATTGCATGGGTCCACTTGGGGATTATTTGCCACAGATATATCCACTGCTTCTTCGTGATTTGTTTTCCCAAGGTGGTTTCCCATTTTTTCATGTATAGCCACGTAATGTTTTCTTCTTGTGCATTTATAAATTTGTAGAGGGTTGATATGAATTTCTTTTCTCCAGTTTGGGTCAATATGTATGACTCGAATGGGGTGAGATCCCTTGTCATGGCTTTCGTTATTCTTGGGGATGTGAGCCAGTGATGGATCTGTTCATACTGGTATCTGTCTTTCTCCGTAAGGCCCAGCAAACCCTGACATTCCGTGAAGGATCTGATCTGTTGGCCCACATACATGTCTCTCCATTTCTGGAATTACCCTTTTGCCATCCCTGGGGGGAAATCCGGGTTGTCGAGCAGTGGTATGAATGGGGCCGGGTCTATCGTTAGGGTTTCTCTCTTGGTGGCCTTATCCCAGATTTGCATTGTAGAGCTCATGACTTCGCTGATCTTTATGTTTTGGTGCCTGTGCTCTGGTTTCTTCCACAGGAGGTGGCGCAGGTTTGATCTTGCTACAGCTCTATACTGTGCCTCCCACCATTTGTCTGACGTGTCCGTGATCCATTAGTTGATTACCCATAGTTGGGCCGCCTCATAGTACTTCCTGAAGTGGGGGAGCGCCATTCCTCTATCTGATTTGTGTGCTGTGAGCACCTGTTGTGAAATTCTTGGTGTTTTGTTTTACCATACGTATTTGGTGATGGTTTTTGTGAGTGACTTGAAGAATGTAGTCGGAATCCTTATGGGGAGTGCTTGAAAGTAATAGAGCAATCTGGGCAAGATCGTCATCTTGATTACCGTTATTCTGCCCCACCAAGAGATTGAGAGCGGATTCCATCTGTTTAGGTCTCTTAACGGCTTCTAAGAGGGTTGTGTAGTTCCCCGCGGACAGGTTTTGTATCTTATGTGTCAACGTCACTCCTAGATACCGCACGCCTTCTTTTGGCGTTTGTAGATGCAGGTCCTTCGTTAATTTGTGGATCTCTTCTTTGTTTCCTGCTAGTGCCATTACTGTTGATTTCTGCTTGTTTATTTTCAGCCCCGAGATGTCCCCATAATTGTCTATTAGTTGAATGAGAAGTGGGAGCGTTTTACTTGGTTCTATGATCGTCATCATTATATCGTCGGCATATGCGGCTGTCTTGTGTTTGTCCTCCCATTTCTATTCCCTTGATGTCTTGCGTCGCTCTGATTTTCACCAGGAGGCTGAAAGATTGCGTGCAGCAGTGGAGACAGAGGGCATCCCTGTTTTGTGCCTCTTCCGATTTTGATGGGATTCGAGATTTCTCGGTTGACTGCTATTCTGGCCGTCAGTGTTTTGTAGTTGGCACGGATCATATTTATGAATTCGTTCCCTATGCCCATTTTCTTGAGAGTCGCGAATAGCATTGACCATTCGACCCGGTCGAATGCTTTTTCCGCATCTAGCGAGATTATTGCTGATGGGATATTCATGATTCCTGCTTTCTCTATGAGATGTACTATTCATCTTATGTTGTCATGGGTTTTCCTGCCGGGGATAAAGCCCGCTTGTTCTTGATGTATGAGTTTGGGGAGCAGAGGCGCCAGCCTATTTGGAAGAACCTTCGTGTAGAGTTTGGCATCAACATTGATAAGTGCTATTGGGCGATACAAACTCGGGTTTTCTGGATCTTTTCCCTTTTTGTGGAAAGCAAGTATCTTAGCTTCATTCATTGATGCCGTGATGTTATTCAAGGTCTTGAAGGTGTTGAATAATGTGGTTAATTGGGGGGTCAATATGTCCGCGTATGTTTTGAAGAAGGCCGCTGTGAAGCCGTCCGGGCCTGGGGCTTTATTCTTGGGAAGATCTCTTATTGCTTTCCCTACCTCCTGCGGCGTGATGGGCTCCTCTAGGGCCTCTTTTTCGGATGGCGCTACTGTTGGGAGAGTAATTTCTTTCAAGAAGGCTGCCTGTTCTTCTTCTCACGGATGTTGCTAAGAGTACAAGTTTTGGTAGAACTTTCGAAATGCTTCTTTAATGTCTTTCGTTTGTGTTTTCTCAATTCCTTGTTCATCTTTTAGAGTGTGCACCATTTGCTCCTGCCGTCTACCCTTTAGTTGTCTTGCTAGTAGTTTGTCGGCTTTATTTGATTTCATCGCATACCAGTGTTTTGTGTGCATTAATTGCGTTTCTGCCTTTTGGTCCTGATCAAGTCTAGCTGGCTCTGGACATGTCTATGTGCTCTCTTTACTTTCCTGGAGGGATTCTTGATCATTTCTTCCCCTATTTCTACCAGTTTTTTCCCCAGTTCTTTCCCCAGTTCATCTTGCCATTTGTGTGATAGCATGTCTTTTTGTGCCTTTAGTGCGATTAGATAGCCCCTCGTTACTGCTTTGAATGCTTCCCATTTTGTGCTTGTGGAGACATCCGGGGTGTCGTTGTACTCAAAGTATTTCTCTATCTTTTCTCTGATAGTTTCTTTTGAAACTGGATCTTGTATTATGTCCCTAGGAAGCGTCCATCGCCAAAGGTTCAATCTTTTAGTGAATTTGGGGAATGTGATCCACAACGGGGCGTGGTCCGAGAGTGAAATTAGGCCTCTTTCTATGTCCCGTATTTCTCCGACCAGGGACGCTGTTGCCCAAATATAGTCTATCCTAGAGCTGGTGTCGTGTACGTGCGAGTGGTAGGTGAATCCTTCCGTAGTTCCTTTAAGTCTGCGCCATACGTCCTCTAGGGTTTGGTTCTGCATCGTCTGTTTCAGCGCCTGGGAGGGAGATCCTACTTGGTTACTCTTGGGGTTTGATCGATCTTCTTTGTGGTTCCATGCTAGGTTGAAGTCTCCTGTGAGGATCACCTCCCCTCTTGTGAAGTTTTCTAATTTGTTGATTGTGTCCTTGATAAAGCCCTCCTGTCCGGTGTTTGGGGCGTGCAAGGTGGCTACTGATAGTTGACGGTTGTCTATCTTGACCTTTGTGAAGACATAGCGACCGTTCTTGTCTGCTTGTGTATCTTCGAGTTGGATCTGTAGGTGATTTGCGAAGGCAATGAGTACTCCATTCTTTTTTTCATCATCGTTAGATTCGATGATTTGATTGTAGCCCCTGATCCGAAGGAGGCCTCTCCTTTTTTTTTTTTTTTTTTTTTTTTTTTTTTTGTATATGCGTCTCTTGGAGCGTGATTATGTCATACTTTTCTCTGTGCAGGAAGAGTTCTAGTTTTTTCCGTTTTACTGGCGTGTTCAGGCCTCTGATGTTGTATGTTAACACTTTCAGCCCCATTCTTCCGGGTTAGTTTTTATCTTCTTATTGGTCTTTCCATGTGGGTCCCTGTATTGAGCTAACATACCGGTATTGAAGTCCTTTCCCCTATGAACATCCCCCTCCTCTCTCTCTCCTTCTCTCCCCAACTTTGTCCCTGAGGAGGGCGCTGGGCCCTATGGTTGCTCCGGCGTCGCGCCTTAGCTCCATGCCCTCTAACATCTCAGGGTTAACTGTTCGCAGGGGATCCTAAACCCTGCTTGTGAAACAGATTCCATGGTCGTCCCGTGGCTCTGCCGCGTCTCCTCGTCGGTACCGATCCTGAGTGATTTTTCTAAGCAGTCTTTGCCTCACCCTCCGTCTGGGTTTGCAAGCGAGCTGATTGCTCGGGGTGACTTAGCTTTTCTCCGGTTTGCGGGATTGGAGTCTTGTTTTCGGTTGCTCCAATTGCCATCCTCTCGGTTGTCTCCTTTGTCTTTGAGGTTCTCTGGCCTTTGCTGTCTCTGGCTCCTGATCCCGGCCACCCAATATCGTTAGGCCTTCCTCGCAGGTGAGTATTCGATGTTGTCTTTCTTCCCATGTGAAGAGGAGGCCAAAAGGAAATGTCAATTTATAGCGGATTTGTTTTTCTGCGAGGAGTTTTGTTATCTGGCTCATTTCTCCAGCATGGGGTCTGGCATGGATTCACATGCTCATGAATATTCCCCGTAGTCAGGCTGGGAATCCTCGGTAAAGAAAAATCAGTATCAGTTTCGTTTCTGATCTGTCTTTCGTAGTAGTAACCAATCACTGATCTCTGCGTCATACTGACCACAGCCAATGACTGCCATCGCCCTAAGCCCCGCCTCTGGCTGCCATCTTCAGATTTTTACAGCACGTTCAAGTGTTGGGATCCTCATGCTATTGCTCTCGAGCTGTAGTGCGTTTTCGCGCTTTTTCATAGCAAAATTCTCTTTTTTTTGGTCAAAAGAGCCTCAAGCTCCACCGTTTCTTTATCCGATCAACGGGGACCCGTGTCAGATTCCTCTACGCCCCTCAAGGGTGAAGATTTCGTCGAGCCACGCTTTTGGAGGACTCCAGAAGTTTCTCAGGCCCATCTCGATCATGGCCCAGGAGAAGGGAAGCTCGACACCCGGAAAGCTGTTCAGGGTCTGCCCTGGATGCCAGCTTCAGAATGTCTTTAAGGAGGACGAACACTCCCTTTGCCTCTACTGCCTGCATGAGGACAAGACGCACGTGGAGAAGGATTGTGCGTTTTGCGGCAATGTCGGAGCGGACCATGAAGGACCCGCCATCTGCGTCTCGCCAACTGGCTGGAAGGTAAAAGCCCGTCAGGCGAGAAGAAGAAGTCCGAGCGGTCTTCTAAGACCTTTGAGGGCGCCCCGGCGACGGGGGTCCAACAGAAGGCTAAGCACCGCGAGTCCGCTGGCACCAGGTGCGCCGAACGGTCGGGCTCTACGGCTGCCAGGCAGGGCGCATCCTCCCCGGCGCCATCAACCACGAGCCAACGCTCTGGCTCAGGTAAGAGGAAGGCTGAGCACCCGGCGAAGCTCCTGGAGAGACCCCGGTCGAGCCCGAAGGCCCCATCGGAGGGGGAGCGAGGCGGTGACCCTCCCCCCAAGGAGAAGGCGGTGAGCGCACCTAAGGTGGTGAAAGCCTTGATCCACCCTGCCAAGGCCTCTATCGAGACAGTCGCGGCGGCCCTGGCTCAGCCTGTGGAGGCTACACCAGTGGAGGCGACCTCGGGGCTCACAGTCTCCCTGCCACCGCGGAGGGAGTCCTCTTTCAAGCCCATCAACAGGACCCCCGTGAAACCTCCGACGGAGAAGAAAAAGGGGGGGGCAGGAGGTCGTTGTGGATTCGGCCTCAACCTCTGAAGAGGAGCTGATCGAAGTCTTAAGCCACGGCATTGGCGTGGAAGAAGACCAGCCCGTCGGGAGGGATCCCGACATAGGAGACGACGAGAACGTCGAGGGTGCCGACGAGGCTCCTGACCGCCCGTCGGAATCCCCTCAACCAGTGCCGCAAGACAACTCGGTGGCCATTTTGTTGGCTATACAGTCCTTATGCTCGGAGATAAGGACGAGATTGCCGTTACCACCAATGGAGGAACCGCTCCCGACGGGGGACCCGGAGCCAGGCCCTTCGGGGAGCCCTCCTCCTAAGAGAAGGATTCATCCTCCACCTCCTTTTCAACCATCGCGCCCTGCTCAGCCCTCCTCCCCGTCCACGACCCGTGGGGATGATACGGGGACGGGCACGGCCGCGACGGGTACAGACGATGAGGTTTACGACGAGGATCTTCCGTCGTCACCGCCTCCCCGGGCCTCCCCGCCCGACGAGATTGGATCGTTTCATGCCATGATCGCCAGGGCATCCGAGCTTTTCCAGCTCTGCCCGGAAGAGAAGAAGGAAGGTTTCCTTTATCAACGGCGCGAGACCAAGAGGAAGACAGTCCTCGCTGTACCTCTACTGGACGATATCTGGAATAAGGGTCTCTCCCTCCTCAAGAACCCATCCACAACGCCTGCGAGAAGGGATCGGTACGAGAAGAAGTACCGGGTCCCGGACGCGGCCCCCTTGTGCCTTCGGGCACAGCTGACCCCGGACTCGGTCGTCTCCGCGGCGGCCAGGAAGAAAGCAGGGGGGGGCTTCGGCCTCTACGTCGACCTCCCCACCGGACAGCGAGGGAAAGAAATTGGACACGATGGGACGCAGAGTCATCTCATCAGCAGCGACGACGCTTAAGGCTGCAAACGCCTTAGCCATCGTAGCCCGCTACGACAGGGAGTTGTGGTACAAGATCGCCCCCCTGCTGGACTTCCTACCGGATGACAAGAGGGCTGAGGCCCTAGAGATCTTGCAGGAAGGAGAAGTGGCGTCGGAGCACGCCATTACGATAGCGACGGACATCGCTGACACTGGTTTTCGCCAGTTGGGCAACGGCGTGTGCCTTAGACGACATGGATGGCTCAAGGCAACAGACTTCCGGCAGTACGTGCAGACCAGAGTTTTGGGCATGCCATTAGACGGGAGCAACCTGTTTGGGGAAAACAGTGGACGATTCCCTACAAGCCATCAAGACGGACACAGAGACGGCCCGGGCTCTTGGTGTTCTCCAGCAACGACGGCCGCCCTTTCGGGCAAGCAGGGTGCCTCCAAAAGTTCCGGTGGCGAATATTCCACCTACCGTCAAGCAGCCCGTTCGTCGTCACAGGAAGCCTACAGGTGACGAGGCAAGTCGGGCGGACCCCGCCGTCGTCGCCAGGGAGGACAAGGCGGCAAAGCCTCGTCGAAGCAGGACTGAACCGGCCGTGGGGTCGGGCCCCCACCGAAGCATCCCGTTGGGAGGCCGGCTGGCAAACTTAGTCAGCGTGTGGGAGTCCATCTCCACCGACCGTTGGGTGCTGGACGCCCTGGGCCAGGGCCACGCGCTCGAGTTTCTAAAGAAGTGCCCGCGCGTTCCCCCCGTGGCCAGGAAGGAACATCACGTCCCTCAACTTCTCTTGGAGGAAAAGGCGATGCTCAAGAAAGGCGCCATCAAGATCGTCCCAAAGAGGCTTCGAGGCTCCGGAGTTTACTCAAGATACTTCCTCGTGAAGAAGAAGACAGGAGGATGGCGTCCCATCCTGGACCTATGACGACTGAACAAATTCATCAAGGCACAGAAGTTCCGGATGGTCACCCTCCAGCACGTCCTGGGTCAGCTGGAGGAGGGCGATTTCCTGTCGTCGTTGGATTTGGAGGATGCCTACTTCCATATCCCCATCCTAAAGGGACACCGAAAGTTTCTCAGATTCGTGGTCCAAGGGCGTCACTACCAGTTCAGAGCCCTTCCCATGGGATTGAGGTTGGCACCCATGGTGTTCACCAAGTGCCTCGCACCGGTGGCGGCGTGGCTGCGCCTGGAGGGGATCCACGTCTACCCCTACCTGGACGACTGGCTCATCCGAGCAAAGACAAAGGAGCTCGCCGCGGAGCACACGGCGAGGACCGTCCAACTACTCACGGACCTGGGATTCTCCATAAACTACGCCAAGTCCCACCTGGTGCCCGCACAAGACGCACTGTTTCTGGGAGCGAAGCTCGACACAGTGGCGCTTCTGGCCTCTCCGTCAGAGGAAAGGACGAGGGCCATCTTGGGCAAGGTGCAGCGGATGCTGGTTGCGGACGCGGCCAAGGTGAGGTCCATCAAGTCCCTCCTCGGAATGATGTCTTCTTGCATTTATTTCATCCGCCTGTGCAGGCTTCGGATGCGCCCGTTACAGGAGTTCCTGGACGCTCGCTGGATCCAGACGACGGGCAGCTTCGAGGACAGGATCACACTCGACGAGAGCTTCCGACGGGCGATCCGGTGGTGGGGCACCCGCGCGCATCTGACGGCGGGCATGGACTTCCAGACCCCGGGCCACCAGAAGACCGTGACCACGGATGCCTCCCTGGAAGGGTGGGGAGCGCACACCGAAAATCTGCACGCGAGGGGCCTTTGGCTGCCGACGGAGAAGTCCCTCCATATCAACGTCCTGGAACTCCGTGAAGTGCTTTGGGCCCTTAGGTCCTTTCTTCCGTCCCTCAAGGGCAAGGTGGTGAGGATCTTCACCGACAACAGCACCACCATGTTCTACATCAGGAAACAGGGCGGTACCAGATCCCCAGCCCTGTCCAAGGAGGCGCAGGATCTGTGGCAGATCTGTGGCATTGGGATGTTTCTGGTGCCGTTTCATCTGGCAGGAATAAAAAACACCATCGCCGACTCGCTCAGCAGAGCTGCGCTCGTGCCACGAGTGGGAACTACGACAGGATCTAGTGGACCGCCTCTTCCGACGGTGGGGCACACCCCAGATCGATCTGTTCGCGACGGCGACGAACTCCAAGTGCCGGAGGTTCGCCAGCAGGTTTCCCCAGCCGAGGAGCATGGGCGATGCTTTCTCGTTCCCCTGGGAGGGCCTGTTCCTATATGCGTTCCCTCCATTGCCGCTGCTGATCCGGCTCATCAACCAGCTCACGAGGTCACAGTGCAGGATGATCCTCGTCGCACCTTCGTGGCCGAGGCAGATATGGTTCCCGGACCTTCTGGACTTGTCAGCCTCCCCGTCAATCAAGCTGCGAGTGGACGCGGATCTTCTCTCCAGGGAAGGAGGCGCCATCCTCCATCACGACCCGAAGTCACTGAACTTGCAGGCCTGGCTCCTGCAGCGTTAGAGTTTGGAGGTTACGACATACCGGCCGACTGCAGAGAGGTTCTTGCAAAGTGCAGGGCGTCCTCAACTCTTAAATGCTACGGACACAAATGGAAGAGGTTCTCTGTCTGGTGCCACGCACAGAAGATTAACCCTCTACGGATTACGGCTCCTCAAGTACTGCCGTACCTGCTGACGCTGGCCAAGACTGGACTGGCGCACGCTTCCATCAAGATTCATCTTGCTGTGATCTCCCGATACACCAGAAACACGGGACGGACGTCTTTGTGGTCTCATCGTTTGGTGAAAGAATTCATGAAGGGACTGTTCAGATCGTTCCCACCGGTGAAGGCCCCGGTCCGAGAGCTCAACGTGGTGCTGGCCAAGCTCATGGGACCTCCGTTTGAGCCTCTGCACTCAGCTCCGTTGAAGTTCTTGTCGTGGAAAACAGCGTTTCTTGTGGCCATCACCTCCGCACGACGGGTGGGAGAGATCCAGGCCCTTTCCTGCAAGCCCCCGTACTTGACTTTTCATGACACAAGGGTAGTGCTCAGGATGCACCCCTCCTTCATGCCCAAGGTGCCGTCGGACTTCCACCTCAACGAACCCTTGGTGTTGCATGTTTTCTTCCCGTCGCCTTCGTCGCTGGATGTGGCTAGAGCGCTGAAGTTCTACGTGGACCGCACAGAGTTTTCGGAAGACGTCACAACTTTTTGTGAACTTTGGACCTGTCAATCAGGGGAAGGCTCTCTCGAAGGCTTCCATTTCCAGATGGCTTTCCGGCTGTATCATGTACTGTCATCGGTTGGCAAACCGACCGCTGCCTGGCCGTCCGAGAGCCCATTCCACCAGAGCGATCGCAGCTACCATGGCGTTCCTATCTGGTGTGCCCTTGCTGGACATCTGCAGGGCTGCTACGTGGAGGTCGACGCACACCTTCATAAAATTCTACTGCGTCGATCGGGATTCCAGGGAGGAGTCCAGGGTCGGCCAAGCAGTGCTGCGCAACCTGTTCGCCTAAGGTGAGCCTGGTGAGGAGGTAAGAATTGCTTAATGTTGAGTTTTGGATGTAATGCTTAATGTTGAGCCTTTGCCACCTCCCGTGGTTGTGCATGTGTGTACTGCTATGTATTCTTTTATTCATGAGCATGTGAATCCATGCCAGACCCCATGCTGGAGAAGAAACAAGTTACTTACCTGTAACTGTTGTTCTCCAGCATGGGTCTGCCATGGATTCACATGCGAACCCTCCCGCCTACCCCTCTGCGGCTCTTCACTTGGTCATACTGCCACTTCACGTGCTACCAAATCTGAAGATGGCTGCCAGAGGTGGGGCTTAGGGAGATGGCAGTCATTGGCTGTGGTCAGTATGACGCAGAGATCAGTGATTGGTTACTACTACGAAAGACAGATCAGAAACAAAACTGATACTGATTTTTCTTTACCGAGGATTCCCAGCCTGACGACGGGGAATATTCATGAGCATGTGAATCCATGCCAGACCCATGCTGGAGAACAGTTACAGGTAAGTAACTTGTTCCTTCTCTTCTTTTCTGAGCGTGGATTGGGCTAAGTCTTGGTAAAGTTGGATTTCCTTACCGTTCATTCTAATTTGCTCCATTGTCCTGGCTTTGTTTAAGATTCGTTCCTTTTGGGCGTACAAAGTCATGGCCACTAGAACGTCCCTTGGGCGTGCACCGGGCTCCCCAGTTCTTCGAGGGCCTACTCTGTGTATCCTATCAATGTGGATATCGTCCCCAGACCTGTCTTGCAATATTTCTTGGAATACTTGCTGGATCGCTGTGCGTAGATCTTTGTCGGCTACTGTTTCTGGCATATTTTTAATTCTGATATTCGATCTTCTGGATCTGTTTTCTAAGTCTTCGCATTGGGTTTCCAGTTCCTGCGCCAGGCGTGCAAGTCGGTCTTGTGCTTCTGCTTATTGGGTGGCTTCTTCATCCATGTTCTGGACTGTCCTTTCCAGAGGTTCTGTTCTCTCCTCCAGATTTTCTCTGTCCTTTTTCAGTTCTTGGACCGCTTGTTTCAGTTCCCCCTTCATGTTGTCAAACTGTGCCTGGGTTGATGCCATGACCTGCTCCTGGAACTCCTTGAACCATGTTTTCATGTCGTCCCTTGAGGCCATTTCTGCGTCTTCTTTCTGATCTGCTGGGTCTTCCCCCTTATTTTTCTGTTTGTTTAATCGCCTTGGTGTCTGAGTTTTTAATCCCCAGAGTTGGGTCAGGTTTTTATCTTGCCTAGAACCGCTTTTGCTTGCCGCTGTTGCTTGGGTTCCGCTCTTCGTTCTAGGTTTTGACATGTCCATGTCTCTGGCCCCCTCCTGCCTCTTTGTCGTATGGTCCTCTGTAATATGTGGAGTTGCTGTCGACTGTGTCTCTTACAGAGGCCCTGCCGCGCTATGGGGTGCTTGGTGGGATTTAGGATTCGCTTTTTCAGTCTTTGTGGCGTACCCACCCCCGGCCCCCCACCCGTTGGGCCTCGGTCTTGGGGGCCTGAGTTCCTCCCTTCAGGTATTTCTTCGCGTTTTCTGGGGTTCCTTCTCCGTTTATATTCGGGTTCAGTGTCCCTGAACGTGTGGTTTTGCTGGGCTCCTGCCAGACCCCGGGCTGAGGCCTTCCCTCTCTCGAGGTGCCCTCTATGCTGCTGGATCCTTGTTTCTCGTTTCGTGGGGGGAGGGCGGGCTCTCGCTGTCTTCGGCCTGGAGTGCCGGGTTTGTAGCCTTCGATCTTGGTGGGTGGGGGGTCGCCTCCTTATCTCCCCCTTCCCCCGTGCGTTCTGTGCTCTGTGGGGGGGTTTGCCGCCTTTGTCTTTGAGGGGGGGGCCTCCCCGTCTGCCCTTAGATTTCGCCCGGGCGCATACCTCCGTTACGGATGGAGCTCTGTCGGGTTCCTCTGAATCCGGAGGTCCTCTGTCTTTCGATCGCCGTCTCCGCTGCCACCTTCTCCCTCCGATCAGCGCCGTGTGGGCCTCACTCTCCTGTTGCGGCGCCCTCCGGCGCCCGTCTCCGCCTCTCGTCGGCGCTGCTGGGGCTCCGGATTGGGCTGTCTCCCATGTGTGCTGGCCTCGCGGGCCGCCGGAATTTCTGCTCGGCTCCTCTGGTCCTCCCCCGGATCGGCCCCGCATGGTCTCCTCTGCTGCTGGTGGGCCTCGAAGGGCGGCTCTCTCCTCTGCTTCCTCGCTGGCATTGAAGAGGTTGTGGCCGGGTCTTCTGGGGCGCAACCACCGGCTGGCTCGCTTCTGTGGGGGTTGACTCCCCTGACTCTCACACCGGGGGGTGAGGCACCTCTCGGATGAGTAGGTGACCGCCTAATTTAAAGTGCTCTATTATCGCGGCCCAAGCTGGGAGACGGAGCTACGCTCACGCACGTCTGCCCGGCTCGGCCGCCATCTTGGAATCGAGTTCAGTGCCATTTTAAACCAAAACATACTATAACACTATCTTGGTTATTTTTAATACGAAATACTGCAAAATGTGTAACATAACTTGAAAGCTGCAATACATATATTGAAAAGTATCAATCAAGTCAAATAACCTTTAAATAACATTAATTGATGGGCGCCATTTTAGAAGTAGCAATGGCTGACAAATTCCCCACACCGTAGATATTCAGCCAAAGAGTGCAAAAAGAGGTTTGGTTGGAGGTAAAATGGGTGGGAATGGGAGGAAACCCCTATAGATTACACTTAGCGATGGGCGTTAAACGGGTGAGACACATAGCCAAACTACATAATATCCATCCTCGTATGTCGACCTGCATTGAAAAGCATTACAAACCTGCTTCCAAAGCCCTATTTCAAGCTCTCATGTTAAAGCTCTTATTTAATGACCATAGTTTTGGCTTTATAGGTAGTGCTTTCAGCACCCCCTAATAGCCATAGCTAAAAATAGGATAGATAGACACTGGTTGAGAAATATTTGCAAAAGTGACAGAGCCACACAAAAGCCAAGGAAAGATGCAGAGAAAGATGACTGCAGGGAGTAGAAGAGAAATAGGAATGGACAAAGATAGTGCCAGAGAGATGCAGCAGGGGGAAAGAGCAAAGACAATGTGGGAGACAACAGGCAAAGGTGTACAGGCAGAGAGCTGGGTTCAGAAACGTATAGGAGGAAAGAGCTGGCCTTAGAGGGGCAGAAACAGGAAAGAAGTGAGAGGTTAAGAAAAACCGTGGCAAGAGAGATGGATTAAGAGAGAGGGAGATGGGGCTTGGACAGAGACTGGGCTGAGATGCATGTATTTGCATAGCAAGATGGGACACCGAAAATAGCTCCGATATTAGGGATACGAGAGATACAAAGAATTTACCTTTGTATATTGCTTCTACAAAAGGTCATGGAAGAGCGCCTGGATACTGTGAAAATGGCAGCTGTATGTGGTATAAATCAACATAACACAACATGGGCATTGATAGAATCCTGATAATGTAAGAAGTTCAGATAGTCACTTTACCATGTACGCACACACCAGTGTGAAGTTTTGATTGTAGGATTCATTGTTTTATGTTTTTTAAAAGGAAGAAAATCCACACAGTGTTTTTTTAAAAAAAAAAAATCTTGTTTGCACTTGTGTGACAGGTTTGCATGTCATGCATAATCCACATTTATAGATTGCATTATTAACAGTACCTTTTTTTTTGCATAGTATTTACTACAACACAGCTTTATTGCATGTTCATGTATTGCCGGAATGGCCCCAAAATGTCTTTAGGTCTGCATGTTGTTGGAACGGTACTCTCGTACCCCTTCTCCCTTTCATTTGCAAATGTCAATTCTTTGAACCATTCTTGCATGAGTCAGTTTTGATTTCCATTTTAATAAAATACTTTTCTTGGCAACAATGCATCCCATATTAAAGAATATTCGGGTTGTAACCTTTGTCTTTTCAATGTCCCCGAATAAGTATCTGAGGGAGAGCATATTTGGGGCGGGGGGGGATATCAGTTATTTGATCTAACACTTCAGCCACCTTGGACCAAAATTCAGATATTTGTGGATATCCCTAGAACATATGCATAGTGTCTGCTTTTTCCATCCTGCATTTCATACATTGATTGTCAGTAGTGGGAGAGAATTTTGTGATTTTTCTCAAACGTGTAATGTACTCTATTTTCAATAACTTGAATTGTATACGTTGATAGCGCGAGTTCCTCGAGACTTTTTATAAGACAATATTTCTGCCATTTCGTTTCTTCTATTGTGGTCAGTGTCCCTTTGTACTCTAACCAACACTGTGCAATGAAGAATTGAATAATTGAGAACCGCATACCAGGTCTGAAGCGGATTCATTAAATAAAAACAGTGTTGAAAGAAAGTACCCCCTATGATTGGGACTATCTTTGGTATTTAATAGGAGTGTTTTCTCACTTTATAGGGTCTCTTTTTCTGTGTTAGTCAGTTATTTCTGTTAATTAGTTTATCAGATTAGGTTTTTTAGAATGTTTTGATTTATGGTTTAACGACACTTTGTAATTTACGACACTTTGTAATTTGTATATTTAAAATGATATGAAATCTGTTTTTAACAGTTCAATGTTTTTTGCTGTATTTTATAATCATATTAATATGATCATATTACTGTCAATTTAATAAAATATTAAAAGTGGATGTATTACCTACTAGCATAATTGGTTTGTTTGCTAAGGTGGCCATCTAATTGGTGGTTTTCATGCTTAGGGAGGGCCTACGTGGGAGCCACGAGACCTGTTCGGAAGCAGTCGCAAGCCTTATTAAGTGGACGATTCTCAGGGCTATTTGCAATCCTCTGAGTCTTTCTTTTGTTAAATGGCAGTGTCCCTTTCCCATCTCATTTTAGTTGCAACATGCCATTCACTTTGCTTTTGTACCTTAGCATATATCCTGGACAGCAGCCCCTTACGGTTTTCCCCTTGTGAAATCATCTCTATGCTTTCAGTAGATTCTGATTGTAGCGGGAATGATGGCCATTTCCTCCCAACAGCTGCACGCATACGGTAGTATTGCAATATACTTACCGGGCTAACGCCTAGTTTTATTCTTCTATATTGACAAATCTGCCTTCTTGGTCGAGATCACTGAACGTCATTTCTTAACCTGGGTCCCAAGCTGTCTGGATATCTGTATTGAATGTGTGTGGGATCCCCAGGCAGCTCCACAATGGGATACTTTTGCAATAAGGGGAGGTTGTGCCCAGTCTCCTATATATTCGGTGCCATGCATTCATTGTGGTGCATACCGGGTCATGTGGACATGAGTCTGTGTATTTGATTACTTAGTATTACTGATCGGACGTCTGACGGACCTGCTCCATAACCTTCCTGTGCTATGTGCAGGACACTTGAGTCTGAGATGTACCAATATCTGGCATAGCCTGTCTGCTCTGCGAGGTAATAAGAGTTCGAAGTCTGGGGCTGCCACGCCACCTCTTTCATATGGTTCAGTTATACTTTCCCATTTCATGCGTGCAGCCCCACCGTCCCATATAAATTGTGTGACCAATGTACGCAATCTTTTGAAAAACCTCTGATGCTGTCCACACCGTAATCGTGTTAAAAAAAGTATAGCAATTTTGGTGCCACCACCATCATTAGGAGTGAGATTCTGCCATATAATGAGGCTGGGTATTTGGTCCATAGGTTTAACTTAAATTCTAATTTGTTTAGGTACCCTTCATGGTTATTTTCTAGTAATCCTTTCTGTGTCAGTGACCCCATTACCCCCTAAATATTTTACGGTGGTTGGGGTTCCTCTTAGCCCATATAGGTTTGCCCGTTTGTGTTTTCTGTTAACGGGAATAATTCTGATTTCTCAGTATTTTTTTTAATTCAGAGTGTAGTGTGAATATCCCAACCTCATCTAGCACTGGCTTTGTTTTTATCAGGTTTCTGGAGGTATAGGAGGGTATCTTCTGCATAAAGTGAGATTACCTGGGGGAGTTTCTATATGTATATTCCTCTGTGGCCATGTAGTGTCTGTATATGGCTTGCTAGTGGTTCTATGGTCAGGGCAAATAGAATAGGAGAAAAAGGGCAACCCTGCCATGTACCCCTCGCCAGCCCAAAGGGTATAGAATAATTTCGGTTTGTGTGCACTATTGCTACTGGTATTGTATATAGTAGTTTCACATATTGTATAAATCCATCCCCCAGCCAATCGTCTCAGTGCCACAAACAAGAGATTCCAAGACACTGAGTGGAAGGCTTTTTCAGCGTCCATAATAACAGCCGCAACTGAGGCCTCTTGGTCTATCTGCACGATCATCCCAAACAATCGTTGCAGATTTAGTGCAGTCGACCTACCACGAATAAATCCTGATTAGTCTGGATGTACTAGGGTAGACATATATGGAAGGAGTCTCTTTGAGAGGATTTTCGCAAATATTTTCATATCTACTGTTATCACTGCCTCATTGAGCAAGGCTGGGAGTTGGCCAGTACTGCACGACTCCCAAACATTCAGTAATCGGGGGGCCAATATATCTTTGCAAGTTTTATAGAGCTAAATCCCCATTCCGTCTGGACCGGGTGCCTTACTGCAGGCCAGAGTGGATATCGCCTCTGTGACTTCTCCACCGCTTCTCGATCTAGACTGGGAAGGGGAGTTTCATTTAGATAATCCTCTACCTCTGCCCTAGTTCTGGTATCCGAGTTTGCTTATAGTGTTTGATAATGATTCCTAAATGTCTCATTAATTTTGCTAACAGTGATATGGCTACCTTCCAGGTTAGTTATACCAGTAATATGCAATGTTTCCCTCTCACCTTCGATTATTCCTGCAAGAAGTTGGTCTGGTCTATCCCCCTATCCATATTTGCGGGCCTGGATCTATTTGTTTCCACAGTGGACCTCATGGTCCGCTAAATCCTGAAATGTTAACCGTTTTCCTTTTAGTATGCCCAGGAGTGCTCTGTCCCCAGTTTCGCCATTTTCATTTTTGAGTTTCCTCATATCTTCCTCTATTAAACCTAGTTCTTTCCTTGTGGCTTTAACTATACCTGATGTTGATGCGATCATCATTCCCCAGAGCCACACTTTAAAATGTTTCCCATATAGTGGAATGTGCTTTCACTGATCCCTCATTATTATTGAAAAAACTGTATCTCTATACCTAGGGTTTCTACCAGAGCGGTGTCTGTGTGTGGCCAGAGCCATTCTCCATAGAGGACGGGGCTTAGTTTCAAACGTTAGTGTTATCTCAATAGTTATCAGGGAGTTATCTGACAGGGTGCGTGGTAGTATCGTGGACCCTCCAGGTCTATCGATCCAAGCCACTGAGATCAGCCAAAAATAGATTCTGGATAGCGCATCATGTACTGTGGAGTAGTACGTAAATTCCGTTTTTTTTTTGGGTGTTCCACTGTCCATGTGTCTACTAGTGAGTGCTGCGCCATGATCTGTTGCATCATTTGGGCTGCTCTGGTGTTCCCCCGATTCCTTGTATTGGACCTGTCCTTGGTGATATCAAGTATAGTATTGAAATCGCCCCACACAGTACCGGGGTCTCCGGTGTCTTCCCGATTATGGACGTTATGTGAGCATAGAAAGCTGGGTCCTCTATGTTTGGACCATATGTATTGATTAGGGTAATGGCAACGTTGTTGATTGTCCCTGTAACAATCACATATCTTCCATTGGGGTCTAAATGGGTGGATGTCATGTTAAAGTTTATAGATTTATGGATACGGGTTATTATACCTCATATTCCTTGCAAGCATGAGGTGTAATATCTACCCCTGCCCCACTTCGGAGCAATTTTGCTGTGTTATGTCAGGAGCGTGCGTTTCCTGTAGCATTACTACATTTGGTGAGTGTCTCAATATATGCCCACACTTTCCTTGCTTTAATCTGATTGTTTAGTCCTCGCACGTCCCATACATTTCAGATTATCGTGTGTGTGCATTCTTTCCTAATCTGCTTTTAGGCACTCCATGTTTTCGGTCTGTCTGTCCTCGTGTCCCATTCACCCGAGTAAAGCTTTTGTGGTCATACTTTCGTGACCCATACGTTCTTGGTCTAGCTACATACTTAGCATTCAACTCCTTTAACTTAACTTGGTTAACTCCCACCCGCCTCGCGCACAATCCACCCCAATTAGATGATGTATTGCCCTTTGAACTTCGGATACTCCCAATGGCGTTTTGTTGACCACCATGTCCCCCCAATCGGGCTCCCATCTAAGTTTAATTGGACCATTTTTGCATGCCTTTTGTCATTTACTCCGCATGCGGCTAAAGTCTCAGCAGTCTTATCTCAGCTGTTTTTTTCTTCCTGATCTTTTCTTTCTCTTAACAGATTAATTGTTTCTCTGCCTGGTGATAAAGGCAGAGCCGATATAGAGGCTTTCGAAGTAAAGTGCGTCAGCAGGGGTCTCAAAAGTATGCTTTGCCCCCATGTTGTGTTCTTCATTTTGCGGGGCATATCAGAGAATATGATACTTCCCGTTCATGCAGGAGCCTCTTCACAGGATCATACTTTTCCTTTTGGCTTTTACGCCTGCAGCAAAGTCTGGGTAGATGTGGATGTTACATGATTCAATTCTTAGCGTGCCTTGTTCTCTGGAAAGCTTTAGGATAGTGTCTCGATTCCCTGTAGTTAAGCAGCCTGGTTATGATCTTACATGGAAGCGCACCACAGTGCGGAAGCGGGGCCGGGGTGCGGTGTGCTCTTTCAAGAAGAAACTGTGCGGATAGTGTGGAGGAGTCAGTGTTTTTAATAGCAACTTGACACAGGGTTCCATCGGGCCCCTGTTTGCTGATTCAGGCACCCCAATAATTCATATATTCCGCCTGGATTGCGATTCCAGATCACACTTGTTTCTTATATTCTTCAGCTCAGTTTTGAGGGTTGAAATATCGTGTCCATGTTGTAGTGTCTTCTGTTGTACTGACTCTTGTTTCAACCTCATAGATGCGCCCGCTTTCCTTCTCTAATTTTGCTCTAAGCGTGCTCATTGTGGTGACAATATCGTCCAATTTTACATTGCCATAAACCCACTCTGCATGGTTTGGAGGAGGTAATCATCATGTGTGCTTCCCATCGCAGCCGCCTCCTTGCTGGCACCAGGGTGTTTGGCAACTTCAGCCACCTCAGGCCCAGGGCCTGCAAAGGAGTCCATCGGGCCTGTTTTCTTGTTAGCACCTTTAGTCATGTCTCGTAGGAGTGCTGCAATGTAGTTAGAGTAATATTGTATCTCAAGTTTCCCGGTCGTTCTGGATTGATGGTGCGAGGTATCGGGGGGGGGGGGCGGTTCAAGGTCTCAATCACTTAGCATTAACAAAGTATTAAGTGTTTCAGATTGTATAGCTCAGCTGCGCCACACGAGTAAGTTTTCCACCACCCACAATCTTCTTCCCCAGTGGTGTCTCCCAGTTTCTCCTCACTTTGCTTCCGAGTACACGGGTTCCGGTTTATGTATTAATTCCCCTGTTTCCACCCTGGTGATTCTCAGCATTCCATGTGGAGCCTCCCCGACATCCAGGTCTGCCCAGTTCGTGTGTTCTCAGTTAACTGAGATTTTGCTTGGTACCCCCCGAAGGGCCAGCGGGGATCCGCTGATGTTCCATTGCTGTTCTGTTTCCTTCCCAGGCACCCGAGAGGGTGTGTGTGCAGAGCGCTTCATTATTGTATTATACACAAACACAGTTCATTTATCCTGACTTTAACAGGATTACGGGGGACGTGCCGTACTGATTCGATTTATGTCTGCGTGTATATTACACCTCTAGGACACACAGCCGAGCCCAGGAGCATCTAGCTGTCCCATCGCCTGGTACAGTACAGAGCTGCAGGATGCACCCTTTTCCTAGAGAGCACTGTCGCTGCTAGACTACCAGTCCAGGCCCCCACTCCACTCACCTCGTGCAGGGCATGTATCCTCCGTTGTCCTAATGTCGGAGCCGCGGTAGTCCACCACGTCTTCAGCCCAGTGGGGGACGCAAGCAGGCTGACAGCCACCCTGGTGTACCGCTCTTGTCCGGGACAGCTGCACTTCCCACTTTTGTCTGCCATGGAGTTCTGCCTCCGCACCCCAGGTAGTTCCGTCAGATAGATTGCTCCGCAGTTTCATCGGGTAGAGCCCGACCCACCACACCTCCTTCTCACCACCCTGGCCGACTCGGCCGCACCAGCCGGCCACACCAGGGTACAAAAATCACCTCTCGGGCACCAACGCGTCCCTCAATGTACCCGGAGCAGTCGGGTTAGTGGGTTTTGAAGTTGACGCTGGTCCGGAGGTGTCGGGTCGTGCCGGCTGCGCGGTCTCTGTGTCTGCTGGGATTGAATTTTCAAACCGCCACTGCTACAGTTATAAATGGTCTCGGAGACCTAATCCTTAATATTTTGTGCACAGGACTTCCACCTTTGCTCGCATGTGTTTTCCAGCTTCAAACTCAGCAGCATTCAGGATAGATTCATATAAGGATTGTAGATGGGACCGGAGACACTCGATCAGGCGGCCAGTTCACTAGGCTGCTCAACAGCGCCCGACACAGGGCTTTTTTTTTGTCAACCTGATTTTTGAGCAGGGTATGTTCATCTGTACAACTCTGTACTGTGAAGGAGGTTAGATACCATATATTCAAACTAAAAAGAGCATATGGGTATTTTCGTGTCGGTGGTTGGTTGTGTGAGATGTAGACCATATTGCCAAAACGAAAAATCGGGTGGAAACCACCCAATAAGTCCCGGCGCTCACACCTTTGCTCTCTGTTAGAGCTAATTTCTTTTGTTTTCTTTAAATATCTGTTACACTTATATAGTAATTGAGATAGTTTGCTATTTAGTTTGTTCTTACAAACATATTAGTATTGAAAATAAACTTCCAAATCTTATCTATTTAAATGAAAGCATGTTTTATTCACATGATTTGCTTGAGGTGAAAAAAAAAGGGACTCGTGGTCTCTTATGAACATGTTTTTTGCCAATGCATTTCGGTGTCTTGCACCATCTTCAGGGCTGTACGTTTATAGATCACAACAATAGTATATTTTCAATTTATCAAGATGTTTCACAAAGCATAACAATATGAAATGTACGTACCAGCATCGTGTTCCCAAAGGTGTGCGTTATTGGTGTAGTTCATAAAGAAAAAATAACAAGAATTGCAATCGCTTCCACCATCCAGTGCGTTCAAATGTAAAATCACCCTGTGCTTCCCCAACGAATGCTCTTGAAATTACCTTAGTGGTCATGTGCCGTATATACATCCGCCTTATCTAATAATTATGGAGCTCGGAGATCTACCTGAAACATATGTACATTCCACGCAACGTCCTGATCGATTATCATTCTTTTCTGACTTTCCACACAGTGCTCCTGCGCTTACCTGTTGCATATTCTGTCTTGCTTTCCAGTGCCGAACCAACATATGCGAGCGCGCAGGATTGCGTTGTTTTCCTGTCACCATGGCGACTCCCGAGGCGTCGCCCGTATGCCGGAAGCGACCGTCGCGGACGCACCTCGCATCCTGCTTCCCCATGGAAACGGGTAGGCGGGACGTGTAGTCGCCACAGTGACATACAGAAATGTCAGCATACACCTAAAGCACAGTATGTTTGTGCTATGGAGATATTATTTATAAAGGGGATCTATGTCTGTCCATATGTGCATTTGTTTCAAACATGGGAATGCCACTCAATATTAAAACACTTGCGCGTTCGCCGCAGCGTGCGGGAATCGACTGCTGTGTTAAATCAGCCTAATCTGTCTTTACAGACACGTTGAATGTATTCTTTACACTTAACTTCTACGCAACCTTCAGAATAACATATGCCTCTATTCGTATTCCATACAAAAAATCAACAACTCATCTAAATGCATGCGTTTCTAAATCACCATCCAGCATATATCATAATTACATTGTTATTCGACTTCTAGGGATATTTTCACAAAGAACCAATAACGTTTGATGTAAACTTAACCATGTAACTCTCGATTGAGAGATAGGGAAATATAGCAAAATAAAAAATAATTAACATAAAACTAAACATGCATACGTTCAGGGATCCTCATGCCGCATATATCACATTCATGCTGTGACACTTCTTCTAGGCATATTATTCACAAAAAGCGAGCAAAATGAATCTCTTCATTTAGCCTTTTAGGGGCTAAAGTTCCCAACTTGTCTATCCAAAAGGATTCCCTTTGGTCCAGTCTCTTTTGGATATTACCATGTGGTTCTCTCTTCTTGATCACTTCTAGGATTTGACGTGCTACAGCAGAATTCTTATTCTGATTCCGTATGCAAGATCGATGTTCGTTCCATCTTATTTTCGCTGAGCGTTTAGATTGACCCACATAGTACAGCCCACAAGGGCACTTAATGGATTAGATTGTTGCTTGTTGCACATGTTGCAAAGTTACAGATTTTATTTTCTCTCCTGTGTGTGGATGACTCACAACATTCCCTTTTTGCACATATCCACAATTGCTACAGCTTAAGCAAGGGTATGTTCCAATCCTCGTTGTCTTTCTTGGTATTCAAACTTCTCGTTTTCACTGTTCTCTGAGGTTCTGGCTCCTTTGGTATGCAAAGGTGGGTAGTTCCTTGAACAGTGGTTCCACCCTTTCGTCGAATGATTATACTCTCTAGTTTTTTTATTATGTTCTTGATCCGATTACTTAAGAGTATTTTGATACAAATACCATTGGTGGGGTTTCCTCTGTTTTCAGTTTTGGATTCAGTAGCTCCTCTCTTTTCTGATTCTCAAGACTTGCCTCTGCCAATTCATTCTCTGTTTTTGTGTAACCCCGATTTAGACCATATACCATTGTAGACCATATACCGTTTCCCAGATGTAGAAACGCAGAGAAGCTTAAAATAACTTCTCAAAGGGGATTCTGAGCAATGAAAAACCAGTGGTGTAGCACAACATTTTGGGGACCCCTGCGAGCCAAGTTAAATTTCCCTCCACCCCCTCAACAAAGCAGGGCCCACGCCCACCTCCATGCCTGTATGGACCACCATTCATGCTCAATTCACATGATGATCATGCTGCTGCAGGGGCACCCAGCACAATTCATATCGCGCACCTACTGACGCATTGAGGAAGTATTTCACCCCCATGGTGAATATTGACTGAGCGTTTCCTTCTGAGATCTGACAAACAGAGAGTGGTTGAAACGCTGAATGTGTTCTGCATGAGCTAGCGTTTACATGTGCTCTGGCCAATGAAGAGGAGGAGGTCCATCAGTAGTTTCAGGGCTGTTTCTGAGATGGTTCAGCTGGTGGCACTGAAACACAGGTGCATACTTTTTCATCTGAGGGAACGGGTGGAGCAAGAGTTGGAGAAACTGGTGCAAATGGACTTTATTGAACCAGTTGAAGGATCCAACCCGTGGGTAGTGGCACGCAAGCCCAAACAACCAAACTGTCAGAATATGCGTGGATATGTCTCCCAAACAAAGCAATAAAAAGGGAGAGGCACATTAGACCAACGATTGATGACGACGTGGCTGATCTGCAGGGATCATTGTTTTAATTTTTCTTCAAAGTTTGTTTTACGAGATGGCTATCAGTTGGTACTTCACCCAGCTTCATGGTACATCACAACGTTGACAACCAACAAAGGCCTGTACCGATACACGGATACGTTTTGTAATTTCATCGGCAGTGTTTCAAAGTTCAGTGAGGGGGCACTTGCAGGCATTCCTGGGGCCCTAAGCATTAGCAATGACATTCTGGTTTTAGCCTGGTCAGAAGTGGAACACCTTGAGTGACTAGAGAAGGTATTGGAGAGAGTGGAAGCTCTGGGCCTCAACTTGCACAAGGCCAAGTGCGTATTTCTACAACAAAGGCTGGAGTTCTTTTGTTTTGTATTTCAAGAAGGAGGTATCTTGGCGGATCCTGTCAAAGTGAAGGACATTCAGAGTGCAAAACCTCCTGAAAACAGGTGTGCATTTTTCTGGGCATAGTTACGTGTTGCTTATCAAAAATCTTGCTATGCTATCCGAGCCCCTTCGCAATCTGACCAAGTCAGTCCCTGGCAGTGGATAACATTGGAGTGTTGCAGCAAGCTGCATTAGATGTCATCCAAGCCCCCCAACCCCCTGGGGATGGTGTCTGGGAACAAAACGGTGGAGGTTGAGCATTGCAGGGGGAGGCAAAGATGTCCGGACTGCTGACACACCACCTGAAAAACCTCAGGGTGCAGGGACAACACCCCAGAGACTGGAAACACACTCCGAGATGGTCCCCAGTCACATTGTCCACCCCCCTCAGATATGGACCGACCTCAAGGTGACCAGGTGAACCTGTACCCAGGTCCTGATTTGACAAAGCCAGATCCTCCAGAGAGCGGGACCCCGTACCCACCTGATGGTTGATATAAGCCAGAGCAGCAGTATTGACAGTCTGAACCAGAACATTCTTCCCCCGCAGCAAAGGCTAGAAGACCACTAGGGCCCACCGAACAGCAGCCAATTCATTCCAATTGGAGAACCTCCCCAAGTCCAGATGTGACCACTTCGCCTGATGAGTCGAGTCCAGGAGAGTCGCCCCCCAGCCCAGGCCACTGGTTGGCAGAATGATCGGCAAGGTCAGGGACAAGGGCACAACCCTCCGGAGATGGGAGCTGACCAAACACCAGCAAAGAGACGTCCAGAGGAGAACGGGATCAATGAGTCATATTGAAGGGATGCCATGGCACAGCAGGTGACGCACCAAAAGTATCAAATGCAGCTGGGCCTAGTGAACCACAAAGACACAGGAAGCCGTGTGACACAGGAGACGCACATGGTCCATGGTCGAAGCCCAAGACCCGCGACGGAGAACCTGCAGGAGCGATTGGAGCCAGGAGGCCCTGTCCAGTGGGTGCTGAACCAATCCCTCCCGGTGCAAAACTGGGCACCGATCTGCAAGAGAGACAAGTGGGACTTCGGAAGATTGAGCAAAAACCTCTACCTGAGCAGGGCACGACAGACAACATGAAGATTTGCCACCACCCGGAGACGGTAACTGGCCCGGATCAACCAATCGTCCAAGCAGGGGGACACCTGAATCCCAACCAGGTGCAAAGACGCCACCAGGGGAGCAGAACACTTCATGAAAACTCAACCTGGTGGTTGAGCCCCAAGGGCAGAACTCTGAATTGGCAGTGACCCTGCCCCACGGCAAACTACAGGAACCGCGGGACATGGTAATCAGCATCCTGCAGGTCGAGGGAAACCAACCAATCTCTCCCTCAATACCACTAGGGTGATGGACTGGAGGGTCTCTAACTTGAATCGCAGAGACTGAATCAAGGCATTAAGATTCTGCAGGTTGATGATGAGACATAAGGAGAGCCCCCCCCCCTTGGCTTGAGGACCCGAAACACTCGTGAATAGTAGGCAGTTGCCCTCTGGCCCGACGGCTCCAGGACAATGGCCTGCTTCTGAAGAAGGTCCTGGAGGGCAGAGCGCAGGGCCATCCGGTGACAGAAGTTCTTGGGCACCTGGAGACTGGACTCCAAAGGAGGGGGAAGTCTAGCCGATACCCCAGGTAAACCGTGGGCCAAGCCCAGGAGTCTGAGGCCAACCGGTCCCAGTTCTGAGAAAAGCAGGACAAACGCCCGACCCTTCTGGTCCACAGGGTCCCTGACCGCAGCCTCCTCAGCAGTCCTGGAAGAACAGCCCACAAGGCTGGCCGAATGTCCTCCACCTCCAATACATGAGGCAGGCCGGATGACTCTCCCCTGATGGAAGTACGACTTAGCCATAAAACAGGGCATGGAGATCTGTTTCAATCAGGCCAACTCACAAAGGACCTTGTCCCAAATGTTAGAAATCAACGGAAAACTTAGTTTCGGGGGAATGTTTATACTGCTAAATAGACGGTTCAGCAACTCGCTCCACAACAGAAGGCTCCTCAAACTCCATAGACACGTAGATCTGGTCCATCACCAGTTGGATGTCATCCCGATCTGAGTACTTGCCAGAGACTTCATCTGACGACGGGGAGGACCCAGCAGCGTCCAAGGAGGAGAAAGAAGGATCGGAAGAGCAAGACACCACGACTGGTCCAGGCACACCAGGACCCGCAGCGCGGGAAGCATGAATTCTCTAAACAAGCTTAAAAGCATTTACTAGAATCCCAAGGAGCAGGGGAAGCCATCTTCCTCCTCTTAGCCAAACTGGAGGAAGAGAAAGAGGCATGCTCAGCATACTTCTCTATACCGGCGTTGCAGAGAAACAAGCAGCCCACCCACCCCTGGCGACTCGTACACCAACTATAAACGGAAAAGCCCAGAAACCTGCCGGCGGTGTCCACATTGCCCCAGCAATGTCATGACACAGTCAAGGCCCAGCAAGCTCCACCCCCTCAGGGGATGAGCCGCAAGGGCCAAGCTGCAAAATCAGGCCCCACAATGGTGGACAGGAGAAGTGGGCCCCTGCAAGCCGATCCTCTCGCCACACGGGAAGCCTGCAAGGGCACCTGGGGTAAGGCAGCATCGCGGCTGAAAGTAAGCCATCCTGGAGGAAGATGCAAAACAGGACGCTGGTAGGACGGAGGCCTCGCAGCCCCCTGCCTTGAGCATACTCACCGGGGGGGGGCACAGAACCCCCCAGTCATCCCCCCTCACCCCCCCCCCCCCGCGGGATGGCGACTGCCACCTGTAAGCCAACGGGCACAACCCGCTTGCCCAAGGACACCGGCAAAACAGCCGCCGGACAGGGAGCCTGGCAGGAACCCTAGCACTCCGCAGCTACCAAGCCCTGCAGAGGAGCCATTCAGTGCGGGACACCAGCGTTGCCCCCTCAGGAGCGTAGCACAGAGGGGAACCAACCGTTCCAGCTGTAACAAAAGAACTGCTGTGTGTTGGGTAAGTGGAGATTATACCTCCTGGGAGGGCCAGAGGAGGCCAGCTTGAAAGAGTTCCTGTCAGTATGGACATACTCAAAGGTAAGTACTGGGACGAGGAAGATGGACGTGGAGGTAATACCTGCCCTATAATGTGTGGACCGAGGCATATCGTATGTATACCTAGGAAATGGAGGATAAATGGGCATCTGTGTCAATGGAGAACACATTTTCGCTCGGGACGATAGCTCTGCGGCAACGTGCTCGCGTTGGAAGCAAGACGACACTGAGCAACACGGGTTCGAATGCCCGGGTCCGCGCTTAGAAACCTCTGGGTATTAAGCGCTTTATAAATAACCCATCTTATTATATATGCAAAACCCAAACTGCACTTCGTGGTCAATGCTCTTTTTAGGATTTAGTGTTTTCTGCCAATGACTATCCTTTTACCAATGCAGTTTTCGTTAATGTCACCAACACTATTCACGTTATGATTTTGCTGTTCTGTGCTATCGTTTGTTTTTTTTGATTTGTTGCCGGCTAGTTAAATTTGCAGCACGCCGACATGCGTTTTGTAGACGCTGCAATTTTCCGTTTATCTGCTGCTGTAAGGCTTGTGACCAGAAGCTACACTGGTGGTGCAAGTTACACGATAATTCAGATCTAATGTTACCATGGGAACACGTGCTTGATTTAATCGAGAACATTTTAAACATCCTGGTGTTTTAACACTTATACTGCCATTTTGTGAAGCTGTTCAAGTATGTAAGTAATGGTTTCGCGTTAACGTATTTTCGTACTGGAAAAAATACTCCACTGTGTACTCGGAGGACGATTGCAGTTAAAACGGAATTCTGTTCAAAAGAGCATTTTGGATTTCAGTGGGTGTTCAGTGTGCGTTAACGGAATCCTTGCTGTGCATCTGGGAATTACCACAAATTCCTCCTGTTGGGTCATATCGAACGCAACATGGTGTTGAATGCTAGTTTTTGAACATGAATGGTGAGTAGATTTCAGTAGTTGTTTCTTCTTGTGTTTATTTTGTTGTTGTTACACAAGTGTTGATCATGTGCTGCAATATTCTTGGAAACCGCAAACCTCTATTGGTCGTCTTGCATGCGGTTATGCAGTAAAGGTTACCATGCTTAATATTTTACATCGTTTTTTATTGTTCTTTGTCCAGCTCGTTGGTTTCAGAACCATTATCGCTTTAATTTTATTTTAAGGGATTTCATTAAACATTATTTTTAACTCCATCACTTAAATACACGATCCTTTCCTAGTTAAGTAAACGGTTTAGCCAGTGCTCATTTATAGTTGAATGCATGTTCTTGTTTTTTTCATTACGCCTGATTAGATCACTTTATCTTTTTTATTTTGAAGCCTAATAACATACACATTAGGCTGTTTTTAGTCAGTTCAATTATATGCCCGTTTGTTCTTTCCACTTGTGCAGTGACTATTTTCAAATTTAATAGAGGCTAGCCACATTTTTTTGGTTATCTGAGATCCAGTAGAGCTCGTGTTATCATGAGTTGTGGTAAATGTGCTGTATATACGAAAGATAGTTAATAAAATTGTTGGTCATTGCAGTCAACACGAAGTGCATGACTGTTTGCGTACATTGACTGTCTATATGTTCTTTTGACTTCCATCCCAGTCAATTCAATGCCTATATTGCATAGCAGTAATACCCAAATTATTCTTGACCATTTCCCAAAACTAACTTTCTCTTTGGTGATGGTACTCCAGTAACTCTTGTAAGAAATTTTCAGCCCCAAACTGAAACATTGAAAGCCGAGGTGTAACGAGACACCACCGGCATGCCACCTCTGCTCTCCTGTGGTGCCCCCTCAATAGAACAGAAGGCCTTTTGTTTTTATAAATCTTTGAAAGGGCTAAATCCTACCCACTGGAAAACAGAGGGTTGGAATTCAAGCCACTCTTCAAATGAGATTTCTGGGCATAGTCATGGTTTATTTTGTTGCCCATGCCTCTCTCTCTGGTATAGGAGTTAAAACGGAGGGCAAGGGATATTGGCAGTTTCAGAGGGGGTTAAAGGGATGGGTGAACATTTTAAGGGAAGGGAGTGAAGATGGGCTTGGAGTACCACATAATTATTACTTTTTTTTTTTTATGTTTGTGGGAAGGCTCTGGCTGCAAGTCTGCTGTGGCAAATTTGCACGTCTCCCCCCCCCCCCCAACCCTCCCAACTCATGACTTTCTTCTTACAGGAAGTGTCGGGCAGAGTTAGAGAACATTTATTATCCCTCTTCTCTTTCAGGGGGTTCGTGGAAACTTCCAAAAATTAGAAAACAAGGCAAACTTCAGAACTCTGGTGCATTTCCTTGCTTCCCTGATGCAAGTGCATGCCTAGTAAGTTCATGGATTATGCCCTGTAAATTATTTGGTGTTTGGGAACTTGTGGTCAAATTTGGGAAACACGATATGGAGACGAGAAACAAAGATGTTTTTAATGCCAACCAAACATGGACCATGCTGATACAAAAAAATTCAAAAGATGAATCTATCAAATCGTTTTCATATTTAAAGCTTTGATCTTTCAGCTAGCGCAAACCTTTTATTTTTTTAATAGTTTTTATTAGTTTTCCAACATGTCATCCATACAGCTCAGTAAACCATTGTACATATTAACTCTCACGTACAGTCTCATGTTGCATTTTCTCCCCACAGCTTCCCCCCAATACCCCTGCCTATAGTACACTTTGCTCTCCCCCCCCCTCTCCTACAAACGTTTCCTCTGCCATTCCGCTCCGGCAGGACTATCTCTTCCCAGGCTTTCCCGATCTGACACGGATAGTGTCGCTACTAGTTGTCTCCACGCGACCAACATGTACGCTTCCTCCTCCCCTGCCCTACCCGCTGCCTCTTGTGCCAGACCATTGTTTCAGCATTCGCCCATTTCTTAAGATCTTGCCACCAGACCTGTGCCGGCGGTCTCCTACATGCTTTCCAGCTCATTGCTATTCTGCGTTTAGCTAGTATATACGCCAGGTCTTTACGTTTGCTCACGTGTTTAGCTCTACAAGGCCTGCGGAACCCCCCACACACAGGCACGCCCAAGAGGAGCTCCCGTCCAAGTTAATATCTTTTTCTGCCATGATATGGGCCACCTCCCTCAATTTTCGCGGCATGACGAAAACATATGTAGCATTCTTGCATTCACTTCCCCACATTTCGGACATGTCTGTGAACCTGCATGTTTAAACTTAGCTATTTTCTTTGGGTGTCATGTATGCTCTGTGGGTGACGTTCTAACTGAATCTTCTGCAACCGCGCGTTTCTCGATACCTTTTTATGGTATCCTTGCACTCTGACCCACAGCCCTTCCTCCATTGATTTCCCCCACCTCCTCCCAGTTTAGTCTCATCTGGACCACCTCTTTCCCAACCTTTGACATCAGCAACTCATATATACGGGAGACCTTGTGGCCCCCTTCAGGCACGCCATAAATTGTTTCTATGACTGCCTCTGGCTGTTGGGCCAGCACCTCTTTGGGCCATGTGCCTTTGATGATCCTCACTAGCCTAGAATATGTGATATATTGTCCATGATGCAACCCTGTGTCCTCCACCAATGTATCACACTCCTTAATCCTCCTATCGCGCCACACACCCCCCACTGTCACTATGCCCACCGGTTCCCACTTCCTTCTGATGTTCAGCCTTATTTGCTCATCTACTCCTTCCAGCGCCACTAGCGGTATCTGTGGGGAATGCAGGGACGGATTCTCCATTAACTGGCAAGCTATGCGGCACGTCTTCCCACCCAGGTCTAACCGTCTGCCCTCTCCAACCCTCTGTTGTTTTGGGAAACAACATTGTGGTTCAAGAAATAGGGGGTGCTCTCGGCACTCAGCAGTGACTAGAGTGTTTGTTCCACCCATAGCCACCTTGCTACATACGAGTTGGAGTTGGCTAGCCAGATAGTATACTTCAAAGTTTGGCAATCTAATGCCTCCTTGCTCATACGAGTTTTGTAACTCCCATAATGCTATTATATTCCTGGAATTATGGCAGATGAAACCCCTGCATATGCTCTGTAGTTTCGAAAAGAATTGTTTGGGTATCGTTGGGCTATCGTTTGTGGGATGTTAGCAAAATAGTGTAATAGCCTGGGCAGTACCACCATCTTTAATAATGCCACTCTTCTCATCATAGCAAAAACAAAGAGGTGATGGCTGGAAGGTTTAGAATTAATCTTAACCACTGGCAATGCTCTGGGCAACCCTCCAGACCACCGTTCTTCGCCTGCCAAGCCATTACAGAAGGGAAAGACCATATGCAAATCAGGCTTGGCCCCATCCCAAAAGGGGCAGTCCAGCCCGAACTGCTAGGCCACATCCCTTCTGCACGAGACCACAAGCATCCCCAAACATGTTTCGCCCTTGTTGAGGCTCATCAGTGAGGAGTAGCTTGGGTCTCTAGGCCCAGCAGGCACGGGACCCACGTCTGGGCATACCCGTCCCACTCGGGGTGACATAGCAAAAACAAAGAGGTGATGGCTGGAAGGTTTAGAATTAATCTTTAAAGAATTAACTCTTCTCATCATAGTCAAAGGTAGCTTGGCCCAAAATACCATACTGTTTTCTATTTTAGATACTGCCTTTACGGTGCTTTGCCTATGTTTGTCTTCGGTATTATGACATAAGTCTATACCCAGGTATCTGAATGTCTCAGTTTCCCACTTTATCGGTAGTACCGGCTGTTTGTGTTGTGGTATTCCTACGTATCTCCCCAGGGGGGGATATGTTATGTTATGTTAAAGGTACTTGTACAGCGCACCGTCACCAACAGAATTGGTCCCCAGGTGCTCTGGCGGATCTGTAAACGGGCTGGTAGGGTTAGTCGGGTGGAGGGGGAGTAGGAGAGTAGGAGAGGTGGTGTGCTGTTGGCGGCCTCAGCTCGGTATACACCAAGTGCTGGGCTTTGGTGCAAGTATCGGATCGGGCAAGACCTTGTGTGCTGAAGGTGCTGTTTGTGTGGTTGGTGCGGTGTGGTTAAGTGTGTGCGGATTGCTGGAAGAGAAATGGCGGTGGGAGTTTTATGTGGGTTGAGTATGCAGAGATTTGAAGGTTCGGTTAGTGGGGTCTGTATCCTGATACTTCTGGTTCCATTTGAGCTGTATGCCTGTCGGTGGGGTTGTTGCTGATTCCTTAGCCTGTCTCGATGTGGAGTGTGATGTTGCAGCGCGGACCCAGCTGTGTCCTAGTGAGTATTGTATGGAGTAATAGGTACGTCTGAGCCTTTCTTTCGGGTGTGCAACTGAGTTTAGTGCTACCTATTCTCTTGTTATCGATTGTGACGGTGGTCAGTCGGATCTACAAATGGATAATGAGACACCTAGTACTTCCGTCTTGGTCAGCCTGTGTATTCAGTCGTTAGTTTCCTCCTTTCATGACTGTCTTTCAGTTAGTCCTTCCGTTTTCCATAGAGTGATTTCCTTAAGAGCTATTGTTTGTTTGTTTTTTCTGTGTGATGGCGCATTGTGCTACCTACTGTATCTTGATGAGCATTGTGTAATGTGAAAGCTTATTTCTGTTTCTTACCCTCTGTTTGGAGCTATGGGAGTTTTCTATTCCCTTGATATCTGCCGTGACTAGGTCTGTTGGGCATGGCTATGGTTTAGGGCTAGGGTGCTAGTGAAGAGTCGTCCTGGTGTTCCCATCTTTGTCCTCCTATGTATTCGGTCTTTTGGGTCCTATTAGAGCTGTCTCTCGGTTAGTCGTTTGGTATGGGTCCTATTACGGCGGTCTCTCGGTTAGTCTTTTGGTATGTCGTGGAGTATTTTCCTTAGGGTCTTTTCCCCGTCGATTGCTTGGTGTGGATCAGGGTCTGTCTCTTCGTTCATCAATGTTTTAGTTGTGTGTGTGTGTCCCTGTGGTCAGTCTTCTAGTTATGACCTGAAGAGCCAAGTTTTGAGTAGTTTCCTGAATAGTAGGTGGTTGCTTGTTACGTATGTATTTTGGAAGGTCATTTTAGTTTTTCGGCACTTGGTGAGAGAAAGAGGATCCTCTGAGTTTTCTTTTATTGTAGGGTTTCGGTTCCAGGCGGATGACATGGCTTGATCTAAGTGTTCTTGTTGATTGATATAGATGCAGTTTGTCTCTCAGGAACTCAGTGCCTTGATTGTATACTGCTCTGTGCGTGATGCTCGACTTTTTCGGATTAACTGTTATAACAGACACCCTCGCATACCGTTCCATAACCTCCAGAATATATTGTACGTTCTCTTCTGAGTACCTCTGGTACAACAGCATATCGTCCGCATAAATCGATATCAAGTGCTTCCCACCCTAAGTGCCGATTCCTACTTCCCCATATTTCTACCTTAAATGCCCTGCTAAGGGTTCTAATGCTAGGATGAAAAGCATTGGAGACCACATGCATCCCTGTCTGGTGCCTTTGCTCAGTTGCCATTGTTCTGAAATGCTTGCGCCTGTTCTGACTCGTGCCAATGGCTCACTGTACAATAATCAGACCCATCTCAGATATGCGTGCCCAGTTCCGTATTCTTCCAAAACCGCCAATAGCCAGAGCCATTTAACCAAGTGTTTTGCATCTTTTTGGCCCTATGGGGAAAGCACTAACACTTACCTCTTCCCGGCCCCTTTCTCAAAAAATAAGTAATTGGACTCGGACTAGCAGAAAAAGCACACATACATTTTGAGGTTCTAAAATGGCTCATTATAGGCCCTTTATTTATACCATGTAACTATAAATGCCAATAAACATATACAAGTGAGAATATGAATATATATATATATATATCTCCACACACTTTGTACCTCGGTACAGAGTAGTGGGAGTGCACTCCAAGAGCAGTCCAGAGGAGGAAATGTTCTCCGAACCCTGAGTCAAATCACCAGAAATGTGCCAGGCAACATTTTTTCCTTTATTTAATATTATGCCATGGAAAAAAGAAAAGCACTGCAAAAACCACGCGTTTCGTGGTACACACACCTCTTGGTCGCGTTCAGGGTGTAAACATAGCTGCAGGACTATTATGCTCATGTGCTCTCTATGGTTGGGCATTGTAAGGTAATATCCTGTCTATGGCTAACATTGATTACATTAGTATCAGGTTGGACATCTTAAAACAGCGTTATGACACAATCGTCCATTAGGCAGGGTATGTAGTTTACAGTCTGCATTGCATGTTATAATTACGACAGTGAAATAATGTTGACAGTTATTCGCAATATCTCACACCATGGCAGTATACACATATATGCTATCTGATTTTGTGTGCATGTCCATGCATACAATTAACAAACTCCTGCTTAATGAAGAGTAGACTCTGTGAGATACAAGTCTGCTGCGGGCCCAACAGTGCTGCACTGAGTGCAAGTATGCTATTAGCTGCCTAATCTTAAAGTGCATGGTGCTTCTAGCAGCTTGGTAACTCTACTTTGATAGCAAGGTGCTATATGCATTATGGCAGCAATTCATAAAGTGCTTACTTCAATCCCTTCAAAAACTGCTAGTGCATCTCATATAACTTAATCCAATAGCAGCGCTTTCAAGTCACGATAAAGCCTAAAATACCAAGTGTCTACATGTCCAACCAGAGCCACTCTAAATTTATAGCAAAGGGTATATGAGGGGATGTTAAAAATGAGCGTACCTATGTATCTATCTCTATGTAGAGGCAAATACATTGCCCACCCCGAAAAAAAGAACAAATTAAAATATGTTTTCAAATTGTGGTAATCTAAAATACATTCAATAAATCTATGTAAAATCTATCAAAGTTACAAATGTCTTTACCTACAATGTATCAGAAAAGCGGTCCCTGCTCCTAAACATCCAAGCCTATGTAATACTATCCTTAGTTTAGGCCACCATGTGTCTTATGTGAGAGAATCCCATACTTGGCTCTAAAAAGAGACCAAGGTGTCCAAAATCTTAACAATAAAAAATATATATATAGCTGTGAATGCACATTGTCTCAAATATACTATATGATTAGCCAACTCGTGATTTCAGTCTTCATGTACCCAAGAATGTATACACTTCCTCATCAAGGTTATGACCCCTTGGTTTTTTGGTTTATAGATCCAAGATGTATTTGGTCTCAAGTTGTCTCAGGAGGAGCTCACAATTCCCTCCTCTCAGTGCTTTAGGAATAGTGTGTATACTAAAAAAAGCAAAATTCTCCAGCTTTCCTTAGTGTTTCTCTTAAAAATGTAAAGCCATCGGGTATGTCGGGTCATCATTTTTGATAGCTCTTATATGTTGAACCACCCTCCGCTTCAGTTTTCCTATTGTGCTCCTGACATACCATTTATCACACAGGCAAGTGAGTACATGTATAACATACTCGGTTTTGCAAGTAATCCTTGGCTTAATGGTAACATTTTAAAACAGTATGGGGTGCAAATAGTCTTTTGTAATTTTCACAAATTGACATGCCTTGCATTTCATAAATTTATGAAACCCATCTGTTTTGGTACCAAGCCAAATTTGGCCAACTGGAATAACTTTAGGGGTCATCTAGCTTGATACTAAATTGTCTTTTAATGAGTTAGAGCGTCTGAAGGTGATATTAATGTTGTCTCCCAAGATGGTACCCAGATGTTCGTCCTTTTAAAGTATATGCCAGTGTTTGTGCATTATATGACATATATTCTTAGAGCCTTTACTAAATGTTAGAATAAGTCCTGTGTCTGTAAAATCTGGGTCCTCTCGGGTCACTGAGTTAGACATCAGTAAAGAGGAGGGTTCTTTGTCTCGTACTTTACTGTTTTTTCTTTCTAACACACTTGGGATAACCTCTCTGTTGAAACCTTAAGGCCATGTGCCTGCATTCTTTATGAAAAGTTTCAATTTGGGAACAGTTTCTCCTTATTCGGATGAATTTGCCGTAAAGTATGCTCCATTTGAGGGCTGTGGGGTGGTTGCTCTTAGCATGTAATGGTATGTTGGAACTCGTAGGTTTTCTATAAAGTTCAGTCACTAGTTCTCCTTGTGCCACAGTAACAAGAATATCTAAGTAGACAATAGTATGTGTGTGTATGTATGTATGTATGTATATATTTATATTTTAGAATATAGGTAACTTCACCGTTCGAAAGGAAGCAGAAGAAAACTTCAGCTTGGCCACCAGCAACACTGCTTAGTCCCTCAGCAGGTAGGCAAAGAGATCACTACGCCCAACGGGGTCTAAAGCGGTGCTCTCGGCCGAAGAGCAGAGCACAAGTCGAAGGGACAGAGGGTGGAAAAACCCAGCGCCCCTCTCTTGCATGCATTCCCAGACCCTTTATCATGCATCTGCAGTGTGCTCCAACTCCCTTTCTGTATTCGTCCTTCAATGGACAATACAATAACTATTCTCCGCAGTTGAATGTTTACGTGACCGTGCTCAGTTTTCCCTGCTTCTTGCTCATTCTGTGAGGCCTGCGGAAACGGACTTTATTACTGAATGGGAGATGAGTGTTCAAAATGACTGCGCATCGACGCCATGTTGTGCTGGCTCGCTTTTTTCAGACTAGCATTACACAGTGTCGAAGACTTACAACGCATCCAGTGAAATTATTGCTGCCTCCTGGGAGCTCCCTTGGACATAATCAATAACATGATGAAGTCTCTGCAGATTTTCCGATATATTACTATGTGGGACATACCCTGTTTGGTCTGAGTTTGTTTATGACTGGTTTTAACCTATTCGCCATCATTGCCGTCAGGATCTTACTGTCCTGATTGGGCAGTGAGAGCAGTCTGTGGACCCATATTCCGTGTCCGGCTTGTTGGGTTTAAGGAGCGGCATAATGATCGCCTCCCGTAGAGACCCGGGCAATGTGCCTGTAATAAACGCTTCATTCAGCATTGCTAGCAGGGGGGGGGGGGGCGGGGGTTCGGGAAATAATTCTGTCTTTTAGGCTTCACAAAATTCACCTGGGAGTTCATCTGCCTCTGGGGCCTCGCTGGTGGGCAGTAGTTTAATTACTTGTTCTTGCGCCTCTGACGTTATTGGGACCTCTAGATTCGCTCTCTGCCTCCATTTTGGGGAGTGTAATCTCTGTTAATGTGTCCAGTGCGTCGATCTATTCTCCTTCAGTGGAGTCTGCATATAATCTCTTATAGTATAGAAAAACCTTTGTTTACTCGTTTCTGGGTTTCTCGTATCTGACCATCCGTCCCTTGCATTGCTCTTATTGTTTGTCCAGGGGCCTCACTTTTGTATTACCAGGCTAGTAATCTGCTTGGCTTCTTACCTTCGGCAGGCTGCCTCTCAACATATTTCCTATAGATTAGTTTACTTAGCCTCTTCCAGTGATCCCTGCTTTCTTGTTGTAATTGGTGTATGGTCTTGGCCTCCTCTGTGGATCCCATGCCCTCCCGCATCATCCTTTCTAACTCCCGTTCTGCGTTTTGTAATTCCTGTGTTATACCGGCGTGTAACCCCTTTGATTTAGACATTGCTGCTTCTCTCACTACTACCTTAAATGCTTCCCACATTGTCCCAGCCGAGTCTACACTGCCCGTGTTATGTTTGAAATACTCGATCTCCTTTCTCAGGTCCTCTCTGAACACTATCTTTTAATGATTCCGTTCTGAGTCTCCATGTCGGGATTCTAGCTCTGGGTGGTAGAATCTGCCACGTTACTACCAGCGGGGCGTGGTGTGAAAAGACCATAGCTTTGAATTCTGCTCGTCGCTTTTTTTGTTAACTCTGTTCCGATAAATATATAATCTAGCCTTGTGTACAGGTTATGTGGGGCAGATTAGTGTGAGTATTACTGATCCTGTGGTTGGCGCAGCCTTCATACATTTACCAGCCGAAAAGCTTTTAACAAGGTACTTAAGGCCTTCGCTGCCGGAGTCAGTTGTGTGACCTTTTTGTCCGACCTATCCCTCACCGGATCCAAGGTACAATTAAACCCCCCCGCCCCCAACGCTGTCCATATACAGACTTATCTTGGTATATAGGGTTCTGAAGTAGGCTGTAGTATCTTGATTCGGGGCAAACATTGTTGATACACACTTCTTTATTTTCTACCAGCCCCCTTATCAATACCATCCTACCATCTTGGTGTATGGTGGACTGTAGTAGCTTGAACTGGACATGAGGCGCTCTCCATGTTATAACCCCTCTAGCGTAGGCTGAATAGGTTGCTCCCAGGGTTATCCCTTTCCATTTCCTTGTTATCACATCCTGCTTTTCTTTGGTCAGAGGAGTCTCTTGCATCAATGCAATGTCTATTTTCTGTCTCTTCAAGTGCGCCATAACCCTATTACGTTTAATATAGTTAGAGCCCCCTCACATTCCAGGTTATTATCCTCATTTCACCTATTTTATCAATTTTCTACTCCTCCTATCTCCGCCCCCTCTCTCCTCCTCTCACTTTCAGGGTGGTCTGTAGGCTCGTCCCCCTTTAACTTCCCCAACTCTCCCCCCCTCCCAAACTGACCCCTACTTTACCCTCCAATTCCCCAACTGTCCCTAACATTTCCCAGCCCATAATATAAAGCTCAGGCTTCCCTGCATCTCGCTCCGGATTTGGCCCTACAGCCGGCTCACAGTACGCAGCAGGTAGATACTATTCTACTAGCAACCAAAAACAAACTCTACTCTACTGGGGGTGATCGTGTGCTCCCATCGTCATCTAATCCTGACGACCCAGGTGCTCCTGCTTTTAGCCAAACATTCGTCCCTGTGCAACCATGGTGTGATGCCGGAAATGCATCTGAGGGACAGGGCCTCTGAATCCTTGTCCTTTTTCTGTTTTTACCGTGTGTTCTGTCATGTTTTCTGCCCAGGAGTCCATGAGGGACTCCTGGCAGTGCAGCTCTCTTTTGGTTTGGTGAACAGACCCATGGGATACCCTTATGGCACCCATGGGTAGGGGTACAACCCTGTGCCCCTAGTGTATGTTTTTGGGCACCTGTGGGTGGCCCACAGAGCAGGGTATGGGCTGGTGGCAGCTCCATGCTGAATTTGACAGGTGCTCTGGGTGTCCTCCATTTTGGGATACCCAGGCCCTGCCATTGGAATCAGTTGATTCCTGATAGGAAACAAGATGGCCCCTGTGGCCTCTTGCTTTCTATTGCCTGTTATCTTGTTTTTCCCAAAGTCCTGGGAAGCCCTGACTCTGTCCCTTCCCCCTGACTGGCTGTTGGGTGGAAGTTCCATATATGGTGTTGTTGTGAAGGCCCAGCTAGACTGACTGGAGCCTTCCCAGTGACTGTATGTTGTGGGTACCTCCTGTGGGTGGGACCTGGGTGAATGGAGTGTGTGACCAATATACACTCCTTGTTGTGGTTGTCTGGTTTCTGGCATGAGAGACAAAGACTGAGACAGCCCTGCCCGAAACTGGCCTGAATGCAGTGTGTAGTGTTGAATGGCTGGGTACTTGTCCCAATCCACATTCCTTGTTGTGAGTGTCTGAAAGGGAGGAGTGTGGCCTGAATGCACTGTGTGCCTGATTGGCTGACTGACTGCATGAATGCCCTTCTGTGTGATTGGCTGCTGTGTGTGTGCCAGCAGTGTGGATGAGAGACAGAATAGTATATCTGGGGACCTCTCACCACTGGAAATTGTTCAGAAGCATTCAGAAGCTGAGTCTCCACTTAAGAGTAACTGGATTTGCTGATCCTCGACGTCCAGCTGGAAGAAGAAGACTTGCTGTGGCATTTGCTTCGACGGAACTGAAGGTTGTCGAAATCGTCGAGGACTGACCCGAGAGAGGACCTGGTAAGGCGCCCTCTTCCCGTGCTCCGAGGGACCATCGAGCACCGCTGAATCTTCGCCGAAGCTCCCTGGACGCCAGACCATCGAAAGGCTGCCGACCGGAGAAGGGGACTGCCGAGGAGACCGAAGTAAAGCACCCGGACATCGACGCTGTCGAAGTCCATTGCCGTCGACCAGGGTTCGCAGGTCTGTGCAACCGCTGGAGGCCCGTCGAAGTTGTGTTGCCCAGCCGGGGGAACCACTTGACGCCGAGCCGCCGACGACCGGAGCCGTCCGCTCCTTGCCTAAGAACATTTGACTCGAAGGACTCCCTCGTCCGCACCGTCGACCGCTTTTGCCCTGCCGGAGAAAGTCGAGGACGACCAACGCGCAGAGGAGAATCCGCCGGTGGGTTTCCCGCCACCTCACGATCCCAAAGACTCGAGCGACTCGACGCCCTTGCTGGGCTCCCGTCTCTACAATCTTTGCGGTCCAGAACTATTGTCATCGAGGTGCCCCGCACACCTCCGCCTTGCAGGACGCCGACGCCCCGACGCCGACGAGCACCGCTCGGACGAAGCTGCCGCCTCTTCGACATCGTTCTACCTCGTTTGTCGACGGACGTTCGATGCCCCGTGCCTCCCGCTTGAAAGGGAAGGCATTCAAGAAGGGCCGTCGATTCCCCGTCGCCGAACCCCGAGGTCTTCGACGTTTCTCGACGCCTCTCGACGATCCGTGACTCCTGCTTTAAAGGGGGTCATTCAAGAAGGATCTGTCGACGCCTCTTCGAAGAACTCGACTCCACCAGGTACATTGGGGGGGTAAAAACATTGTAGGAGAGAATAAGACTGTTGAACAATATATGGACTGGGCTTGTGTTATATCTCTTTATTTTACAGGTTGCCCAGGTGGGGGGATCTCCACACAGAACTGTGTCCAGTGGTAGGGGCCAGTATTCTGCCTATTGTTTCAACCCTCTGTTATCTCTCCTCTCTCTATTTGCTGGTTTCCTGCTTATTGATCTGCGTGCCATTGCTACAGTATTGTGAATGCACTGTTATGAGGTCTAATATTAGTGGTACCACTTTAGAATTGTAGATATTTATCATTATTGGTTTTCCTGAGCACAAAGTGCGTTGTTGTGATAAGTGTACATAACCCTTGAATATTAATTATATAAAGACTGTGTTTTCAGTAATACAGTGTGTGGACATTCCTTTGTGGGGGCTTGGGGATACACTGTACTTAAGAACCAGCCTGCATCACCTCCTGAGAAGCTAGGCCTTGATTGCTCGTCCATAGCTACCGTATTAGAGAATCTTAGCTGGGGTCCTCTGTGCCTCTCCTCTACCATATAGAGAGCGGAAGTACAGACCCCCCCACCGGTCTTGACACATGGATCTATAGTGTCACCAATATATTAGTCACCCCCTGGTTTGTTAAACATTTCCAATGAACATAATGCAGACAAAAGTAGTTCACTTAACTTCCGCTTCTTTTAGGGTCCTCTGCTTCCGACGGCAAGTTCAATGCATCCATCCACTTATTAACATCCTGCGGAGTCTCGAAGACAGTGTGGCCCTTGTGTATGACCTTCAATTTCGTGGGGTATAGCAACATATACTTCATATTGGCTGCGCGTAATGTTCTTTTGATTGCCACGTAGTGCAGTCTTTGCCTTGCACCAAAAACGTGTAGTCCAGATGCGCCGTGATGGTCGCCGATGCTCTGTTGATTGTTCTTCCTTTCCGAAAATATTCCAAGATCTTCTCTGCGTCCTTATAGTTCAATTTTTTCGCAATTACTGGTCTGGGTGGGGCTCCCGGTGGTGGTCTCCTAGTCGGCGTTCTGTGCGCTCTCTCGACTGTGAACCCTTAGGTGAGGGACCCTGCACCAATCTCCTGCAGAAACATATTTTCGATGAAATCGGTCGGGCCCGAACTTTCCTTTCCTTCGGGGATCCCTACAATTTGTACGTTCTCTACGTGCTCTCCCTTCTGCCTCTTCTGCTCTGCTTTCTAAGTGTTAGACTTGTTGCTGCAGCTTGGAGACTTCCTGAGAGTTAGCTGTGCAAGTGTCAGTGTACGCCTTCACCTCTTTTTCAAACACCAGTGTGCTCTGCCAATCCTCTGACATCTTGCCTCAGGAGGTTGCCGTCCACGCTAACCGCTTCAATTGTGAATTCTAGGGCCGTTTTCTGCTCTGCGATGGCTTCTAGGATGTGCTGTTCACGCTGTTTGGCGTCTTCTGCGGTTCGTTCCTCCTGCCCTAGTGTCTTTGCAGCGTCCGTGGTTTGTGTCGGTTTTGCAAAGTTGTCCATGGTGGGTTGCTTCCCCTTCGACTTGCTGGGCTTGGACGCCATCCTCCCTCCAAGTCACTTGTTTTGATGCTTAACTACAAATGAAATGCCACCCCCTGCACTGACTTTTATCTCTTCTTGCTCGCCGTCTCCCCGCCTGGCGTAGTCGCTGGCTAGTGCATTGAAATGCCAAAGGACGTCTTCCATAGGCTCCTTGCTCGACTTGCCAGATTCCCTTTCGCCTTAGCTCACCAACTTCTGTTCTGCTTCATTCTGGCTATCTTGTGTCCATTGTATAGGGTTTTGTGCACGACTGTCCTTTTCTCTCAGTGACTCAGCTCCCGGGTTATTATGTACTTTATGCCACTCTATTCCTCCACTAAGACTCGCTGCGATTAACTCTCTCTAGGTGCAAACTCTCCCTGAGGGAGACTGTTTCTATATTTCCCTCTCATAGCGAGGGGATTGTTCCAATGTTTGCATCTGAGGTGATAGAACATTTTGTGGGGAAAGTTTTGTCTAGATGCGATGACACGCTATAACATAGCACACCTGTAGTAATGGTTAAGTTCACTTTTGCATTCCAAGGACCCTTTTTTAAATTCTATAACGTTTGGCAGTGTTAAATGAATAAACACAAAATTCCCCAAAATCTATTGTCACCTGTGAATTGTTATGGGAAAATGTTGTGGTGAACAGTCATCTGAGGCAAAAGGTATGTTTGGGATCCAAAAGTTTAGAAAAACGACGGGATGTATTCAATCCTAGTCCAATGTACAATGCTTTCATGGTTTGGAAAAAATCCACCCAACAGTTCGTTTTAACCAGGAAAAGACGTACAATACGATCTACTGAGGGTGTTGTTTGTGGACATTTCAAATCTAACATCTCAAAGATTTTTTGATCTTGGCCTGAACCTTTTGATGTGACCTGCATTTTGTTCAGGATTCCTAGCTACTTTTAGTGAACAGTGTGCTTGGAAAAATGGAGCAGGTACCTATAACTCAGGCACCCTTTATGTTTGGTCCTGTACGGGGAGTGAGAGTATGACCCATGTGTGGAAAATTTGACCCATTTTGTAGGTGCCTAAAGCCAAATTTGCCAGAGCGTTTATGGATAGTATGCATCTGTCCAAATAGTGCAGTCAGGGGTGGAGTGAGGGGCTGGACTCAGCACAATGGTGTTACAGCTGAATGCAGCATATCTTGTATGATGGTCATTGACATTTGTTCGACAAGAGTGCCGATACGCACACGGCAGTGGGAAATAGGCTATGCAAAGGTTAAACTTACTGTCCTCTTACATGTAATCAAACACTATGTTGGAACACTGATAAAGATTTCTGTTGTGACAGGACCGGTAAGTTGAGCTCTGGTTTTAAGAGTGTACTTGTAATTGAATTGAATTGAGCCTTTAGATGCATCGCAAGACATAGCATGGTCTGGGGTTTCACGACTCTTTGAGCTGGTCATTTAAAGGTGGTGCTTATAACCACAAGTATCCTTTAGATTTCAGTGCCAAAGCTTTTTCTATTTGACACGTCACAACTGTCACACAACACTGCCCCAGAGCTATGGCTAATGCACCTTGCTCTAAAAAGAAGGCATTCCATGGCTTGGACAATCTCTTTTCTTGTTCTGCTTGGAGTTGACTCAGTTTGACAAATGTCCATTAGATGCAAGCTATGGAAAATTCTCTTGGGCCCGATTCTCCAATATAAGCTCAGATGAAAGGAGCAGAGAGAAGGCTCACAATGGTGACCTGAGCATTTCTGGAGGGGCTGGACACTAGCGCAAATATGTGCTGTCCAGTTCCCTTGCATACAATAGTGTCTGGAGTGTGCCCCGACACTAATGAATGACAGGCTCCCAGCAACCATGTGATGGCTAGGAGCGCATTTCATAGAGACTGGCTGTTAAAGGGCCATTTTCGTTGAAATGACTGAAATAAAAAATAAATGCTATCCTTGTTTAGGGGATGGGAATGCTAGTGTGACAGCTATGGCTCAAACCAAGGCTGTCGCACTTCAAAAACAAATTGACAGGATCAGAAATTACTATGCCATGATTTGCATGTCCCCATGCGCCTATTCTGAAGAGGCACAGGGGGAAAGCCCCTAATTTCTGTGGATTTAAAAGCAACACCAGTTTTTGAATCTGCAGAATTATCCCTTTTATGTTCGGGCCGTAGGGGAAGGTCATCTGAATGAGCGTATCTAAGATGCACTCATTGAGATGCCTTTTGAGAATTGGGCTGCACATTCTTTAGGCGCAAGTGAGGTGAGGGTCCTCACCTGCCCCAGAAAAAAAGGTTTGAGAATCTGGCTCTGTGTTTACACATAAGGGTACCAGCAGCATGAAACATATATTCTATTTGTGCACTAGCAGTGGACCATTTGGTATTCAGTTCAGATCACAGCTGTGGAGCATCACTTGTGTGTCAGATATGTATCAACTATCTGTAGTCCTCTCAGCTGTTGTATTCACAATGCCAGACATATTGAATCCACTCTGTTAGTAGTCTCATATTGATCCTAGCTACACAGCTGTTCTCTGTGAGAGGCAAGTAATGCGAGGCAGACAGCTGCTTGTGGTTTTCTCAGTGTTTGACATTTTATTAATAAGAAAGTGCAAAAAAAATACGAACCAAACCTACTCTACCAGGTAGTTCCCTACCTAGTCTAGGTTCTAATGGAAATTCTCCTAGCATGCACAAAACAGGCCCTCACACTAAACACAACACTCAAAGTATATCATAAACAACATAAACAAGTGATTATCAAACAACCAATTACTTGTTGTGGGTAAGATCCCTTTCCCTGGATTGTCCAAAGCCAATCTCTCCCAGTGTTCATAAAGAAAAGTAAAATCTTGAATCAGTTCTTGAGACTTCCAAAATGAATGAAAGTTCACCCAAACAAATATTCACTGGTTACAGTTCTTTATCCGTCTGTTGAAAAGTTCCCCTCCAGCAAAGAAAACAGTACCAATGGTAATCTTGCATATGCTCTTCCCAAGGTTGGACTTCACACAGTTCAAAGACAAAAAGGCCGCTTTTACTTCAAAAACTGTCCTTACATTTGTAACTTCTGTAGCGTCTTTTAGTATATTTTTTTAGTATGCTTCTTCTTATGTTGTTTGTTTGTTTATTTATTTGTATTGCGCGCCAGACCCAAGGGTAACCGGGCGCAGTGAACAGAATATACGAGGCTTACAATGTTGCATAGAAATTAGTGTTACATCAATTTACAATGTTGCATAATTAAAATTTACAATAGTGATAAATCTTTGATGGTACATATATACATTCAGATAAGTAACATAACACAAATTAAGGTATTTCAAACCTTACATGTTGTTGTCATTGAAGTGTTTGATAAGATTCGTTAAGGTTGGTCTGATCTAAGGTTGTGTGGCAGGGCATTCCACCATTTAGCGGCTAGCACAAGGAAGCTTGTGCCGCCAATTTTGGCAAGTTTAAATCTTGGAATTTCCAGACAGTTGGAGTTGGGAGTTCTTGTAGGTCTGTTAGAGATTTTTCTTTTTATCTTGTCCATCAGGTAAATGGGGGCAGCGTTATTGAGGGCTTTGTGCGTCGAGGAGAGTATTTTTAGGTGAATTTTATTGTCGGTGGAGAGCCATTTGTATTGTTGTCTAGTGGAGGAGATATGTTCCATTTTGCTTATGCCTAAGGCGGCTCTAAGGGCGTTATTTTGTAGGATTTGTAGCCTTTTGGTGATAGTTTTGTTAGCGCCACTGTAAAGGGCATTGCAATAATCGAGTCGTGATAGTATTAAGGCTCTCGCTAGGATCATGCAACTGTTATTAGATAATAAAGGTTTACCTGCTCTTATTAATTTGCAGGTATAGGCTGTCGTGGAAGCTAATGAGTTGACTTGTTTGGCAAAAGACATGGTGGAGTCGAGATAGAAGCCTAGTGTTTTTACTTCACTCGAAACCTTCATGCTATTGCCATCTATGTTAAACGTGGAATAGTCCTTGCCTAGTTTGTTGATATTGGCCTGCGTGCCCAGAATGATCAGCTCAGTCTTATCATTCAGGCAGAGGCCATGTGATGCCATCCATGCCTGAATAGTGAGGTACACCCTATTCACCAACTCCCTGTCCTTGCTGTGATCCCCAGAAAGCGGGAGGAGAATCTGTGTATCATCTGCATAGTTAGTGTAGGTGATACCTAGAAAGTCCAGATCGTCGAAGAGGGGTTTAGTGAATATGTTGTACATGGTTGGTGAGACGCAGGAGCCTTGAGGGACGCCGCACGTGATTGGAAGAGGGTCGGCTGCTGCCGAGGGAGAGAAGACTCTCATTGTTCTCTCACTCAGAAAGGATTCAATCCATTTGGTGGCATGCGTGGAGAAGTGTGCAGCAGTGTCCAAGTGTTTGCAGAGGACCTTGTGATCCACCAGATTGAAAGCAGCTGAGAGATCAAGTAAGAGGAGGGGTGCCGTCTTACCTTGATCTCTCAGTTCGTCTATTTGGGTCTTTAGATCAATGAGTGCAGTTTCAGTACTGTGGAGTGGACGGAAACCAGATTGTCTGGCTCCCAGTAGATTGTTTAATTCAAGGGGTCTTTGAATTTGTGTATAGGCAACCTTGTCTAGTATCTTCAGTAGGAAGGGTACGGTAGTGATGGGCCGATAATTAGTGGGGATGAGGGGGTCAAGAGTCTGCTTCTTGAGAAGTGGGAGCACCCATGATTGTTTTAGGTTCGCCGGGATATTACCTGTGGGGAAGGAGGTGTTGATCAATTTTGAGATGAACGGTGAAAGGTCTCTGGCAGCGTCTTTTATTAGTTGTGCTGGGCAGATGTCACCTTTGCAGTTCGACGGTTTGAGGGAGAGGATGATTTTCTCTACCTCTAAGATGGTAGTTTTAGTGAAGGATAATTTGTTGATTGGATCGTTGATAGTGTTAGGTGGCGGCTTGTTTGTGAGGTTTAGGGAATCTTTTTTTAGTTCGAGTTTGTTTTGCAGTGTGGTGATTTTATTAGCTAGGGCTATTTGGATATCTGTGCACCAGGTCTGGTCTTTAATGAAGGTATCTGGTGTGGTAATGGGGGACTCAAGTTCTTTCAAGATGGAGAAGAGCTCCTTCATACTTGAGTTGGAATTGGCAATGCGGACATTGTAGGAGTTGCGTTTCGCTAGACAGATTTAATTTTTATAATGCCGAGAGATTAGTTAAATTCACTTTATTCTCTTCGGTTGGACATAGTTTCCAGTCAGATTCGCATTTTCTTTTGTTTAGGCACAAGGCCTTAAGTTCTGGCATGAACCACTTGTTTAAATGTGCCTTGGGTTTGCTTGTTCGCATTTTGAGAGGGGCGACTTTGTCCATAGTGGTGCGCATGATGATGTTGAATTCGTTGACCAATGCACTAGGGTCGAGGTTGTCTGGCAGTGCATTTAAGGTAGGAAGGATCAGGGGAATAATATTATCTGCTGTAATATTCTTTTTGTTTCTTGTAGGGCATGGTGGAGTTGTTGCTTTTCCTCTACTACTATTACTGTGGAGGCGGGCTCCCTTGCTCCACAGCATGCCACTTCTTCAACCACCTTTAATACAACATTCACTGACAATACTATAGACAACCACAGTAAAGGTAAACCTATCTGAAAACAAGATTATAGTATTTTGATTACAAATCAAAAAAGGCAGTAAGTATTAATTGGAAGATGAATGAGGAAACTATTGAGGTAGTTACTCATTACACGTATCTCAGTATCACCCTGGACACTAGGCTTAAAAGTACTGTCCATCCTGATTGACTTAGGATAAGAACTGCACAATTAGTGGGTGGCAGCATTGGCTCTTTCTCCCACAGTGGGGGGCTATTCTGTTGGGATTCTAACTAAGCCCCACTCTACTAAAATCTTGCCCGTCATTACATACGTTGCTGAGGTCTGGGCATTAGGAAGCCTTGAAGCAATTTCAAAATTGTAAATAATGGTTTTAAAGAATATTTTAAGGTTGCCTTCTTTTAGCTCACCAAAATGTTTTACATGGAGTTCAATATATTTCCAATAAGAGAACGGGTAATGTTAAATGGTTTAATTCTCTAATGGAAATTGGCACATGCTGAGAAAAACACACTTCTGGGGTAGTTATTTGAAGTGTTTTCCTGTAAAATCTTTTATGCAGTGAAGTGTTTTAGCATTGATTAAACAGGAAGCAGATAAGTGGATTTTTAAGGCGCAGGGCGATGCCTTAGAAATGACTCTGACTTCCTACAAAAGAATAATGAGGACTTTAAAAGTCTTAATTACTGAACAGTTGATTTGTTAATTTAGCCTCCAAATCTATGGGGCAATGGTTCATTCCATACATACTGGAGCAGCAGCTGGTACCTACATATATACAGCATTTTATTGGAAATTCCTTGGTCTGGGACTACATTAGACTCAAATTCAACGCAGTTAAAACATTTGAGATTACCAGGGGATGGCTCAAGATTCCTTGGAACGAAAGACTCTGCCGCCTCTGTGGAGAACTGGAAGTGGAGTCTGTTCTTCGCCTCCTTTTGAATGTTCTGCATTATCTGTCTTGCGTCAAAGAGCAACTAGAGCTGCAGGTGTTGATATGATTATTACTGCTGTTTTTTTGGAAAATGTTAATTTCTGGAACAAACTAAGGATATATTCGTTTTACAAAATGTTGGATTTTTCTTTTGGCAGATATAAGTTTTAGAATGAAGATGTTTTACATTGTTTATGGATAGTGTTTTAACAGATTTTGGTTGGACTGGTTTGTAGTAAAAGTTCCTTAATTCTTAACCGTACAATACTAAATAAATACACAACCACAGTTCTGTTAGTTCTGCTTCAGCTTAATGTTTTATGATGGTTAGGCAACTTAAAGTCAAGACACTTTGACCGCCACAGGTAGGCAAGGCACTCTTCTTTCCTACTTTCTGAGAAAAGGGCAGCCTCTTTACCTCTTCTGTCTTACGGCCACCTTTGTAATCTGCCTTTGCATTCAGACTGCTTCTTTCTCAACTTCAACAGTCTCAGAATTTACTTAATCTGCTTACAAGCACCAAGCTCCCTTTCCCAGCTTCTTGGCTCCAGTAGCTACCCCAAAGCCGTATTGCCAGTCTTCCCGCATTGGATACCCTTGTCACACTTGTATCCGAGGACACTGGACCTTTAACAACCTTAACTTTAAAGTACAGGTGATTAGCTTTTAGTAGGGCTGGTTTCACTATAGATAGGATTTACCTACTGGTTGGGTAATGCGTGTTCTCTTTAAATCAGCAACTTCTACCTTTATAGAATACTTGTTCTGGATGTTACATGGTGCAAGCTTCACAACAAAAACAGATTTACGTACACGCGACCACTCTTTGAGATGGAGATGAACTGTAAGGACTTGCATTCCCTTTCATTCATACAGATGTGATAATTTAACTGGTCAGCAATCTCAATAGTCCACACGCAACATCTTTGATGTAATGTTCCTTTTAACAATTTGTGAAGGTCAGCTGTCCGCTTATAACTTTGTGTGCTTCTTAAATGGAGACACGCAACCACTAAAGTGGTACCGTTTAGTAATGAGAAATGCAAAGCTTTTCATTTATGCAATACTCCAGCTTGCATTAGATGTGCGTGGGATACATTTCCCTTGTCATTTTTACTTTTCAGCATCAACAAACAACTTCCACTAGCTCCCACACTTAGGCGAGTTACAATTAAGGTGTTCATAGTTACCGGCAAGGGTTTTTCAGTGAATCAGAATACGGAGCTTCGCTCACCGGCTCCAGGAACACTGCGGTTGCGGGCTGCTTCCACTTCCTGACTTTTCATCCTACTACAACTACTTTAGGCACTCTTGGGACTCGCACCCCTCTGCAGTATGGGTGTCTCCGGGCTGGCCTCGACCACAGGGAGTCTCCTTCACTGCTTTGTCCCCCTGCTTGCTTCTGCACACGGGCCTCGTGTTGCAGCACAATCTGGGCTCTTTAATTACAGCCAATAGGCTCACCTGGGAAGACCTTCAATCTCTGCACGTCCCTCTGTGCAAGGCAGGGTTTGTGAACACAGGACCAACTCGGAACCTGCAGGTGAAATCTGCTCCGGTGTCCCTTAAGTGATCACACTTTCTCATGAACTGCCAGCCTTGTGCTCTTCTCCTACGACTACTACTGCCAGCCTTCCAGCTCCAGCTCCTTCTCTCAGCTTCTTCGTGCTGCAGCCTTTTATGCCTCTCAGGTGGGGAAATTGACTTCAGGTGCAGGCCCTTAATGTTAATTGCCTGACCCTGACAAACACTGTTGGACCTGCTTGCCTGTCCTTCACTTCTGCATGCCTCCTCAGCCCTCTTCCTTGTCTCAGTCCCTGCATAATCCTGGAACATGTAGTTCACTTCATTGAAATTAGATTTTCCCACTCCTTTTTATACTTTTAAGGGTAGTTTTAAAGGGACTGTGGGTTTCAACCTTAGTAAAGACAGATAGTATACAAAAGGCTACATTACTGCCATTCCTTGTGGTATACCTTTGGCATTGAGAAAGATGTTTATTTTTAGGGATACAAAAGACCTGTTCTTTTGATATATTTTGCAGAGTTACAACCTTGGCATTTTCCATTTCAGTCTTACTAGGAAGTTAGGAAGTTAGGAAGTTCTTATATATTATAATGGCAATAAACCAGGACAACCTCTGACATGGTGATAAGAGGTATCCCTCTACGAGGAAAAAATACTTCATCTCATCCCACAGAATCTCCCCACTGTCCTGGGCCCTGTCTCCACCCAGGTAATCCTCTCCCGCATTACACCGCCCCCAGGATTGGGGTCAGGAATTGCCTGCCCTCTCCTGGGGGAGACTTTAGGCAGGGTCATGGTGAGGGATCCACAGGATTCCCAACATCTCTCTGAACCTCTGAAAGTTGGAAGTGTAGAACAGCGATCCGCCGCAATGTGGCTTTTTGGTGGTCTAGCGGGCGTCGTCCCTCAGTGTGACTAGCTGAGCAAGTGGTGCAAGCAGTTATTCAGACACAATCTGTAATACTGGCATTTTCAGTGTACGGGGCCAAGGAAAGCCAGCAAAAGATCATTGTTTTGTGTTTCTTAGGTTTTTCTAAATGCATCCTCTGAAAATGCAATGTCAAGTTTTCCCACAACCTGCATAGCGTCCATAAGATTGCTATGTTCTCTGTTATGCATTTGTACTGTTGTATACCTCTGTAAAGCTATCCCTTGCTTCTCAAAGCTAGGTCCGCGCTCAATAAATACCATAACAATAATAATAATGTTCTGCCTCTATTCTGGACAGATATGTATGCACTGATATTAAAACAGCAGTGCCTCGCTCAGTGATGCGGCTTTGACGCCCATGGCTGACAACTGCTCAAAAGTGTGTAACAAACAAGGATTTTCACAACCATTTGTCCACTGCCTTGTATCCCAGTGCATTTTAATGACACCTTTTCCATCACCTCTACAATTTCTACCTTTTCCTCTTTCCTTTCAGATCTGGCCATGGAGACGGCCAGTGGAGCACATTACTCCATCTTCCGCGCAAGTCTGGGCATTCAGACTACTACCGTGGTGATATGGAACATATAAAATTCTTGGACCATAACATGAATGAATTGGTGTGATGAAGGCACACTCCATTGCTGCTGTGGGCAATTAGGGCTTGATTTACAGCTTGGCAGAAGAAGTCTTCTGACTCTGCTCAAACCAGCATCAGAACCCTGCCACCGTTCCAACTTTTTCAAATAGTGGCAGCAACCACATCTTTCTTTACAGTTGATGGCGAGTTCTGGTGTGGATGCTAGCAAAAAAATGATGCACATGCAAGCTCAGAAAAGGCAGCAGCCCCTTGCTACCTGGGCCTTGTGGTTCCTAGATGGTATTTTTTGTTAAGGGGATTCCCATTACCTGGCTGTGCATGCATGGCTGAGTTGAGGGAATCCTTGGAGTTCACCAAGGCTGATGAAGTAGTTTGGCGGTTATCAATCCCAAGCAGTTGGATTGTCTGAATCGACGCATGATGATATGTGGATGTATACGTTTTGGCCGTGGCACAATTCGGCTGCAAAGCCAATTTTGCTGTGGCCAAAACCGCCCTGTTTAAACCCCCCCCCCACCAACTCCCTACTTAACTTTTCACTGTCGGGCCTTTAATGACCCTGTGGCCGTGGATCCGTCACTCTTACGCAGGTCGGATCTGATGCCGCAGGGTCCGCTTTTCTTTTTTTTTTTCTTTTGCCCCCCGCCTCCATACCTCTGGAAGCGGGGGACACATCTGCTACACCCAAAGGCAGTCACTACCAAACATGAGGAGCAGGGCACACCACTGCAACCTCTGCTCCCCATGTTTGGTAGCGATTACCCAAATTGGTTGTTTCGAAACGACCAAATGGTACTGGCTGAATTCGGCCAATTGTACCATTCGTCAATTCGAAACAACCAATTTGGGTACTACCATGCTATGTATTGTAGTGAAAAATCAATAATTCAACCTTGCTGTACGTTGGAAAGCATTTTTAATGGCAGTCAGCAAAGCATCATACAAACCTTTCATAGAACAAAACACGAAAACAGCATAAGAACTGTATATAGTGCAGCAACCCCCCTTCCGGTGTTTACTAACTCAACTAACACTGACCTATGGAAGGGGTGGGCCATACAACTTTCGATGACAAAAGTATACAGTGTATCAAGTTGGCTTCCACCTGTTCCACAAGGGTCTCATAATATGGCACACAAGCAGAGGCTGCGTTTTCATTTCTGGGTGAGAACACTTTCCAACATGGAGTTAGACCTATGCAGGTACAATCTCTAGCAAGTCAGAAGATTCCAATATTACTATGGTTTCCACAACCAAGCAATGCTTTGTACACTTAATATAGATAATTCCACTTGCTGAAACAGTCTTGCAAGGCAGAGTACTAAAGCACACATGAAAGCCAAAATGGAAATACCTAAGAAGCGAGAGTCCATGTGGTGGGCGACTTCGCTAACCTGGTGCACATTTGGTTAGGACATGTGCACAACAACGTAGGTCAAAGATGTTCTAGGCAGCAACGCACAATTCAACATGGCAATCTGTGGCGGCTGAGCTTTTATAAGCAAGGCACAGAGAAGTTCATAAATGGAGGTGACAAGATTACTATTCCCACCCCAGTATAATCCACCTAATAGAAGTGCTTTCACCTGGCGTTTTGCTGCCTATGGGTCTCTATTGGCAGCATGATTTCTAAATTGGGTGGAGGAGTTGTCTTTCTGTCAGCTCCCTCATGTGTTGGAACACTTGATAACGAGTTTCCTGCTTTCCTTTACTTGATGATGCGCATATTTGATTTGCCTTTAGTCAACATTGATGCTTTATGTGCATGCTTGCAAGGGTCGACTTGCCTTTAATGGCATTTTCCTCTGGTGGTTCAACTAGACTCGGGCATAAGGGAAGCTTTCTGTCCTATGGATCGTGTGATAACTGTTGAAAATGCTACTGTTGAAATTCTGTGGATTACACCCCTATTTTTCTTAGTGTCCTCTATTTCCTTCCTTGTTTTACTCCTTCATCATTGAACCGTCAACTTCTCTTGACGTGGTTTTATTAAGGGTTAGTTTTTGCTCTCGTAGATTCTAATGTAAATGTTTTGCTCTCTGAATAAAAAGAGAAATAGAAGAACTTTATACTGGTACTTTCTTTTTAGATTCTAGGGCTGTCCATGAGCGTTTCTTCCCTCTGAGTCGAGGGATGATCATGGCAAAATGGCAGAGAGGTGGCATAGAGGCAGTCTCTGCAGGATAGGCTGTGCTTTGCTCAGTCTTTCTGCAGTCCTAACTGGAGGCGTGACAACAGCTAAAAACCTCACTTCCATAGCGGAGCGGTGGCAGAGAGGCAGTCTCTGCAGTCCGTGCAGGACCGGGCGGGCGGCGGGTCCGGCCTCTTCCCTCCTTGAAAGAAGATCTGAACTTCACCATGCGTTAAGGAGTGGAGGTGTCTAACGGTAGATTGTTGTTAGACCCCGTCCACTTGTCAGAAGTGAGGAATAGCATTACCAGAGACCTAAATCGTCTGGTCAAATGTATACCAGACAGTTGCTAGCCACTACGAAGCACACATAGAGGCAGGTGACGGCTGGCTCTTGAGCGTTTGAGCCCCCTCATTAACGAGAGAGGACGACTACGCCTGTAACTGAATCCGAACTGTGCCCTTGGCATATAATATCTGGATGAACTACCTAGGCAGGCGACTGGGAGCCTTGGTGCCTTTGAGTCTCCCCACTCAGCCATTCCCCCTGTTTCCTACTCATACCCACTCCCCTTCTTCTTACCTTGCTCATCTTTTTTTCCCATTGACCTTCTGATCCCTCTCTTCCCGGTTGTTCGAATTTCTTGCATCCGGTTCACTGCAGTAGGGGCCGTCACGGTACCACAGTGAAACCCATAAACCAGCGCCGTTAAGGTTTGCGTAGTGGGACCCAAAACTCTTGACATACCCACTGGACGGCTCGTGTGAAACTCTGCTAACTCCCCTCCAAAAATGGAAAGGCAACACAGGAAAGTCTACAGCTTACTGGCTCCAAGCTTGAGCTATAACCAAACATTATTCACGGGCTACTACGAAGTTGTGAACAGAATAACCATTTTTCTACCTCCCTCCTTTGTGCCAAAGGCTCAACCTTCCCCTCAGCCCGGAATTGAGTTCAACGAAGTAGAGGTGCAAAAGACAGCAGCATGCATCAAGAAGAAAAAAACGCATATTGAGCCCTATTTCATCTATAGACAGTAACGGCTCACTGTTAAAAATGTGCAGATCGTACAAGCAAAACTCATTGGGGCCCAATCTGTTTTTTGAATGAAAATCCTAGAACTACACTATCCAATAGCCCCAATATGGTAGAGCTGCTAAATAGGTCAGGAACCAACGATGTTAGCAAGCTCGAAGAGGCCACCTCGAGCCTTTTAATATGTTATGGACTCAGATGTGGAAACCATACTGCAAAAAAGGCCACAATGCTATTTAAAATTGAAAACCTACATAGTCTTTGCCTTGATATGGCAGCCGATCAGCTACAGTTAAAAACCCTTACCAACAAAATTGCTGATTTTATCCTAGACTCTTACCCAGAAGCCATAAAAACCACTCAAGAGACAACCTGGGAGGATAAGAACAAGAATGAAATAAGAGAACTTACTGGAGAAGCCTCAGGCAATAAAGATGCACGAAATGGAGATTTCACTGGCAGGTCTTGCCTCCCTCTTATCTGCCACTAGCCATAATACTGACTCTTTGACTATCTTTGTGGAAAACGACGATGGTACGCTAGATGCACTATGTAATGAATTGTCAATGATGGAAAGAGAAGAAGTAAAGGATAAGGGAATGAAGGTTGATACACCCCACCCCATAAAACAGGTTACTTTCCCGAACGTACCTCCTCCACCACCCAAACCGGCTAAAAACAAAGATAAAAGCCTGAAGAGAGATAATAAGGGCCCCTAGATTGTTACGAAGGATCATGGGGACGGGACTAGAAGAGACATTTCTTTAACTGGCCCACTGAACAAATGCGCTGGTAAAACAAGCATACCATCCGTGGTGCTGGTAAAACAAGCATACCGGCCGTGCTGCCGGTAAACACCCCTAGTGTCCCTACTCCTAAAAACCTTGTAAACATTAAGTGCCTGGGGGTCATATACGAACTGTTGGGAGGTGCCCAGCAGAGATGATCCACAATTAATCCAAACTAGTGGACCAAGGCTTACCTACTGTGGTAAAAGGTGTGAAACGGGGGCTGAGGAGAGAAGCACTTTGTTTGCTTGCACACATGCGACTAGGCAACAACACAGCAGAATCCCAAATGTGTACCGCCAGCACCTCCCTACCCCTCTCGCTTCGACTTCTTACCCACCTTTTCCTTCCATTGTACAAAAAGAGTGGTCGACCTTGGGTTCCCTGATAACATTTGAAGAGCTTAACCCCTCTGCTGATGGCCCTTTTTTTAACCGTACGGCGCTCCATCGCCTTTTGTCTGCTTTTCTGAGCTTGTCTTCTATCAGCAGTAAAGATATGCTCCAAATTGGCCTTCCAACATGGTCACGTGCGGAAAACTGGGAATTGATAAACCTTGCCTCCCCAGCTATTGTTTCCTTGTTATGTATGTGCGCAGAAACTTTAAGATTATTAGGATTTAAATTAACAATTTGCTGTGTGAATGCTCACCGGCTGGGACACTCAGTAAATCTTAACTTGGATGGGCTTAGAAGACCTGTCTCCCATACTTATTTAGAACGGGGCCACACTGACCTCTGAAGTTGTACTATTCCCAGCTGGAACACAAGAGGCTATGGCCACATCACAAGCAAGGAGCGTTCTGCCCAGCTACTTGATAGTGTGGATATCTTCCTGCTGCAGGAGACCTGGCTAGAGTCCCCCTTGGTTGTGGAGGGATTTAAGATATCAAATAAGTACAAATAGGGGCTCCCGGGGTAGGTCTTATGGGGGCTTGTGATAGGTATTAGCCACACTGTGGGTGCTAGTCATTGGGCACTTCTCTACTAGTAGCTCTATGATGGGAATTGAGTATGCCCTCCACAGGGCAGAAGTGGAACTCAGACTGGTGATCGTGAGCATGTACGTAACGCCGAACATTTACAACCACGAAAATGCACACAAAGCCCTGGGTGAGCTACTGACTACAGGTTTAGGTCAGAGGGATGAGGAGATAATTCTGCTTGGGTTTGATTTATATGCCTGATGTATAGGCGACAAAGCCCATTGTATAGGCACATAATAAAAACATGCCAAATGACACAAAAAGAGAGTAAGCTCAAGAAGAACCAATAGGTACAATTTCTTATAACATGGGAGCTAACCAGTTTGAATGGGAGAACAGAGGGAGATGTGCCGGGAAAGTTCACTTGGCGTTCGAATAAGAGCAGCACAACTCTAGATTACTACTTCGGTAACAACGCCAGCATGCTAAAAACTAGAGAACTTAAAATCCAATCAAACCGTTTCAGCGACCATGCCATCTTGCTACTGACTCTAGCTTTTTACAAAAAGGAGGATTGGCCGATATAGCCCTAAAAGAGAACCCAAATGGGTGGGCCCGATTCCTACATGTTCTGTTTAGCAGAGTATGTGAGGAGCGTCAAATTTCCGAATCCTGGCCGCAGTCAATTCTACCCATTTATAAGAGAGGAAGAGGAGATAGACTGTTGCCTTTGAATTATAGGCTATTGTCCCTGATGGATGTAACTGGCAAGGTCTTTTCTACATTGGTCTTGGGGCATATTCAGTAATGGGCAGAGGAAAGGGAGTTGCTCCATTTTACATAAACAGGCTTGACTACACACAATTTTAGATTTTGGATAGGCTGATTAGAGCAGCCACTACTAGAGGTGACCCTATTGCAAGTTATCTTTATAGATTTTAGAGCCTCATTCGATGGGGGTAAACCACACTAGATTATGGGCTAAATTGGCAGACCGGGGCTGTCCTAGTTGGCCACTTGACGTTTTGAGGAGTCCGCTTGAGGATACATCGGGACGAGTCTGAATGAATGATGCTGGATTGATTTTGTTCCTTTTGATCTGAACAGGGGAGTCGAGCAAGGTTGTGTCTTAGCTCCCCTGCTGTATAATTTCTATATGAGTGATTTTCCCACGGCCTTACAACAGACCACTGGCTGCTGCCCTAAAATAAGTGGGTTACCCATCCCGGGCTTGATCTATGCAGATGACTTGGTCATATTTAGCCACACACTAGGCAGAATAAAGAATGTTTGAAATCCTAGTTGATTTCGCCTCAAAAAATGAACCTACTGTCAACACCAAGGCAGTGCCTCCAGATAAATAAGAGCCTGGGTCCTATTGAATACCTGAGTGAATATCCCTATTTGGGCCTTGAGATGACCCAGAACTTGACGTACAAACATATTATCGAGGCCTAAGTGGCATAGACTGTCGAATATGGTAGAGACATTTGGTCGCCAGACTGCTGGATACTCTTTGTAGGGCATTCTAACAATATATCAGCAAAGTTTTTGCACTATGGTCCTATACGGCCTGGAGGCTATAGCCATGACAGACCTAAGATGGCTTGATCAACTCGAGGGCTATTTCTGGAATAAAGTCCTGAGGCTGGTGAAGAATACTTCGGTAGAGTACATAAGACTTGAACTGGGTTTGGTATCCCTGCAGGGATAATTGCTTACACGCCAGGGTGGATTGTATCCTAGATGTAAACTGCTGGCTCTTGTGGGAGCAGATAGTGGGAAAAATTGGAATTTCTGAGACGATGAATTTCCCCATAATATTAAGGGTTTATATATGGACTTGGGGTGGTACCCTGAATTTGAATGGTTAACTATATACAAAACATGAAGGTCCCTGTTCAGAAATAAATTGGCCCAATGGGACTGGATGAGCAGTTCCATTCGGCCATCTATTCTAAGGTCCTATGTACATGTGGCAAGACTGGTACATAGGTACTTATGTCCGCAACGCTATCTTCGGCAAAGTCCTTCCCCGGAAGTACATAATTTAATCTGGAGTCTTCATGTCAACCAACTGCCCGCACGCCGTGATTATTCATTGCCTGCACGCCGTGATCCTGGAAGGAGGGCAGGAGCCCTCCCTCACTTTCCATCAGCTGCCGACTCGTCGTCCCGCTCGGATGCATGAGCTTTATGGTAAGGCCTAGTGCATGTCTACTGCACTGATCTCGTCGGATATACCATCCGCCTTCCACTGAGGAAGCCTTCTATTGCAGGCAGACTGAATCTACGACGTCTGCTTCCAAGTCTGCCTACCTGCACCATCGACTTATCGAATATTACATTGGCGCTCCACGAGGTATCATTAAGATGGCTGCTGTGTATTGAGACGCCACTGTTGCCCAGCAACACGAGTAACACTCCCCTGCCGCATGTGACCTGCGCCTAATTGGCTAATTGAGCCTTTTTTTCGCCTCTGGAAGGCGAGAGCCATTAAGCCTGCCTCTCAAGGCCCGACTTGTAAGACCCTCGACTGTCTGTGGCTGTCCACGGAAGGACCCCGGTAGGACGCAGAACTGTAAGTACAACACACAAGTTGCACACTTTGTTGGCATCATCGTGCCTACCTGACTTTATAAAACTTGCCTGTGGAACTATTCATAAGTGTGTGTGAACACAACATTGAATATCCTAGCACTGTGGTCCAAATCGCAGCGCATGATACCCAGCAGTGCGCGTGACCTTCACAGACTCAGCTGGCGAGTTCACACTCATTGTGCCCAGCCCACACGGATTTACTGTGATTGTCCCTTATCACACACTAGTATGCCTTATATGCTCAATCATCTGCTAGCATACGATTCATCTGTAAAATATACTACGCTATATATTTGCGTCAATTTTTCAGCTCCTGTAACCAACAGCCAATACAGAGTGCCTCTGCCTGCCCTCTCCTCTACGATTAGCAGTTTTACGAACTTACAGGATTGTACTGTAAACGTCTTTCTTTGTCAACTGCACCTGTTTACCTGATGTAGTAAACTCAATCTGCTGCCTAACCTGCATCCGCGCACTTGGTAACTACCTGTTATAAACTGTCTACTGCATTTCGGATGAGCCTGCTTATCTACATTTTTCTTACATGTCTGAACTAACCCACGCTACCCTAGAATCACCGCTCCTCGATCTAGCCTACCATATTCAACTGTTGTCATGTACTAAAGAACCAGCTCATTACATACCCATGTGCATCTGTTTCGAACTAGCCTACTCTGTTTAACGGCTCCCCCGTATGTATAATGTGCCTACTCCATGTTAGTGCTGTAGCATCGTCCATTAGTTTACCGGATTAATTTGCTATACTGAATTAGCCTATTTTACTAGTGTGTCTCAGTACCTCGTATTAGCCTACCGCGCTGAACTGTGCCTCTACCTTAGAGCTTACCTACCCCACCTTAGTGCCTAGAATCCTGAGCCTTACTCCGTATATACGTGTATGCATTATAAGCTCTGAAACCCTCAATGTGCTCGTAAGTTTATAAATGCTTATTACAACTAAGTATTACATCCACAATTGTATGACCTTGTACACCCTATCTACAGGGTGTATTTGCAAGCATATCCCATCGCTTGCCTGAACCTGCCATTGTGAACCTGCCTATTGCACTGTACTATATTGTGTTCAATTTACCTACTGTGCCTTAGTGAACTTGCCCAGCACATTGAACTGTATTGAATTGAACTAGTCCACTATCCTTAATCTCTAGGGATCCCCCTGCCCTAAAGTGATTTACTAGAGTGAACAAACGCCTCCCAAGACACCCTCTTCACCTGATAGTGCGTGCGCCAATGGCATCGATTCTTCCATTACTAAATTCTGGCTCACTTTCCTACCTCCTTCCTAAACCACAACTGCCACCGCTGCCTCTTGCATCCCACTTCTGCACTGAAACTAGGAATCAAAAAAACCTTAAACAGGCCTGTGCGCCAACCTGCCGCTCAGCCCCTTAGAATGGATTAACCGTTTGGCCTTACCACCCACGCCTTGGAACCCATGCCCATTGAAAGACAGAAACCTGAGACTCAGCTCTCGACTCCTCCCTCACATGACACCTGAAAGAAAAGACTATCGCCACTCATGTCCCAACCAACCTCTAGCCTCCCTAAACTCTAATACAGACAAAACCTTAAATACACCTCTCAGCTCAACTGACCGCCCTACGATCAGAGGCGCTCTCATCAACGCTCGGTACCTGGTCACCCACGCACTCGACATTGCAGACCTTATTTCCTCCAACGATCTACACTTCCTGGCTATCACTGAAACCTGGCTGCACCAAGCAGCAGGCCCAGCTCTTTCTATTGCCATCCCAGACGGATACTCAATAGTAAGGAACGATAGGGAAACGGGCAAAGGAGGCAGAATAGCCTTCATTGCTAAAACTTCCCTAGGTCTCAGAGCTAACCCTGTCAGCCTCAATCCAGTCTGCTAAACGTCTGACAGTTAAGATCCCACTCTCAGCATCACAAACAATTCTCATGCACCTTTTCTCCTCTTTTGAAGAATATATCTCTGATCTCCTAACCAATAACACCAAATTAGGATCTCAAATCATTCTGCTTGGGGACTTCAACCTAGGCCTCAGTGATCCCAATGACGCAAATGCACTATCTCTAGAATACACTTATCTCCCAACTTGCTCTCAAAAATAGGGTCACAGCCCCAACATACATTAAAGGCAGAACCCTGGATTGGCTGGCTGACTATAACTGTGATACCACCATCCTTAACAATGAACCAACTGCCTGGTCTGACCACCATGTCATCTCCTTCTCCATCCAAGGTAATGCCCACTCCATCTCTACTCCAGCCACAGCTCCTCAAACCCTCACCAGGAGCAACCGTAACATAACACTGCAAAGCCTTCGCCCACTCATCCATAATATCCTCGCCCATGTAAACTACACAAACCTAGATACAAATGAACTAGTCCACCTCTACAACAAAACGATTGAAGCAGCAGTAGTCAACCTCGCCCCCATCAAACTCACTAAAGCTAAACTAATAACCCACCTCAATAAATGGTTGCCCCCTGAACTAAATCTCCTTCGGAACGCCAATAGAGCGGTGTAATCCGTTTGGAGAAAAACGCCCAACTCATCCAACAAAGCACTCTTCATTGCAGCTGCTGCCACCTAGAAAACAGCTATCGTTACTGCCAAAAAAGAGACCTATGACAACAGAATTTCCAATGTATAATCTAAAACAAGAGCTTTTCAATATCCTCAGGGAACGTGAGTCACCATCTACACCTGCAGACTGGTGTGGAAAAATCCAAAAAGCTCTTGCAGACCAAATTGCCATGCTCCAATCCAGAATTGAGCAACAACAAAAAACACCTAGCAAAAAACATAGATTGTCCTACACCTCCTACCCTAAAGACCCCCACCTGCCCCCCCCCCTTCTTCACTCCAGTCTCGGCCAAAGAGGTAGAAAACATCATCAAAGGCCTCAAGCTATCCAGGTGCCAAAGTGATCTCTGCCCAGCCACCATCATTCAAGAAGGCGCCAACGAGTATGCCCCCTTCATAACAGCCTTAATCAACTCCTCCTTCGAAACAAATTCAGTTCCCAACAGCCTCAAAGAGGCGTGGGTCATGCCCCTTTTTAAAACAAAAAAAAAAGGAACCTAGATCCCAACAATCCCACCAACTAGAAGTCCATCACCACTGTCCCCTGCATCCTAAAGATCTTAGACAGAGTGGCCTATCTTCAAATCCAAAAGCAGCTGGAAGATAACCTTCTGGGCCTCAGGCAATCAGGCTTTAGGCCAAGGCACAGAACTGAAACTGCCCTTCTGGACCTCAAAATCCAGATGGATGAGGCAAAAGATAACGGCAAACCTAGCCATGCTCCTCTCCTGCTGCTCGACCTCTCGGCAGCATTCAACCTCGTTGACCTCCAGATCCTCACTGAACATCTGGCATCAGAAGCTGCTTTTTCTATCGAGCCATCCGCGTGGGTTCAATCCTTCCTCTCTAACCACACCTCTAGGGTCTTCTCACCGTCAGCACACCCTATCCCCATCCACTGTGGTGTCCCTCAAGGTTTGTGCTTATCGCCAACCTTATACAATATTTTCACTAAGCTCCTGTTCGACCGCCTTGACAACCCGGGTGTCACATACACAAATCATACTGATGATACCCAGGTTCTCATTATGCTGTCAGGATGCTACGAAGAGGACTCCAAATTGATTAACAACCTTTACCTAGAGATCCAAGCGTGGATGGTTGAAAACAGCTTATTCCTCAATGATGAAAAAACTGAGCTTCTTCTCATCGGACCGCAACCACGACTAAACAAACTTGTTCCTAGTTATGCCTCCATCAGATTCTTTTAGAATCCTAAGCAAATAAATGGTAATGATGGCAGAACCTCTTCAGCACTTCACAAAAGTTCTTCTCTCTTCAATCCCCTCCTTCTTTCATCCAACATGGTATAGATTCCTGTTCAGTAATTTGTCCATATTCCCCCTTTGGCACCTGCTCACACAATGTCTCTATTCTCGTGTGTTTAATTTTCTTTTTTTTTTTTAGGTTTGCCGTTTTTGGGTGAAAACAGGGGCCCCAAGACCGGTGAGGCGAAGGTGTACATTATGAAGTGGGGATAAGGGAACAGAGGGAGAAAATAAAGAGCACAGTCTTGGGAGTGTGCTACCTGCACCACCCTTTCCAAAATTGTACTTTTGGCAGTCCTCAAATAGTCCCTAGATAATTCCTTAAAAAAAAAGGATTTTCCCCTTTCCCCGTTTCATGTTGAACCACGGGAAAATACAAATTACAAGAGTCTTGAGTGACTTGCGCTATTGGGAGATAAAACTCTGATGTTACAGGAAATGAGATGTTTGAGTAAATAGTTTGGAAAGATTACAGAAGGGCAGGAAGCTGCTCAGTGGCCTCAACTTCTCCTCTGTTTGCCCCCTTATTCATCTGCTTTTCCTTAACATGGCTTGTTCTCACTGGACCCCTTGCTAAGGTTTTTGATGCCAGCGGCCTGGAACCACTGCCTTCCTTTTTTTTTTTCTGTCCTCCAAACAGGCAATGGTGATAGATTTCAGAACAGTATCAAGGCAAGCATCTCCACTGTTGCTTTGACGCCATGTCTGTGTGGAGACATGCCATCAGAGGAGATTGGGAGAGAGGCACATAAAGCCACACCGTTATCATGGCACTACTGCTCATTATAGAATACAATGCCTTACTGTCAGATTGCTCTCTAGCTAAAGATCCCTATAAAATATTTGTCCTCATTTTATGAAAAGGTAAACTGCTATGCTTTGGGGAAAGTACGTTTCACTGTATCTGAAATCCTACTAATGAACAAAATTGCCTTGGTAACTGATCTTAAAGTTCAAAATATCAATATAATATACATTAGACCAACTGTGCTTCTCCCTCTATACATGCTTTTCTTGGATTGCTGATCTTCTGCGCAGATGCCACGCCAAAAGTATTTCTTGTCTGGGGTAATCAGATCCTTATCGCTACACTGCACCCACAAATATAATGCAGGACCTTTGGTGTCTTCCTTAGAACCCCCCTCCCCCCGACCTCACCCTTCCTCCAACTGTAGAAACGTCTGTATAACATTGTCCAACCTCATCAGTAAACATTTGGTAAATTCTAGAGGGATTGATTGGATGATGTAAATGCTTTTGGGAGGAGGATTCTTTGGTCGGGTTTGCCCTGGACCATAAACCTAGCTGTTGCTTATTCAATTTTGCAATGTCTCTCCAGGGTCTCCACTACTTTGTTCACCTTTATCTACACTATCTTTTTGGTGTTATCTCAAACAGATTAGATGCCCAGTTATTGCGCACTCTGTCTACGACCGTTAACTAAGTGGTAGCATCAGTTTCTGACAAGTTGATCTTGTGTCATTATAATCTTCCTATTCATTCAAGCATCGCCCTTAGTGGCGTGCAGATTGGGGACGGGGAAGCGTTTGAAGGGTAGAGGGGTGGTGTAGGCATGATGAAAACTGTCCTGTGGGGATTAGCCTTCTCTGCCCAGGCCTCTTCCTGGTACTTTTAGCAGCTTTTGTGGATTTCTCTTGGTATTTAAGATGCGTAACCTTTACCTTTTTAAATTTCTTTTCTGCCAGTTTAACTCCTAAATTTTTGCATCTTTAGTACTTCGTTTCTGTATGCATATCTGTTTTTTCTCCCTCTTTAACACTTGGGTTTCTCATCTGGGCATTCTGTTTATTCCGTAGGGTTCCTAGCTCTTACTCCTTTCCTTGGTCCTTTATTTTGGCCACTATGTTTAACTACTGCCCTCTTTGAGTTGGTAAAAGAGCTTTTTAAGTTGAGGAACTTTAAAACCAACTTGATTTATTTTATACCACGGGAAAGCTGTATGAAAGGAAAAACAAATTGGGGACCTAATTTGCTCATGCAAGTGGTGTTAGGATTTTTTCGTCTCTGTTTTAAGAAAGTGCAGCTGTTCCCAAAGTGTGTGAAACAATATTTATGCAGTTCTGCAGAAAGAGTGCTCTTAACATTAACATGAATAGTATGGTGTTACCAGTTGCTGATCAAGAACATTGACTTCTTAAAAACCTTGTCTCCATTTGATTTGCTTTTCTTTGCAGTGAATATTTGTAGCATGTGTGTTGATTGTACTCTCAAGACTATAATTCTATTATGTAAAGCTGAAATACTGAACTGTTAGTTTAAATGCCCGGCACAAGGCATAATTCAGTAATTTGACAAGATAAAGTGTATTGTTTCATTCCAGCAGGCCTAAGAAAGCGGCTAATATGGACAGGGTAAACTAGGGAAAGATGGAAATGCAGATTGTAGAAAACACTTGGACATTGTTGCTGTCTCATGTCAGTCAATGTACTCTAGGACAGCTGGCTTCTGTTAACTTATTGTAAATTGGTGGCCTATTAACATATGCTATTTTACTGCTTGCCACAAACTACTGCACCTACTGTAACTTGTTGGCCACTATGTTCTACTGCACCTTATTAACCACTATCTACCTACTGCTCCTCATTCCTGTAATTTGTTGGGCACTACCGACCTATGCCACCTTTACCCACATCAAAACGGCACTTCATAATTTTTCTTGCATCATTAGCCTTAAAGATACTAACAGAAAATTCAAGAAACGGACACTGAGGGGAAGAAGCCCTGAAACTCCATGCAGTGACCACTACCGGCACACATGCTAAGGAATGGGCTACTGATATTGGTGTTCTCACATTACTCGAACAAATGGAACATAACATGACCACATTTCTTTTTTAAACTAATGAACAATTCAAAATAAATGGAGGTCGAAGTTGGAGCAGTTGCCTGCCTAGAACACATAAAAAAAGCAACCATTGTCTACTGAAATCACTTCTGTTACAAATGTAACATAGCATTTGCTAAAATTCTTCCAAACCTCCAAAGAAATGCAGCATGTCTTCCTATGACCATTACTGTAGAAGAAAGGATCTCAACCAACATTAACTTGCATACCTTTTAATCAGATCACCAACAATGGGGCTTAAAACATATTTGGCTAAATGGGACATCTAGTTAGTTTTAACATAGAATGAACAGCACGCTCTGAGCCCCCTTGTGCTCTTGACCCATCATGTATACATTTGATTCCCATACCTTATTTTTGACTACACACTTTGGAATGGCTTGTTGTAATTGTGTTCTTTATAAAGCACCAACAAAGTACAAAATACATTGCAGTTTGTATATCGAGCCTATGCAATGTGGTGAAGGTCACAGACCGCACCCCCACACTGATAGATTCACCTCTACCTTGCCTGCTGCCGCCTGACATGGTGCCTTGACTTTTCATCAGTCCTGGTAGACCCAGAAAAAGCATGATTACATTCATTTCTACCCAATGTAAATGTGTTTAGCAGCTGTAAAGTTTTCCTTTTCTCACTGCAATTTGTTGTTCTGCATAAATACACAGTTACTGTTCAGGAGTTATTGTTTGATTCAGAAAACTGTGAAAACATTTAAAAAAGTTACACAATCACCAATTGTTTTCCTATCCTGTTGCGTTTCTTTTAAAAGAAGAATCTAATTGCAATGCCCATCTGTTGTAACTAGTGGATAAAACAAAAAAGAATGCATTTGATGGTTCACTTGAACATGAACAATGTTTTCTTCAATTGATCTACGTTATGTTAGAGTTCTGTGAAAAACCAGAGGGTGTTTCACTGCCTTGACCACGGATGTATACTAATTGACCTTTTCACAATTGACCTCGAGAGAATTGACCTTGGCAGAATTTACCTAATTTAAAAGGCCAATTAGGACAGGAAATCTACCGCAACCGCCCACCCAATCCATACAAAACACCCCCCCCACCCAATCCCCTTATATTATTTATAATCTAAAACCTACCCAATTCATATATAAAATAACTGAAATAATATAAAGGTCAATTGTGCAGAGGGTCAATTAGGACCACTATAATTAGGTCAATTAGAACAAAAGGTCATTTGTAAAAGATCAATTTGGGTAATACCTAGACCATGGCGATCCATTACTCTGGTGGCCAGGGCATGACCGTCGCCTTTGGATCCAGACCCTGGGGGTGGACAAGTGTGGGTGGATCACCTGGGTGAGGGACCCTCATTGAGTGAGGTGGAACGCCCGATGACGAGACATGGTATCCCCCTTTTGCAAATACCCCTGTCCCATCCTATTTTATAGGACATTCCAACTTCCCAAATCCCCCCTTTTCTACACAAACACTGAACCAAGGAAGAGGAGATCTGAGATCTGAGTCAGAAAGGAGTACCACCCACGCAATACATTGGACATGTCCAACTAAAATCAGGCAGGGTCAGGCACTTGATCTTAATTACAAGCACCTGGTACCTATCGGCTCTCCCCACATGGTTAAAAGGTGGAACACTGAGACACACTCCGAGCAAGGCAATGCACGAGAAGGAGCAGTTCTTCCAGGGCGGTGGCGAACCAGAGTGACATGCCGAGGGACGGAACCGAGGTACAGAGAAACGTTGGACATCCCAGCGAGAAATCGTTGCCTCTGAAGGGCCTTGAAGGTTGCTAAAGGAAGCCCAGCAGGAGAGAAGGGGCAAACCTCTTTTGTGTTTCAAGGATACCAGCCACCCTCCTGGGTGAAGGGCAGAGTTGGGGAGGTGCAGCAGCAGTTGGATCAGCCTTGACTTCAGGATCAAAGCCACGAAAGACGAAAATAAATTAACATAGCAGGTGAGATGATGAGAGCAATGATAGTCTGGTCTGTGTTAAATGAAACGTGACAGCAACAGTATCCGACGAATGAAGGTTGCACGTGTGCTGATAAGACGCCAGAGAAAGCAAACGTCTGCTGTAGAAGCAGCGGGAAGAGAAAGAAACTCAGATGCAAGATTTAAACTGTTTTTAGGTTTGATCCTGTCGGAGGGAAACCTGGATGTGAGAGTTATCTTAGAACTTTGAAATAAGTACTGTGCTCGAAATTACATTTTACCAAGAGACCTTGGTGTAGAAGAGAAAAGATGACGTTTTAGGAAAGAAGGTCGAAGTGGTCATGTCGAGGTAAGAGCAAAGCCTGGCAGTTTCGAAATTCTTCGACAACGCAAGGAAAATTAAAGGAGGTTTGAGCCACACAGATGGAGGCTTATGAAGGTGTGATTGAAACTTGGGGAAGGGAACCCCCACAAAATATTATGAACAGGTTTGAGCCTGGCAGAGGTAAACCTCTACTGAATTGTGGTAACAAGAAGAAAACAAACTTTGTTGACCTGTGTGTTTTCCAGCATGGGGTCTGGCATGGATTCACATGCTCATGAATATTCCCCGTCGTCACGCTGGAAATCTGTTTCAGTTTCGTTTCTGAACTGTGTTTCTCCTAATAACCAATCACTGGTCTCTGGGTCATACTGCCCCCAGCCAATGAATGCCCTCTACCTAAGCCCCTCCTCTGGCAGCCATCTTCAGATTTTTACCGCACGTTCAAGTGTTGGGAGTCCTCGTACTACAGCTCTCGAGCTTTTACTACGTTTTGCGAATTTTCAAAGAGTTTAATTTTTGTTGGTCTATCGAGCCTCAAGCTCCACCTTTTGTACTTCCGATCAACGGGGGCCCGTTTCGGAATTTTCTATGCCCCTCAAGGGCAAAGTTTTCATCGAGTTTCGCTTCTTGGAAGATTCCAGAAGATCTTTGAGGCCTACCCCGCGTGGAGCTGGCCCAGGACAAAGGAAACACGACACCCGGATCGAAGCTGTTCAGGAGCTGCCCTGGATGCGGATTGCAGAATGTCTTCAAGGAGGATGAGCATTCCAGATGACTTTACTAGTCTTAAATTCTGAACAGAACCAGTACAAACCATCATATTGTGGATGTACTGGCTGGGGCAATTCAATTGCCCCAGGATCTGTTAGTCGAGGGGGCACGTCTCCGTCCCCCCTGATCGAGTTTTGGCTGGTGGCAGTGGATACTACTTTTTATATTCAACCGCGAATATTTTCCTAGGGGATTTCCCATTGTTTTAGGCTACTATCTTTATTTCATTATTTACGGTAGCCTCGAACATACCGCCGGTTTATTTAATTAATATTAATTCTCCGGTTGGTATTTTTTGCCAAAACTTGATTCTAAAATGGCGTTTGTGTTCTCTTCTGTGACTTCAACCCAAGTCGAGCCCTTTGTTCCACTTTTTGGCGGGCTTCTCCACAGAAGCCCTCCAAAGTGGTGCCACTCTGTCTGGGGTACTTGGGAGGGGTGGAGGGGAATTTAGGCACCCTGGACTGAGTTGCCTAGGCAACTCAAGTCGCACTCCATCCTGATTGGCTCACCACTTAGCATGTTTGAGTGACAGCTAGGCTGAGTGAATGGGGGTTTTCTGCATAAAAGCAGGGCTTTGGGGACTGGAACTTCAGAAGTCGCCACAGGACCTAAGAATCCGACGAGGGAGAAGCTGAGCCGACCTGCCACGACACCACCACCGGTGGAGCCCTGCTGGACCGCCTCACCACTTTTCCCAACGACAGAGGAGATCTCCCACCGGAGAGTCTTCTTCCTTTGACTGGTGGGGATAACCAGTTTCACCATCTTTTCGCCTTCCTGACGTACCTCGTGGCCGCCTTGCCTGTGCCAAGCACCCCGGCAACCGGCATACCACGTTTTACCACAACCGCGAAACAAAGGTACCACCTTTAACCGAAAAACTCTGCGGCTGGTTTCTTCCCTGGTAGTGCAACGACCTTCATCTTTCCTCCAAGTCGAGATCTTTTCTTCCCCTGGACGACAACGCAACTTGCACCCACTACCAGGAACAACTGCCACCGCTGGAGGATCCTTCCCACTTAAGGTACTGTGTCCCGCCTGGCTTCCCTTGCCACCGACTGTACGGGGTAGATTTAGCCCCCGGCTTTCCAACCTGGGTTAGCCTGGGACACCCTGGCTAAACTTTCCTAAGCCTCTCTAAACTCTTTTTGAACCCTCTGCAAGACTTTCTAAGCCTAGTGTAACTGTGTGATCTTGGGCGCATTTGTGCTCTGCTCTCTCTAAGAGTGGGCCCAGCCTTTGGACTTTGGCTCACCAGTGACTTTTGCTCTTCTGCCTTGCTAACAGTGTTCCTGAACCTTAGAGTGGTGTACCTTTCCATATTCTGTCTTTTTCCCTCCCTTTCTCACAAACTTATTGGAGTGCCATCTAGTTAAGCGCTCACCTCTGTATGAAAATAAGTGGTGTTTTACAGTGACTTATCTGATAAGGAAAAAGGGGTGTATATATTACAATAGTAACTGTGTTTAGAATATTTTACAATAAGAGTGCTGGAGTGTTTCAAACTGTGTTTTTAAATAAATAATTATATACTTTGATACCAAAGCTCTGGTCAGTGTTTGCTTGTATTATTGTATCTGAGTGCCTATTGTGTATACTTTGCATACTGCCTAACTCTTCTTGAGGGAAGTCTGACTGCTCAGCCACAGCTACCAGGTAAATCTGGGTGGTACAGACTGCTACCAAGTGGGTTTACTGCCAACACCTGTAGTCTTAAATCTTTTGCAGTGCTCCCTAAGGGAACTGCACGAGTTTCTGCCTAACAAGGGACCGGCGTGTCCGGCTCACCAACTGGCTGGTAGGGAAGAGCCCAGCGGTAGGTGAGAAGAAGAGATCCAAGCGGTCTTCTAAGACCTTTGAGGGCTCTCTGGCGACGGGGGCCCAACATAAGACAAAGCAAAGCGAGTCCGCGGGCACCGGGAGCGCTGATCGGTCAGGCTCCTAAGCTGTCAGGCAGGGCGCACGTTCACCGACGCCATCGACCACGAGCCAAAGCTCTGGCTCGGGGAAGAGAAAATCAGAGAACCGGGGTAAGCTTTGGGAGAAGCCCCGGTTAATCCCGACGGAGACAGCAGAGGGGGAGCGAGGCGGTGACCCTGCCCCCCAAGGTGAAGGCCTCAGGCACGGCCAAGGTCGTCCATGCCTTGATTCACCTGGCTAAGGCCTCTATCAAAGGAGTCGTAGTGGCCGTGGCGAAGCCTGTGCAGGCTATCCCAGCGGAGGAGAACTCAGGGCCTACAGTTTCCCTGCCACCACGAAGGGAATCGTCTTTTCAGCCCATCTATAAGACCCATGTGAAACCCCAGGTGGAGAAAGAGCGGGGGAGGCACGGTGGCCATCACAGACACAGATGCAGCCGCTGAGGAGGAGCTGGCTGGAGTCCCGAAGATCCTGAACAAGAAGTTCGAGGAAGTCCGGTCCCACGGGAGGGATCCCGACGAGGCGGATGAGGAAAGCGACGGTGGTGCCGACGAGGAGCCTGTGGAGGTGGAGGATTCCACTTCCGGGCAGTCGCAGCTGGTACCTGGGCCACAAGACAATTCAGGAGCGATCTTGATGGCGATCCAGGCATTGTGTACGGAGATGAGGACATGGTTGCCCTTACCACCAATGGATGATCCAGCAGAGCCTGGACCATCGGGAAGCCCTCCAAGCAAGCGGAGGAGAGTACATAACCCCCACCCCCCCAGCCAGCCTTCACGACCTTCTCAACCTTCATCGCCCTCCCCTGATCCGAGGGATGACACAGGGACTGAGATGGCCACGACGAGGACGGATGACGACGGTGGCGACGATGGGATGGACCTTCCATCACCACCTCTTCGGGCCTCCCCGCCCAATGAAATTGGCTCCTTCCACGCCATGTTCGCCAGGGCATCCAAGCTCTGCCTCGAGGAGCAGAAGAAGGAAGGTTTCCTCTATCAACGGCGTGAGGCCAAAAGGAAGACGGTCCTCTCGATTACCTTACTCGACATCCTGGACGAGGGGCTGTCGCTCCTGAAGAACCCGGCCACGACCCCCGCCAGGAGAGACCAGTACGAGAAGAAGTACCGGGTCCCGGATTCTGCCCCCATGTGCCTTAGGGCGCAGCCGACCTCGGATTCGGTCGTCTCCGCGGCAGCCAAGAAGAAAGCGGCGGGGGCGATGGCCTCAACTTCTACCTCCTCACCGGATGGTGAGGGGAAGAAACTGGATGCCATGGGACGGGTCATCTTGGCTGCGGCGACGACTATTAAAGCGGCCAACGCCCTCACGATTATGGCTCGCTACGACCGGGAGCTGTGGTTTAAGATTGCTCCCCTGCTGGACTTCAAAAGTGCTGAGGCCCTGGAGATCCTACAGGAAGGCGAGGTGGCGTCGGACCACGCCATAACGGTGGCCACGGACATTGCTGACACTGGGTTTCGCCGGATGGGCAACAGCGTTTGCCTTCGCCGGCATGGTTGGCTCAAGGCAACCGATTTACGCCAAGACGTGCAGACCAGGGTTCTGGACATGCCCGTCGACGGGGACAATATGTTTGACAAGACTGTGGACGAGTCACTGCAGGCCATCAAGGCCGAGACGGCTCGGGCCTTGGGGTTCTGCAACGATGACGGGCACCGTTTCGGAACACCGGAGGCAAGCAAGGTGCCTCCAAAGGCTTTGGTGGCGGCTACTCGACGTACAGCCAGGCAGCCCACTCCTCATCGCAGGAGGCCTCCAGAGGACGCTGCAAGTCAGGAGGATCTCGTCGCCAAGGAGGCTAAGGCGGCAAGGCCACGGCCAAGCAGGACTGAACCGGCCGTAGCGTCGGGCCCCCAACTGAGCACACCGGTGGGAGGCCTTCTGGCGAACTTCGTCAGCGTGTGGGAGACCATCTCCACCGACCGATGGTTGCTGGATGCCCTGGCCCGCGGACACACTCGAGTTTCTAAAGAAGTGCCCCCACGTTCCACCTGTGGCCAGGAAGGAAAACCATGTCCCTCAACTGCTAATGGAAGTAAGGGCAATGCTGAAGAAAGGAGGCATCGAGCTCGTCCCAAAGAGGCTCCGGGGCTCCGGAGTGTACTCCCGATACTTACTCGTAAGAAAGATGACCGGCGGCTGGCGACCCATCCTGGACCTCCGTCGTCTAAACAAGTACATCAAGTTCCGGATGGTCAACCTCCAGCACGTGCTGGGACAGTTGGAGGAAGGCGACTTAGTATCGTCGCTGGACTTGGAGGATGCCTACTTTCACATCCCCATTCTAAAAAGACATAGAAAGTTCCTGAGATTCGGCGCCCAGGGTATTCACCAAGTGCCTAGCACCAGTGGCGGTGCGACTGGGCCTGCAGGGGATCCACGTCTACCCCTACCTGGACGACTGGCTCATCCGAGCAAAGTCCAGAGAACTCACCGTTAATCACACAGCGAAGACTGTTCAACTGCTCACGGATCTGGGATTCTCGATCAACTTCGCAAAATCCCACTTGATACCGTCACAAGTCGCCCTGTTCCTGTGAGCCAGGCTCGACACAGTGGCGTGATTTGCTTCACCGTCGGAGGAAAGGGCGAAGGCCATCCTGGGCAAGATACAACAGCTGTTGACCATGGACGTGGCCAGGGTGAGGCCCATCAAGTCCCTACTCGGCATTATGTCCTCGTGCATCTACCTCGTGCGCCTGTGCAGACTGCGGATGCGACCACTGGAGGAGTTCCTCGATGCCCGTTGGATGCAAGCGGTGGCAGCTTCGAAGACAGGATCTCGCTCAACAAGACCTTCCGCCAAGAGATCCGGTGGTGGGGCACCTGCGCGCATCTGGCGGCGGGTATGGATTCCAGACCCCGGCACATCAGGAGACAGCGACGATGGACGCCTCACTGGAGGGATGGGGGGCACACTCCAGAGATCTGCACGCAAGAGGCCTTTGGCTCCTGGAGGAGAGGTCGCTACACATCAATGTCCTGTAACTCCGCGCCGTGTCCCACAAGGGCAAAGTGGTAAGGATCTTTACAGACAACACCACCACGATGTTCTACATCCGGAAGCAGCGAGGCACCAGATCCCCAGCCCTATCCAGGGGAGCCCAGGATCTGTGGCACTGGGCCGTTGCCCAGGGGATGTTTCTGTTACCCTTCCATCTGGCAGGAGTAAAGAACACCATCGACGACTCACTCGGCCACGAGTGGGAGCTGCGTCAGGATCAAGTGGATCTACTTTTCCAGCGATGGAGCAATCCCCAGATCGACCTGTCCGTGACGGCGGAGAACACCAAGTGCCAGAGGTTCGCCAGCAGGTTTCCCCAGACGGCGAGCATGGGCGATGCCTGTTCCTGTATGCGTTCCCACCGTTGCCGTTGCTACTGCGATTCATCAACCAACTCAGACGGTCCCGGTGCAGGATGATCCTCGTCGCACCGGCGTGGCCAAGGCAGATCTGGTTCCCGGACCTTCTGGACATGTCGGCACCCCCCCCCACCCCCCCCTCTCAGTCAAACTGCCGACAGACGCGGTCCTCCTTGCCAGAGAAGGAGGCGCTATCCTCCACAACCCGGTGTCGCTGAACTTGCAGGCCTGGCTCCTGCAGCATGAGTTTGGAGGGTACGATATCCCGGTGCACTGCAAGGAGGTGCATGCAAAGGCCAGGGCGTCCTCAACCCTCAAGTGCTATGGACACAAATGGAAGAGGTTCTCTGTCCGGTGCCGTGCACAGAAGATTAACCCTCTGCAGATTACGGCCCCTTAATTGCTGCCTTATCTATTGTCGCTTGCCAAGGTGGGGCTAGCTCATGCCTCTATCAAGATACATCTGGCGGCGATTTCACGCTACACCAGGACGCCGGGGCGATCATCTGTGTGGTCTCATCGACTGGTGAAGGAGTTTATGAAGGGACTGTTCCGATCATTCCTGCCGGTGAAGGCTCCGTCCCCGGCATGGGAGCTCAACATGGTGCTGGGCAGGCTCATGGGGCCGCCATTCGAGCCTCTGCATTTGGCACCGTTGAAGTTCCTATTGTGGAAGACAGCGTTTCTTGTGGCCATCACCTCCGCACGACAAGTGGGAGAGATCCAGGCCCTCTCCTGCAGACCACCATACCTGACATTCCACGAGACGAGGGTGGTGCTGAGGACGCATCCCTCCTTCATGCCCAAGGTGCCATCCGACTTCCAACTCAACGAGCCCTTGGTGTTACCGGTTTTCTTCCCGTCACCTTCGTCGCCGGCCGAGAGGACTTTGCACTCGCTGGATGTGGCTAGAGCGCTGAAGTTCTACGTGGAGCGCACAAAGAGTTTTCGGAAGACATCACAGCTGTTTGTGAACTTTGGGACTGTGAACCAAGGGAAGGCCCTCTCAAAGGCTTCCATTTCCAGATGGCTCTCCGGCTGCATCATGCACTGTCACCGGTCGGCAAACCGACCGTTCCCCGGCCGTCCGAGAGCCCATTCGACCAGAATGATCGCTGCTACCATGGCGTTCTTGTCTGGTGTGCCTCTGCTGGACATCTGCAGGGCTGCTACGTGGAGGTCGACGCACACCTTCACAAGATTCTACTGCGTCGACCGGGATTCCAGGGAGGAGTCCAGAGTCGGCCAGGCAGTGCTGCGCAACCTGTGGTGGGCCTGGTGAGGGGTAAGAGATGCTTAATGTTGAGTTGTATGTAAATGCTTAATGTTGAGCCTTGCCACCTCCCGTGGTTGTGCATGTGTGTACTGCTATGTATTCTTGTATTCATGAGCATGTGAATCCATGCCAGACCCCATGCTGGAGAAGGAACAAGTTACTTACCTGTAACTGTTGTTCTCCAGCATGAGTCTGGCATGGATTCACATGCGAACCCTCCCTCCTACCCCTCTCCGGCTCTTCTCTTGGTACTACTGCCACTTTAAGTGCTACCAAATCTGAAGATGGCTGCCAGAGGAGGGGCATAGGTAGAGGGCAGTCATTGGCTGGGGGCAGTATGACCCAGAGACCAGTGATTGGTTATTAGGAGAAAGACAGTTCAGAAACGAAACTGAAACTGATTTTTTCTTTACCGAGGATTTCCAGCCTGACGGGAATATTCATGAGCATGTGAATCCTTGCCAGACCCATGCTGGAGAACAACAGTTACAGTTAAGTAACTTGTTCCATAAGTTAAAAGGTGACCTGGGCTGGAGTGGGAGAAAGCTGAGAGATCCAGTGGATAAACTAATGACTTTTCGTGGAAGGCCAAATGGGCCCTGGTCCACAAAACAAACTGTATCCTTTTGTCCGAAGCCAGAGTGTGTCGCAAGGTCCAAGTGTGCCACTTTACCCCGTGCTACAAAACTTGTGGAAGGGAAGTTTACACAGCCATATTGACCATCCTTTTGAACAAGGTTTTTTCTTTTTGCATTACACATTCCCTTTACACATTTATTGTATTAGAAAGAGGGCAGGCATTAGGTTTATTAGTATAGGCCATTTTCTTTTGACTAAGGACTGACTAGTGCTGTATTTTCTTTTCGTTTGATGGTCGAGCATACTCCCATCTTGGTTATAGGGCAACATAGGAGTTTTCCAACCCCTTTTAAACCATCCATAAAGGTTTTGAAACTTGCAGCTCTTGTGTCAGCGTCTGCCTGTGATGCCATGCCTCCCTCACAGTTCCCATGCGCAAACATTTTTATTGGCCGCACCGTTTGCTAAGTAAATGAACACTTTTTAGCACATGTCGGAAGAGCTTATCGAATTCAGCAGTGCTAAAAATATTCACCTAAACTGAGAAGGGGAAATGTGGTTTGCTAGTTTTGGGAGGAGTCTGTAATAGGATATGGTTCATGAAAAGCATGTACTCTTTTGTGATTGAAGCCCATGAATAGTAGTTAATGCTTGTGAATGCATTTGTATGACGCCTTGCAACCTCCAGTCAGCCACACTGTATTCTAGCCCCAACCAGAATAACAATGAGAGAATAAGATATTGGGGGGGGGGGGAGGTGTTTTTTCGGCCCTCTCATTAAGGCATAGGACTTTTCCACATTGGTTTATGTTGTAGCATTGAACAGTCGGGAGCAGGAGATATGCTGAATGAAAGGGCTTTGTAGCGAGGATGATCTATGAGTATTTGTTTTTGAAATTAAATGGTCCCTACACCGGCTTGTTTGTGAGGCAACCAATTTGAAACTTTCTCTGACCTGAACAGTAAGCCTGTGCAAGACCTTAGTTCCTAAATATGGTCTATTTTGCATGTGCAAAATCAGTTTACAGCAAAGTTTTGCATTGGCTGTAGCCTTTGCAGGAAAGTGGCAGAGAGACCTGTGTAAAAAGCCAGCACTATAATGGGGCCTAGAGTCCACAAACACGCCTACCACGTCTGCTCTACCCATTAATCTTTGGGCAAAAAGCGCAAGATGGAGCTTAAAGTGGTTTATACTTGAGGGATTTTTTAGAAGGTGTCTTACAGAACCAGTTTTCAAGGAATAAAGATGTCTTACAGAACCAGTTTTCAAGGAATATAGTCATCGTGCAGACTCATACTAAACGTCTGTGTTGAATGTAGCTTCATGGAGTGCACATGCTCCAAGCATCAATGCTAGGATTATCAACAGGTGATTTGGCATGTATACTGGCTGTAATAAAAGAGCTGGACCCTAATAAATCTCTATAGGAGGATGCTGGTAATTTGGAAAGCCAAGATGCAGGACCGTTTCATATGGTGCACAAAGTGTATCGGAAATTCACTCTTGAAGTATTTGCAATGCCTCGCCAACATTCCTGTTGGTCCTCAAAAGGCTTTGTGATAGATGTACGGGTGAGTTCTGATCTTCATAAATTATTTTGTCAGCCAAATGAGATTCAGACCAAACTTCACTTGGAAAAGTATTACCAGAAATGGATTCATTATGTACGGTTTTATTACCTCATTGAGCTTATATTGATCGTACTTTACTTTCATTTAATTATCAGTCACTATATATTTACAAATACATTACTTTTTCACTATTTGTGGACATACATTTGTTTGTTTGACATGTACCACTTTAGATTGTTTGTGGAATACATTTTGAACAATGGTGTTTAGTAGAAAAATAATTAACCCTTCCATCTGAACCAAGTTCTCTTCCCCCATTTTAATATTGTATTATATGTTAGGTTTCTTTGAGGACAGCAAAATGGCTTGGTTGCCTATGTTCATCATCTGCCTTAAGAAGTGCCCCAGGGTGCAAACAGTGACATTAATGGACTTGAAACGTCATTGTGTGCTCATTTTCTTTTAAATGGGTATAGTTGAGAGGGGTGGAGGGAGGGAAATCCCAATCGCTCTTACACACATGGTTGAGCCCTTAAATAGAGAACATATTTTGCCAGCTTATTAAGAGCAGAGGTAAACACAAAATATGAAGGCTTGTGCTCGAACAAAGGCCCAAAGTAGAGCATGTTAGGACCCCCAAAATTATGCAGCTCGTCATGTAAGCAACTATAGGTCCCTGAGCTGTTGTATCCTGGAACCTGAGATTCAGCAGCAAAGCTAATGTTCCCCAACGAGCCACAGTAAGTGGTGAGACACTCATACGTTGTGATTGAGCCCAAGGAGAGAAACAGTCTTGATATGCAGGGCACAGCTCAACTGCATAAGAAGGGCAAGTAAGGTGATGAGATCCCCCCTGAAGAAGAGGCAAAACCTCAGTGAAGAAACTGATCAGCGAGGAGTATGTCTTTGTAAGGGACTAGCAAGCTATCTGGATTGATAACCAATACTGACAATAATGGGAGGTTGCTGTTGTGCCAATCTGTACCTCCCACTGTGAGACCTGGTGGGAATGAGGTAAGGGAGCATAGCGACCCAAAGTTGTGGCACTTTGAGGCATCTTGGTGCAACATAAAAGGCTCTGAAGCAGTTCCCCTGCTCCTGTCCACTATATGTGACATAGAGTTGAAGCAGGGTACCCTTTAAAAGAAAGGCCCACTGTACATATGTTGTTGGGATTTTTACCTAGTTTGGCTGCTGTTTGCATGGTTTCCAGGAGCATAGTGGGCTTTTCGGTTCTCCCAAAGTGGCAGACATTAAACATAATAGGTGCTGACAAGCCACACTGTACAAACAGAATTAGGGAGTTGGAATTCAGGAGAGGGATTTGTAAGGGGGTCAAAGAAGGATGCTGACACGGGTAGCGTTTTGGTTTGTAAAAACATGCATTTATCAAAAAGGAAGAGTGGTTTTCCTGCCTCAAACTGATACTAAAGGATCTTGTCAGAATGTCTATCGAAATCAAAGTCAACTGTCCTCTCATAACCTACTTCTATCCCTTACACTACAACTAAAGAATAAGCCAACCGAAGGTTCCTTCTTCAGGAGAATGTCTCCCTTCTCCTGGTATTTAGCTGGTATTTCCAGTAATAGTCTTTGGCAAAAGGATGCCAGGGCCAATGACTCCCTTCCCCAGGCTTGTGGTTCCAACAAACCTTTGCCGCAGTCAACTTTCAGAACCAGGATAATGACCCTCTTCTCCTGGCATTGGTTTGCACTCCAATTTAGTTACCACCAAAGCCAGGGGGGTTGACTCCCTTCCCCTTGTGCTTCTTGATCAATGGGCTTTCAGTTTCTTCAACTTTCAAGACCAGGAGAATGGTCCAGATACTCCAATATAGTTAAAAACAAAGATGGGGTGAATGATTCCCTTCCCCGGGTGTTTGAGAGTTCTTTTCTGTATCTCTCAACTTGATATTTCTTTTGCACCCTTTTTGTGGAATTGGCAAAGTTCCAAATCCTTCTCAAGGCCTCAGTGGACTTTTCCCTGCCACTGTGACAAGGATGTTTTCCTCGGATGCTTAGTGTACTTATGTCGGGGTCCCAGACCCTTCTCTGGTGGTCAGTGGGCTTTTAGCCTCTACTGCGATGAGGAAGTTCTCTGCGGATGCTCTGTCCACCCCTCCCAATAGTTTATTTTTTAAAACAATTATTATTTATTTCAACAACCAACCAAAAAAAAAAGCAAACAACTATACATTTCAAGTATTGTTTGCACTTAGACGACGTGTCCACCGTCCCCCCCTCCACCCCCTTATCTCGAGCTTACCCCACATCACTGCCTTCCATCACTCGAGGACAACCCTTCCTCTGCTTCCCCTGAGGAGCCATCGTCTTCTAGGCACGTCTGGGCAGAGCCGGACAGTGTAGCTACTAAGTGCCTCCATGCTATCAATGTTTCTGCTGCTTCATCTCCCCCTCTATTAACTGCTTCACTCCACAACACCCTTTCAGCATCCGCCCACTTATGAAGGTCGTGCCACTAGACTTCTACTTTTGGTCTATTATTTACTTTCCAGCTCATGGCAATTCTGCGCTTGGCAAGTATATAAGCCAGGAGTTTACTCACATGTTTCAACTTATGAGGCCTGGGGAACTCCCCCACCATACATGCCCACAAAGATTCCACCTCCAGCCTAATCTCCTTTTCGGTCAAGCGGTGGGCCACCTCCCTCCAGAATCTCCTTACTTCCGGGCACGCCCAGAACATGTGCGCCAGTCCCACATTCTCCTCCCCACATTTAGGACATGTTTGTGTTCCTGCGTTCTTAAACTTGGCAATCTTCTGAGTTGTCATATACACTCTGTGGGTAACATATAACTGGATTTGTTGCAACCTCGCATTCCTGGACACTTTGTGGTATCCTTGTACCCTCGCCCACAACCCACCACTCAGAGATTCCCCAGCTTCCTCTTCCCAATCCTGTCTCAGCTGAGTCCCCTCCTTCCCCACCCTTGACATCAGCAGTTCGTAGATTCGGGAGACCTGATTGCCTCTGTCGGACGCATACATCTTTTTTTCTATGGCCGTGTCGGGCTGACTCTCCAGCACTATTTCTGACCACGTGTCTTTTATCTTCCGTACCAACCTAGTGTAAGTGATGTACTGTCCCTGGTGTAGTCCGGTGTCATCTACCAGTGTATCAAACTCCACCCCCTTCCCATCCTGCCACACACCCCCCAGCATTGCTATATCAATCAGTTCCCAATGCTTCCGGACTATCTTCCTCAATTGCTCATCCACTCCATTCAGTGCCACTAGTGGCATCTGTGGGGAACACAGGAACAGGCTCTCCATGGCCCAGCAAGCCCGTCGCCATATCTTCCATCCCAAGTCCCACATTCTTGTCTCTCCTCCTTGCTGTAATTTTGGCAACCATATCCATTCTTTCAAGAAAAACGGGACACATTCAGCCCTCAACAACCCGGACTCCGATGTGGAGTCTTCCGATAAACACCTCGCCACATACTGCAGTTGGCTGGCCAGATAGTACATCTCGAAAATGGGCAATTTAATGCTCCCTTGGTCATATGTGTTTTGCAATTTCCATAACAATATTCTGTTCCTACTGTTGTGCTATCTGAACCCCCTACATATACCCTGTATTTTAACAAAGAATCGCTTGGGTATCATATATGGTATATTCACAAAGTAGTGTAACAGCCTAGGTAGTACCACCACCTTTAACAGTGCCACTCTCCCCATCATGGTCAAACGGAACTTGGCCCATAACTTCATACTGTTTTCAGTGTTCGCCACCGCCTTCTGTGTTTTGTTTGTGTTCGACCTCTACACTGTGATGTACATCAATCCCCAGGTATCTAAAGGTCCCGGTCTCCCATTGTATTTGTAATACCGGCAGTTCCTCTCGTGGTATCCATTTATATCTACCCTGGGGAAATATACATTTCTTGGGGTTCACTGTGATGCCAGACAGCACCGCGTATCGCCCCATTACTTCCTGAATATATTGTAGGTTCTCTTCAGGATATCTCAAATACAACAGCATATCATCAGCATACATTGATTTCAAATGTTGCCCTCTCTTCGTACTGATACCCACCTCTCCATATTGTTGCCTCAAATATATCTCTAAGTGTTCTAGCGCTAAAATAAAGAGCATCAGAGACCACAGACATCCCTGTCTAGTACCCCTGCTGAGTTGCCATCGTTCTGAGATGGTTGGTCCCATCCTAACTTGAGCCAGTGGTTTACTGTACAGCAGTTGGACCCACCTCAAGTACGTGGGCCCAACCCCGTGTTCCTTCAGGGCTGTCATCAACCAAGTCCATTTGACAGAGTCGAAGTGACAGAGTCGAAGGCCTTGACTGCATCTAATGAAATCATTGCAACCTCCTGGGGGGTCCCTTTCAGTTTGTTCTATAACATGATAGAGCCTTCTGAGATTATCGGATATGCTGCTGCGCGGAAGGTACCCGGTCTGGTCAGGATATGAGTTTATTAATAACAGGTCGCGGCCTATTTGCCAGCACTGCCGTACGTATTTGCTATCTTGGTTAAGCATGGATAGCGGTCTATATGACCCGCAGTCCATGCATTATTTATTAGGCTTAAGAAGCGGGATGATAATTGCCTCCCTCAGAGACTCCGGCAGCATTCCCCTATCTAACGCCTCATTTAATATTGCTATTAGCGGGGGGAGCAACTCAGTCTTGTACATTTTGTAAATCTTGTTAGGGAGTCCATCCGCCCCTGGAGCTTTACTAGTAGGTAAGAGCTTGCTCACTGCTTCCAATTCCACTAACATAATTGGGGCTTCTAAGTTCTCCCTCTCCGCTGCCTCCAATTTGGTAAGGCTGATGTCCTTCACCGTTACCATCACATCAATCTCTTCCCCCTCATCAACATCCATGTACAGTCGCTGGTATAACTCTAAAAAGCTTTTATTCACTCCTTCCTGGGTATCTAGTATTTGTCCATACATCCCCCGTACAGCTCTGATTGTTTGTCTGGGTGTCTCACTCTTGTACAACCAGGCTAACAACATGCCTGGTTTATCTCCCTCCGTGTGCTGTCTTTCAACGTATCTTTTATAATTCAGGTTGCATAATCTCTCCCAGTAATCCCTGCAATCCTGTTGCAGTTGTCGTATGGTTACAGCCTCCTCTGGGGAATGCCCTCCCCTGCGCATTATTATCTCTAATTTCTGCTTCGTGTAACTCATGCATTATTCCACCTTGCAGGCCTTTGGATCTAGCTCTTACTGCCCCCGTCACCACCAGCTTAAATGTCACCCATAATGTGCCAGCCGATTCTACGCTTCCAACGTTGTATTCAAAGTATTCCACTATTTCTTTCTTCAGGTCCTCTCTAAACAGTGTCTTTCAAAGCTTCAGCCCTAAGCCTCCATGTCGGGATCCGTGCTCTGGGCAGCGAGTACTGCCATGCTATAATCAGTGGCGAGTGGTCTGAGAGGTATTCTGACTGCACTAGTTCCCCTGTCCGATCCGGTGCCGCAAATATGTAGTCTAACCGCGTGTGCAGGTTTTGTGAGGCAAAGTAGTGAGAATATTGCCTATCCTGTGGGTGGTGTATCCTCCATATGTGCACTAATTGAAAGTCCCTTAATAGGGTCTTCAGAGCTTTAGCTACTGGGGTGGCCTTCTCCATCTTCTCATCTAATCTGTCAATCCTGGGATCTAGCGTGCAATTAAAGTCCCCTCCCCATATAACTGCCCCCCCCCTCCGATATATGGGCTGATCTTGCCATATAGAGTTCTGAAGTAGCTGGTAGCATCTTGGTTCGGGGCATATGTGTTGATGATGCTTAGCTCTGTTTTCCACTAGTCCTCTTATTAGCACCATCCTCTCATCTGGCTCTATGGTGGACTGTAACAACTTAAGGGGAAATGCAGTGCTCTCCACGTAATTGCCCCTCTGGCATACGCCGAATATGTTGCTCCCTCTCCATTTCTTCCCCACCACTTCCTGTTTTTCTTTTGTCAAGTGAGTTTCCTGTAATAAAGCTATATCGATTCTCTGTCTCCTTAAATACATCATGACCTTATTCCTCTTCAAGTAACTATTGAGCCCCCTGACATTCCAGGTCGCTATCTTGAGGCCCACCATCTTATCCATACACTGTTCCACCCCTGTCCTCCCTTGTCTTCTGCTCACTGCGCAGTGCTTTATAGGTGTATGCTCACTCCCCCTCTTCTCTCAACACCCCTCTCACCTTCCTTCTCTTCTCTCGTGGTTTGTCATTATGGGCCCGCTCTCCCTCTCCCACCCTTTTTCTCCTTGGCTTGTGATTGTAGGCTCGTACCCCGTTAACACCCCCAACATCCCTCCCAACTCCCCAATTACCCCCCTCACCCACCTCCCGACCCATACCCAACTGCCCAGCTCCATCCCTGGATCTTAGGCTATCCTGCATCAAGTCCTTCTCGGCCACCCCAATATTCGTAACTCCGCAGGGGGATACCCTACTAATTGTATCCCTATTAAACCAACTACTGGGTGGGGGGGTGAGGACATATTCCTTCACTGTCTCCTGCATTAAGCCAGATTACTCAAAAGCCATATTATGCACAATTTGTGCCCAAAGACCCATTCCACAAGAGCAAGAAGCGTCCAATGTCTACATTACTATACTTTCATGATGAGCCCCTTGGGATCTAACGTCAATTACATCATTTTATAGTACGGATGGGAACAATGCTGGGGTCACTTATCCTGCTCGTTTTGAAGCTGGCTCCCCGCACCATCCGGGCATCCCAGCTTGTCTAGCCAGCTCGCCGCATCTTCAGGCGTCTCAAAGAAAAACACTGTGTTCTTGTGTAAGAATTTCAGCCCTGCTGGGTACAAAAACATGTACTTGAAGCCGGATTCTCGTAGCCGCCTCTTGATCACCACATACTGTAGTCGTTCTCTCTGTATCCCCAAGGTGTAGTCTGGATACCCTGGGACTGTGGCTGACGATCTAGTCATCATCCCACCTTTGCGTAGATGTTCAAGGATTTTCTCCCTGTCCTTATGATTCAGGCTCTTGGCGATGATCGCTCTGGTTGGGGCTCCCGGTTGGGGTCTTCTCACTTGGGCCCTATGCGCCCTTTCCACCGTGAACCCTTGCTTGGGGCAAGTTGCAATGAAGAGGAAGCATGGGATGTTCTATTTGCCCCCCACTTTTTACACCATTGCTTCTGAACCCTTTTTTTTTTTTAAAAAAAAGGTTTTTACACCAGGGTCAGTGTTTGGTTGGTTAACCTCAAATTCTGAGATTTCTTTCGAGTTTCTCAGCTCGCAAGACCAATTTTGGTCTCTCAGAAAATATATTTCAAAACTGGTATCTAAATCAACTTCAGTGTAGATCAGACTTGAGTAGAACTGCAACCAAATTAGAGAAAACCCTTCCAATGCCACAGTCTGCTAAAGACATACTCTAAACCCTATATAACATCAGGTGGAAGGTTAATACCCAAACTAGAGGCGCATAAAAGGGATGGGTAAAAGATCTAGAAAGAGTATTTGAGGAGTAAGTGTAACAGATAATTGTTAAGATGTCAAAAAGAGTACAGGTGTGAGCTACAATACAACCAAGCTCTGTAACCTGCTGCTCTCCATAGGTTTTAGACTAGAACTCTTGTGGTCTCTCACCATCGACTATGCTGGCTAGTGCTGATGGTAGTTGTAGCCCAAGACACCCGGAGAGACAAGGATTGCAGAGCACTGCAATACAAGATCATGTACTGCTAGCGATACATTCCTGGCAGGTTGCATACATTCTACACCGATGAATCTCACGTGTGAGATGATTGTGAGATGATTGGTTCATATAGGACATATACAGTGGGTTTGGCCACAGTTAAGTAACTTCTAGTTGGAGGTCAGACCACTATTGGGGAGATGCTTGGGTATGTCGTCCCAAATTATCAGATTTTTCATTGATGGTTTCAGGTATTGAAGTCAGATTTTTTTTTTTCAGGGAAATAAGTGTTAATTAAATTCAAGCAGCTAAGTGGTGTGTTGTCTCTCTGTGGGGTAAATTGTCTCCCCACCACTAGATTAATTGGCTCGCTAAATGCTGGCACGTCTTGGTGATGGATGACACGTGTTCTGTATATGAGCCTGCATAATGTTTACACAACTTGGTTTCCCTTTCTACTACTGGCAGCAAAATGCAATGTGGACCTGCTCTGCCCCACTAGATTATGCACCTTGTCCTGGTTTGGTTTTTAAATGGATTATCGAGACTCCTGTTCCAGTTTATTGTCCCTTTTGCTGTTAAGTGTAAAGGGAAGGGTGGTGGCAGGAGTACTGTTTCAACATAATGTCACCATGTACTGGAACTGCTTGTCTTTCTGTCTGTCTTTTCCCCAATCAACATTACCCCAGCTAATGTGAATGTATACATATTTAACCTACCATATTCTTGTAAAGATCACGCCTCTAACGGTGTGCTCAAGTTAATCTAAAACCATAAATTCTCATTGACGGGTACTGGAAGAAGAGCGGTAGAAAGGGCACTGGAGAAAGAGGGAGAGTCCGGTTGCGTTTGCAATAAGGCATGCAGGATGCTGACAAGTGACAGCTGATCTTTATCTACATAATACAATTTGACATTGGCTGTTGGCCAGCATCTTTTTATTTTCATTGTTTTTGGTGATTTGAAATGCTTTGTTATTTTTCCTTGCAAACAACGTTTTTTAAAACATTGGTGATTTTCTTAATTTGATATCCCATTCTGGGAGGTCATTGAGTGGAGGAATTGTGAAAGGGGTAGACAGGGCTTTAATATTCCCTTTTGTACTCCTTTATCATTTTTGCAGGATGGATTTATCTAATATAGAAAAATCACCCGTAAGAAATAGATATTGTATGGGTGTTGTAGATTTCTGGACAGTCTACTGCTTTTTATTTATTTCAATTGTTCTGTCGTATTTTTATACAGGAAAGTTGAAGGTAAAATGCTTCCTTTAGTATCAGAATTAAGTCAGAAGTTATGGGATTTGTTTTTTTTTTTTTACTTCATTTGAAAGCTTGATCCACAAATGTTATGACCACCTATTAACTGGAAGTGCCGGTGAATCAATTTTAGAGCATTTGTTGGACACACAATGTTATGTTTTTGCAACTGCTTATGCCTTTCTTGGAAAGGTATCGTTGTTAGCTAAAATGACTCACCCTTTTTTTCTGTCTTGAATAGTCTTGCTAATTTCTGACACCTCTTATGTAATTGGATGAGAAACATGGATCTATTCCATTAATATTTTCTTTGTATATCCTGATAACCTTGGTGCATTAACACGTGGCGTACTGTGTGCGTCCTGTGAACACATCATGAAGTAGACACACACACAACTGAATTCAAGTTTACTCTTTGTTCTTTTATTAAATCAAAAGAAGGCCTAACTTGCCCTATAATAAGATGGGAATTTTGCTACTGAAATGAGAAGGATAGTCTGTCAGGATGTCCAAATTAAATGTCTGTGTCATAAACCTACAATTGCGCTTGTATCTATTTATATACAATGTGTAGGGATGTTAGCGTCAAAATCATAAGTGTTCAAATAACAGTTCCAAGCTTCGGCCAGCTCTGGGTTGGAAAGGATGTCCCTTTCCCATGATCGAAGATAGTCCTCAAAGTCCCAAAAGAAGAGGGTTCCCTTCTCCAAAGGTTTCAGAATAGCTCACAGAAAGGGGTCTCCCTTCCCCAAGGCTTCAAGTCTTTCACCAATTTCACAAAGTTCATCTGCTCAGTTCCAGTTCACACTAGGTTTCCTTCAGATGCACCCACAATCTCTGTTGCAGGTATTTCAGTTGGCTTTTCCATAGGTGGGTGTCCTCGGTCTAGGCGTTGGACGACACGGTCCACCCATCACAGGCCACACAACCAATATCACCTAACTGATTTCTCCTTCACCTGCACGTTGCCACTGTTTCAGTTTTACAGTGGGATTCAGTTCAGGCTCCTTTTCACAGCCTCTTGAAGCTTTACTTGTATTTGTTGTCCTCTATGCACATGTTACATTTTCCAGTATTCTTGTGGCTCTTGCCAATGCTTGTTTCTTTTTTCAACCACACACTTCCATGATATTTCATATGGCTCTGGCCAAAGTTTGTTCTATCAAATAAAACAATTCCTCATAAGTTTTCACACAACTGTTTTTATTTAGATCAGTATTCAAAATGCTTACTTTCATTTGGGTCAGTATTAAAAAATGCTCGTTTCTCCTTGAAGTGTCTTTTGCGTCTTCACTTTGGTTCAGTTTATCGTGATATGGCTCTCCCCTCTTAACCTGGTTTCTTTCCCGGCTAGGTTAAGGCTTTTCTACTTTTTGCTATTTTGCTTTACACAGGCCGCCTCCAATGTCCCAGTGTCCCTTTCCCACTTCACGGGACTCACCGGTCTCTTCTGGCACCTTTTGGTTTCTCTTGCGGTGAACCATAGCACCTTCTATGTTAAAGTGCTTTGCTTTCGCTTCCTTCGGCTCTCTGGCTTTCGCAGTCTCCCCTTCTCTCAGCGTCTCTGGTTAGAGCTCCAGTAAGCCTCATCCGGCTTGACAGCACCTGCGAATGCCCCAGAGCTTCTCCTCTGCTCTCAGCGTCCCTGCAGCCTGATTTCTTGCCACGGCACTCGTCGGTGAGCCTCCTTGCTCAACCACAACGGCACTCGCTCTTCTCCCTGCACGGCTGCCCAGGGAGATTTGTTCCTTTTGCATCAACAGCCGTAGCCAACACTGTTCCCCTTCTTTTTGCATTGCAGGTATTTAAACATCCTGCATAGATGAATGGTTCTCTGACTACGGGCATTGTTGGTTCTAGAGTATTTTGTCTTTGTTGCTTCTTCCTCTTCCCAGTACTAAAGTGGTGTTGTGCGTATGAGTGAATGTCAATGGGAAAATACAGTAGCCCACAAAGCTCTAGGGCATTCAGGGGACATTTTGAGAGGAAAAAGGGGATATACCATGTGTCATCTAAAGGTACCTAATTTCTCGCTCGTTCTCCTCACCCAGGTGATCCTCCCTCACACATCCACCCCCAGGGTCAAGATCCAATAGCCAAGGGCCTTTCCCTGGTCACCTGGGGGAGGATATATTGGGGGAAGAAGTGAGGACGCCATCAGATTCTTCACATTCCGCACATCCATTCATACCTCACTATAATTGATAATGTGTAACCTTGTCATCCTTTGTGGTTACTCGGATTGGTCTTCTCATTTTTCATCAAAGTGCTATATTCCACCTATCCCACTGACCAAAAGTGTAGCCCTTCTTACGATTATGTACAATATTTAAAGGAGATTATGAAAGCACTAACTTCCACAGGAACTGGAACCATTTAAATTGAGTTTAAGTGAATCTGCTTGCTAACATAGACAGGAATACTTTCAGGATACTTTAATAACAATTCTCGTCCTTTTAAAGGTATTTTGACCAGTTGACTGTGTTTTTGCTGGACATGTTCAATATGTATTATTTTCATTTCCTTTTTTCAGTGAAAGAATTCCTAGCCAAAGCCAAAGAAGATTTTTTAAGAAAATGGGAAAGCCCTCCTCAGGTAAAGATGTTTCTTCCGATTTTTTTTTCTTCCACTAACAATCTTCATTGAAATGACACTCCCGTTTATTATATTTGTCAGATTTGTTTGTGATGATGCATGCCATTTTCAAAACAAAGCCTTCGCCAGCTAAGGATTGTTGAATTCAGAACACACTACTCATGTACATAAACTAGTCATAAAATGTGCTATGGCTGAGATTCCCTTGTTACCTTATGAAACCGATTGCTGTCATGACTGACAACAATGCCCTGGATAATGCTGTAAAATCAGTCTAGCCACATAAGGTAGATTGCTTTCTGCCCTGTTTCTGCATGGCTTCCTACTACAGTGTCTCCCCAGAAGAACAAACATTGAGAATGATGATTTGTTCAGAAGACCCCACAATCTGCCCAAGTGCTATGATGTTGGACCAGATTCCAGGAGTTTATTAAGCTAATAAAACATGAAAAGTGGCATTCTGTATGAGTTAATCCCAACCTGTAAGCATTCACCCATTTGGCGTTCGGCAGATACATTGGCGGCAAGTTCAATTCACATTGTGTGAACAAAATGGACACATGGAAAATACATTGGCAATTGTATAGAGCAGCTTCTATTTCAAGATTCTGGAACATTTTTCCAACTCTGTAGCGGCTGGGTCGCTTGCAACCTGCATCTAAAACCTGAACTCTCTATTGGGCGATGTTGAACATAAGACTTCTGGATCTGGTCTGTAGTTTGTTTGTTTTATTACTTGTATTGCGCGCCAGACCCAAGGGTATCAGGGCGCATTGCATACGACAATTTACAGCTTGGTTACTTAACAGTTTGAGCACATACAAATACAATAAATAAACATATCAGATCAAATCAAAAGCATACATGTTTTTACAGGATAGACCCAGTAAATACCCTATCGATACAGTAAACACCGAGAGACAGGTAGTTATGTACAAAGATACAAGGTAGGCCAGGCGGGGGTGGACAGGCATGGTCGGTCCTAGGTAAGTAGAATCTGTCGCTTATTTTTCTGTATCTTTGATCCACCTTATGAGGTTCTGTCAGAATTTAAGGTATGGTTGAACTGTCCGCAGAATAGGGGGTAGGGAGTTCCATAGTTGAGCTGCTTTGAACTGGAAGCTGCATCCTCCGACTCTGGAAAGTTTAAATCTAGGTATTGAGATGCCGTTAGAGTTGGAAAATCTGGTGGATCTTGTAGGACTTATTCTAGTAAATCTCTCAGAGAGATAGCAAGGTGCAGCCTTGTTCAGACATTTATATACAAGGGAAGCCACTTTTAGCTGTATTTTGTTGAGTCAAGAGCCAATTATTTGCTCTTCTGATTTCAGAAATGTGGACTCACCTGGATATACCTAGTGTTGCTCTGAGAGCATTATTCTGAAGGAGTTGGATTCTCTTAATTGTTTCCTTGCTGCCCCCAATGTAGAGAGAGTTACAATAATCCAACTTCGATAGAACAAGAGCTCTAGCCAGGGTAATGCTACTGTTGTTGGACAGGAAGGATTTACCTGCTCTTATCAATTTGCAGGTATAAGCAGTGGCGGAAGCCATCACATTGACCTGTTTATTAAAGGAGAGGGTAGAGTCCAGGTAGAAGTTGAGTTTTCACATCATGAGCGGTGATAATTTGATTGTTATCAATGTTGAAGGAGGAATAGTTGGGACCCAGTTTTTTGAGGGTGAAGGAGGTGCCTAGGATAACAATCTCAGTCTTATCATTCAGGCATAGTCCATTCCATGGGTGGCCATCCATGCCTGAATGAGATGCACCTATTCACCAAGGCCAAATCCTTGTCATAATCACCAATAAGTGGTAGGAGAATCGGAGTATAATCGGCATAGTTAGTGTAGGTGATACCAAGAAGGTCCAGATCATCGAAAAGTTTCTTTGTCGAGATATTGTATAAGGTGGGAGAAACACATGACCCCTGGGGCACTCCGCATGTAATGGGGATAGAGTCTGCCGCCGCAGTGGGGGAAAAGACTCTCATGGTTCTATAGTTGAGAAAGGATTGAATCCATGCTATGGCTTCTTCAGAGAAACGAGCAGCCGAGTCCAGATACCTGCATGAGACCTTGTGGTCAACAAGGTCGAAAGCAGCTAAGTCCAAAAGGAGGAGTAGGGCTGATTTCCCTTTATCCCTGAGCTTGTCAATCTGGGCCTTTAGGTCTATTAAGGCTGTTTCAGTCCCGTGCTGGGGTTGGAAACCAGACTGGCATGCTCCTAGCAGGTGGTTGGCTTCTAGGTGTTTTTGTATTTGTGAATACGCCATTTTATCTATGATTTTTAGAAAAAAGGGCACTGTTGTAATTGGGCGGTAATTGGTAGGTATGGGCGGGTCTAATGTCTGTTTTTTTGAGTAAGGGGAGCACCCAGGATTCTTTTAAGTTACTTGGTATGGACCCTGTGGCAAATGAAGCATTAATAAGTTTCAGGATGAAGGGAGCCAAGTCTCTGGCTGCATCCTTTTTCAATTGGGCTGGGTATTGGTCTCCCTGATAATTATAGGGTTTGAGCGATAGTGTAATTTTTTCTGTCTCAACGATAGACACTTTAGAAAACTTAAGCGAGGGGGGCAGGTGGTGTTTTTAGGAGGTGTAGTGAGAATTTTGGGCGCAGTAGCTGGGCTAAGTGATGCTTTTTTATTTGCAATTTTGGCCTGAAGAGTTGTGTCTTTATTGGCCAGAGCTTGCTGTATGTTGGTACACCAGGATTTTTCTTTAACACAATTATCTGGCACTGGGATGGGAGATTCTATTTCTTTCAAGATGATAAAAAGTTCTTTCATGCTTGAATTGGCTTGGGATAGTCTGGTGTTTGTACGTTTCCTGTTTCGCCAAACGGTATTTCCTTTTTGTGGAGGATAGTTATATCCCTAAGAATAATTTTGTTTTCATTAGAAGGTCCTGTTGTCCATGCAACCTCGCATTGTCTTTTTCTTAGTACGTAGTGTTTTCAGGTGCGGTGTGTACCAGGAGTTAAGATGGGCTTTTGGTTTGCTCTGTGTAATTTTAAGCAGTGCGATTGAATCAAGTGTGGTGGACATCAGAGGGCGCTAGCGGGCCAACCAAGATGGCCGCATCTCAGTGAGCTCCCACACTGCCCGGAATTCATCCTTCTACATCCTGCTCATTTTGGTATTTTGCTGCCCTGACCACATACTTTCCCTGCTTTCTACTCGATACCCCACTGCCCTGCGAAACCTGGGGTGAAATCGGCGTTCTGGCGACTTCATACGCAGGTGAGCTAGCCCAGCGCCCGGGACGATCGAGAGGGCCCAGCGGGTCGGCGGATAACAGGAGACAGCCCCTGAGCCGAGCGGAGTCCAGGCGGATGAAAGCAGCCTGCCCTCATCCAGCTCCAGGGAGGCGGGGCCAAGGTGAACGTCGGCGAGCCACAGCCGGGGGCCTGTGCAGGAGGCCCCCCCACGCAGTGCCGGATGCACAGCACAGTTCCTATATCTTATGCCGGGAGGCAGCAACTAACGCCGGCGAGTCGCGAGAGCGGCGGGCTTGGTTCGAGCTGCCAGGCGACTGACCAGGCGCAGGAGCGCACCTTCTACTGGCTCCCCCCCCTCCCTCACCACCAGACCCCTCACGGCAAGCAGCGCCTCTTCCTCGCCGCGCTGAGCGGGGGAATCTGGGCCCGGAGGCAAGTCCAGGAGGCCTTGAGCACAGCCCCCTCCCCCCACCCGAGTGGCAGCTTAACATCTGCAACTTCAGGAGGATTGGCGGAGACCCCTGGCGAGCGCCCCACAGCCTGCCTCTCATCCGAGGTATGGCGGGCATTGGGGGAGCAGGGGCTCAGTTCGCATGCGATGTTCCCTTGTGCTCCTCCCTTCTCGCACACAGGTGTTGCCTGTTTTGCTTGATTCTTCTACCCTGCTCCCCCTCAACCTCCTCCAGCCTACTTCTGCAGGAGTCTGTCCTGATACATTCTGGTTTCACCATCACCGTCTTGTGGCCAATGCTGATTTGACTTTTGTGGACTTCATGGTGCGTCACTCTTTCTCAACTCTCATGCTAGACTTCCTTTGCATCTTGTACTCATGGTGGCCCTGAATCATGCTGTTCCCATCTTCATCTTGTATCCTGGCTTTCAACATTATGTGTTACTACTGACTTCTGCAATTGTATTCGCTCTCCACTCTTGCTTCTCCACTCTTTTTGACTGCCTACTCTCTGTTCTCTCCTCCTTTCCCTTCTCCCTTTTCCTATCTCCTCCCCTTACTTTCTTCTATGCACTTGCTCTATCAAAATTGTCCCTGGACCTAATATGATAACAACCTCGTCTGTTTCCTCCACCCTCCCATTACTGTTTTTTTCCTCCCCACTCCCCCTCCAGCACTATCTGAAATGTCGTCGGGCCTAGTGTGATAGTCGCTTGTTTTGTTCCTCCCCTCCCTATCTGCACCCCTCTCCCTCACCTTTTGTTTTTCTCCGGCTCTACCAGAAATGTCGTCAGGCCTAGTACGGTAGTCGCTTGTCTGTTTCCATTTCCATCCCACTCTCCCCCTCCCTTCCTTATCTATGTCTTAGCTCTTGCACTATCTGAAATTTCGTCAGGCCGAGTATGATAGTTAATTTCACATCCTTACTGTTCATGGCCTGCAAGAATGTGATTGTATTTTCCCTTGTTCCCTCCCTTGCCTTGAAGCGCTTTGAAACACATTGTGTATAGGCGCTATATAAATAAAGTATCATATCATATGTACCTGCTGGAGTCCCCCCACTTACGATCAGACTGCCTCCGAAAACTGGCCCTGTGACCCAGCAGGCCTGTCATCCCACCATTAGAATAGTCCATCCGCTAGAAGTCACAGCTTTTCAGACCTACATTCCTCAACCAGGCAGGGTAGAGGAGCGTCCACAGCCTTCTGGGCCCATCCGAACCTATCAGAGAGGGGGACTTTGTGCAATATCGCCCTTCAAACAGCGTTCTTCCCCTCCCCACCCCCTGCCTCCCTTTGGGTTCCCGTGCCCCTTCAGGAAAGACATAACAGCAAACTAAACCAAAGCCAAGCACCACATTCATCATTGGGGCTCCGTTGTGCTACACTTCTCCCACCAACTATCACTGCACTGTGCGTGCTGCTCCTCCTCTCTGGGAGACTGCTGAAGCCCGATAACCACCTACGGGCTCCAAATTCAACGCAGACACACCCCCACCAACGTAAGTCTAATGGGGAAAAACAGACAGATCGCAGAGGAAGCTGACCTTCGAGACAGGTGCAGCCCCCAAAACTCCCAGGCTGCAGGAGGAACTGGAGCCCCCGTCAGGTGGCTCACACCAAATGGAAGAGGGAACCTGCCCTACTGACATCAAGGGACTCCGGTTAGACCTGAAAGCAGGCATAGGATGTCTAAACAATAAGATGGATGGACTCTCCTCGAAAGTCAATCTCCTACAACATCGCAAGGACACTCATACTGAACGCTTAAACAAGGTAGAATGGGTGTCCAATTCAGACGGAGGGTTGCTCAAGAAGAAACAACATTAGAATTATCGGAGTGAGGGAACACCAGTCACAAGTGAAAATGGAAGACTTTATTGAAGCGCTGTGCACCACCCTTTTAAGCCGTGAAGCCCTCTCTCACTTGTTTATTGTGGAAAGAGCACACAGAATCCCATCCTCTAAACCCATTCCGGGTGCGCCCCCCCCCAGGCCAATAATTGCAAAATTGCTTAATTATAGAGACCGAGACACCATTCTCCGATTGGCCAGGAGCGGTCCAGACACAGAGGAGATCCTTTGCTACCATCAGACAGAGGCTCAAAGACAACCAAATTGCCTACTCAATGTTCTTTCCAGCACGGCTGAAAGTACAACATGGTGGGAAAGTCCACTTCTTCCAGACGCCAGAGGAAACCAACGCATTCCTTGACCGAGCAGGATGTCCCGGGCTGAATCCCAGCCAGGCTCGAGCGCAGAGAGAAAGAAATTACAGGAACCCACCATAACCAAATAAGGTCAACGGCGTGAAACCCACTTACAAAGCACAGCAACCTTACCGAAACAAACACTGGATTTAAGCACTCCGAGGTCGTGCAGCTTGGGAAGCCGCAAGCACCTCTTGCACAGCAAAGCTATTTCTAGAGTTCATTGTTAATGGGTGGGAAACCGGGCGACGGACACGCAACGTTGCGGTCCGCTCCCCGATCAAGTAAACAAACGGGCGAGTTGGGGGTTGCCCGTGTAAGGAAGGAAGTAGGAGAATGGGGAGGGAAATGCGCCTCCAAATCATCACCCCCTGCCGATCCTCCAAGCCACCATGCAATGCCGTACCTCCTCCTACGAATGTTGAGACCACCAGCTGTCGGCCGTAGGCATCGTCCACAGCACCCTACAATCCCACAGGTCAAATCCAACAATATCAACTCAAACAAGCTAGTTTAACATGCAATTCTAAGTCGCCACATGGAACATTAGAGGAGGCAACCTCCCCTGTAAAACAAGGAAGATCCTACAATATTTGAAGAGACATGAGGTCGATGTGGCCATGATTAAAAAAAACTCATCTGCTCCCCGGAAAAGAACACCGCTGGGCCCGAAACTGGGGCTGTCATAGGTACTTCTCCTCGTACTCGTCGTACGCCAGAGGGGTGGCGATCCTAATTAGCCAGAGAACCGGCTTTCGGCTGATGAACACAGAGAAAGACTCCGAAGGCAGATAACTTTTGGTAAGAGGAATTGTGGCAGGCAAGAAAACCATTTTTGTCAACTCCTACGGCCCAATGTAGACGGGGCAAACAACTTCGACTGAGTGCTCACACACCTTTCAGTACAAGACTTTGCGACGATTGTGTGGGGAGGCGATCTGAAAACTGCACTAGACCCCGCGAAAGATAGATCGCGGAACATGACACTGCCTATATCTAAAGCCAGCCTTCAGGTACAGGAAATATGCAGAGCCTACGATCTTATAGATGCATGGAGCCGCGCGACTACACTTTCCACTCGGCAGTGCACAACACCAGCTCTAGAATAGACTATCTGCTCATATCTGCAAGAGGTCCTCTGGACTGGGGGCCCTGTCAAATTTTACCTAAAACTTTCTCTGACCACTCTCCGGTAACCCTCATCTGCATTCCATCCACCACCAAACCTCACTTGATGCGCTGGCGCTTCAAGCCAGGATCCCTGCAGGACCAATTGTTTGCATCCGAACTACGTGACGAAATCTCTGCATTTCTAGAAACAAACCTGGGCACAGTATCCACGATGAGCGAGATTTGGGAAATGCTAATGTGTTTCATAAGAGGTGTCTGCTTGGCTAAGGAGACCGGCATCCTTAAATTGATCCGACGGGAATTAGCCACCAGTGAGGAACGGTTAAAGCACCTCGAACTCAAGTGCTCCACCACAAAAAATCTACGCTCCGAAACCGCACTAAAAGAGGAGCTGCAGACGTTTAGAGCCACTGCAGAACGTGAAATAAAATTCCTGGGCGGTAGTGGACAGGTCTGTCACTACGGCGAAGGCCAAAAACCAGGAGCCCTCCTTGCAAAACTGTTAAATGCAGACAAGAAACCGACAACAGTCGAAAGGATACGCTCTAAACAAGGCACAATTGTGCACACCGACAAGGAAATTGTAGAAGAATTTAAAACCTTTTACCAAGGCCTGTATACCTCAAAATACAACTCGGACTCCGACGCCCTACGCAAGTACCTCAAAGACACTGAACTCTACTGGGTAGAAAGGCATCTGCGCAAACCCCTCAACAAACCCATCACATCGGAGGAGATAATAGATGCCATCAAATCCCTTCCAAGCACCAAAGCCCCGGGGCCTGATGGCTTAACAGGAGAATTTTACAAGGCTTTTGCAGGCACCCTGGCTCCTCTTCTTGCAGAAGTGTACGATGAGGCGTTAAAAAAAGGGTCCCCCCCGCAGTCTACTTGTGAGGCCAATATAATCCTATTATTAAAAACTGGCAAACCCCCCGAAGAATGTGCATCGTACAGACCCATATCTCTACTCAACCTCGATAACAAGATACTAGCGAAAATACTTACGAATAGGTTACTGCCGCTGATGCCCGGTCTCGTGCTCGCAGATCAGGCAGGATTTGTGCCCGGATGTAGCACGACATTTGGTATCGGAAGGCTGTTTGGAATGATCGAGGCTCTTGACCCCACTCACCAGGCTGTCGCAGTCCTGCTCGACGCTGAAAAGGCCTTCGATTCGGTAGAATGGCCCTTCCTTTTCGCAGTGCTCACCCAGATGGGCCTAGACGCCCGATTCCGCAAACTAATCTCCTTACTATACACCAACCCCCAAGCTGCCATTATCATTGGCGCAGCAAGGTCTTCCCCTATCAAACTTCAACGCGGCACCAGACAGGGGTGCCCGCTCTCTGCGTTAATATTCGCATTGATAATGAAACCTCTGGCGTTGAACCTTCAATCCCAGCAACTGCACAGGGGGCTCAACATCGGTCCACACAGGCTGATCATATCCCTTTAGGCGGACGATGTAGCGTTATTCATACGTGACCCCATTGAAAATCTGAACCCAGTCATGAGGGAAGTAATTAAATTTGGGGCAATATCTGGCTTAAAAATCAATCGCACTAAATGATCATATTCCCGTTGACCTCAGCCACCAGGGCGTTCGCGGATGACTACCACTTTGCATGGGAGACCTCACGAGTACGCTATCTGGGGATAGTGATGTCACTAAATTACCATGACGTATTCCGGGATAACTGAGGCTGTAGCAAAAACATTGCAGGGGAAAGTGAACCGATGGAAGACACTCCTGCTTAACCCTGTGGGGAAGAGCCTCACTAGTTAAAATGGTGATCCTCCCGGAACTACTATATCTATTTTCCAACATCCCTATCTTAATACCACAATCCTTTTTGAAGAGAATTAAAAGTCTAGTCCTTGAACTAATGTGGGCGTGCAAACTGCCCGGAGTGGCTCATTCAACGCTGATAATTCCAGTGTCCAGTGGGGGCTTAGCTCTCCCAGATTTGGAGATATTTTTCTGGGCGGCTCAGGTGCAGTTCCTCAGCTTTTGGTATACCACGCTTTTTGTCAGACCACACGTACAAATAGAGCGCGCCCTAGCGACTCCCTACTTACTGAGGGCGGTTATCATTAGTCAGCTCCCAGTACCCAACAACACTATGAACGTGGTCCTTGCAACCTATGGGATCTGGAAGAGAATCGTGCAAAAATATATAGTTCAGGTGTGGTTCTCGCCCCTCCTCCCGGTCAAATTCATACCGGGGATTCCTCTGACTTCAGAAAGAGTCTTTCATCATTGGTTGGAGAAACTGCATATAAGCACATTGGGTGATCTAATCAGTGAAGGAACTTTAACTCCCCAGCAGGCAACAGAAAGAGGGGGCAGCACCTCCCTTAACACATTCCTCTACTTTAGAACCAGATATACCTTCCAAGCACTCTTCCCTACTTTCCCGCAACAACCTCCAACATGGCAACTACTACACAATGTGATCCAGGCACAAGGCGAAGGCAGATTAATCTTGTCCATCTACAAATCCATTTTAACCGATACAGTACCTGTTAACACATGCACGAAAACTAGATGGGAGAGGTCCCTCCAGGTAGTAATCCCAGATGAGGAATGGACTTACATCCTAAAACAAACACAAAAAATAACCCTTAACTCACGTCTCAAACAAATCCACTTTAACTTTCTACACCAGACGTTCTTCACCCCCGTCAAAAAGAGTAAACAACAACTGGAATCGCCAGCAAAGTGTGAAAGGTGTCGAAACTCAAAAGCCGACTTAGTCCACCTCGCATGGGACTGCCCTAAGCTGACCCCATTCTGGACCCAGGTACTGCAGATTACAACAGCAATAGTAGGTGAGGAGATACAACCAGTCCCGACGGTGGCACTGCTGGGGATGACGAAAAACAACTCTGACCAGCAATAAGGAAACTGGCAGGTGTGTTGCTGACTCTAGCTCGTCGGAGAGTCGCCATGTCCTGGGATCGGGGACCAGTCCCGACAGTAGCAAACTGGCGTAAAGACATTCTCTACTGCCAAGACGTGGAGTCAAACTTCATAAAGACGTTGGCCCAGCACGCACTCCCTCTGGATATTTGGGGTCCACTCGTGACATACTTAATCAACGAGGCAGCCGAGGACACTTCATCCTCATCAGGAAGACAAAGTACCCAAGACGCGGACACGTAACTTGCCCAAACACAGGAACCTACACACCTAATGATACGCATGGAGGAGGAAATGGCTTGCCAACTATTTAGATGGACTGGAGGAGGGAATGAACAGAGGGGGAGGGTTGATGTAGGATGGCGCATGGTTAATGCACCCTAATGTGGGTGTGATTGTTTGTAACAGTTTGGAAAAATTTCAAAAATAAAGTTCTTCCAAAAAAGTGCGGTGGACATAATTTTGTTGTACTCATTCACCAGGCCTTCGTATGCCTAGAATTGGACACTTAAGGCATTCATACCATGCCATTTGTAACTGATCTGATCACCAGGTACACTCGAGGCTTCCGCTACAAAACACCTACAATGTCATTTAAGGACTCTGGGTGAAAAGCTAGTTAGTTCCCTATGACTGGATATTCCATATGTACTCTTTTCAAAGGTCTGACTTAAACTTGTAAAAACAGAAGACGCACACACAATGATGGGAATGGCTACTGCCAATACTACCTCATGTTTAGAGTATATGCTAAAGTACAGATCCACAGATATATTCACATTACCCTAGATGAGTGGTTCAGAGTCCTACCTCCAATCGAGCAGCGTACACCAGACTGGATCAAGTTGATGAGTTTGCAAATGCTGCAGTGGAGCAGAACGTTTGGAAGAATAAACCAATGTGTAGAAAAAATGCAATACCAAGCTTACCAACCAGGAAAACGTGGCAATACAAAATTTTGGTCAACAAGTTCAGACCGAAATGATGTTTGCAATATGTGAGGAAAATTGAAAGTGAAGATGTACGATATCCCATCCAAATCATCTACTCACACTCGTAAATGATGTCCAAGGATGGTAGAGTGGTATTCATTTTTTGGGCCAAATTTCTATTCTTTTATCACTTATATAAACAATTAATCAAAATACAATAGTTCTGGTGTAAAGTATAACCCTTATATGAATACATCATAACAGTCCAATCTATGAAGGAAAAGAACTGAAGAGAAGTTGGATAAGGAGGTGAGTAAAAGAGTAAAGAAAATGCAGATAAAGGGAAAGGAGGACAGCTCGGGGGGCAACATACTCGCCTTGGAAGCAAGACGACACGGAGCAACACAGGTTCGATCCCCGGGTCCGTGCTTAGAAACCTCTGGTTATTAAGCAGGTTATAAATAACCAATCATATCCTAAAAGAAAGGGAAGAAGAAAAAAAACAACTCTAGAGTGTGAGTGAAAACAACCAAGCATAAAGTTCATTACACGCCCCCCAGATCATCTCATACTTTTGATGTGATCTTTAGCATTCAAGGACACTTTTTACCTCCAAGACAGGAGAGATCAACTCTGCAGCCAATCATCAACACAGGGTTCTCTATCACTTTCCAGAATTTCAAAATATGTCTCTGAGCAAGAAGTAGGGATCTATATGTCCAGATCAGTTTAACACTAGTCAATTCAATATCTCAAGGGAATAAGCCCAACACATCAAAAAGCCCATCTCTGGGTAGAGAGAGACCCAAGGCCAGGTCTATTTATATGGAAAACACCATCCCAGAATAGCTATATCTTCCTACACAACCCCAACAAATGGAATGTGGTGCACACATCCCTCTTACAGTTCCAGCAAACATCCTCATTGCACAACTTGCACAACCACATCTTCCAAGGAGACCAATATGGGTAGTAATTAATCCTCTGCTGCGTGTACCGTAGTTTTAAATCCACTTTGTATGTATCATACGGCACATATGCGTTTCCACTCAATATCCGACAACAAACAACCCAAGTCCGAATCCCAATTTCCTCTACCGCATTGCGATGTTAACATAGACCGAGTAGTACATTTGTATAAAGTGGATTCAGACAGAGAGACACGGTCCTAGAGAGGAATAAGATCACAGTTGGGGCATGAATTGCAGCATTCATTGGCGAAAAAATATCAGCAAAAAGGTCTTGCCATACATTGTAATGGCAAATCTCCATAGCTTTCAGCTTATATTTAAAGCACAAAAATTCAGTCAATCATATTCTGACCATCGGAATGGTAGGTTTTGAGAAATCAAGTCAGTATTGGGAATTACTTGTGCAAGAAATCCCTGGAGAGCATTGCCTCAAACTGCAGCCATATTGCAATGCAAATAAAAATGGCAGCAATTGGGGTCTGGAAAGGTCTGATGAGTTCATTGACTCAGATTTCCTTTCCACGTTGGATGGAGCCACCTTGTTTATTGTGTCCTACAATCCCATCAACATTCCAACCAGCAGTGCTTGAATCCGGTCCTTTGCTAGATATAGCTGACATACAACTGTGCCCGCGTGCATCTGATTCAGACTCTTGCCTGAAACCTGCAGTCAGGAACACTGATTTAATCAACATGATAAACCTTGTGTATCTATGTAGGAGGTAAAACCTGCAACCATATGTAACTACCTTGCACCTGGCACGTAGAGTGCGATTCCCATGAATGTTCTACACAGACTATTACCTCTCCCAACTCTTGCATTGATTACATGGAGCCCCATAGAGATAGCAAAATATGTATGTTCTCTTCTAAGAACCCCAGTGTTACTGGACATGTCTAGCAGAGAAAAGCAAATGTTTAACTATTTTTTTTATTGGCATTTTGACAACATTTGCACCCCTTAACCTCCCCTCGCCACCTCCCTCTCTACCGCCCCTCCCACCCCCCCACTGCCCCTACCTTGGTTCCTGCAGTGTCTTAGCCAACTTAAGCACATAAACATTCTTATCCCACTCTGTTTTCTGAGCCTGGTTCTATTGCAGTATTCTCAGGTTTTGTGGTTACCATTCTAACACTCTCCCCAGCCTATCCGAAACTTGTATGCGTCCCGTTGTATTCGGTATGTGGTCCACTCCATTGCGACTAGGTCCCACATTTTATGGATCCATTCTGTCCATGTGGGAGGATCTTTTTGTTTCCGGTTCTTTGTTTTCACCAGCCAGGCTGTTATCAGAATAGTCATCTGGGCTCTCTTTTGGGGTTTCGAGATTGAATACAATTCTGGGTCCAACAGTCCGTATAAATTCTCCCCAGGGATAGAATATGCAGTTCCGGCATGATATAGGTCATCTGAGCCTTCACTTCCTCAAATAAGTTCTTCATCTTGGGGCAGTACCACCATATGTGCCTCCTATTCCCTTGCAGCCCCTCCAACATTCCTGGGAAACAGGTTTTGTACATTTTGTGTAGTGTACTGGTCATGTAGAGCCATTGTAGCATTATAGAAGGGCTCCCATAATTGTATAGATGTTTCTCCATAACTCTTGCCACAGCTCCAGTGGAATATCCGTTCTTGTCGGTCCCTACCAAGCAACCTGGTATGGCCATTTCGAATGGATTGTGTCCTCCCACGTATTCCTCGTCTTAGATAACTTGTCTCCCAGCTCTGCTGCTTCGGAAAAATGTTTCACCAGAGGGCGCTGTGCTCGAAGCCACGGAGTTAAGGTCCCTCGAGGGCTGCCATTGAGCGTCAACGTCATACGCAGTATAAAGGGCTTGAGCGCTGCTTCGTGTCACAAAACGGTGCATCAATTTTTCTGCTACGAAATGTCCTAGTCATCGACTCCAACCACACCCAAGACGGGTTTTAAAAAATGTCTGAAGTGTGATAGAAAAATGTCGATTACCGACCCTCATCGCAATTGCCTTTGGTGTTTGAGCCCTGACCATCGGGTCAACAAATGTGGTTCCTGTCCATGCTATGTCCAATAAGGCTCTTAAGGAACGGAAAGGTAAAATGGCGGTGGGGGTGGAAACTTCTAAGTCTTTGAAAAGACAAAGATTCTGGAGGGTCGAGTGGAAAGTCTCGACACGTGTCGAGGAGATCGAGGTCTAAGAATCACTCGAGGAAATCCTCCTTGTCTTCGTCCAAAAAATCGAAGAAGCGAATCTTCTTCCTCCTCGTCTGAGAGCAGGGTTATTTCATATCCTTCCAAGCATGATTCCCCTGAAAAATGGGAGGCCTTTAGGGCTTCGATGCTTTGAGAAGGCGGCCCAGACCCCCTCGAAAAAGCTGTGTGAAGAGCATGCCCTTGTCCACTCCCAAGGTGACAGAGTGAGATCAAAAACTAAACACGTGAGAACTGACAAAAAAGTCGAGGGTGTCATCGGAGGAAAGTTCTCTGACCCCTCTTTAAAAAAGAATGAAACCACTGGTGCATAAATCGGGGGTAACGGAGGTCAAAATGACATCGACATCAAAGTCGAAGTTCGACTCGTCGCAGCCTTAGACGACCGTGTCAAGGCCGCCATCGAACGCGGCAACGTGTCCCCGCCGCCAAGGGCTTCTCCCCCATATGAAGTGGGATAATTTCATGCCATGGTCGCCTGCGTGTCTGAGCTCTTCCAGTTGATGCCAAGAAGAGATCAAGAAGGAGGGTTTCCTTTATCAACGCCGTTAGGCCAAGAGAAAGACCATTCGAAGGGATTGTGTCCTCCGACGTATTCCTCATCTTAGATATATATCCTTCCAGCTCTGCTGGCCTCGGAAAAATTTTTATCCAGAGGGCGCTGCGCGTCGACGTCCCTCGAGTCGATGACCCTCGACAGCCGCCGTATCGACGCTCGACGTCATCCTGCCTATAAAGGCCGCGCGCAGCGTCCGTTGCTCAGTTCCGTTTTTCCGCGCTAACTCGGTGCCTCGGAATACCGTTGCTCAGTTCTTAGTGCTATTTACTTCAAGTTATTCGAATCGTACTCGATGGCTTCCTCGTCGGAACCGACAACCCCTCGATCCGGCTTCAAAAAATGTCGAGATTGTGGGAAAAAGATGTCGTTGACCGATCCTCACAGAAATTGTCTGTGGTGCTTGGGAGCCGAACACCATTGTTCGGAGTGCGAGGACTGTATGTCCATGACAGCTAAGGCCCTGAAGGAGCGTAGGGGGAAGCTGGAGAAAGGTAAGACTTTTAAAGCTTCTTCTTCTTCGACGAAGTCGAGACATTCGTCTCCTCTTCACCATTCACGCTCCAGATCTCGGAGTGGGTCTCAACACTCCTCGAGATCGAAACACTCGAAGAGGAAACGTCGAGGATCCCCTTCTCCGTCTTCCTCTTCCTCTGTTTCGCCAAAAAGAATCCCTTGCCCCACGAAACATAGTTCCCGGGCTGAATGGGAGGAATTCAGAAAAAACATGATAAGCGTCTTCGAGAAAGCGGCCTCGACCCCCTCGAAGACTGCCGAGAGCGATGCTCTGGTCGAAAGACCCAAAGGTCAAAAACGCTGCGAGTCGCAGTACCCGGCGAAAGAAACCTCTCGAGCGCGTCTCGAACCCTCGAGTAGGACTATGACCTCCAAACCTTCCTCGAAGGTTCCGTCGACGCCGTCGACGAAGGTTCCGTCGACGTCGAGGTCTACGACGCCGTTGTCGAAGGGACCTTCGACACACAGGTCTGTCGACTCGACGCCGGCCTCGACACCGGCGTCAACGCCGAGAAAAGTCACGATGACCACACATCCAGTGACGATTACCAGGCCCTCGACGTCGATGGCGTCGATATTGTCGAGTAAAATTCCAATTCTGTCGAGGTCCTCGAGGCCTCCACCTCTGTTTTCGATGCCACGCTCGAAGCCTTCGGCGTCGACGACATCGACGCTTTCGAGGCCAATAATGACAAGTTCAGCACCCTCTGCCTTGGAAATGGGATTTACTCCCTTTATTAGTTCAGAACAATTGAGAACTATATCCTCAATTTTAGAAGAGGGTGATTTGTCAGAACAAGATGAGTTACAGGGACCTGTAACCCCAGTTAGAGAGGAATTTTCCTCTGAAGAGCGCAGATTAAAGGATCTGCATGATTCTTTACATGAGGCAAGTGGTTTAGACACTTCCCCTGAGGTGGATTTTGCTAAACCAGACCCGGGGGAGCATGCTGAAACCCCCTACAGAGCCTTAATGGCCAGAATTACAGAGTTCATGGGGTGGTCTACACCTTCACAATCTTTCCAGCAAGATGACCTCACGGATATTCTTGACAAAGGCCCACAAGAGGATCCAGTGGTGCCTTTTCATAAAACTCTTCAGAGAAAGATCATGACAAACTGGGAAACCCCAGATGTAATACCAGCAGTGAATAAAAAACTGTCTGCAAAGTACAGGGTATCTTCCACAGACCCAGAGTTCTTGTCTAAACATCCATCCCCAGAAAGTCTGGTGGTACAAGCAGCATCCTCTACCGACGTCAAGACGGCTTATCCTACTGTCCCACAGGATATGATGCTATGGCTAAGAAAGTCTTTTCAGCATGTAGCATGGCGTTAAAGTCTGTTAATGCTACTTGCACCCTTGCTAGGTTCAGCCATACACTTTGGGAGTGTGCTTCTACAGCGGCTGACTGCATCCCGGAGGGAGAAGAAAGGGATGCGTTCCTGAATATTATACAGGACGGTAAAGACGCTATGTGCGAATCCCTCCAGACGGTCATTGATTCGGCTGACAGTATCAGCAGAGCAATGGCGGCAAGTACATCAACCAGGCGGTTCGCTGGGTTGAGAAAGTCGGGTTTTGCCCCAGATGTGCAAGCCAGGCTCTTGAACATGCCATTTGATGGCTCTTCTTTGTTCGGGAAAAAGGCGGATGACAGTTTAGAGAAACTGCAAACTTCAAAAGCAGCAGCAAAATCCCTAGGAGCTGCAATCCGTCAGACTCCTTTTCGTCCCACAGGAACCTCTGCGAGGGGCAAGTCCTTTCGCTTCTGCTCCTCATTCGGAAGAGGTAGAGGACGACCGGCTCAAAGGGGTCAAAGAAGAACTACCCGAGGTGGACGGGGTAGATATTCTAAAGCCGCAGCAACAGCAGGTGCCTCTTTACCATCTGCATCAGCCGCCCCAAAACCACTCTGAGGACTTCCCTCACAGGACACCTGTAGGAGGCAGGTTGACTCAACATCTGGCGGAATGGCAGGATATCACGTCAGATGCTTGGGCATTGGAAACAGTTGCCCAAGGTTACTGCCTACCTTTCCTACGTATACCTCAGAGTCATCCACCGGGGATCAGCTCTCAGAAAGCTCCAGATCCGCTCCTCCTGCAGGAAATTATAGACCTGCTAGAGAAAGGTGCCATAGAACCGGTACCTGTAGCGGAGAGGAGCAAGGGCTGGTACTCCCCTTACTTTCTCATTCCAAAGAAAGACGGAGGACTGAGATCCATCTTGGACTTGCGAGAATTGAACAAATTCCTCAGGAAAGACAAATTCAAGATGGTCACTCTTTCTCAGATCCTCCAGGCCCTTCAGTTTCAGGACTGGTTGGTATCTCTGGACCTTCAGGACGCTTATTTCCATGTGCCTATCCATCTCAAACACAGGAAATACCTGAGGTTCGCAATTGGCAACTCTCACTATCAATTTCGAGTACTGCCTTTTGGGCTGACCTCCGCCCCGAGGGTCTTCACCAAGTTAATGTCGGTAGTGGCGGCAAGTCTAAGGAGGGAAGGGATTCACGTCTACCCCTACCTGGACGATTGGCTGATCAGGGCTGTTTCTCCGGAGCAAGCTCAGATCCAGCTAAATCACGTATGCTACTCCCTTCACAAACTGGGCTTCTCCCTCAATTTAAAGAAGTCTCAAATGATACCATCGCAGAGACTCCAGTTCATAGGAGCGATCCTGGATACTTCCCTGGGAAAAGCCTCGCCACCAGAGGTGAGGGCTCAAGATATTCTACAGATGGTGACCAAGTTCCAACTTGCCCAACGTCTCCCAGCTTTCGACTTTTTGAGGTTGCTAGGCCTCATGGCATCCTGCATTTTCCTTGTGCCAGAGGCTCGCCTGAGAATGAGATCCCTCCAGTGGACACTGAGGACTCAGTGGTCTCAATTCTGAGGGAGAATGACAGATGATCTTCAGGTTCCCGGCAGGGTGGCTCGAGACCTTCAGTGGTGGGCCTGTCGGGAGAACATTCTGAAAGGAGAACAGTTTTGGCAACCCTGGCCGGAGATAACAGTAGTCACGGATGCCTCACTCACGGGGTGGGGAGCCCACGCCAACGACTTGACCATCAGCGGTCGTGGGTCTCCATCGGAGTCCAGACTACACATCAACCTGTTAGAGCTGAGAGCCATCAAACTTGCGTTGAAGGCTTTCCTGCCAGTTGTACAAGGGAAGAACGTCCTGATAATGACGGACAACACGGTGGCCATGCATTACCTCAACAAAAGAGGAGGCGTAGGATCACTACCCCTGTGCAGAGAGGCGATGCAGCTCTGGTTTTGGGCAATCCAAGAAGGAATCTCTCTATCGGCAGTTCACCTAGCCGGAGAGAAGAACTTGACAGCGGACGCTCTGAGCAGGCAGAACACAGTCTCCCACGAGTGGGAGCTAGCTCAGGAAGTCCTTCACGAGATCTTCGCCCTTTGGGGAACCCCTCAGGTAGATCTGTTCGCCACCAGCCTAAACAGGAAATGCGACCTGTTCTGCTCAAGGGAATTTCCTCCGAGAGGAGCTCTGGGAGACGCGTTCATAGTGGACTGGGAGTTTCCGCTTCTGTACGCGTTCCCACCGGTCCCTGTCATTCCTCAAATGATCAGGAGGTTGAGAAGATTCCGACGAACCATGATCCTAATTGCCCCGGATTGGGCCAGGAGAACGTGGTACCCGGACCTTCTAGACTTGTCCATCTGCCCTCCATTTTCGACTTCCTCTCAGAGAGAACCTACTCTCACAGAAGGGAGGTCAGGTTCTCCATCCAGACATCAAAACCCTCAACCTTCACGCTTGGCTTCTGAACGGCTGAGGTACAAGGATTGGGACCTCCCTGATGATGTTATGGAGGTGTTGCTTTCGGCAAGGAGACCAGCAACAAAGTCTTTATACCGCTGCCGTTGGAACAGATTTTGCAGCTGGTGTAGAGAACAGAATATCGACCCATTTTCATGTGGTACACCAATGGTTTTGTCCTTCCTACTATATTTGGCAAATTCAGGCCTTCAAGTTGGCACAATTAAGGGCTATCTCGCAGCGCTATCTATCTTTAAGCGTACTGCGGAAGAACCATCCTATTTCAAATTACCCTTGGTAATACAGTTTCTAAAGGGGTTAACCAATGTTTATCCCCCAAGACCATTCCAAGTTCCCCTATGGGATTTAAACTTAGTATTAACTTTCCTGATGGGGACACCTTTCGAACCTCTCCATTCTTGTTCGTTAAGATTTCTTACCCTTAAGACTGTTTTATTAATAGCACTTACATCTGCTAGAAGGGTGAGCGAGTTACAAGCTCTTTCTTGTAAACCCCCTCATACAATCTTTCACAAAGACAAAGTTGTCCTACAAGTGAAGCCTAATTTCCTCCCAAAAGTAGTCTCTGAATTCCATATCTCTCAGAAGATTATCCTACCATCTTTCTATCCTCCTCCTCACCCGGGGAAAGAGGAAGAGAGGTTACACAGACTAGAACCTAAGAGGGTTTTAAGTTTTTACATTAGTAGACTAGCCAGGATAAGACAGGTAGACCAGCTGTTTGTAGGCTACGCAGGTCACAAGCTGGGGTTACCAATAACTAAGCAGACCATTTCCAGATGGATCATTCTAGCCATTCTGGAATGTTATAAACTGGCAGGGAAAGAGCCCCCTCAAAACCTTAGGGCTCATTCGACCAGAGGTATTGCAGCTTCATCGGCCCTCAAAAGAGGCGTGCCGATTAAAGACATATGTGCGGCCGCTACATGGTCGTCTGTCCATACCTTTACACGTTTTTACCATCTGGATTCCTCCTCTAGTCAAGAGACTAGGTTTGGAAGGGCTGTACTGCATTCTATTCACCAATAGAAGACAGCGTGAAGTCAGTACTCCCTCCTCCGAATATAGAATACTGCTATGGGAGCCTATCTAAGATGAGGAATACGTCGGAGGACACAATCCCTTCGAAGAACAAGTTACTTCTTACCTTGTAACGTTCTTTCGACGGGATGTTCCTCCGACGTATTCCTCATCGACCCTCCCATCCATCCCTGCAGTTTTACTTCCCTTGTTGTTGCAGCTTACGCTCCTTCAGGGTGATTAGTCTAGTCCAAACAGTAATACTGTGGGCTACAAAACGGAACTGAGCAACGGACGCTGCGCGCGGCCTTTATAGGCAGGATGACGTCGAGCGTCGATACGGCGGCTGTCGAGGGTCTTCGACTCGAGGGACGTCGACGCGCAGCGCCCTCTGGAGAAAAAATTTTCCGAGGCCAGCAGAGCTGGAAGGATATATATCTAAGATGAGGAATACGTCGGAGGAACATCCCGTCGAAAGAACGTTACAAGGTAAGAAGTAACTTGTTCTTCTGGTCGTGCCTCTCCTGGGCGACGTTTGGGATGAGGACCTAGCTCTAATGAGGAATCCCGCCTCGGCCCGGCAAGGAGACACAGGCTGGAAAAGAAGTACTGGGTGCTAGAGTCTGCACCCAAGTTGCCTGTGCCTCACCGGACTGTCTGGTCTCGGTAGCTGTGAGGAAGAAGTCTTCAAAACCCTCATCTTCAGCCTCTGTTCCTCCGGACAGTGAGTGGAAGAAGTTGGACTCTGTGGGAAGAAAGGTGAGCTACTCGGCAACAATCTTGACCCTAAATTTATACTGGAATCCGAAAAATATGACGGATGATTTTCTATACCACATTGCGGAATTTTCAGGAACCGGTTTGATTAGTTGGAAAATTCATGTGATGATGGCAAGAGATCTGAATTCCAACTGTACAGATGAGTATATAGATGGGTGTGGGTCAAATAACAGGGTGAGTAGGAAATCGGCCCACTTTCTGGAAGAGTGGGATCTGCTAGTTTCTAATGGGACTGTGAAAGGTGATTTGGAGAAAGTGCCGATATGGAAAAGAGGAGAACAGAAGTCTCATTGACTTCTTAATTCTCTCGCGAACAATGTTTGAGAAAGTCCACCATTGATTTAAGATCACGACTACCGCGCTGAGTGACCATAATATACGTAAGGCATTGTTCAAATTACAGAAAAAACTGGAAATCGGTACCCAATTCCAGAATTTAGTGATATAGGATGTCAACATTTTAGTAAAAATTGTGTCAATTTAACAAGGAAATTAAATGATCACATCATGCAAGAAACAAGAGTACATTCTTCGGGTTGTATGAGTAATGCTTTCCAAGAATTCATCTGGAAGAGAGAAATTCCCAGATGCCTAGGGGCCAAGAAAACTGTGCATGTTCATTACTTGGGCCAACAGCTATGGGAGAGTAAGAAAACCTGCAAGCTACTTTGAAACAGATTGGTTGTCAATACCATGACATGGAGGAATGTCATTAAAAAATACAGGAAGTAATAAGAGGTTTCAAAAATGGATCAGATCCCATAAATGTCTGATGATAAAACAAGACAGTGAGCGGATGCTGCAATCACTCATACAGGGTAATGCACTTAACTTTTGGCCTATTGTGATTGACAGAGTTGGTCACCTAGTAATGTAGAGTAATGGAATTGGTCAACATGAGTGGTGTTTACATTGGGTGGAAACGTTCCATACAAATTTAAGCAATGAAAAGGGGGATATTACTCCCACCTCTTGGGAAATAGAGTTTGAACAAGAGGTAATTAAACAGCTCATTATGAAATTATCACTATCTAATGCTATCTAAGGGGTTCACAAATACATTATTTAAGCAGAATGTGGACATGTGGTCATTTGTGCTAACATTGCTGTTCAGAAATATCTGTAAAACCCATAATATGCTTAAATCTAGTAAATAATCGATAATTATTCCGATCTTTAAAAATGGCAATCGGTCTGATCTAAATATTTATCGGCCTATTTCCCTTTTGGATTGTAACAGCAACATTTTTGCAGCAATGATTCTGGTGACTATTGAAACCTGGATTACAGACAATGCCATATTACCAAGGTTTCAATGTGAATTTAGAAAGGGCTATCTACCACGAATGGGATGATATTGTCTGTAACCAAAGTTGGATCCAGACATGCGGCGAAGGACATACCATCCAATGTTTGTCTAATAGATTTCTCCAAGGCATTTGATTTGGTGAATAGGCCATTGCTTTCTAGCAAATTGAGAAAATTGGGTATACCCTCACCTCTACTGGCAATCCTGGAATACATTCATGAGGACACGTCTGTTGGAGTTAGGCTGGCTGCTAAGGGTTCACTCACAGATTCTTTTCCGACTTCCAAAGGGTTGCAGCCATGATGTGTAGTTGCCCTGTGTCTCTTTAATCTGTATTTAGCAGACTTTGACAAAGCACTGGGGCCTGCTGCACTTATTTCACCAAAATTTGGGGGTTTAAAAGATTAGCTGGCTATCCTATGCAGATGATGTGGCACTCTTAGATGGATCTCCGATAGGTCTACAGAGGCTGCTCGCAGCACTGAGTAGCTATGCTAAGACCAATGACCCGATTATAAATCGGAACAAATGCCACATCATTACATTTACTAATAGCAGAAAGACCAAGAGTAGAGTGAAGGGGTCCATTGATAACATCTGCATAGAGACAAGGAAAGGAGGTCATTTATTTGGCCTTTAGTATCTGTAAACAGTCTAATAGACTGATAACTACTCATGTAATTGAAAGAAAATTGATCAACTATCCTCACCATTAAACCCTTGTTGCACTTCTACGTGGGCAAAGTCATCCCAAAGATCATGTACGCCATGGAAATAGACCCTACAGCGTATGACATCCAGTGCGATAGATTGGAGGGCAGACTGTGGAAGAGGGTTCTGGGTCTGCCACCCTCCATACCCATGGGGTCATTGCTCTTTGAATTGGGCCTATTGTTGCTCAAATATTGGTTTAATTGGCGAGTAGTAGTGGAAAGAATCTTGTTGCCTAAACCAACTTCTTTGTTTATAAACTTGTATAAATGTATGATGGGAAAAATATCTCCATTTTTTAATGCAATGTTGTTGTACTCTGATAATTTGCTGTATGGGATAAATAAAGATCGATCAGACTTATTGGAAAATCGTTTTAGCGTAAAGAAAGATTTAAAACAAATGGACTGGATTAAAACCATTAGCCAAAAAAGAGGATATAAATTTCACTTGACATTCCAAATAACTGATAAAACATTTGGTACTTTGCCAAACAATTTACTCCAATATCCTTGCTCTGCAACGAGACAAGTTTCTACAATTTCGAATGGATCTACTTCCGACGGGGGAAATACTGTGCGCTTGTGCTGAACAGGAAGGTAATGTGAACAATAATTGCACTCATCGTGAGGTCTCAGGAAATATGAATACTTTGTGACATCTATTAGTGGAGTGTCCTATCTTACCAGGACTAAGAACAAAACATGTGGGTCATTTCTTTATTAACCACTGCGAATATGAAAGTAGATGACGGGAGCATCTGAATTTTTTTACTTTTGATGTTATTAAAAGGTGTGAGGAGCTAGGTTTGTTGAAATAATTTGTAATAGAAATATTGTTACTTTTGTTTTATTATAAAAACGTATTGTGAAATAATCCAACATTTGGACTTTACACAACATAAAATACACGAAATACAAAAAAGAAAATACAAATATGCAGGAATACAGATACAAACAAGTACAAATGCAAATGAGAGGGCACCAGAGCATAAAATGTAGCACACTGTATTATATAGTTCTGTGAGGCTGGGCTCTTACAAGCACTTAGTGGGTGATTTAATTCAGCAGGCCAAACCAAAACAATATAACAAGATAACAAAAAAATGCAAATAAAAACCAAAGTATCAGTAAAGTAAGAGTATAGAATCATTTAAATATGACTGCAAAATAACTAATGTGAAATGCACATCTGGACTATTCAACTGTCAGTTACGTTGCCAGATAAGGAGGTGATCTCTCAAACACCACAGTCTAATTAGGTATTAGTGCAGTAACCTGCTTCCAGACTCTGAATAAGGCAAGCTGGACTGAGATAGAATAGGAATTCAAACAGTAGTCCCAGAAAGGCTCAGTAGTGATTGCCTCATAAGAATGAACCAGACTGCCCAATGTGCACATATATAAAGGCCCCAATACCATACATTGGGTAAGAACATGTCGTGTTGGCTCTACCTGGTCAGGTTTGCGGCATATTTGACAGAACCTAAGTTCCAAAGGAACCTTCAGGCGAGAGCCCATCACCGCCATTACTGGCAGTTGGTTTATTCGCAGCATTAGAATTCACTGTTTAACTTCAGGGGCCGGGCAGAGCTGTAGGTAAGGTTGAATCTTAAGATAGCGGTGCACAACATGTGATACCGCCTTATATCCTTTTAGCTTTGCAAGGTGTGTATAATGCTCACACCAGCCCTACATTTTAGGTTTGTGTTCAAAGGATTTCTTTAAATGGAGAAAGCGGTAGCCTCTCTTTTTGGCAAATGGCCAGTCAATCTTCGTGAATAGTTTCATTTAGGGTCTTGTAATTAAAGCCCTGCAGAATCCTTTCCGAATCGTAACTATCCCCAACGATTGCCAGTGGTAGATTTTCGATATAAAGACCCCCTGGCACGAGGAGCCCATGCCTCTTAAAGATGGTAAGCCTAATTCTCGCCGGAGATATTCCATGGGGCATGTCGGGCTTAGTCTCAGCACAGAGCGCCAATAGTGCCCGTCCAATTCATTCAGCCATGTCAAGTCCTGAATGGCAAGTGCTTCGAGGCCATAGAAAACGGCCAGGACAAAGCATTGTTGGAAAGCTTAACAATCCTGGCCATGTTGTACCCCGCCGAGCAACTGGCAAACTTACAGGCTTGAAGTGTTAGTGTTTTAGCACATCTTCTTTTATTGGTGAAATCCGGTTATAGTTGGGACGTGCTGACAGTTTTGTTTTATTCTATTTCATCTATATTTTGTATACCTTTGTGCTCATGTTTTAAATTGTATAATTTGATTGATTTTGTAATGTGAAAAAGAAACTTTTTGATCAAATCACAATACAAATTTAAAAAAGACTAATTGCTAAAAACAAATGTGGTGAGTGAAGAGGTCTAAACAGTCTAAACGCTCTCAAGTCAATTCTACAGACTGACAGTTGAAACTGAGGAAGGGACTTGCGGTTTACCACCTTCGGATCGTATACAAGGTAAACGGAATAAAACCAAAAGGAAAAACTATGTTTGATCACACTGATCTTGGACAATGCTTATTACTTAAGAATTAATGGTTACGATGTGCAAAGTTTAACCGACTGGCCAAGTGAATCAAATATATAGTGGCAAACAAGTACTGTGTCAGGAAAAATGAGCCCTTACAGATACAAATTCCCTGAAGAGAGGTCGTTCTGCACGTTACACAAACCAGGGACAAAGCAGAAAATATAGCTTCCAGGAATATGGAAGACTGGTCATAGTTCCCAGGGACACTGACTCGTGAGTCAGAAGTTTAACCCTGAGGTAAATTACATTTTTCATTAGTTGAGCATATTGTCTTGGAACTTGAGGCACCACAAGAAACTAATTAAGAATTAGAGATCTGATAAAGTGACTAACTGGGCATGATAATCTAGCCCTCCAAGAAACCTGGCTGACCTCGAGAATCCACCTCAATGGCTTTGTTACATTCTGTGCCTTACCCAAACAGGGGCTGAAAGGGTGCCCAAGGAGTAGGCCTTCATTAGTGGATAATGACAGAATGTCTGCAGTTTCAAACATGGAAGGCATTACAGGTGATCTTATATAGGCAATTAAGATGGAATATAGGGATGGTTCATTGAGGCTCAGGGAAATCTGTCATTATTTATGTCCCTAAAACACTACATTTTATCTGTGGTAAAGAAAAATTGGCTCAGTTCATACCCAGCCTCTTCCATAATCGATAGGGACATGAATGCAAAATGTCCTCCAAGTAAGAACGTAGATGGGGCGTTTAATGCCCAAATTGATGCGCTAGTTCCGGTAGGGTTACTACAAAAGAAATGTAATCCCAAAGGTAGAATGTGGGTATATTTGTTTGTGGACTAGGGCTGATTTGTGTTAAATGGGCTTTTACCTAGCAACATTCCAGGAAGGTTTACCAGGAGAGGCAAAACTTTGGAATCATTTTGATATTATCTTTGTATCATACAATTTGATCGAATAGGTAATTTCCTTAAGGGTGCAATATACCCTTCATAGCGAGCATGCCTTTCTAACTTTGAGAACACAGCTAGACTGGAAGGGCACTCATTTATCAATAGTAGTTGGCGAGATATGCTCTAATCCACAGGGGACCAAGTTAAACAGGTCTCAAAAACCTAGTTGCCTCTCAAAAAATGTATCTAGAGGGCAGTGTTATTTTCCTCCCCCTAATGGTATAGAACATGGACAACTTTAATGTGGATGGTGATTTTAAGATGTTATCTGCTTTTTCGGCAATCCGTGCGAAAACTCCCCTTGCCACTTCTGAAAAAATGAATAGCCTGTCTCTGAATCTTATTTTAAATAACAGAAAATTGATTTACAGAAAGGATTTGAGGAGATTGATTGCAGAGAATCCTACACCAAAGATTTATAGAATCAGTTGCAACAATATATGTCAAAAATATAAGAGCAGAGCTAGCTAATCTTCCACAGATTAATGGGTCCCATTGAAATTTTATGAAAGTCTTTAAAAATATCAGAGCTAAAGATGCACAAAGTTTCTGGAAACTGATGAACATCAAAGAGGAGGATTTAGGCAAGCTGCATACTTTGCCTATAGCCAAAAAAAACTTGGTAGAATGTATAGCCAACGAATTTGACTCCTTGTTCATTGAATCTTTAAAATACTCTCAATTTGATAAAAATCAACTTTTACACATAAGAGACTCTAGATGTTATTATGAAAATAAAAAGTTCAAGTGCACCGGGGGCCAGATGGCCTGCCGAATCAAATACCAAAAAGCAGGCAGTCTTGGTAGACGATGGGTCTCAGAACTCCTATTCAATTTCATCTCCAACACAGGAATTCTACCAAAACTTGGCAAGAAGCTTACATAAGTCCTATATATTAAAACGGCCAGCGAAAAGACCCAGGTTCCTATCACTTCATTGCATTGTTAAATAGAATTAGTAAACCGCCGCCACCGTTGTTTCCGGACCGGCTGATTAAGAGTCATGCAGGCGGGAAGTGTCACTCCCGCCAAGTCAGACCTGGCGGGATTGACACCACCTGCCCGCAGGCGGACTTGAAAACATTGGCTCCGTCATAGACTGAACCAGTGTTTCCATGGTCCCCATCCCCTATGGTACTCCATGGGAATGGGGATTTACAGAATTCCGCCTCCGTATTACCGGGTGACCGGGGTTGTAATGCCCCAGTGATTTCGGCAATTACGGAGGCGGAATGGTATTACGGGTCCGGCGGCAGCCTGCTGGTTTTACCGCCGGACTCGTATTGAGGCCCTTTGCCTCTCTGAGCCTAGGGCGGCTCCAGAGATGGGCTCTCGAATAGTATTTTAAGTCGTTTACAAATGGGCTTCAAAAGGGTTTGTTCAACAGCCTATTTTGATCATAAGCCCTGTTTGCAATACAGTTCAAATGACTGATAGACCACTGTTATTTGCAGCCTTTATAGACTACTCTGCGGCCTTTGATAAGGTATGCCAGGACTGTCTCTGGCGGTATACTGATGCTCATAAAGGTGACCCCACATGGCCCAAATGTTTTAAAGGCTTACACGGCAACATAAGGGTCAGAATTTCTAAATTAGACAGGAAATAATACCAAAGACATCTGCATCTATCGAGGATAGAAACCAGGCTGTATGCTTGCCCCTTTCATATTTAACATCTTTTCTTCAGATTTTAAAAATTACTTACATGGGGCTCAATTGGCCACTCCTAAAATTGGTAATGAGCATGTGGCCTGGTTATCATATGCTGATGATCTCATTCCTTTAGATCATACAGAGCGGAGCTTACAATCTGCCCTAATTGTTTCAGTGGTTCTTTTGTAATAAATTCCATCTTCAAATACATTTTACCAAAACAAAAATTGTAGAATTTGGCACCAATAAAAAGGGCTAATTTCAACTGGTTCTGTGAAACTATACCATTGAAACCGGTGTTGAAATATAGTAAGAAAACTTCTGGGAAACTGGTTCATAAGTGAGGAGGTACTGGCAAAGATATTAAGCATACTCCATAGGAGGTTTGGGGGTTCCTCACCTAAACCGCACATAACCCTATACAAACAAAGATTTATTCCTGTAGTGTTATACGGCTTGAAGACAAGCACCATAGACACTAGTAGGTGGCCCCATAGACTATTGGAGAAATATTGTAGGAAATGTTTGGGTCCAGCCAACTCTTCTCCAACTAGTCTTATGAGATGCAAACTGGGGCTGATTTCCTTGATCACTGAGGCAAACATTAGAAAGGGATCCTTTTCCCTAACGTTTTGTTGACTGAAACCAACATGGTTTATGAAATCCTGAAGAAGGGGCTGAATCTGGGTTTAAAGCCTCATTTAGTGGACTATATGATGACTATGCAAACATTATTTAAAATAGTTGCGTTCACCTGGAATCTCATGGACCCCCTAACGTACCAGTTGAAATTGACAAAAAAGCCCCACTATTGGATTGGGGTCAAAATGCATTAATATTTAAATTTGTTCTTGCCAAAGAATATTACAAATATCAGACATTTTTCTATACCCTACCCATCAATGTATTCCCAGATAGGGTGGTGCATTCAGCGTTCATTAAGTTCAGCTAAATCTGCTGGATACTTTGGAAGTCCTGGGAGCGTGCAATAGAATTAAAAGTAGCTGACTTAACCGTTGCAGCCTCTTTGGTAGAGTGAAACCCTGAAACACTTGTTTGTTGCAATTCCTTGCTTGGATGACCTGAAACTAAATCTATTTTGTAAATATATTTCTGAGGCTTGTGGAATCTGCTTAGATTACATGCTGTGCATAGGCCGACATCTAGTGGAAGCTGCGGAGTATTACAGTTTGTTTTTCGAAACTCGAAAATGGGCGTCGACACAGGCGTGCCAGTAATACTATCCCTAGTGTGACGTCCACTGTACCCAAGATCCCTCACGCGTCTAGGATCCTCAGATTGTTTTTTTCCGCCATACTGGTCGGAAGCATCTTGCCGAGTCCCCTGGCCTTAGCCATACTTTTACTAATAATTGAAATTTAATATTCTTTATTGACATCCTTCCCCACCCCAACGTCGACACTCGACGACGGCTGGAGAAGACATCGACCGTCGGCTGCTGCACGACGGATCTGAGCCTCGGAAGGCCGCTGGCCTCGGCCCTGCAAGTAGGGAGAGTGGGGGGTGGTACATACTCTTCACTCTTGGTATATAGATACACTTATATAATTCCTACACTTATCAGCCCGCTGCCTCAAGGTGCGTATGGAGGGTACCCCTTTCCAATTCTGCCCCAAGTGCAACCGCAAATACCCTTGGGTCGACAGGCACACTACGTGCAATCTCTGCTTGCCGAGGGACCACCCCGAAGCGAACTGCAGAGCGTGTAGTAGGTTTAAACCTAAGACACTCAAGGACCGTTCGACAAAGCGTTGGGCCCACCACGCCAGGCAGGCGGCCATGGCAGCGGAGGGCGCCTTCAGCGATGGCAGCGACGCCGTACTTTCGGACGGCGAGGGCATTACGGCGTCGAAGGACAGCCGAGCGCAGGTCCCCGACCTCGGAAGGTCGTCCGGCAGGGCGGCTATGGGGAAGACCCCCGGCGACGCAAGCGCTACACACACTAAGTCCAACCGAACCTCGACGACGTCGACTTCTCGGAAAGAGGCACAAAAAGAACGGTCCGACTCGGTGTCCTCTGGGCGCTCTCGATCGAGATCACCTCATGACGCAAGGCAATCATCCACTCTTGCCAAGAGTGCCTCGCTCCCTAGACTAATGGAAGTTCGATCGTCGGAGGACGAAGACGACTTCCACCCCCAGGCCGCGCTCCAAGAGACGGAGCCCGAAGTTAACACCAGCAAGGCCCCACGCTCGAAAGACACAGATACCTCTCCCGATCCTCGACGCCAGGCGTCGAAAGTCTCCGGGGCCTCCAAGGGACAGGGAAAACATTTTTCCACGCACGGGGAGGGGGGGAAACAGCGGAAAGCACATTCTTCCACTCCTGTAAAAACATCCTTCCCCCCTAAGCAGACAAACAAATACAAGTCTACTGAGAAATCAACATCCAGCAAGGGTACCCTTGATAAGTCCCCTAAACTGCCTACTAAAGTCATCCCCTGTTCCAAAGAATGGTCCAGCGAAGACATAGACAGGGCCATGTCAAGGATGTCTTCCTTGGCTGATTTTTACGACAAAAATCCAGAGCATTTCCTCTCGTATGACCCTCAGGGAGCCACACCCTCAGGTTCCACTGATCCCATCCCCCTAAGTAAAAGGGCCCGTTTCGAAAGACCTGAACCCTTCGAGGTACAGCCTTACTCTACTCCATACTCTACTCCACACCCCAGGTACCAAGGAGAGCCTTTCCCTGAGGGGGACCAGGAGTTTGAAATTATGGAGGAACGAACCGGGACGGTATACTATGCGGATGATGAGGACCAGGAGGAGGGAGAAGATGAGCAGGAAATTTACAGAGTAGATTCCCCGGTAGAGAATGAAGCCCCAGTTACCGACTCGCCAGTCGATAACCAGCCCCTCCTTAATGAGGTTCTCGCTCGCGCGGCAGAACATTTTCACATCGACACCGACGGTGTACAGGAGGAAAGGGACTTTGCAGAAGAGTTGGTAGGAGAGAGGAGGCCGGTCGCTCAGACCATCCCTATCCTTAAATCCATCCAACGAAGAATAGATCCGTCCCTGGTGAACCCAAACCTCACCAGAGCAGTTAACCCCAGGGTCAAAAAACTTTTCCGGGCAGCCCAATCTGACCCTCTCTATATAAGAGGACATCTTAAACCAGACTCCCTAGTGGTTACCAACACTCGAAAGAGGGCTGGAACACCCCTATCTTCATCAGAAGCTCCTCCCGACAAGGAGAGCAAGAAACTTTACGGCTTTGGCAGAAAGGTAGCCTCAACGTCCGCCTACCAAGCAAGGATTGCTAACTCCACCACCCTGTTGGCCAGCTACAACTGCCATCAATGGGAAGAGGTCGCGGCACTCATAGCCTCTGCTCCGGAACCCTTAAAGGGCCAATTGGCTCGGATCTCGGCAGAGGGGAGAGCCGTGTCTGGTTGCATATTGAAAGCAACTTTCGACGCCGCGGACAACGCAGGGAGATTGATAGCAGAGGGTACTGTTATCAAGAGACATGCGTGGTTACGGCAGTCGGGGTTCAAAACAGAAACTCAGGCTTCTTTAATAGATAAGCCAGTGGAACCCGATCTATTGTTTGGGAAAGCGGTCGAAGACGCACTGAAAAACGCCAAGGACGAATACGAAACACTTAAATACCTTGGCCAATTAACCAACAAACCCCCTAACCAGAGGGGCAACAGTAATTTTCGTCGCCCACGCGGCCAAAATTCACAAAGAGGCAACTATGCCCAGGGACAGGGTACACAGTGGAACAACAGCCAGCAGTCTACCCAAGGTTACGGCAGGGGTAACAAAAGAGGTCGTGGGAAAGGCAGAGGCAGCCCCAACAAGGGAGGTGGGACGCCTCCACCAAAGCAGTGACGCTCAGTTCAGGGTCCCTTCTCATGCAACCCCAGTAGGGGGACGCATTTCCAACTTCACCCAGGCTTGGGAAGGGATCACCTCAGACAGATGGGTGCTGTCAACAGTGTCCACAGGATATTATATAGAATTACTGCAGCGTCCCCGGAACCATCCTCCACGACAAAAAGTACACTCCCTAGAACATCAGAAGATCCTTCTCGAGGAGATCGCCATTCTGCTAGAAAAGGACGCGATAGAACTCGTCCCAGGACACCAGGTAAACAAGGGTATCTATTCAACCTACTTCCTTGTTCCAAAGAAAGATTTGACAATGCGCCCAGTATTGGACCTACAGCCTGCCAACAAGTATGTCAAGCCCCAAAAATTCCATATGACCACGCTACAAGAGGTAATCCCCCTCCTAAAAAAGGGGGATTACATGGCAACCTTGGATATGAAAGATGCTTATTTTCATATTTCCATGCTCCCGGCGCACAGAAAGTACTTGCGCTTCAAGGTGGACAGTCGCCACTACCAATTCAAGGCACTGCCCTTCGGGATAGCTTCAGCACCAAGGGTATTTACCAAGGTACTGGCGGTGGCAGCGGCACACCTACGCAGGGAGGCAATCCCAGTGTACCCTTATCTGGACGACTGGCTCATAACGGGGGAAACCCCAGGAATTTGCAGGACAAACATTCAAAGGACTATCGACCTTCTCCACGAATTAGGCTTCTCAATCAACGAGAAGAAGTCAAGCCTGATGCCAAGCACCTCAAAACAGTTCCTAGGAGCAATCCTAGATACTCAGGATGGGTTGACCTTCCCTTCGGAAGAGAGAATTCGGAATATACTACTGCAAATTCCACATTATCAGTCCGGTCAACAAATAACGGTACACAAAGCAATGCGGTTACTGGGCATGATGGCGTCATGCATTTACCTGGTCCCCCACGCGCGTCTGCGCATGCGTCCCATGCAGGAATGGTTGGCGAAACAGTGGTCTCAGGCAAGTGGTCAGTGGGACGATCTAGTGGTCGTTTCGCCAACACTTGTACAGAGCCTACACTGGTGGACAAGAGAGAATCTCGCAAGGGGAAAACCCTTTTACGATCCCGAAGTACAGGCAGTGGTGACTACAGATGCATGCCTGACTGGGTGGGGAGCTCACCATCTCCACCACATAGCTCAGGGTCTCTGGTCTCACTCAGTAGCCAAGAACCACATCAACCTCCTAGAGCTTCTGGCAGTATTCCGAGCGCTTCGGGCGTTCGAGCCCCATCTACTAAACTTGTCGGTGCAGATCCGGACGGACAGCACGACAGCCATGTTCTATTTGAACAAGCAAGGAGGGACTCGTTCGCCAAATCTGTCCAAGCTTGCCCAGAAAATCTGGATATGGGCACTCAGACGGAACATCTTCCTGTCATCGCAACATGTTCCAGGGGAGCTCAATTCCCTAGCGGATGCTCTAAGCAGAGACTCCCTCCCAGAAGAACACGAATGGGTCCTTCACAGAGAGATCGTAGAAGATCTCTTCTCTCAGTGGGGTTTCCCCACTATAGACTTATTCGCCACAAGCGAAAACAAACAATGCCCAGGATTTGCATCTAGGTTCCCCCAGCCAGACTCCCAAGGGAACGCCCTGTGGATGAACTGGTCAGGGATGTTTGCGTACGCTTTTCCACCAACTCCTCTCATCAGGAAGGTGGTGTACAAGATGAACAAGGAATCGATGACGCTCATCCTAGTTGCTCCCATGTGGGCGAGACAACCATGGTTTCCACACCTACGCAGAATGGCGGTGTGCGAGCCCATCAAACTTCCAGCCTGGTACAACCTTCTGTCCCAGCAACAAGGTCAAACAGTGCACCAACAACCCAACTCAATGAACCTGGCAGCATGGCTCCTGAAGTCATAGAGTTTGGACATCTCAATCTACCACAGAGGTGTATGGACATCCTAAAAGAATCCAGGAAACCAAACACAAGGCACTGTTACTTTGACAAGTGGAAAATATTTGTTATTTGGTGCCAGAATAAACAAATCAACCCTGTTGATTGCACTCCTTCCAACGTCGTGACATACATGCTCCACCTGCTGGATGCAGGTTTGGTTTTTAACTCTCTGAAAGTACACCTGGCAGCCCTCTCGGCTTACACCACATCCCATAACAAGGTGTCGTGGTGGAAGGTACCAGTAGTTAAAGCCTTCATGGAAGGAGTAAAGAGACTTCACCCTCCTATTTCAAACCCACGGCCAGGGTGGGACCTTAATGTGGTGCTAGCTAAGCTCATGGCCCCCCCCTTCGAACCCATGCATAAGTGTAGTCTCAAACACCTGACTTATAAAACGGCCTTCTTAGTAGCCATTACCTCTATAAGAAGGGTCAGTGAAATTCAGGCTCTGTCAGTGCAGGATCCTTTCTTTACTATTCACAAGGACAAACTGGTTTTGCGCACACACCCAAGGTTCTCACCTAAATTTATATCAAAGTTCCATGTAAACCAGTCCATCGAGCTTCCGGCTTTCTTCCAGGACCCGCAAAGCTCGGCTGAGGTGAAACTACACACCCTAGATGTGCGTAGGGCGGTCCTCTACTATGTAAATAAAACCAGACCGCTAAGGAAAACAGATCAACTGTTTGTCTCCGTAGCTACAGGCAGAGAGGGAGATCGCGTCTCTAAAGGCGATATCTCGAAGTGGATTATCAATTGTATACAGCTGTGTTACTCTCTTTCTGAAAAGACTCTGCCTTTTACGCCAAGGGCCCACTCTACTAGAGGCATTGGGGCCACTCTGGCTTTCATTGCAAATGTTCCCCTCGACACCATTTGCAAAGCAGCTACTTGGAGCTCTATTCACACTTTTACTCAGCATTACTGCATTGACACTCATTCCAAGACAGATACACAAGTGGGACAAGCGGTTCTAAGACACCTGTTTGCTCATGACCCTTCTCACATCCCACCTCCTTCTTCGGGTACTGCTCGCTAATCTATGCACAGCATGTGATCTAAGCAGATTCCACAAGCCTCAGAAGGGATACATTACTCACCGTAATCGTATTTCTGATGCTTGTATCTGCTTAGATTCACATGCGACCCACCCTTCCTCCCCTCCGAGAGAAGGCGCATGATTGCTTGTAGTCTTACCTTTCTGTCTATCTGCTTGGATTATCTGTACTCACGCTACTCCTCATGCTTCCTCATGTCAGAAAAAATACAATCTGGGGATCCTAGACGCGTGAGGGATCTTGGGTACAGTGGACGTCACACTAGGGATAGTATTACTGGCACGCCTGTGTCGACGCCCATTTTCGAGTTTCGAAAAACAAACTGTAATACTCCGCAGCTTCCACTAGATGTCGGCCTATGCACAGCATGTGAATCTAAGCAGATACAAGCATCAGAAATACGATTACGGTGAGTAATGTATCCCATACAGAAGTGAGAGTTTAGAGCATGAGGTGAGTCCGAATTTACCATTGTAGAATTTTGGAACTAAATTGAGGAGGCTATCTAATCATTTTTTGAAGTAGGATATAACTTTTAAAACTTAAATCTTATGGTTTGATGTGGTAAATCTATATATTAATATGAAATGTATAATTGTTTTTATGAAATAATTATTTTGAACAATTGTAACTAAGTCGACTCAGTTTGTATTTCCTTGTTTGTTCTTTCCAAATATGCACGTATACCAAATGTATGTTTTTATCACTTGATATCACTGATCTCCTCCCATTTCTTCTAGGCTTTGCCTTCATTCCAATTTTCTGTTCATGCATTCTGGTTAATACATGAACCATGAATATCGTCCATGCTTCTTGACAACAGAAACAAACAAAAAACTGTTGAAAAAGAAAAGGGGGGTATTAACCACAATATGCTTAAAATAAAGCCAATGGTGTGTTTATAAAAAGAAATGGAGCTTGTGTTTGAAAGAGAGGGTGCAAAAAATGTGTTAAAAAAAGATTAATTGGACAGCAATAAACCAACTTGTCAAGGGGTATATGATGCAAAAAAAAAATCAGTGGATACATGTTGTGATAAATAGCTAATTCACAAGGTGTAATTGCATCATTTGATACGCATGGAGGCTAGCAGTTTGCGGTACCAGCAGCACAAAAATAAACATCCTTGTTTTAGAGTAGATGATCTTGGAATTCATTTGAGTTAACCACAAAGTAAGATTCTGGTCGTTGAGAAGTAAATGCAATGAACGCTGAGTGACGCAAGACTCTAATACTGGCATTGGAGAAAGGCTTTGTTGATATTTATTGTGCTTTTTCATGGCATCACATGAATGCCTTGCGTAGAAAGAATGTTTAACTGCGCTGTCCACTCACAACACGACCAGGGATGTGATTTTTGCGGCTGCGTCTAATTACATCAATTTCTCACAAGATGGCGGATGGGAACAAGTGTGCTTCACACACCCTTATTGTTTTGAAATGTAAGGTACGCTGCCTGGAAAAAAAGCTTAATATATCGATATATGGCACCCTTGGAAAGAATTGTAGGTGTTGGAGGATTTGGATCCCTGATTGATGAATTTCGTCCCCAACACCACTGAAAGTTTCTGGCGATGCCCTGGGATTTTCTGGTGTGCCGAAACCTCTTCATAGCATTCCTTTGAGTCGAGCCCCTTCAGGAGGTGGCCATTGACTGGCAATGGGAGCAATTTCCTCTATTTGCAGATTAGGGGATTTGATGGCACTATGTTGCAGACCGTCTTAATTTAAAGTTCTGCCAGATATTCTGTGACCTCTGGGTCCTGGATTTCTGCTAAAGATTTGTTCATCTTATTCATGGTCCAGGAAGTGGTACTTCCTTCTCTTTGCCTTGATCGTATATCTGAGGTAGAGAATAGTTTATATTTGTTGGACGTTGGAATTGATGCCCTCATTTACTTTGAAATAACTGAGGTGTTATGCTGGCGTTTTATCTTTTGGTAAATCTTGTATGGGTCGTAAATCGTCCATTGTGATCAGTAATTTCCAAGTATTATGGGGTGACGGGTGTGCCTCTTCCTCCATTGGTACAGGCTTGCGGTGAAGCAGGCTTGCTGCAACATTGGCTGAAGATTTTGAGACACCACTAAAAAGAGCGAATTGAAAACACCAGTGTGTTTCCAAATTTTCTGTAAAGAGTAACAAGATTAAAAACACCATCAAGAAACATTGGAACATCTTTAGAAATGACAAAAGGGTACAGAACTTATTTGATCAACCTCCAGTGTTTGCCATGCAGCGCAGCAGGAATCTGCGAGACGAATTGGTTCGTACAAGACCCCCTTTGAAAGAACCGATTACACAACGAACTGCAACATTCCCCTGCCTTCATTTTACTAATTGTAATATGGTAATCAAGGGGAACATTGTATACCATCCACGTACAGGCCAAAAGATTTTCCTCTGAACCTTTGATACTTGCGACAGCATAAACATTATCTATGGTATAAAGTGCCCATGTGGAAAACGTTATGTAGGCCAGTCCACTAGAGCAGCAAGAATTTGCTGGAATGAGCACCGTTCCTGCATCCGGTATGCAAATCCTAATTCAGCAGTGTCTCGTCACTGGATTGAAAAACGGCATAACTTGACAAAAATCAGGTTTTTGATCCTTGAAGTACTGACCAAAGTCAACCCATGTGAAGATCTGGGCCTGCGGCTCAACAGGAGAGAAACATTTTGGATTGACAGGCTTGGGAGTTTGGTCCCAAACGGTCTCAATGAGGAGATTAATTATCACTGTTATATTTGAATGTACATGTATCTTTTGATGTGGTTTGGTTTTCTCTCATTTACCTATATACTTACCCTCTTATATGTCTTTGTTGTCTTTCACTTCTCGTTACATTACTATGATGGTTTCTTTTGTATACAAGTATTGTTGCCATGTGGGTTAAGAAAAGATACCTAGGTCGTACATCGTGGACATTCTGTCTGGGACCCAAGGTGACACCGTGTGATGCCACCTCCCGCGACTCGGATACCTCTTGATTACTGATGCACCTACCTATATATTATATATCCACCCTAACTGACATTGACACTCCACCCTATATTCATTTTTCTTTTGTGATTGACTCCGACTGGCTTGCACATGCCAGTTGAGTATTTCTATTATGTTCATGGTTTTTTCCAGTTCGTGGATTACTCATTTTATTTTCTTCACCCGTCTATAGTACTTGGTAATTATTTTCTTTTGCAATCTGACTCTGAATTACTGTATTAGCAGTGATGAGTCCCCGTTGCACCGTAACGCGCCAAACATTGACGCGATGCGAGTACGAGGCTTTAACAGCACCGCTACCATGGCAACGGCTTTACACAGCGTTGCGATTGACCGACTCGGCGTCAGCTCTGCAAGCAGCACAGACACGACAGGTATGCATTACGCAGCTCTTTTTCACTTTTGAGAATCCAGCACCCAGCGCTGGTATGTTTTATTGATTCTGACTCCATATCTACCCACAGAACGTTACACGCGTTCCTGCCCTTTGTTGATCTGGCGTACTCCCGAACGCACTTTGTGACTACACATACGGCATTAGTACTGATTCTTTACCTACGGGCTTGACACTCTTCAGGTAAACGGCATTCTTATTTGATTTGACACTGACCAACAGGCAAACTGTCTTTGATTTTCACTCGTGTGTATTTTTTTTCTGTTTTCTTGTCCTCCGGTATTCCAAACCTCACCTGAATCTACCTATGTTTGGTATGTTACCATGTTTATTTTTATTTTATTACATTGATTGTTTTCACTAATGTACACTTTATATGTTTGCAATAACATAGACTTGCCCCGACGAAGGAGAACACTCTCCGAAATGCATTGGCACAATAAGTCTGTTTAAACAAGAGATGTGCTAGCTGCTTCCTCGCTAAGAATCAATTAGTGACTTTGCCTGGAAAGAATTAATCTTGATAAAATATTATCCTTTGAAACACAACAAGGACTCTGACAATTTTTGAAATTTGCCATGTTCCATTTATATATTAGGTTCCAATAATTTTGAACATTTCTATAATTATTTCATAACCCAGTTTGGGTACAATGGAGAGTGGCTGTGTGACTGGGTTTGCAATCTAGTCTCCGTCCTCACATTTACCAAGTAAGGAACACCCGCATATGAGTGGAAGTGATACTAAAAGTTATTTTGAACTATCCGAAAGCAACAAAAGCGATATTGGTCAAAACCAAATGACTGTGATATCAAGCATGCAAGTTTGTTGAGAACCCAGCAAACCGATGCAGCAATATTATTAAAAGCTAATATATTCAACCATTGCCCAAGCAATGGGAAATTAAAACCAAGGCAGTTCAAATGCAACAAATATTGCCAAAGGCAAAAGGGGACTAATGAAAGCTCCAAAGGTTGTGAAGCTTGTTACCATATTTTGAGAAGCATATAACAGAAGCTGGCATAAACCCACATTGCCAAAGCCATGGAAGAAGTAGAATAAGATCCAATCCTTTTTCAGAATTTGGTCACTTACACAGTGGGGAAACAATAGTGCCAAGTAGCCTGCCCTTCACAAAAGGTTATTCAGAAGGGGAGGAGCATAATTTGTGGAGGAGTATTAAAGAGCACCAATGTGAATTTTGTTTTCCCTCAAAGTTGCTAAAGGTTTGATGTTGCAAACCAGTGAACACTGTGAAGCTGTTGTAAAGCTGTTGAGTTGATCCAAACCACAGAAGCACTTTCTGTTGGCGAATCGCTGTTCGGGTAGGGGATTATGCCCGAATGGGAAAACCCTTTGAATTTGTAGGCCTGGCAAAGGAGTGAACCAGGTAGAAGTTGATGAAGTGCTGTAAAGTAGTGCTAACAAAGACAATTTATGTTGCTTGCAGTGCTGAAGAAAGAACTGTATAAATATTCTGTAGAGCAGTTGGAATTCTTCAAAAATATTCAGTTGGGTCAAACATCCTGACAAAGACAAATATGGTTGCTATTGACAAACTAAGAAAATATTATTTATGTGATGTGGATGATTCTGACATGTACTCTTGTTTAAGGAAGAGGAAGAAGCTTCTATTTGCTTTGTTGATTCACTGGAGTGTTGGGACTTTCTCTTGTCAAGTTAGAGTCACAAAGAACTGTATTGGAACGTTGTTACAAACCAGAATTTCCTTATTTCTTTTTGGAACTGTGGAGCATAATCTTGCTTGGATCTGGGGAAGAGGAATTCAGCCAGAGTATAAGGAGACACTGATGTCCTATTACAAATTCAATAGTTAGATTTTTTTTTTGTTGCCTTTGAACTTCCATGCATTACCTTATTGAGTTACTGTATGTATAGGTATGAGGGACAGATATTATTTGAGGCACGGAAATACTTGTCAGAATAGTGAGCCGTTTATGCAACCTTTTAATAAAATGGCATCTTTTGAAAAACCTTCAGAGTTGTCCGCCTCACATTTCTGAACCCTCACACTACCCGATATTCGCCCTGGGGTGGTACTCAGGAGAAGGGTCTCATGGGAGAAGACTCCCACCTCACGGGACAAGGACAAGCATCTAGGGACAACGCGGTACTACACCCCTCACCCAACACCCCTCCCTACTGTGTAGACCCCAATACCTTACCCAACACTTCCATGTACCTCTGCAAAACTGATGATTTAACAACTACTGATAGTAGAACCAAGTATCGCTGCAATGCCTGGAAGACTGACAAAACTAAAGGTACTGAAACAAGGTGGCTTACGGGAAGCATGAGGAGTACCACAGAGCCCCTAACAACAATGATTGATGTTCTGCAAGGGTGGCACAAGCCCTATAATAAGGATATTGAAGGACACAGCTTCTTCTAACGTGGAAGTCCGAAGTCTGTGGCAGCTACCCAGGAGATTCAAACTGGGAGATGGGAGCGAGATGGCGAGACATCACCGAAGCATAAGATGAGCCGGCAGGAGGCAGACTCCTACCGGGATTGACGAGGAAGTGCCAGTCCCACACCGGGTATGAAGTGCTGTTCCCGGAAGGAAGCAAGAGGACGAGACGTTGCCAATGCAGAAACAGGAAGGCTAGCGGAGCTGCTGGTGATGGTTGGTCAGAATAGAAGAGGACTGCAGAGGCTTGCAAGAAGAACCACAGATCCTGGAAGAACCGGTGATGCATCCTGCTTGGGAAGTGGGTAATTCGGGAGACAAAAACATAGCCTCGGGGATAAAATCTCTCATCCCAGTGGGAACCTAGATGCTACTGACCATAATGGAAGGGTCTGGGACCTGCAGACAAACGCAAAGAGAGTCTCCCTTGTGCTGTGGTCAAGTAAAGCCACTGACCACCAGTGAAGGGTCGTGAACCCAATAACAAAAACGTAATGCAAGTCGTCTTTGTTGCATTACCCTGGAAGGAAAGGTCTGCCAAATAAAGTAGTAAAAAGATATGGGTTTGGGGACTAGCACCCACAAGGGAAGATGGGTATACATCTTCTTCCTCTGGGTAGTACCTGGCAGGAGAGTGAACCAGGTCTTCCAGAACAAACCAGTAGATGGTTGAACTGTGAAACCAAATAAACAAGAAGGCAGGCGAAAAGAGTCTTATCCCCTGGTATTGTGAAATAAAACCTGAGGAAGGCCGGGGTAAGGTTTAGACATTTCCACTGGTGTTGGGAACTGTGAAAAATGAAGCCTGAGGAAGGCCAGGGGGAAGAGAGATATTCCCCCTGGGATAAAGTCAATTTTTCTGATGCAGAATGTTAGAGGATCAGTAATTCTTTTTCTTTGTGAAGTACTAAAACCACAGGAAGGGAGTAATTCCCCCTGGTGAGGAACTTGTAACTAGAGCGGTCACCCCCAGTGCAGGAGGAGGGAGTCATTCTCCTGGACCAAGAACATTGGTGCAACCTTTGAGTTAAGTTATTAAGTGTAAGGCGCAGAGTAGGGCCGTTTTGACAGTGGACTCCTTATATTCCAAAGACATCCTGACAGACACATTAGCAATTCAGTTGAGGCATGGAAACTCCCTCCTAGAAGTAGGGAAAGATGGGTTTTCTCTTTATTTTAATACTGAATAAAAGTCCTCTGCAATCACTATGCCACATGTGTGTCAGTCACCTCCTTTTACAACCTTACAATGGTTAAATCATCTTGGTCTAATTTTTTCCCCTGTAAAGTGAGTAAATCCTTAAGTATAATCTTGTTCAAAAGGGCTCCATCATTCGTACAAATGGACAGTGGCAGTGGTCCTATTCGTAGCTGATCAGTTAGCGGGGATAAGCCACTTTTGTAATATTAGAGCTGTGTTGTTGTTCCTGGGAAAACGCCCAATAATACACGCAGAAACATCTGCTCTGCTACTGCAATGGTTGATACATCAGATTGCCCCATAAACATCAATATTGTGCAATCCCCCCAGACTGACTTATATGCCTTAAATGTGGGAAACATTGCCCCACCACCCATAAGAGCTCTGCATCTGCCTGCATCAACAAGGTTACTTTCGTAGTATGAACCAACCAGTTATTTTCATCACAAAATCTCACACCCAGATAATCCAAATAGTTATTGTGTTTGTTTGTTCCCAGGCTTTACAAAAAGTGACAAAAGCTTCAGTTTGGTCATATAGATGGATTATAATATCCAGGAGATCAAAATATCTATCGCAAGGTCGTAGAGAATTGACCAAAATAGGTCTGTTCAATAGGTCAAAGGTCGCTGATCGGCCCATTAAGGTTAGGTACAGTGCTCCTCTCTTCACCTCAATATTTATAGTAAGCTAACGGTGTAAGCACTGCTCCATTGTGCTGTAGGACTTATGAAAGCCCAGGTGGGTGTCGGGCATGATCTTCTTCTCTTCAATGCAGGTTGAGTTTTTCTGCCAATGCCTTTCCTAATATTTTAGATGAAACATTGCTTAGGGCAATTGTATTTGTTTTTTTTATTGTTGTATTTAGATAGCACTTACGCGCTTTATAAAGAAATAATTATGGCTCATATGAACAATCAGGGGGGAAAGTTGTTTATCTTTGAGATGAGATTTAAAGTGGGATGAGATAGAAGTGAACGAGGGAGAGCATTCCAGTGCTTGGGAGCAAGTGGGAAGACGGAACGAAAACAGGACGAGGCACAAGGAGGGCGATTAACAACCAGGAAATAGAGGTTGAGAACAGAGAGGATGAGGGGAAGAATAGAGCGAAACAAGAGAATACAAATAAGGAGGTGCTAAACCGAGAAGGAATTTAAAAACAATATAAAGAAAGAGAAAACGAGCTTCGAAGGAGAGCCTCAAACGAATGTAAAGTTGAAGATAAAGTCACGAATGGCAAGAGTACACAAGATGCAAATTGAAGAGTGATGGACCAAAGAGGGGCAAGAAGTAGACTAGAATAGTTGAAAAGACTACGGAAGAGATTAGAAACTTGGAGGCATGTAAAGTGAGGAACCGATGGGCCTTGTGGATATTGAAAAGTTGAAAATGGCTAGACCTGAGTGATCAAGGAAATGTGAGAAGTAAAGGAGAGATGTGTCGAAGATGACACCAGATTGCGGGAAATATTGTGTTAAACAATTACGCGGTCCAGATTTCTAATTACAGCTTTTCAAGTCTCCTGGTTCTCCACCCAGGCATGGAGCCTTGCAAGAACGCAATCCTTTAATTGCCATCTGCCCTTCTGATAGGCAAATACTATTTGCTAGTGAGTTTAATGGAGAAAGAGAGGTTGGGTCCCTTTCTGTTGTCCTCCTATTGGAACAGCCATAGGCTTTTACATAGTGATGAAAACATTCAGTTCCGTAAATATTTCCTTCCTGTGATCCGGTACCCATGCAACTATCAAGGTTGTCTGCAAGATTAGTAACCCAAACACCCAAGTGGTATTCTATTTAGTCTGTGTTAGAAAAATGTTCTGGCGTGTCAAGTAAAAAGAATCTTTCAAACAGATTAATCAAACATACAAAGCCCTGTACGGTCAGGCTCCCCTTTACTTCAGAAATTGCCTTAAATAGAAAATGTCTATTCTTCCAAGCATGCTAAAATGTGTTGTGCCATGATAGTTCCATCCTACCAACGAGATAAGCGGCTGAGTCAGTCCTTTTTGGTAGCAGCGGACACCGTGCAATCCTCTCCCTGAAATGATTTGATACAGATAATTTCAGGGAGCAAATCGAAACATACCTTGTTCATGTTAGATAGCCTTTGCTTATTAGCACAATACAAATACGAAATGGAAATGGCCAGAACTGAGTAATCCCCATTAAGCCAAAGCTCCTTGTCCATAGTGTCCTTATTCACAACCTGCCCTGCCTTCCTTTGATTTTGCGACAGTAGTGCCCAACCTCTGTTCTATCAGGAAGTCCTGACATTGCCCATTCCTCTTGGTGGTCCAGCTTAGGGGGTGGATTAGAGGGGAGTGGTTATTTTTTCTTATTTTGCTCCAGAAAAACAAAACCTTTTTCCCTAGTGAAGGACCAGGAACAGGAAAAAATATTTACTAAAGGGTATTACCTAATGTAAACTAGGCATTATATAGAATGTGTGGCAGTATACAAACCTGATAAACCTGATGGGCCCAACAACTTGGGCCCTCACTTCTATACCTTACCTTGCCCGTGGATGTGACAGATAAATTAGTAAGCAATTGGATTTATACCATAGCTTTTGCCCATCAGAAGTATCAATGTCGGTGTAGGACTATAGGAAACAGATGTTTTAAGTGGACTGATTAACTTTTTGCTTTTTTCCCCCCTTTAGTTTTAAGGATCTCTGGCTTATTTTGTGGTCTGAGGGACTCGTACTGAAGTCCCCATGCCACTGCAACCCTGTTTAATTATATGGTCCCATCTAGGGTAAATCGTACGGATCCTAGAACTGGGCTGCATTTTAAAAATTCCATATTGGCCCTACCCTAATTTAATTACCCTAAATTTGTTTTAAAATGTAGGCTGGTGTCGGGTGTAATTTTAATTTTGGCTTCACCAGGGATGCTGTCAATAAGTAGACCAGTGTTTTGGTAGCGATTGGGGTACTAATGTTTTTCTTGGTGATCCAATTTTTTTTTTATGCCCTCCTCTCAGCCACTTTGTTTTTGGCTGTTCCTTTGATTAGGGAGATGAGGCGAGGGAGATGTCTGTAGTGCAAACACGGGCACACCAAGAGCCCTACCCTGCACCCTCTGCTGTGGTTTGGGCTGGTTTAGGCTAACGCATGGCCCTAGAAAAGTCGATACACATACTGTGTGGGTGGACCTGGGTATTTGACGGTATTTAGGGCCAGTCTGCTTAGCTGGCTGCCAAAATGTATGAGTGAGTGCTCTTGTGTGTCATTGGAGTGCTCATGAGTGTTTGGATATATTTTGGGGAGATACTACCCTTGCCTGAATTTAGCTTCAGTTATGCTGTGATTTTGATAAGTTGCTTACTTGCCTACTGGAGAATGTTCACCTGAAAGCTGCTGCTGTGGTAATTTTAGGGTCCGGTTTGGCCATACTTAGTGGGTCCTGTGCCAGTTTCCTGTGCTCTGATTTTCATTTTTGTCTGCTGGATCTCCTTCCTGGGCTGTCCTCATCCTCTGCCTAGTGGTCCTTTATTGGCTGTCTGGGACCATTTCTTGGCTGTTATATTGCAGTCTTCCTGAATTACTGTCTTGGTTGGGCACCTTCGGGTAGGAAGCTACATTCGTCCAGATGGGTGGTGGGACACCACTATCCCACCTGTCCTGTTCGTCTGGGCCATCCTGGATCACCTTCACTGTTTTTTTGCTTAGGACTCTTCTACTTGTTGATGGCCCCCCCTTTGTCCGCCGAGCAGGCATACAGTTCCTCCACCTGCCAGAATCCATCTTCTCCACTGTTTGTACTCCTGCTTGTTGGGGTCCTTCCCTAGGGGAAGGCAGATTGTTCATGTTTTGGATAACTAGGGTCGTCGTTGGTCCAGGGTTCAAGTCCCTGGATGGCTGGGTCCTGTAACTTGACCTGCAAGAGAAGATGTATACACACAGCATTATTTTGCCGTCCGTGAGCTGTGTTTTTGGGAACTGCCACCATGAGTACTTGGCTCTGGACCCTGGGATGGTGGGTTATTAGAGATGATTACCCCCAGGTGTTATCGTAGTCTGTGGTTGTCAGTTTTTGTTGGTCTCCACCTACTGCCTTTTGCTGTGGACATCCAATGGCATGTATTCTGCTGTGATTAGCTTCCTGGTCTCCTGGGTCTTGAACCGGGGACTGGAACTCTTCTTGAGGGTCTCCTTTGTGTAAGCAAGGCATGGCAACAATAGTAAGACAGGCGCAAGTGACCACAGTTCAAGACTATAACAAGGGTGTGATAAACACCTATCTAATCCTAAATCTACAAATGGGAGCAAGCTACGACCAACAAATAATAATAATGCAGTCCTAGTGGAGTCTCGTCAAAATAAAACGGCCTATACTAAAAAGAACTATTGCCAATCTTTACCGCTAAATACAAGTAGTGTAGGGTAGTGTTCATGAAAAAGAGAAGTGTTCAAAACATGATATGTTGGAATATTCAGGCCATTGGCCTCCTTTCCCTATGTTTTTAGGACGGGGCAAGGTGGTTCACTAGAGCATAGCACGCTCTCGAGCTTCTTCGGCACAAGGACACGGTTCCATTACCAACATCAGGGCCTTCTGTACCCAAGTCTCTTAAGTTATCAAAGTCTCTTGATGTAGAGGACCTGATGTACAAAAATAAACAAAAAAGTTCCTTTCCTTTTACAAGCACTCGAGTTAGGTGATTCATCTTTCACTCTGGATCCCCCACTTCTTGGCTCAGATCCCCTTCTCCAGTGTTCTGAGAATATCTTTTCTCAGGTGACTCACGGTATGCCCCGGATCCCCCTCAGCCAGGCCCAGATCCTTCCTCTCACACAACCAGCCTCCCTCAACCGGGCTCAGACCAATTGCAGTTCGTATTAGCTACGAAGACTTTTGAATGTGCACAGGGTTTAGCTTGACCCGTTGCAGGACTACTTTAATTTCACATTTGCCATCACTGTTGGATACCTAACGGAGACCTTCGAATGAGCACCCTTGTGGTGCCATAACACTCTGTATATGGTATCTATCTTGACTTCAAAATTTCAGTCACTCCCTGGATGCTCAATTAGATTTGCATTGGTCATCACATATGCTTCACACACTGTTTCTTCAGATTGCTTCATACAAAGTTGCTGCTTGCAACCTTGGTTCTAACACAGACCGGTCTGCTATCAGTCTCCTCGACTCACCGGCTTTGCTGACTTTACAGGCACTGCTTTGTTGTAGTAGCCAAGGACAATACCGTAGCGGCAATCGCTCCTACTCACCTTGGCTATCGACGTGGGAGAGTCCTGGGTACCTCAGACACACAAAGCACCTTTCTTCAGCTTTAATTCCGGGTCTTATATTTCTTATTCTGGTTGGCTTGTGAAAGAAGCGGTTTTCCTCCGAAAAGATCAAGCGCACTTCCCTCCTTGCAACCCTCTCTGGTCTTGCCATCTTTCTCCTCGTATTAAACGGCCATCTCGGAACTGCTGCTTCCTAATGTGTTTTGCCTTGCTCAGAGTGTGCTTTCATGTTCCACCATTCATCCTTTTGGTGAAGTGTGATGGATGTCAGCTGTGTGTAATTATCAGTAGTTGCCTGACACTCTGCCTGACCCTTTTGTTGGGACATGTCGGGTATACGGCTTGGGGGGGTTAGTCTGCTATCTCTCACAGTGAGCTATCCGTGAGAAAGTGTTCCTGTCGGGAAAGGGGATGCGGTGGAGTTGAGTTGGTAGGCTGGGGAAAGGTGTTACAGGGAAGGGGATACCATGTCTCCCCATACGGTGTGCCACTTCTCAAAGATCCAGGTGATCCTCCCGCACTGGTCCACCCCCAGGAACTGGATCCAAAAGCGATGGCCCGTGTCCTGGCCACCTGGATGACAGATCCCCGAGGACTAGCCGGTGAGACACCTTCTGGTTTTTCACATTTGGCAGCCCAAAGAGTAGGTTGCTGCTTTCTCCGCAACTCTGGGCTGTGAAGTCTTACTTGACTTTTCCCCACAACTGTGGTAGTGCCTACAGGCTTTGACAATTAATATCTCTAAAAATTACTTGGGTATCTGGAGTTTTAGGACAAAGACTTTGAATGTTACCATATACTTGTATTTCTAAACTCTTATTTCTCTGATTGTTTATGGGAAATGCTTGGTTACATTGTGTAACTGTTTATTGAACTTGTTGTATCTATTTTGTAAGTGTGTAATAATAAAACCATATGGGACTAGTACACAGAAGCTCAATCTAAACCTAATTTTTGATTGCCCTTGCGGCATGGGTGTTGAAGCATGAAACCCTTTTTACTTTTAGGTGCTCTAATAAGATTTTTGGTATGCATTTGCATGATTTGTTACTCTGCACTAGAGGTTTAGGACTGCTGTGACTGTTTTATGTATGCCATTGTAGGTCCTGATGATTATTGCATTAATGCATGTTTTTATTATATAGGGTACCTTTTTTCTTCCCACCCGTACCCTTATTTTGTGCGTATCACTAGTTACTGGTCAACACATTTAATTCTAAAGCAGTTTTGGTTTTTACTCACCGTTACTGTTTTTATACCTGGGCTTTGTTGATACTATGTGTTTGGGTTATGTATTTGCTTATTTGAACTAATAGAGATTCTTTGGGTGATTTATTTTGTATGTTTTTCAGCATATCCGTGTAGTGTATTCTTTCTGGGTAACTGTGGGAATTTACTGTACTTCACTATCAAAATGCCTTCCTTGAGTTGAGCCTGACTGCTATGTCATAGCTATCAATATGGAGAGTCTGGTATTTTTTTTGGTTGGTAAGCTACTTTATCATTGGGTTAGATGGTTTAACATCCCTTGTTAGCAGGCTGTGGAAAAATCTCCCTAACAACCACATTATAAATCACCAATAAATATACATTAAAGTTGTGTTGCTTCCCTGATTCTACTAAACTTTTGTATGCCACCTTATTTGAATATTAATATTTGGGTTTACTGTGCATAGAGGAATAAATGCATCTAAACTTAATTTGCTATCTTTAGAGGATGTTCTGTTAAATATTGTGTGAGTTTGACTTTCACTTTTTTTCCCACATTCAGAATACTGCAGGCCTAGATGATTTTGACAGACAAAAAACTCTTGGCACAGGCTCATTCGGTAGAGTAATGCTGGTGAAACATAAAGGTGCAGAGCAGTATTATGCGATGAAGATACTGGATAAACAAAAGGTTGGTGAGCATGTTAAATACTGTGCATGTTGTCCTTTGTAATATTGTTTTGAGCTCAAGTTATTTCTACATGTATGTAAAATTTAAACTAGAGTATGATGACCAGTTCCATAATTTGTATTGTATTTATTTGTAAAGCGCGGACGAGCCCTGGGGCAACTGGGCCCTGGGAACTTACATCTTACACAATCAAACTGTACAGGAAAGATAATACATGTTAATGGGTGTGGCAATAGGTGGGGGGAAAACACAAACAAGTAAGTTACATAATCATATATACACAAGCGCTATAAATGTTAATATTCGCGGAGAAGATATTATACAGTTTGCAGAAGATATATACACAACAATGACAATAAGGAAGCATCATAGTAGTATATTGACATTTTTATGTGGAGGGTAGATACAGGTCATGCTGAATAAGCCAGGCCTTGTTTTGGAAGAGAGGGAAGGAAGGTTCTTCTCTTATGGAAATGGGTAGCGTATTCCAGTTTTTTGGAGCAAGAACTGGAAAACTAGCTCCACCAGCTTGTTGGTTAAACCGTGGGATGACAACACAATGTGTTTGCGCTATTCTACTGGGTCGCATGGATGAGTGGCGTGAAAAGGTGTCGCAGAGGTATGTAGGTGCCTGGTTATTAGGGCATTTGTGGGTAAATGAGAGTGATTTGAGGTCTATTCTTTGTTTAATATTGAGCCATTTGATATTCTGTCTGGTTGCAGTGATGTGCTGTTTTCTCGGGATATTGCATTCTGATCGGACAGCATTATTTTGCATGACTTGCATTTTGTTGATACTTTATTGGGATGTTCCTAAATAGAGTGCATTGCAATAGTCAAGCTTTGATAGGACTAGTGATCTTGCTACTGGATGCAGTTTGGAGTGGTCAAATAAGGTCGGCAAGCTGTAATAAACTTGCACATGTACGGTGTGGATGATGCTAAGGCATTGGTTTGTCTTGTGAGTGATGATGCTGAATTAATGTAGATTCCTAATGTTTTAACGTCATTGGCTACTTTAATGATGTTACTGTCGATATTGAAGGATTTGAAGAGGGGTCCTGATTTGTTCAATTTATTTGGAGAGCCAAGGACGAGTAGTTTGGTTTTTATAATAGTTTAAGCATAAACCGTGCTTAGCCATCCAAATTTGGATAGTACTGTATATATCGTTGAGCGTTTTACTGCCAGCAGCGTAGTCACCAGTGATAGGGATGAGTTACTGGGTGTCGTACGCGTAGTTGGTGTATATGACACCCAGATAGTCAAGTATGTCAAATAGAGGTTTGGTGAATGCGTTGTAGAGGTTGGGGGGCACAAAAGATCCCTGAGGGACTCCACAAGTAACTGGTGTAGGTGATGATGATGCAGAGGGTGAGAAGACCCTCATGGATCTATTGCTAAGGAAGGATTTGGTCCAAGCATTGGCTTGGTCGCAGAAGTGTGTGGCAAAAGTGTTTGCATAATATTTCATGGTTCTGAAGCGAAAGGGCTCTTTTCAGGAAAGTGACAATCCCAGAATCTCCACCTCTTTATAAAATGATAAACAACTAAATGAAGGGTGGCGGATGCAAGATGTTAACATGGGCAGAAAAGAAAAGATCTCCACTGGACCACATTGCGTGCTCGGAAGATCTGGTGCAGAACCCAACAAAAATAAAGAGAAAAATGGACCAGGTCGACTGGATTGAAACACAAGAACTGGCTAGGAATAACAGGCTACTTGCCCATCTTCCAATGCAGATTAAAAAAACTGCACAAAACAGAGCAAATTGTCAAGCGGTTTCCAGACAAATCACTGAGGCACGTCGTCTTAAGGGCCCGCTTAAATTTACTTCCACCAACGAAATTTGTGCCCTTGGAGGCTTATCACCAATCAGCTCATGTCGACTTTGCAAGGAAGTTTCCACAATCGAATCAGTCGGGCACCTTCTGATGACTTGCCCTGCGACCCAGAAATTCAGAAAAACATATCTTGGGCCCTTACTAGAGCCATACACCCTACGAGAAGAAGTATGATGGAGCCGCGTAGTAAGTGATGAAAAAACTTCTTGGTCAGTTGCCACGGCAAAGATCTTGCAAGCAGCTCTGGCTGAATGCACTAAAGTGGACCAACTCCAGTTACAAACTTAACTGCGCCGCAGTTTTGCGAGGTTGAACAGACCCCATGTCCCACAGATCCAGCAACTTCAAAGACTTTTTCTCTCTCTTTGACGAAATAAGAAAGGAGGAACAAGTAGTAATAAATAAGAAAGAAGACACGTAAACAAACAAATCTTCAATTTTGTAAAATCAATAAATTTGATAAAATACAAATAAAAAAATATATATATTTCATGGTTCACTAAATCAAATGCTGCTAAGTCGAGTAGTAGTAGTAAGGCAGATTTGCCTTTATCTTTTAGGATCTGAATTTGTGTCTTTAAGTCGAAAAGCGCTGTTTTAGTCCCATGTCTAGCTCTGAAGCCAGACTGTCCTAGGACTAGCAGGTTGTTAGTTTCCAAATATTGCTGTATCTGGAGGTATGCTGCACGATCCAGAATGTTTAGAAGAAACGGTACAGTCGTAATAGGTCTGTAGTTAGATGGGTTATTGGGATCCAAAGAAGGTTTTTTTTTAATAATGGAAGTACCCAAGCGTCTTTTAAGTTAGTGTGTACGGTATTGGAGTTAAAAGATGCATTAATGAACAAGGTGATGAAGGGAGCGAGTACATTAGCTGCCTCCTTAATAAGCGTTGTCGGACAGATGTCACCCTTACAGTTGGAGGGTTTAAGTTTAAGTATGATCAATTCTACTTCTTTTGTTGTGAGAGGCTTGAAGTTAAATTGTGGCATATTTGGTTGGAGTCGAGAGCGATGATAGGTCCAGCGGGATGACATTGTCAATGTTTTTTTTAGTTTTTATTTTATTTAGAAGCATAGTGATTTTATCTTGGAGCATATTCTGTATATTAGTGCACCATAAAATATCCTTTGTGCATGAGTCAGGTATGGGGGCAGGAGATTCAAGTTCTTTCAAGATATTGAATAATTCCTTAGTACTTGAATTGGCTTTGGAGATACGGTCATTGAAGTCATCTTTTTTTGCATGTACAATAGCTGTTTTATAGTTAAGTGAAGCTACTGTGAATAAGACTTTATTGGATTCTGTTGGGGATTTTTCCATAATGTTTCAGATGTAAGTTTTTCTTTCCTTGCAGTCTTTAGGTGAGGCGTGTACCATTTGTTAATATGGGTGCGAGGTTTAGATTTTTGCATTTTAAGAGGAGCCATCGTATTGTTAGCCTTCAAGATAGTTTCATTGTATAGATTGACTAAATCGGACGGGTCCGAATACAAGGTAGTAGGGTGTGTGATGGGATGTAGGAAGGGTTTCAAGTTTTCTAATGTGAGGTTCCGTTTACTTCTTGTTAACATAGCTGGAGCTTGGGTTTGTGTCAAGGAAGGTACTGCCTTATTGGTGGTGAATGTGATAATGTGGTGGTCGGTCCAAGCGCAGGGAGCATTGGCCAGTACATTAATGCTGCAGTTGAGGTTTGCTAGCCAATCAAGCGTTCTACCTTTGTTATGGGTAGGGCCAGTTATGCTTTGTGTGAACCCAAGTTTGGAGATGGTGTCCTTAAGGGCAGATGCTTTGGAGTCTTTAGGATCATTGAGGCTTAGATTAAAATCACTTAGGATGATAACTTGAGATTTACTTTTAGTATTAGTGGACAGTAGCTGAGATATAATATTTTCGAAGGTGGAGGTAGTGCCTGGGGGACGGTAGATTAGATGCATTGTGACAGTAGATGAGGCAGAAGTGGATATTTTAATGGAAAGTAGTTCAGCAGATGGTAGGTGTTTGCTAACCATTCTTAGCTCTAACACTGATTTGAAGATGAACGCAACCCCGCCACCTTTAGTGGTGTTAGCCTCCATCTGCACGTGGAATGGTAGAATTGTCTGGTAAGGCTAATGCTAGCGAGGGTCCTGAAGTAGGGTTCAGCCATGTCTCTGTAATGGCAATGACTTCAAGGTCATGGATAGTCAAAATATCCACTATTTGGTTCACGGAGACCAGATGGGCTTTATTCCCGGGCGCCAGGGTTCTGACAATGTTAGAAAAACAGTGGACCTAAGGTATGAGGTGTCCAAACGGTAGTCTGAGGCTTATCTCCTCTCGCTGTACTCTGAAAAAGCTTTTGACCGCGTTGAGTGGTCCTATATGGGAAGGGTGCTCCGGAAAATGGGTATTGGTGATATGTTCTGCGGATGGGTTTCGGCACTGTATAATGCTCCCTCCGCGTGGGGTTCTGGTTAATGGCTTTACTTCCCCGAGCTTTTCACTCTTTAGAGGAACTCGCCAGGGGTGCCCTCTAGCTCCTCTTTTGTATGCCCTGGCTATGGAGCCTTTTGCCATCGCGGTCAGACGGGAGGAGGCGATTGCAGGAGTGCGATGTGGGGACTTTGACTTCAAATTATCTCTTTTTGCAGATGACATCCTAGTATAACTGTCTGGGATTAATGACTCACTACCCCGGTTGTTGGAGCTGATACGCAGTTTTGGAAAGTTCTCCGGACTCAAGATCAATGTCTCTAAATTATGTATTATGCCCATGGGTATGTGTGACAGAGATATTTGTGGTAAAACAGAGGTGTTTGGGATGCGAATAGAGAGTGTCAGTACTAGGTATCTTGGCGTCAATATTCCCAGGGACCTGAGTAAGATGTTTGAGTTGAACTCCCCCCGTTGTTGGCTAAGGTTTGCAACGACATGGATAGGTGGTCTCCCCTGACGCTCTCCTGGTTTGGGCGTATGGTATCTGTGAAGATGAACGTGCTCCCCAGACTTCTCTATCTCTTCTCTGCCTTGTATTGTTCCGGACTCCTTTTTTGTATCTCTTCGAATGCTTCTCCTTCGCTTTGGGTGGGGTGGTAAGGGGGCTAGAATAAAGTTTGGTACCTTGACCCTCCCAAAGGCGTTCGGGGGATTTGGCCTACCGGACTTTAAGCAGTATTACAAGGCGGCCCAGCTGCGAGTAATGCTAGAGCATTTGATGGATGACCTTAGGACATACTGGACATACATTCAAGATGTGCAGGTTCACCCTCATAAGGTTAGGGACTTGCTCTGGGCCCCTCCTCGTCAACCTATTGTTACCTCATCTTGCTATGGTCCCCCATGATCAATGTCTTGTGTGCTGCCCGAGATTATAGTCTATAGACCTGAGCCTTCTGCAGCCATTTACAGGATCCTGCTACGATGCTGCTGGCCTGCTATGCACACTCTCCAAGCCGCACTAGGTCAGCCCTCTCTGGGGTTATTTCTTAATTGACCCTGCCGCAGTAACCCTAATTTTGTTGTGCCCTAAGGTCGCTTACAGACCATTCAATTGTGTTGTGCCCTAAGGTCGCTTACAGACCATTCAATTGTGTTGTGCCCTAAGGTCGCTTACAGACCATTCAATTGTGTTGTGCCCTAAGGTCGCTTACAGACCATTCAATTGTGTTGTGCCCTAAGGTCGCTTACAGACCATTCAATTGTGTTGTGCCCCAAGGTCGCTTACAGACCATTCAATTGTGTTGTGCCCTAAGGTCGCTTACAGACCATTCAATTGTAGGTTAAAATTGCATTTAGTGATATGCTTCTAGTCGCTAAAATAGAACTTAGAACCTAGCTATGTTTTTAGTTGCATTCTACAACTGCATACCTTTAGTTTAAAGCTGAATCTAGCTGTGCCTCGATTCGCATGCCGCAACTCCCTATCTTCAGGTTAATAGCGAAAGCTATATCTAACTGTGCTGCTATCTGCGCACCTGACTTAGTCAGCTAGCATGTACTCTCCTAAACCAAACATACTAAGTATCACTGCACTAGATAGGACAGCTAAATTACCTCTCTACGCTGCCTCCCTCATCATATTAGTGGTATTATCACTCTCCCACCTGACCATGCCTATTTCTCAACATACCATGGGACCTACAGTAAACCAATATCAAGATGATACTACCACATACAGGGCCTGTAGTACCACAGACAGAAACCTCAAACTTTGTGCTCGCCTACCAAAATTGTACGAACTACCAGCAAAGCAAATTGAACAAATCAACTTCCTAAAAATGAACATACAGCCGAAAAACACTGCAGAACACACTAGGAAAGCTCATATCCCTAAAAGACCCACACAAAAATGCTCCAAACCTACCATTATAGCATGCACCATGCTCACTAAACATCACCTCAAAGGTGCACTCATAAATGCTAGGTCCCTAGTCGCTCATGCTACAGAAATCTCGGATATTATTCTCGGACACCACCTAGACTTCCTAGCCATATCAGAATCATAGCTTCACGATGCAGCGGGTCCCGCCCTCTCCTTAGCAGTTCCCGACAATTATACCATCATACGAGCTGACAGACACACCTCCCGAGGCGGGGGTCTAGCCATTATTGCCAAGATCAGTCTCGGCATAAGAGTCTCCACATCCCTCATCACGAAATCTTGTGAATGCCTCTCGGTCAAAATAGCCACTGCCAGCTCCCAAACATTAAACATTGTCCTGCTCTACAGACCTCCTGGTCCTATTGGAACCTTTGTTGAGGACCTCTCCACCACCCTGTCCAACAATTTGAAAAACACCTCCCAAACTATAGTGCTAGGAGACTTCAACCTAGGCTACAATGATATTAAAGACACCCAGTCCACAGCTACTGCTCTGATCCTAAAAGAGCTGGGCTTTGCCCAAAGAGTCACCTGTCCCACTCATAATAAAGGTCGCATCCTTGACTGGATAGCTGATCACAACTGTGGAGTAACCATTACAGACACTGTTCCCCAGATCTGGACGGACCACTTTCTACTTCTATTTACAGTAGATACTAACTTAGCGACAGCCAAGCCCACACCTGCCCCTCCTATACCCACGAGGAACAAAAAGCTAATAACCACGGAAAAATTGTTGCCAATTATACTACCCCAACTAAACTCGCTCCCAGCTAACACGGAGCCTGATATGCTAGTTGATCAATTCAATGAAACTATGAACTCAGCCCTTGATCACATAGCACCGCTCAAATTACGGACTAGTAAACCGAAAAAACATCTCAACTCATGGTTCACCCCCCACCTAAAAAATCTCAGGTTAACCAAAAGAAAACTAGAATCCAAATAGAGACTTACTCCTACAGTAGAAAACAAACTAAACCTTGCAAAGATATCATCCCAATACAAAAAAGATATCCTACTAGCCAAACAGGAAACATACAATACTAGAATATCCCAATCTAAATCAAGTGTCAGAGAACTGTTCAGTATCTTGAAAGAGCTGGAAACACCCATCATTCCCCAAGAAAACTGCACCAAGGACAAAAAATGGTGCTCAGACATTCAGTTTGCCCTCACCAACAAAGTAGTCAACTTACAAACTAAAATCGCCCTCAAAAAAGCATCTCTCACACCTCAGGACGCTCTAACCCCAGCACCCCCACTTAAATCTAAACAAATAACACGTTTCTGCTTCTCCAAGGTATCTACCATTGAAGTCGAAAAAGTGATCCTGGGACTTAAACCATCCAACTGTAAAGGTGACCAATGCCCTGCACAATTAATCAAGGATGCTGCGAGAGAACTATCGCCATTCATAACTAAACTCATCAACTCATCCTTCACTACCGGCATTGTACCGAAAAATCTTAAAGAGTCGTGGGTCCTGCCACTCCTAAAGAAGCAAACCCTCGACCCAGCCATACCCACCAATTTTAGGCCTATCACGACTGTGCCCTTTCTTCTAAAAATTTTAGACAAAGTGGCATACATGCAAATACAAAATTTCCTTGAATCCAACCACCTGCTTGGAACCCGCCAATCTGGATTCCGTCCCCAGCATGGAACAGAGACTGCCCTTATCGATCTCAAGGCCCAAATAGATCAATGTAGGGACAATGGCCAAGCAGCCTTACTCCTCTTGCTAGACCTCTCAGCAGCGTTCGATTTAGTCGACCATACAGTCTTATGCAGCCACCTAGACTCTGCTGCTCACTTCTCTAAAGAGGCCATATTATGGATCAAATCCTTCCTGAATAACCGCACCATGAGAGTCTTCTCTCCATCAGCCTCAGCTGACCCGATCCCTATAACGTGCGGTGTACCCCAGGGATCTTGTGTATCACCAACCCTCTATAACATATTTACAAAGCCGCTCTTTGACGAAATGGATCATCTGGGTATCGCCTACACCAACTATGCAGACGATACCCAGATCCTCCTTCCGCTTTCAGGAGATTACATCGTGGATCTGGCCTTAGTGAATAAAATTTACAGCATCGTTCAGGCATGGATGGCCACACACGGCTTATGCCTGAACGACGACAAAACTGAGCTCATAATTCTAGGCACCCCGACATACATAACTAAACTTAACACTGACTATGCCAGCTTCATTATCGATGGGAACAATATCAAAGTAGCAAAGGAAGTCAAGACCCTAGGCTTTTACCTTGACGCCACCTTAAACTTTGGCAAACAAGTCAACTCCATAGCCTCTTCTACAGCATATACTTGCAAACTCATTAGAGCCAGCAAGCAATTCCTCTCTACAGACAGCTGCATCACGCTTGCCAGAGCCCTTATACTGTCCAAACTGGACTACTGTAATGGTCTCTACATTGGGGCTAACAAACAGACTATCCAAAAAATCCAGGTCCTATAGAATAATGCCCCGAGAGCCGCGCTTAAGATCAACAGGAAAGAGCATATCTCCTCTATAAGAAGAGAATATAAATGGCTATCCACTCAGGACAAAATCCAACTTAAAATTGCCTCCCTTACTCACAAGTGCCTTAATAACATGGCACCACCCTACCTCATGGACAGGCTACACTTAAGAACCTCACCTAGACCAACAAGAATGGTCAATGCAAATTGCCTCTATGTCCCTCGCTTTAAACGTGCCACTATTGGAGGACATAGCTTTGCAGTCAAAGCAGCACAGCTTTGGAACTCCCTACCACATGACATAAGAGAACCCCAGCCCTTTACGAAATTCAGGCAGAATTTGACCAAGTGGCTGAGAGCTAATGACATCTAACTAATCCGACCTGCTAACCTGACTGTCCCTACTAGCGATCCACCTGCATGCCCCAGCTCTGATACCACGTTCTGTATTTTACACCATTGTATATTACTGTACTTATTCCACTGTATATCACCTCCACATTGTTCACCTCTTGTCTGGACCTAGCTCCAGCCCTGCTCATTCTTGCTTATTGTATACTGCATTATGACCATGCACATGTACCTGTATATATTTTATTTATTGCTGAATGTACTATGATTATGTAGATGTACCTGTAACAAAGTTGAGCATATTCTTGTCTTGTGCGCCCTGATGCTCCAGGGCTTGGCGCGCCCTATAAATAATAAACTAAACTAACTAAACTAAACTGCCCGCTGCAGCTCGGTCCCATCCAATTCTAGCTGTTCTTTGGAAGTTGTGGAGACCTAGTAGAGACAACAAGCCACTATCATCATGGCCCTCCCCTCTGTCTTCCTTGTGGAGACTGCCGCTCGATTTGGGGGCCAGAGGTTTTCGAGGGACGCAGGTGTGGTTGGACCAGGGGATGGAGAGGGCTGCACAACTGTTTGACCAGGGAGGCTTTATTGAATTCTCCCAATTGTTGGAACTACTTCCAGAAAGGCCTCCTTCCATTTTTGATTACTTGCGGCTTAAGGGTATTCTTACTCAGGCATGTTGGGTGGCCTCCCTCTCTCGTCCTTTGACCTCTTTTGAAAAAGTCTTTGTAGAGGCCAGTTCTAGAAAGGGGTCTCTCTCAAAAATCTATAACGTTTTAATTACGGCTGACTTAGAGGGTAGACGGGCGTTCAGGGGTGTATGGGAGGAGAGACTAGGCATAAGCCTAGATGAGCGGGCTTGGGACTCTGTTTACCGGTCTATCTTTGGGGGGGAAGCTTTATACTGCAGCTATGGAGCATAACTTTAAAATTCTCCACTTTTGGCACCGTCCGTCCGCCTCTCTCTAAAATGTTTCCCGGAGTATCTCCTAGGTGTCCTCGGGCTTGTGCTGGTAGAGGAACCTGGTTCCATATGTGGTGGGAGTGTCGGGTGATTCAGGTCTACTGGGCGGAGTTACTTAGTTGGATCAAAGACATCCTGGGAACTTGTCCTGCCCTTCAGCCCATGGAGATTTTATTGGGCACCGCTAGGCCTGTGTGTGAGAAATTCCCTTTTCCCAGGGTGATGAGTGCGATGCTGAGGGCGGGGAGAATGGCTTTGGCCCAGAAGTGGAAAGGATCTCAGGACCCAACGAAGGCGGAATGGTTTTACAAACTTTTGTCAATCTTTACTTATGAGAAGCTTGCAGCTATTGTCAATGAAAACATGTCCTCTTTTTTGCAGGATTACACTATTGTGCTTTTGAGTACGGACTGTGCAGCATTGAGACTTTAAGATCTTGGACCCTGTATGGAGCTCGATGATAGGACGGGGGGGGGGGGGTGGGTGGGAGTTGGTCTTCGAATTAACTGTGACGCCTGATGTTTGGTGTTTGTCTGGGACCTTGCAGATAGAGGTATGCTGTTATACAGCCATCGTTTGTAACGAGTCCTTGTCCCAATCATGGTGTACCTTTTGCTTTTGTTTATTGAACCCAGTGTAGCTCACTGTTTGGGGGTGGGTGTGTTAGGAGGGGTAGGGAGGGGGTTATGGGGTGTTATATGTTGTCCAGACTGGACCCGTTATAGGATTAAATGTGTGTTATTGTTACTGAATGAACTCAATAAATACAAAGTGGAAAAAAAAATATATCCACTATGTCTAAAGCATGTACTTGAAAAGATCTGGCATTGATTAGGCCTACCTTAACAATATCAGTAGTGTTACTCAGTACAAGTGTTTGTGTTTTCAGTACAAGCGTTTGTGTTTTACCGATAATGTTAAGTTTGAGTCTTGCTGAGGACTGGTCTTTAGGTATTCTAACTATATTGTGATCTTTAGGCGTCTGCGACTGTTGTTGTAATGTTCTAGAGCCAAGTCTAAGGTTTCGCAATAGTGTGAGGCACGGTGCTGTAGTGGTCCTTTGGGAGGAGCATCTATCTCCTCGGTACGTAGGAATGGTAACTGTGTTGTTAACTTTTAAAAGTAGTACCTATATTGTTGACTTTTGCCAGTGACTGTTGTGAGGTTCTAGTGCCAAGTCTTGAGTTTCGCAACAATGTAAGACATGGAGCTGTAATATTCCTTCTAGAGGAGCACCTATATACTGGATACACAGATGTGTCAGCCAAAGGTGTAGTCCATAGTTCAGCCTTTAAATTGTGGGGCGCAACTGTTTTGTGGTGAGGGACGGTATGGGTCAAGTTAAGAGTAAGTGGAGGGAGCCTCGGTGGAGAGTATGAGAGTACATTAATGTAAGGTTGTAGGAATTTCGAGGGGGCAATATCATTCGATAAAGGCAGGTTGGTTGTCATACTAAGGTGTATGATAGGTATACTGGGGCCCAGATGGGAGTCCATACAATTTGAATAGAGGATCTTGGTTTTACGAATATGATTGGAAGAGGTACCTGAAGTATGCTCAATAAATAAGAGTAAGAGCAACGTTATTTGTGAGGAGAGCATGGCTAGTAACAAGGAGTACAGTTTAACATTAGTTTGCACATATAATTCAATTACGGTCTAGTGTGGTGCAGTTCACAACGCGGACTGCCATATATGCTCAAATTATACTACAGTGGCCAATGGGTGGACACCAGTTAGCACAAATGGGTGGCCGAGGTAGCAAGACTTGCAATAGTTTTCTAAGGACATTTGGTTTCCTAATTTAGAAAAACCGCGTACCATGCACACTATCTGTAAGGCCTATAACCTGTTTGAATTTTTTTTAGCTATTAGAGGTTTTAGGTCTGTAGTCCTAAACTTCACAAAGGAAGAAAAAGACCAGATGCAACCTCTGTTTTCTAGACACTTAATGTTACAGTTCTCAAATATTGCTATCCAAAGGTGATTTCTCTGAAATGGCACAATTAGTATTTGACAATTCAAGTGTTGGTCTAAAACAGGTATTTATTCATAATAAAACAACATTCAATTTTATCTGGCCCAACGCGTTTCTAGTTTACTTGTACTCTTCATCAGGGGCAAACATTCTTTTTCTTACATATTTTTTTTCCTATGGAGGAAAAAAAAGGTTATAATCCAATGTTAGTTACACATTCCAATACATATTATGTTCATATGTATATTAATTTTAACTTTACTTCAAAGGTATTGATTAATCCTAGTGACTCAGTCATTGCTTACAAGAGAAAGACATGAATACCGTACAGAGTTAATGACAACCATGTCTCTATTTCCCTAACTATCCAAGTTAGTATTCATGGTGTTAACGCCTAAATGCATTATATCAAAACATTTGTAATTTTGAACAATCGTGGCCGATATCAAAAAGGTCAAAGATAGAAGACTCTAGTGAGTGGAATATTTATCACTGATCAAACAGAGTTCCTATATTCAGCTCCTACTGAAGCATTATGACTACATGCCCAAATGGCTGGCTGACTTGAAAATAAGGTAGGGGGATTTGGATTCTCCAAAGTTGTCTTCCTTTGTATCGAAAACACACTGTTTTCTGGTCAAAAAGGTTAACGGATGGCAATGATGTTATTGCAATGTTTTTCCGCTCTCAATTGGTTTCTGATGTTTCTTCCACGCTTGTATGCCATCATAGGTGGATCCGGAAACGGTTCTTTCAAGGTGGTGTCTGATTTAATGAGGTCCCAGTTTCTATGTATAATTCTCTTCACTTAAACTCTGGCTAGAGTATTTTAGTGTATGGATCAGGTTTTCTGTTTCCTTCTTGGTGTTACCCTGGAGTAGCTCTTCTCTTCTTGTGTATTAGTTCTCACAATCGCTTTGTCTAGTGTTTCTGTTGGGTACCCTCTTTCCAGAAATCTTTGCTTCATGGCGTCGTATTCGCTCTGCAATGTATTCTTATTGGATGTTCTTCTCTTAAGCCTAAGTAGTTGGCTATAGGGAAGGTTTTCCTTTAGATGTTTAGGATGGAAACTGCTATGGTGAGGGCAGCTATTGATATCTGTTGGTTTTCTGTAGATTTTAGTTTTGAGTCCCATACCAGACCTTTCAACTGTTACATCCAGGAAATTAGCATTAGGTTTACCAATCTCTATTGTAAAGCCAATTCTTTGGTTGTAACCATTCCCACTCGGGGAAGACTTTTTTTTTACAGGAGGTGACCGGCTTTTTGTCTAAACCAATTAAGTGGACCAGCAGTGTTTACACTGTTAGAACTAGTACCCCATTAGCTTGATATTTTTCAAAAAACCCCTTTTATCTCTCTAGGGACTACTACCTTTCCTCAGAACCCTGAGATACTATTTGTCCAGAAAATTAAGAGTGACGCTCTTCTTGCCTCATTTTCTTACAAGAGATCACAAAAAGTAAGTGAGATAGAAGCTTTCTTAAGAGGACTTGGTGGTGTCTATATATATATATACTTGCCTTCATCATTATTTGAATACTAGGATGGACCAGGAAGCCTTGCCATCCATTAAACAACCTTTTTGACCAGAAAATAGTGTTTTTTCAATACAAAGGAGGGCACCTTTGGAGAATCCAAATCCCCCTACCTTATGTTCAAGTAAGTCAGCCATTTGGGCATGTAGCCATATTGCTTCAGTAGGAGCTGAATATAGGAACACTGTTTGATCAGTGATAAATATTCCACTCACTAGAGTCTTCTATCTTTGACCTTTTTGATATCTGCCACGATTGTTCAAAATTACTTATTTTTTGATATAATGCATTTAGTCATTAACACTATGAATACTAACTTCGATAGTTGGGGAAATAGAGACATGGTTCTCATTAACTCTGTACAGTATTCATGTCTTTCTCTTGTAAGCAATGACTTTGAGTCACTAGGATTAATCAATGCCTTTGAAGTAATGTTAAAATTAACATACATATGAACATAATATGTATTGGAATGTGTAACTAACATTGGTTTATAACCTTTTTTTTCCTCCTTAGGAAAAAAAGTGTGTAAGAAAAAGAATGTTTGTCCCTGATGAAGAGTACAAGTAAACTCGAAACGCGTTGGGCCAGATGAAATTGAATGTTGTTTTATTATGAATAAATACCTGTTTTAGACCAACATTTGAATTGTCAAATACTAATTGTGCCATTTCAGAGAAATCACCTTGGTATAGCAAGGATAGCAATATTTGAGAACTGTAACATTAATTGTCTAGAAAACAGAGAGGTTGAATCTGGTCTTTTTCTTCCTTTGTGGAGTTTAGGACTACAGACCTAAAACCTCTAATAGCTTAAAAAAAAAAATCAAACAGTCTAGCCCTTACAGATAGTGTGCAGGGGATGCAGGTTTTCTAAATTAGGAAACCAATTGTCCTTTGTTATATTGACTAGCCTAGATACCAAGGCTGAGTACTGCACCTCAAATCACATTTACCCAACAACCAATTGCTTTTTAGAAAAAATGTCAATCATTTGAACCAAATTTGTGATTAAGGTGTCCTCTGCGGTTCTTAGCTTTTTCTTGCAATAGTTTTCTGTCAGGACGGATATATGACAGTATCAACTTAAAAGGCTGTGTCGTTACATATATATTACATATAACGGGAGTGTGGCAGACAAGTCATTGATAAGGCTAATGCAATAATTCTAGCAGTAAGTATTAGTTACAGTAGTAGTGATTGGGATAGATTTTTCACTAGCTCGGAAGCATGTAGATGCTTGCAGTCGGTATAATGCAGTTGTGCACAATCAAATTACGAGCAGATTACATGGTAGGTATGTGCCATAACTAGAGACACAGCGAAGATGCAGGCATTAGGATAAATGCATACGATAAATTACAGTAAAATGAAAAGGAATAGCAATCAGTTACCATACAAGTGTAGTATAATCGACAGTGTTGGCAGCAATAACCGAAGATAGTATGGGTCACGGTATAAATGCAGTTATTGTAAGGCCTCGATAGTACAACGGGTAGAGGCAAAACCTGTGGCTGAAGCAAGGTGCTGAGTTAGCTAGTATGAGTCGGGAGGTAAGATAAGAAGTGGCAACTCACAGTAGGGGTTAGATATGATGAGGTAGTTGGCACTGTACTTGATCAATTTGTTGGCTCGAGTTTAAGGATCATGATGAAGGCAGGGTTACTTAATACAATCATATGATCGTTTGTGTTGAAAGGGGCCCCTAGGGGTCCCTCGCGTTATGGAAACAAGGCAAGTCCCCACTCAAGATAGGTACGCCAGACAAGAGGTTGTATTCCCAAAGCTAGGGTTTATTGCAAAGCAAATAGTCTCAGTTGGCCAACTCAGTCTCACGCCCTGCGACGTGTATCTCTAGACCTCGAGGGACGCAAGAGAGTGAATTACGTACATCAGTTACAGATATACAAAATGCATATCATACAATCAGCTATGACATGTTTAACACCCCCCTCTTTTGGGTTTCTTTGAACTCGGTTTGATGATGGACACTTCCGACGAATATGACACCTTCAAATATCTATTCTAGTAACAATATGCAACCTTGCAAGTGCAGAGACATCTTTTCTTTGTTGAACAGAACACAGTGCTTCTGTTCTTGTAAGCGAGCTAAATATGGGGGAAGAGTCATATTCCAGACCTTGCTATCTATGAGGTGCTATTCGTGTCCTGGGAGCCGACACGCTCTACATGGCTCGGAAAAGGGGGGCCGTAAGAAGAGCATAATTCAAGCCTTTAGCTGCTTTATTCTAACATATTCTACCATATAACGAGACTGGCTGGCAGCTGTGAAATGATTAAATGCCCTGCGGCTCTGCTTCAAGGCTACATTCGGGAGAGAGCCGGGCATTCCTCCCCGGAGCTGCCTACATTGTGTTTCAACGAACTCTTATTAGCCTCGCGGCCTTGTCCTTTCACGTTCAGACAACAATGTTAACAGTCGAGCAGTGTAAGCAGAAAATGTGCTGCAAAGCAATTTGAACAGAAAGCAATGAACAATCGTTAGAAAACAAAATGGCGATCCTTGTTACATCAAAATGGCCGTTCATTGGTAAAACTCAGAAACCTGTATTTCTATCGTTTCGTACATGAGACGGTTGGCCTTCGGCCACCAAAATACGTTTGCTGTCAATCGTGAGGTGTCCATTTTTCTAGACCGACAGTGTGAGGGATTGTATAGCTGGGTCCGAGTCTTTGATTAACGTTAGGACGTTTCATTCGTCGGGATCGGTCGGGTAGTGCAGACAAGTTTCCACTTGTTTCACAGCAGTAGGCTATATGTCTTGCCGTCTTCCCGCCGCGGACAGACGCAGACAGGCAATGGCCCTTTGGATGTCGGGGCTTCGGAATGTTGGGTTGCTGGCTCGTGCCTTCCGGTGCTTCCAGTTGGCTTAAGGCCCCCCAAAACAAAAATCCTAAGTGCCAGGTTGCAGAAGCCTCAGCACAGCAGAATGCTGATATCAAGCACGACAAAGCAGACGCACCTGCTTTGTATGCCACTCTTTTGAAGTGGCTGGGAAAAGGCTTGCGGCAGGCTCATTTCCACCCTGCAAATGCCAACGACAGGAATGGATTAGCCCCGCTCTACTCGCCACCAGTGGCCTAAGAAGGCTGTTTTCCATAGTGTTGACATTAGTAAGCAATGCTTACGTGGTTGATACTTTTGTGTGTCGGTCTTATCAAAATATAAAATGCCTCCTAATATTGGACATTCTGGTTTATGCTCTTTGATTATGTTTGCATCTGTATGTTGATATAGCCCACAACCTATGAACTTGGGCATCTCAAAAGCTGTAAAATTGTGATTACCCAGATGAAGGTAAGCAAAACATCTTTGAGGTATTCTTCATTGTATTTATAGCAGCACTAGCAAAAGTACCCGTTCTCCGAACGGATTCTGTAGACCGACATAACACTCTCGTTAATTGTTGAAAATGAATTATCCTGTAGGTCGCTATTCCGCCTTACCCTTGCGTGGTGCAGTTTGTTGCAATGCATTGCAGTGCAAATAGCTCAGAAATCGTGCATCCTAGTGCATTGAAACGTGGTTTTCGAGGTTGCTTAGCGACCTAGAGTTTTGTTCCTTGTGTCGGGACCGGTTTTGAAATAACTTTTTTCTTTCCCTTGGAAACATGGTTTATGGCTTCGTTGGCAGGCACCATCTCACAAATCACCTCTGGAAATGTAATTTCACCTGATCTGGCAAAAATGTGGAAACTTCTGGAATGCTGCCTGCCTTCACCTTCGCCTCTCTGGTCCATTCGCCTTTACAGCTTCCTCAGCAGGCCACAAACACATTTTAACTTTTGCTGAAATCTGAGGACAGGGGTGGGGTGTCCAAATGTCATGTAGCCAGTAATGTCCGTAGGGTCTTAACTGGTATCTTTGCAAAATTTGGTGCAAACTGGTGAATCGGTGTGGAATTGTATAAGGAACAACGCTTCCTGCCACAAACAAATTTTGATTTGTATATATAAATATACTTCTGAGGCTTGTGGAATCTGCTTAGATCACATGCTGTGCATAGGCCGACATCTCGTGGAAGTCGCAGAGTATTACAGTTTGTTTTTAGAAACTCGAAAAGGGACGTCGAAAAGGGCGTGGCAGTAATACTATCTCTAGTGTGAAGTCCCCTGTACCCATGATCCCTCACGCGTGTAGGACCCTCAAGTATTTTTCCGCCTACTAGTTGGATGCATGTTGCGGAGTTCCTTCGGCGCTTAGCCGTTTATAGTTAACAATTACCGTTAATACTTCCCCTTTCACTTCTACTACGCCGAAGATCGATGCAGATGAAGATCGAGGAAGTCCGCCATCGAGGACTGCCACAACGGACTTCGGGCTTTGGAAGGCCTCTGGCCTCAGCTCTGTACAGTAGGGAGAGTGGGGGGTGGTCATACAGGCTTCTTTCCAACCTTTTCGTACACATACCCGCCCGCTGCCATTTTGTAACATATGGAGAGTACTCCATTCAAATTCTGCCCAAAGTGTAACAGGAAGTTTCCCAGGGTGGATAAGCACAATACGTGCAATCTGTCTCCCACGAGACCATCCCAAGGCTACCTGTCGAGCTTGCAAGCTCTTCAAGCTGAAAACCCTTAAAGACCGCTCAACTAAACGCTGGGCCCACTACGCCAGGCAACTAGAGGCCATGGACATGGAGGGGGACATTCAGCGATGGCAGCAACGCTGCCGAATCGGACGGCAAGGGCAAAGGGGTGACTTGGACACCCGCGCGCAGGCCCATGACGGACGGACTGACTGGCTGGCGGCCACATTGTGGGGACAACACCCGGCGGCAAAAGCACTACACATGCTACCCCCATTAAGCACATCAGCCCCGGCCGTGACTCGACACGCGTGTCGAGCGATCGGCACCGGAAGACACCAAGAGAGTGGTCCAACGAATCCTTGTCCTCTGGGTGTTCGTGTTTGCCGCATGATAAAGCCCAACCGTCTTCGGTTGATAAAGGTGTCCCACTATCAATAGTCCCCGAAGCAGATCGTCCGATGACGATTCCGCACTCTACCCTCCACAGGCAAGACTCGAGGCGTCTGACCGTACACCCGAGATTCGACTTCCTCCTTCGAATCCCACCTCTGAATCTTGATGCGAGGCGTCAAACCCCTTGGAGGCCCCTAAAAACTCAGGGAAACACTCCTCTAGTCATGGAGAAAAAGGATAAACAACATAAAAAGATTTCATTCTGAACACCATGTTCATAAAGAGCAGCATAAAGCCCCGAAATCATTAGGGAAGTCCAAGGGCTCAGAGTCTACCACTACAGGTAAACTCATTCTTCCCACTACTGAGGATATGGGTACTGATGAGGAATCGGTACATGTGGTTATTCCTAGCTCTAAACAATGGAGCTCAGTAGACATTGATATGTTCATAAGAAGGATGCCATTCATGGCTGACTTTTATGAAAAGGACCCTAAATACTTTCATAGTTACACCAACACCCTTCCTACCACTGCCCCTTTGGGGTCCAAGGCAACATCTGAGTCCCCTCAGCCCCCTGCTAAGAAACTCCGCTCGAACGCCCCATTTCAGGGCTTGGTCACAGACTCCTTTGTGGTTGAAGCTTACCACCCCGATTCTTATTGTGAGGAAACGGAACCTCAATTGGTTGATGACCAGGTGGATGTCTCTTATAATGGTGATGAGGAGGAGGAGGACGAGGAGGAGGAGGAGGACGACGAGGAGGAGGATGAGGCTGAAACCTACAACATTGACTCCCCTATTCCTAAAGACCCCTGGTGCATGACGCACCCGTAGATAACCAACCCCTCCTCAATGAGGTATTGGCTAAGGCAGCGGCCCATTTTCATATCGATACACAGGGTGTCCAAGTCCAAAAAGACATGTATTTCGCTGAAGAAATCCTTGGAGACAAGAAGTCTGTATTACTCAAGCTATCCCTATGTTAATATCCATCCAGCATAGAATTGATCCCTCGCTGCAGACCCCAAATCTCACTCTAAGCGGTTAATCCGCGAGTCGAGAAACTGTTCTGTGCCGCACCCTCAGATCCCCTGTACATAAGGGGCTAATTAAAGCCTGATTCCCTGGTTGTAACAACCACCAGAAAGAGGGCAGGTACCCTGCTTGCTTCTTCAGAAGCACCTCCTGATAAGGAAAGTAAACAAATTTCTCCGGCACGAATTGCCAACAGTGGCACCCTGTTAGCAAGCTACAATTGCCATCAGTGGGAAGAGGTATCCCCTTTGGTATCCTCCGCACCCGAACCCTTAAAGAGAAAGTTGGCTCGATTGGCAGCAGATGGTAGGTCTGTATCAGGCTGCATGCTAAAAACAAACTTTGATGCAGCAGATAATGCTGTGAGGTTAATCACGGAAGGCACTGTCATAAAACGTCACGCTTGGCTAAGGCAGTCAGGGTTCAAACCTGAAACCCAAGCAACCCTGATAGATATGCCTGTGGAGTCGAATGTTCTTTTCGGCAAGGCAGTAGAGGAAGCTTTAAAGACAGCAAAGGATGAGTACGAGACCCTAAAATCTCTTGGCCAACTCACCAATAAACCCTCTGGACAGACGGGTAACAACAATGTTCGCCGTTTTCAGGGCCAAAGTTCCCAAAGGGGTTCAAAATATTACCAGAATCAGGGAACCTCATGGGGTAACAATCAATCCTCACAGGGCTACCCAGGGGGCAACGCAGGGGTCGCGCTAGGCGTAGAGGCAGCCCCGCCAGAGGTGGTATGCCAGCCAACCAGCAGTGACGTTCCGCTTCAGGTCCCCTCCCATGCATCCCCAGTAGAGGGGTGCAGTTCCACCTTCACCCATGCATGGGAGGTGATTACTTCGGACAGATGGGTGCTGTCCACAGTGTCCGGAGGATACTGCATAGAGTTGCTAGGGCGCCCCCATGACCATCCTCTGCAACAGAAATTACACTCGATATAACATCAGAAGATCCTCCTCGAGGAGATCGCTGTTCTGCTAGCAAAGGACGCCATAGAAGTCGTCCCGGTCAACCAGGTAAACGGGGGTATTTATTCAACCTACTTCCTTGTGCCAAAAAAAGATCTGACAATGTATTATCTAGTATTAGATTTGCACCCTGCAAACAAGTATGTCAAGCCACAAAAAGTCTGCATGACTACACTACAAGAGGTAATCCCTCTACTAAAAAGGAGGATTACATGGCAACATTGGATATGAAAGATGCCTATTTTCATATTTCAATGTACCCAGCGCACAGAAGATTCTTGCGTTTCAAGATACACAACCAGCACTACCAATTCAAGGTGCTGCCCTTCGGAATAGCCTCGGCTCTAAGCGTATTCACCAACGTACTGGCGGTGGTGGTGGCAGCGGCGCACCTATGCAGGGAGGCAATCCCAGTGTACCCTTACCTGGACGACTGGCTCATTACAAGGGAGTCGCCCCTAATTTGCAGACTAAACATCTAAAGAACAGCCAACCTCCTCTTCCAATTGTGTTTCTAAAATCAACGAGAAAAAGTCAAGCCTGGTGCCAAGTACCTCAAAACAGTTCCTAGGAGCTGTCCTAAATACCCAAGAGGGGCTGGCCTTTGAATCAGAAGAAAGAATTTGAAATTTGTTGCTGCAGATTCCGCAATAGCAGACCGGTCGGCAGATAAGGGTGCGCAAAGCTATGCATTTGCTAGGCATGATGGCATCTTGCATTTACCTGGTTCCCCACGCGCGCCTGTGCATGCGACCCATGCAGGAATGGTTGGCAAAACAGTGGTATCAGGCAAGTGGTCAGTGGGACGATCTAGTGGTCGTTTCGCCAACACTAGTACAGAGTCTTCGCTGTTGGACAAGAGAGAATCCTAAGGAAGGGAAACCCTTCTACGATCCAGAGATACAGCCTGTTGTCACAACAGCCGCCTCCCTGGCAGTGTGGGGAGCTCACTACCTTCACCATACAGCTCAGGGTCTCTGGTCTCACACACTGGCTCAGAACCACATCAATCTGCTGGAACCTCTGGCAGTCTTCAGAGCACTTCGGGCATTCAAACCCCTCCTATCCAAACAGCCAGTGCAGATCCTAACAGACCGCAGGACTGCAATGTTTTACTTAAACAAACAAGGGGGCACTTGTTCTCCCAATCTGTCCAAGCTTGCCCAGAACATTTGGAAATGGGCACTCAAACAGAAGATTTACCTGTCATCCCAACATGTTCCGGGGGAACTCAACTCGCAAGCAGATGCTCTAACCAGAGATCCCCTCCCAGAGTAACACGAGTGGTGTCTACACGAAGAGGTCGTAGGAGACCTCTTCTCTCAGTGGGGTTTCCCTACTATAGACCTATTCGCCACAAGCGAAAACGGGCTATGCCCAGACTTCACATCCATGTTCCCCCAGCCAGGCTCCAAGGGGAACGCCCTATGGATGAATTGGTCAGGGATATTTGCCTACGCTTTTCCAGCAACCCCCCTGATGAGGAAAGTGATGAAAAAGATCGACAGGGAACCGATGACGCTCATCCTGGTTGCTCCCATGTGGGCGAGACAATCATGGTATCCACACCTACGCAAACTGGCGATGTGCGACCCCATCAAACTCCCGTGCCGGTACAACCTCTCTCCCAGCACGAGGGGTTAACAGTGCATCCTCAACCCAACTCGATGAACTTGGCAGTATGGCTCCGGAAGTCATAGAGTTCAGTCATCTCAATTTATCTCGGAGATGTATGGATATCTTGACGGAGTTAAGAAAACCGAGCACGAGGCACTGTTACTATGATAAATGGAAACGATTCGTTATTTGGTGCCAGAATAAGCACATCAACACTGTTAGTACTCCTTCTAATGTGGTCACATATATGCTCCACCTACTGGATGCAGGGTTAGTGTTTAACTCAGTAAAAGTACATCTGCCAGCTTTATCAGCCTATACCACTTCCCATAACAAGGTGTCATGATGGAAGGTGAAAGTTGATAAAGCATTTATGGAAGGGGTAAAGAGACTCCACCCTCCAATTTCTAACCCACCACCAGGTTGGGACCTTAATGTGGTACTTGCTAAGCTCACGGGACCACCCATTGAGCCCGTGCACAAGTCTAGTCTCAAACACCTGACTTTCAAAACAGCCTTCTTAGTAGCCATTACTTCTATAAGAAGGGTCAGTGAAATCTAAGCTCTGTCAGTGCAAGATCCTTTCTTTACTATACATAAGGACAAACTGGTTTTACGCACTCACCCTAGGTTCTCACCTAAGTTCATTTCCAAATTCCATGTTAACCAGTCTATTGAGCTACCAGCTTTCTTCCAGGAACCCAAAAGCTCTGCTGAGGTGAAACTCCATACACTAGATGTGAGTAGAGTGGTCCTCTACTACGTAGACTAGACCAGACCGCTAAGGAAAACAGATCAACTGTTCGTCTCCATAGCACCAGGCAGAGAAGATCGCGTCTCTAAAAATGCCATCTCTAAGTGGATAGTCAGATGTATCCAACTGTGCTATTCCCTTTCAGATAAAACACTGCCTTTTACGCCAAGGGCCCACTCTACAAGAGGTACTAGAGCCACTCTGGCTTTCATTGCAAATATTCCATTAGACCGTATTTGCAAAGCAGTTACATCTAGCTCTATTCACACCTTTACTCAGCGCTACTACATTGACACTCCTTCCAAGACAGATACACAAGTGGGACAAGCAGTTCTAAGACATTTGTTCGCTCATGAACCTTCTCACATCCTTCTTCTAACACACTAAGCTATGCACAGCATGTGATCTAAGCAGATTCCACAAATCTCAGAAGGGATATATTACTCACCGTAATCGTATTTCTGATGCTTGTATCTGCTTAGATTGACATGCGCCCGCCCTTCCTCCCTCTGAGAGAAGGCGCATGGATGCTTGTAGTCTCATCTTCTTATCTGCTTGGATACTCTGTACTCGCGCTACTCCTCATGCTACCTCATGTCAGAAAAAATACATTCTGAGGGTCCTATATGCGTAAGGGATCATGGGTACAGGGGACGTCACACTAGGGATAGTATTACTGGCACGCACTGTTCGAGGTCCCTTTTTGAGTTTTGAAAAACAAACCGTAATACTCTGCAGCTTCCACTAAATGTCAGCCTATGCATAGCATGTGAATCTAAGCAGATACAAGCATCAGAAATACGATTACGGTGAGTAATATATCCCATATATGGATGTGGGTGTGGCTAGCGGCCATGTAGCGAGAACGCGAGCTCCCGAGATCCGTCCGACGATTCGCAGTACAACTGATGCAAAAAACCACGTACAAAGCTAGCAAAGGAACGCATGAATGCATGAATGCAGGGAGGGAGGGAGGGAGTAGTGAGCGAGTCACGCTCCTGCAGACCGCAGAAGAGAAGAGGTGCCGCGGCACAGAAGAGAAAATGGCAGACACACTAACTCGGCGATGTGAGCCCTGAGAAGGATGCGCTGCGCAGTGGAACAAAGGAAGTTGCACATGCGGACCATAGGTCGGGCTGCCCGATGGTCTCTCGTGGCCAGCGTACCTGAGAAATGAGTGAGCAGAAGTGCAGGCAAGCCAGCGGACCAAGGAACGGCGTTGACTACACCGGCTGTATCAAGGGGAACAAAGGGCTGGAGACCTATGACGCTTACAAGGCGAGCCGCAAGTACAGTGCAGATCCTGGTCCCAGGACCGGCGGTGCAACGCGAGGAACGGCCGCCGAGCAAGTACCCCAGGGTGCTGGACCTTGGTAGGTGTGCAGCCACCCAGGAAGAAACTGATGGTAGGCGGCCGGACGGACTTCTTACATGGTGCCTGCACGGAACGAAAGCAGCAGTTGAACATTACGGCTGCAATAGATTCACTGCGGCCATCGACAAAAGGTAAGGAGTGGGGAGGGGTGAAGGAGGCCCGTAAGGATAAACTTTAAACACCTGCAGGGACAGTGGGCACCCCCCTCACCCCTGCCACTCCTGGAGATTGTAGACCCCTGCCCCCCCCCCTCACGGCACATCAAGCACACGCCAGGAGTGAGGGCCGAGAAAGCGTGCGAACACTAAAGGCCACACACCAGAGGACCCACCTTTTTGAAGCTGGCATGGCCAGTGGTGCTGCGCCTACTCCGGAGACAAATACAGCTGACACGCGGAGATCGGGACGCCTGGCCTGGAGTTGACAGTGCACATACAGAAAGGGGGAGCGTGACCCCCAAAACGGGACATGCAGTGGCATATTTTATTGTGGGGCCCCAGCGCCATGTGTCGCCAAGTTCAAAAGATAAGCGGCCCTGGCCGCTGCTATTAGACAAATTGGGCCCGCGCAGCGAGGGGGGGACACACAGAACCTACTCCCCACGTGGCAAAGACCACAAGGGGGAACAATTGTCATAAACTGTGCCACGAGGTGGTAGAGGAGAACACTAGACGCAGTCCCCCCCGATAAGCGGTGGGTGGACCACGGGACAAAGCCTGCGGAAGTGTAGGAGGAAGGAGGCACCGTACATGAAGTGGGAGAGAGCTCTAGCTCTTAGTTGCTGAGAAACTACTGACCCAGGACACACACCCTTGGCAGACAAAGTTGGACGCAGTGCGCTGCGACCCACATATCCGTACCACAAACACAGATAAACTGCAGCCCCTTGGTCTGGAACCAACCTCACATGATTGCAGCTGACCAATACGGTGCCACCAACGAGATAAGGCCTCACCGAAGTGGAATAGCGGCTGGGGGCCCGCCAGAGGCACTGCACTAAGTCAAAGCTGAGCCCCGCTCCCGGCAACCACTGAAAGACCTTAGCTAGAGAACCTCAGAAGACGGCAACCCCACAGAGCACTAGGAGGTGCTTACCTCACAGATAACAGCAGGAACAGGGTGTCCAAAGGCGGCAAGTCTAAAAGCAAGCAGGCAACGCTGGAAACCTTTACATCGAGCTAGGCATCTTGACGAGAGAAGGACAAAATGAAGGAACAGCAGACCCCAGATGCCACAGAACCAGGGAACAGGCAGATCCTGGAGGCAATCGGGGTTCTGCAAACCGCTGTAGAGGGCAAGATCGATGCAGTGGCAATTGATGTGGCACTGTTGCGTCAGGACGTACGCGCTGCTGCAGACCGTACGAGCAAGCTAGAAGAGCAGGTGAAAGAAAAAACGTCTGTCAGAGTGCAGAAAACGAAAGAAGTGGATGTCCTTATGCAAAAGGTTTAACTACTAGAAGATGGAGCAGAAGACGCGGAAGGCAGAGGCCGCAGAAATAACATACTTATCATTGGTCTACCAGAAGGAATCGAGGGTGCGGACCCTACCAACTATGTAGAAAACCTACTGCTGCAGGAGATAGGAGCGGGAGAACTCTCCCAGGGTTTCACAATCGAAATGGCGCATTGCTCCCGCATCAGAAGAACACCCCAGGGGGCCCGCCCAGACCAGTTATAGCCAATGTGCTCAACTATAAAGACCGGGAAAAGATCTTGGCTTTTTCTACGGCAAGGGGGACGATACAAAGAGACTCTGCAAAAGTAGCAGTGTACCCCGACTATACATTCCAGGTCCAGAAGCGGAGGGCACAATTCATTGCCACAAAGTCCCGGCTGCGGAAAGCGGGACTCAAGTACATGCTGATATACCCAGCCAGGCTAAAAGTGATCCACAATGGCAGGGCCCTCTTCTTCAAATCTCCAGAGGAAACCCGAGAATGGATGGATAGGACACAGTTGCCAGAAGACCCGGAACTCAGCCAAGATGTAGGACTACCCCGATAGCAGAAGCGGGACGCAACGTTGCAATGCAAGATCCAGAAGCAGGAGGATGAGCAAAACCCAACCTTTCCACTTAAGGGAACAATATAATGTACTGTCTAGATTTGATGTGTTCATAATAGTGGGAGCGAGCCAGAGTATCGCGGGCACTTGGTGGAGGGAACGCTAATACAGACCCGACACCCCCGCCCCCCCAAACCCCAAACGGAACTAATGGGCTTGGTATAGAGCCTGCCCGTAGGGAACCAGGAAACTAGTCTTGCGACCAGGTTGAATGGAGCAGAAACAGGATTATCCCAGCATGCTTGGCATAGCGGGACAAGCTGTTGTGAGTCATGTGTTGGGGGAATGGGGGAGGGTAAGGGGTTGGGTAAGGGGGCCTACCAAAGCGATTTGTAGAATGCATCAAACTCCTGTTGAGATTGGCCACGGGGTGGTGACCTCATTAATAACTTGGATACAAGCCATGGGATCTGACATGGTCAAAATCATGACCTGGGACGTCAGAGGGCTCTAATTACGTAAGAGAGTGGGCACGGATATCCAGAAAAACAAAGTCGGGATAGCGCTATTACAGGAAACGCACCTAGAAAGGCAGAAGAAAAAGAACCTGTAGAGGGCGTGGGGAGGGGTCATGGTGGGCTCTACATATTTGATATATATAAGGGGGTCCTCATCTGGATAGCCCCCCACATACCATTCAGAGTGTTGACAGCGAAGACTGACTACGAGGGCAGGATGGCCATGGTACACCGGTTGCTAGAAAACATTGAGGTCTGTATAGTTAACACCTACACTCCTAACCTGTATGTGAGATTAGGCCCATACAGAAGTGGTACCTTGATTTGGGGAGGGGACTTCGATTGTACGAAAGATCCGGTGGTGGATTGGTCTGACACTAAGCAAAGGCGACCATCCCTGCCAGACAAGGTTCTGAACTCGCTAGTCGAGCATTTTGAATTGCAGGACATATGGAGGGTGGAACATGGAACGGAACAAGGATATTTCCATTATTCAGCGCCACTAAAGTATATACCAGCATAGACTGTTTTACTGGTGTGGAATGGGGGCATGTATTTACGGAGTCGGAGTTCTTAAACAGAATATTGTCGGATCACTCAGCACTGGTGGTGAGGTGGAGCGTGTTCGCTCCAAGGCAGCCGGTTCCCACATGGAGACTGCAGAGCGAAACGTTACAGGATAATGTGTTTGCTGAGCACGTTAGACAGAACACCGTTGAATATATGAAAGTGAATGAGGGGAGCGTGCAAAAGGTGAGTACGGTCTGGGAGGCGTACAAAGTGGTTATCAGAGGGGTGATGGTAGCAGAATTGGGGGGTGTACAGAAGGTCTTGAGAACGAGTTGAGGAGTAAGGAGGGGGAAGCCCCGATAGGTAGGGAAGGCCTGGGGGAGATAATTGCAGTGAAATAAACCAGCTTAGCACAATGGTATAGGCTTGGAAAATTCAGTTATGCAAAACAGCTTGAGATTAGTCATGCGTTATGCGATAAGCCGGGGAGAACATTGGCATGGCTTTGTAGGCGCGAGACCACCAGGTCTCCGATTTGCTCCATCAAGAACGCAGAAGCAGAGGAAGTGTGCACCCAGGCGGGGATCAACGAGGTGTTTTCTGAGTATTATAAGGTCCTATATGCAGCCCCTCTGAGCAGCAGCGAGGAAGATATACAGGACGTGCTTGAACAGATAAATGTACTTAACTTAAATGGTCCCCAAGCGGAGTCACTAGAAGCCCCCATCACATTCAAAGAGGTGATGGCCACCATCAGATCCCTGCCGTCGGGGAAGGCGCCGGGAACCGATGGGCTCCCGAGCTAATTTTACGATGTCTATGCTGACTTATTGGCCCCGGTTCTGGCAAAGGTGTGCAGTGAGTCGTTTACAGATGGCATTCTGCCTGGGAGCATGATGGAGGCCCTGATTGTGTGTTTGCTCAAGGCAGACAAGTTAAGTACTGATTGTGGATCCTATAGGCCGCTGTCCTTACTAAATCAGGATAGCAAGATCCTTACAGCTATCTTGGCCAATAGAGTCTGACGGGTAATACACACGCTGATCCACCCAGATCAGCCTGGGTATGTGCCCGGGAGAAACATCTCGGAGAACCTGAGAAGGCTTCCCCATGTACTGTTTAGCACGGCGTGCCACACCTCACAAAGTGCGGTGGCGTCTTTGGATGCAACAAAGGCGTTCTACTCAATGCATTGGAACTGGCGGTATGCCACGATAAAGATGTGGATTATGCCGCTGTTTTTGAGATGGGTGTGCCTAATATATACAGAGCCTATGGCTAGGGTCAAGACGGGAAGCATGTACTTGGAGGCATGGCAGCTACATAGAGGCACCAGACAGGGGTGATATCTATGTACGGGGATGATGTGCTCTTATACGTGAGAGACCCTCAGGTGAACCTGCCGTAGATACTAGAGGTGCTGGACAATTCTAGCACGCTCACTGTGATAAAAATAAATGAGGAAATCATGCTTGTTCCTGCTGGCGGCTATTGCTACGAGGGAGGTAGGGGAACTGCCAGACCTCTCCCTGCCCTGGCGCAGGAGGTCCTTCAGGGGTATCAACATACATCAGGACCCCTTACGGCAACATGAAGACAATACAGTACGTGCCAAGGCTAGTCTTGTAGCTTCCATGGGCTTCTGGAGTAAACTGCCCCTGTCAGTGATGGGTAGGGTGGCATGATTGAAAATGGTGGCGCTGCCACGACTCATACACTGCTTTGGGAATCTACCATACGGCATTCCGAAGCGGTTCTTTCGGGAACTAGAAAAATTGTGCAGGGGTTTCTGTGGCAGGAAGGTCGAAACAGGGTGGCACTGAACACGTTATAAAGGCTGTATGACCAGGGCGGATTACAGGTGCCAAATTTCAAACTGTATTTCTTGGCATGCCAATTACAGCATGCAGTAAAATGGATGGCTGATGAACCCATGACAGAGACAACTTTGCTACAGCCCGATCTGCGGTGCAGGTACCGGAGAGATCTCCTCTGGATCCCCACTAGCGCCTGCCAGGAACACCCTTACCTGGTGAAGTTTGGCACAGGGTCTGCAGGGTCATAGCGATGGAGGACCTGATCTCGCCACAGATACCATTAGTGGCGATAATGAAGGGTAGGGATGGAATCAAGGTGGGAGACTAATGGGGTGGCTACGGTAGGACACCTAAGGAAAGAGGGTGGGTGGAAAACATTTGAGGAATTGTGGGAGGGTGCGGGGATGCAGGCAGGACAGTTCTTGTTGTAAAACAGTGTTGCGGGTGCTTCGACAGAGCTGGCCAAATACAGCAAAAGGAGATTTTGAAAACGAGGATATTGAGCTGCTACTCAAGTGGCGAAAGGGGGACATGCCATCTCCAGAATTTACAACATCCTAATAGGGTACGCCTCACGAGCTGAACTAAAGTGTAAGAGTAAATGGGAGCTGGAACTTGGGAAGATGTTTGTCGAGCGGGAATGGGGGAAACTAAAATCGTATCACAAAAAGGTATCCAGAAACGCTAGATTACAGCTAATACAAATGGATATCGTACAGAGAGCGTACCTCACACTGGCGATTATTTCCACCTTCGCAGGGACAGTGGGTCCGGGGGGGCAAGAGTGTCCATAATGTAAAGAGGAGGGATTGGGGCTCACACACATGTTTTGGAGGTGCCGGCTGATACATGGGTTCGGAAGGGAAATAGCAGCTAAGGTGGCCCGGGTTGGAATCGAATTGGAGAGACCTGATGTATATCACGGCAAAACGCAGTATAGCCATGGGGTGGAAGGATACGAGAGGGCCGAGTGTGGTCAAATGGTGTAGTGACTTGGTAAATGGTGCACAGCAGAAACAGGGGTGTGGGAGAAGGCACTTGAGGCACAAACCACCGAAGCGAGGAGAGTTTTTCAAAGATGGATAGCACGAATGGCAACACTCTTGGCAAATGTTACAGAGGCGGGTAATGCGAGTCGAGGGGAGGATGCTGATGCAAGCAATGTAGGCGAAACTGGCTTATAGGTAGGCTGGGGGGGTGGAGGGGTAATATTGGGAATGGAGAGTATACATTTATGTGCAGAAACGATGTATCTTGTATTGGAGCCTATTGCTCTGTGTTTTTGTTTTGGTGTGTTTATAAATGTTAGGCAGAATCCTGTGCAGTTCCCTTAGGGAGCACTACAGAAGATTAAGACTAGAAGTATAGGCAATAAATCCCCTTTAGCATCAGTCTGTACCACAAAGATTTAGTTGGTAGCTGTGGCTAAGCAGTCAGGCTTATCTCAAGAGGGAGATGAGCAGTATTCAGAGTTTACACAATAGGACTACAATACTATGGCACAAGGAAGCACTGACCAAAGCTTTGTATTAAAAAGAATATATATATTTATTTCACACACTTATAGTTCAACACATCAATCAGTTATTAAAGCAAGTTAAAATCAGTCAAGAAAAGTATACACAACTCCCTAATTAAATTGTAGACAGGTTTGAGCAAGAGTGAAAACTGAGCAAAATGGCACAGTGAAAACCAAACGCAAATGGCACGCTAACAATTTCTCACAAGGGAGGGAAAGAACAAGTTCTACATAAATATACTCTTAAACACCCTAGCAACACTTCCCAATAAGATTGTGAACAAGTTTAGGCAAGGCAGTCCTTTAGCATGTATAATACTGAGGTGAAAACCGAGCAAAATGGCACTTCGCAAGTTTAAAAAGAGGGAAGGAAAAGGTGATTATAACAGTTAGGTGCACCAACACATTTCTAGGTGAGAAGCAATCTAGAGAAGGCAGTTCTAACAGATTTAGCCAGAGTCAATAGGCCTGTGCCAGAGTCAGTGGTACTGGGCAAAGTGCCTATGAGCAAAATGTTCTTGTAGCTGCAGTCAAGTCTTTGTTAAAGGATTCGAAAAGGTGGTTGCAGAAAGTGAAAGACAATGCTAGTCGATAGGGGTGGCCAACCCAGGAGGTAGGTAAAGGATTTCAAACACCTTTAGCCATACCCCGTGGTGTGGTCATCCTGGCGGGAGACCCTCCAGCTTATCGGGGCAGAGTGCGATTTGGGTTGCTGAGGAAACCCTGTCCAGGGGGCCTACTCCCCCTCCCACACAATGGGTCCACCCCAGACTCAGTGGCGCCGAAAGGAGGGCTTCTTAGCAGAAGCCCGCCAAAAGGACGAACAAAGGATCCCCGACCTGGGTTAGGCTCTTAAAGAAAGACACGAGAAAGAATTTATATAAAAGTTCTGGCAAATAAAACCTACCGAAGTAAAGTTAATATAAAAATAAACTGGCGGTATGTTAGAGGCTGTCAGTAAATGTGGTAGCCTCGAACAATGGGAAAATCCCATAGGGAAATATTTGTGGTCGAATATTTTTGGTAGTAACCACTGCCACCAGCCACAAACTTTTGAGAGAGGGACTGTACGGTACCCTCTCGAAAATGAACACAAGGGAAAAACTATTAACCCTTTCCATTACTTCCATAGTAAGATGGGTTGTACTGGTTTAGTTCATAAAGATTGACTAGTAAAGTCAATGGGGACTTTACATGCCCTGGGAGACAGTAGTCAGTCCCAGGGTATGGAGTCTGTTTGGGGGTCCCTAGGACACCCCTGTGTTACTGCACGGAGGGTGCTTTGTAACACATGTGTATAAAGATGGTTCCTATGAGGGTGAGATAAACCCCATAGACATTATACACCAACAATAGTCTAGAACACACATAGCAAACATGCTGTAGAGTGGGAAAAAGAGTCTCACTCTTAGCAGGAGAAAAATACAAACCCTTCAAATCCAGTAAAGCTGCTGGGGGACTCTATAGGTAAGGGAAATTAGTCATGGAATGAGAATTCTCCCTAACAATAAAAATTTTAATGTTTAAAGAAAAAAAAAAAATATATATATATATATTTCTGAGGCTTGTGGAATCTGCTTAGATCACATGCTGTGCATAGGCCGACATCTAGTGGAAGCTGCGGAGTATTACAGTTTGTTTTTCGAAACTCGAAAATGGGCGTCGACACACGCGTGCCAGTAATACTATCCCTAGTGTGACGTCCACTGTACCCATGATCCCTCACGCGTCTAGGACCCTCCAATTGTTTTTTTCCGACCATACTGGTCGGAAGCATCCAGCAGAGTTCCCTGGCTTTAGCCATAATTTTGCAAAATATCATATTTCCCCATTTTCTCCATCCCAATGTCGAGTCACCGAAGTTCGATGCCGGCCCGGACAAGAAAACAACCGTCGAGAGCTGCACGATGGACTTTGGGCCTCGGAAGGCCTCTGCCCTGCAAGTAGGGAGAGTGGGGGGGGGGCTGGTACATACTCTACACTCTTTTATTTTTATATATATATATATATATTTATATATATATATATTCCTACACACACTAGCCCGCTGCCACAAGGTGCGTATGGAGGGTACCCCTTTCCAATTTTGCCCCAAGTGCAACCGCAAGTACCCTTGGGTTGACGGACACGCCACCTGTAACCTCTGCTTGCCGAGGGACCACCCCGATGCGAACTGCAGAGCGTGTAGTCAGTTTAAGCCAAAAACTCTAAAGGACTGTTCGATCAAACGTTTGGCCCACCACGCCAGGCAACGAGAGGCCATGGAAGCAGAGGGCGCCTTCAGTGATGGCAGCGACGCCATGCTATCGGACGGCGAGGGCTACTTGGCGTCGAGAGACAGCCAAGTGCAAGTCCACGACCTCGGAAGGTTGTCTGGCAGGGCAGCTATGGGGAACACCCCCGGTGACACGAGCGCTACCCACACCACTAACACTAAACACTTGAAGTCCAACCGAGAAAGAGGCACACAGAGAATCGGGGTCCTCTGGGCGTTAGTGGTCAAGATCGCCGTATGATACCAGGCAACCATCCACTGTTGCCAAGAGTGCCTCGCTCACTAAAGTAACAGAGGTTCGATCGTCGGAAGACGAAGCCGACCACCATCCCCAGGCCGCACTCCAGGAGTCAGCATCAGCAGACCGCATGACGGCTGCTCCGGTGTCCCGACCTCCATACTCTAAGGAAAGGGACACTACCCCTGAAGCTAGACGCCACACGTTGAAAAGCTCCGAAAAGGTGAAAACACCAGGGAAGCACTTTTCCACTCACGGGAAGGGGGGAAAGCAGCAGAAGATACATTCTCAGCCTTCTTCTGCACAACAGAAACATAGACAGGTCACAGTCTTCTGTAAAGATTTCCAAGACCCCTGCACAAGGCCATAGGTCCAGTCAGGATATGGCAGGGAAACCTTCCCAGGAAAGGGAAATCCCCAGCTCCAAGGAATGGTCAAGTGAGGATATAGACAGTTATGTCTAGAATGTCATCCCTAGCAGACTGCTATGCCAAGAATCGAGAGCACTTCCTCTCCAATATCACGGACGGGGCTACCCCCTTAGGGTCTAGGGACCCGCAACCACCTGGTAAGAAACATCGAGTTGAGGCGCCAACGCAAAGTCGGTCTTCTGACCCTTTCTACATATAGCCAAACTCTCAGTATGCTGAGGATCCAGAATTGGCCACGTTGGACGACCAAACTGGAATGGATTACTATAGGGATGAGGAGGACAAAGATGACCCAGAAGCCTACAGAGTAGACTCCCCAGTAGGCAAAGAACCTCCGGTTACCGACTCTCCTGTCGACAACCAACCTCTCTTAAATTAGGTTTTATCTAGAGCGGCTGGACACTTCCGCATAGATACTCGGGGAGCATAGGAGGAGAGGGACTTTGCCGAGGAACTAGTGGGAGAAAAGAGACCTGTTGCCCAGGACATCCCTATTCTCAAGTCTATACAAAGGAGAATAGACCCTTCGCTTCTCAATCCCAACCTCACAAGGCCAGTAAACCCCAGGATCGAAAAACTGCTCCGAGCAGTCCAATCAGACCCGCTGCACATAAGGGGGCAACTGAAACCGGACTCCCTGGTAGTGACTAATACCCGAAAGATGGCGGGAACACCCCTATTATCGTCTGAAACTCCACCTGACAAGGAGCGCAAAAAGATCTATGGGTTGGGAAGGAAGGTAGCGTCCACTTCCGCCTACCAGGCAAGGATTGCCAACTCCACCACCCTGCTGGCGAGTTGCAACTGCCATCAGTGGGAAGAAGTTGCGGCACTCATTGACTCCGCCCCGGAACCTTTAAAAAGCCAGTTGGCACAGGTTGCGTCAGAGGGAAGAGCCGTGTCCGGTTGCATCCTTAAGGCAACCTTTGATGCCGCGGATAACACCTGCAGACTGATAGCAGAGAGCACTGTTATCAAAAGACATGCTTGGTTAAGACAATCTGGGTTTAAACCCGAGACGCAAGCATCCTTAATAGACAAACCGGTGGAGCCTGATCTACTGTTTGGCAAGGCGGTAGAGGATGCATTAAAAAATGCCAAAGATGAATACGAGACTCTCAAATCCCTGGGCCAGTTAACCAACAAACCCCCTAATCAAAGAGGGAATGGCAATTTTCGTCGCCCACGCGGCCAAAATTCAAAAAGAGGCTCCAACTATTCCCAGGGGCTGGGTACACCATGGAATAACAACCACCAGCAGTCTACCCAGAGTTATGGCAGGGGTAACACAAGGGGACGTGGTAAGGGTAGAGGCAGCCCCAATAGAGGCGGCGGCACGCCTCCCGCAAAACAGTGATGTTCCGTTCAGGGTCCCGTATCCCCAGCAGAAGGACGCATTTCCAACTTCACCCAAGCTTGGGAAGGGATCACATCAGACAGATGGGTGCTGTCCACAGTGTCCGCAGGATACTGCATAGAACTGTTAGAGCGTCCCCGAAACCACCCTCCACGTCAAAAAGTACATTCGTTAGACCACCAGAAGATCCTCCTCAAAGAGATCGCCAATCTTCTAGCAAAGTACGCGATAGAACTCGTCCTGGGACACCAGGTAAACAAGGGTATTTATTCAACTTACTTCCTTGTGCCAAAAAAAGATTTGACACTGCGCCCAGTATTGGACTTACGGCCTGCAAACAAGTATGTCAAGCCCCAAATATTTCGCATGACTACTCTCCAAGAAGTAATCCCCCTCCTAAAAAAGGGGGATTACATGGCAACATTGAACATGAAAGTTGCCTATTTTCATATTTCCATGTTCCCAGCGCACCGAAGATTCTTTCGCTTCAAGGTGGACAGTCAGCACTATCAGTTCAAGGTACTGCCCTTCGGTATAGCCTTGGCTCCAAGGGTATTCACCAACGTACTGGCAGTGGCGGCGGCACACCTACGCAGGGAGGCAATCCCAGTGTACCCTTACCTGGATGACTGGCTCATCACGGGGGAGACCCCAGTAATTTGCAGATCAAACATTCAAAGAACTATCGACCTCCTCTTCGAATTGGGTTTCTCCATAAAAGAGAAAAAGTCAAGTCTGGTACCAAGCACCTCCAATCAGTTCCTAGGAGCTGTCCTAAACACACAAGGGGTTGGCCTTTCCATCAGAGGAAAGAATTCAGAATCTACTGCTGCAAATTCTGCTATATCAAGCCGGTCGCCAGGTAACGGTGCGCAAAGCGATGTGTTTGCTGGGCATGATGGCGTCATGTATTTACCTGGTCCCCCACGCGCGCCTGCGCATGCGTCCCATGCAAGAATGGTTGGCGAAACAGTGGTCTCAGGCAAGTGGTCAGTGGGATGATCTAGTGGTCATTTCGCCAACACTTCTACAAAGTCTTCACTGGTGGACAAGAGAAAACCTGTCAAAGGGGAAACCCTTTTACGAAACCGAGGTACAGGCTGTAGTCTCAACAGACGCATCCCTGTCAGGGTGGGGAGCACACCATCTCCACCACACAGCTCAGGGTCTCTGGTCTCACTCGGTGGCCAAGAATCATATCAATCTGCTAGAGCGTCTGCCAGTATTCAGAGCGCTTCAAGCGTTCGAGCCCTACCTGTTGGACCTGTCAGTGCAGATCCTGACAGACGGCACAACAGCTATGTTTTACCTGAACAAGCAGGGAGGGACTTGTTCGCCAAATCTGTCCAAGCTTGCCCAGAAAATTTGGATATGGGCACTCAGACGGAACATCTACCTGTCATCCCAACATGTTCCAGGGGATCTCAATTCTCTGGCGGACGCTTTGAGCAGAGATCCCCTCCTGGAAGAACACGAATGGTGTCTACACAGAGAAATCGTAGAAGATCTCTTCTCTCAGTGGGGTTTCCCCACTATAGACCTATTCGCCACAAGCGGACAGTGCCCAGGATTCGCATCCAGGTTCCCCCAACCAGACTCCCAGTGGAACGCCCTGTGGATGAACTGGTCAGGGATGTTTGCGTATGCTTTTCCATCAACCCCTCTCATCAGGAAGGTGGTCAAGAAGATGCTCAGGGAATCGATGGCGCTTGTCCTAGTTGCTCCCATGTGGGCGAGGCAACCGTGGTCCCCACACTTACGCAGACTAGCGGTGTGCGAACCCATCAAACTCCTGTGCTGGTACAACCTACTGTCCCAGCACCAAGGTCAGACAGCGCATCCTTAACCCAACTCAATGAACCTGGCAGCATGGCCCCTGAGGTCAGAGAGTTTGGACATCTCAAATTACCTCAGAGATGTATGGACATCCTAAGAGAATCTAGGAAGCCAAACACGAGGCACTGTTACTTTGACAAATGGAAAAGATTTGTTATCTGGTGCCAGAATAAGCAAATCAACCCTGTTGATTGCACTCCTTCCACTATAGTCACCCACATGCTCCACCTGCTGGACGCAGGGTTGGTATTTAATTCACTGAAGGTACACCTGGCAGCTCTGTCAGCGTACACCACCTCGCATAACAAAGTATCGTGGTGGAAAGTACCAGTGGTTAAAGCCTTCATGGAAGGAGTAAAGAGACTTCACCCTCCAATTTCTAACCCACCACCAGGATCGGACCTAAATGTGGTGCTTGATAAACCCTCCCTTCGAGCCCATGCATAAGAGCAGTCTCAAACACCTGACATATAAAACTGCCTTCTTGGTAGCCATTACGTCTATAAGAAGGGTCAGTGTAATTCGGGCTCTGTCAGTGCAGGATCCTTTCTTTACTGTCCATAAAGATAAAATGGTTTTACGAACACACCCTAGGTTCTCACCTAAGTTTATTTCTAAATTCCACGTGAACCATTCCATCGAGCTTCCGGCTTTCTTCCAAGACCCACAAAGCTCGGCTGAGGTGAAACTACACACCCTGGATGTGCGTAGGGCGGTCCTATACTATGTAAACAAAACCAGACCGCTAAGGAAAACAGACCAACTGTTTGTCTCTGTAGCTACATGCAGAGAGGGAGATTGTGTCTCTAAAGGTGCCATCTCTAAGTGGATTATAAACTGTATCCAGCTGTATTACTCCCTTTCTGAAAAAACTCTGCCTTTCACGCCTAGAGCCCACTCTACAAGAGGCATTGGGGCCACTCTGGCTTTCATTGCAAATGTACCCCTTGACACCATTTGCAAAGCAGCTACATGGAGCTCTATTCACACTTTTACTCCGCACTACTGCATTGACACCCATTCCAAGACAGATACCCAAGTGGGACAAGCGGTTCTAAGACATTTATTTGCTCATGACCCTTCTCACATCCCACCTCCTTCTTCTAACACTGCTCGCTAATCTATGCACAGCATGTGATCTAAGCAGATTCCACAAGCCTCAGAAGGGATACATTACTCACCGTAATCGTATTTCTGATGCTTGTATCTGCTTAGATTCACATGCAACCCACCCTTCCTCCCCTCTGAGAGAAGGCGCATGGATGATTGTACTCTTATCTTTCTATCTATCTGCTTGGATAATCTGTACTCACGCTACTCCTCATGCTACCTCATGTCAGACAAAATACAATCTGAGGGCCCTAGACGCGTGAGGGATCATGGGTACAGTGGACGTCACACTAGGGATAATATTACTGGCACGCCCTGTGTCGACGCCCATTTTCGAGTTTAGAAAAACAAACTGTAATACTCTGCAGCTTCCACTAGATGTCGGCCTATGCACAGCATATGAATCTAAGCAGATACAAGCATCAGAAATACGATTACGGTGAGTAATGTATCATATATATATATATGTGTGTGTATATAGATGAGTCGTTGGTAGGGTGATTTTCCTATTCTTCCACCCAATCTTTTTCTACTCTCTTATCCATGAGGATTGAATGCATTTTATTTAGTATATTCTTGCATGGAAATGGTCCCAGGTATTAGTTTTAGACAGTTTTCATTTCACTATATACGTATATATTGTTTGGGGATTATAATGCGCCACAAGTGGGACCACTTCATAAGGGCAAAGAAAATTGGGTGGGAGTGGAAAAGGAAATTGAATGAAAAGGAAGAATGGTGTCTCCCTTCATCCTCTAGTCAGAATCATATTCCTAGAACTGTGTGACCATAAACTTTTGACATTTTTGGTCCGGGCATTAGCCTCAAAGGTCCGTAATTTAGGTCACTTTCTGGGAACAATGTAACCTTCATACACTAGCCAATGACAAACTCTTCTTCATTGAAGCTGTATCCACATATAATAATAAGACTGACCTAGAATCATTCAACATTCACAAGCTGCAGAGAAAGGGATGGCCCCAAAGATTCCAGCTGGTACGTCAGGTACACAACTGTTATTTTCACTGTGTTTTCCTATATACTCTTCTATTCAGTGATTAATCCTAAAGGTGCTGTTTTGTCTGTGTTCCTTGAAATTAAAGAGCTTTTCCATGAGAGTTGTCATTTATTTTCGCTTTGGCGTATAGATGTTTGTTTTGCACCACTTGAAGAGGCAAAACTATTGATATGGGAGTGCAGCTTGAAGGCGTTCAAGGATTGACACACACATACTGCAGTTGTCAATGGATCTAGCCTTTTTATTGTTTTCACCATGTCCTTAATGCAGTGATATTGGGTATACACCACAACTAGGATGTCTACAGACCTCTTCTGCTCATGCTTGAAGGTTCTGCAGCTTACCATTTACTCTCCTTACAATGTATTACTCTTGTACAGTTGTGTAGTGGTATTCTTTTATTCTTTCCAATAGTTTGAAATGCTTCAATCCTTATATTTGAACAATCCACCGCTTATGTGCACAATTTCTGTTTAAAGTAGTCACTCTGGAAAATGTTTTCAAAGTTATCCACATTATTGTTCTATCTATTTGCGGTCATATGTTTAAGCCACCTCTGGAGCTTGTTCTCTTAAATTCACATGAACCTTTCAAAATGTCCTTCGGGGGGTCTGATGTCACACCAAACTGTTCCTAGGAGATTAATGTACATGATTGCGCCTTTATTGGCAGTGTGAGCTTGACATCATCGAAGGAGACATAGACAAAGTTTCAAGGTCTAACAGGATTTTATTAAAGGTCCGGATGGAGTAAGGCCTATCTTGCCCTATGCTAAGGTGAGATTTCCCTGTCCTAAAGAAATTAAGGAAAGATTATGCCATTACGTTCAACTGAAAAGATACTCTGTGTCCAAAACCTATACTTGCCCTCGCAACTAAGACAAAACAGTGTGTTGGGATGTCATCATAAACAGTATTCCAGAAGTAAAGTTCTGAGCTATTTCCAGCTTGTGCTTATTAGTCTGCTTCTTTTCCCCAAATGTCATTAAGTCCCTTACAATTTTCAATTTACCTTCTTTTGGACTTGAAATAATAAAGTTCCACACTGTTGAAAAAAAGACCGGATGCCCTTCTCCAAGTTCAATGTAGTTCTGGGCAGCACGTCTCAGGGTTTCCTTCTCCCAAGTTCAATATCAAAAGATGACGCAAAAGAAAGATCTTGAGGCTTTGTCTTTAAACAGTAGTCCAACAATTCTGTACCACTCAGGGCTTCCTTCCCCAAGTCGGCTATGCATAAGTGGTTGTTTTCTCTTTTCACTTCAGCAAACCTTCTTGTTAGCATATAAGGGTTTTCTGGTCTTGGCGCTGTTTTAGACCACACAGGCCACCCATTACAGGTCACGCAACCAGAAACTTCCAGGTCTAGTAATTCAATATTCAGCTAAACAAGTAGTTTCTCAAATGCAGTTCATTGACATTCACATCAGTGGTTTCTCAACCTTGACTTCAACTTTGCATTCAGTCTTTCATTTGCTTTAGCTTTCTATTGGCTTGCAGTTTATTGTGCAATAGTTTAACAGGTTGGTCTTTCCTTTCACTTCATTTCAACAGGTGCATGTTTTGCTTATTTCATTCAATTTAATATATGACTTTCAGCTTATTTCCTCTCATTCAGTTTTCATAAATGCATCTGTGCAGTTGGGTATAAACACAACTTTGTTTGCTTCTTTCAATTTGGTATTCAATAAAAGCAACTTTGCTTCTTTCATTCACTTCAGCATTCAATAAAGACAACTTTGCTTCTTTACTTGGACCACTACTAAATGTAAGGTCTTTTGGAGCGCCCCAGTATCTTTAAGTGTCCCAGACACTTAGCCGGATTCTGCAGCTCATCAGAACGGCTTCTCCCCCTTTGCGGGAAAGCCTGGTCGCCGGGCACTTCAATCAGCTCACTCCAGCTCTCGTGTGCAGCTTTACCTCCGCTCCTCAGGCAGTGCCTGCTGCCGCCTTTCGTTCCGTGGGATCTCAGTCCTGCATCGTCGCTCCAGCAGGAATCCCAGGATCTCTGTCAGCGTTTCAGCCTCTCTTGCTCCTGTGTGGCTCCTTCTGTGGTGTGTTTCTCTTTCCTGGCTTCTTTCACTTGCGACAGCATTCCACCTCTTATGCACCTGTGGTCCGGTAATGGGCTACATGTGTTTTAAAGGCTGCCTGGCTCTCATTACAAATACGTGCCTGACCTCTCAGCATCTTTGTCCCAGTACCAAACTGGTTAGGATAACTGTTGTTGATTACTATCAGTTGCCTCTTCATCGTCTTAGTATCAGAGTGTGGAAAATATTTACTGTTCATAACCCTCAGTTGTTTCTTCCTCTTCACAACACTGTTTTGTATCCCAAGAGGGGAATAAAGAGGAAAGGTCTTATAAGGTCGGGCGAGGGCTAGGCTGGTTGTTATGCGGGTAGAGTAGATACTGTGCTTTGTCCCAAGATACCTCCTCTACAATTTTTCTCCACCTTTTTCTAACATGGCTGGGATGATATCTCCTGCCCTCCTCCGAGACGAAGGAACATTGTGACCAAAATCTCATAACCACTTATGGGATAGGGGGTTCCTTCTGAAAGCAGGATGTAGAATACAGTGTCTTTCCTAAGGCATCCAATCCCCAAGGACCCTCTAACCAGGTGAACCTCCCTCGCTTGGCCACCCCTAGAGCAGGATCCAAAAGCAATGGCCTTTCCATGGTCACCTACATAGAGGATCCAAGGGGAGTAGATGTGGGAACACCCCTAGGTTGCTCTCATGACATCTAGTCACATGCTTTGATGAACTAGAGTGCGATTCTTCCCACATAATTGGCAGGTTTTAGATGCTTCACCCAGAGGCTGAGCCAGGAGAGAATTGAACGTAGGCGGTGTAGGTTACCTACCTTGGAACTGAGGGGATGAGATGTTTGTGCCGTCATCCACCAACTTCCTCCCTGCTCCTATTCCAAACCCACAGTATAGAGCAGCCACAAGTGTCCGACGCCAGTAAACTTTCTCCCTCCCATTCAGCTTTTAGGAATTGCCACGCATTTCAAGCTTGAAACCCCTGCATTTGACTGGTTAAGGCATTTGTCCATGGATTTAGGTCTCCGAATTTGACTCCTTCAAGCATTCAGCTCCAACCTACCCTCGATCCTTTTCCATGAGCCTTCTCCTGGCAAGGCAAGATTTGTGTAACCGTGCGCCTGAAGTGGGCCCTTAGTTGGCCTTGCATCCTGTCTGTGCACCAACAGCAAGGATGCTGTTTTTAAAGAGTGGGATTCTTGGGATTCTTGGGATTCTTGGGATTCTTGGGATTCTTGGGATTCTTGGGATGCTTGGGATGCTTGGGATGCTTGGGTTGGGGGTAGGGAGTGCGAGTTTGTTCAGAGCACAAAAGGGAAACTATCTTTGTTACTTTAAGGCACCCTTTCTTTCCACTTAACTCACCCCTTGGGCACTTCTGCTCTCTGATTCTCTTGGGTGCTTTTTCTCATGCTATTTCTCTCTCCTTCGCTTGAAAAGATTGGATCAAGGTGCCACAATGGAGGATCAAGCTGTCTGTCCTGATTTCAATAACAAATGTAGGACCATTTAAACTTGTTTTGTGAGCAATTGGAATATTTCCATGCAATTATAATTTGAAGATTTTTTTCAACCTACTTGGCAGCTTTGCATACCGGAATTCAGAATCTGCTTCCTTCGCGCTCTCCTGTCCCGTGGTGACATGCCACTTCAAAGGGTTGCACAGGCTTTACCTTCTGGCGAGAGCCCCTTTCGTGTGAGATTTTAATATGATGTTCTGCGCTCTAGCACACAAACTATTTGAGCCCATGGCTTCTGTGGGTGTTATCTTGATCTCCTGGAAGGCAGCTATTCTGGTAGCCATAACCTGAAATCTGAAGGTCTGCGAGCTGCATGCTTTGTTATGTAGAACCATTTATGTTGCTACGCACACTTCCATCATTCACGCTCACGGTAGACTCTGATTTCCACATTAACTGTGAAATACGTGTAGTACTGTTTTTAATAGAATGTTGTCCTTTACAATGAAATGAAATGATATTTTATTTATATTTCGCTCATAAACAAGTGTTTCAGAGCGCGATCAGGGAAAAGGGAGGGGGAACAAGGGAGAACAAAAAAAGAAAACGGCGATCTTACAAGGCCCAGTGACATTAAGAAAGCTCAAGTTCATGGAAAAGGGGGAAAGTGCATGGAAGGGGGGGGTGGAAAGTGCGGAACAGAGTAGAGAACAGAATAAATACTAAATAAAATAAATAAAGGGGATAAACCGTGGTAGTGCAGCCAGCAAGTGGCAGGTGAAAGTTTTTAGTCAGATAAGGTATATCTGATAAGTGCAGAAGAAATGTGGGAGGGGGGACTGTATGGGTACAGATGCAGAACCCCAGTGCATGGGGGGCCTGGCGGCAGTGCAGGAGGGGGAGCAGGTACCTGGGCCCGAATGACAGAGGGTGGCTAGGTGCACGATGCCAAGAGAAGAAACATATCAACAGGGGAGAAGGTGGGGCAAAGGCAGAGGCAAAGAGGAAGTTCTTGAGGAGCTTTCGGAACCGGAGATGGTTTTCCTCAAGTGGCTGGGAGGCTGTTCCAAAGGGAGGCCCCAGCCGAAGACCGAGACCTACCCCCAACTTGTTTCTTTGCAAAACGACTAACCCTGAGGGAGTTAAAAGTAGAGGAGCAAGGGGCTCGAGAGGGGAGGTATTTACGGAGGGATAGTTGAAGGTATTTTGGACCCAGGCCCCAGAAAGCCTTGTGGACAATGCAGATGGTTTTAAATGTAATCATTGCATCCACTGGGAGCCAATTAATGTATTTCAGGGCTGCAGAGATACAATCCCAGGGCTTGAGGCCAAGGACAAGTCTTGCAGTCCTGTTCTGGATTAGTTGTAAAGGGTGGAGAGTGGAGGCAGGTAGATTTAGAAAGAGGCTGTTACAGTAGTCCAACCTAAAGAGAACCAGATCTTGGGAGACAGTGCGCTTTTGAGGGAAGGAGAGGAAAGGCAGAGTACCTCTAAGGAGGTGCAATAAAAAGTTTGACTTTTTGGAGATGTCAGAGATGTGTGTGGAGAAGGAAAGTGTGGAGTCAACGATAACCCTGAGGTTCTTAGCCACGCAGGTAGGGGTAGGAGGAGGGCCAAGGGAGGCCAGCCAGAGAGTTAGAGGAAAGGATGGAGATGGTGTACCGATGATGATGATAATTAATAATAATAATTTGGCATTTATATAGCGATACGAACCCTCGGGTATCTGAGCGCTGCTTATTATTACCCACGGTGTGTGGTGCTCATTTATCGACCTCGGAAGGATGAAACGCTGAGTTTGGCGCTGCCGGGATTCGAACCTGCATTCGCAGGCTCTTCACTGATGTCAAAGCGAGCGCTCTACTCGCTGTGCCACTTGACCGGCTTAAGGAGGATGATGAGGAGGATCTCAGTCTTGGTGGCATTTAGACAAAGATCGTTGGCGGCACACCAATTTTGAATGGCGATTAGACAATCCGAGATGAGGGAAGGAGAGGAGGTGGCCGAAGGAAGCCTGAAAATGAGTTTGGTGCTGTCAGCATAGCACTGGAAAGTTGAGCAGAAAATGGAAATGCAGTAGCTGTCATGACCCTTACCCCTGGCCCTCACTTGCAAGTCAGCCTTCCAGTTAGGGTGAGGTCAAAGGCCTTAAATCCTCATCCAAGACTCTCTTGGAGTCAGTCTTGGCGCCTTTGGCGCCAGGCTCATAACCATCATGAAGACCAACATTAGAATGGGACTATTTAACTTGGGGGCTTCAGCCAACATGGAGGCACACGCATAGCTCAGTTACAAGGAACTGAGCTATGCGGTCTAGTCTTTTGGGTGTGGCAGGCCTGGGACTACTTTACCTGGACTACTTTGGTTGTGGCAGGCCTGGGACTATTTTACCTGGACTACTTTACCTGAGACTATTTAAACCGCACCTAAACAGCAGAACATGCTTCACGTTATTCTGCTGTGGGCAGCGTAACGCTCAACGTGTCCAGTTCTTTGATGCCAGTTTACCTGAAACCAAGGACCTACAGAGAGAGAAAGAACACTACGAAACTTACCTGGAACATTATTCTATCTTCAATCCATCGCTGACTTCAGTTCCACTCACCTGAAGGTACGAACTCCATCATCCGGCACTGCATGCATCCTGGAATACCATAACCTGGAAAGAGGAGAAAGAAAGACAGCACTAGTAAGCGTTTACTCGTGTTTCCTCCCGATCGAAGAAAGCCACACAATTCTTACCTGGGTAGTCATCTCCTGGTCAAAATCGTCGCTAGAACATTACGGTGCTCGGCGACGAACATCGCGACCTGCAAGGAGAGAAAAGACACAGGTTAGCAATATAAAAGGCGAAACAGTGCTGCGCATCGCGCATTACTCACCGGACAGCATCGTGCACACTGCGTTTTCCCCTACCGGCCCATGCTCTTCTTTAAATTGCATGACAACACCAAAATACCTTTCCATACCTAAAAGGAAAGAAGCAAGACATTATTCACATTAAGAGGAACATAAGAACTGCATATAAAGACTGTAAAGCAGCAAACCTACGGAGTCGCAGCAGGCCTGGATTCCCACAGGGGGGCTTGCACCAGTGAATAACTTGGTCGCTGCTCGCCCCCCACATCTACGCGCCCCTGGCACGAGGAGCAGGACGGAGAATCCACCTTTTACAATATTAAGGTGAGGAGAAGGCCCCAAGGGGGAGGAAGGAGTTGAGGCCTAGGGATGAGGGAAAACAAAGACAATCTGGTATTGAATCCATCTCTCCTATATTGCAGACCCATCTTTAACCAGAGGCCTTACCAAGGGACTGGGAGTGGGTTGGAGAGTGCAAATCATCCAACCAGGGCTGGGTGGCATCCCCGTGGATACCAGGTGAGCGTAACAGTAGGCAAGAGTTGCCAGGCATTGGTTGAAAAGCTAGGGCGAGAGGTTAGACCCCTTGGTGGACACCACAGGTGGAGAGGGAGATAGAAGATAGGAAAGGACCCAAGTTGTACCTGGGATGATCAGAAAGAAAAGAGGTCAGCCAGGCCAGAGCCTGATCAGTGATACTATTGCATCTCAATGGGAAAAATGTTTATTTAGTGGTGCGAATACAAAATGTTATTGCCCATAGCAAATTAGTTTCTCTCACAAGTAAAGTTCACTACATTTGGGGATGGTCTATATAGTTCATACACCACTCATACTTTTCTATGACCAGTGTCTTCCTTTTTGATAATGGGACATCAGTGCCTTTCTACATACTAGCATGGAGGGGTCCAATGTTTACATTATTTTCTATTTGTGATGTAGGTATCAGTGCATGGCCTAGACACGGCACTAGGTGGCTAATCAGGACTTCTCTTCCTGCGCTTCGGGCGCTGATGGGAGTACGTTAAGCCATTCTCAGTGATTCCAGATCACCTTGCAGGGGGCATTTGGGGAGCGCCTGGAACCTCCTGTGCCTTATTTACTGGGGGAAACGGTAGAATGGCTGCAAAACCATTTTGTTGTTGCCTGATGGTGGCACTCCTGTTCATGTTGGATGGGCAGCCAATTGTTCTCTTTGCCACATAGTTTTTGCTTTCAAGGTTTCATGCATTTCAAAAGTTACATCAGCTGACCAGGTTGCATTAAACTAACACTGTTGCATATGTACCATTCTCATGTGCCTGAAGCAGCGAAGAAACAGCACAAACATTTGCAAGCAGTCTCTGGTCAATGGAAACCAGGTTTAGGAATGGGGAATAACCAGGGAAGGATTCCCAAGTGTACCCTTTTCCACCAGGACTTCACAATTCGTGGTATGACCAACATTTTGGGCTCCTTTCACAGTTCTGTTTCATTGATGGGACTTTAAAACCGCAAATGTTTGGTGTACAAACCCCAGCAGAAACTCAAACCACAGTCAAGCAAAAATCCTGCAGCAATAGGGGAAAACGCACTGATTGAGGTTATCAAGTGATTTTATAATTCGGGAAAACATATATTTGTTGACCCCCCTATCCAGCACTTTCCCTACTTATTTTAGGACTTGCCTTTGTTCATATACTAATACCATGCCTAGAATATGTTGGGAATTTTGTTTATCAGGTGGGAAAAAATATTGTTTATGCAACAATGTTTTTTTCAGTGATAATGACAAATAACCCAGATTAAACATCCATGCTACGCTGATGGATGCAGAGAACAAGGAATCAAATTCACCTGTAAAGGGGGGGTGGGAGGGTGCCAGGAAAGATCAGGGGACTGCCCAAAACTGACATACCCATAAGGCGAGAAGCAGTATGTCATCCTGCCTTATCCCAAAAACCTGTAAGGAGGGATTGTGAGGATTAGGGGCACTTTAAGCCAGAGATACTGGATTTATACAAGATAAGTGAGCTTTGCTTTTTTTTGCTCAATCCCATCTGTAGTTTTCTAATTTGTATTATGTACAGTACAGGCATAAGGCCTCAGTTCTGAAGAGCTCTAGCAAAATCTAGCACCCCCCCCTTCCCTTCATTCACCTTTGTGGTGAATTGCAGTGCTGCAATCACCACAAGGGGAAAGACCATTCAGCCATCATCTTCACTCTTTCTACTGTAGATCCTCTCACAGCCCCGGCACCACCTACCCACTCCCTTCTTCGGACGAAAGTCAAAGTAACTCCAGAACTGGCAGATTCCCTACTCTCCTCCCTAACCTCCACTGTAACGCTCACCTGATTCCCGCAGAGGTGCCGGTCTTGACTGGGTGAATGCCGTATCTTCAAAGGTGATGTGTAACACACGGTTGGCTCTTTGGGCTGGACCTCTGTGCGCTGTATGTCTGACTCGAAGAGTAAGATGTCTGCAGATAGAAAATATGGGATTAATGAACTGGGGTTATTGGGTGCCTCTCTCCTCTTCCCTTTCTCTTCTCCTGTAGAACCCCAAAGGTTAACGCCCTCACCTTAGGTAAGTGAACGCCGAACTCTCCATCTGCCTCGGGGCAGGGTGCCGTAACCAGTTCTTCACTGGATAAGGGTGCAGGCCTCTTGACCTCAGAGGACTGCTGTCCGTCGTTAACTGCACGAACGGTAAGTTCTGGGCACTTCAAATGTCTTAAAAGTCTTTTGTAATGATATCCCTTGTTTTGCAGGGTTCCGGCGATGGCGGATGGCGGGCTGATGAGAGTTGAGGATCGAACCCGCGTGAGGAATAGAAGCGCCTGGAAGCACGTAAGTAAGCGCTTGTAGCCTGCTTCACGATGCGCACTAACTGTCCCTTTTATCTTACAGGTACAAGTTCGGAGCTTTAGAGAAGCTGAAGGGTGCTGGAATACCCACTGGATTCGGCGTGGGAAGGAGTAATGGCACGTGAGTAATAAAGTTGCCCAATGTCTTTAAACGCACCTTCTTTTGTCTTTCAGATGCGGGATGCAGCGCCGAAGGCCTCCGGAGCGTGCGAAGAGCTGGTAAGCTTTTGTCTTTCAGATGCCGGAATGCAGTGCGAAGACCTCCGGAGACTGCGAAGAGTAGGTAAGCCTTTGTCTTTCAGATGCCGGAATGCAGCGCGAGGCGTTGGTGACAGCCGATGGACCAGGTAAGAGATGCGCTGCCACTGAAGACCGTAGTGCTAACCTGTTCTTTCTTTGTCTTTACAGGTGCTGCTGAAGACTGGATTCCAGGATGGTAAGCCTTTGTTCCCTTAGGCCCAGGATCAGAAGCAGAAGACACGATGAGCGTTCTGCTGCAGAGGTTGCAGAATAACGCAAAGCAAGATTCATCCATCGGGTGTGGTTTAAATAGCCTCCTGTAGTGCTTAGGTATCTCCTTCCACAGTCACGCCTAGGTAAGAAAAGAGTTCCTGCTTTCCAGAAGAGTTCCAGTGTTCTGAACCTAGGGAGTGGCTCCTGCCCCACCCAACAGGAAAAGTAGTCCCAAACAGAAGAGGATCAGGGGTTCAACTGGCAGGTAAGTAAGCAGCATGGTCTGCTGCAGGTAAGTCCACCCAAGCATTATGAGCCCGGCGCTTCCAGCGCTGGGACTGGGCATCTTTATGAGCCTGGTGCCACTGGCGCCAGGACAGGGTCCAAAAGGTCCCAATTGGGACTGGCTGGCACTCGGAACCGGGGTTATGGGTCTGCTTCCAAGGGAGTCGGGCAAGTCCTGATCTTTTGGAAGCAGAGATCATGACAGCCACGCACCTCCAGTCGGACCAGATCTCCATCTACCACTTTGATCTCTGACTCTCGGAAGCAGCACTCACCCCATACAGACCCTTCATCACAGAACCGAACAGCCTACACCTGCCAGCTCAAAGCTTAAAAGTTAGAAATAGTGAAGGCAAAAAAATCCTATTAATGGATGTGACGAATCCCTAGATGTCATAACTTCGCCCCAAGGATGAGCCCCTTCCCATGAGGCCAGGATGGTGAGGCCGCTACACAACAGTCGCCCTGGGGGTGTTACACAGCGGGAGGATCTCATAGGGAGAGATTTCCCCTCTGGGAACAGCGATGACTATCTAGGCTATGGCCTGGGACACCACACAACAACCACACATCCTCACTCTACTTTCTTCTCTTAGGAGAGCTCAAATTCATATAGAAAAAGTGACTGTTGTAAGACCCAAGACCGTGCCTATCTGGGGAGTACTGGGATCAAAAAGAGCATACTAGACCCAAGTAGATCTAGGACTGAGACCAGTTGGCCCTGCAGAACGATGATCACACCCGGGAAACAGAAGGACGACTTAACCTTTCCATCAAGAGTATGCTTACAACATAGTATAAAGGTCGACACAGGACTAGACCTTTTGTTGAATCCAGCCGCAGGAGGCATTGGGTGCCTGAAATCTGCGGCGTGGGAGATTCGGATCCTGCCAGGAGCCGATGCAGAATGGAGGAATGAGGCAGGGAGCCGCAAGACTTCATGGAGGGCTTTGCACAAGCGGAGCCGCATCAGCTGCTCAGAAGAAGGGAATCTGAGCAGCCCGAGAATAGGAGGCGCCAGATGATCACATACGCTGCCGACGAGGGCCCGGTGAAGCAGGGAGGCAGAGTCCAGCCCCAGGAAGCCCCGGCAAGGTACAGAGTCCTGAAGCAAGGTAATGGGCGGTACGGGAAAGGGGCACAGGGACAGTCACCAGGTGGGTGGAGGCATCCCCTTCCTGGCCTAGCAGCAAGCATTGTGGCTACAGGCTCACCAGAGGGGCACAAATGCTTGAAGGTGGCACGCAAGATATATAACGGGGGGTAGGGAAAACTCCAACAAACAGCAGGGTCTGGGATCCTAACAGTTATCTTCCTTGTGGCAGTACTTGGCAGGAGAGGGAACCAAGTCTGCCAAATTCCAAGGACTGAGAAATATGGGTCTGGAACCGCAACCAAACCAGGAGGAAGATACAAATCATCTTCCTCGTGGCTGTACCTAACAATTGAGGAGACCAAATGGTCTATACTGGCGAAACTTGGGTCAAGGATCATACTTTGATAGTGATATTTTATTTCTATCGCGCTCGTACACAAGTGCTTCAGAGTGCGACAAGGCAAGGGAGGGGAACAGGGGAGAACAAAACAACGATTTTACTAGGCCCAGTGACATTGGGAACGTGCAAGTGCATGTGAGAGGGGAAGGGGAAACGTGCATGGAAGGGGGGAGAAGTGGAGAGTGCAGAGAAAAGGAGAAACAGATAAATTAATAATAAATAAATAATAAAGGCAACAAACGGTGGTAGTGCAGCCAGCAATTGGCAAGTGCTGGGTTTAAGTCAGCAGACAGTGTAGGACTGATAAGTGCAGGAAGAAAAAAGGCTGTATGGGTACAGATACAGACCCCAGTGTAAGGGGTGGCCCGGAGGCAGTGCGGGAGGTGCCAGGGTGAGCAGGTACCTGGGCCCAGAGGAAAGAGGGTGGCTAGGTGCACGGTGCCAAGAGAGAACAGATCAGCAGGGGAAAGAGGGAATGAAGGCAGAAGCAAAGAGGAAGTTCTTGAGGTGCTTCCGGAACCAGAGATGGTTCTTCTCAAGTTTTAGAGTGGCTGGGAGTCTGTTCCAGAGGGAGACCCCAGCCAGAGACGGAGATCTATCCCCAACTCGTTTCTTGCACATGAACTGTTGAGAAAGAAGGAAAACAGTGAAACAAGGAACATCAGGGGAAGGGAGTCATTCCTCCAGAGTATAGCTGAGGGTAAAGTGAAAGTGAAACAAAGATACCAGGAGACGGGAGTCATTCTCCTGGTAGTGTTGCATCCACAGGGATTAGCCAAGAAGCCTGTGGAAGGGAGTGATTCCCCCAGGTTGCCACAGTCCAGAGAAGGGGAGTAATTCTCTTGACCATTAAGAGAAATCCGTACGGAACCTTGAGACCAGGGGAAGGGAGTCATTCCCCTTGGAGTGAAGAAACTGTACTTTCGGATGGTGGTTTATAGGATGGGCGTCCTTTGTTTCTGAAGTAATGGGACCAGTGCAAGGGAGTTATGCCCCCTGGCTAGGAACCTGCAACCAGAACTGCGCCACCCAGTACAGGAGAAGGGAGTCATTCTCCTAGAACAAGAACATTGACGCAACTTCTTGTTTAGTTATAAGTGCTCGGGACAAAATTGGAGATTTTGACACAAGATGGTGAACTCTTTTTAGTTTTTCAAGGACTTTCTGACAGACCCCCTTAGTATTTTAGTTGAGGCAGGGAAACCCCTCATAAAAAGTTGGGTTTTCTCTCTATTTTCATGGTGAATAAAGGTCTGTAACAATCACTATGCCACCTGTGTCTCAGTCTCTTCCTTCTGCCCCCTTACATGAAACAGAATCACACATGCTCCAAACTCCTATAGGGAACTCCACAAGCTTATCTCTGAATTCAGTGCCCTTGCATGCACTGCCTCCTCTGCCACCCACACCAAACACTCTGTGACTCCCTCTAAGACCACTTCCACAACATAGCCCAAGAAAGAAACCTCACCATCATAAGCTAATCAACTGAACAGCCTACACTCAACTATGCCATTTTGCCCAGGAGGATCACTTCAGGTTTTTTTCGGTTGTTTGACCTGAGTGATGGCCTCAACCGCAGTGAGTACTTCCTCCCAGAAGACCTGAACAATGGGGCAGTCTCACCACATGTGCAGGTAAGTACCTTGCAACCCACACTTTCGCCAGCAATATGGGTCCAACGAGTATTGGATGGAGTGGAGCCGTACTGGAAGATAGTACCAACGGAGAAGCAGTTTAAGGGCACATTGTTGGTTCGTGACACAGATCGAGGTGGAGTAGCTTCCGGTCCAGATGTCCACCCAAGTGTGGTCATCTATTGGGTGTCACAGGTCTGTTTCCCATAGTGACATGTATGTGGGGCGGAGAGCCAGCATGTCATCCGGCAGCAACTTGTATAGTTTGGACGTGCCCACCTTCCCCCCAGTTAGCCACTCTTGCCAAGAGTTCAATAGGACCGAGGTTCTGTGTGGCTCTTTGTCGAACTAGCGGGTGCATGTACTAGTGTCATGATCTCTGCTTCCAAAAGGTCAGGGTTTTCCCAACTCCCTTGGAAGCAGATCCATAACCCAGGTTCCGAGTGCCAACCAGTCCCAATTGGGACCTTTTGGACCCAGTCCTGGCGCCAGTGGCACCAGGCTCATAAATATGCCCAGTCCCAGCGCTGGAAGCGCCAGGCTCATAATGCTTGGGTGGACTTACCTTCAGCAGACCATGCTGCTTACTTGCCTGCCAGTTGAGCCTCTGATCCTCTTCTGTTTGGAACTACTTTTCCTGTTGGGTGGGGCTGGAGCCACTCCCTAGATTCAGAACACTGGAACTCTTCTGGAAGGCAGGAACTCTTTTCTTACCAGGAACTCTTTTCTTACTTAGGCGTGGCTGTGGAAGGAGACACCTAAGCACTACAGGAGGCTATTTAAACCACACCCGGTGGATGAATCTTGCTTTGCGTTATTCTGCAACCTCTGCAGCAGAACGCTCATCGTGTCTTCTGCATCCGGTCCTGGGCCTAAGGAAAAAGGCTTACCATCCTGAATCCAGTCTTCAGCAACACCTATAAAGACAAGAAAGAACAGGTTAGCATTCCGGCATCTGAAAGGCAAAGGCTTACCATCCTGAATCCAGTCTTCAGCAACACCTATAAAGACAAGAAAGAACAGGTTAGCATTCCGGCATCTGAAAGGCAAAGGCTTACCTACTCTTCGTGCGCTCCGGAGGTCTTCACACTGCATTCCGGCATCTGAAAGACAAAACAAGGTGCGTTTAAAGACATTGGGGAACTTTAATACTCACGTGCCATTGCTCCTTTCCACATCTAATCCAGTGGGTATTCCGGCACCCTGCAGCCGCTCCGAACTCGTACCTGCAAAATAAAAAGACAGTTAGAGCGCATAGTGAAGCAGGCAACAAGCGCTTACTTACGTGCTTCCAGGCGCTTCTATTCATCACACGGGCTCCATCTTCAACTCACTTCAGCCCGTCATCCGCCATCGCCGGAACCCTGCAAAACAAGAGACATCATTACTAAAGACTTTAAAGACATTTGAATGACTCGAAACTTACCGTTCGTGCAGTAAACGACGGACAGCAGTCCTCTGAAGTCAAGAGGCCTGCGCTACCTATCCAGTGAAGAAACTGGTTACAGCACCCTGCCCCGAGGCAGATGGAGAGCTCGGCATTCACTTAACTAAGGTGAGAGCGTTAACCTTTGGGGGTCTACAGGAGAGGAGAAGAGGAAAGAGATAGGGACACCCCAATAACCCCAGTTCATTAACCCCATATTTTCTATCTGCAGACATCTTACTCTACACGTCAGGCATACAGTGCACAGAGGTCCAGCCCAAAGAGCCAACCGGGTGCTACAAATCACCTTTGAAGATACGGTAGTCGCCCAGTCAAGACCGACGCCTCTGCGAGAATCAGGTGAGCGTTACAACTAGTGACTAAGTTAGGCATAGACAGAATCGGTCTTTCTCGGCCAGCTGAAATGGTCCCTTACAGCTCTCAAATGTATGTGGCTGGCCGTTTTCAAATAGTTGTGCCAAGGTCTGTAATCCTACCCTCGACCAATTCTTAAAGGTCGTAGGGTGCATATCTGGAGTGAAGATCAGATTGTGAAAAATCGGGGTATTCGAGCCCAAGCAACTCGGGGTGCCTTTATATTTCATTGGCCAGTCCCACGTTTTCACAGTGTATTTTGTGGAGGAGAATTGCGATCAGGATGGGGGGATTACAGGAGGGAACCCAGAGGCAGCGGCAGCCTTGATGTTCAATATCCATCCATTTCGGAGTGCAGGGGTCCTCTGGGGAGAGCCACGCCTGGAATCGCAGCAGTTGTGAAGCAGCATAATATTTGCGTACGTTAGGAAACCCCAACCCTCCTAACCAGGCTCTGCCCATCATTACCCTTTTAGGAATTCTGGCTTGCTTACCCTTCCATATAAACCATAGCATTTTCTGCCGTAGGGCTGGGACAGGCAGAGTGATACAAAAGTAGGGGAACCGCAGGAGAAGGTTCATTTTACAGGCCGTAATCTGCCCCATTAGCGGTCATCTCGTGGGCGGGCCACTTCTTTAGGTCTATTTCCAGTGCTTGAAAAAAAGGATGATTGTGTCGACTGCCAGTCGCTTACGTCCAGAGCCTTTTGGGAGCGCAAGAAGAAACTGTTGGTTGGTAAGGTGTCCAAGCCCGGAAGTCGAGGTCCACTGGGTGTTCGACAGACGATTCGAGGGGCGACTCTCTGCATCGTCGTCATAAGTCTAGGGGTTCTCGGTCCCAGAGTGGGTCCCGCCACTCCTCTGCCTCTTCGAGGCACTCCCGGAAGCGCCGTCATCGGTCGCTTTCCCCGTCCTCGTCCGAGGACTCCGCCCGTCGGCAGTCGTTTATCCCACCAAGCATGCGACTCCGGAGGAATGGGCTTCCTTCGGTAAGAAAATGCTGGCGATTCTTGAATCGCAGGGCACCAGTCCGTCAGCGCCTCCGAGTGGGGTCGGGCGCGACCGTACTAGAGACACCGCTCGTACGCCTTCGGGCTCGGGTGGTCGGCACGATTCGCGGGAAAGGTCCCGCTCGGACAAGGGGAATCGTTCTAGTCATGCCCGTTCCAGGTCCTGGTTCTCAACGTGCTCGAGACCGTGTGCACCTGTGACGTCTTCGAAGAAGACGTTGACGCCTCTGGCGCCGAGGTCGTCGAGGGACTCTCGAGGCTCCGCCTCCGAGGAAGTCGTCGACGCCATCTGCGCCCAGGCTGTCGAAGGACACGCTCAGGGCTCCGCCCTCGAGTCCTGTGTCGACGCCGTCGATGTTGTCGGCGCCGCGTTCGGCGTCAACGCCGATTCACTCGACGCCTTTCGAGGCTGTTTCGACGTGGGTACCCCGGGGTATGGTGGAACCCCCTAGAAAGGCTCTGGCCAAGCATGGCTTTGTTCCCCATTCTGCGCCCACTTTCCACCATCTTCATTACATTTCGGAGGTGGATGAGGGCTGTTATGATGGCATGGTTCCTCTGTGCCAGATGAGATTATCTCGGGACATAGTCAGATTGAGGACCTGCGTCAGTCACTGCACGACGCCAGTGGTCTAGACAGCTCTCCGGAGGTGGAGTTTTGTAGGCCTGAGCCTGGCACACATGCCGACTCCTCGTACCGGCGCCTTATGTCAAGGGTCACGAGTACTTGGGGTGGTCTGCTCCCCCAGGGGATTTTCTTCAGGATGACCTCATGGATATCCTCGACCAAGGTCCACCAACTGACCCGGTACTGGCGTTCCATATGACTCTACAGAGGAGGGTGGCGGCGGCTTGGACGGCTCCGGAGAGTCTCCTGGCAGTGGGCAAGTCTTTGCCGCGAAAATACCACCCAGCCAGTAGCGACCCCTGCTACTTGACCACGCACCCCACTCCGGAGAGTTTGGTGGTGCAGGAGGCTACGGCCCCAGCAAAGCAGGCGGCATATCCTACCATCCCTCCTGATAGGGACGACAAACGTTTTGATGGTTGGGCGAAGAAAGTGTTTTCTTCAAGGGGTATGGCTCTTCAGGCTGCCAACTCCGTATGTGCCTTGTCACGTTTCACGCACACTCTGTGGAACTGTTTCCTTAGCGGCTGAACATATTCCCGAAGGGGACGAACGGGATGGTTTTCTTGCTATGGTCCAGGATGGCAAGGATGCCATGTGTGAATCGGTTCAGTCGGATTTGGACATGGCAGATTGCGTCAGCCGGTCCATGGCTGTGAGCACCGTAATACGCAGGTTTGCGTGGTTGCGGAAGTCGGGGTTTGCTCCTGATGTGCAAGCCCGGCTCCTCAACATGCCCTTTGTTGATGTCCATCTTTTTGGCCGCAAGGCTGACGAGAGCCTTGAGAGGTTGCAGACCTCAAAAGCTGCAGCGAAGTCGTTGGGTGCTGCAGTTCGCCAACCTCTGCCTTTTCGTCCTAGGGGACAGCAATGGAGAGGAGGTTCCTTTTGTTATTACTCATTCTTTGGTAAAGCGAAAGGAGCTGCTAGTCAAAGGGGTCACCGTAGGAGTGCCAGAGGTGGAAAACAAGGTACTCGAGGTGCTAAGGCCGCTCGGGCTGTTGCCTCTTTGCCCTCAGGCTACGCTGCAGCCGCTTCAGCTCAGTCATGAGGCCATGTCCCATGGTTCGCTGGTTGGGGGAAGGCTGGCGCAGCATCTTGTCGAATGGTGTGCCATTACTTCAGATGTGTGGGTTCTGGAGATCATAGCCCACGGCTACTGTCTTCCTTTCCGGCAGAGGCCTCACGACAATCCACCAGGGAACCTCTCTTTGAAGAGTCCGGATCGGCTCCTTGCGCAGGAAATTCAATCCCTGCTGGAGAAAGGCGCTATAGAACTGGTGCCTGTAGCGGAGAGGAACACGGGATGGTATTACCCTTATTTTTTTATTTCAAAGAAAGACGGGGGATTGAGACCCATCATGGACTTGTGCGGTTTGAACAGACTCCTCAGGAAGGACAGGTTCAAGATGGTTACTCTTTCTCAAGTCCTTCAGGCCCTTCAACTTCAGGACTGGTTGGTGTCTCGACCTCAAGGACGCTTATTTTCATGTGCCGATCCATCCAAAGCACAAGAAGTACCTGAGGTTCGCGGTTGGCGACTCGCACTTTCAGTTTCGGGTCCTGCCATTCGGATTGACCTCCGCCCGAGGGTCTTCACCAAGCTCATGGAGGTGGTGGCAGCGCATCTCGGGAAAGGTGAGATTCACGTCTACCCCTACCTGGACGATTGGTTGATCAGGGCGGACTCTACCGAGCAAGTCCTGGATCATCTGTCCGTCACATGCCACTCCCTCTACAAGCTGGGCTTCTCCCTCAACTTAAAGAAGTCCCACTTGACTCCAACTCGGAGGCTCCAATACATCGGAGCAGTGCTCGACATGTCCCTGGGGCAGTTTTTTCCTCCCCAGGTGAGGGCTCATCACATTCAGCAGATGGTGCACAAGTTTCAACATGCCCAGAGTCTCCCAGCGTTCAAGTTCTTGAGGTTGCTCGGCCTAATGGCATCCTGCATTCTTCTGGTGCCAGAGGCTCGACTGCGGATGAGATCTTTGCAGTGGCCACTCAAGATGCAGTGGTCACAATCCTCCGGCAGGTTGTCGGACCCCGTTCAGGTGCTGCCCTCGGTCGGCCAGGACCTTCTGTGGTGGGCTGTCGAAGGCAATCTGATGAAGGGGGCTCTGTTTTAGGTCCCCTTTTGACGATCGTGACGGACACATCCCTCACGGGATGGGGAGCTCATGCCAACGAGTTGACAGTCAGCGGTCGTTGGTCTCCGTTGGAGTCCAGACTCCATATCAATCTGTTGGAGCTGAGGGCCGTCAGGCTTGCCCTGAAGGCTTGTCTGCCGACTGTGCGAGGAAAGACTGCCCTGATCCTGACGGACAACACAGTGGCCATGCACTACCTCAACAAAAAGGGGGGGGGGCAGGGTCACTTCCTCTGTGCAGGGAGGCGATGCAGCTCTGGTTCTGGGCCATCCAGCAGGAAGTTTCGATCTCGGCAATCCATCTGGCCAGAGACAAAAACGAGACGGCGGATGCTGTCATCAGGCAGACCGCGATCTCTCACGAGTGGGAGCTGGCTCAGGAGATTCTCCTGGAGATCTTCGCCCTTTGGGGGACGCCTCAAGTGCATCTCTTCGCCTGCAGTGTCACCCGGAAGTGCGAAAGGTTCTGCTCGCAGGAATTTCCTCCAAGAGGAGCCTTAGGAGACGCTTTCGTGGTGGAGTGGTCCTTCCCACTGCTGTACGCGTTACCTCCAGTCCCCGTCATCCCGCAAGTGCTGCGGAGGTTACGCAGGTTCGGTTCCCGGATGATCCTCATTGCTCCGGCATGGGCCCGGAGGAGGTGGTACCCGGACCTTCTCGACTTGTCCATCTGCCCTCCATGTCGTCTTCCCTACTGAGACGATCTGCTCTCACGGGAGGGAGGGGTCAGGTTCTCCATCGAGAGGTCAGATCTCTCAACCTTCACCCTTGGCTTCTGAAAGTGTGAGGTATAAGGATTGGGACCTCCCTGAAGACGTGATGGAGGTGTTGCTTTCGGCCAGACGGCCTGCAACAAAGTCCCTGTACCGTTGCCATTGGAGAAAGTTCTGCGACTGGTGCAGGGTTAAGAATGTGGATCCTTTTTCCTGTGACATTGCTGTAGTTCTGTCTTTTTTGCTTTCTTTGGCCCACAGGGGCCTGCCAGTGGGCACTGTTAAAGGTTACCTGGCGGCGCTGTCCATATTTAAGCGCTCGTCTGAGGAGTGTTCTTATTTTAAAATTCCTTTAATTTCTCAGTTTCTGAAAGGGCTCACTAATGTGTTCCCTCTGTCACCTTTCCAGGTGCCCGGTTGGGATTTGAACCTTGTTCTCAAGTTTCTGATTGGTGCTCCATTTGAGCCTTTACAGTCTTGCCCTTTGAGACTGCTTACTCTTAAAACTGTATTTTTAGTTGCGGTCACTTCCGCTCGCAGAGCGAGTTACAGGCACTTTCAGTTAAGCCACCCTTCACTGTGTTTCATAAGGACAGGGTTGTCCTTGGAGTTCATCCTTCCTTTCTTCCGAAGGTGGTGTCGGAATTTCATTTGAGCCAGAAGGTCATTCTTCCTGCATTTTATCCTCCTCCGCATTCTGGCAAGGACCAGGAGAGGCTCCATAGGTTAGACCCTAGGAGAGCTTTAAGTTTCTACATTTCACGCATGTCCCGGGTCAGAGTGGACGATCAGCTCTTTATTGGTTACACTGGAAGGCGTTTGGGACAAGCTGTCACTAAGCAGACTTTGTCTAGATGGATTATCTTGACAATTTCTGAATGTTACCGCTTGGCGGGTAAGGACTAGGGGTATGGCTGCCTCTACTGCCCTGCAGAGGGTGTTCCTATTCGTAACATCTGTGAAGCAGCCACTTGGGCTTCGGTCCATACTTTTGTACGTCACTACTCCCTAGATTCTATCCATGGGCAGGATCTGGCCTTTGGCAAGGCGGTCCTTTACTCTGCAATTTGATTGGGCATTCTAAATTTGTATATTCTAAATTATTTTCCCACCTCCTTACATTGGTACTGCTTTGGGAGTCTGTCATAGATATGGAATACGTCGGAGGACCCAATCCCCTCGAAGAACAAGTTACTCTCTTACCTGGTAACGTTCTTTCGATGGGATGGTCCGACGACGTATTCCATATCGCTACCTCCCTGCCTACCCCCGCTACATAATTTGTGATTGCAGCTTACGTTTCCGCAAGGCTTTCTGTGGTCATGCTGGCAGAAGATTGGTGCCACACGTTCTGGGAAAAAACTACAACTGAGGCTATGGGCGTTGTGCGTCCTACTTATAACATCTGGTGACGTCGGCCATCGGAGGAGATCTTCGAGGACGGCGTATCAAGGTCAACGACGCAGGACGCAGACGCCGAAAGATTTTCCGAAATTACTGTCATAGATCTGGAATACGTCGTCGGACCATCCCATCGAAAGAACGTTAACAGGTAAGAGAGTAACTTGTTCTTTCGTAGGCCGACCGTGTCATCTGGAAGGAGGTGAGTTTCTTGTAAGAAAACCACTGAGCCGTTGAGGTGCAGACGTTGGAGAGTGGATTTGCGCTGGGCAGGAGCGTTTAGGCCCTCAATGTTGAGCAATTATAAAGTTCCGCTTCTGATGGGGTGGAGGTGTTGCAGAAGAGTCCGATTCCACTGTGGGAGAGGGGAGGGTCCAGGTTGGTCTTATCCGCCATCTAGTTCTGTCGTTGTCCCAACCCCAATCTGTAAACAGGCTTTTAACTTAGGATTCCAACTGTTAAATTGTAACACTAGAACAGCAGTGAGAACCCAACTTGTGAACAGTAACCATAACGTGGAACTGTAATCGCAGTATTTGCCCCATGGGCCTTTGGGCGCCATAGCACTCCTGGCCAGGCACAGGCCGCGTGAAGCCCGGGTCATGAAGGAATTCGGTTCCAAACATTTCCCGGGGTACCTGTGGGGGGCCGCGGGACAAGAAGCGGCTGCCAAAGTTCTGTCAGACAATTATCAAGTTTGTTGTGGGGAAGTTCCAGGCCTACGCCCCCTGGCCACCTTAGCCCAAGTATTACGTTTTGGGGGTTTCTCTTTTTGTTGGTGTTGAGTTTTTTGCAGGGGACTTCCTCCTCTGTATCAGGAGTGGCCACCCTCAGGATGTCTTCAGCTTCTTCCATTGTGCTTATGGTTCCGGTCATATCGCAAAAAATAAATTGTAAAGTGGCAGGGAACATCCAACGATACCAGACTTTTTGGTCCGCAAGAAATGTCATCAGGGGTCTGAGCACCCTCTGTATCTGCACCGTTGCCATTGGAAGGACCGGATAGATTTTCAGCAGTGCCCCCTGGAAAGTCAAATTTCCTTGTGTTTGACTAGCTGCCAGGATTTCTTGCTTGGTCGTGAAGAAGTGGACCCGCATGATCACATCTGGGGCATGTCCGAGGATAGGCCACTACGGGAACGCAGTCTGTGGGTCTAATGGAGGAGAAGCATTGCCTTGTCGCAGTGCGGCTGTAACCTCTGGAAGAGCCCTCCTATGTGGTTGGGAAGGGCTTGGTCTGGAATCGAGGTGGGCACCCCTTTGACCCAAAGGTTGTTTCTGCGGGCTCTGTTCTCCATGTCCTCATGTTTGCTTTCCATCACTTGGCTTTTCCCCTCCAAGACCTAGATCCTGCGCTGAAGCTCGGACACCAGCGCGGATTGGTTGGTCGCATGGTCTTCTACTTCTTCAAGCCTCTGTTCCACCTCCAGGACCTGCTGGCCTAAGCGGTCCACCTTCGATGAGATTTCTGCCGTACAACTGTGGAATTTCACTAATTTCAGACATAAGTCTTCCCTCGTTGCTATTTGACCTGTGGGGTGTTCCAGTGAGTGGGTTTGGGTTTTTGCTGCTTCCATTTTTTTGCTTCTATTCAGGGTTGGAAAAGTGTTGCAATGTATGCATTTTTCGGAGTCTTTTTGTTTCTACGTTGCTGAAGCTGCTTTGGGGCTCCCTCTGCTTGTCCGCCCTGAGGTGGTGTTGCTGCGACTGTGACCTCTGCAGGCTAGGGAAGGTCCGCGCTCTGGCTCCGGTGTGCCCCTCTGTTGGAGAGCTCCAGCCCCCGGGGAGACAGTGGGTGAGGTCCAGGACCCTGCCTGACAGGACCCTGTGATTGAAGCGTAGCTGGATTCACAGGCGGCCCCTCCTCAGTTTTCTTAGCTTTGCAGGCCTCTTGGGGTTGGGCCAATAGGGTGGTATGTTGCACTCTCCTCCACGTACCTAGTATGCACTCCCCCGAAGTTGCCCATGCGTGGGTTTGTCAATTGTGGCCTGCCTCCCCTCTGGCGAGCGTTGATACGCAAGAGTGAGCTGGAAGACCCTCGCCTCTGCAGGGTGCTGCCGGGTACATGCACCGGGGGGGCAGGAAGAAGCATCCATGACTTGGGGGCCTCCCCAGTGGGTGATTGCACGCCGGTGAGTGTTTCCAGTCAGCTTTGTACAGTGGGCCTTTTTCTTTAGGCTGTGTGCCCTCTGGGGTAGAGGGCCGGGCCCTGGGAGCCACGCTGATCCTGCGAGAGGCAGCAATTTTGGATGAGCACCGCCGTGGCTGTGTTGGGGCTGCCTACTCTAATTCCTCGGATCCCAGGTGGCAAATCTTACCACCTTCCCCAGTTCCTCACCTTAAGTTCCCATACCATATCCTGACGGTGGCTGGGGCCAAGCAGCTTTGGAACCGGCAGATGACATATATTGTCCCAGGCTTCTCGAGTAGGCTAACACAGAAGTGTCCGCATTGCTGGCGCTTCAAGCCAAGCCCAGATTTGCATTACTTTTTAAATATTTGTCGAAAAAAATGTTTTGTATTCTCACACAGAGGCCTTCATATTCTAGTATTTATTAATTTAACAAGCATGACAGGACAGAGAACAAGGATAACATCTTTGACTTGTCACAATGTCAGCAGCATGTCCTAATGTCTGCAGAGTTGTGTATTTACTAAATACTGCCACTAAAGTCCACCCTGGGAAGTTGTACAAGCTGTAGTTTTGTTTTTGCTTTGAGTCTGTATTAACTGCATGTGCTTTATTTTCTTTAGAGTAACATGGTGTTCAACATGTATAAGAATCTGATATCCATTTGACTTAGTAATGAAGCTATTACAGTGTACCTGTCTGCTATTGAATGTACAGGGTGCATCTTGCCACACTTCCACGTATAGTAGCGGTTCTAAAGCCTATTTAACTGGTTTAAGGTGAAAAATTGAGATGCGACTGCAAGGCATAAAATAAGCAGGGTCGCATAGTGATTTTCTGTAAAATGATGCTACTACATCATTTTACAGAAAGCGGATTTAAATTTGTCATGTGTTGCCACTAAAGTGCACTTCGCTTATTTCGAGTAAGTAAACTAAGTTTCTCTACCTGCAGGTCTAGTGGAATTTGTAGTAATCTGCAAGGCCTGACTCATCTAACTAGATGCATGCTTTGTGTTAACTCTCACAATAATTTTCATCCGAACACTATGGTTTTCATCATTGTTTTCTGCTTAATGTTGTGTTGGATAAATATTTTGTTAAGTCATTTGCAATTCACTGTTCTGGTAAGTTTAATACATCATCAGTTAAAAGGGAATTTAAGTTCAGTGTCCGAAGGGATTTTAAATAGTATTTGCCTTTGCGACAGCAAGTAGGGCTTTCCGGTGTTCAAGAGGTCTGAATTGACTACATTTACAATAGTAGCTATGTTATTGCACAAGTGATTAATGTTCAAAGTTAGAAAGAAACCTTGGTGCCAATACTGTTACACTTACTGAGTTGGCAGTAAGGGTACTACTTTGGAATTACTGATATCCTTTTTTTTTTGGACCATGGCAGTTAGACTTTTTTTTAAATGACGTATTTTCTGGTGAATACTGTAAAGGCTGGAGGGGTATCTGTACTTCTGCCCTCTATATGGCAGAGCAGAGGCACAGAGCACCCCAGCCAAGGTTCTCTATTGTGGTAGCAATGGACGAGTAACCAAGGCGTAAACTCTCAGGGGGTGATGCATGCTGGTTCTTAAGTACAGTGCGTCACCAAGCCCCCACAGAGGAATGTCCACACACTGTTATGTGCTAACACAGTTCTTTATATAAAGAATAAGGTTCCGAGATATATATACACAATAACACACTTTGTACTCTGGTAATTTTAATGTGGCAAATATATACAGTTTCTATGTGGTACCACACTTGACTTTAGATTCCTTTTAAAATGCATCAACTGCTGACAGTTATAAGATAGCATACACATCATGCAGTAAGGTCTATCAACATAGATCATAGGAAGTAAGGCAAGTTAGGTTAAACAACGGCAGAATGCTTTTCTTTAGCTACTGAGTCCCAATTCAGAGTGAGGATCCCCCACAACTGGGCAACCGGCAATAAATGTTTTAACAAGCCCAGTCCATTAATGTTTAATAAGTCTGGCTTCCTAGCCAAAAGGTTCAACCACCCCAAAGTACATGAGATGGAAGAGTTTCTTCAGCAGTTCGTCGACAGGTCCCTCAAGGGTGGACTCCCTTTAAAGCAGGAACCACAGGGCGTCGAGATCCTCGAAGAAAAGTGGAACACTGGCTTCGAGACAGCAGCTTCGACCTTCGCAGTGTTTTTCGACGATCGTTCGTGGAAGTCCTGGGAAGATGAGGCATGCGGTCCACCTCATTGCGAAGTGTTCGTTGTTGCAAAGAAGACTGTGATGGATGTAGGCCCAGCAGCAGGCGTCAGGAGATGCTTTGGCTGTCCTCTGGCCTGTCGGTGTTGCATCCGCAACACGTACCACGGGATAGCTTCGGCGATCGGGACTTAACCACGGCTTGGACTTCGGATCTTTAGTCAGTCAGTGTCCTCGCTACTTCTTTGTCGGCTTCGGGTGGCAGGGAAACACACCAGTGGACTCTCCCTGGTAGCAGTCAACCTAACTTTCTCCGACGGCACAAAGCGGTCGACGGTGATGGCAAGGGAGCCCTCGTTCAAATGTTCTTAAGCAAGGTGGAGCTTTGTGGCTTCGGTCATCGAGCAGCATGGCATCAAGTTTTCCCTGCAACTGGGCGACATGCTTCGACTGGCTTCCAGCGGTCACGGAAATCTTCAGAACCCTGGTCGACAGCAATGGACTTCGATGGGCTTGATGTCCAGGCACTTTCCTTCAGTATCCTTGGCGGACCCCTTCTCCAGTCGACAGCCTTTTGGGACTGACTTTCAGAGTTCCTCGAAGTGCAGCAGGTTTTGCACGATGGTCCCTCGTAGCTCCGGGAGAGATCTCCTAGCCAGGTCATCTCTCGGATCAGTCCTCAACAGACTCGACAACTTTTAGATTTTGTCAAAGGAAATGCAGCAGCAATTACTCTTCTTCCAGTTGGGCTTCAAGGTTGAGCTTAAACTTTCGACTTCAGCTTCTGAACAAATCGGTAAGTGAGAGGTCCCCAGATATTCATATCTGTCCCTCATGCTCTCTGGCTGAGCCAGGCTCAGTCAGCCAATCGCACAGAAGGCATTCATGCAGGCAGGCAGCCAATCAGGCTCACAAGCATTCATGCCATTCACCTCCACCCAGACACCCATAACAAGGAATGTGGATTGGTGCAAGCACCCAGCCTTTTAGCGCACCACACTGCATGCATGTCAGTTTCAGGCAGGGCTGTCTCATTCATTGTGTCACACATGCAGAAACAAGACACCCATAACATAGAATGAATATTGGTCACACACTCTATTGACACAGGTTCCCCCCTGCCCCCCCCACCCCCTCAGGGTATACCCACAACATACAGTCACTGGGAAGGCTGCAGCCAGTCTGGTCTGGACTTCCCCACAATACCATATACGTTCTTCCACGCACCAGCCAGTCAGGGGAAAGGACAGAGTCTGGGCTTACCAGACCTTTGGGGAAAAAAGGTAAGAGGCAATAGAAATCAAGATGTCACAGGGGCCAGAAATCCACTGATTCCTATGGCAGAGCCTGGGTATCCCAAAATGGAGGATACTCAGAGCTCCTGTCATATCAGCATGAAGCTGATATGACGTTGTATCATGTGGCTTCCCACACATAGCCCCCAAGCTCTGGAATGACCTCCCCAACTCTCTGAGCTGAACCATCCTTGCTCTCCTTTCGTAAATCCCTCAAAACTACGCTCTTTACTTAACCTGCGCGCTCCACCCTCCACCGCCTCCCTAATCTGTACCGCAAACGCTTTGATGTCTGTAATGTAACTAAAATAACGCTACTGTAAACATAATGCCTTTTAAAAATACCTTGTATGCCTAGACTGTAAAACAAAATGCCTTGTACTCTACTCAACCTTTCCTCTCTGTAACCAGACAAATGTTTTTTACTTGTAACAGCGCCACAATGCCCCCTCTGAGGCTGATTGCACCCTCTAAAAATCTGAATAAATAAAAAAAGCTGCCACCAGCCCATAGAACACACAGGTGCCCAAAAACATACACTAGGGGTACAAGGTTGTATCCCAACCCATGGCTGCCATAAGGGTATCCCAAGAGGAAAAGCTGCACTACCAGGGTCCCAACTGGACTCCTGTGCAGAAGACAACACAGAACACACATAAAGGAGTACAGGGCAAGGGCGTGGAGGCCCTGTCCCTCCAATGCATTTCCAGCATCACAACTACACAAACCTGAAGGACAGGATAGTGGTTGGCCACTGCAGTGTAACAGAAATGCTTTAATCCTCCTCTGACATGGCCACAGTCAAGCTTTTTATTCATGAAGGTCTTGAGCACATTGTTTATTAAGCAGCATAGTAGTGCTTCGTAAGAACAGTTCTGAGCATTAAATGTTTTCACCTGTTTCTTTTACACCCGTCACCCGTACGCTAATGGACATAGACTTTAATATAAACAGTGTGGTAACTACCATGCACCCTTATTTAAGTGGCAATGCTAGGAAACAGGGTGGGCATAGGTACAGTAAGTTATGTTACTGGGATTTAAACTGCACACCCGCTGAAATTTGCATGGTCTCCATGTGCTCTGACGGATTTGAAAGGGTGTTTTGATCTAGGTTAGTGGGGAGATCTCAGTTTATGCGTGCAGTTCAAAAGATCCGGACGTTGTGTGTTGGTCGGTTTCTAGCTGGTCTGTGTTGAGGGCCTGTAGCAAAATGGATTAAAGAAAATGTTTTTCAGAAGTTTATGGTGTCCCTATCACTAGTGGTGAGCAGATTTAAAAATGTGATTACTATGGGAATTACTATGTTGGTTGCACCGGTGTGAGGACCTTTACAATCTTAGGCAAAGGTAAATTTGCTCCCTTGTCTGTCCATCCCACAACAGTTTACTTTTGGCTCCTAGCTGGGGACAATCTGGGATAGGGGTGTCACGGTATTAGTTTCATGACGGTACGATAACCTTCTTGCCAAATGACGGTATATCATGGTTATCGCGGTATAGCAGGTGGAACTAACTAATCTTAACAAATATTTTCTAAAAGGTGCACACGCACTCTCTTTACGTTACAGCCTTTAGTTTACTTGCGGGCCAAAAGGTGTTTCGTAATCACGGACATGTTACCCTTTGGTATGGCAGCAGGAAATACCCACAGAGATGAGTGAATTTGGCAGTGTGACTTATTATTTGTAAATTCGATGATCGAACCAGGGAAATCCCCCATTGTCTTATGTTAATGTTAAACGACATTTGTACCGTGCACTATCACCACCGAAGTGGTCCCCTGGCGCTCTGGCGGCTCTGGAAAAGGGGAGGAGAGGGGGTGGGTTAGTGGGAATAAGCTGGAAAAGTGCAAGAGAGCAGTGATGTGCTGTTGGCAGCCTCAGCCCGGTGGGTCCGTTTGCTGAGCTTGGGGTGTTTTATGGTCCGTAGTCGTCGTGTGCTGTTGTGCAAGTCTATGTGTGGTTTGTTTTGTTGTTGCATTGTTGTGAAGTTTGTGCTGATTGCTGCGTTTAAGGCTTGTGGTTGTGTTTGGTTATAAGTTGAGATGTGTATGCAGATGGATGGAATTGTTAGTTGGTTGGTTGGTTGGCATTGCTGTCCTTGCAATTGTGGGATTCCATCTAGGTCCGGTACATGCTAACAGTCACATTTCTATCTAGATGCCGCGCAAGCTAAAGTTAAGAATTCCATACTAGTGTGGCACATGCTAACAGTCACATTTCTGACAAGATGTGACGCAAGCTGGGTTCAGAATTCTAAGTGTAGTGCATGCTAAGAATCACATATGCTAACAATCACATTTCTGAAATTCCATCTAAGTGTGGTATATGCTACCAATCATATTTCTATCTAGATGCAATTTTTATATACATATTTGGTCATATGTTTACCAAACATTATCCATTATAAATATATAAACCCAAAGCCGCCAACCCAAAGTAGACCCTTTTCCTTCTTGGCACTGTATTTATTTTTCCTATTGCTAACATATTGATTTTGTGTCAGGCACGTGTGGTTTATGGAATGGCATTAAAAACTGCTCCAACTGAAACTACTTGGCAGATGGCACATCCAACAGTGCAAGACCAAGACTTCGCAGTACTTGCTTACTGCAGCCTTTACAAATTAGATTGAAAAGCACACTTAACGGTATAAACAGTATACCGGTATAAAAAATGTGACGGTTATTATTGTTCAATTAATTGTTTCACGGTATCTTTAACGGTATACCGTTATACCTTTACATCCCTAATCTGGGACACACTATCAGTGGCTCCGGGAACTTTGTAGATGGCTGTCTAGTCCCAAAATAATCCCTTTAATTGTTCAAACTGGAATTTGGATTCCATTAACTGTCTGTCTTTATTTTCTTTGATATATTGTTTGTGTACTATTAGCACAATGTTTTATGCATCTTATCTTTTGTTTGTAGGTTGTGAAACTGAAACAAATAGAACACACACTGAATGAAAAAAGAATTTTGCAAGCAGTAAATTTTCCATTTTTGGTACGGTTGGAGTATTCATTCAAGGTAAACAGTTATATTTATATTGACTGTATTTACACAGTATTCTCTAATAAAGCGTGTGCATTGCCCCGTTTTGTTTGGAATTTCAGTATGAATGTATTTTTTAAATCTAGGGTTTTAATCCTTGTGGACACTACCCTGATTGTGTACAGGAAGGGAAATATACAACTGAGAGGCAAATTTAAAAAAAGAAATGGTGCGACAGTTCTTTTAATCTAGTGACAGCCGTAGTGGTTTTAGTGTTTAGGACGGTACAATTAAGTAGATAAAAGGTGCAAATAACTGGACTTTGTTGGATGTCTGTATACAAACATATGGATGCAAGTCGCTGCTTGATTTCATACCACTGTGGTGAAGTTGACACTAGTTTCCAGAAGCTGATCTTTTGTCATAGTGTGAAAATAGCCAACAATTCAGTTGTACTGTCGGTCTACAGTGCCTAGAACAACTTTACAATTGTACTGATCTCCGTTACTTTTAGCAACTGCACATCAAATGACTATAAACCGCCAGTCATACTAATGACTCCCTTTTTACTGGACTCTTGTGTTGTCACTCCAGTATGTGAGGAAAAAAGAGAAAAGCTGGTTTCCTTTCATAACATGTGAGCCCATACACACATAAGATTGCTGTCCCCATGCTTACATCCTTTTCTCTATGCTGCTTGGATTTGCTTTGTTCTGCATACTTATGCTGTTAGATTCCTTTCACTTGTCCTTTTTTACAGTTATCGTGGGCAGAATTTGTATTTCTACTATGCTTCAGGTCAAAAAGTGGGGTAAAAGGTCACAGGTTTCATCCCAAAGTAAACATGGAACCTGATTAGCCCCAAAATGAGTATATTTTCAAAAGGAACTGTGGTTGGGGACAATCAGCTGCAGAATATTCTGTTCTGTTGAAAGTTAATTATGGGTGCAGTATTGACTTTCCACAAGGTCAGGCTTGTATCTTGTGCACAGGATTGTCTTTCTTGTTGGTTGTCACCCACTTGTGATGTTGTGGCATGTGAAAGGCTTGGCTTCGGCACATATCGAAATTTGCAGGACATCTCGTATTTCAGAGAATTTGCGAAAGGGATGTTCTACATAATAGTAGCGGAGAATGATAAAATGTGAGTTTACCAGCTGTGAGCAACCATTCCTTCTATGGGAGAGTAGTTCACGATTTACAGTCTGCTTTAGTTTTCTCTGTACGAGGATTCTCAATCAATTTGATCATCCCAGTCAGGTCCTCACATTTATTTTCAGCATTATCTTTAGGTTCCTGTAGACCCAATGACTCTGGAACACCTTTCAGTAATCAAACTATCAATAAAGTGCCTGCATCATCAGGCGTTTAACCAAATCTAGCAAATGTCTCCCTGACTATGGATGTGACATCATAGGTAGTTTATATGGAGCCGGTGTGCTCCATGACCCCGATCTGTTTTTCTGCATACTCAGTAGGCTTCTTAGCTACTTATGGAACAGGCCACTAACTTTGTCAACTAGAGTTGCTCACTGCGCCATGCTCCTGTGAAGACCACCAGTTCCAAGCCTTTCAATAAGTGCAGGAAGTTCCTGTCCGTGTCTGAACCATGCAAACACAGCCTTTGGGACTTGGCGCATGACCACAACACTGAGGGTTGGGCATTTTGGAAATTCTTGAGGGGGAGTGTTCCACAAAGTACTTTAACACCCTCCCAAGAGGATGAGAGGAACTTCTCCATCCACTTGAGTCTTCAGTTCCAGGAACAAGCCCTGCTCAGCTGGGGGTGCAGCTGTTCACACATAGGTTGGTGATCTTGTGTATGCAGACATATGATTCTATACTTCACGGACCCGGTGGTCAACTTTGCACCTATGTCTGACGTATTGTAATTTGGGCAGTTTTCAGGATTTAAGATGAATCCTAAAAAATCAGTGTTATTCTCCATGACTGACCCGACTGACCAGATGGAGGAATATCAGGATGGCATGGATTCCAGTAGCACATAGAAAGTACACGTTAGCTGGGAATACATTTTAGGAGGTCCACCGAAACACTTCTCCGCAAAAACTGTAGTAAGATACTTCATGCCAGAAAGGTTAGTGACAGTTGGAAGCGGCTCCCGCTCTCTCTATATGGTAGGATCTGTATGGTCAAAATGATATCCAGATTCCTTTATATTTTCTTGAATGTGTCCTTGGTGGTACCAAGAGCCTTTTTTAGGGAGCTTGTCTCCAGATTCATTTGGGTGGGTAAACAACTGTGAGCGAGCTGGGGTAAATGGGTTGCTCCCTTGGAGAGAGTTGAGTTAGCACTTCCTGATTTTGAATTAGACTATGATGCAGCAAGGCTACATTTTTACCATACTGGTACCCCCCTCCAACCCTGACAGACTGCTTGGCCAGGTTGAGAGGGCCTTGGCGTTACCGGCACTGCTCGCAACCGCGAGATGCATCTCCAGAGCAAAGAACGCGATTGAGGGCATGTGTAAGGCATCACAGCGAATAGAACAAAAAATGCACTGTGATGTTTTGTGCCCCCTCTTGCCTCTGGTGCATATCCCGGGGATACCCTTGTCTGGCTAGCAGGGTTTTGTACAGCGTATGGGTAGGCCGGGCATCTCTCGATTTCACAACCTCTTTCCTCAAGGACAATTTTTAGACATAGATGTGTTTAAACAGTTGGGATGCATGTCGGCATTAGACCTGTTTTTTGTATTTTTGTCTCAGGACTTGTAGACTAAAGTTGGCTCTCAACAGTCCATATAAATCAATACACTTCAAGGTTCTACACCAGCTTTATTACACTCCTATAGCTTTACACAGGTTTTTCCCTGAAATACCTGATGAGTATGTGAGATGTAAACACTCACCAGTGACCTTTTTACACCTTGCATGGCTTTGCTCCTGTGTACATAGTGTTTGCTACTCTTGTTTGAGAGAATTGGAGAACAGGTGGTCCCCTCCCCCATGGTGGCTCTTTTGGGATACACACACGATGTCCCAGGGCTTATGAGGCGCTTAATCGGTCTTTGGTTGGTGCTCGCTAAAAGAAGAGTAGCAATGGTTTGGGGAAGGAGGACAATCGGTGGAAGGCTGATATTGTACTGTCATAATGCTGAGGCAGAATATGTAGCCACTGCACATCGTAGTGCACAGCGTACGGATATATGGGACCCGTATAAACTGTACTTGTCTAGGGGGCAGAAGGAGTCTGGTCAAAATAATAAACAACATTTTAAAAATGCCCTGCTCAGCAGTAAATACCAAAGAACCAGATGCAACCCACCCCCCAGGATGAGTGTAAGAGGGAGGACAAGAAGAAAAAACCACCATAGGGGATTCTGCTTCCTAAGTGACTCCTCCAAGCCCCACTTTTCCTTGTCCTCCAGGATGTGTCGGCACCCCTCCTGCTCCAGGGGCTACGCTCGTAATTACCTAGACTCGTAATTGCCACCAAAGTTGGTTTAGTGTGACTCGTAATTACCACAAAAGTTGGTTCAGACACTGGTCTCCACAAGCTCCTCTACTCTGAGTCAGTGGGAGGAGTTCAGACTCTCCAAGACCCTGGCCCCGACAACTTCGGCTCCAGCAACGGTAGTTGCGCCAGAGCCCACTGAAGCTTCTAAGGCCAGCAGACACACCTGCTTGGCTGGTAAACCCACGCCTGTGAGCTCGGTTCATGTCCCATTTATGGTGACTTCTCTCCTCCTTTGCCACTTGGTTCTGCCTTTCAATGTCTTAGCCTGAGCATCTGGTTCTTTTGCGGCTCTTGTCAATAACTCTATGGAGTTGCCAGAGATCCAAAGGCTTGTCCTGGGCTTCAGGTCCCAATTATAGAAAAATGGCCAAGCCTTTGATAGTGATTGAGACCCCATTTCCTATTTACTGGATTGCATGGAGGAGAATGAAGTGGCAGACTTCTTAAGGAATTCTCTGGACAGGTTTAGTCTTGCAGACTGGTCTTCCAACTTGCAGATTGTCTCTTGGGTACTTTATTTTAGCTTAGAAATACATGCAGGTTCCAGCCTACAGGAAGCCTAATGTGCCCTATTAAAGATGAATGCCAAAACAGTTGGCTATTTGGGAAGTACAATTTCTTCAGTAGCTAAGATACAGTGTGCCCTGCCCAATATTCCGGAGCAAGTCCCTGTTTAAGAGACACATCGCTGTTCAATTCAGCAATTTCACACCCCATCCTGGCTGTCTGGCTTAAGCCTTCTTCAATCACAGCTGAGGACAAAAGTGCCCGAAAGCACCACTCGGCCGCTTTGGAAATAGGTTTCCCTTCTACCAAATTTCTGTAGAACCTGGTGTTTCAGGACTCCATTACAGGGTCAAAAGCATTCACTTTTCCTCCTTGCCGCCTGACCGGAAGATAAAGAAGCTTAATTCACTTGACCCCAAGGTGGTTGTGATGAATTGACTCCTGTCCTGTTAGAATGCAAGTCTGGGCAGAGACAGAAGAACCTGCGACGCCCTCACACTTCTACAAACCAGGAGCCAACACATCATATAGATAAAACAAGCACAGTTAAGAGAGAGAACTCCTTTGCCTTCTGTGGTAATGTGGGAAGGCTATACTCTCGAGCAATGTGAATGTGGTTCAGCATCACCCCAAACCACAAAGTAGAACAGTCCAAATTAAAGGAATGGCCAATCAAGCTTCTATAAAAAGATATATACTTTAATCAAATACAAAGTGTACAATATTAAAGTGTACAATATTAACTAACTAGAAAACACTACAAAAATCCACTCCTGTAGAAAGAACACAGAAAATGAAAACGTTAGCAGGTGCAGCACCCTGTGCAATGAAACAGTGGGAGAAAAGGCAATTAAAAGACCTCATGTTCAAATAGTATCCTTCAGGTGACCAGGGGGATTACAATGGCCTATCCAGTCCCTAGAGCCCATAGATGGACCAGGATGGGCAGATATCAGTCAATAATGCTTTTGCAGATGACTTGGTGGTTCGATGACCCTGGGACGAGCTTCTTGGTGCAGTTTAATGGTTCGATTCGGTTCAAGGTTACGAGGGGCGCAGTGATCTAGTGGTGAGTGGTTGTCGAGCCGTGGTCTAACCAAAATCTGTGGTTCGTAACGTTATTCCAGTGGTGCAACCTCAGAATGTTACCAGGTTTTTTGCAGCGAGCTGGTACCAGGATACGCAGACAAGATGGTTCGATGCACCAGGTCTGATTGACCTACAGTAGTGGTGGCAATGAAGCAGGTGGGGAGTCCTTAGGGCGACAGCACAATGTCAGTCATTGTGTAGTGTTCCTCACATTCGTTTACATAGGCCAAATCTCGAAGAAAGTGTTGAATTTTGGGGGCAAAAGTGTTGGTCCAGCATTTCAATATGCATCTTTTGGCTACATCGCATGAGACATTAAATAATCTCCTAGTCTTTTCGTTTTGTTTGCCTATTTCTCCAAATAGATATTTCTGCGGAGCCATGCTTGCTGGGATCTGCGTGATATCCTCGAGTATTTCTGCCACTTATTTACAAAATGCAGCGATTGGGGGGCATTCCCAATACAAGTGGTATGGTCCTGCCTGATTAGTTTTACATTTCGGGCATTCTCCCGAGTGGGCCGCAGAGAACTTAGCCATTTTCGCGGGGGTATAGTGTAGCCTGTTTAGGATCTTGAACTGGACAAGTCGAAGTCCCGCGTTCATGGACACTGTTTTGTGAGCATACATTATTTATTCCATTTTGTGTCTGGGATGCTCAAGTTTAGGACTTCCTCCCATTTGGTTTTGATATTATTTATAGTGGGGGTGTGTGTTTGTACTAGTGAGTATAGTTTGGAAACTCCAAATCCCGCTCCCGATGTTGTGGCCTGTATGCATGGGTGAGATGGTGGTTCGTCAAGAAAGAGAGGCCAGCGTGCGTTGAATGCCGATTTCATCCTATGATACTCTAGTGTTTTCAGTGGGCCCGTCCTATTGCCTCCCCAAATTCCTGACTTGTTAAAAATTTCCCGTTCGGGAACATGTCTCGTATTTGAATTTCTCTTTTTGGGTCCCAGTGTCTTTGTATTGTTTTATCCAGTGTGGGTGGTATACCGGGGTATTTCCACAATGGAACATCTAGGTCATATGGAGTTACTATTTTTAGTTTTTTGTACAGTGTCGTCCATGCGCGCACTGTGGTTCCCACTGGATTGTTGGGACAGGAGTCTCTATATTGGGAATAGAACATAATGTTACGGAGGTCTATGGGATGGGCAGCAAACCTTTTGAGCCATATGTGGGGGGGAACAGTATTCAGGGTCATACCAGTGTTTCGCAAATTGCGCTTGCGCCGTAAGGGTATATAGCTCAAAGTCAGGTGCCGCTAGCCCTCCTGTACCATAAGGCTCAGTGAGTTTCTCCCATTTCATCCTGGGGGTTTTCCCGTCCCACACAAAGGATATCGCCATTGTTCTTATTTTATCGAAGAAGGTCCTGCCTGGCCAGATTGGTATATTAACAAACCGATAGAGTAACTTGGGGAGGACTACCATTTTAAGGATGGCAACCCGGCCTTTCAGAGATGTAGGATGCTTGGCCCATGTCTGAAACTTTACTTTCAGTGACTGTATTATAGATTCATAGTTCTCAGTATACAGTGTTTCTGTCACAGGATATCATTATACCCAAGTATTGTATGTGTCCGGTTGTCCATTTAAGACTTTCAGTGGACCGTGGGCATGTGGTATGCGGTGTCAGAGGTAGTATCTACGATTTTTCGTTGTTTATTTTATAGCCCGAGTAGTCTGTGAATTTGTATACGTCTCGCATTAGGGGTGCCAGGTTGGCAGTAATGTATCGTCCGCATATAGCGAAATCGACTGGGGCGGGCCAGACATTCTTATCCCCTTATCACCGTGTTTAGTCTGACCATTATGGCCATAGGTTCAATTGTTAACGCAAACAGTATTGGTGAGAATGGGCAGCCCTACCTGGTACCTCTGCCCAGTGTGAATAGGTCCGAAATCGTGTTGTTCGTGAGAACTCTCGCTCCCGTTTTTTGGCACAATAATTTAACGTATCTGGTGAAATTGGGGCCCATTCCAAACCTACCAAGCACTTCAAGGAGATACACCCAGGACACCGAGTCAAACGCCTTTTCAGCATCGAGGGATATCGCCACTGCCTGCGCCTCCGGGTCTATCTGTGCCATTATTGCGAACAATCTGCGTAAATTCAATGCAGTGGACCTCGTGGGAATGAATCCGTTCTGATCTGGATGGATCAGAAACGGCATGTTTGGTAACAGCCTGTTCGCCAGCACTTTGGCGAACACCTTGGCATCCACATCTATGAGTGAAAGCGGTCTGTATGATGACATGTCTTGTGGAGGGCGACCGGGTTTCGGTTTCGGTAGTACTGTTATTATTGCTTCCCGCATTGACTCGGGAAGTTCATTCAGCTCCAATACTTCTTCCCATACTTTTATCATGATTGGGACCATTTCTTTTCTGAATTCTTTATATAGTTCCACCCCCAACCCATCGGATCCCGGGGGCCTTCCCAGAGTGCAATGCTTTTATGGCTTCTACGAGTTCTTCCTCAGTAATTGGGCTTTCAAGGGCCATTTTAGCTTCTGGTGGGAGGGTCGGGAAATCCAGGATGTCTAGGTATGTTTGTATTTCTGGTGCCGTTTTCTTGTCGCTATTCGAATATAGTTTCTGGTAGAATTTCAAAAATTCGTAATTTATGGCTTGGCTCCCTGTGACCCCTCCTCCCTCCGTGTCCTGAATGCTTGTGATCGGAGTGTGTTGGCGGTCTGCTCTGATGATGATGGCTAACGCTCTACCTGCGCGCCCTGGCTGGGGCTGCTATGTATTGCAATTCTCTAGCGGCCAATTTATTGAATTCTTTTAAGCGGAGATTTATTTCTGCTAGTGTCTGTGTTCCGGGTTCATGCATGCCTTACTGCTTTCAACAGCCCTTTAGATTTGGAAATCAGTGTTCCCCTCACCCATAAACGTCTCCCATATTGTAGAGTATCTGTCTACTGTCCCCATATTGTTATTAAAGAATTCTTCCATTACTATATGTAATGCTTCTGTGACATTTAGATCTTTTAGTATATTTGCAGGCATTCTCATCTCCTTTGTGGTTTTGGAACATTTCCAAATAGTAGGTCTAAGGAAAGTGGGGAGTGATCAGATAGCGTCCGAGGGTGTATCACGCAGTCCTCAACCATACTCAGCATGTCTTCAGACACTAACCAATAGTCAATTTGGGATTCCGAGTCGTGTACACTCGAATAATATGTGTATTCCCTTGCACATGTATGTATCGCCCTCGAGGCATCCCTTAGTGTCAATTGCGGCATGATCTGATCTAATACACTGGATGCTTTGGATTGCGTTCGTTTGACCTTGGATGACCTATCCATATCTAGATCTAGCACCAGGTTAAAGTCTCAGCCCCATATTATGCTGGAGGTGTCGAGTGTTGCAAGCAATTCCAGTATATTGAGGTAAAAATCTGGGTCGTCTATATTTGGACCATATGTGTTAACTAATACAATTGTTTTTTCTGCCATTTCTCCCCACACCACCACATATCTTCCCAGGGGGTCAATTTTATTACCCATAGCCTTAAATCCCAGAGATGGATGCAGGATTATCGTGACTCCTCACGCCTGGGTGGAGTACTTCATGTGGTATCTTTGCTTGCCCCATTTGGGGAGTGTTTTTGCATTGCTGAGACCCTGTTCATGTGTTTCTTGTAGCATAACTATATGGGGCGAGTGTCTGTTAATATATGTTCCGATTTTTCTGATTTTCGAGGGATTATTCAAGCCTCTCACATTCCATGATGATGATTTAATTTTCATCCCACTATTCCTGTTAGCGTTTCCAGTCATTGTGTCCATTCATCCTTGCACTGTTGTGCATGTATCGTTTAGTATGCATAGCGCAATACTCTGTTAGACCATTAACAAAACAACTTTTATAACTCATCAACAGTTCAACCCGTAGTCCGTCCCCACTCCATCCCTCCTGCCCACCACCCCCATCTGTCCCAACTTGATGATTGATCTTAGGGAGAATTCTCTGTTAAGGCTAATTTCCCAAACCTAGTGAGTCCGCCAGCAGCTTTGCTGGATTTTTGGGGTTTATATTTTCTCCTGCTAAGAGTGAGACTCTTTTTCTCCCAGTCTTAAACATGATTTGAGATATCCTTTGACTTTGGAATGTGTTTTATGGGCTATGGAGTCTTTTACTCCATAGGGCTTCATGTGTTTTTGGTATGTGTGTTACACAGCACCCTCTGTGCCGTAACACCGGGGTGTCATAGTGACGCCCAAATATAGACTCCGTACCCTGGGACTGACTACTGTCTCCCAGGGCATGTAAAGTCACCATTGGCTTTACTAGTCCTAAATTGTGAACAGAACCAGTACAAACCATCATATTGTGGGCGTACTGGTAGGGGCAATTCGATTGCCCCTGGGTCTGTTGTTCGAGGGGGCACTGTCCAGTCCCCCCTGAGCGAGTTTTGGCTGGTGGCAGGGGATACTACTTTTTATATTCAACCTCGAATATATTCCTATGGGATTTTCCCATTGTTCGAGGCTAATACTTAACATAGCCTCAAACATACCGCCGGTTTATTTATTTAATATTAATTCACCGGTTGGTATTTTTTGCCAGAACTCTGTTCCAAAATGGCGTTTGTGTTCGCTTCTGTGACTCCAACCCAAGTCGAGCCCTTTGTTCCACTTTTTGGCGGGCTTCTCCACAGAAGCCTCCAAATGTGGTGCCACTCTGTCTGGGTACCACAGGGGGTATGGGAGGGGGTCTAGGCACCCTGGACTGAGTTGCCTTGGCAACTCAAGTCGCACTCTTGTGTGATTGGCCCAGTGGTGAGCCGCCCGGCTCACCACTTAGCATGTCTGAGTGACAGCTAGGACTGATGAATGGGGGTTTTCTGCATAAAAGCAGGGCTTTTGGGACTGGGACTTCAGACGTCGCCACAGGACCAAAGAATCCGAAGAGGGAGAAGCTGAGCCGACCTGCAACGACGACACCACCGGTGGAGCCCTGCTGAACCGACTCACCACTTCTTCCAACGACAGAGGAGATCTTCATCCCGAAGAGTCGTCTTCCTTTGACTGGTGGGGATAACCAGTTTGCCCGCCTTTTAGCCTTCCCGGATCATCTCGTGGCCGCCTTGCCTGTGCCAAGCACCCCGGCAACTGGGATACCACGTTTTTCCACTACCGCAAATAAAAGGGTAGTACCTTTTTACCGGAGAACTCCGCGGCTGGTTTCTTCCCTGGCAGTGCAACGACCTTCAGCTTTCCTCCACGTCGAGATCATCTCTTTCTCTGGACGACGCCGCGACTTGCATCCACTGCCAGGAACAACTGCCCCCACTGGAGGTACTGTGTCCGCCTGGCCTCCCTCGCAACGGTCTGTGTGGGGTGTCTCGTAAATCCTCAATTTACCACTTGGGTTGGCCCTAGGTTGGCTAACTGAACTTTTCTGAGCTGAACTGATTCCTTTTTAAACTCTCTGCAAGACTTTCCAAGCCTTTTAAACTGTGTGATCTTGGGTGCATTGGTGTTCTACTCTCTCCAAGAGGGAGCCTGGCCTCTGAACTTTTTGCTCACAAGTAGACTTTGACTTTCCTGCCTTGCTGAGTGCTTCTAAAGTATTGCGTTGTGTGCTGTTCCTAATTTCTGCCTTTTTCCTCCCTTTTTCTTAAACTTATTGGAGTGCCATCTTTAGTTAAGTGCTCACCACTGTCTGGAAATAAGTGGTGTTAACTAAGACTTGTCTAATAAGGAACAAGCGATGTATATATATTAATAGTGACTGTGTTTTTGAACTTGCTTCTAATAATAGTGCTAGTGTTTCTAAGTGTGTCTTTAAATAAATAATTATATACTCGATACCAAAGCTCTGGTCAGTGTTTGCGTGTGCTACTCTATTATGGTACCTATCTTGTATACTCTATATAGTGTCTAACTCTTCTTGAGAGAAGTCTGGCTGCTCAGCCACAGCTACCAGGTAAATCTGGGTGGTACAGACTGCTACCAATTGGGTTTACTGCCAACACTTGTAGTCTTAAGCCTTTTGCAGTGGTCCCTAAGGGAACTGCACAGGTTTCTGCCTAACAATTGAACCTTACAAACTTTTGGAGATCTCTTGGGGTTGCCATGCTGCCACTGTATGGCCACCAGTTCCAGGATCACGTCCTGGCGTCTTCATTCGCATGCAGTGCACCTTTGCTTATTACTGTTTCATCTTCGTAGACAGTGTTCGCTTCGATGTCTCCAGTATTTGGGTAGTGTCAGTTCGCCTCTGGGGGAAGTCTGCCATTTTGATCCAGGCCACGGCCTGCCTGGGGCAGAGGTATACGGGCTACTATATAGGCCGTTGCAGCTGCAGGGTTCTCGAAGAAATGTGCTCTTCCCTGTGTTGGATTCGCATTTTAGCAGGGAATATTAGTGCATATTGGACCTGTCGTGCTCTTAGAAGTTTTTTCACTGGTTCATAGGATCGCCGGTTGGCCTGAACTCCCGCCGAAAAGTCTGGGTATATGTGAATACGGTTTTCTTCATAATGCAATGTGCCTTGCTCCCGGGCCTTCCTAAGAATCATGTCTCTGTCCCTGTAATTGAGGAGGCGCGCCTCTCCTTTGCTGAAAGTTTCTTCGTTTCAGGATCGTTACGTTGAGTGGCTGGTCGGGTGTCTCCTCGCTTGCGGAAGGTTGCATACAGAACCGAAAGTTCTCTCACGTTAGGCCGCTAGATCTCTATGGTCTGTTGGCCAGAGCGTCTGTGGTTGTTTCCTGTATACGCGTGTTTCTTCGCCGCTCGTAATTCAATCAGCCGTATCTCTTCACCACGCCACCTTTTCTCATCTGGATTTCTTCTGCTGGTAGCAAGGGTCTTCAGCCATACTCTCCGCTTATTTTTTCCGGTCCGCAGGCTGCCCCAGAGTAGGATGTTTCAATTAGGATGTTCGCCAGGACGGAGCTCTGACTCTAAGCGTCCATCTTTGTTGCGCGCAACAGCGCCCCGAGCTGTCGAGTCGTCTTTGACTGGGGTCTGGATGCGACATTTGTTCTAACCACGGTGCGGTCAAGGATTAAATTCATATTGCCACCCCTCAGGATGGGAACTCCGACATGACCAGCTATTATCCCTACTATGGAATAGAATTCTGGGGAGTCAATATTTGGGCCATATGTGTTCACCACTAGAAGGTCAATCTCTTCCAGGGCACAATATATAATGACGTATCTCTCTTCCAGGTCCACGTATACCTTTTTCTCAATTAATTTCAAAGATTTGTGTATGAGTGTCATGACTCCCCTAGATTGCGCTGAGTAGGGAGTAAAGTGTCTATTCCCACCCCAAGATGGGCCTATACCACGGCTGACCCCCCTCCTTAGCATGCGCTTCCTGTAAAAGGAGCACATTAACTTTGTGTCTGTTAACATAGGCCATCAATTTCCGTGTTTTGGTGAAGTTTTCCAACCCCCTAATATTGCAGCACATCACATTCAACCGTCATTGCAGCAATGGTTTGATGTCAATATACCAACTGTCGCTTCCAGACTGCCTACTGTGCCTGCATAACCTGGGTCAGCAATATCAGTGTGCCCCATTCCCAAGTTTTGATTTTCAACCCGTTGTGTCAGTTCTGCCTAACGTACGCTCTGGCATACCCTTAAGACATGTTCTTAGCACAAATCCCTCCCCTTCCACCCTCACTGCTACCCTCCAACCTGCAGTGTAATAGACCCCCCACCCCCACCCCCACCCCCAAATTGAAACCCACCCAAACAACAAAGTACCTGTTGATTCCAAAACAGACCAGGTGACTGCAATGGGGCTAACTGTTGCTCTATCAGCACCCTTTACTAAAGATAATTGAAACATACATAAAGGCAGCAGTGGTAAATTTTAGGTCTGATGCTGTGTACTCCTATAATAAACGGAGCCACCTGACATGTGGCTAGAGCAGTCAGCTAGGAAGATGCTAATCAGAAGGATCCTCCTCTGGATTGCCAATTGGGACCTTAACTTCCATGAACTTTACTGCTTCATTCGGAACTGTAAAGAAGTAGTTTACCTCAAAATTGGAATTGGAGGTGCACCGGGGACAGCATTGTATATTGAATGTTGCGTTCATGCAATATCTTCTTGACCCCTTTGAACTGGTGGCGATCCTGCTGGGCCTTTGGTGAGAAATCTGGGAAAATCCGGATGGTTTAGGAGCCTAGGAACATTTCCTTTTTGTCTCTAGCTAGGCACAGTAAATATTCATAGGTTTAGGCCTGGTGGTGAGAGCTCAATGTGCCTGTTCCACTGCAAAGAAAGGTGACGGTGGCGAATCTCTTAAAAGTTCCTTAAGCAAACGCTGCACTGCCTGCTCCATGCCCCCAGACAATCCATCTTCCGGATCCCCGACTATACGAATATTGTTCCTTCGTGATTCCAGGTCGTCACACTTTTTTTGGACAAGTTTCATGTCTTTCACAAGGGTAGCCACTGTGTCTTGGAGCACTTGTACGTTGTCTTCTGTTGGCCCGATTCGTTGCTCCGCTTCGTTTATGCGTACTACTTCCTTTGCCAGTTGCGAGCGCATGAAGGCAACGTTTGCTGTGATGTCATCCAGTTTCTCATGCATTGTCCATGACTTCAATCATATGCGAACGATCTGTAGGTGGCTCCATGGTAGCTTGATCCTGGTCAGACACCCCGGTTTGCCCCCAGGGTGCCACCTTTGCATATTTATCCATGACGCCGGTTTTCTTCCCGCTACCGGATCCTCTTGTCATGCTGGATGAGTATGCGAGCCCCACGGGAGAGGGAGGGTTGGGCAGGTGTTAGATTGGCAAATCACCAGTGGCAGAGCTTGCCAATGTTAACAAGTTGTTGATCTCAGTGTTGGGTCACAACCTAAACTGCACATCTCCCATGCAGTCTTAGCGTAGTCGTGAGGCTGCATCCCCAATAATGTTCTCAAACTGCACACTTTTGTTATATATCCATTATGTAGCACTTTCACCAGCGTGTGCAGTGTAAAAACGTCTGGGTGCCAGCCTCAGGGCATACTGCTCAGTCATTAATGTCAGTGGGGCACTAAGTTATGTTCCCATCCTTCGGTTATCCAACTCCTACCTGGGACGAGGAGGCTCACTCGCCAATCCGTGTGATGTCACAAACACACGTTCAGGAAGCCAGTCTCTATTGCTCTCACGAAGGAATAGCTTCCTTCTACCACAGCAGGCTTACACTTGTGAAGGGTAGCTTTGCGCAGTCAGGGACCTCAGCGCAATATATGCAATCAGCATTGTAGGAAATGGAAGGGCAAACATATATCCAGACAGGCCCCTGCACCAGCGCGTATCTCTGCTCACGCAGTACCAAAGCAACATATTTCACTGCAGTCGCTCGGGGACCAAAGCACTCACCGTGCGTAGCTCTGCGGGGAACCCAGCATCCTTCCTTCCTCCAGCCAGCCGTGCAGGGAGGGATGCGGCCACAGCCAGAGGCCCTTCGCAGCAGTCCCGGCATTCAGGAGTGTCAAGGCTGGCAGTACCAAGTCCAACCGCTGTATCCATGGGGATTCCCTGCTGCGCAAGTTTCAATCGGCTGGAGTGGAGGAGGCATATGTCCAATCACCGCGATTGGCGATACACAGTCTCTTTGTGGCCCAAGTTTCCCGGCTCCACTAGTGGTGGTCTCAGCCACACTCCGATCTTCTCAGCGGGCAGGCCGCAGTAGCAACGGTAGGCATCCACATCGGACACCACCATCCTGGACCGATGAGTTTTCACCTCACTGCTAAGGATGTACAACTCGATGTTTCCAGCTCACCAGGACGCCTGAAACAGCTGCTGCAAGCAGGATATTCACGCCAAAGTGCAGAGCAATGAAGCTAGGCAGCCATCTTATTCGGCTGCTCAAGAGCGCCACCCTTTCTGGGAAATTCTAAAGTTGGCTCTCTTTCTGAAAAATATTGTTGAAAATACAAATAGTAAGGGAACAGTTACTTTAATTGCAAAATGTTTGACCATATCCATATTTTTGTGCGCCTGTGTTAGTAATGTGGTAATTGTGACTGAGATTTAAAATTGCCTACTGCTTGGCCATGTGTTTCACCCTTGCTAGCTTTATCTATTCACAAGTTAACAGTATGTGCAATATTCATGTTCTGATAAACATCCAAAACCTAGTGTCTCATGTTCATTCAAGATTCATGAATCTGCTCCCTATGCGTTCTCAGACAATTGCCATGTCTAATGATGCTAATCATAGATCTTGGCTTTAATGCCGGTGTGGTGTTTTAGTCCCTCATGCTCCATGGTTTTCCCATTCTACTAAAGTGTTTGGTCTTAATTGGGTTCAATACCCACCCGACATCTAAGGCTTCATCTAGCGTGCTGTGTGGAGAACCTGGGCATATTCTGGGGTATCTCTTTCCTGATACACCTTTCATTCATTTGCTGAGTTCCATTCCGCAAGGAGGTGAAGACACTCACTCTGCTGGTGGCCATAAGGTAGAGCATCCTGAGGTGTGGGGCAAGTTAGACTCTTCAGGGCAGGGCCTATGGCTGCAAAAGGCATGTCACAGATGGTCTCAATAATACATAGACAAAGATGTCAGATTTATTGTTCTTTATTACATTTTTTATGAATTAGGGAGACTGCAACAAGTGAGACTAAGGGGGTCCTTATGGCAGTCTAGAACTTGACTGTTGCCCAGGCATCCCTGGCACCCATAGCCTCCCTGATGCCTCCTAAAGCAAGGTAAGCCCTACTGTTTTTGTCCTCCTTTATTCTGGGAGGGAAACCTAAAGCCTTTCTCTATTAACTCCCTTGAAGGAACTTCTAAATGAACCACTGCCTTAGTTCACCCCCACACACGTTCTCCCTCACTTCTTTATTCCTGTCTTATTTCTACCTCCACAATCTTCCTTCTCTCTATTTGTTCGGCTTTCCTTCTCCTCACTCCTCTCCCCTCACCTATCCACTTGCCCCCTTCTGCCTCCCTTGCACTACCCGCACCCCTCTCCTCTTTCCTCTCTACCTGTATCCCTCTCTTCTCACCCTCACTAACCCGTCTACTCCAGTCTCATGATTTTACACGCTCTTCCTCTCTCCCAACTACCTTTCCCTGATTCACTCTGCCCTCCCTAAAACTCCCACTACCTCTTTGCAAACTCAACACTCTTTTACCATGCAATCTTTTTCACTGCCACTCATTTCCTCAAAATCCCCCTACGCTTTTCTCCCTCTATCCATTTCTCAATCTCTCCTTTCGCACCCCGTCCCCGCACTACACTCAATAGGTACCACAATGAGATAATGAAATCCGTGGTAAATCAGAAAACGCCTGTCAATTTTGTGCTCCATCTAACGAGATCGAAACCTTGAAGCACCTTTTGATTTATTGTAACGGTTTGATAGAAACCAGAAGAAAGCATTTAACCCTGCTGATGACGAACTATAGGACGATGGATGACAAAGACCGTTGGAACGCTCTGATTGGCGGAGGAAAGACATTGTGGGTAGGGGTGTCACGGTATTAGTTTTATGACGGTACAATAACCTTCTTGCCAAATGACGGTATATCATGGTTATCGCGGTATAGCAGGTGGAGTTAACTAATCTTAACAAATATTTTCTAAAAGGTCATAAATTGTCAGATTTATCATCACAAACAAAACCATGTACTCAGGGCCAGAATTGGGCTTTTCAACATACTTTCCACTGAAATGCCACCCCTTGCTTGCACCAAACACAAACGCACGTGTGGAGAGGAGGGGGAGGTGGGGCCCTGCTGCGACTGGCAAAGCAAACTGAATAGCTTTTCTTAAGTGGTCATTTAGGCTTTTAGCTCCCCCACTGGCTACTGGTGAGGATGAACATGTTGCCCAATTGATAATCTGCATGCCACAGATCAATGGAGTCTGATGGTAGTATACGCTTGTGCGCATACACACACGCACACGCACTCTCTCTTTACGTTACAGCCTTTAGTTTACTTCTGGGCCAAAAGGTGTTCAGTAATCACGGACATGTTTCCCTTTGGTATTGCAGCAGGGAATACCCAGAGAGATGATTACATTTCGCAGTGTAACTTATTATATGTAAATTCAATGATAGAACCAGGGAAATCCGCCATTGTCATATGTTTAGAAAACATTATCCATTATAAATATATAAAACCCAAAGTCCCGGGAGGATAGCTCAGCGGCAACGCGCGTGCCTTGGAAGCAAGACGACACGAAGCAACACAGGTTCGATCCCTGGGTCCGCGCTTAGAAACCTCTGGGTGTTTAAGCGCGTTATAAATACACAACTAAGACAAAAACAATTACGCAACAAAATAAACAAAACCAATTTCTTTAACAGCGCCTCGATGCCCTGGGGCTGTGTGAGCGCTTTAAAAAAAAAATGTAAATTAAAAAAAAAGTAAACCCCTTTCCTTCTTGGCACTGTATTTATTCTTCCTATTGCTAACATGTTGATTTTGTGTCAGGCACGTGTGGTTTATGGAATGGCATTAAAAACTGCTCAAACTGAAACTACTTGGCAGATGGCACATCCAACAGTGCAAGGAAAAGACTGCGCAGAACTTGCTTACTGCAGCCTTTCCAAATCAGATTGAAAAGCACACTTAACGGTATGAACGGTATACCGGTATAAACAATGTGACGGTTATTATTGTTCAATTAAGTGGTTCACGGTATCTTTAATGGTATACCGTAATACCGTTACATCCCTAATTGTGGGTTATACCCACTCTGTCCATGACCCGATCTATTCTACAGCAACTTGAACCTGAACCATCAACAGGATTAAAGGGACGAAAGGAATCGGAGTCCATCTGTATTAAAAACCTGATAAAAAAGAATAAAAACTAAGACGTGAGGGATTGTTTTCCACAGACAGTGGGGTTAAGGAGGAACTTATAAATACATTTTGTAAAAATTGTTAAGGCCAGTAAATTCAAATAAAAAAAAAAAAATAGGTACCACTTTCTCCTACCCACAATACCTTCCTTGCACTCACAACATTATCAGTCTACCCAGTGCTCAACTCCACCATACGCCTGCCTGTCCTCTTGGTCCATAACTGCTCCACTTGACCTTAGCCGCACCCCTTCCACTCCCCTCTTTGCTGGTTGTGCTTTTATATGGCAGAGGACAGCACCCCCCACTTCACCTATCAGAACTCTTCATGGCTGCCATTGGTCTCGCTGGTCACATGCTCGAATATCCCTTAGAGTTGGGACTTCCTCTTGAAGGTTTTTAACCCTGCCCCCCTTTTCAGTCTTGATTTGGGTCTTGGCAACCATGTGCTCAGGCTGCTCATTTGTTTGTTGACTTTCTTCCTGTGCTGGTGACCTTTGTTCCAAATTGGGTTTGGGGAGGATTTCTGTGTTCCCCCTGCAGATCCTTCTCACTCTGTTTTGTGTTGCTCCACGATTCCCCCAGGGGCCTTTTGGGGTTGGTGTTGGGTGTCTTGTGCCTTTTTGAAAGGAAATAGCCCAGTTCATTCTATTCCTGGTCTCTAGTTTGTTCCCATAGTTCCAGTTCGGATTTTCTTGGCTACGTGCATTGTGGAAGTTGTGGTTCTGAAAAAGACAACAGAATGCTGTCCAGAAGAGGCTGATAGTCATTGGTACCAGCAGTCATATACAATGCAGACTCCAACAGGGCAGGGACTGCCCACCCCTCCCCAAACTTCCTCACTCTGCCTCTTGGGTTGGACCAGCTCTGGTATGGGTCTCCTACCCCAAATCGAGAGGGGTCCTCCCTGACGGGGTCATGACCCTGTAACACATGGGAAATGTTGACTTTGGAAAAGGATCGCGTTTGACGTTCATGATGCCACAGTCTGCTTTAGCACAACATGGAATCCGTTCGTATGTGCCGCTACAAGCTTTGATGGGCTATTGTGCCCCCAAAAAATCAGAGCATTGGGTTGGTTTGGCTTGTAGAATATTACTGTAGTCTGGTAGTCGTTTGCGGCTCAAGCTTATACAAAGAACTCTGGATTATGGAGGTGTAGGTTGTGTGGGTAAAACAGCGGAAATCACAATTTAGATGGATACGCTGAAACGATGTTGCCAAAGACAATGAATCTGTACAGTATGTTTATGGTTTGTCTTTGTATTCAATAACATATGTTTGGATAAAAGGGAGTTGCCAAGAAAAGAAAGTGATGAATGTGCCCTAGACGACAAAAGGAGAATCTCTGTGTTAAGTAGACTTTTGACAACACTGCATCCTATTGCTTGTGCAAAGGTAATGAGTTTGGTTGTGTCCCCATTAAGTGCCTTTAACCTCTCTGCCTATTCCATTATTAGGTCTGTTGGGAAGAAGGCAGCCCCATACTACTTCCCTAGGCGCTTTAGAGTGAGGCGAGATGCATTTGAAGCACTATGATGGGCCAGGGAGGGAGGGGGGACAGTGCGAGGGACACCTCCCAGTTTAACGAGACCCTACTCCAGTATAAACAAATATAGTTCATCCACATAGTACAGCATAAGGTGCGAGCCGCATTGCTATTTTGCATAGATATTACTAACCATAGGTAGAAGAGAAGGCCTGCACAGTAAATGCGGAATTATATTCACTAGGCCCAAAATTGCGAGGCTGAGAAAATTCAAGCTATGCCCGAGCTCCCATGAGGACAGCCCACACCACCAACCGTTACAACGCCTATTAATTGTTCGAACAGTGTTGCAAAGATGTTCGAGAGGAATGTGCCCTACAAGGCCGCGATCAGACTGGCGCCTGGTGTGTATGTTATCTCACACTGGCCAAAGAATGACCTGGCTCATTCCCAGGCGACCACCAGTTATAGCCCATATAACTGACTGAAACATAAGACCTCTGAATTTAATGGCACCAGGTGCCCTTTGACCACCAACCTCAAAGTAACAAGTTCTGAGATGTTCAAAGAGTATAGATAGGGCACATCATTGAAGCAACAATAGTGTGATTTGTATTGCGCGGTGCTGGGAGGGGTACATTATAGTTCAAAAGGAGGGTGGAGACCTTGGAGCCGGATGGCGAGCGAGTGAAATGTGTGGGTGAAGGTTAGTGTCCTAGAACCTCCTTTGTGGCTGTTTTAAGGCCTGCCAAGTGCACAGTATGAGTGATAAAATAGTTGTATGATAGGAGTATAATTAATTTGTTTTCTGTCCTTTGACGTGAGAAGATGATCAGCGCCACACCCACGTGATGGAAGACTGACTGGGCTGGAACCAATGGCCTGGCATCCCTGATGGAGCAGGCGGATCCTGTACAGGTGCACACCAACGAGCCGTGCAGTGTTTTACCCTATGTAATTGCGTCATGTATGATGATGGTTTGCTTTATAAAATTCTGCTTGTACTACTTTTCGCCAGAAATTTCTTGGCAGCAGAGTTCTTTGCTGTTGCTCTCATTCGCTTGTGAGATTAAAAACGTGTTATCCTTACAAGATCGACTTGGGCCTTTCTTCCCTAGCGGGTTGAATGTATTTTTTGTTTTGTTTATTTAGGTATTTATATAGCGCACATAACCCAAAGGCATGTAGGGCTTTTTGTTTAAGAGATTGGTTACATTCATAACTTTTAGCATGTGATTACAATCATATAGGTCCAGTACAATGGAAACAGATTACAGGTTGCAGCCTTGCCTTACATTATTTACAGATCTTCTGAGGCAATATTTCGTTGCACATGTTGCATGCGTTACTTGTAGCATAGTGCAGCATCTGTGTAAGTTGCGACATACAGGGTGGACAGACAATAATTCAAAGGTTTCATTGCTATCTACTTTTGAGAACCCTAAGCTGAGTTTAAGTTAGTTGCAAGCTTGAGTGAAAATACAAGTTTTAAGGCCTTTGCAGTCCTCAGGGTTAGGGGCATGGAGTCCCATAATTTGGCAGCAAACACTGGGAAGCTTGAGCCACCATCTTTCTGCAATTAAAATTTGGGTATAGTGACTAGGCTGGCGTAGGTGGATCGAGTGGGCCTATTGGATTGGGTTTTTGATTTATCATCGATTTGGTATGCCGAGGTACTGTTAGAGAGGCATTTGTGTGTCAGTGAGCGGATTTTGAATTAATCCGATCTTGGATCAGGAGCCAGTGGATGTTACGTCTAGTTGACGAGATATGTTCATGTTTTGTTATGTTGAGTGCTGCTCTGATTGCATTGTTTTGCACAACTTGCAATTTGCTAATGCATTAGGCATCAGAGACTGCAAAAAGTGAGTTACAGTAATCTATCCTGGATAGGATCAGTTCTCTTGCCAGCGTGATGCAGTTGTCAGAGGATAAGAAGGGTCTGCTGGCTCTGGTTAGTTTGGAGGTTTAGGCTGCAGAGGAGACTATAGCATTAACTTGCCTTGTTAGGGTAAGTACAGAGTCAATGTAGACACCTAAAGTTTTTATCTCCTTGGCAATATTTATGATGTTGCTGTCAATGTTGAAAGATTTGTAGAGTTGGCGTTCAGGGACTTGCCTTCAATTGTTGACCCCGACGTGATCGCAGTGCCTGCCGTACCTACAAAGTCTTCCAGGTCGCTTCTCCAGAAGTAGCCACGCCCACCTACAGTGACCGGTCCCGAAAAAACATGTGTTCCGAGTGGTTTAGCAGGAGCCATTTTTAAAGAGAAGTCCTCTCTGCTCTTTGAAGCGGGGCACAGCTCTGAAGAGAGTGCAGGGCGGTGTTGGAACCCCGTGACAGAGTTGTTCGGGTGAGCACACACATGGGAGTAGACTCTTGTAAGCGATAACAAGTAGGGGACAGATGCATGGGGCGAGCATGTGGAGAACGGAGTCGTGGACGAGGTCAGTTATTTGTTTACATTTTATCTATGAAGAGATTGTTTCAATAAGGCATTATAAGATAAACTATTATAAGGTAAGGCAGGGAGCCCCTCCTCAGAAGGGTAGGGAAGGTGGTACTACAAGACCGTATATTATTTAAAGGAGGAATATAGAAATAAAACTACTGGTCCCATAATAGGCCTGTAATTAAGTAGTGGTTGCACTCTTACGTCACGGATCCTTTCCTCCATACTTAATGGGCGTCCCTCGCGAGGGACGGGAGCCGGAACCTTTTTCACCAGAAAAAACCTTCTTCCCCTTTAAATGTGGAGGCGGCGGGGGCGTGCCCTGGTAGCATGCGCTCGCCTTACTCCGCCCACCGGCGCCACTCCTCAGTCCCCTTTTCTGCGTCGACGGGAACGGACTGAATTCACCAGAGCTCCTGGGTTTGGCTTCGGCCATTTAATACCACGCGCTCTTCCCCGGATATCCTTCCATCTTTGTCTTTTTCTTTTCAATAGGTACTTGGTCCTCCGGCGCTCCTCCCCGGTGCATGTCGACTTCAGCGGGTGTCCAGCCTACAAGGTTCTCTGGCCCACGTCCGACCCCCACGCCCTTTGCCTCTGCTGCCTTGGCCCCAACCTCGGCTGGGAATGTTGCTCCGCGTGCGACGCGTTCATGCCACGTGCACTGAAGAACAGACTAGCTAGGTGGAGCGTGGACCTGAAGGATCGCTCAAGGCCGAAGGTAAGGCCACTATTAACCATCGCACCCCAAGGAAGCGCCCAGCCGGGAGGAACCTTTTGGGTTCTAGCACCAGCACACGTACCAAGGCTTGTCCAGCTACCGGTCTCGCGGCCGAGGGGTCTCTGGATCCTTCCGGTGTCAGTGCTGAGGGACTGCAAGGTTTGTTTACCGGGATTACTCCCGAGGGGCAATGCCCTAGTACCGGCATCAGGGCAGAGGGGGCGCCTTCACGCAGCACTATCGGCAGCTCTGCCGAGGGCTATACGCCTTCCAGCTCACAGCCTGAGTTGCAGGATAGGCCTTATGTTCCAACAACAAGCGTCTCGGACGGGGCCAGTTCCAGCGAGCCAGGCACCACGACTTCGGCACGTGGCATGCAGCTCGACAAAATGGCAGCACGTCCAATACCCCCTCTGGCACAGCGGGTGGAGGAACCAGTCACAAGGTGGGACTGGTATTGGCCAGGTGTGTGACCTACAGTTTATCCATCAGCGGCGCAGGGCAGGTTTCCCCCTGCACCCCAGGTAGAGTGTGCCCCAGCCCCAGCAGCCGTTAGCCACTCCGTCAACATCACCTGCCTCCTCTACAGCCTCCGAAGACCGGTTCTTTGGAAGGTTCCTAGGGCTGATGTGAACTCCCCGGATGGGGGCCATCCTCTGGGAAGCCATCAGGGACATGCTTCCCCAGGTCACCCCACCGGCTCCCATAGTCATTCCTCGAATGGCTATAGTGCCACAGGCCCCAGCGCAACCACCGCTGCTCCAGCCGATTCTGGCTTCCCTGCCTTCCACAGTACAGGCGGTTCCACACCAGCCTCCGCAGCAGCCACTTGCTCCGGTTTGCACCGCACCGCAGCCCACGGCGCCCAGCACTACTCCACCAGTTCCAGACCCTCCAAGCACTCTGGTGGACCCTGACGAGGAGGAGGACCCTGACGAGGAGGAGGACCCTGACACGCCATAGTCAGCCAGGGCCTTCCACAAATGCCTTGCAGGTTTGGCAGAATATTTGGGCCTTCCTCAGCCCGAGGTAGAGCAGCCAGAGGAGGGGGTCTTGACAGAGGTCCTTACCCTAAGACCCCCTACCAAAACGGGGATCCCGATGCAGAAAGACGTAGTTGCCTTGGCCAAGAAGGGGTGGCCCAAGCCGAACTCGGCCCAACCTGTCAATCGGTGCCTAGACGCCAATTATAGGCAGAGGGAGGGTGATACATTCTTGCTTTTGGCACATCCTCAACTGCACTCTTCCTTGATTGCTGCAGCGTCACTATATTCTAAGCCTCAGTCGTCCTCGGCCACCTTGTCCTCGACTTTGCTAAGCAAGGAGGAGAAGATCTTGAAGGCGTTCGGATGAAAGCTGTACTCCAACGCCTCCTTGTATCCCAGAACCTCTGGCACAGAGCCAAGCGCGCTTTAGGCCTGGCCTGGGAGAAGTCAAGCGGCAGTGCAGGACATCATGGAGTCCACCGTGGCCCACATTGATACCTCTGGCCGGGCCATCTGCATTGCCACGGACATAAGGATGGCCTGGCTGTAGGCTACTAAGTTAATCCCGATGTCCAGGAACGTATATTGGACCCTCCATTTGAGGGTAGTGACTTCTCCACTCCACCGCGAATGAGGAACAGCTTGCACCGCAAGGTCTTTATTTATTCTTACTAAGGCCACACCCAAGACCTACACCCAGTCGCAGCAACGCTCTGAAAAAGGGAAGGCGTTTGGCAGGTTCTGGGGCTTCGAAGAACAGAGGTCCAGGCAACCTGACGGTTCTCCAAGTCAGCACCGGAGGCAACAACCAAAGGGGGGTGCAAGCGGTCTCACCAATCCCCTTGCTCTGCAACATCCTCAGAGGGAAAGAAGGCATGACGCACCCTTCAGGTCCACGTGTCTCTGGTGGGGGGCAGGCTTGCCTTTCACATGCAAATTAGGTGCCAGATGTTTTCGGACCCCTGGATCCTCTCCGTAGTCTCCATGGAGTACCGCCTACTGGTACTTTCCTCTCCTCCCTCCTCCCCTCCCACAGATTGGGACAACAGCTCTGCTGACGGAGATCTGGTTGCTCGTCGAGAGCCAAGCAGTGGAAGAAGTCACAGCCTCCTAATGAGGATTGGGCTTCTATTCCAGGATTTCTGCCATACAGAAGAACCAGGCTGGCCTGAGAGTTAGGATGGACCTTTCCACCCTCAATCTCTTCCTCCTCCTGCACAGATTCAAGATGGCTAAGCCAGCTCTAATTGCGGAAACACTGGACAGGGGAGACTGTATGTGCTCCCTGGATCTGAAGGACGCTTATCTACACGTCCCAATTTGGCAGCCACATCGTTCCTTACTGCTCTGCAGGATCAGGGGCTTCCATTTCCAATACAAGGTGCTACCTTTTGTCCTCATCTGGGCACCCAGTTTATTTACCAGGTTAATGAATGCAGTGGCAGCCCTCCTCAGGGCCCAGGGCTACGACGTCTACCCATACCTGGCTCGTTCGGTCCACCTCTCTGGAAGTGGTTCACCATACCGCCTCTGCACGAACTCCGCTACCTGGGGTTCACTATCAGTTTCGAGAAGTCTCGGCTGCAGCCCACGCACAGCATGACCTTCTTGGGCCTCATCTGGGACATGAACTCTGAGGGCAAGATTGCGGCCATCAATAGAGCCACAGCTCACTTCCCCTGCAGGCCAGTGACCTCGGCCTGGTGGTACCAACACCTAGGGGGTCTTAGGGAAGTGGTCCTGTTGGTCGTACCCCACACAAGGCTCAGGATGAGGAAATTACAGCTGCACTTCGCAGCATCATGGAATCAGGAGAAGGGCTCCCAAGCGGAGCCTTAACATTCCTCCCTTTCTCGACTCTGACCTCCAGCTGTGGTCCGCGGACTGCAACTTGCGGCAGGGCAAGCACTTCTGACAGCTGGCCCCTCAGGTCACAGTCACTACAGACTCTTCCCTAGAGGGCTGGGTAGCCCCCTGGACAACCACAGCGTCCAGTGAGTCTGGACTCGGCAGGAGTTCCCATATCATTTCCCATATCAATTGGTTAAAATTGAAGGCCATCTGGCTAGCTTTCAGGGCCTTTCTCCCTCTTATTGAGGGCAAGACAGTCCTTATCCAGACAGACAACCCCACCAGCATGTATTAGGTCAACAAGCAGGGCAGTACCAGATCCCCTATGCTGTACAATCCAGCAGTCGGCATGTGGGAATGGGCTGTGGAGAACATCTACCTCATGGCTGTCCACCTCCAATGGGGGAATCCAACCTGGAAGCGGACAGGCTCGGCAGACTGGGGGCGAAAAATTACGAGGTCCTGGCTCAGCAGGGGAGTAGGGTACTCCACCCTGCTCCTCACAAACTAGCCCTTGAAATGCAGCTCCTGAGCAGGTCACGCTGAAACACTTGACCCTGTCTCAGGCTAACCTAGAGGTCATCCAGGGCACTAGAAGCAGGGCTACTAGGTACGAATATAAGAGTAAATGGTCTATATTCTGTCATTGGGCCAACTCTCTAGGGAGATCGACTCTCTCATGTGCACCTTGGACGACATGCTCTCCTTTTCGGCACACCTCGCCCACTCCGGCGTACAGGTGGATACATGCCGCACCTATCTGCCAGTATTAGGGGCTTGCAGGAATGCAGAGGAGGGCATCATCTCCTCCTCCAACCCGGTGGTCAAGCGACATCTGGCGGACCTCCACAGGCTTTACCCGCCTCTAAAGAAACCACACCCTGTGCGGTACCTTAATGTTGTGTTGGGCACCTTGGCGCACCACCCTTTTGAGCCAGTGGTGTCTGCGGACATCAGACTGGTCACCATAAAGACAGCACTGCTCATGGGTCTCAGGTGACAGAGTCGGAGAGATCCAGGCTCTGGTGGCTTCAGAGCGCTACACTACCTTTCACAAGGACATGATCGTCCTGCGAAGGCACCCTGCGTTCCTAACCAAGGTGATCACCTCCTTCCATCTCTACGAGGAAATAGTCTTACCCACTTTCTTTGCCTACCCCAAGGAGGATCCTCAGACGTGCGCTGAAATACTACCTGGACAGGACCAAGGACATCGTAAGTCGGCCGTCTTGTTTGTCACGCTCGGTGGGTCAAGGCCCTGTTACCAGGCCTCCATAGCAAGGTGGATTGTCGCGCCCATCTGGGAGGCTTATGAGGGGCAGCAAAAACCTGTGCCAGCTAACCTACATGCCCACGCGGTCAGAGCCGAGGCCACGGCCATTGCGTTCCAACAGCATGTGCCGTGGCAGGTAATCAGCATGGCGGCTACCATGGCCACCCCATTGGCTTTCTGTAAGCACTACTATTTGGACGCTGCCTCTAGGTCAGACGTGGCAGTCGGACAGGCGGTAGTAAGAAACCTGTTTTCTTAAGGAGGGTCTCCGCTCCACCCTGGGGCTACATTTAGTTGTAATCGCCCATACAGTATGGAGGAAAGGGGACAGGATGTAAGAGTAATTAATAGTTACTCACTGTACTGACTGATGTACTCTTAGTCCATAGTCCCCTTTCCTCTGTACGTCCCATCATCCTCCCCCCTAATAATTCTGGTGTCATTAGGCAAGGCTGAATATTGTCGACGCGTCAATGGGGACTGAGGAGTCGCGCCGGTGGGCGGAGGCAGACAAACGCATGTTCCAAGGGCCGTGCCCGCGCGCCTCTAAATTTCAAGGGGAAGTAGATTTTTCTGGTGAAAAAGATTGTCTCCCGTCCCTTGCGAGGGACGCCCATACAGTATGGAGGAAAGGGGACTATGGACTAAGAGTAGGTTAGTCACTACGGTGGGTAACTATTAATTTATATTGGCTTGTTATTTTTATTGCTTTATGATTGTGTTTTATTGAATAAAGAGTAGGCCATAGGAGGGGCGGTAAGTGTGTGCATCAAGGTGTGGTTTTGGATTGTTTCGTGGAGTGGTGTATGTGTGCAAGGAAGGGGGATAGAAAAGGTGGGGGTTGATTTTATTTGTTTTTGTTGTCATAAGCAAGTGTCAGCGTGCGCGTTATCAGGTCTTTGTGGGGTTAGTAAGAGATGGATATAACCAGCATGGGGGTGGAACACCAATAGGGCATATTTATAAAGCCCTGCCACTGTATAGTGACAGACTGGAGAATTCTAAGCAGTGGATCGCACAGACAAGAGGAGGGGGGGATGCCCTGCCCATGACCAGGACAGGACTTGCACAACAAGAGCATGTTGGAACATATGTCCACATTATAAGTAGCGAACTATAAAGGGAAGCAGCTACAGAAGATAAAATTAATTCTCCATCTTTGGTGTAGGTTTGAAGACGCATAAGATCAAGGGAACGAAGTGGAGGTGCAGTGACAGAAAGATAAGTTCAGGAAGGGAGAAGGAGAGCGTGGGGCGCCCTGTGGAGTAAAGTGGACTATATCCCATGACAGCATACCCCCGGAGAAGGCTAGACCAATCCAAGCTATGTACCCATTGCGATAGGGACCCCTTCTGCTGTGGTAGGGTCCCTTGCAGCACCAGTAACGCCACAGGCTACCGCTCTCCCACCTTCGTATATTCACCTGTCTGAAGTACCGATATCAGCGGGTTACAGCTCAAGGGAGTTTGAAGATTGGGTGGCAGGATTGCTAACAGAACTAAGAAGGATACAGACATCCCCAAAAGCAGGAAGGTATATAGGGGCATAGAGAGAAGGGTCCGGAGAGTGGAAATCGGAGAAAGTGCTGTTTAGGATGGATACTGAAGAAATAAGACGTGTAGGTGTTAGGAAATAAAGAAGCCGGGTGGGTGGATAATCCTGGGAGATGAGAATACAGTGTTTGGAGAGAATGTGGAGGAAGAGGACAATGACGCATTTGCTGAGGTTCAGAGCGAAGGAGAAGGAAGGGATGAAGAGGCGGCTCAGAATACCCCCCCAAGTGGAAGGTCTGTGGGAGTAGGGAGGACACAGTATGTGCTGTGGCCCTGAATGAATAAGAATAATTTAAGACCTTCCCGCCGCTCACTGCAGGGGCGAGAAGAACAAGTGACGTACCTGGATGGTCCTCCCATGTATTCCTCATCTTTGATACTCGTATCTTCAGCTTTGTTGCTTTGAAAAAAAAAAACACCAGAGGGTGCTGTGCTCGATGTCGTGGCGTTGATGTCCCTCGAGGGCTGCCGTCAGGTGTCGATGTCGCCGGTAGTACAAATAGCTCGAGCCGCGCCCGTTGGCTTCAGTTCTGTTTTTTCGCTCCCATCAATAGAGGGATTGACCAGTCGTACCCCAAGACCACAAACTCTCAGAAAGCGCTAAGTGCAAAACACAAAAATTGTACGGCGGGGTAGGCTCAGGGGGCGGTGAGGAATATGTGGGAGAAACATCCAGTCGAAAGAACGTTAACAGGGGTAAGTAACTTGTTGTTCGAATGGATTGTGTCCTCCCACGTATTCCTCATCTTTGATTGACTCCCAAAGCAGTGTTTACATTTTTGGTGGAGGGAGTACAAATTAATTTAGTCATGGACCGTATGAAGAACGGCCTTTGCAAAAAGACCTCCTTGAGACAAGGTTGAGTCTGAACAGTAATGCTTTACGAATGTATGCATAGACGACCAGGTGGCTGCTGCACAGGGATCTTTCACCGGGACACCCCTTTGCAGAGCCGCAGAAGTTGACATGCCCCTTGCGGAATAAGCCACTAGCCTGTCTGGTGGTTCTTTACCCGCCAATCTGGGGCGGCACCTGAATGGGGTCCGACATCCTGCCGGAGGACTGCGACCACTGCATCTTGAGGGCCCAATGCAGAGATCTCATCCGCAACCTGGCCTACGGCACCAGAAAAATGCAGGATGCCATGAGGCCGAGCAACCTCAAGAACTCGAACGCCGGGAGACTCTGGGCGTGTTGAAACTTATGCACCATCTGCTGAATGTGATGAGGGGGATGAGGGATCTGAGGAAGGTTTGGTGCCTGAGGAGGTGCCTGGCGAGATTTTGTCTGGTCACAGCCAGATTGAAGACCTGCGTCAGTCACTGCACGACGCCAGTGGTCTGGACACCTCTCCGGAGGTGGAGTTCTGTCGGCCTGAGCCTGGCACCCATGCTGAGTCCTCGTACCGGCGCCTTATGTCGAGGGTCACAGAATACTTGGGGTGGTCTGCGCCACCTGTGGATTTTCTGCAGGATGACCTGACGGGCATCCTCAACCAAGGTCCTCCAACTGACCCGGTACTGCCATTTCATTTGACTTTGCAAAGAAGGGTGGCTGCAGCTTGGACTGCTCCGGAGAGTCTCCCGGCAGTGAGCAAGTCTTTGCCGCAAAAATACCGACCAGCCAGTAGTGACCCCTGCTACTTCACCACGCACCCCAGGCCCGGAGATTTTGGTGGTGCAGGCGGCCAAGACCCCAGCAAAGCAGGGGTTGTACCCTACCATCCCTCCTGATGGGGACGACAAGCGTTTTTATGGCTGGGCGAAGAAAGTGTTTTCTTCAGGGGGTATGGCTTTACAGGCATGTGTGCCTTGTCACGTTTCACGCACACTTTGTGGAACTGTATTTCCTTGGCGGCTGAACATATTCCCGAAGGGGAGGAACGGGATGGTTTTCTTGCTATTGTACAGGATGGCAAGGATGCCATGTGTGAGGCCGTTCAGTCGGGTTTGGACATGGCAGATTGTGTCAGCCGGTCCATGGCGGCGAGCACCTTAATACGCAGGTTTGCGTGGTTGCGGAAGTCAGGGTTTCCTCCTGATGTGCAGGCCCGGCACCTCAAATTGCCCTTTGATGGTGAGCATCTTTTTGGCAGCAAGGCTGACAAGAGCTTTTGGAGGTTGCGGACCTCCAAAGCTGCAGCGAAGTCATTGAGCGCTGCAGTTCGCCAACCTCTGCCTTTTCGTACTAGGGGACAGCAATGGAGGGGAGATTCCTTTCGATAATACTCATCCTTTAGTAAATCGAGAGGAGCTGCAAGTCAAAGGGGCCCCCGTAGGAGTGCCAGAGGTGGAAAACAAGGTACTCAAGGTGCCAAGGCCGCTCGGGCAGTTGCCTCTTTGCCCTCAGGCACTGCCTCAGCCGCTTCAGCTCAGTCAGGAGGCCATGTCCCATGGTTCGCTGGTTGGGGGAAGGCTGGCGCAGCATCTTCAGTGGCGTGCCATTACTTCAGATGTGTGGGTTCTGGAGATCATAGCCCACGGCTATTGTCTTACTTTCCGGCAGAGGCCTCACGACAATCCACCAGGGAATCTCTCTTTGAAGAGTCCGGAATCCGCTCCACACGCAGGAAATTCAATCCCTGCTGGAGAAAGGTGCCTGTAGCGGAGAGGAACAAGGGATGGTATTCCCCTTATTTTTTGATTTTGAAGAAAGATGGGGGATTGAGACGACACATGGACTTGCGCGGTTTGAACAAGCTCCTCAGGAAGGACAAGTTCAAGATGGTTACTCTTTCTCAAGTGCTCCAGGCCCTTCAACTTCAGGACTGGTTGGTGTCTCTCGACCTCAAGGACGCATATTTTCATGTGCCGATCCATCCAAAGCACAAGAAGTACCTGAGGTTCGTGGTTGGCGACTCGCACTTTCAGTTTCGGATCCTGCCGTTCGGATTGACCTCCGCCCCCGAGGGTATTCACCAAGCTCATGGTGGTGGTGGCAGCGTATCTCCGGAAAGGGGTGATTCATGTCTACCCCTACCTGGACGATTGGTTGATCAGGGCGCGCTCTCCCGGGCAAGTCCTGGATCATCTGTCCATCACCTGCTACTCCCTTCACAGGCTGGGCTTCTCCCTCAACTTAAAGAAGTCACGTTTGACTCCAAACCCAGCGGCTCCTGTACATCGGAGCAGTGCTCGACACTTCCCTGGGGCAGTGTTTTCCTCCCCAGGTGAGGGCTCATCACATTCAGCAGATGGTGCATAAGTTTCAACACGCCCAGAGTCTCCCGGCGTTCGAGTTCTTGAGGTTGCTCGGCCTCATGGCATCCTGCATTTTTCTGGTGCCGTAGGCCAGGTTGCGGATGAGATCTCTGCATTGGGCCCTCAAGATGCAGTGGTCGCAGTCCTCCGGCAGGATGTCGGACCCCATTCAGGTGCCGCCCTCGGTCGCCCAGGACCTTCTGTGGTGGGCCGTCGACGGCAATCTGATGAAGTGGGCTCCATTTTGCTACCCTGGCCGAAGGTGACGATCGTGATGGACGCATCCCTCACAGGATGGGGAGCTCATGCCAACGAGTTGACAGTCAGTGGTCATTGGTCTCCGTCGGAGTCCAGACTCCATATCAATCTGTTGGAGCTGAGGGCCGTCAGGCTTGCCCTGAAGGCTTTTTTGCCGACTGTGCGAGGAAGGAATGTCCCGATTCTGACGGACAACACAGTGGCCATGCACTACCTCAACAAAAAGGGGGGGCAGGGTCACTTCCTCTGTGCAGGGAGTTGATGCAGCTCTGGTTCTGGGCCATCCAGCAGGAAGTTTCAATCTCAGCAGTTCATCTGGCCGGAGACGAAAACGAGATGGCGGACGCTCTGAGCAGGCAGAGCACGATCTCTCACGAGTGGGAGCTGGCTCAGGAGATTCTCCTGGAGATCTTCGCCCTTTGTGGGACCCCTCAGGTGGATCTCTTCACCTCCAGTGTCAACCGGAAGTGCGAAAGGTTCTGCTCGCGGGAATTTCCTCCAAAAGGAGCCTTAGGAGACGCTTTCGTGGTGGAGTTGTCCTTCCCACTGTTGTACGCGTTTCCTCTCGTCCCCATCATCCCGCAAGTGCTGCGGCGGTTACGGAGGTTCGGTTCCTGGATGATCCTCATTGCTCCGGCTTGGGCTCGGAGGACGTGGTACCCGGACCTTCTCGACTTGTCCATCTGCCCTCCACGTCGTCTTCCCTACCGAGACGACCTGCTCTCACGGGAGGGGGGTCAGGTTCTCCATCCAGAGGTCAGATCCCTCAACCTTCATGCTTGGCTTCTGAAAGGTTGAGGTATAAGGATTGGGACCTCCCTGAAGACGTGATGGAGGTGTTGCTTTCGGCCAGACGGCCGGCAACAAAATCCCTGTACCGTTGCTGTTGGAGAAAGTTCTGCGACTAGTGCAGGGTTAAGAATGTGGATCCTTTTACATGTGACATTCCTATAGTTCTGTCTTTTTTGCTTTTGTTGGCCCACAGGGTGCAACGCTTACCTGTGAACTCTGCTGGGACGCCCTTGAAGAACTCCCTTGAACTTCTGAGAAGAAGCAATTTCTGTAGAAATGACAAGAGAAAAATAACCCTCCTTAACTCTAGCTCCCTCATAAACTTCACTCCACTTGGCTAGGTGGGTATAAGTAAACAATACCTATAAAAGCTGACCTTAATGTCTAATTGTGTGAGCTCTCCATCCTGCGTTCACGCAGGGGCGCATGTCCTGAAGAGTGGTGACGATGTGGTGCCAAAATAGATCATTTCAAAAGGATGACAATGGGCAAAATATTGTGGCAAATCAATAGGGCACTCTTAATAATATGGCTGATGTGGAACCTTGCTGTGGAAAAAAACAATAACAAGTAAAAGTGGTACCTACAATGAGGGAGCGACTGTAAGCAGCAGTAAAGGCTCTAACATGCATTAGAAAATGGATGACCACTGAATGGGGGTAACAAGGCTCTAAGTGAATTCACAATCTCACTAAATACCTACACTGAAAGAAAACTAAGCGGCAACAAATGGCATGAAAATTGGAACAATGTGTGACAAGACCTCAGCAGAAAGAAAACGTTAAGCACAGGCGCGCGGAGCACCAATAATGCACACAGCTGAGGCGGATTGAAAATGAAAATGTCAATATTGAATAACCAACAGCCTCCGTTGCAAAATAAATACAACCTCACATGAGTGCCACCAAAATCACTTAAAATGCACTGGGTAAGCTCGAAACAGTACGTGCGTGAGGAACAGCAGTTTTCATTCAGGACCTCTGAGGAGGGAGAAAGGGTGACTGGAACTACGGAGCGAATGAAGGGAAAATAAATAACAGAAAACGGGAAAGAGCGCTAGACTATTGCGGGGGCATAAACAGAAAAGGGCTAATTCTTCAGAGACTGTAGAAAGGCAAATGGGGCTGGAACAGAGGCTAATGCTATGACTGGAATTCTGTGACGACCGCGGTACGCGTCCCTACTGCAGGGTAGTCAGCAACGCGAAGCGCGAGTCTCCTCAAGAAACAACTAATTATAACAGAGGTCGGTCAAAGACTAGACCAGTAATGTTAGTTCCTCAATGGCACAACCTGGCGGCTATTGAGGGAACATGAACGCCAATTACTTTCAATATAAATCTGACTTTAACCACAGGACCTCTCAATACTCTAACAAGGTTAACCCTTTAAGGACCCATAGGCTTAATCTGGGAACTGGCTGGTGATCATGACACAGGGGCCTGCAAGTGGGTAATGTTAAAGGTTAGCTGGCGGCGCTGTCTATATTTAAGCGCTCGTCTGAGGAGTGTTCTTACTTTAAAATTCCTTAAATTTCTCAGTTTCTCAAAGGACTCACTAATGTGTTTCCGCCGGCACCTTTCCAGGTGCCTGGTTGGGATTTGTACCTTGTTCTGAAATTCCTTATGGGTGCTCCGTTTGAGCCTTTATATTCTTGTCCTTTGTTGCGGTCACTTCCGCTCGCAGAGTGAGTGAGTTGCAGGCACTTTCAGTTAAGCCACCCTTCACTGTGTTTCATAAGGACAGGGTTGTCATTCGAGTTCGTCCTTCCTTTCTTCTGAAGGTGGTGTCGGAATTTCATTTGAGCCATAAGGTTATTCTTCTGGCATTTTATCCTCCTCCACATCCTGGTAAGGAAGAGGAGAGGCTCCATAGGTTGTATCCTAGGAGAGCTTTAAGTTTCTACATTTCTCGCATGTCCCGGGTCAGAGTGGACGATCAGCTCTTTATTGGTTACGCTAGAAGGCGTTTGGGACAAGCTGTGACTAAGCAGACGTTGTCTAGATGGATTATTTTGGCAATTTCTGAATGTTACCGCTTGGTGGGTAAGGACCCTCCGGTAGGCTTACGGGCCCATTCTACTATGGGTATGGCTGCCTGTACTGCCCTACAGATGGGTGTTCCTATTCTTAACATCTGTGATGCAGTTACTTGGGCTTCAGTCCATACTTTTGTACGTCACTACTCCGTCGATTCTATCCATGGGCAGGATCTGGTCTTTGGCAAGGCGGTCCTTTACTCGGCAATTTGGTTGGGCATTCTAAATTTCTATATTCTAAATTATTTTCCCACCTCCTTACATTGGTACTGCTTTGGGAGTCTGTCATAGATATGGAATACGTCGGAGGACCCAATCCCCTCGAAGAACAAGTTACTCTCTTACCTGGTAACGTTCTTTCGATGGGATGGTCCGACGACGTATTCCATATCGCTCCCTCCCTACCTGCCCCGCTACAGAATTTCTTATGCGATTGCAGCTTACATTTCCGCAAGGCTTTCTGTGGTCATACTGGCAGTGGTTTGGTGCCACACGTTCTGGGGAAAAAACAACTGAGGCTACGGGCGTCGTGCCTCCTACTTGTAACATCCGGTGATGTTGGCTCGACGGAGGCCCTTGAGGACAGCGTATCGACGCAGGATGCAGACGCCGAAAGATTTTCCGAAGCAGTACAGCTGTGGTGATTACTGTCATAGATATGGAATACGTCATCGGACCATCCCATAGAAAGAATGTTACCAGGTAAGAGAGTAACTTGTTCATCTCCACTTTATATCGATTGCTGGACAAAACAGATCCTTCTCGGAAGGAGAAATATATGCTCAATTGGGAAAAAGACTTGGGGCGCACACTAGAAATGGAAGATTGGGCCAGAATATAGTAAAGATTGCATAGCAGTACCAAATGTATTACAAACAGAGAAGGTGGATATAAAGTATGCTACCGGTTCTGTGTGACTTCTGAATTACTAAACAAAAGCAACCCTGCTATACCCCTTGGCTGTTGGAGAGAATGTGCGGACAATGGTACTCTGTTTCATCTGCAATGAGCCTGCCCAAAAACTAAAACATTCTGGCGAGTAGTGTTGGAGTATATTAAGCTGATCACAGGACTGGAAATCACTTGGAACCTGGTCATAGTATTACTAGGTGACATCAACGAGGGGACATATAGTTAAATGAATCACCCCCCTCCTCACTGCTGCAAACATTTTCATAGCCCGCTTATGGAAACACCCTGAAGGCCCGTCCGTCGTTACCTATTTGTTGGACAAAATGTTGGGACATTGTGGTGTCGGAGAAAACCACTATGCGCCTAGGAAATATTACAAGCTTTCAGAACACCTGGGCACCCTTCATCGAATACGCGGAGAAGTACCCAGGACTGACCCCTGGCTCACATAAACCTTAAAACTGTATGGAACAGAGCCTCACAGAATCTCACACAATCGAAATAAGTGAGCTCTCCAGGGAAGCGAATGTTCCTAGAAAAACTAACTGATTCCATGTGATGTTAATACCTTGTGGCAACATGCTCTCATGTGATGTTGATGTGTTTGTATGTCTTCCTGTAAACACCTAATAAAATGTTTTGTTCGGGGGGAAAAAAAAGATTGACTATCTTTGCTCAAACCAAAGACAACAACATGTACGCATGTATAATACAATTGGCTGCTACCTGATAACTGTAAAGTAAATCCTACTAAAACAACACGGTACGGTATGAAAAACATAACAATCAAATCACGAAGATATACTCACAAACTGTAAACACATGACTGATGTAGTATAAAATTAAAGAAAAACAATTTTAAAAAGAGCAATGTGCTAATACTCTATTCAAACCCAACATGTTTCTTTCCTTTTTAGGGGATTATTTGCAGGGTAGCTCTGTCACTATGGTTCCTACTCCATTACAGGAAACACTTAATCTGTGCTGTCCTCCCTTTGTGGCGCTCAACTCTGTCCGTGGAGCCGTATGGGTCTTATTCAGCTGTTCCAGTAGTGTCATGTGGTAGGTAGTCCATTTAGTAGATTGCGAGCCGTCCATGTCTTATCGTTGGGGGATACGTTTAATCGCACTCTTCAAGGTTTCTCACTTTTAATAGTTAGATGTGGCTCTCTTTTCGAGCCGTCCTTATTTGTCAAATCCAACCCTCCATTTGTGGTGTACACAAAGGAATCAGTTCAACGGTCAACGGATTACCGGTACGTCGGATGTTACCTTGTAGAATTGTTGCTCTACGGTGTCTGGAACTGTAAAGCCGTCATCCGAATGTAATGCTTCACGCATGTGTTGTGCGCTGTAAGGGCGATGTTGATAATACACACAATGACAAGGGAGGTGGTGGTCCATGGGATTCCTGTAGACCGGGATATGTTTTTTTATGTTATTACTGTGCTCGTGGAGGCAGTACCCTAGATTGCTAAACAGTTTTGGCTAATGTCCACTGATTTTTATCTTTCGTCCAGAAGAGTCCAGTGTCGTCTTCTGATTGGTCAGTCCTCAACTGTTCCAGGACATTACAGACACGCTTGTCCGAAGATTACCTCCTGTTGAGGACTGGGCCATCTCACCAGTATGTAGGGAGCGTCATAATGTTCCCCCTAACGTGGACGTGCAACGTGGGCTCTTTATCACCTTCATATGAAACTTTCCTCCAGGTCATGGTGAACATCTTGGACAGAGTTGGAGTCTTACCTCCCAAACTAGCATAACATTTAAACCAAAACAGTGGCTATATATCCCCCGTTCCCTCACACGCCAGACACAACATACCGGCTCCCGTCCAACCCCCCCCTCCCCTTAACTGACCCCATAATTAACTTGACCAGTCCGCAGTGGCTGCAGTTAGTAAGGCACTAGAGGTAGCCCACACGCTCCATTTAACAGCGGCCAATGTAGTGTCGCCGTCAGTCACTGCTCATGAGAGACCGGAGCCTGATTTAGGTCATCATGAAAAAAGAACACCTTGAAGATCATCTCAGCATCATAGGCACTCAAGGGCTGCGTGGGGAGGGCCTGGGCAAGCCGCCAGGATTAGGCATGTTTGACGCAAACCGCTCTGCAGCTTCCGGTGAAGTGAAGAAGACTGTGGGTCCGTTATGCTGGACTCAGAGTTTGGCAGGAAATAACATTGCGTATTTAACTCCCTTTTTTCCGAAGGGTTGCCTTGGCGGCTTGAAATGATTTGTGCTGGTCTTGCACTCCCGGGCTAAAATCGTGGAAAAACCGGATTGTGGCGGAGCCCTAGCACATCTCTCATTTCTCCTTCGCAGCTCTGAGGATAATGTCTCGATCTCTGTAATTAAAGATCCTGCCTATAATCGGGCGCTCGGGGGTGCCCGGAGGCGGTCGGGCGGCCAGCGACTGGTGAGCCCTCTCAACCATGAACATCGCAGTGAGTGGCGGGTTGCCCAAAATGTCCATTAGTAGTGTTTTGACGAATTTCTCCATATTGTCGATGGCGGTCGACTCTGGGGCACAGAGTATTCTGATGTTATTAGGCTTGTTCTTGGCCAGGACCTTCTTCACTGTCTGCTTCATTTCGGCCATTTCCGGCTGGAGAGTAGCAACGTTGGCTTGTCGCTTGGTGTTTACCATAGCAATGCTCCTCACAGTAGGATTCACTGTAGTGGTGCCTCAATCTGTAATGGTGCAGGGGCCCATGCAACTCCCTGGGTTGCAATATTTGAGTCCGTAGTTGGGTGTGTGCTTACACCTGAGAGTTCATCCGGTAACACTTCAGCTAACACCAGACAGGAGGGGCGGATGTGCGGCCCGCTAAGGAGAACTCTGATGTTTTCGAGGTCTTCCAGTTGTAGATCCGCCCGTGCACCAACCACCACTTCAGGGCCTCCCTCCTCGCTGCGCCGAGCCGGCCTGCCTTTTTTTCAAGAATAACAGTGCCAGCACACAGTACTTCACTCCCACGCGAGCCAGGCAGCATCTAGACTCTAAGCGTTTACCAAAAGCAGTGACGGAGTATAGCCCAGGAGTCGAGTCTTGTGTCCACTCAGTAGTCTGTTGTAGATTAATCTCCTCCTGTGGGTAGTTCCCCCCCCTAGTACCTCTGTTGCCCCGTTGGTCCCCCCCCGTCCGAGCAACAGACACGCCGGGGTGAGGGTCCGTTCTCCAGGCGGGTATGGGGGAAGAAGCGACAGTACCCCGAGCCCAGCGGCCTGAAGCCCACACTATAGGGAGGATGTTGGGGGTAATTGTTAGCTCCACCCTTCAGTTTGTTGCACAGCCAGATATTCCCCCTTTGCCGACAGGCACTGTGCCCACCCGCTCAGCTTCACGATTTCCCACTACCAACTGGAATTCGGACTACTGGGCACCAAGTCCTGGGGGTCAAAGTTAGGACCAACCAGGTCTCAGGCCCGGGACTGCAACAAGTGTGCAGGTGCTAGGATGAAGGCCGTGTCCCAGAGCAACCAGCCGGGGCACAGAGGCAGCGCGCCATAAGGCAGAGGCTAGGCACACTACTCACCGTCCCATCTCCAAGCTGTAGCAAGCGTCAGGTTCCGGGCAGCAGCAGGCAGCAAGTCTCTAGGGCGGCCACGGCAGCTCACCTCCCCAGCGAAGAGCGGGACGCAGGACACCGGCTCCCCACCTCGCCCCGTCAGCCCGCAGCCCCCACAGGCAATCACCCCCAGGGAGGGGGGGGGCTGGACGACAACCACCCCAGCAGACGCTGAGGCACAGCGTTCCAAGGCCACAGCCCGGTGTGGAGAGTGAGCCACTCAACCCCTCACGGTCAGGAGCGTATCAGGCGAGGGGGGGGGAGAGCCACGGTGCGCAGCCTGCGAGCACTCGGACGCTGTATACCCGGGGGTTGAAGGATGCACGCCAGGAGACTGTGCGTCCAAGGGGAGTTCTCCAGTTCCCTGAAGGATGCGTGTGCTCTGCCTCCACGGCTCCCAGCAGCGGGTTAGGAAGATCAGTCCGGCAGCAGCTCGGGGCGGGCACCCCTACCCCTTCCAGCTTCAGGAGCGCCCGCAGGGCTGCAGCTCGCAGGAGCCCGCACCGCTCCTCATCGTGCGCCATTCCAAGATGTTCATGCCTTCAAATGTGGGCTCCGTTGGGCGAGCTGGGACATCAAAACGAAGGATTTTGCCAGTATATGCGAGCCACTGTCAGAGCTTCTTAGGCTGCGGCCATTTGCAAGGCCACGCAGCAGCGCCCCCAACCACACATATAATTATTTGTCAAAAGCCGAATGTCATTTTAAGCAATTGCAAAGGGTTTTGCCTCTTATATTGGTCAGATTTTGATTCTGCCTCATTACCCTGATTCCCGGCTGCCTCTTTCTATCCACTCAATTGTGGTTTGAGGGAACATTGCAGGGGGAAACCATAACTCGGGTGCTATCTATCCTAAGTGAAAAAGTGATCCTATTAATTTGTGCTTTGGATATGTTCTTGTAGAAGGTTACCCAAGTGTATTTCAGTGGTTTTCTATGTAATTATCACCCCATTGGTGATTGCTGCCCAATATAAAAATTGTGTGATTTTTCTTTTGAATTTAAAATAAATATTGTGTTACCACCCACCGGCCTGGTTCATGCTCCATTGTGACCCAGGGTATTTGTAAAAGGGGGTGTGAGATGGGTTGGGTATCGGCTCAGTTAGAATTCGTAGAAAATAAAGAAAAAGCATTTGAATCGCGCGCTACATCTAAGGCTAAGGTTGAAGGCCCTGGTCTGGTGTGTGAAGGCCTATTGGAATCCTTAACACTGCCTAATCATCTTGCGCTATGATGAATAAAAGGAACGTCCCGGCACATAATGTGGAACTGCAAATGGTGAGTTCAGATTTTGTACAATGCAGCAGCGATTCAAAAGACATCAAGTGTGTGGAGCTGCCATATCTGATGTTGAAAGGACGGAAGCATGGCAATAATAACAGGCAGGCCACCACACTACCTTGCTTGGCAGAAGGACTGGTAACATATAGCAAGGAAAGAATAGCACATCTGGACAGAGCATATCACAAAGTTGATGTGGATTTCAGCAATGGAATAGCCGGTGCGGGTGCACAAGAATGAAGAATATAGACTGTTTTTGCAGCAAGAGTACAGTTTTTGTTGGCTCAAACGAATGTTGCAATAAGACTCTCTTGATCACGTACATGTAGAAAGGAAGAGCAGCGCTGATGGATAACTACTGGGTCTGTGGTCGACAAGCTTGCTTGCACCTCCCACCATCATGGAGGGGCTGTTGTTCACTGGCCATATTGCACCTTGCGATATTAGTAATCCCAGAAGAACACCTGAAGGGGGAGCATTGCCTGTTGAGGGGCCAAATAGTCTCTCCACCCCCAGTTGAAAATGAAGATAAGGGCATGTTGCCCTTACAAGAGCTCCATATTCTGCTAGGAAAAGGACAGTTCAACAACTAGAGAGGTTGAAAAGATTGAATTACATAGCCATATTGCTTGTGGAAATACTTGAAGAATACTGGCTCTTCAGCTCAGCAGACTACTTTTTTTGCATCTTTACTTTTGCCCAGAGTGCAGGCCACAGCAAATTCTTGCAGATCGTAAGATGCGAGCTGGTCCAACTTGTGAACGACACAGAGAATGGGTTCAACATGATCTAGGTTGAGTTGTGTGCGTTGAGACTTATGACGATGCAAAATCGTTGTTGGACAAGTTCATCATCAAATTATTTTATTTCGGCAAATTGCCATAAAAGAATGAACCACATATGAATATATCATAAAAGAATAAAACACATGTAAATATGCATGTAAACATTATAAATGAATAACACAGATCTCAGGAGCAGTACAGAGTTCTGGCAGATGCAAATGCTGGAGTACAAGTTAGAAACACTATTTATATGTTCCAGATACCACAAGGTTAAAAATTCATCTGTTATCAATAAAAGTAATGAATGATGAAAAGCAACTGTATTTGTTTTTTTCAAGCGTTGTGCAAATTGCACATATTAACATGTGCCTCCCCCATCTGTTATTAATATTCTTGGCTGGGCCACTTTGGTGAGCCCATCAACTAATACAGATGAAGGATAGCACAAATGGCCTCATGCCCATAGCTTGTCTCAAGAAGAATAACAATGACCAGCTCACAAAGAGATTTTCTGTCCAGAGGAGCTATAACAAGGCTGGTCGGCATTGTGTGAATTGTCTGTCTGCAAACACTTGGGCCAATGTTCTTGCTCTAATGTCCTTAAAGACTGGACAGAAGAACACGAAGTGCAAAGTATCCTCCATGGCATCACAACCAAAAGGGCACACATTGCTCTCCCGGGCCCCCTCACCATCAAGATAATGTGGATCTTATTGAGAGGCAATTGTATCTTGCTCGAGTTATTTATAATTTTGTAATGTGGTGTATGTAAATTACTCACTTCTAGGTGCCAAGGACAGGGAGGGGAGCAAAATACAGAGGGCAAAGAAATGGAATAGAGGAGGGAAAAGGGTACAATGGTACAACCGAGGCCTATTGTCAGGTAGACAAAAGTTGCATTCCCGAGTCATTAAAAGTTGTTGGACAAGTTAACAGCAATGGAAGGTGGGTTTTGCAAAAAGTTTGCCGATTCTTGCTGCACATTCGTGCCTCAAGAGGATGCAAAGAACGCATCATTATCTCACATCACTGCAGCTGTACATGGCATTGGTGTTAGCATGAAGGAGGGAGTAGTACAGGACTGTGATTGGCATACTATGGCATTCAGTTGGGCCCCGTTGTGGCTCAGAGTGATAATGAAGATGTTAATGCCCATCATTTTGTTCATCCTTATTTTTTGCACCCGTCAGCTGGCCCTTCAATGTTGTGCCAATGTGGAACCTAATAGCGCAAGAATGATGGCATCAATTGGGGTTCCAAAAACACCTCACGAAACAAAAAATATTGCACAGAGTGGCTTTTAGCATGAAATTCTACCCATCCTTTTGGAGATGAAGTTGATAATCTATACCACACTATCATTTCTCCACCCCCTGACCAAGACAATTTGAGGTTTGGGTGAACCTGGCGGGGCATGGGGGATGCATCTATATGACTTGCTCACCCGAAGAGTACGGGGGGGAGGAGGGATGGTGAGAGGGACACCTCCCAATTTAACTGGACCCTACTCCAGTATAACCAATTATAGTCTATCCACATAGTACAGCATAAAGCATTTTAACAACAGCCAGGCAGAGAGCACAACAGCCCACAGGAAGGTCAGAACAAGGCATCCCCCCTCCGACTGAGGTCTTTGTGTTTTTTTCCCCCATGACCTCTCCAGAGCCTTCCAATATATGCCCTCCTAAAAAGGGGTGGCAATTTCTCGAACCTTCTGGCATTAGCACTTGGGCATTGTTGAGTGACCGTTGGTTGCCGGCCGGGTCAACCGACAGTAACCCCCAAGGAGCAAAGCTTCCCTCTTCTAAACACCACGGAAAAACAATTCCATAACTCATAGCAAGACACAACAAAACCAGCTTCCCAGCACACTGTCCTTGTCTAAAGTCTGCATACCAGGCTCAGCAACGGATAACATTGAAAGCAGGTCTTTTAGCAAAGCAAGTGCAGTTTTCACTGAGGCATGGAATAAATATCCATTATAGCTCAGAGTGCCCCCAGAATGCACTGCACATCAGCGCCATGTTTTAGCTCAAGCATAACAGTGCTGCCGGGGAGGGTTGACCAAATCAGGAATTACTTTTGGAAAGGTATTGTCTTCAGTGCTTTCTTAAAGTGGAGATGGTCTTATTGGAACCTCCGGCAATTTGGGAGATTGTTCCAAGCCATTGGTTTTAACACTATAAATGTAATGTTCTCTCTGCGATTTTGGTTGAATTTAGGCATGCATAAGATGCCACTCTTTGTTCCTTAGAAATAGCGAAGAAGTGTGTTGCATTGTAATTTCCCCTCACCCCCCCAAGATATTTAGGTCCTTCCTGATAGCTTGGTGAGCAGATGTTACGCTCACCTGGTATCCACAGGGACTCCACCCAGCCGGGTTACTCGCCGGTATGCTTCTCAGCTTTGCCCTGATGTGGTCTGCGGGGAAGGTTCTGCCTTGTGGTAGAATTAGGCGTGCTCTCCGTCCTGCCTTCTTTGCAGGGGCGCGTTGTCTTACATGGGCGAGTGCGGTCCAGTTACTTCACTGACGCCGGCCCGTTTGATATTGTTCAGGTAGGTCTTATTGCTGTTCTTTAGTTTTGTTGCTATCCTGCATGCCTTTCTTTGTTTAAAATGGCTCTTTTATTTCTCCCTTAGGTCTGCGGAGCGAACTGGCTTGACTTGGTTGAGCCCCACTGGTAAATGATGGCGCATTAAGAGCGCTATGATGCGGTAAGTAAGCGCTATGCACAGCACTGCGAAGTCTTGCCTTTGCTAACCTGTGTTTTCCTTCCTTGTAGGTCGCGGTGTTCTTCAGCGCGAGTGGAATGTCTGGAGTGGTGCCAGCCGAGAGGCGACCAGCCAGGTAAGCCTTTTGAGCAGTTCGTAATTTGTAAATGTCTCTACAGCTTTCTTTAATGTTGCCTCTATCTTCTTCTTTCAGGTCGTTCTGTCCGGGAGGCGTGCAGATTCGAGGAGGCTGTTCTCAGTAGATGCGAGTGTTTAAAGATGAAGACTGCAGGTAAGATGCTGCTGCTAATGATGATCCTTTTGTCTCCTTGCAGGTTCTGCTTCTCCGAGGTTCGAGGGAATAGCTGGACACGGTGAGCGTCACATTGCAAGCTGCAAAGTAACACAAAGCATGTTCTGCAGTCAGGGTGTGGTTTATATAGCCCAGGTAAAGTAGTACCAGGGAAAGTAGTTCCAGGCCGGCCACACCCAAAACACTAGACCGCATAGCTTGGTTCTTAGGAACCAAGCTATGTGGATGCCTCCATGTTGGCTGACGATACAATAAAGTAGTTCCCAAGCACATTGTTGTTCATGGTGTATGAGCCTGGCGCCATAGGCGCCAGGACTCGCCCCATGAGGGCTTTTGAAGAGGGTGCCAGGCTCTAGAGGCCCGAGTCCTGACTCCACCTGGCCAATGGGTTTGCCAGAGGGGGTTTTGGGCGAGGGTCGTGACAGCAGAGCAGTTTGAACCTGATCCTTTGTTCCAGTGGGAGCGGAGTCCTTTCAGACCTGATAGGTTATTGCTTTTTTTAAGGCCTGGGAACATTTATGGTGCCATGGTTTAGATGAGCTTGAAGGTATCTTGAGTATTTGTGAACAAAATGTCCATGCTTGGGCAGAAACCAGATTGCCTCTCATGGTGGTGGTCTTGGGTTTTAGTTGTATTTCAGTAGTACTTTCTCTGAGGTCTTTGCCTCACAGGGTAGGTTGCCAGTGTAGTGGAAGTTTGTCTTTTAGAGGAGGGGATAACTCTGATTTTAAGTTCAGGGGGAGCACTCCTTTATGGTGGGAAGTGGTCAGTGGAGCAATTGGTAACCTTGTGCAGGACTATTTTGTGAATGCAGCTGATCACAGGTAAGTGACCAGGAAGAAGGCATTCAACTTTAAGTCAATTTTCATCAATAGAACTTTGGTGAGACGGGTGAGCACAGGCAGTGAAAGGAACATGTGCTCTCTGGAGATGGACACAGAGCGTTATCTTTCACAGTTAAGGTGATTTTATGTCTGACGTTTGACACCTCATTGAAGAAAAAGGAAGTAATGTCCATCACTGATTTAGGGGCCGTCCTGATGTTCTTTGTTCTTCAAGGAGGTGTATGCACTTGTTTAAGATCTTGAATACCTAAAATGCTTTCTTGTTGGCTTCAGGGATTTTGTTCTGGAGGTGGTTATTTTTATGATAGACTGATGCATGGTAGCTACCAGCAGGCCTCAAACATTGGACATGCCACTAGCCATTGGCTAGTGATAATTGACTTTTGGAGAGTAGGAAATGGTGTTCCAAGTCTGTGTGGAGAAGTGAGGGGCGAGTGGCTTTTTAGGCCTAGTGTGTAGCTTGCAACTGGAAATGTTTACCCCGGGCTCCCGGTACGTGTCCGCAAGCTGGTTTAGCTGGTGCTCTCAGGAAAGCATCTGTCCAATTTCATTTACATTCTCTTCAGGTCTTCCAATTTGTTGTACCATTTGCTGCTTTTGCATTCAATTTGCTCCTATTATCAGTCCTGGGTAACAGAGCGTTCAGTGTCTTCTCAATTTCTTGGTGCAGGGAATGTAATGTCACAGATGGCACCAGAAGTCACTGAGTTTCCAAGAGAGTTCAAGAGTTTTAAATGATTAAGAACATAAATTGTATAGATATGAGCCGGCTGGTTTGATACTACAAGATGATTCAATCAAATGGTTTAATCAACTGCACTGTGCTGGAGAAGGGGCTTTGGAGGGGCATGCAAAGGCCATTCCCCATTAGTCCTCTCCATTGGCACTCCTCCCTAATCCAGACGTGCCTCGCCCAGGTTAGTCTCTAGTAAACGGTAACCCCTACTGACCTACTGGGATGCCCAAAATTATGCAGAGGCCACTGATGCTGTCTAACCGTCCACCAGTCGTCTTCTAAACCGTTTGGCCCCGAGCTACCTCCACTGTCAGGAGTATGGCACTGGCTCTTGCCACTGCAGAACGTAACAGGTTGTCAAAGGGTCACTTAAACAGATTAGTTCTAGTTGGATTTCTCAGGTTTGGAATCTGTTCCAGCTTTTTATTTAGAAATCTGATGTTCTAGCTCTAGAAGAAAGATATGGGGAATTGCAATGGAGTCTTAAAAAAAATCATGTCCTCAGAGTTGCTGCCAGTCATGCACACAATGCTGCATGCGTTTGCAAGCACTATGCAATGGATACCCACTTAAAATCCAATGCGGTTTGTTCAAATTGTGCTGAGAAACGTTTTTGGGTTGGACTGTATTAAGCATTTTCTGCAGTCTCCCCCAATCTGGAGACCCTATTTCGATTGAGTAATAAGAGTAATGTATGTAAATATTTCCTATGTATAGCGCTTTAGATTAAAGAGCTATATATATAAAAAAATATATATTTCTTAACGTCTCAAGATTCTGGAGGAATCCGTACATAGATGCCTGAGGAAGTATTATGCTATTCACTGTAGGGCCTCTTATTCTTGGAGTCCTACAACCTCCCCCTTGCACTGGGTGACGCACCTGCCATTCTGCACTGTCCATGTAGAAGGCTCTAAATTTGGTATGGAGTGGAAAGTAGTCCGTGGATACTGGCGGGCATGCTGCGAGATAGTGAGACTCCTGTTCATAAGCAGGAATCTAAATTTCGTATGCTGCCTTCTGATTACCTGTCAGATTGTGAGTCGCATCCCAAGAGAAAGCCAAGGTGGTAGGGCAGTAAGATTTAGAATCATGGGAGTAGTCCCTGCATTAGATGTGTTTTTCTCACTGTGAAGTGAGCATTCTTAATACTAGCCCATTTCAGTGGTCATTTTAGCTTACCCAATTTATTTGCCCCCGTGTTTACATAGTCGGAAATAATGACTCTAATTTGTTGAAATGCTGTTAAATTATGTACGAGTGCTTTTAAAGATAACATGTTTTATATCCAAGTATATTATGCCTAAACCTAAAATTATTTGTTACATTGTGAAAAATCTGTTTCTAATTTGATTCACAGACATAATTTCCTACGGTTTGCATGATCTGGCAAATCGTTATCTATGGTTACTTAATATGTTTTTCTGTTTTACTAAGTTAATTGTAAATGCTGAAATATGCACTTTCAACAAGGTTTTCATTACAATTGCGTTATCCTTGCCATGCTTTCATATTTGTGTGCTTCTTTTTAGGACAACTCTAATTTATACATGGTCATGGAATATGTCCCTGGCGGTGAAATGTTTTCACATTTAAGGCGAATTGGAAGGTTCAGGTAAGCCAACTTTTGGGATTAAACGCACAATCATTACTAGGTTTACTAGCATGCTTTCCAGGCCCCAGGAATTCGCCTACGCCAGCAATTGTAAGCGGTGGGCAGAGTTGCTATTTCATCCATCACACACATCTCATAAATGTCCGTTTCAAATAGTTCAAAAGTTTTAAAAAACGTGTTTTCTTAATACTATTTCTAAATAAGGGTATGAACATACCATATTCAATGGGAGGTGGGGGAGAGTACTGTGATGCGCATAAAACAAGCGCGATTTAAACTAGAATACCGTTGACTTCTTTTGGAAATGTTGGGGTGTATTAGCTGTGGGCAGAAGGTATTACGTGACGATCGTTCAACCAGGTTTAATATTGTATAAGTGGAGGACTAACCTGGTCTTGCTCTTGTGAAAGCAAATGTAGAGAATATTCAATTCATGCAAAATGTTCTATCATTTGAAAATCAAAGAGTAGTAAGATTAAAGCCTAACACGTTTCCATTAACATAAATTGTATTTATATATAGAAATGTTAATGAACTCAGATTCTCACTCCCCATGGAATGTCTAAAATGCGAATCTTAGACATTTTTTATAGCTTGATATACAATGACTTATTCGTTTACTGTCACCCATCATTCCATTTAAAAGGGATTTGAGATAATAAGGGTCCATTCTGGATGGTTGTAATGCAGTACATAGAGCTGGGGCCAGGCTGCTTTAACCAGTTTGCATTGTTTCCTGGCACTCTGCTCTACAGAAACGCAGACATTCTATTGTCCAGTATTTTTCGTTATCTAGCACCCTTGACAAGTGGGTGGATGTTAACAAAACTCATTTATGCAAATCATCCCGAGATCTGTTGCTTTGCGTATTTGAAATTATATTTTGCAGCATACTACTCCCAATTTAAAACAAAATGTCAATTTCAAACTGAATTGCAGCAATGAAGGGCCCATGACACCCACGCAGAATATTAACATGTATGTGCTTGACTACCCGAACGCTTTTTTTTTCTTCTAAAGAAGCTGGTTTGCTGCACCAGTTTACGCCAGTTAAGTAAAACGTAGGTAGTAGTACATTAAAAATGAATATTTGGTCAATGTTGATTTCCGACGTGTTCTCAAAGTTTGTCAATTAAGCCACATGATGCAAATGTGATTGCAACATGTTATCGTGTGCCGTGTATGTATAGAAGAAGCTTTAATTGTAACCGGGACTTTGTGTCAGAGAAAAACATGCAGCCACTTTATTCTTAAATGATACAGGAAACATGTAATTTTTTGTTTGGGTACTAGGCAAGGTCGAGAGGACTGCTTTCCCACGGGGGGTTTGATTTGTGATAACAATTGTAAATAGCCATTGCAGACATTTCAGTCGCCTTCAGTCGTTCATTTTATGCAAGCACTATAGAAGTATAATGAATAAATAAACAAAACACTAAAATTCATATGTTACAACTGCCTTGTGCTCCAGTTAGTGTATATTTAGGGCTTATGTTCTCCATGATGCATTAATATTAAGCTACATGATGATGGATACTGGCACTAAATAAAGGCAAGTAACTTTTAGGAAACCAAAGTACAAATGTACTCGGAAGTGTTAAACTTGCTTTCTCTTATGAACACTGCAGGCGTCGGCTGACGGGATCTAGCCTTCTAGCCTTTCAGTGCATTGTTAATCATATGACTATCTCTTTAACAACCCTGTGCTATGCTAGACGTTATGCTGTTTTCCTTATAAGCCATTACAATCTCAGATGGCCAAGACTGAAACTGGCTCCTCCACTTTTATACATTTTATCAGGCAGAGCAATTGTCATCTCAGTTCCCTTATGTTATGTTATTTTGCACTTATATAGCGCCTTGTATACCATTGGTATGGTCTGAAGGCGCTGGTAGGTTGAACGCCCTTGGGAACCGAAGTTCAGATCAGTAGAGAGAGTAGGGAGAGTCAAAAGGTGCGTGTGAGCACCGGGTATGTGTGCAGCTCGTGCAGTATTCGTGTAATAGCTGCTTCTTAGCGGTAGGTGTGGTTGAGAGATCAGGAGAATGTGTTCGTTCTGGCAGGATTTATCCGGAACGGATGTGGCTGCGTTCGGCCTGAGGAGAACGCCTGGCTGGGGGTGTGAAACCAGCAGTGTTTACATAGAATGATGAGGAGTAAACGGCGGATGTTTGTATGAGAACAGTTATACCGAATGGTGTCATAGTATCTCTGTGTTCTAGTTGAGTGGTGATGTAAAGAAGAGAGTAAGCGTGGTGGTGTGATATGATGGGTTATATGCTCTTTCAAACGTTCTCTGCATTCCAAACCGGACTATATACGTCATGCAGTTCTATGCGCTCCAGGTACTCGTCTGCTTTATGCCCACACGCGTACTATGCATTCATCTGTTTTACGCACTCGTCCCCCGGCTCTGCGCACTCGTCCCCCGGCTCTGCGCACTCGTCCCCCGGCTCTGCGCACTCGTCCCCCGGCTCTGCGCTCTCGCCCGCCGGCTCTGCGCACTCAGCGGCAATATCGTGTTCTATATATTCATCTCTAGGCTCCTCTGTTCTATACCTTCATCTGTTCTGTACATTCATGATCGTCATATACTGAAGCGCTCCATACACTCATCCGCTCCATACACTCACCCGCTCCATATACTCTCTCCTCAACGGAGGAGGCTATTGGGCACACTTCTAAATTCAGTTTACCAGAGAGGCTATTGGGCAGAAGGCTATTGGGCACACTTCTAAATGCAACTTTCACAGAAAGGGTATTGGGCACACTTCTAGATTCAATTTACCAGAGAGGCTATTGGGCAGAGGGCTATTGGGTACACTTCTAAATGCAATTTTCACAGAGCGTCTATTGGACACACTTCTATAATCAACTTTCACAGAGGATCTTGGGCACACTTCTAAATGCAATTTTCCAGAGAGGCTATTGGGCACACTTCTAAATGCAACTTTCACAGAACGTCTATTGGACACACATCTATAATCAACTTTCACAGAGGATCTTGGGCACACTTCTAAATGCAACTTTCACAGCGAGGCTATTGGGCACACTTCTAAATGCAACTTTCCATCCAGAGTGTCTATTGGATACACTTCTTTTCTCCAGCATGGGGTCTGGCATGGATTCACATGCTCATGAATATTCCCCGTCGTCAGGCTGGGAATCCTCGGTAAAGAAAAAACCAGTATCAGTTTCGTTTCTGATCTGTCTTTCGTAGCAATAACCAATCACTGGTCTCTGCGTCATACTGACCACAGCCAATGACTGCCCTCTACCTAAGCACCGCCTCTGGCAGCCATCTTCAGATTTTTACCGCACGTTCATGTGTTGGGATCCTCGTGCTATTGCTCTCGAGCGTTAGTGCTATTTTTTCGCGCTTTTTTCACAAAAACTTCGATTCTTCGGTCAAAGAGCCTCAAGCTCCACCGATCCTACATCCGATCTACGGGGACCCGTGTCGGATTCATCTGTGCCCCTCAAGGGTGAAGATTTCGTCGAGCTACGCTTCGGAGGACTCCAGAAGCTTCTCAGGCCCGGTCTCGGAGATGGCCCAGGAGAAGGGAAGCTCGACGCCCGGAAAGCTGTTCAGGGTCTGCCCTGGATGCCAGCTGCAGAACGTCTTTAAGGAGGACGAACACTCTTTCTGCCTTTACTGCCTTCATGAGGACAAAACGCACGTGGAGAAGGACTGTGCGTTTTGCGGCAACATGTCGGAACGGACCATGAAGGACCGTCATCAACGTCTCGCCAACTGGCTGCAGGGTAAGAGCCCGTCTGGCGAGAAGAAGAAGAAATCCGAGCGGTCTTCTAAGACCTTTGAGGGCGCCCCGGCGACGGGGGCCCAACATAAGGCCAAGCACCGCGAGTCCGCTGGCACCGGGAGCGCCGAACGGTCGGGCTCTACGGGCGCCAGGCAGGGCGCACCCTCCCCGGCACCATCAACCACGAGCCAACGCTCTGGGTCGGGTAAGAGGAAGGCCGAGCACCCGGCGAAGCTCCTGGAGAGGCCCCGGTCGAGCTCGAAGGCAGAGGAGGAGCGTGGCAGTGCCCCCTCCCTCAAGGACAAGGCGGTGAGCGCACCTAGGGTGGTGAAGGCCTTGATCCATCCGACCAAGCCCTCTATCGAAACGGTCGCGGCGGCCCTGGCCCAGCCTGTGGAGGCTACTCCAGTGGTGGCGACCTCAGGGCCCAGAATCTCCCTGCCTCCTCGGAGGGAGTCTTCTTTTATGCCCATCGATAGGACCCCCGTGAAACCCTCCGTGGAGAAGAAGGGGGGGCAGGGCGTCGTCGTAGATTCGGCCTCAACCTCAGAAGAAGAGCTGGTCGAGGTCTTAAGCCACGGCCTAGGCGTGGAACAAGACCAGCCCGTCGGAATGGGTCCCGACGCAGGCGACGACGACGACATCGTCGAGGATGCCGACGGGGCCCCTGCTCGCCCGTCGGATTCCCCTCTGCCAGCGCTGCGAGACAACTCGGCGGCCATTTTGTTGGCCATACAGTCCTTATGCACTGAGATAAGGACGAGGCTACCGTTACCGACGGAGGAACCTCTCCCGTCGGGGGATCCAGAACCGGGACCTTCTGGTGTTCCCCCTGCCAAGAAAAGAAGGATCCATCCTCCACCTCCTTTTCAACCGTCGCGCCCCGTCCAGCCCTCCTCCCCGTCCACCCGAGGGGATGATACGGGGACTGACACGGCAGCGACGGGTACGGACGACGAGGCATACGACGAGGATTTTCCGTCGTCGCCCCCCACCAGGGCTTCTCCGCCCGACGAGATCGGATCTTTCCATTCCATGATCTCCAGGGCTTCCGAGCTTTTTCAACTCTGCCCCGAGGAGAAGAAAAAGGAAGGCTTCCTTTATCAGCGGCGCGAGGCCAAGAGGAAGACGGTCCTCGCAGTGCCTCTGTTGGACGACATTTGGGATGAGGGCCTTTCCCTCCTCAAGAACCCTTCCACGACGCCAGCTAGAAGAGACCGGTACGAGAAGAAGTACCGGGTCCCGGACACGGCCCCCCTATGCCTCTGGGCGCAGCCTACCCCGGACTCCGTCGTCTCCGCGGCGGCCAGGAAGAAAGCGGGGGGGGGTGCGGCCTCCACATCGACTTCCCCGCCGGACGGCGAGGGAAAGAAATTGGATGCTATGGGACGTAGAGTCATCTCGTCGGCAGCGACGACGATTAAAGCGGCCAACGCCTTGGCTATCGTGGCCCGCTACGACAGGGAGCTCTGGTACAAGATGGCTCCCCTGCTGGATTTTCTGCCGGACGACAAGAGGGCTGAGGCCCTTGAGATCCTCCAGGAAGGTGAAGTGGCTTCGGACCACGCCATCACCGTGGCGACGGACATCGCCGACGCTGGGTTCCGCCAGCTAGGCAACGGCGTTTGCCTTCGACGTCGTGGATGGCTCAAAGCTACGGATTTTCGGCAGGACGTCCAGACCAGAGTCCTGGACATGCCCTTCGACGGGAACAACCTGTTTGGGAAGACGGTGGACGATTCCCTCCAGGCCATCAAGGCGGATACTGAGACGGCCCGGGCCCTGGGAGTCCTGCAGCAACGACGGACGCCCTTTCGGAGCGGCGGAGGCAAGAGCGCCTCCAAAGGTTCCGGTGGCGGTTTCGCTTCCTACCGTCAAGCGGCCCGCTCGTCGTCGCAAGAGGCCTACAGAGGACGAGGCAAGTCTAGCGGACCCCGCCGTCGTCGCCAAGGAGGTCAAGGCGGCAAGGCCGCGTCCAAGCAGGATTGAACCGGCCGTGGGGTCGGGCCCCCACCGAAGCACCCCGGTGGGAGGCCGGCTGGCGGGCTTCGTCAGCGTGTGGGAGTCCATCTCCACCGACCGTTGGGTGCTGGACGCCCTGGCCCGGGGCCACGCGCTCGAGTTTCAAAGAAGGTGCCCGCGCGTCCCCCCCGTGGCCAGGAGAGAACTTCACGTCCCTCAACTTCTCCTGGAGGTAAAGGCGATGCTCAGAAAGGGCGCCATCGAACTCGTCCCAAAGAGGCTTCGGGGCTCCGGAGTCTACTCGCGATACTTCCTCGTGAAGAAGAAGACGGGAGGATGGCGCCCCATCCTAGACCTGCGACGGCTGAACAAGTTCATCAAGGCGCAGAAGTTCCGGATGGTCACCTTACAGCACGTCCTGGGTCAACTGGAGGAAGGAGACTTCCTGTCGTCGTTGGATTTGGAGGATGCCTACTTCCACATTCCAATCCTAAAGGGGCACCGAAAATTCCTCAGGTTCGTGGTCCAAGGGCGTCATTACCAGTTCAAAGCCCTTCCCTTCGGACTGCGGTCGGCACCCAGGGTATTCACCAAGTGCCTCGCACCGGTGGCGGCGCAGCTGCGCCGCGAGGGGATTCACGTCTACCCCTACCTGGACGACTGGCTCATCCGCGCCAAGACGAAGGAGCTCGCCGTGGTCCACACGGCAAGGACCGTCCAACTCCTCACGGACCTGGGATTCTCCGTGAACTACACCAAATCCCACCTGGTGCCCGCGCAAGTCGCACTGTTTCTGGGAGCGAGGCTCGACACAGTGTCCCTTCTGGCCTCCCCGTCGGAGGAGAGGACCAGGACCATCTTGGGCAAGGTGCAACGGATGCTGGTGGCCGACGCGGCCAAAGTGAGATCCATCAAGTCCCTCCTCGGGATGATGTCTTCCTGCATCTACCTCATTCCCATGTGCAGGCTCCGGATGCGCCCGTTGCAAGAATTCCTGGATGCGCGCTGGATCCAGACGACGGGCAGCTTCGAAGAAAGGATCAAGCTCGACGAGAGTTTCCGGCGAGCGATACGGTGGTGGGGCACCCGCGCGCATCTGACGGCGGGCATGGACTTCCAGACCCCAGCCCACCAGGAGACTGTGACCACGGATGCCTCCCTGGAAGGGTGGGGAGCGCACACCGAAAATCTGCACGCGAGGGGACTCTGGCTCCCGACGGAGAAGTCCCTGCATATCAACGTCCTGGAGCTCCGTGCAGTGTTTTGGGCCCTCAGGTCCTTCCTTCCGTCCCTGAAGGGCAAGGTGGTGAGGATCTTCACCGACAACACCACCACCATGTTTTACATCAGGAAACAGGGCGGAACCAGGTCCCCAGCGCTGTCCAAGGAGGCGCAGGACCTGTGGCATTGGGCCGTCGCCCAAGGGATTTTTCTGGTGCCGTTTCATCTGGCAGGGATAAAAAACACCATCGCCGACTCACTCAGCAGGGAGCTGCGCTCGTGCCACGAGTGGGAACTACGGCAGGATCTGGTGGATCGCCTCTTCCGACGGTGGGGCACACCCCAGATCGACCTGTTCGCGACGGCGACGAACACCAAGTGCCGGAGGTTCGCCAGCAGGTTTCCCCAGACGAGGAGCATGGGCGATGCTTTCTCGTTCCCCTGGGAGGGCCTGTTCCTCTACGCGTTCCCTCCCTTGCCTCTGCTAATCCGGCTCGTCAACCAGCTCAAGAGGTCACGGTGCAGGATGATCCTCGTCGCACCTGCGTGGCCGAGGCAGATATGGTTCCCGGACCTTCTGGACTTGTCAGCGTCCCCGCCGATCAAGCTGCCGGCGGACGCAGACCTACTCTCCAGGGAAGGAGGCGCCATCCTCCACCACGACCCGAAGTCGCTGAACTTGCAGGCCTGGCTCCTGCAGCGCTAGAGTTTGGAGGATACGACATACCGGCCGATTGCAGAGAGGTTCTTGCAAAGGCCAGGGCGTCCTCGACTCTTAAATGCTACGGACACAAATGGAAGAGGTTCTCTGTCTGGTGCCACGCACAGAAGATTAACCCTCTACGGATTACGGCTCCCCAAGTACTGCCGTACCTGCTGACGCTGGCCAAAGCTGGACTGGCACACGCGTCCATCAAGATTCATCTTGCTGCGATCTCCCGATACACCAGAACCACGGGGCGGACGTCCTTGTGGTCTCATCGTCTGGTGAAAGAGTTCATGAAGGGACTATTCAGATCGTTCCCGCCGGTGAAGGCTCCGGCCCCGGCGTGGGAGCTCAACGTGGTGCTGACCAAGCTCATGGGACCTCCGTTCGAGCCTCTGCACTCGGCCCCGTTGAAGTTTCTATCGTGGAAGACAGCTTTTCTCGTGGCCATCACCTCCGCACGACGAGTGGGAGAGATCCAGGCCCTTTCCTGCAAGGCCCCGTACTTGACTTTCCACGACACGAGGGTAGTGCTCAGGACGCACCCCTCCTTCATGCCCAAGGTACCGTCGGACTTCCATCTCAACGAACCCTTGGTGTTACCTGTGTTCTTCCCGTCGCCTTCGTCGCCGGCTGAGAGGACTTTGCACTCGCTGGATGTAGCTAGAGCGCTGAAGTTCTACGTGGATCGCACGAAGGGTTTTCGGAAGACGTCACAACTCTTTGTGAACTTTGGACCTGTCAATCAGGGGAAGGCTCTCTCGAAGGCCTCCATCTCCAGATGGCTCTCCGGCTGTATCATGTACTGTCACCGGTTGGCAAACCGACCGCTGCCTGGCCGTCCGAGAGCCCATTCCACCAGAGCGATCGCAGCTACCACGGCGTTCCTATCTGGTGTGCCCCTGCTGGACATATGCAGGGCTGCTACGTGGAGGTCGACGCACACCTTCACGAAATTCTACTGCGTCGACCGGGATTCCAGGGAGGAGTCCAGGGTCGGCCAAGCAGTGCTGCGCAACCTGTTCGCCTGAGGTGAGCCTGGTGAGGAGGTAAGATGCTTAATGTTGAGTTGATGTGATGCTTAATGTTGAGCCTTTGCCACCTCCCGTGGTTGTGCATGTGTGTACTGCTATGTATTCTTTATTCATGAGCATGTGAATCCATGCCAGACCCCATGCTGGAGAAGGAACAAGTTACTTACCTGTAACTGTTGTTCTCCAGCATGGGTCTGGCATGGATTCACATGCGAACCCTCCCGCCTACCCCTCTGCGGCTCTTCACTTGGTCATACTGCCACTTCACGTGCTTCCAAATCTGAAGATGGCTGCCAGAGGCGGTGCTTAGGTAGAGGGCAGTCATTGGCTGTGGTCAGTATGACGCAGAGACCAGTGATTGGTTATTGCTACGAAAGACAGATCAGAAACGAAACTGATACTGGTTTTTTCTTTACCGAGGATTCCCAGCCTGACGACGGGGAATATTCATGAGCATGTGAATCCATGCCAGACCCATGCTGGAGAACAACAGTTACAGGTAAGTAACTTGTTCCTAATCAACTTTCACAGAGGGTATTGGGCACACTTCTAAATGCAATTTTCACAGCGAGGCTATTGGGCACATTTCTAAATTTAATTTTCCACAGAGGCTACTGGGCGCACTTCTAAATTCAATTTTCCAGAGAGGCTATTGGGCACAATTCTAAATGCAACTTTCCAGAGTGTGTATTGGATACACTTATGTAATCAACTTTCACAGAGGATATTGGGCACACCTCTAAATGCAACTTTCACAGCGAGGCTATTGGGCACACTTCTAAAATTCAATTTACCAGAGAGGCTATTGGGTACACTTCTAACTGCAACTTTCACAGAGCGTCTATTGGATACACTTCTATAATCAACTTTCACTGAGGATATTGGGCACACTTCTAACGGCAACTTTCACAGAGCGTCTATTGGATACACTTCTATAATCAACTTTCACAGAGGATAATGGGCGCACTTCTAAATGCAGTTTTCACAGAGCGTCTATTTGGTACACTTCTAAATTCAATTTTCCAGAGAGGCTATTGGGCACACTTCTAAATGCAACTTTCCAGTTTGTTTATTGGGCACACTTCTAAATGCAACATTCACAGAGGCTATTCGGTACACTTCTAAATGCAACTTTCACAGCGAGGCTATTGGGAGCACTTCTAAATGCAACTTTCCAGATTGTCTATTGGGCACACTTCTAAATGCAACATTCACAGAGGCTATTCGGTACACTTCTAAATGCGACTTTCCAGAGTGTCTATTGGATACACTTCTATAATCAATTTTCACAGAGGATCTTGGGCTCACTTCTAAGGACACCTGCTGATACGACTTGGAGCCGTCCTTTGCCTCGCGGTCCTTAGCCGATGGGGCTGCCGGGCAGAGGGCTGCTCTGGGGGGTCAGAGATGAGCTGAGTAGTGGATAGCTGGGCCAATCGGGGCACGGTGGGCGGGTCGGGAGCCGGAAGGTGGGAGATCAGGAAGCACAGGGAAGGAGAGAGGGTTGCAGGAGGGAAGTCGGGGGGGGGGGGTGGAATCAGGGAATTTAGGCACTCGTGCTGCTAGGGCAGCTATTTAAAAACAAAATGGCCTAGAAATACAAGAGCACTCACCAGAGGCTTGGCAGCAGGCAAATGGGGCCTTGGAGCTTGCACAGGCTGCTAGATGGAACCCAACACGGCCTACTGGCCAATCGGGGCACGGTGGGTGGGTCGGGAGGTGGGAGACCAGGAAGCAGGGAAGGAGAGAGGGTTGCGGGAGGGAAGTCAGGGGTGGAATCAGGGAATTTAAGCACTCGTGCTGCTAGGGCAGCTATTTAAAAACAAAATGGCATAGAAATACAAGAGCACTCACCGGAGGCTTGGCAGCAGGCAAATGGTGCCTTGAAAGACACACCCTGAGGGAAGGGAGCTGGAAAGGTATTCCCTTTGTGTCCAAGGCATGGAGGGAGCTGGACTGACGTTACTTTCTAAGGCACGCCTTGAGAGGAGGGAGCATGGATAGCGTTCCCTCCTAAGGCACGCCTCAAGTGGAGGGAGACAGAATAGCATCCCTTTCTAAGGTGTATAGAGGCCCCCCCCCACTGACTGTATAGGAGATAGACCCCACCCCCTTCAAACCGAATGCAGGTAACTTGTCGGGTTGATTAATGACTCTAATACTGAGAAAATCAGGAATGTAGTGTCTTTCAGAAAAGCGCTTTAAAGGTGATCTATTTTGTGGGGTCTGAATGTCGTGCACAGTAGAGAATATGTCAAGTAGTAGATGTTTATCATAAATTATCAAACCAACTAGATTCAAAACTGAGCAGGTACCAAGTTCTGAGTAAAAATAGGTTGGTCAGACATTTTGTAATTTGGTCAGACATTTTTGTTAAGACAAGTCAGGCAACTCTAAAATGGATGCTTGAGCATACAAAATGGTTGATTTGTACATAGTCATGATGATGTCAGTGGATCATTTTTTCATAGAAGTTCATGGAAAGTCCACTGGTGTAGAATGAGCTAGGTGGAACCTGTTTAAACCTGTTCTGACAGGCAGCTAAGGCAACCAACCAGGGATTGGAAAAGCGGTTGTCTTCATGTAACAAAGCGAATCAGGATGTTTTATATTGATCATTGCATTACCTCACTTTTTAAAATAGTATATAAGGGGCTGTAATCTGAGGGAAGTTTGGAGTTGCAGATTTTTCTTCAATATGCTGTATGCCGTGTCCTGGTCTGCTGAAAAGAATAAACTGATGTGTCTTGAAAACCAGCCTGAGTGTCGTGATGTGTTTGAGAGTGCCTTTACTGATCTCGGGCACCCAGGAAAAGAGACTTGAGGGAGCAGCACCCAGGATAGGAGATGTGAGGGAGCACCCTGCACCCAGGATAGGAGACGTGAGGGAGCACCCTGCACCCAGGGTAGGAGACGAGAGGGATCACCATGCACCCAGGACAGGAGACGAGAGGGAGCACCCATCGCCCGGGACAGAAGACGAGAAGGAGCACCCTGCACCCAAGACAGGAGGCACAAGAGAACACCTTGCACCCAAAAAAGGAGACGTGAGGCACAGTGGCAGATTTAAGGCAAAGGGCCCCGTGGGTAGCATCTGACACAGAGCCCTAGGTAGGCGGGTCATGGAGGCGGAGCTTTGGGCAGGAGGAGTTAACGACCAGTGCACAATGGCAAACTTTAGGGACCAAAGCAATTTTTTATTACGGTGTCTTCATATACAGTTACATAGGGGTCTGCATAGGGGTCTGACTAACTGGAAACAGCTGGGCCTCCTCAGCAGGCTTTGCCATCAATGCTAAATATTGTAAACCTAGAGAACATACGCGTCCTTGTAGCAGAAAAGTGATGCCATTCTGTTTGTGCGGGTGTTGCTGCAGCCATGCATTGCAAAATGGCAGAATTGCATAGTGTTGAGCTTTTGCTGCACGGGTTGGAGAGTGAAAACCTCGGATCAGTATAAGGGTTTACTAGTATGGAATTACAGAGCCCTTTACAATATTTTGTATCTGTGTACACTTTAGATGCAAAACAGATCAATGTGGACGGTGTTAAAAAACAAACAAGAAGATAATTGGTGTTTGTAACAACAGTGTGATGAGCTGCTGAGCTGCTTGTGATCGCTGCAGGACCAAATGCTGTATCTATTAGTTTATTCATTTGATTTTTTTCCCCAAAAGATGATAGAATGCTGTGACACTCCCCAACCATACAACACCCCTATGTGCCCGATTTACAAAACGTTTCCAATGGGATTTTTCCATTGAAAAGTGCTTTTGTAAATCAGGCATATGGCGCCTTCTAGGGTAGGGCTGTGCTCCGTAAACTTCCTAAATAACAGAAAAGTAAAAGCAAGAACAACGTGATGATGTGGATTGTCGTAATATTTAAAAATCTTCGCATTGCAGCATGTATTTTGAAGGAGATACTGATATTTGTATATAACAAAGCCCTAGCCATAGAAGGAATACCTAGAGGTCAGTTTCTCTGGTACCATCGGCTCAAACAGACCGCCAAAAAACAGTGGAACAACTGGCCAGAGGAGCCCACCACAGACCCATTGCTACAAGAAATGCACGACCTTACAGATGGATGGAGACCAGTCTCCAGGCTCTACAATAGGCTCAACGACAAACCGAATCCTAAAGGAGAAGCACTGAAGGCGAGATGGGAAGCAGACCTTGAAATCTCACTCACGGATAAAGAATGGGAAAGAGTATTAATTTTCCCCAAGAAAGTGTCAAGAAACTCCAGATTCGGCCAGATTCAACTAAACGTCCTGTACCGGACATACATGACCCCCCCACAGGGTTGCTTCCTTCAACAAAGAAGTCTCTCCGGCATGCCCATGGTGTGGGGACGATAAAGCGGATATGATCCATATGTTCTGGACCTGCACTAAGGCGAGGACACTCTGGTCCAAAGCTAAACAGACCTGCACAGTCGCCGGAATGGGAAGGTATGAATGGACACCCGGCGAATGCCTATTAGAGAATTACCCCAAACCTAGCAAACTCAAACACGTCGTGAAGCTGATGGACATCTCATGCATCCTGGTTAAAAGGACCATAGCGATGGCCTGGAAGACGCCAGCAGGCCCCAGGCACGAACGCTGGCTGAAGGAAATGGAGGGATGGACGGCTGCCGAAACCAGGGCCTGGCAGGATGGAACTACATCCAGTGGAGACGCGGAGAGCGGCACCTTGGACTCATGGAAGGCCCTCCTGAGAGACATATGCTTCAGCGCAGACTACAAACCTCCTTGATAACCCACAGCGCCATACCGTAACGGATTCCCTACACCAGCACCGAGACGACGGATCCTGAGTGCGACCCCCCCACCCCCACCCCCGCTTCCTGAAGCACTAGAACTTGGTTTCAACCCGTCCATCCACACGATATTCAAAGTACCATATGAAGACTGTTGTTTTTTGTTGTTTTTCTTCTTTATTCTGTTTCTTGTTCTAATTCTCTTGATTGTGCCACTGCGTATCTTTCACCAAACACCAATAAAATACGTTTGGAAAGAAAATAACAAAGCCCTACACCCTGTGACAACTAACAATCAAAACAAACCACAAGAACTGCGTTTTATTTTTTTTAATCAGTGACCAAACCCCTCTTCATTTCACACCAACCTTGTTTGCCTTTGTTTATGCTGTGAAAGCTGCCACATAAAAGCCTGCCATGTTCCCTCAAGATCCACAATGAGCCACAAGGTGATGGCAGCAGTCAGGGGGAAAGCGAGCAGAGAACTCGCCACAGCAAAGCAGGCCCACCACAGCCATTTGTCTGGCTGACGACTGTTAGATCCGAGCAGCACCCTACACCTAAAACGCGAGACGTGAGGGAGCACCCTGCACCCGGGACAGGAAGAATGAGAGAAAACCCTGCACCCAAGAAAGGAGACGTGAGGGAGCAGCACCCTGCGCCCAGGGCAGGAGACGAGAGGGAGCACCCTGCACCCATGACCGGAGACGAGAGGGAACACCCTGCGCCCAGGGCAGGAGACGAGAGGGAGTACCCTGCCCCCCGGACAGGAGACGAGAGGGAGCACCTTGCACCTTGCACCTTGCACCTGGGACAGGAAACATGAGGGAGCACCCTGCACCCAGGACAGGAGAAGTGAGGGAGCAGCACCCTGCACCCAGGACAGGAGAAGTGAGGGAGCAGCACCCTGCACCCAGGGCAGGAGACGTGAGGGAGCACCCTGCACCCAGGACAGGGGGCACAAGAGAACATCTTGCACCCAGGACAGGATGCATACGAGAGCACCCTGTGTTGGGGACAAAGGGGCGTAAGGGAGCACCCTGCACTCAGTGAACAGGAGGTGTGCGAGGATACCCTGCACCCAGGACAGGAGGCCTGAGGGAGCACCGTGCACCAAGGGCAGGAGACGAGGAGATGTGAGGGAGCATCCTGCACCCAAGACAGGAGACGAGAGGGAGCATCCTGCACCCAGGACAGGAGATGGGAGGGAGCACCCAGTGCCGGGGACAGGAGACGAGAGGGAGCACCCAAGTCAGGAGACGTGAGGGAGCAGCACCCTGCACCCAAGACAGGAGACACAAGAGAACACCCTGCACAACAAGAAAGGAGACGAGAGGGAGCACCCTGCACCAAAGACAGGAGGCACAAGAGAACACCCTGCACCCAGGAAAGGAGACATGAGGGAACAGCACCCTGCACCCAGGATAGGAGACTTAAGGGAACAGCACCCTGCACCTAGGGCAGGAGACGTAAGGGAGCACCCAGCATCCAGGACAGGAGGCACAAGAGAACACTCTGCACCCAGGAAAGGAGACATGAGGGAACAGCACCCTGCACCCAGGATAGGAGACGTAAGGGAACAGCACCCTGCACCTAGGGCAGGAGACGTAAGGGAGCACCCAGCATCCAGGGCAGGAGGCACAAGAGAACACCCTGCACCCAGGAAAGGAGGCACACGAGAACATCTTGCACTCAGGATATGATGCAAAAGAGAGCACCCTGTGCTGGGGACAAACGGTGTGAGGGAGCACTCTGCACCCAAGACAGGAGACGTGAAGGAGCATCCTGCAGTTGGGACAGGTGGAGTGACGCAGCACCCTGCACTCAGCACAGGAGGCTTAAGAGAGCACCCTGAATTCAGAGGAGAATAGGCCTGAGAGAGCACAGAGCACCCTGCACTCTGGAGTGTTTAGAAGTGGGATAAATACCAGCATTGAAATACTACAAGTAAATAAAGACTGTATTATTAGCACTACACCTTAAAGCAAAGCGCAGCTTTATATGATCCATTCATCGATGCATGAATATACTCGAGGTTTTGCATATGGTGCTTCCTACTGTCATAAAAGCAACATAGCAAATATGAGCCCCTGAGTAGCATGGGGGTCTAGTTTGTTTGCAACTGCCTTGCCCAGGTTCTTATTTGTCTGGGGTAGCTCTCACTCTTCACGTCCTCTTGATTGACTTGCCGGGCAGACTTGCACTCGTCCTCATGCTCTGTTAACAGGTTTCTGTTGAACATCTGCCCGGGGTTCCCTGCGGAATTCTCGTTTTTATTTCTTCTTTTTTTTATAACCTTTACTAAACTTCTTGGTTGCATTGCATCATGGTTCAGTCGAGAAAATATAGTAAGGAGAAAAACGAAACAAAAAGTACCAACAATTAATAGCTTGTAGCTAGTGCATACAAACTTCATCAGGAAGCAGTAGTTATAGTTCTTTTATACAGCATGCCATCATAGTCCATATGATCCATCGGGAGCTGCAACAAAAATTACATTACTCTATTTAACAAGCAACCACTAAGGCCAATCCTGAAGTCTTGGTAAAATAGTTCCTGAAGTGCATCCATCTATCTTTATGCTTGGAGATTGATGCAGCACTATATATCCCTTCATTATTGTTAACCCGTTACATCGCTTAACAAAGTATCAATAGTAGGTGGTACCCTAGGGATGCAGCTACTGAGTTTACCTTTTAGCCAGTTGGCAGACCAGGTTGATATATCTTCTCTTGAATTCTGACATTTTGCTTATCATTCCGATTAAGAAGCTTTTGGGGTCAGCTACTAATGGCCCCCTTAGTAATCACAGAGTGTCTCGCAAACCTCCAGCTCAAAATTAATTGCAGGCAATTCCATATCATGTGCAGATAATCTCCATATACTTAAATAACTTTAGCCTGGCTGGGGTATAAAGCAATCTGTTAAAAATGTTGTAATGTATCTGTCTGAACCTGGTGTTTAATGTGACGCTGTTGGCCAAGCTGCGCATTCTTTTCCAATTCTCGTACGATAGATCTTCTCCGGAGTACAAAGACCACTTATCTCTCATATTGGCGAATGATGCTTCTGTATTTATACGATAAAGCTACTATTTTGCAACAATCGTAAGAATTAGTTCTGCAGGTTTTACTCGGGGGGGGGGGGGGGGGGGTAGTGGGAATGCTGGCCATTTGGCATGAAATGCAGATCGTAATCTATAGTATTGCAATACCCAAATAAGCGACACCATGTGCTGCCCCCAAATTGTGCATGGCTATAAATGTACCCTTTGATACATGTCTCCAAGTGTGTTGAATGGGAGTCTGTCCCAATAAGCTTGAATCAGTTTTTCCATTGTAGGGTTTGTCTGAGAATGTCTATAATGGAATATTTCTACTATATGGCTTAGATGAGCCAAAGTCTCTCTCCCAATGACGGGCTCTTATTGCAGAGGGCCTGATGTAACTAACAAACACCAAAGTTCCTTTCTTATCAGGATTTTCCCATTCACAGGTTTGCAATTGGTCTCCCTCGTTCGGGCTTGGACCACAGATCCCCCTTGTTCAGGCTCAGACCCCTTTATATCAAAAGCCAACGACTTTCTATTGTGCGATGGATTTTGCTTAAACTGTTGCAGGACCACTTCGATTTGCACCAATTCTTCTTTTATCTTTTACTTTTGTTTCTGCCACTTCTTGGCTGCATATCCTACAGAGACCTTGAATTGAGCACACTCTCGATGCCGGACCACTCTGTCACGAATATTGTATTTTCTTTGCTACAGTTGAAACATTCCTCAGCTGGTAGGCTATGCTATGATATGGCGCGCCTATACACAAGTGGTTCAAGGCGCGACGAGGCAAGGGAGGGGGAACAGAGGGAAGACAAAGACGACGATCTTACTAGGCCAGGTGACGTTGAGATCGCGCAAGTGCTGGGGAGAGGGGGAAAGGGAAAGTGCGGGGGCAGGGAGCATTGCAATACGTAGGATCAACAGTAAAGAAAAAAATAAAATAAATAAAACAATAGCTAAAAGTGCAGACATCATGTGTCAAGAGCTGTGGGGACTGTTGGAATACAGAAACAGCCCCCACTGTTCCAGCCAACAATGGGTTGTCTGGAAGTGTGGGATATATTGACCCACTCAGCTGTGCTTTACCCCAACACTTTGCTGCATTGGTGCAAGAAACAGCAAAATGTCTGTGCTGGCTCCTGTGCACGCCAGGATCTCAAAATTGCGTTTTTACAACAACCATAAAAAAAATGGCTGCTTCACCCTGCCACACACATTTCAGGCAGGGTGGAACAGAGTACACACTGCAGGAATGTGCCAGTGTGCTCTGCAACATTTAACATGGAATTAAGTAAATAGGCAGCATTGCCTTGCTGAAAACCTTTCAGAATGAAACCTTTTTTCACCCTTTAAAAATGCTGTTTTGAGGCTAAATCCGTCCATTTACTATGAAACTGCTGCGATTGAAAAGGTCCTGCCATGCCCAGGAGAAGTCATTGTGCATTAGCAAAACTAGGCCTAGTTCCTGAATGACAGGCTCAGTCATCTTTGCTTTGAAAGAAATCAACAAGGATCTTTATTTTACTCACACGGGAAAGCACACGTATTTCTCCACAATGTATCAAACACCTGCGGTCTTCAAAAGAACTTCAACTATCTGAGCCTGGTCAGTTTGATGTATCAGTGTTCAGATAAAACTCATGCTTCCAGGAAAATGACTTCGGCTGCAAGGCTGTATTGCAAAGGCAGATGGGGCTGCCAAACCAAATTTGATGAAATAAATTCTAGCAGTTTTCAACACGTGTAAAATGGGCTTTTGCAAAACTGAAGGAGGAAAATGCCTATTTAAAAAGTAAAGTGTTAAAGGAAAGCCTGCCATTACCCAGCAGTATTGAAGAGGTTTGTGGCTGGTGATAAATACACACATAGGCTATTTTTATTCCACAGGTTTTAATTCAAGACTCAGAATGAGAAAATAAAGATTAAAGCACAGGCTGAGTTTGCAAGCTACCAAGAAAAAACAGTTATTCAAGTGCCTGCCCTGTAATTTACCCTAGGAAGGGAGGCACACCATAAACTTCCAGGGCAAAGAAAATTCACAAGCTCGTCAGACATTAGTCTGTGCTCCAGGCTGGGACAATCGTGTTCCCAATGAAGGAAGCTGGAGGTATGAGAGACCATATAACTTCTATTAGGCTGAGGAAACCCCCCATCCTGCTTGAAAGGAGATGCCAGTTGGTCTCAGCTGGAAAGAAAAAAATGACAGTGACTCCCATTTGTTTTAATGACTATTTTATAAAGAACTTTAAAAAGACTTATATTTCAGTTGCCAAAATTGGTAAAAATGTGGAATATCTGCAGTGTAAAAGTGAAAGTGGGGGCTGTATTTGGAAACTTGGTAGAATGTATTGACACACTCTGGACAGAAACGGTGATCTATGTTGAATTACAAGAAAAGTATTAATATTGCAGGCCTAAATTTTTGTATATACATTCCTCATGACAATCCCCACCCATGTATAAAGTTGCAGAATTTTGAGTAACATGAATCCCATTGAATAGCGCGAAAAACTGTCAGTGGGGCAAAACCAAGCCTCGCGGACTGGGGGTTTGGATTGAAATGTGAGGGAAAAAAATGTAACCTGTGTATCTGAAAAGTTGAAATTGTGTAAATATGTGTTTGTGGCAAAATTAGATTGTAGTTCCAGTAACTCTGGGAGGTTTCTGGACACTGTAGAAATCACCCCATAAACATGACATAATTTTTCTGAGACCCAGCAGGTGAAGACCTAGGCGGAGACATCTGCCCTTGTCCAATCTTATTGTTAGAAGTGTGTGTAGTAAAGTCTGCCCCTGTCATATACTGTGATGATGTCACCTGGCATTATAAATAAGAGCCCCTGACAACACACCAGACATTGATTCCTGACCGATTCCTGATTTCCTGCCTGCGTCTTGTCCTGTTCCTGTCATCATTTTGCATTTATCCATCTAGACTCCAGATCCCAACCACAAGACCAAAACCTTGCTGATCCTGTTTCATCTAGGCCTCAATCTAAAAATCCCAATAACCAAGGGAAGCTATGTTGTTTTGGGAAGTATCCTGAATTAACCTGGCTTGCTGATTACTAAATGCATGCCTGATGCAAACCTGCCATCCAGCTGATTCTTAGTATCCAGTGACCAGAGGTGCCAGTCCGGTGACCGAACTGCCCAACTGTCTTGCCAGGCACCTTGTCGTGTAGTGAACAGAACCCTTGATGGTCCAATATCCTAAAATAAAGTGGACTGTAAGCATCATCCCTACCCTGTAGAAATCCATAGTCTACATAGCTTGCTTTGTCTCTATCCCAGCTCTAAACCATCCTATCCCCACTCTAATAACTTGAAAAATTGTCAGAATCATTATTGCAACACTGTCATTGATTTATATTGCTAACACCTTTTCGTTAGTAATTTTAATGTTGTAAATCTCAAGCCATCCATCCTAATTCGAGTGATCGGACTGGTTCCGCCAGGGCGGGCACTTGGGGAACTAGGGTTGATTCCGCGGATCAACCCTGGAACTTACTGTGTCTCAATCTGGTAGTCTAGCCTGAATACTCTCACATAGAGTAAAACTGTTCGTTGTCAAAACTGATTTCTTTGCCTTTTCGCGCCTTCATTTTCTCAAACGCACCTCACTAGATCTTGCATAACTCCCTCAATTTACCAGCTAGAGACCTCATTTCACTTCCGTATTGTACCTATGATCCATAGCTACAAACCAACTAAAATCCGCACTCCAAATCAGTGAATTTCACCCGTTTTTATCAAAAACCGTCTGGTTAATTTCAGAAATTATTGAATAGTTTTACACGTGTGATTTCGATTATAAATAATTTTAAACCTTCTATTCAATTTAAAATTGTATGCTTTTGCTCAATATATTGCTTATGATTGCTAGCATCTTTCCAGTGTTGCTCCAGTCAAAAATAGTACTTATTTAAGGATTTTTGCACACATTCATTGTTTTGTTCAGCCATTTCCGAGTGTCATTTTAACATTGCAAGGGTTTCAAATCTGTTTTTCATTCTCATTTGAGGAGGGAAGGTTGGATTCGAATTTTGCTTCCTATTCCTTATTCCTGATTACCTGCTGCTTCTATATATCCATTCAGATTTGATTATTTGTGGGTTGAGGGAACATTGCAGGGGGAAGTCCTAACTTGAGTGCTATCTTTCCGAAAATCCAAAAGTGTTTCTATTTTGTTTTTTTCTGTGTTGCTAAAGGGTTGAATTAAGTGCATTGCCCGCCTTCCTATTTGTGGGTTGTCACCACATTGGTGATTACTGCTGCATATTAAAAACTATATGATTGATTTGAATTTTATACAAATAAAAAAAAATTACCTTTACCAACCAGCCTGGTTCCTAGTCCATCTTGACCTGGGGTATTTGAAAAGGGGCTGTGATATGAGTGGTGTATGTCTCAAATATTGAACCTATATATAACAAAATAAGCTTTTCAGTTGTGCGTTGCATATTAGGCCGAGACCAGTGTGTATCGCCTGACTGAAATCCTTAACAGAAGGCAGTGCTGGTGTGCAGCTAGCGGGGGAGGGGATCTGGGCCCGAGATCAGAGGGTAGCCAGGAGACCAGTGCAGGGGAGAGGAGGATAGAAAGCAGAAGCAAAGAGGAAGGTCTTAAGGTGCTTCCGAAGCCGATTCTCCTCAAGTTTCAGGGAGGCAGATAGAGGCCCCAGCAGAAGGGGAGCTACCACCAACTCGTTGCTTGGAGAAGCCCTTGACTCTGAGGAAGTTGGAGGCGGATGAGCGAAGAGCTTGAGAAGGAAGATATTTAGGAAGAGAGAGTTGGAGGTATTGAGGCCCCAGGACCCAGCAGGCCTTGTGGACAATGCAGAGGGTTTTGAACTTAATCCTCGCAGCCACTGGGAGCCAGTGCAGAGATTTCAGTCCTGGAGAGATACGATCCCTAGGCTTGAGGCCAAGAAAAAGTCTCACATTCCTGTTCTGGATGAGTAACAGAGGGTGGAGAGTAGAAGCAGACCGGTTTAGAAAGAGGCTGTTGCAGTAGTCCAGCCTAGAGAGAACCAGAGCGCCGGAGACAGTGAGCTTCTAGGGTAAGGAGAGGAAAGGAAAAATACCTCTGAGGAGGTGCAGCTGGTAGTGTGACTTCTTAGAGATGTCAGATGTGAGGAGAGGAGAGAGTGGAGTCGAAGATGACCCTGAGGTTTTTAGCCTCACAGGTGGGAGAAGGAAGAGGGCCAAGAGAGGCCAGCCAGACCGCGACAGGCAAGGAGGGAGCAGGTGCGCCGATGAGGAGAATATGCCTTACTGGCATTAAGGCAGAGATCGTTGACGGCACACCACTCCTGGATAGCGGACAGAGATACCTGAAAATGAGCAGAGTGTCATCCGCATAGCACTTGAAGTTGGGGCAGAGAGCGGCAGTGCGGTGTGCAAGAAGTGCCAGGTATTTGTTGAACAGCCAGGGAGAGAGGTTAGACCCCTGGAGAACACCACACGTAGAGGTAGATATAGAGGAGAGGAAGGACCCAAGTTGGACCTGGGATGATCGATCGGAGAGGAAAGAAGTCAGCCAAGCCAGGGCCTGATCAGTGATACCCAGGTTATCACGGATACGGTTGAGCAGGATGGTGTGGTTAACAGTGCCAAAGGCAGAAGAGAAATCAAGTAAGATGAGGACACGGGGTATTGGAGTCAAGGCTGGAGAGCAAGTCTTCACAGTTGTTCAGGAGAGCAGTTTGTGTGCTTCTGGCAGCCCTGAAGCCAGACTGATGGTCATGGAAACAGCTAACCACTTCAATGTGAAGATTAAGCTGGGAGATGGCCAGATTTTCCAGGAGTTTGCCCAGGAAAGGAGTGATGGAGATTGGGCGGTAGTTAGCTAGGCAGGAGGGGTCAGCTGAGGGTTTCTTAAGAAGAAGGTGCACAAGGAAGTGCTTCAGGGGGGAAGGAAAGACTCCAGTGGCGTAGGAGTGATTGCAGAAGGCAGCCAAAGCAGGAGCCAGAGTGTCAATGTGGTCCGTGATGGTTTTAGAGGAACATGGGAGAACCTTTTTTGGCGAGACTTGTCTAGAAACATCATCTGGGGAGAACAGGGTAAAGTCCGAGTAGGAGGGAGGGGAGGTGGCCACATAAGGGCCTGAGGAAGACAGGGGACTAGAGGGAGGAGGGGGAGGAGAGGAAGAGAGGGGACAGGATGTCCTGAGTTTTAGAGATGAAATGAGAAGCAAGGCCGTGCAGAGGGCCTGGGAGGGGACAGGAGAGGTAGAAACTGCAGCATGATTGGCCAGCTCCTTGCAGATTTTAAAGAGTTTGGCCAAGTTATTGGATGCCGCAGAGACGCGGGCTTGGATGAGGGCTCTCTTCTTGGTGTGGACAGAGAGCCGCTATTGCTTTTGGAGCAGACAGCAGGCCAGTTTGTCAGAGGATGTACAGGAAGCACGCCATTTTCTTCTCAGCCACCCTGCACTTGCGTTTAAGGGTGACGAGGACTGAGTCTTACCAGGAGTTGCACTTGGCTTTGAGCTTCAAGCAGATTCTCATGACAGGGGAAAGAACATCAAGAGCATCAGATGTAGGAGAGTGGAGCATAGAAAGGGCTGTGTCAGGGTCTGGGTCAGCCGCAGGGGTTGGGGGGGGCGGTGAGAACGTAGCGACCAAAGCCTCAACTGATACACGCTTCATGGGTCGGATAAACGAGAAGGTAGGTGGCAGTTCTGGAGTTGGCTTGGCCTGAGGGGTGGAGAGAGTGAACTGGGAGGAAAGGTTTAAGTGATCACTCCAGGAGAGAGGAGTGGTGAGAGGGATAAAAAGGGGAAGGTCTGAAGAGATCCAAACATCCAGAGTGTGCCCTGCAGAGTGAGTCGGGCAAGAGGGGAGGATAGAGAGTGAGAGAGTCGCAGAGTTCGCGAAAGAGTCCAGAGGAAGGACTGGAAGCATCCAGGTGGATGTTAAGTCTCGAAGGAGGATTTGAGTGGTCGAGGCCAGGAGGGAAGAGGAGAGGTCTGCCCACTCAGAGAGAAAGGAGGAGATCTGACCAGGTGGCCGATCGATGGTAGCCATAGTAAGGGGGAATGGCTACGAGAGAGAGTGAGCCTGCTGACGAGGCATTCAAAAGAGGAATAGGCCTGTGTAGGAATGACAGAGGCAGGAATCCACACTGGGAAGATCAGGGCTGCCCCATGCCCCCCCCCCTGTACGATTGGGCCTGGGCACAGAGAGGATCTTGTAGCCGTCAGTGAGGAGAGTCGCATTTTGTGACAGAGTTGGCTGTGAACCATGTCTCAGTGAGACCGAGGACATTGAGGTCAAGTCCTTCAAGGAGGCGGTAGATGTCAGAGGAGTGTTTTACAGCTGAGCGAGAGTTTAGAGTGGCAATATGGTGAAGGTTGCCGTCCTTGAAAGACTTCCGGGCATAGGTACAAATCCGAGGTACGCCTTGCGGAGGTGTAGAAGAAGCCAGAGGGGGGGCAGAAGAGGAAGTGGGGAGAGGGCAAGGTAGCCAAGGAGGAGACAGCAGAGGGAGGCAAGGAAGCCATGGAGGGAAGTGAGGGGGACAGCAAGAGAAGAAAGGAAATTGAAGCGGCGCGGGAAGGGTCTATCGAAGAGAAGGTTGGCTGAAGGCCATGAACCAAGACAGTCCCATTCAGGTAAACATTAATGATGACCTTCGAGGATTAGAAGGAGGCCAGGAGGGCCTCCCACCGGGTGCCACCATTAATGTGAGAAGAAGTGAAAGGAGAAAGCGCAGAGACCATATGGAGAGTCCATAGGTCTGGCGAGGGAACGACAACGAGGATGTTGGTGAGGTTTTGCCTTGAGGAAGCACTGGTATAGTTGTCAGCAATAGGGAGGCCTGGGTTGGAGACCAAGATGTCCTTTTTTAACTTCTTCCTACCTGATCTTGTTAGGGGAACAGGATAGATGATAGAGAAGCAGTTAGAAAAGATGGGAGAGACAGAGATCACCATAGAGTAGGGAGAGGTGAGGAGAGGAAAGAAGAGGAAGGGGGTGGGCGGGGGCAGGGCGAACTCTAGGGAAGGACACGTGGGTGGGTGGAGAGCAAGCAGACGAGACGAAGAGACATGTGACAGTAGTAGACAATTGATAAGACGACAGGAGCTCAGACAATAGTAGAATAGGTTGCTAGATGAATGCTTTACTAAGAAGGCAAAGCCAAAGAACAGCACTACTTTCACAATGTAGATTAAACACCGGAGACAACACACCTAAGTCTGAGAGTCCTGTATAGTGGGAGAAAGGCCTGGGTTTCACAATGCAATTTAAATACTTTTACAATGCAATCTAAATACTTTCACAGTGTATTTAAATACTTTCACAATGTCACAGCGCTATTCCAGCGTGGCACAGGCTAATAATCGCAGTATTAGTCTAGTGTAGGTAAGGTTGCTATGTGGCAGGGTTTTCAGGGTAGAGTGATGGCTCTATTTCTCACCCGAGCCACCCCTACCTTACTAGTTGCTGCTGGTTGACGGCTGGCCACTGGCTTCCCCTACTGACGCCTGCAAACACGATATGGAGCCGCCCCAGTGGGACCCACCATTTGCCTTGGGGCCCTTAACCAAAGGAGCTGCACAGGCAGAGGGCTGCCCTAGGAAGGAGGGTAAAAGGACCTGGTGGCCTATCGGGGGTGGTGGGCATGCTGGGAGGCGAGGAAGCGGGGGTGGGCGTGCAACACGGAGCAGGCGGCTAACAAATACGAAGTACAAGTTAGAAACGGAGGCCTGGGAGGGTCAGGCCCAGAGAACACTCACCAGTTGGAACTGGGCAAAGAAGGGAGAGCGCGGCACATGGCCGTGGACTAGGCCAGGCTGATGTTACACATGGCTATCAGGGGAGGTTGGCGCGCTTGCGTCTTTCATCACACGCGTTCAGCAATCCTTATCCTTGCTCTTTGTATACAGTGTTGCCGCTTGTAACCTTGCCATCAACACAGACCGATCTTGCATCAGTTTCCCCAACTCACTGGCTGTATCAATCTTTGTTTGATCTTGGAGCCAAGGCTGGTACTACGGCGACTGCTGCTTCTTTCCTACTCGAACCGCCATGCAGGAGGGCCCTGGGTATCTCCGACACACAATGCAGGATTCTTCAGTCTGGTTTCTTGGACTTATGCTCTGAAATCCGAAGGTGTGTAGAAAATAACGACTTTCTGCCTGAAAGGTCAAGAGTATCTCCCTCTTTGTGCACCCTTGGTGGTTTGCCTTTTTTCTTCCCTCGTTCGGCTGCCTGTTTCTTTGATTTAAATTTGAAAGTGTATACGTATTTGAAATCGAGACTGTATTTTAGGATCTAAAATTTTAGCATGTCTTTTAAAATATGAATGAATGATTGGTCTTAAGGAAACATTTTGATGTAATATGTGTGAAAAGTTCAAATTTGTACTAAACCACACAATAAATAAATTAAAAGTCCCACCTTGTCTCAGACCGGTTAACCCTAAATGTAATTGCATATGCTTTGCGCAAATGCTTCAAACAACATGAGGAAGAGCAGAATAAATAGGTTCCCTTTGAACTGTCGATAACCATCTCACCCACCCCGGCTTACTGGCGTCATTGGAACATTCTAATTGGTACGATTACCAATTCAACACCCAAGGCCTCTGGTCACATCCTGAGAAAACATTTGCAACACAGGGAGTATCGGTCACTCTGGCCTCGAGCGTCACCTGGCACCACGTTTCTTGGTCAAAAGCAAATGGCCGGACTCCTCTGCAACTTAAGATATTACATCTGCTTTCTGCGAAACTAACGGGCCATAAACCCTTGGGCAGTTTGCTAGCTGCTCGGTTAATCATTCCTCCTCCGGCCTCCAAACCTACAGAACTAGATTTTCCCAGTCATTTAAAAATTCACCTCGCAAACTCCTGCCTATAGAGTTTAATGCATTTATAAAATCCCACTACGTGTAGATTTATGAATTCCCTGTGTATACATGTTTAATAAATGTCTCTTCTTTACAGCGCATCCTCTGTTACCAGCCGCCTTCCTCGCATGCGCATTACGAAACTCCTCACCGCCCAGCTTCTAGGCACTTCATCGCACACTGTATCTGGATCGTGTTTTATAGTTCATTCGGCAATTTTGGCATTTACCTTTCTACGTGTGTGCAAATCTAATATCCGTCAATCTTGAACACATAGTAGCACTTGAAGCATCACATCCCATTCACGTTTAGCTACACTGGATGCATGTAAAATTGTAACATTGCATCAAATTTGCCGCACCGCCAGTCACAAATATGGCACGCACAAAGTGAACCCTCTTCATTATTGGGACCTTACATGACCACCAAAACATTCCTGTCACAGCTCTGGAGTATCTCGCAACTCCTTCCTGACCACGGAAGCCAAATGTAGTTGACCCCTCCCACCTTGGTTGGCACGGGCTCCTGATTCGTGCTAACAGGTAGGGTTAGGAAAATCTTGTGGATGGGGAAGTGGGTGTTTAGGGTAACCGGAGAGAGGGTGAGGGTTTGTTAACTGGATGGGTACTGGGGTTGAAAGTGAAAAGCACCAACACATTGACCATAAGCAAACCGTGGTAACCTTCTTGTTATCTGGGTTCCTATCCTCCTGACCTCTTTAGTCAACAGAGCATCATCCTTCTTGATTAGGAATATGCCCTCATAGTTCCCAGGCTTTCAGACCATTCATACCCTGTTTATGAGCGACTGACAAAAGCACATAGCGTCCAGGAGACTCCTGAAAAAGCAGTAGCACAGAACATGAAATGGGAAAGAACAAATCATGACATTAGCTTTCAACACAGACTGACAGCATATCCCCGTACGCTCTTCTCGCCTTTAACCAGGGGTTGCTTCCAGAGTTCTTTTCACAAAGACTCAGCACATAGCGCCCGGGTCGTAATGAGGCCCAAAGTACCGGTCATTACCGGCATGGAGCAACTACCGTGTCCGTGCTGGCAATAGACCGCTAAAAGCGGCCTATTACGAGTACACAGGCACGAGCTTTGCACCAATGCCGGTAATGACCCCACCGCCATGCTGTAAGAGGGCGAGAAATCTCCCTTTCCGGCATCATACAAAGTGCAAATAGCTCCAGCGGCATCCAAGCCATCGTTATTAGCGGTCACCTCAAATAGCGGTAACCGCTATTAGCGGTCACCGCTAATAAGCGGAACTGGAAGTACCGTCATCCCACAGGAACGGGAAAGAGCACAGCGGCCATCTTTAAAAACACAATCCATTGCCATCCACTACAACCAGGAGCCATCTGATCCCCAGAACTCTGTGTGGGGGAGTTGAAGGGGGAGAGGGTGTGTGGGGTGGAGGGCTTGTGCACTTTGTTATATTTCTTTAATACACCTGCTGGGAAATCATAATTCACATGTGCGGACATTGCTTATTGTGTACGTGTGCTTTATTGGTGAACAGTCTACAGTGTCCATGTCCCTGACACACCCAGTGCCCCGAGTACCACCTCCGTCGGTTACCAGTCATTTGGTCGAAAACCAAATGGTGGAATGACCATTTGATCGATGTAAAATGGTCGGAAAAAAAAAGGTCGAAAAAAAAGGTTCCCCCCCCAACCGCCCTTTTTCTTGATTAAAAAATATTTTTTAAGCAAACAAAACTAAAAAAAATATATATAAATGAATAAATTCAACCTTTTTTTTTCAACCATTTTGGTTCGATCAAATGGTCATTCCACCATTTGGTTTTCGACCAAATGACTGGACACCCTCTCCGTCCATGTGTGCTAGAAACATTGGTTGATCAGAGTCTGACGCATGGCACGTCCCTCCTGTGCATCGCTGCCTCCCTGAAGTGCAGCCCCATCTCCACCCTCCTCATCGTCAGGTGGTTGCAGGTCAGGGGGCAGAGGCACATTCCGTCTGATGCACATATTGTGTAGCATGACACATGGCATGACGATCTTGGCCACCTTCTCATGGCCGTACAGGAGTGCCCCACCAGACCTGCTGAGGCAGCGAAACCGTGCCTTCAAGAGGCCAAATGTCTGCTCAATCACCACACGGGTACGTTTATGCGCACGATTGTAGTCCTCCTCGTGCCTGTTCTGTGGGTTCCGCACTGGGGTAAGGAGCCACCTCTTCAAGGGATAGCCTGTATCACCTGCATGTGGGCAACAATGTATATGTGTAAGTCATCACATCATATGGGACCTGTATCAATGACACCATACCATGCATTTATTTCCTGATTGCAACCACATTTCCATGCATGAATGGAGACACACGATGTGACTGCTATGTGTGTATTCCTCTTATGGACAGGTGTGCGTGCCATCGTCTAGAGGGCGCAGGGGGGTCCTGTTCCTTGTGAGTGCTCATGCACTGTGTTAGTCCACGCCGGTTGTTTCCATGATCTGGCTGATGTGCAGTCATTTGTATGCTTTCATATTGTCATCGTTGATGTCAGCCTCATGATGATCTCACTATGCACAACAAAAGTTTTGTTGGACCTCTGTGTCAGCGTAGTGGTTTATTAATGTATTTGGCCCTCATGTGACTCCTTTGTACACAGTAATGGAGGACTGTCCCTTCTGTTGATGGTATTTGGTGCTGTGTATTGGCCATAGTAATTCCTTGTAGCTGCATTGTGTGTTGCGGGGGATACAGTCTGATTGAGTACAGTGCACATGTAGATGGCTATGGAATGGTTGTGACACTGCATCATTTACATGGTAGGGCAGCTTACATCTTGCATTATGTGATCAGGTGTCAGGTCCGGTCTGGCCTGCTTTGGGGTATGACCATGGTCCATTCTCTCAGGCACTCGCAGCCAGGTGAAGTATGCATCTCTTCCCCCCCCCCACCATCTCAGCCAGGTGAAGTATGCATCTCTCCCCCAATCACCTACCCACATCTCATTTCCATGAGCCTAACATGCAACTCACCGATAAGCCAGGATCTCTGCCCTGCATGTCGCTCCATGTAGCGTGGTATCGTGGAGTTCCGCAGGCCCCTTGAATCATGGGTTGATCCGGGGAATCGGGCACAACAATGTGTGATGATCTTGTTTGAGTCACATACCATTTGCACGTTGATGGAGTGTTATAACTTACGGTTGCGGTACGCTACCTCCATGGCATCTGGGACCACCAATTCCACATGGGTGCAGTCGATGCCGCCAATGCAACCAGGGATGCCAGCCAGTGAATGGAAACCAACTTTGGTGTTGGAGATCTCCTGGGCAGTCCGTGGTAAGTAAATGTGGTCGCCTGTGTGCTTCAGGAGGGCATCAAGCACTTGGTTCAGCGTACGTGAGAATAATGGTTGTGATATTCCATGCATGTGCCCCACTGTGTGCTGGTAGGTGCCTGTGGCCAGGAAGTGGAGCACAGACCCTACCTTCAGTAGAGGTGGGATTGCGCTGTGTGTTTCAATCAGGCTGACAATGTCGTCATGTATCGTGTCCACAATGTGGTGATGGTGTCCCGAGGGATTGGGGGCTGCCTGCATGGTACCACTGGCTGCACTGGTGGGGCATGCTGGGCCTGCCTAACCCTCATTCTCCTCCTGCGTCTCCTCTGTTCTGCCTGTTGTTGTAGTAGCTGGAGTTCCACTGCAATCATGTCCTCCAGCCCCAGCATTGCTAGTAGTATGGGAATCATTTTGGTGTGTGACTGGGTGTGGGAAGGGGTAGGGTGTGCTCCTTTTGTGCTGGCCCAGTCTATATTTCCTCCACCTGTGCTGATTGTATGCACCTGTGAACACTGCACATGGCCGTTTACGGGTGGTCCGCAATGCCGGTATTTGCTCCAACGCCGGTAAGGTACTTTTCGGCCTTCAGTAGGCCGTTATTTGCATGGCGCCTGACTTGTGATGTCCTCCTCTTTACGCCATGCCGGTATTGCCGACATGAAGGGTCGCGTGCCCGCGCCCATGCTGCTATTAGAGGCACCATTAATTACGGTGCCGCTAATAGCGGATTGGCGGGTCATGATCGTCCTGAGCGGTAAGCGATGCCGGTAATCCTTCACCGGCATCGTTGTTCCCTTACCGCCCCGGTCGTAACGAGGCCCATTGTCTGCATGCCTCTCCATGGGTCGTTGTAAGCAAGCAGCGACAAACAAACACAGCGTGCCCTGAAACAGTGTTCACACCCTGAACGTTCCTGGAAACGTCCAACGCTGCCCACACAGCTTTGACTTAACGTTCACGTGTAGCTCAAGCACGGTCTTCTTATTTTCCCATTCACTTCCCTTGACAAACAATCCCAGTAATGCACTTAGCTTAGGCCTGGGGGGGCTGCACGGCACCTCCCCAGGCAGTGAAGTTCCTGCGATGAGCGGGCGGTCTCCGTAACTCCTGCCTCATGTGCACTGAGGGAGAGAGAAGACACTCCTCCTGCACACCTTCCACTCTGCCTCTCACCCTTCCTCACTGCTGGTACCTGGATCTCCAGTATGCCGTCATGCGCTCCCCCGACCCGTGCCTGCAAATGCCAAAATCGCCAACAAGCAGCACGGGCCGGGGAAGGAGTTTATATCAACAAAACCGTGTGCGCATGCGCGCACTCCCCAACCCCGATGTATTCATGGAAATTGAAGTCTTCTGGATCCCGCGGCCTGAAAAGTCTTGCCGGGCTCATGCACCAATTGCCTCACAATTTCCCCCTTTGGTTAATACTTTAATACATAAATCATATTCCTATTCTTTAAAACCATCTTCTCTGGGAAAGACCCTATGATCATCTCTCATGTTAGGCCCAATATAGGCATGCTCCTCCGCTGCACAAACCCAACTCTCCCCCCATGATTTACGCAATATACCCGCTGTTCCACAAAATCATCCCAACTTGGTGAAGGACACAAGACAGCCTCAGTCTGAGTACCTGTGTGATGTGAAATGGTAGTGCTTCTAGCTTAGGACAGGGTCAGTCATCATGGCAGCTGCTTTCGGATTCTGGGCAGAACAGTATCTTAAGAGCATTTGACAAGAGCAAAAGATGGGGGGGAAAAAGAAAAGTTGGCACATTTTTAGAGCAAGGCTCATCTAGGATGGTACCCAGGAAAAGAGTCCAACCAAGGGTCATTTGTGATTCCTGCCTCGTTCTCCATAATCTCTCTGACCCTATGCAAGGCGGCAACAGTCTGAGTCCGGGACCCATTCTCTGAATCATTGAGGGGCACAAACGTACAGTACATGCTCCCTATCTTCTGGCAGGACCCTCCCTCCATAGCTGTTAGGAGGTTGAGAATATACCTATTTCTCATGATTATAAGCCTTGGGGCCCACAGTTCTTTGATGGCACTGAAGGCTGATTCAGATGAATAGATTTCAAAAGTTCATACCGGTTCACCTGAAGCCACATGGCAATTGCCATGGCTTGGACTCCAAGTGCCAGAAGGGGTGAGAAAAAGGTCTGTGTGACTAAATAGTTTGCAATTTTATAGGGATGTTCATTCTGGATTTTGATGATGCCGCTGAAAGGCAGTTGGATTGCTTGGTCCGTCGCAATAGTCCCTCCTTTTCGTGGTCACAGTCATTGGTATGTCCATGTGTTGTTCCCTTGGGCATCGGGCGGGTCAGGATTAAATGTTCCTGCGGAATGACAAGGACAGGTACATGTAACGTGGTGTAACTGCACACACCTCGCCTGGGTGGAGGCAACTGCCTGTAGGCGTACGTACGCAAGTCCCAAAAATGACACGAAGAACCACTATACCTCCAGAGTCTGCAATGCAAAGCGTGTTGCTGCAGTTCCATTTGTGCCAACAGGGACTGTGCCATCACCCTTAAAACGTAGAGAAAAATGGGTAAGTGTATGTTAACAGGTTTTTCTCACTCATTGAGCCATGTCGGATGTTGTAGATCATTTTGCCACACATTTCCACATTCTTGATTTACCCTAGCCACCCCTTCTGAGAATCGCCTCATTCCTCCAGCTCTGCAACTCTTCTCTCCCATCACTTATTGGTAATAATAGCCCCTTTTAAACGCAATTGGACTCTTTGCATACACAAAAAATGTTGTTCCCTTTACGATCTGTAACTGAACATTCAAATGGATTGTCTCCGCAAATGTATTCCTCATCTTTGATATACGTATCTCGTCCAGCTTCGCTGCTTCGGAAATGTTTTCTCAGCGGAGGGATCTGTGCGCGAAGGTGCGGCGTGTCGACATTACCAGAAGTATAAGTAGCTTGTGCCGCACCTGTTGGCTTCAGTTCCATTTTTCCGATAGCTTTACTTCGAGTAATAATGGCGCGCTTTGTTTTTCTTCTGAAAAATGTCTTCTCTGACCACTTCTAACCCTAAATCAGGTTTTAAGAAATGTCACGACTGCGGGGCAAAATTGTTGATAACGGATCCTCACCTTAACTGCCTTTTGGTGTTAGGGTTCTAGTCACCGAACCGAAGACTGCGGGTCCCGTTAGTCTATGACTTAGCAAGCTCTCCATAAACGCAAAGGTAAATTAGCGGTGGGGAAGGAAGCTTCGAAGGTTTCTTCGAAGAAATATAAAAAGTCTGTGAGTCTAAGAACTGTAGTTGACATAGACATTCGAAGAGGTCCTGATCGAGGAGTTGATCCAGACAATCCTCATCGTCGTCTTCTTCCAAGAAGGCGAAAGAGACACCACAGGTCTCGCTCTTAGTCATCGGATACCTCTCCTGAGGTTATACGATGTCCGACTAGGTCAGATTCTCCCAGTAAATGGAATGCCTTTAGGCAAGAGATGATGCAGATCTTTGAGAACCCCGCCTCGACCCCTTCAAAAGTCTTGCAAGAGCCAGACCCTGGTCGCTCCGTTGGACGACGCAGGAAGGTCAGAAACTACTTTGGGCAAGAAGAGTAGTAAATCGAAAGCCTGACGCGTTCAACCAGACAAAAAAGTGTCAAAGGCATCGACGCGTGAGTCGACTCTGCCTCCGATATCGGTGAAGAAACAAAAAACATCGAAGCCATCGATTTTGTCAACGCCATTTGCGTCGACTCCGAAATCGAGCGATATCTCGAATATACCTTCGACGATGTCTTCAATTCCATCGAAGCATTTAACGGTAGAAGAAAAAATATCCAAACCTGTACCGAAAAAAGACTAAGTCAATGTCCTCCATTTATGAGAAGGATAGTGCTTCAGATGAGGATGTTTCTCCATTAGGAGGGAGGTTTGGGATTCGGGAATTGCCTGAAGAGCTAATTGATCCTGAGTCTAAAATTAAAGATCTCTCTGACTCCCTCCACTCTGCTAGCAATCTTGATATATCCCCAGAGTTGGAGTTTGGTAAACGTGACCCATCAGACCATGCTGATTCAGGATATAGAAATGTGATTAACAGGGTCACTGAGTACATGGGCTAGCGTAGGGCTTCAACTTTCGAACAGGATGGCATGACGGACATCCTGGAAGAAGGCCCCCCAAAAAGACCCAGTCTTACCTATTCACAAGGGCCTCCAGAAGAAGGTGATGGCTAATTGGAAAGCCCCAGAATCTGGTCCTGCTATCAACAAGAATTTTGCCAGGAAATATAGACCCTCATCCAGTGCCCCTGACTATCTCCGCATACATCCTATCCCTGAGAGTCTGGTAGTACAGGCTGCTACTTCCACCAGGCAGTCTGCCTATCCCTCTATCCCCCCGGATAGAGACGATAAGAAAGTGGACACATGGGCTCACAAGGTTTTCACCTCAGGCAGTATGGCCCTGAAGTCCAGAAATATTACCTGTATCCTGGCTAGGTGTATCTATACCCTCTGGCAATGTGTAAGTATGGTAGCTGATCATATTCCAGAAGGCGAGGAAAACTATTGCTTTCTGAACTTGGTTAGGGCTGGCAAGGAGGCGATGGCAGAGTATCTCCAATCAGGACTGGATACTGCTGACAGCATTAGCAGATCCGTGGCTGCAAGCACTGTCCTACGCAGCTTTGTATAGTTGAGAAAGTCGGGGTTTGATCCGGATGTGCAGGCCAGACTGCTCAACATGCCCTTCGATGGCTTGAGGTTGTTCAGCAGCAAGGCAGACGACACTCTGGAGAAGGTGCAGACCTCGAAAGCAGCGGGTAAGTCCTTTAGCACCTGTATTCGGCAACAACCTTATTCGGGCTCATCTTCCTGGAGAGTTTGTCCTTTTCGCTTCTATTCCTCAGTTGGTCGAGGAAGAGGACAGGCCGTACAAAGGGGGCAAGGAAGGTTCCCTCATGGTGAACGAGGTAATGGTGCAAAAGCAGCCGCCTCTAAGCCACTTTGAGTCCTTGACCCACAAGACCCCATTGGGAGGCAGAATCTCTCAGCATCTGAAAGAATGGCGCGGCCTTACTTCAGATGCTTGGGCACTGGAAACAGTAGCGCAAGGTTACTGCCTTCCTTTTCTAGAAAGGCCTCCGGATCATCCACCGGGAACCAGCTCTGTCAGAATTCCAGATCCGCTCCTCGTGCTGGAGAGCTTAACTCTGCTAGAGAAAGGTGCAATAGAACATGTACCTGTAGCGGAGAGGAACAAGTGTTGGTAGTCCCCCTATTGTCTCATTCCCAAGAAGGATGGAGGATTGAGACCCATCTTGGACTTAAGAAATGAACAAGTTCCTCAGGAAGGACAAGTTCAAGATGGTCACCCTTTCTCAGATCCTTCAGGCTCTCCAACTCCAAGATTGGTTGTTATCATTGGACCTTCAGGATTCTTACTTTCATGTGCCAATCCATCTCAAGCACAGAAAGTACCTGAGGTTCGTGGTTGGCGGTTCTCATTATCACATTTGAGTTCTGCCATACGGGCTGACCTGTGCCCCAAGCGTTTTCACCAAACTGATGGCGGTAGTTGCAGCAAGTCTCAGGAGAGGGGGGAGTCACGTCTACCCCTACCTGGAGGATTGGCTGTTCAGGGCTTGTTCACCCGAGCAAGCCCAGGAATCTCTCAGTATCACCTGCCACTCCCTACACAGCCTGGCTTTCTCCCTCAATTACAAGAAGTCTCATGAGATACCATTCCAAACACTCCAGTTCATTGGAGCGGTCTTGGATACTTCCTCGGGGATAGCCTGGCCCGCCGAAGTGAGAGCTCATCACATTCAGCAGATGGTAAAGTTCCAGAATGCCCAGCATCTTCCGGCCTTGGACTTTTTGAGGTTGCTCGGCCTCATGGCATCCTGCATTTTTCTGGTGCCAGAGGCCAGATTGAGAATGAGATCCCTTCAATGGAGCCTCAGAACCCAGTGGTCCTAATTTTCAGGGAACATGTCGGATCTTCTGCAAGTTTCGAGCAGAGTGGCTCAAGATATATTGTGGTGGACTTGCGAACACAACATTCTCAAGGGACAGTCTTTTTGGCAACCATGGCCGGGGATAACGGTAGTGACGGACTCCTCACTAACAGGGTGGGGAAGCCCACACCAGAGGATTAACAATCGGCGGTCATTGGTCTCCATCAGAGTCCAAACTACACATCAACCTTTTGGAGCTGAATGCAATCAGACTAGGGCTGAAGGGCTTTCTGCCCTCTGTAGAGGGAAAGAATGTCCTGATAATGACGTACAACACAGTGGCCATGTACTACCTCAACAAGAGGAGGCGTAGGGACACTACCACTTTGCATAGAGGCAATGCAGCTCTGGTTCTGGACAATTTCTAGAAGGAATCTCTGTCGGCCGTTCACCTAGCCGGAGAGCAGAAGACGGCGGCAGATGCTCTGAGCAGGCAGAGCACTGTCTTCCACGAGTGGGAGCTAGCTCAGGAAGTCCTTCAGGAGATCTTCACCCTTTGGGGAACCACTCAAGTGGATCTGTTGCTACTAACCGGAAGTGCGATCAGTACTGCTCAAGGGAATTTCCCCCGAGAGGAGCTCTAGGAGACGCATTCATGGTGGACTGGGAATTTCCACTTCTGTACGCGTTTCTTCCAGTCCCTGTGATTCCTCATGTAATCGGGAGATTGAGAAAGTTTCTGAAGACCATGATCCTAATTGCTCCCGATTGTGCTAGGAGAACGTGGTACCCGGACCTTCTTGACATGTCCATCTGCCCTGCAATAAGTCTTCCACAAAGAGAGGATCTTCTTTCGCAAGAGGAAGGTTGGGTTCTCCATCCAGAAGTCAAGACACTCAGCTTTCACGCATGTTTTCTGAGAGGCTGAGATACAAGGATTGGGACCTCCCGGACAACGTAATGGAGATTTTGCTTTCAGCCAGAAGGCCAGCAACAAAATCCTTGTAGCTGTTTTGTTGGAGTAAATTCAGTAACTGTCATGATGCCTACCTCCAAGGAGCCAGGCCCAGCCCAGCAACCACAGAGGCAGACATCATTTTCCCCAAGGACGTCTCAGCGGGCCCAAGTTGGGGCCTTTTGGACGCAGTCTTGGCGCCTTCGGCGCCAGGCTCATTCTGGACCCCAGTCCTGGCGCCTTAGGCGCCACGCTCATAAAGCAAGACATGTGTGTAAGTGTTTTAATGTGCACTTACCTGAAGCAGACCGAGGAAATGACTATTTGAAGTCTTGCAGCGCGAGTATCCCCGCCACACCCCGCTGACGCTCGCGGGAATAATCACTGGCTTGCGGTTGTGATCGTTCAAGGAAAGCATTTCTCCTACTTTTCCTCGCGACTTCATCATTCTTGGGTAATTGGCCTGTCTGAGATGCGAAGGCTCAGAAGGCGGTTTAGCCGCTACTCATCCTTGTTCTCCTGCGGAGCAGAAGTCACTTCATCACAAGTCCTGCCAAAGTGGAAAAAGCCAATGGGAGCCTTCCGTAATCCTCTATGTACAGGACACAGAAGTAGCGCATCACCCCAGAGACCATAAAGGCGTGACGCAGATTCGCGCTAAGGCCCAAGACAATCACGGATGCGATTATCTCCGTCACAAAAAGCCACCTTAGATAGCAGTGAACACGCGAACAGCAGATTTGACCATAAGGCAATTGGAAATCAGATATTTACAGGCCCTGACGAAGGGTTCATTACCCGAAATGCATAGGCCTTCAATGCGAAGCAGACCGTGCTGCTACATCCAGGCCCTCTTGAGGACTGAATGGGACTACTTTATCTTTTGGACTACTTTATCACTCGGGTGTGGTCTGAGGAAGAATACATACCTGAGTGGAAGGATACATAGCCCCCAGCTACCTTTCAGAATGCTTCAATAGGAAGAATCCCTCTAGACCCACAAGGACAGTCAGCCCTAACTGCCTCCTAGTGCCCAAATTTAAGTTTACCACTATTGGAGGTTCCAGCTTCCCAGTCAAGGCAGCTCAGTTATGGAACGCCCTACCACCTGCACTTAGATCCGACCAAACATTCTACAACTTCAGAAAAAATACCATAAAATGGCTCACTGAGAATCCAACATAAATGGCACTCCACCTCTCGTACCTCCACTTACACTCTACCTGACTTGCTATCTTGCCCGCCATTGATTTGATTGTTTGGTGGTGCTATATCTGCACTTATACCTGTCTCACCTGTAGAGACAAAACTGCCTACTCTGTAATTTGCGTGTTCTGTAACTTGTAACTTCTGGAACCAAGCTGTAAACCTCCTTGTCTTTTGTGCCCTGCTACCTCAGGGTCTGGTGCGCACAACAAATAAATAAACAAACAAACAAACAAACCTGGAACTACTTTACAGACTATTTAAACCACACCCGAAGAGCAGCACATGCTTCGCGTTGTTCTGCATCTAGCAGCTGGACGCTCACCGTGTTTGCTCCTGCATTCGGACTTCTGCCACGCCTGCCAGCATCCTGATCACCTACAAAGGAAGAGAAAGAGAGAATAGGAGAAGGAAAAGACTTTACCTGCAAGATCCGCATTCCGGAGTCAGCTCGCCGACGATCCTGCAAAGGAAGACACTTAATTTAAAAGCACATCGCATCGACCGCCGATCGCCGCATTCCACTCACCTTCACAGGGCGCCTCCATGTTCAGCAGCGATCACCCGGATTCGCAGCCACGCTTCCACGCCTAGGGAGAAAAAGACAAGAGCAAAGGTGAGAGAGAGAAGGGAATGAGGAAACCTAAACCTCCATGTTAAGACTTACCTGTTGGGTCATTCCCTCTTCATTTCGGGTCCGCGCCGCATCCAGGCGTTTCCAGACCCCGGCCCCTATGGGGAAAAAGACATTAGCGTCAATGAGCGAATGAAAAGACATTACCCAAAAACGCTCATCAAGACTTACCTGATTTCTACAGGGATTGCACCTCGCATCTCTGGTCGGTGCCTTTTCCCCGTCATTCCGTAGCCCGGCCCCTATGGGGAAAAAGACATTGACATTAGCATATTGATGCAAGGACAAAAGGGGAACCTTTCAAGGAACTTACCTGGAAGCCAAGCAAGTTTGGTTCTCATAAAACCAAGAATCCAGTGAAGTAACTGGATACCAACGCGCCCTTGCATCAGAAGCAGGAAGGAGAGCTCGCCCTTCAAGACCCTAAGGTGAGACGCCACGGGAAGCACAGAAGGGTTTTGAGGAGGGTGAGAGGGGAAAGGGGGAGGCTGGTAGCATTCCCCGCAGACAGTTAATCCCTTATTCTCACCTACAGAAGGATACTTTTGCAAGCAGGAGTTGGGAGTCTGGTCCAGTCCATCTTCTGAGCCCCGCGCAACACCTTAGAAGAGGTCACAGAAGCACGATCCTGGCCAGCGCCTCCGTGGGAGTCAGGTGAGCGTAACAGTAACTGGTGCAGGGATAATAATGTAGATCCATTCTTATGTGGCACACCTATGGTACTTTCTTTTTTATTACATCTAGCCAATCTGGGGCTCCAGATTGGTACAATTAAGGGATACCTGGTGGCGCTTTCCATCTTGAAGCGCTCTTCTGAGGAGGTTTCTTATTTCAAAATATTGTTAATTGTCCAGTTTCTGAAGGGACTCACTAACGTGTACCCTCCAGTACCATTTCATGTCCAGACTTGGGATTTGAACCTTGTCTTAAAGTTTCTTACATGTATACTCTTCGAGCCCTTACATACCTGCCCATTGAGGCTATTAACACTGAAAACTGCTCTTCTTGTAGCACTAACATCAGCCCGCCGGGTAAGTGAGTTGCAGGCTCTTTCATGCAAACCTCCTTATGCTACCTTTCATAATGATAAAGTAGTCCTGAGAGTTAAACCATTTTTCTTGCTGAAAGTAGTTTCTGATTTTCATTTGTCACAAAAAATAACACTCCCAACTTTCTACCCTCCTCCTCATTTGGGCAAAGCGGAAGAGAGAATTTTTGCCTTGATGACCATGTTATACTGGTCCTAAAATAGGACTAGCGTTGACTCCACAAACTATTTCCTAGTGGATTACACTGGTGGTTAGAGACTTGCTGGAAAAGACCCACCGGAAGGGCTTTGAGCCCATTCCACGAGGGGTATGGATACTTCCACAGCTCTTCAAAGGGGTGTCCCGGTGATTGACATTTGTTCAGCTGCAACTTGGGCATCAATCCATACCTTTGTTGAGCACTACTGCCTAGACTCCTCCTCGTTAGAGAGAATTCTCTGTTAAGGCTAATTTCCCAAACCTAGTGAGTCCCCCAGCAGCTTTGCTGGATTTTTGGGGTTTGTTTTTTCTCCTGCCAAGAGTGAGACTCTTTTTCTCCCACTCTTAGGCATGATCTGAGAATGTCCTTTGACTATGTAATGTGTTTTATGGGTTATGGGATCTTTTACTCCATATGGTTTGTTCTTTTGGTATGTGTGTTACACAGCACCCTCAGTGCAGTAACACAGGGGTGTCATAGTGACCCCCAAACATAGACTTCATACCCTGGGACTGACTACTGTCTCCCAGGGCATGTAAAGTCACCATTGGCTTTACTAGTCTCAAATTGTGAACAGAACCAGTACAAACCATCATATTGTGGAAGTACTGGTAGGGGTAATTCGATTGCCCCTGGGTCTGTTTTCCAAGGGGGCACTGTCCAGTCCCCCCTTGTCGAGTTTCTGGCTGGTGGCATTGGATACCATGCAAAATATTCCACCAGAATATTTCCTGTGGGATTTTCCCATTTCATTTTAAACGCACCACTTTTTGGTGCAATGTTAAAGATACCGCCAGGTTATTTATTTAATATTTATTCCCCGGTTGGGTCTTTTTGCCAGGACTCGGTTTTAAAATGGCGTTTGTGTTCGCCTCTGAAACTCTAACCCAAGTCGAGCCCTTTGTTCCACTTTTTGGCGGGCTTCTCCATAGAAGCCCTCCAAATTTTGCCACTCTGTCTGGGGTCAACAGGATGTGTGGGAGGGGGATTAGGCACCCTGGACTGAGTTGTCTTGGCAACTTAAGTCGCACTCTTGTGTGATTGGCCCAGTGGTGAGCCACCCGGCTCACCACTTAGCATGTTTAAGTGACAGCTAGGCTGATGAATGGGGGTTTTGCTGCATAAAAGCAAGGCTTTGGGGACTGGAACTTCAGAAGTCACCACAGGACCTAAAGAATCCAAAGAGGGGAGAAGCTGAGCCATCTGCAATGACGACACCACCGGTGGAGCCCTGCTGTACAAACTCACCACTTCCCCCGACGACAGAGAAGATCTTCTTCTAGGAGAGTCTTCTTCCCTTTGAGCTGGTGGGACCAACCAGTTTGCCTTTTTCGCCTTCCTGGATCGTCTCGTGGTTGAATCGCCCGTGCCAAGCACCCCGGCGGCCGGATAGCCACGCTTCACCACTAACGCGAATAAAAGGGTCGTACCTTTTAACTGGGAAACTCCGCGGCTGGTTTCTTACCTGGCAGTGCAACGACCTCCAGCTTTCCTCTACGTCGAGATCCTCTCTTCCTCTGGACGAAGCCCCGACTTGCACCCGCTGCCAGGAACAACTGCCCCCGCTGGAGCTTTCTCACCATTTCAGTTACTGTGTCCCGCCTGGTCTCCCTTGCAACAGACTGTCCAAGGTGTCCCGTAAATCCTTGACTCTCTATCCTGGGGTGACCTCGGACCTGCTAACATTACCTTTCTAACTTGATCCAACCTCTTTTTGACTTTTCTGCAAAGACTTTGAGTGCATTTCCACTGTGTGATCTTGGGCACATTCCGCCTTGCTCTCTCCAAGAGTGGGCCTGGCCTATGAACTTCTTGCTCTACAATAGACCCTGCCTTTCTTGACTTGCTGTGGTTTCTTAAAAGTGTTGGTACTGTGTGTTTTTCCTATTCTGCCTTTTCTCTCCCTGTTTAAACAAATTATTGGAGTGCCATCTACGGTTACGCGCTCACCTCTGTTTTGCTAAATAAGTGGTGTCTTAATCTAGACTTGTAGAATAATTAACTAGGGAGGTGTATTACTTATAGTGACTGTGTTTGAACTTGCTTGACATATTAGTGCCAGTGTATTTTTACAAGTGTGTTTTTAAATAAATAATTATATACTTTTATACCAAAGCTCTGGTCAGTGTTTGCTTGTACTACTGTATTTTTAGCCCTATTGTGTATACTCTATATACTGTCTAACTCTTCTTGAGAGAAGTCTGACTGCTCAGCCACAGCTACCAGGTAAATCTGGGTGGTGCAGATTGCTACCAATTGGGTTTACTGCTTACTCCTGTAGTCTTAAACTTTTTGCAGTGGTCCCTAAGGGAACTGCACAGGTTTCTGCCTAACACTCCTCATCTCAAGAAGGCCTTTTTGTTAAGGTAGTCCTTCATTCCATTCATGATAAAAGTAAATAGTACTCCCTTCTCTAAATTGCCACTGCTTTGGGAGACTATCAAAGAAGAGGAATACATGGGAGGACACGATCCATTCAAAGAACAAGTTACTTACCAACTGGTAACGTTCTTTCGACCGGATGATCCTCCCACGTATTCCTCATCGCCCCACCCAGCCTACCCCACCATGCAATTTACGTGTTTCAAACTGTGTTTCCAGAGAGCTTGCAGTCTGGGGTACACCGGTTAGTTCCTCGAAACATCCAGTCGAAAGAACGTTACCAGTTGGTAAATAACTTGTTCTTCTGGGTCTGTAAAAGCATGTTCTGGTACTAATACCCTGATTGGCCAGCAATACACACTTTCTGTAAGGTGGGCTGTCTGGTAATGAAACCATGAGCCACAGGTACAAAAAGACCAGTCTTTAGTTACAGGTTGCAGAACAAGCACAGGCCCCGGCAGCCAAGTAGCACAGGACATCTAGGAGTTAAATGGAACATCCACCAGTATACCCTCTCTCTCAGCCAGCCTTTCTCCAACATTCATACATTCAACACTCCACAGCTCATTTGCACAGAATTCCACTCTCAGAACTGTCATGACATGACATGCCTGCAGGCAGGGAAGACATCAGGAAAGAAAGCACACTTTAAAGGGTCTCACGAGAGAGAGGTTACGATGCATAGGGAAAAACAAAACCCCTTGCTCACGATCAATCCCAAAAATGAACACGCTCTGCAACGTGAAATAAGCAGGCCCCTCGGCTACCTCCACAAGTGAGTTAGTCATACCACATTCACAAGGGGAATTCAACAACTTCACCATCAAGCAGAAACATGCTTCAACCCGAGCATTCCACAACCCAAAAGTGGAGCCCACAGACATTCTCATGAGCCAAATGGCACCCACACGAGTCTGGGATAAAACACCAACCACATGCCCCACAATGCTGAAGCAAAAATGAGAAAGCACCTGAAGAGCGGCACACTCAGGCAGACTTAAGCAATAAGGATACCACACTAAACCAACAGGCCGTTTAAAAAATGTCTAAAACTCAGCCACTCACTGCCAAGTATCCTAGCAATGTACAATAAGTGCAACAACACACACACACACACACCGGGAACTATGCAGGTAAAACCCTTGACATTTTGGTTTCAAGCAAAAAAATAAGTCTCTGTAAAAAATAGAATCTGGCTGTTGTGGTCTGACCACTTTGCAATCCCCTTCATACTCACTCTGCCACACAATTCCTGTACCAGCCCCATATCCACCACAAGCCCTGTTAGCAGGTACACCATAAACAAATAAAGAAGCTCTGACCTCCTGACTGGAGGCCGATTTAAAGAAAGACAGTGCCTTCAAACCCCAAGGGATGATACTCAAGGGAAAACCCTATGGGGCACAAACACCTTTGACCAATGCAACCGCCACGAATAAAGATGGGATGCTTGCAGTACAGCCGACGTCCAGAATCAAGGGAAGTAGACCAATATCGCTGCAGGTAGGTAAGTAACCGCAATAGCACAAAAACAAGGAGGGGAACTGGCAGATTAAGATGAACAGAATAAAGGAAGCAACAGCAAGAACTGGAACATAGGAAGACAGGACAGGTAGCATGACAGTCTTGCAGAGGGAAACAATTCATGTTTTTGTATTCGCTGCTGCTTATATGCCCAGAATAGAAGACTGCATGTCATCCGTAACGATGAGTTGCACGGGTGCCATTTTGAAAAATGCTGGAACGGTGCTATGTGAACACAAAGGCAAAACTGAGCGCCGTCTTGAAGGGGGACCATCACAAAGACCGGGCAGAGATGGACTGGTCCATAAAATTGTCTCGGGCACCAATGAAAAAGTGGCCCAGAGTTGCAAATGGCTATTCATTCCTTTTGTGACACTGTTTCAATAGTAACCAAGGGGGCGTTTTTTGATAAAGTGTGATGCAAATTGTGCATTTTAAAGAATATTTATTCTGCAACACTACTCAAAACTACTAGCCGCAGAGTGAATTAACTCATCAAATTGGCCCAAATTGGCCAGAAAGTGACCCACTTTGACCAACAAAACTGGCCCACACCAGCATTTTGTTTTTCATTTGGCTATAGGCCAGTCTGAGCCTGAGACCCGGGGCGCAGCAGTCTCCAGACTGGACCCCAGACAAATAAAACACATTAGACAAAACCATAACACCACTCTTTCCTTCCTTCCCACCATCATCACAGTGGCACTTGACAACATAGCGCCACTATAATTAAAAAAACCTCAACAAGCACCGCTATAAACTAAGTTTCAACAGTTCCGACTTTCAATCATCCAGGAAGCCAGATACTTAGAAACAGCCTCGCCACCCGGGTTTATGGTAATTTCATCTAAAATCATTGCATCGAATGCCATTCCATCGAAATTTTTCCATCTAAAAAATGTCTATCTAATGCATTGTTTTTTCTTTTCTTTTTTCGGGAGGGGGGGTCCCCCAAAAACATGCATTAGATGTACATTTTTAACATGGAAAAATTTCGATGGAGTGGCATTAGATGAATTGACTAGATACCACCACCCGGACACTTCTAAAACACTGCTGCATCAAATATAAAGAGCCATTTGGAATGCCAAAACCACCCACGACCTCTAAAAACCCCAATCCACCACCAAACATGTGCAAAAACGTTTCAAAATCTTAAAGTCCCTCTCCAAACCACCATCCACACTTTACACACCTCCACCCAGTATGAAGCTCCCTCATGGACTAATTCAACTTTAAATACACAACAGCCAACTAGCCCACTCCTTTGTCTTCCCACTCCCACCCCCATTACCAAACATTCCAACACATGGGGACGTTTTCCACCCCATTGACAGAGGCACCCGCGAAACCTGCCTACTTCCTTGATGAACCATGCCCACCTCAAGCCGCACCCAGTTGCATCACTGCCCTCATTCCACACTGGCTCAACAATATCAAGTCCTGTCTCTCACGTAGTACTATCCCCTCTGCACTCAAAACTGGACAAATCTCCCCCCTCCCCAAAAAAAGTCTGTTGGCCCCACGCTCCCAGAAAACGACCACCTCATCATTATCCTGTTATACCTCGCCAGAATCCTGGAGTGCCATGCCACAAGCCAACTCTGACACATCACCACAAACATCCACTTCAAACCCATCCATTCTGGCTTTTTACCTGGTCACACCCCCAAGTCTGCTACATTTCACATACTTGATGACCTCCACAGCATCACTGGCACAGGACACACAGTCCTACTTGTACCCCTCGGTTCTATGTGATTTTATCGAATAGAATTCATTGAAAATATTTTTTTGCTGAGCGATTTTGCTGCAATTGTAGGCAGGGGTGACCCCCAAAAGCTGCCTCTCCCCCTCCTTAACCCACTGCATTTTTTATTCACGTAAACCCACCTTCACATATATTTGGGACAACATCTGATCAAATAAATGTGATTAATTCTACTTCGCAAAAACTGCTGTTACATACCCCTCAACCTCTCTGCAGCCTCCAACAGAAACTCTCGGGCATGATCCTCTAATGGTTCACCTCCTTCCTCACTGAAAGATCACGTCTTCATTGCATCCTTATTATTTTTTATTATTAGGGTATGTACTGAGGGCAGTACTGGCTTTGGAAGCAACACAGTGCTTCATACGGGAAAGAATACGGTTGGGGAGCAGGGAAACAAGTTAGCATGGATCTAACAACATGGGAGGGAGGGCAGTAGTCTGCAGTAGACTTAAAAGTAACCAGGGGAGGGAACAGTGGGGATCAGATCACCCAGTCTCATTTTAGGTGGGGAGTGGACGGTGTATGGACCTAGGTGTTATTGATCTGATGCCCCACACCAGTCAAGTACAAAGTCCCACCAGGATCCTCTGTGTCTCCACTCCCCTTAACCTATATGTAAAATACCTTAGTCCGACCGTTTGCAAACTCAACGTCCATTTCCTCCAACACACAGACTCACAAATATACTTCCAAATCTATTGCTCTTTACCAATCCATACCCTCAAAAGCTGTCTCTCCAACATCGCCATCTGGATGGCCTCCTACTTCCAAATTCAACCCTTCCAAACAGAATACCTAATCATCCACCCCCTCCATCCCACGCACAAACTCAACTTCACCCTTTGGATCAAATGGTTTTCTACAGATAACCCACACAAATCCCTCCTCACACCTGTCAAATCCCTTGCCCTCACCATCGATCCTCACCTTTCCTTCACACACCACATAGCTGGCATAACCAAAACATGTAACCTACAAATACACCACCTCTGTAAGATAAGACATAAGCCTTCCCCCCTGACTACTTGCGTGCTGCAGTCCAAGCACTCGTTCTAGCCAAGCTTAGCAGTCTTCCAAACCTATTCACCAATTGGTTCAATGGGATCCAAATACTGTTAGTGCATTATTTCTAGTGGTCAACTCAGGGATGCCATTTAGGGGTTGAAACTGCGACCTCTAAGGTCTCCCTTGCGACCTCTTAAAAAAATAAAGGAAAACATCTTTTTTTATTTTTTTATTTAAGCTCCTGGGCTGTGGCCAGCACCATGTGGCTCTTTACTTCTAGAGTGGCTGGCTTTCTTGTTCAGGCCCCTTAAAAGAAGAAGAAAAATAAGAACAGGAGTGCCACAAGTCTAACACTTTCAGCACTGACCCTAAATAAGAAAGAATAGGAATACCAAATAATGTGTCTTTCTGGAATACTATACAATAATTGCTAGACTCATTAAAGGTTTATTTCAGGCACACTTCAGGTGGTGAGTCACTGATTTAGTCTGTTCTTAAACGCCTCAACTCATCTTTTCGACCTTCTGAGGTCGATAAATGAGTACCCACACAGGTTGGGTGATATTGGGTGTATATTTTTTCTATATAAAGCGCTTAAGCGTAAGTGCTATATAATAACACATCATTATCATTTGTTCATGGACGTCTGCTTGCATTCACAGTAATTTGGTAATATGGGCCTATAGACACTGAGCTTAACAATACATATGGCAATCCATTCTTGTATGAAATGTACATCACATTATTGTGATATCGTAACCATATTTTCTCCAGCATTGGATCTTTCATGGATTCACATGCTTAGAATATTCCCCGTCGTCAGGCTGGGAATCCCCGGTACATTATATAGACCCTTTCCCGTAGGAAAACTTTTTCGACGCTTATGCGTCCTATCCACCTCGTTTTGTATCATGCGTGCCCGCACCGTCAGGACGTCATGATATAAATACAGGACCCGCCCCCGCGCTCCCTCAGATTTCAACCGTCTTTCAAAGTAGTGGGATCCTCGTGATTACTGCTAGTGGAAACTAGGTTGTTTTTTCTGTTTCGCTTCGGCGACGTTCAAATTCTGGAGAATTATGTCTGGAAAAGCGCTATTTCGCCCTTGTGCGACATGTGGCCTCAAAAAAATTTATGAAGGAGATGCCCACATGGATTGTATCTACTGTCTCCACCCGCACCACACGGCGGATACATGTGAGATATGCCAGGGTTTCTCCCAAAAAACCCTCAAGGACCGTAAAAGAAGGCTGGTCGACTGGCTTAATGACGGAGCGGGTGCCTACCCGGCTTCGGAAGTTGGCTCCACGGCCTCCAGGAGCAAGTCGGAACCTCCATCGAAAAAGGTACGGCCAGCAGAAAACCGCGCTGAGGACAAGCATAAGGGGAAGCATGCTGGGTCTTCCTCATCACATAAAAAGCCCTCCTCCTCCTCATCATCTAAGACGGAGAGGCAAGCGCTGTCAAAATCCTCCTCAGGGGACCGTCCCAGGTCTTCCGTGAGTCGAGACGCTTCAGCCGGGAAGTCGGCATCGAAATCGGCGACGAAGTCTAAGGGCTCGACGACGACTACTTGCTCGTCGACCTCGGTGTCATTGACGATGCCTATTACTGTTCAGGCAGCAGCGGTTGGGATTCCTTCGTCGACGGAGACTCAGTCTATGGCTTGGCTGACAGAGGTCTATGACCCGATCCCCCCTGAAGTCTTACTGCAGCCAGACACGGCCTGCTCGGCGGAAGGAGAAGGTGGCACGGTTCTGCAGCCATCGGATTTAGGCTTACGGCCTTCCACGTCGGTGACGACGACGAGTGTGAGTGGGGGTATGGTACCTATATCATCAATGTTACTAACCCCCCAGACAGTTCTGTCTCTGGATGTGCTTAATACTCTTCAGAAGCTCCTGCAGCGGCTGGATACGCAGATCCCTCAACCTGGGACTTCATCGTCACTTTTTTCTGTACCTTCCGTCGACGAGCAAACTTGTGCGGCTCGCTCGACGACTAAAAACCCATCGGCTCCCCAGGCGGTAAAAGATCGTCCTCGAGCGCAGGAGGAGGGTGAGTTGTCGGAGTCCGATTCTATACTGGGTGACTCAGGGTCAGACATCTCCCTGTCACCGTCGAGGGACCCAACATGGAATTCGGATGTAGAGGTAGAGTCTACGAGGAGCCAGACACAGCCATCTCCTCCGGATGATGTGGGAGCCTTCCATGCAATGATGGGAAAAGCTTGTTCCGAGTTCGGCTTGATTCCTGAGGAGCAGAAGAAAGACTGTTTCCTTTTTGACCATATGGGTTAAAGGAGGAAATCGGTATTTGCCATCCCAATTCTGGACCACGTGTGGCAAGAAGGTCTCAAGACGATGCGCCATCCGTTCTCGGAGCCAGCTATAAAGGGGCGGATTGAGAAAAAGTTTAAAGCTCCGGAGTCCAATCCAAAATGTCTAACTTCACAACCTCTGTCTGACTCGGTGGTGTCGGCGGCAGCGGCTAGGAAGGCCAGGGTACAGCAAAAATGTTCAACTCCACCAGAAAGCGAGGCTAGGAGGCAAGACGCCTTTGGAAAAAAGGTGCTCTCGGTCGGTGCGACGACTGTAAGAGCAGCCAATTCCTTAGCGATCGTGTCACGATACGATAGAGAAATGTGGCACAAACTAGCCCCTATCCTAGAACACCTGCCAGACGAACACCGGAAAGCAGCCATGTTACTGGTGCGGGATGGCGAAGAGGCCTCGAACCACGCAATTAATATTGCAGTTGACCTAGCAGAGTCTGGCTTCAAACAAATCAACCATGGCGTAGTACTTCGTCGACAAGCGTGGCTCAAATGTACTACTTTCCGCCCTGAAGTCCAGTACAAAGTCCTTGACATGCCATGTGAAGGGGAACACCTGTTTGGCGAAAAGGTTGATTAGGCGTTGAAGGGGATGAAAGAAGACACGGATACTGCTAGGTCCCTCGGCGCCCTCCAAACGGGTAGAAACTTTCGCTCTTTTCGCCCCTTTAGGGGTGCTTCTGGAAACTCCCGCTTTGGAGCCTCGAGGGACCGTGGATTTAACGGGCCCTCGTACTCTTCACAAGGGTTCAGACGAGCGTCCCAGTCGGCACGTAGAAGCAGAGACTATCAAGCTTCCAGGCGGCAAGGCGCGGGTCCCTCGTCGACGAAGAACAAGCAAACCAGCAACCAATGACGGCCTTCGGAACGTCCTGGGGGGACGAGTCTCATCACTTCGACCAATGGAAATGCATCACCACAGATCGATGGGTTCTAGACACGATTCGCATGGGTCATGCGCTACAATTCAAAGACAAGCCTCCACGTCTTCCGCCTGTATTTTCGACCCAGCCCCACCTCCGAATCCTACGACAAGAGGCGGCGCTTATGTTGCGAAAAGGAGCGGTAGAGAGAGTTCCTGTGGCACAGGAAGGACACAGAGTTTATTCCCGGTTCTTTGTTGTCAAGAAGCCAAATGGAAAATGGAGGCCCATTCTCGACCTGAGGGTACTCAACAACTGGCTAAAGAGCCTAAAATTCAAAATGCTAAAGCTCCAGGAGGTTATCAGGTCGGTGCAACCCATGGATTATCTGTCGTCACTAGACCTTCAAGACGCCTATTTTCACATCCCAATACGCCCACGACACAGGAGATATTTAAGGTTCGTCGTCGGGAGAAAGCATTTTCAGCTCAAGTCCTCCCCCAGGACGTTCACCAAGTGCTTGGCCCCTATAGCGGCCCATTTAAGGAAGGATGGTCACCATGTCTATCCATATCTGGACGACTGGCTGGTCAGAGGTTCGTCCAGGGAACAAACACGAAACAGTCTAAGGGCCACAATGTCCCTCTTACAGGAACTGGGCTTCGCAATAAACTTCAACAAGTCCTCCGTAGAGCCTTTGAGGACCTTGGTCTTTCTAGGAGCGGAGTTTCATACACAGACAAGCCTGGTGAGACCATCCAGCGAAAGAATTCAGAAACTGAAAAGCAAGGCGTCGGAATGGAGATGCGGTACCAGGGTGTCGGTGCGCACATACATGTCCCTGCTAGGGACCATGTCGTCCTGCATTGCGTTGATAAGCAACTGCCGTCTGTTTATGAGGCCTTGCCAGGAATTTCTAGCGGACCGTTGGGCGCAGAGCCGAGGTCGCTGGTCCGACAGACTGGTCGTCGACGAACAACTAGTACAAGCACTCTGCTGGTGGAGAGTGTCTACTCATCTAACGAAAGGAATGCCTCTACTGGAACCGGAGTTCCAAAAGACGGTGGTGACGGATGCATCGCTGAGCGGATGGGGAGCTCATCTGGATACGTTACAGGTACAAGGCCAGTGGTCGTTGCAGGAGTCCTCCCTGCATATCAACCTGCTAGAACTGAGAGCAGTGCGATGGGCTCTGAAATCTTTTCTTCCTCAACTGAGGGACTCGGTGGTGCGTGTCATGACGGACAACACCACTACGATGTTCTACTTGAGGAAACAAGGAGGGACACGTTCCAGGTCCCTATCGACGGAGGCACAGAAAATCTGGCATTGGGCCCTACAACACAACATGCAAATCTTGGCGTTCCACCTGCCAGGCGTGAGTAATGTGGAAGCCGATGCCCTCAGCAGAGAAATGAATGAAGTTCACGAATGGGTGCTGAACGACCAACAACTACAGCAAGTATTCAAGAAATGGGGACATCCTTCCATAGATCTGTTCGCGACGAAGAACAACAGGAAATGCCATCAGTACGCAAGCAGATGGCCTCAGCAGGGCTCACTGGGGGATGCGTTCTCCTTCCCATGGTCGAACAAATTCCTGTACGCATTCCCTCCATTTCCCCTTGTCCGGAGGACTTTGCAATGGATCCTCAGGTACCCATGTCTGGTAATTCTGGTGGCCCCGTACTGGGCCAGACAGGTGTGGTTTTCAGACCTGCTACACTTAGCGGTGGCGGAACCGATGAGATTCCAGAAGACCCCCGACCTTCTGTCTCGACAGGAGGGTGTCGTTTGGCATCACGACCCGGACAGCCTCAAGTTGACGGCCTGGCTCCTGACTTCGCCGAATTCGGTCGGCTAACGATTCCGGAGGACTGTCGGCGTATCCTGCAAGCGGCAAGAGCGCCTTCCACAAACGCCTCATACACGTACAAATGGAGAAGTTTCTGTCAGTGGTGTGAGGATCAACCAGGTTTGGCCCCGCAATCGATTAAGCCGGAACAGCTCCTTCCATACTTGCTGTTCTTAGCTCAAAAGGGCCTATCGGTATCGTCAATAAAAGTACACCTGGCCGCCATTTCCATGGTTTACTCGTCGACGGCATTCGGCACCATTGTTCAGCGACCGCCTGATTAAGCACTTCCTTAAAGGCCTCTTTCGGAGTTTCCCTCCAGAGAAGAAATTTCCGCCGGAGTGGAGCCTCAATCTGGTCTTAACGTCTCTTATGAAGCCTCCTTTTGAGCCAATGTCATCATCGTCTCTAAAGTTTTTGTCGTGGAAATTGGCCTTCCTGGTGGCCATCACTTCAGCCCGACGTATTTCAGAAGTTCAGGCTCTAATGGTAGACCCACCATACTTATGATTTTTCAAGAACAAGGTAGCCCTTGCCACTAACCCACAGTTCATACCGAAAGCTCCTTCGGTGTTCCATAAACACTCCTCTATTGTGTTGCCTACGTTTTTTCCGGAGCTATGCTCGGGAGCGGAGCGCACGTTACACACATTGGATGTAAAAAGGGCTCTCAAGTTTTATCTTCATCGTACGCAACCATTCAGAGAAACGAGACAACTGTTCGTGGCCTATGGTTTGGGTGCTAAAGGAAAAGCCATTTCAAAGCAAGGACTGTCAAGATGGGTGTCATCTACCATTTCGTACTGCCATTCCAGGGCAGGGAAGCCTCTTCTACGACGGCCAAGAGCTCATTCAACTAGAGCAGCGGCATCGTCGACGGCGCTGTGGGCTAGAGTCCCTCTGGGGGACATCTGCATGGCGGCTACCTGGGCGGCTACACACACCTTTACCCGCCATTACTGCCTGTCGCAGCAACATGCCGAAGATACCCGGATGGGACAGGCGGTGCTCCGACACCTATTCCAATAAGGTAAGCCCCGACTGAGGGGTTGCATCCTGTGGAATTTATGACTGTATGTGGTTCGTTTTCCTATGTTAACGATTACTAATGTATACATGATCATAGGGAACGGGCTTTGCGAAGAAAGTATATGGGTTTGCATGCACGCCTCCTCTCTTGGGGGTGTACTGCTATGTAATCTATTCTAAGCATGTGAATCCATGAAAGATCCAATGCTGGAGAAGGGAATAGTTTCTTACCTGTAACTCCATTTCTCCAGCATTGGTATCTTTCATGGATTCACATGCGCCCACCTGCCTCCCCTGAACATGCAAACCGGTTCCCCCACTACTTTGGGGGCCGAAATCTGAGGGAGCGCGGGGGCGGGTCCTGTATTTATATCATGACGTCCTGACGGTGCCGGCACGCATGATACAAAACGAGGTGGATAGGACGCATAAGCGTCGAAAAAGTTTTCCTACGGGAAAGGGTCTATATAATGTACCGGGGATTCCCAGCCTGACGACGGGGAATATTCTAAGCATGTGAATCCATGAAAGATACCAATGCTGGAGAAATGGAGTTACAGGTAAGAAACTATTCCCTTACGTAGTGTACAATGCTATGTGATGCCACTTCCTGTTTTGTCAACGGGTGAAAGGTCGTGTTACATCTCTTCCCGCGGTATTATTTCGGGGTGGAGTCAAATGACATCACTTCCTGTGATGTCATCATGGGGGTCAAGGGTTGTGTGATGTCACTTCCGCTACCCTTGGCATTTTGGTGAAATGACGTCCCTGGGTCAACTATGCAGCAAAAAATGCAACAATCGTCCTGCTGCTTCCTCCTTGTGGTGTAAACACACGTGCACCAAACTTCTGCTGTAAAGTGTTCCCCTCTGACATTTCCCCAGAAACAAGTGATGCACAACAAGTTTTCATTTCATTATGAGCAGGGTTAGCGAGGGGCAAAAGCTCTGGCATCTAAATGCTTTACTTCATCCGTAGTGGACATAGAGGGAGGCTCTCCGTTGCATGCTGATCGACTTAATCCCCTATCTGTGCTCTGGAGTGGTTTGGGACACAGCCAGTGGTTGCAGGCGCATATCCCTGTAATGAATAAACAAACCGCAGACTAAAGGTAAGCGATGGGGTCAGGAGGTAAAAGACATATATTAATAATACCCAGCACTGCCTAATCTGGCGACATGTGCTAAGCAGCGGGTGCTCTCGCAGAGGCACACTCTGCTTATAAAGAAGCATGTTAAGAGTCCATCAGGCGGTAGTACGTCCGCCACATTAAAAGTTAAGAACTGATTAGGGCAGCAATGTTTGCAAGAAGGACTAAGCCAGCAGTGATGAAAGGGTCTGAAAAGACCACAACAGGGAGTACAAGCAGCACAGAAGCAGGTAGTACCCAGAGGCTGCTGCTCTTTGACCAGACAGGCAAGCACAGGAAGTTGAGATAATGGCTGAAGGCATGCAAGACAGCAAGACGCCTGCCGAGCAATACGCACAAGTAGGATGACTGCTGTAATCTGTGAGTCTGGTAGGAAAAGTGGTAGACAGGAGATGGGGAACAGTCAACTGGGTGCTGTGGATGCCTGCAGGCTTTCCACCCCCATCAAGGCACATAGAGCAGGTAAGTTAAGCAGTTGTAGGTTCACCTTGTAGCCAATGTTAAGGTAGGACGTCTGGTAAATCAGCCAGGAGCCACAGGGACAAAAGGTGCAGTCCTGGTAGGTACAGGATGCAGATGTATTACAGGCTCCAGCAGGTAATTGGTAACAAAGGGCATACAGACGGTAAAGAGAACATCCAGGAAAGATTTTAGGTCCAAGAGGGTGGCACTGTTTGGGTTGTGTGTGTGAGTGAGACCGGATTGAGACGATAGTATAAAAGCCAGACTTGTGTGTAAAGAAACGGGGCGTGGAGTTTATTAGACAGTGTTTGCGCTTGTGGGTGAAAGAGAGGGAAGTGAGCAGGAGAGTGAGAAGAGTAGAGGCAGCGAAGTGAGGAGTATTGGAGAGATGGAGGTCAGGAGGGAGTTGGAGGAAGCAGAGTATAGGGAAAGGGTGGAAATAAGAAAAATGGGAGAGACCAGTAAGATCAGGGGAAGTAATGTAGCGATACAGAGCAACAAGGAGGGGGAATGATAGAAGTGCAAAATAACCTGGGGAGACAACGTTTCAATGAACCCCATCCTTGTTGTGCGATATTTGGTGTGAAGTGTCACAGTGGGCTATATAATAATTTTTTTTTTTAAACACCTTTTATTGGCATTTGAGCAAAACATAACATAAACCAATCAAAACAAACACATTGGTTGACATATTGAGCGAAAATAAATCAGACCAGGGCAAAACGGGGTACGGTGCATCTGTAGCGCACACCCACCTTGTGCATAATGCAGATAATTTCTCACATCACACTGTTATGTAATATCATTTATAAAGTGCCAAAGCCCTAAGGCATCTAAGCGCTCCTACACAAGCAGAAAAGGTTCAGTGAGGTTGAGCCGAGAGTTAGACGAAGAGTGTCGTTTTCAAAAGTTTTCGGAAAGATACGAGGTTACTTTCTTCTCTAAGGCCCGACGGTAAGTTGCCATGCCTTAGACGCAATCACTGGAAAGGAGCGTCCATTTCCACGTGCTCTCTTAGTCCTTTCCACCTGTAAAAGCCAGGTGGAGGTAGAGAGGAGGTTTTTTGTAGGCTGGTATATGGTAATCCTATTCCTTAGGTAAGTAGGGGCTGTCCCATAGATGCATTTGTGGCACATAGTCAGTACTTTAAAAGTAATTCTGGCCATTATTGGCAGCCAGTGTAATTTCCTTCTAGCCAGGGAGGTGGGTTCATGCCTTTTCATCCCATAGATTATCCGCACAGAAGTATTTTGAATTTTCTGCAGTCTAAGGACGTCTTCTCTGCTAGCACCCCCTAATCGGGCGTTGCAGTAGTCCAGGCGAGGCAAAATAACTGCCCTTACTAACTTAACTCGATTTTCAATTAGAGACTGCTGAATCCCGTCTGCCAGTGTCCTCCCATATTTCGAATGGATTGTGTCCTCCAACGTATTCCACATCTTTGACGTGTAATGTCCACAGCTGTGCACTTCAGAAACTTTTTTGGCAGAGGGCGGCCTGCGTCGTCGATGTCCCTAGAAGGCCTCCGTCGAGGGCGATGTCACCGGAAGTTATAAATAGGACGCACTGCGCCCGTAGCCTCAGTTCTGTTTTTTCCGCAAATGTGTTTGCTTCGAGAACTCGGCGCGCCTCGTGTGTTTCATCGTAGAGCTGTCTTTTTCTTCGACCCTTCCGACTCTGTGGTCTGGCTTCAAGACCTGTCGGGACTGCAAGTAGAAAATGTCGATCACTGACCTGCATCGCATTTGTTTGTGGTGCTTGGGCGAGAATGACGACTGTTCTAAATGCCAGTCGCTGACTGCCAAGACCTTGCGGAAGGGGAAGCTCCAGGTAGGTAGGGGTTCTAGGTCCAGTATGTCCGTACTTCTAAGTCAAAAACCAAAGGGGTGTCCACCAACGACTCGAGGGGTGACTTTCCGCGTCGGGAGGAGGCCTGGGGTTCTCGGTCCGGAGTGGTTCCTGGTCCTGGAGTGGTTCCCGCCATTCTTCTTACTCGTTGCGGCGTTCTCGGAAGCGCTGTCACCAGTCGCCTTCCCCGTCCTCCTCGGAGGATAGTGCCGCAAGGAAAGTGACATGCCTGACGAAGTCCTCGACTCTGGAGGAATGGGCTGCCTTTAAGGAGCAGATGTTGGTGATATTTCAATTGCAGGGCACGGTTTCCGGTTGCGCCTTCTAACGAAGCCGGCAAGGAATGGTCTCCTACTGTGGCTCTCACGCCTTCGGACTTGGGTCCGCGACTTGCACCGTGAACCTTCGATGTCCCACTCGGACAAGGCTTCGGATAGTCGCAAGAGATGTGCTTCCAGGTCTCTGGCCTCGTCTCCAGCGAGACAGTTGCAACCTGCTACGGGCTCGAAGCTGGCGTCGACTCGACGCTGAGGTTGTCGACGCTTTCGGCATCAAAGCCTTCGACGCCCTCGACGCCTTCGGGTAGTTTTGCCTGCAATTTGCCATTGGAGTACCCTGATTTGGTGGATCCTTCAAGGAAGGCCTCGACGCTTCCAGATGCGCTCCTTGTGCTGGAAATCTTAACCCTGCTGGAGAAAGGTGCCATAGAACTGGTGCCTGTAGCGGGGAGGAACAAGGGATTGAACCCTCATCTGAGTCAGAATCAAACAGGGAGTCAAAGTGGAAGTCAGACTGGAGGCCGAAGTGGAAGTCCCAACCGAGAGTAGCTGCGAAGACACCTGTGAAAGAGGGAGGAAATGGAACCACTGCTGGAAGCTACAGGAATCCAATCTGCAAAGCAGAACACTCCGAGACAACAAAGCCGCAGGTGTGTGAATCGGGTCTTGTCTGTCGTTGGAGCAGGAGCTCCTTTCTGTATGGTCGGTGCAGCGGAGAGCGTAGTCAGTCCTGAAAAGGCCTCCGAAGAATACTCGTTCTCTTGGGACATGCCAGGAACCCCAGAGTATCGTAGGGGTAGACTGGAGGGCTCTGAAGGCAGCAGTGGAGCGCAGAGCACCCCATGCAGCCAGGAGAGAAGTGCAAGCACCAGTGAGTTTCCTTGTGCTAAGAAACACTGGTGTGTCTCATACGTGCATGCCGTGGAATAAATGGCCATTTTCGAAAGCGATTGCATGCAGAAACAGTAATCACGAATGGTTATGAAGTAGCAATCCATTATCCAAACAGTTAAAAGATCCTGCTAAACGAAACCCTTATGCGAATGAACTATTCTTTAATAATGATCTGGGATCTTTGTATCTAACAGCACACAAAGATAAAGAAAACAGAAGCAATGGATGTTTAAACCCCCCCCCCAGAAGTCAAGAAAGCTGTTGCGTAAATTTAAAAAGATGCTGGAAAAACATTCCTAAACAAATTACAGAAGAAAGGGTGAATATATTATTTAAATGTGCGGTGTCAAAAGCAACCCTCCCCCAAATGTACTGCGAAACCTGTATTGTCAAAGCCAAGAGCTAATCATGTGACTGGCAGAGGGGAAGGGCATAGTGTGAAAAAACTAAAAGGCTAACCGGACGAAAGCAAAGAAGGGTGAATTCATATCTATGGTTCCTGGTTGTGCGACTTGTGATGGGTGGACCGTGTGGTCTGCCAACTGCGCCTGTACCAAGGAACTGTAAAATTGGAAAAGACACCGCGAAAGAAGAATCCCAAAAGCAGGATTCACTTGACCTGGAAGTGTGCTTGGTTTTCCTGGAAATCGGACTTGATTTGAACTGTAAAAAGGTAATCTTGTGAGTTTTTTGTGAAACTTTCTTATACTTGGGGAAAGGGGAGCTGAAAGAAAACTGTGAGCTGGAAGAAGCTCAGAACTTTGAGTTGAACACAGTTTCTTTTGATTTTTATTTCCCTACATATTGGTTAAATTAGCTGTGATGGCAAGAATATGTTTTGGACACACAGACTTTTAAGTTTAACTCTTGGGTTCAGACTTAACTTAGTTATGTTCAGTTAGGGAAATCCCACCTTAGCATAGGGCAAGTTAGAACTTTTAACATCATAACATTTGTTTTAATAAAATATTTTACTTGGAACTTTGTCTCTGTCTTGCTTCAGGATGCCTTCACCGTGGCCCCTTGATCCGAGTTTGTAAGCGGGTGTTATGAACTAAATGTATTGGTGTGATGTTCCAAAAGGCGGCATGGGGTTTACGTGCAGATGGTAACCTGGAGATTGTGGCACAGTTCAATTGGATGGTGTCATGATTCTCTTAAGGTGGGGGTTGGGCAAGGTTCTTGAGATGGGTTTAATTGTGTAGTTATTGCCATGACTCAATTTGGCAGACACATTTGACGTGTTTTCAATCAAGTGTTATTCACACCTACACAGCACTGTGGACGAGGTAACAGTTTTGTCTTGTGTGAGTGGTCTGGGTATTTGCATCAAAAGGTTAAAGGTTTGGTCGCTCCTATGAAGACAAAAGACACTTTGACATGTCGCAGGAGTAAAATTTATGGGCCCCTGTTATAAGTAAGTTAGAAATGTAATGGGGCAGTAGAGTGTTTGGCCCAAATTATTCTACCTGCTCTAGGGATTTAGTATTGTGGATTTCCAATTAAGTACCCTCCGCAGGTTCATAACTGATCAAAACAGTTAAGTGATTATATGCGGAAAGCTGAATTATCTACATGGGTTTAGTAGGACTATGCTCACACACTATTGATTACTCATTCTTCTTAAATGTGTTCTCCCTTTGTGCACAAGCAGTTGACAACTTCTTTTATGTTATGTTACTTAGCTTTTATACTGCGCAGATCACCACTGTGGTGGTCTTAAAGCACTGAGACCTTGTCCAAATGAAAATTATAATTGTTATTTTATAACGCACTTAATACCAATACGTGGTTTTTGAGTGCAGGGCTGCCTTGTCTTGCTTCCAAGACAACCACATTGCCTCTGAGCTATCCTTCCTCCCCAAAGGAGTGAACTGTGAACCCACTAAGGGTGTAAACCAGACCATTGTCTGTTGGGTGAACAAGAAGCAGGGAAATGTGATTGCTTTGATGCATGAATGGTAGTATGGGTTTAGACCAAAAAAGTCATGAAAGGAATCAACAATTGTCAATGTTGGACAATATGGTTATCTGAACACAATTAGGAGAGGCTGAAAAATCACATATCAGCAACATGGAAACATTACTTTTATTCAAAAATAACTTGGCGTACTAAACACTTTTGCAAGGGAATAGTCTGGTAGCCTACTGGTGTGGCTTATTAAAGCTTCTGACAGGACACATACTATAACCACCATCAGAGAGGACAGCAGATCTGACCAACAAGCAATTAACAAGGTTTTTGTTATTCATTGCTGTATTTGTTGCTGTGTTTGCAACCTCCTCTCCCAGACAAAGAGCAAATGATATAAACTATCTGGGCACTCGCTCTCCCTAAATTGTTGATAACAGAGGGTACAATTTGATTCCCAGTAACCATCCCAGAGAATAAAGTTACTATTAAATACATTAAAAAAAGACAACGCGCCTGGTTTTGACAGGCTCACCATTGAATTTTGAAGCACTACAAAAAGGGTCCTTCCCATTTTCCACGAGAGAAGCTGCAATCTTTCTTCCTACTAAAAACATTTAAATACTCAATTTTATTTCATATGGTGCTCTTTCTCTTAATAATGTTGATTCTAAAATATATAATGAGGTTGGAAGTTAAAATTAAGTTTTACCTAATTTAGTTTATAGAGAGCATACTCTCCTTATGCCTGAATGCAATTGGCTGGAGAATTTTAGAAATGGGCTAGTATATCATTGGTTTTGGAAAAAGCTTTTCGAAACTGTATGCTAGGAGTTGATGTGTTTGATGTTAGAATCTTTGAACATTTGGCCCCGAATTCTTGAAAATCATTCTTCTTTTATTTGGGACCAAGAGCTAGAATCCGTATTCTGGAGGTTGTCAACAAGAGCTGGAATGTGGAAAGTGACAATCATCATAGATTAACCCTTTATCCTCTGGTCTTTGTACTAGTAGTTGAATCTCGCTCTAATGTACCCTGACTGGATTTTGCAAGTAGTGGAATGTTTATCTTGTTTATTGAAACTTGTTGTGGCAACCTATGCTAACATGTTACTATTTTCAAAGATCCAGCCTCTACAATACCAAATGTTTGGAAGTGATTATGGTTTTAACCCCCATTGTGGGGGTCGGCAAGCACTGCGGGCTGTTACCGTCTTTTGCCTCCCCCCCACAGTGGTGGTGGGGGGGGGTGAATGCCACTTGCACTTCAGGGTATAACCAAGATGCAAATGGTTTCTTTTTTTTTTTCCTCGGGAGGAAGGGAGAATCAAAGATGAATGCAACCATAAGGAAAAGGGACTAAGTCCCTTTTCCATTTCAATGGTGTTAGTCGGGAGACTGGAGGAGCTCCGGGACCAGTGCACAAAGCTCCAGTCTTGTAGATAAGTGGATAGGGAGAGAGGGGGGTCAAGAGGGAGTTTGGATTATTTTGAGAGGGGGGGGTGGTGGTGAGTCAGAAATGAAAGCCAGACACAAAGCTGCTTTTTTTTTGGTTAAAGACATTTATTAAATAAAAACGGGTTGGGAAAAGGCCTCCATGGCCCTATTCTAAAGAGGAACTTCCCTACCTAGGAACCAAAAACTAAGGATCTATCTGTGTCAGGATGTCAGTAACTGAAAAGCTGTCCTTGTGCCAAAAACGTCCTACCCTGACCCTTGGACTACAAACAAAACAACAAAGGGGTGCAAGGAAATGTCTTTAACTTGATATCAGCAAACGTGTTAAAAACCCAAAGGTAGAAGAATTACTCAAACTAAAATGTTCTCAGAGGTAAAGACCCTTGTATCCAGAGGGTGGTCCGCTTCCCCGGGATTCTTAAAGGGGATGGCAAACATGTCTCTTTAGCTAACAGTTCCTTTGTGTCTTCACTGGACTCTCAAAGTTCTTGATTAAGCAATAGCTTCTGGAACAGTCTTTCTGTAGTATTTCTTGTAACTTTGTAGATCGTCTGGTATACTCCCCTGCCAGTAATCTGTATACAATTTCAGCTGCCTGGTGTACTCACCTGCCAGGACTTCTCTTATTTGTTTCCGAGTTCTTTGACTATACCACAATAGCGGCAAAGGCCAAGGATAAGGCGCTGTTCTGCGCCTGGATCATCAGGCGAGCATCACCTGAGCAGGCAGGAGCCCCTCTCCTCCACCACAGCCCCAGAGGACTTTGAACGCACCTTCAACAGCAGCACGGACGGTGAGGCTCAGATCTGCACCATCCATCCTGCTCTGACCCCAGCACCCTCGTCATCCACTGAGTAGTGCCTGTATTGATTATTCCCCCAATACTATTCTTAATCCATACTGGATCTGCTTTGTGTCGCTGCCTCAGCCCATTCCATCATGGCTGGCGCAACGTAGCACGTACATGAGGCTAGGCGCCTTCGTTGCTAGGCTACCTTCTCTTTGATCAGCCTATCGCTGCGACGATAAGGCGCCAGCCATCCGCGGCAAAGGCCAAGGATAAGACCCTGTTCCACGCATGAAAGTGTGGTGTGGCCCACGCCCTTTGCTTCGCTCAACAAGAGGTATGTGCAAATCACCCCAACAGTACAGACTGCCACTGCACCCGAACATTTACATCTGCGCATCTAATGAACTATATCTGACAGTCACTTAGTCAACTACCACTCAATGCATGAATAACCAGTCTGCCACAATGTACACCGTTAATTATTTGCCTTAACCTACCGCTATTTCCTCGCTGTGCCTAGCAGACACTGGACAGCCGTGCATCCGCATCATTGTTCCCTGCCAGCCGACACACCCTACGTTCGCAAAGCAACTGTGGATAATTGGCCTCACTGCAAAACCTTTCCACTGTTCAGTAACCTTGCTCATCTGCATTTACTGCTTATGACGCCAAATGCTAGATCTCTTCAATTGATACTGTACACAGAAGATTCTGCTGCGAATATATGCTGCTCCTGCAGGCCCCTGATTGCCTTCACCGTGTTATTTGACCTTTCACTGTTATATGCCCTTTGATTGCCCTCACTGTGATTATAGGCTCCCTGAATGCCTCTACTGTGCTCTACTGCTTACCACACCAACTGTTGATTCGCTATAGAATACTAAAAAAAAATGTTTTTACTGCTCACATGCTATATTGCTCTCAAAAGTTGAGCCCTTGGGCTACCGGCGCTATATAAAAATGAAATGAAATGAAATGAAAATGCCCCTTGACCTGTGTCACAAATCACCTAAACGCACGCCCGTTTCCCACTACATTTGACACACACCATGCAGCCTATAACCACAAGTAAGATCTTCTGCAAGATCCTATGCCATCCCACTACTAACATAGTGCTGGCCTTCACACTCACTCTCGCCATATTGGATCCTATCAAAACATATACCAACTCCGCTTGTATAAAACCACTGCACTACACCACCCATACTCCACCCTTGTACACCACAATACCCACACCACCACCCAAAAGCAACCAGCAACCAGCTCATATCTAATGCCTTGCCTCATCACAACAGCTAGCAGATGCACCAGACTCGGAGCACAAACTCAACCATTAGAATCCAAATGCCTTCCTACACTCAACATCTCGAAATCTCTGCCTAGGCTCCCTTTCCACACACACATACATCCCACACCTCGAACGCTGTCTCACACCCAAACACACACCCATGCCTCTCCGCACCTCAAATCCACCCACTATTACAGACATGACCAGCATCCCCACCACCTTCAAGACTACAACCATACCCACACCACACATTAAATGTGCCCTCCTTAACGTTATCACTCAATGCCCACACCTTAGAAATACACGATCTCCTAGCCAATCACAACCTTGACCTGCTTGCCATTACAGAATCCTGGCTGCATAAGGCATCCGGCCCTGCCGTCGCCCTTGGACTCCCAGCAGGTTATACCAACCTTGGACAAGACAGACCAGCTCACCTAGGACGAGGAGAGACCTCATTTTCAAAGAAGCCCTCTCCATTAGATCTATCAGTCACCCATGGCTGAGCAACTCAGACATGCTCTCTGTTGAGCTTACACTGTCCCCTAATGGCACCATCAACATACACACTCTATCGCCCACCGGGCCTCTCATCAGACTTCCAGGGACACCTCACCCACCTACTTAGCAACAATATCAAAGGCTCTACTAAGACTCTACTTCTTGGAGACCTAAACCTAGGGTTTAATGACCCCAAAGATAAAGCTGCTGCTACCCTCGTCAAAGAACTTAATGATCTAGGATTCACTCAAAAAATCACTAGCCCCACACACACACACACACACACACACACACACACACACCAAAGGCCACACCCTTAACTGGGTTGCAGACCATAATTGTCTCACCACTATCACTTCCAACACAGCCCTGCCATGGACTAACAATTGTATCGCATTCACCCTACCCATTACCTCAAGTTCTAAAAAAACTCACACCTGCCACCCCAGCACAAGTGAGAAGCTCCAGAAAACTAAACGGGGACAATCTATGCCCTTACCTTAATATCCCAGCACTAGCCCCCCCTTTCTCTAACGATCCCAACACCCTAGCAGACACCTACAAAGATACTTACCAAAGCCATCAACTCCATAGCTCCACTAGAAAATAAAGAAAAAGGTCTCTCGACTCCAACTCCTAGTTCAGGGTAGAACTACAGTCCCTGCGCTCCTGCAAGAAGGAGGCACTAACAAATTGGCAAGTCGACCCTAGCACAATACCAAGAACCGCTTTAACTTGATCTCCCACCAATACAAAGATACCATCACCAAAGCTAAAGCGAACACCTTCAGCGTCCAAATCTCAAATGGAAATTCACATTCAAAGGAAATCTTTGCCATTTTTGATGAACTCACCTCTCCTCCCAATACCCCAGATGAGATCATCAAAGATGAAGCCTGGTGTGCCAGTATTCAAACTGCCATGCTAAACAAAATTGATCTCCTGCAAAATAAAAATCAGGACCATCGCAAAGCCCTGCCCCACCATCCAGGGGCCAATAGGTCACACTCCACTTCTTCTCCTACAAACGCCACTAAACTCCTCTTCGAGTCATCTCTGAACTGGAAGTCATCAACATCCTCAAAAACCTAAAACCTTTGATGTGCAAAGGGGACATCTGTTCTCCCAAACTCATCAAGGACTTTGCCGACAGCCTTGCTCCACTACTGACAGCCTTCATGTATGCATCTTTCAAAACCGGTATTATCCCTGCCAGCCTCAAAGAAGTGTGGGTAAACCCCCTTCTGAAAAAGCCCACTCTAGACCCCTCTCAGCCCAAAAGCTTTCGACCGATAACTACCGTGCCTTTACTCCTCAAGATCTTGCATAAAGCTGCCCACTGCCAAATCCAACACTTCCTTGAAGCCCACTCTATCCTCGGGACAAGGCAATCCGGTTTCCGCAAAGGACATGGTACTGAAACAGCCCAGGTGGATCTAAAAAGCCAGATCACCCAAATTATGGATAAAGGAAAGCCAGCCCTTTTGTTACTACTAGACCTCTCGGCTGCTTTCAATCTGGTGGACCAAAAGACAGTCACCTCACCCACTGAGCTAACTTATCCAAAGAAACAGCGCTCTGGGTCACCGCTTTCCTGGAGGGTAGGGCAATGAAGGTATTCTCCAACATAGCCAATGCAGCACCCACCACACTCCACTGTGGAGTCCCACAGGGCTCTTGCACAGCACCCACTCTATACAACTTGTTCACGAAGTCCCTCTTCGACAAGCTTGACGGCCATGGTATCGCGTATACCAAAAACGCTGATGATACCCAGGTACTCCTACCACTCACCGGCTCATACCACAAAGACGCTGAAGCACTCCACACAATCTGTACCACCATCCAGGCCAGGATGGTGGCCAATGGCCTCTGCCTTAATGGAGAGAAGACCAAAATCATCATACTAGGTCAAAAAATGAATATATCTAAACTCGACAAACTATACTCCAATTTCACCATTGATAAAACTATCCTCCCTGTATCCACTTCCGTAAAACCCTAGGAGTCTACATAGACTCTACGCTATCCATGACCAGGCAGGTAAGCACCATCACATCTGCCTCTGTGCACACCACAAAACTCATAAACGCAATAAAACCATACCTACCCTAACCTTACTGTCTTTCTATAGCCAGAGCAACTATTGGTGCTAAACTAGACTATTGCAATGCCCTCCTGGCAGGTACTACTGCAAAAAACATAAACCGACTCCAAATCACACAGAATAATGCGATAAGAGCAGCATTAAGCATCCCTAAAAGGGACCACATTTCCCATGCCAGACAGGCAGCTCACTGGCTCCCAGTGAAAGAGTGCTTCACTTTCAAAATCCTCCCCCTCCCCCACAAATGCCTCACCCTCACAGCACCATTATATCTATCAGAGACTATAACAAAATCCACCTCTACATGACGTATCGGGACCTGTTTTGCCAACCAACTACACACTCCACCCATTAACAAAGCTAAAGCTGGAGGGCTAGGCTTCGCCTACATAGCCGCCAAGATATGTAACTCTCTACCCACAGACATCGGAGCTGAAAACTCCCTCCTTGCCTTCCGGACAAAACTCAAAACCACCCTCTTCTCCTAACCCACTGCTTTCATTGCTCCCTTTCTTGCCTGTTTCTGAAAAATGCAAATGTCAATGTACATGTAACTGAGAAAAATGTCTGAAACAAGCGCCTCTGGGCTGTTGCGTGCTCAACAAATGTGAATACATAAATAATAAATAAATAGCATATACTGTGATGTGCTTGGTATATCTGTCTATGGTAACCTTTGCTCAAACCTTCCCCCCACACTGGTATCTCATGCATCTGTACTTGATTGGTGTTTGCCTTTGTACTTTTCCTTGACTGCATTCAAACAAACATCAGGTGTTTTTTTGCATCAGCAATTTTGTACCAAACATTTATTGGGCGCCCGTCCGAATGCCCTGGGGTACCCAGCTGCTTTCGGCAGACTCACTGGTTCCTTCCAGTGACTCCAATCCTGCTTGTGCTTCTGCGGTGTGGTGCCTTCACCCTCTTTCATCTTTGGAGTGCGCAGACATTCCTCCAGCATCCTGTGCTGCTCCACGGTCACACACCGGCTTTCCTTTTCAGCCCGGATTGGAAAATGCTGTCTCTTCGAGTGGCCTAACATCAAGGAGCTCCTGCGTGGATCCCAGTGTCTCTATGGCACTCTTGATCGCACACAGCGGTTTTCTTCCTGTCCTTGCAGCCTTTTTCCTTTCCACCACACCTGTCTGTGTGCCTCGTGAGCCTCAGCATGGGGTGCAAAGTCTCCTCCTGCACTGCTTGATTGAATAGTGCGGTTGCCATCTTTAAATGTCCTGCGCATTGAAGCTTTGGAAAAACAACTAACCTGCATGTTGTACTTTGGGCACCCGTAACTTTGCACAAACTCCCTCATCCTCTACCTCGTCTCAGTACCTCGGTGGTTCTGGAAGTTTGAGTCCATGGATGTTATTGGACTTTTAACTCTTGGATGTTTTTTCTCTGAGATTTAACATAAAGGCATTTCAGAAACAAATGGTGGTGTACGAGTTGTGGGTGTTTGGGTCAAAGATGGGGGCCCGACCAGAGTAGTGTAGAGAAGGTTTCTTGACTTATACTACAATGGGGATCCGTTAGCTGACAATAGGCCATTAGGGTCTTGGGTGTCACAGCGTCTTCCTCATGGGAAAGGGGTGGGGGGGATACTGTGTCTCATCCAATGAAGTCATGACATCTCCCTGGTAGTTCTCTCCTCACTCCCATGTGATCCCCCCTCATATAGCTGCCCACAGGATCAGGTAGCGGCTGCTGTCCCCTGGGAGGAGGTTCCTGCCAGGGAATCCGTGATGACTCCATTGGAATCATCACAGGCAGCAATAGGGAGAGACTCCCTGTTGCCTCCCCACATAAAAAAATAAAATGGCACCATTCAGGGAAGTGCCTCAGTTGGCTGGAACAGTGGGCAGCGAATGTGTATTCTCGCCCACTGTTCCAGCCACCTGATTGGCTGAGCGCCCTTTATCGGGTGCGAATGAAGAATATGGTCTCTCCTTAGGCCTGATGAAAATGGTTATAAATCCTGCATATATCCATTATGAGCACTGCATAGATCCACTTTAGGAAATGTTTGACTCTGCCATAGACCACGGGCTCCTTTAGATACCTTGGTATAAATGTTTACTGGGAACCCAGAACATTACTAGATAGGAATTTTGCCAAAGGCTTAACGAAATTGAGAACACAAGTCTACTTCTGGAGTACCCTTCCACTCTGATAGATTGGACGAACCATGTTAAGCAACGTTTGTTATGCTTTTCTTCGCTGGCACTCTAGTATATGTGACGACGGGCATATTAAAGAAACTAGATAAGATGCTGGTGTTAAAATATTGGGTATATGGTAGAAAAAGAGGAACTTGTTCTATACTTCATAGGACATATGAAGATGGAGGACTTTGTGCTCTGGATTTCGAAGTTTATGATCTCCCCCGCTGCGATTAATTTTGATTTGAAGAGTTTGTTTGGGGAATCCCCCACAGGGTTCTGTTGAAATGAATTGTTACATTTCATATCCCTCTAACCCAGGGGCTTAAATCCATTTTCAATGAAACCCTGTTGAATGCAGCAAGAATGCAAATCTGGCATTCTTTTACAAATGCCATACAACTCCCAACTTTCCTGAATACACATTGTTAGGGAGAATTCTCTCTTTAGGCTGCATTTCCTAACCTAGTGAGTCCCCCAGCAGCTTTGCTGGATTTCTGGAGTTTGTTTTTTTCTCCTGCCAAGAGCGAGACTCTTCTTCTCCCACTCTTGGACATGATTTATGGTGTTCCTTTGACTGTTAATGTGTTTTATGGGCTATGGGGTCCTTTACTCCATAGGGTCTCATGTGTTTTTCCTATGTGTGTTTTAATCAGCACTCTCGGTGCAGTGACACAGGGGACTGACTACTGTCTCTCAGGGCATGTAAAGTCACCATTGGCTTTACTAGTCCCAAATTATTAACAGAAACCGGTACAAACCATCATATTGTGGACGTACTGGTCGCGGCAATTCGATTGCCCCGGGGTCTGTTAGTCGAGGAGGCACGTCTCCGTCCTCCCTGATCGAGTTTTGGCTGGTGGCAGTGGATACTACTTTTTTTTTTAAACTTCAATTTTTATTGAGGTTTACAAAGCAGTATTAAACGCTCCCGGAACCCTCCCGCAGCCCCATACCACCACCCCAACTTGTGCCCACCCCCCCGACCCTGTGTCCAAACCGAGTCTGTTGTCCCGGGAGACTCTTACTCCCCCTCTCTTTGGATGTGATGCAGCCAGCGCCCATAACTCCGGTAGGCCTGAAGCCACCCCTCCCCGGGTACTGGGCGTCCCAGTCTTTTGTAGCACAGCTCTCAGTCTAATTCTGAGTCCGAGATCCCCACCCAAGATTCAATGGACCTCCCATCCCCAGGATTGTTGCACTCCGTACCAGTTCGTGAAGAATGAGCCAGTGTCATTGTTCACCATGGCAGTCAGCTTGTCCATCACTAACATATTTTTTACCTTTTTCATCCATTCTTCCTTGGAAGGGGCTCCAGGCTTTTCCATTTTTGTGTGAGGGCAGCTCTACCCACCCGCAACATCGTCTCCCACATCCTTGGGTATCGTTTCCTCCGGGGGGAGGCCCAGTAGCATCGTCAAAGGATTCAGAGGTAAGAGTTCCTCTATCACTTCAGCCATCCAACCCCTCACTAACCCCCAGTACACCTGAGCCTTTGGACAGTGCCACCACATATGGCTCCTGGAGCCTGCCTGACCACACCCCCTCGGGCACAACGCGGACACCGCCGGGAACATCTTAGATAATTTCACTTGTTCCCTATGCCACCCTTGCAGTACCTTAGTTGTGTTCCATATCGGCAGTGAATAGGTTCCCATGGAAGGCAATTTTGAATATTCTGGACCAGGAGTCCTCTGAAATCTCCTCTCCCGCTAGATCATCCCAGAACTTGTGAAGTTTCTTCTTCCCTGGAGGTCGTACGTATTGAAGATTTTATACATGGAAGATACTGCCCCCTTCCTAGAGGTCGCCATGCCTATGAACTTCTCAAAGGGAGTTAACTGTCTACTCAGATTGGGGCCCCATGACTGGTCACATAGGATGCCCTTCAGGCGGAGGTACTCAAAGATGGATAGGGATCCCTGGCCGAGCGCGCCCCCAAGATCCTCGTAAGACAAGAATTCGCCCTCCCTAAACATCTGCCCCGCCCACTCCAATCCCTTATCCGACCAGGCTTGGGAGGACCTAAACCCTTTACTACACAAGTTGAGGGGGTGGATCCAGAGAGAAGTCATCGGAGACGGCCATGTAGTGAGGTGCGCTGTCTGAGGCCCTTCCTTCCAAATGTCCCAGAGAACCCCCAAGGTCGGGTGTGTTTTCAAATGGCGCGGGATTGTTCTTCGTGGAGCCCACAAAAGGTCACAGACCTTCAGGGGGTGAGTGTCCATATCCTCCAGGTACGACCAGTACGTCCCCATTCCTTCCTTCATGTGTTCCCGGAGGACCCGCAGCTGGGCAGCACGGAAGTACATGTGGAAGTCCGGCAACCCAAATACTCCCTCCTCCCTCGGCAACGTCAGCGTGGCCCTCCTAGTTCTCGGAGGTTTCCCCTGCCATATAAAGTCCTGAATAGCGTTCTGTAGAACCCTGATAGTCTGTTCTGGGACGTTGGTTGGAAGGGCTGTAAAAAGATATAAGAGCCGTGGCAAGACGTTCATTTTTACCGCCGTCATCCTGCCATACCAAGAGAGGATCATCCTGCCCCACCTCCTCAGATCTGATGTGATCCTGTCTATTATGGGGTCGTAGTTCGCAGTGGCTAGTTTAGTTAGGTCCCGTGTGAGGAGAACCCCTAGGTATCGTATTTCAGCCTTCCCCATTGCAATCCCGTGAAGCCTGTCCAAAGGGTCTAGCACCGGGGCTCGGGGTCTCATAGGGAGCAGGACCGATTTCGAGGCGTTGACCTTCAGGCCCGAAAAGCGTCCAAACTCAGTCACCAGGTCCAGCAAAGGGGGGAGCGAGGAGCTGGGGTCTACCAGGTAGACCAGAATGTCATCTGCAAATAGGGAGAGTTTAAATTCCACCTCCCCCCTGCTAATCCCCTTAATTCCTGGATGTGCTCTGATCGCTATAGCCAAGGCTTCTATCGTGAGGACGTATATATCAGAGGGGAGAGAGGGCACCCCTGTCTTGTCCCTCGGGAGAGGTGGAAGGCATCGGTCAATTCCCCATTCACTTGGACCCTTGCCGCGGGGGCTCTGTAAAGGGCCGTTACCCAGCTCATAATGTGTTTCCCCCGAATCCCATCTTCCTCAGGAGGAGATCCATATACCGCCATTCGACCCTGTCGAAAGCTTTCTCCGAATCTAAGGAGAGGACACTCGCATTAAGCTCCGACCGTTGCGCGAAGTGGAATAGATCTATGGTTTTACATATGTTATCCGAACCCTGCCTCCCCCTGATGAAGCCCACCTGATCCACATGAACTAATTTCGGCAATATTCCCTCTATCCGCCTCCCCACCACTTTAGCCAGAATCTTCGATGTTTAGCAATGATATGGGGCGGTAGGAGGCACACTCTGTGGGGTCCCTCTCATCCTTAGGTAACACCGCAATGATAGCCCCCTTCATGGAGTCGGGGAGGGTTTCCCCCCTCTAGCACAGAGTCGAAAACCTTCACTAAGTAGGGGATTAAGGAGGATCGGAATCTTTTGTAAAAAAAGACGGAAAAACCGTCATCCCCGGGGGAGGTTCCCACTTTCATCCCGCCTATCGCCTTATCCACCTCCTCCTCGGTCACTGGCCCCTCCAGACCCTCGGACATTTCCCTAGACAAAGCAGGGAGTTGGATTGAGTTCAAGAAGTCTTCTATCGGTGCAGTTCCCCCGTCATATTCGGACGAATACAGGGTCTCATAATATTGGCGAAAGGCCTCTCCAATATGGGAAGACTTGCATCCCACAGTTCCCTGAGCGTCCCTCACTTCCCTCACCATTCTGCTCCTCTGAACCTCCCTCAGCTTCCAGGCCAGGATCCTGTCCGCTTTGTCCCCTTTTTTGTAATACTTTTGCTTGACCATCTGAACACTTCTCTCCGTTTTGTGGAGAAGTAAGTCTTTTAGCTGGAGCCTGCATTCCTCCAGAGCGGCCACACGGTCGCGCTCCGGCTCTCGATCCGGGGAGCACCCCGGCTGAAGTCGGGCGATTATTATTATTATTTTTTTTTTTTTTTCTCTCGCAGGGTCTTCTCCTATGCCCCTCTGACCCTCTTTACCAATGCACCTTTTTGAATAAGAACTCCCCGTAAAGTCGCCTTAAAGGCATCCCAGAGCGTATGTGTGCCCACTTCCCCATTGTCGTTTAGCTCAAAAAATTCTGTTATGACCTCTGCAATCTCTTGGGCATGAACCTCGTCCTTTAATAAGGCATTGTTACATTTCCAACGGCCTCTACGTTCTTTACGCCATCCCCCCGATATTGTGATCCCCACCATATCATGGTCCGACCAGGGTACGGGATCCACCCTGTAGCCTGCAACGTACGGGCGAAGGGATTCGTCCACCAAAATATAGTCTATCCTCAAACGAGGCATGGATGGCCGAGTAGTATGAAAAAGAGGGGATTCCCGTCCTGGGGGACGGAATTGAGTCTGCTAGGCCCAGCTCTTCATTCACCCTCCGGAAGATTCGTGCCATGGCCTCGTCTGGGGTTCTGGGGGCCCACCCGCTTCCTATCCAAGGATGGATCCAGCACCATGTTGAAATCTCCCCCCACCACCAACATACCATGTACAAATAGCTTAAGCTTCTCCTTTACCTCCTCCCAGAATTGGGCCTGGCCATCATTCGGACCATACACCACTGCCAGGGTCAGGGGGGATCCCCGCAAGGTGCCCTTCACCAATAGAAAATGGCCCTCGGGGTCCTGCAGGGTGGCCTTGCTGATGAAGCGTACACCCCTGGCGACCAGGATAGCCACCCCTCTTTTCTTCCCCTTGTGGGATGCATGGAAAACCTCCCCTATACCCCCCACTCTCATTTTGGGTTCCTTCCCTCGCGCCCAGTGTGTCTCTTGCAGAAACAGCAGGTCCAACTTTGCCCTCCTGAATTCTCTGCAAACCAAGGACCTCTTGGTGGGGGTGTTCAAGCCCCGCACATTCAGGGTGCCCACTCCCAGGGCTGGATGGCAGTCAGCCATAATCTAGGTCACCAAATCTGTTGGGCACCTGCTTAGCATCACTATTCCGTTTTCGCTCCCTTAGTCTCACTGTTTGGACATTATTTGGACCTCCCCCCATCTCTTCCCCAAACCCCTTCCCCAACAAGAAACTCCCAACTAACGAACCCCCAACTGGTGTTCGAACCCCCACCCCACTCCCCGGTGTCCAGCCATATAGTTCTGCCGTTCCTGGCATATTGGCCGGACCACAAGCCTGCTCCCTACGGCCAGGCGTTGATAGCAAAGCACATTGTCGTGACCCCCCCCGCCCCCATTTAGGCCCCCCGGACTGCCCCAACTTGCCCGCTACATGAGGGAGCACTAGAAATTACTCCCCACCCCAGTCATTCGGGCCCGATCTGTGGATGGACCGGGCTTTTTTCCACCGCCCTTGTGGGCATCTATCCCCTTAGGCCCAGATTGTTGTTTCCCTTCCCTCCCATGTTTGTGCCCCATTTATTGCCCCCCGTACTTGCTGTTCAAGGGAGTGCAGTGATCGGAGCATCTTTCGAGTCCTCTTTTTTTTTTGTTTCCCCAATTCCAGGGCTGATCGAGGGGCCCCTGTTGTCACCCCTCTGAGTCGATATGCTCTTCCTCCAATGATATCGGTGAAGTATTCCGTTTTTTGAACTTCCTCGAGCCGGTTTTCCTTCTCCGGCGCCAGACTGGCCGGGGATGTCCCTGCTGAGTGCTTAAGGTCCTACCGGTCCCCTCCGGGGGACGGGCTCCCCACGTAATCTTGGATGGCACCCTTTATGTCTTCCTCCGTTACCAGCGTAGTGCGTTGGCCTGAATATTCAAAAGACAGGGAGAAGGGGTATCCCCATCTATAACGCACTCCCTTCTCTTTCAGTTGTTGTGTCGGGGGGCGGCACATCCTTTGTTAGGTGTAGGCGGAGAGATCTTGGAAGATGGTGATTTGGGCATTGTTGTAGGGGATCACCCCCGCCTTCCTCGCTTCTTCCAGGACTTTGGTTTTTTCGGTATAGTAGTGGAACCGGACCAGGACCCATCTAGGGCTCCCCGTCCTTCCCCCGGCCCTGTGAACCCGGTCGAACGTGAGTTCCGTTGTTATTTCCTCTGCGAACAGGAGGGTGATAATGTCTCTCACCACTCTGGTCAGATCTCTCTCCGTTTCGCCCTCCGTTTCCGGAATCACACAAAATCTGAGATTGTTCCGCATCTCCCTGTTTTCAAAATCGTCCATTTGCCTGGCTCTTTCCTCGTCCCTTTTTTCTAGGGCTGCCAGCCGCGTACCAAATTGAACCTCCTGGGAAGTAGAGGACGACTGGTTGTTTTCCACTTGTAAGAGTCTGTCCTCGATTTTGTCTACTCTCTGGTCCATCTTCTCAATGGGCGATGTCGGATCTCATTTCCCTGATTTCCTGGAGTATGGAGGCGAAGCCCCTCTCCATCGTCATTGCGGGTTGACCTGATGCCTCAGGGTGGGCCATGGCTTTGGTGAGGTTAGGGACCCTAGTGTCGCTCTTTGTTTCTTGAAAGCAGAATGCTTGCAGGGTCTTCTGCCAGCTCATAAGATCCTACTGAAACCCTTCTGCAGGGTTCGCTGTGGTCTAGGGGACCCTTGGAGGGTGCGTTTGCCGCCCCGGGACCAGCTGGTTGTGCGTGACTCAGATGGGGCTTGTGGGTGGTGGTCGTTCCCCGGTGGAGGAGGGGGCAGCCTCCAGGCGGGCACTCGCCCCGCCAACTAAGGAAGGGGGCCTCTCACCTTGGCTTTCAGGTTGATGCCGGCGGTGTCCTTCGGGATGGGGGAGCCGCCGTTACAGTTCAATGTCTCCTTCCGGCGTATTCCGCTGTCAGGCGGGCACTTGCCCTGGGGCACAGCCCAGGGGCCTCCACCTGATGTGCTTCCTCTTTGTCGGCCCTCAGGGTAGGGGCTGCTGGTGAGGCCCACTCCGCTCCCCCCTGATGGGTCCCCGCGGCCCAATCAAACTATGAGGGCTCACTGCACTATGTGTAGGGGTTTTCCGCCTCAGGGGGTGGGAGGGGGGCTGGTCCGCTACTTTCGCAATACGATGCGCCGCAGGGGGCCTCCGCTCCTAGGTCCTCCCTGGAGATGCCTGTCCACCGGCGCCGCCTCCGGAGGCCGGCACCGCCGCCTCTCAGGGCCCGGGGCCAGGTCCGGTATCGTGTGCGCCCCCCGACCGAGGGTGGGCGGGGGCGCGGATTCAAGTCCTCGCTTGGGGGATGCGGTCGCGCGCACCCCACCGACAGGGCTGGGGGGGGCCGAAATCCTCGTCTAGGTCTCCTCGCTTCAGAGGGCCTCTGCTCCTTCACCATTGCCTGTACGCCCCCTGGTGGCCTCGGATACTACTTTTTATATTCGACCGCGACTATATCACTATGGGATTTTCCCTTTGTTCGAGGCTACCAACTTTAATTATTTAATTCTCATAGCCTCGAACATACCGCCGGTTTATTTAATTAATTAATATTAATTCGCCAGTTGGTATTTTTTGCCAGGACTCAATTCTAAAATGGCGTTTGTGTTCTCTTCTGTGACTCCAACCCAAGCCGAGCCCATTGTTCCACTTTTTGGCAGGCTTCTCCACAGAAGCCTCCAAAAGTGGTGCCACTCTGTCTGGGTACCACAGGGTGGTGGGAGGGGGTTTAGGCACCCTGGACCGAGTTACCTTGGTAACTCAAGTCGCACTCTTGTGTGATTGGCCCAAGTGGTGTTTGATTGACAGCTAGGCTGAGTGAATGGGGGTGTGCTGCATAAAAGCAGGGCTTTGGGGACTGTAACTTCAGAAGTCTCCACAGGACCTGAGAATCCGACGAGGGAGAAGCTGAGCCGACCTACCACGACGACACCACCGGTGGATCCCTACGGAACCGACTCACCACTTCCCGACGACAGAGAAGATATCCCAACTGGAGAGGCTTCTTCCCCTGACTCGTGGGCACAACCAGTTTGCCTTCTCTTCGCATCCCAGGCTGTCTTGTGGTCGAATTGCCCATGCCAAGCACCCCGGCAACCGGATAGCCACTTAACACTGGACCGCAAATAAAAGGACCGCTCCTTGTACCTGAGAAACTCCGCGGCTGGTTTCTTCCCTGGCAGTGCAACAGACTCCTGTCTTCCTCCCCGACGAGATCCTCTCTTCCCCCGATGAAGCACCGACTTGCATCCGCTGCCAGGAACAACTGCCCCCGCTGGAGTAGCCTCACCACTTTAAGGTACCTTGTCCGCCAGGCCTTCCTTTCTAAAGATTGCTACAAGGTAATAATAATCCCTTAACCTTCTGGACTGGGTTGGCCGCCTTGACCTTCTAAAGGGTCCCTTTCTTTTGGTCCAACTCTTTTTTTTTTTTTTAACCTTTGCAAGACTCTTGTGCACTTCAACCGTGTGACCTTGGACACATTTCGTTCTGATCCTCTTAAAGTGGATCCGGCCTTCGGAACTCTAACTTCACGGTTTTACTTGCCTCCCTCTCTTGTTTTGTTCTTATGAAGGGGTTGGGATCTATTTCATATTATACTCTGCTTTTCTCTCCCTTTTAAAACAAATTATTAGAGTGCCGCTGTCTCAAAATAAGTGGGGCTTTACTTAAGACTTGTCTAAAATTCTTCTAAGGGAGTGTATATCTTTTAGTGACTGTGTTTTTGAATTGCTTACTATTAGTGCCTGTGTGTTTTTCTAGATGTGGTTTTAAATAAATAATGATATCTCTTTTACACCAAGCTCTGGTCAGTGTTTACTTGTTCTACTGTGCTCTTCTGACCTATTGTGAATACTCTGTATACTGCCTAACTCTTCTTGAGGGAAGTCTGACTGCTCAGCCACAGCTACCAAGTGAATCTGTGTGGTACAGACTGCTACCAAGTGGGTTTACTGCCAAACACCTGTAGTCTTAAATCTTTTGCAGTGGTCCCAGAGTGAACTGCACAGGTTTCTGCCTAACACACATGCCCAGATACTGAATCCAAGTACACATGAGCAGATACTGAAATTTCGTGAAACTATATGAACACATAAGGGAAAACCAGTAAGATCAAACAACAATGTTGGCAATGTTACACTCCAAAATGATTCACATGGAAGGTTTTGTAAGCGGGGTGCAACTAAACATCGACACAAGTGAAGCGAAAGTCGTCTCTCTTACATACAATCCTCGATCCCATCTTTAAAGAGAAACGAGCTCGTAGACAATCACGCACCTATGAAGGTCAAGAATTACAAAATATAACTGGACAGAAAAACAACTCTCTGCAATGGAGACACTAACAGACATTAAAAAGCAAGTTACAAGTTCATCACAAACGGATTACATTGGCAATCCAAGTTGTGTGCCCATGAGGAACAATCAACAGATAACAAAACAAACCAGTGACATGTGAAATCCAGTGCAAGTCTCTGTGGAAAGCAAACACTCATTGAAAGACACAGTGACAGAACAAATCATGAATATACCCCATCTTCAATAAACTATTAAAAAATAATGGTGAAGACAACCTACGAGTAACTACGAAAGACTCAAGCAGGAAAAGCAAAACGAGAGAAAAAAAAACAGTAACTACGCATGCCAAATCAAATCATTTATCGAGAACATAACCATACCAAATTCAGAATCATAATCGAAAGTGTTAATAAACAATTCGTATTACACTGTTTCAAATCAAGCAGTGAAAGAATCTGAGCAGTCTCTGGTACCGCAGAGAGAACCATGAATTGACTAGATGGACATGTCAACTTACTCAATATCGACATCAGATGAGTATGATTCAGATGTAAAAAGCAATGAAGACGCCTCCTGTATTCCACAATCATCTGATTCCAAAGAGGAAACCGGTGAAACACGGAAACCTCGCTGGACAAAACGACCACAAGCCCCGGCCAAAATTCAGTGCCAAACATTGCGCAGTGCTGCAAATGCAGGGAACAGTAAAGGAGAAAAAGCAAAACAAGATAAACAATCACAAGAAAAAGAACAGCGAGAACAAGTGCCACACTCAAAGATATTGACAATAGTGCAAAAAGTTGACCCACACTCACCAACTGATCACAAGTGGTGGCTGAAAGATTCAACAAAAAAACTAGAAAAAAATAATCAAATGGGACACCAACCAAAAACAAGTGAAATAGATAATTACATAATATCTGCACTGAGAATAATGAAACAAAAAGAAACCAAAAAGAGTCATCAAGAAGGTATAAACAAGGAATCCAATCCAAAAGCAAATTCCAACCGAATCGACCCTACAGCTCTAATACTAGTTGAACGTATTGATGCTGAGGACGACTGTCTTATTCTAAACAGATCTAACGTTATTTGTTTTTTTCATCATCTACTGGCCCTAAGAGCATTAACCACCAAAGAACTAAAGACAATTGAATTTGCAAGCGAGGATCGACGAGACAAAATCATTATCCGTTTAGACAGTATAATGATTAAACAAATCCTAGTAAAAGAAGTGCCGAAATTGTGACCCATGGTATTCAATCTGACAGAGATAGACAACTCAGTTTTGAGAATCCATAATAGGAAATCCACCTACAAAATAAAGTTACTAATCCAAAAAAAATGAAAGCAACAAAAAATTCCATTTAAGCGATCAGCACTAAGACAGCACATACAAAAACAAAACACAAGAGTGAATCAATCGATGGAGATCAAGGAGTCTCGTCAAGTAGAGCTGCCTCAACTAGGGTCTGCAGAAAACTGGAAATGGCTTGCCAGTCTGTTTGCGTCAAAAATGAACAACGCATAGATTCCAAAGCAATTAAACAAAAAAAGCTTAACGCTAGCAAGCTGGAACTCACGTGGGTTTGTGCATCTGATTGACACTACTGCACCAAGCAACCTAATTCAAGATAGTTTGCATACAAGAAATTTGGCTATCAAGTATCACAATGATTAATGGATACTCGGTATTCCTGAACCCAGCAACTAAAGGACCACGTGGAAGGCCGTCAGCAGGTTTGCTAATTGCAATAAAAAATTCATTACACTTTGAACTACTACACTCGACAAATATGAATTCTCACATTCAATGTGTAGCCGGAACACTAGTAGAGAGTGACCCACACAACTCAATTATTCTAATAATTCTAAATGTATATTGGAATCCAGCAATACCCCACCTCAAGAAGTTTCCTGAATTATTATCAGCACAGGTGGTCAAAGCCACAGAAAAATGGCTGAATCTTCACATCATTATCTGCAGCGATTTAAATTCAGTGGGCTGAAACAAGGAAGGCTACAATACGGACAACTATCCACATTATGTTACAACAATAAGGCAGCGAGGAATAGATTGGAGAAGAACAATGACTCAACGAAAAATAACTATTCGAGTAGATTGTGTCCTCCAATGTATTCCTCATCTTAGATGTATTCCACCAAGCTTTAGCTGCTTCGGAAGATTTTTTGGCAGAGAGCGCCGTGCGTCGATGTTGTCGAGTTGATGGTCCCTCGAAGGCCTCCGTCGAGGGTGACGTCATCGGGTATAGCACGCGCGGCACCCGTTGGCCTCAGTTCCGTTTTTCCGCGGTACACGTTGCTTCGGAGATTCGGCGCGCCTCGAGTTCTGTGACCCAGTAAGAATATTACAATATACGACAATATAGTATAATATACGAGATGGCGTCGTCATCAATGCCTACTACGACCCAGAGATCGGGTTTCAAAAAGTGCAAATCGTGCTGTTCAAAAATGTCTATCACAGACCTGCACCGAGAATGTTTGTGTTGTCTCGGGGAAGGCCATGATATGGAGGCCTGTACGAAGTGTCAGGTGATGACGGGGAAAGCCTTGCGAGAGAGGAGGGGAAAACTACAGGTAGGTCATAAATCCGACCGCAAAGCCTCTAGTGTCGAGTCGAGGTCACGTGAGGAGAAGGCTCCTCGACGCGAAAGGCATCGTTCCAGGTCCCGAAGCGATTCCCATTGCTTGTCGTCTTCGACAAAAAAATCGAAGAAAAGACGCCACAGGTCCCCTTCCACCTCGTCCTCGGACGAATCCCCAAAAAGGATGAAATGTCCCACTAAACATTCTTCCTCCGAAGAGTGGGAAGCATTCAGAGTCAAAATGATGGAGGTGTTCAAAAAAGCAAAGCCTCGGTCCACGCCTTCTTCGGAAGCCGGCCGGGAGCGTCATTGCTCCGACACTTGCGCGCCCTCGAGCCCGGGTGATCGAAAAAGAAAGGATAGAGAACCTTCCAGGACGCTGAGTGAGAAAAACCGGTCGAGTCGACCGCTCGAGGTCACCGACGCCGTCCGAAACCCAACGCATTACCCTTCGAGGTGCGCCTAGACCCCCTCAAAGCCGGCTCAGTCGACAACTATTACGTTGATGCCTTTGTCGACGTCGACCCCGAAACCCTCGGCGCCGAAGGCTCCAGTTCAGCCAAGTCAGCCAGTTCAGCCAAGTCAGACAGGGCAAGGGAAAGAAAAGGCTACAAAGCCTGTAATACCTTCAGGGCCCATTAACATACCTCCTCCACCTCTCCCAGGAAAGGTTTTCAAACGTCTTCCTAGGAAGGAATTTTTCAAGTCCCTGAACTCAATTTTTGAGGAACAGGAGAGATCTGATGAGGGGAGTGTACCCTTTGGGCTGGAATATGGCACCCCAAATGTCCCTGAATGCCTGATATCAGAAGAAAGCAGGGTGAGGGACCTGGTGGAATCCTTACACAATGCAAGTGGCATTGACACATCTCCTGCCAATGACTTTGGCAAGCCAGAACCAGGAGAGCATGCCAGTCCATCATACCGTCAACTATTGACAAAGGTGGTAGATTATTTAGGATCGACTAGACCACCAGCCCAATTCATCCAGGATGATTTGACAGATATACTGGACCATGGTCCCACCGAAGATCCAATACTACCCTTTCACGTAGCCTTGCAAAATAGGGTGGCCAAGAATTGGGAGACTCTGGATTCTATTCCTCTAGTGAATAAATCCCTCACCTCAAAATAACGCCCTGCCAGTAGTGACCCCGGCTATCTGTCTAAACATCCCACTCCCAAGAGTCTGGTGATACAGGCAGCCTCAGCTTCAAACAAAATGGCGTACCCTTCTATCCCTCCGGACAGGGATGATAAGCGTGTGGATGGCTGGGCACGAAAGGTATTTTCAGCTGGGAGTATGGCGTTAAAAATCAGCCAACTCCACATGTGCCTTGGCAAAGTTTTCGTGCACTCTGTGGGAGTGCATTGCAATGGTGGTGGAGCACGTACCAGAAGGGGACGAAAGGGAAGGGTTCCTAGCCATCGTTGGAGATGGAAAGGAGGCCATGCAGGAATCCCTTCAATCTGGACTGGACACTGCAGATAGTGTGAGCAGGCCCATGGGCACTAGTATGGTAATACACAGATTTGGGTGGTTACAGAAGTCTGGTTTCGCACCAGACGTACAGAACCGCCTTCTGAACATGCCTTTTGACGGGTCTCACCTTTTTGGCAGCAAGGCTGACGAGAGCCTTGAGAGGTTGCAGACCTAAAAAGCAGCTGCCAAGTCTTTAGGAGCTGCTATTAGACAACCTCAGCCTTTTCGTGCGTCAAGACAATCTTGGAGGGAATGATTCTATCGTTACTACTCATATGGAAAGGCGAGAGGATTGGCCAGTCAAAGGGGCCAGAGAAAGGCCACTCGTGGTGGACGAGGAAAACGTGCAAAGCCAGTTCCAGCTGCAGCCTCTTTGCCATCAGCAGCCGCATCAACCGCCATAAAACCGCTTTGAGGACTTGCATCTGCCAGAATGGCGAGCCATTACTTCAGATGTTTGGGCTCTAGAAATAATAGCCCAAGGTTATTGCCTTCCTTTTCTAACGCAACCTCAAAACAATCCACCAGGGAGACACCCTTTGAAGTTTTCAGACCGGCTCCTACAGCAGGAAGTTCTAACCCTGCTGGAGAAAGGTGCTATAAAGCCAGTACCTGTAGCGGAGAGGAACAAGGGATGGTACTCCCCATATTTTTTGATTACCAAAAAGGACGGAGGACTGAGACCCATTTTGGACTTAAACTTGAACAAGTCCCTCAGGAAGGACACTCTTTCTCAGATCCTTCAGGCCCTTCAACTCAAGGATTGGTTGGTGTCATTGGACCTCCGGGATGCTTATTTTCATGTGCCGATTCATCTCAAGCACAGAAAATACCGGAGGTTCGTAGTTGGCGACTCACACTATGAGTTTGAGTCCTGCCATTCGGATTGACCTCCGCCCGAGGGTCTTCACCAAGTTAATGGTAGTGGTGGCAGCAAACCTCAGGAGAGGGGAGATTCAAGTCTACCCCTTGCTGGACGATTGGTTGATCAGGGCACGTTCTGCTGAACAAGCACTAGATCATCCAAAAGTCACCTGCCACTTCCTCCACAAACTGGGCTTCTCCCTCAATTTCAAGAAGTCACAAATGACACCTTCCCAACAGCTCCAGTACATAGGGGCTATATTAGACACATCCGTGGGAAAGAGGTCGCCTCCTAAGTCGAGGGCTCAAGACATTCTTCAGATGGTTTCCAAATTCAAAAATGCCTTAAAATCTCCAGGCCTACGACTTCTTAAGGTTGTTCGGCCTCATGATATCCTGCATCTTCCTATTGACAGAGGTACGCCTGAGGATGAGATCCCTTCAATGGGCTCTAAAGACTCAATGGTCCCAGTTCCCAGGTCAAATGACGAATTTTCTTCAGATTCCAAACAAGGTTCGACAGGTTCTTCTCTGTTGGACTTGCACAGACAATATCCTAAAAGGAGAACAGTTTTGGCAACCATGGCCTCACTCATGGGGTGGGGATCTCATGCCAACGATCTGACAATCAGCGGTCGCTGGTCTCCATCGGAGTCCGAACTACACATCAACCTTTTAGAGCTGAGAGCAATCAGACTAGCGCTGAAGGCTTTTTTACCATCTGTCAGAGGGGAAAATGTCTTAATAATGACGGACAACACAGTGGCCAAGCATTATCTAAACAAAAGAGGAGGTGTAGGGTCACTACCTCTGTGCAGAGAGGCAATGCAGCTCTGGTATTGGGCAATTCAAGAAGGGATCTCCTTAACGGCAGTTCATCTAGCAAGCAGAGCACAGTGTCCCACGAATGGGAACTGGCTCAGGATGTCCTTCAGGAGATCTTCCATCTTTGGGGAACCCCTCAAGTAGACCGGTTTGCGACTGGAATCAACCGGAAGTGCGAAAGGTATTGCTCAAGGGAATTTCCCCCGAGAGGAGCCCTACGGGATGCGTTTGTGGTAGAGTGGAATTTCCCACTATTGTACGCGTTCCCTCTGATTGCTGTCATTCTTCAGATCATCAGGAGACTGAGACGGTTCAAAAACCGCATGATCCTAATTGCCCCGGATTGGGTCAGGAGAACCTTCTAGCCATATCCGTCTGTCCACAGGTACGTCTTCCGCAGAGAGAAGACCTTCTCACACAAATGGAGGGTCAGGTTCTCCATCCGGAGGTCAAAATTCTCAACCTTCACGCTTGGTATCTGAAAGGCTGAGATACAAGGATTGGGACCTTCCAGATAACGTCACGGAGGTGTTGCTTTCGGCAAGAAGGCCAGCAACAAAATCTCTATACCGTTGCCTTTGGAAAACGTTTTGCAACTGGTGCAGAGAAAAGTATGTCGATCCTTTTCTATGTTCTATTCCGGAAGTACTGTCCTTCCTCTTGTTCCTAGCACATAGAGGTCTAAATGTTTGGACCATTAAGGGTTACCTTGCAGCGCTTTCCATCTTCAAGCGCTCGTCGGAAGAATGCTCCTTTTTCAAAATCCCGTTAGTAATACAATTCTTAAAAGGACTCGCTAATGTGTTTCCTTCTTACCCATTCCAAGTGCCAATTTGGGATCTTAATCTGGTTCTAAAATTCTTAATGTGTGCCCCTTTTGAACCCTTGCACGCTTGTCTATTGTAAAGATGCCGGTGGGGGGAGTCTGTACTTCCGCTCTCTATATGGTAGAGGAGAGGCACAGAGGACCCCAGCCAAGATTCTCTATTGTGGTAGCAATGGACGAGCAATCAAGGCCTAGCTTCTAAGGAGGTGATGCAGGCTGATTCTTAAGTACAGTGTAGGCCCCAAGCACCCACAAAAGTAGGTCCGCACACTGTATCGGTTAAAACAGTCTTTATATAATTAATATTCAAAGGTATATACAATATCACAATAACGCCCTGTGTGCTTGGAAAATCAACAATGGTAAATATATACAGTTCTAAAGTGGTAACACAACGATTATTAGATCTCATTAAAGTGCATCAACTATACAGTTGAAATGTCACACAGATCAATAAAGAGGAAACCAGCAGTAGAGAGAGGAAGGAAGCAAGATGTTTGAACAATTGGCAGAATACTGGTCACTGCCGTTAAACACAGCTCTGTTTGGAAATCCCCCCCACCTGGGCAACCTGTAGAATAAAGATACAAGCCCAGTCCATATATGGTTCACACTAGACTTCCCAATAGTTCTGCAACCCCAAAGTACCTGGCGTTGTAGCATTCCTTGTCGGGGAATCGACGGCCCTTCTTGAGTGCCCTCCCTTTAAGGCAGGAGTCACGGGTCATCAAATGTCTGATGGAGAACAGGTTGAGCTACGACGGTGAAGTGGCCGCGTCGTTCCTAGCTGTGCTCGTTGACAGGGAAGCAAAAACATCCTGCACAGAAGAGGTGTGCGGGGCACCTCGGTTTCGATAGTTCTGGACTGCAAACAGTTTGAAGAACTGTGGCCCAGCAAAGGCGTCGAGTTGTCTGTGTCTCTGTGGTCTTTGGATGACGAGGAAACCCGGTCAGGCCTTCTCCAGCAGGATACAGCGCCGACGATGCGGACGAGAGCTTCCTTGGATCAATGAAGTTCTTAGGCAAACGGGAGCACGACGGCTCCAGTCGGCGACCGCTGTCATCGACAGTGGCAGACAACAGTCTGGGCACTACTTGTGATTCCGCGGCGGTCCCCTTCTCGGGTCGGCAGCCTGTCGAAGGTCTGTCTACCAGGGAGCTTTGGCAAAGATCTGCTGGTGCACGATGGTCCCTCGTAGCTCGGGAAGAGGGCGCCTTACCAGGTCCTCTCTGGGAAAGGCCTTGGGAGGCACAGCAGCTTTCAGATTGTGAGGGAGAGCAACAGCAATTCTTCTCGTCCAGCAGGGCTTCAAGGTCAAGCTTCAGTTACTCCAGTTACTCGTCGTAGTGGACTTCAGCTTCCGAACACGATTCCTAGCAGTGAGAGGTCCCTAGATATACTGTTGATCTCCCATTCATTCCTCTGGGTCATACTCAAGCATCCAATCACGACTAAGGGCATTCATGCAACCAGGTAGCCAATCAGGCACACAGTGCATTCAGGCCATTCACTTCTCTCCAGACACTCACAACAAGTTGTGTATTGGGACAAGTACTAAGCCATTCAACACTCCACACTGCATTCATACCGGTTTCGGGCAGGGCTGTCTCAGTCATTGTGTCAACCACCAGATACTAGATGCCCACAACATAGAATGCGTATTCGTCACAGACTCCATTCACCCAGGTCCCACCCACAGGTGTACCCACAACACACGGTCGTTGGGAAGGCTCCAGCCAGTCTGGTCAGCGCTTCCCCACACTACCATATATGGAACTTCCACCCAACAGCCAGTCAAGGGGAAGGGACAGAGTCAGGGCTTCCCAGGACTTCGGGAAGATCAAGGTAACAGGCGATGGAAGGCAAGAAGCCTCAGGGGCCATTTTGTCTCCCATCAGGAATCTACCGATTCCAATGACAGGGCCTGGGCATCATCCCAAAATGGAGGACACTCAGGACACCAGTCAATTCAGCACAGAGCTGCCACCAGCCCGTACCCTGCTCTGTGGGTCACACACAGGTGCCCAAAAACATACACTAGGGGCACAGGGTTGCACCCTTACCCATGGGTGCCATAAGGGTATCCCATGAGTCTGTTCACCTTAACCAAAGGAGAGAGCTTCACCGCCAGGAGTTCCACATGAACTCCTGCGCTGAAAACGCAACAGAACACACGATAAAAAGCAGTAAAGGACAAGGGTACGGAGGCCCTGTCCCTCCGATGCATTTCCAACATCACATCCATTAAGATTACTGACATGGAAAACTGCTTTCTTAGTGGCTTTAACATCTGCAAGAAGAGTGAGCGAATTGCAGACACTGTCTTCTGGGCCACCCTATACCGTGTTCCTTAGGGACAGAGTTGTATTAAGGGTTAAACCCTCATTTTTACCTAAAGTTGTGTCTGATTTTCATTTAAATCAGAAAATTGTTCTACCCGCATTCTACCCTCCACCTCACCCTAGTAAGGAGGAGGAAAGATTGCACAGGTTGGACTCGAGAAGAGCTCTAAGCTTTTACATCTCTAGGCTTTCCAAGCTTAGAGTGGATAATCAACTGCTCATTGGCTACACCGGAAGGAAATTGGGTCAATCGGTGTCAAAACAAACCATATCACGTTGGATTGTGCTTTGCATTTCAGAATGCTACAGATTAGCAGAAAAAGACCCACCAGAAGGTTTAAGGGCTCATTCCACCAGGGGCATCGCCTCTTCGACAGCCCTTCAAAGAGGTCTTCCCATAAGATCCATTTGTGAAGCAGCAACTTGGTCTTCGCTGCATACTTTTTCAACATTCTATAGTCTGGATGCTTCCCAGTGTAGAGTGAAATTTTGGTAAAGCAGTACTATATTCAGCCATTTAGGGTATCAAAAAATCTACCCCCTCCTCCAAAGAAATTGTCCATACTGCTTTGGGAGTCTATCTAAGATGAGGAATACGTTGGAGGACACAATCCACTCAAAGAACAAGTTACTTACCAACTGGTAACATTCTTTCGATTGGATGTTCCTCCAACGTATTCCTCATCGCCCTCCCAACCTACCCCTCTGTAGATTTTTCCGGGTTATTGCCACTTCAACTCTCGCAAGGCTGATACCTGTCTACCGGCACAATCTAGACAGTACAAAATCAAAAGTAAAGAGGAAAAACAGAACTGAAGCCAACTGGCGCTGCGTCTGCTACTTATATACCCGATGACGTCACCCTCGACGGAGGCCTTCGAGGGACAATCGACTTGACGACATCGACGCACGGCGCCCTCTGCCGAAAGTTTTTCCGAAGCAGCTAAAGCTGGGTGGAATACATCTAAGATAAGGAATACGTTGGAGGAACACCCAATCGGAAGAACGTTACCAGTTTGTAAGTAACTTGTTCTTCTCACCGACAATCAGAACAATAACAAATCAGGTTCTGCAACTTGTAGCGGACTGAAAAGTAGTAGAATACTCTATTATATATGCATATCAGAAAATATCCCACAGCACCAAATAACATTTGAGGTGGTTGAAACACTGAAAGGTGATCACAACTTATTGCAGATGACTTGGTCTCGGCCAATAGAAAGATTAGTTAGCGACAACAGCCAGTTGGAGGACCCCTGGCAGAAATAGATTGAAAATTATCAAACTTTCAAATGGAATTAAAGAAGTCAATTTCAATAACGCTACCCTTGGGAGAAGTGGATCTAACTGAGTTTACAGTACTATTGCAAATCTTCGAAAATAAAAAAGGCACCTCAACTAAAGAAAAATACCAGCACAAACATCATTACGATGAGACAACTGTTAAACAAATAAGAAAAGTGAACGAAGACATACGAGGTACAAGAGGGCTAGATACAGCAAATAGAAAGGCTCTGGTCAAAAAAAAAAAATCAGACAAAAATATCGGAATTGGAGAAATGCACACATGAGAACTTTAATTCTCCAGCATTGGTATCTTTCATGGATTCACATGCTTAGAATATTCCCCGTCGTCAGACTGGGACCCCTCCAACTGAGTTACACCTCCCTAGTTAATTATTCGACAAGTCTAGGTTAAGACGCCACTTAGTTAGCAAAACAGAGGTGAGCGCGTAACCGTAGATGGCACTCCAATAATTTGTTTAAAAAGGGAGAGAAAAGGCAGAGTAGGAAAATAATACAGTACCAAAACTTTTAAGAAACCACAGCAAGTCAAGAAAGGCAGGGTCTACTGGAGAGCAAAAAGTTCATAGGCCAGGCCCACTCTTGGAGAGAGCAGGGTGGAATGTGCCCAAGATCACACAGTGGAAATGCACTCAAAGTCTTTGCAGAAAAGTCAAGAGGTTGGATCAGTTGAGAAAGGCAAAGTTAGCAGGTCTGAGGTCAGCCCAGTTAGAAAGTCAAGGATTTACGGGATACATTGGACAATCTGTTGCAAGGGAGACCAGGCGGGACACAGTACCTGAAATGGCGAAAAAGCTCCAGCGGTGGCAGTTGTTACTGGCAGCGGGTGCAAGTCGTGGCTTCGACCAGAGGAAGAGGTGATCTCGACGAAGAAGAAAGCTGGAGGTCGTTGCACTGCCAGGGAAGAAACCAGCTGCGGAGTTCCCGATTAAAAGGTACAACCCTTTTATTCGCGGTAGTGGTGAAGCGTGGCTATCCGGCCGCCGGGGTGCTTGGCACAGGCGATTCGACCACGAGACGTCCAGGAAGGCAAAAAAGGCGAACTGGTTGGTCCCACCAGCTCAAAGGGAAGAAGACTCTCCTGGAAGAAGATCTCCTCTGTCGTCGGGGAAGTTTTGAGTTCGTACAGCAGGGCTCCTCCACCGGTGGTGTCATCGTTGTAGATGGCTCAGCTTCTCCCCTCTTCGGATTCTTTAGGTCCTGTGGCGACTTCCGAAGTTCCAGTCCCCAAAGCCGTGCTTTTATGCAGAAAAATCCCCATTCATCAGCCTAGCTGTCACTTAAACATGCTAAGTGGTGAGGCGGACGGCTCACCACTGGGCCAATCACACAAGAGTGCGACTTGAGTTGCCAAGGCAACTCAGTCCAGGGTGCCTAATCCCCCTCCCACACATCCTGTAGACCCCAGACAGAGTGGCACCATTTGGAGGGCTTCTGTGGAGAAACCCACCAAAAAGTGGAACAAAGGGCTCGACTTGGGTTAGAGTTTCAGAGGCGAACACAAACACCATTTTAAAACAGAGTCCTGGCAAAAAGACCCGACCGGGGAATAAATATGAAATAAATAACCCAGCGGTATCTTTAACATTGCATCAAAAAGTGGTGCGTTTAAAATCAATGGAAAAATCTCATAGGGAATATTCTGGTGGAATATTTTGCGTGGTATCCACTGCCACCAGCCAGAAACTCGACAAGGGGGGACTGGACGGTGCCCCCTTGGAAAACAGACCCTGGGGCAATCGAATTACCCCTACCAGTACTTCCACAATATGATGGTTTTTACTGGTTCTGTTCACAATTCGAGACTAGTAAAGCCAATGGTGACTTTACATGCCCTGGGAGACAGTAGTTAGTCCCAGGGAATGGAGTCTGTTTGGGGGTCACTATGGCACTGAGGGTGCTGTGTAACACACACATCAAAAACACATGAAGCCCTATGGAGTAAAAGACCCCATACCCCATAAAACACATTCACAGTCAAAGGACATTCTCAAATCATGCCTAAGAGTGGGAGAAAAAGAGTCTCACTCTTAGCAGGAGAAAAAAATAAACCCCAAAACAAATCCAGCAAAGCTGCTGGGGGACTCACTAGGTTTGGGAAATTAGCCTCAACATAGAATTCTCCCTAAACACATCACAAACAAGTTCAAGCCAGCGCCTCGCAAATCCTGGGCAACACTCCAAAAAGCCCCTATCGGCATAATTGAACACCCCCTGATCAAAGGTGCTCTCATCAATGCCCGCTCACTGGTCGCCCATGCGCTAGACATCGCAGACCTCATATCTGCCAACAACCTACATTTCTTGGCTATCACTGAAACCTGGCTGCATCAGGCAGCAGGCCCAGCTCTATCCCTCGCCATCCCAGAAGGCTACTCAATTCTAAGGAAGCACAGGGATACAGGTAAAGGAGGAGGAGGAGTAGCCTTTATCGCTAAAACTTCACTTGACCTTAGAATGATCCCTACATCCGGCCTCCGGTCCGCTGAACTTCTGTCTGCTAAGTTCCAACTTTCTGCTACACAAACCGTCCTTTTGCAACTCATTTACAGACCTCCAGACCCCATCTCCTCATTCGAGGTAGAGATATCCAACCTCCTCTACACCAATACCAAAATTGGATCTCAAATCATCCTACTAGGAGACCTTAACCTAGGCCTTGGGGATCCCAATGATGCCAATGCGCTCTCCCTGGTAAATAACAGCTCCCAACTAGGGTTCAAGCTCAGGATAACAGCTCCAACACACAACAAAGGCAGAACCTTGGAATGGTTAGCGGATCACAACTGCTCCACAGCGATCCTTAAAAATGAGCCAACTGAATGGTCAGATCATCACGCCATCTCCTTCTCCATCCAAGGAAAGACCCAACCAAAGACCCCTCCAGCTACTATTCCGCAAAGCCTCACCAGGAATAACCGCAACATCACCTTGCAGACCCTTCGTCTTCTAATCCACAACATCCTTACTCCCGCAACTATGCCAACCTGGATGCGGATGAACTTGCTGACCTCTATAATAAAACACTCGAATCAGCAGTAGATATAATCGCCCCTCTCAAACTCACTAAAGCTAAACCAGCAGCTCACCTGAACAAATAGTTCACTCCGGAGCTTAAAATCTTCCAGAACACCAAACGAGCGGCAGAAGCCACTTGGATAAAAACACTGAACCAAGCCAACAAAACACTACTCACGATAGCAGCCACCACCTACAAAACTGCTATCCTCAGGGCCAAAAATGAAACCTATGATAACAGAATTGAGAACGCCAAATCTAAAACAAAAGAGCTCTTCACCAACCTCAGGGAACTTGAGTCCCCCTCCACACCCTCAGAAACCACCTGCTTGAAAGATGCAGGCTGGTGTGAGAGGATCCAAAAAGCCTTGGCAGACGAAATTGCCATGCTTCAATCCAGAATCGAATAGAAAAAGCTCAGCCTACCCAAAAAAGCTAATCATCCACCACCAGCCACCTCTGAATCCCCAACATGCCCCCCTTCTCCTTTTCCCCGATGTCAACCAAAGAAGTGGAAAGCATCATCAAAGGCCTTAAGCCTTCCAAATGCCAAGGGGACTCCTGCCCATCATCCAGGAAGGTGCCAACAATCTGGCCTCCTTCATAACCGCCCTAATCAACGCCTCCTTCAAATCAAGAGGCCTGGGTCATGCCCCTTCTAAAAAATAAAAACGAACCTAGACCCTAATAACCCAACCAACTACAGACCAATTACCACTGTCCCCTACATCTTAAAGATCTTAGACAGAGTGGCCTACCTGCAAATCCAGAAGCACCTGGAAGAGAACAACCTCCTGGGCCTTAGACAATCTGGCTTCAGACCAAGGCACGGAACAGAGACAGCCCTCCTGGACTTAAAAGTCCAGATGGATGAGGCAAAGGATAAGGGCAACTTAGCCATTCTTCTGCTGCTTGACCTCTCGGCAGCCTTTGACCTTGTCGACCATTAGATTCTCACGGAACATCTGACGGCCTCAGTGCCTTTCTCTAACCAGGCGACTTCCTGGGCTCAATCCTCCCTAGCCGACCGAACCACCCGGGTCTTCTCTGCAGGGGCTTCCGCCCACCCCATCCCCATCCTCTGTGGCGTCCCACAAGGCTTGTGCGTCTCGCCGACCTTATACAATATCTTCACTAAGCTATTGTTCGACTGCCTTGATAACCTGGGTGTCACATACACAAATTATGCTGACGATACCCAGGTTCTCATCACCCTATCAGGTTGCTATGAAGAGGATTCCACACAGATCAACAACCTTTACCTGGATATCCAAGCTTGGATGGCAGAACACAGCTTATGCCTCAACAATGAGAAAACTGAACAACTCCTTGTCGGCTCCCAACCACAGAGAAATTAAAACTCTAGGGATCTATCTAGATTCCACACAATCGCTTAAGAAACATGTCAACGCCACAGCCTCTTCCACAGCTTCCTCAAATAAGCTCATCAATGCCTGCACACCCTTTCTCTTGCCCTCCAGGTTCATTAGACTAGCCAGAGCGCTAACGCTTTCAAAAACGTACTATTGCAATATTCTTGGCTCCTCAGAACGCAATCTGAACAAACTGCAAGTGCTACAGAATAATGCCCTCAGAGCCGTTCTGAGTTTCCCACGGCACTCTCACATCTCAAGCTTCAGACAAGATGCCCTTTGGGTCCCTCTACGAGACAGAATCACTCTGATCCCTCGTCATCGTCCACAAATGCCTCTCCAACGACGCTCCCAAATACCTGGCAGACAAGTTCATCAAACACACTTCCACCAGACCAACTAGAACGTTGTAGTCTCACTGTCTTTCCATCCCCAAATTCTCCCTTTAAAAAAAAAAAAAAAAAAAAAAGCAGGTGGCTCCAGCTTCCCGGTCCTAGCCACAAAAAAATGGAACGCTATACCACTGAACCTTAGAGCAGAACCCTCCTTCTGGACCTTCAGAGCAAAAACAAAGTCCTGGCTTGCCAACAAGAATTCCACCGCTGTCTGACACATTACGTATTGTACTCGTTTCCTCTGCCGACCACCATGTAACCCGCTCAACTGCACTTATTGTTTTTATCTTGTATGTTTATACTCTGCTGTAACTTCCTCTGTCTCCCGCTCCCAGTTACCCCAGGGTTCTGTGCGCTGTATAAATAAAGAAACTAAACTAAATGCACAATAATGTACAGTACCGATGGACACTAAAAACTAATGCATAAACACCAGATGTTAGAGTACTATGAACTGTATGAGTTGTGATGAATCGGAACATTGTTAAAATTGATTTATAGGTAAAAGGTTTGTAATGTATAAACCAAATAAAGCCTAATTAAAAAATAAATAATAAATATATATATAATGCTTAGGTACGTTTCCATACTGAGCTGATGCAATTTATCAGTGTTAGGTTGCCCTCTGCTGTCCAAATGGCATAGCGCACCTCTGTGTGCCATTCCAATTCAACAACCGCTATCATTTTAACAAACAGAATGAGCACGTTTTTTTACAGTCACCTTAACCTTCCATTATGGCAAACATTAGGAATCATTTCAAGTTGCTTCTTTCCACCCACGCTTATCTTCACTCAGGGCACGGGGTTTCCAGTGTCAATGAACAGTTAATTACCAGCTCAACCTTTCAGTCTCTAAAGAGCTAAATGCTGTAGGACGAATGCCTCCTCATGAGCTAAAAATAGGTGCTGTAATTATGCTTCTTCACAATCTTATGCCATCACAGGGACTCTGCAATGGAACAGGGTTGATAATTACGTGTCTACAAAGACACATCATGGAGGCCTGTGTAATCGATGGAACTTGGATACTGTTCTACTCTTATGTCCCGTCCCCTGTCCTCCATACTGCATAGGCGTCCCTTCAAAGGGACGGGACACGGAACCATTTTCACCAGAAAAAAACATTTTTCCCTTTTAAATTTATAGGCGCGCAGGGGTGCGGCCATGTGAGCATGCGCTGCCCAGACTCTGTCGTCCAGCACCACACCCCAGTCCTCTTTTCCGCATCGACGGCAACGGCCGAATTCACCAGCGCTCCTGGGTTTGGCTTCGGCTTTGTAATTCCACGTGCGGATACTACTTCTCTTTTTTTGTCTTTTATCATACTGGTACTTGGCCCGCAGGCATCACGCTCCTCCCTGGCGCATGTCGACTTCTACAGTGTTCAGCAGGTGCCCATTCTGCGACAGGCTCTTCCCAACATCAGACCCCCACGCCCTCTGCCTACGTTGCCTTGGCCCAGACCATGGTTGGCAAGCTTGTACAGCATGCAACGCCCTGTCATCGAGGTCTCTGAAGAACAGACTAGCCAGGTGGAGGGAGCTCTTCCAGAAGTCACCTCCGGAGGACCTCAAGGACTTCGTCAAACATCGATCCAGGCCCATGGTAGGGCCTCTGTTCTCCATCGCACCCCGCAAGGGAGACTCCTTCCCAAGGACTTGCCCACGCGGGAGAGACTGCTCAGGTTCTTGTACCAGCACGTACAACGAGGCTGCTCCAGCTACCGGCCGCCAGGCCGAGGGATCCTCCCGATGAGTGTTGAGGGACTGCAAGGTTCTTGTACCGGGTCTTCACCCGAGGGGCTATGCCCTTGTTCTGGCATTATGTCCAAGGGGTCATGCCCTATTACCGGCAATCCGTCTGAGGGGGCGCCTAAACGCAGCTCTACCGACTCCCGGGCCGAGGGTGTCGCCTACCGGGTCTAGGCCCGAGGAGCTGGGTAGACCTCGCAATCCACACTCTAGTCCTGGAGGAGGCTGGGCCCAGCAAGCCGAGCAACACGATGCAGGCACGTGGCAGGTAGCTTGACAAAATGGGCACCACGCCAGACATCAGCACCCGTCTGACGGCTTTCCAGGAATTCGGCGAGGAATGAGTGTCAAGATGGGACTGGCCTCAAGCAGGTACGTGGCCTACAGCCTATCCCTCATTTGCGCAGGTCAGGGTCCCGCTTCATCCGTACGGGCAGAGCATGCAGCGGCTCCAGCAGCCTCCCGCTACCCTGTCTATATCCCCTACAACCCCTCTAGCCTGTGAAGACAGGTTCTTTGAGAGGTTCCTCAGGCTCATGAAGTCCCCTCGCATGGGGTTTATCCTCAGGGATGCCATCTGGGATGTGCTTCCTACAATGCTTCCGGCACCTCAGGCCCCCCCGCTAGTACCCCCGGCCCCGGCGCAGCCCTTGCCTCCAGCCCCCCTGCCTATTCCTCAGGCGGTTCTGTACCATCCTCCTCCACAGCCTCCGGCTCTGGTTCCGGTCCTGCAGCCCCCGGCTCCCTCTACTCCTCAACTGACGCAGGATCCTCCTGACCCACAGGACACAGACGAGAAGGATGTTAGGGAAGATTTCATAACTGAATGTAATTTTCCCTCCATGTGTCAACCCCCAAACTATTTGCTGCTGTTTAGACACCATTGACTGACTTTGCCAGAGAAGCACAGCCTTCAGCTGCACTCTTCTGGGCTTTCTCTCACTTTTCATGGGGAAACTAACATGCCCTTAAGACAGTCAGTACTGGGAGACTTTGTTTCCCTTAGTCCTTTCCTCATGTTGCAACTTTTGTGCAACATGTAACAAGTGTGCAATGTATCTTACTATACAGCACACTTGGGTCTATAGTAATTTCCAAAGGCCCTAGACAGACCTTCCAGGATTTTGCGGCATGAAATGGCAAATTTTGCGGCACAAATCTTTATTTATTGCACCATTTTTGCGAGACATTTTGTATTAACTGGAGGGTGTAAGAGTGCCACATTGCAGGAAATAGGCAGAGTGCAAGGCTACAAGAGAGCCAGGGTATCATTATGTATCGTTTGTATTAATTTAATAGGAATAGTCCCAGATGTCTCTGGCTTGGCAGAACAGTGTTTGATTTGGCTACATTTCTGGTTTAATGTTCATGCCTATTTAACAGTATTAACTAAATTGATCATATCAGTTGTAATGCTGAAAATATTCTACTTCTATGTTCTCCAATCCCCCAAACACCCACACACCTCTCTCACCAACACACATCTCACCAACTCTCCACCACAACTTGCATTCCTTAACCTCTCTGTCATACAAATACTCACGTGCTATGTCACACTGTCAAGTCACAATTTACACTGCCCAGTCCCTGCCGCACTCCAAATCATACTCCCAACTCACACTTTACACTCTACAATTCCTCCCGCAATATACAGTCCTTCGTTCTTTTGTGCTGCTTCTGCATCTTGCATCCTTTCTCCCATTCTATCGCACTCTTCCCTCATCCTTTTTCCCAATCTGCAGCTCACTGCCTCTTTCTGACCAACCGCTTCCACTCTGCTTTCTTGCTCACTGACCACACGCTCCCTCTACTTTCTGTACCTCTGCTCGCTCTCAGATTTCTGGGCCACCACATCACTGCTTCCTCTGCTCTCTTGTGCAGTGCTTCCTCCTCTGACCCACTGCTCTCCCTCTGCTTTCTTGCCTATCACTCTGCATCTCACCCATCACTCTCCCTCTCTCTCATAGTGTAACCATTTTTTAATTTTTTTTAAATGTAGATTTTGACCCAGTTCCTCAAAAAATGGGGCAGTTAAAAAAAGAACAGAGGATATGCTCTTTTTAGACAACCCATTTTTGAAAATGAGCAGGTCACCTTATTCTGAAAGGTGACTGGCGCATTTCCACAGGCTTGAGCTGTAGTGCAAATTGTGCGCTGGCCAGCTGCCTTGAATGGTGTTCTGGGTTGTTTGACCGAAGTATCATTATTTGCGGCAGAATTGACCGTAGTCAACAACCCAAAATGTACCTATCACCATCACCCCACCCCCTCCCCTACTTAACTGCTTGGTCGCTGCCGCTTCCCCTGCAACCCTGCGGTTCCAGATCCATCCCTCTAACGCGAGCCGGATCCGACTCCGCAGGGTCCCTTTTTCGTTATTTTCTTTTTTTTCTGTCCCCGACTCCAATTTTGAGGAAAAAGGGGAAAACACTTCTGCACCCATCCTAGACCAAAAATACAGAACATGGGGAGCGGGTGACACCCCCACAACACATGTTTAGTATTTTATAAAAATCAATAGATTAGTACTGGACAAAATAGGTCAAATTGTAACATTCGATCGATTTTTGTCATCAAAATGGGCAGTACTTTAAATAGAATCGCTCTCCCGACAGTGTTCTGCAAGCTCCCAGCGCCTTTCACAGGGACAGGCCCTCCAGGTGCCTGCCACTGTAAAATGCGCCCCAAAAAATGCATTTTTATCCTGTTTGAGGAACACAAGCGACACAGCAGCGGTTCATACCTTAAAAGAAATGTATGGCTGGGTCAGGAAAGACCCTGTCATACAGTGGCAGCCCCACTTCCCGTGCGCGTAGGGTTGCCTAAAATTTCTGCACATTTAAAAGTGCATCTTGCTTGGAAATGAGGGATGCGCTTTTAAATTGACAGAAACGCCACGTGATCAAGGAGGTGAAAAAGGCCATCTGAATGGGCGCTCATATAAAATGTGCCCATTCATGTGTCCCTTGTGGATTGGGCTGCACTTTTTTGGGGCGCAAGTGATGAGATGTGTTAGCGCATTTCATTTCTTGTGTAAAAAAAAGTTGAGAACCTGGCACCCTGAGTATTTTTTTTTTTTAACAGTCATTTTTGCAGATTACTTTAAAAAAAAATGTAAAAAAAACTTTTTTTAAAGATGCTATTTTTGCACAAAACGGCAGTTTTAGCGGCATTTTGCGCAAAACTGCCGTTTTCGCAGCATTTTGCGGGATCGCAAAATCGCTATAAGATGGAGGGTCTGCCTAGATACTTTCGCTGGACTTGTTATGAACTGTGCAGATGTGTCATGGACAGGACCGGTGGCAGCTATCGTTTTGCATTATTTTGAACCCTTTCCTGCCATGTTAACTGTGTTAACCGCGTTTGCCACAAATAGGTGGCCTGGCTCCAAAATGGCCATGCCACGAGTTTTTGTCCTGTCCTTTGGCCATCTTGCCCCTTCACTTTCCCCAGGTCGTGTCGACCCGGGTCAGTCCTTATTTGGTCATGCACTTTCCCACAAATCCCAATGCTTTTGCGGGCTTCTGCTTGCCTCCAGGATGTGGGCTGGAACGTCTGGTTCCAATACACATCCTGGGTGCCAGTGAGTCTTGAGTGCCATGAATGCCTGGGACCACCGTGGTCCGTGATTGGTCCATATATGGAGTTTGTGAGCAGATCTCCCATTGGGTCCTCTCCGTTTTGGCGCAAAGGGAACTTTGGATAAGAGGAGGCTGAAAACACCACTACCATGTCGATCTCCTGAGTGCTCACAGAACTAAGGATAGGATCCAGGTATCCTGCAACACAAAGCCGAGTCGAGGAACCACTGGTGACCCGTTGGAAGGTTTTGCATTCTGAACCCGCTGTCATCCCGTGGGACCCCTCTGCATCTGGTCGTCCTAGAAGGTTTTCGAAGACGCTTTGACCCATTGGAATAGTGGTACCAACTATTCTCGGCACCTTTATCAAACCCTGCTAGTAAACTTTCTCAGAAGTGTCCCTGGGCCAGCCAGTGGACTGACCAGTTTACCCAGTTGCTTTGCTCTGTCACCGCCGCTGTTTCGAGGAGGCCCTTGGGTATAGCCGGCACCCTCACATCAAATTTCGTACACTTGCCGTTCCCAGGTCTGAAATGAGACGAGTGCACCAGGACCGGAGTAAACGCGGTTACCGCATTGCCCTGCTGCGGCAACTTCCTTTGCAAGTCTGCTGCAATTGTGACCCTCTTGCCCCTGAAGCCTGCTGCAGTGAAACTGGGTTGATTCATCCACCCCATAGCGGAGCAATCGCCACTGTCCCATTTGGGAATCATCGCTGTATCTCAGGAACTGAAAGGTGCCGAGACGCATTCAAACTTGTAAGCTAAGTGGACTGACCTGGCGAAGTTTGGCTCCACTTCCGTCGGGGATCGGTGAGTACTCCATACCCAAACTGGTGGCCCCTGGGGGCCCCTCTCCTTTCCACTGCTATTGTGAAATAGCGACTCCAGCCAAAACAGGAATTCCACTGCAGACTGATTGTAGTCTCCCTGGCCAAAAAGGGTTGGCTCAAGCCCCACTCTGCCCAGCCGGTCAATCGATGCCTGGACGGCAAGTACAGGCAAATGGAGGGGGATCCACTCTTGTTATTGGCCCATCCTCAGCCCCACTCCTCGGTGATCACTGCGGCATCACTATACTCCAAGCCTCAGTCGTCCTCAGCCGCCTCCTCTGTGGCGCTGCTAGGCAAGGAGGAGAAGATCTTGGAGGCGTATGGGAAGAAGCTGTATTCCAACGCGTCCTTGCATCTTCGCCAGGCCAACACCGATGCCATGCTGGTGGCTGCTAAGGTTATGGCGGGAAATCACAGACTTCCTCCCGGTACTCCCTACACAGAGCCAACCGCGTTTCAAGGCGGGACTGGCCGAGACCAAGCTTGTGGCACAGGATCTCATGGAGTCCACCGTGGCCTACATTTTTTTATTTATTGTTTATGGTTTAAATTTTTTTTACAAAAAGCAAATAACACACAATAAAAATGTCACAGTTCTTACACATTTTCAGTCTCAGATACATATGAAATTAATTTCTGTCAGCATAGCAACATCATGAGTCGGACACAACAAAACGTGTTTTGCACAACTTCTCAATACATTGTCATGATCACTGCTTCCAAGGAGCCAGGACCAGCCCAACGTCCTTGGAAGCAGGCCCCTAACCCTAATCCTAGGCACCAGCCGGTCCCCACAGGGACCTTTTGGACCTTGTCCTGGCGCCGGTGGCACCAGGCTCATCAGAATCATCGGTCCCGGCACTGGAAGCGCCGGGCTCATCATTGGTGTGAAAGTGCTTTGGTGGACTTACCTGCGGCAGACCATGCTGCTTACTTACCAGCCTCTTAGAAGCCCTCGGTGAACAGGGACTACTTTCTTACCTGGGTGGGGCAGCTCCACTCCCTGGATACAGCACTGGAACTCTTCTGGAAGCAGGAACTCTTTTCTTACCTAGGCGGGGCCGTGGAAGAAGACGCCTCATCACTCCAAGGCTATTTAAACCACACCCGATTGATGAAACCTGCTTCGCGTTATTCTGCATCTGCAGCAGAACGCTCACCGAGTCTGTTCCAGCCTTTCTTCTTTTGATCCTGAACCTGCAAGAATTATACTTACCATTCCTGTACCCGATCAACATCAGCACCTGCAAAAGACCAGAGACAACAGGTTAGCAAGACGAACTTTACACGCAGTGCTTACTCACCTGATCCATCGGCAGCGGCCGTGTCTCACGCTGCACCTTTGCCTGCAAGGATCAACAGCATTGTTATACTTACCGGTACGCTGTGCATTCCGGATTCTTCATGCTGCATCTTCACCTGCAAAGACAACAGCATAGTTATACTTACTGGCACGCTGTGCAGTCCGGATTCTTCACGTTGCATCTTCACCTGCAAAGACAACAGCATTGTTACACTTACCGGCACGCGGCGAATTCCGGATTTCTTCATTCTGCATCGTCGCCTGTAAAGACAAAGAAAGAGACATTAAGCAGGTACTTACGCCCATCACGCTCGTCGCAATCAAACGCCTGCGAATACTCCGGCGTCTCTTCATCACGAACTAATCTGCAAGGAAAGAGACAGTTAGAGCGCTTGCCATACTTACGAATTTCCAGGCGCTTCACTGCCACGCATTAAAAGACTATAAAGACAAAAGGTGTCCAGAAATTTACCGGTCGTGCAGACAACGACGGTAACCATCCTCTGAAGTCAAGAGGCCAATGTTTCACCAGTGAAGGAACTGGCAACGGCACCCTGCACTAGACGCAGATGGAGAGCCCAGCATTCACCTATCTAAGGTGAGCACGTTGACCTGGGAGGGGGGCTCTACAGACAAGCTGGGAAGAGAGAGAGAGAGAGATAGGGACATTCAACAACCCAGACCTTTAATCCCCATATTCTTTCACCTGCAGAAACCTCACCCTTCGAGTTCGACACACAGTGCGAAGAGGTTCGACCCCAGAAGCCAATCGAGTCCTGCACATCACTTTTCGAGTCACAGACACCTTCCTGCCAAGACCCGCGCCTCCGTGGGAATCAGGTGAGCGTTACATACATATACTACATCAATTTACATATTACTCGACCTCAAGAGATTATTAAAAAATCAAAACAACATGTAACTGTCCTACAACATATAAAACAAAAAACGTCAGGACAAGACGAAGACTAATAGAAAATCAATTGAATCACTTAATACACACTCAAATAAGAAGTACTCCCTCCCAAGCACTTTGTACCAACTCAATTACTCCTGCCCACAAAGTACTTGTAGTGGCCAACAAAGAGGGACACCCTCCCAATTGCTTGATGTTCGGCTCAGTTATGGTTCCAAAGGGAAGTCGACTGTCAACACCTCTTTAAGCTCTTTATATTTTTGGGGCAGAGCACACTCAAGCTGGACTAGGAAATTAGTCAAGCTTAGTATCAGCCGTTGACTTGAGCCCCACATACACCTTTCCCAAAGAGATTCTTTCCAAGTAGAGGAGTAGTTGTACAGATAGGACCCAAATGACAGCTTTCTTTGAGAATAAAAAAATGGGCAAAATAGAATTAGCTGTTTCAAGGTTTCCGATACAGTACCCTGAGTACAGAAGCGACAACTACCATTCAAGTTATCAGGCACCTCCTGTCCCTATAATTGTAACCTTTCATTAGTAATTAATTGGTTCCATTTAAACCGTAAATAGACCTTTCTTGCCAAGTTACAAGGAAATATTTCTAAATAGCGCGGACGGTCACCAAATTGCCTAATGAATTTCGCATATTCATAATACATTTTGCTCTTCCCAATGCGATCTACCAACATACAACAGAAATACAATTGGAATTTCTTTTTACAAGCTGGAATACCCAATATTAGATCCTCCTTATCAATCATGGTGTCACACAGGATTCTATCAATTATTTCTTTAAATTTGACCATTGAGGATGACCGGCCTTCTTTGAGTAGCTTTGCAAGATCTTCATATAGAGACTTTTTTGGTGGTGCTAGGATTTTAACATAACCATTAATACGTCGCCAATGCCATTTAACCGACAGAGGTAGGATGCCTATTTCATGGCATATCAACATGTTCAGAATGGACAAAGCCATCCCAAGGACCTGTTTCCACAACTTCACCTGCACACAGTCAAAGGCTTCCTTCTCGCAAGTGCAGATGTCTAGAGTATACAGGAGTATCGGTTCCACTTTTAATAAGTAAAACTGAATCGTGGGCAATAATGAACATTTGCTGTACCGATGGTAAACGATTTTCATTTGTGAGGTGAGAGGTTTCAATTTGTTGTAAATCATCTCTTTCCACAACCCTATGGAATATGTAGCTGAGAGCTGGTAGCCTAAGTAACGTGTCGTGTTAACTTTGGGTATTATAGTCCCATTTAGAGAACAGCTAAATTTTGCAGTATTTTTCTTTCCATCTGCAATTACGATGATGGAAGACTTTGTAGGATTGACTTGGAAATTGTTTCTGTAGGCATAGGATTGAAATGCAATAAGTTTTGCCTGAAGACCAAACGGGGATCCGTCCATGAACAAGAGGTCATCAGCAAAAGCCAGCCAGTTAATAACCAAACTATCCAACTTCACTGGAAATATCACAACATCTGCCCATGCTGATTCTAGATCGGCTAAATATAGATTGAAAAGCACGGCTGCTAGATTGCAGCCCTGTTTAAGGCCAATTTTCGTCGCTATTTTATCATTCATGGCACCCTCCATAGTCAATCTAATTCTATATGTGGTGTTTTGGTGAAGGAGCGCTACCATGGCAACAAGATTTATCGGAAAACCATAAGCAATCATCTTCTCCCAAAGCACTGCTCGAATGATCGAGTCAAATGCGGAGGTTAGGTCCAATGCCGCCATGTAAATAGGCCCAGTGTGATCACCTTTAGTTTGGGCATATAGGTGTGCTAAAATAAATGCATTGAGTGAACACCCTAAGTGTTTGTGAAAACCCACCTGGAATCTGGGCAGGATATCCCGATGGGCTATGGTTTGAAGGATGGATTCCAGCAATAGATATGTGAAAATCTTTGCCGAGGCATTCATCACCGCGATGGGCGTAAAATTATTTGGATCGTCCCACCTCCCCTTTTTGTAAATGGGAATAATAATTGCCGAACACCAGGAGGGAGGAATGGAACCTGTAAGATAAACACTATCAAATGTATTATCCAAGAACCTAGCCCAAAAAATCGGGTCAGACTTGATCAGACATGGAGGAATGCCATCAGAGCCAGGCACGCGAGAGCTCTTTATCTTCCCAATGGCCCGGATGATATCAAGGACCCAGGGAGAGGATCTCAAGATCAGACTTTGATAGTTTGGAGTTACAATATTGACGAATTGTGTGGGAAGTGCTTATTTGGTTTGAACATGTGTTACCCAAGTTATCGCAGAGACAGCCGCTTCCTTCAGTGTGGCCCCTGTGCCAGTAAGAACTCTCAATGCTGACCATATTTGTCGAGAATCATGTTTTAAAAGATGGCAGAGCATTATTTGATTGTCCGCCATCATTAAATCATATTTCAGAGCCTTGAGCCTGTTGCGATACCTTTTGATTGATTTTATATTTAAGCATGGCATACCTAACTCCGTCCAGATATGGAGGTCCGAGACCACGTATGGCATTTCGCTTTTCTTTACAGAGATTTACCACCAGTATGTTGTAGGTATGCCGATGTCTAGGTGATGAGGTTCGCTGTTTGGCTGTGAACATCAGATTGCTAACATGAATCTGGATTCTATGACTATTTGTCCATTCGGCCAATAGACAATTAGTGCCAGCTCTTTCCTCCGGGACACAGATATAAATATCATCCCTTAAACACGCTGTCATTTTCAGACATATTTTGAAATCCCACCATAAACTGATATGAGGGCGGTTGGGGACAACCAAAGTTAGAGCCGGATCATGTATGAAACTCCTAGTACAGATATTTAAGGTAAGAATCAAGGCCATATGATCCCCCAGAGAGGGATCACATATATCTAATGTTTCTACGTTGGCCAGAAGTAAACTAGAAACAAAGAAATAATCAATCATTGAAGACGCCACTCCGTGAGACCAGGTATAAGTAAATAAATCAAGATTAGGAGGTACCAATTGGATGTCCCAAGAAAGGAAGTAATCTACCCACCTCTTCCCATACATTATTGAGGGGGTAGCTTGGAGGGTGCCTCTATGATTCGACAATTCCATACATGTGGCATTAAAATCACCCCCCAGGATAACCAAAATTCCTGGATCTTCAGATATGGCATCTTCAAGAATTTTGTCCAACAAATTAAGTAGATCGCTCAATGCAATAATCACTTTATTCCAATATACACAAATCACTAACAACGATCTACCTGCGCAGCCTGAACAAATTAATTTGACTGCTAGAATAGAATAGTCAGCAAAAACCAATTCAGAGGCAATTCTACTTGCCTTATCTATTAGAACTGCAAGGCCACCAGAGGGGCGGCCTTGACAGCCTTTGATGGCAGGTTGTACATAGGTAAAGTAGCCTGCAACATCAAAGTGAGCCAAATGCATTGATTCTTGAATAAGGATAATAGTAGGGCGAGAGTCTACGTCAAGATGCGATATCCATAGCCTGAGATTCTTAAGGCCACAGGCATTCCATGACTTTAGAGTGAGCCCCCTTCCCTTGCTCCATTTGTCTGCCATATACTTAAAGGCCATATTCTGGGACCCCTGATCATTAGACTTGGCACCAGAGAAAGCTGTGGCAAAGGTCATGAATTGCCTGAAGAGTTGTTCGCTGAGTGGAGCAGGGAGATTATCCTCTGATCCACCCATTTGCACCACCATCCTTGCCGGGGGTTTTTCCACAAAATGTTTTGCTTGCTCTTCAGTCGAGAATATAAATGGGAGTTAGACCAATCAATTCAAAATCGCTGGGCCCAGATCATCTACCCACATATCATCCTGTTGTTGTTATTAGAAGATAATCTGACCCAATCAATGTCATCAGATCTGATGGTCCTCAGTGCTGGTATTGCCTGAAACGCCATGAGGATGGCAGATCGATTAAGACTCATTTTTTCCACTAGAGACTTCATTGTTTTCCCAACCTATAATGTAAGGCATCTCATGCGAGAGAAGGGGGTCCTCCTCCTCTAGGGATGTGTTTCTGGGGACATCTATTAGTTTGACCACAGTCCTCCACTGCAATGCGTGACTCGGGGGGGGGGGGGGGGAGGGGCAGTTGGTTCGAATGCCGAGGAACCTGGGCACGCACTTGAGGTTTGGTTGGAATATATCTGTCGATATCAGCTGGCTCATTCCAGACCACCTTTCCACTACAGTTAGGCAACAAGTTAGGGAGTCTGCCACCACCCCCTCCCTTCATTATAAGTGAGGCCTTTTAAATGTGTAGAGTTGGGTAAAAGTTCAACAGATCCTGTATATGAAGTCCCCTCTATTGCCACCCCTTTTTAAGTTCTCTGGGGTGACCTGTTTCCTATTGGCATTCTTACCACTGTTAACATCCCGGGTCTCATTACCCGTAGGTATTATATTGGCATTGTTTGGGACAGCAAGGTTCAGTAGCTCCTTAGATTCAAGATTGAGTTGATCCAAGTCATTTACTTCTTCATCGGTGGTTAGGGGAATTGAGGATTTCCCAGAAGCAATAGGCAAAGGATTGCCTATTCAAGAAATCCTTTTGAATTTTTTTGGTGGCAGCACTGAGATTCTTTGCTTGGTGGAATTTTCTTTTTTGGGCTCGGGCTGCCATTTTTCTCTGTTTTCTAGTCATAGTAGCATAACTCGATGCCTGGGACTTAATAGTGGAAATCAGTGTGGACAAGGGGGCCCCATTTGTTTGCAGTTCGTCGTCAAGATCTATTAGATTAGTAAGATCGGACGGGCTATTAATAGGTTCAATACCATCTATGCAGGCCTCCACATCCAAAGTCCCTGTATGTCCAAGGACAAGACCGACAACATTGGCCACAGGAGGTGCATCATTAGGGAGCTTGATAAACTGGTGGATAGCCAAAGCATTAGCTGTGACCGCCTCCATCAATTGATTCACAAGTGGATCTGTCATTGCTGCACCGTTCTTTTTGGGTGCGGCAGTCATATTAGCAAATGACGGTTTTCCCACCCCGACCATCCTAGGATCAGCGGGTGTTTGTGTGACCTGATGTGCTCTTTCTATAGTGGCTTTCTCTGTCTCTATATGTAAGGCTGGCACAGCCATTGCCTGTTTGAAATGAGTTTGGGTAGTTTGATTTGCTTTAAGAACTTTCGGTATCTTTTTGTCACTGGTCAAGGCGGCAACTGCATCACAGGCAAATAAGAAACCTTCGATCTTGCTGATTTTTGACAAAACTTCTACAAGGACACTTTTTTTTTCAAATTGAATTTTTATTGAGTTTTAATATCAAAAGTGAACAATCGGGTGAATACATAACTGAGCATACGTGGTTATTTCACAAGATCGTGATCCATCCCTAAAACATTCCAGCATTGACTTAGATGTCCACTTTCAATGGATGAATAGTACGAACCCCTGTCCCCCCCACCCTCCCTTTGTCCATTCTGCTACGACTTCCGGGTGTCAGCGTTTGCTGTATCAATCTTTGGTAGATGGTGTGACGTTGATCTTTGTTAGTGTCATGAGTTCCAGGCGAAGTTTGTGACAGGCATGGCTATTAAGCAGTATGTGGTTCGGTGTTCAGTTCCCGGTGGGGTCCGTTGGGTGGTGTTTTGATTAGAGCGGTGAGTTGGTGGCGACCGTACTTGTAATATAATGACCAGTGAAGTCCATCCAGCCTTCCTCATGTCGCGCGGCCTTGTCATGGAGGGCCGCAGTTATTTTCTCCATTGTATATATGGTCATGGCGATTTGTAGCCAGTCCTTTTTGTCTGGTAGGCGCAGGGACTTCCATTTGATGACTAATGCTGCTATTGCCGCCAGCACGAGGGGGGATATTAATCCTTTTACACGCACCACCTCGTCCTCGTCTTCTTCAAGGCCAAATAGGATCAACAGAGGGGATAGTTCCCTTTCTATGCCATCTAATTGTTTAATCCATCCCAGGACCTCTTGCCAATAAATGCATACCTTAGGACACTTCCACCACATGCGCCAGTAATCAGCGTCCATGTCGCAGTGTCTCCAACATTTTGGGCTGGAGGTTTGGAACATTTTCGACAGTCTGAAAGGATCATACTGCCATCGGTGGAGCAATTTTAGAGCATGTAATTTGTACTGGGTGGCAATTGACATTTTGGCTGGTGTTTCACAAATTTTGTCCCAGGCTTGCTGTTCAAATTCTCTATTAAAGTCCTTTTCCCATCGCTCTTTGAGGTGAAGACTCCGAGTTTGGTCTTTGGTGATTAGGGCCTTGTACATGTGAGCTATTAAACCTTTTGATGAGTTGGTCGTGTCCAGTATAGATTCAAAAGGCATCAGCTCTCTTCGTGTGGTGTCCTTCCATTCTTTCCTTGACATGACCCCTTTTAATCGTAGATACAAGAAGATCGGAATCGGATGAATTCGGAGGGCCTCTTCTAGTTCTCAGATTGAAATGAAGTTCCCATTTCTCCACAGTTGGCCAACTCTCTCCAGTCCGGCATCAAACCAGTCTTGGTACCTGGCATGTTCGGGGATTTCCTCTCGGATCCAGGGGGACCAGAGATGACTTGGGGGGGGGGGGGGGGGATGTCGTGATTCCAGCCATCCCTTTCTTCCAGATCTTCCACATGGTGCTCAGTATTGGGTGATATCACATAGGCGTTTCGTGAGCTTTGCTCTGGGGACCCATAGCCACTCTGCGAGAGTAACGTGGACCAGAATGTCATTATCTAGTTGTACCCATTGGAGGTCCTTTCTGTCGCGCAGATGTGGAATCGGTATCCTAGGTTGGGTTGCCTGATAATACCGTTCTATGTCCGGGAGGCCCACTCCGCCCATTTCCTTCGGGAGTATCAGGATATTGTACGGTATCCGACGTTTCTTTCCGTCCCACAGGAATTCCAGTATGGCCTTCTTGGTCTGTTTGAAAAAGTGGTCAGGGATTGTGATGGGCAGGACCTGGAAGGGATATAGGAAGCGCGGGAGGGTCACCATCTTGATAGCGTGTAAGCGCCCCATCAAGGAGATTGTGAGGGATTTCCATTTTGCGAGATCCACTTTGAGAGCACTTAGGAGTTGCGGGAAGTTTGCCTCGTAGAGCTGAGTTAGGTCTCTTGTTAGGTTGATCCCAAGGTATCACATTGTGGGGCCTCCGATGATCGGGCCAAGGCGTTCAAGGTCGTTTTGCTGCTCCGGGGATGGTTTGTGGAGCGGGAAGAGAGTGGATTTGGATTTATTTATTTTGAAACCAGAGTGTGTCCCATATTCCTCAATGAGGCATATCGCCCCTGCGATTGACGACAGTGGGTTTACTACATGGAGCAAGATGTCATCTGCATACAAGGCTAGTTTGTATTCTCTGCTATTCACTGCATTCCTTCAATGGCAGTGTCTGCTCGGGGGAGGGGTTCTAGGGAGAGTGGAAAAAAGAATCGCCGAAAGGGGGCAGCCTTGTCTCGTTCCTCTCCTGAGAGGAACCAGCGGGAGTACTGGGTGTTCACCGCTACAGATGCTCTTGGGGCTGTATAAACGGCCTTGATCGCTCGTCGAAAAATGGGTCCCAGGCCTATTTGCTTCAACGTGGCCTATAAGAAGTGCCATTCGATTCTGTCGAACGCTTTATCAGCGTCGATCGAAAACAGTGCTGGCATGTTCGGCGAAGTTCTGGCCTCATGTATGAGGTGGAGGGTCTTGCGGGTGGAGTCTGCACCTTGCCTGCTGAGGATGAAGCCTACTTGGTCATTGTGAATTATTGTGGGCTTGTGTGACTCCAGCCGTGCGGTGAGAACCCTTGTATAAATCTTGGCGTCGATATTCAGGAGCGATATTGGGCGGTAGGAGGCACATTGCTTAGGGTCCTTTCCTTCTTTGGGAATCACCATTATTAGCACTTCAGAGAAAGATTCGGGTGCCACGCCAGTGCTGAGGATGTTGTTGAAGAGGTCGACCATGAACGGGAGCAGGGCATTCTGGAAAGTTTTGTAGAACCCTGCCGTGTATCTGTCGTTTCCCGGTGCTTTCCCCATTGGGAGTCTTTTGATTGCATCTTCGATTTCTTCCCCCGTGATAGGAGCTTCCATGGCTTGTCGTATCCGATGGGAGGGTCAGCATGGCCACTTTGGTCAGATAGTCTGTAATCGCCTCTGAGTGCGGTGCGTACTGCGAGGTGTATAACCTCTCGTAGAAATTGCCGAAGGATTCAGGGATATTGGGGGGATGATGGTCTGGGGTTGTGTCTGTATCATGCACCGTTGGCACCCATCGCTCACAGCGTTGGCCGCAGAGTCTTGCAGCGAGCAATGCGCCAGCTTTGTTCCCATGCTCGTAGTGCTTTTGCTTCAGGCATCAGAGTTTGTGGATGATGCTATTTGTTTCTAATTGCCGTAGTTCTTCTCTCTTGGCGTTGGCTTGTTCGATCTTCCGCACTCTGAGTCCGCCGATTGGGCCGTGAGATCAAGTTGGGCAATTTCATTTCGCAGTTTGTTTTCTATGAGTAGGCGTTCAGCGAAAAAACGAGATGAGAAGTCCCCTCCATGTGGCCTTGCCTGCCTCCCAGACTATGTTGGTGGGAGTTTCACCTGCGTTGTTTTGCTCGAAGTATTGGGTGATGTCCTGCTCAAGCTGACTGAGTCCTTGAAAAGCGTCTCGTTGCATCGCCATTTGGAGCTCCGCCGCGGGAGAGCCATCTGGTCGATGGTCATGGTCTGACCATGTAATAGACGATATGCTAGCTTCAGTCGCTGCGGCAAGTGCAGAGGTTACGTATACATAGTCAATTCTGGAATACGTGGCTTGGGGCATGGAGTAGAAGGTGAAAGCTGTCCGGGCCGGATTCATGCATCTCCATGCATCCGTAAGATTGTAGGCGTCCATCATATCTACAATCCGGGAGTGCCCCGCGCCTTGTGAAGAGGTTGTGGATGGGTTGCCTGCTTGCCTGTCCATGTCCGTATTCATCCACGTGTTGAGGTCGCCTCCTATTATCACTTCCCCTTCTGCCTCATTCATAACCTTGGGGATTGCTTGTTGAAGGAACCGGGACTGCCCGGTGTTGGGTGCGTATATGGACGCAAGTGTGATGGTGTCCTGTATCTTGCCAACTAACCCCAGCGTTCTACCACTCGCGTCTGACCAGGACCTCAAGTGCTCAAATCGGATTGATTTGCTGATTAGAACACCAACTCCGGCTTTCGTGAGCGGACCAGAGCCCCAATATTCTGTGCCCAATTTGGCATAGAGTACCCTCCTCTCTTCTCCTTTACTGTATCTGGTTTCTTGCAGGAAGAGTACATCTAGGTTTGCTCTCTTGATTTCTCGGGGAACTAGCGACCTTTTGGTGGGGGATTTAAGGCCCTTAACATTGAACGTGCCAATTCTAAGTGTGCCACCTGATTCGTCATGACCGCCAATGAGTGGCGAGTCCTGCTAATTCGTTGGTCACGTCACCTAGGTCTATGTCGTAAGTCGCTGCAGTGGAAGTATTCTGATGGTTGTCCCACACCCAATGGGACATCAAGGTTTTTTGGATCATCCCCCCCCCCCCCCCCCCCTTTCCGGGTATTGAACATAATACCCGTTGTCTTCAGTTCCAATTTTCCACACATCATTTTCCTTACAAGGAACTGAATCCCAGATTGATGGCGTCCGAGTTGAACCAGGTGCATGCAACCGGTCTACTATCGGACCGCCTGTGAGGGTCGTGACCACGCGACCCCCCATCACAAATACCGTCTCATCAACATTTTGAGCCCCCCGTTCTTGAAATGTCAACTTGAATTACAACTTAACACACAACAACTGTCATCATTGAGTAGCAAATTTAGTGATACATGCGGTTTCCGAATCCCTTGGCCCCCAGCCGATCATCCGTCCTGGTCCTGAAGAGAAATTCCTGCCGGGCCGGCTCTGTTGGCTATAATGTGCCGGTCTCCAACACGTTGGAGGGTCTCCGAACCATGATTTCTGAGTAGGCCTTGCCAGATCGGAAGATATGTGCATACCGCATCATTTGGTGTTTTCCGGCATATCGTTAGGCCGTCTGTATTTTCTGGCTCCTTTGACTTTCTTCCTTTTCGGGCCTCGAGGTCCCCACCGCGCTCCATCCCGTGGTGTTTCTTCTTGTGATCCTTCTTTGGTGCTGATGCCAAGGTGATCCGCGATGCATTCTCAAATCTCTTCTTCAGAGCATAGTGTTATCTTTCTGCTTCCATGTTCGAACGTGAGGGAAAAGGGATAACCCCACCTATATCTCGTGCCTTGGTCTTTGAACCATTTGGTTAGAAGGCCACATGGGCGTCGCAGGGCCAAGGTGAGCGAAGATAGGTCCTGGAAGATGGTTATTTGGGCTCCCCCAAGGGTGAGGGTGTCACCTGACCTGGCTTTAGCGAGAATCCTCGTTCTATCTTGGTATCTGTGAAATCTGGCCAGGACCGACCTCAGGCCCCCTGATGGGCCACCACCTCTGTGTATTCTTTCTATTGCGGGTTCATCAATGTTCTCATCCGCGGTTAGGATTCTGATGATGTCATGTATGGTGTGTTTAAGGTCCTCCTGTTTCCCCCTCCTGTTCTGGAATTCCAAAAAATCGCAGGTTGTTACGCCGTTCCCTATTTTCTAAATCGTCCATCTTCAGACGGATGTCTTCTTCTCTTTTCTCTATATTGCGCATGCGGAGGTCCAGCTGGGCTTCCAGTGTGTCAATTGAGGCTTGGTTGTTCTCGACACCCTCAAGCCTCTCCTCGATATGGTCTACCCTCTGGGTCATTCTGTCGATTTTGCCACCCAAGTTGGCGCCCATATTTCTGATTTCGCTCAGGAGGGCGGCTATGTCCCCTTTGGTGGCTGCTGCCCCTGTCTCGGAGGGACCCGCCAACATTGTGCAGTTAATTCTAAGTTCAGGGTGCGACGGGGTGTAGGCGTATCTGGCTAGCTTGGATTTGGTGCTCATGCGATGTATGGGTGCGAGGAGGCACTCGGCCCTGGAACAGGGGCACTACCCTCAGCACCGATGCAATAAACTGGTCCTGGAGTGTGTTGTGGCGCAGTCTCCGGAGTGTCCTGGTTAGTGAGAGTCTAGTGTTGGGAGGAGGCACACGCCCTGAAATCAGGGGCTCTACCCTCCGGCTGTCACCTTTCGTTCACGTCAGTGCCAGACCTCGGCTTCGGTGCGGTTTCCGCGATGTGCCAGTGCGATTGCGGGTCGACTTGTAGACCCTGTTGGGTTTGCGTAGAGGGAGGCCTCGGGTCAGGAAACCTGGATTCCAGGTGAGCTTCGGGGGAGGCGTACAGAGGAGGGCACACGCCCCACGAGTGGGGGGCCCAACCCTCTGTGTCGACTTTAGTATAGGAGTGATGTTTGTCCTGATGTTGGGGGCTTGTCGAAGGAGTTTAATAGGGGAGGCTTAGATAGTGTCCAGAGCCCAGATCCTGTAGCCGGAGACGTTAGGTGCGATTCTCTTGGTCGGGGTGTGTGACACGTGGTCTGCCCAATTGGCGAAATGGGGCTGCTGACACTGTGTAAAGCCCTGAGGAGGGGGCGACAGGTTCTCCTCAAGAGATAGTGGGGTCAGCCTCTTCAGACAGATGAATGGCGTTGCGCCGTGCAATGTGCCGGATGCCCGTGCTTGATAGGTGTGTATTGGGTATATGGCCCTGTGTCACCAGGGGGGGTAGCACTGAGGTGTTGAAATGCCGCCTTACGGTGGGGATCTGTGTCCACTGCATATGAGGCCTGGGACTGGGGAGTGTGGTCCAGCTTCACTTGCCCGAGCCTCATTTATTTATGGGCCTCAGTGGTATGGAGCATGGCGTTTTGTGCATGCTCAGGGGGTCGCTTTGAAGTTGTTCACACGTTCGCCGGCGTTAAAACAACCTTGTACATGGTGCAATCACTTTAATCTTTGTGTGGAAACCTGCAGGCAAAGAAGAGCTGGGGATTCATGGGCAGTTGTGATTGTTTGCATTCCGCGTTGCAACTGTGCTGGAGCGGTCGGGAGAGAAGGGGAGACTCTGCGCCCACCGCCTCTGGTGGAGCCGCTCCGATTGCACGCAAGGTCGGGGTCGGGCAGGCCTCGCAGGGATCAGGCACAGTGTCTAGGATGGGCCAGAACGTCGCCGGATGGGAGGGGGGGGGCACTCACCCTTGAGCTCGGCGGACCACGGACCATGCCGGGCGCGAAGGAGTTGCCGCTCGGGCTGTAAAGCGGGGAGGGCCGACTCCTCCTCAGTGGTCCTGGGTCCCTTCACTCCGCAGGGGCCCAAGGGTTGCGCGGAGAAGCAGCAGCTGCTGTGGGGAGCCACAGCACGGCTCGATGGCTCTGCGTGAAAGCAGGGGGTGGAGCTGGCAATTCCGGGCTTTCGCGGGTCTTAGTGCTCGGTCGAGACGTCGCTCAGAAGGCCTGGAGGGGGAGGCCCGGGCCAGGAGACTTTATCCAGCCCAGAGAGCTCCGATTTTCTCCGGATTTTTGCCACACCCTGTGGATCCGTTGTTGTGTGGTGGGGGGTCAAAAGTGGGGGGCTCAAGACACTTTTGAGGGTCGCAGGTCGGAGCTCGCGCGGAGGAGATCTGCATCCGTGCGCCCCCTAGCGGCCCATACAAAGACACCTTTTAAGATACCTATTTCACAATGGGTCTGTTCGTGTCCCTTATCCAGCAGATTTAACAGTCTAGTCATTACTGGAAAATCAGTGGCCATAGTCTCAATATCAGCACTCTGTTGTTCTATGGGGTTGCCCATTTCAAAGTGTCTGACCTCTGGATTATGGGATGAGGAAAACATTGCTATTTCATGATCAGATAGGGATAGAGTTCCCAACTGGACAGAGTTGGATTTCGTGTCAGTAGGGGAGCTCCATTTAACATTGCCAAAATCTTTTACAGGGTCTACATTCATACCAGAGCTTAAATCACTGATTGATGAGCATTGTCTCCAGATCCCTGTCTGAGGACATCGAGACCTCGAGCCAATCAGTTTGCACAATTGAGATAGATGTTCGTGAAATGACTACCACCCCTTAAATGGTTATCTGCATCAACTCCTACTATCCTTGGATGCAAATCCTGCAAGGTTTCTTAGATCCGCGCCTAGAAACACTTGTGTACTTGCGCGTTATAAATGCCATATCATATAATTATCACATAATAGTCCATTTGTAAGTGAAAATGATAAAGGTTTGGAAAGAAATTTAATGCCCCACAAATTGTTTTCCCTGATGACTATCCAGCTGGATCTGATGTTACAGTTTATCCCTTTGTTTGGTATGATTGTAGACATTAATAGTGTTGTGACTAAATTAAATGGTTAGTGATGTCAGGCTAATGTTCTCAACACGCCCCACAACAGCGTCATCTTCCTGAACCCTCTAGTGTATTATGTTATGCTTACCATTATTTGTTGTAATATTTTATGACGCAGCTAATCAACAGAAATTTCGTTACTGGTTTCTTATATTTGTATTATTGATGGTCTCCAACACTAATTATTACCATCTCCTATAATCTGTATATGACTGATTTTTTTTGTATACTAGTTAAAGGAGAGTTCCGGGACTTTTTTTTTATTGTCCCTACGGTTCGGCCATGTGTTTTTAAGCATAACTCGGTAGATCGTAGAAAACTTTCCTATGGACCTTACCCGACTTTTCGTCCATTAACGCACTCGAAATCAGCCGCCATTTTCTGATAATCCTATCATTTCCCCCCATCGCCCTGGCTCACCTGCTTTTGCGGCACTAAATCAAATCCCCCGCCCCTGAGCCTGACATCAGCAGACGCGTACCGCCCATTTCCCAACGCCAAAGCACGTTTCGTGTCAACAATCGCTGCGCCTCAGCTAATGAAGTGTCGCCATGGAAATGGCAGGACGCCTCTTTCCTCAATAAGTATAAACACACCGTTTCACAACACACAGCAGCAGATTTTCAATTCCATTCCTCTCTCTGTGTTACTTTGAGTATTCTGTGACTCGTTTCTGTGCTCTGGTCAGCTACCTTTGCCGCTTCTAGGCCTTGTGAACACCTGTACCATCTCTGTAAATTATTTTACTTTCTTTACCACACAATGGCTACAATAATGCCGTATATGTACGAGCCCGAGTACACCGAGGAAGAACTACTGGAAAGGCAAGCACGCGAAAACGATGGGGATTCGGACGGCAGTTGGGAGGACCAGTCAACGGATGAAGAGCCTGGACCATGTCGCATGGACGGCGTCTCCACCTGGTGCACGTGCAATCGGTGCGAGCTAATGCCAACTGAGGAGGAGAACTGCTGCTGCCGTGAAAATTCCGGGTGCTTGGCCTACATTTCAGAAGGCGAGCCAAGTCCGCAATGCATCACCGAGCTGCCAGAGTTCAGGGAAGCCTGCCTCTCACGGACCGTGTTGAGGAGGATGATGGTGCTTATGCACGAACTTCGCGGCACTGTTCGTCAGCGTAATCGAGTAAGTATACTCTGGTTTTGATGTCAGTGATGCCACTACTATGTCATGGTCGTCTCCCACATATAAAATTACATCTACATATCATTCGAATGCATGTAAACTGGTTCCATATTGTGCATTTTCTAGATAGAATTTTTTTCAAAGCAGAATGACATTTTTTATCTGAATGGACAGTGATAAGATAGTTTTGTCATTTTAATACAGTTTGCATCTTTCATTTTCACAGGTGGTACAGGCTGGTTGCCTATCGTTGCTTCACTTGGTGGCTTCACGGGAGGCTCGGACACCGCATTCGGAGAGTAATACCTGCCTGTGCGGTACTTGCCATTAGACAACATTTCCCCAGCGACAGTGGACAATACCGCGGATTTTCCCTGGATGTGCTGCAACCGGAACTTTACAATGTGTAATGTTTATTATTTATGTTCAATTGAAATTAAGATCTAAAATAAAACCCAACATATATTTTAACAATGGTTGTTTTGATTTTTTAAATGAATCTAGTGTGTCTCCATTGAATAGTCTTCCTGTGCCTTGTCTTGTCACACCACATGTCTCCGGCCAGCATCCTGCAGCCTGCCTCTTACATGCAGTTAGATGGCCTCTCCTTGGTGAGGCCCTGCGGCAAACGAGTCTTGTCTGCACGACCACCGCCCCAATCCACCCCCCCGCCCTATCAAAGGCAGTTCGCACCGGGGTACTTGCGCTGGCAAGTGGAGCTGTCAGGAAGCGATAAAGGCCAAGAGGTGCCAAAGACCATGTACACTTCAAAGTGGTCTATAGAGCATGGGTTGTTGTTCCCATGTCTACCTCCAGACCCCGTGTCTCCTGCCAAGCATCCCCCCTCACGCTGGACGGCCCCCTGCAAACCGCATAATGCCACGACATATACACGTCATTCATTCACAAACACACCCCTGTTTCGAATTCTTTATAACCCACTTCATATTTCTAATGAGAACTACTTTGCGCTTTGCTAGTCAACCCGTGAAGGTGCTGGTTATCTGCTCTTCGTCTCTGTGAACTTCCGTGACCACTTCGAGGAAACTCGTCAGTTTGCAACCTGTGAACTGCTCCCTGTTCTACGACAAGAAACTACTCTGATCCCTGCATCTAACTGTTTGTTCGTCAAGGTAAGGCCATGTACCATAATCATTTTGCGTGCAATTTCTTTTCGTTCAAGACAGTACATGCAAGTAACTAGTCACATGTTCTGAGTTTAGTCAAATTATTTTTCAATTTTTTTAAAGTTATTCAAATACTTATCCGCATGTGAATAACGTGTATAGTTCCAAGAACCAAAACGAACCTTGCATTGAACCTTTTATGTGTCATTTAATTTTTTAACACATTGGTATTCATAGAGAATTGTTGATCTTTACTTTTCAGAACTTTCCACAATGCCTGCCTGTTCCATTGGCGGTTGCCCTTCGAAGACCCATAATAAATCTGAAGGTATTATAACGCATGTTTTCCCTAAGACAATAGATCAGATAAGGGAATGGGTCCGATATTGCGGATATCCACCGTCTGAGCTTGAAAGTAGAGTCCTAGAAGTCTTTGCGGACAAGAGGGGTGATCGATACCGCATCTGCAGCAGGCACTTTAGCTCGGACATGTACTCCACATCATTGCTAATAAAGAAGAACACACCGCGAGCGAGGCGAAAATTGCTCTCAACCGCTATTCCCACTCTATTCGTCCACATCCCTCCACTGGTGAGTCAAGTTTATGTATTTATCTCTCGGCCTTGCGGTAGTGTGTAGCATTAGCTAACAATAATTTCCCCATTTATGTATCCACTCAATATGAAGGCGGAAGATTCTCCATCCGTGTCGTTATTGCAGTCATCAGCCACTTCAAGCGCCTATCGGGTAATCTTACTTGGCTATTCTGCCACTGATTTGTTTTAGGCATGTAAATCAATAGTTTTAATTTATCGTGTAATTATTTTACCTAATGGTACACCCTTGTACTTGTCCTCTAGTCTTTGTTTTCAGTTATAATTATTGTTATCCAAAATAATGCAAGTACTGTCTTTCAGGGAGATGCTGAGGAGTCCAACGTATTGACGACTACCGTTGATGTCACTCAGATGCTCGAAGTACGTTTCAGCACAGTTCCATCGATGGAGATCATCAGATCTTGCATTCTTGTAGCGTGATTGTTACACACAATGTTTCTTTCGTTTTTAGCCATTGATATGTCCTTCTGTCGTCGCCCTCCTATGTGTCTTCTTTTTTCAATATTGTGTTCATTACTAATGAAAGTCCTATGTTTCAGGGAGTCGATGGAGCATTAGTCCAAGAAGAAGGGGGAGCGTGCAGTTACGGGTCGGCGCAACAGCTTGCAGAAGTGTGCACCGCAGTTACATCGTCCCTTGATGTTCTTATGCATTTCGAGGTATGGATACTGACAGTTCGATCAAGCGAAATCATATGACGTGATTACATCCGCTATACTTCCTTCTTTATTAACGCAAGTACTATGTTTCAGGGAGATGACGGAGCTTCTTCTACAAGAACATCACCCCCTAGTAGTTGATGCAGATCTCTGGGTGGAGACACTTCCAACGATCGAGCAAATCGAATCATATTTACATATCCATTATTTATTTTAGACAACTGATCGTTTGTGCAGGTCTATTTAGATGAGCCGTTCACGCCTGCACAAAGTTTCTGTTCTTTTTATCAAAATAGAAAACCATACTAATGCAATTACTGTGTTTCAGGGAGTCACTGAAGCATCATCTTCAATAATATCATCAATGGAAGTCTATGAGGAGCCCGAGGTATGGATCTTGACAGTTCCATCTAACTAGATCAACAATGCGTGAATAATTGTCGTTTGAATGTTCTACACAAAGCGTTAATTCGTGTTTTGCTATTGAGATGTACGTGGGTATTGGTCCCCAAGTACATTTTGTGTTTTCAATATTATTATACATACTAATGAAAGTTCTATGTTTCAGGGAGTCGATGGAGCGTCAGTGCGTGATGGATGTGCTTATCAGGAAAATATAGTCGTTGCAGCGCAAGAGGAAGTGGAGACATGCACACACGAGTCGGAGCAACAGCGTCCTGATGTTGAAGTTCGAGGCAAGAAAGTTTCAAAGAAAAGAAAGCAAAAGAAGGTTAGTGTCCTGGTCACTATATTATGTTGTTTTTCACTGTTAATAGTTCAATACTGAACATCCCTTTTCCAATCTGTCCTCTAGTTGCGAGTGGGTGTACGAACTAGATCTACACAGACAGTGAAGCGAACGAGAGATGTTGCTTGTCAAACCTTTTGGCAGGGACTTGAAACTGGAGATGCATCGTGCCAATGGGAAGAATATGAAGTGATTGACAACGGAGCTATACCACCACCAGCCATTGATAGTGAATGTCCTCCTGGTAGTTCGGATGCAGTCGGAGATCAATTCACAGAATCCACACCCGCGAAAACTAAGACCGCGAGAAAGTTGAAGAAATTGTTTTATTCACCCATCGCCGGAGAAGGAACAGATGTTGCAATGGAAGAGAATGAAGTGGACGACAATGAAACACCATCAATATCACTGAACATAGCGGAAGACGATATCAGAGATTCTACCTTTCATGTGAGTGACATGTCCTCAACGTTACAGGCCGAACCAGCTGGGATGCAGAGTGACAGTATAAGGAAAGAGGCCAAATTCATTGTATTCGATAGTTGTTTGATTGATATTATTATTCGGATGAAATGTGGGCATTCGGTTGGTGGGGAAGTATGTGGGGGGCCATTGATTAATGTGACTCGTGCAATTCGAGGCACTAACCTTAAAATACATGCCACCTGTACAAAATATCATCCTTTCTCATGGTCTGCACAACCTATGCTGGGACAACTGCCAGCAGGCAATCTACTTTGTGCAGCGGCTGCACTTTTTAGTGGTTCAAGTTTTAAAAAATTAGAGTCTTTCTTTCAGTTTGTGGGAATCCATTTCATTGCGAAAACTCAGTTCTACAAATACCAAACCGATTATCTATTTCCAGCCATTAGCGAAGCTTGGAGAATGGAAAAAATGTCTATTGATAGTACATTCGCGGGCAAACGGTTCAGGCTAGCCGGTGATGGACAGTGGGACAGCCCAGGATTTTCAGCCAAGTACTGCACCTACCACTTTCAGGACATGGAAAGTAAGAAAATTGTGAGTTCGGTGGTCGTGCAGGTGTCACAAAGTACATCCTCAGTGGCCATGGAGAAAGTTGGCTTTGTAGCATCATTGCAAGAACTACAATCGCGGGGAATGGTGATCGACCTGATAGCCACGGACCGACACGTTTCAATTGCCAAGACAATGAGAGAAGAGTACAAAAATATAAATCACCAATTTGACGTTTGGCATCTTGCAAAAACAATCAATAAAAAATTGTCGGCTGCAGGTAAAAAAAAAGATATGCAAGGTATTTCACAGTGGTCCAAGTCAATCAGCAACCATCTTTGGTGGAGCTCAAAAACATGTGGAGGGTCGTTGGAAATTCTACAGGAAAAATGGCGGTCAGTAATGCTACACTGTACAAACGTTCACCGATGGAACACAAACCAACATTTCCACAATTGTGAACATGGCCATTTGTCCACAGAGGAGGCACGGAAGAAGAAGTGGTTGATTCCTTCATCACCCACTCACAAAGCCATTGAAAAGATTGTATTTGATAAAACTATAACAAAAGCTTTGAGGGGACTCACGGAATTCTGCCACACAGGAGATTTGGAGGTGTTCCACAATATGTGCCTAAAGTACAGGCCAAAACGATTGCATTTTGGCATGGAGGGCATGATAAATCGGACTCTTTTAGCGGTCTTGGCACATAACCATAATGTTGGCCGTCAACAAAGTAGGACGACCGGAACTTTAGGGACGCTTCGCTACAATAAGGCCTTCACTAAAAGAAGTAAACAATGGGTGATCAAACCAGTGTTTGAGGATATGCAATATGAGTTTATTGAGAGAATTATTGTTGACGTCCTAGATAGGCACATAAATGGAGTTGTGAACGAACCTGTGCAGGGGACAACTGCATTGCCACCCAACATTGCCTCTGTTCCATGTCCACCTAAAGAAGAGCTCATTGAGAAATACACATCACGGTTTAAATGATTGTAATTTGATTGTCTGTTCTCTCGAGTCTCCTCATGTTGCAGGCCCATTGAATATGTGTATCTATCCAACCTTGTTCATTTGCGCATTAAATTAAACCAAACAGTAATATAAATCATTTTTCAAAAAATATAGAATGTCTCCGTATTTATGGTTCTGTGGGGCTGCAAAGCACGCAGACAAAATGCAAAGATGGAGTGTAAATTTCAAGTCCTGTGAGATGGCCTTACACTGAATGTAGCTAACTAGGAATGTGCGCTTGTTCAAAGTGAAGGTCAGCTGCTTTGATTTTTTCTCGGGTGCCAGAATGGCCCACGACTCAGTATAAGGTTCTATTGTTATTTGACCTTGACAGGCCAGGACCACGTAAGAAACGATAATGAATATAATTTCAGAAACGAAAGCCATTTCATGTTCGTTCATTAGAAGAAATAACGTCGGCATAGAAGGAGTGGTATTTCGGGGCTGCCCTACGCACAGACACAATGGAAAATGCAAATATAATGTAAGTAACTCTTTAGATGAGTTTATACCGCAATTTAATTACTATACAGTAGCTTACCGCGCACTAGAACCGTCTCCTTTTACGGAAGCACCTCAAAACCTTCCTCTTTGCTTCTGCTTTCTCTCTCCCTCTCACCTGCTACAACTGGTCCACTGTCTGCGATCTCGGTCCTGGGCCCTTCCACTCTCCACCTGCACTCCCTGTCAACCCCTGCACTGGGGGACTGTCTCAGTATCCTACAGCCCCCCCTTGACGTATAAAACCCAGTTGCACTGTCCTAGCTATGAAATAATTTCCCGACCTAATATATAAAATGAATAATTTTAATAAAGATCTGATGGTGAGACTAATTTCATTTTTTATGTTTTTCAAACAGGTACTTCATCCATTATTGTCTGTGTCACGAGTACCAGACACCGGCGGATGGCTTCTATAATCGCCAATTGCTTCTCCGTGTGAACAACGTTAGCACCCTGACCATTTTGTGGGACGATCGCCAAGTACAAGTATGCCCTTATGCGGTACTAACGGCTAGATGCAACATACAGACCGTTGTGGTGGCCTAGTGCCTCGTTGATGGAACAGCCATGCGATTATCAGTGCGACCGAAGAGCTTATTTTATCGTAAACCAACACCCTGTGTACTGCACACGAACATCGCTTGCCTCAAGACGAACTATTTTGGATCGAGAGCAAAGAAAAATGCAAATCGCTGAATATTCTCTAAAAATTTGATGTCCAATAAATGTACTTTGCCAAATGTACAATCTTGCAGTTTGCTTTTAAACCACAGTTTCATATTCCGAATTGTGGCGCGCTGTGTTGTGAGCTGATCTGTGTTGATTTCCGGGTTCTGTGTGGAGTCACGTAGAAGACGCCTGGGCGCGTTTGCCTACGCAGCACAGTCACGTCACGGATAGAGGCGGGGAATATTAATGTTTTGATAAAGTCTGTTTCAGGGGTGGGGGATTTGATTTAGTGCCGCAAAAGCAGGTGAGCCAGGTCGATGGGGGGAAATGATAGGATTATCAGAAAAAGGCGGCTGATTTCGAGTGCGTTAATGGACGAAAAGTCGGGTAAGGTCCATAGGAAAGTTTTCTACGATCTACCGAGTTATGCTTAAAAACACATGGCCGAACCGTAGGGACAATAAAAAAAAATTCCCGGAACTCTCCTTTAAGCTTATAGTGGTATCTCTGAGGTTGCGTATGTGATGCTTTTCACAACCAATATATTTTGAATGGTTGTCTGTCTTCTCGATTGCTGTTGTTTTTTTTTTAGAAATGAATGAAATCTATTTCAAAAAGTCTTTGTAGGGGGAGACCTCCATGGGGCGTAGCTACATGGAAGCTTAATATGTCGTCTCCCTTGCACAAAAACAAAGAGCTTAAACTTGCCTCAAATATGAAAATGATGGTACAATGATGGTACAAAACTTTGCTCCTCCCAGCCTACCTGAGCGTCCCCCATGACAGGAGAAAACCAAGCGGGTCTGGCCCTCGCTTCGCCGGCACCATAGAGTAATGCAAGAGTGCTGAGACAATGTGTTAGGCAGAAACCTGTGCACTTCCCTTTGGGAACACTGCAAAAGATTTAGGACTACAGGTGTTAGCAGTAAACCCACTTGGTAGCAGTCTGTACCACCCAGTTTTACCTGGTAGCTGTGGCTGAGTAGTCAGACTTCCCTCAAGAAGAGTTAGGCAGTATGCAAAGTATACACAATAGGCACTCGGACACAATAGCACAAGCAAACACTGACCAGAGCTTTGGTATCAAAGTATATAATTATTTATTTAAAAACACACTGTTTGAAACACTCAGCACTCTTATTGTAAAACACTCTAAACACAGTTACTATTATGATATATACAACCCTTATTCCTTATCAGACAAGACTTAGTTAACACCACTTATTTCCAGACAGAGGTGAGCGCTTAACTATAGATGGCACTCCAATAAGTTCATGAAAAAGGGAGGGAAAAAGACAGAATATGTGAAGATACACCACTCTAAGAGTTAGGAACACTTTTAGCAAGGCAGAAGAGCAAATGTCACTGGTGAGCCAAAGTCCATAGGCTGGGCCCACTCTTGGAGAGAGCAGAGCACAAATGCGCCCAAGATCACACAGTTACACTAGGCTTTGAAAGTCTTGCAGAGAGTTCGAAAAGAGTTTAGAGAGGCTCAGAAAAGTTTAGCCAGGGTGTCCCAGGCTAACCCAGGTTCGAAAGCCGGGGGCTAAATCTACCCCGTACAGTCGGTGGCAAGGGAAGCCAGGCGGAACAGGGTACCTTAAGTGGGAAGGGTCCTCCAGCGGTGGCAGTCGTTCCTGGCAGCGGGTGCATGTCTCGGCGTCGTCCAGAGGAAGAGAAGATCTCGACTTGGAGGAAAGATGAAGGTCGTTGCACTGCCAAGGAAGAAACCAGCCGCTGAGTTTTCCGGTTAAAGGTATTACCCTTTATTTCGCGGTCGTGGTAAAACGTGGTATTCCGGTTGCCGGGGTGCTTGGCACAGGCAAGGCGGCCACGAGATGCGTCAGGAAGGCGAAAAGACGGTGAAACTGGTTATCTCCACCAGTCAAAGGAAAAAGACTCTCCGCCGGGAGATCTCCTCTGTCGTTGGTAAAAGTGGTGAGACGGTTCAGCAGGGCTCCACCGGTGGTGTCGTCGTAGCAGGTCGGCTCAACTTCTCCCTCGTTGGATTCTTAGGTCCTGTGGCGACTTCTGAAGTTCCATTCCCCAAAGCCCTGCTTTTATGCAGAAAACCCCCATTCACTCAGCCTAGCTGTCACTCAAACATGCTAATTGGTGAGCCGGCCGGCTCACCACTTGGGCCAATCAGGACGGAGTGCGACTTGAGTTGGCTAGCCAACTCAGTCCAGGGTGCCTAAATCCCCCTCCACCCTTCCTAAGTACCCCAGACAGAGTGGCACCACTTTGGAGGGCTTCTCTGGGGAAGCCCGCCAAAAAAGTGGAACAAAGGGCTCGACTTGGGTTGGAGTCACAGAAGAGAACACAAACGCCATTTTAGAACCGAGTTTTGGCAAAAAATATCAACCGGAGAATTAATAATAATGAAATAAACTGGCGGTATGTTCGAGGCTATCGTAATTAAATAAATAAAGATAGTAGCCTCGAACAATGGGAAAATCCCATAGAGAAATATTTGCGGTTGAATATAAAAAGTAGTATCCACTGCCACCAGCCAAAACTCGCTCAGGGGGGACGGAGACGTGCCCCCTCGACTAACAGACCCCGGGGCAATCGAATTGCCCCGGCCAGTACGTCCACAATATGATGGTTTGTACTGGTTCTGTTCAGAATTCAAGACTAGTAAAGTCAATGGTGACTTTACATGCCCTTGGAGACAGTAGTCAGTCCCAGGGTATGGAGTCTATACTGGGGGGGTCATTATGACACTCCTGTGTTACTGCACTGAGAGGGTGCTGTGTAACACACATCACAAAAACACATGAAGCCCTATGGAGTAAAAGACCCCATAGCCCATTAAACACATCTAGAGTCAAAGGAATACACTCAAATCATGTCCAAGAGTGAGGGTAAAAGAGTCTCGCTCTTGGCAGGAGAAGAAAATAAACCCCAAAAATCCAGCAAAGCTGCTGGGGGACTCACTAGGTTAGGACATTCAGCCTAAACAGAGAATTCTCCCTAACACAATGCGGCCCTTAACTATTTCCAAGTGCAGGGACAATCTGAGGACGGCACCACAGGAGAAACTCGTTTGGAGGCCAGAGGTCGCCACAGACTGTCGGTGTCATCTCGCTGCCTCAGCCCGTGTTCCTCCGGAGAACGGAGACACAGCATATATTGGCTCTTGCCAAGGGACTTTTCAGCGCCTCACAGAAAGCTCCATAGCGGCTGTCTGGCAGCATTGGCAGACAGCCATGATAGGTTAGTGTACCATGCCCGCAGGGCGACTTCCAGCGGGGACGGCTGAGTGCCCTGCACCCATTAGAAAGCCCATTTCAGAATGAGAAGCCACTTTGGAGTGATCCACCACCACTAACTTGTCAAGTTAGGCCCCTAGAAACTACCCTCCAACCTCCCCTTGATTTGCAACACCTCATTCAAATTCGCAGTGAAACTTTAAAGGCTGGGATTGGAGCACTGGACCGCTGGGGGTGTTGGACAACGGCAAGGGATGATCTAATTGAAAAAGGGAGTGCTCTGTCTTCAACAGGACAAGGCAGTCCAAGGACAGGGCGAAACCAGAGGAAGCTCCCCATTTTAATGATGGCAAGAAGTGCCCTTAACAGGCAATCGGTCTGGGGCCCCTCTCCGACCCATACAGTTCTCACACCTGGCGCTCCTCTTTAAACTACCACCACTATATGCTTAATGGCCAACTGCTACAACGCTCCAAAGTGGGATCATACAGATACAAGCGGAAACCTAGTGCTTAACCCCCGCAACTGCCACACCGCTTGACAGCTTTCGAAGACAATTGGAAATGGCCACAGAGAAAGAATTGGAAGAGGCACCTCCCCACCCTTGCGATGACCAAGAAACTTCCACCAACGGTGACATATGCCTGTTATTGGAAGAAATCGGGTCCATAAAGAGTGTTATAACTACAGTGATAACAGAACTAATGGGAGGGGTGCACAAAGTCAAAGGAAAGCTGAAAGCGCTGGAAACATAATCAACGTATGGCCAAACTCATGGATGATCTCATGGAAATGAAGGTTGAAGCCTGCATTCAGGACCTTGAGCAGCAGGAAATGGACCTTGCACTAAGAAGTTGATGATCTTGAGAATCAAGAGGCACTCTAACATTAGAATTATCGGCATGAAGGAATTGGAGGGTGAGTTCAACATAGCACTTGAGAGCTGTATAAAGTCCCTCATTAATAGCCTTTTTATCAAACCACCAACTCTGGAAATCACATTCGATGAAGTACACAGGGCGGGTACCCCACGTCCAGTTCTCACAAAGTGCCATTACTACCAACATAAGATGGGCATTATGCAAAGGGCAAGAGAGAAAGGTCAGCAGCTCTTTGAGGGGTCGCAAATTTGCATTTACCAGGACCTGTTCACAATGACCGTGACTAAATGGACGGAATGCTGCCCACTGACCTAATGGCTACAATAACAGAACTGGTGGGGGTTCCTGTTTGCACTGTCGTTCGAACCTCGAGCAGAGGACTACAGAGTCACATGTGAGGAAGTATGTGTCTTGAAGCAATTGTCCTCTTGACTACCGCAGCATGGGCATGGGAAGCATGGCTCATGCACATTACATTAAGAACTTGAAGCAGACACCTCTTCCACAGAGAGGCCGACCGGCAGGTACTTGAAAATTGCAGAGACTTAATGCACCATAACTTGAAACCGATGGCCTGTCATTGAATTAAAATGTATATTGTTTCAGCGATCAGTGGAGTACAGTAAGATACAGATGAGGAACATTGTCTCGAGAAACCAGAAAAAATGAGAACTTGGCCATAGCAAGCCGCTAATTAAGACAATGTGTTTGAAAGCAATAGAGATTCATGTTCTTTCTTTATTCCTGAATTGTTGTATTGATGTTGGTTATGGGTAAGGGGTTTCTTCTGGGTAGCCCTACTTTTGCAGGGTGTCTCAAAACCGGCAGAGTAGTTACAATCCAGACCCGATTCATGTTCGGATTGTGTGGGATTGCTAGTGGTATGAAGAAACGATGGAAGAAACCTTTGATTTGTTTTTTGTATCTTTTCTTGTGAAAAGGACAGAGGGCATGTAATGGGGATTATAATGGTGCTGGAAAAAGGGCAAGATTTGGAGAGCACTAATAAACTGCTCAGATGGCAAATTATGTACACACATGAGAACGAGGAACTCACATAATGGCACTGTGTAATGGAATACAAATCAGGATATTGAATGCTAAAGGCCTAAATTCACCACAAAAATGATGGTTCGGGTGTTCAAACAATCGGACGTAGACATACTTTTCTATCAGGAAACCAAATTAAAGATCGGGGAGGAATACACTCAAACAGGTGAGGTTTTGGGGGGCTCCTACTGGTCATCTGGAAGAAAGCGGGGGTGGGTGTCCTTATTTGGAAATCTTTAGGTCTCAGTCGCACAGATCTAGAGGGTCATGGAGGGGCAGCTAGCAATTAATGGTATGATAGATCACATGGCAGTGACACTGTTCAGTCTATGCTCCTAACCAACAGCATCTCTAATTTTCAGTGCCTTTGTATCATTTTTAAGCACATGGAAACCTGGGTTTGTCATGTCCGGTGAAGACTTGAACTTGAATTTACTAGCAGATTCTTTGCAGGACTGGTTATCACTGAGAACCAGAGCCATCCCTCTCCCTGCTCGCGATAGTGACAGCTTGAAATCCCTCCTACAGGAGCACTATGTAATAGACACATGGAGGGCAACACACCCACATGCAAAGGAATTTACAGTTCACTCAATGCAGCAAAATGCCTTTACCAGGATTAACTACAATTTGTAAGAGGCTTCCAAAGAGCACAACAATTGCATAGCTGACACTGACATACTCCCGGGAGTTTACTCGGACCAATTACCCTGTCTATAACCTGGGTGGAACGACTGCCCCTTTGTCGCTCCTGGAGATTTAAGCCCCACTCACTTCTAGAACCGGTATTCAAGGCTGAATTGGGAGAATGTGTACAAGACTATTTCAATATTAACACAGGCACGGTGGACTCTCTAGCTGTTCTGTGGGATGCTTTTAAAGCATATATCCGGGGCATGGCCATGGCCAAGGAGGCGGGAATCCTAGAGGCTATACAAAGGAATGCCTGCATGAGAACTCACTAAAACAACTTGAGATATTGTATGCACATGATCCAGAGGCTACAATCCTAGGTGCTATTAAGGAGACTCTCGATGGTGTTATGCAGAAACCTGTGCAGTTCCCTCTGGGACTACTGCAAAAGATTTAAGACTACAGGTGTTTGGCAGTAAACCCACTTGGTAGCAGTCTGTACCACACAGATTCACTTGGTAGCTGTGGCTGAGCAGTCAGACTTCCCTCAAGAAGAGTTAGGTAGTATACAGAGTATTCACAATAGGTCAAGAGAACACACCAGAACAAGTATACACTGACCAGGGCTTGGTGTAAAAGAGATATAATCATTTATTTAAAATAACATCTAGAAAAACACACAGGCACTAATAGTAAGCAATTCAAAAACACGGTCACTAAAAGATATACACTCCCTTTAAAGAATATTAGACAAGTCTTAAGTAAAGCCCCACTTATTTTCAGACAGCGTTGAGCGCTTAACGTAGATGGCACTCTAATCGTTTAGAAAGGGAGAGAAAAGCAGAGAACAAATTGAAACAGATCCCAACGCTTTTAAGAGAACATAACAAGAGAGGAAGGCAAAGTAAAACCGTGAATTCAGAGTCAGTAGGCTGGATCCGCTTTAAGAGGATCGAAACGAAATGTGTCCAAGGTCACACGGTTGCAGTGCACAAAAGTCTTGAAAAGGTTCAAAAAGGAGTTGGACCAAAGAAAGGGACCAGTTAGAGCGTCCAGGCGGCCAGCCCAGTCCAGAAGGTTAAGGGGTTATTATCACCTTGTAGCAATCTTTAGAAAGGGAGGCCTGGCGGACACGGTACCTTAAAGTGGTGAGAATACTCCAGCGGGGGCAGTTGTTCCTGGCATCGGATGCGAGTCGGTGCTTCGTCCGGGGGAAGAGAGGATCTCGTTGTGGAGGAAGACAGGAGTCAGTTGCACTGCCAGGGAAGAAACCAGCCGCGGAGTCTCTCAGGTACAAGGAGCGGTCAGTTGATTCGCAGTTCAGGGGTGAGTGGCTATCTGGCTGCCGGGGTGCTTGGCACAGGCAGTTCAACCACAAACCGGTCTGGGTTGCGAAGAAGGAAGGTAGAACTGGTTGTGCCCACCAGTCAGGGGAAGAAGCCTCTCCAGCCGGGAGATCTTCCCTGTCGTCGGGAAGTGGTGAGTCGGTTCTGCAGGGCTCCACCGGTGGTGTCGTGGTAGGTCGGCTCAGCTTCTCCCTCGTCGGATTCTCAGGTCCTGTGGCGACTTCTGAAGTTCCAGTCCCCAAAGCCCTGCTTTTATGCAGCATACCCCCATTCACTCAGCCTAGCTGTCAATCAAACATGCTAAGTGGTGAGCCGGCCGGCTCACCACTTGGGCCAATCACACAAGAGTGCGACTTGAGTTACCAAGGTAACTCGGTCCAGGGTGCCTAAACCCCCTCCCACACCCCCTGTGGTACCCAGACAGAGTGGCACCACTTTTGGAGGCTTCTGTGGAGAAGCCTGCCAAAAAGTGGAACAAAGGGCTCGACTTGGGTTGGAGTCACAGAAGAGAACACAAACGCCATTTTAGAATAGAGTCCTGGCAAAAAATACCAACCGGCGAATTAATATTAATTAAATAAACCGGCGGTATGTTCGAGGCTATGAGAATTAAATAATTAAAGTTGGTAGCCTCGAACAAATGGAAAATCCCATAGGAAAATATTCGCGGTCGAATATAACAAGTAGTTTCCACTGCCACCAGCTAAAACTCGATCAGGGGGGACGGAGACGTGCCCCCTCGACTAACAGATCCCGGGGCAATCGAATTGCCCCGACCAGTATGTCCACAATATGATGGTTTGTACTGGTTTCTGTTAATAATTTGGGACTAGTAAAGCCAATGGTGACTTTACATGCCCTGGGAGACAGTAGTCAGTCCCAGGGTATGGTGTCTATGGTGGGGTGTCACTATGACACCCCTGTGTCACTGAACGGAGGGTGCTGTGTAACACACATAGTAAAAACACATGAGGCCCTATGGAGTAAAGGACCCCATAGCCCATAAAACACATTACCAGTCAAAGGAACACCATAAATCATGTCCAAGAGTGGGAGAAAAAGGAGTCTCACTCTTGGCAGGAGGAAAAAACAAACTCCAGAAATCCAGCAAAGCTGCTGGGGGACTCACTAGGTTAGAAAATTCAGCCTAAAGAGAGAATTCTCCCTAACAGATGGCTTTAAAGAAGCGCCGGGGAGGGAACGTAAATTCTTGGACAATCCAATAGCTGCTAGACAATAAGGGGAGGGCGAGAGGCCGGGGTCTCTACTAGCCAAGCTGGTGCGTCAGGAGGGGGGCAGATGTGACATTCCTTTCATTGACGGCCCGATGGTAAGCTGGTCCACACTGCAAGGGATGTTAATGCAGCATTCCGCACTTTCTATGGCAAGCTATACACCGGCTGCGACGAAGCCCCGGCCATTGATTTAGGAGCATTTCTAGATGGGCTGTCATTGTCTGTCCTCTCTGATGAAAGCAGGGATGCACTCAACCGTCCCATGGGGGTTGAGGAGATCACCTTACCACCCAATAAAGCCCTGGTGCTGGATGGCCTTACCATCGATTTCTATAAGTGTTAGTCTCCTTGTCCCGCACCTGGCCCCCCTGTGGGACGAGGCAGCCCTCAAGAAAGAGCTACCCCCTACTTTGGGAGAGGCTGTAATAATGGTATTGCTTAAGCCCGGGAAACCGGGCTCGCAATGTGGATCATATCGCCTTTTATCATTGATAAACAGTGATGTTAAAATGTTCGCCAAGGTGCTCGCCATCCGACTGACCCCATATATGGTGCACTTGATACACGCCGACCAGTCGGACTCTGTGCCTGGCTGCTCCACAGCCCTTAACGTGCAACATTTATTGAACGTGCTGCCCCGGATTGTCCCCGGGGCGAACGCGGTTGCGGTCATGCTAGACGTACAGAAAGCATTCGACTCTGTGCTTCCTATGGGCGGTACTAGAGGGGTGCAATTTTGGACCCCGATTTGTGTCCTGGATACAATGGCTTTATGCCAAACCCGTCGCCAGTGTCTGCACTAATGGGCTACTTTCAACCCAGTTTGATATTGGTAGAGGGACCAGGCAGGTCTGCCCCTTGTCGACACATTTTTGCACTTGTCATGGAATAGTTTGCTGATTTGATGCGTCATAAACATTCACATAGGGGGATATGCCCAATCTATTTGTTTTACGTCACCCAAGATTGTTTCTCTCTATGCAGATGACGCACTATTGTATATAAGAAATCCAGAACGTAATCTCGTACATATTATGCGTGATGTTGCCCACTTTGGTCTCTCTCTGGCCTTCGGGTCAACTGGGCTAAATCCAAGCTTTTCCCTCTAACCGAAGCCAGTGTCCCCCCTGCAGACCTCATGGGGTTGCTGTGGGCACCAGAGGAGATAAAGTACCTGGGTGTCGTGGTTATGATTAATTCAAAACCTTCCAGCCATCACCTTTCTGTTTTTCTAAAGTCACGAGGAGCCAGATCTCTCTATATGAACGCAACTAGGGGGACTCTCTACAGACGCTTAGACTCAAGCTGCTTATTAGGGCAAAGTTACCCATCACTGCCCCTGCTCAAGATGGTGGTGCTACCCTAACTACTCTATTGTTTCCTAGATGTCCATCTTTGGCCAGGAACAGCTCCATGGACCAGACTCCGATCCAAGATCAATAGCTTCCTAGGCATTCTGGAGTGGTTAGGCTGAAGTGGTCCACTCTGGTTAGAACTCGGACAAGGGGGTTTGGCGGCTCCTGACTTTGAGCTATACTGGTTTGCAGCACAGGCACACTATGCGTCATATTGGACAGATGTAGGCCCATCTCCTCCACAAGTTAAGATTGAGCGACTAGCGGCTGCGTCTAGGGAGCTGCGCTCACTCTTCCTACCCCCCCCCCTTAAAGGGATATCTCTGGTGATCCGGTCCAGCATACATCACTGTTCTGGCCTGGGACAAAATAAGACAGACAGACTGAGAGGCCCCACCCATTCCTTCAAAACGTCCTGCTCTGGAACCTTGTCCCGGAATTCCCTCTAATTAGTAAGACTGGAGTTGCCCCTCTGGGGGACATAAATGAACAGGGCACACAATTAGTTGGCAGATCTCCCATCAGGATGGCTGCAGTACGCTGGTCTGAGGCGTGTGATTAAGAAGCAGTGCCCTGAATTCCCCACACGGCCCCCGGATGATTCCCTAGTGGCAACCGTGTCTGGCACGGCTGGTCCTTCCGGCATGGTATCTAGACTATACTGAATACTGCAAGAACAGTGTAAGAAACCCCTAACAAAACTCCGCGAGAACCTGAGGAGAGGTGGGATGCTTTTTGGGGTTGCGCTCGCACAGTGTCCTTGAACTCAAAGTACCGTCTGATTCACTTTAAGATATTATACAGATACCACTTATACCCCTGCCAGATTACACATTATGTCTCCAGATCATTCACCCCTCTGCCTCAGATGTCACGCTGAAAATGCGGATCATCTTCACATGGTTTGGGCGTGTTCTAAACTATCGGAGTATTCGACTGATGTTTGTACTGCCATATCTATGATGGTTGAGTGAAATATTGAGTCATTTTCCCTGAACTAACTGTTCCACTAGTTTGAAACAGTCCAAGGGCCCAGTCGCAGGCTGGCTAGTCACTGTATGCTATTAGCAATGCAAATTATACTATTGTTATGACTCTAACCTACTATACCTGCTATTAAACAGTGGCTCTGCGCTGTCACCTGTGCGGCAGACCTGGAAGAGCACTGGATATCTATGCAAATATCTAATTGCAGGCCCGAGATATTTGGCCTCCATTTCGGCCCCATTTACATATGCTATCTGAACTAGAAGGAGAAGAGGCTGAACGGTGAATCCCAACACATGTCTCTGTGCTGCCTATTGTCGCATGATCAGTCCGTACCCTCCGATCTGATGTTGTACCCAATAACATACCGTATGTAATGCGCACATGAAACTTGTGAATGTATTAACTCCTTCTACTGTATGTACGGTTGTCCTGATCGTCCCTGTTTCCTTGTCAAGCAATAATAAAGGTTCTCCAGCATGGGGTCTGGCATGGATTCACATGCTCATGAATATTCCCCGTCGTCAGGCCGGGAATCCTCGGTATAGAAGAAAAATCAGTATCAGTTTCGTTTCTGATCTGTCTTTCTTAGTAGTAACCAATCACTGGTCTCTGGGTCATACTGCCCCCAGCCAATGACTGCCCTCTCCCTAAGCCTCGCCTCTGGCAGCCATCCTCAGATTTGTACCGCACGTCCAAGTGTTGAGAGTCCTCGTGCTGTAGCTCTCGAGCTTTTGCTGCGTTTTCGCGCTTTTTTCAGGAGATTTTTCACATTTTTCGGTTAAATAGAGCCTCAAGCTCCACCGTTTCTACATCCGATCAACAGGGATCCGTTTCGGAGTTTTCTACGCCCCTCAAGGGTGAAGATTTCGTTGAGTTACGCTTTTGGAGGATTCCAGAAGTTCTGAGGCCTACCCCGGACATGGCCCAGGAGAAAGGAAGCTCGACACCCGGGAAGCTTTTCAGGACCTGCCCTGGATGCCAGCTTCAGAATGTTTTTAAGGACGAGCATTCGTTATGCCTCTACTGTCTCCATGAGGACAAGACTCACACGGAGAAGGACTGCGCGTTTTGTGGGAACATGTCAGAGCGGACCATGAAGGATCGCCACCTCCGTCTCGTCAACTGGCTGGAAGGGAAGAGCCCGTCGGGCGAGAAGAAGAAAAAGAAGTCAGAGCTGTCTTCTAAGTCCTGTGAGGGCGCCCCGGCGATGGGGCCCAACAAAAGGCTAAGCACCGCGAGTCCGCGAGCACCGGGAGCGCCGAACGGTCGGGCTCCTTGGCTGCCAGGCAGGGCGCATCCTCCCCGGCGCCATCAACCACGAGCCAACGCTCTGGCTCGGGTAAGAGGAAGTCCGAGAACCCGGCGAAGCTTCTGGAGAGGCCCCGGTCGACCTCGAAGATTCCAGCAGAGGGGGAGCAAGGCTCGGACCCTCCCCCCAAGGTGAAGGCCCCAGGCGTCCAGAAGGTGACGATGGCCTTAATTCACCCTGCTAAGACCTCGATTGAGGATGTCGCCGCGGCGCTGGCTCAGCCTGCGGAGGCTACACCAGTGGAGGCACCCTCAGGATCCAGAGTCTCCCTGCCACCGCGGAGGGAGTTGTCTTTCAGGCCCATTGAGAAGACCCCCATGAAGTCCTCGTTGGAAAAGGTGGGGGAAGGGCTGGTGGCCATCGTGGATACGGACACGACCTCTGAAGAAGAGCTCATCGAAGTCGTGGAAGAGGCCCAGCCCATTGGGAGGGATCCCGACGAGGGCGACGACGAGAGCGACGGGGTCGCCGACAAGGCTCCTCAAGAGCCCTCGCGCCTGTCGTTTCCGGCGCCGCAGGACACTTCGGCGGCCATTTTGTCAGCGATTCAGTCCTTATGTTCGGAGATAAGGACAAGGTTGCCCCTCCCCAGGACCTTCGGAAAGTCCACCGCATAAGAGGAGGAGGACTCATCCTACGCCACCTCTCCCACCTCTGCGGCCTGCTCTGCCTTCCCCCCGGTCTACTACCCACGGGGATGATACAGGCACGGACACGGCTACGACGGTTACAGATGACGACGGAGGCGACGACGGGACGTGTCCCCCGTCGCCCCCTGCTCGGGCGTCCCCGCCCGACGAGATTGGATCCTTTCATGCCGTGATTTCCCGGGCATCCGAGCTCTTCCAGCTCTGCCCAGAAGAGAAGAAGGAAGGGTTCCTTTACCAACGGCGCAAGGCTAAAAGGAAGACGGTCCTCGCCGTACCGCTTCTTGATAACATCTGGGATGAGGGGCTCGCCCTCCTCAAGAACCCTGCCACGGCGCCAGCAAGAGGGACCGGTACGAGAAGAAGTACCGGGTCCCCGACGCTGCCCCCTTGTGCCTTCGGGCGCAACCTACCCCGGATTTGGTCGTCTCGGCGGCTGCAAAGAAGAAAGCTGGGGGGGCATCGGCCTCGACATCAACTTCCCCGCCGGACGGCGAGGGCAGGAAGTTGGACACGATGGGACGGCGGATCATCACATCCGCAGCGACGACTATCAAGGCGGCCAACGCCCTGGCTATCGTAGCCCGCTACGACAGGGAGTTGTGGTTCAAAATCGCCCCTCTGTTGGACGTCCTTCCGGACGCCAAAAGGGCTGAGGCCCTTGAATCCTACAGGAGGGTGAGATTGCTTCGGACCACGCCATCACGGTGGCAACGGACATCGCTGACACCGGTTTCCGTCAGTTGGGCAACGGCGTTTGCTTGAGACGACGAGGATGGCTGAAGGCCACGGATTTCTGCCAGGACGTACAAACCAAGGTTTTGGACATGCCCTTCGACAGGAACAACCTGTTTGGGAAGGCGGTTGATGAGTCCCTTCAGGCCATCAAGACAGACACAGAGACTGCCCGAGCACTGGGAGTGCTCCAACAACGACGGCCGTACTTTCGGAGCTCCGGAGGCAGACAAGGTGCCTCCAAGGGATCCAGCAGTGGCTCCTCCATGTACCGCCAAGCGGCAAGATCTTCGTCCCAGGAAGCTTAAAGGGGACGCGGCAAGTCAGGTGGTGCCCGTCGTCGACAGGGAGGTGAAGGAGGCAAGGCGGCCTCCAAATAAGATTGAACCGACGGTGGGGTCGGCCCCCGCCGAAGCACCCCGGTGGGAGGCCGGCTGGCGAGGTTTGTCAGCGTGTGGGAGTCCATCTCCACCGACCGTTGGGTTCAGAAGAAGTGCCCTCGCGTTCCACCCGTGGCCAGGAAGGAAAATCACGTCCCTCAACTACTGTTGGAAGTAAGGACGATGCTCAAGAAGGATGCCATCGAGCTCGTCCCAAAGAGGCTTCGGGGCTCTGGAGTTTACTCAAGGTACTTCCACGTAAAAAAGAAGACAGGAGGATGGCGCCCCATCCTGGACCTACGACGACTGAACAAGTACATCAAGGCACAGAAGTTCTGTATGGTCGCCCTCCAGCACGTGCTGGGACAGCTGGAGGAGGGCGATTTCCTGTCGTCGTTGGACTTGGAGGATGCGTACTTCCACATCCCCATTCTAAAAAGACACAAAGTTCCTCAGGTTCGTGGTCCAAATGCGGCACTACAAGTTCCAAGCCCTCCCGTTCGGATTGAAGTCAGCACCCAGGTTCACCAAGTGCCTCGCACCGGTGGCGGCGCGGCTGGCCTACAGGGGATCCACGTCTACCCCTACCTGGACGACTGGCTCATCCGGGCAAGGACAAGGGAGCTCGCCGTGGAGCACACTGCGAAAACCGTCCAGCTGCTCACGGACCTGGGATTCTCCATCAACTTTCCAAAATCCCACCTGGTTCCGTCGCAAGTCGCCCTGTTTCTGGGAGCCAAGTTCGACACAGTGGCGCGGCTGGCCTCGCCGTCGGAGGAAAGGACCAGGACCATTCTGGGCAAGGTGCAGCGTCTGCTGGCCACAGACATGGCCAGGGTAAGATCTATCAAATCCCTCCTCGGGATGATGTCCTCCTGCATTTATCTGGTGCCCCTTTGCAGGCTTTGGATTCGCCCCTTACAAGAGTTCCTCGACGCCCGCTGGGTCCAGTCGACGGGCAGCTTCGAGGACAGGATCCCTCTCAACGAGACGTTCCGTCAGGCGATCCGGTGGTGGGGTACCCGCTCCCATTTGTCGGCGGCCACGGACTTTCAGACCCCAGCTCCACCAGGTGACGGTGACGACGGACGCCTCCCTGGAAGGTTGGGGAGCGCACTCCGGAGATCTTCACGGGAGAGGCCTTTGGCTCCCGGAGGAGAAGTCTCTCCACATCAACATCTTGGAGCTCAGCGCAGTGTTCTGGGCCCTCAGGTCTTTTCTTCCGTTCCTCAAGGGCAAGGTGGTGAGGATCTTCACCGACAACACCACCACGATGTTCTACATCTGGAAGCAGGGCGGAACCAGGTCCCCTGCCCTATCCAAGGAAGCCCAGGATCTGCGGCATTGGGCCGTCGCCCAGGGGATGTTTCTGGTGCCTCTTCATCTGGCAGGAATAAAAAACACGATCGCCGACTCACTCAGCAGGGAGATGCGCTCGTGCCACGAGTGGGAACTACGCCACGATCAAGTGGATCGACTCTTCCGACGATGGGGCGAACCCCAAATCGATCTCTTCACGACGGCGACGAACTCCAAGTGCTGGAGGTTCGCCAGCAGGTTCCCCCAGCCGAGGAGCATGGGCGATACTTTCTCATTCCCCTGGGACGGCCTATTTCTTTATGCGTTCCCTCCGCTGCCGTTGCTGCTCCGGCTCATCAACCAGCTCAAGAGGTCCCGGTGCAGGATGATCCTCGTCGCACCGGCGTGGCCGAGACAGATCTGGTTCCCGGACCTTCTGGATTTGTCAACGTCCCCACCAGTCAATCTGCCGACGGACGCAGACCTTCTCTCCAGAGAAGGAGGCGCCATTCTTCACCACAACCCGGAGTCGCTGAACTTCCAGGCCTGGCTCCTGCAGCACAAGTGTTTGGAGGGTACGACATCCCGGCTGACTGCAGAGAGGTTCTTGCAAAGGCCAGGGCGTCCTCAACTCTCAAGTGCTACGGACATAAATGGAAGAGGTTCTCTGTCTGGTGCCGTGCACAGAAGATTAACCCTCTGCGGATTACGGCCCCTGAAGTACTGCCGTACCTACTGTCGCTGGCCAAAGCTGGACTGGCTCACGCCTCCATCAAAATACATCTGGCTGCAATCTCCCGATATACCAGAACTATGGGACGGGCGTCCTTGTGGTCTCATCGTCTGGTGAAAGAATTCATGAAGGGACTATTCCGATCATTCCCGCCGGTGAAGGCTCCTGCCTCGGCGTGGGAGCTTAATGTGGTGATGACCAGGCTCATGGGGGCCCCATTCGAGCCTATGCTTTCGGTACCTTTGAAATTCCTGTCATGGAAGACAGCTTTCCTTGTGGCCATCACCTCCGCACGACGAGTGGGAGAGATCCAGGCCCTATCTTGCAAGCCTCCATACTTGACTTTTCATGACACGAGGGTGGTGCTGAGGACACACCCCTCCTTTATGCCCAAGGTGCCGTCAGACTTCCACCTCAACGAGCCCTTGGTGTTGCCAGTTTTCTTCCCGTCGCCGGCGAGAGGACTTTGCACTCGCTGGATGTAGCTAGAGCGCTGAAGTTCTACGTGGACCACACGATGAGTTTTCGGAAGACGTCACAGCTGTTTGTGAACTTTGGGACTGTGAATCAAGGGAAGGCTCTCTCGAAGACTTCCATTTCCAGATGGCTCTCCGGCTGCATCATGCACTGTCACCGGTTGGCAAACCGACCGCTGCCCGGCCGTCCGAGAGCCCATTCGACCAGAGCGATCGCTGCTACCACTGCGTTCCTGTCTGGTGTGCCACTGCTAGACATCTGCAGGGCTGCGACTTGGAGGTCGACGCACACCTTCACAAGATTCTACTGCGTCGATCGGGACTCCAGGGAGGAGTCCAGGGTCGGCCAAGCAGTGCTGCGCAACCTGTTCGCCTAAGGTGAGCCTGGTGAGGAGGTAAGAGTTGCTTAATGTTGAGTTGTTGTATTGCTTAATGTTGAGCCTGTTGCCACCTCCCGTGGTTGTGCATGTGTGTACTGCTATGTATTCTCTTATTCATGAGCATGTGAATCCATGCCAGACCCCATGCTGGAGAAGGAACAAGTTACTTAACTGTAACTGTTGTTCTCCAGCATGGGTCTGGCATGGATTCACATGCGAACCCTCCCGCCTACCCCTCTGCGGCTCTTCACTTGGTCATACTGCCACTTTACGTGCTACCAAATCTGAGGATGGCTGCCAGAGGCGGGGCTTAGGGAGAGGGCAGTCATTGGCTGGGGGCAGTATGACCCAGAGACCAGTGATTGGTTACTACTAAGAAAGACAGATCAGAAACGAAACTGATACTGATTTTTATATATATATATATATATATTTTTGTATGGGTTAAATCAAGCAATCAATCTGCCACCCATGGCACAGTCCCGTTCTACAGATTAGCTATGAAATGCTATACTGGAGAAGTTGGATTACCTGGTGGTGAGTAGAATTGTGGCCCTGGCTGAGGGAGGCAAGTAATCTCTTTTGAAGGGCTATGGGATAGGTTCAAAATAATGTACTAGGCACACTTCCCTACGGAATATGCTACAACACAGATTTGGGAGGATCAATAGCCTCTTGAAAGGCACGTTTGACCTCTATGGGCTGTTTAACTTTCCTCTTTGGCTGACTGCTACGTTCACAATACAATGCCTGAGGACATGGCACATGCTGATGTGGGGCTGACTGTGGGAAGAGGCGTGGGAGTGGATCTCTATTACGATTTGCGTTTGCATTTCGGTGGAATGGGCTGGTGGTCCATTTTGTACCAAACTGGATCTTACACTGACTTGTACAACAAAAAGGGATCTGCCAACCATATTGGATCCTGATGCAGATTTAGAAGCTGGACAATGATCATTGCTTGCGGTGCAGGAGCAAGAGGCGAGACGTGTCTCATCCTGTGGTACTGTGGCTTCTGGATTGACGTTCTAATCGGGGTAAACCTGGTATTAAATGGTCATATGGATTGACTATCCTTCACATGCAAGTGAATGATCCATATGTCAGCAAAGACCACACAGACAGATTAGTAGGGAATTGGTTGTAGCCAAGAAAGGGATAGTAACCGTTTGGAACATTGGGGAAAAAAAACAAGTCAAAGATTGGATTATGAATCTCCAACTTCTATCCAAGTAGGAAGGATTGTGATGTCTGGGAGATGAGACAGGGAAAGATAAGTGTTTGGACACATACACATTATTCATTAAAGTGCATGAATGAACAGTGAAATTGTAGAGATGTGAATTCATATGTGTTGGGAAATGTTCACCCTCCTTACTTTATTTTTATGAGTGAAAGAAAACCCTGACTGCACTACTTTCGATGGGGTTTGTGGGTGGGTGTTTGCATTGTCGTGTGTGGAATTTGTGTTTTGGTGAGGCAGAGGTATTTACACAGGGAGGAGACTCGTCCGTTGTGCATTTGTCAAAGTAGGATCAAGTATGTAGTATGTTCTAATATGAAAATATGATGCAGACTTTTCTTATTGCCCCAACAACTTCTTACTATGGTTTGTACTTTGTGTAATCAGTTTTGAAAACTTAAACAGTGTTTTAGCCTCTAGACTTGAAAAACGTTTACCAGATTTAATCTTCTTACCCCACATTTGGTTTGTGATTGTGTCAGGGAGCCCATAATATTAGGAAAGATATGTACCTCATCCACGCTGCAATGTGACTCCAGTCTGATCCTACATATAACTGATGCCAAGAAGACTTCTGATTGGGTAAGCTGGAGGTGGGAATAGTGTGTCGTCCTGACCTTGGTTTACTACAGGGAAACTAGACACAGTTGTCTCCTCACCCCTCCCCCAACCTTTATTTGCAATTGTTAGAGCCGATGGCCAACTTTGTGCGGATGAAATAAAGTGAAGCATATTACAGTTGGTTCAGGCGAGTATACACTCTGCCTCTTTGCTGAAGTGTTTGTTCGCTTAAGCCGCCACAACATTCACCTGTTTATGCTTGGGTTCAGTGTACAGACAGATGTCCTTTTATAAGACAAACATTGATGAAACTTGTCTCCTCCCTTTGGGTCCTACATCCTGAGAATTGCCTGTAGAGTTTGTACATTTCCCGTTCTAATGTTGAATGAAGAAGATACAGAATTTGAAGTTAAGCTTAGTTCAGATCTGGGTTGTGAGTCACAAAAGCATATTATATTGCAGCTTAGCTTAGTTATTGCAGATCATTAAAGAAGGGGCAAAGCAGGCATTGGTACTGCTGGAGAAAACACTTATTTACCTTGTTACAGGGATTAATGGATTTGGGTTTTGAAGAGAGCCATTTCCAGAGCCATTTGATAGCTAGCCCCCAACTCTCAGCACACTTAAACGGTCTGGCGGGATCCCAGGAATGAGGATGATGTGGCCTTCACTGTTTAGTTGACCTTGCCACCACCCGACTCATTAGTTTGTTTTAAAAATGAAATGCAATTCCAGTAATGTTTTTAACATTGGCTGGAAAGGGATTGACAGTATTTGAGGGACGGGGGGTTTCCTTGATATTACTTTAGAGCAAGAACTTCAAATTGGCAGGCCTGCTGTATTCCTAGAACTGTTGAAGGGAGGGTGTTTGAAGGCAAAGCAGAAGAATAAGGTCTCCACCAACCTGATGGACTTTCAGACAGTTATAGACCAGCACAAAGACAGCAGAGGCCTGGTATCAGCTATTTATATTGTGTTAGTGATATGGAGGGCATTGTTAAGGTGACAGAAACGTAGGAAAGGGGCCTGGGCTTGTCGCTTTCATGAAATCTCTGGACCACAGTCTATTAAAAGGCATATCGAACATTGCTGTCAAATTCAAACTGTGCTATAAACGGGGTGGGGGGGTGGATTACTGAGGTTGGTATTGTATCACACATCTTTAAAGCAAAAGTTCTGTTTTTCTGTATTGTATTAAGAGCAGCAGTTATGAATGTGCTAAATAATTGTTTCTCTTGCACAGGACGCTGAGCTGATTTTTTTTACTGCTGGAAGTTTCCTGTGATGTGTATTGAATACCATTAGCATTTGTTTCATGATAAAAAAGAATTAAAACGTCTCAAGGGTCACATTTTTACACCGATAAACACTGCCATCTGCTGCACACAGCATGTTTGAACAAAGATTGTAGCTTGTTAAGGCTAGGATCTGTATTTGGAGGACCGATCCTCCCGACTGAGGGACTGGAAACATTTGTGAAGGTGCATTTTCATAGAGCTTATTTGGTGTGCTGTCTATGAAAATGGGAAGTGCTCATACTTTTTTGATTTCACTTTATAAATTAGGTAATTTACACAGATCAATTTAATTTACAAGATTCTTTTGAGTAGGACTTGGTCTGCTTACTTTTAGAGTGCTTGTACCCTTTCCCCTACAGAAAACATCTTGGATTAACTTTGCCTTCCCATACAACACCATTACAAAAGCAAAACCACTCACAGAAAACTTAAGTTGAGGTAATGTTAAGATCACATATTTTGTGTAACTACTTCATTATAGACATACAAACAATGACCAAATTCCATGAAATACCCACAGGTCGGGTAAATAATTTGTGAGAATATGGTAGGTTTTCAAGCTACTTTAGGTACAGCATGGAAATAAGTTACTATATGTTTTTAATTGTGAAGTCTCAGGCATTTGCTAATTTATTTTATTTTCGGTTTCTTCACAGTGAACCTCATGCACGGTTTTATGCAGCTCAGATAGTATTGACATTCGAGTACCTCCATTCGTTAGACCTAATCTACAGAGATCTAAAACCAGAAAATCTCTTAATTGATCAACAAGGATACATTCAGGTATGAACTAGACGAAGACTATTGACAATATATTTTAAAAATGTACACTGAAAAATAAATTAATTTAGGCGTGCCATATTTTATTGGACATAAATATTTTAAATGTGAAACCTTTTGTAATGGTTGTTGTGGTGAACATCATTTTTGCCTTATTTGATACCGATGCCTCGAATGTGATATGTCTATATCAATCTCTTGTTTCAAAGTGCAACATTGTTTATGCATCCCTAACACCATGTACTAAAACCAAACGTTTCTAAACTGAGTATCACATGGACTTTACGCACCCCATGATGGGAATTAATGACTTTTCTATAGCCACTTTAATTTCCTTTTTTCTTTTGGACCATTCATCAGTAGAAGACCACAGATGTCTACAAAGGTTTTCTGAAGAACCCGGACTACTGCCTTGTCACTTGATAAATGAATCCGTATTTTGTCAAATTCTCCTGCTTTTTGTTGTGTACTCACCCTTCATCAGCTGTAGCATATAGGGTGGTATCATTTGCTATTAAGCAATATTTTTACTTTAGGGATATTCCAGTAGGAGAAGGCCATACTTCTTAATAGCCAAAGTAAAGGGTACAAGGGACTACAACCGTGGGCTGCGAAGTGTTATCTCCCAGAAAAAACTGGTGCCCATTTGATTATTGGAATTACACTGGGCAATGGTAGTATTGCCCTTGGTTGCTTTTTCTTTCATTAAAACACGCTAGAGACCAAAGCAAACTTTTTTCATGAATGAGAAGTAAAACAGATAGATTGGGCTGGGCATGATGGCAGGGAGAAAGAGGGCTGGATAACGGAGCAAACTGTCCCTCCTTTAAACCCGGATTTTCTTTCTCTGCTTGATAAAAACACATCTTTTTACAATTACCGCCTCTGCAGCATGAGAGGCCTTTAAGCAAAGCATGCAGAACATTTTTGAGCATGTTCCAACGCGATTGGTTCCAATACCACCACCGACATCCCCTTACTTACATTCTCATGAATGGATCTAAAAGGAAGGTTCATGCCCCGACAGACACTCTGGAACCGGATTTGAAGGCAGACTTCTGATCAGTTAGGTCCTTACTGAACCTATGAGGGCCCTTTGAGCTAAGCCCTTCTCCCTGCCTTATGTCTTGAGAACATTATTTGTAAGCGTTGGCCTGCCTCGAGGATTCACCTCTTCCGATTACCCATCCAGCTCAGGAGTGTTTGGCAACTCACTCGACCCAATGATTTCCTCACATTACCAACAGGCCTGTAGTCAGAAATTGCACTAATGCCTGTTGACTCGCTACAACCACAGCCTCTTAGATGTCATGAAAAATACTTTTTTCAACATGCCCACTGATTTGCTAAGGCTGTTCTTGCAGATTGTTGCTCATGGCAAGGACACATAGAGAAGTAAATGTTGTGTACCCTCCTGCATATGGCGGACTCTCTGAAAGTACCATGAGCATGGGGGGTAGCTTTTGTGTATTTTTGTAATATTCATGCAAAGCTGCTGGACATGTTTCCTGGGCAAACTTTTCACAGGAGAAACTTGTGAAATTATGCTATACCTCCCCCTTGGCTGAGACCACAGGGCTGTTGGTTTTTATGAATTTTGTATTAAAAATGTGAATTTGTAATGAGCTGCCCGGGTGTGCCTCTTTTTTTGAGGGGGGTTCCTGCCTTTTGATGGCAATTACTAGTTTGAGAACAAGGCTGTCATCTATCGCATCATTTAGTTCTAGGGCCACTGTGACCTCTTTGACATTACCTACTCTGTCTACTTTGAATAGTCAGACTTTTATATCTGAACACACTTAACAGACGCCTCAGTAAGAGGAAAAGGGCCAGCAGCAATGATGGTACTTTCACTTTCCATGGGCAGAGTTTCTGCCCGAAGCAGTGACCTTGCTGGTTTGCCCTCTGGTCCATCTAATCCCATTCCCCTTGAATAAAGAATATTTCTTTTACATCTGATTGTAGTGGAAAGCAGGATACAATGTTTTCATCTGGGATTGAAATGGATTACCACATACCGGCAGAATATCTTAAAATAATTTCTCTGGTCAGTGACTTCCATTTCCAGAGCACCCCACTGAAAATCTCCCCATTTCTCCATTACTTTCTCGAGACAAGATTATGGTTGATGTTATGTTTCATGCACTGGTGCCATAGAGCAGGTTCATCTTCCGGAAGGACAGATGCACCAAGTAGTTCCTTTGGCAAAAAAAGGGAAGCAGTGTGAGGCGGTTTTTTCGATTGTCACCCGTGAACAAATTAATTCAGAAGGAAATAATTAAGATGGTAACATTTTCCCAGATTTCCGATGAGGACTGATTAATGTTTCTCCCTGTCATGCCTACCCCCGGGGAACCAGACCAGGTCCAGCAACCCCGGAAGCAGGCATTGTTATTTTGAGCAAGCCCAAAAACCCCTGCTAGGGGTTGTTTGGGTGCGGTCCTGGCGCCTATGGCGCCAGGCTCATATGGAGAGTCAGTCCTGCCGCCATAGGCGCCAGGCTCATAGAGTAGAACTTACCTGATGCAGACCATGCTGCAAGCTTACCTGATGCAGACCATGCTGCAGAGCTCCAAGCCAAATGAGGCTTGGAAGGGATTATTTTACATGGGGACTATTTTTTTCTCGGGTGGGGCTGGGGAGGAATACTTACCTGGGACTACTTTGGAGGCTTTTTAAACCACGCCCGAAGAGCAGCACACGCTTCGCGTTATTCTGCATCCAGCAGCATAACGCTCACCGTGTCTGCAAGCCTGCATCCAGTCTTCTGCCATGCCCGCCTCGAGTCTGCAGCTCCCAGAAAAAGGGAGGAACAGGAGGAGAAGAGGTTAGAATAAGAGCAAAACCTTCGATCCTTACCTGAATTCCGGATCCAACGCGCCTTCGAGCTGGAAGAAAGAAGCATTTTACGCGCGCCGCCTCGCCTGCTGCAGCGCTGCGCTGAACTCACCGGCCTTCGCAGCATCCTCACGATCCACCGCATCCTTCTACACATTCCCGCCACACTCTGGCACCTAAGGGGAACACAAGAACAGCAAAGGTGAGCCATGGGAATGAACGGAGGCAATAGTCCTGCGCTCAATGCAGGATGGAGAGCTCCTCTTTTCAAACCATCAGGTGAGACAATAAGAGGGGACATCAAAGGTGATCTGTGGGAGAACAGCTGGGGTGGGGGAATTTACGCTCAATCCCACGGGTGGTTAATTCCCTTTCTCCATTTACAGAAGAATATTCCTACGGGCCAAGCAAACGAAGCTAGGTGGGCTGGTCCAGTCCGTCATCTCGGCCCTACGCATCACATTGGTGGAGACCACAGCTGTCCAGTTCAGATCGACGCCTCTGTGGGAGCCAGGTGAGCGTAACACTCCTTCCCTCCAAGAAGTGTATTTCTGGGCCAACATCTGCTCCAAGGGGCCTGGAAGTGATTTTCTCTAATCTTGGGTGTGCATGACTTCCTGTAACTAAAAGACAGGTTTAGAGGCAAGGTCATCAGATTCTGTTTTGCAGCATCTGCAAAGGCTACTTTCTCAATTACTGGGTTCTCCCTAAACCTCAGACATCTATCAACTGTTCAACTGGATCAAATTCATTGAAGCTTGATTCTTTGGTTGGGAATGCTTCAGCTCCCCTGAGTGTGGATATCATATATCAGGCAGTATCTCTGTTTTATCAAGTCTACTTAGCAGGCTCATGGTCTCATGCATCTTTCTGGTAATGTACTTGGCAAAGGATGTTTTCCATGCAGTGGCCAATCAGGACTGTGTTTGCTGTGCAAGCCTGCTCCGGTCCATCAAGTCCTACAGTGCCAGACAGACCTGGCTAATCTGCTGCGCTGGACACCACCTCAAAATCTTGGCATCCTTTGCCCATGGTGACAAACTCCTCAGGGATGCTCACCCACCTGATTTCTGTGAGCTGTCAATGGGATGATTGTGATAAAGATGCCAGGTCAGTCTTTTGGAGCCCAGGTCTGTGACGCTCACTTTGTTCATCTTTCTGAGGTATGGCAGAGAAAAAGATAATTCATATACTAACTGAAAATAAAACTGCAAGAAATTATCTGTGCAAGAGGGATGGTTGGGGTCCCTTTCTTCTGTGCAGGGCGGGCCTGTCGACATGGCTGTGAGCACTTTAAAGTAGAGTGTATTTCTCATTTGAACCACTGGGAAGGAGAACACTCTTGCAGATGCCGTCATTACTCAGTGTCATCCAGCTGGTGGCAGACATTTTTTCAATCTGGTTGTCTTCATTGGGTCTAGTGTGCCCGTCCATTTAAGGACGGGAGGTATCACTTTTTTTCAAAGGAGTTTGAGGTTTGTTTTGTGGATTCCCTCCCTGGTTGTTGATTAGGTTATCCACATTTATATATGGTCTCTTTCTATTCATCTATGTTCGCCATCATAGTGTGGGACTCAGGAGGGGGCAACTTGCCCACTGGTAGCGGACAGGGCATGGTCGTGTGACACACACCCATCACATTCTTCTTTACTACCTCTCTGAGGTCGTTTCATTAAAGGAAAAAGCCTCTGACCTACCTGTATGTGTCTTTAAAGTGAATGTTGAGTTTTATTGTGGGTCTTTTACTATTCGCCATCTTATAAACACCTATTTAACATCCAACTGTACTTGAAATAGAGGACAACCATTAGGCCATATGCCTGCTCCTGCTCTTAACGTCCACCTCTAGGCTCTTCTGACAATCTATGATCAGCAAATGCCAATTCAGCCATCTCAAATACAATGCAGTCTGTGATCCGATCCTGTAGCATTACCTTTTTCTGTATCACTGAGATCTTGTTAAACATTTGTTTAGTTTAGTTCTGGAGCATTCTACTATTCTGTGGGCAAACCAGCTTGTACAGTCCAGTGGCGGTCTTGGTGTAATGTTTACATTTCTCCTTAAATTTCACATATTGTATTTTACTTTTGTCCACTTCATTGGATTGTCATTTGCAATTCAACATTCACCAACATATTCTTCACATATTTGTTTTATGTGCCTCGCGGTTACCTCTCCTTTGTTGAACTAATTGTGATAAGATTGCCTCCAACTGTACTTGTACTCCTGCCAATCTCCCTTGGTGCCTTTAATCTTTCCTTTAATTATCTGGATGGCACTTATGTCTTTAATTCTTTAAATACCGTGAGCTTTGCAGATGCAGCCACCTTCATTTTCATACTTTTGGAAATACTCTGGATTTGGTTGTTACTCCTTTGCAATTCCCCTTTGTCAGTATGTGGGCAAGATCTAGACAGTCAATTTTTTGTGTTTTTCTTCACCAAACCAGACTATACAGCTTCTGTAGATCTTAACAGCCTCACATATTCACGTTAATCCTTATCACCAGTTTAGCAGGTTCATATAAAACTTGACAGCAGAAAAATGACAATAGGGGTTTTCTCATTCTCTACAACTGTTAACTGGATTAATCTCATATCACCAATACCCCCTGCTCATAACTCTATTGGTCGTGTCGTAAGGGAAGAGCGATTATTTATTAAACTGTGTCATGTCATTTTGCTCTAGGATGCCCAGCGCCGTCCGTCTTTTTTTTACGTATGTACGTTTCCATCTTGGTTTTCTGAACATAAGCGACGAAAGGAGACCAGATTTTGTTCAACTCTCACGCCAACTTTCCTTAACAGGAAACTATGCAAAATGTGGTGCACATTGGTTAACAGTGTGGAATTGTATAAGGAACAACGCTTCACCACAAATCCCCCCACAAACAAACACATTTTTGTGTGTGTGTGTGTGTGTGTGTGTGTGTGTATATATATATATATATATATAATTTCTGAGGCTTGTGGAATCTGCTTAGATCATATGCTGTGCATAGGCCGACATCTAGTGGAAGCTGCAGAGTATTACAGTTGTTGTTTTCGAAACTCGAAAAGGGACATTGATAGGGCGTGCCTGTAATATTATCCCTAGTGTGACGTCCACTGTACCCATGATCCCTCACGCGTCGGGATCCCTCAGATTGTTTTTTTCTGCCATTCTAGATGGACGCGTATAGCGGAGTTCCTTTCGGCGTAAAGCCATTGACTATTATGATTAGCGATAGTATTTCTTTCTATCCTTTCAACGACCTCTGAAACAACACGCCGGTGAAGACAGAAAAACTGCCCGTCGAAGACTACCGCGACGGACCGTCCGGCCTTGGAAGGCCGCCCCGGGCCTCGACCCAGACAGTAGGGAGAGGATTTAGAGGACCCTTATTATGGGAATGACGAGGACCAAGAGGCAGATCAAGAGGCTAATATGTACTCTCTAGATTCCCCTCTTAACCAAGATACTCCAGTTGTCGATTCCCCTATTGATAATCAACCCCTCCTCAATAAAGTACTAGCCAAGGCGGCTGAGCACTTTCAGCTTGTCACCCAGGAGATACAGGAGGATACTTTGCAGAGCAAATCCTTGGGGACAAAAAGAGAGTGGCCCAGTTTATCCTGCTACTGAAATCAGTGCAGCGCAGAATACAGCCATTTTTAGAAGTCCCCAATCTCACACGGGTCATAAACCCACATGTGGAAAAGTTATTCAGGCCCGCACCTTCGGACCCTTTATATATTAGAGGCCAACTAAAACCAGACTCCTTAGTTGTCCCCACAACTAGAAAGGGAGCAGGCACACCCCTTGCTTCCTCCGGGGCTCCACCTGATAAGGAGAGCGAAAAGATCCATGCCATGGGCAGAAAGGTCGCCTCCTCTGCGGCCTAGCAAACCAGGATAGCGAACAATGCAACCCTCTTGGCTAGTTATAACTGCCACAAGTGGGAAGAAATGTCTGCTTTACTTTCGTCTCCCCCAGAGCCACTCAAATTCCAACTAGCACAGGTGGCTGCAGATCGGAGGGCTGTGTCTAGGTGTCTCCTTAAATCCAATTTTGACGTGGCGGGCAATGCCGGAGGAGTCATTGCACAAGGGACCATTATTAAGAGGCATGCATGGCTGCGCCAGTCAGGTTTTAGACCGGAAACGCTGGCCACTCTAATAAACATGCCAGTGGAACCGAACGTGCTTTTCGGTAAGGCCGTTGAAGAGGCACTTAAAACAGCAAAGGATGAGTATGACACACTTAAAATCTTTAGGTCAACTCACTAACAAGCCTTCTGGTGAAAGGGGTAACGGAAATGTTCGCTGTTTTCGAGGCCAAAACTCTCAACGTGGATGCAGCTACTATCAAGGCCACGGTTCCTCCTGGCGAAATAATCAAGGTCAATCCTCCCAGGGCTATCCCAGAGGACAACGCAGAGGTCTTAGTCGGGGCAGAGGCCCTGCTCGAGGTGTCACACGACCGCGGAGCAAGTGACATTCCGCTTCAGGTGCCCTCCCATGCTTCTCCAGTAGGAGGACGCATTTCCAGCTTCACCCACGCATGGGAGGGAATCACCTCAAACAAATGGGTGCTGCCCTCAGTAGCAGGCGGATACTGTATAGAACTACTCCAATGTCCCCACGACCACCCCCACGACAGAAGATCCCTCAGAAAAAAATCAGCGTATCCTTTTCGAAGAGATAGCCCCACTTCTATTAAAGGACGCCATAGAAGTCGTCCCGGCCAACCAGGTAAACAGGGGTATTTATTCAACTTACTTCCTTGTGCCAAAGAAAGATCTAACAATGCGCCCAGTATTAGATTTGCGCCCTGCAGACAAGTATGTAAAGCCACAAAGGTTCTGCATGACTATGCTACAAGAGGTAATCCCTCTACTAAAAAGGGGGGATTACAACACTGGATATGAAAGATGCCTATTTTGATATTTCAATGTTCCCAGCGCACAGAAGATTCTTGCGTTTCAAGATAGCGAACCAGCACTAACAATTCAAGGTGCCACCCTTTGGAATAGCCTTGGCTCCAAGGGTATTCACAAAGGTACTGGCGGTGGTGGCAGCGCACCTGCGCAGGGAGGCAATCCCAGTGCACCTTTACCTAGACGACTGGTTCATTGAAGGGGAATCTCCCCTTATTTGCAGACAAAACATTCAGAGAACAATCAACCTCCTCTTCTAATTGGGCTTCTCAATCAACAAGAAAAAGTCAAGTCTAGTGCCAAGCACTTCAAAACAGTTCCTAGGAGCTGTCTTGAACACAGAAGAGAATTTGGTCTTTCCATCGGAGGAAAGAATAAAAAATGTGTAACGGTAAATACCACATTATCAGGCCGCCGGCTAGATAAGGGTGCTCAAAGATATGCTTTTAATGGGCATGATGACATCTTGCATTTACCTGGTTCCTCGCGCGTGCCTGCGACCCAAGCAGGAGTGGTTGGGGAAACAGTGGTCTCAGGCAAGTGGTCAGTGGAACGATATAGTGGTCGTTTCGCCAACACTTGTACAAAATCTTCGCTGGTGGACAAGAAAACATTTTACGAAAGGGAAAACTCTACGATCCAGAGGTACAGGCGATTGTCACAACAGATGCCTCACTGGCGGGGCGGGGGGGGGCTCACTACCTTCACCACACAGCTCAGGGTCTGTGGTCTCGCACTGTAGCTCAGAACCACATCAATCTGCTGGAACTTCTGGCAGTATTCAAAGCCCTTCAGATATTCAAACCAATTTAACAAACCTATCGGTGCAGATGCTAACAGACCGCACCACAGCAATGTTTTATATTAACAAACGGGGGGGGGGTACACGTTCTCCAAATCTGTCCAGACTTGCACAACAAATTTGAAAATGGGCACTCAAATAAAAGATGTTCCTGTCATCACAACCTGTTCCAGGGGAACTTGACTCTCTAGCAGACTCATTAAGCAGAGATCCCCTACCAGTAGAACACGAGTGGCGTCTACACAAAGAGGTCGTAGAACACCTCTACTCTCAATGGGGTTTCCCAACTATAAACTTATTTGCCACAAGCAAACACAGTCAATGCCCAGACTTTGCATCCAGTTTCCCCCAGCCAGGCTCCAAGGGGAACGCCCTATGGATAAACTGATCAGGGAAATTTGCTTACGCTTTTCCCCCCCAACACCTCATGAGGCAAGTGGCGAACAAGATACACAAGGAACCAATGACGTTAATCCTAGATGCTCCTATGTGGGCAAGACAACCATGGTATCCACATCTGCGCAAACTGGCGATGGGCGATCCCATCAAACTCCTGTGCCAGTACAACCTACTCACCCAGCACGAGGGACTAACAGTGCACCCACAACCACTCAATGAACTTGGCAGCATGTCTCCTGAAGTCAGATTTCGGACATCTCAACCTGCCACAGATCTGCATGGAAATCGTGAAAGAAGCAAGAAAACCAAACACTAGGCACTGTTACTTTGTCAAATGGAGAAGATTCGTAATTTGGTGCCAGGCTAAACAGATCAACCCCATAGAATGTACTTCATCGCACTTTCTAACTTATATGCTCCATTTGCTAGATGCAGGGTTAGTATTCAACTCCCTAAAGGTCCACTTGGCGGCTTTATCAGCCTACATAACCTCTCATAAGAAGGTCTCATGGTGGAAAGTACTGGCCATCAAGGCATCTATGGAAGGCTTAGAGAGACTCCACCCTCCAATTTCTAACCCGCTGCCAGGTTGGGACCTTAATGTGGTACTCGCTAAACTCATGGGACCCCCTTTCGAGCCTATGCACAAGTCTAGTCTCAAACACCTGACTTATAAAACTGCCTTCTTTGTGGCTATCACTTCCAACAGAAGAGTTATTGAAATTCAAGCATTGTCAGTGCAGGATCGTTTCTTTGTTGTACACAAAGACAAGCTGGTTTTACGTACTCGCCCTAGGTTCTCACCTAAATTCATCTCCGAATTCCATGTAAACCAGTAAATCGAGCTACCGGCTTTCTTCCAGGAACCCAATAGCTCAGCTGAGGTACAACTCCACACTAGATGTGAGGTGAAAGCGGTCGTCTACTACGTAGACAAGACTAGACCGCTAAGAAAAAAAGATCAACTGTTTGTCTCCATAGCGCCAGGCAGAGAAGGTGACCGCATCTCTAAGAATGCCATCTCTAGGTGGATAGTCGGATGTATCCAACTGTGCTATTCCCTATCAGATAAAACACTGCCTTTCAAAGGCCCACTCCACAAGAGGTACTGGAGCCACTCTGGCTTTCATTGCAAATGTCCCCTTAAACAGTATTTGCAAAGCAGCTACATGGAGCTCAATACATACTTTCACTCGGCACTACTGCATTGACACTCATTCCAAGACCGATACACAAGTGGGACAAGCGGTTCTAAGACATTTATTCGCTCATGAACCTTCTCACATCCCACCTCCTTCTACTGCTTGCTAATCTATGCACAGCATGTGATCTAAGCACATTCCACAAGAAGGGATACATTACTCACCGTAATCGTACTTCTGATGCTTGTATCTGCTTAGATTCACATGCGACCCACCCTTCCTTGACTCGGAGAGAAGGTGCATGGATGCTTATGAGCTTGTCTATACGTATCGGCTTGGATACAACTGTACTCGCGCTACACCTCATTTTACCTCAGGTCAGAAAAATTATCTGAGGGATCATGGGTACAGTGGATGTCGCACTAGGGATAGTATAACTGGCACGCCCTGTCGACGTCCCTTTTTGAGTTTCGAAAACTGTAATACTCCGCTGCTTCCACTAGATGTCGGCCTATGCACAGCATGTGAATCTAAGCAGATAAAAGCATCAACAATACGATTACGGTGAGTAATGTATTTTTTTTGTGTGTGTGTGTGTGTGTGTGTGTGTATTTCTGAGGCTTGTGGAATCTGCTTAGATCACATGCTGTGCATAGGCCGCCATCTAGTGGAAGCTGCAGAGTATTACAGTTTGTTTTTCGAAACTCGAAAAATGGGCGTCGACACAGGACGTGCCAGTAATACTATCCCTAGTGTGACGTCCACTGTACCCAAGATCCCTCACCCGTCTAGGATCCTCAGATTGTCTTTTTCCGCCATACTGGTCGGAAGCATTTTGCAGAGTCCCCTGGCCTTAGCCATACTTTTGCTAAAAATTTAAAATAATAATCTATTCACATCCTTCCCCACCCCAACGTCGAACTTCGACACTCGACGCCGGCTGGAGAAGAAATCGACAGTCGGCTGCTGCACGACGGATTTGGGCCTCGGAGGGCCTCTGGTCTCGGCCCGGGCCTTGGAAGGCCTCTGGCCTTGGCCCTGCAAGTAGGGAGAGTGGGGGGTTGTACATACTCTACACTCTTGGTATATAGGTACACCTTATACATTTCCTACACTTAACAGCCCGCTGCCTCAAGGTGTGTATGGAGGGTACCCCTTTTCAATTCTGCCCCAAGTGCAATCGCAAATACCCTTGGGTCGACAGGCACGCCACGTGCAATCTCTGCCGAGGGACCACCCCGAAGCGAACTGCAGAGCGTGTAGTAGGTTTAAACCTAAGACACTTAAGGACCGTTCGACGAAGTGTTGGGCCCACCACGCCAGGCAGGCGGCCATGGCAGCGGAGGGCGCCTTCAGCGACGGCAGCGGCGCTGTACTTTCGGACGGCGAGGGCATTACGGCGTCGAAAGACAGCCGAGCGCAGGTCCCCGACCTCGGAAGGTCGTCCGGCAGGGCGGCTATGGGGAAGACCCCCGGCGACACAAGCGCTTCACACACTAAACACATGAAGTCCAACCGAGACTCGACGACGTCGAGTTCTCAGAAAGAAGCACAAACAGAACGGTCCGATTCGGTGTCCTCTGGGCGCTCACGATCGCCGCATGACTCCAGGCAATCATCCACTCTTGCCAAGAGTGCCTCGCTCCCTAGGCTAACAGAAGTTCGATCGTCGGGAGACGAAGATGACTTCCACCTCCAGGCCGCGCTCCAGGAGTCGGAGCCTGCAGTCAAAATCAGCTAGGCCCCACGCTCGAAGGACAGGGACCCCACCCCCGATCCTCGACGCCAGGCGTCGAAAACCTCCGGAACCACTAAAGGACAGGGAAAACATTTTTCTACTCATGGGGAGGGGGGAAAACAGCAGAAGAAGCAGCCTTTGCACTCTTCCACACCTGTGAAACACACCACTCCCCCTAAACAGACAGACAAAACCAGGTCTGCTGATATGTCTAAAACCAGCAAATCTACTCAAGACAAATCCCATAGACTTGCTGAGAGAGTCATTCCCAGTTCCCGAAAAGGGTCGAGTGAAGACATAGATAGGGTCATGTCAAGGATGTCTTCTTTGGCTGATTTTTATGATAAAAATCCAGAAGATTTCTTCTCGTATGATCCACAAGGGGCGACACCCTCAGGCTCTAATGATCCTATCCCCCCCGAGTAGAAAGCCCCGGTTTGAAACACCGATGAGGTCAGACCCCTTCGAGGTACAACCATACTCAAGACCATACTCACTATATCAAGGAGAGGCTTCCTTTGGTGAGGACCAAGAATTTGGCATGGTAGAAGAGCAAACCGGGACGGGCTACTATGGGGATGATGAGGACCAGGAAGAGGAAGACCCGGAAACATACAGAGTAGATTCCCCGGTAGAGAACGAAGCCCCGGTTACCGACTCCCCGGTCGATAACCAACCCCTCCTAAACGAGGTTCTCGCACGCGCAGCAGAACATTTCCATATTGACACCCACGGTGTCCAGGAGGAGAGGGACTTTGCAGAAGAGTTAGTGGGAGAAAGGAGGCTTGTTGCCCAGACCATCCCTATCCTTAAGTCCATTCAGCGAAGAATAGACCCATCCCTGGTGAACCCGAACCTCACCAGAGCAGTCAATCCCAGGGTTGAAAAACTTTTCAGGGCGGCCCAGTCTGACCCTCTCTATAGAAGAGGACATCTGAAGCCAGACTCCCTAGTTGTCACCAACACTCGTAAGAGGGCTGGAACACCCTTGTCATCGTCCGAAGCTCCTCCCGACAAGGAGAGCAAAAAACTATACGGTTTCGACAGGAAAGTAGCCTCAACGTCCGCCTATCAAGCAAGGATTGCAAACTCCACCACCCTGTTGGCCAGCTACAACTGCCATCAGTGGGAAGAAGTCGCGGCACTCATAGCCTCTGCTCCTGAACCTTTAAAGGGCCAGTTAGCTCAGATTTCCGCAGAGGGTAGAGCCGTGTCTGGTTGCATTTTGAAAGCAACCTTCGACACCGCGGACAGCGCAGGCAGATTGATAGCAGAAGGCACTGTTATGAAAAGACATGCGTGGTTACGGCAGTCTGGTTTTAAGGCAGAAACCCAGGCATCATTGTTGGACAAACCGGTGGAAACCGATCTGTTTGGTAAGGCGGTCGAAGACGCACTGAAGAATGCCAAGGACGAATACGAAACACTCAAGTCCCTTGGCCAGTTAACCAATAAACCCCCTAACCAGAGAGGGAATAGTAATTTTCATCGCCCACGCCGCCAAAATTCCCACAGAGGATCAAACTATTCCCAGGGGCAGGGTACACAGTGGAACAACAACCAACAGTCTACCCAGGGTTACGGCAGGGTAATAGGAGAGGTCGTGGTAAAGGCAGAGGCAGCCCCAGCAAGGGAGGCGGCACGCCTCCACCAAAGCAGTGACGCTCAGTTCAGGGTCCCTTCTCACGCAACCCCAGTAGGGGGACACATTTCCAACTTCACCCAGGCTTGGGAAGGGATCACATCAGACAGATGGGTGCTGTCAACAGTATCCACAGGATATTGTATAGAGCTACTGCTGCGTCCCCGGAACCATCCTCCACGACAAAGAGTACACTCTTTTTAGAACATCAGAAGATTCTCCTTGAGGAGATCGCCATTCTGCTAGAAAAGGACGCGATAGAACTCGTCCCGGGACACCAGGTAAACAAGGGTATTTATTCAACTTACTTCCTTGTGCCAAAGAAAGATTTGACAATGCGCCCAGTATTGGATTTACGGCCTGCCAACAAGTATGTCAAGCCCCAAAGTTTTCGTATGACCACGCTAAAAGAGGTAATCCCCCTCCTAAAAAAGGGGGATTACATGGCAACCTTGGATATGAAAGATGCTTATTTTCATATTTCCATGTTCCCAGCGCACAGAGTATTTGCGCTTCAAGGTGGACAGTCGACACTACCAATTCAAGGTACTGCCCTTCGGGATAGCTTCGGCACCAAGGGTATTCACCAAGGTACTGGCGGTGGCGGCTGCACACCTACGCAGGGAGGCAATCCCAGTGTACCCTTATCTGGACGACTGGCTCATAACGGGGGAAACCCCAGGAATTTGCAGGATAAACATTCAAAGGACTATCGACCTCGAGTTAGGCTTCTCAATCAACGAGAAAAAGTCAAGCCTGGTGCCAAGCACCTCCAAACAATTCCTAGGAGCAATCCTAGATACACAAGAGGGGTTAACCTTTCTTTCAGAAGAAAGAATTCGGAATATACTACTGCAAATTCCGCATTATCAGTCCGGTCAACAAATAACGGTACGCAAAGCAATGCGTTTACTGGGCATGATGGCGTCATGTATTTACCTGGTCCTCCACGCGCGCCTGCGCATGCGTCCCATGCAGGAATGGTTGGCGAAACAGTGGTCTCAGGCAAGTGGTCAGTGGGATGATCTAGTGGTCGTTTCGCCAACACTGGTACAAAGCCTTCACTGGTGGACAAGAGAGAATCTCGCACGGGGAAACCCTTTTACGATCCTGAAGTACAGGCAGTAGTCACTACAGATGCATGTCTGACGGGGTGGGGAGCTCACCATCTCCACCACACAGCTCAGGGTCTCTGGTCTCACTCAGTGGCCAAGAACCACATCAACCTGCTAGAGCTTCTGGCAATATTCAGAGCGCTTCAGGCGTTCGAGCCCCACCTACTAAACCTGTCAGTGCAAATCCGGACGGACAGCACAACAGCCATGTTCTACCTGAACAAGCAAGGAGGGACTCGCTCGCCAAATCTGTCCAAGCTTGCCCAGAAAATCTGTATATGGGCACTCAGACGGAACATCTTCCTGTCATCACAACATGTTCCAGGGGAGCTCAATTCCCTAGCGGATGCTCTGAGCAGAGACTCCCTCCCAGAGGAACACGAATGGGTTCTACACAGAGAGGTCGTAGAAGATATCTTGTCTCAGTGGGGTTTCCCCACTATAGACTTATTCGCCACAAGCGAAAACAGACAATGCCCAGGATTTGCATCCAGGTTCCCCCAACCAGACTCCCAGCGGAACGCCCTGTGGATGAACTGGTCAGGGATGTTTGCGTACGCTTTTCCACCAACTCCTCTCATCAGGAAAGTGGTCAACAAGATGAACAGAGAGTCAATGACGCTCGTCCTAGTTGCTCCCATGTGGGCAAGAGAACCGTGGTTCCCACCCCTACGCAGGATGGCGGTGTGCGAGCCCATCAAACTTCCAGCCTGGTACAACCTACTGTCCCAGCACCAAGGTCAAACAGTGCACCAGCAACCCAACTCAATGAACCTGGCAGCATGGCTCCTAAGGTCATAGAGTTTGGACATCTCATTTTGCCACAGAGGAGTATGGACATCCTAAAGGAATCTAGGAAACCAAACACAAGGCACTGTTACTTTGACAAGTGGAAGAGGTTCGTTATCTGGTGCCAGAGTAGACAAATCAACCCGGTTGATTGCACTCCTTCCACTATTGTTACATGCATGCTCCACCTGCTAGATGCAGGATTGGTTTTTAACTCACTGAAAGTACACCTGGCAGCCCTGTCGGCTTACACCACTTCCCATAGCAAGGTTTTGTGGTGGAAAGTACCAGTAGTTAAAGCCTTCATGGAAGGAGTAAAGAGACTTCACCCTCCTATTTCAAACCCACCACCAGGGTGGGACCTTAATGTGGTGCTAGCCAAGCTCATGGGCCCCCCTTTCGAACCCATGCATAAAAGCAGTCTCAAACACCTGACTTATAAAACGGCCTTCTTAGTAGCTATTCTATTAGAAGGGTCAGTGAAATTCAGGCTCTGTCAGTGCAGGATCCCTTCTTTACTGTCCATAAAGACAAACTGGTTTTACGCACACACCCTAGGTTCTCACCTAAATTTATATCTAAATTCCATGTAAACCAGTCCATCGAGCTTCCGGCTTTCTTCCAGGACCCGCAAAGCTCGGCTGAGGTGAAACTACACACCCTAGATGTGCGTAGGGCGGTCCTCTACTATGTAAATAAAACCAGACCACTAAGAAAAACAGATCAACTGTTTGTCTCCGTAGCAACAGGCAGAGAGGGGGATCGCGTCTCTAAAGGTGCCATCTCGAAGTGGATTATTAACTGTATTCAGCTGTGTTACTCACTCTCTGAAGGAACTCTGCCTTTCACGCCAAGAGCCCACTCTACTAGAGGCATTGGGGCCACTCTGGCTTTCATTGCAAATGTACCCCTTGACACCATTTGCAAAGCAGCTACTTGGAGCTCTATTCACACTTTTACTCAGCATTACTGCATTGACACCCATTCCAAGGCAGATACACAAGTGGGACAAGCGGTTCTAAGACACTTATTTGCTCATGACCCTTCTCACATCCCACCTCCTTCAGGTACTGCTCGCTAATCTATGCACAGCATGTGATCTAAGCAGATCCCACAAGCCTCAGAAGGGATACATTACTCACCGTAATCGTATTTCTGATGCTTGTATCTGCTTAGATTCATATGCGACCCACCCTTCCTTCCCTCTGAGAGAAGGCGCATGATTGCTTGTAGTCTTGCCTTGCTGTCTATCTGCTTGGATTATCTGTACTCACGCTACTCCTCATGCTACCTCATGTCAGAAAAAATACAATCTGAGGATCCTAGACGCGTGAGGGATCTTGGGTACAGTGGACGTCACACTAGGGATAGTATTACTGGCATGCCCTGTGTCGACGCCCATTTTCGAGTTTCGAAAAACAAACTGTAATACTCCGCAACTTCCACTAGATGTCGGCCTATGCACAGCATGTGAATCTAAGCAGATAGAAGCATCAGAAATACGATTACGTGAGTAATGTATCCCATATATATATATATATATATATATATATTTCTGAGGCTTGTGGAATCTGCTTAGATCACATGCTGTGCATAGGCCGACATCTAGTGGAAGCTGCGGAGTATTAGTTTGTTTTTCGAAACTCGAAAATGGGCGTCGACACAGGCGTGCCAGTAATACTATCCCTAGTGTGACGTCCACTGTACCCAAGATCCCTCACGCGTCTGGGATCCTCAGATTGTTTTTTTCCGCCATACTGGTCGGAAGCATCTTGCGGAGTCCCCTGGCCTTAGCCATACTTTTGCTAATTATTGCAATTTAAAATTATTTATTGACATCCTTCCCCACCCCAACGTCGACCATCGACACTCGACGACGGCTGGAGAAGACATCGACCGTCGGCTGCTGCACGACGGATCTGGGCCTCGGAAGGCCGCTGGCCTCGGCCCGGGCCTAGTAGGCCGCTGGCCTCGGCCCTGCAAGTAGGGAGAGTGGGGGGTGGTACATACTCTTCACTCTTGGTATATAGGTACACCTTATATATTTCCTACACTTACCAGCCCGCTGCCTCAAGGTGCGTATGGAGGGTACCCCTTTCCAATTCTGCCCCAAGTGTAACCGCAAATACCCTTGGGTCGACAGGCACGCCACGTGTAATCTCTGCTTGCCGAGGGACCACCCCGAAGCGAACTGCAGAGCGTGTAGTAGGTTTAAGCCTAAGACACTTAAGGACCGTTCGACAAAGCGTTGGGCCCACCACGCCAGGCAGGCAGCCATGGCAGCGGAGGGCGCCTTCAGCGATGGCAGCGACGCCGTACTTTCGGACGGCGAGGGCATTACGGCGTCGAAAGACTGCCGAGCGCAGGTCCCCGACCTCGGAAGGTTGTCCGCCAGGGCGGCTATGGGGAAGACCCCCGGCGACGCAAGCGCTACACACCCTACACACACTAAGTCCAACCGAACCTCGACGACGTCGACTTCTCGGAAAGAGGCACGGATAGAACGGTCCGACTCGGTGTCCTCTGGGCGCTCTCGATCGAGATCGCCTCATGACGCAAGGCAATCATCCACTCTTGCCAAGAGTGCCTCGCTCCCTAGATTAACGGAAGTTCGATCGTCGGAAGACGAAGACGACTTCCACCCCCAGGCCGCGCTCCAGGAGACCGAGAGCGCAGTTAACACCAGCGAGGCCCCACGCTCGAAACAAGATACCTCTCCCGACCCTCGGCGCCAGGCGTCGAAAGTCTCTGGGGCCTCCAAGGGGCAGGGGAAACATTTTTCCACGCACGGGGAGGGAGGGAAACAGCGGAAAGCTCAGCCTTCCACTCCTGTAAGACCATCCTTCCACCCCAAGCAGACAGATAAACATAAATCTACTGGGACATCAACATCCAGCAAGGGTACCCTTGATAAGTCCTCTAAGTTGCCTACTAAAGTCATACCCTGTTCCAAAGAATGGTCCAGTGAGGACATAGACAGGGTCATGTCAAGGATGTCTTCCTTAGCTGATTTTTATGACAAAAACCCAGAACATTTCCTTTCGTATGACCCTCAAGGGGCCACACCCTCAGGCTCCTCTGATCCTATCCCCCTAAGTAAAAAGGCCCGGGTCGAAAGACCTGACCCCTTCGAGGTGCAGCCTTACTCTACTCCATACTCTACTCCACTCCACACCCCAGATACCAAGGACAACCTTTCCCTGAAGGGGACCAGGAGTTTACAATTATGGAGGAACGAACCGGGTCTGAATACTATGCGGAGGATGAGGACCTGGAGGAGGTAGAAGATGAGCAGGAAATTTACAGAGTAGATTCCCCGGTAGAGAGCGAAGCCCCAGTTACCGACTCGCCAGTTGATAACCAACCCCTCCTTAATGAAGTTCTCGCTCGCGCAGCAGAACATTTTCACATCGACACCCACGGTGTACAGGAGGAAAGGGACTTCGCAGAAGAGTTGGTGGGAGAGAGGAGGCCGGTCGCTCAGACCATCCCTATCCTTAAATCCATCCAACGTAGAATAGATCCATCCCTGGTGAATCCTAACCTCACCAGAGCCGTCAACCCCAGAGTCGAAAAACTTTTTCGGGCAGCCCAGTCTGACCCTCTTTATATAAGAGGTCATCTTAAACCAGACTCCCTAGTGGTTACCAACACTCGGAAGAGGGCTGGGACACCCTTATCGTCGTCAGAAGCTCCTCCCGACAAGGAGAGCAAAAGACTGTACGGGTTTGGCAGGAAGGTAGCCTCAACGTCCGCCTACCAAGCAAGGATTGCAAACTCCACCACCCTGTTGGCAAGTTACAACTGCCATCAATGGGAAGAGGTCGCGGCGCTCATAGCCTCTGCTCCTGAACCGTTAAAGGGCCAGTTGGCTCGGATCTCGGCAGAAGGGAGAGCCGTGTCTGGTTGCATATTAAAAGCAACTTTCGACGCTGCAGACAACGCAGGAAGATTGATAGCAGAAGGTACTGTTATCAAGAGACATGCGTGGTTACGGCAGTCGGGGTTCAAAACAGAAACACAGGCTTCATTAATAGACAAGCCGGTGGAACCAGATCTATTGTTTGGGAAAGCGGTCGAAGACGCACTTAAGAATGCCAAGGACGAGTACGAGACTCTCAAATCCCTTGGCCAGCTTACCAACAAACCCCCGAACCAGAGGGGGAACAGTAATTTTCGTCGCCCACGCGGCCAAAATTCACAAAGAGGCAACTATGCCCAAGGACAGGGTACACAATGGAACAACAACCAGCAGTCTACCCAAAGTTACAGCAAGGGTAACAAGAGAGGTCGTGGAAGAGGCAGAGGCAGCCCCAACAAGGGAGGTGGCACGCCTCCGCCAAAGCAGTGACGCTCAGTTCAGGGTCCCTTCTCACGCAACCCCAGTAGGGGGACGCATTTCCAACTTCACCCAGGCTTGGGAAGGGATCACCTCAGACAGATGGGTGCTGTCAACAGTGTCCACAGGATATTGTATAGAATTACTGCTGCGTCCCCGGAACCACCCTCCACGACAAAGAATACACTCCTTAGAACATCAGAAGATCCTTCTCGAGGAGATCGCCATTCTGCTAGAAAAGGACGCGATAGAACTCGTCCCAGGACACCAGGTAAACAAGGGTATCTATTCAACTTACTTCCTTGTGCCAAAGAAAGATTTGACAATGCGCCCAGTATTGGACCTACGGCCTGCCAACAAGTATGTCAAGCCCCAAAAATTCCGTATGACCACGCAACAAGAGGTAATCCCCCTCCTAAAAAAGGGGGACTACATGGCAACCTTGGATATGAAAGATGCTTATTTTCATATTTCCATGCTCCCAGCGCACAAAAAATACTTGCGCTTCAAAGTGGACAGTCGCCACTACCAATTCAAGGTACTGCCCTTCGGGATAGCTTCAGCACCAAGGGTATTCACCAAGGTACTGGCGGTGGCAGCTGCACACCTACGCAGGGAGGCAATCCCAGTGTACCCTTATCTGGACGACTGGCTCATAACGGGGGAAACCCCAAGAATTTGCAGGTCAAACATTCAGAGGACTATCGACCTCCTCCACGAATTAGGCTTCTCTATCAACGAGAAGAAGTCAAGTCTGGTGCCAAGCACCTCAAAACAGTTCCTAGGAGCAATCCTAGATACTCAGAAAGGGTTGACCTTCCCCTCGGAAGAGAGAATTCGGAATATACTACTGCAAATTCCACATTATCAGTCAGGTCAACAAATAACGGTACGCAAAGCAATGCGGTTACTGGGCATGATGGCGTCATGCATTTACCTGGTCCCCCACGCGCGTCTGCGCATGCGTCCCATGCAGGAATGGTTGGCGAAACAGTGGTCTCAGGCAAGTGGTCAGTGGGACGATCTAGTGGTCGTTTCTCCAACACTCGTACAGAGCTTACACTGGTGGACAAAAGAGAATCTCGCACGGGGAAACCCTTTTACGATCTTGAAGTACAGGCAGTGGTAACTACAGATGCATGCCTGACTGGGTGGGGAGCTCACCATCTCCACCACACAGCTCAGGGTCTCTGGTCTCACTCAGTAGCCAAGAACCACATCAACCTGCTAGAGCTTCTGGCAGTATTCCGAGCGCTTCGGGCGTTCGAGCCCCATCTACTAAACTTGTCGGTGCAGATCCGGACGGACAGCACGACAGCCATGTTCTATCTGAACAAACAAGGAGGGACTCGTTCGCCAAATCTGTCCAAGCTTGCCCAGAAAATCTGGATATGGGCACTCAGACGGAACATCTTCCTATCAGCACAACATGTTCCAGGGGAGCTCAATTCCCTAGCGGATGCCCTAAGCAGAGACTCCCTCCCAGAAGAACACGAATGGGTCCTTCACAGAGAGATCGTAGAAGATCTCTTCTCTCAGTGGGGTTTCCCCACTATAGACCTATTCGCCACAAGCGAAAACAAACAATGCCCAGGATTTGCATCCAGGTTCCCCCAGCCAGACTCCCAAGGGAACGCCCTGTGGATGAACTGGTCAGGGATGTTTGCGTACGCTTTTCCACCAACTCCTCATCAGGAAGGTGGTGTACAAGATGAACAAGGAATCGATGACGCTCATCCTAGTTGCTCCCATGTGGGCGAGACAACCATGGTTTCCACACCTACGCAGGATGGCGCTGTGCGAGCCCATCAAAGTCCCAGCCTGGTACAACCTACTGTCCCAGCAACAAGGTCAAACAGTGCACCAGGAACCCAACTCAATGAACCTGGCAGCATGGCTCCTGAGGTCATAGAGTTTGGGCATCTCAATTTACCACAGAGGTGTATGGACATCCTAAAAGAATCCAGGAAACCAAACACAAGGCACTGTTACTTTGACAAGTGGAAGAGATTCGTTATTTGGTGCCAGAATAAACAAATCAACCCAGTTGATTGCACTCCTTCCAACGTTGTAACATACATGCTCCACCTGCTGGACGCAGGTTTGGTTTTTAACTCTCTGAAAGTACACCTGGCAGCCCTCTCGGCTTACACCACATCCCATAACAAAGTATCGTGGTGGAAAGTACCAGTAGTTAAAGCCTTCATGGAAGGAGTAAAGAGACTTCACCCTCCTATTTCGAACCCACCGCCAGTATGGGACCTCAATGTGGTGCTAGCTAAGCTCATGGGCCCCCCTTTCGAACCCATGCATAAAAGTAGTCTCAAACACCTGACTTATAAAACGGCCTTCTTAGTAGCCATTACCTCTATAAGAAGGGTCAGTGAAATTCAGGCTCTGTCAGTGCAGGATCCTTTCTTTATTATCCACAAAGACAAACTGGTTTTACGCACACACCCTAGGTTCTCACCTAAATTTATATCTAAATTCCATGTAAACCAGTCCATCGAGCTTCCGGCTTTCTTCCAGAACCCGCAAAGCTCGGCCGAGGTGAAACTACACACCCTTGATGTGCGTAGGGCGGTCCTCTACTATGTAAATAAAACCAGACCGCTAAGGAAAACAGATCAACTGTTTGTCTCCGTAGCTACAGGCAGAGAGGGGGATCGCGTCTCTAAAGGCGCGATCTCGAAGTGGATTATCAACTGTATACAGCTGTGTTACTCTCTTTCTGGAAAAACTCTGCCTTTTACGCCAAGGGCCCATTCTACTAGAGGCATTGGTGCCACTCTGGCTTTCATTGCAAATGTTCCCCTCGACACCATTTGCAAAGCAGCTACTTGGAGCTCTATTCACACTTTTACTCAGCGTTACTGCATTGACACTCATTCCAAGACAGATACACAAGTGGGACAAGCGGTTCTAAGACACCTGTTTGCTCATGACCCTTCTCACATCCCACCTCCTTCTTCGGGTACTGCTCGCTGATCTATGCACAGCATGTGATCTAAGCAGATTCCACAAGCCTCAGAAGGGATACATTACTCACCGTAATCGTATTTCTGATGCTTGTATCTGCTTAGATTCACATGCGACCCACCCTTCCTCCCCTCCGAGAGAAGGCGCATGATTACTTGTAGTCTTACCTTTCTGTCTATCTGCTTGGATTATCTGTACTCACGCTACTCCTCATGCTTCCTCATGTCAGAAAAAATACAATCTGAGGATCCCTGACGCGTGAGGGATCTTGGGTACAGTGGACGTCACACTAGGGATAGTATTACTGGCACGCCTGTGTCGACGCCCATTTTCGAGTTTCGAAAAACAAACTGTAATACTCTGCAGCTTCCACTAGATGTCGGCCTATGCACAGCATGTGAATCTAAGCAGATACAAGCATCAGAAATACGATTACGGTGAGTAATGTATCCCATATATCTCCTGCGGTAGAGGCCATGTAGTTATCGTTAAGTTGCTAAACCCATAGGAAGAGCACTTTTTGGGTGGCTTAAAACTTTGCTCCCCCAGGACGAATCCTCGCCAGACTTCGCACATTAAGTATATGGCCCACTCTGAATTTGTATTTAAAGTTTGGTGAGGTTTAGTCAAGGGGGGGGCAAAGTTATAAGGGGGGTCTCAAAATTTCTTTTTTTTCCCCATAGACATAATGGGAAAAAATGTCTGTTGCCCCAACAGCCCAAACCGCTGGATGGATTTTCACCAAATTTGCAGCAGGAGCGGCTGCTTGGTCCCGAAAGCGTCCTTTTAATTTGGTGTAAATCCGAACAGTCGTTTTTTTTATAAACGACCAAAACGCAAGGCAAAAAATGTAGTGATATCGATGTCTGCTCCGCGGACTCACTTCCCTGTTCGGTCCACGGACTGGCCTCTGATTGGCCAGAAAAACTCGCTGACTTAAACTCGCTGACTTTTGAGTGGCCCACAGACATCGGGACATGGCCACTGATTGGATGGTAAGAAAATGTGAAATGCGTCGGTTTTCCTGAAACGCCTGCCATCTTGGATTTGCAGACTTTTTGGGGTCCGCGGACAGCGCGGTGAAAACATAAAAAAAAAAAGCAAGATTACACTTGTCAAATTCAACAATCAATCTCTGGGGATGTGGGGGGGATGAGGATTGGATTGGATATGGCCAGAAGAAGCCAAAAAACAGGTTGTTTCACCCCTCAAAAAAGTCTGCAAACACTCCAGATGTCCTGGGGCAGTCCTGTGGTGTTCGTGGACACTTCAGATGTCCTAGGACATCCGTACCTATTTATGCATTACAGGGTTGGGGAAAAGCAGTTTTTGGATGGCTTATAACTTTTGCACCACTCAATGAAACTGCATGTAATTTTGCAATACTAATCCTGAATGGTTTTGCAAAGTTTTGTCTGATTCTGTCAAGAGGGGGCAAAATTAGAGGGGAGGTCCCAAAATATTGTAAAGGCATATAAATGTGGTATCATTGGACGAATGTTATCATTTGATGAATCTGCACAACATTTGGCAAAACGATTTTGGATCTAGATATAAATGGTTTCCTAAAGTTTGGTGGGATTTTCTCAAGAGGTGGCGAAATTAGAGGGGGGGTCTCAACATTTTTAGATGGCGTATAACTTTGTTGCTATTTGATGGATGTGGACAAAATTTTTGAGAAAGATTATAGACCCAACCTTCAATGTTTGTGTAAAGACTGAATGGACATGGCCGGATTTCGAGCAAACTCGGGAGGAGCATTGGCAAGGACATTAAAGCATGGTTTTGCAAATGTGCCAGTGTTTTATTTTTTGACAAGTGAAATAATGTTGGTACAAAAAATAGTCATATGCCTTTGGTGACTGAGGTATAGCCTGTGGCCGTGGGCAGTAGCCAGATTGTCTGGATCATGGCGTAAGGTCATGACGCGGACAATCTGGCTACTGGCCATGTCCGCTAGGGACAAAAAATTGTGTTAAAGTGGCTGTCCACCTGGGACCGGCTATGTGGTAAAGTTATTCGAAGGTAGGATAGGTTTGAAAGGGAAAAAAGTGCTTGTGGTAATATGTTCATCGGGTTTTGCAGGCTGCCATGGCAAGGGAAGAGGAGCTGTGTACGGAGCCCCGCCTTCTCTTTCCATGTTGGCTGTCTTGGAAAAGGATTTTCCTTCCTTCCTGTCATCAATGATATTTGTGATGTTATCTTTTATGTCCTGGGTGTTAGTCTTAGCCGTGCACGGTGGTGGCGCCCGTTATGGTTGCTTAGCTTACCATAACTGGCGAATTTAAGGGATTTTTTTGATTTTACTTGTAACCATAACATCCTTTAACAACTTTTTTTTTTAACTGAATTTCATAGGTTTTTATTGGTGCAACTTAACCAAAACGTCCCTTTTAACAACATTTTTTCGTTGTAAATATATATATATATGTGCAGAGAGAAACTTCCCTGCAGACAACAGTGTCAAATTACAAACAACAAAACTGGGCAACAGTGATAAAAGCACAAGTTCTGCGGCATGGGGTCCCTTCATGGATTCACATGCTCATGAATATTCCCCTTCGTCAGACTGGGAATCCTCACTAAAAGAAAAAACTGTTTAACTTTCACTTACAAACTGTATTTCTCCCTTAAACCAATCACCGTCCTCTGGGTCATAATGCCCCCATCCAGTGACAGTCTTCTTCTTAAGCCCCTCCTCTGGCAGCCATCCTCAGATTTTTACTGCACGCTTCAGTGTTGGGAGTCCTCAACTTTGCTCTGTGAGCTACTTCTGAATTTGTCTGTTTTCCACAGAAAAAAGGTTCTATTTTTGTTTCGAAAGAGCCAGTGTGCTCTCATCTGCCGTCAGCGAGGATCCCTCAAAGGGGAAGATCGTTGAAGATTCCAGAAGGCCATCGGAGGAGAAGGAAGGAAGGAAGGAAGATCCCTCTTCAAGCCCTGCGCCAAGTGCGGGATATGGAATGTGTTTGTTGAGGACAAGTGCCAGCAATGCTTCTACTGCCTGCATCTGGACCACAAGGAAGTGGAGTGCGAGATAGTTCTCCAAGAAGACAACAAAGGATAGGCAGAGTAGACTGGCAGCGTGGCTGAACGCCAAGACCTCTGCCCTGTGCTCAGAGCAGGGTCAAGCCTCACCCAGGACTGGCCGGTCCGATGTGTGGTCTTCGAAGTCCTTTGAGGGCACCTCATCCATGGGGGGCCAAGACCAGGCCAAGAAGGGCTCGCCGCAGAAGTGGGTCCAAGGGTGGACAGGGTGCGATCAACATCACCCTCCACCTCCATTTCCAGCCGGCAATCAAACTCCTCCCCGATAAGGAAATCATCCAACCCGGCTGAACTGCAGTAGAAGCCCGAGAAGCCGAGGACGGAGGAGAATAAGGGTGAACTGCCCAAGAAGGCACTATCGGCACAGGATAAGACTTTGTAGGCGATAGAGTTGGTGGCGGCTGCTCTCACGACGGCTATGGGGGCTGACCCTGTGAAGGTAGCCCCTGCAGCACAGAAGGTATCCCTGCCCGCGAGGCACAAATCTGCTGCAATGACTTTGGCAAAGTCTACTGGCATGCCGGAAAAGGGAATACTTTCTCAGAACCTGGCTCCAGCCCCTCATGGGGGGGGTAGTGGGGTGCAAGGAGGCCCCAAAACAGCCCTCCCAGGCCGTGGCCCAAGCCATGGAGGTCTCGTCCTCGGTCAACGAGGACCTCGAGTCATACACACTGTCCTCGAGGACATGGAAGAGGAAGACAGCAACAACAGCGTGGGGCCTAGTATTCCGATCTACCAGCTCAGCCGAGGGATGAGTCTCTGGACATTTGTTTACTCTCCACACCTTGGTGTCGGAGATCCAGAAGAGGATTCCACAGGGCATGGTCCTCCAGGCCCTCCTTCAGCCTCAAGCGAAGAAGAGGAAGCGTCATCCGACGGCCCCATTTCAGCCTCCACATTTGCGTCAGACCCCCTCTCCCCCAGAGGACCCAGACACGGGTACCGGGACAGATACGTTCTCAACAACGACGGACGACGACGAGGATATCGTTGCGGCGGGTCTCCTAACCCAGGGTGTCCTCATCGGATGATGTGGGGCTGTTCCAGTCAATGATTGCCAGAGTCTCTGAGCTATTCCAGCTTGTGCCCAATGAAACCAGGAAGGAGTGTTTCTTGTACCATAGGCGTGAGGCCAAGAGGAAAACTATCATGGCGGTGCCCCTTCTAGATGACGTGTGGGAGGAGGGCTTGGCACTTATGAAGAACCCTTGCACTGCTCGCTGGAGAAGAAGTACTAGGTGCTATAATCTGCACCAAAGCGCCTCAGGACGCAGCAGTCCCCGGATTCGGTGGTATCAGTGTCCGCGAGGAAAGGGTTGGCTAACCATACTAGTCCTCTTCGGTCCCGCCGGACAGTGAGGTGAAGAAGATGGATGCCATGAGAAGGAAGGTGATTTACACTGAAGCTTCAACCATCAAGGCGGCCAACGCACTGGCGATCCTAGCAAGGTACGACAGGGAGCTGTGGTACAAGCTGGATCCATTTTGGAGTTCCTCTCCGGCTGTCATGATGCCTACCCCCGGGCATCGGGACCAAGCCCATCAGCTCCGGAAGCAGGTATCCAGATACTTACTAAAACCCAAACACCCCCGGCTGGGGGCTGTTTGGGTTCAGTCCTGGCGCCTTAGGCGCCAGGCTCATCATGGAAATCAGTCCTGGCGCCATAGGCGCCAGGCTCATAGACTTTACTTACCTGATGCAGACCATGCTGCTTGTGAGTCCAAGCCAACGTGAGGCCTGGATGGGACTATTTTTCTACAGGGACTATTTTTTACTCGGGCGTGGTTCTAGGGAACTTCTTACCTGGAACTACTTTGGAGGCTATTTAAACCACGCCCGAACAGCTGCACACGTTTCCCGTTATTCTGCATCCAGCAGCGTAACGCTCACCGTACCTGCAGTCTGCATCTAGTCTTCTGCCACGCCCGCCTCGGATCTGGAGCTCCTAAACCAAGGGGAAAGAAAAGGACAAGATTAGAAAACAAACTATTTCGAATTCCTCACCTGATTTCGGATCCATCTCGCCTCCGGACCTGGAAAGAACATCATTTCAGTACGCGTTGCATCTCCAGCTGCAGCGCCGCGCCATACTCCCCAGTCCTTGCAGCATCTTTCGATTCAGCGCTGCCTCCATCATTTCTTCACCGAACTCAGGCACCTGAAGGACAAAAGAAAACAACAAGGTGAGCGAGAAAACCAACAAATAAAACACTTATCATAGACTTACGTGATTACCACCGGAGGCATTATTCTATAACTCTCCACATCTTCATGTGCCGCACCTGCAAAGAGAGAGAAAACAACACGTTAAACACCGGCAACATTTACCGGACGGCGTCGGGTAATACAGACTCTTACCTGAGCACCACCAACTGCCACGAGGGGTATCTTCTCACGATCTTAGTTGCAAGACAAGGAAGGAAGGGGGGAACAAGAGTGAATCATCGGACATATTGAACTCTATGAACTTGATACTTACCGAACCTTGCCAGGAACCTCAGAGTCAATACTCTCGAACTCTCCCACGCCTTCAGACCAGTGAAGTAACTGGCATCAACGCGCCCCTGCAATCCATGCAGGATGGAGAGCTCATCATTTAAAAACATAAGGTGAGGTTCCTAAAAGGGAATATCAGAGGTGACAAGAAGGGAGAATGAGAACAGTGGGAGGGGGCTATCACTCATATCCACGGGTGGCTAAATCCCTTTCTCCGCTTGCAGGAGAATACTTCTACAGATCAAGCAGACGAGATTAGGCGGGCCAGTCCAGACAGTCATCTCGGCACTACGCATCATGTTGGTGGAGACCGCAGCTGTCCTGGTCCGATCGACGCCCCTGTGGGAACCAGGTGAGCGTAACACCGACGATAACAAGAAAAGGCAGTGGATTTATCGTCTGATCACGCCATCACAGTGGCGTACGACATTGCCGACACAGGGTTCCGACAAATGGGGAACAGTGTCTGCCTTTCCCACCAAGGCTGGACAAAGACAACAAATTTCTGCCAAGAGTTCCAAGCGAAGATACTGGACATGCACTATTTTGGAAAGCAGTCGACAAGTCCCTACAGACCATCAAGGCGGATACGGAGACGGCCTGTTCCCTGGGCACCCTCCAGCAGCACAGATCTTCCTTTCGAGCATGTCTTCCAAAGGTTTCATCGTACCGTCAGTCTTCCAGATCCACGACTCGGGAAGCCTAAAGGGGCCGTTCCTAGGCTTACGGTCGCAGAGGACCGCATCGCTGTTGCCTGCAGGATGCCGGCACCGAAGCAAGCCTGAACCGGCCAGGACGTTGGGCCCCCACCTGTGCACCCCTGTGGGAGGCCGGCTGACTAAGTTTGTCAGCAAGTGGGAAAAGATCACCACCGACAGATGGGTGCTGGATGCTCTCGCCCAAGGACATACCCTGTGGTTTCAGTGCAGGTGTCCACCGATCCCTCCGGCGGCCTGTCAGGAGCAACGCATCCCTCAGCTCCTGGAGGGGGTACAGGCCATGCTGCGAAAAGGGGTGCTATGGCTACTTCTCCAGCAGCTCCGGGGCGCTGGAGTCTATTCCAGATACTTCTTGGTCAGAAAGACAGCGGGCTGAAGCCCCATTCTACACCTACGACATCTAAACCAAATACACTTGCTCGGCCAGCTGGAAAAAGGAGACTTCTTGATGTTGCTGGACCTGGAGGATGCCTACTTCCACGTCCACATTCACAGGAAACACAGAAGGTTTCAATGCTTCGTAGTGCAGGGACATCACTACCAGTTCAAGGCCCTAACCTTCAGCTTCAAGTCGGTCCCCAGAGTGTTCACGAAGTGGCTGGCACCAGTGGCGTCCCATCTACGCCTACAGGGCATACATATTCCCATACTTGGATGACTGGCTGATTCATGTCCGCTCACAGGAGCTGGCCAAAGGACACAGTGAGATGACCATCTGGCTACTAACGAATCTGGGAATCTCAACTATCCAAAGTTTAGCTTGACGCCATCGCAGAGCGCACTGTTCCTAGGCGCCAGGCTAAATATGGTGTCTAATAGGGTGGGGCGTTCGCTCCAACATCGCCCAAGGCACGGGATTCCGAAACCTGCCATACCAGGAGACGGTCACCACTGACGCCTCTCTAGAGGGATGGTAAGCCCACACCGGACAGCTGCACGCCAGAGGCCTGTGGTTGCCAGAGGAGAAGGATCTTCATATCAACATCCTGAAGCTACGGGCAGTGTTGTGGGCCCTCACGTCGTTCCTACCATCCCTGAAAGGCAAGGTGGTAAGGATCTTCACGGAGAACACCACCACCATGTTTTACATCAGGAAACAAGGCTGCACTTGATCCCCGGCTCTCTCCAAGGAGGCGCAGGACTTGTGTCCCTGGGCTGTCAGACGTTCCTCGTCCCTCTTCGCCTGGCGGGAGTCAAGAAAGCCATTGCAGACTCACTCAGCAGGAAACTGTGCTCCTGCCACGAGTGGGAGCGTCATTGGGGTCAGGTGGACCGCCTGTTTTCCGAGTGGGGCAGGCCCCAGATAGATCTGTTTGCGACGGCTACCAACTTCCTAGTGCAAGAAGTTTGCCAGCAGGTTCTACCAGCCAAGGAGCCTTGGGGGTGCATTCTCTTTTCCGTGGGAAGGACTGTTCCTGTACGCATTCCCTCTCCTGCTACGACTCATCAGCACACTCATACAATGTTCGTGCAAGATTATACTCGTCGCCCCGGCGTGGCTGAGGCAGATTTGGTATCCAGACCTTCTCAGTATGTCGGTATTGCCCCTGGTCAAGCTAACGGCACTTCCGGATCTACTCACCAGGGAAGGAGGCGCAATCCTTCATCACAACCTACGATCGCTGAACCTAAGGGCTTTGCTCCGGCAGCCCTACAGTTTGGTTGATACAAGTTGCCTGAGGACTGCAGAGAGGTCCTCGCCAAGGCTGGGGCGTTGTCAACTTTGGAGTGCTATGGTCACAAGTGGAAGCGCCGGTTGCAGAACATTACCCAGCTGGGGGTTACGTCCCTGCTAATTCTTCCATACGTGCTCCTCTTGCCCAAGGCCGGCCTGGCACACATGTCTATCAAGGTGCATCTGGCTGCGATCTCTCACTATACCAGGTCTCCAGGAAGATCTTCACTGTGGTCTCATCGACTCGTCAAGGGGTTCCTCAATGGACTGTTGATCTTTCCTGCCGTGAATGCTCCTGCCCTGGGAACTTTGAGCCTGTGCATCAGGCCCCCCTCAAGTTCCTCTAGTGGAAAATGGCTTTCCCTGTGGCCACCATCTCTGCCAGGAGGGTGGGTGAGATCCAGTCAATAGAACTGCCCACTTTCTTCCACAACCCAACTAACATGGCCGAAAGGCGCCTACACACGTTAGATGTGCACAGGGCAGTCATGCTTTACCTGGAAAGAAGTAAACCACTGAGAAAGACAAGCCAATTTTTTGTTTCAGTGGCAGCTGGTAGAGAAGGGGATCCTGTCTCGAAGTCAGCTATCTAAAGGTGGATAGTCAAATGCATCACACTTTGTTTCTCTCTTTCTAAGAGAGACCTGCCCTTCAAGCCTAGAGCACATTCTACTTGAGGCACTAGGGCTTCCATAGCATTCATTGCAAATGTTTGCCTAGAGTCCATTTGCAAGGCAGCAACCTGGAGTTCTGTACACACCTTTAGAAAAACACTATTGCATGGACACTCATTCTAGGTCTGATTCTCAGGTGGGACAGGCAATACTAAGACATCTTTTCACTACTGTTCCTTCTCACAACCCACCTTCAACTCTGGGTACTGCTCGCTAGTATATGCACAGCATGTGATTCCAAGCAGATTAACAAGCATCAGAAGACATGCATTACTCACCGTAATAGCATTTCTGATGATTGTATCTGCTTAGATTCACATGCGCCCACCTTTTCTCCCCTCTCAGGTGGAAGGAACATAGACGTATTACTACTTTCTCTCTTGCCTTGGGCTCCCTCATGGCAGAAAAAATACAATCGGAGGCACCTCAGCGCGTGAGGGATTTTGGGTACACTACACATCACGATTGGGATAGTGTTGCAGACACGCCTATGCCGACGTCCCCTTTCGATCCTCGAAAGACAAGATGCAATAATCTGCGGTTTCCACTGTATGTCGGACCATATGCACAGCATAGCATGTGATTCTAAGCAGATACCGTAATAGCTGATGATTGTGAGTAATGCGGGTCATTCAAGAAACCTAGTGTGTAAGTGTTTATTTGAATACTTGTCACTGTGAATCTCTGTGCAACTCCCCTACAGCTCACATTGACCCCTCTTGAGATAAGCCTGGCTGCTCAACACGCTACCAACCTGTGTAGTACAGACTTATATCAAAGGTTGTGTTCCTATTTCCAAGAGGTCAGTGTTGTTGTAGTGCATCCAAAGGGTACCGCATACAATCCTCCCTAACAAATACCTTTGAATTATTTTATACTGAATTTCTATATTCCCAATACCTCATTAATCTGTGAGAAGAACTTGTATATATCTCCACAGTCCAATTGAGTATCCAATTCCGCTACCCATTGTTCAGCCAGTATCACATTACTCCCCTTACTATGCGAGATGCTGAGCAAATAGGAGGCCTTTAACTTAGGGAATTCTAACTTCTTGATCTCCAATTCTAATTTGCAATTCGAGGGGTTGCAAGCAAACATAGTCTCTGTTGTTTGGGCTTGAATCAGAGAAATCGCTCTTCCGTGTTCCAGGCAAGCCGTTTCTTGAACCTGGGGTGGTTGAGAGGGCTGTGCTGATGAGGTGGACTCACAAACAACCGCCTGTGTGTGAAGTGTGGATGAGCGATGTTATTTGGGCCAACAACATGGAGGAACTATATATTGCTTTAACCAAGCCACCTTCCCCACCCATATAAAGGAAGTGCTTGGATCGCAGTTTGAAGACAAAGAATGGGAGGCCATAATGGTATACCACAAGAAGGTATCCAGGAACGCCAGGTTCCAACTCATCCAATTTTACATTACGAACAGAGCGTATCTCACGCCAGACATCATTTCCAGATTTAGTGGAGCCGTGAGTACGGGATGCCCTAAATGCAACGAATCCCACGCAGTGATGACACACATGTTCTGGGGATGCCCCGTCATACGGTCCTTCTGGGCCCAGGTCAAAACTAAGGTGGCCGAGGCGAACATCACCCTGGAGGTCCACACGCCACAAGCATGTATCCTTGGTAGATACCCCAGAAGTAAGAAGAATAGACCACTCAATAAACTAAAAGACCTAATGTATATGCTGGCAAAGAGGCGCATTGCCATGAACTGGAAGCGCCCGCAGGCCCCCAGCCTGCTAACATGGTGGGAAGACCTCCGCAAATGGACGAACGCCGAAACTGCGGCTTGGGAGATGGCCCAGCGCCAACAAAGACAGGACACCTCAGACGACCTTCTACAATGGGTGGAGCTAACTGTTACATTGTTCAACTCCAATGCAGAAAGCTCCTCTGGCAACGACACAATTGACTCACAACAATCGCAAAGCTGAACTTGTGGTGCATCACGTTTGGGTCCGGACAGTTGGGATTGGGGGGGAGGGAGGGTGGGGCGGTTGTAACTGCACTTTGTTTTGGTGTGTAACCACGTTATTGGCACAATGTAAACAATAAAAACAGATTTAAAAAAAATAAAATAAAGGAAGTGCAAGCCGCTACGATGTCCTGGAACGGCGCCATGCCGGGTCAGAGAGGTATTTTAGGGACTATATACAACAATTTGGACACTATCACTATCCTGATTAAGGACAACCTCCCTGCCAGTGACATCCGTATGTTAGTCCACTGTTGTAGCTTAGCCTTCATGTCTCCCAAGTATACCTCGTAGTTCAGTTCTCGGGATAACTCCGGGATCCGCACTATCACAATGCCCAAATACAGAATAAATTGTGGTTCCCATTTCAGCCCCTGCATGCAAGCGGGTTCCCTGGTGGCAGCAAGTCCATTTGAATCTTAAAAGATCAATTCCAGTTAATTATTGTGGACTACTGAGGTGCCTGCTTGAATCCCTAAATATTTGATGGTATTCATTTGTAATCTAAACGAGACTACCACCTGCAGGGTACCAGGGAATATCAATACGTAGTGGCAGCACTTCTGACTTGGCATAATTGACTTTATATCCAGCAATCAGCCTGAAGTCATGCAGGATCCAAGGAAGGTTAACTCGCCATTTAGCCAAATATAAAAGCACATCATCCACATATAGAGATATGCGATGTTCAATCCCTGCCCTGGAGATACCCTCTAGATCAGAGTCCTGTTGAATCCTGCCCGCACGTGGTTTAATGGCTAAAGCGTATAGGAGCAGCGACAAGGGACAGCCTTGTTGCGTACCGGAGTACAGACGGAAGGGAGCAGAGGTGAATCCTTTGGTCGCTACCGATGCCTGTGGACTACAATACAGGAGCTCCACCATATCCATGAAGCATCACTTGATGCCAAAGGTCAAAAACACTACAAGCATATCCCATTTGACCTTATCAAAAGCCTTCTCGGCACCGAAGGATATAATAATATTATCCTTGTTTGCCTCTGGAACAACTACATTTAGGAGTCATCTCATATTGTCTCAAGAATGCCGACCGTGAATGAAACCTGTCTGATCCGGTGGGACCAAATTTGAAAGGATATGATCTTGTTGCGCTAAGCATTTCACCAGAATGTTTGCATAAGTATTGATCAGGGATATTGGTCTACATGCACTACATTTGGCGCCATCCTTACCATGTTTAGGGAAAATGGTAATATTAGCCACCAGTAGTGAATTGGGTAGGGACACCGGAATCTCTCGCTTCATTGAAGATGGTTGCAAGCTTTAGTTTCCGAAAGTAGAATTCCAGGCCTCGACTTAACAGTATCAATGAACTGTGACTGCTGACACCCCTACAAGAGGACAACCACTAATCAGAGAGGTCAGTTAGTTTCAAAAAAAGTATTGAGTGCATTTCTCAGTGTGGTGCAATTCTGAGTTCCCTCCGGCGTTGTTTAATTATGCTGTGCAGAGACCGATCTCGTGAAGCCTTATGTGCTTGCTTCATGCCCAGAAGGGCCTACCTTTGCTATAGTTTGCATCCTTTCTCTCTGACCGTTGCCAGACGGTTTCTCTTTTTCCATGTTTTCCCTCCCCTGTGGCCCTTTCTTTTGGGTCTCTCACAGGTCTTCCCTGTCCCGTTACTCTTTAATGTCTACCTTCGGCCACTTGCAGATATGATTTATGAGCATGGGGTGTGTTTTTATACATATTTTGATGACACCCAGCTTCTTTTCCGACTGGACTCCCTGGTTCTGGCCTACCCCTTCAAGCTTAGAAATTGCTTGTTAGCAATAGGTGATTGGATCACCAAAAATTGCCTGAAGCTAAATGGAAATTAAACCGAGGTCATGGTGGTAGGGCCCAATGGAACGGAGATCGCCTGGACCACTGATTTTTGGCCTGAATCACGAACGATGCCTGGTACCTACTAAATCACTAAAGATCCTGTGGGCAAAACTGCTTCTCTCTGGTTCTCTGGAACTGCAGATTTCGTCTGTATGTAATTCCGGTTTCTTTAAACTGAAAACCCTAAAAAAGACTGCCTTGTGTCCCTCTTGGGTCTCGAGCCGAAGTGGTAGTGGCATCCATTTTGGGTTCCTTGAATTATTGTAACGACACCTATTTGGGACAGCTAGTTTTCCTAATTCAGCAGCTCCAACTTCTCCAAAATGGTGCAGCATGGCTATCCCCTGGTGCCACCCGATTTGCCCATTCTCAGGAACTTCCTTCAAAACTCCACTGGCTCCTAGTCAGCAGCCGCGTTAAATTTAAAGTGCTCTGCATTGTCCATCGGGTTGTCCTTTCTAGGGGTGCTGAGTATCTTCAAGAAAAATTGGCTCCATATGCCCCTGTCAGAACTCTCGGTTCTGCATCATAGAAGCTGCTGGTGGTGCCCAGATTTCAGAGAGCCCATGCAGGGGGCCAAGCTTTTGCCTATTTTGCGCCCTGAATGTGGAATTCTCTTCCATTGCAGCTTTGGGATACTGGAGTCCATCTTAGGTTCCGTAAAGCTTTGAAGGCTTTTCTTCTTTGAGCTGTCTTACCTTCTGTCTTGTTTGCAATTTTTTCGTCTGCTCTGTTCTTTTCTTCTCAGCACCTAGATGCCTTCGGGTCTTAGACAGCACTCTATAAATATGGCTACATTACATTGCAAGGTCCACCTGGAGCTGTTTTTCGCTCAGTTGCCACCCCTTGAATTTAAAGGGCCATTTAGTGATACATTGCCCGCTCAGTAAGGCTTTGAATGTGTCACAACATCTCACCGCTCCTGGGGCTGCGTCAATCTGGGTTTCGCCCGGGGCACAGTACATAAACGGCCCTACTTGATCTGAAAAACCAAATGGATGACGCTCGGGACTCTGGTAAACCAGTCTTACTTCTATTCCTTGACCTATCCACAACGTTTGATCTTGTGGATCACAACGTCCTTTGCCATCACCCGACATCGACAGCCAACTTCTCTCCCAACGCGACCTCCTGGATCACATAATTTTTGCAAGGTAGGACCATGCGAGTCTTCTTCGACCTAGCTTTTGCCTCCCCTACCATTATCCTATGCAGAGTCCCACAATGCTCCTGCATCTCGCCCACCCTCTACAAAATATTCACCAGACCCCTCTTTCTCATCTTGAACTCACTAGGTATCTCTTAGACCAACTATACGGATGACACTCAAGTCCTCCTTACACTCATGGGGACTGAGTCTGATTCCAGAGCCCTCAACACCGCTTGCCGGAGCCCACTGCGAACTTGCTGCCCCTCAGGGGAGTAGCGGCCGGCCCCGAGCACTGGGATCCCAGGCCGGGAACATTAAAAAAGCAGCCCGCTCCCTCCTCCCTTTTTATCCCTCATCCCTGAGCATTTGGACAGCCGGCAATTCCTTCCCCCTTCCCGGGGCTCCCACAGAGCAGTGGGCAAGTTGTGGGATTAGCCTCCATCACACGCCTCCTGTGTGAGGTGCGCAGTAATACGGGAACAGCATTCATGAGAAAGGATTGATTGAAGCGCCACAGTCTGCGTGCGAGCGACAGGTGTCTGAAGGGAGAATACAGGCTGCCTGGGCCATTGTCAACCGGACTGACAGAGATCCACTTGAAGCAGGTCTCTAAAGGCCTACAAAGTGAAGGAACCGCTCTACTAGGCATAGCAAGCTTGCCAGCACACCAGCCCTAGAAGAATCAATACCCGGCAGATGGCAAGTGGGCACGCCCTGCCAGATGGAAGGATTCCCAGGGATCTGACCCACCCAGCGTGTACTAGAAGAGACGGGCCCCTTACTGGCAGGGAGGGAGCAGCGATGTTACAACTGAGCAGCTCTGAGGAAGTAGGATGAGCAAAGTTGATGGCGTGAGAGTTGAGGGAGATCTGAGGCCAATCCTGAGCTTAAGAGCCTGCGAGAGGCGGTGGTTGAGTCTTTCAATCATAACGGAATCCCACATTCACTGCATCCTCACACTGCCAGACGCAAGATGAAGTCTGGTAAATCTAAGGACAAGCCGGCCCAGTCTATCTAAGAGATGCTTCAACAGGCTAAGCTGGCAACTGAATCGTCCCCGGCCGCAGAGGATGAGACCCAACCCGCCACAAGGGGGGATATTGCACGCCTGTTCCAGTCGATACAAAGGGAGATGGTGTCCACTATGCAGGAACTGAAAAGCTCCTTCAAAAACCTATCCCGCAACTTGGTGCAGAATGAAGCCAAACTACATGAGCTGTAGACGGCCTTCTGTGACCAGGCGAATGCGCAAAATCAGCTAGAGCAGAGAGTCGCATCGCTGGAGGCGTACAGACAAGCGGCGGAACAAAAGCAAGAAGATATGTTAAACCCTGCACAAAGAAATAATATACGGGTCAGAGGAGTGCCTAGGGGAGATCAAGGAGCAGGAGCTGGAAGAATACATCAAGGGATTGTTCTGGGAGATACTAGGCGAAGAAGACATGGACCCCACGTTGGACCGCACGCACAGTGTGTACTCAAATTCTCAAACATAGCAGAATCTCCTCCCAGATGTCCTGACAAGAGTCCATTTTTTCAAAACCAAAGAATTGATTTTTCAAAAAACTAGGGAACAACGCAGCCTAGAATATAAGGGGCCGTCCCTTCAACTGTTTCAGGACCTCTCACAAGGGACAATCCATTGACGGAGGCTCATGCGGCCTCAAACTACCTGGTCGGGGGACAACAGAGCATGCTACAAATGGGGGTACCCTTTCCGCATCACGTTTCAACGCGATGGTACCCAACAACAATTTACCGCCCTTCGAGCAGTGGTTGAGACTCTCAAGATACCGGAAGCAGACCTGCACCTGCCGGTCAAAGGCCCCCAGGTCCCCTCATCGTCCACTTGGGCCGAGCCCCATTCAAGGAGAAATAGAAGGTAGCGCCTCCACCCCTCCATGGACAGACGAGAAAGGAGTCCGAACATCGAAGGCTCATCTCCACTCCAGGGAGAAAGGGCGTCCCAGCCAAACGAGAAATAATGATACGCTCAGGTGCTAAGTTAAAGAGCTAATAGCAGGGAATGGGCAGAAAAGAGCAATAGGCTGTGTTTAGCCGACTTTAAAATGTTCTCAAGCATCTGAAAGGGCACTAGGAGTGCACGCCCTCTTTCAGGCAAGGTGCCTGATGTCCACCCTGCACGGGGTAGTTATGGTTCTGAAATGTATGTTCTTGATTTTCTATTATTTGTTTTGTTCGGTTTGGTGCAGAAAACGGTTTAATCAATATGCCTTGGGACGATGTGCAGATGGCCGTGGTTGGAGGCGCCCAGGTCAAATGGGGGAATGCGTGGAAATGGTGTGCATGAATACTGGGTGATACAGAGCCGGATGCCATAGACCTCACATTTAGCGGTATATGGGGATGGAGGATGTGAAAGTAGTGTCCCTAAATGTTCAGGGGCTGAACTCGCCAAGGAAGAGGAAGAGTGTGCTATCTAAATTAGTTGACTTGAAGGCAGATATAGCCCTGATCCAGGCGACCCACTTGTTGTAGCAGGACTGGCCGTGTTTAAGATCTCAGTGGTTTCCCCACCAATACTATGCGTCCACCGCCCAGAAAAAGGGGCGGGGGGGTTGCGATCCTTATAGCGGTCTCTCTTCACTTTGAGAGGGGTAAGATACTAAGAGACCCACTGGGTAGATACATTGGGCTGACAATACGGGTGGCGGGTAGGGATCTGACATTAGTCTCAATATATGGTCCTAACCAACACCAAGATCAGTTTTACACCCACCTATTCCTGTGCATAGCGCATTTTCAAAAGGGAGAACTAGTAATGGGGGGGACTTTAATGTGGGTCTGGAGGGGAACGTATACAGAACGGGCCCAATATCCCCCACAGAAGTGGCCAAAGTATCAACTTTAAGAAAAGGAAATAGGGAATATGGAGATAGTAGATGTATGGCGACGATTACACCCTCAGAAGCCGGATTACACACACTTCTCATATGTCCACCGAAGCTACTTCAGGATACATTTTTTTTTCTTGGTCTCTAGTCCTCTTCTCCTCAGAATATGTTCGGCTACCATAGAGGTAGGCCTTGTATCTGACCATGCCCGATAACTTTGAAGGTAGATGGATATGGGTTAGGAGGAAGGAAATCCACAGGTTGGAAGCTGAATGACTCCCTGCTGGCTGATCAGGCTTTGTGTACCACCATTATGGAAAGGATAACCCAATATTTCTTGGAGAATCTTACGGTAGAGGTAGCCCTCTCTGGGGCATGGGAAGTGATGAAACCTACGATGAGTGGGGGTGGGGATTGTTCTGCTTGGCCTCGGCCTGGAATAGTCCTCACGGCCAGCGGGTACAGGCTGACGCGATGGTCAAAGATTGTGAAGCCCAATTTAAAATAGATGGTGCACGAAGGACATATAGGCAGTTACAGGTAGCGAGGGCAGAATTAAAAGCCTTATGGGCAGACAATATTAGCCTGTGAACTCCAGGGCCAGAGGAACAGAACGACAATCATGGAGCTCAGGTACGATCGGGGCCATTTGCATGGCGAGGAGTCAGCTAAAATTGACCTTTTGTCCCAATTCTATATCAAATTATATGCAGCAAACCTCTCCATCGCCCGACACAGGACACCAAAAATTGCCTGAAGCTAAATGGAAATTAAACCGAGGTCATGGTGGTAGGGCCCAATGGAACGGAGATCGCCTGGACCACTGATTTTTGGCCTGAATCACGAACGATGCCTGGTACCTACTAAATCACTAAAGATCCTGTGGGCAAAACTGCTTCTCTCTGGTTCTCTGGAACTGCAGATTTCGTCTGTATGTAATTCCGGTTTCTTTAAACTGAAAACCCTAAAAAAGACTGCCTTGTGTCCCTCTTGGGTCTCGAGCCGAAGTGGTAGTGGCATCCATTTTGGGTTCCTTGAATTATTGTAACGACACCTATTTGGGACAGCTAGTTTTCCTAATTCAGCAGCTCCAACTTCTCCAAAATGGTGCAGCATGGCTATCCCCTGGTGCCACCCGATTTGCCCATTCTCAGGAACTTCCTTCAAAACTCCACTGGCTCCTAGTCAGCAGCCGCGTTAAATTTAAAGTGCTCTGCATTGTCCATCGGGTTGTCCTTTCTAGGGGTGCTGAGTATCTTCAAGAAAAATTGGCTCCATATGCCCCTGTCAGAACTCTCGGTTCTGCATCATAGAAGCTGCTGGTGGTGCCCAGATTTCAGAGAGCCCATGCAGGGGGCCAAGCTTTTGCCTATTTTGCGCCCTGAATGTGGAATTCTCTTCCATTGCAGCTTTGGGATACTGGAGTCCATCTTAGGTTCCGTAAAGCTTTGAAGGCTTTTCTTCTTTGAGCTGTCTTACCTTCTGTCTTGTTTGCAATTTTTTCGTCTGCTCTGTTCTTTTCTTCTCAGCACCTAGATGCCTTCGGGTCTTAGACAGCACTCTATAAATATGGCTACATTACATTGCAAGGTCCACCTGGAGCTGTTTTTCGCTCAGTTGCCACCCCTTGAATTTAAAGGGCCATTTAGTGATACATTGCCCGCTCAGTAAGGCTTTGAATGTGTCACAACATCTCACCGCTCCTGGGGCTGCGTCAATCTGGGTTTCGCCCGGGGCACAGTACATAAACGGCCCTACTTGATCTGAAAAACCAAATGGATGACGCTCGGGACTCTGGTAAACCAGTCTTACTTCTATTCCTTGACCTATCCACAACGTTTGATCTTGTGGATCACAACGTCCTTTGCCATCACCCGACATCGACAGCCAACTTCTCTCCCAACGCGACCTCCTGGATCACATAATTTTTGCAAGGTAGGACCATGCGAGTCTTCTTCGACCTAGCTTTTGCCTCCCCTACCATTATCCTATGCAGAGTCCCACAATGCTCCTGCATCTCGCCCACCCTCTACAAAATATTCACCAGACCCCTCTTTCTCATCTTGAACTCACTAGGTATCTCTTAGACCAACTATACGGATGACACTCAAGTCCTCCTTACACTCATGGGGACTGAGTCTGATTCCAGAGCCCTCAACACCGCTTGCCGGAGCCCACTGCGAACTTGCTGCCCCTCAGGGGAGTAGCGGCCGGCCCCGAGCACTGGGATCCCAGGCCGGGAACATTAAAAAAGCAGCCCGCTCCCTCCTCCCTTTTTATCCCTCATCCCTGAGCATTTGGACAGCCGGCAATTCCTTCCCCCTTCCCGGGGCTCCCACAGAGCAGTGGGCAAGTTGTGGGATTAGCCTCCATCACACGCCTCCTGTGTGAGGTGCGCAGTAATACGGGAACAGCATTCATGAGAAAGGATTGATTGAAGCGCCACAGTCTGCGTGCGAGCGACAGGTGTCTGAAGGGAGAATACAGGCTGCCTGGGCCATTGTCAACCGGACTGACAGAGATCCACTTGAAGCAGGTCTCTAAAGGCCTACAAAGTGAAGGAACCGCTCTACTAGGCATAGCAAGCTTGCCAGCACACCAGCCCTAGAAGAATCAATACCCGGCAGATGGCAAGTGGGCACGCCCTGCCAGATGGAAGGATTCCCAGGGATCTGACCCACCCAGCGTGTACTAGAAGAGACGGGCCCCTTACTGGCAGGGAGGGAGCAGCGATGTTACAACTGAGCAGCTCTGAGGAAGTAGGATGAGCAAAGTTGATGGCGTGAGAGTTGAGGGAGATCTGAGGCCAATCCTGAGCTTAAGAGCCTGCGAGAGGCGGTGGTTGAGTCTTTCAATCATAACGGAATCCCACATTCACTGCATCCTCACACTGCCAGACGCAAGATGAAGTCTGGTAAATCTAAGGACAAGCCGGCCCAGTCTATCTAAGAGATGCTTCAACAGGCTAAGCTGGCAACTGAATCGTCCCCGGCCGCAGAGGATGAGACCCAACCCGCCACAAGGGGGGATATTGCACGCCTGTTCCAGTCGATACAAAGGGAGATGGTGTCCACTATGCAGGAACTGAAAAGCTCCTTCAAAAACCTATCCCGCAACTTGGTGCAGAATGAAGCCAAACTACATGAGCTGTAGACGGCCTTCTGTGACCAGGCGAATGCGCAAAATCAGCTAGAGCAGAGAGTCGCATCGCTGGAGGCGTACAGACAAGCGGCGGAACAAAAGCAAGAAGATATGTTAAACCCTGCACAAAGAAATAATATACGGGTCAGAGGAGTGCCTAGGGGAGATCAAGGAGCAGGAGCTGGAAGAATACATCAAGGGATTGTTCTGGGAGATACTAGGCGAAGAAGACATGGACCCCACGTTGGACCGCACGCACAGTGTGTACTCAAATTCTCAAACATAGCAGAATCTCCTCCCAGATGTCCTGACAAGAGTCCATTTTTTCAAAACCAAAGAATTGATTTTTCAAAAAACTAGGGAACAACGCAGCCTAGAATATAAGGGGCCGTCCCTTCAACTGTTTCAGGACCTCTCACAAGGGACAATCCATTGACGGAGGCTCATGCGGCCTCAAACTACCTGGTCGGGGGACAACAGAGCATGCTACAAATGGGGGTACCCTTTCCGCATCACGTTTCAACGCGATGGTACCCAACAACAATTTACCGCCCTTCGAGCAGTGGTTGAGACTCTCAAGATACCGGAAGCAGACCTGCACCTGCCGGTCAAAGGCCCCCAGGTCCCCTCATCGTCCACTTGGGCCGAGCCCCATTCAAGGAGAAATAGAAGGTAGCGCCTCCACCCCTCCATGGACAGACGAGAAAGGAGTCCGAACATCGAAGGCTCATCTCCACTCCAGGGAGAAAGGGCGTCCCAGCCAAACGAGAAATAATGATACGCTCAGGTGCTAAGTTAAAGAGCTAATAGCAGGGAATGGGCAGAAAAGAGCAATAGGCTGTGTTTAGCCGACTTTAAAATGTTCTCAAGCATCTGAAAGGGCACTAGGAGTGCACGCCCTCTTTCAGGCAAGGTGCCTGATGTCCACCCTGCACGGGGTAGTTATGGTTCTGAAATGTATGTTCTTGATTTTCTATTATTTGTTTTGTTCGGTTTGGTGCAGAAAACGGTTTAATCAATATGCCTTGGGACGATGTGCAGATGGCCGTGGTTGGAGGCGCCCAGGTCAAATGGGGGAATGCGTGGAAATGGTGTGCATGAATACTGGGTGATACAGAGCCGGATGCCATAGACCTCACATTTAGCGGTATATGGGGATGGAGGATGTGAAAGTAGTGTCCCTAAATGTTCAGGGGCTGAACTCGCCAAGGAAGAGGAAGAGTGTGCTATCTAAATTAGTTGACTTGAAGGCAGATATAGCCCTGATCCAGGCGACCCACTTGTTGTAGCAGGACTGGCCGTGTTTAAGATCTCAGTGGTTTCCCCACCAATACTATGCGTCCACCGCCCAGAAAAAGGGGCGGGGGGGTTGCGATCCTTATAGCGGTCTCTCTTCACTTTGAGAGGGGTAAGATACTAAGAGACCCACTGGGTAGATACATTGGGCTGACAATACGGGTGGCGGGTAGGGATCTGACATTAGTCTCAATATATGGTCCTAACCAACACCAAGATCAGTTTTACACCCACCTATTCCTGTGCATAGCGCATTTTCAAAAGGGAGAACTAGTAATGGGGGGGACTTTAATGTGGGTCTGGAGGGGAACGTATACAGAACGGGCCCAATATCCCCCACAGAAGTGGCCAAAGTATCAACTTTAAGAAAAGGAAATAGGGAATATGGAGATAGTAGATGTATGGCGACGATTACACCCTCAGAAGCCGGATTACACACACTTCTCATATGTCCACCGAAGCTACTTCAGGATACATTTTTTTTTCTTGGTCTCTAGTCCTCTTCTCCTCAGAATATGTTCGGCTACCATAGAGGTAGGCCTTGTATCTGACCATGCCCGATAACTTTGAAGGTAGATGGATATGGGTTAGGAGGAAGGAAATCCACAGGTTGGAAGCTGAATGACTCCCTGCTGGCTGATCAGGCTTTGTGTACCACCATTATGGAAAGGATAACCCAATATTTCTTGGAGAATCTTACGGTAGAGGTAGCCCTCTCTGGGGCATGGGAAGTGATGAAACCTACGATGAGTGGGGGTGGGGATTGTTCTGCTTGGCCTCGGCCTGGAATAGTCCTCACGGCCAGCGGGTACAGGCTGACGCGATGGTCAAAGATTGTGAAGCCCAATTTAAAATAGATGGTGCACGAAGGACATATAGGCAGTTACAGGTAGCGAGGGCAGAATTAAAAGCCTTATGGGCAGACAATATTAGCCTGTGAACTCCAGGGCCAGAGGAACAGAACGACAATCATGGAGCTCAGGTACGATCGGGGCCATTTGCATGGCGAGGAGTCAGCTAAAATTGACCTTTTGTCCCAATTCTATATCAAATTATATGCAGCAAACCTCTCCATCGCCCGACACAGGACATGTTTCTGTTGGAATCTCCCCTCCCCCAAATATCTGACGCACACAAACGGGCACTAGAATCCCCATAACAGAGGAGGTCACACAAGCTATTGGGGCCCTCCCCAGAAACAAAGCCCCTGGGCCTGATGGGTTTTCTGCCCTGTTCTATAAACAATTCTCTGATGTCCTTGCCCCCCACATGGCTGACCTGTTCAATTCCTTCCTCGAGAGCGGGTCTATTACTCCATCAATGGGGGAATCGATGCTGACGCTGCTGGCCAACCCAGAGAAGGCTCCCACACTGAGCTCCTCATACCGGCCCATAGCAGTCCTAAACTATGACACCCATATATTTTCGAAGATATTAGCTATGCGATTGGGGGACGTACTCCCAGCAGTAATAGCAACGGACCAGACATGGCCCATCCCTGGCCGGAAAGCATTTGAGAACATCCGACGGACAGGTGATCTCATGGCCTGGGTGCGGCAGCACAAAATAATCGCTCGCCCTGCTCTCAATTGACGCTGAAAAAGTGTTCGACCGAGTGGACAGGGGGTATCTGACAAGGGTTCTTGCAGGGTTTTGCTTCGGCGCTCAGTTTACCAAGTTGATATTGGCCAACTTTGTTCACCCCTCTACCCGTATTAAGGTAAATGGGGCTCTGACAGGCCCGGTGGAGCTGCGGCAGGGGACGCAGCAGGGGAGCCCACTATTCCCCCCTCTTCTTCGCTCTGGCAATGGAGCCGCTGGCCTGTCAAGTGTGCTCCTCGACGGTCATCCATGGGGTAGAAGTAGCGGGATTCCACCACGAGCTGGTTCTTTATGCCGACCACCTGTTTTATATGCAAGACTCCCTAACCTATCTGCCGCTCATTGTCTCCTTGCCGGAGAGGTTCTGAGAGGTATTCGTTTTCAATATTAATTATTCGAAATCCACAATCCTTAATTTTACGGTATCAAGGAGGACAGTGGAGCACTGAAATCTGGCTTCCCTTTCTCTTGTGCCCCACACTCGCTGAAATACTTGGGAGTCAATCTTACAGCGAGCTACGCCGACCTATATGTGGCAAATATTCCACCATTATTAGCACAAGCCAAGCAAGGTTTGACACGATGGAGAGCATTGGAGTTCTCATGGCTGGGTAGGATAACGGCGATAAAGATTACCTTACTGCAGAGACTGCTATATACATTCCAGGCGCTCCCACTATGGGTCCCAAGGGTAGCACTGAAGGAATAGCAGGCTCAGATCTTCACATTCATTTGGTCTAAGAAGTTTCCCAGGGTAGCTAGACACACACTTATGACAGCGAGAATAGCGGGGGGGGTCTAGTGGTGGCAGACATTGAGAGCTATCTCTTTGCAGCAAAAATTACACCGATTCTTGAGTCAAGCAGCTGGGGTGAATATGAAGCATTGGGTCACCTCCCCCCCCAGGGTCTGCAGGGAGGGAAACTCCTTAGATCAGTGGTCTTCAAACTTATTTTGCCCGGGGCCCCCCAGAGCAAAATTTGGGCAGGTCGGTACCCCCCCAAAAATGCCAAATGGACAGTATGTATGATATGATATGATAGGTTATTTATAACACACTCAATACCCAGAGGTTTCTAAGCGCGGATCGGGTGGTTGAACCTGTGTTGCTTCGTGTTGTCTTGCTTCCAAGGCGAGCACGTTGCCGCTGAGCTATCCTCCCGGTCTGTCAACACTATTGCATGCTGTCACCACACCCTACTCCGAGTATAGTCCCTGGGCTCCCCCACCTGCTCCCATCAGTCGCTGGGCTCCCTCATCCCACTCCTACCCAGTCCCTGGGCTCTCCCCACCCCATCACACACCATGAGCTTTCCCCACCCTGCTCCCACCACTATCCCATGGTTCCCACCCATCCTGCTCCCACCACAGTGGCTGGGCTCCCCCCATATCGTTCCCAACACAGTCCGAGGGCCAGTGGCGGCTGGTGAATTTTTTTTTTTGTAAACTCTTTTTATTGATTTTCACAAAATAACAAGCAAACAATCCCCTCCCCTTCCCCCCCCCCCATGTCCCCCTCTCGGCAACAAGCTAATCCCCTTCACCCATCGATCATTTTAAAAGAAATAAAAAAAATAAAAAACAGTCATTGCAAATCCAGAAGCCTCAGTCGCTGTGGGCACCACATCACCTTATAATCGTCTAAGAACCTGCAGTAGTTTCCCCCCCCCCCCAGTCTGCCGCGAAGCTCTGGGCCTTGTTGTCCATGGCATAAGTCGCCCATTCCAGAGCTACTATCTCCCACAGTTTTCGGAACCAGTCCTGTATCTTAGGAACCTCAGAGCCTTTCCATCTCTGGGCTATTAGCTGCATAGCGGCAAGAGTCGTAATAACAATAGCTTTGTTTCTTCCTCTAGGTTCACCTGCCTCAGAGGCCACCCAAGAGAATGTGCGCTGGAGTCCTCCCGTCCCTCAGCCCAAAGGCCAGTCCCTGTGCCTCCCTCACCTCCCCCCAGAACGATGTTAGCTTGGGGCAGTCCCACCAAATGTGCTCCGCGGAGCCCGCCATCCCGCAGCCCCTCCAGCACAACCCCGACACAGTAGGAAAAAATCTATTAAGCCGGACAGGGGTATAATGCCACCTAAACATGATCTTATACCATGTCTCTTGTAGTTGGGGCGCCCTGGCCAGTTTAGGAATTCTCCTCCACAACTTCCCCCAGTCCGTCCGGCAGATCCGGCGTCCGAGAGCCCCCTCCCACTCTCGCATGTATGCCCATTGGACTCCCTCATTAGAGCCAGCCAGAGTCTTATAGATGTTGGAGATGAGGCCTCTCGCCCTGTCATTCGTGAGCAGGAATTTTTCAAAGGGCGTCAGATCCCTTGTCGCCGCTTTCTTGATCCCTGGGTAGAGAACCCAATGGCGAATCTGAGCATACCTCAACCTCTCTCTTTCTTGTACTGCAAAGTGCTTCTTACAGTCGTTAAACGATAACACTTCCCCTCCAGAAAACATATCGCACAATTTCCGACAGCCCCCTTCCTGCCAATTCGCAGAGGCTCCTTTCTCCACTCCCGGGGAAAAGTCCCCGTTGCCGAATATGGGGGTGAAGGGAGACGGAAATGTGGTAATCCCTTCTAATTTTACTAGCCTATCCCAAGTGTTTGCCATCAGTTTGGTGATGGTGCTCTCGTAAAGATGACCCGGTCTGTGTTGTTTCGGGAGCCACATTACTTCTGCTAGGTTTCGGTGCGCTACAGCCCTCTCCATCCTCACCCACAATTTGTCCCGCGTTCCTTCCTCCCCCTTCAACCATTCCCTAATAATTCGCAGCTGGGATGCCTCGTAATAACGTCTAAAATTCGGCAATGCTAGACCTCCATCACTCTTCGATGCCATCATAATTCGGATTCCCACCCTAGGCCTTTTGCCTTCCCAGCTGAATTCCTTGGTCAGGGTTTCCAGCTCCTTGAAATAGCTAGCCGGCACAGGCAGCGGGACAGCTTGGAATAGGTACAAGAGCCGAGGAAGTGTAACCATTTTAACCGCGGCTATCCGCCCCAACCATGAAACCCTCAACTCTCTCCACTTCAGAAAATCCCTCTTAATAGCCTTAAGAAGCGGAGGGAAATTAGCCCGAAACCATCCAGCCAGGCTAGTCGTAATTCTCACCCCTAGGTAACGAATCCCTCCCGGGCTCCACAGAAAGCCAGTAGCCGCCCGCAAATTCTCCCTTTCCGCTGGTCCGAGCGTTAAGTTCAGGACCTCGGATTTGTTGGCGTTAATTTTCAGACCCGAGGCCGACCCAAAGGTCTCTAAAAGGGCCACGCTAGCCTGCAATGAATTCCGCGGGGCTGTGAGCATGAGCAGCATGTCATCAGCAAAGGCTGCTACCCTATGCTGCTCCCCTCCGAATGGGATCCCCTGGATGTCCCTTGCCTCCCGAATGGCCTGGAGGAGTGGCTCCAAATAGAACGCAAATAGTATTGGGGAAAGGGGACAACCCTGCTTTGTCCCCCTCTGCAGAGATATTTTCCTAGAGGCACTCCCGTTCACCATTACTCTGATGGAGGGCGCTTGATAATTAGCCTTGACCAACGTCAGAAAGTCCCCACCAAACCCCATTTTTTCCATTGTCCGAAAAAGGAAGGACCACTCAACGCGGTCAAAAGCCTTCTCCGCGTCCAGAGCTACCAGGACTGCGGGGGTGTGCGTTTTCTGGACTTTCTCGACTACATGGGCCACTCGACGAATGTTGTCCGCGGTTTGTCTGCCCTTGATAAACCCAGCTTGATCAGGGTGTATCGGGTCCGTGAGGATGGAGTCAAGCCTATTGGCCAAGATCTTGGTGAAGATCTTAGCATCAAGATTAATCAGCGCTATGGGGCGATATGAAGCTCTGTCTTCCGGGTTTTTATTGGGCTTCAAGATTAGGGTGACTTTGGCCTCCTCCATGGAGGGCGTGATTCGGCCCGAGAGGCGAAATGAGTTAAATAACGTGGTGAGGTGTGGGGTTAATTGCACACTGAACAGTTTATAAAAGGCAGCCGTATAACCGTCCGGGCCTGGGGCCCTACCTGGCGGCAGGGCCCTTATCACCTCCCGCACCTCGTCCTCTACAATTTCTCGATTGAGGACTTCACGTACCACACTGCTAATTTCCCTTAAGTGGACCTTCTGGAGGAAGTCCTCCTGTTTCTCACTTGGGGGATGTTGGGTGGCATAGAGTGACTCATAGTACTCGGCAAAAGCTTCCTGGACCCCTTCCTGGTCCGAGACCCGCTCCCCCACTGGCAACCTTAATGCCGTAATCGCATTTCTCGCCCTTTTACCTCTCAGTAATCGCGCCAGCAGGGCACCCGATTTATTGGCCTTTGCGTAATACTGTTGACTCACCGACAGCAGGGCCCCTTCCGCCTTCTTAGTGCGCAGAAGTTCCAGCTGCCCAACAGCCTTCCTATATTCCCGCATTGCTCTGCGAGAGGGAGTGTCCCCAGCCGCCTGCCTAGCCACCTCCACTTCAGCTTCTAACTGCGATTCCAACATTTGCAGTTGTTTCACCCGGTGGGCCGATAGGGCTATTAATTCTCCCCTAAGAGTGGCCTTAAAGGCATCCCACCGCACGTCTTCCCCAGTATCCTCCCTCCTGTTGGTGTCAAAAAAGAGCTTAATCTTCTCTTCAATATCTTTCCTGATTACTGGATCCCTCAAGATGGACGCAGGGAGTTTCCAACCCCAGATCCCCTTTCTTCTCTGACCCACATCCATCACTAAGGAGACTATTTTATGGTCCGCAGTCCTTATCGGCCCCGTGCAGACTTCCCGAATCGCTCCAACTAATGCAGCCGAAACCCATATATAATCAATTCTAGATTGCGAACCATGGACGCCCGACAGGAAAGTATGGCCCTCCTCATCACCTCTAACCTCCCTCCAAGCGTCACGTAACCCCAGCCTATCGACCCTTTCTTTCAAATCAGTTGACATTATAGCTCCTCCTCCCTCCCTGCTACCTCCTGTTCTATCCTTTCCCTTATCCCAGGCAATATTGAGATCCCCAAGAAGAACAATATGACCCCACGAAAACTCTTCCAGCAACTCCAAGACCCGCCGCAGAAAGGGATCCTGGCCCGAGTTGGGAGCGTATACTACCGCTATTGTCAGAGGGACCCCTTGACACTTCCCTTTAGCTATGATATACCTTCCATCCTTGTCTCTAAGCACTCCCTCGAGTTTGAAGTCTACCGTATTCCTAATTGCCAGGGCTACCCCCCTAGCTTTGCAGTGGCTCGAGGCGTGCAAAATCTGATCAAAACCCTGCAGTCTCACCCTGCCCTGATCCCTGTGAAGTAGATGCGTCTCCTGGAGCCCCATAATATCTGGCTTCTCCTTTTGTGTGAAGTGCTCCAACTTTTTCCTTTTGAGGGGGGTATTCAACCCCCGAACATTATGCGTTAGCCACCTAAGGGAACCCTCAGTAGAGAAAAATCGCTGAAAGCAGGGGAAGTCGTATCCCCCTTGTCATGTATCTTTTGCTCGTTGCCGCCCCCCCGGCCCCCCTGAAAAACTGCCCCACCGACCCCCCCCTCCCCCCTGAAGGTTAATACCTTCCCGCCCTCTCCTCCCCCCAAGCTCGGGCATCTTCGCCCTTTCTGCTTCCAACATGGTTGCACCCCCTACGACCCCATGAGCTAAGACACCCTATAGAGGCCCACCACCCCTTTCTTCATACATCAAATCAAGGCTGCATAGGAGAAGCACTGCTTGTATCACCAGGAGCTCCCTCCCTCGACCGCGTGCTCCCCCTGGTGCCTCTTCTCCTCCTTTCTCGGACCGTCGTCCAGTCCTAGGGCCTCGGTCCGGAGCGGCCACTTGTGCCCGGAATTCCCGCACCCGGGGGGGGATCCTCCAACTCGATATGAAGCAAAGCAGCTCCTTCCTGGAGGGATGTAATTCGTCTCTGGGATCCCTCCCAGTCAAAGAGCAAGCCAAAGGGGAAGGTCCACCTGTAGCGAATCGATCTCTCATTGAGGACCTTTACCACCGGGCCCATCAGTCGCCTCTTTAGGAGAGTGCTGTTCGCCAAATCTTGAAAGAGAGCGATCCTCTGACCTTCAAACATAATTGGCTCTCGTAGTCTCGCCTCTCTGAGAACCGCTTCCTTCTGGGCATATCGAGCAAAAGCGGCTAGGACATCCCTTGGTTTCGCCGCCTGGCCTTTGATCAGTCGACCGGTTCTGTGCACTCGATCTAGCTCCACCGTTTCCGGGCCACCCGTGCCCAATATGTCAGCAAAAATTCCTTGGATCACCGCTTTCAAAGACTTATCTGACACCGATTCAGGCAGCATTTTGACCTGAATGTTGACCCTGCGAGACCTGTTTTCCAGGTCTTCCACTTGAAGTTCAAGATTCCTGGTGGCGACATCCAGCCTCTCTATAGCTTCACTATTTGCCACGTTCTCTCTATCCGCCTCTTGGAGACCTTTCTCCAGGATGTCATTCCTCTCCCCCAGTTGACGCATCTCCTGCTTTAACTCCCCCACAGCTTCGCTCAAGTCTGTGCGCAACAACTGAAATTGCTCTTGAAAAGTCTTAGTCAGATTTGCCTGCAGGGAATGCAGTTCTCCGAGGAACTCCCGCTTGGGCATATTTGCCAAGTCCTCTGCCTGCCCCGGAGCGGTGTCTTCGCTTGCTGCTCCCCCCGAGGACCCAGACCCCTCCTTCAGGCTTTGTGCCGACCACATGGCGCGTAGAGTACCGGTGCTGTCTCCAGAGGTCTGCCATTGCCTTCCCCTTCTGCCCTTGGGCCTTGTGGTCATGCCGAGAAAATCTCTTCCGGGTGGGCAGCTCAGATTCTCGCCCGGCGCCCTCCCGGGCCTTTAACCAAGGACAAACGCTGGCCCCAGGATCTCTCACGCAGCCTCACTTCATCCCCCGATTGCTAGAGGATCCGCATAATCCAATCTCCTGGATCTGCACCGAGGTGCCACTCTACATCTCCCGTTGGGGGGGTTGAGATACTCCTCCCCGCGCTGGCCGCACTCCCAATGACAACTTGCGGGCCCTCCCGCGCCCCGCTAGGCCCCAGGGGCGGACGACGTCCTCTGGGCCCTTCTTCCACCCCCGGGGGCAGCGGGGAGCAGGTCCTAAGTTCGCCCGTGGATCCAGGCAGGCAGGGCAACCGCCTCACGTCTCCTCACCCAACACTTCAGGGGCACGCCACCTCCAGACGCCTCCCCGGGGCTCTCACCTGGCGGCTGATTGCGTCCTCCTCTCATCGGGCACTCCCTTCAGTAGGAGCCGGGCAGGAATGCCCCCACTCCCCGCCACCGGGCTCTCCTCCTTCAGGACGCCACGTAGCCCCTGATCGCGGGGGCCGCCCCCAACCGGGCCCGCCACCGGATTCGATCTTCCCCGGCTGCCTCCGCTCTCCGGTCTCTCTCTCTCTGGGGAGCACCGGCGACGAGGGCGAGAAGAGCCTCACCCAGGCTGCAATGCTCCTCCATGGGTCAAGCCCCGCCGCCGCGCCTCCCGCGGGTACAGGCCCACGACTCTACACAATGCGGCGCGGCCTCCCCCAGGCTCCAACAACAGTGCGCCTCAGACAGATGGGCCCGCAGCGGACGCCCCAGCAGCTCCTTCTCCGCTCGTCGGTCAAGCCCCGCCGCCAACTTTCTCCGACTCCCCCGGGGTTCGTGGGGGGTCCAAGCAGTGCCCGCACAGGTCCGTCGAGGGGGTGGTGGGCACCTTCCCTACAGCCGGGTCCAGGGAGCGCCGTCGGCACAGCTACTCAGTGCCGGCGACCATCTTGGAATGCGGCTGGTGAATTTTTGAAGTGGAGAGGCATAACTATTTCCCCCAAAAACGCTTAAGCGACCGAGCGCAGTGAGGGAGCCTGAACCAATCGAGGGTATCAGGGGGCGGGGGGGGAGTTCCCCCGTGATTTTTTTTAATAATGGGTTAAAATGTTGCATTGTAGAGCATACTTAAAAAAAAGAAATGGATAAATAGCCAAACAGTTTGCAATTGGTGCTGGGGGGCCCAGGGCGCAGGCATGACACTTTTTACTGGACATCTATGATAGATGTCCAGTAAAAAAATACCAACCCTGTCCCCTGGGCCCCACTGGGCCTAACACAATTGAAGTGATTATGTGTGTATGGAAGGAATTGGGGTGCCAAGGGGGAAAGCATGGTATTTTTGACTGGACATCTATGATAGAAATCTACTATAAAAATACCATCCCTGTTCCCTGGGCTCCACAGCACCTCAGAAGGAGAGCTTATTTCGGCAGGTGGGTAGGGGGATTGTGCAACAAAGGCATTTAGGCATTTTTAAAATGCCTTGGTTGTACAACCTTCCTTCCCCCTCTATTCACCACTTGCCAAAATCAGCTCAACGGACCGAAACAAACTAACACACACATTCATACAGCAATCACACTCTCATTCACACAAGCATCCATCACCCTACACTCACTCATTACACAAGCATACACGCATCCATACACATGTTTAAATAAAAAAATGAACATAAACGTACCTTCTGCAGGGGCCTGCGCATGGGTGCTGAAATGCCACGCTTCAGGCTGCTCTGTCTATGTGTGAGGAGGCGCAGGAGCACCCATCGTACATACAGACATGCAGTGCCCCAGCCAGCGTTTCCAATGAGCTATGCAATGCTAATGCTGGCGAAGCAAAACGTCCCAGCCTTGCATGGCTCATTGAGCATGTGCGGCTGGGGCACTGAACAGAACTGTCAAAGGGAAATAGTGTTTCCCTTTGACAGTTCAGCCAGCACAGGAGCACTCCCTCAGCTGGAAAAAGCAGCTGGGGCAATGCTCATTGTTTCACTGGCATGGCTGCTTAGCTCACCATTATGCATGAGGCGCCAGGCTCGGACTGGCCTATAGGGTAATGCATGTATCAAAAATGCAAAATGCTAGTGTGGGGCATTTAAAATGAGCCACCTTTTTGGCCAATGTGGGCCAGTTTGAGTTACTTCACTGTGCAGTTAGATTTTGACCATTTTTGTTGAATAAATATTCTTTAAATATCACAATTCTCCAGCATGGGGTCTGGCATGGATTCACATGCTCATGAATATTCCCCATCGTCAGGCTGGGAATCCTCGGTAAAGAAAAAATCAGTTTCAGTTTCGTTTCTGAACTGTCTTTCTCCTAATAACCAATCACTGGTCTCTGGGTCATACTGCCCCCAGCCAATGACTGCCCTCTACCTAAGCACCTCCTCTGGCAGCCATCCTCTGATTTCTACCGCACGTTCAAGTGTTGGGAGTCCTCGTGCTATAGCTCTCGAGCTTTTACTGCGTTTTGCGATTTTTCAAAGAGTTGAATCTAATTTTTTCCGGTCAATCGAGCCCCAAGCTCCACCGTTTCTACTTCTGATCAACGGAGACCTGTTTCGAATTCTTCTACGCCCCTCAAGGGCTATGTTTTCATTGAGTTCCACTTCTTGGAGGATTCCAGAAGATCTTTGAGGCCTACCCCGCGTGGACATGGCCCAGGACAAAGGCAGCACGACAGATTGCAGAAAGTCTTCAAGGAGGACGAGCATTCTAGATGCCTCTACTGCCTTCACAAAGACAAAATGCACGTGGAGAAGGACTGTGCGTTTTGCAAGAACATGTCGCAGCGGACCATGAATGATCGGCGTATCCGCCTCACCAACTGGCTAGAGGGGAACAGCCCAGCAGCAGGTGAGAAGAGGAGGTCCGAGCGGTCTTCTAAAACCTTTGAGGGCGCTCCGGCTACAGGGTCCCAACAAAAAGCAAAGCACCGCGAGTCCGTGGGCACCGGGAGGGCCGAACGGTCGGGCTCCTCGGCTTCCAGGCAGGGCGCACTTTCACAGACGCCATCAACCACGAGCCAACGCTCTGGCTCGGGGAAGAGGAAGTCTGAGAACCCTGCTAAGCTTCGGGAGAAGTCTCGGTCGATCCCGACGGAGACAGCCGAGGGGGAGCAAGGCAGCGACCCTCCCCCCAAGGTGAGGGCCTCAAGCGCGTCCAAAATCATGAAGGCCTTGATTCACCCGTCGTGGCGGCCCTGGCGAAGCCTGTGGAGGCTACCCCAGTGGAGGTGACCTCGGGGCCCATAGTTTCCCTGCCACCGCAGAGGGAATCCTCTTTTCAACCCATCGGTAAGACCCCCGTGAGAACACCAGTGGAAAAAGAAGGGTGGGGCGGTGGCTATCATGGACACGGATACAGCCTCTGAAGAGGAGCTGGCTGGCTGGAGTCGTGAAGATCCTGAACAAGAAGTTCGAGGAGGTCCGATCCCACAGGAGGGATCCCGACGAGGGGACGAAGAAAGCGACTGTGGTGCCGACGAGGTTCCCGTGGAGGGGGAGGATTCCACTCCCCAACCGTCGCAGCCGGTACCTGGGCCACAGGACAACTCGGGAGCAATCTTGATGGCGATCCAGGCCTTGTTTACGGAGATGAGGACAAGGTTGCCCTTACCCCCAACGTATGGTCCAGCAGAGCCTGGACCGTCGGGGAAATCCTCCAAGCAAGCAGAGGAGAATTCCTCCTACCCCCCCCTCCCCTACCCTTCCAGCCTTTGCGGCCCTCACAGCCTTCATCTCCTTCCCCGGATCCGAGGGATGACACGGGAACAGAGACGGCCACGATGGGGACGGATGACGGTGGTGACGACGGGATGGGCCTTCCAGCACCACCTCCTCGGGCCTCCCTGCCCGACGAAATTGGCTCCTTCCACGCCATGATTGCTAGGGCATCCAAGCTCTTCCAGCTCTGCCCCGAAGAACATAAGAAGAAAGGTTTTCCTCTATCAGCAGCGTGAGGCCAGGAGGAAGACGGTCCTCTTGGTCCCGTTACTTGACGACATCTGGGACGAGGGGCTAGCGCTCCTGAAGAACCCGTCCACGACCCCTGCCAAGAGAGACCGGTACGAGAAGAAGTACCGGGTCCCGGATTCCGCCCCCATGTGCCTTAGGGTGCAGCCGACCCCGGATTTGGTCGTCTCGGCGGCGGCCAATAAGAAAGCAGCGGGGGCGACGGCTTCAACTTCGACCGCCCCACCGGACGGCGAAGGGAAGAAACTGGACGCCATGGGATGACGGGTCATCTCGTCGGCGGCGATGATGATTAAAGCGGCCAACACCCTCGCGATTGTGGCCCACTACGACAGGGAGCTGTGGTTTAAGATCGCTTCTCTGCTTGACTTGAGGGCTGAGGCCCTGGAGATCCTTTAGGAAGGTGAGGTGGCGTCGGACCACGCCATAACGTTGGCCACGGACATTGCAGACACCGGCTTCTGCCAGTTGGGCAACGGTGTTTGCCTTCACCATCGTGGTTGGCACAAGGCAACCGATTTCCGGCAGGATGTGTAGGACAAACCAGAGTTTTGGACATGCCTTTTGACGGAAACAACCTGTTTGGCAAGACAGTGGACGAGTCACTGCAGGCCATCAAGGCCGACACGGAGACGGCTCGGGCCTTGGGAGTTTTGCAGCAACGACGGCCGCCCTTTCGGAACTCCGGAGGCAAGCAAGGTGCCTCCAAAGGATTCAGCGGCGGCTCCTCGACGTACCGCCAGGCGGCCCGCTCCTCGTCGCAGGAGGCCTACAGAGGTTGCGGCAAGTCAGGAGGATCTCGTCGCCAAGGTGGCAAAGCCGCTACCAAGCAGGATTGAACCAGCCGTAGCGTCGGGCCCCCACCTGAGCACCCCGGTGGGAGGCCAGCTGGCGAAGTTCGTCAGCGTGTGGGAGTCCATCTCCACCGACCGATGGGTGCTGAATGCCCTGGCCTGCGGGCACACTCTCGAGTTCCTAAAGACCGGCTGCTGGCGACCCATCCTGAACCTTTGTCGTTTAAACAAGTATATCAAGTCCCAGAAGTTCTGGATGGTCACCCTCCAGCATGTGCTGGGGCAGCTGGAGGAAGGCGACTTCCTATCGTCGCTGGACTTGGAGGATGCCTACTTCCACATCCCCATTCTAAAATGACATCGAAAGTTTCTCAGATTTGTAGTCCAAGGGCGGCACTACCAGTTCAAGGCCCTTCCTTTCGGATTGAAGTCGACGCCCAGGGTATTCACCAAGTGCCTAGCACCAGTGGCGGCACGGCTGCACCTGCAGGGGATCCACGTCTACCCCTACCTGGACGATTGGCTCATCCGAGCAAGGACAAGAGAACTCGCCGTCGAGCACACAGCGAAGACCGTCCAACTGCTCACGGATCTGGGATTTTCCATCAACTTCGTGAAATCCCACTCACTCGGTTCCGTCACAAGTCACACTGTTCCTGGGAGCCAGGCTCGAACCAGTGGCGCTATTGGCCTCTCCGTCGGAGGAAAGGACGAAGGCCATCCTGGGCAAGGTGCAACGGCTGTCGACCATGGACGTGGCCAGGGTGAGGTCCATGAAGTCCCTTCTCAGCATGATGTCCTTGTGCATCTACCTTGTGCGCCTGTGCAGGCTGCGGATGCGTCCAGTTCCTCGATGCCCGTTGGATGCGGGCAGCTCCGAAGACAGGATCTCGCTCAATGAGACCTTCCGCCAAGCTATCCGGTGGTGGGGCACCTGCGCGCATCTGGTGGCGGGTGTGGACTTCCAGACCCCGGCATATAAGGAGACGGTGACGACGGATGCCTCCCTGGAGGTATGCGGAGACTTTGGCTCCCGGAGGGGAGGTCACTACACATCAACGTCCTGGAGCTCCGAGCCGTGTTCTGGGCCCTGAGGTCGTTCCTTCAGTCCCTCAAGGGCAAGGTGTTGAGTATCTTCATCGACAACACCACCACTATGTTCTACATCCGGAAGCAGGGAGGCACCAGATCCCCAGCCCTATCCAAGGAGGCCCAGGATCTGTGGCACTGGGCCGTCGCCCAAGGTATGTTTCTGGTACCCTTCCACCTGGCAGGAATAAAGAACACCATCGCTGACTCACTCAGCAGGGAGCCCCGCTCGTGCCACGAGTGGGAACTGTGACAGGATCAAGTGGATCTGCTATTCCAACGATGGGGCAATCCCCAGATCGACCTATTCGCGACGGTGATGAACATAAAGTTCCAGAGGTTCGCCAGCAGGTTTCCCCAGCCTGGGAGCATGGGCGATGCCTTCTCATTCCCCTGGGACGGCCTATTCCTGTATGCGTTCCCGCCATTGCCGTTGCTGCTGCGACTCATCAACCAACCGACGGTCCTGGTGCAGGATGATCCTCGTCGCACCGGCGTGGCCGAGATAGATCTGGTTCCCGTACCTCCTGGACATGTCAGCGTCCCCCCCCCCAGTCAAACTGCCGACAGACGTGGATCTCCTCGCCAGAGAAGGAGGTGCTATCCTCCACCATGACCCGGGGTCGCTGAACTTGCAGGCCTGGCTCCTGCAGCACTAGAGTTTGGAGGGTACGATATCCCGGTGGACTGCAAGGAGGTGCTTGCAAAGGCCAGGGCGTCCTCAACTCTCAAGTGCTATGGACACAAATGGAAGAGGTTTTCTGTCTGGTGCCGGGCACAGAAGATTAACCGTCTTTGGATTACAACCCCTCAAGTGCTGCCGTACTTATTATCGCTGGCCAAAGCGGGGCTGGCCCATGCCTCCATCAAGATCCATCTGGCGGCTATCTCCCGCTATGCCAGAACTCTGCGGCATTCATCCCTGTGGTCCCATCACCTGGTGGAGGAGTTCATGAAGAGACTGTTCCGATCGTTCCTGCCGGTGAAGGCTGCGGCCCCGGCATGGGAGCTCAACGTGGTGCTGACCAGGCTCATGGGGCCGCCATTCGAGCCTCTGCATTCGGCACCATTGAAGTTCCTGTCGTGGAAAACAGCTTTTCTTGTGGCCATCACCTCCGCATGACGAGTGGGAGAGATCCAGGCCCTCTCTTGCAAGCCTCCCTGCCTGACTTTCCACGAGACGAGGGTAGTGCTGAGGAAGCACCCCTCCTTCATGCCCAAGCTGCCGTCGGACTTCCATCTCAATGAGCCCTTGGTGTTACCTGTTTTCTTCCCGTCGCCTTTGTCACCGGCTGAGAGGACTTTGCACTCTCTGAATGTAGCTAGAGTGCTGAAGTTCTACGTGGACCGCACGAGGAGTTTTCAGAAGATATCAGTTTTTTTTTTAACTTTGGACCTGTGAACCAACGGAAGGCCCTCTCAAAGGCTTCCATTTCCAGATGGCTCTCCGGCTGCATCATGCATTGTCACCAGTTGGCAAACCGACCGTTGCCTGGCCGTCCGAGAGCCCATTAGACCAGAGCGATTGCTGCTACCACGGTGTTCCTATCTAGTGTGCCCTGCTTGATATCTGCAGGACTGCTACGTGGAGGTCGACGCACACCTTCACGAGATTTTACTGCGTCGACCGGGATTCCAGGTAGTAGTCCAGGGTCGGCCAGGCAGTGCTGCGCAACCTGTTTGCCTGAAGGTGGGCCTGGTGACGAGGTAAGAGATGCTTAATGTTGAGTTGATTAAATGCTTAATGTTGAGCCTTGCCACCTCCCGTGGTTGTGCATGTGTGTACTGCTGTGTATTCTTGTATTCATGAGCATGTGAATCCATGTCAGACCCCATGCTGGAGAAGGAACAAGTTACTTACCTGTAACAGTTCTCCAGCATGGGTCTGGCATGGATTCACATGTGAACCCTCCCTCCTACCCCTCTGCGGCTCTTCACCTGGTCCTACTGCCACTTTACTTGCTACCAAATCTGAGGATGGCTGCCAGAGGAGGGGCTTAGGTAGAGGGCAGTCATTGGCTGGGGGCAGTATGACCCAGAGACCAGTGATTGGTTATTAGGAGAAAGACAGTTCAGAAACGAAACTGAAACTGATTTTTTCTTTACTGAGGATTCCCAGCCTGACGACGGGGAATATTCATGAGCATGTGTATCCATGCCAGACCCATGCTGGAGAACAACAGTTATAGGTAAGTAACTTGTTCCTTAACTTACATTTTTAGACAAAGCACCCCCTTGGGTACTATTCAAACAGTCTGTGACTAAAGGAATGAATATCCATTTACAACTGTGGCCCAATTTTTCATTGGTGTAGAAGGCGGACTGCACAGACTAGTAATTGTTCTAGGATAATCTCCCTCTCACATTTGATCAATGCAAACAATTGTTCCAGCTAAGCGACTCAGATGGATATGGTTACATCCAACTGAGGCACTGGACATCCCGGGCTATGGTAACTACACTGGGGAACTGGACCACAACCACCTTTTGAGGACTTCTTTATAGGTGACCCGTCTGCAGCACAGCTGGCATCATTATACATGGTTCTGAACTCTGAGGTTTAAGGCCCCACACGGGTACATGTTTAAGTGGCAGAAAGATGTGTGTAGGCCCATTGACGATCTAGCTTTGTACATCTGGACAAGGACAGGTAAGGCGTCTCAGGCGGTTCACCTTAAGGAAAAAGGTCTCAAAATACTGTGTAGGTGGTACCTGACCCTGGAACGACTCCACAAAATGCTGGCGCTGTGGTTCCTCCCCTGGTTCCTTTATTCATGTGGTGGAAGTGCCCTCAGACGGGGGTTCTGGGAGAAGGTGGTGGCCCAAATTAAGGAGGTTTGTGGATTTGAACTTTAACTCCACTGGTGATGCTGTTGGGCAACAAGAATTCCCAGGGGCATTATAAGCTGGGGGCTAAGGGGCCACACTTGGTCACTCATTTCTTGGTAGCGGCAAGATTGGTCATATCAAAGCATTGGAAGGGCAAGGACGCGACAGACATTAGGGAATGGCGGGCAAGGGTGTGGTATGTGGCAGCCATGAGCAAAATTGACTGAGCAATGCAGGGGCGAACGCTGCAATATTTTGCAGATTGGTCTCCACTAATCGAATGTCAGAGGCCACGATAACCATGCTATCCATCATAAACCCCAGGACATGGCATCATTTTTGCTGCTATAGCCCATGGCACAGGACTTAATACATGTGTAGAGGTAGCCCGATTTCACAAAACCCATAATAGATTGCGTTTTAGGCACATATAGAAGTAGCCGAGGAGTGTTCTGCACTTTACTGCAAGGGTGAATTTTGTTTTATGTCATAACATGGATTTTTATATTTTTTTTGTTTTTCTTTTTGCGTTTTCGTTTTTGGACTCTATTTCTCTCTCACAGTTAATGGACCCCATGCACAGTAAGGATCTCTTGTACCTACTAGCTAGGTTTGCACATGAGTTGGACTGGAGAGCCGTACAAGAAATGTGACAACTGTCGTCAAGTTAAGCGAAGATGTAATGCATTGGTCAAAGCTGTATGATAAACTTAATAAAGTTGAAATTGCAAAAAAAGAACTCCTTACAGACTGCGAAATCTTTATCCTGACAAAGGCCACGCCCAAGGCGTACAACCAGTCGCATCAATCCTCTGAAGGGCCAGCATTCAGGGGGTTCTGGGGATTCCAGGAACGGAGTTCGAGACAACCTGACCGCTCGCCCAGTCACCACCGGCGCAAGAAACAAAGAGTGTGGGGGGGGCTTCTTCCAGGCCCCCTCCTCAGCAGGAGCCTCAGAAGGAAAAAAGGCATGATGCGTCCCTTCGGGTCCACGTGTCTCTAGTGGGTGGCAGGCTTACCTCTTGCATGCATTTATGGGGCCAGAACTTCGTGGACCCCTGGATCCTATCTGCAGTATCCACGGGGTACCGCCTACGGATAACTTCATCCCCTCCCCTCCTACAGATAGGAACATCATCTCTGTTGGCAGAGATCCAGTCCCTCGTCGAGAGCCAGACAGTGGAAGTACCACCAGCCCCCCATAGAGGATTAGGCTTCTATTCCAGGATTTTCACCATACAGAAGAACCACCAGGCTGGCCTGAGAGTTTTGTTGGACCTATCCAACCTCAACCTCGCCCTCCCGCTTCAGAAATTCAAGATGGTTACGCCATCACTCACTGCAGAGACACTAGACAGGGGAGACTGGATGTGCTCCCTGGATCTGAAGAACGCCTACTTACATGTGCCGATTTGGCAGCCACATCGCTCCTTCCTACGCTTCAAGATCATGGGCTGTCATTTCCAGTACAAGGTGCTACCCTTTGGCCTCAACTCAGCCCCCAGGGTACTCACCAGACTTATGAATGCAGTGGCAGCCCTCCTCCGGGCCCAGGGCCACCATGTCTATCCGTACCTGGACGACTGGCTCGTCAGGGCGAGATCCCCCGAGGGAGTTAGCCACACTTCCTCCGTGCTTATGAACTCGCTGCACAACCTGGGGTTTACTATCAACCTCAAAGTCTCAGCTGCAGCCCACGCATATCCTCACCTTCCTGGGCCTCATGTGGGACATGTGCTGCGAGAAGGTATTTCCCCTCGGAGGATAAAATTACAACCATCAAGAGGGCCACAACGCACTTAACAGGGCAGTGACCTCAGCTTGGTGGTACCAACACTTACTGGGTATCATGGCAGCGGTCCTTCTGGCCGTGCCACACACGAGACTCTGAATGAGGAGATTACAGCTGCACTTCGCAGCCTCATGGTATCAGGAGAAGAGCTCCCAAGAGGAGCTGGTCAGCATACTGCCTTCTCTCCACTCTGACCTCACGTGGCGGTCCAGGGACTGCAACCTACAGACTGACAAGCCCTTGTGGCAGCCACCCCCTCAGGTCACCATCACTGAGCACTCCTCCCCGGAAGGCTGGGGAGCAACTCTGGACAGCCACAGCGTCCGCGGAGTCTGGAACCAGCAGGAGCAGAAGTCGCATATCAACGTGCTGGAGCTCGGGGCCATCTGGCTAGCCCTCAGAGTCTTCCTTCTGCTTATTGGGGGCAGGATCGTCCTGATCCAGACTAACAACTCCACCAGCATGTACAATGTCAACAAGCAGGGAGGTACCAGGTCCCCTCCGCTGTGCAACCTAGCGGTCAGCATGTGGTAATGGGTCCTGGAAAACATCTACCTCACGGCCGTCCACCTCCCGGGGAAGGCCAACTTGGAAGTGGACAGGCTCAGCAGACTGGGAGCGGACAATTATGAGTGGAAATTGAACTACCAGGTACTGCAGATGGTCTTCAACACATGGGGCCATCCTCCGGTAGATCTATTTACCTCCTGGAAGAAAAGGAGGTGTCATCAGTTCACGTCTTGGCAGGGACGGGGCGCCGGCACCCTGGGCAACGCTTTGCAGATTCAATGGGAAGGCATGACAGCCTATGCCTTTCCTCCCACACCTCAGCGTCATCTTGATAGCTCCTTGGTGGCCAGCGAGACCGTGATGCTCCGAATTGCTCAGCCTCATGGACAGGCGACCCATTCACCTTCTGCTGGTTCCAGCACACCACCTGTCCCAGCAGGGGGCAGGGTTCTCTACCCCGCTCCTCAGAAGTTAGCCCTTGCAGCGTGGTTCTTGAGCCAATCTCCCTCAAGCACCAGAGCCCATCACCGGCTAAGCTGGAGATCATCCAGGGTGCTTGGTGCAAGGCCACCAGGAGCCAATATAAGAGTAAATAAAGCAGGTTCTGTCACTGGGTGGACTCTTAGCAGATCGACCCACTGACGTGCACCCTGGACGATGTGCTCTCCTCGGCACACCTCGCGCACTCAGGCTTACAGGTGGACACATGTCGCACCTATCTGGCAGCAATAGGGGCCTACAGAAATTCAGAGGAGGAGGTCTTCTCCTTTTCCAACCCGATAGTCAAACATCTGGTGGGCTTGTCCAGGCATTACCCACCCATCGAGAAACCACACCCCGTGTGGGACCTCAGTGTGGTGTTGGGTGCTCTGGCGCACAAACCATTCGAGCCAGTGGCGTCTGGACATCAGGCTGGTGACCAGTAAAACAGCTCTGCTAGTAGGACTCGCCTCTGCTCGCAGAGTCAGCGAGAGCCAGGCTCTGATGGCATCGGAACCCTATACTACTTTCCACAGGGATAAGTTGGTTCTGCGGACTCACCTGGCGTTCCTACCTGGCGTACCTGGTGTAGTCTTACCTACATTCTTTACTGACCCCAAGGACGAGGCTCAGAGAGTCTTGCACTGTCTGGATGTCAGACGCGCTCTGAAATTCTTTCTGGACAGGACCAAGGGCTTCTGTAAGTCTGACGCACTTTGTCCCCTCTGGTGGCTCCAGACCCGGTTACCTGACATCCAAGGCTTCTATTGCACAGTGGATGGTTGCGGTCATCAAACAGGCCTATGAGGGGCAGCACAATCCGATGCCAGCCAACATGCGCACTCACGCGCTCAGAGCCAAGGCCACGGCCAAAGCATTCCAGCGGCAGGTTCCGTGGCAAGTCAGAAGCAGGGCAGCCACCTGGCCCACCCCTTTGGCTTTCTGTAAACATTACTGTTTGGACGCCGGCTCTTCAGATGTGCCCTTTGGATAGGCGGTTCTAAGGAACTTGTTTGCTTAAGGAGGGTCTCCTCTCCACCATGGGCCTACGTTCAGTTGTAATCGCCCATGCAGTACGGGAGAAAGGGGATGGGGGACAGGCCGTAAGAGTAATTACAAGTTACTCACTGTAGTGACTAATGTACTCTTAGTCCTCAGTTCCCTTTCCGCCATACGTCCCACCACCCCCCACCCCTAATAAAACTTGTGTCATTAGGCAATGTTAAATATTGTCGCCCCATCAATGGGGATTGAGGAGTGGCGCTGGTCGGTGGAGTCAGGTTAGCGCATGCTCCCAGGGCCGCACCCCTGCGCATGTCTAAATTTAAAGGGGAGAAGGTTTTTCTGGTGAAAAAGGTTCTGTCTCCCGTCCCTAGGAAGGGGCACCCATGCAGTGTAGAGGAAAGGGGACTATTCACGGTTCTACGTTATTTCGCCGCAGTATTTTTCATCGCCGTTTTTTTTCGGAAAACAAATCTTTTTTTCTTCTTTTTTTTGTGTTGGGGGGGGGGGGTTACCCCCCCAAGCCCTCCTTTTTTTTTTATTATTCCCTTACACCCACAACCATATATTTAATTTTTAACCCCCCCAAAAAAACAGCGATGAAAATACCTGCAATGAAAAATACTACGGTGAAATGCGTGTATACCCTATTCACTACCGTGAGTAACTTATAATTTCTTCTACAGATGGTTCCCTTTGAGCAGAAATCTGTAAATCCATTACAGTCAAATTGACCTTAAATGCTACTGCACTACTGATTAACTTTTTTGCTTTTGTATTCCATTCAGTTCAATAATGACATAGGGGCACAAAGGTATTGCCAAAGTGTTTGTGTAGGTCTCGTCCTCCTGAGTGTTTATGTTGCTCACTGTGTATGTTTGTGTTTTACCAACACGCTGCTGAACATGAGACTCGAACCAAATTTCCTTTTGATACGTATTTCTTTTCGGTTCATAGGGAAAGGGGAGGGGAGACATTCCTGTGGGGTTTAACTGAAGGAAGAAAAATACATGGGAGAATTTGGGTCAAACCGTTACTCAGTTACTGGGATACTTGTTTCTCTTTGACACTTCTTTCTTGTACGCTGGGTCCTTCTTGATCATTCACAGATGTCTGGGCGCCCCTCTACTAGGAACGAACACTGCCAATAAGCCTTCTCTATTGCAAGGTACTCACTCACTCTGCAGGCTCTACAACCACGTGTTAGCTCACTGTACCTTTCACAGAGAAGAAAAATATCCATTTGCATATCAATCTGGTCCCACCCACTTGGGCAGTCCAGCACCAAAATGCTAATCAATTCTCAACTGAACTAGAGTACCAACAGCAACCCCATACACATGTTTTTGCTTTGTTAGTTCTCATCAGTGAGTTGAAGGTCTGCCTCTATGAAAGGTACAGTGAGCTCAAACGTATATAAAGCTGCTTAGCCATTTTTATTTTCAATTCACCAACTGAGCACATACTTCAATTTGCCTGTACCTTAATTTGCCTGATTCAAAATACTGCCATCTGGATCTCATGGTGGTAAAAAAAAAAAGGATTTGGAAATGACACCATCCCATCAACACATTTTCCCCTTTTTGTTGCTCGGTTGCTGGGACTTGTAGCCTACATTATTACCCTCCGACCGAGAAATGGAAACGCTATCAAAAGGTCTAAAGTAGCTGTGATCAGACTCGCCTTAATCTCGGGGATTTGTAGCACACAATGTTGTACTCCAGTTGCCAAATACTATGTTTTTATATATTCAATGTCTATGGTAAATTATTCAAATTGTATAATCTCACTTGTTTCATATGGGATCCTCAATGCTTCTAAGTGTGTGTTATGTAATGCTCAGTATTGTCTATTTAACAATCGTATGCTACGTTCAAGTCCCTCTCCTGGCTTTCAGTTAAAAATGTTGGTATAGTCATACTTATTCATATAACTTGCTCTTTATAGTTGAGATGACAGATCCATCAAGAATTATCACCTAGTATTCACTGTTGACTTATTGCCGCAAACGTGTGTATGATACGCTATGCTGCACAAGCAAATATTTCCTATTGCCGACGGCTTTTGATTTTATCACCATGTTGCTCTCAACTACCTGCCACGGTCTATCATCTTTGCTCGCATGTTTGCTGAATTACTAAATTGCAAATTGCTTTTCTCCACTGCATCATTGTGAAACGTGTGCATGATCTACTTTTCCTGCTATATCTTCGCCATATATGTAAAACTGACCACTGTTAATCACCCATTGCTGACTAGCATGGACCACTGTAACCAAACAATTTGCTACTTGGTCAATATGGGGGTTGTAGTTTCTCTGGGCGTGGGTACATTGCTAGCTTTATTAATAGTAGTATTGACTACTTTGGTTCTAGTGGGTGAGCATTTGGCTCTGGTATTGTGTTTAGGGTTAGGTGCTGAGTGAACCGTCTGGAGTCTAGAGCCTAATCTAAAATTCCTAATTTTGGTTGGGCATGGTTGATTCGGTGTGGGTCTTGTGGCATAAAGTTTGATCCATTGTGCAGGTGTCAAGGGATGAGAGATGCGAAGTGATAGTGGATTAGACTGACTAGATGCTGCTAGATGACAAGCTGGTAGATTGTCATCTAGCTACCAGCTATGCTTGGGTCTAAGTGACAGTTAAAGTCCCCTGCCCACAAAATCCTTTCCCCACTGTAGGCCCCAAGCATGCGCTGGACCGAAAGGAAGCATTGGGTGCGTAGAAATTGACTAAACAAATCGGGGTTTCCTCCCATGTGCCTACCACCATCACTGTTCGCCCCACCTAGTCTTCCAGAACCTTTTACACCTGTAATGGTATTCCCCTAGCCACCCAGATCCGCACTCCTCTCTCTTTGGTCAAATAGGACGTCCCGAATAACTGTCCCCCCCCCACAGTTTTCCCAAGCTCACCAGGTCCACTTTTCCTTTGTGCGTTTCCTGTATTCGAGCCACTTGTATTCCATGGCATTTCAGATATTCCCCCACCCTCTGCTTTTTTTTGCCTAGAGCACAGCCCCCAAACATTCCAGGTGCCAGTCTTCAACCTTCCTTGTTTCCCCATGTTATTAAGCTAAAAACATGTCCCAACTCTCTATCCCGAGGACCTGTGATCAGACAGTCGCCTCGGTGCCCTCTCATTACCTCTCCTCCCATGTCATGTCCTCCCATACTTGGTCATTGCTGCCATCGTATTTATCCATCCCAGCGCCACTCCTATAAGCTCAGTGATACCTGCCCCTAACTTGGAATCATAAACTTCAGCTCCCTCTCCCTCCTCAACTCCCCCCTCCCCCTCTGTCCCTCAACTTCGCCCAAAGTCCCCAACCGAAGCGAATGGGTAATTCCCCTCTGGGATCTAACCCTCCTCTTCCTAATCGCAGACGCTTTGACTAAGCTAGCCCACCTTTTCCCTTCGACTCGTGGCTAACCGCCAAGTGTCCAGCCAGTCCCATACTTTCGGGGACGTGAAAAACCATGACTTTCCTCCTGCCAGGACCTTCAATTTAGCCAGGAAGAAAATCATGTCACTGCATCATATGTCCTCCTCTGACGCTGTACTTCCAATGTGAAGTCCGGGAAAATATGCAACTTCATATTTCCTATTTCGTAGAAGCCGACTCTGCTGGCTTCTTGTAGAATAGCATCCCGGGGCCGGAAATTCATGATTTTGGCCACTAACACTCTCTGTAGGGCGCCTGGTGGAGGAGCTCCGGTTGGCACCCTACGTGCCCTTTCTACTTTGATGAACTTGGATAGGCATTTAATCCCCAGTACCTTCAGGATCTGATTCTCCACAAACAGCTCAGTACTGGGACCTTCTTCCCTCTCTGGCACTCCAACCAGGTGAATGTTGCAGCACCTGGAGTGGCCTTCCACGTCCTCCGCCCTTGTTTCCAGGGTTCTGGTTGCCCCCACCAGGCCTGCCACCCGGTTTTTAAGGAGTTGGATGTTGTCATACACTGTGCTGACCCTCTCTTCCACTTCCGTGACTCTCTCTCATACTTTCCGGAGGTCCGCTCTCACCAGAGTGACATCCACCCCCACTTTCTTGATGCTCTCCTGTAAGGTGGATCTGGTGGCCTGTATTGCCTCCTATTAGTGAGTCCAGCATCACTCCACTCCCTCCTCCTCCTGATGCTCTCTCCTCTGTCTGCCGTTCTGGACCATCTTGCCTTTGGGTTTTGTCCCTTATCTCTGTGTATTTCTCCATGCATTGCTGGCCCTTGACCATGTTGCCCGCTGGGTCCTCTTCAATGGAGTTATAGGTCTAGCCCTCGAGTTCCAGTTGCCCTACGGCACTACTCCAGCCACCTAACACTCGTGTTCGTGTAATGGGTCTCTCGGGGCCAATTCACACTGTTATTTGTTGGTCTGAGTGTTTGATGGTGTAATGCCACCACTGTAGTGGTTATCACTTATTTCTTGCAGAATGCTGCTGTTGGTTCTTTAAATCCCCACTGCAGGATATACAGCCTCGCTGATCACCTCTGTTCAGGGCTCACCCCATGCTCTCGCTTATTCGCTCCTTGTCCCACCTTGAAGTAGTGTAGTCCGGTGGAGGGGGATAGGAGCCGTGATTAAATGCAGCGTTCCTGTTACGCGTCCAAATGGGCTATTCCCCCTCATCCCCCCTGGCTATTCCCCCTCATCCCCCCTCTCAGGGCTGTCTCAAGTCAATATATGGACTTCCTTGAAATCCCAGGTTCTGGGAGATATTGGGGATGGATTGAGACCCAGGGGGGACCCAGAACGTCTAACGTTATTTAGTGTGGGGCTTCCGACGTGTCTGAGTCTGTGAAGTGTCCCGCTGCCCCTGCAGTCTCACTTAGTATGTCACTAGGCATTCGCACAGCCCCGTAGTCGCGTTACTTACTGGCTGAGTCTTTGTCACCGCAGTTGGGGGAGAAGATTCTCCCTTTTCCAACTCAGGAGTCGTTTGCTCCCTCTGAGGTCCGTTGCTATCAGCGCTCCGGATCTCCTCGACGTGCAGTGCCCGACTCAGTTGCACACGTAGGAAAGGCACTGGTTTCTAGCAGACCTCTGGCAGTTATGGTCAGAGTTGCCTCCGGAGTGGGTTCCCTCTCTGGCAGTTCGCTGTCTCCTCTACCAGCGCTTTGCTGTCTGTGTGCATTCCGTCCTCACATTCTGCTGGGAGTCTCCCGTTCCTGGCCCCGGTCTCCTCCGCTGGAATCTGCCTCGGCTTCCACGTACCCCGCACCAACCCGGGGCCACCTGGTCAATGTCGGGAGGTTAAGTTATTACACAGGAGTCCGCTCCTCCTGTGTGAGTAGGAAGTGTTTGCAGCCCTCTCCTGGCGTGTGGAGGTGGGTACTCCAATGCACCGTGGCTGGATCTCTGCTGGTTCTCTCCACTCCCTTTCACCATGGTCCGGTGGCCATCTTGGAAGTGCACCTCGCTTCGGAGCAGTTGTAATTTTCAGCTTGGAGTTCGATGGCTTGTTCTCCATGTATATATTCCACAGTAGCACCATTCGAGGCTGCACAACTTCCCTTCTAGCCCCTGTCTAATAAGAGCAATACAAATGTCTATGTTTATGCCTACATATCCATATTCCTGCCTCATGTACGCTGCCATGGGTTCTGCCGCTAAAATGTATAACATTGGGGACAATGGGCACCCTTGTCTAGTGCTTCTATATAGTTGCTGCGCCTCCAAATACATACTTCCCTTCCTGACCCTGGCCATTAGTTTCATGTATATTAATCGTACCCATCTCGTGAACAGCAGGCCAATCCACATCTTCATCATTGTGGCATACAACCAGTCCCGTGGACTGAGTCAAATGCCTTAGTTGCGTCTAAGGAGGCCACTGCACATTGTGAGGCGCGATCTGCTGTGCTATAGATCACGTGGTGGAGCCGTCTAAGGTTCTCAGAGATGTTTCTCCCGGGCACATACCCTGTCTGATCTGGGTGAATCAGCACATGTATTACCCGTCAGTCTATTAGCCAAGGTAGCCGTTAGTATCTTACTGTCTTGGTTTAGGAGCGACCGAGGCCTGTAAGATCCGCACTCCATGCTTATTTTATCCGGCTTCAGTAGCAGCACTATTGGGACGTCCCTCGGGCAGGATATTATCTGCAAACGCCTTGTTGTATACCTTGGCCATCAATGGCGCCAGCATATCAGCATAGGCTTTATAGAATTCGCCTGGGAGCCCGACTCTTATTGGTGCTTTCCCCATCGGTAGGGTTCTAATGGTGGCCACCACCTCTTCTGGTGGTATGGGTGCCTCCAGTGACTCTGCCTGGAGACCATCTAACTTGGGCAGGGTTATCTGTCCAAGCACTTCTTGTATGTCCTCCTCTGTGCCTCCTTGGGGGTCCACATATAATGCCGTATAATATTCAGAGAACACCTCATTTATACCCGCTTGTGTATGCACCGCCTCCATATGTGTTCCCAATGGAGCATATCAGAGTTCTGATGACATCACGCCTGCACAGCCAAGCCAACGTCCTCCCAGGCTTATCCCCTTGTGCGTGGCTTCTCTCCAAGTATTTTGTATAGTTAAACTTCCCCAACCTGTCCCATTGTGCCAGGCCTGTCTGTTTCAGTGCGATTATTTCATCAAGGTGTTCTTGCTTGTCAGGGCCTCCCCCTCCTGCATTTTCAATTCCTCCTCTATCTTCTCCAGTTCCCTTACTAAGACTTCCTGCACCCAGCCCTATTCCGCTATCATTACCCCTCTGACCACTTTGTACACTTCCTAGACTGTACCCACCTTTTGCACACCCCTCTTTTACTGTAATGTATTCGACAGTGCTTTTTCGGGCATGCTCAGCAAATGCTGTATCCTGCAGCAATTCACTCCTCATTTTCCACGTGGGAATGGGCGGCCTCGGAGTGAACACTCTCCATCTTGCTACAAGCGAGTGCTCCGACAGTATTCCAAGTATCTTCTAAGTACTATCTTAGTATTCCAACTCCGAAAATTCTAATTTGCGTTCTACCCCAGTAGTCTATCCGGTATATACCTTATGTAGTGCTGAGTAATGGGAATATTCCCTTTGTTCTCTATGCTCGGCCCTGCACAGGTCCTGCAACTGAAAGTGCTCCACTAACAAGTTCAATAACTTGCCCGGGTTGGGGGTGGTGGCATGGCTGTGTTTGGCATCTGACCTATCTTTGATGGGGTCTATCGTACAATTGAAATCTCCCCCACAGCTCAAAGTTACACTTCTGTATGGCCCTAGTCTTGCATATAGCGATCTAAAAAACACTGTAGCATTATGATTCGGGACATAGATATTAACAACACAACCTCCCGATTTTCCAATAATCCATGTAGTATGGCCATCCGACCCTTCACTGTCAGCACTTTGAATGGTATATTGGGGCTATCCAGATGAGGACCCCTCCCTCCCTGCATATGTTGAATACCTGGAGGCCACCATCACCCACACCCTCCCTAAGTTATTTTGCTTCTGTGCATCTAAGTGCGTTTCTTGCAACAGCGCTATCCCAACTTTATTTCTCCGGATATATATGCTCACTCTTTTACGTTTCACGTATTTGTTAAGCCCCTTGATATTCCAAGTCATAATTCTAATGGTGTCAGACATTATAGTCAGTGTCTAAGGTGTCAGTGGGGCCACCAACCTGTGGCAAACCTCAGTAGGAGTTTGATGCCGTCTGCAATTATATTTAATAGACTCCCTGTTTCTGTCCCCCCCCTCGACCCAACCCCACACATAATACACTTCAAACTTAACTCCTTCCGCTATGCCATGCACGCCGGGACAGCCCAGTTTCCGCTCCATTCAACCTGGTCGCTAGACTAGTCTCCAGGTGCCCTACGGACAGGCCCTGTGCAGTAGCCTTTAACCAACCGAGGGGTTTTGGGGGGGGGTACCGGTTCTGTGTTAATGTTCCCTCTACCGGGTGTCAGTGATTCTCCAGCATGGGGTCTGGCATGGATTCACATGCTCATGAATATTCCCCGTCAGGCTGGGAATCCTCGGTAAAGAAAAAATCAGTATCGGTTTCGTTTCTGATCTGTCTTTCTTAGTGCCCAGAACACTGCTTGAAGCTCCAGAATGTTGATGTGGAGAGACCTCTCCTCCGGGAGCCAAAGGCCTCTTGCGTGGAGATCTCCGGTGTGGGCCCCCCAACCCTCCAGGGAGGCGTCTGTCATCACCATCTCCTGAAACGTCAGGGTCTGAAAGTCTGTGCCTGCCGTGAGGTGCGCAAATGCTCGTCCTCCTTGAAAACATTTTGTAATCCGCATCCAGGGCAGCACCTGAACAGCTTGGATCCTGGCGTCGAGATTCCCTTGTCCTGGGCCATGTCTGTTGACGTAGGCTCCAGATCTTCCGGAATCCTCCAAGAAGCGTAAACCCGACGAAAACTTGACCCTTGAGGGGCGTAGAAGAATTCCAAAACGGGTCCCTGTTATCGGAAGTAGAAACGGTGGAGCTTGAGGCTCGATTAAACCGAAAAAAATGAGAAAATCTGCTGAAAAAGCGCGGAAATGCAGCAAAAACTCAAGAGCTAAAGCACAAGGACTCCCAACACTTGAACGTGCAGTAAAAATCTGAGGATGGCTGCCAGAGGCGGGGCTTAGGGAGAGGGCAGTCATTGGCTGGGGGCAGTATGACCCAGAGATCAGTGATTGGTTACTACTAAGAAAGACAGATCAGAAACGAAACTGATACTGATTTTTTCTTTACCGAGGATTCCCAGCCTGACGGGGAATATTCATGAGCATGTGAATCCATGCCAGACCCATGCTGGAGAACAACAGTTACAGGTAAGTAACTTGTTCCTTCTCCATATTGCTCCCACTATTTTATCTTATCATATTGTTGCCATTGCATTCAGTTGTTCACTTGTGTGGCATGGGCGTAGCCAACTCTATTGCCTAGCTGCAGCTGCACAGTTTCTATATTATGGCATCAGCTCGCACTGTGTCTATTAACGTTTTCCAGCTCCCTGGCTCTACTCCGTTGCGTCCAGTATCTGTGTCCTGTCTATCCATTCCTGCGTTTCATCCGGTAATTCGAAGAAATGGGCTTTGCCATTGTGGATCACCTTTAGTTTTGCTGGGTATATCAGCCTATACTTTAGTCCGGCCTTCCGTAGTCTGGCTTTCGTGGTAATGAAATGTGCTCTCTGCTTCTTGACTTGAAATATGTAGTCAGGGTACACTGCAATCTTCGCAGTCTCTCTTTGTATCGTCGCCCCTGACGTGGAGAAAGCCAGGATTTTTTTTGTGATCTTTATAATTGAGCACCTTGGCTATCACTTGTCTGGGTGGAGTGCCCGGAGGCGTCTTCCTGATGAGGGAGCGATGCGCCCTTTCTGTTGTAAATCCTTGGGAGAGTTCACCCGCTCCAATTTCTTGTATCAGTAAGTTTTCGACATAGTTAGTGGGGTCTGATCCTTCAGTCCCCTCCGGTAGGCCCACAATGCGTATATTGTTTCTGCGGGCTCGCCACTTCCTGCGCTCTGTCTTCCAGTAGTTTCACTTTTTGCATGAGGACATCTGTCTTTCATTGCTTGGACCCTGACTTATGTATTTTCTTTTACTTGCTCTTCCAGCTTGCTTGTGCAATCCGCAATTGGCGTAGCAGTCCACATCAATGGCTACAGTATCTATCTTGCCCTCTAGCGTAGCTTGCAGCTTTGCGATACCTTCTAGGATCTGTTGGTTTCCCGGCTCCTTGTTGCCAGGGGGCGATGGTTGCTCTTTCATTTTGTCATTGTTGTTCTTCTCTCGATGAGGTGTTAGGCCCGATGCAAACATTTCAAGTGTGGTTTGTTTATTCTTCGCCTTGCCGCCTTTGGTTGTCATCTTATTTGATGGAGCTATGGAACTCTTACCACCCGAGTGTTCTGAAGGAGTTTTCCAGCGCCCAGGATCTTCAGAATTTGGTCCCCTGGTGCCCTGCTGGGTGTGTTATACTGTTATAGCACGATTGCTTGTTTCTCGACAGGTGCTGTATCCCTTCAATTAGGTTCTTTCATTGTATATGCTCAGCAGAGGACAGGCCTCTCGCGCATTGAGATGTTTAATTTCCTAGGAACCTGCGCCCTCCACCACACTTGATCTGCTCACATATGGGTTAGAATGCTGCTGTAGGTAGTGGAGTAATGAATCGTTTCTACTGTAGAGGGTCTCGTAGTTGTGAACACAGCTCAATGTCCAAACCGCATGTCCTGTGCACCAGAGGCCAATGTCCAAACTGCTGGGAGGAACCAGTGCCCATCCACCAGACTGCGCAGCCGTGTCTCTATCAACCGCCTCTTATGCCTGGCTCTCTAACGCATCACCCTCTTTGGCAGCCTCTTGTCACGCATGAGCTCCTGCACCACCATCCAAGGGGGTATTTTCCGGCTGCTCCCTTCCACTCTGCGGCCACAACGTTACGTTGTTCCAGTGGTCTAACTTGTGCAGATGTGGCCATGCGGGGGCTGGGGTCTTGCGTGCCTCCTTCACATTATGGCCCCCCCTATCTTCCGCTACTGCTGCACCAGCTCTCTGCTGTGTCTGTGGCTATCTGAGGTCCTCAGCTACCCACTGAAGTCACTTTTCTCCCAGAACACCTCTCCTGAGGCCGCACTCCCCTGATGTGGGTGGAGCGCCGCTCACTGCGGCTAGCATTGGGCAAATAGAGCAAGAGCACAGCGCTCTTTCTGAGGCTGCCTCACCCATGCCTATGCTCCCGGTGTCCACGATGTTCCAAGATGTTCCCTGTAGCTTCGGCCATTGACCTTGCCCAATCCAGGCCGTTTCCCCACTTCTACCAGCCCAGCCAAAGTTCTTGGCCTGGCTCTACTGTATGTGGGGGGGGGCTATTCCCCACTTAAGTTGTATTCTCTTGCTCAGACTCTAGAAGTGGGAGCTGGGGGGAGCCCTCTTCCTCGCTAGGCAACTCAGTATAGTTTATTTAGGGCCTGCTCCAACTCCTTACCGTCAGCCGTCTCGGATCAGGGAGCGCTGCCGACCTCTGCTCCTTCTGTCCCTCGTGCGATGGCTTCTCGTTCACCCTGCCCAAGCACCCGCTGAGAGCAGCTTCTCGTACCCTCTTCTCTGCCCACTGTGGGTGTCCCAAGGGCGCGATCTTGCGGTCCTCGTCTGCCTAGCTCCATGCCCTGCTGCCAGGCGCCGAGTCGGCTGCTTTGCTGTGATACAGCAAGGGCACCGCACATCCAATAGCGTCCTCTTATTGTCCCTGGGGTTGCGCAATGTTACGGTTCCTTTCGACTTCGACCGCAACCAAATCAGCCGCCACCACGGCCTCAGCGTTAATTTTTCAACTGCTGGAGAGCCTATGTCCATTAATGTCTTTTTCTCCCATGTGCAGCTGTCTCTGTTTCTAATCACTTCGTACCCTCCTCAGCATACATGCCAACCCTCCCGATTTAGGCAGGAGACTCCCGATTTTTAGGTGAAAAATATTGCTATTTTTCACGGTCTCCTGTCTAAAATAACTGTAGCCCCAATGTATTCCTATGGGGAAATATGCCGTTCCCGATTTCCCTGTGGAAATCTCCCTCCCAGGTGCATCTGAATGTTGGCATGTATTCCTCGGAGCCACCGCCGCCCCTAATTAGCACCCGCCATTTTCAGACCGTCACCTCGCTTCTTCTTTCACACAGTGTTTGACCATGAAATCGGCTCTCGCAGACTGTGCTTCGCCGCACGGAACTTCGCTGATGTTTCAGGCTTCTGTTTGTTCGTTCCCACGTAGTTTGATCAGCTTTAAGCATATGTTTGCAGCGCCTCAATTTTCGGATCTAGACACCCCCACCCTCTCCCCCGGAAGCATTGTTCCTTATACTTTTCCACACTGTTTCGCCAATCTACACCAACTTTTGCATAGTTGCATGTTTGGACCCTCCAAACATTACTGGCTACATGACATTTGGTCACCCCGCCCTTTCCCGGATTTCAGCAAAAGTCACCATTTGTCTGTTGGTTTGTGGCAAAGCATTGTTCCTCATACAATTCCACACTGTTTCATCAATCTGCACCAGATTATGCATAGTTATCAGGTAGAACCCTCCAGACATTACTGGCTAAATATAATTTGGACACCCCACCCCTTTCCCCTGATTTCAGCATCTTCACACATGAGACGGTTGCCTGAAATTGGCGAAACATCAATGTGGTTGAAGGAGGACTGGTCCAAACTCAAGATCCAGGACCTAGGATGCATGCTTTCCAAGATATTTGCACTGCCATGCACCGCAACGCACTGCACCACACCAGGGTGAAATGACAGGGAGAGCACAGAAATTCCCAGTATGCAGCAGCACACCTATCCTTGCCTGCCCCCAGCGTAGGGTGACCACCAGATTTTCTAAAAAAAAAAAACGGAAGGGGCTATGGAAATAGAAGTAGGACTAAAGAAAATACACATTCAACTTTAGTCCTACTTCTGTTTCGTTGGCCCGTTGCGGGGATCAAGGAGGGGGGGTGCTAACAGGCACACTCCTCACATTGGAGGAGTGCGCCGGGCAGGGGAAGAGGGAGGAAATGGGGCGTGAAAAGCATTTCACGCCCCCATTCTCACAGGAAAAGTTGCGCCGGGACCCGATTTCGGGATTTCAAAATCGGGTCCCGGCAAAAAAAAACGGCAAAAAATGTCCGTAATCAAAACCCTGGTCGGGGTTTATAAACTAAAAAAACACCCTACCCCAGCGTCTACTCTGTGGTATGTCGGCCAGCCACACACGCCCATTCTCAGTGCAGTTTACTTCAGGGTGCAAAGCAAATCAAGCGATAAGCGAATCGAAACAGCGACTTACATTATCAGTGTTTTCATGTCTGTCTCGGGGAAACCCATTGGGAGAACGAGTTCTTTATAAATACTTTGTCTAAGATTGCGTAGTAAAACAACGTACACAAACTAACCTATTATCTTGTTTAATCTTAACTGATGAAGACAAGAGGGCTTCCCTGTGTTTATTCCCAGCTCTCGTACCTTATTTGGATAAACCTATGCTGCCAACCTATCAATTAGTTGGTTTGCTTCTTTTTCATAATTTACTTTGACTACTATTGCGTTTAAGACGACAGATGTTTAAATGCCACATATGGTGGCGACGCAGTTACGGTGACACAACTCCCATTACTGCGCCCAAGCAGAGCGGGGATTGCGGGGGTGTCCCCCACTCTCCTTGTGCGCAGTAATGGGAGTCACGTGTTGCATGAGTGTCGCTCGCTTACCATTTTGGTAAGCGGGAGACAAAGTTTTAAAAAGAAGACATTTTTAAAAAGCACCCTGCAGTTTCTGCTCTGACCCACGTAAATGGGAGGAACTGGCACCGCAGGGATAGCGGGGAGTCGGCAGCGCACACAGAAGTGTGCCACTGTAAATGAAAGTGGGGTGGGGTAGGGGACTACAGCCGGGGGACGCAGGCACAGTGATCTATCTGATCACTGCACCGCAATTGGCGTCAACATTTTCATCGGTGTAGTTACGGGCGGCGCAGTGATCACATAGATACGATATAAGAAGTCTAACAATGTCTTAATTTATGAGAGAACTGTAGGTCTCAATTTTGTTCATTGAGCCAGTTAAGAGATTCTAATACTTCTTGAGGGAGTCAATGGTTACACACGTTTTGTGTGTCGTTCCACAAGAATTTTCAGTTGCACTTGGGACAAAATAGTTTTCTCTAGAACTACGAATAATGGCAAATAGACGGTAAGTATTAAAATCAAGGGTAAACAGAGACATTCTCCAAGTGTGAATGTAAAGTGTGAATTCCCTCCATTCTCCTTAGTGTGAAGGCCGAAGCTTGGTGTAGGCCGTGGCCTGTGAAGTGACTTTGGGGACGGTAGTCTGTGGGTTTTCAGGAATGTAATGAAAATCATCACCGAAAGCTGCTTGATCCATCACGTGTCGCAAGGAAGGTAACCATGCGATATTAAAAAATAATATATATATTTTGAAGGGATTGGGTCCTCCGACGTATTCCATATCTATGACAGTAATCACCACATCTGTGCTGCTTCGGAAAATCTTTCTGCGTCTATGATGTCGATACGCCGTCCTCGAGGGCCTCCGTCGAGCTGGCGTCACCGGATGTTATAAGTGGACGCACGACGCCCGTAGCCTCAGTTCCGTTTTTTCCGCAAACGTGTTCGCTTCGGAGATCTCGGCGTGCCTCGATTCTACTGAATCCTGTTCTTTCGGTTCTTCGAACCTGTTTCTTCGTTGCTATCGACTGTCGTCTTCGGCTTCTTCCACCCCACGGTCCGGGTTTAAGAAGTGTCAGGTGTGCGGGTCCGAGATGTCCGTGACGGATACGCACAACACTTGCCTCTGGTGCTTCGGGGAGGACCATGATACAGACGACTGTGCTGACTGCCAATCGCTCACTTCGAAGGCCTTGCGGGAGCTTAAGAAGAAGCTGTCGGTCGGTAAGGTGGCTAAGCCCCGGAAGTCGCGTTCCATTGGTCTTTCGACGGACGATTCGAGGGGCGACTCTCCGCATCGTCATCGTGAGGGTTTCTCGGTCTGGGAGTCGGTCCCGCCACTCCTCTGCCTCTTCGAGTCACTACAGGAAGCGCAGTCACAGGTCGCCTTCCCCGTCCTCTTACGAGGACTCCGCCCGTAGGCGGGTAGCTTGTCCCAACAAGCATTCCACTCCGGAGGAATGGGATTTGTTCCGAAAGGAGATGTTGGCAATTTTTCAATCGCAGGGCTCTTGTCCGGCCGCGGATTGAGGCCGCGCTAGAGACACTGCTCGTCTGCCTTCGGGCTCGAGCAGCCGTCGCGACCACCGGGCGCTTTCGAGGTCCCAGTCGGACAAGGATGGTCACTCTAGACATGCCCATTCCAAGTCCCGGTCCTCGACGCCATCGAGACCACGAGACTCTGTGAAGTCTTCGAAGAAGACATCGACGCCGGCGGCGCCGAGGTTGTCGACGGACTCTCTCGAGGCCCCGCCCCGAGGAAGTCGTCCACGCCATCGACACCTAGGCTGTCGAGAGTCACGCTCGGGGCACCGCCCTCGAGGCCTGTGTGGAAGCTGTCAGCGCCACGCTCGACATTGACTGCCATTCTGTCGATGCCTTTTGAGGCAGCCTTGTCGGAGGTACCCTTGTCGGAGGTACCCCGTGGCACGGTGGCACCCCCAAGAAAGGCGATGGCTAAGGCTAAACATGTAAAAGAAGGGGGGTCTGGGAAACTCTCTACCAGCACGAACACAGCCCATTGACTTGTTCTTGGGTGAATGGCCCCTGCGAGAGTCTCAACCAAGTCTTTAGCTCACTGTTCTTTTCACAGAGAAGAAATTTCCCTGCATATCAGTCTTTGTCCTGCCCAGAGGCAGTCCAGCACCGAAATGCTAGGCAATTCTCCTCTGAACAAGAGTACCACAGCAACCCCATACACGTGTTTCAGTCTTGTTGGGCATGATCAGTGAGGTGAAGCTGCGCCTCTCTGACGGCCCTCAGCTCCAACAGATTGATATGGAGTATCCTGATTCTAACGGACAACAAAAAGGGGGGTGGCGGGCGAGTTCTGGGCCATCCAGCAGGAAGTTTCGATCTCGGCGGTTCATCTGGCCGGAGACGACAACGAGACGGCGGACGCTCTGAGCAGGCAGAGCACGATCTCTCACGAGTGGGAGCTGGCTCAGGAGATTCTCCTGGAGATCTTCGCCCTTTGGGGGACCCCTCAAGTGGGTCTCTTCGCCTCCAGTGTCAACCGGAAGTGCGAAAGGTTTTGCTCGCAGGAATTTCCTCCAAAAGGAGCCTTAGGAGACGCGTTCGTGGTGGAGTGGTCATTTCCACTGCTGTACGCGTTTCCTCCAGTCCCCGTCATCCCGCAAGTGCTGCGGAGGTTCGGTTCCCGGATGATCCTCATTGCTCCGGCGTGGGCCCGGAGGACGTGGTACCCGGACCTTCTAGACTTGTCCATCTGCCCTCCACGTCGTCTTCCCTACCGGGAGGATCTGCTCTCACGGGAGGGGGGGGTCAGGTTCTCCATCCAGAGGTCAGATCCCTCAATCTTCACGCTTGGCTTCTGAAAGGTTGAGGTATAAGGATTGGGACCTCCCTGAAGACGTGATGGAGGCGTTGCTCTCGGCCAGGCGCCCGGCAACAAATTTGCTGTACCGTTGCCGTTGGAGAAAGTTCTGCGATTGGTGCAGAGTTCAGAATGTGGATCCTTTTGAATGTGAATTTCCCATGGTTGTCTTTTTTGCTTTCTTTGGCCCACAGGGGCTTGCAAGTGGGGACAATTAAAGGTTACCTGGCGGCGCTGTCCATATTTAAGTGCTCGTCTGAAGAGTGTTCCTATTTTAAGATTCCTTTAATTTCGCAGTTTTTGAAAGGGCTCACTAATGTGTTCCCTCCGTCACCTTTTTTGGTGCCAGGTTGGGATTTGAACCTTGTTCTTAAGTTTCTTATGGGTGCTCCGTTTGAGCCTTTACATTCTTGCCCTTTGAGGCTGTTAACTCTGAAAACTGTGTTTTTGGTTGCAGTTACTTCCGCTCTCAGAGTGAGTGAGTTACAGGCACTTTCAGTTAAGCCACCCTTCACTGTGTTTCATAAGGACAGGGTTGTCCTTAGAGTTCGTCCTTCTTTTCTTCCGAAGGTGGTTTCGGAATTTCATTTGAGCCAGAAGGTGGTTGTTCCGGCGTTCTATCCTCCTCCACATCCTGGTAAGGAAGAGGAGGGGCTCCATAGGCTTGATCCTAGGAGAGCATTGAGTTTTTATATTTCGCGCATGTCCCGGGTCAGAGTGGACGATCAACTTTTCATTGGTTACGCTGGAAAGCGTTTGGGACAAGCTGTGATGAAACAGACTTTGTCTCGTTGGATTATTTTAGCTATCTCCGAGTGTTACCGCTTGGCGGGTAAGGATCCTCCGGCTGGCTTGCGGGCCCATTCTACCAGGGGAGTGGCTGCGTCTACTGCCCTGCAGAGGGGAGTTCCTATTCGTCACATCTGTGATGCAGCCACCTGAGCTTCAATACATACTTTTGTACGTCACTACTGCCTCGATTCCATCAGAGGGCAAGATCTGGCCTTTGGCAAGGCAGTTCTCTATTCCGCAATTTGATTGGGCATGCTAAATTTGTATTCTAAATTCTTTCCCACCTTCTTGCTTGGTACTGCTTTGGGAGTCTGTCATAGATATGGAATACGTCGGATGACCCAATCCCCTCGAAGAACAAGTTACTTTCTTACCTGGTAACGTTCTTTCGATGGGATGGTCCGACGAGGTATTCCATATCGCTCCCTCCCTGCCTTCCCCGCTGCAGAATTTCTTTTGCGATTGCAGCTTGCGTTCCGCAAGGCCTTGTGTGTCTGACTGGAAGAAAACTGGTGGCACACGTTCTGGGAAAAAACTATAACTGAGGCTATGGGCGTCGTGCGTCCTACATATCACATCGGGTGATGTCGGCCGTCGGAGGAGGTCCTCGGGGACGGCACATCGACGTCGACGCAGGACGCAGACACCAAAGATTTTCCGAAGCAGCACAGCTGTGGACATTACCTGTCATAGATCTGGAATATGTCGTCGGACCATCCCAATCGAAAGAACATTACCAGGTAAGAAAGTAGCTTGTTCTTCTGTCTTTTTTGCTTTCTTTAGCCCACAGGGGCTTGCAAGTGGGTACCATTAAAGGTTACCTACCTGGCGGCGCTGTCCATATTTAAGCGCTCGTCTGAGGAGTGTTCTTATTTTAAAATTCCTTTAATTTCTCAGTTTCTGAAAGGGCTCACTAATGTGTTCCCTCTGTCACCTTTCCAGTTGCCCGGTTGGGATTTCAACCTGGTTCTCAAGTTTCTAATGGGTGCTCCATTTGAGCCTTTCCATTCTTGTCCTTTGATACTGTTAACCCTTAAAACTGTATTTTTAGTTGCGGTCACTTCCGCTCGCAGAATGAGTGAGTTACAGGCACTTTCAGTTAAACCACCCTTCACTGTGTTCCATAAGGACAGGGTTGTCCTTAGAGTTCGTCCTTCCTTCCTTCCTTTTGAGCCAGAAGGTTGTTCTTCCGGCATTTTATCTTCTCCAGCATGGGGTCTGGCATGGATTCACATGCTCATGAATATTCCCCGTCGTCAGGCTGGGAATCCTCGGTAAAGAAAAAATCAGTATCAGTTTCGTTTCTGATCTGTCTTTCGTAGTAGTAACCAATCACTGATCTCTGCGTCATACTGACCACAGCCAATGGCTGCCATCTCCCTAAGCCCCGCCTCTGGCAGCCATCCTCAGATTTTTACCGCACGTTCAAGTGTTGGGATCCTCGTGCTACTGCTCTCGAGCTTTAGTGCTTTTTTCGCGCTTTTTCTTAGGAAAATGTTCTCTCTTTCGGTCAAAAGAGCCTCAAGCTCCACCGTTTCTTTATCTGATCAACGGGGACCCGTGTCGGATTCTTCTACGCCCCTCAAGGGTGAAGATTTTGTTGAGCCACGCTTTTGGAGGACTCCAGAAGTTTCTCAGGCCCATCTCGATCATGGCCCAGGAGAAGGGAAGCTCGACGCCCGGAAAGCTGTTCAGGGTCTGCCCTGGATGCCAGCTTCAGAATGTCTTTAAAGAGGACAAACACTCCCTTTGCCTCTACTGCCTGCATGAGGACAAGACGCACGTGGAGGACTGTGCGTTTTGCGGCAATATGTCGGAGCGGACCATGAAGGACCGCCATCTGCATCTCGCCAACTGGCTGGAAGGGAAGAGCCCGTCAGGCGAGAAGAAGAAGTCCGAGCGGTCTTCTAAGACCTTTGAGGGCTCCCCGGCGACGGGGGTCCAACAGAAGGCCAAGCACTGCGAGTCCGCTGGCACCGGGAGCTCCGAACGGTCGGGCTCTACGGGCGCCAGGCAGGGCGCATCCTCCCCGGTGCCATCAACCACGAGCCAACGCTCTGGCTCGGGTAAGAGGAAGGCCGAGCACCGGGCGAAGCTCCTGGAGAGACCCCGGTCGAGCTTGAAGGCCCCATCGGAGGGGGAGCGAGGCGGTGACCCTCCCCCCCAAGGAGAAGGCGGTGAGCGCACCTAAGGTGGTGAAAGCCTTAATCCACCCGGCCAAGGCCTCTATCGAGACAGTTGCGGCGGCCCTGGCTCAGCCTGTGGAGGCTACACCAGTGGTGGCGACCTCGGGGGCCAGAGTCTCCCTGCCACCGCGGAGGGAGTCCTCTTTCATGCCCATCGACAGGACCCCCGTGAAACCTCCGGAGAAGAAAAAGGGGGGGCAGGAGGTCGTCGTGGATTCGGCCTCAACCTCTGAGGAGGAGCTGATCGAAGTCTTAAACCACGGCGTTGGCGTGGAAGACCAGCCCGTCGGGAGGGACCCCGACGTAGGAGACGACGAGAACGTCGAGGGTGCCGACGGGGCTCCTGACCGCCCGTCGGACTCCCCTCAACCAGTGCCGCAAGACAACTCGGCGGCCATTTTGTTGGCTATACAGTCCTTATGCTCGGAGATAAGGACGAGATTGCCGTTACCACCAACGGAGGAACCTCTCCCGACGGGGGACCCGGAGCCAGGCCCTTCTGGGAGCCCTCCTCCTAAGAGAAGGAGGATTCATCCTCCACCTCCTTTTCAACCATCGCGCCCTGCTCAGCCCTCCTCCCCGTCCACGACCCGTGGGGATGATACGGGGACTGACACGGCCGCGACGGGCACAGATGACGAGGTTTACGACGAGGATCTCCCATCGTCATCTCCTCCCCGGGCTTCCCCGCCCGACGAGATTGGATCGTTTCATGCCATGATCGCCAGGGCATCCAAGCTTTTCCAGCTCTGCCCGGAAGAGAAGGAAGGAAGGTTTCCTTTATCAACGGCGCGAGACCAAGAGGAAGACGGTCCTCGCTGTACCTTTACTGGACGATATCTGGGATGAGGGTCTCACCCTCCTCAAGAACCCATCCACAACGCCTGCGAGAAGGGATCGGTATGAGAAGAAGTACCGGGTCCCGGACGCGGCCCCCTTGTGCCTTCGGGCACAGCCGACCCCGGACTCTGTCGTCTCCGCGGCGGCCAGGAAGAAAGCGGGGGGGCCTCGGCCTCTACGTCAACCTCCCCGCCGGACGGCGAGGGAAAGAAATTGGACACGATGGGACGCAGTCTCATCTCATCGGCAGCGACGACGATTAAGGCTGCAAACGCCTTGGCTATCGTAGCCCGCTACAACAGGGAGTTGTGGTACAAAATCGCCCCCCTGCTGGACTTCTTACCAGACGACAAGAGGGTGGAGGCCCTAGAGATCTTACAGGAAGGAGAAGTGGCGTCGGACCACGCCATTACGATAGCGACGGACATCGCTGACACTGGATTTCGCCAGTTGGGCAACGGCGTGTGCCTTAGAAGGCGTGGATGGCTCAAGGCTACTGACTTCCGTCAGGACGTGCAGACCAGAGTCTTGGACATGCCGTTCGACGGGAGCAACCTGTTTGGGAAAACAGTGGACGATTCCCTACAAGCCATCAAGACGGACACGGAGACGGCCTGGGCTCTTGGTGTTCTCCAGCAATGACGGCCACCCTTTCAGAGCAGCGGGGGCAAGCAGGGTGCCTCCAAAGGTTCCGGCGGCAGATTTTCCACCTACATCAAGCGGCCCGTTCGTCGTCACAGGAAGCCTACAGGGGACGAGGCAAGTCGGGCGGACCCCGCCGTCGTCGCCTAGGAGGACAAGGCGGCAAAGCCTCGTCGAAGCAGGACTGAACTGGCCGCGGGGTCGGGCCTCCACCGAAGCACCCCGGTGGGAGGCCGGCTGGCGAACTTCGTCAGCGTGTGGGAGTCCATCTCCACCGACCGTTGGGTGCTGGACGCCCTGGCCCAGGGTCACGCGCTCGAGTTTCTAAAGAAGTGCCCGTGTCCCTCCCCCCCCCCGTGGCCAGGAAGGAACATCACGTCCCTCAACTTCTCTTGGAGGTAAAGGCGATGCTCAGGAAAGGCGCCATCGAGCTCGTCCCAAAGAGGCTTCGGGGCTCCGGAGTTTACTCAAGATACTTCCTCGTGAAGAAGAAGACGGGAGGATGGCGTCCCATCCTGGACCTACGACGACTGAACAAATTCATCAAGGCACAGAAGTTCCGGATGGTCACCCTCCAGCACGTCCTGGGTCAACTGGAGGAGGGCGATTTCCTGTCGTCGTTGGATTTGGAGGATGCCTACTTCCATATCCCCATCCTAAAGGGACACCGAAAGTTTCTCAGATTTGTGGTCCAAGGGCGTCGCTACCAGTTCAGAGCCCTTCCCTTCGGATTGAGGTCGGCACCCAGGGTGTTCACCAAGTGCCTCGCAACGGTGGCGGCGCGGCTGCGCCTGGAGGGGATCCACGTCTACCCCTACCTGGACGACTGGCTCATCCGAGCAAAGACAAAGGAGCTCGCCGCGGAACACACGGCGAGGACCGTCCAACTACTCACGGACCTGGGATTCTCCATAAACTACGCCAAGTCCCACCCGGTACCCGCTCAAGACGCACTGTTTCTGGGAGCAAAGCTCGACACAGTGGCGCTTCTGGCCTCTCCGTCGGAGGAAAGGACGAGGGCCATCTTGGGCAAGGTGCAGCGGATGCTGGTTGCGGACGTGGCCAGGGTGAGGTCCATCAAGTCCCTCCTCGGAATGATGTCTTCTTGCATTTATCTCAACCGCCTGTGCAGGCTTCGGATGCGCCCGTTACAGGAGTTCCTGGACGCTCGCTGGATCCAGACGACGGGCAGCTTCGAGGACAGGATCACACTCGACGAGAGCTTCCGACGAGCGATCCGGTGGTGGGGCACCCGCGCACATCTGACGGCGGGCATGGACTTCCAGACCCTGGGCCACCAGAAGACAGTGACCACGGATGCCTCCCTGGAAGGGTGGGGAGCGCACACCGAAAATCTGCACGCGAGGGGCCTTTGGCTGCCGACGGAGAAGTTCCTCCATATCAACGTCCTGGAACTCCGTGCAGTGTTTTTGGCCCTCAGGTCCTTTCTTCCGTCCCTCCAAGGGCAAGGTGGTGAGGATCTTCACCGACAACACCACCACCATGTTCTACATCAGGAAGCAGGGCGGTACCAGATCCCCAGCCCTGTCCAATGAGGCTCAAGATCTGTGGCATTGGGCCGTCGCCCAAGGGATGTTTCTGGTGCCGTTTCATCTGGCAGGGATAAAAAACACCATCGCCGACTCGCTCAGCAGGGAGCTGCGCTCGTGCCACGAGTGGGAACTACGACAGAATCTAGTGGACCGCCTCTTCCGACGGTGGGGCACACCCCAGATCGATCTGTTCGTGACGGCGACGAACTCCAAGTGCCGGAGGTTCGCTAGCAGGTTTCCCCAGCCGAGGAGCATGGGCGATGCTTTCTCGTTCCCCTGGGGGGCCTGTTCCTATACGCGTTCCCTCCATTGCTGCTGCTGATCCGGCTCATCAACCAGCTCAAGAGGTCACGGTGCAGGATGATCCTCGTCGCACCTGCGTGGCCGAGGCAGATATGGTTCCAGGACCTTCTGGACTTGTCAGCGTCCCCGTCAATCAAGCTGCCAGTGGACGGGGATCTTGTCTCCAGTGAAGGAGGCGCCATCCTCCATCACGACCCGAAGTCGCTGAACTTGCAGGCCTGGCTCCTGCGGCGTTAGAGTTTGGAGGTTACGACATACCGGCTGACTGCAGAGAGGTTCTTGCAAAGGCCAGGGCGTCCTCAACTCTTAAATGCTACGGACACAAATGGAAGAGGTTCTCTGTCTGGTGCCACGCACAGAAGATTAACCCTCTACGGATTACGGCTCCTCAAGTACTGCCGTACCTGCTGACGCTGGCCAAGGCTGGACTGGCGCACGCTTCCATCAAGATTCATCTTTCTGCGATCTCCTGATACACCAGAACCACGGGACGGGCGTCTTTGTGGTCTCATCGTCTGGTGAAAGAATTCATGAAGGGACTGTTCAGATCGTTCCCGCCGGTGAAGGCTCCGGCCCCGGCGTGGGAGCTCAACGTGGTGCTGACCAAGCTCATGGGACCTCCGTTCGAGCCTCTGCACTCAGCTCCGTTGAAGTTCTTGTCGTGGAAAACAGCGTTTCTTGTGGCCATCACCTCCGCACGACGGGTGGGAGAGATCCAGGCCCTTTCCTGCAAGCCCCCGTACTTGACTTTTCAAGACACGAGGGTAGTGCTCAGGACGCACCCCTCCTTCATGCCCAAGGTGCCGTCGGACTTCCACCTCAACGAACCCTTGGTGTTGCCTGTTTTCTTCCCGTCTCCTTCGTCGCCGGCTGAAAGGACTTTGCACTCGCTGGATGTGGCTAGAGCGCTGAAGTTCTACGTGGACCGCACGAAGAGTTTTCGGAAGACGTCACAACTTTTTGTGAACTTTGGACCTGTCAATCAGGGGAAGGCTCTCTCGAAGGCTTCCATTTCCAGATGGCTCTCCGGCTGTATCATGTACTGTCATCGGTTGGCAAACCGACCGCTGCCTGGCCGTCCGAGAGCCCATTCCACCAGAGCGATCGCAGCTACTACGGCGTTCCTATCTGGTGTGCCCTTGCTGGACATGTGCAGGGCTGCTACGTGGAGGTCGACGCACACCTTCACGAAATTCTACTGCGTCGATCGGGATTCCAGGGAGGAGTCCAGGGTCGGCCAAGCAGTGCTGCGCAACCTGTTCGCCTAAGGTGAGCCTGGTGAGGAGGTAAGAATTGCTTAATGTTGAGTTTTGGATGTAATGCTTAATGTTGAGCCTTTGCCACCTCCCGTGGTTGTGCATGTGTGTACTGCTATGTATTCTTTTATTCATGAGCATGTGAATCCATGCCAGACCCCATGCTGGAGAAGGAACAAGTTACTTACCTGTAACTGTTGTTCTCCAGCATGGGTCTGGCATGGATTCACATGCGAACCCTCCCGTCTACCCCTCTGCGGCTCTTCACTTGGTCATACTGCCACTTCTCGTGCTACCAAATCTGAAGATGGCTGCCAGTGGCGGGGCTTAGGGAGATGGCAGCCATTGGCTGTGGTCAGTATGACGCAGAGATCAGTGATTGGTTACTACTACGAAAGACAGATCAGAAACGAAACTGATACTGATTTTTATTTACCGAGGATTCCCAGCCTGACGACTGGGAATATTCATGAGCATGTGAATCCATGCCAGACCCATGCTGGAGAACAACAGTTACAGGTAAGTAACTTGTTCCCTCCTCCGCATCCTGGTAAGGACGAGGAGAGGCTCCATAGGTTAGATCCTAGGAGAGCTTTAAGTTTCTACATTTCACGCATGTCCCGGGTCCGAGTGCACAATCCTCTCTTTATTGGTTACGCTGGAAGGCGTTTGGGACAAGCTGTGACTAAGCAGACTTTGTCTATATGAATTATCTTGGCAATTTCTGAATGTTATCGCCTGGCGGGTAAGGATCCTCCTGTAGGCTTAGGGGCCCATTTGACTAGGGGTATGGCTGCCTCTACTGCCCTGCAGAGGGGTGTTCCTATTCGTAACATCTGTGATGCAGCCACTTGGGCTTCGGTCCATACTTTTGTACGTCACTACTCCCTTGATTCTATCCATGGGCAGGATCTGGCCTTTGGCAAGGCGGCCCTTTACTCTGCAATTTGATTGGGCATTCTAAATTTGTATATTCTAAATTCTTTTCCCATCTCCTTACGTTGGTACTGCTTTGGGAGTCTGTCATAGATATGGAATACGTCGGAGGACCAAATCCCCTCGAAGAACAAGTTACTCTTATCTAACGTTCTTTCGATGGGATGGTCCGACAACGTATTCCATATCGCTCCCTCCCTGCCTTCCCCGCTACAGAATTTCTTATGCGATTGCAGCTTACGTTTCCGCGAGGCTTTCTGTGGTCATATTGGCACTAGATTGGTGCCACACATTCTGGGAAAAAACTACAACTGAGGCTATGGGCGTCGTGCGTCCTACTTATAACATCTGGTGACGTCGGCTCGACGGAGGCCCTCGAGAATGGCGTATCGACGTCATGGACACAGACGCTGAAAGATTTTCCGAAGCAGCACAGATGTGGTGATTACTGTCATAGATGTGGAATACGTCGTTGGACCATCCCATCGAAAGAACATTACCAGGTAAGAGAGTAACTTGTTCTTCTGATGCTTGTGTAATCTGCTTAGATCACATGCTATGCATAGGCCGACATCTAATGGAAGCTGCAGAGCATTAGTTGTTTTTCGAAACTCAAAAATGGCCGTCGAAATAGGGCGTGCCAATAATACTATCCCTATTGTGACATCTCCTGTACCCATGATCCCTCACACATGTGGGTCCCTCAGACACCAGAAATACGATTACGGTGAGTAACGTATTCCATATATATCTCAATCTAGCTACAGAGCGATATGCGATCACCAATGATGGTGGAAAAAAATTATCTGAGGACCTTGGCTGTGAAAGACCATGAGTACGACGGTACACGTCACACTACGGATAGTATTACAAACACGCCCTTTCATTTAAAAAAGTCTTCATAAAATACTCAGCACTAACCACTAGATGTCAGCCTATGCAAAGCATCTTTTTCTAAGCAGAATATTTATATTAAATACATTATATAGGGTGGCGGTCGCTGCCCTATAGTTAAGATGAGTCGTGAGTTCCATAGGAAATTCGAAAAAATGAATTGCTAATACGTTTTGAACCATGCAAAGGATTTAGCTGACATATTGCTGACAGTTTTGTACTCCTGCCTCCCTCACCCCCAGACTGGAAAGTGTGGGAGCGATTTGTTACAAAATAAGAAAGTTATTAAGAGAAAAAAATGAAAAGCACTTTCGGCCTAACTCCTTATTAATTTCCCCATAGACAAAAAAGGTCAATTTTTGCTCCAATACACAGCATAAAACACTGCACTGATTTGGACCAGGTCTGAAACAACTTCGGCACAAAGCTTTCACACGCAATCCTTGTGTGGTTTGGGGGTTATTATGTGAAGTAGTTTTTTTTAATATTTGGCAGAGAAAAATAGTGATAGCCCAATGATGCATTGTGGCAGAGAGGCTTCCCAGAAATGAAATTGAAATGCCATTTGGAGGCAGAAAAAAACAGTGAAATAGCATCAGGCTAGAGGTCGGGCGCAGGGGGGACAGTTTTGAGGGAACCATGTGAAATTTGGCAGTTGGAAGTGGGCTAGGCACTGAGTTTGCAGCATGAACGTTTTCCTTTAGTTGTGGTTATTCTGTCTGATGATCACAGCTACCAGGGAAATCAAGATCGGGCAATGAAAGTGCGTCTCAACGAACGACGAGTGTGGGAGAGGGCTAGGGAGTCGAATGGGAGTTTGTGGGAGTGGGGCGACCTTGCCATGAGGGAAAGGGGCACTTGGTGAGTGAGTGGGGGACCAGAGCAATGTATTTTTTCACCTTTTTCCAGATAATCGCTTTTATCCGCAAATGACCGATAATCACGGCTATTTGCAGTACATTGCTATTATAGCCGCAGTTATGGAGGAAAGGTAAAACATTTCATACAAAAAAAGGATTTTCATACATTTATACAGAGGGCCTGGATGAAAAATGGCTGGGTTGCGTTTTAAAAGGCTAAAGGCCTGGTAGCGTTGTAAAATATACAGTGGACACGGACGAAAACAGTGGCCTATTGGTGTTAAAAAAGAAAAAAAAGGATGATCGGCCACCAGGGGGCGCTCAGATGAGTAAAGCCTCAGTGTGAGCTCAGCATCCTACAGCCCCAAAAGTGGTTTGAGCCCCCACTAAACGGGTGCCGCTCACTCCCCCTCGTACCCCACAGTGAAACTCGATGAATCAAGTATGGGAACACGACCCCCTGCATCTTGTCGAAGATCCGACAAAAATCGGAGTCGAATTCCCCCAAGAATTGTGATCTACGATGGCTGCGTCACAGGCCAGGCCCGACCTGCAACTTTGCAAGTGAGACCGCTGCATCACGGGGCTGGCCGGGCTTGCTTCTTTTGCAAGTTGAAGCATTCTTGAAATGGAGGGTGAGCCGGAAGAGGCACGCAAATCCCTCACACCAGCGAATTTCACAGAGGATGCCTGTTGAGAACGGAGGAACCTGGAGCAGGACCGGCCCTCTCTGGAGAACGGAGGAACCTGGAGCAGAACCGGCCCTCTCTGGAAATACTCAACATGCAGGCGACTCCCGCCATACCCCGTTCCCAGGATTAGTGCAGAGGAGACCCCAGGCGGGGACGAGCACTTGTCAATCCCACCTCGTCCACAGGGCACTGCATAAAGGTATAAGCCCCCCCGACCCACACAATTGTAGGCGAGCGCCGGTACAGGCGGGGGCCATCCCACCAGTTGGATAACTGTGGCGATTTGATCAGGCTTGACGGGACGGCACCCGTCCACACCCTTACTCTCCGGGCCGTCACATTACCATCGGCTCCTGCCCTCCTATATGAAAAACCCCCCGACTAGCCCGTCGGGGTCACGGCGGGCAGCCAGACTGGGGAGTGCTGCAGAGAGGTCAAAAGTAATATGCCGCATTACCTCTCGCCTTTTCCCGACTTGCCACGCATTGATTGAGCCCTCTCCCTGCGAGTGCACCCGGTGAACTAATACCTCGATCCTGTGAGGAAGAACACTGTAGTTCCGCTGTCTCCAGAGGTGGGATGGATGGGTCTGTGAAGCTGTGGGATTTTGCCATTGCCAACGGTGTGCTGTGATCGTAGCACGACCCATGCTTACATAGAGCGAGGTGACCCGTCAGGGAAAGGGCTTAAAGTCAACTTGCTGCCCCGAGGGTCCCTCGCCCAGCGAACAAGTACTCTCACAAACAAAATGACGCGCTGATTTTGACTGGTGATCCTAACCCCCCGCTCCAAAAGGACGCATTGCGAGGTGAAGGTGGTTGAATGCCAGAAACTCTTATGTAATACAGACAGTACTTCCTCTGGGAGCCCTGCACCCTTAACCTGAATCTGTTGGACCAGAGTGGCTAGGAGCACGGGACCCCACCAATTTGGCATATGTTGGTCCCCCAAGAGATGACCCCTCTCTGTTGATCCTGCGTCAGAGGTGCTCCCTCCACCTACCCCTAAACATGCTTCTGGAACCGGAGAAGGGCCAGAACATTGATAAGTGGTTTGTGATGCATGAGTGTGTTTGAGGTCTCGCTGCACTCCTGGAATCATTCTGAGGGCACCCGAGCCAGACACTGACAAGGCCCACCACTGGTGAGTGGCCTTTTGTAATTTTGAAAGTTGGCAGTTGACACCAAGGGGTCTCTGAGCCACCCCATAGAACAGCAGTGAACACACTGAAGGGTAGTTCCGCCATGGATAAACGATAGAACTGTGCCCTTCTCTGACAGCGTGAACCTGCCACCCTTTCTGCATGAAGATAGGGCACATAAAGACTGGACAGATTGCATCATGTAAGGGACCCCGGACACATCAGAGGTGAATACAGTTTTCATATCCCACAGTGGACACAACGTGGCACACAACCTGAGTCACTATTAGAGGGTTGGTCCCCTGACCCCGGGGCGTGTGCCCTCCTCTAGGAAAACCTTTCACGATCATTGTAACGTACTTATCTACAGCAAATGTATAGATCCCCCATTGGTCAGTCAACAATAAAACACGCATCCCCACCTACAGGTGAGACCTAACAGATGGGGGCCTGCCAACGCGCATTCATAGACTCTCTCACGCAATGTACCCTCATGGCGCATACTTGGCTCCTGGGTTGTCGACCTCTACTTGCCACTCAGAGATTTGTGCCCCCGTTCCTGGGGAGTGTACCCTCCTCTGTAGACATCCTGCCAGGAAGGGGCATGAAACCGTGACCTCGCCGACACCTACTGAAACAGAAGTAGCGTATATCTGCTACCACATTTGTGACCGCACTGTGAAATAAGAAGTGAAGAGATCCTGGGGAGTGACAGCCCTACAGCCATGAACTATGATCTCCGTACAGCATGCTGAGTGAAGGGCGTGCTCCCTGGTGAATACCCTCTATCGAAGTGTATATTGCCACGTAATCAAACCCACTGAATCCTACACCCGACACGAGGCAGGGGCACTCCCATCCCTACCACGCATTAGCGAGCTCTAACGATAACCAAAGAGCCCGTTTCTAACCCCATGGACATAAAACTGAAGCTAGCCGAGTTTGCTTACTCCCCTCTGTCTTCTGTACTTGAGACCTCCCAAGACACAAGCATGGCTGCCCCTGGATCTGTGGCCCTATTGAACGGGATCAAGAACATGGGAGCCAACATAGGTGGGAAAATCGACAAGATCACGCAACAGATGAACAAGATGGAAGAGAGCTTTGAGGGAGTTGAAAATAACCAAACCTCTCCGAGTACCCTTGAAACTCAAATGGATGACAGAATTGCGGAAATAGAACAAAGAGAGGAGGAGTTCCGTCTCAAAATGGATGATTTAGAAAATCGTGAGAGACGGAACAACCTATGCTTTTTCGGCATCCGGGAACAAGATGGAGAGTCGGAGAGGGACCTCAAGAAGACGCTTCACGACATAATGAAGCTCTTATTTGAGGATGAAGTCATTGATGAGCCAAAAACAGAAAGAATGCACAGTTCGGCAGGACCATCAGGAGGACCTAGGTCGGTCCTGGCCTGCTTCCACCATTATCAAGACAGGGCTAGAATCCTGGAAAAGGCCAAATGTAGTGGGCTGGTCTCCCTCGGCGAGGCGGGATCTTTCAGAACTTTTCCTCCCTGACCCTCACCTTGAGGCGAATATGTATCCCCCTCACAAAATGGTTGAAAGAATGCGGAATACAGTATAGATGGGGCTACCCTTTCTCCTTCTCGTTTGAGCCTGATGGCAAAAAGGAACGGCTACGGCCTGAAAGGGACATCAAGAACTGTAAAGCAGAACTATTGGAGAACCATGTCGAAGGGAGAGACCAGGGAGATGAGGAACAAAGTGGAGGACAATGGCGCATCCAAGGACCATGGAGGAAGCGCGTCAAAGGCTCAAGGAAATTTCGCAGAGGGAACACCTCGCCGGAGGAGGAAAGTTGATCATATCCGATAATGTTCTAGGTTTCTCAAATGTCACAGGCCACTGCACCATGAATGGGCCTAAATGCTCATAGACACAGATGGTTATGAGGCAATGGCTGGTGCGTCGGTCCCGCTGCAAAGGTTCTCATCTGCTACCTCGTCCATGCTTCTTCGGGGAGACTTGCCCCATGGCTTCAGGGATCTGGACCCTTATATGCCATGGAGGCCAGGGAAACGATGTCACGTCGATGGTAACCGCCTAGGACCCTTCCTGCCCTGTTGCCAACAGGCTCGTGCATTGGTATGACTATACCAAATTGGACATCCCTCGCCAGGGGGGGTGGGGAGGGAAGCAGGTCACTGTGACTCAATTCATATGGGAAACCTAGGGTTATCACTTGGTGATAATGTTTATTTTTTGGAAGGAGGGGTGGGAACCAGGGCTCAGATGTTATTGTGATGGTTCTATGCAGGGGGCCGTGAGGTAACAGCCTCCACCAGTGGTCTGGCACTTATCCAGTGAACTCAACTGGTTCTGATCGGATGCTGACAGGGGGCAGAGGGGTGAGGAGGGAGAAGGGGGGTAAGGAGGAAAAGGTGGGAGGGTGAAAGGGTAGGAACAGAATCCTCGTCATGCGACAGTGTTGGGGAGAATTCTCTGTCAAGGCTAATTTTACTCACCTAGTGAGTCCCCCAGCAGCTTTGCTGGATTTTTGGGGTTTATTTTTTTCTCTCCTGCTAAGAGTGAGACTCTTTTCCTCCCACTCTTGGACATGATTTGAGGTGTTCCTTTGACTTTGAATGTGGTTTATGGGCTATGGGGTCCTTTACCCCATAGGGCTTCATATGTTTTTGGTATGTGGGTTACACAGCACCCTCCGTGCAGTAACCCGGGGGTATCATAGTGACCCCCCAAACGTAGACTCCATACCCTGGGACTGACTACTGTCTCCCAGGGCATGTAAAGTCACCATTGGCTTTACTAGTCCCAAATTATGAACAGAAACCAGTACAAACCATCATATTGTGGACGTACTGGTCGGGGCAATTCGATTGCCCCGGGGTCTGTTGTTCGAGGGGGCACGTCTCCGTCCCCCTTGATCGAGTTTTGGCTGGTGCCAGTGGATACTACTTTTTATATTCGACCGCGGATATTTTCCTATGGGATTTTCCCATTGTTCGAGGCTCCCACTTTTTAATATAGTCTCGAACATACCGCCGGTTTATTAAATTAATATAAAATCACTGGTTGGTAATTTTGACGAAACTCGGTTCCAAAATGGCGTTTGTGTTCGCTTCTGTGACTCCAACCCAAGTCGGACCCTTTGTTCCACTTTTTGGCGGTCGTCTCCACAGAAGCCTCCAAAAGTGGTGCCACTCTGTCTGGGTACCACAAGGGTCGTGGGAGGGGGTTTAGGCACCCTGGACTGAGTTGCCTCGCCAACTCAAGTCGCACTCTTGCGTGATTGGCCCACTTAGCATGTTTGATTGACAGCTAGGCTGAATGAATGGGGGTTTGCTGCATAAAAGCAGGGTTTTGGGGACTGGAACTTCAGAAGTCGCCACAGGACCTAAAGAATCCGAAGAGGGAGAAGCGGAGCCGACCTGCAACGATGACACCACCGGTGGAGCCCTGCTGAACCGTCTCACCATTTTTCCCGACGACAGAGTAGATCTCCAGCCCGGAGAGTCTTCTTCCTGTGACTGGTGGGGATAACCAGTTTGCCCGTCCTTTCGCCTTCCCGGATCCTCTCGTGGCCGCCTTGCCTGTGCCAAGCACCCCGGCAACCGGAATACCACGGTTTTTCCACTACCGCGAATAAAAAGGGTCTTAGCTTTTAACTGGAGAACTCCGTGGCGGGTTTCTTCCCTGGCAGTGCAACGACCTTCAGCTTTCCTCCACGTCGAGACCATCTCTTCCTCTGGATGACGCCGTGACTTGCACCTTCTGCCAGGAACAACTGCCCCCGCTGGAGGATCCTCTCCACTTTGAAGGTACTGTGTCCGCCTGGCCTCCCTCGCAACGTTCTGTGTGGGGTGACCCTTAAAGTCTCCACTTACCACTTGGGTTGGCCCTAGGCTGGCTAGGTGAACTTTTCTGAGCTGACTTAATTCTTTTCTGAACTCCCTGCAAGACTTTTCAAGACTTTTAAACTGTGTGATCTTGGGCGCATTGGTGCTCTGTTCTCTCTAAGAGGGAGCCTGGCCTCTGAACTTTTGGCTCACAAGTAGACTTGACTTTCCTGCCTTGCTGTGTGCTTCTAAAGTATTGTGTTGTGTGCTTCTCCAGCATGGGGGTCTGGCATGGATTCACATGCTCATGAATATTCCCCGTCAGGCCGGGAATCCTCGGTATAGAAAAAAATCAGTATCAGTTTCGTTTCTGATCTGTCTTTTTTAGTAGTAACCAATCACTGGTCTCTGGGTCATACTGCCCCCAGCCAATGACTGCCCTTCCCTAAGCCCCGCCTCTGGCAGCCATCCTCAGATTTTTACCGCACGTTCAAGTGTTGAGAGTCCTCGTGCTGTAGCCCTCGAGCCTTTGCTGCACTTTTTCAGATTTTACGGTTAATTGGAGCCTCAAGCTCCACCGTTTCTACATTCGATCAACGGGGATCCCTCTCAGAGTTTTCTACGCCCCTCAAGGGTGAAGATTTCGTTGAGTTACGCTTTTGGAGGATTCCAGAAGTTCCGAGGCCTACCCCGGACATGTCCCAGGAGGAAGGAAGCTCGACGCCTGGGAAGCTGTTCAGGACCTGCCCTGGATGCCAGCTTCAGAATGTTTTCAAGGAGGACGAGCATTCGTTATGCCACTACTGTCTCCATGAAGACAAGACGCACACGGAGAAGGACTGTGCGTTTTGTGGGAACATGTCGGAGCGGACCATGAAGGATCGCCACCTCCGTCTTGCCAAGTGGCTGGAAGGGAAGAGCCCGTCGGGCGAGAAGAAGAAAAAGAAGTCCGAGTGGTCTTCTAAGTCCTGTGAGGGCGCCCCGGCGACGGGGGCCCAACAAAAGGCCAAGCACCGTGAGTCCATGGGCACCAGGAGCGCCGAACGGTCGGGCTCCTTGGCTGCCAGGCAGGGCGCATCCTCCCCGGTGTCAACCACGAGCCAACGCTCTGGCTCGGGTAAGAGGAAGTGCAAGAATCCGGCGAAGCTTCTGGAGAGGCCCCGGTCGACCTCGAAGATTCCAGCAGAGGGGGAGCGAGGCTCGGACCCTCCCCCCAAGGTGAAGGCCCCAGGCATACAGAAGGTGACTATGGTCTTAATTCACCCTGCTAAGACCTCGATTGAGGATGTCGCAGCGACCCTGGCTCAGCCTGTGGAGGCTACGCCAGTGGAGGCGACCTCAGGACCCAGAGTCTCCCTGCCACCGCGGAGGGAGTCTTCTTTCAGGCCCATTGAGAAGACCCCCACGAAGTCCTCGTTGGAAAAGGTGGGGAGGGGCAGGTGGCCATCGTGGATATGGACACGACCTCTGAAGAAGAGCTCATCGAAGTCGTGGAAGAGGCACAGCCCATCGGGAGGGATCACGACAAGGGCGACGACGAGAGCGACGGTGTCGCCGACGAGGTTCCTCAAGAGCCCTCGCGCCTGTCGTTTCCGGCGCCGCAGGACACTTCGGCGGCCATTTTGTCAGCGATTCAGTCCTTATGCTCGGAGATAAGGACAAGGTTGCCCCTCCCCCCGATTGAGGTACCTGAGCCAGACCCGACGGGGGAACCTTAGCCAGGACCTTCGGAAGGTCCACCGCATGAGAGGAGGACGACACATCCTATGCCACCTCTCCCACCTCTGCGGCCTGCTCTGCCTTCCCCCCCGGTCTACTACCAACGGGGATGATACAGACACGGACACGGCTACGACGGGGACAGATGACGACAGAGGCGACGACGGGACGTGTCCCGCGTTGCCCCCTGCTCGGGCGTCCCCGCCCGACGAGATTGGATCCTTGCATGCCATGATTTCCAGGGCATCCGAGCTCTTCCAGCTCTGCCCAGAAGAGAAGAAGGAAGGGTTCCTTTACCAACGGCGCAAGGCTAAAAGGAAGACGGTCCTCGCCGTACCTCTTCTTGATGACATCTGGGATGAGGGGCTCGCCCTCCTAGAGAACCCTGCCACGGCGCTGGCAAAGAGGGACCGATATGAGAAGAAGTACCAGGTCCCCAGCTCTGCCCCCTTGTGCCTTCGGGCGCAACCTACCCCGGATTCGGTCGTCTTGGCAGCGGCAAAGAAGAAAGCTGGGGGGGCATCGGCCTCGACATCAACTTCCCCGCTGGACGGCGAGGGCAGGAAGCTGGACACGATGGGACGACGGGTCATCTCAGCCCGCTACGACAGGGAGTTGTGGTTCAAAATCGCCCCTCTGTTGGACTTCCTTCCGGACGCCAAAAGGGCCGAGGCCCTTGAAATCCTACAGGAAGGTGAGATTGCTTCGGACCACGCCATCACGGTGGCAACGTACATCACCGACACCGGTTTCCATCAGTTGGGCAATGGCGTTTGCCTGAGATGACGAGGATGGCTCAAGGCGACGGATTTCCGCCAGGACGTACAAACCAAAGTTTTGGACATGCCCTTCGAAGGGAACAACCTGTTTGGGAAGGCGGTTGATGAGTCCCTTCAGGCCATCAAGACAGACACGAAGACTGCCCGGGCACTGGGTGTGCTCCAACAACGATGGCCGTCCTTTCGGAGCTCCGGAGGCAGACAAGGTGCCTCCAAGGGATCCGGCATGTGGCTCCTCCACGTACCGCCAAGCAGCAAGATCTTCGTCCCAGGAAGCCTACAGAGGACGCGGCAAGTCAGGTGGTGCCCGTCGTCGTCGACAGGGAGGTCAAGGAGGTAAGGCGGCCTCCAAACAAGATTGAACCAATCGTAGGGTCAGGCCCCCGCCGAAGCACCCGGGTGGGAGGCCGGCTGGCGAGGTTCATCGGCGTGTGGGAGTCCATCTCCACCGACCGTTGGGTGCTTGACGTCCTGGCCCAAGGGCACGCCCTCGAGTTTCAGAAGTGCCCTCGCCAGGAAGGAAAATCACGTCCCTCAACTACTGTTGGAAGTAAGGGCGATACTCAAGAAGGGTGCCATCGAGCTCGTCCCAAAGAGGCTTCTGGGCTCCGGAGTTTACTCAAGGTACTTCCTCGAAAAAAAGAAGACAGGAGGATGGCGCCCCATCCTGGACCTGCAACGACTGAACAAGTACATCAAGGCACAGAAGTTCCAGATGGTCACCCTCCAGCACATGCTGGGACAGCTGGAGGAGGGCGATTTCCTGTCGTCGTTGGACTTGGAGGATGTGTACTTCCACATCCCCATTCTAAAAAGCCCCCGAAAGTTCCTCAGGTTCGTGGTCCAAGGCCGGCACTACCAGTTCAAGGCCCTCCCGTTCGGATTGAAGTCGGCACCCACGGTGTTCACCAAGTGCCTCGCACCGGTGGCGGCGCGGCTGCGGCCTACAGGGGATCCACGTCTACCCCTACCTGGACGACTGGCTCATCCGGGCAAGGACAAGAGAGCTCGCTGTGGAGCACACTGCGAAGACTGTCCAGCTGCTCACGGACCTGGGATTCTCCATCAACTTTCCAAAATCCCACCTGGTTCCGTCGCAAGTCGCCCTGTTTCTGGGAGCCAAGCTCGACACAGTGGCGCGGCTGGCCTCGCCGTCGGAGGAAAGGACCAGGACCATTCTGGGCAAGGTGCAGCGTCTGCTGGCCATGGACACGGCCAGGGTAAGATCTATCAATTCCCTCCTCGGGATGATGTCCTCCTGCATTTAACTGGTGCGCCTTTGCAGGCTTCGGATGCGCCCCTTACAAGAGTTCCTCGACGCCCGCTGGGTCCAGTCGACGGGCAGCTTCGAGGACAGGATCCCTCTCAATGAGATGTTCCGTCAGGTGATCCGGTGGTGGGGTACCCGCTCTCATCTGTCGGCGGGCACGGACTTTCAGACCCCAGCTCACCAGGTGACGGTGACGACGGACGCCTCCCTGGAAGGTTGGGGAGCGCACTCCGGAGATCTTCACGCGAGAGGCCTTTGGCTCCCTTAGGAGAAGTCACTCCACATCAACATCTTGGAGCTCCGCGCAGTGTTCTGGGCCCTCAGGTCCTTTCTTCCGTCCCTCAAGGTGGTGAGGATCTTCACCGACAACACCACCACGATGTTCTACATCCGGAAGCAGGACGGAATCATTTCCCCGGCCCTATCCAAGGAAGCCCAGGATCTGTAGCATTGGGCCGTCGCCCAAGGGATGTTTCTGGTGCCTCTTCATCTGGCAGGAATAAAAAACACGATCGCCGACTCACTCAGCAGAGAGCTGCGCTCTTGCCACGAGTGGGAACTACGCCAGGATCAAGTGGATCGACTCTTCCGACGATGGGGTGAAGCCCAAATCGATCTCTTCGCGACGGCGACAAATTCCAAGTGCCGGAGGTTCACCAGCAGGTTCCCCCAGCCGAGGAGCATGGGCGATGCTTTCTCGTTCCCCTGGGACGGCCTATTTCTTTATGTGTTCCCTCCGCTGCCGTTGCTGCTCCGGCTCATCAACCAGCTCAAGAGGTACCGGTGCAGGATGATCCTCGTCGCACCGGCGTGGCCGAGACAGATCTGGTTCCCGTACCTTCTGGTCTTGTCAACGTCCACACCAGTCAAGCTGCCGACAGATGCAGACCTTCTCTCCAGAGAAGGAGGCGCCATTCTTCACCACAACCCGGAGTCGCTGAACTTGCAGGCCTGGCTCCTGCAGCACTAGAGTTTGGAGGGTACGACATCCCGGCCGACTGCAGAGAGGTTCTTGCAAAGGCCAGGGCGTCCTCAACTCTCAAGTGCTACAGACATAAATGGAAGAGGTTCTCTGTCTGGTGCCGTGCACAGAAGATTAAACCTCTGCGGATTACGGTCCCCCCCAAGTATTGCCGTACCTACTGTCATTGGCCAAGGCTGGACTAGCTCACGCTTCCATCAAGATACATCTGGCCACCATCTCACGATACACCAGAACTACGGGACGGGCGTCCTTGTGGTCTCATCGGCTGGTGAAAGAATTTATGAAAGGATTGTTCCGATCATTCCCACCGGTGAAGGCCCCTGCCCCGGCGTGGGAGCTCAACGTGGTGCTGACCAGGCCCATGGGGCCCCCATTTGAGCCTATGCATTCGGCACCATTGAAGTTTGTTGTGGAAGACAGCGCTTCTCGTGGCCATCACCTCCGCACGACGAGTGGGAGAGATTCAGGCCCTATCTTGCAGGCCTCCATACTTGACTTTTCATGACACGAGGGTGGTGCTGAGGACGCACCCCTCCTTTATGCCCAAGGTGCCGTCGGAATTCCACCTCAACGAACCCTTGTTGTTGCCAGTTTTCTTCCCGTCTCCTTCGTCGCCGGCTGAAAGGACTCTGCACTCGCTGGACGTAGCTAGAGCGCTGAAGTTCTACGTGGACCGCACGAAGAGTTTTCGGAAGACATCACAGCTGTTTGTGAACTTTGGGACTGTGAATCAAGGGAAGGCTCTCTCGAAGACTTCCATTTCCAGATGGCTCTCCGGCTGCATCATGCACTGTCACCGGTTGCCAAACCGGCCGCTGCCTGGCCGTCCGAGAGCCCATTCGACCAGAGCGATCGCTGCTACCACGACGTTCCCGTCTGGTGTGCCCCTGCTGGCCATATGCAGGGCTGGGACGTGGAGGTCGACGCACACCTTCACAAGATTTTACTGCGTTGATCGGGACTCCAGGGAGGAGTCCAGGGTCGGCCAAGCAGTGCTGCGCAACCTGTTCGCTTAAGGTGAGCCTGGTGAGGAGGTAAGAGATGCTTAATGTTGAGTTGTTGTATTGCTTAATGTTGAGCCTGTTGCCACCTCCCGTGGTTGTGCATGTGTGTACTGCTATGTATTCTCTTATTCATGAGCATGTGAATCCATGCCAGACCCCATGCTGGAGAAGGAAGAAGTTACTTACCTGTAACTGTTGTTCTCCAGCATGGGTCTGGCATGGATTCACATGCGAACCCTCCCGCCTACCCCTCTGCGGCTCTTCACTTGGTCATACTGCCACTTTACGTGCTACCAAATCTGAGGATGGCTGCCAGAGGCAGGGTTTAGGGAGAGGGCAGTCATTGGCTGGGGGCAGTATGACCCAGAGACCAGTGATTGGTTACTATTAAGAAAGACAGATCAGAAACGAAACTGATACTGATTGTTTTCTATACCGAGGATTCCCGGCCTGACGACGGGGAATATTCATGAGCATGTGAATCCATGCCAGACCCATGCTGGAGAACAACTGTTACAGGTAAGTAACTTGTTCCTTTTCCTAATTTCTGCCTTTTCCCTCCCTTTTTCTTAACTTATTGGAGTGCCATCTTTAGTTAAGCGCTCACCTCTGTCTGGAAATAAGTGGTGTTAACTAAGACTTGTCTAATAAGGAATAAGGGATGTACATCTAGTAATAGTGACACTGTGTTGAATTTATTTACCTCTTTTTGTGCTAGTGTAATTTAAAAGTGTGTCTTTAAATAAATAATTATATACTTTTACACCAAAGCTCTGGTCAGTGTTTGCTTGTACTACTGTGTCTCTGTACCCATTGTGTATACTCTGCATACTGCCTAACTCATCTTGAGAGAAGTCTGACTGCTCAGCCACAGCTACCAGGTAAATCTGGGTGGTACAGACTGCTACCAATTGGGTTTACTGCCAACCACCTGTAGTCCTAAATCTTTTTCAGTGGTCCCTAAGGCAACTGCACAGGTTTCTGCCTAACAGACAGAATGTTGAAGGTGCTGAAATTCCATTATGCGTTGGGCTGCTGACCACCATTGAGTGGTCATTTGACATATATTAGGAGAAATGGTTAATTCGGACTCACAGAGGAGAGGTCTCCTTAGGGTGGGAACTCTAAACACTAAAGGTCTGAACTCTCCGACCAAAAGATCCCTGGTATGTAGGGAATATCGCAGTGCTAGACTCGATGTCCTGTTCCTGCAGGAAACCAAATATGCCCCCGGAGAGGAGCGAAAGATTCTTAGCACACGAATGGGGACGGAGTATTGGGGGTCTGGCCCTCTGTGAGGAAGGGGGGGGAGTTGGGATACTCATTAGAAAGGTATTAGATTTCACATTCACAAAGTTATGGGTGGATGTAGAGGAACGAGCACTGCTGGTGGTAGGCTCCATCGGAAAGGTTACCATCATGTTTGCTACAGTGTACTCCCCAAACTCTGGCCACTCCCGATTCCTTACTAAAACGATTCCCAAAATGATGATGGAAGCAATGGGACATGTCCTCCGTGGGGGAGATTTCAACTTGTGGGCTGACCCTAAACTGGACAGGCGAGCAGGTAACCCCAATGCAAAGCAACCGGTCGATGGGGGTCGCATAGTGATTATGGACATGATGGAAATATACTGGTTACGGAATGCATGGAGAGTGCTCCACCCGGAGGAAACGGGTTACACCTTCTACTCTGCCCTCCACAATACGCTCACTAGGATCAATTATATTTTCCTGTCCGAGGACATAAATGATGCAGTGAAGGGCTCGGAGATTGTTCCGATTACCTGGTCCGATCACGACCTGGTCACGGTTGACATGCGGGAGACATATTCTCAGGGATTAGATCTAATGGTCTGTGTATTTGGGTCTTCATTGACTAGTATTTTCCCTCTCCTTTATATATGACATCAATGTGTCAATAGGAGTTGTGTATCTAGTCCATTGAATGACTAGTGATTAACTGTTGCAATTTAATTGTGAGCATTTAGCTCGGTGTCACTTGCACTTTATTTTACTAGGTTTTAACATCTGTACGTTTTTTGTTTTTTTAATAATTATTAATAAAAGTTGTATATTGTGATAATATTTTGGTGTAGCTGATATTTTTTCTCTACTTTTTGCATTTGTATTTTGACATGCACTGGGATAACCTACCTAACAAGGGGGGAAATGGTGGTGCAACAAATCTCTTTGGAAAGACCCTGTCTTTAAGACGGAGTTGGTCCACGAGATGAACATATATTTTAAGACTAATCATACAGGGGAGGTCTCCAAAATGACAGTATGGGAAGCAGGGAAAGCAACATGTTGGGGTATTCTAATTAAAGAAGGTGCAGGCAAGAAGAGGGTAAGGGCTCTGGTTCAGGGCAAACTCAGGAAGGAGTTATGTCACCTAGACGAGGAAGCAAGGGCAACAGAGGAGGGATGGGCCGCCAAGATTCTTGAGGCAAAACGGAAGAGGGAGGAGCTCAGACTCCTCGAGGAGGGGCAAAAAGTCAGAAAGCTGCAACTTCTGAGGCACAAGTTTTATGAACAAGGAGACAAGGCAGATGCGTTGTTGGCAGCCAGACTAAGGGGACAACGGGCAGAAAGAAGGGTTTTGGAAATAGAGCAGGGGCAAAGTCCTAGAAGCGCAACGGGGGAAGGTATCCCTGAGGCTTTTGCCACCTTTTACGAGATGTTGTACAGATCGGAGGTGGACCCTAGACAATCGGGAACGGAAGACTATCTTGCCTCAGTTGAGATGCCGAAACTCTCAGGCGATGAATCTCTTGCCTTAGATGCCTCGATAACGGAAAAGGAAATCAAAAGCGCAATTAAGAGGCTATCTCTTGGGAAAGCCCCGGGCGAGGATGGCTCCACCGCTGGGTTTTACAAATCCTTCCTCTCCCCTTTCTCCCCTTTATGGTTGAACTCTTTAATGAGAGCCTTGACAGTGGGAAGGCCCCCCCCCCCACCGACTCCTTTTTTCACGGCCCTCGTCGCAATGATCCCCAAAGAAAGGCGGGATCGCAAACAATGCGATTCATACCGCCCCATATCCTTGTTAAATATAGACGCAAAAATGTATACCATAGTCCTCGCCGCGAGGCTAGAGACACTCATGCCTTCGCTGATAAATTCTGACCAAGTCGGATTTATATTGAGCAGACAAGGAGCCGACACCATGCGGAAAACCCTAAATCTGATTCTCGAAAAATGGCCAACGACCCGGCCCTCCTTTCGGTGGATGCCTGGGAAGGCCTTTGACAGGGTTGAATGGGGCTTCTTTATGGCGGTTCTCCAAAAGGTAGGAAAAGGCCCGAAATTTAGGGAGAGGGTTCAGGCGGTATACACGTCTCCCAAAGCCTCTGTTTTCGTGAATGGGAAATACTCCGTTGGTTTGAACTGGGCAGGGGAATGCGACGGGAATGTACCCTTTCAGCAATACTCTTCGCACTCTCCTTGGAACCCCTAGCACTGAAAAAATGAGGACTGATAATCAGGTGGAATGACTCCAAATGGGAGGGAAAGAGTATAAGGTGGCTCTATATGCCGATGACATGCTCCTACATATTTTGAACCCCTCATCATCCATACCCAGAGCAGTCCATGTAATTGAAGAGTATGGTGTGCTCTCAGGTTTCAAAATAAGTAAGGCCAAGTCCATCCTTTTGCCCCTGAACGACCTCACACAAGAGGATATGGAAAGGTACTCCCTACTAGGTCTTATAGTAGAAAAGGTCATGCTGAAATACCTAGGAATGTACGTCACGAAGGACATTAACAAACTACATGAGGCCAATTTCCTCCGCTCCTTTTTATAGAGATTCCACGCAGATCTTGCTTGATGGGAGAAACTTATGATATTGTGGCTGGGAAGGCTCAACGCAGTTAAAATGGTATGTCTCCCTCGATTCCTTTACCCTTTCAAGATGCTCCCTATACAAATACTGAAGCACTTCTTTGATGGGGTTAAAAAAGCAATGTTGAGGTTCCTTTGGCAGGGGAAGAAGGCAAGGGTGGCCTATGAGACCTTAACATTACCTAAAGATAAGGGGACAGTGGGCCTCCCAGACCTGAGGAAGTACTATGAGGCTGCCCAATTAAGAATTTTGATTCCACATCTAAGAAATCGCAAGGAACCCCAATGGGTTGCCCTAGACAACAACTATTTAGCCCCAGCAACAGTTTCTGAATGGCTTTGGGTACTGAGGAACACATTTCTACGGAGACTACGAGATCACCCGATACTGGAGACCATATGGGAAATATGGAGGGAAAGGAATGGCATGCAGAAGATCACTTCGTGGCCATTCCCCTGAGCCACCTGTGGGCTCTGGGCATCAGAGAAGACATTCACAACTTGGAGAGATTTCAGTCCTGGTACGAGGCAGGGTTGGAGAGGGCGGGCCAACTGTGGAGAGGCGGCTCCTACATCACAATCTTGGAACTCGAGGAGGCCCTGGGGCTAGGCCCCCTATCGGTCTGTCACTTTCTGCAGCTTAAAGGTATTCTCTCTCGGGACAAGTGGAAGGACCGCGTCAGGAGCGATCTCGCCCCATTCGAGAAACAGTTAAACTCCAGAACAGAAATGAAAGGCCTGATATCAGCCATGTATAGAGAATTAATTGACGCTGGGAAGGAATCTACTATGCACTTAATGACCTCGGTGATGAGATTGATTTGGACATGTGGGGAAAGATGTGCAGGGCCACCTACCAGATCTCGATAGCGAGCCAATATAAGCTTTACACCATTAAATTATTACATAGGTGGCAATATGACCCACGCAGACTCTCCCAAATGTTCCAGTCAATGAGCCCATAATGTTGGTGTAAATGCTGAGAAAATGCGAACTATTGGCACATGTGGTGGAGCTGTACCCGCATTCGAATTTTCTGGGACGAGGTCTTGGGGTGGATCAGAGACCTCGATGGAATCCAAAGGGTAGCAGACCCCTGTCTAATACTATTTGGGTTTGAAAGATATGAGGATGAATGGAGAAGGATCACTGGTCTGGCTGTCCCCCTTTTGTTGGCTGCGCGCGCGCCACCTTGGTAATGAAGTGGAAATCTAAGAATGTCCTGAGCAGGGGAGAATGGGGCAAAATAGCCACGAATATTTGTGTAATGGAAAGGATCAATGCCGCCTTACATGGGAAATCTATGGAATGCGATCTCAGGTGGGGGACTTTGTGAGTAAATACATGCCCAACTCTGTGAGGTCCAAAGGAAAGAAAGGACGACATCTTTGCCCACCCTATCATGGAAAACATGTGTAATATACCACCGGAGGAGACCTTCATATTTGTTTCAAAGACGATACAAGGAGGCAACCACGCTTAGCGTAATTTCTAAACTACTCTAGGCACTGATCACAACATTCAGAACCATTCCAATGTACATAAAGGGAGGATGCACTGTTCCTAAGGGGTGTGGAGGGAGAGGAAAAACTGTTTGAAATGTTCTATGTACAAGTTGTTGGGGAGAGAGGGATAGACAAATGTACATTGCTTTGATATGTTCCTAATATCTACTTGTACTTTCTCTTTATTTACTGTGAACATTTCAATAAAATTCAATTTTGAAAAAAAATAGAAAGTGGGCACGGCCTAGGCTAGTGGCCAGGGAGTGATTTATACACTAATAGTGGCCACAGCCGATGCCCCTTGCTTTTGTCCCAATAGTTTCAAAAAATTGTGGGTACCGCCAAAGGACATGGCTTGTGGCTAGGGAATGATTTATACAGGATAGTGGGCACAGCCGATGCCCATGGCTTTTGTCTCAATAGCACTGTCAAAAAATGGTGGCACAGCCGAAGGCCATTGCCAGTGGCACAGAAATAGACTATGGTATAACAAAACCTTCAAATTCAAGGAAAAAACATACAGTGCAGTTAAGGTGATTAAACATAATGCAACAAAACCCTTGAAAGGAAACTCAGGACCGGCTTAACTCGCACATTGCTGTTGTGAAGCCCAAGAGCACCTATATATTATAATAGAAGGGATTCAAAATGGCAAACAAAATGGCATTATGGAGAGATCAACGAGAACGGCCTGAGTTAAGCCGGTTCTGAGTTTCCCAAAGCGCCAAATTTGAAGGGTTATGTTTAGTCACCTAACATACAGGCTCTGCCCATCTCCACAGTCCAGCCATTCACACTTCTCACACACTAGATACACCCATTAAAAAGAAGCCGGGAAGATATGGAGGTCAGTGGGCAGAAAAGTGCTTACCTCAGTGTTGGGCTGTAGTGAAACAAAAGCGAAATATAAACTATATGTGGAATGGTACAGATGTGTCCTGCCATGAGGGTGGGGATAAGATAAGGGCATAAGCACATATCTCCTGTTGCTGGTGTGAGCATTAAAGGAACCTAGGAATTCAGCCATCATAAAACGTGGTGGGAGAAATGGAGCACAATAGGGAAAGATCTTTTCTGCAAAAACGCATCCAGGTCCACATCAGGGGGAAAGGGGAAAGAGACAATGCTAGGGTACATGTTAAAATGGGGGAGAGTCACCTTAAGGCTGGGAGCAGAAAAGGGGTGAACATTGAGCAATGGAAAGGTGCCCTTTCAGTGTAAACATAGAAGGAATAATGTGGATACAAAAATGTAATAGGTGTAGCCGAGAGAAAGGATTGTACAAACACATGAGAAAAAAAGAAAATACAGAAAGAAAGTAGATGAAAGAAATAATTGGCAAACGGATGAAAGGTGTGGGCTAAATAACAGATTGTATGGGGCAATGAATATGGAAGAAAGTTCTGAACTAGGGAGGGGGATGGGTGGGTATCTGTTGTTGCTCTCAGAGATTGTTTAATCATCCTTGGATGGATTGTTGGATTGCCACTGACCCTCTCAAGGTTCCACCAATATTGAACATGGAATATAAATTAGCACAGAAAATACACCCGGAATCGGCATGCACATACGATCCACTTCAAATGTATGTTAGCACAGATAATGTGTTCTGAACACGCATGCGCTTAATGATTACACTCTAAATGAATATGAACACATCCAATTCTCCCTGTTCCCCCACACACTACATATTACTTTTAGATATTGCGAAACACACAAACTCTCATACAAACACATACACTAACTCATACACACACTGTGAGAAAGGGGTAGAGAATGGTGCTTGGAGTTGGCACCATTGCCCAATTTTTTATGCTTGGCCAAAAGGCAGTAACATTGTGGATCACCCAGGGATTCCATCCCATTCCTAGCCTCATGTGTGCCACTCTCTGAAAGAGCTGAACTTTCAGGTCCCATCTCAGTCAGGATCCCATTCCCCCGTAAAGTACAGAGAAATTGCAGACAGGTAAAGCTAACTGGCATCTGGGACTTTTGAGCATGGGATTGTTAGAATGGATTTCATGTAAACCAGTCCATAGAACTTCCTGGGTTTTTCCAACACCCCACAGGGTCGCAGGGTCACCGGAAGGCGTGAGCCAGCCGCATCACTAAGGGTGCTGCCTGTCTCCGCCTGTCAGCGTCAGACATGTCACCGTCGCACCACATCTTCACTGTGCACTGTATGTACTATTATCGTTGGCACACACCTTCCGCAGACTCTTACTTTGCCCCAAAGCAAAACCTGACTTGTATCTGCCCATTATATAGACCAAGATCCACACTGTAAATAATTGCAGCCGCACACCTAAGCTACGCAACCAGGCCTGTACATCATGTGCCCCATGTAACATGCACAACACTTGCCCTAAACTGCTCCATCTGTACCAGATTCCACTAGGCACCCCTGCCGTAGACTGCTTTTTGTATCTGTGTTCCATTGTAATTCACTCTGCATTTGCCCCATTTGTATGCACTCGCTCTAAATTGCTCTGCCTGCCTCAGACTGCATTTAGCACCTGTGCTCCATTGTAATTTACTCTGCATTTGCCCCATTTTTATGCACACGCTTTGAATTGCTCTCCCTGCCTCAGACACACTTTTACCTGTTCACCACCATAAAGTGTACTGGACCAGTTCCAACGGCTCCGCACTGCTCCCCTGCATTGACCTACCTGATCTACGCCAGCCTGCCCCGCTACCAGCTCCTTGCGCACACCACCTCACAGCTGTCCTAGCCAGCCCTTAGCCCATCACCACAACTATACTCACAGATATCCCCTAGCCCACCATGCACTCCCCACAGAGGGAGAACAACACTCACTCCGGCAGGTACCCTTCCCCCCTCCCTCTCTAACACCCACCAAATTCCTCCCCACCTTCCACTCCAAACCTACCACAGAGAACTGGCACGCTGACTCTGCCACCACCTCACATCATTTATCACCCATTGAATGGATCACACGCTTTGCCTCTCGCCCTACTCCACTGATTACTTTCCCCCTCGACTTAAGGAACGCCAGACTAGGCTCTCGCCTCACCCTCAAGGCCATGTCTTCAACCACCTCCAGCCCACCTAATGCTAACCGAAGCTTCACACCAGCAGCACTGCCCACCCACCCAGCCAAAAGTAAAACAAGGAACAACTTTGCCTCCACCAACCTGCAATGCGCACTAATCAACGCAAGATCCCTCCCAGCGCATGCACGGAAATACATGGCCTCATCACCAAACACAATCTAGACATCCTAGTGGTTACAGAGACCTGGTTTCAATGTGCAGCTGGTCCTGCCCTTGCTTTAGCCCTCCCACAAGGACACTCCATATTTAGGCAAGACAGGCACACAACCAAAGGGGGTAGAGTAGCCCTCATAGTCAAGGATTGCCTAGAGATCAGACAAATCCCCTCTCACCTTGGGGAGAACACTGATTCCCTCACAGTCAAGCGCTCCACTTCCCCTAACACCACTGTGATTATACACTGAGCCTACCGCCCACCAGGCCCCATAGCAGATTTCCATGATCATCTCATCCACCTCCTAGGCGAAAACCTCAAACTCCACCAAAACAGTTCTTCTAGGCGACTTCAACCTGGGTCCCAACGACCAGAAGACAAACCATCTAAAGTTTTGGCCCAAGCACTGCAGGAATTTGGCTTCCTACAAAACATAACTCCACCCACTGCAAAGGACGCACCCTTGATTGGTTGGTAAGATCACAACTGTGGTATAGACGTCAGCTCCAACACTCCTACACCTTGGTCTGACAACTACCTTATACACTTCTTCCTACCAACCGTTGCCTGCTCACCTAAAAATCTCAGCTCTATCCAACCTGCACTAGCCAGAAGTTCACAGAACCTCACATAAGAAAGGATCCTCTTTCAGCTTGACTCGCTAATGCTCAACCTTCCAACTTCCTCAGACCCCTCGGTTCTGGTGGACATCTACAACGCCACCTTGACCACAACAGTCAACACGATTGCACTGCAACAAAGAAAAAAAATCAAAAAAAAAAAATCAAACTCTGTAATACCTGGTCCTCTGCAGAACTGAAAGAACTGTGTACCCAAAAACGCAAAGCCCTAAGTAAATGGTTAGGAACTCCACAGGAATCCACCTTACCTTCCTATAAGACCCTAGCCTCCCAATGCAAGAAAGCAATAATGAAAGCCAAATCGTCGTCCTACAAGGAACATATCACCAACGCCACCTCTGAATCTGAGGAACTCTTTGCCATTTTCAAAGAGCTATCCACCCCAGCTACTAAGTCTCGTGAGATTGACAAAGACAAAACCTGGTGTACCAGCTTACAGACGGCTCTAATAAACAAAATTGAGCTACTGCAAACGAAAATAGAAGAACATCATAAAAACCTCTCCAAACTAGCCCACCCAACTCCCCGCCCAGCTACCAAAACCACTCCTAACAACGTAAAACAATTCTCATTCAAGGAGGTCACTGAAACTGAAGTCTTAGATATCGTCAACAAAATCAAGCCATCCAACTGCAAAGGTGACGCCTGCCCAGCCAAACTAAGCAAAGACTGCACAGAAACCCTCGCCCCAAAAACCTTGATCAACGCATCCTTCAAAACCAACTCCGTTCCCGACAGCCTTAAAGAAGCATGGGTTCGCCCACTCTTTAAAAAAAAAAAAAAAAAGTCCCATTCTTGCTCAAAATCCTAGACAAGGTGGCATACACGCAAATCCAGCAATGGCTGGAAGGAAAACAAAATCCTAGGCAAAAGGCAGTTAGAATTCTGCCTAGTTCATGGAACGGAATCTGCCCTTCTTGATCTTAAAATCCAATTAGGCGACATTATGGACAAAGGCAAACCAGCACTTCTCCTTCTGTTAGATTTCTCAGCTGCCTTTAATCTTGTAGACCATGATATCCTAGGCAAGCAATTAATACATGCTTCTCACTTCTCTCCACAAGCAACAGCCTTGATTGAGTCTTTCCTCAAAGGGAGACTCATGAGATTATTCTCAGACTCCGCCTGCGCCTCTCCTACCACCATACACTGTGGTGTTCCACAAGGTTCATGCACGGCACCCACCCTCTACAACATCTTCACCCTCCCCCTCTTCAACAAGCTGGATCAACGTGGCATAGCCTACACAAACTATTCCGACGATACCCAGTCCTTCTCCCCCGAACAGGCATATATGAACAGGACGCTATTGCACTAACTTCTGCACAGCCATACAAACATGGATGGCAGCAAATGGCCTCTGACTCAGTGGAGACAAAACAGAGATCCTCGTGGTAGGCACCAAAGGAACACTGAAGAAACTCTCCCCCCCAATACAGCACTTTTAACATTGACAATACCACCATTACAACGTCATCAGTCAAAATCCTAGGGTTCCACCTCGACTCTTCCCTGACCATGACACGCCAGGTCAATGCAATAGCCTCCTCCGCTGCCCTCTCCACAAAGATCATCAATGCTGTCAAGCCCTTCCTATCCATCAAAAACCACCTATCAATTGCTAGAGCCACAGTAGGCACGAAGCTAGACTACTTCAATTCACTCTTCCTTGGCACATTAGCCAAAAACATCAATAAGCTCCAAGTGACACAAAACAATGCCCTCAGAGCAGCACTGCGCATTCCCAAAAGGGAACATCTCCCAGGCCAGGAAAGACGCTCACTGGTTACCCATCGGAGAACGCATCCTCTTTAAAACAATGGCCATAACACACAAGTGCCCATCGCTTAACGCCCCTCCATACCTCTCAGAAAGGATCACTCGCAACCCTACATCCTGACCCATCAGAACACATCTCTCCAACCTGATTTATGTCCCCCCCCTTCAAAAGAGTAAAAGCAGGAGGATCCAGCTTTCCAACACCTAGCCCCTAAGAACTGGAATACCCTCCCCACTGCACTCAAACGAAGAATCCTACAATGTCTTCCGCAAACTGCTAAAAACCAAATTGTTCAACTAACCAGGCCCTCACTTCTTTATTGTTGTGACTCACTCATGTATGTACTAACCAAACTTACTGTAACAGTGCCACAATGCCTCAGGGCCGCTGTGCGCTATACAAATTCAAATAAATAAATTAAATAAATGTAGCAGAAAAAACCTTCACAACCTACATATACAAATGACTGTCATGTACTGCTTACAAAGGACTAAGACTATCAGAAAAACACAGTTTGTGTTTTGTGTCCATAGCCACAAGAAGAGAATGAGATCCTAGCTCTAAATCTGCAATTTCTAAATGGATTCTCCACTGCATCCAACTTTGCTATTCTCTTGCTAAAAGAACGTTGACATTGAAGCCTAGAGCACACTCAACTTGAGGTACAGGCAACTCTAGCTTTCCTAGCAAATGGGCCTTTAAATGCCATTTGCAAAGCTGCCACTTGCAGTTCAGTACACACTTCCACCCAACATGATTGTCTAGACACACAGTCCAAAAGGTGATATACAGGTGCGACAAGCAGTGTTAAAACATCTATTTGCAGCGTGAAGTTCAAACAACCTACCTCCTTCTACAAGTACTGTTCTCTGATCTATGCCACGCTTGTGATTCTAAGCAGATTCGCAAGCCTCAGAAGGCGAATATTACTTACTGTAATTTTATTTCTGATACTTTTATCTGCTTAGATTCACATGTGCCCACCCTTCCTCCCCTCTTGGAGTTGAAGGTTCTAGGGAAAACATAGATTTTCCACACCTCATGATCTCTACCTACACTCCACGCTTACACCTTACACTCCCGCTTGTCAGAAACAAATAATCTGAGGGACCTAGACCTCGATTATTCGAAAGGGGACGTCGACATGGCGTGCCAATAATACTATCCCTTGAGTGACGTCCACTGTATCCATGGACCTTCACGCGTCGAGGTCCCTCAGATTGTTTTTTTTCCATCATCGTAGACGGACACACAATAGCAGAGTTTCTTCTTTCGGCATATTGCCATTGATTATAATAATTCTAGCTAGATCTCTCTTTCTATCCTTTATTCACCGACTATCGAGTTCATCTTCGACTACAGTGAAGGAAGACTATCGTCGAAGAAGATCCTTTCGACGAATCCGTTCAACCCAGGAGGGCCGCACCAGGCTTTCGGCCCACGCAGTAGGGAGAGAGTGGGGGAGGTCATTGAGAATGTATTTTCCCCTTTTCCTACATTACATTCGCCTAGGTACCATTACATGTTATCATGGATAAGACCCCTTTTAAGTTCTGTCCAAGTTGCAGGAAAAGATTCCTGTGGGTCGACAAGCACCTGGTGTGCAATCTCTGCCTCCCACGTCGATCACATCGAGGAGAAGTGTCAAACCTGTTGGCTCTTCAAACCAAAGTTGTTGAAGGACTGCAAAATGAAAAGCTGGGCGCACCATGCTATGCAGGTTGAGGCCACCATAGACGTGGAAGGGACCTTCAGTGATCATAGCAACACCGCCATTTCGGACGGCGAAGGGTAAACGCTAGTTTGCCAAGAGCATGCCCCGACCCTGACAGGCCAGCGGTCCTGTTATGGGGACGACCCCTACCCCACTAAACACACAACCCAGAGCCGAGACTCGACACAGGTGTCGATTAAGGGCCCACGCACGACATCTATGGAGAGGTCCACAAAACTGTCCTCTGGGCAATCGCGATCGCCACGTGACAGGCCCCAACTGTCGAAAGACAGCACGGATGTTGTGCATAAATCTGCACCCGAACGTTGCACGTCGGCTCATGAGGCATCGGGCCACTCTACGACCGAGGTTCAACATTCTTTGTTGAAATCGGCGGGACTAGCCCACTTAATGGGAAAACAAGTCCCGAAGGGGCTTAGAAAGGAGAAAGTCTAAGAAGAGCTCTTCCAAGACGCCTCATGAGGATAGGTCACTCTGTGCTTCCAATGCCCAGCCTCACAAGGCTTCCCACACTCACAATGGTTCTCGAGATTCCTTACTAGACCAGGGTACTCCTACTGAAAACACTCCTCAGTAGGCACTGTAACCCCTCAGGCTTTCACACTAGGCCCTATGTCCATTCCAAGTTCAGTCCCGTGGACATGTGAAGACAAAGATAGGGCCACGAGGAGGATTTCCTTTTATTGGCAATTTTTATGAGAAAAACCTAGAAGCTTTCCAAAGCATCCAAAACACTCCTCCTACTACAGCTGCCTCTGGTTCCTAAGCCTTTGCAAATGTCCCTACTAGTCAAACCCCATCTAAGAAGTCTCGTCCCGACACCCTGGATATTTCGCCACAGGTTGATCCTCCCTACGTTGACCTTTAATACCCAGGCTATTAGGATGATGATGATGCTGATGCTGTAGATACTTATACAGCTCAAGAGGGCACAGAAGAAGGCTATGGTGATGACGAGGAAGAGACAGATATGTACACTATAGGCTCTCCCGTCAACTAAGATCCCCCAGTGGCTGAATCACCTATTGACAACCAGCCCCTTTTGAATGACATGCTCATTAAGGCGGCTGAACCCTTAAAGACTCAATTGGCCCAGGTAGCAGCAGAGGGCAGAACTGTCTCGAGCTGTATCCTTAGAAACTATTTAGATGCTGCTGACAATGCGAGAAGAATAATTGCGGAAGGCACTATTACAAAGCACCATGCTTGACTTCGCCAATCTGGCTTTAAGCAAGAGACAGAAGCACACTAACTGAGCCTATCGAGCCCATTGGCCTCTTTGGAAAGACAGTCGAGTTAACTCTAAAGTCTGCAAAAGACGAATACGATACGATTAAGTCCTTGGGACAGCTTGCAGAGAGACCCTCAGGCCAAAGAGGGAATAGTAATTTCCGTTGCTTCAGAGGACGAAATTCCCAAAGGGGTTCAGGGTATGGTCAAAACCAAGGGTCATCCTTGGGTAACAATCTGGGCCAATCCTCACAGGGTTACCCAAGAGGACAGCACCGATCTCGCGGTGAGGGGGCGGGGTTCCTTCACCTCTAGCGGTGGAGCAATACCTCCAAAACAGTGACATTCCGCTTCAGGTGCTCCAGTAGGAGGGCGCATTTCAAACTTCACCCAAGCAGGGGAGAGGATCCCCTCAGACAAATGGGTGATATCCACCGTGGCGGGCGGGTACTGTGTGGAACGAATCCAGCGACCATGGAACCATCCCCATGGAACCATCCCCCACACCAGAAGAAAAACTTGGAGGAAGAACAATGCATCCTTCTCGAGGAAATTGCAACGTTGCTCCGAAAGTGTTCAAAAGTGCCCAGATACCTCAGGGTCAGGTGCGCTATAGAAATAAATCAAAACAAACAAAGGACGCCATAGAAGTCGTCCCGGCGAACCAGCTAAACAAGGGTATTTATTCAACCTACTTCCTTGTGCCAAAGAAAGATCTAACAATGCGCCCAGTGTTAGACTTACGCCCTCCAAACAAATGTCAAGCCACAAAAATTCTGCATGACTACGCTACAAGAAGTAATCCCTCTGCTAAAGCGGGGGCACTGCATGGCAACTCTGGATATGAAAGATGCTTATTTTCATATTTCAATGTTCCCAGCGCACAGAAAATTCTTGCGATTCAAGATAGAAAACTAGCACTACCAATTCAAGGTGCTACCCTTCGGCATAGCCTCTGCTCCAAGGGCATTCACAAAGGTACTGCACAGGGAGTCAATCCCAGTGTACCCTTACCTGGACGACTGGCTGATTACAGGGGTAACCCCCCAAATTTGCAGGCCAAACATTCAAAGAACGTTAAATCTTTTTTCAATTGGGCTTCTCAATAAAAGAGAAAAAAATCAAGCCTAGTGCCAAGCACAACCAAACAGTTCCTCTGAGCTGTAATAGGCACAAGGGAGGCTTTTGTCTTTCCCTCAGAGGAAAGAGTCCAAAATATGTTACTGCAAGTACCACATTATCATGTTGGTCGCCAGATAAGCGTACGCAAAGCTATGCGATTGCTAGGCTTGATGGCATCTTGCATTTACCTGGTGCTGCCTGCACATGCTCCCCATGCAGGAGTGGTTGGCGAAACAGTGGTCTCGGGCAAGCGGTCAGTGGAACGATCTAGTGGTCGTTTCGCCAACACTAGTACAAAACCTTTGCTGGTGGACCATGGAGAATCTGTTAAGGGGAAACCCTTCCATGATCCAGAGGTACAAGCGAAAGTGACGACAGACGCCTCGCTTGCTTGGTGGGGGCTCATCACCTTCATCACACAGCTTGGGGTCTGTGGACCCATGCCACAGCACAGAACCACATCAACCTGTTAGAACTGCTTGCAGTATTCAAAGCCCATTAGGCATTCGATATACAGTTAACAAGTCTGTCGGTACAAGTCCTCACAGACGGCACAGCAGCTATGTTCTACTTCAACAAACAGGGGGGCACTTATTCTCCAAAAATGTCTAAACTAGCACAACAGATTGTGAATGGGCACTCAAACGGAAGATGAAGATATTCCTATCCTCGCAACACTTTTCCTGGCTCCGAGGGGATGAACCGGTCAGGGAGGTTTGCTTACGCTTTTCCTTCCACTCCTCTCATGAACAAGGTGGTGAACAATTTTCACAGGGAACAAGTGATGCTCATCCTAGTTGCTCCCATGTGGGCTAGACAGCCATGGTATCCACATCTGCGCAAACGTGAACTTGTCAGCATGGCTCTTGAAGTCAGAGTTCGGACATAATCTGCCACAGAGGTTTATGGGCGTCCTAAAGGAAGCAAGAAAACCTAACACTAGGCACTATTATTTCGACTAGTGCAGGCGATTTGTAGTTTGGTGCCAGTCTAAACAGATACACCCTATAGAATGTACTTAATCTCACATTCTAACTTCTATGCCCGACTTGCTAGATTCAGAGTTAGTCTTCAACTCTATAAAGGTCCACCTGGCGGCTTTATCGGCTTACACCACCTCCCACAATAAAGTATTGTGGTGGAAAGAATTGGTTATTAAGGCATTCATGGAGAGAATAAAACTACTCCGCCCTCACGTTTCTAACCTATTGCCAGGATGGGATCTCAATGTAGTAATTGCGAAGCTCATGGGGGAACCCTTTGAGCCGATGCATAAGTCAAGTCTTAAGCACTTGACCTACAAGACTGCCTTCTTAGTGGCTATTACTTCCATAAGAAAAGTTAGTGAATTACAAGCATTGTCAGTGCAGGATCCTTTCTTTATCATACACAAGGACAAACTGATTTTACGCACTCATCCCAGGTTTTCCCATAAATTCATCTCTAAATTTCATGCAAACCAGTCCATCGAGTTACCAGACTTCTTCCAGAACCCCACCATCTCAGCTGAGTTGAAACTCCACACACTAGATGTGAGGAGGGTGGTCCTTTACTATGTAAACAAAACCAGACCGCTCTGGAAAACAGATCAACTGTTTGTCTCCGTAGCACCATGCAGAGAAGGAGACCACATTTCCAAGAATGCCATCTCCAGATGGATAGTCAGATGTATACAACTGTGCTATTCTTTATCAAACAAGACACTGCCTTTTACACCAAGAGCTCACTCCACGAGGAGCACAGGAGCCACTCTGGCTTTTATTGCAAATGGCCCCTGAAGACAGCATTTGCAAAGCAGCAACATGGAGCTCAGTACACACCTTCACTCAGCACTACTGCCTTGACACACATTCCAAGACAGATACACAGGCGGGACAAGCAGTTCTAAAACATCTGTTTACTAATGAACCTTCTCACAACCCAACACCTTCTCCTAACACTGTTTGCTAATCTATGCACAGCATGTGATCTAAGCAGATTCCACAGGCCTCAGAAGAGATACTTTACTCACCATAATCGTATTTCTGATGCTTGCATCTGCTTAGATTCGCATCCAACCCACCCTTCCTCCCCTTAGAGAGAAGGTGCCTAGATGCTTTGAGCTTGTCTGATACATATCTGCTTGGATACACCTGTACTCGCGCACACTTCATGCTACCTCATGTCAGAAACAAAATGATCTGAGGGACCTAGACGCGTGAAGGACCGTGGGTACAGTGGACGTCACACTAGGGATAGTATTACTGGCACGCCCTGTCGACGTCCCTTATTTCGAATTTTGAAAACTACTGTAATACTCCACAGCTTCCACCAGATGTCAGCCTATGCACAGCATGTGAATCTAAGCAGATACAAGCATCAGAAATATGATTATGGTGAGTGATTAATATGTATATATTTATTTCTGAGGCTTGTGGAATATGCTTAGATCACATGCTGTGCATAGGCCGACATCTAGTGGAAGCTGCAGAGTATTACATTAGTTTTCAAAATTTGAGAAAAGGGACGTCGACAGGGCGTGCCAGTTATATTATCCCTAGTGTGACGTCCACTGTACCCATGATCCCTCACGCGTGTAGGACCCTCAGATTGTTTTTTTCCATCATACTTGTCGGAAGCATATCGCGGAATTCCCTTGGCTTTAGCCATTTATCTTTGTCCCTTTTTCGAATTTCGAAAACAACAACTGTAATACTCCACAGCTTCCACTAGATGTCAGCCTATGCACAGCATGTGAATCTAAGCAGGTACAAGCATCAGAAATACTATTATGGTGAGTGATAAATATATAGATAGAGAGATTTGTTTATATTAAAAAGTCCATAAACATCCAACCCGCCCCCCAGGCCAACCTATTGTCACTTTGAATGGCGCTTCCCTCGAAAATATCTCAAAATATGTGGATCAGACCTTATTACCGCTTGTATTCACGCTACCATCATACTTGCGGGACACTAAAGATTTCCTCAGCAAAATCGAAGGTATATTGTGGGAGGAAGATTATATGTTTGCCACATTGGATGTCATTTCATTGTACACCTCAATTCAACACAATGATGGCAAAAGAGTATGCAAGTATTTTTTTGACAGCAGGTTTCTTAACTATCTTGCACATGGAGAAATGATAATAGAAATGTGTCTCACCAACAGTGTCTTTCTATTCGGCAACATATTCTACAATCAATTTAGAGGGACTGCTATGGGCACAAGCTTTGCCCCAGCTTATGCCAACTTGACAATGGGGTGGTGGGAGAAGTTCCATGTGTGGACAGAAGGTAACCACCGGTACACTCACCAAGTGGTTTTATGGCTTAGGTTTATCGATGACCTCTTTTTCCTTTGGAAAGGTGAAGAAAAAGATTGGCTTGAGTTTGGCTTGAGTTTGTAAGACTAAATGTGAACAATCTAAACCTACAATTTACTGAAACTCATAGTCGGCAAGAAATAATTTTTCTGGATGTCTTAGTGAAGACCAACCAACAAGAAATCATGACTGAACTATATTGAAAGCCAACAAGCTCAAATATGCCACTGTTCACCACAAATAACCACCCGATATCTCTAAAGTGGAGAATTCCATACGGCGAATTTGTAAGAATAAGATGCAATTGCAGTACAATTGAAAGCTTTGATAAAGAATGCAAATTTGCAGCAGCGAAATGCTTAAAACAAAGATACCCGAAAGCATTCTTAGAGAGAGCATACACTAAAGCCTGCAACTTAAACCGAAGGACTTTACTCTCAACTAATAAATCATAGAAGACAAAGAACAAGATGAATCAATAAGACTTATCCTCACATTTGGAACACATGCCAATGTCATAAGAAAGATACTACATCGACATTGGCATGTTTTGCAGTCTGATGAAGCTCTAGCACCGATTCTAAAGGAAAAAGTGAACATAACTTTTAGAAAATCCACATCCATTAAAGACTCGCTGGTTAGCAGTTTTCTGTTGCCCATAAATGAAAGTCGAAATAACACTACGTGGTTACATAAAAACACCAATGGCTTTTTTAAATGCTCTAAATGTAAGGCATGCAAATTTGCCCAAAACAAACTATATACATCCAATAACAAAGCATCTTGTAGAATTGGGTAGTCACATTACATTCAATACTGAGTACGTGGCTTATGCCCTCCTTTGCTCTTGTAACCGCTGGTACATTGGCAGTACCATCGGTAAATTGAAACTTAGAATTCTACAGCATATGAGAGCGATAAAAAACTGTGACCCTTCTTACCCAATGCAGTCGACTTTAAAGACATACATGAGAGCAAGTTGAACAGCCTGAGATTCTTTGAATTACATCATGTTCGAGCGTGGGGGCAACAGAGAACTAGCACTACGCCAAATGGAGACTAGATTTATTTTGGACCTTGAATCGAAAAAACCTAAAGGCCATTGATGAAGAGTTATACACATACCTAGGAACTTGAGAAAATGGTTTATCAAGAACTAATGATCGTTTTTAATTGTTCTTATTGCCTTGTGTAAATATTCTGGGTCACTAGTGTATATTAATTTCAGTTCATTTTTTTACTGTCAGTTTGTATATCTACAAGAACTTTAGAAAGCAAGGCTTGGTGGCATGATGCTTTTATTACATCTTACTTAAGATTTTAACAATTTGTGATTAGTGCCTGGTTGTGGTTATGATTGTTCAATCAATGGTGTTTATATGTGTTTTTTATTCATTTTAAATTTCTACTCCGTGGTGGTCCCCGTACAAAGATAATGAGAATGTTCTCTAGTAATAGTTCATTTTTGCTACCAATATTAAAATACCGAAGGCCTAGCTTGGATTCATGCTTATATAGATGTTAATTTTACTCATAGATCATATTTGCATTATGCACTTTATTATTCTACCTCAAGTGAAATTTAATTTGCACTATGCACTTTATGAATCTATTTCAAGTGAGAACTTTATGCAAATTCGCACTTTAGGAATGGTTACGCGAAGCTAAGCAATATGATTATTGATTAGCATTCGACATATACTAATATGTAAGGCTTGATTTATGCACTTTGTGACCAGTTTACAGTTTATTAGCATTATGCACTTTATTGTAAAGGTTCAGACTTTTTGTCTGTCCATAAAGGTTCATGCACTATTCGCCTTTAAAAACATCCGTTACTGAAGTGGTTGCATTGTTAACTCGCGTTACTTTTACCTCCAGGCAACGTTTAAATATGAGCGATACAATTTGGTAAAGATGCCTAAATTAACAACGCACTACTGAACACATAAGAATGTGTTAAAAAGGCTTGGAATCCAACTATACTTCCACGGTTATGTCTGCCCTTACAAAAGAGTATGAGTAACCAAGTATATGCGAGAGCTGTTGCAATAGCCATTACAAAATGGCAACCATGTTCATTAGCTAAAATAGGCTGAGTTCTGGTAGCAATGAAAACTAAAAAGGGACCACCACTGGTAGTAGAACCATAGAGTTGGGTAATGATGGGTATATTTACACAATGTCACCGAGCACTCACTTATACGTGATCAAGCAGCGAGGAAGCTGTGAAACGTGTTGTACCATGTGGTTTCTACCTTGGCTAATGCCGTAATAAAACTGGATATTTTTTAAGGACCATTTATTGCTTTTTGCCTTCAATAACAGACGAAGCATTTCTCTGGCGAGTATTTCATTGTTTGGAGTGCCATCCCCTCTGCGGAAAAAGAAGAAATCATTTTTCCCTTCTTTTGGAATATATATTTTATGAAAAAAACGTTATGGTTAAGTTGCACTAATAAAAACCTATAAAATTCAATGAAAACACTTTGTTAAAGGTACATTATGGTTAAGTTGCGCTACTAAAAACTTATCAAATTCAATGAAAAAACGTTAAAGGGACATGGTCCCAAGTAAAAGTGAAAACCCCCTGAAATTCGCCAGTTATGGTAAGCTAAGCAACCATAACTTGCGCCACCACCATGCACTGCTAAGAATAACACCCATGACATCCAAGATGACATCACAAATATGATTGATATCACTGATGACATCACATGTCTACCGCAGGCCATGTAATAGCTGCCATTTTGCAAACAAAATGTTTCACCGGTGCCCTTTCTTCCAAAATGATTGCTATATCTCTGCTGCTGCTTTGCAGCAGAGGGGCTGACAGGCTTTTCAGAAAAGAAGCCCTTTCTTTCCAAATTTCTGTCCCCTGCATACTACTGTTGTCCAAGTGAAGTAATTCAATGAAGCGCGGCTAAACGGCAGAAGTAACTATGACTCAACTGTTCTCAGTCATAGTGAGCCTTATCTCCCTGTGGTCCCGCTGGTAACTATCCATGCGAGTCCTTACAGGAGGAATCTGTTTGGGGATACGCAAAAAAGGTATAACATCTCCACATATGCTGACCATGGTCTGGTAGCTAGGTGTGCTGAGAGAAATGGTGAATCGAAACCGACCAATTCCAGATGAGGTATTTCCTGGATCAATAAAACCTTGTTAGGAAGTTGGGATTGCTTCTTTTCACAAAACCAAACCCCACACACTGGTTTTGACAGATAAGATCGAGCCGAGAGTGAAGATGGACGCAGATGGGCATCGCAAATCACTTGCAAGACACGTTCAACCACCCAGTCTTAATTGTTGATCTGCAAGGCGTCAAGATCTCAGCTTTAAGGCACAAACAGATCAAGGGAGTTCTTTATGACGGAAGAATACCAAGAGATGGACTTGGAATTGACGGTAGACTGCCAATATTCATGAATCGGATAGAGCTCTCAAGGATGCCTGCCGGGCGTAAGACCTGTGACGAGCTCCAGAGTCTGGATGATTAATGAAGGATATTGCAATGGAGAGATAACCATACCCATAAACCATGCTCCCTAGAAACTGACTCCTAACTTGATTCTGTTGAGGGATCCAGAACCAGACTCTCTACTTTCATCCCGGTGCTTGTGTTGGACCGTGACTCCAACGGAGGCGCCTGCTGTTCCATATTATAGACTATAGTAAATGTTATACATGTATGTATTTATTGTTAGATAATATTGTTAAGAGGTGTCTCAAGTGATTTGTTACATATATGTTCATCTGTTGTATGTACCACACCAGGTATGCCTATAGTAGTATGCTTTGGTGTTGTATATGATTATGCCTTCAGCTTAAAAAAAAACAATAAATGACAGCTGATAGACAGCCATTAACCCGGAATGAGCCACTCTGGTGTTAAACAAATAGCCAAATGCCTCGTCATCTAATTAGTGAAGTGCATGAATGGATGAACAACATGCCCACTGTCCCCAACTACTATATAGCAAACCCACAGCCAAGGGATCAGGCCTGGTAGAAGTGTGGAAAGAAGACCCAGTTTAGCTTGCCTCTAGTCTGGCACTGTGAAGAGACATGAGGTGTGTGCGATAAGTGGAAGGTCCTTGGGCCGCTGTTAAGATACCACTACTCTAATCTTTTTTTCACTTATAGTGAGGCGTGGGGGGAATGAGCCCAGTGGGGCTCTTGCTTCTGGTTTCAAGGGCCCCCCGCGCACGACACGCTCCGGGGACATTGGCAGGTGGGGAGTTTGACTGGAGTGTTACACCTATCAAACGATAACGCATGTGTCCTAAGGCGAGCTCAGGGAGGACAGAAACCTCACGCTGAGCAGACGGGCAAAAGCTTGCTTGATCTCGATTTTCAGTATAACTACAGATCATGAAAGGGGGGGCCTCACAATACTTCTGAATTTTTGGGTTTCAAGCAGGTGTCCGAAAAGTTACCGCAGGGATAACTGGCTTGTGGCAGCCAAGCGTTCATAACAATGCTGCTTTTTAAAAAAAACTTTTACCTTTATTGGCATGATGAGAGAACAATCAATCAACACAATGCACAAGGTAATGCAGGGGGAGGAAAAAAATGTAGCAGATACATGGATGGCAATGCAATACGTGGGAAATACCGGCAATGGCAGACATGCAATTATATCAATTTATGCGGCACAACAATGGGCTAGTTTACTTCACCAGGAGGAGGGGAAGACAGTTTTAAGTCATCCTTGTTCAGATAGGTGCAGAATTCCGTCCATATATTCTTGGGGCGAGAGGTCAGCGGGAAGGTATTGATGTAGTCCTCCTCGCATGTTTGAGTCCAGGTGAGGGCCCCCAACCACATCTCAAACGAAGGGGGGGGGGATCGGCGCTTCCAACATTGTAGTATGCATTTTTTGGCTACTATGGTGGCAACATTCGGAAACCTGGACACCTTCCTCAATTCAGGGTTATCCCACAGGCCGAACAATATAGCTAGAGGTTCTGGAGGGATATGAGACGTTGTCATTTCTGAGAGAGCGTCTATTATGGCTTTCCAGTATGGGCCCAGCGCTTCACAGGACCAGAACATATGTATGTGGTCTGCAGCTGGTCCCCTCAGTGCGGACCAGTCTGGACAGTGTCCTAGCCAGCCTGTCACCCTCACCATATTTCCTGGCCGCTACAGGGCGGGCGTAATAATGAACCTCTCTTTGAGCATGTGTCTCAAATGTTTCCAGTTCCGCTCTGATCTGTGCCAGTGTGGTCGGGGAAGGGGCAGAGGCATACTCTCTCTCAAGCTCCTTTAACTTCGTTTCCGACTGCTGTAAGCTATTTTTTATGACTCTGAGGACCCCAGCCTCTCTAGAGTTGCACATCCCCCTGATGAAGACCTTAAATGCTTCCCAACGTACCCCATCGGAGGTGTCTTGCCTGTTGTTGCATTCAAAGAAGGTGTTACTGTCAGCGAGGATATCAGCTCTGAAAACGAAGTCTTGGAGGGCCTCTGACTTAAATCTCCATGAGGAGCGGGGGGGCTGGTCCTGTCCTAGTGTTATACGAAGTGTTACCGGTGAGTGATCCGATAATGTGCACAGCAATATCTTGGTCTCTGTGGCCCTGCCCACCATGCAGCCCGATATGAGAAAAGGATCAATCCTGGAGAGGCTATCGTGTACCGATGAGTAAAAGGTGTAATCTCTAGCATGCTGGTTGAGAGCTCTCCTATGGGCCGCGCATGATGGGGCTCTGCGGGCCGTCCAGGATCTGTCCAGATCGCTATCTAGGATTAATTTCATGTCCCCGTCCCATATGATGGGAATACCAATATACTTCAGAAGCATGGTGGTGATGGCATCAAAGAAATCTGGGGCATCAAAGTTGGGGGCATATGTATTCACAAGGAGGCATTCCATATTGGCGAGTGAGCAATGAAGTATGACATATCTGCCCTCGGGGTCAATGTGGCTGGTGCGCAGTGAAAACTGGATTGACTTATGGATCAAAGTTAGGACCCCCCTGGACTGAGTTGAGTACTTTGTATAGTATCTATTGTTGCCCCATGTCGGGACGAGGTATGTCGCTAGGCGCCCAAGGGCATGAGTTTCTTGGAGAAAGAGGATTTTAGTGCCATGCCTCTGGGCATAGGCAGTTATCCTGCGGGCCTTAGTGAAGTTGCTCAGACCACAAATGTTCCATGTCATGATGTTAAGGGCCATAGTCACATTATGGAACATCCCTGCAGTAGTATTCATTACCTTTCCACATTCTGCATTTGCCGTTTGTACAGTTATGTTGAATCGAAGTCGTGTACCTCTCTGCCATGTTTTTTACTATTAACCCAACCCCAACTTTGCCACCCCCCTCCCTCACTGCCCAACCCCAACATGCAGTGCAGACCACCCACCCAAAAACACAAATGTCGCCCTTTGGGCCTGCTCCAACTGGGAGGGGAAGGTCAGAGGGCCAGACCCAGCGTGGGTAGGCCCACATCCCAGCCCAACAGGGGCCAGTCATTAGGAAGAACAAAATGAAATTGAAAGCAAACATTGCAACTGCAACGGGGAGCGCTGATGCCGTGCGGCCGGCAATTTGAGCTTGGTGCCGGGCAGCATGTTCTGTCCCGAATGTGTTGCTGCGGTAAACTGGTATTGCAAGCAGCCTCTGGAACCAGAGAAGTGTACTCTGGTTGATTGACATTGCAGGAAAGGATAGGACACGGGGCTAGCTCCAAGAACCAAGAGGGGGAGAAGGCGGTGTGTACAGTTTAGGAGCTAGTCTGCGGCCCAAATACATATGATGGGAGGCCATAATTGCTGAGTGGACACAGTGAGGTTGCCATGAACCCATCTTAAAGCAGGGATCAGTGGACATGATATAGCACCGTGGCCGTGCTGCTTATGATTAGTTGTCAGCGGCACGGTCATCTCTCGGCCCATGCAGCGGTATATGTAACTCGATGAACTTCACCGCTTCATCTGGGACAGTGAAGAAGTATAGTTTGCCATTATGAGTGATTTTTAGCCGTGCAGGGAACAGGATGGCATAGGGGACGTTGCGCTCCCTGAGCAGCTTCTTAACGGCGAGGAATTAACGCTTCTCCTGCTGCACCGCCAGTGAGAAATCTGGGAAGATCCTGATAGTGTGGGCCTCGAGCCGCAGGTCTCCCTTCTCCCGCGACAGGCGGAGAATGAGGTCTCTGTCCCGGTAATTGAGTATCTTAGCGATGATGGGCCTGGGGATATCGCCAGGTCTGAGGCGTGGTGATAGGGCCCGGTGAGCCGGCGCCACTGTGAAATATGGTGAGAGATCAGGATTATCCAGCAGGTCTTGCAGTAGTTTTTCGACTGCGTCTTCCATCCGCCCCTTTAGGGCACTCTCGGGGACTCCGATAATGCGCAGGTTGTTTCTGCGGGAGCGAGACTCTCGAAGTCGTCACACTTTGCTTTAACACTTTTCATGTCACGCGATGGGGAGGCCACAGTGTCTTGGAGCACGTGAATTCCATCCTCATTCACTGAGATTCTATTCTCTGCCTCGGTGATCCTTGATCCCTCCTGGTCCACTCGAGTTTTTAGCGAGGCAACACTTGCGTTGATGTCATCGAGTTTTTCGTGGAAGGAAGTGACATTTTTGGCCATGGTTTCCATTAGTGAGGTGAGATCTGGCGTCACGACCCCTTGGTAAGGGTCCAGGTCAGGTTCGTCCTGTGATGATGATGCACGGGCTGGCTCAGCCCTGGGGACCGCTTTAGTAAACTTATCCATGGTGCCCCCCATGGGCACCGCCCTTAGATATGCCAGGCATTGCAGCTAGTGTGGGCCCAGGTATGATGAGGGCACGTTATTGGATAGGATGGTGCTGTGAGGGAGGTGAGGGCCCAGGTGGGGCCAGAGGACTCCCACCTGTGTCTCAGCGCCAGCTAAGTGAGCAGATCGTAGCGGAGGCAGACAGTACCGGCTGCAGTATCATTTGTCGTGCAAGTCGCCCAAGGGCAGCCGGGGGACCGCTGCAGGTTGCGGGATATTACTGTCAGGGCAGCAGTCCTGTGATGGCTGGGGCACGCGGTATCCTCATGTGACCAAGCTGCCGGCCAATAATGGGGTGGGGGGAACCTCTCGCATCCAAAACATATTGGTCAAGCGAGAGGAGGACATGGTGAGATGGGGGTCGTGGCGAGGAGCAGGCCTCAGGAGACGCACAAGCAGCGTATGAAGCACAGGGTGGGCAAGCCTGGGTGGCCCTGTGGTGCGGTTCCAGGCAGCTCACGTGGGGAAGGAGCAGAGGCGGTAAGATCGGTCTCAGGGGGGGGGGGCCCAAGCACAATTAACAATGATGCCAACGGGTCCGTTGGGCCACCAGCGCCCTCGGGGGGGGGGGGAAAGAAGTCTGTTGTGGCGCAGGCATACAGGAGAGATGAATAGCGGTGAGGCAGCCACAGGATGCAGCCTGTTTGAAGATAGTCGAGCCAATGTCCCAATGTGAACTGTGTGCCTGGGCCTCACAGAAGTAGCTGTGACTGGGTTAGGGTGGAGTGGGCAGCGCGGGCCACGCCACGGCAGCCAGGGACAGTCTTAGGACGCAACTGGTAGAGAGATGGGCCGGTGGCGGCAGGAGGGACCACGGCGCCCAACAACAGAGTTCACCAGGCGGGGGGGGGCAGGAGCCGTTCTCCGCTCTGCCCAGGGGCCACGCGTTGGGGGCCGCAATATGGAGCGATGTTCCTGCACAGCAAGTGGCTCCTCGGCCTGACCAGGAGTCTGCAGGACTCTGAACGTGTGCAGGTAGCGGCCCCGGCCCAGGCAGGGATTCGGATATATGCAGGAATAGAGTATGACGGAAGAGGCACCCGGCCGGTGCAGCCAGCAGTGGGCGAGGGCCCGCATAGTCAATCGCAGCGGCCAGGGGGCACCGCCGCGCGCCTCACTCCCTGCCCCTCACCTGGTCCGCCGCGGGTAGCTGGGTCCGTAGAAGCCTCCGAGTCTCAGCGCCTGCGAAGGCCGCACCGCCCGCCGGCACAGCAGGAAGCGGCCGCAACGCCGCCCGTTTCCCACAGGGCAACGCCGGCAGTCCGCGGCAGATCACCGCATCCGCGGCGGGTCCCTCTCTCAGCTGGTGTGATTCCTCAGGGAGGTGGGATTCAGGGGCCTGCCGACTCGGTAGCCGCGGAGATGAGCGCTGGAGTCAGGCGAGCAGGAGTCTGGCGAGCCAGGCTGCCGGGGCCGGGGGGAGTAACGGGCCCGACACCGCCGGGGGTGCCACAACTAGGTCCCGGGAGGTCAGATCAAGGCCAAATTTGCACGAAGTGCGCAGTGCCGTGGCAGAAGCAGTCCAGCCAGTCGATGGTCCGGTAGAGTGGCAAATACCGCAGATGAAAACAGATGGATGCCGAGGCCGCACAGAGCTGTAAGGCTAGGCAGCCATCTTGGTATGCTCCACAGCGCCACCGCAACAATGCTGCTTTTTGATCATTCAATGGCTGCTCTTCATATCATTGTGAACCATAATTCACCAAGCGTTAAATTGTTCCCTCACTAATAGGGAACATGAACTGGGTTTACACTGTCATGAGACCGGTTAGGTTTACCCTACTGTTGTGTTGTTGCAATAGTAATTCTGCTTAGTATGCTAGGAAATGCAGGTTCAGACATTTAATGTTGTTGCTTGGTTGAAGAAAGCCAATCGTGCAAAGCTACCATCTGTGGGATTATGACTGAACGCCTCCAAGTCTGAGCCCCTCCCTCCTAAACCATAACGATACTGCAGTGCAGTGGAGCCTCGGCTGGCCTAGAACTGCAGTCTTCTGGGCCAGTGCGTAGAGCTGCTTGCCGCGGGACTAGAGTATGACAGAAGGGGGCCACCTCTCTCGCCCATAGTGCACTGCATGTTCGTGGGAACCTGGTTCTAAATTATTTGTAGACTACCCTATTCTGGGTCCGAGTTTCGTAAGCAGCAGAGCAGTTAACTCGCTGCAATCTATTGAAAGTCATCCTTTGAGCCACGCTTTTGTCAAATCGCTGCAGTGGCACAAAAGGGTCCCTGTCCTTCCTACTGCGCCGTGGGGTGCACAAGAACCTTACTCCAACCCACCCTTGATGCACCCATGGGGGTGTGGGTGGCCCAGGGAGCACTCTTCTCTCCCTTTCCAGTCTGCCTAGCAGAGTAGATGTCCTTGGCCCAACTGGTGGCTGTGTGTCAGGACCCAGACCATGGGAGGCAGGGAAGAGAGGCTGGGCCTTGGTTTACGGATTGCGGCTTAAGCCCTCACCCTGGGGGAGTGGAGCTGGCGTCTTGAGCCCCGGACCCTGGGTGATGGCTTTAATGCCCAGACCTGGTTGCCAGCAGTAGTAACCTCATGGCCACCGAGGCATCTGGTCGGGGTGGGCCGGCTCTGGCCATCTGGTTCTTTGGCTAGGCCCGACTGGCCATCTGGCTGGTGCTGTCGACCAGATGGCCCAAGTTGCGGCTGCCCTACATTTGTCTCTGGCCGGTTCCGTAAACGCCCATGAAAGTGTCTTTGTGATAGGCGACTGCATATGCAGCTGCCGGATGCCGCCTCCACACCTGTGCCGGTGCCCCAGGAGGGCACCAAGCTAACCTCTGAAGTGGCCATGGGGCCCCGTTGCTTGTGGTGCCCAACAGGTCTGAGTGCTGTGCGAGGGTTAAGTCATCCTGGAAGCTGAGGCCCAGGTGGGACATGGGCTCCAGTGGGAATCCCAGGAGAAGAGCTAGCAGGGCTCTGTGATGTGGTCCGGTACCCCACCCCCACCGGGTTAGAAGCCCAGAGCACCAGGTCTTGACCGACTGTACCCAAACGGCCAGTGCTGAATACTAGTCCTACTAAGCGCAGCAGCTGAACACACAGGTGGGGGAAAGGCAGTCAGGGTGAGTCCTGGCTGGGCCTCCCCAAGCAGGCTGGGGCGTTCCAGGTCTGCACTCCGCAAGAACTGAGCACTTGGGGCCATCCTATGATGCTGGGTGGTAGCCCCCTTATACCAGTGCTGGTCCTTGAGTGCCCCCAGCCCTCGCCAGAGGGCAAAGCTTTAAGGTGTTGAGGCTGACCCTTAAGCACCAGTGTGAGGCGACAGCCCACTAACCCAATGGCAGTACCCTGCATGGTCCAGAGGGGGCCCCAGACTTAAGGGCTAAGCTCTAACACGTCATAGGCGCACCTCTGCTGACGTGGTCATAACCTCGTGAGGGATTCACTGTTGCAGGCGACTGGCCTGCACAGAATACCATTTCTTACAATAGCTAGTGGAAAGTGAAATACCCTGACTTCACCATGACCTAATCCCCAGTCTGAAGCAAATGACAGGCTTCTTCTGGCTACTTTGGTATGGGTTGTCGCACCTCCATACGTAAATGCTGAACAGCGGAAATTAAAGTTTTACAGTACCTGAGATGCTTATTATTTGTAAGAGGAATGCTGGAAGGCTCATTTTTCACAGGCTGCGAAGAAAGTAAATGCATTGGTCACCCATATAAAACCTCTTGCCGGATCTGTTCTGTCTTTCTGTTGGCAATGCTTCTAATAATAAGCAACGCGAAAGGTAGCAATTACGGCCATGTGAGGCCGTCTCAGTGCATAACTTGGAGAGCTTTCTCTTATTCAAGCCATTTTGCCTTTCCACTGCCCCTGTTGACTGAGGATGTTGACATTGAAGAGTATGAGGTATATTCAACACTGAGCAAAGTTCCTTGCTTAGCTGATTTACAGAATAGGTGCCCCTGACCCTTCTATATTGACTGGTATTCCGAATCTAGGTACGAGGTTTCTCACCAATGCATTAGCCATGGAAATAGTGTCAGCTCTGCTGAATGGTTATGCTTCCAGCCAGATGACGTTGAGAACAACTAGCACCAGGGCAGCTGGCTGAAGTCGGCCTTGAGGTTGACAAAGGACCATACAGTGGTGGATGTGATCTTTATGTAGTGTGCAGTGTTTTCCAGACATTCTTCTCACAGGTCACACTTGTTTACTAGACATAGCGATCAAATCACTCTTTTTGACTTGGTAAAATCTGTGATATATATGTTCTCACCAATTAAAATGAAAGACGTTTTAGGGTGACAAGGCTGCCATACTTGTCCAATTACATGGAGTCCTCATGTAGTTGATAGCAAATCTTGCCCAACAGTCTTTCTCCGTTACCCGTGCTGCTTCCTGAATGTGACCTAACTTGTCCAGTGTTCGGAAAGGAGGTGACTCTGATGCTCCTTTCAGTCTCAACTCATCAACCCTGAGATTCTGATATTGGCGCTAGCTTAGCGGTTGAGTCTGCCGAGTCATTTTCACAAGCCGGTTCACTATCCAGTGGATGATGTGCTGCATGTTTTATTATATCAATCTGTTTGGGTAACTTAATCTCTAACAAGGCTTCTATGTTATTTCTCAAAAACCATTAATATCTTGAAAAGATCCTTTAAATATCTGCACCCAGCTGTACGGTATGATTATAGATTCTATCCTCTGGTGCACAAATCATTGGAAAAGATATGGCTTCCTTATTTGCTAGCTATAATATTTAAAGGCTTTTTTTAACATCCAAATGCAGCCGAGAGCTGCTTCAAAGTAGTAACAGGGAAAGGACCAATGGTGGCAGCTGTTTAAGAATGTAGGGTACACAGCATTCTCAGCAAGCCAAATGTCTGCCTTTATGGAGGACAAACGTGCTGAAATGGGGGAAGTGCAATACTTTGTGAAGGAACATAGACTTGAAAGAGAGTTTAGGGCCAAATGTCTAGTGACCTAGTGCAGGGAGGAATAGTCATAAGAAGTGGGCATGGTTAGAGGGCGGTTCTCTGTTGTGGTTGGATGTGTAGGACCCATCTGATGCACTCCGCAGGCTAGATTATTGTACAGCATCTGCTGGACTGGAACTGAAACTTAGTTTAGGGAGGCCCTAAGGAATGTGAAGGTTTTTAACGCTTTCATGACTGAGCAGGGGTTATATTTGGTGCAAAGGTTTTCTGATGGCTTGTTCCCATGTTTTGTTCTCTGGATGCGCCTTTGTTCTCTACCTTTTTAGACTTTGTTGGCTATTGTTGTCCTGATGTCTCTGGTTTTTGTTGACCAGAGGGCTTGAAGAGGAGGAAGGGTTGGATTTTGTTAGACCAGTATTCTTGACACTTTCACAAAGCACTGTGGGAATTGTACTCTTGCAGTAATCTGAAGCTGGTGGTGGGTTTTCAGCACAGTTGCAATGTGATCTGTCCTTTTGAAATGCAGAGTAAGGGCCTCATCACGAGTTGGGCTGTAGCCCTTAAATGCAGTGGTAACGGTATTACCGCCACATTTAAGGGCTGGCTCTATCACGAGTTGGGTGCTAAATCGGCTGTTTTACCTCCAGCTTTTTTCTGGCGGTGAAAATCCCTGTTTTTGGTGGTATTACAGCCGGCTGTATTAGCCCGCAGTATTAGCACTGAAAATTCCCCATTGGATCCAATGGACCCAATCAGGAATGGGGATTTACCGTTAAGGCCCAACCCGTGATCCGGTGGTAATACCACCGGGCTGGTCGGTGCTAGGGCTATTACAGTCGGCGGTATTACAGCCAGGAATACAGCCCAACTCATGATGAGGCCCAAAGTCTTGCAGGTCTATTTTTGAATAGCTGCATTTTTGTCAAGGATTTATCGGGTGGCCATATGCACAGGGCACTATCATAGCCCACATTGGCCATAACTATTGCTTTGGATACTTCCACTCTATATGAATTCTAGGAAGGAAAGGATTTTTTTCATCATGTGCAGTTCAATGCCATTTTCCGTGATGGTTTGGAGGAGAGAAGGAAGGCTGGAATGTAATTCCTTTGTCAAAGGTCACCTTTAGAATTGGGACTGTTTACTGGAGTCAGTAGAGACCCTATGGACTTTTGGCAAAGGAGTAGTCAGCGTGGGTTGGGTGGTGCTCTGGATAGAAGGATCTCTGATTTGCTACTGTTGAGGGAAATGTCACTGCTGGCCATACAGTCTTTGATTTATTGGCTGAATCCAGTGGTGCTGGGCGGCCCTCCTTGTTTTTTAGTATCACTAGTTTAGAGTAACAAGCAGGCCTAAAAAATGTGCATGCGCCATTGGCTAGCGATAAATGACTTAGTTCTGAGAAAGAAATGTGCTGTGGACAGTTGAGGGGGGCAAGTTAATTTTTATGCGTAGCTAATCATTTGCAATTTCAAATGTTTACCCCCTGGTAGCCAGCATACAGATGCCGTGGTGTGGGCTAAATGTGTGAGGTGCTTGATGCTTGCCATACTCTGTTTTTTAGTGAATAATGATTACCAGTTAAAGGATAGTTCCGGGACTTTTTTTTTATTGTCCCTACGGTTCGGCCATGTGTTTTTAAGCATAAATCGGTAGATCGTAGAAAACTTTCCTATGGACCTTACCCGACTTTTCGTCCATTAATGCACTCGAAATCAGCCGCCATTTTCTGATAATCCTATCATTTCCCCCCATCGACCTGACTCACCTGCTTTTGCGGCACTAAATCAAATCCCCCGCCCCTGAAACAGACTTTATCAAAACATTCATATTCCCCGCCTCTATCCGTGACGTGACTGTGCTGCGTAGGCAAACGCGCCCAGGCGTCTTCTACGCGACTCCACACAGAACCCGGAAATCAACACAGATCAGCTCACAACACAGCGCGCCACAATTGGGAATATGAAACTGTACTTTTAAATCAAACCGCAAGATTGTAAATTTGGTAAAGTACATTTATTTGACATCAAATGTTTAGAGAATATTCAGCGATTTTCATTTTTATTTGCTCAAGTTCCAAAAAGTTTGTTTTGAGGCACGCGATGTTCCTTTGCTGTACACAGGGTCTTAGATCATCTCACAATACAGCGCCACAATTCTGAATATGAAACTGTGGTTTAAAAGCAAACGGCAAGATTGTACATTTGGCAAAGTACATTTATTGGACATCAAATGTTTAGAGAATATTCAGCGATTTGCATTTTTCTTTGCTCTCGATCCAAAATAGTTCGTCTTGAGGCAAGCGATGTTCGTGTGCAGTACACAGGGTGTTGGTTTACGATAAAATAAGCTCTTCGGTCGCACTGATAATCGCATGGCTGTTCCAACAACGAGGCACTAGGCCACCACAACGGTCTGTATGTTGCATCTAGCCGTTAGTACCGCGTAAGGGCATACTTGTACTTGGCGATCGTCCCATAAAATGGTCAGGGTGGTAACGTTGTTCACGCGGAGAAGCAACTGGCGGTTGAAAAAGCCATCCGCCGGTGTCTGGTACTCGTGACACATACAATAATGAAGGATGTACCTGTTTTAAAAACATAAAAAATGAAATTAGTCTCACCATCAGATCTTTATTAAAATGATTCATTTTATATATTAGGTCGGGAAATTATTTCATAGCTAGGACAGTGCAACTGGGTATTATACGTCAAGGGGGGGCTGTAGGATACTGAGACAGTCCCCCAGTGCAGGGGTTGACAGGGAGGCAGTGCAGGTGGAGAGTGGAAGGGCCCAGGACCGAGGTCGCAGACAGTGGACCAGTTGTAGCTGGGGAGAGGGAGAGAGAAACCAGAAGCAAAGAGGAAGGTTTTGAGGTGCTTCCGTAAAAGGAGATGGTTCTCCTCAAGATAGTGCGCGGTACAAAACAATATGCCACATAGAACGAACAAGTACAACTTAACCCGTCTTTAAAGCTACTGTATAGTAATTAAATTGCGGTATAAACTCATCTAAAGAGTTACTTACATTATATTTGCATTTTCCATTGTGTCTGTGCGTAGGGCAGCCCCGAAATACCACTCCTTCTATGCCGACGTTATTTCTTCTAATGAACGAACATTAAATGGCTTTCGTTTCTGAAATTATATTCATTATCGTTTCTTACGTTATTGCCCCACACCCCCAAAAAGAAGTCTTTCGGGATGGTCCCGGCCTGTCAAGGTCAAATAACAATAGAACCTTATACTGAGTCGTGGGCCATTCCGGCACCCGAGCAAAAAATCAAAGCAGCTGACCTTCACTTTGAACGAGCACACATTCCTAGTTAGCTACATTCAGTGTAAGGCCATCTCACAGGACTTGAAATTTACACTCCATCTTTGCATTTTGTCTGCGTGCATTTGCAGCCCCAGCGAACCATAAATACGGAGACATTCTATATTTTTTGAAAAATGATTTATATTACTGTTTGGTTTAATTTAATGCGCAAATGAACAAGGGTGGAGAGACACATTGCATGTACACTGAGCAATCACTTTTATTTACACAATACATAGCTACACATATTCAATGGGCCTGCGACATAAGGAGACTCGAGAGAACAGACAATCAAATTACAATCATTTAAACCGTGATGTGTATTTCTCAATGAGCTCTGCTTTAGGTGGACATGGAACAGAGGCAATGTTGGGTGGCAATGCAGTTGTCCCCTGCACAGGTTCGTTCACAACTCCATGTATGTGCCTATCTAGGACATCAACAATAAGTCTCTCAATAAACTCATATTGCATATCCTCAAACACTGGTTTGATCACCCATTGTTTACTTCTTTTAGTGAAGGCCTTATTGTAGCGAAGCGTCCCTAAAGTTCCGGTCGTCCTACTTTGTTGACGGCCAACATTATGGTTATGTGCCAAGACCGCTAGAAGAGTCGGATTTATCATGCCCTCCATGCCAAAATGCAATCGTTTTGGCCTGTACTTTAGGCACATATTGTGGAACACCTCCAAATCTCCTGTGTAGCAGAATTCCGTGAGTCCCCTCAAATCTCTTGTTATAGTTTTATCAAATACAATCTTTTCAATGGCTTTGTGAGTGGGTGATGAAGGAATCAACCACTTCTTCTTCCGTGCCTCCTCTGTGGACAAATGGCCATGTTCACAATTGTGGAAATGTTGGTTTGTTGTCCAGCGGTGAACGTTGCTACAGTGTAGCATTACTGACCGCCATTTTTCCAGTAGAATTTCCAACGACCCTCCACATGTTTTTGAGCTCCACCAAAGATGGTTGCTGATTGACTTGGACCACTGTGAAATACCTTGCATATCTTTTTTTTTACCTGCAGCCGACATTTTTTTATTGATTGTTTTTGCAAGATGCCAAACGTCAAATTGGTGATTTATATTTTTGTACTCTTCTCTCATTGTCCTGGCAATTGAAACGTGTCTGTCCGTGGCTATCAGGTCGATCACCATTCCCCGCGATTGTAGTTCTTGCAATGATGCTACAAAGCCAACTTTCTCCATGGCCACTGAGGATGTACTTTGTGACATCTGCACGACCACCGAACTCACAATTTTCTTACTTTCCATGTCCTGAAAGTGGTAGGTGCAGTACTTGGCTGAAAATCCTGGGCTGTCGCACTGTCCATCACCGGCTAGCCTGAACCGTTTGCCCGCGAATGTACTATCAATAGACATTTTTTCCATTCTCCAAGCTTCACTAATGGCTGGAAATAGATAATCGGTTTGGTATTTGTAGAACTGAGTTTTCGCAATGAAATGGATTCCCACAAACTGAAAGAAAGACTCTAACTTTTTAAAACTTGAACCACTAAAAAGTGCAGCCGCTGCACAAAGTAGATTGCCTGCTGGCAGTTGCCCCAGCATGGGTTGTGCAGACCATGAGAAAGGATGATATTTTGTACAGGTGGCATGTATTTTAAGGTTAGTGCCTCGAATTGCACGAGTCACATTAATCAATGGCTCCCCACATACTTCCCCACCAACCGAATGCCCACATTTCATCCGAATAATAATATCAATCAAACAACTATCGAATACAATGAATTTGGCCTCTTTCCTTATACTGTCACTCTGCATCCCAGCTGGTTCGGCCTGTAACGTTGAGGACATGTCACTCACATGAAAGGTAGAATCTCTGATATTGTCTTCCGCTATGTTCAGTGATATTGATGGTGTTTCATTGTCGTCCACTTCATTCTCTTCCATTGCAACATCTGTTCCTTCTCCGGCGATGGGTGAATAAAACAATTTCTTCAACTTTCTCGCGGTCTTAGTTTTTGCGGGTGTGGATTCTGTGAATTGATCTCCGACTGCATCCGAACTACCAGGAGGACATTCACTATCAATGGCTGGTGGTGGTATAGCTCCGTTGTCAATCACTTCATATTCTTCCCATTGGCACGATGCATCTCCAGTCTCAAGTCCCTGCCAAAATGTTTGACAAGCAACATCTCTCGTTCGCTTCACTGTCTGTGTAGATCTAGTTCGTACACCCACTCGCAACTAGAGGACAGATTGGAAAAGGGATGTTCAGTTTAAACACAACTTACAGTATTGAACTATTAACAGTGAAAAACAACATAATATAGTGACCAGGACACTAACCTTCTTTTGCTTTCTTTTCTTTGAAACTTTCTTGCCTCGAACTTCAACATCAGGACGCCGTTGCTCCGACTCGTGTGTGCATGTCTCCACTTCCTCTTGCGCTGCAACGACTATATTTTCATGATAAGCACATCCATCACGCACTGACGCTCCATTGACTCCCTGAAACATAGAACTTTCATTAGTATGTATAATAATATTGAAAACACAAAATGTACTTGGGGACCAATACCCACGTACATCTCAATAGCAAAACACGAATGAACGCTTTGTGTAGAACATTCAAACGACAATTATTCACGCATTGTTGATCTAGTTAGATGGAACTGTCAAGATCCATACCTCGGGCTCCTCATAGACTTCCATTGATGATATTATTGAAGATGATGCTTCAGTAACTCCCTGAAACACAGTAATTGCATTAGTATGGTTTTCTATTTTGTTAAAAAGAACATAAACTTTGTGCAGGCGTCAACGGCTCATCTAAATAGACCTGCACAAATGATCAGTTGTCTAAAATAAATAATGGATATGTAAATATGATTCGATTTGCTTGATCGTATGAAGTTTCACCACCCAGAGATCTGCATCAACTACTAGGGGTGATGTTCTTGTAGAAGAAGCTCCGTCATCTCCCTGAAACATAGTACTTGCGTTAATAAAGAAGGAAGTATAGCGGATGTAATCACGTCATATGATTTCGCTTAATCGAACTGTCAGTATCCATACCTCGAAATGCATAAGAACATCAAGGGACGATGTAACTGCGGTGCACACTTCTGCAAGCTGTTGCGCCGACCCGTAACTGCATGCTCCCCCTTCTTCTTGGACTAATGCTCCATCGACTCCCTGAAACATAGGACTTTCATTAGTAATGAACACAATATTGAAAAAAGAAGACACATAGGAGGGCGACGACAGAAGGACATATCAATGGCTAAAAACGAAAGAAACATTGTGTGTAACAATCACGCTACAAGAATGCAAGATCTGATGATCTCCATCGATGGAACTGTCCGGAAACGTACCTCGAGCCTCTGAGTGACATCAACGGTTGTCGTCAATACGTTGGACTCCTCAGCATCTCCCTGAAAGACAGTACTTGCATTATTTTGGATAACAATAATTATAACTGAAAACAAAGACTAGAGGACGAGTACAAGGGTGTACCATTAGGTAAAATAATTACACGATAAATTAAAACTATTGATTTACATGCCTAAAACAAGTCAGTGGCAGAATAGCCAAGTAAGATTACCCGATAGGCGCTTGAAGTGGCTGATGACTGCAATAACGACACGGATGGAGACTCTTCCGCCTTCATATTGAGTGGATACATAAATGGGGAAATTATTGCTAGCTAATGCTACACACTACCGCAAGGCCGAGAGATAAATACGTAAACTTGACTCACCAGTGGAGGGATGTGGACGAATAGAGTGGGAATAGCGGTTGAGAGCAATTTTCGCCTCGCTCGCGGTGTGTTCTTCTTTATTAGCAATGATGTGGAGTACATGTCTGAGCTAAAGTGCCTGCTGCAGATGCGGTATCGATCACCCCTCTTGTCCGCAAAGACTTCTAGGACTCTACTTTCAAGCTCGGACGGTGGATATCCGCAATATCGGACCCATTCTCTTATCTGATCTATTGTCTTAGGGAAAACATGCATTATAGTACCTTCAGATTTATTATGGGTCTTCGAAGGGCAACCGCCAATGGAACAGGCAGGCATTGTGTAAAGTTCTGAAAAGTAAAGATCAACAATTCTCTATGAATACCAATGTGTTAAAAAATTAAATGACACATAAAAGGTTCAATGCAAGGTTCGTTTTGGTTCTTGGAACTATACACGTTATTCACATGCGGATAAGTATTTGAATAACTTTAAAAAAATAGAAAAATAATTTGACTAAACTCAGAACATGTGACTAGTTCCTTGCATGTACTGTCTTGAACGAAAAGAAATTGGACGCAAAATGATTATGGTACATGGCCTTACCTTGACGAACAAACAGTTAGATACAGGGATCAGAGTAGTTTCTTGTCGTAGAACAGGGAGCAGTTCACAGGTTGCAAACTGACGAGTTTCCTCGAAGTGGTCACGGAAGTTCACAGAGACGAAGAGCAGATAACCAGCACCTTCACGGGTTGACTAGCAAAGCGCAAAGAAGTTCTCATTAGAAATATGAAGTGGGTTATAAAGAATTCGTAACAGGGGTGTGTTTGTGAATGAATGACGTGTGTATGTCGTGGCATTATGCGGTTTGCAGGGGGCCGTCCAGCGTGAGGGGGGATGCTTGCCAGGAGACACGGGGTCTGGAGGTAGACATAGGAACAACAACCCATGCTCTATAGACCACTTTGAAGTGTACATGGTCTTTGGCACCTCTTGGCCTTTATCGCTCCCTGACAGCTCCACTTGCCAGCGCAAGTACCCCGGTGCGAACTGCCTTTGATAGGGCGGGGGGGTGGATTAGGGCGGTGGTCGTGCAGACAAGACTCGTTTGCCGCGGGGCCTCACCAAGGAGAGGCCATCTAACTGCATGTAAGAGGCAGGCTGCAGGATCTAGTACATGGAAGGCAGGGGGGTGAGTTTATAAATACCTCACCCTCCCAGGAGAATATATGGGTGCAGTTCACCCTGGAGACCCTGGATGCCTAGGCAGTTAGTCAGCAGCAGGCTGGCCTGTGGTGGCAAGGCGGCACGGGCCAGAGGGGGTCATCTCTGTACCCGGTGCCCAAAAGGATGATTTATTATGACCAACCGTATTGATTATTTACCTATAACCATGTTTTGTATCAATAAAATCCAACGGCCTTTTATTGCCAACGCTTGAACAAAGTGGTGTGGTAAGTATTTTTGGGGGAGGAGGCAAGGCCGGGAGGCTTGATGCCAACCCGCAAAATAACATATGTATGTCTGCTGCATATGGGTTCAACGGTTATGTGGATTGAAGGTGGGCGGCCAGCGTGAGGGAGGATGCTGGCCGGAGACATGTGGTGTGACAAGACAAGGCACAGGAAGACTATTCAATGGAGACACACTAGATTCATTTAAAAAATCAAAACAACCATTGTTAAAATATATGTTGGGTTTTATTTTAGATCTTAATTTCAATTGAACATAAATAATAAACATTACACATTGTAAAGTTCCGGTTGTAGCACATCTAGGGAAAATCCGCGGTATTGTCCACTGTCGCTGGGGAAATGTCTAATGGCAAGTACCGCACAGGCAGGTATTACTCTCCGAACGCGGTGTCCGAGCCTCCCGTGAAGCCACCAAGTGAAGCAACGATAGGCCACCAGCCTGTACCACCTGTGAAAATGAAAGATGCAAACTGTATTAAAATGACAAAACTTTCTTATCACTGTCGATTCAGGTAAAAAAATGTCATTCTGCTTTGAAAAAAATTCTATCTAGAAAATGCACAATATGGAACCAATTTACATGCATTCGAATGATATGTAGATGTAATTTTATATGTGGGAGACGACCATGAAATAGTGGCATCACTGACATCACAACCAGAGTATACTTACTCGTTACTCGGATTACGCGGACGAACAGTGCCGCGAAGTTCGTGCATAAGCACCATCATCATCCTCAACACGGTCCGTGAGAGGCAGGCTTCCCTGAACTCTGGCAGCTCGGTGATGCATTGCGGACTTGGCTCGCCTTACGAAATGTAGGCCAAGCACCCGGAATTTTCACGGCAGCAGCAGTTCTCCTCCTCAGTTGGCATTAGCTCGCACCGATTGCACGTGCACCAGGTAGAGACGCCGTCCATGCGACATGGTCCAGGCTCTTCATCCGTTGACTGGTCCTCTCAACTGCCGTCCGAATCCCCATCGTTTTCGCGTGCTTGCCTTTCCAGTAGTTCTTACTCGGTGTACTCGGGCTCGTACATATACGGCATTATTGTAGCCATTGTGTGGTAAAGAAAGTAAAATAATTTACAGAGATGGTACAGGTGTTCACAAGGCCTAGAAGCGGCGAATGTAGCTGACCAGAGCACAGAAACGAGTCACAGAATACTAAAAGTAACACAGAGAGAGGAATGGAATCGAAAATCTGCTGCTATGTGTTGTGAAACGGTGTGTTTATACTTATTGAGGAAAGAGGCGTCCTGCCATTTCCATGGCGACACTTCATTAGCTGAGGCGCAGCGATTGTTGACACGAAACGTGCTTTGGCGTTGGGAAATGGGCGGTACGCGTCTGCTGATGTGCTGATGTCAGGCTCAGGGGCGGGGGATTTGATTTAGTGCCGCAAAAGCAGGTGAGCCAGGTCGATGGGGGGAAATGATAGGATTATCACAAAATGGCGGCTGATTTCGAGTGCGTTAATGGACGAAAAGTCGGGTAAGGTCCATAGGAAAGTTTTCTACGATCTACCGAGTTATGCTTAAAAACACATGGCCGAACCGTAGGGACAATAAAAAAAAGTCCCGGAACTATCCTTTAAGTATTTACTGGATGTCGTAGAATGGCTTCCATTTATTTAGAAGTGACAACTGGAATTGTTCCCGAATAATTCATATTCTACAGGGATGGGGGAAGACCCTTGTTGGACTACATACAATTGGGCATAGGGGCTGGAGAATAGGTGTACATTAATGCACAGGACATTCTGTCTTTAAGGAATGAGGTCAGCCATATTAATACTGAATGAAAGATGCACATTGTGAGCTCCAGATGTTGCAGGAGGGTGTTGTGCTCGACTGTTCAATTACTTGCAGTGAGTTATACGAGAATCTGTATAGCAGGTTTACTGTGGTCTGCTGAATTTAATATTTCCTCAGATATTAAGGAGGGTGGTATCCATTCCTCTGTTGTTTGAAACCCAGTTGGTGGTCATGTGTGAGGGAATTAGCCTTGCTATAGGTTTGGAACTATAACTTGGCTGAGAGCTATGTTTAACACTGTCAGAATAAAAAGGCCTGAAGTGTGTTCTACAGTCCACAAATCTGTGTGTGTTCTTTATTTGCATAGTCAAACTATTATTTTGCTGGAGATGGCTAAACTTCCATATCCTTGTAACTTTGCAATGAATTAATGAGATAAGTTATGCTTCCAAAATGGAGATTATCTAATTGAATGGAGACAGAGTTCAACATTAAATGATAGTTAATGGTCCAACAATAACACGCACTTCACGGTATCCAGTAATATGGTCACAGTAAAATGGCAGTTTTTACAAAATATTGCGGCAAAAAGGCTTTGGTGTGACCCAGTAAAAGTGTTTCCATTATAACACAAGGTGACAGGGAGTTGCGGGGGTGTCCCCTGCTCTCCTTGTGCGGTGTAATGGGTTGCAGGGGTGTCAGCCGCATCCATTACATGGATTGTGGGGGCCACAGCACAGCCTTTTTGCCGCAAAGATTTTAAAACTGCAATTTCTGCAGCAACTTTATTACATGGAACCCACTTCACTAATGTGTACATCGTTGTGCTCCTTAATGCTTACTTAAGGTCATACTTGCTGTCTGTTGCAAATGTTAACTAAAGATTCCTGGGGTTTTGAATGTCTAACAAATTTGCATGTGCCATTGTCAATTCACTACATGTCCTCGCCAGTGACTCCAACATTCGCCTGCATTCAATTCCCCCCCATGCACACTTCATCCTTACTCCCAATCTGCCCACCATATCCTACTTTGAATTCCTGCCTGCCTTTGGGTAGTTCCTGGTACAAATTTCCCAGAAGTCACCTTGCACATACAAAATATTGTTTCCCGGGCCCCACAGCTTCTGCTTCCTTTAATTCTACTTTTTCCTGGTGTACAACTAACTGACTAGTGGTGAGCCGCCTGTCAGGGATTACCAGGGTTGCTTACAGAACTCAGACATGTGTATGAGTTTTTGTAAAATGTGAAAAACAGGACTGGTAAGGTGGTGTCCCAGTTACATGGAGTAGTTTGGCCTCCCTACTTGTGACTTCATAGAACAGGAATTTAAAGGCCTCCGAACCAATGCTTATTGAATTGGCATCCAGCCTGAACAACCAGCAGTTGGAAGAACTCAAAAGTTTGGCAAAGTCACACCGGGACTAGAAAGGGGAGCGTTTGAGGGATGGGTCAGAGGGGGCTGTATGAAAATTAGGAATATGTTTATAGGGGATAGTGTGAAATCCTTTCAAGAATGTAAACAGGACTTTGGGGAGGGGGAGAGACATAGGTATTTTCAGATTAGGCACTGGGTCATGAATGGGGTAGTCAGAAAGGCCGCTACCTGCGAACTAACAGCATTTCAGAAGTATTTAATAACGAACGACAGATCAAAGGGCCTTATAGCGGGGCTATATAGACAACTGAGTGAGGCAGCCTCCCAACAGAGGTGTCCATACATGGCACACTGGGAGAAATTGGTAGGGAAGGAGATGTCAATTCAAGATTAGGAAAGGCTTTGGAGGATAATACCGAAGGTAGCAAGGGCAGCACAACTTCAGAAGGCATGGTACAAATACTTCTATGGTTGGCATTACACCCTGGCACATCTACATAACATATACCCAGAGGTTTCTAAGGACTGTTGGAGGGGCTGCGAGGAGGAGGGTATGGCGGCACACATTTGGTGGGACTGCCCAAAGATTAAGCCTTTTTGGGAGGAGGTCCTACAGGCACAAGCCTTCGGGGATGTGAAAGGTGGTGACCCCAAATATGTTCTATTAGGGTTGAAGCAAACAGAGACCGAGACGGATGCTGGGAGAAGGGGTAAGGCAAGGATGTTCCTAACACTGGCTGCAATGACCCTCAAAGCCCAGAAATGGAAAAGCCTGGCGATTCCACCGAACAAGAATGGGTTCGGAAAATTTGGGAACTGATCTCTCTGGAATGGACCTCTTACGCGATGAACATTGACTTTCAGAAATTCACATCTATTTGGCGGATACCTTAACTTTCCTGAGGGGAGATTTCAAAGCACAATAGTGACCACAAAGATTAAAACTATTGGACTGCAACTAATCGGAAAGGAGAAACAAATGCAACGATCTGAAGAGACCGCCAAGCTGCCGAGGGGAGGGAGGTGGGAAGGGGGGGGGGGGGAAGTTTTACCAGTTGTAAAATCAATAAAGAGAAGTTTAAAAAAAAAAAGTTTGGCAAAGTTAGGAGAATAATTTTACATGCAACAGTCAATATCTGTAACTTTGTATCAGTACGTTCCTAACAGCCTATCCACTGCAAATCTGACATTTTTCAATTTTTTCTATTAGGTCACAGATTTTGGTTTTGCCAAAAGAGTGAAGGGTAGAACATGGACGTTATGTGGCACGCCAGAGTATTTAGCACCCGAAATAATTCTCAGCAAGGTAATGCACAATCATACAGAACTGTAAGCATTGAGGACAATTAAAGCAAAGTATGCTATTTTTACATGAAGAAAAAGTATTGCAAGTTGTGCATCTGTTTCTCTTTTTAAAGCTTTTTAGCTGCAGACCTTGTTATACTCTGTAAGCAACATTATAGGAAATGCTCCCCTAGTGTATTTGTTTGGGTATGTATGTTTTATAATCTGAGAGACACACTTCTTTTCATTTGCATCTCCTTTTTTTGATTAGTTGTGTTTGGTTTGTCGTCAAACTTTTACAACTTAGATTTCATCAAAATCACATACACTTTTTCTACAGGTTACATTAGTTAATGACATAAAACCTAATACAATAAAATTCTAGATGCATACACGCATAAAAAATCATATCATAAAATATACACATAAAATGTATCAGTCAATACTGTTATAGTGGAGATGAGATCTTAAATCTCTACTACATTGATTGACATTTCCATATCTTTTAAAAGATGTGACAACATATGCTGCTTTCATTGCTTTCATTTCTTACATTGATCATCAAATCGTGTATAAATTAGATATGATTAGGATTCACAGAATAAATAAATCTTAATACTGACTTTAGTTGTTGCCCTGACCGCATTGGATTGTTAACTCCAGCGAGCAGAATGACCAGTGAGTTGCTAGTTTTTATTCTAGATTTGCTTTTTGACTTGGCTCATTGTGAATGATCGTCAGCAGCCGGGTAAAGGATAGCACTAATGATGTATTCGTACCCCACATACACCGCGCCCATAACAATTCCCGTGAAGATTCCGTAAGGCCGATGTCATGATTGCCAAAGTGATCTTTTCTTTGCATGTTGAAGTATTCACAATAAATTACTAGATGTTTCAGCGTTTCGCTTTGTGCGTTATCTTTACAGAATTGACAGGTTGCATAAGGGTCATCCTGGGAAGCACATGCCCAGTATTTAATCCATTAATTCATATGTTATTGATTTAATTTAAATCCAATATACTGCTCTCTTGCTCCGTCACATGGGAATCGTGTGATGTATGATTGTCAAGGCATTCCTTTAGTGGTAAATTGGGCTAGTTCTTTATAATACTTATATTTCCCAATACTTTCTGTTGTTTTGCACCAATCGGATTCATTTAACTTCTTTTTTTTTTTTTTTTTTTTTTTTTACAAAAGCCGGTTTTATGCAGAGATCATTAGGATTTGAATCAATGTGATTGAGCAACTGGTTCATATTGTGAAAAAATGTTTTTATTGATTGTATATTCCCTTCTCGGCTAATGGTGGCTATATTTTCATATAGGGAATTACTAGGAGGTGATAGCATTTTGGCATAATTGTTTAGTAGCCTCCACTTAAATCTTGCTGACAGTGAAATCAATCCGAATTCATGGAGTAATAATGGATTGGGTAGGGAGTTCGCTAGCCTGAGTGTGTTTCCAAATTCTTCCTTGAACTAAGATGTTAACAATGTTTGCCAAACAAATATCCAAACCGTATAATATAATTGCCTCAACTTTTAAAGAATAGAATTCTATGAATTGAAGCAAAGAACATTTGTAGAATCTTTTATATATAACCTTTATTTGTGAGATGGCAGAATTTGCTTTGAGGGGGAGGAACTTTTTCCACATCGTGACTGATGTGTCTCAGAGATCATACCCCTTACAGAAGGTACTCGCTCAATGCAAGAGCTATCAAGATTCCATTTATGTGATAACATTTTCCTCTTTAAGTTATTAAACACAATAATCCTAGATTTAGAAGGATTTGACATGAGGTTATTATCTTGTGCATATTGTGCAAAAAAAAACAATTCTGGAGGCCGTAGGGTGTCTTATCAAACAGTAGGCTATTGTCTGCAAACGCCAACCAATGTATATGAAGGCTACCTAATCTGACTGAGAAGGTGACCGATTGCATCCATATCTTATCTATGTCGGACAGGTAAAGATTGAATATGACCGCTGCTAGGTTGCATCCTTGTTTAACCACTACCCCAGTTGGAATTGGAGGGGTTACAGCCCCTTCTTGAGTTGCCCTGATTGAATATGATGTATTTTCGTGAAGTTTAACTAATAGAAATAGAAATTGTTGAGAAACACCTGCTTGTATCATCTTATTCCATAGTAAGTACCGAATCACGCAATCGAATGCAGAAGACAGATCAAGCGCAGCCATATATACAGGTCCTGTGTTACTTACCTTGCTCTTGGCAAGGATATGTGCCAAGATGGTGGCATTCAAGGCCGTCCCCATCTGTTTCCTGAATTCGATCTGGAAGCGTGACCGAGTGCAATGCAACCTCATGTGTTGGTCAATTTCTTTTAGTATTAAGATGGAAAATACTTTTGCCGACGCATCTAAAAGGGCAATGGCTCTATAATTGCTTGGATCTGTCAGACTGCCTTTTTTAAAGATTGGAACTATTATAGAGGTTAGCCATGATTTAGGGATCGTATTCGACCGATAAATATTGTCAAATTTAGTCTTCAGAATCTAAGACCAAAAAGACGTGGCATGTTTTATCACGCATGCCGGAATGCCATCCGGCCCTGCTTCTCTGGATGGATTAAGGCGCGAAATTGCCCATTCTACATCACCATTTGTCCAAGGACGGACACTGCTCTTCAGATGCAAATAGGTACTAACCCTTACATCTTTAAATATATTAGGTATTAAATATTTGTCTAAAAAGAAATCTGTCCATCTTGCAGCGGTAATCGACGTAGCCAGAGTATTCCCTTTGGTAGACACTCCTTTCCTAAGCTGTGCCCAAATAGATCTTCTATCATTGCGACAGGGATTCTTCACCATTTTTAGATTTTCCATAATGAGGGAGTTGTTTGTAGCAGTGCAAGATCTATTCCTGTAAAGATAGCATATATGTGTTTTCCTTTGAAGGTAGATTATTGTGGGTAGGTGGAGTGTTTTTAAGCTCACGCAGCATTTTATTTTTGAGCTTTTTTAAGTCTCTCACTACTGGATTGAAGTGGTGAACCCGAGTGGTTCTATTTTTAGATTCAGCGTCGGTCAGTCTTAACAGCATTCTATTTGTTGAGTTGTGCATTTCCGAGTGTAGTTGAAGAGTCACACCTGTCCTAGGACCACAGTTGTGACAAGAAAGCTCTTTAGAAATCATGTCAATCAATTTATTATGTAAATGAGACGTCCACCGAATAGATATGTTTGATCTATCAATTGTAACAAGTTGCAAGCTGGGCTCAGTCTGTAATAACAGGCCTATTCAGTCTATCAACGTGGAGATGATTATATGGTCCAATGCCCGGATCAATGGTTTTGACAGGCTTGCAAAATGGAATGAGGTGTAACTGCGAAGAAATCAATGCATGAGGTTTTCGTTCCACTATGCCAGGTATAATGCAATGCTGATGGGTTGAAAGACAAAAAATGTATATTCCAAAGTGCTAAATGTTCGGTCCATTTAATCCCTCTCTTATAGGATATAGTATCACCAGTGGAGGTTATGAAATTACCTTGCGAGCTGTCTAGATGGCTACAGCTCATGTTAAAATCCTCCTTAAGAATCAATACTCTGGATTATGTGCTATAGCTGTTTCAAGAATCTGATCTAGTTGAAGGAACATTTGGTCGATGAATTTCCTTGCTGGATTCCAATATAATTCAGAGTCCCTGACGTCACCAATTCTATGTCCAAGATGTCTTCTAGTGCTGTTACCACTTTTGACATAGCATCCATAGAGTTATTAACTAATATGGAAAGCCCCCCATAAGGTCTACCTACCAATCCACTTTTGGCATTTGCTGAGAAGGATGTATATCCATTTGTATTAAACTCCTGCAGCATCATTTCCTGGCATAGGATGATCGATGGTTGGTTAGCGTAGAAAGAAGAGTTTAAGCCAGGCATTCAAATTGAGGAATCCACTTGAATTCCATGACGCTATTTGTAAGTTAGAGCTGCTACGTGGAAGTAGTATTGGCAGCAAGTGCTTTCAGACTATTAGCCAGGGTGGAAAGCCACAACCAGTCTTTAATAACTGAAGATAAAGATGTAAGTTGCTCTAGAGCAGATACGTTGTCAGAGTTTATAAATTGGTTGACCGCAACTGGGCCGGTCGCCACTATGGGTTCTTTGTTGCTAATCTCAAGGAATTTAGTAGCAATTTCTTTAGATGGAACTATATGAGGAGTCAGACCAAGTTGGATAAAGTCTGATCTATGATTCCATATCATTCTTGTTATAATAGACATGTGAAACTGACAAATCATATGTGTATTATTGTGCTGGGTTAGAGTAACCCAGTCAATATTTTCAGTGTTTAATATTCTTAACACAGGAATTTACCTAAACGTTTGGAGCATATGAATGATCTATTAACAAAAGTGTTGTAGATTATGAGGACATCCTCTGGACTACTGTCCACATTAAGGATTTCACCTGCTCCATCCTTACCCGGGAGAGGTGGTGGAGCATTTCCTTCTGCCATTCTAATGAGGCATGTTAGCTGTCTGACCTCTCACTGCTAACTGTGGGACCGGCTGCTTACTTGTATCGTCTGTCTGACTGCCCACTACTAACTGTGGGACCGGTAGTGGCTTGCTTGTGTCAGCCAGGTTGCCTTTGGGGGGAGTAGTTAGCTTCACAGGAGCAACACTTGTATGTGAATTTAATGCCCCCCTCTAGCCCCTTGAAGTAGTTACTCCAGTCGTCTTCAGGCTTTTGGTAAGTGGATAGAACATTGTTAAGTGGGTTTGTTTAGTCATCGAGTTACCATCTACCAAGGTTAAGGAAGTACTGTCACTAGCATCTTCACCAGCTGATTTTAACTCCAGTGTTTCAATTTCAACAGCAGCAGGAGGTTCTGGGAGACCTTTTTATTTTTATTATGTTTTTGTTAGTGATGTTTTTATCGTCTGTTTTTGCTGGATTAGGTGGTATTTTAATTCGAGGGCCGCTTTACTTTCCTCGTCCAATTGATTGAAATCAAACACCCCATCTTCTTGAGATAGGTTACACATCTTTTATGTGAGAGTTATGATTCTTTATTTTAGAGGCAGCAAGATTTTGTTTTTTTACCACCATGCTGACTTTGCCAGTGTCTCATAGTTCTTCCCTTGAGGGCTCTTGTAAACTGCCTTTTTTCTCTAGGCAATGTAAAATATCTCTGTGAATAGCCTCCCCCTGTGCATTGAACATCCTCCAATACATCATGATTTTCCTCCATTCCTCTTGCTTCCTGGTCAAAGAGATCAGTAAGGGCTGAAGGACTGTCTGAAATAGGGATCCTTACAGAGTCAGATTCTAGAGCAGGAGGCTCCTGCTTGTGGTGTTCGAAGCCTAAGGACATTTGACTAGTATTAGTTAACAGTTCTAGCTGATTGATTTTCGCAGTGTTGAGACTCACTGTGTTTCGCAGCTGGATGAGTACTTCATGGTTTTCATCCAACCAGGGAGTATAAAGGATCTTTGTCAATTCTGAGTAGTGTTCGTTTGAGTCGACCTGTCACACGTGGGTATGCTGAAAGTTTGTGAGCTCTGTGTTTTCATGACTTCAGAAGATTTTACAATATTGGCGGCACTAAAAGCCATGAATGTTTCATGGGCACACACAAACCCTTTCGATTTTATTCAATTTTGCTAATATGTGGAGACTGAATTTTACTTCTTTAATCACGTAGTGGCTTCCATCATGACCCTTATCTAAGAGGTTTACAATATATGTCAATACTGGGAATGACAATTCAGAGCTCTGTGGATCTTGTGAGGAGTGCATGTTGGATGTGTAGGCTATGTGGGAGGCTTCATGTGTATACAGGGGAGGATGGATTGGTAGGACAGGACTAGAGCAGGTCTGTTGGTCATGAGTAAATACAGGGCTTGAAGTTGGATCGTTATGTATGACCAATGGACAGGCTTTACCCTTGATTTCAACTGATTGTGATACCACCTGCAGATCGCATAATGAGGTTCACCTAGCATCGGTATGTTTACACTTATGAAAGTGTACGTGCTCAATGCCACACTCTCCAGCTCTTGGGGTGGATGGACCAAGAGACAGGCATACTCTTATCTAATTCGGCCATAACTGCCAGTGCCATCTTAGAAGTGTCAGATAATGGTTTAATAGGAATCTCGATTCATTTACGAGAGGGCTCATCTGTGGACGTTTTTCTTGCATGCTGAGAAAGCTCTGCTGGATATAAAGGTCTGCCTGTTGCGTGCTCCATCTGTAGGCCAACGCAATATCTTCGGTATTATTTTCCAACTTTCTCGTTGGATCACAACCCACCTGTGAGTCATTCGGTCTATCATCAAATTGGTCTGGATGGATCAAAGTTGTGCTAGAGGACCGTATCTCGGTAGTAGTGGCAGCCGCAGAAGCGGTTGATCTATGGGGGATCATTTCTCTTTTGTTCAATTGCACTTCACGAGTCTTGTCGCTTCTTAGGGTGCCCACCATGCTATGGATACAACCTATTCAAATAGGCCAAGACTTATTCGCACAATTGTCAGTCTAGGTATGCCTGCCACCTTGTTCCACCCCAACACATTTTTTATGCAGGAAATCTCGATCACCAAGTTGAGGTATATGGCGTTGATTGTACCAATTGTGAAAATCAGTTATTACTGAGGTACCGTGGTATAGGTGTCGCCAATTCAGTTGGGCCTGGATTGTTCAAACAATTGTCAAGCTGGATAATCTGCCACTTTGTATAACGCCACCATATCCCCACAAAGCTTTTTAAAGGAGTATACAATCACCAGTTTCACAATAAGATAGTGATACTACAAGTTTTAGGGACTAGTTAATTTGAAGATACCGAAAACCTGCCCAAAGAATGCTAATCTAATAAGCAGTCAATATTGTAGTACATTTGACCAATGCCATGATAGTGCTGAGAACGAGAGGAGCCCTCCCCACCCCATGCCTTTCATCAGTATTCTATCTACTAAGGACAAAGAAAATCGATCATCAATCAAATGCAACTTCAGAACACAAGGGCCCGATGTGAGTTATGGCTCCTTAGTTCACACCCACTCGGATTTCATTAAAAAAAAATCAATTTCCTCAATTATTAGCCAGTTTCAGACAAACACAAGTTGACTTACCTAGGTTGGTAAAGAAATCATTCAACGCTGATATTTATAGATGTTAAGCAACGTTCTTGTGTACTTCATATTAGGTGAACAGTAGTTATAGGCTTGCTGGGAGAGGGGGGGGGGATCGGGGCCAGCAAGGCAATAGAGATGCTGCAATTTTGAAAACCAGAGAATTTGTTAGCGTGTTAAGTGGATACAACAAATTCCCAACAGAGACTCGAAACTCACATCAGAGTTACAAATCCAATGTTTGCTTGATGATAGTTTGCTGCAGTTTCACCGCATTTGATGCAGCGGTAGCTTCCTCTTGAGGACAGCAGTCCGGGTCCCGGCGAGGAAACAGGAGCTCTGCTACAGCCAGCCAAACAGCGGTACACTTGTGGTACACTTAATTTCATTTGGGGAATGAAATGAAATTTGCATATTAACATCTGTTCAGTTCCTGTATATCACTTGCAATTACATATGTTAGTCCCCCACTTTAATTTTTAAGACCTGTGCCCTTCAAGGTGGTTAAAGTCAGCATGATTGTTTTTGGTTGTGTGTGTGGAGGGGGGCAGGGGGAATTCGTGAGGTGGGAGACATTTGTGCTGCAGCAGCCAGACATTTTATTTCTTTTTGTGGCATGGCATTTTTTACTGGGGATTATGGGTAAAGCCAGCATGGTGTGAGTTATTACTTGACTAGACTGGCCTACATTGGTGCAGCCGGTCTGGATACCTTTTCTTATGGTGGCATGTAATGTGTGACCAGTATCAAGGGTTGTCAGCATTATCAATGTTGTGTTGAAAATGGCATACATTGGCGCAGTCAATCTAGACATGTTTTCTTACTTTGGCATGTCACCTTTTACTGGCAAAGCCAACTGGCGTATGCTCTTGAATGGTAATACTCGCATATATTAGTACAGAATTATGAGCCATGCATAGGGACAGCCGGTGTTAAGATGGATTTCTAAAGTCAGCCCTGTGGGAAAGACTATTAGAGGGCGCCCGAGTCATGGTTAACAGGAAAGACACTGAGCGGTTACCCAATACCCAGTCAAGGTAGGTGGATGAGCAGTCAAGGCTTAGTCTCAGGAAAAGTGTGATTGTTCTAGGGCTATAGAGAGTCCACACAGGGCAACACGCAGTAATTCAAGTCAGATGGTCGATGTACAAAAATACAGTAATTTATAAGGCATTTTAAAAGACACTTGAAGGTGAAAATCACAGGCACGCATTGCAATTAAATACCACAAATTGCACACAAAGAAATGTGCCAACACAACTTGATCCTGAACGATGAGGCTGGATAAAAACTAGCTTCAACGCAAGATTTTGGACTTGCAATGCATAATCTTGATGTAATTCCCAGCAAATTTCCTTCACGCTATCATCGTGATATGTTTCTAAGGCTACGTCTCAATCTCTACAAGACAAAAGAGATGCTAATGTTGAAGCGGGATCCGGTGACTACCTGATGGGGAGGCACCAATACTCGTATGACTTGTGCTGCAATCAATTTCATGGATGCCTTATTGTTAACCATCTAATTATTAGGGACTATATGACGTGTCACAATGTTACATGATGCCTAACGTTGTAGATAGTAATGTAAAGTTTGTCTTTCTTTTTGAATAAACTAATGTTACTTAATAAAAAATTAAAAGCCATACATCACATGCATTCACTTTCAGAGATATCACTTACAAATAGAGAATCAGTTCCCTCTATCTTAAGAAGTCCAGCCCTGAGATGTGTGGGGCCTAGTGCCCAACAGTCATAGCTTCCAGTTCCAATTTCTTCAGGGAAGCGATTTCAGAAAAGATACAGTGGGCTGTTGTGGTGATTCAAAAGAGATCAGAAAGTTTCCAAAGTATTTCAAAGTGAAATCCGTATTACTTTTATGTCCCGTCCCCTTTTCTCCATACTGCATCGGCGTCCCTCGCTAGGGATGGGAGATGGAACCTTTTTCACCAGAAAAAAACCTTCTTCCCCTTTAAATTTAGATGCACGCACGGTGCGGCCCTGGGAGCATGCGCTCCCCTGACTCCGCCCACCTGTGCCACTCCCCATTCCCCTTTTCCTCGTCGACGGGAACAGGCTGATTTCACCATCGCTTCTGAGCTTAACTTCGGCCATGTAATACCACACGCTCTTCCCCTGATACTTTCTTCTATCTTTTTTATCTTCTTTTTGTCAATCAGGTACTTGGTCCTCCGGCGGCAAGCTCCTCCCCGGCGCATGTCGACTTCAGCGGGCTTCAGCAGGTGTCCAGCCTGCACAGGGCTCTTTCCTACATCCGATCCTGACGCTCTTTGCCTCCGCTGCCTTCGCCCCAACCACAGCTGAAAAGGTTGTACCGCTTGCGACGCACTTACTCCACTCGCATTGAACAACTGGCAAGCTCAGTGGATGGAGCTCTTCGAAAGGTTGCCTCCAGAGGACTTGAAGGACCTCGTCAGACCGAGATCGAGGCCCAAGGGGAGGGCCGCGGTTTTCCATTGCACCCGTAAGGGCAACTCCTTCCCAAGGAAACGCCCGAGCGGAAGGAACCTTTCTGGTTCTTGCACCAGCACACGTACCGAGGCTAGTTCAGCTCACGGCAGAGGGGGGTCATCAGATCTTTCCAAGCTCAGTGCTGAGGGACCGCAAGGTTCTTTTACCGGGTGTACACCCGAGGGGCAATGGTCTAGTACCGGTCAAATGTCTGAGGGGGCCGCCTGCATGCAGCACTAACGACAGTACTGCTGAGGGCAACACGCCTTCCAGGCCCCGGCCTGAGGTGCAGGGTAGGTCTCATGCTCCACTGCCAAGAGTCTTGGAGGAGGCCGGGCCCAGGGAGCTAAGCACCACGACTTCGGCACGTGGCACACAGCTCGACAAAATGGCTGCTGCGCCAGATAACATGGCTGCTCATCGGATGCCACTCCTAGGAGCGGAGCAGGCGGGAGAACAAGTTTAAATGTGGGACTGGTGTCAACCAGGTACATGTTGAAAGTCCTCACTCTACGTCCCCCTAATAGAACTGGGATCCTGATGCAGAAGGACGTTGTTGCCTTGGCCAAGAAGGGGTGGCTCAAGCCACACTTGGCCCAGCCTGTCAGTCGGCGCCTCAATGCCAAATATAGGCAGATGGAGGGGGATTCACTCTTGCTGTCAGCTCATCCTCATCCTCAACCTCACTCTTCTGTGATTGCTGCAGCATCACTCTACTTGAAGCTTGTCATCCTCGACCACCTCGTCCTCGGCACTGCTAGGCAAGGAGGAGAAGATCTTGGAGGCGTACGGGAAGAAGCTGTATTCCAACTGTTGGGTGTTCTGACCCACGTTTGGACTATTATGCTACAACATTTGGTGCTGTGGGCTTAGGAAATCCAAGATGGCCGAAAAAGCCCACATGTGCGCCAGAATCTATGAAAACCGCGCAGTTTGTGCGCACACCAAAATGGTCGCCTGACTTGCCACCCCCCGGTGCGGGTGTGCTGGGTCAGAAGAGCCATGAGTGAAATGGGGTGCCAAAGAGAAAAACAGCAGTGCCTGTTCGCTAGAAAGCACTTTAAAATCACCTTTTGTTTCTCTGAATGCCAGCTCAAGATGCCTATTTTCAAACATTGCAACACATCCAAAAATCTCACTGAACACCAGCGGACATCTGGCAGAATGAAGTATGTGTGCATACTAAATCTGGGAAGATGAAGAGCCCAAAACAATGTTCATAACAAAACTGGCTGAGCTATGCATGTCAGCAGCCTAACTGAAACTGGATTAAAACCACCAAAATCGAAATGTTTAAATTAACTGAGTGACCTACTTTTGAGTGTCACATAGTCTGTAACTGTTGAAATGTCATAGTTTTGCACTTAGAATCAGCATTGTAGCTGCATGTGTGAAAATTGTATGTTTGATTTAAACTGGGAACAGAAATGACATGTAGCTAAAAACTGGCTTAAAGAGATTCCAATTTTGCCTGGCAACTACCCCAATCAGGAGTGAAACTTGATTCACAGTAACTTCCCAGGCCTGGCTGTTTCCTGCTGGCCACACTAAGGATATGCCATCTCTCTGATAATTGAATTAAGGGGAGCCCCTACAGACTGCAGGAGCTTGAACAATGGGCCTTCTAGGACCCAAGCACATGGTTTATTGGGGGTGTCGTAAAAATGGCTTCCTCTGAACAATGCAACCCCCTTCACCCAGGCAGATGGTTTATTGCAGGGGTCATACAAGTGGCTTTCTCTTGGCAGAAACTGGGAGGGGGAGAAACTGGAGACAGAGGCTGAGCTTGAAGAAATTGGAAAGACTGGTTTCTGTACCATGTGACCTGAAAAAACACACCTCTGTAGCTAGAATATGGTTTTAGAAAAAGATGAATAACTCATAGTACGGACTTGTCATAATTATTTAAATGATACCATAATTCTTGTGATTTTTCTGCCCACATTTTAAGAGGTTTTTAGAACCGGTGGTATGATCTGGGGGCAAACTAGCAGTTAAGAGGGTATTACTTAAAATGTCTGCATGTGAAAAGTCTGATACTTCATCAATTAATGCCTGCATGCTTTGTGAACATTTGTGTAAATGCGGGGACAAATCCAATATTGGTAACCCGACCAAAAAGTGAAATATGTAGCCATTTTTTAACCCAAGCTCCTAGAAACGACAGAATTGGAACAGGGGCTACCATCAGTAAATGCATGATGTGTGTATGCAATGCCAAACAACTGTCTATCGGGGAAGTATATATTTGGATCAGATATAGATTGTGTGTAAAGTTGACAGGGGTGGGTTCTCTGTATCATAAACAGACCTCATCATGATGACACTTCATTTCATTCCCCCAATCAAGGGGAAGAGGAGGAAGTGGCCAATGACAAGTGGAGAGGGGTAGGGCCTAGAAAGCTAGCCTCTCCACCCACTTTCAAAACACATAAAAGCAGACAGTCAGGACAGATAGGGACATTCTATTCCACCTGCTGCGGGACGCTCTGCCGGGAAAATCCATACTTTACCTCCATCAACCTCCAGAGAGCCAACACAGAGACTCCAATCTATCCACCTTCAGAGACCAAGACTTTACTTCAGAATTGGTAGCAGAGAGGTCAACTACAAGCTAAATCCCTCTTTTGCAGGCCTCAAATCATTGTTAACTATTCACAGCCAGGCGAGCTGTTTGAATTCTTTGCAAGAACTCTTGCCATTTGCCAGAAAGCAGTGTTGTATCCAGAGAAAGCTGTGCAGAAAGATCCAGAAGCAGTGCTGTACCCAGAGAAAGCAGAGCAGTATCCAGAACCAGAGGCCAGAGATCCAGAGTGACCCAGACCGCTGTTAGCAGAACCAGAGAGCTGACTCAGATCACTGTGAAGTGCTGAGACCAGAACCGGAGTCCAGTCCGAAAACCTGACCAGATCCGTGGCGAGGCCTATTTCTAAATATATTGTGAGTACCTAGCAGAACTGTGCAGAACCAATCTCTTAGTTAAAATAATATAATTCAATCTATTTTAATCTAACCAGAACTGCCTCCTGTCACCTGGCATTTGCAAAGCTGTCACTTGTCGTTTTCTAGCTGCAAGCTGTAACCTGTCGCTTTGAACTTTTAAAATTTCAAATCCGAAAAACTACCTTTATTTAATCGTCCGTATCTCTGGAACCGTTTGGGCTAGGAACTTGGTTTAACTTTCCCCTGGAAGCTTCGAATCTCAACTTTTCAACAAGACTGGAACCAACCTCCTACTCCTCATACTTTTGCCGTAATCACCGCGATTTGCAATTTGGTTAAAAATCCAGCCACGTGTGAAAACAGCAGCTTCATTGCTTTCCTTTGCCAAAAATTCGTTTAACCTGCTAGTTACTCCTAGATCCTTGCTAAAGTGAGCCTGAACTCATCCCAAGTATATTTCACTCACCCTGAACCTCCTAAAGGGAATTAAAACCATTTTTAGCATATTTCTCACTGCATTGTCACCATATTCAAAGCATTTTGCCTGTGTGTCAAAACTCCTATCTGTGGTATAAGCTGCTGGGGGGGAATTGAACTGAATTCTATTTGATTGCTTTTCTAAGAACTGTGTGAGTCCCATTCTATTCATCTCCTTACATTGCATTAAGGGGGGGAGGGGGGTGAATTGTCCAAGAAAGTGATTACATTGTCTTTTGCTGAAATCCTATCAAGTTATTTTCTGTACTGCATTTCATTCCACATTGCATCCATTTGAAACCATAAAAGTATTGCTGCTATTGTATCCATCCTATAACCACTCATCATTGATTATAAAGAAGTGTGCTAGTGCCGGACTATCCATTATTGATTACTGCTCAGATTAAGTGTGATATTCAATTATTAATTTATTATAAAGTGTGATATATATAGTTTAAATTATCAAATAAACCGTTTAAACTTGCAAAACAGAACTACTTCGTGGCTCAGTGGGGTCAGGGGGATTCCAAGAGAGGGGTGTTATATAGGGGTAGTCATCCAGAACGCATGAACTGGACGTAAAGATATATCAATAAGGGTTTCCATTCAGTATCCCAGACTAGGCATTGAGTTAGCTGTAGTGTTGAATTGAATCCTCTTACACAACGCCTCGCTACACCTGCGTCAATCCCACGCTGATGCCATGCTGGCAGCTGTTAACCATATTGGACCTTCCATTCGAGGGCAGTGACCTCTTTCACTCTACCACCGATGAGGAATTGGATAAAAAGAGCAGCTCGCAAACTGCAAAGTCTTTATCCTAATGAAGGCCACGCCCAATGCGCACACTTAGTCGCATCAACGCTCTGATAAAGAGCGGACATTCATCGGGTTCCAGGGCTTCCAGGAACAGAGGTGAGGCAGCCTGACCATTCTCCGAGTCAGCACCGGTGCAAATAAAAAAAGGGTGGGGGACAAGGGCTTTTTCCAGTCCCCCTCCTCACCAGCAGCCTCAGAGGGAAAAAGCATCACAGGTCCTTTCGGGTCCAGGTGGCTCTGGTGGGGGGCTCACAGGCATTTTTGGTGCCAGAACACCTCGGACACCAGGATCCTCTCTGTAGTGTCCTCTGGGTACCGCCTACCGGTTCCTCCCTCTTTGGGCTTCTATTCCAGGATGTTCACCATACAAAAGGCGAACCAGGCTGGCCTGAGTTGTGTTGTACCTATCCACCCCCAACCACTCCCTCCCTCTTAAAAGATGTTACGCCAGCACTCATTGCGGAGACACTAGACAGGGGAGACTGGATGTGCTCCGTGGACCTGATGGACGCTTAACTACACATCCCGATTTGGCAACCACATCGCTCCTTCCTGCGCTTCAGGATCATGGGCTACCATTTCCAATACAAGGTGCTACCCTTGTGCCTCAACTCAGCCCCCAAGGCATTTACCAGGCTCATGAATGCAGTGGCAGCCCTCCTCTGGGCCAAGGGCCATCACGTCTACCCGTACCTGGATGACTGGCTCGTCAGGGTGAGATCTCCGGAGGCGGTTATCCACTAATGAACACACTCCACGACCTGGATTTACGATCAACCTCAAGAAGTCTCAGCTGCAGCCTATGCAGAGCCTGACCTTCCTGGGCCTCATCCGGGGCACAAGCTCAGGGAGAGTCTTTCTCTCGGAGGACAAGGTCACGGCCATCAAGTGAGCCACTGCTCACTTCCTTACCAGAGCAGTGACCTCGGCCTGGTGGTACCAACACTTATTAGGTATCATGGCAGCGGTTCTACTGGCCGAGGAGATTACAGCTGCACTTCGCAGCCTCATGGAATCAGCAGAAGGGCTCCCCTTCTCTTCACTTGGACCTCACATGTTGGTCCAGGGACTGCAACTGGCGGAAGGGCAAGCCCTTTAGGGTGCAGGTCACCATCACTACGGGCGACTCTGGACTGCCGCAGCGCCCATGGAGTCTGGACCCGGCAGGAGCAGAAGTCTCTTATCAACTGTCTGGAGTTGAAGGCCATCTGGCTAGCGCTCAAAGCTTTCCTTCCGCTCATTGGGGGCAAGACCTTCCTTATCCAGACCGACAAAACCACCAGCATGTACTATGTCAACAAGCAGGGGGGTACCAGGTCCCCACCACTGTGCAGCGTAGCGGTCAGCATGTTGGAATAGGCCCTGGAGAACAACATCTACCTCACAGCCGTCCACCTTCCGGGCGAGTCCAACTTGGAGGCGGACAGGCTCAACACACTGAGTGGAAAATTACGAGTGGCAATTGAACGAACAAGTGCTGCTGGAGATCTTCAGCAAGTGGGGGGCATCCTCGAGTGGATCTGTTTGCCTCCTGGGACAAGAGGAAGTGATAACAGTTTGCTTCCTGGCAGGGCCCGGCTCCCTGGGCAACGCATTCCAGATACTGTGGGACGGCATGACAGAGTATGCCTTCCCTCGCACACCCCTGGTCCACAGGGTGATCCGCAAGATAAAGGAATCTTGTCATCTCAGAATCCTTCTGATAGCGCCTTCGTGGCCAGCGAGACCACGTTCCTCCGAACTTCACTTCCTCACGGACAGACCACCCATTCACCTTCCGATGGGGCCAGCTCATCTTCTGGCCCAGCAGGGGGGGCAGGGTCATCCATCCCACTCCACAGAAGTTAGCCCTTGCCGCGTGGTTCCTGAGCAGGTCATGCTCAAGCACCTGAGCCTATCACAGGCTAATCTGGAAGTCATTCAGGGCGCCAGAAGCGGTGCTACCAGGAGCCAATACAAGAGTACATGGACTAGGTTCTGTCATTGGGTGGACTCTATAGAGATTGAGCCTCTTACGTGCAAGCTAGATGATGTGCTCTCCTTCTCGTCACACCTTGCGCACTCAGTTGTACAGGTGGACACATGCCGCACCTATCTGGCAGCCATAGGGGCCTACAGAAATTCAGAGGAGAAGGTGGTCTCCTCTCTCAACCCGATAGGAGACATTTGGCATGCCTGTCCAGGCTCTACCCACCCATCAAGAAGCCACACCCCGTGTGGAACCTCAATGTGAAGTTGGGCGCCTTGGCGCACAAGCCCTTCAAGCCAATGGTGTCTGTGGACATCAGGCTGGTCACCATTAATTTAAAACTGCTTTGTTAGTGCGCCTCACCTCTACCCGCAGAGTCAACGAGATCCAGGCCCTGGTGGCCTCAAAACCCTATACCACTTTTCACAGGGATAAGGTGGTCCTGCTAACACACCCCGCGTTTCTGCCTCCGGTACCCTCTGCTTTCCATCTAAACGGGGAAATAGTCTTACCAACTTTTTTTGCTGACCCCAGGGATGAGGCTGAGAGTCTTGCACTGTCTGGATGGAAGAGGCGCTCTGAAATTCTATCTGGACAGGACCAAGGTTTGTCACCTTTGGGGGATCCAGGCCTGGGTATCAGGCATCCAAGGCCTCTATTACACGGTGGATGGTTACGGCCATGAAGGAGGCCTACAAGGAGCAGCACAAGCTGCTGCTGGCTAACATGCACGCCCACACTGTAAAAGCAGGGTCATCAGCAGGGTGGCCACCTGGGCCACCCCTTAGGCTTTCTGTAAGCGTTACTGTTTGGACGCCGGCTCTAAGTCAGACACGGCCTTCGGACAGGCGGTTCTAAGGAACCTGTTTGGTTAGGGACGGTCTCCTCTCCACCCTGGGGTGACCTTCAGTTGTAATCGCCCATGCAGTATGGAGGAAAGGGGACGGAGCGTAAGAGTAATTAATAGTTGCTCACCGTAGTGACTAATATACTCCTAGTCCATAGTCCCCTTTCCTCCATAAGTCCCGCCATCCTCCCCCCTAATAATACTGGTGTCATGAGGCAGTGTTAACTATTGTCGACGAATCAATGGAGACTGAGGAGTGACGCTGGTGGGCAGAGTCAGGGGAGTGCATGCACCCAGGGCTGCACCCCTGCGCACCTCTAAATTTAAAGGGAAAGAAGGTTTTTTTCTGGTGAAAAAGCTTCTGTCTCCTGTCCTTAACGAGGGATGCCCATGCAGTAGGGAGGAAAGGGGACTATGGTCTAAGAGTACGTTAGTCACTTCAGTGAGTAACTATTATTTTTCCCAAAATCGGGTAAGTATTCCTCGCTATCCTACTCCTAGGGTGGGATTTTTTTTTTTTTTCTTTTTTTTTAACAATTTCTATTAATTTTGTTTCAACAAACAACATTAACCAAACTTGCAGTGCATATAATAACATTTTGAATTTACATCACTCCATCCATGTCCACCGCTTCTCCCGTTCGAGCCTAGTCTCCTTCAAACTCTATTTCTCCGTCTTGCAATAGGGATTCCTCTTCTGTGATCTCTGCTGGGTCCCACTCACTTGACCGGTCTTGTGTGGGCCCAAATAACATGGCTATTAGATGTTTCCAGGCTATCAAGGTTTCAGCCGCCTCCTCCCCTCCAGAATTACTAGCTTCCTGGCATACTGTGGTTTCAGCTTCTGCCCATTTCTGAAGGTCTTTCCACTATACTTCTATTCTTGGTCTATGGCATAGCTTCCATCTCATAGCGATTCTACGCTTTGCAAGTATGTATGCCAGGTCTTTTAGTTTACTTGCATGTTAATGTTATGTTAAGTCATTTGTAATGCGCACCTGGTACCCAAAGGCTGATGGGCGCAGACTAACAAACACAAAACAGAAACTACATATACATCAGAGCTAAAAGCTGTCCATGGTTAATACTGACACGGCTCTAAGCGAAGAGCAGTGTGTTCAGCTTTTTAAAAAAAAGTTCTGTTGAAACAAGGGTTCTTATGGGAGTAGGGAGGGCATTCCAGGCAGTAGGAGCCGCAACTTCAAAGGACCCTTGTCTTGTCTTGTCTTATTGGTCTTGTGCCGAGGAACAACAAGTATATTCGAGTTGTCTGATCTCAGTGACCTTCCCGTGTCTTTCACGATTATAACTTCTTTCAGATACGATGGCATTGGACCTACAATGCATTTTTGAGTTATCAGAAGGAGCCTGAACTGAATTCTTGCTCCAACTGGTAACCAATGGAGGCTCTTTCTGGCCTCAGAGACGTGATCTCTTTTTCTCAGGCCCTTTACTACTCTTACTGCCCCATTTTGGATTACCTGAAGGCGTTGAATCTCCGACTGCGGGATGCCCACCAAGAGACTACAACCATAGTCTAATTTAGAGCCAATAATGGCTCTAGCCAGGGTCTCTGAATTTTTTTTTCAGAAATAAATGGGCGAAGATGGCGGAAAAGTTTAAGAAAATAGGAGGCTGACGAGACGAGACTGTTCACCCGCGCCTTCATGTTTAAGTGTCTATCCAGACAAACACCCAGCGTCTTGACCTTCGACAGTGTATTAATAACACAATTGTCCAGGTTGATATTCTTATATTCCTCTCCAAATTTGTCCAATTTTCTTGGCGAGCCTACCAGAAAGAGCTCCGTTTTGGCACTATTCAGGGCCAACCCGTTAGCTACCATCCAATTTTGGATCTTCGCATAGATTTCATTAATGGAGGCTTTGTCCTTTTGATGTATTCCAGAGATAGGAAGGATGCATTGCGTGTCATCAGCATAATTTGCAAACACGATCCCTTCCTCTTCCAGCATCTGGAAGAAGGGGATCATGAATATGTTATAGAAACACAGACATGCATGCTCCCTGTGGAACTCCATATAATAGGAGCACGGGGTAAGCTTCTGCTACTTCACTAGCAACTCTGATTTGCCTATCCTTTAGGAAGGATGATACCCCTTGGATGGCCTCTTCAGAAAAAAATGCATGCTTGAGTTTACGAGGTCTGGGAAATCCCCCTATCAGACATGCCCACACTGTTTCCACCACTAGCTTAATCCCCCTCTCCTCCAGCCTATGAGCTACTTCTCCCCAGAATCTCTCAATCACTGGGCATGTCCAGAACATGTGCACCATTCCGGCGTTTTCTTCGTCACATTTGGGGCATGATTGTCCTGTATTTTTAAATTTGGCTATTCTCTGGGGTGTCATATATGCCCTATGAGTTACATATAATTGTATCTGTTGTAACCTTGCATTACTTGACACCTTCTTATGGTACCTTTGGGCTCGCTCCCACATCCCATCACTCATTGGGGCACCCACTTCCTCCTCCCCGGCCTGTCTCAGTTGTACCACTTCTTTCCCCACTCTGGACATTATCAGCTCATATATCCTGGATATCTCATGTCCTCCTTCTGCTATGTCATATATAGTCTCTATGCTGGCGTCCGGTTGATCTTATAGTACTACCTCAGACCATGTCTCTTCGATTCGCCTCACCACCCCATGGTATATAATATATTGTCCCGTATGTAACCCCGTTTCCTCCTCCAACATCTCAGTCTTTTATCCTCCCCTCTTGCCATATGTCTCCCATTGTTGCTATCCCCACCGGGGATAATCCAGTATTTCCTGATCATCCTTAGTTGCTTTTCTTTTCCCACCAGTGCGACTAGTGGCACTTGCGGGGAACATGGGGATGGGTTCTCCATTACCTGACAAGCCCTACACTATATCTCCCACCCCAGTATCCTTTTTGGGCGCCCTTCATTTCCGCTCTGGGCAGCCACATCATTTCTTTTAGGAAGAAAGGGGCACAGTCCAGTCGAAACAGCCTGGATTCTGAGGTTGGTTTCTCTGAGAGCCATTATGCTACATATTGTATCTGGCTTGCTATATAGTAGATTTCGTAGTTTGGCAGTTTTATACCCCCTCTCTCGTGTGAGTTTTGTAGCTTCCAAAGGACAACTCTGTTCCTGGTCCCATGCCAAAGGAACTCCCTGTATATGCCATGTATCCTAGCAAAGAATCGCCTTGGTATCTGGTATGGGATGTTCCCGAAATAATGCAGCAGTCTTGGCAGGACCACCATTTTCAGCATTGCCCCTCGGCCCATCATCGCCAAGGGGAGCTTTACCCAGAACTTCATACTATTTTCTATGCTCTTGATCACTTTCTCAGTATTAAGTTGATGCTCGGCCTCCACCGTATGATAATGTGTAACCCAAGATATCAAAACATATTGACCTCCCATGGTAACTGTAAAACAGGTAATTGATCTAACGGGATCCCTTTGTATCTACCCAGTGGAAATATACAAGATTTCTTAAGATTCACTGCTATGCCAGACAGCCCTGCGAATCGCTCCATCACTTCCAGAACATATTGGAGGTTTTCTTCAGGATAACGCAGATACAACAACATATCGTCTGCATACAAGGAGACTAAGTGCATTTCCCCTTTTAAGTTAATGCCTATTATGTCATATTGCTGTCTCAGGTATATCGCCAGGGGCTCTAGGGCTAAGATATACAGCATAGGAGACCACGGGCATCCATGTCTAGTGCCTCTAATTAGTTGCCACCTCTCTGATATTACTGCTCCCGTTTTAACTCTGGCAAGCGGTGCGCTATATAATAGTTTGACCCATTTGAGATACCCAGGACCTATCCATAATTGGTCAGGGCCGCAATCAGCCAGGGCCATTTGACTGAGTCAAAGGCCTTTATTGCATCCAGCGATACAATTGCCATTTCGCCCGCGTCCCCATTCGCGTGTCCAATAACTCGGAGTCGTCTGAGGTTATTGGATATATTCCTATTAGGGACATAACCAGTCTGGTCGGGGTGTATTAATAATCCTCCTCATTCTATTTGCCAGAACCGCTGTTAGCATTTTGCTATCCTGATTCAACATTGACAGCGGTCTGTATGAGCCGCATTCATTACCAGGCTTATTGGGTTTAGGGAGCGGTATGATGAGCGCCTCTCTGAGGGACTCTGGTAGCCTTCCCACTTCGTGTGCCTCGTTTCGCATCTCTAGAAGCGGAGGGAGCACCTCGTTCTTGTACATTTGATCAAATTCGCTAGAGTCCGTTGGCCCCCGGAGTCTTGCTGGTGGGTAGCTGCACCACTACCTCTTCCAGTTCCTCTAGAGTAATCGTAGCATCCAGCTCCTCTCGCTCTTCTGCGCTAAATTTCGGCAACCCAATGTCTTCCAGTGTTTCTCTTATTTCCTTGCAATCACTTTCCTCTTCATCTCCATACAGGAGTCGATAATAGTCTACAAATTCCTGATTAATGCCTTCTTGGGTGTTCTCTATGTGCCCATCTTCCTTCGTTATTGTTCTGATTGTGAGTCTAGGGGTCTCGCTTTTATATAACCATGCCAGGGCCCTGCCTGGTTTATCCCCTCCTGCATGCTGCCTCTCGATGTATTTTTTTTATAGTTGAGATTACACAATCTCTCCCAATGCCCAGCAAATTCCTGTTGCAGCCTAAAATTTGCTTCATTATCTTCCTTGGTATTACCTCCCCTTCTTAACGCTGTTTCCTATTCCTGCTCTGTGTCTTGTAGTTCGGCTAATATCCCTCCTTGTGTAGTCCCTTGGATTTAGCTATGGCTATCCCTCTCACTACCACTTTAAAGGCTTCCCAGAGCATGCCCGCTGTCTCAACACTGCCAGTATTGATTTCAAAATAGCTTATTTCCTCTCTCAGATCCTCCCTGAAAATTGTATCTTTCAACGCCTCTGCTCTGAGGCGCCACGTTGGTCTCCTTGCTCTCGGGGGTCGGTATTGCCACACCAGTACCAGTGGTGAGTAGGAACTCGCTTTATATTCTGTCTGCGCTATTTCTGGCATTACCTCCTGTGTGGCAAACATGTAATCCAGCCTGGTGTGTAAATTTTGTGGGGCTGAGTAATGCGAATATTGTCTGTCCTGCAGATGGTGCACCTTCCAAACATCCTCGAACCTGAAGTTCGTTAACAGTGACTGCAACGCCCTGGCGGCTGGGGTGGGTCTTTCTATGTTGTCATTGTTAGGCAGAAACCTGTGCAGTTCCCTCTGGGACCACTGCAAAAGATTTAGGACTACAGGTGTTTGGCAGTAAACCCACTTGGTAGCAGTCTGTACCACACAGATTCACTTGGTAGCTGTGGCTGAGCAGTCAGACTTCCCTCAAGAAGAGTTAGGCAGTATACAGAGTATTCACAATAGGTCAAAAGAACACAATCGAACAAGTAAACACTGACCAGGGCTTGGTGTAAAAGAGATATAATTATTTATTTAAAACCACATCTAGAAAAACACACAGGCACTAATAGTAAGCAATTCAAAAACACGGTCACTAAAAAATATACACTCCCTTAAAAGAATATTAGACAAGTCTTAAGTAAAGTCCCACTTATTTTCAGACAGCGGTGAGCGCTTAACGTAGATGGCACTCTAATAATTCGTTTTTAAAGGGAGAGAAAAGCAGAGAATAAATTGAAACAGATCCCAACACTTTTACAAGAACTCAACAAGAGAGGAAGGCAAAGTAAAACCGTGAAGTTAGAGTTCAGTAGGCCGGATCCACTTTAAGAGGATCAAACGAAATGTGTCCAAGGTCACACGGTTGCAGTGCACAAGAGTCTTTCAAAGGTTCAAAAAGAGTTGGACCAAAAGAAAGGGACCAGTTAGAAGGTCAAGTCGGCCAGCCCAGTCCAGAAGGTTAAGGGGTTATTATTACCTTGTAGCAATCTTTAGAAAGGGAGGCCTGGCGGACACGGTACCTTAAAGTGGTGAGAATACTCCAGCGGGGGCAGTTGTTCCTGGCAGCGGATGCAAGTCGGTGCTTCGTCCGGGGGAAGAGAGGATATTGTCGGGGAGGAAGACAGGAGTCCGTTGCACTGCCAGGGAAGAAACCAGCCGCAGAGTTCTCAGGTAAAAGGAGCAGTCCTTTAGTTCGCGGTCCAGTGGTAAGTGGCTATCCGGTTGCCGGGGTGCTTGGCACGGGCAATTCAACCACAAGCCGGGCTGGGGTGCGAAGAGCCGAAGGTAAACTTGTTGTGCCCACCAGTCAGGGGAAGAAGCCTCTCCAGCCGGGAGATCTTCTCTGTTGTCGGGAAGTGGTGAGTCGGTTCCGCAGGGCTCCACCGGTGGTGCCGTCGTGGTAGGTCGGCTCAGCTTCTCCCTTGTCGGATCTTCAGGTCCTGTGGCGACTTCTGAAGTTCCAGTCCCCAAATCCCTGCTTTTATGCAGCACACCCCCATTCACTTAGCCTAGCTGTCAATCAAACATGCTAAGTGGTGAGCCGGCTGGCTCACCACTTGGGCCAATCACACAAGAGTGCGACTTGAGTTACCAAGGTAACTCAGTCCAGAGTGCCTAAACCCCCTCCCACATCCCCTGTGGTACCCAGACAGAGTGGCACCACTTTTGGAGGCTTCTGTGGAGAAGCCCGCCAAAAAGTGGAACAAAGGGCTCGACTTGGGTTGGAGTCACAGAAGCGAGCACAAATGCCATTTTAGAATCGAGCCCTGGCAATAAATACCAACCAGCAAATTAATATTAATTAAATAAACCGGCGGTATGTTCGAGGCTATGGGAATTAAATAATTAAAGTTGGTAGCCTCGAACAATGGGAAAATCCCATAGGGATATATTCGCGGTCGAATATAAAAAGTAGTATCCACTGCCACCAGCCAAAACTCGATCAGGGGGGACGGAGATGTGCCCCCTCGACTAACAGACCCCGGGGCAATCGAATTGCCCCGACCAGTACGTCCACAATATGATGGTTTGTACTGGTTTCTGTTAATAATTTGGGACTAGTAAAGCCAATGGTGACTTTACATGCCCTGGGAGACAGTAGTCAGTCCCAGGGTATGGAGTCTATGGTGGGGTGTCACTATGACACCACTGTGTTACTGCACGGAGGGTGCTGTGTAACACACATAGTAAAAACACATGAGACCCTATGGAGTAAAGGAGCCCATGAAACACATTAACAGTCAAAGGAACACCATAAATCATGTCCAAGAGTGGGAGAAAGAGTCTCACTCTTGGCAGGAGAAAAAAACAAACTCCAGAAATCCAGCAAAGCTGCTGGGGGACTCACTAGGTTAGGAAATTCATTCTAAAGAGAGAATTCTCCCCAACAGTCATCAATTTGTCTATTTTCGGGTTTAGTGCGCAGTTAGTCTCCTCCCCAAATCACTCCCCCGCCTAAGCACATGCTGAATTTGTTGCAGCGGGTCCTAAAGTATATCGCCATGTCCTGATTCGGGCCATATGTATTTATAATGCTTATTTCCTTGGTTTCCACCAGCCCTCTTATTATAACCATGCTCCCGTCTGCCTCGACTTCAGATTGCAATAGCTGGAATGGGACATACCCAGATAATCACCCCTCTAGCGTAGGCCGAATATGTTGCGGCTACAACGGTCCCCGTCCACTTCTTCCGGATCACCTCCAACTTTTCTTGTGTGAGGCGAGTCTCCTGTATCAGGGCTATGTCTATTTTCTGTCTACACAGGTACATCATAACCTTGTTCCTCTTTAAATAGCTGTTGAGCCCTCTAACATTCCAGGTAATTACTTTAAAGTCCCCCATGATGTATAAGGATTCCGCTCCTCCCTCTGCAAATACGGTCCGTGTCTAAGTTTTTCCCCATTACGTATAGGCTTGTTCCCCAATATAAGCTTCCCCCAACTATAAAACCTTCAACTACACCAACCCCCTCACTCCTCCCTTCCCAACCCCAACACATTTCCCAACTCCCAACGTTCCCTCTTCTCCGCCCACTCCTCTTCCCCAACATCACCCCCTCCCCGCCCCAACTCACACTTCAACCTCCTCTTAACTCTACCCCTCCCCAACTGTTGCCCAGCTCCATCCCTGGATCTCAGGCACCCCCCGCATCTAGCTCTTTTCCAGCAATTGCCGTACTCCCGGCTCAGCAGGGTGATATCACCCTAGTGGCGTGTCCTGCTACTCTAACTCCCGGGGGTAGGTGGTCTCCATCTCGTAACTCCTATTTTGCTCATCAAGCTAAGCGCGCTTACCTCTGCTCATTGTGCTTTTTACAATTTATATTCCAGTCCAACAGATGCGCGGTGCTGACCCCTGATGCGACCGACGCGAGGGAAAGGGACGTGTAGGCAGCCGCCGGGAAACTGAAGGAGCACTGGTGCCCGGTCACAGAGCACCGGAGATGGCTACACGCGAGCCGGCTGCAGCTGATCTGTGCTGCTAAATCCAGGAATATACCTGAAAAGTATTCAAGCCTCTCCTTTCGTGAGGCAGGATACAGTAACTGGCATAGAACGTATTGTGGAAACCTCCACTCTAAATGAAAGTGACGAGCAGCTGCCTGCTGTGAATGCCCATGTTACAAACATGTCTCTCTTCCCCACGTTTTCCGCACTGGGACTTTGGAGCACAGCATACTCTCTGGCTTTTCCCAGCACGAGCTGACAGTTCCGCTTTCAGCAAACGGGGCTTTCGTGGTTGTCGCTTTTCTATCAAAAAGTCTCTTGCTGCCATGGGCCTGATGTATTAAAATAATAAACAAAGAGTTCCTTTTCACATATACATTGAGTGATGCCTTTAACCCCTGGATCCCCCTTTTCCGGGTGCAGATCCCTAGAAAGTTTCTTTCTGATACTAGGACCTCTGATAGTTATGTCCTCTTGCTTTCGAGGGCCTGTTAGGTTCAAAGTATCAAAACAAAATTTCAACAAAAAGTTCTTCTCTTTATTTGGGTGAAAGTTCTTCACTCCCGGGTTCCCCCTCTTCCGTGCCATTTCTAATATCACTTCTCTTTTTTGGGTTTTCTCTCGCATGTCATGCATTCAAAGGCTTTCCCTCTTGTAATTTGCTTTGTTGCACTCACGGGTCGATGGGGTGTTGGCTTTTCACCCTTGGATCCCCCTTTTCTAGGCTCAGATCTGACTCGACTGTTCGCCTCCCTCGATCGGGTTCACTGTGGCTTTCACTGCAACTTATTTGGTGACTTTCACAAATCTTAATGTCTTTTTGTACAGTTCACTGTGAACATCCCTCGGCCAGGTTAATTCTGGTCAAAACACTGTATTTCGACTTCTCTCACTCTTTATCGGCATCCCTTGTCCGGGTTCACTCTTGTCAATCGCACCTTTTTCATTCAACTCTTACGATGCAGGATTCACTTCCCTTAGCTTCACAATCATCTGTCGGTCAAAGACTTTCGACTGTACAGAGGATTTTAGAAGACTCCTGTATGACCACTTTGACCCCCTTCTCTCCTTTCCCAAGGCCTTCTGGTTATGGTAGTTTCAACAATCGGCCAGAGTTCCCATGAATGAGCACCCACGTGATGCCGGACTCCTCTGTTGTTGGTTTTCCGCCTTTCACAGTTCAAATAGCAGTTTCCTACTTTTGATGTACACAATGCAAGCCATAGACTGGTAGTTGGCCTGGAACCCTATGTCACCCCAAGGTTCCAGTAGTGACGGTTGGGACACACAGGATGGGGAGATGAAACATAGAAGGCTGGATCTACCATAGCTCCTACCTACCTACCTTCTTACTTAAGCCCTGTAACTGAATAAAGCATATTCATATTTATATTTACCAGCTTCCAGAGTTCTTCCTGCTTATATGTGTGGACTTCAGATACTACAGGTTGTGGAACAATCGAGAATGGCCAGGATTATTGTCAGACAATAAACAGGGGGGATTGTGGAGACGGTAGTGTTTGTTCCAAATGTACTGGGAGTATGATAAAAAATAATTAGAGGGACGTGGAGAAGAATGTCTGGGAATGTTCGGATTTGAAACAGAAAAACAGGGATTCTAGGAGTTGTGATATTTGAGTGTAACAGGTTTTGTGCTCTTAGGAGATTTGCCAGATACAAAGGCGTCGTTGGATTTGGGTAAGGGAGATTCTTTGGATGGAAGAAAGATAGATGTGGAACAACCTATGAAGGCCTCAGGGACTTTGTCGTCCTCACCTTTTTCCCTGGTGAAATACCGTGTCTCATCTGGGGCATTTCCCTGAGCATAAACCTGGGTTACCTCACCCAGGGGATCCTCCCCTGTTTGTCTACCCATAGGGTTGGGCATTGAGAGAGCCGTCTTCCTTGGCCACCTGAATAAGGGATTCCCATGATTTATGTGGGAGAATACCCTCTTTCTCACAGTGGGTACATATTTGGCAACATTGAAATGTTGGGATATTTCAGTGCATTGTTGGACTTCAAGGGTAGAACTGCCCAAGGGGAAGATATGCGACAAAAAAGGGTGCAACCCTGTTGGTGTGACATGAGCAGAAGAAGTTTGTTATAAGGTTGGACCCAAATTTGATGGTGCAAGTCCTGCAGGTGCATAGTTCTGTTTGTCAGAGATATAAGTGTGTGTTCAGAGAGGGAGTGCAAGAGTAAAAGGTCATGAAGCAAAACATTGTTGAAAAAGGGGGGCACACCTGTAGCGGCCAAGATATGGCCAGTTCCTTTGGCTTTGAGAGAGGGTGTGAAGAAAGAGCTGGAGAAATTGCATGAATTGGGTGTGATTGTGCGGGCTGGGGGCAGGCAATTGATTTCGCCATTGGTGCTTGCGAATAAGCCCTCAGGAGAGCTTCGATTGTGTATTGATTTGCGAGAAGTGAATACGTGCGTTGTTGTGGAAAGACACCCTTAAGTCAAAATGAATGCAATGCTTTAATTGGCCAGGGAAGGGTTTTCTCAAAATTGAACGTGGTGTCGGCCTATCATCAGATGGAGCTGGAGGAGGAGAGCAGAACATGCACTGCTTTGATAACACATGAAGGGATTTTTCAATTTAGGAGGATGCCATTTGGACAGGCATCGGCGTCCTCCGTATTCCAGAAGATGATGGACAAGTTGTTTGAGGATATGGATGGAGACTTTTGCATAAGGACGATGTATGGAATATGGTAAAAAAATGAGGGAGAACAAGATGCCAACCTGGAGCAAGTTCTTGATGTTTTAGAGAGAAAGGTAATCACATTGAGAGAGGAGAGATGCTTGTTTTGAAAAGAGAAAGTGGAGTACTTGGGGCATGAGATTTCAGGGTTAGGTGTGAGACCAAAGATTGAAATGGTAGACGCAATAAAGAAGGTTGTAGTTCCCAAATCCCAATGGTGTGAACTCTATTCCTTCTTGGGTATGGTATGGTTGAATGTTATCAAAAATGTTTTCAGGATTTCGTGGATAAAGTGAAAGAGATGAGAAAACTGCTTAAAAGGGGAGAGGTGTTTATTTGGAATGATTTGTGCGATGAGGAATTCATTAGTATAAATGAAGAGATTGACTTGGCAAGACCACTGAAAAGTTTTCAAACAAGAAGTGTCCTCACTGTGGATACACGTGACAATGGTGTTGGTGCTGTGTCGCAGTTTAATGATGACATATTTGAGGCGATAGTAGAACATATTGGAAGGGCCCTAAAATAAATTCAGTGCTGGAGAAAGAGGTGTTAGTCTGCCACTGGGCTGTAGAAAAGTTAGCCAATTTTGTGTGGGGTGCTGAAATTGTAATTCGAACAGAACATATGCCGCTGAAGAATATTTGTGAGTCGAAAGGATTGAGCAAAGTCTCTCGCCGGGTGGCTAGTTGGGTCACTAGGATGCACAGTTAAACATTTTCAATGGAAATTATTTATGTCCGGGAAAATGTGCTTGCAGATAATTTGTCTATGCTAGGTGGTCTAAGAGAGGAAGAAGGCAGAGAAGAGATCACCGATTTGGTTTGATGGAATGATAGGGAAGGTGGAGTGGTTGGAAGCGGTGAGTGTTGAGGAATTGGTACCTATATGGAGTCTGAATGGCCTGGCAAATCAAGATTGACAGGATGAAAGTGCCTTTTGGGAGGTCCGTGATGAATTAAGTGTGGTAGGTGGAATCCTGTATCGTTGGGAGCTGTTGGTTGTGCCCCAATCTATTTGCAATAAGATTGATTTGGCGCATGAGAGCCATTTAGGCGTGTGTTGCACAAAATCGGTTCTAAGGAGTGAATATTGGTGGCCGGGTTTTGATCGGGATGTGGAGAGAAGATGGATAGAATGTGTGGAGTGTGGATGGATAGAAAAAGGAGAATGTGCTGGAGGACCGCCTCAGGTGAAGGTGCCTAAGGGAGTTTGTGAAGACTTAGCTTTGGATGTTCTTGGTCCGGTGGAGACTGGAGGTGGACGAGGCAAGTGTGTCTTGGTTTTGGTGGACTTATTGTCCAGATGGACAGAGCATAGATTTGAAAGAGGATACTGGTTAAGCCGTCATAGAATTTGACCAATCACTGCTTAATGAAAGCATTACATACTTATTTGAAGGCTCTGCCATCTGGATCATGCCACAACAGGTGATCCTTCTGCGACAAACACAAAAGGTGCTCCTTGGGAAGCTGAAAATGTGGCAGAAATGTGTGTATGGGCCTCTAATCACCTTAACTCAAAGCAGGCTCACCACTTGAGAAGCTTGTGCACGTTTGTATGTAAAGCAAGTACAATCCGCTGTGAGGGGCTAGCTAACGCTATATAGTAAAACTAACGCAAGTCTCCCTGAACCACACAAACACTTTTGTAACCATTAAGAGACTCCCACATATTTTATTACAAAACATCCCCCCCACACATGATTGGTCAAACCTATATAAAAGAAATCCAATCTTCTCTAATTCCTACCTTCTCATTGGTCACATTCATTTATCTACCATGATCAGCTAATATTTGTAGCACACCCTTTTCCTGGAGTCATCCGTGGTAGGTCATGACATTGTCACATAGTTACAGAACAACATATTTGATTACAAGTTCCAGCTTGCCTGGGACCTTCTCACACCAGACGTGATTGCACATGGTTTGCAAGGACACTTCAAACAATATGGGAAGGGGAAGAATACATAATTTTACTTTGAACTGGTGATAACTATCTCACCCGCCCAGACATGCTCTCATTTCACTATAATCTAAACGACTACCAATTCAACATGCATGGCCTCTGGACACAATTTGAGAAAATAATGGAAACCCATAAAATATTTGTCAACTCTGCCCTTAAATGTCTCTTCACCCCAGGTTTATTACCGAGCCGTGAACAGATGGTCGGATTCCTCTGGACAATAAATAACAAGCTCGCATGCACTTAAAAAGATTGCATCTCCTTTCTGCAATGCTGCCAAGTCATAAAAACCCAGACTTGCTGTAAGTGACCATCTGATAATGTTGCGGCTACTTCTCTCAGCGGAAATCCCCACGTTCAGGGGTGTAAAACAGGGATTCCCACTCGCTCCAGCCCTCTTGTTGGCCTACCTAGGAGACTACGAGAATGCTTCTGTAGAGATAAGAGCTTTCCCCCCGTCTAAATGCCAAGAGAAGATGTCAAGACTGCTATACGCAGATGACCTGATCCTGTTTGATCAAACTGCCATCGGCCTACAAAGACAGCTGAATAATCTGTCCAAGTACACACTTCTCAATGTCTTTGGAAATCAACAAATCCAAAACCAAGATCATGTCCTTTGAAAAACATCACAGGAATAACGAAAAGCTGAAATGGCACTTGGAAGACTGTGGAATCGAAAAGGTGTCGGAGTTCAAATACCTGGGAGTTATATTAGACCACTCTAAAACGGAAAAAGCTATGCAGTCTATGCTCCACACAAAAATAAGAAATGTGTCCTCTCAGGCGCAAATGGTAGACAAAAAGTACGGCAGATTCTCTCTCCAGCCAACTATCAACTTTTACAGGGCCATATTGATTCACTCCATAATTTATGGAGCAAAAGCAATGCTGACTCTACCAAAATCCATCTGGCTGACTTTGGAAAGTTTATTTTGGAGAACAGTCTTAAACCTCCCGAAATCCAGGCTGATGATATTAATTAGATGAGAATTGAGCTTGACCTCTCTCCAGGCTATCGTGGCCCACAATAGCATCATGCTCTACCGGAAGATCTTTGAACCGAAATGGGCCACTGGTAGTTGCACTGATCAACACAGAGCTCAGAAGTGGTCGCTGCAAAATGCTCACACGATGGGACCAAGACTGCAAAGATCAACTACTTGCGATCCAAAGTTCGGTGGAAGAACTGATTCAAAATCTCACAAAAATAAAAAGAAGTTGGATGAAATGAACTGGATCCATACTCTGGACTTAGCAGCGAAATGCAAACTAACATCCAACCTTCCGACCCAGTCCAGAAAACTGAATGAAACCCAGCTATTCCTGAAGAAATATCCAGACAGAAAGCTACGGAACACTTTTCTTAGGGCTCGGCTCAATCTTCTACTGGCGAATGAAATTTTGATGATCAGAGGCCTTTTAACATCAAACAAATGCAGATTATGTGGAAACCTGGCTGAGACCGAATCATTACGTCATCTACTCCTGAAGGGTCCTGGCACGTCTACCATAAAAACTCCTTACTTATACCACCACTTGGCATCTGCACGGATCCACGAAGAAGAGCTTTGGTGGACGCACCTGATAGGCGGTGAGAAAACCTCATGGGTGACCACCACAGTGAAGATTTTGCTACTTATATTCTCCTCAGTTAAGGACAAAACCCACACTCAACTTCAAGCCTCAACAACCCCCGACGAGGGAGGGCGACACGATTTGGGTGAAACAGACAATTCCACTAGATGAAGCAAGCCAAGGTGTCTTAACCCAATCCAACCTTACTCAACACTACCTTTTTCATTCCTCCTGCTACATTTTTACCATGAACTACCGTCCTTTGAATCATTTTCTTTCGCTTCATCCTTGTCAAAATTGCTAAGGCAATTAAATCAAGATAATTAAAATAATAATGTTGCGGCTACTCCATGCCTTCTCTCAGCCGCCAGCCTTGGAAAGAAAACAGTTTTCCCAGTCATGCAGAGTCCACCTTGCAAAGCCTTGGCAGCATGGTCTGGCCAAACTATGAAAAGCACACATCATACAGATTTGTACATTCCCCATGTACCCCAAACTGTCCTCAACATATATCCCTTGAGACCCCCAAGTATGTATGTCGGTGCATGCAGGTTTTAAAACTACTACGTCCTCTTCACAGTGGTTCCTTCATGACAAATTTCCTTTCTCGCATGCGCATTAGGAAGCTCCTTGTCTAGTTTCTAGGCGCTTGGTGACACACCATACCTTTGTGTTTATATTTCATCAGTGAATTTGACATTTACCTTGCTGCACGTCTGCAAAACTAAATATGAACTAAACACAAAGTAATACCAAAGTAACACATATCCCATTCGAGTTGATTGTGTCCTCCCACGTATTCCTAATCTTTTCCTAATGTTTTCCTTGATATCTCCAATAACCATCTTCAGCTGCTTTGGCAAAAAATGTTTTTGGCAGAGGGCGCTGTACGTCGATGCAGTCGACTCGATGTCCCTCGATGGCCTCCGTCTCAAGGATGATTTCATCGAAGGCATATATAGCATGTGCAGCGGCCGTTGGCTTCAGTTCTGTTTTTCCGAGTAATTTTAGCTTTGAGAACTACGGCGCTTCAGAATATCCTCGAGAAATATCCAAAAATGTCTTTGTCTTCCACACTGATTACCCCGAAGACCAGGTTTAAAAAGTGTCAAGACTGCGATGCCAAGATGTCGCTGACCGATCTGCTTCAAGTATGCTTGTGGTGTCTGTGTGGAGCACAAGACCTTGGCCTGTTCAAAGTGTCAATCGATGACCGGAAAAGCTCTGAAGCAGCATAAAGGGAAATTGGTGGTAGGTAGAATTTCTAAGAGATCCCCATTGACTACCCTGTCGAAGAAACCTTCTGACGAAGAGAGAGGCGACTCTCTTCAAAGAAAGAATGCAAAAAGGTCCAGGTCAAGGAGTGGCTCCCACCACTCCTCGTTGTTGAAGTCAAATAAGAGGCACCATAAATCGCCTACTATGACGTCCTCGTCTGACTACTCTCCTGAGAGAGCTATATCCTGCCAAATAAGGCCTGCACTCCGTCCGAATGGGAAGCATTTAGGCAAGAAATGCTTAAGATATTTGAGAGCCAGAAACCCTCGAAGGAGGCAGGCCATGCTTCTACTGCGCCTTCTGAAGCTGGTAAGGAAAGGGCTCAAGCCAAATCATGCGCACCCTCAAGCCTGGGATGAAGGCCAGATCCCCTTTGAGAGCCGTTGAGGCCTCGATACGATGAGAAATAATAGAGAGATTCTTCGAGTCATAAGTCAAAGACAGGTAGAAGTCGTCGACGCCAGCTGCGCCATCGACGTCGATGCCATTGAAGCCTCCAGTTCCACCGAAATCGGAAATGTCTTTATCGAAGACATTTACTCCTCGGGCATCCGGCTCGTAATTTTCAAAGCCTTTACGCCTTTAGCTGAGAAAACCTTCACTCCTTTACTAAGAAAGGATTTCTTTAAATCTCTGACCTCTATTTGTGAGGGAAATGAGCCATATGATAATGATGCACCCAAATGTCCCTGATAGTTTCATATCGGAGGAATCGGGACGGAAAGACCTATATGAACATTTGCAGACAGGCAGTGGAGTGGACACTTCACCGGAACTGGAATTTGGAAAGCCGGAGTTAGATGAGAATGTAGATGCCTCTTAAGGGCAGTTGATGACCAAGGTGAGCGATTACTTGGGATGGAGTAGACCTTCCTTCCCTTTTGAACAGGATGACCTTACAGATATCCTAGATATGGGTCCTCAAAAGGATTCCATCTTACCTTTCCACATTGCTCTTCAGAAGCGAGTAAGTGCCAATTGGGAAGCACCGGAGTCAAGTCCGGCAGTAAATAAGAACTTGACAAGGAAATACCACTCATGAAGTAGTGACCACAGCTACTTGTCGAAGCACCCTACCCCAGAAAGTCTGGTGGTGCAGGCAGCAACCGCTACCTCGAAACGGGCAGCTAATCCAACCATCCCACCGGATAGGGATGATAAAAGGGTAGATGCCTGGTCAAAAAAAGTATTTTCTGCTGGGAGCATGGCTCTTAAATCAGCCAACTCCACATGTGCCTTGGCAAAGTTTTCATACACTCTATGGGACTGCATTTCTATAGCAGCTGAGCATATTCCTGAAGGGGAGGAAAAAGACTGATTCTTGGCCATGGTTAAGGATGGCAAGGAAGCCATGTGCGAGTCTCTTCAATCGGGTCTGGATTCTGCTGACTGCATCAGCAGAGCCATGGCGGCAAGCAACGTAATTCACAGATTTGCGTGGTTAAGGACATTTGGATTTGCACTGGACGTTCAGTCTGAACTCCTTAACATGCCTTTTGACAGGTCTCATCCTCGAAGGCGGCCGCTAAATCTTTGGGTGACGCTATTAGGCAGCCTCAGCCTTTTCTCTCCAGTGGACCGTCTTGTAGGGATAGATCCTTTTGCTACTACTCCATTGGAAGCGCAAGAGGAATGGCTGGTCAAAGAGGCCAAAGAAGATTCCCTCGTGGTGGACGAGGGAGAGGTGCAAAGTCTGCTCAGGCAGTGGCATCTTTACCAACAGCCACTGCTTCAGCCACCTCAAAACCTGTCCGAGGTCTTCAATCATGACATCCCTGTGGGAGGCAGACTGTCTAAGCATCTGAAAGAATGGCAAGACATTACTTCTGTTGCTTGAGCATTAGACAAAATAGTCCAAGGTTACTGCCTCCCCTTCATTCAGAGACCTCAGAACCATCCACGGGGGAGCCATTCTTTGAAGGTTCCAGATCCGTTCCTTGTGCAGGAAATGTTTGACCCTGCTAGAGAAAAGTGCTATAGAGCTTATACCTGTAGCGGAAAGGAACAAAGGATGGTATTCTCCATATTTCCTTATCCCCAAGAAGGACGGAGGACTGAGACCCACCTTGGAATTGATACTTGTACAAGTTCCTCAGGAAGGACAAGTTCAAGATGGTCACACTTTCTCAGATCCTTCAGGCCCTCCATCTCCAGGATTGGTTGGTGAAATTGGACCTTCAGGATGCTTATTTCCATGTGCCAATCCATCTCAAGAACAGAAAGTACCTGAGGTTTGCTGTTGGCGCTTCTCATTATCAGTTTCGAGTTCTGCCATTAAGGCTGACCTCTGCCCTGAGGGATTCCACCAAACTGATGGCGGTGGTGGCAGCAAATCTCAGAGAGGGGGGATTCACGTCTACCCCTACCTGTACGATTGGCTGTTCAGGGCGCATACTCCCAAGCAAGGGCTGGATCATCTCAACATCACTTGCCACTCTCTTAACAGACTGTGCTTCTCCCTCAATTACAAGAAGCCCCATATGACACCATCTCAAAAGCTCCAGTTCATTTGGGCTGTACTGGATACATCCTCGGGAGAGAGATTGCCACCCGAGGTGAGGGCTCAAGACATTCTGCATATGGGCTCCAGGTTTGAGTGCCCAACGTCTCCCGGCCTGTACCTTTTTGAGGTTGCTCGGCCACATGGCATTCAGCATTTTTCTGGTGCCAGAGGCTCGCTTGAGAATGAGATCCCTTCAGTAGGCTCTCAGGACACAATGGTATACATTTTCAGGCAACATGTCTGACCTACTTTAGGTACTAAGCAGGGTCGTACAGGATCTTGTGGGGGGCCTGGGAGGACAACATTTTGAAGTGAGAACCTTTTTGGCAACCATGGGCGTAGATAACGGTAGTGACTGATGCCTCACTTACGTGGTAGGGAGCCCACGTCAACGATGTGACAATCTTCAGTCGTTGGTCTCCATCAGAGTTCAAACTACACATCAATCTTTTGGAGCTGAGAGCAGTCAGACGTGTGCTGAAGGCTTTTCTGCCCTCTGTATGGGGAAAGAATGTCTCAATAATGACTCAAAACACAGTGGGCATGTACTACCTCAACAAGAGAGGAGGTGTAGGGTCACTACCACTGTGCAGAGAGGCAATGCAGCTCTGGTTCTGGTAAATACAAGAAGGAATCTCTGTATCAGCAGTTCACCTAGCCGGGGAGAAGAACACGGCGGCGGACGCTCTGAGCAGGAAGTGCAGTGTCTCCCATGAGTGGGAACTAGCTCAGGAAGTCTTTCAAGAGATCTTCACCCTTTGGAGAGCCCCTAAAGTGCATCTCTTTGCGACCAGTGTCGACCGGAAGTGCAAACTGTTATGCTCCAGGGAATTTCCCCCAAAGGAGCTCTAGGGGACGTATTTGTGGTGGATTGGGTGTTTCCACTCCTGTATGTGTTTCATCCAGTCCCCGTCACTCCTCACATGACCAGGAGGTTGAAATTGTCTGGAAAATCCATGATCCCAGTTGCCCCGGATTGGGCCAGAAGGATGTGGTACGCGGACCTTCTGAATATTTCCATCTGCCCTCCAATACATCTTCCACAAAGAGAGCATCTTCTCTTGCAAGAGGAGGGTCGGGTTCTCCATGAACAGGTCAAGACACTCAGCCTTCACTCATGGTTTCTGGGAGGCTGAGATATAAGAATTGCGACTTCCTGGGTGACCTAATGGAGATTTTGCTTTTGCCCAGAAGGCCAGCAACAAAGTCTTTGTACTGTTGCCGTTGGAACAAAATTTGCAGCTGGAGCAGAGACAAGAATGTGGACCCTTTGCTATGCAAAACACCAGAGGTGTTATCCTTTCTACTGTAGCTAGCCAATCTGCGGCTCCATCTTCACGCACTCGCCTGAGGAAACTTCATATTTTAAGATACGTTTTGGTGATGCAATTTCTGAAGGGACTCACCAATGTGTTCCCTCCATCCCCCTTTAGGTTCCCATTTGGGGTACTAATCTGGTGTTCAAACTTGTGTGCACCATTTGAACCACTCTATTCATGCCCCTTAAGATTACTAAGGTTCAAGATCGTAGCACTAACTTCAGCACATAGTGTGTGAGTTGCAGGCACTATCCTCTAAACCATTTACAGTATTTCACAACAATAAGGTCGTCCTGAGGGTTAAGCTTTCATTCCTACCTAAGGTCGTTTCAGACTTTCATTTAGGACAAAAGATTGTGTCACCCACTTTCTATCCTCCACCTATTCGTGGCAAGGAGGAGGATAGGTTGCACAGGCTCGATTCACGTAGGGCTCTGAGCTTCTACATTTCAAAGTTATCAAAATTACATCTGGATGACCAAATATTCATAGGTTATACGGGTCACGGACTGGGTCAGGCTGTGACAAAGCAGACCTTATCCAGATTGATTATTCTAGCTGTTTCGGAATGCTAAAGGCTGATGGACAACGATCCTCCAGAAGGCTTGAGGGCCCATTCCACTAGGGGAACGGCTACCTCATCTGCTCTGCAAAGAGGTGTTCCTGTACAAAATATTTGTGAGGCAGCTACATGGTCTACAATACACAACTTCACTAAGCATTTCTGCCTTTATTCTTCCCTAAGTCAGGATGGAAGCGTTGGAAAAGCTGTCCTCCATTTTGTTCATGGAAACCGTTGATGGCAAAATACTTACTCCCTCCACCAAAACAAGCACTGCTTTGGGAGTCTATCAAAGATGAGGAATACATGGGAGGACACAATCCATTTGAAGAACAAGTTACTTAACGCCTGGTAACGTTCTTTCGACTTGATGTTCCTCTCACGTATTCCTCATCACCATCCCAGCCTACCCCTCAGTGGACTTTGCCTTGCAATTACAACTTTCGCTCTTTTAGAGCCCAGTATGGTGTAACCCGTGTTGATGCGGGTAGTTCTACTTGAGAATGATACAAAAAAACAGAACTGAAGCCAATGGGCGCTGTGCATGCTGTATATGCCTTTGATGACATCATCCTCGAGACGGAGGCCCTCGAGGGACATAGTCGACTGCATCGACCCACAGCGCCCTCTGTTTAATTTTTTTGTTGTTGCTGAAGCTGGATATTGGAGATATCAAAGATAAGGAATACGTGAGAGGAACATCCAGTCGGAAGAACGTTACAATGGGTAAGTAAATTGTTCATCTCATTAACTATGCTAGATGCATGTAAAATTGCGACATCGCGCCAAATTCGCTGCTCCCACAGTCACCAATATGACGTGTGCAATGTGAATCCCTCTTTGTCATTGTGGCCTTTCCTGACCACCCCAACATTTCCCACCTTGGTGGATTCAAGTTCTTGTTACTTAAAACCCTCTTCTCAGGCACAAATCCTACAACCCTCTCTCACATTGGTCCCAATATGGGCATACTTATGCGCCTGACAAACCAAACTAGTCCCCCCACAATTTCTGCAACCTACCCGCTGCTCCACACAATCATCCCAACTTGGAGGAGGACAAGACAGCTTGATATGATATGATAGGTTATTTATAACGCGCTTAATCCCCAGAGGTTTCTAATCGCGGACCCGGGGATCGAACCTGTGGTGCTCTGTGTAGTCTTGCTACCAAGGCGAGCACATTGCGCCTGAGCTATCCTCCAGTGCTTCAGTCGGAGTACCCATGTGATATGAAATGGTAGTGGTTCTAGCTTTGGACAGGGTCACAGTCATGGTAGCTGCTTTCGATACCTGGGCAGAACCGCATCGTGAGAGCATTTGGCAAGAGCAAAATAAAACAAGGAAAAAGACAAAAATTGCCATTACAATCTTGACAGCTAGCCTCATCCAAGACGGCACCCAAGAAAAGAGGGTCCAACCAAGGGTCATTTGCGATTCCTGCCTCGTTCTCCATGACCACCCTAAGCTTGTGCAAGGTGGCGATTCTCAGAGTCAATTCTCTGAATCATTAGGGGGCACAAATGTACAGCAGGTGCTCCCTATCTTCTGACAGACCCTTCTATCCATAGCTGTTGGGAGCTCGAGGATGTTCCTATTCTGCAAGGCAATAAGCCTCAGGGCCCGTAGTTTTTCCTTGTTGGCACTGAAAGCTGATTCAGAGGAATTCACAAATAACAGAAGTTCATACCTGGTCACCTGATGCCATTTTACATTTGCAGCAGCTTGGACACCAGGTGCTGGGGATGGGGGATGGAGGAGGGGGGAGAGAAAAATGTCTCAGTCTGACCTAAACAAACAGAATTGCTTGGGAATGTCCATTAAAGCTTTTGAAGATGCCGCCAATATGTAGTTTGAATGCTTGGTCCGTCGCAGTGGTCCCACGATCAGGCAAAGTCATTGAGGTGTCCATTTATGATGATACAGGGGACGGATGGGGCACAGGCGACAAGGGAGTACAGTATGGCTTTGGGCATCTGGCGTGCAAGGATTAAATGTTCTTCAGGAATAACGAGGACAGGCACACGTAACGTGGTAGAACTGCACACACCTAGCCAGGTTGGAGGTAATTGTCTTTAGGCATACTGTCCACAAGTCCAAAATGCATCGAAGCACAGCTGTTCCTCCAGCCAGATCAGTGATGCGAAGCGCATGGCTGCAGTTCCCATTTGTGCCAACTGGCACTGTGCCATCACCCTTAAAACACAAAGAAAAGTGGATATGTAACTATCTTAACAGGAATTTCTGGCTCCTTGAGCCATGTCAGATACTTTAAATGTTCCTGCCGCACATTTCCACATTGTTGGTTTATACGTGCCACCCCTTCCGAGACTTCCCTCATCCCTCCAGCTCTGCAACTCTTCATCCCTTGCTCCCATCGGCTATTGATAAGGGCCCCCTTTTAAACTCAACTGGACTCTTTGTGTACACCAAACATTTTTAAATAGATGCTGTGACTGATGGCCCTTGAAATTGCCCTTGGACCCTGCACAATGCTAGGTGCACTAGACACAGTGACTCTGCTAACTATTTCATCCGGGACGAACACTATTGAGATGCCAGAAGCATGGGGGATTGAGAGAGCAGGTGTAGCAAATCCCTACAGATCTCGCTCTCCCCACATAGCTATAACATACATTATCTGCAGCAAAACCATGTGCATCTATCAGTTTTGAACATGGGGCAACACAGGGATCCCTGTGTTGCCCCGTGACGTCTTACTTCCAAGGCGAGCACGTTGCTGCTGAGCTATCCTGAGATAACAATTATTCTGATATACATTGTAAATCCAAAGTTTCTTCTTTATAAAAACGATTACTGGTTTTCATTCTCACCCCCCTTTTTCACTGGAATGAACTGCAAATCCTTAGGGCATTACTCAACTTTGAGCCTGCTCCTGCGCCGATGGAGGGGGGCCGATATCACTTTGCACGTCACGTATGTGGACCCAGCTCTTGCTGCCCTCTACCTTCACAGCAGTCGAAGTAGTGAAAATCACAAGGTACGGCCTAGGAAAACACTGCACCTTCCTGCATCACACAAAGGAAGCTCCATTTGTGAGAACCACTACATGGGGTGACAGGCGGTTCTCCTCCTTTGGGCCTCGGGCCTGGAATTTTCTTTCGTTGGAACTTCGAGTTAAGCTATTGACTACATTCAGGAAAAAGTTAAAAACTCATCTCTTTAGGTAAAATGTATCATTAACCCCGCGAGTACCTGAACTAGCTTGTGCAGCTCTCTGACATTGTTTCCATCAGCGCCTAGATGCATATCTGCTTGCTCCCTACGGGGTATGCGTGTTATAAATACTCAAATAAAATCAGGAGAATGTGGTGCCCCAGGGACTAATTGTTGCTGGTACAGATAATTGGATGATTCCTTGCCGCTTTCTCCTGTAGTCAGTTGGTGAGAAGACCCAGCCTGTGATGATCTAATTATGACATTTTGGTTAAGGCCCTAGGGTTCTCCCTAAACTCCTCAAACAGGACCTCTGCTGATTTATGTGTATCCGATGCTGTGCATGCAGGTGAGAGCCGTGTGTGTAACCTATGCCCAGTCACAATTTCATGGGGGCTAAGGTGGAGCTACTTCCCTGGCAGATTCCTCAAATAAGGCAAAACAATTAAACAATAGTGCCAATTTCTATGCAAATCACTACATACTTTTGATAATTCATTGAGCCTTTCTATTGGACCGTTGGCTTGAGGGTGGTACACAGAACACAGCCTGTGCTTAATCTCCAGAAGTGAAGTAATCTCTGCGAGTAGGGCAATAAAGAAGTGGGTTCCATTGTTAGATTTCAGGAACTCACAAAATCCCCATCGTGGAAATACCACCTTCACCAGAAATTGATGCTGCAGACTTGGCATCGGGGTGTACGCAAGGACCACCATCAAACCATCGGGAAAATGGGCAAACAACAACTATAAGGTAACAATAATTATTACATTTTACCATTATGTAGACAAAATCAATATGGAATTCCAGAAATGGCACAGAGGGCCTCGCCACAACTCCCCTTACTGACCTCATGGTGTTTTCAGGATTGAATTCCCTACAAACTATACAGTTCCCTACAAATCTACTTAACAGTTCCGGTAGGTGTGTTATAAACCATTCCTCCTGGAGCTCTTCTGCGATTTTTTTACCGAGAAGTGTGCAACTGGTAATGTTGCTCTAGAACCACAAGAAGCAATTCTACAGGCATTACTACTTTCTCTGTAAGCTCCTGTCTCCACAGCAAATCGGTGGCCGTGAGGGCACATCCTCTTTGCCCAAAGCTCCTGTTCCTGCTTGGGTGCTTTTCCCTGAATTTCTATGATTTGACGCAAAGGGACTGCAGTGTACAGAGCTGGCAACTGTACCTGCTGGGACATGGTTTCCATTTTATTGGGATGGGGAAGAGCAAATATGCGGCTTCTTTCACCACCATTTCTGCGGCATTGTTTAAAAATGCTATTGAGTTAGTACAATTAGTATACATAGCGCGCTTAAACCCTTCCTCTATGGCCAATGTTAGTGATTTGATTAATTGCGACTGCAGCGCGCAGCATGTTGGACAGGGGTCCTATCAGATCTCCTAAACCCTCTTCTCTGCCACCTTGACGAGCCTGAATGCACAGTGGAGATAGGCAGTCAGAATAGTGACTGGCCTTGCCCTTACTCATTTCTAGTGCCTCTATAAGTGCCACTAGTTCCGCTGCTTGCGCAGAGTAATGCAAAAGCAACCATTTCTTCTGTCTGACCTATTATTCCCCATCCATAAGGCCCACAACGGCTGCACCCATATGCCTCTCACCAGTGTCCCGATTGATTGTCGAGGACTCGTCAACAAAAATTACCTCACCTCCCTCCAAGGCATCCTCCTTAATGCTCATCCTCTTCTGCCTCATATGTTGCACAATCATGGACAATATCATCAGGTATTACTGGTTCGGCTACAAACGTCGCAGGATTGACTAGGTGACACTGTATTGGATGCATGGACGCATTCGATAGAATAACCTCATACCCCGAAACTCTTTGGGTTGTCCAAAGTCGACTTGGATTTGTTCAAGATCACAAAGACTGCATTCTCCACATAAAATGCACCAGACAACCCATGGTAACGGTTGAAGACTTTTGAATTGCAAAAGCTGCTTCCTCTAAAGCTTGCTCACAATGGAACTGTCCCTGATTCACTGGGTCTAGGAGTCTGCTATAGTATGTTAAAGGTTTATGGCCTAGCGATGTTTGCTGGGCCAGGACTACTGTTTTCACTTGCCCGTTCGAGTGGGGAAACAGATAAAATGGTTTCTTGTAGTTCGGGGTCACCAAGACCAGCGCATTGCTGATCGCGGCCTTATGTTCCCGAAAGCAAGTCCCCATCTCCTCAGACCATTCAATCGAACCCTTTGCCTTTTGAGCTCCCTTAAGCCCCTGCAGTAGGGGCCTTGTGTTACTAGAGTAGTCAAAAATCCATGATCTACAATAGTTGCAGAGTCCCAAAAACTGCTGCATTTGTTTCACCATGACTGGCTGGGGTGTATTCTGAACTGCTGTGGTTCTCTGGCATTACCTTTCTTGCAGGCGAGATCACTTGCCTCAAATATACTACCTCTGTCTGGCAGTATTGCAATTTTTTTGTCCACTTTGTACCCCTTCTTCGCAAGCAGGGTGAGGAGCATTATTGAATGTCCTCGACACTGCTCTTCTGAAGTGCTACAAACTAGTAAGTCATCTGTGTAATGAATTACTGTACTGGACACATGTAAATTTCCCGGATCCATTTGAACCACACTGCTGAAAACACTTGGAGATTCACAGTACCCCTGGGGCAACCTCGTGTGCTTGAATCTGTGACCACGAAACACAAATGCTGTGAGGTACTGAGAATCTCCGGGTCTAAGGGGACTGAGAAAAATGCATTCTTCAAATCAATCATTGTGAAGTGGGTTGACCCAGTAGGGATATTATAGAGAATGATAGCAGGATTCAGTACCACCGGGAACTCTGCCTCATCAATATTATTGCGAGGGTGCAAAACCTGGACCATCCTCCAACTGGGACCCCTTTGCTTTCTTCACAGAGTAGATGGCTGTGTTACATTGGGACACAGAAGATTGTATTATGCCTTGCATCAACAAAGCCGTAATGGTCTCATAAATCCTTTTGTCTGCCTCTGTAGACATGAGGTACTGCTTAACCCGTGGTAATATCGCACCAGGTTTCAATTTTATCTGCACTGCTCCAACACTCTTAACAGACCCACATCTTGAGGGTTACTGGTTCATAAATGGTCTGGGAGTTTTTCCAAATCCTCCTTTAAATATGGGTATGTTTTTCTAATGATGAGCATGATCTGTGGTACTTCCCTCTGCTCTATCACTATCTGGCAAGGCACCCCAATCTTAAAAATCATCTCTTCGGTGTCTTTGAACAATTACCCGTCCGTCACGTCTCTGCCACTTGCCGGTGCCCGAGAGAACCACCCTGTTCTTCTTGATGACTACTGCTTCTAGGAGAATCGTAACAATGGTGATTGTTACCCACCGCTGTACAGCAGTCCGAAACAAAAATTCAATCGGTACCCGCCATGTCGGATCTCAGATTCCCAGGACCCAACTCAACAAAACCATTACTCCATAAAGAAACATTCGAATGTACAGGAACCCCCTTATCGCGCTATCACTATAGTTTACATGCAAACGCGCCGCTTCACTTACTGGATACAAACCTGGAGTCGAGCATACTATACCTTCCTCCGTGAAAGCTATCGACATGTAGAGCCTACTGAGGAGATCCCTGCCCAAGAGATTCGCTGGGGTGTCTGTGCAATAAAACAAAGGAGCAGATACATTTCATTTACCTACCTTAATTCGTAGATCTTCAGTGTAAGGAATTGACGGGATAGCCCCAGGTAATCCCTGTGTCCATTGTTTTGCCTGACAAGGGAACTCACCTCCCTTCATGCAAGAATTTGAAACCCCTGTATCGACCATAAATGAAAACATTTGGTCACCTACCTGCACACCTATGCAGGGTTCCTATTCTGGATCAGTGCTAACTAACAGGACTGGAGACATCCGAGATCCCTGTGGGCTGTCCTTATCTTGATACATATTAGCAAGTGGGAAAGGAATCCTTCTAAGAACAATGTAGTGAGTGACCGTTCCTTGGGGTAAAAGAGTTTTCTCCCATGTCTGTACCATTGCCTGTGCTTGCACAGTCCGTTGAATCACATAGGTCTGTGCAGCCCCAGTCGCTGGGTTCTGCTCAATGAGCGCCTACTGCGATTGCACAGAGCCTGGAGCATATGGCATGGTCAGGGGTTTAATTTGTTGAACTCCTACGTTAAAATACTGGGGCCTGCCCTGGCAATCTCATGCCACGTGTCCCATCCTTCCACAGGACCAACACTGGATGCCATACAACCCTCCATAGTTATTTCCCATTGGCCCATTAAACCGGGGTCCCATTCCGCTGAACCTGCCAAATGACCCATTTCCTTGTGAAAATCCCTCCCCTACCCCTCAGAAACCCTCTCATTTGCCTTGGAGCGGAAGCATGGTAATCACCGCTCATTCCAAACAGATTTTCGCTAGCTTCTACTGAACAAGCTTGGCCTGTTTTTGCGCCTGCTCTATGCTCCCCTTTTCCTTCTCTTGTCTCCTTTTACAAAAAAGCACAATAAGTGCCTGACTTTCCATCCAACTCTTGGCGTCCATCCCTACTGCTTTGTCTAGATCGTTCTGTACTTCTTTAGGAAGTCCCTATTTTTTTATCATGTGGTAAAAAATCAACACTTTCTGATCCCACGCTGCTCATGTCTCTGCCCTCCACATTAACTGGATGTGTGTGGCAGGATCATCGTCTAACTTTGTCCAAAATGGAATTTATATCTGGTGTATCGGGAGACCTAAACTGCAGGGCCTGTACCTGTTGCCTGCAATTATTGAATGCTGCTCCATCGTGGTTATTTGTATCTACCTGAACTCCTGGATACCCGGTTTGCCTCCAAAACATGTCTGACCATTTTCCTATTAGGGCCGTCAATAAGCTTTTCATGTCCCCTATGGCCAACATGACACTGGCAGTATGTTTCTCTAATGTATAAATCCACTCCCCCTCCCCTGCAGTGAGCGAAGGAAGCAGCTTCATTAAATTATTCCAGTCCATGTGTGACCACAGGACATAATACACTCTTCCCTGACCATTCTGGAGCAACAGAAATTGAGTTACTGCTGCTTTTACTGAGGCTTCCCCCATCTCTCTCCTACTACTTACTACTGCCATGTGAGTACCAGGCTACTACTTACTACGGCCATGTGAGTAGCAGGGCTCACCCTAAGACCCCAAGGTGTACTCTATCGCATACACTGGAGCGGGAGGTGGAGCTGCTAAAAACACTTGTGTACAGGCGTGTTCTAAATGTTATATCATATACCCTGCTCAACATCCGATTCCCATTCACTTCCATCTCCTACTACTGTTATCACCTCCTCTGATACTTCTACAAGCACAGAAGCATACTTATCACTACTGTAGTTTCCAGTTCCCGTTCTCCCTGCTTTTGTACCGATTGCAATACCTCCATACTCCAGGTCCACGTTTACCTCTTTGATAAGCATCTACGTTATAAAAACCGAATCCCAAAAGCTTGAATTACAAAATTGCAAAGCCCACTTGTTCGCATTTTGTAATTGAAGTTTTGGGAATTTTGTTTGTTTGCCCCTGCTGGCCATTTAATGTATGCTGGGGACACTCCTGCAACCCCTAAAGCCCATAAGGTATGCAGTAATAAAATCGCAGCAAAAAAGTCATCTGCACGAAGAATTGCTGAAAAAATGCTTTGGTTTGACCCGGTAAAGGTGTACCCCATTATGCCATTTAAGGGAAGCGAGGGTTGCAGGGGTGTCCCCCGCTCTCCTTAAATGGTATAATGGGTCCGGGGGTTGCAGGGTTTCCCCTGCATCCATTAAATGGATTTTGGCAGCAAAACCCCTGCCTTTTTGCCACAATTTTTTTGTGTAAACAGCAATTTTTGCCGCGATTTTAACACATGGTACCGCCCTTAATACCGAACTAGGGGAGCGGGGGACACCCTCGCAACCCCACTCCCCTTGTTTGGTATAATGGGCTTCGATTTTTTTATACCAGGTCAAATGCACTGTAAACATGCTTTCAACCTTTTTTTCCGGTATTTTGGGGTAAACCCCTTTGATAACTGTTTTATCCAACCTAACAAGAACTTGTCCATGCCTCCACCTCACTTCCTCTACGTCCTTTGCCTGTCTATTCACTTCTTTTCACTCTTCACTTCTGTGCTGTAGTAACAGCATGACCTCTTCTTATGCTAGCCTCCGTGCTTCTTCCAATTTTTTCCGTTCCTGTGTCTCTACTGCCATTCGCAGCCTATCCTCTATCCTAGTGGTAAAAAGGCAGTCTCCCTTTTTTCACTCATTCTTAACCCTTAATCTACTCTTCTGGCTGCCGGCCTCACTCTCTAGCAGTCAGGGGAGTTATTCCCTTTCCACTCTCTGTTCGCTACCTTTCTGCAGCCCTAACCATTGAAGCAGTTGCCCTTCCACTTTCCTCAATATCCCATCTCCCATCTGTTAGGAATCGTAGCTGATGGAGGCGTTACCTGTACCCGTATCGCAACCACTGGAGTGGCTGCTGGAGAAAAGGGAGGTTCAAACTCAGGGTCAGTATACCCCTTGGTGGGCGATAAAGGATGGCACCCATATGGGGGCGGTGCAGTAGGAATTCCTGCTCCCTCCTTTTTCGGCCCTTCCTCTAAAGCAACATTATGGGCCTTCCTGTCTTTCTCATACATCCTCCATAGCTCTAAGATGTTTAACCGCTTCTCTAACTTCAAACCCTTGTGCCTAGAAACTAAAAAAGTATACAGATTTTCCAATATCCCCTTATCATAGGTTCCCTCATTAGGCCAAGAATGAAGCATTTCACCCTTAGTTTCATTCCTGATGGTACTTTCCAATCAACCCCACTGCAGAAAATAAATCTAATCTCAAAACCATCTCCTCCTTCTATAAGAAAGAGATAATCCGCACTAAAAAAGAAACCTACAATACTAGAATAAATAATGCCCAATCGTCGGCTAAAGAACTCTTCACCATCCTGAAGGAACTAGAAAACCCTAACCCTCCTACCGATACCTGCGTGAAGGACAAGCCTTGGTGCACCAGTATCCAAAATGCCCTCGCCAATAAAATTACTGGTCTCCAAAACAAAATTGAGGCCAAAAGACGACAACTCTCCAACAGCAATGCCCTCATTCCTAGCGCACCCACCCCGACCAGTAACACCTCCGGCTTTACTTTCAAACCGGTTACTATACCTGAAATCCAAAAAATCATAGCATCCCTCAAACCCTCTAATTGTAAAGGGGACAGCTGCCCCGCCCAGATCATCAAAGATGCTGCACGAGACCTAGCCCCCTTCATCTCCAAACTAATAAACCTATCTTTCTCGACCAATTCTGTACCTAACAACCTGAAACAGTCCTGGGTTCTCCCCCTCCTAAAAAAACAATCTCTCGACCCGGCCATACCCACCAATTACAGGCCCATCACTACGGTCCCTTTCCTGCTAAAAATCCTCGACAGAGTCGCCTACCTGCAAATCCAAGATTACTTGGAGACCAATCAACTGTTAGGCCTGCGTCAATCTGGCTTTCGTCCTCAACACGGAACAGAAACAGCCCTTGTTGACCTCAAAAGCCAGATTGATGACATCAAGGACAACAACAAAGCAGCCATCCTACTCCTCCTAGACCTCTCAGCAGCCTTTGACCTGGTTGACCACAAAATACTCTGCAACCACCTCTCTTCTGCTGCCCACTTCTCACACTCTGCTGTCACTTGGATACAATCCTTCCTAGCCAACAGAACCATGAGGGTTTTTTCATCTGTGGCTGCAGCAGACCCCATCCCCATCACATGCGGTGTCCCACAAGGGTCCTGCGTCTCCCCTACCCTCTATAATATCTTTACTAAACCCCTCTTTGACAAATTGGACCATCTGGGTGTCACCTACACTAACTACGCAGATGACACCCAGATACTCCTCACCATCACTGGCAACTACAACACTGACGCCACCAGGATCAACGAAATCTTCGCCATCATTCAGGCATGGATGGCCATACACGGCCTCTGCCTGAATGATGAGAAGACCGAGCTCCTCCTGGTCGGCTCCCCCAATAACCTACAGAAACTCAGCCCTGACTACTCCAAATTCATCATAGATGGCAACATCATTCCAGTTGTAAATCATGTGAAAACCTTAGGCTTCTACCTAGACGCCAATACCAACCTTTCCAAACAAGTTAATATGACCGCCTCAGCTACCGCCTACACGGGAAAATTAATTAGGGCTTGTAGACCCTTTCTATCTACAAACAGCTGCCTCATTCTGGCGAGGGCCCTCATACAATCTAAGCTTGATTATTGCAACAGCCTCTACCTTGGTGCCAACCAAGCTATAATCAAGAAACTTCAGATCCTCCAGAATAATGCGCTGAGAGCAGCACTAAATATTCCCAGGAGAGAGCACATCTCCCACATAAGAATATCTTGTAAATGGTTATCTATCCAACAAAAAATCGACCTGAAAACCCTCTGCCTCACCTATAAAGCCTTAAATCACCTTGCCCCCCAGTACCTCACCAATAAACTCTCCCTCAAGCCTAACACAAGACTCACCAGATCATCCAATACTCTCTGCCTCACCGTGCCCAGATTCTCCGCCAAAAGAGCGGGGGGCTCAAGCTTTAGTGTCCTTGCCCCTCAACTCTGGAACACCTTGCCACTGAGTATTAAATTGACCAAATCCTTCCAACTGTTCAGAAGATCAGTCATTAGCTGGCTTCTGGAGAAGGAAACCCTCAGATAAACTAAGCTCAGTCCCATCTGCATTTACTGTACATACTTTGAATAGATTGACTTAGATCAGTACCAACTGTATATATTGTACATACTTGGAAATGTTCCGACTACTTGCCTGTACATTCTATATTTGGCATCTTAACGCCACAATTGTATAACTGATTATTTACTGTAATTATGTAACCTATCCTTAAGCGCCCATTTACCCCTGGGTCTGGAGCGCTATACTAAATAAAACAAACAAACAAACAAACAATCTTCACCTTATAGCCAGGAAGTACCAGACACAAATTATTCAGTGGAGTCTCCATACTGTAACCCAATTTAACCAAACAAAAATAAATAACTTAAAACACTAAAGTCGAACCTGCAGCACAAAATATCACACACAAAGCCCCTTTTTCCCCCCACAGTTTCTTATTCTTCCAACACAATCACTCACCTTACTCGCTTTCCCCGCAATCACCTTGCTAAAATATTCACTTTAGTTACATTTCTGACTTTTGCAGTATCTGAGATATCTACTTCACTCGGGCATAGGAGTGCAGTGTTTTCCACTACAACATCACTGCTCCCGCTGTCTTCATTACTACTATGGTATTTTCTACTACATTAGTCTTTCCCTGACTACAGGATGATTCCCTTCACTGCTTCGACTAACCAAATAAAAGCGAGGCAAGTGCTCTGTCCGCACAGTCACTACAAAATGAAAGGTGCCAAGGGTAAAATTCAGAAAGGTATCTAGGGGTGGACTTAACATTAGATGCCACCTCTCCCCTAGGTGAGGGTTCCAGCCAACCAGACAAGAAAACTGAAGGGTATCAGGACAAACCTTACAATGGACGTGCTGGTGGGGAAACCGCCTCACACCACTAAAATAACAAAATAGGTAAAAATATATACCAAGAACTTATAAAATAAAACCGTTCACTCACTCCTTCAAAGCATTCACCCTTTCAATCCCTGTAAGTTCGTCTAATTCCACACGCACACTGATTCTCCCCTTACCAAAGCCCTTAAATCAAAGAAAAAAAACTTTTTATCACCTATTAACCGTTTGCTTTACCCTCCAAAAGTGCACTTCTGTGAACCCAAAGAGCTCCGAAGTGGTGCTCCTTCAATTCGCCGTGCACAGCTGGACCACAGTACGACCCCTCCGGGGAACAGACATGCATCTAACCAATATGGCGCCTTTCAACGTCTTTTATCGTGCACGAAAGACTGGTCCCCGCAGAGAAGTGCTGCAGGTGAGTTGTGCGGACAGGAGACCCCCCAACATCTTGGTACAGCTGGCTCGCCAAATGTGCGCTTTGGCCTATAACCACCTTAACCCAAAGCAGGCCCACTACTTAAGAAGCAAGAGCACGTTTGTATGTCGTTTGTACGTAAAGAAAGATTATTGAACAATCCGCTGGTAGGGGCTAGATGGCACTATAGAGTCAAACTAGCAGGAGTCTCCCTGAACCACACCAACATTTTATTACAAATCATCCCCCCACACATGATTGGTCAAGCCTATACAAAAGAAATCCAATCTTCTCGAATTCCCACATTCTCATTGGTCACATTCATTTATCGACCATCATCGGCTCATATTTGTAGGTCCTGACATCACATAGTTACACATTTAAACATTAACTTAATTCATTGCAAGTTCCAGCTGGCTTGAGACCTTTTCACCGCAGACGTGATTGCACATGGCTTGGAAGGACACTTCCATGGGGAGGGGCAGAATAAATGTTTCCTTAGAAATGGTGATCACTATCTTGCCCGCCCAGACTTGCTGCCGTCCTTGTTTCACTATAATCTAAATGACTGCCAATTCAACACGTGTGGCCTCTGGACACAATCTGAGAAAATAATCGAAACCCTTAAAGTATCGGTCAGCTCTGCCCTTAGGTGTCTTTTCACCCTAGGTTTGTTACTCAGCTGCAAACAGATGGTCGTATTCCTCTGGACAATAAATAGCAAGCTCCCATGCACTAAAAAAGATTGCATCTCATTTCTGGAATACTGCCAAATCGTAAATACTCAGATCGGCTGTAACTGATAATGTTGCGGATACTCATTGCCTTCCCTTGGTAACCAACCTCAAAAAAAAAGAGTTTTCCTGGTCAGAGAGTTGACTTTGCAAAGCCCTGGCTGCAGGGTCTGGCCAAACTATGAAAAGTACACAGCATTCAGATTTGTACATTCTCCAGGTACCCCAAACTGTGTTCAACAAATATCCCTCGAGACTCACTTGTATGTATGTATGTATGTATGTATGTATGTCTGTGTATGCATGTTTTAAAAGCACTGCGCCCTCTTCATGTTCATGACAAATCTCCTTTCTCGCTTGTGCATTGTCAAGTTCCTCATTGTCTAGACGCTTCGCGACACAACGTACCTATTTTGCATTTATATTTCATCAACGGTTTACTTACTGTGCACATACATATCTAACTATATCAACTTAAACACAAAGTAACACTAAAGAAACATATCTCATTCTCATTAACTATGCTAGATGCAAGTAAAAGTTAAACATCACACCAACTTCACTGCTTCCCCAGTCACCAATATGACACGCGCAACCTGTACCCCTCTTTCTCATTGGGACTTTTCCTGACCACCCCAACAGAAGCAATGTTCACTTAAGCTGAGGAACCACCAAGTTCCATGGCTGAACTCGAAACAGCTGCAGGGAGTTAGCCCAAGACGGAGCTGGTCTGTCCACCAAGTTGTCCAGGGAAACGTTGAAGGCTCTGTGGACACGTATACTCGAGCAGGGTTCAATACTGGTTGGTCCCACTAGTCCAATGGACGAAGCACCGGCAAGGGTCTTCTGCGATCCGGCAGAGGAACAGTGCTTCACACGGCCAACCACTGAATTTGATGCTGGTCAGCTGCAGGAGTCGCCCTCGAGTAGTCAGCGGGCTGCTGCTCTTCGTGGGAATCTTGTCTCCAATATGGATGCTGAATAGCTGCAGGAGTCCTCCTTTTATCAAGATTTGGGTCTGGAAGCATGATCGGGCACACCAGTGGGAAGGATCTGCCGCATTCAAGCAACCAGTGGTTGTCTAATCATTGACAACCACTGGTTTCTACATCTGTCGAGCACCGGGGGATGAGGACTAAGACCAGACGGTCCCAGCCCCTTTCCCCTGGCCCACATACACAAAGGGTCACTAGCCCGCAAAAGCAGCAACTTATCCGGGGAAGTGTAACGCCATATGTGGCTATTTCTGGCCTGAGAGGGCAGGAAGAAGGCCAAATTACAGTATGACTAAAGACAAAGCAAAAAACCTTGTGGCACGACCAGGTTTGGGTGCTCACCAGCAAAAGTAGGCATTCATGGTAAATGCGGAAGTGCATGAGTAGAACATCACAAAAACAGTAAAAATATCACTGTAAGAACAAGTATCTCTATAGCTGGCTGTGTGGCGCTTGTTACATTGTACGCAGACAACATTATGCTGTTTGTAAGGAACCCTGAGAAATATCTCTGGAGAGTAATAACCGCAGTTCAAGAATTCAGCAGATTCTCTGGACTCCGATTGAACATAAGTCCGAAATATTTTGGCTGACGGACAATATGAAACTGCCTGATGATCTATTCAGGCTGCGTTGGACCCCCCCAACAGGTTAAATATTTAGGGGTGGAGATGGCGAGGTCGACCAGCCTGGTCCACTCCCTCAACTATGATACCCTGACTATTGCAATATGCTCGAAACTCGAGTGCTGGAAGCAACTACCTACATCACTCATGGGACGACTGGCACTGGTGAAAATGGTTATATTACCCAAACTGTTCTACCTCTTCAGTATGATACCACTATGGCCGGGCAGGTCCTTTTTTGAGAAAATAATTTTTTGAGAATGCGCCTGCTGCGCATTCGTATGGAAGGGCTAGACAAGGGCCCGTTGGATGCCCCTCACGCAGCCATATGAACGTGGGGGACTTGCTGCTCTGTATTATGAAATGTACTACTTGGCAGCCCGAGCATATCGCACCAAAAACTGGATAGTGGTGAACCACGGACCTCATATGTCGACTTAGAAACACAGGGGAGGGCAAGGGTTACACTATTGCGCAAATTGGCCCCTGGGAAAAGGGGAAACTGTAACCATTTAGACCTGGCATTGACCACACAGCAGGCATGGTCGAGATTGGTACAGCAACCACAAAACACCATAATGTATAGCCCGAAAATACCTATCAGGGGTGCACCCTACCTCAACCCGCCGAAAGACGCAGCTCTTTCGGCACACTGGTGGGAAGTAGGCATTGTAGAGTTTGGGGAACTATACCAAGATGGTCAGTGTCGATCCTGGGAAGATGTTAAGCTCCAAGTAGGTGACACCCCACTACAGAAATTACAATACTTCAGACTCAGGTCAGCAGTGGCCGCAACATGGAATGGATTCCCACAAGAGCCAGCTTCAAATCTGTGTCTTAACTATATAACCTCCACTGGCACAACCAAAAATAAACTGTCTTGGCGCTGTATAAGCTGGCACTGGCAATAAGGAGGGCGCAACCGCCTGATAAGGAACAGCGGGAAAGCGATTTAGATGTCACATTGGTCACAATTGTGCAATCTTACGAAGCAGGTATCGCTTAATTCCATGTAAAGGCTGATCCATTTCAAAATATTAAATAGAATGCATCTCACCCCGGCTCGCTTGAAAAGAATGTATACAACAGCCGAAGGGAGATGCCCAAGATGTGTAATGAAGATGCTGGTCTTTTACATATGTTGTGATACTGTGCGGGCGCTCACAGAACATTGGGGCAAGGTATATGACACATTTGAGGCAATGGTGGAACAACCCGTAGAATGGGAACATTCAATATGTATACTGGGTTATGTACTTCAAATGGATGCATCAAAATGTAAACTTATAAACATTGGACTGCTACTCGCTAAGCGTGCCATATTGATGCAGTGGAAAAGCAAAACACCCCCTACGGTCGAGGAATGGATACATAATATGACATGGGTGAATAATCAAGATGAGGTGTACTCCAGTTTATTACCATATGCCTGTAGACCGAGAGATATATGGGGACGTTTTAAGCAATACCTGAGTAATAGAGCAAAGGCAGAAAATGATGGAAATCTGATACTGTAAAGGTTCGGTAGACCTATTTCTGATTGCTGATTATCGTAACAATACCTGTGTAAGCATGAATCCAAAAATATGTATGTTATGTGTTGACCTCTGCAATTTAAATAAAAGTAAAAAAAAAAGGAAAAAGTTTTCAAAGTCTCAAGTGTTTAAAGGAAAACAAATGTTCGCTTTCTCAACAAACGATATTCCATTGTTTGGCTCATTTCCCCTGGCTTCCAGCTTGTTCTGATTAGGAACTTATCTTCTCTGTTTTAGTAATGGACAGTCTTTTCTATTGTTAAATTTTCAGACCCTCTGATTCTCAGGCTTTCATATGAATGCAGGTCCCAGACTCGCAAAACTGTATCACAAAAAGTGTTTTTTTTTTCAGTTGACAAACCTATACTTCCTTCTGGACAGCCTGTTTCTTGTAGGGACCCACAACCTCATGTGGGTGCAGCTCCCAGTCTTGCAAGGCTGTAACACCATCACTTGCTTTACTCTCCTACCAAGTACGTGTGTCCCTTTGAAATGTTTCAACACTCTTTAAGGTCCCCGACGCTCTTGTGGTTTTCAGAATCGATCTCTTATATGGGTGCAGGTCCGAGACTCGCAATGCAGCAACAGCACAACTTGGTTTAATCTCCTGCCAAGTAGGTGTGCCCTTTTCAAATGTCTTAATACTCTTTAGGGTACCAGGCCCTCCTTGTGGTTTCCGAAATTGGTCTCTAATATGGCAATAAGTGTTCACCATGGCTTGGTTCGCTCTCCTGCCAAGCCTGTGGCTCTCTTTCACTTTACTTATTTTCAAGATCCCAGAGCTTCTCGTTCTGATCTTCATGGGGTGCACGTCCTAGACTTGCACGCTGCTTTCAGGATCCCTGATCTTTCCCAAATGCTTTCCACACTTCTCTCTGGGCTTCCCGGACCTCCAGCTCTTCCCTGAATGCCTGCATACCTTTTTTCTTGGTTTGTATCTCCCGAGGAACGGTGCCCTCTTGCAAGGCTTCGGCAACACGTGGAGACTTGGATGAGCTGTTAGTTGCTTCACTGCCTTTGGCGTCCTTCTCGGAGCGGTTCCTCTCTGCGTTACAGCTCTCCTGTTCAGGAGACGCCCGCAGGTTGATTTGGCTACTTGCTAACAGTCACTTCTTCCTGGATTGCCAGCAGCATACCTACGTCTTCCATGGGCGGCATCTCCCCGTTCTCTACCGGGCTATTCCTGACACTGGGAGCTAGTCCATAGTTGGAACAAAAGAAAAATCATATAATATAGACAGAAATGGGGAGCCCAATATTGACACCATCGTTTTAGCAATCTCAATGGAAATGCAACAGTTGATGAAGTAGATGTAAATGCCTGACATTGTCTTCATCCAACAAAAGCATATATCCTTAGATCCTAGAAGAAGTTGGTAAATTGAAGCTGCAATGCATAAGAGGAGCATGTAATGGGTCACCCCTCCTGGGAGCATGGTATCTCCCAGGAGCTCGTGGCAGTAGCCACATCATGATACTCAATAAAAGGAATAGGCGGTCTCGCGCTTATTTAGTCTTGGAGTATGAAACCCATGGTGTGCTGTGTCTTCATGACGCAGCAACAGGCTGGTGCTGCGTAGGTAGCAGATGGCCTGCCCTGCAAGGCCCTCCACCATGACAGTGCCCCTGCTGAGCAACACTGTCCCTCATGGCTGTCTGCCATAGTGCCCCTGCTGGGCAACTCCATCCTTGGAAGCCAGTGCCCCTGCTGGGCAATGCCGGCATTATCCACGTGAAGAGGCCTTGGTGCACCCAGGCAATGCATGAGACTGTGTGCTCACGGGCTGACTGGGTGCCCCCGTTCTCGAGCTGTCTGCTGGGTGTCCCCAGCCTGGATGTCATGTCGGGTGCTCCCGACATATGCAGGGTGATCCCTGCCTGAAGTCGTGCTGTGTGTCTGCAGCCCATGGTCTGCTGGGTGCCCCCAGCATGTCGGCTGGGTGCCCCCAGCCTTGGTCAGCCTGGTCTGGGTACGACCAGACCAGGACATAACATTGGCGACGAGGACGGTCGAGTCCCCGTGCCTGTTGGGCGGGGGCTGCTGGAGGCTGAGAGTGGCCAAGATTCTCTTGAGGCAGCGTCGGCCACATGGTGAGAGGGGGCGTGGCCTCCGTTCGAGAAGGCGCACAGCGGGAAGAAAGAAAAAAAGGGAAACGCGAAGCCTGTGGCCTGCTTCGCAGCTGACAGTGTCCCCCGGTGAGGAGCTGAACAGCGCTGGCAAAGTGAGCGGCATCGGCTGTGGTACAAAGGGGTGTGACCCAGGTCAAGGAGGCCGGTCGCGGTAATCCCGCACAACGCTGTGGCCTGTCTAGTGGCCGCGGGTGCCCCTGGTGTGTGGGCCAGAGCCACTCTGTGCGGGAGGAGCCACATCGACCTGGCCCACCAAGGATATGCAGGTGAGGCTCAGGAGGTGGCAAGGAGAGGCCACATTGTTGAGCGCCCCTCCCAATAACATCACAACGGTGGGCAGGGAGCGCAACAAAAGAAAAAAAACACAAGATCCCGGGCCGCTGGTGGTGAGTGTTGCTCTCCGGTGGGAGCTGAAAAAAAGAAATGTGTGCGCGCTCTGTGCCGGCACTGCCCGCTTGTCCCCACAACAGGCCCTGAATTGATCCCAGGGCCTATCATCAAGGAGCGGCAAGTGGGGAGGTTCCAGCGCCGAAAAGACAGTCCTGGCTCTGAGGCCGCTGGTGTGTGTGCCCCAACCATCATCCCCCAGAGAGTCCAGTGGATGGGTGAGGAGGAGCCACCGAGCTCCATTGGCCCCAGAACAGTAAGGGGCACAGAAGCAGTCCTGACACCCCAACAGGAGCTAACTTGCACTTCAGGTGACTGGACCGCAGCCCCAGGGCCATGCTAACGTATACAAGCCCCAAGAAACATAATCCCCCACATTGTAAGAGGATTCAATTTAACACTACAGCTAAGTCAATGCCTAGTCGGGGATGCTGAATGGAAACCCTTATTAATATATCTTTATGTCCAGTTCATGCGTTCTGGATGACTACCCCTATATAACACCCCTCTCTTGGAATCCCCCTGACCCCACTGAGCCAAGAAGTAGTTCTGTTTTGCAAGTTTAAAAGGTTTATTTGATAATTTAAACAATAGATATATATATCACACTTTATAATAAATTAATAATTGAATATCACACTGAATCTGAGCAGTAATCAATAATGGATAGTCTGGCACTAGCACACTTGTGAATAGGAACAGAAGAATAAGGTGGTAGAGAATGCTTTATATAAGTTCAGATGGATGTAATGTTGAATGAAAATGCAATACAGAAAATACTCAATATGATTTCACCAAAACAATGTAATCACTTTTCTCAGGCAATCCCCTCCTCCCTTTATGCAATGCAAGGAAATGGAAGGAAAGCACACAGTTCTCAGAAATGCAAATAAATGTAATTCAGTTCACCCCAGCAAGCTTAGACTACAGATCGGAGTTTTAAACACAGGCCCAAAATGCTTTACATGTGCTGGCAATGAAGTGAAAAATATGCTAAAATGCTTTTAATTCCCTCTAGAGGTTCCGGGTGAGTGGTATCTAATTAATATTAGTCCAGGCTCACTCTAGCAATGATTCAGGGATGGTTCTTAAGAGGCAAACGAATTTTTAGCAAGGAAACTGCTGTTTTCACACGTGGAGAAATTTGCAAATCGCGGTAAATTCGTGAGTGCGTTTTCCGCGATTGCGGCAAAGGTGTATGGAATAGGAATGCGGTTCTAGGTTCGTTGAAAAGCTCAGATTCTAAGCTTTCAGAGGAAAGTTACTGCAAGTTCCTAGCACAAACGGTTACGGAGTTATGAACGATTAAATAAAGGTCGTTTTTCAGATTTGAAATTTTAAAGTTCAAAGTGACAATTGACAGCTAGCAACTAGAAATGGCAGGTGACAGTTTTGCAAATGACAGGTGACAGTTAGGAGGCAGTTCTACTTAGATTAAAATAGATTGAATTATATTATTTTAACTAAGAGATTGGTTCTGCACAGTCTGCTAGGTACTCACAATATATTTTTGAAATAAATGGGTCTCGCCACGGATCTGGTCAGGTTTTAGACTGGACTCTGGTCTGGTCTCTGCACTTCACAGTGATCTGGGTCAGCTCTCTGGTTCTGCTAACAGTGGTATGGGTCAGCTCTGCTCTCTTTCTGGTTTTGGATACTGCTAACAGTGGTCTGGGTCAGCTCTGCTCTCTCTGGTCTAGCCTCTCTGGATTCTGGAGATTGATGGATTTGAAGTCTGGATCTCTGGATGTTGTATGGTCCGGCAGAGCGCGTTGCAGCAAATGGAATTGAATGTCCCTATCTGTCCTGACTGTCTGCTTTTATGTGTTTTGAAAATGGGTGTGTGTGCAGCATCACTAGGCTCTACCCCTCTCCACTTGTCATTGGCCACTTCATCCTCTTCCCCTTGATTGGGGGAATGAAATGAAGTGTCATCATGATGAGGTCTGTTTATGGTACAGAGAACCCACCCCTGTCAACTTTACCCACAATCTATATTTGATCCAAAAGACATATTTGCACAGGTACACATTTGTTTAAAATTACATGCACCCATCACATATCACAGGAGGTATACCCTGTCCAAATCTGCTCTTCCTGGGAGCTTCCATTGAGAAATGGCAACATATTTCACTTTTTGGTCAGGTTACCAATATCAGATTCTTACTCAAATTTATACACATGTGCGCAAGGAGTATGGACATTACTTGATGAAGTGTCAGATTTTTAACATGCATACATTTTAAGTAATACCCTCTTAACTGCTAGTTTGCCCCCAGATCATGCCACCGGTTCTAAAAACCTCTTAAAATGTGGGCAGAAAAATCACAAGAATTATGGTATCATCTAAATAACTATGACAAGTCCGTACTATGAGTTATTCATCTTTTTCTAAAACCATATTCTGGCTACAGGGGTGTGTCTTTTCAGGTCCCATGGTACAGAAACCAGTCTTTCCACTTTCTTCAAGCTCAGCCTCTGTCTCCAGTTTCTCCCCCTCCCAGTTTCTGCCAAGAGGAAGCCATTTTTATTACCCCTGCAATAAACCATCTGCCTGGGCCCTGGAAGGCCCATTGTTCAAGAGGAAGCCATTTATGGCCACTTCAATAAACCCTCTGCCTGGGTCCTTTGTTTAGTCTCTAGCAGTCCCTTGATAATCCAATCAGAGAAGTGTCAGATCCCTTTTGGTGGGAGCAGCAAAAAGGCAGCTAGGCCTGGGAACACAGCAGTTGTGCAAGTCTCAACTCCTGTCGGGGGTAGCTGGTGGGCAGAATTCAGTTCCTTAAACCAGGTTTCAGATAAAATGTCACTTTTGTTCCCCAGTTTAAGTCAAGACAATTTTTTACATGTGCAGCTAGAATGCTGATTCTAAGTTTAAAACTATGACATTTAAACAATTGCAACCTATGTGACACTCAAAAGTAGGTCACTCATTTCTTTTAAACATTTAGATTTTTAGTGTCTTTCAGTCCAAATTTACTTAAACTGCTGAAATCCACAACTCAGCCAGTCTTGTTATAAACCTTCAAGTCACTTCAGAATATAACTTTAGATTGTATCCACCTCTCAGTAAGTCTTTCTTTGGCCTGCCTTGGGTTCATTTATTCAGTTTTACACAAAAAAGAAAAAAGTCTGGTGTTGTTTTAAACCGCCGGTTTTCTGATAGTGGTGAGTACTGGTAATGCAACCATTTTTGGGATTTAAGAAAATGAATTCCCCACAATTCTAGGTTGCTTTTGGCAATCAGCATTGCCATTCCCAATGGTTTCAGGCTACTGTGTGGGTAGTCCAATGGTGGTTTTAGGCAGTGCCCTTCTGTGCCCATAACATCGGCAAAATGGGTGGCAGCCTATTCTTCATGCACTTCCCTGGGCATTTTCTGGGAATCTCTGGCCATCATGATGTTTTCAATGCCAGTACTGCACAGTTTTTGAGGTAGGGCTCGGATGCATGGGTAAAAACATCCCACAACATCCTGGGCCCATGTTGCGCACACGGTCAGTGGACTCTTCCAGCGCACCCGGGCCAATGGTGGTGATATAAAAGGAGAAAAATGGAAAGGGAGGGTTGCAGCTCTCATAAGTGGTTGTGCGCCATCCTAGGCCTGTGGCCTAGACACCCTGCCACCAGTGGCTCCCTGCCAGCCGCCCCCAGGTGGAAAGAGGTGCAACGAGTGGCCTGCTGCCCAGTCACTGGTGGCCCCCAAGGCTGTGGACTTGGCCGATGTCGCCCCTGGGCCTCCCCAGGTGCGGCTTTGCCGGCCTTTGAACTGGTGGTGTGAAAGTCCTGAAATTCCATTGGTGAAAAATAGAGCTGGTTTCCCGCAACTCCACTAGTGCGTAAGATGGACACCATAGACATTCCCATGAAGGTTGGGAGCCTGCAAACCTGGACTTGCTTTAAATAGCTCAGTCAATGGGCAATGTGAAGTTGGGGACATCTGTAGGTGTGGACATGCTTTAAGTGGTGCCAGGGCTCTTATCACTGTTTTTCAGTGGTGTTAGATCTCACACACCCAAGTTAATAAAGGGTCCTTTGAGAATGTGAGGAAACCCCCAAACGTACCACTAACCCTGTCACCCCAGTAAGTGTGGACCTGTCAAATTATCAATGTAAGTGGCCTTGATGTTCTGCATGTTTGTCATTTGTTTGTTCCCTATGGAAAAGGAGGCGTGTAATGGGTCACCCCTCCTGGGAGCATGCTATCTCCCAGGAGCTTGTGGCCGTAGCCACGTCACGATACTCAATAAAGGGAATGGGCAGTCTCCCGCTCATTTAGTCTTGGAGGCTGGTGCTGCGTAGCTTGCAGAGGGCCTGACCTGCAAGGCCCTCCACCATGACAGTGCCCCTCATGGCTCTCTGCCATAGCCATAGATCCCCTGCTGGGCAACTCCATCCTTGGAAGCCGGTGCCCCTCATGGGCAACGCCAGTGTTATCCACATGAAGAGGCCTGTGTGCCCCCAGGCCATGCATGAGCCCCTGTGCTCACGGGCTGACTGGGGGCCCCCAGCCTGGATGTCATGTTGGGTGCTCCCGACATATGCAGGGTGATCCTTGCCTGAAGTCCTGCTGAGTGCCTGCAGCCCATGGTCCACTGGGTTGGCACAGCCTTGGTCAGCCTGTTCTTGGTGCCCCCAGACCAGGACATAACAGAGCGGTACAATATGACACAACTATTCAAATTTAGCAATATTTGTTCTCAAAATCATACATGCGAATCTTGGGTTCACATGCTATGCAAAGGCTGACATCCAGTCCTTATTACGGAGTATTGCATCTTGTTTTGTTTTCACATTCAAAAAGGTGTTGGCAAGGGTATTCCTGTAACAATATCAGTGACATAGATGTTATGCTCCTTCATCTGTCGCCAGCTTCAGATTGCATCAAACTGGATAAAAAACAATGACACCAAATTAACGTTAATATCATTTGCTCGACATTGAGCATTATTAGAAAAATAGAAAATGTTACACCGAGACCATCTTGATGCCAAATCACTACATCTTCTTGATTTAAACATCGAAGAAAGGCCAGATTAATATTCGGAGACATCTCAACTCATGGCGAAATTCACAGAAGGGAGAGTGGAGGTGGGCAAAACATTAATAACATTACACTTCAGGCGTCTTAGAATGCTTTTATTTTCCCCATTCCCATACATTGCTAGCCTACTGACTTCTTAAGGCCAGAGTGGAGAATACTCCTTTTTAAATTTTGCCCATCCTGTAACCGCAAGCTTTTTTGGGCTGCTGCACACCAGGTGTGCAATTGTTTCTCCCACGGGATCAAGATAAGTGTCTTGCGTTTTAAGCTTTTAAAGCCTTAAACACTGAAGGAGCACAAGAAAAAGCTGTGGGCCGTGTATGCTATGCAAACTGAAAATCTTTAGGGAGAGTCATCCGCTATAACGGCAGACATCGAAGCCAAAGGAGTCCGTGTCAGTTTCGAAAGCAATGCAGCAGGAATCTATGCTTTCCTCTCAGCCAGTCCCGAGCTCCATAGGGCAGGCGTCGAGTCACATTGTGGAGACTACACCTGGCGACACAAAGGCTGAACTTTATATTTTAAAAAAACACGTATGACTGAAGTCGAGCATAAACGTTTCAACTCATGTTAAAGAAAAAAACTTGACACGCGCACACACTAAACATTTGCACTATTCGATGCCTAAAATATAATCTGAAACGGCTCCTATCAAGTCAGCCTTAGAATGCAAAACACACACACTTCCAAACGATCGGAAAAGTTGAAGTCAACCAATTGCCAAAAAAACAAAAAGCACTACACCGCACCCCAATCAGTAGGGATGACGGAAGGAGAAGACACTTTAGCTAAAGTGATGCTGAAAAAACGTTTTATAGACACAGATTCTAATAAAGCACTGTCTAAAGAAGGCGCATCGAAGTACGCCCTCTAAGTAGCACTGTTTGCTGTCTGAACACGCTTCTCCAGGACGCCGCAGGACTGCCAAACCTGTCTTTACCTGCTTTCAACTCCCACTAACTGGATTTGCATGGTACTCAATGCTCTTATGTAGCATATGGACTTATGGAACTATAATATATATATATATATATATGTTACTAATATAGCATATATCTGTATTTGTCTAGGTGGCTCTGCCCCCTCCACCCAGAAGTCCATATTACCTGACCTGCTAGCGCATCTGCACGCGCTCATCGAAGTACGCGCTCTAAGTAGCGCCGTTTGCTGTTCTCTTTTTGGTTGGTGTGTTGGTCAAATGTAAAATCTGACTCATCTTTTGAATGGGTTAAACTTAATAGGTGCTGGCGTCCAGTACAGCAGGGTGAGTTGTACCTTTCTCTTTTTCCCTGCACTGTGAACCCACTTTGAACTTGTTGGTCTTCTCACCCAGTCCAATACACTGTTAGGACTCGTTGCAACTAATTAGCAGGAGCTTATTCCTTCCCATTTTTTTCTTTCTCTCCATTTCTTGTAATTACTACTGCATTTTTTTTTAACATGGCTAGTGGTTTACGGAGTGAGCGGTGTAATGATCTAGGATCAACCGCCCTTACGTCTACTAGCATTGACTCGCTTGTCTGCCATGGCCGCACTTCATATATCGAACCTTATGTTTTAGATGCAATTACCTTGGGCATGTCTGGGGAGATTACGGGTTGTACAAGCTTTGCTTCTCACGTAGCCATGATTTATGCCACTGAAGCGAGCTATCCATCTACACCCATTTCCTCAGATTCCCCTTTGCATAGGAATGTGAATAGCTCAGCGCGACGGCAACCCGCGGAAGTATTCGAAAGTTTCTCTGAATCACCATTGGCTAATCCTTTACCTAATGTTCAGTACGATCTCACCATGAGAAACATGGCTGCCCTTGGCGAGCAGGTGTCCTGCGCGATTGGCATGTTAACACCACTTGCCTTGGGTTCTTCAAAAAGGAACCATTTGGTAGACCATTACCCATTAAGCAATCAAAGCTTTATAAATGAGCCCAATAGGGATTTACATCAATCAGGAATTGCCGCCATCGCGCATATCATACTCTTCTGACTTGGCTGATGTATGTATCAAGCCCTCCAAAGCTGCAATGTCAGGAGGATCTAGCCCCACTGACGACAAAGACTCGCGATCCCCAGGCACCTTTCCAGCGATTATCAAAATATTGGACCTACTGGATAAGGGCCATGACTTGACCCACTTGGAATTGAAGGATATAAAAGTTATCCTACACCATTTATGTTCTCAAATGGATAAGATCGAAGGGTTTATAATTGCTGCTGACACCATAAGATCTATTAATTGCCAACCTTTATCAAATTTGCCTACTAATCCTGTTCCAGCATGTCTTGAAAAAGGCACCCAATATTCCCATGAGGCATTGGCACCACTCACTCAGCCTTTAACCTTCCCCCTCTACCACCTTGTCATGCAATTGCAATAATGAAATAAAAGAGCTCAAAGCCTCAGTAGAGGCAATGAACTCAACAATTGTCTCCCAATTATCCAAGTTGGTCCAACCGGTCGACTCTCCTGACAGCCCCTCGACCTTAGTGAAAGTACTTAATGAGCAGCAACAGAAGGAACAAGAATGCTCACACTCTGATGAGCAATTTTCCTTTCTGTCACGCTGCACCAAAAAGACCCATTTGAGAGCAGTGAAAAGATATGCAAAAAGGAGAAAGGAAGCACTGTCAAAAAAGAATAGCAATACTGAAGTCAACAATCATGTGCTCTCGCCATCTGAGACCCTTCAGACCGTAGAACCGGAAACTGTGATAGTAATCTCTGATGAGGAAAGTATTGATTTACAGCAATTGTCGAAAGAAAGTCAAGAGGCACTCATACCATCTCTAAAACTGAAACCAAAAGTTCTATCCAAAATTAAAATGATCGAATCTGTTCCCAAAAAACTAGAGGACCCTGCGAAGACTGCTAACTGTAAGTCTGCTTCTATCACCAAACCATCCAAAACCCTTTTGGACACCCTTGAAACAAGTGCTTCTGGAACAGTTGGTAATACTCCTGAAACTGTCTCCATCCCAAGTGTTAAAACAAATCTGAACAACTTTTTTCCGATTTCTGGCAGAAGTTGCATGACCAGAAGAGATGTCGCACTTGAAGGCCCCTTAATCAACAACAATCTCATTGTGCCTCCAAGAAAAACATATGGTGCTGCATGCACTGAGGAACCTTGTTGTATAGATTCAAGTTCTAATAAAAATGACCTGAGCAGTGCTAATATTGCTAGCATGGCAAACGGTAAGGGCAAGGTAACTAACCTAGATTCTGAGCCCGTCCTGGCATCTAATGTCTACCCCAGGATCAACTCCACATCTGATATTGATGTGGGGAAAGCCACAATTGCCCTTAATCATATTTTCATACATGGCCCGGCACTTAGCAGGTCTCTTCCTGAACACAATAATAGCAAGAACTTAGTGAATTCCCATCATGAAACACTAGAAATATTGAGGAAAGCCCTATATGATGGTTCTTTGAATGCTGAAACACTAACCAAGGCGATATTACCCCGTCCGCCGCAGACGACTAGGGTGGATTAAATATTAACTCATCAAAATACCCTCTGATTCTAATAGTGACATTATATTGGAATCCAGCAGTTTCCACGATTGATGTAATGCTGGATGAACTTGACGCTTGCCTAGAAGATATATCCAGCAAACATCAAGCCCTGGAAATTATCATAGGTGAGGATTTTAATTGTGATTGTAGAGATCCTAGTGAGATTGGAACACTAAAATCTTACCATATATCACGTATTAAGTGAGCGAAATTTAGAGAGCTACTAAGTGACTGGGACATGCATATGGTAGTGAACAATTATATTAAGTCGCAAATTACATGGGCCAGGGGATCGAAAACCTCCATGATCGAGTTCATGTATGTTACTCAAACTCTATCCCTACTGACTGCACCACTTCAAATTAGTCAGCTCCTATCCAGCGACCACGCACAGATATCCTGTACCTTTAAATTGGAGTGCGAACTGCTCAGGATTGAGTCAGCTGTGGCCTTAGTAGAGATTGATCGTCCCCAAGTATCCATCAGGTGGAGTCAGGGCTTGTGTCATCAATTTGTCAGGCATGTTGCGCAACAAATGAGATTGCTTGGACATGAAAACAGTACATTAGAATTACCATTAACCAGTCAGCACTCTGAATTGATCAACAAGGCACTCATTTTCTTTAGGAAAATGTACATCAAGGAGGACCACTTCCACCCCTTTGATTCCACTTGTAAGTTGTTGAAAAGGGAAAAAAAAGCACTGAGACAACTGAGGAAAAGTGGTCTAGGAGTAGTGCATTGTTCGAATACACGCACAAAAATCGTGCATGTATATAAGCAGAATCTCAGACATGCCCGCATTCTCAAATACAACAGAGAGAATTGTGACTTAATAAGAGCAATAACGTCACATGACACACAAACAATTTGGCGCACAATTAAAAGCCACAATAAAAGTGCTGCGTTGGCGTCGTCCAACTTTATTTCTGAGCATGCATGACACGATTATATAACAGCTAAATTTCAACTCCCAACAAAGTTTAAAACTGAACCAGACATACTTCTGTACTATAGCATGATCGCCTGTTTGGAATGGTCAATTGAAGATATTAAATGGGCCATATCGAAACTATCTTATTCTAAATCAGCAGGGCCCGATGGCTTTCCTCCATGTCTTTACAAAGCTGATCCTGAGTTTTGGGCAGTAATCCTAAAAAACAAATTTGAGGCCATCATTAATTTGGGTACCATTCCACCATCATGGTCAACTGCGAATATTGTTCCAATATTCAAAAAGGGCGACCCCACTTTACGATAGAATTATCGGCCAATTTCTTTAATTGACACGGATGCCAAAATGTTTGCGATACTGCTCCTATACGACCTTGAAAAATTCACTGAGAAGAAAAATCGTTACTCGAAATATCAAACAGGTTTTAGGAAGGGCATGAGTACTACACTCAATGCTGTTATTATGGCACACATGATAGCAGGCACAATTTGAAAGAGCTCTTGCCCTGTGTATATAGCCATGATCGACATGACGTCGGCTTTTGACAATGTTGTACGCAATCTCCTTTGGAATAAGAAAAAGAACATGGGAATTCCTACTGTATTACTCTACTGGTTTATTAAGTTACACACTAACACTTCCTACAAAATCAAAATCTCATTCGATGGCAGAACTACTATGCCAATCAGAACATCAATAGGTCTTCAGCAAGGTTGCAACCTTGCAGCTACATTTTTTAATTTATACCTCTCTGAACTAGATAAGGAATGGGATCATAAGAACCGTTTCTCTGTTAAAGTTGGCACGTTGTGCCTGAAATGGGTAGCATTTGCAGATGACATCATCATTTTCGATCCCACTCCAGCTGGGCTGCAAACAAAGCTTTTACTCTTTGAGGAATTTGCAGTTGCACACAATTTAACACCAAACCCGGTAAAAACGTCTATTATGAAATTTGGCACAAAGCGAAATAGTAAGGGATATCAATGGCAGATTATGAAAACCCATATCTCGAGTATTATAAGTGCAATCTATCTTGGATATAATCTTTCAGCCCAAAATTCAACCAAAGCATGGACAGAGTTAATTAAAAATAAGACCCGACCCCCTTCTGTCCCAACTAAAAAGGATCCATACGCGAAATATTGTAAATTTTCACTAACACCCATGATTGACCTCATGACAATGAAAATTGAAAGCGTCATTTTATATTCTCTAAATTTTAGATTTACAAAATGTATAAAGAATATGGTGCCTTTGTTAAACAACACATTCTAAGATACAATCATATTGTGTTGCAATCACACCAGCAAAGCCTATATATGGTACAGGCTTAACTTATACCATACTAGGGAAAGAACCCTTTCTTTGTTTGAGCTCCCACTGTTAAATATAAAATGTAAATGTAAATATGTTGATCTTTTAAATAATTTTGTGAAGGTTCTAAATTTTTGTAATTGAACCATAAACAAATAAAAAAATAAAAATAAAGAAAAGGCACACCAGTATACTCTAAAGCACGGGTCTCCAACCTTTTTGTTGGCAAGAGCTACTTGTAGTTAATGGCCAATAGGCGGGAGCTATTAGGGTGGTGATATGAGTATGAGAATTTTGACTAAGATGTTTTTGGGCAGTTTATTTGCTCTTCATATAAAAAAGGAATAGCATATAGATTTACTGTGATATTAATATATCCATAACTTCAAAAACATGTTTATTTTATTATTTTTTATTAGATGCTGTTTCCTAAAAATTGTTAAGCATATCAGAAGTAGGAAACTAATCAGGGAATTCAATGTGAAGGTTTAAACCTGCATGCTATCCACCAGTGCTCAGTAATCTGGTGTAAAGCTTAAAACAGCAACAGCACCCAGATGTTGTCAGGCACGATCAAGGTTTTGATTTCAGGAAGTTTGTCTGAAAAAAGCAGATTCACAGAGACAGGCAATCACATTGGCTGATAGTGCAGATACCTTTTTAGCCATAGTGATTGCACACCCGACATGGCAGAAAAACATTCAGGACCGTTTTTAAACTTGCTTACAACAGACCCAGCAATGGGAGTCACTTTGTCCTTCAAAATGCACCATCTGTAAAAGAGCAGTTGTTTTTCATCAAATAATTAGCACCTTTTGAAGGACGGCTCAGTAACAGAATTTGGATTGCAGCATTTAGTTTACATACTTTTTAGAATCTCAGACAAATTCATCTTGGAAAATGATTTTCATAATATTACTGCAAAATTCCTATCAATGTTACTATTTTATTCCCACTTTAATTTGGGCCCGTAGATTAAAGATGCTCCTTTTCTTTTACACTGGAACAAAACATTTTTATAGTGGTGACTTGTAGCAGGCACACATGAGGCAACATATGAATCTTTAAATTAACATTTTGAGCAAAGACTATGGTTGTAACGAGTGACGACTTATTCAGAATGGATGGCGACATGCACCCTGCTCCCTTTTTATGAAGAAGGCAGTGTCAAAGTGAAGAGCTCACCGAATCGCTGCCTCTCCCTGAAGGAATCATGTTCTTCTGGTGCATGACCAATGGGCCATGCTTGGTTTGCATGTGCAACTCTGACATATTGGAATACTTCAGGTATTCGATAATTACTTGTAAATTATGTTTTGCTCAATTCTTAGCAAAAAAAGTGCTCATAAATTTCACCATTTCAGCCCAGTATTGAAAGGCTGGAAATCCCTTGCCATAATTTAAACATCTGTACAAGTTCCCCATAGATCTCTATAGATCTCCCAATTTGTGCACCTAGCCAAAGGGATCAGTCCTGTTAATTGTTCTCCCATCCCATGTCTTGCCTCTGTTCTCTCCCTGTATTCACCACCCTATTTTGTACAGTGCTGTTACTTAGTTAACTAGGTTTAAGCTATATTACTCCTATTCATATTGAAATATATATATGCAAACCTCTGCTCACTTTTCCCACTCAATTGCAACTATCGTTGCGTAAAACATCACATCGTTTTTTAAGTGCTGGTATTGATAGCCATGTCACTTTACATTCCTGTTTAGTTTTATAAATATAAGTGGACAAGCACCAGCATGCAGTGCAGCTTGTAGTTTTCCATGTTTACTTAAATGTACAATTGCAGTTATCGCTTGAATTCCTGTTTTGGGATATCCATAGAGGTGGGCTCCTCCATATCACACCATATTCCATCCTAAGCTTTAATACAGTTTGGGTACTAGAGCTTTAAAAACCGGGCTCTCAATATCTGAAAATATAAAAAATAATTCAGTTTTACCATAAACGCGCAAAGCGAGATCTAACTTTTTTCTTGCAAGCTGGAACTCACACAGATTATTTTTCTATCCACACACACGCACGCTGAGAAAACGATAGCAGCTGTATCTTTATTTCCCCCATTTTGATTGAAAGTCTAAAATTACCAGCATGCAAAGTAATGCTAGCTGAAATAAATCTAAAGAAACGCAGTGAGACAGAAACAATCACAGCCCCAGCTTTGTTTTACACAGCATGCAGATGTATGCACCCAGGCCCTTTCTAATCTGCCCTCATTTTCACCTCTTGGTGACAATGGCCACAACACACATTTGCCATTTACATTTGTTATTGATTGTTAACCCCATGTCGGGACGCTCCCCAAGCCCAGATGCAGCCCCTCTTCTCACTGTGCACACAGCTTTTGACTGTTTACTTTACAGGAGGAGTGGGAGGGGGTGGGGGAAAAGTCCCAGGGACTTCAGACACCAAAATAAACACAAAGTGCTCCTTTTGAGCCTGATCAAAGAGCCTACTGGGAAGCCTCAGGCGAGCTACCAGTAGCTCACGATCTACTGGTTGGAGACCACTGCTCTAAAGAATGGACTAATGAGAGATTCCAAGCCACAATGGACAAAATGTCACCCTTCATAGATTTTCTAGAGAAACATCATTTAAAGGGGAAGAAGAATTATTCTGTAGAAACTGGGCCACTTGAAAAACCTAGAGTACATACAATTAAAATCTGAATATAATTTCAGAACAAGGAAAGGATGCTGAGGAAGAAATCATTCTTGTTGGAAGATTAAGCTCTAGACCCAGATGATTGCCCTATTACTTCTCCAGATGTAGGTGATCCACTAGGAACCCTTCTGACAAACAATGTTTCTACAATTGCCTTGTTTTTACAAGCGCCTAAGAATTTAGCCAAAGGAGTCAGAAGAGGAGATTGACCTAATTGATGATATTCTATAGGAGAAAAAACAGTAGCTCAATATTATTATTCTGGGGGTATTTATTGAGTGGACTTTGCTTCAGGAAGCAACGGAGCGCTTTACGATCATAGGATGACAAACCTGGTGAGGGAAGCAGAAAAACAAGGGAGCAGGAATTCAACAGGGAAGTGTGAGGGGTACAACAGGCAGTTTGGTAGCAAGCTACACACAATCAGGGGAGGAAACAGTTGCAAGCAGATCACCCAGTCTCAGGTAGGGTGGGGAGTGGAAGGTGTGTGGATCTAGATGTTGGGGAGAAGCCATTCATTGAACAGGAGGGCTTTGAGCTCCTTCTGGGTCTCTATAAGGGGGTGAGTGTGATGTTGACTGGCGGTGGTTCCACAGTCTTTGGGTGTAGACAGAGATGGCTTGTCTTCTGATTCTTTCCTTCCTGCACTGGCAAAGTTCAAGTCTGCATATGTTCCTACTTCTGGTGGATCATAGGGCTCTAGAGATGCAGAGTTTCTCAGTTAGGTAGCTTAGGCACTTCAAGGTGACGGCCTTGTAGATGATGCTGCAGGATTTGAAGGAGATACAGGCTAGCATCAGCGGCCAGTGCAGCTCGGTGTAGTTGAATTTGCAAGCCCTCTGACAAGACTTGCTGCAGCATGCAGGGCACATCTCAGGTTTGCTAGGGTAGTCGCAGATATTCCTCCTCTTCAATTTGTAAACAATCAAATAAATCCTCCTTAAAGAATCATGTGCTCTTTAAAGGTATTAATCCTCAGTTTGAATAATATATAAACCGGCACCCGGTGTCCTTGCGACCAGTTAACGTATGACTCATTAGTAGCAACTACCTTCCATAGAAGAGGCAGCACTCTCCAAGTTGTGCAGGGAGGATAGCTCTGGGGCAGCGCACTCTCCTTGGAAGCAAGGCGACGTGGAGCAACACAGGTTTGTTACCCGGGTCCGTGCTTCGAAACCTCTGGGTATTAAGCGCATTATAAATACCCAATTACAATTACAGGAACACCTGCCTAATAAGGAGAGCAAGAAGATCCATCAGAAAATGTCTACCTCAGCTTTTACACACATATTGCTCGTGGCTTGATACAATAAGGCAGTGAGGCCAATGAAACGATTTTCTGAAAGACCTACCTGAACGTGCCTAGAAACACTTCTGTACAGGCATGTTATAAATTACTTACATCATAACCCTTATGCTCTGCAATGAGTAAAATAATCAAGGAACGTAACTGCAAACAAGGTCATTAAACATTCCCTTAATGCTGCTGACCTAGCAGGCAGACAAATAGCAGATGCCACAGTCCCAAAGAGGCATGCCTGGTTGCGTGGCTCAGGCTTTAGGGCAGAAACTCAAGCTACACTGCTAGACATGCCTATAAATGAAACACATTTATTTGGCAAATGTGAGAAACCAAGGGTGTCTCACTCACCCACTAGTCCCCGGGGATCTCTCTCTCAGGTAGCCAGGGGCACAGCCATCACCTTTGGATCCAGACTCTGGGGGGTGGTCAAGTGTAAGAGGATCACCTGAGCAAGGGGTCTTCAGGGAGTGGGGTGAGGCAACCAATAGTGAGACGCGGTATTCCCCCCTTTGCCCGTATCCATCCTATTTTATAGGATTCTCCAAGGTACAAGGCACCAACTCCCCCCCCCCCCCCCCCAACCCTGCTTTCTGCACAAACACTGGGCCGAGGAAGACGGTGACCGAGAGTAAAGAGGCTAACCCTTTATCTTATTGCACATGTCCTGCTAATCGGGTCAGGCAGAGTTAGGCACTTGACCTTAATTACATACATCTGATACGCATTAGCTCTCCCAACAGGGTGAAGGTCAACCTACTCGAACAGGACGACCGATTAAGGAACTAGAGAAAAGGGTAGAAAAACCCTAAAGTTCCCTGCAAGAGGCAGTTGCCTCCGGGAAGCCGCGAACGAGACGCGGAGAAAGCCAAATTGCAGACAAGAAGAAACCTGCATTGTTTTCCAAGGACGCCAGCGACCCTCCCGGGTGAACGACCGGGTTGAGGATGCGAGGCCAAGCCTGTGGTATTAACCTTGACTAGTGAATCAAAGCCGCAGAGACAAGAAAGGAACAAACACAACCTGTGAGTTAATGAAAGACATGAAAGGCCATTTTGTGTCAAGGAAAGTGTATTTCACAAGTGAAGGTTGCGCACATGCTGATGGGATGCGAAAGAAAATTGACCAGTGATGAACTTTGAAGTGGCTGCTAACTGTGAAGCCAGTTCTACAGAGTAGCGGAGTGGCCGGCGAAAGGAAGTAACCCGCTCAAGTTAGAGCGAAATGTGAATTAACAACCTTTAAAATGCGTAATGGTCAAGATTAACCGTGGCAAAAGGTGAAGTGAAGCGGGAATGCTTGAAGAGGAAGATTTCTTTGAACTTTTGTGCTTATGGTACTGAAATACCAATACCAACAGACACTGGGGCAAATAACACAAGAGTGTGAGCCGAAGGGAAAGTCAAAGTGGTCCTGCGGAGGTCTACAGTAAAAGCCTTGCACAAATTCGAAAGTCTTCAACGTCAGTAAAATGTCTAAGCCTAACTGAGGGAGACTGGAAGTGTGATAAGTTCAAACAACTGGAAACAATGAAATTACATCGACTAGTCAAAGGAGCAACCCATATGACAGGACATACACTAGACGCAATCTTCACCAACAAAAATCTCATTACCACGGCACCACCAATTCAGATCCTATGGAGTGACCACCTCCTCATCCCTTTCGTGATCACGCTGGCCACACCAATAATCAAGCAACAGGACAATCTGCCGACTATCATGAAAAGAAACTGGAGGACCATACAAAATTGCAACCTAATTGAACTACTGGAAATCAGTAAACGACAAGCAAGAATTATGGACGAAGCTGTACTGGACAAACAAATAGAACTATTTCATAACTGGATCACAACAATAGATGAGATTGCCAAAGAAAAACCCTTTACCCCATCACGCAAAAGAGCAACAGCAAAATGGTTTACCCCGCTACTCGGCGCCATGAAAAGAAAAAAACGAAAACTTGAGCTAGAATGGAGGATCAAAAACAGTGCAAAGAAATTCCATTTCCAACAACAAATCCACTCGTACGAAAAAGAAATCCATCACAGCACCAAACACCCAAAAAGGACTGTTTAATCATAAACTAAATAAAAAAAACTGGCTGCAACACCACTCCGACACCATCAAAGAGACTATGCAACGACCTTGCAGACCACTCCGAAAACTAACTCTTTACCATCCAACGGACCATACAAAGCAGACCATGTGACCGAAATATGCAATCCAGCCACCTGTACGAGGAACGCATGTAAGATTCCCACAAATATCAGCAGAGACATTTGTCAAACTGATAAACAAAAGCAACAAAACAGGCTCCCCCATGGACCCCTGGTCCCCAGACATATACAAATCAATCCTCTCACAAGGAACACCCATGGATTACTACAGAAACCTCTTCAACCACTCAATCTCATGCGCAGTGTGTTTTGGTGAGCCTGAGCCTGCCCAGGCTCTTTTCTGCTGCTACTGCCTTTGTGACTTTGGGAAGTCTGTTCTCTAGTTCTACTACTACTTCCAGGAGGAAGCAGTATATAATCCCCAGCACACGCGGAGCGCGCGGTGTGCGCAGTGTGTTTTGGTGTTCTGGTTTCGGGCGAGGGTGAGGGCCTGAGGGCCCGTGTGCCTGCCATAATGGATGGATCTTTGCACAAACGCGGGAAAATAGGTACCTGCGGAGACCGCTTGCCCTCCCCTCCACACACAAGACTGCAACTGCGACGCTGGAAGTCTGCCTCCGTCTCTGCCTCCACATCTAACCTGACTGACGCGAGCACTTGCCCACGTGTAAGTACTAAACTGTCTAGATATAATGAGCACTTGTCACACAATCTGGCCTCTGATGTGAGCAAGCAGACACTGAGTGCGACGTCACAATGCATGGCGAGCGATGGGAGGGCCGAGCTAGAGGAGAGTGAGCGAGCGCCTAGCGGCCATCGGCATAGCGGCCTCATGGACGACCGCGTGAGATTGGGGATCCCCTCCCACCTAAGAAAGGGTGAGTTACCCCTGGGTGGTGTCGGAGTCGCTTCTGCTCCGGGTTATTCTAGGGATAGCCCCTCTCCCCCCAAGTCCCTGACTGCCGCTTTAGTCAGCTGGACGGTGCTCGACCACACGGGCAGCTCAGTGAACTCCGTGAACACTGAGAGCGTCGCAAAACACAGACACGGAGTGCCCTCACCTGTGGCCGCTCCCTCGCATGCGCCTGTTGCCATGCCTGTAGATTCACCTGAGGCTGATATCCGCAATACTGAGATTGCAGAGACTGAGGTCGCGGCAAGGCTGAGCCCAAGCTCTCTGAATGCTGTAATTCCCACTGATGCCCACTTCCTAAATTCTCCCTCAAACAAACCACCCAAACTGATGGTTTTGGCGTGGCGTGTCCACAATAAGAGAGGAGGCCCAAAAAACGGTAGCGGTGTTGACAGCTCGGCCATAACCTGGAAAGAGGCCTTTCCGTCAGAGCTATGCTCTTCAGCACTCCCGTCCATTAAGAAAGCACATGGTCCCTCCTCATATGGAACGGATGAACTAGACTCTGCGAAGACGAACACCGTGCTAGAAGATGAAGTATTCTGCCCCCTCGACAAGCACTTAGCTGACTCCGACAACGGATGCGGGTCGCTAACATCCTATAAAAATAGAAGAGGCTCGATAGAAGTCGCAAACAAAACTCCGCAAGACTTCTCTCAAACAAACAAAGCCTGCATCTTCACACCGAGAGGAGACCGGAGTCAAACTGATCAGCAGACTCAGCGGACGCCCTTGGCACATAGCCATGAGACGCAGCCAGGAGACGTCTGGTCTACCACAAAGCTCGATGCTCTGCATAACTGGAAAATTGCTCTCCAAAATGAAGAAAATGCTGCCTGTCCGGATTCACCCCGTATAGCATGCTCTCAGGCTCGTGCTTCACAAAGATAGAGAACTGCAACAACACATTCAACTAATTCTAGAAGTGTCAGACAAAATCTGGCATACAACATTCGTGTAAGTGACACTCATGTCTTTAACTCATCTTCCTCTGAGTCCTGTTCAACTGCCTCCTCAATCATAGAACGTGACTTTCCAAAAGTCAGGAGATCTAAATCTCATTTACTCAAAAAAGATTGCAATTCAAAGGTCAGGCTCGATGCGGACATCACAAAAGACCTACAGTCGGTCTTAATGTCAGCAACTGGAATTTCGCTTGCTCCATTTCTAAAACTGTACGAGCAATTAAATGACAATGTGAAGGATCTAACAACATTAGTGGCGCTCATGAATTCAAAATTAATCAACATGGAGAAAGATTTGCGCACCGAAAGAAAGGACAATGGAGCAATAAAAACAAACTTGACCTCCGCCCTGCAAACCCTAACAGAACAGAAAGAAAGCAATAAATTGGATAAAAAGCTTCTAGCAGAGGTCGCGAAAGAAGCCCTTAGCGTGCTAAGGCATCGACACTCGATGACACAGGACTCAAACCAACAACCTAGCAGGGACCACTTAGCTGCTCAACAAATCACTAAGGTTCATCTGCCCACGGAAAATTCCGCTCACATTATAATGAATAATCGCTACATAGACCCTGGCGCGCTGGTGCTCCATCCCAACATGGGCGTCACGGATACAACTAATAACTCTGAAGAAACCACGGAAATACAAGAGAAAAATGCCCCAATAACGCAGACCTGTCGGGAGGCCACCTTTCTGAGAAGTGAAAAAAGTTCGCCGGATCCTCTAGTTCCTTATTCTCGGAGCATCCAAGGCTCACAACTTGAGCTGGAGAAATCTACGAATGAGGGCTTGGGCCCTAGCCTTGGAAGCATAAACACCAAAGCATCTACCCAAATGAGCTTTGCCAGCGTCCTGCAAAGCAGTAAGGCCTCTAACAATTTGGCGACCTTGGATCCGCAAAAACCCTCCTCGTCGGGCTCTCTGACTGACACGTGTGTCTCTCGCACACCTGAGGTGATTTTAATTCCGGACACCACGGAGCCCAAAATTCAAATATTCGACATATTCAAGGGGTCTGTACCCCAGAAACCTGACCATAAGACGCTCCCACTAGGACCGCTGAAAAAAACTAAAAATCAAAGAAGTAAAAATCAAAGAATTGGCAACAACTCAAGAAAATTTCTTCGAAATCTAAAAACCGTCAACGTAACTGTTAACAACACTCGGACACAAGACAGAGTCCCAACAAAGAAAAAAGATCTCTCCATCGCAAATACTTCTGCAAAACATATAGACTCTGGTCTCCCCCTGGAACCTACGGAGGCCGATTCTATAGACTTAATCAACTTGTCTGTGTATGAAGACGCAGATTCAGCGGATAAGGGTCCTGAAACGGGTGATGAGGATGCGGTACTTGTGGATGCACAACCGGAAGCTCCAAGCGACGGAATCAACGCAGTGCCTATCCGAATTCTAGCGGGTGCGGCAAGAATATGTACACTTATCGAAAAAAAGCCTAAACAAGACGTGCCTCCTAAAACTACTTCAAGCCCCATATTCAAAACTTTGGAAGAAAGGCGAAAAGTCCTTGCCCAATCTCAGACGCTGTCTAATCCACTTCAAGAAAGGAAGAATGACCTGGAAGTGGGTCCGTGGCTTCGTAATAAATCAAAAGTCACACTTTCGGATGATTCTGCCTACAACAAAGACAACGTAAAGAGAGCAGGACTGGCCAGAACCGAGACCCTTGACATACGGTCTGGCCGTGAAAGATATGAATGGCGCAGAGCGAACAGGGATGCCAACAGCGCTGGCGACAATAGTCAAACATCTCACAAGCTGAGGCTTGAACGCATTGAAAATGGAGAGAATCTTATCCTAAATCGCACAAATGTTCTATGTCTCTTTCAACACGTGCCATCTCTCAGAACGATACGCTCTGAGGACATCAAGACGGTGGAATTCAAAAATGAGGACCAAAATGATAAAATCATCCTCCATTTCAGATCTAGAATTGTTTTGAATATTGTTCTGGCTGCAGGACCCGCTCTTATGTCTATGGGTTTCGATATTTTAGAAGTGTTAGAGGAAGCTAAATCTGATCACAGAGCCGACACTCACAAAATCAAATGTGACTCGTTCTGTCAAGAACCGCCGATTGCAATTAAAACCATGGATAATGAGGCTCCCCGAAATGTGGAAGCATTGGCAGAATGTGATCTGCATCCCAGCGCTGGAAGCCTGAAAAAGACAACGGACAGGAGCCCCCCTGAAACCATATCAGGGAAATTTCACATAGAGGATTCCATCAAAATTACTATTAAAGGAGCTGAACTGACTGACCCGACTCTTGTTGATGCACTAAGTCCACAAGAACAAAGTGGAACACAAAAGGATTGGTCCTGGCTGGCTGAAGCTTTGGGCAGACCTTCAAAGCGGTAACGCCAAATGGTAGAGGAGCCACGGGACCTTAAGATCGGATCCTGGAACACCAGGGGTTTCTCCCACCTATTAGAAGAATCCTGGCCGGATGCTCTAGATGTGGCCTGCCTTCAAGAGACGTGGATGATGAGTTGCCCAACTGCGGATGCCTACGAAATAGCTTTCAACCCAGCCTTTAAAAAAAGTAAAGGAAGACCAATGGCAGGCTTGTTGACTATTGTAAAAAAGAGTTCAGGCTGCCGTATTACAAGCTCTTTAATTTTATCACCTTTCATACTATTGTCAACCATAGCCCTGGATGGGTGTCAAACTGACAACTCGACCCTTTTTCATATATTCAATATATATTGGAATCACACTCAAGCCGGGTCAAGTTCCTTCATTGATACAGTCTCATCGAAAATCGACGACCTCATTCTCGACAACGAGTCAACAAATATAATAATATGTGGAGACTTAAACATCAACTGCCTGGCAACAAGAATGAAAAACAACGAAGTCGTGCATGCACCTAATAACGTGGCCTCAAAATGGATGGGGGAAATGGAAGCCAGAAATTTAGCAATGCTCAATGGAAATTCTGTCGGCGACATACCAGCAAAACCTACATGGCGACGAGCAGACCAGAAATCTACCTTAGACTACTTCTTCGTTTCAGAAAAGATCCAACAAACCACCAAGACACTTGAGGTAATACCTATGATGCAAAGCGACCATGACATGGTAATCCTCACCTTGTCAGCCGCAAAGCAAACATCCCAAGAAAGATGGAAACATCGGATACTAGCTGAGCCAAACAGAGTTAGGCTAACATTGCTCCCAGCCGAAGTCTCCACATTTTCAGAATCCTTCATCAAATTAGATTGTGGAGTCGAATACGCACACTTATTACACCTGTTTGTGGAAAAAAAGCAGGGCCTGAGAAAACTTGGCTTTGCTAACAAACATAAGTTTGACGTCGAGATCATGAGAAGAAAGAGAGAATTACGCGCCTCCATTAGACTCCTGAGACTCAGAGACCCTACAGATGCAGAGCGAGGAAAACGTGTTGCAAAACAGAAATATAAAAATTGGATAAAATCTCACAAAGCTCTCATGTTCCAAAACGACGCCGAACTAATGATGCAAAAAATGAACAACAAAAACTCGGCAGAGTTTTGGAGACTTTTAAACAACGAAGGTGCCCCTCAATCTGCACTGATGTCAAACATGGTACCAGCAGCGAGTTGGACATTACATTTCAAAAATTTGTACAGTAAACAAGGGCCCTGTCAGGCCCCTATAACACCAACTCTAACTAAATGGGACCTGACATTCCTCAAAGAAGACATTCTTCAGATAATCAAGAACGCCAGTGACTCAAGGGCCCCTGGCCCTGATGGTTTGACCAATGTAACCTTAAAACAAAATATGGAGCTATGGGCGGACTTTTGTGAGGAACTCTTCATTCGTATCTGGAGAAGACAAGAATCTCCAAAGTCTTGGAAGCAAGCAATAATTGTGCCTATTTTTAAAAAAGGAAACCGGCTTGAACCAAAAAACTATCGACCTATTGCTCTTTTAGACGTACTGGGCAAAGTGTATGCAACAATGCTGCAACAGAAACTTTCACAATGGATTGTCGAAAGTGGCCACCTGGATGAAAGACAAACAGGTTTTGTAAAAGGGGTCGGCTGTGGCCTTAACCTCCTGTTGATAAACTTGCTGAAAATGGAAGCGATAAGAACTGGGAGAAAGGTCTATCTCGCTTTGATAGACTTTTCCCACGCTTTCGACACCATCGATCAAGAGCTACTTTGGACGAAAATGTCTAACTGGGGGTGTCCCGAGAGTCTGCTAGCTGCAATCAGAGAAATCCACTCTGCTACCACCATTAGAGTGCGCCTTGACCAAGGAGGTTTGCTTACAGAAGAAATTAACACTTCTCGTGGTGTCAAACAAGGCTGCCCCCTGGCGGCAATCATCTTCAACCTTTTTCTCTCAGACATTGGTTTCGCAATAAACGAGCCACGATCGTTTTCTCCCATGATACACGGTTCTGAATTAGGATGGATGTTGTATGCTGACGATCTGATCTTGTTGGATTCTACCCCAATCGGCCTCCAGCGTAAAATAAATGCAGTCGAACGCTACGTGGAAAACAACGGTTTGATCATTAACAACTCAAAAAGTGAAATACTAACACTACAGAATTTGCAAACTGGATGCCACCAGAAAAACAACAAATTCAGATGGCGCCTGGGAAAGGAAACACTAACTACGGTGGAAAGCACCAGATATCTTGGGATGCAAATTAATACAAATATAAACGATAGCCCCTGGATGGAGCTCACAAAGATGAAATGCCGACACTTAGCCTCCCAAGCCTCAATCTTAAACAAAAAATATGGAAAGTTCTCACTCAAGCCTGTGATAGCGTTTTATCAGCAGAAGGCTGTACCAGCCTTGATATACGGTGCAGAGAATGCCTTTGGATGCCCGGCGGACTTTTGGTCAACCCTGGAGCATATTTTTTGGGTAAAAATTTTACACCTACCAAACAGCACCCCCACATCCTGCATACGTTATGAGCTAGGCATGATCTCGCTTGAAGCCCGGATCATGTGGAACACCTTGGCACTTTTCAGGAAAACTGTGTTGTCTGTAACAGCACCTCAATTCAAAATACTACGCAATCCTGGTAATGCTAGCCCAGACAGTATCCTAGCGTTGTGGTACAAAAGATGTCAAGTCCTGCTAACCACTCATGGAACGAATATTAAAACTCTTCAGGACAACCCAGATTTGGTGAAGAAAAAGATCTGGGAAGCTGACTGGATTCAAACTAGTGAAGACAGAAGAATGACCAAATCAATGAAGGACGCTCCAGCTGAGGCACGAGCATTCAACACACTACAAAACTATGTAGTTTTGTTTCCGGATAACGTTAAAAGGGCAACATACATGAGATTTCGCCTAAACCTTTTCAGAACTAAAGATCGGACAAAGAACTGGACAGGAAACGTCGTCGCAAACACTGTTTGTAGATACTGCAAAACCTGTGATGAATCACTTAAGCACCTTGTCTTATTCTGCCCATTCTTTAAACTACAAAGAACTAAACACCTGGGACAACTAGTATCTGAGCACTCAATAAGGAATGCAGAAGAATGGTGGCAGTTGATGTTCTCTGGCTCCAACACACAACTGACAAGGTTGCTAACCGTGTTTCTGCAAGAAATTGAACGAAGCCTAGAGTTGAGGGACATCGAAGAGGAAGGCTGATGGTATAGGCCCGTATGGTTCCTTATCAGCTCACCCGACGTCACATACGAAGACCTTTCTGGCCCTAGTTGTGGATGACAGACCTCTCATGATTGTATCCTGAAATATGATTTCATGTATGTTTCCGAAGGTGGAAATGGATGATGTGTCTACTTATCTCCTTCTTCTTTTTAAAGGTTTGAATAAACCAATAAAATAAAAAAAATAAAAAAAGGATACACCAAGCCGCTCCTCAAGGACACAGCAGGAAACTTGGACACCTCTCCAATTACAGACCTATCTCCAACATCCTGTATGCAGCGAAACTACTCGAAACATGCATGTACAGAATAATCCAAGAATTCATAGAAGAACACCACCTATTGGACCAGGCACAAGTAGGTTTCAGAGAGGAACGGAAACAACACTTCTATCAATCTGGGATGATCTTAAAGCAAACGCAGACTCCGATAATAACACCGCTCCGATACTTCTCGATCTCTCCGCAGCATTCAATACAGTTAACCACGACATCCTCATCACGAGCCTGCAAAAAATCAGAATCACCGAACTGGCCTTGCGATGGATTCAATCCTTCCTAACAAATAGAACAGAAACCACATGTATCAAACCTTTCAAATCCAACTCAAGAGAATAGAATGCACCGTGGAGTACCGCATGGATCATCCTTCTCCCCGTTACTATTCAACATCTGCCTGGCTCAACTAATCAAAAGCATTAAAACACATGGCCTCACTTGCTACAAATACACTGACGACACACAAATAGTCTACAAAATACAGTACACAGGAGTAAAACACAACACTAGAGAGCTGCCTTCATGAAATCTACAGCTGGATGAACTCGAACTACCTCAAACTCAACCCATGCAAAACAGAAATCATAATCATCTCTAAATACTGAGAAAACAATCGCTACATCCTTTGGCCAACGGAACTTGGTACAGCACCAGCACCATCGACGATAGTAAAAAACCTTTGAGTCTTGATGGATAGCAAACTAACTCTAGAGCCACAAGTAAACGCTCTAATCAAGAAATACTTTTTCATCCTACAAACAGTAAAAAGGATCCTACCATTCCTCTCATTCGCCCACAAAACATCACCATCATTGCTCTTATCCTGTCCAGAGTAGACTACGCCAATAGCCTATATCTAGGCATGCCAGAGCGACTTCTAAAAAAAAAACTCCCAAAGCATACAAAATGCAGCGGCCAGACTCCTCCTCAAACTACCACAAAGAGAACACAACACACCAGCTCTTAAAACGCTACACAGCTGCCAATAAAACAACAAATCAAGTTCAAATCAATGTTTACTACGCACATAGCAATCCACGGCGCAGAGTTCTTTAGAAAGAAAATAAGCGTCTACCACCCTACAAGACCACTCAGATCTAGCAGCGTCATCCGTTTGGAACCAAAGCCATACAACAAAAGAAAATTCAAAAGATCCTCTTTCTCTCACCTTGCACCTAAACCTGGAATGAGCTACCTAAGAACATACGCAACACGAGAGACCATCTTCTATTTAGAAAACTATTCAAAACCTGGCTCTTCTCCCCATAACTAGAAGGAATGCCATGGGGGTACATAAACCGCTTAATACCGATCCTCCCTATCTCCCTAAGCTAGCTTCCATGTACACAGGGAGGGGGAACAACAACTTACGGCATGTCACCTACCAAAATTAAATATGGAAAGTTAGCATCACAATAAGGAACAAATTTGGAGAAATCGGGAAAAGAAGGGTAAGGAAGACATGTCAACACACCTTTAGCCGACAAAGTAAACATAGGCGGCTATTGATCGCCAACAGGGAAATGGTTAGGAAGGGAGCTGATGAATGTAAAATATACAGCACCAATAGCAGAGGTGGGGAGGGGCACAATGCGTGCCTCAACCTAGTACGCAAAGGCCCAAAATAGCTGAGATGGAAACTTGCCATCCCTTTTACACCTAACAACTAGACGGTTAAACTATAATACCAACCCCAAGGGACAATCTGAGACGTGGAACAAGAAATGTAAAGATTGAGAGACAAAAACCCACTAACCCAAAAGCTCAACTTTCCGCATACATCTCACACACAGAAACCCACACAACTACTTCTCTGCACACATACTTCCCCACACCAACAAACACATAACCTGCACCAACAGCACATGAGTACCCACATCGATCCGATAATCACACCCAAGCTCAGCGCACATTGAAAACTGAACTGAAGCTGCCAACAGGACACCACCGCTCTCATTTTCATACTCCCACTTTACCCTACTAACCCCCACCCCTCCTCATTTGTTTTCAGATCCGCCTGGGGACCAATTCCGTTGGTGATGCTGCGCGGTACAAATACCTTTAACATTAACATAAGTTAGGGGAAGGGAACCCATAACCAATGTTTGTTTGTTTGTTTGTTTTTATTACTTATATTGCGCATCAGACCCAGGGGTAACCGGGCGCATTTTATAAGACAACTTAAAACTTAGTTACAAGATCACAAGGCAAGAATGGAGCAGCAAGCTACATATAAAGTAGTAATATACAGCAAAAAATATAAAAAAAATCTAAAAAAATATACAGGAATAATATACAGCAGAAATATACAGGAATATGCAATATACAATAGGTGAAAATGAAGGCATTTGTAGGCATTTATACTCCTAGGGGTAGAGAGAGTCTCGGCGGTGAGTGATCTATTGAGAGTCTGCATTTTTGATCCATGTTATGAGGTTGTGTCGGAAAGTGGGGTAGGGTTGGTCAGTCTTCAGGGCGGACGGTAGGGAGTTCCAGAGTTGAGCTGCTTTCACCTGAAAGCTGCAGCCGCCGACTTTAGTCAATTTAACTCTAGGTATGATTAAGTTGTTGGAATTAACGGATCTGATGAGTCTTATTGGCTTTAATCTTGTGAATCTCGCAGAAAGGTACTGCGGTGCGGCGTTAAGGCATTTGTGGACCAAAGAGGCGACTTTTAGTTGTATTTTCTCCTGAGTAGAGAGCCAGTTATTAGCTCGACTGATTTCGGTGATGTGGGCTCTCCTAGGGATACTCAGTGCTGCTCTGAGCGCGTTGTTCTGCAGAATTTGAATTCTTTTTATGATTTCCTTATTAACCCCTATATAGAGCGAGTTGCAGTAGTCCAGCTTTGATAACACGAGCGCTCTCGCGAGTGTGATACAGCTATTGTTTGATAGGGTTTGCCTGCTCTTATCAATTTGCAGGTGTAGGCGGTTGCAGAAGCCATCGCATTGACCTGCTTGTTGAAAGAGAGGGTGGAGTCCAGGTAGAAACCCAGGGTTTTTACCGCGTGGGCAGTAGTAATTTGGTTATTATCAATATTAAAAGAGGAGTAATTAGGGCCCAGTTTTTTGAGGGTGGGAGGTGTGTCTAGGATGATGATTTCAGTTTTGTCATCATTCAGGCATAGACCGTGAGTGGCTATCTATGCCTGGATGATGAGATACACCATGAGCAATCGGGGACCTAGCATTAATTAGTGCACCTTTTAGGTGTGGGCTGGTGGATGGGGGTGTGCCTATCTTTTCATGGGTCGTGACAGAAGTGTGCAAACGTGCATTCTGAGTCTTTAGGTTTAGGCTGTGTGGTCTTTCTGAACCCCTAATGGGTGTGAGTTTGCCACGGTTAGATGTGGTCAATGTTCTGGCATGTGGTTCATGTAGTTTTGCAAGTCTGGCTCGGAGTCTGGCATTTCTAGATATGGTATTGCATGGTTTGGATTCGAGGGTTCTATGTTGTTGAGGTTCTTCAGTTTGGTCATTATGATTCATTAATGATTGGGGTTGAGTCTGTATCATGGCAAGGGAGTGGATTGAGTGTTGGGGGGTAATGTGTTCAGTAGTAGGAGTAGGTCTGGGTATGTGGACTAGGAATGTTAAAGTGAGAAGGGCGAACGTGACTTGTAAGGTTTGCATCTTGTGGCGTCACCGTGGGGGGGTGGCAGTTTGATTTAAAGTAGAGCTGTGTAATTCAGCCTAGCAGCTAAGACAGATATCTCAAGTATAATGGGCGATATCTAGGTTTAGGGAAGGTGGTCATTGACTAAAATACGATGGACAGTACAATTGACTGAAAAGCAGTAGGCAGCGCATATGTGCAGGTGGCTCCAAGCAATGGGGCATTTGACTTAGATGGAGCACCTAACTTGTGTTAGGTGTTGCACCTAGCAATTGTCTAGAAGTGACTGTAGCTATCGTAGGCAGGTTGAGTGCAGTTGACATAGGCAAGCTGAGTGCAATTATCATAGGTAGGCTAAATTCAACTTTCAAAATACAGCTTTCAAGGCAGGCAAGATGCAGCTATCATAGAAAGGCTAAATGCACCTAGCAAAGGCAGGCTAAATGTAGTTATCATAGGTAGGCTAAATTCAACTTTCAAAATACAGCTTTCATGGCAGGCAAAGATGCAGCTATCATAGACAGGCTAAATGCACCTAGCATAGGCAGGCTAAATGTAGTTATCATAGGTAGGCTAAATTCAACTTTCAAAATACAGCTTTCATGGCAGGCAAAGATGCAGCTATCATAGACAGGCTAAATGCACCTAGCATAGGCAGGCTAAATGTAGTTATCATAGGTAGGCTAAATTCAACTTTCAAAATACAGCTTTCAAGGCAGGCAAAGATGCAACTATCATAGACAGGCTAAATGCACCTAGCATAGGCAGGCTAAATGTAGTTATCATAGGTAGGCTAAATTCAACTTTCAAAATACAGCTTTCAAGGCAGGCAAAGATGCAACTATCATAGACAGGCTAAATGCACCTAGCATAGGCAGGCTAAATGTAGTTATCAAAAGTAGGCTAAATTCAACTTTCAAAATACAGCTTTCAAGGCAGGCAAGAAGCAGCTATCATAGACAGGCTAAATGCACCTAGCATAGGCAGGCTAAATGTAGTTATCAAAGGTAGGCTAAATTCAACTTTCAAAATACAGCTTTCAAGGCAGGCAAGAAGCAGCTATCATAGACAGGCTAAATGTAGTTATCATAGGTAGGTAAAATTCAACTTTCAAAATACAGCTTTCAAAGGCAGGCGAGATGCAGCTAACATAGATAGGCTAAATGCACCTAGCATAGGAATGCTGACTGCAGTTATCGTAGGTAGGCTAGAATCATTTTTCATGGTACAACTTTCAAGGGCAGGCTAAGTATAGTTATCAACGGCAGGCTGAATTGCTGTTGTAGAAGTAGTATACCCAAAAGTTTAACAGGAGGTAGCAGTCTAAATGCAGTTACTAGTGTGGCACTCTAAATGCAGTAGTAGGAGCAGTCAAGCCAAATGAATGATACTTTGGGCGTCGAACACAGGTTTGACCATTAATTCGGGTATGGCATTGCAGTTGGGCTGAGGTATTCAGGGAAGCACCTGGGTTTGAGACGTCACAATGAGGCAAAATGGTGTTGCATCCGAGAAAATAGGATGGCACAAATAAGCATAGGGTACAAGTGCGTGCAGACGTAATATCAATGCTCGGGGGGGGGGCTTGTGGTGGCAGAGTTCAGGGTGTAGACGGTATTATTTAGGAGTGTGGGAATGCGCTAGGCAGACCTGGTAAAGCAGGAAGATCGTGTGCTGAGGCAGAAGTCAGTTGCAGCAAAGGTTCATTAGAGCTGCGGGCGCAGTAAGTTACCTTGGTGGACGTATGTTGGAAGACCAGGGGGTCTTGCAGACGGCAGAGTCGGCAGCAAACAGGCTGCTAACAGGCGACAGCCTTATTCCCAAGGGCCTTAGTGGGAGAGGGCCGGCTTCGCCTGCCGGCGCCCAATGGGAGAGGTAGTGGGCTCAGCAACCAATCAGCAGGGGCAGAGGCTACTGATGGGAGCCTGGTAGAACAACAAGGGGTGCAGGCAAGAATGCGTCGGCCATCTTTGGGGGGGGGGGTCGGTAGCTTGTGTACCTTAATGGAGATAAGGAGCACAAAGCGTGCTATTTCGGGTGCAGGGCTGCGGATCGTCCTGATTTCTTTATGTGGCATCTAGCATCACACGGATGCAATTCTGCGTGGGCCTGGAGGCAAATTGCAGAAAATAGCACAGTGAAGGCAGCGCTTACCGGAATGCATCAGCTGTTCTGGGATGCGTTCCTAGGCAGGCCCGCTGCTCCTGCAGGGTCGGGGCCTCGTCAGTGGAGCTCCTGCTCCTCGGATGGGTTCTGGAACTGCTCACAGGCTGCTTGGGGAAGGGAACCCCTGCAAGCGGCGTTGAGAGGTCCGAGCCCAGCTGAGGGAGACCTATATGAACTGTTAAAGCTTTGAGAGCTCCGGCCCGGCAGATGGAGACCTGAACTGACATATTGTAACTGTGAAAGTACTTTAGGGTGCTAGAAATAATGACTTTATAAGTGGAAGGCCAGATGGGCCGCAATCTACGTTTTGAACTGCCTTTGTTTGTGATCACCTGAGCCAGTGTGTGTCATCCCGTCTACACGGCCCACTTACTCTGTGCTGTCCAACGTGGGGAGGAGAGCTGACTCTGCCATCTTGATCCTTTGGTATAGCACTGATTTTCCTTTGAATACATATTCTGCGTTACACACTTTTTGTATAAGAGATAGGGCAGGCATTGGGTTTTGTTAGTATAGGCCAGTTTGATTTGACAAAGACTGACTAGGACTGTGTTTTCTTTATTATTTAATGGTAGGGACTACACCCATCATAGCTATAGGGCAAAGTAGGAGTTTTTCCACACCCCACAAAACTAATTAATTGTATCTCTTGTGTCCGTGTCATACGATACCATGCCTCCCTTACACAAAGCAGTGGATGGGTGCCCTAGAGAAAGTAAAAAAGAACACAAAACCATTAAAGGTCTTGGCAAATTGTCAAAACTTCCAACAAAGGGGTTGCCCTTCTAATCGGCAAATGTTGAATCCCAAACTGGTTGGCCAAGGTACCTCTGTACCACATACACATATAACACCAGCACCTGGTATACTGGTCAAATGCTCTCAACACAAAACTGTCGGAACGTCAACATCCATATAGATGTGGTAGAGACCGTGTCAGGTTCCTCACTCCCAGAGGTGCACTACAGCTAGAAAACAGTGATGCTCCATGTACCCTTCCTTGTCTCCCTGGTAGGGGGAATTTAACATCTTACACCCTCCCATGGGAAAGAATGTCAGAGTAGTGGGTGATGTCCATTATACAACATAATCTATAACCAGCATGCAATCACCCGCCAAGAAATGACACTGCCACCGGAACATATTGTGCTTTCAAACTCTGCTGTTAAAGGGAGCCATGGAAAAAGTACCTCCACAACAGGTAAATGTGGGATTTTATTCTGTACTTTCAAGTCTCCAAAAAAGACAAGACGGGACATAAGACCGGCAAACAAATGTGTAAACCTGCTACTAGTCCTTTTCAATGGGTTATTTCTCTCTAGCCACATTGGGTTGCCTAGCAACCACACGGCCGACGCAGCCTCCTGATTGGCTGCCCCCATGGATTCCCCCAGGCCAGCCCCACGAGAAGGCGAGAGGCGGCCGACATCCGAAGGGCCACTCAAAACGGCCAAGCCTGCCTGTGCAGGCACCACTCTGTTGCAGCACCCCCTCAGGAGAGGGCAGGAGCCCTTCCTCCACCGTCCCGTTGGACGCACTGCCAAGGAACTGAAGCGAAACGTGCTTAGATCTGCATCCGTATCTCTAGACGACCCGAGGTACAGTCCTGCTAATCTTTGAGAAGCATCCAGGCACAATATTGCAAACTAACCTGGCACTCCTCACACGCCAGCTCACCCGCTGATATTAGCAACCGCGCGCCATGCAGAAAATGGCCGCTCGTTATCGGGTTGCCTAGCAACCACACGGCCGACGCAACCTCTTAATTGGTTGCCGCTGTTGGTTTCCCCAGGCCAGCCCCACCAGAAGGCGAGAGCCGGCGGTCATCCGAAGGGCCATTCAAAAGGGCTGAGCCTGTCTGTGCCTGTCTGGGGCTGGACGTGGGCTGCCGCTGAACCTGATTCGCTGTCTCTTCCCTATGCCGCCACTGTAAGTACTTTTGCCCATTCTGCATCCTGAGATAACATTACAACGCAGTATACTCACAGGTCGGCTTACACTTGTGATCACATCTGCTTCTCGTGTGCAACACGCACTTTGCCTTACTCCACCCTGATTCAAACAGCGCCACAGTGCTATCCCAAGCCTACGCTCATGGTGAAGGCTCCCCACGTGGTATTCCGGGCCATCGACACTCTGGACCCTCCGACTTGATTAAATCACTTGGCACCTTCCTTGAGCCAAATGTTCAGCACGCTATACTGTTTTTACCTAATTTGCTCTACCTTACCTGCTTAAAAAACGGTGATATTTGGCTGCCTATATTTATGCCTATGGTCTGAACTGAACACGTATATTCCAAGTAAACGACCATCAGCACCACTAAGATTCACCTTGAGTAGCATCACCTCCCTACTTGTCTGCCCTATGCTGATACCTGAAATAGCCTATTCTGATGTATGCATAGCCTGAGTCTCTGCCGAGCAGCCTAAGCAGCCTGTGCCTCTGACTATAATGCTCTAAGCAGCACATGACTTCTACCTATACTCCTTGCCTGCCTAGCCCATGCTCACTACCTATTTAGCCTATACTTAATGCCGACTTAGCTTATGATCAATATCTGGTAAGCTCATGCCCCATGCTTGATTAGCCCACGCATTATGCCTGCCTAACCCATGCTGTATTCTTGAGTAGCTAATGCCTATGCCTAGCAATTGTTTAGCCCATAGTCTCTGCCTGTTAAGCCTATGTTCATGATCAATACCTGATAGGCTGAGCAGGCATTGGGCATAAGCTTATGTTCTATACTTGAGCAGCCCATGCCTAGCAACTCATGTATATATCTACTGAGCAACTAATGTAGACTGATGCCTTGACCACCTATACCTGCTGCTCTGCTACACTTCACTAGCACACTCAGTCGAAAACCTATATCTAGAGTTAGTTAGACTAAAGGTGAATAGCCTCTACTAGATAAACTAACACCCACCAAGTAAGGTCCGCCCTACCAACCTACCTTTCTAGCACCCACTTGGGTCAAGCCTTACTAGTCTCCGCAACAATACCACTCGTGTCAGGCCAGACTTATGCCCCCTAGAATGACACCAACACCACTCCTAGTTCTGACCTTACCTATCATCTACATACTAACCTCGACCACAACCCTGACACTTAACAAGGTGTGCAGTCAAAATATCGAATCAATAATGTCGAAAGTCATAATCTCAAACAATAATGTCGAGAAAAAAAAGTCGCATTTTTTATTTTTTTATTTATATATTTTTTTGGGTGTCCGGGAATAAAAAAAATGGGTAAAACACATTTTTTTTAAAAAAAAAAAAAAGTAATTAAAAAAAAATCGACTTTTTTGTTTTCGACATTTTCTTTTCGAGATTATTATGACTTTCGACATTTTGACATTCGATTATGACTATAAACCACTTAACAATTACCTACCATGCCTGCCTTCTGACAGAAATAATAGACTCCGAGCCAGACTACCACGCCTCTATGAACCAAGAACTAGCTCCAACCACCAATTTAGCAATAATAAGAATGACTTGTATGATAAATCACACATCAGACTAACCCAGAAGACCTTGACGAAAACATTGCCCAATATTTCACACACTCCCTCGAACGTGAAAATATTCAACCACCAACACTTGATCACACTAAACCGCAAGAATTAGAAAATCTCTGGACCATAACTGGATCGCTAATTAATGCAAGATCCCTTGTGGCACACGCCACCGAAATAGCAGACCTATTTTCTACAGGTAACATTGACTTCCTTGCAGTCACAGAATCTTGTCTACACGATGCTTCAGGCCCTGCCCTTTCTCTGGCTATCCCTGAGAACTGCAATATATTCAGGACAGACCTACCCAACTATAGAGGAGGGGGGCCAGCCATCATAGCTAAAACTAACCTAGCTATGAGACTCCTACCCACTCCACCACTCAAATCCTGTGAGCTACTTATGGCTAAAATGTGCATCTCTAACCACCGCACTCGTAACCTTTTTTCTGATATATAGACCCACAGGCCCTATTGATACCTTCGAAGAGGACATGTCTAGCCTACTGGCTAACGATGCTAAAGATTCTTCACATTTTCTAATTCTAGGAGATTTCAACTTGGGTTTTAATAATCCCCAGGATAAACATGCCCAGGCATTGTCCTCAACCTTATCAGAGTACGGACTCTCCCAAAAGGTCCTTGTACCAACTCACATCAAAGGGATGACACGCGACTGGGTGGCCGAATTGAATTGCGAGACTAAGATCTCCAAAGTAACCCAACAATCCTGCACTGACCACTATTTAATTGACTTCTTGGTAACACTAGACAAACAAGAAGCTAAAGACAACATCATGGCTCCACCTCTCCCAACTAGAAGTAAGAAAAACATTACGACTCATAAGTTACTCCCCCCTCATCCACCCAGCCTTGAAAGCTCTCCATAGCAATGCTGACCCTACCTCTCTTGTTGAAGTGTTCAATAACACTATGGCTAAAGCACTAGACAATGATTGCTCCGCTTAAATTCCGCAAAAGCAAACCACAAGCTTACCTCAATGCATGGTTCACTCCCCACCTTAAAGACCTCAGACTACAGAAAAGGAAACTAGAAACCATATGGCGCCACACACCACCAGAGGAAAACCAGACACTACTGTCTAATCTTGCTAATAAATACAAAAAAGAAATAATCTGCATCAAAAAAGACCTCTACAACGCAAGAATTTCTAACTCTAGCTCTAACTCCAAGGAACACTTCCTGATCCTCCGGGAATTGGAATCCCCTAGTCCTCCCCCAGACACTGTACCAAAGGATAAACTATGGTGCACCAGCATTCAGAATGCGCTATCCAATAAAATCTCCACACTCCAAACTAAGATTGCCAATGAAAAAGCCTTGCTTAAACACACAGCACCTCAACCCCTTAACCTTGTAGAGTCTACTCACTGTCCTGAACCGTTCAGCTTCACTAAAGTCTCTATCTTGGATACTGAAAAAACATCATTTCATTGAAACCATCCAATTGCCAAGGTGATAATTGTCCTGCGCAAATTATTTAAGATGCAGCAAGAGACTTAGCACCTTTTATCACCAAATGTATCAATGCCTCTTTCTCCAATAACACAATCGCAGGTAACTTAAAACAATCTTGGGTAGTACCGTTATTAAACAAACAAAATAAAAACCTTGGACCCTGCTATTCCTACCAACTATAGGCCTATCACTACTGTGCCCTTCCTCCTTAAAATTGTTGACCGAATTGCATATCTGCAAATTCAGAATTATTTGGAAACTAACCACCTCCTTGGTTCACGTCAATCTGGTTTTAAGCCAAAGCATGGTACAGAAATAGCCCTCATCGACCTGAAAACACAAATTGATGAATTTAAGGACTAAGGGAAAACCACCATGCTTCTCCTTTTGGACTTGTCGGCAGCCTTCAGCTTGGTGGACCATGGAGTTATATGTAAACACCTCGCAACGGCAGCCTACTTTTCCACAGGCGCCATAGCATGGGTTCAGGCCTTCCTTGATAAAAGAGCAATGCAAGTTTTCTCCACCTTGGCCTCCACCAACCCCATCCAAATCACATGCGGCGTTCCACAGGGCTCCTCTGTATCGCCAATTATGTATAACATATTTACCAAGCCCTGTATCGCCAACTATGTATAACATATTTACCAAGTCCTATTTGACAAATTGGACCGATTGGGCGTCATCTACAGAAATTACGCAGATGACACTCAGATCCTCATCCCCCTTTCGGGCAATTTTGACAAAGATACAGCCTTGGTAAATAAAATATACCTCCTCATTCAGGCATGAATGGCTTCCCATGGCCTCTGCCTGAATGACGATAAAACAGAAATCTTGATCCTTGGGTCTACATCTAGTTTTAAAAAACTGCACCCTAACTACTCCGCCTTCAGTATTGATGGCAATACCATCAGGGTAGCTAAGGAAGTCAAAACCCTAGGGTTTTACCTTGACTCCACCCTTACATTAAACAGGTGAATGCCATGGCATCATCTACAGCCTACACCTGCAAACCCATCAGAGCTTGCAGGCCTTTCTTATCCAAAGCTAGTTGTATGACCATTGCCAATGCCCAAATAAGGTCTAAATTGGATTACTGTAACACCTTATATTTAGGAGCCAACAAGTATATCCTGGAAAAAATACAAATCCTACAAAATAACGCTCTAAGAACTGCCCTGAACATCCCTAATAGAGAACATATTTCCAAAATCAGAAGGGAACATCACTGGCCAAAGATCAACGATAGAATTTTACTGAAAACTATCTCTTTGACCCATAAATGCCTGAATAAAACAGCCCCACCTTATCTAACAGAGAGAATGGTAAGGAGAGCATCTACACGACACCCAGATTCAAGCTATTGAAATCCAGAGGCAATAGCTTCCCAGTGAAAGCTACCCAATCCTGGAATGCCCTACCCCTAGCACTTGGAGTTGACCAATCTTACCTGAGCTTCAGGCGCAATGCACTAAACTGGTTGCCCTCCAACGACATGACCTATCTACGACCCATCAGTATTGTATGTACCTGTATAGAATCCATGATTTATGTCCTATCTGTATTGTATGAACCTGTATAGAATTACCTTAACGTACCATGATAGATGTGTCAACCTACATGTTTCACCCTATATCTGTCTTTGTCATTTTAACCATTTCATTGTGTAACCATACCCTGTGTATCAAGCTTTAAGTTTTCTTACAATGTTTGCGCCCAGTTACCTCTGGGTCTGCTGCGCCCTACAAATCAATAAACAAACAAAAGGTGATTCTATGGCAACCTTGTGTATAAAAGATGCCCATTTCCATGTTCCCAGGCCATCAAATGTATCTAAGATGCAAAATAGGCCACAGGCATTTCCAGTTCAAGGGGCTTCTGTATGGAATTGCCTCAGCACCTCATGTATTCACCAAAATGCTCAGTCGTAGCAACTAGTCTACACCGCAAAAGCATCCCAGGTTACCCTCATCTAGACAGCTGGCTAATACCAGGGAGAACAAAACAATATAAACTAATAATCTGGAGAATATCAATCTCCTAAACGAATTGGGCTTTTCAATCCACAAAAAGAAATCAAGCCGATCTCCAAGTCAAAACAAAAAGGTTCTAGGGTAAATCTTAGCCACAAGATTGGCTTTGGCCTATCCTTTTTTTGAGAGGGTACAGACTCTTAACAGTGAAGATCCAAGGTTACACAGATGGACGTCCGATAACCGCCCAAAATATAATGCAACTACTCAGCATGATCATTCCACGCGCAAGCCTCAATATGTGCCCCTTACAGCAATGGTTAGCAAGCCAGTGGTCTCAAGCTACAGGCGAATGGGGCCATTGGGTAGTGTAGGGAAGGCATGGTATCACAAGTATGACACTGACACAGTGGATACAATTTGGAAAAACGTTATTGAAAATGTTGGTCGGAGAAACTCTTAATTTTCCCTATAACTAAGATGGGAATAGTCTCAGCCATCAAACGATAAACAAAACAGTCCTAGTGGTGTCAGTCAAATCAACACGGCCCACTCTAACAAAACCTAATGCCTGCCCTATCTCTTATGCAAAAAGTGTAAAAAGGAATGTATGCAAAAGGAAAAATCAGTGTTCAAAAGAATAAAGGTAATGGAACCAGCTCTCCTCCTCGTGTTACACCTCACAGAGTAAAGCTGTCCCTGTAGGCAGGATGTCATTCTGGCTCGGTTTGTAACACTCTAAGCAGTTCCAAACCATGGATTGAGGCCTGCCTGGCCTTCCACATTAGTCTTTTTCTTGACTTGCCAAAATTGTATTTCCAACATAAAGTTCACAAAGTTCCCCCTCTGCCGGGCTTGGACCTTACAGCACACAGTTCATGAAGGTGCCCCTCTGCCGAGCTCAGACCTCTCAAGTCACAGTTCAACTCAAACTTGCAAGGGGGCTCCCTTCCCTTAGTTTATTGTACTTCGGGTCTCCCTCAATCGGGCTCAGACCCTTTTCGAAATACGTTAGAATGTGCATGCTGCTTTTTACCAGACCATCATAGGACCACTTCGACTCCAAATTCACGATTACTTTCAAACAATGTACCTTTCACAGAGACTTTCGAGTAGGCTTCCTTCCTTTTGCCGGACCACTTATTTATTTATATATAATTTATTTCATTTATTTATTCTGTTTTCTCCTCTCTTCTGCACTTTCCACTTCTCCCCCTTCCTCGCACTCCCCACCCCCCTTTTTCCATGCACTTGCGTGTCTTCAGGGAGCATGTTCCAGAGTTTGGCACCAGAAAATATATGATTGGTGTGATGAATCTGGTGGAGTCATCACTGATCTCCATGCAATAACCTCCTGTCATATGGCCAGGGGACGGCAGCTTCTACCTGATCCTGACCCTGGGGGTGACAATATGAGGGAGAATCAAGTGGGAAGAGACAACCTCTGAGATGTCCTGACTCCATCAGGTGAGACATGGTATCCCCCGTTTTTCTTTGAGAATAACCTCCCGATGTCTCAAATACCACTTATAAGAGTGCTCATCCAAAATCCACAAGTCAATCATTTACAATGGACTTCTGTTCCCAGAGTTCATGAAATACTGAGACAAAGAAGAGGAAGTATCAAGCAATATGGAGCACGAGAGAGTGCAAACCTAGTGAATGATCTAGTGTTTACGAGCAAACACCTGTGCCCGCGAAACTTAAGCAGCCCGAATGTAGAATGGGAGGCAGCTGCTGAGGCATGGAGTGGAGCGTCAAGAAGCCAGAACCAGCGTGGTAGAGCCAGGTGACACACCACCGCAGGAAGAAGAAACTGCTGAGCCAAGGAATGATGCGAGGAAGCCAGGAGCTGGTGAAGAACCCCTGGGTGTTCGCAGAAGGTGAAAAGTAGCATTCCGGTTCCCAGAGCCAAGAAGACAGCAATCGTGTCGGGTGGAAGCCACGGAGGACCGGCGAGCGAAGGAAAGCAGACCGTGAGAGAAGTGGAAGGGAATCCTTTCATGGCCGACCGCGAGAGAGGAAAGCAGCGCCTACAGAAACCGATGAGTCCTGCCAACACGCTGAGTACAAAAATATTGAAAGTATTATACCTGAGAAAGAGCAAAGAAAGACATATACAGAAAAGGGAACTTGAGTTGAAAGTAAACCCTTTGCTAATGTTTAAATGTACACAGTGCCAGTGCGAAAAAATACAGAAAGGATAATATATCAAGCAAATACATTATCCAATATCACATATTTATTATTTATGTTTATTTGTTATACACCCAGATCCAGATATATCATCGCAGGTTACAGAATGCTTACTTATCTGGTTACAATGCAAGGTCAATACAAGTGTTACAAAATGCTTACATTTCTGGTTACAAGTCACAATCCATAAAAGAATTATAGTATACATGAGAAATATTGTAGTTCTGAACAGAGCCCGGTTGCACGATTGAATCATATTATATAGGGTGAGAAGGTTGTTATGATTCATTCATATAAGTTGAAAAGCCAGGTTGTTAATTTATTAAATATCTGGTGAGAGGGTTCGCCTCTGATGTTGGGGGGAGGGTATTCCATAATTTTGGGGCTAAAACCGCAAAGCTATTACCCCCTGCTCTGGATCTTTGGTAACAGGGAATGCAGAGAAATGAATTGTTGTTGCATCTGAGGACTCTGATGCTCTTTTTATAGGCGATGGTATTGTTCGGGTAGGTGGGAGCTGTGTTGTTGAAGCACTTGTGTGTGATGCAGTGTGTTTTGAAGGAGATTCTGGCTTTGATAGGGAGCCAATGGGCCTCCCTTCTGATCTTGAAGATATGGTCAGATTTCTTTATTCCTAGTGCTGCTCGCAGTGCTTTATTTTGTAGGAGTTGGAGTTTGACAATGTTAGCTTTGGAGGCACCTAACAGTAATATGTTGCAGTAATCTAACTTGGTCAGGATAATAGCTTTGGCTAGAGTAATGCAGTTTTGGGGGGGTCAAGAATGTTCTACTCGGTGCGATGAGCTTTGAAGTGTAAGAGGTGGCTGAGGAGAGAGCATTGACATGTTTGGTCAGCGTAAGGTTAGTGTCCAAGTGGACGCCTAGCGTTTTGGCTTGGTAGAGAATTGGGATTGGTGTGCCATCGATAGTTATGGAGTTATAATCTTTGTGGAGGGCTTTGGTTTTTGCTGGAGACCCCACAATGAGGCTCTGTCTTTTTGTCATTTAGACAGACTATTGTTGGCCATCCAGATTTGAATAATGGCATAGATTTTGTTGACTGGGATGGTGTGTTGCTCATGGTTACTTGTAATCGGGATAAGACTCTGCGTGTCAGCGAAATTCGTATGAATCACGCCCATGGCATCTAGTGCTGCGAAGAGTAGCTTGGTGTAAGCATTATAGAGGGTTGGTGATGGGCAAGCTCCTTGTGGCACTCCTATCGGGACTGGGATAGGGTCAGCTACTTATTTACCAATGCTGACTCTAGAGGTGCGATCAGATAGAAATTATTTGATCCAGCGAGTGGCTTCTTGGGAGAAGTTGAAATTGGTGATCAAGGTGTTGCATAGTTTGTCGTGGTCCACCAGAGCAAAATTTTGGCAGATAGGTCTAAAAGTAATAGGATGCTAATGTTTCTGGTGTCCCTTTATAATATCCATTTGGATTTTTAGGTCTAAGCCGTTTCAGTGCTATGGTTAGGACGAAAGCCTGGTTGTCTAGCACCTAGGAGGTGGCTCTCCTCCAGGTAGTTTTGAATTTGGGAGTAGGCTATTTTAGCAATTATTTTGAGCAGAAAGGGGACGGTCGTTATTGGGCGATAGTTTGTGGGTATCGCTGGGTCCAGGGATGTTTTTTTAAGCAAAGGGGGGGACCCAAGCTTCTTTGCTGGCAGGAACTTCCATAGAGGCAAAGGAGGCATTGACATGTTTTGTGATGGTGGGTGCTAGGGTGGGAGCGCATATTTTGACGAGTTTTGCTAGAAAGCTGTCTCCTTTACAGGTAGAGGCTTTGAGTTTGGAAATGGTATCGATAACTTTATTTTGGCTGACCTGATAGAATTTAAATTCTGTAGTTTGGTGTATGGGATCTAGGCTCAACGGTAGGGTAAGGGGTTCTTTGCTGGCCAAGATACAAGGGAGGGTGCAGGTTCTACTATTATGGGTGCTGTTGCAAGAGAGGGTATCCTCTTTAGTGGGGTTTCTGGTGTTGGAGTTGGTCATATAGGCTTTGGACAGTGCTGGTGTAAGCTGCAAGAAGGGGGCGATTTTAGGAAGGAAGGGGGTGGTGCAAGGAGTGGGGTGGTGGTGGGGACAACCTAGTTTGATTAAGCCATTACCTATGGGGATGAAGGCGCCTCCTGAGCAAGGTAGTGAGTCCATGTTGATAGTGAATGAGGCCAATGAGAAATAGGTTGGTGTTGATTGGGTAGTCTGCTGTTTAGTGTGACGGCCTGACTGAGTCTTATGCATATTAGGAAAGTGATAATAGTAGGTAGGAGTCTTGTCCCACTATGCTTCCTGTGCGGGAGATTGTGTGTCATGCTGCAGAGCTGAGAGCTGGGGAAGCGTGCACTTTGGTAATCGTTGTAGAGGGCACTAGCTGGGCTATGGGTGTTACGGGGTTAGCGGGCGGCAGTGGGATGCACTGCGAACCATATGGCTAGGTGTTTCCTGGTGTATTAAGGTGGCAAACAGTGGGCAACAGAGTTTGGTCAACAATATGGGTAAAAGTACAACACTGGCAGCGTACAGCGCAGCGTTAAGTTCAATATGGATAACGGGAGACGCATTCACAGACCCGGAAGGCAGACGCCAGAGGAAATGGCGCACCCCACATAGCAGTTCGACACCACAATCCGGCTGCAGATACACACAGAGTTCCTGTGATGATAGGTGGTCCAAACGGGGGGGGAGCAAGACTGACATTGTGCATCCCTAATACAGACTACGCACCCTATTGACACGCTATATCCGGTTACCCATCACAAGGGGTCAGAAGATCAGTTGCCATTTGAGTACAACTTTACCAACACCCGTTGGAACTGGAACATGTTAGTTTTCTGATGTTCTGCACGTGTGAGCGGTGCTGAAGCAACCTGGCCCTAGTACAACGAGTGCCATATACTTGGAGTCGGTGATTTACCACCAGACAGGGGAAACTATCCCGTGAAGTTGTCTACTTGGAATTCCCTGAATATAAAGATTGTAATTTCTACTAACTAAAGCACTAGGACTTTGAAGAGAATTATTGATTGTAATAGAATCTAGTCACTGCTGACATGCATTGATTCCCATTTTAATTCCGCCCCTGATTAATTTCCTGGAACAATCTCCTGAAGGAAAGAAACATGTTGGGCTTGTTTTTACTATTGTCCTAATTTTGTGTATGTGTATGAATGAATAACAATTCATGTATGAATGTGTATGTACGTATGATGATGAGTGGGAGAGTTAATAAGTGAATTTCGATCACGTATTATCACTGTGTATAAGCCACTTAACCATCAAGGCTCTCATTAATGGGACTTATATGTGGAATAACGTTGCTTTATTCATGTACAGTGATGTTTTCTGTTTTTTTCTCTTTATTAACACTCTGTTGATTAGCTCTATTAGAGGATACTTACATTGTCTTTGTATCTAATTTATATAATACATTTGTATTGAATAACAATTAAAATATGCAATTATTTTAGATTTCCCAAATGTGTTGTCCTTTATCATTGATGTATTTGATGCCAGTTGAGAACATGAGATAGTATTTCCCATCTCTCCAAGAAAGCGGTCGTTCTGAGTCACAAGCCTTTTTGTTGTTGCCAAGGGTTCCACCCTTAATGCGAGGGTTTGCTCGTGACTCCAATTTTTCCCTCAACCTCCTAGTGTTTTCTTGTGGTAATGTAGTGGTTTGGCACCATTTTAGACAATTAGCAATCTAACAGTGCAGCAGAACAGGGATCAACAAAATGCCAAGTTCGGTACATGTTCTAGAGGTACAGGCTGCATCAGGGTGCGATTTTCATTAAATGCAGCAAAGCAAGGATCAAGTAAGTCAGTAATCAGCACAGGGGCAAGGCATGATAGGCAGTACTAATAATAATCAACATATTGGCTAGGCAAAATAGGCAGTACTAGTAATCAACACAGTGGGGAGGCATGACAGGAAGTAGCTAGCTAGAAACGAAACACTCCGTGCATGGCAGAACCTAAGTGTTATCTATGATTTTTCAGACAGCTATAAGCAGGAACAGATCAGAAAATGCAGAAATACTAGCACATAAATCACGCTGTTCGGGTGAAAACAGGTATAGGTAGTGAGTTAATGCACACTGCTAGGCAAGACCAACGGCATGTAATTAGGAGGATTTGACCGCTTGTAGTGGCGTGGCATGAGATACAAAGCGATAGTATATAGTAACAGGCACAAAGGATTGATGGTCTTAGAGTGGATGAGGTTGGTCTGCAGTGCTGGATATTGGCTGGAAGGCACACAGTGGAGCAATACAAATTTTTTTTCTGTGTGTGGCTGGGCAGTGGAGAGAGAAGCGTTCGGCTCTTGAGCAATGGTGGTTGTATAAGCGAAGAAGCCGTAAAGTGGTAGCGATTGATGCAGTGATAAACAAAGGCCAAACAAGTTTTAGGTCGCGTTGCAATGTTGGCTTACCCAATTTAGGGAGGAGGACTCACAGTGATTGTATTTCCGGGCAACGTGAGAGCCCCTCGGCACCGTTGCGGCCCGGACAGGTCCAGACAGGAGTTGCCCTTAAGTAGAGGCCCTTAGGGGTATGAGCCCGGCTAGCGCCATACGGTGATGCGCTTCGATTTAAATGGGCAGTCGCGGCCTATCCGCAGCTGTGCATGTTGCCTAGCACATGCAAACAATGCGGAGGCTGCCATTTTAGGACGGATCGCACGTGAAAACTGGTGGGCAAGGCTGGCTAAAACAAAGGGTAGCACGGGAATCACGTTGTAGCATCAGAGACCACCAGATGGCCTCAAATTCATCTGGCTTTCCCAAATGATCTGGGTTGGAAACTGAACTGGTGCCGGTCACGTGGTCGATGTCGCGCTTCGCCAGAAGCCAACAGGGAAGGCTCCAGCCCTTCCGATGATACTGCTGCGGCTGCCGAAGCAGCTTTTGGAGTGACCGGAAAACCTGAATAAATAGAAGATAGGCAGGGGGAGTATACCAGGCAATCTCAAGTGTGTGAAGCAGAAGTCCTGGTAGGGTAGTACACCAGGCATTTTCAAGTGTGTACAACTAAGTCCTAACAGGGGAGTATACCAGAAAATCAAAGAGGATTGTGTTAAACAAGAAAGAAGATACAGTTGTGTTAGTAGAAGTGTTGTGCCTGGCCCAGAGATGCCCAAAGAACTGTTCTTGAAAGAAACCAAAACTGTGAAACCAAACAGTTTTTGTGCCAGTGTTATACTTGGCAAGTGAGTCTGAAAGAACAGTTGTGTATGAAAAACCTCAAGGGATATAGAAGAATCCAGGGGAACGGAACTACCCTCTGGAACCAGGAACTTAATTCTTGAATAAACATGTTTGTCATTTTCCTTTATGAACACTTTTTGAAACCACTTAAGGTTAATTCCCTTTTTCACTTTAGAGTTAAGTTTGCAGTGCAAGGGTCAGAATAGAACTTTGGACACAGGGCAGTTTTGGCTTTGACATCCTGACACAGACAGATCATTACTTTTAGTTTAGGTAGGGAAACTCCTTTTAGAACAGGGTCATAGAGGCCTTTTCCTAACCCCTTTATTTTCAATGAAAGTCTTTAACCAAAAACATGACAAACTTGTATCCGTCTTTCATTCCTGACTCATCACAGCAGCCAATGCTTCTGGATAATCTGAAATGATTTTCAATCATAGTATAATATGCGGCTGATCTCATGGGCCTCATAGAAGAGAGTCTAGCTATTTTTTTAATAAAACGGGGAGCAGAGCAATGGAGGGCTTTGTGGGCTATAGTTGAGAGCTTAGGCAATCCATGCTTTCACTGAATGCCGGTGTAGTCTTCTTAAAACCAGAGAGATATAGGCATGCTTCTGAGTGTTAGTAGCAGTACATGTGAAAGAAGGGAATTCGTCCCAACAGGAAAAACTGTATGGTATACCAGTGGAAAAAGTCACTGTAAACTGCCTCAGTAAATGGCTGCTAAGGAAGGAACACCCTGTACAGAGTGTATATGACTTGCACCTAGTATGGTGTCCTTGTGTTGACTCTCTAAAGGAGGGAGAGCCAGGACCCTATGTTAATGAATAACACGCGGTGGTATGGCCTCTCAAACATAAGCTCTCAGACATGCAAGAGCTAAGAAACACTGTGCTGGATACTTGGCAGTTGTGTAAGTTTCGCATATTTATTCTTTGACATATGTAATCAATTAATAATGCCAAATTCTAAGCAAACAGATTATTTACAAAAATAAAATTGAACAATAAAAGAAGACCTGAAATCAGTCAGGGAGTAGAAGAACGAGAGAAAGCAAATCAGAAAGTTCAAGACAGAATAGGCGAATGTTCAAAGCAAATTATTAGCAAAAAAAGAAGCAAGTTGTATAGCATGGTCTGCATAATTGATACAACATATTATGACCAGAGCCTAGTCTATAAACAGCACGGGATTTCTCATTGCGTCTGTACAAATTGTTCATGTGAAAATGAGAGATTGTCCTATTGGCTAACGATTAGTACAATAAGGAAACAATTTTAGTGAGCAAAACAGTTTTAAGATGCAGCTATTAGTAGGTCTCAATATCTGTTGAGTCAACTCAGGGTCTCTGACCTCTTGACCTGTGTGTTTGCTGATAGCCGGATTGTTATGGGTCGTCTTCTGCCAAGTCACTGCTCGTATCTGAAAACGTGACCCACCTACGGGGACCTCTTCTGTTATTGGTAGTTTGCTGTGATTCTCTAAGTTTTTGTTGTAGCAGATATTCTGCACTCTGTTGGGTGTCCTGACCCACGTTTAAGCTATCATGCCACCACATTTGGTGCTGTGGGCTTAGAAAATTCAAGATGGCGGAAAACCCACATGTGCGCCGAAATCCAGGAAAGCTGCGCAGTTTGTGCGCACACCGAAATGGTTGCCTCACTTGCCACCCACCAGTGCGAGAACGAAAGGCCGGGTTGCCATGAGGGAAATGGGTTGCCAAAGGAAAAACAGTAGCGCCGGTTAGCTTCAAAGCGCTTTAAAATCACCATTGGACTACCCGCACAGTAGTCTGAAACCATTGGGAATGGCAATGCTGATTGCCAAATGCAACCTAGAATTGTGGGGAATTCATTCTTAAATCCCAAAAATGGGTGCAGTACCAGTACTCACCACTATCCAAAAGCCGGCAATTTAAAACAACACCAGATTTTACTTTTTTGTAGAAAACTGAATAAATGAACCCAAAACATGCCAAAGAAAGACTTACTGAGAGGTGGATACAATGTAAAGTGATATTCTGAAGTGACTTGAAGGTTTATAACAAGACTGGCTGAGCTGTGGATTGCAGCAGTTTAAGTTGCACTGGATTAAAGACACTAAAATCGAAAATGTTTAGATTAAATGAGTGACCTATGTTTGGTGTCACATGCCTTTGTAACTGTTGAAATGCCATAGTTTTGCACTTAGAATCAGCATTCTAGCTGCATATGTAAAAATGTTTAGTTTTATTTGAATGCAGGAACTGGGGAACAAAAAGTGACATTTTATCTGAAACTGGCTTAAAGAGATTCCAATTCTGCCTGGCAACTACCCCCATCAGGAGTGAAACTTGAGTCACAGCTGTGTTCCCAGGCCTAGCTGCCCTTTTGCTGCTCACACTAAGGATATGCCATCTATCTGATAATTGAATTACCTGTGCTCTGCAGGAGAGTGAACAATGCAACTCCCTTCACCCAGGCAGAGGGTTTATTGAGAGGATCATAAATGGCTTCCTCTTGAACAATGAGCCTCTCCTGGCTCAGGCAAAGGTTTTATTACAGCAGTCGTAAAATGTAGCTTCCTCTTGGCAGAAGCTGGGAGGAGCACTGCCTGTGAGAGCAAGCTGGCTTGGCAGAACTGGATAAACCAGTATTTCTACCTTGTGCTGGGAGGCAACCACACCCCTTTGGAGCCAGAACATAACTTTAAAAAGATGGATCATTCATAGAGCGGACATGTGAAAATTTTATAAATGATACCATAATTCTTGTGATTTTTCTGCCCACAGTTTAAGAGGTTTTTAGAACCGGTGGTATGTTCAGGTGGGTGTCAGCGGAAAAGTGGATATTACTCTAAATGTATGCATGTTAAAAATCTGAAACTTCATCAGTTAATGTCCATACTCCCTGCGCACATGTATGTAAAGTTGGGTCAATGTCAGAAATTGAAAAATCAGTTAAAAAGTCAATTATGTGCCATTTCTGAATGCAAGCTCTTAGAAACAGCAGATTTGGACAGAGACATGGCTAAATTCAGCCACACCATGTGTATGTAATTTGAAGCAACTGTGTAACTGTGAAATATGGATTTTGATCATATATAGATTTGGGTGCACAGATGATAGGGGAGTTGTTTCAAGAGATCATAAATGGATAACATCACTCTAACTCACAGCTCCTTCGCCAATCAAAGGAGAAATGGAAGTTTGACCAATTAGAAGCTGAGAGAGAGGTAGGGTCAGTGATGCTAGAACACACCCACATTCTAAACACATAAAAGCAGACAGACAGGACAGATAGGGACTTTCAAATCCATCTGCCGCTGGAAGCTCTGCCGGAAAAATCCATACTTACCTCCACCAACCTCCAGAAAGCAACATAGAGACTTCAAATCCATCAGGCCAGACCAGAAGCAGAGTAGAGCTGACCTGTTAGCAGAACCAGAGAGAGCTGACCCAGATCACTGTGAAGTGCAGAGACCAGAGGCGAGTCTAAAATCTGACCAGATCCGTGGCGTGGCCCATTTCACTCAAGAATATAGTGTGAGTACCCAGCAGAACTGTGTAGAACCAATCTCTTAGTTTAAATTCATCTAATTCAATCTATTTAACCTAAGTAGAACTGTCTCCTAACTGTCACCTGTCATTTGCATAGCTGTCACTTGTCATTTTCTAGTTGCAAGCTGCACTTGTCTTTTTGAACTTTAAAATTTCAAATCTGAAAAACGACCTTCACTAAATCGCTCATATCTCCGCGACCGTTTGTGCTAGAGACTTGCAGTAACTTTCATTTGAAAGCTTAGAATCTTAGCTTTGAATCGCACCAAGAATCACCTTCCTACCCCTTATAGTTATACCGCAATCGCGGAACACGCATCCGCGAATTTTACCGCGATTTGCAAATTTCTCCACATGTAAAATCAGCTGCTGCTTGCCTTCCATTTGCCAGAAATTCGTTTAACCTGCTAACTATCCCTGCATCATTGCTAGTGTGAGCCTGGACTAATATTAACTAGATACCACTCACCCTGAACCTCTGAAAGGGAATTAAAAGCATTTCCAGCATATTTCTCATCCATTGCTAGCACATATCAAAGCATTTTGCCTGTGTTTTCAAAACTCCTATCTGTTTTCTGTAGTGTAAGCCTGCTGGGGTGAACTGATTTACATTGATTGCATTTCTGAGAACTGTGTGTTTTCCTTCCATTTCCTTGCCTTGCATCAAGGGGGGGAGGGGATTGCCAGAGAAAAGTGATTACATTGTTTGGTTGAAATCATATTGAGTATTTTCTGTACTGCATTCATTGAATATTGCATCCACCTGAGCTTACATAAAGCATCCTCTACCACATTATACTTTTGTTCCTATTTACCAGTGTGCTACCTTATCCATTTCATGTCAACTCATTAGTGATTATAAGAAGTGTGCTAGTGCCAGATTCTCCGTTGTTGATCTTTATCATATCAGATTAAGTGTGCTATTCAATTATTAATTTATTATAAAGTGTGATATATATATATTTTAAATTATCAAATAAACATTTTAAACTTGCAAAACAGAACTACTTCTTGGCTCAGTGGGGTCAGGGGGATTCCAAGAGAGGGGTGTTATATAGGGGTAGTCATCCAGAACGCATGAACTGGACATAAAGATATATCAATAAGGGTTTTCATTCAGTATTATAGACTAGGCGTTGACTTAGCTGTAGTGTTGAATTGAATCCTCTTACAAATTGGGGGCTCGAGCCGGACGTTTGGGTTAGAATACCACTTGTGCAGCTTAATACAGTGTGCTAACTGACGGGATACATACATCCAGTCGGATCACCACGCTGCATTACGCTGTAAAGCATTCCTCAAAAGGGGAAACTCCAAGAAAAGTTCTGTTCTGCAAAAATAAAATACTAACTTCTGTAAGTCAGGACAGAGACCAATCTCTAGAATGACGACCTTAGTAGACATGAAAATAGCCAGAGAGCACCTCTTGCATAAGCTATTTGTGAGAGGTGAATGGACCGAACAGGGCCAGTATGCGTGGTTGCAGGCCATCACACAACAGGTCACTGAAACAGGGTCAGATATATATAGAGATCAGGGTCCCTTACATGTGGCCCTGAGTGAGCTATATATGGCTCCTAAAGCCAAAGAGGAACACAATAAGATTGCCAGGATAGCAGCATACCTGTACCTATATATGGGAGACATGCAGGATAGATGTGCTGAAAGCCAAAATCTGGCAAATAGGCAACAGATGGTGTTAGAGAAGGCCCAATCTGACCTGGTCTCTTCTGAGCAGAGGCTGCAGAGGAGCCAGGAGTCAGAAGATGATAGTAGGCAGCACATCATTAAAATAAAGAAGGATATGGATGTGCTGCAACAGGAAAAGGTAGAACAGGATACTAGATTTCTGGCCCTGCAGAAGGAGCACCAAGACAGTTTGGACTCCTTACTGCAGAGCCAGAAAAAGCTGGAGCAACAATTAGACTTTAACAGGGCATGCACGGAGCAGGTAGCCACCCTGCAAAGTCATCTAGATAGAGTGAAGGTAGAGAGCAACAAGCTGATCTTGAAAGACCTGGATACCCAGGCAGAGTTTGATGAGGAGCGCCAAAAAGCTGGTGCCCTTCAACGGCAAAGGGACGACCTGGCGGCACAAATGCAGGCTCTTAGTCAGGAAAGAGACGCCATAGGCCAGGAAGTCTGCCACTTAAAAAAGGAAATTGAAGAAAATCACCTGGCCCTCCAGGGGCTGGGTGATCTCCAAAAAGAAAACCAGAACTTGGTAGAGCACACCAGAAGGGTGGAAGATGCTCTAGCAAGAAAGGAGCAGGCCAATAGGGACATTGCCCAGGAGGTAAACCTCCTGCAGCAAAGACTGGCCCAGTTCTCCAGGACCAACCAGGAAGCACAGAGGGAGAATGAGGCCCTCTGTCAACACAATGATAGGCTCCAGCAACAGGTAACGATGCAGGAGAAACTGATAGAGTCGAGTAAGGCCTTAACAGAGGAACTGAAGGCACAAATGCAGGCTCTTGCATTGCAACAGGGAGCAGGGGCGGATAGAGATGAGGTTCGCTGGGAAATGGAAACTCCGGAGCATAACCTCAGGAGCCCTAGTACCAGAGGCCCTCATACCTCTCAGTCCCTGGACTCTGCCACCCCCATGTCCCCTGGTGCACATGAGCACAGGGCCACAGGGATGGCAGATTACTATCCAGCTAAAAGTATGGGGCTCATAGGCCAGTACCACTCAGGAATGGAGGGGTGGGCATCCGGGTATGGGCACCCAAGTACAGTACAGTTCAGTGGGGAACCCCAGGAGAGTAGGCCCATTAAGGGCATCCTGAAAACCTCTGCCCAGTTAGGTCAGTGGAGGGGGTACCCATCAAATCCTGGCAGCAAGGAGGAATCTGAAGACTCCTCTGAACTGCGCAGGACACAGGAGACCAGGTCCCCACATTCTGCCAGCCATTCCCAGGCTCGCAGAATCCGGGAAAACCTGGAAGATCAGACGGGAACCTCTGGGAGCAGTGCCTCTGAGTCCGAGGATGAATGGACAAGGGTTACCCGAACCAAAAAGGCCAATAAGGCAAAAAGGGCCTTGCTTAAGGACCCCTTAAAGCAGATTAAGGCGATCAGGAGCGTCATCACGCCTTACCATAAGAACGCTAAGTATTCTGTTTGGGAGCACTTACAGTTGTTTGAACAAATGATGGAGACTTTCCATTTGAAGGACAGCCAAAGCTGTATTCAATATGTAAAGTGGACATTCTCCCCGGAATACTCCAGTTTCTTTGCGGGGCTGGAGGATCAAAATCATTTAAGATGGTCCACATATAAGGCGGCCATCCTGAAACATTTTTCTGTTCACAGAAATCCTCAAGAGGCTCGCAAGGCAGCCTACAATTTGCAATGTGGGGAGGATCAGGCCCCACAAGAATTTGTGCAGGAGTTAAAGCGTGCTTTTGCACAGACCACAAGAAGGGTGCGCACAGATAGTAGAGAGTTCATAAATACGTTTTTCCATGCCTTGCCCAAATACATCATGACCCAGCTCGTGAGGGATTTTCACGAGAAAAGATCCTTAGATTGGGTCATTGAACAGGCTACCCGGATCTATGAGGTGCAGAAACCGATAGATAGCAAAAGTAATGCCCAGAAAAACCCCAAAGCCAACACCACCCCTGCTGCTGCCAAGGTGGCAGAGGTAAAGGTCACCCCCGTTTTAGATTTGGAGATGGGGGGGGCCTAAAAACCTACCTGCACCTAATAATGCTAGGCCCAGAAGGTCCTCGGGCCAGTCACAGACAGGGAGCCAGGGAGGCAGCCCCACAAATGGGGTCCCTCGCTCTCCTGATTATGTAAGTCCCCGTTACAAGGGAAATCGACCCATCCTGGGTTATGTGTGGACTCCTCCAGCCCAAGGGGGGGGATCCAGCCAAGCACCTAACCCAGGGAACTTCCCTCCAAACTTCCCACAGGAGGGCAGAAATTTACCAAACCCTGGGCAGAACTTTTTCCCCAGATATCCACCCGACTTTCAGCCCCAAAACCATCCATCCTTCTTTCCCCAATTCCCTGAGCCCAGACCACTGAATCCGGGAGAGGGGAGGCCAAGGGTGGAGGGGTACCCAAATCTTCCCAACCCGGGGTATTACCAGAGGAGGGACAGCTACCCTTCCCGGGATCAGCCCAGGGGAGAAAACAGGGCCCCGTATCAGCCTGAGCGGGTTTCCCAGTTAGAGCGCCAGGTTCAAAACATGGCGCGGGATCTGGGTCACATACTGAGGGCTCAGCAGAACCCTCAGATGGGCGTGCCGGCGCAGAACGCACCCAACTCTGGACCTGGTGCTCCAGAACAATGACGGGGGCAGCACCCCGATAACTCACCGGTTCCCAGGGAGGAGGCACAAAGGGAAGGGGGGTGTAAAGCCTTGGAGGAAGCTTCCTTCCTCACTTGTAAACAGCCCCTGGAAACCCAGGAACCGGAAACAAAATCTCTTGCCCCTGAAAGTCTGCCTCCTAAGGAGCAGAGGGGGGGTAGGAGAAACAAAAGACCCAAACAGACTCAGTTTGAGGAGGAGGTACAGATCTTCCAATTTGAGGGAGAGGGATCCTCAGAGGATCCTGGGAAAAGGATCTTCTCCTTCAGAGAGGGGGGAACTCCTCCCAAAGAAAAATGGGTCCCTAGGGATGCAAATCCAGACTGGGGAGATGTGGAGACTGAGCTACCGCCGCCCACCATCTCATCCCAGAACCAACAGCAAGAAAATCCCCTGGTTCAAACCCATCCTGGTGACTGCCTCCAAAAAGGGGGGGGCGGCCCAGAACCGGAGCCAGGGGAACCCACAATGGCTCTGATCTCCAGTTGCCAAATTTTTCTTTCAGATTCCCAAGACTCTCCACAGAATTCTGCCCAAATCTCTTCGCTAGCAATGTCCAAAACCAGAAAGTTAGCCCACCAGTTGTCCAAAAATGTACATTATCTGTGCCCCCTTGAGGAGAAGGAGGGAAGATATTATGCCCCGGTACAAGTACAGGGGCAGGGTACAATCTCGGCACTGGTGGACACTGGATCTCAAGCTACCCTTCTGTCCAGAAGGGCCTTTGATGAACTGAATGCAGGAAGGGGAGAGAATTACCAAATTCCTCTTACCTCTCTTCCTGGACAACTGCAGAACTTTGACGGGAAGGAAATTCCCGTCGAGGGGACGGCAGATTTGGACATTAAAATTGGGCGACATAAGTTGAAACACCCGGTCATAGTTGTGACCCCGGAGGGCACCCCTTGTTTACTAGGGAATGACCTCCTGAGAAGGTTGTAACCCCTAATAGATTGTGTAAACAAGGTCCTCTGGACCCAGACTAGCCGACCAATAAAATTAAAACAGAGTGTCAACCATGTTAGTTTAAACGGCACATGCCACATGGTTGAACAAAAATCTGACCAAGTAGAATTTCACTTCCAGAACAACCAGATTCCAGACGTGACAGTAATAGCAGTAGGACAACAGACTAGTGATGGGGCGTCCTCTCTATTTCTGAAAATCAACCTTCCTTCCAGTTTAAGGTGGTATTCCACGCTGGAAGGAAACACTCTGAAATTCTTTACAAATCCACAATCAGATATTACCACTCCTATAGTCCAGAAAGATGTGAAATCAGCTCAAAGCCTGGCTGATATTCAGCAAATTGGAGAGCAGTTGTTCATCCCTGTTCAGTTAAATGATGGGAAGGACTCTGTTCTCGCTCGAGTGTGTGTGAACAACGGTAAGAGCTTCATCAGCGAAGCCATGTTTCGCCAACTTCCAAAAGATCCAGCCATTCCCACCTTCAAACTGATAGACAAATGGGAAATGGACCTGGAAGCACCCAATTCAAAACATCTCCTGCCAAGCAGGTGTATGCTCAAAATCTCCATTGGCAACAAGAGCATAGTCCATAATTGTTGGGTCGTGCGAGACGTCACTGCCGCCTTTTACTTAGGCAGTGACATTCTCAATCGCTTTGCCATTAGTTTGGACCTAATAAACTTCAAAGCTTGGTCCCGATTAGCGGATAATCCCATGGGCTTTGATGATCCAGAAAAAGCATTTAGGTCAGCTCAATTGCTACCTTATGCAGTTGAAATTCAGGTTAAAGAGGAAGTCACCATCCCAGAAAGGACCCGACAATTCTCCCTGGAAGTGAAAGTTAAAAGGGGACAAGAGTTGAAAAACCCTGATGCTTACATACATCTAAATGCTTCTTTCCAACAGCAAGGGTTGGGGGTAAACCCAACTCCATTAGTCAACATAGAACATGACACCATTCTAATTGAGGTGGATAACAGCGACTTAAAGAGTATTACTCTAGCCGCAGGCACCATTATTGGAATGGCGGTTGATGACCGACATTTCTCCATTGATCTTGTAAATGAACTGTTAGGACCAATCCCCAAGGACTGTGTTGACAGTGACAGTGAGGACAATACAACACCAGACAGGATTTTCACCCGGCATGGGGGGAACTTCCTGGTGTACACTTCCTGCCCCTATGGTAAGGAAGATGTGACGTGTGACTTCAGGAGGGATGAGGTGATTTTCCAGGTACATGAGGGCTGCCTTTCCCACCTGAAGCCTCCGGTCCAAATCAGCACTCTGACCAGGGACTTCTCCACCCAGCTGGAGGAGGCCGCGGAAATAGCCAAACCAGAAGTCTTTCCAGGCTGATGGTGGAAGAGAGAGTCAACCTAGCTGATGCCTGTGTGACTCTGGAACAAAAGCAAAAGTTGAAACAAGTTTTCTTGGATTTCCAAGATCTCTTTGCGGTAGACTCATATGACTGTGGTCGCACTGACATCCACACAACAACAATCCCCACGGACCCTGGCATGACTCCTGTGTTTGTGAAGCAATATCGCTTGCCTCTCGCATCAATGGAGTCCCTTACTGAAATAATTAAGAACCTTGAGTCCCGGGGAATAATCCGTCCAGTCCACAGCACCTTCAATAATCCGGTGCTGGGAATATTGAAGCCAAACGGCCAGTGGAGACTCTGCGCCGACCTTAGGGAGCTCAACAAACGGGTCCATACTTCCCGATGGCCTCTGCCCTACATTGACCAAGGGCTGGCCCAGATTCAGGGGTCACAGGTATTCACTGCAATAGACCTGACCAATGGATACTGGACCGTGCCTGTCAGCAGGGAGGACCAATACAAACTGGCTTTTACCTTTGGGGGCCAGCAGTACACATGGACCCGGACTCCCTTCGGATACCTCAACTCCGGCAATGAATTCAACATTTTCCTACATAAGGCCATGCCCGACCTGGGTGCGAGGGGTAACCTGGCGTATGTAGATGATGTCCTCATCAAAAGTTCATCTGTGGAGGAACACATAGCGGAGATCCGTTATGTTCTGACACAGTTGAGGGCCGCCGGAGCAAAACTTTCCTTTCAGAAAGCACAGTGGTGTAGAACCCGTGTTAATTTCTTGGGGCATGAGATTACTCCTCATGGCCTCTGTCCCCAGGAAAAGAAAGTGGAAGCACTTCAGAAACTGAAAGACCCCACAACTCTGCGGGAACTAAGGAGCCTCCTTGGACTGACTAATTACAGCAGAAAGTTCATTGAGGGCTACGCAGAGATCACCAGACCCCTGATTCATCTCCTGAAGGGGGGGGTCAAGTGGGAATGGGGTCCAGAACAAGCCGAGGCAGTAAAACAACTCAAAAGAAGCCTCTCACAAGCGCCTTGCCTAGCTTACCCGGTCAGAAACAAGGAGTTCTTCCTGGAGACAGGGTTCTCTAATACGTGCTTGACGGCAGTATTATATCAAAAGCATGACAAGGTCAATAAAGTAATCTATGCGAGCAAAACTTTATCCTCTGTGGAGGAAAAATTCAACGATTGTGAGAAGGCACTCCTGGCAACGGTGTGGGCATTGAAGAATTACCGCCCGTTTATCCAGGGGGAACACATCATAGTGGAGACTCCACACCAGCCTCTGCAATATCTCCAAAGTGACAGAATCCGGGCCAGAAATGTGAGTAATTCCCGAATTACTTCCTGGATTCTGTCAATGCAAGGCTTTCCTGTGGAGGTCCGATATGGCCAAAACAAGAAGAGTCCCCTCGCGCAAGGTCTGGCTGACTTGCATGATTGTGCCAGAGAAAACTGTCTCGAGGACGAAAGTCTAAAAATAAAGGACAACATGGAGGCATACCTTAATTCCCCCCACAAAGTCTTTGAAGAGGACAAGTGTGAGGGAATGCCCACTGTCTATGTGGATGGATGCTCTTACCATGTTGACAACGACGGGGAGAAAGAACTGGTGGCCGGCGTAGGGAATGCATGGGTGAATGAGTCCCCAGAACCCTCCGCTGGATACAAAATTGGTCCCCGAAGTAGTCAGGTGGCAGAATTGATGGCTGTGCATCAGGCCATCCTCGCTGCTGTCCAGCATCAACTCCACGAACTGGTCATAATCACAGATTCGGATTATGTACGAAACGGGTTCGTGGAGCACCTGGTTAATTGGAAAACCAGAGGCATGTTATGTGCTAACAACAAACCCTTGAAACATGGGAAGTTGATCCAAAACATTGATGATCTGGTCACCTCGAATGAGATGACCATCTATTGGAAAAAGATCAAGGGTCATTCCAAAGTAGAGGGACCAGACAAAACTGGAAATGACTTAGCTGATCAGCTGGCCAAAACCGGGGCCATCCAAGGGGATCTAATTGAGATTGAGTCCCTGTTGGGGGAAATCCAGGTCACTGCCATCACTAGGTCCCAGACAAATGCTCACAACGACCTTTCAATTGCACAATGGAGTAAGGAGACCCCTGATGCTGATTTGATTACTGCTCAGAAGGGGGATCCAATTATTGGTAAATTTTACCAGCACCTTGAGGACCCTGAGAACTTTCCCCTGACGGATACCGTTGATGAAATGTCCAAAAATGTTCCGGATCCAAGACGGTTTGTTGGTAAGGAAATCCAAAGCTGGCCACGATCAGTGGGTGGTTCCTACCTCATTCCGAAGCCTGATGTTAAGTCACGCCCATGATGCGGCCACTGCCGGTCACAGGGGGTTTCACACAACATTGGAAATCTTAAGAGAGGTTGCATACTGGCCACACATGGGCCAGGACCTCAACCAATATTTGAAGGGTTGTCTTGTGTGTGCACAATTTCAGCCGACATCCCTCACACACCGGGCGCCTTTACAAAAGAGGGGAATGACACTGCCATGGTCAGATTTACAAATCGACTTTGTAGGCCCCGTGATTCGCTCGGCTAGGGGGAATAAGTACATGTTGACCGTCACATGCTTGTTTACCAAGTGGGTGGAATGTCTCCCAGCCCCAAATTGCAAGGCAGAAACTGCAGCTGCCTTGATGATTAACCACATCTTTTCCCGTTTTGGTCTACCTCAAAGGATTGAGTCAGACAGAGGTAGCCACTTCACCAGTGAAGTAATGACAAAGATGTGGGAGATACTGGGGGTCAAGAGAAAGCTGCATATTGCTTATAGACCAGCTTCTTCTGGGGCAGTAGAGAGATATAACCGGACAATTGTGAGCATATTAAAGAAGTTTGTGGCAGATTCTGGGCCAAGTTGGGATATCCGATTACCTCTGGTCCTAATGGCCATCAGATCTACCCCTTCATCTGCAACCAAAATGTCACCATTTGAGTTGATGACTGGGCGCAAGATGGTGCTTCCTCAGCATTTGCTCTACAGGACCCAAGAGCAGACACTGATAAATGCCTCCACTACTCATGAGTATGTAGAGAATTTAAGGAAACACCTCCAACATGCTTTTGCTTATGCTCAGCGGAATCTAGAAAGATCAGCTGATAGCATGAAGACCCATTATGACCTGAAAACTTCCAGGAAGGAATATCAGGTGGGAGACCGGGTCTATCTATACAACTTCCAAAGGAACCAGGCCAAGCAGCGCAAATTTTTGCCTACATGGAAGGGACCCTTTGAGGTCATCGACAAGATCTCCCCTGTGGCCTACAAAATCCACATCCCCAAAGGTCCTTTGGCAGCGGGGGAAGACAAGTGGGTCCACATAAACCAGTTGAAATGTTGCCATCCCAGGCACACTCTGCAACAACTGGAGGAATCCTCTGGAATCCTAGCGGGTACTGTCTCAGACTAATTCTGTTCCAATCATAAAACATACCACATCTAGTCTCTAAAATATTGTGATTTGCATGAAACTGTCTCTTAGTTATACTGTTTTTTTTATCAAAATAAGAATGTAATGTTTCGTCATGACGAAATGCATATGCTGTCCCACCATCTCAACAGTGGTGGAAAAACGTCTATGAGTAGGTATTGCCGCTCTTCCTTTGTCGTCCTAGGAGAAAGAAGACCTTGAGACTGGCCAAGGAGGATGATCCGGAGACCGGGAACGAAGATCCAATGGGCCCAGTGGACCGCCCAATATTCCCATCAGGACCGGCGAGGAGAACCGATCGATCAGTACCGGATGGAGAAGAAGATGATGAACTGTGCCATCTACAGAGTAGGAAGAAGATTATGCGGACAGACCGGTGCGTGGGTCAAAACCCTTGGGCACGCGACTCCCCATCGACTCAAATTCAAAGTGCAGTCGCGTGTGGGGGCTTGTTGGGTGTCCTGACCCACGTTTAAGCTATCATGCCACAACATTTGGTGCTGTGGGCTTAGAAAATTCAAGATGGCGGAAAACCCACATGTGCGCCGAAATCCAGGAAAGCTGCGCAGTTTGTGCGCACACCGAAATGGTTGCCTCACTTGCCACCCACCAGTGCGAGAACGAAAGGCCGGGTTGCCATGAGGGAAATGGGTTGCCAAAGGAAAAACAGTAGCGCCGGTTAGCTTCAAAGCGCTTTAAAATCACCATTGGACTACCCGCACAGTAGTCTGAAACCATTGGGAATGGCAATGCTGATTGCCAAATGCAACCTAGAATTGTGGGGAATTCATTCTTAAATCCCAAAAATGGGTGCAGTACCAGTACTCACCACTATCCAAAAGCCGGCAATTTAAAACAACACTAGATTTTACTTTTTTGTAGAAAACTGAATAAATGAACCCAAAACATGCCAAAGAAAGACTTACTGAGAGGTGGATACAATGTAAAGTGATATTCTGAAGTGACTTGAAGGTTTATAACAAGACTGGCTGAGCTGTGGATTGCAGCAGTTTAAGTTGCACTGGATTAAAGACACTAAAATCGAAAATGTTTAGATTAAATGAGTGACCTATGTTTGGTGTCACATGCCTTTGTAACTGTTGAAATGCCATAGTTTTGCACTTAGAATCAGCATTCTAGCTGCATATGTAAAAATGTTTAGTTTTATTTGAATGCAGGAACTGGGGAACAAAAAGTGACATTTTATCTGAAACTGGCTTAAAGAGATTCCAATTCTGCCTGGCAACTACCCCCATCAGGAGTGAAACTTGAGTCACAGCTGTGTTCCCAGGCCTAGCTGCCCTTTTGCTGCTCACACTAAGGATATGCCATCTATCTGATAATTGAATTACCTGTGCTCTGCAGGAGAGTGAACAATGCAACTCCCTTCACCCAGGCAGAGGGTTTATTGAGAGGATCATAAATGGCTTCCTCTTGAACAATGAGCCTCTCCTGACTCAGGCAAAGGTTTTATTACAGCAGTCGTAAAATGTAGCTTCCTCTTGGCAGAAGCTGGGAGGAGCACTGCCTGTGAGAGCAAGCTGGCTTGGCAGAACTGGATAAACCAGTATTTCTACCTTGTGCTGGGAGGAAACCACACCCCTTTGGAGCCAGAACATAACTTTAAAAAGATGGATCATTCATAGAGCGGACATGTGAAAATTTTATAAATGATACCATAATTCTTGTGATTTTTCTGCCCACAGTTTAAGAGGTTTTTAGAACCGGTGGTATGTTCAGGTGGGTGTCAGCGGAAAAGTGGATATTACTCTAAATGTATGCATGTTAAAAATCTGAAACTTCATCAGTTAATGTCCATACTCCCTGCGCACATGTATGTAAAGTTGGGTCAATGTCAGAAATTGAAAAATCAGTTAAAAAGTCAATTATGTGCCATTTCTGAATGCAAGCTCTTAGAAACAGCAGATTTGGACAGAGACATGGCTAAATTCAGCCACACCATGTGTATGTAATTTGAAGCAACTGTGTAACTGTGAAATATGGATTTTGATCATATATAGATTTGGGTGCACAGATGATAGGGGAGTTGTTTCAAGAGATCATAAATGGATAACATCACTCTAACTCACAGCTCCTTCGCCAATCAAAGGAGAAATGGAAGTTTGACCAATTAGAAGCTGAGAGAGAGGTAGGGTCAGTGATGCTAGAACACACCCACATTCTAAACACATAAAAGCAGACAGACAGGACAGATAGGGACTTTCAAATCCATCTGCCGCTGGAAGCTCTGCCGGAAAAATCCATACTTACCTCCATCAACCTCCAGAAAGCAACATAGAGACTTCAAATCCATCAGGCCAGACCAGAAGCAGAGTAGAGCTGACCTGTTAGCAGAACCAGAGTGAGCTGACCCAGATCACTGTGAAGTGCAGAGACCAGAGGCGAGTCTAAAATCTGACCAGATCCGTGGCGTGGCCCATTTCACTCAAGAATATAGTGTGAGTACCCAGCAGAACTGTGTAGAACCAATCTCTTAGTTTAAATTCATCTAATTCAATCTATTTAACCTAAGTAGAACTGTCTCCTAACTGTCACCTGTCATTTGCATAGCTGTCACTTGTCATTTTCTAGTTGCAAGCTGCACTTGTCTTTTTGAACTTTAAAATTTCAAATCTGAAAAACGACCTTCACTAAATCGCTCATATCTCCGCGACCGTTTGTGCTAGAGACTTGCAGTAACTTTCATTTGAAAGCTTAGAATCTTAGCTTTGAATCGCACCAAGAATCACCTTCCTACCCCTTATAGTTTTACCGCAATCGCGGAACACGCATCCGCGAATTTTACCGCGATTTGCAAATTTCTCCACATGTAAAATCAGCTGCTGCTTGCCTTCCATTTGCCAGAAATTCGTTTAACCTGCTAACTATCCCTGCATCATTGCTAGTGTGAGCCTGGACTAATATTAACTAGATACCACTCACCCTGAACCTCTGAAAGGGAATTAAAAGCATTTCCAGCATATTTCTCATCCATTGCTAGCACATATCAAAGCATTTTGCCTGTGTTTTCAAAACTCCTATCTGTTTTCTGTAGTGTAAGCCTGCTGGGGTGAACTGATTTACATTGATTGCATTTCTGAGAACTGTGTGTTTTCCTTCCATTTCCTTGCCTTGCATCAAGGGGGGGAGGGGATTGCCAGAGAAAAGTGATTACATTGTTTGGTTGAAATCATATTGAGTATTTTCTGTACTGCATTCATTGAATATTGCATCCACCTGAGCTTACATAAAGCATCCTCTACCACATTATACTTTTGTTCCTATTTACCAGTGTGCTACCTTATCCATTTCATGTCAACTCATTAGTGATTATAAGAAGTGTGCTAGTGCCAGATTCTCCGTTGTTGATCTTTATCATATCAGATTAAGTGTGCTATTCAATTATTAATTTATTATAAAGTGTGATATATATATATTTTAAATTATCAAATAAACATTTTAAACTTGCAAAACAGAACTACTTCTTGGCTCAGTGGGGTCAGGGGGATTCCAAGAGAGGGGTGTTATATAGGGGTAGTCATCCAGAACGCATGAACTGGACATAAAGATATATCAATAAGGGTTTTCATTCAGTATTATAGACTAGGCGTTGACTTAGCTGTAGTGTTGAATTGAATCCTCTTACAAATTGGGGGCTCGAGCCGGACGTTTGGGTTAGAATACCACTTGTGCAGCTTAATACAGTGTGCTAACTGACGGGATACATACATCCAGTCGGATCACCACGCTGCATTACGCTGTAAAGCATTCCTCAAAAGGGGAAACTCCAAGAAAAGTTCTGTTCTGCAAAAATAAAATACTAACTTCTGTAAGTCAGGACAGAGACCAATCTCTAGAATGACGACCTTAGTAGACATGAAAATAGCCAGAGAGCACCTCTTGCATAAGCTATTTGTGAGAGGTGAATGGACCGAACAGGGCCAGGATGCGTGGTTGCAGGCCATCACACAACAGGTCACTGAAACAGGGTCAGATATATATAGAGATCAGGGTCCCTTACATGTGGCCCTGAGTGAGCTATATATGGCTCCTAAAGCCAAAGAGGAACACAATAAGATTGCCAGGATAGCAGCATACCTGTACCTATATATGGGAGACATGCAGGATAGATGTGCTGAAAGCCAAAATCTGGCAAATAGGCAACAGATGGTGTTAGAGAAGGCCCAATCTGACCTGGTCTCTTCTGAGCAGAGGCTGCAGAGGAGTCAGAAGATGATAGTAGGCAGCACATCATTAAAATAAAGAAGGATATGGATGTGCTGCAACAGGAAAAGGTAGAACAGGATACTAGATTTCTGGCCCTGCAGAAGGAGCACCAAGACAGTTTGGACTCCTTACTGCAGAGCCAGAAAAAGCTGGAGCAACAATTAGACTTTAACAGGGCATGCACGGAGCAGGTAGCCACCCTGCAAAGTCATCTAGATAGAGTGAAGGTAGAGAGCAACAAGCTGATCTTGAAAGACCTGGATACCCAGGCAGAGTTTGATGAGGAGCGCCAAAAAGCTGGTGCCCTTCAACGGCAAAGGGACGACCTGGCGGCACAAATGCAGGCTCTTAGTCAGGAAAGAGACGCCATAGGCCAGGAAGTCTGCCACTTAAAAAAGGAAATTGAAGAAAATCACCTGGCCCTCCAGGGGCTGGGTGATCTCCAAAAAGAAAACCAGAACTTGGTAGAGCACACCAGAAGGGTGGAAGATGCTCTAGCAAGAAAGGAGCAGGCCAATAGGGACATTGCCCAGGAGGTAAACCTCCTGCAGCAAAGACTGGCCCAGTTCTCCAGGACCAACCAGGAAGCACAGAGGGAGAATGAGGCCCTCTGTCAACACAATGATAGGCTCCAGCAACAGGTAACGATGCAGGAGAAACTGATAGAGTCGAGTAAGGCCTTAACAGAGGAACTGAAGGCACAAATGCAGGCTCTTGCATTGCAACAGGGAGCAGGGGCGGATAGAGATGAGGTTCGCTGGGAAATGGAAACTCCGGAGCATAACCTCAGGAGCCCTAGTACCAGAGGCCCTCATACCTCTCAGTCCCTGGACTCTGCCACCCCCATGTCCCCTGGTGCACATGAGCACAGGGCCACAGGGATGGCAGATTACTATCCAGCTAAAAGTATGGGGCTCATAGGCCAGTACCACTCAGGAATGGAGGGGTGGGCATCCGGGTATGGGCACCCAAGTACAGTACAGTTCAGTGGGGAACCCCAGGAGAGTAGGCCCATTAAGGGCATCCTGAAAACCTCTGCCCAGTTAGGTCAGTGGAGGGGGTACCCATCAAATCCTGGCAGCAAGGAGGAATCTGAAGACTCCTCTGAACTGCGCAGGACACAGGAGACCAGGTCCCCACATTCTGCCAGCCATTCCCAGGCTCGCAGAATCCGGGAAAACCTGGAAGATCAGACGGGAACCTCTGGGAGCAGTGCCTCTGAGTCCGAGGATGAATGGACAAGGGTTACCCGAACCAAAAAGGCCAATAAGGCAAAAAGGGCCTTGCTTAAGGACCCCTTAAAGCAGATTAAGGCGATCAGGAGCGTCATCACGCCTTACCATAAGAACGCTAAGTATTCTGTTTGGGAGCACTTACAGTTGTTTGAACAAATGATGGAGACTTTCCATTTGAAGGACAGCCAAAGCTGTATTCAATATGTAAAGTGGACATTCTCCCCGGAATACTCCAGTTTCTTTGCGGGGCTGGAGGATCAAAATCATTTAAGATGGTCCACATATAAGGCGGCCATCCTGAAACATTTTTCTGTTCACAGAAATCCTCAAGAGGCTCGCAAGGCAGCCTACAATTTGCAATGTGGGGAGGATCAGGCCCCACAAGAATTTGTGCAGGAGTTAAAGCGTGCTTTTGCACAGACCACAAGAAGGGTGCGCACAGATAGTAGAGAGTTCATAAATACGTTTTTCCATGCCTTGCCCAAATACATCATGACCCAGCTCGTGAGGGATTTTCACGAGAAAAGATCCTTAGATTGGGTCATTGAACAGGCTACCCGGATCTATGAGGTGCAGAAACCGATAGATAGCAAAAGTAATGCCCAGAAAAACCCCAAAGCCAACACCACCCCTGCTGCTGCCAAGGTGGCAGAGGTAAAGGTCACCCCCGTTTTAGATTTGGAGATGGGGGGGCCTAAAAACCTACCTGCACCTAATAATGCTAGGCCCAGAAGGTCCTCGGGCCAGTCACAGACAGGGAGCCAGGGAGGCAGCCCCACAAATGGGGTCCCTCGCTCTCCTGATTATGTAAGTCCCCGTTACAAGGGAAATCGACCCATCCTGGGTTATGTGTGGACTCCTCCAGCCCAAGGGGGGGGATCCAGCCAAGCACCTAACCCAGGGAACTTCCCTCCAAACTTCCCACAGGAGGGCAGAAATTTACCAAACCCTGGGCAGAACTTTTTCCCCAGATATCCACCCGACTTTCAGCCCCAAAACCATCCATCCTTCTTTCCCCAATTCCCTGAGCCCAGACCACTGAATCCGGGAGAGGGGAGGCCAAGGGTGGAGGGGTACCCAAATCTTCCCAACCCGGGGTATTACCAGAGGAGGGACAGCTACCCTTCCCGGGATCAGCCCAGGGGAGAAAACAGGGCCCCGTATCAGCCTGAGCGGGTTTCCCAGTTAGAGCGCCAGGTTCAAAACATGGCGCGGGATCTGGGTCACATACTGAGGGCTCAGCAGAACCCTCAGATGGGCGTGCCGGCGCAGAACGCACCCAACTCTGGACCTGGTGCTCCAGAACAATGACGGGGGCAGCACCCCGATAACTCACCGGTTCCCAGGGAGGAGGCACAAAGGGAAGGGGGGTGTAAAGCCTTGGAGGAAGCTTCCTTCCTCACTTGTAAACAGCCCCTGGAAACCCAGGAACCGGAAACAAAATCTCTTGCCCCTGAAAGTCTGCCTCCTAAGGAGCAGAGGGGGGGTAGGAGAAACAAAAGACCCAAACAGACTCAGTTTGAGGAGGAGGTACAGATCTTCCAATTTGAGGGAGAGGGATCCTCAGAGGATCCTGGGAAAAGGATCTTCTCCTTCAGAGAGGGGGGAACTCCTCCCAAAGAAAAATGGGTCCCTAGGGATGCAAATCCAGACTGGGGAGATGTGGAGACTGAGCTACCGCCGCCCACCATCTCATCCCAGAACCAACAGCAAGAAAATCCCCTGGTTCAAACCCATCCTGGTGACTGCCTCCAAAAAGGGGGGGGCGGCCCAGAACCGGAGCCAGGGGAACCCACAATGGCTCTGATCTCCAGTTGCCAAATTTTTCTTTCAGATTCCCAAGACTCTCCACAGAATTCTGCCCAAATCTCTTCGCTAGCAATGTCCAAAACCAGAAAGTTAGCCCACCAGTTGTCCAAAAATGTACATTATCTGTGCCCCCTTGAGGAGAAGGAGGGAAGATATTATGCCCCGGTACAAGTACAGGGGCAGGGTACAATCTCGGCACTGGTGGACACTGGATCTCAAGCTACCCTTCTGTCCAGAAGGGCCTTTGATGAACTGAATGCAGGAAGGGGAGAGAATTACCAAATTCCTCTTACCTCTCTTCCTGGACAACTGCAGAACTTTGACGGGAAGGAAATTCCCGTCGAGGGGACGGCAGATTTGGACATTAAAATTGGGCGACATAAGTTGAAACACCCGGTCATAGTTGTGACCCCGGAGGGCACCCCTTGTTTACTAGGGAATGACCTCCTGAGAAGGTTGTCACCCCTAATAGATTGTGTAAACAAGGTCCTCTGGACCCAGACTAGCCGACCAATAAAATTAAAACAGAGTGTCAACCATGTTAGTTTAAACGGCACATGCCACATGGTTGAACAAAAATCTGACCAAGTAGAATTTCACTTCCAGAACAACCAGATTCCAGACGTGACAGTAATAGCAGTAGGACAACAGACTAGTGATGGGGCGTCCTCTCTATTTCTGAAAATCAACCTTCCTTCCAGTTTAAGGTGGTATTCCACGCTGGAAGGAAACACTCTGAAATTCTTTACAAATCCACAATCAGATATTACCACTCCTATAGTCCAGAAAGATGTGAAATCAGCTCAAAGCCTGGCTGATATTCAGCAAATTGGAGAGCAGTTGTTCATCCCTGTTCAGTTAAATGATGGGAAGGACTCTGTTCTCGCTCGAGTGTGTGTGAACAACGGTAAGAGCTTCATCAGCGAAGCCATGTTTCGCCAACTTCCAAAAGATCCAGCCATTCCCACCTTCAAACTGATAGACAAATGGGAAATGGACCTGGAAGCACCCAATTCAAAACATCTCCTGCCAAGCAGGTGTATGCTCAAAATCTCCATTGGCAACAAGAGCATAGTCCATAATTGTTGGGTCGTGCGAGACGTCACTGCCGCCTTTTACTTAGGCAGTGACATTCTCAATCGCTTTGCCATTAGTTTGGACCTAATAAACTTCAAAGCTTGGTCCCGATTAGCGGATAATCCCATGGGCTTTGATGATCCAGAAAAAGCATTTAGGTCAGCTCAATTGCTACCTTATGCAGTTGAAATTCAGGTTAAAGAGGAAGTCACCATCCCAGAAAGGACCCGACAATTCTCCCTGGAAGTGAAAGTTAAAAGGGGACAAGAGTTGAAAAACCCTGATGCTTACATACATCTAAATGCTTCTTTCCAACAGCAAGGGTTGGGGGTAAACCCAACTCCATTAGTCAACATAGAACATGACACCATTCTAATTGAGGTGGATAACAGCGACTTAAAGAGTATTACTCTAGCCGCAGGCACCATTATTGGAATGGCGGTTGATGACCGACATTTCTCCATTGATCTTGTAAATGAACTGTTAGGACCAATCCCCAAGGACTGTGTTGACAGTGACAGTGAGGACAATACAACACCAGACAGGATTTTCACCCGGCATGGGGGGAACTTCCTGGTGTACACTTCCTGCCCCTATGGTAAGGAAGATGTGACGTGTGACTTCAGGAGGGATGAGGTGATTTTCCAGGTACATGAGGGCTGCCTTTCCCACCTGAAGCCTCCGGTCCAAATCAGCACTCTGACCAGGGACTTCTCCACCCAGCTGGAGGAGGCCGCGGAAATAGCCAAACCAGAAGTCTTTCCAGGCTTCAGGCAGATGGTGGAAGAGAGAGTCAACCTAGCTGATGCCTGTGTGACTCTGGAACAAAAGCAAAAGTTGAAACAAGTTTTCTTGGATTTCCAAGATCTCTTTGCGGTAGACTCATATGACTGTGGTCGCACTGACATCCACACAACAACAATCCCCACGGACCCTGGCATGACTCCTGTGTTTGTGAAGCAATATCGCTTGCCTCTCGCATCAATGGAGTCCCTTACTGAAATAATTAAGAACCTTGAGTCCCGGGGAATAATCCGTCCAGTCCACAGCACCTTCAATAATCCGGTGCTGGGAATATTGAAGCCAAACGGCCAGTGGAGACTCTGCGCCGACCTTAGGGAGCTCAACAAACGGGTCCATACTTCCCGATGGCCTCTGCCCTACATTGACCAAGGGCTGGCCCAGATTCAGGGGTCACAGGTATTCACTGCAATAGACCTGACCAATGGATACTGGACCGTGCCTGTCAGCAGGGAGGACCAATACAAACTGGCTTTTACCTTTGGGGGCCAGCAGTACACATGGACCCGGACTCCCTTCGGATACCTCAACTCCGGCAATGAATTCAACATTTTCCTACATAAGGCCATGCCCGACCTGGGTGCGAGGGGTAACCTGGCGTATGTAGATGATGTCCTCATCAAAAGTTCATCTGTGGAGGAACACATAGCGGAGATCCGTTATGTTCTGACACAGTTGAGGGCCGCCGGAGCAAAACTTTCCTTTCAGAAAGCACAGTGGTGTAGAACCCGTGTTAATTTCTTGGGGCATGAGATTACTCCTCATGGCCTCTGTCCCCAGGAAAAGAAAGTGGAAGCACTTCAGAAACTGAAAGACCCCACAACTCTGCGGGAACTAAGGAGCCTCCTTGGACTGACTAATTACAGCAGAAAGTTCATTGAGGGCTACGCAGAGATCACCAGACCCCTGATTCATCTCCTGAAGGGGGGGGTCAAGTGGGAATGGGGTCCAGAACAAGCCGAGGCAGTAAAACAACTCAAAAGAAGCCTCTCACAAGCGCCTTGCCTAGCTTACCCGGTCAGAAACAAGGAGTTCTTCCTGGAGACAGGGTTCTCTAATACGTGCTTGACGGCAGTATTATATCAAAAGCATGACAAGGTCAATAAAGTAATCTATGCGAGCAAAACTTTATCCTCTGTGGAGGAAAAATTCAACGATTGTGAGAAGGCACTCCTGGCAACGGTGTGGGCATTGAAGAATTACCGCCCGTTTATCCAGGGGGAACACATCATAGTGGAGACTCCACACCAGCCTCTGCAATATCTCCAAAGTGACAGAATCCGGGCCGGAAATGTGAGTAATTCCCGAATTACTTCCTGGATTCTGTCAATGCAAGGCTTTCCTGTGGAGGTCCGATATGGCCAAAACAAGAAGAGTCCCCTCGCGCAAGGTCTGGCTGACTTGCATGATTGTGCCAGAGAAAACTGTCTCGAGGACGAAAGTCTAAAAATAAAGGACAACATGGAGGCATACCTTAATTCCCCCCACAAAGTCTTTGAAGAGGACAAGTGTGAGGGAATGCCCACTGTCTATGTGGATGGATGCTCTTACCATGTTGACAACGACGGGGAGAAAGAACTGGTGGCCGGCGTAGGGAATGCATGGGTGAATGAGTCCCCAGAACCCTCCGCTGGATACAAAATTGGTCCCCGAAGTAGTCAGGTGGCAGAATTGATGGCTGTGCATCAGGCCATCCTCGCTGCTGTCCAGCATCAACTCCACGAACTGGTCATAATCACAGATTCGGATTATGTACGAAACGGGTTCGTGGAGCACCTGGTTAATTGGAAAACCAGAGGCATGTTATGTGCTAACAACAAACCCTTGAAACATGGGAAGTTGATCCAAAACATTGATGATCTGGTCACCTCGAATGAGATGACCATCTATTGGAAAAAGATCAAGGGTCATTCCAAAGTAGAGGGACCAGACAAAACTGGAAATGACTTAGCTGATCAGCTGGCCAAAACCGGGGCCATCCAAGGGGATCTAATTGAGATTGAGTCCCTGTTGGGGGAAATCCAGGTCACTGCCATCACTAGGTCCCAGACAAATGCTCACAACGACCTTTCAATTGCACAATGGAGTAAGGAGACCCCTGATGCTGATTTGATTACTGCTCAGAAGGGGGATCCAATTATTGGTAAATTTTACCAGCACCTTGAGGACCCTGAGAACTTTCCCCTGACGGATACCGTTGATGAAATGTCCAAAAATGTTCCGGATCCAAGACGGTTTGTTGGTAAGGAAATCCAAAGCTGGCCACGATCAGTGGGTGGTTCCTACCTCATTCCGAAGCCTGATGTTAAGTCACGCCCATGATGCGGCCACTGCCGGTCACAGGGGGTTTCACACAACATTGGAAATCTTAAGAGAGGTTGCATACTGGCCACACATGGGCCAGGACCTCAACCAATATTTGAAGGGTTGTCTTGTGTGTGCACAATTTCAGCCGACATCCCTCACACACCGGGCGCCTTTACAAAAGAGGGGAATGACACTGCCATGGTCAGATTTACAAATCGACTTTGTAGGCCCCGTGATTCGCTCGGCTAGGGGGAATAAGTACATGTTGACCGTCACATGCTTGTTTACCAAGTGGGTGGAATGTCTCCCAGCCCCAAATTGCAAGGCAGAAACTGCAGCTGCCTTGATGATTAACCACATCTTTTCCCGTTTTGGTCTACCTCAAAGGATTGAGTCAGACAGAGGTAGCCACTTCACCAGTGAAGTAATGACAAAGATGTGGGAGATACTGGGGGTCAAGAGAAAGCTGCATATTGCTTATAGACCAGCTTCTTCTGGGGCAGTAGAGAGATATAACCGGACAATTGTGAGCATATTAAAGAAGTTTGTGGCAGATTCTGGGCCAAGTTGGGATATCCGATTACCTCTGGTCCTAATGGCCATCAGATCTACCCCTTCATCTGCAACCAAAATGTCACCATTTGAGTTGATGACTGGGCGCAAGATGGTGCTTCCTCAGCATTTGCTCTACAGGACCCAAGAGCAGACACTGATAAATGCCTCCACTACTCATGAGTATGTAGAGAATTTAAGGAAACACCTCCAACATGCTTTTGCTTATGCTCAGCGGAATCTAGAAAGATCAGCTGATAGCATGAAGACCCATTATGACCTGAAAACTTCCAGGAAGGAATATCAGGTGGGAGACCGGGTCTATCTATACAACTTCCAAAGGAACCAGGCCAAGCAGCGCAAATTTTTGCCTACATGGAAGGGACCCTTTGAGGTCATCGACAAGATCTCCCCTGTGGCCTACAAAATCCACATCCCCAAAGGTCCTTTGGCAGCGGGGGAAGACAAGTGGGTCCACATAAACCAGTTGAAATGTTGCCATCCCAGGCACACTCTGCAACAACTGGAGGAATCCTCTGGAATCCTAGCGGGTACTGTCTCAGACTAATTCTGTTCCAATCATAAAACATACCACATCTAGTCTCTAAAATATTGTGATTTGCATGAAACTGTCTCTTAGTTATACTGTTTTTGTATCAAAATAAGAATGTAATGTTTCGTCATGACGAAATGCATATGCTGTCCCACCATCTCAACAGTGGTGGAAAAACGTCTATGAGTAGGTATTGCCGCTCTTCCTTTGTCGTCCTAGGAGAAAGAAGACCTTGAGACTGGCCAAGGAGGATGATCCGGAGACCGGGAACGAAGATCCAATGGGCCCAGTGGACCGCCCAATATTCCCATCAGGACCGGCGAGGAGAACCGATCGATCAGTACCGGATGGAGAAGAAGATGATGAACTGTGCCATCTACAGAGTAGGAAGAAGATTATGCGGACAGACCGGTGCGTGGGTCAAAACCCTTGGGCACGCGACTCCCCATCGACTCAAATTCAAAGTGCAGTCGCGTGGGGGGGCTTGTTGGGTGTCCTGACCCACGTTTAAGCTATCATGCCACAACATTTGGTGCTGTGGGCTTAGAAAATTCAAGATGGCGGAAAACCCACATGTGCGCCGAAATCCAGGAAAGCTGCGCAGTTTGTGCGCACACCGAAATGGTTGCCTCACTTGCCACCCACCAGTGCGAGAACGAAAGGCCGGGTTGCCATGAGGGAAATGGGTTGCCAAAGGAAAAACAGTAGCGCCGGTTAGCTTCAAAGCGCTTTAAAATCACCATTGGACTACCCGCACAGTAGTCTGAAACCATTGGGAATGGCAATGCTGATTGCCAAATGCAACCTAGAATTGTGGGGAATTCATTCTTAAATCCCAAAAATGGGTGCAGTACCAGTACTCACCACTATCCAAAAGCCGGCAATTTAAAACAACACTAGATTTTACTTTTTTGTAGAAAACTGAATAAATGAACCCAAAACATGCCAAAGAAAGACTTACTGAGAGGTGGATACAATGTAAAGTGATATTCTGAAGTGACTTGAAGGTTTATAACAAGACTGGCTGAGCTGTGGATTGCAGCAGTTTAAGTTGCACTGGATTAAAGACACTAAAATCGAAAATGTTTAGATTAAATGAGTGACCTATGTTTGGTGTCACATGCCTTTGTAACTGTTGAAATGCCATAGTTTTGCACTTAGAATCAGCATTCTAGCTGCATATGTAAAAATGTTTAGTTTTATTTGAATGCAGGAACTGGGGAACAAAAAGTGACATTTTATCTGAAACTGGCTTAAAGAGATTCCAATTCTGCCTGGCAACTACCCCCATCAGGAGTGAAACTTGAGTCACAGCTGTGTTCCCAGGCCTAGCTGCCCTTTTGCTGCTCACACTAAGGATATGCCATCTATCAGATAATTGAATTACCTGTGCTCTGCAGGAGAGTGAACAATGCAACTCCCTTCACCCAGGCAGAGGGTTTATTGAGAGGATCATAAATGGCTTCCTCTTGAACAATGAGCCTCTCCTGACTCAGGCAAAGGTTTTATTACAGCAGTCGTAAAATGTAGCTTCCTCTTGGCAGAAGCTGGGAGGAGCACTGCCTGTGAGAGCAAGCTGGCTTGGCAGAACTGGATAAACCAGTATTTCTACCTTGTGCTGGGAGGAAACCACACCCCTTTGGAGCCAGAACATAACTTTAAAAAGATGGATCATTCATAGAGCGGACATGTGAAAATTTTATAAATGATACCATAATTCTTGTGATTTTTCTGCCCACAGTTTAAGAGGTTTTTAGAACCGGTGGTATGTTCAGGTGGGTGTCAGCGGAAAAGTGGATATTACTCTAAATGTATGCATGTTAAAAATCTGAAACTTCATCAGTTAATGTCCATACTCCCTGCGCACATGTATGTAAAGTTGGGTCAATGTCAGAAATTGAAAAATCAGTTAAAAAGTCAATTATGTGCCATTTCTGAATGCAAGCTCTTAGAAACAGCAGATTTGGACAGAGACATGGCTAAATTCAGCCACACCATGTGTATGTAATTTGAAGCAACTGTGTAACTGTGAAATATGGATTTTGATCATATATAGATTTGGGTGCACAGATGATAGGGGAGTTGTTTCAAGAGATCATAAATGGATAACATCACTCTAACTCACAGCTCCTTCGCCAATCAAAGGAGAAATGGAAGTTTGACCAATTAGAAGCTGAGAGAGAGGTAGGGTCAGTGATGCTAGAACACACCCACATTCTAAACACATAAAAGCAGACAGACAGGACAGATAGGGACTTTCAAATCCATCTGCCGCTGGAAGCTCTGCCGGAAAAATCCATACTTACCTCCATCAACCTCCAGAAAGCAACATAGAGACTTCAAATCCATCAGGCCAGACCAGAAGCAGAGTAGAGCTGACCTGTTAGCAGAACCAGAGAGAGCTGACCCAGATCACTGTGAAGTGCAGAGACCAGAGGCGAGTCTAAAATCTGACCAGATCCGTGGCGTGGCCCATTTCACTCAAGAATATAGTGTGAGTACCCAGCAGAACTGTGTAGAACCAATCTCTTAGTTTAAATTCATCTAATGCAATCTATTTAACCTAAGTAGAACTGTCTCCTAACTGTCACCTGTCATTTGCATAGCTGTCACTTGTCATTTTCTAGTTGCAAGCTGCACTTGTCTTTTTGAACTTTAAAATTTCAAATCTGAAAAAACGACCTTCACTAAATCGCTCATATCTCCGCGACCGTTTGTGCTAGAGACTTGCAGTAACTTTCATTTGAAAGCTTAGAATCTTAGCTTTGAATCGCACCAGGAACCACCTTCCTACCCCTTATAGTTTTACCGCAATCGCGGAACACGCATCCGCGAATTTTACCGCGATTTGCAAATTTCTCCACATGTAAAATCAGCTGCTGCTTGCCTTCCATTTGCCAGAAATTCGTTTAACCTGCTAACTATCCCTGCATCATTGCTAGTGTGAGCCTGGACTAATATTAACTAGATACCACTCACCCTGAACCTCTGAAAGGGAATTAAAAGCATTTCCAGCATATTTCTCATCCATTGCTAGCACATATCAAAGCATTTTGCCTGTGTTTTCAAAACTCCTATCTGTTTTCTGTAGTGTAAGCCTGCTGGGGTGAACTGATTTACATTGATTGCATTTCTGAGAACTGTGTGTTTTCCTTCCATTTCCTTGCCTTGCATCAAGGGGGGGAGGGGATTGCCAGAGAAAAGTGATTACATTGTTTGGTTGAAATCATATTGAGTATTTTCTGTACTGCATTCATTGAATATTGCATCCACCTGAGCTTACATAAAGCATCCTCTACCACATTATACTTTTGTTCCTATTTACCAGTGTGCTACCTTATCCATTTCATGTCAACTCATTAGTGATTATAAGAAGTGTGCTAGTGCCAGATTCTCCGTTGTTGATCTTTATCATATCAGATTAAGTGTGCTATTCAATTATTAATTTATTATAAAGTGTGTTATATATATATTTTAAATTATCAAATAAACCTTTTAAACTTGCAAAACAGAACTACTTCTTGGCTCAGTGGGGTCAGGGGGATTCCAAGAGAGGGGTGTTATATAGGGGTAGTCATCCAGAACGCATGAACTGGACATAAAGATATATCAATAAGGGTTTTCATTCAGTATTATAGACTAGGCGTTGACTTAGCTGTAGTGTTGAATTGAATCCTCTTACAAATCAGATAAGGGTACATTTTTTTCAGTCCTTGAGTTCATTTTCTTTTTTTTTTTTTTTAGAAAGGGTGGCTGTTCTGAAGTCCTCAAAGTTTCTCTATTTCTCTGATCCTCTCATTCGCTTTGGTGATTGCTGTATTGGCATAGAATTTTAATTCCTCTGCTTCTAGTTCCTTCTGCAAGGTAATGGCGATCCTTTGTGCTGTAGAGATAGTTTCATTAAATCCCTACTGCAATTCGTTGCAATTTGGCTAAACCCAGTTTTGTATGCCTCATCCAGAAATAGGCCTGGTTCGTTACGCACTACCAGGCATGCTGGGATAGTATTTGCCTTGAGGTACTATCTCAAAAAATGACCGTGTAGTTTGGCCCTGAAACCATTTTTCTTAAGTTTCCGTAATTCATCTGCATTGGTGTGTGTGAGAGTGGAACCTGTGGTGCCTGCCTGATCAAATAGTGAGGGGCCTCGAATGATGAGTATTTGTTACTCACTGTAACTTAATGTAGTGCTCTCTGCCATCACCTTGTAAGTGTGTGTGTGCTGGGGGACAGACAGGTGAGACAGACACGTGTAAAAACCCATGTGAGTTTGTGCACATATACCTTGAATATGTAGAAGTATACTGTGCACCGCAATAATCCTAAATACAGGCTGGGCTGTAAAGGAACTGTTAAACTGGATGTTGAAGTCTCCAGGAAGGAGTTGTTGAGTGGTTGAGACCAGGAGGGAAGAGAAGAGGTCCGCCCACTCAGAGAGGAAGGCAGAGATCTGACCAGTTGGCTGATAGATGGTAGCCACAGTAAGGGAATGGCCAGGCGAGAGAGAGAGCCTGCAGACGAGGAATTCGAAAGTGTAGGCCTGTGTAGGAATAACAGAAGCAGGAATCCACTCAGGGAAGATCAGGGCTACACCCCCTCCGGAACTGTTGGATCTGGGAGCGGAGAGGATCGTGACAGAGCTGGCTGTGAACCATGTCTGAGTGAGACCGAGGACATCGAGGTCAAGTTCCTCCAGGAGGCAGCAGATGTCACATGAGTGTTGGACAGCAGAGCGAGAGTTTAGAGTGGCAATATGGAGAAGGTTGCCGTCCTTGAAAGACTTCCGCGGAGGGGTACAGATCAGAGGTACACCCTGCAGATGTGGTGTAGCAGCCCGAGGGGGGGCAGAAGAGGAAAGAGGAGAGGGCAAGGTAGCCAAGGAGGAGACAGAAGGTGGTGGTGAGGGAGCCGTGGAGGGCAGAGAGGGGGCAGCAAGAAAAGAAAGGAAATTGAGGCGCGGAAGCGTCTATCCGAGTAGAAGGTTGGCTTCAGGGCCTTGGACCAATATGGTGACATTCAAGTAAACATGAATGATGACCTTCGAGGAGCGGAAGGTGTCCAGGAGGGCCTCCCACTGGGGGCCACCATTAATGGGAGAGGACGAGAAGCGAGAGAGCACAGCGACCATATGTAGAGTCCATAGGTCTTGCGAGGGAACGACAAAGAGGATGTAGGTGAAAGTTTGCCTGGAGGAGGCACTGGTATAGGTGTCAGCGATAGGGAGGCCTGGGTTGGAGACCAGGATGTCCTTTTTAAACCTCTTCCTATCAGATTTAGTGAGGAGAGCAGGATAGTTGATAGATAAGCAGTTAGAAAAGATGGGAGAGACAAAGAGCACCATAGAGTAGGTAGGGAGAAGAGGGAGGGAGTAGGAACACTAGGGAAAGACACAGGGCATGGTGCAACAGACGAGGCACATTTACAATTGGCCAAGGCGACCAGCGCTTTGATTTTAAATACTTTCACAATGCAACTTTAAAAACGGGAGACCAACACACCTAAGTTTGAGAGTCTGCTATATGGACAGGATTGCAGGGTAGAGTGAGGTTCTAAACCTAACCCGGCCCACTCCTACCTTCCTTAGTAGCTACTGGTTGACGGCTGGCCACTGGCTTCCCCTGCTGACACCTGCAGACACTAGCTGGAGCCGCCTCTGTTGGCGCCACCCTTTGCCTTGGGGTCCTTAGCCGCAGGGGCTGCCGGGCAGAGGGCTGTCTTGGGAAGATCAGTAATGACCGGTGGAATGGCCAATCAGGGGGTGGTGGGCCGTCTGGGTGGACGGAGGAAGGGCTGGAAGCAATGCAGAAGGGCTTGGGGAGGGAGACTGGACACTGGCTGAAAGGGGACAGGCAACAAGATTTTAAAATATTTCACACACACAGTGTAGTCCCGAGGGACCGGCCACTCACCTCAGCAAACATAGTGGCAACGTTATACTTTTCTTGTGTAACGTTATTAGTTACCTTCTGCTTTTTCCTGGGTATTTCATCACATGGATTTTCTTTAGCCTTGTTTAGCTTTTCAATGGTTTCTTTTTTAGTATGGCCACAATTCCGTTTCAAAATACACTCTATTTGATATTTTGGACGAGTTGGTTGTCTGGCATAAATATTCATTTGGTGTCTCCTGTGTTTCCCGTCCTTCTGCTACCTTTGTTCCTAATGGGGGACGTCCTTGCGAGCTTCATCATTCGGGCACCTCCCCTCGACTCCCAGGCTGCTGCCTGGTTAGCTGGTGTTTCTCTTTATGCCTTCCTTGACTTAATTGTGGCATGACTGGACGTCTACGGTCTTGCTTCTGCTGGTTGTTTTAGTGACTATTTGTGCATGGGCTATCCACTGCGCTTGACTGTTAGTGGTCTCGCCACCATCTCTCTGCAGGCTCCTATCCTAATGGTTTCCCCCCGTCCGGCTTCTCAATATCACTGCTTTCTCTGGCGAGTTCGAAACTCACGGTCTTCTGGATTTCTGTCTTCCCAGGTATGATGTAGCATGGGAGTTCCCCAAGCCGAAGCACATGCCAGCCTCTCTCTGCTTCTCACAGAGGACTCTTTAATCAACCACCTCATCTCAGTAGATTTATCCCTTTTTTGTTTAAAGTGGGTATGCTCGTCTCCTATAAGATAATCGTATCCGCTAGGTGCTTCTTCATCCCAGTCTGGATACTTTATATGCTCGGGTTCTTTTTAGAATCCCATGTAGGCTACAATGTGTCCAGTCTGAGGGAGTTCCTTATGGCAACAGGAGTCCTTGTCCCCGAAGGGGCAATCTCTCCTGGTGGGGTCCCACTTGCAATATTTGCAAATTAAGTTCACTCCCTACCAACCCACTCGCAATCTTCGCTCTCAAACCACCCGGCGGATGGAGGTGCCTCGCTTCAAGCTGGCCTGTAAGGGGGCCGTGCTTTCTCAATCGCTGCTGCAAGAGCCTGGAACGACCTTCCCATTCCCTTGCATGACACCTCTGATCACCTTGCCTTCCGCGAGGATTAAATACCCTGCTTTTCTAATTCTGTGCCTCGGAATCGCACCTTGCCTCCTCAGCGCCAAGATGCCCCCGGGTGTACGTGCGCTCATACAAATGTCCATAACATAACACTTGCTTCTATCCCTAGGGACGGTTTTGTGGAGCGGGCTCACCTCCCTACCCTCACAGGAGGGTCTCCCCTTGCAGAGAAAGGACAAATTCCCTTGATTCGTCACACCTGCTAAAGTAAAGTGTGGGTATGCAGCCAAAGCTTTGTTTATTTTTGCAAAAGAGGCAACAAGCATAATTGTTTTTCCTGATTTAGCCCAAGCCACTTCTCGGCCATCCACTTCTCAGCAATCGATAAGGCTGAAGATGTGCTTATATGGGTCATAAACTGGATAGCCCAGCCCTTTAAGATGAGTAGCAATTATCCTGGAGATGGATGGGGATGCAGATTTTTATCCATACATCAATAATCAAAAGGAAGACTGTTTTAATATCAATTATCTAAAACGGGGAGCATGACAAACATGAACTAACTCGCTCGATCCTCTAAACATTCTTAGTAAAAACTGAGAAAAATGCATCATCAATGACAACCTACGTATGTACAAACGTCATTGTACGTGGAATACTACAAAAACCTACGAGTATGGGTGATAGGCTCTGAGTGAAGATATAAGTATACGATCCATACTAGTCTAAAAAAGTGTGAATATGTGATTTTGTTACTTAACATCAGGTGGGGCAATTTAGCCCTCCCCTAAAAAGCACCACTATGAACGTCACTGAATGCACGACGTCCCATTGGTTTACACAACTATAGGACCCCTAATTACATGGTCCTCTACAATTGGTTGGCACTCTAACCTTCGTCAGTCCTTTTCCATCTGTCTAGCAGCATGCAGGCTGGCCATCCAGGTGCTGGTGAGCACGCCTTAACCATTGCTTCCCACCAATTAGCATTTCAATCCATCATCAGCTCAGTGGTCTACTGTCAATTAGACTTTGAAGCTTGGCCTTGAGTTTGCTCTTAGCGCTGAGAAATGTAGGGAGTGAGAAGCACAGTCTACGCACGAGGGCATGTGACACCATTTGTTCGTCCAACTTCATACTTCCATGTGACTAGAGACCATGAAATCGAGCCTTTTGGTGCATTTAATACCATTTTTTAATAAACCTCTGACGTCTTCCTTGTTATGTTCATGCCTTCTGCACAGGAGTTTTGTTCTTTCACACGATTTTGTGAGTGTGAGTTTGTGCACATATACCTTGAATATGTAGAAGTATATACTGTGCACCGCAATAATCCTAAATACAGGCTGGGCTGTAAAGGAACTGTTAAACTGGATGTTGAAGTCTCCAGGAAGGAGTTGTTGAGTGGTTGAGACCAGGAGGGAAGAGAAGAGGTCCGCCCACTCAGAGAGGAAGGCAGAGATCTGACCAGTTGGCTGATAGATGGTAGCCACAGTAAGGGAATGGCCAGGCGAGAGAGAGAGCCTGCAGACGAGGAATTCGAAAGTGTAGGCCTGTGTAGGAATAACAGAAGCAGGAATCCACTCAGGGAAGATCAGGGCTACACCCCCTCCGGAACTGTTGGATCTGGGAGCGGAGAGGATCGTGACAGAGCTGGCTGTGAACCATGTCTGAGTGAGACCGAGGACATCGAGGTCAAGTTCCTCCAGGAGGCAGCAGATGTCACATGAGTGTTGGACAGCAGAGCGAGAGTTTAGAGTGGCAATATGGAGAAGGTTGCCGTCCTTGAAAGACTTCCGCGGAGGGGTACAGATCAGAGGTACACCCTGCAGATGTGGTGTAGCAGCCCGAGGGGGGGCAGAAGAGGAAAGAGGAGAGGGCAAGGTAGCCAAGGAGGAGACAGAAGGTGGTGGTGAGGGAGCCGTGGAGGGCAGAGAGGGGGCAGCAAGAAAAGAAAGGAAATTGAGGCGCGGAAGCGTCTATCCGAGTAGAAGGTTGGCTTCAGGGCCTTGGACCAATATGGTGACATTCAAGTAAACATGAATGATGACCTTCGAGGAGCGGAAGGTGTCCAGGAGGGCCTCCCACTGGGGGCCACCATTAATGGGAGAGGACGAGAAGCGAGAGAGCACAGCGACCATATGTAGAGTCCATAGGTCTTGCGAGGGAACGACAAAGAGGATGTAGGTGAAAGTTTGCCTGGAGGAGGCACTGGTATAGGTGTCAGCGATAGGGAGGCCTGGGTTGGAGACCAGGATGTCCTTTTTAAACCTCTTCCTATCAGATTTAGTGAGGAGAGCAGGATAGTTGATAGATAAGCAGTTAGAAAAGATGGGAGAGACAAAGAGCACCATAGAGTAGGTAGGGAGAAGAGGGAGGGAGTAGGAACACTAGGGAAAGACACAGGGCATGGTGCAACAGACGAGGCACATTTACAATTGGCCAAGGCGACCAGCGCTTTGATTTTAAATACTTTCACAATGCAACTTTAAAAACGGGAGACCAACACACCTAAGTTTGAGAGTCTGCTATATGGACAGGATTGCAGGGTAGAGTGAGGTTCTAAACCTAACCCGGCCCACTCCTACCTTCCTTAGTAGCTACTGGTTGACGGCTGGCCACTGGCTTCCCCTGCTGACACCTGCAGACACTAGCTGGAGCCGCCTCTGTTGGCGCCACCCTTTGCCTTGGGGTCCTTAGCCGCAGGGGCTGCCGGGCAGAGGGCTGTCTTGGGAAGATCAGTAATGACCGGTGGAATGGCCAATCAGGGGGTGGTGGGCCGTCTGGGTGGACGGAGGAAGGGCTGGAAGCAATGCAGAAGGGCTTGGGGAGGGAGACTGGACACTGGCTGAAAGGGGACAGGCAACAAGATTTTAAAATATTTCACACACACAGTGTAGTCCCGAGGGACCGGCCACTCACCTCAGCAAACATAGTGGCAACGTTATACTTTTCTTGTGTAACGTTATTAGTTACCTTCTGCTTTTTCCTGGGTATTTCATCACATGGATTTTCTTTAGCCTTGTTTAGCTTTTCAATGGTTTCTTTTTTAGTATGGCCACAATTCCGTTTCAAAATACACTCTATTTGATATTTTGGACGAGTTGGTTGTCTGGCATAAATATTCATTTGGTGTCTCCTGTGTTTCCCGTCCTTCTGCTACCTTTGTTCCTAATGGGGGACGTCCTTGCGAGCTTCATCATTCGGGCACCTCCCCTCGACTCCCAGGCTGCTGCCTGGTTAGCTGGTGTTTCTCTTTATGCCTTCCTTGACTTAATTGTGGCATGACTGGACGTCTACGGTCTTGCTTCTGCTGGTTGTTTTAGTGACTATTTGTGCATGGGCTATCCACTGCGCTTGACTGTTAGTGGTCTCGCCACCATCTCTCTGCAGGCTCCTATCCTAATGGTTTCCCCCCGTCCGGCTTCTCAATATCACTGCTTTCTCTGGCGAGTTCGAAACTCACGGTCTTCTGGATTTCTGTCTTCCCAGGTATGATGTAGCATGGGAGTTCCCCAAGCCGAAGCACATGCCAGCCTCTCTCTGCTTCTCACAGAGGACTCTTTAATCAACCACCTCATCTCAGTAGATTTATCCCTTTTTTGTTTAAAGTGGGTATGCTCGTCTCCTATAAGATAATCGTATCCGCTAGGTGCTTCTTCATCCCAGTCTGGATACTTTATATGCTCGGGTTCTTTTTAGAATCCCATGTAGGCTACAATGTGTCCAGTCTGAGGGAGTTCCTTATGGCAACAGGAGTCCTTGTCCCCGAAGGGGCAATCTCTCCTGGTGGGGTCCCACTTGCAATATTTGCAAATTAAGTTCACTCCCTACCAACCCACTCGCAATCTTCGCTCTCAAACCACCCGGCGGATGGAGGTGCCTCGCTTCAAGCTGGCCTGTAAGGGGGCCGTGCTTTCTCAATCGCTGCTGCAAGAGCCTGGAACGACCTTCCCATTCCCTTGCATGACACCTCTGATCACCTTGCCTTCCGCGAGGATTAAATACCCTGCTTTTCTAATTCTGTGCCTCGGAATCGCACCTTGCCTCCTCAGCGCCAAGATGCCCCCGGGTGTACGTGCACTCATACAAATGTCCATAACATAACACTTGCTTCTATCCCTAGGGACGGTTTTGTGGAGCGGGCTCACCTCCCTACCCTCACAGGAGGGTCTCCCCTTGCAGAGAAAGGACAAATTCCCTTGATTCGTCACACCTGCTAAAGTAAAGTGTGGGTATGCAGCCAAAGCTTTGTTTATTTTTGCAAAAGAGGCAACAAGCATAATTGTTTTTCCTGATTTAGCCCAAGCCACTTCTCGGCCATCCACTTCTCAGCAATCGATAAGGCTGAAGATGTGCTTATATGGGTCATAAACTGGATAGCCCAGCCCTTTAAGATGAGTAGCAATTATCCTGGAGATGGATGGGGATGCAGATTTTTATCCATACATCAATAATCAAAAGGAAGACTGTTTTAATATCAATTATCTAAAACGGGGAGCATGACAAACATGAACTAACTCGCTCGATCCTCTAAACATTCTTAGTAAAAACTGAGAAAAATGCATCATCAATGACAACCTACGTATGTACAAACGTCATTGTACGTGGAATACTACAAAAACCTACGAGTATGGGTGATAGGCTCTGAGTGAAGATATAAGTATACGATCCATACTAGTCTAAAAAAGTGTGAATATGTGATTTTGTTACTTAACATCAGGTGGGGCAATTTAGCCCTCCCCTAAAAAGCACCACTATGAACGTCACTGAATGCACGACGTCCCATTGGTTTACACAACTATAGGACCCCTAATTACATGGTCCTCTACAATTGGTTGGCACTCTAACCTTCGTCAGTCCTTTTCCATCTGTCTAGCAGCATGCAGGCTGGCCATCCAGGTGCTGGTGAGCACGCCTTAACCATTGCTTCCCACCAATTAGCATTTCAATCCATCATCAGCTCAGTGGTCTACTGTCAATTAGACTTTGAAGCTTGGCCTTGAGTTTGCTCTTAGCGCTGAGAAATGTAGGGAGTGAGAAGCACAGTCTACGCACGAGGGCATGTGACACCATTTGTTCGTCCAACTTCATACTTCCATGTGACTAGAGACCATGAAATCGAGCCTTTTGGTGCATTTAATACCATTTTTTAATAAACCTCTGACGTCTTCCTTGTTATGTTCATGCCTTCTGCACAGGAGTTTTGTTCTTTCACACGATTTTGTATCCAATGTCAGTTCACTCCAGTTTGAGACCTTGGCTTCTTGGCTCATCCTGCCTCATCTTCTGAGATTCACTTTGTAATTCAATTTGCTTTTGAACTGCGACACACGAGAAATGAGGCCTTCTTGCTACTGTCCAGCACTGATATAATGCATAGTGGAAACATCCATCCTTTACTTATCCATAAGTATATATGTATATGTCGGCACTTGCCGCAATCTATTCACTATATGCTTAAAGCTAGCTTTCAAGATTACTTTGCCTGCTTGCGTTTCTTTTGCATCTGTACACGTATAAAATGACTCAATGTCTTCATCTGTTTCTGTGGCATAAGTCCATACTCTGCTCTTTGTTGGTTCAACTGTTCTGTATATGTCACATGATCTGGTTTACAACATACAGGTAAAAGGGGCGGAACGGTTGAGGTAGGGGTACTTGTCTCCTCCTCTGTTTCATCAGTGTAGTTTTGGAACACTGCACCCTGATGTTGAAGTGAGTCATGTAGGGGTTTCACATAAATATTTAAAAGGGTGGGGGAGATGCATGCAGCTTGTGGAACACCCGACTTTACTCTCTCCATATTAGGGACATGATGATTCACTTTGACCTAAGACACAGGGACGTTTTTATGGGAGGGCAAACGGGGCACTTGCCCAGGGCCGCCACCTTGGAGGGGGCCCCACAAGGCTGCCTGATCTAAAGTAAGATTCCTTCGTTCACCAGACTTAAATAGCACACACAAGGATATAGTATTGCATGGTGCTGAGGCTCTAAACCTATTGCCTGTCTGTTTTGGTAAGTACATTTTACCTCAATCAATTCATCATGTAATGCTTTGTGTGTTCACTGTGGTATATATAGTTTGTGTGTTCCTTGCGGCACAACTCCTGTAGCATTCTTTCCTTCCAGTGGGATTTGTGTTGATCATGTGCAATAGCCACATTTGAAATGCATACTGGTAAATTGAGTGCCACAATGGTTCAGAAGTTAGCTCAGTATGTTAAGCACTCATTGCAGTGATCTGTGTTCCTATGCAAGATTAGAATAGCACATTCCTGTAAGGCTAGCTGAGCCTTTCCTATGTCTGAAGTTTATAAACCTGCCTGCATATGTACTTGGTCTTGCAGCACAACAGGTGCTATTATCAGCAATATACCTGCACCAAATAGGGGTTGCTATAAAAACAAACACGTCATCCTTATGGTGAAGGTCTAGAAATTGGTGTGCTCAGATGGGGTGTTGTAAAACCCAGGCAATCGCCTCCAACGATGAGCATGAACTGTTAGTCCAAGAGATAAATAAGTATCAGACTTTGGAACCAAAGCATTCATGCTTGTATCCTGGCTTTGCCAGCAGAAAATACAGTGATCCTATCAATCATCTTATATCTCATACATTATTGTACTGTCTTCTGTGAAGTTTGCCTCCTTGCATGCTGGTGGCATCGTTTAGCCCATTACTTGATCTTTCTTCTTATGTAGGCCATTTGAGTGGTAATCTGTTAAATCACACTGTTTGGTATGCTGGTACTTGTATACGTCTCTTGATGATGGAGAGAATTAAGTCGGAATCATTCTGTGTTACACCCTTCTGTAATATTTTGTTTTAAAAAATGGTCATGTGTGGTAATGTGCTGTGTGTACTTTCCAAGTCAGTTTTATAAAATGAGATTATTTTATTTCATGGTAAGAACTGGTAATGAAAGTGTTCAAATGCAGAAATAGCAGAGTTGGCACACATCCCAGCTTCACCCCTTAACCAATGTGTGATCCTGGGCATCTCATTTAATCTTGTATTGCCTAACCTCTCAAAATTGTCAGTCCCTAAACCTTTTCAAAATTGTCACCTATTCAGAGTGATTTCCTTCTCAGGGTATGATCTTCACAAAAGCCTCACTCATGGTTTCAAAGGCTAGTGTTGCTTCCACTATAATAGTGAGCATTGATATATTGCACACCACAGACACTTGTTCCTTTGATCTCTAATGGCAACACTATTTGAAAACTATGTCCCATTTATAATCTGTCTGTCTGGATACAGACACCTTCCTGGTAGCTTCTAATCTGCAAATACTACCCATGCTATGGTACGTGTAGCTTTCTTTCTCATACCAATTGGTCTGCTCTATCCATGCTTGAGCACGTTTGCATTCTGTGAGGCAGCAAATGTGAGATCTCTGTCTATTCTGGATTACATGTACCTTTTACATACAGTCCTGCATTAACACTGCAGGCTGCTTACCTTCCTGGATTATATTGTTATAAAGTCTCCTGTATCTATGCTAGAACAGAAGTAACCTCTTCCTACACTGATAAGTAGCATTTGAAGGCCAACATTATCAGTCTGATTAGAGCAAGAATGAAGAGGGTAAGGGGACTTAAAGGGAGTAAACATCCTTATTTTTAATGCTGTGAGGCAGCATATCAACCCACATGGGTTGTGATTGCGGAAGGGGGTGGGTCAGATATTCTTGATCACTTAATTCCTTTGGTTTGGTGGAGGGGGCCCCCAAAGAAGTCCATACCCAGGGCCCAAAAAGTGCTTAAGATGGCCCTGCTAAAACAATCTGTTATAAAGAAATGAATGCAATCAATCAGTATACTTTTTCAAAACGTATGTGACATCCTTGACCTTTTGTACCAGAATAATGTGGTTGGGGATAAGTCAAGAAGCATCAGTACCCCGACTTGACCCTGATCTACAATTTGTAGCAGTGTCTTTCATGTCCACCAAAGGCAGCTCAATTCCTCTATTAGGTTGAAATCCGGATTGACGATTTTCTACTAGAGAACTCCTCCAGATGGCTTTGAATATATACCCACATATAGTGCATCTAGTGCCAGGCTGCTATTAAAACATTTTAATACCTAAAATTATTGGTCCACCTTTCCAACCTATGCATAGGTCAGCTATAAAAGAACTTAGTCACATTTCTTATTGCCATCACTTCCATTAGAAGAATAAGTGAATTACAGGCATTATCTTTTGCGTAACCGTTTGTGTTCAAACACATAAACAAGGTGGTATTAAGGATACTCACTTGAATTTTACTTGAATACCCTTCTAAATTCCATGTTAATCAGTCCATAGAACGACCAGCTTTTTTCCTTAGCCCTCAAAACAAGGGGAACGAGCAGAGGATGTTTGTAGAGCTGTTAGGTGCTAGCTCAATAAAACAATGGTATACAGAAAATCTGAACCGCTCTTTGTTTCTATGGCAGCAGGAAAAGAAGGATATCCAGTCACTAGCGAATCTATTGTTAGATGAATTGTCATGTGCATACAACATTGTTAGTTTGTCTGATAAAACTCTTCCCTTCACACCAAAGTGTCACTCAACACTGAAGCAACACTTGCTTTCATTGCTAATGTACCATTGGAAGCAATTTGTCAAGCAGCAACATGGAGCTCCGTGCACCGAATTACACCGTATTATTGTGTAGATACTCAAGCACGAACAGATTCAGAAGTGGGTCAAGCAGTTTTAAGACATTTATTTGCAACAGTCCCTTCATTTCCCCACCTACGTCTTCAGTACCATGCGTAGGATGTGCATCTAGACGGATTCACAAGCCCCAGAAGACAAATATTACTGACTCGGTAATCGTCTTTCTGCAGCTTAGAATCACATACGTCCAAGCATCCTGCCATCGAGAAAGCAGCTGGCACGGTTTTTATACCATCCAAAATATTTTAAAAAACAGATACATGTACAAATATCTCAGGACAGAAAAAGAACAATCTGAGGACAGCGACTACTGAAGGAGCATGGATAACTGTAGGTCAGTGATTGTGTTCCAGGAACACCCCTGTCTGCCTTTTCGAATTTGAAAAGAAAAACAGATGTAATACTCTGCAGCAACTACTGGATGTCGGCATATGCATAGCAGGTGATTCTAAGAAGATTAAAGCCTCAGAGATTATTACAGATTAAGTAATCGCTGTCATACATTCTACATGAAGATATAAATGGCTTCTACTCCTCAAGCATATTCTTAGTGGAAAGTGTCAAAATCCTAGTTATCAGAGACTGAAACAGTAAAGTGGACACAGTCTTAAGCAGATGTCGGATACAGGAAACTTAAACTGGGGCAGGGCATTGATTAAGCATGTAGCCCAGAACTCCCCTCCAACCCTCTCTAAAGCATAATTATTGTGTAGTACTTAGCATGAGAAACAAGGATACAAGTGAATGGGTCGGTAAATAACTAGTGCACTCCCCTTTTGTTCAGTCACCGTAAACAAAGAAAAACACTTTGAATATTGTACCTGGGTATGGTAAATTCTAGTTTTTACGTGGTCCGCAAGCAAAATACAAGCCAGCTCCACGATCGCGCCTGAGACCGTGACTCTGTACTACATCCCGGGCACATCACACGCTGCTTACAGCGCACGTACAGAAGGACGCCTGCAGAGTTGCTCTTGCCACTACACACTATAAAATTCAAGTACGCTAGTATTCAACCAAATACCACCGATTCCACTAATTGTGTGTCCTCTTCTAGGACGCATTGAAGTGTATCCTTCCCAATTATGCATATATTGCATCCTGTAGTCCTCAGCCACCCACGTCGAGGTAAGCTGACGTATGTACGCTGTTATGACTCGCTTGTATACAATTCATATGTGCTACACTTCTGAATAGATAATGAGGAGACAATACTTATGTCAACTATTCTTTACTCAACAATAGGAGTCCACTGTGACCTTGACTGGTGAGAAATGTTCCCATCAGAACATCTGTGGCCATTTCTCTCCCACAGGTAAACGGTGTTCAGCAATTATATCTGACACACGCAGTGATTTCATCACCTTGTTTGAAATACATTGAGCTCAGCAGCCCCCTGACTATGCTTCCTTTCACTCTTTACAGCACCTTCTGAACATCCCGATCATACAGTCCCCAGTCCTGATGAAGGCCGTATCAGATATAAGGCATATCCAGCCCCTATAGATGGCTGAAACACCTTGGTGTAGACAAACCTTTAACCACAGTGTTACCAATGTTTCTACACTGTCCTGTATGCAACAAATGTCTCGTATTTTTGTTCTAAATTTTCACTTTTTGATACTTGTCGCCATATATCGACAGTAGAGAATTGTACTCTGTTTGCTGCACAAGTAATTTGTTGATCTATTGTCTTGTGATTTTTTTGTATGACCAAATTTGGAACCTTGTGATGTTTTACTGTGTACCTAATATTATCCAAATAGATGTTATTACATAAAAACTAGAATTTACCATGCCCAGGTACAATATTCAAAGTGTTTTTCTTTGTTTACAGTGACTGAATAAAAGGGAAGTGCACTAGTTATTTACTGACCCATTAACTTGTATCCTTGTTTCTCAAGAAGCCCTCCTGGGCAGAATAGGGTTTGTTTCCAGGAGCCCTGATTTCTAAATCTGTATTTAGCATGAGACAAAACCCCAAATAAATGAATCTTCCAACAATTCTCAAATTAATCCACAGAGAATGGTGTACGTAATCAGAAGAGCATACACCTTCATATTGTGTATGTACTGCACCCGCACCAGAACAGACTACCTGATCATATCCAGAATCTTTCTGTATATGGTAGACACATGCATCATAATAGTTAAGGGGGAGACTAGCTGTCTACTCGCCCGCATGTTTTTACAGCGATGATTTGTGGTGATTCTTCCCTTATTAACTTCAGATACTTCAAGTACTCTTAAAAATATATTTCCAAGGGATTGTGTCCTCCGACGTATTCCTTATCTTTGATAAATCCACTTCCAGCTTGCTGTCCTCGGAATTATTTTATTTTTTTAACAGTAGAGGGCGCTGCGTGTCGATGTCCCTCGAGTCAGTGTCCCTCGAAGGCCTCTGTATGGGCGCCGACGTCACCATGGATATAAATAGTCTTGTGCAGCGTCCGTTGCTCAGTTCCGTTTTTCCGCGCTTCGTGAACCTCGGAGACGCAACACTCGGTTCCAATCTAAGTTTCTATCGATGGCATCTTCATCCGAACCATCGACTTCACGATCCGGTTTAAAAAAAATTCGAGATTGTGGAGAGAAGACGTCTCTAACGGATCCTCACAGGATCTGTTTGTGGTGCCTGGTATCAGAGCATCAGTGTTCAGAGTGTGAGGACTGCATGTCCATCACGGCGAAAGCCTTGAAGGAGTGTAAGGGGAAGTTAGAAAGAGGTAAGGCTGTTAAAACTTCTACCCCTTCAAAAGTATCCTCTGCTGAGTCGAGACATTAGTCTCCTCGCCGTCAAAAGAAACATTCCCGATCGAGATCTCGAAGCGGTTCCCATCACTTTTCGAGATCGAGACACTCTAAGAAGAGGCGCCATAGATCTTCCTCAAGTTCCCAGGAAAGGGTCACCTGCCCCACAAAACACAGCTCTCCGGCTAAGTGGGAAGAATTTCGTAATAAAAATGCTTAGGGTCTTGGAGAAAGTGGCCTCGACCCCCTCAGAGATGCCTAGAGGTGATACCCTGGGTGAAAGACCCAAAAAACAAAAACGCTGCGAGTGGTTGAACCCAGCGAGCAAAAATACTCGAGCGTCATGAACCCCCGAGTAAAGGCAAAACATCATCAGATAAGACTGCATCATCGACGCCATTGTCGAAGATACCGTCGACGCACAAATCTGTATCATCGACGGCATCGATGCCGTCGTCGACTCTGATGAAAGATGAGCCTAAAACCTCTACTATGTCACAGGCACCAGAGGTGCCGAAAGCCCTGACCAAGACGTCGAGAGTGGCGTCGACAATTTCGACGACGCAGAGTAGGATTCCGGTCCTCTCGAGTTTGAGGCCTTTTTTCAACGCCTTTTACGGGTTTATCGAAACCTACAACATCTATGTCGACAACCACAACGTTTTCACAAGCAGTAACCACAAATTTGGCTCCTTCTCTGGAAATGAGTTTTACTCCCTATCCAAGATCTGATTACTTCAGAGCTTTATCCTCTATATATGAGGAAGGGGAGGACTCCGACAATGAGACCTTTTGGACTACAAAGAACAACAGTACCTATTCCAGAGGAATTCATTTCTGAAGAAAACCGATTGAAAGATCTACAAGAGTCTTTACAGGAAGCCAGTGGTATAGATACTTCTCCAGAGGCAGAATTCACTATACCAGAACCTGGAGAACATGCAGAAATACCTTACAGGGCCCTTATTGCTAGAATAATGCAATGTATGGGGTGGACTACACCTGCACCCTCTTTCCAGCAGGATGATCTTACTGATATATTAGATAAAGGACTCCAAGAGGATCCCATCGTCCCTTTTCATGCTGCACTGCAAAGGAAAATATCTGCAAATTGGGAGACTCCTGAAGTTATCCATGCAGTAAATAAAAAACTCTCTGCTAAATACAGAGTGTCAGCTTCAGACCCTGAATATCTAAGCAAGCATCCACCTCCAGAGCGTCTAGTTGTGCAGGCAGCGACGTCGTCAAGCAGTAAGTCGGCATACCCCACTATACCACTAGACAGGGATGATAAAAGATTTGACACCATGTCAAAAAAAGTCTTTTCGGCATTCAGTATGGCGCTTAAATCTATCAATGCCACTTGCACGCTAGCAAGATTCAGCCACACCCTTTGGGAGTGTGCTTCATCTGCGGCTGAATGTCTTCCAGAAGTGGAAGAACAAGAAGCATTCTTGAACATCATCAAGGATGGGAAGGATGCAATGTGCGAGTCCCTCCAGACAGGCATTGACTCTGCTGACAGCATCAGCAGAGCCATGCCGCCGAGTACTACAATCCGCAACCATGCAAATCTGCGAAAGTCTGGTTTTGCTCCTGATGTACAAGCCAGACTTCTAAATATGCCCTTTGACGGCACTTCTCTATTTGGAAAAAAAGGCTGATGACAGCGTGGAGAAATTGCAGACATCCAAAGCAGCAGCAAAATCACTTGCGGCTGCAATCCAGCAAACTCCAAATCGCCCCACAGGTACACCCTGGAGGGGTAAGTCCTTTTTGTTTTTACTCCGCATTCGGAAAAGGCAGAGGACAGCCAGCTCAAAGGGGCCAGAGACGATTTACCCATGGTGTACGGGTCAAAGGTACCAAATCCGCACCAGCAGGTGCTACTTTACCCTCTGCTTCTGCGTCAGCCGCTTCTAAACCCCTCACAAGACACCAGTAGGAGGCAGGTTAACTCAACATCTGGCAGAATGGCTAGCTATTACGTCAGATGCTTGGGCATTGGAGATAGTTGCCCAAGGTTACTGCCTGCCTTTCCTACAAACTCCTCGGAGCCATCCACCAAGGAACAACTCTTTGAAGTTTCCAGACCCGCTCCTTATGCAGGAGATTTTAGACCTGCTAGAGAAAGGTGCCATAGAACTGGTACCTGTAGCAGAGAGGAACGAGGGTTGGTATTACCCCTACTTTCTAGTACCAAAGAAGGACAGAGGATTGAGACCCATCTTGGACTTGCGCTAATTGAACAAATTCCTCAGGAAAGACAAGTTCAAGATGGTAACCCTTTCTCAGATCCTTCAGGCCCTCCAACTTCAGGACTGGTTGGTATCTCTAGACCTTCAGGGTGCTTATTTCCATGTGCCAATCCATCCCAAACATAGGAAATACCTGAGGTTCACAATTGGCAACTCTCCTTATCAATTTCGAGTTCTGCTATTTGGGCTGACCTCCGCCCGAGGGTCTTTACCAAGCTAATGGCGGTTGTGGCTGCAAGTCTAAGGAGGCAAGGGATTCACGTCTACCCCTACCTGGACGACTGGTTGATCAGAGCAGTATCCCCGGAACAAGCTCAGATCCATCTAGATTATGTTTGCCACTTCCTCCACAAGCTGGGCTTCTCCCTTAACTTAAAGAAGTCACAGATGATACCATCACAGAGACTCCAGTTCATTGGAGCTGCCCTGGGCACATCCCTGGGAAAAGCCTCGCCACCAGAGGTGAGTGCTCAAGATATTCTACTGATGGTCACCAGGTTTCAAAATGCCCAACGTCTACCAGCCTTCGACTTTTTAAGGTTGCTCAGCCTCATGGCATCCTGCATCTTCCTAGTGCCAGAGGCTCGCCGGAGGATGAGATCTTTCCAGTGGGCGCTAAGGACCCAGTGGTCAAAATATTCAAAAAGGATGTCAGATCTCCTACTAATCCCGGACAGAGTGGCTCGAGACCTTCAGTGGTGGGCCTGTCTGGAGAACATCTTGAAAGGAGAACAGTTTTGGCAACCATGGCCGGAGATAACAGTAGTTACGGACGCTTCACTCACGGGGTGGGGAGCCCATGCCAACGACTTGACCATCAGCGGTCGTTGGTCTCCATCGGAGTCCAGACTACACATCAACCTATTAGATCTGAGAGTGATCAGACTAGCACTGAAGGCTTTCCTGCCATCAGTACATGGAAAGAATGTCCTGAGAATGATGGACAACACAGTGGCCATGCACTACCTCAACAAAAAAGGAGGCGTATGGTCACTGCCACTTTGCAGAGAGGCAATGCAGCTCTGGTTCTGGGCAATTCAAGAAGGATTCTCTCTATCGGCAGTTCACCTAGCCGGGGAGAAGAACTTGACGGCAGACGCTCTGAGCAGGCAGAACAGTCTCCCACGAGTATGAACTAGCTCAGGAAGTCCTTCAACAGATCTTTGCCCTTTGGGGAACCCCTCAAGTGGATCTGTTCGCCACCAGTATCAACCGGAAGTTCGATCAGTATTGCTCAAGGGAATTTCCCCCGAGAGGAGCTCTAAGGGACGCGTTCGTAGTGGACTGGGAGTTCCCCTTCTGTACGCGTTTCCTCCAGTCCCCGTCATTCCTTAAATGATCAGGAGGTTGAGAAGATTCTGGAAACCCATGATCCTAATTGCCCCGGATTGGGCCAGGAAAACGTGGTACCCGGATCTTATAGACCTGTCCTCCGATTAGTCTTCCGCAAAGAGAGGATCTTCGCTCGCAGAAGGGAGGTCAGGTTCTCCATCCGGATATCAAAACCCTCAACCTTCACGCCTGGTTTCTGAAAGGCTGAGATGCAATGATCGGGATCTCCCGGATGACGTAATGGAGGTTTGCTTTCAGCCAGAAGGCCAGCAACAAAAGCTTTATACCGCTGCCTTTGGAACAAATTTTGCAGCTGGTGTAGGGAATAGAATATTGAACCCTTTTCATGTAATACACTGATGGTGTTATGTTTTTTGCTTTATTTAGCAAATTCAGGTCTTCAAGTTGGCACAATCAAGGGCTACCTTGCAGCGCTGTCAATCTTCAAGTGCACTGCAGAGGAGCCTTCATACTTCAAATTGCCCTTAGTGATTCAATTTCTGAAAGGGTTAACTAATGTTTTTCACCCCAACTCCTTTTCAAGTTCCTACGTGGGACCTAAACCTAGTCTTGAAATTTCTAATGGGTACTCCATTCGAACCCCTTCATTCCTGTTCATTAAGATTTCTTACTCCTAAGTCTTTCTAGTGGCTTTAACTTCTGCCAGAAGAGTGAGCGAATTACAAGCCTTATCTTGCAAACCTTCACATGCAATCTTTCACAAACATAAGGTTGTTCTACAAGTGAAGCCGAATTTTCTCCCAAAGGTGATCTCAGAATTCCACATCGTACAAAATATAACCTTACCCTCGTTCTATCCTCCTCCCCGTCCAGGGAAAAAGGAAGAGGGATTACACAGGCTGGATACAAAGGCACGCTTAAGCTTTTACCTTTTACGTTAGCAGACTTGCAAAGATCAGGCAAGCAGACCAATTGTGTGTGGGGTATGCATGGCACAAATTAGGTTTGCCCGTTACAAAACAAACCATTTCAAGATGAATTATTTTAACCATTATAGAATGCTATAAATTAGCAGGAAAAGAGCCCCCTCAACATCTTAGGGCTCATTCAACCAGGGGTATTGCAGCCTCTTCAGCTTTCCAAAGAGGAGTTTCGATTAAGGACATATGTGCGGTTGCCACACGGTCGTCCACACACACTTTCACCAAGTTTTACAGTCTTGATTCCTCCTCTAGCCAGGAGATGAAATTTGGAAAAGCTGTGTTGCACTCTGTGCATCTTTAAAGAGAAAAATGTAATTTTACTCCTGTCTCCTCTATATACTACTGCTATGGGAGTCTATCAAAGATGAGGAATACGTCGGAGGACACAATCCCTTTGAAGAACAAGTTACTTACCAAACTCGTAACGTTCTTTTGATGGGATGTTCCTCCGACGTATTCCTTATCGACCCTCCCATCCTTCAATGCAGTAAAGCTTCCCTTTTATTTGCAGCCTACGCTCCTTCAAGTTACCAGTTTGGTAAGTAATTTACCATGACTTTTTTGACATGACCTGTAAGACTTCAGAAAGAAAAGGCAGTGTTTTGTATTTCCACCAGATAATCTTAGTAAAATATAATATTGAACCTTTTGAACATGTTTACACTTTGAAATGAGAGTTGTGTGCTCACAAACAGTAATTTTCTTTCTATTTTAGGGATACAACAAAGCAGTAGATTGGTGGGCATTAGGGGTGTTAATCTATGAAATGGCAGCTGGCTATCCTCCCTTCTTTGCTGATCAACCAATACAAATATATGAAAAGATTGTTTCTGGAAAGGTCAGTATACTGATGTTTTTAATGTATTAATGTACCAGTTGATTCAGTGTAATCTTAATCATGCAAATTACAGTATGCTGCAAGGTAAGTTATTGAAGACAAACCTTAAGCACACCTGCTTCAAATTAACAGCAAAGATGAAATACATTATATATATATTGCAAAAATAAGTTTGCAATATGATTGATGGTATTCCAAGTATCCCACACTTTTAACAACGTGCTTTAGTACAGACACATCGATATTTGTAAATTATGTGCCTCATTACATTTACGCAGTTCATTTATTGGTGTAGTAAAAACTAATATTGAATCTTTGAGCATAATCCTAAAAAATGTGGAGCATATTCCCAATAAAGAAATATGATTTTTTTTTAAAGAAGCTAGGTGCTTGAGAAATGTTTTACTACTTGTCTAACCTATTGAGTACCCGGGCCGATGTTAAGGTGTAGCATGTTTTTTACTGACAAGACTTTCTAATTGTTAATATTCTATACAATAGGGCATATTTGAATTTCCTGCCTTCAGGTGCCAGTGGGTGAAAATAATTTTTGTTGGCTAATAGTACACATATTAAAAGCATTTTTTGTTAGCATTCTCTTAAACTTACATTTTCTTTTTGATAAATGACAATGGGATCAAGTTATCAATGCCTTGCCTGTTAAAGGGTGTATATGACTACTCCCAATATAAAACAATATCTACACCTTTGATTGGTAGGTACAGTCTAAGAATATTTTTTGGGAGCCTATATTTTATTTTTTGATTATTTTAGATCAAGATCAGAGGAGCGCTTTACAAAAGGATTGTGCCAGAATTGGGCCTGGCATTTTATTCAGTAACGCAGTACTGTTGGTGGAGGGAGAGAGGGATTTTTATTCATCAAGCAGGTATTGTTCAAAAAGCCACGGTTTTAGTGGATTATTTGGGAAACTGGAGTATGGTAGGTGCATTTCTACCTTGATTGAGTTACAGATGGTTGGGAGGTGGCAGGAGGATAACTGCTTGCGAGTCTTCTCTTTGCCGAGTAGCATTGACTCCAACCTTTTGCTATATGAGGTGCAAGATCCTCCAGATTTGTGGAGTTTAGATGCCAAGTATGTTGGTATTCTGTTTGAGACTGCTTTGTAGGTCATACATGCATTTTTTTTTATATCCCGGCAGGATGGGGGAGTCAGTGAAGCTGCGCAGTTTTGGAGGGATACAGTCAAATGTGCGGGAACCTTTAATGAAGCATGCTGCAGCGTGGTGTGCTGCTTTGAGGGGGGTGAGGTGGAAGCCCAGAAAGGAGGGCATTTTCCCCATCGATGTGTCGAGATAACTAGGGTTTGGACCACCATACGGAATTCGCTCGGGGGGGGGGGGGATGAAGGGTTTGATTTTGTGGAGTGTATCGAGTGTAGCCATGCGGTTTGTGCCTTTTTGGCTATAGTGCAGAATGAATTGTTAGACCTTGCACCAAAGGGTTCTATTGTGCAGTGACCGTCTACGTTATAGGTCATGAGCCAATGGGGCTTCTAACGAGGGCGAAGACCACATTGCACACAATAGAGCCTGATGGTTATGTCTCCTAAGCTATTAGAACTTGTGTAGGGGGTGAAAAGGTAAGCCTTGCATGGGGCTTCCTGTGGTAGAGCTTATCAATGTCTCCTGAACCAGAGTGTACATTTAACAGGGGAAATCTTGTAATGCGCTTCCCGTGTTGTGGTGGTGGCCTTTGTGGCGGCTCTGAAGGAGACAAACTCAATACTTCCATTTGAACTGGTGTTTATACAAACAAACAATGAAAATGCCTATCTTTCCCTAAGATACAGGCTTCGCTACCTAACCATACTAACTAAGGTGCTTTTCATTTGTTTGTTGCGAGTCCAAAATAGTCTAGCTTGACAAATTAATCTGACCGTACTGCTTATACAGACAACTATAGTACAGGATAATGACTCACTTCTCCAGTGGACTGCTTTCACAGCAACCTTCTTCAATTTGTTATTCTTAAACAGTTCTTTGTAAAGTCTCTTAACAGTTTGTACAGTTCCTTCAGTGCGACTCTCCCCTTTACTTGTTTCCCTTGTGGTTCTTCAATCCTTGGGAAATTGGGTATTTGGTATTTTTTTCTGCTCTTGGTTTCTCACACACCTTCAATATCCAACCTTTCACTTGGTCAGTGTCGATTGCTTTCTACTCATTAATATTGGTTATCTCTGGTTTATAATCTTTCACCAGCATGGGTTCTGGCATGGATTCACATGTTCTTGAATATACCCCAATCGTCCGGCTGGGAATCCTTGGTAAAAAAACAGTTTCGCTTTAAAACTGTATTTCGAATGGATTGTGTCTTCCCACGTAGTCCTCATCTTAAATATTCGTATCTTCCAGCTAGCTGCTTCGGAATAAAAAAGAATTATCACCAGAGGGTGCTGTACTCGAGGCCGCGGTGTCTATGTCCCTCGAAGGCTGCCGTCGAGCGTCAACGTCATCCGCAGTATAAAGGACTCGAGCCGCGCCCATTAGCCTCAGTTCCCTTTTTCCGATAGCTTTGCTTCGTGTGACAAAAGCGGCGCTTCAGTTTTCAATGAAAAATGTCCTTGTCCTCGACTCCTTCCACACCCAAGACCGATTTTAAGAAATGTCAAAAGTACGGGACGATGTCGATCACCGAACCCCATTGAGTTTGCCTCTGGTGTCTAGGCACTGACCATCGGGTCGACGAATGCGGTTCATGTCAGGCTATGATTTAAAAGGCTCGTAAGGAACGGAAAGGTAAACTTGCGGTGGGGAGGAATCCTCGAAATCTTCGAGAAAACAAACATTTTAGAGACTAGAGTGTGAAATCTCAACATGGGTTGAGGAAATCGAGATCAAGAAGTCGATCAAGGAAATCCTCCTCCTCGTCCAAAAAATAGAGTTAAAGACAACATCAATCTCCTTTTTCCGCTGACACAAGGGTCATCTCCTACCCTTCAAAACATGATTAAATGTAAGGCCTTCAGAGTCTCAATGTTAAAATAATTTCGAGAACGCGGCCCAGACCTCCTCGAAAAAGCCACATGGAGACCATACCCCAGCTCACTCCAAATGTGACAGAGGGAGGTCAAAGACCAGACACGTGAGGTCCGGCGACTAGTCGCCGAAGGTGTTGTCGGAGGAAAATTCCCTGACACCTCGTAAAATAAAATCAAACCTACCGGTGCATAAATCAGAGGGGACAGCTGACAAATTGGTGCTGAGAATACAGCCGTCGTCGAAGCCGACGTTGAAGATGATATTGACGCATCTATTGAAGGCATCCTCGATGCCACCCTCGTCAATGCCTTCCTGGACAGTTTTGAAGCCTCCTTCGACGCTATCAAAGCCAACGTCGATTAGTTTGACACCTTTAACGCCACTGTCGAGGCCATCTTTAATTCCGGAGCCAAAATAGACACCTTTGTCGAAGATGAGATCAGAACCGGTTGTTTCACCCAGAAAGGTATACCAACCACAATTTAGACAAGATTATTTCAGTTCTCCAGCATGGGGTCTGGCATGGATTCACATGCTCATGAATATTCCCCGTCGTCAGGCTGGGAATCCTCAGTAAAGAAAAAATCAGTATCCGTTTCGTTTCTGATCTGTCTTTCTTAGTAGTAACCAATCACTGATCTCTGGGTCATACTGCCCCCAGCCAATGACTGCCCTCTCCCTAAGCCCCGCCTCTGGCAGCCATCCTCAGATTTTTACCGCACGCTCAAGTGTTGGGAGTCCTCGTGTGCAGCTCTCGAGTTTTTTACTGGGTTTTCATGCTTTTTCAGGAGATTTTCTCATTTTCTCGGTTTAATCGAGCCTCAAGCTCCACCGTTTCTACTTCTGATAACGGGGACCCGTTTCGGAATTCTTCTACGCCCCTCAAGGGTGAAGTTTTTATCGAGTTTACACTTCTTGGAGGATTCCGGAAGATCTGCAGCCTACCTCAACAGACATGGCCCAGGACAAAGGGAGCTTGACGGATCCAAGCTGTTCAGGAACTGCCCTGGATGTGGATTATATAACGTTTTCAAGGAGGACGAGCATTCGAAATGTCTCTACTGCTTTCATGGGGACAAGACGCACGTGGAGAAGGACTGTGCATTCTGCAAGAACCTTTCGGAACGGACCAAACAGGATCGTCGTTCCCGCCTCGCCACCTGGCTGGAGAAGGGCACAGCAAGTGAGAAGGCGAAGAAGTCGTCTGAGCGGGCTTCAAAGTTCTTTGAGGGTGCCCCGGCGACGGGGGCCCAATAGAAGGCCAAGCACCGCGAGTCCGCGGGCTCCGGGAGCGCCGAAAGGTCGGGCTCTTCGGTTGCCAAGCAGGGTGCTACTTCCCCGGCACGTTTGACCACGAGCCAGCGCTCTGGTTCGGGGAAGAGGAAGTCCGAGAACCCGGGTAGGCCGCTGGAGCGGACCCGGTCGATCTCGAAGGGGGAGCGAGGCATTGACCCTCCCCCCAAGGCGAAGGCCCAGGATGCACTTAAGGTGGTGAGGGCCTTGATCCACCTGGCTAAGGACTCTACCGAAGTGGTCTCTGCGACCCTGGCGGAGCCGGCTGAGACTACGCCAATGGAAATGGCCTCTGGGCCCAGAGTATCCCTGCTGCCGCAGAGGGAATCCTCTTTCCAGCCCACCGCTAAGACCCCCGCGGAGCCCCCGGCTGAAAAAGAGGGGAGGGCGGTGGCCGTTACAGACTCGGAATCGGCCTCTGAGGAGGAACTGGTGGAGACCGAGAGGGGCCTCAAAGAAAGGTCCATAGTCCTCAACGAGAGGTTCATAAACCTCAACAAGAGGTTCGAGAAATTTTGATCCCAGGGGACGGTCCCTGCTGACGTGATCGAAGATAGCGACGAGGACGACAAACGGGGCCCAGTGGAGCGGCCATCCCGTCTGTCGCAGCCATTGCCCGAGCCCCAGGATAGCTTGGCGGCCATTTTGTTGCCAATCCAATCCTTATGTACCGAGATAAGGACGAGATTACCACGGACCCCGACGGAGGATCCAGAACCAGGCCCATCGGGAAACCCTCGAACAAGCGGAGGAGAGTCCACCCCTCTCCGCCCTTCGTGCCCGCGAGGCGGGTGGACCCCTCATCCCCCTCGCCGGGAGAGGATACGGCGACGGGGACAGAGGACAACGGCGGTGATGACACAGCAGACATCCCGTCATCCCCCGCCCCCCCTGCCCCCCCCCCCCGCGGGCATCCCCAGCCGACTAGGTTGGCTCTTTCCACGCCATGATAACCAGGGCATCGAAGCTCTTCCAACTATGTCCTGAAGAACAGAAAAAGGAGGGGTTTCTGTACCAACAACGAGAGGCTTAGAGGAAGACGGTCCTCGCAGTGCCTTTACTCAACGACGTCTGAGACGAGGGGCTTTCTGTCCTCAAGAACCCTGCCACGACACCCGCCTAAGGGACAGGTACGAGAAGAAGTACCGAGTCCCCGATGCCGCCCCCTTGTGCCTCAGGGCCCAGCCCACGCCGGACTCGGTCGTCTCGGCAGCGGCTAAGAAGAAGGCAGCGGGTGCGGCGGCTTCCACTTCCCTGCCGGACAGCGAGGGTAAGAAGTTGGACTCTATGGGACGACGAATCATCTCGTCGGCGGCGACGACGATTAAGGCGGCCAATGCCTTAGCGATCGTGGCCCGCTACGACAGGGAGCTCTGGTTCAAGATAGCTCCCCTGCTAGATTTCCTGCCTAATGACAAAAGGGCAGAGGCCCTAGAAATTCTGCAGGAGGGCGAGGTGGCGTCGGATCATGCCATTACGGTGGCAACGGACATTGCCGATACCGGATTTCGCCAACTGGGCAACGGAGTTTGCCTCCGACGACGAGGATGGCTCAGGGCGACAGACTTTCGCCAGGACGTCCAGACCAGAGTGTTGGACATGACGTTCGACGGCAACAACCTCTTTGGTAAGGCGGTGGATGAGTCTCTACAGGCCATCAAGACCGACTCGGAGACGGCCCGGGCCCTTGGGGTGCTTCAGCAGCGACGGCCCTTTCAGAGCTCTGGAAGCAGACAGGGTGCCTCCAAAGGATCCAGCGGTGGCTCCTCCACCTACCGCCAGGCGACCCGCTCCCCTTCCCAGGAGGCCTACAGAGGTCATGGCAAGCAAGGGGGTTCCCGCCGTCATCGCCAAGGAGGCCAAGGCGGCAAGGCCGCTTCCAAGCAAGACTGACCCGGCTGGGTGGTCGGGCCCCCACCGAAGCACCCCAGTGGGAGGCCGACTGACGAAGTTTGTCAGGATGTGGGAGTCCATCTCCACCGATCGTTGGGTGTTGGACACCCTGGCCAATGGGCACTCGCTGGAATTCCTAAATAAGTGCCCTCGCATTCCTCCCGTGGCCAGGAAGGAGAATCACGTTCCTCAACTGCTGTTGGAGGTAAAGGCAATGCTCAAGAAAGGTGCCATCGAGCTCGTCCCCAGGAGGCTCTGGAGTATACTCAAGGTACTTCCTCGTCAGGAAGAAGACAGGCGGTTGGCGCCCCATCCTAGACCTGCATCGGTTAAACAAAAACATCAAGGCGCAGAAATTCAGGATGGTCACCCTCCAGCACGTACTGGGACAGCTGGAGGAAGGCGACTTCCTATCGTCGCTGGACCTGGAGGATGCTTATTTCCACATCCCCATTCTAAAAAGGCACAGGAAGTTACTCAGGTTCGTGGTTCAAGGACACCACTACCAATTCAGAGCCCTACCGTTCGGATTAAAGTCGGCACCCAGGGTTTTTCACCAAGTGCCTGGCACCAGTGGCGGCGCGGCTGCGCCTGCAGGGGATCCACGTCTACCCCTACCTGGACGACTGGCTAATCCGGGCAAGGTCAAGGGAACTCGCCGTCGATCATACGGCGAGGACCGTCCGGTTGCTCACGGAGTTGGGGTTCTCCATCAACTACCCAAAATCCCACCTGGTTCCGTCGCAAGTAGCACTGTTTTTGGGGGCGAAGCTCGATACAGTGGAGCAATTGGCCTCCCCTTCAGAGGAGAGGACCACAACCATCCTGGGCAAGGTGCGGCGACTGTTAGCCACGGACGTGGCCAGGGTGAGGTCCATCAAGTCCCTTCTCGGGATGATGTCCTCATGCATCTACCTTGTACCCCTTTGCAGACTTCGGATGCGTCCGCTACAGGAGTTCCTCGACGCCCGCTGGTTTCAGGCGGGGGGCTGCTTCGAGGACAGGGTCCCCCTTGACGAGGAGTTCCATCGGGCGATCCTATGGTGGGGCACCCGGGCTCACCTCACGACGGGCACAGACTTTCACACCCCGACGTTTCAGGAGACGGTGACTACGGACGCCTCTCTGGAGGGTTGGGAGGCCCACACCGGAGATCTCCACGCAAGAGGCCTTTGGCTCCCAGAGGAGAGGTCTCTTCACATCAACATCTTGGAGATCTGTGCAGTGTTCTGGGCGCTCAAGTCGTTCCTCTCGTCCCTCAAGGACAAAGTGGTGAGGATCTTAACCGACAACACCACCACGATGTTCTACTTACGGAAGCAGGGAGGCACCAGATCCCCAGCCCTATCCAAGGAGGCCCAGGATCTGTGGCACTGGGCCGTCGCCCAGGGAATGTTTCCGGTTCCCTTCCACCTGGCAGGAATAAAAAACACCATTGTCGACTCACTCAGCAGGGAGCTGCGCTCGTGCCACGAGTGGGAACTGCGCCAGGATCAAGTGGATCGACTCTTCCAACGATGGGACAAACCCCAGATCGACCTGTTCGCGACGGCGACGAACTCCAAGTGCCAGAGGTTCGCCAGCAGGTTCCCACAGCCGAGGAGCATGGGCGATGCTTTCTCGTTCCCTTGGGACGGCCTGTTTCTATACGCGTTCCCTCCATTGCCATTGCTGCTCCGCCTCATCAGCCAGCTAAAGAAGTCCAGGTGCAGGATGATCCTCGTCGCACCGGCGTGGCCGAGGCAGGTCTGGTTCCCGGACCTTCTGGACTTGCCAACGTCCCCGCCAGTCAGGCTGCCGGCAGACGCAGATCTTCTCTCCAGAGAAGGAGGCGCCATTCTACACCACGACCCACAGTCGCTGAACTTGCAGGCCTGGCTCCTGCAGCGCTAGAGTTTGGAGGCTACGATATCCCGGCTGATTGCAGAGAGGTTCTTGCAAAGGTCAGGGCGTCCTCAACTCTCAAGTGTTATGGTCATAAATGGAAGAGGTTTTCTGTCTGGTGCCGTGCACAGAAGATTAACCCTCTGCGGATTACGGCCCCTCAAGTGTTGCCGTACTTACTGTCGCTGGCCAAAGCTGGACTGGATCACGCCTCCATAAAAATACATCTGACTGCCATCTCCCGATATACCAGGACTATGGGACGGGTGTCCTTGTGGTCTCATCGCCTGGTAAAGGAATTTATGAAGAGACTATTCCGTTCATTCCCGCCGGTGAAGGCTCCTGCCCCGGCGTGGGAACTAAATGTGGTGCTGACCAGGCTCATGGGAGCCCCATTCGAGCCTATGCATTCGGCGCCCTTGAAGTTCCCATCATGGAAGACCGCGTTCCTCGTGGCCATCACCTCTGCACGACGAGTGGGAGAGCTTCAGGCCCTATCTTGCAAGCCTCCATACTTGACTTTTCATGACACAAGGGTAGTGCTTAGGACGCACCCCCCCTTCATGCCCAAGGTGCTATCGGACTTCCACCTCAACGAGCCCTTGGTGTTACCAATTTTCTTCCCGTCGCCTTCGACGCCGGCCGAGAGGACTTTGCAGTCGCTGTATGTAGCTAGAGCGCTGAAGTTCTATGTGGATCGCACAAAGTGTTTTCGGAAGACGTCACAGCTATTCGTGAACTTTGGATCTGTGAATCGAGGGAAGGCTCTCTCGAAGACTTCCATTTCCAGATGGCTCTCCGGCTGCATCATGCATTGTCACTGGTTGGCAAACCGGCCGCTGCCCGGCCGTCTGAGAGCCCATTCGACCAGAGCAATCGCTGCTACCACGGCGTTCCTGTCTGGTGTGCCCCTGCTGGACATCTGCAGGGCTGCTACGTGAAGGTCGACGCACACCTTCGCAAGATTCTACTGCGTCGATCGGGACTCCAGGGAGGAGTCCAGGGTCGGCCAAGCAGTGCTGCGCAACCTGTTCGCTTAAGGTGAGCCTGGTGAGGAGGTAAGAGATGCTTAATGTTGAGTTGTTTTATTGCTTAATGTTGAGCCTGTTGCCACCGCCCGTGGTTGTGCATGTGTATACTGCCATGTATTCTTTTATTCATGAGCATGTGAATCCATGCCAGACCCCATGCTGGAGAAGGAACAAGTTACTTACCTGTAACTGTTGTTCTCCAGCATGGGTCTGGCATGGATTCACATGCAAACCCTCCCACCTACCCCTCTGCGGCTCTTCACTTGGTCATACTGCCACTTGGCGTGCTACCAAATCTGAGGATGGCTGCCAGAGGCGGGGCTTAGGGAGAGGGCAGTCATTGGCTGGGGGCAGTATGACCCAGAGATCAGTGATTGGTTACTACTAAGAAAACCAGATCAGAAACGAAACGGATACCGATTTTTTTTCTTAACTAAGGATTCCCAGCCTGACGACGGGGAATATTCATGAGCACGTGAATCCATGCCAGACCCATGCTGGAGAACAACAGTTACAGGTAAGTAACTTGTTCCGTCTATGTCCTCTATTTTCGAGGAGCAATTCTCTGAAGAGGAAATTACTCCAGCTGGAATAAAATTTGGAACTAGAGATGTCCCTGAGGAATTGGTTGACCCTAGCTCCAAATTAAGTAATCTGTATGAATGTCTTCAGACAGCCAGTGGCCTGGATACTTCCCCTGAGTTAGACTTGGACAGACCCGACCCTGCAGATCATGCAGACTCAGGGTACAGAAGGTTAATGAACAGAGTTACTGAGTTTATGGGCTGGAAGACAAATTCCCTAATTTTGACCTAGATGACAGATATCCTTAATGAAGGCCCTCAAAAGGACCCTGTCCTCCCTTTTCACAAAGCATTACAAAAAAGGGTCACAGCCACATGGGAAACCCCAGACTCATCTGACCCAGAATTCCTTTCAAAGCATCCCTAGCCTGAAAGCTTAGTGGTGCAGGCAGCAACTTCTACTAGGCATTCAGTTTACCCTTCCATTCCTCCTGATGGGGATGACAAAAGAATTGACGCATGGGCACCAAAAGTCTTTTCTTCGGGCAGGATGGCCCTAAAGTCCACAAATGTGACTTGCACCCTGGCAAGGTTCACACACACCCTGTGGGACTGTATGACAGCAGCGGCTCAACACATCCCTGAGGGCGAGGAATGGGATGGTGTCCTAGCAATAGTCAGAGATGGAAAAGAGGCTATGGAGGAATGCTTCCAGTCAGGACTCGACACTGCGGATAGCATAAGCAGTTTCATGGCATCTAGCACGGTCTTGCACAGATTTGCATGGCTGAGGAAATCGGGCTTTGCACCGGATGTGCAATCCAGATTACTCAATATGCCTTTTGACGGCTCGAAGTTGTTTGGCAGCAAGGCGTACAAGAGTTTGGAAAAGCTGCAGACCTCAAAAGCGGCAGCTAAATCACTTAGCTCCTCTATAAAACAACCTCAACAACTCTACTATTCAGGGTCATCTTCCTGGAGTAGCCGTCCCTTTCGATTCTACTCCTCATTTGGAAGAGGAAAGGGACAGGCCAGTCAAAGAGAACAACCAAGAAAATTGTCTTGTGGTGGAAGAGGAAAAGGTGCAAGATCAGCCCCAGCAGCGGCAACAGTCTCCTCAGCCACTGCTGCAGCCGCTGCAAAGCCACTCTGAGGCCTTGGCCCACAAGACCCCAGTGGGAGGCAGGATCACTCGGTATGTGGACAAATGGTGAGGCATTACTTCAGATGCCTGGGCACTAGAAATAGTGACTCATGGTTACTGCCTTCCTTTTCAACAAAGGCCTCAAGACCATCCACTGGGAGCCACCTCTACCAAAACTCCAGACCCGCTACTCGAGCAGGAGATTTTAACCCTGCTAGAGAAAGGTGTAATAGAACATTTACCTGTAGCAGAGAGGAACAAGGGTTGGTACTCCCCTTATTTTCTCATTCCGAAGAAGGACAGAGGATTGAGACCCATCTTGGACTTAAGAAACTTGATCAAGTTCCTCCGGAAGGACAAGTTCAAGATGGTAACCCTTTCTCAGATCCTTCAGGCTCTCCATCTCCAAGAATGGTTGGTATCATTGGACTTTTAGGATGCTTACTTTCATGTGCCGATCCATCTCAAGCACAGGAAGTACCTGAGGTTCGCGATTGGCGGTTCTCACTATCAATTTCGAGTTCTGCCTTTCAAGCTGACCTCCGCCCTGAGGGTTTTCGCCAAGCTGATGTCTGTGGTGGCAGCGAGTCTCGGGAGAGCGGGGATTCACGTCTAGCCCTACCTAGAAGACTGGTTAATTAGGGCGAGTTCACCCTAACGAGCTCAGCAACATCTGACCATGACCTGCCACTTCTTACACACACTGGGCTTCTCCCTCAATTACAAGAAGTCGCAAATGATACTACTCCAAAAGCTCCAATTCATCGGTGCAATTCTGGATACGTCCTCAGGCAAAGCCTCGCCTCCCGAGGACAGAGCTCAACACATCCTGCAGATGGTAACGAAGTTTCAGAATGCCCAGCATCTGCTGGTCTTCAATTTCCTCAGGTTGCTCAGCCTTATGACATCCTGCATTTTTCTAGTGCCAGAGGCCAGATGTAGAATGAGATCCCTTCAATGGGCCCTCAGAACTCAATGGTCCCAATTCTCAGGAGAGAAGTCCGATCTTTTGCGTGTTCCAACCAGAGTGGCTCAAGGTCTGCTATGGTAGGCTTGCAGGGACAATATCCTCAAGGGGGAACCTTTTTGGCAACCATGGCCGTAGATAACCGTAGGGACGGGTGCCTCACTCGAGGGGTGGGGAGCACACACCAGCGATCTGTCAATCAGCGGTCGTTGGTCTCCAAACCACACATCAACCTGTTGGAGCTGAGGGCAATCAGATTAGCGCTGAAAGCCTTTCTGCCCTCTGTACGGGGAAAGAATGTCCTGATAATGACGGATAACACAGTGGCCATGTACTACCTCAACAAAATAGGTGGTGTAGGGTCACTACCTCTGTGCAGAGAGCAATGCAGCTCTGGTTCTGGGCAATACAGGAAATAATCTCTCTTATCGGCAATTCACCTAGCCGGAGAGAAGAACACGGCGGCGGACGCTCTGAGCAGGCAGAGCACAGTGTCTCACGAATGGGAACTAGCTCAGGAAGTCCTTCAAGAGATCTTCACCCTTTGGGGAACCCCTCAAGTGGATCTGTTCACGACCAGGGTCAACGGGAAGGGCGGTCAGTACTCCTCAAGGGACTTTCCCCCAAGAGGAGCTCTAGAAGACACGTTCGTGGTGGATTGGGAATTTCCTCTACTGTATGCGTTTCCTCCAGTCCCCGTGATTCATCACATAGTCAGGAGGTTAAGAAAGTTCAGGAAAACCATGATCCTAATTGCCCCGGATTGGGCCAGGAGAACGTGGTACCAGGACCTTCTGACCATGTCCATCTGCCCTCCAATATGTCTTCCACAAAGAGCGGATCTCCTCTCGCAAACGGAAGGTCGGGTTTTCCATCCAGAGGTCAAAACTCTGTCTTCACGCATGGCTTCTGAGAGGCTGAGATATAAAGATTGGGACCTACCGGATGACGTAATGGAGATTTTGCTTTCGGCCAGAAGACCAGCAACAAAATCATTGTACCAGTGTCGCTTGAATAGGTTCAGTAACTGGTGCAAGGACAAGGATGTGGATCCATTTCAATGTAACACACCTATGGTTCTCTCTTTCCTTCTACATTTGGCCAATTTGGGGCTCCAAATTGGCACCATAAAAGGATACTTGGTAGCGCTATCTATTTTCAAACGCTCATCTGAAGAGGTTTCTTATTTTAAAATGGCCTGCAACGTCTAAAATTTCTAAAAGGACTGACAAATGTGTACTCTCCAACTCCCTTCCAAGTACCTATTTGGGATTTAAATTTCATACTAAAATTTCTTTCAGGGTACCCCCTTTGAGCCTTTACATTCTTGTCTGTTAAGGCTCCTCACTTTGAAGACAATTTTGCTAGTGGCAATTACATCAGCCCACAGGGTGAGTGAGTTACAGGCATTCTGTTGTAAGCCTCCTCACACCGTCTTCCATAGAGAGAAAAGAAACTTTCGGTCTGAACCTCATTCTTAACAAAAATAGTCTCTGATTTCCACCTGTCACAGAAAATTACTTTACCTTCATTCTATCCTCCTGCGCATGCAAGTAAAGAGGAAGAAAGACTACACAGACTGGACCCAGAGAGGGCTCTCAGTTTCTACATTTCGAAACAAATGTTGCAACATGAGGAAAGGACTAAGGGAAATAAAGTCTCCCAGTACTGACCGTCTTAAGGGCATGTCAGTTTCCCCATAAAAGTGAGCGAAAGCCCAGAGGAGTGCAGCTGAAGGGTGTGCATCTCTGGCAAAGTCGGTCAATAGTGTCTGAACAGCAGCAAAAAGTTTGGGGGTTGACACATGGAGGGAAAATTACATACAATTATGAAATCTTTCCTATCAATGTTTTATTTATATCGCGCTCATACACAGAGTGCGACAAGGCAAAGGAGGGGAACAGGGGAGAACAAAACCACCTTACTAGGCCCAGTGACATTGAGAACGTGCAAGTGCATGGGGGAGGGGAAAAGTGCCAGGAGAAGGGAGAGATGGCAAGTGTGGAGCAAAAGGAGAACAGAATAATTAATAATAAATAAAATAAATAATAAAAAGCAACAAAGTGGTAGTGCCGCCAGAAAGTGGCAAGTTCTGAGTTTAAGACAGTGGGCCTCATTACAAGTTGGGCGCAAAGGGATACCGGGCACCAGTAAGGACACCGGTGCCGGTAATCCCTTTGCGCCCTTTTCCGAGGTCCCTTTGCGGGTCCCGCTAAGGCGGGCTTAGCGGGAGCCGTAAAGGGTCCAGGGATCAAATAATGGTACCGGAAATTGCGGTACCGTTATTTACACCTTCCCCATTGAGCCCGTTGGGGGCTCAAATGGGAATGGGGAATGGTATTTTCAATGGGGATTTACCGGTCCTGCAAAGGTCTGACTAGACCGGTAAGTCCCCATTGAATGTGGGCGGACTCGGTACCGTTATTGGAGGCAGCCATGGCGCTATTGGCACCATGGCTACCTCCAATCTTGGAATGAGGCCCAGTAGACTGGATAGGTCAGATAAGTGCAGGAAGAGCAAAAAGGGGGGGTGGTTGTATGGGTACAGATACAGACCGTTGCAAGGGGTGGCCCAGAGGCAGTGCGGAAGGGTGGCAGGGTCAGCAGGAACCTGCGCCCGAAGGACAGAGTGGCCAGGTGCACGATGCCATGAGAGAACAGATCAGCAGAAAGGAAAGGGGGGGGGCGAAGGCGGAACCAAAGAGGAAGGTCTTGAGGTGCTTCCAGAACCAGAGATGTTCTCCTCAAGTTTTAGAGTGGCAGGGAGGCTGTTCCAGAGGGAGGCCCCAGCCGAAGAAAGAGATCTACCACCAACTTGTTGCTTGGAGAAGCGACTGACCCTTAGGGAGTTAAAGAAGCGAAGAGCTCCTGTAGGAAGGTATTTACAAAGAAAGAGTTGGAGGTATTGAGGACCCAGGCACTAGAAGGCCTTGTGGACAATGCAGAGGGTCTTTAACTTAATCTTTGCAGGATACGTTCCCTGGACTTGAGGCCAAGGACAAGTCTTGCAGTCCTGTTCTGGATGGGTTGCAGAGGGCGGAGAGTAGAAGCAGGCAGATTTAGAAAGAGACATTTGCATTAGTCCAGCCTAGAGAGAACCAGAGATCTACCCCCAGCTCATTTCTTTGAAAAACGACTGACCCTGAGGGAGTTAGAGGAGCGAAGAGCTCGAGAGGGGAGGTATTTGCGGAGGGATAGCTGAAGATTTTGGACCCAGGCCCCAGAAAGCCTTGTGGACAATGCAAATGTGTTGAATTTAATCCTTGCATCCACTGGGAGCCAATGTAGAGATTTCAGAGCTGGAGGGATACGATCCCAGGGCTTGAGGCCAAGGACAAGTCTGGCAGTCCTGCTCTGGATTAGTTGCAGAGTAGAGGCAGGTAGGTTAAGAAAGAGGCTGTTACAATAGTCCAACCTAGAGAGAACCAGAGCTTGGGAGACAGTGAGCTTCTGGGGAAAGGAGAGGAAGGGCAGAGTACCTCTGAGGAGGTGCAGTAGGAAGTTAGACTTTTTAGAGACATCAGCGATGTGGGCGGAGAAGGAAAGTGTGGAATCAAAGATGACCCGAGGTTCTTTGCCTCACCGGCAGGGGTGGGAGGAGGGCCAAGGGAGGCCAGCCAGAGAGTGAGGGGAAAGGATGCAGAAGGTGTGCCAATGAGGAGTGTTAGGCAGAATTATAGGCAGTACCCTTTGGGAACACCACACACAATTAAGACTACAAGTGACAGAACAATTTCACCTTTGGTACAAGCCTGTACTGCACAGTTAAAGTGGTAGCAGTAGCAGAGCAGCCAGACTTATCTCAAGAGTAAGTGAGCAGTATCAAATAGTTAAACAAAGGACAGCAATTACTATGATTCAGGCAAACACTGACGCAAGGTTTCTAAGTAAAAGAATATATATTTATTTACTCAACAGTTGTATAACATTTCACTATTATAAGCAAGTTAAAAATCACAATCATAAATACACCACACCACTTCCCTTAAATTCCAGACAAGTTAAGCTCACAAAATGAAGTTGGAGCAAAATGGCACTCCAGCAATTTAAAAGGGAGGGAAAGACAAAGTTATTAGAAATTAGGCAAACCAACAGGTTAGTACTTGGGGCAATTGAACAAGAGGACCTTCAGTGAGGAGATCAGCTAGAAAAGGATTAGGCCCAAAGTCAATGGGTCAAAAGTCTTTTGCTCAAGATCACACAGTTCACGGTAGGTCGCAGTAAAGTTTGTGGCACAGATTCCGGAAGAGGTTGGTTGGTAGAAAAGTTAGTTCAAAGAGAGGAGAATGACAAGCCCTCGGATTGGCAAAAGATTTCAAACACTTTCACCGCGGTTGAACGAAACGGACAACCGGATTTGCACAGTACCTTAAAACGGAGAGGGAGCTGTAGCTGAGGGCGGACGTTCCTAGCGGTTCCTGCAGGCTCACGGTTCCTGAATCGACTGTCGGACTGACACGAAGTAGGGAGCTGGAGGGTCCTGCGCCACCCAGGGAAGAAGCCAGCAGCAGAGCAAAACAACAAATAAAAGGTTCGCTCCTTAAAACCTAAGCAGGGTCCGACCTTCCTGGCTATCCGGCCCACTGTAGCTCTGTACAGCGAATCCAACCAGAGGAGGGGTCCTGGCTTGTAGTTTGGCAAACTGGTTGGTCCCACCAGCTCAAGGGAAGAAGTTTCCTAGAGGATCTTCTCTGTCATCGGATTCTGAAGATTCGGACCTGCAGCAGGGCTTCACCGGGCGGTTCAGTCGTTGTAGGGGCCCTCTTCTGTCAGCTCCTCGTTGATTCTTACGTTCTAGTGGCGACTCGGCCTTTCCAGTCACAGAGACCTACTTTTTATGCAGTTTTCCCCCATTCATACAGCCTGGCTGTCAATCACACAGCAGGGTGGCTGTCCTGGCAAGGACAGTCCCCTTAGCCAATCAAACGGGAGTGCGACTTGGGTTACCAAGGGAACCCATGGCAGGGGTCCGAAGACCCCTCCCTCACATCCTGTCTACCTAGACTTTCAGTTGCCTTAAGGAGGGCTTCTGTGCAGGAGCCCGCGAAAAGACAGCGAACAAAGGAATCATCCCCGGTTTGGCGCGCAGAGAAAAACACGAGAATGACTTTAACAAAAAGAAATGCTGAATAAACCCAACCGAAGCCAAAATAAAATGTATTTGGTCAAGCAAATTTATGTTCGAGGCTAATATAATAGCCTAAAACATTACCAAGTTAATATAAGATAATCGCGGTAGAAAAGTTAGGGTAGATACCACTTCCACCAGCCAAGTCTTAATGTAAAGGGAGCGAAACAATACTCCAAGAGGTACAGATAAAAAGGGATAAGAGTTAACCCTTTCCAATACTCCATGTAAAATGGTGTGTACTGGGCCTGTGGTTTAAAGTGACTAAAGTAAAGTTAATGGCAACTTTACCATTTTCTGGGGGACAGTAGTCAGCCCCAGAAAATGGAGTCGGTGGGAAGTCTCAAAGACAACCCTGTATCGCTGCACTGAAGGTGCTTTGTAACAAATAAAAATATGAGGTCATGGAGTAGGTGAGGCTCCAGTGCTCAAGATCACACAAAAAGTGAAAGCACACACAGCAAAACGCATGTAAGAGTGGGAAAAAGGCTCACACTCTTACCAGGTGAAAAAAATTAATCCTAGAAATCCAGCAAAGCTGCTGAGGGACTCATTAGGTAAGGGAAATCAGCCATGCATGAGAATTCTCCCTAACAAGGAGGATCTCAGTCTTGCTGGCATTCAGACAAAGATAATTGGCGAAACACCAGTCTTGAATGGCAGTAAGGCAATCGGAGATGAGAGCGGGGGAGGAGGTGGCCGAGGGCAGCCTGAAAATTAGTTGTGTCGCCAGGGTAGCACTGGAAATTTTAGCAGAAAATGACAATGCACTGGGCAAGAGTTGCCAGGTATTAGTTGAAAAGCCAGGGCGAGAGATTTGACCTCTAGGGAACACCACAGGAAGAGAGGGAGATAGATGATAGGAAGGACCTGAGTATGACCTGGGAGGGTCGATCACAGAGGAAAGAGGTCAGCCAGGCGAGAGCCTGGTCAGTGATATCCAGTTTATCACAGAGAAGGTTGAGCAGGATGGTATGGTTGACCGTGTCAAAGGCAGAGGAGAGATCAAGTAGGATGAGGACAGAGGGAATGTTCGAGTCAAGGTTGGAGAGCAGATCTTCATGGATGTTCAGGAGAGCAGTTTCCGTGCTTCTGGCAGCTCTGAAGCCAGACTGGTGGTCATGAAGACAACCAACAGAATCAGAATGGAGGTTAAGCTGTAAGATGTCCAGCTTTTCCAGGAGTTTCCCCAGAAAGCGAGTAATGCAGATTGGGTGATAGTTAGCCGGACAGGAAGGATCAGCTGTGGGTTTCTTAAGAAGAGAGTGCACAAGGGAGTGCTTCAATGGGGGAGGGGAAAGAACCTTAGGCAAAGGAGTGGTTACAAAAATCAGCAAGGGCCGGAGCGAGGGTGTCAATGTGGTCCTTGATGGTTTTAGAGGAACAGGGATGGACCTGTTTTGACGAGGCTTTCATTCGAAGAACAAGCTACTTACCAATTGTAACATTCTTTCGATTGGATGTTCCACCCACGTATTCCTCATCGACTCTCCCTAACGACCCCGCCGTACAGTTTACGACAGTTGCACTTCAAGTACCTTAAGAGCCAAAGGTCAATAAAGCCTGGTCAACTGATGCGGCTACTCATATCGCAAAAACAGAACTGAGGCTAACAGGCGCGGCTCGAGCCCTTTATACTGCAGATGACATCGACGCTCAATGACGGCCCTCGAGGGACATCGACACTGCGGCCTCGAGCACAGCGCCTTCTGGTGAAAATGATTTTTTTTCTGAAGCAGCAAGCTGGAAGATAAGAATATCTAGGATGAGGAGTACGTGGGAGGAGCAGAGAGGACATGTAGAAGGAGGAAATGAGCACGACTGCACGTTTGCTGAACAAGTGATAAGACATGAATGTGTACAAGCAAACCTCTATGGAATGAGAGCGTGAAACCAAGGAAAGCCACTTGGGTTTAGGAAATGCACATGTTGAGATTACACTGTGTTTAACTGCAGGTGACACGGAAGGTGCGAGTGGATGTGCAAAAGCTGGGACGGTGGCAGCAATTCACAATGGACCCAGGAAGTACGTGGTCCTACACCACCAGTGCAAAACAAAAATTGAACTACGAGCTGCTGTGGAGTGAGCAGATTCAGGAGTAGGAAAAGAAACAAGAATGATCGAAGACAGAGCATGAAAAAGGAGAACAAAAATTTTGTTTGTACTAGAATTAAAATGTTAGTGTACCTGAAAACTGTTATGGCGAATTGGATTGACCAATGGTGTACCCCTGATGAATTTCCAGGCTATACTGTGTCTTAAATTGTAATGTGTAGGAATGAAACATGTTGGGTATGGAATGTGAAGTTGGAATGAGTGTGAATTGTCGCATTGAGAGCGTGAGTGAAGATTTTAATTAAACTTTGAGTGATAGGAAGACCACCAGGGGGCGCGGAGCATGTCGGACGTGTGAGACTCGTGCTCCACGAGCACCGCAGGGCCTAGTGTGCCGTTTCAGTCCACGGCCAGGAGTTTGGAGTGGAGCCGGAGAGGACCCGTGCCCTGCGTGGGTTGCCCCACTGAGTGAGAGGGCCCAGAGACCCATCCCAGCGCAGTCCTAACTGAAGCTCCAGGGGACCGTTGTCAGGGCGACAACTGCAGTGGAGCCCAGTGCGCACCCAGGACCCCAGAGACCGCCCACCCCGCGGCCCCATCGGTCCCCCAGAGGACCTCAGCGAGGCCCGAGGTTCTGGGGTCCCCCTCCCGCACCCACAGAGCAGGACCAGGGATCAAGCGCTGTGGGTGGCACCCAAGTGCACACGGCCCCGGGCAGGGGGCACCGCGGCACGGGCCCCGCCAAGCCGGAGTACAGCACGTGCCTGGGGCTAGAGAGGAGCCCAGCCGGGCCCCCACCTACGACCATCACGCCGGAGCGGGGGAGTGACCGTGAGCACCCCGCAGGACTCCAAGAGCTGCCCATCAGGCCAGTGACAGGGGCATTCCACCCTACCTCTTGAGCGCGGAAGCCCGAACGGTGACCTGCACACATCAGGGCCCATGGAGGAGGAGCCCGGGCCGGGAGGCCTGACCCCGCGGGCATGACGGATGTGCGCCGGGCCCGGGCAGTCGCCCAGCGGGGCCCCACCCGGAGACAGAAACCAAAAGGAGGTGAGGAGATTGCGGGGGGAAGCTGGACAGAGAGGACACGGTGGAGAGGGCCTATTTCCCCCCCCCCCCCCCCCCTTCTTCCCCCTTGAGCCCTCCAGGGCTATACCTGCGTGATCCACTCACAGAGAAAGTGGGTTAAGGCGACCTCACCCTCGTGAAAGGCTCCGGGCCCCTCCCCAGACTTGGCAGCAGTGGCCCACCCTGAAAAGCAGGTCCCAGCCCCAAGTATTGGAACCCCCACAGAGCTCCGGGCTAATACCAAGGCCCCCAACCAGGAACACGGTACCCTGGAAAAGAAGAGGGACCGGGGCCGCAAAGTGGAACATTGGGTCTTGCTCAGGAGAGTCCAGATAACGCCACCATGCCAAGGTGCACCAAAAGAGCAAGATCCTGGAGCAGACCCCAGCCACCAGGGCAATCATCTCTCTCCAATGCTTTCGTCGGTCGCACACAGCCCCGAGCGAGGTTCACAGAGCCAACATGCCCACAGACAGCGACCCCCCCCCCCCCCTCCGCAGCACTAACTAAGGACAATCTCGAGGACATTCTCCAGGAGATAAAAGCAATTTGCACCGATATACAGGCCTCAATAGTAGATCTCAGAGGGAGAGTGGAAGATACCCCGACGTGGGGAGAAAAGTCCAAGGCCTGATAAACCAACTCTTCACAATAGAGGGGGGCAAGGAAGTCCAGCTGGAAAGAGCACAACGAGGTGGAGGCGGCGGAGGGGGATGCCCGAGGTCCATTGTGTTGCGTTTCCTCCACTACAGAGAGAAAATGGAGGTTTTGGAGAAGGCAAAAAGGCTGGGGAGCTTTATCTTTGAAGGGGATACAATCAGGATCTACCAAGACCTGTCAACCCTCACGCTCACCCACAGAAGAGTGTCGTCCGCTCCCCCAGTGGCTCACCAGCGAGGACATAAGATATAGGTGGTCCTTTCCATTTGCCCTATCCTTTGAACGAGCTGGCGTAAACTACAGAGTGACTAGCGGCAAAGAAGCCTCTCAAGTGCTACAAGTGCTCAAGGGTGATGCCCCGGAAGAAGGAAACGAGGTGGGCATATAGGCAACACCAGAAACCAGGAGAGAACCGGATGGCCCCTGGTCCACAAAGAAGACGACAAAGGGCAGAAGAAAATTCATCAAACTAAACACCCACACGTTGGATACTGGAGAGGACTTGGTGAATAGAGATACACCAACAGGGAGTGCAAGGACACTAGTCAAGCGATCCCGGCCGGGGACACAGAGTTCACCAAGGGAGCTGCGGTGGATGGACATGCATTCACCCTGGTGGCTTGCCCGTTGGAAGGCGTCATGAATAGGGGAGGGAGGAGGGAGGGGGGAAGGGAGGGAGTTGGGGGTAGGGGTTCTCAGGCTCAGTATCGATCCAGCTTCAAAAGGAAACGGAGCAGCCCTTACAGGACGGGGAAGACAAGGAACACAAGCAAAGAATCAATTGTAGACAATGAGAGGAAGGGCCGGGTCGAGACACTTAGGATAGGCTCCCTCAAAGTTAAGGGGCTGAACTCCCCAGCAAAGCGCTCCCTCCTGGGGAGGGAAATGAAGAACTCAAGAGTAGATGTTCTCTTCGTGCAAGAAACTAGAACAGTGAAGGGAGAGGAGAGGGCCATCCCAGGATCGCAGGTGGGCCAGACCTTCTGGGCATCCGGCCACGCAAAGAGAGGTGGAGTCGGTAGCATCCTACATAGGAACCAAAGGCTCACTGAGGTAACCTGGTGGGGAAGGGAGGATGGGAGAGCCATGGTGGTGTCAGGCAATTTGCACAACTCCAGAGTCACCTTAGCAGCCATATACTGCCCCAACGTGTGTCAGATGGAATTCATGCAATAAGATTTGGGAGAGGTGATGGCCAAAGTGGAAGGGCTCCTACTCCTGGGTGGGGATTTCAATATGTGGGCGGACTGGGAGTTGGACCACAGTGGAAAGACCATCCCGCTAGGTAGTAGAGGGGGACGACCGCATGGGAGGTTACGGGACCTAACATGGGAGCAGGGGTTGGTGGACATATGGAGGGAGCTACATCCAAATTGAAAGGGATATACCTTCTACTCTGCAGTCCATGGCACTAGGACGAGAATATTGTTTTCACGGAGCACCAGAGTACATGAGCAGAGTAGACGCCTGTGAGGTCCGCTCGGTCAGCTGGTCGGACCATGACCTGGTCTGGTCAGACATTAGCATATCAGGCTTGAAACCCAGGGCATCCCTATTGAAATGTAATGAGTTCCTCCTTCGGGATGTGGTCTTTAAGGAGGAGATGATAACGGCGATAGAGGATATTTTGAGCTGAATGATACTGGAGAAGTCAATCGGGAGATAGTATGGGAGGCGGCAAAGGCAACCTGGAGGGGTAGGTTGATTAGTGAAGGGGCTTCCAAAAAGAGGGTTAAGACCCTCCTTGCTCACAGGTTGAGGTCAGAGATACTTTCACTGGAGAGGTCTGAAGGGAAGGGGGAGGAGGAGAAGGAGAGGGACCTGGGCATTGCAAGAGGGAAGAGACAAGAACTGAGGGAACTGGAGATGGGCGAAATTATGGCTGGCGTCAAAGATATTATGAAAAAGGAGACAAGGCCGACGCCATGCTGGCAGCTAAACTTCGAGGCCAGCGGGCGGACAGATGGGTGGCAAGAATCGCAAGTGGGGAAGAGGGGAAAGATCTGACCCGGAAGGCATAGCGGAGAAATTCGCCGGTTTCTATGAGACCCTTTACGGGAGGGAAGGGGAGGCAGAGAAGGAGGCACTTGAGGCATATCTCAACGGGGTCACGCTCCCCGCCCTTGGAGTCCCGGAAGCTTCTGCCCTGGACGCCCCGATAACGGAGGAGGAGGTACTCAAGGCAATATATCGGGCCTGAAGCTGGGTAGGGCCCCAGGGGAGGATGGGTTCATGGCAGGCTTTTACAAGGCCTTCTTGGGCCAACTGGCAGGGTTCTTGGAAAGCCTATTTTCCAATATTATGACGACAGGGGGGGCAGCTCCGTCCTTTCGCAAAGCATTAATTACGGTGATCCCGAAGGAGGGGAAGGTTCCAGCAGACTGCCGGTCCTACAGACCAATCTCTCTCCTGAACGTGGATGCAAAACTATTCACCAGGATCATCGCTATGAGGCTGGACGGCCATATGCCGGGACTGATCCACTCCGACCAGGTGGGCTTCATACAGGGGAGGCAGGGGGTGGACACCCTTCGTAAAACTCTGCATGTCATGAGGGATGCAGCTCCGAGGGGAGTAACCCGGTCCTGGTGGACATCGATGCTGAAAAGGCGTTCAATGGGGTGGACTGGGAGTTCTTACATGGGGTACTCGAGAAACTGGGTTTCGGAGTGGGGATCAGGCAAGCCATCAAGGCCCTATACGGAGCCCCATCAGCTAGAGTCACGGTTAATGGGCACCTGTCATGTATGTTTAGCCTCCAAAGAGGGATGAGGCAGGGCTGCCCCCTCTCCCTGCTCCTGTTCGCCATGACCATGGAGATACTCGCAGAGTACCTCAGAGGTTCCTCGATGGTACATGGTATTGACGTGGGAGACCGTACCTTTAAACTCGGCCTCTATGCAGATGATTTTCTGCTACACCTGAGGGAACCCTCTAGATCAGTCCCAGCTGCCTTCCAGGTTATTGAACTCTTTGGTCATTTCTCAGGTTTCAGGGTAAACATGATCTTCCCCTTTGCACCAGATACGGAAAGAAGCCTGGCCGAACTGACTCCCCTGGGCCTGCAAATTTGCACCAAGGGGATAACATACCTGGGGATCAACATTGTCAGACCAAATGAGGATTTGAGCCAGGCAAACTACCCCCCACTGTTTGATAAACTATTCAGAGACATGGAGGGCTGGGGGAAGGGGCAAATTCCATGGATGGGAAGAATAAATGCTATAAAGATAAATCTGCTCCCCAGGTTGCTATGTTTTCCAGATGCTCCTGTTGGAGGCCCCGGAAACCTACCCCAGTGAAGCCAAAAAGCGCATAATGAAATTCATTTGCAGGGCCAGAGACCTAGAATAGGATACGAGACCCTCACCCTCCCCAAAGAAAGAGGGGGGGTAGCCCTTCCAGATTTGCGGACCTACCACAGAGCGGCCCAACTTAGAGCTCTGGCCCCCCACCTTAGAGAGGATGCCAACAAACAATGGGTCTACCTCGAAAACTTTCTCCTGCGCCCAGTTACTGTAGGCGAATGGCTATGGGTCCCGCTGAAAAAGCTCCCAAAAAGAATCAGGGACCACCCAATACTAGGAACAATGTGGAAAGCATTCAAAGGGAAGGGAAGGGAAATGGAGAGAAGGTGACCACATGGCCTTCGTCAATGAGCCACATTTGGTCCACACCAGTGTTAGAAGAAATCCCAGGCCATGAACACTACCAGTCCTGGTTCGACGCTGGTCTCTGTAGGGTCGGCCAGCTGGTGAGGGAGGACACCTTCATAAGTATCCAGGAGCTTGAGGAGGCATTGGGAATTGGCAGGCTCTCTCTGCTCCTATATCTACAGCTTAAGGGAGTCCTAATGAAGTCGAAATTAAAGCCATGCATACAAAGGAAGCTCACCCCTGTTGAAAAAATCCTAGACACCCATGTAGGAATGAAGGCGCTCATCTCCCTCCTTTATGGAGCGCTCATAGCCCCCCGGGAGGGAACAACCAAAAGCCTTAGAAGAAAATGGGAGAAGGACCTGGGCTGTGGAATTGGGGACGGCCTCTGGGGGCGACTCTGCAGCAGGGCATTTAAGACGTCAATCTCTTGCCAATATAAGACGCATGCCATCATCCACAGGTGGCAGTATGACCCGATAACCCTCTCTAGGATGTTCCCGGATGTCGTCCCTGTGTGTTGGCACGGATGTGGGGGAAAAGCCAACTATTGGCACATGTGGTGGTCATGCAAAAAAGTGCAAGTTTACTGGTCGGAAGTGCTCAGCTGGCTTAAGGAGGCGGGAGAAGGGGTTTACCCACAGGACCCAATCCTGATAATTTTTGGGCTGCAGCAAAGGGATGAACTCTGGGAAAAATTACCGGACCTGACACACTCCCTACTGTTGGCGACCAGAGCGGCCCGGGCTAAAACATGGAAGAGGGCTGCCCTTCCTACGAGGAGTGAATGGGTGACAGTGGCCAAGGACATCTACTTTATGGAAAGACTTAGGGCAGCGATACAGGGCTCAAGTGCACAGATGGAGACCGACTGGCTGCAGTTCATGGAGGCGTTCGTCAACACGGAGGACTCGCCCTGAGGACTACACAGGCCCTTGACCCGGCCCGAAACCCACCTTGGTATAGAACACATTGCTCTTGATTTAGGGGAGTCTGTTAACCATGGACTGTATTGAGCCCGGTCGGAGCTGCCCAAAGAGGTTTAGCATGGGCAAGCGGATTGTGTGTCCCGAGACAATGGGCCTCATTACACGGACGGCGGTAAGGGTTAACGGTCACCGTTAATGGCAATGGTGACCGTTAACCCTTACCGCCGTACTACGAGGTCCCTTTGCGGGTTGGAGGATTTAACGCCTGCTTCTTGCAGGCGTTAATATCCAACCCGCTAAGGGACCTCGGAGCTAATTACGGCACCGCAAAATTGCGGTGCCGTAATTAGCGCCTTCGCCATTCCCATAGAGCCCTATGGGGCAGAAATGGGAATGGGGAAGGGCAATGGCGGAAAGGGGATTTACCGCCCCTCCAACCTTGGAATGGGGCGGTAAATCCCCTTTCCGCCAAGGCGGTGCCGGTATTTTACCGGCATGGACCAAGGTGCTATTAGCACCTTGGTCCACCGCCTACCGTGTAATGAGGCCCAATGGGTTTAGGGGGAGGGTGGAGGGTGGGTGAATACATCAGGGAATTATGGCTTTCTTTTGGATTTGTTGTGGGCATGTGCCCAAAGTTCATGCTCTGACTAAGCTCTCTGTTGCCTTTAAAAACCAATAAAAATTGAATTTAAAAAAACAAAAATTTGAGTGATGGCAGGAATTGGTGCTACCATGTGTTGAACACCATTTTTGTCGGTCCACATTGAATCTTTGGGAAACAATTGTGTAGTGTAATGATTACCATGAAATATTAATACATTGAAATATTAACCATTTAAAAAAACTGTATGAAGATTTAATCAAAATAAAGTACACTTTAGTTAGGCACATGAAAAGACGGTGGTATCTATTCTAAGAATCTACAATACTGTAACTTAGAAGGAATATTGGTGTAAGGAATACGTGGGAGGAACATCCAATCGAAAGAACTTTACAGTTAGTAAGTAACTTGTTCTCCCCTAAACCAATCGCTGTCCTCTGGGTCATACTGCCCGCATCCAATGACAGTCCTCTCCTTAAGCTCCTCCTCTGGTAGTCATCGTCAGATTTTTACTGCACGCTTCAGTGTTGGATGTCCTCTAGTTGCTCGCTGAGCTATTTGTATGTTTTTTCCATGTTTTTTTGTGGAAAAGTTAAATTCTTTCCACCAGAATCCATGTGCTCTTTCCTCATCAGCCGGCAACAGGGATCCGTTGTCGGTGAAGCTTTGCGCCCCTCAAGGGTGAAGATTCGTCGAAGTTTCTGGAAAACCATCTTGGGCCTAATTTGCACCCTCCGAACATGACGGAGGAGAAAAACGAGGGAAGGACCCTCTTCAGATCCTGCACCAAATGCGGGCTACAGAACATCTTCGTGGAGGACAAGCTTCTACAATGTCTTTACTGCCTGCCCACAGAGCACAATGAGGACGAGTGTGAGATATGCCTGGGCTTCTCGGAGAAGACAAAGAAAGGCAGGCATAGCAGGCTGGCGGCTTGGCAAAATTAAAACAAGGCCTCTGCCCCATGCTCCGAGCAAGGTCATGCCTCACCCAGTACCAGCCGGTCTGAAGAGCGGTCTCCCTCTGGGACGAGATGAAAGTCCTTTGAGATTGCCCCACCCGTGGGGGTCCAAGATCAGGCCAAGAAGGTCCGATTCCACTGGGTTTGCTGCTGATGCGAGTCCCAAGTTGGATAGGCCACGATCACTATCGGTGTCCGCTTCCAAAGCCAGCCTACCTTTGAGCTCCTCCTCAGAGGAAGTCATCCACGCCGGCCAAGCTACGGGAGAAATCAGAAAAGCCTAGGCCAAAGGACGAGAAGAAGGGCGCACAGCCCAAGAAGGCTCCACCGGCGCAGCCAAAGTCCTCGTCGACTAGCATTGACACCTGCTGTGCTGACCCTACGAGGGTGGCTCCTGTGGTGCAAAGGGTATCCCTCCCACCGAGACACGACACAGCCGCGGGGGGGGGCAGCAAGCACCCCTGGGGGGTTGGTGGGGACACCATCCAGATCCTGGTTCAAAACCTTCAGGGAGCAAAAAGAGGGGGGGGGCAAGGAGGCCCCAAAACAGCACTCCAAGATTTGCATTCAACCAATGGACATCTCATCCATGGACGACAACCACTAAGTGTCTGTCTATATGGTCTACGAGGATGACCGTAGCGCAGGGTCTAGCGCTCCATCGTTCCTTGCGCAGCCGAGGGACATATCCATGGACAGCCTGTCGACTGTCCACACCCTGGTGACAGAGATCCAGCAGAAGATGCCCCCAGCACTGACACTTGTGGTGCCGCAGGCCCCTGATCAGCCCTTGCGTAAGAAGAGAAAGCGTCATCCGACGCCTCCACATCAGCCTCCTCCACCATGTCGGACCCCGACTCCACCAGTGGACCTGGATACACACACAGACACTGGTAGGGGCATGGCCACAGGAACCGATGAAGATGAGGACTTCGTCCCAGCAAAAAATAAATCACTGCACCTGGATGCCCCTCATAGATGCTCTCCACCAGACTCGGTGGGATAATTTCGCTCGAACTCCAGGGCCTCCGAGCTGTTCCAGCTGGTGCCCGAGGAAACCAACAAAGAAGGCTTTTTGTACCAGTGACAAGAGTCCAAGAGAAAACTATCATGGCAGGCCCCTTTCTGGACAACATTTGAGAGGAAGGCCTAGCCCTCTTTAAGAACTCTTGCAAGGCTCCAACCAAAAGAGGTTGGAGAAGAAATACAGGGTGCCGGATTCTGCGCCCAAGTGCTTGAGGTCAAAACCGTGGCCAGACTCTAGTATCGGCTGCCGCAACGAAGCGTTCGGCTAACCCGGCTTCTTCATCATCAGTTCCCCCAGACAGCGAGGGAAAGAAGATAAACCCCATGGTGAAGAGAGTCATTTACACAGCGGCATCCACGATCAAGACGGCTAATGCTCTGGCTATCTTGGCCCGATACGACTGGGAGCTTTGGTACAAGATGGACCCGATCCTGGAATTCCTTCCCCCCCCTCTGACGACTAGAAAATGGGGGCTCTCGCTCCTTTTTCTGGAAGGGGAGGTGTCGTCAGACCATGCCATTATGGTGGCAGTGGACATCGCAGACACAGGTTTCCGGGAAATGGGAAACTGAGTCTGGCTTCATCAGCAGGGATGGTTGAAGGCCACAAACCTTCGTCAAGACGTTCATGCGAAGTTGCAGGACATGCTCTTTGAAAGTTAAAATCTGTTGGCGGAGGCGACCGACGAATCCCTTCAAGCCACAAAGACAGAGGCGACACGTTCCCTTGGCACTCTTCAGCAGCATCGCTAGTCTTCTTTTCTCTCCTCCAGAGGAAAGTCGAGCAGATCATCCACGGGATTCTCCACATCATACAGACAACCTCCCTGATCCTCCGTGCAAGAAGCCTATAGAGGTTGCTCCCAGGCCTATAGTAGCGGAGGTCAAGTAAGCCTGAACCGGCCAAGACATTGGGCCCCCTTGCGTGCACCTCAGTGGGAGGCTGGCTGATGAGGTTCGTCAGCGAGTGGAAGATCACCACTGATGGGTGCTGGATGCTCTTGCACGGGGACACACCTTTGAGTTCCAATGGTGGTGCCCACTTATTCGACCGGTCCCCCGTCGGGAGCTTCACATCCCTCATCTCTTGTTACAGAGAGGGGTGATATAGCTAATTCCCTAACGCCTCTTGGGCTCCGAGTCTATTCCAGATAGACATGGGGTTGGAGACCAAACCTACACCTGCGCTGTCAGAACAAGTACCTGAAGTCCCAAAAATTCAGGATGGTCAAGTTTCAACACGTGCTCGGCCAACTGGAGGAAGGGGATTTCTTGACATCGTTGGATCTAGAGGACGAGTACTACCATGTCCCTATCTGCAGGGAACATTGAAAATTCCTAATGTTCATGGTGAAAGGCAAACGTTACCAATTCAAGGACCTAACATTCAAGCTTCAAATCAGCCCCAAGAGTGTTAACAAAATGCCTGGCCCTGATGGCGGCCCATCTGCGTCTGCAGGGCATGCACGTATACCCGTAACTGTACAATTGCCTGATACGCACCTGCTCCCGTTATCTGGCCTTGCACGCACAAAGGAGACTGTCCAACTACTGACGAAGCTGCGATTCTCCGTAAACTTTCCCATGTCTTGCTTGATGCCATTGCAGAATGCACTGTTCCTCGGCGCCGGACTCAACACGTTGGCTTGCCTGGAGTCACCCTCTGAGGAGAGGCTAGCAGCCATCCAAGAGAAGGTACAGCGACTGTCTTCGCGAACACGACCACAGTGCAGGCCATCAAGTCGTTGCTGGGCATGATGTCCTGAATCTACCTTGTCCGTTTCTGAAGGTTGCAGATCTGACTCCTACAGGAATTCTTGGATGCCCGTTGGATACAAGTGTCTGGTAGTTTGCGGACAAGGTCCCTCTCAGCGAGGAGTTCCGGCAGGCGATAGAGTGGTCGGGGGTGCACTACCACATCGCCCAGGGGACGGGATTTCAAACCACGCCATACCAGGAGACTGTCGCCATGAACACCTCGCTGGAAGGTTGGGGGCTCACACCGACGTCTACATGCCAGAGGTCTGTGGCTTCCGGGGGAGAAGGATCTGCACATCTACATCCTGGAGCGAAGGGCAGTGCTCTGGGCCAACACCACCACCATGTTCTCCATCAGGAAGCAAGGGGGCACTCGAACCCCAGCACTCTCCAAGGAAGCTCAGGACTTGTGGCACTGGGCCATCAGACACGGGATGTTCCTCGTCCCTCTATGCCTGGCAGCCATCAAGAACACCATCGCAGACTCCCTCAGCAGGGAACTGCGCTCCTGCCACGAGTGAAAACATAGTCTGGATCAAGTAGTCCTGTTCGTCAAATGGGGCAGACCCCCAATCGATCGTTTTGCCATGGTGGTGAACTCCAAATGGCAGAAGTTTGCCAGCAGATTCCACTGACCGAGTAGCTTGGGGGATGCGTTCTCCTTCTTGTGGGAGGGTCTGTTTCTGTATGCTTTTCCCCCAGTTTCCTCTTCTGTTACGTGTCATCAACAGACTCTGACCGTGTTGATGCAAGATGATACTCATCGTCCTGGCGTGGCCAAGGCAGATTTGGTATCCAGACCTTCTCAGCCCGTCAGCGTCGCCTCCAGTCAAGTTGCTGGTACTGCCGGATCTGTTCACCAGAGAGGGAGGCGCAATCCTTCATCACGACCCTGGGTCGCTGAGCCTGAGGGCATGGCTCCTGCAGCCTTCGAGTTTGGAAGTTATGCATTGCCAGCAGACTGCAGGGAAGTCCTCGCCAAAGCCAGGACGTCGTTGACTCTAAAATGCTATGGCTACAAGTGGAAGCGTTGTGCTATGTGGTGCTGGTCGCATAAGATGACCTCTCTTAGTGTCACAACTCCTCAAATTCATCCATACTTCTGTCCATGACAAAAGCTGGACTGGCTTACCCATCCATCAAGGTACACCTGGCAGCCATCTCACGCTGCACCAGATCCCTGGGTAAATCTTCACTGTGGTCCCACAGACTCATCAAGGAATTCCTCAAGGGGCTTTTCCGATCTTTCTCGCCGGTGAAGGCTCCTGCCCCGGCATGGGAATTCAACGTGGTCCTGACGAGGCTCATGGGGGCACCGTTCGAACCTATGCATCAAGCCCCTAACTTTCTCATGTGGAAGACCGCATTCCTTGTGGCCATCACCTCTGCCAGATGTGTGGGTGAAATTCAGGCCCTATCCTGCAAGCAACCGTATCTGACTTTCAACGAGTCAAGGGTGGTACTGCGTGCACACCCGTCTTTCATGCCAAAGGTTCAGTCAGAATTCAACCTAAACAAGCCTTTGGTGTTGCCTGTTTTCTTCCCAAAAACTTTCTCCGGCGGAGAGGGCCCTGCATTCTCTGGACTTTGCTGGTGCTTTGAAGTTCTATGTATCATGCACAAAGCATTTTCAAAAGACTTCACAATTGTTTGTGAACTTTGGTCCTGTGAACCATGGGAAGGCCTTGTCCAAGACTTCCATTTCAAGGTGTCTGTCCGGCTGCATCATGCACTGTGATCGGCTGGCGAACCGTCCTCTTTCAGGCCATCCGAGGGCCCATTCTACCAGAGCGATTGCTGCGATGATAATGTTCCTTGGTGTGCCCCTGCTTGACATCTTCAGAGCTGCGACGTGGAGGTCCATGCATACCTTCACAAAGTTCTACTGTGTTGACAGGGATTCTAGGGAGTAGTCCAGAGTCAGCCAGGCAGTGCTACACAACCTGTTCGCTTGAGGTGGGTCTGTTCCAGGGCTAAGTGTTAATTGCTTCTGTTGAGCCCTATTACCTCTCGTGGTTGTGTAATGTGGTACTGCTGTGTATTCGTTATTCATGAGCATGTGAATCCATGCCAGACCCCATGCTGGCGAAGGTTTAAGTTACTTACCTGTAACTGTTGTTCTCCAGCATGGGTCTGGCATGGATTCACATGCAAACCCTCCCTCCGACACCTCTGCAGCTCTTCTTGGTCATACTGCCACTTTACATGCTTACCAAATCTGAAGCTGGACTGTCATTGGATGAGGGCAGTATGACCCGGAGGACAGTAGTTTGTTTAGAGAAGAAATACAGTCTTAAAGTGAAAATTAAACAGTTTGTTCTTTTGCCGATGATTCCCAGCCTGACGGGTAATATTCATGAGCCTGTCAGGCTTTTATCCAGACCCATGCTGGATAACCATCATTACAGGTAAGTAACTTAAACCTTACTCTTGTTCCACTCCTTTTGACTAGTGGGACGAGGCAGGACTCCCAAATACAGATCAGTATTCTTTTTAGTTCTGTGTCTGTCACTGGGATGAGTAGGAGTAGGTTGCTCCCTATGGTCGTTTTGTTGACCGCAACGAGTATGATTAGGCCAATTCACTTTGCTCACTGTAACCAGTATAAGTATGCCAATCGTTATATGCGCTTTGCTCAATGCAGCGAGTATGAATAGGCCAGTCGTTATATTTGTCTTACCTAGTGGGACGGTTATGATTATGCGAGTAATGGTATTCACTCTTCTCCTTTATTTGAACATTACTTTATTTGAACATTACTGATAGGAGTAACTGTGTCCCGATTATGATTCTCCTTTTGAGTATCATTGTGCTGAGTCGGAACAGTGACTTTACTTTTAGCTCCCTACCCGGGTCTTCTGCTCTCCCCATTACATTCTTCTGTTGGGGATCGCGTCACCTGGTTTGCCACTTGCGTGGGGTGCACTCCGCTACTTGTCAGGCTGGCTACTTTGCTTCTTTGCTTCTCTTCTGTCGGTCCTCTCCACGGGACCTCTGGGTAAGTGGTTTTGGCGTTGTTAATGGACTTCCTAGTATACTGGGCTTTGGTCATGCCACCACTTTTCTCTCGCTTGCTTCAGAAAGCTTTTGCCAAGTATTCACCTTCCCCTCGGTCTCGTTCTCCCACTGGCGAGCTACTTGGTCCCACACGCCAGCTCCATCCTTGCATCTAAAGCTGCATGTCCTTATCTTGTTCAGCTGGGCCCTCCAGCTGGCTCGAATCTCCCGGGTTCGCACTTTCTGGTCGCCTCCTTTTTATGACGTTGGTGTGGGACTTCCCAGGCAGAGCATCTAAGTCCTTCTTCTTTGCAGCAATTGTATCCTGTAATGATCCTATCCTCTTCTTTGTCTTGTACTACACAATATCAGGTTTTGGCTTCCTTCAAAGATTCAACATAATTGCAAATGCGAGTGTGTGATGGTTTACAATTGGGTGGGTTACAGAGTTCCTCTTCGGATGGGAGTCCTTGTCCCCAAGGCCGGAGGGTCTACCAGTGAGGTTCTGGCCATCTCTACCCTTAGGGATGGTATTGTGTAGCTTGCTCACCTCCCTAGCCTCACAAGTAAAGGCTCCCGCCTTGGGAGAAGTTACTGAACCCTGTGATTCATCACACCTTCCAGTGTTGTGTAGTGCTTGTCTGATGTGATGTCTGATGTGAGGTAGCTAGTGATGTCACATGGAGTGTTGACAAGTGAATGGTGGAATGTTATGAATGAGAGTTCTGAGTGGTGGCAGTTACAGCTGGCCTGTATGGGTGATGGGAGCCGGTGTTGTCCTAGCTAATGTCCTATATGTTTTATACTTGTAACTGAAACTAAGAAGCAAAAAAATAAACTTGCTTGATGTCCCCATAAAGAGCCTGGAGCCCACATCATTTCATCCAGTGCTGCCTTTCTATACAGTAAAGTCCATGCAGGGTGTACATGGATAGAAGCACATATAGTAATGTATTATTTATTAGGTAGACGTAAGGTTGTGGGCCTTTGGACCAGTAGAGACGTGGAAAATCTCCCTGTTTAGCACATGGGAGCTGCCCTGCAAAGCATGGGTAGGCAACAAAATGAACACAGATCACAACCTTGCATACTCAAACGTAGCCTGCCGATCGACAGCTATGTTAGCAAACAGAAGAATCTTGTAATGTGGCCATTAACTTTTGGTGAGAGCCTTTATTAAAACTTCCTGATTGGCTGACAACCGATAAACTGGTCCAATGGATTTGAGATCAGTGCATGATGAATTCATCAAATGGCCATCACGCCTCTTTGTTACCAAAGGCCTGTTTTGTTTTTTTTGTCTTTTTTTTTTTGTCACAATCCTTACTTAGTCTTGGTGAGTCCATGTCCCGGTATCAGAATCATTAGCCATTCTAGTTGCCTTGGTTTTGTTTATACCTGACCCTCTTACCTAGTACTTTGACCAAAAACACAGGCAATATAATATAAGGACTGTGTAATGAAGGTCCCTGCTAAGTAATCGTACTACCTTGCCCCTCCTTGTCCCAGTGCTTGCATCTTGTGGAAAAATGTTATCAAAGAAGGGAGACTTTTTATCCATCACTACACGAAAAAAGCCTGGACAATCGCACACATTTGAACACAGAGAACCACCAACAACTGCCCATCTCAGTCAATCTGTAGACCATGTATACAAAGCCATCAAAAGGGAAGACGGCCATTAATCCTCTATTTTGAAAAGTCCACCCCCCCTCCCGAGTGTGATGGGTATGCCCATCTGTGAGTCCTGAGCCTGCTGTGCTCCGATACAAAGTTACACCTCACTGATGAGGTTCAATGAGGCTGAAACGTGTTTGGGGTTTTTTTCTGGACTCGTACAGAAGAGATGTTCTTTAGCAGTTCAAATTTGCATGTTGTCTTTCCGCATGTGTAGTGGCACGGCAGGCTGAAAATCGATGGACTTGAGGGTTGCTCAGAGCAATTCCAGTGATTCCAGCCATCACTGTTCGGTTTTGAAAGAGATGCAATTGCAAGCCTTTTGTGTTGTGTGAAGCGCTCTGGGTAGCCAAAGCTTAACCCAAACCACTTCACCAGAAGGCAAAAACAACCACACCTGCAAGAATTCCATCCATAACACACTGCTACACCAGCAGTTCAGGCTGTCAATGCAAGTAACCACATTAAGAAACCCTTAAGACTGAAAGGTTGGTAACTCCACGGAAACTGAGCAATACAGATACATTCCCAGTGTTTGATGCCCTTCATATTTGAAAAACAGATTCTCTTCCAAATAATTCAATCTGAAAAAAAAGGCAGGACAGTGCCCTGATGGATATGGCAATAAGTTAAAATGTCACAACCAGTACTTACAAGTACTGCCTTTGGGGAAAATACCTCACACACGACTTCTGGCAGAGGAGCATACGCAAGTGTCTAAGGTGCCAGTCTGGAGCAATGGGGTACAATTGGTGCTGTGATTACATCAGTGGAAGGAAATAGTTTGCAGTTGGACCAGTATTGGGCATGTAGGTCTAGTAGGAAAAACATAGGCGGAAGTCACCAAAATAAAAACTTGAAGAATAGTCGAGGGGCAGGAAAGAGTTCGATCGAAATTAAAACACCTGACATGGATAGGAATGAAACTGGTGTGTGGAAGTTGTGAATTCTCTGGACAAAATCTTTGCTGATGCTCGAGCCGAAGGAGGATAAAGAAGGGCATACCTTTGGAAAATAAACACCCTTGCAGATAGCACTGACAGCAGTTTCGAACAACATGAATTATGGACCTACTTAGTAACTACAAATATGAACCATACCTTGGCCTGTTAACCTGACCACAAATGCCTTGCATGAGAATGGAATGGAGGGAATGCAAACAGAAAAAATCCGGCCAATACGAATGGTGCAAGGCTGGTAAACAAAACACATTTTGAGCCTCATAGCAGAACCCTCCTTCTGTACCTTCAGAGCAAAAGCGAAGGCCTGGCTCTCCAACAAGATCTCCACCTTGGTCTGACTCATCAACTAATGTACTTATCCTGTGTCTGCCTATCGACCACCATGTAACCCGGTCATCTGCATTTACTGCCATTAACTTGTATGTCTATTTGCTGCCTGTATGTATTTACTCTGCTGTAACCGCCTCTAAGTCTCTGGCGCCCAGTTACCTTAGGGTTCGGCGTGCGGTATAAATAAAGAAACTAAACTAAACATTTCTTTGCATGCCGCTCAATCCATACCCATTAAAGTCTCAAAAATTTAGTTTTTCCAACAAAATGGGAAACATTCATAAGTGTTTGTGGTAGCCAGTAGCTTTCTCCAAATGGAGTAATCAATTTGAGAAACTGCATGATATACAACCTTGATAGAACAGTGACCCTCAGTGGCTTCAAATGGATGTCCAGAAAAGTGATAATGGAATTTGTGAACATTCTAAATACCCCATTTTGATTGAAATTCATGTTCTTTGAAAGTTACATTTTATTGGCATTTTGTCAATATTGAGAAGGACGTCATAAAAAGAAAGGTATTGTTTACAGCATAAGACTTTTACAATCTCTGTAAGCCTTCTCCAACCCACCCCCGCACCCTTCCAACCCCCAGCACATGGAATGACACTATAAAAAGCAGCTATTGATCCCCGGTTCCGTCTGTCAATCCAACTATTTGCCATATTTAGCTAAAGCGTAACAAAATCTCTTCAACCATCACCCTGTACTCATTAAGAATGTGTTGGGTATTCCATGTTAAATATTGCCCTTACTTTCTGTAACCATTCTTACTCAGTGGGAGTTCAAACCCTCGTACAAAACTATGCCACACCTGGCAGCAACCAACAAGGTGCGGATCATGTGGCCTCCTGGATCCTCCCCTTCTTTTTCTTCCCGCACCCCAAGCAAGAGCCCCCTTGGCGATGGCCGGGCTTCACGAAATACCATCAATCTCCTTAATACAAGAGAGAACTTCCCCTCAGCATGTCTGTATGTGAGTGCATCCCCACCCCATATGGTAGTAGTCTGCACCAGGGCGGTGGCACCTCCAGCATCGGCAGTCTGCCCCGGGTACATTTTAGCTAATGGGGCAGGGGGGTGATGTCAACGGTGTAAGATCTTAATCACATGCATTCTATATAGCAAGGAGGCTGTGAACTGCAAGACCCTTCTACACATGGTGAGCCATAACTCACCTGATATTTCCCTCTGAAAGTCCTTGGCCTTTCGCTCCTTAGCCTTCGAACAATGAAAGGGCTCAGCCTGTAACAGTGCCCTATACAAGCTAGCTATGCGACCCCTAGAATCTGTGCTCTGCAAAAGTATTAACTCAAAGGTGGTGAGGTCTCTCCGTGGATTATCCCCTATCGTGGGTCGTTGTGTGACCCCTTTTAGTTGCAAATATCTGAAAGGGGAGAGCTGACCAATGCTGAGGCACTCTTTTAATGTTTTCATTGACAAGAACTTCCCATCCTCCAATAATTGCCCCGCCTTATTAAGACCCAGCTGTGAGAGGCGTCTTTGCATTTCCTCCGTTCGCATCCTGTGCTCAGGTGACCAGGGAAGGTCCACTGCTTTTGATCCCAACCCTCGGGCGGACAAGCTAGGGGGTTGGGGGGAGTGATCTACTGAGTAGGGGCTTCTTGGGGAGTGGGAAAAGGATACCTGAGTGTGAGATGCAGAGTCCCTCCCCTTCCTCATTATCAATCACCCTACTAACACTCAGCCGGTAGACGCCATAGTCAATCTTATCCCGGTCCCCCTCCCCCTTTCCAACACATAATGAGACAAGGTAAGAGGCGCCCGAGAGTAATGAAGATTTCTTATGGGAGAAGTGCCTATAGTACTGAGAGGAGGAAGAGGACTAGAGGCCTACTACACTACACCACTAGGCTGTCCCTTTAATAAGGTCAAGTAGAGTCAGGCCCTTGACAGCAATTATACACACCTGGACTCTATTGAACACCACTCCAGTACTGACCAACAGAAAAGGAAACCTAAGGGTCAGGCATGTCCTAATAATTGGCCTAATGAGAGGGAGGCCAAAGACTTGCATCTGAAACCCCTTGATAGGGCTTAGGTATGATATGATATGATATTTTATATCGCGCCCATACACAAGTGTTTCAGGGTGCGACGAGGCAAGGGAGGGGTACAAGGGAGCAACAAAACAACAATCTTTACTAGGCCCAGCGACATTGAGAACGTGCAAGTGCAGGGAAGAGGGAGGGTGAAAGTGCAAGGGGCAGGAAAGGAGGGGAAAGTGCTGGAACATGTGACTAGTACAGCCAGCAGGTGGCAAGTGCAAGAATAAGGGTCCGATAAGTGCAGGAAAGAGACTTTAGGGTTGCAGATACAGACCCCAGTGCAAAGGTTGCCAGGAGGCAGTGCAGGTTTGTGGCTGGGTGGGCAGAAATCTGAGCCTGAAATCAGAGTGTAGCCCGGTGCAGAAACACAGATCAGCAGGGGAGAGGAAGAGAGAAGACAGAAGCAAAGGGGAAGGTCTTGAGGTGCTTCCGGAACCGAAGATGGTTCTCCTCAAATTTCAGAGAGGCAGGCAGGCTGTTCCAGAGGGAGGCCCCAGCCGAAGGTCTACCCCCAACTTGTTGCTTGGAGAAGCGACTGACCCAGAGGGAGTTGGAGGTAGCGAGCGAAGACCTACAGTAGGAAGGTATTTCCAAAGGGAGAGTTGAAGGTATTGCGGACAGAGGCCCCAGAAGGCCTTGTGGACAATGCAAAGGGTCTTGAACTTAATCTTTGCAGTCACTGGGAGCCAGTGAAGAGAATTCAGGGCAGGAGAGATATGATCCTTGCGCTTGATGCCAAGGACAAGTCTCGCAGTCCTGTTCTGGGTGAGTTGCAGAGGATGGAGAGTAGTAGCAGGCAGAATTAGGAAGAGGCTGTTGCAATAGTCCAGCCTAGAGAAAACCAGAGCTCTAGAGACAGTGAGCTTCTGGGGGAAGTAGAGGAAAGGGAGAATACCTCTGCAGAGGTGCAGTTGCTAGTTTGATTTCTTGGAGACCTCAGAGATGTGTGGAGAAAAAGAAAGAGTGGAGTCGAAGATGACCCCGATGTTCTTAGCCTCACATGTGGGCGCAGTGAGAGGGCTAAGGGAGGCCGGCCAGAGGGTGACAGGAAAGGAAGGCATAGGAGTGCCAATGAGGAGCAGCTCTGTCATACTGGCATTAAGCAACAGGACACCTCAAACCTACCCCCACTTTAGACACAACTACATTCGGTTGATAAAGAACAATGACCGTTAATGTACCCTGCCATTGCAAATTTTATAAATATGTATACTTGTAAACTGTTTATCATTGCATTTATCAACTGCCTTAACCCTTGTACACTCTGTAAATTAATGTACAGCAATGTAAACCAGCTGATAATATCCTTGATGCTCCTGCGCCCTTATACCCTCAGGTCTGGCGCGCTATATAAATGAATAAACATAAACATTAAGGCAGAGGTCATTGGCGGCACACCACTCCTGGATTGCAGATAAACAGTCTGAGATGAGAGAGGGAGAAGAGGTGGCAGAGGGGAGCCTGAAAACGAGCTGAGTGTCACCCGTGTAGCAATGGAAATTGGAGCAGAGAGCAGCAATGCAGTGGGCGAGTGGTGCCAGGTATTGGTTGAAAAGCCAGGGGGAGAGGTTAGACCCCTGTGGAACACCACAAGTGGAGAGTGAGATGGAGGACAGGAAGGACCCAAGTTGGACCTGGGAGGGTCGGTTGGAAAGGAAGGTGGTCAGCCAGGCCAGGACCCGATCATTGATACCCAGATTATCATGGAGGCGGTTGAGCAGGATGGCATTGTTGACCTTATCAAAGGCAGAAGAGAGAGAAAGTAGGATGAGGACAAAGGGGAGATTAGAATCATCAGGGTTGGAGGGCAGGTCTTCATGGATGTTCAGGAGAGCAGTTTCTGTGCTTCTGGATGCTCTGAAGCCAGACTGATGGTCATGCAGACATACAGGTGTATAAATGGTGAAGTACTCAATCCCTTTTCTGTCCCAAGCCAGTTTTGCCAGGAAAAGCAGAGCAGAAGTTAGGAGAGCAGATGTGAGGCTGTGTGGCTGAGTCCAGCCAGGGATCCCTTCTCCATCCCAAGCCAGTTTTGCCAAGAAAAGCAGAACTCTGCAGTTGGAGACATAGCAACAGGGAGGCTGCGTGGCTGAGTCCAGCAGGGGATCCCCGACTTGCAAGAGACTGGCGTTCTGGAGGCGAGCCGCAAGGAAGCAGAGAGAAAATCAGCTGGAGGAGACTGACGAGCTGGCACGCTACACCATGCAGAGCAGAGGGTCTGGGGTGACAAGGCGAGGTAACCGTGTCTCCAGGGAGCTAGTGTAGTTAAAAAGGGAAGACCGTGGACAGCGCCGACCTTCCCTTATGTAAGCCAGGCGTGCTTGTTCTACTGCCGTGGCCAGGAGGGTCCAGTGAGTCTGAAGTACAGGGAGACTCGCAATGTGATGCACGCGGCTAAATACTATGCAGCGAGTGTAAGCGGAATGAAAGGAAATCCATTATTGCAATCCTTGCGATTGTGGGGCAATCGGATGATGCTGACTGGTAAAGAAGAAATGTAGCATTTGAATGAAGGCGTGGGAAGGGAAAACCCATTGTCAAGACTGTTGGAGTGAAAGTACTGTATGCAGCAAGACCAACAAATAGAACCTTGTGTGATACAAAGTTAGTGGTCACGTAAGGAGGATTAGGTTGTTGAATGTGTCGGTGGACTGAAAGAAGGAAATTGTATTTGTATTTATTTTATTTGTATTGCGCACCTGGCCCAAGGGCATCTGGGCGCATTCCTTAGGGAAGGGTTAACAAAGGAGGTACATAGAATGGCAGTGAAGTTACAATAATGTCAAGATGCAGTCGTGAACATCCAGAGGGGAGCTGTGTGAGGTACTAAGTGCGAGCAAAGTAGCGCTGGCAATTGAGAAACACAGTGAGAGCTTGCAGAAGGCTGTACAAGAGAGATTGACACTTTTAAAGGGCCAGATCAAATAAAGGCCAGGCAAGCCTAGTAAACTAAGTGAACTGACAAGGAGGGGGCAGATCTAGAAGCCCCAGGCCCCTGGTTGAGCGACTTGTAATGGATGGACCGTGCGGTCCGACATCTACACCCAGACCAGGGAGAGCCTGAAAGTGTGACACAGAAGTGGGGGAAGGTAACCCCAAAAGTTTTTGTGAATAACTGCTATAGCTACACCTAAGAGCAGAGACTTGGGAAGGGGAACGCTGAGTCTACAAGGTACTTTGAACATTAAGGCAAAATGCTGCTTTCTGAACTCAGGCAAGAGAAGCCAAAGAAACTAGCTGGACATTTGTTTGTGCATTAGAGAAAATCAAACCAGAGGATTGTGAAGCTGAGAATAACAAGAACTCTGAGCTGTTATGGTACTGTGACATTTACTTGAAGTGAATCCTGAAACCTTGTGGAACTTACTCCCCGACTGTCTGGAACTTGGGGAATGGAGTTGTGTATGAAGCTCCTGAAAGACACTGTAATATGACTTTGAAACACGTATTTAGTTTGAACATTCCAGTACATTGTTAGTATTCAAAGTAAGGGCAAGTATAGGTTGTGACACAGACAGCATTTTTGCTTTGGACTTTTAGACACAGATTGGCCTTAGATACATCAGTTGAGGGAAGTCCCCTCTTAAAGTGAGGGCAAGTTAAGCGTTAATCCCATCCTGGAGCTTTAAATAGAGCTTTTCCAACTGGTTCTCTTGTGTCTGTGCCTAAGTGTTGATACCATGTCTGTCTCACACCGCCTCATACCATTTCTGGAACTGCAGGGGCTCGGCTATCGGGTTCCGCAATGGAGGGGCCCAGATGCAGCTCAGGGGGCGAGGTCCAAGTCGATAGCCACTGTGTGCAACCCCCTTCCCTCCAAATGTTCCACATCGCCTGCAGTATCAAGTGCCTTAAAACTCTATGCAGGATCTCTTTCTGGGGCAGCCAAAGACATTCACCCAAAGTGACCAAACCCAATATCGTATTGTCCATTTGTAACCATTGTTTCTTTGAGTCCCGCTCCAGATGGTCTATCAGAACGTGCAGCTGGGCCGCCCTATAATATGCGCCCAGGTCAGGGAACCCAACCCTCTCACCACATCCTTCGGGAGTGCGAGAACCCTGCACGCTATTCTAGGCCTTCTCCCAGCCCGTAGGAATTTGAGTAACCTACATCTAACAGTCTCTAAGAATGAGGATGACGCGACCGCCGGGAGCATCTGGAACAAGATGAGAAATTTAGGGTGGATCAACATTTTAAAAGAATTCACACTGGCCATCCAAGATTGATTGAGCCTGGCCCAGTGATCCAGATCCACCTTCTTTTTCTCCCATGAAGGGGGGAATTCTTTTAGCAAATAGGTCACCACGATCTCTCGGAATCTCCCCCCCAAGATAGTGAAACCCTTCTCCTTGGACGCAGAAGCCCAACCCCCTCATGTATTCCCGTCAGATCTCCCCCTGGCCCACCGGATGCGCCACTGACTTACCAAGGTTTACCTTAAACCCGGACAGTTGCCCAGATCTGTCTAGTCTGTCCCTTAATTTCAGGAGGGCGACCAAAGGCTGTGTTATGCATGAGAGGACATTGTCTGCGAACAAGCTGAGTTTATACTCCACTTCGCCTACTTTAACTCCCCCGAATCTGGCTGTCCGTTCTGATGTCAATTGCCCATGGTTCTGTTACAAGAGCATTTAGGAGTGGTGACGGGGGGGAAACCCCTGCCGGGTCCCTCTTCCAAGCGTGAATGCCCTTTGCTCCTCCCCGTTTAAGACTACCTTCGCCCTGGGCCTCCAAAAAGGCTGAGCCCCAGCTCTTCCCCTTCACCCTTATTCCCACTGAGGACATGACTCCTTTCAAAAAAGTCCAGCTGAAGTGGTCAAAGGCCTTTTTGGCATCGAGGGACAGTGTCAAGGCGCCCTGCTCTTTGACTGTAGGCGAGTGCAACACATGGAGGGTTTTACAGAGTTTGTCTGCTCCTTGTCTGTTCCTAATGAAGCTGGTCTGATCCGGGTGGATCAGCCTTGGGAGATGCTTCCCCTACCTAGTAGCCTACACACACGCAAACAACGTGGCATCCACGTTTAGGAGCAAGATGGGCCTTTACGCCTGGCATTGTGAGGGTCCTTCCCTGGCTTTGGTATTACCACTATCCGTGCCTCTAGAAACGAAGATGGTACCTCCCCTATTTCACAGGTAATGTTAAAGACCCTAGCTAACGGCCATGCTAGCAGCTCCTGCAATTGCTTGTAAAAATCAGTTGTATAGCCATCTTCCCCAGGGGCTTTCCCAGTCTTCAATTTCCCAATGGCTGCCAATGCCTCATCCGCCTCTAGGAGCGCAATTTCATCTAGCGTGAGCTCAGGCATTGCCAAGCCTTCCAAGTATGAGCTGATAGCCTTGTCCCCAAGCTCTGAGGCACTCTCGCATAGTACTTCATAGTAGCCTACTAAACACCCTGGGATCCACTCCTGCGGCCCCACCATCCCTCCCCCTTGTCTCTATCAATTCTCCCATCCCCTCTACTACCACAAACCCTATTGGCCAGCAGTGTCCCCACCCAATCATCTCTCTCATTATATTGTTACTTAGTATACCGAATTTTCTTAACTATTTCACCTGTCAATGTGGCATGTAGGGCATGTCTCTTTTCCTGTATATCATTCAGTAGGCTTTCCCTGTCCTGGTGCCTCCCATTCAGTTGCACTCTGAGACCCTGTATTTCCTCTCACAGCCTATTCTCAATGAGTCCTCTCTCACATTTCTTCTGCGCTCCCTACGCCATCAGGAGACCCCTTATCGTAGCTTTGACCGAGTCCCATACCAAGTTTGAGTTGATTCAAATTTAAAGGAGAAAATTGTGTCAGGATAAAGACCTGAAGGTACCAAAGATTTCCAAATCAGGGTATTCTGTGCATGTTTCACTACACTGCCTGCAAGTTCCAGGTTCAGAAGCACAGATACCAACATGGCTTTCACAGACCACAGTGGGCACTGCAGAAAGCAATAGTAGACAATGGCTAAAGTAAAATGCCTTTCCAGCAGTTTCTCTGATACTGCTTTGTCAAATGATTCTTCATAGTTCATACATATTGAAACGCATTCTATTAAACTTGGAATTATGTGATTTGTTGTTACCCCTTTTGAGTTTCAATGTAATGATACGTAGTTTACCACTGGCCTTTGCACCATGTGCTGGGAAACTAAAATATCTTGTCAAGTGAGCCATGTCCTTAGTATTCAAAACCCCTAGCAGGTTAATTGTGTTGAAGAGCTAAAACGTACGTATGACCAGAATTGAATTTCTGTGTTTACAGACGGGACAGATCCTGCAGTTCCGCCTCAACATGAGCTACCAGGTACATGTCCACCTGGAGCTTTGCAAGTCTTACTCCTGCGTCATGTTCCCCTTCCTCCATACTCTTGGGAATTCCTGCTTGCAGGGACTGGGTTGGCGCAACTTTTTTCCCCACAGATCATAGACCATTTAAATAGTTAGAACGCATAGCTAACGACTCGGCCACATCCCTCCAGGTGCAACACCCACCAATCCTTTCCTCTGCGTTGGCGCCTCAAGAACTCTGCCTCTGTTCTACTCCCTTTATTCCCTCATTTTTGGCTTTGTTTCCCTCTATTTTTCCATCTGGTTGCATAGTGGTTAATGTCCTTATGGAAGATGAAGCCAGGGTTTCTTCATGTCACCTGAGACCAGCAGACCTCTCTCCTTCAGACTGGAGCATCCAGACAGAGTCCTGGTGGGAGCAGTGCTGCCACATCTTCTGTACGTTTGCTCATTGTCATCAGATTGTTTTTTTCTTCCGTTTGGCAGCAAAGCTTTGCAAAGGAGGAAGACATTTCAACGTCATTACACGCGTCGTCGGCAACTTTGTCAACAACGCATTGTCTTGTATGAAATCTTCTCAACTGCTAAGGGGCGTACAGTACATAGTTGCGGGCGGGGGGGGGTACAGATTCATGTTTGTAATACTCGCAGGCCTAGAGACCAACTTACTTCTTGCAACTCTCTTCAGTGGTGGATGTGGCCACTCTTCACTCCAATATAGGAGTGGGCAGTTCAGCCTCTTCGGTCCAGGGCAGTGAAAACACACATTTGGAAGCAGTTTGAAAGAAGGTATGGAAGAGTCTCTCTCTTGAATTAAGGCAGACCTTTTCCACCACCTTGCTAGCAGCAGCAAATCAGAAGTTATGGGAAGTTGCTTTCCAACTTTGGAAATATCCTACCCTGTAACGAGCATGAGTCTTTTTACTGCCAGCTTTGCAGAAGCTAAACAAGTGGCTTCAGCCCAGCTTCAGTTGGTGATAGATCATTTTTGCAAGAGGAATGCTGATTGGGTTGGATGTCTGCTGGCTGGTCTACTTGAAGGGCACTGAGTTTAACTCTGAAAATCCTAGACCTACAGAGTCTGCCATAGAAATAAAACAAGCACTGAGACGGACAAGTCTTAGGCGGTTCTGTTTCAACTGGTTCTGTTTGATATATATATATTTTTTGGCAGATTTTGTGTGGCCTCTAAAAAGCTGAAATAGGACATTCTGAACTAACCCCCTCTCTTCCCCCCCGCCCCACCTCCATGGAAGGCGATCTGGCCCTCACCCTCTGCCGCACTGGTTGGATTTCTAGAAAATCTGGGTGTTTCACCTCCTGTTTCATCACCCGCTGCCTCCCTTCCAAGCCAATACCGTCTCCCTCCTCTCCCACACACAGTCATGAAAACGCACATTTACCCACCCCGTCCATCCCCACCATACACATTCCCCCTCCTCTCCCGCACAGACATGCACTCACTCACAACACACAAACTAACAACCATAAAAACACGTACTTCACTCCAATGACTTCCTTCGTCTGGCCACGCCTGTCCGTTTGATTTAGAAAGACAGCTCAGAATGGTCTCAGACCGGTCTTTCTGAATCATTCTTTGTTTTAAATTTGAAAATCTTTAAAAAAAACATTTCACTTAATACCGTTTAAACCTAGTCAGAAGCCCTCAGTCTCCAAGGGCCTCGGAGCTGCCTCAGGATCTGGTCTCCAAGTGTTTCCAGAATTGCAGAGCTAGGCATTCAGATCTCACCCTACCCCTGCAAGGTAAAGAGCAGCAGAGGATTACTCTCCCCTTTTTTTTTTCTCCAAGGTTCCACTGCACCTGGTGGGGACCTCAAATCCAGACAATGTCTGTCTTGTCAGCCACCATTCTGCTGTGACGTAGAGCATGGAGGGTGTGACATCAGACCCTACCCATGGGTTCTCTTAGTGACTCGGTTGGGCTTTTGCCTGACTTTTCTACCCTACCTCCCTTCCATCTCTCCTCTCTTGCAATATGCTTTGTCAGTCTATTCCTGTAGAGGGGTTTGAGGTGACCATGGCCATATCGATCCAGTCTGCCCTTTGCCATGGAGATTAGATCTGTGCAGTAGATCTGAAGGGTGCTTACCTTACATGTCATTATTTGAGAGCTTCACTGCCGCTTACTGTGCATCTCACCTCTTGCTGATCAGCAGGCAGCTTCAATTCTGCCTTTCGGCTTGAATAGGGCCATCAGTGTTCATGAAAATGATGGCTGTGGCTGGATACGTGAGGTTGAAATGTGTCCAAATATACCCTTACCTCAAAAATTGGTTGGTACCTTGGGTGTGGGGTTGAGGGGGTGGCAGCTCTCTCCATCTTCTCTTGGATGTTCTTTCTTTTGGGTCTCTCTGTGAACTCTAGGAAATCTACTTTGATGGCTTCTCAGAGCCTGACACTAATTGGTTTCCAATGAGACACAACTGTAGGCAGGTTATTTCCCAACTCAGACAGTATCTGGTATGTACTGAAAACATGTGTTAGGCAAGATTGTATGCAGTACCCTTTGGGTGCACTACAACAACCCTGACCTTCTGGCAATAGAAACCCAACCTTTGGTATAAAGTCTGTACTACACAAGTTGGTAGTGTGTTGAGCAGCCAGGCTTATCTCAAGAGGGGTCATTGTGAGCTGTAGGGGAGTTCCACAGAAATTCACAGTCACAAGTATTCAGATAAACACTTACACACAAGGTTTCTTGATTTCTTGACACCAACGAGAAAGCTATGCAAGAGTTGACGGAGGACTCAAGGAAAACAGAAACCTGGGTAGAGCAACTGGCAATCGCGACCCACAACCTAGAACTTCAGACAGAGGACCTAGAGAACAGGTTAAGGAGATCAAACATCTGTATCAAAAACATGCCTGAGGAGGTTCTAAACAAAGACCTTGAAGCAGTGATAAAAGGCATCTTTGAAGACCTACTAGACAGAATCCAGAGTTGGCCCCCACAGAGCGAACCAGGGGCATGGCCTAGAGATGTTCTGGCAGCATTGCAAGATTACAAAACTAAGGCACAGATATCAAGGAAGGTGAAACAAATAACATACAACGGGTATGAGCTATTGCTTTTCCAAGACCTGTTCCAATAACCTTGGCCAAAAGGAGGAAAATGGTCCCGCTAATGCGGGCACTTCGAGACAATGATATCCGATATCGGTGGACGTTCCAGTTTGGTGTGGTGTTTGAATGGCAGGGAAAGCAATTTCTGATCACTTCCTTTGAAGGAGGAGCGAGGACTCGGGGTATCGAGGAAGATGACCAGGAGGGAAGGGCCCCTCAACCAAACGACCAAATCTCGCACAAGACGTAGGATGGTCAACGGTGGTGAAACCAAAGCGAAACAAGAAGGGACGGGGTACCAGCCCCACCTAAAAGGTCCACACACCTTATGGGAACGAGGGAGGAGGTTTCCTCCAGAGATGGACAGAACTTCTTGAGATGGTCATGGAGGTACAGTAAGCCTGGGGAGGGCGTACAAAGGGATTGACTCAGGAGATCCTGAGAGGATGGGAGAGGTGGAGATGGAATTTGGTATGGGTTGGGGGGACCCCGCTGTTGTGCAGGCTGAGTTGGTTAGGGAGCTAAATTCCCGACCGAAAGATTTGGGGGAGGGATAGAGGCTGGTTGAGCTAGGGGGAGGGCAAGGGAGAAGGGAAGAGTGGGGGGAAGGGAGGGTGAGAGAGGTTAGGGGATAATTTCCCTCACCTAGAGTCCCCCAGCAGCTTTGCTGGACTTCTGGAGTTTATTTTTTCCACCTGGTAAGAGTGAGAGCTTTCCCCCCACTCTTACATGTGTTCTGCTATGTGTTTCCATCTGTTTTTGTGATTGTGGACTCTGAAGTACACCACTTCAGTAGCCCCCTTCTTTGTGTGTGTCACACAGCACCTTCAGTGCCTGGCACAGGGTTGTCTTTGAGACTTCCCTCGACTCCATTTCTGAGTCGACTACTACCCCAGAAAAGGCTAAAGTTACCATTAACTTTACTTAGTCAATCTACCACAGATCCAGTACACCCCATCTTCCATGGAGTACTGGAAATGGTTAACTCCTATCCCTTTTTATCTGTACCTCCTAGAGCATTGTCTTTTTTTTACATTTAGACCTGGCTGGTGGCAGTGGTATCTACCCTACCTTTTCTACCGCGATTATATTAGATAAACGTGGTACTGTTCTTGGCTATTATATTAGCCTCGAACATAAACCCGCTTGACCAAATCGTCTTTCTCTTGGCTCCGGTTGGGTTTATTCGCCATTTCTTTTTGTTAAAGTCCTTCTTGTGTTTTAATTTGCGCGGCAAACTAGGTTGGCCTTCTTTGTTCATTGTCTTTTGGCGGGCTTCTGCCCAGAAGCCCTCCTCAAGGCGCCTGGGTGTCTAGGTGGGCTGAATGTGAGGGAGGGGTGTAGTCACCCCCTGCACAGGGCATCCTAGGAATCCCAAGTCGCACTTTGTCATGATTGGCCAGGGTAGTTGTCCAGGCTGGACAACCCCCCTGGGTGATTGACAGCCAGGCTGCGTGAATGGGGGTTTTTCGCATAAAAGGCAGGTCTCTTGGGCTAGAAGTCAGAGAGCCGACACTGGAACTACAAGGAACCGAAGAGAAGCGGAGAGAACGACGGCTGCTGCAACTACCCCGTCCCGGTGAAGCCCTGCTGCAGTCCTGACCTATCTGCCCTTCAACGACTCGGAGAAGATCCAGTCCGGAGTCTTCTTCCCTTGAGCTTGGTGGGGATAACCAGCTCATCATCTACAGCCAGAGGATCCTTTTCCTTGGTCGTAATCGCTGCACACTGCTGTAGTGGTCCGAAGAGCCTCTCCTCTTTTTAAGGAGCCCACCTTTTATTCAGTGTCGCTGCTGCCGGCCTCATCCCTGTGTGGTGCAGACCCCCTTCAGACGTCCTTCTCGACGAAGCTAAGGAATCGTGGGTCTGCGGGAAACCAACAGGAACAACTGCCAGGGCACCAGCTGCACCATTGGAACAAGGTACTGTGTTCTGTTGAGGAAACTGGGTGAATCCCTTTTTCTTCATTTTCCAAGGCTTGCCCTTGTCTTCCCTCCTTCTTATAACTTTTGCTTCCGAACATTGACAATATCGAAGTACTTTTGGCTCTGTTGAATTGTGAACTGTTAGACCGTGTGATCTTCGGCAACTGGCCCCCGGTGTCTTTCGACCCTGGCTCCGGCCCTTTGACTTTTGAACTCCTGTGTCTGAGTGTTTCTTGATTCTGCCTGCCTAACCAAAATATTGCCTGTGATTTTTGCCTCCAACTCCCTCTGGGTATCTCAGGTGCTAAGTGTGTTTTTGCCCCGGTAGCATTTCATGTCATGGATACACATTTGTTTAGTAGACCGAACTGTCAAAAAGTGATCGCATTCATATCCGCGGTAACGTGTTTTTGTGCCTAACACCGGTTCATTCCAACACAGGCTACTTACCTTGAGACTTACTGTACAAAGTGAATTGGTTAGTTGTAGTATATTTAACGTGTGGTTTTCATTGAAGTTTAATAAAAGTGTTGCGTTTATAACGAATGGTTTAAAAATACATGTTGTTATATTTTTCTACCTGAAACCTTGAGTCAGTGTTTGCTTGAGTCACAGTAATTGTGGTCCCTTTGTGTAATCTCTGCTACTGCTCATATACTCTTGAGATAAGCCTGGCTGCTCCGCCACTGCTACCACTATGACATAGTAGTACAGGCTTGTACCAAAGCTAAAACTTGTATCACCACCTGTAGTCTTAATTGTGTGTAGTGGTCCCTAAGGGCACTGCACAGAATTCTGCCTAACACTTTCTCAAGAGGAAGTGAGCAGTATCAAATAGTTACACAAAGGACAGCAATTACTATGATTCAGGGAAACACTGACTCAAGGTTTCTAAGTAAAAGAATATATATTTACTCAACAGTTGTATAACATTTCACTATTATAAGCAAGTCAAAAATCACAATCATAAATACACCACCCCACTTCCCTTAAATTCCAGACAAGTTAAGCTCACAAAATGAAGTGGGAGCAAAATGGCACTCCAGCAATTTAAAAGGGAGGGAAAGACAAAGTTATCAAAAATTAAAATCAAATCATCAAGTTAAGTACCCAGGGCAATTGAACAAGAGAGACTACAGTGAGGAGATCAGCTCGAAAAAGCTTAAGGCCAAAGTCAATGGGTCAAAATTCTTTTGCTCAAGATCCCACAGTTCAGGGTACTTCGCGGTAAAGTTTGTGGCACAGATTCCAGACGAGGTTGGTTGATAGAAAAGTTAGTTCAAAGAGAAGAGAAGGACAAGCCCTCGGATTGGAGAAAGATTTCAAACACTTTCACTGCGGTTGAATGAAATGGACAACCGGATTTGCACAGTACCTTAAACGAAGAGGGAGCTGGAGCTGCAGCTGACGTTCCTGGTGGTTCCTGCAGGTTCACGGTTTCTGAAGCGACTGTCGGATTGACATGAAGTTTGAAGACTGGAGGGTCCTGCACCACCCAGGGAAGGAGCCAACAACAGAGCAAAACAATGAATAAAAGGTGCGCTCCTTAAAACCCAAGCAGGGTCCGACCTTCCTGGCTATCTGGCCCACTGTAGCTCTGTACAGCGAATTCGACCAGAGGAGGGGTCCTGGCTTGCAGTTTGGGCGAACTGGTTTGTCCCACAAGCTCAAGGGAAGAAGTTTCCTGGAGGATCTTCTCTGTCGTCGGATTCTGGAGATTCGGACCTGCAGCAGGGCTTCACCGGGCAGTTCAGTCATTGTAGGGGTCCTCTTCTTCCAGCTCCTCGTTAGTTCTTTGCTTCCAGTGGCGACTCTGCCTTTCCAGTGCCAGAGACCTGCTTTTTATGCAGGTTTCCCCCATTCATACAGCCTGGCTGTCAGTCACAGAGCAGGGTGGCTGGCCTGGCAAGGTCAGTCCCCTTAGCCAATCAGACAAGAGTGCGACTTGGGTTACCAAGGGAACCCATGGCAGGGATCCGAAGATCCCTCCCTCACATCCTGCCTACCTAGACTTTCAGGCGCCTTAAGGAGGGCTTCTGTACAGAAGCCCGCGAAAAGACAGCGAACAAAGGAATCCTCCCCGGATTGGCACGCAGAGAAAAACACGAGAAAGATTTTAACAAAAAGAAATGGTGACTAAACCCAGCCGGAGCAAAATAAAATGTATTTGGTCAAGCGGATTTATGTTCGAGGCTAATATAATAGCCTAAAACAATACCACGTTTATGTAAGATAATTGCGGTAGAAAAGTTAGGGTAGATACCACTGCCACCAGCTAAGTCTTAATGTAAAGGGAGCGAAACAGTGCTCCAAGACACACAGACAAAAAGGGATAAGAGTTCTCCAGCATGGGGTCTGGCATGGATTCACATGCTCATGAATATTCCCCGTCAGGCTAGGAATCCTCGGTAAAGAAAAAATCAGTTTCGTTTCTGAACTGTCTTTCTCCTAATAACCAATCACTGGTCTCTGGGTCATACTGTCCCCAGCCAATGACTGCCCTCTACCTTAGCCACTCCTCTGGCAGCCATCTTCAGATTTTTACCACACATTCAAGTGTTGGGAGTCCTCGTGCTATAGCTCTCGAGCTTTTACTGTGTTTTGTGATTTTTCAGAGAGTTTAATAAAACAAATTTGGTCAATCGAGCCTCAAGCGCCACCGATTCTACTTCCGATCAACCGGGACCCGTTTCGGAATGTTCTACGCCCCTCAAGGGTGAAGTTTTCATCGAGTTTCGCTTCTTGGAGGATTCCAGAAGTTCTTTGAGGCCTACCCTGCGTGGACATGGCCCAGGACAAAGAAAACACGACGCCCGGATCCAAGCTTTTCAGGAGCTGCCCTGGATGCGGATTACAAAATGTCTTCAAGGAGGATGAGCATTCTCAATGCCTCTACTGCCTTCACAAAGACAAAACGCACGTGGAGAAGGACTGTGCGTTTTGCAAGAACATGTCCGAACGGCCCATGAAGGATCGTTGTATCCGCCTCTCCAACTGGCTGGAAGGGAAAAGCCCAGCAGCAGGTGAGAAGAGGAAGTCCGAGCGGTCTTCTAAGACCTTGGTGGGCACCCCGGCGACTGGGGCCCAACAAAAGGCTAAGCACCGGGAGCGCCGATCGGTCGGGCTCCTCGTTTGCCAGGCAGGGCGCATCGTCACCGACGCCATCAACCACGAGCCAACGCTCTGGCTCGGGGAAGAGGAAGTCTGAGAACCCGGGTAAGCTTCGGGAGAAGCCCCGGTTGATCCCGATGCAGACAACCGAGGGGGAGCAAGGCGGTGAACCTCCCCCCAAGGTGAAGGTCTCAGGCGCGCCCAAGGTCACGAAGGCCCTGGTTCACCCGGTTAAGGCCTCTATCGAGGGAGTCGTGGCAGCCCTGGCAAAGCCTGCGGAGGCTACCCCAGTGGAGGCGACCTCGGGGCTTAGAATTTCCCTTCCACCGCAGAGGAAATCCTCTTTTCAGCCCATCGATAAGACCCCTGTGAAACCCCGGGCGGAAAAAGTGGGGGGGCCCGGTGACCATTACGGACACAGATTCCACCTCTGAAGAGGAGCTGGCTGGCGTCGCAAAGATCCTGAACCAGAAGTTCAAGGAGGTCCGGTCCCACGGGAGGGATCCCGATGAGGCGGACGAAGAAAGCGACGGCGGTGCCGACGAGGAACCGCGAGCCGTGGAGGGGACGGAGGATCCCACTCCCCAACCGTCGCTCCCGTCGCAGCGGTGCCGATGCCACAAGACAACTAGGGAACAATCTTGATGGCGATTCAGGCCTTGTGTACGGAGAGAAGGACAAGGTTGCCCTTACCCCAACGGACGATCCAGCGGAACCTGGACCGTCGGAAAGTCCACCAAGCAAGCGGAGGAGTACTCATCCCCTCCCTCCCTTCCAGCCTTCACGGCCTTTGCAGCCCTCATCTCCTTCCCCTGTTCCGAGGGATGAGATGGGAACGGAGACGGCGATGACTGGGACGGATGACGACGATGGCGACGACGGAATGGACCTTCCATCACCACCCACTCGGGCCTTCCCTCCCGACGAAATTGGCTCCTTTCACGCCATGATCGCCAGGGCATCTGAGCTCTTCCAGCTCTGCCCCGAAGAACAGAAGAAGGAAGGTTTCCTCTACCAACGGCGTGAGGCCAAGAGGAAGACGGTCCTCTCAGTTCCATTACTGGATGACATGTGGGACGAGGGGCTGACGCTCCTGTAGAACCAGTCCACGGTGCCTGCTAAGAGGGACCGGTACGAGAAGTACCACCGGGTCCTGGACTCCGCTCCCATGTGCCTTATGGCGCAGCCGTCCCCGGATTCGGTGGTCTCTGCGGCGGCCAAGAAGAAATTGGCAGGGGCGACGGCTTCAACTTAGACTTCTCCGCCGGACGGCGAAGGGAAGAAAGTGGACGCCATGGACAGCGGGTCATCTCGTCGGCGGCGACACCGATTAAAGCGGCCAAAGCCCTCGCAATTGTGGCGCGCTACGACACGGACCTGTGTTTAAGATCGGTCCCCTGTTGGACTTCCTCCCTGACGACAAGAGGGCTGAAGCCCTGGAGATCCTACAGGAATGGGAAGTGGCTTCGGACCATGCCATTACGGTGGCCACGGACATTGCTGACACCGGTTATCGCCAGATGGCCAACAGCGTTTGCCTTCATCGGCGCGGCTGGCTCAGGGCAACCGATTTCCGCCAGGACGTTCAGACCAGGGTTCTGGACATGCCCTTCGACAGGAACAACCTGTTCGGCAAGACAGTGGATGAGTCACTGCAGGCCATCAAGGCGGACACGGAGACGGCTCGGGCCTTGGGTGTTCTTCAACAGCGACAGTCATCCTTTTGGAACACCGGAGACAGGCAAGGTGCCTCCAAAGGATTTGGCGGCGGCTCCTCGTTGTACCGCCAGGCGGCCCGCTCCTCGTCGCAGGAGTTCTACAGAGGACGCGGCAAGACAGGAGGATCTCGTCACTAAGGAGGCTAAGGCAGCAAGGCCGCAGCCAAGCAGGACTGAACCGGCCCGAGCATCGAGCCCCCACCTGAGCACCCCGGTGGGAGGCCGGCTGACGAAATTTGTCAGCGTGTGGAGTACATCTCCACTGACCGTTGGGTGCTGGATGCCCTGGCCCGCGGGCACACTCTGGAATTTCTAAGGAAGTGCCCCTGTATTCCACCTGTGGCCAGGAAGGAAAACCACATCCCTCATCTGCTTCTGGAGGTAAGAGCGATGCTAAAAAAAAAAAGAGGGAGCCATCGAACTCATCCGAAAGAGGCTCTGGGGCTCCAGAGTATACTCGCGATACTTCCTCGTAAGGACAAAGACCGGCGGTTGGCGACCCATCCTGGACCTCCGTCGTCTAAACAAGTACATCAAGTCCCAGAAGTTCCGGATGGTCACCTTCCAGCACGTGCTGGGACAGCTTGAGGAAGGCGACTTGGAGGATGCCTACTTTCACATCCCCATTCTAAAAGGACATCGAAGGTTCCTGCGATTCGTGGTCAAAGGGCGGCACTATCAGTTCAAGGCCCTTTCCTTCGGACTGAAGTCGGCGCCCAGGGTGTTCACCAAGTGCCTTACACCAGTGGCGGTGCGGCTGCGCCTGCAGGGATTTACGTCTACCCCTACCTGGACGATTGGCTCATCCAGACAAAATCAAGAGAACTCGCCGTCGATCACACAGCGAAGACCGTTCAACTGCTCATGGATCTGGGATTCTCGATCAACTTTGTGAAATCCCACCTGGTACCGTCGCAAGTCGCCCTGTTCCTGGGAGCCAGGCTCGACACAGTGGCGCGATTGGCTTCTCCGTCGGAGGAAAGGACAAAGGCCATCCTGGGAAAAGTTCAACAGCTGTCAGCCATGGACGTGGCCAGGGTGAGGTCTGTCAAGTCCCTGCTCGGCATGATGTCCTCGTGCATCTACCTCGTGCGCCTGTGCAGACTGCAGATGCGACCACTGCAGGAGTTCCTCGACGCCCGTTGGATGCAAGCGACGGGCAGCTACGAAGACAGGATCTCTCTCAACAAGACCTTCCGCCAAGCGATCCGGTGGTGGGGCACCCGTGCGCATCTGGCGGCGGGCATGGACTTCCAGACCCCAGCGCATCAGTAGACGGTGACGACGGACGCCTCCCTGGAGGGATGGGGAGTGCACACCGGAGATCTCCACCCAAGAGCCCTCTGGCTCCCGGAGGAGAGGTCACTACACATCAATGTCCTGGAGCTCCGAGCCGTGTTGTGGGCCCTCAGGTCGTTCCTTCTGTCCCTCAAGGGCAAGGTGGTAAGGATCCTCACCGACAACACCACCACAATGTTCTACATCCGGAAGCAGGGAGGCACCATATCCCCAGCCATATTCAAGGAGGCCCAGGATCTGTGGCACTGGGCCGTTGCCCAGGGGATGTTTCTGGTACCCTTCCATCTGGCAGGAATAAAGAACACCATCGCTGACTCACTCAGCAGGGAGCTGCGCTCGTGCCACGTGTGGGAACTGCAACATGATCAAGTGGATCTCCTATTCCAACGATGGGGCTATCCCCAGATCGACCTGTTTGCGACGGCGACGAACACCAAGTGCCGGAGGTTCGCCAGCAGGTTTCCCCAGCCGGGGAGCATGGGCGATGCCTTCTCATTCCCCTGGGACGGCCTGTTCCTGTATGAGTTGCCGTTGCTGCTGCTATGACTCATCAATCAAGTCAGACCGTCCCGGTGCAGGATGATCTTCGTCGCACTGGCGTGGCCGAGGCAGATCTGGTTCCCGAACCTTCTGGACATTTCAACGTCCCTTCCGATCAAACTGCCGATGGACGCGGATCTTCTCGCCAGAGAAGGGGGCGCCATCCTCCACCACGACTCGGGGTCGCTGAACTTGCAGGCCTGGCTCCTGCAGCGCTAGATTTTGGAGAGTACGATATCCTGGCGGGCTGCAAGGGGATGATTGCAAAGGCCAGGGTGTCCTCGACTCTCAAGTGCTATGGACACAAATGGAAGAGGTTCTCTATCTGGTGCCGTGCACAGAAGATTAACCCTCTGCCGATTACGGCCCCTCAAGTGCTGCTGTACCTATTGTTGCTGGCCAAGGCAGGGCTAGCTCATGCCTCCATCAAGATCCATCTAGCGGCGATTTCCCGCTACACCTGAACTCCGGGACAATCATCTCTGTGGTCCTATCGCCTGGTGAAGGAGTTCATGAACGGACTGTTCCGGTCATTCTCTGCCAGTGAAGGCTCTGGCCCCAGCGTGGGAGCTCAACGTGGTGCTGAGCAGGCTCACGTGGCCGCCATTCGAGATGCTACACTCGGCACTGTTGAAGTTCCTATCGTGGAAGACAGCGTTTCTTGTGGCCATCACCTCTGCACGAGTGAGAGAGATCCAGGCCCTCTCCTGTAAACCGCCATACCTGACATTCCACGAGACAAGGGTAGTGCTGAGGATTTACCTCTCCTTCATGCCCAAGGTGCCGTCGGACTTCCATCTCGACAAGCCCTTGGTGTTACCTGTTTTCTTCCCGTCGCCTTCGTCGCCGGCCGAGAGGACTTTGCACTCGCTGGATGTGGCTAGAGCGCTGAAGTTCTACGTGGACCGCACGAAGACCCTTCGGAAGACATCACAGCTGTTTGTGAACTTTGGACCTGTGAACCAAGGGAAGGCCCTCTCGAAGGCTTCCATTTCCAGATGGCTCTCCAGCTGCATCATGCACTGTCACCGGATGGCGAACTGACCGTTGCCCGGCCGTCCCATTCAACCAGAGCGATCGCTGTTACCACAGCGTTCCTGTCTGGTGTGCCCTTGCTGGACATTTGCAGGGCTGCTACGTGGAGGTCGACGCACACCTTCACGAGGTTCTACTGCGTCGACCGGGATTCCAGGGAGGAGTCCATAATCGGCCAGTCCGTGCTGCGCAACCTGTTCGCCTTAAGGTAGGCCTGGTAAGAGATGCTTAAAGGAATGGTTTGGTCAAAAATGTTTATTGCCCCTACGGGTCGGCCATGTGTTTTTAAGCCTAAATCGCTCGATTTTAGAAAAGTTTCCTATGGACCTTACCTGAGTTTTCGTCCATTAAACGCACGCGAAAACAGCATCAGGGAGCTGCCATTTTGTGATAATCCTATAATTTCCCCCATCGCCCTGGCTGACTTGCATTTGCGGCACTAAATCATATCCCCCGCCCCTGAGCCTGACATTATCAAAACATTCATATTCCCCGCCTCTCTCCGTGACGTTTCTGTGCTGCGTAGTCAAACGCGCCCAGTCGTCTTCTACGCAACTTCACACAGAACCCGGAAACCAACACAGATCAGCTCATAACACAGCGCGCCACAATTCGGAATATGAAACTGTACTTTAAAATCAAGCAGCAACACGGTAAATTTGGTAAAGTACATTTATTTGACATAAAATGTTTATAGAATATTCAGCAATTGCCATATGAACTCCGAAAGTCATTTATTTTCTTTTATCTCTATCTGCAAATCCGTAAAAGTTTATCGTGAGTCACGCGCTGTTCCTTTATGGTACACAGGGTGTTGGTTTTCATTCAAAGAAGCACTTTCGTCGCACGTTGAACCGCAAGGCTGTTCCATCAAGTAGGCACTAGGCCAGCGTAAAGGTTATCTTGCTTCTAGCCGCTAGTACCGCGTAAGGGCATATGGGTCCCTGGCGATCGTCCCATAAGATCATCAGGATTGTGCAGTTGTTTACATTAAGCTGCAGCTGGCGGTTAAAAAAAACATCTGCCGGTGTCTGAAACTGGTGGCAGTGGCAAAAGGGGAGGATATACCTGTTTTGAAAACATAAAATTCATAATTAGTCTCACCAGCCGATCTTTATTAATATTATTCATTTTATTTATTCCGGCCGAGCTGAAACTATTTGCTTTCAAGGATAGTGCAATGGAGTATGTTCGGCTCTAAAATCAATGGGAAAACTAACGAAATAAATCGAGGTTAGTACACAATGAGAAACGACTTTTTGTCTACATGCGTGTGGAATGTGGACCTGCATGCCCATGTGCCCGCTACAAGGACGATCCCACAAACATTTTCAAAGCTCTTCATTCATTCATTCATTCATTCATGCATCCATTCATTAATTCTTCATTCCGGTATAAAAGCGTCTAAAGAGTTACTTACATTATATTTGCAATTTCCATTGTGTCTCTGCATAATGCAGTCCGTAAATCCCACTGTGCTCTTGACAACGATTTTTCGTATACTGAACTAACATGAAACTCGGTCTAGTTTCAGAATTTTCTGCCTTATCGTCTTACATTATTGCACCCCCCACACCCCTTTCAAATGAAGTTCTTTTGGCATGGTCCCTGTCTCTCAAGGTCAAAAAACAATAGAACCTTATACCGCCAGTGCGAGTTGTGGGCATCTTCAGGGCGCGAGCTGAAAATCAAAGCCGCTGACCTTCACTAGAAATGAGCGTACATTCTTTCTTTGCAACATCCCGTAGTAAAGCCATCTGTGAGAACTTGAAGTTTCGAATCCATCTATGTAGTGCGCCTCAATTTGCAAATGCGAAATTGGCTTCTCTCCCATTTGCAACGGCTTGCTTGGCGCGTTCTAAGGCCCCCAATTTTGTCCTCGTTGTCTGCGAGCTTTGAAGCCCCAAAGAACCATAACTATTGAGTCTTTTAATTTTTTGGGGAAGGTCAGGAAAAGTATAAAGTACCCGAGGAGTTGAGTTGAGAGTGAGATTTATTGTTTGTTTTTATTATTTGCAATACGCAAGCCTCCCCTCGGTTAACAGTGCCCAGCATTTAGAAGAGATTGCGAAAATTAGTTACATCAACAAAAATATATACATACACATATAGACAAGGTCAGCAATATGAGGTGAATAGAGAGAGAATTCAAAGATGACACCCAGGTTGTTCGGCAACCAGGATGGTGAGGGTAGGGGTTAGGGTTAGCGTACTTTGTATGCACACTGTACAATAACATTTATTTACAAAAAGACAATCGTATTAAAATTATTTAAACCAGGATTTGTACTTCACAACTAGCTCTCCTTTGGGTGGACATCGCACAGTGGCAATGTTTGGTGGCAATGGATCAGTGCTCTGCACAGAAATGTTCAAAATTCCATATCTGTGCTTCTCTAATACAGCAACAACAAGGCTTTTGACAAAGTCGAACTCCATTTCCTCATAGACTGGTTTGATCACCTATTGCTTACTTCTTTTTGAAAAGGCCTTAGTGTAGCGAGGCATCCTTACATTACCGTTAGTCCTAGATTGTTCACGGCCGAGATTCTCGTTATGGGCCAAGACCGCTAGTAGAGTCCTATGTCTCATGCCCTGTATGCTGAAATGCAAGCGTTTTGGCCTGTACTTTAGGCACATATTGTGGAACACCTCCAAACCTCCTGTGTGACAGAATTCTGTCAGTCCCCTCAAATCTCTTGATGGAGTTTTATCGAAAACAATCTTCTCAATGGCTTTGTGTGTCGGTGAAGATGGATTCAACCACTTCTTCTTCCGTGCCTCCATTGGGGACAAAGGGCCATGTTCACATTGGTGGAAATGTAGGTTTTCTGACCAGCGGTGCACGTTGGTACAGTGGTGCATCAGTGACCGCCATTTTTCAAGTAGTATTTCCACTGACCCTTCACAAGTTTTGGAGCTCCACCAAAGATGGTTGCTGATAGACTGGGACCACTCTGAAATACTTTCCAAACCTTTTTTTTCCCTGCAGCCGAGATTTTATTGATTTAGCAAGATGCCATACGTCAAATTGATGTTTAATATGTGGGAACTGCTCTCTCATTGTCTTGGCAATTGAAACGTGTCTGTCCGTGGCTATGAGGTCGATGTGCATTCCCTTCGATTGTAGATATTCCACTGATTTTATAAATCCTAGTTTCTCCATGGCCACTGAGGATGTACATTGTGTTACCTGCACGACCACCGAACTCACAATTTTCTTACTATCCATGTCCTGAAAGTGGTAGGTGCAGTATTTGGCAGAAAATCCAGGGCTGTCGCACTGTCCATCGCCGGCTAGCCTGAATCGTTTGCCTTCGAATGTACTTGCTGGAGACAGTTGTTCAATTTTCCAAGCATCCCTAATGGCCGGAAACAGATAATCATGTTGGTATTTGTAGTACTGTGTTTTTGAAATGAAATGGAGTCCCACAAACTGAAAGAAAGACTATCTTTCTAAAACTGGACCCACTAAAAAGTGAGGCAGCTGCACACAGTAGATTGCCTGCTGGCAGTTTCCCCAGCATCGGTTGTGCAGACCATGAGAACGTATGATTTAATCTACAGGCGGCATGTATTTTGACGTTACTGCCTTGTTTTTGACGAGTCACATGAATCAATGGGTTCCCACATACTTTCCCTCTAACTGAATGCCCACATTTCAGCATACTTATAATATTCATCAAACAACTGTCGAATACTATGTATTTGCCCTCTTTCATTAGACTGTCATCCTGCGTCAAAGTTGTTTCGTCCTGTGACGTTGAGGACATATCACCACATTTGAAAGAAATATCGCTGCTATCAAGTTCTGATGCGTTTGTGAATGCTGCGGCTGGTTCATTCTGTCATTTCAACATCTGCTACTTCAGCATTGATGGAAGAACACAACAATGTCGACAGCTTTTTGAGTGGCAATTTTTTGGCGGGTGTAGATTGTGTGAATTGATCTGCGACTACTTCATAGCTATCTTCAATACATCCAGTATCATGATGTTGTGGTGGTGCGGTCGCATTGTAGCAATGGTCCTTTACAACTTTACTGGATTCTCCGGAAACATTCATTTCATGTTCTGGCCATTGGACATGAGCATCTCTAGTCTCAACACGCGGCGTCTGAATTAATAGTTCCTCCATAGTGCAAATGGTCTGGCAAGCAACATCTCTCATTCGCTTCACTGTCTGTGTATGTATAGTTCGGACACCCACGGGTAACTAGATTGGAAAAGGGATGTTAAGTTTAAACACAAGATAAAGTATAGTACAATTGACTTGAAAAAAACATAAAATAGTCCCCAGCACAAAAAAAATTCTAAAGTTATGAACTGTTTGTAACTAACCTTATTTTGGTTTCTTTTCTTTGCAACTTTTTTGACTCGACCTTCAACATCTGCACGCTGTTGCTCCGATACGTATGTCTCCCCTTCCTCTTGCGCTGCAACGACTATATTTTCTGTATCCGCATAGACAGCACGGAATGGGGCTCCATCGACTCCCTGAAACATAGTATTTTCATTACTGTGTATCAAAATATTGTTGGCATAAAACACACGCGAGGAAGAACACACATGTACATCTCAATAGCCAAACACGATTTAAACATTGTGTGGAACAATCAAACGACAAGTATTCGTGCTCTGATGACCTAGTTCGATGGAGCTGTCAGTATCCATACCTCTGGCTCTGCATGGACTCCCACGAATGATTGTATTGAAGAGGAGGCATCAGCAACTCCCTGAAACACAGTACTTGCGTTAGTATGGTTTTCAATATTGTAAACATAACACACACTTGGGGTCGACGGCACAGGTACATCTAAAGAGATAACCACAAAGGTTGCCTTGTCTAAAAGAATCCAGGAATATTTAAATATGATCAGATTTAATGGACTTATTTCTCCGATTTCTTTACATCTGCATCATCTAAATGGGATCTTGTGATTATAGTGGAAGCTCCATCGTCTCCCTGAAACACAGTACTTGCGTTAATAGGGAAGAAAGTATAGCAAATGGAATCACGTTATATGATCACGCTCGATGGAGCTGTCAGTATCCATACCTCGTGCTGCTGAAGAATATCTAGGGCTGTCAATGTGGTGCGCACTTCCGAAAGCTGTTGCGCCGATTCGTATCCGCATGGTCCCGCTTCCACCGGAATTACTTGAATGTCAGGCTCCGCATCAACTGTGTGGGTTGACGATTCAACAACTGCCTGAAACATAGTATTTGCATTAGTAAGGATTACAATATTGAAAACACAACACATGCTTTGGGTCGACCGCACAGGTACATATCAACGGCTAACCACGAATGAAACATGGTGTAGAACAATCAAACGACAAGTGTTCCAGTCCTGATGATCACGGTCGATGGAGCTGTCAGTAGCCATACCTCGTGCTGCTGAAGAACATCTAGGGCTGTTGTCAATGTGGTTGACGCTTCAGTATCTCCCTGAAAGACAGTACTTGCATTAGTATGGATAACACTAATTATAACTGAAAACAAACACCAAGGGACGACAACTAAGGTGTATATCAATTGGAAAGCACTAACCAAACAATTGGTAAAATAATCACACGATACATAAAAACTATTACTTGACATGCATAAACCAAGTCTGTAGCGGAATAGCCAAGTATGATTACCTGATACGCGCTAGAAGTGGTTGATAACTGCGAGCATGTGACAGAAGTAGAATGTTCTTGCTTCAGAATCAAGGGATAGTCAAGAAGTTGTAAAGGTAAATTATTGTTTGAGAATGAAATGCCAATATTTAAAAATGCCATGTAAGGAGACAGAATACTTGAGTAATGCGCAATATAGCACAGTTGCCTGTGCCCATATATAGATTTCGTTTGTGCGTTATGAAATCAAAAAATAATATATTGATAAATGTCATTATTCAATAAGCTATAGACTCATATCAATGTTGAAAGTATTACAAATTGGAAACAACACCTAAAATATCAATGAATCCATTTGGCTACCTACACACTACCGCAAGGCCTAAAGCTAAAAACGGACACTTGACTCACCAGTGGTGGATTGTGGACGAATAGAGTGGGAATAGCGTTTGCGAGCAATTTTCGTGTCGATCGCCGTTTATTCTTCTTTGTTACCCAAGATGTGGTGTACATGTTCGAGGGAAAGTGCCGGCTGCAGATGCGGTATCGATCACCCCTCTTGTCCTCAAAGACTTGTTGGACTCTACTTTCCAGCTCATCCAGTGGATATCCGCAATGGCTGACCCATTCTCTTATTCGATCAACAGTTTTCGGGAATACATGCATTGTAGTGCCTTCAGATTTAGCATGGGTCTTCGAAGGGCAACCGCTAATCGAACAGGCAGGCATTGTTGAAAATTCTGAAAATTAAATATCAAGATTATTATAAAACCTTGATGAATAAAAATGTCATAAAGTAAATGAACCATACCATGCTCAATGCAAGGTTTGTTTTGGTCGCCGGAACTATACCAGTTCATCATGTGCGGCTTAGTATTTGCATAAGTTAGACATTTTTTAAATTATGTGACTAAACTCTGAACATGTGACTCGTCCCTTGGATGTTCTGTCTTGCACGAAAAGGAAACATGCTTACATTATAGACTGGACCCCCGAAGGATGCCATTCGATGACAATTGACACAGATGAAAATAAATGGATCTATTGATAGCATAACAATTGAAACTCAAGTCAATAGCAATGAGACCAATGACCACAGCTCTATTGGGTACTGTAATAGCAAATAGTTTGAAATGTAAAAATAACCGAAATATGACTAGGATACATGGCCTTACCTTGACCAACAAACAGTTGGATTCAGCAGGCCAAGCAGTATGTTGCAGGAGAACAGGTAGATGGCCACAGGTAGCACACTGACGAGTTTGCAAGAAGCGGTCACAGATAGCACGGCGACGAGCAGATTAGCATAGATCTCAGTGCTTCTCAGGTAGAAGGTTCAGGAGTTGACTTGCAAAGCACAAAGATTTTCTCATGAGACACATCAAGTGGTTTATAAAGTATTAGAAACAGGGGTGTGTTTGTGAATGAATGACGTGTGTATGTCGTGGTATGTTTATTGCAGGGGGGGGCGGCCTGCCTCGGGGAAGGCCTGCCTGGAGACACAGGGTCTGAGGAGGCCATGTGAACGATGGCCCCTGGGCGTGGGATACCTTTTGAAGTGTACATGCTGTTTGGCACCTTGGCCTTTTGCGCCCGTGACTGCCCCCCATGCCAGCGCTCATCCCCGGGTGCGAACCACATTTGATAGAGGGGGTGGGATGGATGGGCCTGGGGCGTGCAGATAAGGCACAGGAAGACTGCTGAATGGAGACACACTTATGTGGATTGCAGAGGGGTGGCCTGCCTCGGGGGATGCCTGCCTGGAGACACGGGGTCTGAGGAGGCCATGTGAGCGATGGCCCCTGGGCGTGGGATACCTTTTGAAGTGTACATGCTGTTTGGCACCTTGGCCGTTTGCGCCCGTGACAGCCCCCCATGCCAGCGCTCATCCCCGGGTGCGAACCGCCTTTGATAGAGGGGGTGGGATGGATGGGCCTGGGGCGTGCAGGCAAGTGTGTGGGAGCGAGGGATCATCAGGCCCCTCTCATCCTTTACCTCCCAGTAGAAACTCGTACCAAGTGCCTCCAGTAGTGGGTTCACCCTTGCCCTTATGTGATGTTAACTTTGGATGACATTTGCGTAGATGGGAACACTGAGCAGGACACTTGGCATCCATTTTTGTACCCCCTTTCCACTCCATCTTGGTGACCAGGCCTCACTGCGATAGTACAGCGCGCAGAGCACATGGCCCACACACTCGTTCCCACTCTGACTGGAAAACTCCAGAGGTATTTGCAACAGCTAATAAAGGTAACACATCACTCTTCCTCTGAGATCACGGTCCTGCATGTGAACTGGCCTGAACCAAGCACATAGCTCGTTCATCTCCACGAATGTGTCCTTGCCCACGCACCCTCGCCAGTGGAAACTTACTGCCATTCTGACCCTGTGTCCCTGGAAGGTATTCTCTTCATGTGCCAGACCACTGACCACGCCATGATGCCCACCTAGCAGTTCCCCAACTAACATTAGACCCCTACTGCAGTATATCTATCAATAACAAATGCCACATACCGGAGATTCTTGTGAGCACAGACCCACACTTCAAACAGTGTATTATAGTGGTCAAGACCCTTAACCTAAGGCCTGTATAATCCAATGTTAATTGATAGTATAGATCTATGTGTAACTTTTATAGAGACATAACCGACTTAAAGACTTTGAACAAGTGTTATTTAGTGCATGCATTATCGATAATATATTATGTTAGCTTAGATAGTGACCACCCCGCTTCACAGCGACCTGAACTTCACCCATTCCGAGCACAGATGTCTGACGTACATCCTTGAATGGAGACACACTTGATTCATTTAAAAAATCGAAACAACCTTTGTTAAAATATATGTGGTTTTTATTTTGTATCTTATTTTGATGACAAAAAAATACAAGACTTTAAACATTGTACAGTTCAGGTTGCAGCACAGCGAGAGAAAATCCCCTGTACTGACCGCTGTCACTCGGGAACGTTTCTCTTATGGCACGAACGGCACAGGCGGGTATCACTCTTCGAACGCGGTGTCCAAGCCTCCCGTGGAGCCACCATGTAAAGGAACGATAGGCCACCAGCCTGTACCACCTGTGAAAAGGAATGAAACAAACTGTTTTTAAATGACCAAGATAAGTTTAATAAACGTTTGTTGTCAATGACAATTCTTGTAACTAATGGCGTTCTGCTTGGACAAATGCTATCTAGACACTGCACACTATTGAACGACTTTCGTGCGTTACAATGATATGTATATGTAATTTTGGATATAGTAGAAGACCATGAAATAGGAGTGGCATGACAAGCAGAGTATACTTACTCGTTACTCAGATTACGAGGACGAACAGTTGCGCGAAGTTCATGCATAAGCACCATCATTATCCTCAACACGGACCGTGTGAGGCAAGCTGCCCTGAAGTCTGGCAGCTCGGTGATGCATTGCGGGCGTGGCTCGCCTTCAGAAATGTAGGCAACGCATCCCGAGTTTTCACAGCAGCAGCAGTTCTCGTCCTCGGTTGGCATTAGCTTGCACCGATTGCATGTGCACCAGGTGGAAACACCGTCCATGCGACTAGGTCCAGGCTCTTCAGCTGTTGAATCGTCCTCCCAACTGCCGTCCGAAGACCCATCGTTTTCGTGTGTTTCCCTTTCCAGTAGTTCCTCCTCGGTATATTCGGGCTCGTACATGTAGGGCATTATTGTAGCCATTGTGTGTTAAACAAACTAAAATAATTTATAGCGGTGGTACTGGTATCTGTTCACATGGGCTACAAGCAACGAAGGTAGCTGACCAGAGCACAGAAACGAGTCACAGAATACTCAAAGTAACACAGAGAGAGGAATGGATTCAAAAATCTGCTGCTGTGCGTTGTGAAACGGTCTGTTTATACTTATTGAGGAAAGAGGCGTCCTGCCATTTCTATGGCGACACGCCATTAGCTGAAGTGCAGCGAATTTTGACATGAGATGTGCTTTGGCATTGTGAAAAGGGCGGTACGCGTCTGCTGATGACAGGCTCAGGGGCGGGGGATATGATTTAGTGCCGCAAAAGCAGGTCAGCCAGGGCGATGGGGGAAATGATAGGATTATCACAAAATGGCAGCTCCCTGATGCCTGTTTTCGCGTGCGTTTAATGGACGAAAACTCGGGTAAGGTACATAGGAAATTTTTCTAAAATCGAGCGACTTAGGCTTAAAAACACATGGCCGACCCGTAGGGGCAATAAAAATGTTTGAACGAACCATTCCTTTAATGTTGAGTTGATGTAATGCTTAATGTTGAGCCTTGCCGCCTCCCGTGGTTGTGCATGTGTACTGCTATGTATTCTTGTATTCATGTGAATCCATGTCAGACCCCATGCTGGAGAAGGAACAAGTTACTTACCTGTAACTGTTGTTCTCCAGCATGGGTCTGGCATGGATTCACATGCGAACCCTCCCTCCTACCCCTCTGAGGCTCTTCTCTTGGTTCTACTGCCACTTTACGTGCTACCAAATCTGAAGATGGCTGCCAGAGGAGGGGCTTAGGTAGGGGGCAGTATGACCCAGAGACCAGTGATTGGTTATTAGGAGAAAGACAGTTCAGAAACTAAACTGAAACTGATTTTTTTCTTTACAGAGGATTCCCAGCCTGACAACAGGGAAGATTCATGAGCATGTGAATCCATTTCAGACCCGTGCTGGAGAACAACAGTTACAGGTAAGTAACTTGTTCCTTAACCCTTTCCAATACTCCATGTAAGATGTGGTGTACTGGGTCTGTGGTTTAAAGTGACTAAAGTAAAGTTAATGGAAACTTTACCCTTTTCTGGGGGAAAGTAGTCAGCCCCAGAAAAATGGAGTCAGTGGGAAGTCTAAAAGACAACCCTGTGTCACTGCACTGAAGGTGCTGTGTAACACAAAAAAAGTGGTGCTCATGGAGCAGGTGAGGCTAGGTCTTCTCCTTTGAATATAAACATTTATTGTAAAAAAAAAAAATGGTGTCTCTACTACGTTGTATAAATTAGACTTTTGGGGTATCTGAATAAGTAATACTGACCCTGTTCACTTGCAATTGTTTTTTGACTTTAGAGCCTTCCTGGGCAGAATAGGGTCCGAACCAGGAGCCCTTACATATTCTCGGGAAAAGGAAGGGGACAAGGATGGGTACACATTTTTCTCTCATGTCCTTCAATCGTCATAACAAAAAGATTGTGTGTGTGTCCCGGAGAGACTCGGATGGGTAAGGGCTATAGAGGTGGGGGCAATACTCCATGCACCCTTGACACTGAAAGTTTGTAGAAGGTCAGGCCCCCTAGGACTTTGGAAATGGAGGTACCCAGTGTACCTGTTTAGGGAGGAAGCTCTGAGGAATGGGTTGTATGAGGCGATTGTGCGATTCTTTGAGGACAAAAATTTGGAAACACATCAGTGCAAACGAGGTGGGAAGCTTTCAAGGCTACAATTAGGGGGAAAATCAGTGCGATCAAGGCCCACAGGAACAGGGAACTAAGACCGATAGAAAGAGATCTAGAGGTAAAACTGAAGAGGGTAATAGCCAGGATGGAAGTGGGAGCGAGTGGGGAAACAGGAAAGTATAGAGCTATAAAAGGCCAACTGGAAACCATGCAGGCAAAGGCAGCAGAAAAATCTTTGTTGTTTTTAAAACAATTTTATATCAAGGCCAAAAAAATCTGACAGACCTTTGGCCAGGATGTTGAGAAGGGAAGAGAAGGCTAAAACAATCTTACAAGTAAAGGTGGAAGGGGGGATGCGGGGGAGGAACAAGCACGGATACCAACATCACCCGGGAATTCTCTAGGTTTTATACAGAACTATATAGCTCTTCAAACCCTTTACAACAAAGTCAACACGACTATATAGTAGCAAAGGAACTGACTGAAATAACTGATCAGCAAGGAAAGGCACTAGAACTAGACCTCACATCGGACGAGGTGCAGAGGGTCATTATGGCCCTACCCAGCAATAAGTCCCCCAGCCCCGATGGCTTTAACACAGAATTGTATAGATCTTTCAGGGAAACATTGGTTCCATACCTGGTGCCTCTTCTCTGCTAAATCGGGAGTAAGGGGACACATTACAGCAACCATGGATGAGGTAAAAGTAGTCCTCCCCCCAAAAGAAAGCAAAGACCCAACTGTATGTGGTTACAGGCAGATTACCCCCTAATCAATGTGGATGTGAAGATCTTTACAAAGGTTTTGGCGAATCGCTTAGAACAAATTCTCCCAAGCATAATTAGCTCCGACCGGTCAGGGTTCATCAGGGGCAGACAGATGAGTGAGAATACAAGGAGTATAGCACATCTCATTGAAAAGGTTAATGAAGAGTCCTAGCAATCTTGGTAGCATTTGAGGCGGAAAAGGCCTTGGACAGGATAGATTTGCGGTTCCTGTTCATCGCAATGAAGCAAATGGGCTTTGGTGAGACGTTTCTAACAAAGATCAAGGCCAACTACCAGAATTTATCCCTAAGGCTAGCAATTTATGGCCAGCTATCTGAGCCCATTAAGGACCAGAGGGGCACGAAGCAGGGTTGCACCCTCTCCTCTTGCTCTATCCAATATATCTGGAGTCACTTAACGTGGCAATAACATCGACTGGGGGAGTTTGAGGGCATACCATTTGGGGGAAGGGTTCATATGATTGGCACCTTCGTGGATGACATGTTGCTGACCTTGATGGATACAGACAGCTCCCCCATTGCAGTGGAGAGACAGATACTACAGTTCGGGGCGATAGCAAGACTAAAAATAGTCCCTCACAAAATAGAAATTCTGCACCTCACAATGCCAAAAGAGATAGAGGAGGAGCTCAAGGGCACTCTTCCATATGGATGGGTCAAAAAGTCATTAACCTATCTAGGAATAAAGCTAACTAAAACCTTGGACAAGCTTTTTTCGGCTAATTATTTGCCATTGTTAGAAGTAATAAACAATATACTCATCGATTGGAGACCTCTAACGATAACCTGGATGGGCAGAATTAATGTTTTAAAGATGGTTATTCTTTCACAGCTGTTGTACTACTTTATGAATCTCCTCATCCAGGTCCCTGCCTCGTCCCTCTGAGCTATCCAAAAACACACTTTGAGATTTGTCTAGAACAATAAAAGACCAAGGATAGCTAGACGGGCAATGATGTTGGTTAAAAGCAGGGGAGGTATGGGGAAGCGGACCTTAAAATATACTTTATGGCTGCACAAATAAGGGTTATGAGGGACTAGCTGAAAGATGACCGGGAAAAGAGATGGAGGGCAATGGATAAGGCAGTAATAGGGGAAAACCTTGAGGAGGTACTATGGAAACCAAAGGGAGGTAGACCAAAAAATATATATTATATATATATATATTATAGTAAGATACTGATGGTGGGAGGGGACTCCTGGGACGAGCTAATAAGGCAGGCCCAAATCACCACTTTTCCGTCTCCATTTACACACATTTTTGGCCACCCACATTTCACTCCAGGTTATGGAGAAAAAGGGCTTTGGGGCGTGGCGGGAAGGAGGTTGCCAAAATATCCTGGACATGTTTTCCAGACATTAAATCATTCTCCCAATGTAAGGCAGACTTTGGAGTGGAAGAGACTGAGTGGTTTCGATACTTCCAAATAAGGCACTGGTTAATACAGCCATCCATGAAAGAGGCAGCGACATGAAGCTCTACCCCTTTGAGAAATACTGAATGTGGGGGCAATTTACTCACTTATGAAACAGGGAGAGGAACCAGGGGAAAGGAAATGCATTGCATCCTGGGATGGGGCAACAGGTCAAGAGATAGAGGCAACAGAATGGAAGCAACTGTGGGTTAACATACCCAAGCTAACGAGATCCCTACAAATCCAGGAAATATGGCTTAAATGCATGTTACAATGGCACCTAACTCCAGATAAAATGCATACATTCTACCCCTCAGTATCTAATCTTTGCTGGACACAATGTGGAATGGTGGATACCTGGAATCATATATGGTGGGACTTGCATATACAGGAATACTGGAGGGTAATATGGGAAGCACTAGGTCTGAAGGGAATGGGCAACAGAGGATTGTATATACTCGGGCTAGCGGGACAATTGGAAGATTCGCCCACCAAAGCCAATCGTAAAATATATTTGATTCTGATGATGGCGGGTGTACTCTGGGTGGCGCAAAAATGGAAATCAAAGGATCCTCCAACCGAACATGAATGGGTGGGAAAAGTCTGTAACTTTGCAGCATTGGCTTGGGCTACCGACTCTCTACAAGGTGATCATCAAGGTTTCTTGGCAGATTGGTCCCGGTTTCTGGGGTTTCTTCAAAAAGGGGCAAGGAGAAACTGGTGCCTGAGGAGAATAAGACTGCTAGGTCTGGTGGAATAAACCAGGGCACTTGACTCTAGGACGCTACGTTTCAAAGAAAACAAACAGGAAAGCCACGTTCGGACTCTCGGGGAGCATTCAATGTGTTGGAAATTTGTGAAAATGTTAATAAAAAGGTAGATGGAAAAAAAAGATTGACGCCATCCCTTTCCACTACAGCCCCAACTAAAGCTGTTAATCCTCACATTGGAAATGTGTTTAAAGCTGGCACTAACTGACCCTCTGTTCATAAAAGGGCAACTTAAACCTGATTCACTAGTGGTCACTACTACTCGTAAAAGGGCTGTTTTACCCCTAGCCACATCAGAAGCACCTCCTGACAAGGAGAGTAAAAAGATTTGTGCCCTAGGATGAAAGAAGTGGCAACAGCAGCTTACCAAATGCGAATTGCTAATAATACAGCTCTCATGGCCAGCTTTAATAGAGCACAATGGGATCATATGGAAGATCTCGTTAATGGTGTTCTTGAGCCCCCAAGTCCAGAAATGCTCAAAACACAAACAGAAGGCAAACAAATCGCCAAAACACGGTTATCAAGAATACACTGGATGCCCTAGAATGTAACGCTCACCTGATTCCCACTGAGGCGCAGGTCTGGCTTCGAGTGCTGATGCTTCTTCAATGGTGAAGCGCAGGACTCTGAAGATAGACAGGAAGGGCCCCTCTACTCTGGCTTCTCCGGCTCGCAGGAATATTCCCCTGTGCGTGAAAAGGGAGTATTACCTACTGACTGAGTTATGCTCAAGCCTCCCACTCTCTTCCAACCCTCCACGATACCCTTCCACGATTCCCCGTGAAGTCTCACCTTAGGGTCAGGAAGGATGAGCTCTCCATCCTGCTTCTGATGCAGGGGCGCGTTGAAACCCAGTTACTTCACTGGATTGAGGATTGGGAGTTCAGGTAAGCTTGACTATTCAGGTAAGGCTCTGTAAAAGTTCTGTTGCAAGTTCAAAAGTCCAAGCTTAATAATAATGTTCATTGGGCCTCATTCCGAGTACGGCGCTAACCAATGGCGCTATTAATGCCTTGGTTGACGCCGTACCCGGACCGGCAGCGCCTTGGTGGATGGCGGAATTACCGCCCCATTCCAAGGTTGGCGGGGCGGTAATTCCCCATTCACCAAGGCTCTTCCCCATTCCCAAATGAGCCCCCATAGGGCTCAATGGGAATGGGGAAGATGCAAATAACGGTGACCGTTCATTACGGTCACCGTTATTGGCTTGGAGGCCCCTTTGCGCCCTCGACTTTAACACCTGCTCAAAGCAGTTACCGGTGGCCGCTATCCCTTACCGCCATACTCGGAATGAGGCCCATTGTCTTTTTCCCCTTAGGGGCCGGGGTTCGGAATGCCGTAGATATGGCGCCGACCCGAAGTGATACGTGCAGTTCCAGTAAATGACAGGTAAGTTCTGGATGAGCGCTCAGATAATGTCTTTGCATTCGCTCATCTAATGTCTTTGTCTTTTTTCCCCATAGGGGCCGGGGTCCGGATGCCTGGAAGCGGCAAGACCCGAAATGAAATGGGAATGACCCAACAGGTAAGACTTAGAAGGAAAACTGAGCTTTTCCTACTTCCTTCCTTCTCTCACCTTGTTCTTGTCTTTCTCTCTAGGTTCTGGGAAGTGGCTGTGGATCCGGATGATCGCTGCTGAAGATGGTGGCGTCCAGGAAATGTGAGTGAAATGCAGCGCTGCAGCGATCGTAGCGAAATGCTTTTAAAATTGTCTTCCTTTTCAGGATCGTCGGTGTGATGTCTCTGTGGTGCTGATTTAGCAGGTAAGGTCTTTTGTCTCCCTTTGCAGGTGACCCAGGATACTGACAGGTGTGGCTGAGGTCCAGATGCAGGAGCTGACACAGTGAGCGTCCAGCTGCGAGGAGCAGAACAACGCGAAGCGTGAGTTGCTGATCGGGTGTGGTTTAAATAGCTTTGGAAGAAGTTCCAAGTGTGTATCCTTCCTCCGATCAGGTATGTATCCTTCCCCGACCACACCCGGGTGGAAAGTAATCCCAGTAAAGTAGTTCCATTCAGACCTCAAGAGGGCCTGGATGTGGCAGCATGGTCTGCATCAGGTAAGTGCACATTAAAACACTTGAACACATGTCTAGCTTTATGAGCCTGGCGCCTAAGGCGCCAGGACAGGGGTCCAACATGAGCCTGGCGCCTAAGGCGCCAGGACTGCGTCCAAAGGGCCCCAGCTTGGGCCCGCTGGCACTCCCCTGGGGGAAATGATGCCTGCCTCTGGGGTTGCTGGGTCGGACCTGGCTCCTTGAAGGTAGGCATCATGACATAGAAGCTGCTGGAAGAAATGTTATTGAAGGTTCTCTAATTAAGATACGCGTGTCTAAAGAATTCTGGTTTTATACCAGAAACTCAGGCCACACTGCTTAACATGACGGTAGAAGACAGTGGGCCTCATTACGAGGTAGGAGGTAGCCATGGTGTGGTGCTATTAGCACCATGGCTACCCCCTTACTGCATTCCGGGTCCGGGTTCCCGAAATAGGGACTAACCGGGTCATTCCAACCTTGGAGGACCCGGTAAATCCCCATTCCGGGAACCATTCCCCATTCCCATTCAAGCCCCCATATGACTCAATGGGAATGGAGCTAATAACGGTACCGCAATTTGCAGTACCATTATTAGCTCTGAAGTCCCTTAACGGGTCCCTTCCATAACGCCTGTTAAAACCAGGCGTTAAGGAAGGGACCCGCTAAGGGACCTCGGAATAGGGTGGTAAGGGATTACCGACACCGGTAATCCCTTACCACCTACCTCGTAATGAGGCCCAGGGTCTTGTTTGGTAAAGCAGTAGACATGCTAGAAACTGCAAAAAAGAGCAGAAAACATTAGGCCAAATTAAAAGTTAACCTTATCAAAGTGGTTCCATTTCCAACCGCCTAAGATTTTGCGGCTAAAGCTACCCATGATCATCAGGGCAGTACGGCTATACATCAAATGCAGGGTTCAGTACTTGGTTTACCAACAAAGACTGACAGTCAACATCACAGGCCTCTTTTCCTAGACAATTCACAATTCAGAAGAGGATGTAGCAGGGGTAAAGGCCAAGCCACTAGAGGTTCGGTCACCTCCGCAAAAAAATGACTCCATGTTCCAGGCCACCTTCCATCCCACCCCAGAAGGGGATCTCATAACCTAATTTTCCCACATATGGGAGGGGATCATATCGGACAAGTGGGTGTTGTCGACAATCAGATACTGATATTGCATGGACATTTTAGAGGAACTACGCCCAGAAGAATACTGTTGGAACATGAACAGATTTAACAGGGTGAAATACAGACACTATTGGAAAGGGGACCCACACAACTCGTCCCAGAATCTGAAGTAAACCAGGGTATTTATTCTGTGTACGTACTTGTTCTAAAGAAAGACAAAACAAAACGCCCAGTGCTTGACCTAAGACCAGAAAACACTGTCAAACCACGAGAACTGAGAATAGCAACGCTCCAAGAAGTCGTTACGTTAATTTCAGTGCTACCAGCACATTCAAAATATCTAAGGTTCAAAATAGGCCATGCGCATTACCATTTCAAGGTGCTTCCCTTTGGGATTTCATCAGCCCCTCGTGTATTCACAAAGGTGCAAGCAGCGCACCTGCACAGGGAAAGTATCCAGTATACCCTTATCTGGATGTTTGGCTAGTAACAGGAGAAACACCTTGCGTTTGTTCCAAAAGAATGCAGAAAACTTTTCTGCATTAACTGGGTTTTTCAATCAACAAAAAGAAATTAAATCTAGTTCCCAGCAAGCAAAAACAGTTCCTGGCAGCAGTCATTCGCACAGAAGACACGTTGGACTTTCCCTCCAATGAGAGGGTCCACAACATATTGCTACAAATCCCTTGTTATACAGCCGGTCATCAGTTAACAGTCAGAAAGGTCATGTGTCTACGTGGCAGGATGGCATCCTGCATCTTCATTATGCCACATAGGCATCCAGCGCAAGAATAATTCGCGAAACAATGGTCACAGGCGAAAGGCAATTGGGACGATCTAGTGGAAGTTTTGCAAGTGGTGGTATTTGCACTAATGTGGTGGACAAAAGAAAACCTTTTACGAGGAAAACTTCTTGTCAACCCGCCAGCACACCTCATAATCACAACAGACTCATCACTTGCCAGTTGGGTAGTCTACTATCTCCATCAAACAGCGCAAGCAACGGGGTCTGAACCACTTTCAATGAAACACATCAATGTTTTGGAATTGCTAGCAGTTTTCAAAGCGCCTCAAGCATTCCAACTCAATGAGAAAAATTGGCTAATTATCACAGACCGCACAACAGCTATGTTTTACATCAAGAAACAAGGCGACGGGATTCGCTCCCTAAGTTTGTCCACACTGGCACAGAAGATTTGGAAAAGGGGCCTCCACAGAGGCATACATCTGCAGGCAGAACACAACTGCTTAGCAGACACATTAAGGAGAAACACACATCAACCCTGAGAATATGAGTGGGAGCTACTCTCGGACATACTAAATGACATTTTTACGTGCTGGGGTAACCAAATATAGATCTCTTTGCCACAAAAGAAAATGTAAAATGCCTCAATTAGGCATCCAGGTTCCCACAGAAGGAATCCAAGGATAACGCACTGTGGATCAGTATGGCTAATAGATGTAATGATAGTCATTACATCTATTAGGAGAGCAAGTGAACTTCAGGTGCTCTCTGTGACAACCTTTTGTCACAATACATAAAAACAAAATGGTCTTCAGAACTCATCCTCGCTTCTCATCAAAATAAACGTCTAAGTTCTCCAGCATGGGGTCTGGCATGGATTCACATGCTTTCAAAATTAACAGAACTCTGGGGAGAGAGTACTCCATATGCTAGATCTCCATATGCTAGATGTTCAAAGGGCAGTCATGCACTACCTTAACAAAACCAATTCTTTGTCTCTCTAGCCGCCGGAAGAGAAGGGGATCCTGTCTCAAAGGCTACCATTGCTAAATGAATTGTAAAGTTTATACAACAGTGTTGCACTCTATTAAAGAGAACACAACCATTTACACCTAAAGCACATTCTACATGTAGTACAGGTGCAACTGTAGCATTCATTGCAAACATACCACTAGAGGTTATCTGTAAGGCAGCTACATATAGTTCAGTGCATACTTTCTTGCAGCATTACTGTGTTGACACATACAAACACAAGAAATAACTCACAGGTGGGACAGGCCGCGCTAAAACGTTTATTTGTCTCTGTTCCTTCCTCCACCTTCATATGGTACTGCCTGCTAGTCTATGCAAAGCATTTGATTCCTCCTCCATCGTCTCTCTGTTCACTCCTGACAATGTTTCTAGACAAGTCTGATCTGTGAAAGTATCATCCAAGCAGGTGCTCCCCTGCTCCTCCAGCACCAAGGACCACATTGACATCCTCGCTCCAACCTTGGCCGATTTCTGCAATCACTCTTTTGCCACAGGAACCTTCCCAGACCCCCTAAAGCACTCCCTTGTGCACCCCCTCCTGAAGAAGCCACCTGCATATCCTTCTTCTCTGGCAAACTACCGCCTGATCTCTATCACTCCTTTCCCGGGCAAACTCCTGGAAAAGCTAGCCATCGCCCAGCTTACTCCACACCAAATATGTTGTTTATCTCCATGACCATCAGTCTGGCTTCAGAGTAGCCAGAAGCACGGAAACTGCTCTCCTGAACACTGTGAAGACCTCTCAAATCTCGACTCTTCTTGTTCTTTCCTCAGCTTTCGACATGGTGAACCTCACCATCCTGATTAATCGTCTCTGTGACAACCTGGGCATCACGGATCAGGCCCTAGCCTAGTTGACCTCCTTCCTCTCCGATCGACCCTCCCAGGTCCAACTGGGATCCTTCCTCTCCAACACCTATCCCTCCAAACAGGCCACCCCAGCGGCACTTAATTGAGCTTTGCTTTTGCATGCTCCCTTTCCCTCTCCCTTACACAATCTGAATGACACAAGGCCTAGTAAGATCGCTTGTGATAGCGAAGATGAAACGGGAGCAGCAGCTTCCCAAGTACCAGTCCCCCCTTCCGAAAGGCATGCCGGTGGCATCGCTATGGAGACACAGTGGTCGAAGTGTACGAAAAGAAGTAGTGGAAATATGTTCCCTACTGGCCTGCACCGCTCCCCACAGACCCCATCGCCACTCCCCCTCCCTTGCACAATAAAAAAAAAAAACATGTGCCTGCTCTTTAAGGAAACATCCTGTGCAGTGCACTGAAAGTGCACGTTTCAACTTCTTCCTACACTTTTATTTTAAAACAAAACCTTCCCGGAATGGTTTCTTTTTAAAATAAAAGTATAGGAACGGTAAAACTTAATTAAAATAAGTAGAGGTGCACCGCTCTCGACCACTGTGGAGACCACACCCTGCGACAGTGGTACACAAGGACCTAAAAACATGCAGGATCTCACTCTCTATCGAGAGATAAACACTCAGCCCCACGACTTTTGACAAAACATTTGGAGAAGCATGGCCACGCGGAACAGAAACTGTCCTCCAGCGGTTCTTCCACGACGCAGTCATCTGTGTCCACACGTCGTGCACAGCATGACAGCCCAAAAAGACAAATGTCAAGCTAAAGATCAAATGCGCATATAAAACTCAGGCCACAAGTTTCGATAGCGCACTCACCAAAACGTACACCAAACCAGACACCAGTTCCCAGTCGTACTCGCACCACGAGCATGCTTTGACAGACAGACAAGCAACCGTTCAGCAAAGGGGAAAGTTTTGTTGCGGGAGGCCGGGATGCGACATACTTTTGGGGTTAGAGGAGCTAGTGCGGTCCACAACCCTGGTGGTTCGGCCGGTGTCTGCAATCTTCGGAACGCGTGGCAGAGAGAGGGGCGGAGGGAAGAGGGGCGGAAGGGGACTGATAAAATAATGGGGTGCTAGACAGGAGCTTGTGTGGCTTTAAAAATGCGGGATTGGTTATAAGGGGTCATGGAGGGGGAGGGAGACAGATTACATGCTTCACTTCATAGCAACTGACCTGGTCGAACCATGATATGGTCAACAGAATGGTGCATAGAGGAGGGGAGGAAGGGGACACCATGTTGGAGATGTAACAACGGCCTCCTTCGAGACCCAGTATTTTGGTACTTTTTGCAGAAGGAGATCACACAATATTTCGAGACCAATGGCACGGGGGAGGTTCACTGGAAGACAGTGTGGGAAGCGACCAAGGCGACGATGCGAGGCCTTATTGCAGAAGGGGCCCAAAAAAAGATGGAGAGGGCGCTGATGGAGGGACTGGTACGGGAGGAGCTGAGGGCCATGAGGGCAAAGCTAACGATGTGGGTTAGTGGACTGTGGGGGTTTACTGGGACTAATGGGGGACAACACTCACTCCTGATAGGGGAGTTTGTGACGAAGATGCGCTACATCAAACAGCGGTTTTATGAAAGAGGCAACAGGGTTGGGACGCTATCGGTGAAAATGGTTAGGGAATGCAGGTCGGTGAGGAGGATCCACCGCCTAAAGGATGAAAAAGGGGGGGGGTTAAATGGCCCCATGGGGAGTATCCCAAATCGCTTTGCGGACTATTATGAGAACTTGTATTCCCAACCGTACACACCCCAGGGAAAGGGAGGTGAAAGAATACGTGGGAAAGCTTCCTGTCCCACGGTTGACAAGGGGGGAGAAGTCCTTGTTGGAGGGAGACATCACAGGGGAGGAGGTCCGGTGGGCAATAAGCCATCCGCAAGCCACCGGGGGAGGATGGCTATACAACTGACTTCTACAAGCAGTTTCAAGAGGTCTTGGCGGAACCCTTGGCTAGGATCATTAACCCCATCTGGAATGTGGAGGATATGCCCCCCACATTCCTTGAAGCGTTAACGGTTATCTCCAAGCAGGGTAAGGACCAGTATAGACGTATATTGTTGCTAAAAGTAGATGCAAAGAAATTCCCGAGAATATTAGCATTTCGGTTGGAGATGCATCTCCCCCGACTGGTGCACCCAGACCAGACAGGGTTTATCCAAAATCGGAAAGGTTCTGGCAATCTAAGGAATAATCTACACAAACTGAACAACCCTGGGATGCAAAGGGAAGGGGGCGGGGGGTGGTCTTGGTCCTCTCCCTGGATGCCGAAAAGGCATTTGACAGGGTCAACTGGTACCTTATGAAAGGGGTCCCGGAGGAGATAGGCATGGGAGAGCGATGTATGGGGTGGATCTTGGCCCTGTACTCTTCCCCATGGGCGAGAGTGGTGGTAAATGGTGGATATCAGGGCAATAACGCTGAGCAGAGGTACCAAACAGTGGGCTGCCCCTCTTCGCCCGTGTTATACGCATTGGTTTTGGAGCGATGGGTAATTGGCCTGAGGTGCTGTAGGGATATAACGGGGGTGGCGATGGTAAGATGGGAATATAAAGTGAGTTTGTTTGCGAGCAATGCTCTGCTCTAATTCACAAATCTGCGGGCCTCTATGCCTGCCCTGCTAAAGGGATAGGAGGTGTACGGGAACAGTCAGGGTTATGAGTCAACCTCGACAAGTCAGTGGCATTTTTAGCTGGGAATTGGGAGTCATTGGGACAGTGACTTGGTAAGTGAATGGGGATTCATGACGCAGCTGGAGAGATTCCGCTACCTTGGGATTGAAATTACGAGAGATGTAGGGGACCTGTTTGGAAAGAACTATCTCCCGCTATGGGGAAAAATACAGGCAGACTTGCAGCGTTGTGGACGTATCGGTCTCTTGTGGATAGCACGATTCAATTGTGTCAAGATGACGGTCCTCCCAAAGCTGTTTCTGTTTCTGATGCTCCCCACTACGGTTACGGCCCCCTTCTTGGCCAACGCCCAAAGGGCTCTTATACATTACTTATGGGTGGGTGTAAAGCTCTGGGTAGCTTATAGAATGTGTGTTACCGAAAGAGGAGTGGGGGGGGGGATTTCCAGATCTTGTGGCATATTAAGGGCTGTGCAAGTGAGACTTATGGTGGACCATCTAGACCCTGACTCAATAAAATAGTGGGTTCACACAGCCAACACAGCCTGTTGCACAGCTTGGGCTTCTAATGGATTATTTCCTGGCAGGCACAGATTCCTCATCTGCGATATCCCTGTCCCAGCACAGCTGTTTTCTGGAAACATTTCTGCTGCCAGGGGGCACAAGGTGGCTTCTCGTCTGTTCTGTCCGACTCCTCCACGTGCCCCGCACTGGATATGAGGTCTGGGCCAACATTTTTGTACTGCAGCACCTCAGTTCCTTTTCTCTGTGCACTCTGTTCGCTAATCAGGAACATTTTTGTCGAGCTTCTTATTTTTGAAAGCGCCATGCTGACTTTGTAGAAGGCCTCTGGGTTTAAGCCATATGCGGATTGTGGGTGGCAGATGTTGGTCTTGGATCCGCACCAGATATGCTTGTACAGCTTGGGTGAGGACCACAACACCCAAGATTTCACTTCGTGTCTGCCACGCACCCGAAGGCCCTCTGGGAACAGGCAGCAGAGATCTTCATATCCGTCCACAAGGCGAAGGGTTAAGTTCTGCGGTCTCGGTAGAGACCGCACAGCACAGATCTTTGCTCCAAAGACTGGGTGGCTCTGCGCATGCAGGAGAAGCACCAGAAGAGATCACGCTCTTATCGCCACTCTTTTTCGTCCTTAAAGAAAGAGACACCACTCTAAGGATTCGCCCGAATGGCTGGCACAGGTGGCTATTCCAGCACTCCTCCATGCCAGAGTAATGGGAGAGCTTCCACCTGAAGATGCTTGACATCTTCGCCAAGGCTCAGGGGGCAGCAGCACAGTCTGCTCGGCTACAGCTCCAATTGGGTCTCACCGCATCTTCCGTGACCAGCAGGGTATCCTCAAAAGACCACTTTTGCACGTCTAAGGGCTTGGTCTGGAAGAAGAGGGAGGTCTCTCGGTGCCGCCAGTCCCTGCCCTCGGGCGGTGCAGATACCAGCGTTCTAAGCAGCGTGGACTCTGCGGTAAACGCCACACTCCCCCGGGACGCCTACAACATCGGACATCTAGGACAAGAAGTGCGATCATGTCCCTTTTGGGCTTGAGCCCATGTGTTCTAGGGACACGAGAGACTTCCCGAAAGAATGTTATTGTGGAGGTGAGGACATCCTGGACCTTGCAGAAGACCTGCAAGGATCCAGCGGCCTAAACATTTCCCCCGAGTTTGACATTTGACCAGCTTCGACCCCAGATAAGCCTCAGGCCGCCTTCCTGCTGGTTAAGGTGGCCGATACTCTGTGACTCTCTGCTCCATCCAGATCCAGAGTTCACTCACCGAACTCTGTGACATTCTGAACGATGCCCCAAAGAAGGAAATGTTCCTGCCCTTTAATGTAGCGGTGGAGGCCCCGGTATTGGAAGTGTGGGGAAATACCTGCATCTATTTCGGCATCAGACAGGGACCTGGTGAGGAAGCATCGTCCCTCTCAGTCAGACCCAGCTTTCTGACCACGCTTCATCTGAAAGCCTCGTGGTTCAGGCCGCAATTCTACAGTCCAATTAATTGCAGTCTTTGTTAATGAGCACTACTTTTGCTTCTCATGAGGAAGTCAAATTTATATATGTAAGGCTTGTGCATCCCTGTGCACTTCTATAAGCGCTAAAGAAGCAAACATTTCAGGGGTTGAGTCACAAGTAGCAGAACTTCAGAGCAGTGAGTTTATAATCCCAGGGCCTTTTTGTTTACAGGATCTTCGACAGCAGGAAACAATGCTTGCCAAGAATAAGAAAAAGACAGTTATTCACACTATGGTGGTGATGTAAGGGTTGATCAGACACTTGTTTGCTAACTGCACATACAATATCTCCTGGAGTGTGCAGAGTAGGTGTATACGCGCCTTAAATTACCTTTGCTGCTCATCAAATACCACCTCTAAAGGCTTCTGTATGTCTGTAATCTTCCAAATTTCTGGCGCTAAACTTTCTAAATTCTCAAACATATGTGGTACTAGCCTGGGCCACTCTTTCAGAAATTCAATATGAATGGTCACTCACCTCTTCGCTTCTGCTGGGCAAGAAACATTAAAGTTCCTGGTTTCCCCGTTTACAATGAAATGCACATCTGTTTTAGGTATCAAAACAAACTCTATGCACATGTCCTTACCATGAAACAACCGTCTACCTGTCAGTCAACCCAATGGCTCCCAATCCCCGCTCCTCCTGCACATTTGATTGCCCACTAGCAACACCTGACCTAACTGTAACCTATTGAAGCTCTGGTGGATGCAGGGGCCGTAATTGGCAGGTTTTGAAAACTCCAAGCCACAAATTAGGGATTATCCATGGGGCAGACATAAGGTGCCTGACAAAACTGCCAGCCGGTCTTACATCATACACTTCGGTGTGTGTTATGCAGTGCCAATTACATCCTGCCCATGGAACAGTATTATTTTGCTGGTGGGGGCCCAGATGCCTTTGATTGTCCCCTTAGTTGTGAAGGTGCCTCCTTTCAGTTTACAGAACCATCTGCTGTGTTGCCAGAGGTCTCTCTGGGGCAACAGGTACTCTGGCACTCCGGAGTCGTTGCCCAGGATTCTCGGCCAGCTGTTGTGTTAGACATCCTCTCGGACACTAAATAGCTCAGATAATATTTAGTTAACCATACGCTTCTTCACATGCCATATTCCACTGCAGCTCTTTTCCTGCTGTCGTCAAGCTCTTCAACTGCTGCAGGGCCTCTCTGGTCAGTCTGCTGAGAGTCACTATTTCGTGCACCTCTCCAATATCTGTATTCAAGAGTTCTATAACAGATGAGCCCTGTGGTTTATAAACTGCCATATAAAGTTTGTCCCATATATACACACCCCAAGCTGCAAGTGCAGTATTTGCCCCATTCCAAACCCGATCGGCTACTTACCTTTTCTGTTGTCCCCAGTGCAGTTCCTCACTCTGCTGCTGGGGTCGGATAGCAGCCCTCTCTTTGGAATTATAACACTGTTTAGTTGAAGGCATACCGAGGTACAGTAAACATGATGGTTGCCAAAGTTGCATTCAAAACAAGATATCGATGTCCTGACGTGTCCTGCCCATATTGTTTAGTGTCCTACCAGATAAACGTACTATGAATATGAGTATTCTTCATAAATCACTGGAGGATACCCTATGGGGGCTCCAATGGGAATGGGGACGAACCGCCTCCGCCTCCGGGTCCCGCGTGAGGGGAATTACTGGGCCCTCCAAGGTCGGACTGGCCCGGTAATTCCCCTTTCGTGGGACCCGGTACCGGGCCCAAGTTTGGGGGTAGCCATGCCCTTAATAAGGGCATAGCTACCTCCAACCTCGTAATGAGGCCCATTGTTAATCAATTTTTTCTTCTCCTGCTATGCAAAACATAATAACAGTAATAACATAATAACAGTAGTGTATTGGGCCAGGAATGTGGCATGTCTCTGGGTATGTGTCAGAGACTTCAGATGTCTGTGTGATATTAGTAGCAAAAGCCTCAGTTTGAGTATGTGTTTCAAGCAAAAGGGTTACTGTTGAAGTTAGAATCTCAGCATTTAGAGCTTGGAGTTAATCTTTGTTGTGCATCCAATTTGGAAGGGATTCACATGGATAAGGTACAACTCATGGTGGACACATAGCTGGCTTTGGGAGAAAGCCTAACAAGTCAACCCCACATAGCCAGCCCCCCATAAACCCGAAAGCCCCACCCTGCCAGTACAAAATGTAATGCTTTCGATACAAAGGCCAGCTTTCTATCTCAGAAGTGGTTACTATATTAGTCAGATTATACTTCACAGGTTCTAAGGTGGAGGGGTTGGACACACTAGAAATCAGAATGTAATAAAACAGGACAAGAAGACAGAATGCAAATATTTGACACTGCAATCTGTTTGGGCTACTTCTCTCTTGCACTTGCTGACACGCATCCATGTTGGGGACCCATAGAGCTTGACTGCAGAGATGGATGTCAGGGGACCAGATATGGGCCTCTCCTATTTGGAGCTAGAGGGGATTTTCACTGGTAGATAGTGGCCTGGGAAAAGTGGTTCTCTAGGCAGAGCTGCATTAATCTGGTTGTGGGCACGCCAAACAGACTATTAGATTGTGTGAAGTTCTTGATCTGTTCTGTCATCAGTCAAATGCAAATCGTTACGTACACATTTTACAGGAGACCGGGAATCGCAAAGGCCGTCCATATAAGATTTTGTACGGACTGAGTCATGTCTTTCTTTTTGGGGTGCTGCTCAGGCTGGCCAATACTAGCAGTGAGGCCTCAAGCCATTTCAACCCGGTCTATTGGCACAGCTTAGCCAGTTTATTTTTCAACACTACATTTCTCTTCTGTGTGGCTCTTGTGGATTGGGGGTATTCGGGCAATGCAAATTGTGCTGAATTTTCAAAGTAGACAGAAGTGCGTTAATGATATTATTAAAAGTACGTGTCCTGATGACTATGGATGCTAATGGGTACTCCAAATCGTAGCACAAAATCATTCACTAGGATCTTGGCAACGGTTATTGCATCTGACTTCCTGCACCAGTAAGCTTCCACCCACCCTGCGAACAGCTACAAGATAACAAGAAAATACTGACAATTATTGCAGTGTGGGATCTGCAGGAGGTCAATCTGGATTCCCACAAAGTGGCTGTAAGGAGGTCATGTGCCCTTTGGGTGGAGGGTACGGTCATTCCCACTTTGTACTGGAAGCAAATTATAAATTGTTGACGATATTCATGTCATCTTGGGAAAATTGTGGTTGAACTGCGAGCGGTCCAGGGACATAAGCATTCCATCCTGCCCGTCGTGTGCCTGCCCATGGGGCAGTCTGACAAGGTAAGAAGCTACAATTCTGGGGGCCACTAATCAACTGTCGTCATCTTTCCAGAGAGAGCCGTCATGCAAACTACACCCTTACCTAATTCAGTTATTTTTGTTAGAGGGAGCACTTTTTTGTATGGAGGTCAAATCTTCCAAGGTTTTGTAGGGAGAGGTAGCAGGACTAAATTTGACTGGGAGGACGTGTGTGTCCTCTGTATATAATGTAGATGCTAGCTTGGCTAACTAATTAAATTGTCTAAAGGCTGGTGAGCAACCCACTTGACAATGGGCATCTTTTCAGGTAACATGATGGCGTCTTACAAAGCCTTTACATTGTGCCCATTCTTTATAGAGGTTCCTGTCGATGATAAGAATCCTCTTTTTCTAGAGTTGTTCCCAGTCGTGGGCTAGCCAAAAAGCATACGCAAGTCACTATTAATGTTGACTGACTGCTGTGCTACTAAACCACAGGTAAAAGGTACTCATTTTGCCACCCAAGCACATGTAACTTGGTGCAACCTTCCGATCTCCACCACTTCCCCAGGAGCACACCACATACCCCGTAACCAATTTCCCATTCTGATGCCTATAACCTGATCAATCAACAGAGTACACTAGATCTGGTTCAGATTAGGGGTATATCAGTGAGATCAGTACATAGCATCAGCCCTTCAGATAAAGTGTTAATTGGGCCTTTTTACGCACATAAATCTTGTCAATATGGCCCTTTTAATTCTTCCTTGCGCACCACTTACACAGGCTATTTATGGCAGCACCACCATAAATCGTGAAGCTCACCCGTGACAGCCTAGCTAACAGCAGCTTGCAAATCCACTCTTTACTTTAGTAATCGACACAGTTCCTTGATGGAAGCAACTGGGATGAGTCCTGGTCTGTTTACATTTTTTTAAACTCTCCTCTGTTAATGATTCTATCAAGATAATACTTTGAGTAATGTAAAAGGGAATTTGTGTGTTGTTCACTTTGTTCAACTGCCTGCATTTTGTAGGTTACAGTGTTATTAAAGCATCTTGACATGAACATGCTTTTCACTTTGAGGACACAGGAAGTATTGTGTAAAATAAAAATAGTCTTAAAAAAGGGCTACATGTCTGCTTAATTAGCTTTAATAGAGGCTGCGCAGTTGCAGCAGCCTGGGCATTTCATACTTTTTCTTTTCAACACAGAAGCACACTAATTGCATAGCTAAGCATGTGGTCTAACTCCCTTTCTGACCACCCACCGCAGGCAGGTATAATGGATACAGGTAGAAGCAGTGCTGCATATATTTTCAGTGCACAGATTGTACCTGTAACTCTCCACAGGACTGCAATATATTCAGGCAAAGTAGCGTAATTCATCAACAGAGCTCCTACACCGTACGAATGTCATGGCACAATGCCAAATATTGCACACAGGGCTGATTGCATCATGCACACATTTCTTAGCAGGACTGCTATGTTTTGGAACAGTACCTGAATTTCTTAACAGAGCTGCTATGAAGAAAGCACGAACATATGTTGGCATTTTCTGCAGCGCGCTAAAGTACAGAGCAAGAACATTGTCTGAGCTCTTCCCACCAACCTTTGACAGTGTGAGAAGATAGCATTGCTGTCATATACTTCAATCCCTTCTGCTCAGTCTTGCGCTTTTCAAAACGTCTGCTTCTCCCACATCCGATTACCTAGTCCCACTGCCAAAATTCTAGCACATTTCAAAAGCCTCATTATGAATCTCCTGACTAATGTTGGATAGTCCAAACAGGCTTCGAGCTTTTAACAAGCCATTTATGTCAGGGAAGCCTCATGTGGAACTGTCAGTGCCCTTACCCTATGTGCCTTTCAGTGTCAACAGCCTGTTGGGAAAGGCAGCTCAGTGGGTCAATAACCCTGCTGCAGAGATTGTGTAACCTGTTAGTTCAAATCCTGTTAATAGGTGAGTTAATTAGTCTGAATCAGAGGTATGCATTTAAGATGCAGGTAACATTCAATTGTGACACAGTTGACTTCACTTTCGACTTATCAGAAGGACTACTACATATTCAGTGATTTAGAACACACACATTTCTTCTGGGATGCTCTACTTGTAATGGCTCATAACACACAACTCACCAGGGCTGCTATACCTGTGATTGCTCAGAACACAACTCTTCGGGGTTGCTATGCTTGTAATGGCTGAGAACACAAACCTCATCAGGGCTGCTATACTTGTGATGGCTCAAAACACACAAATCATCAGGGTTGCTATGCCTGTGATTGCTCAAGACAAAACTCTTCAGGGGCGCTGTGCGTGTAATGGCTCAGAACAGACACATCTCATCTGGGCTGCTATACTTGTAATGGCTAAGAACACACACCTCGTCAGGGCTGCTATACCTGTGATGGCTCAGAACGCACATCTTATATGGGCTCTTGTACTTGTAATGGTATACAGTGTTGGGAAAGAATCAGCATTCTAGCAAGTGCTGCATCCGGTCAGACAAACCTCTAACTCTATAATTCCCAGCCTAATGGCCAAAAAAAGGTTTGCACACATCTAAAAAGTAGCACCCAATGGTAAAGCTGCACTAGATTTTTTAAATAGAAAAGGCATTTTCTGCTTTTTATATATTTATTGGTGCTATGTTAAAAGACAAACGGAACAACAGGAGAGGAAGAGCAACTCTGAACCTGTGCAATACAGAAGACCAAAGGTGTGGCGGGGGAAGGGGGCAGAGAGACAGAGAACTTACTAGACAATCCAAAACAGTAATTCGAGCAACAGGAAGAGAGAGCAATGAGCTACATGATAGGGCAACCAAGAAAGTGAGAAGGGAAGCAGAGTTAATAGGACAAACACAGAGCAAACAAGACATTTGGGGACAGTAACATAAAACACAGATCAACAGCAGGTGGGCAGAGATGGAAATAGAAAAGCAAGACTAGAGAAGGGCAGCCCAATAACATAAGCGAGAGTGCAAGAAAGATAATGAAAAGGAGGAGCAACCGAGAAAATTAAAAAACAGATATAGGCAAAGTAATGACATGAGAGTGAAAGAGGAGTATATCAACCGATACAGCGAGATATAGGAGTTAAAAGCAACAATAGAATGCGCAGATGGGAGAGGCAGAGTGACAGAGGAAAAAAAAAAAAAAACGCAAAAAATTGGCATTGCAACACTTAAGGGTGAGGGGCAGAGCGTCAAAGTGAGAGACAGGGGAAACAAAGTGCCCAAGTATCATGAAGATGAAGCTGGGTGGTATGCATCTACAAGGCTCTTGTGTGTGTAAAATGCTTTCCACAGGTGCAATAAATTATTTCGAACCACTTTGAAATGTAGCGTTTTGTCTTCAACCGTATGTTTTTGAACAAAGTTTTAATTTTACAAACAAATTGGATAGTTGTCAGACACTTTTTACTCTCTCGCGAAGGAGGAAAAAGTGTTTTACTCTCTTGAAATTGAATTTACTCTCTAATCCTGAAAATTGGGAGTAAAATACTCACTCCAAAATCCTATCTGGAGCACTGCATGGCATCACCAAACCAGTCTGTGATGGTTACTCAGTCATGTGGAGTTTGTGAAGGCATCATGAGTCGGACACAGACAGCAGGTTCAAGTTCTTTCAACAAAGTTTTATTAACTCAAAAGGCAGGGTTGAGTAATGCCGAATTTACCCTATGCTAAGGTGGGATTTCCCTACCTAAAGAAAACTAAGGATAGTCTACATCAGGAAGTCCAAAGTAGAAACATCCGTCTATGTCCAAAAACCTATGATTGCCCTCACAACTAACTGCATATAATGTGTAGGGATGTCGGCATCTAAAGGAATAGTGTTAAAAGTAAAGTTCAGAACTTCTTCAAGCTCTTTGGCTTGTAATCAGCTCCCCTTCCCTCGAGTTCAAATCTTCCAGCTTTCAAACAAAACACAGGGGGTTTCTTCCCCTAGAGCTTGAAATTTCCTGCTTTAAAACAAACCACCACAGTGGGTTTCTTTGCCCAAGAGTTCAAATCTTCCAGCTTTCAAAACACAAGTTTACTTCCAAATCACAACAAGGTCTTTGCACATCACAAGCTTTTTTTATAGGGGTTTTCAGTGGCTTTTCCATTCAGGGGGCACCCGGTCTAAGGGCAATTGTCGGACCGCGCAGTCCACCCGTTACAGGTCACGCAACCGGTACCCCTCCTTGACTGCTTTTCCATTAATACTAGTCCACTGCTTCTCCTTACCTGTGAGGTTTGCCTCATTCACACGTGTCACGTCACACTCTCCTGACACTGTATTGTGGCTTGGTTGGCCATCAAGCACTTGTTCCACTTTTTTATGTTCCATTGGCTCTTACCAATGCATGTTTTCTTATAATATACAGTTCTTTGCACTTTCTTGGCTTTGTCAAATGCTTGGTTTCTCATATCATGCATACAACTTTGTGTTCTCTTGGCTTTGCTGGCACTTGTTTTCATTTAATGCACTTCATTGTTTCGATGCAGTTCAAAAACGTCCTTTCAGTAAGATTCACAATCTTTCTTTCACTCCTCAAGATGCGTGTTCCCAACTTGCTTTCATTTAGTTTGGTATTCAAAATGCCTTTAGATCTGCTTTAACTTGCTTTCCACTTCTTGAAGTAGTTTTCAAAGGTTAAAGGTTTGTATAACTCTCTATTCTTCTTAATAAGAGTCACTTAACACTTCTTCTTAAGGTTTACAGCCTTTAAGAGTTTAACATTGGGCTTTAGCAGCGTTTGCTCTTCTTGCGAGTAGAAAGGAATTACCTAATACATGCAAGTGACACTTTTCCAGTGTTTCCTTATTAAAGGTTTAACGAACCACTTCAGCTTGCTTCGGGCTATTACCAAGTGAATAGGAAACTGGATACTATTGCCGGCAGTGCTTGCGCACCGAATTAGAACGCCAGGTTTCACTCACTGGCTTCTGTAATCCTTGTTCTGCGGGTCGCACGACTTCCAAGACTTCTACTGCTTCTGGCTTCACAGGGACCCACACCCTTACTCACTGAATGTGCCTCCGGATCAGCCACATGTTTAAGGAGCCGCTCTCGCTCCTGAGACACAAGGCTTCACAATAGCTCCTCGCCTCGGTCTCCGACATGTTCTCTGCACGGCAACCATGACAATCAAGACCACATGGGCGAAAGACCGCTCTCCTGCATGCCTTCTGCTGCGCACCCTCTGCACTTCAGAGTTTGGGGGAACCGGGCCCTCCCAGAACAAGCAGGTGAAATCTGCTATATCCACAATCTGGCATCCCTCTGGTTCTCCCACTTCTGCTTTGTTTGCCAGATTTGTGCTTTTTTTCTTTCTGCTTCTACTGCTACAGCTCACACTCCAGTCACAGTTCCAGCTCCTTCTGATAGTCTCCACCTGAGGGAGACTTTTATGCCTCCCAGGTTCCTCCAGATGTAGGCTGCTTGACTCTTCAGCCCTCTTCCTCATCCCAGTACTTATGGGATTGTGAGACTCGTAGTCACCAACAACAGAGTTTGTTCTTTTAACTTCTGCTGTTTGGCAAACAGCCATCAAAAGTGTAGGATTACAGGGATCGTTAAACAGGGGTTTGCCAGTCTTCCTGGTCTGTTCTCCCCCACCCCCATAGGATCCTCCCTCAGTACAACACCCCCAGGGTCGGGATCAGGAAGCGTCTGCCTTGCCCTGGCCAAATGTGAAGTTCCCAGAGCAGGTTTCTGGGAAGAATCATCACTGATTCATCACACATGCTTGCCTGTGTTCTTCCCTAATCCGCAGGCTGACGCGGAAAGAGCGCTCCATTCCTTAGATCTGGGGAAATTGCTCAAATTCTATCTCTCTCGACAAAGCCTTTCAGGAAATCGGAGGCGCTGTTTGTCATGCTTGGTGGCATGGCACCTAAACATCCAAGTCCTCCATCGCCTGTTGGATGGTCCTGTCCATTTCAGAGGTATATGCGGCCATGGGAACAAACATGCCTTTGGGTATCCATGCACAAGCGGTAAGGGCCAAGGTAACCGCAGGGGCTTTTCAGAGGCATGCCTCCTCGGAAGCATCAGCAAGGCGGCTACGTGGACCACTCCAGTCGCATTCTGCAAACACTACTCTCTGGACACCAGTTCCAGGAAGGACACAGAGGTTGGGCATATGGTTCTCGGCTACCTCTTTGCCTCCAGCTAATTTGTCTGCCAACTCGTTGGCTCCACCCAGTTCTCTTGTTTTGGTGGAATCGCCCACACGGGTGGAGGAAAGGGGGCAGGATGTATGAGTAATAAGTTACTCATTGTTGTGACTAGAGTACTCATAGTCCTTAGTCCCCTTCCCTCCATACGTCCCACCCTCCTTCCCCCGCTAGTAGGCCAAAAAGCTAATATAGATGCGTAGCCAGGTTTACCAGCATCTGATGTGTCAAAAGGGGACTGTAATTCTCATCACCTGTGATGGATGTTTAAAAGTGCTGTGCCTTTTCATGGCAGCACTGAAGGTGAAGAGAGATGCAGAGCGGGTGCAGCGAGAAGCAGAACTGAAGGCAAACGCATGCAAGCGAACTCAGTCGCGGAAATCCGGTGCTTTCTGCTGGGACGGTGAGAGAGCGGGAGAAGCAGAGCCGGTGCCACAGATGAATCGTGGACAAGCCGGCAGCGATGGAGAAGCTGTCAAGGATGCATTACGGTGAAAGGCAGAAATTCCACTGGTGGAGGACATAGAAGCCATCGGGAGAACCGCATGAGGTTCTGCAGGGCAGGAAACGCTTTGGCCACCATATGCCACTAGTCGGACACGCCAGCATACGTGGGTGAGTCTGCCCAAGAGTATTGGGAGCCCCCGAGGCACACAGACAGGCGCATGAACAATTGGGAACACACTTTAAATGTCAAATAAGCGACATAAACTGAAGTTACACAAGTCTACTTATATGAGATATCGCTATGGGGAAAGCTGGAGTAAATGTCATGAGGAAATTAGCTTGAATTAAGCAATTGAAAGGCAATATCTGTACAAATCTTCATCTATGAAAAGTCCATATAAGGAAGATTGAAACAAGTACTGACACAAGCTAATGAATTCTAACAATAAGGATAACAAACTTAAACAAGTCTCCATATAAGGGATACCAATATGGGGGGAAGTTGGAACAAGTGAAACCTGGAGCCAATAGCGTATAAACGGTGAAATACAACTGTGTTATACTTGAAGAGAAACAGAACTGCAAAACAGTTAAAATACCTGGTGTTGGGCAGAATCCTCTGAGGTACCCTTAGGGAACACTACAGACAATTAAGTCCACAAGTGGTAGTACAATTTCACCTTTGGTACAAGCCTTTACTACATAGTTATAGTGGTAGTAGTAGCGGAGCAGCCAGACCTATCTCAAGAGCAAATGAGCAGTAATAGGGATTACACAAAGGGCCAAAATTACTGTGACTCAAGCAAACAATGACTCAAGGTTTCTGGTTAAAAAATATAAGTACATTTATTTTTAAACCTTCTGTTCACAAAACACTTCACTTCTATTAAACAAAACCACACTCTAAATATACTACACACAACCAATTCCTTTGGTTCAGGTCAATTCAAGGTAAGTAAATTAGGATCTGACTGACCGGTGTTGTGAAACAAAAGACGTTACGGGGGTTAAGAAGTGCTCACTTTTTGACAGTAATGACAGTTCGGTCTTACGAAAGAAAAGCATACCCGCAGGAAGAATTGTAACCGTAATCAAAACACATTTAGCACATTGAATAAAAACCAAGGAATAGGGGATAAAAATCATAGGCAATACTTTTGTCAAGGCACTTGAATCAGAGGACATGTTCTAAGAGACAGACAGTCAATAGGCCTGTGGCAGTGTCAAATGGAGCAGGGTTCTGTTGTCGGGGATCACACTATTAGAACAGTTTGAGATTAACGTTGCCAGGAGTACTTGGATATTGTCAAAGGGAGGCAAAAGTTATAAGAGGGAAGGAAGAAAGGACAAGCCTTCGGCAAGGAAAAGGGTTCACCCCGATTCCTCAAGGTCGGACGGAGAGAACGACCAAATGGACACAGTACCTTATTCAAATGAAGAAAGCTGGTGCTACGGCAGTTGTTCCTGGTAGTTGATGCACGGTTCCTGGAGCTTCAATCGTGGGGACAAGGACGACGTCTGGAGCGATCTGCACTACCCAGGGATGAGGCCAGCAGCAGCAAAGCAACGATGAATAAAAGGTGCTCTCCTTTAAAACAGGAGAGGGCTCTTCTGATGGCTATCCGAACCACTACAGCTCAGTGCAGCGATTTCGACCCAGAAGAGGATTCTCTGGCTTTAGAAGGTGAGCTGGTTGATCCCAGCAGGCTCAAGGGAACAAGACTCTGGACTGGATCTTCTCTGTCGTGGAAGGGTAGATAGCTCAGGACTGCAGCAGGGCTTCACCGGGACTCGGGAGGTGCAGCAGCCGTCTTCTTCTCTTCGGTTCTTGTAGTTCCTGAGGCGACTCTGTCTTTCAGGCCAAGAGTCCTGCCTTTTATGCGAAAATCCCCCATTCACACAGCCCGGCTGTCAATCACACAGCAGGGGGGTTGTCCAGCCCGGACAACTACCTCAGCCAATGGACACAAAGTGCAAATTGGGTCTCTAAGGAGACCCTGTGCAGGGGGTTACTAAACCCCTCCCTCACATTCAGCCCACCTAGACGCCAAAGGAGGGCTTCTTCATAGAAGCCCACTAAAGGACGGCGAACAAAGAAGGCAAACCTGGTTTGCCACGCAAAGTAAAACACAAGAAGGATATTAACAAAAAGAAATGGCGACTAAACCTGACCGGAGCCAAAATAAAATGTATTTGGTCAAGCGGGTTTATGTTCGAGGTTAATACAATAGCCTAAAACACTACCACATTTATATAGTATAATCGCGCCAGAAAAGTTAGGGTAGATACCACTGCCACCAGCCAAGTCTTGGTGTTAAGGGAGCGAAACAAGGCTCCAGGAGGTACAGATAAAAAGGGATCAGAGTTAACCCTTTCCAATACTCCATGTAAGATCTGGTGTTCTGGGTCTGTAGGTTAAATGACTACATAAAGTAAATGGCAACTTTACCTGTTTCTGGGGGACAGTAGTCAGCCCCAGAAAAATGGAGTCAGTGAGAAGTCTTAGAGACAACCCTGTGTCACTGTACTGAAGGTGCTGTGTAACGCACACCAGAAGTTGGGCTCATGGAGTGGTGTGGCTCCGGAGCCCAAGATCACCCAACAAGTAGAAATACACATGGCAAAACACATGTCAGAGTGGAAAAAAAGGTTCACACACTTACCAGGTGGAAAAAATAAACCCCAGAAATCCAGCAAAGCTGCTGAGGGACTCACTAGGTAAGGGAAATTAGCCATAAAGGAGAATTCTCCCTAACACCTGGTGAAAGAGTTGCATCGGGCAGTGAGCCTTTGGTGGGGCAATACCTGGCAGGAGAGTACACCTGAGGATCTATTAAGCCCACGGGGATTCCTGGCAGGGGAGTGCACCAGGAAATCCATTTAGACATTGCAAAGGGAAAATACATTATGAAAAGGGTTCCTGGCAGGACAGTATACCAGGAGAGCTTCTTTAATAAACTGCTGACTAGAAGAGACACTTTTTGCAATATGTATAAAAATCACCACTACTTTGAAAAGATACTGTCATTCGTAAAGGAATAGTGCCATCAAATGTTATTGGCTCAAAAGATGGGCCATCATCAAAAATATATATAAAAAATATTCATTAAGAAAGTTCCTATGTAAACTTTTGAGCAAATGAGGCTCAAAGTCACATATTTAAAGCACTAGGAGGCATCCATTTTGTGAAATGGATGAGCGTCCTGAGCTTGTTTAATTTGCCCTTGCAGCACTAATGAAGCAAAAGCCAGCCAGCTGTAATAAACAAAAGCTACCAGCTCCCCATCCCAGCCTCTCCTCCCTCCTCCCCTCCACTCCCACAGGTTAGGACAGCAACTCTTTTGGCAGAGATCCGTACAGAGCCAAGCAGTGGAGGAAGTCCCAGCGAGGCCAGGATTTGTGCCATTCAGAAGAAGAACCAGGCGTGCCTGAGAGGTGTGCTGGACCTTTCCACCCTCAACCTCTCCCCACCTCTACAAAAATTCAAGATGGTTACGCCAGCTTTGATTGCGGAGACATTGTGCAAGGGAGACTGGATGTGATCCCTGGATATGAAGGACGCATATCTACACATCCCGATCTGGCAGCCTCATCGTTCCTTTCTACGATTCAGGATCATGGGCTACCATTTCCAAACAAGGTGCTTCCTTTCAGCCCCAACTCGGCCCCCAGGGTCTTTACCAGGCTGATGAACACTGTGGCGGCCCTCCTCCGGTCGCAGGGCCACCACATCTACCTGTACCTCAACGTCGTCTCCGGAAGCAGTGCACCATACTTCCCAGAAGTTGCAGCTGCAGCCCACGCAGGGACTGACCTTCTTGGGTCTCATTTGGGACACGGGCTCCGAGAGAGTGTTTGTGGACAAGATCACGGCCCTCAAGAGGGCCACTGCGTACTTCCTCAGCAGAGAAATGTCCTCGTCCTGGTGGTACCAACACTTACTGGTCCTCTTTGCTGTCCCCCACATGAGACTCAGGATGAGGAGGATACAGCTGCACTTGGAACCAGGAGCGAGGCTCTCAGAGATGATCCACGTTCTCCATCGCTTCACCCGGACCTCATATGGTGGTCCAGAGACTGCAACCTGCAGCGTTGCAAGCCCTTCTGGCAACCACTGCCGCAGGCCACCATCACCACTGACTCCTCTCTCGAGGGTTGGGGGGGCACCCTGGGCAACCACTGCGTCCACGGCATCTGGACCCGAGTACCACATCAATTGGCTGGAACTGAAGGCGATCTGGCTGGCTCTCGGAGCCTTCCTTCCAGTTATCTAGGGCAAGGTCGTCATTCAGACAGACAACTCGACCAGCATGTTCTATGTCAACAAGCATGGAGTTACAAGATCCCCCCCCCCCCCAGCTGTGCAGGCTCACAGTCAGCAGGTGGGAATGGGCCCTGGAGAACATCTACCTCACGGCTGTCCTGCCGGTGGAATCCAACCTGGAGGCAGATGGGCTCAGCAGACTGGGTTCGGACAACTACGAGTGGCAGTTGAACGACTTAGTACTGCAAGAAATCTTCTACAAATGGGGACACCCCCAGGTGGACCTCTTTGCCTCCCAGGACAACAGGAAGTGGCAACTGTTCGCTTCCTGGCAAGGCCAGGGCTGGGACTCCCTGGGTGACACATTCCAAATTCAGTGGGACGGTATGATAGCATACGCCTTCCCACACACACCACTGATACACAGGGTGATATGCAAGATCAAGGAATCTCGCCACCTCAGCGTCATTCTAATAGCACCGTGGTGGTCGGCCAGGCCATGGTTCTCGGAGCTGTTCAGCCTCTCGGAGAGACCGTGGATTCGCCTCCCGACAGGCCCAGCACATCTTCTGGCGCAGCAGGGGGACAGGATCATCCACCCCGCGCCACAGAAACTAGCCCTCACAGTGTGGTTCCTGAACAGGTCACGCTAGGTCACCTCAGCCTTTCCCAGGCTAACCTAGAAATCATACAGAACGCCAGGAGCAAGTCTACCAGGGCCCAGTATAAGAGCCAGTGGACTCTAAGGGTATCAACCCCCTTGGATGTACCTTGGACGATGTGCTCTTCTCGGCGCACCTCGCTCATTCAGGCGTAAGGTGGCCACTTGCTGCACGCACTTGGCAGCCATTGGGGCGTACAGAAACTCGGAATAGGAGATTTTTTTCTCTTCCAACCCGTTTGTCAGGAAACATTTGACGGGACTCGCCAGGTTCTACCCGTCCATCAAGAGGCCACACCCCGTGTGGGACCTCAACATAGTTCTGGTTGCCCTGGCACACAAACCATTTGAATCAATGGCATCCACGGACATCAGGCTGGTCACCATTAAGACAGCCTTGCTAGTCGGCCTCACCTCAGCTCGCAGGATCAGCGAAATCCAGGCACGGGTCACCTCTGAGTCATATACTACGTTTCACAGGGATAAAGTAGTAGTAAGTAGTAGACACACCCAGCATTCTTGTCCAAGGTGCCTCCGCATTCCATCTGAACGAGGAAATAATGCTACCTACGTTTTTTGCTGAGCCCAAAGACGAGGCACAGTTCTGCACTGCCTTGATGTAAGGCGTGCCCTGAAATTGTACTTGGACAGGACCAAGGGCTTCAGCAAGTCGGAGGCACTTTTTGTCACCTTCGGCAGATCAAGACAAGGGTATCAGCCCTCTAAGGCCCCCATAGCCCGTTGCATGGTCTCGGCCATCAATGAAGCTTCCAAGGGACAGCACAAGCCACTGCCAGCCAACATGCACACGCATGCGGTCAGAGCCAAGGCAACGGCCATTGCTTTCCAATGGCATGTCCCCTGGCAAGTTATAAGCAGGGCGGCCACATGGGCCACCCCTTTGGCTTCCTACAAGCACTACTTTTGGAATGCTGGTTCTAGATCAGATGCGGCTTTCTGACAGGCGGTTCTTAGAAACCTGTTTGCTTAAGGAGGGTCTCCTCTCCGCCCTGGGGCTGCGCTCAGTTGTAATCGCCCATGCAGTATGGAGGAAAGGGCACAGGACGTAAGAGTAATTATAAGTTACTCATCATAGTGACTGTCCCCTTTCGTTCATACGTCACACCAACCTCCCCCCTAATAAAACTGGTGTCATTAGGCAATGTTAATCTATTGTTGACAAGTCTATGGGGACTGAGGTGTGTCGCCGCAGGGCAAAGTCAGAGCAGCGCATACTCACCAGGGCCGCACCCCCACGCGCCTCTAAATTTAAAGGGGAGGAAGGTTTTTCCTGGTGAAAAAGGTTTAGTCTCCCGTACCTTGGAAGGGACGCCCATTCAGTATGGAGTAAAGGGGACTAAGGCCTAAGAGTACGTTGGTCACTACGGTAAGTAACTTATAATTATATCATATCCATACGTCCCACCATCCTCCCCCCTAATAATACTGGTGTCATGTTAAATATTGTTGACAGTCAGTGGGGACTGATGAGTGGCGCCGGGGGGTGTGGAGTCTGGGGAGCGCATTCTCCCATGGCTGTGCCCCCACATCTCTAAATTTATAGGGGAGGAAGGTTTTTCTGTGGTGAAAAAGGTTCTGTCTCCCGTCCCTAGCGAGGGACGCCTATGCCGTATGGAGGAAAGGGGATTATGGACTAAGAGTACGTTGGTCACTACGGTGAGTAACTATTACGTTTTTCTCACCATCCCTAAAGAAGCATTAAAACATCATATCTTAAGTTGCACAGAGATATTTTGCTATCCATAAAACACCATTGTTTGGAAAAGACACTTGTTATATCCTCCATATAAAGAGAAACATATTTTCTTTCTTTTCATAATATTTATATTGCTCCTTATAAAGAGATTGTTTACAGTTATTTCAATTAAGTTATTACAGTGTGATGTTGAACTGTAATCATATGTTGTGGTTACCAATACCATATAAGAAGGTAAACAAAAGGAGCAACTGCTATAAACAAACACGTTTACATTCTTGTTACAACTGTAAATATAAACATGTTAATGATGCATGTCACCTTTTTAAAAATTGTATATCATGTTCTCTTGCCAAATCATAATAAACATGTTATGAGGTCTCCGTGGCGATATGGAACTTCCACAAGGTTCCACAAAGCTGTATATATATATGGACATCATCTCTTCTGCCAGACATATACTCTCACAGGAGGACCTTCATTTAACAAGAACAAACACTTACCTGAAAACTTACCAGTTGTTCTGGGAGTTCTTCCCTACAACACTTTCATCATCTTAAGGAAGTGTTATGTGAGAAACATTTCTGCAACTCTTAAGGAACTGTTTAAACTGAACGCTTTCAATATTCTACCTGAAACAGTGCAAGGGAAGGAAATGACCCCCTGGATACAATGATTGTTTTTTGTTGGATTTATATAAATGGTTGTTGCACACTTTTTACTGAACTTAAAGCAGAGACATTAACCTTGCACATTTTATTCATTTTTAGTGAGGGTCAGATCTATTTTGGACCCAAGGACAGTTTGCCTACGAGATAGACAGATCTTTAGTTTTGGTTTCATTGGTAGGTTAATTCTCTTTAGGATAGGTACAGAGAGGGCTTTATCCAAACTCTTATTTTAATAAAATGTCTAATGTTGAAAACATTACAACTTTGTGTTCATCTCTCATTTCTGACCCCTCACAATTGTGAGCCGTAACAGACTTCCTCCAAAAAGGCTCACATCCGTGTGACATTCTGTGGTTTTGAGATTTTATAAACCGCCTCTTTCCGAGGGGGATACACAATTGTTATTTCTGCTTGGATGCTTTTTGTCCTTTCTTGGCCAGGGCAGTCAGCAACACCTGTATGTCTTTTTTACACAAGCCTCATAGGAAAGTGATGGTATATATAAGTTGTCTAGATACTGAACCACCCCAGACTTTTTGTGTAACCTTATACTATCTAAATCCTTTTTAGTTGCTGTATGAAGAGTTGGGGCACTCTGTATACCCCTGTGGGGCGCGGGAGGTAATCTAGTCCAGGTATACTGCACTCTTTTATGCAAATAAGTAGTCACTATCCTGATGTATAAGGACAGAAAAGAATGCTGAACAGAGATCCACTACTGTGAAATGGGTGGTATAGGGCAGAATGCAGGAGAGGATGGTGGTATGTGGGCTTTCTGGGATATTTCACTGGTATTATCAGAGTATTACAAGGACTACTAGCAGGGACAATCCCTTGATTCAGGAGTGATTCAATAATAGGAGTAATACCTAATTCAGCTTCAGGCATCAAAGAGTACTAAGGAATTTGAGAGTCTTTTGAATCAGTGTACTTTGAGCCTGACACATTCAGCGGTGTGAATGTACCCCACCCCATTATGTATGGACCATTAAAAACACTGGTATGGTGTCAATCAGTTCCTTTAACTCATCCAACCAACCATCCCTCCTGCCCTCTCACTACCGCCCCTGTATACTACTTGGAGGGTGGCAAGAGCTGCTTCAGTATTAGTGAAGAAGACACACCAGAATACTTCTTCTGGGGGCGAGTTTTGCCCGTGGTTATGATTAATGCAAAGCCTTCCAGCCATCATCTTTCTGTTTTGCTAAAGTCACCCCGAGTGGGACGGGTATGCCCAGACGTGGGTCCCGAGTCTGCCGGGCCTAGAGACCCAAGCTACTCCTCACTGATGACGCCAAACAAGGCTGAAACATGTCTGGGGATGCTTGTGGTCTCGTGCAGAAGGGATGTGACCTAGCAGTTTGGGCTGGACTGCCCCTCTTGGGGTAGGACCAAACCTGATTTGCATATGGTTTTTCCCCTTCTGTAATGGCTTGGTAGGCTGAAAAACAATGGTCTGGAGGGTTGCCCAGAGCTTTGCCCGTGGTTATGATTAATTCAAAACCTTCCAGCCATCACCTTTCTGTTTTGCAGTAGCATATAGTACACCCAGGTTTACATAAAAGGTCTCTGCCTCACAGATGTAATGGTGCAATAGAGCTTAAAAGAAAGGCATGACTGTCAGTAATGGGTCCCAGAATGATTGTGATGGCTTCTGTGACTGGGTGTATAATTGGTGTATTGTATATACTGACTGCTTTGTCTCTTTGGGCATGGAGAGATCAGGAAATGCATCCATTTGCTAGACTGATTGATTAGCCCCTCTGCCCACTAAACACAATGCCTTCCCTCCACAGGACACTGGACATACAGGCCATCTTGGTCTACCTAACTGAAAGGGCTTTGCAGAATCCCCTCCTCTCCTGGTTGTCAGAAAAGGTATTGGTCGATTTGAGTAGTAGATGGTAGTCCAGGGTAAAGATAGTGGCATTTGGGTTGGGGAACGAACTGAGTTTGGGCTTTTTGAAAAGTATCTGCGAGAGGATTTGTACCCCCTGGTAGGGGAGCTTGAGTATCACTCTGACCTCTGTTTCCCTGAGGGTACAGTCTCTGTGGTCTGTAAGGACACTCCTTTTTCCAATGCAATGCCTACTGTGTATTCTCCCAGATAAGCTTTGGGAATCCCTTATTCAGGTGGCCAGGACACGGCCATCGCTGTTGGATCAAGTTCCTGGCGGTGGATCAATGGGGAGGATCACCTGGGTAGGGGAACCCAAGGTTATGCTTGGGGGAATATCCAATGTGAGACGTGGTATTATGTTCAAGAAAGGGACAAGGAAGATGAGCTTCCTGAAGCTTTTATAGGTTGCATGAACTCAACCTCCCTTTCACCTAGAAGATCTCCCTTACTCAGATCCAACAACCCCTCCGTACATAACCAATCCTCTTAAGGCCCCAAACCCTGGTACACTCAAAAACCATCCCTCTCAGAATGTCTGTTTTCCTGCTCCCTGCCCTAATACTCCTAGTCATTAATTTCCCAGTCCCTTTGATTATTTCCCGCACTCCCAACCTTTTCAGATGAAACACTACTGTTCCCACAAGCCCCCTTGTTTATTTCAAGATCGAAATCCTGATAATTCCTGTTTGTCTCATCCTTCTAAGTTTGACAAACCCCCGGGTACAAAAGCTATAATTAAATCGAACACCTTTTTCCCAACCTACCATGTAGAACACTTAGAAACACTACCTTCCCCCCTTTCCGATACCAACACTCTCTCCCGATATAGAAGACTACAAACTAACACTTTTGTGAACTGTCATATTCTTCGCTCTTGTGGTATACTCTTAATTTGAGAGTCAAACTGGGTGGTCTGTGAAGCAAATAGTTGGTCCCCTCACGCAACAGCGAAGAATATGACAATATGAGATACATCTCCCAGATGCTAAAGCATTGATACGAGCATCTTCCCCAACCGTAAGGCTCAGATGAAGAGCAAGGACTGCTCGAAACACGTGTCAGGCTGTTTCTAAACATAACAAATCTGCAATTTCAGCAGTGTGTACCTTCCTCTTTTGTGTCGGCGCAGTGAGACTGGAATCCTTTCTTTGTCTGTCATTACGGTGGTATACCTGGGCAAGGTACCCACAATTACCAGTTACCTGCAGCCTTCCTAGAACTTATTTCACGGTGTAAGCGTGTTGTTCTCCCTTTTGGGTTTGTTTTGCCCATACCCCTTCTTAGCTAATGTTAAACCTGTTTCCTGACATGTCCCAACCCCAGCGTTGGGCAAGGTCAGGCAATTAACCTGAATCACACACACACACCTGACGGCCCTTTCCTTTCCCCCCATGGATAAAAGGTGGAGCAAAGGAGCTCAGGGCGAGAAAGGCAGGTCTGGCAATTCAAGAGGAGGAGAAAGGCATCGAATATCGAGAGGCTGACAAGGAGAGACATGAGGGAATCGTAAGACCGAGGACAATAGACCAAGTGTGCTGCAACAGATGTCAGCGGTACATGGAACTTGTCGATCGCTGATAACCGGGAGCGAGGGAAACTCCTGCTACTGTGGTACCGGCCTGGACTCCAGTTACGAAGAAAGCCAATTGGTTCATCACAGCTGGTGAGTCGAGGGGAGAGACGATAAGAGTCGGACTGTGGTGGATGAGACGCAACCAGCTGCAGAGGGAAACGCCACCACGTGGGTGCTAACTCGAGAGACTCTGGTCGATCCCTGTGTGAATGAAACTACAGAAACTAAAAGGCCGTAGAAGAGCTGCCAAGTTAGGTCCAAGTGGTCATACAGGAGGTCAAGCAAAATCCCCGTACAGTCGAAAGCCTTTGAACTACGAACTTGAGAAAGCAAGGGAAGTGGATCCCGCAAACCATTATGAATGTGAAGTTGAAAAGAGTGATCCCGACAGGGGGATGCTGATGGGAAGGGGGCAAGTCTAAAGTCCCAAGAAAAAGTGTGTCGACAAAAGTGAACCCGGCTGAGGGATGTCCACTATGAACTGTTCAAAAAGACATTGACATGTGAGAAGGGTATGAGCCCGAACGAGGGTGATCCAGGGATGAATCCATCACCTGAGAAAAGCCGGAGTGAACCCAGCGGAGGGAGGCTGAAAGTAGAGAAAGGGTCTGCGCCCAGAAGAGGGGGGGACCCAAGGGTGAAGCCATCATGCGAGAATTACGTAAGACAGAACTTTGTGTTTGTTAGTTTTTCGTATGGTAAATCCATCAGGTCCTCTGGATCAGGAAACAAACTACCGAAGGCCTTGATATTGAAAGGAACTGTGTTGGGATTCAAGCCCGGAAGAGGGAGATCCCAGGGGTGAAAAGCAGTCACCAAACACAATGAAAAACAGGGGTCCACACCGGAAGAAGGGGACCCAGGGATGAAGAATGCTCACCCTAAGTAGGACACAAACTTAATTTTGTTAAAGGAACTTTTTTTATTGAGATTTAAAGACGTCGGGCCCTCGAAGGCAAGAGACTTCCAACTGAAACGAGACTTGGCCATCCAAGCTCCTGATAAACTGGAACAGAACTGTCGTCTCGTGCTGGGGAAGCTAGAGTGTGTGCTATGCTCCAAGATCCCACCTTAAACTGTACACACAATGTGGGGAAGGGAGAACCAAGCTACTGCATCCTGACATATTATTTGAGAACATTTCTTTCTTTTCTTGAAAACCACCCCACACCCTTTTTGTAATAGCTGTAAGGTTTGGCATTATATTTATATTTTTTTTAGTATAGGCCCTTTTTATCTGACACAAACCACTAGGACTGCCTTATTTTCATTTGATGGTCGACGCGTGCTCCCATTTTAGATTTAGGCTTAGATTAGGAGTTTTTCCAATCTGCATACAATTTAATAAACACCCTTGAACTGTGATCACTTGTGTCTGTCTTTACTATTGCCACCATGAGCTCCTCATACTACTTGCAATATTACAAAACAAGGGATGCCACTGTCTCAGCTGATCTGATAGGCCCCAGTCTCCTGACTGATCTCGTGACCCTGACCGTCTCTGCTCAATGGGGTGTCGAAGTTAATCACCTATCTGCCCCTCTTGTGTACTTTACTCAATCACAGGACCTCCTTGTCGCCTATTTTTCCTTCTACTGCTCCTGGCATGCAACCAAGTGATTCACAACTGCCATCAGTTCTCTAAATGTTTGGTCTGCCATCCAATGCCCACATTTTTAAGTTGCATTTGGACCTTGAGTAACAACTGGGTGGCAAACGAGTTGACTTATGGCTTCCTGTGCAGTCTCCTCTCGTTTGGCAACACCCGAATGTTGCTCAAATACCACTTTCCACCTATCCAAATACTCAGCTGGGGAATCTCCTTTATTTTGCCTGCAATTCCATACCTTAGGCCAATGAGTTTTTCGTGGGCACATCTCAAGGAACATAGTGACTAATATCTCTGGCCTGAACCAACGTGTCCCCTGTCCCCGGATCCTGAACTAGCCAATTTGTGCATTCTGCATGTTAGTCTCAATTTGGGCGGCATGACTATCCTCATGAGTTGGTTCATAGCTGACCAAGAGGGGCCATAGCATTGGCGGACCTCCTGCAGCTCTTCCACAGAACACTGTGGTTCCTCTCTATTGGAATTCCTTTGCCAGGTTTTGCAAATCACCTGGTGTCCATGTTACACAATACGGGAGGACTTTAGTCTCCCTCGTATTGTGGCCCTACCCTCATCACCGACAGAGTATAGGAGGGAGGTGCACTAATTGGCATATGTCCTACTGCGGCTCCCTGGTTACTCAGACCAGGTTGCATAGGCACAGAAAGCTCAACTGGCTGAAGTGGTGGCAATTGAGCGTCTTTCGGTACCTGTACCCTGGCTGAGAATGTCGGTCCTTCTCTTATGGCTGCTTGCATGCTTGTAAAAAACTCAACATCTTCGGTGGATTCACTATCCTACTCTTACTGTGCAGCCTCAGCTTTCTCCTCTATTATCTGGGGGCACAAGTGTGTGGTTGTATCAGATGTTCTTCTCAATCTTAATATGTATCCTCGTAATCTGCCATTCACTTCCTTTAATCCCTTAATTTTACAGTCATTAATATGTGTAGTCGCCCCCTCTAGCCACATGCCAAAAGCTCCCCACTCTTTTGGCATTCTCTTCCCTTTCTATTATTCCAATTCCTGTAAAAGTGTTGCTCATTGTTCCAAATTAAAAGCTTCATCGATTGGAAACTGTGTGTGCTGTGAAATAATGCCAGTCTAAAAAGCCACATGTAGCACTATTAAAATGGGTGAACACATAATGTGCAGTCTTCCCCTTTTGATGGTTCCCCCACCTGTTTGACTGACTGTTGCGCATTTCTGTTCCTTCTTTTTATCGCTCGCCCAGATATCAGTTGCCACCTCTAAGCTGCCCCTTCACCATTCAGTCTTTGACTGAACTCCTTTGCGGTCCTGATTAGGGAAGGGCCTGATTATGCTCCTGACAGGCTTATGGGCCACTCAATCTACAGTCATTTATCTGTCCCTATTTAATTGGGCTCTGGGATTTGAATTCCCAAATTCTTCCTTTTTTGTTCCTTATTGAAAACCAGAAAGCAGATAACATAGTGAGGTCCGCACTGAAGCCTTCTCTTATCAGTACTTAAATGCTTCTAGGTCAAAAATGAGACCTATATTCAGGACTGTTACTACTTTATCAATCCCAATATTTTGCCAGGTCCATTCCAGGGCAGAAATGATATACAATTGCTAAAACCATTGCAATCAAACCAACAAAAACAATGACCAATACAACATACCCAACCCCAAACTTATCCCATCTTGGCGTATCTCTTAAATCTCCATTTTTGCCTGTCCATCTCCGAGATAAAAAAGAAGAAAAATTCTCTGCTTTCCTGTGTGGGCTTGCATGCCTGGTGGTGTCATCGTGAATAACCCCTCTTGAGTTTTTAATGAGGACTCCTACCTTATTCTCTGTGTGCTTGAGGGTTCTTCAGGAAGAGGCAGCCCAACGTCATAGGCCGCAACACATTGCCCGACAGGTCTGTCGCGAGCACCAACTGTAAACCTGATGAAAAGAGCAATTTGAATTCACGTTCGATAAAGAGGCAAATGTTTATTTGGAGTAAACGGACAACATATCCTAACCCCGACAACGCAACCAACCGACTCTGCCCCTCAAGAGGCTCAACCCCACCTTATAATCGCACGTAGTCCTCATTTTAGATATATTTGCCAGCCTGTTGCTTCTTTGGGAATTTTTTTTCGCTAGAGGGCGCTGTGCTCGAGGCCGCATAGCTTGGTCCCTTGAAGGCTGCCGTCGACGTCATAGGTCAGTTCAGTTCCGTTTTTCCGAGCTTCTGCTTTGTGTATCAAAATGCGACGTCCGTTTTTCTCATCGAGAAATGTCTTCTTCCTCAAGCCCGACAACACCCAAGATGGGTTTTAAAGTGTCTCAAATGCAGAAGAAAGATGTCCATTACGGATCCTCACCGCAACTTTCTTTGGTGCCTTAGTCCTGATCACTGAGTCGACGAGTGCAGGTCGTGTCAGGCGATGTCGAACAAGGCTCTTGAGGAACACCAAGGTAAGCTAGCGGTGAGGGAAGAGTCTTTCAAGTCTGCAAAAAGACTAAAAGACTCGAGAGAATTGAGAATTAAATCTCGTCATGAGTCGAGGCGATCGAGGTCAAAGTCGCTTGAGGAAGTCCTCTTCCTCGTTATCGAAAAAATCAAAAAAGCGACATCATAGATCTTCATCTTCCTCTTCTTCTTCCTCGCCCAACAGAAGGTTAATTTCTTGTCCTTTCGAAACATGATTACACAAGGAAATCGGAGGCCTTTAGGGCTTCAATGCAAAACGTTTTTGAGAAGGCGGCCTGACCCCCTCAAAAAAGTTGCATGAAGAGCATGCCCCTGTCCACTCTAAAGGTGACAGAGGGAAATCCAAAACGTCTCGCGCTAAATCTGACAAAATGTTGAGGGCATCCTCAGACGATGATTCTCCAGTGCCTCATGAGACTATACAGAAACCTCTGGTGCATAAATCGAGGTTGCCTGAGGGAAAAATGGCGTCCTCATCGTCGAAGTCAGCCATCGACTCGACGCGTCCTTCAAAGCCAAAAATGGCGTTGATACCCTCGGCCTCGAAGCCTTACTCGACATCGAAGCCCCCCTCGATAACCTCGGGGATTCCTTTGAGCGTATCGAGGCCGATGTCGATTCCGTCAACGCCTTTGTCGGGGAAATCTTTCATACTGGTTCCCAAGACAACTATGGCTAAGGCTAGGTCTGTTCCACCTTTACCAGAAAGAAATTTCCACCCTCAGCCCAGGCAGGAATTTTTTAAATCGGTCTATTTTTGAGGAACAAACCTCTGATGAGGAAATTACTTCAGCTGGTGTTCGGTTTGGGACAAGAGAAGTCCCTGAGGAACTGGTAGACCCTAATTCAAAATTGGCAGACCTTTATGACTGGCTACAATCGGCCAGTGGCCTAGATACCTCACCTGAGGTAGATTTTGAAAGGCCTGACCCCACAGACTATGCTGAACCGGCGTATAGGAACCTCATGGGAAGAGTGATAGATTTTATGGGGTGGAAGTCAGTATCCCCAAGAAATGACCAGGACGACTTAACAGATATCATTGATGAAGGACCTCAGAAAGAACCAGTCCTTCCCTTCCACAAAGCTCTTCAAAAGAGAGTTATGACAAATTGGGAGACGCCTGAATCTCTACCAGCTGTAAATAAGAAATTTGTAGGAAAGTATAGACTTGCTCCCTCGGATCCAGAATATTTATCTAAGCACCCTTCGCCTGAAAGCTTGGTGATTCAAGCTGTGACTGTGAGCAGACAGTTGGCTTATCCCTCTATGCCCCCTGACAGAGACGACAAAAAGATTGATGCCTGGGCGAGGAAAGCTTTTACGTCTGGTAGTATGGCCCGTAAGTCTACAAATGTGACTTGTACATTAGCTAGGTTCACTTACACCCTGTAGAGCTGTTTAGATGCAGCGGCTGATCACATCCCGGAGGATGAGGAGCGGGATGGTTTCCTGGCGATAGTAAAGGATGGGAAGGAGGCTATGGGAGGCTATGGAGGAGTGCCTCAAGTCAGGACTGGATACTGCAAAGAGTATAAGCAGATCCATGGCATCTAACACAGTCTTGCGTAGATTCGCATGGCGAAGGAAATCTGGTTTTGCATCTGATGTACAATCCAGATTACTCAATATGCCCTTTGACGGCTTGAGGTTGTTTGGCAGCAAGGTGGACGAGAGCTTGGAGAAGCTGCAGACCTCGAAAGCTGCAGCAAAATCACTCAGCACCACTATAAGGCAACCTCAGCAGCACTCTTACGCAGGGTCATCTTCCTGGAAGAGTCGCCCTTTTCGCTTCTATTCCTCTTTTGGAAAAGGGAGACGGCAGGCCAGACAGAGGGGACAACAAAGAAAACCCTTTTGTGGTGGAAAAGGGAGAGGAGCTAGATCATCCACATCAGCGGATACTACTTCCTCAGCCACTGCTAAACCACTTTGAGGCCTTAACCCACAAGACCCTGGTGGGAGGCAGAATCACTCAGTATCTGGACGAATGGCGGGGCATTACGTCGGATGCCTGGGCACTAGAGATAGTGACCCATGGTTACTGTCTTCCTTTTCATCAAAGGCCTCAAGATCATCCACTGGGAGCCAACTCTGTAAAAATGTCAGACCCGCTCCTTGTGCAGGACATCTTAACCCTGCTAGAGAAAGGTGCAATAGAACATGTACCTGTAGCGGAGAGGAACAAGGGTTGGTGCTCCCCTTATTTTCTCACTCCCAAAAAGGACGGAGGATTGAGACCTATCTTGGACTTGAGAAATTTGAACAAATTCCTCAGGAAGGACAAAACCAAGATGGTGACCCTTTCTCAGATCCTTCAGGCTCTTGTGCTTCAGGACTGGCTGGTTTCATTGGACCTTCAGGATGCTTACTTTCATGTGCCAATCCATCTCAAACACAGAAAGTACCTGAGGTTCGCAATTGACAATCTCACCATCAGTTTCAAGTTCTGCCATTTGGGCTGACCTCCGCCCGAGGGTCTTCACCAAACTAATGGCGGTAGTGGCAGCTAGTCTCAGGAGGGAGTGGATTCACATCTACCCTTATCTGGACGATTGGCTAATCAGGGCAAGTGCACCCGAATTGGCCCAGCGACATCTGGCCATGACCTGTCACTTCCTACACAAATTGGGCTTCTCCCTCAATGACAAGAAGTCAGAAATGATTCCGAGCCAAAGACTCCAATTCATCAGAGCGGTCCTGGACACCACCTCGGGGAAAGCCTCGCCTCCCGAGGAAAGAGCTTACCACATTCTGCAGATGGTAAAAAAAAAAATTCAGAATGCCCAGTATCTACCGACGTTCGACTTCCTAAGGTTGCTAGGCCTCATGGCATCCTGCATTTTTATGGTGCCAGAGGCTCAACTGAGGATGAGATCCCTTCAATGGGCCCTCAGGATTCACTGGTCCCAGTTTTCAGGGGAGATGTCAGATATTCTACAAGTCCCGTCCAAGATGGCTCAAGATCTCGTATGGTGGGCTCACAAGGAAAATATCCTCAGAGGGGAACCTTTTTGGCAACCATGGGCGGAGATAACTGTAGTGACAGATGCCTCACTCACAGGGTGGGGAGCCCACACCAACGATCTGACAATCGGCGGTCATTGGTCTCCATCGGAGTCCAAACTACACATCAGCCTGTTGGAGCTGAGGAAAATCAGATTAGCGCTGAAGGCCTTTCTGCCCTCTGTACAGGGAAAGAATGTCCTGATAATGATGGACAACACAGTGGCCATGTACTACCTCAACAAACGAGGAGGCGTAGAATCACTCCCCCCTTGCAGAGAGGAAATGCAGATTTGGTTCTGGGCAATGCAAGGAGGAGTCTCTCTGTCCTCAGTTCACCTAGCCGGAGAGCTGAACACAGCAGCGGATGGTCTGAGCAGTCGGAGCAGTCTCCCACGAGTGGGAGCTAGCTCAGGAAGTCCTTCAAGAGATCTTCGCCCTTTGGGGAACCCCTCAAGTGGATCTGTTCGTGACCCGGGCCAACCAGAAGTGCGATCTGTATTGCTCAAGGGAATTTCCCCTGAGAGGATCTCTAGGGGATGCGTTCGTAATGGACTGGGTATATCCACTCCTTTACGCGTTTCCTCCAGTCCCTGTGATTCCTCATATAATCAGGAGGTTGAGAACGTTCAGGAGAACCATGATCCTAATTGCCCCGGACTGGGCCAAGAGGACTTGGTACACGGACCTTCTGGACATGTCCATCTGCCCTCCAATAGGTCTTCCACAAAGACAGGATCTTCTCTCGCAAGAGGAAGGTCGGGTTCTCCATCCAAAGGTCAAGACACTCAACCTTCATGCCTGGCTTCTGAGAGGTTGAGATATAAGGATTGGGACCTCCCGGATGATGATATGGAGATTTTGCTTTCGGCCAGAAGACCAGCAACAAAATCTTTTATACCGGTGTCGTTGGAAGAAATTCAGTAATTGGTGCAGGGATAAGAATTTGGATCCTTTCAATGTACCACTCCCATGGTTCTTTCCTTTCTATTACTTTTAGCTAACTCGGGGCTCCAAGTTGGGACTATTAAAGGATATTTGGCAGCGCTATTTATCTTCAAGCGCTCCTCAGAAGAAGTTTCATATTTCAAAATGCCTTTAATTATCCAATTTCTTAAAGGGTTAACGAATACGTTCCCTCCTACACCATTTCAAGTTCCCATTTGGGATTTAAATTTAATCTTGAGTTCCTTATGTGTGCCCCTTTTGAGCCTTTACATTCTTGTCCTTTAAGGCTCCTAACTTTAAAAACGGTTCTAGTAGTGGCTCTAACTTCAGCCCGCAGGGTGAGTGAGTTGAAGGTGCTCTCTTGCAAGCCTCCTCACACGGTTTTCCACAAGGATAAAGTTGTTTTAAAGGTCAAGCTTTTTTCCTACCTAAAATAGATTCGAATTTCCATCTGTCACAGAAAATCACTTTACCGTCCTTTTATCCTCCTCCGCAGGAGGAGGAAAGATTCCACAGACTAGATCCTAAAAGGGCTCTGTTTCTACATATCTAGACTGGAAAGATGGACAAACAGATCAGTTGTTTGTTGGTTATACTGGACACAAATTGGGCCTTGGTGTGTTCAAGCAAACTATATCCAGATGGATTATCCTAGCAATATCTGAATGTTACAAATTGGCTGGGAAGGAGCCTCCAGATGGTTTAAGGGCTCATTCAACCAGGGGCGTAGCAACTTCCACGGCTCTTCAGAGGTATGTCCCAGTGCAGGACATTTTGTGCTGCGGCCACTTGGTCATCAATGCACACTTTTACAAAACATTGTTTAGACACCACTTCTTACCAAGGAGGCCTTTTTGCAAAAGCCGTCCTTTATTCTGTGCATAATTGAAGAACTATGGAACTCTCTCCTCCTCTAAATTACAACTGCTATGGGAGTCTATCTAAGATGAGGAATACGTGGGAGGAGACAATCCATTCGAAGAACAAGTTACTTACCAACTGTAACGTTCTTTCGACTGAATGTTCCTCCCACGTATTCCTCATCAACCCTCCCAACCTACTCCACCGTACAGTTCTTACGCTTGTTGCACTTGTACATCCTTAAGGACCTGACATCTGCCGACACAAAATACAACAATTAACATCGAAAAAACAGAACTGAACCAACGGGTGCGGCTCGAGCCCTTTATACGATGGATGACATAGACGATTGATGCCAGCCTTTGAGGGACCAAGCTACGCGGCAGCGAGTACAGCGCCCGCTGGCGAGTTTTCTTTCTGAAAGAAGCAGCAAGCAGGCGAATATATCTAAGATGAGGAATACGTGGGAGGAACATCCAGTCGAAAGAAAGTTACAGTTGGTAAGTAACTTGTTCATTGTGAGGAGGCCTACGTAAGCCTTCCGGCATGCTGTTACCACCTCCCATTTAGCAAAAGAACTACCTGTCACAATAGCCTGTCTTTTATTTCCTTGTATCCAAAGTATCACGTGGCAATTAACTTGTGTGGCATGATGAGTTTGACGCCTTCTGGTTTCCTCCTCAGACGATGAGTGTATGTCCTACATCCCCTTACGCACATTTGGCACCCTATGAGGGGCTCATTGTCTTGACTGGGATGAACCTTTGTAGTCCACAATTTGGTGGGCCGGTGTCCTTGACACACTAACTGTGAGCACATCAGAAATTCCTATGCTCAGCTGTTCTTGTGGTATGCATGTACAGTTCCTAATGCCACTTGCAGGTATTACCTTCAGCCAATAAGAATGTGGAACCACCAACAGAATCAACTCTGATTTAAAGAAAAATAATAAACACTAGGCTCAGTGACATGTGGGTTTGGTGACGGCATCAAAAAGGAAAGTAGGTTTCATAGAAGGAAACATTGATGTTGCATTCTCGCTAGATTCATCACCTTCCCCACAACCGATCATATCCTGCAATGACGTCATTCTATTTTGTTATAACCTCTAGGGTGGGGGGTGCACACATTCACAATAATGATATGATATGGCATTTATTACGCGCATATACACAAGTGTTTCTCATGTTTCTCTTACTACCTCCACCCCCTTCTCGTTGTGACCCTGTTGCTATCCAACTTTAGTGTATTGTTTAGCGGTTGAAACAATAGTAAGTCAAGACCAGCAAAATCAATGAGGGAGCATTGCATGCACTCCATTTTCATCTATATTCATTTCTTGTGGTGGCATCATTGTTGCCCTCATTCTTCAGATCCAAATGCTTAAGTGGCATTATGCATTGATTGCCAAAGTGAGTAGACCTCAAGCAGATGTTTCTAAGGCAGCCAGCACCAGAGGCAGACTGAGAAGACATTAACTGTAAGTGTAATAGTAACAACCCATTTGTAAAAGTCTGTTGATTTCCCCAGACATTTTTTGTACTTCTGGCAGTAGCTGATTTAAGTTTTTACAGCTCAGCTGGATGTCTTTATTACAAGAGACCAGTTTACTGAATGCCTTTAAGCCGTAGAACTCATGAATACCCAAATATCAGATTCCACCCCAGCGACAGCCAAGCCCTGCAACCATCCCCTGCACACACAGAGGTACAGGGGAGCCGGGACAAGCGGGAGGCTGCCGGGGCATCATTATACTCTAGAAGAAACTTGTCCCAGTAATAAAGACGAGAAGTTAAATATAAGACTGTGTAATCAGAATTGTAAAAACACAAGAATTAACAAGGAAATAATCCAGTTGGATATCTTATGACGAGAGAAACTAGTCCCATTCCTGAGGTTGAGACATCATTAAAGAGAACAATAAACACAAGAGGTCAAGCACCTGTAAAAGAGATTTGACTAACCCAGGTGGGCAGCCAACAGAGACTTGAAACAAATCCATTGGAAGGAAGGGAAGATACCCTATTCCTTCAGAGTCGAAGGCTAAAGAAAGTACAACATAGAAACACGTAATAGAAAACAAGAAAGAAAGTTGTCAAGTGAACAAGATAAGAGAGGGAAAAGCCTAGCAAATCAAATCTTTGACAAAGATAGTATAAAAGGGAACCAAGATATTTCCAAATCCGGAGAGCCTGAAGTAAGACTGGGAACAGCCTACAAGTGATAAAAGAGGGTGAGGGACTATTTGAAAAGAAGATATTCTAAATATAGGACCACAGAAAGCACAACACCCAATAATATTCTTGAAGAACTGCAAGTGCTGATTACAGATATTATCCTAGAAAGTTTACATTAAGAAATATCGGTAACAAAGAGAAAATACATTAAAAAAGAGACTATCGGAAGAGAAGAAGAGGCCAGGAGAAGAAGACATTCCCTTGGTCTATTTAATTTAGTTATGTACAGTGGTAGGGTCAGGTAGAGTAAGTTTGGACTTAGATTGGCAGTGTTTTCCCTCTAGCAATAGGGAATGTTAGGCCTTAGTTTTATAACTTCAATAAAGATACTCTAGAATGTCATCAGCATGTGCGACTCCTTCTGACTCGCCACAGGACCCTTTCTCCATTGCCTGTTGCAAGTAACTCCATAAGATCTAATTGCAGTAAACCTGAGTTTCCCTTCTGCCCGTATTATTGCATCGTCAGATTGGCAGGTTGCAACACTGTTTACTGTGGTATTTAACTCCAATGCTTTTAATCAAAGCGTTTCAAAATGGTATCTTAGATTCTCATAGTGGTCCCTTTTGACTAGGTCTGAGTGTTCTCTACTCAGACTGAAATGAATTAGCTCAGCCAAGCTGTTGCAATGCCTAACAAATGGATAATACCATTCTAATGTATCGGGGAACCATAGATTACCAGAAGAACATTTAATTGCCTCTCAGCAATTTAATGTCGGTATTGGACACTATTCTGAATTAGATATTATTTGATTTAGATCTCTGATCAGCAGAATTGTTTCATAACTGTGGTCCTATTTTCCATTCAGTGTTGTAATGTGAAAATCTTAAAGTTTGTTCACTTTAAAACACGTGTGTTAAAGTGGGTCAGTGCTACTGTAAAATTCCTGCTTTGGCTGTATTCTAGATTTGTACACCATAATCTGTGATAGAATGGTATCTCTCTGATTTTCTTTATTTAAGAGTGCATTTGTTTCCTTCATTTGTGGTGTTTTCGCTAAACGAGGGCTCTCATTTCCAGAGAGTGAGCATCTATATAGAATGTTTCTCTGAAAAGTGTGCTGTGTCTCTACATGGCATTTTCTTCTAGATATTCTAGAGTGGTGTTTTCTCTGGGGTTCAACAAAAGGATTTTGGTGCTCTGCTAGATTGTGTTCTCCTAAAATGTTTGGTCTAGGGAGTTTGCTCTAGAGGGTGTTTTCTTCTTTGGAGTTCTATATTTCTCTTTAAGAGCTTGTTTTAAAAATCTTGTAAGGAGTGTGATCTTTGTCTCCAAAGACAGTGAGCTTAGTCCCCAGACTGTGTGCTCTAGTCTGTATCCCCAGTTCCTCCCGCCTAGTGAATATCCCCATTTCTCCAGCATGGGGTCTGGCATGGATTCACATGCTCATGAATATTCCCCGTCGTCAGGCTGGGAATCCTCGGTAAATAAAAAATCAGTATCAGTTTCGTTTCTGATCTGTCTTTCGTAGTAGTAACCAATCACTGGTCTCTGCGTCATACTGACCACAGCCAATGACTGCCATCTCCCTAAGCCCCGCCTCTGGCAGCCATCTTCAGATTTTTACCGCACGTTCAAGTGTTGGGAGTCCTCGTGCTTAGCTCTTGAGCTTTTGCTGCGTTTTCGCGCTTTTTCAGGTGAATTTTCACATTTTTTCGGTTAATCGAGCCTCAAGCTCCACCGTTTCTACTCCCGTTAACGGGTACCCGTTGCGGGATTTTCCTACGCCCCTCAAGGGTGAAGATTTCGTCGAATCAACCTTTTGGAGGATTCCAGAAGATTTGCGGCCTACTTCGAGATGGCCCAGGACGCGCATTCGTCACCCGGACCCAAGCTGTTTCGCAGCTGCCCTGGATGCGGGCTGCAGAATGTGTTTAAGGAGGACGAACATTTGCGATGCCTCTACTGTCTTCATGGGGACAAGACTCATGTAGAGAAGGACTGCCAGTTCTGCAAGAACTTGTCGGAGCGGACCATGAGGGACCGTCGATCCCGTCTCGCCAGCTGGTTGGAGAAGGGCTCAACAGGTGAGAAGAAGATAGGGTCCGAGCGGGCTTCTAAGTCCTGTGCGGGCGCCCCGGCGACGGGGGCCCAACACCAGGCCAAGCGTCGTGAGTCCGCTGGCTCCGGGAGCGCCGAAAGGTCGGGCTCTTCGGTCGCCAGGCAGGGCGCGCCTTCCCCGGCACCGTCAACCACGAGCCAGCGCTCCGGTTCGGGGAAGAGGAAGTACGAGACCCCGGGTAAGCTTCGGGAGAAGCCCCGTCCGATCTCGGGAGAGGGGGAGCGAGGCTTCGCCCCTCCCCCTAAGGAGAAGGCCCGGGACACACCTAAGGTGGTGAAGGCCCCTACCCAGCAGGCAAAGGCCTCTAACGAGGCGATCGCGGCGACTCTGGCCAAGCCGGCAGAGACCCCGCCAGCTGAGACTGCCTCCGGGACTAGAATTTCCCTGCCGCCAAGGAGGGAATCCTCTTTTCAGCCCATCGTCATGGCCACCATGATGGAAGAAGCAAGGGGGGGCACGGTAGCCTCCTCGAGCTCGGAGTCAGCCTCGGAGGAGGAACTGACCGAGGCCGTGAGGAATCTCGAAGTCCAATTCGAGAAGGTTCGATCCCGTAAGGAAGATCCTCGGGAGATAACCGAGGAAGACGACGATGGCGAGGAAGAGCAGCCTTCCCTTCCGGCGCAGCCGGAACCTAGGCCTCAGGATAGCTTGGCGGCCATTTTGTCTGCGATCCAGTCCTTATGCTCTGAGATAAGGATGAGATTACCACGGCCCAGGCCGGAGGACCCGCAACCTGGCCCGTCGGGAAGTCCTCAGAACAAACGACGGAGGACCCAACCCTCTCTTCCACTCGCCCCCGTAAGGCCTACAGTTCCCTCCTCATCCTCCCACGAGTCGGGAGATGACGGTGCGGTGGGCTCGACGACGGGTTCTGAGGGCGACGGAACGGGTCTCCCGTCTCCCGCCGCACGGGCCTCTCTGCCCGACGAGATTGGCTCATTCCACGCCATGATTGCCAGGGCGTCCGAATTGTTCCAGCTCTGCCCGGAGGAGCAGAAAAAGGAAGGTTTCCTCTATCAGCGCCGGGAGGCCAAGAGGAAGACTGTCATCGCAGTGCCTCTAATCAATGACATCTGGGAGGAGGGCCTGTCGGTACTCAAGAACCCCTCCACAACACCAGCCAAATGGGACCGGTACGAGAAGAAGTACCGGGTCTCCGAGACCGCTCCCCTGTGCCTCAGGGCCCAGCCAACGCCAGACTTGGTCGTCTCGGCGGCGGCGAAGAAGAAAGCGGCGGGGTCAGGAGCCTCAACGTCGAATTCCCCTCCGGACGGCGAGGGAATGAAGTTGGACGCCATGGGGCGACGGGTCATTTCGTCGGCGACGACAATCAAAGCGGCCAACGCCCTGGCGATCGTGGCCCGTTACGACAGGGAGCTCTGGTTTAAGCTGGCCCCCATATTGGACTTCCTACCGGACGACAAGAGGTCCGAGGCCCTGGAAATACTTCAAGAAGGCGAGGTGGCGTCGGACCACGCCATAACGGTGGCAACCGATATTGCCGATACTGGGTTCCGCCAGCTGGGCAACGGAGTTTGCTTACGACGACGGGGTTGGCTCCGGGCGACCGACTTCCGTCAGGACGTCCAGACCAGGGTGTTGGACATGCCGTTCAACGGCAGCAACTTGTTCGGGAAGGCGGTGGACGAATCCCTCCAAGCCATAAGGACGGACATGGAGACGGCCCGGGCCCTAGGAGCCCTTCAGCAACGACGGCCCTTTCGGAGCTCCGGAGGCAGACAGGGGGCCTCCAAGGGATCCAGCGGTGGCTCGTCGTCCTACCGCCAGGCAGCACGCTCCTCGTCTCAGGAGGCCTACAGGGGTCGCGGCAAGCAGGGAGCGCCTTTCCGCCGTCGGCAAGGTGGCCAGGGCGGCAAGGCCACCACCTCCAAGCAGGACTGAACCGGCCGTGGCCTCGGGCCCCCACCGAAGCACCCCGGTGGGAGGCCGGCTGACGAAGTTCGTCGGCGTGTGGAAGTCCATCTCCACCGATCGTTGGGTGCTGGATACCCTGGCAAGAGGACACTATCGAATTCCTGAAGAAGTGCCCTCACATTCCACCTGTGGCCAGGAAGGAAATCACGTCCAGCAAACTGCTGTTGGAAATACGGGCGATGCTCAGGAAAGGCGCCATCGAGCCCGTCCCGAAGAGGCTCCGGGGTGTACTCAAGGTACTTCCTCGTCAGGAAGAAGACGGGCGGCTGGCGCCCCATCCTGGACCTTCGTCGTTTGAACAAATACATCAGGTCACAAAAGTTCAGGATGGTCACCCTCCAGCACGTGCTGGGACAGCTGGAGGAAGGCGACTTTCTATCGTCGCTGGACCTGGAGGATGCATACTTCCACGTTCCCATCCTCAAAAGTCACCGAAAGTTCCTCAGGTTCGTCGTCCAGGGACGCCACTACCAATTCAGAGCACTGCCGTTCGGATTGAAGTCGGCCCCCAGGGTCTTTACCAAGTGCCTAGCACCTGTGGCGGCGCGGCAGCGCCTGCAGGGGATTCACGTCTACCCCTACCTGGACGACTGGCTCATCCGCTCAAGGACGAGGGAACTCGCCGTCGAACACACTGCGAGGACCGTCCAGCTACTCACAGACCTGGGATTCGCCATAAATTACCCAAAGTCCCACCTGGTGCCATCGCAGGTGGCCCTGTTTCTGGGAGCGAAGCTCGATACAGTGAGGCGCCTGGCGGCACCGTCGGAGGAACGGACGAAGACCATTCTGGGCAAAGTGCAGCGCCTGCTAGCCACGGACGTGGCCAGGGTGAGGTCCATCAAGTCCCTCCTGGGGATGATGTCCTCTTGCATCTACCTGGTGCGCCTATGCAGACTACGGATGCGCCCTCTTCAAGAATTTCTCGACGCCTGTTGGATGCAGGCGACGGGCACCTTCGAAGACGGGGTCCCCCTGAACGAGGTGTTCCGGCGGGCGATTCAGTGGTGGGGCGTTCGAGCGCACCTCACGGCAGGCAAGGACTTTCAGACGCCGGCGTACCAGGAGATGGTGACGAAGGACGCTTCCCTGGAAGGTTGGGGCGCCCACACCGGAGATCTCCACGCAAGAGGCCTCCGGCTCCCGGAGGAGAAGCTCCTGCACATCAACATCCTGGAACTCCGAGCCGTGTTCTGGGGTCTCAAATCGTTCCTCCCGTCGCTCAAGGGCAAGGTGGTGCAGATCTTCACGGACAACACCACGACAATGTTTTACATACGGAAGCAGGGAGGTACCAGATCCCCAGCCCTATCCAAGGAGGCACAGGATCTGTGGCACTGGGCGGTCGCCCAGGGGATGTTCCTGGTTCCCTTCCACCTGGCAGGAGAAAGAAACACCATCGCCGACTCGCTCAGCAGGGAGCTGCGCACGTGTCACGAGTGGGAGCTGCGCCAGGATCAGGTGGATCCACTCTTCCGACGATGGGGCAAACCCCAAATCCACCTGTTCGCAACAGCGACAAACTCGAAGTGCCAGAGGTTCGCCAGCAGGTTCCCTCAGCCGAGAAGCATGGGCGATGCGTTCTCGTTCCCCCTGGGACAGCCTATACCTGTATGCGTTCCCTCCGTTGCCGTTGCTGCTTCGACTCAACCAGCTCAAGAGGTCCCGGTGCAGGATGATCCTCGTCGCACCGGCGTGGCCGAGGCAGATCTGGTTCCCGGACCTTCTGGACTTGTCAACGTCCCCATCCATCAAGCTGTCGGCTGACGCGGATCTTCTCTCCAGAGAAGGAGGCGCCATCATCCACCACGACCCGGCGTCGCTGAACCTGCAGGCTTGGCTCCTGCAGCGCTAGAGTTTGGAGGGTACGATATACCGGCCGACTGCAGAGCGGTTCTTGCAAAGGCCAGGGCGTCCTCGACTCTCAAATGCTACGGTCACAAGTGGAAGAGGTTCTCTATCTGGTGTCGAGCACAGATGATCAACCCCCTACGGATTACGGCCCCTCAGGTGCTGCCGTACCTGCTCGGGGCAACAAAATTCAACCCGGATGTCCAGGAACGCATACTAGATCTACAATTTGCGGGGGGGGGGGTCCTATTCCAGTCCTCTACGGACGAAGAGCTGGACAAGAAGAAAAACATCTCACAAACGGCTAAGTCTTTGTCCATCCTTACAAAGAACACACCCAAATCATACACTCAATCTCAGCAGCGCTCAGAAAGGGGTCATACGGAACGTTACGTGGCTTCCAGGAACGCAGATACAGGCAGCCGGACCGCTCGCCATCTCACAACTCACGCAAACAACAAAAGGGGGGGTAAGGTCTTTTTCCAGTCCCCCCTCCTCCGCGACAGCCTCTGAGGGAAAGAAGGCATGACACGCCCCTTCGGGTCCACGTGCCTCTGGTGGGGGGCAGGCTTGCTCTCCATGCACATTTCTGGTGCCAGAATTTCCCAGACCCCTGGATCCTCTCTGTAGTATCCACGGGGTACCGCCTGCTTATCCCAGCCTCTCCTCCCTCCTCCCCTCCACAGGTTGGGACCGCAACTCTTTTGGCGGAGATCCGGTCGCAGTGGAGGAAGTCCCAGCCTCCCAGCGAGGCTTTGGCTTTTACTCCTAGGATTTTCGCTATTCTGAAGGAGAACCAGGCGGGCCTTAGAGTTGTGCTGGACCTTTCCACCCTCAACCTCTCCTTACCCCTGCAAAAATTCAAGATGGCTACTCCAGCTTTAATAGCGGAGACATTGGACAGGGGAGACTGGGTGTGCTCACTGGATCTGAAGAACTTGTACCTACACGTCCCGGTTTGGCAGCCCCATCGTTCTTTCCTATGGTTCAGGATCATGGGCTACCATTTTCAATACAAGGTCCTTCCTTTTGGCCTCCACTTGGCCCCCATGGTCTTTACCAGACTTATGAATGCGGTGGCGGCCCTCCTCACAGCGCAGGGCCTCCACATCTACCCACACCTCGACAACTGGCTCGTCAGGGCTACATCTCCGGAAGGGGTGCACCACTCTTCCCATGCCCTTATGAACATACTGCATGATCTGGGCTTCTCGCACAATCTCAAGAAGTCACAGCTGCAGCCTGCTCAGACGCTGACATTCTTGGGCCTCCTCTGGGACACATGCTCCGAGAAAGTATTTCTGTCGGAGGACAAAATCTCAGCCATCGAGAGGGCCACCGGCCACTTCCTCAGCAGAGAAGGGACCTCTGTATGGTGATAGCAACATCTCCTGGGTCTTCTGGCAGCGTTCTTATTAGCTGTTCCGTACACAAGACTAAGGATGAGGAGGATTCAGCTGCACTTTGTGGCCTCATGGAACCAGCAGCGGGCTGTCAATCCGAGATGATCAACGTTACTCCATCTCTCCACCCGGTCCTGACTTGGTGGTCCAGAGACTGCAACCTGCGGACGGGCAAGCCCTTCCGGCCGCCCTCTCCGCAGACCACCATCACCACGGATTCCTCGCTCGAGGGCTGGGGAGCCACCCTGGACGATCTCTCGGTCCACGGCACCTGGACTCGACAGGAGCAGGAATACCACATCCATTGGCTAGAGCTGAACGCCATCTGGCTGTCGCTCAGGGCATTCCTGCCACTTCTCAGGGGCAGGGTTGTCCTCATCCAGTCAGACAACTCGACCAGCATGTACTACGTCAACAAGCAGGGAGGCGCCAGATCCCCTCCTCTGTGCAGACTGGTGATCAGCATGTGGGAGTGGGCCCTGGAAAACGACATTTACCTCACGACAGCCACCTCCCGGGGGAGTCCAACCTGGAAGCAGACAGGCTTAGCAGGCTGGGAGCAGACAATTACGAGTGGCAGCCAAACACCTTGTTATTCAGATTTTCAACTGGTGGGGTCACCCCCAGATGGAGCTCTTTGCCACCTGGCACAACAAGAAGTGCCCCCGGTTTGCATCCTGGCAAGGTCAGGGTTGGCTCTCTGGGCGACGCACGTCACCTCCAGTGGACCGCCATGAAAGCCTACGCCTTTCCGCCCACTCCTCCTGATTTCACAGGGTAATTTTACCAACTCCTCATCATTCTAATAGCTCCATGGTGGCCGCCCAGGCCATGGTTTTCGGAGTTGCTCAGGCTCTCGGAAGTGCCCCCGATTTACCTCCCGACAGGCCCAGCACATCTTCTGGCTCAGCAGGGGGGCAGTCTCATCCACCCTGCGCCAGGGAAACTAGCCCTCACAGCATAGTACCTGAGCAGGTAACGCTTCGCCACCTTAGCCTCTCACAGGCCAATCTAGAGATCATACAGGGTGCCATGAGCAAAGCTACCGGGGCCCAGTACAAAAGCAAATGGACCAGATTCTGCCACTGGGCAGGCTCCAAAGTAATCGACCCCCTAGCGTGCACCTTGGACGACGTGCTCTCCTTTTCAGCGCACCACGCTCATTCATGCATGCAGGTGGACACCTGCTGCACATACCTCGCAGCCATTGGGGCTTACAGGAACTCGGAGGAGGGCATTTTCTCCTCCTCCAACCCTATCGTCAAACATCTGACGGGACTCGCAAGGCTCTACCCGCCCGGCAAGAAACTGCACCCGGGGTGGGACCTCAACATAGTCTTGGGTGCCCTGGCGCATAAACCGTTCGAGCCAATGGCGTCCGTGGACATCAGGCTGGTTACCAGTTACTAGTCGGCCTCACCTCGGCTCGTAGAGTCAGCGAAATCCAGGTGCTGCTTGCCTCTGAGCCATATACCACCTTTCACAAGGACAAGGTAGTCCTGCGGACACACCCGGCATTTCTGCCCAAAGTTCTGTCTGCTTTCCACTTGAACGAGGAAATGGTCCTTCCTACGTTTTTCCCCCGATCCAGGCAGTGCAGCACACTGTGCTTCGTCCTTGGGATGTCAGGCGTGCCCTGAAATTCTACTTGGACAGGACCAATGGTGTCATGATGCCTGCCCCCAGAGCACCGGGACAGGCCCAGCACCCCCGGAAGCAGGCATCATGCCCTCGGGAAAAAACCCAGCGGCCCCTAATAGGGGCTCTTTGGACTTTGTCCTGGCGCCTTTGGCGCCAGGCTCATATTGGACATCAGTCCTGGCGCCTTTGGCGCCAGGCTCATAAAAGAAGGTGTTTGGTGCACTTACCTGACGCAGACCATGCTGCATAAAGCCTCAAGCCAAATAAGGCTTAGGAGGGACTACTTTATTAAAGGAACTATTTTACTTGGGTGGGGACCGTGGAAGAATACTTACCTGGGACTTCTTCCAAGGCTATTTAAACCACGCCCGGACTGCCACACGTGCTTCGCGTTGTTCTGCATCTAGCACCTGGACGCTCACCGTGTCTGCTCCTGCATCCTGACTTCTGCCACGCCTGCCAGCATCCTGAATCACCTGCAAAGGAAGGGAACAAGAGAACAGAAGAAGGAAAAGGCCTTACCTGCTAAATCTGCATCCCAGAGACATTTCGCCGACGATCCTGAAAAGGAAGACATTTATTTTTAAAAGCACATCGCATCGATCGCTGCAGCGCCTCATTCTACTCACCTTACAGGGCGCTTCCATGTTCTGCAGCGACCATCCGGATCCGCAGTCGCGCCCCAGCGCCTAGGAGAAAAAGACAATAACGAAGGTGAGAGAAAGAAGGGAAAAGGGAAGCTAAATCTCCATGTTAAGACTTACCTGCTGGGTCATTCCCTTTTCATTTCGGGTCCGCGCCGCATCCAGGCATTTTCGGACCCCGGCCCCTAAGGGGAAAAAGACATCAGCGTTAATGAGCGAATGAAAAGACATTACCAAGACGCTCATTAAAGACTTACCTGATTTCCACAAGGATTTCACCTCTCATCTCGGTGCCTGTTCCCCGGCATTCCGTACCCCGGCCCCTATGGGGAAAAAGACACTAGCATTAGAACATTAATGCATGGACACAAGGGGAACCACTTATCAAAAACTTACCTGGAAGCCAAGCAAGTTTGGTTCTCACCAATCCGAAAATCCAGTGAAGTAACTGGATACCTACGCGCCCCCGCATCAGAAACCACCAATCCGAAAATCCAGTGAAGTAACTGGATACCAACGCGCCCCTGCATCAGAAGCAGGATGGAGAGCTCGTCCTTCCAGACCCTAAGGTGAGACGCTATGAGGAATCACAGAAGGGTTTCGAGGAGGGTGAGGGGGAAAGTGGGAGGCTGATTGCATTACCCCGCAGGCAGTTAATCCCCTATTTTCGCCTACAGAAGGATACTTCTGCGAGCCAGACAAGCCAGATTTGGGGGCCCGGTCCAGTCCGTCTTCCGAACCCTGCGCATCACCTTAGAAGAGGTCAGAGCAGCGCGAACCAGGCCAGCGCCTCCGTGGGAGTCAGGTGAGCGTTACACCTGGTCGCTCTCGAAGATTTCGGCTGATGGGGAGCGAGTCGGGGAGTCCTCCCCCAAGGTGAAGGCCACAAGCACGCAGTCGGGGACTAAGGCCTTGATTCACCCAGCCAAGGCCTCTATCGAGGAGGTCGCGGCAACCCTGGCGCAGCCTGCGGAGGTTACACCTGTGGTAGCGGCCTGAGGGGCCAGAGTCTCCCTGCCACCTCTGAGGGAGGCATCTTTGAAGCCCATCGAAAGAACCCCAATGAAGCCCCCGGTGGAGAAAGAGGGGGGGCAGTGGCCGTCGTGGATTCAGACACAACCTCCGAGGAGGAACTTGTCGAAGTCCCTGAGAACCACGACGCGGGCATGGAGGAGGACCAGCCCGTCGAGAGGAGTCCCAACGAGGGGTATGATGGCACCCCAGATCAACCGTCGCAGCCAGTGCCGCAGGACAACTCGGCGGCCATTTTGATGGCAATTCAATCCTTATGCTCTGAAATAAGGACTAGATTGCCTTTACCCCCGACGGAGGAGCCGGAGCCAGGCCCGACGGAGGAGCCAGGGGCAGGCCCGTCGGAGGAGCCAGGGGCAGGCCCGTCGGGAAGTCCACCACCCAAGAGGAGAACAACACATCCTCCTACACCCTTCCAGCCCTCGAGGCCTGCTCAACCCTCCATGTGTTACATCAGGAAACAAGGGGGTACTTGATTCCTGTCACTCTCTAAGGACGCGCAGGACTTGTGGTGCTGGGCTGTCGGACAGGGGATGTTCCCCTTCCATCTTCACCTGGCCTGAGTCAAGAACACTATCGCAGATTCCCTCAGCAGGGAACTGCGCTCCTGCCACATGTGGGAGCTTCGTCAGGATCAGGTGGACCTCCCGTTTGCCGAGTGAGGCAGACCCCAGATAGATCTGTTTGCAATGGCGACGAATTCCAAGTGCAAGGAGTTTGCCAGCAGGTTCCACTAGCCGGTGAGACTGGGGGGACATGTTCTCCTTTCCGTGAGAAGGACTGTTCCTGTACGTGTTCCCTCCATTCCCTCTCCTGCTCAGTCATCAGCACACTCGGACTGTGTCCGTGCAAGATGATACTCCTCGCCCCGGCGTGGCTGAGGCAGATTTGGTATATGGACTTTCTCAGTCTGTCGGCGTCTCCCTCGCTCAAGCTGTTGGTAGTTCCGGATCTTCTAACCAGGGAAGGAGGCGCAATCATGCATCATAACCCAGGATCACTGAACCTAAGGGCTTGGCAACTGCAACCCTAGAGTTTGGTGGATACGAGTTGCTTGCGGACTGCTGGGAGGTCCTCACCAAGGCCAGGGCGTCGTCAACTTTGAAATGCTACGGTGATAAGTGGAAGCGCTTCACTACGTGGTGGCGGTCTTAGAAGATTACCCTGCTGAGGGTCATGGCCCCGTAAATTCTTGGCACCCGCTTCTATCAAGATGCTTCTGGCGGCTATCTGCCGCTACAACAGGTCTCTAGGTAGATTTTCACTGTGGTCTAATCGACTCGTCCAGGAGTTCCTCAAGGGACCGTTTTGATCTTTCCCGTCAGTGAAGGCTCCTGCCCCGGCATGGGAACTCAACGTGGTTCTGAAGCGGCTCTTTGGGAGTGTGGGGGGGCCTTCGAGCCTATGCATCAGCCCCCTTCAAGTTCCTCTCATGGACAATGGCTTTCCTTGTGGCCATCACCTCTGACAGGAGGGTGGGTGAGATCCAGGCCCTATCCTGCAAGCAACCATACCTGACTTTCCACCGATCGAGGGTAGTGCTGCGGACGCACCCCTCTTTTATGCCAAAGGTTCTGTCGGAGTTCCACCTCAACGAGCCTTTGGTGTTACCTCTTTTTTCCCGAAACCCTTGTCGCCGGCTGAAAGAGCCTTGCATCGCTGGATGTTGCTCGTGCCTTATGAACTTTGGTCCTGTGCACCATGGGAAGGCTTTTGTGCAAGGCTTCCATCTCAAGGTGGTTCTCCGGCTGCATCATGCACTGTCATCGGTTTGCCAGCTGACTGCTGCCCGGCCGTCTGAGATCCCACTCCACCAGAGTGATCGCTGCGATGACGGCGTTCCTGTCTGCTGTGCCCCGGCTGGACATCTGCAGGGCTGCTACGTGGAGATCCATGCACACCTTCACCAAGTTCTACTGCATCGACAGGGATTCCAGGGAGGAGTCGAGGGTCGGCCAAGCAGTGCTATGCAACCTTTTTGCTTGAGGTGGGTCTGTTTCAGTGGTAAGAGTTAATTGCTTCTGTTGAGCCTTGCCACCTCCCGTGGTTGTGTAATGTTGTACTGCTATGTATTTGTTATTCATGAGCATGTGAATCCATGCCAGACCCCATGCTGGAGAAGGAACAAGTTACTTAACTGTAACTTGTTCTCCAGCATGGGTCTGGCATGCATTCACATGCAAACCCTCCCTCCAGCCCCTCTGCGGCTCTTCTGGACCAGAGGCGGGGCTCAGGGAGAGGATTGTCATTTGATGGGGGCAGTATGACCCAGCGGACAGCGATTGGTTTAGAGGAGAAATACAGTTTTAAAGTGAAACTAACTGTTTTTTCTTTTACCCAGGATTCCCAGCTTGACTGGGAATATTCATGAGCATGTGAATCCATGCCAGACCCATGCTGGAGAAACAATAGTTACAGGTAAGTAACTTGTTCCTTACACCACATCCCATCTGCTTGAAACCACAAGCAAGCCCAGATGCGTCTCAACCTTATTAGTCAGGGAAAGGGCCCGCTTGTGGATATACTTACTTTAAACAGGAAAACACCCAGTGGAAGACCTTTCTGAAAGATATCCTAGGCAGCGCATCTTTGTCATTGTAGGGAGACCTAGTTGTACGACTTCCTGATTATTTATTTAGGCTGTTAGCACTATGGGATAAATCATTTGTGGTTGTTCGTTTATAGGTACGGTTTCCATCTCACTTCAGTTCAGACCTAAAAGACCTCCTAAGGAATCTTTTACAAGTAGACTTGACAAAGAGATATGGAAATCTCAAGAATGGCGTCAATGACATCAAGAACCACAAGTGGTTTGCTACTACGGACTGGATTGCCATTTACCAGAGAAAGGTAATGATTCTTTGTTTTATGAAACTACAGCTCTACTTTGCATTTTTACTAATGTCATTTATGAATTAAATGCAACACTTTTGTTTTACTTGGATACATAACAAGTTCCTCTTTATACACTTAACTCGCTTTTGGGGATTTTCATAACCACTATAGGAGCTGTCATTATGTTTTTATTTGGAAAAATAGTCAGACAATCCGCTATCTTTCCCTTGTTTCCATTGCATTCTTTTTGCTAGCTCCAACCATCCAGATTCTGTCAAGGTTATAACCATAGGCTCTCCCACCTGTCTACCACAATGTATTCTCCTATGTAACATCAAATTAAATAAAAATAAATGCACTGTTGGTGTGACTAGTGTAAACATGGGCCTAGCAGACCCTGCTGCTTCCAGAGGGGAACCCCTTTTCTCCATTTTATTCAGAAAAAACTTTTTTACGTGAATTTTGGAAAGTGGTTTATGGGTCTTTTAGGTTTTCTCAAGGAATTCTGTTTTAGCAGGAGTTATAATTAGCTCCTGGGTATCTGGCATCACCCAGTAAGCAGGAGCTATCTCTGGTAATCTGGAGCTATTATGTCAAGAGTGAGTGATACATATCAGCCGTTTTCTGGGCTATACTAGCCGGTATGGCCTTCAGAGGAAAATCCAAATACCCTTGAGATTAGCCAATGGGTGAAGGCCTTGCCATTCTCACAGGCTCGCTGCGCTGATAGCATGGCTCTGTGCTGCACTCCCTCATGACAGGAATGCAGCGCTGACAGCCATGCAGCTAGTATCGTATGGCTCTTGGCATGGCTCTCCAGTGATGAGGGAGAACTATGCTGCATGGCTCTCAATGCGGCGCTCCCTCTCAACATGGGAGCACCTTGTTGGCAGTTATGCGGCCATGGCTCTCACTGGCTTTCCCTCTTCACGGGAGTGCTGCTTCATGCCATGCAGTCAGTGTGGCTCTCCTCCTTACCCGGGCTAAATCTGACTGACTCGGCCTTGGCACGCATAATATCATCAGCTTTACTACTTACCTGGTTAGGATTGGGAATGCCCATCCCCCTCCTATTGTCTTTTTCTAACCCTTTCCCCTACCTCCTTGTGATTGCTGGGAACTAGCCATTCTCCAGCATTGGATTTTTCATCAACGCACATGCTGTAAATATTCCCTGTCATCGGGCTGGGAATACTCACTAAATTCTTGATTCCCCTTGCCTTAGGCAAGAAGAAACTAAGTTTTGTACATTAACACCCTTGTTATGGGTGCTTTTGGTCCCAACTACTGGGACCTCGAGTAACTGTAGACTAATGTTCTAATCACATGTTCAGCTGACTCCCCACTGTTAGTAAAAACAACCTATTTCTTCAACAGAACAACATAAAAAGTTATTTTCAAGACAAACTAATTTACCCCTATTTCAGAAAGAGACAGTGGTCTTCAAACTTTGCCCCCCACAAAAATGCCAAATGGGCAGTAAGTCAAAATGGCTATGAACTATTGCATGCCGTCACTACACCCTACTCCAGTATAGTCTCTGGGCTCCTTCATCCCACTCCTACCCAGTCCCTGCGCTCACCCCACCACAGACCCAGGGATCTCCCCATCCTGCTCCCACCATAGTCCCTGGGCTCCCCCACCCTGCTCCCTGCACAATCCCAGGACCAGTGGTGACTGGTGAAGTTTTTTAAGTCGAGGGGCACACATATTTCCCCCAGCTATGCAATAGCGACCAAGCGTAGCGAGGGAGCCCAAACTAATCAAGAAGGGTTTGGGGAGTTTTCCCCCCGGGAATATTTTGTGTGTATGCAAGGCGCTGGGAGGGGGGGGGGCATGGTATTTTTGACTGGACATCTGATATCCAGTAAAATAAATACCATCACTGTCCCCTGGGCTCCATAGCGCCTCAGAAGGAGAGCTAAATTTGGCAGGTGAGTAGGGTGATTGTGCAACAAAGGCATTTTTATAACAAGCACCCCCTCACATACAGCCATGCAGTTCCCCAGTCAGCATTTCCAATGAGCTATACAAGGCTTGCGAAGCAAAACGCCCCCATCTTTGCATGGCTCAGTAATCCTGTGCGGCTGGGGAACTGTTTCCCTTTGACAGTTCAGCCAGCCCAGGAGCTGGAAAAAGCAGCTGATGGAGTCCTCAGTGTTTCACTGGGCTGGCTTCTCGGCTCCCCCATAGTGGTTGTGGGGGCCACTAGGTCGACACCCCATCGGCCATTATGGATGAGCCGTCAGGCTCCGACTGACCTATAGGACGATGCCGGAAATCAAAAATGCAAAATGCTAGTGTGGGCCAGTATTGGTCTAAATGGGCCACTTTTCTGGCCAATGTGGCCCAGTTTGATGGGTTACTTCACTATGCAGCTAGTAGTTTTGACCATTATTGCTTACTTTTTAAAATTAGACACCCCCTCATTAGACACCCCCTTGGGTGCTAAACAGTCTGTCACTAAAGGCATGAATTGCCATTTGCAACTGTGGGTCACTTTTTCATTGGTGCCAGAGACAGTTTTATGCTCCAATCCGAACCTGTGAGCTGCCCCTGCCATTTCCTCCATTTAAAATTAAATCGAATTTCAGGCTGGGGACTCGTGCCCCACAGTCTAAGGGGATGGAGGGCAAAAGGAGACCCCTCTTTTAGACCCTGTGCCACTTGTGCCCTTAAGAACATTTATGAAGGAGACAAACACTCTTACTGTCTCTACCCCCATCACACTGTGGAGGGCTGCACTATCTGCAGAGGTCTTGGCTTCAAGATCCTCAAGGATAGACACAGACAGCTTATATGCTGGTTAAACGAGGTGAATTATCCCAGAGTACCCCTCCGACATTGAGTCGACCAAAAGCATGGCCATTTCTGCAGAGAAACGCCTGCTGTCGAACGAGAGGGCCCGGTGGAAGGAGCGGCCAGGGAAGAAGCATAAAATAACCCACTGCAACGAGCCGTCGGCTGGGGAGAAACTGGGAGGTTGAGGTGGCCTGGCATTGCCAGCAAAAGACCAACCATCACCAGCAAGGTCGTCGTCGACGACGGAAACAGAACATCATACATCAAGGTTGGGGACTAAGGTCTCGTCGATAGCTGCTTGGAAGCTGTATAAACACAGCGCTAAAGAAGATAGTGAGGTGAAAAGGGTGCATAAACATCCATGACGGGGAGCAGAGGTCAGCCAAGCACCAGGCTCTGCACCCGTCCACTACTAAAACTGCCTCGTCGGCGGCATCACAAAAGACAATTTAAGAGCAGCAGTGACCCATCCTCAAAGCATAAAACTGTAACGTCGATGATGCGGGTCAAAAATCAAGCCCGACTAGGGCGGATCCATCCTCCAAGCATAAAGCCGCCTCGTCAACGACTTCTCAGAAATCTAGCCCGTCTTCGCCAGTGCACCATAAACCTTCCCCAACACCCAAGTCCACCTCTTCGACGTCATCTTAATAGTCTAGCTTGTCCACGGCTAAAATCCATAAGTCCTGCTGACAAAAATTAGGCTCAGCAACGGAGGAAACAAGCCTGTTGATCGAAAACATGCGTCGATGAAAAAGGGTGCTCATGAGGCTCTGGCAGACACAACCCCAGCACAGAAAAGGAGCAAGGAGACTGTCAACAACCACCATGACGACGGCCCAGCCAATGGCATTGCCTTTGGCAGCTCTGGCGATGGAGGATCAACAGCAACAACCTCCAGAGGAGTGGCAACCAATGGTCTTGGAGAAAACTTCTCAACCGCAGGTCACCCAGGTGTCCCCAATTAAATACACTGAGATCATGCCAGAGGACATCTTGCATCATCAGGTGGATTCCAATTTTGTGATACAACACCACAATCAGACTCGGAACAGTCGGTCATATGGCGGGACGGAATTTCAGCCAAACCATCTACACCGAGGAGGCATATTCAGCAAGGGGATTCCCACAACAGGGGAAGTTCCCCACCACACCAACCACAGCAGGAGGAGGTCCCGTGTCCATCTGGACAGCACTCCTACCAACACATACAGTTCCAAGAAGGGGACATAAGGGCAATGCTTTCTAATTTGCAGGCCCTGCTATCTATCCAGGTTCTTTTAGCCCTACAAAGGGTCCTCAACCAGCTTGACGCATCACTTGCAAGGCCAGGAGCTCCAGCCCTGCTGCCCCTCCTGCAAGAGCCTCCTCCCAGACCCAAGCCAGCATCCGATGAAATGTCGTCATGGTCCTCGCCTTTCAGGGATAGGTTCACTTCAGGGACAAGGTCAAGGCGCTTACAACCATGATCCACCTCTCCATTGCCTCCACCGTCTGAGGCTACGACCAATCCGTTGAAACAGAAGCAATTCTCCTGTGCCACTTTTTCCATCCCACAAGAGGACCCATACACTGACTCAATCTGTGTTGGAGGAAGGAGAGCTAACTGGTACAGATACAGACCAGCCCCAGGACACTATGTTGTTTTCAACCACACCAAGACGGGATACGGATCCCCCCAGTAATGTCCGCAGGAAACGGAATCTGCGAAACCGTTGCCTATCCCCCTCCCATGACATCACAGGGTTCCAATCCACTGTTGTGAAGGCTTGCAAGGAGTTTGGTCTCCTCCCTTCGGAGGAAGACAAAGAATGCTTTTTTTCAACCAAATGTGCAAAAGGAGGAAGATAGTCTTAGTGGTTTCGATCACAATCCTTGACCACGTATGGCAGGAGGGGGGTAAAAGTAAAGAAGCAACCATTCACAATCCTGCCAGTCCAAGGCTGCTTAGATAAAAAGTATAACCCTCCGGGCAATGCCCCGAAATGCCTCTCTTCTCAACCATCACCCTAGTCAGTGTTATCGGCAGGGGCAGGCCGGAAGACAAAGTCAGACAATCAAAAATGCGCTATCCCTCCAGATAATGAAACTCGTAAACAAGACGCCTTTGGGAAGAAAGTATTAGCCGTTGGAGCCACAACAGTGAAAGCAGCTAACTCCCTAGCCATCATAGCTAGGTACGACAGAGAAATGTGGCATAAACTTGCACCAATCCTAGACCATCTCCCAGAGGAAAAGCGTAAGGCGGCATAGGCAATACTCAAAGAAGGTGAAGATGCCTCCCAACATAGGGATCACCATGGCAGTGGACCTGGCAGAGACCGGGTGTAAGTAAGTGGCAATCAGAGTGGTCCTAAGAAGGCAGGCCTGTCTCCGCTATTCGGACTTCCGGCCAGATGTCCAACACAAGGTCATAGATATGCCATGCGATGGGGAGGAACTATTAGTCCTAAAATCAGCAAGGCCCTCAAGACAATAAAAACAGACACCGACACGGTCAGGTCTCTAGCATCCCTGCAAAACTGATGCAATTTTCGTCAGTTATAGGGAGCATCCGGCACAACATCACAGCCTTCTCCAACAAGGGGCAACAGTTTTCTAGAGGTTCAACATATTAACCAAAGGGATGCAACAGGGTGTACCTGGGGTATTAAAAGTCAAAGGACTTCTGCCAGACCCATTGCTGCAAACAACCATCCAGATCCCAAAAGGGGATGGTGGGTAAACCTCAACACACGGCGCACTGGGGGAGAATCTCCAGATTCCCTGTGGTCTCGGACGCTATAGCAATGGACAAGTGACTGATCAATGTGGTCCACTACGGGCACTTGTTAAGAGTTCAAGTGAGCACCCCCTCCCATACCACCAAACCCGCAGGCGCACAAGGCCAACTTCCTGCAAGAAGACCAGCTCATGCTACAGAAAAGAGCTGTAGAAAAGGTCCCCAAACATCAACAGAGAAAGGGAGTGTACTCCTGATGCTTTGACGTCTGCAAACCGGACGGAAAGTGGAGGCCCATTCTAGACCTCAGAATGTTAAGCAAGTTCATAAAATGGCAAAAGTTTACCATGATCACTTTACAGCAGGTTATACAAGCTATGCAAATAACAAGGGGAGGTCCTGGGAGACTCTCTGCCAGACATGAGTCCTGGTTACAAGAGCCTTACCCAGAGTCTTTAGCTCACTATCTTTCACAGAGAAAAAATATCCCAAACATATCAGTCTTTGTCCTGCCCTGGGGCAGTCCAGCACCGAAATGCTAGGCAATTATCCTCTGACCAAGAGTACCAACAGCAACCCCAGACACATGTTTCGGTCTGGTTGAACCTCATCAGTAGGGTGTAGCTGTGCCTCTCTAAGAATAGTGAGCAAGGGGTCCACGTCTGGATTCCCCTAGTAACTTAGGGTGAGACCAAAAGTTACTTGAAATATGGAAATAACAAGGGGGGTCCTGGGAGACTCTCTGCCAGACATGAGTCCTGGTTACAAGAGCCTTACCCAGAGTCTTTAGCTCACTATCTTTCACAGAGAAGAAATATCCCAAACATATCAGTCTTTGTCCTGCCCTGGGGCAGTCCAGCACCGAAATGCTAGGCAATTCTCTTCTGAACAAGAGTACCAACAGCAACCCCAGACATGTGTTTCGGTCTGGTTGAACCTCACCAGTAGGGTGTAGCTGTGCCTCTTGATAGATTCAACAAGAGACCTTATGTTGTCTACAGACTAGGTTATGATCAAAATATGTTGTCAAACTAAATGGGACAACCACGCCATACAAACTGTTTTTTGCTAATAATTTGCTTTGACCGCTAGTTCTTACTGTTTTGACTTTCCTTACTTTCATTCTTATATTTCTAATTTCTAAACTTCCTGACTCTTCCTGACTTGCTTTAGGTCTTTTTATGAGTTTTTTGTATTAATATGTATGTATAGAATTTGTTGCAATAAGTTTATTTATCACAAATAATAAATGTGAAACCTACACAAGTGCCAAGGACTCAATGCAGTGTGTTATAGCTCTTTTGTCAGAGACCCAATAGGAGGACATTACACCAGGTGTAAATCATTAACACAGTATATAGTTTCCCCCTCCTCCCCATTTTTTTGAGAGAATCTACAGTGACTCATCCCACTGTTATACTATATAGATTTTCCTGTTGAGACAAACCCCTCTTTTCCTTCAGCATACATTCATTCACAAGGCACTACTGCCTGGAGAAACAACATGCTGAGGAAGTGCGAACAGGAAGGGCAGTCCTGCAACGCCTTTTCCAGTAAGGTATTTGTTAGGCAAAAACCTGTGCAGTTCCCTTTGGGAACACTGCAAAAGATTTAGGACTACAGGTGTTAGCAGTAAACCCACTTGGTAGCAGTCTGTACCACCCAGATTTACCTGGTAGCTGTGGCTGAGCAGTCCGACTTCCCTCAAGAAGAGTTAGGCAGTATGCAAAGTATACACAATAGGCACTCAGATACAACAATACAAGCAAACACTGACCAGAGCTTTGGTATCAAAGCATATAATTATTTAAAAACACATTGTTTGAAACACTCCAGCACTCTAATCGTAAAACACTCTACACACAGTTACTATTATAATATATACAGCCCTTGTTCCTTATCAGATACTTCTTAGTTAACACCACTTGTTTTCATACAGAGGTGAGTGCTTAACTATAGATGGCACTCCAACAAGTTCATGAAGAAGGGAGGGAAAAAGACAGAATATGGGAAGGTACACCACTCTAAGCTTTAGGAACACTATTAGCAAGGCAGAAGAGCAAAAGTCACTTGTGAGCCAAAGTCCATAGGCTGGGCCCACTCTTAGAGAGAGCAGAGCACAAATGCGCCCAAGATCACACAGTTACACTAGGCGTTGAAAGTCTGGCAGAGAGGTCGAAAAGAGTTTAGAGAGGCTCAGAAAAGTTAAGCCAGGGTGTCCCAGGCTAACCCAGGTTCGAAAGCCGGGGGCTAAATCTACCGCGTACAGTCGGTGGCAAGAGAAGGCAGGCGGGACACGGTACCTTAAGTGGGAAGGATCCTCCAGCGGTGGCAGTTGTCCCTGGCAGCGGTTGCAAGTTTCGTCGTCGTCCAGGGGAAGAGAAGATCTCGACTTGGAGGAAAGATGAAGGTCGTTGCACTGCCAGGGAAGAAACCAGCCACGGAGTTTTCCGGTTAAAGGTATTACCCTTTAATTCACGGTCGTGGTAAAACGTGGTATTCCGGTTGCCAGGGTGCTTGGCACAGGCAAGGCGGCCACGAGGTACGTCGGGAAGGCGAAAAGACAGTGAAACTGGTTATCCCCACCAGTCAAAGGAAGAAGACTCTCCGGCGGGAGATCTCCTCTGTCGTTGGGAAAAGTGGTGAGACGGTCCAGCAGGGCTCCATCGGTGGTGTCGCCGTGGCAGGTCGGCTCAGCTTCTCCCTTTTCGGATTCTTAGGTCCTGTGGCGACTTCTGGAGTTCCAGTCCCCAAAGCCCTGCTTTTATGCAGAAATCCCCCATTCACTCAGCCTAGCTGTCACTCAAACATGCTAAGTGTTGAGCCGGCCGGCTCACCACTTGGGCCAATCAGGACGGAGTGCGACTTGAGTTGCCTAGGCAACTCAGTCCAGGGTGCCTAAATTCCCCTCCACCCCTCCTAAGTACCCCAGACAGAGTGGCACCACTTTGGAGGGCTTCTGTGGAGAAGCCCGCCAAAAAGTGGAACAAAGGGCTCGACGTGGTTTGGAGTCACAGAAGAGAACACAAACGCCATTTTAGAACTGAGTTTTGGCAAAAAAATACCAACCAGAGAATTAATAATAATTAAATAAACCGGTGGTATGTTCGAGGCTCTCGTAATTAAATAAAGATAGTAGCCTCGAACAATGGGAAAATCCCATAGAGAAATATGTGCGGTTGAATATAAAAAGTAGTATCCACTGCCACCAGCCAAAACTCGATCAGGGGGGACGGAGACGTGCCCCCTCGACTAACAGACCCCGGGGCAATCTAATTGCCCCAGCCAGTACGTCTACAATATGATGGTTTGTACTGGTTCTGTTCAGAATTCAAGACTAGTAAAGTCAATGGTGACTTTACATGCCCTGGGAGACAGTAGTCAGTCCCAGGGTATGGAGTCTATACTGGGGAGTCACTATGACACCCCTGTGTTACTGCACTAAGGGTGCTGTGTAACACACATCACAAAACACATGAAGCCCTATGGAGTAAAAGACCCCATAGCCCATTAAACACATCTAGAGTCAAAGAAACACACTCAAATCATGCCCAAGAGTGAGGGTAAAAGAGTCTCACTCTTGGCAGGAGAAAAAAATAAACCCCAAACATCCAGCAAAGCTGCTGGGGGACTCACTAGGTTAGGAAATTCAGCCTAAACAGAGAATTCTTCCTAACAGGATTATCCTCGGATACGTGTTAAGGTAGGCTGCTAAACGTTTTTTTTCTCCCACTGGACACCCCCTATACCTGTGTACTGCTACGTAATCTATTCACAGCACGTGAATCTATGGAAGATCCAATGTTGGAGAAGGAGTATGTTTCTTACCTGTAACTCCTGTTCTCCAGCAGTGGTATCTTTCATTTTCACTTGCGCCCTCGGTTCACCCCATCCGGGGGGAAATGTCCATTGCACCCCAGTGACTTCGGGTTCCACTGGGTTAGAATGTGAAAGGAAGAGGAGGGTCTAGTCTCAGTTACTCGAGGTCCTATTGGTTGGGACCAAAAGCACCCATAACAAGGGTTTTAGTGCCACAAAAATTATTTTTTTTGCTTAGGGGAAGGGGAATAAAAAATTAAACGAGGATTCCCAGCCTGGTGGGGAATATTCACGCATGTGAATCTATGAAAGATGCCAATGCTGGAGAACAGGAGTTAGAGGTAAGAAACTTACTCCCAGCAACCACACCAGACAGAATCTCATTGTTTGTCTTTTTCTTTTTTGTCCATGGTTCGTAATAGCTTTATTGACCACACCTTCAGGCTGTAGTGGGGGTAATGGGCCCTGAAGATCTTGTTAAATGCCCTTGCTGCGCTCAGGCCTTTAACTTGGTCTTCAGGGCCCATAACTCCCTATACCTAGGTCTGTAAAGCTTAATTATACAGCATGCCACCAATGTAACGTTCACATGAGGCATAGACACATATACTGGGTCATTCCTTGCTCGGCAGCTTGCTGAATTAACCCTTTCAATGATCGGGTAAATGGTAGCCCTTGTTTTTTGCTTACATGCTATTGCTATCATGACTGGTGTGAAACACAGTTGTGCCCTCTTGTGGATATATTTTTTAAATGCTATTTTCTGTAGCATGGCTTTCTACATACAGTCCTAAAGAGTCTGTGACAAGGGCCACCCCTGCCCCCCTGGTTCTACTCAACCTCTCAGTCACTTTCGGCACAGTAGACCACAAGGCGCTGAACCGCTCCAAGACCAAATTCTTACTCCTCACCAACAGCACCAAGCACCCAGACATACATACCTGGATATCAACCATGAACTCTGAGGGCTTCACACCCAAGCTCACCTCCTTCGCCAAGTCCCTCGGGTTCCACATCAACAAACACCTCTTCTTCAAGACACACATAGCTAAGAAAACTCAGGCAGCATGGTCAAGCCCTTCCTCCCTCTGGACAGCTTTAAGTCCACTGTTCAAGCACTGGGCCTATCCTACCTGGATGGGGCAATGCACTCTTAAAAAGTCTCCTGTCACCCTCCCTTGTGCCCCTGTTATCGGGGAATTCGGCGCCCCTCAAGGGCAAACATCGTAGAAGATTACACAAGGCCATCAGGGCTACTTCGCGCCCTCCGACCATGACAAAGGAGAAGGAAGGAAGGAAGATCCCTCTTCAAGCCCTGCGCCAAGTGCGGGCTACGGAACGTGTGAGGACAAGCACCTGCAATGCCTCTACTGCCTGCATCTGGACCACAAGGAAGTGGAGTGCGAGATATGTCTCGGGTTCTCCAAGAAGACGAAGGATAGGCACAGAAAACTGGTGGCGTGGCTGAACGCCAAGGCCTCTGCCCGTGATCCGAGCACGGTCAAGCATCACCCAGGACTAGCTGGTCAGAGGCGCCTCATCCGTCGGGGGCAAAGACAAGGCCAAGAATTACAGGTGCGAGTCCAGTGGGTTTGCCATGGAAGTGGATCCTAAGGTGGACAGGGCGCAATCAACATCACGCTTCGCCTCCGTTACTAGCCGGCAATCAAGCTCCTCCTCGAAAGGAAATCATCTAACCTGGCTAAACTGCGGGAGAAACTTGAGAAGCTGCGGACAAAGGAGAAGGGCGAACTGCCCAAGAAAGCCCAATTGCCACAGGATAAGACTTGATGATAGAGTTGGTGGTGGCTGCTACAACGACGGCTAAGGGAGCTGACCCTGTGAAGGTAGCCCCTGCAATGCAGAAGATATCCATGCCCCGGAGTCGTGAATCCGCCGCAGTGACTTTTGCAAAGTCTGCTGGCACACCGGAAAAGGGAAAACCATCTCAGAACCCCGTTCCGTGGCCCAAGCCATGGAGGTCTCGTCCTCGGATGACGAGGACCTGGAGTCCGTACACACTGTCCACAAGGATGTGGAAGAGCTGGACGACATCCTGTCGACCTTCCACACCTTGGTGTCAGAGATCCAGAAGAGGATGCCACAGGGCCCAGTCCCAATGGTCCCCCAGGAACCCGGTCAGCCACCAGCGAAGAAGAGGAAGCATCATCCGACGCGTCCGTTTCAGCATCCACATCAGGCCCCCCTCTGCCCCAGCGGACCCAGACACTGGTATGGGGACCAATACAACAAAGACAGACAACCAGATTTTGTCGTGGCGGGTCTCCGCAACCCAGGACATACCCACTGGATGAGGTGGGGTAATTCCATTACATGATCACTAGAGCCTCCGAGCTGTTCCAGCTTGTGCCCGAAGATACCAGGAAGGAGGGTTTCTTGTACCAGAAGCGCAAGGCCAAGACGAAGACAATCATGGCGGTGCCCATCCTAGACAACGTGTTGGAGGAGGGCCTGGTTCTCATGAAGAACCCTTTCATGGCTCCGGCCAAACTGGATAGGCTGGAGAAGAAGTACCGGGTGCCAGAATCTACATCCAAGTCCCTGAGGTCGCAAACTTCGCCGGATTTGGTGTTATGGGCAGCCGCAAGGAAACTGTTGGCTAACCCGTCCTCGGTCCCTCTGGAAAGCGAGGGGAAGAAGGACACCATTGGAAGGAAGGTGACATGCACTGAGGCGTCCATCATCAAGGTGGCCAGCGCACTGACGATCCTAGCCAGGTATGTCGGGGAGCTGTGGTACAAGCTGGGTCTGATTTTGGAGTTCCTCCCCGGCGATAAGAAAACGGAGGCAATGGCTCTCTTTAAGGAAGGGGAGGTAGCGTCTGATCAGGTCATCAGTGGCGATTGATGTTGCCGACACAGGGTTCTCACAAATGGTGAACAGTGTCTGCCTTCGTCACCAAGGTTGGATGAAGGCCACGAATTTCCACCAGGAGGTCCAAGCGAAGGTATTGGACATGCCCTTCGATGGAGACAACCTATTTGGAAAAGTCATCAAGTTCCTACATGCCATCAAGGTGGATACGGAGACAGCCCATTCCCTGGGCACCCTCTAGAGGAAAGTAGGGCAGGTCTTCCAAAGGTTACCTCATCGTACCAGATCCACGACTCAGGAATTTACAGGGGCCATTCCCAGGCCTACGATGGCAGAGGACAGCATCGGCCGCATGGCAGGACTCCAGCACCAAAGCAAGCCCTGTACCGACCATGACATTGGGCCCTCCCTCATGCATCCCGGTGGGAGGTCGGCTGATGAAGTTTGTCAACGAGTGGGAAAAGATCACTACCAACAGATGGGTGCTGGACACTCTTGCCCAAGGACATACTTGGAGTTTCAGTCCAGGTGTCCGCGGATCCCTCCGGTGGCTCATGAGGAGCAACACGTCCCTCAGCTCCTCGAGGAGGTATGGGCCATGCTGCGAAAAGGGGTGATGGAGCTAGTTCCCCAGCTAGTCCGGGGCTCCAGAGTCTATTCCAGATGCTTAATGGTCAGAAAGAAGACAGGGGGCTGGAGACCCATTCTAGACCTACGACGTCTGAACAAATACTTCATGTCCCAAAAATTGAGGATGGTCACGTTGCAACACACGTTCAGCCAGCTGGAAAAGGAGACTTCTTGATGTTGCTGGACCTGGAGGACGCCTACTTCTACTTCCCCATTCACAGGAAACTCAAAATGTTTCTACATTTTGTAATGCAGGGACAGCACTACCAGTTCAAGGCCCTACATTTTAGCTTGAAGACGGCCCCCAGAGAGTTTAATAAAGTGCCTGGCCTGTGTGGTGGCCCATCTATGCCTACAGGGCATAGATGTATACCCATACCTGGACGACTTGCTGCTTCGCACCCACTCGCAGGAGCTGACCAAAGGACACACAGCCACTAACGAATCTGGGATTCTCCGTCAACTAACAAAAGTCCTGCTCAACGCCATTGCAGAACGTGCTATTCCTAGGTGCCAGGCTAAATATGGTGCCTTGCCTGGTGCCTCCCTCGGAGGAGAGGATAGCAGCCATTCTGGGGAAGGTGCAGCAACTGTCGTCGACAAGGACTGCCATGGTGCGAGCCGTCAAGTCATGCATCTACCTCGTCCGGCTCTGCAGGTTGCAGATAAATAATGCAGCCCCTCCAGGAAATCCTGGATTCCCCCTGGATACAGGTGTCCGACAGTTTCACAGACTAGCTTTTGATCAACGATGAGTTCTGGCGGGCGATAGTGTGGTGGGGCATTCCCAAAGCACGGGATTCCAAAACCCGCCATAGCAGGAGACGGTCACCATGGACGCCTCCCTAGAGGGATTGGGAGTCCGCACCGGACATCTGCACGCCATAGGCCTGTGGGTGCCAGAGGAGAAGGATCTTCATATCAACATCCTGAAGCTACGGCAGTGTTCTGGGCCCTCAAGTCGTCCCTCCCGTCCCTGAAAGGCACAGTGGTAAGGATCTTCATGGACAACACCACCACTATGTTTTATATCAGGAGACAAGGGGGCTCTCTATCCCTGGCACTCCTCAACGAGGCGCAGGACTTGTGGCGCTGGGCCGTCGGGCAGTGGATGTTCCTCGTCCCTCTTCACCTGGCGGGAGTTGAGAACACCATTGCAGACTCCCTCCGCAGGGAACTGCACTGCTGCTACGAGTGGGAGCTTTGTCAAGATCAGGTGGACCGCATGTTTTCCGTGTGGGACAAGCCCCAGATAGATCTGTTTGCGACAGTGACAAACTCCATGTTCAAGAAGTTCACCAGCAGTCCCACCAGCCAAGGAGTCTGGGGGACGTGTTCTCCTTTCCATGGGCAGGATTGTTCCTGTACGTGTTCCCGCTGTTCCCTCTCCTGCTTACGAGTCATCAGCACAATCAAGCGGTGTCCGTGCAAGATAATCATCGCCCTGCCGTTTCCAAGGCAGATTTGGTATCCCGACCTTCTCCGTATGCCGGCGTCGCTCCCAGTTAAGCTGCCGGTAGTTCTAGATCTTCTCACTAGGGAAGGAGGTGATATCAAACCCTTCTGAGGCTAAGTCTCTTTCCTGATAGTCACTTGCCTTAGAAGGCCTGCTGCTTCACAATGAAAAACAAACAAACAAGAGGTTCCTTCAGTACTCTTGTACCTTGGGCGATTGCTCTTCGCCCCTTGAATCTCCCTCCTCAGGACTCTGATCCGTCTTGCAAGTTGGGCCTGCCTCCGTTGGGTTCACTACAGCCTTTCAAATATTGTTTGTATGATTCAAATGTCCTTTTAAACAATTCACCACTGCAGACAACCCTCGGCCGGGTTTACTCTTGTCGACACAATGTTCACGGGTGTGTTACTCTTCAGGCAAAATAAACAAAAGTATTCTTACGTCCCGTCCCCTTTCCTCCATAGTGTATGGGCATCCCTTCCAAGGGACGGGAGACAGAACCTTTTTCACCAGAAAAAAACATTCTTCCCCTTTAAAATTAGAGGCGCGCAGGCATGCGGCCCAGGGAGCATGCGCTGCCCTGACTCCGCCCTCCGGCGCCACAGCTTAGTCCCCTTTTCCGCGTCAACGGGAACGGGCCGAATTCACCACCGCTCCTGGGTTTGGCTTTGGCCATGTAATTCCATGCGCGGATACTTCTTCTCTTTGTCTTTTTATCATTCAGGTACTCGGTCCTCAGGCGTTGCGCTCCTCTCCGGTGCATGTCGACTTCTACAGGGCTCTTCCAGAGGTCGCCTCCAGAGGATTTCAAGATCTTCGTGAAGCATCAAACCAGGTCCAAGGTTTAGGGCCGATATTCTCCATCGCACCCCGCAATGGAGACTCCTTCCCAGGGACTGTTTAGGGCCGATATTCTCCATCGCACCCCGCAATGGAGACTCCTTCCCAGGGACTCTCCCGCGTGGGAGGGAGCGGTCAGGTCCTTCTACCAGCACATGCACTGAGGCTGCTTCAGCTACCGGCCTTCGGGTCGAGGGATCCTCAGATCCTCCCGATGGCAGTGTTGAGGGACCGGAAGGTTCTTTTACCGGGTCGTCACCCGAGGGGCTCCACCCTTTTACCAGCACCATGGCTGAGGGGCTACACCCTAATACCGTCAATACGTCTGAGGGGGTGCCTAAACGCAGCTCTACCGACACCCGGGTTGAGGGTGTCGCACCTACCGGGCCTAGGCCCGAGGAGCAGGGTAGGCCTTGTGATCCACACGCAAGAGTCTTGGAGGAGGCCAGGCCCACTGGGCCGAGCAACACGTCGCAGGTACATGGCAGGCAGCTCGACAAAATGGCCGCCGTGCCAGAAAGAGGCACCTGTCCAACGCCATTCCAGGAATTTGGTGAAGAATGAGTGTCATGGTGGGACTGGCTTCAACCAGATATATGGCCTACTGCCTACCCCTTATTTGCGCAGGGCAGCTTTCCTTTGCGTCCATATGGACACGGTACGCAGCGGCTCCGGCAGCTCCCCGCTACCCCGTCGGCACCCCCTGCCACCTCTTTGGCCAGTGAAGAGGTGCTTTTCGAGAAGTTCCTCAGCTACATGAAGTCACCTCAGATGGGTGTCATCATCAAAGACGCCATCAGGGAAGTCCTTCCCGCAATGGTAGCAGCACCACAGATGCCTCCGCCCAGGCCCCGGCGCAGCCACCTCCTCTGGCTCTCCAGCTGACTCCCCAGGTGGCTCCATATTAGCCTTCGCCGCTTTTGCAGCCTCAGCCCGCGGTCCCAGTACCCCAGCCACCGGCGCCAACTACTCCTCATCCTCCACAGAATTCCCCAGACCCACAGGATACGGATGAGGAGGAGATCCTGACATGCCATCCTCAGGCAGGGCCTTCCACAAACGTCTTGCTGAGCTGGCAGAGTTTCTGGGCCTGTTCCAGCCTGAGGACGAGCAGCCGGCAGAGGGGGGGGGTCCCGCCTGAAGTCCTCATGTGACGCCCCTCTGCCAAAACAGGGGTTCCACTGCAAACCTATGTAGTCTCCCTGGCCAAGAAGGGTTGACTCAAGCCCCACTCGGCTCAGCCGGTCAATCGACGACTGGACCCCAAGTACAGGCAGATGGAGGGGGGATACACTCTTGCTCTCGGCCCATCCCCAGCCGCACTCCTCTGTGATCACTGCGGCATCAGTGTAATCCAAGCCTCATTCGTCCTCAGCCGCCTCCTCTGTGGCGCTGCTATTCAGGAGATTTTCAATAGGTGTGGTCACCCTCAGGTGTATCTCTTTGCCACCTCGCACAACAATAAGTGTCCCCAGTTCGCATCCTGGCAAGGTCAGGTCCCCGGCTCTCATGGGCGACACGTTTCACCTCCAGTGGACCGGCATGAAAGCCTACGCCTTTCCGCCCACTCCCCTGATTCACAGGGTAATTTACAAAATGAAGGAGTCTTGCCAACTCCTCATCATTCTAATAGCTCCATGGTGGCCGGCCTGGCCATGGTTTTCGGAGCTGCTCAGTCTCTTGGAAGTGTCCCTGATTCACCACCCGACGGGCCCAGCACATCTTCTGACACAGCAGGGGGGCAGGGTCATCCACCCTGTACCAGGTAAACTAGCCCTCACAGCATGGTACCTGAGCAGGTAACCCTCCGGCACCTTAGCCTCTCACAGGCTAATCTGGAGATCATACAAGGCGCCAGGAGCAAAGCAAATGGACTAGATTCTGCCACTGGGCAGACTCAAAGGGAATCGACCCCCTGGAGTGCACCTTGGAGGACATGCTCTCCTTTTCAGCGCACCTCGCTCATTCAGGGGTGCAGTTGGACACCTGCCGAACATACCTCGCAGCCATTGGGGCTTACAGGAACTCGGAAGAGGGCATTTTTTCCTCCTCCAACCCTATTGTCAAGAAACATCTGACGGGACTCCCAAGGCTCTACCCGCCCGTCAAGAGACTGCACCCTGTGTGGGACCTTAACATAGTCTTGGGTGCCCTTGCGCACACACCGTTCTAGCCAATGGCATCTGTGGACATCAGTCTGGTCACCATCATGACAGCCTTACTAGTCGGCCTCACCTCAGCTCGTAGAGTCAGTGAAATCCAGGCGCTGGTAGACTCTGAACCATATACCACCTTTCACAAGGACAATGTAGTCCTGTGGATACACACAGCATTTCTGCCCAAGGTTCCGTCTGCTTTCCACTTGAACGAGGAAATAGTCCTTCCTATGTTTTTTAACAATCCCAAGGACGAAGCACAGAGTGCTGCACTGCCTGGATGTCTGGCGTGCCCTGAAATTCTACTTGGACAGGACCAAGGGCTACAGCAAATCGGACACCCTGTTTGTCACTTTCGGGAGCTCAAGACCAGACTATCGGGCCTCTAAGGCTTCCATATCCCGCTGGATAGTCTCTGCCATCAAAGAAGCATATGAGGGCCAGCACAAGCCACTCCCGGCCAACATGCATGCCCACGCAGTCAGGGCTAAGGCAACAGCCATCGCATTCCAGCTCCATGTCCCTTGGCAAGTCATAAGCAGGGCGGCCACATAGGTCTCTCCCTCAGCTTCCTGCAAGCATTACTGTTTGGATGCCGGCTCTAGATCTGATGCGGCTTTCGGACAGGCAGTTCTCAGAAACCTATTTGCTTAAGGACGGTCTCCTCTTCACCCTGGGGCCACAATCAGTTGTAATCGCCCATACATTATGGAGGAAAGGGGACTATGGACTAAGAGTATGTTAGTCACTACGGTGAGTAACTTATAATTTCTCTCTGTGGTCTTGCACCTTGGGCATCTACCTCTTGCCTCTAGGATCTCCCTCTGTCGGGCTCGGATCCTCTCTGCAACTTGGGCCTCCCTCTGTCAGGTTCACTACAGCCTTTTTTTAACACAGTTAAAGTGTTTTGATCACAGCTCATGTGTTGCTCATTTTAATCAGAAAGCGGGGTTTTCCTTCTCCTAGCTTTCTTTCGGCATCCATCTGTCAGGTTCACACTTGCCTGATTACACAGTTTATAATCTTTTAGGAAAGCAGGGTTCCCTTCTCTTACCTTTCCTCTGGCAATGGGTTAGACACTTTCGATTGTCCAAGGGATTTGATGTGACCCTTGTAGGACCACTCGGGCGCCTCTTGCCAACCCCTCCTAGGGCCTTCTAGTTCTTGTAGTTTCAAAAACAGGTCCTGGTCAGAGTCTTTCTTAAAAGTTCATACACGTACACAAGTTTTTTTTTTTTCAAATTCCTTCCAGTCAAAATGTTGCTATTTGCAACCTTGGGCTCAACACAGTTCGGTTTGCTATCATTTTCCTCCGACTCACTGGCTGAGCTGAACCTGGTGGCTTCTCTGTTCTCTGGAGTCAAGGATAGTACCACGGTAGCCAGCTTCCCTCTCTGCCTGCATTATCAAAGCGGGAGGCCCCAGTGTACCATTGACATCTGCTGCTGCTCACGCCAGCTGCAGCTCCCGGGCCTTATGCTTTCACTTTCGGAGGCCTTGCTGGTGTGAGTTGAAAAGGGCAAGGGCAATTCCCCTTTCGTCATCTTTCCCGATCTCACTGCCTTTCTTTTCTGTTTGAACTGCCGGTTTGGTGTCGCTGGCTCCTCATGCGTTCTGCCTGGCGTGAATTGTATTTTTGTGCTCCGCCTTTTATCCCTGTGGGAAAGTAAAGGGTCATCAGGTGTGTGTGACTACTGTCATTTGCCTCACTCTGCCTGGTCCTTGGGTTAGGGCATGTCAAGTAAACAGTTATGGCATTAGTCTGTTTGTCACAGTATAAAAAAAGTGTTATTGTTGGAAAAGGACGGTGGTAGAGTTTTCAAGTATCCTACAGGGTAGGAAGGAGAAATGGTGTTATTCAGGATTATAGCCCTCGTACTAGGGGGGTTGGTAAACTCGGAAGAGTGAAGTTTGTAGGTGTTGTGGAATTAATTGAAATTACCTGAACAGGGGGGATTGTGGGAATGGAAGTTGTCAAAGCAGATTGGGAGTTCTGAAAATAAGGAGAGGGATGTGGAGAAGAAAAACTAGGACCATTTGTGTAGGGAATAGAAAACCCGGGATTCTGTGAGATGTGGCCTCCGAGTGCAACATGGTTTGGGCTCTTAGGGGTTTTACCAGATATGGGATTCTCAGGTTCGGCTCGGGGGATTATCCTCGGGTTTCTCACACAGGCCTCCTCGGAAGATCTTCACGGTGGTCTCATAGACTCGTCATGGTGTTCCTCAAGGGACTGTTTCAATCTTTCCCGCCAGTGAAGTCCCCTGCCTCGGTATGGGAACTCAACATAGTTCTGACAAGGCTCATGGGGGGCCCCCTTTAGCCTGTGCATCAGGATGCCCTCAAGTTCCTCTCATGAAAAACGGCTTTCCTTGTGGCCATCACCTCTGCCAGGAGGGGGAGTGAGATCCAGGTCCTATCCTGCAAGCAACCATACCTGACTTTCCACCGATCGAGGGTGGTGCTGTGGACGCACCCCTCTTGCATGCTGAAGGTTCTGTCGGAGTTCCACCTCAAGAAGTCTTTTGTGTTACCTGTTTTTTTTCCTCCTGAAACCCTCATCGCCGGCTGAAAGGCCTTGCACTCGCTGGACGTTGCTCGTGCCTGCACTCGCTGGACGTTGCTCGTGCCTGCACTCGCTGGACGTTGCTCGTGCCTGCACTCGCTGGATGTTGCTCGTGCCTTAAAATTCTATGTGATATGCACAAAGAGTTTTCGGAAGACTTCACAACTGTTCATGAAGTTTGGTCCTGTGAACAACGGGAAGGCTTTGTCCAAGGCTTCATCTCAAGGTGGCTCTCCAGCTGCATCATGCACTGTCATCGGTTGTCGATCCGACCGCTGCCCGGCTGTCAGAGCCGACTCCACCAGAGCAATCGCTGCAACGGTGGTGTTCCTGTCTGGTGTGCCCCTACTGGACATCTTCAGGGCTGCTACGTGAAGGTCCACGCACACCATCACAAAGTTCAACTGCATCGACAGGAATTCCAGGGAGGAGTCCAGAATCGACCAATCAGTGTTGCACAACCTGTTCGCTTGAGGTGAGGCTGTTGCAGAGGTAAGAGTTAATTGCTTCTGTTGAACCTTGCCACCTCCCGTGGTTGTGTAATGTTGTACTGCTATGTATTCGTTATTCATGAGCATGTGAATCCATGACAGACCCCATGCTGGAGAAGGAACAAGTTACTCTCAATACTCTGTGGTGGAAAGGGCGCACAGGGCCGCGCCCTGTGATCGCCCGTCTGTTGAACTATCGGGACCGGGATACTATACTTCGGAAAGCCAGAGAGAAGGGGTCCGTCGCATATAAGGGCGATGCCATTAAACTTTTTCCAGATTTTTCTGACAAGGTGCAGGCAAGCAGGAGAACATTTCTGGATGTTAAGAAGAGACTCTGGGACAGAAATATTAAATATGCCATGCTGTCCCCTGCCCGGTTGCGGGTTGAGCATGAAGGAACAAGTTACTTTCCTGTAACTATTCTCCAGCATGGGTCTGGTATGGATTCACATGCGAACCCTCCCTCCGTCCCCTCTGCGGCTCTTCCAGTCTTACTGCCACTTAACGTGCTTACCAAATCTGAAGATGGCTGCCAGAGGAGAGGCTTAGGGAGAGGACTGTCATTGGATGGGGGCATTATGATCCAGAGGACAGTGATAGGTTTAAAGGAGAAATGGGGTTTGCAAGTGAAAGTGAAACTGTTTTTTCTTTTACTGACGATTCCCAGCCTGATGGGGAATATTCATGAGCATGTCAATCCATGCCAGACCCATGCTGGAGAACATAGTTACAGGTTAATAACTTGTTCCTTTTTCTGTTTTGATTCTCTTATTTGGTGAGTTGTTTGCAATTTGTGGAAGCATGCATTTGTACAGGTAATATTTGCAAGACTAGGTAAAGTGGTTTTGTTGTATGCAGCTTGGGTGTAACCCTTTACTCAAATGCAGCCCTTAATTCCCAGAAGGATGCACATCCTAACACTTCCTACTCAGACACCCTCTCTTTCACCCTTCTACCTAATGTGGGCTACCCAGTAATTGTGAGAGCTACCATCTCTTGCTGGCTCGATTATGCCCAGTCATTGTACTTTGGCCTCCCTTAGCATTTACTCTCCTATTTAAATTGCTGCCCAGGACCTTGTTAAATGTCCTGGGACTCATCTGACCAACTCGGATTACCATCTGTACCCAAGTCAGATTCAAGACCCTCTGCTTCCCCTTCCGATGGCATCCATTGAAAAATACACCCTACCTCCAGAGCAAGTCTCGTTATGCCCTATTCTCCATGAACAAAAACCTCCACCTGGAGCCCTAAACACAATGCAGCTGAAAAGGAGGCAAACATAAACTCAAGTGTTTTCTGAATCCTCTGTGCATGCTCACTCCTTTTAGAGCAGGGCTACACAAGTATATTCATGTGTGCCAGTTTGTCATCTTGCGTTTTGCTTAACCTGAGCGATACATACAGGGTTTCTGTTGACTTTAATTTTTGTTTTTTGGTAGGACTCGATTAGGTTTTTCACTTGATATGGCAAAGCTTTAGCAAGTTGGTATTTCAAAGACTGCTCCCTTCTTTGAAACGAATTGCTGAGTTACACTTGTAGCAACAGGTCATGATTTAATAGTGTAATCCTTCAACGGTGGTGATTGTTTATGACACCGCTCCTATTACTAGACCCTTCACTGAAACCGATCTACAGCCAGAGGTAGTAGTTGAGTGTAACCTATTTCCCTCTAGGTATTAAACAGGGTATCCATGTTTGGCCATATGTGTGCCTCAGTGTTTCAGATGGCAGTGGACTGATGTTTATTTATTTATTTTATTTGTTACACGCCCAGACCCTCGGGTGTCACGGCGAGGTTATAAGACAGCTTAGAAATGAATACACACATCATTACATTGGTTACATTACATTATTAGTGGACAGTTGGTGCTAAAAAATAATTGACAAATATTCACAATAATATGCAGTGGTATGGAATCTTATCTTTAGATACTAATATTGGTTGAATAACCAGGTTTTTAGCACTTTCTTATAAACCGTTATTTACGGTTTATTTGATGTAAACTTGGGTTCAACTGGAGAATCTTCTGATCATGACTTTCTTTTTATGAAAAAGTTCACAGGTCTCCTGTTTGACTAGAACATTTACTGAGACTAGAATAGTGTATGGAATCTTGATTCTTTTAACGAAACAGAGGCAAGCATAATGCTTTTCTTTCGTTACGTCAAACTCTTCAGTAGTCTCAAAACAAACAAGGTTTAGAACAAGGAAATACTCATAAATACTACTATCCCCATAGACCTGTTTCCTGGGGTAGTTTCTACATTACTCTCAGGCCTGCCTCTCCTACTCTAGTACAGTCACCAATCGCCACCTGGCTCCCTGTACCCCTCATGCCCTGTCTGGAGTCTGCCCTCTTTATTTTTCTGCATACTTCTCTTGTACTACATCATCCTAATGAACTGAAATTCTCAACAATTGTTTCCCAATGATCCCCCAAACGGCCTAACTCTGCTCCTCGCAACAACCAATAACTGGGTCTGCAAAGCGCCTTCTGACTCCTTCATGCTCCATTATGATGTGCAATTCTCACCCTTCCTTCTCTAAGGTCCCTGCAAATAGAATTGCATAGTTGGGAAGGGTACTAAAACATTGAGATCATGTAGTAGATAAGAGATGATCCTAACCCATCCCAATCTCAATCCTAATTTGCTCACACTTCACCTGGGTGGGTTAATACTCAGCTCCATACCTTTAATAGGATTAAGACTCTGTGCGCTGTTCTAGCCAGTCTAATCTTTATTCTGTGGCAAGACCGGTGGTGAGCAGTATGGTAGTTCAAAGTGTATTAACCACCTCAGCCACTAATGCTGAAACATGTTTATAATAAAAAAGGTTTTAAATATGGAGTTACTAGACCAGTCATTCGCTTTTAATAGATCTTCCAGCTTCGCTCCCACCATGAAAGCCTGTGCAACAATTGCACCTCTTGTCGAATGAGTTTAAAAGACTGAAGCATCTTCTCCATCCTCTGCTACGAGCAATTTAACCCATCTTGTTAATGTATGGGCTCACACTGAGCCATATGGTTTCCTTATAGAAATCCATAATTGGCACACTCCCCCTGGTGTAAAATTCTCACTTTTGTGCAATGGCATACCACTCATTATGTGAAATTTAGGGTTATGTGGCAATTAAGGGTATAATATTGCCTCAGTTACATGGAGTACTAGTGATCACTACTCATGTTTACATCGTAGTCCAAAGCTCTAACACCCGACACTCTTCTGCATGATATGTGTAATAACATCCCTGGCTTCCCTGACAATGCCTTCAGATCCTGAGCCTCCCTGCGTTTGGTTCAATGACTGTCCCCCAGCGTGTCGGCAAAAAAGTCCCATTGCATGCCTCTTTGTGCTGCAGCCGCTATTTCAGCTTGGTCAGACTTTAACTCCATATTCACTGCACGGCTGGGCCCCAAACTGCACTCCATATAAAAATTGCTTTAGCAATTTCATCCCTGGGCAGTAGGTCCTTGCACGGTTTAGGAGGACCCTAGGTAGGGGTTGGCAAGGAATTTGAGTGGGTCAGTTTATTCCCTCCTGCCACAGGGCACGTCGGTAGACCGGAGGTTCTTTGTCCCACGCTCAAGCTACTATTCCTGGTGGCTGTGCCAGTGCAGGCCAGGATGAGCAGCTGTATGGAGCCACAGCGTTTAGCTCTGGATTTTACTTTTCCTGCCTGGATGGGGCTTATCCCCCAACACTTAAAAACCTTAGCTCACAACCTTACCGCCGAAGCCCGCGTGGCCATGGTTGATCTGCTGTTTGGAGGCCCTGGGGCATAATATAAGGCGGGAACGTGACACCTGCAAACCTTTGAGTGATTTGCTAACTACTCTGAGCAAACGTTGAATAATTCTGTTCCCCATAAGTAGTTTTGTGTGCCTTCTCTTCTATCTTCCCTGTGTATAAATGCTTGATGGCAACATGGATTAAGGATGAGCAAATGAAGACCAGGCTGTGATTGGAATTGTAGAAACCTGGGAGCAGGAGGCTGTGATCCGAGCGGCTAGAACTATTGTTTCTACGCCACTACTGTTTGGGGGGGAAACAACCTTGTTCCTAGTGTTGACTGCAGAGCACGCTCAGTCTGACAAAATCTTTATTTAATCTACCAGTGTCTGCCATAGGGGGGGGGGGAACAGACTAAGGCGGCCCCCTGAGCTGCTGGGTATTCCTCGCTCCGTGAGAGGCACGAGAAGTTTTCTGGTACAGTCTGGTAAAATGTGCCATCTTTGGGCTTGACCATTTATTTACTTGTTATTTATTTGGCAGCTTGACCCGCAGTGTTCATTTGGTGACTGAGATTAAAAAACAGTCTCAGATTAACGAAAAGGGACTCTGTATACCCTGTGTGTGGGCATTTAGAAAATGGCAAAACGAAACGCAGAGCTTACGATCTCACCTGAGAATAGACAGCGGAAAATATCACCAATTTTTAAACCGATCCAGGATGTGAGCATTTTAATTACAGAGATCAAGGGACTACTGACTGATATAGAAACAATTGATCACCTAGCTGAACCTTTGGTGCCCAAATGTGATTCCTCTAACTGTGCAGTTGTATGTAGGAAAAATGACTTGGTGATAGAGCCATACTTCCCACCCCAAGATCAAATAAAGAATATGGGTAAAGCCACTGGGTGAATACCTAAAATTGACCCTTTGATCCCATATCAGGTGGAAGTGAGAGGCTGCTAGTGGGACACTAAATTAGTCGACTAAATTAGTCGGGATTAGTGGAAAAAACCACTACTACCGAACTAGGGTAGAGGGGGCATGGTGAGCAAGGCCCACAAAGACACTAAAGAAACACCCAAAATCCAAAGTGGAGTCGAACAAAAGGGGCGGGGGAAAAAGGCGAAAACTGTAAGCAGAGGACTAGTGGGTATGACCAGGAGGTGTAACCGTGCCAATGGAGGGAAAAGGGGTTTTAGAGAAGATCCCCCTCATCCAACCCATTGTAGAAAAAGAAAACACCCCAAAAATGAAGGAGGCAAGCACACAGACCTGTATACAGTATTTTACATTAGGCCCCACAAATCACGCAGGAGATACAATCGCTAAAATGGAAAGGCTTTTTTGCATTAACAAAGGAGGAACTCATCACCTGCATGGAAAGTAGATTTAAATTGCTGGTAGCTAACTTGAACATTCTAAAAGAGAAGGTTGACGCACTTACTCCCATAATGAGCCTACCTCCAAAACCGATTACAAACCTATTCCACTAGGAACCAAACTAAACTTTATAGTAGGAAGGAAGGACACGGATAGAGCAATAAATACATGTATTTCTTTGAGAACTGACCCAGAAAATCCAGCAGGAAGGGTGAGGAGCTATAACTACATGCCACGGGTTAACCTGATGCCCCAAACATGGAATAGGGCAGAATAAAATACTCGGAGAAGCCATGGAAGGAGTAATGCTCATTCATGGGGTCCAAAAAAAGTGTCCTCTCAAAGGCCCAAATCAAATTAAGAATGGCCCTGTGAAAGGACAGAGAAGTCCCACAACACAGAATTTAAAAGGGGTTCTGCATGGATAATTATGACCAATGTCCCTCGCTTAACCCCAAACTCCCATGACGATCAGGACTCCCTAATAAATAAGACCATTCATTGGTTTAAAAATACAAGGTTGCGAAGATGTGATCAGAGATGACATTGTCGGGTGTATTAGGGCACCCAGTCCACAGTCTAACCTTGATTATATCCAGGTGTTTTTAAAAACATGGCGATTGGTGGAGGGGCTACTAAACGTGGAGATTAGATCCTATCCCCCAATGAATGCTAACATCACGTTAAAGAGTACAGGACCTTTCCTTTTGAGAATTCGAGAAGCAAGGAGACGGAATACAGTGGTTAATCAAAGAAGCATTAGGAGTGAGCCAAGATAGAGGCGATATGTTACGTGCTGGGTGGGCTTGATCCCTGCAGATCTGGGGGAGATTGATTGACTAGAGCCTGCGTATCCCAAAAAGGGGGTTTTGGAAGCATACCATTTCCCATCATGGAATGTTGCTGGTGTAGCAAATGCCTTTATGACCCAGAATGGATTGCCTTTGTGAGTAGTTATCGGGTAATCTTGGTGCAAGAAACATGTGCATTAATAGCAGTACACCTGCAGGGCTTCCAATACTATTGTGTGGCAGCTAAAAAGGCCCTGTAAGGACGGCTGTATGGGGGGGTTGTTAATTTGGGTAGACATTCCATTAGACCGGCAGGTATCGGTTAATGAAACAGGCTTGCCAGACTTACAACATCTAATAGCCTGAATAAATGATGAGGAGGAACTATCGATATTTAATGTTTACAATAGACCCACAGTCAGTAGGGGGGTGGACATCATGAATGCTCTTCGTTCCCAAGGGGAGGTGAGAAGCCATTAAAAAGGGAGCAATGTTACCCTGGTCACAGGCGACTTGAATCTACAAATTGAACCTTTAAGACAGCTGGAGGGAATTTGGGACTGCCAGGACTTGGCTTGGGATGACCCAGATACCAAGGTAAAGCATCCAAAAAGAGTACCTTGACGTGCCCTGGAAACAGCCAGGCTCCTTTTTGAATTGAACATCAGGACCTGTAAAGGTAAATTTGTAAAAGATTAACCCGCCAAAAATACATTCCGTGGCAGTAATGGCCAATCAACAATTGATTACATCCTGATTTTGGGGAAAGACAAGGGTAAGGCATCAGACTTTGAAATTATCAGCAGACCAGTCAGTGACCACTGGCCACTTAGTGTAGTTTTTTCTCTAAATGGGAGAAACCATGTTGGAGAGGGTTCAGACGGGGGAGGCTCAAGAAATCTCCCTATCTGGACATGCCCGGAAGGTAATGAGATGGGCGAAGATACTAGGAGGATGCCAAAAGAAACATATATTGTGCAATCCAGGATAGTGTTGGAACGATCTGTAATGGACAAAGTCCCGATATAATACTCCTTTCTGAATATGAGATCATGAAGGATAAATTAGAGCGCTTCTTTACCTGACCAAGTCTTGATGTTATGTTAATGTTAATGGATATTTGTACTGTGCAGTATCGCCACTGGAGTGGTCCCCTGGCGCTCTGGTGGATCTGAAACCGGGGTTGGGGGTAGGTAAGACGTGTTAGTAGGACAAAGTTTGGAGAAGAGCAAGGGAGCTGTGAAGTGCTGTTGGCAGCGTTGGTTCACTTAATACTGTTTGCCGAGCATATTGGTGTGTTGTTCGGTTCTGAGTCAGTTGTATGCTGTTAATTGGGAGTCTTTGTGGTGTGGTGGTTGTTGCGGTGTGGTGTGGTGAAGTGCATGAGGGTTGCTGCAGCTTTAAGAGGTGTGGTTGTGTTTGGTTAGAGTGTGAGGTGTGTGAGGAGTGGAGAGGTTTTTAGTAGTTTTTTGGGACTGGTTAGTATCCTTGTTGGGAGAGATGCATATTCCTATTGCATCTCCTTCGCGATTTCGAGAAGGTTGTTTGCTTTCACTGATTAAGTTTCAGCGTGATAAGGCTGTCTCATCTCTTTGCCATTATGCTAATAAGTTAGCTACTTTTGTGTTTCCATCTTTGTATTCGGCTAGCCCTTTTTATCCCAGTTTGTCTTTGCTGCAACCTAGGTTTGGATTGATTTACTTGTGAGCTACACCCCAACCCTACATCCTTTCTGAGTGGGCAAGGTTGTTGGTGGTGTTGGGTATGCATGTTAAATTTCTGTGATCATGGGGTTGTCGCTTGTGTTCTATTCCACAAAGCGTTGTCTCTCTTGTTCTTGTATGAGTTTCCCCTTAGTCGTTCCTGGATTTCGTCCATCATATATTCTGTCAATGGCTTAGGGGATGAACTAACAAAGCCATTTGCTGTAGAGAAGGGGGATCAGACAAGGTTGTGTGATGGACCCAATCCTGTTTTGTGTGTACATTCAAAAGGTGATCAACACAATAACGGAGGGTTGTTTGGATTGCCCCAAATTGGGCACGGAAAGATACCCAACTCTTTTTTAGGCGGACGATGCCGTTATACTGGCAACCTCACCCCAAAGCCTGAGAATATCCCTAAAAGCTTTTGAAACCAAAGGAAAGAGTTAGAGCTGATGGTGAACACGGAGAAGACCAAGGTAATGGTTTTCAGACCTACATTTACAAAGTTTAGTGTTCTATCAGTGGTAATAGAGGATGTTCCTCTGGGGCAAGTGAGGTGCTTTGACTATTTAGGCATCCGGTTCATGGAGAATGGGGAATTGGTGGCACAGATTGAGGAATCCAATCTGATTTTGAGTAAGCACAGTGGTGCAATGAAGTCTTACTATCATAAGTTAGGGAGTGGTGCAGTCTCACTGGCCCTGATCCTGCACGAAAAACAAACTTTCTGATGTTTGTTAATCTGCTTAGAATCACATGCTGTGCATAGGTCCGACATCCAGTGGTCACTGCGGAGTATTGCATTTTGTTTTTCGTAGTCGAAAAGGGGACGTCGACAAGGCGTGTCTGTAACACTATTCGTATAGTGACGTGCGTTGTACCCACAATCCCTCACGCGTCGAGGTCCCTCAGATTGTTTTTTTCCGCCCAGCTTATGGTCGCCTTACGCGGAGCTCCTAGAGAGACATTGCAAATACTTACTACGGACCTCGGTCCTTAATTATACTTATTATATTGTTAAAGATCCCCCCCCTCGACGTTAGCTGTGAAGCTGTTTCTCCGCCGAGCAAGTTTTCGATGGAGGGTAAGAGACGGAGGAGATCCTTCGGCACTGCCGAACACGTGGCCAGGCCTCGACGGCCAACATACAGTAGGGAGAGTGGGGGTTCGAACTTTTATCTTCTCTTTGAGAATGTCTTTCTTTCTCCCCTATCTTTCCCTTGGGGTTGTTATCACCAGTTATTGCCTCAGCTATGGAGAGGACACCTTTTAAGTTTTGCCCACGCTGTAGGGGCAAATACACTTGGAAGGACAAACACAAGCTCTGTAATCGTTGCTTGCCCCTCGATCATAAAGAGGACAGCTGCGCGGCCTGTAAGCTCTTGAAACCAAGAACTCTTAAAGAACGGAAAGTTAAAAGGTGGGCGGACTACGCTATGTAGAAGTATGTTCCCTCACCCGCCGCCGCTGTTACAGTATGTGACGAGGAGGGTGATAACTCGACGTCCGTTACGGAAGTCATTAACCCCCAGAAGGAGCGCTCGCGCTCCTCGACGTCCGTCCCCGGCCCCGACGGGCTCGGCTCACGCCCTGCTTATGGGGATGAACACCCCGGCGACAAGGACGCACATAGACCCCATAGGCCTAAGCACACAACCCACGGCTCTTCTTCGTCGAAGACGAAGGATCCATCAGCGCCGAAGGGGACGCAGGGCACTCCGGCGTCTACCTTAGACCGTAAGGGTCTCAAGCCCCACCCATAAATGCAGCCGCGACCAGCGATTGGGCTTTCATCAAACACAGGCGCTACCTCAAAATCATCCGACGTAACGCTCCATAGAGCGGCCGTCGAGGAACAACGCGTAACGTAGGCAACGTCGACACCAGAGCCCTCTACTGACGAACTCGTTGTCGAGAGCCTGGCGAGAATTGTTTCTGAAGACAAACGTAAGCGGACGACGAAACAAACGTCGAATACCGCACAAAAAGCTATGGAAACGCCGAAAAAGCGCAAGCGTAGCCAGGAACTGCCCCCTTCATCTAAGGGCACTTCTGAACTACCGGAGGGCTTTTCAGAGGGCGACGGAAACATTTCTTCGAAGTTGTGGGAGCGTTCCAAGCGTTCTGAAGGTGAAGACACTGATTTCCCCCCTCTAGACTATTCAGGGGTCCCCCATGAGACCCTTGAAAGACTCCTTTCTTGTATGGAGAAAATGGAAAGGTTTTTGGGAAGCCAAAACCCACCCACACCCAAAAGACCAAGAGAATGGCCCCAGGATGACCCTAGGGTCAAGATTCCTAGGCTGTTTCCCCCTTCTACAGACGCATATGACCTCACTGAAGAGGAGCAATACCTCCAGGAAGATGAGGAGTGTTTGGGTGGAGAGGAAGAACAGGAGGAAGAGGGGTTTGAAAAGATCCTTACACTAGTGCAGGAGCTTTTGAAGAAGATATAGCTACCTCGCAGCCCTGGCAATCCCCATCAGTACAGCCTTGGCAATCCCCATCAGTGCATTCAGACCCTGATGTCTTTCACCCTTCTCCTCCCAAGGATTCACCTATTGGAAACACCTCTCCCATAGATGACCAACCTTCACTTAATGCACTATTGCGCAAGGCAGCAGCGCATTTTGAAATAGACACAGGGGAGACTCATCCTGACATAGACTTTGTAGAGAAAGTTATTAAAGAAAAAGCCCGTTAGTCAGTCTATTCCGCTCCTGGCTTCTATAAAGAGAAGAATAACTCCTTCCCTTTCCAATCCGGCCTTAGTCAGAGGGGTCAACCCTCAGATAGAAAAGCTCTTCAGCCCTTCGTCCTCTGACCCTTTGTACATCAGAGGACATTCTATTCCGGACTCCCTCGTAGTTACTAATACAAGAAAGAGAGCGGGGGTACCACTATCCACTAGTGAGGCACCACCTGACAAAGAGGGCAAGAAGCTCTACGCACTTGGGAAGAGAATCACGACCTCCGCCACCTTCTCAACTAGGATTGCAAATAACAATTCCCTACTAGCTAGCTACGCAGATGCACAGTGGAGCAAGCTGCGCAGCGAAGCAGAGGACGCACCAGAACCCCTGCGTTCACGCCTGTTAGCTATAGTCTCAGAAGGAACTCTTGTAAACCAGGGCATCGTAAAGAACTCCTTAGATGCCGCAGAGACGGCTGGCCGTTCCCTGGTTCAGGGAATACTTCTCAAACGCCATGTCTGGCTGCGCAATTCGGGATTTAAGCCGGAAACCCAGGCTTCCCTGATAAATAAGCCCATAGAACAAACACATCTGTTTGGGAAAGCAGTTGATGAGGCCCTAGAACATGCGAAGAAAGAGTTTGATACCATCAAGACTCTTGACCAAATTTCTAGGCCCCCTAACAGACGCAGCTATGGCAATAGACGCTCCTTTCGTGGCCAACGCCAGCAGCAAAACCAACAGCAATTTTCTCTGCTACCAACTGGCCCTCTAACCAGGGTAGCAACACCCAGTTCAGTCAAAGAGGCCAACGGCGTGGCAAAGGAAGAGGTCGCGGCTCCAGCCCCAAAGGTTCCACGCCCAATACCAACAAATGACCCGAAGATTCGGGTCCCCTCCCATGCATCACCGGTCGGGGGCCGGCTAACATCGTTCCTTTCAGCATGGGAGGGAATATCGTCAGACCGCTGGGCATTATCCACCATAGCCCACGGATACTGCATCGAATTCAACGGTTACCCGAAGTACAGACCCCCACGGAACCGACGCATGTCACCGGAACACCTCACTATTCTTCTTCAAGAAGTAGAAGAGCTACTGAAAAAAGAAGCTATAGAGGCTGTCCGCCTATCTCAGGTAACAGAAGGTATTTATTCAGTGTACTTCCTTGTACCCAAAAAGGACTTAACCATGCGCCCTGTATTAGATCTGCGCCCAGCGAACAAGTTTGTCAAACCCCAAAGGTTTCGTATGGTGACCTTGCAGGAAGTAATCCCACTGTTATCACAGGGGGATTACATGACAACACTGGACATGAAAGATGCATACTTTCATATTTTAATGTTGCCAGCGCACAGAAAATACCTCAGGTTCAAGATAGAGAACAAACACTACCAGTTCAGAGTACTACCCTTCGGGATAGCATCTGCACCAAGGGTATTCACGAAAGTACTGGCAGTGGCAGCGGCCCACCTGCGCAGGTTATCCATCCCGGTATACCCTTACCTCGACGACTGGCTCATAACAGGGGATTCTTACGAAACATGCTTCTCCAATACCCAAAAGACCGTAGACCTTTTGTCCCAACTGGGCTTCTCCATCAACGAAAAGAAGTCCAGCTTAGACCCCAGCCAAATCAAACAATTCCTAGGGGCTCTAATTCAAACAAAGGACGGCCTCGTCTTCCCCTCCAACGAGAGGGTCCAAAACATGCTGTTTCAGATCCCCCAGTATGTGGCAGGTCGAGAGGTGACGGTACGCAAAGCAATGCGCTTGCTAGGGATGATGGCGTCATGTATTTATTTGGTACCTCACGCGCGCCTGCGCATGCGCCCAATGCAAGAGTGGCTCTACAGCTAGTGGTGTCAGGCCAGCGGACAATGGGACGATCTAGTGGTGGTTTCGCAGGCCTTGGTTCTCTCGCTACGGTGGTGGACAAAAGAAAACCTGTTATTAGGGAAAACTTTTGCCACACCCGCAGTGGAAGCCACTCTAACCACAGACGCATCCCTTACAGGATTGGGGGCTCACCTATCCCATCAGACTGCTCACGGAGTGTGGACTCCGAGCTTAGCATCCAAGCATATAAACCTGCTGGAACTACTAGCGGTGTTCAAAGCACTGAAAGCCTTTCAGGAACACTTACAAGAAAAGACAGTGATGGTCCTCACAGACAGCACCACAGCCATGTACTACCTCAACAAGCAAGGGGGCACTCACTCTCCAGGACTGTCCAAGCTGTCCCAGAATATATGGAAGTGGGCTCTCAAACACAACATGTTCCTACTATCACAACATGTACCAGGGGAACTCAATCTGCTAGCAGACAAACTCAGCAGAGACTTCCCCCTGCCCGAAGAGTACGAATGGCAATTGCACGAAGACATCGTCTTAGACGTCTTCACGCAATGGGGATTCCCGGAAATAGACCTGTTCGCAACCCTGGAGAACTCACAATGCCAAAGTTACGCCTCCAGGTACCCCCAGAACCAGTCCAAGGGGAACGGTCTGTCGATTCAATGGTCAGGGAAATTTGTTTACGCCTTTCCCCCGACTCCCCTTCTCAACAAAGTGGTGCACAAGATGCACCAGGAGCAGGTTACCATGATACTAGTGGCCCCAATGTGGGCCCGGCAGCCATTGTTCGCTCACTTGATGGAGATGTCCCTATCTCCCCCAATGAAACTTCCCTGCCCGTACAACATGCTGTCACAGGACAAGGGCAGGACACTGCATCCATGCCCTCAGACCATGAACTTAGCAGCCTGGCTCCTGAGATCATAGAATTTGGACATTTACAACTCCCGCAGAGATGTATGGACATCCTCAGGGAAGCCAGAAAACCTAATACTCGCCACTGCTATTCTAGCAAGTGGAAAAGATTTGTCATCTGGTGTAGAGGTAAGAACATCAACCCGGTTGACTGCTCTCCCACTAACATTGTTCTGTACTTGACCCATTTACTGGATTCAGGTTGTGTTCAATTCCATTAAAGTCCACCTAGCGGCACTTTCTGCATACACCACTTCCCAACTTAAAGTGTTGTGGTGGAAGATACCAGTTATCAAGGCCTTCATGGAGGGGGTAAAGAGAATACACCCTCCGATAGCTAACCCAGCTCCCGGATGGGACTTAAACGTGGTACTTTCTAGACTCATGAGCGCTCCTTTCGAACCCATGCACAAGGCAACTCTTAAATACCTCACTCTTAAGACTGCTTTCCTAATAGCTATCACCTCCATTAGGAGAGTAAGTGAACTACAGGCTCTTTCTGTACTAGACCCCTTCGTAACAGTTCACAAGGATAAGGTGGTTCTACGCACACACCCAACGTTCTTTCAAAACCCTTCCAGCTTGGGAGAAAAAAGTCTGCATACTCTAGATGTACGCAGAGCTGTCATGTTCTACATGGAAAGAACCAGAACACTGAGAAAGACTAATCAGTTCTTTGTCTCTGTGGCAGCAGGAAGAGAAGGAGATGCAGTTTCAAAGTCCACTATATCTAGATGGATTGTGCAATGCATCACTCTCTGTTACACTCTTGCTAAGAGAGAACTACCCTTCAAGCCAAGAGCACATTCCACTCGAGGCACTGGGGCTTCCATAGCGTTCATTGCAAATGTTCCCCTTGAGTCCATCTGCAAAGCGGCTACCTGGAGTTCTGTGCACACCTTTACAAAACACTACTGTCTAGATGCACACTCTAGATCTGACTCCCAGGTGGGACAGGCAGTATTAAGACATCTTTTCTCTACTGTTCCTTCTCATAACCCACCGCCAACTCCGGGTACTGCTCGCTAGTCTATGCACAGCATGTGATTCTAAGCAGATTAACAAACATCAGAAGACAATGCATTACTTACCGTAAAAGCATTTCTGATGGTTGTATCTGCTTAGATTCACATGCGCCCACCCTTCCTCCCCGCTCGGATGGAAGGAACATAGACATCCTTTTCTATATTTCTCTCTTTTCTGTACTCACTCACGTCTAGAAGGCTCCCTCAGGGCAGAAAAATACAAACAGAGGGACCTCGACGCGTGAGGGATTGTGGGTACAACGCACGTCACTATAGGGATAGTGTTACAGGCACGCCTTGTCGACGTCCCCTTTTCGACTACGAAAAACAAAATGCAATACTCCGCAGTGACCACTGGATGTCGGACCTATGCACAGCATGTGAATCTAAGCAGATACGATTAGAAATAATGCATTGTCATCTCAGCTGCAATGTATGTGGCAGAAATTTGGGGTTGTAGAAACACAGGGTCGCTGTACGTCCCAGAATCCCAAATTTTAAAACATCATCTGGCAATCCCTTTCAGTGCCGTATCTGTGTGCATCTGATTTGAGCTAGACGCCATGCCGACATAAAATTGCATTGCATTGAAACACGCATTGCACTGGCTAAGGCTGTGGCACACAACGGCCTGGACCTGCATAGGCAAGGGCTCATGGGGCAGATGACCATGTGGGGGGTGAAGCTCAAATGGGTGAGTTACATGAAGGACACCCTTTTCGATCCTGGGCCAAAGTAGCCTATGCGAGATCCCACCCCCCAAGTGTTAGAGGCCAGGCACGCAGAAGAATTAAAGATACTACGTATGCGACCTCCAGAAGCCGCCTAGTATAGAAGCAGTTCACAGACTAAAAGTGGGCCTGGAGTATCTCCTACACAAGACAGTGGCAGGCTTTGAAAAATATCTTGATCAGATTTGTCCACCATTTGAAAGAGCTTTGTACTTGCGGTTCATGCTGGGGATACTACCCTGGGCAACCCTCACTAAACTTTGGAACCAAAACGAGACTGGAGAATGTCCGCTCTGTGGGGCCAAGAAGGAGTCTGTCACTCATTTCTTGCTGATCTGCCCAAACACCCTCAAGTTAAGGTGTTTATATATCTGGCCAATTTATATAAATGATGGACTCTGTCAATCAATGAGGCATTAACTCTCAGTAAACAGTCTAACCCCACCCCCTCCCCTCATGTGGTATATGCAACTGCACGGTATATACACAGAAGTTGGAAATTCAGGCCTAAGAGATCAATGCACTTTAAGGAGACTGTTGTAGGCACTGAGAAAATGTTTAGTATGGTTATTAATCTTCCAAGGACATTTATTCTTAACACAATTAAATCTGAGGTATTTTAAGTGTTTTTAAGGGAAAGAATTGTAATTCTATGAAATTATAAAAACACAAGTGTTAATGAATTTTAGTTTTTTTTAAACATTTTATTAGTTTCACAGCTGGAGCAATAGCATCTTATTACAGTAATCCGCAACCTCTGATGACATATACATCACTCAAACTATTTTGATTCCCCCTCCCTGCCCCCCCTAAGGTCATCTGGGCCTAAGCATATCTGTATCGGCCATGGTTTGAAAGTCAGGGCTGGGTATTTGTGGTCGTATTCCAGTAGGGGGCCCCAGACTGCTTGGAATTGGTGAAGCTTCCCCTATTTTGCATCCGATACACACTTGGCGACCAAAATCTCCCAAGCTTTGATCCACCATTGCGCCAGGTCGGGCCTTCTACCGATTTCCAACAGCGGGTGGTAGTGATAAGTGCTGCCAGCAACAAATGGGTTATTAACTTCACCCACTTCCCCGACTTTGGGTATATCCCTTTGCATGGCGCCCCGGGCATCGGGGTCTTTGGGCACAGCGGGAGGCGGCTGCCAGTAACATCGTGAATCCCCTTTATAATGTTCTCCCAGAAGGTCCGTATTAGGGGGCAATCTCACCACACATGGAAATACGAGCCCTGCGCGCCACAATTTCGCCAGAAGGTGGGGGGGACAACCGCCTGGAAGTGGTGAATCTGTACTGGCGGGTAATACCACCGGGAAAAACTGTTTCAAGGCACATTCATTGTTCGTCACACAATTAGATGAAGCTCGACTTCTAGCCCATATCTCCCTCCATGCCACATCATCCTGCTGGAGACCTAAATCCGTCTCCCAGCGAGACATGTAGTGTGGCCGGAGCAGGGACAGTAGGTCGTCTTGCAATAGTCTGTACAGTTTTGTAATCCCACCCTTATACATGGGCTCCCTCACGTTAAGTTCCAGTGGGCTTAGGGGACGTGTGGCTTTCTCTTATTTTGGGATGAGTGAGCCAGTGACGGAGCTGAGAGTATGTGAACCTCTCCCTTTCAGAGAGTTTACATTCTTTTTTACAGTCTTCGAACAAACGCGGTTGGCCCTCTATATAGTTGACCCAGGGTGATTAAGCCTCCCTCTTTCCAACGTTTAAATGCACCCCGCGCAATGCCAGGTGTGAAGGTGGTGTTGCCAAAAACAGGGTTAGGTGGCCCACTCCCCTAGCAATCTTCTTTCCCCGGAGGATCGTATCCCATACCTTCAAGGTCGCCTTTGTCGCTGATATTAGGTGGGGCCATTGCTTACGCAACGCGTGGGGGATAAAGGGCAGAAAAAGGAGGGGCATGAAACATTGTGTTTGTTCTATTGCCAACCATTTCGGGGCCGGGGTATTCACCGGGCAGGTGGGACAGCTGGATGGCTTCTGCATTTTTCACTAGATTTGGGAACCCCAAAACCCCCATCCCGGATCCCCCCCATCATTACCCTCCTTTGGATCCTAGATTTCTTCCCTCGCCAGATGAACTGCAGGCGCTTGCGTTGGAGTCTTTCCAAAATGGGCTTGGGGACCTCTATAGGAAGGGATGCGCAGTAATAAAGCAACCGGGTGGAGGAGGTTCATCTTGACGGCAGTAATTCACTCCATCAATGAAATTTCCTCCTTTGCCCATCTTTCCAGGTCCTGTTCTAATGCCTTAATCAAAGGAGGGAAATTAGCCCCATAAAGGTCTCCCGTGGAATCTGCCAAGTGGACCCCTAGATAGGCTATGGCCGTTGTATTCCAGCGGATTGGGCAGATGGTCTGGATGGCCCCTAACTCTTTTGCAGACAGGCCCATCCCAAGAGCCACCGATTTCCGAAAGTTAATGTCGAACCCAGCAACCTGCCCAAAAGCGTGGAGCTTGTAAGGAGGGGATGATGTTGGTGATGGCTATAAGCACATTGTCGGCATACATCGAGACCTTATGGCCGAGAGTTCCGTAGTACTGGGGCCTGGATTGCGTTATTCCCCTGTATATGTTGTGTCAATGGGTCCATTATGATAGCAAACAAGAGGCGCGATAATGGGTATCCCTGGTGCGTACCACAAGTAAGGGGAATTGGGAGAGAGCGTTCCTGGTTGATTTGGAGAGAGGTGTTCGGAGTAACGTAGTTGGCTCCTATCGCCCTTCAAAACTGCAGACTGAAGGCGAACAAAGTCAAGTGCAGGAAGGACCAGTCCACCCTGTCAAACGCTTTTGTAGCGTCAAGTGCTAGGAGGGCCAGAGTTCCATTAGTATGCTCTGCCAGTTCAATCAGGTTGAGCACCAGTCTGAAGTTGTCCTCCCGTTTTCCTGCCCAAGATGAAGCCTGTCTGGTCTGAGTTGATCAGTCAGGGACGCAGTGGGGCTAGGCGGTTCGCTATCACCTTGGAATAGATGTTAGCATCAGTATTCATAAGTGCGATTGGCCTGTATGAGGCACAATCATTAGGGTCCGTCCCAGATTTCAAAACCAGATTCGTATTGGAGTTCCTCATCAAGTGCGTTACATTCCCCACCTCCCGGAATGAGGTGAAGAGGGATGTTAGGGGAGCCAGAAGTTGATCACTAAACAGTTTGTAGAATCTAGGGGAGAAGCCGTCTGGGCCAGGGGTGCGGGACTTCAGGGTTTTTTATTACTGCCTCGACTTCCTCTTGTTGGATCAGCGCTTCCAGAGCCTCTTTGTCTTCCTGCATCAGCTGGGGTACGGAGGCCTCCGCAATGTATTGCTTTCGTGCTTCCCTTGATTTGTCCCATTTGTTCATGTTCTCTAGCAAATGGTCTTGTGCAATCTGTAATTTCTCCTACTCACCATACTGAATTACACATGCTTGGTTCCGTAGGCCGGCAATAAAGTTTTGTCTTCTGGTTTTCGCTAGTTTCCTTGGCAGCAGGTGATTGTCTTTATTACTTTAAGTGTAATAGGTTTGATTGGTCTGTGCCTCTCCTCCGCAAATAGGGCTTCCAGTTCATTACGGGCTCACCCATAGGGCAGCATGCACCTTTGGTGACCATCCCTTCTTGTATCGCTAGTCAATGGCTATTATCTCTTGCTCTGGTCGGGTTTTCGTCTGTTTCTTCCTTTTGCAGTATGCCGCGGTGTGGCGTCCTATGTTGTGGCCGGAGAGGTCCATTCCATAGGGTTTTCCTGAACGTAGTTTTTGATTGCATTTGCCACCTCATCCCTTAAGGTCAGGTCGTTCAGTATTGGGTTGTACAGACGCCATTGTGGTCTGGCAACCGGGGTCGGATTCCAGAATCTAATCTGTTGAGACACGGGGGCGTGATCCATGAGAACCTTTGGGGCGATATCCACCTTATTCGTGAAAGATGAGAGCTGGGGGGAGACTAAGAGCAAATTGATGCGTCAAGAGGTGCAGTGGACCTGTGGGAAAAAGGTGTAGTCTCTTTCATCTGGGTGTAGTACTCTCCATGCATCTACTACCCCCAGGGATCTGAACAGATGGAGGATCCCGAGTTTTTAGGGGCTGTTGCGTGTGATTTGTCCTTCTCCGGATTAGGCACCCCATTAAAGTCACCTCCGATAATGATCTGGCCTTCCAAGAATGGGAGGAAGGCTACCTTCAAGTCCTCCAGGAAGTGTTCCTGACCTTCGTTCGGTGCATAGATTGAAACCATTGAATGCAGTTGGCCTAAGAGCCTCCCCTTCACTCCTATGAAGCGGCCCCCAGCGTCTGCAATGGTGTCCAATACCTGGAAGGGGGCGTCTCTGGCCACCAGAACTGCTTTGGGAAGTCTCTGCTTCTGAGACGGCCAAAGTCCTCCAGCCGTCGGTGCGTCTCCTGGAGGAAAACCACGGCTCCCTCTAAGTTTCTCAAACTTTTTAGCATAGACTTTCGCTTTACTGGTGAGTTAAGGCCTTTAACATTCAGGGTGACAAAGTTTACCTCCTAGGTTGGGGTTTACAAGCTCTCTTCGGCGGGTTTTACCGGGGGAGAGTTGCAGTTGGGAGTTCAAACCTCAGAAGTCTCCATCTAGAGTATAAAGATTTCTGTGTATTTGCTCCAGCTGATTTTTCTTTAACGAAAAAAGAAAAACTGCATAACTGACAACAGAGTCAGAACTGTGGACTCCCAACTGTTCGACTGCCATAGCTCGTCGGCAGTACACTCCAAGGCTTACTGATGACATCCACCTTGAAGTCGGGCTTAGACTGTGTGAAGCCTGGCTTAAACTGTGTGAAGCCCGTTGAAATCATCCTTATGTATCCTGTTTCTGTTATACTCCGTTGAACCGGCCATCCGGGGCATTAGTGGGCGGCAGTATAGACTTAGCTCTACCGTTGACGGCCATGAATCATGGTAGCGGACTTCGAGGGGGCATTATCTTTTGTTTTGACCCTTTTGGATCTTTGACCAGGCAGGGCACCTTGGTTTTGCGGGAAGGACATCTGCCTCCCCAGTAGGGGCGACTGCGGAGCCATCGTCTTTGTCCTGTGAGGCGAGACTCAGGATCATTTCTGCGTCTTCTAAATGTGCAATCGTTCAGGAGGTTCCCTTGTAGGAAAACTGGAACACATTGAGGAATAGCCAGCAATGTTGAATTTTCTGCTCTCGGAGGAAGAGTGTCAGCGGCCTAATGGCCCTCTGTCCCTGGATCGTTGCTACCGCTAGGTCCTGAAAAATTTGCAGGGGAGACCCTTGGAACAAGAGTTCATCACGATAGCGGCCAATTGCCAAGATTGCCTCCTTGATCATATAAAAATGAACACGGGTGATCACATCTGGTGGGGATTCTGTATCCAACCCTCTATGGGGGCGTAGTCTGTGGGTACGGTCCAACAGGAGCTGGGATTTCTCGTGGTGTGGAAGGGGAGAATTGAAATAGGTCTCCTATGTATTCTGCCAGGTCCTGATCAGGAACTGCTATGGGGGCTCCTCTGGCTCGTAGGTTATTACGAAAAGCTCTGTTTTCCAAATCTTCCTGCTTGTACTCAAGATCTCGTTTGTCCGTCAGGGCCCAGATCTGTTGTATTTCAAGCAGCGACGTAGCGTGCTCCCGGGTCAGGTCTTCCACTTCTCCAAGCCTTTGCTCTGCCTCTAACTCTTTGATCCGTCCGTTCAAGTTTGGTGGTAAGTTCAGTCATACAGGAGCGAAATTCTGTTTTAATGTCCAACATAAAGGCCTAAATATCTTCTTTGGTGGCTATTGTCCAGACCCTCCAGGTGACCCTTGCGTAGTGGATTTGGCAGACTCCAGCTTTCTTCCTTTCCCCCCCCGAAAGCAGCATAGTGGAGATGTCTCCGATCTTTAGGGCTTTCTGCTGTTTGGCCATGGCAATGGTATCCCTCCCTGTGCTCTGCAGCGCGATCGCAGGTGAAAAAGGTAGCCGATGAGATCCCTCCCACTGGGGCTGTCCACAACGTTCGCTCGTATACTGTGGAGCCCTCTATTTCCAATTCCGGGGCTCTGTAGCAGTAATTGGAGCACTTCCGCGGTGTTGTGGTCGCGTGTTCCTCCTTTTCTATGTTGAGGAGTGTAGGATGGCAGCCGGTTGAACTTTGGGGGTTCCTCAGGTATTCCAAAATCCCAGGCACCCTGCAGGGCTATTCCCAGGGCCCCAAGAGTTGTTTCAATGGGCAACAGCTCCTGGTGGATTGGCGCCACAGGGGACCCTTGTCACAATCAGGGGTGAGTGAGTGGTGGTGCCTTCCTCCTGGGCCCAATACTTGTGCCGAGCTGGGGGGTGGGGGGGGGCTCTTGCCCTGCTTCTCCACCCAGGACGACTGGAAATCTTCAGTGCAGTGTTGGTGAGGCAGAGGAGGGGGGGGACAGGTGCCTCCCCTCCAGCTCTGTGGGCACCTTAGTACATTGTCCTCCTGAGGCGAGTGCCTCCCCCTTCAGTATCTGCTCCCCCGACCCCAACCACACTCTTACCGGCTGAACAGCAGTCAGATGCTGATGTCCTTTCCTTGCTCAGTGAAGGGAAATCTGTGTATGCTGTGAAGCCGCGGAGAGCGGCTGCAATGTCCCCTGAGGTCCCGCCCCACCCCGCCTGGTCTTTGGCCAACGGGATGGATCTGTGGGGGTCGCCCAGCCAACACGCCTCATCCAGGGTCTGATTCTCCCTCCAGTCCTCGATCTCGCTGTTGTGGTGGGGGCGGGCAGGAATGCCAGTCGTTGTTCCGGTTTGGGGGCCCGAGCCTCTGTGAGATCTTGGTCACTCGCTACACTTCGGTTTAGCCCCATGGAGCGGAGCAGATGGTTCCTCTATCAGCTGGTCCCTCCATCAGCCGAAACATTGGGCAGTTTAAATGGCTCCCTCTGCCGTCTGCTCATTGGCCGCCAGCGTCAACTTCTTACTTGGTGCTGGTGTGTGTCCGCCATCTTGCAACGCCACAGCTGCGGACGTAGACTGTGGCGGAATGCCAGCATCAGCCACCTTCAAATTCGTCCCATCTTGGGACAGCTGGTGGACAGGTCATTTTTAATTTTATAACCAGCTTTGTGAGCTTCCCGGAAACACAGAGACAGGGTATTACTGCGTCATGCGTCAGCATCAGGCTTCAGGTGGAGGCCATCAGCAGAGCTGCATCATCGGTGGCGCTGCTGGCCACATCCCCCATCCCCATGTCAATGGATTTTTAAAGAGAATTCTTGTATCAAAAATTTTAAAATGTAAAATGATCTTTTTGTTTTATGAATTTGTATGCTTTTATGGCGATGTGCTGAAAATAAAGCTTGATGATGGTGGCTGTGCTAGGCCTTTGGTTCCCAAGGAGTGCCCCCAAAGCTCCCAACTCCTTTTGCATCAGCCTTATGCTTTCATCCACAGCCACCTTGGTGGAGTTCCCCAGAAATCTCTTGAAGCTCAGAGTTGATTCTCGATTGGGGTATCTCACTCCCCTTCTTCATAATACTCCTACTCTTGGGACCAACTCTGGCTCTGAGCCTCGAGCACCCCCCATTTGGTGCCTCCTGATCTGAACTGAGCAGACTGTCCTGCCTGAGCACTCGCCCACAACACCCAGGAAATAAGTTCCAAGATGGTCAAGAATGTCTCAAACTGCGACCTTTTCGCAATTTGTCACAGCACAATTCTGCATTTGCCTATTCTAGGCGCCTTGCCCAAAAGATTGCTTTGCCTGGAACAGTGAACTATTGTTGCTGTGCCTGAGCACTACCACACACCTTTCGCTCTATGCGCTTGCCACCGCTCATTCTCACGGGCAGGATCGCCTTGGATGCCAGAACACTCAGCTTGCAGAACAGGAAGCATCACTCATGAAGACTGTCTACTGACTCTGTGCCGCGACAAAGTATCCCGCAGATTGCACCAAGCACACCACACAGGGCCAAGATTGGGGTGCTCCTAAATTGTGAACAAAAGAATAATGTACAACTGGGAATAGTGTAAAAGCGCAAATGAGTGCGTCGTCGCTTGAAGCAGTGCGCAATCGCCCATTGTGTCATATACATCGCTTTGCAGCCTAGATCAACACACAGTAGCACAGACTCCTACTTGCACAATCTTCTTCGTCTAAATCATAGAACAGACGGCTCTGCAAAATGCTCATACCTCAGTATTTATTATGCTGAAGAGCAGCAGAGTAAGTGGATGGGCTCAAGACAGGACATAAGATCTAAAGGGAACCAGCTGGTGATTGGTGACTGTACTGGAGTCGGAGGGGCCGACTGAGATTATTGGAAAGTAAAGGCTAGAGACTGCTCAAGGAAGCACAGACGTATGGGGAATATTACATTTTCAGAGTATTTCCTTATTCTAAATGTTTGTTCGAGGCTGCTGAAGCGTTAGAAGTGTTGCTTCATATCACACTGGTATTACCTGTAAAACCATGGGTGCACCTTGGTGCTCCTGTTGATTGGAGGACCAAACCCTAGATACTGGAGCAGGACATAGCTTTGTGGTGTTAGGCATGCTTTGGGGTATAGACTATGTTAAATATGTCATGGGTGTATTTCTGTTGGAGAAACCTGGTGATGAACCCTCTTTGGTGTTAAAGTTCAAAGGAGAAAGTCTGTGTGAGTTAGCCAGCTGCCGGAGCTCTGCTGTACTTGCAGCACCTGGATATACCTGCCGATGACTGCAACGCAAAGCATCCTAGATGCTAAATTAAGGAGTGATGAGTTATCCACAAGCTACCTTCAAAGGAAATAGTGTTCAATTCATTGTAAATATGCTGCAAGTCCAGTAGTGGTATAATGGAGATTGTAGATCCAGCTATGATGCTGTCCAGAACACTGCAGATCTTTCACCTTTCACTCTGCTCCTTCCATGTCTTTGTCTTCAGGATACTTGGCACCATGTGGAAACGGATGTAGAGACTATGTCCGTTTCCTTAAGCAAAGGTGAGTGAACCATAACTAGCAATTCAGCTGGGTGCAGATTTTTGAGCAAAATGCAGATGGACAGGGTTTAATAGAACGATTATTAATGCGGAAGCGGGCACCAGCCAGTAAGATAGCTCAGCGGGTTGAACACCCACTGCTATGATCTGAGCATGATCGGCAGGTCGCCAATTCTCATTTCGGCAAGGCCGACTCAGCCTTTCATCCTTCCGAGGTCGATCAATTATTACCAATTTCGGTTGGCTAGTATTGTATGTAAATATGTGCTCTGTAAAGCGCTTTGGATTAAGGTGCTATAAAAATAAACACATCATTATCATCATTTATATCTTTTTAATAGATGTTTGAGTTTGTTTCTTATATTAGGACCACAACAGTATGTCATTGTCGCAGACAGTGACTAAACTACTACTTAGTTCGGACACTAACTGCGGTGATCACACAAAGGGCCCAAGTTCGGGAAAAAGTGCTTTTTCCCGAAGTGAGCAGGTCCCTCATCAACCTGAGAAAAAAGATTCTAAAAAATTGCTTATGACCTGCTATTTGCTCTGTGATGCAAATGTGTGTTTGAATAGATTTAATGTTCTAACCATCTCCTCATTTGATAGTGAAAGAATTCACTTTCCTAATCGATTGCATAAGAATAGATGTGTCATTTACTTTCACTTGCGTTTAGTGATGGGGCTGGTTTTGGCAGAAATTAGTAAATTTGAAGGTCTGAGATTTAATATTGCAGTATGCAGCGACCTAAATGAGGGCGATGATAACTGGGTCATTGAAGAGTTGGCAAATCCCCAGCAGCGGAGAGTCGTTGGGTAATGGAGATAGAGCCCAGCAAAAGGAGTAGAGGGATGCAGGGATGTCGGGTGTACACAGAAATAACCTCAGCCTTGTGGGATAATGATAGGAAATGACAAAGGGCATGTAGCATATTTTAAGAGATTGCCTTTCAAAGTAGTTAGCTATAATACACGTGGGTATGCACACTTGGATGGGAACGTTGATGCCTTGTCCTGCTTGAAAGATAACCTAAAGCTTTTGCAGGAAACACGACTAACAAACTGCCCTCAGGTGGATGGTTACGAGCTCCTCCATCAAGCAGCTAAACCAGGGGTTACTGTTAGACCATCTGGAGGGTTAATTATTGCAATAAGAACCGGCCAAGGCTTGAAGGTGGAGCAAATTGTTAATTTACCTTTCGGGTGTTGGCAGTTGAAATGCACTCTCCAGAGTTCTGTATGTCCATACTCCTGGTAAACATTTACTGGCATAAAGGGATAGCTGACCTGTATGATTTCCTAAACAGTTTGCAACTGTGTATATCAGATTGGAAAATGTTAAACAAGAGGGGATCGATTCTGGTTGCTGGATATTTAAATGCTAACTGTCATGACAGCCTATTAGGTGAAGTTCTTGACCGTGATAATGTTGAGCATGGCCCTAAGATTTCAAAAGCCTTGTCGGTATTAAGTTGGGTAACCACCATGAGGTTGTTGGACTTGCGTATGATCAATGGGGTCGACCATTCTACGGGCAAACGACTAGCTACCTGGCACAGAGGCACAAGTTACTCTACGCTGGATTACATCTTTGTAGACCGTCTCCTACTTGAGGCCTGCACCAACCTCTCAGTTTTGGAGAATAAGTGGAGTGACCACAGTATGATAGTGGCTAGTTTTGATTTGATCTATGCTGGGGTAAAGCTAAATGGTCCAGTGTATCTGACTGCTAATAGAAGGAATAGGTTGATATGGACTCATGGAGCCACAATGAAATTGAATAAAGTACTCACAGGCCTCTTGCATAATTCAACATATGAATGGAAACTAGCCTGTTTTGGGGTGGAGGAATTTGCAGATACTCTGTCTAATATGACAGTGGGCTGTCCTGTTGACAGAGAATCTCAGTGTGCCCTTAGACCATTATTCTCCAGCATGGGGTCTGGCATGGATTCACATGCTCATGAATATTCCCCGTCGTCAGGCTGGGAATCCTCGGTAAAGAAAAAACCAGTATCAGTTTCGTTTCTGATCTGTCTTTCGTAGTAACAACCAATCACTGGTCTCTGCGTCATACTGACCACAGCCAATGACTGCCCTCTACCTAAGCACCGCCTCTGGCAGCCATCTTCAGATTTTTACCGCACGTTCATGTGTTGGGATCCTCGTGCTATTGCTCTCGAGCGTTAGTGCTATTTTTCGCGCTTTTTTCACAAAAAACTTCGATTCTTTCGGTCAAAAGAGCCTCAAGCTCCACCGATCCTACATCCGATCAACGGGGACCCGTGTCGGATTCGTCTGTGCCCCTCAAGGGTGAAGATTTCGTCGAGCTACACTTCGGAGGACTCCAGAAGCTTCTCAGGCCCGGTCTCGGAGATGGCCCAGGAGAAGGGAAGCTCGACGCCCGGAAAGCTGTTCAGGGTCTGCCCTGGATGCCAGCTGCAGAACGTCTTTAAGGAGGACGAACACTCTTTCTGCCTTTACTGCCTTCATGAGGACAAGACGCACGTGGAGAAGGACTGTGCGTTTTGCGGCAACATGTCGAAACGGACCATGAAGGACCGCCATCAACGTCTCGCCAACTGGCTGGAGGGTAAGAGCCCGTCTGGCGAGAAGAAGAAGAAATCCGAGCGGTCTTCTAAGACCTTTGAGGGCGCCCCGGCGACGGGGGCCCAACATAAGGCTAAGCACCGCGAGTCCGCTGGCACCGGGAGCGCCGAACGGTCGGGCTCTACGGGCGCCAGGCAGGGCGCACCCTCCCCGGCACCATCAACCACGAGCCAACGCTCTGGGTCGGGTAAGAGGAAGGCCGAGCACCCGGCGAAGCTCCTGGAGAGGCCCCGGTCGAGCTCTAAGGCAGAGGAGGAGCGTGGCAGTGCCCCCTCCCTCAAGGATAAGGCGGTGAGCGCACCTAAGGTGGTGAAGGCCTTGATCCATCCGACCAAGCCCTCTATCGAAACGGTCGCGGCGGCCCTGGCTCAGCCTGTGGAGGCTGCACCAGTGGTGGCGACCTCGGGGCCCAGAATCTCCCTGCCTCCTCGGAGGGAGTCTTCTTTTGTGCCCATCGATAGGACCCCCGTGAAACCCTCCGTGGGGAAGAAGAAGGGGGGGCAGGGCGTCGTCGTAGATTCGGCCTCAACCTCAGAAGAGGAGCTGATCGAGGTCTTAAGCCACGGCCTAGGCGTGGAAGAAGGCCAGCCCGTCGGAATGGACCCCGACGCAGGTGATGACGACGACATCGTCGAGGATACCGACGGGGCCCCTGCTCGCCCGTCGGACTCCCCTCTGCCAGCGCCGCAAGACAACTCGGCGGCCATTTTGTTGGCCATACAGTCCTTATGCACCGAGATAAGGACGAGGCTACCGTTACCGACGGAGGAACCTCTCCCGTCGGGGGATCCAGAACCGGGACCTTCTGGTGTTCCCCCTACCAAGAAAAGAAGGATCCATCCACCACCTCCTTTTCAACCGTCGCGCCCCGTCCAGCCCTCCTCCCCGTCCACCCGAGGGGATGATACGGGGACTGACACGGCAGCGACGGGTACGGACGACGAGGCATACGACGAGGACTTTCCGTCGTCGCCTCCCGCCAGGGCTTCTCCGCCCGACGAGATCGGATCTTTCCACTCCATGATCTCCAGGGCTTCCGAGCTTTTCCAACTCTGCCCTGAGGAGAAGAAAAAGGAAGGCTTCCTTTTTCAGCGGCGCGAGGCCAAGAGGAAGACGGTCCTCGCAGTGCCTCTGTTGGACGACATTTGGGATGAGGGCCTTTCCCTCCTCAAGAACCCTTCCACGACGCCAGCTAGAAGAGACCGGTACGAGAAAAAGTACCGGGTCCCGGACACGGCCCCCCTGTGCCTCCGGGCGCAGCCTCCCCCGGATTCCGTCGTCTCCGCGGCAGCCAGGAAGAAAGCGGGGGGGGGGGTGCGGCCTCCACATCGACTTCCCCGCCGGACGGCGAGGGAAGGAAATTGGATGCTATGGGACGTAGAGTCATCTCGTCGGCAGCGACGACGATTAAAGCGGCCAACGCCTTGGCTATCGTGGCTCGCTACGACAGGGAGCTCTGGTACAAGATAGCTCCCCTGCTGGATTTTCTGCCGAACGACAAGAGGGCGGAGGCCCTGGAGATCCTGCAGGAAGGTGAGGTGGCCTCGGACCACGCCATCACCGTGGCGACGGACATCGCCGACACTGGGTTCCGCCAGCTGGGCAACGGCGTTTGCCTTCGACGTCGTGGATGGCTCAAAGCTACGGACTTCCGGCAAGACGTCCAGACCAGAGTCCTGGACATGCCCTCCGACGGGAACAATCTGTTTGGGAAGACAGTGGATGATTCCCTTCAGGCCATCAAGGCGGATACTGAGACGGCCCGGGCCCTTGGAGTTCTGCAGCAACGACGGACGCCCTTTCGGAGCAGCGGAGGCAAGGGCGCCTCCAAAGGTTCCGGCGGCGGTTTCGCTTCCTACCGTCAAGCGGCCCGCTCGTCGTCGCAAGAGGCCTACAGAGGACGAGGCAAGTCTAGCGGACCCCGCCGTCGTCGCCAAGGAGGTCAAGGCGGCAAGGCCGCGTCCAAGCAGGATTGAACCGGCCCTGGGGTCGGGCCCCCACCGAAGCACCCCGGTGGGAGGCCGGCTGGCGGGCTTCGTCAGCGTGTGGGAGTCCATCTCCACCGACCGTTGGGTGCTGGACGCCCTGGCCCGGGGCCACGCGCTCGAGTTTCAAAGAAGGTGCCCGCGCGTCCCCCCCGTGGCCAGGAAAGAACTTCACGCCCCTCAACTTCTCCTGGAGGTGAAGGCGATGCTCAGGAAGGGCGCCATCGAACTCGTCCCAAAGAGGCTTCGGGGCTCCGGAGTCTACTCGAGATACTTCCTCGTGAAGAAGAAGACGGGAGGATGGCGCCCCATCCTAGACCTGCGACGTCTGAACAAGTTCATCAAGGCGCAGAAGTTCCGGATGGTCACCCTCCAGCACGTCCTGGGTCAGCTGGAGGAAGGAGACTTCCTATCGTCGTTGGATTTGGAGGATGCCTACTTCCACATTCCCATCCTAAAGGGGCACCGGAAATTCCTCAGGTTCGTGGTCCAAGGGCGTCATTACCAGTTCAAAGCCCTTCCCTTCGGACTACGGTCGGCACCCAGGGTATTCACCAAGTGCCTCGCACCGGTGGCGGCGCAGCTGCGCCGCGAGGGGATTCACGTCTACCCCTACCTGGACGACTGGCTCATCCGCGCCAAGACGAGGGAGCTCGCCGTGGTCCACACGGCAAGGACCGTCCAACTCCTCACGGACCTGGGATTCTCCGTGAACTACACCAAATCCCACCTGGTGCCTGCGCAAGTCGCACTGTTTCTGGGAGCGAGGCTCGACACAGTGTCCCTTCTGGCCTCCCCGTCGGAGGAGAGGACCAGGACCATCTTGGGCAAGGTGCAACGGATGTTGGTGGCCGACGCGGCCAAAGTGAGGTCCATCAAGTCCCTCCTCGGGATGAGGTCTTCCTGCATCTACCTCATTCCCATGTGCAGGCTCCGGATGCGCCCGTTGCAAGAATTCCTGGATGCACGCTGGATCCAGACGACGGGCAGCTTCGAGGAAAGGATCAAGCTCGACGAGAGCTTCCGACGAGCGATATGGTGGTGGGGCACCCGCGCGCATCTGACGGCGGGCATGGACTTCCAGGCCCCAGCCCACCAGGAGACTGTGACCACGGATGCCTCCCTGGAAGGGTGGGGAGCGCACACCGAAAATCTGCACGCAAGGGGACTCTGGCTCCCGACGGAGAAGTCCCTGCATATCAACGTCCTGGAGCTCCGTGCAGTGTTTTGGGCCGTCAGGTCCTTCCTTCCGTCCCTCAAGGGCAAGGTGGTGAGGATCTTCACCGACAACACCACAACCATGTTTTACATCAGGAAACAGGGCGGAACCAGGTCCCCAGCGCTGTCCAAGGAGGCGCAGGACCTGTGGCATTGGGCCGTCGCCCAAGGGATTTTTCTGGTGCCGTTTCATCTGGCAGGGATAAAAAACACCATCGCCGACTCACTCAGCAGGGAGCTGCGCTCGTGCCACGAGTGGGAACTACGGCAGGATCTGGTGGATCGCCTCTTCCGACGGTGGGGCACACCCCAGATCGACCTGTTCGCGACGGCGACGAACACCAAGTGCCGGAGGTTCGCCAGCAGGTTTCCCCAGACGAGGAGCATGGGCGATGCTTTCTCGTTCCCCTGGGAGGGCCTGTTCCTCTACGCGTTCCCTCCTTTGCCTCTGCTAATCCGGCTCATCAACCAGCTCAAGAGGTCACGGTGCAGGATGATCCTCGTCGCACCTGCGTGGCCGAGGCAGATATGGTTCCCGGACTTGCTGGACTTGTCAGCGTCCCCGCCGATCAAGCTGCCGGCGGACGCGGATCTACTCTCCAGGGAAGGAGGCGCCATCCTCCACCACGACCCGAAGTCGCTGAACTTGCAGGCCTGGCTCCTGCAGCGCTAGAGTTTGGAGGATACGACATACCGGCTGATTGCAGAGAGGTTCTTGCAAAGGCCAGGGCGTCCTCGACTCTTAAATGCTACGGACACAAATGGAAGAGGTTCTCTGTCTGGTGCCGCGCACAGAAGATTAACCCTCTACGGATTACGGCTCCCCAAGTACTGCCGTACCTGCTGACGCTGGCCAAAGCTGGTCTGGCACACGCGTCCATCAAGATTCATCTTGCTGCGATCTCCCGATACACCAGAACCACGGGCCGGACGTCCTTGTGGTCTCATCGTCTGGTGAAAGAGTTCATGAAGGGACTGTTCAGATCGTTCCCGCCGGTGAAGGCTCCGGCCCCGGCGTGGGAGCTCAACGTGGTGCTGACCAAGCTCATGGGACCTCCGTTCGAGCCTCTGCACTCGGCCCCGTTGAAGTTTCTATCGTGGAAAACAGCTTTTCTTGTGGCCATCACCTCCGCACGACGAGTGGGAGAGATCCAGGCCCTTTCCTGCAAGGCCCCGTACTTGACTTTCCACGACACGAGGGTAGTGCTCAGGACGCACCCCTCCTTCATGCCCAAGGTACCGTCGGACTTCCATCTCAACGAACCCTTGGTGTTACCTGTGTTCTTCCCGTCGCCTTCGTCGCCGGCTGAGAGGACTTTGCACTCGCTGGATGTAGCTAGAGCGCTGAAGTTCTACGTGGACCGCACGAAGGGTTTTCGGAAGACGTCACAACTCTTTGTGAACTTTGGACCTGTCAATCAGGGGAAGGCTCTCTCGAAGGCTTCCATCTCCAGATGGCTCTCCGGCTGTATCATGTGCTGTCACCGGTTGGCAAACCGACCGCTGCCTGGCCGTCCGAGAGCCCATTCCACCAGAACGATCGCAGCTACCACGGCGTTCCTATCTGGTGTGCCCCTGCGGGACATATGCAGGGCTGCTACGTGGAGGTCGACGCACACCTTCACGAAATTCTACTGCGTCGAACGGGATTCCAGGGAGGAGTCCAGGGTCGGCCAAGCAGTGCTGCGCAACCTGTTCGCCTGAGGTGAGCCTGGTGAGGAGGTAAGATGCTTAATGTTGAGTTGATGTGATGCTTGATGTTGAGCCTTTGCCACCTCCCGTGGTTGTGCATGTGTGTACTGCTATGTATTCTTTATTCATGAGCATGTGAATCCATGCCAGACCCCATGCTGGAGAAGGAACAAGTTACTTACCTGTAACTGTTGTTCTCCAGCATGGGTCTGGCATGGATTCACATGCGAACCCTCCCGCCTACCCCTCTGCGGCTCTTCACTTGGTCATACTGCCACTTCACGTGCTTCCAAATCTGAAGATGGCTGCCAGAGGCGGTGCTTAGGTAGAGGGCAGTCATTGGCTGTGGTCAGTATGACGCAGAGACCAGTGATTGGTTGTTACTACGAAAGACAGATCAGAAACGAAACTGATACTGGTTTTTTCTTTACCGAGGATTCCCAGCCTGACGACGGGGAATATTCATGAGCATGTGAATCCATGCCAGACCCATGCTGGAGAACAACAGTTACAGGTAAGTAACTTGTTCCTTATGAAAAATTGGTCACACAAAAACTGTTATTTGGAAGAGCGATTAGGTCAGTAAGGAACGGGTCAGGTGAGCAACCATTGAAAACAAGATTATAGAAAATTCTGTAAAAAATGCATTTTATTACAAGAGGATGCAGAAGCCATGTTAAATTCTAATCAGCAAAAACTTGAGTCAATTTTCGGATACAGTGAATTCAACCATCAAGTCTCAAGCTTGTATACAGTTGAATGCGGTATCGGAATCTGCGTGGGTGCCCCATTTAAAAAATGTGCACGTAAGGGAAAATGTATTCCCTATGGACTTGGTCCTGCAGCCTGAACTAAATGTAGGGTGGTCTATTTCCAAACCAGACCCCAACAAAATCTCGGCATTAATGAAAAAGGCCAAGTCTTTGGGGGCCCTGGGCCCTAGTGGCCTAACAATCAACATCCTGAAGAGCAAACCACATGTTTGGTCAGTCATTCTCTCCATTCTTATCGCTAGTGTGGTGGATAGGAAAAGTGTTCCTGAGACATGGAGTCTGTCCCATGTAGTGCCTGTTTACAAGAAGGGCGATAGGAGAGACCCGAAGACCACCTGGACGTGGAAGGTACAATTTTTGCAGGTGTTCTATTGGGTCATTTAGAGAGATGGGTAAGGTCCACTGGTAGATTAGATCGCCTTTAAACAGGCTTTCGCTGCAGACCCTCCACTAACATAAGCGTGCGGTCATGCAGGAACTTCAAGAGTGAGCATGGAGGACACAGAGGCAAACAGTTTTTGTTATATCAATAGACCTATCTGCGGCCTTTGACAGGGTGGACCGCAGGTGGCTGTGGTCCAAATTAGCAAATTGAGAGGTACCCGCTGGTTTCCTGCATTAGATTATTTGCCCACATACTTAAACAGGCATTCGCGTACGATTAAATCAAGCGGGGATCTGTCGCAAAGAGTACCCACTGAGTTTGGACTTAAGCAGGGATGCATGTTGGCTGCCTCCCCTTTTAACTTAAATGTCTCTGACATCTGCGAAACTCTGAACCTGGCAGCTTTAATTCCCCCCATTTTCAGTGGGCTAAAAACCTCATGGATGGCATATGCAGACTACTTCCTGCTGTTTGATCGATCAAAGATAGGTATGAACAGATTCCTAATAGCCTTTACTAACTATGCCAAGTAGAAGGCATTTGAGATAAATCCACTAAAAACAAAAATGCTAAGGTCAGGAAGCATGAGGCAGTTAAATGTTTGCTGCAGTCAAGCGTTGGAAGAGGTTTCCAGTTTGACATATTTAGGCTATTATTTTTCCTCTCGACACAAGTTTCAAGACATACTGGCATTAGCCATTTGGAAGGCGAAGAACTTAACTAACCTGCTGAGCCTGATCGACAAGAGATATGGAAGGTTCTCTATTAAGTCCAGCCTACAATTTTATGAAGGGGAAGGTGATTCTAAAGTTGATATACGGGTTGGCACTTTGGCCAAGTAAGTTGCATCTCTGGCTAGACATGTTTTGAGAATCCCTAATGCTAGCCCCGTAGCAGCCTTAAGATATGGATTAGGGTTTCTCTCCCTTAAGGTTCGTGTACAGTGGCAGACTATGTCCTTATACTATAAAATCCTCGCATCTGAGCAGGGCACATTATACTCAGAAGCCTGATTTGCATTGGATAGATAGACAGGATCTCGATAAGTAGGCTTCATTGCAAGTTGAAACTTTATAGTGAATTAATTCTTGACGATCTGGGCTTAGAGGTAGTTTTTGAAATTAACGCCAGGGAAGGTTAAAGTTGCTCTCTACGAGCAAGATTGGATAAAGGCGGTGGACACCTTTCATGGATATTGTTCTCTTCAACACTTGTCTCATGAACATAAGAGGAGAGAAACGGTAGCCCCCTACTTATTAGTTTTTCCATATAAGTATTTTCGTTCCATGATACTTCATCTTCGCTGGAACTTACTTGATACAAAGGAGATTCTGATAAGGCGGGGTCTTACTGATACCTCAAACTCGTCTTGTAGGCACAAGTTTGTTGATAATATCAGACGCCTGTTCATGGATTGTCTGGCCCTATAGTTTGAACGGAGAACATATTTTAATAGAAATGTAGGTGCTGTTAATAATTGGGACCTAAATTAAATGTGGAAAGTCGAATACAACTTCGACCGCTGAAGGGCTGGCAATAGCTGCATTTGTAAACACATGGGAAATATCTATATCAAATGAAATGGCTTAATGTTTTGGGCTGGTGGACCTGTCTTAAATGGTTTATGGGATCCTCATTCATGGGTTATGGGATGAGTCTGAATGGTTACTTTTTAACATGTGTACTAGTATGAAATTTTAACATTAGTATTTTTGTATGGATTTTTAGGACTGTTTTATGATTGTTCTTAAATTCTGCTGTGTATTGGTTAATTGCTTTTTTTTGTAGAGGCTTGGAACAAACAAAATGCACATACAATTTTAAAAAAATAACAAAACTACTACTTTTAATCCTGAGACCAGAGGTAAAATCCCCCAGTACTGCATGTTCCCTTGCGAAATGTATCGCTCCTCAATTGTTCATCTGTTATGACATTCTATTCCTTGTATTCACATGAAAACCGCTGTTTAGAATAAATGTATTAATTTTAATCGCAAGACAAAACAGTAATCATTTGTGAACCTGCCATCTCAGACTCACTCTTATCTGTGCATTGGGAAAATATTAAGCAAATGCAGAGTGCCAGCTCAGTTACACATAATGCTAGCAACCATCCCACAGAGATCAGGTTTCATTAGTAAGCATTTTTTCTTGTTTGTATTTGGTGCAGAGCTGCAGCTTTTCTCCCAATGCAGGAACATGCAGTGGGCAAATAAATGAATAGTTATTCACCATAGTGACTAACGCACTCCATACTGCATGGGCGTCCCTTGCTAGGGATGGCAGACGTAACCTTTTTCACCAGAAAAAACCCTCTTTCCCTTTTAAATTTAGAGGTGTGTGGGGGCGTGATCCTGGGAGCATGTGCTCCCCTAACTCCGCCCACCGGCACCACTCCTCAGTCCCGATTGATGCGTCAACAATATTTAACATTGCCGAATGACACCAGAATTGAGGGTTGCGGGGGGGGGGGCATATGGAGGAAAGGGGACTAAGGACTGAGGGTATGTTAGTCACTACGGTGAGTAATTATTAATTACCCTTACGTCCCGTCCCCTCTCCTCCATACTGCATGGGTGTCTCTTCCTAGGGACGGGAGACAGAACCTTTTTCACCAACAAAAAAAGCACCTTCTCCTTTAAATTTATGGGGGTGTGACCCTGGGAGCATGCACTGCCCTGACTCTGCCCTCCGGCGCCACACCTCAATTCCCTTTTCCGTGTCGACGGGAACAGGCCGGATTCAACAGCGCTCCTGGGTTTGGCTTCGGCCATGTAATTCCACACGCGGATACTTCGCTTCTGTCTTTTTGTCTTTTTATCATTCAGGTACTCTGTCCTGTCGACTTCTACAGGTGTCCATCTTGCGACGGGCTCTTTCCAACTTCAGACCCCCACGCCCTCTGCCTACGTTTCCTTGGCCTAGACCACAGCTGGCAAGCTTGTACCACGTGCAATGTGCTTTCCTTGAGGTCTATGAAGAACAGACTAGCTAGGTGGAGGGAGCTCTTCCAGAGATCGCCTCCAGAGGACCTGAAGGACTTTTCAGTCATCGATCCAGGCCCAAGGTGGGGCCACTCTTTCCCAGCGCACCCCGCACCTGTATTTATTTTTTCCAGCATGGGGTCTGGCATGGATTCACATGCTCATGAATATTCCCCGTCAGGCTGGGAATCCTCTGTAAAAGAAAAAACGGTTTCACTTTCACTTAAAAACTGTATTTCTCCTGTGAACAAATCACTGTCGTGTGGGTCATACTGTTCCCATCCAGTGACAGTCCTCTCCCTAAACCCCTCCTCTGTCAGCCATCTTCAGATTTTTACTGCACGCTTCAGTGTTGGGAGTCCTCGAGTTTGCTGTCTGAACTATTTGTATGTTTTTTCATGTTTTTGACGAGAAAAGTTATATTTTTGTTTCAAAGAAGCCTGTGTGCTCTTGCTTCTGCTGCTGTTACGTTCACCCAGTATCCATGGGGACGCCACCCAGCCCTGGTTGGATGATTTTCACTCGAACCCTCTCCCGGTCCCTTGGTAAGGCCTCTGGTTAAAGATGGGTCTGCAATATAGGAGAGCTGGATTCAATACCAGGTTGCCTTTGTTTTCCCACCTCCCTTGGCCTCAACTCCTTCCTCCCCCTTGGGCCCTCTCCTCACCTTAATATTGTGAAAGGTGGATTCTCTGTCTTGCTCCTCGTGGCAGGGGCACGTAGATGTGGGGGGCAAGCAGCGACCAAGTTACTTCACTAGTGCACACCCCCCCTGTGGGAATCCAGGCCTGCTGTGACTCCGTAGGTTTGCTGCTTTACAGTCTTTATATGCAGTTCTTATGTTCCTCTTCGAATAATGTCTTGCTTCTTTCCTTTTAGGTATGGAAAGGTATTTTGGTGTTGTCATGCAGTTTGAAGATGAGCATGGGCCGGTAGGCGAAAGCGCGGTGTGCGCAATGCTGTCCGGTGAGTAATGCGCGGTGCTGTTTCGCCTTTTATATTGCTAACCTGTGTCTTTTCTCTCCTTAAAGGTTGCGATGTTCCTCGCCAAGCGCCGTAATGTTCCAGCAATGATACTGAACAGGAGATGACTACCCAGGTAAGAATTGTGTGGCTTTCTTCATTCGGGAGGAAACGTGAGTAAACGCTTACTAACGATGTCTTTCTTTCTCCTCTTTCCAGGTTATGGTATTCCAGGATGAATGCGGTGCTGGATGATGGAGTTCGTACCTTCAGGTGAGTGGAACTGAAGTCGGCGAAGGATTGAAGACAGGATACTGTTCCAGATAAGTTTCGTAGTGTTCTTTCGCTCTCTGCAGGTCCTTGGTTTCAGGTAAGCTGGCATCAAAGAACTGGGCACGGTGAGTGTTACGCTGCCCACAGCAGAATAATGCAAACCATGTTCTGCTGTTTGGGTGTGGTATAAATAGTCTCAGGTAAAGAAGTCCAGAAAGTGGGGGGCACTCGATCCCTAGCGCCCTCAAAGGAGGCAGAGGATTTGTTGCGCTGGGCCGTCTGACAAGGGATGTTCCTCGTCCCTCGCCCCCTGGCAGGAGTCAAGAACACCATTGCAGACTCCCCCAGCAGAGAACTGCGCTCCTGCCATGACTAGGAGCTTTGTCAGGATCAGGCGGGCCGCCAATTTGTCAAATGGGGCAGGCCCCAGATAGATCTGTTTGCGATGGCGATGAACTCCAAGTGCGAGAAGTTTGCCAGCAGATTCCACCAGCCAAGGAGCCTGAGCCATGCGTTCTCCTTCACATGGGAGGGGCTGTTCCTGTACGCGTTTCTTCAGTTCCCTCTCCTGCTACGGGTCATCAAAACACTCCGACAGTGTCCGTGCAAGGTGATACTCATCGCACCGGCTTGGCCGAGGCAGATTTGGTATCAGGACCTTCTTAGCCTGTCGGCGCCCCCTTTGGTCAAGCTGCCAGTGGTTCCGGATCTCCTCACCAGAGAAGGAGGTGCAATCCTGTATCACAGTCCAGGATCGCTGAACCTAAGGGCTTGGCTCCTGCAGCCCTAAAGTTTGGAGGATATGCGTTGCCTACGGACTGCCGGGAGGTCCTCGCCAAGGCCCGGGCATCATCGACTTTTAAGTGCTATGGTCACAAGTGGAAGCGCTTTGCTTTGTGGTGCCGGTCTGTGAAGATTACCCCTTCCAGGGTCATGGCCCTGCAGATCCTTCCTCACTTGCTATCCTTGGCCAAAGCCGGACTGGCACACTTCTCGATCAAGGTACATCTGGCAGCTATCACCCGCTACACCAGATCTCCAGGAAGATCGTCACTTTGGTCCCACCGACTCCTCTAGTAATTTTTCGATCTTTCCCGCAAGTGAAGTCTCCTGCCCAGGCATGGGAACTAAATGTGGTTCTGACGGGGCTGACGGGGGCTCCTTCGAGCCTATGCATCAGGCCCCACTTAGTTTTCCTCTGATGGAAAACTACTTTCCTTGTAGTCATCACCTCTACCAGAACGATAAGAGAGAATCGAGCCCTATCCTGCAAGCAACCATACCTGACCTTCCACGAATCAAGGGTGATGCTGCGTACGCACCATTTTTTTATGCCAAAGGTTCTGTTGGAATTCCACCTCAACGAGCCTTTGGTGTTACCTGTGTTTTTCCCGAAACCTTTGTCACCGGCGGAAAGGGCCTTGCACTCGTGCCCTGAAGTTCGTGCGTTTCATGTAGAAGAGTGTTCGGAACACCTCACAACTGTTTTGTACTTTGGTCCTGTGAACCATAGGAAAGCCTTGTCCAAGGCGTCCATTTGAAGGTGGCTCTCTGGCTGCATCACGCTCTCGGTTGGAAAACCGACCACAAATAAATAAACAAACAAACAAACAAACTGCCCGGCTGTCTGAGATCCCTGACCAGCAGAGCGATTGCTGTGACGACTGCATTCCTGTTTAGTGTGCCCTTGCTGGACATCTGCAGGTCTGCTACCTGGAGGTCCATGCACACCTTCACAAAGTTCTACTGCCTCGGCAGGGATTCCAGGGAGGAGTCCAGAGTCGGCCAAGCAGTGCTACGTAACCTGTTCGCTTAAGGTGAGATTGTTCTGGAGATCAGAATTGAGTGCTTCTGTTGAGCGTTGCCACCTCCCGTGGTTGTGTAATGTTGTACTGCTGTCCATTCGTTATTCACAAGCATGTGAATCCATGCCAGACCCCATGCTGGAGAAGGTTTAGGTTACCTACCTGTAACTATTGTTCTCCAGCATGGGTCTGGGATGGATTCACATGCGAACCCTCCCTCTGTCCGCTCTGTGGCTCTTCGTTGTCCTACTGCCACTTTATGTGCTTACCAAATCTGAAGATGGCTGCCAGAGGAGGGGCTTAGGCAGGGAACCATCATTGGATGGAGCAGTAGGACTCAAGAGGACAGTGATTGGTTTAGAGGAGAAATACAGTTTTTAAGCGAAAGTGAAATTGTTTTTTCTTTTACTGATGATTCCCTGCCTGAGAATGGGGGAATATTCATGAGCATGTGAATCCATGACAGACCCATGCTGGAGGACAATAGTTACAGGTAAGTAACTTAAACCTTATTTATTAAGCGCTTTACAAAGGATAAGACCAACGGTACAAAATAAATGTTATGACGACAAATAACAAGGTGGCAAAATGGGGCTAAGAGATTGCAAATCGGTTAGAGAGGAGATACATTTTCAAGCGAATGTGAAAGACATGAAGCGAGAAAGAAGAACGAATTGACAGGGGCAGAGAGTTCGTGTTTTGATGCCAACAGGGAGAACAAACTGAAGCGAGAAGCAGAGCAATGAGGCTTGGGTACAGTAAGAAAAAAAGTGGTTGCGAGTCGGAGTAGAAAGTGAGCAATGAAGACAGATTAGTTGGGGGCAAGACTTAGAGATTTAAAGGCAATACAGAGAAAGTGAAAGAGCAGAAGAGACCAGCAGGACTAAGGAAGTCTGGGGAGGGGGGTTTGGGGGGGGGGGCGATAGAGGAGCGAGGAGGAAGACTTAAAAGAAAAAAAAAAGACTGCTAGCAGAATTATAGACAGAGCGAAGGTGGGTGATAATAGAAGACCTCTATAAATTATTCTTCACGAGTAAATATTCTTGCGGATGATTAGTCGTTAAAGTTTACGTTTATTGTATTGTAAAGCCTTTAAAGCTGACACATGCTTTGACCGCTTCTGTCTTTTCCAAGGCTTTATAAATGGCACTATGGGTCACTTGTCAGAATGTTTCTCATAGTCTCTTATCGAAAGCTATTGCTTTCAGGCATGTTAGTGTTCCATGATCTCATACAATGGTCTAGACTATGTACATATTTCTAAGGTGTATTATCTTATCGGTTGCTGATGCAGTGTACATTCATTTTGTACATTCATTTTGTACATTCACCCTGCAATTCTTTTACCAACACAGATGAGTTATGTAGTCTTATATTCATTCTTGTGGCCCTCCCAGGGACAAAGCCTCAATGGTCCGAATGTATCAACCGGCCTGTTACCCGAATTAATCTGTTTGCTAAGATTTTGGACAATATTTTGGTTTCACTGTTCAATAATGATATCGGCGGGTATGAGGAGCATAACTCCTGTGGCTTCCCCTTCTTATAGATCACCACAATGGTGGCCAGCCGTGGGTCCTGCGGTAACTCCCCCTTGCCACCCAATCTCTACTTTCCACAAACATGTCCAGCATTGGTTTAGTTACATTCTCGCTCATCCTCTTCCAGCACTCTATTGGAAGCCCATTCGGTCCCAGGGTCTTCGCTGACTGCAATTGGCCAAGGGTCTCTTTTAGCTCTTCTACGAAGATCTCTTTTTCCAGTTCCTCTTTCCCCTGAGTCCCAATCTTTGGTAGCCTAATCTTCCCCAAGTTTTCCACTATCCCCCTCTAGTCTGGATCTCGCACCTCCCGATATAGCCCCTGGTAGCTATTGGCAAATTCCTCAGTGATCTGCTACTCTTTTACAAGACCCACTTCCCCCACTTGACTCTCCCTGATCCACCTTGTCTCTTCCTCCCTTCTCTCTAGCCACGCAGCATTTTCTCCATTTTGTCTCCAGTCTCATACACCTTGGCCTTTGATGCCCAAAGTGCCTGCTTGTCTTTATCCTTTGCCACAGATTTAAAGCTGAGGGTAGCCTGTAGCAAATCTCTCTTCACCCCTTCCGTCCTTTCTCTAGCATACACCTCTTCTTTCTTTTTTCTCGACTTCCAGATCTGCTAGCTGTGCTTGCCTCCTGCTTGATTTTTGTCATTGCCCTACCCCTGAGAACAGCCTTGTACGCCTCCCAGAGGGTGCTTGAACTTCCTTCATTGACTGTAAAACATTGCTCGGTCCCTTCCTTTAGCCCACCAGGATGTCCTAGTTACCCAAGTATTAAGCGTTTATTCACCATTCACCCAGGCCCTTCTGCTGTTATTCTCATCATAAGAGGGGCATGGTCCAAGATGCCCCTCTGGAAATATTCCACCTCTGTGGCCATCCCCAGTCCCGTACAGGGGAGAAAGAAGTAATCTCTTGAGGAAAGTGATGCGTGTGCTCAAGAATAGAATGCGAACCACTTTTCCCCTGGTGTAGCTCCCCCACACAACTCTGATTCCTATTGCTGCAGCGAACGTGAGCAAAGTGGTCTAATTGGACGTCTCGGGTGTTCCTCTCACGCGTAGTCCTATCGGATGCTCGACACATACATCATTAAACTCCCCCACCCCCAATATCGTCAACTGTGCCCCATTCTTGGCTAACAGTGTCTGGACCTCTGCGAGGAGCTCTGTTTGTAGTTGTGACATTGCGTATATATTCATTATTGCAATGCTCTCGCCCACAGTTCCCCTGTAAGCAGGATGTACCTCCCCTGTGGGGTCTCTATGCACTTTGCCCACCACAAGAAGGACAGATTTTCTGACCAAGGTGGCGACAACTTGACCCCTGTAATAACCCACCACCTTGTACTGCCCCCTCCCCAGGAAGCTGCATTAGGTGCCCATAAGGTGTCTCCTGCAGAAGAACCGCATCCGCCCTATGCCTACCCAAATACGTAGAGACAACCCCTTGCTTGATTTGTATCATTCAGCCCATTTACATTCCATGTCGGGCATTTTACTTCCCTTCCTGATCAGCACCCTTGCCCCCTATTACTTGAACATACCTTGTCCCATTGTAACATGCCCGTGCTTATGAAATATTGTCCTCAGATTCTTGAGGTGAGGAGGCCCCACTCCTGCCGTAGTTCCTGCCAACTTAACCAAAACAATGACAACCAACTACCCTTGCAAACTCCTCCCTCCCCATACTCCCCTCCCCCCACTGTCAATCTTCTGTCGTCCCCCAAGTACATCAATCCTTCCATCAAATCCCAGAGGGGAGGTGAGTGTCAGGTTCAGTGGGGGGCAGGTGGCGGCTTTGCCGACATTTGCTCAGCCCCAACTAGGTGCACCATGCATGCTACACTGTCTTGAGAAATTTAAATAACTGGCACTTTGAAGCACTTCACTTGTGTATAAGTGCTTTACAAATAAACAATTACATTTACCATCTCAATGGCTGGTCGATGACCGCTGTCCACTCGGTTTCCTGCAGGGTGTGCCCGTCATTCCTGCTCCTCTCACCGGGTTCCACTCCCTCGCCATTCGTGAGCCTCTTTTCTTCGCAGCCGGTGTCGCTTATCCCATGCCTGTGTCAGTTGGCCTTCCTCGAATGTTCTGGTCCGCTGTCTCCACCCAGTCACAAGCCTCTTCAAGATTCGTGAAAAATCAGACACCATGGGGGGCTATGTCCCTGAGTGTTGCTGGGTATATAGTGGCATAATTGATCGCCTTCGCCCTGAGCTACCTCTGCACAGTGTTGAATGATTGGCAGGCTTTCTGGACTGCTTTAGTGAAGTCTCAATATATAGCAACCCTTGCCCCATTATTGCCATGGTGCCCTTCGTCCTGGCCACCTGTAATATGAGATCTCTGTCCCGGTAGTTCAGTAGCTTTGCTATTACTTGCCTCTGGGGGCTTCCTGGCAGGAGTGCCCTGCCTGGTACCCTGTGCGCCCATTCTACAGAAAATAAGTTGGAGAGCCCACTTGGGCCCACCCATTCCTTCAGCCACCCCTCCAAAAACAATTCATGGAGCGCCCCTTGAGCTTTTCAGGCAGACTGTTAATCCTAATATTGTTTCTTCTCGCACTTCCTTCCGTATCATCACCAGGTTTTCCAACTGGTGCATCTTCCCTGTTCGGAGATAGATCTCGGCTTGCAGGGGGGTCATCACATCTATGTTAGAGATTCTTTTTTCAGTTTCCCCCACCCTAGCTGATAACTTAAGATCCAGTCTTTGCTGCCCCACAGCATCAATTCTCTGTTCTAGAGTGATGACTCTCACCTCCCGTATAGTCCTCAGAATGTCCTGCGTAGACTGGCTGGTGTCAGTCCCACCCGCCCCTTTCAGCGCAGGTTGCTGACCTGCTCTCCTCCAATATGTATGAGGACTTGGGCCCATTTGTATTATAGGCATCCATTTTTGGCTGATAGCTCATCTTTTTGTGTTTGTCCCTGTCCTTAGTCATCCTCCGAAGCGTCTGCGCCGAGGGGCACCCCATGGTTGCGCCTCTTGCTACAAATCACCACCCTAAGCCCTGGGGGGTGCACAGCTCCTCCCCCCAGACTGATACTGCTTGATTCGCTTGGGGCCTTCTTCCCTTTCACGACCCCTGTAATTAGTGTTTGCTTATATTTGTGGAGCTGCTTCCACTGGCTTACAGTGTGGGGTTCCCCTGTAACTGGGTATTATCCTGTTTGCTGGAGGCGCACTTCTCTGTTCCTATGTGATGGTCACACTTGTGTGGGCTTGTACTATCCCCGCCACAGGGGCTTAGCTGTGTTCATCTCTGGTGCCAGACGCTACAGCTTACTCATGCTGTGGTGGGCAGGGGTTGGCAGCACCGGTAGATTCCCCGATCTCACTGGGCCATCTCCGGCCCCCTACATCTTGCCGCTCTTGACTGCCGCTGCCTCTCCCTCAGCTTCTCCCCACCGGTTGAGTCGCCTCTTCGTCACCCTGCTTCTACAGGGGGGGGGCGGTGTTCAGCCCTGCCCAAGGGTGAATCACACCCCCTGCTCTCACCTACACGGTCCTCTCTGGCTTCTTCCCTGCTCCTTTAACGCCACAGTCTCCGCTCTCTGTCTGCGTTTGCCTTCTCCCTGCAGCCCACGTCGCCAGTGCAGCGACCACATTATTCATAGTTCTTGACATTTCTTTACACACCATGTTCAGCATTGGCATTCTGCGTGTCACTGGGCAGTGGCACGTGGAGCACCAATGATGAACGTGACTGTTTTAGTGTAGTGTAGGGTAGGAAACCAGTTTGTAGAGGGGGGAGAAAAGAGTGGAGGTTGAGAAAGGAGGATACCTGGTTGTATACAATCCTTTCAAGACGTTCTAAAAGAAATGGAAAAAGGGAGATTGGATGAAAATTAGAGTGCAGAGAAGAGAAAGGAAGACTTTTTAAAGATGGGGATTTTGATAACATGTTTGAAGGAGGAAGGAAAAGAGGAGAAAAGGGAGTGGTTGAAAAGACAGGTGTGATAAGGGAGCAGTTGGAGGAAACTGGTATGAGAGAAGGAATAGGATCAAATGGTGAGGCGGTAGGGTATGTACAGAAAAGAAATGGCAGTGTCAAGGTCAGTGAGAGGAAAGAAGGAAGAGGGGTGGGGGAGATGGTAGTAATCAGCAAAGTCAGTGGAGGGAAGAAGAGTGAGAGAGGTCCGGAGCACGAGGGGTGAGAATGTTATTAAGGAGCTGGAATAGGTGACGTGGAAGGTGAGAGTAAGAGACGAAAGGGAACGTTTTTTTTCCCTCTGAGAGTAAGTGTAATACGAAGAGTGAAGGTCCAGAGAGCCAGAATATTTCTGGGAAATTTTTGATGTATTCCGACATTCAGCTTTATGATGTAAGGCGCAAAGGAAAAGAGAAGGGAATTAGCCAGGGCTGAGGAGGTTTTTGTTTGAGAGAGAACAGGCATGAGAGAGATTGGGATTCAAGGGTAGATGGAAGAGAAGATTCAAGATGGGAAGCTGTAAAATCGGCAGATGGAAAAGGTGGTGCTGGGCGATAAAGATGAAGATAGTATAGAAAGGAAAGATGAAGGGTTGAAGTACCAGCGATCCTGTTCAAGAAAGTAGGTGGGGGGAGTGGGGAAACAGAGATGAAGGGAGGGGAGAAAGCTAGAGAGAAGTGGTCAGATGAATTTAGAGGATGAGCAGTGACATGAGTATTGGTGTGATATGATATGGCATTGCTAACGTGCCTGTACACAAGTGTTTCAATGCGTGACGAGGCGAGGAAGGGGGAACAGAGGGAGGACAGGGAACGATCTTACTAGGCCAAGTGACATTGAGATTGCGCAAGTGCAAGGGAGGGGAGGGGGAACAGTGCTAGGGGAAAGGGGAGGGGGCAGTGCTGTACATGGGATCAAAACAACAACAAGAAGTGCAGACAGGAGGTATCCAAAAGTGCAGGTAGGGGGAATGTAGGGTTACAGATACAGACCCAAGTGCAAGGGTTGCGGGGGGCAGTGCAGGTGTGCAACTGGGCGGGCAGGGACCTGGGCCCGAATCAGAGGGTGACCAGTGCAGTATCAGACAGGAAATCAGCAGGGAAGAGGAAAAAAGAGAAGGCAGAAGCAAAGAGGAATGTCTTGAGGTGCTTCCGGAACCGAAGATGGTTCTCCTCAAGTTTCAGAGAGCCTGGGAGGCTGTTCCAAAGGGAGGCTCCAGCCGAAGAAAGAGATCTACCCCCAACTCATTGCTTGGAGAATCGACTAACCCTGAGGGAGTTGGAGGAGCGAATAGCTCGAGTAGGAATGTATTTCTGAAGGGAGAGTTGGAGGTATTGCAGTCCCAGGCCCCAGACAGCCTTGTGGATAATGCAAAGGGTCTTGAACATGATCCTTGCAGCCACTGGGAGCCAGTGATTTGAGGGCTGGAGAGATACGAGCCCTGGGTATAGTATTTAAGGGTGGATGACCATCTTCAAGATATTGATTCTCCCTATCCATGTTATTGCTACCTGGCCCCAATTGATCAGTTTGTTCTTTATGGCCTCTTGAAGAGGCGGGTAGTTAGTCAGAAAAAGCTCCTCCATTGTTTTTGTTGACTTAACTCCTAAATGTGTTATGGCCTTCTCATACCATCTATACGGGAGTGCTTTTTTGAGCCCACTTTCTATTTCTCTCAGTATCTTCAGGTTCAGGACTTCTGATTTGTGGATGTTAATTTTTAGCCCTGCTGCTGACTCGAACTGTTGCAACTGGTAATTTTAGCAATAAATCGTCCGCAAAGGCATACATTTTGTAGTACCTTCCCCCAAATGATATCCCCACTATTTCCCTATTAGGTCTTACTGCAGCCAATAGAGGCTGAGGATGGATTGCATAAAGTAGTGACGAAAGGAAGCATCCCTGTTTTGTGCCCCTATGTACTTCAATGGCCTATGATAGTTGGCCATTGATTGCTAGTCATAACAATGGGTTCTGATAGTTGGCCTTTATCAATGCAAAAAAAAAAAATCCTGAATCCCATCTTCATGGTAAGGAGCAAAAACTGACATTCTACCATATGAAAGGCCTTTTCTGCATCTGGATCTATTAGGAGAGCAGGAATATTCTTCTTATTAACTTTCTTTGAGATGTGCCGTCGTCCTTGTATTGTCGCTCGTCTGTCTGCCCCTGGTGAAGCCTGATTGGTCTGTGCTAATGATGCGTGAGAGGATTTGTTCTAGACTGTTGCTAGAACCTTCGTATATATCTTAGCGTTGATGTTAATTAGGGCGATCGGCCTATATGAGCCGCACATGGCAGGTCTTTGCTCCCTTTTGGAAGTAGGACTACTTTCGCCTCTTCCGCAGTTGGAGTGATTTGCCCCACTCTCCTAAATTCGTTAAGGAGAGGTACCCAGTATGGTATTAATGTTTCGAGGGGATTGTGTCCTCCGAGGTAGTCCGCATCTTTGACATTGATTACCACAGCTGTGCTCCTTCGGAAAACTTTTTCAGCGTAGGAGTCCTGCGTCGATACGCTCCCTCGAGGACCTCCGACGGCGACTTCACCAGATGTTATATGTAGGACGCACAACACCTGTAGCCTCAGTTCTGTTTTTTCCACGAACGTGTTCGCTTCGAAATCTCAGCGCGCCTCGGTTCTCTTGTGAATCGGTTCTACGAAAATGTCTTCGTCTTCTGCTACCCCGAAGTCGGGCTTCAAGAAGTGTCGGGACTGAGGTTCCAAGATGTCTCTGACGGACCCGCACGACGCCTGCCTTTGGTGCCTCGGTGAGAGCCACGCATGACTGCGACGAATGTCAGTCTTTGACGTCGAAAGCCTTGCGGGAGCGGAAGAAGCCGCTGTCGGCGGGTAGGGTTTTCAAACCCCATAAGTCGAAGTCCGCTGGACTCTCGACCGACGATTCGAGGGTGACTCTCCGCGTCGGCATAAGTCCAGGGGGTCTCGTTGCAGGAGTGGATCCCGCCATTCCTCGGCCTCTTCGAGGCATGCACGGAAGCACCATTATGGTCGCCGTCCCCATCCTCGTCTGAGGACTCCGCCGGACGTCAGGTTGCTTGTCCCACCAAGCATTCATCTCCGGCGGAATGGGGCGCCTTTCGTAAGGAGATGATGGCGATTTTTGAGTCGCAGGGCACCGTCCCGACCGTGCATTCGAGAGAAGCCGGCACGGAACGCTCTAGAACCACTGCTCACATGCCTTCGGGTTCAGGAGGTCGGTGCGATCACTGGGAAACTTGGAGGTCCCAGTCGGACAAGGATGATCGCCATCGTGCCCACTCCAGGTCCCGGTCCTCGACGCCGTCGAGACCGTTGGAGCCTGCGAGGCCTTCGAAGAAGGCATGAAGGCATCGACGCTGTCTGCGCCATGTCCATCGTGGGAATTTCTCGAGGCTCCGGCTCTGAGGAAGCCATAGACGCCATCGGCGCCGAGGCTGTCGAAGGATGTGCTCGGGGCTCCGGCCTCAAAGCCACTGTCAAAGTAGTTGGCGTCTCGGTCGACGCCACTCCGATCAGCGCCCTCGACACCTTTTTGAAGAAGTTTTACCGGAGGTACCCCGGAGAGCTGTGGAAGCCCCTAGGAAGGCGCTCAGCAAGTCTGTGCGGCCTATACACGACCCATACTCTGTTCCTCCTCCCAGGGTGGACTTGTTCCAACCCTTGGAGTACATTTCAGAGGTTGAGGAAGGGTCAGAGGATGAGGTGCCTCCTGAGGTTCCTGATGACCTGTTGTCTGGTCATAGCCAATTGGAAGACCTTTGTCAATCCTTACATGATGCAAGTGGTCTTGATACCTCCCTGGAGGTTGAGTTTGGCAGGCCTGAGCCTGGTACGCATGTGGACTCCTCGTACAGGCACCTCATGTCAAGGGTGAGGGAGTATCTGGGGTGATCTGCTCCACCTGTGGATTTTATGCAGGATGACCTGACAGATATCCTTGACCAAGGTCCACCCACTGACCCGGTGTTGCCATTTCATATGACCTTACAAAGAAGGGTGGCGGCGGCTTGGACTGCTCCGGAGAGTCTTCCGGCAGTAAATAAGTTGTTACCAAAAAATACCGTCCAGCCAGTGGCGACCCCTGCTACTTGTCCACGCACCCCACTCCGGAGAGTTTGGTCGTACAGGCGGCTACGGCTCCAGCAAAGCAGGCAGCGTACCCTACAATCCCTCCTGATGGGGACGACAAACGCTTTGACGGTTGGGCAAAGAAGGTATTTTCTTCTAGGGGTATGGCTTTGAAAGCAGACAAATCCGTTTGTGCCCTTGCAAGATTCACGTACACTCTGTGGAATTGTGTATCTTTGGCGGCTGAACATTTTCCCAAAGGGGAGGAACAGGATGGTTTTCTTGCCCTCGTTCAGGATGGCAAGGATGCCATGTGTGAATCCGTTCAGTCGGGACTGGACGTGGCAGACTGTGTCAGCCGGTCCATGGCGGCGAGCACCGTGATGCGCAGGTTTGCGTGGTTGCGGAAGTCGGGGTTTGCTCCTAATGTACAGTCCCGGCTTCTCAACATGCCCTTTGATGGTCTCCATCTTTTTGCCAGCAAGGCTGACGAGAGCCTTGAGAGGTTGCAGTCCTCCAAAGCTGCAGCAAAGTCCTTGAGCGCTGCAGTACGTCAACCTCCGCCTTTTCGTCCTAGGGGACAGCAATGGAGGGGAGGTTCCTTTCGATACTACTCTTCCTTTAGTAGATCGAGGGGGGCTGCCAGTCAAAGGGGACAACGTAGGAGTAGCAGAGGTGGAAAAGAAGGTACTCAATGTTCCAAAGTCGCTCGGGCAGTTGCCTCTTTGCCCTCATGCACTGCCGCAGCCGCTTCCGCTCAGTCCTGATGCCATGTCCCATGGTTCGCCGGTTGGGGGAAGGCTGGTGCAGCATCTTGTAGAATGGCGTGCCCTTACTTCAGATATGTGGATTCTGGAGATCATAGCCCACGGCTACCGTCTTCCTTTCCCGCAGAGGCCTCACGACAATCCACTGGGGAAGCTCTCTTTGAAGAGTCCGGATCCACTCCTTGCGCAGGAAATCAAATCCCTGCTGGAGAAAGGCGCCATAGAACTGGTGCCTGTAGCGGAGAGGAACAAGGGATGGTATGCCCCATATTTTTTGATCCCGAAAAAAGACTGGGGATTGAGACCCATCATGGACTTGCGTGGTTGAACAAGCTCCTCAGGAAGGACAAGTTCAAGATGGTTACTCTCTCTCAAGTCCTCCAGGCCCTTCAACTTCAGGACTGGTTGGTGTCTCTCGACCTCAAGGATGCTTACTTTCATGTGCCGATTCATCCCAAGCACAGGAAGTACCTGAGGTTCGCGGTTGGCGACTCACATTTTCAGTTTCGGTTCCTGCCGTTCGGATTGACCTCCGCCCCAAGGGTCTTCACCAAGCTGATGGTGGTGGTGGCAGCGCATCTTGGGAAAGGGGGATTCACATCTACCCCTACCTGGACGATTGGTTGATCAGGGCGTGCTCTTCCGAGCAAGTCCTGGAACATCTGTACGTCACCTGCCACTCCCTTCACAAGCTGGCCTTCTCCCTCAACTTAAAGAAGTCTCATGTGACACCTTCTCAGCGGCTCCAGCACATCTGAGCAGTGCTAGACACATCCCTGGGGCAGTGTTCTCCTCCCCTGGTGAGGGCTCACCACATTCTGCAGATGGTGGACAAATTTCAAAGTGCCCAGGTCTCCCGGCGTTCGAGTTCTTGAGATTGCTCGGCCTCATGGCATCCTGCATTCTACTGGTGCCAGAGGCCAGGCTGCAGATGAGATCTCTGCAGTGGGCACTCCAGATGCAGTTGTCGCAGTTCTCCGGCAGGATGTCGGACCCCATTCAGATTCGACCCAGAAGAAGTTCTGCGACTGGTGCAGGGTACAGAATGTGGATCCTTTCCAATGTTCAATTCCTTTGGTTTTGTCTTTTTTGCTTTCTTTAGCCCATAAAGGCCTGCAAGTAGTTACCATTAAGGGTTACCTGGCGGCGCTGTCCATATTTAAGCGCTCGTCTGAGAAATGTTTTAATTTCAAAATCCCTTTGATTTCTCAGTTCTTGAAAGGGCTAACACGTGTATTTCCACTGTAGCCTTTCCAGGTGCCGGGATGGGATTTGAATTTGGTTTTAAAGTTCCTGATGGGAGCTCTGTTTGAGCCCTTACATTCTTGTCCATTGCGACTGTTGTCCTTTAAAACTGTATTTTTAGTTGCGGTTACTTCCGCACGCAGTGCGAGTGAGTTGCAGGAACTTTCTGCCAAACCACCCTTCACTGTGTCCCATAAGGACAGGGTTGTCTTTAGGGTACTGCCTTCCTTTCTTCTGAAGGTTGTGTCGGAATTCCATCTGAGCCAGAAGGTAATTCTTCCGGCATTCTATCCTCCTCCACATCCTGGTAAGGAAGAGGAGAGGCTCCATAGGTTGGATCCTAGGAGAGCTTTGAGTTTCTATCTCTCACAGATGTCCCGGGTCAGAGTGGACGATCAGCTCTTTATTGGTTACGCTGGAAGGCGTTTAGGTCAGGCTGTTTCCAAGCAGACCTTGTCTAGATGGATCATTTTGACGATCTCTGAATGTTATCGTTTGGCGGGGAAGGACCCTCCTGTAGGTTTACGGGCCCATGCTACTACGGGTATGGCTGCCTCCACTGCACTACAGAGTGGTGTTCCGATTCGCAATACTTGCGAAGCGGCCACACTCGCCCCTGTCCATACTTTTGTGAAACATTATTCCCTGGACTCTATCCATGGGCAAGATTTGGCCTTTGGCGAGGCAGTCCTCTATTCTGCAATTTGATTGGGCATTCTAAAATTCTAAATTCTTTTCCCACCTCCTTATGTTGGTACTGCTTTGGGAGTCTGTCAAAGATGTGGAATATGTTGGGGCAGATAGTCCCCTCTAAGAACAAGTTACTTTCTTACCTGGTAACATTCTTTCGATGGGATGTTCCTCTGATGTATTCCACATCGTACCCTCCCTACCTGCCCTGCTACAGAATTTCTTTTGCAATTGCAGCTTCTGTTTCTGCAAGGCTTTCTGTGGTAAGGCTAGCAGAAGATTGGTGCCACACGTTCTGGGGGAAAAAACTACAACTGAGGCTACGGGCATCGTGCGTCCTACATGTAACATCTGGTGACGTCGGCCGTCGGAGGAGGTCCTCGATGGAGCGTATCGACACAGGACGCCTACGCCGAAAATGTTTTTCGAAGCAGCACAGCTGTGGTAATAAATGTCAAAGATGTGGAATACGTCGGATGAACATCCCACCGAAAGAACGTTACCAGGTAAGAAAGTAACTTGTTCTTCTCTAAAGGACCTATACAACTCTGAGGTGAATCCATGCAGGCCTGGACACTTATCAAGGGGGTTGTGATGTTATAATAATAATAATTTGGCACTTGTATAGCGCTACGAACCCTCAGGTATCTGAGCGCTGCTTATGATTACCCACGGTGTGTGGTGCTCATTTATCGACCTCAGAAGGATGAAAGGCTGAGTTTGGCCCCGCCGGGATTCAAACCTGCGTTAGCAGGCTCTGCACGGATGTCAAAGCGAGCGCTCTACTCGCTGTGCCACTTGACCGGCTTATGGCCCTGCGTACGTCTTACATTGTGATATCTTGTTCCAGAGCTTCTCTCTCCTGCTCTATTATTTTTGTTATTACACATTTGTTGATGTATTCCTTTTGCCTTTGCTCCGATGGGTTATCTGAGCTATATAGTTCAGTATAGTATCTATAGAATTCTCGACTAATGTCAGCTGTCTCTGTGCTCGTACTACCCCCTTCTATTCTTATGTTTAATATGGTTTTGGCCTTCTCTTCCCAGCAGCCTAACTAGAAACCTGTCTGATTTGTTTGCTTTAATGTAGTATTTTTGTTTAAGGAATAATGGGGAGTGTTTTGCCACCATAGCCTGTATTATTTCCAGTTGGCCCCTTATGGCACTATATTCCTTTCTTATTTTACCGCTCGCTCCCACTCCCATCCTGGCCATTACTTTCTTCAGTTTTCCTCCAGGTCTTTTTCAACAAGTCTGATATCTCTATCCCTATGTGCTTTGATGGCGATGATCTTCCCCCTAATTGTTGCCTTGAACGCATCACACCTCATCTGCAAGGATGTATCCCTTCCATTGTTTACCCAGAAGAAGCCCTCGACCCCCCCCCCACTAATCTCCTTCTTAAAGTCATGGGTGCATGATCTCACAGGATTATTGCACCCACTTCTATATCTGACACCCGATCCAACAGTGCGTGGGATGACCATATGTAATCTATCCTAGATGACGAGCGATGAGCATTTGAGAAGAACGTGTACCCCCCCTTTTTCCCCCTTCCTTCTCCCTCCATGTGTCCACCAATGCAAGCCTTTCAATTTTCTCTACCAGTTTTTTCAAGAGTTTACCCAGTGCACTCAGCATCTTCTTGCTCCTGTCCTTTACTGGATCCTAAGCCAAGTTGAAATGTTCAAGGAGATGAAGCTTAACCTTCAATGTTTAGCCATTATCTTGGTGTAATCTCGAATGTGCTAACTAGTCATTGGATCTTGTTTGGACCCCCTCCCTTCTCCCAAGCCCCGTTCCATCACTGCCTCTCCGGCCTTTCCCCCCGGCCTTTCCCCCCTTCTCCTCCTGTCACCCTTTGCCTCCCTCCCACCTTCACTGGATGAACTCAACCGGCCTCTAGCCCACTCAAACCCCCCAAATCTCGAGGATTGAACCCCTTACTACCCCCAGCTTGAACTTCTGTGGGTCTCCCAAACCCATTCTGGATTGCACCCTCCCCATCCTATATCAACGTAGTCCCTATTTTTCGTCCTCCCCAGGCCTGCACTCTGTGTAGCCCCTTGTACCTCTTAGTCTGTTTCAGCAGGTTTTGACCTTCACCGACATATTCTCCCTCTCCTACTGTTTTCAAAGTGGCAGACCTTTCAGTCGAGGTTGATAATCCACCCTTCTTCTTTTAGGTCTCGATGTTGACCACTCCCAAGTCTTGAGTTTGTTCTGGCCTTTTGCTGGGGGCTCCCTTGGCTCCTGGCCCTCCCCTTTGATTCCTAAAATGTGTACTCCTTCATAGGATGATAACCATTTGTGTTTCCCTTGCCACTCGAAAGACCAAACCAAACGGGAAGGTCCAACGATATCGAATGTCCTCGTCTCGAAGCACCATCAGAACTAGGGCGATTTGTTTCCTTTAGGACAGAGTTATGAGGCAAGTACTGGAAGAGGAGTATGTCAGATCCATTGTAGTTTCTTTTTCGCCTTCCTCCAGATTAGCAAAATCTTTTACATCCTTGAGCAGCCGTGCAGGGCTGCCAGGACATTCCTTGGCCTCGCCCCGGATTTGTTCTGCGAGGCCCCACTCTATGGATTCTTACGTCTGCCAGGTCTTCTGCTTCCAAGAGGTCCATGAAAATGTTTTTAATCGCTTCCTCCAGATCCTTGTTTAGAACCTCCTCAGGCAGGCATTTAATTCAAATGTTCGATCTCCTAGATCTGTTTTCCAAGTCTTCTGCCTGTGATTCCAAGTTGTGGGTCGCGTTAGCCAGTTGTTCCATCAAATTCTCTGTACTCCTTGAGTCATACGTTAGTTCTTGGTTTGCTCTCTCATTAGTATCCACGCTTTCTTCCATTTGGTTCACATCCCGTTTTATATCCTGCAGAGCAACCGCCAAATCTTCTGTCAAAGCATACAATTTCAAAAATACTATGATACATTAGTCTTTGGAGCTTATGTAATAATCAATTTCTTATACCCTGAATATTACAGACAGAAAGGTTTGGAAACTACTTTGAAACCTCCACCAATGCAGCCCGTTGTGGAAGTCTTGAGAATGCAATAAAAATATTTCTGGTTGCAAGTTGAGATAAAAACAAGCTTCCACTTTATATGAAAATTAAACAGACTCAAGAAAGCTTTACATTGTTAATTTTAAATGAATCACTCATGGACAACTGCCCTAATATGCTCTCCTTAATAAAAAAAAAAGTGTGATAAGTTTGACAGACATTGATTTTATTGCAGAATATTCAATCTCATATTCTCATTTGGTAATAGAGAAATAAACATAAATTATGGGATTGGCAAGAACATATTGTGACAGGGTGGCCACAAATAACCACTCAGACGACAAGGCCAAGGGTGTTTATTTTGTAATTACAGACTGGTTTGATGTTCAACGAGAAAATGTTCTATGGTTCTCAGGGATTGGGAGTTTTTGGCACTAGGTCTGTCCATATCTGGCTCAACTTGACCCATCCTTTCCTCCTCTCTAGCCCAGTTGTCCTCATCAGGGATGTTGGTGCTTGCCAATGGTAACACCTAGCTGTCTATTCTCTTTCTAAGACTGGTGGTGGTAGCCCTAGTATGATGTCTGAGTCCCTAGGTATCTTCTAACTGTCCCTCCCCTATCCCTGCTTAGTAGTCTCGGGCAGTAATCTATGGTGCATTTGGCTGCCCAGCGTCACACTTATTCCTTTCAGATCTTCTGGTACTTGACCCATTGCTATACCGGTCTCTTAAGGTGTTCTCCCCCCACCACGTCACTGTCCCTCCAACCTCTCACTCCACATTTCCACCTCCACCGTCCGATCTTACTTCCTTTCCTAATCCTGTTCTTAAAGTTCATACCTCCAAATACCTGTCTTATTGTCTCTTCCGACCTTCCTCTTCCTCTATCTCAATAACTACTCTTATTTCCTCCCTCACTGTCGCTCTACACACTCTGTCTACTACTGCTATTCCACTACTACTAATCTCATTTTACTACCTTTACTCCTTTAAGTCACCCAGGGATATGGTGCCCTGCTCACCCCTCTACTACAGATGCCACTCTACCGCTTATCTCCTTCACTCGCTACTCTCACTGCCTACTTTACTTATTCGCAACTACCACTACTCCTACTGTACTCCTCAGACTCTCCCGTCTCACACAACCACTCCACAGACGACCTCCATAACAATATCCTCTGCACTCCAGTTGCTCTTGCCTCCTCTGGTCTCTTGGAGGATGTCTTCCACTGCCGGTCCTCGCACAACTGCAGCCCACACCAAACAACTCCCCCTTCCCCTCTCTGGATTGACCTCTTACCCTACCAATGGCTTATCTTGTTCTCAAGAGGTGTGACGGGAGGGATTGGGAGGTTACATGGGCTTTAAGCTGCACTGCCTTTTTTACATGGCTTTGCTGTGTTAGGGAGTTTCTCCCGGTGAGCTGGCTTTTCTCCTTTTCTGGTCTGTGGTCTTCCTTGCGAGGATGTTGTGCAGCACGACACCAGGACCTACCATGGTACCATCCAGGAGATGATGGGAGGAGGCCAGTATACACATTCTCTTGCATCCAGGATTGTTGGGGTCGGGCTCCACCCACCCTGGACGGTGTTGGATCAGCGGCCCTGTCACAATAATTTACATTTAAACTCCCTCATATCTGAGTGACCGTCTCTAACCTTCCTCAGTTTAATACAATTAAATGAGGTTTACTTGCATTTCCTAGTAAAGAAACAAGGCATTGTTTTTGTTATTTGTGTTGAATAGATAGGAAATGCTTTAAGTATTGGTGAGTAAATTACAAATACTATCAAAGAGACTATGTAGATATTGTCAGAAAAAAGGTAGGATTAAAGCATCTTAATAGGAAATGTATGGAATTAGTATGTTGAAGATTGAAGTACTTCAATACCTTTGCTGTTTCGAAAGTGGTGATTAATGGCCAGCAAGTTTGGATAGAACTCTGCAGGAACACTGTCATTAATAATTGCTATTATTTTTCTAAAGATATTGGTCTGCATATGCGTCAAATGATAATTTTAATGTGATTCCAAGATCAAGTTTTGTTGGTGTATATAAATATTATAACTGTGTTAACTGTATTTACTGTAATGACACATTTATGAAGGTTTGCTTATGAACCAGAACACAGTTTATTAAACCAAAAGATAAACAATAAAAAGATATTTCCGATGTTAAGTGGAATTCCAGATGGAATTGGATAGAAACAAACCATTTATGTAACCTAAGGACATTTTGGAGATGACACTAATCTGATCGAATATGCATACCACTTTGCATATATAAATAATCACAATGCCTCAAAGATCTAACAGCATAATCGTGACACTCCACTAAGGGGCACAATGAGACTGGGAACACAGAAATAGAAGATGAAAACACTCTGGTGAGTAACAGGAGCAATATCACTGGAATGTAATCTTTTCAAACCTGATGTTAGCAAACTTCATTGTGCCGTTGTTCGCTGTTAACCTTTCTGCAGAATCATATTCTCATTAAATAGAAGCAATGTTTATTTGCAGTTGCTGAAGATTTCCACACTTTTCACTTGCAGCTCCAATGGAAAGCAGATTGAAGCAAGTAATACTTAAGATGCAGTATTTTCTGATCAGGAAATCATACAAGAACACCATGCATTAAGCAGAGACTTTTTTCTCCCTTTGAAAAACACTTCTTTCCTGTGGCCAAAAACGTTTTATTTGTTTGCTTCCAGTCAAGCTGACAAACGAGCCAAGCAGTCTTTTTAACACTTGGCGTACACATTTCAGCCTTGTGTACAAGAGGAACTCTTGAGGAATATGCTAGGATGATCGTACCCAACGCTGGCGAGGGTTGCTGTGGTAGGACCTGAAGCATGGCTCAAGTTAACATCTCAGCTGCTTGATGCAGTTCTTAAATTGGGTGGGGGTTCACCCTACTCCGCCATAACGGTCTATCCTAGTTGCATACAGAATGCAGAAGTGGAGTGGATTTGCCTGGGACATGCACTCAGGCAAAAGCTGTTTGCCAGGCAAAGCTGAGCTACGGTGTATCTGTTAGTAGGGTTCTCCCACCTCAAGAGACCTCTGATTGGCTGCACCTGAGCAGAAACCATGGTTAATAAGTTTTGTCACTGTCAGGCAGCCACTATGATTGTGGGGAGTCTTTTAGTTTTAAACTGCAAATATTACCGGGGTTCTAACAATGATTGGAGCTTACAGTTCTTAGAACCATGAAGTGTGCAAGTATCACAGAGACGTGAGTGATCGTTCTGCAAAAAGTATGATCTTTCCTCAGTGTTTAACATGCAGCGTGTTTTCTTTTTTTTTTTTTTAGGTAGAGGCACCATTCATACCAAAGTGCAGGGGACCTGGAGATACCAGCAACTTTGATGACTATGAAGAAGAAGACATTCGTGTGTCCCTGACTGAGAAATGTGCAAAAGAATTTGCTGATTTTTAGAATGTATGAGGACAAGATTACATCAGGGCTCAAATTGGGATCTTTGCACTCTGTTACCAGATGGGGTGGAGCTGAGACCATCATTTGTCAAAAAACAGTTACCTAGTTCCTTCATTCCACAAGGCTGACTGAGGTCTTTATTGCCATCTTCCATGTGTGCAGTTTGCACCAACCCTTTTAACGAGGCACAATTTAGAAAGCAATTTGTGCTGTCATTCAGAATACCCGACCACTTTTCTTCTTCGGTTTCCTCCCTTTGTGTGTTCTGTTTTTTGGCATAGATGTGTGTTTGTATGTGTGTGTATATATATATATATACACACACACACACATAGATCTTCACACGCATATACCCCCTTTTACCCTTTTTTTTGATTATGTATTATTTGTGACTGAGGAAGGTGGAGATGTTGCAGTTTGTTTGATTTGGACTGATTGAACGATGAGTGTTGCTTAAGTCTAGGCCAGCCAATCATTTTTTGTCAATAGTTTTATGAGGTAGCTTTTCATTAAGATGCTCAGACAACAACAAGCCAACAATGTTGGCATCGCTTTGAAAGTTTCGCTCTCGTAAATGCAATATAGTTCTCTACTAATGATGTAAAAACAATCAAACAAATCTTCCTTGAGATTGACCAAAATGGGGCTAAGTAATTTGGAAACTGATTAGTGTAACTGGCCCCTGTGCCTTGGTTTTCTTTAGACCTGACTTTGTGTTTGCTGCTACCTTTGTGGTTTTGACCATCCTTGGCCAGCTGATTAAAATCGCATAGACAAGTTTGAGAGTCTTGCGAAGACTACTTTGAATGCCAAACAATTCCAACTGATTTACATTTAACCAAACCTAGCTGAGTAACAGCGTTTGTTGTCAGGTACTGTCAGGTTTACTCTTGAATACACATATTGGTCAGTATTTTTATAGAACAGGAGTAATTGATGTTAAGACTGCTCTTGTTCCAACTTTTTTGATTAGGAAAAGCCAACAATGTTGCTGTTGTAGTGATTTATTTTTTGTAAATGCCATATAGCAGTATAATAATTTATGTAACATAATCCAGAAAATCATGCTTGTGATTTACCAGACATGCGTAGTGTAAACTTGGTAACTGATTGTTTATAATACCTGGCCCTTGTGCCTCATTTATATTTTTAACCCTCTTTTTTGTTCACTGCTGTCTTTATTAGGTTTACCATACACTAGGCAGCATAGGTTTACCATATCCTAGCATAACCAAGCTCTACTGTGTCAGGTCCACTCTTATGAAGTCAGAAGTTTTCCAACTGGTGTTCGTTTAACAATTTGTTACTGGTAAGATACCACACGGGTGGTTGTCATCAGCAAGTGTTAAGTTTTAGTAGCTTAGGCCCTTTAATGCACCCTTTGTTTAATGAACACGTTGACGAGTATTCCTAACACAACAGGAATAAATTCATACTGGTTTGGCTGTCTTGGCAACCATCTCAAATTAGAAAAGGCTTGATTGCACCATTATCTATGACAAAACAAATAGTTTACAATTTGCAAATTAATCCTGTGGATGCATTTCTATATGAATGTGTTTATTTTCTGTTAGCTGTTAAGAATAAAGGAGGTTATTGCCAAGTTTTATTCTGGTATACTATATTAGTAAACAGAGGGTGAAGTACTGCTATGATCACTTTGTTTTTAGTTGCAGTGCTTCGTTCATGTGGAAGAGGAGACAAAGTTAAAAACTGCCACAGTTGTTTCTTTTTTATTATTTAGGATGTGTTCATTTCCAACAAACTTTATTTCAATGAAAATGAATACAGCGTAGCATCAGTTTAACTTCTGGACTTAATTATCTGTTTTGTATTCTCACCAACTGACTTAAAAGGTATTGCTGCCATGTGCTAACTTTCAGCACTTTTCACATTTATTTCAGTGTTTAAGATACAGTGGTTGAACACTTTTTTTGCTTTTAAATGTACCCATGCTAGTTTATTTGTTCACTTAATCATGTAAATCTCAGTGACCTGTCTTAAAACTGCACATGTGGACAGTTTAAAATAAACTAGGCTCATGTTTTATGACCCATTTACATGTGCACACAGACACACATTGTTTTTATTAAACTGATCTATACTGCTATATAGCCATTGTACCTGTTAACATGCCAGTGGTGCCAGCTCACTGACATGACTTCCTTTTAATCTGTGTGACACTCCTTTACAAAAAGCCTTTGTAGACATTTTACAAACCGGTAAAAGATGTACTATCCAACATTCTGTATGTCTTTAGGTCGTTAAGCATTTTTGCACAACAAAGTTATTAGGAGGCTGACACTGATTGGAGTCTTTGTCTACCCATATTTACATATGTGCGAGAAAAGTCTGATACTTTGCTGTAGCAAATTTTATGTATCAAATATATATATACGGCACATTAATAAATTAAAAATTATTTGTATGAAAATGTTAAAATCTTTTGTATTTTATTTAGACTGAGGCGATGCTGTGTATGCTAGCTGTATGCGATAAATTCTACAGTAACTTTGTTGTCATTTCTAAACTTCAAATATTTTAATAAATGCTGGAGATCAGTTTGACTATCAGTTTAGTTCTCAGTAATTGTGTTATTGTGCTCAGAAATTGTGTTTTTCCTCTGCAACATCTTGGACGATGATATTCAGTTGGAATTTTAGAAGATGAGTGATATTTATTTAAAAAATCTTGAAATACAAACTTTCTTTCATGTGAAAATAAAATATTGATCATGTTTAAAATAGAACAATATTCTTACATCTTGCTGGATGGCATCTGAACAAGAAAAATAACTAATTTTCATTTTTGTAAAATGTTTATACAGTTCTTAGTTTGGACACACAACTTTGCACAGTAAATATGTCACAACTTTCCATTTTTGGTTGTATAGAAACTAACCACAAACCAGCATTTCATTTTACAAACATTCTTAATAGTAACCATGTATTAAGAGGAAACCACCAATGTACAATATAATAAAGTTATTCTTGTGAAAATTCTTTTTCCAATTTCCCAACTGCGTGAAAATCCTGTTTTCCTATAAAGTAATGATTGGTGTCAAGTAGTGCTGATATGCTTTGCCATGGGTAATATCTTTTGAGATCTCCTATTTGTCTATCCTATTTCTAAACAGTGTTTTCTTGCATGCCACTATTTCGGCATTATCCGCTGTTTCAGATAAATGGCATTTAGAAATCGCCATACAATCCAATTTGAGAAAATGTTGCGGCATTATCCAACCGCTGTGGTGGGACAATGTCAGTATAGCGATAAATATATGGGAGATGGATGGAGCAGTGAGACAGGACAACTGAAGGTCTAGGCATGTTTCTGGAGGGGCTGATGTAGGGCAAGACATGAAGTCCTGTATTCTATTGAAGGACCCTCTATGAAAATGTGGTCCTGAAATCATCAAAGAACTTGTAATTCAGAGAGCACATCCATTTAGACTAAGTTCCGTTAGTTTAGCATCTTTTAAAAGCAAAATGTGTGGATACTCCACTAGTAGTAAGTCTAATTTATTTACATCCCAGTTCTCTTGGTATAGGGGTTGTATGTGATGCTAACCTATCTGGGTAGCAAACAGTGGTCAAGCCAGCGGATATGAAACTCAGTTCACTTAAAAGGACATGGAGTCATCAATAGCATGAGGACAGGAACCCTCAGTCATCGCCGCAGATCACCCCATACAGACCACAGTAAAGACTTTACGAAGAAAGAAGAATACATTTTATTTATTTCAATCAAATTACATTAAAAAGTTATTAAAGGGAACGGCCACCAGGGGGCGCAGAGACCAGCATGCTCTCTCCGTAAACTCTGTCACTAACGCCCACTAAGATGGAATGAGCCCCCATTCTCGGGACCCCCCCGCGGATCAAAATACGGAATTCAGCTGTGTGAACAATACCCCCCCCCCTGGGAAAAAACCAGATGGAAATCGGCCTCCCGCAACCCCAGAAATCAAGAGGTGAAGTTGGGACCTCCGTGCTCTGCTGGAATCGAAACTACGCTTGTATCTTTGCCCGCCAAAGAAGGCCTAGAGACATCCGAGCAGTTCCCGAGTGACACATCCTCCGACGCAGGCGAAAAATATATCAGCCCGCCCAGCAAACACAAAGGAGTGCGAGAAGGGAGGGACTGCAAAGATAACGACACATAACCGAACGACTCTTAAAGAGACGCCGAGTGGAGCCCCAGCGAACCCGCGTATTTTCCAGGTGCCCTGCCCCCCGGGGGCCGGCCCCGCTGCGCAATTCACCACCCGTGCGCTGAACCACCTCAGGCCCCTACAAGGCCCAGCGCTGCTTCTTCTGAGGCCCATCTGCTGCACAATTCCGGACCAGAGGAAGCGGAACGCTCCAGGTATTAACAACGACCAGGCGGTAAGGTGGCACACAGCGTATACCCCAGCAAAGGCGCTTGGTATACAGAAGTGCCGCGAACCCCAGGAACCCAATGTACACCCACTGACCCATGCGCTTGTGTATAGTGCTCCCACATACAGGAGTGGAACAACCCAATTGAGCGCAAAGAACCCACGCGCATCCAACGGGAACACAGTAAAGAACCTTGCCGCCCTTCAGTACTATTACAGTGTTTTAACGCCACAGCATTACCGGGACCAAGAGAGAGGCTTAACAAACCCACCTGCACTCCCACTCGGCTCGACAGCGTTCATTCTTGGTCGTATCCCCCTCATTTGCCTACTCCATATGTACCACCCCTACCTACACGGGGCGTTGCAGTGATCTTATTGAGAACATATATCTCCCCTCCACCGAGTGCAAGGAAGCGACAACAGTACACAACCTGTCACACCCGACCACATTCGCAGTGTGCAGTTCTTGGTGTCCACTCACAACTGGACCCTTACATTTCCGCAACACTCTGTGCTTACGGAATGGTGCACCCTTAGGATCATCCTACCGCCGTGGCAATAGTGCACATCAATCCACAAAGGTCCTCGGGCGGGAGAAAGAAGAGATAGTGGACACACGTTAAAGCAAAGGAAACAGTCGAACGAGAGACCAAGCCTGAGGCACAAGCTGCCTACCATAAGGAACTGACTAACATTCTATCTTCGTACCCAGGTCTTGTTATTACTGCTAGACCCCTTTAAAGCAAACAAGGTGTAGGGCGCCACAACGTACGCAATCCTTAACCAGCGTTCCCAAAGGTGACCTGCTTGAGTATTAAGCACAAGCTAGCTCACTTCGCCTACACCCCCTCCTTGCCTATAACCTCCAACGCCAAGATGGCAGACTGCGTCACTACAGGAGACAACTTAGCTGCAGCTGCAAAAGGAGACATAGCAGCCCTGCTAGGGGAGATCAGGAACCTGGGCACCAACATAGGTGGCAAAATAGACAGAATCACCCAGAGGCTCGATAGCATGGAGGACAGGCTAGAGGGCGTTGAAAACAATCAGGCCTCCATTGACACACTTGAAGGGCAACTCGACCAGAGAATGTCGGAACTAGAACAACGCGAACATGAATTCAAACTCAACGATCTCGAAAACAGAGAGAGGAGGAACAACATACGAATTTTTGGAATTCCCGAAAGAGAGGGGGAAACAGAGGCTTACCTCAAGGAAACTCTCCACAACATTATCAAACTGCTGACGACAGATGATGAGGTGGATGAACCAGTGACAGAGCGAATCCATAGAGCAGGCGGCCCTGCAGGTGGACCACGTTCAGTCCTCGCCCGATTCCGCCGCTTTAGAGACAAGGCTAGAATCCTTGAGAAAGCCAGGAGGAGCGAGATGATTACACTGGGTGGAGCGCAAATCTCTATCTACCAGGATCTTTCCTCCCTGACCCTGGCCCTCAGAAAAATGTGCGGTCCCCTGACAAGCTTAAAGAAAAGAATGTTCGATACAGGTGGGGCTACCCCTTTTCACTCACGTTTGAATATGAAGGGACCAGATTCAGACTGCGATCGGAGAAAGAAATAAAAAACATGCATATCCGACCTCCTGGGTACCCAAGGAGAAGACGCCGACCAAGAAGGGACAAGTCGAGAAGGAAGAGAATGGCGAATCCAAGGCCTCCGGAGAAGAAGAGTGAAGGGATCTCGAAAATTCCGGAGAGGCAACCTTTCCCCGGAAACAGATGGCTGAGACCATGAGATACCGGTAAGACAGTTCCAATCAAAAGCTGTAAATGGTGTAATGAGTTGGCACTGACACACACGCATTCCCTTGACTCTAATGGGGTGAAAACTAGGGGGGAACCATCGAGGGGCTCATTTTAGACGAAGATGACTTATTTTGGTTACGGAGCGTGAAGTAACGACCCCCGGAAGTGGTCCGATGCCGACCTGGAATGACAATCCGGGCCCGATCGGACACCAGCAATTAGGGGTGGGGTGGGGATGAGGGTGGGGGGAGGTCAAAGAACCAAGCAACATCAGAACAACGTACATATTGAGCCACAACAGCCGATGCAACGAGCGACAAATGAACAGAAGGCATAATCGAACACACACAAAGAGACAACTCCCGGTGAGAAAGAACAATGACTGCAAACATTAACATAAGGGAATCTGTCTTCCTAAGAGTCTGGACACTTAACGTCAAAGGACTCAACTCACCGACAAAACGGTCCCTTGTTGCTAGGGAATTTCGTAGAAGTGGTCTTGACATTCTTCAAGAAACAAAATACATAAAAGGAGAAGAACGACGCATCCTTGGGAAGCGTGCTGGGACTGAATTTTGGGGCTCGGGTCCACTCAGAAAGGGAGGGGTGGGAATCCTCATCAGAAAAGGCGTGGGGTTCGGATTAACCAAGACATGGTCCGATGTAGAAGGACGAGCAATGTTGGTAAATGGGCAACTAGGTAACCTGAACGTGTCAATTGCCACCCTGTACTCACCAAACACAGGCCAGTCCAGATTTCTCTCCAGAACGATTCTTAAGATACTAATGGAAGCCACGGGTGTCATGATCTCTGCTTCCAAAAGGTCAGGGTTTTCCCAACTCCCTTGGAAGCAGATCCATAACCCAGGTTCCGAGTGCCAACCAGTCCCAATTGGGACCTTTTGGACCCAGTCCTGGCGCCAGTGGCACCAGGCTCATAAATATGCCCAGTCCCAGCGCTGGAAGCGCCGGGCTCATAATGCTTGGGTGGACTTACCTGCAGCAGACCATGCTGCTTACTTGCCTGCCAGTTGAGCCTCTGATCCTCTTCTGTTTGGAACTACTTTTCCTGTTGGGTGGGGCAGGAGCCACTCCCTAGGTTCAGAACACTGGAACTCTTCTGGAAAGCAGGAACTCTTTTCTTACCTAGGCGTGGCTGTGGAAGGAGACACCTAAGCACTACAGGAGGCTATTTAAACCACACCCGATGGATGAATCTTGCTTTGCGTTATTCTGCATCCTCTGCAGCAGAACGCTCATCGTGTCTTCTGCATCTGATCCTGGGCCTAAGGAAAAAGGCTTACCATCCTGAATCCAGTCTTCAGCAACACCTATAAAGACAAGAAAGAACAGGTTAGCATTACGGTCTTCAGTGACAGTGCTTCACTTACCTGGTCCATCGGCTGTCACCAACGCCTCGCGCTGCATTCCGGCATCTGAAAGACAAAGGCTTACCTACTCTTCGTGCGCTCCGGAGGTCTTCGCACTGCATTCCGGCATCTGAAAGACAAAAGCTTACCAACTCTTCGCACGCTCCGGAGGCCTTCGGCGCTGCATCCCGCATCTGAAAGACAAAACAAGGTGCGTTTAAAGACATTGGGGAACTTTAATACTCACGTGCCATTACTCCTTTCCACATCTAACCCAGTGGGTATTCCGGCACCCTGCAGCCGCTCCGAACTTGTACCTGCAAAATAAAAAGACAGTTAGAGCGCATCGTGAAGCAGGCAACAAGCGCTTACTTACGTGCTTCCAGGCGCTTCTATTCATCACACGGGCTCCATCTACAACTCACTTCAGCCCGTCATCCGCCATCGCCGGAACCCTGCAAAACAAGAGACATCATTACTAAAGACTTTTAAAGACATTAGAATTACTCGAAACTTACCGTTCGTGCAGTAAACGACGGACAGCAGTCCTCTGAAGTCAAGAGGCCTGCTCCCCTTATCCAGTGAAGAAACTGGTTACAGCACCCTGCCCCGAGGCAGATGGAGAGCACGGCGTTCACTTACCTAAGGTGAGAGCATTAACCTTTGGGGTTCTACAGGAGAAGAGAAAAGGAAGAAGAGAGAGACATTCAATAACCCAGTTCATTAATCCCATATTTTCTATCTGCAGACATCTTACCCTTGGAGTCAGACATACAGTGCACAGAGGTCCAGCCCAAAGAGCCAGCCGTGTGTTACACATCACCTTTGAAGGTACGGTATACGCCCAGTCAAGACCGGCGCCTCTACGGGAATCAGGTGAGCGTTACAACGGGGCACATTATTTTGGGATGGGACTTTAATCAATGGGCGAACCCGGCAAAAGATCGGAAACCTGGGAATCCTGATACAGCTCATCAGAATAGATCTGAACCAACTGAACTAGCGCTTATGATGGAACTGTATAATATGATAGACGCATGGAGAGCCCACCACCCGGAAGAACAAGGCTACACTTTCTATTCAGCTCCCCATAATACTTACAGCCGCATCGACTATGTCTATCTCTCCAGAGAGCTCTCTGAAGTAATATCACAGGCACAGATAGCCCCGATCACATGGTCTGATAATGACATGGTCGTCACAGACATTCAGTGGGCCGATCTCCCAAAAAAAGGTGTAAAATGGCGCTGCAATGAGAGCCTCTGGAGAGATGTCGTCTTCAGAACTGAAATGGAAACAGAAATATCTGAATTCCTCAAAACAAATGACAATGGCGAAGTGTCCAGACAAACGGTGTGGGAGGCGGGAAAGGCTACATGGAGGGGGATTCTGATAAGGGAAGGTGCGTCAAAGAAAAGGGAACATAATCATATTGAACATAGACTCTGGACCGAAATCTGCCAGTTAGAAAGTAAATTCAAAACGGACGAAGAGTCAGACCCACAGAGAATGATTAAAGCCAGAGAGAAAAGGAACAAACTGAAATTATTAGAACATGAGCAAGTAGTGTGAAAACTGAGATTCTTGAAACAAAAATTCTACGAAAAGGGAGACAAAGCTGACGCACTACTCGCCGCCAGGTTGCGAGAACAAAGGGCTGAGCGCAGAGTACTAGAAATGAAGACCTCTCCCCCATATCGCATGCCCATACCAATATCCCAGAATGTTTTGCCAACTTTTATGAAACATTACATTCCTCGGAAGTAGACCCTGACCAATCGGATACAGAGTCTTCCTTGTCCTCAATAGATGTACCCCGTATCTCTGAGCTCGATGCCGACTCACTAGAATCCCTGATCACTGAACTGGAGGTCTAAGCTGCCATAAAGAGGCTAACCTTAGGCAAGTCCCCGGGTGAAGACGGCTACACCGCCGGATTTTATAAAACTTTCAGCTCCACACTGGCTCCCTTCCTAACACTCCTCTTCAATGAAGTAATGGACACAGTGAAGCTCCCAGATTCCTTCACCAGGGCGCTGATTACGGTTATCCCCAAGGCCGGGCGGGTTCCTACGAAATGTGCTTCATATCGCCCCATCTCACTACTTAACCTTGATGCGAAAATATATACCAGAGTCCTGGCCGCAAGGCTTGAATCCCTCATCCCGCAACTCATACACCCCGATCAAGTAGGGTTCATACTGGGCAGACAGGGGGCAGACATGATCCGTGAAGCCCTCCACTTGATCCATGCGTCCCAGACCATGGAGAATGTCCCGGTTCTACTCTCCATCGACGCAGAAAAGGTGGGAATAGGCTCGAGATTCAGACAAGCAATACATGCAGTATACACAGAACCTAAAGCATCTATATTTGTGAACGGTGAATATTCACGATGGTTCAACCTGCAACGTGGGACCCGGCAGGGATGCCCTCTTTCGGCGAATCTCTTTGCCCTCTCCCTAGAGCCTTTAGCTACAAAAATGATTACCATCAACTATAGAGACTGGAAGCTCAGGGACCACACTACGTGCAATTCTAAAAATGCGGTCTATGCTGTAATGTGCCAATGCAATAAGACATATATTGGGAAAACATCTAGACCAATTAAATTGAGGATCACGGAGCATAAATCTAGAATAAGGACTCGCAATCTTTCGTCCCCCCCTAGTTGCGCATTTTATTGAATGCCAACATGGGTGTGATGATTTACGCTGGTGGTGCATTGAACGGGTCATGGGGCCAGACCATTATGGCGTAGCCACCAAATTATCCATACGAGAACAATGGTGGATATATAATACACAGATCCATATAGTGGGCTTGAATGCCCAAGAAGAGTGGCATACACTATTTGATAAACAGCCCTTTTAACTATATGGCCATATTAAGGCACCATCATTTCCACCTGTTGTTCCCGCCGTTTTCTGCCACCTTCGCCTTTCTCCATCGTTTGGTGACCAGTGATTCTGCTACCTTCGCCTTTTTCCATCGTTCGGTGACCAGTGATTCACTGGTACACACGTGTGTGTGTATATATATATATATATATATGTATGTATATATACATATGTGTGGATATGCGAGATGTTTAGCTATATGATGTTTCCGTTTACTCTCAATAGAATATGCTTGGTTTGCTTGGTGCCTGGTGTACTCAAGGGGTAAAGCAGTTTCATTCTTGGTCCTTAGGTTTTCATTTTATTTCCTTTTACTTTATTCATTTTTTCAAGTTTACAGGGCTTGAGGATGTGATTGGGTTCGGGCCCTTCCCATTTGCTTGAGTGTATTTTTGCCGTTCACTTGATCGTTTTCTAATCCGATTTTATTTTGCTTTCTTTGCCTCACGAGAAGTTTACATTACGAAGTGTTGGCATATAATTGTTTCTTACCTTTTAGGGATTACTTGTGCTTTTTGTTACATGTGACTTTATTTCTGCCGTATGCCTTGGGCCACCATCGCTGATCCAGCGAGCTTCTATAGCCACGCCCTTTTGTCTTTAGTCGTTATCTACTCCTCTAGCCGTTTTTGAGGCATGTGACTTTAGACTTGATACGTCTGTGCTGTTTCCATTTCTTGGATCGTACGTAACGTCCTATTAGCCACGCCCCCATTTTGATTTGAATAGAGCCACACTCGTACGGCGGCAGCCTGATTATCTTGACCAGTTTTGCTTTGCCGCTCGCTTGTAAACGTCTGATCCAGGTAAGCTGTCAGAGTTAGAACAAGTTGAGCATGGGTGGTCTCTTTACTGCTGGAGTTTAGATTTAAAACTAGGCAATTCACGAAAGTTTCTCGTGCGGGGTTTCATGTTGATTTGACTCAGTTCTGTTGCGAGATGACACAAGCCTTTTTCGCCGGCGGAACAAGTCCTTTTTGTGCGAGTCTCCACACTGATTATGCATATGTTTAACTGTGAGATGACACGTGTTTTCCCTGTGGGTGGGTGCATTAGCGATGCTACTGCAGCGCTTTCCAGTTGCGTCCTACGTGACTTTTACCAAATCCCGTGAAGTTATTACCTTGTCTGTAGACTTTGTCTACTCTGGACACTTTACTTATGCATTGTGTCTTACTTTATTATTCATTAGAGAATGACTCACACAGGCTGACATCTTGTGGATTACCCTTTTGGGAGTCCATGGAGATTTAGAAACCCGATTCTAACTCCAAGGCGTTACTGAAAAATAAGGACAGGTGTTTGCGCCGTTGGATAAATCTGGCTAAATTGGATTCTATTTAGCTTTAAGGTGAGCAATTGTTGGTTGCATTTACTTTAGTTGGCATGCCACTTGAAGGTGGCACATTAACAACTTGACAGGGCATTTTTGGTCGGGAGTTGTGTTTAGCTTTACTTTGATTCTTTTATTTGGACCTTACAATATCTTCATTATACAATTATGTGTTTTTCTTAAACTCCTTTTCTACTTTTTCCTTTACCATTTTTAGGCTTTTTGGTCTCCAATCTCATTTCATCTTTATTATTCATTATGACTTGTTTTCCACTGAACCTTTCTTTCACTTGGTGTATATGGTTCCCCTATTCTTTCACTAGGTCTTTTTTGAATTCAGATTATTTTAATGACCAATATGTGGCAATGTTTTAGCTTTCAGTTTTTGTAAATCCATTATGTTTTAATTTTCAGATCCAATTTACTTGTGATCTTTTTGCTGGCATGGCCGGATTGTAACCTCCTGGACTTTTTTAGACAGGCCTCCAGATCCTTTGCCCTTTCAGCGGTTGAGATTATGGTAATTAGATTTTCTCCCCCCTCAGTTACTTGACATGTTTGATCTGACTGGCATGGGAGGGGTTCCCTTGGGTTGAACCTCAGATCACTCGTTTTTATATGTACAGACAATCAGTATTGTTTATATGTTTGTTTTCTTTTCTTCTATTTTCAGGTAGAATCACTATTTATGTGACACCATCTTTAATGTTTTTAACATTCACCAATTTGTACATTCGTCTTTTAAACAAATCATAGACGAACTTTCAAGAATCTGCATATGAGAATGCTACGTCCTGATGAAGATGGACATCATCTACAATCCAGTTAGATGTTTCTTCCATCGAAACTTCTTTGCTTTAGTGTCATGCTCATTACATTTTTTTATATGTTTGTATGTGAATTTGTGCATGCCACTACAGTAGTTGACGTACAGCATCCTATGTTAGACTTTTTGTGCATGGTTTTATGATTGTGAGGTTTTTTGTAGTGTTTTCGCACTATTGGACTGCTTCATTTGGGATTAAATTACTGTTCCACTTTTTCTTTCGCCTATGTGATGGGTTGAGCTTATCAATTTATTAACTGAAATCAATTGTTATATCCACTTTGGCCCAGTTGTCTTGGCTCTTTCCGTTGGTGAGATTGTATTTTTTTTCCCCAATGGATAATGCTGATTTTGGCAACTGAATATCCACCTGAGGGATTGTTGTCATTCTTCCCCTGTTTGGCCATGTGGCATTGAATTGTCCATAGCCTCTTTTTGTGACTAGCACTTTTTATTACACATTGCACTTTATATTTCTGTATGTTAATTCCTCGTGTGAATTTCAAATGATTTAATAACTTTTTAATGTAATTTGATTGAAATAAATAAAATGTATTCTTTCTTTGTAAAGTCTTTACTGTAGTCTGTATGGGGTGATCTGCGGCGATGACAGGGTTCCTGTTCTCATGCTATTGATGACTCCATGTCCTTTTAAGTGAACTGAGTTTCATATCCGCTGGCTTGACCACTGTTTTCTATTGTGAATTGCTTCCCCTTCTTGCCAGTGTAGTAGGGGACACCCATCCATTTAGTGCTAACCAATCTGGGTAGCAACAGAGCGCTGTGCATTGCCAAATGGATGATAAACTTGTGTACAATGATTAAGAGGAGAAAGAGGGTATGTAGGCGGGTAGGAAGGCTGAAGCATCATTCACGGGTCAAGGTACTGGGAACGCTGAGATTTTGTTCAGGGGAGACTTTGAAGAGAGGGGTTGCTAATCAGATGTGGGGTGGGATTATGTTCCGAATTCATTGATTAGTTTTGCATACTAATGGCTCTTGATGTTCTGGTCAGTGAGGAGTTCTACCAGTGGTTGACTGATGGGGAACCCACTGGCCACTAGAGTCTCCTGTTGACAAGATGGCGTCTGGTGGTGGCATAAGAGGAGAAACCATTGGAGGACTCATCCATGTTGATCAGGGCGTTTTCGTTTACACTGTCCAACAGCAGAGCAGTCAATCAGCACTGCTAGGCAGGGATCACCAGTGTCCATGAAACTGAGGCAGTTGTCCAATGGGATGGTTGCTCTCTCACTGATGCATCTTGCTCTGAAGACAGATTGTTTTTTTCTTGCTCGCTGTTATGGTGGTTGATCTTTTTTGGCATTTGTTTGGTTGCAGCTTCTAGATCAACCTTCTATAATGTGCATGTAGGAAAGTCATCGGTAGAGCAGCGAGTAAGTTGTTCAGCTCCTTGTGAGAGATTGCCTTGAAGGTGGACCATATTGAGGGTGCTGTGGGATGTCATGTGGAACGCTAGCGGTTTCATTTGAATTGCTGATTTGAAGTTTGTCTGGACTGTTTTGTCTGTGAACAATTGGTAAATGGTCTCCAATTGTGGGCCTTTGACGGTTCTGTGTTGCTGAAATCGTACAATGCTTTAATATGGGCTTTGCTTTCGTTGAATGCCTTTGCCTTGGTTACGTTGTGCTAACTGCCTTAATCTGAACTCTTGGTTTCTGCATGGCGAGCTCAGTTTTTTTATGTATTGAAATGTCTTTTATCTTTAGGATATAAACCAGATTTTCGTTGGTCTCCAGATAGAGCGCTTATTCGGCTGTTTGATACTGGGTGGGTCTGTCATGCCATATGTTTAGCTGATCTGTACTTGCTTGAATAAATCAATTTCATGGGTTGTTAGTTACATTTTAGAACTATGCCTTTCTTTGGTGGGCGGGGAATAGGGGGATATTTCTTCTTGGTTTAGATTTTTCAAGTACAATCTTTATTATTCACTAATTTTCCAATTACCTTGATCTTCCTCGATGTGCACTTACTGACATTCATACTATGCACAGGGTATGTTGAGAAGTTCAAGTATTACATTCAACGTACACTGATGGAAAGGTGAGATTGTTTGACACTGATAACAATTAAAGGCAGCGTGTTTTGCCAAAGCACTTCTTATAGCTCTTGAGTATAAATTGAGACTGTGAATGCATAGATTAGCATTCCAACAAGAGTGGTGGAGGCAGAACAATTGATTTGAAAAGATCTGGCACATAAAAGGGAGTAATGGTATCTGGTAGTAAGAAATCAATGGTACATCTGGAGGCCAGGTGTAGGGTCTGTCAACAGGAGGCAAAGTAGTAGGCTTTTTGTATGGTTCAGACATTGCTGGTGTGCTGTTAAGTCTTTGGTTCACTATATTTTGTTTTATTTAACAAATTAATACGGCATGGGCAAGGCATATTGAAGAGCAACAGATTGCTTTACATATTAAGATGTAATTGTCCAACATCATTCAGATTTTTAAAATAAAATAACTCAACCAGTAAACACAGTTCATAAGACAAACCTCAATCCAATGTTTAGCAAGAGAACCTGAATTCGAAACTATACACACCAAATGGATTATGTGGATTAGTCTGTCTTTGGTGGAGTGACATCCTTTGTCACATTCTCTTCTGGCCCTTAAGGAACACTTTATTATCCAGTATCACCTGCGATGGAGACCAGTGCACTATCCACATTTAAATTTTTTTTTTAAAAAAGTGGATACAAAGTGGATGCACACAAAGTATTTGTAGATTTGTACCCAGGGTGGGAATGATAACATTTTATGGAGTTTGTTTCACAAGTGGTATCCGCAGGCAGCATTAACATACAGCATGAAATCATGAATTATTAAGAGGATGCCTTTATCTGCTTTGATGTTATCAAATGTTTGATTAGAACAACATCTCTCTCATTTTTCTGGTTACATGTGTTTTCACCGAACTCAAGCTGGTTCCATTTTTGTGTTTAGCTGATTTATTGTACCATTTATTTTACTGCTGAAAACAGGAGGGCACACTCAGCAACCCCTTGCTCCCTAATCCAATATTGCCTGACCCCAACCCACCATCTACATTTAGGCATTTAAAAAAATCAACTAACATTTTCAACCAGTTTGCAGTTGGAGCAACCCATCCCATTTTGCACAATATGAAAGCTAGTTATTGGTATTTCCTTTTTCTCACACTTTATTTAAACTCTGCCTAAAGCAAATGTGTAAAAAGTCTACTTTCTAACCATTTGTTATGGGTGCTTGCCTGACCCCCATTTCCAAAAGTAAAAAACCTTGTTTTCAAGTCGGATAAGTATTCACTCTGATTCCTCTTCTTAATACAGCTGCATTTACTTGCCACTATCATTTGCGGCTTCTTCCCCAGGTGTTCCGTTTCATTATTCGGTCAACTTGTATCTTCTGCATTCATCCAATCCCGTTTGGGCGAAAGTAGAATTCTTCTATACTACTTCAAACGACTTCCTGGCCTTCAGAACCCTACCACTCACACGGTTTTTAGCCTAAGCCACTTTGCACATTCTTCTCCCATGCTTGCCCGCTTACACTGCCTGCCTGTTCGCCAGCGGGTGATTATTATAACTTTGTATTATCTATTGTTCCCTTTTTAACGCGGCCCTTGTTTTCTATTTTCTTGATTAAAGCAATATATACTACTTATCTCTGCTCTGAGCAGTGTAGTCTTATTGTTCCTAGGTTGCGGGTGGCCTGTAAGGGCAGCTGCGCCCTTTCCATTCTTGCTCCTATGTTATGGAACTCGCTCCTCCCTAATTTAGGATCAACCTCTACTATGGCCATCTTTTGCCAGGAACTTAAAATATTCCCCTACTCCCTGACAATCTGCAAGTAATAGTCTGATTTGGCTTGGTTTGGGTAGCATTTGCCATTCGGTTTTAATGATGAATAATTGTGTGTAGATGCATATCAGATTATAGTGCAAAGTTGACAACACATTGCACTTTAAATTGTTCAAATTCCTTATTCTTGAATGATCTACTATCCTTGTGCCACTTGCATTTGATTTTTAACACTTCCTAACCTCTGGGATAGCAAACCGAGATCACGCACACAAATGTGAAATATGAATATTTCTTTGAAGTTCATTGGTGTACAATTTAAATCTGTGAAATGCAGTCTAAACAAAACTAGAAGTTGTACCTCAGACAAATCCCCTACATACACTTTTCATTAATCTCTACTATAGGGTCATGAGGTACACTTTGGTTCTTAAAGAGCTAGCTTTCTAATTCTTCCTCCTGTATGAAATAATTTCTGAGATTGAAGGTGACAATTTCTTTTGTTTAGAATATAGATTTGTTGGCTCCTGATTATCTCATGATTATTTTCAGCACATTTCCACTTCGAAATTATTTTCTATTAATGGAAAGGGGAACCAAAAATTGTGTAAAATGATTCTTCTAATTATCAAATGTCTTCCATGATGGGTCACACTTCACCTTTACCACCACATCAGCAAGCCTTCTAAACATGCATATAAAAAGCCCTACAATTTATTTTTACATTTGTATAGCGCACTACAGGTATCTCATTGAGAATAAAATTAGGAGGGCCAAGTTTGTCAAGGAATATGCTGGCTATTCATTAAAAGGTATAATTACATTATATCTTCAATGGTTCACACCGGTTATCTATGGATTTGAAGCTATCAATCTCTCTGACTTTTCTTTTTTAGACCGGATTGAAGGCCTATTTTGGCATACCATTTTGGGGATACCTCGATCATGTACCATCCAATAAATTAGAGTGGAACTCTACAGTCCTTGAGATCCACTGTGAGACAACAACTTGGTCTCCTCATTTTGAAAGCAATGTGCCACCCTGAGAGTGAATTGCTACAAATTATTGGAACAAAAGCAGCTAAAATAGACGTTCCTACCGCTAGGAACAAATACCTATCTAGTTGTAGTGTTTACTTTCAAGAATTACAGTGGATGGCTAAAACGAACCAATGTGTTTTTTTTCCTGTTATTAAAAAAGCGTTTAAAGCTAAAGCAAAGATGATTGACTGGGAAATGAATTTTATTAGAATGTATGAATTGAAAAATTTTAAACATATTGAATGGATTGTACATGAGTATTATATGCCTCAAAGATACTTCATACGTTGTCCTGATCCCCAGGTATGGTATTTTAGGTTATTAATGCGCACCAATCAACTTCCGGTAAAGTCAACGTTTGGTTCCCAATGGAAGATTCCTGTAAAAGAAAGATATTGTCGAATGTGTCTGGACGTAGAAGAATCGGAAACTGTTAGGCATGTACTCACTTTATGTCCTGAAAGACGTAATTATTATATGTTGAATTATGGCCGCTTTGTCCATAACATGAATTATATAAGTCGGAGGAATTCTGGAGATGGTGCCTCAATGTGCAATCTGAGGCAGTCTATATAGCATTATATAGAGTATGGAAAACATTCCCGACCAGAAATAATGAAAATGGTAATGACAACTTGGTGACGACATGTAATAATGATTTTATGGAATCAATATTAATATTGTAATTTATATGTATTTATGCACTTTAAGTCTGTATTGTAATATAAATGAGTATTTAAAATATTTATTACATTTTGTTTACATTATTTCTATTATATAGCGCACTACAGCCCAAGGGCATTGAGGTGCTTTTTCAAGAAAGTGTAAGTAGGCAAGAATGCAAATTTGGAGCATGCGGATACTTAGTTACATCATACGTGGAAAGTTACAAAGTACATTGAAGCAGACGTGGTAGGTTACAGTTGAATACATTGAAGCAAAACGTGGTAGGTTACAGTTGAGAAAAGGTATGAGCTAGGTCTGAACATTTCATACAAATAGCCTGGTTTTAATGGTTTTGCGGAACGCCAGGTGGGAGTAGATAGCCCTGATGTGAGTGGGAAGCGTGTCAATAATGCACGCAATGTTATTTCAAGAACCTGTGGGTATTTCAATAGGGGAGATATTGATGATCCAGTACAGATTTTATTGTCCAATAGAGTGAGCATAGATAACTTGCCTTGTTACTTAGTTGAAATGGATTAACTTATAGACTGGAAACGAACCTCAGTAGTGTGCATGAGTCTTTGCAGCCCACCAAATGAAGTGCAGACCATGCATCAAACCCACATTTCCTACAGAAATAGAAATGCGATAGGGGACAATGTATTACAGTTTTCTTTAAATATTTAACACCACCCAGCTCTAGGTGGACTGTAAAAAGAACTATGGGTGTTGTAATTGTATGGTGTGCAGTGCTCTATATTTTCGGACAAAATAAGTTTTGTTTTGGTCTTGGTATGTCATGGAATGGCAGGTGTCAACTATGTCTTTGCAGCAGAGTATGTCCCAGAAGATTCAGTTTAGACATTCACTGGCTGTACTCCTGAGCTATGGCAGGATAGGTGTGTTTATAGAACACACCTTCAGCCCCAGAGGACACTCAGTAGTACAACTGTATCACCTTCGAAAAGCTTAAAGGCTGTGTGGGCCTACCAAGATCTGAATGTATGTCGTCCTCTTCTTTCATCATTTCATAGCCGTTTCAGTTGGCACAATTTACAGTGTGCTTTGGCGATACAAAAGGCATCCTTGATTGGCCGTTGCAGCAGTAGACATCAAAGTAGATCTTTCTGGCTCTTAAGCACAGAAGGTGTTAATATATCTCCATTAGTCTACCAAAGTGATTTGAATTTGTTTTGAATAAAGATGATCTGTTCTTCCTAGACCCATTGTTTAACTCATTTTGCCTTATTTAAAAAAAAAAAAGAAATCTTCCTCTTCCCCCCCCACCACCCAACATATCAACGGGCATATGTGCTTACATACTTCTCGACTTCATTAAGCTCTATATCAAGGGCAGCATGAACTTGCAGTGTCCCTTTCCATATATATAAATCTATTTCTGAGGCTTGTGGAATCTGCTTAGATCACATGCTGTGCATAGGCCGACATCTAGTGGAAGCTGCGGAGTATTACAGTTTGTTTTTCGAAACTCGAAAATGGGCGTTGACACAGGGCGTGCCAGTAATACTATCCCTAGTGAGACGTCCACTGTACCCATGATCCCTCACGCGTGTAGGACCCTCAGATTGTTTTTTTCTGCCATACTTGTCAGAAGCATTGCACGGAGTTCCCTGGCTTTAAGCCATTTTGTACAAAAATCTATATCAGTTTCCCCGTTCTTTCACTCCCACGTTGAGACATCGAAGATCGACGCCGGTTCGAAGAACAAACAACCGTCGAGAGCTGCACAACGGACTTTGGGCCTTGGAAGGCCTCTGGCCTCGGCCCTGCAAGTAGGGTCAGTGGGGGGGTGGAAACACTCTACACTCTTTATTTTCCTACACACACTAGCCCGCTGCCGTAAGGTGACATATGGAGAGTACTCCATTTAAATTTTGCCCCAAGTGCAACCGCAACTACCCTTGGGTTGACAACCACACCACCTGTAATCTCTGCTTGCCGAGGGACCACCCTGAAGCAAACTGCAGAGCGTGTAGGCTTTTTAAAGCAAAAACACTCAAGGACCGCTCCACTAAACGTTGGGCCCACCACACCAGGCAGCTTGAGGCCATGGAAGCGGTGAGTGCCTTCAGTGATGGCAGCGACGCCGCCCTTTCAGACGGCAAGGGCCAAGACACCCAAGCGCTAGTCCCCGACCTCTGAGGTTTTTCCGGCAGGGCCGTTATTGGGAACACACCCAGCGACACGAGCGCTACCCAATCTTCTTCTACACCTAAGAACACTAAGGCCAACCGAGACTCGACACGCGTGTCGAGTTCACGGAAGAAAGAGGCACAAAGCGAGCGGTCCATCGAATTGGTGTTCTCTGGGCATTCCAGGTCGAGATCGCCGCATGACACACGGCAACCGTCCACAGTTGCCAAGAGTGCCTCGCTCCCTAAAGTAACAGAGGTACGTTCTTCAGAAGACGAATCCGACCTCCATCCCCAAGCCGCACACCAAAAGTTGGCTCCGGCAGCCCGTTCGGCGTCTGCCTCCGAGTCCCGATGTGTGCACTCAAAAGAGAGAGAGTACCCCCAAATCTCGGTGCCAGGCGTCAAAAGATTCCGAAAAAGCCAAACCGTCAGGGAAACACTCTTCCACTCACGGGAAAGGGGACAAACAGCAGAAAAAGTCTACACATTCTACTTCTGCATCCCAGGTACACAAGGACAAACACAGGTCGTCAGATAAGGACAAATCTAAGACCCCTGTCACTACACCCAGGCTCACCCCTCCCACTCCTTACGATATGGGATTAGAAGATGAACCTCAACAGGCGATTGTCATCCCCAGTTCCAGAGAATGGAGCACTGAGAACAGAGATAGGGTGATGAGGAGAATGTCTTCCTTCGCTAATTTTTATGAAAAAAATCCACAGCATTTTCTTAGCTATACCCCTGACAATGCTACTCCTTCAGGATCCAAGGACAATCAGCCTCCTAATAAGAGATCTCGGCTTGATACTCCAGCTCGGAGACTGTCTTCAGACCCTTAATATATTCAGCCTTACCAACAGTATGAGGATGACACAGACGTACTGGTGCTGGATGACCAAACTGGGGTCGAGTATTATGGAGATGACGAGGACCAGGATGAGGAGGAGGAAGACGTTGCGGAAGTCTACAATATGGACTCCCCGGTTAGCAAGGAACCACAGGTTACTGACTCCCCTATAGATAACCAGCCCCTTCTAAATCAGGTCTTGGCTAAAGCTGCAGAGCACTTCCACATAGATACTCAGGGGGCGCAGGAAGAGAGGGACTTTGAAGAGGAGCTAGTTGGGGACAAAAGACCCATTGCTCAAGCCATTCCTATTCTCAAATCAATCCAACGTAGAATTGATCCTTCCCTTCTCACTCCTAATCTCACCAGAGCTGTGAACCCCAGAATTGGGAAGATGTTCAGGGCGGCCCAGTCAGACCCTCTTTACATAAGGGGTCAACTGAAGACCGACTCCTTGGTAATCACAAACACCAGAAAAAGAGCGGGGACATCTCTATCATCTGACGCTCCCCCAGACAAGGAGAGCAAAATAATTTATGGGTTAGGAAGGAAAGTAGCCTCTACTTCCGCTTACCAGGCAAGGATCGCCAACACCACCACTCTGCTGGCAAGCTATAATTGCCACCAGTGGGAGCAGGTAGCTGCTCTCATTGACTCCGCACCGGAACCACTAAAGTGTCAGTTGGGCCAGATCGCGTCGGAGGGTAGAGCCGTGTCCGGTTGGATTCTGAAGACAACCTTTGACGCCGCAGATAATGCAGGCCGGCTCATAGCAGAGAGCACTGTCATTAAAAGGCACGCTTGGCCAAGATAGTCAGGGTTTAAACCCAAGACCCAGGCGAACCGAATTTCTTGTTTGGAAAAGCGGTAGAGGACGCACTGAAAACTGCCAAAGACGAGTATGATACTCTAAAGTCCCTGGGACAATTGACGAATAAGCCCACTAATCAAAGAGGGAATAGTAATTTTCATCGCTCACGCGGCCAGAATTCCCAGAGGGGCTCCAATTATGCACAGGGACAGGGTACTTCATGGTGTGGCAACCAGTAGACTACCCAAAGTTACGGCAGAGGTAACAAGAGGGGCTGTGGTAGAGGTAGAGGCAGCCCCGGCAGAGGCAGTACGCCTCCCGCAAAGCAGTGGCGTTCCGCTCAGGATCCCTTCCCACGCATCCCCAGTAGGGGGCGCATTTCCAACTTCACCCAAGCATGGGAAGGGATCACATAGGACAGATGGGTGCTGTCCACAGTGTCCGCAGGATACTGCATCGAACTGCTAGAGCGCCCCCACAACCACCCTCCACGACAAAAGATACATTCACTGGACCACCAGAAGATCCTTCTCGAGGAAATCGTCAATCTTCTCGCAAAGGATGCGATAGAACTCGTCCCAGGCAACCGGTTAAACAAGGGTATCTATTCAACCTACTTCCTTTTTTCCAAAGAAAGATTTGACAATGCGCCCAGTATTAGACTTGCGCCCTTCAAACAAGTATGTCAAGCCCCAAAAATTTCGCATGACTACTCTCCAAGAAGTAATCCCCCTCCTAAAAAGGGGGGATTACATGGCAACATTGGACATGAAAGATGCCTGTTTTCATATTTCCATGTTCCCAGCGCACAGAAGATTCTTGCGCTTCAAGGTGGACAGCCAGCACTACCAGTTCAAGGTGCTGCCCTTCGGTATAGCCTCGGCTCCAAGGGTATTCACCAAGGTACTGGCGGTGGCGGCGGCACACCTACGCAGGGAGGCAATCCCAGTGTACCCTTACCTGGATGACTGGCTCATCACGGGGGAGACCCCAGTAATTTGCAGATCAAACATCCAAAGAATGGTCGACCTCCTCTTCGAATTGGGGTTATCTATCAACGAGAAAAAATCAAGCCTGGTGCCAAGTGCCTCCCAGCAGTTCCTAGGAGCGGTACTAAACACTCAAGAGGGGTTGGCCTTTCCATCAGAGGAAAGAATTCGTTATCTACTACTGCAAGTTCCTCTATATCAGCCCGGTCACCAAATAAGGGTGCGCAAAGCGATGCATTTGCTAGGCATGATGGCGTCATGTATTTACCTGGTCCCCCGCGTGCGCCTGCGCATGCGGCCCATGCAAGAATGGTTGGCGAAACAGTGGTCTCAGGCAAGTGGTCAGTGGGACGATCTAGTGGTCATTTCGCCAACACTCGTACAAAGTCTTCACTGGTGGACAAGAGAGAACCTGTCAAAGGGGAAACCCTTTTACGATCCGGAGGTACAAGCTGTAGTCACTACAGACGCATCCCTGTCAGGGTGGGGAGCACACCTCCTCCACCACACAGCTCAGGGTCTCTGGTCTCACACAGTGGCCAAGAATCATATCAATCTGCTAGAACTCATTGAACCTGTCAGTAAAGATCCTAACAGACAGTACAACAGCGATGTTTTACATAAACAGGGAGGGCCTCGTTCGCCAAATCTTTCCGGGCTTGCCCAGAAAATATGGACATGGGCACTCAGACGGAACATTTACCTGTCATCTCAACATGTTCCAGGGGATCTCAATTCACTAGCAGACTCTTTAAGCAGAGATCCCCTCCCAGAAGGACACGAATGGTGTCTACACAGAGAAGTCGTAGAAGACATCTTCTCACAGTGGGGTTTTCCCACTATAGACCTATTTGCCACAAGCGAAAACAGGCAATGCCCAGAATTTGCATCCAGGTTCCCTAAGCCAGACTCCAAGGGCAACGCCCTGCGGATGAACTGGTCAGGGATGTTTGCCTATGCTTTTCCACCAACCCCTCTCATGAGGAAGGTGGTCAACAAAATGCACAGGGAATCGATGACGCTCATCCAAGTTGCTCCCATGTGGGCGAGGCAACCGTGGTTCCCACACCTACGCAGGCTAGCAGTGTGCGAACCCATCGGACTCCCGTGCTGGCACTACCTACTATCCCAGCACCAAGGTCAAACAGTGCATCCTCAACCCAGCTCTATGAATTTGGCAGCATGGCTCCTGAAGTCATAGAGTTTGGCCACCTCAACTTACCACAGAGGTGCATGGACATCCTAAAGGAATCTAGGAAACCAAACCCGAGGCACTATTGTTTTGATAAATGGAAGAGATTTGTTATCTGGTGCCAGAATAAGCAAATCAACCCGGTTGATTGCACTCCTTAAAATATTGTCACCTACAGGCTCCACCTGCTGGATGCAGGGTTGGTATTTAACTCACTCAAGGTACACCTGGCGGCGCTGTCAGCCTACACCACCTCCCATAACAAGGTTTTGTGGTGGAAAGTACCAGTGGTTAAAGCCTTCATGGAAGGGGTAAAGAGACTCCACCCTCCAATTTCTAACCCACCACCAGGATGGGACCTTAATGTGGTGCTTGTTAAACTCATGGGCCCACCCTTTGAACCCATGCATAAAGCCAGTCTCAAACAGCTGACCTATAAAACTGCCTTCTTCGTAGCCATTATATCCATAAGAAGGGTCAATGAAATTCAGGCTCTGTCAGTGCAGGATCCTTTCTTTACTGTTCATAAGAATAAACTGGTTCTACGAACACACCCTAGGTTCTCACCTAAGTTCATTTCAAAATTCCATGTTAACCAGTCCATTGAGCTTCCGGCCTTCTTCCAAGAACCCAAAAGACTCTAGATGGGCGAAGAGCGGTCCTCTACTATGTAGACAAGACCAGGCTGCTAAGGAATAGAGACCAACTGTTTGTCTCCGTAGCTACAGGCAGAGAGGGAGATTGCGTCTCTAAAGGTGCCATCTCGAAGTGGATAGTCAATTGTATCCAGCTATGTTACTCCCTTTCTGAAAGAACTCTGCCTTTTACGCCAAGAGCCCACTCTACAAGAGGCACTGGGGCCACTCTGGCTTTCATTGCAAATGTACCCCTTGACACCATTTGCAAAGCAGCTACTTGGAGCTCTATTCACACTTTTACTCAGCACTACTGCATTGACACTCATTCCAAGACAGATACTCAAGTGGGACAAGCGGTTCTAAGAAACCTGTTTGCTCATGACCCTTCTCGCTAATCTGTGCAAAGCATTTGATCTAACCAGATTCCACAAGCCTCAGAAGGGATACATTACTCACCGTAATCGTATTTCTGATGCTTGTTCTGCTTAGATTCACATGCGCCCCCCTTCCTCCCCTCTGAGAGAAGGCGCATGGATGCTTGTAGTCTGATCGATCTGCTTTGTAATCTGTACTCGCGCTACTCCTCATGCTACCTCATGTCAGAAAAAATACAATCTGAGGGCCCCACACGCGTGAGGGATCATGGGTACAGTGGACGTCACACTAGGGATGGTATTACTGGCACGGCCTGTGTCGAAGCCCATTTTTGAGTTTCGAAAAACAAACTAATACTCTGCAGCTCCCACTAGATGTCGGCCTATGCACAGCATGTGAATCTAAGCAGATACAAGCATCAGAAACACGATTACGGTGAATAATATATGTTGCCTTATAAAAACTTTGATTTTCTTAATAACAATTTAGGCCATGGATTTTACCATGACAAAGGCTGTGGTCACTGGCCATCTCCAAACACCACAGCTAGTTGTCAGTGTTGCAAAATACTAATGTGCATGGTTAAACGTGCCTAGTGGCCCGTTACTGTTTGAAAATATACTGTGTGCAACATTGAAAGCTGTAGTCCGTGGCTATAGCTAAAGGCCATAGCTAGTGCCCATTAATATGTTAGAATATAAAGCTGACATTGCCAAAAGCCATAGCCACTGGCTAGTATTGTGTTGAATACCATGGCTAGTGGCTGGTTAGTGTATATAACATATGGTGGGCACGGCCGAACGCCATCACTTATGGCATGTTAGTATTTTAAGATATACAGTGGACATGGCCAAATGATGTATAAGGCCATGGCTAGTGAGGCCCATTTATATATTTAGAATATATTGTCGGCACAGCCAAAGTTTGTGGTGACTGGCCATTATTGTGCTAAAGCCCATGGTTAGTGGCTGATTAGTGTATATAATATACAGTGGACACAGCTGAAAGCTGTAGCCACTGGTGAAGGCCAAAGTCTATGGTTGGTGGCCTGTTAGTGTTTTAAAATATACAGTGTACATGGGTGAAGACTGTGGCCAGTGCCCATGACTGAAGGTAATGATTAGTACCCATTCATGTGTTAAAATATATTTGCCCATGCATACTGACCATGGCTGAAGGCCATACTTAATGCTGGTTACTGTTGTAATGTAATTCATCAGAGATGTGATCTGTGATGTCATCATTGTGGTCATAGGCTGCACAGCAAGGGGTGTGAAGTTAAGGTGGCTTTAGCTGAATTTCAATTGTGTTATCTTCACATTGTTACCTCGTTATCTTATTATTTTGAACAAAGTTCATACAAATGTCACAATTAACTTTCCCTTCCCTTTTTGCGTAAAGTTAGTTTTTTCCATTCTCCCTCCCCCCAAGACGGTCAGCCGGTTTTATCTTTGTCGTTGGCAAGGACTTAAACAGTATTAAATGCGTGCTGGGACGTTTTCTTCGTTTGGTGTATGTGGGCTTGTGTTGTGCGATGGGTCTCTTCTCCAGTGGGATGTTGTGTGGTGATTAAGAGTCTTGTAGATGTGTGGTTTGCGTTGACTCCGGGTTTGTGGGTTGGTCTCAGCTTAGGCTCGGGACATATGTTGTGGCAAAGTTGCCCCAGGTTTCTTCGTGGCATGCTGCTTTTCCATGGAGGGCCGCCGTGATTTTCTCCATCGTATATATGTTTGTTGCAATGTTTATCCATTCTTTTTTTTGTGGGAGGTGTGGCAATTTCCATTTGTTAACTAGGCCCGCTCTTGCAGCTAGTAGCAGTGGAGATGCGAGTCCCCTTAACCTGACTAGTTCATCGTCTTCCTTTTCTAGGCCGAACAGGGTGAAGAGGGGAGTTGCGTTTCTCTCAGTGGCGTCTATTTGTTTGATCCATCCGAGCACCTCGATCCAATATATGCAGACTTTTGGACAGTCCCACCACATGTGCCAATAGTTGGCGTCCATTCCGCATTATCTCCAGCATTTTGGGCTGTTGGTCTGGTATATTTTCGATAATCTGCCGGGGTCGTATTGCCATCTTTGTAATAATTTTATTGCATGTAGTTTGTATTGTGCGCCAATTGATATCCAGGATGGTTTTTTGCAAATCGTGTCCCATGCCTTTTGATAGAATTCTCTGTTGAAGTCCTTGTCCCATTTCTCTTTGAGGCAGGGGTTTCAGTTTAGGTCTTTACTGATTAGGGCGCTATACATGCGTGCTATGAGGCCTTTGTTCATGGAGGTCGTATCGAGAATTTTCTCAAAGACAGCGAGTTCTCCATTCGGATCTTGGATTTCCATTCACGTTTGGATAGGACGCCTTTCAGGCGTAGGTAGAGGAAGATCGGTATTGGGTGCAGCTGGAGGGCTTCCTCCAGGTCGGTGATTGGTATGAATTTGTCGTCTCGCCATAGCTGTCCGATCCTTTCGAGTCCGGCGTTGAACCAGGTTTGGTATCTGGGGTGTTCTGGAATTGCTTCTCTGACTCCTGGGGCCCATAGGTAGCTCTAGGGGGCTGGCCATGTGGTCACTCCCTTCATTCCTTTTCCCTCCTTCCATATGTTCCATATCGTTCCCAGTATTGGATGGTCGCGTAGTCTTCGTGTAAGTTTTGGTCTGGGGACCCATAGCCATTCCGAGTGTGTGGCAGGGGTTAGGTTGTCGTCGTCCATCTGTACCCATTGCAGGTCCTTTCTGTCTCGCAGGTGGGGAATGAGGACTCTTAGCTGGGTCGCCTGATAGAATCACTGAATATCTGGGAGGCCGACCCCTCCTTGGTCTTTGGGTAAAATGAGGGTTTCCTAAGGTATTCTGGGTTTCTTCCCTTCCCATAGGAATCCGGTTTTTGCTTTTTTCACTTGTTTGAAGAAGTCTTCTGGGATCGACAAAGGGAGGACTTGGAAGGGATACAGAAGCGTGGGAGACTGACCATTTTGATGGCGTTCAGTCCCATCCAGGAAATCGTAAGTGGTCGCCATTTTGCGAGGTCAGCTTTAAATGCAGTGAGGAGTTGAGGGAAGTTGGCATAATATATATCGGCGATGTTTCTCGTTAGATTGATACCCAGATATCGAAGCGTAGGGCCTCCGACGGTGAGGCCTAATTGGTCGACTTCTGCTTTCTGGGTTGTGGTGGGTTCGTGTAGAGGAAAGAGGATAGATTTGATTCTGTTGACTTTGATGCCTGATAGTGAGCCATATTCTTCAATGAGTTGCATCGCTCGGGGGATTGACATTATCGGGTTCTGTATGTGTAGTAGTATATCATCTGCGTATAAGGCCAACTTGCATTCTCTTCCTTGCACACGCATACATTCGACTTGTTGGTCTGCTCTGAGAATTTGGGCCAGTAGTTCCAGTGAGAGCGCAAACAATATTGCCAAGAGGGGGCATCCTTGCCTCGTGCCTCTGCTCAATGGGAACCAGCAGGAGTACTGAGAGTTCACTGTTACGGATGCCCGAGGTGCTGTGTACGCTGCTTTGATTCCTGGCCGGAGAACTGGGCCAAGGCCTATTTTCTTTAGTGTAGCTTCCAGGAAGTGCCATTTTACCCTATCAAATGCTTACTCTTTCAGTTCTTTTTAAAAATGTCAATGCAACTAAAGTTGTTTTCTTGCATTTCAAGGGGTTTGTTCCCTACATAATTGACATTAATAATAGACAATTGGGTTAATGAAAATTATGCATCATGTGTAGAAAGTAAAATAAAAAGAAATTGTGAAACCACATTTCCCCCAAATGAACCTGTTAAAAAATGTTGTTGGCATATTTACTTAACTTTTAAAGTGTTTACAAGTATATGTACAGTTGATGAATAGAGCGTTATTACAGTTTTACAGTAACTGTGTACAAAGACTACACTCAATGTATCCTAAAATCATCTTCACAAGACCTACTGCCTATATATATATATATATATATATATATATATATATATAGTTCAGTGAAAAAACTTTGTTAAAGAGACGTTATGGTTAAGTTGCGCTGATAAAAACCTATGAAATTCAGTGAAAAAACGTCAAAGGGACGTTATGGTTCCAAGTAAAACCGAAAAACCCTTGAAATTCGCCAGTTATGGTAAGCTAAGCAACCATAACTCACGCCACCACCGTGCACTGCTAAGACTAACACCCAGGACATCAAAGATGACATCACAAATGTCATTGATGACATCACTGATGACATCACATGTCTGGCTCACTTTTTTCTTTTGCTGACATATCTAGGCCACATGGTTTTCTTCAGTAACAGTCAGAAACTAAAAATTGTATTTTATTTGTAGACGTATCCTTCAAGTAGGTTCTTACAGTAATTCCCTTAGAGTCCAGTCACATCATATGAAACATATACGTACGGGAAGACACAAGCTTGAAAGACAGCAATCCTTTTTGTGCATAAAGATAATCAATAGATTTATGAGCACTTTCTGATAGTTCTGTTGTTTTTTTATGGCTGTAATTTCCCTGTATATGGTCATATTTGTATACATTGTACTCACACTACTTTCTTTAGGGTCCAATCACATCAAGTGATACATATACCTAGGGTAAATAGCAGCTTTGAAACCGAGCATTCATTTATTTGCATGAAAATAATCAGTTAAATTATGAATTGCTTCTGCTACTACTTGTGCTTTTTTGCTAACTTCACTTTCCCTGTATATACCCATATTGGTATGTGTTCTTGTGTCTTTGTGTTTTGTGTATAGTAATGCAATTATGTAATACATGTGTTTTATTAGCTACTTATTACATATTTCACAGTACACAAAAATCTATTAAGAAAACAATTATCATATCATTATTCAACGTATTAACATTACAAATATTATACCTTCATCTTGTACACTGCACACAATGTTATGTTTCTGTATGAGTTGCTTAGTATACTAGATAGAACCCCATAATAGAATGCTATTTATATCAATGCATCGTTCAATGCACTAATTAGGGTATGATATTTATTGCAATGATCCTTGACACTTGTTTCGCAACATTATAATAAGAATCCCTTGTACACATATTTCATGAAAATTACATACACATGTGATGTCATCAGTGATGTCATCAATGACATTTGTGATGTTATCTTTGATGTCCTGGGTGTTAGTCTTAGCAGTGCACGGTGGTGGCGCGAGTTATGGTTGCTTAGCTTACCATAACTGGCGAATTTCAAGGGTTTTTCGGTTTTACTTGGAACCATAACGTCCCTTTAACAAAGTTTTTTCACTGAATTTCATAGGTTTTTAGTAGTGCAAGTTAACAATAATGACTTTGACTTTATATACATATCATATGGAACTGACTGAATCTCTTCTACTGTACTTGATGTCCGCGAAATCATTTAATGTTTGCGGACATGTTCGAAGAACAGTACCACTACCTAAAAACTCTGGGGGGGTATGTTTGATTGTTATATCATAACATAGGAACATTTAACAAATTCAAAAAGAAGCACACAAACACATTATATGTACTAATACATAAGAAATGTAACCCATATATACAACATACGAACCATTCATTTAAATGCACTATGTTCTAAAATGGAATATACCACAAGAAAATAAATTGGCTTCCAACATAATTACCTCACAAACACGACAGAACTGAGAACAAGAGCAGACCCACTGAGTACATAGGACATATCTTACCTGAAATAGTAAGTGTACTTAATTTTATTCATATATTTATAAACTTTCTGTATTAGATAAAAAAATATATTATCTTTTTTTTTTCTCACAGAAATGTTTAGTACTCTGGAATGACTAGAGGAGCATTTCCCACATGAAGAAATGTCACAAGATAATGAAACTAATGGTAAACACTTTATAATATAAACCATTTAATTATTATTATTTTGTATACATTTAACATATATATATTTTTTTGTACAGAGCATACCAAAATAGAAAATACTTCAGAAAAACCTGTTATGGATAACACTTTTCACAGTATAAAAGAAAAAATGGATTTATTGTTGACTAATTTTAATAATTTAAAAACTTTTGTGGAAGATCATTTTAAACCAAAAACCTCGTACCATTGCCCCACATGTACTTGTCCCTCCTCACCATATCCCAGGCAATTATCCCCAAACCCTCTCCATAACCCAAAACGTTTTGATGAGACTTCCATCCCTTCTTCACCTAATAACAATCATGTTGAAACCCCTAATTCTCCTGTTTTTGTTTTTCTGCCTCACCTTCTCTGTCATAAATTAATATATGTTAAATAAAGTTTAATTTTTATATTGTGTTGTAAATAGTTTCGTTTAAAAAAAAAAAAAAAACAATGTAGGTGTCCGCGGACAGTGCAGGTGTCCTGAAATGTTCGTACGTAAACGAAAATGGAGGTGCCTGAAGAACACTATACCTGTTCGTAGTGTTCGCTAGCAAGTTCAAACTGTTCTAAGAACACATGCGGTGTCCTGAATTGTTCGTAATTAAATGAAAATGGAGGTGTCTTAAAGAACACTATATCTGTCCTTACTGTTCGTTAGCAAGTTTAAACTGTTCTAAGAACACACGCAGTGTCCTGAAATGTTTGTTTACGTGTGACGCAATTTTAATTAGTTCAGGACCCGAACAGTGTCCGTAGAACATCAACGCGCATGCGCTAGCCAATCTCCATGCATTTGGTGTCCTGCGGACATGCGCTTCCTTTGCGGACTTGTTCGCGAACGGATCATATGACCGTGCCCACGCTAATCGCGTGTTCTGAATGCAGACACTGTTCGTGTCCCCGAACAAATTAAAAGTACATTTTCAATTAATCCATAATATTTTTCAATAAAATCTCACCATGGCACAAGTCCCACATAGTAATCCTGAGTTTGTACATACCTTTTGAAACTTTTCGAACTTTTTTTTGTGTTCGATCTGTCCGCAGACAGCGTGCATGTCCGCGGACCACGCACAAGCACCCCTATAAAAGACCACGCCCTAGAGCTTATTCTCATTGTGTTTCTGGCTATTCTTCAGAACCCATCAATTTTTGCTGCCACCTGCAGATTACACCATCATCGAGATGGCATCCCTGGCTGCTGAACTGCCACCTGGTGCTGCACCTGCTTCAGCACCACTCCCAACCCCTCCACCACCTCCCCAAGGGCCTGAAGAGGGGAACAGGAGTGAGGATGCAGAGGAGGAAGAAGAGGATGATGAGAATGAGGTAGAGGAAAACCCTACTACCCGCACTAGGCGTGAGTCTTGGGTGTGGCGGTTATTTACCATTCATGGGAATGTTCCTAAGGCTCGTGCGAACCATGTTACCTGTAATGAGTGCAAAATGATACTCAGTCGCGGGAAGCACGGTAAGTACAGCTTTGGGACCACTACTATGAAGCGACACCTGAGGTCATTTCACTCTGGGGCTATTTGCAGGGTTGTATCTTGCGAAGAACGTAGCAGGTTGATTTCCTCTACTTCATCCTCTGTTTCTGATCCTGTCACCACAAGGACCCCCTCTGTGGGACAGCGTCTTCCTCAAGCTGCCTCACAGGCCATACAGAATGCTGATGACCCTTACCTTTCGAGGGTCACAGTTGTATGTATGTACTGTGACACAGTACTCTGCAGGGGGGAGCGATTTCGTCGTGCTTTTGAGACTATCTCAGAGCACGAGAAGATCTGCTCACTAACCAAATAAAACCCACTCTACATCTTCCTCTCTCAGCTCGCCCTTTCTTATCCCTGTGGTTGGTGCCCCCCCCTTACCTTCCTTTCCCCTCCCCTCCTCTCCTAGTGTGTCGTGTATAAAAAACCAAAAAAATACAAAATACCAAAAATCAAAAAAAAAATAAGGCTCTTTTCAGAGTCGCCTTTCACAGTTAAAAAATAGAAGTGAAAATAAATGAAACGGGGCCCTTTTATTCTAGAAGTCCGCGGACAGTTCGCGAACATTTAAAAAATTGGGTTTCTACCCTATCACAAACATTGCAATTTTCTCTGGGAGGAAGTAGTGGCTCTGAAGAGCCTTTGGGAGGTGTTTGTAAGTCAAAAATTATAAATGCTCAACACCTACTATAAAATGGATGCTGTAATTCCAAAAAAGGTCGCAATGCATTTTGTACATTTCTCAGAAAAATCTGATTGCCACCATAAGCAAGATGGACTCCATCTTTGTGAAAAATGTTTGTACTACGAAACAGAATATTTTCATTGTGAAAAGAAGACATGCCAAAATCTTTTAGAAAGGCACAAACAGCTTTATTAACATTGCGCCTTGCTTTTTCCATTTGTGGACCAAATGAAGAAGAACGAAGCCACATTTGTCTCTGCGCAATCCGTGAAAATATCACTTGAGAATTAGGAAACATGTCCATAACCCTCCCAAGTCCTTCTTTCATAGCAAATTGCAAAAAATTCCAGTCACATGTCCTAAACTGTTCCCTCCACAATGAATTACAATTATGTCTCGATGTTGCTCTGTCTCCAAAGTAGCACAGAGAGGTAGCAAGTCCAACCACTTCATTCCACGTACTCCATGCCAGTGTACTCCCACATGTGGGAATCCAAGATCTACAGCTACTCCACAGCTTTCTGCATGCACCTTCAACCAATATATCCATGAATCTCCCAAAATCCATACAATCTTTTTCCTAAAATACACAGACATAGCTATCTGTTGTTCTCTCAGCAAAACAGTATATGAGAAACTCTCTTCTGGCACAACACACCCACTAAACTTTCCGGACCAATCCCTTTTAGTACTCATTCTCATTTGCATGACTTCTGAACCCAAAAATCCCCGGATGTAACTCCCGATGTCCACGAACTACCGCCATGTCCGCGGACATATCGTAACATGAACAGCCCTTCTACCATTTCCACTTCACACTCTCTGCCATTCCCTCATTGGATGTAGCTAAGAAATCACATGACCATGCACCAATCACATTCCAGACCTCTACATCATCATAGGTCAGCACTGCAAATGTACTGTGAATCTCTGAGTACAAGTGTCATATCATTGGCAAGCACCATCTACCAGAAATACTGTACAAGTCTCCAAGATTTCTACTTGCAGCTCCATGCATATCCATATGCATGAACACAAACTTCAGGTATGCATATTTTCTGTACAGTAGATGAACAAATTTTCAAACAGACTTTTAGCTTGTGTAATCTGTAAAATGAATTTACTGCATTTTTTTCAATTTCCTAAAATCAACTATCACTTATAAACCTTTATACTATTTACTTTCTTTATACACACACACTCAAATCATGTTAAACTAACATTTTTTAAATGAAATATATAGACTACATATATTCAAACAAAATTGCATGCAAGCACAATCTGTTTAAATCTTTAAAAAAAATACTTATACAATTTCATATTTTTTGTTTTTATTTATTTATTTACTTAATTACTTTAATTTAGACATGACATTGAGGCGCTATTACCTAGAACAGCTTAGTTACAGAAATAGTGGTATTCACTGGTATATTATAAATTTCACAAGACATAGTAAAGATATTTTTTTTGCTACAGTTCGTCATTCAATACAATTTGTTCATTAAGAACATATCATATGTACTGAACTGATGCAATGTATCTTATGTAAATAAATTAGTTTAATGGTTTTAAAGAAGGCACTGAGGATTTCAATGAAAAAAATCAATATCTAAATTAAAAACAGCGCTATATACAAACAAAGTTACTAATTTGAAGCTTTTACAATTGCAGTGAAGACCAGTCTCCTGAAAAGAAGCAGCCGAATTTGAAGAACAAAGAACTAAGAAGTTACCTGTTAATTTAAGAAAAAAAGTAAGTAGAATTTCTCCAGCATGGGGTCTGGCATGGATTCACATGCTCATGAATATTCCCCGTCGTCAGGCTGGGAATCCTCGGTAAAGAAAAAACCAGTATCAGTTTCGTTTCTGATCTGTCTTTCGTAGTAACAACCAATCACTGGTGTCTGCGTCATACTGACCAGAGCCAATGACTGCCCTCTACCTAAGCACCGCCTCTGGCAGCCATCTTCAGATTTTTACCGCACGTTCATGTGTTGGGATCCTCGTGCTATTGCTCTCGAGCGTTAGTGCTATTTTTTCACGTTTTTTCTCAAAAACTTCGTTTTTTCGGTCAAAAGAGCCTCAAGCTCCACCGACTCTCCATCCGATCAACGGGGACCCGTGTCGGATTCGTCTGCGCCCCTCAAGGGTGAAGATTTCGTCGAGCTACGCTTTTGGAGGACTCCACAAGTTTCTCAGGCCCGGACATGGCCCAGGAGAAGGGATGCTCGACGCCCGGAAAGCTGTTCAGGGTCTGCCCTGGATGCCAGCTGCAGAACGTCTTTAAGGAGGACGAACACTCCTTTTGTCTCTACTGCTTACATGAGGACAAGACGCACGTGGAGAAGGACTGTGCTTTTTGCGGCAACATGTCGGAGCGGACCATGAAGGACCGCCATCAACGTCTCGCCAACTGGCTGGAAGGGAAGAGCCCGTCAGGCGAGAAGAAGAGGAAGAAATCCGAGCGGTCTTCTAAGACCTTTGAGGACGCCCCGGCGACGGGGGTCCAACACAAGGCAAAGCACCGCGAGTCCGCTGGCACCGGGAGCGCCGAACGGTCGGGCTCTACGGGCGCCAGGCAGGGCGCACCCTCCCCGGCACCATCAACCACGAGCCAATGCTCTGGGTCGGGTAAGAGGAAGGCCGAGCACCCGGCGAAGCCCCTGGAGAGGCCCCGGTCGAGCTCGAAGGCCCCATCGGAGGGGGAGCGAGGCAGTGTCCCCCCCTCAAGGATAAGGCGGTGAGCGCACCTAAGGTGGTGAAGGCCTTAATCCATCCGGCCAAGCCCTCTATCGAAACTGTCGCGGCGGCCCTGGCTCAGCCTGTGGGGGCAACACCAGTGGTGGCGACCTCGGGGCTCAGAGTCTCCCTGCCACCTCGGAGGGAGTCCTCTTTTGTGCCCATCGATAGGACCCCCGTGAAATCCCCCGTGGGGAAGAAAAAGGGGGGGCAGGGCGTCATCGTAGATTCGGCCTCAACCTCGGAGGAGGAGCTGGTCGAAGTCTTAAGCCACGGCCTCGGCGTGGAAGAAGACCGGCACGTCGGGATGGATCCCGACGCAGGTGACGACGAGGGTACCGACGGGGCCCCTGATCGCCCGTCGGATTCCCCTCTGCCAGCGCCGCGAGACAACTCGGCGGCCATTTTGTTGGCTATACAGTCCTTATGCTCAGAGATAAGGACGAGACTACCGTTGCCGACGGAACCTCTCCCGTCGGGGGACCCAGAACCGGGAAAGTACCGGGTCCCGGACACGGCCCCCCTGTGCCTCCGGGCGCAGCCTACCCCGGACTCCGTCGTCTCCGCGGCGGCCAGGAAAAAAGCGGGGGGGGGGGGGCGGCCTCCACATCGACTTCCCCACCGGACGGCGAGGGAAAGAAATTGGACGCTATAGGACGCAGAGTCATCTCGTCTGCGGCGACAACGATTATAGCGGCCAACGCCTTGGCTATCGTGGCCCGCTACGACAGGGAGCTCTGGTACAAACTGGCTCCCCTACTGGACTTCTTGCCGGACGACAAGAGGGCAGAGGCCCTGGAGATCCTGCAGGAAGGTGAGGTGGCTTCGGACCACGCCATTACCGTTGCGACGGACATCGCCGACACTGGGTTCCGCCAGTTGGGCAACGGCGTTTGCCTTAGGCGGCGTGGATGGCTCAAGGCTACGGACTTCCGTCAAGACGTTCAGACCAGAGTCCTGGACATGCCCTTCGATGGGAACAACCTGTTTGGGAAAACAGTGGACGATTCCCTTCAGGCCATTAAAGCGGACACCGAGACGGCCCGGGCCCTTGGAGTTCTGCAACAACGACGGACGCCCTTTCGGAGCAGCGGAGGCAAGGGCGCCTCCAAAAGTCCAGGCGGCGGTTTCTCCACCTACCGTCGAGCGGCCCGCTCGTCGGCTCAGGAGGCCTACAGAGGACGAGGCAAGTCTGGCGGACCCCGCCGTCGTCGCCAAGGAGGTCAAGGCGGCAAAGCCTCGTCGAAGCAGGATTGAACCGACCGTGGGGTCGGGCCCCCACCGAAGCACCCCGGTGGGAGGCCGGCTGGCGAGCTTCATCAGCGTGTGGGAGTCCTTCTCCACCGACCGTTGGGTGCTGGACGCCTTGGCCCCGGGCCACGCGCTCGAGTTTCAAAGAAGGTGTCCGCGCGTCCCCCCCGTGGCCAGGAAAGAACTTCACGTCCCTCAACTTCTCCTGGAGGTAAAGGCGATGCTCAGGAAGGGCGCCATCGAACTCGTCCCAAAGAGACTTCGGGGCTCCGGAGTTTACTCGAGATACTTCCTCGTGAAGAAGAAGACGGGGGGATGGCGCCCCATCCTGGACCTGCGACGTCTGAACAAGTTCATCAAGGCGCAAAAGTTCCGGATGGTCACCCTCCAGCACGTCCTGGGTCAGCTGGAGGAAGGAGACTTCCTGTCGTCGTTGGATTTGGAGGATGCCTACTTCCATATTCCCATCCTAAAGGGGCACCGAAAATTCCTCAGGTTTGTGGTCCAAGGGCGTCACTACCAGTTCAAAGCCCTCCCCTTCGGACTACGGTCGGCCCCCAGGGTATTCACCAAGTGCCTTGCACCGGTGGCGGCGCAGCTGCGCCGCGAGGGGATCCACGTCTACCCCTACCTGGACGACTGGCTCATCCGAGCCAAGACGAGGGAGCTCGCCCTGGATCACACGGCAAGGACCGTCTGACTTCTCACGGACCTGGGATTCTCCGTGAACTACGCCAAGTCTCACCTGGTACCCGCGCAAAACGCACTGTTTCTGGGAGCGAAGCTCGACACAGTGTCTCTTCTGGCCTCCCCGTCGGAGGAAAGGACCAGGTCCATCCTGGGCAAGGTACAGCGGATGTTGGTTTCCGACGCGGCCAAGGTGAGGTCATCAAGTCCCTCCTCGGAATGATGTCTTCCTGCATCTACCTCAATCCCATGTGCAGGCTCCGGATGCGCCCGTTGCAGGAGTTCCTGGACGCGCGCTGGATCCAAACGACGGGCAGCTTCGAGGAGAGGATCACACTCGACGAGAGTTTCCGCCGAGCGGTCCGGTGGTGGGGCAACCGCACGCATCTGACGGCGGGCATGGACTTCCAGACCCCAGACCACCAGGAGACAGTGACCACCAATGCCTCCCTGGAAGGGTGGGGAGCGCACACCGAAAATCTGCACGCGAGAGGCCTTTGGCTCCCGACGGAGAAGTCCCTCCATATCAACGTCCTGGAGCTCCGTGCAGTGTTCTGGGCCCTCAGGTCCTTCCTTCCGTCCCTCAAGGGCAAGGTGGTGAGGATCTTCACCGACAACACCACCACCATGTTTTACATCAAGAAACAGGGCGGAACCAGGTCCCCAGCGCTGTCCAAGGAGGCGCAGGACCTGTGGCATTGGGCCGTCGCCCAAAGGATGTTTCTGGTGCCGTTTCATCTGGCAGGGATAAAAAACACCATCGCCGACTCACTCAGCAGGGAGCTGCGCTCGTGCCACGAGTGGGAACTACGGCAGGATCTAGTGGATCGCCTCTTCCGACGGTGGGGCACACCCCAGATCGACCTGTTCGCGACGGCGACGAACTCCAAGTGCCGGAGGTTCGCCAGCAGGTTTCCCCAGGCGAGGAGCATGGGCGATGCCTTCTCGTTCCCCTGGGAGGGCCTGTTCCTCTACACGTTCCCTCCTTTGCCACTGCTAATCCGGCTCGTCAACCAGCTCAAGAGGTCACAGTGCAGGATGATCCTCGTCGCACCAGCGTGGCCGAGGCAGATATGGTTCCCGGACCTTCTGGACTTGTCAGCGTCCCCGCCAATCAAGCTGCCGGTGGACGCGGATCTTCTCTCCAGGGAAGGAGGCGCCATCCTCCACCACGACCCGAAATCGCTGAACTTGCAGGCCTGGCTCCTGCAGCGCTAGAGTTTGGAGGATACGACATACCGGCCGACTGCAGAGAGGTTCTTGCAAAGGCCAGGGCGTCCTCGACTCTTAAATGCTACGGACACAAATGGAAGAGGTTCTCTGTCTGGTGCCACGCACAGAAGATTAACCCTCTACGGATTACGGCTCCCCAGGTACTGCCGTACCTGCTGACGCTGGCCAAAGCTGGTCTGGCACACGCGTCCATCAAGATTCATCTTGCTGCGATCTCCCGATACACCAGAACCACGGGCCGGACGTCCTTGTGGTCTCATCGTCTGGTGAAAGAGTTCATGAAGGGACTGTTCAGATCGTTCCCGCCGGTGAAGGCTCCGGCCCCGGCGTGGGAGCTCAACGTGGTGCTGACCAAGCTCATGGGACCTCCGTTTGAGCCTCTGCACTCGGCCCCGTTGAAGTTTCTGTCGTGGAAAACAGCGTTTCTTGTGGCCATCACCTCCGCACGACGGGTGGGAGAGATCCAGGCCCTTTCATGCAAGGCCCCGTACTTGACTTTTCACGACACGAGGGTAGTGCTCAGGACGCACCCCTCCTTCATGCCCAAGGTACCGTCGGACTTCCGTCTCAACGAACCCTTGGTGTTGCCTGTGTTCTTCCCGTCGCCTTCGTCGCCGGCTGAGAGGACTTTGCACTCGCTGGATGTGGCTAGAGCGCTGAAGTTCTACGTGGACCGCACGAAGTGTTTTCGGAAGACGTCACAACTCTTTGTGAACTTTGGACCTGTCAATCAGGGGAAGGCTCTCTCGAAGGCTTCCATTTCCAGATGGCTCTCCGGCTGTATCATGTACTGTCATCGGTTGGCAAACCGACCGCTGCCTGGCCGTCCGAGAGCCCATTCCACCAGAGCGATCGCAGCTACCACGGCGTTCCTTTCTGGTGTGCCCCTGTTGGACATATGCAGGGCTGCTACGTGGAGGTCGACGCACACCTTCACGAAATTCTACTGCGTCGATCGGGATTCCAGGGAGGAGTCCAGGGTCGGCCAAGCAGTGCTGCGCAACCTGTTCGCCTGAGGTGAGCCTGGTGAGGAGGTAAGATGCTTAATGTTGAGTTTGATGTACTGCTTCATGTTGAGCCGTTGCCACCTCCCGTGGTTGTGCATGTGTGTACTGCTATGTATTCTTTATTCATGAGCATGTGAATCCATGCCAGACCCCATGCTGGAGAAGGAACAAGTTACTTACCTGTAACTGTTGTTCTCCAGCATGGGTCTGGCATGGATTCACATGCGAACCCTCCCGCCTACCCCTCTGCGGCTCTTCACTTGGTCATACTGCCACTTCACGTGCTTCCAAATCTGAAGATGGCTGCCAGAGGCGGTGCTTAGGTAGAGGGCAGTCATTGGCTGTGGTCAGTATGACGCAGACACCAGTGATTGGTTGTTACTACGAAAGACAGATCAGAAACGAAACTGATCCTGGTTTTTTCTTTACCGAGGATTCCCAGCCTGACGACGGGGAATATTCATGAGCATGTGAATCCATGCCAGACCCATGCTGGAGAACAACAGTTACAGGTAAGTAACTTGTTCCATCACCATAATATTTGTATTATTACTCAAACATACTATAACGTTAATACAAGCTATTTCTGTGCCTAAAAATAGAGATTGTGTACCATTTTGTCCAAAAATCTCCATGTCTTAAATAGCGATTTATAGCCAGAATGGCCCACAAATTCCTATTTTTGGACACACAAATTACCCAACTGAACCGCTACAATTTTCATATTATAGAACAAACAACTGTTTTAATTGTATACATTAGATTTACTATTTGTACTTTTCCACACCACTAGCTTACTTTTTTTTGTCATCTGAACCCCAGTTTAGTAACACATACATTCAAGAATACCTATCCCTACTAGTTGTAGTTCCCAATGCACAATCACACACAATTACATACATCTTTATCATCTTACTCAAACACTCATGCACACATACATTCCAGAACACCCCAACCCATACCTTCTTTATTTTTTTCAACAGACCCTAAAGAATGCCTACCAAAAGTCAAGTCCGTAGAAAGCAACGCAAAAGTAGAGCAAATGAAAATAAGTGTCCAACATAAGCATCCATCTCTAGCAGAATTTGTAAAAAAAAGTTGAAACAAAACAGCTAATAGTCATTTAGTGAAACGCAAGAAGTTTCAAGTACAAAAACTTTGCCTCTATCAAAATGTAAAAAAAAACAAAAAACAATTAACAGAAAATCAGCTATCACTACAGATAAAACTACTTCTTCAAATTTTAATATAGTGCAAAGTAAACATACCAAGAAAAGTATTTTAGCCAAAATGTACCGTAACAAAGTCCTTCAAAATCTTATAAAAACAGGAGAGAAATCGGGTTCAATGCTTAAAACCTATCATAGGAAATTAATCTTAGAAGCGTTGATGGACAGTGCAATTCTTCTCAAAAGAAAGTTATTTATTTTACTGTTAAACAAAATTAAACCACTAACAACTAAATTACAAAAAAGACTTCTCAATAAGTGAAATGTCAACAGAAAGAACTTCTTAAGTATCTGCGGAGGTGAATGGAATCACACTACGAGCACAGAACCATATTTTAATGAAGAAGCGTACAAACAAAAGCAAACAAATAAAATTGCCATACATAGCAGTGGTCGAGGTTATGAAAAAGTGAATAATACCATAATGGAACAAGAAGTACTCCTAACAAAAATATGCCCTGAAAACTTAGAATTACCCCTCCATTCAAATGAATCAGAACGTCTAGTGTACAAATGGCCATGCACGTCAATGTGTAACATTCCCAAACAATGTTTCAAATCTTTACGCCAATTCGTCAATAAATATGTAAAAAGCAAAGACAAAATCAAAATTAAATTACTGCAAAATATGGATACCTGTCCAGTGTGCAAGTACACAGGACTACAAGGACATTCATTGGCCTGCATTACAGGACCTACTTGTAAAACCACTTTCCATGATATCAAAAGGATATCAACACATCATTCAACTATAAGAAATCTAGTCTATAAACTGTACTATGCTAAAAGTCCTGCTTTAGCACTAGCAAAGTTAAATAACATCCTTCTACATGTACAGCAAAAGACGTACTTGAAGAAATTCACTATATCCAGAAAAAAATATTTTGGAAGTGAAAGCCATTTACAGAATGAAATAGCTTTAAACCAATTAAGCAACAATTCTACACATGGCAACCTTTTGCTAAACACATACAAAAAAGAAATACTAAAATTTAAAAGTACATCAGCTAAAGTACCAAACCATGTATGTGTATGTTGCCGTAGGACTTTTTATAAAAGTAACACAAACTGTAGACCTATCATACAAAATAGAAGACAATGAAGATTCTAAATGGTTTGAATTAGCTCTCTACCTTGTAGCAGAAAACAAATGGGAAATAACTGAGCCCTTAATACTTTGCAGTTACTGCACTACAAAACTTGACAACAACCAAACTCCTTCTCGTGCTATCACAAATAATTTGGAATTATACCCAGTACCAAAACCCCTACAACAACTTAATTTATATGAGAGCATCATAATTCGAACAGTACACCCAGTTCAAGCAATAATACGCCTTCAACCAAAAACAGCAAAATTACCTCTCTCTGAATTGGTAAAGGGCATTCGTGGAAAAGTAGTTTATTTACCATTAGATCTAAAAGAAAATGTGCATACTCTAGGAGTGCAACGTCCAATGCAGCAATCTTTAATTATCTTAGTAAATGTCCCGGGAGGATAGCACAGCGGCAGCGTGCGCGTCTTGGAAGCAAGACGACACAAAGCAACAACAGGTTCGATCCCCGGGTCCGCGCTTAGAAACCTCCGAGTGTTTAAGCGCGTTATAAATACGTAACTAAGACAAAGAAAAAAATCTAATCTTAATCTGTGTTTCCTCTGTAACAGCGCCTCGATGCCTCATGGGCTGCAAGTGCGCTCAACAAATGCAAATAAAATAAAATAAATAAATAAATGGAGTACCTACAAAAGACAAAAAAATATGGCAACAGCTGGTAGATTAAAAGTTAGACAAGCCTTCCAATATCTTAAAGAGAATAATGAATATTGCAAAGAAATTAATATTGAAGAAAACTTGAAAGATACAACTGAAATAATTCAAGAAACACAAGAAGCTGGTCAATTTGAGCTACTAGATCCTGCTACAATATCAAATACTTTAGACCATTATACAATTCATCTTTTGCACTGTAATGACACCGTAGAAGATGCACTGGAAACGTACCAAATGCGTCAAACAAAAGGATCGCCAATCAGCATATGGGAAAAAAGTATAGAAGCACGTGCTTTTCCTCTACTCTTTCCTATTGGCAAAGGAGGAAGGTATGATGATAGACCTATTCAAATATCAGCTTCAGAATACCGCTCATTACGGATGTATTCTGAAGATCCCAGATTTAGACAAAATGTGGAATACATATTCCACCTACTCTTTGAAAGTGAACTAGCAACTTTGTTACGGAGTTGCACACATATTAAAATCAGGATCACACTTTCAAAATATGACGGCTACACAATTATTAGAAAAAGTGCAACAAAAGGATGAGGTTTTACAATCAAATATTACAAATCTATTAGCAAATATGCTTGGTACTAAAGAGTACTGGTTTCAACGTCATGGAGATGTATGTTGTATGATCAGAAACCTTGGCCCACCCACTTGGTTTGTTACATTAAGTTGTGCAGAATATGCATGGGAAGATTTACATGATTTCCTACGCATATCAAATAAAAACAAAACAAACATAGATATACTAACACCTGGAGAACTTTGTTCTATGGATCCTGTTAATGTTTCAAGATATTTTCACCATCGCTTCATTGCTATGCTACATTTTATTTTTAATAAAACTGTACCTCCCCTTGGAGAAGTGCAACACTTCTTTTGGAGAAAAGAATACCAAGCTAGAGGAGCACCACATATCCACATGCGTTTATGGATTAAAGATGCTCCTAAATTTGGTCAGGACAGTGAAGCCACTGTTTTACAGTTTATTGAAAAATATGTCACTTGTGAAATTCCAGCAGAAGCCACAAATGGTGATCTTCATGCACACATTTTACAATTTCAAAGACACAAATGTGGAAAATATTGTCGTCGCAAATACAAAAACAAAGGGAAATACTACACCAAATGCCGATTTGGTTTCCCTAGACCAGTTACAAATGCAGGTCAAGTGAACAACCTCATGTCTTCAGTTAGACATAGTGTTAAAGGTAAGTCACCTAAAAATACATATTACATAAAAAGAAAAGAAGAAAAATATATTAATGATTATAATGCAATTATTGCCCACTTATGGAATGCATACATAGATGTGCAGTACATTGCAGACAATTCTACTGCAGTTGCACGATATGTCACAGCATACTTAACTAAAGCAGAAAAGACAGAGCTCCAAGACCTCTGGAATGACCTTTCATCAGATAAAACAGTGTCTCAAATTATACAGCTTGGGCATAAAAATGCTCACCCATAGAGAATGTGGATCATATGAAGCAGCTGATCATTTAACTGGTACTGCATTGTATGGTAAATCTGAAAATATAGTATGGCTAAGTCTTGGTCCAGCCAAATCTAGAAAGAGTTCTAAAATCATATGAAGATATAGAAACAATAGCCAAACATGATCCCAACAGCCAAGCCAAACAATGTATTGGACACATACTGCCCAAACAGAAGTAATACTTTGGAAAACATGTGTCTATACCACATAGCCCAAAACTACACATACAAAAATAATATGAACCCTGATGAAAAAAAAGGTAAATATAGAGTGACAAACTGTGAAGGCAGCTTAGTTAAACTCACTAAACCAAATTTAATTAATCATATCAAATTGTCATTAAAGACTCCTCAACATAAAGAAGTATATTACATGTCCCTGCTACAACTCTTCAAACCATGGAGAAAAGAAGAACAATTACTAGATAACTATGACTCATATGAGGATGCTTTCAAAGCAAATGAAAGCACTATAACTAATGTAAACTTTGCACAGTACAAAACAATGTTGCACAATGAACAGCAACACAAAGAAGAACTCCAAGCCCAACTAGATAAGGACACTCCTGACAGTAGTCAACCTTCTGTAACAGGAAGCCAAGAACCACTGGGAGAACCACTAATAATAAATGAGGCAGAATTAGCTATGGTAGAAGTAGAAAACACCATGTATCAGTCTGAAGATAAAGAAGACTTAACTATACTACAATCAAAACTAAACAATGAGCAAAGTAGCATTTTTCAAGAAGTAACAAAACAAATTGCACATGGTGTAAAACATGAAAATAAAGAATGTTCCTGCCATAATTATAAACCTATACTACTGTACGTCAGTGGTGAAGCTGGTTCTGGCAAAACATTCCTAATCAAAATCATTAGTAAGTTCCTTCAACAATTGACAAACAACAAACTGTCAGCTGTTGTCACTGCCAACACAGGTTTAGCTGCCTACAACATATGTGGTGTTACATTACACTGATTACTACTATTACCAGTAGAACACCAGAACAAATTAGACTATTACAAACTTTCTGCAGAAGCTGCAATGGAATTATGCAGAGTATTGAAACAAATGAAAATGCTACTAATAGATGAAGTGAGCATGGTCTCCAACCTGATGTTAGCTTTGATTCACCTCAGATTACAGGAAGTACTCAAAACTGACTATCAAGAGCTCTTTGCAGGAAAACACATCATTGTTTTTGGAGATCTGCTTCAATTAACACCAGTAAAAGGTGAGCCTATTTTTAAAACATTAGGACACAAACCCTGCCGTAAAACTGTTGGCAGCATTGGAAATGTCAACTTGGGCAACATTTCCAATACAGAGAATTAACAGAAAACATGCGGCAATCTGCAGATATCACTTATGCCAACATTTTAAAAAGTATCAGAGTTGGTGTATTTTCTAAAGAAGCAGAAGCAATATTGAAAACCCGGCACATTAATGCACTTTATGGCGATAATGCATGTGCTACAGATGTTATGGAACAATTAGCCCACAAAAATGTCAATTGTATGGCCTTAATGCCAACTCTTGCAAGCTGTTTCAAATTCATTGAAATCATGCTAAGTAAAGAAATGCAACCAATCATGGAAATTAGCGCCACAGACAAACTAGATGTACATGGTATGACACTACCCATGTGTGACCAAGCCACAACAAGACTAAATCATTTAGAAAAATCAATCTCAAACACAGCAGGCTTAGAAAATATATTAAAATGATCCTTAAATTGCAGAGTAATGCTTAAACGTAACATTGACGTGGACCAAGGACTAGTTAATGGAGCACTGGGTACAGTTGTTGGCTTTCAAACATACCCACGCGACAACAAAATTCAGTTTGTCAATATACTCTTTGACAAACTTTCAGAAGTAAAAAGGATAGGACGCTCAACAGCTAGATTCCTTCTCTTCAAAGATATGTATGTACGCAGAGAACAATTTTCTCTAACTCTTGCATACGCAGTCACGATTCATAAATCACAAGGTCTTACCCTAGAAAAAGCAATGATAGATATTGGTAACACAGTCTTTAAAGAAGGCATGAGCTACGTAGCACTATCACGCTTACGTACACTTGACGTCTATTTCTAATCAACTTTGATGCAAGTAAAATAAACGCTGATATTCCTTGCATTTTAGAATACAATAGACTTAGCTCACTATACACCCCCCACCTAAGCACATATTCTGTTGCACAAAAAGTAAAATGTTATAAAAGAAAAATAAATCAAACAGAAATGCAACAGGATGTCACTGCAAATCCTCCAAAGAGAGTAAAAGAAACTAATACTTCATCAAGTACCACAAGCAAAAAGAATCAATTAGGGAAAGTAAACCAGGTACTTCTTTAAATAAGGAAGACAAACTCCAAAAAAAGCAGTTAGATACAGAACTACCTGGACCATTTAAATTCTCAAATATAGTTGGTGTAAATTGCTACGCAAATGTAGCAATGAATATTCTATTTCAATTACCACCAATTGTTGACAACATTTACTTACACAGTACAGACCCATTGTGTTTGCAAATGTTAGTACTTCACAGAAATGCAGCAAACAATCCTTACAACACGTATAGTGTTTATGGAATAAGACAACAATTGGACTACTGTGCTGGAATGGTGAAATTCACTATAAACTCACAGGAAGATCCACAAGAATTTCTAATGTACTTACTACATGTACTGGAAAAAAAAAATACCTATAAATGAAATCTTTCAGATTTCATACATGTGGAAACATACATGCACTCTCTGCAACAATGTGACACAAGAAGAAATCCCCAATGAACGCTTCATATATATATCAATACCAAATTGTGAATCCATTCCATTTCAGCGACTTGTACAAAATGCAAACCATGGTAGATTATGCTCTACCTGCAATTCAGATAATCGCTCCACGTTAGTAATACAAACACATAGTAAATACATAATACTAATGCTTCTACGTTACAATGCAGATGGTACCAAAAACAACTGCAAGCTGACTGGATTCACACATGGTCAAATATCACTTGGTAAGAAAACCTTCACAACAATAGGTATAATCTACCACGCAGGAGCCACAACCAATTCAGAGCACTACACTGCACATATTAAAAAGAAATGTGGATGGTTTGAATGTAATGATAGTACCATTACTCTAAAGCAGAGATTACCAGGAAATCTTACAAACGCTTATTTGATGTTCTTAAAACCAAAATTTAATAACTAAACTGTATTTAAACCATAAGTAAACTTGTGTTAAAAAAATATAAACTGTTAGAATACTCCAAAAGCTATATAACTGCTCAAAGATTCTACAACAACTAATCAGATAAATGAATACCACTAAATTAGACCAAAAATACAGTTAGAATACGCCAATTGGTATCGAACTGTCCCAAAATTTAACAATATCCAAATAGATAAATCAATACCACTAAAATATATCAAAAATATAGACAGTTAGAATACACCAATTGGTACATAACTGCTCCAAAATTTTATAATATCCACACAAATAAATGTTACTGCTCCAAAAAAATGCAACAAGCCAAAGTATAAAGCATTAGCCAGAAACAACAAGTGAACACTGAAAACAAACAAATAAACTGTAGCATAACAGAAAAAGGTTTTTTTTTAATCCAACATGGATTTTTTTTCTCCCACAGACCCAATGATTTTAGCAACAAATACAGAAACTGAGCAAATTGCACAGTACTCTGATTTGTAATCTACTAAATATGAGGGTCCAAAAAAAAAAGTATGTTGATTATACAATGTAATAAGTCATTACAAAATACTAATACTAACATGCTATTTTCTTTTATCACAGAAATTAACAAGAAATACATGTACTCCGGTTACTAGACCAAACAGTAAGTATACAATAATAAGGAGAACCATGCGGCATATCACATCCATAGTATCTAATACCTTTGTTCCTTATACGTTTGTTTTTCACCCAAAGTTATAAGCAAATATGAATGTGATATGCTGCACTGGTTGTTGCCAGGGCATAGAGTCTTGGTTGCATGGCCAAATGGCCATGCACCCAAGACTGTATGCCCTGGCAACAACCACCGCAGCATATCACATCCATAGAGTCAAACATTTCAACTATGGTCTATGGAAACTTTTAATGTCCGCGGACATTATGAGTGTTCTTGGAACACTTTCAACTTGCCAGCGAACAATACGGACAGCGTTTTCAGGACACCCCCTACGAACATTTCAGAACAACGCAATAGTTCTTAGAACACATTCAACTTGACAACAAACAATACGGACAGCGTCCTCAGGACATCCCCATTTTGTTTATTTGCGAACATTTCAGGACACCGCGAGTGTTCTAAGAACAGTTTCAGTTTGCTTGCGAACAAAACGGACACATATTGAGTCCTCAGAACACCCCCCATTCAGTTTATTCAGAACATTTCAGAACACCCGTGATGTCCGCAGACAAATCAAACACAAAAAGAACGTCTAACACGTTTTGGGACCCCCCCCTATAACTTTGCCCCCCCTGGACGGATCCTCACCAAACTTTGCAAAAAAAATTCAGAGTGACCCAAATACGTTTTTTGCAAAGTTTGTTGAGGATTTGTCCAGGGAGAGCGAAGTTAAAAAGCCGCCCAGAAAGTGCTCTTCCTATGGAAACAGCAACTTAACCATAACTACATGGCCACTACCGTGGCCATGTACTATAACTCACTGTAATCATATTTCTGATGCTTGTATCTGCTTAGATTCACACGCTGTGCATAGGCCGACATCTAGTGGAAGCTGTGGAGTATTACAGTTGTTTTTGAAACTCGAAAAGGGACGCCGACAGGGCATGCCAGTAATACTATCCCTAGTGTGATGTCCACTGTACCCATGATTCCTCACGTGTCGAGGTCCCTCAGATTGTTATTTTTCTGACATGAGGTAGCATGAGGTGTAGCGCGAGTACAGTTGTATCCAAGCAGATACATATCAGACAAGCTCATAAGCATCCATACGCCTTCTCTACGAGGGGAGGAAGGGTGGGTCGCATGTGAATCTAAGCAGATACAAGCATCAGAAATACGATTACGGTGAGTATGTGCATAGATTAGCGAGCAGTGGTAGAAGGAGATGGGATGTTAGAAGGTTCATGAGCGAATAAATGTCTTAGAACCTCGTCTCACTTGTGTATCTGTCTTGGAATGAGTGTCAATGCAGTAGTGCTGAGTGAAAGTATGTATTGAGCTCCATCTAGCTGCTTTGTCAAATACTGTCTAATGGGACATTTGCAATGAAAGCCAGAGTGGCTCCAGTACCTCTTGTGGAGTGGGCCCTTGGCGTAAAAGGCAGTGTCTTCTCTGATAGGGAATAGGAAAGTTGGATACATCTGACTATCCACTTAGAAATGGCATTTTTAGAGATGCAATCACCTTCTCTCTCTACCTGGCGCTATGGAGACAAACAGTTGATCTGTCTTTCTTAGCAGTCTGTTCTTGTCTACGTAGTAGAGGACCGCTCTCCTCACATCTAGTGTGTGGAGTTTTACCTCAGCAGAGCTCTTGGGTTCTTGTAAGAAAGCTGGTAGCTCAATAGACTGGTTTACATGAAATTTGGAGATGAATTTAGGTGAGAACCTAGGGTGAGTGCGTAAAACCAGTTTGTCCTTATGTATAGTAAAGGAAAGGCTTTTGCACTAACAGAGCTTGGATTTCACTGACCCTTCTTATGGAAGTGATGGCTACTAAGAAGGCAGTTTTATAATTCAGGTGTTTGAGACAAGACTTGCACATAGGCTCGAATGGGGGTCCCATGAGCTTAGCGAGTACCACCTTTAGGTCCCAACCTGGCGGTGGGTTAGAGATTGGAGGGTGGAGTCTCTTTACCCCTTCCATAAATGTTTTGATGACGGGTACCTTCCACCATGATACCTTATTATGTGAAGTGGTGTAGGCTGACAAGGCCGCCAGGTGGACTGTTAGGGAGTTGAACACTAATACTGCATCTAGAAGGTGGAGCATATAGGTTAGAATGTTAGATGGAGTACAATCAATGGGATTGATTTGCTTAGTCTGGCACCAAATTACAAATCGTTTCCATGTATCATATTAACAGTGCCTAGTGTTTGATTTTCTTGATTCCTTCAAGATATCCATGCATCTCTGTGGTAGATTGAGATATCTGAACTCTGACTTCAGGAGCCATTCTGCCAAGTTCATTGAGTGTGGCTGTGGGTGCACTGTTAGTCCCTCGTGCTGGGTGAGTAGGTTGTACTGGCACGGGAGTTTGATGGGATCGCACATCGCCAGTTTGCGCAGATGTGGATGCCACGGTTGTCTTGCCCACATAGGGGCAACTAGGATGCCCGTCACTCGTTCCTTGTGTAACTTGTTCACCACCTTCCTCGTGAGAGGAGTCGGGGAGGGGCAGGGGGAACCGTAAGCAAACTTCCCTGACCAGTTCATCCATAGGGCCTTCCCCTTGGAGCCTGGCTGGGGGAACCTGGACGCGAAGTCTGGGTATTGACGATTTTCGCTTGTGGCAAATAAGTCTCTAGTTGGGAAACCCCATTGAGAGAAGAGGTGTTCTACGACTTCTTCGTGAAGACGCCACTCGTGTTCCTCTGTTAGGGGATCTCTGCTCAATGAGTCTGCTAGAGCATTGAATTCCCCATGAACATGTTGTGATGACAGGAACATTTTCTGTCTGAGTGCCCATTTCCAGATTTTCTGTGCAAGTCTGGATAGATTTGGAGAACGTGTACCCCCTTGTTTGTTGATATAAAACATTGCTGTGGTGCGGTCTGGTAGGATCTGCACCAACAGGTTTGCTAAATGGGGTTTGAATTCCTGAAGGGCTTTCAATATTGCTAGAAGTTCCAGCACATTGATGTGGTTCTGAGCTGCAGTGTGAGACCACAGACCCTGAGCTGTGTGGTGAAGCTAGTGAGGCCCCCACCCTGCCAGTGAGGCGTCCGTTGTGACCACTGCCTGTATCTGTGGGTCGTAGAAGGGTTTCCCTCTCGATATGTTCTCCCTCGTCCACCAGCAAAGATTTTGTACCAGTGTTGGCGAAACGACCACTAGATCATACCACTCATCGCTTGCCTGAGACCATTGTTTCGCCAACCACTCCTTTATGGGACGCATACGCAGGCACATGCGAGGAACTAGGTATATGCAAGATGCCATCATGCCAATTAAACGCATTGCTTTGCGCACCCTTATCTGGCGGCCGGCCAGATAATGTGGTATTTGCAGTAACAAATTCTTTACACTTTCCTCTGAGGGAAAGACCAATCCTTCCTCTGTGTTTAGGATAGCTCTTAGGAACTGTTTGGAAATGCTTGGCACTAGGCTTGATTTTGTTCTCGTTGATTGAGAAGCCCAATTGAAAGAGGAGGTTGATTGTTGTTTGGATTTTGTCTGCAAAACAGAGGCAATTCCCCTGTTATGAGCCAGTCATCCAGGTAAGGGTACACTGGGATTTCTCCCCTTCGCAGCAGCGCTACCACTACTGCCAGTACCTTTGTGAATACCCTTGGAGTTGAGGCTATTCCAAAGGGCAGCACCTTGAATTGGTAGTGCTTGTTCGCTATCTTGAAACGCAAGAATCTTCTGTGCGCTGGGAACATTGAAATATGAAAATAGGCATCTTTCATATCCAGTGTTGCCATGCAATCCCCCTTTTTTAGTAGCAGGATTACCTCTTGTAGCGTAGTCATGCAGAACTTTTGTGGCTTGACATACTTGTTTGCAGGGCGCAAATCTAATACAGGGTGCATTGTTCGATCTTTTTTTTGCACAAGGAAGTAAGTTGAATAAATACCCCTGTTTACCTGGTTGGCAGGGACGACTTTTTTGGCGTCCTTTAATAGAAGAGGTGGTATTTCTTCTAGAAGGATCTGCTGATGTACCTCCGAGTGGCCTTTCTGTCTTGGGGGGGTGGTTGTGAGGACGTTGAAGTAGTTCTATGCAGTAGCCCCCTGCTACTGTGGACAGCACCCATCTGTCCGAGGTGATACCCTCCCGTGCGTGGGTGAAGTTGGAAATGGGTCCTCTTACTGGAGATGCATGGGAGGGTACCTGGAGCGGAATGTCACTTGCTCTGAGGTGGGGTGCCACCTTGAGCTGGGCCTCTGCCCCGATTACCACGACCTCTACGTTGTCCTCGTGGATAGCCTTGAAAGGCTTGTCCTTGGTTGTTGCCATAGGAACCTTGGCCTTGATTGTAGCCGGATCCTCTCTGAATTTTGGCCCTGAAAACGGGGAAAACTACTGTTACCTCTATGGCCTGTAGGTTTGTTTGTGAGCTGACCTAAAGATTTTAGAGTGTCATACTCATCCTTTGCTGTCTTAAGTGCGTCTTCTACAGCCTTGCCGAAGAGCACATTAGGTACCACTGGCATATTTATAAGAGTTGCTTGTGTTTCTGGCCTAAAGCCTGATTGGCGAAGCCATGCGTGCCTCTTTATAATGGTCCCCTCTGCAATGACTCTCCCGGCATTGTCAGCTGCATCAAAATTTGACTTGAGGAGACAAGTAGACACGGCCCTCCCGTCTGCTGCCACCTGAGCTAGTTGCGATTTAAGTGGCTCCGGGGCGGATGAAAGTAACGCAGAAACCTCCTCCGACTTATGGCAGTTTTAACTTGCCAAAAGTGTAGCGTTGTTGGCTATTCTCGTCTGGTAGGCCGCAGAAGAACCTTTCTGCCCCTTGCATATATCTTCTTGCTTTCCTTATCCGGTGGTGCCTCGGAGGAAGCGAGGGGTGTGCCTGCTCTCTTCCACCACTGGGGGGGTCCTGATTAATAGGAGAATCTAAGGAGTACATGTTTGCCTCCTGGTCTTTGTCTGGGTCTTCATCATCCCCATAATAAAGTTCATCTGTTTCCTCTTCAATATGTTGATGGCCAGATTTTTCCACAAATCAAAGATGACAAAGGTCATCTTGGTCTTCTGGATCTATTTCAGGGTCATATAGATCTATATCCTTGCTTTGTACAGGGACATTAGAGCGATACCTCTTAGCAGGGGGTTGAGAGGGTAAGGCAGAAGCTTGGGAACCTGAAGGGGCTGAGGTTGGAGGAGTAGAGTGAAAACTTTGAAAGTAATCTGGATTCTTTTCATAAGAATTTGCCATAAAGGTCATTCTTTGCATAACCCTATCGATATCTTGCGAAGACCATTCCTTCGAACTTGGGTTTATAATGGGTTGAGTGGAAATACCCATATCCTCATTAGTGGGAGGTATAATCTTTGGCCTAGAGTCTTTAGGTTTCTCTATTGGCTTGGATAGTATACCCTTTTGTGATGACTTATCCCTAATAGAACTCTTGTCCCTATGAGGGGTTTTAGATGACTATTTGTGATGTTTTTCTCCACCCTCGGGCCCAGATGAGTGTTTAACAGACATCTTGGGGCCTGTCGTTTTATCAGACTATGAACATCAAACTTCGGGTGTGGGAGCCGAGGCTTCGTCCACGGACGATCGGCATATAAACGAGGGGAAAAACGAGATGCCTTTTTAAACCTTGTCAAGGATGGGAAAGATGCGATGTGCGAATTCCTCCAGACTGGTCTCAACTCTGCGGACAGTATCAACAGAGCAATGGCAGCTAGCACTGTAACACTGTAAGGAAAAAAGGAGCACAACGCCCCGATCCAAGCTGTTCAGGAGCTGCCCTGGCTGCGGATTGCAGAATGTCCTCAAGGAGGACGAGCATTCCAGATGCCTCTACTGCCTTCACGAAGACAGAACGCACGTGGAAAAGGACTGTGCGTTTTGCAAGAACATGTCAGAACGGACCATGAAGGATTGGCGGATCCGCCTCACCAACTGGCTGGAGGGGAAGAGCCCAGCAGCAGGTGAGAAGAAGAGATCCGAGCGGTGTTCTAAGACCTTTGAGAGCGCTCTGGCGACGGGCCCAACAAAAGGCAAAGCACTGCGAGTCCGCGGGCACCGTGAGCGCCAAACGGTCAGGCTCCTTGGCTGCCAGGCAGGGCGCACTTTCACCGACGCCATCAACCACGAGCCCAACGCTCTGGCTCGGGGAAAAGGAAGTCGGAGAACCCGAGTAAGCTTCAGGAGAAGCCCTGATCGATCCCGAAGGAGACAGCCGAGGGGGAGCGAGGCGGCGACCCTCCCCCCAAGGTGAAGGCCTCAGCGTCCAAAGTCGACAAGGCTTTGATTCACCCGGCTAAGGCCTCTATCGAGGGAGTTGTGGCGGCCCTGGCGAAGCCTGTGGAGGCTATCCCAGTGGAGGCGGCCTCGGGGCCCAGAGTTTCCCTGCCATCACAGAGGGAATCCTCTTTTCAGCCCATCGATAAGACCCTTGTGAAAACCCCGGTGGAAAAAGAGGGGGGGGGGCGGCCATCACGGACATGGACACAGCCTCTGAGGAGGAGCTGGCGGAAGTCGTGAAGATCCTGGACAAGAGGTCTGAGGAAGTCCAGTCCCGCGGGAGGGATCCAGACGAGGCGGACGAAGAAAGCGACGGTCATGCCAACGAGGTTCCCGTGGAGGCGGAGGATTCCACTCACCAATCGTCGCGCTCGTCGCAGCCGGTGCCTTGGCCACAGGACAGCTCAGGAGCAATCCTGATGGCTATCCAGGCCTTGTGCACAGAGATAAGGACAAGGTTGCCCTTACCCCCAACGGGCAACCCAGCGGAACCTGAACCGTCGGGAAGCCCTCCAAGCAAGTGGAGGAGGACTCATCCTCCACCACCCTTCCAGCCTACACGGCCCTCAAGGCCTTCATCTCCTTCCCCGGATGAAGGGGGATGACACAGGAACAGAGACGGCTACAACGGGGACGGATGATAGCGGTGGTGAAGACGGGATGGGCCTTCCATCACCACCCCCCCTGGGCTTCCCCAGCCGATGAAATTGGCTCCTTCCACACCATGATCGCCAGGGCATCCGAGCTCTTTCAGCTCTGTCCTGTGGAACAGAAGGAGGGTTTCCTCTACCAACGGCGTGAGGCCAAGAGGAAGACGGTCCTCTCGGTCCCGTTGCTTGACGACATCTGGGACGAGGGGCTGGAGCTCCTGAAGAACCCGTCCACGACCCCTGCCAAGAGAGACCGGTACGAGAAGAAGTACCGGGACCCGGAATCCGCCCCCATGTGCCTTAGGGCGCAGCCGAACCCAGACTCGGTCGTCTCCGTGGCGGCCAAGAAGAAAGTGGCGGAGGGGCGACTGCTTCAACTTCGGCCTCCCCGCCGGACGGCGAAGGGAAGAAATTGTATGCCATGGGACGACGGGTCATCTCGTCAGCAGCGACGACGATTAAAGCGGCCAACGCCCTCACGATTGTGGCCCGTTACGACAGGGAGCTGTGGTTTAAGATCGCTCCTCTGTTGGACTTCCGCCCGGACGACAAGAGGACCGAGGCCCTGGAGATACTGCAGGAAGGCGAGGTGGCAGTGGACCACGCCATAACGGTGGCCATGGACATTGCTGACACCGGCTTCCGCCAGATGGGCAACGGTGTCTGCCTTCGCCGGCGTGGTTGGCTCAAGGCAACCGATTTCCACCAGGACGTACAAACCAGAGGTTTGGACATGCCTTTCGATGGAAACAACCTGTTTGGCAAGACAGTGGACGAGTCACTTCAGGCCATCATGGCAGACACGGAAACAGTGCAGGCCTTGGGAGTTTTGCAACGACGACGGCCGCCCTTTCGGAACTCCGAAGGCAAGCAAGGTGCCTCCAAAGGATTCGGCGGCAGCTCCTTGACGTACCGCCAGGCAGCCCGCTCCTCCTCGCAGAAGGCCTACAGAGGACGCAGCAAGTCAGGAGGATCTCGTCGTCAAGGAGGCCAAGACTGCAAGGCCACCACCAAGCAGGACTAAACCGGCCGTAGCGTCGGACCCCCACTTGAGCAGCCCGGTGGGAGGCTGGCTGGCGAAGTTCTTCAGCGCGTGGGAGTCCATCTCCACCGACCGATGGGTGCTGGATACCCTGGCCCACAGGCACACTCGAGTTTCTAAAAAAGTGCCCCCGCGTTCCACCCATGGCCAGGAAGGAAAACCACATCCCTCAAATGCTGCAGGAAGTAAGGGCGATGCTGAAGATTGGAGCCATTGAGCTCGTCCCATAGAGGCTCTGGGGCTCCGGAGTGTACTCACAATACTTCCTCATAAGGAAGAAGACCGGCGGCTGGTGACCCATCCTGGACCTTCGTCACTTAAACAAGTACATCAAATCCCAAATGTTCCAGATGGTCACTCTCCAGCACGTGCTGGGACAGCTGGAGGAGGGTGACTTCCTATCGTCGCTGGACTTGGAGGATGCTTACTTCCACATCCCCATTCTAAAAGGACATCGAAAGTTCCTCAGATTCGTAGTCCGAGGACGGCACTACCAGTTCAAGGCCCTCCCCTTCAGATTGAAGTCGGCGCACAGGCTATTCACCAAGTGCCTAGCACCAGTAGCGGCGCGGCTGCGCGTGCAGGGGATCCACGTCTACCCCTACCTGGACGATTGGCTCATCCGAGCAAGGACAAGAGAACTCGCCGTCGGACACACAGCGAAGACCGTCCAGCTGCTCACGGATCTGGGATTTTCCATCAACTATGCAAAATTCCACTTGGCACTGTCACAAGTCGCACTGTTTCTGGGAGCCAGGTTCGACACAGTGGCACGATTGGCATCTCCGTTGGAGGAAAGGACGAAGGCCATCCTGGGCAAGGTGCAACGACTGTCGGCCATGGACGTGGCCAGGTTGAGGTCCCTCAAGTCCCTTCTCGGCATGATGTCCTCGTGCATCTACCTCGTGCGCCTGTGCATCCACTGCAAGAGTTCCTCGACACCCGTTGGATGCAAGCGGCAGGAAGCTTCGAAGACAGGATCTCGCTCAACGAAGCCTTCCGCCAAGCGATCCGGGGGAGGGGCACCCGCGCGCATCTTGCGGCAGGGATGGACTTCCAGACCCCCACACACCAGGAGACGGTGACGACGGATGCCTCCCTGGAGGGATGGGGAGCGCACATCAGAGATCTCCACGCAAGAGGCCTTTGGCTACCGGAGGAGAAGTCCCTACACATCAACGTCCTGGAGCTCCGAGCCGTGTTCTGGGCCCTCAGGTCGTTCCTTCCGTCCCTCAAGGGCAAGGTGGTGAGGATCTTCACCAACCACACCACCACAATGTTCTACATCCAGAGGCACCAGACCCCCAGCCCTATCCAAGGAGGCCCAGGTTCTGTGGCATTGGGCCGTCGCCCAAGGGATGTTTATGGTATCCTTCCACCTGGCAGGAATAAAGAACACCATCGCCGACTCACTCAGCAGGGATAGGGAGTGGGAACTGCGGTAAGATCAAGTGGATTTGCTATTCCAAAGATGGGGCAATCCCCAGATCAACTTATTCGTGATGGCGACGAACGCCAAGTGCCGGAGGTTCGCTAGCAGATTTCCCCAGCTGGGGAGCATGGGCGATGCCTTCTCATTCCCCTGGGACGGCCTGTTCCTCTATGCGTTCCCGCCATTGCTGCTGCGACTCAACCAATTCAGACAGTCCCGGTGCAGGATGATCCTCGTCGCACCAGCGTGGCCGAGACAGATATGGTTCCCGGACCTTCTGGACATGTCAGCGTCCCCCCCCAGTCAAACTGCCGACGGAAGCGGATCTCCTCTCCAGAGAAGGAGACGCCATCCTCCACCACAACCTGGGGTCGCTGAACTTGAAGGCCTGGCTCCTGCAGAACTAGAGTTTGGCGGGTACAATATCCCGGCAGACTGCAAGGAGGTGCTTGCAAAGGCCAGGCCGTCCTCAACTCTCAAGTGCTACGGACACAAATGGAAGAGGCTCTCTGTCTGGTGCCGTGCACAGAAGATTAACCCTCTGCGGATTACGGCCCCTCAAGTGCTGCCGTACTTGCTATCGCTGGCCAAGGCGGCGCTGGCCCATGCCTCCATCAAGATCCATCTGGCGGCTATCTCCCGCTACACCAGAACTCCGGGGCGCTCATCCCTGTGGTCCCATCGCCTGGTGAAGGAGTTCATGAAGGGACTGTTCCGATCCTTCCCGCCGATGAAGGCTCGGGCCCTGGCGTGGGAACTCAACGTGGTGCTGACCAGGCTCATGGGGCCGCCATTCGAGCCTCTGCATTCGGCACCGTTGAAGTTCCTGTTGTGGAAAATGGCGTTTCTTGTGGCCATCACCTCCGCGCGATGAGTGGGAGAGATCCAGGCCCTCTCTTGTAAAGCCCCATACCTGACTTTCCATGAGACGAGGGTGGTGCTGAGGACGCACCCCTACTTCATGCCCAAGGTGCCGTTGGACTTCCACCTCAACGAGCCCTTGGTGTTACCTGTTTTCTTCCTGTCGTCTTCATCGCCGGCCGAGAGGACTTTACACTCGCTGGATGTAGCTAGAGCGCTGAAGTTCTACGTGGACCGCACAAAGAGTTTTCGGAAGACATCACAGCTGTTTCTGAACTTTGAACCTGTGAACCAAGGGAAGGCCCTCTCGAAGGCTTCCATTTCCAGATGGCTCTCCGGCTGCATCACGCACTATCACCGGTTGGCAAACAGACCGTTGCCTGGCCATCCGAGAGCCCATTCGACCAGATTGATCGCTGCTACCACAGCGTTCCTATCTGGTGTGCCCCTGCTGGACATCTGCAGGGCTGCGACGTGGAGGTCGACGCACACCTTTACGAGATTCTACTGCGTCGACCAGGATTCCATGGAGGAGTCCAGAGTCAGCCAGGCAGTGCTGTGCAACCTGTTCGCCTGAAGGTGGGCCTGGTGAGGAGGTAAGAGATGCTTAATGTTGAGTGTTGAATTGCTTAATGTTGAGCCTTGCCCCCTCCCGTGGTTGTGCATATGTGTACTGCTATGTATTCTTGTATTCATGAGCATGTGAATCCATGCCAGACCCCATGCTGGAGAAGGAACAAGTTATTTACCTGTAACTGTTGTTCTCCAGCATGGGTCTGGCATGGATTCACATGCGAACCCTCCCTCCTACCCCTCTGCGGCTCTTCACTTGGTCCTACTGCCACCTTACTTGCTACCAAATCTGAAGATGGCTGCCAGAGGGGGGGCTTAGGTAGAGGGCAGTCATTGGCTGGGGGCAGTATGACCCAGAGACCAGTGATTGGGTATTAGGAGAAAGACAGTTCTTTACCGACTGGGAATATTCATGAGCATGTGAATCCATGCCAGACCCATGCTGGAGAACAGTTACAGGTAAGTAACTTGTTCCTTATCAATTTCTAGTTCTGCCTTTTGGGCTGACATCTGCCTGAGGGTTTTCACCAAGTTGATGTCAGTGGCAGCGAGTCTCAGGAGAGGGGGGGGGATTCACGTCTTCCCCTACCCAGATTGTTGGCTGATCAGGTCATGATCTCCCAAACAGGTCCTGGAACATCTTAGGTCCACCTGTCACACCCTCCACAGACTGGACTTCTCCCTCAACTTCAAGAGGTCCCACATGCTACCATCTCAAAGGCTCCAATTCATCTGGGCTGTCCTGGACGCATCCTTGGGGGGGAAAACCCTCGCCACCCGAGGTGAGGGCTCAAGACTTTCTGCAGATGGTCATCAAATTCCAAAATTCCCAGAGTCTTCTGACCTTAGATTTTCTGAGGTTGCTCGGCCTTGTGGCATATTGCACTTCCCTGGTGCCAAAGGCTTGCCAGAGAATGAGATCCCTCTAATGGACTCTCAGGACTCAATAGTCCCAATTCTCACGCAAAATGTCAGACCTTTAGACCGGGACCTTTGGACATGTCCATCTGCCCTCCAATATGTCTTCCACAAAGAGAGGACCTTCTCTCACCAGAGAAGGGTTGGATTCTCTATCCAGAGGTCAAGACTCTCAACCTTCACACATGGTTTCAGAGAGGCTGAGATGTAAGGATTGGGACCTCCTGGACGACGTAATGGAGATTTTGCCAGAAGGCCAGCAACAAAGTCCTTGTACCACTGCCGTTAGAACAAGTTCTGTAGCTGGTGCAGGGATACGAATGTGCACCCTTTTACATACATTACACCTATGGTGTTCTTTCTTGTTACACCTGGCTAATCTGGAGCTCCAAGTTAGTTGGTACAATTAAGAGTATCTGGCAGCGCGATCTATTTTTAAGCGCTCCTCTGAAGAGGTATCTTTCTTCTAGATTCCACTGGTCATACAATTCTTGAAAGGATTGACAATATGTCTTTCCGCCGATCCCTTTACAAGTCCCACTTTGGGATCTCAACCTAGTTCTAAAATTCCTAATGTTTGCTCCATTCGAGCCTATCCACTCCTGGCCATTAAGATTTTTGACTTCAAAGACCATTTTCTTAGTGGCCCTTACATCAGCCTGTAAGCAATAGTCTGGACTCTTCCTTAGGCCCGGAAGGTGGTTTTTCTATACACACAGGCCAATAGGAAATCCCAAATTCTAATTTGAAACTGAACATTCTGACTACCTCCCACAGAAATACAAACACTGCTCTGGGAGTCTATCATAAGATGAGGCATATGTGGGAGTAACATCCAGTCTAAAGAATGTTACCACGGGTAAGTAACTAGTTCATCTCAACAACAGATTAACTGTCATCCTTAGTTTAAATTTTTTGAAGTGCCAGTTTTTGCCCCCATTCTTTGAGAAAATAATGTACAAAAAAAAATTGAAAACAAAACCCCCCCACAAAAAAAGATGTTTTTATTTTACTTCCTTTTGTCATATGTTTCATCTTTATATGTTTCCTTCCCTGTTTCAGCCCCCATTTCCTTCCCCCAAAACGGCCCTTGTAAGGGCCACACTAAGTTTAAAAAATAAATGAAATTGAACACAGACTGAAAAAATATATTAAAATATCTATTGAAATGTATTATGACAGCGGTTATAATTGTGCTGGATGTTCCTGTAGCCGCGGATATAATCACTCCAGTCGTTTCTCACTGTAGCTGTGGCTGTATATACCCACATCTCATTGGCTGGTGCTGTAGCCGCGCTATAAATTATATAAAAACAATATGTATGTGTCTATACATATGTCCATTGTACGTATATATAACTTACCTGATACCTTTAATAAATGTGTCGTCTTCTTTGTTGAATAATAGTAATTCTGAAACAGAATTAAATGTATTTCATAATAAAATAAAAGAATATTTTTTGTTTTTGTTCATAATAGTACCCAGTGAATACTGAATGTATTCCTAGTACACAACCAATAAAGGTTGTATTCATTTATCATCTATAGAGGAAAAAAACTTCTCGTTGGAGAGAAAAAAAACCTCTATTCACTTCTTTAAAATATTTAAATGTATACAAATTATATACTATCTCACTTCTACAAGTATATCTATGTGACGGGTTAAATAAAAATGTTAACAATTGTATAAATGAACATACGGTCGAACAAAAAAACTTAAAATATTAGTTTCAATGAGAAGGGGTATCTAAAGTGTAGTATAGATAAAATAAATGCTGTATGATTATCTCAACTACACTAACCATTTAGGTAACTACGAACTTGGTTTTGCATCAGCAAATTCTAAATAGAATTGCCTACAATGTTAATAGTTTGTGCACCTAAAAAGGCATTTCACTACAATGAAGATATGTTTCAATACTATACAAACATTATTTAATATTGACACATTTGCAGATTAATAATTGCAACCTTAACCAGGAAACTAAGACGTATAACGGAACTATGTCTTCAGTTTTACAAATAAATGTATGAAGACATGCCAACATTGTAACATTATTTAGAGTATAAATCTTTTTAAAGTGTAGTCATACCAATATTTCAAATAGGTAGGCCATAAAGGCTTATGTGTGTGTAAACGTATTAACACTTAACAAAAGCTGCACTAAGAACCTAACAAATGTAATTTCCTTCTTGTGAAATCTTTGTGCGTCCTTTGTTTGGCCACGTGCACTCATGAGAAGTTAATGACATTTCAAAATGTACACGTATTAGACATGTTTCAAACTGAGAGTTGTTATTTAAACTGTTCGCAGAGATAGTTGTGTGCAGTGAGGAATACTTTTTTTTATGACTCAGACTTAATTTTAAAATATAATTATCTCTCCATTGTCATTAGAATATTTTTTTTTAATTTGGTGTGCGTCCTTTTTTGGTCACCTCCACACTTAAGAAGCTAATGAAACTTTTGTATAAACTACTATAGAAAAACAAAAAACATCCACAGTTTAATGTCACAATACATTGTACGGCTTTTCTGAAAACTTCCACAATGCAAATAGAAGATCTCCTTAACACTCAAAATAATGTACATGGAACCATTTATGTAACCTAGCACCTATAGGGAACACCTGTACATATTACAATATACACTGTTTTACATATAATAATAATATTAATAAAACAGATGATGATTGCAGAATGATGTTTTCTCTTCTAATTTGTCCTCTTCAAAATATTCTCTACATTTATTTCATACTGATTTTAAAATACATCCTAGTAACAATCCTTTTATTTTACATAAAAAACATACTACCATTTCAAACTTTTATTTTGCATGCTTCTAATCACAAAGAATATAAAACATATATATTAAACTTTGTTTCTAACAACATTAAGTAATCATTCTTTAAACCCTTTGGCAATCTAGCTTGGTGCATGACTATAGAGTCATTACATACAAAGCAATCTACTTCTGTATGCACCCATGTTGTGAAATGTCCATGGTGAATGGTTGCCCCCTCATGAAAAAAATGTGCACATGTCTTAAAGGTTTTCTTACTAATAGTATCTTTGAAACATAATCAATAATTGCTTATTTTTTAATTTTTTATTTGCATTTAATCAAAATTAGATTTTTACAAAATTTGAATATGCTGTCAATCAAACATTGTCTTTGTGTTGCAGTAAAGTTTTTCGTGAAAAAGCTGAAAGTTTATCTTACACTTGTCAAAGTTCAACTTAAATTGGATTACGTCACGTTATTAGATCCGAAAGTTACAACTGATTCTTTTTGCAGACATAGTCAGCATCAGATCACGGTCAATTAATCAAGGGGAAGTTTATATGTGGCATGATTTTATAGGTCGCTATTAACCATTTAGTTGCATTGCCGCTGATTAATTTAGACCAAAATGTTGGTTCGTCCATTAGCACAAAGTCTGAGAGGGTGTTTTTCAGATAGTGTGATTTGATCTGTTGATTCGCTGGACACTGAAGCAGTTGAATAAGGTGTCGTCTTCACACCCAATAGACTCCAATGCAACAGTATTTGAGTGTCTCCAAGAAATATGTTTTTGCATTGCGAGGCCTCTAATTCTTGATTGATCAAGTTGTAGATCGAAGGATGCTTATTAAAAACTAGGTTTTGCAGTGTAGATTGTAAATTGCAACCACAGTAACTGCATCGCATGTCATTGAATGCTTTAGTTGGAAGATCAGAAAAGTGTACGGATCGGGTAGGAACATAAACAAATCTTTCAAAAATATTCTGAGTATTGTAATCTTTCGTACATTGTGGACACATATAATTCTACTCGGAACTAATTTCATACAAACAGTTTCCTGTAGTAATAAATCAAAGACCTTTGTTAAAACTTCTTGACTACCTGTAACGCTCACCTGATTCCCGCAGAGGCGCCGGTCTTGACTGGGTGAATGCCGTATCTTCAAAGGTGATGTGTAACACACGGTTGGCTCTTTGGGCTGGACCTCTGTGCACTGTATGTCTGACTCGAAGAGTAAGATGTCTGCAGATAGAAAATATGGGATTAATGAACTGGGGTTATTGGGTGCCTCTCTCCTCTTCCCTTTCTCTTCTCCTGTAGAACCCCAAAGGTTAACGCCCTCACCTTAGGTAAGTGAACGCCGAGCTCTCCATCTGCCTCGGGGCAGGGTGCCGTAACCAGTTTCTTCACTGGATAAGGGTGCAGGCCTCTTGACCTCAGAGGACTGCTGTCTGTCGTTAACTGCACGAACGGTAAGTTCTGGGCACTTCAAATGTCTTAAAAGTCTTTTGTAATGATATCTCTTGTTTCGCAGGGTTCCGGCGATGGCGGGCTGATGAGAGTTGAGGATCGAACCCGCGTGAGGAATAGAAGCGCCTGGAAGCACGCAAGTAAGCGCTTGTAGCCTGCTTCACGATGCGCACTAACTGTCCCTTTTATCTTGCAGGTACAAGTTCGGAGCTTTAGAGAAGCTGAAGGGTGCTGGAATACCCACTGGATTCGGCGTGGGAAGGAGTAATGGCACGTGAGTAATAAAGTTGCCCAATGTCTTTAAACGCACCTTCTTTTGTCTTTCAGATGCGGGATGCAGCGCCGAAGGCCTCCGGAGCGTGCGAAGAGCTGGTAAGCTTTTGTCTTTCAGATGCCGGAATGCAGTGCGAAGACCTCCGGAGCATGCGAAGAGTAGGTAAGCTTTTGTCTTTCAGATGCCGGAATGCAGCGTGAGGCGTTGGTGACAGCCGATGGACCAGGTAAGAGATGCGCTGCCACTGAAGACCGTAGTGCTAACCTGTTCTTTCTTTGTCTTTACAGGTGCTGCTGAAGACTGGATTCCAGGATGGTAAGCCTTTGTTCCCTTAGGCCCAGGATCAGAAGCAGAAGACACGATGAGCGTTCTGCTGCAGAGAATGCAGAATAACACAAAGCAAGATTCATCCATCGGGTGTGGTTTAAATAGCCTCCTGTAGTGCTTAGGTGTCTCCTTCCACAGCCACGCCTAGGTAAGAAAAGAGTTCCTGCTTTCCAGAAGAGTTCCAGTATTCTGAACCTAGGGAGTGGCTCCTGCCCCACCCAACAGGAAAAGTAGTCCCAAACAGAAGAGGATCAGGGGTTCAACTGGCAGGTACGTAAGCAGCATGGTCTGCTGCAGGTAAGTCCACCCAAGCATTATGAGCCCGGCGCTTCCAGCTCTGGGACTGGGCATCTTTATGAGCCTGGTGCCACTGGCGCCAGGACAGGGTCCAAAAGGTCCCAATTGGGACTGGCTGGGGCTCGGAACCGGGGTTATGGGTCTGCTTCCAAGGGAGTCGGGCAAGTCCTGATCTTTTGGAAGCAGAGATCATGACACTACCTTCCTGTGTGTTTCGAGAACATTGTTAATTTCCACTTGCAACAGCTACTACATTTCGGATTGACATTGCCAAATGTGTATTGTGCGGTTTTTCATCTACAGATATTTTAAGAATTGCAAGTTCCACACATAGCTGCTTGTCTGCTGGGGAAGCTGTCTTGCATCAATGGTGTAATTTGAAACTCCTGTTTCATTACTAAATTTGCAATGAGAGTGTCATAGTTGAATGAATCCAACTTCCGTAAATTCTGTTGGTTTTTTAATCTTAAGAGGAATGATTTTATTTGAATGTAGTTTCACTGACTCCTTATGTTTCCTGGCTAAGTGCTTTGTAGGTACAGGTGTAAGGTTCGGGTGAGGAGCATACAGGACACGTGACCTATTATATTCTTCAATGCAAGAAATGTCAGCTGTCCTTTTTCTTTCATCAAACTTTATTAAAAATAAACCTTCAATATGTTTCACACATGACAGAGCTACATAATGACATTCCTTCTTTAAACGCTGTATGACCAATGTCAATAAGTGCTGCTTCTATGATTAGTAATTGCATATGCATAACACAATGAAAATTGTGCTCTTCCCAAAGGTATCCTTCAGGCGCATGAAACTTGCAGAGGTCAGAGACATCAAATGAGTTTCTTCTACACGATCAAACTTTACTTCAACATGTTCAATATTTGTACTGTGACGAAGTGTGAAATGCAATCACTCTTCCCATTGCTCCATTGACTAGACCAATTCCTACATTGAAGTTCCTCTTTAACATTACTCGTGCATTGATGCACAATTTTAAAACTACATCTAGACCTGCTGTTAGAAATTGAATTCTCTAGTTGAATCAAAGCGTTTACTCTCCCATTCAACTCTAATGGCATAACATGACCATATAAAACACAATTTTATCTCCACAATATTTCACTTCTCAAAGTAGCATTGTTGAGTTAAACTTGTTGCACTCTGCAAGTGTGCATATCGAAGCAATACAAGAAATGTTTGTTTCCTGAAGAGTCAACATTGATATTGATATTTTATTTCTATCGTGCTTGTACACAAGTGCTTCAGAACATGACTTCAGACGGACTGCAATCTGCACAAAACAGTCTTCCCTTCAAGTCTGCTTTCACATTCTCCTCAAGAACACCTATACAAATCTTATTAAGCATTTCTGCATACTCCAAGTCTGCAGATTGCCTCACATTAATGGTAAGTTCCTGGAATTCAAAATCAATTCCAAAGGATACCATTACCAATACTTCCGATATCAGCATTTTGAAAACTGGTTGACCTTTCACAGGAGTTAATTGTAACAAGTCTCCAAAAACAAGTACATGTTTACCTCCAAACAAAACGTTGTAGTCAGTCTTCAAAACCTATTTCCCTTGCGAATTAATGAAAGCTAGCATCAAGTTGCTTACTTCATCTGCAATCGAGGTATTTCATTTTATAAGAACTTTTCCTACTTCTTGTGCTGCACTTGATAAACATTTTCGATACTCTAGTTTGTTGTCATGCTTCACTGGTAGCATCAACAGTCAATGTAAAGTAACACCTCCTACACTGAATGCTGCTTAACGTGTTGGAGCAGTTACAATACACGACTAACAGAAATTCATTACATTTTGGATCATAGCTCTTATTGCAGGAATTAAAACAGATTGACCTGTTCCTGCTTGTCCACTAATATACAAGAATACAGGCTTGTATTAGCCACAAGAACATGTGTGCTTGTCATGCTGTAAACCTAGTACAAACCTATCTCATTTCATAATAAACATTTTTTTTGCTCTGTATTACGTCTACTAACTATTTCATCATAATTTGCATCAGAAACTTTAGTTTGTTGCATTGCACCTTCTACTTCTTCCATGGCAATCTCAACATCAGTTTGCAAAAATTGGCTCACCAAACACAATTTGACTTCCTGCTGCAGATTCATGACTGCATTCAGCAGTCTCTTTTGCCAATTCAGCTGCCAAAAGTTCTTCTTGATTATGTAATTAAGCTTAATCACTCTCTGCATGCCATGGGAAGAACTGCAAAAGACAAAAATGAAATAATTCCTTTTTCTCAGGAGTTTGGCAAAATAGTTTCATGTGGTTGATGAGACTTGCTTTCTCATGTCTCACTACACAACCAGTACATCCATGTACTTTAAACAGTCCTGTGTCACTGTTTGCTTCAATATTTCGAAATGAGTAGCATTCTGCTACTTCATATAAACAAAGATCCTCCAACTTAGTTTGATTTGGATAGTATGTATCAATCAAGTTGGTTTTCAGAATCACTGCTGAATTTCACTCAGACTTCAGTACCCGATTTCTATTACTAGCTGGGCCAAGACTTAACCAAAGTACATTAATGCTAGAGCCATGCAGAGGCAAACTAATGAGCTAATCTGCAGCTTCGTAGGTACCACACTCTCTATGTGAGAGCATCTCAGACCAAAGCTTAGATGTATCTGACTAAGACTTTTATCTGCTGATAATTCTGCTCATACTTCAGATGCATTGCTCTTTTCAGATTGTTGTCATGTATGCTGTAACATAATGAGCAACAGCTGCTGTATCATCAGCAATATACTCTATATTAGTATTTGCATTCCAAAGCTAAGCACTGACAGGATTGTAATCATGAATGAATTGGCATTCCTCATCTCTTTTTAAATTCTAGTTCTCTCTTGGTTATTTTTCAGTAACATGTTGCTGAACAGATAACATCAAACTGTTTACTCGACCAACTGGTGTCACAGGCCTTGAAAAGCCAAACCTGCACTCAGTGTAATACTCTTTACTTTTGTATTTTCTCTGACAGTACTTACCACATGGTGGCCCTTAAAATCTTTCCACCTTGTTCCCTAGATCAGCATTCACATACTGAGCAGGAATGTAACTAGTAACATATTTTTCTATTAACTCCATCACACAGCCTTCGCTTTCTTTACCAAACTGAGGAGCATTTTTAACCCACAACAGCATATGTATATGTGGAGCGCCACGTGCCTGGTAGTCTTTCCTCCAAAGGAAATGTTCCACAGTGCCTAGTGAACCATTTTCTTTATTACATAAAAGGTATAACGTGGCTAAAAATCTGTGATGAAAGAACCGTGATACACTTACAGGGTCCATTAAACACGATTCTCCTAGTGTCATGTGTTCTGTCTTCCTGTGGATTAGTTTCACGGATCCACTCTGCAGCCTCATCCCCACTTCCTCTTCTCTCTTCCACTAATCTGCAGCACCCAATAGATCCTCTCCCCCTCTATTCATCCACACGAAGCTGCATGAAACAAAGTCTCCACATCAGCGGCAGGTAAGCACAGCTGGGCGATTCTCTTCAATAATCACTGATGCCACCGTGCTGAGCACTTTCCTGGCCATATTGATTTGAGCAATTTATGGTGCATTCTGTATGTGAGCGCATCAGCGTGCTGAACAACTTAATACCAGCAAAGTGCCGCCCTTGCCCTTCTGGGGTTCTGCTACCATGGGTACCTGGCGCTCGATCATGGCCGCTGCCTTTGTTCTTGCATTTGGCACTGGAGTGCCTATCCTCCCTCTCATGTTTGCGGCAGGCAATCAGCTGGCCCACCCCAAAGGCCATCTCCAAAGGCCCAGTCTGTGCCAGTTCATGCCTGGCTGGGCTCAGGGCCCTGCATCCTTTTCTACAGATTTATGAAATACATCTTGATGCTGGGTTCATTTTCTTTGCAGCCTCGGGCTATGGCATTCCCCCCTCCTGACATTACGTGAATTTTTGCTCAATAGCCTGGCCAATCTCTCCCTTGGACTGTGTGCTTGTGCCACTCCTGACTTTGCCACTGTTCCATCCCAGTTGACATTTCTCCCTTTACTACATGCTCAGAACTTATTACTGTATCTTCCCTCCCGGGGTTCCCATTCCCACTGTCTACTACTGCACTGCTGTGCTGCATTACCCTTGTTTTTAAAACCCAGATTTGGGTGTACTTTCATCTCGCATTGTTTTGTGTTCACTAGCCAAAATTGGATTTTGGAGTTTTTGTACATGTTATTAAAAAAATCACACTTGTTTTGTTGTCAGCTAGTCAAAAATCGAATTTAGGTGTTCTTGTGTACGTTAGCCAAAAATCATATGTAGGTGTGTTGAGTCTGCTAGTCAAAAATGGAATGTAGGTGTTCTTGTGTATGTTAGCCCATAATCGAATTCAGGTAAATTGTTTGTTAGTCAAAAATCGAAAACAATCTCCTAAAACTGCCACACTCTCAAGCAATACAAATGTACTATATAGAAAACTCTTAATATAATGATACAATCTATAGTTTTATTGGCACATATAAACATCACTCAAAAGAAGTACATTCTCTGATAGGTTCAACAGTTGAACAGCATCTAAGGTACTTGACATCCTATTGGCAGCTACCCATCACGCAAACAATAAACCAATCGGAAAATAAATACAAGACATTCCACTTTCTCTCCTCATGTAATTTTCCTCCATTTCCTCTATCTTTAAAAAGCACTTTCCAAGACTACCCACACGCATGTATACATTTTGTTAAATGTTTATAGCCGCAGATGCACAAAGCACAATGCGCTGTGCTGCTTCCTAGCCGCCGCGGCACGGTATACAAGCGGGTAACAACCCATGGTGTGGGACGGGTTTGGAATAGCCATGAGTAAACACCCCCAGTTATTGCTGTTCCTAGGCGTGATTCTCAATACACCATTGGTGCCCCTTTGTTCATGGAGTCGTGGCTATAGGATTGTGCTTTTTTAATAAAGAAACTGAGCATGGAATATGAATGGCAAAAGAGGAGACGTGGTAGTTTAAAGGAGTTATGCAAGGTACATGATAATAAAGAGAGCCCGCCAAATGTGCTAAAATAATACTCATTGTGCTCCAAAACAGTAATTTTAAGAAGACTTATCAAATATAAACACACAAATACAAAGAACTAACATCCAAAAACCTTTTCTAAAATAACTCCTCACTCATAGCCACGACTAGAGTTAATTTACTTTTTTTTTCCTAGCCGCAGTTACAATTTGAAACTTTGGGGGTTTGGGTGGGGGGGGTAAATAGCATAGATTTTATAAATGTATGCATAATAGAAAATTCTTAGAGTACCCTTTTGGGTACAAACGGCATGCTTTTTTTACACATTGAGGCCTATAGCTATGGGTATGGGCCAATGAACCCGCAGCTTTGACCCTCCCCAGTCGTTGCTGCGGTTAACTGCGCCTCTGTTTCATTTATGAGAGTAATGTGTTGCCTGTGGCACAATTGGCTTCTCCCGGGAGTTCCACACTAGCCCCTTGAGAAATTACTCTCTCCATACATAATGTACATTGTCATCACTAATTCACTAACACAACACATATACAATAAAAGTATAAAAACTGTTACTATAATCAATGAATATGCATATATATACTGGGTGAGAACAAACAAGGGACATTATGCTAAGGAATTACAATAGAGTGAATTGGGTAGATGAAGTATACCTTGAAAACAAGAGAGAATGAGGTAGGTTAAGTAAGCATGCAGAACAATAAAGGATGGGGGTAGGATAAGTAAACTTGGAGAACATGCGAAACAAAACAGTCACACAGATCGAAACAGTACCCATGACCAATCAGGACTCCCGAGATTCCAAAGATGAGATATCTACCACACCCCAAAGAATTACCTTATATTGATCATTGCAAACAGTCCTTTTTAGTCAACAATGTCCCACCCCAAAGCTTAGGAACATCAATACTGATCAACCCTCTGTTGCAGGTGCACTAAGACAATGAATGTAGAAAAGCAATACCTTCTCCATCCCCTCTTATGTTTTGAATATGGGTTAACCTTTTACAGGAGTTAACTGTAGAACATCTGGTGCGAGTCCACTGGGATGATAACGATGCATATCGGAAATCGCACGAGCACCACAAAATGAAAATGCATGTGCCTCATGCATTACATCAGACAATCGGCACCTCATCCAGCAAGTCCATCCCCCCAGTGGGAAACATTCAACAGTCATCCTTCAATTCGATCTCTTGCTAATCTACCGGGAACCAATTTATCTGTTAAGAAAATAGTGTTCCATAAGCCACAATTTTTTTTACCTAATCCTCTTTTCCCTTGACACGTTATTTCTTCCGTTTTTCTTCATCCACTCATACATTTTGAATACAGGTTGACCTTTCACTGGAATTAACTGAACAACTTCTTCAGTAGCCACAGAGCACCTCAAGTACTTGAATCCTATCAGCACCTGCCCAGCATAAAAACAAAGACCCAATCAGAAAATAAATGAAGAGAATCCTACTTTCTTTCAACTGATACTAAAAAAGCAGCCACAAAAAAATAAAAAATAAGAATATTACTAAAATGAACATTTGAAACACCATCAATTGTACTACCTCACAGAAAACGCAAAGCAGCTAAGAGTATTGCATAGCTGAAAGTGCATTTAAATTACAAAAAATACAATTAAACCTTCAACCTCACTAACATGAATACAAAAACGAAATGCCTGCATATAAATGCCATTGATTGACAAATCTAATTTTGTAGGTCCATGTTAGTGAAATTTAAAATATACATTAAAAAATACTTGCCACACAATCGGAGCAGATGAACAAAAATGATAATGAACGCCATCTGATAGCAGTGGTTAATAGAACTAACACACACACACTGCAAATAAACCTTCAAATATGTAAATGTTTATTAACACGTTCACATCAGTCACACTCCTGCCATGTGCACAGTGAGAGTTCTGGAATCAAAAGGATAAAACTGCAGGAAACAATTGCTTCTATATTTTCAAAAATGAATACCAAAGAAAGAGGACTATGTACTAATAAAACTACTAAAATGGATGACACATTCTCACTACAACCTATCGGAGAGCTACACAAATAGAACAGTAACGGCCACCAATAACAATCAATCCCCCCCAACCCAGCATCTTTCATAGCTGCTGCTATTCGACACGGCTGCAGATCTTGCTTTGTAGCTGCATCTACACGTAGATTTTTTGGCAAACGCAAAAACAAACTAAGCCAACCTTCAAAACCTCAAATAAAACAAGGGAACACCTAAGCACATAAAATAACACCAACAAATGAAATTCTGTGCTGTATCATCCGCATAATGATTATTGCACAGAAAATGTATGGTTTAATAGACGCGGCTAAAACCATAGCTGCGATCTACAGGTACAACTAATAAAATGACAAAAAATGACGCGCCCACACCCATGCTTTGTTATAGACGCATGGTCAGTGATGTGAGGAGAGAGAGGAGTCAAAGATGACACCAAGGTTTTTTACCACACAGGAGGGTGAGGGGAGCGGGGTCATGGAGAGCAGACAGTGTGGGAGGGAAAGAGGGAGCAGGGGGTCCTAATGAGAAGGACATATGTCTCAGTGGCATTGGCCTGAATAGCAAATAGGCAGTCAGGAGTGAGAGAGGAAGAGGAGGGAAGCTTCAAGAAAAGCTGCGCGTCATCTGAAATGACACTGGAAGTTAGGAGAGAAGGCAGAGATCAAATGAGATAGAGGGGCCTGGTAGATGTTGAAAAGCCAAGGTGAGAGGATAGAGCCCTGAGGGACAACGCAGGCAGAGCGTGAGATGGCGGAGAGAAAAGGGCCCAGTTGAACCTGGGAAAGTCAGTCCGGGAGGAAGGAGGTCAACCAGTCCAGAAAAAGGTCTGTGATGCCAAGGGTATCACAGAGCCAATTTATCATGGTGGCATTAACGACTGAACTGAAGTCAGCGGAAAGGTCAAGAAGGATCAGAACAGAAGGAGAGCTGGAATCCGACTGTTGCTTGTGGAGACAACCAACGGATTCAGTGTGGTGGATAAGCTGTCCGATGGTAGCTTCTCCAAGAGCTTGCCCAGGAAGGGCATAATGGAGATAGAGCGGTAGTTTGCTGGACAGGAAGGGTCAGCCGAAAGGCTTTTTGAGTAGAGGGTGCACAAGGGAGCGCTTGAGGAGTGAGGGGAAGGATCCTGTGACAAAGGAGTGATTGCAGAAATTGGCCAAGGCTGGAGCAAGGGAGTCAATTTTGTCCTTGATAGTTCTGGAGGAGCAGGGAGCACCTGTTTGGATGAGACTTTCATAGCGCTGACTTGTCCAGAAACCTCAGCAGGTGTTATGGGAGAAAAAGAGGAGAGTAGGAGGGAAGAGGGAGGGACCAAGGGGGGCCTGAGAGCGGGTGAGGCAGAAGGCTGTGGAGTAGAGGAGAATGAGGACAAGATGTCCTGAGTTTTAGAAATCAAATGAGAGGGCCTGGGAAGGCAGAGGAGAAGTGAAGACTACATTAGGGTTGCCGAGTTCCGTGCAGATTTTGAAAAGTTCAGCCAGGTTGTTAGCGGCTGCAGAGATGCAGGCGGGATATAGACCCTCTTCAAGCAGATGGAGAGTCTGTATTGCCTTTGGAGCAAGCAGTAGGCCAGTTTGTCAGAGGCTGGCTCAGAGCCTGCCACTTCTGCTCAGCCGCTCTGCACTTGCGTTTCAACCTCACTAACATGAATACAAAAACGAAATGCCTGTATATAAATGCCATTGATTGACAAATCTGATTTTGTAGGTCCATGTTAGTGAAAGTTAAAATATACATTCAAAAATACTTGCCACACAATCCAAGCAGAGGAACAAAAATTATAATGAACACCATCTGATAGCAGTGGTTAATAGAACTAACACACACTGCAAATAAACCTTCAAATATGTAAATGTTTATTAACACTTACTTTCACATCAGCCACACTCCTGCCATGTGCACAAAGAGTGTTCTGGAATCAAAAGGATAAAACTGGAAAAAATTATGGCTGCTATACTTTCCAAAATGAATACCAAAAAAAGAGGACTATATACTAATAAAACTACTAAACTGGATGACACATTTTCACTACAAATTATCGGAGAGCTCCACAAATAGAACAGTAACAGCAACCAATAGCAAACAATCAAACTCACAGAAATCTCCCCCACACAACATCTTTCATAGCTGCGGCTATTCGACATTGCTGCAGATATTGCTTTGCAGCTGCACCTACATGCAGACCAGGTCGGAATCATACCAGGAGTTGCACTTGCAGGCAGGTTTCATGCAGATCCTCATGACGGGGGCAAAGATGTCCATAGTGTTGGAGATGGAGAGTTGAAGGTTAGTAAGGGCTGTGTCAGATTGAATTAGTGGCAGGAGTAGGAGGGGGAATGAAGGTAGCGGCAACTGACACTCGCTTCATAGGTCGAATGACGGAGGAGGAGGCTGGCAGTGTGGCGGGGGCTTAGCCGCCAGTATTTGTTTTGCCACTATTCACTTGTTGCATTTTCATATCTTTCTATGGCTCTTGCCAATGCTTGTTCTCTCAATTTACACAGTTCCTTTTATAGCGTAGAATTTCACATAACTGCTTTCATTCAGATCAGTTTTCAAAAGTACTTGCTTTAATGCAAATCGGTATTCAAAAAGTGCTTATTTTCTTGCTTTCATTCTATTATTCTTGGCAAGGCTTACAACCTCCTCTTGGCACTTGATAAAGCTTGCTTAAACTTGCATGCTCATTTAATTCACCCAGGGGTTTCGCTCAGCTCCAGGTTAGCCTTTCATCTCTTTTACAGATCGGTATTCACAAAACTTTTCACTCAGTTTTCTTAGCAGTTTTATGTCATCGTGATTATCAAAAGTATTCAGTAATTTGACTGAGTGCAAACCTGACCGGCATTCATATGGACAAAACTGTGGCAGCAAGCTCGCTGTAGCTGTCTCTTCTCCGGGGTTGGCGTGCATTTCCTCCAGTGTCTCTGTTTACTCTGCTGTACAGAGAGACTCTCTCTGACACGAGGAGGTATGCATACCATCTCTGCTACCAGAGACCTCTCCAATGCTCCTGCCACGATCAGCTTCCACTGCAATGACTGCAGCTCCTAGAAGCTTGGGGCACGTGTCTCTCCGGCACCACCTCCAGCCTCTCCAGCAAGCGTTCCACTGATGATTCTCTTATCCTCCCCTGAGAGGGTTGTTTATACCGTCTCCTTGGCTTCAGCTTTAGACAATATTTATTCATTAAATAACGATATTGGTATTCTGCATCCCTCTTCCCAGTATGATGTAAGTGGTGTTTATTGGCAGATGATCTACTAAAAAAATAGGGACGGGACTGGTAATAGCCTACAAAGGCCTGGGGATGTCAGACTCATTATAAAAGAGAAATGGGGGGGATATTGTCTCTCACCCAATGGTGCCGCATCCCCACTCCCCAAGTCTCCTCCACCCAGATGATCCTCTCACATATCCACCCACCAGTGTCAGGATCCGCAAGCGAAAGCCTTTCCCTGGCCACCTGGAGGGGAGGATATATTTGGGAAAGAAGTGGTACCACTAACCTATGTTGACTGCAAGGAAAGGTTCGCCCTAACAGAAACAGATATGGGTACACACAAATTAGGCACTGAATAGTCCATCCCCTAGTGCGGCATGGGGCAACTCGAGAGCTGGTGCCATGGAGCTATCTCTGCTAGAGGGAATATGTGAAGGCACCAAATCGAGAGTGTGCAAAATTATGCAGAGACATGTGGTCCCTTCGGCCGTGCTATATGAACCAATGGGAAGTGGATCTTGGACACCCCATTGAGGACCAGAGGTGGGTGGACATCTGGTTGCAGAAATATTCCTGCATCAAATGTGACTTACAAGCAATGCGCCTTCAAGCTGACGTACCGATGGTATTACCCCCCCAGTTAGGCTGCACAATATTAAGAACTCCTTGGATCCAGGTTGCTGGTGACGATGTGGGGGAACGAGGGACATAATTCCACATGTAGTGGGAGAGCCCGCGGGTCCAGGCCTATTGGGGCAAGATGATGCCAATTATTGAGGCATTAACTCAGACAAGGCTTCCCCTGAAGCCCGAGGTACTGCTCTTGGGACACCAGTGCCGAGAATCTATCAATCCTGACCGGGGGCGTCAGCCAGGCTGCTTACACACCTTCTCTTGGTAACGAGGATCACCATTGCCCGGGCCTGGAAGGCTCTTGAGGGCCCGCCTATCCCCCTGTGGTGGACCAAGATCTGGGACATTTTGGTAGCAGAAAAGGTGACAGTGGCCAATGAAGGGACCCTCCATCGCTTCACAGAAACTTGGTCCCCCATTCTGGAATATGGCCTAGAGCTGATGGGAGGACTGTCTTGGTGCTTTAAGGCTTGTGTTGCCTCCTATCTGGTGCTCAAGGAAATCGTTTTTTTCTTATCTTGTCTATGCAACCGTACTTAAATAATGTTAAAAAAAAGAGTATTTCCATTCCCTGTACCATGTCTCCAATTTTTCTATAATCCACCTTTTGCCATTGCAGAAAAGATCCCTGCACCATCCACAAAGAGAACTGTGGGTTCCCAATACTGGTGTGAAGGGGGAGATATACGAAGAGAAGGCACCCCGCTCCAATGACCGATCCCAGATGTTGCACACTAGTTATACAATATGACTTACCTGGGTGTTCGGGGGGGGGGTCTGTCTTGTCTGCGGATCCAAAAATGTCCTCTAAGGGCTTCCCCACCACCGCCCTGGCCCTCTTTACCAAGGCTTAGATCTGCCCCCTTTGAACCATTCCATCACCACCCTCAATTGGGCTGCCTCATAGTATTTGACAAAGTGTGGGATTCATATGCCCCCCTATCTCTGGTAGCTTCTGCGTCTGCAGTGCAATTCAGGGGGTGGGGGTGTGCTTATTCTGCCAAATGAATGCTAACAATGGTCCTCATTTACAAGTGTGGCAGTCCGTAAACAACGTGCCAGTAATTCCGATTACCACCACTCATTCCGGACCACTGCACTACGAGAGGGGGTGCTGGCAACGTTGTTTCGAGTAACGGCGCACACTGTGCTACTGTTCCCGGTAGCACAGGTAACAAACTGCGGGACCCTCGTGAACCAGTGCTGGAAACTCATGCACAATGGACCGAAGGCTGCATTACAACAGCAAACTTCCCGGAAACACTGGCACAAGAGTGCCGGAAATACCAGCACCATGGAGCAGGCGATAACTAGGACCAGGTGCCCAGGAACAGGCCACAGGTGCACCCAATTGAACCAGCTACACACAATGAGCACAGGGACTGCTGAAAGGGACCACACCACACACACCTTCCAACACATCCATGCTGCCACTTGTAGCAGCAGTCATGGACATGAATGCAGCTCTATGAGCAGAAGGTGCAACAGCTGCAACAGGCCGACAGGCAGAGCAGGAGGATGCAGAGGAACAATGGCCAGCAAGTAGTTTCCCAGAGGCATGCATCCATACCCTGCACAAGGGCCACACCCTGATCCCTGACTGACTGGCAGATCCACATACTTTACCGCCTGAACAGGGAGACCATCCTTGCAATAGTGGCCCTAAGCCACAATGTCATCCAAAGCGTCATTGGCATCCGGACTGCCATTACCCCCCTGTTGAAGGCAGTGTCTGTCCTCTATTTCATTGTCACAGACACATTCCAACACAGTCGGGGAGCTGCATGGCATCTCCCAGCCAGGATTTTTGAAAGTGCTCCTGCAGGTCCTGGATGCGCTCCTGCGTCATGTGTCCCAGCACATCGCCCTACCAACAACACAGACCCAGGTAAACACCACCAAGGTCCGCTTCCATGCCCTTGCCGGCATGCCTAATGTATTAGGAAAAGAGGACTGCACCCTTATTGAGCTAGAGGTCAGCCACGCCACAGAGGTGTATTGGAAGAGAACGCTATACCACTCAATGAATGTGCATGTCGTCGGTGATGCAGATCTGATGATCACACACTGCTGCACATGTTTCCCGCGATTAACACATGACTCCATGGTCCTGTGCAATAGCACGCTGCCTAGGTACATAGCGCGTTACGGTCAACAGTGAACCTGGCTATTGGGTGAGGCAAAGGATGAACACATACACCACATTGCATGTGTACTGGGGCATGTGGGGGGGGGGGTTCACTGTCTCCAGTGCATGGCCCACAGGCAACATGAAAATGGAGGGACACAATCTGCACGCAAGAGTGGGTGCCCACGAATGGCATGTACCACATGAGTATACAGAAGGACACACCAGCACAATCTGGTCGCAGATGGACAGGCACATGGAATGTACCACAAGTACCAGAATGCATCACTCGCATGACACAAAGCACAGCATACCCTCAATATGCACCATCCACCACCAACCCATCCTTGTGAGTGTGATCCCAACATGCATGCACTGCTCAGTCACCTAAATGACATGGCCCTCCCTGTGCCCCTTCCCATGTAGGTGATTCTGGATATCCCTTACTACCATGGCTGATGACCCCTGTGAGACATTCACAGAGCCACCAGGAAACTGCGTACAACCGTGCTTACATCAGAACAAGTGCGACAATTGAGCAGGCCTTTGGACTGTTGAAGGCACTGTTTTGTTGCCTTCACCACTCAGGGGAGGCGGGTGGGGAGCACTGATGTACAGGCCAGTTAAAGTGGGGCAGATAATCCTGGCCTGTGCCATGTTTCATCAGGCGGAACATTTCTCCTGCCTGCGGACATGGACATGCCTCTGGCAGACGATGATGACAGTGAAGTGGATGCAGCTGCAGACCTGCGACACACCATCACAGGGATGATGGGAATGGGCATGCAGCCTGCCAGGCACTCATACAGAACTACTTCTGAGCACACAGCATCTGCACACGACCCATGCCATACACGGGCATGGGTTGTGTGCATTTGAATATGCATAAAAATAAAGCACTCAACAAATTAAATGTCCAGATGTGAATTCATATGCAGAAGCATGCGTAGTTGTGCATGAACAATGAACAAGAAATGTGTGGCCCACCACCCCTCCCCCCAACTATTTCCCCCCCCCAGCCACCAAAAGACCCTCCCCAACCACCCCCCAACTGCTCCCCAAAAAGGCCTTCCCGAACTATCCCCCCTAAAGACCCTCCCAAAATGACCTCCCCCGCTAAGCCTCCCGAGCACACCATCCCATCAACACCCCCTAGTAAGCTTCACTGTCACTTCACATCTGTGTCTGGCTCACTTCTGTGGCTTTTGTGGAGGGCCTGACAGGTGCAGGGATTGGTGCCTTGTGCTGCTCTGTTGTGAGCTGGCAGTTGTGGTGATTGTTGAGGGTGGGTCGGAACCTGCCATGTCCCTGCGCTCTAGTGCCACCTACAGGAAAGGTTAGAGGGTCTCAGCCAGTGCCGAGATGGCCTCGTTCCCCTTCCGGACCTTCTGTGCGATCAGGATGTTTGCGCATGACGATCAGCCCATGGCCTGCATGCTCTCAAGGATCAACCCGGTCGTCTCCTGCATCAACCTGGCCTCCTCGGAGTCCCGCCATCTGTTCATGCTGTTCCTCGATGCGCTTTAGGCGTGTATCCATGTCTCTGATGCTGGGGATGGGTGATGGAGGTGGGCTGTAGAGGCCGGAGGGGCTAATGAGGGACAGTGGTAGGGAGTGTGCTCAGAAGTCCCTGGTGTCCTGCCCGGCATAGTCCTCTGTAAATGCTCCCATGTACATGGAGGGGGATAGAGGATGGGGGGGGATGGCTGTCCTGTTGGGGCAGCAGAAGTTGCTGCAGGGGCCGCAGACTGTGCCTCTGTTGGGGCAGCAGGAGTTACTGCAGGGGCAGGTGGCGCTGTCATGATGCATACCCCCGGGCATCCAAACCACGTCTATCAGCCCCGGGAGCAGGCTTCATGTTGCCTTGAGAAAACCCAGCAACCCTTGTTAGGGGCTGTCTGGGTTCAGTCCTGGCGCCTATGGGACATCAGTCCTGGCGCCATAGGCGCCAGGCTCATAGGTGCACACTTACCTGATGCAGACCATGCTGCAAGAAGGTCCAAACCCATGTGAGGCCTGGAAGGGACTACTTTACCTTAGGGACTATTTTGTTACTCGGGTGTGGTCGGGGAGGAATACCTACCTGGGACTACTTTGGAGGCCATTTAAACCGCGCCCGAAGAGCAGCACACGCTTCGCGTTATTCTACATCCAGCAGCATAACGTTCACCGTGCCAGCAGCAGCATCCAGCCTTCTGCCACGCCCGCCTCGAATCTGGAGCACCTAGCAAGAAGGAAAGAAGCAAAGGTTAGAGCAAGAGTATTACCTGATTTCTTACCTGATTCTGGATTAATCGCATCTTCAAACCAGAGGAAAGACTTTGTTTTTAAACGCGTCGCATCTCAGCAGCAGCGCCGCGCCATACTCACCGTTCCACGCAGTATTTCTTCGATCCGGCGCTGTCCATCTTTACATCGCCGAATCCCGGCACCTAAGGGGGACAACAAACAACAAGGTGAGCAGAGAGAACAGATAGACAATCTCTTTAGCCGCCATATGCTTACCTGATTTTACCGCCGGAGGTATTATTCATCAGCACGCCACATCTTCTTATGCCGCACCTGTAAGAAGAGGAGAAAGCAGCAAGTTTAACCCTTGGCATTATTTAACGGACAGTGTTGGGTAACACAGACTTTTACCGGAGTGCTTTCAGCAGTCAATCTGTCAAAGTTGCAAGATAAAAGAGGAATTGGGCAGTAGTGAATTCCAGACATTTTGAACTCTACAAACTATATACTTACGGCTCTTCGCCAGGACCTTTTGGAGTCGGGATTCGTCTACAACTCTTCCAATATCTTCAGGCCAGGGAAGTAACTGGTCATCAACGCGCCCCTGCATGCTTCGCAGGACAGAGGGCTCACCCTTCATGAATATAAGGTGAGATTGCTGAAAGGGAACAGAGGTGATTAGTGGGGAGGACTGTGGGGGTGCTATCACTTGAATCCACAAGTGGCTAAATCCATCTCTACACTTGTAGGAGAATATTTCTATGGGTCAAGCAGACAAGATTAGGAGGGCAGATCCAGTCAGTCATCGCTGCACTACACATCACGTGGGTGGAGGCCGCAGCAGTCCGGGTACCGACCGACGCCCCTGTGGGAGCCAGGTGAGCGTAACAGGCATGCTCACTAGGCCTGTGCCTTGAACGGTTGGTGCTGTTGTTGCCTTGGCAGCTGTGGCTTGGCGTCACTCTCCTCCGTGTGGCTGGCTGTGAGGTTCTTGGTCCACCTTGTTCACTGTCAGATGACGGGCCTGTGGGGGTGAGATAAGCATGCCGTAGTCACCTCTGCGCCATCTCATGGCCTTTCTACATGTTGTTCAGACAGCATGTGACCGGATGCCTGTGCATGGTGTCTACGGTTCATGCACTGGCAAATGGTACGACACATATTCATAAGTGTTACCAGGTGCCACCAGCAAGATGGTGGAGGGCATGATTGGACAAATTGGGAGATACTGCCGTACTGGGCCTTGTGTCATTGTTACAGTGCAAGTGCAGGGCACAATGTCATGGAGGGGTGAGGGCACCGGGATGGGAGCAGGGCAAGTGACTGAGCACGTGTTGATGGGAGCAACAGGGGCAGGAGAAAGGGGGGAAAGGAGTACAGTTCAAATGATGGGGTGGTCCAGATTCGGGCTAGTCCAGGGTGTTTAGGATTTCAATCAGGCGACACACACCTTAGTCTCGGCGCAGAATACTATTGAAATGCTTAAGTTAGATTAGATTCAATATTGAGATGATACACCACTAATATCACACACCCTTTTCAAATAACTCAGGTCACAATGGACCCTAAACCAGGCTGGTTGATAAAATATGATATATATTTGAAATTAAAATAAATCATACAATTTTTAATATGGGGCAGAAAGCCCCAATGGGGTGATAAGAACAATAGGAATGTAAGCAATGCACTTAGTTTAACCTTCTATTGACACATCTACAAAACACCAGGGAAAAGGAGCACTTTTTGATTTTAGGTAAGATAGCACTTTAGTAAAAATTTCCCTCTGCAAGGTTCCCTCAACCCACAAATCATTTTTAAGTGGATAAACAGAATCAGCAGGTACTCAGGAATTACAGACCAGAAACCAATTTTAAATGTGACCTTCCCTCCCCAAACAAGAGAGAAAAACGGATTTCAAACCCTCGCAATGCTAAACTGACACTCAGAAATGGACGAATAAATGAATGAATGGGTGTAACTCTTGAAACAAAAACAATTATTTTCTGGAGCAACACTGGAAAGATACTAGCAATCACAAGCAATGGATTGAGTAGAAGCATACAATTAGAAATGAAATGGAAGATTGAAAACAATTTATAATCAAAATGGCACATTGGAAATTTAACGCACTTTTGCAATTCCCGCCTGAATTTACCAAAACGGTTTTTAATAAAAGCGGGTGAAATATGGTAAATTGTTTTTGTGTTGGGGTGTAGCTATGGATCCTAGGTACAATATGGAAGTGAAATGAGATCTAAAGCTGTTAAATTGAGTGAGTTATGCAAGATCTAGTGAGGTGCGTTCTTGAGAAAATGAAGGCGCGAAAAAAGAAAAGAAAACAATTTTGACAAGGACCGTTTTACTCTACACTAGGGCATTTAGGCTAGGCTACCAGATTGAGACACAGTAAGCCCTGGGGTTGACTCGCAAGTTCAACACTAGCAACTCCGCGCCTGCCCTGGCTGACCCAGTCCGATCACTCCAAACAGGATTAATAGCTCAGGATTTTACAAGACGAAATTATTAAAGATGTTGGTGCTAGCACTAGGAATCAAAGGACAGCCGGACAAAATCATCGGGACAGGGTCAGCTGGGCAGGGACTGTATACCAAAGGATAGTTCTTCTGGACTGGCAATTCTGGTTACTGTATACTATAGGTCATCAGGGTAGCAGGATAGCAGCAGCATGCAGTGAGTGACAAGCCAGGTTAAGTCAGGATGCTTCCCAAAACACCACAGCATTTCCCTTGGTTATTGGGATTAATTTAGAATTGAGGCCTAGCTGAAGCAAGATCAGCAATGCTTGGCCTTGTGGTTGGGATCTGGAGTTTAGAATGATAAAAGCAAGATGAAGACAGGAACAGACAGGAACAGGACGCCGGCGTAGGAAATCAGGAATCAGTGTGTCTTGTGTGTTGTCAGGGGCTCTTATTTATAATGCCAGGTGACATCATCATAACAGTATGACAGGGGCAGGCTTTACTACCCCCGCCTCTAACAATAGGATTGGGCAAGGGTAGAAGTCTCCACCTAGCTCTTTACTGGTTGGATCTCAGAAAAATGATGTCATGTTTATGGGGTGATATTTACAGTGTCCAGAAACCTCCCAGAGTTACTGTAACTAAAATCTAATTTTGCCACAAACACATATTTACACAATTGCAACCTTTTAGTAAATCAGATACACAGGTTACATATTTTTTTCATCAAATTTCAATCCAAACCCCCAGTCCGTGATGTCTGGTTTCGCTCCTCTACCAGTATTTCGCACTTTTCACTGGGGTTTACATTTCTCCAACTTCCACAACTTTACACATGAGTGGGGATTGTCATAAGGAAGATATGTACAACATTTTACATTTGCAACATGGATGCTTTTCTTGTAATTCCACATATATCACCATTTCTGTCCCTTTGGTGTCACTACATTCTACCAAGTTTTAAACTAAAGGCCACAAATGTACTTTTACACTGTGAAAATCCTACATTTTTACCAATTTTGGTTGCGGAGTTAAAAGTCCTTAAAGTTTCCTTATGGAACAGTCTTTAGAACAAATGGGAGTCACTGTCTGTAATTCTTTTCTTTTTCTTTCCAGCTGACACCAACTGGCATTTCCTTCCAAGCAGGATGGGGGTTCCTTCAGCTTGATTGAAGTTTTAGGGTCTTTCACACCTCTGGCTTCCTTCCCTGAGAACTGCATTGTCCTGGGTTCCAACAGAGACGAAAGTCTGTTCTACCCTATAATTATCAGTGGGTTGGCAGGATCTGCTGGAAGAGATAGCCCTTTTGGCAGAAAACCTGTTTTTCACATTTGTAACTCAAGCCACCCTGGGTTTAACATCTTTTACTTTTGAACTTAAATCCAGAATTAAATACCTGTTACATCAAATAACACATGTGAAATATTCTCCCCAGTAACAAACCCCTTTATATTTCTAAAGACAAGTAAAACTTTTATTTACCAGTGTACTGTTTTAAAACACAGGCATTTGTTTTTCCTTATTTTGTAAGCAGCATATTTTCATACGTGGTGCAAGCTGCAATTTCTTTCTTTAATTCGGTTTGCAGCTCCTCACATTGCCACTGTCTTGGCAGCTGTAGTCATTTTCCTTGCAGCAGGACTCTTATCTAAAGTATAGATACATTTATCCTTGACCTGGCTCAGAGAGTAAAAAGTCTCTTTGAAATGCTGCGCCTGGATACGTTTTATCAAGAAATAAAAGTGTGTTCCCGTGCGAGGGAAAAATTAAGTTGCTTTTGATTTCTCTGAGAGTTGCTTTGACTGGGTTTTTTACACAGTGGTTTCAGAATGACAAGTGGAATTGGCACCAAAGCAGCATTTTGGAAGGGTGAAAATGTTTCATTCTGAAGGGGAATTTTTGGCTTTTGCAGCAATGCAGTGCTCCTGGTTCCCTTGATTCCATATATGTGTCTCAGAACACACTGGCATACTTTGTCAGTGTCTCTGCTTTTCCACCCCACCTGAAATGTGGGTGGGAGGATGATGCAGCCATCTTTTTGGTTGTTAAAAACGTAGTTTGGAGATACTGGTGCGCACAGGAGCCAGCGCAGCCATTTTGCTGTGTCTTGAACAAATGCAGCAAAGAGATGTGGTAATGCGTTGAGGGGGTCAATATATCCCACACATCCCCCCTACCCGACTTCTCCTGGGCTTTCCAAGTCGAGGGGCAGTCAGCAAGTGAGATTTCTCCATGGGCTTCCAGCAGGATCAGGCAGGTATGAGTCCATCTTCAATCAGAGAATGGTGCGTTCTGCTCTTCTTGTCGTCTCTGGTCAGAAGGTGGAACGACACTCCCTGCTTTCCCTGGGATCTTCCTTTCGTGGTGTGGAGCGACGCTCCCGGATCTCCTTTGGTTTCTCCCTTCCAGGCTGCTGGGGTGGTCCTCCTTGGGTGTTAGATAGGTGCAACCAGTACAAATCTGACAGAACACAAACCGGTTACGACAATTTCCCACTAACTGCCCACCAATTGGTTGACAGCAGTGGGATACAGAGGCGTTTAATAATAACAATGGATAATGAAGAAAATACTCTGTTACATAATCAGATCTATAAATCCTATCGGCTCCCTTCTGGTTCTTCTTTTCCTCATTCTCATGTTTCCGCTGTCTCCTCTGTTTGATTCCCTCTGGACTCCTCAATTTGTTGCAAAGTGTGCCTAGGGTGGCAGCTCTTTAGTTGATTAATATGGACCCTATTTTCTTTTGTCAAGTCGCCTTTAGGGATGCGGATTCTGTAGGCGACAGGTGAGATTATGTCTACAATTTCAAAAGGTCCCCGCCAGCTAGGCAAAAATGTGCGCTCTTTGGTCTGGTTCCTTTGGAAATTGTACAAGTAGACTGTCTCCTACTTGGTATTCCTTTTTGGTGGTTTTTAGATCATACTGAGCCTTCATCCCCTCTGCCGATCTTTCTAGATTCCGCTGAGCGTAGGCAAAAGCATGTTGAAGGTGTTTTCTTAGGTTCTCAACATACTCATGAGTTGTGGAGGTGTTAATTAGTGTCTGCTCCTGTGTTCTATAGAACAGATGCTGAGGTAGCACCATCCTTCATCCAGTCATCAGCTCAAATGGAGATATCTTAGTTGCAGAAGAAGGTGTGGATCTGATGGCCATCAGGACAAGCAGTGATCGGATGTCCCAACTTAGCCCAGAATCTGCCACAAACTTTTTTTAAATGCTCACAATGGTTTTATTGTACCTCTCAACTCACCACTAGAGGTCAGCGGTATGCAATGTAAAGTTTCCTTTTTACCCCAAGTATCTCTCACATCTTTGTCATCACCTTGCTGGTGAAGTGACTACCTCGGTCTGACTCAATCCTTTGGGGTAGGCCAAAATGCGAGAAGATGTGATTGATCATCAGGGCAGCTGCTGTTTCTGCCTTGTAATTTGGGGCCGGGAGACATTCCACCCATTTTGTAAACAAGCATGTTACGGTTACCATGTACTTGTTCCCCCTAGAGGAGCGAATCACAGGCCTGATGAAATCTACTTGTACATCTGACCAAGGCAGTGTCATCCCCCCTCTTCTGGAGGGAAGCTCAGTTTGTGAGTGAAGTTGGCTGAAATTGTGCACACACAAGACGCAAGATTTCTAAAGTAGTGTGAAACCTCTGATGACCGGCTGTGGCCACATCATGGGCGTGACTTAGCATCAGGCTTCGGAATGAGGCAGGGACCACCCACTGGTCACAGCCAGATATGGATCGCCTTACCAACAAACCGTCTTGGTTTCAGAACATTTTTGGAGATTTCATCAACAGCCTGAGGTCCTCTTTCCCAATGTAATCGGTATCCATCAGGGGAAAGTTCTCAGGGTCCTCAATGTGTTGATAAAATGTACCAATAATCGGATCCCCTTTTTGTGCCGTGGTTAAATCAGCATCTGGGGTCTCCTTACTCCATTGGGCAGTTGAGAGTTCACTGTGAGCATTTGTCTGGGACCTAGTGATAGCAGTGACCTGGATTTCCCCCAACAGGGACTCGATCTCGAGGAGCTCCCCCTGGATGGCTCTGGTTTTGGCCAGCTGATCAGCTAGGTTGTTTCCAGTTTTGTCGGGCCCCTCTACTCTGGAATGACCCTTGATCGTCTTCCAATAGATGGTCATCCCACTAGAGGTGACCAGATCATCAATATTTTGGATGAGTTTGCCATGTTTGAGAGGTTTGTTGTTAGCACATAGCATGCCTCTGGTTTTCCAATTTACCAGGTGCTCCACAAACCCATTCTGGACATAATGTGAATCGGGGATTATAACCAGTTCGTGGAGTTGGTGTTGGACGGCAGTAGGGATGGCCTGATGGACTGCCATCAACTCTGCCACTTGACTACTATGGGGACTGATTTTGTACCCAGCGGAGGGTTGCGGGGCATCATTCACCCAGGCATTCCCTTCCATTGACAGAATCCAGGAAGTAATTCTAGAATTACTCACATTTGCGGCCCAGATTATGTCACTTTGGAGATATTGCAAAGGCTGGTGTGGAGTCTCCACTATGATGTGTTCCCCCTGGATGAACGGGCAGTCATTTTTGAATGCCCACACTGTTGCCAGGGGTGCCTTCTCACAATCGCTGAATTTTTCCTCCACTGAGGATAAAGTCTTGCTTGCATAGGAGTTGACTATTGACATTGTCATGCTTTTGATATAATACTGCTGTCAAGCATGTATTCGAGAACCCTGTCTCCAAGAAAACGCCTTGTTTTTGACAGGGTAAGCTAGACAAGTTGCTTGTGAGAGGCTTCTTTTTCGTTGCTTTACTGCCTCAGCTTGTTCTGGACACCACTCCAACTTGACGCCCCCCCTTCAACAGATGGATAAGGGGTCTTGTGATCTCTGCGCAGTCCTCAATGAACTTCCTACTGTAATTAGTCAGTCCAAGGAGGCTGTTTAGCTCACGCAGAGTTGTGGGGTCTTTAAGTTTTAGGAGTGCTTCCACTTTCTTTTCCTGGGGACAGAGACCCTCAGGAGTTCTCATGCCCCAAGAAGTTGACACGGGTTCTGCACCACTGTGCATTTTGAAAGGAAAGTTTTGCTCCGGCAACCCTCAACTGTGTCAGAACATAACAGATTTCCGCTATGTGTTCCTCCACAGTTGAGCTTTTAATCAGGACATAATCTACATAGGCCAGGTTACCCCTTTCACCCAAGTCGGGCATGGCCTCATGCAAAAAGATGTAAAATTTGTTGTCGGAGTTGATGTATCTGAAGGGAGTCCGGGTCCATGTGTGCTGCTGCCCCTCCGAAGGTAAAGGCCAGCTTGTATAGGTCCTCCCTACTGACAGGCACAGCCCAGTACCCATTGGTTAGGTCAATGGCAGTGTATACCTTTTATATTTATTTATTTATTTATTACATTTATATAGCACGCAGGCAGCCCAGGGGCATTGTGGCGCTGTTACTTGTAAGGGAACTTAGTTACAGGTACAGGTTGTGCCTTGGGTTACAGTGAGGCAGGATCCTGTGTTAAGCGATAGGGAGTATCATACAACATAATACATCATACACGATAGTACATCATACACGATAGTCATTAGAGTTTAAACATGTGGGGTTGGTTAGGTGAACAAGGTACTTTTCATGGCTTTGCGGAAAGCAGTCAGTGAGGGTTCAGCTCGCAGAGAGGTGGGAAGGGTGTTCCAATGTAAAGCAGCAAGGTAGGGGAAGCTGGCTCCACCTGCTCTAGCTCTACCAGTTATGGCTCTGGCTATGTTGGTACAAGTGTCTTTTGACAGAAAAGGCCTGATTGCGTTTTACCCCTGGATCTGGGCCAGCCCCTGGTAAATGTAGGGGAGAGGCCATCGGGACGTAGGGACCCATTTGTTCAGCTCCCTAAGGTCGGCACAGATTCTCCACTGGCCGTTCAGTTTGAAAATCCCCAGCACTGGTGCTGTGGACTGGACGAATTTTCCCACGGGACGCAAGGTTTTTGATAATTTCCGTCAGGGACTCCATAGATGCGAGAGGCACGCGGTATTGCTTCACAAACACTGGAGTCATTCCAGGGTCCATGGGAATAGTTGTTGTATGGATTTCGGTGCGACCACAGTCATACGAGTCCTCTGCAAAGAGATCTTAAAAATCTAAGAAAACTTGTTTCAACTTTTGCTTTTGCTCCAGAGTCTCACAGGCATCAGCTAGGTTGACTCTCTCTTCAACCATTTGCCTGAAGCCTGGAAAGACTTCCTGTTTTGCTATTTCAGCGGCCTCCTCCAGCTTGGTGGAGAGGTCCCTGGTTAAAGTATTGAACGGACAGAGGGTTTCAGGCAAGGTAGGCGGTCCTTGTGGACCTGGAAGATCACCTCATCCCACCTGATGTCACAAGTCACCTCTTCCTCACTGAAAGGCCAGGAAGAATACACCAGGAAAAAAAACCTTGCCGGGTGAAAATCCTTTCTGGTGTTATGTCGTCGTCACTATCACTGTCAAAACAGTCATTGGGGATTGGTCCTATCAGTTTATTACCTAGATCTATGGAAAAATGTCGGTCATCAACCGCCATTGCAATAATGGTGCCTGCGCCCAGAGTGATACTCCTAAGGTCGCTGTTATCCATCAATATTGGAATGGTGTTGTGTTCTACATTGACTAATGGTGTTGGGTTTAACCCAAACCCTTGCTGTTGGAGATGGACATTGCGTGAACATAGGCATCAGGATTTTGCAGTTTCTGTCCGCTTTTAATTTTTAATTCAAGTGGGAATGGTAGTGTCCATCCTGGGATGGTGACCTCCTCTCCAATTTGAACTTCAAATGCATACGGCAGCAATTGGGCTGACCGAAATGCTTTCTCTGAATCATCAAAGTCCATGGGATTGCCCCCTAGTTGGGACCAGGCTTTGTAATAGATCAGGTCCAAATTAATGGCAAACCGATTGAGAATGTCACTGCCTAAATAGAATGCAGCAGGGACATCTCGCACGACCCAACAATTATACACTATGCTTTTGTTTCTGATAGAGATTTTGAGCATACACCTGCTAGGCAGGAGATGTTTGGAATTGGGAGTTCCCAAGGCCATTTCCCACTTATTGATCAATTTAAATGTCGGAATGGCTGGATCTTTTGGGAGCTGTCGGAACATGGCTTCACTGATGAAGCTCTGTGTGTTGTTCACGCACACTCGGGCGAGAACGATTCCTTCCCCTCATTTAACTGAATAGGGATGCATAACTGTCCTCTCATTTTCTGAATGTCAGCTAAACTTTGAGCTGGTTTCTCATCACTCTTGACTACGGAATTGGGATTTTCAGGTTGTGAATTGGTATAGAATTTCAAGGTATTTCCTTCCAGTGTGGAATGACACTTGAAACTGGAAGGAAGGTTGATTTTCAGAAATGGAGAGGAGTTCCTATCACCAGTTTGTTGTCCTACAGCAATTACTGTCACGTCAGGTATTTGGTTATTCTGGAAATGAAACTCAATATGATTAGGTTTTTGTTCAACCATGTGGCATGTTCCATTTAAACTAACATGGTTGACACTGGTTTAATTTTATCGGCCTGTTAGTCTGGGCCCAGAGGACCTTGTTCACACAGTCTATTAAGGGGGACAGCCTTCGCAGGATGTCATTCTCTAGTAGACAGGGTGTGCCCTCTGGAGTTACGACTATGACAGGGTGTTTCTCCTTATGTCGCCCAATTTTTATTTCCAAATCCGCAGTCCCCTCGACAGGAATTTCATTCCCATCGAAGTTCTGAAGTTGTCCAGGAAGAGGGGTGAGAGGGGTCTGGTATCTCTTCCCCCTTCCTGAGTTCAGCTGATCAAAGGCCCTCTTTGATAGAAGAGTTGCTTGGGATCCAGTGTCCACCAGTGCCAAAAATGTACACTGCCCTAGTACCTGGATTGGGACGTAAAATCTACCCTCCTTCTCCTCCAATGGGCAAAGGTAATGGGCATTCTGGGCAAGTTTAGTGGTCTATTTCCTATTTTTGACTCCGACACAGGCGTAGTTTGTTCATGATTCGGTGTTGGAGTTTGGGGATCTGAAAGGAGAATTTGACGTTGAGATGTGTGGAGTTTTGGGCTCCCCTTCTTCTGGTGCCAACCCCCCTTTTTGGAGGCAGTCCCTAGACTTGGTTTGGATAGTGCGGTTTCCTTGATGCTCATTCTGGGGTTCAATGATGGGTGATTCTGACTCAGTCCCCACATTCACGCAGTCTTCATTTGGATCTCTTGGGTCCCATTTTCCCCCCGTCCCTGAAGGAGAAGATTGTTTTCCCAGAATCCTCCTAGGATTCCTCTCCTTCAAATTGGAGGACACTAACTTCCTCCACAAAATGGGTCTTTTTGAGTCCTTTATTTCTGCTACCCACCTTTGTTCCTTGGGTGGCAGGTTTTTGGGGGCAGGAGATTTTGGTTCCGGTTCCTGGGTGTCCATAGGCTTTTCACGGGTGAGGAAGCAATCTTCCTCTAGGGCTTTACACCATTCTTCCCCCCGTGCCTCCTCCTCTGGAACTGGTGAGTTGTCGGGGTGCTCTTCCTGTCATTGTTCTGGAGTACCAGACCCTTGGTTGGTGGAGTTCTGAGCTGCCATGTTCATCGGAGGGTTCTATTGAGCCCTCAACATGCGACCCAGATCCTGGGATAGGTTCTGGACCTGGCGTTCCAGTTATGACACCTGTTCCGGCTGGTATGGGGTTCTCTGGTCAACCCTAGGTGAGTCACTGGAAGGGTAACTATCCCTTCTCCCAAAATTCCCTGGGTATTGAGAATTTTGGTAACCCTCCACCCTTGGCCTCCCCTCTCCCGGATTGGGCTCCTGAAAGCGGGGAAAGAAGGAAGGGTTGTCCTGCAAGTTGGGGTTTTGCGGGTACCGGGGAAAGAAACTCAACCCGGCATTTGGAGGATTACTGCCCTCCTGGGGAAAGATAGGAGGGAAGTTTCCTGGGGCAGCACTTACCTGGTTGGACCCCCCCCTTGGGCTGGGGGAGTCCATACATACCCCCAGGATTGGTCTGTTACCCTTGTATCGGGGGCTGATGTGATCAGGGGAGTTAGGAGTCCCATTTGTGGGATTACCTCCCGGACTACCACCTGTCTGGGATTGGCCCGAGGGTCTTCTGGGTCTTTGATTGGGTTGATTTGGTACAGGTATATTTTTAGGCCCCCCCATCGCCAGATCTAAAATGGGGGCAACCTTCACCACCTTAGCAGCAGTAGGGGTGTTTGCTGGCTTGGGGTTTTTGTTTGGGTTTATATTATCTGCAGGTTTTTGGACCTCATAAAATCAGGTTGCCTGCTCTAGGACCCAGTCCAGCAATCTTTTCTCATGAAAGTCCCTCAACAGCTGGGTCATTATATATTTTGGGAGTGCATGAAAAAGGTGGTGATGAACTCCCGACTATCTGTGCGCACACTCCTGGTTGTCTGTGCAAAGGCGCGTTTGAGCTCCTGCACAAATTCTTGTGGGGCCTGATTTTCCCTGCACTACGGATTGTAGGCCGCCTGGCGGGCCTCTTGGGGGTTTCTGTGAGCATAATAATGTTTCAAGATGGCCGCCCTGTAGGTGGACCATCTGGAGTGGTTCTGGTCCTCCAGTCCCACAAAGAAACTAGCGTATTCAGGGGAGAAGGTCCATTTTACATACTCTATACAATTCTGGCTGTCCTTCATATGAAAAGTATCATGGAGTTATGAAACTCCTAATGGCCTTAATCTGCCTAATGGGATCTTTGTTCATAGCTCTCTTAAGTTTGTTTGCCTTCTTTGTTTTAGTCGCCAGAGTCCACTCGCCCTCAGACGCTGAGGTGCTTTTACTGGTGGTCCCTTCTTGATCCTATAGGCACTCCCGGATTCTGTGAGCTTGAAAGGGCTCGCAAAATGTTAGAGCCTAGTTTCTCTACTCCTGTGGTGATCAGAAGAGTCTTCTGACTCTCTCCCTCCCCCCCGCCCCACTGCCCTAACTGGGTAGAGGTCTTCAGGATGCTCTTTTTGGGCCTTATTTCATTTAGTTCCCCATCAAATTTAACCAACTGGTCCGTTGGAAGGCAGTATTTCCAGTGGATCTGATTACTTGAACCTCCCCTCATAGAAGTCTTCGATGTCCGAGAGATCAGCCCTAACATTTGGGTATCTGTACAGGGACACCCGTCCAATTTCTGGGGGGCGCTGATCTGTCAATCCCATCTTACCAAACCTATTGAATTCTGCCAGCCCCATGGCTCCCGTCTCCTGGAGGGCCAACTTACTTTCATGTAACTCAGTTTTTAACTCATTATTTCCTGGCCTAAGGCGTCTTTCTCTTTTAGGCGCTCCTCTGCTCCGCCAGGTCATGTCTTTGTTTTTTGATAGTGTTGGATTTCTGGCACTCCTGTTCAAATTCTTCTTGAGAGTGGAGGTCTCTCATAATTAATCTCTTATTTTCCTCTTCCAATGTTTCTATCTGATTTTGTAGGGTAACTACCTGTTCTGCGCAGGCTCTATCAAAATTTTATTGTTGTGCCAGTTCTGCAGAGAGTCAACCCTTTCCTTACACTCCTCTTTCAATGCCTGTAATTTGGGCTCTTGATCTGCATGTTCATGCTGTTGGCGAACCAAATCCTCTTTTAATTTTGTGACATAATCTCTACCTCCAATTCTTGGCTCTTCTGTAATCTTTGGTCTGCTGAATCTAGATCAGTCTGGATTTGATTTAATAATTCAATTTGGTTCTGTGCCAGAACTGTGTTTTCGACATGCTTTTCCCATATCACTCCCTTGTGGAGATAGAGGTAGGCCGCAATTCTGGCAATTTTGCTTTGCTCCTCTTTAATTTTTGGGGCCATCTATAATTCACTCAGAGCTTGGTTTAATAGTCCATTGTCCTGCCATATATCCAGGTTGATGGCAGTGACCTGTTGTGTGATTTCCTGCGGCCAGACATTTTCATCCTGTTCTTGCCACTCACCTCTGACAAAATGCTTGTGCAGGCGGTGCTCCCCTCGCCATACTGATTTCTACTGGAACAGCCATTTTGGAAATGTTCTTTCTTTATTAATTATTTCGGGGTTGATTTAATTTTACTTTTACAGACAGGCCTGGTCTTGGAGTATTTGAGAAGGAGCTTGTACAGTGTAACACAGTATTCACACCACACAAAGTATTACTAATCTGCAGGTTAGTCTGCTGTGTTGGACTGTCACGGGTGGTAACCAAACTCAATCCCCGGACTCGAGCCCCCAAATTTGTTAAGGATTTCAATCAGGCGGCACACACCTTAGTCTCGGCCCAAAATGCAGCGGACGATTGAAATGTTTGTTAGATTAGATTCAATATTGAGATGATACACCACTCGTATCACACACCCTTTTCAAATACCCCGGGTCACAATGGACCCTGAACCAGGCTGGTTGATAAAATATAATATTTATTTATTTGAAATTAAAAGAAATCATACAATTTTTAATATGGGGCAGCAATCACCAATGGGGTGATAAGAACAATAGGAATGTAAGCAATGCACTTAGTTTAACCTTCTATTGACACATTTACAAAACACCAGGGAGTAGGAGCACCTTTTGATTTTAGGTAAGATCGCACTTGTTAGAATTTCCCCCTGCAAGGTTCCCTCAATCCGCAAATAAATTTTAAGTGGATAAACAGAATCAGCAGTTAATCAGGAATGACAGACAAGAAACCGAATTTAAATCCGACCTTCCCTCCCGAAACAAGAGAGAAAAAAGGATTTCAAACCCTGGCAATGCTAAACTGACACTCGGAAATAGATGTATAAATTAATGAATGGGTATAAAAAACAAAAACAATTCTTTACTGGAGCAACACTGGAAAGATACTAGCAATCACAAGCAAAGGATTGAGCAAAAGCATACAATTTGAAATGGAATGGAATGGAAGATGGAAAACAATTTATAATCAAAATGACACATTGGAAATTTAACGCACTTTTGCAATTCCTGGCTGAATTTACTGAAACCCGTTTTTAATAAAAGCGGGTGAAATATGGTAAATCGTTTTTTCTGCTGGGGTGTAGCTATGGATCCTAGGTACAATAGGGAAGTGGAATGAGGTCTCTAGCTGTTAAATTGAGTGAGTTATGCAAGTTCTAGTGAGGTGCGTTTTTGAGAAAATGAAGGCGTGAAAAAGGAAAAGAAAACAATTTTGACTAGGACCGTTTTACTCTACAGTAGGGCATTTAGGCTAGGCTATCAGATTGAGACACAGTAAGCCCCGGGGTTGAACCCTAGCACCTCCGCACCGGCCATGGCAGACCCAGCCCGATCACTCCAAACAGGATTAATAGCTCAGGATTTTACAAGACAAAATTATTAAAGATGTTGGTGCTAGCACAAGGAATCAAAGGCAGGTTTTCAAGAATGATTTTTGACAATATTACAATGATCAGGATAGGATGACTTGGAGATTGTGATGGAACAAAGCAAGGCAAGGTTTACTGTGGTTCTATGGTCCCTTTGATGCTCTCAGTCCACTTTGAGCTTGGATTTTGGACAGTCAGTGTTCGGTCACCACACAGATCTGGTCTAACAAAGGACAGCCAGACAAAATCAGCGGGACAGGGTCAGCTGGGCAGGGACTGGATCGCAAAGGATAGTTCTTCTGGACTGGCAATTCTGGTTACTGGATACTATAGGTCATCAGGGTAGCAGGATACCAGCAGCATGCAGTGAGTGGCAAGCCAGGTTAACTCAGGAAGCTTCCCAAAACACCACAGCGTTTCCCTTGGTTATTGGGATTAATTTAGAATTGAAGCCTAGCTGAAGCTAGACCAGCAATGCTTGGCCTTGTGGTTGGGAATCTGGAGTTTAGATGGATAAATGCAAGATGAAGACCGGAACAGACAGGAACAGGACGCTGGCGTAGGAAAACAGGAATCATTGTGTCTTGTGTGTTATCAGGGACTCTTACTTATAATGCCAGGTGACATCATCACAGTATATGACAGGGGCAGGCTTTACTATCCCCGCCTCTAACAATAGGATTGGGCAAGGGTAGAAGTCTCCCCCTACCTCTTTGCTGGTTGGATCTCAGAAAAATTATGTCATGTTTATGGGGTGATATTTACAGTGTCCAGAAACCTCCCAGAATTACTGTAACTAAAATCAAATTTTGCCACAAACACATATTTACACAATTGCAACCTTTTAGTAAATCAGATACACAGGTTTCGTATTTTTTTCCTCACATTTGTATCCAAACCCCCAGTCCATGAGGTCAGGTTTCGCTCCTCTACCAGTTTTTCACACTTTTCACTGGGATTTACATTTCTCCAACTTCTACAACTTTACACATGAGTGAGGCTTGTCATAAGGAAGATATGTACAACATTTCCCATTTGCAACATGGATACTTTTCTTGTAATTCCACATATATCACCATTTCTGTCCCGTTGGTGTCACTACATTCTACCAAGTTTTAAACTAAAGACCACAAATTTACTTTTACACTGTGAAAATCCTACATTTTTTACCAATTTTGGTTGCCGAGTTAAAAAAAAGTCCTTGAAGTTTCCTTATGGAATAGTCTTTGGAACAAATGGGAGTCACTGTCTGTCATTTTTTTCTTTCCAGTTGACACCAACTGGCATTTCCTTCCAAGCAGGATGGGGGGTTCCTTTAGCCTGATTGAAGATTTAGGGTCTGTCACTCCTCCAGGCTAACTTGCGTGAGGACTGCAATTGTACTGGGTTCCAACAGGGACGAAAGTCTGTTCCACCCTATAATTATGAGTGGGTTGGCAGGATCTGCTGGGAGAGATGGTCCTTTTGGCAGAAAACCTGTTTTTCAACTTTGTAACTCAAGACACCCTGGGTTTAACATATTTCACTTTTTATCTTAAATCCAGAATGAAATACCTATTACATCAAATAACACATGTGAAATATTCTCCCCAGTAACAAACCCCTTTATATTTCTAAAGACAAGTAAAACTTTTATTTACCAGTGTACTGTTTTAAAACGCAGGCATTCGTTTTTCCTTATTTTGTAAGCAGCCTATTTTCACACGTGGTGTAAGCTGACATTTCTTTCTTTAATTCGGTTTGCAGCTCCTCAGATTGCCACTGTCTTGGCAGCTGCAGTCATTTTCCTTGTAGCAAGACTCATCTAAAGTATAGATACATTTATCCTTGACCTGGCTCAGAGATTAAAAAGTCTCTTTGAACTGCTGCGCCTGGATACATTTTGTCAAGGAATAAATGCATGTTCCTGTGCGAGGGGAAAAATCCAGTTGCTTTTGATTTCTCTGAGAGTTGGTTTGACTGGACCTTTTTACTCCGTGGTTTCAGAATGACTGGTGGAATTGGAACCAAAGCATCATTTTGAAAGGGGGAAAATGTTTCATTCTGAAGGGGAATTTTTGGCTTTTGCAGCAATGCAGTGCTGCTGGTTCCCTTGATTCTATATATATGTCTCAGAACACACTGGCATACTTTTTCAATGTGTCCCCTTTTCCACCCCACCTGAAATGTGGGTGGCAGGATGATGCAGCCATCTTTTTGGTTGTTGAAAACATAGTTTGGAGATACTGGTGCGCATATGAGCTGGCGCAGCCATTTTGCTGTTTCTTGCACAAATGCAGCAAAGTGAGAAATGTATTGAGGGGGTCAATATATCCCACAAGGTTAGGGTTGCCATAGGCAAGTGCCTCTAAGGGATGTTGGTGGTGAGTGGTCGTGGATGGGCTGGCACCAGTGTGACTCATGTGGGACCAGGCCCCAAATAGCCTTGTGTATGGGGCACAGGGTCTTCGTATTGATCCCTACCATCACAGGGCACCAGTTCAGAGATTCCACAGCTGGAGGGAAGCAGTCCCAGGGCTTGAGGCTTGAGGCCCAGGTTTATTCACACAGTACTATTCTGGATGAGTATGAGGGGGCAAAGGTAGCTAAGCACTACAATGAGAGACCTGTTGCTGCTGTCAAGCCCAGTGGGAACCAGTGCTCTGGACATATTGGGCTTTTGGGGGCAGGTGAGGTAGGGAAGGGTGCCTCTGAAGTGGTGGTGCTGTGAGTCAGCCTTCTTGTCATGGTTTGTGATGTGTGGATGCGATGGTGGTGATCGAGTGGGCCAGATGGGCCAGATGGGCAAGGTAGGTGTTGGGGAGCCATGGGGATTTAATGGTGCCCTGAGGGATGACACAGGTGGAGAGTGAGGTTGAGGGGTGGAGAAGGGCATTATTACACTAGGTGGTGTCGGTCTGACAGGTAGCCGGTCAACCATGCTGGTGCCAGGTGCATCGGGGCGCTTTGGATGCGTGCATGCATGCAAGTGTGTCATAGAGGCAGACTGCTTGTGCATGCATTCTACCTTGGAGGGTGCCTCTCTTGTGTGTATGTTGCTTCACATGTCAATGTCTGCAAATTATTGTGCATCTTTGGCCAATGGCTATGGTTATTTGGCCACTGTATGGGTTGTATGTGGTCTGTTGTGGAGTTGAACATGTGTCCCTGTGTTGCGTGCTACATTTATATGCCCACTGGCATTGTTTTGGTGTTGCACGTTGTACTGCCCACCCTCTCCAGATGTCCCTGCGCCTGCCTCCGCCACTCCCACTCCCTCTATACCATACATGTGCAGCACACTGCTGCATTTCTGCTCACATAGCCTTGATTGGATTGGCGAGGCAGTCCCAATGCGGGTAGCAAGGTTTATCTTGTGGTGGGGTGACAGCAGATTGCGGACCCTCTGGCTGAGGTCATTCCACCCCTTGTGGCAGTCGTGTTCTGTGCGGTGCACGGCTGACACCTTCCATGTCAGTTCCTCCCAGATTGCATTTTTCCTCTGCTGGGTACTGCGCCGGTGGTCTGTGGCAAACGGCTCTGCAGCTTGCTCTATGATGCTGTTTGTTAGTATGGTTCGTACCTGCTCGGTAAAGCGTGGCTTCCACTGCCGTCTCTCTGGGATCCTAGATGCCATGCCTGCTGGTTCAATGCCTTTTTGTGTGTTCAATTGTACGCTCTTCTAGGCACTATTCCCCCACGGGGGCTCACTCTTCTGCAATATTCTGGTCATCTCTCCCCACCCCCTGCCACTCTACGCAGGACCTGGGTGGTGTTCACACTCTCTACCTTGGTTAGCCCCCATCTGTTTGCTGTAAGTGAATTCTGTTTTGTTCTTGCTCACGCATAGAGCAAGGCCACAAGTTACATGTTGAAACGCAGCCCAGACAGCGATGCCCTGGTCTCCTCCCTCACAAGTCCTTGGAAGTAAGCAACAAGGCATTTAATCACCATGCAGGTGCCAGCTAGTCTCGCTGGAGCGGCAGAAGCTATAGAAATGAACTGTTAAAGGCTGAATTATGCTCTTTTCTGCATCCCCCTCTCATTGAGCCCCTGTAGATCGAGCTGACCTCTAGCCCACGAATAGAAACCTGAAGATAGTGAGCCCTGGAATGTGTCTCTCCCCTGCACGCAGCTTGCTTGTAAGAACAAGAGCATTATGTTCCCTAAAACAAAGAATAGTGTCTGCATCTGTGCAAATTGCAAACTGTTGCTGAATAAATGTCTGAAGGGTGTCATATTCGTCATGATTGTCGATCATCAAACCATTGCAAAGAAAGATACATTATGGACGATTTTGAATGTGTCACTACTGATAATAAGATGATCATTTTGTATATATGTAACTGATGTAAAATGCTCGCTCTCTTGCGTCCCACGAGGTCTGGGTGACACATGTTGCGGGACGTGAGACCCAGTCGGCTGACTGAGACTATTTGCTTTGCAATAAACCCTAGATTTTTGGAACTGAACCTCGTGTCTGGCGTATCAGTTCTTGTGTGGTGATTGTGCCTTGTTTCCATACGCGAGGGTCCCATAGGGGCCCCGTCACTGGAGGGCAGCCAATCTGCCAAAAACAAGCTGTTGGCAATTTGTGGACTATTCTGGGGGGGGTCTCCCGTAGTCGTGTCGGGATCGCAGCCTTCTTCAGCACGGGCACACTCTACGTAATGGGCCCACGTTGGGGCGCAGCATCATGCGTCCTCCCTAGTCAGTGGCCATCTTGGTATCACACCTCATATTTGTACCATATCCTCAAATGTTATGTGCCCCCTTGATTGGCCCAGACACATAAGCGGACAATGAATCAAAGTGAATCTGCGAACCGGGTGCAGATATCACACATTTTTGGGGACCTACTTTTTGCCCATTTTTACAAAAATCTACTGGATGGATTAACACAAAATTTGCAAAAGCATGATTTCGGGACCAGGTTGCTGCCCCTTGCACAATTTTGACACACATCCGTCCAGCAGTTTGGGCTGAAATCACAAATGCAACAATTTTCCATTCATATCTATCCTGATTTCAATGTTTTGGGACCTCCCCTATAACTCCCCCTGCCCCCCTGTGAGAAACCTGAAGGTGTCTCCCTAGCTAGTCCCCGGGGATCTGTCATCCAGGTGGCCAGGACACGGCCATCGCTACTAGATCCAATTCCTGGGGGGGACCAGTGATGGAGGTTTAGCTGGATTGGGGCATCCTCGGGGAGTAGGACACCGATGGATGATATATGGTATCTGCCTTCCTTCAATACCTCTTCCCCATTCTACCACGTAGGACATTTCGAAAACACTGCCCCCCCTGCCCCCCCTTTCCTAACACAAACAGTTTCACACAACGGACTAACACGAGGGCTGTTTACCTGACATTTCCCAATACAAAGGTCAGGCAAAGTCAGGCAACTGATGAGAATCACGCACACATGACGGCCCTTTCCCTTCCCCACAGAGCTAACAGGTGGAGCAAGAGAGCACAGTAAGAGCAAGGCAGACCGCACGATGAGACAGCTATCCAGATCCGGCAGTTCAAGAGGAGGAGAAACGCGGCAAATATCGAGAGGCTGACGAGGAGAGACACAAACTTGCCCTTTTTGACAAACCCATGCAAACCCTCCGCTGAAAGAAACGTGAGACCGAGGACAATAGCCCAAGTGTGCTACAGCAGATGTCATCGGTACATGGAGCATATTGACGCTGATAAGCCAGAGCGAGGGAGACTCCGGTTTCCGTGGTACCGGCCTTGACTCCAGTAAAGAGAAAAGCCAAGCGGTTCATCACAGTCAGTGAGTCGAGGGGAGAGCCAATGAAAACCGGGCTGTGGTGAATGAAAGTCGCAAAGTGATAGACGAATTAAAAGAACTGTAATATTATAAAGGGGAGGCCAGCTGCAAAAGGGGACCAGTACCACATGGGTGCTGCTCTGAGAAACCCTTGTCAATCCCCGTCTGAGTGAAACTACAGATACCAGAAGGCCGTAGGAGAGCCGCCAAGATAGATCAATGTGGTCACACAGGAGGTCAAGCAAAATCCCAGTACAGTCGAAAGCTTTTGACCTAAGAACTATAACTAAAGTAAGGTAAGTGAATCCCGTGAACATTGAACGTATAAGTGAATGTGAAGTTGGCAAGAGTGAACCCGGAAGAGGGATGCTGACGAAAAGGGGGAGTCTGAAGTCCCAAGAAAACAGTGTGTTGACAAGAGTGAACACGGCCGAGGGATGTCCAATGGAACTGTTTAAAAAGACATTAAATAGACATTAAGATTTGTGAAGGAAGGAAAACCCATAGTGAAACCCGGGGGAGGGAGGCTAAAAGTTGAAGGGTCAGTGCCCGGAAGAGGGGGGAAGAATCCTCACCATAAGTGAAACCAGGAAATTAACTTTCATTTTGTTGAAGGAACTTTTTTTGTTATTTGAACACATCAGGCCCTCGAAGGCAAGAGACTTTCAAGGGAAACGAGACTTGGTCATCGAGGCTCAAGATGAACTGGAACAGAACTGTTGATTTGTGCTAAAGAAGCTTTAATTTGTACTGTGCTCTAAGATCCCACCTTACCCCTTGTTCAAAACATGGGGTAGGGAGACCCAAGCTACTGCATCCTGGCATATAATTTGTGAACACTTCTATCTTTTCTTGAAAACTATCCCACACCCCTTTTTGTATTCGTTGTAAGGTTTGGCAGTAGGTTTCTTAATATAGGCCCTTTTTTATTTGACACAACGCCATTAGGACTGCCTTATTTTCATTTGATGGTTGACACTTGCTCCCATCTTAGATTTAGGTTTTCTTTAGGTGTTTCTCCAGCCTGCAATCATTGTTCAATAAACACCCTTGAACTGTGATCATTTGTGTCTGTCTTTACTTTCGCTACCATGATTTCCTTACACCCCAGCCGTGACGAAATCGCACAAAACATCGCAAAATAATCAAACTTGGCCTGATATTTTTTTGTGAGGATACATTGAACAGTACCAAAGATATAAGCCACCCAAAAAACTACTCTTCCTATGGGATGAGCAACTAGAGTATAACTACAGGATTGCTACAGCAGACACTGTAATATAGCATCTATTTATCCCAGGCAATCTTTGCAGATCATAATGCAATAAAAATGAGTTTGCCTTCTGTTTCTGGTGAGACTGGATTTACTGCAGCACTATGTCCAACCTTTTAACTGCGTGATGGATCCCGCCTTAGGCAAGACACTCCCACCCACCCATGCAGACGGTAGGAATAGACCAAAATAAACAAATACTAGTTAACTATTTCCAGGAGAATGATAATGGGGAATCAAACTGGGGAATGATATGGGACACAGGTAAGGCAGTAGTCGGGGGGGGGGGGGGGGTGGAGGGAATTGATATCACAAACAGCAGCACACAGACGTGAGAGGGAGCTCATAAAGGAACAACTGGAGGCAGTTGTACTGGTAGCGGAAACACAATTTAAGGCTAGACACACTCTGAAAGCATTGAGAACCCTCCGCAAACTGCGGCCTCAATTATAAGCCCATGTCGCAGACCGCACGGCACAAGCCCTGTTATGCACCAAACAGTCATATTACGCCCATAACGGTAAGGCCAATAGGTTCCTAGCGGGCAAAGAGGAAGCAAGGTGCCCAAAAACATATAGTCAGGCGCAAAAATCGTAGAGCTGAGTTATGTATTCTAGAGGAGGATAAAGTAGAGATAATGGAAAAGTTCCATCGGGACCTCCTGCAAAGGGAGAATCTCCCCCTACAAAGTCAAACAAAATATATGTTGAGATTCGTCCTCCCACACATTTCTGAAATGGATAAGCTTATGTTGCAAGCCCCCATAAGTGCAGAGGAAGTAGGGAAAGCCATCACGCATCTACCCCCAAACAAATCACCCGGACCGGATGGGCTTGGGAACGGCTATTACAAGATGTTCAGGAACCAACTGGTGGAGCCACTAACTAGACTTTTCAACCAGATCCGAGAGTGTGGCACTGTCACGCCTGACATGGGGAGGTCAACTACGATTCTAGTGCTAAAACCAGGCAAGGACCCACAGATTGCACTAGATACTGCCTGATAGCCCTCTTCAATGCCGACGCCAAATTATATGCCAAAATCCTTACTACTAGACTCACAAAAGTATTACCTAAAACTATCCATGGAGACAAGGCGGGGTTTATAGTGGGTCGCCATACCCATGAAGATAGTGAGCCCTGGAATGTGTCTCTCCCCTGCACGCAGCTTGCTTGTAAGAACAAGAGCATTATGTTCCCTAAAACAAAGAATAGTGTCTGCATCTGTGCAAATTGCAAACTGTTGCTGAATAAATGTCTGAAGGGTGTCATATTCGTCATGATTGTCGATCATCAAACCATTGCAAAGAAAGATACATTATGGACGATTTTGAATGTGTCACTACTGATAATAAGATGATCATTTTGTATATATGTAACTGATGTAAAATGCTCGCTCTCTTGCGTCTCACGAGGTCTGGGTGACACATGTTGCGGGACGTGAGACCCAGTCGGCTGACTGAGACTATTTGCTTTGCAATAAACCCTAGATTTTTGGAACTGAACCTCGTGTCTGGCGTATCAGTTCTTGTGTGGTGATTGTGCCTTGTTTCCATACGCGAGGGTCCCCTAGGGGCCCCGTCACTGGAGGGCAGCCAATCTGCCAAAAACAAGCTGTTGGCAATTCGTGGACTATTCTGGGGGGGGTCTCCCGTAGTCGTGTCGGGATCGCAGCCTTCTTCAGCACAGGCACACTCTACGTAATGGGCCCACGTTGGGGCGCAGCATCATGCGTCCTCCCTAGTCAGTGGCCATCTTGGTATCACACCTCATATTTGTACCATATCCTCAAATGTTATGTGCCCCCTTGATTGGCCCAGACACATAAGCGGACAATGAATCAAAGTGAATCTGCGAACCGAGTGCAGATATCACACATTTTTGGGGACCTACTTTTGCCCATTTTTACAAAAATCTACTGGATGGATTAACACAAAATTTGCAAAAGCATGATTTCGGGACCAGGTTGCTGCCCCTTGCACAATTTTGGCACACATCCGTCCAGCAGTTTGGGCTGAAATCACAAATGCAACAATTTTCCATTCATATCTATCCTGATTTCAATGTTTTGGGACCTCCCCTATAACTCCCCCTGCCCCCCTGTGAGAAACCTGAAGGTGTCTCCCTAGCTAGTCCCCGGGGATCTGTCATCCAGGTGGCCAGGACACGGCCATCGCTACTAGATCCAATTCCTGGGGGGGACCAGTGATGGAGGTTTAGCTGGATTGGGGCATCCTCGGGGAGTGGGACACCGATGGATGATATATGGTATCTGCCTTCCTTCAATACCTCTTCCCCATTCTACCACGTAGGACATTTCGAAAACACTGCCCCCCCTGCCCCCCCTTTCCTAACACAAACAGTTTCACAGAACGGACTAACACGAGGGCTGTTTACCTGACATTTCCCAATACAAAGGTCAGGCAAAGTCAGGCAACTGATGAGAATCACGCACACATGACGGCCCTTTCCCTTCCCCACAGAGCTAACAGGTGGAGCAAGAGAGCACAGTAAGAGCAAGGCAGACCGCACGATGAGACAGCTATCCAGATCCGGCAGTTCAAGAGGAGGAGAAACGCGGCAAATATCGAGAGGCTGACTAGGAGAGACACAAACTTGCCCTTTTTGACAAACCCATGCAAACCCTCCGCTGAAAGAAACGTGAGACCGAGGACAATAGCCCAAGTGTGCTGCAGCAGATGTCATCGGTACATGGAGCATATTGACGCTGATAAGCCAGAGCGAGGGAGACTCCGGTTTCCGTGGTACCGGCCTTGACTCCAGTAAAGAGAAAAGCCAAGCGGTTCATCACAGTCAGTGAGTCGAGGGGAGAGCCAATGAAAACCGGGCTGTGGTGAATGAAAGTCGCAAAGTGATAGACGAATTAAAAGAACTGTAATATTATAAAGGGGAGGCCAGCTGCAAAAGGGGACCAGTACCACATGGGTGCTGCTCTGAGAAACCCTTGTCAATCCCCGTCTGAGTGAAACTACAGATACCAGAAGGCCGTAGGAGAGCCGCCAAGATAGATCAATGTGGTCACACAGGAGGTCAAGCAAAATCCCAGTACAGTCGAAAGCTTTTGACCTAAGAACTATAACTAAAGTAAGGTAAGTGAATCCTGTGAACATTGAACGTATAAGTGAATGTGAAGTTGGCAAGAGTGAACCTGGAAGAGGGATGCTGACGAAAAGGGGGAGTCTGAAGTCCCAAGAAAACAGTGTGTTGACAAGAGTGAACACGGCCGAGGGATGTCCAATGGAACTGTTTAAAAAGACATTAAATAGACATTAAGATTTGTGAAGGAAGGAAAACCCATAGTGAAACCCGGGGGAGGGAGGCTAAAAGTTGAGGGGTCAGTGCCCGGAAGAGGGGGGAAGAATCCTCACCATAAGTGAAACCAGGAAATTAACTTTCATTTTGTTGAAGGAACTTTTTTTGTTATTTGAACACATCAGGCCCTCGAAGGCAAGAGACTTTCAAGGGAAACGAGACTTGGTCATCGAGGCTCAAGATGAACTGGAACAGAACTGTTGATTTGTGCTAAAGAAGCTTTAATTTGTACTGTGCTCTAAGATCCCACCTTACCCCTTGTTCAAAACATGGGGTAGGGAGACCCAAGCTACTGCATCCTGGCATATAATTTGTGAACACTTCTATCTTTTCTTGAAAACTATCCCACACCCCTTTTTGTATTCGTTGTAAGGTTTGGCAGTAGGTTTCTTAATATAGGCCCTTTTTTATTTGACACAACGCCATTAGGACTGCCTTATTTTCATTTGATGGTTGACACTTGCTCCCATCTTAGATTTAGGTTTTCTTTAGGTGTTTCTCCAGCCTGCAATCATTGTTCAATAAACACCCTTGAACTGTGATCATTTGTGTCTGTCTTTACTTTCGCTACCATGATTTCCTTAGACCCCAGCCATGACGAAATCGCACAAAACATCGCAAAATAATCAAACTTGGCCTGATATTTTTTTGTGAGGATACATTGAACAGTACCAAAGATATAAGCCACCCAAAAAACTACTCTTCCTATGGGATGAGCAACTAGAGTATAACTACAGGATTGCTACTGCAGACACTGTAATATAGCATCTATTTATCCCAGGCAATCTTTGCAGATCATAATGCAATAAAAATGAGTTTGCCTTCTGTTTCTGGTGAGACTGGATTTACTGCAGCACTATGTCCAACCTTTTAACTGCGTGATGGATCCCGCCTTAGGCAAGACACTCCCACCCACCCATGCAGACGGTAGGAATAGACCAAAATAAACAAATACTAGTTAACTATTTCCAGGAGAATGATAATGGGGAATCAAACTGGGGAATGATATGGGACACAGGTAAGGCAGTAGTCGGGGGGGGGGGGGGTGGAGGGAATTGATATCACAAACAGCAGCACACAGACATGAGAGGGAGCTCATAAAGGAACAACTGGAGGCAGTTGTACTGGTAGCGGAAACACAATTTAAGGCTAGACACACTCTGAAAGCATTGAGAACCCTCCGCAAACTGCAGCCTCAATTATAAGCCCATGTCGCAGACCGCACGGCACAAGCCCTGTTATGCACCAAACAGTCATATTACGCCCATAACGGTAAGGCCAATAGGTTCCTAGCGGGCAAAGAGGAAGCAAGGTGCCCAAAAACATATAGTCAGGCGCAAAAATCGTAGAGCTGAGTTATGTATTCTAGAGGAGGATAAAGTAGAGATAATGGAAAAGTTCCATCAGGACCTCCTGCAAAGGGAGAATCTCCCCCTACAAAGTCAAACAAAATATATGTTGAGATTCGTCCTCCCACACATTTCTGAAATGGATAAGCTTATGTTGCAAGCCCCCATAAGTGCAGAGGAAGTAGGGAAAGCCATCACGCATCTACCCCCAAACAAATCACCCGGACCGGATGGGCTTGGGAACGGCTATTACAAGATGTTCAGGAACCAACTGGTGGAGCCACTAACTAGACTTTTCAACCAGATCCGAGAGTGTGGCACTGTCACGCCTGACATGGGGAGGTCAACTACGATTCTAGTGCTAAAACCAGGCAAGGACCCACAGATTGCACTAGATACTGCCTGATAGCCCTCTTCAATGCCGACGCCAAATTATATGCCAAAATCCTTACTACTAGACTCACAAAAGTATTACCTAAAACTATCCATGGAGACAAGGCGGGGTTATAGTGGGTCGCCATACCCATGATAACGTCGGAAGAGCAGTCGACATAATTGACCTAGGCAATAGAACGGGGCAAACATTTTCCATAACGGCATTAGATGCATGTCGTGCTTTCGACAGCCTAGACTGGTCATACCTGTCGTTGGTCCTTCAGAAGTTTGGTTGCGATCCCGTCTTCAGTAGGATGGTCCTGGCTAACTTTCAACTCCACACCACAACTTTCATACTTACTAAAAGCACAACCGCAAAAATTGAAATATGGAGGGGTACTCGACAGGGATCCCCTTTGTCACCCCCTTATCGTCGCAATGGAATCAATAGCGGAAATCATTAGGCAGGACCCAGAGGTGATGGGGGTGGTCGGGGGAGATACATCACATAATACGCAAATTATATCCTTTTATTCCTTAGGAACAGTAGTAGATCGCTCCCCAAGGCCCTTCACGACTTGCATGCCTTTGCTGAGGTCTCTGGCTTTGCGATAAACTTTGCCAAATCCAAGGCCCTGAACATCTCAGAAGATGAAGGGGAGATTGAAATGCTGAGTACCTGGTACCCCCTAATCTGGGAACATGACATAATGGAATACTTGGGTATCCAACTAACAACAACCTATAAGACCCTTTACGCAGCTAACATAACTCCCCTATGGAAACCATTGAAGGAAGACCTCAATAGCTGGGATACACAGAAACTCTCATGGTTCGCCCGCATAGCTGCAGTGAAGATGGCGCTACTGCCCTGTCTCCTATATGAAGCGAGCTCCATCCCGGTGGAGATTCCTCCCGGATTGGCTAAGTCCTTACAGAAAGAGATAATGAACTTTATATGGCATGGGAAAAAACCTAGATTACAAAACAAGATCTTGACCAGACCTCCATTGTTGGGAGGGCTGGGAGTCCCCGAGGTTGGGAGGTACATATTAGCGGCCCAGATGGCACCTATGTTGAAGTGGATAGGGGCAAATAGCTCACAGGGTTGGGTGAGCATTGAGCAGAGTGTAACCGTCATCCCCTTAGGCACACTACATGCACTACGAGTGTGGGCCAGAGAGGCCGAGGGACAGCTCCTAGAGACCACGACCATGGCACTGAGAGGTTGGGATAAGGCGCTCAGAAAGCAACAGATATCTCGGGGGCTAGGCCGCTATATGCCAGTGGTGCATAACAAGGAATTTGCCCCCGGGAAGGAAAACAGATTCTGGGTTAATTGGGGACAGCCACAGATGCTCCGCTTGAAAGATTTCTATCGTGAAGGTAACCCCCTCACATTCAAGGACTGTAAACAGGCATTTGGAGTGGGCGAGAAAGACCGGTACATGTACATATGTATAAGACACTGGGTATCACAGAAGGAAGTGAAAGTGCCTTCCAGAAACCCGGTAGGCCCGGAACTGACTCTACTTGAGGGTGAAACAGTGAGAGCAATCTCCAAATTATATAGACTGCTGGACAATGCGCAAATGGAGGACCCGCTGAAATAACAAGGTAATTGGGAGCGGGACTTGGGCACTCCAGTCACGGAGGAAGAGTGGGGGCAAATATGGAGGAGAGCGCAGAAATCATCGGTGTGTACCACAGTCAAAGAAACTGCTTACAAACTATGCTACAGGTGGTACCTTTCGCCTTACAGATTACATTAAATGAACTCCTCCTATTCCCCCGCTTGTTGGAGGCAATGCGATCACAGAGGGGACTTATATCATAGATGGTGGGAGTGCCCCAAGGTAAAGTTATACTGGAAGGAGGTCCTGGGGCATATAAAAGAAATAACAGGGAGACAACTCCCACTCGACCCAAAAGTTCTCCTACTGGGAGCGGTGGTAGAAGGGCTTTATCCAGCAACAGGTAAGGCAGCCACTCTCATTACGCAGCTATTAATGGCGGCAAGACTGACTCTGGCACAAAGCTGGATAAACATGGAAGGCCCCATTATCGCATGCTCGTGGGTCAATACATGGAACATACTGGCGATGGAGAAAGTGGGAGCCCTAAAGGATGGGAAATACCAGAAATTCCTGGCTATATGGGACCCATTTATAGAGTTTAAGGACAGAGAGGCCCAACGCTTCAGACCAAGACTGCTAAGGGCACTCCTGACCTAGCATTCGGGGTGTGGATCGGGGAGCAGTGAGGGGAAAAGGCACTGGAAAATGCAGTTGGACATAGCAACACGCACTACAGTGAGGGAGGATGCTGAAATGGACCAGTTGTTTTGGGGACGGGGAGGGCTGGGTAGGGGAGAGGGGGGTTTAAAGTTGGGGTCTGATAAGTATTTTTATTTCTGTGATGTTGTAAACAATCATGCATCATCCCCATGGAAAAGTAAATAAAATATAAACATTTTAAAAATTCAACACACTGCGTGGAGCAGAAGTGTGGATTGCTTTGGCAAGGTAGTGGTGTTTGCTTTCTGTTTCTAGCGGGACTGCATTTACTGCAGCACCATGTCCAACCTTCAACACACTACTCGGAAAAAACACATGAACTGTCTGCCCCGCTTCAGAAATGTAAGTTCCCTCCTGCCCGCCCCCCCCCCGACTCACACCAGAGGAGTTGTACCCAACGGGCTAGACTATGGCGGATGATGTGACGTCCATGAGGAGAGACATGGAGGCGATACTGGAGGAGATCAAGGGCTTCCGATCTGACATCGGCTGCCGTCCTGACTGCCTGGACAAGAACGTAGATGACCTGGGCAATAGGCTCCAAGGGCTCGAAGCCAATCAGTCCTCGGTTGAGATCCTGGAGACCCAAATCTACAAGAGGATCTCAGAGCTAGAGCAAAGAGAGGAGGAATGTGCCCTGAAAATGTATGATTTCGAGAATTGTGAGCAACGCAACAACCTTAGATTCTTCAGGATCCTAGAAAGAGAGGGCGAAACCCAAAGAGACTTCACCAAAGCAATTAATGAAGTCATCAAAAAACTCTTAACCAGGATAACACCACAGAACCCACTATTGCTAGAGCTCACCTAGCAGGTGGTGGTGCCGGGGGCCCACACCAAGTGCTGGCAAGATACCACTACTATGCAGAGAAAGCAAAAATCCTAGACAAGGCCTGGACAGTGGGACTAATATTCTGTACACCATTGACAAAATGGCTTACCACTAAGGGTGCCCAATATAGGTGGGGTTTCCCCTTCTCTTTGAATATGAGAGATACAATTACAAGTTCACAAAAATTGCCATCAACCCGGTCACCCGAGAACTGATTGGGGAACTGTCACAGAACCCATTAATGGCAGTCGTAGAGGACACACGTGGGAAAATGTCAAGGAACGAGGGAACTAAAGGCAGACGGTGGTTAAGAAGCTTCCGCAAGTTCAAGAAGTTAAACCCGTCATCCCCCGCACATACCTGAGGAAAGAATCAAGGAACTTCATTTTAAGAGAATTTTCAACCTATCCTTGTCGTTTGTTGTATCGACAGGAGGAAGGAGCTCTTGGTTTATTTGTTGAGCCCGGATGGCCAGAGTGGACTACATGGCTGAAGACTATGGGCCAGACTTCTTCTAACCTAGGGGCAGGATGCTCTATTCCTGGGGGATGACATGAGGAGCAAAAGCCAAAGTCTCCAGTGAAGGTATTGGGGGGCGTGAGTTAGTGAAAAGTGATAATCGCTGGGATGGGGGGGAGGGGGGGGGGGGCTTGAGTAAGTGTTTATCAGAGAAACGATGCCCGAAGAAGTAGGCTTGTTGGTGGTCTGGTCCAATGGTGGAGCATACTTCACCAGAGGTCCAGACGTGATCTAGGGGACGGAGGGGTTTGTTAATGTAAAAGTTGTTCTTTTCGGTTCTATGGGGGGGGCTTCTACGAAAAGTTCTGGTTACTGCACCATACACAGGGATTTTGAAAACACATGACATGCTATGGAAAGGGACGCTCTCGTCCTTTAGCATAAACCCAAAGAGTAGAGGAGGTTTGCCGCTCCCGTACAAGGGACAAAATGACTGACCCGAATAGTGCCTTAGTGCTAGGCTCACTGAACGTTAGGGGCCTTAACACCCCACTGAAAAGATACTTAGTAGTTTGCAAATTTATTTGTTTAAAAGTGGACATTATGTTCTTTCAAGAGACCCACTGGCAGAGGGGCAAGGAACCGACCTGGAAAGCAAGAACGATTGAAACAACCTATCATGCCTCTAGTAACTCTAAAAAGAAGGGAGTGGCATTTGTAATATCTAGCAAGTTGGGCTTCACACCCTGAAAGACAAGGAGGGTTGCTTTATATTGGTCAAAGGGTTGATAAAAGGACAAAAAGTTACTCTGGGATCAATATACTGCCCAAACGAGGGAAAGAGCAATTTTGGGATATGGTGAACGGGAAAATTCAGATGTTTGTGGAAGGACCCCTGGTCATTGGAGGGGACTTTCACGTGGTTTTAGACCCATCATCGGATAGGAAGGGAGCTAACTCTCCGGCGGTGTACAGAGCACAGTTACAAAAGTCTCAACGCTTCCTCCAGATCAATAACGACCGGGGGGTGAATGATTTGCTGAAATGAATGGGTCATGCAGACCCTCTCTATACATATTACTCCAAGATCCACGGCACATACTCCACAATAGTTTAGGTCCTGCTAGAGACCTCCTTGATAAACAGGATAACAAAATCTACCACTGAGTCTATTCCATGGTCAGACCATGACCTGGTTACAGTGGATCTGGGAGACTGGTTCAGACACTGGTTCAGAGAAAAAAGGGGTACATGTATTTGCAATGACCTAGGAATATGCTCAGGGCTTATTAAAATCGATCAAAGAAATCTTCCAATTTAATGATAATGGAGAAGTAGAGCTATCTACAGTATGGGAAGCATTTAAAGCAACAATCCGGGGAGAACTAATGCGACTGGAGGCAAACAAAAAGAGAGAAAGAGAAAAAGCAGTTGGAGTTGAGAAAGAAGATGGAGGCCTTTAAACCCAAGGGAATGCTAAAAACACAAGTCTCGCTGGGAAATCTTGCAAAAGTGCAAAGATATAAATCGCAATTGCAGGCTTTACTGGTACACCAAACAGAGAGAAAGCTGGCATTCCTGAAACAAAAGTACATGGAGAAAGGGGAACGTTCAGACAGGAGCTTTGACTGGAGACTACGTGATCAAATAAATAACAAGAGAGTAGGTTCGCTACCACAGAGAGGGTCTGTGAGGATAGAAAAATAGCAAATACCATGAACACTTCTACATGAGCGAATCTATGGTAAGTGGTTCTCAGATAAAATCCTAGATAGCATGCCGATCCCCGAGATAACTCCGGACAAAGCGGCCACATTAGATGAACCATTTTCGGCAGAGGAAATAATTCTGATGATAGAAAAATTAAAGGGGGACAGCACCAGGGGATGATGGCTTCTCAGTGCGCTTCTTGAAAGCGTACCACTCTACCCTAGATCCATTCATGGCCAAGATGTATAACCAGGTGCTAGAAACAGGAGTCTTCCCGACTCCCTACTGGGGTCTTAATAGTTGTGATCTCGAAAGAAGGAAGAGACCGGACACTGTGCCAGTCATACTGCCCAATCTCTCTGGTAAACACAGACGTAAAGATTTTAGCAAAAGTGATTCATCCATGGGTAGCAGGGTGCTGATAACATCAGGAAAACAATCGATTTAATGCACATTGCGCGAGACCAGAAGTTAGACGAGTGCCTAGTCTTCCTAGACTCTGAAAAAGCTTTTCACCGGGTTGAGTGGACATACATGGGAAAAGTACTAGAGAAAAGGGGCTTCGGCCCCGACTTTCGGCATTTGATCTCCACGCTTTATAGGGACCAGACGGTGAAAGTACTAGTGAACGGTATAATTTCATCCACCTTCCATTTAAACAGAGGTACTAGACAGGGCAGCCCCATCGCCCCGCTATTATATGCACTTACCATGGAACCCTGGCAATAGCAATTGGAGAAAACCCTGACATTACAGGAATACGTTGCAGCAAAGTTGATTTCAAATTGTCCCCATTTGCAGACATCATTCTATGTTACCTAACTGATGTGCCCTGATCCCTTCCGAGACTCCTAGATCAGATAGCTTCCTTTGGGCTTTTCTCAGGTCTAAAGATAAATTCGTCCAAGTCCAGTGTCATTCCACTACGACTGGATTATTCCTCCTTCGAGGACTCAGGCCCAGTGGGAGGGATGAGAATTAAACGTAAAGAAATTACCTACCTGGGGATACGGCTACCCAGAGACCTGAATCAGTTGATTGAAGTCAATTTCACCCCTGCAGTTAACAAACTTGTATCTGACCTCTCCCGCTGGGCCCCCTGACTCTTTCGTGGTAAAGTAGGATGACCTCTATCAAAATGACTGTCCTTGCACGCTTTCTATACTTTTTCATTGCATGCCTTCACCACTCCCTGAAACCTTCTTTAGACATTTTAACTCCATGCTATTCAAATGTATTTGGCAAGGGAAGAGACCTATAGTTAAAAGAACCACCCGGACCTTGCCCAGAGACTTTGGTGGGTTTGGACTCCCAGATTTTACCTTTTATTATAAGGCTGCCCAACTGTGAATCTTGGTAGAACACATGAGGGACGATATGGGCACATATTGGACATACCTGCAAGACACCTTCCCCACCGTAAGAAGGTTAGAGATCTGCTATCGTCTCCAATTCATTCAGTCCCAAATAGGGTCAGGAATCGCCCAATGTTAAATGTACTATGGACCCTATGGAAAAACATGGTCCCAACGAATGGCTCTCTACCTGGCCATCCCCTCCGAGCTCACTGTAGGGGTAACCATTGCACCTGAGCAAAAAGGGATTTAAACACACAGAACGATGGTCTGACAGAGGCCTGGAGAGGGTGGGGCAACTCTTTAGCAAGGGTCAATTTAAGGACTTTGAGGCAGTGAAAGAAATGCTGGGGAGTGTATTTGAATATTTGCAGCTAAAGGGTATATGTGCAGAACCCAGAATGCCCCCAAAAACTTCATGCCCACTCACCGCCTTTGAACACATCATTAATGAGGCCTCTTCCAGAAAAGGGATTGTATCTAAACTGTACAGAGCACTGGTGACGGTAGATCTTTCAGGGTGATAAAACTTTAAACAATATTGGGCCTCACAAACTGGATTGGATATTTAAGGATACATGGGGTGAAAGGCTACGAGATCCTGTTCTATGGAAACCTGTTAACCTCCACAATGGAACACCATTTCAAATTCTTACACAGCTGGCATTTATCCCTTCAGAAATTCTCAAATGTTCTCCGGAGTGTCCTCCCTCTGCCCAAGGGAATGTGGCCAGCAGGGTACATCATATTACCTATGGTGGAGTTGCTCAAAGATGCAGGTGTTCTGGGCTGAGGTCCTTAGCTGGATGAAGGAGATTGTGGGAATATCTTTAGACCTTGATCCATTGCAAATGCTCCTGGGGATTCCGGGGGGACTGGGAGGACCTGACTTCTGAGAATGTAGGACGCTATGTTAAGAGCTGGGAGGGTAGCAATAGCACAAAGATGGAAAAGTAAATCTGCCCCCACAAAGGCAGATTGGGTGAATACACTATGGGATATCTTCATTCTTGAGAAGCTAACCACAATTGTGAATGACTTAGTGGAAGCCTTCCACATATACTGGGGATTGTTCATTATGAAATGGAGTAGTAGTACACCAAGCTTATAAACTGTTTTTTTATATGTTCCTAATGTCAAGGAATCATTTTATAAAATTGAAGTTTAAAAAAAAAAGCGAATCAACTAAAAAGAAAAAAACGTAATAAAAACTTCAGCGACAATGGTCCCAACATTCATTAAATTCCAGTGCACTCTCTAACAACTAGTATAACATGGTGCATGCAAATTAATTCAGTGCCCTTTTCCTCTACAGCCAAGATCTATGAATGTAACAAGCCGTGCCAAATACTACAGGTAGGTCGGAGGACTGCAGCAGAAAAGAAAGAGCGGATCTGAAGGTGCGTGGGCCAGCATCCTGTAATGTAGGCCTCAAATACAAACGCCTCAGCCGAGTAGTCGAGGAACAAATTAGCAAATAATGTGACTGTTTCATTTACAGTACCACACAATGGACATAACTCAGATTCATAACCCCTCCAAGAATGTGTAAAAGCTGCAACTGGAAGAATACCCAGCCTAAAACGGGCGTACATCGGTTTTTCATAAGTTGGAGAAATGATGTCTAAATATGCTTTGAACCCCGTTGTTGACCCGTGAGCAAGGTACTCTGAACTCAACTTGGAAGCATCTATGATGAGACGTTCGAGAGCCCATAGCCTGGATGACACTTTTAAGGCACCAATGTTCGACAAGGAGATGGACTATGGGTCAGCCCAAACTCAGCTGCATTTAGTTCATGGCACTTGTTCTTAACGTGGACCAGCCTTTGCAGACAACGCCCCATCGAGGGATAGGAGATGTAAAATCGCATCCTTGCACTGGCCAAGACCTGGTCGAGTCCATGGTCTGTCCCAGAAGACCGGTTTACACATTGCTCCTGCACTGACTGGGGTGGTGCCATATTCACAGTGAACCAGTGCTGTGGGGGCACCATGGGGATTAACAGTAATTTCTAAAGAAATGTGTTCTCTCCTATGACCAATTTTCCAACATTTGAGTAAACCCAAAGCTCTGCTCCATACAGTACTGCCAGCAATACTTGCCTGTTGTATAAATTTGAGATCACCGATATGGCACTGCTCCGATGTCGCTTAAAGAAAGACAAAAAAGCTTTGCTGTTCTTTTCAAAAGCCCAATGGTGGAGCATACTTCACCAGAGGTCCAGACGCGATCTAGGGGGCGCAGGGGTATGTTAAAGTAAAAGTTGTTCTTTTCGGTTATATGGGGGGGCTTCTACGAAAAGTTCTGGTTACTGCACCATACACAGGGATTTTGAAAACACATGACATGCAATGGAAAGAGACGCTCTCGTCCCTTAGCATCAACCCAAAGAGTAGAAAAGGTTTGCCGCTCCCGCACAAGGGACAAAAATGACTGACCCGAATAGTGCCTTAGTCCTAGGCTCACTGAACGTTAGCGGCCTTAACGCCCCACTGAAAAGATCCTTAATATTTTGCAAATTTATTCGTTTAAAAGTGGACATTCGAGAGACCGCCACTAGGGGGCGCCAAATGCAGTCCTAGCTCTGTGTTGCTCCACTGGGGCAGCCCAAATCCTTAACAATACTGCCGACTTTAAGTGCAGAAAGTGGCCGAAAAAGACGAATGCTGGTGGGGGATAAATCCTGAGAAAAATCGGTGTTGTTAGAGGCCCCCGCCGCCGTCCAAAGTTTGACCACAGTCCCGACGGAAGAAACCGCATAACAGGTCCTGCAGGAGCAGAGGGGCTGGACGCCGGCAACCAGGACAGCTCTGTAGGGGCATACTACACAGCGGGGCTGGCACATACTTGAGCTGCCGGGACTCCAGCGCAACCATCCAGGGAGACCTGACCGGCAGCTCGAGGAGGAGAGCGTAGACCGAGCTGCCCATCCCCCACCGAGGTCTGCAGATCCACTCGGCCCATTGGAGCCCGCAGCAGGATCACTGACTGGGAGAGCCAGACACCCTCCAGACTTGCTGCCAGCTGCATTCCGAGGCATCTCCAAGCAGCTTCTTGACCCCCCCCACCCCAGTGCTTGCCGTGTGTGCTGTGAGCGAGCGGCAGGGTGGCCCGGTCGAGGAGCACCCGGGGGGCTCCAACCCAACTGAAGGTACGTTTGGGGACTTGCGGCGGACTGGGGGAGGAACGCCACAGGGGCAGCCACAACAGCCGGGGAAGGGCCCCCCTCATCAACAGGAGCTGCGACCAGAGGGGACCGGGCCATTTCTGACAGCGTGATACTGGGCCAACCCGCCAGCCACAGTGGACTGTGCCCTGAAGCCGTGGGGGAGGCTGTGCTGGGGGGGCGGGCCACGCTGAATGGGGAACAGAGACATTGCATAGCCAAAAAAGGTGTGGAAGAGCAGGCACTGGATCAACGGGTCCCTCCAGGCCACAAGGACACGGACACTGCCATATAGGCACAAGAGGCAAGGACACCCCTGCAACCTACGCGGCGTCACTTATAAACACCACAAGTGCACGAGCGAATTGCCCCACCTGGTGGTGGGCTATCCAGACGGGGCGGACGGATGGTGGAGCAGGCAAGGCTTGGACACGGGCAAGCCCCCAATGGCGCCCCCCACACACCATCCCGCCCAGGCCGACCAGGGGAAGGCACATACTACAGACCCCCAAGAACGGGGAATCGAAGAGTAGATGCCGCTGACACTCTTTGAGCCCAGAGGTGGATTGGGCAAGCTGTGATCCAAAGGGAGGCAGTAAGAAACAGCGCAAGGGGGCTGGACCTCACACGACACCAACGGGAAATGGGCACATATCCAGAGCAGGGGACCCCCCTAACCACTGGGATTAGAAGGAGACCATAACCCAGGTGAGACCCACCACAAACTCTGGTTAACAAGGACGGCGACCCGGGAAAAGAAGTTGGGGGTGGGAAAAGGGGGACATTGGTGGGGTGTGTGCGACTAGTGGCACCGTGGGCGGAGAAAGTCAAACTGCAAGGAGAGGCCCACTTACAACAGTCAACGCACAGTGAGAACACAGGTTCCAACAAGGACTGCCCCAGGACAAAGGGCGGCGGACCACTCCACGAGATACCCTGCGGTCTGACGGAACATGCCTGCATTCTGGACTGCCTTAAACCGATCACAATGGGGCAGGACCTGCCCCGGAGAGGGGTAACTCAACATAAAATTGACAAATATACAATGAGCACCCCAGAAAGGCTCCCGGGACCGACAAAGGAGGTGGAAGAGGAGGCAACGAAGGGGAGCATGGACCAAACGCTGTCGCTTACAGACATCATGGCCGCAATCAGCAACTCCAGGACCTCGGTGGAGACAAAGATCGATGGCCTTGCCTCTGAAGTGTCCTCCTTGGGACAACACCTAAGGAATCTGACATCCAGGGTAGGCGAAACAGAACAACGGATATCTGACACCAAGGACACCGTTAAAAACTTGGTGGAGCAAATGGAACGCAAAATCACCACGTTGGAAAACAGAGAGGAAGACAGCTAAGGGAGGTCCCGCCGCAACAATCGCCGCATATTCGGCCTCCCCGAAAAAGAGGAGGGCCCCTCCATGGAACTCTTCCTAGAGGACTGGCTAACAGGACTGATGCCCCAAGAAACTTTCAAAATTTTTCTTTATCGAAAGAGCGCATAGGGTCCCAGCGGGTAGACCGGTCCCCCCCCCCGCACAGTGATTGCAAGACTAATGAATTATAGGGATCGGAACACACTGCACATGGCGAGGGTGACCGGCCCGATCACCTACAATGGCAACCGGATAGAATTCTTTCCAGACTACACGAGGGAGGTCCAGAAGTCGCAGCAATCCTATGACTCCATAAAGAAGAAACTGACGTCCTTGGGCATAAAATACGCACTCTTCTTCCCAGCAACCTTCAAAGTGTACTACAACAACAAGGTGCACGTGTTCTACAACCCCCGGGAGGCCTGGGAGTGGCTCAAGACACATGTCCTCTCTGCCCCGCGCCCCGACAGATCGAGAGGAAGCACACCCCGCAAGGACTACGAAGGCAACGCCCAACCCCGGAGCAAACCGCACTAGTATGCGGGGAGGCAGGGACAACTGGATCTCCGACTGCACTGGGACCCACTTGAAGTCTGATCGCACACAGAGAGACCCATAAGAGGAACAAGGAAGGACCTCTGCACCTGGCCGTCCCGGCGGGGAAGTCGAGAGGAAAAAGGAACACAAGCTCTGTGGTACTCTAAGTTACACAAGGCTGGGCAGGGGGTCCCCCTGAACCTCCACCCCCCACCCCGAGAAGGTCCTCATGGTTCAATTGGTTCGGGGAACAGGAGCTTCTGGTTGGGGGGAAGTGCAGGGTGGGGGGAGTTCAGAGGTTTTAGTTGTTAAGGGGGGAAGGCTTGGAGGCACAAGCAGTAACCCCAAAGGTCAGTGAAACAAAAGGTCAGAGGAATCTCCACACTGGACATAGAGGAGGCCGAACCATAGCCCCCACCGACCTACATAACTACACTCATACAGACATGGCCTATGTTTCACAGTTTAAGGTTTTATGGTTTGCACACATAGCACATGGGGGGGACTCTACAGTGGGCACGACAAGCAGGCACTGGGACCCGACACGCCCCATAGCGACAGACACGATAGACACACAACAGACACACGAAATCCTTCCAAACAATCCCAAAACAGCAGACACACGGACGTAGCCCAGGTGAGACCAATATCCCTCCTGACCTGGAATGTGAATGGCTTGGGGTCTGGCATTAAGCGAAAACTGGTACTTCAGTACCTCAACCGACACTCTCCAGATATTGCAATTATCACAGAAACCCACCTGATTGGCACCAATAGCGTGCTCTTTAGAAAATCGAACTACCCCCATATATACCTGGCAGGTTTCTCCAGAGGCTCCAGGGGAGTCATGATCCTTCTGCACAAGCGGGTCCCATTTAAGACCAGAAAGGTGAGAGCAGATCCCTGAGGCAGGTTTTGATGATACTGGGGGAAATGTGCGTGGGAGACCTGGGGCCTGATAGCAGTGTACACGCCTCCAACACTGATGGCGGAACTCCTTATTGAGCTCCAGGACGCAATGCTGGAGGAATGAGTGGATTCATGGGCCATAGGGGGAGGCTTCAACGAAGTCATGGAGATAGCTCTGGACAGAACACATGTGGGCAGTAGGAAGGCGAACACCCCGACCAGGCTCTACAACTTTGCCGAGGCAATGGGGCTGTCGGACACATGGAGGGTTCTCCACAAATTAGACAGGGGCTATTCGTTCTACTCCAAAGCACACAGGTCCCTCTCTAGGCTCGACCACATCTTCACCCCAAAGAACATGGCCCACAGACTATTGTCGACGGAATTCCTGGCAAGGGGGATCTCTGACCACTCCCCCTATTGGTAAACTTAAAGGGAAATCACTCAAACAAGAACCCAACTGGCACCTGAACGCCTACTTCCTGGGGATACCCGAAATAATGGAAGGGCTGAATAATACGAATAATACGAACAAAATGGAGGAATACTTCGACTTAAATGAAGAAGCGGTGGACTGCCCAATATTACGGTGGGAGGCATACAAAGCAGTCATAAGGGGGAAGCAATATCCTTGGTGGCTGCTCACCGTAAGCAGCACAATGAGGCAATCACTGAAGCACAGACCCAGGTAACCAGGTGGGAGGAACAACTGCTAGAGGAAGGAACTCATGAGGCACACGATGCCCTAAAGACAGCTCAAGCAATTTTTAAAGACAGGGCTCTGGACAACGCTCGAGCCAGATATATGAGCGAGGGGACAAAGCAACCAAGACACTAGCCTGGTTAGAACGACGGGAGCAGAGTAAAGGGCAGGTCATGACTATCCGTACCCAGAATGGGGAGGTGTTGACGAGTGACTCTGTGATCGCGGAGGCCTTTGCAAAATACTATGAGGAACTATACTCCCCACCAGTACAGGAACCCAATACCTTATGTTTCTTAGACTCAGTCAGGATCCCCCACCTCACAGGGCCACAATCAACACAGCTAGACGTGGACATTACTGTGGACGAGATGGGGGAAGCCCTCTCACAATTACAAACTGGGAAGAGCCCTGGCCCCAAAGGATTCCTGGTAGAGATGTGGAAAAGACTGGGAGAAATAACGAGGCACATGCATGGCATGTTCCTCCGCAGTTGGGAACAGGGTGCCCTCCCCCTGGACCTATGGAAATTGACAATTTTAGTGATCCCCAAGCCGGGGAGACCCCAGAGAGCTGTGCCTCATATAGGCCCATATCTTTAATAAACGGAGAGGCCAAGGTACTAGCCAGAGTCCTTGCAAATAGACTGCTACAGGTGATTGGGTCCCTAATTCAGCTGGACTAGTGTGGATTTATGCCAGGCAAATCCACACAAATTAATCTTCGTAGGGTCCAAGTTGCGCTTGACCGGGCAGCTGAGATTTCGTCTCTGCTGGCCCTTCTCGCGGTCGACTTCGAAAAGGCCTTCGATTCGGTGGGATGGGATGCCCTGTGGGCCAGCATGGAACGCATGGGTTTCGGGCAACACTTCATGGCATGGGTCAAGCTCCTCTATACCCTCCCGGTGGCATCCGTACGAGTCAACAAGAAGACATCCAGGACATACCTGCTGGGCTGGGGGACCAGGCAAGGCTGCCCTTTCTCGCCCCTACTATTCCTCCTGGCCATCGAACCTCTAGCAATTAGGCTATGCACAGACACACAATGGGAGGGCTTCGCTTGGCCAAAGGGTGGTGAGGAATGCATCTCGCTTTATGCAGACGATCTCCTGTTATACCACAGTAAACCCAAAGTCTCCTGCCCAATAGTGACCAGAACCCTGGGGGAATACCAACGCTTTGGGAGACTCCGGGTAAACACACAAAAAACAATCTACTTCCCGCTCCGGGGGGGGGGAGCAATCCCAGAACCCAGCCCATACTCCATTTCACCTATCTGGGTATACGGATAAGTGCCTATTTCAACAAAAAGAGAGATAGAGGGGTATGTGGCACCAGCCTACCCTCAACATAAAGGGATTAACCCCTAATAAATTGCAACAACCGAGCTGGTGCTCATCATCGCTGCATTCTCTGGGTGGGTTCTATTCTCATACCATATTCGATTCTAGGCAAGAGAAAAACTACTATTTAGACATGGAATTGTAGAAAAATAAACATATTTTATTATTCATTTACACACAAATATTAAAAACACACCTTCGGTGCAAAGTTAAAGTGCTTATAAAGTCTCTTGTGTTGGGAGTCTGAATATCACGATAACAGCAGTATATGCACAAGCTTAGACCCTTTCCATCGGTAATTCAATTAGTTTTAATTTTTAACCGTTAGAGTGTATTGTGCTGTGTTGTTTATCACACCAGGCCATACCTTATTTCGCACACCTCAACTCAAACACATTCCATTCACTCTTTCCTTCAGTCACTTTCACCATCTCATTCTACACACACACAACTGGTGCCCAACATGTTTCTTTCCGTTTCAATGTAAATGTAATTAATACTCGGAAATTCTTCAGGGGCTTTTTAGTGAAGGGTTAGTAAGACATACATAACAATTCTGTCAACGCCATAACCTAAAAAAAGACAATGATTACTACAAACAAAGTCAACAATTCGCGTTGAGATCTAGTGGTATCTTCCTCTTAAGGGTTTGTAGTACCCTTGCCGTCCATCTACCTGCAAGGTAATCACCACCCGTTTTATCGACTGTCAATCCACTGCTTTTGACGATGTGGCCATGTAGTGAGGGTTGTCTCACTCGTACGGAGCATCAGCTTTCACCCGTGAGGTGGGTTCCGTTTCTAAGGTCTTCTAGGGATCGTCTGAAATCACTCGCCTTCTACTGAGCGTGCTGTGTAGTGCTAGTTCCACCTGACTCCGCCTTTAGAACATTTGGCTAATATCCCCTCTGGGCATGCTGTTCAAGCACACTATGTCCTTCAGCCGAAGCGGTTTAAAGCGCCGATACGTAATCAAGCGCCATTCCATCTACACCCGTTGTGCGTTGATCACCGTTCTTACTCAGAACACGGGTTTGTTTTCATCGCTAAAGTCGGGTATGAATTCCGCGTTCTCTCGGCAGTCAATCACTTCCGGGTTGGCTTCTATTCCGGATAAGTGCACCACGGGAAGATTTTCTCAAACTGAATATGCACACGATAATGCAAAGGTTCGAAAACGACATCACCCATTGGCACTCGTTACCACTTTCACTACTTGGGAGGGCGACACTGTTTAAGATGCTGGCGCTCCCGAGGTTCCTGTACGTCGTCCAGAACGCCACCTCCCTATCCTAGCCACAACATTTGCAGATATCAACAAGACCCTACGCACCCTACTTTGGGGGGGAAGCAGCCACGCATTGTGCTAAAAACACTCCACCGCTTGGTGTGGGAGGGAGGCATCGGACTACCCAATATCCTCAAGTAAAACTGGGCTGCACAGGCAGGGGTGGCAAATGAGTGCCTACACGGGGACCAGCAGCTCCCAGACACCCGAATCGAAACAGGCGACGCCGTCTCCCACCCCCCTACAAATACCATATGACGACAAAAAGAACCTAGGAGGAGTACCGACCGGGTCCCTTCACATCCAACGAGTCTGAAAAGAAATACAAAGATATATCGGCTGGAGTTGCAGACCAACCCTGAGCAAGCCCATATGGCACAATACACACCTTCCAGAAATCCAAAGAATGGGCCACTTCGAAACCTGGGAAAGGAAAGGGATATCCACACTGGCAGACATCATACATGAGGGGCGACTGACAGACTTCGAAACCCTACAAACAAAACACAGACTAGGGCCCATGGACCGCTTCAGATACCGCCAACTCACACATGCTATCAACACCCAATTTACAAACCTCGCCGACATGCCCGCCTGCTCTCCCCTAGAAACAAATGTCCTCCCACAACGCATTACCCCTCAAGGTAACCCCCACACTCTATCAGGCAATTAACTCCTTTGGTTCTGGGGAACTCGCCCACCTCAGAGGGAAATGGGAACAAGATTTGGGGGTACTGGAGGCGGAGGAGTGGACTGAGGCACTGATGTCTCTGAGAGAAATAGGCATTGACGCTAAACTCAGACTGATATAGCTGCAAATCCTGCACAGGTCTTATTACTCGAGGACGCGAATGGCTACTTGGGGAGGGGAGGAGGATGCAGGGTGCCTCAGATGTAAGAGAGCGGAAGGCATCTTCTACCATATGATTTGGGAGTGTGGTGTGCTACAGGAGTTCTGGACAGCATGTCTACAGCACCTCTCAACAACAATGGGCGTTACAATACCGATGGGCCCAAAACTCATCCTCTTGGGAATAGGAGGCGAAACTGACCTCACGAAACATGAGAAGACATTCCTGGGGGTTGCATTAGAGGCGGGTAAAAGACTAAAGGCTGCCACCTGGGGTTCGGCAGAGAAGATTAGCATAAACCGATGGTCCAATGAAATGGACAGATGCGCCTCACTTGAAAGACGAATTTACAATGCGGGGGGATATCCCCGGAAGTTCCAGAAAATTTGTAGGAAGCGGGAAGAACAGACATAGAAACCAGGTTGGGGTGGTGAGACGCACCAAAGCACGCCGGATGCCCATCCGGTGGATGGTACAAGTCCTCGGTTCCTAACGCCTTAAGGTGTCCAGTACTATCAAAATGTTGTGTTACGTGCTGCGTTCGATATACTGCCCAAACGAGGGACAAGAGCAATTTTGGGATATGGGAACGGGAAGATTCAGATGTTTGTGGAAGGATCCCTGCTCATTGGAGGGGACTTTAACATGGTTTTAGACCCATCATTAGATAGGAAGGGAGCTAACTCTCCGGCGGTGTCCAGAGCCCAGTTACAAAAGTCTCAATGCTTCCTCCAGATCAATAACAACCTGGGGGTGAATGACTTGCTGAAATGAATGGGTCATGCAGACCCTCTCTATACATATTACTCCAAGGTCCACGGCACATACTCCACAATAGTTTAGGTGCTGCAAGAGACTTCCTTGATAAACAGGATAACAAAAACTACCACTGAGTCTATTCCATGGACAGACCATGACCTGTTTACAGTGGATCTGGGTTCAGAGAAAAAAGGAGGGGTAGATGGATTTGCAATGACCTACTGTTGAAAGGCAAGGAATATGCTCAGGGCTTGTTAAAATCGATCAAAGAAATCTTCCAATTTAATGATAATGGAGAAGTAGAGCTACCTACAGTACAGTATGGGAAGCAACAATCCGGGGAGAACTAATGTGACTGGGGGCAAACAAAAAGAGAGAAAGAGAAAAAGCAAAGTCGGAGTTGAGAAAGAAGATAGAGGCCTTTAAACGCAAGGGAACGCTAAAAACCCAAGTCTCACTGGGAAATCTTGCAAAAGTGCAAATATATAAATCACAATTGCAGGCTTTACTGGTACACCAAATGGAGAGAAAGCTGGCATTCCTCAAACAAAAGTACATGGAGAAAGGGAAACGTGCAGACAGGATCTTGGCCTGGAGACTACGCGATCAAAGAAACGAGAGAGTAGGTTCACTACAACTGATAGGGGCAGGGAGAGTCTATGAGGATAGAAAAATAGCAAATACTATGAACACTTCTACACGAGCGAATCTATGGTAAGTGGTTCTCAGATGAATTCCTACATAGCCTGCCCATCCCCGAGATAATGCCGGGCAAAGCGGCCACAGTAGATGAACCAATTTCAGCGGAGGAAATAATTCTGACGATGGGGAAAATGAAAGGGGAAACAGCACCAGGGGATGATGGCTTCTCAGTGCGCTTTTTGAAAGTGTACCACTCTACCCTAGATCCATTCATGGCCAAGAGGTTTAACCAGGTGCTAGAAAAAGGAGTCCTTCCCGACTCCCTACTGGGGTCTTAACATTTGTGATCCCGAAAGAAGGAAGAGACCCGACAATGTGCCCGTCATACTGCCCAATCTCCCTGGTAAACACAGACGTAGAGATTTTAGCAAAAGGGATTCCTCCCTGGGCAGCAGGGTGCTGATAACATCAGGAAAACAAGCGATTTAATGCACATTGCGCAAGACCAGAAGTTAGACGAGTGCCTCGTCTTCCTAGACTCTGAAAAAGCTTTTCACCGGGTTGAGTGGACATACATGGGAAAAGTACTAGAGAAAAGGGGCTTCGGCCCCGACTTTGGGCATTTGATCTCCACGCTTTATAGGGACCAGACGGTGAAAGTATTAGTGAACGGTATAATTTCATCCACCTTCCATTTAAAAAGAGGTACTAGAAAGGGCAGCCCCATTGCCCCGCTATTATATGCACTTACCATGGAACCCCTGGCAATAGCAATTGGCGAAAACTCTGACATTACAGGAATACGTTGCAGCAAAGTTGATTTCAAATTGTCCCCATTTGCAGATGTCATTCTGTGGGTCATGAATCGCAGGGTGCGTCCTTTATGGCCGTCCAACGCATTCCCTTCTCGCTCCATGCGTTGGACGTAAGCTTCTCTATTTCTAGACCGCGGCTCCGCGCATCTCAATGCTATAGCGATTAGCGACCAGACGTGTGCTCCGTAGCTCGCGGTTCTTCTTCTTTCCACTCCGCTATCCCTTCCTCGAACCCCCCCCCCTTCTCTATCCTCCTGGATTCTAGTTCTAGCGAACTTACCTTGCCTCCTGGATTCCTGGATTCGACCTCCTGGAAAACTGAACGCATTCTGGATTCGGCAGAGACACGGGCCGCCTTCTTCAAAACCCGATCCATCCGAAAGAAGGCAGCCTCCAAGAACACCGGTAAAGAACGGATTGAGGTGAGAAGGGGGGGAACTCCTTGACAGTTTGAGACGCCACCCAATCGAAAGCGATATCGAAATGGAGGCTGCCGTGTAGGACTTGATGCGTAGTAGGCAGGAACTATCAACCGAGGTACAGAATCTGAAAGCGGAGAACGCCGCTCTCAAACAATTGGTGCTATCCCGGGATTCTGCTACAAAAGAGTGTTATACTGGGCGGAGTCGTGGATAAATACGACGGCTCCGCAAAGACCCTTCGTGCATTCCTGGATTTGTGCTTGGTTCATTTTACCTTCAAGCCTTACTATTTTGCGACCCACAGGGCCAAGGTGGGTTTTATAATCTCTCACCTTTCTGGGAATGCCTTAACTTGGGCCACTCCCCTCGTTAACTCCAGCGATGCCCTCCTGGACGATTATGCTGGGTTTATACGTGCCCTAAAAGACATGTTTGACCGCCCTGAGCAGGTCTGTAACGCACAAGAACGCTTGTTAGACTTTCAGCAAGGGGCCCAGGTTATGCTCACATATGTTACCCGATTTAAACAACTGGCAAAGGAAGCCGACTGGTCCACTGAGGCGAATTTTACCCTGTTCAGGAGAGGATTGAACAAAGAAATTAAGGATGAGCTAGCCAGAATGGCACGACCAAGCTCATTCCAGGCACTAATGGATCTTGCCATGCAGATTGACTTCCGTATCCAGGAAAGGAAGTCAGAAAAGAAAAAATCCAGGGGAACTCCTTCCAAGGTATCATTTGAGGGTACCCCCAGACCGGAAATCAACCCAAGCCCAGTTTCAGAATCCGAGCCCATGCAGATTGGGGCCTTTCGTGGACCCATATCTCCATAAGAGAGATTGAGGAGAATTCATACGGGCTTGTGCATGTACTGCGCCTCAGATAAGCATTTGGTTAGAGAGTGTCCTTTAGCACCCCCTCGGCGTTCGAGAAACGCCAGCTCCCGAACCTAAATGGAGCAGAGCTTCGGGAGAGAGATGTTTGCTCTACATCCATTCCATCCTTGAACACCCATGGACAAAACAATTTGGTGGTACTGCAGGCCTTTTTATCACCATCCAAGAATACAAACTATTCCATTTTGGCCCTGGTAGACTGCGGAGCTATGGGAATTTTCATCGATCATGCGTGGGTTGATAAACATCAGATTCCCTACGAGTCGCGAAGCACCATGCAGCCTGTTGAGGCTATCGACGGAAGACCCCTCACATCAGGACCCATAAGCTTTCAGACCAAGGAGATCCAGCTTTCCATAAATCACCATCGAGAACTGATCAGGTTTGACATTATCAAGTCAGCTCATTACCCCTTGGTATTGGGCATGCCCTGGCTACAGAAACACAATCCATATATCAATTGGTCTGCGGGTTCTCTATTCCTAGGCTCAGAGTTTTGCATGTCTCATTGTCTATCCCTAGAACCTCCATTAACACACCCAAAGGAACCTACAAAGGAACAACAGACACCACTAATGGTATCCAATGTCATGCAAGTTCCTGAAGTCTACCAAACTTACCTGATGTGTTTTCGACTGCCATTGTCCAGGCCTTACCCCCACACCGACCTGCACAATAGATACAGAACCCTCTGCAGTGATTCCCTTCAGCAGGATGTTCATTCTTTCCAAACCCGAGAAGAAGGCCCTAAGAGAATACCTGGATACCAACCTTCAAAATGGCACCATAACACCTTCGAAATCCCCTGCTGGTGCTTCTCTATTCTTTGTTCCCAAGAAGGATACCAAGGAACTAAGACCCTGCCTTGATTATCGCAGGCTAAATCAATGTACCCTCAAGGATCGGTACCCGTTGCCCCTGATTTTGGATATCCTGGATGCCGTGAGAGGCGCAGTGGTATTCACTAAGTTGAATCTCAGGGGCGCCTATCATTTGATCCATGTCAGGGAAGGAGACGAATGGAAGACTGCCTTCAGAACACCCTTTGGCCATTTTGAGACGCCACCCAATCGAAAGCGATATCGAAATGGAGGCTGCCGTGTAGGACTTGATGCGTAGTAGGCAGGAACTATCAACCGAGGTACAGAATCTGAAAGCGGAGAACGCTGCTCGCAAACAATTGGTGCTATCCCGGGATTCTGCTACAAAAGAGTGTTATACTGGGCGGAGTCGTGGATAAATATGACGGCTCCGCAAAGACCCTTCGTGCATTCCTGGATTTGTGCTTGGTTCATTTTACCTTCAAGCCTTACTATTTTGCGACCCACAGGGCCAAGGTGGGTTTTATAATCTCTCACCTTTCTGGGAATGCCTTAACTTGGGCCACTCCCCTCGTTAACTCCAGCGATGCCCTCCTGGACGATTATGCTGGGTTTATACGTGCCCTAAAAGACATGTTTGACCACCCTGAGCAGGTCTGTAACGCACAAGAACGCTTGTTAGACTTTCAGCAAGGGGCCCAGGTTATGCTCACATATGTTACCCGATTTAAACAACTGGCAAAGGAAGCCGACTGGTCCACTGAGGCGAATTTTACCCTGTTCAGGAGAGGATTGAACAAAGAAATTAAGGATGAGCTGGCCAGAATGGCACGACCAAGCTCATTCCAGGCACTAATGGATCTTGCCATGCAGATTGACTTCCGTATCCAGGAAAGGAAGTCAGAAAAGAAAAAATCCAGGGGAACTCCTTCCAAGGTATCATTTGAGGGTACCCCCAGACCGGAAATCAACCCAAGCCCAGTTTCAGAATCCGAGCCCATGCAGATTGGGGCCTTTCGTGGACCCATATCTCCATAAGAGAGATTGAGGAGAATTCATACGGGCTTGTGCATGTACTGCGCCTCAGATAAGCATTTGGTTAGAGAGTGTCCTTTAGCACCCCCTCGGCGTTCGAGAAACGCCAGCTCCCGAACCTAAATGGAGCAGAGCTTCGGGAGAGAGATGTTTGCTCTACATCCATTCCATCCTTGAACACCCATGGACAAAACAATTTGGTGGTACTGCAGGCCTTTTTATCACCATCCAAGAATACAAACTATTCCATTTTGGCCCTGGTAGACTGCGGAGCTATGGGAATTTTCATCGATCATGCGTGGGTTGATAAACATCAGATTCCCTACGAGTCGCGAAGCACCATGCAGCCTGTTGAGGCTATCGACGGAAGACCCCTCACATCAGGACCCATAAGCTTTCAGACCAAGGAGATCCAGCTTTCCATAAATCACCATCGAGAACTGATCAGGTTTGACATTATCAAGTCAGCTCATTACCCCTTGGTATTGGGCATGCCCTGGCTACAGAAACACAATCCATATATCAATTGGTCTGCGGGTTCTCTATTCCTAGGCTCAGAGTTTTGCATGTCTCATTGTCTATCCCTAGAACCTCCATTAACACACCCAAAGGAACCTACAAAGGAACAACAGACACCACTAATGGTATCCAATGTCATGCAAGTTCCTGAAGTCTACCAAACTTACCTGATGTGTTTTCGACTGCCATTGTCCAGGCCTTACCCCCACACCGACCTGCACAATAGATACGGAACCCTCTGCAGTGATTCCCTTCAGCAGGATGTTCATTCTTTCCAAACCCGAGAAGAAGGCCCTAAGAGAATACCTGGATACCAACCTTCAAAATGGCACCATAACACCTTCGAAATCCCCTGCTGGTGCTTCTCTATTCTTTGTTCCCAAGAAGGATACCAAGGAACTCAGACCCTGCCTTGATTATCGCAGGCTAAATCAATGTACCCTCAAGGATCGGTACCCGTTGCCCCTGATTTTGGATATCCTGGATGCCGTGAGAGGCGCAGTGGTATTCACTAAGTTGAATCTCAGGGGCGCCTATCATTTGATCCGTGTCAGGGAAGGCGACGAATGGAAGACTGCCTTCAGAACACCCTTTGGCCATTTTGAGTACCTAGTCATGCCCTTCGGATTGGCTAACGCCCCGGCAATTTTCCAACGTTTTATGGATAGGGTGTTCTCTGACATGCTGTTTCTCTTTGTTATTGTATGACATATTGATCTTTTCCAAGGATCCTAAACAACATGAAGAGCACGTGAAGACAGTGTTGCAGAGACTCCGAGATCATAAACTCCTGGCCAAACCTGAAAAATGTTTGTTTAATGTGACCTCCGTCCACTACCTTGGGTTTATTTTTACCCCAGAAGGAATCGGTATGGACCCTTCAAAGGTAAAAGCCATATTGACCTGGCCTGCTCCTACTTCCGTGAAACAAATTCAATCTTTCCTGGGACTCACCAATTTCTACCGGAAATTCCTATCTAATTTCTCCGAGATAGTTCAACCGATTGTTGCTCTCCTGAAGAAAGACACTCCCTTCCTCTGGTCAACACCACAAGATATGGCGTTCCAGCGTTTAAAGACAGAGTATACACAAGCTCCTACCTTGGCTCAACCCGATACGAGCCGTCCTTTTCTGGTAGAAACAGACGCTTCAAATTCTGCCATTGGCGCAGTCCTGAAACAAGAATTAGGAGATAAAGTGGAACACCCAATTGCTTACCTCTCACAAACTCTGACTCCTAGTGAAACACATTATTCAGTCCTGGAAAAAGAATTGTTAGCCATCTGCCAAGCCTTCACTGAATGGCAACATTTACTTTTGGGAGCTAAACATTCAGTTCAGGTCCGTACTGACCACCGAAACCTCCAGATTCTACACTCTTTGGAGTGTAGGAACAGTCATCAGGCACGTTGGGCATACTTCTTTGCCCAGTACCAGTTCCATATCACTCACGTTCCTGGATCACAAAACCTGATCGCCGACGCCTTATCTCGAAGACCAGACTACAAGCCCACTGAAGACGAGGCATATCCTCAGATGTTTTCCCCCCCAAGATCTTTTTGGCCCAGGCAGTCAACCTCCTCGAAGAAATCCAAGCCCAAACCCAATCCTCTGATCTGTGGAAGGACAAATCCAAAATAAATCCTTGGAATGTAAAGGTCCGGGAAGGTTATTTGTTCAAAGACAATCTCTTGGTCATCCCTACAAAAAGACTACAACAAAGAATAATGAATCTCTGCCACGATACCCTACACTCCGGACATCGTGGTGTCACCAATACTCTCCGTCTGATACAAAGGCAATTCTGGTGGCCTAGGATGGGACCCGACGTACGGCAGTACATTCAATCCTGTGTTGTCTGCAGTAAAAATAAACACAATAACAAGAAACCAGCGGGCCTTCTACTACAACCTACATTGCCAACTAGGCCTTGGGAGATCATCGCTACAGACTTCATTGTGGAACTGCCATCATCCCGTGGGTATACCACCATCATGGTTACCATAGACCTGTTCACTCATATGGCTCATTTTAAAGCCCCTGCATAAATTACCATCCTCTTCTGAGCTAGCAGGAATCTTCCTGGAACACATATTCCGTTTGCATGGACTTCCTTCCAAGATCATTTCGGATCGCGGACCTTAATACATCTCACAATTCTGGAAACATCTCTGTCAATGCTTAGGGATCCAACGTGCCCTTTCGTCAGGTTACCACCCTCAAACCAACGGAATCAAAGAGCGTGTCAACCAAACCCTGGAACAGTATCTTCGATGCTTCGCCATCAAGGTCCAGGATGACTGGTCACTCCTGATACCCGTGGCTGAATTCGCTTACAATAATTCTGACCATTCGGCACTTAAGATCAGCCCCTTTTATTGCAGTCAAGGATTTCATCCGTCGGTCCTACTTTCTGTTCTTCCCCAATCTACACCAGTACCTACAGTTGACTCCTGGATCGAAACCCTTGTCAACATACATAAAGAAGCCAAAGAATTTTTGGAGAAGGCCAGGAAACAGACCAAGAAATATGCAGATTCCAGAAGAAGACCTGGCCCTTCTTATGCAGTCGGTGATCAGATGTGGTTGTCCTCCAAATTAGTACCCCGCATCTATGGCCTAGTAAACTGGCCCCTCGGTACTATGGTCCATTTTCCATTAAAGAAATTATAAATCCTGTTTCTTATCGGATCGAGTTGCCTGAATCCTGGAAGAAGATACACCCAGTGTTTCACACATCCTTATTGAAACCCTACTATCCATCCTCCCAAAAACCCTCCAAACCTCCTCCTGTACTGGTCGATGACCAATTGGAATATGAGGTATCTCGGATTTGTGACTCCAGGTATAGAAGGGGCCAGCTTCAATACCTGGTTGAATGGAAAGGATATCCTCCTAGCGAAAGAACCTGGGAACCTCTCTCAAACATCAAGGCCCCACGGCTGCTCAGAAGGATCCACCTCATCCACCCAGGCAAACCAGGAGGGAAGGGTCTTTGGAGGAGGCATGCTGTCATGAATCGCAGGGTGCGCCCCTTTTGGGCCTCATGGTCCTTGTCACAACGGACTTAAACTAACTAATACCTCCAATATGGCCGTCCAACGCATTCCCTTCTCGCTCCATGCTTTGGACGTAACCTTCTCTATTTCTAGACCAGGGCTTCCGCGGCTCCGCGCGTCTCAATGCTATAGCGATTAGCGACCAGACGTGTGCTCCGTAGCTCGCGGTTCTTCTTCTTTCCACTCCGCTATCCCTTCCTCAAACCCCCCCCCCTTCTCTATCCTCCTGGATTCTAGTTCTAGCGAACTTACCTTGCCTCCTGGATTCCTGGATTCGACCTCTGAACTGGAAAACTGAACGCATTCTGGATTCGGCAGAGACACGGGCCGCCTTCTTCAGAACCCAATCCATCCGAAAGAAGGCAGCCTCCAAGAACACCGGTAAAGAACGGATTCAGGTGAGAAGGGGGGAACTCCTTGACACTGTGTTACCTAACTGATGTGCCCTGATCCCTTCCGAGACTCCTAGATCAGATAGCTTCCTTTGGACTTTTTTCAGGTCTAAAGATAAATGCCTCCAAGTCCAGAGTCATGCCATTCCAACTTGATTATTCTCCCTTCGAGGACTCGGGCCCAGTGGGAGGGATGAGAATTAAACGTAAATAAATTACCTACCGCAGGATACGGCTACCCAAAGACCTAAATTAGTTGATTGAAGTCAATTTCACTCTGCAGTTAACAAACTTGTATCTGACCTCTCGCGATGGGCCCCCCTGACTCTTTCGTGGTACAGTAGGATGACATGTATCAAAATGGCTGTCCTTGCACGCTTTCTATACTTTTTCACCACCCGCTTTATATACTTTTTCATCGCCATTCCTTCACCACTTCCTGAAACCTTCTGTAGAAATTTTAACTCCATGTTATCCAAATGTATTTGGCAAGGGAAGAGACCGTGAGTTAAAAGAACCACCCGGACCTTGCCCAGAGACTTTGGTGGGTTTGGACTCCCAGTCTTTTACCTTTTATTATAAGACTACCCAACTGTGAATCTTGGTAGAACACATGAGGGACGATATGGGCACATATTGGACATACCTGCAAGACACCTTCCCCACCCTAAGAAGGTTAGAGATCTGCTATGGTCTCCAATTCATTCAGTCCCAAATAGGGTCAGGAATCACCCAATGTTGAGGGTGCTATGACCATATGGAAAAACATGGTCCCAACGAATGGCTCTCTACCTGGCCATCCCCTCTCCGCTCACTGTGGGGGTAACCATTGCACCTGGGCAAAAAGGGATTTAAACATACACAACGATGGTCTGACAGAGGCCTGGAGAGGGTGGGGCAACTCTTTAGCAAGGGTCAATTTAAGGACTTTGAGGCGGTGAAAGAAATGCTGGGGAGTGTATTTGAATATTTGAAGCTAAAGGGTATATGTGCAGAACCCAGAATGCCCCCGAAAACTTCATGCCCACTAACCGCCTTTGAACACATCATTAATGAGGCCTCCTCCAGAAAAGGGATTGTATCCAAACTGTACAGAGCACTGGAGACGGTAGATCTTTCAGGGAGACAAACCTTTAAACAATATTGGGCGTCACAAACTGGATTGGATATTTGAGGATACATGGGGTGAAAGGCTACGAGATCCTGTTCCATGGAAACCTGTTGACCTCCACAATGGAACATCATTTCAAATTCTTACACAGCTGGCATTTATCCCTTCAGAAACTCTCGAAAAGTGTCCTCCCTCTGCCCAAGGGAATGTGGCCAGCAGGGTACATCATATTACCTATGGTGGAGTTGCTCTAAGATGCAGGTGTTCTGGGCTGAGGTCCTTAGCTGAATGAAGGAGATTGTGGGAATATCTTTAGACCTTGATCCATTTGCAAATGCTCCTGGGGATTCCGGGGGACTGGGAGAACCTGACTTTCGAGAATGTAGGAGGCTATGTTAAGAGCCTGCGGGGTAGCAATAGCGCAAAGATGGAAAAGTAAATCTGCCCCCACAAAGGCGGATTGGGTGAATAAACTATGGGATATCTTCATTCTAGAGAAGCTAACCGCAACTGTGAATGACTTAGTGGAAGCCTTCTGTTCATTATGAAATGGGGTAGAAGTACACCAAGCTTATAAACTGTTTTTGTTCATGTTCCTAATGTCAAGGAATCATTTTATAAAATTGAAGTTTAAAAAAAAAAGCGAATCAACTAAGAGGAAAAAACCATAATAAAACTGCAACGACAATGGACCCAACATTCATTAAATTCCAGTGCACTCGCTAACAACTATTATAACATGGTCCATGCAAATTAATTCAGTGCCCTTTTCCTCTACAGCCAAGCTCTATGAATGTAGCAAGACGTGCCAGATACTACAGGTAGGTCGGAGGACTGCAGCAGAAAAGAAAGAGCGGATCTTAATGTGCGTGGGCCAGCATACTGTAATATAAGCCTCAAATACAAACGCCTCAGCCGAGTAGTCGAGGAACAAATTAGCAAATAATGTGACTGTTTCATTTACAGTACCACACAATGGACATAACTCAGATTCATAACCCCTCCAAGAATGTGTAAAAGCTGCAACTGGAAGAATACCCAGCCTAAAACGGGCGTACATCGGTTTTTCATAAGCGGGAGAAATGATGTCTAAATATGCTTTGAACCCCGTTGTTGACCCGTGACCAAGGTACTCTGAGCTCAACTTCAACTTAGAAGCATCTATAATTAGACATTCAAGAGCCCATGGCCTGGATGACACTTTTAAAGCACCAATGTTTGACAAGGAGATGGACTATGGGTCACCCCAAAACTCAGCTGCAAACCCCCCATTGAGGGATAGGAGATGTAAAATCGCATCCCTGCACTGGCCCAGACCCGATTAAGTCCATGGTCTGTCCCAGAAGACCGGTTTACACATTGCTCCTGCACTGACTGGGGTGGTGCCATATTCACAGTGAACCAGTGCTGTGGGGGCACCCAAGGGGATTAACAGTAATTTCTAAAGAAATGTGTTCTCTCCTATGACCAATTTCACAACATTTGAGTAAACCCAAAGCTCTGCTCCATACAGTACTGCCAGCAATACTTGCCTGTTGTATAAATTTGAGATCAGTGATATGGCACTGCTCCCATGTCGCTTAAAGAAAGACAAAACAACTCTGCTGTTCTTTTCTAAAGTCAGAGCAGCTCGGTCTACCTCTGTCACTCATCTGGGACGCTCCAGGAATCTAACTCCCAGGTAGTCAAAACACTCAACCTGTTCTATTGGGACAGCCCCCACCTCCATCCTGATTGGTAAGTACTTCGTAAATTGGGGTCAGAACCAGAGGCGTAGCCAGGATTGTCTAACAAGTGGGGCCTGAAGATAATGCAGTTGGGCCCACGCAGTGACATCAACTTCTGCAAATGTCCACACAGCGCTGATGAGTATTTACAGATTTTGGCTGGGCCTTGCCCGCTCAGGCCCTACCCTGTCTACGCCTCTGGTCTGAACACCATCAGTTTGGTCTTACTGATGTTCAGTTCCAATTTTAAATCCTTGCACTTATCCAAAAATATGACCATGGATTTCTGCAGACCGAGCGGTGTGGCGTGCATTCAGCAAGTGCTTCTTGAGTGCTGTTTCGCTGGGCAACACTTTGAGCTGCTAAGAGCATGATTACTGGATTGATTTAACGTGTATAATATTTCTGGATTGGCACAGAGTGAGCTGCCGTCCTCGTCCTGGAAACAGTAGAAAATGAAGCTGGTGCGCTCATTTTCACAAGTATTTGAGTGCTGTTTCACTGGGGTACTCTGTGAATCGATAAGAGCACGATTACTGGATTGATTTAACAGTGGGACAAACTATAAACTCAGTGCTTATCTGGACTGAATACTGGAAGATTGATCTAAATATTGACTTTCCTGCCCTTCTGCTTGTTTTCAGTGTATAATATTGCTGGATTGGCTCGGCGTGAGCTGCCTGCTGTTGCCACCCGGAAACAACAGAAAAGGAAGCTGGCGAGCGCATTCAGCAAGTGCCTCTGGAGTGATGTTTCGCTGTTCCGGTGGCAGACGGTGGCAGTGACAGAGCGCGCTGCCTTGCTTTTGAGCTTGTAGGTTGGTTATAGTAATCAAAAACTCACTTATGCCAGTGAAAACCAGCATGGGTACGCAGAGAAGAGAACCTTGGAAGGAATTGGCAAAGTCGTATTCTTTGAGGACATACTCTTGTACTAATGTGGTTTTAAGTGATGGGGTTTCTCTGATAAAGAATGGTTTTCATGAGAATATTAATTATGCTCCAGCGCCAATGGGTAAAATTATGGATTATTTTCATCCTGCAATTGATTCGTAATTGTCAGATACAAGGGATAGCAGTTACATCTTCCCCATCAGTATTGAGAACTAATAGTTTTTCGTCATTTCACTCGATTGACCTGTAAAGTGTTATTGGCACTCTCTCAAAAATGACTATTGATCAAAAAGAGTTGTTGCTTAATACCAGTACAATTGTTGATATTATTTTATTCAACAGTGTTAAGAATTCACAGGGGTTCTTATTAGCATTCTTCATACAGCTAGGTCCAATAGGGACACGATTATTGTTCAAAGTAAACTAGACCTTATTATTCTGGAACCTAGAAAAACTAAAAGGTAGTAGGGGTAAAGAACTGGAGAATTATGTGATTAATTTAATGGAAGGGACACGTTTTGATTATAATCCTCATTAACAAAAGAAACAAGAAGATTACAAAGAGAAAGGAAGCACCAAAAATTGAAAGCATCCAAAACGATGCCTAATGGTTCCAAAGGCACTGATAAATAATGTGGGGGAACTGTTGGCGCGATAACTGGAAACTACCAGATTATATTTTCTTTGGGTAACAAAAACATATATGGTCAAACAGGGTATGAATGCTATGGGTGCAGCAGGTTATTAGAATAATTGACCAATGGCTAACTAATGAGAAGCAGGATACAGTGCTGGATAAAAAAAACAAGGGAATATATGGGTATCTCAAGAAATCACCTTCAGGTTGGTAAGTTAAATGAAATTGAAGAATGTGATCCGTTGGAACCACAAGAAACTGCTAGGGCGGTAGTAACTGGTCTGGAAGGGTTAACTGTGAAGTTGAACCAATGCAATATATATTGAAAGTAAACATTTTGGAATTAGAAGCAACTCATCTTAGCCCATTCATAAATCGGTCAAGAGTGATTGAAGTTATGCATAACATTCCTGAATTGGCAGTAGTTTCTTCTAATGATATGTGACTGGTAGAGCTACCAGACTTAGCGCCTGATCCTAACTGTGCTATTAAACATTTTGCCTCCCCATTATTTGTGGAGTATGTGCTGTTACATGCCGAAGTGTTGAAATTGAAGGGTTTTAAAGTTACTCCTATACAAACAATTATGGCTGATCTAGAAGCAGACTGCACTTGGAAACTTGGATATTTAAGTAAACTGGAGATAGTCCAATTGGATATTGGTAATGGAATTTCCCAGTTGAAGTCTGGGCTAGAGGTTTGTAAACTAACTTTACAGCAAAAAGCGGATAAGAAAACAAAGTTTTCAAACTGAAGTAAGGTGAAAGAAGAGCAGTTGCTGAATATGGACACCATCAAAATGCTCTCTTGCAACACAAGAGGGTACAGATAATTTTTATATAATGAGGGACTATCCCATCTGTTATGCTCAGATGTATTTTCTATACAGGAGTCCTGGCTCACCACGGCCTGTCATATGGATGGCTTTATTTTTTTTGCAAAGATTAGCAGGGAAGAAAAATAATAGTCGACCAAGAGGGGGTTTGATTACGGGTGTAAGAGCTCACTTAAACCCTGTTGAATACTTACCACATTAGCAGAATACGAATGCAGTATCAACCAAAGTGAAGTATGGTGCTGGGGATACAAGACTAAATCTGTTGATGATTAATGTGTATGACGCCCCTTCAGGAGTAATGACACACAAGATTCAAATTTATTTAAATTTAATACTTACACAGTGGGTGAATCAGGATGAGGGAAACCTGTTTAGGGGGGTTGAAGACTTTAATGAACCCTGTTGTAAATCACTACCATCTAATGTGGCATTCTGTGAGGCAAAGTGCAGTAATGCCAAAACATGGTTGTGGTTTCTAGACAGTTGGAATATGATCTTTATTGATTTTAATAGGGAGAATGAAGATACTAAAGTAGATAATTCATGTACCTGGTCTAGGGGATGCAAATTCAGGAATTGATTATACTCCGAAGGACTCATTGAGTGATTATTCTACAGTTTTTACAAACAGTAGCAATCATACCTTAGTAAAAGCAAATATTAACATTCAACATGGTGTTAGGCTAAAATGTATGCTTAGTGAAACAGAATGTCATTTTCACAGGAATAGGCTTCAATAGTCAGCTACAAATGTGAAATAGTTTAATCAATGTGTCTATACGTATTGGGAGAATGCGGGATTCGACCAGGAAGACTGTCATTTGGAGGTTGGGGATGTGATCATGTGTGTGGTTCAGGGGATTGAGTGGGCAAGGACTCTTATAATAGGGTCAGTGTAAGTAATTCAGCCTGTAACGAAAGTATATAACACTAATTTTGATGTTCTCATTGCTGAGAAAAGGAAACAATATCGTGCTTCCTTTAGGAAATGTAAAAAAGCAGGCACAGGGACATCTAATGAGGTGGAGAGAGTAAAGACTATTCTTAAAACAAGATTTAAAAATTGGGGTAGATCCCACAAACAATCACAACATAATGTCCAATGGTGTAGTATTTCGGAGCCACTTTTGTCCACAGACAGTAAGAAGTTTTGCCATATGGTAAATGGGCCCCTGTCTAAGGGATCTATGGAACTCAACCCGATTTCGGAGATGGCGTGGGCAAAACACGTGAAAGGTTTTACTCAAAGTGCTGGGTCAACTGCATTGGGGATGGGAGACGAGGGTATTGAATGTGAAGGGTGGAGTTATGATAGGAGTTGGTTTGTGTATGATACTGAGGATATCTGGCAAATGACAAGGGCTCTTAAACCGTCAAGAGCTCCGTGACCGGATGGAATACCGATTATAATTAAAGAACAAGCTAAAATATGGGCAAGTATTTTGTTTAGGCTATTTAATGATATTGCGGTAGCAGGGAAAATCCTGATGTCGTGGAAAAAGACAATAGTAGTGCCTAAATTTAAAAAAGGTATTCGCTCTGACCCAAGCAATTATAGGATGAACGCACTGTCAGACAGCATTTCTAAAAAAAAAAAGTCTATCTGCTTACTTAAAAAACGAAATGTATGGATTAAAGAGGAGAGGGTATTTTGTACCCTCAACGAACTGGATTTAGAAGAGGAATGGGGACACTGTATAATATATTTGTCCTTTTATACCTGATGCATAATTGTTTGGAGAAAACTGACCGAAAGCTATATACATGTTTTGTGAATCATACAAAAGCTTTCGAATGTGTCAAGGGAATTGCTTTGGGAAAAAAAGTGGAAACTTGGCTGCAATAGGTCCATTTTGCATTTGGTCCAACAATTCTATCAGGATACGAGTGTTAGTGTAAGATTGGACTAAGATTGGACCAAAAGGGCACTATAACCTCAGAAATGTGAACAAATTGTGGGGTTAAGCAAGGGTGTGTTATGGCTCATTTGCTCTACAATTTGTTTGGGACAGATATACCTCAGTGTTTTAGGAACTGTAACAATTCTCTTCCTAATATTAATAGTCGCCCTGTGGGTTGGCTGGCCTACTTGGATGACACGGTTATCGTACGGCGGGGGGTCTGCATCAAAGTATAACTGCTCTGATCATAGTTGTGGGTAAACAGAAAAAAAATGGAAAGCAGTTTGCATGGAGATTGGCGAATACTCCTATAGAGGCGTTTAAAGAATATGCATACTTGGGAGTGCCTATCCAGTCTACATTGACACATTGCGTGATTATGTAGTCTCAAAAACTTTGAACAAATGCAGGTCCTTAAGCTTTTTGTGACTTCCAAAGTTGATCTGTGCCAGCAATAGTTAAACATTATAAATCTAGTATGGTTCTAGGGATCCTTTATGGACTGGAGCCATATCTGGAAAAAGAAATGAAATGGTGACAACTGGAAGGGAACATTTGGAGGTACTTTTTAGGGCTGCCTCAATGTGTTCCTATTGAAGACATATGTTGTGAACGGGGTTCGTTCTCCTTAAAATCATTATGGAAAATGTGTAAAGGGAATTTCTATTTAAAATGGTTAAATATTGCATATTGGGCCTGTGCAACTAAATAAAAATAAAATAAAAAAATAATACAATTCAAACTCTGGTGCTTCTATACCCCCTTTATTGTACGGTTCAACCAGCTTTTCCCACTTCATCCTGGTTGCTCTCCCATTCCATATGAACTCTGTGGCTATGGATCGTAGGTTGTCAAAAAAGTGTTTTCCCGGCCAGATCGGGACATTACCGAATATATACAGCAGCTTGGTTAGGATCAGTATCTTTAGCGGCCAATCAGTGATATAGGGAGTTTGGCACATAGCTGGAGTTTTGTTGTGATCGTATGTAAGAGCTGTTAATGATTATCAGTATACCGGGAGAGTTATCATTGGACACGAGACTCCTCAGGTACCTTATTTTTGTGGGTGACCATTTTAGACCACCTGTGTTAGTTGGGCATGTAGTGACGGGTGTCAAGGGGAAGATTTCCGACTTGGAGTTGTTAATTTTATATCCTGAATATTCTGCAAATTCGTGCATACTTCCATAATGGGTTCAAGATTGGTTTCGGGCTCTCGGATGTACAGTCGTGTATCATCCGTGTACAGTGATACCGATTGGGTGAATCCCACCATTCTAATTCCTCTCCGTCCATTACTCTGTCTAATTGCGGCCGCCACCGGCTCTTTTGTCAGGGCGAACAAGATGGGGGGGAACGGGCAGCCTTGTCTGGTACCCCTACACAGATTTAAAGTATGTGAAATTGTGCGGTTTTTCAGGACTTTAGCTCCGGGTCCTGCATATGGTAGCTTTACATATATAAGAAAATAGGGGCCTATTCTGAACTTCTCGAGAGCAGTGAACAAGTATGTCCAGGACACAGAGACAAAAGCCTTTTCGGCATCTAATGAAATAACCACTGCTTGAGTATCAGGTTTGATCTGTGCCATGACCCTGAACAATCTGCGTAGATTCAATGCAGTCGATCTCGTAGGGATGAAGCCACATTGGTCCAGGTGGACCAGCTGGGCATGCTGGGTAGAAGCCTGGTGGCTAGCACTTTAGCAAATATTTTTGCATCACGATTAATTAACGGGAGATGTCTGTAAGAGGACATATCATGGGGTGGGCGTCTGTGTTTCAACAGCACCGTTATAATGGCCTCCCTCGTTGATTCCGGCAGAGTCCCTTGTCCGATCGCCTCCTCCCACACCATCAGTAATATAGGGGCAAGTTCGGTGCTAAATTCTTTATACAGTTCTGCGCCCAGGCCATCTGACCCGGGTGCTCTCCTGGAGGATAGGGATTTGATTGCCTCAATGATTTCCTCACATGTTATCGGTTGTTCGAGGGCCAATCTATTTTCGAACGGGAGTTTTAGAAGTGTTATGGAATTCAGATAATGCTCTATCTCCATGGTGGACCATACGCCATGCTTTGCGTACAGATCCGAATAAAAATCTGTGAACTCCTGATTTATACTTTCTTCACTAGTGCTCACTTGGACAGGGTTTTAATTTTGCGATCCTGATGAAATATTTGCTTTTTTTACTAAGAGTGAAGCTGCACGTGACTTTGCTCTTAGGTTGTGGTTGAATCAGTTTTCTACATATGTTAACATGGGCGCTTGGCCAGAGATATTGTGCGGGGAAAGGTTATGCAGACTTTGTGGATTGAAGGTTGAATCGAGTCGGCATATTTTAACTGAATGTGCCTTGTTGCCAAATGCTTACACTAAAGGTTATGGGTCCTTTTGTAAGATGCCTAGAGAGTGTGGAATCAGATACATTTTGGAGTATGTTATCGGGTGACTCCTTGCTGGCATTAACGGCAGCCTTTTATATATGGAATGTTTATAGAAAATCTGTAAGTGCAATGAATTTAGCTAAGGTATGAAAATTGAGGTTTTATATTCTTTTAGGAATTGTGAGGATTTAATGTATGTGCTTATATGTACTGATTGAGATGTGTTTATTTTGTTTGTGATGTGTATAAGGTTTGTAACAAACTAGACAATCAATAATAAAAAAAGAAACAACATAGAATAAAGCTGGCTATCTGACTGAGGTCATTTTAGGACAGTCATGTGCCCCACTTGCCAGTGCATCTATAATTTCCTGGATGTAGATGTTAAACAAAAGTGGGGCCAGCACACAGCCCTGTCTGACACCCCGCTCAACATCAAAGGTACTTGTTAATTCCCCACCCAGCCCATAGCGAACACAGGCCTTGGTGTCTGAATAAAGCTTAAATATTATGGAGATCAAGTACCGGAGGAGCCTTGCCTGCCAAAAGAATATGCAAACATTTTACCCTGGAAACTGAATTGAAAGCTGTCTTTAGATCCAAAAACAGCATATGAACCTTAATTTTTCACAGGGAAGTATACTTTTGAAAGATCACAAACAGGATGAAACATTGGTCCACCGTACCTCTACCCCTCCTGAAACCTGCCTGGAGGTTGCTAAGATATTATCGCTATCCACCCAGACTTACAGACGGCTTAGCATGACCTGTCACGCTCACCTGGTCTCCAAGGGGGCGTAGCACGTGGCTGCACGAATGATGTCTGCGCTGGCGTGGTACTGCGCATTTGATGATGCTGCTGCGACTTCTCCCTTGTTATCACCCTCACGAGGCGTTTGTCTTAGAATTTTGTAAGGTAGACTCTCGGTCCTGCAATCTAGCAGGGGCGCGATTAATACAGTCTTTCCCAGGATCAAGTTACTTCACTGATCCGATGAGTGGTTGCCGAGTCTTGGAGAGCTGGGTCAAACAGGTAAGTCTCTATGCCAATAGCTGCTTGGTATAGGTGTTTAAAGTCTTAATTTTGCCTCAACCCCTTTTGATCTGTGTCTTTGTCTTTTCTTTCAGGCGCGGCCTCGAATGGATTTCGAATGGAGATTCAAATAGTTTTGAGATGCGGAGCAGATTTCCTTCAGGTGAGTTGAAGCGCAAGAGTGAGGTGCTGTAAGTTTAAAATACTGGTTTCCCTTCCGTGCGTGACTAACCTGTTGTTTCTTCTTCTTTTTGCAGAAGCGGCGCAGCGCCGGAATGAAGAATGGAAGAACCGCTCCGAAGATGCTCGGGAAGAATGCTGAACCCAATTGCGACTTGCGGCCTGAACGAATACCTTCCCTTCAGCTGATGCAGAGGTCCGGGAGCGGCTGAAGAAGCAACCGATGGAAGGATGCTGCAGGTAAGGCTTTGCTGTTGTACTGACTTTGTTTTCTCTTGCCTTTCTCATTCTAGGTACCGATGGATGAAATTCTGAACGGGCGTGGCTGTAAAAGTTCGAGGATAGGACAGACACGGTGAGCGTTACGCTGCAGGAGTGCAGAATAACGCGAAGCGTGTTCTGCCTGCAGGGCGTGGCTTAAATAGTCTTGCAAGTAGTTCCAGGCAAAGTAGTCCCTTTACTACACCCTGTTCTTCAAGTAAAATAGTCCCTCAACCACACCCAGAGAAAGCTGAAAGGCTCAGCCTCACTAGACTGAGCAAGTAGTTCCACGTGCTTCATCCCATCTTATGAGCCTGGCACCAACGGCGCCAGGACTGAGTCCAAGAGGCTCTGGGACACTCCCTTGGGGCTTGATAAGTCCTTATGGGAGTCGATGACTGGGGGGGGGCCCATCGGATCCAGGGGGTTCTTAGCGCGAACCATGACATGGCCTTACCAAACAGCTTTCCTGTTCCATCTAAGAGGGAGATTGTCCGGTAGTTAGACGGGCTGACCCTTCCACCTTACTTATATATAGGGATAGTCACTGCCTTAGGCCAACGATCAGGAATCTCCCCTGTAACAAGATGGCAATGAATATTTTGCACAGCAGAGGCGCCCAGATAGATACCTTGTTCTTAAATAGATTAAATCTGGGCCTGCTGCCTTCCCATTTTTCAAAGATTCAATAGCATCCACTGTCTCTTTCTCCATTGTGGTAGGTATTCCCAAAATGTGCAAATTTTGCATTGCTTGAGAACAAAAGGATGAGGAAGGGGGGCAATATAAGCCCGAAAAGTTGAGCCTCCAGTCTACTACACTATTACAGCAACTAAGAAATTGTTCGCCCTTCAGATCACTGGCTTTTACATTTTTCAAAAACTATACTGTGTCCCCAGATTGAAGAGCAGTGCTAAGATCCTCTGACCTTTCCACAGCCTAATGTTTCTTTTTACTGGCAATCAGGTTCTTGTACTTGGCTCTTAGCTGGCGTAGTTTAATTCTGTACAGCCCTAGAGGGGAGCCAAACATATAACTATTTTTCTTTTAGCAGCTCCACAGGCCCCATCATACCAACTGTCATGGCACAACATTTTCCTCTTTACTTGGGCAGCCGGGGCAGTAGCGTGGATAAATACTGAGTTTTAGTTTTTCAAACTCAGCCAAAATTGCTGGGTTTAATTCATTGATAGTTCTTAAATGATCTATTACGCCGCGAGACTGCAACAATAAGTTGAATTATACACCTGTTCTCTTTGATTCCATATACCAAGAAAGATTGAGCCCCTTGGACAAAGATCTTGACTGCATTACCATAATCGGCCCTTTAGGGACATCTAAAGGTTCAACTAACCGAACAAGGAAAAAGTCTAAAGGAGCAACAACAACAAAAATAACAATCAACATCTAACTTTAACCACAACCGCTCATCAAGAACATTTCTCAGAGCAATATCAGTTCCAGAAGAAATTATTGACTTAAACAATCAGCCTCTGGAGAGCGAGCAAAACAGAGTGAATATCTTGCCCAAAAACTACCCCTGCTGTTCTTGACACTACAAAAAACAACTTAATCCAAGAAACAGTGAAGGAAACAAAATAAGTTACATCAGACAAAAATTACAAAGTGTCTGCTTCCAGGCAATTTGACCACAAAGGTACCAGACCACCAAGACACCAGACCTTATGGAGGAAGAGATGGAAGGTCGTTCTGGCTGAGACAAATAGTGCCAGTGATGTTAATGACCTGGACCCCTTGTGGGAGATTCTGTGTTATCTTTCCTTAAAGCAAGTTCCCATAACCAAGATCCTAAAAAGCTTATAAAACCAGTGATGGCTTCCCTGTAAGAGTGATTGGGATCAGGAATGTCTGTCAAATTGACAAATCTATCGCCTTTCATCGAACAAAATTGCTCCTGATATTCTCCCTAATTCTGGCCTTGTGTCTTATGTATTCTGGGGACATTGGCTGGGTGGATCTCTCTGATGAAAGTGAGGAAAAGATGCGGGATACACTCCTACTCATTTATTGTTGCACGCATTGCTGGGACAAAATGGATCAACTAAATCGTCTGGGTTTCGATGTTCATAACCTCAGTGGCTCTTTTCAAATGTCAAAGCTTTTATCGAGAAAAAAAGAGCAAAGAAAGAGCATCTACTGAGACTGTGAAAATAAACTTTTCCCCTTTAATAATTAAAGATATTATCAAGAGGACTTTGCTGCCGAGGCTCCTCTACATCTTCCAGGCTTTGCCAATGCTTTATCTGGCTGGGTAGACCTCCTAGATTCCCCTGTAAAGTTATTTTCCGGTCAAAGGGTGTTGGAGGACTTGGAGTCCCCTACATCCAGCGCTACTTTCGGGTGACACAGATCTCATCAGGGGAAAGATTCCTGAAATGGAAGGTTTTGGAACAATCTGGTATACCTTTCCCCCTAGCCCACCTCTCATGTCTTCCCAAAGCTATAGGAAGCTCCCAACAGGGCCTCCTGGAAACCACTTGTTCCAGCCTACTCCACTGGGATAGAGATTGCTTCCAACTTCAGTTTAGATCAGGCCTAGGCCCTCTCTCCAGTTTTATATAACCTAGAGGTTTCCCCGGGTATAGGAGGCAGGAGGTTCACTCAATGGGAATCACAGGGGGTCCTGTGTTTGAGAGACCTATATAGGGATGGGGTACCATTAACCTTTGTGGAATGTAAAGATAAATTCCATCTCTCAGAGGCAGAGCATTTTAGATACGTTCAACTTAGACATTGGGTACCTAACAGTCAAGTCAAACAAGCCGCATGTCGACCCCTCACGGTGATAGAACTGCAGGTGTTAGAGTGCCAAGAAACACGAAAAATGTCTGCCTTTTATCCCCTATTGGTGCGCGCATCCTTGGAGGACAAATACCATATATGGTGCATTGGGAGAGGGAACTGAAGGTGGAAAACTCAGAAGATTCCTGGCAAAATATCTGGTCCCAAACCCACAAGAACTCCTGTTGCACCTTAATCAGAGAGGGAGCCATCACATGATGCTTTCGCTGGTATATGACACACCCCTCCCCCACCAAAGATTGCATGCCATTTGTCCAGACTACTCTGACCTTGTTGGCATGGATGTGGCCAACTAGGGGACCTTGGACACATGTGGTGGCACTGTCCAATTATCCATACCTATTGGCAGGAGATTCGATCGAGGGTAAAAGAAATCACAGGCATCTTGCTACCCATGTGTCCATTGGTCCTTCATTTGGGGAGTGTTCCAAAGGATGGCACCTTCCTGATGTCAAGTATTAGAACAGATCTTATATTGCATCTATTGATGGTGGCGGGAACAAACCGTACTCGCTTCTGGAAGACGCCAGAGGGCCCTTGTATCTCGTATCAGTGGGAAAAAGTATGGGAGATCCTATCCATGAAAAAGCTCACTGCACATATAACGGACTGAATGACAAAATTCTCTTGTATCTGGGGCCCTTTCTTGGACTTTACTCGGGAGAAGGAACACATGTTTTTTCGGCCACAGATAATGAAACCTCTGTTACAGTCCTAATGGTAATGGATAGACCTGGTGAAGCAAGATGGTGCAAGACGTAGTATTTATTACTATTCATGTGACTTTGTTTTTCTTCTCTGCTCTCTCTCTCACATTATTTTATTTATTGGGTATTTATAATGCGCTTATAGACAATGTGTTTCAATGCACAACAAGACAAGAGGGTGACGGAACAGTGAGGACCTTATTTGATAGTTGGGTTAGGTATTCAACAAAACTTGTAAAATGAAATTTCGATGGTTCTTTGACGACACCTGTACTGATATTATATTCTGATTGTACAATGTTTGAGATTTCAATAAAAAGACACATTGTTAAAAAAACGAAAAAAGATATGACTGATGACAATTGACGAGTATTCAATCCCAAGAATGTGCCATCAAAATATAAAAGTGTAGAAGATTGGTCATGGGTTGTATCTGCCCTAGCTAAGACCTCCGGGTCAAACTTATCGACTAGACGGCTTTAGCCGCAGCTCTTTGAATTTATTATCATGGAATTCTTGTGGGTTTACAAACCTATTGATTGCTTCCTCCTTATCACACCAGTTTATTGATCATGATATCTTTTTTTTCTCAAACTTTCTTTATTGGTACTCTTGGCATAGCACAGTTCAACACAACCTAAAATGACTTACAGCAGGAGTAAAATAGATGGGCACTGTCAAGGTACAGTATACAACATCAGGGAAAATACAGTAACAGAGAAGGGACAGCATAGCTATCCGCAGCACAGGCTCAAGGGCAGCAGAAGGTGAAGCCAGTTACAAATCTGTGAGGAATTCTCACGCAGGCGACGTACGCAGAGGATATCATTTGAGTGGGCCCCAAATGTCTCTTGGGCAGGATTAGACGCGTTGCATATATCCCCATTGTTCCTTCATATCGTTAGCCCACACAACCAATGATCCTTAGTGGGGGACTCACGATTGCATCCACCGCAGCAGAATACACTGCTTGGCGAGGAAGAAACACAGGTTTAACAATTTGCTCCACATCCCAGAGTGGGTTCAAAAATATGGTGAAGGGTCCACAGGCTTGCCTGTCAATTCTGACATTATCGTACACACATCATTCCAGAAAGGTGAGAGCAATGAACCGTCCCATATCATGTAAAAGTATTTGGAGTTTGCTCTGTTACACTGGGGCCATGCACCCGCCCCCTCGCCAAAGAACAGCAGTAGTCCGTCTGGTGTGTAGTGATAGCAGTGCAGCACTTTCAACTGTATTAATTGGAAACCTAAATTATAAGAAGCTTTTCGTGTCTGCACACACATCTGCCCAAAGGTCATCAGAGATGTCCAATGGCAAGTTCCTTGCAAATGTAGAGCGAGCATTAGACCGTGGCATATCGAACGGTTCTGGGTTAAATGGTATAAAGAGGACACAAGATGTACCCCAATATTGGATCACATACAAGCACCACCTAGAAACCTTCCCACTGCTTCCTGCATGCCTTATGCAGACCAGCAAATTGCAACCACAGCAAGGACTTGCACTGTACAGGGATATGAATATCGTTAGTGGGGATAAAGTTACCCTCCAAATACAAGGCATTCCCAGCGTGTGAAGCCCATGCTGTGCCCAGACTTTTTTGTGATCCAATATCTGCATGGGGCAAAAAGGGTACGCAGTTCCAGAGGGGAAGATCCCTGTGGTATGAGGTGGATACACCCATCTCCTTCCATAGCTTACGCCAGACCAGTGCAGTTACACTAGCCGGGTCAGTCACAGCCATCAGCGAAATGGACAGGGAAGATTAACAACCTTAGGTCTCTGCCACCAGCTGAGTGTCTCTCCAGTCTAATGTGTGGGGGAGGTGGGCCCTCCGAGAACCAGAAGACTGCAAACTGTGCTTGTGCCGCCACCCAATACAGATATGTTAGAAGCTGCAAAACCTCCCCTCTCGTATGTCTGCCACACTTGAGTCAGACCGCCCCGGAATGCCAAACAAAACTGCATATATCTGCTTCTCTGTCCTGAAAGAAAGGTTGCCCAGGCCAAATTGGGACATTAAGAAAGATGTAGAGGAGTTTAGGGAGCACTTTCATCCAATGGGGAAGGGTAATCAGGCCCAGTTCTTAAGTTTAGCCACCAACTTCACCATATACCCAGTATATTTGCGGTGAAATAGCATGGCATCCTGTTGGGCAACCTCAACCCCCAAGTAGCGGATAGTACAGGGGGCCCACGTAAACCTCTGCAGGTCATGGGGTGCAGTGGTGACATCAATTAAGTAGAAAAGTTCTGATTTGCTGCAATTAACCTTGAGGACCGATACCTCCCCAAAATCTAAAATATTTGTCATGATAGGCACCAGATGGATGTGGGGGTCCCTGATGTATAAGAGCGCATCATCAGCCTAGAGGGAGATCATTTCTGCTGTCCTGGGCATATGGATTCCCTGGTGTATATGTTTGACGTATCAAGTCCGCAAATGAATTGATGGTGGTTCCTAAAATTAGAGAAGACAGGGAGCATCCTTGGTGGGTGCCCCTGGCTGTTGAATTTTAGGGACAGTGTTCCGTTAGTGCTGACCCTGGCCGTCAGTGCCATGTATTACAGGCGCAAGTACGAGAGAAACCCCAGGCCAAACCCACATTTCACTAATACAGCGTACATACATTGCCACAAAACTGAGTCAAATGCTTTTTGGATGTCAAGTGTGGCATCCACTGCCTGGGCCCCAGGGTCAATCTGCGCTATTATATTGAAGAGGCGTTGCAAGTTTAATGGGGCAGACCTCCCAGGGACGAACCCTTGGTCTGGTGAATGCCAGGCATAAATGGCATTAGATGGGTGGCCAGTATCCTTGCGAATATTTTTAGGCCAGTGTTGATCAGAGAGAGAGGTCTGTATGAGCTGCACAATTCCACATGTTTATTCGGCTTCAGAAGCACTGTAATTACACCCCAAGTGCTTCCTGCCAGAGCTGCAACACAAACGGGGCCAGCAGTGTTTTTTAAAGTTTGTAAAATTCGGCTGTGAGGCCATCTGTGCCTGGTGGCTTCCCTGATGGTAAATCATTGCCAGATTGATGTCTGCAAGGGAGATCGAGGAGGGCCCTGTTTTTCTGAGAAAGCTGAGTGGCAGATGCCGACAATTGTACGAGTACCTTTGTCTGCGTAGAAGTCTGTGTGAAACCTAGTGGAAACCCTGTTTACAGCTGCTTATGTGTGTACTACGTCACCCGCTTCATCTGCAATAAGGCAAATGCATCCACTGCCACCCTCCTGACGTGCCATTCGGGCCAGCAGCCTACCAGGCCTCCCCCCCACCAATATCGCATGGCTGCCATCCGGGCGTCGAGAAACTTAAGCTCTCGATCAGCCTGCACCCTGAAACTATCTATGGCCTTCTTTATCTGTGTAAGTGTGGCCATAGGGAGGACAGCTGCCTATCCCTGCTCAAGCTCCCCATGCTGGATCTCACAACTCACTATGTCACACCTGATGGTTTGAGTACATTGAACTCAGCAGACATGGCAATCCCATGTATATAAACCTTGAAGGTTTGCCCAAATATACTGATCAAGGAGACTGAGCCCACATTGGTTTCAAAGTATTACTTCACATGGACATCTATAGTAGTCGCAATGCAGTGCTTGTGGTTTGAAGGGCCAGCTACTGCGGGATCTAGGGAGTGAAGTCAATGCCAGTGTGATACTGATAGAATGATCAGAGTAGGTCTTGGGAAGCATGCAGGTCTCCTCAACCCCCACCCCCCAAGTAATCTGTCAAAGATTAGCCACTTCTCCAGCATTTGATCTTTCATAGATTCAGATGCTTGAATAGTCTCCCAGTCGTCAGACCGGGAATCCTCGGTGATCTGAAATTAATTAAATATATACATTATTTCCATAGAAAAAATGTATGTAGATTGCCCATTATGGCCAATGAGGCATTCATTGTGTAGTCCCTCCACCTCACTTTGGTCCTTTATGACCCCAACCAATGAGGGGGCAGGGCTTAAGCTCTGCACCAGGCAGCCATCTTCACATTTTTCTAACCTTAACTGTTTCAAACTATTTTTCATTAAAATATATTCTATTTTGATCTCCTGATCAAGTACTACTGATTGTGTATTTCTGGCACCACAAAACACTACATTTCGAACTATTTTTGTCGAGTGAAACAACACTTCACACCATGGCTGAGGAGATACCAACTGCCAAAAAGCCTTCCCTATTCAGGGACTGCACCAGATGCAAGAAGAAACTTGTTTATATACGGGACCATGAGCAGTGCACCTACTGCCTTTACCCTCATGAGATCCACAAATGCGATATTTGCAAGACCTTGACCACCAAAACCTTGCAGGACAGGCACAGGAGACTCTTAATACTCCTCGAGTCTAAGGCTCACTCTTCTGATGAGGAATCTGTCAAGACAGCCCCTGTTCCATCTATAAAACAATCTGAGAGGCAAACTTCAAAGAGAAGGGCCTCTTCAGTGGAAAGGAGCACTTCCCCATCTCATAAAAGCAAAAGAAAGGTAGATATGACTTCCCTCACACCTTCTTTGAGCTCTGGGGAACAGACAAAATGTCATTCTGAGGAAAAAACAACCTCTAAAGGTAAGGAGGTGTTTTCTAAAAACTCGTCAGGGTGGGGGAGGGATTAAGGGAGGGGTCTGGGGGCAATCGTCCACAAAACTGCCGTTAATGAATGGCACCAGTGATAAGGGCTTGTCGACGACCAGACCGTCAACGAAGCCTATGGCGTCCATGACAACTCTTCAAACCTCATCATCGACGAGTAAGTCCTCGTCGAAATAGTCATCCACAAAGCAATCCTCGACGAAGCAATCCGCGTCGTCGAGGAAGCCGGCGACGAAACCATCCTTGAAGCAATCAGCGTTGTCTATGAAACCTCCAACAAAACTACCGACTCCCAAGTCGACAGATGCAAACAAGCCTGAGACGCCATCCACGGACATCCCAGTTACACGGTCCAATGACGGTAACACAGAAAACCCAATGAGCATAGCCCCTTACATCCCAGAGGTTCACGAGGAACTAATAGTAACACAGTTGTCTCCTTTAAGAGATATGGCAGAGCTGCCAGACATCATTTTACAGGAAGATTTTTCTGACACCAATGTATGCGTGAACAACCTACTCTCACCCCTAAGGAGAATAGCCCAACCTGGTACCCCACTACAGAGGATCCATACGACCCAGCACTCAATGCAAAGAATTATTGACAAATTCAACAGGTGCCCGAGACAGAGGAATTTGTCTTCCACCACGAAGGAGGCAAGATCTCCTCAGAGAGACGAATCGCCTCATCATAGCACGCCAAGAAGTTCTCCTTCCAGGAGCAGACCGCAAAAAAGGCTGCGCTCACCGGAATCTCCTGACAGATCTAGGAGCAAGACACGCAGTGCTTCACCGACCAGAGTCTCTCCACCGAGGTCTTCGCCTAGACCAAGACCACGCTCATCTACAAGAGTTCAACCGCTTCGGTCTCAGGCTGGCAGGAGGACCCTTTTAGAGATTTTTCAGACCCTGAAGAAGGAGAAATTACTCACGACTCAGATACTCAAAGCGAATGGGATGATTACATAATAGAGAAACCCAGGAAAAAGGATTCTCCAGGAGAAACCACGCCACCTGACGATCTTGTATCGTTCCATACAATTATCGGCAAGGCGGCAGATCTTTTCAAGTTACAAGTTACATCAGAAGAAAAGGAATGCGTTTTATATGAACATATGGATAAACGTAGAAGGACAGTCACCACTATCCCTCTTTTAGATACCATATGGGATACAGGAGCAAAAATACACCTCTGTCCACACCTGCTCTCGTCTCGCGGCCAGAAAAGAAATACAAGGCACCCGATACGGCGCCACTATGCCTAAGAGGGCATACGAAGCCAGATTCCGTGACCACAATGGCAGCCAGAAAGAAGTTGGCGAACCCGTCATCTCCCTTGTCAGCCCTACCTGAAAAAGAAGGGAGAAAGTTAGAAGCTATGTCCAGCAAAGTGTCCTTGTCAGCTTCCCTTACCATCAGGGCGGCGAATACTCTGGCCATGATAGCGCGCCTTGACCGTGAACTATAACTTCGCATGTCTAACCTATCCAAACACCTACCGGCAGAATTTCAAGAAGAGGCTAGAGCAATCATATCGGACGGTGAAGCTACATCCAATCAAATGATTGACACACCGGTAGACATAGCGGAATCAGGTTTTCGTGTCAAATGGCCCATGTTCAAGCTCAGATACTAGATATGCCCTTCGATGGACACCATCTGTTTGGCAAAAAGATTGATGACCATCTCAAAGGAATTAAAACGGACATCGATACGGCTCATGCTATCAGCTACTTAAAGATAAGGACAAGGAACGCAGATCCTTTCAACCCTTTTGAGGAGCATCATCCAAGTACAGAGGTTTTAACCGTCCATCCTACAGTCCAGACACAGGGCAATATCTTTCAAGATAACGGATACCATTAGTCGACGGCCAGGTACAACGTCACCCTCAAAACACATCCTAAATTCCTACCCAAGGTGCTGTCGAAATAAATCACTCTCAGAGCGTATCGTGCTCCCGACCTTTTTCATGAACCACACGTCTAATGCAGAGAGAACACTGCACTCGCTAGATGTAGCGCGAGTACTCAAGTTCTAAATACAAAGTTCCAAGGAGTTCTGCTCTTCTACAAGACTTTTCATAGCATTCTCTGGTTGCACAAAAGGTCAGCATATCTCGAAGCAGAGTCTCGCACGTTCGGTGACCTAATGCATTAGTCACTGCCATCAGTATAAAGGCGATCCACCTGCCAGACCTCCTCCAGCTCACTCCAGCAGGAGAAGAGCAGCTTTGGTCGCTTTTCACAGAGGAGTGCCGATGAAGGACATTTGCAGAGCCGCGACCTGGAGCACACTGCACACATTCGCCAAGCATTACTGCTTGCCTGAAGATGCCAACAAGAAATCAATGGTCAGACAGGCAGTCCTCTGCCACCAATTTGTATAAGATAGGAGCAGCCTTTTCCCGCCTTTTCCCTAGTAAATGTGACCTGTTTGAGTTGCTTATGCTAGGTGCACTGAAGACTACCTCCGGGATCTATATTAATATGGACATGCTTAACTGCTTGGTATTCTATTCAAGCATCGGAATCTATGAAAGATCCAATGCTGGAGAAGTCTTAGTTATTTACCTGTAACTGTATTTCTCCAGCAATGGTATCTTTCATATATATTCACATGCACCTACCTATGCTGCTTCAAGGCCCGGCAGTCATCATACATGTAGTCTACTCTCGGCTCAAAATCTGAAGATGGCTGCCTGGGGTGGAGCTTAAACCGTTCAACCTCATTGGTTAGGGTCATAAAGGACCAAAGTGAGGTGGAGGGACTTCACAATTGAATGCTTCGTTCACCATAGTGGACAATCTACATTCATTTTTTCTAAGGAAATAATGTATATATTTAATTATTTGTAAATCATGGAGGATTCCTGGTCTGACTATGAGGAATATTCAAGCATTTGAATCTATGAAAGATACCAATGCTGGAGAAATACAGTTACAGGTAAGTAACTAAGACATATAGATGCAGGAGGAGTCATCATGGACTGACAAAGGAATGGTCACATGCACGCATCGTCCTCCAAGCATCCACCATACCTGGGATAGTCATGCCATCCTTGATTGCGCAAGCTGCCCTTGACAGGGGCCTGTGGGTGTGGGTAGATTGATCCAGTCGCAGGTCAAGAAAAGTGTTAAAATCACCTCCCCACAGGATTGGGATCAACGGGTACAGGGCTAGCTTATCTAAGATATTGGTGTAAAACTGGGGATCGTCCGGATTGGGGCAATAGACATTTAGCAAATGGTCCCATAAACCAAGAATTATCTATCTGCTTTTTTATGTTCGAATGGGAGAGTTCTGTGTATGAGGATCATCACGCCCCTAGACTGTATTGAGTATGTAGTGTAGAATTGATTCCTGCCCCAATTTCTAGCAAACCCCTTGCAGCCTGCAGCTAGTGCATGAGTTTCCTGCAGATAAAGAATTTTGGCATTGTGACCCCCTACTTGTAGAAGTAGCTTCTGTCTCTTGATCGGGTTCCTTAGGCCGCGTACATGCCATCTAAGGCACGTTACTCCTCGCAGCTTGATAATAACAGCATCATATTATCACCCCTCACATCTGACCACAGCCACGTTTCTGTCCCAAGACCACTGTCAGTGCCCATCATACTCCCACCAGTTGTCAAAATGTTTGCCAAGTTCTGTTTTATGAACCTCCCTTCCACTCCCCTCCCTAAAACTGGAGTGATAACCCACCAAGCTTTAGCATCCGAATACAACACAGCAGATTCTCATTCATAGACGCCAAGTGGTCCATGCCGCGCTACAGCAAAAGCGAACCACGACAAGGAGAAGCGTGATATTAACTATCCCTTCCTAACCCTTGTACCCTTGTGCCATGCCACAATAAGGCCGTAGCAAGAAGTTTGAAACACCTATCTCCCACCAGTATATTTATTGAACATATTCCCTTGTGGGTGAATAAAAAAGAACCACAAAAAATTCCTCTTTGGAATGTTCTAAGCACGATAAAAGTGAGAACAATCAAGGACTCACTACTGGGCTTTTGAGTGGTTTTGAGTAAATGATGACAAAGATGTTGTAGCATAGGGATAGTTTTATCCCTTTTCCTTTTAGATAGGTGGCACACCACTGTCCATCTAGGGACAGCACCCTTGATTAGGGACAGGGTGTTCTTCTGTCGAGGGTATATACTAGTGATCTTCTGGAATTACCCCAGACATAAGCAGCCTTTTTTACTGTATGTTGTACACTCCATAACATTTGTGTGTGATATGCATGATTCCTGTTGATAATGGTGGAGATGAATGCTTTTGCATTCCCAGACTGTTTTCCCGATAACCCACCAAAAACATTCCCAACAATCAATGCAACATTCCATGGGGAGGCCGGTGCGTGGGTGCAGACCCGGGTCATTCAGCAGGGTTAAACACATGAAAGCATACGTATACACTTACTTCTTAAATTATCGGAGAGCCATAAGGCGGAATAACCGTCATATCGTGTACCAGTGCATATAACTGTCCTCTCTGCACATTGTAAAAAAGTGTACATGGAGTGCCAAAGGACAGCAACTAAGGGAATGAGAAACGTGTAAAGAGCGTGAGATCAAACAAAAAATGCACAGCAAGCCATGGATGCAAGGGTTCATCTCGTCGGCAGGTTCTCATCAAGAAATGTCATGGCTTCATCGGGTAGAGTGAAGTATGTTTTGTTGCTCCATTCGATGTGTAACTTGGCAGGATATAGCATTGCATACTACAAGCCAATGTCACTCAAATGTTTCTTTACTGCCAATAATGTCTTTCTCTCCTGTTGCACGACCACCGAGAAATCAGGGTAGATGTGCACCCTGCTAGATCCCAACAGGGAGGTCACCCCCCTCCCAGGATGTATGGAGAATGGCATCTCAGTCTTAGTAGTTAAGGATGTGGGTGGTGATCAGCCACGGGAGTTGCTCCTGGCTTAGGTGCCAGGGATCTGTGGGTGTGCTCAATTGCAAACTGCAGTGATAGTGTGGGGATGCCTCCCTAGAAGTGGCAGAATTGTGATTTCTATAAACTATTGCAGTGAGGTTTCAGTGTTACACTCGGGCACACCTATGATGCAGATGTTATTGCGACGAGATCACAATTCCATTTCATCGTTCTTCTGCACCACCTGATGTACTTGCTTAGAGCGTGTCGCCACCTCCACTTTCAGTGCTGAGATGTTGTCCTCCACAGTGCTCACTCATGTCTCTGCCTCCGTCAGGCTGCTTATCTATTTTCTCTAAGTGCGTCTTTATGGAGCCAATGGTACTGGTGATATTGTCGAGCTTGCTGTGCACCGCAGAGAACCCTTCTTGCCGGCACGTCATCATGCACTGTGTTTCAGTGAGTTCCCTGGGCCCAATCGCAGCTTCCATGGCTCGGGCCACCTCAGCAGTCTCATGAGGTTTTGGGGTGGTCTTGGCATAAAGTTTCATGGAGCATTGTTTCTTGGCCCCACCTTTAGTCACCCGCAAGGTGTGTGCACTCACAAGATAGTTCACATTGCATGGCCCGTAGGCAGTGCAGCTGGCTGGCTACGACTCAGAGTGGTCAGAACAAGCACCCGTGAGACTAGGGAGGTGACAGGGACAAATACAGTTATGGGCATCAGTGATGTATTTGCCAGGTAGCAACTAGGATAGATCCTCTGGTCCTCTCTATGCCCCAAAGCCATTGAGCCTCAGGTGAAGGATGTTGCCCCACTACAAGGTCCTTACAATAGAGACAAGTGGAGTCCCAGTGGGTGCTGCATATATTAAGGGTGAGGCAGAGATCCTTCCCTTCTAGCCCAGGGGGCATCAAATGTAGAAGTAGTGCCTGGGGGCAGCACTCCTAAGTCATATAAGTTAGCAAGTTATGGATCCAGTTGAATTCAGAGCTGGCACTCACCTTGCTGCATCACTGCAACATAATGGGCACCATCTTTTGCAGCACTGTCCAAAGGGTGCAACTTTGCTATAAGTAGAATTAACGTGAGTAGCTGTGGTCCGTGAGCATGAAGCTGCAGGAATTCCAGGCCACGGATCATTCACTGCTGCAACCAGCTCCTTGCTGCAGGGGCGAACACGTTGTAGAACCCAGGTGGCCCCAGCAGCTCAATATGTTAGCCACCGCACGTCCTACATAGCCAGACAGCCGCTCTCCGCCCTCAATTCACTACGCAGTTCGGGCCCGCAATAGTCTGCGCCACGCGTACCAAGCCGGCTAGCAGCACAGTAGTGGGATCGGAGTGTGACCTACACATTGTGCAGACAACGGACTGCAAATAAAGGGCACACAACACACTTGCAGAAGCAGGATTTTGCCTGCGAATGGCGTTGGGCTCCGGATTAACCAAGAGCCTCCATTGTGGTCTCCACGGAGCAGCACCCCCACCCCCCGAACCCCCTGATCATGATATTATCTTCTTGCAAGAAATGATGTGGTTAATACACTGTTCATTTACGGATACCACGTTTTTCTAAAGCAGCAACCACTAAAGGGAATAGGGGACATCCCTCCGGTGGTTTGGCGATTGCTGCTGATTTAGAGACAGGTTTTGAAGCAACTGTGATAGCCAACTACAGTGTAACATTCCTAGTTGTCAGACTGCAAACTAATTATTTAGCCCCCAACCAGGAGTTTCTTGTAATAAGTACTTATTGGAACCCCGCTGCCGTAACTATAGATAAAGCCCTAAACGACATTAACTGCCTAATTGAGAAATGGCTATGAAACAGCATTCAAAATAACATATAGTTTCTGGGATTTTAATGCTTTTTTTTACATATAAATACATCTACAAATGTGCCGTCAATCTTACTACTTTACACACTAGCTATTTAACCTTGAAAATTAGAGGAGAACGATGTGTTGAATTTATGAACTCCTGGGGCCTACATGTGCTAACTCTGTGCCCCTACCTTTTCCTTTGCCAAACTATAACATGGAAAAGAGGGCTCGCTCATCCTAGATAAATCATGTCTTTATTTCTGGACCTTTGTTGTGGAAATGTTCTTTGTCAGACAATAAATTTAACAGTTATGATGATCATACCATGATCTCATTTAAAATGGATATCACTCATCCTGGTCTGGAATTTGATCCTTTTCTAGCATTTTGAATGATTTCCAATAAGGGATCGACTGTACACTAGAATATTAGTCTCTTAAATTAATATTCTAATTTATGTTTGGAGCTGTATGAAAGGCCCTTCCATTAACCTTGTAAGGGAGGAAGGATCTCCCAGGCCCCCCTTCATTCCTAAACAACGCACATGATATGCTCGTTCCACGGTTGGCAACACATCTCTGGCCAAGGTGTGGGGCCACCTCTGAACACCCCATAACTGTGCATGGCCTGTGGGCCACGAGACTCCATTTTGTTAACTACCAACTCCATTTTCTAATAGGCCGCGGGTAAACGCTGAATGTAGACCTGCACCTCTCCCCTTCATTCTCTGCGCACAGCCTCCTCCCCTCTGCCGTCTTTGCGGCTGTCCTGTTCTCACAGAAGCATTGGGCGCGAACTGTACCAAGCTAAACACTGTATCTCTCTTCTTCCTTTTACATCACTGCCCTATGTCTGACCAAGCTGAAGCCTGGTCCTGGAGAAAACCATCCGTTTCCACAAACCTGCCTCCGCACCAGCAGACCCCTTCTAAAGAAATATAGACCACAAGCCCCCTAACCTCACACCTCGTTTGATGTAAAAGTTGCATGCCCCTCACCAATGTGCCACTCCAGTTCACCCCCTAACACTAATCCCATGTGGCCATATATTCTTCTTGTACTAACAAAAGTAAAAGACCTGCATCAAGATTCAAAGAGATGTTTGATTAATGAACGTTTGGAAATACGGGGTCCGATAAGGCACCTGGGCAATGTACCCTCACTCTTGTTTGTTTAGGTCAACTGTTTGGAATTATAGATATACGATAAGGCTTTAAATTTATCTATAGTACTAAAATGTGTGTGGCCGCAAGGACAAATGTTAGATAGCATGAATTACAGCAACCTGGACATTCCCTGACCCTGCACCCCTCCCAGATGAGCCCAGCTGACCCGCATGCTCCACGAAGTTGCCAGTTCAGCACCCACTAATCCGGGAGCACCAACTCTACAGCATAGATACTGTTCTGTCCCCTTTGTCCAATGACCACGACTTAATGTATCCTCTATAGTACACGTCATAGATGATGTGTTTTTGTAATATAACATGTATTTTCTGTTGTTTGGGCAGAGCACACTCGGAGTAGCAGAGTCCTCTGCATACCCCATTGAACTTTATATAAAGTCTTTTCTTTTACCTGGTCTCATTCCCTACTGGGGTGTGTCCATTAGTGTCTATTATTTGGTTATTGTGCTATAATTGTGGGGAATGCCAGCTTTCATTTGGTGACCCCGATGCAATTGCGTTCTGTCGTTTGTTTTGGCACGAGACGTCCCCCGGCCACAGCAGCGAGATCCAGGGTGCACCCCGTCAAGGCTGCCCACCTACGGCAACTGGTACCCTTAGAGGTGCGCACAATTAGGACAGAAGGTTCCACGGGTCCCGGCTTTGCAAATACCCAGCCGTACCGCTCGCCGGAGCTGGGTGTGGCCGTTGAGTGTGGGGCGGCACCTTGACAGACTGGGTCCGGAGGCTCTCAGATCAAGACGGGCACATGAGTATCAAGTGTGAGAGACCCTAAAAGAAGGTGGAGGGGGGAAACGGGATGGGAGTCAGATAGAGGTGTGTTGAGAATATATGGTGGGGGTAGAAACAAGGGGACTTTTCTTTACTGCCTTTCTTCTTTGGCATATGGCCATTAGGAGTTTATAAAGAGGTTAAGAGGTGAACAGAGGTACGTGAACCTAGCTCCGTGAGGGGGTACAAGGCGGCGCCGTATAGTACTATCTCGACTAGTACAGGGATTAAATGGTGACAAAGTAGGAGTCTTGTGTAAAGAGAAGACTGAGTAGTTTTTAGAAATGCTTTTTCTTTTTCCTTCTTCCTTTCATGTTTCTTAGAAGGTGGTCTAGAAGGGGCCAGGATAGAGGGGAGATTCTGGGTGTAATAAGGGTAGGGGGAAAATAGGGGACAGCAGGCAGGCATCTGTCTGATTGAATGTTATATGTCATGTGGCCAATGTCCTGTTTAATTTTGGTTCAGTAATGACAAAATGTGGTTATTCAAAATCGAAGAAAAAGTATTTTCGTAAACAGCATTGCAATAATTTTGGCAAAAAAGAAAGGATTTTGTGTTCAAGAGGTCGGTTGAAATTGATATTAGTGTGTCCACACTTGCACGCACATACCATAGGCCACAATTAAGGCACGATGGGGGCAGAAATGTCACTTATGCATATATGTCAAAGTTTACCAGGGTACAGCGATAAAATTAAAAAGTATCACAAACAGTGGCACACAGAAATGAAAGGGGAAGGTATGCCCCAAGTATGGCCTGAAGGTGGGTCATTTGATAAGTCCATACTAGACATGGTAGCAACATTTTTGTTTGTTAAGTACAAGGGCAAACAGCTCCAAAACAGAAGATAAGTGTTGGACTTGTGGAGGTTGTTTGAAGAAATACCCCTAAGTAAGAGTAAGGGCCAAGGTACGTCTCCCCAGGCAACGAATAACAGTGAGGGGCAGGGGGCGAGTAAGGAAAAGCCAATAGAAGCAGTAAGACTATACCCAATGTTAACGAAACCTGCAGAGGGATATAGTGACCCAGTCTATGTATCAAAACCAAGCACACCCCCTGTGCCACAAGCAACAGCCCCAGCCCAACCCACATACGATCCACAGACATGCACCCGTCCGCTGAATATAGAACAGCTAACACAGGACTTAGAAGCATAGTTAACAATGACACAACCTGAACTGGCACGGGTCAGAGGGGTATGTGAGCAAAGCACACCCGTACAGAGGGGCGAACAGACATTGTCAACCCAAAGGCCTGATACCCCAGTGAACGTAGTGAGTGATGACTGGAAAAAGGGGGAGATTCTATTTTGAATTAATGACGCCCTCACCAGAATAATACAACTAGGGGAGCAGGTGAGTACGGGGCAAGAGTGTGTGTCATTCGAAAGGGAGGAAGAATACTGGAGCAATCTAGATGAAGAAGAGGCGGGGAATGGAGAAGGTGAGATGACAGGTGGGCCGTCAGGCGGAGCATCAATCCTCATGGGCTCATCACCCGGCACGAAAGGAGAAGAGGAGGGGTGGCAAGGGAGACTAAGGAATAGAACGGGGAAGGTAACAGTAGTAGGCAAAAAGGGAGTAAAGGTGAGTATGGGAAGAGGGAAGAGCAAGTTACAGATGCCATTGATACACAGGGGTGTGGGGAGGCTGCATAATGTCCTGTGGGCACAAATGGACAAAGCAAACCTATTGAAGACATTGCTTCTACTTTCAGGGGGCAAGCAACTGGATATACATATTTGAGAAAAACACTGCTGGGGTCCCCCTTGCAATTGGTGATGTTAAGAGTTTATTGGTTTCGTCAGTAGGTGATCAGGCTAACTGGGTGTAGTTGAAGGCGGGGTTCCCTGGGGTAACGCTGGATTGTGACTGCCATGATGGGGCATCTTTTAGCACTGTGAGGGCCCGGGTGTGGGACGCACTGAGGGGTACATTCCCAGACACTACCAACTTGCAGTCAGTAATGCAGTGCACTATGCGGGAGGACGAAGATGCTTCGGCTTACGTTCTTCGGGTGCAGGACATGTGGAGAGCAGAGACAGGCACAGATTGGGATCAATCCACCTCAATTTTATACTTCATAATCAAGAGGGGCCTCCCAAAGGAAGTACAGAAGGCACTCGATAACATTGCTGGGATAGACGCCAAAGGCTGGCCAGAAATACAGAGCATCGTACATCACTGTAGGAGGATCAAAGAGATGGAAAAGGAGGTGCAGAAAAGGTTGGTGGACAAAGCCAAATTAGTACAAACGAAATTGGTGAAGGTCACAGCAGTAGCTGCTGCCCTCCCCGCAGAGCGGCTGGGAGACGGGGAGGAGGGGCCAATAGCAATACAGGCAAGAATGGCAGCAAATTGGCCAGCAAACGGACATGAACAATGGTCCGGCGAAGAGCAATATGGAGGGCCACAATGGCAAGGAAGGGCCGGAAGAGGAGGAAGAGGTGGGTATAGATGGTCAAGAGGGGGGTATGGAGGTCAGGGGCCCAGAGGAGGGGGGCAAGGAGTGTGTTGGAATTGTGGTAGATGGGGCCATTTTTCAAGAGTGTGTTGCAGCTGTCCCAATGTGCCTTACCAAAATGAACAACAGTATGGCCACCCCCACCCAGGTAGCCCCTATGGGCTGCCTATGGGAGGATATAGACATGAAGAACAAGCAGACCCCCGGTATGCATATGAACACAGAGCACCCCTGCAAGGCATACAGCAACACTCACCACCACAAAGTCACATGACACCTACACGTGGCAACCCATTCGCCACGACAGCAAATGGTGCACCAGCACCAATTAGAGGAACAGCAGTAGTGGGAGAGAATGTTTTCCACAATCATGAAACAACGAGACACCCAGCATAGGACAGCCCAAAGAAAGCAATTGCATGTCCAGTACTATAAACAACCCTTTGCGCAGACGAGGAACCACTGGTGGGGGCGGAGATAGGAAATAAACAATCTTTATGGTGGATTCGGGAGCAGAAAAATCGTGTCTAAAAGAAGGCAGGTTTCCACTTTCGAATAGAAAAATGGAGACGCAGGGATTTTCTGGGGCGATGGTCGAGGTTCCATACACTGAAGATCTGGATGTAACAGTATGGGGAAATACAGTGTGGACACCCCTGTTGTATTATGAAGATTCGCCCATAAATATGTTGGGGAGGGACCTCCTTGGCAAGCTTAATATGACCATCTCCTTTACAGAAAGAGGGATAGTGTGTTCAACTCTGCGCATATGCGCTGTGAGGGCCATGTTGCTTATACACACACAAGCCAATCAGCTAAAAAAACAATCTGTGGGATACCCATTGACCCAGACATGTTTGTGCAAGATATACAGGTGTTGGCTAGAGTGGTGCCAGAGATAACGTGCCAAGAATGGCGAGTAGCATCAGAATTTGTATTTCGCCCCGTTGCAACACCAGAGAAAGTGCCCGGGTCGATAATGGCTATAAATCTGCACGTTGTGCAAGTGTCCGCGTGAAGAATTGCACTAATAGGTATGGACATGCAGGGATGTGAATGGAGGACAGTGCTGTGCTTAGATCCCAGTATAGCGCTGCATGATATATCAGATGAGCTGTTCACTGACAATGACACTGATGGAGAAATTACAATGGAGATTTCCATCCCATGTGAGATAATGATTCAACACAGGCAGGTGACAACACCCCTCATGGCCATTGTCTGCACCGCCGGCATTTTTTGACGAAGACATGCAACAGGTACCATCCATACTCTGGACCACAGGGCCCCATGATGTGGGACTCCTACAAGAAGTAACCCTTGTTAAGTAAGATCAAGCTCAATCCAGGTGCAATACTAGCCCGTGTGAATCAATACCCACTATCCAGAGAAGCAGAAGAGGGGATAAAAGAAATGATACATGCCCTGCTAGAGCAAGGGATTATCGTGCCATCAAACTCGCCTTGTAACACTTGCATTTATCCGATCAAAAAAGCGAAGGGCGGGGCTTGGAGATTGATACAGGACTTAAGGCCTCTTAATGATTTCATACAAAAGGAATTTCCACTAGTCCCAAATCCTGCATCCATTGTGTGCAGTATCCCAAAGTCAGCGACATGTCTCACAGTGGTAGACATGGAAAAATGGGTTTTTCTCGATACCACTGGACCCGGAGTCACAGTATTTAACAGCATTCACCCTGGGAGGTACGAACACTGCAGATTGCCCCAGGGATACTGCGGAAGTCCAAGCATTTTTAACAGGATAAAACATGAATACCTCGGGAACATTGACACAAAGAGTACAATTATTCAGTACGTAGACGATCTGCTAATTTGTGGAGAGAATGAGAAAGAGTGCAGACATGACTCAATAATTTTGCTCACCTTGCTAGCACGCAAGGGGTACAAAGTAGACAAGCTGAAATTGCAGTACTGCCTAACTGAAGTATTATATTTGGGAAAACTAATATCAAAAGATGGCAAGCGAATAATACCAGACAGGGCAGCAGCAGTGCGTGCAGTCAGCAAACCAAGCACAGTAAAGGAAATGCAAAAATGTTTAGGCATGTCCAATTACTGCCAAGCATGGATATTAGACTACGCAGCATACACGAAACCCCTATTGCATGCAGTAAAGGAAGCACAGAGTGAAAACACCACATTAACATGGACCCCAGAAATAAGCACAGCTTTTGAACACTCAAAGAATTGATTTCGACAGCACCCGTTCTAGCGACCCCTGATTATGACCGCAAGTTCTACTTGTTCTCACACTGTGATGGAATGCTGATGACAGCAGTATTGACACAAAAAACGTCATTAGGGCACAAGCCTCTAGCATACTACAGCGGAACACTTGACGCGGTAATGCAAGGACACTTTGCATGTAAACCGGCTCACGCAGCCGCTGCGTTTACAATTTAAAAAAAACACCACAATCGTGATGGGATGCTCAGTGACCTTGTTTGTTGAGCATTCATTGTTTGCCATACTTGAAAGATCAAAGTCCATGCCGACAACACAGAGAGCTACAGCATATGAGATTATTCTGTCCAGCCTAAACATACACATAGTGTGGTGCGAAACAGTAAACCCAGCTACCTTCCTTACTGAGGCCTGTACCATAGAAGATATGCAAAACGACGACTGTGCCACATACAAGGGGGGAGGATGATGACATGCCCAAAGCAAATGAGAATGCCCTGGAGGGGGGAGAAGTGTACTTTCTAGACAGATCAGCGTCAATAAACTCAGAGACAGGAGAAAAACACATATTGGCACCAGTAGTACGATTGGAAGATTGGGAGTATGAGACAATAGTACAAAAGAGGTTACCAGCACATTTTTCAGCACAAGCAGCAGAACTGGTAGCACTAATTGAGGCATTGCACACAGCAAAAGGGTGTACAGTAACTATTTACACAGATTCAGCTTACATGACAACAACAATACACAGGGGTTATCATGATGGGGGAGGAGAGGGTTCAGAAGAGCAGATGGGTCCCCGGTACAATATTCTGAGCTGCTAAAAGAGCTCACAGAAGCCAACAATGGTGGCCTTGGTTAAATGCCAGGCCCACACGAACAACACTGATGTCATCGCCTTGGGAAACGCGGCAGCTGGCGCTGCTGCCAAAGAGGCAGCCTACCTAGGTAGAGAAATACAAGGATAATTCATAATAAAAGGACATGTGGAGGAAGAGAAGGGTGAAGGTTACAACTCAATGGCAAATTCCCAAATAATTGACTTGCAAAAAAGAGCCCTACCAGAAGAACAGGAGTTGTGGGCAAAAAGAGGATGTACCCAGTCATCCACTGACCTTCTCTGGTGGAAAAATTGTACAGGAAAAGTAGTAATGCCTGTGGAACTATTAGAGATAGCATTCCAGCAACTACACTTCCCAGCACACACTGTAAAACAACACATAGCAGCAGACATCTAAGAAACTTCGTTCATGCCTGTTACTCTCACCTGGTATCCACGGGGACCCCACCCAACCCTGGTTGGATGATTTTCACTCTCAAACCCTCTCCCGGTCCCTTGGTAAGGCCTCTGGTTAAAGATGGCTCTGCAATATATGAGAGCTGGATTCAATACCAATTGTCTTTGTTTTCCCACCTCCCTTGGCCTCAACTCCTTCCTCCTCCTTGGGCCTTCTCCTCACCTTAATATTGTAAAAGGTGTCCATTTTTTCAATGTACAGCACCCCGTTGCTGCATAAATACATCCAAATGTGGAGTAGACACAAACAAAGGGCTTCAGTCCCATTAGTGTGACTATTCCAATATGGCCGACGCCGCGACGATTATCCTCGCGGGTCGTCGGGAGTTTGTATTTCATTTAGATGTGTTCACCTCAGGGCTGTCCTATTAGAGCAGAGTTTCGCAGTTTGTGATTTTCATGTTATGCGGATTGTTTTTGTACACCCTTTTTTTTCATTGTGCTGCACTTGGGTCCATTTTCGGGGCGCCGTTGCCCCACGGATGCACCTGAATGTGGACTAGACACAAAGAAGGGACTCTTTTTCCCAGTAGTTCGACCATCCCAACATGGCTGATGCTGCAACGATTACTCCTGCGGGCTGTCGGGAGTTTGGATGCAATTTAGATACGTTCTCCCGGCATAGCACCAAAGGGTTGTCTCACTAGAGTAGCGTCTCGCAGTTTGCGATACACACGCGATGCGAAAGCCATCTAATATCCATTCAGGTGAGTGCTTCGAGTTGTTGAATGTGTAAGCCTTCGTAGAAACACTTGTTTGGTTGTCCCTAATGGTAGTGGGGTAACCCATACGTAGATAATAAATAGATGGTTTTGTTACTGTTGTGACAAGATTGGCTTCTTTAAATAAACATCCGCCTGTATTATCGGTTCTAGTGGATACCAGTTGATCCCAAGACGGCGTGGTTCCCCTTGAATTTAACGGACGTTCCAATTAAGATGTCCTTTAGAGACTTCACAAATCGAATGCGGGTTGTCAAGACACGATCTGCAGGTGAGAAATAGTCTATATCATCGCTTCTGCAATATTTTTGCTTATATCCAGCCAGAAATTGTACCGCGCTAGTCACGATAAAATTTTGCAATCTAGAATTTTCTTAAAAATACCTTTGTGGTAATCTTGGCTCGTTGATCACTATTAAGTCTGAATTGAGACTTTTCACATACTAAATGCTGAAAGAATGCACACTCAATATTGACAGTTGGTTTTTTAAGGTACTAAACAGTAGGTCTGAGACAATTTTGTATGTTTTTTCATAGAAATTCAATTTGTCAAAGACACATTTAAGGTGTGAAGACGGAAACATTTCCTGATTCTCTTTGACCTACATTGGCCCTGATGCTTGGTAAAAGATGTATTTGTTTGTCTTTTTACTTAGCTATAACAGATTAAATCTGTCTTCTCTGTAATATATATATTTTGATAGAGCTTGTTTCAAATGGTTTTTTCAACAGCACCTTCTGATGTTGAGCATTTTAGAATTACGGAGTATCACATTGAATGTTTAAGGGAAAGTGACGGATCATATATCTCCTCCTGAAGAAAGTTCTAAAAGAAATTAAAGGAATTAAACATGTCGAGGCATAACACCATTGATTAGATCTATTGGTCTGTGTATCTGGGTCTTTATTGACCACAAATTTTCCTTACTTGTATTGGGCACACCAAGGTGTTAACAAGATTTGTGTTCTAGTCTAGGGAAAGACTAGTTATGAACTGTTACAATTCAATTGTGAGCACTTTGCGTCACTTGCACCCTATTTCCTATGGTTTTAGAATGTTTTTAATGCTTTTTAACGACTATCAATAAAATTTACAGTTTGTGATAATAAATTGGTGCGGTTGATTATATTCGCTCTACTTTAACTTGTATTTTTTGTCTCTCTAAACCCTTCTTTAAAGTAGAGAGCCTATCACTACCAGAGAGAGTAATTGTTTATGAAGGGGTTCCTTATTTTGTGTGTTCAGGTAAAGTAGTCCAGGCAAAATAGTCCCAGGCCTGCCACACCCAAAGTAGTCCAGTTAAAGTAATCCCAGGCCTGCCACACCCAAAAGATTAGACTGCATAGCTCAGTTGCTTGTAACTGAGCTATGTGTGTGCCTCCATGTTGGCTGAAACCCCCGAGTTAAATAGTCCCAAGTAAATAGTCCCATTCTAATGTTGGTCTTCATGATGGCTATGGCCTGGCACCAAAGGTGCCAGGACCGACTCCAAGAGAGTGTTAGATGAGTTTTTAAGGCCTTTGACCCGGCCCTAACTGGAAGGCTGACTTGCCAGTGAGGGCCAGGGGTAAGGGTCATGACAGTGCCAGGATTGCAGGAACACGTGACAAAAATGGTGCTAGAATGTACAAAGGTCAAATATATAATTCAGGAATGACTCTAAGGACATTGAGAGGAACACTGCCCCGCCCCATGGGACCATTCCGCGAACTGCATATTGACTATGCAGACTTGGGAGAAAGGTGTAATGAGCATGATAACTGATTTTGGTGGTCTGCCCCTTTTTACGGTGGGTAAAAGCGGGACCCTGTGCTCACCTAGATGCGAAATGCACGGCGAAATTCTTAGTGAGGGAAGTGCTTCCCCGGTGGGGGATCTGTGACATCATACGATCCGACAATGGAACATATTTCGTCAACGACTTCTTCAAAGCTGTGAATGCACTGCTGGGGATAAAACACAAACTGTTTAATTTATCACCTGCAAGCAAACAGGGTTGTGGAAAAAATAAACAACCTCCTCAAAAGCAGATTGTCAAAATTGTGCCACACCCTAAAGTAAAACATGGTCTACTGCTTGCCGTTGGCTGTTACGCTCACCTGGTCTCTGCGGAGGCGTTGGGGCATGGTTGCAGCCCTCCCTGAACTTGAATCACCCCCTTCAGGCCTCTCCCTCAGTAGAAAAACTGTGAGCGGTGGTACGTGCTGATACTGCTCCTGTGAATTATGGAAGATAAGCTCTCCATCCTGCTACTTCTGGCAGGAGCATGTCGAATGGGATCTAGTTCCTTCACTGATCCCTGATAAGAATTAGTCCAGTCCAGCTGCGACTATGCTTCTCCTTATGATTGGTAAGTCTTTCTTGAGCTCTTGTGATGCTGTTTGTTCTGTTTAATGTCTTTAAATGTTGCTCCTATTTATGCCCGCAATAATGTCTCTCTTCTGTTTTCTTCCCTTAGATGGAAATGCAGCCTCAATGCAGCAGTGAGACGTGAGACGCGGCCGGATGGAAGATGGATGCTACCGCAATGTTCGACAGCAAGTAAGTTATGGTTTAAGGAAAAGTGTGAAGTATGGCGAAGCGCAACCTTAAACTGACTGTTTTTGTTATGTCTAACCTTGTCTTCTGTTTTTCCTTGCAGGTGCTGCTGTCGACGATGGAGCGTGTCGTGCTGTGGTGCCAAGATGAATATTTCGGCATTCCGGAAAGTGTAAAGATGAATACTTGGTTCGCCAAAGAAATGTACAGGTAAGAACAGCTTCCCCCAGTTGGTAAGTATGCTGGCAGGAAGCAGGATGTCCAGGAAACAGGATCTTCAAAGGTAAGTCTGACCTCAGGCGAAGGTGAGTGTTACGCTGCTTGCAAGTGCAGAATAACACGAAGCGTCTGTCTAGAGGAGCGGGTCAGCTATATAGCTGAGATCGTGGGCATGCCCATTAGAGCAGGCTTACCAGCCACACCCTGCCACTCCTAGGGAGTGAGCACGTGCGAAGGCAATCCATTAGCAGCCACACCCAAGAATACACTTGGGGCTGCTTAATGGATGGAATGTTCAAGGTTAATGCATCCTGCTTAATGGATGGAATGTCCAAGGTTAATGCATCTGAAGTGCTATGTCCATAATAAAAGCTTTTTGGTGTTAAATGGATGTTCTTGTTTACTTTTGTTCATGAGCCTGGCACCAAAGGCACAGGACAGTGTCCACCCAGGTCTCCTGTGCATGCGACCCCTGCATACCTGTGCCCCTGACTTCATGACCATGACAGCACTCCCCCTCAAGGCCCCTCTCAAGGGTGGTTCTTCTCCCGGTCCTGGTTTGGTGGGATTATTGCGATGGAATTGTCTGATTAAATGCGGAGCTTGGACGTGTTCACTGGGTTCCCAAGTTCGGTCTTGAGGTCCGTAACCTTTCCAGTCAATTAGGTAATACAATTTTGATCGAACCACCTTGGAGTCCAGTATGGATTTGACTTCATATTCTGGTTCTCCATCTATTACTTTGGGCTCTGGCGGAGAACTAAGCCGTGTATTGGATTTCATGGGTTTGAGGAGAGAGACATGAAATACAGGGTGAATTTACATGTGAGATAGTAACTCCAATTTCATGGCGACAGGATTGATTATGGACTTTATAGTATGGGGCCCAGGTATCTTGGGCGGAAAGCCCCTGGCCCCTTCAGGGGAATATATTTGGATGCTAACCACACCTTTTCTCCAATCTGGTAGGCGGGAGCTTCCTTCCAATGTCGATCAGCAAACAGTTTTTGTCTTTCCTTAGCCTTGGTCAGATGCCTCCTTAAGAACCTGAGTGATGGTTTTATGCAAGTTTTTTATGGCTGGCATTTCCAGGGTATCGGGTAGATCAAATACTGATGTCCTCGGATGTCTTGCGTGCACAGTGTAGAACGGAGTTTGCCCTGTGCTTGTGTGAACTGAGTTGTTGTATGCATACTCAGCTATCCAGAGTATATTTTTCCAAGAATCCTCAGACTGTTGCAACATACACCTGAGATATTGCTCTAAAGTTTGGTTGGTTCCTTCAGTTTGCCCATCAGTTTGAGGGTGATGGTTTGTGGACAACCGGTGATTGATTTTGGCAATCGTACAACACTTTCTCCAAAAGGCAGAAACAAATTGAGTTCCGCGATCAGATAATAATATTGATGGATATCCATGCAATCGAGCAATTTGCTCTAGGAACACAGAAGCGAGAGTTGACGCAGTTGGGAGTCACTTCAGAGGGATGAAATGGGCCATTTTGGATAATAAATCCACAACGACTAATATGGTGTTGTATCCATTGCAGGGTGGAAGATCTGTGATTAAGTCCATCAACAGGGTATGCCAAGGTGCTGGCGGTACTGTTAGGGGATGTAGTAAGCCAGCGGGGTTCTGTTTCTGAGACTTGTGTTGTGCACAGACACTGGAGGTTTCAATAAATTCGACAATGTCTTTTCGCCAGGTTGGCCACCAGTAGTTTTGTTTTACCTTAGCCTGAGCTTTGGCTATTCGTAGGTGTTTTTCCACTAATGAATCTTGGTAATGTGTGATGATTTGCTTTTGCAGTTCTTGGTCTTGGACATATAATCGTCCTTGGAAATATGGTAGATTGTCTTGAATGGTGTACTGGTCACCTTTTAACAGCCATTCCAGTTGTGTTGATTGATCCATCGGTGATTGCAAACTAGTTCTTTGGTCATCCACACACGAGGTGGCAGCTATTCTGGTTTGAATCCTTTCCTCAGGAATTATGGCCACGGGGACGGATGCTGTAAAAGCTTCTTTTTCTTCACTCATGCGTGATAGAGCATCTGCTTTCCCATTGCGTACTCCAGGTCTATAAGTGATAATAAAATCGTATTCCGTGAAAAAGAAAGCCCAAAGAAGTTGATGCGAGGATTGTGCTTTGGCAGTTTTCAAGTATTGCAAATTACGGTGGCCCGTGATGACAGTGACCGTATGTCTCGCCCCAAGAAGGTAATGTGTTCAGGCCTTGAATGCTGCTTTAATTACCAGTAATTCCTTATCTGCGATTGGGTAGTTCAACTCGTGGGCTGAAAATGTGCGGGACCAGAATGGGACGGAGTGTAGTTGTCCTGTTTCAGGGACTCGTTGTGACAATACTGCTCCCATGGCTATTTTTGAAGCATCTGTCTCAACTATGTAAGGTAGGTCTGGTCGTGGGTGTCGAAGGACTGGTGCTGTAGTGAATGCTAGTTTCAACTTCTGGAAGGCTTCTTCAGCTTCTGTCGACCAATGGAGCTTTTGATTTTTCTTTAACAAGGAGGTAATTGGATGTACAATTTGTGAAAATCCAGGTATAAACCGACGGTAAAAGTTGGCGAATCCGAGCACGCTTTGCACTCCTTTCGTCGATGTTGGTGAGGGCATATGTATGCCTCGTGGTGTGAGGATGAAGCTGAGAAACTCGAACTCGTTTACATGGAAAAAACATTTTTCCAACTTGGCATACAATTGGTGTTGTCGAAGCTTCTCTAAGACTGCCCGGACATGGCCTACATGTTCTTCCATGGAATTTGAGTAGATAAGAATGTCGTCAATGTAAACAAGAGCGCAAATGTCCAGTAGTTCACGGAGTACATCATTCATAAAGAACTGGAACTCCGCAGGGGCATTGCATAGCCCAAAGGGTATGACCTGGTATTCAAAGAGGCCGTACTTCGTGCGGAAGGCCATTTTCCACTTGTCTCCCTCTTTTACTCTTACAAGATGGTATGCTCCTCCTAAATCCAGTTTTGTGGAGATTTGAGCATGTTTCACTTGGTCCAGGAGCTCTGGTATAAGTGGTAAAGGATATCAATTTTTTACTGTGATCTGATTGATGGCTCTATAGTCGATGCAAGTTCTTAAGTCCCCCTCCTTTTTAGGCACGAATATTAAGGGCGAGGAGGCAGGTGACTTGGACGGGAGAATGAAATAGTTTGCCAGGTACTGATCCAGGTAAGTTCTAAAATGCTGATTTTCCTGTTCTGTCGGAGCGTAAATTCGGCTGCAAGGGATCTGGGCTCCGGGTACAAGATCTATTTGACAATCGTAGGGTCTGTGTGGGGGCAGTACGTTGGCTTGCTCTTTTTTGAAGACATCCTGGTAATCTTGGTATTCAAGCTGTAAGGAGCAGATGAGGCCCAACATGATTCTTTTCTTCGGTTTCAGATTGGTGTCATCTTTTTGTAACATGTGTCAGCACAATCATGAGGAAATGTCAGAACTCGTTTTCACCAGTCGATCCTAGGATTGTGGGTCTCCAGCCAGGGCATTCCCAATATCATCTGTAACTGAGGAGCACCAATGAGATCGGAAGTAATGTCCTCTTGATGCCCGTCCTGACACAGAAGCTTGACTTTCTCAGTGTATTGTATCACTGGGCCGGATGATAACTGAGAACCATCCACAGCAGTGACATTTTCCGATTTCTGCTTCTGTCGGAGAGGAAAGCCTATTCAGAGAGCAAAATCTTGGTCAATGTAGTTACCCACAGCGCCACAATCAATATATGCCTCCAAGGCATGTATTTTTGATGGTTGCTTGTGATTCACCAAAAGCACTGGAAGGACTACATGTGAGGTCTATACGGATTCCTTTTTCATGCTCGACAAGCGGACCCCTACACTTGCCGGGCATTGGTGTTTCCCGAGTTCTGTTCTTCTTCTTCATCAGTTTTGTCTGTTGCCCCAACCATTTTCTTGGGTGGTTTTACCGGGCAGTCATGGAGGAAGTGACCTGCTTGTCCACAATATAAGCAAAGCTGTTGTCTTTTTTTTCCCCTTTCTGCTTTGGTAAGGGGACTTCGTAATCCACCAATTTGCATTGGCTCAGACTGTTCATGTGGTTTAGTCTGATTCTCACAAGGTCGTACGTAAACTGACTGTCCCTCTGATCTAGCTTGATCCCTTTTCCGATTCTGCAACCTATGATCAAGTTGCACCGTCAGGTCTATGTAGTCCACACACCTCTCAGGGGGATTAACCACTTGCACCAACACATCCTTAAATTCTCCATGTAACCCTCAGTAAAAGAGTGTAGTCCTCTTCTCTTCTGGCCAGTTGGTATGGGCTATGAGACGATTGAAGGTTGCAAAATAGGTTAATAGATCTTGACTCCCTTGTCTGAGTGAAAACAACTTGGTGTCCAGAGCTTGTCCTTGAGTATGACGGGCAAACAATTTCTCCATCTCATGTTGGAAATTCCCAAAGTTCCGGAGTAAAGGGTCATCTTGATTTACCAAAGGTATAGACAAGTCCGCCGCACTACCTCCTAAATACGAGAGTACAAATGCCACTTTGGCTTGGTCATTAGGAAAGGCTCCTGGTCTGCACAAGAAATGAAGGCGACATTGGTTCATAAATACAGTGAACTTGTTTGGGTCACTGATGCAGCGTTCGGGAGGGGCTAGAGGCACTGCTCCTGGAAGAACCACCTGAACCGGTGTTGATTTTTGTGGTGTGGAAGAATGAGAAGAATGGGTCACTCCAGGCAGTGGAACCTGTCCTGCTTGTGCTTGTAGCATTTGTCTTGCCAATTCGTCAGTTCTTTCTCGAGTTACAATTAAGATCCCTCCGTAATGCATTGGTTTTCCTGTCTTAAAGCATGTACTTCAGCCCGTAATTCCCCTAGTAAGAGGGCTAACTGATCTGTTTCTGAAATTTCCATAACGCCCAGGCAGAGAGTATTAGAGGCTTTGCGTTCTGTTATGCTCACCTGGTCTCTGCAGAGGCGTTGGGGCACAGTTGCAGCCCTCCCTGAACTTGAATCACCTCCTTCAGGCCTCTCCCTCAGTAGAAAAGCTGTGAGCGGCGTAGTGATACTGCTCCTGTGAATTATGGAAGATAAGCTCTCCGTCCTGCTACTTCTGGCAGGGGCGCGTCGAATGGGATCTAGTTCATTCACTGATCCCTGATAAGGATTAGTCCAGTCCAGCTGCGACTATGCTTCTCCTTATGATTGGTAAGTCTTTCTTGAGCTCTTGTGATGGTTTTCGTTCTGTTTAATGTCTTTATATGTTGCTCCTATTTATGCCGCAATAATGTCTCTCTTCTGTTTTCTTCCCTTAGATGGAAATGTGGCCTCAATGAAGCTTTGAGACGCGAGACGAGGCCGGATGGAAGATGGATGCTACCTCAATGTTCGACAGCAGGTAAGTGATGGTTTAAGGAAAAGCGCGAAGTATGGGGAAGCGCAACCTTAAACGGACTGTTTTTTCGATGTCTAACCTTGTCTTCTGTTTTTCCTTGCAGGCGCTGCTGTCGACGATGGAGCGTGTCATGTTGCGGTGCCAAGAAGAAGATATCGGCGTTCCGGAAAGTGTAAAGATGAATACTTGGTTCGCCGAAGAGATGTACAGGTAAGAACAGCTTCCCCAGTTGGTAAGTATGCTGGCAGGATGTCCAGGAAGCAGGATCTTCAAAGGTAAGTCTGACCTCAGGCTATGGTGAGCATTACACTGCTTGCAAGTGCAGAATAACACGAAGCGTCTGTCTTGAGCATCGGGGCAGTTTATATAGCTGAGATCATGGGCACGCCCATTAGGGCCGGTTTACCAGCCACACCCTGCCACTCCTATAGAGTGAGCACGTGCGAAGGCCATCCATTAGCAGCCACACCCAAGAATACACTTGGGGCTGCTTAATGGATGGAATGTTCAAGGTTAATGAATCATGCTTAATGGATGGAATGTTCAAGGTTAATGCATCTGAAGTGCTATGTTCATAATAAAAGCTTTTTGGAGTTAAATGGATGGTCTTGTTTTCTTTTGTTCATGAGCCTGGTGCCAAAGGCGCCAGGACAGTGTCCACCCAGGTATCCTGTGCATGCGACTCCTGTATACCTGTGCCCCTGACTTCATGAACATGACATTGGCGCTGTTTGAATTAAGAAACGAGCCAAGCAAAGACCACTGCCTGTCAACCCATGAGATAGTGACAGGGAGGCCCATGCACACCCCAATATCACCCTTAAGAAGGATGTCAGATGCACATAGAACAGCAACAGTGCTGGGTGAGGAGTTCCAAGATTACCTATGGAAATTGACGAGAGCAGCAAGGATAATAGCAAAGCAAATAGACCCACCCTTCACATGAGAAAATGAAAGTGATACAGTAAATCCGGCAGGAGATAGCCCAAACGTACAACTAATGCCTGGGGAGATGCTATATGTGCGCAGCTTTGTGCGGCGATGGAATGCGCCACGATTTCACGGCCCATATGAGGTAATTTACTGTACATCCACTGCGGTGAAAGTAAAGGGCCTGAAATACTGGATCCATCTATCAAACGTACGAAAAGCATATGATAGCGTTGTAGTGGAGGAAGAAAGAAATGTTGAAGGAGGAACAATACAAACGTAACTTAATAATGATGCTGAGAAATAACACAGAGCCATAACAAAAAGAGAAATAAAATGAAAAAGTGAACTACCTTAAATGGAAGTAAAAGGTGTACATAGAAAAGTGAAATATGTATAGAAGTTAATAGTACTCACAAAAATGCAACAATACATGTTTGAAATTACAGGAATTAACTGCCCATGTTCGTTCTCTCTCTCTCTCTCTCTCTCTCTCTCTCTCTCTCTCTCTCTCTCTCATCCTTTTCGTTCTCACTTTTTCTCTCATGGTATGCTAAAAATAAATAAATAAGAAAAATGAAATGAAAATGATTGCATAAAATGTATTGCTATAAAAATGAATGCAACAAAGAGTTAAAATGTGTAGTGTGTGCTTAACCCAATTGTATCTCACTCTGTAGGTTCACATATGGGAGAAACGAGGGCCCTCAATGCCAGCGAGACTACAGTAGATAGTGATAGGAGAAATGTTACCAGTACTAGGATGTATTACTTCGAATGTGGGTTGTGCTTCTCTGCAATTGTTTTCTTTACCCTATTGTTTGGCTAGGTGTTATACTGGGCAATATCTTTCATATATATTGATATGAAAGAGTGGGGAGGAGGAGTAAAACTAATACAAGAAGGATCCCACTTAGTATGGGACTGTTTTAAGCTAATATGGTCCCTCAATGTTCCCACAAACCTCACTACCCTGCATAAAAATAAAACTGTTAGAGCCCCACTAATGAACTATTCCATAGCTGACTACTATGAGCATGAATTTAACGTGTACGAGATGAATAACCCCAACCCTCATGCATATATGTTGCCATATGATGACCGCTATACAACCACACAAACTACCTCAGGCAACGACTATGTAAATGATGATAACCCGACACCCGCCCTGGCTCATGATAAACTGGATGCGCAGCAAAGTGACGGGAGGGGGGCGGAGGTAATGGCTAGAATATTTCCAATCCTATACCAAGAACTAGTAAAACTCCAAAATGGCCCAGGGGGAACAGGAGACAGAAAAGGGGGGCGGGACGGAAAAGGTATGATGAATATCACGGCTTGGGTTTAGATACAGTAGAAGACCCACGTCACCCACACCAGTCCAACAAATGGTATGCAGACATGAGCACAACGGCAAAGCAAGCTACAAATGAAAGCTGCTATGTGTGCTCCTTGATTCCCCATGCCTCGGGGACCCCGGAGGTGTTATTACCACAGGAGGCACCTATTGCGGATGCTCAGTGTCTAATTCATCTTGCACTGTGTAGAATTAAAAGCACCCATCAAGCACACACTGTTACTTTACAAATGCTGCAAAGCGAAAAAACCTGCTCCAAGCCGCAAGGTGTAATCTGCATCAAAGAGCCTTTCTTTGTTATCCAAGGACAATGTTTTCTGACAACGGATTCGTCCACGCCCCTCAAGGGTGAAGATTTCGTCGAGCTACGCTTTTGGAGGATTCCAGAAGTTTCTCAGGCCCATCTCGGTCATGGCCCAGGAGAAGGGAAGCTCGACGCCCGGAAAGCTGTTCAGGGTCTGCCCTGGATGCCAGCTGCAGAATGTCTTTAAGGAAGACGAACACTCCTTTTGTCTTTACTGCCTACATGAGGACAAGACGCACGTGGAGAAGGACTGTGCGTTTTGCGGCAACATGTCGGAGCGGACCATGAAGGACCGCCATCAACGTCTCGCCAACTGGCTGGAAGGGAAGAGCCCGTCCGGCGAGAAGAAGAGGAAGAAATCCGAGCGGTCTTCTAAGACATTTGAGGACGCCCCGGCGACGGGGGTCCAACACAAGGCCAAGCACCGCGAGTCCGCTGGCACCGGGAGCGCCGAACGGTCGGGCTCTACGGGCGCCAGGCAGGGCGCACCCTCCCCGGCACCATCAACCACGAGCCAACGCTCTGGGTCGGGTAAGAGGAAGGCCGAGCACCCGGCGAAGCTCCTGGAGAGGCCCCGGTCGAGCTCGAAGGCGGAGGGGGAGCGAGGCAGTGTCCCCCCCTCAAGGAGAAGGCGGTGAGCGCACCTAAGGTGGTGAAAGCCTTAATCCATCCGGCCAAGGCCTCTATCGAGACAGTCGCGGCGGCCCTGGCTCAGCCTGTGGAGGCTACACCAGTGGTGGCGACCTCCTGGCTCAGAGTCTCCCTGCCACCGCGGAGGGAGTCCTCTTTTATGCCCATCGACAGGACCCCCGTGAAACCTCCGACGGAGAAGAAAAAGGGGGGGCAGGAGGTCGTCGTGGATTCGGCCTCAACCTCTGAGGAAGAACTGATCGAGGTCTTAAGCCACGGCGTTGGCGTGGAAGAAGACCAGCCCGTCGGGGCCCCTGACCGCCCGTCGGACTCCCCTCTGCCAGCGCCGCCGCAAGACAACTCGGCGGCCATTTTGTTGGCTATACAGTCCTTATGCTCAGAGATAAGGACGAGACTGCCGTTACCAGTGGAGGAGCCACTCCCGTCGGGGGACCCGGAACCAGGCCTTTCGGGCAGCCCCCCTCCTAAGAAAAGAAGGATTCACCCTCCACCTCCTTTTCAGCCGTCGCGCCCCGTTCAGCCCTCCTCCCCGTCCACGACTCGAGGGGATGACACGGGGACTGACACGGCCGCGACGGGTACGGACGACGAGGTGTACGACGAGGATCTGCCGTCGTCACCTCCCACCCGGGCTTCCCCGCCCGACGAGATTGGATCTTTTCACTCCATGATCGCCAGGGCATCCGAGCTCTTCCAGCTCTGCCCCGAGGAGAAGAAGAAGGAAGGTTTCCTTTATCAGCGGCGCGAGGACAAGAGGAAGACGGTCCTCGCGGTACCTCTGCTGGACGATATTTGGGATGAGGGCCTTGCCCTCCTCGAGAACCCATCCACGACGCCGGCTAGAAGAGACCGGTACGAGAAGAAGTACCGGGTCCCGGACACGGCCCCCTTGTGCCTCCGGGCACAGCCTACCCCGGACTCCGTCGTCTCCGCGGCGGCCAGGAAGAAAGCGGGGGGGGGTGCGGCCTCCACGTCGACTTCCCCGCTGGACGGCGAGGGAAAGAAATTGGACACGATGGGGCGCAGGGTCATCTCGTCTGCAGCGACGACGATTAAGGCGGCCAACGCCTTAGCTATCGTAGCCCGCTACGACAGGGAGCTGTGGTACAAACTGGCTCCCCTGCTGGACTTCCTACCGGACGACAAGAGGGCGGATGCCCTGGAGATCTTGCAGGAAGGTGAGGTGGCGTCGGACCACGCCATCACGATTGCGACGGACATCGCCAACACTGGATTTCGCCAGTTGGGCAACGGCGTGTGCCTTAGGCGGCGTGGATGGCTCAAGGCTACTGACTTCCGTCAAGACGTACAGACCAGAGTCCTGGACATGCCGTTCGATGGGAACAACCTGTTTGGGAAAACAGTGGACGATTCCCTTCAAGCCATTAAAGCGGACACGGAGACGGCCCGGGCTCTCGGGGTTCTCCAGCAACGGCGGCCGCCCTTTCGGAGCGGCGGAGGCAAGGGCGCCTCCAAAGGTTCCGGCGGCGGATTTTCCACCTACCGTCAAGCGGCCCGTTCGTCGTCTCAGGAAGCTTACAGGGGACGAGGAAAGTCAGGCGGACTCCGCCGTCGTCGCCAAGGAGGTCAAGGCGGCAAAGCCTCGTCTAAGCAGGATTGAACCGGCCGTGGGGTCAGGCCCCCACCGAAGCACCCCGGTGGGAGGCCGGCTGGCGAGCTTCGTCAGCGTGTGGGAGTCCATCTCCACCGACCGTTGGGTGCTGGACGCCCTAGCCCAGGGTCAAGCGCTCGAGTTTCAGAGAAGGTGCCCGCGCGTCCCCCCTGTGGCCAGGAAAGAGCTTCACGTCCATCAGCTTCTCCTGGAGGTAAAGGCGATGCTCAGGAAGGGCGCCATCGAACTCGTCCCAAAGAGGCTCCGGAGTTTACTCAAGATACTTCCTCGTGAAGAAGAAGACGGGAGGATGGCGCCCCATCCTAGACCTACGACGGCTGAACAAGTTCATCAAGGCGCAGAAGTTCCGGATGGTCACCCTCCAGCACGTCCTGGGTCAGCTGGAGGAGGGCGACTTCCTGTCGTCGTTGGATTTGGAGGATACCTACTTCCATATTCCCATCCTAAAGGGGCACCGAAAATTTCTCAGGTTTGTGGTCCAAGGGCATCACTATCAGTTCAGAGCCCTTCCCTTCGGTCTACGGTCGGCACCCAGGGTATTCACCAAGTGCCTTGCACCAGTGGCGGCGCAGCTGCGCCGAGAGGGGATCCACGTCTACCCCTACCTGGACGACTGGCTCATCCGAGCCAAGACGAGGGAGCTCGCCGTGGAGCACACGGCAAGGACCGTCCAACTTCTCACGGACCTGGGATTCTCCGTGAACTACGCCAAGTCCCACTTGGTACCCGCGCAAGTCGCACTGTTTCTGGAAGCGAAGCTCGACACAGTGTCCCTTCTGGCCTCCCCGTCGGAGGAAAGGACCAGGGCCATCCTGGGCAAGGTACAGCGGATGTTGGTTGCCGACGTGGCGAGGTGAGGTCCATCAAGTCCCTCCTCGGAATGATGTCTTCTTGCATCTACCTCATTCCCATGTGCAGGCTCCGGATGCGCCCGTTGCAGGAGTTCCTGGACGCGCGCTGGATCCAAACGACGGGCAACTTCGAGGAGAGGATCACACTCAACGAGAGTTTCCGACGAGCGATCCGGTGGTGGGGCACCCGCGCGCATCTGACGGCGGGCATGGACTTCCAGACCCCAGGCCACCAGGAGACAGTGACCACTGATGCCTCCCTGGAAGGGTGGGGAGCGCACACCGGAAATCTGCACGCGAGAGGCCTTTGGCTCCCGACGGAGAAGTCCCTCCATATCAACGTCCTGGAGCTCCGTGCAGTGTTTTGGGCCCTCAGGTCCTTCCTTCCGTCCCTCAAGGGCAAGGTGGTGAGGATCTTCACCGACAACACCACCACCATGTTTTACATCAGGAAACAGGGCGGAACCAGGTCCCCAGCACTGTCCAAGGAGGCGCAGGACCTGTGGCATTGGGCCGTCGCCCAAAGGATGTTTCTGGTGCCGTTTCATCTGGCAGGGATAAAAAACACCATCGCCGACTCACTCAGCAGGGAGCTGCGCTCGTGCCACGAGTGGGAACTGCGGCAGGATCTAGTGGATCGCCTCTTCTGACGGTGGGGCACACCCCAGATCGACCTGTTCGCGACGGCGACGAACTCCAAGTGCCGGAGGTTCGCCAGCAGGTTTCCCCAGCCGAGGAGCATGGGCGATGCTTTCTCGTTCCCCTGGGAAGGCCTGTTCCTATACGCGTTCCCACCTCTGCCACTGCTGATCCGGCTCATCAACCAGCTCAAGAGGTCACGGTGCAGGATGATCCTTGTCGTACCTGCGTGGCCGAGGCAGATATGGTTCCCGGACCTTCTGGACTTGTCAGCGTCCCCGTCAATCAAGCTGCCAGTGGACGCGGATCTGCTCTCCAGGGAAGGAGGCGCCATCCTCCACCACGACCCGAAGTCGCTGAACTTGCAGGCCTGGCTCCTGCAGCGCTAGAGTTTGGAGGATACGACATACCGGCCGACTGCAGAGAGGTTCTTGCAAAGGCCAGGGCGTCCTCGACTCTTAAATGCTACGGACACAAATGGAAGAGGTTCTCTGTCTGGTGCCACGCACAGAAGATTAACCCTCTAAGGATTACGGCTCCCCAAGTGCTGCCGTACCTGTTGACGCTGGCCAAGGCTGGACTGGCACACGCGTCCATCAAGATTCATCTTGCTGCGATCTCCCGATACACCAGAACCACGGGGCGGACGTCCTTGTGGTTTCATCGTCTGGTGAAAGAGTTCATGAAGGGACTGTTCAGATCGTTCCCGCCGGTGAAGGCTCCGGCCCCGGCGTGGGAGCTCAAAGTGGTGCTGACTAAGCTCATGGGACCTCCGTTCGAGCCTCTGCACTCGGCCCCGTTGAAGTTCCTGTCGTGGAAAACAGCGTTTCTTGTGGCCATCACCTCCGCACGAAGAGTGGGAGAGATCCAGGCCCTATCTTGCAAGCCACCATACTTGACTTTTCACGACACAAGGGTGGCGCTCAGGACGCACCCCTCCTTCATGCCCAAGGTGCCGTCGGACTTCCACCTCAACGAACCCTTGGTGTTGCCTGTGTTTTTCCCGTCGCCTTCGTCGCCGGCTGAGAGGACTTTGCACTCGCTTGATGTGGCTAGAGCGCTGAAGTTCTACGTGGACCGCACAAAGTGTTTTCGGAAGACGTCACAACTCTTTGTGAACTTTGGACCTGTCAATCAGGGGAAGGCTCTCTCGAAGGCTTCCATTTCCAGATGGCTCTCCGGCTGTATCATGTACTGTCATCGGTTGGCAAACCGACCGCTGCCTGGCCGTCCGAGAGCCCATTCCACCAGAGCGATCGCAGCTACCACGGCGTTCCTTTCTGGTGTGCCCCTGCTGGACATATGCAGGGCTGCTACGTGGAGGTCGACGCACACCTTCACGAAATTCTACTGCGTCGATCGGGATTCCAGGGAGGAGTCCAGGGTCGGCCAAGCAGTGCTGCGCAACCTGTTCGCCTGAGGTGAGCCTGGTGAGGAGGTAAGATTGCTTGATGTTGAGTTTGATGTAATGCTTAATGTTGAGCCTTTGCCACCTCCCGTGGTTGTGCATGTGTGTACTGCTATGTATTCTTTATTCATGAGCATGTGAATCCATGCCAGACCCCATGCTGGAGAAGGAACAAGTTACTTACCTGTAACTGTTGTTCTCCAGCATGGGTCTGGCATGGATTCACATGCAAACCCTCCCGCCTACCCCTCTGCGGCTCTTCACTTGGTCATACTGCCACTTCACGTGCTTCCAAATCTGAAGATGGCTGCCAGAGGCGGGGCTTAGGTAGAGGGCAGTCATTGGCTGTGGTCAGTATGACACAGAGACCAGTGATTGGTTACTACTACGAAAGACAGATCAGAAACGAAACTGATACTGGTTTTTTCTTTACCGAGGATTCCCAGCCTGACGACGGGGAATATTCATGAGCATGTGAATCCATGCCAGACCCATGCTGGAGAACAACAGTTACAGGTAAGTAACTTGTTCCTTATTTGTTCAATATGGGGAAAACCTTCACTACGCTGGAATGTGTGATATGGAAAGACTTTATTAGGACTACCATTATCTGTTCCCAATTCAGTAAGAAGACATGAGTTTGGTCTTATTTCACTAGAGGGTATTGTCAGATGGAAGAAGCTCTTTATATGTGAAGATTCTTAATCCCCCGATCAATTCCTTCTTCGTAGATATTTGGAGCATAATTGATGATATTTCCTGAGTCTAGTCAGGTTTGCTAGGGTTAATGAAACTTTGAGAAAAATTTTGTTTAAATCCCTGTAATTTAGGTAATCCAAATAGAACCAAAAATAAACTTTTTTTTAAAGCGACTGGATTACTGGAATCAAACAACTTAACACATTTTCCTTGTATTCAGAATATGTAAAAATGTTTAGGGATTGGAAGAAACCATCAAAATTAATTTTTCGTGTAATATGGGTAGGGACGTCTATTTAAGATAAACACAGCTTTGGGTGCCTACTATGGAGTGACTTTGTCCTAGATGGGGCCTCCTTAAACATGAAATATCCTGTAGTGTGTTTGGGGCTCCGAAGGGGCCTGAAACAATGAAACATTGCACTGTGTATTATATTGGAACAAGGCATCCAAGACATATGCCGTTTGAAAAATGTATAGTACCTAACCATTTCTATTTTGGAGAGGGGCTATGGCATATATTCATGATGGGATAATATTGGTTTGCTATTGGCACTGAACACATTTTTTAAATTATTGTGATTTAGTAGAGGTTTTGAATTCTAAGAAGAAAATGACATAAGCACTTTAAAGAATAGTATTTGACATTTTATGAACTTTTGTAATGTATTTTTGTTTTGTTTAATAGTTAACTACTGAAATGAATGTTGATGTCCCTACTTTTATTTTATTAAACCAATTCACAAATAAAAATAAATTCAAAAGAATAAAACAATGTTTAAACAAACACCACTGCTACACCAAGTACTGCAAGCATGCAAACTTTGGTTGTTCTAAGACCTGCAACATCTTGGATACTCATTTGGCAAAAGTATCATAAATCACATATGATTTTATTGTACATAGCAATTTAGCAAATAAGCCCTGAAAACATCAAAGCTTCTTTAAATAAATTGGTACACATATTGCTAAAGGTAATATGCTGTTTAATTGAAATTCTTTATCAAGAAATGTTTTAAGTTGTCTTCCTCATCCTAATATAGCCCTCTTTAGTAACAGATCATGTATTTAATACATCAGGACAATCTATGTATGAGCCAAAATGATAAAACATGTATTTCCCATTGTAAGTCTGTCATGTTTTCTGTTTAGCTTGTATAGATACAATTAATGTTTGATATGAAACATAATGGATATAGAAATGTATGTTGACTACTATGTGTCTCATCGAAGACTCGATAGATAGAAAAGTCTATTGGATGAATATGGTGCATCCAAGATTTGCTTGTATGAGGATTAGTGCTTCTGTTTAGCATGAGAAATATCCTTTTGAATTTGTTTATTGTACAGAAAATATGTGTGTACATTTTGCAAGGCACTCTAAGGGTGCAGAAGGAGGAGAGTGATGAACAAGTGGCACGGGTGTTGGCATAAACCTGTATTATACCAGAAAAAAAGAGAAAACCTACCTCTCCATACTCTAAGAGGGGTTTCGCTACCTCAGCCAAAATACTAAGTATTCAGTCAGGATGTTCATTTAAATCAAGAGTCCTCCGTCTCTTCTACTTCTACTTCTATCCCTTACACTCGTAACTAAATTAAAGAGGTAGTGGTTCTTCTTGGCCCAGAAGAATGGCTCCCTTCTTTTAGACAATGGATCACAGTTCTCATTGTAAGGTGGGATCTTTACCTGAGTGAATGACTCCCTTCTCCAGGTCTGAATCCCTTTCCAAGGCACAAAACAAAGTTCCGGGTAGAAATGCTAAAAGCAGCAAAGATCTCAGTTTAAATTCAAAAGGTAAAATTCCAGTTCGAACATCAACATTCCTTATTGCCCATAGTTGTTTCTTCACTATTGGGTTCCTGGAGAATGCCTCCCTTCTCCATGTATCTTGCTTTCAGTGTTTTCACAAAGACAGGTACATGACTCCCTTCCCCAGGCTTACTTTGCAGTTCACAACACCAGTGGGGATGTCTCCTTTTCCCTTGCTTAATGAACAGTTCAGAATACTATGAGACATGACTCCCTTCCCCAGACCTCTTTCTATGATTTGTACACTTTTCCCCAATGTAGATTTGGCTTCCAGTCTTGTGGGTCCCAGATATGTAGGATTCTCTGCTGGTAGTGTGGCTGACCTGGTTCACTAACCTGCCAGGTACTGTGACTATGAAGATGACTGATGAACTTTCTTTCTTGTGGGTGTGGGTCCCAGACCCGTACTGCTTCACATATTACTTTCCCATAGTCTATTGCTGTCCTTCTTCCCAGGATATCTCCACCTTTTTATCTTGACCATTAGCCTCTCTTCTGTCCCCACAGGCCGGCCTGTGTTGTCGCCTACCTTCAGGGAACATTGCTGTGGGCTCCGGTTGGTCCTGGCGTGGCTTCCGCTGACTTTGTTCCAGCTATGGCAGCTACGCAGCAGCGGGTTCCCTCTGGGCTGCTCTACGCACGTGAACCCTGCGGTCACTCTTCCTCCGTCAGGTAAGTCTGCTGTTTTCCAGTAGGGAGAACGGTCGTTCTGCTTCTGACCCTCAGGAGATGCTTTGCCTTCTTGCATCGTGGTCTTCCTTACTTCTCTCTGCCGCACTGCCGACTTGCTTACAGCTCCCCCAGGGAGGGCCGAACTCCCACTGCTGTTTTCTCTCTTCTATTTTGAATGTGACTTGACCAATAGGAATTTGGGAACCACTAGGGGTTCTAGGAGTGCTCTTCATGCTTCTGCATTGCCTCCTCACCTCAGTACCTGTCCTATAGTCCTCCCTTGGGTAGAGTAGACTCTTCCTCATCCCAGTATTTATACTATACTTCTTCCTCTAATTGACTAGATTCTTCCTCATCCGAGTACTTATGATTTTGGCTACATGACAAGTACATGAGGTTAAAAAGCAAGGGTGGGGGTAGGTGAGGAGAATTGGAGTGGAGAGTATCACGTTCTCCCTAGATAGTTGTCCCTGCTTCCAAAGAGGGGCTGAGGGGAGTCCCTCCCCATGAGATCTTCCTGCTTAGAGACTATTGGGTAGCGGCCTCACCTCCCTGGCCTCTGGTATCTCGGATTGGGCACTGGACTGGCTCACCTCCTTCCTTACTGACCGTTCCTCCAACACCATTCTGGGCCCTTTCTACTCCCCTACTTCCTCCTCACCTGTGGCCTCCTCCAGCGTTCCATTCTCTCACCCTGGCTCTTTAACATATACCTTTCTCTGCTTGCAAGCCTCATTTCCTCATTCTCCCCCAACTTCCAGTGCTATGCTGAGGACACACACATTTTCTTCAAACTTCCCACTGACGCCCTTGCACCTTGATTCATCCCCAACTGCCTCTATGCCATCCAGGCCTGGTGCACTGCTAATGACCTCTGCCTCAACGCCAGTAAAACAGAGATTCTCCCTGTTGGGTCCCCTGCACCCAACTTCTTCCCTTCACTCTGGTCTTCCTCCATGGGCTCCACCCCTCCCCCCTCCTCTGGAGCCAGGAATCCGAGTCATCTTCGATCCCTCCCTTTCCTTCATCCCACATATTCAGGACATTGTCAGGAAGTTCCACTTTCAGCTCTACCAGAGACTCAGTGTTACCTGTGCTCTGCTCTTCTCCAGGTTAGACTATTGCAATAGCCTCCTTCTTAATCTTCCTGCGTTCACCTTGCGACCCCTCCAGCTCACCCAGAATAGGGCAGCAAGACTTATCCTTGGCATCAAGCCCAGGGACCGCATCTCTCCTGCCCTACAAATCCTTCACTGGCTCCCGGTCTCAGCACAGATTAAATTAATATCCCTCTGTATCATCCACAAGGCTATCTGGGGCCAGGGACCACTCTATCTTCAACGCTTCCTGACTGGTGTCCAGTCATAATATCGAATACAAAATTTCGAATGTCAAAAAAGTCGAATCAAAAATGTCGAAAAAAAAAATGTCAAATTATTTTTTTTTTCGATATTTTTTTTTGGGCTCTAGTTTATATAAAAAAAATAGGTAAAAACAAAAAAAAAATGAAAAAACAGGGGTTGGGGGGAACCCCCCCATTTCGGAAAAAAAAGTCATAAAAAATAAATTCGACATTATTTTTTTCGACATTATTTTTTTCGACTTTTTGACTTTCGAAATGTTTGATTTCGAAATTATGTCTATAAACCTTCCTGACTAATTACTGCCTTTCTAGGCTCCTATGTTCCTCTGGCACCATCTCCCTGCATGTGAAGTTGTTTGCTAAACAGAGAGCTGGTGGTCGATCACTTTCCTCAGTGGGCTACCTCCTTTGGAACAGCCTCCATCTCCCCCTGCGTCTTGAGCAGGACCTCCTTAAGTTCTGGAAAAAACCTCAAGGCCTTTCTCTTTACCTCTCCTTCTCCTTGCTACCCTGCTAATCATACAGTAGCGTGACTGATGTGCAGGGCACTTATGTATCGTTGGGCCCTGACAGTCCCACATCTCTCATCTCAGCCACTGTCTATTTACAGCACTTACTTGACTCACCCTTGCCAGGGGAGGTTGCACTTACGTTTTACTCTTCTTAGCACTTCACACCAAGTACTTCTCTATGAGCACTTCAGCACCTATCCCTTCCCCCGCTTCCCCCTGCACTTGCATGTCCTGAACACTTACAAGACATAGTAGGTTCCCCTCCCTGTTAGTGCCACTATTTGCTTGTACTGTTAATTCATTTATTTATCCTTGTTTGGGATTCATTGTCTACCTCCCCTGTCCCCAGCCTGTCGCCCTGTGGGTGCTTTGAAACAGTTTTGCTAATTGTATAAGCGCCTAACAAATGACCAATCAATAAAATAAATGGGAAGGGGCTTGCCCTTGGGGAGAAGTGACAACATGCGTGGTTTCGTCACAGCACCTTTTACCCATCATAGCAACATTCATTATGCAGAAGTAGCGTTCACATAGAGCCATAAAATATGAGGTAAGCATAATTGTTATTGGCAGATCACATAATGTAAGGAACACCCTATTTGTTATATAGTTTAGTTTACTGATTTATAATGCGCGCCTCACCCAGGGGTATCTGGGTGCAGTACAAGATGGTGAAATTTCTTAGTTTCATACATATACATAGATAACATGATATTCACAGTTTTCGAAAATGCAGGAATCAAATAGTAAAAGACAAATGTACATATATAGAAACATGATATTCACAGTTTACATAGTTCACAGTTTACCTGAATGCAGAATTATATACAGTGATTGGATTATATTACATATGAACAGTTGCATGTCCGGTTGGCGAGGGTGCTAGAGTGCTTAGAGCGGGTCGTCCCTAGAGATAAGCCAGTTTTCCATTTTATTTCTGAAGCTGAGGAGGTATTGATTTGTCCTGAGGTTGGGTAGGATGGAGTTCCACAATTGGGCAGCCAGCACAGGGAAGCTGGTGCCACCTGCTTTTTCAAGTTTGTACCTAGGAACTTGTAGGCAGCCGGAGTTGGCCGACTTAATGACTCTGGTGCATTGTTTCAGGGTGAATCTATCTGCAAGATATGGGGGTGCTGCGTTGTTGAGGCACTTGTGGATAAGGGATGCAATTTTAAGTTGGATTCTTTCTTTGATAGAGAGCCAATTGTGGTCTCTTCTTATGGCGGAGATGTGTTGTCTGCGTGGTATGGACAGAGCAGTCTCGAGAGCGTTATTCTGCAGGATCTGGCCACGGTGATGCAGCTTGTGGTTGAGAGGAAGGGTTTGCAGGCTCGAATGAGTTTGCAAGTGTAAGCACTTGCCGAGGCAGTGGCGCTGACCTGTTTTTTCATGTTTAGGGAGGAGTCAAGATAAAAACCCAGTGTTTTTACTTGGCTGGCAACTTTGATGTTGTCATCGATGTTAAATGATTGGTATAGATCACCTAATTTAGGAATGTTATTCGGTGTGGCTAGCAGGAGGAGCTCTGTTTTTTCATCATTTAGGCAGAGACCATGTGTGGCCATCCATGCCTGAATGATAAGGTACATTTTATTGATCAGGGCTAGGTCTTTGGCAAAGTCATCTGTTAAAGGGATTAGGATCTGGGTGTCATCAGCATAGTTAGTGTAGGTGACACCCAGGTGGTCCACGTCATCAAACAGTGGTTGGTAAATGCATTGTACATGGTGGGAGATACACACGAGCCTTATGGGACTCCACATGTAATTGGGATCGGGGTTGCAGCTGCGGAGGGCGAGAACACTCATCGATCTGTTGCTTAGGAATGAGTTAATCCAAGCTGTGGCTTCAGGAGAGAAGTGTGACATAGTGGAAAGGTGGTTGCAAAGGATCTTGTGGTCAACCAGGTCAAAGGCTGCCAAGAGATCCAGGAGGAGAAGGGCTGAGTTTCCTTTGTCTTTGATGTCATCTATTTGCATTTTAGGTCAATCAAGGCTGTTTCAATGCCATGTTGTGGTCTGAAGCCTGATTGACGGAGGCCTAGTAGTTTGTTGCACTCGAGGAAGTTTTGTATTTGAATGTAGGTGGCTTTGTCTATGATCTTAAGCAGGAAAGGGACAGTGGTAAGGGGTCTGAAGTTAGTAGGCATATTAGGGTCGAGAGATGTTTTTTTTAAAAGAGGCATCACACAGGAGCTCTTCAGGTTGGTTGGTACAGAACAGGTATTTAAGGAGGCATTAATGAGAGAAGTAATAAAGGGCGCCAGGATGTTAGCTGCGTCCTTGACGACACTGGCTGGGCAGTCGTCTCCTTTACAGTTAGATGGTTTAAGGGAGGTTATAATTTTTACTACCTCTTGGGATGATACTGGTGTGAATTTAAAACGTTGCGAAAAAGTAGCAGTGGGGGGGTTTTGTTCTTGAGAATGATTTCGATGGGGCAAGGTGGATTTTTTATCAGTGATTTTCTTTTGGAGCAAGGTAATTTTGTTGACGAGTGACCAAGTTTGGTCTTTGGTGCAGAGGTCTGTTGGTGGGGGCGGGTGACTCGAGTTCTCTAAGGATGGTGAAGAGTACTCGGGTACTTGAGCTAGCTTTATCGATTCTTTCATTGTAGGTGTTGCGTTTGGCTGAGATAATTCCATTTTTATAGTTTGTAGTGATTCTTAAGAGGGTTTGTTTGTTCGTGGTGGAGGGGTTGTTTTTCCAGATAGTTTCATGTTTCCTTTTCTCTTTCCTAAGGTCTTTGAGTTTAGGCGAGAACCAGGTGTTTAAGTGAGCAATTGGTTTGCTTTTACGCATTTTTAGCAGTGCGATGGAGTCCAGGACATTCTTGATAGTTTTGTTGTACAGATTAACGAGATCCTCAGAATTTGAAGGAAGTGATAGCGCCTGGAAGGGCTCGAGAAAGGGTCTCACATTTTCAGCTGAGATATTTTTCCTATTCCTGGTAGGAATGGGCAGAGCTAAGATTTTTGATGAAACTGGGATTGTGCAATTTGTGAGGGTAAAAGATAGTAGGCAATGGCCTGTCCACGCTAGTGGTTCAATGGATTTTATGTTGGTTGGGCAGTTGAGGTCCGCTAGCCAGTCCAGGGTTCGTCCTTTGTCATGGGTGGGAAGGAGAACTCTCTGGGTGAAGCCTAGTTCCGTCAAGGAATTAGCTAGGAGCAGGGCTGAGTGATCAGTCGGATCATTAAATCCCAGGTTGAAGTCCCCTAATAGGAGGATTTGGGATGATAGTTTGGTATTGGTTGAGATAATGCTATTGATATCATCTTGAAAGGAGCCTAGTGGACCTGGGGGGCGATTGATAAGGTGCGTTGCTAAGGTGTGTGATGTGGAGAGTGGCAGTTTTACAGACAGTAGTTCACAAGAGGAAGTAGGGACATGGTGGAAGGCTCTGATGTTGAGAGAGAACCCGGCAATGAATGCAATTCCTCCCCCTCTGTTTGAATCTCTGTCAGAGCGGAGAACAGTACAGTTCTCCAGTGTGGCAGTAAGGATAGCTGGCCCTGCGGCTGCGTGGAGCCACGTTTCTGTAATTTACAGGAAATCCAGATTATTTTCCAATATTCGATCAGCTATTTCAGCTGCATGTGAAACTAGTGATCTGGCATTAATGAATGCCCCGGTAACGGTGGAGTTAGTGTTGATGGTGGAGGTATTAAGTAGTGTAGCCTTGTGTGCACGTTTGGTGGAGGTGTTGCATTGTTTTGGTGCTGGCTTTACTATGCTTCTCCTATTATTGTTAGGGAGGGGAGTAGTTGTAGGTAGGTTATAAGATCTGCCTAGTCTGGATCCGAGCCTGACGTTTCTTGCTTGGGTAAAGCAGGGTATATTAGTATCCAGTGCTGTGCAGTTCGTGACAGTAAGGCTGGTGCTGGAATCTGGGTAGCCAAGGGTTTCCCTTCTCCTGTCGTGGTTTACAAAGGTAGGTGAAGGGAAGGCTGGATTCACCAGGTTAACATGGTGTTTCGGTCTTAGAGGGGGTAGAAAGGGTGTAGGTTTAATCTTAGGGTTAAGTGAGAGAGATGGGAGAAAGGGGGTTGGGTTGATACTGTAGGCCATGGAATAAGGTTCAGGCAAGGTACTTTATACTTGGCATTGGTTATATGGCGGGTGTATAGTAAGTCTATACCCGGTTGGTGCACATTTAGGAGTGAACGGTAGCAAGCAGGGCAAGCAAGTAATTATCAGATAGCATTGTATTGGCATATAGACAGGCAAGATAGGTTGTGAGGCCGTCGTTTAGAGTTGAGAAGGAACGGTATCGCTAAATGCAGTAGTTCTGCAATAGTTAGTAGCACTCGTAACAGTAATCATTCATGTTTATGAGCATAGAGCATACAATGGGAGCACAAATAGATCATTGGGAGGGGCATACAAGAAATATTCCTTAGCAATCCCTGTAGCTTAACATTGGAACAGCTCAGCACAAGGTGTACTATGGACCCGGCCTGAAGGGTCTATGAGCCAGTGACTCGATGCCTGGGTTCGGGACAAGAGAGACAGTGGATATTGGATCTGGAGCGAGTTGGGCCCTCAAAGCAGGGTGTGAGGCGATGACGCTAGTGCTGGGTGTTAGGCGGGCTAGCTGATTACAAGAGGGCATGCAAGCAAAAAAAGTATAATACAAACTGGGCATAATGGGGTCAACACAAGATCCCTGTAGAAGTGGATGCATTAGTCCACTGAACCCAACCCTGGCTATCAGAACTATCTTCAATCATTCAACCTACTGAATGGTCTGCTTGACTTCTTGAAGGGCCAGCATACCAGGAATCTTTCATACCCCACTTTTTATTCAACAGTCTGTGCATGCAAGAACATTTTGGTCTGTTTTGGACCAATACTACCTTTGTGTGCGCGCACCTGCATCTCAGCTTCTTCTAATTAGTTCCTCATCTGATGTTATGATTTGGCAGTGTAACTCAGCGGCATTTAAAACCCACAATGATCAACTCCTAGATTTTGCATCAGAGCTCCTTGTATGCAAACTTCTTTGCTCCTCATGAAATTGTATTTCCAGGACGTGCTGAGTAAATTCACCTAACCTCGATTGTGCTTTCTGTCACCAACATCTGTTGTGCCTTGTGCTATCCCAGCTCCATCTACAATGCCAGTGATTTCATGCCGACTCCAATGATGTGGGGGGTTGTGGCTGTGCTGTCACATGCTCCTCATACCCAGTTACCATTCATGCATCTGATTAGGCACTCTCTTCACTGTCCACTCTTCTGCCTTATGTGCTGGTGACAAAGCCATTACATCTTATTCACGTGTGGACACACAGGTTGAGGTCACAGTCTGTGTGTGGCCGTTTCACACAGGATTGCTGCATACCGAGTTTCTTTTTTTGTTTGGAGTTGTCTGCCAAAGTTGAAAGAATCAGAATATTCATGTGGCGGGGGACATGGTTAGCGAGGCCAGCAACGTTTGTGATGAGGCCTGGTCTGCCCGGGTCACCAGGAAGCTGTGGATGTCAGTTAGAGGCCCCTCATCAAGGAAAGAAGCTTCTAGACTTGCAGTGGTGGCTGGTGAACTGTTTCTTCCTTCAATAGGTGGGGTGTAAATATGTTTCATATATGACCATGAGATACCGAGTGCAGTATGGGTGCATGGGGTTTCTCCCCTCGGGAAATGTTTTTTAGTAATGTGTTTAAAATTGTGCATTTTCAATATACTTTCTTTGAAAAATTGGGTAAGAAACTCATGGTCCCTTTTTCTTGACGTTCCTTGGATTAGTCTTTCCAGCCAATTGGAGTTTGGGCCTTGGGTGGAGTTTGTTGAACGCCGATATTGGTATCACGTTGACAGTCGCACCCGTGTCTATGACCACGCGCAGTGGCTCTCTGTCGGAAATGACAGTGCATGATGGACTCTTCTGTTGTCTGGACTGTTGCGGTTCTACGGCCGAGATGAGGTGTACGCGGTGTATCCGTTTGCTGGTTTTTCTCAGTTTTCCTTTGTCCCTTCTGTCAGGGGATGCGTTTTCCTCACTGTCCTCACTTTCACTTGTGTCCGGTGACCACTGGGTGTGGCCTACCGCTTTCGCCCTTCCTTTCTTGCTTGGTTGGCGAGGTGTTTCTCGGGGAGCGAATTTCTTCCGGCGTTATTGTGTCTGCTGCGGTGTCTGCTCTCGGTCGCTTCTGTTTGGTGGATTTAGGCAGACTGCTGTGTAGTGGTTAAGGCGGTTGCACTTTTGGCATGTTGATCCCCATGCGGGGCAAGATTCTCCCCTGTGCCATGGGCCGCCGCACCATTTGCATGCATTGTCCCTTCATTGCGACGTTTGGGTTTTGGAGGTGTTTCCTCGCTCGCTTTGTTCTCGGGTGTTCTAGTGCCTCGATATGGCTGCAACGTCTTCCGTTGGTTTAGGGTTGTCGAGCGGGAGTCGTTAGATTGCTGCCTCGATTACCGCTACCTGGTCTTCTGTTTGTTCACAAACGCGCCATTTCCAGAATTCGAGACAGGCGTACGTTCCTCTCTGATAGGATAGCCCTCCTCAGTTTTTCAGATGAAATCCTGTTTATTATTTGGAGACGGAGGGCGAACTCCTCGTTGGGGAACTTGCAGCCGACTGCCATTTCGCGTAGGTGTGCATGGAATTTGTCCACTGTCTCATTTTCGCGCTGTCTGGCCATGCAGAAATGGAATCGTTCATAGTCAGGATTGAGGTCGGGCCTGAACATGTTAGTGAGTGCGTTCTTTGCAGCGTTGTAGTTGTCCGCGTCTCCGCGGTCTGGGATGGCGTTGAACAGGCATAGCGCTGCTGATCCGATATTGAGCAGGAGGAAGGTGCGTTTCTTCTTCGCTATTGTGATCTCCCTTGCGTCGAGGTGCATTTCAAAGGCAGATCTCCCAGCGAATGGCAGCTCCCGTGGTGAAGGGATCAAAAGGCGGCATGAGGGTGGTGAGCACTGGGTCGGGGTGATCTGGGTTGGCACTCCTCCCGGCTGACAGGCTCGCACTAGCTCTCGGAGGGTTTGTCTCGGCACTGGACATGGTTGGCACTGTGGTGTTTCCTCTCATGAGAAACGGGAGATATACAGTGGGTGCAGCTATGGGTGGTAGTGGGGCTGCGTCCTTCCTTGGGTGAGAGGGGCTCTATATGGTCGCGGGCTTGTTCCTGGTCCTGTGATTGCACTCACCGATGTCCTGAGGTTGCTTTTGGGGGCTTGAAATGCACTTGTTGTCTGCAGTGCTGTCTCCCAGGCATGTGGTGCTTGGAGATCCTTGTTGCTTGCTGTGGTGTATGAACCTGTGCCTGCCGGCGTGTTCGTGCCTCCTACGGAACGTTGGGGTGCGAGAATAAGGTTCCACTTCCTTTTTCATTCAGCGGGACAGCTTTGGAACGTTGGGGGTATGGAAACGAGGCTTCGCTTCCTCGTTTGTTGATCGGCCGTGTTCTGGAACGTTGGGTGTGTGAAACTGAGGCTCCGCTTCCGCGCATATTGATACGCGGCACCGCGGGATGTTGGTAGGCCTCATGGAGTGTTGGGCCTGAAAGTCATGGCTCTCTCTCCGCTTGTATGCAGAATGTGGCTCATGTTGAGGGCGTGCAGGGCTCTTCTAATGATCCTCGTCGCCAATGTGATGTCGGGTGTAGGCTGTTGTTGGAGCACGACACTGGAGGTAGGCCTGAAAAGGCCGTATGGTGCAGCGCGTCGCTGCGCACAAACTAACACGACCACTCGTGAGGCTGCAAAAACCCGGACTGGCATTGTTACGCCAGTTCCGGTGATACCTTTATTTCTGCTCTCCCCGCCCTTGACACGTGACCGGGAAAACTCTCCGGCACATGACACCACACTTTTCTTGGATTTCCTTAACAGTGCCGTTGCTTTCTCTAGACCTCTTATCAGATTGGTTTGGTAAAAAAAAAACTTGGTAGAATGCATTCTTTGTGCAATACACTCACAGTGGATGCTAAATGGTTATGGCATGGTACTAAACCATGTTCTTATCATTAGCATCTAATAGTGACTGGAGGGATGGGATGGTAAAGGTGACTGGAAGTGTAGGTTCATTTTGAAAGTGCTTTTATTGTTATTTTACATGATGCCCCATGATTGTTGAAACTCACAGGCTAACTATTTCATTTTACACACCACATTTTCCAAAATGGAGGCACATGGATTTGGGGATTTATCATATGAGTCGGAATTAACTTGGTTTATTTTTATTGTTTTGTGAAGCGCTTCATGTCTCATTGTAGCTATTTCAAAGTGCAAGCTGTTCTGAAAATAATTTATTGTAAGGATAAGAAGATAAAAAAACACATGTTCCTTGTTCGTGGTGGGTGTTCACAGGGCAATAAGCCTATTTGTTAAATGCCTGCAGATGAAAGTGAAATATCTGCACCCATTTAACATAAATAAGGATAGTATTGCCTTGTAGACACACACACACACACACACACACACACACACTGTCTCTGTCTCTCTGTCTCTCTGTCTCTCTGTCTCTCTCTCTGTCTCTCTCTCTCTCTCTCTCTCTCTCTCTCGCGACAGAACTCCCGGCACCTATCGGGGGAGGTAGTCGGGCGTAGGGAAGAAGAAGATTGCCTCCCAGCAGAGTGTATGTTCTGGGCCGGACCGGCTTGCGGAGTAGGCAGGTAGTCTGCCTTTCGGCGCGCGAGGCCCGGGCAGAGGAGGAGGTGCCTGTCGGGCTCCTGGCGGCGGGCATCGGGCTGTGGGTGCCATCTGGCTGCGGGTGCCCTGACTCGGAGGCCGTATAGAAGCGATGAACGACGGCCCGCGGCGGAGTGCCGGGGGCGACGGGGCCTTGCGGCTCCAGGCAGGCGCCCGCTCCCATAGACGGGGGAAAGAGAAACTGAGCGGCCATTGCGGGACTGGAGCAGCGGCCCGAGGGCCAAGAGGAAGAGCGCAGCAACGACGGAACACCGTGGTGAGTCGGGGACCTTGCGGGGTGGCTCGTGGAGGAGCGGGAGGGTCCCTGGCCGCCAGAGGGAGAACGAAAGAAGGAGTGAGCAGCGGGAGTTGTCCCAGCTGCTCCCGCGGCCGCGGGGACCCAGGCAGAGACGGTAGCAGGGGTTGCAAAGAGGCCCGACTACTCCCAACGAGGATCTCACGAGTGGGAGATCGATATGTTGAAGGTGCTCTTCGTATCCCCACCCTAACGCTCTGTGCACAGCGCCTTGCAAACTGCCAAATCACGTCTCATTGTATGCTGAGGGCTGTTGCATGTGAAACATACTTGTCAGTGTGGAAACTCCACATTAATTGCATAGCCGCATCTTGGGGGGGGCGACACCTGGGGCCAATCTGTTTGAGACTACAATTGACCACCTCACCAGCATCTAATCCCCCTCCCCGTTTGTGGCTCTCTAGCGGCCTTATAGTGATGGAGCCCTAATCGGGGAGCTTCTGGGGTGTAGCAGCTCTGTCGGACAAATTCAGCGGCCCTAGAGGGGGCAGGACTTGAAGGGAGGTCAACGGTGCTGCACTGGCTTGCTGAAGGCATTGCGCAGGTAGATTGGCCCCCGTGTAGATAACTGGTGGAGGCGTGTCCCCACCTGGTGGTGGGGGAGTCAAGGAAAAGGAGGAGCCGGATCCCACTCTGCATGCTAAAGATTGAATCGATGGCCACACGAAACAAAGGGAAAATCGGCAAGTCGTCGCAGCACCCACGGAACTCTCAAAGCACCCTCCACTCTCTGTGGCCGGTACAGGATATGGGAGAGTGATCGGAGGGCAGCAATGAGGGATTGGAGGAGAGGAGGGCTGCAGAGGAGCTGCGGGAGCTGACCCCGGTTAACAGACAGGAGTTTCTGGGCGAGATCCAGGCCCTTCATACCAATTTGGCTAAGACATTCCAGGAGCAGTTTCAGCTTATGCGGGCAGACCTAAATGAAGCTCTTGGGAAGATCAAGCGGGATCTAAGGCAATTAGGTAAAATAACTGATCTTTTGGAAAGGGGGCTCCAGGAAGTGGAAAAGGAAGCTACTGCTAACAGTGAGGCCATAGAGCGCCTTGATGTGACGACCCAGAACCTGGAGGTTCAGATGGAGGACATCAAAAACAGATCTCAGAGGATTAACATAAGGGTGAAGCAACTGCCGGAATCGGTTTCGGACAAGGACCTGAAACAAGAAATCCAGGGCATCGTTGCAGAAATTTTAGGGGAGGTTGGTCCGGACAGCATTGAATTGGACCGCGTCCACAGAGTGGGTAGACTCTCCAAGGGGCCCGCCCCGAGACCGAGGGACGTTCTCGCCGCCTTTACCAGATACGCCCAGAATGAGGCAGTTCTCTAGGCTGCGAGGAAAAAGGAACCAATAGTGTTTAAAGGCCAGCAGATAGCTCTATATCAAGACCTGGCTAACATCACCCTGATAAAGAGGAGACAGATGGCGCCGGTGTTGAAGGTATTGAATGAGCGCGGAGTACGCTACAAGTGGACGTTTCCATTTGGCCTCGTTTTTGACTGGGAAGCTCATCAGAAATGGATAACGTCTGTCCAGGAGGGGGCTAATGTGTTGCAGATCGACCTGGATGGGGGGTCCCTCGCGCAGTGCGGGGCAGGCCATAGGCAGCAGGCCAAGGCAAAGGCCGTGGGAGTGGTCTACGGTGGGTGACAAAAGGCGGAAGGGCCCGAGAGGGAATGGCAGTTCGCCAAGGGAGAGCGGGGGGAGGGCCTGCGCAAAGTGCGGAATTGGCAGCAAGGGGAGCGTCTAAATAGGAACACAATGTGCAAGGGGCGGGGACCCTTAAAGGTGGCAGAGGAGCTCGGGGGTAGGGGGTGCAACATACTGGGATCAGTAAGGGCGATGAGGCCCGGTGGGGGGGGAGGGAAGGAGCGGACGGAGCAAATGTTCTGGAGAGTTGTCAAGTTGGGCGGGATGGGGCCGTCTCACCCTAAGTTGGGGATGCAGGGTGGGAAAGGATGGGGGGCAGGGAGGACTCAGGAGAGGGTCGTAGCGCCCAGTCGGCCAATTCAAGCTTCATGGAAGAAGGGAAAGGAGGCAGAAGGTAAAAGAGAAGTGGGGGTTCAAAATACTCCCCATGGTGGGTGGGGGGAGATGGCAGGGTGAGACCCGGTAAGGGGGGTAAGGGTCGACTAAGAGGAGCGCATTGCATACCAATTCAGTCTTCAAGTGGCTAACACATAATGTTAGGGGGCTGAACGCCCCTCTTAAGCGTACGAACTTGGACCAATTTACCAGGTCCCACAAGCCAGATGTCTTGGCGATACAGGAACCCCACTTACTGCGGAGGGACCAGCATTGCCTGCGGTTGAAGGGTTTCTCACAAATACTGTTCGCATCGGGCCCCACCAAGAAAGGGGGAGTTGCATTGGTGTTTGGGAGGGTGATGGACTTTCGAGTGATCAATACCCTCCGGGACAAGAGCGGGAGGTACATCATGGTAAGGGGAGAGTATATGGGTACACCTTACACTATAGCTTCGGTGTGTGGCCCGAACACGGGCCAGGATCAGTTCATGCGGGAGATTCTGGGTACCCTACAGGATTTTGCGAGGGGGCAGGTGATACTGATGGGGGATTTTAACCTGGCATGGGATAGGAGGGGTGACCGCACGCAGCATTAGGGGCGGTGGGGGAGCGGTGGTCTCGCCTCTATTGAAGGAAAGGGTGGGAGGAAGCTGGATTGCGGGATGTGTGGAGGGCATTGAGGGGAGGAAAGGAGGGGTTCACATTTCTCTCGGATGTTCACAGAACTCAGTCAAGAATTGACTATATCTGGGCGTCGGCAAGCCTGATTGGAGGGGTGGATTCAGTAGAGGTAGGCCCCATGGGGATAGCTGACCATAAGGTTGTTCAGATGAAGCTCTGGCTGGGGGGGCGTCGGTCGGGGGTGTGGGGCTGGAAATTCCCTGAGACGCTCCTGATGGATCAGGTGATGTGGGAGGAGATGGAAAGTAAGATTCGAGATTTCTTTGATTGGAGCAACAGTGTAGACACGAGCCTCGAGATCAGGTGGGATGCTTTTAAAGCCACCCTGAGGGGGGAACTAATCGCTCTGCAAGCAGAGAGAAACAGGTTGCTGAGGGGGCTAGAAGCACAGTTGGAAGGTGAAGTGGAGGCTGCCAGGGAGAACTCCACTAGAAAGGTGGAAGGGCCCGAGAGGGAATGGCAGTTTGCCAAGGGGGGGTTGCTGATCGGAATTGCAACATTACAATTACCAACATAATGCCACAATCCTGGACTGGCCACTACTTAATTGTATTCAATGCCTCACTTGACCTTATCCGACCCAAACCTATACTATACAACTCCCCACCAGAAGTAAAAAAGATATCACAGCAGAACAACTCTTACCCCACCTCCTCCCCACTCTCGACAATCTAGATAACATTACAGACCCCACATCGCTTGTGGAAGCCTACAACAGCACAATGATTAAGGCACTTGACTTGATTGCCCCTACCAAAATACGCAAAAGCAAACAACTTTGTCACCTAAACAACTGGTTCACACCACACAAAAGAAAGCTGCAGTCAATTTGGCAACACTCACCCACTGAGGAGAACAAAATTAAATTAGCCACTCTCGCCAAACAGTATAAAAAGGAAATCATAAGCACTAAAAGAAATACCTTTAATGATAGAATATCTAAGGCTAAATCAGATACCAAGGAGCTATCCTCCATCCTCCGTGAAATGGAATCACCCATAACCCCGACTGATAACATTCCTAAAAATAAGCTCTGGTGCACTAATATACAAAATGCCCTGGCGGGTAAAATTATCTTGCTCCAAACCAAAATTGCCAATAAAAAAGTTTCCCTGCTCCTGCCAACGGAGCCTACACCTCAGCCACAGCTTCCTCCAAACCAGCCTAACACCCCTCACCCATTTAGCTTCAGACAAATATCTATAATAGAGACAGAAAAAATCATACTATCTCTAAAGCCATCCAACTGCAAAAGAGATAATTGCCCTGCCCAAATTATAAAAGATGCAGCTAGAGACCTAGCCCCCTTCATCTCTAAACTCATCAATGCATCCTTTAAGTCTAACCTAGTGCCCAATAACCTAAAACAATCTTGGGTGCTTCCCTTGCTAAAAAAAACAAACATTTGACCCCGCTATACCAACAAATTACAGACCCATCACCACCATCCCATTTCTGCTTAAAATTATTGACAGAGTAGCGTACCTGCAAATTCAGGACTACTTAGAAACTAACAATTTACTAGGCTCACGTCAATCTGGCTTCCGTCCCCTTCATGGTACTGAAACAGCCCTGATTGACCTTAAGACCCAAATTGACGAGTTGAAGGACAATGGCAAATCAGCTATGCTACTCCTCCTTGACCTATCTGCGGCCTTCGACTTGGTAGATCACGCAGTCTTATGCAATCACCTCAGTTCCGCCGCTCATTTTTCAAGTGATGCCATAACCTGGGTACAATCCTTCCTTGCAAACCGGACAATGAGAGTCTTCTCCCCCCTAGCAGCCGCTGATCCCACACAAGTTTCATGCAGTGTCCCTCAAGGATCATGTGTATCTCCGACGATGTATAACATTGTTACTAAGCCTTTGTTTGACAAATTGGACAGACTGGGTATCATCTACACTAATTATGCAGATGACACTCAGATCCTTATCCCCCTTTCGGGCAACTTCTTGCAAGACACGGCCTTAGTAAATAAGATATATCTCCTCATTCAGGCATGGATGGCATCTCACGGCCTCTGCCTGAATGACGACAAAACTGAGTTACTGATCCTCGGCTCAGAGTTGGCCATCAAAAAACTTGACCCGAACTATGCCTCATTCCACATCGACAATAATGTCATCAAAGTGATGCCTGCAGTCAAAACCCTCGGGGTCTATCTCGACTCAGCGCTCACATTCGAGAAACAAACTAACTCACTAGCATCTTCCACTGCATATACTTGTAAATTGATCCGAGCATGTAGACCATTTCTAACTGAGACTAGCTGCATTACACTAGCTAATGCACTCATCATATCCAAGTTGGATTACTGTAATGCTCTATATGCAGGATCTAACAAGTATATCCTTGATAAACTCCAAACTCTCCAAAATAACGCTATTAGAGTAGCTTTAAATATTCTTAATAGAGTTCATATCTCCACCTCTAGGAAAAATATCCACTGGCTAAAAATCAAAGACAGGATAGCCCTCAAAACCCTCTCCCTCACCTCTAAATGTCTTAACAACATAGCTCCCCCCTACCTGGTAAACAGAGTCAACAAGAGAATCTCAAACCGTCCCACTAGGACGACTAATGCCTATACTTTAGTGGTGCCTAGATACAAAAAGAATACAGCTGGTGGCTCCAGTTTTCCGGTCATAGCGGTGCAAACTTGGAACAGACTCCCTCTGGATCTCAGAATGGACCAACCCTACCCTAGCTTCAGGCGGAAAGTCCTCACCTGGATACGTTCCAATGACACTTAGCTCGACCTGCCCATTGCCACCTGCTCTAGAGACCCCTGATGACTGTAACTAGATTAATTGGTTTCTGGTTAACTAGCTTTAACTGTATTTTCGCATTTGCTTGTACATGCACCTTTGTTACTAATGTGAACTGTATAACTGTATTTTCCTGTAACCAAGTTCTCAAGTATCCTTGTATTGTCTGCGCCCAGCTACCCTGTGGGTTTGGGTTTGCGCTATACCAAATAAACAAACAAACAAACCAACAAAGTGTACAAGGAATATAGGGCAGCGGAGGGCCAGTTGAGGATCCTAAGGACTAAAAGGGCAGAGGCGGCTATGCTCAGGGTTAGACAAAGATTTTATGCAAAGGCCAATATGGCAGACTCACTCCTGGCGCGCCTACTGAGGGGAAAAAGGGAACTTAATGTTATTGTGGCCATGAGGGATAAGGTGGGGTGAAAGACTCACTCGGACAGAAGAGAGTTGACTCCTACACTAGCTAGCTGGCGGAGTTTTATGAAGAATTATACTCTTCACAGAATCCTTTACCTGGGCCACAGAGGGATTTCCTTGGGGCCCTTCCCCTCCCACGGCTGTCTAGGGATGAGGGGAGAGAGTTAGGCCAAGCTATCACGGAAGATGGGGTGAGAGCAACCATAATGGCTTTCCTCCGTAGTAAAGCCCCGGGCCCAGATGGCTACCCAGCGTCGTTTTATAAACTTTACTCCCATCTGTTAGTTCCACATCTACCACAACTATTCAACTCATTTGGGTCTAGAGGCAGTATTACCCCCTCGATGGAGGAGGGAAAAATAACACTCATATACAAGGCAGGCAAGGACCCTGAAGAGTGTACATCATATCAAATATTGGCTAAGCAGCTGGAGAAGTACTTACCCTCGCTGATCCACCAGGACCAGACAGGGTTTGTGGCAGGGAGACAGACAGCTGACAATATTAGACGGGTGGCCCACATGGTCGAGAAAACACATAAGACGACCACTCCGGCGATCCTCTTAGCGCTCGACGCTGAAAAAGCGTTTGATCGGGTGGAGTGGTCGTTCCTGTTCCAAGTCATGGAAATGATGGGTCTCTGGTCAGAATTCATCAACATGGTCACGGCAAATTATAAGAACCCCAGGTCGCGGATCCTAGTTAATGGGGAACTATCACACCCAATTAGGCTTAGGCGAGGGACGAAACAGGGGTGCCCCTTATCCCCCCCTGCTCTATGCTAAATATTTGGAACCCCTTTTATTAGCTATAAGGGAGACAGACAGGATTCAGGGCATACCATTTGGAGGGTACCAGAACAAAGGGGCGGCATTCGCGGATGATATGTTGCTCATGTTGACGCAACCGAAGGAGTCCATCAGGGCAAGCATAGAAGTGCTGACCAAATTTTATCGAGGCATCAGGTTTGCGGGTCAACTGGCAGAAGTCCGAACTGATGAACCTATCCCTTGAGGAGAATGAGGCGAAGGAATTGAAGGCACTCTCCCCGTTCAAATGGAGCCCGGGCGGGATACGATACTTGGGGATTCGGATAACTCCTTCCCTGGGCGGCTGGTACAGCGCAAACTACTCTCCCATGCTAACGGCAATTAAAAAGGATTTGAGGAGGTGGAGTGCTCTTAGGATTTCCTGGCTAGGGAGGTGGGCAGTTCTTAAAATGGTGATTCTACCCTGCATACTTTATTTGTTTCAGCCGATCCTGCTGTCCATTCCTGCGGGCTTCTTTAGGGAACTGGACCGAGTGGTCAAGGAGTTTATCTGTGAGGGCAAGAGGCCGCGTTTGTCTTGGCGTCTTCTCATGGTGTCCAAAGGGCGGGGGGTCATGGGTCTACCGGACTTCAGGCGATACCATGAGGCTGCACTCCTCCGGGTGATTAGGGAGTGGTTTGCTGTGGACTATAAGAAGCACTGGGTAAAAATGGACAAAGCAGTCGCCCGACATCATCTGGGAGAGGTATTAAGGCTTCCGCGGAGGCTGAGACCGCCACATATCTATTTGAGTGATATTACAAAGGGAATGGTAGCCACCTGGGATAGGGCAGTCGAGAGAAGAGGGATTTCATCCTTTCCATCCCCGTTTACGCCCATCTTCAACAATGGGGATTTTACGCCGGGGCTGGAGAGGGGAGCGTTCCGAGCATGGGAGGGAGGGGGATGCAGGACACTGAGAGATATGTTCCACAACCGAAAGGTGAAAACCTTCGAGGAATGTAAGCAGGAATTTGGAGTTGGTGAGGAGGAAAGGCATAGATACTTCCAAATTAGACACTGGGTCATGTCAGCGGAGGTCAGGAGGGCTGTTACACGCGACCTAACACAATTCAAATGGTTCCTCCTAACCCATGATGGTTCTAGAGGTCTAATCTCGGATTTATACAAACTCTTAGAGAGCACGGGCCCGAAGGTCACCTGGCCGTATATGAGGGGATGGGAGCAGCAAGTGGGGGCGGAAATGGAAAGAGAAGACTGTGAGAGGCTATGGAGGGCAATTCCAAAGGTGGCTAAAGCGACCCAACTACAGGAAGCATGGTATAAGTACATTTATGACTGGCACTATACCCCGGCCCGGCTGCATGCAATGTACCCGACAACTTCAGGGGACTGCTGGAGGGGCCGCGGGGAGGTGGGCACAGCTACTCATATATGGTGGGACTGCCCGCGTATTAGACCCTTTTGGCACGAAATTGTACGTGCCCAATCTCATGCCCTAGGGCTGGGGGTAGCCAGGACCCTCGGGAGATCTTGCTGGGGAAGAGAGTAGCAGGAGGGGAAGAGCAAAGAAGGGGGAGTTCTAAGGCGAAAGTGGTCTTTACCTTGGCAGTGATGGGGTTAATTGCACAAAAATGGAAGAGCCCAATGATCCCCAACAAGCAGGATTGGTTAAGGAAAATGTGGGAAATTGTCTCATTGGAATGGGCCACATACGCGGCGGATGGGAAATTGGAGAGTTTTGCTGCTGATTTGGGTGAGACGCTGGACTACTTGAAGGGGGAGTTTAAGGAGCAATGGTGCCCCCAAAGATTAAAGCTGCTGGACATTCATGGCTGAAGAGTTGGTAGGGAGTTACCGGGACTGAAGGACCTATTGGCGCTACGACCGGAGTTGGAGGGTGGAAAGGGGGAGTGAGAATTTGGGTGTTGATGTTGTTTCTTGAAATTGATTGGTTTTACATGCTGAAATTAATAAAAAGAAGTTTCAAAAACACAGTGTATGAGTTAAGGCACGGGCACGGATACCCCCACTCCATGCACAATTCTCTATGGAAACACAGCCAGTGTGGCATCTTGTGCAGGAAAGTGAGAGGAAATAGACAACAGAGCGAAGCAGCGAGGAATGTGCAGAAAGTGCACTTTACAGTTCAGCAGTTCGACAAGTGCTACTTTGCTCTCAGTTGTTGGCAATATCTGGGAACTGGTGGCCTACATTATTTGGGAGTTAAGCTTGCGTGATCACCCCTGCATCTAGCCCTTGTTGTCTTTGCTCCTTCGTCCTCCAGTCCTCCACCTCTCTTTCCTTCACCCAATCCCTCCCCCTCTTCTTTCCTCTCTTGCAAGCTATGTATAACCTAAAAATTAAAAAGGATGATAGCGCAATGGCGGTGAACCTGCGGGCAACTTGGGCATGGGGGATTGTATTACTTCTGTCGAGCACCTTAAACGAGTGTGTGTCCTGTGATGTACGCAGGGGGCCTGGGTGCTACCTGACCCCACACTAATAACTCACACGCACACTGGTTTAGTGGCAGAGATTCAATGTCCCGTCGTGGGGCTTTCGTCCTTATTTATTACCTTAGCCTACACGTACAGCATGAAGCTAGTCCCTCCCCAAATGGAATACCAACATGAACTCAGATCAACTTTTCACAGTCTTATGATTGTCTGGTGTATCGGCTCGCTGAAGGATGCCATGCAGCATGAACCCTCGGAGCCGGGTGGATGGTGCCGGTTGCCTTTGGAGGGGGAAACGATGGTGGCTCTCTTCTCTCGGGGTAGTGTTGGTTCTTGGGAGGATGGGTTATCCCTCGTCCACTTGCGGCGGCTCCTGGTCAGTGTTTTGAGGTGGGCCGCCTTCTTCTCATAGCTGTTCTGTCTCGGCCAGAGTCTGTTCACCATACTCTGTGGTTGTTCGTGAGGCCTCTTGCCACATGATTGTCGGGACTTTCCAAAAATGGGAAGAGTTTTGGGTCACTTTCTCGCATTCTCGTGATGCGGTCACCATACCGTGGTTCTTTCCCACGACTGTCCATGGTTGTGATTCGTGAGGGCTAGTTTCTTTGGTGACACCAAGTTCTTCGCCAGCGCCATATCTCCTATCAGGAGGGTGCTTGGGGTGGCTGGCCGTGCTTTGCGCTCATTCCGGTTTTGCGCTCAGCGGTGTTCTTCGACCCTCTCTGTATCTACAGGTGGCGGATTCCAGGTGTGGTGCAAGGGGAGTCCTACTTGAATCAGGAGCCAGTTTGTTTTTGTCCTTGGCAATTCGCACCACTTTGTTTATTGATGCCACAAACCTTTCGACATCTCCATTGGCCTGTGGCCAGTATGGCGTTATCTGGTGGTGACGGATTTCTAAGTTGTCAAAGAATAGCTGGAGCTCTCGACTCTTGAAAGGAGATCCATTGTCGCTTTTGATAATGGATGGAATTCCAGGGCTGTGGTCACTGATGTCACATTGGTGGAGCGCACTGGTTCAACTTCCGGGTATTGGGTGAATTCGTCCACCGCCACTAGGAGATGTCTCATTGGCAGTAGTGTAGGAGTCAATACTGACCTGTCCCACCTCTGTTGGCTGTGTGAAGGGTTGGCAATTGGTTCTGGGGGGGCCCAGGCGACAGGAGGCTTGACATGAAACACACATCTTCACCAGTGCCATTGCCTTTTGTTGGATTTGTGGCATCCATAGTCGTGACTTCAGGAACGCTTGTGTTTTGGCCACCCCTTAGTGTCCTTTGTGGGCCAGGAGAAGCGCCCTCTCTTCCAGGCATGTCAGAATAACAATCTGGTGCCCCTTCAATATCAGTCCATCTGGAGAGACAGATAGATTGTGGTGTATGCCAAACAGGCTTTGTAGCATCTCCTGGGCTGTGGCTTTGTGGTGTGAGATGGCTGCCGGGTAGTTCTTCCATTCTCCCATTAGGATTGCTTCTTTGGTGATTTGGAGACAGTTGTAATTGTCTGTTTCTTCCACGATGTCTTGTAGCCGCATCGCTTATGCGACAACTTGGCAGACAGGTTCTTCAGTTTACAGCACTGCTTCGCACTCCCTTTGGGTCACTGGCCGAGGATGTCATGACAGGAAATCGGCTGGGTTGTCAGCTCCTGCTCTGTATTGGACTTCTACATCAAATTGTAGCAGCTGTAGCATCCAGCACTCGATTCGTCAGGTTGTTGTGGGGCTGAGCCTTTAGATATCAGTGTCAGCAGCTTGTGGTCTGTGAAGACTTTGACCGGGTTGCCAACAATGTACACGTGGAAATGCTTGCACCCCCATAGGATGACCAATGCTTCCTTCTCGATATGTGCATAGTTCTTCTCAGTGGGGGGTCAGGGCCCTGCTTGCAAACGCTATAGGATTGTCCCCTCTCTATCTTTCTGTGTCAGGACAGCGCCCAGTCCCACTGGGCTGGCAACAAGTAGTTCTGCTTCTCAGGAAGTGTCGAAGAAAGCCATGGTTGCATCTCCTAGCAAGGAGCCTTTTTTACGTTGGAGAGCGGCTTTGTGTGCTTCACCCACTTCCAGGCAACATTTGTTTCTGTAAGTTCCTGCAGTGGTGTGGTAGTGGTGGCCAGGTCAGGAATGAACCTCCCACAATAGGTGGCCATCCCGAGAAAACTGCGAACTTCAGTGGTGTTAGTAGGTGCTTTGGCGTTCTAAATGTCTGCCACCTTGCTTGGGTCTGGAGACATGCTTTTTTCATGCAACATTGCGAGAAACCCAAAGGTGCTCTCCCATCTACTCCACGGGGATCCTCTGTTTAGGTGGCTTGGTAAAGGTCATCGCTTTTGGATTCTGATCCTGGGGGTGGACAGGCGAAGGGAAGATCACCTGAGTAGAGGGTCTTTGGGGATTGGAGAGAGGGCGTATGAAGGCGCGAGACATGGTATCCCCCTTTTTCTAATACTGACTTACCCTCCCTACCATTAGCCTTTATGGGCTATTATCAATCTAATTCTATCATCCCCAGTAATTGTCCCCTAAGTTCTGAGAAGAAGAGGCAACTAAGAGCAGTGTAGATTTCCTATGGACAAAACCACTCTGGTAATGGGACGAAGAAGAGAGGTCAGTCATGTCACAATAATGGGCTTAAACAAGGTCAGGCAATTAGGAATACTTTCTTTCGCCTGCAACCCATAATCAATGAGAGAATAAAATGTGGAAGTCAGAGAGGTGGATTAAGCCCATATAAGTGAAACCTTGTGAATATTGAATACTTAACTTAATGAAAAGAGGCTGCTGAGCCCGTAGAAGTAAATCTAATCTTGCAAATATTGCTGAACTTGTTAAAAGGAGCGGTTGAGCACTTATAAGTAAAACTTGCATCTATTGATGACCAAATTGTTTGAAAGACATTATCTGACCTCACACAACGTAAAGCTATGCATCTTGAATATTGAATAACAGGAAAGCATGGTTAGAGTTAAATCAAGTGAATGCTGCAATGCTGGAAATATTACATTACAAGAAAGTTGCTACTTGGACAAGATTACAAAGTGTTAACAACTATAAGAACAGCCGGGGGCATGGCTAACGAGCCATGGAGTAGGACGCAGAAAACCTGAGGAGCTCCTGCAGATCCGGAATCGATCCGTGCAAAAGCATGATAAATGTGGCCAAAGTACACTGAAAATACAGGCAGGTGTGTCGGAAGACAGGCGGCATGATAATTGAATCTGGCAAGTGTATCAAGAAGTGGATTCACGAGATACGGCTCCGTCACGAATGCGGCCGCACATAGACAAAGGAAAAAAGATGGCGGACCCGGACAACAAAGGGACTGAAGGAACGAAATGTTGATACAGAGGTCTTCAATGCGGACTTGCAGCACAGACGAGCCGAGGTCGTGCGCCACACAATAAACATTTGGATAGAACGTCCAGCCACACGGAAACGGAACCGTGTAACGAAGCAAGGAACGCATCTGAGGCATTACGGGTGGCGGAAAGGCGAGACCCGATCTTACACCGGAGACCAGCCCAGAAGAAACGGGGACCCGCGTCCCGAAAAGGATGACACCAGCAGGGGCTGGGCGGGTACAGCGCTTAAAACACACAAGGAAACAACAGGATTATACCAGACACTGCCGCGTAACACAATGTGCGGAACAAACACAAATATGGGTGTAAGATAGAAGGCGCACCAAAAAGCTAGGAAAGAAGCCCAGGACGACTGTGCTGCGCCCCACGAACATTATTCTACAGAAGGGGACAGGCAACACGCGAACAGAATGTGAGTTCGCAAGTCAACGCGGACGTGCACACACACGCTCCGTGAAAGCTGATGACACCGGGGAGACCAGTCCTGAAGGCTCCGACAGCGCTACACAGGAGCAAAGCAAGAGAAAGGCGATGAGTAGGTGACCAATATAAGAGAAACGGGGTAGAAGACACGAGAGGAGGCACAAATAGCTGGATGGAAGAGAGGTGCACAATGAGGCTAATGGAATAGAACGTATGCAAAGGTCAACAATGAAGAGGGATTAAAAAGGGTCACTGGCAAGAAGCTGAGAAGTCCTGTGGAGCACTTAACAAATCACGGTAGCTGGGGGCAGAGAAACGTGGGTAACGAGAGGAGCATAGGAGTTACACTGGTGATGAGCTGGTCGACTTGCTTGAACCCACAGCTGGAAGGTCAATCTGAGTCTGGACCGGCTGGTCCACAATAAGAGCACGTGCTAGCAAGACTGGAGCGAAGCTACACAGCTACGTGGGAGGGCACAATCCACCGTCACACTGCCACGTGGGAAGGCACGATCCGCCCCGGTAGCCACTCATTGATTTCCCGACACCCCTGGTGCGGCCCGCCCGGGCTCTGGTGCTGACAGCAATTGCATCTCACTGGGGCTGGGGAGAGGGGAAGTTTTCCCGTAATTCCCTGGTACGACATCATGTCCAGCAGACCTCCTAGAGAGGTGGATTGCTGAGACTGTGCACTGCTGGTGCTCCCCCAATCTGGCACCCCAATGAACAATACATTCCTCTACTCCACGGGAGAGGGGAGAGCACAAGAGCCGACTGATGAGACCATAAGGGTAGGCTCAGAATGAAGACATAGGTGCAGATTGGCCCACGGAACCAAGTACCTCAAACAGCAGCAGACACCCAGCGCACCTGTATTAGGGGGCATGGGTAATTAAGGGCACACGTAAGGATCACATGAGTAGAGCTGGTGGACTGGCCTGAGCCTTCAACCACTGTGACAAACGGAGCCTGGTCTGGAGAGCCCACAGTATGGGAGTGCACTAGCAAGATCGGAGCGGAGCTATATTGATACGTGGGAGGGCGCAATCCACTCTGGTAGCTGCTCATCGGCCTCCGTATACCCCCTTGGGCGGCCCGCCCGGGCCCAGACACCGACGGTGGTTCCATCCCGCTAGTGCTGGCGAGAGGGGTGGCTCGCCCACAACCCCTTGGCACGATGCCATGTCCGACAAACCGCTTAGAACAAAGAGTAAGCAGCCCACGCTGGAGGAGTACGCCAACGCTGCCGGGCACTGACGGAACCAAGAGTAAGGTGAAGATCCCCGCTAGAAGCGCAGTAACCATGTGTACCAACCAGGAGGTCCTGGCGGCAATTGCAGACCTGAAAGTGGCCTGGGAAACCAAACTGGGCCTGGCTATGACTGAATTGAAAGCTGCACTGGAGCTGAAAGTCGGGGCGGTGAAGGAGGAAGTGAACCTTCTTCCACAAGACGTCAGGTCGTTGGCGGAACGCACACAGCACCTAGAAAAAGAGGTGGGTCCGAACACAGCGGACTGTGCAACACACAAAGCAGACCTTCACGCCCTAGTGCAACGCGTGGGCAGCCTAGAATGCAGGGCAGAGGAGGCGGAGGGACGGGCCCGGCAGAATAACATTCGTATTGTTGGTTTGCCAGAGGGAGCTGAGGGATCCAACCCCACAGACTTCGTAGAAACTATGCTGCTGCAGGAGATAACCGGAGGAGTCTTGTCTCAGGGGTTCGCGGTGGAAAGGGTGCATAGGGCTCTAACGAGGAAGCCGCCGCCGGGCAACCCTCCTAGGCCGGTGATCGCTAAGATCCTCAACTATCAGGATCGAGAAAGAATCCTTGAACACTTCCGTAAGGGAGGAACAATAAAAGAGGGTCAGCAAACATAACTGCCTACCCGGATTATACCCTGATGGTGCAATGGAGTCGCATGAACTTTGGGACGGTCAAGAGAAGACAGCGAGAACTGGGCCACAAGTACATGTTGCTCTACCCAGCGAAGCTAAAAGTGTTCCATAAAAACAGAACCTTGTTTTTCGAAACTCCGGAAGAAGCTATGGGGTGGCTCGACATGCAAAGCTGCCCCCAGGAGTCGCGCATCCAGATGGGAGAAGGAGAAGGAAGAGATAAGTAATTCGCATGGGGGGGCACCTGGAGGTTTCGTGGCTTAAGACTATGGGACTTGATTATAATAACTGATGCACCTTATCGGCTGGCATGAACAGGTTGGAAGGGAATATGATCCATGAGCGCTGAGACTATTGCTTAGTTAGGGAGCCTAGCAGAGCTAGTCCTTATACCCCCATTTAGAGTTTAGTTAGGTCACACCCTGCTGGGGTCCTGGCCTGGGTGCTCCAAGGCAGGACCAAATGCGGGAGAGCCTGAGATCCAGGGATGGAGCTGGGCACTTGTTGGGGTTGGGGTAGGGAAGGGGTTGTGTGCAGTGGTTTGTTGTAGTTGGGGAGTGTGCACAGTTGGGGTGCGAGCCTACGCCCTGGGAAAAACGATATGAACCATGGGAGACCTTAAGATAGTTACTTGGAATGTCAGGGGGCTCAACAGCTATTTGAAAAGAAACAAAGTTATGATGTACCTGCGCAGGCAGAAAGTGGGCATAGCCTTGTTACAAGAAACTCATTTAATGCAGGAAAAACTGGAAGTGCTATGGAAGAAGTGGAAAGGGACGGTAGTAGGGGCAGCATACTCAGCCTATGCAAGAGGGGTAATTACATGGGTGGCCCCACATGTCCCGTTCCAGCTGTTGCATTCGGCAGCGGAGTCGGACGGCAGGATGGTGGTAATGAAAGGGATGATATGTATTGTACAAGAGATAGGTATTGTAAATATGTATGCCCCGAATCAGGACGCGGCTGCGTACTTTAGAACCATGTATGGTAAGTATGGTAAACTCAGTGGTAGTGTTGGGGGAGTTTGTGCTATGGGGGCGTGATTTTAATTGTGTGTTAAACCCAAAAATAGATAGATCAGACACTAAGGTAGACAGACCCACTCCGGCTGCCAAGACATTGCAGTCATTATTGGCAGATTTTGGGCTGGACGATGCGTGGAGGTCACGCCATCCACAGGATAGACAGTATTCACACTATGCGGCCCCTCAGGGCCTATATACTAGACTAGACTATGTGTTTGTCACACATGAACTAATGACTGAAATAACACATGCGGAACAGAAAGCAAGGGTCCTCTCATACCACTCGCCACTGATTTTAGTGTGGCAATACCGAGCCCCGAGGGGAAGGATACCCACATGGCGCCTGCGTGCAGAGGCGCTGAAAGACAAAGTATTCAGGGAGGGTATGCGAGAGGAAATAATAAGTTATTTTGAGATAAACACTGGCAGTTTTAAGACAGCAGGCACACTCTGGGAAGCCTTCAAGGTGGTGGTGAGGGGGATTGCTATAGCCAAGTCTAGGGGACTGCAGAATGGGATCCTGACCGAACTGCAGGAAGCTGAAAAGGAGCTAGAAAGGGTGTCGGAAAGGGGTAGTGATACCAAGGAAGACATGGAAATGGTACTTGGCCTGCAACAGAAATGTGCAGTATACTGGGAAAGATTATGCAACGTCAACTATAAAAAGTATTTAGAGAGACAACACGCAGAAGGGGAAAAACCAGGGAGAGTGCTGGCATGGCTATATAAGACCCCTAGGCCCCCAATTAGAACGATAGTGAAAGAAGATGGGAGCATAGCAGATACACAACAGGGGATTAATCAGGAATTTGCAGAGTATTATAGACGCCTGTATGGGGATGAGGCAGGAAGCAACAGTGAAGAGATAGGAGATACAGTGGAAGATATCAGACTACCCCAGATCAGTGCAGAGGAGAGGGAGGAGCTAGACGCCCCGATCACCCTAGAGGAATTAGAAGAGGTAGTGAGGCAGCTGCCCACGTGCAAAGCCCCGGGAACTGATGGACTCCCAAGCAAATTTTATAAAGCATATAAAACAGAGGTACTCCCTCCGCTGCTGGACATGCTTAACAAAGCATATGAAGCTGGGAAATTACCGGAATCCTTACGGGAAGCGGTCATTATACCACTTCCCAAACGCAATAAACCTGGTAGCGACTGTGGCTCTTACAGGCCCTTGTCGATGTTAAACCAAGACAGCAAAATTCTAACAGCGGTCTTGGCAAATAGACTGAAGAAGGTCATTAATAAGTTAATACATCCTGATCAAACAGCATATGTCCTGAATAGAAACATCTCAAATAACCTTAGGCGACTCCACCGAGTCATTGAACATGCTAACGGAGTCGCAGGCGAGATGGCGATAGTATCATTAGATGCGATCAAGGCATTTGCCCCTTGTTAACTGAGGCCCTAGCCAATTATGGTATGGGACCAGGATATCTCAAATGGGTCAAACTGTTATACAGCGCACCACTTGCTAGAGTGAAGACAGGAGCTGTAGTTTCTGAAAGATGGCAACTCAGTAGAGGTACCAGACAGGGATGCCCATGGTCCCCCATACTATATATCTTAGCCTTAGAACCCCTGGCGATTTATTTAAGGCAGCAATATGATGCAATATGTATTGTCGTTGGGGAGACACCACATCTGATTTCATTGTATGCAGATGATATGTTACTGTATTTGCGCTACAGGGAAGAGAACCTCCAATATATATTAGAAGTGATGAAGAGGTTTGCAGAACTATCAGGCATAGCTGTGAACCCAAGTAAGTCCTGAATGTTTCCATTGGGTAGGTATAGAGGGCTCCCGTTAGAGCATTTGCCGATTCTACAGATACCGTGGGAGGCTGACACATTCAGATATCTTGGGGTAGATATATATCATACGGTAGAAGCTGAACATAGGCATAACACGGAGAGAACAGTTAAGAAATTGGAGAGTAGCATGAAGTTTTGGGTGAAGCTCCCCTTGCAATGATGGGACGAGGGGTGATGCTCAATATGGTGGCGCTGCCCAGATTGTTGCACTGCTTCGCGAACATCCCATACTCAATACCCAGGAAATTATTTGCTAGGCTGGGTGGCATATGCAGGGAATTCTTATGGCACGGGATGAGGAACAGGGTAGCCCTGTGGAAATTACAAAATTCATACGAGAAAGGAGACATTAAATTACCAAACTGGGAAGTCTATAATGTAGCGAGCTAATTACAATGCGTAGCTAAATGGCTCTCTGATGAGCCTACCTTAGAACACAGGCTGTTTCAGAGGGACTGCGCCCCATACTTTCTACAAGAGATGATATGGTTGCCTAAATCGGAGTTGGAAGTCCTCCTGGGGATGATGAGCCTTGGATGGGGGATGTGGCGAAGAGCATGCCAGTTAATGGAAAAGCCATTCCCGTGCTCCCCACAGATCCCATTGGTCACAGTGGTGGGAAGAGAAAACCAGCAAAGGTTAATGATTAGGAAGCACTGGGAACCGGTGGGGATAGCAACGATGGGGGATGTGTGGCAGGAGGGGAAGATACTGGAATTTGGGGAGCTGGTGGAACTAATGGGGTTGCATGTGGGGCATTAGTACCCGGCGAGAGTCAAGCAGAATGCAACACGCATTCTGATTGTCTCTAGCCGGGTTCTTACCCGGCCGAGAATCCTTCGATTCTCGGCCGGGACTCCAGCTGCCTTGTCCTCGGCAGGGGGCGTGGCAGCCCTTCAGCCAATGAGGAGGCTCGAAGCTGGGCCATCCCCACTCCGAGTCTCCCCACGGCTGAGAGGCTGCCTCCGCCCCCCGCTGGGGACTCGGGTAAGCTTTTTTTTTTCCCTCCTCCCTACCCCACCCCACTTACCTTCTTGCCCCTGCGTCCCTGGTGGGGTACGATGGCAGCCTCCAGCAGTGTGGAGACTCTGCACCTCCACACAGCTGCAGGCTTCCATCGTCCCCTGGCAGGGACGAAGGTACGTTTTTTTTTGTTGTTTTTTTTCTCCCCCCTTCCCCTCCCTCCTGCCCTCACAACCCCACTTACCTTCTGCTTCTTTTTTTTTAGGGAGTGGACGCGCTGGGAACACTTGTGTTCCCAGCGCATCTGCTCCCGAAGGCCGCCATGGAAAGAGAAAACGGACTCCCGTTTTCCCTTTCCCGGCGGCCATTTTCTTGGTCGTTTTTAAAAAAAGAATTTTCTGCCCTGAAACGCTGCGGCTTTTCGGGACAGAAACAAATGCTTTTAGTGCCCCGGTCACTTCGCTCGGGCCTATAACTATGGGCCCGGGGCATTACCTGAGTCGGTAATGCCCCCGCCGCTCGGGTCATATTGCTTAAATATATTACGTATCATGGGGTGGTGCAACGAATTAAAGACACCTGGTCTGAAGTGGCATTGGCGGAGGAACCGGACGCCACTATAGATACGATATATGACATAGCAGAAGGGGGACACGAAACATCCAGATTATATGAGATGATAATGTCCAAAGCAGGCAAGGAGGTGGTGCAACTCAGACTGGACTGGAAAGAAGTAGTAGGGGCCCCGATGAGTGATGGGATGTGGGAGAGAGCACAAGGATATCATAAAAAAGTATCGAGAAATGCTAGGTTACAGCAGATTCAATTGTATATAACTCACAGGGCATACCTGACTCCTCAAAAGATAGCTCAATTTAAAAACGCCGGACGTCAAGTGTGCCCTAAATGTAATGAAGAAAATGCGGGAATGGTGAATATGTTTTGGGCGTGCCCACTGATAGAGAGATACTGGGGAGAAATAGCACAGAAGATGGAAGACAAAGGGATCCATATAAAGGTGGATACCGCATGGGCTTGTTTGATAGGAGGGTTTCCCAGACCACGTAAGCTTAAACATGTGAGCAAACTGAAAGATCTACCGTATGTCCTAGCAAAGAGAAGGATTGCGATGGGTTGGAAGGCATGTCATAGACCAAAAATGGAAAAGTGGTGGAAGGATCTGCAGAAGTGGGCAGAGGCAGAAACTGTGGTATGGCAGGAAGCGTGTAAAGGAGAGATGGAAGAAGAAGCCGGAACCCTATTGGGTTGGAGGCAACTGATAGCTGAATTATTTGGGCCTTCTCATGATGGACCAAGTGATAGAGACCCAATGAGTTCTGTCGAAGAGGAATACCCACCACAAGAGATAGAGACTGGAAATGAGGGGGAGTAGGCTGGGGAGGGGGGAGGGAAGGGGAGATACAATGGGCTTGAATACAGCAATGTATGTTTATTTGTGATTGACATTATGCATCCACTGTAAGTTTGGTTTGAGTTATTTTTTTAATAAAATCAATAAAATTGTTAAAAAATAAAAACTATAAGAACAGTCTGCAAAATTCCAGTACCCTATGGTTGAAAAACACTTTGAAAGTCATATGAAAACTCTACAAGGAAATGAAAGCATTGTTTTGTGAACTATTAAGCATTAGCTTTGGCGAACATATGGTTGCGTGACCTGTGATGGGTGGTTATGCGGTCTGACAACAGCGCCAAGACCAAAACGTTTCCTAGTACAAACATTTCCAACATCAAGACTCAAAACACATGTGGTGGCTGGTTGCGTGACCTATGATGGGTGGACCACACGTGTGGTCTAACAACTGTGTCTAGACCAAAAACCACAAAGGTGGGAAAAGCAGCAAAGAAGTGAATCATTGGTGAAGTTTACCAAAAGAAGAGTTAAGTAGATACCATGCTCTTTTGTGAACTGGTAAGTGAAAGAAACACGTAAACTATTGAAAATAAATCTTGGGGAAGGGAACCCTGAGAACCAAACTTGGAGAATATTCATCTTGGGGAAGGGAATCCCAAGATCATGGTGTTGTGTGAACGTTGTTACCTTTGGAACTTGGGGGACCGGCAAGTGATGTGAACTGTGATGTTTTGGAATCTGCAGAAGGTAACCTCAGAACTTGATCAGTCCTTATTAGCACAAGACTACTTTGCAACTGTATTGACATTTAGGCAGAGAACTTTAGAAGAACCTAAATTGCAAATCATTGAACATTTACTTTGGAACACTTACATTTGGTAAGAGCATTTCCCCACTAGTTTTGTTGTAGTTGTGATAAGCATAGGTTTTTGACACAGACAGACTTGTTTTGGACTTATAGACACAGACTTTCCTTAGAACCCACCATAGTATAGGGTTAGTTGGGTGTTAAACCATCCTGATTATTATTATTATTTTTTTTTTTTATTCAAGAAATTGTTTCAGTTGAATAAACAACTTTTTCAATTGTATACATAATTACTGTGATAATGAATACAGGCATCTGAAAATTATAGATTTTACAATGATCTCTCATTTACATCGAGTAATATACAGGAACGACTCAGCAGTTTAATTTAGCTTGTTTACAGCTTGCAGTATCACTGACAAATCATAATCATGGGTTTGTTTTACCAATTTCTTTGCAATGTTGGAGCAGTCATTTTAATTTAAACGTTTTCTCACTTCCATTTACAACTTCCATCTATTTGTATCGGGTTAAGTTCCTTTATAAATTGAATGATGTCAATGATCAAAGACGTGTTAGAGGTGTTGAAGATTGTTACCCATAGTTCATCGTGAGTCAGTATTTGTGGATGCTTAAAATGTCTATAAAGATATTTCTTTCTCATGTCAACCAGTTTGGTACAGCCTATTAGAAGATGTCTCATAGTTTGAACTGAATCAAAAACTTCACAGTAGGTGCATATCTTAGATAGTTTTGCAGTTCTATCCAGAGAAGCCAATTTTGCTTTCGTAGGTAATAAATTAAACCTAAATCGCAAGAATGCATCTGTGTATTTTCTATCCGGAAATGTAACCAGATATTGTGGTAACACATTCATAGCACGTATTTCAAAGGCACCTAGATTAACCGCTTGATATTTTTTAATTTGTTCCATTGTATTGATCCAATCGCTTCTCCATAATTTCAGTTTCGCTTTATCTGGTGATTCTATCAATTGCTCTACTGAAATATTAGCTTGTTGAATATATTGGGTGAATGACTCTTTCCATTCCCGCAGGGGCACAAATATCAGTTTGTTAAGTGCCTTTTTGATTGTTGGAAACATGTTTTTACTTTGGTCAGTAGACATTATAATCTTTCTATATAATGCTAACATCAGCCAAGCAACTGATGTCTTCAAAGATATAAGCCCCAATTCATGTCTTATCAACGAAATTGGGGTAGAACGTGGGACCGGTAGGATATGTTTCCAGTATGTACCTTCTAGTGTGTCCCATGTGATTGCCATTGGATTTATCTTTGTCTGACTGCCATAAACTATTATCGGTAAAACTTTTTTTAAATAAAAGGTTCTTGCAGGAATGATAGAGAAATTTCCGTATTTTCTCTGTAATGCTTTACCCTGTATTGCAAGTGATTTCATACGCGCAATAAGTTCCGTTTTGTAAGGGGAATCAACATAATGGCCATTTATATTTACACCCAGGTATTTATATTCGAATACTTGCTTTAAACTAGTATGTCCCAAAAACCATTTGAATTTAAATTCACTAGTTGTGCGGTTATGTTGGAAAACTGGAATGTTCGATTTTGAGGAATTGATTATCAATTCATTCACTTGTGCATATTCATAAAGGGCTGATAATTTCCTTTGCAGGCCAATTGGAGTCTGATCTAATATCATAAGGTCATCAGCATACAAGAGATACGCAATTTCCTGATCGGCCAATTTTGGCGGGAAGGAACGCACCGTACTAAAAGCACTGTAAACATTGTTAATATAGAAATTAAACAGTATCGAGGCAAAGGGGCATCCTTGTTTTAGACCTGTGTTAGTCGAAATTGGTTGTGATAACAAACCCTTGGATGTTAATTTGACCCTTATAGATGTGTTTGTATAAAATGTATGTATTAAAAAACTAATATATGGCGGACATCCAACGTCAAGAAGTTTTCTCCATAAAATCTGTCTCGATACCGAATCAAATGCTTGCTTAAAATCTATAAAAGCAATAAAAAGTGGATGTTTGGCTAAAATAGCTTGTTCTTTTAAAATAGATAAAATGAATACATTTTGCATGGTCCCAATCCCTGGCACAAAACCCGATTGATTAATTTCTAAAAGATTGTTGTCTGTGAGCCATTTTGCAAAGTCTTTCAAAATCAATTTCGCAAATATCTTCCCCGGGGCAGTTGTTCGGATTCGACTGATCGCCTTTTATGAATATAGGAATTAGTATAGCTTGTTGCCATGAGTGAGAGATTTGTCCTGACTTTATGACTTGAGTAAAAATCATATAGAGCACAGACGCCCACATTTCAGGGTTTTGTTTAAGAATTACATTTGTGAGCTGGTCGGGACCAGGAGCTCTTGAGGAGCTCAATTTCTTTATTAAGATCAAGATGTCCAATTCATCGAATTTAAATTCTGCTAAACTAGGCATAACATTTATTTCATCATTACCTTCCACAGGTTTATGTAAAAGTTCTTGAAAATGAGTTATCCACACTGCTTCGGGATGGGGCTCAGTAACATAGATCTATGAGTTAAGGTGGACATAGAGTTAAGTATTTTCCATATCTCGCCAGATGATTTTGACATAATTGCTTTTAGCATCTTTTCCGCACTTTCTTGTTTAAAGTTTTGGATAATTTGTCTAATTTGGTTTTTATATTGTCTCTTTAGTTGATTTGTTAGTACCTTGGACCCTCTGACTACTGGATTCCGTAAGTTAACTTTTAGTTCTTTTTTCAAATCGGAAATCAGAATCAGTCGGGGGTATTTGTGAACGACAAGTGATCGAGATGTTCTGTGGTTTTCTAATTTCAATATTTGGATACAATCACTATAAAAAGTCTCAGATGGACAAAAGGTTGTATGCTTTAATTTAGATATTTTAGTTTGCAATCTAGAGACCATGGCAGTGTACCATTTTAAACGGTTACCAGTATTATTAATATCGATAGATGATTGGTAATAAATTTGATCCTCAACAGGGTGGGGGAGCCACGAGACTTGTAGTACATTGTGATCGCTAAGTTTAGATGGAATTACCTTGAAGGTGGCTATCAACTTATTGGCCTCCTCAGAAATGAATATATAATCTTAAATAGAATTACTTTCCATCCTGGACCAAGTTGGTTTTGGGGGACAATCATCTGGTGTTGAACCATTCAACATTGTGAGCTTCCTTGTTGTAACAAGCTTACCCCATTTATAAGCTCTAGAATCATATTTAATATTCGGGTTCAGGCAATTCAGATTAAAGTCACCCGCTATTAATACAGACCCAATATTAGATCTGGTTAATGCCAGATTTAGTAGATTGTCAATTTTATCTATGAATTGGGCTTCAGATGGAGATAGTGGGTTCCAATATATATTAATTATTAAACAACTTGGGTATAGAGGATGATTAATGTTCCTAGTGGATAGTTCAATTGCTTGTATCCCAGCATCAGGGGAAGGCCACGCGACAAGTGATAATTGGGCATCCGTGCGGACGGCTATCAACAGACCAGCAGTTGGTCGTCCTTTCATAGGATTAGATGCCGGCACAATATTAATTTGGTGATCTTCCCATATTGGGATTGCACGAAGCCACGTTTCCTGCAGAAGTACAATATCATAGTTGTTTAAGTTCGATGAATTATTAAATAGCAAATGACTAAAACCTCTAGTGTTCCAGGAAATCATGGAGCAAGAATGGGATATGCCCAAGTGTTTATCCTAATGATTCAGAGGTGCTTGGCTGTTATTTATTTTCTGAGCTATCCATTTCCATTTGGACAAAGGAGGTAAAGTTATAAGTCTAGTGTCATTCTTGCACGAACAGCAAGATTTTGCTTCATTATCATTTTGACTATGGATATTTAATGCAGCTTCGGTTTGAACAGGTGGAGGCAAAAATACTTCCAGACATAAACCCCGGTTATATAATTCCTGCCTTTCATTCCATATTAAGTTCTTCACAATTTTTGAGTTGATGTTAATAACGCTAACATCTTGCTGTGCAGGAATTGGGTACCAAACACGATCAATATCATCAGATGTGACTTGACTTAGAGATGGTACAGAATTCAGAATTAACAGAAGAGTTGAGCGATTAGGAAACGGATCCGCAAAAATCCTATCAAGCATGATTGCTTTAATATGCTCCTCCTGTAACATAAGAGGGTTAGGCAAATGTATCACAGGTCTCACTTCCTCATATATGATGTCAGGAGGGGTCACAAACGATAAGACTGCTAATGAGTTGTGAGCGCTGTGAATGGAGCTCTTAGTGGTAGATACTTTTAGATTTGAGAGCTGTTGAGACACGTTCACAATAGCATTAGATGTGGACGGAGGGGGCAAGTTTAATAGTGTCATGTTGCCACCAGAGGTCGCTAAACTAGTCACTATGTCCAACCTTTTTTGATCCAGGGTTTTAAATTGGGGAGTCGGGACATCAAAATTCACATGGAAACTCGTTTTTGCCAAAGGTTGAACAGACGGCCCATTGTGAAGACCAAAGCAAACATCATCAATGGTAGGGTCAAATGGATAAACAGATAAATTCATGAGTTCATTTTGCGAATTCTGTAATTCCTCATTGCCTTTGGGTTCAGATAGTGAATGGTCGAGCTTCTTACCTTTGGAGAGAACACCAGCCTGCGTAGACAGCAAAGTAGCGGGGCGAGCAACAGATTGCCCTTTTGGGCTTGACATCGGGGAGATGCTCACAGCATCTAAAACTGATAATTCAGCATTGACCAAATTTGAGATTAATTTTTTCGTTTTTGATTTAGAATTTTTGGTTTTGGGAGCTGGCGCCTTTTTTAAAAAAAAATTTTGAATTTTTTGGAGGTCTTTGCTCAATATCCTGGTTATAGTTCAATGTATCAAAATTTTGTGATATACGTTTCCTATTGCCTCTTCTTTTTCGCCTGTTAAGGCGCAGAGGGTTAGTGAATACCTCATATAACGGTTTCTCTATTAATTGAACATCAGGAGAGTTGAGAATTGCTTCTGTTGTAACAGCGGTTGGAGATTGAGCAGTTAAGGCATAATCCACATCAATAGCTTCTTCAGCTGATGTTTTCTCCAAAGGCATCACATATGAAGAATCGACCACCATTGCTTGGGAAGGGCATTTATTTGCACAAAGGCAATCCAGTCGATTGTTTTGTGGAGCAGTAAAACAGACTCGTATTGATCCATAGATCTATGGTCCAAAACTTCAAAAAGCTTTACAATCGAAAATATGCTTGTATTAATTTCAGCTAATGCTGCTTCAAGAGCAAGGTTCGAAATTGATGGAAATCCGAATGATGGACGAGGAAGAGGTTTAGTAAATGACGAGATTGCTGACAATTGGGAGTTCTCAGGTGAAATAATATCGTCAGGCTCGTCCGTGGTGTAAAGTTCAGGGGTTTTGGATAGGTTTGAAGAATTAGAACCTTTAGCAATAGGTGGACGAGAGGAGATTAACTCTTTTGCCCCATCATCAATCGCTTGAGTGGAAGTCGAGTCAGGAAAGGGCATTATGAGAGGATCATTGCATATCTCTTGTTCATGAACTACTTCATTCCTAATTTCCACTGACTTAGTAAATAGCGGATCAACTATTTGAGAGTATAGAGGCAAGGGCGCGCATTTTTTAATGGATAAATTGCATTTTGAGGGGAGTGACGGAATAGAAAATTCGGGCAGATAAGCAGGAACCGTAGACTGCTCCCCCACTGCGGTAACAGTTGTCATAGAGACACAGTGTCGCATGGTGGCGTCAGAAACACCAGTTGATTCGATCAATTCCGTGGTTTTGCCTTGCTCTAGAAAAGCTAAATTAGCTACTACTCGAGCACTGTTTTTTTTAGTGTAGACGTCACCATTTATTGTGTCCGTTGCATCAGGGTTTTTCAAGAAGGAACGAATATCCGGGGAGAAAGCTATATTTTTTTTTTAACTCAATCCCGCCTTAGGTGGGTGAGTCTTCACGGGGGACTTGGGGAGACTCCTCTGTTGCAGAAAGAAACTTGGGACACGTGGCATGCCGGACGTTAATCTAAGCATCTTGGTTCAGTTAGTAAAAATCACATTTTGGTTCTAAGCGAGAATAGTTTATCACCCTAACAGTGTACAATGCGTACGCGACCACAAGCAATGTGTCGGTGATAACACAAAAGGGGACGGAGTCAAGAGCCTTTGAATATGGCCGGGAGAGTAATGTGCCGACGCTGATCCGCGGAGCAGCGGTCAGCAGTCAGTACTCGATGGTACTCGGTTTGGTGCGCGCGGGCGTCAAATTTGTAGAAGAAGCGTGGGAGATGGGCGGAGCCTATTTCAACAAGGAAGAAATGGGCAAATGTTAGCTATTTGAGTAACTTAAGAGGTAACTTAAAAGTTATAAGGGGTGTAGCATTTACCCAATGTCCAAACAATAGAATGCACGCAATGAAATGCAAAGGTAAACAATTAATCCACGCGAAGGCAGCCGGCGGCAGGGTCCTGTGCAGACTTGCAGTCAGTACTCGATGGTACTCGGCTTGGTGTGCGCGGGCGTCAAATTTGTAGAAGAAGCGTGGGAGATGGGCAGAGCCCAATGTCCAAACAATCCAATGCACGCAATGAAATGCAAAGGTAAACAATTAATCCAGGCGAAGGCAGCCGGCGGCAGGGTCCAGTGCAGACGTGCAGTCAGTACTCAATGGTACTCGGCTTGGTGTGCGTGCGCTGGTGCGCGCGGGCGTCAAATTTGTAGAAGAAGCGTGGGAGATGGGCGGAGCCCAATGTCCAAACAATCCAATGCACGCAATGAAATGCAAAGGTAAACAATTAATCCAGGCGAAGGCAGCCGGCGGCAGGGTCCAGTGCAGACGTGCAGTCAGTACCCGATGGTACTCGGCTTGGTGCCTGATTATTAATAAAGCTTTTTTCAATGCTGATGGGTCTGCTGCAATGATGACTGGGTGTGGCCCCTGCTCCACGAGCTGTGGGCGGGCTTAGGGGCAGTCTGTGGCAGGGTGTGGAATGGCTTGGCACTCCATGTTGTCGTGGCATAGGTGGCCACCTTCCGAAGTTCCCCCTGGGTATGTTGGTTCCCGGGTGTTGGGCTTTTGGAGTCTCATTGTTGTTTTCACATTGGCCTGTCTCAATGGGCCGGCAGTGCGGGGTGTGCTTTGATATCTTCTTGCTTTTTTTAATAGGGTGTCACTGGGCAGTGCTGTGTGTACTTTTAATCATGCACCTGCTATCCTTCCTGCAGGGTCGCAGCAGCAGTTTAGTGGGCCCCGCTAGGTGTTTGCAGGGGACTGGGTGAGTGGCAAATGCGGGTCCAGCACCTACTCACGATTGCTGTTGCCGCCAATGGCTGGCCCCGTGCCACTGCAGCGGGGAGGCAGCCTACAGTCTTCTGGTGGCTGCCGTACCTGGCCAGTGTCGGCACTGTGGCAGGAGTGCGCTTCCCACTACTAACAGCGAGGATCACCAGCAAACATGACACAGTGGATGCGGCAGGGTTATTCAAAAACCGTCCTTGTCACCAATGTGTGCATGTGTTCTATCAGGCCCCACTCTGATAACTCACATGCACACTGGTTTAGTGGCAGGCACGCAATGTCCCGTTGGCGTGCTTCCACCCTCATATATTACCTTAGCTTGCACGTATGGCATGACGCTAGTCGTCATGCTGTCAATGGTGTTCACGTGACGTGAAGGGACTGAGTCAGTAAACGGGAATCCCACGGGGAAATAAATACTTCATTGAAAATATTACAGCGTACTTCAAAACAGTGAATCACGCCACAAACACCCCCCCCCCCTCCCCTCTCTCTTGCTCATTGTCCCAGACTCCCATCGAATCCCTGCTTTTACGCCACAATGATGAGCAGATTACAGTTGGCGCTATCAGACTCTATTGTAAAAATCTTGGGTATAGAGAAAACTCATATAAACTTCATTTATTTATTTGTGCATTTATAAAGCGCACCAAACCCTCAGGCATCTGGCGCTTGAATTTGTGAAAATGGTGACATTGGCTCAGGGATCTGAGCCACATTGCTTAAGAAGTTGGTTACATTGCAATCTTAGTCACAGTGTTACTCTGGCTCAGGCTTCTGAGCACTAATACTTAAAAAGTCGGTTATATTATGTGCTTAGTCAGAAACAGAATACTGGGGTTACATCGGTTCAGTGTTCCAACAATACCATCTTTGCATGCAGCATAGGTTAAACAGTGGTCACTGGCGAATGACAGTACATTGTGTTAATTTTGCTGTTACATATTCACAGAAAGTAGTAGTTTAAGAGCCGTTTTGGCTAAAGAGCCATATTTTGAGGCTTCTACGGAAAGACCAGAGAGAGGGCTCTACTCTTAGCTCTGGGGGCATGGAATTCCAATATTTGGCTGCGATAACCGGGAAGCTGGAACCTCCTGCTTTTTGTTGTTTGAATCTCTGGGTGGCTAAGTCACCTGCATGTGAGGAGAGGGTAAGTCTAGTAGATTGGACTTTGGATCGAGATTTCTTTTGTCAGGTATAACGGAGCAGTGTTAGATAGGCATTTATGTGTTGGGGATAGTATTTTAAATTCGATTCGGTCCCGTACTGGTAGCCAGAGGATGTTTCTCCTTATGGAAGAGCTATGGGGCCTCATAAGTTTGCCGGTCCGGGAACTACGGTACTGGTAAGCTTGCCGATACCGTAGTTCCCGGACCGGCAAACTACGAGTTGTGCTCGCGGGTGCCTTTCTCCCCGCCAGGTCTGACCTGACAGGCAGAGCGGCACAAGCAAGCACAGCATGTCGGATGCACCGGTTCATAACGATGCCGGTGCATTCTGCTTCCCCATTCCCATTGAGCCCTATGGGTCTTAAATGGGAATGGGGAAGAATTTTTCCCAGCGCCCAGGAATGGGCAAATACCGTGTCCGCCAAGGCCGTAATGACCCGGTAATTGCCCATTTCTGTACTAGCTGGAGTTGAATGTTTTTGGGCTGTTTTTCCTACAAAGAGGGAATTGCAATAATCAATCCTGGAAATAATTAGAGCTCTGGCAAGAGTGATGCGCTTGTCCATGGTTAGGAAGGGTCTGCAAGAGGTAATGAGTCTGGCAGTATAGACTGATGCCGAAGTGATGGCGTTCACTTGTCTCGTTAGGGAAAGTGACAAATCTAGGTACACACCTACTGCCTGATTCATGGAATTATTTGCGTGAAAAACGCAGATTTGCCGCCTTTCTGCCCGAAAAATCCCCGTACTTCAAACAGGGATTTTCGGGCAGAAAGGCGCTCAAATCTGTGTTTTTCACGCAAACAATTCCATGAATCTGGCTGCTAGAGTTTTTACTTCTTTGGCTACAGTAATGTTATTGCCGTCAGTGTCAAATGATTTGTAGGCTGGTGTTAAGTTCTTTAGCTTGGATGGGCTTCCAATAATGAAGAGCTCTATTTTATCGTCCTTCAGGCAGAGTTCGTGTTGCGCCATCCAAGCTTGGATGGTGAGGTGGATAGTGTTCAGGCACCTGGTGTCTAGGTTGTGATTTCCAGTGATCAGCAGCAATATTTGCGTGTCATCCGCATAATTTGTATAGGGGACACCCAGTTTATCAAGGCGATTGAAGAGAGACTTTGTAAATCTACTGTACACAGTGGGGGATACATAGTAGTCTTGTGGGACTGCACAGGTGACAGGAGTGGGAGGGGCTGAGGCCGTGGTAGAGAAGACACTCATGGTGCGATTGGACAGGAATTATTCTATCCAATTTATGGCCTTCTTCGAGAAGTAGGCAGCCTGAGCTAAATGATGGCACAGGATGTTGTGGTTTACTAAGTCGAATGCTGCCGCCAGGTCCAGGAGGAGGATGGCTAGGTCGCCTCTGTCTCTGATTTGATTCATTTGGATTTTTAAGTCCAATAGGTCCGTTTCAGTTCTGTGGCCGGGACGGAAGCCTGATTGACGGAGGCCAAGAAGGTTATGGGTTTCAAGGTGGTTCTGTATTTGTATGTATGCTACTTTGTCAATTACTTTTTAGTAGAAAGGGTACTGTTGTTTTAGGCCAGTAGTTGGTAGGAGCATTCGGGTCTAGTGTGGGTTTCTTTAGCAGTGGGAGTACCCAGGCTTCTTTCAGATTTTCTGGTACTTCGTTGGATGCGAAAGAGTTATTGATCAACGTTGTGATAAAAGGGGCCAGCCTTTCAACGCAGTCTTTAATGAATGTGGCCGGACAGGCATCCCCTTGGCATCTCAAGGGCTTTAGTCCCTTTATTATTTTAATAGTTTCATCCATGGTGATAGGGGTGAATTCAAACCTTGGGTATGATGTTGGTAGAGATGGGTCTGGGGCTGTAGGCTGGGCCGTCGGGGTGAGCTTGAGTTTTTTATATTTGATCTTATTTTGTAAGGGTGATCTTGTCAGTGAGCACCTTTTGTATGTTTATGCACCATTGCTGGTCTTTGGTACAATTGTCTGGGGCCTTGGAAGGTGGCTGCAGTTCGCGTAGGATGGTGAAGAGTTCTCTCGGACCTGAGGTGGCGTTCCCAATTCTGGTGTTTTAGGCATTGCTTTTGGCTAGAATGGTGGCTTCATTATATTCTATGGCTAGTATATTGAATTGCTGTTTATTGTCAGGGGTAGCTATTTTTTCCACCGGTTCTCATCATTTCTTTTTTTAATGCGTAGGTCTTTAAGACTGGAGGTGTACCAAGAGTTGGTGTGTGGGGATTGGCTTTACGAATGCCTAGTGGCGCCACTTCGTTGATAGCTGCCTCAATCGTTTGGTTGTAGAGGGGCACTAAGGATGTTGGATTGGTGGTATGGTCCAAGTGGGTGGTGAGAAGTAGTAATAGGGGGAGCACATTGTCAGGTGTGATATTGTGATGGTTGCGGGTGAGTGCAGCTGGAGCAAGAGGGGTGGATAAGCCATGATGTGAAATGGTGCTGATGGTGAAGAGTATAACATTATGGTCTGACCATGGGCAAGGATCGTTATTGGATCTATTGGTGCTGCAGTTAAGAGCGGTGAGCCAATCCAAGGTGCACCCTTTACCGTGAGTTGGGATGGTGATGTGCAAGGTGAAGCTCTGTGATTTAATAGTGTTAGCAACTGAGAAGGCTTGGGTGCTTGTGATGTCATTAAGTTCTAGGTTGAAATCCCCTAAGATAACCACTTTGGACCGTGGCTTTGTATCTGTTGCTAGAAGAGAGGCTATGTTTTCCTCGAACGAAGAGGTGATTTCTCTAAGGCCAAGGTTTGATTTGGTGATAATTGTGACTCCGCCTCCTTTGGAAGTCATCCTATCTTTTCTGATGATGCAATATCCTTCAGGTATAGCTAGCGATAGTGCAGGGCCAGCGGCTGGGTGCAGCCAGGTTTCAGAGATGGCAATGAAGTCTAAGTCCTTAGAAGTAACGAGGTCTGCAATGTCCAGGGCGTGAGCTAGGAGGGATCCTGGATTGATAAGTGCTCCCTTAATGTGGAGGTGTCTCTTTCACTGTCCTTATTGATAGCTGAGGTGGCTTTGCTTAGGCTAGGTTTTTGGTTATTTCCCAATTCCGCAAATGGTTTGGCTAGTGGGAATGGGCGTGCGTTGACTTGTGTAGCTTCGTTCGGGTCTACAGAGTTGGCGATGGTTGCTTTTGGTGTTACGCGGAGGGGGTTGAACCTCCTAAGCAGGTGTCGTTTTTTTGGACAAAAAGGTGAGGTTTTTGTCCTATCCTTAAGTCTTTTGTTTCTCATGGAGATGGTTTGGGTGGTGGTGGTGGTGTGTGAGTCGAAAATGTAGGATGCATGCTTGTTCTAACATGGGGGTGTGCAGAAGTCTCAATACTGAGATTGCTGCCTCACAAAAGAGGAGTGTGTTGCCTGCAGATGCCAACTCAACACCTATTGTTGCAAAAGGTGATCCTTCCTTCACATTTCTGCATAATAGAGGTGTTTTGCAATCAGTAAGTGTCTTAAATACAATCATTGAAGTTGACTCCTTCGTGGCTGTATTCACTCTGGCCTCTTCTTCCCTCAGAGCCTTGTTCAAGTTGTATGACCAGCTGACAACTGAAGTTAAGGGGCACTCAGGCTATTTAGATACGATTAATCAGTACTGCATGCATATCAATTAAAAACTCATGCCGCAAACTAGTAAAGGCTCAGAGAATGTGCCTGCATGTGCTAGTCCAGAAGTAATACACCTGTCTGTCCAAAAAACCCTTTTTCACCTCAATAAACTTGGGATTACCAACTAGAGTGCATAAAAGACACATTGGTCGGGCCATCTGTAGACATTTCTGTTACCGAAGACTTGAATGCTCCCTTACCAAATTCTCCTGACTCTTTGCATATGGCTCAGATTATAAAAGTTGTAAAAAGCGAAGATTCTATCCCTCAAGAAAAAAGTGATAAATCAAGAAAGAAAAATGGGGCTGCTGTTCGGACATGGCCTAGTGAAGACGTGTTTCTGTGCAGCTCCGTGGGAGCCGCACACGTCCTGTACATAATCCTGCTGTATTGCCTGACATATTAATATGAGTCTGCTGCCTGGGTTCTGAAATCATAACAGGAGCAGTGGCGACGCTCCTGGGTGCCGATGGACATATTCTCTGCTGATTTTGAGGAACGGAATACAGCCTGTGTGGGCTGCCACTTTACGTACCTCTGGGCCGGCCCGGAGGGAGGAGTGCCGACGCAGAGAGGGTCTCCACTGAGGAGGCTGCAACGGTTCGTTTGTGAAGCGGATTGATCAAAAGGAACCCACTGTGCCTTGCCCCTCGCAGTGAGGATGGTGGAACCACTTTGTGGCGAGGCGCAGATCTGACACCCGCGGGTGTCTTCCAGATTGCTCCCAGAAGAAGAGAGCCCGAGCTGCGCTGTGACAGAGGATCAATCGGCGCCCTCCACCACACGGTGGAGAGGAAGATGTCTGAGAGGCAGGAACGAGAACCTGCAGCTGTGGTTGTGGCTCACCACCTAAGAGCTTCCGGTGACTCCAGCCAGGTCCGATGGAATCGAGGATGACAGAACCCAGACCGCAACTACCAAGTCTCCTCTCCAACAAAAGATCTTCCTATTAATGTATCTGTCTGTTGTTCAAGACTGACAAGCAGAGGTATCAATCAGAAGAGCGGGGTAGGTACAGCATGAACATACCAGCTGTAAAATAGAAGGAACAGCAATTAGTGGCATGAACGTGTGGTTCAGTATCAACAGAGAGAGAGCGCGGCTAACCTCTAGGTGAGGATTGATTTCCCAGAAAGATGCTAGCAACAAGGTAGCGACTGGCCAAGTGGTGTCCCCAAAACATCTCCAGAAAGAATAGGATTTACTGTAACAAGAAAGGATAAGAGTAAATACCAGAGGAGTGCCCTTGCGTTAGGAGGATCACAGTAGTGAAGAACCTTACCATGGAGTGGAGTTGCAGGGATCTGGAGGATTGAATGTTCGGTATCCAGGTAAGAAGACGTACCGCAAAAGGAAACGGGAATGTTAGTGCGACCCATACCTAAAGGCACGAGGACGCCTCAGCGGACGAGATGGTGCACAAAAATGGGTAGTGTCAGTAGTCCATGCGCAAGCCGGTCGCGAAACGCAATGCAATCCAGAGGAGTCGGATGGTGGCTAATTGCAGTGTTCAGCAGAGAGTCTCTGTAGAAACAGACTCAATCCTGAGCCAATAGTAGTCCGGTAACAAAGATGGCCATCAACGTGCGGGCAATTGAAGTAACAAGACGTTAGGCGCTGGACTCCAAAGGCGTAGCAAAGGTTGGCATTGAGCGGGCAGGTGGAGTAACAAAACATTAGGCAAGGAGGTCCGTGGGCAACGCAGGGTCGTAATCCAGAGTCAAACCAGAACAAAGGATGAGACCGAGGTGGGATCCAATTGGCAGAAAACAGGTCAACAATGAGGTATCAAGTGTAACGGGATACAGATATCAACAGGAAACAACTTCAATCAGAAGAACCAATCTCAAGGCAACGCTGCATTTATTTCCAGAGACCCGATGCGTGCTATGTGTCACGTGGGCACGAGCACCACCTTTCCCCATGGCAACCATAGACGCTAGCGATTGACGCCGGGCGTATAGGGGCTTCCAGCATTGCCAAGGCAAGTTCCAACGCTGGGGGAATCGCTGTGGCTGTAGGTGTAATACGCCGTTTAAGGGAATGGTGTAGCCAGGTACTAGGCAGAGAATGTCAGACAGTGGGCCTCATTACAAGTACTCCGGTCCGGAATTAACACTGCCGGTAAAACCATACCGGCACCGTTTCCATGTCCGCGCAATCATGACCCGCGGCCCCGGTAATAGCACCACCCTAAACCGCCACCGCGGAAATAGGGTTCCCGTTAAGTCCGTCTGCACGGAAACCCCTCCGTTACCGTCAACACGAAACACCGTGAGCATCACAACTAGCGCGGACACGGAAATACCAGCAAAAAAATGGCGTAAATACCGTGATCACGGTGGCGGAACCGCCGCCACCGCGAACATGGCGTTATACACTGCCTGCTGAACTGAATCAGGGCACAGGTGCACCAAATCAGCCCAGCTGGACCTAGCAGGCCACTGGGAGCCTACAAAAGGGCCACACCCAGCCCAACACAACACAGAACCATGCAGGCAGCAGGTCTAGTAGCACTGGGACTGGGCCTACTCAACCAACAGGCAGCACTGCACATGGTGGCAGTAATGGCGCAGAGGAGGAGGCATAGGCGGAGGAGGCGCAGGCGGCAACCAGCCAACCCTGCAGCTATGGCAAACCCCATTGCCCAGCCAGCCCGACCCCGCCGCCAGCCACCAATACCACGCATCAGGGCCTCACCCTGGAACCTCACCCCAGGACAGATCCACACCCTATACCGGCTGGACCGCGCAACAATCCTGCACATCACCGCCATGATTGTGGACAACATCAGCAGCCTAATTGACACCCCCACCGCCATCCCCCCCCTCTTGAAGGTTGTCTCAGTTCTGCATTTCCTTGGCACTGGCACCTATCAACACACGGTTGGTGAGCTGCACGGCATATCACAACCGTGTTTCTCAAAAATCCTGGTACAAGTACTGGATGCCCTGTTGCTCCATGTGTCGGAACACATAGCCCTACCCCGCACCCTCCCCGAGGTCATTGCCACCAAGTTGGCCTTCCATGCCATAGCAGGCATGCCAAATTGCATAGGCGCAGTTGACTGCACCCACGTCGAGCTGACAGTACCACATGCAATTGAGGCGGTGTTCCGCAATAGGAAACAGTATCACTCTTTGAATGTCCAGATGGTTTGTGATGCCATGCAACTGATTACACACTGCTGCGCACGTTTCCCAGGCTCATCACATGACTCAATGGTACTGCGGAATTCCACGTTGCCACGGTACATGGAACGCTATGCCGGACAAAGCACATGGCTATTGGGTGAGTACAGCTGACGATGCTACAACCCTGTCGGAGTGGTGTGTGTGTCCAGGCCAATGAGCATTGTGAGTGTGCCGCTGTGACCGCACATGCATCACCCCCCTTCCATCTACCAAATACACAGCGGATGCCAAACATCATGAAGGAAGACATGACAGGGCACGACAATGTGCCCGTGCACACGCTGCCACAGCCAATCCCGTCACTGTCCCATGAACCCTGTGCCACTGCAGACACCCACCCTCAATTGAAACACTGCCCCAAAAAGCATGAGAGGCGTGTAAATGAGACGACGTGTATTTACTACTTCCGTACAGTGGAGTCACTCTGCCATGTGTGGACAGCACTGCACCGTGACATGCACACAATCAAATGTCACCCGCAGGGCACAGTAAACATGCAAGTTAATGTGTAGGCCCATATGCAGTCAGCGACATACCTCGTGATGCCCAAGACATACCTCCATACACTGCATGGTACATATGCATGAATGAATGATGATACACGAATGCACAGCAGCAGATGAGGACATGATGCCACAAACACTGACATGTTCCCCCATCTACATCCCATGTAGGTGATGCGGGATATGCACTCACGCCATGGATGATGACACCTGTACGGAGACCAAGGAACAGGCATGAAGAGGCATACAATAGGGCACATATCCGCACACGTGGAATGATTGAGAGGACATTTGGACTGCTGAAGGCCCGTTTCCGCTGTCTGAGCAGATCTGGCGGATCACTGCTGTACAGCCCAGTGAAGACGGGCAAAATCACGCTCGTATGTGCCATGCTGCACAATATATGCCTGCACAGGAACATCCCAATGCCACCAGACGCAGATGAGGAAGATGGGGATGGGGATGGAGATGGGGATGGGGATGGGGATGGGGATGGAGATGGGGATGGGATGGCACCGCCTCCCCCTGGGGGTCCACATGATGGCCAGAGAGCACGGGATGCCCTGATTCGCATTTACTTTTGAGTCACAGCACATTCACAGAAATGCACAAACATGGTGACGACAATGAATTAATAGTTGCACTGCAAAATAAATGATCAATGTCCACACATGTATGTCTTGATTCGAAATGGTGATGTATTGATGTGATAACAACAGGGAAGAAGGTGCATTGGTCAGGGAAGCTGTACACCCGGGGCCACCCACCACCCAAACGTGCCCACCCCCACCCAGAGCCCATTGTCCAAACCCCCAAAACTACCTACCCCACCACCCAAACGTGCCCACCCCTCTCACACCCTTGTAGTCCACATGTGTCTTGCACTGCCCCACACACATGCCATCACTTCCGTGTGCGCTTCTGTGCCTGTGCAACCTTGCCCGAAGGACCCGTTAGCCTACTTGAGCGCCTCCTTGGACTGGCAGTAGTGGAGCTGGATGGGGTGGTAGTGTTTGATGGGCCAGAATCTGGGATTGAGGGCATCCGTGCCAGATTTGCCTGTTGGCCAACCAACATGGCCTCTACAAGCCTGGAGGTGTGGTCGTTGCCCTCCCGCACATGGCGTGCAAGGGTCACTATGGTGCTCGCAAAGCGTCTAATGGACCTCGACAGGCGACGCACTGAGGCGCTGTAGCTCTCCCTCTGCAGCCTGGATTCCTCTAGCTGCCTCTCCACCAGCTGGGTGAGGGTAGCCTGCTGGTCCTCCATCCGCTGCATGCGGGCATTCAGTTCGGCCATGGATGGGGTGGGCGACCTCATGGGACTCCCCAGTGAAGTGGGGCTGAACCCCAGCTCATGGAAGGAGCCCAGGTCTTCCAATGTGGGCATCTCCCCCTGTGGGCCCGTTTCCGAGTGCTCTTGCGGGGCACTGTTATCACTGCAGGCCGCCCCCTCTGCAGTGCTGCTGCCTTCGGTGTTCTGTTGGGTGTCCATGATAGGTTCCCGTGGCACCTGTCTAGACTCAGCCAGTGTGGAGACGGTGGGGATGTCGGTGGTGGTGGTGTGCCGCACATCTGTAGTGGCTGGTAATGTGGCCAGAGGTGCAGAACTGCCGGCAGCATCCTCCTGTGTGGTGGCGGTGGCTAGTGTACTTGCCGATGCAGATTGGCTGGCCTGTTGTGCAGTATCACTGTCACTTGAAACGGCTGTGGGGACACAAAGGGCATGCAATTAGTGTTGTTGTGGTGGCAGATGGGTGCATCACATGCGTCATTAAGATTGTACATTGAATAGTGTTAGTCACATGCATCTGATTGCTGGTGTCTGCATTCAGTGATATTGGTTGCCATACGGATCATGATGGGTCCTTTGGCCCACACATGCACTGCCTGGGGGGAGGGGGGGTTGTTAATGGGTCCTTTGGCCCACACATGCACTGCCTGGGGGGGGGGGTTGTTAATGGGTCCTTTGGCCCACACATGCACTGCCTGGGGGGGGGTTGTTAATGGGTCCTTTGGCCCACACATGCACTGCCTGGGGGGGGGGTTGTTAATGGGTCCTTTGGCCCACACATGCACTGCCTGGGGGGGGGTTTGTTAATGGGTCCTTTGGCCCACACATGCACTGCCTGGGGGGGGGGGTTGTTAATGGGTCCTTTGGCCCAGTACTCACAACTGCATATTTACATGTGGCATTCATGTTTGGGCACTTACCGGCATCTGCAGGTGGGCTCACTCCTGCCTCAGCCTGCCCAATCCCATGGATTCCCTCTAGGTGGAGGACGCTGCTGCAACGCTCCTCCCATGCTTGCAGCCTCAGTGGGGAAGGGGGTCCTCCGCCTGTCCCACTGCTGCGTTGGCGGTGCGTGGAAATGAGGTTGCGTACCCTCAGCCTCAGGTCGTCCCAACGCTTGTGGCAGTCCTTCACGCTCCTCACTGCCACGCCCACGGCGGTGCACTTGCGTGCAGCTTCGGCCCACACCTCCTTCCTCCGCTGCTGTGTGGCACGCCGTTGGTCGGCGCTGAACAGCATCTCAGCATTGTCCACAATGTGCTCCACCAAGACGGTTAGCTCCGCCTCGCTGAAGCGCTGTTTGCGCTGCCTCTGAGCAGGAATCCTGGCAGACATGCTGGTGGTCCCTTTTGGCTTCTCAGAGTTAGGATTGTGCTTGTGCTGGCTCTGGATGGCAATGGATTGTGCTTTTATATGATGGCCGCCTCTCTGTTTCCTGTTTTGGCGATCATGGTATTTCCGGTTCCGTGTCCGTGGCGGCGGAGGCGGAAACGGGTTTTGCGCCACTTGTGGCTTCGTTATTTCCATTTCCGTGGGGTTTTCCGTGACGGCGGTAACAACGTTTCCGAGTCTGTGTGGTGCGCGCGACCAACAGCGTGTAATCGGACGGTTTTTCCGCACCCTTGCGGACACGGAAACGTTTTTACCGCCGTCACGGATTTTGCACGGTCCCGGACTGGCAGGTTGTAATGAGGCCCAGTGTGTGGTTTCCTGACACACTGAAATACCAGGTCTTTCTAAATCAACGAAGAATGGGTAATTAGCCTTGAAATGTACTGAACGTTTTGGAATAAGGTACGTCTCCACACTTCAGCAGGCCCTCACTGACCTTTGCCCCGGTCTCCCGGACCTAGCTCAGGGAGGGGGCAGCTCCGATCGAGCTCCAGACCGTGCTGTCCGGTGAGTCCATCGTGGACAGTCAACCTGCTGTGCTGTGCCCCCAACACAGTGCAACGAGGCGTAGCTCTGATACAGACAAGTGTCTCACAGACCGCTGCCTGCAGAACTGTGCTGCAGACCCGACGAGAGCACAGATTGCGCTGCGGCACCAGATTGACTGGTGCTCGCCACAACACCACATCAAGGAAGAAGATAAGAGAAGGTCTCTGGGTGGAGCTGACCACCGCAGGACTAGGAGCCTGCATAGCTGAGATGTTACAGTGACACACAATCTCTGATGCTAAGGCGGGTTGGATGAACAGTTGGATTCTAAGCTTAATATCCCACGAGAAGGTACAACTCCCAACTTCAGCAAGCCGCCACTGCCCTCCATGGTAGTCCTTCGGACTCTGCTTACCAAGGGATCCTGGCCATCGTGCTTAAATGCATGCAGTGAGTACAAGTACAGAGCTGTAGCGGGTGACTACCCCACGTCTGGGTGCGTTGCCCTGTCAAGTGGAAACGGGGCCTCTGGACTGGAACCTAACGAGACGCTGCGAACCTCCATGAGAGGAGAACATGGGGATGTGTGAATTGCAGTACACTGGTGGTTCGATAGAGTAGTGCTCACCCTTCGGCGAGACAATAGGAAAGTGAGACCCTGACTGTGCTCCCAAAGTCACATACATAAATTGCCCATCACTGCGCTTTTGCTAACCTAAAGTACACGACTGCATCCACGCTCTCCACTGGGGAAAAACTGTGTTACACATCACCCAGACTACTGCAGAAACACAGGCGAACATTAGGGACTTCCTGCGGGACGCCTCCTGATCTGGGATCGTGGACCCGGTGAGGTTTAATACTGGGAACCCTAACCCCTAACACCAGTGAATTATCGGTGCAACTACTTGGGCATATTATCTCTACCGTATTGTATGGTTGAGACTGGTGCCCTTCTGGCCCACCTACACATCATGGTCAAGGATACGCCGAAAAAGACATCTACGCAGAGCAAGATAGAACAGTATGCGATTGTCACTAATTTGTCTCCTCAAGACAATGGAGGCCTGTATAGATGAGGGGGAGGGCAGATTGCGACACAATAATGTACACATACTGTGACTTCCCGAGAAAGTGGAGGAACCCAGCATGGAACTCTTTTTGGAGCAATAGTCGGTACCCAAGAATTTTTCAAAAAATTCTCAGTGGAGAGGGCTCATCGCATGCCATCAGGAAGAGCCACCCCGGGTCCACCACCACGTATGGTCATAACTAAACTCTTAAACTATAGAGACAGAGATGCGCTGCTTCCTATGGTCCGGGCAAAGGGATCAGTTGCATATAACGGATCGTGGATTGCTTTTTTTCCAGACTATACTCGGGAAGCGCAGTGTGCCAGACAATCCTTCTACCAATTGAAAAGGCGATTATACTCCATGAATGTGAAATACGGGCTGTTGTTCCCAGCCCAACTGAAGATCTACCACAACGGTACCACAGTGCACTTCACCGATCCGCATGAAGTTTGATGATGGGCTGAACAACATATTGAGGATGATTGGGGACCGGAGGTGAAGGGTGCAGGTGGTAGACCCCGCTCCAATGCTGACCAGGCCCCTCTGTAGAGAGTCCCGGTGCCTCACATACAGGACGGACCCAAATCCATCAGGGATTCCTGAAAAAAGACAACCGAGGCTCATACAGTGAAATTGAAGACTGTGGCAATCCAATACTGACCAGGGAAGATCTATGAGTTCTTCGACGCCTGGCGATGAGAAAATCACAGGGCTCCTTTTGTGAAGCTCAGCGACCTCCCTCCCCAACCACCCTGTGTTTGATTGTTTCAACCAACACCATTTGATTGTGCGTTGTCCACAGCCTCCAGGCTGGTCTTTTGGGCATAGTATGTTCTTGGTTTGTGCTGGCAGAGAGTTCCTTTGACTGCCAGCACATGTTCGAGCGACAGATGCTTCGGGTTGGGACGAAGAATGGGAGGGGGGTGTTTCCTGTTTTTAATCAATGTTTAGGTTTGCAACAGGGTTGGGTGGGAATACCCGCACATTCACTTGCCCGAACCGCATCACGGGTACAAATGACACTGCTTTCATACTATTAGACACCCAGAATATGGTAAGGGCTAGAAAGTCTCTCAAGCTACCTACGTGGAACGTGAATGGTTTGGGATCCGGGATGAAGCAGCGTCGTGTCACCCAATTTCTTAACAGACATTCCCCTGACATTGCTCTTCTCATGGAGACACACTTAGCTGGCACAATGTGTACCCTCTTCCGTAGGACGAACTATCGCACATGCAGGATTCTCTATGGGCTCTCGGGGAGTCCTGATCCTACTGATACTGCATAAATGCCTCCCATTTTTATTGGCCTCGGTGGAACAAGACCCCAGAGACAGGTTTGTAATGATACAGGGCACGCTCTGGGGGGAAACCATAGGCATACTGGCTATATACGCCCAGCCACTAGTAACAAGAGATCTCATGGACGACATTGGAGCTATAATTACGAAATACTGGCCCGATCTGTTGATCCTTGGTGGAGCCTTTAATGATGTTATGGATGTGACACTAGACCGCACTCACATTCGAGGACGAAACCCCAATATGCCCAGAAAATTAGCGACCTTTGCATCTGCGCTTGCTTGTGTGATGTATGGAGGAACTCCACTCATGAGAACGAAGCTACTCATTCACTCTGGGGTCCACACCTCTCTATCTAGACTCGATTACTTTTTTCTCCCGATCCCAGACACATACAGGGTAACCAATGTGATACTATTACCTCGAAGCATTTCTGACCACTCACCCCTCATGATAGAGATAGACAGGAAGAGACCTGTTCCCCGCCCTTAGCGTGGAGACTGAACAACTATTATCTCAGCTTTCCGGAATTCATAGACCATATCCAGGAAAAAACAGCCGAATATTTTGAGATCAATTCCGCCACAGTCAATAGCCCAGAAATGATCTGGGAGGCTTATAAAACGAGACTCCGGGGAGAAATGATCTCCTGGATATCCGCTAAGAGGAAGGAACAGCTACAAAAAAGTGTGTGAAGCGGAAAGGGAAGAGATGAGTGGGAGAATAAGTATATATTAACTGAAACACCCAATACGCATCGATCTCTTTCAAAAGCCAGGGAATGCCTTCAGAATATTGCGTTAGATAATGCTAATCATGGGCACTGGGAAATGCATGCGCACATATATGAACACAGTGACAAAGCAGGCAAGATACTGGCCTGGCTGGAGAGAAGGGATGAAGGACATTGTCATGTTAGGGAAATCAGAACCATACAAAATGTGACGGTTCAACAAGACTGTGAAATAGCGGTGGCCTTTTTGCTGAATATTATGCTACTCTTTATCAGGGCCCGACTAGCACAATGAATCTTTCTATTCTGGAAGATATCACAATCCCCCGTTTATCCAAGGCACAACGTCTGCAGCTGGATATTGATATCACTGAAACGGAAATCGCAGAGGCTTTTGCCCAACTGCACTTGGGGAAAATGCTGGGTCCCAACGGTCTTCCGGTAGAGACCTGGAAGAAACTGGGTGGGGAAAAAATGGCGATTCCCCCTTCACAAGATGTTCCTATATTTTTCTATATTGTAGAAATCGGGGTGTCCTTTCCCCGGATTTGCATAAGGCTAGTATTGTGGTGATGCCCAAGACGGGTAAGCCCCCTGAACTATGTAGTTCATACAGACCAATTTCATTGATCAAAGGTTCTTGCAACCAGACTGCAGGCAGTAATTCCCTCCCTGATTCATCCTGACCAATGCAGATGTATGCCAAATAAATCCACACACATGAATATACAACGCCTTCACCTGCTCATAGAGCAGGCACCGGTCCTCAATGAACCCCTTGCTCTACTAGCCATCGACTTTGTTCGTCATTGGATGCTACTCCCCCTGACACTATTGGGTAGAGCAGCCCTGTTTAAGATGCTGACATTACCCCGGTTTTTGTACATTATGTAAAATGCCCCTCTGTGGATTCTAGACTGGGAATTTCACTGGGTGGACGGTTTCCTCCGGAAACTAATCTGGGGTGGGGACATCCATGCATTGCCCTCAATACACTGCAAAGGTCAGTTTGGGAAGGGGGTATAGGATTGCCACACCTCCAGTCATATTATTGGGCGAGCCAAATGATGGTGGTCAATGATGTTTTTCACAGTGATCACAGAGCTACCACACATTGGGGCCGAGATGCTGGGTTGTTGGGTCTACAGAATACGTCGCCACTTATGAATCTTCACCAACTCCTCACTAGATCTTCTCCACAGATGATGGTGATACACACCGCTATAGTATGGAAAGAGGCACAGGGTGACCTCGATACAACCTTCATGGAACAATACCGACCTCACCGAAGTGGAAAGACTGCTGACTTGACCAGGATGGGTAGAGGCCCAGATCACAGTGGTTGGGGATATCTTTATGGAGGGTAAAATAATTCCTTTTGAGAACTTGAAGAAGAAATTTGGACTCCCGGAAGCGGAGCGCTACCATTACATGCAAATTACCCATGCATTACACAGACGTCTCCCATCACTCTCAGATATGCCACAATGCACCCGTTTGGAGCGTAATGTTCTCTTAGAACGCATACTAGCTAAAGTTACCTCCACTCTATACAACGCTATAACGGCTTTCGCTACACCGGAACTGACCAGCCTTAAAAACAAAGTGGGAGGCAGATGTGGGTACTATTGAACCAGAGGACTGGATACTGGCCCTGATGTTCCCATGTGAGATCTCAATTGCCTCTAGGCTCCGTCTGATACAGCTCAAGATTCTACACAGGACATTCTATCCCAGAGTTGCTCTGTACCAATGAAACCGGGCTACCAATCTGAACTGTCTGCGCTGCCAGGTGGGGGTGGGCACTTTTATACATATTCTACGAGAATGCCCTCAAATCCGATGTTTTTGGCAACAATGCTGCAATAAACTAACTGGTGTCTTGAGGAGAGAGGTACCAATGTGATCCCTAAGTTACTGTTGCTAGGTATTACTGATGAGGAAGTTAGAAATCGTTGGGAAAAACTGTTCCTACCCACAGCGGTGGGACTGATTAAACCTTATATAGCTCAGCGTTGGGGTTCAATTGAATGCCCACTATTGGTGCAATGGAGTGCTGATGTGGACACATGCGTGACCATGGAACGCCGAATATATAAAGGATGGGGATGCCCGGCAAAGGCTGCGAAAATCTGGTGTAAATGCGAGGAAGGGAACTGACATGTACATTTCTCTCCATGGAGGCACTGTTCTAATAAAAATGGTGCTAAATTGCTGTAACGTTGACATGACAAGTGAAAAGGAAGTGAATGCATGTTTGGTTTTGTATTTAAAAAAATTAATAAAAAAGATCAGACGTGCAGAGCGGCACCCGCTAGCAGAACAGGATAGTAGCAACGGTCCTGTTACGAACGGGTCCATTGTTACCATCCTCCCCATTCCCATTGAGCCCTGTGGGGGCTCAAATGGGAATGGGGATGTACCGGGTCCGGGTCCCGCAAATGGGAATTACCGGGCCCGCAAAGGTCGGAATGGCCCGGTTATTTCCATTTTTCAGGACCCGGACCCGAGTTTGGGGGTAGCCATGCCGGTAAAAACGGCATGGCTACCTCCAAACTCGTAATGAGGCCGAATGTGTCTAAGGATACCCTAGGGTGCCCCCCTCTACCCATATCAACCTATTCATCAGGCCCCTGAGGTGGATGCAGAATCTCGCTGGCGGCCATATCGGCACATTATTAAAAATGTATAGGAACCTGGGCAGAATCACCATTTTGGTTAGTGAGATTCTGGCCCCCTGGGAGATTGGGAGGCATATCCACGTATCAACCTTGTGTTCCATATTTTCCATGGCAGCCAAATAGTTTTCTTCGTATAGCTTGATAGGGAATGTGGAAACCCGGATAACTAAATAACGGATCCCCTGTGGGCACCACACGAAAGCGTCACCAATGTCGTGTTGCGTTACGTGTGTGGAAAGAGGGAGAATTGATCTGTAAGCCTGATAGTGCCCAGAAGTCTGCAATTTCCTCCATTATCGGGGTTAGATTGTTCTGTGGGTGCTTCACGTATAACAACATATCATCCGCGTATAATGATACAATGGAAGTGCTTAAGTCTAGACTTAAACCTCTGTGAGAGTGGAATTCACGCAGAGCACAGGCCACGGGCTCAATTGCGAAGGCGAATAGGATGGGGGAGAAGGGGCAGCCCTGTCTGGTACCTCGGGTGGGGAATGTTGCGGCTGATTGCATTTGGTTGGTGTATACCATTGCCCTGTGGGCCGTGTTTAATAGGCAAATCCACTGCAGAAAGGTATTACCTAAGGCTGCCCGTCGGTGCACCTCAAACAGGAAGGGCCACTCGACAGAGTCGAGGGCCTTCTCTGCGTCGAGGGCAGCAACGACTATTGGAATCTCAGTATTGACATTATGCATCAGCTATAATAATCTCTGAAAGTTATTTTGGGTCGATCGGCCGGGATGAACCCTGCCTGATCCGGTAGTACCAGGCTGGGCATATAGGGGAGAAGTCTGTCCGCCAGGATTTTGGCCAGGATCTTATTATCGGTGTTCATCAGGGACAGGGGTCTATACGAGGAGCACTTGCTCGGGTCCTTGTTGGCTTTAAGGAGTACTGTTTCCAGGGCCATCCTGGTGGACTCTGGGCGTGTACCTGCCGACCTGGCATGTTCGAACATGCTCAGCAGTGGCAGAATGAGGAGATCGGGGTAGGCTTTATACAGCTCTGCAGTGATGCCACCTGTGCCCGGGGCTTTACCATTAGGGAGGGAGCGGATCACTTTAAGAAATTCCTCATCAGAGGGAGGGGATCGTACAACAATGCGCCCTGGTCTGGATCCAGCCACCTCAGTGCTATCCTATCTAGATGTTGCGTGATACAGTCGTGGCCTACTGCTAACCGAGTAGTGTAAAGTTTCTCGTAGAAGACCTGGAATGTTTCATTAATTTTCCCGTTATCCCTAACCCTATCTCTGTTCTCTGTCTCTATTTCCAGAATAGAGTCAGGGTGTCGTTCTTGTGTAATCGCCCAAGCCAATGTCCTGCTAGAGTGGTCCCCTTCCCCGTATCTGGCCGTTAGAATAGGGTCCCCCAGAAATCGCTCCTCGCTAGCCATTAGATCGCAAATCTCCTCCCTTTTTCTCCCTAGTAGGGACTGTAGTTCTTGGGTGTCAGTCTGGGCTTGCTGTGCTTCCATGTCCTTAATCTCCCATTTCACGGTTGATATAGACCTGTGGATGCATTTCAGGACTCCCCCCCCCCCTCCTTAGATATACAACATCCCCTGATATATACTTTGAAAGTTTCCCAGACCACTCTGGGGTCTGGGATAGAGTCTGTTTGTGTGGAAGAATTCTGTAATATTTTGGCAGATATCCTCCCGGAAGGCGATGTCTTCCAGCGCCCGGGTACTGAATCTCCATCTAATCCTTTTTGCCGGGACTTGTGGCTTCTTAAATTGGACCAGGATTGGAGAGTGGTCCGAGAGGGTACGGGAAAGGATCTGAGCATTATGGGTCATCCGGGCTATGTCTGGGGACGTCTGAATATAATCTATCCTGGAGGAGCTACCGTAAACCCCTGAATAGATGGTGAATTCCTGGTCATTGGGGTGTAACAGTCTCCAGGAGTAGGTGAGGGAATAGTCCCTCGCTATGGCCTTCCACTTCTGGGCTGCTCGGGAAGTCGTTGTCTGGTTGGAGGAGGATCTGTCTATATCCAATGTGAGGGCGATATTGAAATCCCCTGCCCATACCACGTCATAGTAAGGGAAGGTGCGCAGATGGTCCGCACATGTTTGGAAGAACTCTGGATTATCATAGTTCGGGCTTGGGAGGAATAAGAAGAACGATATCTGTGGATCCCCCATCCAGAAAGGTTGGGGAGTTTATGTTCCCTGCCCAAGTGTGTCTCTTGGATGCATAGAATGTTCACGTGGTGGTTCCTGGTGTAATTTGTGATCCGGCGTGGTTTTTTACCATTTGTAAACCAATGTATATTCCACGTCAGTATGCTCATAACACCCCCACGTTGTCCCCCCCCCCCCACGTAGGTCACCATGTTGTCTTGACAGAGGGACATCACAGAATTTAAATTGCGTGTTTCGTATGTTTTAATGTCTGGTCCTATACAATTGTCTGTGCTTATGACAACTCGGGAACCCCCTCCCCCATCCCCACTTTAAGTAACTTAACCTGACATAAACAGTTTGACCATTGTCCCACCCCCTTAACCACACCAGAAACACCAACCTACCGGCCCCCCTATCACACCCCTCTCCCCAAACGTACCGAACATCAACTAAAACAGAGCTAAGTGGCTGCTGGGCACAGGGGGTTAAGGCGGCTTCTGCGGTTCCTAGTGGTCGGAGGCTCTTTACCATAGTTTACATACCATTTTAAAGTTCACACTCTCCAGGTGAGTATTTTGGCATTGGGGAGTTCTATTCCACTTCTAAGAGTGTCTGGCGTCACCCTGTTGTACACATTGTGCCATGCGGGTGAGATGCCCAGGTCAAGGAGTCCCCTGCAGGGAGGGCCCAGGGTCAGGGATGTTCGTGGTGAATCTTTCAGCCGTCTCAGGGGTTGTGAAGAAAGATACCCTGCATCCTCTACCAAACTGAGTTTTGCTGGGTACATCATTGAGTAGCGAATCCCTTTTTTTGTCAGTATGTTCTTGACATTTTGAAATATTTTTCTCTGATCTTGCACTTCTTGACTAAAGTCAGGGAATAGGCGTATTGTCGAGGAGCCCCACAACGGGTGTTTCATCTCTCTCGCAACCCGCAGCAAGGTGTCACGATCCCTATAGTTGAAAATTCAAGCTATGATAGTCCTTTCCGGGGCCCCTGGTGCGGGTCTAGCTGCTAGTGAGCAGTGGGCTCTCTCGACCATAAACAGATTCGTGACCGGTGGGTCATCCAGGACTTCTTCAAGGAGTTTTTCAACAATTTGCTCCATGTTGTCGATGTGGGTGCTCTCAGCCACCTCCGTGATACGAATATTATTCCTTCTAGATCTCCCCTTGAGATCGTTGTTTTTGGCACCTACTCTTTTGACTGTCTGTTGCAAGGTGACCACCTCTCTTTGAAGTTTCGGAGTTCTTGTCTTCTCCATCCCCGATCCGCTGCTCCGCTTATGACATTCTTCCACATCATTTCTCAATTTGGACTGCCGAGACGTCCACCTTGCAGGTCAGAGCATCTATTTTTGCCCTGAGAATATCTGTGCTACCCTTTACGGCTAATAGGGTTTGATTTAGGGCAGCAATGTCGAAGTGAGTAGCGTCCGATGATTCACCCTGCGCAGGTGGCTCCAGGTCAGCCCTAGCAAATTGTTCCATCTTTGATTGTAGCTTCTGATTGCCCATACTGGGAGATTCAGGGTGTTGTATCTGGGGATCATCGTTCTCACCCCCATATCTTGGTTTGCAGTTGCCTGGTTCCACTATCGTTTTTAGGGGACCTTAGTGCAGGGTGGCTAGCTTGCAGATCCTACTGTTGAAGGGCTCAAGGAACCGGGCCGCAGGTGGCAAGGGAGATTCTGGCTCCCGATGAAAGCAGGGTTCAATATTGCATGCCCCATAGTCCAAAAGTGCTGTGGATCCACCCTCTGCTGTCCCCAGGGTGAGCCGCTCCTCTGATCACCCCACCAGGGGTCCATGAACTACTCTGGAGATCTGTGGCCTGGAACAGCGGCCCCGTGGGTCTCCAACCTAGAGCGCCCACTGACCCAAGGACCCTCCTACTGCGCCACAGCCAGCCGCTCAAGCAAAGGCCACAATGAATTCCTCCTTCAGCGGGGGATTAAGGGAACGTTCGACAGAGCCCGTTTGCGTGGTCTGGTCTGTTGTAGTCCTCGTTGTGCGGGCAGCAGGGGTTCCATAGAGTAGCATGCGCAATTTGCTGTAACCTGGCCGGAGGAGAGGCACATCTAGCCTGAGGGCAGGGGGGTGGTTATTTGTGCGCCCACCCCGGGGGACCCGCCACTGGCCCCGGGGAGGGGGCAGGTTCAATCCCCAGCAATGCATCCCGGCCTCCGTCTATGCAGCTTCTCCTATGGCTCAGTTTTGTGCAGAGTAGTATTCTATATGCAGAGCACCATTTGAGGCTAGCTCGCTGAGCACTATTAGGCTGCCTTAAACATTATGGAGTAGGCTGGTGGGGGCGAGTAGCAAAGTGTGCGGTGGCTCCCCTCCCAGGGCCCCCAGCCGCTCCTCCTCACCTCTGTGCTCCGGTGTCTGCCAGCCCTAGAGTGCCTTGTACGCAGGTGTGCTGGGGTCCGGCCTCCAGCAGCTCGTCTGCTGCCGAGGAAGAGGGTGCCCGTCCCTGTCTACAGTGTGTCCTGGGCGCCGATGAGGATATTTTAGAGCCGGCTGTCGCTTCCCTCCTCACTGTCAGTGATGGACCCGGTGCTGGAGAGGGACACACCGAACGCCAGGTTCAGCCGTCTGATTGCCTGCGCCACCGCTTTAGCAGGATGGTGTCCCCCAGGGGCACCCTGACCGCCAGCGTGAATTGAGGCTTTTTACCGGGGTATGTCCGGTCCCCTAGACACAGGGTCCCCGTCCACAGATACTGCCAAAGGTCTTTTTGGTGCCGAATTCATTGCCGGGTGGGGGAGGGGGTACGCAGCGCCCACTACAGTCACCACCGCAGGCCAGCCCCCAGCAGACCGGTGTCGGTTTGTGCTGCAACTGGTCCCGATTGATCCCACGGTGTTCCGCCACCAGCGTATATTTTTTTTAAGACTCCCTTTGCCGTGGTGTGCCCAGAGTGAGACAGGATTCCCAAGCCTTCGACGGCGCACTCTCAGGCTGCGACCATTGTCGATGCCACGCAACAGCGCCCCCCCTAAGAAACTGCTAGACTTAACACAAGCAGATTTGGAAAAAAAGTGCACAGCAACTTAGACAAGCAAACACTGTTACCATTCTAGATACCCATTCCAGATACATGCCTCTTCAGACTTCGGAAGAACTTTATGGAATTTACAAATTACCTTCTTAGGGAGAGACAAGACCAGTTTTAGTCCAGTTTTGCAGATGCCAAACAGGTGGTTTTAAATATTAAGGAGGAAGTTGCCCATTGTTGGGGGTTGGTCCTTGGCCCCCATGCGTGCCCGTGAGCCCCCAACCCGACAGAGCACACTCACACACGTCTGTCGGCTTCGGGCTCCCCGGTCGCTCTGCCGGCTTCCGGGTTTATTAAAGCTGCACGCGGCGACGTGCAACGTCACGCCGCCGCGTGCGCAGCCCTTGCGGGGCAACGCCACACTCCTCCTTTTTCAGGAGGAAACACAATTGCAACATTATTTAAACACGACACATCACACAACAAAACAAACTCCCTCGAACCGGAGAGGCCAGGGCACCGAAAGGGGGCCCATCATCCTCCGGTATCTCAGCGACACCAGGGTCCAGAGGGGGTTCAGTTCTCGAGTCCCCCAACTTCTTGAAGAAGCTGACGTTTCGGGTGACAGCCGATCGCCCATCTGAGGCCGTCACCATCGACCCCTTCACAGCGACCACATCCAGGGGCTCTGGTTCGTAAGGGAGGGACAGCTTCCCGTGAGGATGTCGGTTCTGGATGAGCACCTCATCCCCGGGTTCCAGCCGCTGGGGACGAAGACCCCGGCGCAAGTTCTCTTGGTTGATCCTGGCCAGTCGGTCGGCCTCAACCTGCTGGTCGTTGATCACACCGGGTTCTTTCTCCTGTACCTCTGGCAGTAGCCCCCGGGGGCATCGCCGGCATAACGCCTCCGCCGGGGTGACCCCAGTGGATGCGTGTGGAGTGGTGCGATACACTCTCAGGAATTGATACAAAGCCCGTTGGAGAGGCTGACCTTGTCCTTGCGCAATCCGAAATGTCTTGTTCAGCGTTCGCATCAACCTTTCTGCGTCACCGTTGGCTCGAGGCCACAATGGGGATATCTTCCGATGTTTGACTCCACAGCTGGCTAGAAATTCTGAGAACCGCTCGCTTTGGAATGGCGACCCGTTGTCCGAGCATAGCGTCAGGGGAAATCCATGGGTTGCAAATATCTTTTCCACGGCGACTACCACATGCTCGAATGCCACCGACTCCACAAACTCCACCTCGGGGTACCGGGAGTACTCATCAACTATGGCTAGAAAGTGGGTGCCCACGGACGTGGACCCAAAGTCCGCATGAACGACCTCCCAGGGCCTGGTCCCCCGAGGCATGGCTTCGATGGCCGGTTCTCTCTGCACCGGGGAGGCTGCCTGACACCATACGCAGGCTGCCACAAAGTCATCGACCCTTTTCTCCAGCTCCGGGAACCAGACCTTCATCCGCAGCCTTGCCTTAGTCTTGGCGGCACCCTGATGCCTGTGATGGGCCAGAGTGATCACATCACCTACTTTGGAGTGGGGGACCACTATGCGATCCCCTCGGAGTAGGAGTCCCGACTCCGAGAATGACAGCTCGTCCTTCACTTTCCACAGTTGTTCAAGGGCGGTCTTCGCCTCATGAGTCCGCCCCGCGAGAGCTTCCAAGACGAACTTCCAGGATCCGCTCTGCATCGACTGCTTCAGTATTTGGAAGCACCCATCCTCGGCCGCTGCAGCCTCCAGCTCCGACAGGGGCATCGCATTTGGTGTTGCTCCTTCCACTACCATCTGGACATGGTCGTCCGCCTCTTCCGCGCAGGTGTCTCCCACCACTCCCCCACGCACTCCGGGATGCCGGGAGAGGTAGTCCGCTGCATTGTTAGCTCCTGGCCGGTACACCAGCGTGACCCCGTACTCAAGCAATGCGAGCATCCATCTCTCAATTCTGCCCGGGGGCTTTGAGGACGAGCCCGCCAGGATCGGGAGCAGGGGCTTGTGGTCAGTCACCACAGTCACCGGGCGCCCCAGCACATAGAGGCGAAAATTTCTGCATCCCCGCAGGACCGCCAGGGCCTCCCGCTCAATCTGGGAGTAACGCTGCTCCGTTTCCGAGAGCGCTGTGCTGGCATACGCTACGGGACGGAGGCTTCCATCCCGGTCCACCTGAGTCAAGACCGCCCCCAGGCCAAACGGACTGGCATCGACCACGATCTCCGAGGGTAGCGCTGGGTCGAAAAACGCCATGGTGTCCTCCGTTGTTAAGGCGCTCTTGATGTCCTCGAACGCCGACTGCTCCAGTGGACCCCAGTGCCAGGCCGTCTCTTTCTTAGTAAGAGCTCTGAGCGGCTCAGACCTTGAGGCCAGGTTTTGGATGAACCGACCGCAGTAGGTCACCATGCCCAGAAAGCTTCTCACCTCCGACATCGATTCCGGGGGCTGTGCCCTCTTTATGTCCTGGACTTTCCGCGGGTCGGGTGACACTCCTCCCTCCTTAAACACGAACCCAAAGAATTCTATGGAGGGGCGCAGGAATTCGCACTTGTCCCTATGGAGGGTGAGGCCCAATGACTGCAGTCTCTCGAAAGTCTTGGCCAGGCGTTTCAGGTGGATCACCTCCGTGGTGGCAAACACCAAAATGTCATCACTGATGTTGAGTACCCCTTCAAGATCATCAAGGGCACCTCGGATAATGTTCTGAAACACTTCCGCAGCCGACGACACCCCGAAGCTTAACCTCTTGTATCTGTAGAGTCCCCGGTGGGTGGTGAATGTTGTTATATACCGGGACTCCGGATGGAGGACAACTTGATGATACCCTGCTCTGAGGTCGAGCTTGGAGAAGAATCTGGCCCCTTGTACCTCAGCGATTATGTCGTCAATGGTCGGAGTCAGGTGTCGCTCCCTTTTGATGGCCTTGTTGGGCAGCCTCATGTCCACACAGATACGAACTGAGTCCGGCTGTTTTGGTTTTCTGGCCACGACAATGGGGGACACCCATGGTGTTGGGCCTTCCACTTTCTCGATGATGTCCAAGGCCACCAGGTTATCCAGCTCCTTGTCGGCCTGCTCCCTCAGATGAAAGGGAACTCTCCGGTGTTTCAGGGCAATGGGTTGTACTGAATTATCAATGTGCAGCCTGACTGGATCACCGGTCACTCTCCCAATGCCGTTGAACAGGGCCGCGTACTTGTCAAGTAGATCGTTAATGTCCTCCAGGTATACTGAGTACGCAAAAAGGACTATCCCGAGTGCCTCCGCAGCCGCACAGCTTAGCAGGGTGTTGTTGCTTATAGGGGTCACGTAGAACCGAGCCCTGATCATCGAGCCTTCATGTTCCACCTTCGCTACGAACGCCCCGTCCAGCGGTATAGGCTCAAGTCCACCAAAGGCGAATATGCGAGCTCTTGGCACAGCCAGATTGGGTGGCGGGTCAAGAGCGTCATAATGTCCCCTCGCCATTACATTGACAGATGCCCCTGTGTCCACCAACGCGGGAACAGGCGAGCGGTTCACCTCCACCATGCACCTTGGCTGCCTCCTGCTTTTGCCTTTCAGGACCCCCATGCTTGAGACGAAAAAGATTTTCTCCTCCTCCTCTTCTTCAGCCCCCTCCATCTGGGTCTCCTCTTCCGCTTGATCTACCTGGGCCACGTTGGATGGCCGGTTTTGGCGCGGAGTCCAGATCCGGGCAGGGCCTCTCGGTACCATAACAGGGAGAGCCGACTTACACACTCTTGAGAAGTGATCAGGCAGTCCACATCGGCCACATGTTCTTCCTGCGGCTGGGCACTCTGTTGTGTGGGGGAGGTCATAGCCACACTTCTGACATGACTCCCCTGATCTTCCGGCTCTGTCTCAGGGGCTTCCACCAGGCCTTCTTATTCCTCGGCCGCCCCGCCAAACAGCGCACACCTCTTCGGCCTTGATCGAGCGTGATCCCGCCTCCATTTTGTTTGCCCGTGCCTCGGCCACTTCGTGACATCGACCCAGTTCTAGTATGCGGGGCAGAGTGATCCCCGGCTCTCTGAGGACCTGTCTCCTCAGTTTGCCGGAGGAGCATGCTTGGATCAGCATTGTTCGTATCATATCATCCGCGTCCCCCCACGCACATCCTTGGGAAAGGCGGCGCAGGCGGCCGTAAAAAGTGTCCAGGGTCTCATCATCCTTTTGTTTGGCTGACAGCATGACAAACCTCTCGAAGTCCACGTTGGCGAGGGGAAGGAAATGTGCGAGGAGAGCCGCTTTGCCCTCACCATAGGTCTGGTCAGCCGGTGTCAGCGACTCGAAGATCTCCTGAACCGCGGCTCCCGCTGAGTACAGCATGGTGGCCACCATGCTGTCGTCGTCCGTCACCCGAGCAGCCCTAAAGTACATGTCCAGGCGGGCCACCCACCTCCTCCATCGGGGCCCCAGGCTGGACGGGGGGCCCGTTGGATCAAATTCTGGTATCGGTTGTAGGGCGGCCTGGGCTCTCGCTTGAGCCATGATGGGAGCCCCTTGTGGAGCGGCTGGTTGCGCTCCTAGTAGTGCCTGGGGTGCAGACGCCTGATTCCCCGGTGGCAACGGTTGCAGTGCTGCAGGCTGTTGCACTGGATGCTGTGGGCCCTGCTGAGAGTCTTCCACAGGATCCGCAGCGTCACCGTCCTGGTCGCTGTCGTACATGGGATTGAGCGCACAGGCACCCCCACTTCAAGTCCTGGGGCCGCAACTCAGATTCCCACCATCACCATGCAGGTGGATTCACCCCCATGCCCGGCACAGCAATGGTCCATCTTGGAGAACGGAGACGACGGTGAAGTGTGTCCCCTTCACTGAGCACCACCAAAGAGTCTTGCACACAAGGAAGCACCAACTGCCACCACCTTGTGATGATGAAGAGGATCAAGAGAATGTGAAGCACCAACTGCCACTACCTTGTGATGATGAAAGGGCGAGGAAGTGCCTTGTCGCCACCTTGCAGCAATGCACCGCAATGTAGAGGTCCCAAAAATTAAGCTATGTGGGTGGACTGGACTAAGCAGGCCCTGCCATAGTAGTCCTTGTCCTAGCTTACACTCGACGTAACGGTCCCAAAATATGAGTGAAACACACAAATTAGGTATGGGCGTGCAGGTTATGCAGTCTGCTACCATGAAATCCAAAAATTAGACCCGGATCACCTTCTCGTTCCAAACCGGAGCCCCGAGAAGTTCCGCGGCCTTATGTCCAAAATGGCCGCCAGCCGCATGTGCGGTCCGCAGCCACGGCGTGAAACGAAACGTCCGTGAACGTTCCGTTATGAAGAAAAATTCCGGAAGCCTTTCACCGCCGGGCCCAGGCATCCGTCACCACTCGTCGCCACTGTTGGGGGTTGGTCCTTGGCCCCCATGCGTGCCCGTGAGCCCCCAACCCGACAGAGCACACTCACACACGTCTGTCGGCTTCGGGCTCCCCGGTCGCTCTGCCGGCTTCCGGGAACGCCCCGTTTATTAAAGCTGCACGCGGCGACGTGCAACGTCACGCCGCCGCATGCGCAGCCCTTGTAGGGCAACGCCACACCCATTCACTCCTCTGGACCACATTGGATGCTTCTTTCAGAGGTTCAGTCTTGTCTTGGAACTCGATGGTGTTCTTCATCTGGGAAAATTAGTCTCCAATTCTGTAGCTCCTCAGCTCCTCTGTTATTTAGGTAGTTTGTGAGGAATAATAATAATAAAAAGCCTACTGACTCCAACATTCTGTCCCCTTTCCTCCACACTTGTGGATTTCCTTTCCTACGGTATTTGTGGATTGTTACACAGGAAGGGGACTGGACCAAAGCTTGATGCAAAGAAACAAAGATCTCAATAAAAATGTAAATTGTGTGTGCATAGGTCTATGCGGTGCACAAGGGTAGTTCCACATGCACCCCACCCCAATTGTCAGTCCTTTTTCTTATGCAGATAGGGTAAGAGATTTTTGTAGATCTGCATACATGTGTTTATGATGCTTCTAAATTCCCATTTATTCTTCTGGACCTCTTGGTCTGCACCCATGGTGTGTCCTGTGGCTGACATTTTTCTTAGATATTGTGACACACATTTGTAATGTTCTACCGTGTTCGCTAAAGTGGTGATAGGACTTTTTTCACTTGGTTCCTCAACATGGTAAGTAGACCTTTTTCATAGGCACCCAGACTCATTCCATGTATATTGCATGTTTGGGAGCAGATCCTCTAATTACTCAACCTGCTGCAAGATGCAAACCTATGGGGCTTGCTGGGCTGTATACTGCCCTTTGAGCCGAGGAGAGATGCCTTTTACCAGAACTTGTCCCAGAGGGAGCCTAGAGTTTCCCTGCACCCGCTGAGGACTTTTTCTCTTTACCTGGAGCTTTCTGAAAAGACACCCAGATCTCTGGAAGACTTGGCTTGTCAAGCTTTCCTTACATGCACACCCCATTCCACAGTGGCATTGGAGGTCTCCTCAGGGTCTGGGCCATTCCTCTTCAAGAGCATTCCAGATTACTGTGTAGAGACCACCAGCCCTCCCAGGGGCATGGTATACTATCCTCCGAAGCGTAAGGATGGTTCACTGCATTAATGATGCCTCATACCATAAATCGGCAAAAGATTCTAAGAAGGGCACATCTTCCCATCAGAAGGATAGGAAGCTACTCCTCTGGCTCATCCCCTTTTCTCTTTTATCCTGAAAATCTGTCCTATGGGGAGTGTACCCAGAGCATTTTTGCAGCATCAAAAAAAGTGAATCCTTCGTTTTTTTGAGAGGGTGGGTGCAAGTCCCAGCCCAGGCTTCATGCTTCAGTCCTTCTCTCTGCATAGTCTTAACTGGACTGTCTTTCCCACCCTTTCTTTGGCCCCCGACTTCCAATTTCTTCTTTTTGTCTCTGGTTCCCCAGGTTTTTTGCATCTGTCTACCTTTTGCAACGGCCAGTTAAAGGGGCCCTATTCATGCTTATTTTGTTTATAACACTTGTCTCTGAACAGAAAGTCCTCTGCCTTCGGGCCTTTGGACTGCACCATTACTGGGACTCTTACCTTTATTGTGATACACATTGTCGGCTCGGTCACAGGCTCTGGTGCTGGGAGCAGTAGCAGAGGCAGCTTTTAGTGCCAGGGGCGGAAAATCGGGTGCTAGTGTGAGCCTGGGAGGCACACTGTGCCCCAGGGGGATGGCCACCCCCTCTGCCTCCACCATGGCTCTGCCGGTCACCCGGGTCCATTTCATTTTCAAGATTTCATCGATGGGTAAAAGCAAGCCAGTATGTGACTTTCAGGGCACCGCTGTCAGGTGACCTCTCTCCAGTGGTTGTGGGACCTAGGAGGGACCGTATCGGCCCTACTGACAGCTGATCATTTTCCAGGGTACCCTGTTGGGACTGATCTGGTTACCGCAGGTGACTAAGAGGCTCCTCTATCCTCGAGTAAAAGTGCAGGGGAAGATCCAGGAGTTCCGCATCAAGGGGCTGAACACAGTACCAGCAAGGTTCTTCCCTCAAACGAAGCTCCCTGAGCCTACAGCCAACAGGACTCTGCCTGCAAGTGTGGAAGTAATCTGGAACATTGTGACTGACTCCCAAAGGAGCATATGACACAATGTCACCCTTATTCAGTCTCCTCTGGCATCCAGCATGGGTGTCTGCAGCAAAGGGCCAAAAGCAGCTAAGGGCAGCTCCCGGTTTGGGACTGTTGGTGCCAGAAAGGCCTATGACCAGAGCACCTACTGAAGCGAGGGCTTCACCAAGCTCACCCTTTACCTGACTACTGCTTCCATGCACTGGGATCCATTCACAGCGGATCTTCTGTTACCTCACAGGACCACTGAACATTGCTGTTTTGGGTCTGTTAACTGTCATTTGGTTACCTATAGCACCATTCTAGCCTGACAGAGAACTTGCACCTGCTTCTTCTGAGCCAGCTATCCACCACTTCCCTTTCCGCTTACTCATTTACACTCCCTCTTTTGGGTGGCACCCTTTCTTCAATGTTTTCACATACTTGTTTCTTCTACCCCCGATCATGCATCTTGATCTCGCTCCATTCCTCCTCCTCATTTTTCTCCTTCCCTTCTCTTATATCCTACAGCCTGAACTTGATGTAACTTCTGCATCAGTCTCCGGCCTCCCCATCTTGCTATCCTTTCACCCGCACTCCTCAAATATGATTCTTCATGCTCCCAGTATTCCATCCTCTTCTAACCTCCCCACCACACATAGACTCCTGTTATTTTTTCACTTGGCCTCTGAAATGCACAACCCCTCTACAACAAATCTTCCTATATCACTGACCACTTTGATTCTTCTCACCCTCAACTTTCACTTTGTGCTATCGCAGAAACCTGGTACTCCCCTCATGGCTCTGCTGCACTAGCAGCTCACCACACTGGCTCTGCTACGTTCTCCCACTGTCCCAGGCTTGTTGGGAAGTTATCAATGTGGGGTTCCTTATAAATGATGCCCTCAACTCTGCCATTTCTAACCCCTCTGACAACTCTTCCTCTTTAGAATACACCACTATTTAGCTCTTCTCTCTTACTCCTGTCACTGTTTTGATCCCCAATCGACCATCTAGTTCTCTCAACAACTCCTTCCATTATCTGACCCTTCGCCTTAAGTCACTTCTTACAGACATTGTCATTATCATGCTGTGGGGGTTTAACCTTCGCAAGACCTCTGCAGCCACCTTCCTTGAACTTAAATCCCTCCTATCTGACCACTTCTTCCATGACCAGCCTAACCACTCTGGTGGGAACTCTTGACCATGTCTTTCTCTCCAATTCACTCTCCTCCTATGACCTCTCCATTTACCACTCGCCCTATGATCACTCCATTGTTCACTTTAACATCTCAATCCCTCCACCTTCTATGCCTCATCTCCCCACTTCAATGACTTTGAGGAAATTCTGGCAGCACTCTAATGTCCCTTACCATAGTGATGTGAGGACCTCTCTTCAGTCTCTTTCCTCTATTCATGCCTCATCCATTGACTGTGCTTCCTCCAACTTCCACTGTGCACTCATGACTTAATTTGAACAACAATATCCTGCTTTCAGAGTCACACCTTCCCGTCCTCAGCCTTGGACCAGCTCTGAAATTCAGACCCTCCAAACAAACATGCCCAGTAACCTATGACGCTGTCATCAATTACAGACACCTTCCCTACTCTTAGCCTACAAAGATTCCTTTGCTGCTTCAACCTCGGTATTGGACAAATCCTCCCACCACACAAAACTAATCTCCATTTGCAATCACCCCTGCATACATTAATCTTCCCTCCAAGCTTTGCTCACACCTGTAAAGCCGATATCCATTGCTACCACTTTCTGCTAAATACTTTTATCACTACTTTTCCTCTAAAATCTCTAAAATGTGTGACTCTCCCACAGCTCTCCTGTCCTTTCCCAACTCTCCTTTTGTCCACCACCTCTCCCCACCTCTTCTATGCTTGACTACTTCTCCCCTACCTCTCGTATTGAATTAGCACCCAACCTTCACGGTTCCAACCGATCTTGCTCTTCTATCAGCCCTTTTGCTCCCCAAATGGTTGAAGACCTGGTGTCAATCACTTGCCCTTATCTCTCTCAGCTCTTTAACCTCTCGCTCTCTCTGCTGGACTCTTCCCTGCCTCTTTCAAATCTGCAACTGTTTTACACCTATGAAAGACACAAATGTCCCAGCAGACTATCTTCCAGTTTCTCTTCTTCCACTTAATTGAAATGTCTTTCAGCTGGTGGTCTTTGGCCGGACCACTAAGTACCTTGGGGATAATGGCTGATGAGATCCACTTCATTGTGGTTTCTGTAGTAAGCACTCCACCAAGACTGTACTCATGCATGTTTCCAGTTTTCTCTCTAATGCTCATCAATCCAAACACTGCTGTATGCTTTTTATTTTGTAATTAATCTGCTATTATGCGCTTAACACCAGAGACAAGTCTCTAGTCATGGTATTTGGGCTTCAACCTGTGTTGGTCTGCGTTGTCTTGCTTCACAAGACAAACTTATTGTACCAGAGTTATTTTGCCCTTTCGGACCTTTCTGCTGCTTTTGACACTGTGATGAATGAACTTTGTTCCCTCCAGTGTTGCTAATGTAATTTTGTGTATTTAATTAGTACCCCCATAAACTGGCTCACTACTTGTTCTCATCTTTGTACTATTGTAAAATTTTCATAAGTAATTTATTCACACACAGGAGTCGGAAATTCCAAACAAGAGTGACTGTGCTCAACTTGGTTGGTATCTAAAAGGTCCAATACATGTGGGACACCTTAAAAAGTTACTCACTACCGGTGAGTTCTATTACACTTATACCGTATCCTTCATTCATTCGTGGGATATTACAATGGTCATGAGGCCCCTCAGGACCAATTGGTAGACTGGTTTCAATAGCTAATACAATTTAGGCCATCTCCTTCAGAACCATTTGTTTATTAAAGGTGATTTGAGTTGCAGCATGTGTCTGTGTTTGCCAAAGCATGTCCCTGGTGCCAGGTGATGGCTGCTAATAATGCTTGAGCTGTGGGGTATGGATCAACATGGGACAGGCGTTCCAGCTCATGTTGATAGTACCAGACACCTCATGATTCTTGCTGTGGCTCGTGACTGCTTTCTCTCGGGCCGGTCGCTCTGCTCAGACCACCAAGTTGAGCACGACCACTCTTGTTTGGAATTTCTGACTCCTGTGGGTGAATAAATTACTTATAAAAATCCCCAGTCTGCCATTTTCCATCCAATTAGTCACCCAGACAGGATTTAATAACCAGTCCTGTCTCTACAATAGTTGATTAGTTGTCCTCTTTTGTTTGCGTTTAAAAAAAATAAGGTTTGACATAAATAATGAGAACAGTAGCGATGAAGGACAGTTTTTTCTCCCGCTATCCCTATTAGACAGGCGGCGTACCACCTATAATCTAGGGCAAAGCACTTCTGACAGGGTCAGGGTGTTCTTCTATTAGGGACAGCCAGCTCGTTGTTTCAACCACGCTATTTTTGACAAATGTGACAGTAAAGTCTATACTAATTAGTTTTCCCAAAGAACCGTTTTTGTCCTGTAAATGTGGCACAAGTGTGGCGCTGGTAGACACAAGTCCAGGGGCAAGCGAGGATAAGGGCAACAAGGTCAGATGGAATCCCATACAACAAAAGATGGGGCTGATACCAGTAGTCGAATAGACCGAGTTATGATAAGCCACTTCTGCCATAAGCAAGTATTTACTCCAGTCGGACTGCATACTACCAGTGTAGCAACACAGGTATTGTTCCAATGTCTGATTGGTTCGTTCCGTTTGCCTGTTAGTTTGGGGATGATAACCGGAGCGAATGCAGTGGTTATGCCAATAAGGCAACACAGAGAAGTTCAGAAGCAAGATGTAAATTGTGAACGCCTGTCAGAGATTATACTTTCGGGTAGACCGTGTAGGCGATAGATATGGGAAAAGAAGATCTCAGCCATCTGTGGTGCAGTAGGAAGACCGGGTAGGGGCACAAAATGTGCCATCTTGGAAACACAGTCCACCACCACCATTATACATGTTGACCTGTTCGATGGAGGCAGGTCGACAATATAATCGGTGGCAATGGTGTGCCAGGGTCGAGGTGGTATATCTAAAGGATGTAAAAAACACATCTGCCGCTTATGTTCAGACTTGGCCTAGGCACAGATTGGACAGGATTCCACATATTCCTGTACTTGTTCATGTAGTTCTGGCCACCAGAATTGTCCAATGAGTTCAGCAGTGGCCCGTATACCTCTATGGCTAAGCTAAAGTCGAGTTGTACATCTGAGAAAGAACGATATTTTGTAGAGTTGAGGTAGGCATATAAAGTCGATTCTCGTGGAATAGCAGACCATCTTTCATGCTATTCAAAGGTTTTCCAAGTAGAGTCGGTACATCAGGGTCAATGGCGGTTTCCCTCAGTACCTTGTCAAGAAGAGGTTGGATAGATGCCAAAAGGCGCGACATGGGAGACAGACGGTTCAGTACCTCCGTTAGTATTGTAAGAGTGAGATAAAGCATCCGCTTGCGTATTCTGTGACCCCAGGATGTAGGTCAGCAAAATGTCGTACTGCAGAAAAAGAATGCCCATCGCCTGTCTCCCATTACGACACTGTTGAGTCCGAAGGTATTGTAGATTTAGATGGTCAGTGTGAACAAACCTCCACCTTGAACCGTCCACCCTGAGGAGGTGTTGCCGCAATTCCTCAATAGCCACCTTGATGTCCTGTAGTTCCTTCTCGATAATCGAATAATTTTGCTCGCTGGGTGTCAACTTCCTGGAATAGATGGCCACCGCCAATTCGGGCTGAGTTATTGGTAGGGGTATACCGAATAGTAAATTTACTATTCTGCCAAATACTGAATAGTTGGCCTAAGTATTCGTCCGGAGCCAAATAGTGACCAAATAGAAGACAACTACTGGAAATATGTCAAGATATGCATAACAAGCCACAACCGTTGGCTTTGCCAATGCTCATTTTAACAGGACTTCAGTGAAGGACATGCATAGTGCTTATAAATAGATCATAGCTGTAACTAAGCATGTGCAGCCATGAGTCTGTTCTGATGCTGTGTCTTATGTATTTAAAAGATTAAGAAATGTTCTATTAAAGCTTGGTTATGGTGGTGTGAGGGATATTCTTGGAGTGCAGCACTGAGCAAGGGTGGGGTTCGTTCACTGACACCCACTTTTCAGATGCCCCTTGCAGCATTCAGCAATGAAGAGGGCACTGGCATGGTTTGCGATCCTGCAGAGAGGTATTTCTGGCTATAGTAGATTGTAACTTGAATTTTGTTCCCCTGTACGTACGTTTAAAGAACCTGACATGAATGACCCAGTGAGAACTGGCCTCCTTTCGAAACCTGCAGCCCCCATGGCTGTGGCACCACCTGTAAAGAACACACAATGTGAATTTATCTTGTTCCCTCCCAGTCGGGGCTCCATGCAGTTATTTGATTAGTTTAGTATCCATTCTGGGGACTTGGGGACAGTGAAGGGCTTTGGATTATTTTGAAATGAAAGGGGAGGCTGGAGACCAATGAGACGTTTGTTAGGAGGGGGGTGAGGTGAGGAGTGAGTGGGTGATGAACAACACCTCCCTGAGTCGAGTCATCTCCACCCAGATATCCAGGACAAACCACACACTACTAACAAGCCCCCCCCCCAGTATTTACCTCTAAACAATCTTCAGACATCCTGGCTGTGTTTCCTAAGTGCCCACTAATGGGTCACTCAGGCGGGCATGGCACTCCTGAACTTCCTGCCACACCTAGGGGTGTAAATTGTATGCAGGCAGAGGCACCAACGCTGGTGAAGACACTGGATTGGTGTAGGAGGTCACCTCCCCTCTGCAAACTTCTCTCCACTCTGCCCGGCCATCCTTCGCACTTAACACTACAATGCCTAACCTCCACCTTAATCACTCTTGTGTGAAAAACATGTGACCTTCAGGGTGGTCAAGTGGCCGTTTTCTAGAATGGCAGCTCAGTTGATTGCAGGAAATGGCTGTTACCCGCAGGTCACAGATTTTACATCCTGTCAGAGCTTTTGTCCACTTGGGTTTATTGTCAAGCAAAGAAGTGCCTTATTGGATGTTCGTGGCCTAATTGCTGTATTTATTACCGCACAGTGATGTATCACAAATGCCTCCTCAGAAACCGAGTTACTCCCTGCGGTGTCAGCATTCACGTAGTGTCAGCTCGGCGACAGGTTGCAGAAGTGGCATTATTTTGTGTTAACACAGATTGCTTGCTTCGCCTGCATCAACACTATTGCGTGACCCCATTGCAAGTGGATATGACAGCATGTGAGCCACTGTGATAAACGCGCAGTTGAAAAAGGCTGCACAAGCCCTGCATCTTTGTTTGGCTTTATCTTTCTGCTCTTGGCTAATAGCATTCTTGCCTCTGCCTTCTTGCCTTGGTCGTATTCTGAGCATGCATACAATATGTTAATCGGCTTACAGGCTTTAGTTACATAACAATACATCTTAGTGTGACACAGTGGGGTCCCAGTTTGTGCTGACCTGTTTAAATTTGATTAGTTCCTCTCTGTGTGCATCAAGCTTACGTTAAATGGCTTACCTTTTCAACTGTTTTCTAAAATGGTGAAGAGTAAAATATTGGTTTTCTGAAGAAAAAAAACGTAATGACTTTTTTTACTGGGTTCATTAAAAGTCTGGTGCTATAATCTTACTTTACTGGGTGAAATGTAACAGTGTTATTCCAAGTGCACAGCTTAAATAGGGAAACATATACATTGGTTGTCTATCTGTATAGGGGTGTAACTTCGGCTTTGAGTAAGGATTCCATTAGGTATTCGGCCAAAGCCGAATACCTGATTTTCAGCCAGCATTCAGCCGAATACTTACTCGAAGCCGAATTTCAGTAGACCCCTAGTTATTGGATCCATTTCAAGGTGTAAAAGAGCCCACAGCCTGTTCAGAAGCATCTCCTTCCACAATGTAAGGTCAGGTATTGTCCGAATGTTGCAGGATAGGAGCACATGTAAAGGCCGACTTGAGTTCTTGGAATGCTAGTTCAGATTTATGGTTCCAAATATAAGGTTGGTTAGTGCTCATTAGTTTAGTCAACCCAAATGTTTTCAGGGCAAAGTTTGAGATGAAACTCCTGTAAAAATTGGCAAATCCCACAATTCGTTGTAATGCATCTGCAATCCATTTGTACTCCCTCATTGCTGACGGCATACCCTAGAAACTCCATCGTGGTTTCATGGAAATTACATTTTTCCAGTTTAGAAAAACGATGATTTTGCCGTTAACAACGTAAAACTTCACTTACATGAGTGACATGTTTTTTAGGGGATGCAGAAAAGATTAGGATGTCGTCTAAATAGACCCATAGAGATTGGCCGATTACATCTGAAAATACACTGTTGAAAGATCGCTGGAGTGTTACTGAGTCCAAATGGCATCACTTTATATTAAAAAATGAACAAATGGGCTTTTGAATGTGGTTTTCCATTCGTGTCCCGACTTTATTCTGACCAGGTGGTATGCTCCCTGCAGGTCCAGTTTGGAGAAAGTCTGGGCCTCTCATAGTGATTCCAATATGTCTGATATAAGGGTTAACAGGTATCGATCCTTTATGGTTATTTCATTGAGCAGACGGTAGTCAATACAGGGCTGAAGAGTGCCCTCCTTTTTGTGGGCAAAAAACAGAGGCGAATCGAGAGGAGACTTAAAGGGGGTTTTAAACCCATGTGCAAGACATTTGTCTAAATATTTCTCTAGTTCAATCTTTTGAGTGTCAGTTAAGGAGTAGAAACATCCATTGGGTAAAACATGGTTTGGCATAAGGTCTATTTCACAGTCGAAGGATCTATGAGGAAGTAAGGGAATAGGCTCAGGCTCCCGAAAGACATCTTGAAATTGTTGACAAACAACTGGCAAAGAAAGACATGAAATCATTTGATTCAGATTGGTTCCAGGAATAGGTTGTGCTGTGTCCAACAACGAAAGGCCACATGAAGAGGTGCAACAATGGGTGGAACAATAATTACAGGCACAAATCATAACACAAGTGGTCCAATTGATGCTTGGATTATGAGTCCGGAACGAAGGCAAACCTAGCACTATCGGGTATACAGGTGAGTTGATGATATCAAATGCCACCCTTTCACGGTGTTGATTGATTTCTAGTAGTAAGGGCAGGGATTCATGGTCTATGGGTCTGGAAGTTTGTCCCGTCGATAAGCTGTACTTCAACATTGTGTTATTTATTCTCTTGCGGAATGAAAGAAGACATTACGAAATCCTTGTCCAGATAGTTGCCTGTTGCTCTTCAGTCCAATAATGCTGTGGCTAGTACTGTTTCAGTTGGTCTAGTGCTCCAAGTCAGGCGTGCCAAAAGGACAAACAAATGAGTTGGTGACATCAAGGATCCGGTCATCTTGGGAGTTTTCTGAATTCCTAGCTGGTCACACCGGACATGTATTGAGGAAGTGTCCAGATCTTCCACAATACATACAGAGCCGGTTGATTCGCCAACATCATCTCTCAGCTTCAGTCAGTGGGCCACGCAAAGAACCTATTTACATGGGTTCTTCAGCTGTTTCACCTTTAGTTGATGATACAGTTGTCAGTAACTTGCTTGCCCCAGTGCGGGAGTATGAATGGTCAGATGGTCTGCGTTCAGTTCCTTTGGTCAAGCGATGGTCGATCCTAATGACTTGCTCTGTCAAGCCCTGTAAGAATGTAGCTTCAGGTATGTGAACTAACTCATCCTTATATTCTACCCCTAATCCTCTCCGGAACAACATAAATTAAGTTATTTCAGGCCACAAAGACTCAGTGACTAGTTGTTTAAATCTACCGACGTAGGATACTGTGGGCCTCATTACAAGTGTGGCTGTCCAAAAACAAGGGTGCTGGTAAGCTTACCGGCACCCTTGTTTCCGGACCGCCACACTACGAGTCTGCCTGCTGGGGCCGCTGAGTCTGACAGGTCTGACCCTGCCGGGTGCAGCGACCCCATTAGGCAGATTCTTCACGGAAGCGCTGGCACCGTTAGCAACGGTGCCAGTTCTTCCATCTCCCCACTCCCATAGAGTCCTATAGGCTTTCGTAACTCCCCATTCCCATAGAGTCCTATAGGACTCTAGGACTCTATGGGAATGGGGAGTTACGAAATCCAGCGCCTGACTTCCTGCGCCACCGGGACTTTTAATGTCCCAGTGGCAACGGGAAGTCAGGCACCGGATTCACTGTTACGTGGTTGGCAGTAACCTGCCGGTCGCACCGGCGGGTTATCGCCAACCTCGTTGTTAGATCTCTCTGCCCTTCCAGTCTGTTAGCTGGGAAAGAAAGCACAGCGTCGCCAGTTGCTCACCGGCGCATCCGCGATCAAAGCCTTCAGCGCAAAACAAAGGTGTATCCAAGCAGTCGAATACTTCACTTACCCCGGATGCAGCGCGGTGCCTGGAAGGTAGCCTGGCAACGCTGGCGTCCTCTACACTACAGGACCACTCGTCCTGCTGTGACAGTATCACGCAAACCAAGTCACGTGATACCGTCTTCATAAGCTCCTCCCTGTACAATCACTGGCGCTTCTGAACTTTCTTCGGTGGCGTTTAGGATTCGGATTTCCTGTTTTCTGATTCATTGATTCCTGTTTCCTGATCACAGTTTTTCTGGTCCTCCCTGTTTTGACTTCAGACTGCTTCGGTTGCTCTTTAGAATTTGCCTTTGATCTGGTTGCCTTCCTCCTCTTGACCATGGACCGTCCCTGTTTTTGCCTTGGATTATGAATTGGTCTGCACTGCCCGCTCCCTGCTCGACATTGGCCTGACATTGGATATTGCCTTTGATACTGATTTGGTCTGCATTGCTCGCACCCTGCACGACATTGGATTGTTATTGGACTTTGCCTTGGATTGCTTCCACGCTGCTACCTTGCTTTGAAAGATTTTGTTCCATCTTGGTTTTTTTTAAAACTTTGAACTTCCTTGCTTTCGGCCCTCACAAGTACACGGACTAGAGACTTCCAAAGGTGTACGTTGTGGGTTGTTTGCTTGTCTTCTGCCTCGCAACTGAGGATTTGCTACGAACTTCCTCTGCCCCTCCGGACGCTTGTTACCACTGGACAGGAGTCCAACACGACTGCAGGTGCCTGCATTGGCAGCCGGTTAAAACTTTCTTACCTGAGTTAGCAGGTTAGTGGTATTCCGTGTATGCTGTTTTGTATTGGCTTACTTGTCTATGCAAAGTCTGATACTTGCCTTGTTTTCAGCTGGTGGTGTGTCCTCCTGTATACCGTGTCTACACTTCTACGGCACCTGGGTCTTCGGTCTCCTGTCTTTCCAGTAATAGACCATTCTGGTTGTTATTTCTAATAGCCAGACAGGTACATTATTTGGAAGACTTCGTCATCTACACGACGAGGAAAGTCGCTCCATTTCAAGTGCGTCCTTGGTCTGACACTCGTAAACGCGGCCCTATGTCTTCAGTGCCTCGACAAAGTTACAGGAGCTGACTGTGCAGTGGCTGCTTGATTAGGCCCTCTCGAGCCCAGCAAAATTGTCAAGTAATAGGCTCTGAGAAGACATGTATGGTACTGTCCAAACCAATGCATTACTGACAAGATGGCTGATGATGTAACCAATTTTAGCTTTATCGGTTGAAAAGTGGGTGGGACGGAACATGAACTGAATGGTACAGTGGTTGTAAAAAACTGTTAGCTTTCCGGGGATCCCCATCATATTTCACAGCGCTGGTCTAGCCAACTATGCTCTCTGTATAAGCAGTGGAAGTTGTTGTGGATAAGACCCCCGCAATGTGACATTTTCTAAATGTATTGCTGCCACCTCTGTTCATAATTCTCATAGTTAGCCTCTTCATTCTTGCATGGCCTCCATCTCTATCAAGGTGAGCCCCCCGTGATTCCCGTTTACCTGGATTCCGGTGCTCTTGATGATCCAGGATAGTACTGGGGAAGCGGTGTCCATCTGATCCTGTTGGTGGTGTAGTGTGGGAGTCTATCCCCTGAACCAAGCAGATGGTGTAAACTAGCGAGGGACTGGTAGCAGTTCCTCAGCACCATGTAAGATAGACCCCCCCCCCAATGTTGAACGCGATGCCAGGCAGTGCAGAGCACTGAATGCGGGTGGTCAGAAACAGAGGATGGTAAGAATCCGGAGCTAGAAAGACAGTAGACTATAATTTAAATGTAAATCCTGGTGGTAGATGCAAGATATAGAAAAAAGGAACAGAATCCAGACTGGCCAGACAGGAGAAAAAAAACACAGGAAAAGACGCTAATTCGGGTTGCAGATCACAACAAAAGTATAGAATATGCAGAGCTCAGCAGCATATCCCCTCCGGCAGAAGAGGTTGCAACGCACTGAGACCTGTGCTCACACTGGTTTTATGTGAAGCTGTGGCCAATGGTGGAGGTTACGTCAGTTGTCCGTGGCAATGGACAATGCTGTCCAAACCGTGCATGCTTGGAAAGCAGACGACGGACCACAGTACATGCACAATCCACCCAACATGAAATCTCCCAGAGGAGAAAGGCGATTGAGCCACATATGCCGGCGCGGGCGATCCCGAAGACACCAACAGGCCAGCCACTTGACGGAAATGTGGTAGGCCCTTCGGGTAAGCGCTGCGACAATACCAAGGTGAAACAGGCCAACGTTGACGAGTTAGACTTGTCTCCTTTGCTGCATATGACAGTCTTTTCTGCACCACAAAATGGAAGACACAACATCATGGAGGCATACATTGTGAGTGTTATTTTTATTGCACCCAGCTCCTTCAAAGATAGGCCTATTTCAACATATACCACTTTTCTGGGTAGAGATCCTTTTTGTCTTTTTTTTAACCAAGAGTAGAATGGTCGGCTCAGACCAGGATATGTCTGCCACCCACTCTTGCTGCCTTCCACTTCCCACTATGTGGAACCCTGGCTGGCTAAGCCATCCTGACAGCTGTTTCTGTAGACTCTTGTTCATGGCCTTCACCTTTTCAGCAGCCTCCATCACAGATACCACATTTGAACCACACATCGGGGGACTTGTTCTCCTCGCGCTTTCAGATGCTGAAGCACTTAGTCCATATGAAATGGTCCCCACCTCAGGTCGGACAGCAGGTCCTTCACAAGAGCCCCCACTTATGACCAGTGAGGGACCTTCAGGACCTCCCCCCTCAACCACTTCTACCCCCTTTGCCTGATTCTGTGCCTCTTAATCTTCCCTACCCACTGGATGATGGTGGTGGGTCTTCTTGTTTTAATGGTGATGCTTTAACAATGTGCTTTTTGACTTGACGGGCTTCCCTGAAATTCTCCAGCCTGAAGCATTGCAAACTGAAGCAGGAAAACTGTCTCAGACACTTTCTATTAAAGTGTCGGAGAGATGGATAACAAAACTGCAAAAGAATGTGCTTGCCAAGTCAAGTAAAATATGAAACAAACCACTTTCTGTCCTCTCTGAGAACAAGAAAAGGGTTTGCTATCCCCCTATGGTCTCTGAGTATGGTCCTTTGGACGTCATGTCCTCAACCCTCTTTCCCTGTAGCCATAACTGTCACTCTATATATTTAAGACCATCTTCATCATCCTCTGCTACTCATGTTTTGGGCAGAGACAATAAAGCACCAGGCTCAGTGGGCAAGAAGATCTTTTCCAACTCGGTTCTCCAGTTAAGGCAGACTAACGCTGAAGAATTGTTGTCCACAGATATTCAGAAGTTGTGTGAATTGTCAGAATTCGAGAAAGAAATTCCCCCAGAGTAGCTGCAACAGTTGAAAGGGGGTTTGGTGGATGCTGGGGCTCTTGCTTAGGACTTCCTCAAAGCAGCAGCCAATCACATCACATCAACCATATCTGTTACAGTAGAGGCTGATGTGGATTAGTTACTGATATAAACAAAGATAGTGGAACAAGAGAGTATACAAGTTTAACAAATTAATGTAATCGCAAAATAAGCAACATCAGCCATACAAAGTTAGAAATATTAGTTTGTACAAGAATTGTTAAGTTCTTGATTTTATGTTTTTTAAAGCATTTTTCTTTATCAAGACTTTTTGCTTAAACCAATGTCTATTAATTTCAATTGATTTTTTCTGGGTTTTCACAATTCTTGTACAAACTAGACTTTAATGTGATCCTATACATTTGTGTGGTTCATACCTTTAACATTTAATTGCCATGGCCACTATTTTTCTTTGTTTTGTTTTGTTGTATTACTGATTTTCAAGTTTCTCTCCTGTCTTTTTGACTTTATGTAGCTTATTATTTTGTGATCACATTTGTTCTATTGTACTTCAATACCCTCTTTGTTTGATACACATGTTACACAAAAGGGAGTTCCTTTGATTTTGTTGATTTGTACTCTTGGCTCTCTTGGGAATGTATGTCATGATCTCTGCTTCCAAAAGGTCAGGGTTTTCCCAACTCCCTTGGAAGCAGATCCATAACCCAGGTTCCGAGTGCCAACCAGTCCCAATTGGGACCTTTTGGACCCAGTCCTGGCGCCAGTGACACCAGGCTCATAAATATGCCCAGTCCCAGCGCTGGAAGCGCCGGGCTCATAATGCTTGGGTGGACTTACCTTCAGCAGACCATGCTGCTTACTTGCCTGCCAGTTGAGCCTCTGATCCTCTTCTGTTTGGAACTACTTTTCCTGTTGGGTGGGGCTGGAGCCACTCCCTAGATTCAGAACACTGGAACTCTTCTGGAAGGCAGGAACTCTTTTCTTACCAGGAACTCTTTTCTTACTTAGGCGTGGCTGTGGAAGGAGACACCTAAGCACTACAGGAGGCTATTTAAACCACACCCGGTGGATGAATCTTGCTTTGCGTTATTCTGCAACCTCTGCAGCAGAACGCTCATCGTGTCTTCTGCATCCGGTCCTGGGCCTAAGGAAAAAGGCTTACCATCCTGAATCCAGTCTTCAGCAACACCTAGAAAGACAAGAAAGAACAGGTTAGCATTCCGGCATCTGAAAGGCAAAGGCTTACCATCCTGAATCCAGTCTTCAGCAACACCTATAAAGACAAGAAAGAACAGGTTAGCATTCCAGCATCTGAAAGGCAAAGGCTTACCTACTCTTCGGCACTGCATCCCGCATGTGAAAGACAAAAGAAGGTGCGTTTAAAGACATTGGGGAACTTTAATACTCACGTGCCATTACTCCTTTCCACATCTAATCCAGTGGGTATTCCGGCACCCTGCAGCCGCTCCGAACTCGTACCTGCAAAATAAAAAGACAGTTAGAGCGCATAGTGAAGCAGGCAACAAGCGCTTACTTACGTGCTTCCAGGCGCTTCTATTCATCACACGGGCTCCATCTTTAACTCACTTCAGCCCGTCATCCGCCATCGCCGGAACCCTGCAAAACAAGAGACATCATTACTAAAGACTTTAAAGACATTTGAATGACTCGAAACTTACCGTTCGTGCAGTAAACGACGGACAGCAGTCCTCTGAAGTCAAGAGGCCTGCGCTACCTATCCAGTGAAGAAACTGGTTACAGCACCCTGCCCCGAGGCAGATGGAGAGCTCGGCATTCACTTACCTAAGGTGAGAGCGTTAACCTTTGGGGGTCTACAGGAGAGGAGAAGAGGAAAGAGATAGGGACACCCCAATAACCCCAGTTCATTAACCCCATATTTTCTATCTGCAGACATCTTACTCTACACGTCAGGCATACAGTGCACAGAGGTCCAGCCCAAAGAGCCAACCGGGTGCTACACATCACCTTTGAAGATACGGTAGTCGCCCAGTCAAGACCGGCGCCTCTGCGAGAATCAGGTGAGCGTTACAATGTAAACTTTTTGAGTTTGCCTTGCTTTGCTGATATAGAGTCTGATTTGTGAAGATAAACATTGCTGCATACCACCAAATTCACTAAGGTGGTCCAAAACCAAGTGCTTAACCTTGCTTTTGATGGTAAAGCGGTAAATAAGTAAGAAAGGTACTACGCTCACATAATCGTTACTTTTGATGAATCTGCAATCGGCAAAGACCTCTTCAGGAATCTCATGATAAGGGTTTCATTGCTGCTTCTTTTAAGGATTTGGGTGTTTTCAAAACTGTAGGGACAGGCAATCTGACAGGTCCATCAGCCTTTACTGGAAAAGTGAATTGAAAAAAGAGACTTTTCTCCTAAACCTCCTCAGGCACTAGTTCCAGCTTCAGAACCATGAATACATTCACGAAGTGATGCTTATGTCTGGTCTCACAGGACACCAGTGAGTGATGACTGATCCTTGACATTAGAGCTAGGGATGCTAGAATACCAGACCCCTGGCTCCTATTGGTGGCAAGTGGAGGGCTCTGTTTGCCCTTTGTTGCCTGTTGCCCCCCCCCTTTGTTGCAGGTTAGTTCACCATCCCTGGTGGAGGTAGAATTGTTACTTCAGATGAGGGCTATAGAATCTGACCCCTTCTAGAGAGGGGCCTGAGATACTTCTCACCCCTCTTCAACGTGCTAAAGACCAACAAGCCTGGCCTGAGCACCAGACTCAAGCTCTCTGGTTTCAACCTGCATCTACCCACCAAACAGTTCAAGATTATTATTACTCCAGTACAGATCCAATCTGCTGTCCGACAGAAGGTCAGAGGTGTATCTGTTCAGCGAATTTGAAGGATGCTTCTCTACAAATGCCCTTATGGCTGGATCATAGATGCTTTCTATGTTTTGGGTGGGAAGCCTCCATTTTAGTACATGATTCTTCCCTTCAGCCTGTACTCTTTTTCAAGTAATGGCCGCAGTTGCAGGGTTCCTGCTACCCCAATGTGTCTGTGTGTATCTGTACCTAGAAGATGGGCTGTTTGGGGATTCAGCCGCAAGTGCTCAGGACGCACTTTCAAATCTTGCTTGATTTTCTTTTTGAGCTGAGCCTGTCAGTGGACTTTTGGAAGCCTCCCAGGACCTGACCTTCATTGGCTTCTGCTGGAACATGGTATGTGCCCCTGTCTTCCCCTCAAAGGGCAGAGGGATGACATTATCTCAACTTACTGACTCTTCCTCAGCTGAGCCTCTGTGACAGCTTGGTGGTTTCAGGGGCTATATTGTGTTACTGTGATTTATACTGTGCACCAATGCCATTTTCATGTTCTCCAGGCGCCCTGGTAGATTTGAAAAGGAAATGCTGTTTGGTTGGGTTGGTTAGTGGGATCCAGAGACCGAGCGAAAGAGTGCTTGGATGTGCTGTCAGTAGCTACAGTTCTGAAAAACTGCTCACTGTGTTCTAGGTTTGTTCTTTTGTCTGTAAAGGTTTGGCAATGTTTTGTGTATGATTTTGTGTAGTTTGTGGTGGCTTCAGGTTTCTGCTCCTATAGAGGTATGTGTGTGTTTTGTTTTGGTGTTTGACGGTAAGTATGCAGGATATTGGAAAGTTGCTAGAGTGTGGTCTGTGCCCTTCTTTGAGGGTTATGTTGGTTTGGCAGGGTTCATATTCTTCTATGATGGCATGCGTTAAAATGCTTTATTTCCTTGGGTATCCAGGTCGGGCTTCATTATTGTCACAGAGTGCTATATAAGACCAATTTACATTACATCTATGTTGTATGTAAGCAAGTATGAGGCAACAGATCAGGATCCCAAGAAGTTGAAATGTGGGAATGAGTGATTCATCAATATATCCTTATCCAAGTGGCAAAGGAGGATTCTACCTGCTCACAGTACAAGAGCAAGTAGACCAGGTTCTGTCACTGCTGCTTGGAGAAGGTTGAGAGATGTGCTGTCCTTCGCATCTGCCTTCTTCTCAACATCAAATATAATCTTACAGGACCAATCTATTGGCGTTAATCTGAGTTATGACAACACTTTGATGGCGAGTGTGAACCTTTTTCACCTCAGAAGGTCATATCCTCAGTGGCATCTCAATGTGGTCTTGACGGCTATCTGCCATATATTATTTGAAACAATGGCTATGATGCATATTTACTTGACCACTGCATAAGGGAAACTCTGTAAGGGTTCCCCAGCAGAAAAAGCCTGGATCTTTACTGTGTTGCTGTAAGGATGCAGAAGGAGGAGACTGACACAAAGGTGGCATGATGATTGTTATAGACTTTTATTAGTCAAGAAAATAAAGATAAACATGAACTTTCCTTACCTCAATTAAAACACTAAGGGTTCTGTCAGAATGTTTGTGTAAATCAATGGTCTGCTGTCCTGTGTCAAAAACCCTGCTTCTGTCCCTTACACTTAACACTAAACTAGAGATTAGGTAGTTCTTCTTGGTACAGAAGAATTGTTCCCTTTTTCTGGATTGGGGATAGAAGTTCACTTCCAGGCTTTGCTTCTTCTTAGGGGAATGACTTTTAACACTCCATATCAGAAAGTCTTTATAACTTTGGCTACGAGGAGAGTTACTCCCTTCTCCTGGTAAGAAGTCCACTTACAGGTCTTGGATTTTACAGTTCAACACACCCAGAGGGAATGACTCCCTTCCCCTGGCCTTGGTTACCAGGAGAATGACTGTCTTCTCCTGTTATCTTGACTTTTACATTCTGGAAATCTGAATCTCTGCACTCTCGTCTCTTTGATCACTGCTCAAAATGCTACAGGAACTCTGAACTTGGCCTAGCTGGAGGGACGCTGAGTATTCCAAGTGCTCCCCCCGGAACAGCATGCCAAAGAAGGGCAGCTGTGTTAGTCTTGTCGGAACTACCTTCGGCAAATACCAGAGACTCCCAGTAAAGAAGGGGTATTATTTCCCCCACAGCATAGCGGGAAAGAGAGGTCCCTGTCCTGGCCATTCCCACAGCATGGAGATGGCAATATTTATAGAGCAAAGCTGCAGATGTTGCAGACACAGCCTGTACCATTTTCGGGTCGTTTTCTGGAGCAGAGTCCCTGCAAAGTGGGAGCAAAAGCACCACGCGACGCAGAGCAGCTCTCTGCCGTTTTCGGGATGCAGCGTGGCTCCAAAGTGGTAGCAAAAAGCAAAGTGTTATGAAGTGCTACAAAGTGTTTCAGTGAGAGGGTGTGTGACTCTGCGGACTGGCTGTTCTTTGGTAGCACACCAAGTGGGGGAAATTCTCATGAATACAACCTGAAACAGAGTTGGCTCCCGGAATCTATTTGGTTCACTGGGTGCGGAAGAGAACAATCTCTACAAGTGAGTGCGCTACAGTTGGGCAGCAGAGGATTTACTGCATTTGGGAGTCTGCCTTTTCTGTCTGTGCTTTGGAGAAGGAGGTGCTTTGGAAGACTGTGGGGACCCATCACGCAAGATCATGGGAAAGCGAGATCTCGCGAGACTTCACGCTGGGAGCAGCCATCACGGAGGAAACCCAGCAGAGTCGGACCAAGGCACCAGGAAGACAGTCTGGCCTCAGCGCTTCTCCTGAATGAGGGAAATCAAACCTCCCACTGAAGTCTGCTCTACCAGCAGATCCCTGCAGCTGCTGATCATAATACCATGGCTGAGGGCAGCCTCGTGGGAGCTCCAGATGGCAGGGCATTTTAAAATCTCCAGTCCATACTCTGTGCAGTGAAGTCAACTGCATTGGGGTCGAGGAACTTAACTGTGAGTACTGCCCCTCCGTCCTGGACAGATTCTCCCCAACCCTGTTTATACAAGGTGTCAGAATAAACACCCTTCCTTACACAAGTGTCCTGTGTTCATTTCAATACACAAGAATGTCATTCGGGTTATCATCCGCTGTGTCAGCATTCCAAAGAATGATGAACTCACTGCTGCACGGCATCGACAACGTGTCATACTTCCAAGACGACATCCTTGTGTATGCTAAAGATGCAAAAGTCCATGACAGAGCGCTAGGAGAAGTCTGGGGCAAACTACAGAGCACAGTCCACCTTCGCCACGAGAAATGCATAATTGGAGATTGCGAAGTAGAGTACCTGGGTTACCGCATCTTGAAAGAAGGAGTGAGCCCAAAGCAAAACCTGTTCCAAGCTATAGTCGACGACCCGGCCCTGACTTCAAAAGACAAGCTCTGGTCGTTCCTTGGTCTCGCGGAGTATTAGGTGAAATTCTTTCTCAGATTTTCCAATACCACATCTCCCTTCAGAGAGCTCCTGAGGAAAGGAGCGGAGTACACGTGGGAATCGCAGCAAATCAAGGCCTATACCGAAATCAAGAAGAGAATCCTACATACACTGTGTCTCAAACCGTTCAATCCCGAATGGGAAACATTCATAACGACAGGCGCCAGTGCGTACGGCTTGGGCGTCACCATTACCCAAAAAAAGGGAGATATCAAAAATAGTGTTGCCTTTGCGTCAAAAGCACTGTACACTTCAGAGATAAACTACTCTACGGTCGGGAAGGAGATGCTTGTGTGCGCCTGGGTCATGGAGTCTTTCAGGTCGTACGTTTGGGGAACCAAGTTCCACCTGGTCACTGACCACAAACCCCTTGTGTACATGTGTAGCCCCAGGGGCACAAAAACAGCGACACCATGCATAGCAAGAATTGCTGCCAAACTGCAAGAGTGCATGTACAAGATTACCCATATTGCGGGTTGGAAGAACACCCAAGCGGACTGTATGTCCACGTTACTGAATCCCCGGGCACCACATTCCTGGAAGACGAATGCTTTGTGGCATCCATAGGAGACCTAAGAAACAAGGACTTTATGGAGATGAGCGAGTCTCGTCAGCAGGAGGAAATGACACATGATGATGCCCTGGGCAGAGTAGCAGAATGGGCCTGCAAAGGTTGGCCTAACGAGAGAGCAATCCCGGAAGGTCTGCGACCGTATTGGCAAGTCAGCGACGAGATCACAGAAATGGATGGTCTAGTAATGAGAGGCGATCAAGTAATTCCTCCAAGAGGCATCCGCGAAGTGATATTGTTATATTATTTTGAGTGCATGCAGGTCATCTAGGCAGCAATATGACAGGACGCAGAGTGTGCGACGAGTATTGGTGGCCTGGAATGGACCAAGAAGTAAAGGCAATGATCGAAAGATGCCATGAATCCACAAACCGCGACAGACGGCTAAAAGTGAGGCAAGCACACATGACAACCACAGAAATCCCACCCGGTGCCTTAAAATTAGGGCTGGATTTTCTTGGCCCGTTTGACGGCATGTCGAGCGACAACAAGTACGGGGTAGTCATGGTCGACTTTCTCTCCAACTGGGTCGAAGTTGAATTTGTGCCGGACATCACCACGGGTACAGTCATAGAAGTACTCTGCTCCGTCTTTCACAGGGAGGCCTCCCTAAACTAACTAACTAACTAACCAAATAAGTTTTTATATATAGCGCAACACTAACCCTAATGTCTCAGGGCTCTTACAAAGACAGAAACAAGATAAAAAACAGATAGTCTCAGAGTTTGGGAGAGAAGAAAGTCACTAGACATAGTGACTAGCAGAGTCCTCAGGGTAGCAAATAGTCCTGTACTATTAAGTAAATTTAGGCATCGAAAAGAAATGTCTTAAGATGTTTTCTAAACTGCTGTAACGTAGTACTTTGTTTGAGGTAGAGTGGTATTTTATTCCAGATTCCCAGAGCCCAGGCATCAAAACTTGCTCCACCTAGTTTCCTAAAATCAATGCGTGGTTGGGCCAATAGCATCAGACTATTAGATCGTAATGCACGCTTTGGTGTAATCATGTGGATCCTAGACTTCAGGTATTCTGGGGCCTTGCCTAAGAGGCATTTAAAGACTATTACTAGTCCTTTGAATTTCAGCCACTGCTCAACGGGGAGCCAATGTAATTTTTTAGGATTTTCCGTAATGTGAGTTTGGCGGTTCAAACCAAAAACAGCCCGTACTGATCCATTCTGAATAGTTTGGAGACACCTAATGTTCCGTTTGGAGGTTCCTATCAAAAGACTATTGCAGTAGTCCAATTTGGTGTTAACTGTCGCTACTGCAATAGATGCTCTATTGACTTCTGACAGATACGGACGTATCTGCAATAAAAGATGGGTAAAGAAGCTGCATGACGACTTAAGAAAGGACACATTTGTATTTGTATTTTATTTATTTGTAGTGCGCGCCAGGCCCAAGGGCATCCGGGCGCAAAAAAACTTAGTAGGCATAGTTACAGAAATGTACAACATATACAGGATATACAACAGAGCGTAGATTTACAGTAAAGTACAAAATTTAAATATGTTAGGTATATTAAAATAGACATGTTTCTGAAATGTCAGATGGGAATCAAAGAACACTCAAAGGGTCTTCACATATTCAGATGCTAGCATATTATTGCCACCTATTTCAAATGCCTTATACCAGGCATCCATGTTTTTTATCCTATGAGGTGTGCTGATAACCAGCAGTTCAGTTTTTTTGCCATTAAGGGCAAGAGAATTTAGAGCCATCAACTTCTGGATGGCATCATATATTTCATTTATAGTAACCAGATCATCTTTGTAGATCCCAGATAGTTTAACAACTATCTGGGTGCAGATAGTTTAACAACAATCTGGGTGTCATCGGCATAATTTGCAAATTGTATGCCCATAGATTTTAATAGGTTGCATAAACATTTGATACAGATATTAAAGAATAATGGGGATAGGCATGATCCCTGAGGGACACCACATGTTACAGGAACTTTCAGGGATTTTGACAGTCCCTTACCAACACAGGCACTCCTAGAACCAAGAAATGATTTAAGCCAGAGAACTGCTTCTGGGGAGCATTGGCCTATCTTCTGAAGTCTTTCTGCTAAAAGTTCATGGTCGATCAAGTCGAACGCAGAGGAAAGATCCAACAAAAGTAGAAGAGCAGAATTTCCTTCCTCGATGATATCTGTTATACTGGCCTTCAGCTCTAAAGGGCCGTCTCTGTACCGTGGTTAGCTCTAAAACCAGACTGTTCCTTAGTCAAAATGCTAATAGCTGTATATAGGCTATTTTTTCCAAGATTTTAAGCATAAAAGGAACATTGGTAATGGGGCGGTAATATTCGGGCATCAGGGTGTCAAGATTATCCTTTTTTTTAAAGAGATTGTGATGGACAATGGTGTGCAATTAGTTTCCAGAGACATGGAAAGCAATTGAGAGCAAGCCTGCATCACCCAACGGGCAGGTAGAAAGGGCGAACCGGTTCATTAAAGGAGCCTTACAATTGGCATGTGCATCAAGCATGAATCCCTGCAAAATCGTCAAAGAGGCTGTGGCAGCGCATCGCTTGATGCCAAATGTCATTACAGGAGTATCTCTGTTTCATTGTTGAGAGGGAGAAGGGCTGCATCAACACTGGTTACCACCTTGGCTACACAAAGGGGGTCATTGTGACCCTGGCGGAAGGGGGTTAACGGGGCCGGTAGAGCTGCCGGCCCTGTTAACCCCCTACTGCCTCATTACGATATCTCCTCGCGGGGCCCGCTAAGGACGCCTGGTTTTACCAGGCGTCCTTAGCGGGCCCCGCGAGCAGACCAGCATGCTAACAACGGGCCCGTCATTAATGGGCCCGTTGTTAGCATGCTCCCCATTCCCATTGAGCCCTATGGGGGCTCAGATGGGAATGGGGATGTACAAGGTCTGGGTTCCTGGAATGGGGAAATACCGGGCCCTCCAAGGTCGGAATGGCCCGGTATTTCCCCATTCCAAGAACCCAGTACCCGGAATGGGAGTAGCCAAATAGCGGCATGGCTACATCCAGGGTCGTAATGACCCCCAAAGTCAGAGAGGACGCCGACATCGTAATGTAATGTGTAATGTAATGTATGCTTCTATAGCGCCGGTAGTCCGCGGGCATCAGGGCGCGTTACATAGACAAACATAAACTAACTAGGAAGACTCACTAGACTGCTAAAAGCGCTGTGTTGTAAATGAGAAAGGATTACTTGAAAAGATGAGTCTTCAGGAGTTTGCGAAATTGTACGTGATTCTCCTGTATTCTCAAATTCTGGGGCATGGAGTTCCGCAACTGAGCTGCCTGCACTACAAATGACCTGCCCATGGCTAATTTAAGTTTGTGTTTTTGTATTACCAGAAGGTTTTTTTCCTGCTGAGCGCAGCAGTCTCTTTGGTGTGTGGATAACTAAGTTCTTTTTTAGGTAGTCGGGTGCATTTCCAGAAAAGAAAATGTGTGCACTAGGGTGAGAGATTTGAACTTGATCCTTTCTTCAACTCCAAGCCACTGAAGCGACTTCCTGGCCTTGTTGACATGATCTCTTCTCGAAAGATGTTTAATTAGTCTTACAGCATCATTCTGAATGACTTGACATGTTTGCATGTCTTTGGCACGGGTACCTATTAGAAGGGCATTGCTGTAATCTAACCTTCATAACACAACTGCCCTGGCTATGGTAGCCATATTGTTTTCACTCCAATAGGGTCTGATAGCCCGCATAAGTCTAAGATAGCAGGCTGTATTTTTCCGTAGGAAATTGGTCTGAGCCTCTGAGTTGACAGGAGAGTTCATCATCATACCGAGAGTCTTGACCTGGTCAGATACTGTTATGATGATGGCCTCCTTGATCTGGAAAGATGTGTACTCCCCTCCCAATTTGTCTAGTAGTCGGCTGGAGTCGAACAACATAAATTCTGTTTTGGAGTTGTTTAAGCACATCCAGTTGGATTGCATCCACTCATTGATTTTACTATATATTAAGTTGATCTTTGCGCTGTCTGCCCTATGTGATCGTTCTAACTCTATTATAAGCTGCGTGTCATCTGCGTAGTTGGTAAACACAACTCCGGATTCCGTCAAAATATTGCACAGTGCACGCATATACAGGTTGAAGAGCATGGGTGATAGACTAGCGCCCTGTGGCACACCAAAAGTATTAAAATGGTGTCAGAGAAGTTGTCGCCCCAGTGAACTCTACGAACATCGACATGAGTGACATTGTGTTCAGATTACAGAAGAGCAAGGAGATCATTAAATCTCAGGGCGACATGAGCAGAGCAACATATCACATGGAGGTCAACGAAGGGGCCTTGGTGAAGAATATGCTTGCCCCACAAAGAAACTGCAACAGGCTCCAAATACACCCAAGCCATGGAAAGGCACCAACCATGTCTACACTCGTGATGGGAGAAGGTGGAACCTGGAAAGGCTGGCTGTGTACACGAAAAGGGCATCCACAACTGTTATGATGGATTTTTTAACTCTGACCTGGTGGGCAGAGGTTCAGAAGGCCAGTCTAGTTTCTTGGAACAGGGTAATCTTCTGGACAAGCCAGACCAATCAAGGTAGCATTGGCGGCGGTCAAGACTAAGTCTCAGGGGTGGGTGAGGGTGATGGAAAGCCCACAATGAGCACACACAGTCTCGGGAGGATAGTTCAGGGGCAACGTGATCGCCTTGGAAGCAAGACGGCACAGAGCAACACAGGTTTGATACCCGGGTCTGCACTTAGAAACCTCTGGGTATTAAGCGCGTTATAAATAGCCTATAATATCATATCATATGCATGGGAGTAGGAGATCGGCATGACCCATGGGAGTTGGCCAACAGCCCCCAACAGCAAGAGAGGGAGATCAGGGAAGAATACCAAAGTGAACATGTACCCATGAGCTCCCCACCCCGGTCTAGAGAACGACACTGGGTAGCAACCTCAGCAGAACAAACCCCATGCGACACATCCTGTATAACCACTCATTCCCCCAAGGCAGCTATTGACCAGAACCGGCCCCAACGGGAAAGAAGGAAGCCAACCAGATTCACAGACATTATCCTGGACTAGGAACCAGCTTTTCCTATTAAAGGAGGTGTGTGGGGATCCATCACGCGAGATCTCACGCGGGAAGCACACAACATGGAAGAAACCCGTCAGAGGTGGAGCGAAGCACAAGGAAGACAGTCGGGCCTCGGCGCGCCTCCTGAATGAGGGAAATCAGCCCTCCCACTGAAGTCTGCTCTACCAGCACAACCCTGCAACAGCTGAGCATAATATCATGGCTGAGGGCAGCCTTGTGGGAGCTCCAGCTGGCAGGGGATGTTAATACCCCCAGTACATATTCTGTGCAGTGAAGCCAACTGCATTGGGGTCAAGGAACTGAACTGTGAGTACTGCCCCTCCGTCCTGGACAGATTTCCCCCTACCCTGTTTATACAAGTTGTCAGAATAAACACCCCTTCCTTATACAAGTGTCCTGTGTTCATTGAAGGCCACTACACACACATCTACAAAAACACACTAGGGAAGTGCGGGAGTGTTTTGTGTTTGGGTGTTATTCTGCTACTATTGAACAACCTTGCTGCATGCTTGCAAGCGCAATTTGTTTTACATGTATACCGGGCCTCATCAAAGAAGGCCGACGGTTGTGGACTCTTTGCTACAGCACATTTGCTTTTGCAATTTATTCATTATTAATGTAAATACGGGGCCAGATTGAACAGGCAGACGGTTTTTGGCTTTTCTTTAGTGTAGTACATTTTTATTTTGCAAATTATATATCTTTAATAATACATGTTCTGGGCCTCCCTGATGAATCCTGATGGATTAACCATTGCTCTACTTCCCAGCTGCAATTTGAACCCTTACAACCTTCTTCTTATTCACAATTTGGGCCCTAGTGAAGAAAGCGGATGGTTTAATAGGTCGAGCCTTACTGAAGAAAATCATTTTAAAGCACTGCAGTAGTCATGTATTGTGTTGCTGGGCAAATTATCGGTTGGTACAGTATCAGCCTGGAGGTATTTGTTTGTGAGTAAATATACTGATAATTGTTTTTATTTAACACTTTGCATCCGCTTGACTAATGTCAAAAAAGGAAGGGCAGCGACATAAGAAGAGACTTGACAACCCTTTGCTTTTTTGTGCTTATACCTTGCGCAGTCAAGTGAATTGGCAACTGATTACCGATACCAGAAGTCAGACTATGCCCCTCATTCCTAGTTTGGATGTAAGTAACGTTCCTTACCGGCATTGCGTAAATAGCATGTCCGGGCTGCCACCAGTCCGCTAATAGAGGACTATTACGACTTCGCGGGCACGAGCTTTACACCATGCCGGTAAGGTATGTTGCGCCATTCCGTTAAAGGCACCCAAAATGCCCTTAGCTGCATCAAGCATAGCACAGCTAACACTACCGACATAGTTTAAAGCAGCATTAGCGGTGACTGTAAATAGCGGTGACCGTTATTAGCGGTCACCGCTATTTACGGTCACTGCTAATAAGCGGAACCTGAAGTAGCGTCATCGCACAGGAACGGGAAGGAGCAAGGCGGCCATCTTTAAAAACACAATCCTTTGCCATCCTCACCACACAGGACCCCTGGGACTCTGTTGAGTTTTGCAAAACATCCACCTCCAACACCACTATGCTTAAGGCCCTGAAGAAGGGAGCTGCCCGCCTGCAGAAAGAACGGTTCAATGAGGATGAGCTGCAGATGCTGGTGGACACACTGCTGGAACACCTGCCATTGTGTTCTCTAACAACATGAAGAGAGAGGCAGTGCTAAAGAAGAAAGAGATCTGGGCACTTGTTGCCCAGAAGGTCAGTGCTGTGGAGAACACACCACGCACAATTAAAGACTGCCGCAAGCGCTGGGTCGACCTGCGACTAAGGGTACAAAACATCCTCTCTGTGAACCGCAGCCAGGCCATGGAAACAGGAGGAGGTCCCAGTTCCCTGATCAAACTCACACAATGGGAGGACATCTGCGCCAACATGATAGGGATGGAAGGCATTGAAGGTGTTGGCGAGATGGAGTGTGGCGCCACAACATCGGGCGATGGAGGTGAGTGTCCAAAGTAAACATTGCTATGCCAATTCTGATGAAAGTCAACCAATATGTCAGTTCAAAGAGTCAAGCCATGGTCACCCACACACACACACTTCCACCAAAGTAGGCTGATGCATTACAGACACATGCAGATGCCTGGTGCAAGGCAATGTCGTACATGACACATACCACACAAAGTTGGAAATGCCACGGGTCACACAGCGTGCATGTCCAAAATAGTATGCATGTCAGATAGCACTACTCCTGGGCAACATGAGTGACGCCGACATATGCCTGCATTAACCACCCATGTATCCAAGAACGTGCTCATCCAAACACAAATGCCTATTACCCCCAATTGTGTGGATGAGCAATTGTCCTAATGTATGTATGATGCCTATCAAACATCCCTCTCTTCGACCCCCACAGGCATTGACCATGACAGCGATGGGCAGGATGCAACCCCTGCACAGGCCACACCCCGGAACAGGTCCCGGGATGACAGCAACCGGCCTTCAACCTCGAGGGGACAACCGAGGGGGCGCTATGTACCAACATGCAAGCCACCCCAGGTACCCATTGCACCGGTGCCACCAAGGCCCGTGGAAGGCAAAGCACCACCACCATCTCCACCCATTGGTCAGCCTGATGATACATGCGAGGCACCACAATCGGAGGAGTCGAGTTTGGCTGGGGAGGTGGCAGCCACAGCACCCCTGACTGTGGAGGACACACAGGAGGACATCTGAGTCCCCATGGAGGACGATGTTTCGGATGTGGTCCATACCCCAACTCCACCGGCATCCCCCCAAGTATCGTCGCTCGATAGGGAGCATGCCACCACCCTGGAGAATTCTGGTCATGAGCAGACAGAGGGACACTTCAGTCCAATTTTCAGGGCTAGGGAGGCTGAGCAGGCTGGGCAGGACAGCCAGGGGCCGACTACCTCAACAGGTGCACCCGCAGGACTGCAGCGGTCTGATCTGCTAACTTCCCTTGTGCGTGAGTTTGTCCAGGACAACAGGCTGGCCAGAGAGGAGTGGCGTCAGGACTTAGCCGCACTAGGCGGGTCCATCACGGACAACACTGCCTCCATGGTGAGATCATTCTCTAACAACACCAGCTGCCTCTGCGAGGAGGTCTCGGCCCTCCGGCAGGTGGTAGGCCGCATAGCGGATGCCATGGAGGCAGGGCATCCTGCTACACAACCACAGCAGGCGGCCACACCGTCTTCCTCCAGTTCTACGCAAACAAGCCCGCTCTGCAGGTCGGCCCGTACCCAGCGCCGGCAAGACATGCTGCCCCCTGGACCAGGGAATGCTGATTAATTGTCAAGGCAGCCTCATGTAGGCTTTGGGGACTCAATGGGACTTGTCTGGGGGAGTTGTGGGGGGAGGCGGATGGGGGTTAGTATGGTGGAGGGATTTTGCACTTACAATTACATTGTTATAGTTATACACCCGTTGTGTAGAAAATAAGAGCTGAGTGGACATTCTTCATTGCGCATGTGTCATTTATTCATTTACAGTGCGTAGTGTACATGTACCCCCACACCCAGTACCCTCTGTCCAACCATCACGTCACCCTCTGCTACCATGTGTGTCAGAAATATTGTGCAATCACTGACTGGCGCACAGCACGTCCCTCCTGTTCATCGGCATCGCAATGATGTCCACCCACATCATCATCTTCCCCTTCATCATCACCAGGTGGTAGCAGTTCTATGTCAGGAGGCAGGGGCACGTACCGGCGGATGCACATGTTGTGCAGCATGACACATGCCATGATGATCTTGGCCACCTTCTCGTGCCTGTAGAGGAGTGCCCCACCCGACCGGCTGAGGCAGCGAAATCGTGCCTTCTACAGGCCAAAGGTCCGCTCGATGACCACACGGGTACGGGTATGGGAACGATTGTAGTCCTCCTCGTGCCTGTTCTGTGGGTTTCAGAAAGGGGTGAGGAGCCACAGCTTCAAGGGATAGCCACTATCACCTGCATGACAGGCAATAAAAGGTACATGTTAGTCAATCCATGATGAACAGCCGCACTAGTCACACATGCCTTCAGTTTATCGTTGCCCACATGCACATGTTCATGGATGTATTTACGCCATCTCCAGCCCCTCAATGTGTCCTGTGGCATGGACTAATGGTGTGGGTTGCATCTTCAAGAAGGTACATGGTGTGCACTGACGTCTTGTTGCACATGCATCATGTACGCATGCAGCTGTGTTCGTGACAGAATTGTGATGTGTTGTGTTCTGTGAGATTTACTTAGAGGGTGCGTTGGCAGTAGTCTGTGCAATATTGGGCAATAAGCGCTGATCATTCCCATGGTGACATGCAGCACTCCTGTGGGTGTGGCGGCCCTGTGACAGACAGTGGATACACTAGTTGGTTCAGTTTGATGCACTCACAGTGATGCTTGTCCTGTGTGGTGATATGTTGGAGACAGCAACATAGTGCATATGCAGTGCATGGTGCAGGATGGCGTTACGGAGGGTGAGGGCCGCAGATGAGTGGTGTACGTGTTGTGGGATGTGGGGTGGTTTCCTGTTAGTCAAGGAGTGATAGGTGTCAACCTAACTACATTCCTATGGGATTTGGGTCTCATGTACCATTTGTGATGCTTTGGGGCACAGTGTTCGATGATGTGCACATCGTACAGTCACCACACCAATGACACCAGGGTGGTGTGTGCATCTCTCCCCCCATTTCAATGCCGTGTGCTGGTCATGCAACTTACCAAGCATCCAGGCACGTCGTCCAGCATGTCGCTCCATGAAGTGTGGTAGCGTGGAGTTCCACGGGACCATAGACGCATGAGTTGATCCAGGATATCGGGCACAACAATGTGTGATGATCTTGCTGGCGTTGCATACCATCTGCACATTGATGGAGTGGTATTGCTTGCGGTTGCGGTACACCACCCCCATGGCATGCGGGACCACCATCTCCACCTGGGTGCAGTCGAGGGCACCTACACAATATGGCATGCCTGCCAGTGCACGGAAGGCAATTTCTGTATCAAATATCTCCTGGGGAGTCTGTGGTAGGGATATGTAGTCACTTGTGTGCTTGAGGAGGGCATCCAGCACTTGGTTCAGAATGCGAGAAAATAAGGGTTGTGATGTGCCATGCATGTGCCCCACTATGTGCTGGTAGGTGCCTGTGGCAAGGAAGTGGAGCACAGACACTACCTTCAGTAGTGGGGGGGATGGCGGTGCATATTTCAATGAGGCTCACTATATCGTCGTGTATCAGGTCCACTATGGTGGTGATGGTGTCCCGTTCCAGATGGTACAGGGTGTGGATCTGCTCAGGGGTTAGGTTGAAAGGACTGGCTCTGGTGCGAGGGACTGGGGGCTGCCGGCGTGGTAACGGTGGCTGCACTGGTGGGGCATGCTGGGCCTGTCTCACCCTCCTCCTCCTCCTGCGTCTCCTCTGTGGTGCCGGCTGTTGTTGTTGTGATGTTGTGGCAATGCAAGCATGTCCTCCAGCTCCAGTAATGCTACTACTATTGGAATCATCTTGGTGTGTGAGGGGGTGTAGTGTGTGGGTGTGCTCCTTTTGTACTGGCCCAGACTCCATTGCCTCCACCTGTGCTGATTGTGTGCACCTGTGGCAGTTGGGAACACTACTCAAGGCATTTTACGGTAGGTCGGCGATGCCGGTATTTACGGCATGCCGGTAAGCACATTTTCCGCCTTCATGAGGCCGTTATTTGCATGCCCACTTCACTTGTGATCTACTCCAGTTTACGGCATGCCGCTATTGCTGGCATGGTGGGTCGCGTGCCCGCGCCCAGACCGCTATTAACGGCACCGTACTTTACGATGCTGCTAATAGTGGTCAGGCTGGTCAGAATGGCCCGTAGCGGTAATCAATGCTGGTATTCCTTTACTGGCATTGTTGTTCCCTTAGCACCAACCTCGGAATGACCCCCTATGCCCAAATCTCATTGTGCACAAGTATTGAATCTTCTCCCGTCATGGCAAACTTACATTGGGCGCAGACGGCAGGGTTAGGCCCCGACTTTACTGAGGACTGGCCCTGAGCATTCCACTAATAGTCATAGAGAACCTTTTATAAGGGAAGGTTTGAATAGTGTCAGGCTAACACGGTCAGTGGATAGATTGCCACGGGATTAGGACAAAATAACCATTTCTTTTTTCCAATTATTCCTACAACAAGACGAGAATGCCCACTGGTTGTGTCCAGCTCACCTAACCTTTTGGCAAACATTGATAATAACAATTCTTTGTTAAATATGTACCTGAACTTAAGACCTGCATCTTTAGCAGGAAAGACACCTAACACTGAAATACAGGCATCGCCACCTCCTACAAACTTGTCAGCCATGCCTGATCCCGAGCATATAGGGACTACCCACTTGCCGGATTCATAAAACTCAAGTTTGGATATCTCTAAAAACACTAATCAAGATGAAGCCAATTTATTTTTTTCAAATGAAATTTTATTGCCATTTTCAAACAACTGTGTTACAAACCAGCATTACATCTCTCCCTCAAAAACCACACCCTCCCCCCACAATCCCTTCTTATTCCCCGCGCCCTTTCCCTTCACCACCCCTACTCCCCATGCAGCAGGTCCTCATTGCATCCACAAAGTTCAAACTTGGGGTCGTCCCCTGTTTCGTGAAAGGCTGTTTCCAAGCCTACAGTCCCACGTTACTTCTACACTTATCAGTCTAACAGACCTGCCGGTTGTGCATGTAGGTGAATAATCAATCTATTTCTGGGCCAAAGCCTGAGTCGGGTATGTTTCCTTCCACCAAGACCTCTCCGGTATCAAACACAACAAGGCACAGTCATCATTTTACCCCCTCTTGGGGCCTGTATTTCTCAAAGAAGGGAAGTCACAAGCCCTCAATATTGTACCTGGACTCATCCAACATGTGGGTAAGATATTTCATGTCATAGATCACCCTTATTTTTGACACCCATTATTTTTCTAATGACATATGCAGATTTTTCCACAGTTGGGCCACACAACATCTGTCGGAGACCAGCATAACTTGCAGCATATGCCCCCCCTTCAATCTCCTCCTCTAGCCAAACCCCAAAGAGAACGAGCCACAGAGAGAGATCCCTGTGGATTATGTCCACCCCCGTAATCCATGAGAGAACCTCCCTCCAGTATGTCTGCGCTTTGTGGCAACCCCACCACATGTGTATATAATCACCTTTCACCCGTTTGCACTTCCAGCACCGTAGGTCATATCCTTTACGCATCTTCGCTATCTGTCATGATGCCTACCCCCGGGGAACCAGACCAGGTCCAGCAACCCCGGAAGCAGGCATCAAGTTATTTTGAGCAAGTCCAAAAACCCCTGCTAGGGGCTGTTTGGGTGCGGTCCTGGCGCCATAGGTGCCAGGCTCATAGAGTAGAGCTTACCTGATGCAGACCATGCTGCAGAGCTCCAAGCCAAATGAGGCTTGGAAGGGACTATTTTACCTAGGGACTATTTTTTACTCGGGTGGGGCTGGGGAGGAATACTTACCTGGGACTACTTTGAAGGCTATTTAAACCACGCCCGAAGAGCAGCACACGCTTCGCGTTATTCTGCATCCAGCAGCGTAACGCTCACTGTGTCTACAAGCCTGCATCCAGTCTTCTGCCACGCCCGCCTCTAGTCTGCAGCTCCTAGAAAAAGGGAGGAACAGAAGGAGAAGAGGTTAGAATAAGAGCAAACCTTCGATCCTCACCTGAATTCCGGATCCACCGCGCCTTCGAGCTGGAAGAAAGAAGCATTTTACGCACGCCGCCTCACTTGCTGCAGCGCCGCGTTGAACTCACCGGCCTTCGCAGCATCCTCACGATCCACCGCATCCTTCTGCACGTTCCCGCCGCACTCTGGCACCTAAGGGGAAGACAAGAACAGCAAAGGTGAGCCAAGGGAATAAACAGAGGCAATAGTAACTACCCCCATAGACTTACCTGATTACCGCCAGGGGTACTATTCCTCTTCACGGGTCGGCACAGTCTCCATTGCATCCTCGCCGTACCCCGGCCCTTATGGGGAACAAAAGGACAACACGGTGAGACGAAGGGACAAACAAGGGGAACTCTTCTCGCCACAATAGACTTACCTAATTTTACCGCCGGAGGCGTTATTCCCCGAACTTCATATTTTCTCTCCACACCTGAATAAGGGAGCAAGCCACAGGTTACATTCTGGCCTTATTTTATTGAACTGTGTAGGATAAGCCAAATCCTTACCTGAACTTCGTCAGCTACCACGAGGAACTCTTCTCTGGGGTCAAGCTGCAAACTGCAAGGAATCGGACAAGAGTGAAAGTCAGACATGTGAACTCTTACGAACTACATACTTTTCGGAGTCAATATTGTTCTGGAACTCACCAATTCCTTCGAGCCAGTGAAGCAACTGGTTATCAACACGCCCCTGCGCTCAATGCAGGATGAAGAGCTCATCTTTTCAAACCATCAGGTGAGACTATAAGAGGGGACATCAAAGGTGATCTGTGGGGAGAACAGCGGGGGTGGGGGATTTACGCTCAACCCCATGGGTGGTTAATTCCCTTTCTCCATTTACAGAAGAATATTCCTACGGGCCAAGCAAACGAAGCTAGGTGGGCCAGTCCAGTCCGTCATCTCAGCCCTACGCGTCACACTGGTGGAGACCGCAGCTGTCCAGTTCAGATTGATGCCTCTGTGGGAGCCAGGTGAGCCGGGGGGTAGTGCCACCTGTGTATCCGTTTTATTGCTTGGTGCCTATACTGTAGGGAGATCGTTGACCGTCCCACCCTTCTGCAGATATATGTCCATAATACATCTTCAATGTCTCTTCCCAGGTTCACCCCCCAACCTGACCATGGCCGGAAGTGGGTCCCTCGGCTCTGCCAACAAGATTGTCTTTTATAGTCCTGCAATGAGTCCCTTGGTACCCCTCCCTGTTAACAGGAGCCGCTCAAAGTCAGTCAATTCCCATTTCAGGTTTTCACCCCATTAGGGGTCCGTTAGGGCTGCCTTCAGCTGCAGGTATTGAAAGGGTGACAGTCTACCCACGTTTAGAGCCTCTTCCAGCCTTTTCAACGAGAGAAAGGCGCCTCTGTCCCACATTTGTCCGGCTCTCGAGAGGCCCCCCTCGTACCAGAGTTGAAATGCCAATAGCTCCCCTATCTCATCCATTAGGGGGGGCCATATACAATTCAAGGGCAACGGCCATGAGGAGAGGCACCTGTTCCTCTCTCCCTCTTCCTTCCATATAGCCCACAGGAGTTCCAGCACCGGGTGGAGCAAAACTCTTCGCGGGACACAGGATCTGGGCACCCACAACCATTCTCCCAGTGAAACCAGGGCTAGTATTGCATTATCCATTGGCACCCATTGCTTGTCGGAGAGCGGGTTTAGGTGATCCACCATGACCCGGAGCTGGGCTGCTTTATTGTAGGTCTCCTGTTCTGGGAAACCCACCCCCCCCTCCCATGGCAAGATTAAGGTCTTGTAGGCCACCCTCTGCTTTGCTCCTGCCCAGAGAAATTTTAGCATAGCCTTCTTCACCTCGAAGAAAAAGGCCTGCGGGTTCATGACTGGAAGCATCTGGAATAGGAACAAACATTTGGGTAGCACCACCATCTTAATGGCATTCAGGCGCAGAATTCAAGAGAGCCCCAGTCTCGCCCAGCTCTCCATGTCGATTCTCATGGCCGCCCACAACGGCAGGAAGTTTTCGGGGAAGTGATCACCATAATTACGTGTCACCTGGATTCCCAGATACCTAAAGGAGGAGTCCTGAACCCGAAATGGTAGTTTCCCAATGTATTCTGCCTCTGTCTCCGACAGTCCCCCCCCCTTTAAAGGCTACTGACTTCTCCATAATCTATCCTTACGCTTCTCCTACCACCCTGAAAATTACTCAAGAGGTAACCCCTCATTACCCCTCTTAAGACCCGCTGCATAAAACACCCCCAGCCCCTTCCCCATCTCACCCCCTTAACCCCAAACGGAGGCATCCTACCGTGCGCCCCAAAAATGTTCGTCACATCTGTCAAACCACCAGGAATGCCGTCCCCTACCCATTTCCCAGCGTTTATCATCTTCACTATCACCCACTGCCCTGGACCCTTGTCTGCACCCTGCCCTCCCCTAGCCTACCCCCTTGTTTCTCCACAAACTCCCCCAAATCTGAGCAATAATCGTGAAAGGAACAGACCCCCAACTCCCACCCGTTCATACCCCTCGTATGTCCCATCCTCTCCCCCATTGTCCCTGTGAACCTACCCAACCTGCCCCCAGACACTGGGTACCACCCACCCCTCAAAACATAACAGATTTGCTCCACACGCCCTTCTGGTAAACTCACCCCTTGGAGGTCATGTACGGGGTATGTGAGGACCCGATGTCTGGCCCCCTTACCCCCTCAGAGCAATTTAGCAGTGTGCCAAGTGGTCCATGTCCCTCATGTCACTTCGCTTCTGGTAGAGTTAAAGTTGAATTTAGAAGGTATTCCCAACATCATTGAGTGTACCCTATTAGCGTCACTGTGTTAGAGTTGAATTTAGAAAGTATGCCTAATAGCGTTACTGTGTTAAAGTTGAATCTAGAAGGTACTCCCCACTTCATGGAGTGGACCTTAAAAGCGCTACTGTGTTAAAGTTGAACTTAGAAAGTGGGCCTAATAGCGTTACTGTTAAAGTTGATTTCAGAAGTTATTCCCAACATCATTGAGTGTACCCTAATTAGTGTCACTGTGTTAGAGTTGAATCTAGAAAGTGTGCCTAATAGCGTATTAAACTATGTTAAAGTTGAATTTAGAAGGTGTTCCCAACATCATTGAGTATACCCTATTAGCGTCACTGTGTTAGAGTTGAATTTAGAAAGAATGCCTAATAGCGTTACTGTGTTAAAGTTGAATCTAGAAGGTGTTCCCAACATCATTGAGTATACCCTATTAGCGTCACTGTGTTAGAGTTGAATTTAGAAAGAATGCCTAATAGCGTTACTGTGTTAAAGTTGAATCTAGAAGGTACTCCCTATATCATTGAGTGTGACTAATAGCGTTACTGTGTTAACGTTGAATGCAGAAGGTTCTCCCCACTTCATTGAGTGTGCCTTAAAGGCACTACTGTATTAAAGTTGAACCTAGAAAGTGTGCCTAATAGCGTATTAAACTATGTTAAAGTTGAATTTAGAAGGTATTCCCAACATCATTGAGTGTCCCCTATTAGCATCACTGTGTTAGAGTTGAATCTAGAAAGTGTGCCCTAATAGCTTCACTGTGTTAAAGTTGAATCTAGAAGGTACTGCCTATATCATTGAGTGAGACTAATAGCGTTACTGTGTTAACGTTGAATGCAGAAGGTTCTCCCCACTTCATTGAGTGTGCCTTAAAAGCGCTACTGTGTTAAAGTTGAACCTAGAAAGTGTGCCTAATAGCGTATTGTTAGGATGTGCAGTGTTTCCAATGTTTACCTGTTAAACCATGAGTGTATAATATTTCCTTCACTATGTCTATTGTCACTTAGATACTATAGAACATAGAACTGCATCTTATGTAGCAGGGTTCCAAGGAGAGCCAGTGAAGAAGCAGGGCCTTAGTGGGAAGATTGTACTCCTCCTGCTGGGGGTCGTCTTATGTCATCAACTTGCAAATAAAAGGTTCTTTACCTTTAAACTACTGGTTATGTGAAAGCCTCCCTTTGTACATAACATTTGGCGACGAGGATGGGATTGCAAATAAAAGGTTCTTTACCTTTAAACTACTGGTTATGTGAAAGCCTCCCTTTGTACATAACATTTGGCGACGAGGATTTTGACTGGGACCTTGAGGACGACCCCCAGCGCCTTTTCTACAGATCTAGTGTGCTGGCTGTGGAGCGGAGCCAGCCTGACTTGCCTGAGGGAGGGCCTTTTTCAGTAGATTATTGACGGCCTGACATCCAGTGTGTGGCATCCACCGGAGGGACATTGCTAGCGCCAGAGGAAAACCCCTGGAGGCTCCGTGGTCTGTGGGAGCTGGAATTGGACCCCTGCAATTTTGTTGAACTTGTGGAGACCGGGCTGGCAAAGACACGGCTTTGGCACTTTTATAATTGGATTTTGAGTTGTGTGTTTTCCGAGCGGCCATTGGACACCCTGGCCCCACACTGAGCATGGTTGAGAAAGGAGTCGCCGCCGATGACCCTGGTGAGGCGCTCCAGGGTGAGTACATAACCAAGCAGCTATCTTTTAATTAGTGTCACCTACCTGTTTGGGTGGGAGCTCTATTGGTTAAACCAGAATTGCAAGCTTGTTATTCTATTCTGCAACTTTGAGACATGGCAAATGTGCCTGCTCCTGTGTTTTTTCTGGCAGTGCCAGGTGAACCCAGGGTTAGATGGGAAGACTGGAAGGAAGGATTCAGCAAATATGCCTTAGCAGTGTTTGGTGCCAACTACTCCAATGAGCGCAAGGAGGCATTGCTATTTCACTGTTTGGGAACTGCAGGCCAAGAAGTCTTAAAGAGATTGCCGGAGCCTTCTGACATTTTGGATGCTGGTCCATATGAAAGGACATTAGCCAAACTGGACAGGCATTTTAGAGTGGAGGAGAACATTATATTGGAAAGATATAAATTTGCCACGAGAGAGCAGAAGAATGGGGAAAGTATCGAGGATTTTGTCACGGCTTTAAGGGGCTTAGCAGTGAAATGCAAATTCACTCACTGTCAGGATGAGCACTTGAGAGACCAGCTAATGATTAAATGTTCCAATGACAGTATTAGGAAAGAACTATGGAAAGAGAGGAACCCCACTTTGGATCGAGCAATTGAGATAGCGAAAATGGTGGAACACACAGATAAGTGCATTGAAGTTCTTCAATCGGATACTGTGAACAATGGTAAACCCAAGTTGGATGAGAGTCAGGGTTCAGTGCTGAAGGTGTCAAAGGTTGTTCAGAGGCAGAGTACGTGGAATCCAAGACGCGCCTCGCAGAATGCTAAAAGGAGCGAAGAGAACAGACCGGCAACTGGCATAGGATGGCGTCAATGGGTTCCTGCAAAAGATAGCAGAGGGATTCCCAAAGACATGAATTCTTTCAAGATGGTTAGGGATTCAGGACAATCCAGAGGTTTTCCAGGGAGAAGATGCTTTAGATGTGGAAGCTTGTCGCATATAGCCTCGGATAAGGATTGCTTTGCTATTCATATCATATGCAATGAGTGTGGTGTGAGAGGGCACATTGCCCGATGTTGTAGAAATTTTAATGCTGGGTCAAATCAAGTGCATGAAATAAGTGCAAGTTATGAAGATGAGTCATATTGTGAGGATGGCAGAGAAGTGGTATTTACAGTGAATGCTGTCAATGGCAGAGTGAAAATGCAGAAACCTTATGCTGAGGTTGTAATTCGAGGTGTACCCGTACGCATGCTAATGGATAGTGGTGCTGACTACACCTTGATAAGTGTGGAAGTGTGGAGGAACAAATTCGATAGTTGTACTCTGTGGGAAAATACTGTTAAAGCAAATGCTTATGGAGATGTTCCCATAGATATTATAGGTTGCTTTGATGCTGAATTACAGTTTAAGGACAGGAAGGCCAAAGGTTGTGTGTATGTTACCAACAGAGGGGGTGAATTGTTGTCATGGAGTGATCAAGCTGAATTGAAGATAAGGCTTGAGGCAAGTCATCCCGAGCAGGTAATGTCTGTTGCGGGAGGAGAGCCCACAGAGATACAAACCACGTTATCTGGGAAATTGGGGTGTCTTAAGGGCTTTGTACATGTAATTCGCCTAAAGAAAGGAGCTGTCCCTAAGATTGCAAAACTGCGAACTATTCCTCTTGCTCTTAGAGGAGATGTAGAGGAAGAACTCAAGAGAATGGAAAGAGATGGTGTCATTGAAAAGATAGAAGCATCTGAATGGGTCAGTCCTATAGTTGTAGTCAGAAAAGGCAATGGGTCTTTGAGGCTCTGTATAGATCTTAGACATCCAAACAGCATGGTTGTGGCAGACAGGTTTCCTCTTCCCCGAATAGATGATTTGATGGTGGGAGTAGCTGGGTCAAAAGTATTCTCCATACTAGATCTTAAATCGGCCTACCATCAGGTTGAATTGCACCCTAATTCCAGGGATCTCACCGCCTTCATCACCCCGATTGGATTGTTCAGGTGTGTTCGCATGCCATTTGGTTTGGTCTCAGCCGCAAGTGTGTTTCAGAGTATTATGCATAAATTACTTGGGGGTGAAAAAGGGGTGATGTGTTATCAGGATGATGTTCTTGTATGTGGGAGCGATGAGAAGGAGCATGATGTTCGTTTGAAAAGAGTTTTGGATATTTTGAAGGAGGCAGGCCTCACCGTTGCCTTGGAAAAATGTACTTTTAAAGCCAACAAAGTGGTGTACCTGGGTCATGAGATCACTGGGGAAGGGGTTATACCCAAGGAGGAGGCTATTGAGGCCATAAAAAGAATGGAGGAGCCTAAGTCTAAAGGGGACATACTATCATTTTTGGGACTGGTGGAGTTTTACGGCAAATTTGTCAAGGGGTTAGCAGAAATGTCGAGGAATATGAGATTTCTCACTCGCAAGGGAGTCGTTTTTAAATGGTGTGACCGGTGCAAGAAAGAATTTTTGATGATAAAAGAGGCTATTGTCAATGCTCCCATTTTGAAAATATTTGAGGAAAGTAAACCCACATTGCTTTTTGTTGATGCCAGTGATTATGGTGTTGGGGCTGTTCTGATGCAGGAGGATCAGACAGGTTTACAGACTGTGGCTTTTGCGTCCAGGTCTTTGAAGGGCCCAGAATCTAGATATTCAGTTATTGAGAAGGAGGCTCTAGCATGCGTTTGGGGTGTCGAGAAATTTAAAAGATTCTTGTGGGGGAGGAGTTTCACCATTTGCACTGACCATAAACCCTTGGTTGGAATTTTTACGAAAGGTGGTTTGGAGGGAGTGTCAAGACGCATTATGAAATGGGTCACGGCATTGCAAGGGTTACAGTATACCATGCTCCACGTAAAGGGGGAGGTTAATATGGTTGCAGACGCCTTGTCTAGATCTGTCCAGAGGGAAATTTCTGACGATAGTGACTTTACAAGTTCAGAGGAGAGTGCAGAAATATTCCAGGTGCATGAAACATTAAAGAAAAGTGAGTGGGATGTGTCTTGCACGGAGGATGTTGTATATCAAGGAGTACTTACTCTGGTTGCAGAAGGTAAAATTAAGAGCCACAGGGGCGAGATGAATGGTTTTGCCAAAGTGAGGGAGGAGCTATGGATTCAGGATGGTTATTTATACAAGGGTCACCAGATGGTTGTGCCAGTCGGTATGAGGAAGTCTGTCTTGGAGTTGGCCCATGTTGGGCATTTAGGTCAGGCCAGGACGAAGGGACTTGTGAGGTCTGAATTTTGGTGGCCTGGTATCGACAAGGACATAGAGGAACAAGTCAAAGACTGTGTGGAATGTATTGAGGGAAACAAAGGCTTGAAAGTGCAAAAAGTTCCCATGGTAGTGAGGGAGTCCCCGCGTGTCCCTTGGGACGAAATTGCGTTGGATCTCCTCGGTCCATTTAATATTGGTGGTGGCAGAGATAGCTACCTATTAGTAGTCATGGATTTATTATGAAAATGGCCGGAGGTATGTGTACTCAAGGACATATCCAGTAGTAGTATAATCAGATTTTTGGAACAACTGTTTTGGAGAGAAGGGTTTCCAAGAAAGTGTTTGTCTGACAATGGGACCCAACTTGTTTCCAGAGAGTTTAACCCAACTTGTTTCCAGAGAGTTTAAAGAATTCTTAGAGAATCATGGGATTGAGCAGGTGAATACTTCTTTATATCATCCCCAGAGTAATGGGTGTGTGGAACGATTTAATAGGACTCTGATGGAGGCTATTAGGATAGCGGTGGCTACTGGAGGAGATTGGGTGAGGACAGTGATGGAACGCACGTTCCAGTATAGGCTAACTACCCATAGTGTCACAGGCGTGAGTCCATTTGAGATCTTGAGAGGAAGAAAACCAAATACTCATTTATGTCCAGGTTGGATGGGCAAATCAAAAATGGTGGATGTGGATCTAGAGAGTGTAAAAAGGAGAATTTTTGAAGCTGGAGTTAGATCCAAGGAGAGGTATGATCAGAAGAATTGTTGTAGGGAACTCAAGGTCAAAGAGGGTGATTGGATTAAAGTCAAGCTCCCCACCAAAGTTCGTAAAGGAGCCTCGTTGTTTTCTGAACCCAAGCAAGTTGTGAAAGACTTGGGTTCGTCAGTGTTGGTCAAAGGAGGAGCTATTTGGAATAAGGAAAGGGTGGCTTTTCCGTTTCAATGTTAATTTGTCTTCAGTTAGTTGGAGACAGGGACTTTCTTGTGACTCTACCTAATCAACCACTAGATGTCATATACCTATGCTCTTGATTTGTGCCAGGACTTGCAGCGCATCCAATGTTTTACCTGTTAAACCACGAGTGTATAATATTTATTTTACAGGTTTCAATTTCAGTTGTTCAATATGTGTTTTACAGGTTTCAATTTTAGTGGGTCCTCACCCACACAGTTACTTGTTATGTTTAAGGAGGAGAGGTGTTAGGATGTGCAGTGTTTCCAATGTTTACCTGTTAAACCATGAGTGTATAATATTTCCTTCACTATGTCTATTGTCACTTAGATACTATAGAACATAGAACTGCATCTTATGTAGCAGGGTTCCAAGGAGAGCCAGTGAAGAAGCAGGGCCTTAGTGGGAAGATTGTACTCCTCCTGCTGGGGGTCGTCTTATGTCATCAACTTGCAAATAAAAGGTTCTTTACCTTTAAACTACTGGTTATGTGAAAGCCTCCCTTTGTACATAACATTTGGCGACGAGGATGGGATTGCAAATAAAAGGTTCTTTACCTTTAAACTACTGGTTATGTGAAAGCCTCCCTTTGTACATAACACGTATTAAACTATGTTAAAGTTGAATTTAGAAGGTATTCCCAACATCATTGAGTGTCCCCTATTAGCATCACTGTGTTAGAGTTGAATCTAGAAAGTGTGCCCTAATAGCTTCACTGTGTTAAAGTTGAATCGAGAAGGTATTCCCAACATCATTGAGTAAGCCCTAATAGCGTCACTGTGTTAAAGTTGAATTTAGAAAGTATGCCTAATAGCGTTACTGGGTTAAAGTTGAATCTAGAAGGTATTCCCAACATCATTGAGTGTATGTGGTTGCTTGCACTTTACTGATTACCATCATATCACACTACTACGCTTACTCTCCCCTATACACCATCATTCAACTAGAATACAGCTATACTATGACACATTCGGTATAGCTGTTCTCATACTACCATGACCCCTCGAACTACCCATCATCCTAATAAATCACAGCTAGCTGAGCACATACCGGCTATCTTAGGCGTCTCCTCAGACCTAACACAGCCAGAACTCAGTCTGGGTGTCCACCCTCCAGACTGAACACATCCAACTGATTTCCTCAGCACCACACCTACCGCTAAGAAGCAGCTATCGTGCAACAATCACACCAGCTGCACACATATCCGGTGCGCCCACGCACTTTACGACACTATCTCTCTCTACTGACTTGAACTGCGGTTCCCGAGGGCGTTCACCCTACCACTGCTTTGAGATCATACCAATGATACATAAGGCGCTATATAAATGCCAAGCAATATAACATAACATGACAGAGGGGGTGTTCAGTTTGCGAAAATTCCTGGCCCCTTGCATTCTCCAACGGCCCTGCTCCCTTTGGGGGCCATGAATCTCTCTCATCTCCTGTGTCCCTTCTCCTCCTTCCAAAGAGGTACCATTCCCCCAGGGTCCCACAAGACTTTCCGTGGCCCCCACAATATCTTCTTCTGACACCAGGTGGAATCTTTCACCTTTCCATTCAAACAGGGTATCCCCATCTATATCAAACTCCTTTCTCCTGTAGCCACTTTGTTAGAGGGCTACACTTGTTCCACCTCATAAGGGTCTGTGCTGAGAGATCCTGAAATATTTCCACTCTGGAGTACTCATAGTCGATAATCTCAAAGCGTTTGGCCTTCTCCAGGTTATCTACTTTGTCCCAGTAATAATGTAGTTTTGCCAGAACAGAATGTGTCCCCCTACCTCCTCCTGCACAGTGTACTCTATCCAGGGTCACATGTACGCCTTCTTTTGATCCTAGGACCGTCACAATGATTCCCTGGATTTTCTTCTGGAATCCAGCCGAGGATTCCCCCTCCCTTTCTTTGAGGCCAAAGAACCGGATATTGTTTCACCTTTCCCTATTCGCAATGTTGTCCAGTTTGAGGTCCAGACCCATTTCACTTTTCTCAATGTCCCGGACCCGTACTTCAATCTGTTCTTCGAGAATGCCAGTGGAGGTCTGATTTGCCTCCACCCCGTCGAGCCTCTCCTCCAGTGTGTCCACTTTCGCTGACAGGCCCGCTTCTTTGGTTCCAGTATCAGTTCTCATCCCTGGATCTCTTCCAGGATCATCTAGATATCGCTCTTGATGGTCCCCATCTCTGCAGAGCTGGGATGGGGCCCCGTAGTCTTCTCCTCCTTCTACATTTCTCCTCCAACACAGCTGTGGTACTGGGAGAACTTCTCTTTCGAAGTCATTGACCCACTACCCCCTATGTCCTGACACCCCCTCAGTGTCACCCTGTTCAATCTCCTTCACGAGTCCTTACGGTGCACTCCTTTCCCGCTTGGCGGGGATCCCTTCTTGTTTCACTCTTTTATCTGCTGCTCGTCAGCTCCCTGACCTTCCTAGTCGATCTCCCCCACTTTACCAGCCCTTATCTCTACGCACACTGCTTTTTAAAAAATATATTTTTTACTAGGTATTTTCCAAAATATAGCAATATATTTGCATTGTCCATCTCCAATCTTTGCATATAAAACATTTCTTGTTACCCACCCTCGTCCCAACTCCCTCCCTAACCCCAATACAAACATTAACAATAAGCACATGTTTCGCAGGAGTGTGAATCTTTTGGGTCTTTGTAGTCTCTACTAGGGTGAGAGGTGTCTTCCTTTCACCATGTGTGTCTTTTTGTGATCAGTTGTGGGCATTTAGTTAAGAGTTGCTGGTTTCAGGGGGTTTGTCGTCTGGTGATGTGAAGAGTTCTTGTACTAATGCGTTCCAGGTTATTATATCTTCTGAGCTTTCTCTTCTACCTGATCCAAGTGCCTCATACCATACTGCTGCCTCTGCCATGGACCATCTTTTCAAATCCTTCCACCATGCATCTATACTCGGTCCCTCTCTTCATGCCATTGCTATTCTCCTTTTGGCCATTGTCCATGCAAGGTCTATCATTCTCCTCATTACTCTATCTTTACTGGGGTACTTGTACATCCCAAAAAGGCATGCCTCTGCTGTCCATTGCTGTTCCCCGATTTCGCTCACTCGCAATCGCCGTTCAATTTCCTGTCAGTATTCCTGAGTCTTTACACAGGACCAGAACATATGTCCCATATCTGCTTTTGTTTCCCCACATCTTGGGCAGCTCTTTATTTATGCTTTGGGAAATTGTTTTTTTTTCTTCAGAGGTGTCATGTACGCCCTGTGGAATGTGTAGAATTGGGTCAGTTTCAGCCTTGCATTCCTCGAGACTCTTTTAGGGTATATCATTACCTTGGACCACTCCTCTTCTGCGATTTCCGTCTCTATCTCCCCTTCCCATGGCTGCTTCATTCTGTTTAAGTCTTTGGGTATTGCTTCTAAGAGAATCTGGTATATTCTAGAGACCATGTGTCCTCCCTCAGACAAGTCATATAGCAATCCTAACACTGATTTTTCATTTTCTGGGTCTAGGGAGGATGGCCATATGTTTTGTAGGGCACGTGTTAGTCTGATGTATGTTATGAATTGGCCTTTATGTATCTCATGTGTTTCTACTAGTTCCTGAAACTTCTCCCAATACTTCCTACTATGAGTGAGATGCTGCCTACTGTCTCTGTCTAAGGCCACAAGTGGTATCTGGGGTGAGAAAGGCTCTTTCACTTTTAGTATCTTCTTGGTCCTAAACCATACTCGTCTACCCAATTGTAGGAGTGCCCGGTGCATCCGCAATGCTATTTCCACTAAGCCAGAGTACTTCTTTTAGAAGGTAGGGGGCTATGACAGCGCTCAATGGAGCAAGGTCTATTGTTTCTGAGTCTGCCAGCCATCCAGCTACGTGCTGGAGCTGGCCAGCTATATAATAAAGCGTGCAAGGTGCACGCCTCCTTCTGGGTAGTCTCTGCATAGGACTTCCATTCCTACTCTCTTTCTACCTCCTCCCCATATGAAACTACTCAGGGTTGAGTTTAACTCTCTGAAGAAGAGTCTTGCTATGAGATATGGGACATTAATAAAATGGTACAATAAGCAGGGGAGGGCTACCTTTTTCAACAGAGAGATTCTGTCCACCAGTGAGAGAGGCACTTTCTCCCAGAATGTAATCATGGCTTCTAGTCCTCTTTTAGCTTTTATTGTGTTGTGTATGTGAGTGTCTTTGATATCATGAGGTATGTTTATTCCCAGATAGCGAAAAGTGTGGACTCTCCATTGGAGGCCTAATCGTGGGAGCCCATCTTCCTCTACCCCTATCCACCCCGCAAGGGGAAAGAGGCAGGATTTCTTTTTACTGATCGAGATTCCTGATAGCCTTGCGAAGTTCTCTAGCACTTCTAGGTATGTCTCCAGGTTATCCTCCGGCTGTTGTATGTATAGCAGGATGTCATCTGTGTAGAAAGCGATCATGTGTAGTGGCCCGTCTACCTGGAGCCCTGTGTTTCTGAGTGTCTTCCTCATAGATATTGCTAGGGGTTCTAGTGCCAGGATGTACAGTAAGGCGGAAAGAGGACAGCCCTGCCTCTTACCTTTATGGATTGGGAATGGGTCTGAAATGTGCTTCCCAGTGCGTACCCTCGCAGATGGGTTAGAATAAAGCATGCACATCCATCTCATGAACAGGCTCCCCATGCTGTAAGGGTCCAGAGATGCAAGCATGCATTCCCACCTGACCGTATCAAATGCTTTAATGGCATTGAGTGCCGCTACCGCACAGCCCTCGGCCCTGTTGCATGTTCTATCTATTACCGCCTGTAGTAACCTCAGGCTTTCTGTAGTCATTCTGCCCTAGACATAGGCCGTCTGGTATTGGTGTACTAGTGTCGTAACCACTTTTGTAAGTCTCTGCTAGTATGGCCGTGAGGATTTTAGTATCCTGATTAAGTAAAGCTATTGGTCTGTAGGATTTGCATACATTTTTGTCTTTACCAGGCTTTAGTATGCGGAGAATGATCGCTTTCTCCATGGTATCAGGTAGTTTCCCTTTCTCATATGCCACTTGGAGTAATTGTGGCGCAATTAGATCTGTGTATTCTCTATAAAACTCTGCACGAAGACTGTCACTTCCTGGAGTTTTTCCTGTTGGCAGTGCAGCTATGATCTCCTGTATCTCTTCTATGGGGAGTGGTGCATCTAGCATCTCCTTTTGTTCTGCAGTCACTATGGGCAGGCCTGTGTCTTCTAAAGTTTCTATAATTTCCGCCGGTGTCCGGTCAAAGGGTCGACTACAAAGGATCGAATGGTCAAAGGATCGACGCAATAGGGCCGAACACAAAAGGATCAAATTTTTTTTTTAATTATATTTTTTTTGGGGGGGTTTCGTTTAGGGAAAAAAAGTCGTTTTTACCACAAAAACAGTGGTTGAGGGGGACCCCCCCAAAAAACAAAAAAAAGTAAAAAACTTTTTTTTTTCGATCCTTTTGTTTTCGGTCCTTTTGCGTTGATCCTTTGACCATTCGATCCTTTGTAGTCGATCCTTTGACCTATAACCATTTCCGCCTCTCTGGTGACGGAGCTGTCTTTGTAGAGAATGCAGTAGAAGTCCATGAAAGTGTTATTTATCTCTCTTTGTGATCTCCAGTTGTCCCTGCATTTGTCTATTATTTCCACTACCTCTTCTCTTGTATCTTGGCATCTGTCCAACCAGGCAAGAAGTCTACCTGGTTTATCACCTTGCCCGTGTAATTTCTCAGTGTATTTTGCATAGCTGAAGTTTCCTAGCCTCTACCAGAGGTCAAGGCACTGTTGTCTAAGCACTGTGAGTGTTTCTTCTGCACTGCTGGATCCAACCCCTTTAATTTTTGATCTTGGCCTCTATGTTCTCAATCTGTCGTATTAGGTATTTTTGGATCCCCCCGCATTGGCTATGGCTGCCTCCCTTATTACTACTTTACAGGTGTCCCATACGGTTTGCATGTCTTCTACGCTACCTGGATTGTATTAAAAGTACCGTTCCACCTGGCCTCGTAGTTCTTCCCAAAACAAGCTGTCCCAGAGTGCCTCCGTTCTTAATTTCCATGTGGGTATGGGGGCGGGTTGATCCGAGAGTGTCCATTCTATTATCAATGGTGAGTGATCTGAGAGCGTTTTACCATCATATGAAGCACTCACAACGTTCCTCAGGTGTTCTCTTCCTGTAAACACGTAATCTATTCTCGTATGGACCTTATGGACACTCGAGTAGAATGATAATTCCTTCTTGTCCCTATTTGTCCACCTCCACATTTCTTGTAGGTCTAATTCCTTTGTTAATATGTTTAGGGCTTTAGTCGGAGGGGAGGGAGGTTGGGATGCACCATCCGATCTATCCAGGGCCAGGTTCAGTATACAGTTAAACCCCCCCCTCAGATCCACATCAGACCTTTAAACTGGGTTAATTTGGCGAATAGGGAACTGTAAAAAGCTGTTGCGTTGTGGTTGGGTGCGTAGGTGTTAATTATACAGATTTCCTTTTTGTCCAGAAATCTGTGTATCATTATCAGTCATCCATGTGGGTCTGTGTGGGTTTGTAGCACATGTAACGGCACCCCAGTAGCTATCGATATTAGAACTCCTCTGGCGTAGCTAGAGTATGCAGACCCAAACCCCAGCCCCTCCATTTTCTGAGTATTTGGCTCTGTATATCCAGTGTTAAATGTGTTTCTTGAAGCAAAGCTATGTGGACCCTATTGCAGCGTAGGTATGGCGTCCCTCGCATTCTTTTAATGTAATTATTAAGGCCACGTACGTTTCACGTGGCTATCTTGAGGTTCTCGGTCATCTGAGTGTGAGTTCAATTTCTGTATCTTGGTCTCTCCCAGGAGGGATTTTCAGGTTATTAATATGTCTTATCTTGCGGAGGTAAGGGCTCCATCAAATGGGTATTAGTTGCGCCCTCCCAGTGGTCAGACACTTCTTTTTCTTCCTCATTCTGTGTTTCCACGGTTCCCGGGGGGGTGGTTTCATTGTCACTGTTCGTAATGTTGATTCATAGATTCCTGTTGCGTTTATTCCTATGTGGCTGAAAGTACCGTGATGTAACCTAGACAGTGTAACTATTGATGAAACGCTAACATAACTTGTAACATATTGCCGACTGGTGATGATCCTTAGAGGCTTAGCCACCAGTGGTGCCTGGGGCATTCCAGGATTCAGTGGCCGAGTACTGAGGAATACTCTTAGTTCATCAAAGAGAAGGTGTGTGTCCAAGTTCCCAGGCTTGATGTAGGGGTTACCGAGGGTGTCAGAATTGGTACCCGGTCACAGCGCCCCTCTCAGTGGTTGTATCCTATTGTTTGTTCATCTGTGTGGGAGTCTGCACTAAGAATGCGTGGTTCCTGCCAGAGTTGACATAATTAGGTTGTGCTGCCCGCTTCTTGTTGATAGTCCAATCTCTTTTTCCCTTGTCCCTTAGTAGCTCCAATAGGGTCCTCTTGGCTTCCTAGCACCTGCCCCATATTTTGAGCATCCATCCATCCAGTTGTTAACTTCTTCTGAAGATTCAAAGAAAAGGTATTTCCCTCTGTGCAGTATCATATCCTGGCATTAGAGCCTCTCTTTGGACTTGGATAGTATAGTCTGGATATATTTCCAGCGTCACAGAGTCTCTACGGATCTCCCCACCCGATCTATGGTAGAACAGGATTTTTTCTTCATCCCGATAATTGAGGATTTTCTCGATGATTGGTCGTGGTGGAGCTCCTGGGGGCGGTTTCCTTGTGAGTGCTTGGTGACCGTAAAACTCTTTTTACCGTAAAACATTGTGACAGGGCTACCGGTACAATTTCCTGGAGGAGCATATTTTCTATAAAGTTACTGGGGTGTCTGCCCTCTGCTCCCTCTGGTAATCCCAGGATCCTGACGTTGCTTCTCCTCGCTCTCCTCTCTGCATCATATGCCCTATCTTGTAGCATACAGATTTTAGCCGTTACGTCTTGGACCGTTATCTGCAGGTCCTTGGTGGTTGATGAGGTCTCTACCAATCATTTTTCTGTGTCGCCTTCTATGTCTGCAAGCTTGCGGACGCCCTGGCGCTGGAGACTCATATCGCATTTTATTTCCGCTATATGTGTCTCCATGGACGTCCTCATGGCAGTGATCTCCTCTAGGATCCTGTTCTAGTTGTCTTTTTTTTGGGGTTCTTGTTCCCTTTTCTTGGGGTGATCTTCTGGGTGTGCGGATTCCGGTGTAGGATCGTTTTTTGTGTGTATATTTCCATCCCTGTCTGCTTTGGCTGAGTGGCCATCTTCCTTCTCCCTTTAGGCATCAGGGGCTGTGTGTGTTTCTGCTGCCTGCTCAGGGCATGTGTTCTTGCTTCTCTTGATAGTTATATCCCTCGTAGGGGATCCGGGGTCCGATTCCCAGCCTCAATGCTGATAATCCAGTGTGTGTTGGGACTCTCGCTACTGTAGGTGCTGGGCAGTCTTTTTGGCTGTTTCGGCATTCTACTGCATCCCTAGATAGAAGTTGGGCTGCTGCCTGATTAAGTTCTCGTGCTCACTTCCCACAATTATGTGAGCCCCTGGGTTATCCTACCGTTATCACTGCTTCCCGGCTCTTAGAGGTGAGGCAGGGTGGCTGACTGTATGTCTGAGCCTGCTGGTGTGGGGTGTTAACCGTATGACTCACTTGTGTTGCCCAGGGCCCGAAGGGAGGGGTGCTCTGCCCTCTGTGGCTGCTTGCTGCTTGTTGTTTTCTGTGGGAAGTCTGCTTGTTAAGGCCTGTTGGAGGTTGCCTGGTGCTGTCTGTCTACTTTGCCCTCAGTGGGATTATGTGGGCTCACGGGCTGTGCGTGCATCATTGTAAACTGATGGAGGGAACGCTCCAGCTGCCTCTGTGTGTGTTTTAACTCATCTGTGTACTGTGCGGTGGCGGATGCACTCTAATTCAGCTTCTCGCCAGTCTGCTGTTCCTGAGTCTCGTGATCTTACCGTAGTGCGGTGACCCAGTCTCTACCGTGCACGCTGTCAGAGCTGCCTTTTGTTCTTACTGGCTAGTCTCTTGCGCTGCGCTGGAGCTCTTGGCTTGATCTGCCATGGCTTCGTGGGGTCCTTCAGAGTTGCCTATCATCTGCTGGGGTGTTCCCATGCAGTCTCTCTCATCCGCAAGTCACACCCTCCATTTTGGAGGCACGTCCCCTCAAGTTGTCTCCACAGGTTTCTCCTCGGGTACGCTGTCAGGGCTACTGCTGTGCTGGTCGTTTTATTTTCTGTGATATTTGGTAATTTTTCATGCGCTCAGGATTAAGTTTGCCAGGATCAGGGGGGCTCACGTTAGTCGCGTCCTCCTCATATCATGGCTGGCCACGTCCCGTCTCTATGCACACTGCTATCTCTCGTGGCCTCCACAGGCTCCCTTTTCCTGTCTCAGAACTTATTCCACTCCTCTTGCCTCTCCAGTCTTCCTCCCCATCAGTTGATCGTGGTTGGACCCCTACGTTGGCTACCACACCCCTAGGATCTCCGCTGGTGTGCTGATCCACTTGGGCCTGCTCTGATTGGGATGGTCCAGGGGGCTACGCTCCAGGGGGCCCTCAGCCCAAATCTTGGCGGTCACCCAGCACAATGCTGCTCACTTCTCCCTGCAGTAGCCCTCCTAGAGGCACCTCGGATGGGACTTCACACCTTCCTCTTGCTCTGTGTCTCCTCTTCCCTGTGTTGCCCCAGAGTGTCTCTTCTGCCCACCGAGCCTGCCAGTCATCACTCTCTCACTGGGTTCTGCAGTCCGCCCCGGGTGAGGCAGTGCTCCCTGTGGCCTCGCCGCGTCTCCTCAGGAGAGTCCTGATGGGGCTCAGTCTTCCCTGCACTCCTAGCTGGTGGCAGTCCTCTTCCTTTGTGGCCCGGGCTGGGCCATGTGCGCAGTGTCTGTGGGGCCACCTCACCTCTCTGGTGGGTCTTAGGGCAAGCCCTCACCCTCACCCTCACCCGAGAAATCCTTGCTTCTCCTCCCCACCCGGTCCCCTTTAGGAGGATAGTTCAGCAGCTAGGCCTTCTCTGCACAGCCTGCTCTGGCGTGGATCCCTGGTTCAAGCGGGGGTTCTCTTCAGTGGCTTGCTCCTCTGCTAGCCTCACTCGGTATACTGCTGCTGGGGAATTGCCTGGGGGCCCCCGCTCTCCTGAATCCCCCTCTCCGCTTCACCTTTGTTTTTCATGCCTGCTCAGCTTCCGGTGCCTGCAGGGGGCCCTGTCCTTGGTCCATTCCCTCTTGATGGGGCCTCACGGGGCCTTTAGTTAATGCAGCCATTGGCCCCAACAGCACCAGATGACTGCCTCCTCCTTTCCACCTCAGCCCGTCCAGGCTCTGTGCACTGCATAGCTCTCAACTCACACGCTTTTGGCGGGTGTCACCCGCCTTGCAAAGGGCTGACTCACCCGCCAAGCCTCCTACACGCACATTCATTCCAATGGGCGTCTCACCCGCCAAAAACAAAATCGGGTGATTTCACCCGCTTTTGCAGCACAAATGGTTGAGAGCTATGGCACTGTGTCTGTGGGGGTTGCCGTTCGTGGCCTGTGCCTCCTCCCATGGGTCATGCGGCTGATGCCAATTCTGGTGGTCCTTGAGTCTGACCTCATTGAATCTCCTCCTCCTACTAACCTCCCCAGCCAGGGCTCAGGACACCATGGGTGCGGGGGGTATCACCAGCAGCATGCTCCTCTTCCTTTGGATCTCGCCGCACCGGCCATTGACTCTTCCCCCCCGCGGCCGTTGACACTTGAAGCGCTGGTGTGCTTCTACCCCCTTCAGTCCCAGTATTCCCCAAGGTGTTGGCACCTGTCACTGGCCCGGGTGGTGCCCCACTTTTTCCAGAGTCAGTGTCCCCGTTGCCACGGGTCCCGTGCTCCGCACTCCGCTACAACTCCTCTAAACACCAGGGCAGGGGACGGACCACAGCATTCAGGCTTCCATTTTGCCTGCGCCTCCTGGTGGCCTCTCCAAGATGAAGCCAATATTAACGTCGCAAGTTTTGTGCCAAGTTTGAACACCATTGCTGTCACGATGGATGCGATCTTTGGCCTATGTTCCATGCTGGCCAATGAGCAGAGAGCAATAATTAGGATTCTTGCCAGGGTAGTGGATCTGGTATTGAAGAGCAGTGTGGCTGAAAGGGGCTGGACAGGAGAAAGAGTGGAGACCGACTTCGAAGAAGATGTGGGAAAAGAGATTTTGATTGATCCAAGCATGTTAAATATCCCTCTTTCAATCTCTGATCATTCAATGTCATCCTTGGATACGATCTAAGGGAGGGATGGGCATGAACAGCCTGGTACAGAGCCAACAAAGCCATGCTTCAGCTGTCCCATGAAAAGCAAACCCATGGCAGACCACCCAACAATGCATCTGCATTGAGAACTATTTCAAATGCCATTAAGTCTGTAACATCTACGAATGGTACGAGAGCTAACCTGCTGAAACCTGTTAATGCATCTAAACAGCTTAGGTGCCAGATAAATGGTAAATGGCTGCAATTTCCTGAGGATCGGTCCCTACCTCTATTGGAAATGAAGGGCACAAATACACTTAGACAAAGAGATGAGGGTGAAGCCACTTTGGCGCAGCAGACAAAAACTGATATGGGCACACAAAGTGTGGCAAACACTGATTGGGAACCTCTACAGAATGTGGTCATGAAATTGGACCGGAGGATAGAGTCTAAGCCTGTGACAGAAGACGGGATGACCCATGTATACACACATACAACGCTGACATCTGGTGATCAATCTGGCCTCTTACAACCATCTTGCGAGGACCCACACCATAAGCAGATCAATCCATATAATTTATAGTATGCCAAGCTGATCGATGGCAACACTATCAGGGTGGGACATGAAGTTAAAACACTGGGCTTCTACCTGGACTCCAACTTCTCCTTCAATAGGCAGGTGAACTCACTAGCCTCATCTACGGCATACACGTGTAAATTGATCCGTGCAGTCAAACCTTTTCTATCTGATACCAACTGCCTGACCTTGGCCAGAGCCCTCATACTATCTCATCTAGATTACTGCAACGCTCTCTATCTGGGGTCCTTCAAAGCCACCACTAGTAAACTACAAATTCTCCAGAATAACGCACTCAGAGCGGCCCTGGGCATCTCCAGAAGAGATCATATCACAGTACACAGCCAACAGAACAACTGGATCCCTATCATAGATAAAATCTCCCTAAAAACTGCCTCACTCACCCACAAGTCCCTTAATAACGCAGCCCCTATCTACCTGATCGACAGATTTCACAGACAGACATCCTTGAGACCGACAAGGACAGTATACAGAGACTGCCTCTCCATTCCTAACCACAAACGCTCCACCATAGGAGGCAACAGCTTCCCAGTGAAAGCAGCTAAACAGGAACTCCCTACCACCCACTCGCAGAATGAAACTACCCTATCAAAACTTCTGAGCCAAGATTATGTCTTGGCTGAAGTCGAATGCTCTCTAAACACACTGAGCCCTAGATCTGCTTCTCCCTTCTGCCTTTTGGACATACTGTACTCACATGTGTTAACTGTATATATGTATATATTCCCTGCTTTTATTATTATTGTGTATATGTTATGTAAATTCCTGTAACTGCTGCGCCTTGTTACCCTAGGGTATTCCGGCACATTACAAATAATAAACAAACAAAAAAAACAAGAACATCATATTACCCACAATGTATATGTATTAAGGAAATTGAGCCTACCAGCAACAGTCTATTCCTCCACAGAGGAAATTTGATGCTACTGTTCAAGTAAATTGACGAGCTGTCAATTATGACTTCACAAGACATTGAAGGGGTAGAATTAACGACTTTTCATAGTCAACCTAATTGGGTGGTGGTTAAGCTAGTTAGTTGTATGGTTGTGGAAAGACTCATAACATTTGCCAATTAATTTTACACCATGGGCTATTTTATTAAAATTGTATTTGGTTTAAATTAAACCTTTACAAATTAGAAAATCAATTAAACAGACATATAAACACATATATAATCCATTTACAAGTCCATTATAAGAATATATACAAATGATTTAAAGAAAAACCAGAAACAAATCAGTTAAGTTAAAAGCAAGACGATAAGTGAATACATTTCAGATTGCAAATATTAAAAGAGAGAGAAAATCTAGATAGCAGTCAACAAGAGTACTACCCTCCCAGGATCACACCATAGTTATGATGATGACACCCCCGTCCTACAACAGATTAAGGCTTTTAATAAATCATTACAGTGAAGTGCCAGATGCTTTATCGTTTCCACATCAGCTTGGCAAAATCTACACACGGACTCACTTTCTTCCATTAAGCTTCTCCTAAGCTGTATATCCTTCGTTAAGAGCAGATTCCAGCATAGCCTAAGGAGAAGATCCTGTGCTGGCGATTTGGGAATTGTTACATCGGACACGATAGAGCGCGCCAGCAATTATGTTCATGAGAGAGATGTTTCAGAGCGAAATTCATCAGTGCTAACAGCCCATTCAAGATCGAACAGAGCCCTTTATACCTTATTCGGATTAGTAATTAATATTTCCATAACTAGGCCAATTCTTAAAAGATTAGCTTGGCATCACATCCCCATTTGGACCAAATATTTGGAGTTCATGTGAGGGGGCTGTTTACAGTCAAGAGAGTCACCTAGGATCTCATAGAGGGTATCTACAATTGGAGAGACCAGTTTAGAATATAGGGTCAACAACCGCCACTCGGCACAGGCCGAGAGAGGTGTCAACCTCAATTCGAACCTAATGGCCGCCAAGGGTATAGTATTAGGAATGGCCAAGATCATACACCAAATTCTGTCTTCAATGATATCTAATACTTTGAATATGGAATCACCAGCTCTAAACCGTAAATTATCTTAGGGACCTTTTTTCCTTCATAAAATATTAGCGCTGACCAAATTTACGATCAAGCTTAGTTATCTGGCACTGTAGCTGTGCACCCTTCTGCAAAAGGATTTCTGTAATATTTCTCATGCCAGCATAAGCCCCAAAGTGAAACCCCAGATAGTCCATACTCGAACTACTTTTAATGTTCGCCCCTTCAACAAACCAAGACAAGTGACGAGCCTTCTTTCTATGATTTGAGAGTGCCAATATTTTTGTCTTTCTGGGGTTAATAATGAGCCCATTCTCCTTAGTATACTTTACAAATGCCTTAAGCAATCTTTTGAGGCCAACCCTAGATTTGTCGAATATGGGAAAGTCATCAGCATATGCCAACCAAGAGACTTTAAACACACCAACCTTTGGGGCTATGAGACCCCCTTCCCAGCCCAGACTGTCAGCCAGATCAGATAGATAATGATTAAAGAGCCTTGGGGCCAACACACAGCCCTGCCTAAGGCCTCGAAACAAACGTATTCTCCTAGAAAGGTCACCCTGTTGATATAACCGAACCTGTATGCCACAATTCTCATAGGCCCCATTCACCAATCTCAAGAGACCTCCCGGCATGCCCCAGCCTGCCAGCTTTGACCAGAGTCTGTTCCGGTCCACACAGTCGAAAGCAGCCGATAGGTCAACTGAGGCCATCTAAGTGCAGCCCTCAGGGGATGACCAAGCTGAGTCTTGAATACATCATGGGCTATTGTATACAACGTTATCATGGCCTTTCTAATGAAGAACGATGTGGGTCCCCTGTGTATACCATGGAGGGCAAAGTATTAACTAAACCTGCCTGGCTAAAAAAGAGGAGGGGTCATCGAGGCCAACAATTTAAAGTGGCACAGTGAACTCAATCTAATGAGTTCTGGGCATCATACTCAGAAGAACCACACTATTGACCTCCGGCCCATACTTATGTGGGCCCTTCCTGTCATGCAATATGAGGGGATTTAGATAGTTCACTTCTCATCTAGCAGGGCTCACTACTTTGATTTCGACTGAAATCTTTTTGCTTCAGAAGACGTGGCTAACAACTACTTTTTTGTTGGACGGTTATCAAATATTTGTGTAACCGGCCACCAGGGCCCGGATTGGGATACCCTAGGGTGGAGTATGCATAGGCATCTGACAAGGTTACGAAGCAGTTGTCTATAACTCTGGTGTTGCCTGTGACAATGGTGTAGCTGTGGAAACTTCCTTGACAGAAATGTTAGCACTGTAATATTGAACATATTCTACGCGCCTGAAGGAACACATACTGATTCATTGTAGAAATGGGTGACAGAGTTATTCTTTATCTAGAAATTAAAGGATCCGAAAGGATATATAATGTTAGCTGGTGACTTTAATGCCCACTGCATTCACTTTGAACAAGATGACACTACTAAAGAACAATGGATGCAGCTTTCCGAACACACTCAAGTATTATTTCAGAAGGGTCAGAGGTGATCTGAAGCATTATTAGAATTTAATTTGGTAGCATTGTTGCCTAGTAAGAGTGAAACACTGCTGGAGGTAGTCACATGGACTAATGGGTATGGTGTTTCATTCCTGGATTGTATATTTGTTACCATCTTACATTGTAAAAAAAAGTTATGTATGAAACTATATTTACATCACTTATTTGATTTTTTTAAAGCACTCACGCAGCCCGCGGGCATCGAGGCGCTGTTACAGGAATGGTTGCGTAATTGTTTTTGTATTTTTTGTCTTAGTTGCGTATTTATAACACGCTTAAATACCCAGAGGTTTTCTAAGCGTAGACCCGGGGATCGAACTGTTGCTTCGTGAAGGTGAACACGTTGCCGCTGAGCTATCCTCCCGGGACTTAGTGATCATGCAATGTTGAAGGTCATGTTTCAAGTGTACTCTTAGAAGAATAGGAAGGTGGAATTGAGTAAAAGTGCCAGTTGCTGTTCAAGGCAATAGAATCGTGGCCAATTTAAAAAGGGCTAACGAATATAAAGTGCAGATAGTTTTGACCCTGGAAGAACTAATGCATCATTCTAATGACTGGGTGAACTATTTGCACTAATTAAGGCCCAACTTTATATTGCAGGGAAGATGGCTGTACAAGGCAAGGATAATCTTCCAATTTTTGACTACAAGATCCATATTGAAAAGTGCCAGTTACGTAAGAAAGTGACGGCTATTAAGAAAAAATAAGAACTTGAATTATTTAGAACAGAAAATGAAGATTAGCACTATCTATTCTAAATATAAGAACTGGCTACGTAGTCATAAAATTATCCTTGAATCAGCCAATTGGAAAATAGTATATGGCCTGATGCGTGCCCACGATTCACAGAAATGTTGGTACATTTATCGAACTTATCTGTCCGCAACAACCCCAAAGGAAATCTGGGCCACAGCAGAAGCACATGTAAACGGGCTTTATTGGGATCAATCCAACGTGAAAAGTAAGTCTTCCTTTGAATACCTGGGAGGAACAGTATTCAATTTTGAAACCACTGATATCTTAAACATTTTGGCAAGATTAAAACCATCCATGGCTCCGGGCCCGGATCGGTTACCCAATGTTGTACTGAAGTCTAATCTTCAGTTTCGGGTCCGAGTATTGTATGAATTGTACACTAAAATATGCACAATGGGAGTGGTTCCCAGGAGTTGGTATGGTTCAAGTACGGATCTTAATCAGTATCGGTTGTTAACCATGTTAGATGTAAGCAGCAAAGTTTTTGCAACAATACTATTAGATTTGGTGAACAAGTGGTGCAAAGATAAACAACTACTTAAACCTTTTCAGTAAGGATTTAGGATATGCTATTCTACTATTCAGGCTATATGGTCCCAGCGCCTGCTGGCAGCTGATGTGTTAAGTGGGACAGACAGTGACCTTTTCTTATGCTTTGTTGATTACACAACAGCATTTGAAGGTGTTGGCATAACCTTTGGACTAAGCTGGAAAGATGGGGCATAGAGAAATATCTGCTATACTTTATAAAGGCCCTATACACCGATACAACTGTTACTATACGCCTCTCGCAAGAGAGGGGTATTTCCTCCTCCATGCCTAACAATCGAGCATTGAAGCAGGGGTATGTTCGAGCGCCCCTGCTATTCAACCTCTATGTGGCTGACAGGAGGGAGCATCAAAGTTTGAAGCAGACTTTTCTGCCACACATTGGTGGGGTAGCAGTGCTGTGGATTACCTTTGAACACCGACCTGGTCTGCAAAGGGCAATTGATAACTTGGCTAAGTTTACAGAAGGTAAACCGTTGAAGATCAGTTATGCAAAGACCAAGGTTATGCATATCCGTGGCAAAGGGCATCGCACTACTAGGTTTAGCTGGTATATTAGTGGTACCAAATTAGAGCTGGTCAAAAGCTATCTGTATCTTGGCTTACCATTCTATAGCGCCCCTACATCCTCACAATACCACACCTATATGAAAACTAAAGCGATGATGTGACGATGGCTGTTCTTGAGGGGAATTATTAAGAGAGTGGGAGGATACTCTGTTGAGGGATTACTGGAAGTGTTTACTAAAGCAATTGCCCCATGTATTTTATATGGGTTAGAAACGATTGCAGAAAAGCATGTGAGTTGGCTAGACAAATGGGAAAGGAGCATTCTTAGATCTCTGCTGAGTTTACCGACAACAGTCCCCGTTGCTGCTATGCAAATTGAACTGGGTACTACGTCTTTACAAACCATTAGAAAAATGTCTTTCGGCAAGCTGTTCTTAAAAATATATCAAGCCAGCATAACAGCTGATTCATCTGACATATTTTTGATGTCTAAGGCACATGTGCATTATCAGAGGGGTAACTGTGCATACATTGAGCTGGCAGATTCTGTACAAGCTCATTTGAATAATATTGGATTGCCGTTGGTAGAGCAGATGATATAGGTTATTATTTACATAAACCTAAGCATAAGACTCATGATTAAAAATATGAGGTCCATTGGGATACTTGAGAAGAAATGATGCTATGTGGAGTGTGTGCAACAAACCTTTGAATATCTGAAGCCTAGCACATATTTGACCAAAGCATGCACATGTACACTAAGACATTTTATTATGTACCTGGGCTTAAACATTCTGCCGGTTATGGAATATATTGGTGCATGGCAGAATACCCCTTATGAAAGAATCTTGTCATATGTGTGCCGAGACTATAGAAACTAGCAGACACATTTTGACCTCATGTGAAAGGCAACTGACCTCTACTATAAGGGCTATGAGCGTTTTTGTACATCGTCCAATATTATTGTAACAGACCAGTTTTGGTGCACGATTTTGGCAGCAGAATCCCTTGTGATCACCACCGCAGCTATGCATGTTTGGGAAATCATATAAGGCATATTGTTAGACACAAGACAATGAATTAACTTGAACCAACCTAAAGGTATACAGGTCGCATTGACACCTGTGCTTAGTATAGGTATGGCTGTTGACTATTGGTATTAATGCACAAAGCAATATGAACTGGAATGGAAGTTTTATATATTCATTTTAACAATTCAATGTCAAAGGTATTTAATAGAATGGTAAAGAATTAATTAGTGTATGAACTGTTTGATGATTTTATTTGATGACTTTATATGGAAAGTGTTTTGTTGTTTCTTTTGCTAATCTGGCAATGATTTTATATGTAAAGTGTTTTGTCTTCCTTTTATCTTGTGTATATTGTATTGTGATATGTATGCAAAAGGCTTAATTATATTAGCCATAAGCATTAATACACAATATAAATTTTAAAAAAGGTATTGTGACTTCAAAGTTTGATGCACCTAGGAGGAATGACACCCTTCCCCCGGTCTCTAATCACTCGGTGGCACAGTTCAATACTACCTGGGGAATTACTAATTTCCCCTGGTGAGCAAAGAGTCTTATGTCCTTTCGAGTTGGCCAAGAGAATGGCTCCCTTCTCCTAGCCCGTTTTGTCATTTGACCTGGGGGAATGACTCCCTTCCCCAGGCTTCTTGGCCCTGACTTCAGATTAGGGCCACCAGGGGGAATTACTCCTTTTGACTCGTCTATGTATCACAAAGCTTAAAATGCACAGTTCTCAAATGTTAGAAGGGTTCACAACCCCTGCTTCTCCTCTTCTTTGATTGGACTCACTTGGTATCCCTCTCTACCAAGTACTGCAATGAGGAAGATTACGTGTTACTTTCTGATTTCAGGTCCCAGACCCTGGTTTCTCTCTCTCTTCGGTTTGGCACACTTGGTTTACTCTCCTGCCAAGTGTTGCCAAGAGGAAGATACCTTGCTTCATAAATTGGGTCCCAGACCCTGGTTTCTCTCACTTTTCGATTTGGCCCACTTGGTTTACTCTCTCACCTATGTGACGGGTCAGAAATGTGAGATGGACAACTCTGTGAAGGTTTTTCAAAAGATGCCATTTTACTAACTTAACATGTTGGATAAACACCTCACTATCCCTACCCTGACAAGAGTTTCCCTGCCTAAAAGAAACTAAAAGAAACACAAAATAATTCTGTCCCTCACACTTAATCATACACAACTTAACAAGGTAGATATATGGCAGTTCAACAACAAATATAACAGTTAAATTCACATCATAATACATGTTTCTCCTTCTAATCTGGGTGAATTCCCCTTCCACAGATTCAAAAAGGAGTCTGTTCAACAGTTCCAAAAAGGTTAAGCAAATCCTATATCATAACAAAGTTCTCTTTCGTTCCAACTTTAAGAACACACGGTTCCAATTTGACAACCCCAAATTCTTTAAATAACGCCTGTTCAGCAACTATATAATATTTCCTTGCTTCATGGGTTTCAACAAAAAGTTCAGGATGTTTCTCAAAAAGTTTACAAAACCATGTGTTTGAAGCAAGTGGTATGTGAATTGCTGCTGGAATCATTAATACTGTCAGTGTTATTAATTTGTCAGGATGATTCTGCATTAATCAACAAAATACTTTAGTGATTCTTCAACTTCTTCTTCAAGACATTTAACCATACCACAGTACTTCAAAGGCTTCAATCTGGTCAATTAATTCACCTGCCAGGCTTATTAAGACAGAGTTCTCTGCTCTGGTGTACTCTCCTGCCAGAACAGATCCAACTACTACAACAATCTCTGACCTGGTGTAATCTCCTGCTGGGCCAGAGTGAACTACTACTTGTCAGTACTTCAGTGGTAAAGTTTGAACTCAAACGAAATCAATTAGCAATGTCTTTTTGCTCCACAACTTTGGATATAAGAACCACTTCAAGAGAAACAAGAACCACGCTGATGCGGTTTGGTACAACCATATAGTAGCCACTTTCTCTGCAGGTTATACTCAACTCTCTCTGAACATCTTCCCTCAGAAGGGCAGCCTTCCTGCCACTCTTGTTTCTTCCCTTTTCCACTACCCAACTGCTGACAAGGATTGTGTTTCACTTTCACCCTTCTTTGGCTTTGGCAATGTGGGCTAAAGTCATTCTCTCTCATGACCTCCTTTTCATATTGGCAATCGTTTTGATCATCATTGAAAACACAAATGGTCCTCTTTTGGCACAGGCAATTATGGTTCTTTCTTAATTGCTTTGGCATATTTCTCTTTTGGCTTTGGCAATAAGTGTTTATCTTTTCTAGAATCTATTTGACCATTGCGCCGCCCGTAATTCCGCTGATGAAAATGTCGACTGCAATTACGGCACATCACTTCTGCTTGCCTGCCCCGGCCCGCAATGCTGGAAACCGCAGCTCCCCACCACTCCCCCATTTACCTTTACTGCGGTGCACTCCTGTGTGCGCCTCTGTCATCCTTGTACCCCTGTGGCATCGGCTCCTCACACTTACGTGGGGGTAGTTGATGCCGCAGTGCCCTTTTAAAAAATGTTTGTTATCTTAACTCCCACTTACCGTAATGGTAAGCAGGGGACATCCCCGCAAAAACGGACTCCCGTTACTGCGTCTAAGGAGAGCAGGGGACACCCTCCTGCAACCCCTTCTCCACTTGGATTTTTGTACTGCGCTCGGGCGCAGCTTTAGTAATGTCGCCACAATCGGGCGACATTTTGGTACGATTCCCTTTTCTATTACAGATATTGCCCCTTTTCATTGCTAGCGTTTTGTATGCCTTACAATGTCACAATCACCCACTTCTGATATGGCAATCAGATTCTCATGTTGCCATCTTTGCCCTTTTAAATCAGCTTGTTTGTTAACATTGTAATTTACTTGTTTTCTAATAGTTTGGTATTCAAAAGGGTACTTTTCCACCATTTCACTTCCCTCGTTATTTTATTTTAGGTGCAGCTCCTGGACTTGGCCAATGGGCATATACAGAGCGCTCCAGGGTCACTATCTACCAGTGAACTTACCAGGTCTGTCATGTGCAAGCCTCCGCCTCAGTGCCTGCTGGTCCTCTGCTTCACTCTCCCCATGCGGTCTGGGAATCTCTTCTCCATGGTCCTCTGCGGCTCTCATCCACCGTCAGCAGGGCTCTTCTAGCTCCAACAGCACGTCAGTGCTTGTTTGCCACCGGTACTTGCAAAACCAGGGGGAAAGTTTTTACCTTCTGGGTTAGTCATTAGGGTATCTTGGTTTCTCCATAGCTGTTCAAGAATCAGGAGACCCTCAGATTTTCAATATGTCAGCAGGCTCTTGTTATCCATTTCCATTTCCTCTCTTAGAATATGATAAGATGCTGTGATGGTCGGCATAATAAACTTCCAAAAAAGGGAACACCTTTTCCAAGTCGCTCTTGCACCTAAAGAGATCAGGCCCAATTCATATCGAATGATTACTTTTGGAATTCTGCATGACAATCGTAAGACAGCTCTCCAGAAGGATCCTTCCATAGATAACCAAAACTTCTGCAAAATGCAGCAGAAGGCGGCCTCTGCACCGTAAATTAAAGCTGGTACTGCCTTTTGGTTGTAGCAGGCCGTCATCGGTTTGATAGAAAAATTCCCGAATTTTCCAGCTATTACCCGCCCTTGCGCTGTGAGATCGTAACAGTATGTTTTTAGGGCACGCAGACTTGGGGCGTCACAAATGCTACTACTGACACATGTCCACAAATAGGTGGTATGTGAGATCTCCTTCAGGAGATCAGAGGACAAATGCCACCTGAAGGTGTTTTTGCCACGTCACCTCCTGATCCCCAAAGTTAAGATATTAGTTTTGGAAGTGTTTATCTCTAGTTGGTTTTTCTTCATATAACCATATAGTGCTTCCAATCTATGTTGGAGTCCTATAAGGGTTTGGTCAATCAGGACCAGGCCATCTGCATAAAGCATCCAGCCCAACTTCTGATTGCTCATCTTTGGAGGGAAAAATCTTGAGGTTTTTAAAGCATCTGCCAGATTGGAAATAAATACATTGAAAAGTGTTGGAACAAGAGGGCATCCTTGCTTCAAACCTTTATGCGTTGGAATCTCTTTTGTCAGGCAGCACTGAAGATTAAGCCGTATATGTACCTTAGTGGCCAATTTGGACCACAGAATCTCTCTATTGATACTATCGAACGTCTTCCTTAAATCAATGAAGGCAAGGTAATGTTTTGACTGCTGTTTTGTTGCCTTCCACTTCAGAAGATTCAATAGAAATAGGTTCAGATCGGTCCCAACACCCTTAACAAAGCCTGTTTGACGAGGGTCTCCTCTATTGGTGGAGAGTATATGTTTTATGTGTTTTGACCCACCTGTTGGTCCGACATGTTCCTCTGTTGTTTCACTTTGCCTAGGGTTGCCAAGGATGGAAGGTTGCCCAAAAAAAGTTTTTTGCGGGGCGTGGCTAACCGCCGTGTAGGAGAGACTTGCTTGGTGCAGCTCTGTGTGATACGTTTAACGATCCTCCGCTAACTACTGCTTTTTTCCGACTACATACACCTGAAAATCGCACATAAGCTGTGCGAAAGCCTGGACTGCCCGCTGTTGAAGTCCGGAAGCCCTGCGGCCCTGCGTTGGCCCGCTGCGACGGGAGAAAGGAACGCTATGCGGACACCGAAAATGGCGGCCATCGTGAGTCCCGGCCCCGCGCTGTAAGCAGAGCACTGCAGCTGATCCTGCGGGTGCCCGCCGAGGCCCTGGGCGCCCAACTAGTGGTGTCCCGAAGGAGGCGACCTGCATCTACGGTGCCTGGACCTGCACGCCCGAGCTCCAGGCCATTGGAGGGGGAGTCGGAGCGGCCTCAGACACCGGAGGGAACCGGATGGAAGCGGCTGCTGTGGCCTGCATTCACTGCTTCCCCGCGCGCCACTGAGGCCGCGCAGACAACGCTGCTTCCCTGTCAAGATCCACACACCTGAAGGCCCCGCCAGCACACAGTCTCCCCCGCGGAGCCACGAAGGAAAGCGGTAAGGATTCGGAGGGGGGGGGGCGCCTGGCGCGACCTTTGCCACTCTCCCACTGGACCCGGGGCAGGGCCTCGGAGCCGAACTATACGCAGCCACGATCAGCGTACCTTGCCAGGCAGCTGAGGCACCCATACTCCAATAGAACCCTGAACGAAGCCTGAGGACAACCAGTGCACTACTGGCGCCGGCGACCAATCCTCCCCGCCTGGGGGACACCTCCCGCGGCTTGTACACGTCCACCTCGGAGCACAAGGGCTCCCCCCCACACTAACCCCTGTGGAGCCTGCCCTGACGACACACACAGGATCACCCATTCCGAGCATTCCTCGCACGACTGCAGAGCCCCGGCACAACCAGGGGTACAGACCGCGCAGCGCCTGCCGTGGACTAGGAGGCCTAGCGGCGGGGACATGACCACCAAGGGCGCCCGAAGCAAACACCGCCAAACCACCATGGAGTCCTTCGCGGCCGCCGGAGCGACTGGGTCCGATGCGGTTCCCGCCCCCGGAGAAGCGCCAAGCGCCGAGACGCCTGAGCCGGCCAACTCCCAGCTACTAGAGGCTATCATGACACTTCAGAAGACCATGGAGAATAAAAATAGACGCGGTAACCATCAATCTGAACTTACTGCGGCAGGATGTGCGCTCCATCGCTAGCAGAACGGACGCCCTGGAGATCCAAGTTCGGGACAACACCGAAACCAAAACACAGCTTTTAAAGGAAGTGGATATTTTGGCGCAAAAGGTGAAGAACCTGGAAGATAGGGCTGATGAGGCCGAAGGACGGGCCCGCAGAAATAACATTAGAATCATCGGCCTGCCCGAGGGCATCGAGGGCAACGACCCTACCAATTACATTGAGGACCTCCTCATACACGAAATTGGAGCCGGAAAATTGTCACAGGGCTTCACCATAGAAAGAGCCCACCGCTCCCTAGCCAGGCGACCCCCTCCGGGGAACCCACCCAGACCTATAATGGCCAAAGTCCTCAACTACAAGGACAGAGAAACCATCCTGGCCTTCTCCAGAATGGGCGGCTCTAAACAGAGGGACTCTGCGAGGATCGCCATATACCCCGACTACACCCTACAGGTCCAAAGGAGTAGGGCTCTGTTCAACCACACCAAAGCCAGACTCAAGAACGCAGGCCTGCGTTATTTACTCCTCTACCCGGCTAGACTGAAAGTCCTACGCAACAACAAGGCACACTTATTCGATACCCCCGCGGAGGCCTGCGAATGGATGGACAGGGAACAGATCCCGGACATCGAACTGAAGCAACGCAGGCCCTAGCCGCCTGTAGCGTTGGACCCTTCCTCACTTCTCTTGGGCAGCACCTATTAAACACACAGCAACACGCCAGCGAAGGCGGCGACACCGATGGTATCGGAGCAGCGCCAGACACGGCGTACCTCTCGATAATATCCCCGGAGGCAACCCCTCCCCTACCCCCAGACTAGTTTTGGGTGAGTTCACCCGCCCGTAGGGCACCAGTAGACCTAGGTCCGATGGAGCAGAAATGGGAAAGTCAGAGCAAGGGAAACCTCGTTAGACGTGTTGTGTTTAAAGTTAAGTTAGACGTTACTATTCATGGGGGTCGGAACCCCAAGTTGGGATTTCAGTTAAAGTTTTCTACACGCCAGACCAAGACCACGTGCAGCGGAAATGCCACCAGATCGACCAAGCCCGCCAGAAACCCTGACCTCAAGCTGCCCACAGCCCCACGACCACAACTAGACTATGGCTGACAAGATCAGAGTCATGTCCTGGAACGTCAGGGGACTAAATAGTTACATCAAGCAGCGCTGTATCCACGCCTACATGAAACGCCACAGAGTTGGAATCGCACTCCTTCAGGAAACCCACCTAAGCGCCCCCAAGCTAGCAGCGCTGGCCAAAGTCTGGAGGGGAACATTGGTGGGCTCCTCGTACTCCACATACTCAAGAGGAGTCTTGATATGGATTGCCCCCTTTGTCCCCGTCTCGCGGACCCACACCAAAATGGACAACGAAGGCAGAATGGCCCTGGTACAGGGCACCATAGAAGTGTGCGATATACGCTAGATCTTCACCTACGCCCCAAATCATGACGCAACCGTCGTCTTCCGCTCGCTGTACACCCGGCTGTCCGCGAGCAACGAAAGCATAACAATATGGGGAGGCGACCATAACTGCACCTTAGATCCCCGCATGGACAGATCGGACAGTAAGCATGTCGACCCCTCCCCACTCGCCAGAATACTGAACGCCCTCATGCAACAATACGCCCTGAAAGACCTGTGGAGAGCACAACACCCCAAGACCAGAGGCTACTCCTTTTACTCCCCCCCACATAAGGTTCACACCAGAATAGATTGTTTATTCGTTAGTGAAGAGCATGCTGCCAGATTTGAGGACACGCAGTACCTGGCCAGAGTGCTATCGGACCACTCCCCTCTGATGACCGCGTGGGCGGTTACAGCCCCTAGACCCCTCATCCCGACATGGAAACTAAGAAGCGAAGCATTACTAGACAAAGCCTTTAATGAACAAATCAGAGAGGGCACCACACACTACTGGCAAACCAATATTGATAGTGTCCAACACATAAGTACAGCATGGGAAGCCTATAAAGTGGTAACAAGGGGGGAAATGATAGCCCCCGCTGGTGGGGCCCAAAAACTCATCACGTCCCAACTAGCGCACACCGAAGCCGAACTACAAGCCCTCGAAGCAACACCATCCCTTGACCCAGCCCATACGCACAAACTGATTGAACTCAAACAAACATGCCTGACACACTGGGAGACACTGGGGAAACTAAGCTACGCTAAATACACCGAAAGGAACCAGACCCTAGGCGATAAACCCGGGAAACTACTCGCGTGGCTATACAAGCGAGAAACTCCCAGGAACCCCATCTGCTCTATCCATAACAAAGACGGCCTGACCTCCCACAGGCAAGCGGGGATTAATGCAGCATTCAAAGAATATTACCAAACCCTTTATTCCGACCCTGCACCACCCCCAGACTCTGCAATTGAAGATGTCCTGGACATCATCAGGCTCCCACGCCTAGACGATCACCTGGCAGATCCCCTTGGAAGCCCCGTCACCCCAGACGAGGTCACGGCCACTATCAGATCTCTACCCTCTGGGAAAACGCCGGGACCAGACGGACTCCCAGGCGAGTTTTATAAAGTTTACGAGGACATACTCGCCCCTCTATTGTCCAAAGTATACAATGAGGCGTACGAAAAAGGCCATCTCCCCGACTCCATGGCCGAGGCCATCATCATCCCTTTACTTAAACCCGACAAAGACAGCACTGATTGCGGCTCGTACCGGCCCTTGTCCATGCTAAACGTAGACAACAAAATCCTCACAGCACTATTGGCCAGAAGGCTTCAAGCAGCTATCCCACATCTCATTCACCAAAATCAAACAGGCTACGTGCAGGGCCGTTCCATCACAGAGAACCTGCGCAGGCTGCACCACGTTATACACAGCACAAACAGTGAACCTGGTAAATACGCAGTAGCGTCCCTCGACGCTTCTAAGGCCTTTGATTCGGTCCGATGGAAATGGCTCTACGCCGCCCTATCCAAGATGGGGATCAGACCGGCCTTCTTGAATTGGGTCAAACTCGTCTACACCAATCCCACCGCCAGAGTGCGCACCAATAACACCTTCTCAGGAAAATGGAGCCTGGCCAGAGGCACCCGGCAGGGATGTCCCCTATCCCCTTTACTTTACATCTTAGCGATCGAACCAGTAGCGGCATACCTCAGGCAGGAGTACGGAGACGGGGGTATAATGATAAATGGGGTGAACCATCTTGTCTCCATATACGCGGACGACATGCTCCTCTACTTAAAAGATCCCGAACACATCCTCCCCTACATTCTTGAAACCCGAGATGGGTTCCATAGATGCACCGGGATCCAGATCAATCACGGCAAGTCTTGTTTATTTCCCCTGGCTGCCCTCAGCAAGACCAAGAAAGAACACCTCCCCCTCTAGCCCTCAAATGGGAACCCACCACATTCAAATACCTGGGCGTTATGATCCACCGCGACCCCGTAGCCGAACACGCGCTAAACACTGGAAAGGCAAAGGAGGGCCTGGCTAAATCAATTGACTTCTGGTGCAAGCTACCTCTCTCGGTGGCTGGTAGGGCGGGCCTCCTTAAAATGGTGGCACTCCCGCGCCTCCTACACTTCTTCACCAATGTCCCGTACAATATCCCACAACAATTCTTCAGAGACCTGAATAAACTTTGCAGGAAACTTCTATGGCAGGAAGGAAGGCACAGAGTCGCCCTAGACATAACGCAGAGACCGTATGACAAAGGAGGCCTAAAAACCCCTAACTTCGAGCTCTACTACATAGCAGCCCAGCTCAAGCATGTGATCCAGTGGTTGGCTGATGACGCCTCAACGGACACTTGCCTGTTACAGCCCACAGACGCACCCTGGTTGCTCAGGGACTTACTCTGGATTAAACCGGAGCCGAAAACGCAAAATGCACATCTAATCCGCCTGGGCACCCAGATCTGGAATCGAGCCTGTAAAATGGCCAAACTGACTGACCCCTACACCCTGCAAATCCCAATAGCCACTATCATGTCTACCAGACCAGAGGACCAAAAGGTGATCCGGAACATATGGGAACCCTCTGGTATCGCCACCCTGGGTGACCTGGTGGATGACCAGGGTATCCACACATTCTCTGAGCTGCACGAGATGACAGGGATCCCGCTGGGTCAGTTCCTCCTACACGGGGCGGTGTTGGAAAAGCTCAAGAAGCGATGGCCAGACGCAGAGACCCTCTACGCCGGGCACGAGGTCATCGAAAACTTGCTGAGCATTGCAGAGGGGGGGCATGAAACTTCGAGGCTCTGCGAGATCCTACTTGATAGCACCACACAAAATGAACTCAATTGCAAAAGTAAATGGGAATCTGAACTAAACATGCAGTTTGGAGACACGGAATGGGAGACCAGAACACTTTACCATAAAAAAGTATCCAGGAATGCCCGATTTCAGTTTATTCAATTCTACATTCTCCATAGAGCCTACCTTACCCCAGACGTCATCTCGAAATTCAATGGCACTGGTGCGGCGACGTGCCCCAAGTGCCAAGAACCCTCAGCCGCAGTGACCCATATGTTCTGGGCCTGCCCGGCCATACAGACCTTCTCGTCCCAAGTTCAAGCTAAGGTAGCAGAAGCAGATATAACACTGGACGTGCAGTCCCCCAGGGCTTGCATTTTGAGCTCATACCCGAGAGGCAAAAAGAACAAGCCTCAAGGATTTAATGTACATCCTGGCAAAAAGACGTATCGCCATGGCCTGGAAATGCCCCAGAGCCCCTAGCGTCACAACATGGTGGGAAGACCTCCGTAGATGGACTGTGGCCGAAACCGGGGCCTGGGAGCTGGCGCAGCGACAACAAAAAATAGGTGACTCTGAGGATCTCCTACAATGGATAGCCCTCACAGCAGCTCTGTTCCGCACCAAAGAAGACAGCTCCTCCGGCGAGGACCTGGACAGCCCAGGCTCACCCTAGCGCAAGCGGTTGACAGCACAGCGTCCTGGTCTTGGTTTATATTGGGGGGGAGGGAAGGGGGAGAGTTATTATTGTCACATAACTGATTATTATATTGATGACACTGGTTGTATTGTATTTGATAAAACAATAAATATATTAAAAAAAAAACATTTTTTGCATTGTTAAACTTTTTGTATTTTAAATGCAATATATTCTTTGACTTTATTTGCTGTAGTTGCTGTCTTTGAGCCTTATGTCCAATTTATCTTTGTTTCCTGCTTTCTGGATTCACTTCAGCCTCTATTTTGGTCCTTGGAGGCAAAAAGGTTCTTGGGGGATAAGTTCTTGATTTATTGATCTCGTTAGTAGGTTGTTGCCGAGGGAAATTCTGTTTCTACTCTCTTGGCGGGTCAAGATGACTTGTTAGTCGATTATACAAGCCTTCTTTCTGTCATGGTATCGTGTGCAGCCTTTGCCCTCAATTGTTCCAGTTTACTAGACAGTTTGTGGGTTGAAGTGGGCTGATAAAGCTCAGGTTCCTTGGGAGATGGAGGAATAATCCTATGCAATTTTTTTCCCCCCTGCAAATTCCCCAAAAGGGAAGACAGTATGGTTCTTTTATCCGCATGCACCAAGTCCAGTGCCTCTCACGGCTGTTTCTGTATATAGATTGAAGAGGCTGCCTCATTATCCACCCTCAACTGAATTGATGTAACAAATGATTCAATGTAGCCAATATGAATCATTGCTAGAAACGTGGCCTGGTCATTTTATCGCCTCATACAATTTTATGAATGAACAGCGTAAGGGCTATTGTTGCTGCTGACATTACTTCCCCTTGTATGTTAGTAATATTGGAGGCGATCACATGAGCAGGACCCTGAAGTGTTGTGGGTGAAAATAAATCTTCCTCTAGGGTTGATATAGAGCAATTGTTACGGGCCGGCGTTCACCTCGTCCTGTGCGGAAACCCCTGCCACCTGTATCCTTAGCAGCTCGGCTCCCTAGAGCAGTCGGTTTCCCAAGTACAGCTATCAGGAAGGTCAGGGGGGTTGTAGTGCTCCCCAAAGGGATACGGCATAATGCTGCTCCATTCTATACACGGTGGCAGCTACTGTGGAAGTTAGCAATACGAAACTACACTTCCCAGAAAACCTAGCTCCGGGCTGTAGTTCGGCTGTGGAGCCTCGCCGTGGCTTGCCCCACCTCCTTTACTGATGTATTCCGCGGTTGCAGCCAGGACGCTGCTTCTGTTTAAAGTTACACCGGGCTACTAGAAGTTCCTCCTTCAAGTGCCAACTCCTTAATTCATTACGTTATCGACCTGGATTTGTTTGCTGGACTTGGCTATTGGATTTCCCTGGCTTGTACCTGTATGCCCGTGTATCGGACATTTGCTGGTCTTCCTGGAACCCGCACAAACTTTTTGCCATTGTTCCTGTACGTACGTGTACTGAACCCCTGCTTGCTTCCACGGACTCCGTAAGATAAGGTTCTGTCTTTGTCCTTGCCTGCACGTGTCTCAGACCCTTGCTTGCTCCCGGACTGCTTTTCTAGACTTTTTTACCATGGTTGGTGCCCGCTAGTGTGCCAGACCTTGCCTGCATTCAAACTACCTTTCCTCCCTGAACTACCATTCCGTCTGGTTGTTGCTTTCATTCTACAATTGCCATCTTATTGCCACCAGTGGTAAGACTATTCTGCTTTCGTGAACTGAACATTGGATTAAACTTTGTTTTGCTTGTGCACTTAAGGACGCTCTGTAGCTGTGCACCATCCCGAAACCAGTGCGACCCTCGTGCCGCTCGGGTATTAATATCCTACTAACCTTCCCCTTTTTTCTTATTTTATCCCTGCCGTTGTGTTCTGATTTCCTCCAATCCATCAGTCCTTCTCCACTGGTAAGATCCTGTCCACCTCCTGATTTATGTCATAGCTTAATCCAGTTAGATTCTAAGTCTTGTTATTTTCCTAGGTGATTTCCTGTGTTGTGCCTTACTTTCCATACAACGGGGGAAACGCTCAGGTATTCCATTGGTTAGTAAGACACTCAGGGGATAAGTGCTACCTTCAAAACACTTACTTGTTGTTCTTTCCTTTGCAGCCTGGTCCGTGGTGGTGCGTTCTCCCCGCTCTTTTGGGTGATCAGTCCACTTGCCTGGTTATTAGACAGCAAGAGGTCATATCATTTAGAAGGTCTTATTCCCTCACAGAGAGGAGGGTTGGGTGGCTCCACCCAAAGCTCTTCAAGCAACTTCCCGGCTTTACGGTTCTGTTCTCCGGTTTCACGAACTCTCCTCACAGGTGAGTAACAAAAACAGAAGCCATGGAAGAAGCCGATCCTTTGACCGTCTTGGTTCGTTTAGTGTCTGAGTTACGGTCTGCCTTGACGGTGGCTCATGATGCCATTCACCAGAGGATCGATAGCTTACGGAGTGTTCCAACTCCCCGAACACTGGGGGTAGACATGGCGCGGGCACGGCCGCATCAGGTTTTGGTTTACCTCCAGCTTCTGCTTCAGGGTTTTCTGCGGCCCCGGTTTTGATGGCCACACAATTCCCATTGGCCACTCCTGAACGCTTCACCGGAGACCCAAAACAATACCGGACTTTCATAAACCAATGCAAGTTACACTTTTTGTGTCGGCCCGCCGCTTTTCCAAACTCCACCACCAAGGCAGCCTTTATTCTTTCCCATCTCGGGGGTACTGTGGCTGCTTGGGCCAACCCTTTGCTTGAGTCTAACAGCTACGTCCTCTATGACTGTGATGAACTCATTTTGGCCATGAATAGGGTGTTTGATAACCGCTATAAGTCTCAAGCATCAGACCTGGAGTTCCTGAGCCTACGACAAGGCACATCTTCTCTTTTTTCTTATCTTACCAGATTCAATTAGCTAGCTGCTGAAACGGACTGGCCCGAAGAGAAGAAATCAGCCGTGTTTTACAAAGGGTTGTCAGAAGAATTAAAAGACATCCTCGCCACAGTCCCGGTTGTCCCAACCTCCTTTGGTGAACTGTTAGACTTGGTGTTACAAATAGATGCCAGGAGGTCAGAAAGAAGAGGGGAACGTAAAACCCCGGTCCTTACCCCCTCTCCAGTGGACATAGTCAACCCTCCTGCTCTAGCTCCAGAACCCATGCAGATAGGGGCGGTGAGGGGTCCTCTGACTCCTGCAGAACGCGAATACCGACGTTCACATAGTTTGTGCATGTATTGTGGGGTCATCAGAACATCAATTGAAGCACTGTCCTAAAAAAACAGTAAAAAAGGCGGGAAACGCCAGATCCCGGCGATAGACAGAGTCCCTATGCCGGGAGTGCTTTCTTTGGACTCACATGGTGTTTCCTCTGCTCCTGTCAGTCTTCCGGTGTTATTCACCACGACGAATGATGTTACATTCTCCTCTTCGGCTATCATCGATCCAGGAGCTACAGGGAACTACATGGACTATGACTATGCTACAAAAAACAATATATCCATACTACCCAAGGCACAACCCGAGGTGGTCAATACTGTGGATGGTACATCTCTGATAGCCGGCTTAGTTACACAAAATACTTCCCTTGTCTGTATGAAAATCGAAGACGGACACACTGAATCGATTTCGTTCAATTTAATTAAGGCTCCTCAATATCAGGTCATATTGGGTATTCCGTCGTTACAACACCACAACCCTGCTATTGATTGGGCAAAAAAGAGAGTTTGCTTCCCTTCTTTGGAGTGTAATGAACACTGTTTTCAGGACACGTGTGTATGCCCGGAGTCTTCTTGTCAGGCTCTAGTGGCTTCCTTGTCTATTATAGGCGCCATCACTCATGACACCAGTACAGACATTCCTCCTGAATACGAATCCTTTCGGGATGTGTTTGACAAAGGTAGGGCAGATCAATTACCTCCTCATAGACCCTATGATTGTCCTATAGACCTGTTACCAGGGGCCAAGATACCAGCCGGCAGAGCCTATTCACTTACCTTACCAGAGGACAAGATTTTGAAGGAATACATAGATAAAGCCCTGTCCACAGGCTTTATAAGGCCTTCAAAGTCCCCTGCGGCTTCTCCACTTTTTTTCGTCCCTAAGAAGGAGGGGGACCTGTGCCCTTGTATAGATTACAGGGCATTGAATGCAATTATTGTAAAAAATCAATACCCCCTTCCGTTGATATCAGTGCTTTTGGATCAGCTTGGTTCTTCAGTGGTGTTCACTAAGTGTAACGCTCACCTGACTCCCACGGATACGCTGACCAGGTCTGGACTGCTGCGGCCTCTTCTAAGGCGATGCGCAGAACTCGGAAGACCGACTGGACAGGACCTCCAAATCTCGCTTGTCTGACTCGCAGGAGAATCCTTCTGCAGATGGAGAAAGGGGATTAACTACCTGCAGAGTAGCACGTCGGCCTCCCACTTCCCTCTTTCACTCTCCTCAAACCACCTCTGAAATTCCCCGTTAACTCTCACCTTAAGGTTTGAAAGGACAAGCTCTCCATCCTGCTTCTGGTGCAGGGGTGCGATTATATCCAGTTACTTCACTGGTGTTCGGATTGGTGAGGATCCAAGCTTACTTGACTTTCTTGGCAAGGTGCCGTAAGTATACTGTTGTAAAAGTTCAAGAGTTGGCCTCCTTTTCTATTTGCCTTTATATTCAGTAGTCCGTCTCTTATCCCTTTTATCACAGGTGCTGAGTGAAGATTTCGCGTAGAGGAAACAATTCGCCGAAGGTAAACTCAGGTGAGTTTATGATGGGTGGTTCCTTTAATGTCCTTATATTCACCCACTAATGCTTGTGTCTTTTTTCCCCATAGGGGCCGGGGTACGGTACTGCCGAAGAAGCGGCGCCGACCCGAGATGAGGAGAGATTCTCCCAACAATAATCAGGTAAGTCTTATGGCGAAAATCTGGCTTTCCTCAATATGTTCCTTTTGCTCACCTTTTGTTCTTCTCTTCCCCCTTAGGCGCAGGTATGCGGCGGATCGTGCAGATGGTCGCTAAGGTGCACAGAGATGCCTCGTGAACAGGTGAGTGGAACGCGCCGCTGCAGCGAGCAACGCGATGCGTCTTTAAAATAAATGTCTTCCCTTAGGATCGCCGGCGTGATGACTCCGGACTCCGGGTAGAAGCAGGTAATGTTCGTCTGTTCACCTTTTCCCTTCTCTTCTTTCCTTTCGGGTGTTCCAGGATGGAGGCGGGCGTGGCTGGAGTCAGGATGAAGGAGCAGACACGGTGAGCGTCCAGCTGCTAGGTGCAGAACAACGCAAAGCGTGAGCTGCTGTCTGGGCACGGCTTAAATAGCCCCCAAAGTAGTTCCAGGTACGTATTCTTCCCCGGCCACGCCCAAGTGGCAAAATAGTCCCACTGGTAAAATAGTCACTTTCAGGCCTCAAAGAGGTCTGGATCTGGCAGCACGGTCTGCATCAGGTAAGTTCACATAAACACTCGCTTTATGAGCCTGGCGACTATGGTGCCAGGACTGAGGTCCAAAATGAGCCTGGTGCCAAAAGCGCCAGCACAGTGTCCAAAGGGCCCCTACTAGGGGTTGCTGGCCTTTTCCCCGGGAACATGATGTCTGCTTCTGGGGACGCTGGTCCTGGACTGGTTCTCCGGGAGTAGGCATCATGACACTAAGCTTGACCTTGGGGGTGCCTATAATCTCGTCCGGATTAGAGCGGGGGACGAGTGGAAAACTGCCTTCAAAACACGATATGGGTTATTTGAATACCTAGTGATGCTGTTCGGTCTCTGTAATGCCCCGGCCACCTTCCAAGCATTCATGAACGACAGCTTCCATGACTGTCTTAACCAATTAGCTGTGGTTTATCTGGATGATATCCTTATCTAGTCATCCTCTATGAAGGAACACAACAAACATGTACGTATTTGTGTTGCAGAGATTAAGGGAGAACCACCTATACGTCAAGGCAGAGAAGTGTGTTTTTAATTCCACCGAGGTGGAATTCCTTGGTTATGACCTGACCAGCCACGGCATTCGAATGAGTCATTCCAAGGTTAAGGTAATTTTGGAATGGCCCATCCCTACCTCTGTCAAGGCGTTGCAGTCATTCTTGGGGTTCTCCAACTTTTATCGGCACTTTATTCATTCATTTGCATCAATCTCTGCTCCTTTGACTGCACTGACCAGCTCCAAGAAACCGTATGCATGGAATCTGGATGCGCAGCGGGCCTTTGAGACTCTGAAGGCCGCTTTCTCAAGGGCACCGGTCTTACAACACCCGGACCCTCTTCTCCCTTTCCTAGTGAAGGCGGATGCTTCCGGCTCAGCTATCGGGCGGTGTTGTCACAGGAGTGCCCTGATTCGGGGGAAGTCCATCCAGTTGCATATTTCTCCAGGATATTGACCCCGTACGAATGCAATTATCCTATCACAGAGCGTGAACTACTAGCCATCAGAGACGCATTTGCAGAATGGCGTCACCATCTGTTGGGTGCCCGTCATCAAGTCACTGTTTATTCGGACCATTGCAGCCTCCTTGCATGTAAATCAATGAAATGCCTTACGGCCCGACAAGCTCGTTGGCATCTCTTCTTTTCCCAATTTAATTTTATCATCACATACTGACCGGCTCGTCTCAATGCATGTGCTGATGCCCTTTCAAGGTTATCCCACTGTCCTTGTATTTCTAAGGCCGATCGTCCCCTGTTGTTACCTAAGAGGGTAGTTTGTGCCTGTACTCCTCAGCCTTCACTCTGTGCCTTTATCTCATCCTGGGTGACATCAAACATGGAAGAATGCGACTCACTCAACCTCGACATTGTGCTGGGCTTGCCTTATATCCAAGGTCATCTCTTTATACCTCCTGGGGAAGCACGTCTTCGGGCGCTAGCCTGGTCACACGATTCCCTGATGGCGGCCCATCCAGGGCAACAAAAGACACTGGAGGCATTACGCCGCTGGGCTTGGTGGTCATCAATGTCCAGGGATGTTATCGATTATGTGGCCTCCTGCTCTGTGTGTGCTCAATGCAAAGTCACTAGATCAAAGCCCATGGGCCTTTTGCGTCCCTGTAACGCTCACCTGATTCCCGCAGAGGCGCCGGTCTTGACTGGGTGAATGCCGTATCTTCAAAGGTGATGTGTAACACACGGTTGGCTCTTTGGGCTGGACCTCTGTGCACTGTATGTCTGACTCGAAGAGTAAAATGTCTTAGGTAAGTGAACGCCGAGCTCTCCATCTGCCTCGGGGCAGGGTGCCGTAACCAGTTTCTTCACTGGATAAGGATGCAGGCCTCTTGACCTCAGAGGACTGCTGTCCGTCGTTAACTGCACGAACGGTAAGTTCTGGGCACTTCAAATGGCTTAAAAGTCTTTTGTAATGATATCTCTTGTTTTGCAGGGTTCTGGCGATGGCGGATGGCGGGCTGATGAGAGTTGAGGATCGAACCCGCGTGAGGAATAGAAGCGCCTGGAAGCACGTAAGTAAGCGCTTGTAGCCTGCTTCACGATGCGCACTAACTGTCCCTTTTATCTTGCAGGTACAAGTTCGGAGCTTTAGAGAAGCTGAAGGGTGCTGGAATACCCACTGGATTCGGCGTGGGAAGGAGTAATGGCACGTGAGTAATAAAGTTGCCCAATGTCTTTAAACGCACCTTCTTTTGTCTTTCAGATGCGGGATGCAGCGCCGAAGGCCTCCGGAGCGTGCGAAGAGCTGGTAAGCTTTTGTCTTTCAGATGCCGGAATGCAGTGCGAAGACCTCCGGAGCATGCGAAGAGTAGGTAAGCCTTTGTCTTTCAGATGCCGGAATGCAGCGCGAGGCATTGGTGACAGCCGATGGACCAGGTAAGAGATGCGCTGCCACTGAAGACCGTAGTGCTAACCTGTTCTTTCTTTGTCTTTACAGGTGCTGCTGAAGACTGGATTCCAGGATGGTAAGCCTTTGTTCCCTTAGGCCCAGGATCAGAAGCAGAAGACACGATGAGCGTTCTGCTGCAGAGAATGCAGAATAACGCAAAGCAAGATTCATCCATCGGGTGTGGTTTAAATAGCCTCCTGTACTGCTTAGGTGTCTCCTTCCACAGCCACGCCTAGGTAAGAAAAGAGTTCCTGCTTTCCAGAAGAGTTCCAGTGTTCTGAACCTAGGGAGTGGCTCCTGCCCCACCCAACAGGAAAAGTAGTCCCAAACAGAAGAGGATCAGGGGTTCAACTGGCAGGTAAGTAAGCAGCATGGTCTGCTGCAGGTAAATCCACCCAAGCATTATGAGCCCGGCGCTTCCAGCGCTGGGACTGGGCATCTTTATGAGCCTGGTGCCACTGGCGCCAGGACAGGGTCCAAAAGGTCCCAATTGGGACTGGCTGGCACTCGGAACCAGGGTTATGGGTCTGCTTCCAAGGGAGTCGGGCAAGTCCTGATCTTTTGGAAGCAGAGATCATGACAGCACCCCCCCTCAAGGCCCCTCCCAAACCAGGCTTCTCCGGGGGTTTGGGCTTGTCAGGAAATGTTCGATGAAATCTTTTGATTAGACGAGGCGCGTGGACATATTCTGCAGGTTCCCAGGATCTTTCTTGGGGACCGTAGCCTTTCCAGTCAATCAGGTAAAATAGTTTAGATTTGGAGATCTTGGAATCCAGGATGCTTTTGACTTCAAACTCGAGTTCTCCATCAACTAGAATAGGTTTTGGAGATGTAGTTAGTCGGGTTTGAGGTTGCACAGGTTTTAATAGAGAGACATGGAAGACCGGATGTATCTTCATGTGAGGGGGCAAGTCCAACTTGACCGCTACTGGATTTACTATGGTAGTGATGGAATAGGGACCAAGGTATCTTGGGTTGAATGTGCGTGGTCCTTTTAGAGGTAGATATTTGGTGGATAACCAGACTTGATCTCCTACTTGATATTGGGGGGCTTCCTTCCGATGTTGGTCTGCTCCTTTCTTGTATTGTTCTTCAGCCCTTTGAAGGTGAGAAACGGCTTCCTTAAAGGCTTGGGTGATTGTAGAATGCAGGTGGTCTACTGCTGGTGTTCCAAGATCTTGGAGTGGATCCAACTCCGAGGTTCGAGGGTGACTACCGTATAAAAGAAAAAACGGGTCTTCCCAGTTCCCGAGTGGACAGAGTTATTGTAGGCATATTCGGCTATCCAAAGGATATCTTTCCAAGTTTTTTCAGTTTGTTGTAGCATGCAGCGCAAATACTGTTCCAGAGTTTGATTGGTCCTCTCGGTTTGTCTGTCGGTTTGAGGGTGGTGGCTGGTCGAATGTCTCACATCAATTTGAGCCGACCGACAGCAACTTCGCCAAAAATGAGAAATAAATTGACTACCTCGATCCGAAATTAGAACTGAAGGAAAACCGTGCAGTTGGACGATGTTTTCGAGAAATTCTCGGGCCAGAGTTGCTGCTGTTGGTAAGCCTTTGAGTGGAATGAAATGCGCCATCTTGGAGAATAGGTCCACGATTACTAGGATCGTATTGTATCCGGAGCATGGAGGTAGATCGGTGATGAAGTCCATAGAAAGCGTATGCCAAGGGCGAGGCGGGATGTCAATAGGGCGTAAGAGGCCGGCTGGTTTTTCCTTTTGACTCTTGTTTTGGGCGCATAATCCACAGGACATTATAAAGTCTCTGATATCTTTTTTCCAAGACGGCCACCAGAAGTAGCGCTTGATCTTTTCCGAGGTCTTGGTCATACCGGGATGTCCTTCCATTAAAGAATCGTGATAACAAGAGATTACCTTTTTCTGTAAATCTGTGCTGGGCAGGTATAACCGTTCTTGGAAATATAATAGGTTGTCCTTCGCCGTAAAGTCCTTTCCCTGCAGATGCCAATTCTGTATGTCTGCTGCAGTTACCAGTAGCCTGGCTTTATCCTTAACTTCCTCTATGGATTGTGTGGCGATTACACCTAGAATTCTTTGTTCGGGAATGATAGGTACAGGTTTAGGATTGATCAAATGTTCTTCCACTCCCATCCGAGAAAGGGCATCAGCTTTACTGTTTTTTGTACCAGGTCGATAGGTAATTATGAAGTCAAACTCGGCAAAGAATAGTGCCCAACGGAGTTGCCTAGAGGATTGAGCTTTTGCGGTTTTCAAATATTGCAGGTTTCGGTGATCTGTAATCACAGTAACGGTGTTTCGGGCCCCCAGAAGATAATGCCGCCAAGCCTTAAAGGCGGATTTGATAGCTAGAAGTTCCTTATCAGTAATAGTGTAATTGATTTCAGGAGGCGAGAATTATCGGGACCAAAATGCCACGGGATGCAACTGATTGGTTACTGGGTCCTTTTGTGATAGAACTGCCCCCATGGCAAGGCTCGAAGCATCAGTTTCAACGATGTAGGGGAGTTCTGGGCGAGGATGTTTTAAGATCGGTGCAGAGATAAATCTAGTCTTCAAATTCTGGAAAGCTTGTTCCGCCTCGGTAGACTATTCAAAACGTTTGTTTTTCTTTAACAAGGCGGTGATGGGCTGGACTATTCGAGAGAATTCGGGGATAAACCTGCGGTAAAAGTTAGCGAAGCCTAACATGCTTTGAACACCTTTCACGGAGGATGGCGATGGCCATTTGAGAATTGCATCAACCTTCTTTGAATCCATACGCACTCCGCTAGGTGATAATCTGAATCCCAAGAATTCAACTTCAGTCACGTTGAAAACACATTTTTCCAACTTAGCGAAAAGTTTGTGTTGACGCAATCTCTCGAGGACCATTTTCTCGTGTTTCCGATGTTCAGTTTCCGATGAAGAATAAACGAGGATGTCGTCAATGTAAACAACAACACACACATCTATGAGCTCTCTGAGGACATCGTTCATAAAATATTGAAAGGCGGCCGGGGCATTGCAAAGTCCGAAGGGCATGACCTGATATTCAAATAGCCCATACTTGGTGCGGAAGGCCGTCTTCCATTCATCGCCCTCTTTTACTCGTACCAAGTGGTAGGCTCCTCTAAGATCCAGCTTTGTATATATGCATGCTTTTCTGACTTGGTCCAGGAGTTCAGGGATCAAAGGTAATGGATATCTATTCTTAACGGTGATCTGGTTCAGGGCGCGATAATCTATACAAGTTCTAAGGTCCCCTTCTTTTTTTGGAACGAAGAACAAAGCTGAGGAAGCAGGGGACTTGGAAGGACGAATAAACCCATTCGCTAGGTATTGATCCAGGTATTGTCAGAGGTGAAGATTCTCAGGCTCGGTGAGGGCATAAATTCTACTACAAGGAGGAGTAGATCCAGGTATCAGGTCTATCTGGCAGTCATAAGACCTATGAGGAGGTAGAGAGTTAGCCTGATCCTTCCGGAAAACATCTTGGAATTCTAGGTATTCAGGAGGTAACTGGGGAGCCTCCGAGGAAATTGCTGCCAGTGCAACACCAGGTCGAGGGTGACAAGTAGAGACACATTCTGGAAACTGAACCGTTCTTGCTCGCCAATCGATCTGAGGATTGTGCTTCTCTAACCAAGGAATTCCTAGAATAATCTGGAACTGAGGGGCCTTGATCACATTGAACACGATCTTCTCATGGTGTCCATCTTGACTTACTAGCGTCACTTCTTGGGTGGTATGCGTTACTGGTCCGGAGGCTATCTCCGTACCATCCACCGTAGTAATGACGTCCTTTACAGCCTTTGGACAAAGAGTCAGATTCATCCTCAGAACCATTTCATGATCCACATAATTGCCGATGGCACCGCTGTCGACGTAAGCTTCAATCGCATGTAATCGATCCGGATGTTCAGGGCTAATGAGGACCATAGGTATCACGAAATGCGAGGTCACGGAACTGGTTTTAACGCTCGGCAAGAGGACCTCTATTCTTGTCGGGCGAGGTCGTTTCCCTGCTCAGAGTTTGTGACCCTGGTAACTGCAGCTCCTACTGCCTTCTTGGCTGGTTTCACCGGACAGTCTCGAAGAAAGTGCCCCGAGTTTCCGCAATAGAGGCATAATTGCAGCTGTTTTCTCCTTTCCCGCTCCTTTTGTGTTAGTGGTCCTTTCAGGCCCCCTATTTGCATGGGTTCCCCGGAGTCTACTCGTTTAGTAGGAGTTGGTGGTTTGGAAAATACTCGAGCATCAAACTTGGAACGATCGGCCTTCCTGTTCTGCAGTCTGTGGTCAATTTGAATGACTAAGTCAATATAGTCCGAACAGTCTTGCGGGGGATTCACTACTTGGGCTAACACATCTTTGAGCTCTCCACGTAGACCTCTATAAAACAGCGTAATCCTTTTGTCCTCAGGCCATCGAGTTTCCACTATCAGTCTGTTGAAAGACGCAATATAAACCAAAAGGTCTTGATTACCCTGTCGCAATGAAAAGAGCTCATTGTCCAAGGCCTGCCCCTGTGAATGTCTTGCAAACAGTTTTTCCATACTGAGCTGAAAAGCTTGAAAATCATGGAGAACCGGATCATCTTGATTAACTAGAGGGATCGACCAGTCTGCCGCATTGCCACTAAGGTACGAAAGCACGAAAGCTACCTTAGCTTGATCAATTGGAAAGGCTGCTGGCCGGCATAAGAAGTGCAACCGGCACTGATTAATAAATACTGCAAACCTCTTTGGGTCACCAGAAAATCGTTCGGGCGGAGCCAGAGGTACATTCCCAGGTAGGTTGATCTGCACTGGGTTCGTAGAGGATGTTGAAGGAAGATTTGCCCCTGATGCGGGTAACAGAGTTTGTCCGGCTTGTGACTGTAGCAATTGTCTAGCGAGATCGTCTGTTCGCTCCTTGGAAATAATCAGTTCCCTTCTTAGAGCATTCGTTTCCTGACGGGCTGCATGCACTTCTGCTCTTAGTTCCCCAAGTAACTGGGCTAGCTGGTCGGTATCCGAGGTTTCCATAGCGCCTGGGTGGGAGTTTTGCGATAGGCTTTGCGTTCTGTAACGCTCACCTGATTCCCGCAGAGGCGCCAGTCTTGACTGGGTGAATGCCGTATCTTCAAAGGTGATGTGTAACACACGGTTGGCTCTTTGGGCTGGACCTCTGTGCACTGTATGTCTGACTCGAAGAGTAAGATGTCTGCAGATAGAAAATATGGGATTAATGAACTGGGGTTATTGGGTGCCTCTCTCCTCTTCCCTTTCTCTTCTCCTGTAGAACCCCAAAGGTTAACACCCTCACCTTAGGTAAGTGAACGCCGAGCTCTCCATCTGCCTCGGGGCAGGGTGCCGTAACCAGTTTCTTCACTGGATAAGGGTGCAGGCCTCTTGACCTCAGAGGACTGCTGTCCGTCGTTAACTGCACGAACGGTAAGTTCTGGGCACTTCAAATGTCTTAAAAGTCTTTTGTAATGATATCTCTTGTTTTGCAGGGTTCCGGCGATGGTGGATGGCGGGCTGATGAGAGTTGAGGATCGAACCCGCGTGAGGAATAGAAGCGCCTGGAAGCACGTAAGTAAGCGCTTGTAGCCTGCTTCACGATGCGCACTAACTGTCCCTTTTATCTTGCAGGTACAAGTTCGGAGCTTTAGAGAAGCTGAAGGGTGCTGGAATACCCACTGGATTCGGCGTGGGAAGGAGTAATGGCACGTGAGTAATAAAGTTGCCCAATGTCTTTAAACGCACCTTCTTTTGTCTTTCAGATGCGGGATGCAGCGCCGAAGGCCTCCGGAGCGTGCAAAGAGCTGGTAAGCTTTTGTCTTTCAGATGCCGGAATGCAGTGCGAAGACCTCCGGAGCATGCGAAGAGTAGGTAAGCCTTTGTCTTTCAGATGCCGGAATGCAGCGCGAGGCATTGGTGACAGCCGATGGACCAGGTAAGAGATGCGCTGCCACTGAAGACCGTAGTGCTAACCTGTTCTTTCTTTGTCTTTACAGGTGCTGCTGAAGACTGGATTCCAGGATGGTAAGCCTTTGTTCCCTTAGGCCCAGAATCAGAAGCAGAAGACACGATGAGCGTTCTGCTGCAGAGAATGCAGAATAACGCAAAGCAAGATTCATCCATCGGGTGTGGTTTAAATAGCCTCCTGTAGTGCTTAGGTGTCTCCTTCCACAGCCACGCCTAGGTAAGAAAAGAGTTCCTGCTTTCCAGAAGAGTTCCAGTGTTCTGAACCTAGGGAGTGGCTCCTGCCCCACCCAACAGGAAAAGTAGTCCCAAACAGAAGAGGATCAGGGGTTCAACTGGCAGGTAAGTAAGCAGCATGGTCTGCTGCAGGTAAGTCCACCCAAGCATTATGAGCCCGGCGCTTCCAGCGCTGGGACTGGGCATCTTTATGAGGCTGGTGCCACTGGCGCCAGGACAGGGTCCAAAAGGTCCCAATTGGGACTGGCTGGCACTCGGAACCGGGGTTATGGGTCTGCTTCCAAGGGAGTCGGGCAAGTACTGATCTTTTGGAAGCAGAGATCATGACAGTCCCCTACCGGTGCCACACAAACCATGGTATATGGTCTCCATGGACTTCATTGTAGACCTGCCTCCTCTGAACGGTTCTGATACTGTCTGAATAGTCATATACTATTTCTCTAAAATGGCTCTTTTTGTTCCCTGCTCGAGTTTGCCTTCGGCCCCCGTCCTGGCTTCTTTGTTCCTCAAGAACATCTTTCGCTTCTTTGGGCTACCTTCTATCATTATTTCAGACCGCGGCCCTCAGTTTTCGTCTCCCTTCTGGAGGGCTCTGACTACTTCACTTCACATTGACGATCGTTTCAGCTCTGCGTATCATCCACAGACAGATGGACAAACTGAAAGGGATAATGCCACTCTTGAGCAGTTCCTCCGATGCCTTTGTCTCCACTTTCAGTCTACCTGGTTGGAGATGCTCGCCCCTGCTGAATTTACCTACAATAATTCGATACACTCCGCGTCAGGGGTGTCCCCGTTTTTGCCTTATACAGGTTTCATCCACGGTCTTTGCCTTTGGATCCGGCACTCCCCATCGACAACCCGGCCGCTCAGGCTTGTGTTAGGGAATTGGAGTCGGTCCGTATGGCAGTACGATCCCATCTTCTGCGTGCCCAGGAGAGGGCCAAGAAGTACGCTGACCGACGTAGGATTGCAGCCCCGGAGCACAGGGTGGGCATGAGAGTTTGGCTGTCTACGCGTAATCTGCGCATTCCTGGCAAACGTCTGCTGCTGCCAAAGTTTGTGGGTCCTTTTCCCATTACAGACGTTTTGAATCCTGTGGCAGTGCGTCTTTCTTTGCCTGCTTCATGGAGACTACATCCGGTGTTCCATGTCTGTCTCCTCAAGCCTTGCCTTCCCTCAACCCGTCTACCTGCACGACCTCGCCCTGTTCGTGTGGATGGCGAGGATGAATATGAGGTTGCTGATATCTTGGACTTTCAACTCCGCAGGGGTCGTCCATTCTATCCGGTCGACTGGAAGGGGTATGGTCCCGAGGATAGGTCCTTCCAGCAGGGGGTTGTCGCCGCCTTTGGGGGTGGATGCTGTTATGGGCCGGCGTTCACCTCGTCCTGTGCGAAGCCCCTGCCACCTGCATCCTTAGCAGCTCGGCTCCCTAGAGCAGTCGTTTTCCCAAGTACAGCTATCAGGAAGGTCAGGAGGGTTGTAGCGCTCCCCAAAGGGATACGGCATAATGCTGCTCCATTCTATACACGGTGGCAGCTACCGTGGAAGTTAGCAATACGAAACTACACTTCCCAGAAAACCTAGCTCTGTGCTGTAGTTCGGCTGTGGAGCCTCGCCTTGGCTTGCCCCGCCTCCTTTACTGATGTATTCCGCGGTTGCAGCCAGGACGCTGCTTCTGTTTAAAGTTACACCCGGCTACTAGAAGTTCCTCCTTCAAGTGCCAACTCCTTAATTCATTACGTTATCGACCCGGATTTGTTTACTGGACTTCGCTATTGGATTTCCCTGGCTTGTACCTGTCTGCCCGTGTATCAGACCTTTGCTGATCTTCCTGGAACCCACACTAACGTTTTGCCATTGTTCCTGTACGTACGTGTACCGAACCCCTGCTTGCTTCCACGGACTCCGTAAGATAAGGTTCTGTCTTTGTCCTTGCCTGCACGTGTATCAGACCCTTGTTTGCTCCCGGACTGCTTTTCTAGACGTTTTTGCCATGGTTGCTGCCCGCTAGTGTGCCAGACCTTGCCTGCATTCGAACTACCTTTCCTCCCTGAACTACCATTCCGTCTGGTTGTTGCTTTCATTCTACAATTGCCATCTTATTACCACCAGTGGTAAGACTATTCTGCTTTCGTGAACTGAACATTGGATTGAACTTTGTTTTGCTTGTGCACTTAAGGACGCTCTGCAGCTGTGCACCATCCCGAAACCAGTGCGACCCTCGTGCCGCTCGGGTATTAATATCCTACTAACCTTCCCCTTTTTTCTTATTTTATCCCTGCCGTTGTGTTCTGATTTCCTCCAATCCTTCAGTCCTTCTCCACTGGTAAGATCCTGTCCACCTCCTGATTTATGTCATAGCTTAATCCAGTTAGATTCTAAGTCTTGTTATTTTCCTAGGTGATTTCCTGTGTTGTGCCTTACTTTCCATACAACGGGGGGAAACGCTCAGGTATTCCATTGGTTAGTAAGACTCTAAGGGGATAAGTGCTACCTTCAAAACACTTACTTGTTGTTCTTTCCTTTGCAGCCTGGTCCGTGGCGGTGCGTTCTCCCCGTTCTTTTGGGTGATCGGTCAACTTGCCTGGTTATTAGACAGCAAGAGGTCATATCATTTAGAAGGTCTTATTCCCTCACAGAGAGGAGGCTTGCATGGAGGCTCCACCCAAAGCTCTTCAAGCAACTTCCCGGCTTTACGGTTCTATTCTCCGGTTTCACGCACTCTCCTCACCGGTGAGTAACAGCAATATGTTAATGGTTGGTTTTTAGAAATAGGTGGTAGCACGTCAGTGGCCAAAGAAGTCAGTTATTGGTGAGTTTCAGAAGCCTCTAGCGGAGGGCTAACCTTTCCCCCATGAGTTTGACGATCCACACAATTGGGGGTAATAGGCATTTGTGTTTGGATGAGCACGTTCTTGGATACATGGGTGGTTAATGCAGGCATACGTCGGCGTCACTCATGTTGCCCAGGAGTAGTGCTATCTGACTTGCATACTATTTTGGACATGCACGCTGTGTGACCCGTGGCATTTCCAACTTTGTGTGGTATGTGTCATGTACGACATTGCCTTGCACCAGGCATCTGCATGTCTCTGTAATGCATCAGCCTACTTTGGTGGAAGTGTGTGTGTGTGGGTGACCATGGCTTGACTCTTTGAACTGACATATTGGTTGACTTTCATCAGAATTGGCATAGCAATGTTTACTTTGGACACTCACCTCCATCGCCCGATGTTGTGGCGCCACACTCCATCTCGCCAACACCTTCAATGCCTTCCATCCCTATCATGCTGGCGCAAATGTCCTCCCATTGTGTGAGTTTGATCAGGGAACTGGGACCTCCTCCTGTTTCCATGGCCTGGCTGCGGTTCACAGAGAGGATGTTTTGTACCCTTAGTCGCAGGTCGTCCCAGTGCTTGCGGCAGTCTTTAATTGTGCGTGGTGTGTTCCCCACAGCACTGACCTTCTGGGCAACAAGTGCCCAGATCTCTTTCTTCTTTAGCACTGCCTCTCTCTTCATGTTTTTAGAGAACACAATGGCAGCATGTTCCTGCAGTGTTTCCACCAGCATCTGCAGCTCATCCTCATTGAACCGTTCTTTCTGCAGGCAGGCAGCTCCCTTCTTCAGGGCCTTAGGCATAGTGGTATTGGAGGTGGATGTTTTGCAAAAATCAACAGAGTCCCAGGGGTCCTGTGTGGTGAGGATGGCAAAGGATTGTGTTTTTAAACATGGCCGCCTTGCTCCTTCCCGTTCCTGTGCGATGACGCTACTTCCGGTTCCGCTTATTAGCAGTGACCGTAAATAGCGGTGACCGCTAATAACGGTCACAGCTATTTACAGTCACCGCTAATGCTGCTTTGAACTATGTCGGTAGTGTTAGCTGTGCTATGCTTGATGCAGCTAAGGGCATTTTGGGTGCCTTTAACGGAATGGCGCAACATACCTTACTGGGATGGTGTAAAGCTCGTGCCCGCGAAGTCGTAATAGTCCTCTATTAGCGGACTGGTGGCAGCCCGGACTGCTATTTACGCCATGCCGGTAAGGAACGTTACTTACCTCCAAACTCGGAATGAGGGGCATAGTCTGACTTCTGGTATCGGTAATCAGTTGCCAATTCACTTGACTGCGCAAGGTATAAGCACAAAAAAGCAAAGGGTTGTCAAGTCTCTTCTTATGTTGCTGCCCTTCCTTTTTTGACATTAGTCAAGCGGATGCAAAGTGTTAAAGAGTATATATTTTTGTTTTTGTTTTTTTTATTTGCTTCTATCAATTCAATAATTTTGCAAAAGCGAAATGATCAGATCTTTCCATGTTTCTTTTCTGTTCTTTCTTCCCAAGCTTAGTTCAACTTGAAGTTAGAAGTTTGGACTTTGAAGTTTCACTCTAGGACTTAAAAGTCTGAGTGGGTTTCACATTCAGTTTGAGACTTTCGGTAAACTGGAAATGGCTTTGTCTGGCCCCTCTGATTTGTGTAAACAAGTCTCTAGGGTGTTCTTTAGTATTTTGGCAGTTGCCAGGGCCCAAGTTGTCCTCGATCCGCTCATCAGTCGATTCCACCAGACCTTTTCTTCATACAAGGAGTTAGGGTCGATCAGCGGTCTCAAGTAAGCTCTTCTCCACTTTATTGTTTTGGGGCAATGCAGAAGAAGGTGTTTTATTGTTTCTGGCTCTCGCTCTGATCCACACAATCAGCAGAGGTTTGTTTGCGATTGACCTCTGATAGCCCTTATTTCGTTTGTCAGAAGTAAGTTAAGGCGAGAGCGCAAGAAGGTGGATCTTAACAATTTGTCTGGAAATCTCTTCAAAACTTCATTCAGCGAGTGTAATTTTTTTGGCTCAAAGTTCACATGAGTGAGAAGTTTATTTTTTTCTGCCAATGTTAGAGTCTCAATCCAATCCAGTTGGTCCATCTTGCGTTTTATTCTCGTGGGGTTTTGAATTAGATCTGCTTCGCTGCAGCCATTATTGGCCAGAGATGCTCGCTGTTTAGCTGCCCAGCTTGAAAGGGCCTTGCATCTTCCTTCGACGATTTCAGAGTTAATTATTTTGTATAGGGGAGGAGAGTCCTGCATTATTATTTTCCTGTAAAGCGCCATTTCACCTGCTTCAATTGTTGCTTTTAAGGAGAGAGTTCCCAGTTCTCTTCTGATTATCGAAATTCCTGTGGAGTTCGGGAGTTGAAGGACTTTACGCCAAAAATAGGCTTCCAGTTTAGGCCAAATCGTCAGAGAAATCGCTGGCATTGCCTCACAACCATACATCAAACTTGGTTTTACTTTGCCTTTGTAGAATTTAATAACAGGGAGAAGCGAGAACCTCCCGTATTTTCGGTCGATTATTCTTGCCTGTGTGGTTAATTTTCGGGTCTTATCCCATAGAAATTGTTGCATTGAAGTTTCTGTTTTTGAATTGTCCAGTGTCACCCCCAAATATTTGATGAGTTTTACCACTTCCACAGGCGAGTTTTCGATGTGCCATTTGAAAGATTTTAAATTCGACTTAGATGGCTGGCCCAGTATTAAGATTTTTGTTTTCTCCTTGTTAATTTCTAAGTTGTTGTTCGATATGTAGTTAACCAGGTTGTCAAGTTGCCTTTGGAGACCAATTTCAGTTTGATCCAAGAGGATGATGTCCTCGGCGTATAATAGGCGCGTCACAGGTGTGGTTCCAATTTTTGGAGGGAAAGATCTTATCTCTTCCGAATTTTCTTTAAGGTCGCCCAAAAAGGAAATGAATAAGGCCGGTGCCAATGGACAGCCCTGTTTCACCCCTCTAAGGGTTGGAATTTCTTCGGAAAGCTTTCCTGCTTGGTCCAGCTTGACCCTAATCGCTGTCTTGTCGTGGAACGCCTTTATTGGGTCAAGAATGTTGGATGGACACTTCCATTTTTCTAATTTTGACCAGAGCAAATTTCTATCTATTTGATCAAAGGCTTGGCTTAGATCTATAAAGGCCACGTATACCTTTCCGGGTCTTTGCGTGAGTCTAGCTTTTATTGTGCTCAACGCCATGATGTTCGCTGTAGTCCCCGAGTTTTTCATAAACCCTGTTTGAAATGGGTCTCTGCATGGGGCTGTTTTTGTCCATGTTTGGAAGCTCCTTAAAAGAAATGATCCGTAAAGTTTCCCGATTGTGTCCAGGAGTGCTATTGGACGATAATTTCTCGGGTCAGTTCTGTCTCCTTTTTTGTAAATTGGGGCAATCACTGCGGTGCGCCAGGAGTTAGGAATCGATCTTGTGGTGCTACAGTTTTTAAATACCTGCCCTATGAAGTTTGCCCACTCCTCTGGATAGTTATTCAGATCGATATTGGTTATTCCGTCTGGCCCTGGACGCTTTATGGCCAATATGATGTTGTCTTCGTCCGAAAAGTCTTCCCAGGCAGTTTGTCTAGCCTCCGTCTTTAGTTATTCTCTCGTTTGGCTCGGAATCTGAAAGGTTTTGGCGAAATGTGTTTTCCATTCTTCTTCTGGGACATTGTTTAAACCTTTTGCGATTGCTCCTTCTTCGAGGCTTCTTATTACTTGCCAGAAGGCTCTTGAATTTTTATTGCCCAATTTTCTGAGCATGTCTTCAGAATCCTGTTGATAAAGAAAAATTCTGTGGAAGCGTAGCCAAGATTTATACTTGTTTTGTTCCTTCAGATAGAGGTTTCTGGGTTCTTCTGAGGTAGATTGTGCAGCCAGTTTCTTTAGCTTCCTCAGGGTGGAACGTTTTGCTACCAAATCCTTATCATAGGTATGAAGCGGTTGTTGAGTAGACTTTTGGGTTAGCCTCCTGGGGATCATGAAGGGGATCAGTAGGGTCTGATAGTCAGTAGATTTTGATGACTCATTGTTGCCGGTTTGCAGTGGCTTTTATAGTTTCTGGACAGTTCCTTTATTCGGTCGGCAGTAAGCCTTAGGCGATTTCCTTTGTTATTTGGTTCAGTTTTTTCTGACATTGTCATTTTGTCCTCGCCTTCCGTTGGCCATGCAATTTGCAGAATATTGTGATCACTCTCCTCCGCCGTTAGGACCTCAAAGGATGTGACTTGACGGAGCATTGCCTCTGAGACGTATATATAGTCTATGGTCCCTTCCTGGGCTCCCCTTTCCCACATTGGGACATAGACCTTCTGCGGGAGTGAATGATCAATGTTACGAAGATTTCTTGAAGCCATAAGTGATTCCCATTTCTGTCCATGAGATTCCACCTGGCTTAACGGGCGCAATGAAGTGCTTCTTGAGTGGTCAATCTGGCATTTTGCATATAAGTCTCCACTTAGGATTATTAGTGGGCTATTTTGGGTTGTTATGTTGTCTATCTCACTTTCAATTGATTCAATGAAGAGCCTGTCTGAGATGGTTTAAGGGTTCCAGTAGACTGTAATAACAGTTATTACCATGAAGGTTGAGGTTTGACTCTTTCTGTCTAGTTGATCCCATTTTATTGAGACTGCTAAATAGGATTGGGTTGCCGCCAACTTCTTTTGAATTGAGAGGCCTGAGCCAGATCTGACTGCCACAAGAAGCCCAGAAGACGGACGGCCCAAACGACCTTTCTTGGCCGGGGAGATGACGACTGTGAAGCCATCGATGGTCGGGGGGGTCACAAGCCATGTCTCTTGAAGGGTGATAATGTCAAAATCTCTGAGGTTTGTTGCTCCAGGTTTAGTCAGATGGTTGAAACCCCTTGTATTCCAGGACATCATTTTGAGTGTTCGTGGCTGGCAGTCATGTGACGGTCTTTGTTCTTTCGCATCTACGTTGTTGAAGTCCGCCTTGATGCTAGACGGAGTTTGTTGCTATTTCTTTATTTGACCAGAGGACGTTTTCGGTAGCCATGCCAGTAGGTGTTTGATCGGTGCGAAAGTTGATAGATTGGATTTAGGTGCTGGTGGTTTTGTCACTCCTGAGAGTTTCTTACTTCTGTCAGACAATTTTTGTTTCGATATTTTTTCCGAGGTCGACAAAGTTCTTTTCTTTGTGTACACTCTGTCTTCTTCTCTATCTCTGGTTCTGTATGAGGCTCTTTCTACGGATTTCCTAGTAGTTGAGGGTCCATTTTTTGTCCTTTCTCTGTTGACCAATCGATGAGGAGAGATTTTTCTTTGGGTCGATAGCCAATTTCGGTCATTAAGCTCAATTTTAGACCTGTAATGATTGTTTTCATGTTGTTGCAAGGGATTGTTAGCCTCTGCATTCATGCCGGATTGCCCTCTTTTTATCTCTGAAATCAAGTACCCCTTTCTCCGGAGATCTTCCTTGCCTACTTTAGATAGTCTGCCTTTTGCTTCTGCACTTACGTGTAGAAATGTCTTTGCTTTTTTGTATTTGTGGTAGGGTTCTACCAGTCGCAAATCGTTTGACTTAAGGTTTTTGAAATTTTTGACATGTTTCAAAATTTTCAAAACTGTACCCCTACTTAGGGTAATCTTTTCGAAGTTTGCCGGAATCTGTTCTAATTTGAGGACGGTCGCAAAAGTCAGTCTTTGTTGTTTTACTGTTTTTTGGTTTCGATTGCTGGGTTTTGGCTGGTGGTCTCCTTTCAACTCGGTGGGTGAACTTGATTTATTTAGCTGGATGAGACATTCCTTTCGATTATTATCCTTTTCTTTTGGTGAGTTTAGATCTGCATAGTTTCTTTTAATTGCCACCGATTTTTTTCGTATGTAGTCCGGTCCTCTAGGATATCTTTGATTTAGACTGAGCTCCTCCTTTGTTTGATCACTGAACGTCCTTCATTTTTTGGACGTTGGAGAGGTTGCATACTTGTGGCTTATAGGAGAGCTTGTTCCTGCTTGCTTTTCAGTATAAGATGAAATTTCACTTACAGGAGACAAATAAGTGGAAATGTTCATCATCGTTTCGTCTCTTAAAAAGTCGACTGTAACAGGAGAATGGGTCTGTGAGGGTTCTGGTGGGCTCCTGACAAAATGGCAAATCTGGATTGGGGATTTTGAGGAGCTTGTAGCTGTATTTGACTTTGACGCCAACTCTCTGCATTCCCCTTGGGATAAGTGGGTAAGTCCGAGTGACGGAACAACTGAGGGTCGGGACGTGGGACCTGCTGTCGTAGGTTCAATATTAGATGTTTTGCTTGTTTTCTTTAAGTTGACAGAGTCAGAGGATGTGGCTTTTATCGACGATTTTGGTGAACAATTTTGGGATGGCAATTGTGGTGGCTTCATGGCCGTTTCTCTCAGACAAGGTTTAGCCGTTTTCTTTGTCACGCCTTCAAATAGGAAAAGTCTCGATGGTTCAATTTTTTCTTTTGGTTTTTGGTTGCTCGGAGGCTTTTTCCCAAAATTGAAACTGATTTTGTTTACAAGTTGTTTGTCGGCTAACTGAGTCTGCGTGCGTGCACGCTTCTTTTACTTTTTTAGCCCTTTGATCAGTTTGCGATGCACTGTCTCTAGAGTCTTTTATGACAATAGGCAGTGATGAGGAAGTTGAGATTATTGAATTGGGACGCTTGAGGTCATTTATGATTTTGTCGTATATTACACTGTCGGCTTTTTCTTTTGCAGTAATATAGCCTTCGAGAAAGGTCATTTTAGTGTGAGTCATGGCAATCAATGTAGTCTGATCTTTTAATGTGTCATTTATTGCTTCGTATAACTTTCCAAATGGGGCGAGCGCGATAGTCAATGCTGACATCAATGTTGTCAGGTCTCGCTTTCTTGGTGAAGTCTCCTTTGGCCCTTCCTCTGTTAAACCAGGCCCCGTGCTCTTCCTTCGGGATGGAGTATGAGCATGACCATGTTGAATAGGGGGTGATGTTTGAGATGAGGGTTCCGGGTACTTTGGTTCCAATGAAAAAGTTGGAAGAGGCTGCTGGCAATTTGTTTTAACCGGAGACGGAGAATAAAGTGATGGTTGGTTCTCAGTAAGTGGCCTCTTCCCGACCTCTTTTGTAGCCTTTCCCAATGGCTGTATTTCTTTGGTTTGAAGAATGGATAGAAGGCACTGGGACTCCTTTGTGCTACTTGTCCCTGGGTTCTCTGGAAGAGGGGAAGACAGGTTCGGTGGAGACCGGTTGGCTGATATAGGTCTGCAACTTTCCGATGGTCCTGGTTGGGCTCCTCCTTAGCTTCCAGTCAACGGAAAATCCCTCTGGTTACGTTCTTTGTCATCCAAATCTATTGTGCTCTCTTTTGGTGTATAGGGAAACTTGGATGCTTTTGGGCCTCCAGTCACGTCTAGTGTTGCATCCAACATTTCTGCATCTGTCAGTTCGAGCAGAACATCGTATTTTCGTTTGCCTTGGCTGGCAAAATACGCTTTTAGCGAATTGCATATTGCAGCGTTGGTCAGCATCTTTTCTGATGAATTTTTTTTATTAGTTTTATTTTTTTGCTGCGGAATATTGCCAGATGGTTTTTTCTTTTTATTCTGATTTTTTTGCTTTTACTTTGCAGAATAAGTATTTTTTACTGTTTTTTTTGGGAAATTGAATATCAACCGCTGATCTGCGGGCGAGATTTCAATAGAGTCTTGTGGGTGTGGATTCCATAGATCACTGTTTGGTTCACAGTTTTTTTCCTCCGTTGCTGGTGATTTGTCATTGGCTCCACCCCCTTGAGGAAGTGGAGCCTCATTCTCGTCCGGGGCTATCTCCGTGGGAGCCTCCGTCTGTTCGGATGACGCCTCGTTCTCCCTCGTTCGCGGGACACGTGAAGCCTTCCCCGGCGTCTGCGGCGCGTCCGGACTGCTGCCAGAGAAGCTTTCATCGGTGCGTGGCGCCCCTCCCGGCGCCTGCACAGCCACCGGAGAGCCCGACCTCGAGGCAAGTTCGGGGCCTGTGTATGGGGCGATTTGGAGTAAGCCCTCCTGGGCTGTATTCGGCAGTCGGAGAGGGGGGGCAGCAGGAAGTTCCCTCGCTGCCCACCCTTCGGTCGGCAGCACTGGGAACTTAAAAACATGCGGTTTCCCCTCCTCTGTTATTAATGTGCCCGTTTTTGTTGTTTTTGCTGTCATAGCTCCAAACTGGCTTGCTTCTTTACCGCAGGCGTCGTCTTGGGGCAAATCATTTGGGCTTTGGCCCTGGGTTGAAGCAAGTGGTACAGATGCGCTTTGTGGGTCCTCCTTGCCCAACGCAGAGTTTGCGTGTTTTGGAGGTGCGGCAAGATCTAGAGGTTTTAAGGAAATGTCACTTAGAAGTCTCCGTTTTTGTGGGTTCTTTGTTCTTGATGGGGGGCACCCCACCGATGGACATCGAGGGTCCAAGCGAAGAGGAGCTAGCCTTGAGCTCTGACTTATGCTCTGGCTTGAACTTCTCATCCACCACGCCTCCTCGTCGTCTCCTCCTGATGATGATGGCGAAATTTGATTTTCCGTTCGCCTTACTTCCATGTTGGGTTGAGGGGCTCCTGCCACCTCCTGCACACGGACTGCCACAGACTGCAACTCAGCAGCCAACTCAAATAAAAACAATTATCAGTATATTTACTCACAAACAAATACCTCCAGGCTGATACTGTACCAACCGATAATTTGCCCAGCAACAAAAATACATGACTACTACAGTGCTTTAAAATGATTTTCTTCAGTAAGGCTCGACCTATTAAACCATCCGCTTTCTTCACTAGGGTCCAAATTGTGAAGAAGAAGAAGGTTGTAAGGATTCAAATTGCAGCTGGGAAGTAGAGCAATGGTTAATCCATCAGGATTCATCAGTGAGGCCCAGAACACGTATTATTAAAGATATATAATTTGCAAAATAAAAATGTACTACACTAAAGAAAAGCCAAAAACCGTCTGCCTGTTCAATCTGGCCCCATATTTACATTAATAATGAATAAATTGCAAAAGCAAATGTGCTGTACCAAAGAGTCCCCAACCTTCGGCCTTCTTTGATGAGGCCCGATATATATGTAAAACAAATTGCGCTTGCAAGCATGCAGCAAGATTGTTCAATAGTAGCAGAATAACACCCAAACATAAAACACTCCCGCACTTCCCTAGTCTGTTTTTGTAGATGTGTGTGTAGTGGCCTTCAATGAACACAGGACACTTGTATAAGGAAGGGGTGTTTATTCTGACAACTTGTATAAACAGGGTAGGGGGGGAATCTGTCCAGGACGGAGGGGCAGTACTCACAGTTCAGTTCCTTGACCCCAATGGAGTTGACTTCACTGCACAGAATATGTACTGGGGCTATTAACATCCCCTGCCAGCTGGAGCTCCCACAAGGCTGCCCTCAGCCATGATATTATGCTCAGCTGCTGCAGGGTTGTGCTGGTAGAGAAGACTTCAGTGGGAGGGCTGATTTCCCTCATTCAGGAGGAGCGCCGAGGCCCGACTGTCTTCCTTGTGCTTCGCTCCACCTCTGACGGGATTCTTCTGTGTTGTGTGCTTCCCGCATGAGATCTCGCGTGATGGATCCCCACACACCTCCTTTCATAGGAAAAGCTGGTTCCTAGTCCAGGATAATGTCTTCCTTCTTTCCCGTTGGGGCCGGTTCCGGTCTGTAGCTGCCTTGGGGGAATGAGTGGTTATACAGGATGTGTCGCATGGGGTTTGTTCTGCTGAGGTTGCTACCCAGTGTCGTTCTCTAGACCGGGGTGGGGAGCTCATGGGTACATGTTCACTTTGGTATTCTTCCCTGAGCTCCCTCTCTTGCTGTTGGGGGCTGTTGGCCAACACCCATGGGTCATGCCGATCTTCTCTCTGGCCAGCCTGTTGTCCTGGACAAACTAAAGTTTATTGACTGACTAAAGTTGGAGTAAATGTAAGACCTCAGTTCAAAAGGTTCAATTGTTGTACAGTTGAAATGATTCTTAGGAGGGAACCACACTTTTGTCCCTGGGTCATATATTTCTTTTGACTTCTTCTTGTTATTTTCAATGTAGAAAAGATGATGTTGTACTATGTACTGTTGGTATGGGATGTGCAGACAAAGTGTCTATCGCTCTATCAGTTATTACGGTAGAGCTTTCGGAGGTAACATGAGTTACTATTTCTCTGCCACTGCTTCAGGCATCCCTGCTTTGTACTCTATTATGTTGTGTTTTTTTATCTTTAATTTTTATTAAGATTTTGAATAAAGGAGCATAATTGCATAGCATCTGGATTTCAATAGCTTTTCTCCAAACTTACCTCTTCCACCTTCCTACCCCCCCCAAACTGTTACACGTGATGCTGTTTCATGATAGCATTGTCAATATGTTTCAAGATTTGAATAACTCTTCGATTGCAAGTAGTATTAAATCAAGTGGACACTTATTACATATCTGTTCCTATTTTTTATTTATTTAGTTTATGAAATCCAGGTTTTCTTTACATAGAGTGGGCAGTAGATACATGCTCAATCTTCTAGGGATCCTGTGTGACTTATAATATTGTGATAAAGTTGAGGCATGTCATTTGTGGGAAATGATTGTCCGGATAAGACGTTCTAATTGAGTAACTAATCTATTCGGATTTTCTGTAGTTGTGTTGGTTTTGTCAATATCTTTAATCATTGAAAGAACGTTTGAAGGTTCTTCTTCAGTAAGTGTTATGGCTTGTTTATTTGTCAGTTAATTTATTTTAGAAAAAAATATGTTACTTAAATATGGGGTGCGTAGAGATAATCGTGCCACTCCCAAAATGAGGAAATGGGAACCCTAGAACTATAAAGTACTCTTATGCACACCTCAGGTTAAGGAAATGTATCAAATTAAAGCACTCACAAAAGCATCCTTTTTGTTATAGGTGCACCATTGAGTTTTTTAAGCTCCCAAATTTGATCCTCATTTCTACATTTAAAGAAAAAAGGTATTTATATCCATACCTCTTTGAATATTATTCATATGCTTGTTCACTTAACTCAATTAGCTCAGAATGGAGTCTCCTTACGTCTCATTCTTTTTGCAGAGGAAGATTTTCTTATATCATTTCCCATTTATCATTCAGTATTTATTTATCTTTGGCTCTCTGGGTAAGATAATTTGACATTTCTTGTGATATATAATCCATAAACACTTCATATATTTAGGCAAAAAAATGTCATCAATATATTGGTGAATTTGAGTACTGTACAAGATTATTTCCTATGTAATTATAAATGAATGCATGATATGATAGGTTATTTATAACGCGCTTAATACCCACAGGTTTCTAAGCGCGGACCCGGGGATTGAACCTGTGTTGCTCTGTGTCGTCTTGCTTCCAACGCGAGTACATGGCCCCTGAGTGGTCCTCCCAAGACTACTATTTGTACATTATTTAACAGATCAGAAAAAAATGTGAAACGCTTTGAGCAAATCACTTGACAACAAATTGATCTGATGGAATATAAATATATATATTTTTTTACAAATTCAAATAAACTTCTCCTGACTTCTTCTTCCTCCATAATAATTGATATTACAAGTTGAAAAATTACCTTGTTATAAACTACTTTTTATACTTTATTACTTTTGATTTTTTGGAACAATATTTATCAATGCAATTATATTTTGCTCTCATAAGTATTACTCAAGATTCTGACTGTTTTCAGTTGTATGATATGCAGGGAGGTAGGAGTGTCCTAAATGTAAGGATACTACAATCTTGCATTTGTTGTTCATCCTTTGTGCCAGGGATGATCTTACCTCCCCAGGACCCTTAATTTACTTAAACATATTGGATACATTTAGTTTTCTACATTTCCTCAGCCTGAGGTGTGCATTACAATACATTATAGTTCTTTTTGTTTCATCTATCATAGAAGACCAGTAAAAACTGGAATGTCTACCCCCTAGGCCTGGCACCTTGGCTCCCTAGCGCCTCTCATGCACACATTGTCACATTCATACCCAGCCATTCATTCATTCACATGCACCGCACACTGCATTCTCATTCACAGAACATGCTCTTTCTCACCCCATACATACACTGTTTACAAGCATGCATATGCATGCATAAATTGCATACATACACAATCAAATTCGACATGCACGCACAACTCAGACATACACAATTAAAAAAATGAAAAGGGCATTCTTACACCTTCTCTCACACTAGTACTGCATTGTCCACACGCGCACACACCAAGAAACTTCACACACACCCTTTTCAGTCACACGACAACACATGGGCACATACCTATAAATACCTACATGCTATGCACATGTGGATATATACAGACACACACACATCAGACATGCATGCTTCATACTGGGAGGGTTCAGATATGTGAGGCGGACAACTTTATGATGGTTTTTCTTTTTCAAAGGATGCCATTTTATTAAACTCAAAAGGGTTTGATAAATGCCTCACTATCCCTAACCTAACAATGATTTTCCTACCTATAAAATAAGATAAATGAAACACTCTAACAAAAGGATTCTGTCCCTCACACTTGTATATGTAATAAACTCAACAAGGTAATGCACAGAAGCATTAACATGACAAAATTAACAGTTGTTTGAAAGACTTGATAATAGTTCCTCCTTGTAATCTGGGTGATCACCTCTTCCCCAGATTCAATCAGGATTTCAATCAACAGATCAAACGAGTAAGGAAATCTGGTATTATAACAAAGTTCAAATAAAGTTCCTCTTCCGGCAATAAGTTTTCCACTTGTGATCAACCAACAGTTCACAATGTTCGGCAAGTCTTTTGCCTCTCCACTTGTGGTAGAGAGTTCCACACAGCTACTTCTTGACAATGAAAAGATATACTTACACAGTGCATCAAAGTTAAGAAAAACACTTCTGTCAGGATGATTCTGCAACAGTTCACAATGCACTCATCAGCAATGTTGATTGGTCAAGATAATTCCACAACGATTAATCATGAGTTTTGATAGTCTTACTTCTTCTTCTTCAACACTTTTAATAATACCACAGTACTTCAATGATTCCCGCCTGGTCTACTCACCTGCCAGGCCTATACTACAAGATCCCTTATGAAACTACTACTACTAACACTACTACAAGTGCTTCTGAGGTACAATTCTGCTTTGTACAACTTATAAAGTCTTTGGCTTTCCACAACCTCCGTGTTGACTACCTCTTCTGGGAAAACATAAGACACGTTGGTGCTCTCTGTTCCACACTTTTGATTGCTACATGCAATGCAGGTTATGCTTAGCTCCTCATTAACACCTTCTGTCAGAAGGGCAGCCTTCCTGCCACTCTTGTTCCCCCACTCTGGTTTTAGCCAAGTGCTGATACTGGGTTTCTCCCACTCCTGCTCTTGTTTGATTTAGGCAATGCTTATTCAGGCCAGTTCTTTTATTGCCTCTTTTCTCCTTTTACCATAAGGTCCATACACAGCTGGTTGTTTTACTGTCCCCTTTTGACTTTGGCAATATTGGGTCTCCAAATATATTCGTTATTGCTCTCTTTTGGCTTAGGCAATAGTTGTTTGCTTCAGTTTTTAGAAACAGTGCCCTTGAGTGTTGTTGGCAATTATTCGGACACAATGGGCCTCATTATGAGCTTGCCGGTCCGGATACAACAGTAACGGTAAGCTTGCCGGTACTGTTGTATCCGGACCGGCAAACTCTGAGTTGTGCTTGGAGGTGCCTTTCATTCCGCCAGGTCTGACCTGATGGAATTAAAGGCACCCGCGAGCACACATTTCGAATGCACAAGCACCGTTGATAACAGTGCCTGTGCATCTGGCTTCCCCATTCCCATTGAGCCCTAAAATCTCTCATCACCATGATTAAAATAGACACAGAACTCAGGGACAGTTTTCTTTCAATTCAAATACTTATTTTTCGTCGTTCCCACATTTCCTCTGCATTTGGGAATTCTCTCATCAGCACAAATCTCCCCATGTGCCTAGTTCTTATATTTGTCAGGCCCATGCAGAACAATGTGATATGCTTTAATGTTTCTCTCATTCCTTTTGCAGCACAAAATCTACAGCGCGTGTCCTCTGTCAGCTATTATTTCTTTGGAATCTGCTTTGTTAGAAGAATGTTCATGCAGAATTTCATATACTGCTGTCTGTACCATGCATTATGGAATCTCTCAGCCATTATCTACAGGCCAATTTGAAAAATGAAAATACATTGTATGTTTTTCTCCTCTATAGTCTTAATCCAATCAGTTTCCCACAGCTTTCTCTTAACCTTCCCTGGATTTAATAACAGCGTGTCCTGCTTGAATCCGAAAGATTCCAATATGGAGCTGCAGCTCCTCGACCATGATATGATATTTATAACGCGCCTATACACAAGTGTTTCAAAGTGCGACAAGGCAAGGGAGGGGGAACAGGGGGAAGACGGAGACAACGATCTTACTAGGCAAGGTAACATTGAGATCGCGTAAGTGCAGGGGAGGGGGGAAAGGGAATGTGCGGGTAGGGGGGCAGTGCAATACATAGGATCAACAGTAAAAAAATAAATAGAATAAATAAAAACAGTAGGTAAAAGTGCATCCAGCTAGTGGAAAGTGCAGGGGCAAGTGCAGACATCAAGTGTCAAGAGTTGGTGGGGACTGTAGGGATACAGAAACAGCCCCAAAGTGCAGCCGTGGCCCGTGAGGCACTGCAGGTGTGCAGCTGCCGGGGGAGGGGACCTGGGCCCGAGATGAGAGGGTAGCCAGATAACCAGTGCAGTTTCAGTCAGGAGTTCAGCAGGAGAGAGGAGGAGAGAAAGCAGAAGCAAAGAGGAAGGTCTTGAGGTGCTTCCGGAACCGGAGATGGTTCTCCTCAAGTTTCAGGGAGGCTGTTTATAGGCAGGCCCAAGGTAAAGAAAGAGATCTACCATCTACTTTTTGCTCGGAGAAGCGACTGACCCAAAGCGAGTTGGAGGCGGATGAGCGAAGAGCTCGAGAAGGAAGATTTAGAAAAAGAGAGTAGGAGGTATTGGGGCCCCATGCCCCAGAGGCCTTGTGGACAATGCAGAGGGTTTTGAACTTAATCTTTGCAGCCACTAGGAGCCAGTGCAGAGATTTCAGTCCTGGAGAGATGCGATCCCTGGGCTTGAGGTTGAGGCCAAGGACAAGTCTCACAGTCCTGTTCTGGATGAGTTGCAGAGGGCGGAGAGTAGAAGCAAGCAGATTTAGTAAGATGCTGCTGCAGTAGTTCAGCCTAGAGAGAAGCAGAGCTCTGGAGACAGTGAGCTTCTGGGGGAAGGAGAGGAAAAGAAGAATACCTCTGAAGAGATGCAGCTGGTAGTGTGATTTCTTAGAGACGTCAGAGATGTGAGGAGAGAAGGAGAGAGTGGAGTCGAAGATGACCCCAAGGTTTTTAGCCTCACAGTTGGGAGAAGAAAGAGGGCCAAGAGAGGCCGGCCAGAGAGTGACAGGAAAGACGAGAGCAGGTGTGCCGATGAGGAGAATCTCAGTCTTACTGGCATTAAGGCAGAGATTATTGGCAGCACACCACTCCTGGATAGCAGACAGTCAGAGAAGAGGTGGTGGAAGGGAGCCAGAAAATGAGCTGAGTGCCTTCCGCATAGCACTGAAAATTGGGGCAGAAAGCGGCAATGCAGTGGGCAAGAAGTGCCAGGATTTGGTTGAACAGCCAGCAAGAGAGGTTAGACCCCTGGGGAACACCACAAGTACAGATAGAGATAGAGGAGAGGAAGGACCCAAGTTGGACCTGGGAGGGTCGATCAGAGAGGAAAGAGGTCAGCCAAGCCAGGGCCTGATCAGTGATACCCAGGTTATCAGGGAGAAGGTTGAGCAGGATGGCATGCTTGACCAAGTCAAAGGCAGAAGAGAGATCACGTAAGATGAGGACACAACGGGTATTGGACTCAAGGTTGGAGAGCAGGTATTCACAGATGTTCAGGAGAGCAGTGTCTGTTCTTCTGGCAGCTCTGAAGCCAGACTGATGGTCGTGAAGACAACCAACCATTTCAGTGTGAAGATTAAGCTGGGTGATGGCCAGCTTTTCCAGGAGTCTGCCCAGGAAAGGAATGATGGAGATTGGGCGGTAGTTAGCAGGGCATGAGGGGTCAGCTGAGGGTTTCTTAAGAAAAGGGTGCACAAGGGAGTGCTTCAGGGGGCAAGGGAATACTCCAGTGGTGAAGGAGTGGTTGCAGAAGTCAGCCAAAGCAGGAGCCCGCATGTCAATGTGGTCCTTGATGGTTTTAGAGGAACAGAGGACAACCTGTTTCGAGGAGACTTTCATAGATCGGACTTGTCTAGAAACCTCATCTGGGGAGAACAGGGGAAAGGCAGAGAAGGAGGGAGGAGAGGTGGCCACAGAAGGGCCAGAGGAAGAGAGGGGAGCAGAGGTAGGAGGAAGAGAGAGAGGACAGGATATCCTGAGTTTTAGACATGAAATGAGAAGCTAGGGCCGTGCAGAAGGCCTGGGAGGGGACAGGCGAGGTAGAGACTACAGGAGGATTGGCCAGCTCCCTGCTAATTTTAAAGAGTTCGGCCGAGTTGTTGGATGCCACAGAGACGCACGCTTGGATGAGGGCTTTCGACTTGGAGCTGGCGGCAGGCCAGTTTGTCAGAGGATTACAGGAATGTCATCATCACTGCTTCCAAGGAGTCAGGAACAGCCCAACGTCCTTGGAAGCAGGCCCCTAAGGCACCAGCCGGTCCCCACTGGGACCTTTTGGACCTTGTCCTGGCGCCGGTGGCACCAGGCTCATCAAAGCCATCGGTCCCGGCACTGGAAGCGCCGGGCTCATAATATGTATGAAGATGCTTGGGTGGACTTACCTGCAGCAGACCATCCTGCTTACTTACCAGCCACATAGGAATCCTCTGTGAACAGGAACTACTTTCTTACCTGGGTGGGGCAAGCTCCACTCCCTGGATACAACACGGAAACTCTTCTGGAACTGGAACTCTTTTCTTACCTAGGCGGGGCCATGGAGGAAGACGCCTCATCACTCCAAGGCTATTTAAACCACACCCGATTGAACAAACGTGCTTCGCGTTATTCTGCATCTGCAGCAGAACGCTCACCGAGTCTGTTCCAGCCTTTCTTCCTTCCGATCCTGAACCTGCAAGAACAATACTTACCACTCCTCTATCCAGTATTCAGCAGCACCTGCAAAGACAAGAAACAACAGGTTAGCACGGCAACCTTTACACGCAGCGCTTTCCTCACCTGATCCATCGGCAGCGAACATTTCTTCACGCTGCACCTCCGCCTGTGAAGACAAAAGCATTGTTATTACTTACCGGCACTCCGCGAATTCCGGATTTCTTCAACGCTGCAACCCAGCATCTGAAAGACAAACGAAGAGACATTAGACAGGTATTTACTAACGTCCATCGCGCTCGCCACAATAGAACGCCTGCAAATACTCCGGCGTTTTCCAGCATCTCTTCAGCACGAACTCACAGCTGCAAGGGAAAAGAGACAGTTAGAGCGCTTGCATTTACTTACGCATTTCCAAGCGCTTCATTCCAAGGCTCTGGCTCCAACTTCGGCTCTCTTCACACCATCTCCTATCTCAAGAGCCCTGCAAGACAAATAGGAAAAAGCATTATACAGAGTCCTGTTCTATATTAACGTGCCCACGCACCTAAAGACTATAAGGACTAAAAAGGTGTCCGGAAACTCACCGCTCGTGCAGTTAACGACAGTAGCGATCCTCTGATGTCAAGAGGCCTATGTTTCACCAGTGAAGGAACTGGCAACGGCACCCTGCACCAGACGCAGATGGAGAGTCCAGCATTCACCTATCTAAGGTGAGCACGTTGACCTGGGGGTTCTACGGAGAAGCTAGGAAGAGAGAGAGAGAGAGGGACATTCAACAACCCAGATCATTAACCCCCATATTCTTTCACCTGCAGAAATCTCACTCTTCGAGTTCGACACACAGTGCGAAGAGGTTCGGCCCCAGAAGCAAATCGAGTCCTGCACATCACTTTTCGGGTCACAGACACCTTCCTGCCAAGACCAGCGCCTCCGTGGGAATCAGGTGAGCGTTACAAGGAAGCAGCCATTTCCTCTCAGCAACCCTGTACTTGCATTTAAGGGCAATGAGGTCTAAGTCATACCAGGAATTGCACTTGGATTTGGGCTTCAAGCGGATCCTCATGACCGGGGCAAGAACATCAAGAGTAACGGATATAGCAGAGTGGAGCATAGAAAGGGCTGTGTCAGGATGTGAGTCACCCGAAGGGGTGGGGCGGGGTGAGAAAGTGGCGGCGAAAGCCTCAACTGATACATGCGTCATGGGTCGGATTACCGAGAAGGTAGGTGGCAGAGCTGGAGTTGACATGGCCTGAGGGGTGGAGAGAGTGAGCTGGGAGGAAAGGAGAAAGTGATCACTCCAAGAGAGAGAAGTGGTGAGAGGGCTAGAAAGGGGAAGATCTGGCCCAAGAGATCGTTCTTATCTTTGGCAAGTTCTAATTTTAATATTTGGTACAGGATTCCAAGATGGCGGCCATTGAAGGAGGATGCGTCTGACCGTCTCTCCTCCCAGGGCCGCGACATTAAGCCCATCAACACAGCATATTGGGCGATCACGAGATTGAAAACATAACAGCGGGACGGCAACAGATCAACCCCCGGGAGAACGAGACTACAAGGAGCTGTAGCAACCCGGGGCGGAAAGGGTGCACCGGACGAGCAGTGGGCCTGCGCCTCATTCGGAGCCCGCCTGAGGGAGAGACCGCTACAGCGGGAGGCAGCGCAGCAAGCAAGGAGAGAGCAGCGGGCCCTCATCCACCGAAGAGTGTACCCCGGGCCCGCTAGGGGGAGGCCGTAGTAGCGAGAGGCCGCGCACCCCAGCAGGGTACAAACAGCGGGCCCGCTATGTGGAGTATACCCGCCACGAGAAGAGAAGTGATTCCAGCGAGCGGCGGATCACCCTGGCTGAGGGAGCAGCTGAGGCAGAGGTGGGACCCCCGGAAGGAGACCGGAGCCGCGTCTCCCTCCCCCTAGCAATGCCGGAGCACCGTGGAGCAACAACAAACGCAGCAACACCCCTGAGCGGCCTGCCTGTTGCCGGATCGGGGCTGCCGGGAGCCCCGCTGATCACCAACAGCACCGAGGTAGCGTGGGGGTGCGGGGTCCCCATGGCGACTCACCCGAGAACACCACGCAGGTTCAGCGCGCCTCCCCCAGGGACCAGCAACCCCCGGACATCACGGGGCCCGAGTGGGGGCTCAGTGAAAAGAGCAGCCCTAGGAGGGGAACTCCAAAAAACTGCGCCAAGCCGGGGCCCAGCCAACAGCACAAGTAAGTGTGCATCCGAGGAAACGGCACCATGAAGCTCAATCTCGCCACATGAACCAGGGTGGAAGCACCCCACGGCGCACTGGCCAGTGGCGACCTGCAGGCCATCCACAACAGTGGCCATAGGTGGTGATGACCATTAGTAACGAACGCACCACTCTGCAGTGACCAACCAACGCGCGCCCAGGACAGGACAGCGGATCCGAGCCAGGCCATCCCTCCCCACACAGTAGGTGAGGAAAAACGCATGCAACGCGCCATAGTGGAGGAAGGAGGGCCATAAATAAGACATACTGACTGGCCGCACACTGGGGCCCCATAAGCAACGTCGCGCCAAAGACCCCTCCCCAGTGGATATTGGTACGGCGACACTCGCCACCTATTATGTAAATGTGCTGCCCCCACAGGGCAAATGATATAGAATTAGAAGGCACAGCAGAAACAATCCACTGACAATAGAGGTCAGATCTCCCCACCGCACAGATGGCGCCACGCAATAGCCCCCCGGACTACAATTAAGAACTCTATTGGACTCCCAGAGCAAACTCACAGAAACCCCCACGTTTAAGCACCATCAGGTCTAGCAAGGTGCATAAATGTCCAAAACGCGGGCAAGGTCCTCAACACAGTCCTCCCCGCAGAGAAGCCAGGGAAGGAACCTAAAGCAGCTTTGGGGGACACAAGACAACCTCACATCTACACCGGAAGATTTCCCCCCGCTAGGCCCCAGCTCAACCCGAGGAAGGATGGAGGGAAGTGTAATGAACAACGAGGACATGCAAACTTGGTTTAAAGAACTCCAATCGCAACTACTCAACTCTGTGCAAGAGCAATTTAAACTTCTGTGGGGCGAGATGGTGCAATCAATCCAGGAAATCAGACAGGATGTAACCCAATTGGGGGAGAGAACCGACACAGTGGAAAGGAAACTTCAGCAATTAGAGGAAGACCCCTTAAAATCCGAAGAAACACTAGATAGAGTAGTCCAGACAACCATGTACCTTGAACAACAATGCGAGGACCTCGAAAATAGATCAAGGAGATCCAATGTGAGAATCAACAATCTGTCGGAAACCGTAGGTGAGACAGACCTGAAGTCGACGGTTACGCAATTGTTTACCCAGATCCTGGACGAAGAGGTGGACCCGGGGGTAGGGATCGACCGAATCCATAGATTGGGCCCTAAAAGAGGGCCGAGCCGGGAACGAGACCCCGGGATGTGCTGGTGGCCATAACTACTTACGTTCAGAAAGAACAGATACTGAAAAAAAACAGACAGGCCCCCCCCATAAGAGTGAACGGTCAGGAAGTACAATTATACTAGGACCTGGCTCAGTCCACCCTTCTCAAGAGACGGATGATGGGCCCGGTAGTTCACCACTTGTCCACGGCCCAGGTGAAATACAAATTGACTTTTTTCCGTTCGGCCTCCTGTTCACATGGGAGAGAGTCCAACACAGGACCACCTCCTGTGAAGAAGGAGAAAGGATACTGGGCATACCGAGTGGAGGAGAAGGTGCACACCCGAAACCCAGAGGAGGCTCAGGGGTCCAAATCAGCAGGAGGGGTGGGAGACGGTCCACAAGAAAGGAAGAGATAAGAAGACTTAATCAGCCACGGGGCACGCCAAGCTATCCACGAACTCAGAATAAGTTAATGATCGCCGCTGCAAACGCCAACCGGAGAAGAAGGAGGCGGTTGATTCGCCCGATAGACTATCAGCAGGCCGAGGAGAGGAAGCGGAAGGAATCCAATGGAATCTCCAGTGGGGTTTAGGACTCCCCACGATGTGTTTATGAGGGGAAATCCGAGCCGGGAGCACTGGACACCTCGTCCCAGGGCATGTAGTAACCCGGTTCTGACCGCAAGGGTTTTTTTGGGGGGGAGGGAATAGGTGGTGTTTACAAGTTAGAGACGGCGAGATGACTTTTCGGCAGAACACAGAGCGCAACTGGAAAACGGGGCGACCACAAGGAGCCCACCCATCAATCTTTCAATGGATACAATAAATAAGATCCCGGTGACGGTGATCTCGCAGAATGTTTGGGGCATGAACACCCCCATAAAAAGGGCCAAACTGGAAAGACAAGCCTGAAAACAGAAAGCGAACATCCTACTGTACCAGGAAACACACATAAAGAAAAATGAGAAAACTTGTTTGAAGATAAAAGGGGCGAAACATGTTTTCCAGTCAAATGTGGAGGGTAAGAGGGCAGGGGTCCTGGTGGCCATAAAGGACACCCTGGAAGCACAGATGCACGGCCACAGAACCAACAAGGAAGGGAGATATGTCTTCCTGAACATCACGGTGGAAGGGAGGCGGATTACCCTGGCGTCGGTCTACGCTCCCAATGTGGGCCAAGAGGTATTCCTAAAGGATATGCTGGGAACACTAGAAGAATTTGCGACGTGAGATATTATATTGGAAGGAGATCTAAACCTGGCTTGGAACCCCACTCCGGATAGGACGGGTAGAACCAGCGATGGCTCGAAGGCCCCCTTCGGAGGCACTGAAGAAAGCATTCGACTCCCACTCCCTCCTCGACGCCTGGCGAGCAAACAATGGGGAACGGCAGGGCTTCATGCACTACTCTCATGTACACAATTCGCTATCGAGAATAGACTATATATGGGTCTCCACGGACCTTCTAGGTACAATCAGGGAGGTGGAAACAGGCCCCATCTTCCTCTCGGATCATGCCCCAATAACTTTGTCCCTAGCACTCAAAACCAGGGGGGCAGAGTATGGGCCTGGCGATTCCCCTCGGAGCTCCTACAAGATCCAGTGCTGGTGGAGGAAATCCAAGAGAAGATTGACATGTACTTTAACAAAAACGACACGGGAGAGACCCCGCAAGACACTGTGTGGGACGCCTTCAAGGCGGTTCTGAGGGGTGAATTAATAGCCTTGAAATCCAAGAGAGATAAACAACTAGCGCAATGGGAATGGGACCTTGAATCACAATTGTGAGACGCACAGAAGGAGGCAGCGCATAACCCTAGTAGAGCCAAGAGGAGGGCCATGCAGCACATCCAGTACCAACTGGAGCTCCTTCATACTCGGAAGGTGGGCCACTCACTCATGAGGACGAAACAAAGGTATTACATCCTCGCCAACAGGGTGGATGCTCTACTCGCTCGGCAGCTCCTGGGGATGACCAGGGCGAGATCCATAATGGCGTTGGTGGATCCCTCCGGTGCGCGGAAAACGGCCATCGACGAAATGGGTGAGATTATGACAACTTTTTACCAGGACTTGTATACCACCAGTAATCCAAAAGAGGACCAAGAAATATATCTCCAGAATGTACCCCTGCCGCAACTGACTGAGGAAGCCCGCGAAGCACTAGATCAAGACATCTCACTGGAGGAAGTAATGCAGGCCATCAAGCAACTCCCCGAACAAGGCACTGGGCCCGGATGGGTATACTGACGCATTCTATAAGAAATTCCAACATGTACTGGCCCCTAGACTTACAGCATTGTTTAACACCTTCAAATCTCAGGGTAATATCACAGCGTCAATGAACGAGGCAAAACTAGTGCTCTTTCTAAAGCCGGATAAAGATCCCACCCTCCCAGGATCATATAGACAGATTGCTCTGATAAACTTGGATGCAAAGCTCTTCACTAAAGTCTTAGCTAACAGGTTGACAGTACACTTGTCTTCTCTGCTGGATGAGGACCAGTCAGGCCTCGCCCCCACAAGGCAAACAGCGGACAACACTAGGAGAGTGTGCCACATAATAGAAAAGGCCGAGCGCACGGACATAAAGGCTACACTAGTAGCGCTAGATGCTGAAAAAGCGTTCGACCAAGTCGAATGGTCGCAGCTCTTTCGTACAATGGCACATATGGGCTTTGGAGACTCCTACATGAGGATGATAAAGAGTCTTTAGCTCACTATCTTTCACAGAGAAGAAATATCCCAAACATATCAGTCTTTGTCCTGCCCTGGGGCAGTCCAGCACCGAAATGCTAGGCAATTCTCCTCTGAACAAGAGTACCAACAGCATCCCCAGACGTGGACCCCTTGCTCACTATTCTTAGAGCGGCACAGCTCCTCCCTACTGATGAGGTCCAACCAGACCGAAACACGTGTCTGGGGATGCTGTTGGTACTCTTGTTCAGAGGAGAATTGCCTAGCATTTCGGTGCTGGACTGCCCCAGGGCAGGACAAAGACTGATATGTTTGTGATATTTCTTCTCTGTGAAAGAAAGTGAGCAAAAGACTCTGGGTAAGTCTCTCGTAACCAGGACTAATGTCTGGCAGAGAGACTCCCAGGACCCCCCTTGTCAATTTGCATATTAAAGTAACTTTGGGTCTCACCCTAAGTTACTAGGGGAATCCAGACATGGACCCCTTGCTCACTATTCTTAGAGAGGCACAGCTCCTCCCTACCTATGAGGTCCAACCAGACCGAAACACGTGTCTGGGGATGCTGTTGGTACTCTTGTTCAGAGGAGAATTACCTAGCATTTCGGTGCTGGACTGCCCCAGGGCAGGACAAAGACTGACATGTTTGGGATATTTCTTCTCTGTGAAAGAAAGTGAGCTAAAGACTCTGGGTAAGTCTCTCGTAACCAGGACTAATGTCTGGCAGAGAGACTCCCAGGACCCCCCTTGTCAATTTGCATATTAAAGTAACTTTGGGTCTCACCCTAAGTTACTAGGGGAATCCAGACATGGACCCCTTGCTCACTATTCTTAGAGAGGCACAGCTCCTCCCTACCTATGAGGTCCAACCAGACCGAAACACGTGTCTGGGGATGCTGTTGGTACTCTTGTTCAGAGGAGAATTACCTAGCATTTCGGTGCTGGACTGCCCCAGGGCAGGACAAAGACTGACATGTTTGGGATATTTCTTCTCTGTGAAAGAAAGTGAGCTAAAGACTCTGGGTAAGTCTCTCGTAACCAGGACTAATGTCTGGCAGAGAGACTCCCAGGACCCGCCCTTGTCAATTTGCCTATGGTGTCATTGATACAGGTCCCATATGATGTGATGACTTACACATATACATTGTTGCCCACATGCAGGTGATGCAGGCTATCCCTTGAAGAGGTGGCTCCTTACCCCAGTCCAGAACCCGCAGAACAGGCACGAGGAGGACTACAATCGTGCGCATACACGTACCCGTATGGTGATTGAGCAGACATTTGGCCTCTTGAAGGCAAGGTTTCGCTGCCTCAGCAGGTCTGGTGGGGCACTCCTGTACGGCCATGAGAAGGTGGGCAAGATCGTCATGGCATGTGTCATGCTACACAATATATGCATCAGACAGAATATGCCTCTGCCCCCTGACGCTGAGCTGCAACCACCTGACGAGGAGGATGAGGTGGGTGGAGATGGGGCTGCACTTCAGGGAGGCAGCGATGCACAGGAGGGACGTGCCATGCGTCAAACTCTGATTAACCAATCTTTCTAGCACACATGGATGGGGAGTGTGACATGGAGGTGCCACTCAGGGCACTGGGTGTGTCAGGGACATGGACAATGTAGACTGTTCACCAATAAAGCACACATACACAATAAGCAATGTCCGCACATGTGAATCATGATTTCCCAACAGGTGTATTAAAGAAATATAACAAAGTGCACATGCCCTCCACCCCACACACCCTCTCCCCCCTCCTCCCTCAACTCCCCCCACACACCCTCTCCCCCCACACCGCTCAACTCCCCCACACACCCTCCCCCCTCAAGTCCCCCCTCGCCCCTCAACTTCCCCACACATGGTGTGCACTCGCATGCACCGTAAGTCAACATGAGTTCAGGATGCCTACCAGAACCTACACCCCTTCTCCTCTTCCGGCATCAGGTGGACCCTCGGCCAACCTGCACAGGTTCCGCCCAGACCTGTGCAGGGGGCTGGACCTCGTGGAGCTGGCATTTTACGATGTGGCAGGTTGTTCTGCCACCTTTGCCGGACCCATGGCCTGCATTGCTGCCACCATTTGGGAGAGGGCCTGCCTCATTGCTGCCAATTCGCTACAAAAGTCTTTGGAGCTTGTCTCAATAGCAGATTTGATGGAAGAAGCGCATTCCCTCAACTCATCCCTTGCGTGGCCACATTCTGTGATATGCTGGGTTAACAGCCCTGCCAGCTCCTCCTGCCGCTGTTGAATTGCCCTCATCCCCTCTTGGCAGTTTGGGACACTGGTGGAGCTATGAGGTGCCACTGCCATCGTTGATTCCTCATGCAGGCTTTGCGGGGGGCTGAAACTGGTGGCCCATGACTCCCCAGGAGACAGCTCATGGCTGTTGATGCTGTCAATGCTGGATGGTGAGAGTTGGGGCGAATGCGGTGGTCCTGTAGCAGCAGTTGTGCCTTGTGTGAGACTTTCTGCCTCATTGTCGGACACGGCTGCTGTGGCAGCTGTCTCCCCAACAATACTGCTGGCACCCCAAACAGTGCCTTCAGCCACTGGCTCCTGTGTGTTGGTGGCTGGTGTGGGTGCTGTGGTGTTGGCCGTAATGGACATTGGTGCTGGAGGTACTGGGGTTGTCTTGCCCTTGCGCAATACTGCAGGTTGCCCTCTTCCCCTTGATGTTGAGGGGCAGTTTGGTCCCTCCAAGCCCCTGGCCTTCTTGTGGGGCGTTGCAGCATCCTCCCTGGTGTCCTGGTCATCGGTGTCTGATTGCGTGCCTGTGGGGGAGCAAGAGAGGGAGGGCATTAGTGATGGGTCAACGTGCATCAGGCATGCATTGGGGTTGCTGTTTTTCTATGGAATGGCAGGTGATTGCCATTGGGGTAGTGACATACGGGTTGCTTGGCTTTTGGGTGGGTAATGAAGGGATGCGTCTGGGAAGAAAAATATATGGGGTGCATCATGCATGTGGACGAGATGGTGCTGTGCACTGCCTGTAGGCAGTCTTGAAAAAATGTGTCTGGTGGACCCTGCCTTCCATCATTGCACTGTCAGTTCAGGGGGACATCATTGTGTTGTACTTTAGAGTGTTTATTTTGTGACACCTACCTGCATCAGCTGATGACGGGGCTCCTCGCTCCATGTCCCCCACTCCTTCTATGGCCTCCATCCCAATTGTGCTTGCGCAGATCTCCTCCCAGGGTTGCAACTTGATGGGGGAGTCCGCACCACCACCTGTAGCCATCCCCTGGTTCCGGTTGACCGCGAGGATGTTGCGCACACGTAAGCGCAGGTCGTCCCAGTGCTTCCGGCTGTCTTTCGGTGTGTGCGGGGTGGTGCCAACGGCACTCACTTTCTGCACCACCTCCGTCCATATCGCCATCTTCCGCAGCAATGCAGGTCGGGACATGTTGGTTGAGAAAACGACATCTGCATGCTCTTGCAGCGTCTCGGCAAGCATGTTCTGCTCCTCCTGTAAGAAGCGCTCCTTGCACAGGCGGTCTGCACTTTTTTTAAGTGATTTTGGCATTCTTATATGCTGCAGGTAATGGTGCAGGTGTGGTAGAGGTGTGGTCGGGATTTGGGTCCTGGTTACAGAGGATGGCAATGGATTGTGTTTTTGAAGATGGCCGCTGTGCTTGTTCCCATTCCTGTGCGATGACGCTATTACCGGTTCTGCTAATAGCGGTGACCGCTAATACAGAAGGCTTGGATGGCAGTGGAGCCATCTACGCTTCGCGCAATGCAGGTAAGGGCGATTTTTTGCCCTTTACCGGCAGGGTGGTAAGGTCGTTACCGGCATGGCGCAAAGGTCGTGCCCGCGAAGTCGAAATAGGTCGCTTTTAGCGGTCTATTGCCAGCACAGACATGGTATTTGCTCCATGCCGGTAAAGACCGGTACTTACCTCCAAACTCGTAATGAGGCCCCATATGTAGAACTCATCTAAGGACTCGCCGCCAGTTGCCATTGACCAGGACATTTCTGTCTACCCCTCTTAGAGCTTAAGACTAACATTGTAGTCTTAGCTGTGTTTATTTCTAACCCATTTTTATTCATGTTTTCCTGTAGGCCATCCAGACTCCTCTGCAGACACACTGGTGTCTGGTCAATCATGACAAGGTTATCTGCATATAAAATCCATGCCAATTTATGATCCCCCATTTTCAGAGGAAAACATCGAACTTCATCTAGGATCTCCCACAGATCAGACAAAAGTAGGTTGAACAAAGTGGGAGCCAAAGGACATCCTTGTTTCAGTCCTCTGTAGGTATAAATCTCTTTATTTAATTTCCCCTTTGTGTTCAATCTAATTTGAACCTTAGTTGACATGTACAAGGCCATTATTGCTGCAAAGTCGTCACTTGGAAAATCCCATGCCTCCATGTTTGCCCATAGCAGTTCCTTATCAACGCTGTCGAAAGCATTTTTCAGGTCAACAAACGCAAAGTATATTTTTCTTCTGCTTTTTAGGGCCTTCACTTTCCTAACGTTCAGCAGTTCAGATCCATCCCCACCCCCTTTACAAAGCCCGGTTGGCAGGAGTCTATTCTACTAGTCACAGCTATCCATCTTTGAAGCTGTCTCAGACACAAAGACACAAACAATTTACCCAACACATCCAAGAGGGCAATGGGCCATAGTTTGAAGGATCCGTCCTATTGCACTGCTTGAAAATGGGCACTATTATAGCCAACCTCCAAGAATTAGGGATCTCACCCAACTTTATTACCTCAGTAAAAAGCCTGAAAACAAATGGCAGCCAAGCTCCGGACCTCTCCTTAATCATGAAGTTAGTGATCCCGTCCAGGCGCCCGTAATGGTTTAACCTTCTTTTTTAACCATTTAAGATCTAGCATGTCGAATGTGAAGGACCATGCAATCTTTGTTTTAACTGGAGTGTCCACCTCCCGCCCACCAAACAGCTCCTTGTAAAACTTGGACCAATCCTCTTCAGAGACTGCGTTCAACAAGGAAGCTGTTTGGGAATCTAATTCACTGCCAGATCTGTGTTTTTTTTAACAAATCTGCTAGCATCACTTCAACATCCTGTTGCAACATTTGGACTTTATGGAGAGCAAGCTGGTTTTTGTATTTTTGCTTTCTTTTTTTGCAGTTCTTGTCCCGGTCCCGTCTCCATTCGACTAATCATCTTCAAGCTGCTGTGGAGTTGTTTTTTCCTCTATAATTCGACCATCCAATGCATGCTAATGGACTCGGACCAGTCTTCTTCCTGCTTTTATATTTAGGCTGAACACCAAAAGTAGAGGTGCATAATTTATATATCATCTTTCCCCAATTGCTTATTATATTTGGCAAGTAGTACTGCCACGTCCTGAGGTTTTAGATGTAAGCGAGTACTCCTTTGAAAAATGTCTAGATTAACTAACCAGGGTTCATCAGTTGTTTTTTTCTGCCCACCCCATGTTAGTTTCTGCAAAGCATGATTGCTCGTTTTCTTTTCCAAGACTTTCATACATGTTATCTCTGCAATTATGGTGCCCGACACAAATAAATAATCTAGAATACATTACACCAGTTTGTCTTGGCCGGTATGTCACCCCTAATTTGACTGTTAAGCATGTGCATGTCTCTCGATCTCATAACCTTCAGCCAGGTTACTGCTCTCTCATGTCTTTGGGTACATTTAATATCAGAATCCACAATGAGCCTTCCTTTAGTATCAATACAAGTGAAATTCAGATCGCCTCCAAACAAAATTAGAAAAAGAGAATATTGTGCATAAAATGTGTCTGGGGTTTCTATTACCGAATTTATAAAGGATTCAGTTTTTACACCCACTGGATTCCAATATACATTTAATATTAAACCCCATATTAGGAGAGATGGGGAAACAGTCACTATTCTCACACAAGGAAGCTGTATGAATGAATTAGGGCTCCAAGCCTCCACTATCACTAGGCCCATCCCAATTTTCACTAAGGTATGGAGTCCTGAGGAAAGACGCCCTTTTGTACCACAATATGCTGGATAAAGTTATGCACTGTACCGGTCTAAAGTAGGGGTTTCTCGCAGGCAGGTTTCTTGTAGGCAGATGATATCCAAGTTCCCAGCACATATGTCCTTGTCTGCACATAAATGTCTAAAGCCTCTGATGTTCCAGAAACCTAAAGTCCATACATTCTCTTGTTGTCAATTGTTATCGACTTCCATGTCCCTGACCTTACATGCATCCCGTAATTCTTAGGATCTCTTGTTTCTCGGACTTCCCGCTGACTAACTTCCGATCCTTTAAATTTCACTCTTAAAAGACCTTTTAGGTTTATATATGAAATGTTAGGGACTATGTTGTTTGTCCGCAGACGTGCTTCCACTCTACCTTTACCCATTGCTTCTATGTTATGGTTCTGTGCTGGTACTTTCAGGCCCACGTTTGGTAAAAGATATTCAGACCCAGATATTTCGCTCCTTCCATTTCAGGTCTCATTAAAGATTTCTTATTTTTACGGTGTCCTTTCCTGTCTGCTTCCTTGGATGAGCTGGGCCCGGGCTCTCCAAAAGTTTGCTTACTCTCCCCCTCGGATCCAGGCACCTCCCGACATGTCGGCCGGGGCGCACTCCGAGGTCCTGGATGCCCAGGAGGTTCACAGGAACATGGCTGCCATCTTGGAGGAGATTCGGGGCTTCCGGGCGGACATCGGCAGGAGGTTGGATTAGTTAGATAAAAAATTGGACACTGTGGATGAGGGAGTTCAGGCATTGGAGGCAAATCAGTCCTCGGTTGACATTTTGGAAACTCAACTCGACATGCATCCAAGCTGGAGAGAAGAAAGGAAAAATGTACCCTAAAGCTGGATGATTTGGAAAATAGGGAGCGTCGGAACAATCTGAGATTCCTTGGGGTTCCGGAACGAGAGGGTGTGTCTCAGGCGGACATTTTCAGGGTCATCAACTCTGTGATTCGCAAGCTGTTTGACGAGGGCAATATTGACGAACCAACAGTGGACAGAGCTCACAGGGCAGGTAACCCTAGTAGGGAGCCCAGATCCATTTTAGTGAAATTTCACTATTTTCTGAGAAGTCTAAAATTGTCGATCTGGCAAGGAAAAAAAGCCCCATCACCTGGGAGGATTCTAAGGTTTCGATTTATCAAGATCTGTCAGCCTTCACCCTGGCCCGCCGCTGCTTGTGCACCCCTCTCACTAGATGGCTCCAGTCCAAGGGAGTTCGATATAGATGGGGCCATCCCTTTTCCCTCTCATTTGAACTTGATGGCTATAAATACTCTTTGGTCACGGAGGACGACATTCAGAGGGTATCTGGTGAGATTATGGGCGAGTCCAGCAAGGATGCCGACCACGGGAGCGAAAATGTTGATCGGCCTCAGTCACGCATCCCGAGTGGGCCTTCGGAGAGGAGGCGAGTGCGAGGTCATAGAAAATATAGGAAAGTATCTGCATCCTCGCCGAGCACTTCCAAAGACTGAATCTTTTGATGTTTTGGTTTCCATTGGGGGGTGGCGTGGAGGAGCTGTGCATGTATCCAAGACTGCTGAGAAAGTGTATCATCCCAAGATTCATTTGTTGTTGGAGATGTGGTTCTTTGTACTCTTGCTGTGTTTTAGGGTTCCGGGGGTGGGGGGAGAGGTCTGTCCTTCTCTTCCCTTTGTTGTCGCACAAGAGCATGGGGGGGGCTCATAATGGGTCAGTGGTGTTTTGAGCTTTTGCCCGCGTTGGAGGCTGACGTTGGTGGCCTGGATCCGCTGTCACTTATGTGGTTGCAGGTTTTCCAGGCGCACTATGGGGGGGCAGTGGGGGGATTTGGCAAATTTGGGGTTTGTGTCTGTTTATCATGAGTATACCGAGTGGGGATCCGTTTCTGGTGGAGGCTACCATTTCTTTTCGGGACTTGGATGTTGGGGGCAGCCTGGGGAATCTGACCCTAGAATGTCTCCAGAGGGTTATATGCAGAGATAATAACTTCCCTGACGGCTGACTCCCACCTAGCGCTGACCCTAGGTTCCTTGAATGTTCGGGGTTTAAAATCCCCCTTTAAGAGATACTTGGTGCTTAAGGAGTTTAAGATGTTGAAGCTCCATGTATTATTCATCCAGGAAACTCATTGGGTGAGGGGAAGGGAAGAGCTAAATTTGTGCAGGGAATTTTTCACGCATCGTGTCGTGTCAGGTTAAGAAGAGGGGAGTGGCGATAGTGGTCTCACCTGAGGCCCACTTTGTCCTGCTGGCTCAGCGAAAGGATCCAAAGGGCCGTTTTGTAATGGTTAAGGGGTAAGTCAAGGGCAAAAAGGTGATGCTGGTATCTATTTACGCCCCAAACGAGGCCCAAGATAAATTCTGGGAGGAGACTAGGCCCAAAATTATGGAATTCACGGAGGGGGTTCTCTTGGTGGGAGGGGATTTTAATATGGCCCTCGACCCTGACGTTGACAGAAAAATGGAACGGCCTTGTCTGGTTTCCCGCAAGCAGAGGAGGGTCTCAGATTATTTTTGTTGCACGAATGCGGCCCTGGGCGTCTCGGACTCTCATTCCTCCTGGAAGGGCTGCGCACCCCTCTTTACCTTCTTTTCTAAGCCGCATGCTTCCTTCTCCCGTATAGACTACATTCTGGTGGATAGTTCTTTGAGGGAGAGGATATCGAATTTCGGGGTGGAATTAATCCCATGGTCAGATCATGATTTGGTGCGGGTTCAAATAGGATTGCCCCCTACCCGTCCCCAGATCCTAACGTGGTCTTGTAACGATTTGTTGTTGCAGGATAAAATTCTGTCCCAAGAACTTTCGGCTGCGATCAAAGACTACTTCGCTCGGAATGACAAAAGGGAGGTGGGGGTTGCCAGTGTATGGGAGGCATTTAAGGCTACGATTAGAGGGGTGCTAATTGGCATGGGAGTGAGGAGGAGGAGAGAGAGGGATAGGGAGGAGAAAATCCTTACAGATAAAATCAAGGCAATCCAGCCGGCGGGCAAACTTAGGTCCCAAATGTGCCCAGGCAAATGGGCTGAACTCCAACAGCTCAAGGCCCAGCTAGCGGCCCCCTCTAGTGGGGCAAACCGAGAGAAAGCTTGTCTTTCTAAAGCAGAGATAGATGGAGAGAGGGGAGAGGGCGGACAAGATCCTGGCCTGGAGACTAAGGGAACTCAGAAATAGTAAGAGGGTACATGCAGTGCTTTGCCTGAGTGGAGATAAATGCACGGAAGACTTGGAGATCGCAGAACACGTCTTTATTATGAAAACATCTAATCCTCAGAATGTGTTGGAGAGGTCTCAGGCATCAGTTCCTTCCTGGATACCTTGCCAATTCCCCGTCTTACTCCGGAGCAGGCGAGTCCACTGGAGAATCCTATTACCCCTCAGGAAATTGTTGACACGATAAGCTCGATGAAGGGGGGGACCACCCCGGGTGATGACGGGTTCAAGATCGCCTTTTATACATTTTTTGGGATTTTTCTAGCCCCTCATATGGGCAAATTATTCAATTCCTTTCTTGAAACCAGTGTCCTCCCTCAGTCTATGCTTTCGGCTCTCATAGTTGCCATTCCTAAGGAGGGGAAGGGCCCTACTCTCTGTCAATCATATCATCCAATCTCTTTACTTAATACTGATGTGAAAATATTGGCGAAACTCCTAGATTGGCCCAGCATCTACCCTCCCTGGTCCACAATGAACAAGTGGGTTTTATCCCCGGGCGGCAGGGCTCAGATAATATCAGGAAGACCCTGGACTTCATGCTGCATGAGGCCTCAAGTGGTGGTTTGGATGCCTTCCTGCTTTCTATTGACTCAGAGAAGGCTTTTGACCGAGTCAAGTGGTCTTACATGGTCAGGGTGCTCTGAAAAATGGGTCTGGGTGTAAGGTTTTGTCACTGGATTGCCTCTATGTACAACGGACCCTCAACCAGGGTGTTGGTGAACGGGGTTATCTCTGATCGGCTCTTTCTTTCCAGAGGAACTAGGCAGGGCTGTCCTCTTTCCCCCCTTTTATATGCTCTCGCAATGGAGCCGCTAGCCATAGCGATCCGGCAGCATCCGGGGATTTTGGGGATCAGGGTCGGGGAGCTTGATTTTAAACTCTCTTTTCGCAGATGACATATTAGCATACTTAACTAACCTGGAAGTCTCCCTGCCCAATCTTCTCTCCTTGATTCAAGCCTTTGGTGCCTTTTCAGGCTTGAAGATTAACCCGTCTAAGTCCTGTCTAAAGCTGGTGGGGTCGGTTTCACGAGATAGCGTGGGGGGGACCACAGTGCAGGGCATTAAAGTATTGTGGTCAGACAGCCTTTACCTTGGAATCCGCCTTCCGCGAGATTTAGACTCCCTGTTTGAGACAAACTTCCCCCCGACTCTCTCTAAAATTAAGTCGGACCTTGCTAGCTGGGTGCCCCTGACTCTCTCCTGGTTTGGACGTATGGTGTCCGTTAAAATGAATGTGCTCCCCCATCTCCTCTACCTCTTCTTCTCTCTTCCCATAAAGATTCCAAGGCCGTTCTTCCGGTCTCTCCATCTCATGATCCATTGTTTCTTTTGGAATAGTAAGAAACCGAGGGTCAGACATGACACATTGACTTTCCCGAGGTCCTTTGGGGGATTCGGGTTACCAGATTTTCGCATGTATTACAAGGCGGCACAACTTAGGGTGCTGTTGGAGCACATGAGGGACGATCTACGTACGTATTGGACGTATATTGAGGACTTCCACATGCATCCGCGGAAGGTAAGAGACTGGTTAAGGGCTCCTCGTGGTGCACTCCCTGCCCGAATGAGAACCCATCCTACACTGGCAGTTCTATGGGAGCTTTGGAAGCCCTCCGGGGAAAACCTTGTTCTCTCCTCCTGGCCTTCCCCTCTCTCTTCACTTTGGGGTCCTCCCTTGGATCTTGGCAAACGGGGTCTGAGAAACACCCAGAAGGGGTCCGATTTAGGTCTGGAGAGGGCCGCCCAGCTGTTTCCTCAGAATTAATTCATTGATTATTCATCTCTGTTAGAGGCTATGGGGAAAGTTCGATGTCCATTTTTGAGAACCTTGGCATTGAAGGAATTTTGACGTCCACTCCGTGGGTAAAGAACCTTGCGCGTCAGCTCTCCCCCTTTGAGAGGGTGATTACTGAGTCCCACTCACGTAAGGGGTCTCTTTCCAGAATTTATGGTACTTTAGTTAAGGGTCAGATTCAGAGTAGGCAGGGGTTCAAGTCCCTTTGGAACGAGAGGGTTGGGGTTTGTGATTGAGGACGATATTTGGTCTAGAATTTTTGTTGTTCTTTTCTCCAGCTCGCTATATACTGCCGCTATGGAACATAATTTTAAGATCCTTCATGCGTGGCATCTTCCTCCGGCCAGGCTGTCCAAGATGTACCGGGGCCTCTCCCCTCTGTGTCCTAAGGAGTGTGGTGCCCTCGGCACATGGTTCCACATGTGGTGGGAATGTCCAGGTGTTCAGCTATATTGGTCGGAACTCCTTAGTTGGATCAAGGACATCATGGGATTTACTGTGACCAAGGGCCCCCTGGAGATTTTATTTGGGATCTCGGTCTCAGAGGAGGACCTGGGTGGTCTCCCGCAGGTAATTCAGGGAATGTTGAGAGCGGGGAGGTTAGCCTTGGCGCAGTGTTGGAAAAGTAAGCTCACCCCATCTAAAGCTGAATGGATGTCCAAATTGTGGGTGATATTTACATATGAGAAACTGTATGCTATGTTCCATGACAAAATGGTTTCCTTTTTGCGGGATTGGACTGCTGTCTTGTTGCATGAGGGATGTGAGGCGATGAGACTTTCAAGGCTTCGCTGTACTGGACCTCATCCCTCTTATTCGCCGCTCCTGGGCCTGGACTCCTGCACACCCATTGAGTATGAGGACGATTATGAGCCTTTTTGGGTCATCAAATGTTAGTAATTTGGTTTTCTTTTAGTCTCGGCTCCCGTTTTTCATAAGTGCAACGGTCATACTCTGTACTCTGTAATAAAAGGGCAGGGGGGGGCGGGGAGGGGAGGGGTTATTTCACCAGTTGTTTCTGTTGCAATGGGTAGTGTTCTCAATGACTATGTCTGGTTGTTCTGTATTTTGAAAATGTTCAATAAAAATGTAATGGGAAAAAAAAAAAGATTTCTTATTAAGGGGCTTGCTTAACTTGAAACCCAAAGGCAAGAACAGATGGGCCACCTCTAATAAAGGTGATCTAATCACATTAGTTTTTAAATGTAAAATCATCATGAACTCTTACAATTCCGATATCCTCCGAATGTACAAAAGATAGTAGCGGGACGCGATGAAACAACCTCGCCACTTTAGATAGGTCAAGAATTAACTCATCGTACACTATTAATAGACGTTTCAATCATAAAGTATGGGGCCTTGATGAGTTCTTTGGGTGGTATGTTGAGGGTCTCTTCTATCAAATCTCAAGAAGTTCAAATCCGGAATTAGAACTGTTTTTATTAGCTTTTTGCGTGGTAGAGGCTGTATTCTGGAAAGTTTGCTGAGCCAATGTCAAATCCCGACTGCTAGCCGACTTCCATTTCAAATTCACAGATATCTGTTTATACTCCAATGTTGAGAAAACTATTTTCTCATTCCCAAGATCAGAAGATTTAGGACGGTCAACGGTGGACAATTTTGCTGAACAGATCTCAAGTCCTCCTCAACCCTCTCTGGGACATTGACTTCAGGGCAATTGGCAGATAAGTAACTCAGAGAATTATCAACAGGAGTTAAGTTCAGTTCCCTGCTTCTGCTATTGTGTATGTAGAAAGATTCAAGAGATCATCTTCCTCAACGGAGCGATTACCAGTTTCTTCAAAGGAGTTGCACTCCAAGGCATTGGTTTCCTGCTGACTAGCTTGCCCATATTCATAACCTGACCTTCCATTCATTTTATTGTTAGCAGCCTCAAGGAGAAGAGCAGCAGGCAATGATAGGTTTCGCAAGAAACTTTTTGCAACATTAGATGTCCCTTTTATCTGTAAAGGCATATGTTTCATTTCTTTCCTTTGCAGGACGTCTTTGATCCACCCACCCTGTAATTTCCTTTTCTTTCTTTCCTGGAATATTGGAAATATGGAGGTCCTCAGAGATGGATCCTTAATCGATTTATCCGGAGGGATTTTAAGAAAGATTGTGGGATTAGTTGTTAAACCAACTTTGTACACTGTATCCAAGTTTATAGCATTTCCCGGGGGCATGTGGGCATCATGTAATGGGCCATCTTTTACTTCCGGTGTAACACGTTTAGAGTGTAAGCGTCTAGCTTCTTATTCTCATCATCTATGCCTTGGTTAATTGACAGGCCTGGGGTTCTTGAGATGAACATAGATGTCTTTAATGGAAAGGACCCAGACTCATAATTCAGGGCCAAACCTTTTGCGTCTACCAGCTCCAACAGAGATCTCAGTAAGGACTTCTTATCTGCCCGTTCCACTTCCAGGGCATCTTGCAATTTCTTATCTAGGATGGACGACATTGCAGCTTCATGATCTACTCGAGATGTAAAGATGTGATGGAAGATTCCATATAGATCATCTTATAATGAATCATGGCAAGCAAAGTTGCCTGATCTTTAAAACTCTCATTCACATGTTCATGTAACTTTATAAAAGGTGATAAAGAAAAAGTCAGAGCTGACATCATACTGCATTTAGTGTTGAAGGCTGTGGGACTTGATGGTTTCGCTGAGTCTTGGCTAGGTTTTGACGCAAAGACGGAATCCTCTATAGAAGAAATGGAAGATGAATATTGCCTATTCCATTCATCATTAAAGTTAGGAAGTTCTCTCGTCATATCCATTGAAAAGGTAATTAACCTATGTTGGACTTTAGTCGTGTACACAGAACCTTCAGAGGCATCAACCACAGTCTGGTGCTTTGATGTTTGATGCATTTAGCGTGTCTCATCAGTATTTGGCGCGGGAAGGACCATCATGGATTTGTCAAGTCCATTGGGGGAGATTTCAACATTCTCTCCAGCAAATCTTCTTTAATCTGTGAAAAATTTCTCAAGAGCTGCTCTGCTAGCGGAGACGCCAAGTTCTCTGGAGCGTGGTGCAATCCAGTTAGTTGATTTTGTAGAACTCGATAATTACCATGACTGGAATGCAAGACCACTGAACGTGCAATGGAGAGATATTCAACACTCGTCTGCAGCTCAGAAAAAGATGAAAAAGCTGCAGAGGCAGGAATACCCGAGTGCGGAATGCCAGCACTCATTTCCTGCAAGGCCTTCTCGTACACTCCAGTCTCCGTCAGTGTACTCTTTACTAAGCCACACTGGTTATCCATATCCATTTTTATTGGAGGCTTCGCAGAACTTTGATCAGCTCCACCGTTCTTTTGTAGAAGGCTAGATAATATTACGTCCACTTATACTTCGAGAATTTTAGCGTCTGTTAAATAGAGGGGGCAGGGGTCATCACAAACAACTCCGGAAATTCATTAATGAGTGTAACTGGCATCCATCACTCTTTGTAGATTACAATTATGTTTTCTGTTTTTACATTAGAACCGCAAGCTTCCCCTCTGCTTGATCTTAAGCAGGAGATTATTTTCCTTTCAGGGCTTTTGCGAGATCCCCACACTCTTCTCCTTCAGTAAAATCTTCCCTCCACATTCAAACATCCGTCAAGTTCGCTTGACCCCCATCCGCCGAGGGAGGTAGAGTCGAGGAGAGCATCGGCATAGCAAGCTTCAAAACAGATTTACCATCAGCTAAAAATGTTTATCTGATGTCTTGTATGGGGGGAATGGAATCCGGTTCTTTTAGTCAGTCAGACATTTTGCACAATCACTGTTCTGCTGCACCAAATTAATAGATAAACACAGAGGGCCTCATCACGAGTTGGGCAGTAACGCTGGCGCTAATAGCGCTGGCGTTATTAGCCCTACTGCCAAACCCGCTATTAGCACCAGATCACGGGTTTGGCGGAATGGGTATTGCCCATTCCCCATTGAGCCCATTTGGGAATTCCTCATTCCCCATTGGGCTCAATGGGGAAATTTCACGCTATCCGCCGGCGGTAAACGCGCTGAAAAATGGCAAATTTTTGGCGGATTTCCCCCCAGCTCATAGCTGGGGAGAAAACGGGCGTTAAGGAAGGGACCCGCTAAGGGACCTTGGAATAGGGTGGTAAGCGATTACCGGCACCGGTGTCCTTACCGGTGCCAGTAATCCCTTACCACCTACCTCGTAATGAGGCCCACTGCTTCTAAGGACAATGGCCCTCATTCCGAGTTTGGAGCTAAGTTCCGTCCCTTACCGGCATGGCGCAAATAGCGTGTCCGAGCTGGCAATAGACCGCTAAAAGCGCACTATTACGAGTTCGCAGGCACGAGCTTTGCGCCATGCCGGTAATGGACGTAGCGGCATGCCGCAAAAGGGCCTGAAAACCCCCCTACCGGCATGAACCGCACCGTAGACAACACTAACGGCATAGATCAACGCGGCATTAGCGTTGACTGTAAATAGCAGTCACCGTTATTTATGGTCACCGTTAAATTGTGGAACTGGAAATAGCGTCATTGCAAAGGAACGGGAAGGAGCATGGTGGCCATCTTTAAAAACACAATCCATTGCCATCCTCACCAGACGGGACCCCTGGCACACTGGTGACCTACCGGAAACTAACTGAAACCACCCAGGAATGCCCAACGCACCAAAGAAGGGAGCTTCCCGCCTCCAAAAGGAGCGGTTCAGCCCAGATGAGCTGCAAATGCTTGTAGATACCCTCCACAAGCAAGCTGGGACTGTTTTTAGCAGCAACATGTGGAGGGAGGCGGTAGAAATCTGACCACTAGTATGCCAGAAGGTGAGCGCAATGGGCAACACCCCCCCCGCACCATAAAGGATTGCCGCAAAAGGTGGGATGACCTGCGGCTGAGGGTGCGGAGCATCCTCTCTGCGAACAGAAACCAGGTCTTGGAGACCGGAGGAGGCCCAAGTTCGCCAATAAAACTCATGCCATGGGAGGAGACATGTGCGGCCATGATAGGGGCCGAATCCATCAAAGGGGTCGCAGAAATGGAGTGTGGCGCGACGTCATCCGCTGATGGAGGTGAGTGACCAAAGTAAATACTGCTAACGCAAATGTTATGAAAGTCAATGCTAACGTCTGGCCAAAGAGTCACGGCATGGACAGCCACACCCCCCCCCAGCCTGTAAATCATGCCGAAGCAAGTGAGACCCAAGCCAGTGCCAGGTGCAAGGCTGTAACGTACATGCCACATACCACACAAAGTTTCCCATCCCATGAGGCACACAGGGTAGTTGATGTAAACAGTGTGCATGTTAGACAGCACAGTACCTGGCCAATATGAGTGACACCGACATATGCATGCATTGACCACCCAAGTATGGAATGACGTGCCGTTCCCTACACAAATGCCGATTAACCACAATTGTCTGAATGTGCTATTGTAGCCATGTCTGAATGCTGGCTATCTGTCATGATGCCTGCCCCCGGGAAACCAGACCAGGCCCAGCAACCCCAGAAGCAGGCATCATGCCATTTGGAGCAAGCCCAAAAACCCGAGCTAGGAGCTGTTTGGGTGCAGTCCTGGCGCCTATGGCGCCAGGCTCATAAGAATAGAGTCAGTTCTGGCGCCATGGGCGCCAGGCTCATAGTAGAATACCTACCTGATGCAGACCATGCTGCAAACTTACCTGATGTAGACCATGCTGCAAGAAGCCACAAGCCAAATGAGGCTTAGGAGGGACTATTTTACCTAAGTGACTACTTTTTACTCGGGTGGGGCTGTGGAAGAATACTTACCTGGGACTACTTCCAAGGCTATTTAAACCACGCCCGGACAGCAGCACACGCTTCGCGTTATTCTGCATCCAGCAGCGTAACGCTCACCGTGGCTGCAGCAGCTTCCAGTCTTCAGCCACGCCCGCCTCGAGTCCGAAGCTCCTGGAAACAAGAAGAAAGAAGGAGGAAAGGTCAGAACAGGAGTTTTACCTTTAATCCTTACCTGAATCCTGATCCATCACGCCACGGAGCTGGAGAAGAAGTCTTTAAAAACGCCTTACTTTGCATCCTGCAGCGCCGCGCTGTACTCACCTGCCTTGCAGCCCTTCAGCATTCCATCACGCTCTTCTCCATTCCGCGGCCGCTCTCTGACACCTAAGGAGACAAAATCAGCAAGGTGAGCCAAGGGGATACTCTAAGACTGTACAAGCTACACCCCAAGACTTACCTGATTTACCACAGGGTGTACTTACCTCATTTTGGGTCGGCGCAGCCTCTGCTGCATCTCTGCCGTGCCCCGGCCCTTATGGGGAAACAACAGAACAGCAAGGCGCAATAAGGGGAAACTGATTTTTTCCCAATAGACTTACCTGGTTTTACCGCTGGAGGCATCAATCCCCAAGACCTCATACCACATCAGCGCCTGAATGGGGGAAAAGCCACATGTTATACATTGACACGATTGTATCGAACTGAGCTGGATAATATAAACCCTTACCTGCATCTTACCGGTTGCCACGTGGAACTCTTCATAAGGGCAATACAGCAACCTAAAAGGAATTGGACAGAGTTAAGGTCAGACGTGTTTTGAACTCTTACGAACTACAGACTTACGGCGTCTCGCCTGCATTCTTTGAGTCAATACCGTTCTGGAACTCCTCCACGCCAGTGAAGAAACTGGTCATTTACGCGCCCCTGTGCTCAAAGCAGGATGGAGAGCTCATCTTTCCAAACCATCAGGTGAGAGCATAGAGGGAATCCAAAAGTGACCTGTGGGAAGAACTACAGGAGAGGGGAAGGTGGGGTTAGCGCTCGAACTCCACAGGTAGTTAATTCCCTTTCGCCATTACAGAAAGATATTCCTATGAGTCAAACAAACGAAGCTGGGTGGGCCAGTCCAGTCCATCATCTCGGCACTACGCGTCTCACTGGTGGCAACAACAGCTGGCCAGTTCAGATCGACGCCCCCGTGGGAACCAGGTGAGCGTAACACTACCAAACATAACTCATGCCGTCTCTTCCTCTCTTCCACCCCCACAGGCAGTGAGCATGACAGTGAGGAGCAGGAGAGCAACCGTCCCAGCACTTCCAGGGGCCAAGGCAGGGGCCGCCGTCTCCCAGCGACAAAGACAACACTGGGACGTACACCACCAGCCCCAGCAAGGCCTGTGGAGGGTGCACCACCCCCGCCCCTACCCCTCCCTGCACTGGCTGCAGACACCTGCCCAATGCCACGGTCCGAGGAGTCCAGTGTGGCTGGGGAGGTGGCAGCCACGGCCCCCCTCGAAATTGAGGACAGCCCCAATGACATCTGGGGAGCGACTGAGGACGACACAGTGGAAGTCGTGCACACCCCTGAAGACTACTCAAACCCCCAGGTATCCTTCAGTGACTCTGGTGAGAACAACACACTGGAGCAGTCTGGCCAAGGGCAGACACAGGGACACGGAAGTCCTGTGTACAGTTCCCTTGATGAGGGGCCACTGCTTCATCCGCCGATGCACAGCGGGCTGACCAGCTCACAGCCCTGATAACAGAATTTGTGCAGGACAATCGGCAGGCCAGGGAGGAGTGGCGTGCTGAATTGAGGGCACTGGGCCAGTCCATAACGGAAAGCACCAACCACCTCTGCGAGGTGCTCAGCCACATATCCGATGCTCTGGAGGCTGCTCATCCTGGCCAACAGCCTCTGGATGAGCACACAACTTTAACGAGCAACTCCATCCAGACCAGCCCACTCCGTCGGTCGCTCCGCGCACTGCGCTGCCGGGACATGCCTCCCACTGGCTCCGGGAGCACAGAGTGACTTTACTGCCAGCCACATGTGAGCTACGTGGAGCCTATGGGACTAGTGTGGGGTTGTTGTGGTGGGAGGGGGCTGAGGGTGTGTTGGGGAGTTGTGGGGGAGAGGGGAGACGGTGTGTTGGGGAGTTGCGGGGCAGCGGGGGTGAGGGTGGTGGAGGGTTTGTTTTTCACATTGATATTTTCACTTTCAATACACCGGTTGTTCATCAAAACAATTACCAGAGTGGACATTCATCACTGCACATGTGTCATTTATTCTTGCACAGTGCATAGTGTACATGTATCCCCACACCCAGTGCCCTATGTCCTAACATTATGTCACCCTCTGCTGACTTGTGTGTCAGAAATATTGTGCAATCGATGACTGCCGCATGGCACGTCTCTCCTGTGTATCGGCACCACAATGATGTCCTGCCACATCTTCCTCCTCCCCTTCATCATCATCAGGTGGTAGCAGTTCCATGTCAGGGGGCAGGGGCACGTTCCGACGGATGCACATATTGTGCAGCATTACACATGCCATGGTGATCCTGGCCACCTTCTCATGGCTGTAGAGGAGAGCCCCACCCGACCGGCTGAGGCAGAGAAATCGTGCTTTCAACAGGCCTGCTCTATCACCACACGTGTACGGGTATGGGAACGATTGTAGTCCTCCTCATGCCAGGTCTGTGGGTTTCGGACAGGGGTCAAGAGCCACGGCTTCAAGGGATAGCCACAATCACCTGCATGAGAGTGGAATAAAGGTTAGTGATTGCACATTCATGTAGGACAACTGTACTAGTCTCACATGGAAGAAGGTAATTTGTGCCCACACGCACATGTCCCTGGATGCATTTACCCCATTTCTGGCCCCGGTATGTGCCCTGTGCAATGGACTAATGGTGTGGGTTGCATCTTCAAGATGGGTCATGGTGTGCACTGACATCTTGTTGCACGTACATCGTATATGCATGCAGGAGTGTTGGTGTAAAATGAGTGATGAGTAGTGTTCTGTGGAATTTGGTAGTAGGGAGCTTTGGCTGTAGTCAGTTCTATATTGGGCATTCTGCACTGATCAGTTCCATGGTGACATGCAGCACTCCTAAGGGTGTCCCGAACCAGTGACACTGTGGTATCCGAGGTCGACTCAGTTCAATGTACGGCCAGGGATAACTGTCCTGTGTGGTGAAATGTGGCAGTCAGCAACATAGCGCATATGCAGTGCAGAGTGCTGGATGCATTTACGGTGTGTGATGGCCGGTGATGAGTTGTGGGATGTGGGCTGGTTACCTGTTAGTCATGTAGTGATGGGTGTCGGCCTTACTTCATCACTGTGGGATTTGGTTGTCATGTACCATTTCAGTTGCTTTGGGGCACAGTGTTCGGTGATGTGCACATCGTGCACTGATGTCAACATTCCCACCCAGGTGGAGTATGCATCCCCCCCATTCCCACGCAGGTGGAGTATGCAGCCACCCACCTCACAACCCCAATGCACTGCCATGGGCCAGTCAGGCAACTCACCAAGCAGCCAGGCACGTCGTCCGGCATGTCGCTCCATGTAGCGTGGTAGCGCGGAGTTCCGCAGTACCAAAGAGTCACGAGTTCATCCTGGATATCGGGCTCAGCAATGTGTGATGGTCTTGCTGGCGTTGCATACCATCTGCACATTGATGGAGTGGTATTGCTTGCAGTTGCGATACACCACCTCCATGGCATGCGGGACCACCAACTCCACGTGGGTGCAGTTGAGGGCACCTACACAATTTGGCATGCCTGCCAGTGCATGGAAGGCAACTTTTGTATCAAATATCTCCTGGGGAGTCCGTGGTAGGGATATGTAGTCCCTTGTGTGCTTGAGGAGGGCATCCAGCACTTGGTTCAGTATCCGGGAAAATAAGGGTTGTGATATGCCATGCATGTGCCCCACTGTGTGCTGGTAGGTGCCTATGGCAAGGGAGTGGGGCACAGACACTACCTTCAGTAGAAGGGGGATGGCGGTGCGTATTTCTATGAGGCTCACTATGTCGTCGTGTATCAGGTCCACTATGGTGGTGATGGTGTCACGGTCAGGCCGGTACAGGGTATGGATCTGCTCAGGTGTTAGGTTGAAGGGGGTGGCTCTGATGCGAGGGATTGGGGGCTGCCGGCGTGGTAACGGTGGCTGCATTGGTGGGGCATGCTGGGCCTGTCTCACCCTCCTTCTCCTCCTGCGTCTCCTCTGTGCTGTTGGCTGCTGTTGTTGCTGTTGAGGCATTGCAAGCAGGGCCTCCAGCTCCAGTATTGCTACTACAATTGGTATCATTTTGGTGTAGGAGGGGGTGTGGTGTGTGGGTGTGCTCCTTTTGTACTGGCCCTGACTCCATTGCTGTCATGATCACTGCTTCCAAGGAGTCAGGAACAGCCCAACATCCTTGGAAGCAGGCCCCTAACCGTTATCTTAGGCACCAGCCGGTCCCCACTGGGACCTTTTAGACCTTGTCCTGGCGCCGTTGGCACCAGGCTCATCAAAGTCATCGGTCCCGGCACTGGAAGCGCCGGGCTCATATTATGTATGAAGATGCTTGGGTGGACTTACCTGCAGCAGACCATGCTGCTTACTTACCAGCGACTTAGAAGTCCTCTGTGAACAGGAACTACTTTCTTACCTGGGTGGGGCAAGCTCTACTCCCTGGATATAGCACTGGAACTCTTCTGGAACTGGAACTCTTTTCTTACCTAGGCGGGGCCGTGGAGGAAGACGCCTCATCACTCCAAGGCTATTTAAACCACACCCGATAGATGAAACGTGCTTCGAGTTATTCTGCATCTGCAGCAGAACGCTCACCGAGTCTGTTCCAGCCTTTCTTCTTTCGATCCTGAACCTGCAAGAATTATACTTACCATTCCTGTATCCAGTCAACAACAACACCTGCAAAGACAAGAAACAACAGGTTAGCAAGGCAGCCTTAACACGCAGTGCTTACTCACCTGATCCATCGGCTGCGGCCATTTCTTCACGCTGCACCTCCGCCTGTGAAGACAAAAGCATTGTTATTACTTACCGGCACTCCGCGAATTCCGGATTTATTCACGCTGCACCTCCGCCTATGAAGACAAAAGCATTGTTATTACTTACCGGCACTCCGCGAATTCCGGATTTCTTCACGCTGCATCGCCGCCTGTGAAGATAAAAGAAGAGACATTAGACAGGTATTTGCTTACGCCCATCGCGCTCGTCACAATAGAACACCTGCAAATACTCCGGCGTCTCTTCGGCACGAACTAAGCAGCAAGGGAAAAAGACAGTTTGAGCGCTTGCATTTACTTACTCATTTTCAGGCGCTTCACTCCATCTTCCATCTCCTGAGTCCTGCAAGACAAAAAGGGAAAAGCATTATACAGAGTCCTGTTCAATATTAACGTGCCACGCACCTAAAGACTATAAAGACTAAAAAGGTGTCCGGAAACTCACCCTCGTGCAGTTAACGACGGTAACGATCCTCTGAGTTCAAGAGGCCTATGTTTCACCAGTGAAGGAACTGGCAACGGCACCCTGCACCAGACGCAGATGGAGAGTCCAGCATTCACCTATCTAAGGTGAGCACGTTGACCTGGGGGCTCTACGGAGAAGCTAGGAAGAGAGGGAGAGAGAGAGGGACATTCAACAACCCAGACCCTTAACCCCCATATTCTTTCACCTGCAGAAACCTCACCCTTCGAGTTCGACACACAGTGAGAAGAGGTTCGACCCCAGAAGCCAATCGAGTCCTGCACATCACTTTTCGAGTCGCAGACACCTTCCTGCCAAGACCAGCGCCTCCGTGGGAATCAGGTGAGCGTTACAGAACGCGAAGCCCACCGCAAAACTCCTACCCAGGCGCAATGGAAACCTCAGACACTGATCAATTAGCCCAGTTGCTCGGGGAATTAAGAGCAGAAGTACATGCAGCTCGTCAGGAAACAAACTCTCTAAGAAGAGAGCTGATAATTTCCAAGGAGCGAACAGAGGACCTCGCTAGGCAATTGCTACAAACGCAGGCAGGACAGACACCTTTGCCCGCTCCAGGAGGAAGTTATCCTTCTGCATCATCTTTAAATCCAGTGCAAATCAATCTACCCGGTAATGTGCCATTGGCTCCGCCCGAACGCTTTTCTGGTGACCCAAAGAAATTTGCAGTGTTCATCAACCAGTGCCGCCTACACTTCTTATGTCGACCAGCTGCATTCCCAACAGATCAGACCAAGGTGGCTTTCGTGCTTTCTTATCTCAGTGGCAGCGCAGCAGATTGGTCGATCCCTTTAGTCACCCAGGATGATCCGGTTTTACATGATTTCCAGGCCTTCCAGTCCAGCATGGAGAAACTGTTCGCAAGACATGCACAAGGGCAGGCCTTGGACAATGAACTTCTTTTATTACGACAGGGTAATCAAGACCTCTTGACTTATATAGCCTCATTCAACAGACTTATAGTGGAAACTCAATGGCCCGAGGATAAGAGAATAACGCTTTTCTACCGAGGCTTGCGTGGAGAGCTCAAGGATGTGTTAGCTCAAGTTGTGAATCCTCCACAAGAATGCTCAGACTATATTGACTTAGTTGTCCAATTGGACCACAGATTACAGAACAGGAAGGCTGATCGTTCCAAATTTGATACCCGAGTGTTTTCTAAACCACAGACCTCTACTAGGGGAGCTGACACTGTGGAACCCATACAAATAGGGGGCATGAAAGGACCTTTAACCCAAAAGGAGCGGGAAAGAAGAAGACAGCTGCAATTATGCCTCTATTGCGGAAACTCAGGGCACTTTCTTCGAGACTGTCCAGTGAAACCAGCTAAGAAGGCTGAAGGAGCGGCAGATACCTGTACCACAAATTCTGAGCAGGGAAACGACCTAGCCCGACAAGTGAAGAGGTCCTCTTGCCGAGCGTTAAGATCTGTCCCGTGACCTCGCATTTCGTGGTGCCCATGGTCCTCATTAGTCCTGATCGTCCGGATCGTTTGCATGCAATTGAAGCTTACATCGACAGCGGAGCAATCGGTAATTATGTGGACCGTGAAATGGTATCAAGGATGAACCTACCCCTTGTCCCTAAGGCAGTAAAAGACGTCATTACTACAGTGGATGGCACGGAGATAGCCTCCGGACTAGTAACGCACGCCACCCAAGAAGTGACGCTAGTGAGCCAAGATGGACACCGGGAGAAAATTGTGTTCGATGTGACTAAGGCCCCTCAGTTCCAGATCATTCTGGGAATTCCTTGGTTAGAGAAGCACAATCCTCAGATCGATTGGCGAGCAAAGACGGTTCAGTTTCCAGAATGTTTTACCACTTGTTATCCTCGGCCTGATGTTTCACTGGCAGCAATCTCTTCTGAGGTTCCCAAATTACCTCCCGAGTACCAGGAATTCCAAGACGTCTTTCAGAAGGATCAAGCTAACACCCTACCTCCTCATAGGTCTTACGTCTGTCAAATAGATCTGATACCCGGAACAACTCCTCCTTGCAGTAGGATTTATGCCCTCACCGAGCCAGAGAATCTTCACCTCAGACAATATCTGGACCAATACCTAGCCAACAGGTTTATCCGTCCTTCAAAATCTCCAGCTTCCTCGGCTTTGTTCTTCGTTCCGAAAAAGGAAGGAGACCTTAGGACTTGTATAGATTACCGCGCCCTGAATCAAATCACCGTTAAAAACAGATACCCGTTACCTTTGATCCCTGAACTCCTGGACCAAGTCAAAGACGCATGTATATATACAAAGTTGGATCTCAGAGGAGCCTACCACTTGGTACGAATAAAAGAGGGCGATGAATGGAAGACGGCCTTCCGCACCAAGTATGGGCTGTTTGAATATCAAGTTATGCCCTTTGGACTTTGCAACGCTCCTGCCGCCTTCCAGTATTTTATGAATGATGTCCTTAGAGAACTCATAGATGTGTGTGTTGTTGTCTACATTGATGACATCCTCGTCTATTCATCATCTAAAGAAGAACATCGGAAACATGTTAGGGAGGTCCTCAAGAGACTACGTCAACATAACCTTTTTGCTAAACTCGAAAAATGCGTTTTTAACGTAACTGAAGTTGAGTTCCTGGGATTCATATTGTCACCCAACGGAGTCCATATGGATTCAAAGAAAGTCGATGCAATTATCAAGTGGCCTTCACCAACCTCTATAAAGGGAGTCCAAAGCATGTTAGGCTTCGCTAATTTTTACCGCAGATTCATTCCTGAATTCTCTCGAATAGTCCAGCCCATCACTGCTCTGTTAAAGAAAAACAAACGTTTTGAGTGGTCTACTGAGGCGGAACAAGCTTTTCAGGACTTAAAAACTAAATTAATTTCTGCACCTGTTCTAAAACATCCTCGTCCAGAACTCCCCTACATCGTAGAAACAGATGCTTCAAGTCTTGCTATGTGTCATGATCACTGCTTCCAAGGAGCCAGGACCAGCCCAACGTCCTTGGAAGCAGGCCCCTAACCCTAATCCTAGGCACCAGCCGGTCCCCACTGGGACCTTTTGGACCTTGTCCTGGCGCCGGTGGCACCAGGCTCATCAAAACCATTGGTCCCGGCACTGGAAGCGCCGGGCTCATAATATGTGTGAAGATGCTTGGGTGGACTTACCTGCAGCAGACCATGCTGCTTACTTACCAGCCACTTAGAAGTCCTCTGTGAACAGGAACTACTTTCTTACCTGGGTGGGGCAAGCTCCACTCCCTGGATACAGCACTGGAACTCTTCTGGAACTGGAACTCTTTTCTTACCTAGGCGGGGCCGTGGAGGAAGACGCCTCATCACTCCAAGGCTATTTAAACCACACCCGATAGATGAAACGTGCTTCGCGTTATTCTGCATCTGCAGCAGAACGCTCACCGAGTCTGTTCCAGCCTTTCTTCTTTCGATCCTGAACCTGCAAGAATTATACTTACCATTCCTGTATCCAGTCAACAGCAGCACCTGCAAAGAGAAGAAACAACAGGTTAGCAAGGCAACCTTTACTCGCAGTGCTTACTCACCTGATCCATCGGCTGCGGCCTTTTCTTCACGCTGCACCTCCGCCTGTGAAGACAAAAGCATTGTTATTACTTACCGGCACTCCGCGAATTCCGGAATTCTTCACGCTGCATCACCGCCTGGGAAGACAAAAGCATTGTTATTACTTACGGGCATTCCGCGGACTCCGGCGCTGCAACCCAACTTCTGAAAGACAAAAGAAGAGACATTAGTCAGGTATTTACTTACGCCCATCGCGCTCGTCGCAATAGAACGCCTGCCAATACTCCGGCGTCTCTTCAGCACGAATTAAGCTGCAAGGGAAAAAGACAGTTAGAGCGCTTGCATTTACTTACGCATTTCCAGGTGCTCACTCCATCTTCCATCTCAAGAGTCCTGCAAGACAAAAGGGAAAAGCATTATACAGAGTCCTGTTCAATATTAACGTGCCACGCACCTAAAGACTATAAAGACTAAAAAGGTGTCTGGAAACTCACCGCTCGTGCAGTTAACGACGGTAACGATCCTCTTGAGTTCAAGAGGCGTATGTTTCCCCAGTGAAGGAACTGGCAACGGCACCCTGCATCAGACGCAGATGGAGAGTCCAGCATTCACCTATCTAAGAAACCTCACCCTACGAGTTCGACACACAGTGCGAAGAGGTTCGACCCCATAAGCCAATCGAGTCCTGCACATCACTTTTCGAGCCACAGACACCTTCCTGCCAAGACCAGCGACTCCGTGGGAATCAGGTGAACGTTACAGAACGCGAAGCTCACCGCAAAACTCCTACCCAGGCGCAATGGAAACCTCAGACACTGATCAATTAGCCCAGTTGCTCGGGGAATTAAGAGCAGAAGTACATGCAGCTCGTCAGGAAACAAACTCTCTAAGAAGAGAACTGATAATTTCCAAGGAGCGAACAGAGGACCACGCTAGGCAATTGCTACAAACGCAGGCAGGGCAGACACCTCTGCCCGCTCCAGGAGGAAGTTATCCTTCTGCATCATCTTTAAATCCAGTGCAAATCAATCTACCCGGTAATGTGCCCTTGGCTCCGCCCGAACGCTTTTCTGGTGACCCAAAGAAATTTGCAGTGTTCATCAACCAGTGCCGCCTACACTTCTTATGTCGACCAGCTGCATTCCCAACAGACCAGACCAAGGTGGCTTTCGTGCTTTCTTATCTCAGTGGCAGCGCCGCAGATTGGTCGATCCCTTTAGTCACCCAGGATGATCCGGTTTTACATGATTTCCAGGCCTTCCAGTCCAGCATGGAGAAACTGTTCGCAAGACATGCACAAGGGCAGGCCTTGGACAATGAACTTCTTTTATTACGACAGGGTAATCAAGACCTCTTGACTTATATAGCCTCATTCAACATACTTATAGTGGAAACTCAATGGCCCGAGGATAAGAGAATAACGCTTTTCTACAGAGGAATGCGTGGAGAGCTCAAGGATGTGTTAGCTCAAGTTGTGAACCCTCCACAAGAATGCTCAGACTATATTGACTTAGTTGTCCAATTGGACCACAGATTACAGAACAGGAAGGCTGATCGTTCTAAATTTGATACCCGAGTGTTTTCTAAACCACAGACCTCTACTAAGGGAGCTGACACTGTGGAACCCATGCAAATAGGGGGCATGAAAGGTCCTTTAACCCAAAAGGAGTGGGAAAGAAGAAGACAGCTGCAATTATGCCTCTATTGCGGGAACTCAGGGCACTTTCTTCGAGACTGTCCAGTGAAACCAGCTAAGAAGGCTGTAGGAGCCGCAGATACCTGTACCACAAGTTCTGAGCAGGGAAACGACCTAGCCCGGCAAGTGTAGAGGTCCTCTTGCCGAGCGTTAAGATCTGTCCCGTGACCTCGCATTTCGTGGTGCCCATGGTCCTCATTAGTCCTGAACGTCCGGATCGTTTGCATGCAATTGAAGCTTACATCGACAGCGGAGCAATCGGTAATTATGTGGACCGTGAAATGGTATCAAGGATGAATCTACCCCTTGTCCCTAAGGCAGTAAAAGACGTCATTACTACAGTGGATGGCACGGAGTTAGCCTCCGGACCAGTAACGCACGCCACCCAAGAAGTGACGCTAGTGAGCCAAGATGGACACCGGGAGAAAATCGTGTTCGATGTGATCAAGGCCCCTCAGTTCTAGATCATTCTGGGAATCCCTTGGTTAGAGAAGCACAATCCTCAGATCGATTGGCGAGCAAAGACGGTTCAGTTTCCAGAATGTTTTACCACTTGTTATCCTCGGCCTGATGTTTCACTGGCTGCAATCTCTTCTGAGGTTCCCAAATTACCTCCTGAATACCAGGAATTCCAAGATGTCTTTCGGAAGGATCAAGCTAACACCCTGCCTCCTCATAGGTCTTACGACTGTCAAATAGATCTGATACCCGGAACAACTCCTCCTTGCAGTAGGATTTATGCCCTCACCGAGCCAGAGAATCTTCACCTCAGACAATATCTGGACCAATACCTAGCTAACGGGTTTATCCGTCCTTCAAAATCTCCAGCTTCATCGGCTTTGTTCTTTGTTCCGAAAAAGGAAGGAGACCTTAGGACTTGTATAGATTACCGCGACCTTAATCAAATCACCGTTAAAAACAGATACCCTTTACCTTTGATCCCTGAACTCCTGGACCAAGTCAAAGACGCATGTATATATACAAAGTTGGATCTCAGAGGAGCCTACCACTTGGTACGAATAAAAGAGGGCGATGAATGGAAGACGGCCTTCCGCACCAAGTATGGGCTGTTTGAATATCAAGTGATGCCCTTTGGACTTTGTAACGCTCCTGCCGCTTTCCAGTATTTTATGAACGATGTCCTTAGAGAACTCATAGATGTGTGTGTTGTTGTCTACATCGATGACATCCTTGTCTATTCATCATCTGAAGAAGAACATCAGAGACACGTTAAAAAGGTTCTCGAGAGATTGCGTCAACATAACCTTTTTGCTAAGCTTGAAAAATGCGTTTTCAACGTAACTGAAGTTGAGTTCCTGGGATTCATATTGTCACCTAACGGAGTCCATATGGATTCAAAGAAAGTCGATGCAATCATCAAGTGGCCATCACCAACCTCGGTAAAAGGAGTTCAAAGCATGTTAGGCTTCGCTAACTTTTACCGCAGATTCATTCCTGAATTCTCTCGGATAGTCCAGCCCATCACCGCTCTGTTAAAGAAGAACAAACGTTTTGAGTGGTCTACTGAAGCAGAACAAGCTTTTCAGGACTTAAAAGCTAAATTCATTTCTGCACCTGTTCTAAAACATCCTCACCCAGAACTCCCCTACATCGTGGAAACGGATGCTTCTAGTCTTGCTATGGGGGCAGTTTTATCACAAAGAGATCCGGTCACACACCAATTACATCCTGTAGCCTTTTGGTCCCGCAAATTCTCGGCTCCCGAGATCAACTATTCAATTACAGACAAGGAACTTTTAGCTATCAGATCGGCCTTTAAAGCCTGGCGGCATTATCTTTTGGGAGCCAGACACACAGTCACCGTAATGACTGATCACCGCAATTTACAATATCTGAAGACGGCCAAAGCTCAGTCTTCCAGACAGCTTCGCTGGGCTCTGTTTCTGGCTGAGTTTGACTTTATAATTACTTATCGACCAGGCAGTAAAAACGGAAAAGCAGATGCCCTCTCCCGGATGGGAGTAGATGAACATTTGACCAATCCAGAACCAATACCCATAATCCCAGAACAAAGGATTTTGGGTTTGGTCAGCGCTCAGTCCTTTGAAGACATCAAGACTACAGTCAAATCACTCCTAACTCCGGCCAATTTGCAGGACTGGCAATTAAAGGGAAAAGAATTCTCAGTGGATCAAGACCTACCATATTTCCGAGGACGATTGTACTTGCCCTGTGAGAAAATACAAAAACAAGTAATCTCCTGTTATCACGACTCTCTAATGGAGGGTCACCCTGGCATAACCAAAACCATGGAAAAGGTCAAAAGACATTTCTGGTGGCCATCATGGAAAAAGGACGATTGTACTTGCCCAGTGAGAAGATACAAAGACAGGTAATCTCCTGTTATCACGATTCACTAATGGAGGGTCACCCTGGCATAACCAAAACCATGGAAAAGGTCAAAAGACATTTCTGGTGGCCATCATGGAAGAAGGATATTAGAGACTTTGTAATCTCCTGCGCTGTGTGTGCCCAGAATAAAAGTCAGAAGGAGAAACCAGCCGGCCTATTACACCCTCTAGATATTCCTCCCTGTCCATGGCATACCCTGTCCATGGATTTCATCATGGACTTACCTCCATGCTCAGGGTATAATACCATTCTAGTAGTCGTGGATCTATTCTCCAAGATGGCCCACTTCATTCCCCTGAAGGGCCTACCTTCAGCTTCAGTATTGGCCCGAGAATTCTTAGAAAACATCGTTCGGTTACACGGTTTTCCTTCGGTTTTAGTCTCTGATAGGGGAAGTCAATTCATCTCCCACTTTTGGCGAAGTTGCTGTCGTCTAGCCCAAATTGATGTAAGACTTTCAACCAGTCACCATCCCCAAACTGACGGACAAACCGAGAGGACAAATCAGACTCTAGAGCAATATCTACGTTGCATGCTCCAACAAATTGAAAACCCTTGGGAGGATATTCTTTGGATCGCTGAATACGCTTACAACAATTCGACTCATTCTGGAACCGGAAAGACTCCCTTCTTCCTATTATACGGACACCATCCTAGAACCTCTAACCTGGATCCTCCCCAAGAATTCGAAACACCTGCTGTGGATCACTTGCACTCGGAGATCACCCGTGCTTTTAAGGAAGCCACTGTCCATCTGCAAAGAGCTAAAGCTCAATTCATGTCATGATCTCTGCTTCCAAAAGATCAGGACTTGCCCGACTCCCTTGGAAGCAGACCCATAACCCCGGTTCCGAGTGCCAGCCAGTCCCAATTGGGACCTTTTGGACCCTGTCCTGGCGCCAGTGGCACCAGGCTCATAAAGATGCCCAGTCCCAGCGCTGGAAGCGCCAGGCTCATAATGCTTGTGTGGACTTACCTGCAGCAGACCATGCTGCTTACTTACCTGCCAGTTGAACCCCTGATCCTCTTCTGTTTGGGACTACTTTTCCTGTTGGGTGGGGCAGGAGCCACTCCCTAGGTTCAGAACACTGGAACTCTTCTGGAAAGCAGGAACTCTTTTCTTACCTAGGCGTGGCTGTGGAAGGAGACACCTAAGCACTACAGGAGGCTATTTAAACCACACCCGATGGATGAATCTTGCTTTGCGTTATTCTGCATTCTCTGCAGCAGAACGCTCATCGTGTCTTCTGCTTCTGATCCTGGGCCTAAGGGAACAAAGGCTTACCATCCTGGAATACAGTCTTCAGCAGCACCTGTAAAGACAAAGAAAGAACAGGTTAGCACTACGGTCTTCAGTGGCAGCGCATCTCTTACCTGGTCCATCGGCTGTCACCAACACCTCGCGCTGCATTCCGGCATCTGAAAGACAAAGGCTTACCTACTCTTCGCATGCTCCGGAGGTCTTCGCACTGCATTCCGGCATCTGAAAGACAAAAGCTTACCAGCTCTTCGCATGCTCCGGAGGCCTTCGGCGCTGCATCCCGCATCTGAAAGACAAAAGAAGGTGCGTTTAAAGACATTGGGCAACTTTATTATTCACGTGCCATTACTCCTTCCCACGCCGAATCCAGTGGGTATTCCAGCACCCTTCAGCTTCTCTAAAGCTCCGAACTTGTACCTGCAAGATAAAAGGGACAGTTAGTGCGCATCGTGAAGCAGGCTACAAGCGCTTACTTACGTGCTTCCAGGCGCTTCTATTACTCACGCGGGTTCGATCCTCAACTCTCATCAGCCCGCCATCCGCCATCGCCGGAACCCTGCAAAACAAGAGATATCATTACAAAAGACTTTTAAGACATTTGAAGTGCCCAGAACTTACCGTTCGTGCAGTTAACGATGGACAGCAGTCCTCTGAGGTCAAGAGGCATGCACCCTTATCCAGTGAAGAAACTGGTTACGGCACCCTGCCCCGAGGCAGATGGAGAGCTCGGCGTTCACTTACCTAAGACATCTTACTCTTCGAGTCAGACATACAGTGCACAGAGGTCCAGCCCAAAGAGCCAACCGTGTGTTACACATCACCTTTGAAGATACGGCATTCACCCAGTCAAGACCGGCGCCTCTGCGGGAATCAGGTGAGCGTTACAGAACGCAAAGCCTACCGCAAAACTCCCACCCAGGCGCTATGGAAACCTCGGATACCGACCAGCTAGCCCAGTTACTTGGGGAACTAACAACAGAAGTGCATGCAGCCCGTCAGGAAACAAATGCTCTAAGAAGGGAACTGATCATTTCCAAGGAGCGAACAGACGATCTCGCTAGACAATTGCTGCAGTCACAAGCCGGACAAACTCCGTTACCCGCATCAGGGGCAAATCTTCCTTCAACATCCTCTACGAACCCAGTGCAGATCAACCTACCTGGGAATGTACCTCTGGCTCCGCCCGAACGATTTTCTGGTGACCCAAAGAGGTTTGCAGTATTTATTAATCAGTGCCGGTTGCACTTCTTATGCCGGCCAGCAGCCTTTCCAACTGATCAAGCTAAGGTAGCTTTCGTGCTTTCGTACCGTAGTGGCAATGCGGCAGACTGGTCGATCCCTCTAGTTAATCAAGATGATCCGGTTCTCCATGATTTTCAAGCTTTCCAGCTCAGTATGGAAAAACTGTTTGCAAGACATTCACAGGGGCAGGCCTTGGACAATGAGCTCCTTTCATTGCGACAGGGTAATCAAGACCTTTTGGCTTATATTGCGTCTTTCAACAGACTGATAGTGGAAACTGGATGGCCTGAGGACAAAAGGATTACGCTGTTTTATAGAGGTCTACGTGGAGAGCTCAAAGATGTGTTAGCCCAAGTAGGGAATCCCCCGCAAGACTGTTTGGACTATATTGACTTAGTCGTTCAAATTGACCACAGACTGCAGAACAGGAAGGCCGATCGTTCCAAGTTTGATGCTCGAGTATTTTCCAAACCACCAACTCCTACCAAAGGAGTAGACTCCGGGGAACCCATGCAAATAGGGGGCCTGAAAGGACCACTAACACAAAAGGAGCGGGAAAGGAGAAAACAGCTGCAATTATGCCTCTATTGCGGAAACTCGGGGCACTTTCTTCGAGACTGTCCGGTGAAACCAGCCAAGAAGGCAGTAGGAGCTGCAGTTACCAGGGTCACAAACTCTGAGCAGGGGAACGACCTCGCCCGACAAGAAGAGAGGTCCTCTTGCCGAGCGTTAAAACCAGTTCCGTGACCTCGCATTTCTTGATACCTATGGTCCTCATTAGCCCTGAACATCAGGATCGTTTACATGCGATTGAAGCTTACGTCGACAGCGGTGCCATCGGCAATTATGTGGATCATGAAATGGTTTTGAGGATGAATCTGACTCTTTGTCCAAAGGCTGTAAAGGACGTCATTACTACGGTGGATGGTACGGAGATAGCCTCCGGACCAGTAACGCATACCACCCAAGAAGTGACGCTAGTAAGTCAAGATGGACACCATGAGAAGATCGTGTTCGATGTGATCAAGGCCCCTCAGTTCCAGATTATTCTAGGAATTCCTTGGTTAGAGAAGCACAATCCTCAGATCGATTGGCGAGCAAGAACGGTTCAGTTTCCAGAATGTGTCTCTACTTGTCACCCTCGACCTGGTGTTGCACTGGCAGCAATTTCCTCGGAGGCTCCCCAGTTACCTCCTGAATGCCTAGAATTCCAAGATGTTTTCCGGAAGGATCAGGCTAACTCTCTACCTCCTCATAGGTCTTATGACTGCCAGATAGACCTGATACCTGGATCTACTCCTCCTTGTATTAGAATTTATGCCCTCACCGAGCCTGAGAATCTTCACCTCCGACAATACCTGGATCAATACCTAGCGAATGGGTTTATTCGTCCTTCCAAGTCCCCTGCTTCCTCAGCTTTGTTCTTCGTTCCAAAAAAAGAAGGGGACCTTAGAACTTGTATAGATTATCGCGCCCTGAACCAGATCACCGTTAAGAACAGATATCCGTTACCTTTGATCCGTGAACTCCTGGACCAAGTCAGAAAAGCATGCATATATACAAAGCTGGATCTTAGAGGAGCCTACCACTTGGTACCAGTAAAAGAGGGCGATGAATGGAAGACGGCCTTCCGCACCAAGTATGGGCTATTTGAATATCAGGTCATGCCCTTCGGACTTTGCAATGCCCCGGCCGCCTTTCAATATTTTATGAACGATGTCCTCAGAGAGCTCATAGATGTGTGTGTTGTTGTTTACATTGACGACATCCTCGTTTATTCTTCATCGGAAACTGAACATCGGAAACACGTGAAAATGGTCCTCGAGAGATTGCGTCAACACAAACTTTTCGCTAAGTTGTAAAAATGTGTTTTCAACGTGACTGAAGTTGAATTCTTGGGATTCATATTATCACCTAGCGGAGTGCGTATGGATTCAAAGAAGGTCGATGCAATTCTCAAATGGCCATCGCCATCCTCCGTAAAAGGTGTTCAAAGCATGTTAGGCTTCGCTAACTTTTACCGCAGGTTTATCCCCGAATTCTCTCGAATAGTCCAGCCCATCACCGCCTTGTTAAAGAAAAACAAACGTTTTGAATGGTTTACCGAGGCGGAACAAGCTTTCCAGAATTTGAAGACTAGATTTATCTCTGCACCGATCTTAAAACATCCTCGCCCAGAACTCCCCTACATCGTTGAAACTGATGCTTCGAGCCTTGCCATGGGGGCAGTTCTATCACAAAAGGACCCAGTAACCAATCAGTTGCATCCCGTGGCATTTTGGTCCCGCAAATTCTCGCCTCCTGAAATCAATTACACTATTACTGATAAGGAACTTCTAGCTATCAAGTCTGCCTTTAAGGCTTGGCGGCATTATCTTCTGGGGGCCCGACACACCGTTACTGTGATTACAGATCACCGAAACCTGCAATTTTTGAAAACCGCAAAAGCTCAATCCTCTAGGCAACTCCGTTGGGCACTATTCTTTACCGAGTTTGACTTCATAATTACCTATCGACCTGGTACAAAAAACGGTAAAGCTGATGCCCTTTCTCGAATGGGAGTGGAAGAACATTTGATCAATCCTAAACCTGTACCTATCATTCCAGAACAAAGAATTCTAGGTGTAATCGCCACACAATCCATAGAGGAAGTTAAGGATAAAGCCAGGCTACTGGTAACTCCAGCAGACATACAGAATTGGCATCTGCAGGGAAAGGACTTTACGGTGAAGGACAACCTATTATATTTCCAAGAACGGTTATACCTGCCCAGCACAGATTTACAGAAAAAGGTAATCTCTTGTTATCACGATTCTTTAATGGAAGGACATCCCGGTATGACCAAGACCTCGGAAAAGATCAAGCCCTACTTCTGGTGGCTGTCTTGGAAAAAAGATATCAGAGACTTTATAATGTCCTGTGGAGTATGCGCCCAAAATAAGAGTCAAAAGGAAAAACCAGCCGGCCTCTTACGCCCTATTGACATCCCGCCTCGCCCTTGGCATACGCTTTCTATGGACTTCATCACCGATCTACCTCCATGCTCCGGATACAATACGATCCTAGTAATCGTGGACCTATTCTCCAAGATGGCGCATTTCATTCCACTCAAAGGCTTACCAACAGCAGCAACTCTGGCCCGAGAATTTCTCGAAAACATCGTCCGACTGCACGGTTTTCCTTCAGTTCTAATTTCGGATCGAGGTAGTCAATTTATTTCTCATTTTTGGCGAAGTTGCCGTCGGTCGGCTCAAATTGATGTGAGACTTTCGACCAGCCACCACCCTCAAACCGACGGACAAACCAAGAGGACCAATCAAACTCTGGAACAGTATTTGCGCTGCATGCTACAACAAACTGAAAAAACTTGGAAAGATATCCTTTGGATAGCCGAATATGCCTACAATAACTCTGTCCACTCGGGAACTGGGAAGACCCCGTTTTTTCTTTTATACGGTAGTCACCCTCGAACCTCGGAGTTGGATCCACTCCAAGATCTTGGAACACCAGCAGTAGACCACCTGCATTCTACAATCACCCAAGCCTTTAAGGAAGCCGTTTCTCACCTTCAAAGGGCTAAAGAACAATACAAGAAAGGAGCAGACCAACATCGGAAGGAAGCCCCCCAATATTAAGTAGGAGATCAAGTCTGGTTATCCACCAAATATCTACCTCTAAAAGGACCACGCACATTCAACCCAAGATACCTTGGTCCCTATTCCATCACTACCATAGTAAATCCAGTAGCGGTCAAGTTGGACTTGCCCCCTCACATGAAGATACATCCGGTCTTCCACGTCTCTCTATTAGAACCCGTGCAACCTCAAACCCGACTAACTACATCTCCAAAACCTATTCTAGTTGATGGAGAACTCGAGTTTGAAGTCAAAAGCATCCTGGATTCCAAGATCTCCAAATCTAAACTATTTTACCTGATTGACTGGAAAGGCTACGGTCCCCAAGAAAGATCCTGGGAACCTGCAGAATATATCCACGCGCCTCGTCTAATCAAAAGATTTCATCGAACATTTCCTAACAAGCCCAAACCCCCGGAGAAGCCCGGTTTGGGAGGGGCCTTGAGGGGGGGTGCTGTCATGATCTCTGCTTCCAAAAGATCAGGACTTGCCCGACTCCCTTGGAAGCAGACCCATAACCCCGGTTCCGAGTGCCAGCCAGTCCCAATTGGGACCTTTTGGACCCTGTCCTGGCGCCAGTGGCACCAGGCTCATAAAGATGCCCAGTCCCAGCGCTGGAAGCGCCGGGCTCATAATGCTTGGGTGGACTTACCTGCAGCAGACCATGCTGCTTACTTACCTGCCAGTTGAACCCCTGATCCTCTTCTGTTTGGGACTACTTTTCCTGTTGGGTGGGGCAGGAGCCACTCCCTAGGTTCAGAACACTGGAACTCTTCTGGAAAGCAGGAACTCTTTTCTTACCTAGGCGTGGCTGTGGAAGGAGACACCTAAGCACTACAGGAGGCTATTTAAACCACACCCGATGGATGAATCTTGCTTTGCGTTATTCTGCATTCTCTGCAGCAGAACGCTCATCGTGTCTTCTGCTTCTGATCCTGGGCCTAAGGGAACAAAGGCTTACCATCCTGGAATCCAGTCTTCAGCAGCACCTGTAAAGACAAAGGGCCTCATTACGACCCAGGCGGTAAGGGGTTAACGGCAGCGTTAACAGCGCTGACCCTTACCGCCTGAGTACGAGGTCCCTTAGCGCCATGGCGCTTTTAACACCTGCTTTTAGCAGGTGTTAAAATCCATGGCGCTAAGGGACCATGGAGTTAATTACGCCACCGTAATTTACGGTGGCGTAATTAACGCCTTCCCCACTCCCATTATACCCTATGGGGCAAAAATGGGAATGGGCAAGGGTAAATGGGGATTGGGGACTTACCGCCCCGCCAAGGTCGGAATGGGGCGGTAAGTCCGCCAACCACCATGGCGTAAACGTAGTTTACGCCATGGTGGTAAAGTCACGGCCCAGGCGGTAACTTACCGCCTGGGTCGTAATGAGGCCCAAAGAAAGAACAGGTTAGCACTACGGTCTTCAGTGGCAGCGCATCTCTTACCTGGTCCATCGGCTGTCACCAATGCCTCGCGCTGCATTCCGGCATCTAAAAGACAAAGGCTTACCTACTCTTCGCATGCTCCGGAGGTCTTCGCACTGCATTCCGGCATCTGAAAGACAAAAGCTTACCAGCTCTTCGCACGCTCCGGAGGCCTTCGGCGCTGCATCCCGCATCTGAAAGACAAAAGAAGGTGCGTTTAAAGACATTGGGCAACTTTATTACTCACGTGCCATTACTCCTTCCCACGCCGAATCCAGTGGGTATTCCAGCACCCTTCAGCTTCTCTAAAGCTCCGAACTTGTACCTGCAAGATAAAAGGGACAGTTAGTGCGCATCGTGAAGCAGGCTACAAGCGCTTACTTACGTGCTTCCAGGCGCTTCTATTCCTCACGCGGGTTCGATCCTCAACTCTCATCAGCCCGCCATCCGCCATCGCCGGAACCCTGCAAAACAAGAGATATCATTACAAAAGACTTTTAAGACATTTGAAGTGCCCAGAACTTACAGTTCGTGCAGTTAACGACGGACAGCAGTCCTCTGAGGTCAAGAGGCCTGCACCCTTATCCAGTGAAGAAACTGGTTACGGCACCCTGCCCCGAGGCAGATGGAGAGCTCTGCGTTCACTTACCTAAGACATTTTACTCTTCGAGTCAGACATACAGTGCACAGAGGTCCAGCCCAAAGAGCCAACCGTGTGTTACACATCACCTTTGAAGATACGGCATTCACCCAGTCAAGACCGGCGCCTCTGCGGGAATCAGGTGAGCGTTACAATTCAAGAAAGGAGCAGATCAGCACCGTAAAGAGGCCCCTCACTACGCAGTGGGAGATCAGGTCTGGTTATCCACTAAGCACCTACCTCTAAAAGGACCCCGCACTTTTATCCCGAGATACCTTGGACCCTATCTTATCTCTGCCATAATTAATCCAGTGGCTGTTAAATTGGAATTGCCTTCGCATATGAAAATACATCCAGTATTCCATGTCTCCTTACTAAAACCAGTACAACCAGGAACCCGATTGACCGAACTCCCAGAACCTGTTTTAGTAGATGGAGAAATTGAGTTCGAAGTAAAGAACATCCTAGACTCCAAAATCTCCAAATCTAAATTATATTACTTGGTTGATTGGAAAGGATACGGCCCCCAGGAAAGGTCTTGGGAACCCTCAGAACATGTCCACGCACCTCGTCTGGTCAAGAAATTCCATTTGAATCACCCCGACAAGCCAAAACCCTCGGAGAAGACACGCTTGGGAGGGGCCTTGAGGGGGGGTGCTGTCATGATCACTGCTTCCAAGGAGTCAGGAACAGCCCAACATCCTTGGAAGCAGGCCCCTATTCCGTTATCTTAGGCACCAGCCGGTCCCCACTGGGACCTTTTGGACCTTGTCCTGGTGCCGGTGGCACCAGGCTCATCAAAGTCATTGGTCCCGGCACTGGAAGCGCCGGGCTCATATTATGTATGAAGATGCTTGGGTGGACTTACCTGCAGCAGACCATGCTGCTTACTTACCAGCCACTTAGAAGTCCTCTGTGAACAGGAACTACTTTCTTACCTGGGTGGGGCAAGCTCCACTCCCTGGATATAGCACTGGAACTCTTCTGGAATGGGAACTCTTTTCTTACCTAGGCGTGGCCGTGGAGGAAGATGCCTCATCACTCCAAGGCTATTTAAACCACACCCGATAGATGAAACGTGCTTCGCGTTATTCTGCATCTGCAGCAGAACGCTCACCGAGTCTGTTCCAGCCTTTCTTCTTTCGATCCTGAACCTGCAAGAATTATACTTACCATTCCTGTATCCAGTCAACAACAACACCTGCAAAGACAAGAAACAACAGGTTAGCAAGGCAACCTTAACACGCAGTGCTTACTCACCTGTTCCATCGGCTGCGGCCATTTCTTCACGCTGCACCTCCGCCTGTGAAGACAAAAGCATTGTTATTACTTACTGGCACTCCGCGAATTCCGGATTTATTCACGCTGCACCTCCGCCTATGAAGACAAAAGCATTGTTATTACTTACCGGCACTCCGCGAATTCCGGATTTCTTCACGCTGCATCGCCGCCTGTGAAGATAAAAGAAGAGACATTAGACAGGTATTTACTTACGCCCATCGCGCTCGTCACAATAGAACGCCTGCAAATACTCCGGCGTCTCTTCAGCACGAACTAAGCAGCAAGGGAAAAAGACGGTTTGAGCACTTGCATTTACTTACTCATTTTCAGGCGCTTCATTCCATCTTCCATCTCCTGAGTCCTGCAAGACAAAAAGGGAAAAGCATTATACAGAGTCCTGTTCAATATTAACGTGCCACGCACCTAAAGACTATAAAGACTAAAAAGGTGTCCGGAAACTCACCGCTCGTGCAGTTAACGACGGTAACGATCCTCTGAGTTCAAGAGGCCTATGTTTCACCAGTGAAGGAACTGGCAACGGCACCCTGCACCAGACGCAGATGGAGAGTCCAGCATTCACCTATCTAAGCTTGAGCACGTTGACCTGGGGGCTCTACGGAGGAGCTAGGAAGAGAGGGAGAGAGAGAGGGACATTCAACAACCCACACCCTTAACCCCCATATTCTTTCACCTGCAGAAACCTCACCCTTCGAGTTCGACACACAGTGAGAAGAGGTTCGACCCCAGAAGCCAATCGAGTCCTGCACATCACTTTTCGAGTCGCAGACACCTTCCTGCCAAGACCAGCGCCTCCGTGGGAATCAGGTGAGCGTTACAATTGCCTCCACCTGTGCTGATTGTGTGCACCTGTGGCACTTGGAAACACTGCTCAGGCTTCTTATTGCCTGGTCGGCGATGCCGGTATTTACACCATGCCGGTAAGCACTTTTTGGCCTTCAGGAGGCTGTTATTTGCATGTCCACATCACTTGTGATCATCTCCAGTTTACGGCATGCCGCTAATGCCGGCATGGTGTGTTGCGCGCACGCGCCCACACCGCTATTTACGGCATCGTACTTTACGAGGCCGTAAATAGTGGTCTGGTTGGTCAGAATAGCCCGTAGCGATAAGCGATAATCCTTTACCGGCATCGTTTTCCCCTTACCTCCAAACCCCAGAATGACCCCCAATCACTTTCCGTCTTTGCACTCACTGGGGGTCATTCCGAGGTTGGAGATAATGGAAAAACAATGCCGGTAAAGGATTACCTGCATCGCATACCGCTCCAGGCTATTCCGACCTAAGATCCCGCTATTAACGGCACCGTTAATGACGGTGCCTCTAATAGTGGCATGGGCGCGGGCACGCGGTCCATCATACCGGCAATAGCGGCATGCCACTAAAGGGAGGAAATCACAAGTCAGGCGGACAAGCAAATACCGGCATCATGAAGGCGCTAATAGTGGATCCCGGCATGCCAGTAATACCGGTATCGAGAACCAACCGTAAAATGCTATGTGCAGTGTTCCCAACTGCCACAGGTGCACACAATCAGCACAGGCGGAGGCAATGGAGTCTGGTCCAGTACAAAAGGAGCACACCCACACACCACACCCCTTCCCACACCAAGATGATTCCAATAGTAGCAGCACTACTGGAGCTGGAGGACATGCTTGCATTGCCACACCAGCAACAACAACAACAACAACAGCAAAAGCAACAGCAACAGCAGGCACCACATAGGAGATGCAGGAGGGGAAGGAGGGTGGGACAGGCCCAACATGTCCCACCAGTGCAGCCAGCGTTACCACGCAGGCAGCCCCCAATCCCTCGCATCATAGCCAGTCCTTTCAACCTAACCCCTGAGCAGATCCACACCCTGTACCGTCTGGACCGGGACACCATCACCACCATCGTGGACATGATACACGACGACATTGTCAGCCTCATTGAAATAGGCCATCCCCCCTCTACTGAAGGTAGTGTCTGTGCTCCACTTCCTTGCCACAGGCACCTACCAGCACACAGTGGGGCACATGCATGGGATATCACAACCCTTATTTTCTCGCATTCTGAAGCAAGTGCTGGATGCCATCCTCAAGCACACAAGGGATTACATATCCCTACCACGGACTCCCCAGGAGATTTTTGATACAAAAGTTGGCTTCCATGCACTGGCAGTCATGCCAAATTGTATAGGTGCCCTCAAATACACCCACATGGATTTGGTGGTCCTGCATGCCATGGAAGTGGTGTACCGCTATTGCAAGCAATATCACTCCATCAATGTGCAGATGGTATGCGACGCCAGCAAGATCATCACACATTGTTGTGCCCGATATCCCGGATGAACTCATGACTCTATGGTCCTGCGGAACTCCCCGCTACCACGCTTCATGGAGCGACATGCTGGACGACGTGCCTGGCTGCTTGGTAAGTTGCATGACCAGCACATGGCATTGAAATGCGGGGAGAGATGCACACACCACCATGGTTTCATTGGTGTGGTGACTGTACGATGTGCACATCACCAAACACTGTGCCCCAAAGCATCCCAAACGGAACATGACACCCAAATCCCATAGGAATGAAGTAAGGTCGACAACTATCACAACATGACTACCAGTAAACCACCCCACATCCCACAACACGTGTACCACTCATCAGCGGACCTCACCTTCCATAACACCATCCAGCAACATGCAGTGTATATGCACTATGTTGCTATCTCCAACAATTCACCACACAGGACAAGCATCCTTGGGAGTGCATTGAATTGAACCACCAAGGGAATCCACTGTCTGTCACAGGGCCGCCACAACCACAGGAATGCTGGATGTCACCATGTGAAAATTCAGTGCTGAATGCCTAATATTGAAGAGACCACTGCCAACGCTCCCATTAAGAAAATCATACAGAACACAACACATCACAAATTTGACACAAACACAGTAGTATGCGTACACAATGCATGAGCAACAAGATGTCAGTGCACACCGTGTATCATCTTGAAGATGCAACCCACACCAATATTCCATGGCACAGGACACATAGAGGGCCTAAAATTGGCGTGCATACAACCAGGGACATGTGAATGTGACCAATGGTAATCTGCAGGCATGTGTGACAAGTACAGCTGTCCATCATGAATCGACTGACATATACCTTTCCTTGCCTCCCTTGCAGGTGACAGTAGCTATCCATTGAAGCCGTGGATCTTCACCCCTGTCCGAAACCCACAGAACAGGCACAAGGAGGACTACAATCGATCCCACACACGTACCCGTGTGGTCATTGAGCAGACCTTTGGCCTGTTGAAGGCACGGTTCCGTTGCCTTAGCTGGTCGGGTGGGGCACTCCTCTACAGGCATGAGAAGGTGGCAAAGATCATCATGGCATGTGTGATGCTGCACAACATGTGTATCCAACGCAACGTGCCCCTGACATTGAACTGCTACCACCTGGTGATGATGAAGGGGATGAAGAAGATGTGGCTGCACATCATCGCGGTGCTGATGCACAGGAGGGACGTGCTGTGCGTCAGTCAGTGATTGCACAATATTTCTGACACACATGGCTGCAGAGGGTGACATGATAGTTGGACAGAGGGCACTGGGTGTGGGGGTACATGTACACTATGCATTGTATATGAATAAATGGCACATGCATAATGATGAATGTCAACTCAAGTCATTCTTTTTACACAACGGGTGTATTGAAATTTACAATGAAGACGAAAGTGCACTAACCCTCCATCACCCTCATCCCCCTCCCTCCACAACTCCCCCACACACCTTCACCCCCCCCTCCTCCCACAACTCCCCCACACAACCTCACCCCTCTCCCCCTCCCTCCACAACTCCCCTACACATGTCCCAACAAGTGTCTATTGCCTTCATCAGGCTGGCCAGTCTACTTCCTGCCACTCCCTGGACCTGGTGGCGGCATGTCCGGCTGGCGCAGGGTTCGCGATGACCTGCGGAGTGGGCTGGTCTGTGTTGAGCTGGAGGATGATGGGGTGGCCGCTCGCTCCATTTGGGGGGCCGGACGCTCAGCCTCCATTGCATCAGCGATGCGGCCGAGGACCTGCCGCAGGGCGGATACCTCCTCACACAGGCGACTTGTATTTTCTGCAAAGATCTTGTCCAGGGAGGCGGTGTTGTTGACAATTATCTTGCCCAGAGAGGTGGTGTTTTCACGCCACTCCTTCCTTGCTTGGGCATTGTCACTCACAAATTGACGCACAAGGGCAGTCGGCTCCTCATGCCGCTGCGGCCCCACCGGTACACCTGTGGAGGTGGAGGGTGCTTGGGTGTCAGGTACGACTTGTATGGGCTCCACTATGGGACTCATGGCCCCTAGGTTGTACTCCCCCACCCCCAGACTGCTCCGCGGTGGTGGAGTGGTTGGACTCTAATGATGTGATCTGGGGGGATGGTGCTGGACTCGGTGTGCTAGGCGGTTCAGAGGAGTCGTCGTCCACGGGCACCCACACCTCTTCCTGTGTCTCCTCCTCAGCCAGGGGTGCTGTGGCTGCCGCCTCCCTGACTGAACTGGACTCTGCTGAGTGTGGAGCTTCAGCTGTGTCCTGTCGCAGTATGACGGGAGTTGCGGGTTCCGTCTCGACGGCCCTTGGCGGCACCAGTGCCGTGGCATGTGGAGTTTGTTTCCTTGGTGGTGCATGGCAGGCCTTGTGTTGGGCCTTTGAGGTCAAAGGCCTGTCGCCCTCATCCCAGGCCTTCTTCCGGGGTGTGGTTGGCTGTGGGGGTGAGTCCCGCGTCTCGCTGTCATGGTCTGAGCCTGTGGGGGCTGAAGAGAGGGACGGCAAGAGTGATGCTTTGATAGGCATCATGCATACATTTGTATAATTGCTCATCTACACAATAGAGGGTAATAGGCAGTTCTGTTTGGATGATCACGTTGCTTGCTACATGGGTGGGTAATGCAGGCATACGTCGGAGTCACTCATGTTGGGGCAGACGTATGGTATGTGACATGCATATTTCTTGGGGCCTGCATGCAGTGTGACATATGCCATCTACATCTTAGTGTGGTATGTGTAAGGTATGGCATTGCCTTGCTGCAGGCATCTGCATGTGTCTGTGCTGCGTCCATCTACTTTGCTGGGAATGTGTGTGTATTGGGCCATGGCTTGCCTCTTTAGACAGACATATTGGTGGACTATCATCAGACTCTGCATTACAGTGTTTTCTTAGGACACTCAACTCTGTCCGTCGATGACGTGGTGCCACACTCCATGTCTCCCACACCTTCTATGGACTCCATGCCAATCAGGCTAGCACATATGTCCTCCCACCGGTACAGCTTTATGGGGGATCTTGCTCCTCCGCCAGTTGCAATGGCCTGGCTCCTGTTGGCAGAGAGGATATTGCAGACTCGTAGGCGCAAGTCATCCCACCCCTTCCTGCAGTCCTTGATTGTGCAGGGGGTGTTACAGACCGCGCTTACTTTTTGAGCCACTAGTGCCCAGATATCCTCCTTTCTAATTATGGCCTCCCTCCTGAGGCTCTGGGTAAGCACGACATCTGCATTTTGTTCTAGGGTCTCCTCGAGCATGGTCAACTCATCTTCATTAAAGCGCTCCTTGCACTGGTGGGAGGCGCCCTTCTTCACAGCCTTGGGCATTGTGGTGTTGTAGTGGTTAGGATTTCACACACAGCAGTATCCTACAGGTCCTGGCTGCTGAGGCTGCCAATTGATTGTGTTTTTAAAGATGGCCACAGTGCTCTTTCCCGTTCCTGTGTGATGACGCTACTTCCGGTTCCGCTTATTTACTAATAGCGGTCCCCGGTAATGCCGTCTTGAATCATGCCGGTAGTGCAATCTGCACTTTAGTTGCTGGCACTAAGGGCCTTTTTCGGGGCTTTAGTGGCTCCGGTAATGTCGTTACCGGCATGGCGCAAAGCTTGTGCCCGCAAGGTCGTAATGGCCCTCTATTAGCGGTCTCTGACCTACACGGACACAGTATTTACTCCATGCCGGTAAAGACAGTTACTTACCTCCAACCTCGGAATGACCCCAACTGTCTTTATCCAAAGAAATTGGCAGATGGCATTGATGTCGGTCTGTTCAGTGTCAGAGATTAACGCTAGATCTCACATTCAGGCCCACTCAGGCCACAGGGAACACAGGAAACACTCCGACTCACTCTGCAATGCTCTGTGTCCAGAGTGAAGATTAAAGCAGCAGGGAAAAAAGACTAAACCAGGGTGAGTTCAGGGTTTAGGGTTCATTCCACACAGGAAACACTCCGACTCACTCAGCTTTCTTTCTCCACAGGCTGTCAGGTGCTCGCTGTTATGTCCGCCTTGCGTCCCGCAAGGATTTTTCTCTCTCCTCTTTTTCATCCTGGATTAATCTCGACCACACTGCCAGACGAGTCCTGGAATTATCCACGCCACACAGCAGGAGTCTTGGAGGGGGAGAAGGTGCAACATCACGCCCAACACGTGGACACACGCTGGGGAGGCCAAGAACACTCCCAAGAGCACCCTAAGGTGAGAGAACGGTTGCCACACTTGCGCACGGTCTTTCAACATGGCGTCAGGCATATGCACCCCCAGGCCTGGCACGCCTTCCAGAATGGCTGCGAACCTGTCACTGTCCACGCTGCAGGCCCGCCCGCAAGTTGGATGATCCATTGCAATATACCCTTTTGACCCATACACTGACCCGTCATCGGTCGGCCCACAATGGCAGTTGTGGTTACAGAAGTTCGAGATAACGATGGAATGTAAAGACATTACTACATCAAGAAAGATGAGGTCGCACCCACTACTGAATGTGGGGGATGAAGTATTATGCATCTTCAATTCGCTGGCAATCACGGATGGCCCTGACGTCTACCAGCAAACGAAGGACACCCTGACGGCCCATTTCATGCCCCAGCTCAATCCAGATTATGAGACATTTATATTCTGCAGAACCATCCAGATGGAAGAGGAAACGCTGGATGCCTACCACACCAGACTCCGGAAGCTCGCAATGTCATGTGAATTCACGAACATTGAGAAGGAAATCCAACGCCAACTCATAAACGGGATTCACTCAGAAAAACTGAGGAGGATGGTGCTGAGCGAGAAGGGAATATCACTAACCCGAATCCTTGAACTTGGCCGCCAGAGGGAGTTGGCACATGCCAGGGCGGCCCACATGGGCACGACCCTACAGAAACTACAGCCGGCCCTCACTCCGGCAACTGTGGCCCATATCACAAATAGCCAATTCACGAGGGACGAGGCCAGTGGAAACAACGCGTACACCAAAGAGCAACACCGGATCCAGGGTCCCATGGAATGTGGGTGGTGCGGAGAGCCTCTCCACGGACGACGCAACTGCCCGGCTCAAGGAACCACATGCAGCGCATGTGGAAAAAAAGACCACTACGCCAAGGTATGCAGATCGTCCTGAGTGCCACAGCAACCGCTGCAAGCACCCCAAGACAAGAGCGCAGGAAAGAAAAAGAAACAGGCCAGCGCCCGACGTGTCGAAACCATCAATTCCTCGACAGAGGAGGAAGGGGACGACGCAGCACATATCCAACAGGAAGTTGCAAATGAACATTGGAGAAAAGGAAAGAAAGTATACCTAGTTTCAGCCCTCAACTACGGGAGCACTACACCAAAAAGAAAACTGAGAAGATGAAAATGCCAGGTAGCGATCCAGGGCCAAAACACAGTAATGACCATAGACACTGGGGCATCCGTGAACGTGATGCCAATGACGACGTTCAGAAAACTACAGCCCCAACCTGCCCTGAAATTGACGGACGCACTAATATTCGCATACAGGTGTAAAACCCCACTGCTACTGTAGGTAGATTCCAGACCAAAATCAGCCAAGGGGAAAAATCACTGCAGTCAAAAAGCTACGTGGTAAATGCAGGCATCGAATGCTTCCTGAGCGGAGACGGAGCAGAGGACCTGGGATTAATAAGCTTCATTTGCGAAGTGACCGACTCACAAGAAGTCGACAACATTCTCGAGAGATACCCAAAACTCCTCAAGGGAATCGGGTGCCTAAAAGGAAAGTCAATCAGGCTACACATCGATGAGTCAGTCCAACCGAGACCAGTGCGACACAGAAGGACGCCGTTCCACATACGCAGCCAAGTGGAAAAAGAGCTAAGAGCACCGGAGAAAGCAGGCATCATCGAGGAAGTAACTGTGCCCATGCCATGGGTCTCTCCCATGGTCGTCACCAAGAAGCCCAAACAACCGGAGAAGGTCAGAATATGCATAGACATGCGCCTCCCCAACGCAGCAATAAAACGGGAGCGCCACATCACCCCGAATCTCAATGAGATAGTGGCAGACCTCAAAGGATCCAAGATATTCTCAACGGTCGACCTGAATGCTGGATATCACCAGCTGAAGCTACACCGGGACTCCCGGTACATCACGACATTCTCAACTCACATCGGCCTACGCAGGTACAAGCGCCTGAGTTTCGGAATCTCCTCGGCAGCTGAGGTCTTCCAGTAAACAATACAGGAGGTAATACGTGACATTCCGGGAGTTTTAAACGTCAGTGATGACATTCTAATTCACGCAGGCAACAAAGAAGAACATCTGCGAAGGCTCCACATACTACTCAGCAGGTTAGAGAGTGCAGGTCTGACAATCCACAAAGAAAAATGCGAGTTCCTGAAGGAAGAGATCTCGTTCTTTGGGTACACGTTCAATAGCGCAGGCCTCTCGGCGGACCCCCAAAAAATAGCGGACATCCAAGCTGCCACACCCCCCACCACACCAACGGAGGTATGCAGTTTTCTAAGAATGGCCACCTATTGCGGAAGGTTCATCCCAAACTTGGCCACGCTATCTGAACCTCTTCGAGAGCTCACAAAAGCTAGCACGAAATGGGAGTGGGGGCCCACCTGCCAAGAGGCATTCAAGCACATCAAGGCATCACTCTCGGCAGACACCACCATGGCCTACTACAACCCTGCACTGTCAACCGAACTGTACATGGACGCCAGCCCCGTGGGTCTGGGGGCCATTCTCATACAGGTGGCCAAAACAGGAGAATCGATGCCGATCGCCTATGCTTCCCGAGCACTTACACCGACGGAGCAATGATACTCCCATATCGAAAAAGAGGCGATAGCTGTACTGTGGGGCTGCTGCCACTTCCACCTGTATTTGTACGGCCGGAAGTTCAAAACCTACACAGATCACAAACCACTGCTCCCAATCTTCACGGGCACCTCATCTGACCCCCCTGCCAGGACTTCGAACTGACGTATCAGCCAGGCAGTGGCAACCCGGCGGACTTCCTGTGGAGACACCCGAGAGTGGCAACACCGAGGGAAATACTCGTAGAAGATGAGACAGAAGAACACATCTGCCAGGTGATACCATGAAGCCACGGGCAATCGGACTAGAAGACATCGTAGAGGCCACACAAAGTGACCCATGCTGTAATCTGGTGAAGGACACGATCATCTCAGGGGAATGGAAGTCGTTCCTACGGAACATCCACAATAGAACAGCGGAAGCCAAAGAGTTCCTCACAGGAGTTTTCACGGTCTGGCAGGATCTATCCATCATGGAAGAAGGGCTCATCCTACGAGGAACCCGAATCGCCATCCCTCGAAGCCTACAGGACAAAATAGTGGCGTTGGCACACGAAGGCCACCAGGGGATGGTAAGGACCAAGGCCCGGATAAGGCACCGGGTATGGTTTCCCCATATCGATGGAAAAGTCGAGCGGCTAGTCAGCGCCTGCCTCCCATGCCAGACAACGGGGCCTCCGCCCCATCCGGAGCCCATTCAATCGGCGGAGCGAGGGTCCGCGAGATGGGACGCCATAAGCATAGACTTCAGCCAAATACAGGAAGGAACCTACCTATTGGTGGCAATTGACGACCACTCCAGGTACCCAGAGGTCGAGATCGTCAATTCCACGGCAGCAGAGGCGGTTATACCCGCGATCGAAAAAATGTTTGCAACACATGGCCTCCCAAGGAGAATCAGGAGTGACAATGGCCCACCTTTCCAGGGAGAAGAATTTAAAAAATACCTCATGGAACTCAACATTCGTTACCACCACATAATGCCGAGATGGCCGCAGGCAAAGAGCGACGTGGATGCTTCATGCGGACAATAAACAAGGTACTGCGCCTGTCGCGCGTCAACGCTAGCCCATGGCAGGTGGACTTATACTGATTCCTGCGGAATTACAGAGTTACACCCCACAGCACAACGGGAATACCGCCGGCAGACCTAATGTATGGCACAATCATTAACTCCTCCATACCACACCATCCGAGCAGGAGCACAGACATGTTCGACCACGAGCACACCGAACTACAAAGAGCAGGGGCAAGGGCCCACATGAGCAACAAAAGGAATGCCATGCGGTCCGACCACCGAGTCGGTGATCAAGTGGTCATGGTGAGGAACCCATCCAAATCTAAACTAGACACCCGATATGACGCTGCCCCATGGACAATAAGCCGGCGGCAAGGCACTTTGATAACTGCCAAAAGGGGGCGAAGACAAGTAACGAGAAATGCTTCATGGTTCAAGGCAGTGCCAAAGAATCTATGGACGGACGGCGAGTGTCCCCCGGAGGAAGAAGAGAATTCACCTGGGGACGAAGGACATGAAAATCCGGAGGATGGAGAAATCGTGGACGACCGAACAGAGGAACCACTGAGTGAGCCAGAACTGGATGAGCTGAACAGTGAAGGTGAGCAACCCGAGGGGAGACAGGGGGTTGCACCTAGGGGTGGAAGATATAGCCTAAGAACTGCGACCTGGCCCCCGGGCAGGCTCAGAGACTATGAGTGGTAGAATATCCCACCGAGAGACATAATGATGAAAAGGGACAAGCCCGGTTGGCTGAGAAATGTTTTATTGTTATTGTTCAGTTAAAATAAAGGAGGAATGTTATGTCCGCCATGCGTCCAGCTACGCGGTGACGCAAGGCGTCCTAATAAAACCTCCTCCCCCACTCCACGTAGGCAGTTCCAGGGCAGGACAGCAACACGAGAGGGTCCGTGTCTTTACTGCTCCCGCGGGAGCTGCACAGCGAGGCCTAAGCTGCCTGGGCCTACCCTCCCTGTTTCCCGCCGACGCCTCGGCCAGAATCAGGGACATAACACTCGCCTGCCAGCCAAGCCTTTCTTGTCTTGGGTAAAGCGTTCCCAGAAGGAAGAGACCCTCGCAGAGCCGGCATCCGTACGGCAAACATCAGTGGTTCCAGCGTCTCTGCTTTCCTTCAGCTGCAATCTTGTTGTGGAGTCAAGGCAAGCACTCCACCTTCCAATACTGCTGCTACTCTCTATGGCCTGCACCTGAGGGGGACTTTGTCTCTGTCTCCCTCAGGTGTGGGTTATTAACCTTAATGGTTTGTAACCTGTAGCTCCGAGCCTCTGCATCCCTCTTCCTCATCCCAGTACTTTTGGCATTGTGGGACTTCAAGCCCCCAATGTTAAATTCATTCCTTTTCTCAGTCGCAACTTTACAATAAGCATTTAGAATAGTAATCTCTCTGGGAATGGTATTAAAGGGTTTTTCCCATTCTTCCTGACCTGCTTCTCCCCTCATATGATCCTTCCGCAGAACAACATCACCAGGGTCAGGATCAGGAAGTGTCTGCCTTTCCCTGGCCACATGAGAAGGGTTCCAGGCCAGGTTTTCCTGGGGGAATCATCTCTGATTCATCGCAATACACACATACACAAAACAGTAACCTGTTTCCTTTGTTGGGACCGCCATGATGCTCCGTCTCCAGGCCTCCATACTCCAAGCAAACAGGAACAGGAAGCGCTGGAGTGCTTCTTGTTCCTGTCTGAGTGGAGTGCAGGAGCCAGAAGCCTGGAGACTGGGCCACGCCCGCTCCCCTGGGCAAGTGAGTCAGTCTCACGTGCCATGGGGAGGTGGAGCAGCCCCTTCCTGCACCCCCAGACAGCCACAGTCCACCCCAGCACAGCCTTCCCCCTGACTTTGGTCATGGTGAGGGCTGAGGCGGGGCCACCCGATGGGCATGGAGTGCTTGCTTTTTCAATTATAGGGACAGAAACCTATTTCTGAGAAGGGCTCATTAAAATTTTGAGAATTCAAAAATTCAAAAATTGCCATTCTCCTGGATTTCAGTCCATCAGTGCAGGTGGCTAGAAAGACGTACCAGCATGTTATGCGGAGGCTGTGGGAGCACGCAATTAAATAATTGAATACCAGATGTTCTTCCCAGGGAAAATGCAGGCTTGCTCTCAGTGGGTCAAACAAAGAAAGTACAGCCTTAGAGCATAAAGGCAAATTGAGCATAATTTCAGTGCACTGCGGCTTAATGCCATTTCATGTTTAAGTTTCTCCCACAATTGTTAGGGGTAGTACAACCTGGCATTAAGTCTTGCAGTTTCTTTATTGGCTTATCAAGCACCATCATGGTGGTGGTTGCCATCAAAGTAGGTGGACGCTTGAGGCGAAGAACAACACTTGGTTCTGCGTGCCAACCTATACAGGAAGGTCTTGCTGCAGTGTTTGGCAGTAATGATTGTGCCTGCATTTGTCCATCAATTTACCATGTGAGGAAATCACACCTGCTTTAGGGCAGATGACCAACATCTTCCAATTGCTACCAATGGAATAAAGCAAATTGTTAACAATGTGATATGTTTAAAGAAGCGCTTAAACATTTGTTTCCTTTTAAGTCACAACTAATATTTTATGTTATGTTTATTGGTATTTGTAAATCGCACATTTTGGCCTAATCGCTGCCCCCATCACCCTCAATGAGCCTGTGGAGTTGCAAATATGTTGATACTGTTGGCAGCAGCGGTGGGTGGTGGCAACAGTGTACAGTATATACAGTATATAAGCTTACCCTGTGCCCCTGTCTTTTACAGGCTCTACTGATATTTGGTCAAACTCACTGGAGCACTAAGGATTAGTTCCATAATTCACACTGCCTCCACAAACTTTCATTGGAGGTGAGTGTGATTTTGCATGAGTACGAAAGTATTATACAGCACAATTAATGCGTGCCTTGTGATTAAATTGAGGAGGTTGGATTGTTAATTAGGGTGTATTGTTTGTTTGTTCTTTTTAGTGTTGTTTGAAGACATCTTCCACTGAACTTTTGTGTAAGGGTGAGGCGACATTGGCGCCCCGTCAATCCTCCTGAAGAAGGTCAGGTTAATGCCAGACTACATGAACAGCCCTTATAGCGACCGAAACACGTGTAGACATTGTTGATAAACTGTGCTATCTAACAGATCAACACACTTGTATTTGTGAAGGGTGTGAAGAATTCCTGAATTTTTGTGTTTTGTAAGGGTTTTATGATTTTGATAACCCACGTTAAATGTAGAAGCTATGTCAATGTGAAAGGAATGTGTATGTATGTGTATGGTGAAATTAAGTATATGATGTTGTATAATGGAATGAATATGGGTTTTTTACAAGCAAACTATGGGGCCAATTAATAGAATCCAGCGCAGAAGCAGCGCTAGCGCCGCATGCCGAGAAGAAGTGCGTGCCACGCGTGCACCAGCCGTGGTGCAAACCAGCAATTGCGCGGCACGTGTATTCATGGATTTCCCAAGGCATCAGTAGCCATGGCGCAATGAACAGCAAGCAGTGCCAATAATGCCCCCAATATCGCCCGTGCGCAGGAAAAAGCCAGTAAAATGGCCATTACGGCGCAAGTCCCCTTGCCATCCGTGGCCCAGCACACAGCCCTCCTCCATCGTAATCGTGTGGAAAATATGGAGCATACCCCGCTCACACCAGCCAAATTGCATGGAAAAAGCTGTGTGTGCCCCGTCTGCACCCCTGCGAAATCGCGTACCCTCCTGCACCAGCCAAATCGCGTGTAAAAAGTCAGCGCGTGCCCCAGTGAAATCGCATACACCACTCTCCAGCCAAATTGTGTGTAAAAACCTGCGTATGCCCAGTCTGCACCCCTGCAAAATCACGTAACCTGCTTGCGGCAGCCAAATCGTGTGTATAATCCCGCCTGTGCCCCTGCGAAATCGCGTACCCCGCTCGTGCCAGCCAAATCGCGTGGAAAGGTCCACACGTGCCCTGTCTGCACCCCTGTGAAATCGCATACCCTGCTCGCGCCAGCCAAATCGTGTGTAAAAACCTGCACGTGCCCCCGCGAAATTCCATACCACGCTCACGGCAGCCAAATCGTGTGTAAAAACCTGCACATGGCCCCCGCAAATTCGCGTACCACGGTTGTGCCAGCTAAATCGCATGGAAAGGCCCACGTGTGCCCTGTCTGCACCCCTGCAAAATCGCATATAAAGGGCTGTGCGTGCTGCCATCAGCCGCGAACATACCCCACAGGCAACCCACACCACAAGGGACCCCCATCACCCTTGACAATAACCCGCAGGTAGCCCACACCACAAAGGACCCCCCACCACCCGTGACCATAACCTGCCGGCATCCCACCCGTGACCATAACCCGCAGGCAGCCCACACCATAAGGGACCCCCCCATCAACTGTGGCAACCCCCGAGGCAGGTGTGGGTGGGCAGGTGGTCCTGGGGCTGGGCTGTGGAGCGATGGAATGGCAGTAGGGAGTCTTCAGGATCAGCAGAGGTGGTCACAGCAACAGGATAATTAGCAATGGCTTCAGAGCAGGCACCAAAATGCAGAGCACGTGGGCAGCAGGCACACAGAGTGGGCTGGCAGCAGCAGATGGCTCTAGGAGGCAACTCGGGGCAGGTAAATGGCCTTGTAGGCAGGAGCGTGGGTCTTCTGTGTTCTTTCGCGTGGCCAGCCAGAAACAGAGTGACTCTGCACGTGCAGAAACAGTGCGTTAGCGTGTAATCAGAGGAAAGGCCCTAAGCGCGTAAGTTAAGTGGCGCACGTAGGGCGTTGCCATTCAGTACGAGTTAAAGGTCCATGTAGGACAACAGTGCAATGTACAGGCTTTTCGTGGAGACTGACACGTGAGATTCATATTATTGTGGGTTCACACGCAAATTGTTCACTACTGTGGCAGTGCGTACTTCTTGTTTTGGCGGGGGAGTTGCCTACGGTCACACGCGCGTGTGTTTTTCTTATTATTTTTGAGGCAGACGGTGAATCGCGCACGCATTTTTCCCACTGTGGTTGCCCCTGTGTGTCGAGTACCCCATTTTCGAGGTCATAGTAGCCTACTTATTACTCGCATACACATTTTTTGTGTTGCTGGGTGCCACAGCGTACTGTGGGATGTTTTTTCAAGACACATGGGCTACCGAGGGGGCGCGTACACGTTTATTTTTGTTTTTGGGGTGCCTGAGTGTTGCGTGACCTGTTATTTTCCCCCCAGGGTTCACATACAGCCTTGCTGGAGCACAGTGGTATGTTTTCCATCCCTTACCCTGCCCCCTCACTCCAATTGCCCAGGACAATTGTTGTCTGCACCTCCCATTGTGCTAGTCCATCAGTGCCATGACTGGGAGGGCAACAAGGGGTAAGGGAGGCAAAGCTGGGTGACCTTCCAGAGGTGGCCGCGATGGGTGAGGTGGCCAGGCTGGCCAGGGTGGCCAAGGTGGGTGAGATGGCCAGGCTGGCAGGGTGGCCAAGGTGGGCGACGTGGCCAAGGTGGACAAGGTGAATGACGTGGCCACGTGGCCAGGGTAGTCCACGAGGGAAAGGTGTCCAGGCCCATGTAGAGATAGCCATGCCCCCCACACAAGCGGGTCAGGGAGATGCAGCTGCTGCTGACATCCCCAGCACCTGTCAGACCCGACAAGCAGTGCCATCTCCTGTCCGGAGCAGCCTGGGTCTGGAAGCTGCAGGGGCAGCTGCGGCTACCACCACCCAGGCTCAGGGTCAGCCAGCCAGGACTTCAGTGGTACCAGAACAGGCAAAGGGTGACTCAATAGCCGATTTCCATGTCCGGAAGGCCAAGGCAGCAAGTTGCTGTCACCAGGACACGTGGATCTGGTGCAGCAGTGTCATCTACTGCCCCGAGCAGCCAGGGTGTGGAAGCTGCAGGGGCAGCTGCAGCTACCACCACCCCTGCTCTGGGTCACCCAGCCAGGACTGGATTGGTCACAGCCCTTGTCACCAAGGCAGGTGCAGCGCAGGGTCCTGGCAACAGCACCCAGCTGCCAATACCTGCAGTCCGACCTTCGGTTGTCACATCATTGCCTGTTTCCATTGGCCAGTCCACCTGCACTTCAGCCCCTACTGACCAGAGCGCCAAACGCCACTCAGGGTCCGCACCACCTTGCAAGAGGAAGAAGCATGCTCCAGTGGTACATGCTGGTACCCCATACACGGCTGTTGATTTCATCGCAGTGGAACAGGTCCAAGACGTGGGAGACCTGCCAAATTATGAGACAATGTCCGTGAGTGGTGATGCGTGTGTGTCCAGGCCATGTGTATGTTGCTTGGGTGATGTGCTATGATTGTCTGCCAGTTCAGGGTACATTGACATGACTGCCATGTTTCACCCATGTGGTGTTGGACTGATACGTGCTTGTTGTCATGCAGACTGCATACAAACCATGTCCTGCACACGGAGGCAATCCTCCTCACCACACCTGCTCCCTCCTTCCATGACAATCTCTGTGCAGCCTCTCTTGGCCCAATTCTTGCTCCAACCTATGGTCGCGGATAGCATATGATGATCTTCCACTCAACACTCACCTTCTATAGTCACATGACTGATTTCTCAGTGAGGTCACCCTGCAAGCTGTTCCTCCTCAGAGGCATTCTTCCTTACCTCTCCATCCCCCAGCCGCTCACTATCTCCATGGGACTGGTGATTCCGATGGCGGACTACTGCAACAGGCAGTACCCACATTTCTGTGAATATACATTCTTCCCTTTAAAACTCTGCCAGACCTGGACTGTGTGGAACATCCTTTGGCCTTGGTGCAGCGTATCTCACTCGGACTCTGCGGATGGCACAGGCTCATAGTGGCTATGAGTGTTCATTCCTGGACCCTGTGCATTCCCAGCAAGTCCATATGGGTCCTGGGCATGCAATTCATTCAACTCCATCTCCAGTATTTGCTTTCCTGCTCACTCAGGGTCAGTTGCTTCTCATGGCCATTAGTTTGGGGTTCTCATCTGTGTCGAGCGGAAGCCTCCCTCTGGTACAGCCATCCTGCTTCTACGCAACTGCTTTTGTAGCTTCTCCGGGTCTGGGGGCACTTCTGATGCATCCTCATGTGTTGTGTTTACTGTCCTCCTCTTCCCTGCTGTAGTTCCAGATGACTGAAAGAATGCCATTGACACCTGCCTACACTGTCTGCTACAACACGGTCCTCTGAGCAACCATTTTGACCCATGCACTGCCTCCAAGCCATCCTCTGCCCTTGGGGGTGGGGTTTACTTTATCCCTACAACCCACTACCAACACAGCCTGATGACAGGGAATGTTCATGAGCATGTGAATCCGTACCAGACCCATGCTGGGGAAAACGAGATTTACAGGTAAGTATTTTGTTCCATCCCCTGTATCTAGAAACTCATGAAGCAGTCAAATGCTATCCTTTTCTATTGAAATGGCTGGTGGCAGTGGTTTTACAACAAACTACCATGATTTTTCGCGACCGCGAACACCGGTAGCTAAAAATCGCGGCAGCCATGTTTTTCAAGATGGCGCCTTACACCCCTTTTTGTTTAAACAGGTCCCGGTCTTACTTTTTTGCCATTTGACTGAACAGACTGAGCGAACAAAACAGATAGAATAAATGGCTCGGATGTGCGCTCGATCTGAAGCACCTACTGAGAACCAGCATATCACATCACCACGCTTACTCTCTTCTATACTCCATCACTCAACTAGAACACAGAGATACTATGACACATTCGGTATAGCTGTTCTCATACCAACACCTGCCACATACTCCCCATCATCCTAACTAAACACAGCTGGCTGCACACCCACCAGCCTAGGCATTCTCCTCAGGTCTAACGCAGCCAGTATCAGTCTCGGTATCACCCTGCCAGAAGAAGCAGCTATCATACGGGTGCCACACCAGCTGCACACATATCTGGTGCTCACACGCACCTTATGACTCTCTCTCTCTCTCTCTCTCTCTCTACTGACTTGAACTACGGTTCCCAAGGGCATTCAACCTACCAGCACCTTGAGATCATACATAGATGCAAAGTAACATAACTTTACACAGTATGACTGCACTTGCTTTTAGGGAGAATTCTCATTCTATGGCTAATTTCCTTTACCTCTAGAGTCCCCCAGCAGCTTTGCTGGATTTGAAGGGTTTGTTTTTTTTCTCCTGCTAAGAGTGAGACTCTTTTTCCCACTCTAAGGCATATTTGCTATGTGTGTTCTAGGCTATTTTTTGTGTTTAATGTCTATGGGGTTTATTTTACCCTCATAGGAACCATCTTTATACACATGTGTTACACAGCACCCTCCGTGCAGTAACACAGGGGTGTCCTAGTGACCCCCAAACATAGACTCCATACCCTGGGACTGACTACTGTCTCCCAGGGCATGTAAAGTCCCCATTGACTTTACTAGTCAATCTTTAGGAACTAAACCAGTACAAACCATCTTACTATGGAGGTACTGGCAAGGGTTAATAATTTTTGCCTTATGTTCATTTTCGAGAGGGTACCTTACAGTTTCTGGCTGGTGGCAGTGATTACTACCAAAAATATTCAACTGCGAATATTTCCCAATGGGATTTTCCCATTGTTCGAGGCTACCACATTTACTGACAGCCTCTAACACACTGCCGGTTTATTTTTATATTAACTTTACTCCGGTAGGTTTTATTTGCCAGAACTTTTATATAAATTCTTTCTCGTGTCTTTCTCTAAAATCCTAACCCAGGTCAGGGATCCTTTGTTCGTCCTTTTGGCAGGCTTCTGTCAAGAAGCCCTCCTTTCGGCGCCACTGAGTCCGGGATGGACCCATTGTGTGGGAGGGGGAGTAGGCCCCCTGGACAGGGTTGCTTCCGCAACCCAAGTCGCACTGTACCCTGATAGGCTGGAGGGTCTCCCGCCAGGATGACCACTCCACTGTGTGAGTGACAGCTAGGCTGTATGAATGGGGGTCTTTTTGCATAAAAGCAGGGTCCTGAGGACTGGAAGAGCAAGAAGTCGCCACTGGAACTAAGAAGCCGAAGAGGAGAGAAGCCAAAGACATCTGCAATGAATGAACCACCAGTGAAGCCCTGATGCAACGTCTCACCACTTTTCGTCACACGACGAGAGAAGATCTTCATCTGCAAGAGCCGCCTTCCCTTGAGCTGGTGGGGCCAACTAGTTTGCCAATCGCCTTCCAGGACCTGCCTTGGTCGAATTGCCAGTGCCCCGCACTCGGAGACCGGATAGCCAGGCACCCGTCCACCACGACCGCGATTTAAAGGAGTGTACCTTTTAATCCGTTTGGGCATCACCGCGGCTGGCTTCTTCCCTGGGCAGTGCAGTAACTCGAACCTTCCTCCACGACGCGAGCCTCTCTTCCTCTGCTGGACAACACGAACTGCAGGAACTGCCAGGAACCACTGCCACCGCAGGAGCCGCTTCCACTTTTTCAGGTACATTGTTCCGCCAGGCCTCCCGTTTCGGGGGGTATTGCTAAAGGTGTTTGAAATCCTTTACCTACCTCCTGGGTTGGCCACCCCTATCGACTAACCTTGTCGTTTTCTATCTGCAACCGCCTTTTCGAATTGTTTAACAAAGACTTGACTGTAGCTACAAGAACATTTTGCTCACAGGCACTTTGCCCTGTACCACTGACTCTGGCCCAGGCCTATTGACTCTGGCTAAATCTGTTATAACTGCCTTCTCTAGATTGCTTCTCACCTAGAAATGTGTTGGTGCACCTAACTCTTATAACCACCTTTTCCTTCCCTCTTTTTAAACTTGTGAAGTGCCATTTTGCTCGGTTTGCACCTCAGTATTATACATGCTAAAGTACTGCCTTGCCTAAACTTGTTCACAATCTTATTGGGAAGTGTTGCTATGGTGTTCAAGAGTATATTACTGTATAACTTGTTCTTTCCCTGCCTTGTGAGAAATTGTTAGAGTGCCATTTGTGTTTGGTTTTCACTGTGCCATTTTGCTCAGTTTTCACTCTTTCTCAAACTTGTCTGCAATTAAATCAGGGAGTTGTGTATACTTTTCTTGACTGGTTTTAACTTGCTTTAATAACTGTGATTGATGTGTTGAACTAGAGGTGTGTAAAATAAATATATATATTATTTTTAATACAAAGCTTTGGTCAGTGTTTCCTTGTACCATAGTATTGTTAGTCCTATTGTGTAAACCCTGAATACTGCTCATCTCCCTCTTGAGATAAGTCTGACTACTTAGCCACAGCTACCAACTAAATCTTCGTGATACAGACTGATACCAAAGGGGATTTATTGCATATACCGTTAGTCTTAATCTTCTGTAGTGCTCCCTAAGGGAAATGCACAGGATTCTGCCCAAGACTTGCCATTACACTGCCTTCAGTCCACAACATTCACGTTACTGCCTCTGTGTTCTCAATGATAGTTGAGGCCGTACACATGTACTGTACAGCACTCACACACTTCTGAACCATGTTCTCCCATTCCACATGCCTATTCACTTGCGTGATGTCAAAGTGACCTGCCGATAATGAATACATGTGCCTTCCTTCACTGTATTTCAACACCCTGGTGTCGTCGTAGCCTGTGACACGTGTGTGTTTTATCATAGTGATTTCAATGAAATGTCAAATGACGTGCATTGTACATGGCTCATGGACAGTAGTATTGAGCTTCCATCGCGGTCTGGTTAACAGTTCGGGCATGGCCATGCTACGTGCCATCTGTGTGTTGGCATCAGACATGTTTGTGGAAGGACTATGCCAGTCACAGGCTTGTGTGTGATGCAGGTTCTATGCACCATGCAGTACATGTCTTATTTTGCCATTTCACACACATCCATATCTTCTTTCAGGCTCCCCTTACATTTCATTGACACTGCGTGCCTGAGTTTGTGTCATGTGTGACATGGCTGGCTCATGTGTTGGCTGTCAACAATATTGTGATACCTATGTGTGTGGCCTATGCTGTTAACATGAGTGCTCATGTCTTCTTTTAATTTTCTGCAGGTGATGAGGCACTGGATGCAGTGGAGGAGAACGTGGAGGAGGAGGAGATAGTGGAGGGGGTGACGTATTCAGAGCCCCAACCAGGCACCAGTGTAGGCCGTGGTGTGGTGGCCCATGAAAATCCATTGGTGCTCCAGACCATCCTATCCAGGGGTGTCTCTGAGTACACCTCTGAGAAGCCCTATGCCTCTGGTGCGGAATCAGACATTGAATCCTCATTGCTGTTGCAGGTGAGTGATTCTGTTGTGGAAGCTGTTCTGTCCGACACACCTGCAGGAGGGGCAGACCCCTCACAGGGCCAGTCAGTGTTGGTACGTTCGTCTGTGGTGGTTACGGATGCAGGGTCACGCTCCACACTATTTGCTCCTGTTACTGGGGCAGCTCAGCAAGGAAGGAATGCAGTCCTGCAGCCACAGGCAGTGCCAGCGCAGCAAGGGCCAGGTATCCTTGGGCCCGACAAGTGTGGTGTCCGGCAATGCGGTGGCCGTGTGCCACCCGGGAATACTGTGCGGGAGAATTCCATGTATGCCATTGCAGAGCAACAGGGGGCATCATGTGAGATGTTGGCTCAGGAAAGGGTGGCCAATTCCATTCCCCCCCCCCCGAAAGGCAGATGGAGCTCCAGCAGCAGGCAGTGCGGTTCACATGCCGCTCGCACTGGCTGGACATGTTGGACGGCAACAGGTACCGACGGGCTGAACTGAGGGCTCTGCGAACAGCCATAGCTGCACAAGCAGAGGCCCACAGGGATGCCCTGAGGGAAGAGAACACCTCCCTCAGATCTACTCTGGCTGCACTTGAGATGGTCCGCAGTAGACGGGCAGAACAGCAGATGGAGCAGCTGACACACAACATCTCTGCTGAACTCTGTGCAACCCGGGAGGTCATGCAGGCAGAACTCCATGCAACCCGCATGGGGACCTCCGTACCATCATTATGCAGAATCAGACCTTTCAGGCCTGCATGCTTGCTGCCATTGAAGAGCATACCAGGGCTATGTATGGTCAGCCTCTCTTATCACGCACACCTTCTAATGTTACACCAGAGGGTGACAACAGCGGCAACAGCTCTCCCACTATAATAACCACTTTTTTAATCTATTGTGCATTCATGTAGCAGTGTGTTGCTTTGTGTGGCATCCGAAGGCATCCACTGTGTGTTCCGACTTGGCCAATAAAGGCTTGTCTCGTGTTTGTGTTTGTGGCTTGGGGGCCAGACACATATGCCACTCCTGCTTCCCCATTCCAAGGGCTTGCAAGGAGGACAGCATGTGACAGTGACTTACACAGAGGCATTGGGCTTGCGTCATTTATGTGGCCAGTCTGAAGTCCAACCTGTGTATACACCCCTAGTGGGGATTCATGATTGTTTGTCCAGTGCATGGTTAGCATGCATTTTGGTTTGAATATTGGTAAATGAGCATGTTTTAACGGTACGTCTTCATGTATTACCTTGCCTGTCTCCATTATTGATATCTTTCATGCTGTATGCGTTACCCTGGCCCCTTTAGCTAGCAGAGACACACTCAAGATAAAAGGGGTCCATGTGGTGGCTTTGTCACATTGAGGCACTGTGCTATTGTGATTGATCACTGTCTGACATTTGCACTGTTGGGTCCTGTGTTTATGATGTTATGCTGGTAAATGGATGTTCCTGTGTACGGTTTCATTTTGATGTATCAGAGTGAATTGTTTCTGACCTATTTCCATTTGGCAATGTGCACTTTGTGACAGTTGTGTGATGTGTTGTGCATTTACTTTGGACTTTTTACATTGCATGCAATGGCATGGTGTGTCGGCCGGGTGACATGGGTTTTGGGAGGGTTTAGGTGACATACCAGTATTTGGATGAGCTGTTTTGCATGGGGTTAGTGGCATACTGCATCTTGAATGTGTACCTTTTGCTCACACGGGATTGTGTTGGTTTAAGTAGCTAGGGATGCACACAATGTAGCACTTCCAAGGACACATTCTCAGGGTGGTAAGGTTGTGACAGTTGATTGTCTCTTTGCCATCATCGATTGTCCGCTGGAACGTGCCAGGCTTGTGTGCACTCCGCATGGGTGGGATTTTAGGTAATAAATTGTGCCACAAGCTGGGTACGGGCAGCCTCGCCACGTGCCCTTTCCCCTCCCATGTGCAGCGGTCATGCAAGTGGTTGGGGATGTCGGGGCACCACCATGTCCACCGGTATGTCCTGCTGTGTTGCTACATTGTGCAGTACACATGCTGCCACAATGGTGCATATAGTAGCTGTCCACCGGAATGGTGAAGGGAGCGGAAGCGTGACTTTAGCACTCTGAATGTGCGCTCCACTATGGCCCTGGTTGCAATATGGGCTGTGTTGTATGTTACCTGGGTTGGTGTGGTGGGGTTCCGCATTGGCGTCATCATGTAGGTGCTCAGAGGGTAGGCACTGTCCCCTGGGGAGGTGATAACGGTTGTCATTAGTTGGTTTTGTCTATTTGTCTGTGTGTGACATGCATGCATGTGCACAGTCATTTGTACTCACCAATGAGCCATGTGGACCCTGGATAGTTGGCATAGACAGAGGTAATGATTCCATTGGCATCACATACAACCTGCACGTTGATGGAATGCCAGTGCTTACGATTGCGATAGATGTGCTGAGTGGCCCTAGGTGGACGTAAGGCCACATGGGTGCAATCAATGGCACCAAGCACTTTGGGGAAGTGTGCTACCGTGTAAAAGTCCTGGACCACGGCGTGCCTTTCTGTGGGTGTTTTGGGCATGTATATGTGCCTGCGGACTGAGGGGCGTGCAGTCATGATTGCCAACACCTGGTGTAGGCAACGTGACTGCGTGTACTGTGAGATGCCCCCAGCTATGGCATTTGTCCGCTGAAATGACCCAGTGGGCAAAAAATGCATACATTGAGCCCCTTTTCCAAGGGGCTCAGTGCTTGGGAGCAAAGGGTGGGTGATGTGAGGTCATCCTCCCACTCAGTGACCAGGTCTAGGGTGATATGAGGTGGAAATCTATACCTGCCATAGACCTGGTCATCAGGCATCCCAAAAAGGCTGGTCCTGGGTAAAAATATGCGGGGCCAGGCTATCCTCCTTCTCCTCCTGCGGTGTCCCACGATCACTGCTGTGAGGAATGGTACATTCATCATAGCTGTATACACGCGTTTGTTGTTTGTGTGCACTTTTATGCATTGGTTTTGGTGCGCGGGGCGCTTATGCCAGTTTTCGCGTGGCATACGTGTTTCCGGGTTTGCGCACCTTTTCCCGCGCACCAGTGAGGCCTGTTCGATTCCACGAATACGTGTTTTTAGTGCACGTGTGGGAGTTGCGAGGATTTTACTGCGGTGCTTCCCCCGTAATGCCCACATTTTGCTTGTTGTTCCCCATTCTACATGTTCTGCTCCCTTTTTAGATGTGTGTGCTGGACGGTGTGCGCCTTCGCTGGCCGTATCGCGCAAGCCGTTCATGGTGGCGCAGTGACGTATTGGACCCGGGCGGATTCAACAAAGGTCTCAGGTAAGCCACGCGTAATGTGTTCCATGAAGCGGTAAACGGGAGCTTGAGCGCGTTTTGCGCGCATGCGCCCCGTTTTCGGCGCACATTTATTCCATGAATCACCCTTTTTATATAATAATGTTTAAATAAAAATGTTTTTGTATTTACTGAGTGTGTAAGATATATCTGTCCAACCCCATAGCTAAGGCCAATTTTTGTTCTTTCTAGTGGCAACAGTGGCCATGGTCCTGCATGTCCCGATGTGTGTTACAGACATGTTTAATGAATCCTATGGATCTCTCACCAAATCCCTGTCTATAGTCTCCTTCCAGGTGGCCAGTCTACAAAAAAAAATATATTAAAAAAAGACAGTCACAAAGGACAGACTCTTCCTGATCCTGACCTTGGGGGTGTTGCTCTGCAGGAGTATCACCGTGGAGGAGAAAAGGCTCAGGGAGGCGAGAGGAATCAATGGGGTGAGACACAGTATTTACCTTCCTCTAAGGAAGAGTGGTTACAGATGCCAAAATACTGAATTCCTTGTTGCTACAATAACATAACTGTTCCCAAAGTGTGGGTAAAATCAGCCAAAGCTCCTGTGGTATAAAAGTGAATAAAACCCAGTCTAAATGCTTCCCTAACTAAAAAGGGTGTAATGGAAAGAAATCTGTGAATAATAATCACCAGAAGCCTAGAACAGCTTATTCCTCTTTCCAAACAAGACTTGTCACTGAATTGTATGAAATTCATTTAAAGAATGTTGTAGAAACTAGAAAGCAAATCAGCAAATCACAAAGTTAGAAAAACGAACTTTGTTGCTAGGGACTTTAAGTTCCCTAATTCCCTCAGTACTGGGACGAGGAAGAGGGATGTAGAGGAACACTACTGTGGAGCAATCTCCTAATTAGTGTAAATGACCTACACCAGAAGGGGACTGAGGTGCCTAAAAAAAAGAGAAGTGAAAGAGGAAGAAGCAGCTGCTACTGAAGTGTACGGCAAGAGAAAACTCCGGGACCACGGAAACACCAGAAGCTGTGGCGGATCCTGAGAGAGCCTGTGCTTTTCACTGTTGCAGTGGTCACGCATCGAGAAGCGTGAGGAGGTGACGCTTGGCTGCCAAATTTCATTGTGCAGACTTTGCGCAGCGGGAAGCAGCAGTAGTGAAGGAAGTGTTCCCTCTTTGAAGGTTCCAGGTGGCTGGGTTGCACCTGGCCCTCTCAGGAGCAAAGGAGGCTCCAATCCTCTGTGGCGTGAGCGGAGGACCAGTGGAGGCTGTTCACCCATCCGCGAGGAGCCACAAGTACCGAAGACCTGCGAACACTGAGCAGATTGTAATCAAGCGATTTACCCAGTGAGTTCACAGCTTGCAGGTACCTCCAGAGCGCTCCAATGCTGTCGACGTGTTCATGGCAGGTTGCTTCACTCGCGAGTGAGTGAAAGCAATGGTAGCAGTAATTTTGAATACCGAACTATACAAAGCCAACAAAACAAAATTACTATATAAATAAGCGCATCGGAGTGTGCGGAAAGCCCAAAAATCCCATGGGAAAGCTGTAAACAGTCCAAAAGCTTACAAGCAATACCCAAACCAAGTGTATTACCAACCAGCAATACCAATATAACAAACAGTACTCAAGGCAAGAGGGGAAGATTGAGAGGTTTACTGATTGTGAGACATACTGCTTATGTGCTATGAAATACAAGTCTTCGGGTGATAGAAACCTACATTGCCAAAGCCAAGATGGAGGAAAAGTGAGCCTACCTATTGGTCATTATTTTGTTTGTATTTGTATTTGTATTTCTTTATTTGCATAGCGCGCCTGACCCAAAGGCATCTGGGCGCTTAGCATGAGGTTACAAAGTAGAATAAGGGCAGGTCAAGAGAATAGAGTATATATAGTACAGATTACATAATACACACTACAGTAAGGATAAGTCAAAAAGATACAAGATATATACAGTGCATAATAATAATAAAGAGAATCTGTGGTTACAATACGGTAATGGTTAAGAATATACAGGTATGTACAATGCTGAGGCAATGGTGTGAGGCAAGGGTCAAGACAGTAAAGACTCAGGCAGATAGAGGGAGGTCTGAAGTGGTCAGCCAAAGTTTAGTTTTATGTTTGAAAGAGTAGAAGGAAGATTCAGATCTGAGCAGGTTAGGAAGAGTGTTCCATAGTTGGTGGCTAGTACCGGGAAGCTGGATCCGCCTGCTGTCTCCAGTTTGGTCCTGTGGAGGACTAGGCAATTAGTTTGAGCTGATCTAAGGGGTCGGACGGATGGGTGGGGAGTGAAGCGGCTGGCCAGATAAATGGGTGCCTGGTTGGAAATGCACTTGTGGGTGTGGATGTGGGTGTTTTGAAGGAAATTCTTTGCGCAACTCAAAGCCAGCGTAGGTTACATCTGGTATCAGAGATGCGCTGGCCCCTAGGAAAGTTGAGGGCTGCCCTGATAGAATTGTTCTGTGTAATCTGAAGTTTGTTTAAGTTTTGTTGACTCGTCCCCAGGTAAAGGCCATTGCAATAGTACATTTTTTACATGATGAGTGTTCTGGCCAGGATGGTACAGTTAGCAGTAGAGTGGAAGGGCCGGGAGGCAGTGATGAGTTTGCATAGATAGGTGGAAGCTGAACTGATGGCATTGGTTTGTCTTGAAAGTTAAAGGGTAGAGTCAAGGTAGATGCCTAACATTTTGGTATAGTTTGATACCTTGATGCTGTTGCCATCTATGTTAAACGACTTGAATGCTGGGTTTAATTTATTCAGCTGATAGTGGGAGCCCAGGATGAGGAGCTCAGTCTTATCGTCGTTGAGGCACAACTCATGTTGTGCCATCCAAGCCTGAACAACCAGATAGACATCTTTCAAGTTTTGGTGTCAACTGTGTGGTCTCCTATGATAGGGAGGAGTATCTGGGTGTCATCAGCATAATTAGTGTAGGTGACCCCCAGATAGTCAAGAATATCGAAAAAGGGGCTTGGTAAACACATTATAAAGTGTAGGCGAGACGCAGGATCCTTGAGGGACACCACATAGGACCGGTGAGGGTTCAGTGGAGGCTGTGGGGGAGAAGACCTGCATAGACCTATTATCCAGGAAGGATCTTATCCAGATTGTGGCGGAGTCTGAGAAGTGGGCTGCATATTTGAGGTGCTGGCAAAGAATTTGGTGATTAACCAGATCGAAAGCAGCAGATAAATCTAATAACATTAGGAGTGCTAACTTCCCCTGGTCTTTCAAGTCTTCAATTTGGGTTTTCAAATCAATGAGGGCAGTTTCTGTGCTGTGCCTAGGGCAGAAACCAGATTGCCTGAGGCCTAGTAGGTTGTTGGATTCCAGATACTCCTGGATCTGGAGGTAGGCAGCACGGTCAAGTATCTTGAGGAGGAATGGAACTGTTGTGATGGGCCTGTAGCTGGTGGGTATGCTAGGATCAAGAGTGGATTTTTTGAGGAGGGGGATAACCCAGGTGTCCTGAAGTAGTCTGGGACAATGCCTGTTTTGAAGGAAGCTGTTTTGAAGGAAGAATTTATGAAGGCAGTGATCAAGGGGGCTAGTTCGTGTGTGGCCTCCTTAATGCTGGGGGCTGGGCAAGTGTCCCCTTGGCAGTTAGAGGGTTTGAGTTTGTTGATGATGTTTTCAACTTCGGTAATCGTTATTGATGAGAAGGCGAAAGGTGTATGAGGGTGTGGAGTGGGGATGGCAGTGCATGAGGGGGTGTTAGGCAAGTGGTCAGATTGAAGACTGCTTTGTTTGATATTCATTTTGGCTTATAGAGTGGCGATTTTGCCTAGGAGTGCGTTTTGAATGCTAGAGCACCAAGTGCTGTCTTTGGTGCAGGTGTCAAGAGGGGATGCTGGGGATTCAGGCTCTTTGTTGTTATTGGTACAGAAGGGAAAGAAAGGTTGGTAAACAGGCTGCCCTTCTGGAGAAGGTTATCCAGCAGTTGAGGAGTGTAGTTGCCAATAAGTCTTAGATGAGCACTAATGTGGTTCCTTGTTTTCCCTGCAACTTGTTTAAAGTTTGATGTTAAAGCCTAATGAAGTTTTTTTTCTTCTAAGTTGGAATTTCCCACTTAAGCTCTTTTCTGATCTTGTTGTTGAAGTAGAAGGGCAGGCGAGTATACCCGTAGGGCAAGAAGTTGTGGCCTAATAGAGCCTGGCAATGGAATGAGCCAGGTAGTAGTTGATGCAAGTGCTGAACTGTCGTTCTAACAATAACTCATGGTGACTTGTAACATTTGAAGAATTGTGAAAGCTTTTTGAAGACAAATTACAATTCTTTTCTTAAACTAAAATTGCAGTAAACCATCCTGACAAAGACATTGGGGGTCATTCCGAGTTTGGAGGTAGCCATGATGCTATTATCACCATGGCTGCCTCCAAACATGGGTCCTAGTCCGGGTAGGCGGAATGGGGACTTACCGGGACATTCTGACCTATGCGGACCCGGTAAGTCCCCATGCCAAATACCATTCCCCATTCACAAGGATTGTCTTGTTTCCTTTGAACTATGGGGGGAAATCCTTGTTCAGATCTGGGGAAGGGAAAATCACCCAGGTCATGAGAAGAGACATTGATCATATTGTGAATCAGATCATATGTTATACATCATTATTGAATTGAATTGCCATATATTTCCTTTTTGCTTTATTTGTTGTACAAGTGTGAGGGTTAGATATTCTTTCATTACAGTATTTCTTTTATTTATTGCAGGCAGAGAAATCCTTGTCAGTGTAGGGATAGTGAGGCATTTATCTAATCTGTTTATTTAATAAAATTGCTAAACTTTAAAATTCTTTATAAATTTGTCCGCCTCACATTTCTGACCCCTCATACACCTCTCACACATGCTAGAAATTATAAAATTGAGCATTGTCCACAAGTACCGCTAGGCCATCCGGTTGTTTGAACAAAGACTTCATAGCACACTGCGAAGGTTGCAAACTGGATGATGTTTTTGAGGTGACAGCACAGGGACTTCAGAGAATATACATTCTACTCCTCTGAACACTATTCGATCTCTAGAATAGACAGATGATTGGTGTCCAAGCCCCTTGTAGGGAAGACGCAGTCATGTAGCATACTACCCAGAACTATATCTTACCATTCTCTGGTATTGTAAGGAAGGCATGGTATCAACAGTAAGACAGACACAAGTGACCACAGTTCAAGGGTGTTTATTGAACTTAAAAAGGTTTTGAAAAATGCCTATCCAATCCAAAATCTACAGATGGGAGCAAGCTACGACCCTCAAATAATAACACAGTCCTAGTAGTGTCTTGCCAAAATAAAAGGGCCTATACTAATACACCTATTGCCAATTCTTACCTGTAAATACAAATAATGTGGGAAACAATGTTACGAAAAAGAAGGAAGTAGTCACAAAATGATGTGTCAGGATGTTCAGGCCTTTGGCCTCCCTTCCCCACGTTTTCAGCACAGGACAAGGCAGTACACTCGAGTTTAGCACAGTCTCTTCTCTGGATTCTCTAACACGAGGATACAGTTCAGTCATCAGCATCTGTCTCTTCCGTGCCCAAGTCTCTTTTGTCTTTTAAAGTCTCTTCATTCAGAGGGCCTGATGTGACAAACAAACGGTAAGTTCTTTTCCTCTTTCAGATTTTCACAAGTACTCAATTTCAGCCGGGTTCAGATTCTCTGAACACAACGGGGGTGATTCCGACCCTGGCGGTAGGGGGTTAACGGCACCGGTAATGATGCCAGTGCCGTTAACCCCCTACTGCCCTATTACGAGGTCCCTTAGCGGGTCCAACCAGGACCGGCTGGTTTTACCAGCCTGTTTTAGCAGGACCCGTTGGCTGGTTTTACCAGCCTGTTTTGGCAGGACCCGTTAAGGAACCATGGAGCTAATAACGGGCCCGCAATTTGTGGGACCGTTATTAGCTCCTTCCCCATTCCCATTGAGCCCTATGGGGGCTTGAATGGGAATGGGGAATGATTTTCGAAATGGGGACATACCGGGTCCGCATAGGTCGGAATGTCCCGGTAAATCCCCATTTCGACACCACGGACCCGGACCCGAGTTTGGAGGCAGCCATGGTGCTAACAGCACCATGGCTGCCTCCTAACTTGGAATGAGGCCCAACGTTCGGAAATAATTTATGCATCCAATTTCTAGTAGGATATTCTTTCTCAGGTGACTCATGGTTCACCACAGATCCCCCTCAGCCGGGGTCAGATCTCGGATCCCCCTCAGCCGGACTCAGAATTCGGATCCCCCTCAGTCGGGCTCAGATCCCTTTTAACACAATGGGCCTCATTACGACCCAGGCGGTAAGTTACCGCCTGGGTCGTACCTTTACCACCATGGCGTAAACTACGTTTACGCCATGGTGGTTGGCGGACTTACCGCCCCATTCCGAGGTTGGCGGGGCGGTAAGTCCCCATTAACCCATTTACCCTTCCCCATTCCCATTTTTGCCCCATAGGGCATAATGGGAGTGGGGAAGGCGTTAATTACGCCACCGTAAATTACGGTGGCGTAATTAACAACAAGGTCCCTTAGCGCCATGGATTTTAACACCTGCTAAAAGCAGGTGTTAAATCCTCCATGGCGCTAAGGGACCTCGGAATCAGGCGGTAAGGGTCGGCGCTGTTTACGCCGCCGTAAACCCCTTACCGCCTGGGTCCTAATGAGGCCCAATGTTCAATTAGTCTCCCTCTGCCGGGCTCAGACTAATTCCAAATTCCAATATAACTTCACACAAACTTGCTTTAACCAAAAGCTTTTAACTGATCTCCCTCTGCCGGGCTCGGACAACCTTCATATACTTTTTCATCAACTATCGAAGACTTTCGAATGTGCACTGGGTTTTGTTTGACCTGTTGCAGGACAACTTCAATTTCACAATTCTTTATCACTCTTCACATTTGTCACCTTTCAACTAGATACCTAAAAGAGACTTTTGAATGAGCGCCCACGTGGTGCCGGACCACTCTCTCTACGTCATTGTATCTTGGCTTCAAGGTTCAATCACTCATCTACTGTTTAATTGTGTTTGTGTCGTTTGCCACATATGCTTCATACACTGTTCTCTTCAGTTTTCACTATGCAATGTTGGCACTTGCAACCTTAGCTTCAACACAGATCAGTCTGGTATCAGTCTCCCCAACTCACCGGCTGTGCTGGCTTCACTGGGGCTGCTTTTTTGATGGAGCGAAGGACAGTACCACGACAGAAAATGATTCTCCCCGTCTGGATTATCAATGCGGGAGAGCCACGCGTACCTTTGACACACAATGCAGGATTTTTCAGCCTTGATTTCTGGTTTTACGTTTCCTATTCTCGAAGGTTCATGAAAGTAATGGTCTTTCATTAAAAAAGCCAAGGGCACTTCCCTCTTTGCAATCCTCTTCGGTTTTGGCATCTTTTGCCCTGTATTAAACTGCCATCTTGGAACTGCTGCTTCCTTGTGTGCTTTGCCTTGCTCAAAGTGTGCTCTAGTGCTCTGCCTTTTATCCCTGTTGGGAAAACGAAATGGAAGTCAGGTGTGTGTAATCAAAGTTGATTGCCTGATCTTGCCTGGCCTCAAAATTGGGACAACATGGCAGGCTCTCCTAGGGAGTTATAGCCCTCTATTCCTATGGGGAAGTTTTCTGTCTCCAGGTTCATTTTTCCTTATCCTAGTAGGGTTGGTAAAATAGGAAAGGGTGAGGATCTGGGGCGTTGTAGAGTTTGTGGAAATAACTAGAAAAATCCATAAAATAACAGTTTGGAGGTCTGTTGAGGGAATAACCGAGCTCATAGTTGTGTAATGGAAATGGAAAGAATGCATTTCTTATTGGTTTCTGGAAATGTCGAGGGGAGTATTGATATGTTGTTTCTCTGTAAAGAGAAGAATACCCTGCCTTGTTCGTATCTTCCCTGCCTGCATTTTCCAAGTAGCCCTGGGAATAACCTGGGAGAAACGCCTCAGATTTCTCATAGTATAGACAGATGGTTGGTGTCCAAGCCCCTTGTAGGGAAGACACAGTCTTGTGGCCTACTACCGAGAACTATATCTCACCATTCTCCTGTTTTATTGATGTTAAACTGATGAAATGTGTGTTGGGGATTGATGAATGATGTGGTTTTTAAGCATGGGTTGTGAAAATCCCTGCAGGAATTTTCTGAGAATGATCAGGGTTCAGTGAATAGATTGGGGAGTGTTTGAGAGACACACAAGTTGCAGAAATAGCAACAGAATAAGGAGTGCTAAAATCGACAAGTGGGACACTAATCTCATTAGAAAAGGAAATTAAAGAACTGGATTGTGCCTATGCTGCAGCAAACCATTATTGCTTTTTGGAGTTGATTACAAATAAACTGGAGCAGTTTTGGGTAATGGCAGATAGGGAGGTGACATTCTTGGGGATAAAATGAATGGCTCTTAGGCATGGGGAAGGAAAGTGACCGGGTAAAATGTTATTTCGCGTTATAAAAAGTGACAGCCAAGACAGATGGAAGAATGATATAACTGAAGGAGGACACAAAATTAGGGATCCAGCAGGAATCATTTGAGCATTTGAGAGCTTTTACAGTAAATTATACTCCAGTCGAACCAAGTGGCTATGGCATGGATAGTGGAGCAACACACAGAACCCTTGAATGCACTTATCACAGTTGAGGAGATTAAAGTTGATATATCAGAATTGGACTTCAGGAAGACTCAGAGTCCAGAAGGGTTAGCAGTGGAATAGCATAGGGAGTTTAGCGACCTTCTGGCATCTGTACTCGTTGAAGGACTTTGTGACAGGCACGCTCTCAGCATCGCTCAGAGAAGTAGTAATAGTCATGCCCAAAACAGAGAAAAAATAGACCTTAATGCACTTCATACCATTCTCTGTCATGCATGTCGGAATTAGCTAAAACCTTAATAAATAGAAGGAAAGCCACTCTCAAACAAGGTACCCTAATATGTGATCCAGACACGGGAAACACTGGCTATTGTAAGACAAGCATGGTGTCAAGAGAGACACAGACACAAGGATAATAGTTTAAAAACCTTTATTATTAAAAGTAGTAGGGTTGGTGGAATTCCTAACTTGCTCGTTCTCTAAAGGGGTGGTTCCCTCAATTATGTTTCTAAGAAGAATCAAGGTCCGTAAGTCCCAAAACAAAATCTGTCTGTGTCAAACCTATGCTTGAAACAAAAGGGGTGCTGGGTCTTCTTTAAAAAAATGGTGGCTCATAAAGAAATGTAAAATAAGGCTGTATTCAAGTGGCCTTATCGTCAGGATTAGTTCTGCCAGTTCAAAAATAGTTCAACTCAAAAGTGTGCCCTTGGGATCTTCCATGCAGGGATCTCACAACAAAACAAAACACTTTCCAATGTCCGTGGGCCTTTTAGTGTCCTCTTCCCCAAGCTAAGGCCCCTCTGGTTGCAAAAGAAGATTACCAGTTCCTTTCAGGCCTCTCAGGATTCGCTTCCCACAGTTTCCTTTGCGTCTCTCAGAGTTCTCTTCCCCAAGCCTAGGCCCCTTCTTTTCTCAAAAGATTCACTCAACAGTTAAAAAAAACATAAAACACCAAAAGTTCGCCTTGTCAGGATGCACCTCTCAAAACACAGTTCTTTCTGGTGAGGCTTCAACAGCCTTCCCTTCACTTTGGGGAATTTCACTCCCACTTCACACTCAGTGTAGCTTCCCCTTTCCCACCTTCTCTCAAGTTATGCTGTACACCCCCTTTTGTCAACACTGGGGCAATATCAGAGACTTTAGAGAACGCAGGACTTTTACTCCTCCCCACTCTGATACATGGCTCCCTCTCCCTGTATTCATTACCTTGCTTCTATTTCTTCAGGCACCTTTTGCCTTTCCATGCTCTCTGCGCACTGTCATTTGGCACCTTCTCAGTACAAAGGCGTTCTTTTGGGCCTTAACTGTATCTTTAGCCTGGCTTCCCTCTTCATAGAAGCCATCCTTCCCTGGATCTTCAGCTTTGTGCAGCTCACTGTTCACATGCACCACTTTTGCTTGCACATCGCGGCCTCGCACAAGTTCCCCCAGCGTGTCAGAGTCTTTGCTTTCAATACTGAGACTTTCGACAATGTATTAACTTATACGCGACCACTCGGGAACTGTGTAGCACTGAACTGACTTTCTCTTGTCTGTTACTAGTCTATTTCCACTGTTCAAAGGCTTTGACAATGGGTTTTCCCTTCCACTCGCCTTCGCTTTGATACTTGGTATTTCTCGCGTTGGTCTTCCTGAGGCCTTCCCCTTCCTTTGTACTTGGCCTTGTGTGCTGTCTGGTGTCTGCGTGTGTACCGATGGAGTTCTGCAGGTGTCTTACCTGTGTTTTGCTCATAATGAATAGTGTGAGAAACCTAAGGGTGTCCACACATTTACTCCCCTCGGATCCTTTGCTCAGGTGCCAAGGAAAGGCCATCGCTCTTGGATCCCGACCTTGGGGGTGGACAAGCGAGGGAGGATCATCTGGGTAGGGGATCCTTGGGGAGTGAAAATAGGATGCAGTCCAAGTGGGCCAGTTGCAGATTCTGAGGCCTGGGGCCTAAATACCTTCAACTCTCTCTTCCTAAATATCTTCCTTCCCGAGCCCTTCGCTCATCCGTCTCCAACTCCCTCAGGGTCAGCCGCTTCTCAAAGCAACGAGCTGGGGGTAGATCTCTCTCCGCGGCAGGGGCCTCCCTCTGGAACAGCCTTCCTGCCTCCCTGAAATTTGAGGAGAACCATCTCCGGTTCCGGAAGCACCTCAAAACCTTCCTCTTTGCTTCTGCTTTCTCTGTCCCTCTCCCCTGCTAAATTCTTCATTGAAATTGCACTGAATCTGCAACTGGCCCACTCTCACCGACCTCGGTCCTGGGCCCAGCCACTCTCCACTTGCACTGCCTCCCTGGCAACCCCTGCACTGCGGGACTGTCTCTGTATCCCTACAGCCCCCCCCCTTCCCAGCACTTGTCTGCACTTACCTTGCACTTGCCACCATCTGGCCCTATTTATTTATTTATTTTATATTTTTTATTCTTTTTTTTAATTCTACTTACTTGTACTGCACTTCCCCCCTCCCCTTCCCCTTGCACTTTTCCCTTCACCTACCCCTGCACTTGCGCGGTCTGAATGATACCTGGCCTAGTAGGATCGTTGTCTGTCTTCCCCTTGTTCCCCCCTCCCTGCCTCGTCGCGCTTTGAAACACCTGTGTATAGGCGCGTTACAAATGCCATATCATATCATATCATATGATATCATATCATATCAGTCAGGTGAGATGCAGTAGGTCTAACCCCATAGGGAACACCTACCCTCTATCTTTGGTGGTTATTGCCACTCATGTAGCCCCAAGGCTCATTCTACCATACATCATAACAGACCAACATGGGTTTCCCTGGGGTACTGACCAAGCCAAAAGGAAAAAGCTTGAGAAGGGAAACACAAAGTAAAAAGAGAAATCCAGACTCTTATTGTAAACCAGATCCCTCTGAACTAATACAAGGCAAAACTGAGACATGGGGCCTCATTACGACCCAGGCGGTAAGTTACCGCCTGGGCCGTGACTTTACCACCATGGCGTAAACTACGTTTACGCCATGGTGGTTGGCGGACTTACCGCCCCATTCCGAGGTCGGCGGGGCGGTAAGTCCCCAATCCCCATTTACCCTTCCCCATTCCCATTTTTGCCCCATAGGGCATAATGGGAGTGGGGAAGGCGTTAATTACGCCACCGTAAATTACGGTGGCGTAATTAACTCCATGGTCCCTTAGCGCCATGGATTTTAACACCTGCTAAAAGCAGGTGTTAAAAGCGCCATGGCGCTAAGGGACCTCGTAATTGGCGGTAAGGGGTCGGCGCAGCTAACGCTGGCGTTAACCCCTTACCGCCAGGGTCGTAATGAGGCCCATGGTATCCCCTTTTCCCGACATCGAACTTCCCTAGACCCCCTCTGCCTTTATGGGCTATTGTCATAAAAGCCCAATCAAAACCCCTGGAATACCCTTTAATGTTGTACGGCAGAAAAGGCAGGGAAAGAAAAGACACACTTCCCCTTTAAGAACACACTCAGGGCTGAAGGACAGGCATGTCCTTTTAATTGGGCTGATGAGGATCAGGCAAGCCAAGCCCTGAACACACACCTACAGCCGATTTGGAGAGCCCAGGTGTACAAAAGGAGGATGCTGAGAGAGCAGGGAGAGAAGGAGTTGGACTGCTGGAGGCGAGAAACAGGGAAGCCAGAAGCGACGGTGGAACATTGGAGCTGAATTACTGACAAAAACGCTACCAAATGGCAGAGTGTGAGGCTCTGGGATGAAGTTGTGAGGGAGCTGTGTCTCCAGGGAGCTGGTGTAGTCGTAGGAGGAGGGCTGTGAACATGGCTGGCCTCTCTCCGTGTGGCCCAGCTGTGCTCGTTCTCCTGGTGGGAACAGGAGTGTCTGAGGGGCAGGTGGTGAGACACTGACCTCAGCAGCAGCGTTCAAGAAGCAGAAAGCCTAAAGCGCAAAGAGCCCGAAGCTCAAAAGACTCACTTTGTGTTGTGCGCGGCTGAAATACTTTCTAGCGAGTGAACACATGTACAGAGATACCCATTTTACAAGTCTCCGATGATTGCAAGACAATCGAACAACGAAAAGATTCTTTAATTGGAATTATGGCAGACTATGGAATTCTCTTTCCCCACTTTTCCCATTTATGTCTTGCATATATCTTGATGTCTCGTCAAAGTGTCCAAGGTTGGTAAGCTAGGCGACAACCAATGGAAATTCACCTTGCCACTCCGCCTTTGATGGATAATGCCAGCCTATTAGCTGTTCCTGTAATTATGTGTTAGAAAGAGTGTCTATAAAGGGATGGGTCCAGGCGGAGCCATCAGATAGACATAGACCAATAAAGTACCTAACCCCTATGCATCCTATATGTAGTTTCACCTATTTGTGACCAACCAGAAGGCGTCTCACTCGCTAGTCCCCGGGGATCTGTCATCCAGGTGGCCAGGACACGGCCATCGCTTTTGGATCCAGTTCCTGGGGGTGGACCAGTGGGGGAGGATCACCTGGATGAGGGGCCCTCAGGGAGTGGAAGTGGGACACCGGAGGGTGAGATGTGGTATGCCCTTCCCAATAACACTTTTCCGCATCCTACCAGGTAGGATACCTAAGAATTCAACTGTCCCTCCACCCCCTTTTTCCACACAAACTCTTTGTCACGCACAGTTCAAAGTGAGCACCAATGGGCTTACACCAGACGCGTATATCTAATATGTCCCAACACCATGGACAGGCAAGGGCAGGCAATTACGGATTATTACATTTGCTTCCCCACACGGATAAAAGGGGCAGCGTGAAAGCACACTCTGAGCAGGGTAAAACGCATGAGGGAACAGACAAATGTAAAATAAGAACCTATGAAAATAGGCTGTTTAAAGTGAGCAGAGTGGGAAGAACCTGAAGAAGATCTCTGGCTCCTCTTCCTTAGCCGCACCTCTTGTTGGACTGTCCATAAAGCCTATTTCAACTGCTTTCCCCTACAACCAGCTTACTCCTTCTCCTCCCACTTTGCAAGTACCTGTACCGCAATGCTGTGCTTTTCCCCTGTGCAGAGAGGGAGACCCTCAGGGATTGTTAGTATGGTGTTTGCTTGAGGCTGTTGGCTTGCCCCAGAGTAAACTAGGATCCTGTGTGTCTTCTCTTCCCCAGTTGAATGCAGGGTACTGTGCAGTGTTCATAAAAACCAAACTGTTGCAGTGTTGTCATGCCTTATGAAGCTGCAGGCTCTGAAATTCTCATTCCTCTGCGCTCCGGGAGGAACCCTGATGGCACTGCATCTCTGTTCCCTCTCCAGGGGCCCGCCTCCCGTTCTCGGCTCTCTTCTTAATCATGCGGCGAACCACACCGCAAGAGGCAGGACGCCCCCAGAGCTCCCCCGCCCCACATCCATGGGGTGTGGCGGGCAGTGCCCCGCCCCACCGCTGTTGCCTCCAACCTTCCCACTTGCCAGGGGGCCCAGGTCCGCTTCACCCCAGCGGCTGGGGAACTGCAGCCCAGCCACCCCACCCCCGCAAGGCTCAACTCCTGTCTCCTGGGTGCCTCCGCTGCACTGATGCAGCCTCTTCTGTCCGCCTGCACTCACAGGGCCCAGCATGCCCCCAGCTCAAGAATTGGGCTGGGATCCCAGCTGCTCTCCCAGCCGCTGCAGCCACTCCATCAGCCCTCACCGGCCCCGCTCTAGAGTTCTTGGAGCTCCGTGCCTCGCTCCACCTCCCGGCTCATGACTGCCACCATTTTCTATGCCGCAGCCCGCTCACCTCTTCACCACTTGTGATCGGGAGGAGTTAGCCCTCCTCAAGCTCCACGGGCAATGTCGCTTCATTCTCCAGGTGTCAGGAATCAGAATCAGGACATCCACTCATGAAGGAACGCTCCTGCGAGGTGTCATTTTCGTGTTAAATCTGCAATACACAGAGCTGTGGGAAATTACACACGCTCTTTGATCTTAAGACGCTCCTCGTTCCTATCACAGTACAGGTTATCATGGCGACAGAGTACGCTTGCACGGTTAGGGCGTTTACCCGGAAGCGAGTCAACAGCCGAGGGTCGTGTTGCACAGCGATGCATACGTTGAGCTACTTAATCCCGCCCTCATCTGCTGACGGGCGCTTCTGATTGAAGTTTTAGACCCGTTTTGTCTCGCCACGTAAATTACTTGGGCCTTGCATTCCTGTTTAGTTTCCTGACCCCGTTTTGTTACCTCGTCTCGGTTTCCTGAACTCTTATCCCTGTGTCTGTTTTCCTCTTCCATTCCCGCTCCTTACGTCTTCGGCTGTTTTCCTTTCTGAACTCCAACGCAAACTGCCTACCTGCACATTGCCAGACCCGGAAAGCCTTACAGACTCCCTCCTACATAACGTTCGGATTCTGACACTGCCTGCACGTTGCCCGACCTGGAAAGCCTCTCGAACCCCCTTTTGCATAACGTTCGGATTCTAACACTGCCTGCAAACTTCCCGATCCGGAAAGCCTCTTGGACTACCTTCTGCATAACGTTCGGATTCTGACTCTGCCTGCACGTTGACAGACCCTGGAAAGACAACGGATTTCCAACTCCCAAACACAGGAATAAAGAAAGACCTGGTTGTTCCCTTGCTCAGGACTCAACAAGAACCTGGACTAGAGACGCATGCTGCCGGTGCTGTAGACGCCCTTGTTCCGTCGGGGTAGGTTGGTGTATTTGGAACTGGGACTACCTAGGCGTCCTTGTGCCGTCGGGGTAGTTTACCTGCATTTTACTTCCTGCTGACTTCCCATCCTAACGGAACTGTGTACATTCAACGGGGAATTTAATCATTTGTCTTCAGACTGGTGTTGTGGTAAGAAAGTACTTCCCCCAATACAAGTTATCTCTTCTGTCTTGTTTAGTTCCTAATTAGCGCCTTCCCCATTCCCATAGAGCCCTATGGGGCAGAAATGGGAATGGGGAAGGGCAATGGTGGAAGGGGGATTTACCGCCCCTCCAACCTTGGAATGGGGCGGTAAATCCCCTTTCCACCAAGGCGGTGCCGGTATTTTACCGGCATGAGCCATGGCGCTAATAGCGCCATGGCTCACCGCCTACCGTGTAATGAGGCCCTGTGTCTCATTTGTGTTTTCCACAGCCAGTGAGTCATGGGCATTTCTCCTCTTCCGACTGCTAGATCTCTCTGTCTGTTTTTGCTTGAACAGTAGAGAGTTACAACAGTAGGAAGAATTCTTCTGCTACTGTCTGGGTGTTCTGGACCTTCTCTTCCCCCCAAGTGGATCACATGTTGGTAGTGGGTCGTGACACCAGGTATTCCGGGGGTCAGCGACTCATTTTGCTGGCAGTATTAAGGGCTTTAATGGGATGAATGCCTAAGGGAAGGTTCCAGGGGTTATGAGCTCTGCAATTAATGCAGGCCATACCCCTCCCTCCCTCCCTCCCTGGTTTATATGCTTCTGCTCGGGCCTCCCAGTAGAGATCCTGCAGAACCCCCTCTTCCACCTGCAACTGAAGGTTTTCTGGTTTATTCAACAGGGCAGAAAAGCTAGAATTCCCAAAAGGGTGATGATGGGCAGTGCCCGACTCGGTGGCCTGGGGGTTGCAAATTTACATCAATACTACGCTGCTACAGAGCTGGCACAGCTTTTTATCTACCAGGTTTCCTCTAACAGGTCAAAATGCATCAACATCGAACAGTCCAGGATCCTACTTCCTCTCCACTCCCTGCAAAATGTACCCCTCTCTGCACAAAAGTCTTGGGGCCTCATTACGAGTGCGGCGGCAAGGGGTTAACGGCACTGGTTAGGATGCTGGTGCCGTTAACCTCTTACTGCCACATTACAAGGTCCCATAGCGGGTCCCGCTAAGGGCGGCTGGTAAAACCAGCCAGCCTTAACGGGAGCCGCTAAAGGACCAGGGAGCTAATAATGGGCCTGTTATTAGCTCCCTCCCCATTCCCATTGAGCCCTATGGGGGCTCGAATGAGAATGTGGATGGATATTTTGAATGGGGACTTACCGGGTCCTCCAAGGTTGGAATGACCCGGTAACACCCCATTCAAGGAACCCGGACACGAGTTTGGAGGCAGCCATGGTGCTAATAGCACCATGGCTACCTCCAAACTCATAATGACCCCCTTGGTCTTTGTTGCTCTCTTCCATGAAAACATCTGTAAAAGTCCAGGACTGGCTGATGAGATATAAAGGGATCCCGGGAGGTATAGGCCTGCTCACGCCAATTTTTCATAACCCTTCCTTCACTTTGGGCCTGCAACCTGGTCACTTTGGGCACTGGATTCGGGGAGGATTGCTCACCGTAGCGGACCTTTTTGACAATGGCCAGCCTTGTACATTTAAAAACTGTAAGGAAAATGTCCATCTGACCGAAGTGGATAGATTCACATATGCCCAATGTTGTCATTAGATCACAGACCCTTCAATCAAATAGGGGGCCAAACACACTCTTGGGCCCATTGAACTCACCCTGCAGGAAGGGTGTAATTGGGGAAACATATCTAAAATATATAAACTTCTACAAGATGACCTGCTTGCTTCTCAACCCAAATATATGGAAGGAAGATCTGGGTCTCCCGATAGACGACCGGCTGTGGTGGGACATCTGGACAAGGAGCCACTCTTCCTCTACTTGTGTTACAAACAAGGAGTTTGCCCTTAATCTTGTATTCCAGTGGTACCTTCCCCCAACACGGTTACACCGTATGCAGTGGGCCAATGACCCGAAGTGTTGATGAACATGTGGAGCACAAGGCTCGTACTTTCATATGTGGTGAGACTGTCCCCTAATTCAGGCATTTTGGGAAAAGATACTTGCCTTTTATTGAGGATATCACCAACATTAGGCTCCCACTTCAGCCCGAAGTGCTCCTGCTGGGGGCGCCAGTTCCAGGGATATAACCCAGATCCGGGAGGACATCCAAGCTGATTACTCAACTCGTTCTAGCTCCTAAAATTACGATAGCCTGTGCCTCGAAATCTCATGAGGGCCCAATACTTACCTATGGTGGATTAAAATCTGGGACATTCTAGTGGCAGAGAAAATTATAGCAGCCAAAGAGGGTAGATTACATCAGTTCTCTGATATCTGGTCCTCACTCCTGGACTATGATGCCGAGTTCCCAGCGTTAACACATAAACCACAGTTGCTGAGACTATTTCTACCGGTGCATAAGCTTTCGTATCGACCCTATGGGGTTTGGAAGGGGGGTGGAGGGCTGAGGGTGTGGGGTAGGGTGCATAGGTACTCTGCTATTTGGGGTTTACTTTCAATGGTTTAAGCGCTATGTGTGTAATAATACTCCATGTTGCAACCGACTTAAATAAAGTTGTTAAAAAACAATAATGATTGAGCTCATAAAGTAACCAAAGTCTCTCTTCAGAATCTGGGTGAACTCCCATTCCCCAGGTTTTAAATGTGATTCTGCTTCACAGTTCAAGAAAAGAACACAAGGAAAATCCTGATCCTGAGTTCCAATATAGCCTGATGTAACTTCAACTTGTCAACAGAAAGTTCCAAAACATAGATTTCCTTCTTTGAACAGGTTTTTAACTCTTCAATAGCAACAATGGGCCTCATTACGAGGTCGGCGGTAAGGGGTTAACGGCGCCGGTAAGGAAGCCGGTGCCATTAACCCCTTACCGTCACATTCCGAGGTCCCTTAGCGAGTCCCACTAAGGCCGGCTGGTTTTACCAGCCTCCCTTAGCGGGAGCCGCTAAGGGACCAGGGAGCTAATAACGGGCCCGCTATTTGCAGGACCGTTATTAGCTCCTTCCCCATTCCCATTGAGCTCTATGGGGGCTTGAATGGGAATGGTTTTCAGAATGGGGATTTTTACCGGGTCCTCCAAGTTTGGAATGACCCGGTAAGTACCCATTCCAAGAACCCGGACCTGGTATGCGGTAAGGGGGTAGCCATGATGCTAATAGCACCATGGCTACCTCCTACCTCGTAATGAGGCCCAATATGTTTATATTGGTCAGGATGATTTGCCATTTTACCAACTCCAGGAAATATAACTTCTCTACAACAGCCTTGCTTTGCTCTTTCTCCAGTACTACTAAAATACACAATGGGGTCATTACGAGGTTGGAGGTAATGGAAAAACGATGCCGGTAAAGGATTACCGGCATCGCATACCGCTCTGGGCTATTCCGACCTAAGAACCCGGTATTAGAGGCACCGCTAATAACGGTGCCTCTAATAGCGGCAAGGGCGCAGGCACGCGGGCCTTCAGGCCGGCAATACCGGGATACCACTAACAGGAGGACATCACAAGTCAGGCCGACATGCAAATACCAGCATCATGAAGGAGCTAATAGGGGATACCAGCATGCTGGCAATACCGGCATCACAAAGCACCCGTAAACTGCTATGTGCAGTGTTCCCAACTGCCACAGGTGCACACAATCAGCACAAGTGGAGGCAATGGAGTCTGGGTCAGCACAAAAGGAGCACACCCACACACCACACCCCTTCCCACACCAAAATGATTCCACTAGTACTAGCAATACTGGGGATGGAGGACATGCTTGCATTGCTACACCAGCAACAACAACAACAACAACAGCAGGCACCACAGAGGAGACGCAGGAGGAGAAGGAGGGTGAGACAGGCCCAGCATGCCCCACCAGTGCAGCCAGTGGAACCACGCAGGCAGCCCCCAATCCCTCGCATCAGAACCAGTCCATTCAACCTAACCCCTGAGCAGATCCACACCCTGTACCGTCTGGACCCAGACACCATCACCACCATCGTAGACATGATACATGACGACATTGTCCGCCTCATTGAAATACGCACCGCCATCCCCCCTCTACTGAAGGTAGTGTCGGTGCTCCACTTCCTTGCCACAGGCACCTACCAGCACACAGTGGGGCACATGCATGGCATATCACAACCCTTATTTTCTCGCATGCTGAACCAAGTGCTGGATGCCCTCCTGAAGCACACAAGTGACTACATATCCCTACCACGGACTCCCCAGGAGGTTTTTGATACAAAGGTTGGCTTCTATGCACTGGCAGGCATGCCAAATTGTATAGTTGCCCTCGACTGCACCCACGTGGAGTTGGTGGTCCCGCATGCCATGAAGGTGGTGTACTGCAACCGCAAGCAATACCACTCCATCAATGTGCAGATGGTATGTGATGCCAGCAAGATCATCACATATTGTTGTGCCCAATATCCTGGATCAACACATGACTCAATAGTCCTGCGGAACTCCATGCTACATGGAGTGACATGCAGGATGACGTGCCTGGTGCTTGGTAAATTGCATGACAGGCCCATGGCAGTGAAATGGGGGGATAGATGCACACACCACCAAGGTGTCATTGTTGATATGACAGCACGATGTGCACATCACAAAACACTGTGCCCCAAAGCATCCCAAACTGAACATGACAACCAAATCCCATAGCAATGAAGTAAGCTGGACACCTATCACAACATGCCAAACTTAAAACCACCCCACATCCCACAACACGTCTACCACCCATCATCGTACCTCACCCTCCATAACACAATCCAGCAACATGCTGTGAGTATTCACTATGTAAAGGTCTGCAGCAAATCACTACACAGGACAAGCATCCATGGGAGTGCACTGAACAAAATCACCAAGGGAATCCACTGCTTGTCACAGGGCCGCCACCACCACAGAAGTGCAGCATGTCACCATCGTAATAATCAGCGCTGAAAGCCTAATATTGCAGAGCCTACTGCCAACGCTGCCAGTTAGAAAATCATACAGAACACTACACATAACAAATTTGACACAAATACAGCATTATGCGCCCACAATGCATGAGCAACATCAAGGCAGTGTACATTGTGTATCATCTTGAAGATGCAAACCACACCATAAATCATGACACAGAACACATTGAAGGCATTAAAATTGTGTGCATACAACCAGGTACATGTGCATGTGACCAACAATAATCTGCAGGCATGTGTGACTAGTACAGCTGTCCATCACGAATCGCCTAACATATACCTTTTATTGCCTCTCATGCAGGTGATAGTGGCTATCCCTTGAAGCCGTGGCTCCTCACCCCTGTCCAAAACCCACAGAACAGGCACAAGGAGGACTGCAATCGTTCCCATACCCGTACCCGTGTGGTCATCGAGCCGACCTTTGGCCTGTTGAAGGCACGGTTTCGCTGCCTTAGCCGGTCGGATGGGGCACTCCTCTACAGGCAGGAGAAGGTGGCCAAGATCATCATGGCATGTGTCATGCTGCACAACATGTGTATCTGACGGAACGTGTCCCTGCCCCCTGACACTGAACTGCAACCACCTGGTGATGATGAAGGGGATGAAGAAGATGTGGGTGCACATCATCGCGGCAGGAGGGACGTGCTGTGCGTCAGTCAGTGATTGCACAATATTTCTAACACACATGGGTGCAGAGGCTGACGTGAAAGTTGGACAGAGGGCACTGGGTGTGGGAGTACATGCACACTATGCACTGTATATCAATAAATGACAAATATGCAATAAGGAATGTCCACTCAAGAGTGCTCAAAACCTCCACCTCAAACACCCTCTCCCCCCTTTGCCCCCCCACAACTCCCCCACACACCCTCCCCCTCTCTCCCCCTCCTTCCCCCTCCCCCCACAACTCCCCCATGCACCCTCCTTCCCCTCCCCCCACAACTCCTCCACACAAACTCACCCCCTCCCCCCACAACTCCCCCACACACCCTCACCCCCTCCGCCTCCCCCACAACTCCCCCACACATGGTGTCCAAGCAAATGCTTCATGTGTCAGTGTCTATTGCCTTCATCAAGCTGCCCGTCTACATCCTTCCAGTTCCTGCACCTGGTGGCGGCATGTCCGAGCGGTGCTGGGTGCGCACTGACCTGCATAGGGAGCTGGTTTGGGTGGAGCTTGACGAAGAAGGGGTGGCTGCTTGCTCCATTCTGGGGGCTGGACGCTCAGCCTCCATGGAATCTGTAATGCGGGTGAGGACCTGCCTCAGGGCAGACACCTCCTCGCATAATCTATTGGTGCTTTCCATAATGACCTGCCTCAGGGACTGTTACGCTCACCTGGTTCCCACAGGGGCGTCGATCGGACCCGGACAGCTGCGGTCTCCACCAACGTGAGGCATAGTGCAGAGATGACAGTCTGGACTGGCCCGCCTAATCTCGTCTGCTTGACCCATAGAAGTATTCTCCTGCAAGTGGAGAAAGGGATTTAGTGATGGTCCCTCCCCACTGTTCTCGGTCTCCCCTCTAGTCACCTCCGATATTCCCAATTAGTATCCTTACCTTATGTTTTTAAATGATGAGCTCTCCATCCTGCGTGGAATGCAGGGGCGCGTAGATACCAGTTACTTCACTGGTTTGGGGTACTGGAAGAGCCCCGGAAGAATATTGACTCCTGGGTTTATAAAGTTCAAAGAGTTCAATATGTCCGATGTTCACTCTTGCATTCCCTTGTTGAATTGCAGCTAAAAAACATTGTCTGGAGGCTGCTGACGGCGTTCAGGTAAGAGTCTGTATTACCCAACACTGTCCGGTAAAAGTTGTGTGAGTTTAACTTGTTGTTTTCTCTCCCTTTAAAGATGCGGCATAAGAAGATGTGGCTATTGAAGGGTAATGCCTCCGGTGGTAAATCAGGTAAGCCTGGTGGTTAAAGTGATTGTATTTGTCGGCTCTCTAGGCTCACCTTGTTATTCCTTTGTTTTCCCCCAGGTATTGGAGTTCGCGAAGAAAATGATGGAGGCAGCGCCGAGTCGAAAGATGCTGTGGACTGGTGAGTATGGCGCGGCGCTGCAGCTGGCGATGCGACACGTGCTGAAGTAATGTCCTGCGCATTCGGAAGTGCATTCATAAGTGCACCGGCTGTTGGGCTGCCACGCTGCTGGAGACTGGAGCTGTGCTGCTGCATTCACAGACTTTGCTGAACTTGGTTACTTGTTTCTCTACCACTAGCACCGAGTCGGCAAGAGGAAGTTTCGTTCACGTTGCATAATGCCTAACTCCGCCTTTTGACCTTTCTTGAGGCACGCCCCCACTCAGCCTCGCTCTCACGCTACAGCTACAAATAATCCAGTGCACGCGCATCGCGCGCGCGCATTCGGAAGTGCATTCATAAGTGCACCGGCTGTTGGGCTGCCACGCTGCTGGAGACTGGAGCCGTGCTGCTGCATTCACGGTCTTTGCTGAACTTGGTTACTTGTTTCTCTACCACTAGCACCGAGTCGGCAAGAGGAAGTTTCGTTCACGTTGCAACATGCCTAAGTAATTAATTGGACTTCAAACGACTCAGGCTGCTCCTGTGTGCTCTTTGCTAACTGTGCTATCTGTGTTAACTGTGTATTTGCGGGCACACTTTTTTCAACTTCTCCTCTCTTTCTCTTTCTTCCTATTTTACTGCAGCTCCGCCTTTTAACCTTTCTTGAGGCACGCCCCCCACTCAGCCTCGCTCTCACGCTACAGCTACAAATAATCCAGTGCACGCGCATCGCGCGCGCGCATTCGGAAGTGCATTCAAAGTGCACCGGCTGTTGGGCTGTTCGGCGTCTGAGGTGGGGTGGTCTAGAGCCTTACAGTTGACACTCTTAGGGCTTTATTTGTTGGTAATCATCTTTGCCACTGTCTAAGGCTGATGTATGCGTTTTTTTTCAATGAGGTTTGATTAGATTTAGCATTGAATGAAAAGGATAAAGTATTCAAGGCCCTCCAGAACTGATTACCACCATTTATATTGTTTGATGCGATTGCTGGCATTTTACTTGACTAAGAGGTTTTGGCTCTAGGCTATATTTTGGCGTCGAATAGTTTTGCCCTTAAGTACCATCATTATGGCCGAGGGCCTTCGTAGTGGCAAAAAATTTAACAACTACATTAAAAAAAAAACTGAGGTGGACTCGGATGACATATCTTTATTGTTAGACATTGTTCCACCCCCTGCTATTATAGAGGAGGATCTCGAGGTTAATCTCAATTCTATCACCGATGTCTCCCTAGAAAAAATAGCCTCCCTTGGTACAGTGTCAGGGTTGTTGGAATCTGGAAACGGGGTGGTGGACATGGTTATCAATTCCCCAGCTGGCTATGGTGTTAAAACATCTCCCTTTGCGACTAAAGAAGCTTTGAAGGAGTCTGAAACTTCATGTTTATCCAATGATTCTTCTTTTTCTAAGCCTTTGACACTTCCAGCTGGCAGTGAAACTTATGAGATTGTAGGCTCTAAAATCGAGGTTCATGCAGAGACTGAACATGAACCCTTAAAAGCTAACTACTCAAAGCTGAATATGTCCAGGGGCCTCATTACGACCCAGGTGGTAAGTTACCGCCTGGGCCGTGACTTTACCACCATGGCGTAAACTACGTTTACGCCATGGTGGTAGGCGGACTTACCGCCCCATTCCGAGGTCGGCGGGGCGGTAAGTCCCCAATCCCCATTTACCCTTCCCCATTCCCATTTTTGCCCCATAGGGCATAATGGGAGTGGGGAAGGCGTTAATTACGCCACCGTAAATTACGGTGGCGTAATTAACTCCATGGTCCCTTAGCGCCATGGATTTTAACACCTGCTAAAAGCAGGTGTTAAATCCGCCATGGCGCTAAGGGACCTCGTACTCAGGCGGTAAGGGTCGGCGCTGTTTACGCCGCCGTAAACCCCTTACCGCCTGAGTCGTAATGAGGCCCCATGAGTCCTTCCCGGGAGTCAAAGTCTCCCCCTATGAACCAAAATATAATGGCTCACAATAAAATACAAGGGTCTATCTCTGTCAAAGAAGCCAATAAATTATCCCCTAGAGGATGGGGCAATGAAGAGCCCATTCTTGATCTTAGCCTCGATAGAGAGGCTACTAGAAAAGAGATGGGGATAGAGAGACTCGGATTCCATCCGGCTGATTTCTCTATGCTGGCACCTGCGATTGAGATGGAACTCGGAAAGCGTATAAGACTATCATATGAACCTTCAACCCCTGTGAATAAAAGCAAACATGGGATTGAAAATGTTTTCTTATTTAATAATCCTCCATCTTACTCTTACTCTGTTCCTTCTCAACTTAGTGCCCAAAAAGAAGCACGTTCATTGGGTGGTATTTCTGTACACAGAAAGCCTAGTGCTGGCGCTCCAATTATTCAGTCTATGAGCTCTCCAAACTTAGAAAAATTGTTGCCTCAAGATTTTCTCCCTTCTCCTGGTCCGCAAATTACTGGTGTTTCTCAGTATGAACTTAATGAGTCGCTATCTCCTAAACCTATATCACAGCCTACCCATGTCCCGGAAATTGAGAAAAATTGTGATGATGAATACCAACAATGTTTTGAAACGTTCCCTGTTCTAACTCGGATCTTAAATTTATTGGATAAGGGTCATGTGCAAACTCACGAAGAATTAAAAACTTTGCAGATTCAAATGATTGATCTCATAACTAAGCAAAGTAAAATGGAGGGCATGCTGCTCTCCTGCAACATGTTATCGTCTCTGTGTTATAAAAAGGTGGAGACTTCCAATTCCCATAACATTGCTACACAAACTAAATCATGCAACATGTTCTCGTCTCTGTGTCATAAAAAGGTGGAGACTTCCAATTCCCACAATATTGCTACACAAACTAAATCCTTTGCAGAGGCAGTGTCTGAGGGCTCTCAGTTTAGACCTGGTCCCATGAATTCCACTGGCTTGCCTATAAAGAAATCAGAGGACGTAAATGCCTCAAATATTGCTTCATTGACAGTCTTGGTTTCAGAGATGGCTACCACTCTTAAAGCTTTATCAGCTCCAGTGATAAGAGTGCATAGTTCTGGAGGAGATGAAAAAAATGATGCTTGTCTGGACAGCCCATCTGCGTTGGTTGATCTTATTGACCCATGTGAAGAGAGTCTTGAATTAAATCCAACTGGAGAAAAAATCTCTGTTGTCCTACAAGAAGTAGCGATTCCTCCATTTCCCCAAACAAAAAAACAAAGAAGAGCTCAGGCACGTGCAGAAAAGCGAAATCTTCCCATCAAAAAAATGAAAGGAAATTTAGAAAAAAAACAAAAAAATCAAAGGTGTGAAAAAATTGATAAGCATAACACACATATGAGAGACATTTGTAACTTATCTGGGGGTGATACTATCATTGATTTGAACCAATTGAATGACGAGTCTAAAGCAATGTTGAACCTTCCGGAACCTATTCAGACGGCCCCAGCCATACAGAAAAAGGTATTGGAAACTAACAAAGAGGGTGTTTTTGATGTGTGTCTGGTGTCTAAAGAGACAAAAAGGGTTATTTCTAACGATAAGAAAGAAGGTGTCTGTCGGGATGATGGTCCAGTAAATGTGAACTTGGTACCTGTCTCTCGAGCTTCTCTTCCGTTCCAGAAACAATCTACTCTTTCTAATTTTTATCCCTTGTTAGATCCTAAAAAGACAGAAAAAGTGATCATTGGCCTAGACAATGGGTCAGGTGCTCCCTTAAATATAAAATGGGAAAAAACTAAAGCCAACACAACTAAGCCTACTCTTAATGGCAGCAGCGTTCACTCTGATGGGGTGAAGACTGCTGTAGTAGGTATTATGTTGGGTGGTTTACCCGCTCATGTCAAATTACAGGAAATAGGTCAGACCGAGTTCAATTCTGACCGCTTGAATTCATTGCCAAAAAACAGTCCTGCAAAGGCCCATTTTATAGATATTAAGTCGGCTTCTGTAATGGGATGGGAAAGCGACCCTGAACGTTATGGAAAGACGCGTCTGAATCGCACGTTTGTGATGACTGCCATCCAAGACATTCCAGCTCTTCGTATCATCCGCTCTAACGATATTGACTGGGTGAAATTGGCAGATGTGAATAACAACAGAATGATCTGTAAATTCATGTCTCCATTTATTCTGAAATTGTTATGGGAACATAAAGATGATCTAGCATCCATCGCCTTAGTAACTACCATTTTTGCATCAGTTGAAGAAGCTACAACCTTTGTGGAAATGTTGTCTCCTATAGCTGAAAGCATCTTGCCATGTTCTATTGCAGGCAATTTATTCAATCTTGATGCCAAGACCATGAAACAATTTATGGCTTTTGTATCGGCGATAAAGGAGTCGTCATGGAAGGATCCTAATATTGTTCAAGTGTCAAATTCTTCGAGTGGGATGAGTGAATCCTAGCCTGGCAAAGTTACTAATCTTTTCATGGAATCCATGCGGTCTGGGTAATTTAAAAAAATTGTATTCTCTTAATTACCATCAAAGACCGGATATAATGCTTTTGCAGGAGACCATGTGCCAAACTAACTTTGTAATAGAGGGCTATTCTGCCTTCGTTCAGGTTGCAAGGCGGGGCCTTTGTGGAAGACCATCAGGTGGTCTTGCGATTTTGATTAATTCAACCTACAGATGTTCTACAGAATTGATTAGCTGTTCTGCTTCTATTTTAGCTTGTGCATTGATTGATGATGAGGACCCTTCCATGACTCTTATATTGCTTTGCATCTATTGGAATAAATTAAGTATGTCAATTGAGACCATTTTAGATGAACTGAATGCTGTGCTTGAAAAAGGATTTATACTGTTTCCCACAGCCAAGATATTTGCAGGGGGTGACTTAAATTGCTATTGTTATGATGAAGGTTCTCATTCTAGTGTTATGTGGAACAACCATTCAATGGTCTCTAAGAGATATGGGCAAATGTGGAACTCTTCTTTTTTGGAGTGGGATATGCAAACTCCGCTATTCCAACTCGAACCTTTCAATTACACCTGGGCAAGAGCTGATTACAAATCTCTAATTGATTATTTTTTTGTCTCTTCAAGGCTATACTCATGTGTAGACTCCGTGATGATTATAGATCCAGCAATAGGAGACCACATGATACAATCTCTGTCCTTGAATATTCCTATGTCTCGTTATAATGACGAGTTGTTACTTGCTCTAATAGAACCTGATCACCATGCCTTATCTGTGAAGTGGAATCACAAAGTATGCCTTACTTTCATTGACTGCCTTGAGTGTGATTATGACATCATTCATCATTCCAACCTAGAAGGTATTCCCCTTCTACAAATAGACAATATAAATACAAACAGAATTAAAATCCATCTTTTAAAATTAAAAGAATCCTTAAAAAAGAAGACTCATGTCCTTCTCAACCATACTCACAAATTTAACCTCCAAGTGGCGCACTTGAAAGCTCAAAAAAACTCAGAGATTAGAAAACTTAGAAAAGGCAACACTTCCCTATCAACCTGCTCTGACCTTATTAGAACTGTTAGACAACGCTACAGAAATAAGCTAAAATGGTTGAAGGGTCACCTGCACTATGAAGACAATCAAAAAGTCTTCTACCACTTACTAAAACATGACTTCAGGCAAATTTGGAATACCTTGCGTACTATCTCCTGTGGCTCTGCTACTACGATTGACTCAGTGATTTCTGCTGAAACCTGGGTCGCCTACATTAGACCTAAATTTCAACTACCTGAACGTTTTAACACGCTAAAAGGTGGCGAGCCCAGCTTCCTCTCAAAACATTACCTTTGTGGTCGATTGGCGATATCATTGAGGCTATAGGGAAACTTAAACCCTCCAGGGCCTCTGGTCCGGATGGTATACCCCCCTGTGTATACAAAGCTAACCCTACCTTTTGGGCTCGTATTCTTAAAATCAAATTTGATTCTATTCTGTTTTCCGGTATTATTCCTCCGTCTTGGACCTCTGCCCTTGTTATTCCTATCTATAAAAAAGGTCCTCCTAATTTACCTGCAAACTATCGTCCAATAGCGTTAACTGACGCCTCCTCAAAAGTTTTTTCCTTACTTCTGCTACAAGAATTACAAATGTACATCAACGATGGCAACCTTATGTCTCCCTATCAAGTAGGTTTTAGGAAACATATAGGTTGTCCTCTTAATGCCACCATTCTTTGTCACCTTCAGGCCTTTACTTCCTCCTCCAAACAAGGCCCTGTCTACATAGCTAGTTTGGACCTCACCGCAGCTTTTGATTGCGTCATTCGTGAGATATTGTGGAAGAAAATGCTGGCCATGGGGATCCCGCATCATCTGGTTGCATTGATTGCTTTGTTGCATAAAAATACATCCTATCGCATCCGGCTGAACAAAGAAGGAGCTCTTTCTGACCCCATCTCTACGGAAATGGAAGTGAAACAGGGTTGTATCATGGCAGCGGTGCTATTCAACTTATATCTCTTGGGTCTGGATGAGACATGGGTGACTGGAGAGTGTTTTCCAGCCAAGCTTGGTAACATCAAGTTGGATTGGATGGGTTTTGCAGATGACCTACTATTCTTTGACCGAACCCCTTTTGGGCTTCAAAGGAAATTAGAACTATTTGCAAATTTTGCCCACACCCATAATCTTTTTCCTAATCCTATGAAATCCTCCATACTTATTTTTTCGGGTGGAAAATTGAATCCGCATCGCTTTTCCTGGTACCTAAATGGTATGAAAGTAGAATACGCTGTTTCGATTCGGTACTTAGGTTACCCTCTGACTGACTCATATTCTGTAACAATGTGGAAACAATTTCTCAACCAAAAAGTGAAAACTCTTGCTTCACAAATGAAAATTATTTTCCATCGATACTGCATGTTCTCTTTAATTCCTCTTATTCAATTCTATCTCCAGAAAGTTGAACCCATTATTCTATACTCCCTAGATATCTGCAGCTATGATATTGATGATTTCCTGAATATATTGCAGGGAAAGCTGTGGAAAACTGTACTGGGCATGGCTTTATCTATTCCAAATGTAATGATATGCCACGAACTGAATATATTACCTTTGTCAGTAAAACACAATTGGAGATGTATCACAAACTACTCTAAAATGCTTAACCCGCCTAAGAACACTTTATATTCCGAATTGAACAAAATCTTGGGTGACTCATATATAAAATCTTTACATTTTCAAACTATAAAAATTACCAATATTCTCTCAAAAATTCATGAGACTCCTGATTCTATTAGCATGTGGCTACCGATTAAAAAAAAAAAAATACCAAAGATTCTTTTGGAGCATGATGATGGACAAAATGGGTACCTATCCATCATTTGATGAATACAACCTTTTTCGAGGCAAATGGGAATGTAGACTAAAATATCTAATACAGCTTCCTTCTGCGTTTGCAAGGAAAATCTATATGCGTTTCAGATTAAATCAATTTCTCACACGTCAACGTACAAAAAATTGGGCCGTTGGTTCTAAGAGTCTTGATGTGACTTTCTGTCGTTTTTGTGAAAATGTTGATACACCCGAAACGCTAAAACATCTGGTGATTTATTGCTCTTATTTTGAGTTATGGCGTATCCAAATATTTGATAGTTCCTTTTCTTGTTCAGTTATCTCAAGGGAATCTCTTTGGAGACGTTGCATGGAAGGTTATAGTCAAAGCTTGATTCTTAAATTGATAAACTTACTTGTAATTATTGAAGCTAAAATGGTAGAAGTAATGACAACTGACTGAATAACCTTCGGGAAACGGTTTAGAAACTATTTCGGCTAAAGATTTGTTTTATTTATCTACTAGCGACTCGTATCCTATATAATTTGTTTCATCTGACTATTGTATTGTTCTGAAAATGAGCATAGATAGCTGTGCCTTTGTTTATTTATATTGTGGTTGTTCATTTATATTGTTCATTTATATTGTGTTTCCTTAATTTTGTAATCATCATGTGCATTGAATATTATTAGAGAGTCTAGAAACTGTTTGTTCTAAACTGCAAGGTGTTTCATTAAGTGCTGATGAAACACTGTTATGTGTAACCTGTATATGTGAATGTGTTTACTCCACTATTTTATGTCATTTTTTAGTCCTTGTTTATTTTTTAAACAATGTTTAATGTATATTATGTATTTTAAAGAATTAACTGTAAAGGTTTTCTCCTTAAATAAACCAAATACAAGAAAAAAAAAAAAAATTGTCCTTTCAGGCTCTGAGTCGTGCAAGATCCAGAATCAGGTAAGGAATTAAAATAATGTCTGTGATCTAACTTTTTCTCCTTCTTTACTCTTTTTCTAGGAACTCGGGATTCGAGGCGGGCGTGGCAGAAGACTGGATGCTGGCTTGCAGGCACGGTGAGCGTTACGCTGCAGAATGCAGAATAACGCGAAGCGTGTGTTGCTGGTCGGGCGTGGTTTAAATAGCCTCAAAAGTAGTCCCAGGTAAGAAGTCCCTAGAACCACACCCGAGTAAAAATAATCTCTGTAGTAAAATAGTACCCTCCAGGCTTCACGTTGGACTGGATTCATTTGCAGCATGGTCTGCCTGAGGTAAGTAATGACTATGAGCCTGGCGCGTTAGGCGCCAGGACTGAACCCAGATAGCCCCTAGCCGGGGCGGCTGAGGTTTTAATAAATGTCTGGATGCCTGCTTCCAGGGCTGATGGGCTTGGTCCAGATGCCCGGGGGTAGGCATCATGACAGGGACGCAGTGTTGTTGTGCCCCTCCTGCCTTGCTACGGCACTGTCTGCAACAAACTGCCTCTCTAGGGCAGTGAGCTCCTCCTGGCGCTGCACGTCCTGCCTGTTGCACCCCCGCCTGTAGACCAGTGGAGATGGAGGGTGCATGTGTGACATGGGCAAATCCATTTGGGTCCTCTGTGGGACTCATGCTCCCTTGTACGGACTCCCCCCCCCCAGACTGCTCTGGGGTGGTGTCGTGCTAGGAGTCGACAGGTGTGACCTGGGGGGATGGGGCGCACTTGGTGTTGCAGGTAGGTCCGAGGAGTCGTCCTCGACAGGCACACACACCTGGCCCTGCACATCATCATCTGTCAGGGGTGCCGTAGCTGCCGCCTCCCCAACAGAGCTGTTTCTGCAGATTGTGCCCCATCGACTGTCTCCTGTGCAGGTGTCACAGGTGTTGTGGGGACTGTGGTGATGGGCCTTAGCGGCACCAGTGCTGTGGCATCCTGGGCTGTTTTTGTCTTCAGTGCCTGTCGTGGCTTGTGTGGGCCTTTCGAAGTGTAAGGCTTGTTGCCTTTATCCCTGGCCCTCTTCCGGGGTGTAGTCGCCTGTGGGGGTGAGTCCCGGGCCTTGCTGTCAGGATCTGAGCCTGTGGGGGACCAAGAGAGGGGCGGCATGAGTGATGGTTTGACAAGCATCAAGCATACATTTGTATTATTGCTCTTCTACACATTAGAGGGGATTAGGCAGTGGAGTTTTGATGATCATGTTGCTTCCTATATGGGTGGAGCATGCAGGCATCCATCGGGGTCGCTCATGTTGCGGCGGGCGTATGCTATGTGACATGCATTCCTGTTGTGGCCTGCATGCAGTGTGACTTATGCCATTTTCATATTTGTGTGGTGTGTGTCAGGTATGGCATTGCCATGTTGCATGCATGTGCATGTGTCTGTGCTGCGGACGACATCTAGGCAGGGAATGTGTATGTATTGGGCCATGCATTGCCTCTTTAGACAGACAAATTGGTGGACTATCATTACACTTTGCATTACAGTGTTTTCTTAGGACACTCACCTCCTTCCGCCGATGAGGTGGTGCCACGCTCCATCCCGCCCACACTTTCGATGGCCTCTATGCCAATCGTGCTGGCGCAGATCTCCTCCCACCGGCTTAGCTTTATTGGTGAGCTAGGTCCTCCACCAGTAGCCATAGCCTGGCTCCTGTTTGCAGGCAGGATGTTCCTGACTCTCAGGCGCAGGTCATCCCATCTCTTCCGAACATCCTTTATTGTGCGGGGTAGTTGCATACCACGCTGACTCTTTGGGCTACAAGTTGCCAGATTTCTTTTTTCTTTATCACTGCTTCTCTCTTGAGGCTGTTTGCGAAAACAAGCTTGGCATTGTCAGCCAGGGTCTCAGCCAGCATTGTTAGTTCATCCTCATTAAAGCGCTCTTTGCGCTGGCGGGAGGCACCTTTTTTTACTGCCTTGGGCATGATTTTGTTGTGGGAGGTTGATGTCTGTAGTCAGCAATATGCTCCAGGTCCTGTGTGCTGAGGGTGTTAACGGTTGTGTTTTTCAATATGGCCACCATGCTCTTTCCTGTTCCTGTGCGATGACGCTACTTCCGGTTCTGTTTATTTACGGTCGGCGCTGATAGCGGTGCCCGCTAATGCCGTTTCCATTGATGCCGGTAGTTCTGTCTGCGCTTTCCATGATGCCGCTAAGGGCCATTTTTTGGATTTTAGCGGCATGCCGGTAATGTCGTTACCGGCATGGCGCAAAGCTCGTGCACGCGAACTCGTAATAGCCCTCTATTAGCTGGCTCTTTACTACACTGATACAGTATTTGCTCCATGCCGGTAAGGTCTGTTACTTACCTCCAACCTCGTAATGACCCCCAATGTCTCTGACAGCACCACCTTATAGCACTTCTCCAACTTCCACTTGGCCTGCTTCCTTGCCAGACTTAAAATCTCCCAATGTTTTCTATTTGGGTATACTCCCCTGCCTGAACAGCGTTTCCCAACAACAAATGCTTTTTATGGTCAATGTCAACCGACAAGAGGTTACAACAGCTCCACACCATTCAACAAATGGCAGCTTCAAGACTTTCAATCACTTTTCGGGTAAGACAAGATTCACACTGATGCTCTTCAACACTTTTCTGTAAATGATGTTGCTCTCCTTCTGGATATCTAGGGCAGCCTTATTGCCACTCTTGTTTCCCCACTTCATAAACAACCAAAGGTTGACCGGGACTGTGTCTCCTCCTACCTCTCACCTTGCATTAGCCCCCTTCGGCTGTTTGCAATATTGGCCAGATTGTGTTCCAAAAACTGCCCCTTTCAAGATTACAGTTATTTGCATTTTGTATATTAAGTCTTTGCTACTTTCCCCTAGTTTGATATTCAGAAATAACTTGGGAACCATTTTCACTCTTACGTAAGTGCTACCTCTGTTGTTTTACAACTGTTCGGTATTCAAAACAAACGTGTGAATTACTTTAGTTCACACGCGAATGCTGTTTTGCACTAGTTCGGCTCCTACGCAAGTGTCTCTCACTTGCACGCCTGCTTCCAACCTGCGAGCAGGGACAGAGCGCTCCGGGATAACTCACCGGTCTAGACGTGCGCCTCTGTTTCCCATGCGTTTCATAGGACTTCTGCTGCTCTGGCTCTTCACAACACGGAAAACCTCTTTGGTAGGTCTTCCTTTGTTCACGCCACTTCTAATTGGAGCTCCTCTTGCTCAATAGGTTCCCTGGTGCATGCCAGCCACCAGAGACGGCCTCAAGGCTTACAGGTGCACGCCAGCCACCCAAAACAGCCTCTGGCACGATTCGTGCTGTCCAGCTTCTGCAGAACGGATCACAAGGGGAAAAGCCTTCCTTCTGCACGCTTCCCACTCTGACCTCTGAATTTCAGGTTTCTGGGCATACGGATCCTCTCAGGACTGGCAGCTGGTATCTGCCCTGCAGGGGTCCCGGCAAAGCCAACTCCTTCTCTATGGCCTGCACCTGAGGGAGCCTTTTAATCTTCTTAGCCTCCCTTAGGTGTGGGTCATCTGCACTAATGAACTGACCACTCCTGCAACATTGTGCCTCTTCATCCTTCTTCCTTGTGCCAGTACCTAGGGAATTTTAGGACTTCAAGTCCATAAGGGAAAAATGAGGGTTTCTTATTTCTGTTGTTTTGCAATAAGTCATTAGAAGAGTAGGGCTTCAGGGAAAGTTAAACAAGGGGTGTCCCATTCCTCCTGACCTGCTTCCCACCTCATATGATCCTCCCGCAGAACACCACCCCTAGGGCCGGATTCAGGAAGCCCTGGCCACATGGGAAGGGTCCCAGGCCAGATTTTCTGGGGGAATCATTGCTGATCCATCACAGTAGTCTGGGTAAACCAAAAACACCAGACGAATAAAATATATGAGAAATCCTGTTTACAAGATAACGGGCCATTCATATATAAAATACCTGGCAGAAGAGTATACCAGGCAGTTGGCATTGCATAAAAGGAACCCGGCAGGGGAGTAACCTAGGCAATTTGCAAGCCCCAAGAAATGTTAAAGGAAAGATTGGCATTTATTTATTGAACCCTGGAAAGCTGGATGTTAAAGAAAGACATTGATAGCCAAAACGAGGAGAAAGTACCATTAAAGAGAGACTGCAAAAGACTTGGTTGTTGAAACAGGAATGTTGTGAAGCAAGGCAGGAAACAAAGGAACTGCTAGAAAAATAAACTGTTTTCATTGCACTTAAGACTCCAGGGGAAGGTATCCACCCTCTGGATCCAAGGGCTTCCACCTTGGAGAATATTTTTGTTGGAATTATACTTATTTCGGTTGTGAACACTTTTTGGCTGTTTGGAGATATTTTCCTTACACATTGTCATTTGTTTGTAGCGTGAGGGTCAGTGTAGGCCGTCTTGGACACAAAGACAGTTTTTCAGTTATTTGACATCCTGACACACAGATCCTTAGTTTTGGTTTATAGGCAGGGAAATTCCTCTTTAGCATATGGCCAGAGAGGCATTCTTCCAAAACTTTTTTCTTTTAATATCATCTTTGAAAAAAATGTGACAACCTTGTTTCTGGCTCTCATTTCCGACCCCTCACACCATCTGGTTGGAAAACGCATTCAAAATATTATTAGCCATACTGGTACTGGTCCTGATAGGTATCTGTGTCCTGAAAATACCACTGAACCAATGTAAAAAGGTAAGCAAGAAGGCACTGAAAATGACCGTAATAGTAAAAGTGGAGGCTCAAATACATGAGTTTACACAAACAGATGAACAACCCAGGATGTAGCCCCCCCAGACCGTCCTTTTGGATCTCCTGGGACATTGTCCGAATGTCCCGTTGAGGCCCACATTTACACCGAACATGGAGTGGATTGTGAAGCTGATGGGCATTGTTGCTTCATGACCTGTGGTCCTGAAGAAAACATAGCACAAGGAGGCAGCTTGAGGGGGTGAGTGAAATATGGATACTGAAAGATGACTATAATGAAATGGCATGAGTGTGGGCATGGTCGATAATTTGACCAGAGGAGGTAATCTGATGACGCAGATGAATACATCATTACCAACTTCTGCCCTGGTCCTGTCCCATTGCAGCAAGGGCAAGAAATGTTACAAACTGAGAGACAGCCTTACCACGCCATCAACCTAGGGTTGGTTGACAATATGAGTTAAACTAGCTCCTTGAAATCATATGCTTAACAAAAGTGAATGTACATGCAATCTGCCATAAAGGAATAGTTAGGTTATGCAACACAAGTAAGGACTAAAATTAGTTTGTAGAACGCCCAAATAGTGTGCTGTATAAATAGTGCAACACAGTATAAAAGGACAGGAGGTTCCTTTGTACTTTGAGGGAGACTCACCAAATCGATAGAGCAGTTGGATTATATGTAGATAAGATGCTGAATAAATGGGCAGGGGCACCATTGTATGGCAGACAAACAAGATTAATAGACATGGCTCTAGGTCACCAATATGGAGACAGGAAGACAGAAATGCAGCCATTTGTCTAAAGGAGAGGCTGCAGAAGGTCTCAGAATTACCAAGGCCCCAGAACCCAAGATTCTGAGTTTACAAAAACACATCTATTCTAGAAGCTCGTGCAGAGCCCAGACAGTAGCTCACGGCCACAGCCAAGGTTCTGAACTAGGAAGGGAGTAAATAGATGACCAGAACGGAGGCACAAGATAACAGTTCCCAGGACAAGAAGTGATAGACTCCCAAGTTAATTAATTTTAATAAGAGCACAAACAAACATTGATGTCCAGGTACACATGATCAGCAAGCCAAAAGACTTTATAGAAAAGTACATGACTAGGGTCCCAAGTGGCCGCAAAGAACAGAACATGCACATCGGAATTAGCTAAAACCTTAATAAATAAAAGGAAATCCACTCTCAAACACGGTACCCTAACACGTGATCCAAACATGAGAAACACTGGCTATTCATTATGAGTCAAACACAGATATGACACCTGCAGAGCTCCCTCAGTATATGCGCAGACACCAGACAGCACACAAAGCCAAGTACAAAGGAAATGGAGGCCTCATCACCTCGGAATGACCAGGAGTATTCTTTAATTGGAATTATGGCAGACTATGGAATTCTCTTCTACCACTTATGTCTTGCGCATATCTTGATGCCTCGTCAAAGTTTTCAAGGCTGGTAAGCTAGGCAGCAGCCAATGGAAATTCCCCTTGCTACGCTGTCTATGATGGGTAATGCTAACTCCTGGACAGATGGGAACATTTTCTTTAAGGAACTTGAGGTCCGTGTCACCAACTTGTTGCAGTCACCATGGACCCTTTTATGTCTATGATTCGTTATGACTAAGGTTCAAATGGAATACAGCTTAGTCGTGGGTTTCCTATTCTTGATACGCACTTGGTACCCCGTCTGTAGATCTGGGGATATTATCCATTTCCGGATACTCCTTCTATGACTGGCTACCTGATGTCGCCTTTCACACACAAACTCATCTTGTATTTGATGATGTTCTCAGGCGGAAGATGCTAGAACAGTTTCCTCGAATGCATCGACCCAACCGAGCCTCTGTCGATGCCACCCCTGCCGTGAGTGCAGTATTGTACGGTATTCAAAAAGGAACAGGGACACGCTTTGCCCCTTTGCATTTCAAAATACTTTTTCAATGTGCGCATAAAGCTCTCTGTATCTCCATTGTCCCTAAACCACAGCAGAGTTGTGCAATGATGATGTATTTTCAAGTATTCCTGAAACTCATGTCCTTGAAAAGGAGGCCCAATTTCAGTCTTTACTTCTGCCATTAAGTCATGGATAGCGGAAATTCACTCCAAACTCGACATTACATCCTTGGCCAAAAGAGATTGCATAATGTCCACTTCTGGATATCTCGAACACTTGTTTTTTTTTGTATTCAAATCTTTTTTTATTATGTTTCAACTTATTTCCAAACCAAAATATCACTGCTCAACAAAATGCTAAATGGCTGCCATAATGGAATCGTATGCATACTGTAACAGAAAAAATAGACGCTCTCTTCCCTCCCCCCAATACCACCTTCCTTCCATGCCCAAATCATCCACCATGATCCCTGTTCCCTCCCACCTCCCACCTCTCTCCTGTCTTTTGGTCCCCCCATGAGTCTCTGCAGGACACTTTAATGCTGTCTCCAAAAGACCCAGTGCCCCTCAACCACTTATTGATCACCGCCAAGATATGCTGATCATTATTCATTGTTCAAAAATCAATGCTTACATATTCCCACAGAAGCTCACTCCTTTCTGGTGATTGTATGGGACATGCTTGGGTAAGTGGCACAGGTTCTTGGCACCATATGCATTTTCTCACACAGTTATCCACCTTTGATTCGAAATCGGGAAACCAAACATTCTTCCTGAGCCAGGCCATTGTTTTAGTTGTGTCCTGGTGGCCCTTGTCTGCCAACTCTGGTACTGAAGTAGAGTTGATGGGACCACTATACAGTTATCTCTTAACGGAAGACCTTCAGGTGAGACAGAGAGCTCATGCTGAAAACCCCACAAACTCTGCAGTGTATTTTTTGCTGCTCCTGTGTGGCTGGTCCTTCTCTCTACCCAGCAGTCTGGACCGCTTTAACTACCATCTGAAACCATTTATCTCCAGCCCATGCCTCAGCAACTTCACATAATGTCATGGAGACCAGAAGGGCAGTTTCAGTGATCATGCAGATGTGGTCCTCCGCCACCAGTTCTTCATGCTCTGAGTTAGTACCTAGGTCTCCAGGGTGTCTTGATAGGTAGTCAACTGGATTATCGCACCTTGGCCAATATATTAGGGAGACATCATAGTCCTGAAATTGTAGAAACCTCATTTTGTTTTGAGCAGGAGGATGCAGCCCTGCCCCAGACATGATTGATACCAAAGGTTTGTAGTCTGTCACCACAGACACTGGCTTCCAATATACATGATGATATCCAGTATTCACATTAAGCTTCGAGAAGAATGTTGCACATTAGAGGTCAGACATCACATGGCATCACTGAATTGCCTTATTCGGGAGCTTTATAGCTAAGTAGATGTGCCCCCATCCTGGTTGCTTCGATTTGGTGGTAACCACAATGGGGGATACCCATGGCGTGGGACCTGTTATACTCTCAATTATATCTTCTTTCACCAATTTGTCCAGCCCTTGTTCCACTGTTTCCCTTAAGTGCAACAGTACCATCCTATGTTTTAGAGTGACTGGTTGAATAGACTCATCAATGTGCAATCTAATGGGCTTCCCTTTTAATCACTAATAAGGCTGCTGACATCTTCAGTGCATACCCCAAAACTGAAATTGACCAGTTTCAGTTCTTCTGTCCTCTCAAACCCTACCAATGTATCTTCGCTGATTTTGGTGACATAAAACCTTAAGTTGAAATAGCTGGCCCCACGTTTTATCTTCTCTCCGAATGCCCTTTTAATTGGGATCGGCTTCTTTCCCCCAAACTATATATGCATGCTTTTTTAGGTGTCACAGGTATTTGGTTTCACAGGGAGCTGGGAAGTGGGAAAGAGCCATAGCATTGCCTGAGGACACTGTTTCTATTAAAACTGGAGTGTCTTTTCCTTGTATGTTCACTAGGCAGCAGGGCTGACTTTTTCATGCGTCCCACACCTAGGTTGGCTGATATAAAGACAATTCCTTCTTTTTCTTCTGTATTGTCTACTTGGGGTTGTCTCCGCAATTTGATTTTGGCCACTTTTCCACTGACTCTTGATGTTTCTCCTTCATGACTTTGGTTGTGGTATGAAGGCCCTACATTTTTATGTAAAATGATTAGGCGGCCACACCTGCTACAGTTCTGACTTAAAGCTAGGCAAGGGACAGTATGCGGCAACGCTCCTCCACAATAACTACAGCCTCCACAGAATCTTTTTGATCTATCTGGCTTGGTTTGCTTGGCATTTGCCTTTTGCCTGCCCTTCCGCATGGCATGACTTCTTCTACACTCAAGGACTGCAGTGTCCTGTCCATGTGCGTCCCTCTCTCAGAATCCAATTCATGGGCTCAGCTGAAGTATTTTTGTCAGAGGGATTTCAGGCACCCACAGTAGTTGTTTCTGGAGCTTGAGAAAAAAATATCCTTTAATCATGTGCGCTCGCAGGTGAATGCTTGTTGTCTGAGTCTGGTGTGAAACGCATAGAGCGTCTCCTCTTCTTTCTGTTTGGCATCACACAACAAGAATCGCTGTAGTCAGTATTGACCATGGGGCTGAAAAAATGTGATTGGGCTATCTTTGCAGCTTGATACATTGCATTTGCCTGAGAGAGGATCTTGAAAATCTAATGCTCTTCAGGACCAGCCATGTATAGCAAGGAGGATCACATTGCTGCATCAGCATCATCTTCTTTAATGGCAGTGAAGTGCATTTCTAAACTCACAACACAGAGGGACCAGCAGGGACCTTGGCTCTATGGTGCAACTGTTCCATCGAATTCAGCCAAAGAGGCGAGTCGTGTCGCAGATCTAGGACGTGATACAGGTGTGGATCAGCTTGGTTTGAGATGCAACGGCAATCAGTGGAAAGCAAGATAACAGCAGATAATGCTGGGAACAGATCCAAGTGCGGCTGGGACTAATGGGAGCTAGTCTGTTTTGTTTCCATTTATCAGTGTTCTCGTGTGGGCCATCTTATGAGGCCCCAGTGAAATTTCTATCTGCTCTACTTTTGAGGAGCATGAGTGCATCTATGCATTGAAGGAAATACCAAGCATCGGAAGAGGTTTTTGGAATGGTTGCTACGCTGTGGAGATCAGTTTGAGCATACGTCAATTTACAAATACATTGTGGCTTTTGAGCCCCCGAAGAAGGTCCCAATAATCATGTTTAGGGACTGAAACATGTTGGGCTGTTCGTGTTAAAACACAACTTGGCCAATAATTGATTTATCCTGAGGCCTATGTGGTTTTTGTGCAATCAATAAATGTATTGATGTTTTTATGTGACATTTTTGTATAGTTTTCTATGTCTAGTGGCTCCTGTATGGAATGTTACAAAACATTTTGTGCAACATTACCCTTTTTAATCTATGATTTTTTACATAAAAGTATATGTTTTATAATTTGTATGTGTATTGAATGTATGTAGGGGTTTGGGATAGGAGTCACCAGCATTCATACGTCTCATTGGTGTTTTGGAGTACTCTCTTTCTTATATATCCACAGGTCTGTCTCCACCATTGCCAGCTGCATCCTGTAGTAGCGAGAACTGATAGAATAGTGACATTGATGCTAAATGCAGGTTGTTTTCATACATTTTTTTAAAGTAAAGTGCAGGGATTTAGTACCACCACTTGAGGGAGGATCAGGGTCCTGGTGCACAAGCAGTCCAAGCGGAGCCACAGCACCAACTTTAATTGTCGTAGTTCCAGGGGGTGCTATTGCGTGAGGAACGGATGAAGATGTGAGTTTCTGTAGCCAAAATCCTGTCTAAAAATCCTGCTTCCCGTGATGCAATAAGGCAGCTCTTGGCAGCAGAAGGTCGCTGAGGCTGGTGGCTTCGTCCTTCTGCAATTTCCTTAATAATCGGGGCCGGAATCCCTGTAATGTTGACTTGAAGCTGGGGTGCCGGGTTTGGTGCCCTTTTCGGCCAGGTGCAGTGAATAGCCGGGTCGCGCAGGTGGCTTGAGAGCCTCCTGTCTGGGAGAGCAGCCAAAGCGGGGTGAAGAGGAGGTCAGGCTGGGCACGGTTGTGTGAGGACACGCAACCGGGGAGAGGCTGAGGGAGCCACCCGGCGGCAAGACCAATTGCCATGGATACCTGGGACCGAGGCCAGGCTCCACTGGAAAACTTGGTGGCTGGAGGCAGCCACTTACTCAGGCAGTGAGCAGATCGCTCCAGGCTGGGAACCCGTTGCTAAAATGCACTGCTCACAGAACACGGCAGAAGATGGGCCATCTGCTGATAGCACTGCAGCAGAGGCGTGACCGGAGCGGGACACCCTCAGACGCCAGTGGGAGTGCTACGTGGGAAAACAGCCACCGGACTGGCGGGCAAGAGGGCTCACCGGTGACAGGGAACATACTAGACAGCAGGATGCCGGGCCAGAGGGGGCGACATTTTGACCAGCATTTAAGTTGGGATCTGTGATCCGGTCCTAGGGACATCTACAGGGCTGGGCACCCTTGAACAGCCAGGGGAATCCTCCCGACGAGAGGAGCAGCACAATGGCCCAGTACAGCAATGGGAGGGCCTGTATCGTGCAGGCCGGCCCAGCAAACGGCCGCAGTAAGGAAATGTAGTAAAACCAGCAGACATTTCCGTGCTTCCCATATGAACTCATCCAGGCGAAAGTTACTGTCTCCCATCTGGGCCGGCCCTTGCCCTCACCTAATGTACTGTTTTTCTGCTCCCCCCATGCACAGACCTCCCATTAAGACACTTCATGCAATACCTAGCCAGCAATACTACAAAACTGGAACCTTTCACTAATTATAAGGACGTGAAATCCTGCAAACCTATCTCCTTTCACAATGACACTGTGCCAAGTGCTTTGACCTGGTTGGAAGGCCCCCACACAAGGAAGCACTGCGACAGGTGTGCATGAGAATTGCTCCCCTCACCCCCGGAAACATGAGAGAATAGCGAAGGACGCCAGCTTCCACCACTGGACAGTCCACAAAAACACATAGGGGGCTGAAAAATTAAAGACCATTCTAGGATAAAGGAGGCCAGGGGACTTTCCCAGCCCCTCAAAGTGGTCACAGAGACCCCAGTACATAGACTGAATTTGACTTGGCCAAGTGCGGACCCGGTTTCCCTGGGGTCCGATTGGAGGAGGGGGCCGTCCCACACGTAAAGGGCAGACATGGCTGCACGGTAGAAACTGTGAAGACCCGGCATCGTGCCAACAACACTGGAGGCGCTCGTCTGGGTGATACGGGGAGAGAGCTTGCAGTAACTACGGCCCGAAGGAGGGGGTGGGGCTAGTGCTCCAAAGCATAGGGGGCCAGCATACCTGGGACAGAATACGAAAAGGAGTGGAGGAGAGATGTCCAACGACAAGGTCACGAAGGCCAGGACCCAACATAAGATAGATCAATACACAGTGAGTGGGCCTTTGCCCCACCTTGGGCCACACCCCGGCAATGCCAAGCGCAGGACAGGAGATGGAGGCCTCTCGGATCTCCTTCACAGACATTATGACCTCGATTTGGGAGTCCACATCATCTATAGAAGAGAAGATCGACGGCCGAGGTGTACTTTCTCTGGCAAGATTTGCGGAATCTCTCAACACGAGTGGGAGAAGCGCATCTCGGACTCTGAGGACGCGATCAAGGGAATGGAAAAGCAACTAGCAGCAGTCACCCAAAAGCTGGCCCACTTGGAAAGTAGAGCCGAAGATAGTGAGGGAAGATCAGGGCGCAACAACCTACGAATCCTGGGGGTGCCAAAGAGGGAGGACGGGCCCAGCATGGAGCTCTTTCTGGAAAGATGGCTAACAGACCTCTTTGTCCCCAAAAAGCTCTCAAAATTTTTCTCAATTGAAAGAGCCCACGGGATTCCAATGGGCCGGCCGGTACCCGGGACTCCTCCTCGCACCATAATCGCCAGACCCACAGCCCTCATAACCTACAATGGATATCAGATTGAATTCTGCCTGCACTATAGGAGAGAAGATCAGAAAGCACGCCCGTCCTTCGATTTGGTCAAGAGGAAGCTGAACTCACTGGGTATAAAACATGCCCTCTTTTTTCCAGCACAGCTGAAGGTCTATTATGGGGGCAGGATACAGCTTTTCAGTAATCCCAAAGACGCCTGGACCTGGCATGAGACTCAAATATTGTCCACACTGCGTATCTGGGAAAACCGGGGAGAAGGCCACAACCGGAACCTGGGTCTTCCCCGGTCCTCTTCGAGACGCAGCCCACTGAGAGTCACACAGATAAACCAGTATTTGGGGAGGCGACAGACAAGTGCCGAGAAGTGCCCGGACAAACTATGACCTGTGTGCACATGACCTTTAAGCTGGTTACTGATATTATGCGACCGCAGGTGGCGATGGGAGGTCGGCAATAGCAGGCACCCCACACATGGTTGAAATGGTTATCCCACATCCGTTTGACGTGGCGTTAGGGCGACAGGTGCTTCTGGTTGGGGGGGGGAGTACAGGGTGGGGGTTCGGGAGTTTTTTTTGCAGTTGTGTTTGGTTGGTTGCTTAGCTGGGAACATCGGGAGATAGGGAGGGACATGGATCTCGGGACTTGTATGGCACTGGGGGACAGGGTGGAGGGTACTGGTCGGTGCTACACTGGACACGTTCCCTGGGAAAGGATGGCACGTGACGGGGTAGTCTCTCTTTTGAAATGGAATGTGAACGGGCTGTGCTCCAGCATCAAGTACCTGCTTGTGGTCCAATTCCTTAATAGAGACTTCCCGGGCATTGCACTGCTGACCGAAACACACTTGGCTGGCACAGAGTGCAGGTTCTTTAAGAGGTCCAACTATACATCAGGCTTTCACGTGGGTTTCTCGAGGGGAACTTTAGTCCTCATACATTAGAAGCTACCATTTCAGCTGCGGGTGGTCCGGGACAATCCCAGGGAGAGGTTTGTCCTTGTGAGGGATGAGCTATGGAGGACCACCTGGGGCATTGTGGTGGTATATGTGCCCCCCCCTTATGCTTGATCTGCTAAATGACCTTCAATCATTAATAGTGCTGGACCAAGCCGACACGTGGGTGTTCGGGGGGACTTAAATGAAATCATGGACCTGGGTATGGATCAGACACATATAAGCATCAGAAACCCAGGTCTCTCCCTACCAAGCTACATTCCTTTGCGGCTGCGCTGGAGCTAGTCGATGCATGGAGGACATTGCATGTGCTGAACTGGGGTACTCCTTCTCCAATGCGCATTCTTCCCTGTCCCGGATAGATAATGTTTTCATTCCTCACGGCATATAACACAGGCTACTCTCTGCAACATTTCTGGCTAGAGGGATCTGAGATCACTCCCCACTCCTTATGGAGCTTAAGCGTGGGAAGAGTAAACCCAGAGCAATGTGGCGCCTTAATGCATATTACCTGAGCATCCCTGAAGTGTTAGAGGGCCTACCCCAGAAAACAGCGGAGTACTTCTCTCTAAATGAGAAGTCCGTTGATAGTCCAGTCACGTTGTAGGAGGGTTATAAGGCAGTATTGCAGGGGCGGTGCTCTCTCTTGTGGCAGCCAGGGGCAGGCAACATGTCTGAGAAGTGCAGGAGGCAGAATGGTCTCAGTGAGGGCGGAGGAGGAGTTCTTCGCCTCGGGGTCCCGCGCCTCACAAGAGGCCTTGGCCACAGCACAGGAATCTCTACGCAATGTGGCCCTGGACAATGCACGGTTGGCACACTGGACAATGCAGAGCCAAATTCAGGAATCTGGGGACAAGGCTGGGAATGCTCTTGCCTTGCATGAAAGGCAGGAAAGAGGGAATGGATATGTTAGGTCTATACAGGCGGCGGGGAGTGAGGTTTTAACAGAAGACGCAGATCATCCTTTTATGAGGAACTATATAGCCCCCCGCTGGAGGAACCTCCAGCAGAAGTGCCATGCCTCCTTGACACGTTGGTAATCCCCCGTCTAACGGAACAACCGGTGCTGAAGATTGATTCAGAGGTTACTGAGGAAGAGGTGGCAGCTGCGCTCTTACAGCTTCAATCCGGTAAAAGGCCAGGGTCTAACATCTTCCCAGTGAAGGCCTTGAAGCACCTGGGATAGCAAGTGGTCGGTCCCTTGCACCACCTTATGATGCAGTGTAGGCGGGATGGATACCTCCCCCCAGACCTCAGGAGGGCCTGTATCGTGATACTGTCAAAGGCTGGGAAGCTGCCTGAACTCTGTGCCTCCTACAGGCCGGTATCACAGATAAATGGGGAAACCAAAGTCCTAGCAAGGGTCCTTGCTAATCGTCTGCTCGGCATGATCGACTTTCTGATACACCCAGACCAGTGTGGATTCATGCCCTCTAGGTCCATGTGCATGAAACTTCGTAGAGTACAGTTTGCGATTAGCCAGGCCTTGCACATATCGGGCCCACTAGCATTACTGGCGGTGGACTTTGAGAAGGCCTTTGACTCGGTTGGGTGGGCCCCACTATGGGAAATAATGGGCTGGATGGAATTCGGGGAGGGATTCATGCTGTTGATCAGACTGTTATACGTGTCCCCAGAAGCGTTTGATACGGGTCAATGGAGTGTCTTCCAGAGTCTTCGCCTTGGGACGGGGAACCAGGGAGGGTTTCCCCCTACCCCTCTGTTGTTCACTACTCGTCATGAATCCACTAGCAATTGAACTTTGGAACCCACTGCAGTGGACAGGGTTGACATGGCCTTCGGTGTCTCATTATACGCCAACAACCTCTTGATCTGCATGAGTAACCCAAAGGTTTTGTGTCCCACTGTGACAAACATACTAGCAGGGTATCAGGGGTTTAGCGGACTCAAGGTAAATCAGCAAAAATTGGTTCTCTTCCCTGTGCAGGTTGGGACAAGGCGATCCTTAGGCACAGCCTGTACTCGGTATCAGTCTCTGGCTTCAAATATATGGAAATCCAGGTGACTCTGAGTCCCATGGACTTCCTTCGACTGAACCTGCAGCCAGTGATGGGTACATTCTACGCTGACACGACACACTGGCAATCTCGCCCACTGACGATGCTGGGCAAGGCGGCTCTTTTTAAAATGCTGACTCTCCTGAGGTTCCTCTATGCCCTCCAAAATGACCCACTTCCGGTTCCCAAATCAACGTTTGTCACCATTGAGAGCACTCTACGGGGGCTCCTATGGGGGGGGAGACAGCCACCCATTGCACTTAAAACTCTCCATCAGTCGATATGGGAAGGGGGAATAGATCTGCCTTGCCTTCACAGGTATTACTGGGGAGTGCAGCTGGGGGTCGTGAATGACTGGCTGAATGACTGACACAACAGCCACAGGCTTCTCCACATCGCAATGGAGAAGGGAAGGATGGAACGGATGCCACCCAAGCGAGTACTGTATGGGGGGGGGAGGGATCACTGGGCTACCCTTGATGACATTACACATTAGGCAAGTATGGATAGATGCACATCGCCAAGTGGGATGGGGAGGAAACCAATGCTGGACCAGTTCCTCTGTAACAACAGGTATCTCCCTGAAATACTCAAAATGGGCCACTTCATGAGCTGGGAAGAACGAGGGGGTGCACCTTGGCAGATGTGGTACGGGATGGCCGAATTCCGTTCAGAGTGTTGCAGGGCACTTTTAAACTCCTTAATAACGAGTGATACAGACATGTACAACAAACACATGCTGTCGGTTCCGGTTCCCTACCCTGGAAGATGTCCCTAAGTGCTCACCCCTGGAAGCCAATCTCTTCCACAACCATATAGTCATGAAAGTCACCTCGATGTTGTACCAGATGCTGATAGTGTTTAGGGCGATGGAGCTGTCCCGACTCAAGTAAAGATGGGAGGGACTGGTTGGACCACTGGAATCAGAAGAATGGGTAGAAGCACTCGGATGTCTGTGATTTCACTGAATCCACTTCACCGTAAGGAGACATCTTCTAATTATTTTTCTTCCATTTCTTTTTATTATGTGGGGGAGACCCACCCTTCACTTCCTCCCACCTTATACTACCCCCTTACCCAACCCCCATCTATGTTTTAAAATGTACCAACTTGTGTGTGCGAATCAGTGTGTCTGGTGTGAGTCGTGAGGACAGACCGCTGCTGAAAACGCTGAGTTGTCTGACACAGAAATCCTGGAGGCTATCCAAGACTCGCCCCAAAGATCCAAAGCACGAAAAACAGACCCAATCCCGCAGGGCTCGCGGTTAAGCCCAAAATCTCAACCACAACGTGGCCCAACTACGGACAGGATTGTGGTGACTGATAGTTCAGCGCCACAAACAAACAGCAAACATAAAAAACCGAGAGCGGCCAAAACAGAACAGATATTGGATCTCAAAACACCGAACCATCACACAACAACTCTGACACTGAACCTGTGCTGGAAGTCGAAAAGAATTACACTCCAGTTACCCTGGCAAGAGACAGGTGTATTCCAGATCCTAGAAATCGCCAGACCGTGGACCACTACGCATGGACTCGGCCACACATTCAGGGAAACCCTAGCCGACTCTTGGGAGAATTCACCCAAGGAGTAGCGACATCAGCAGAAAGAAGATCCTCGGAATGATTGTCCCAGCCTTTTACGGACAGAGGCCTAAAACCTCCAACAAAACCACGTCGCTCAAGTGAAATTCCACTTATGGCAGACAAGGAGACACCATCAAAAAAAAAAATAGATCTTCTATCCATCATGTCAGCATTCATGATAGCCCTAAATCCATTTGGCAAGCTCTACGAATCAATCCACGAGGCCCTCACAGATAACACCACAATGATAAGCACCATGAAAGACAAACTGTCCTTCATAGAAGGCTATCTAACTGCAGTTGAGCGAAACTCTAATAGTACGGAAAAAATCTTGGCCAAAAAAATAGACAAACTGGGCGAGGAACTGTGTAAGAACAGAATCTTGGGGCAAACCTCCAAATCATGTCAATCAAAATCTACCCAGACTTTAGACAGTGAGAAGTTCAAGGAATTGGCCCCTATTTTTACAAAAGTCTTGACAAAGCATTCTTCACTAATATCACCAGTGGACCCCGCAGTCCAGTCGGCAAGAAGCACAAATCAAATAAAGGAGAGGAACTCTTCAAACACTCTTCTATGCACACAAGTTAAGTCGACAGAAGAAAAGCCGCCACAGGGCCCCAACCCTAAAGTCTACACGTCTCATAATCAAACGGGGAATAACAGTCCCAAAGCAGCAAAAACCCAAATCAAGGTAGGCCCTGCGGTCGTCCTGATAACAAACAATGACCATAACCTTTCCTTAGACCTGTCGGAAACATCCCAGCACCTAGATGCCGAAGAACCTACTCCTGCTCCATCGACAAATCCAGCGATAGTAACTAAGACAGTCCCTGATCGTGGAAAGGAACAAGTGGCACCTACCCCTCGGGACGAAGAAAAACGAACAGTCGAAAAGCCTGTGGCTCACACTCAAAGGCCACGCTCAAACTCTCCAAGCGCTGCTTTAGAAGCCCTCGAAATCCTAAAAAAAACGAAAATCACAGACCTGATCGGAAACTCGAACCAAGATTAGGACATAACCATCGACACAACAGTCACCGAGTCCACTCTTTCAAGAAGTCCATGAGAACTAGTGAGGCGGAAGTCAAAATAAACTCCAAACTGGCTGACTCGTCGCTTTTCAAATTGGAACAAACCTCAGCTAAAGACAGCTACCTGGTACTAAATCGAAGAACAGTATTGAGAATACTGGGAAAAATCGACAAGCTAAAACACATAACTTCTGACGACTTCATACTCATCGAGCCTTATCATCGGGAGCACAAAGCAAAAGCATATCTCCACATAAGAAACAAGGCGTTAAGTGAAATCACCTCCGAAGTAACGAAAGACCTCCACCGCATAGGTCTAAAAATACAACAACTGCAGAAGCCCAAAACAGTCCCGGTGGGCGGGAGGGGGTCCTCGAGCCATCGCCGCGATAAGCGCTCCCCACCAAGAGACTACAGACAGACAGATGCCAGAAAGAGACGGGAAGAGGAGGGGGTCAAACTCCATGACGATCGCTCAAAAAAGTGGAATCATGAAAATAATGCATCGTCCACCTCCTCTCACAGACTCGCAGAGAGCACCCAGGAGAGACATCGGACAGAAGCAAAGGCGACCCTGCCGAAGAGGGAGTCGACAGAAACACCTGCCACGAAATCAAAGGAAATAGCAGCAACCGTTGTGTTCCACTGATTCCCAGAGGCTGTCTGAGAACTCAACGACCCAGCTCAAAGAAAGTGTCCTCTCAATGGCATCATGGAACACCAGAGGTTACCGCCATCTAACCAGACCAAGTGACATAAATCTGGGCGCATTCGACTTGATCTGTTTGCAAGAAACCGGGCTCCTGGATAAACCAGCCTTGGACGGGTTTGATATTGAAGTCTCACCAGCTACAAGTTCCACGGTGGGCCGACCATCAGCGGGCCTGATGACTGCCATCCGTGTGGGTTCAGGGATCGCCCCAAAGGGTAAAATCGCAGAGGGTTACGGCATGCTTGCTTCACTAACCACATGGCTTCACTACGACCATGGCCAAGACTCCTGGGTAAAGACCGATTTAGCCATAATCAACTTATACTGGAACCCGGCGAGAACAACCATGAAGGATTTCTGCAACTCGATAGCAAATATTATCGATGAAATTACAATCGACCGGAAGGTTCCAAACATCATAATATGCGGAGACCTGAACGCTAATTGCGAGGCAGATCCTAGGAAGGGCAAAGCACACAAGCCACAATCGCTGGCCAACGAAAGAGGCCGCGCATGGTGAAACTTAATGAAATCAAGAAAATTCCAGAACGCAGCAGCTCTACGAGACAGCGGTACTCAAGTACCAACCTGGGAAAGGGCCGGATCCGCTGCTACCATAGATTACATCTTCATCACGGAAGGCCTGATCCCATACTTCGTGGACTGCACATTCATAAAAACAATAGAGAGTGACCACAATCTCCTGCAGATGTCTTGGGATGGAGCATTACTGAAAAGACCTCAGTACTCACCCGACATAGAATCAAACAAGCAACAAAATCGACTCCGACTAACATCGGAAAATATAAGATCCTTCCAGGCCAACCTAAGCAAGAAACATGGTCAAAACAGCTCTTCAGAAGCGAGACCCGAGTACACGTCTCTATTAGCTGCCCACAAAGTGAGTTTTTCTGGCAAAACACGAAACCATCACACCCACATCCACACGTTCAACAATGCGGTCGTTGGAAAGCGACTAGAGGTGAGAAAGTTAAAAAAACTAGCAGTGAAAACGGAAACCACAGACGCTTGGACTACATACCATATGTCAGTCAGGTCCTACAAAACTTGGCTAAAGCAACAACGGCAGACCATGTACCAGAATGACGCAGAAGCCATGCTACGTACCTGGGCATCAAGAAACATCAGAGACTTTTGGACGCTCCTTCAGAGCGTAAAAGGCCAGACCGCTCCACTGATCTCAAACTCTGTATCTGAACAAAACTGGATCGCACACTTCACAGATCTTTACCATTCTCCTCAAACCTCAGCTAAAACGATCCCTCCCAAGACATCTCCAGAATAATTGTCGTCTTAAAATCGTCCAGGGCTCCCGGACCTGACGGGCTAACTAACTTAGACCTCAAGGAGCACCCCAAAGACTGGGCATACGCAATTGGCGAGCTATTCAGACAGTGCCAACAACAGAAGCAAATTCCGAAAACCTGGACTGAAGCAGTCTTAGTCCCGATTTTCAAGAAAGGGGACAGGGGCTCCCCGGTGAACTACAGACCAATTGTCCTACTAGACATTATCGGCAAGATCGTTGCGTCCCTTCTACTGTTTCACTTCAAAAAATGGGCCAGTAACTCACCCTCAGCTGACATTTTTCAAACTGGCTTCCAAAAGGGCGCTGGCACAACAATAAATTTGCTAATTCTCAATATCATCAAAGCGAAAGTAAAGAGAGGGGCGCCCAAGGTCTACATGGCGATGGTGGATCTATCTCAAGCCTTCGACATGGTGGATCGAAACAAACTATGGGCAAAGTTATCATCTTGGAACTGCCCGGGTCCTCTGCTGGAGCCAATAATGGCCCTACATACATCAACATCTCTACGGGGGCGCCTCAGTCGTCAAGGTACCCTCTCAGACCAGATCAACACAGAACGAGGGGTCAAACAGGGCTGTCCACTGGCCCCTACGCTGTTCATAGCTTTCATCAGTGATTTTCAAGAATCAGGAAAAAAAAGTGCGATCTTTTCCACCCAAAGCACCTATATGATGTCAAGATTGTGGTACGCCGACGACCTGATTCTTATGGATCAGACTGCCATAGGCCTACAAAGGCAACTTACATGGAAAGCAATAACCTTAAGATCAACAAATCCAAGACAAAAATTCTGATATTCTCAAAAACATCAAAGAAACAACAGGCAAGCAGCTCCTGGCATCTCGAAAAGACCAAAATCGAACAGGTCAGCGAATACAAATATTTAGGAATTCAGATTGACAACACTCTTAAAGAAAACTCTCTTCAAAACTCACTCTGGGGAACAATGAGAAATCTAAATGCACAAACACGTGCAGTGGATAAAAGGTTCGGGAAGTTCTTGTGGTTTCCCGCTCTCCAGTTCTACAAATCAAAAGTAGTTCCGGCTATAACCTATGGAATGGTGGCCAACCTAACCCTCCCAGCGGAGTATTGGATCCAGTTGGAGGGATTCCTTTGAAAATCAGTGCTGGGCTTGCCCAAGTCAGCCCCTATGGCAGCGATCCGCCGAGATCTGGGCTTGCCATCTTTAGCCGGGGTGGTGACGCAAAGCGCCACACAGCTCTACAGAAAAATCTTGATGCCCAGCTCACTTCCAATTTTCCAGGTGGTAGCCTCTGAAATCAACAAGGGATCTTGCAAACCTTTAACTGACTGGGTTACCAAAATCCAAGCCAAACTGGAAGAAGCAGCGTGCAATGAAGAAACCCTGTTCTCAAACCCAAGACGAGTAAAGACCAAACTCGAGCAACAAGATTGGATTAACACAAACGAAAAAATTCAGCTCTACAAATCTTTATAGCACCTCCCACCATCATACAACCAGCTGAAGGTCCCTTTCAAATATTGTGAGAAATTTCCTGCAAAAGAACTAAGGAAAACATTTATGCGTGCTCGTCTAAACCTCCTTCCGACCAGGGAAATTTTGAATACTAGAGCACTTTCTCCGGTTCCAGACTGCCGTCTGTGTGTCGATCCAGATGAAGTAGAATCTGTGCGCCATCTGCTCATGTCCTGCCCAGCGTTATCACACGAAAGGCAAGCATACATGACACCACTTACTTCGCAGGCAACGACACTAGATGAAGAAACTTGTTGGTCCTGTCTGATAGCAGGCGAATTCGTCAGATGGTCCAGGACAACGGCCCTAACAAAAGCAAACGCAAAGGCTGACATTTCACCTTTTGTTGTCTGCCTGGCCGCACTACCACGACCGAAACTGTCACCTAACCTATGATCAAACCAACTGTGCGACCAAACTTGACTCAAAAGTGGTGTCCTTACGTAGCTTGCAAACGGCCAAAAATCACACCAACGCTGAAACTGCGCTTTTGTAAAAACCTAACAGGTTATAAACAAATAAAAACAAAAAAAAACAACAAAAAATGTACCTACTTACCTAACCAATTCGAAAAAAAAAGATTTGTGTAGATTTCTGAGTAGGTGAAAGTGGATTTTGTGAAATTACTGATAACAAAGCACTCATGTTCCCACGTGAGATAGGAATAGCTGCCAGGCTTCGCTTAATTCAGTACAAGATACTACACCAAGCATATAACTCTCGGACGGCCATGGCTCAGTGGGGGGTAGAGAATGGTGACACGTGTTTGAAGTGTGGGAGGGGATGGGCACCTTCTTCCACATGCTATGGGAGTGCGGACAGATCCAGGTCTTCTGAGGAAGTGCACCCCTAGGTTAACCCCACTGCTGGAGTCCCAGGTTCCATGTGACCCGAAGCTGATACTGTTGGGGATTTGGGGAGAGCTGGAGTTTATCAAGGTCAAGAGAAGGTTTTTGGCTGTAACGCCGGGGATAGCAAAGAGGCTTGTTGCGCTATGTGGGGTGCGGTGGAGTGATGCATTTACGCTGCAAGGGGTGCCCCCAAAAATCTCACAAAATATGGGGTGGATGGGTGGATGAAGGGTGAAGAGAGACAAAATACTAAATTTTACTTATTTACTGTTAGTAGCCACCAGATATGAGGTTAAATTGTTATTTGATTTGGGATTGACCCCATGCCACAATGAGTCTCGATTGTATTGATCTACTTCTGATAATGGCCCTCATTACGACCCAGGCGGTAAGCGGAAAACGATGCCGGTAAATGAATACCGGCATCGTTTTCCGCTAGGTCCGATTATGACCCGCGAAAGTGCAATTAGCGACATTGTAGTTTACGGTGCTGCTAACAGCACCAAGGTCGCGCGCGCGCGACCCACCATGCCGTAAATACCGGCATGGTGCAAAGCTACGCAGATCACAAACCAAGCGGACATGCCCCTAACGCCATCGCCAAGGCCGTAAAGTACCTTACCGCCATGGCGCTAATTCCGCCATCGCGAACCAACCGTAAATGGCCATGTGCAGTGTTCCCAGCTGCCACAGGTGCACATAATCAGCACAGGTGGAGGCAATACAGACTCTCCCAGTGCAAAAAGAGCACACCCCACCCCTACCAGCCCCAGTCACACTCCACAATGATACCAATAGGACTAGCAATGTTGGGGCTGGAGGACCTGATAGCAATGGAGTGCTACAACTGCAACAACAACAACAACAACAACAACAAGCTGCATAGAGGAGACGCAGGAGGAGAAGGAGGGCAAGGCAGGGCGAGCAAGCCCCACCAGCACAGCCAGTGGCACCACGCAGGCAGCCCCCAATCCCACGCATCAGAGCCAGTCCATTCAACCTCACCGCAGAGCAGATCCACACCCTGTACCGACAGGACCGGGACACCATCACCAACATTGTGCACATGATACACAACGACATTGTCAGCATGATAGAAACACCCACCGCCATCCCACCCCTACTGAAGGTCGTGTCCGTGCTCCACTTCCTGGCCACAGGCACCTACCAGCACACAGTGGGCCACTTGCATGGCATATCCCAACCATTATTCTCACGTACACTGATCCAAGTGCTCGATGCCCTCCTCAAGCCCACAGACGACCACATCTCATTGCCACGGTCTGCCCAGGAGATTGCCAACACCAAAGTGGGTTTCCATGCACTAGCTGGCATACCTGGTTGCATTGGTGCCATCGACTGCACCCATGTTGAATTGGTGATCCCACATGCCATGGAGGTACCATACCGCAACCGTAAACTATTTCACTCAATCAACGTGCAAATGGTCTGCGACTCCAACAGGATCTTCACACATTGTTGTGCCCGATTCCCCGGATCAACCCATGATTCAATGGTCCTTTGGAACTCCACAATATCACGCTACATGGAGCGACATGCAGGCCCAAGATCCTGCCTACTCGGTGAGTCTAATGTCATGAGCATGGAAATGCGAAGTGTGTAGGTGATCGACGTACCAATGCATATTTCACCTGGCAGAAAGGGGGGGGGAATGATGCATACGTCACATGGCTGCGACTAGCAGTAGCCAGATCATACCCTGAGGCAGCACTCACGTCATCTGACAACTGTATACATGATGCCTGATCTAATCAGCCCTAACATGTGAATGAAAGTGTACCCCAACCATGACACAACCATCTGCAAGTGCATTGTACGAAATGTGACCACATTGACTCCAAAGGAACGCACCTACATGCACGTCACCAAACACCATAAACTGAAAGGCCTGTCCCCCATAACTGCGTACAAAGGAGGCACATGTCGGACAGGAACATCAATGCACCACTACACAGACAGCAAGACCCACAAACTCCCCCCATTGACACCAGTATTGTTCCCTGGGGTCATAATGAGCCAGACAGCAATGTTGCAATCATGTGAGCTTTGACATCACAGGACACGTGCCAGGTCACATAAAGTAACGGCTGAACGGACACAGTGGATGGGCACTCACAAGGTAATTGTCCCCCCTGCATTGTGTCTTAGCATGCAAAACAGTACATGAGAGCCATGAACATATACCGGTTGCATAGTGTGAATCCATTAGCACAACTAAATTTGGTGCAAAGTAACAGTTGAATGCAAGGCATGGTGGCGCGTCATGTTCAGAAAGCGATCTCATTACTGACACATACATTGTTGCCCATTTACAGGTGATGCAGGCTATCCCCTGAAGAGGAGGCTCCTTGCACTAGTCTGGAATCCACAGATCCAGCATGAGGAGGACTTCAACCGTGCCCATGCACGTACCCGTGTGGTGATAGAGCAGGCCTTTGGCCTACTGAAGGCATGTTTCCGCTGCCTCAGCAGGTCTGGCGGGGCACTCCTGTACCGCCATGAGAAGGTTGCGAAGATCGTCATGGCATGTGTCATGCTACACAATATGTGCGTCAGACGTAACGTGCATATGCCCCCTGACACAGAACTGCAACCACCTGATGATGAGGATGATGAGGGTGGGGATAGGGCAGCACCTCAAGGAGGCAGCGATGCACAGGAGGGGCGTGAAATGCATCAGAATCTCATTGACCAATACTTCTAGCACACACAGCGTGTGCGTGTAACATGTGGACGGCACTTGGGGCACTGTGTGTGTCTGGTATATGCACACTGTAGACTGTACAACAATAAAGCACACATACACAATGAGCAATGTCCACACATTTGGTTTGTGATAAACGAAAAAGTGTATTGTGCTTCTGAAAAGTTATGACACACCCAATCCCCCTTCCCCCCTGAACACCCCAACACACCCAATCCCCCCTCCCCCCTAAACACCCCAACACACCCAATCCCCCCTCCCCCCTGAACACCCCAACACACCCAATCCCCCCACCCCCCTGAACACCTCAACACACCCAATCCCCCCTCCCCCTGAACACCCCAACACACCCAATCCCCCCTCCCCCTCCCCCCAGAAATCCCTGCAAAGGAGTGCCAGTGCCTGTGGTGAAGTGGGTAATGTTTTAGTGGTCCACTGGGCGGGCACTATTGGCAGCCCCCTGTCCCGGAACCTGGGGCCCCCCTGCCTGCACTCCTCCGGGTCCTGGATGACCTGCGGACGGGGCTGGATGGGGCCGAACTTGCAGCTGAGGAGGTACCGGCCTGCTCGGTACGCCTTGTGTCCATGATTGTCCGTATCAGTTCACCAATCATATTCCGCACTGCGGCTAGTTCTGTGCATATGTTCGTGCTTGCTGATTGGATGCCTGCCTTGATGCTGTCAGCACACCTCTCCATGCCTGAACTGGCACCTCCACAATCAGCAACATGCTGCGTTAGGATTGACGCCAGTTGTTCTTGCCTCGCTGATATTTGGTCCAGCACCTGGCTGAAATCAGGCACAATGGAGGTTGCAATTGCAGGCCCAATAGGACTACTCCCCTCTTCCCCTACTCCCACTGGGCTTGGAGTGGCTGGCCATGAACCTCCGGGCGATTGCCCCTGTGTGTCCTGTCCATGCAGGCTACATGGGGACAGGTGTGGGGAGGTAAGTTGGGTGTTGGGGGGACCTTCCATGTCATCATCCCCATTCGCCACATCGCTGTCAGAACAGGCTGCGATGGCTGCAGTCTCCCCGACTGTACTGCTCCCCGCAGACACGATCCCCTCAGTGGGCGGCAGTGGTTGCGGGTCTGCCGTGGGTGCCATCATGTCCCTTTCCTCGGGGGGAATTGCTGCCCTGGGCTGTTCGGCAACAGGAATTTTGGCCTGCTGTGGGTTGGCCATGGGTCCAGCAGAGGTGGATGGTTGGTGGCCTCTTCCCTCTGTCCTGGTCTTCTTGGCTGGGGTGGTGCCACTCTCGTCCCTGCCGGTGTCCGAGTGTGAGCCTGTGGTGGAGCAGAGGAGGGAAAGTGTTATTGATGGTTCAGCGGACATTGAGCATGCAGGAATGTGTGTGCCTGCTGTAGAGTGTACATGCTGCATGTGTGCAGGGTGTGGGTCTTCTGCTGATGTGTTGCGTTTGCCATATGGGGCGACATTGTGATTCCCATGTAAGTGTGATTCAGGGTGTTTTGCAAGGCTGCATTGGAGGCACCTACCTGTGTCTCCTGATGTCGGAGCTCCTCTCTCTATTCCGCCGACGCCCTCAATGCACTCTATGCCGATCAATGAGGCACATGTCTCCTCCCATGGCTGCATCTTCAGTGGGGAGTCTGCTCCACCGCCAGTTGCCAGTCCCAGGTTGCGGTTTGCTGACAGTATGCCCCTTACTCGGAGCCGGAGGTCATCCCACCTTTTGCGGCACTGTCTGGCGGTGCGTGGGGTGGTACCTACGGCACTGACGCGTTGTGCCACGAGTTCCCATGCTGCTCTTTTTCCGGGCTATGGCTGGTCTCGTCATCTCTGATGAGAAGACGACGTCTGCCTTCTCCTGCAGCGTTTCTGCAAGCATGGTTAATTCTGCCGGACTGAGGCGGTCCCGCCGCTGCCTGTCGCAGGCTTTTTTAACAACTTTTGGCATGGTTAGGTGAGGAAATGGGTGGGTAATGGGATTCACAGGGTTTCAGGGTCGAATGTAGTGTGGTTGGGTAGGATGGCAATGGATTGTGTTTTTAAAGATGGCCGCTGTGCTCTTTCCCGTTCCGCCGCGATGACGCTACTTCCGGTTCCGCTTATTTGCGGTGACCGCTAATTACGGTGCCCGCTAATTACGGTGCCCGCTGATTACGGGGCCCGCTGATTACGGTCGGCGCAATGATGGGTGGCGGTAGGTCACCCAGCGCGGCATTCGATGCCGGTAAGGGCTGTTTACGCCATGGCGTAGTTTACATTACCGCCATGGCGTAATGCTCGTGCGCGATGGGTCGGAATATGGCGCTCTTTACGCCATCGATCCATGGCATAAACGATGATTACGCCATGGCGGTAATGTAGATTACTTACCGCCAGGGTCGTAATGAGGGCCAATGTGTAACCAAGCTTTGGCGACCACTTGTATACTTAGGTTTTTTTTGGTTCGCTTTAAAAACTATAAAGAAATGTATTTATTAAAAAAAAGAATTGTGAGTTCCACTCCTCTGACGGTGAAAACACCGAAGTGAGTGTTCAGTGTTATGGTTAGATCTCATGCACTCTCCACAACGAGCTGTAATGGGGCAGGTGTGGCTCCACAGCCTGTCTAGGAGCGGAGTAACCAACTCGTCTTTGGAGTTCCCCGGCAGATGTGGGATTAGCAGCGCTGAGGTAAGAGTGGGGGATGCCACCTTCATCGCTAAATGTTGTGGGGATATTTACCCTCACCCTCTTCCTGGTCATGTGGGCATGTGTCTTTACAATAAACACGCAGACAGAATGGGTGTAGTTCAATAGGCCGGATTACATCGCCACACCCATGACACAGACACCTTTATCAAAGGGGAAGTTTGCTCAGAAATTGTATTAGCCCAAATCGATTAGGCATGTATCTTTAAGCATACATCTATCGATCGTAAAAAGAATTGAATGCATTGTACCTTACTTTTTCGTACCGCCATCTTGTGCAAACGTAGCCATTGATCCATTGCGCTAACTTGAAGTGCTCTTGCGGCAGTAATTCCGATCACCTGCCCCTCAAGGAGACATCACTAGATGCTTACGCCCCTTTTCACAAAGCCAATGCACGTCTCAAGTCAACGTCTTCTGTTTGCAATCCATTAACGTGTCTGCATGGAAATGTCAAGACACTGGGCCTCATTACGGGTTTGGCGGTAAGCCATGCCACTATTGGCGGCATGGCTGCCTCCAAAACCGGGTCCGGGTTCCCTGAATGGGGAATTACCGGGCCATTCCGAGTTTGAAGGGCGCGGTAATTCCTCCCTCAGGGAACCCGGGCCCAGACCTTCCCCATTCCCATTCGAGCCCCCATACGGCTCAATGGGAATGGGAGAGGGAGCTAACAACGGGCCGATTACAACCGGCCCGTTGTTAGCTCCCTGGTCCCCTCGCGGGACCTCGTAATCAGGTGGAATGGGAATAAAGGGTCAGCACCCATTAGCGGACCCCGTTAACCCATTCCGCCTGACTCATAATGAGGCCCACTGCTTTCCTCGGCAAATATAAACAAACCCTTTCTGATCAGACAACATTGGAATTTCTTTTTCCTTCGTGATAGTCTATTTCATTCCGTGCCTCCCTGACTTATTTTTGCTCTGTTCAACTATTTGCCAAGTACAACATACTGAGAACAGGTACTTATGCTAGCTAAAATGAATTAACTCAGTAATTGCTTCTTTTTTCAATTTTTTTTATATTATGTTCAAATGTCTTTTCCAAACCATATTAAAATTCTATATTTGCATGGGTTCTTTTTTTACAAGTGTCAATGCAAAATTTCAATGCGTATGTCTATTATTATTCTCTTTGCCCTATAGGTTTTTGTAACATGGCTGTTTCTTCTCTTATTTTTCTTTCACATTGCATTTTAATGTAAAAGCTAATTTTGTTACTGTATACAAACAAAAACGTTTTTACTTTTCTAACTGGTGATTTTATACTTCAATGTTCAAGTACTATGGCAACAATTCAGCCCTATCTGTACAAACCCGAATATTCAGATGAGGAAATGGTTGAACGAGAAAGAAGCCAAAATGATGGGTAATCAGATGAAAGTCATGACGATCAATCACCGGAGCCTGATCCCAGTCGAATGGAAGACGATTCCACCTGGTGTACCTGCCATAGTTGTGAGGTTATGCCAACTTTGGTGGAGAACTGCTATTGCAGAGAAAACTCTGGCTGCTTGGCCTACATAGCTGAAAAAGAAACACCACCACTATGTGTTACCCAGGTGCATGACTTCAGGGCAGCCTGCGTTACAAGATCTTTGTAGCGAATGATGTTGGTCCTTATGCACAAACTTCGAGCAACAGTTCGCCCCCATAATCCAAGTAATTAGTACGTTTTCTCTTTATATATTGTATGTTTGACAACCGAAACCGCTAATATTTTATGTTGTTCTCCCACATTATTATAACTTTGATGGATCACTGATGAAATAATTTTTCTGCTATATGACAAAATGTCTCATTCTAATCTCAAGCCAACATATTCAACATTATTTTTAACGACTAAACAATGAAGCCCTGAGGCGGAAAGGGCTGAGGACGCTGTTTGGCTGTGGCGAGTGGAGAAGGAAGCAGGAAGCAGACTCAACTCAACTCTACCTCATTTACTTCCATAGAACCCGGAGAGGCCCAGAGAAAAGGGTAGAGGTGCGTGTGCCTTTAACAAGTGCTGGTCAGCTGACTATTTAAGGCCGCCTCTGTGACCCTTGCAGCGTGAAGCCCTGAGGCGGAAAGGGCTGAGGATGCTGTTTGGCTGTGGCGAGTGGAGAAGGAAGCAGGAAGCAGACTCAACTCAACTCTACCTCATTTACTTCCATAGAACCCGGAGAGGCCCAGAGAAAAGGGTAGAGGTGCGTGTGCCTTTAACAAGTGCTGGTCAGCTGACTATTTAAGGCCGCCTCTGTGACCCTTGCGGCGTGAAGCCCTGAGGCGGAAAGGGCTGAGGACGCTGTTTGGCTGTGGCGAGTGGAGAAGGAAGCAGGAAGCAGACTCAACTCAACTCTACCTCATTTACTTCCATAGAACCCGGAGAGGCCCAGAGAAAAGGGTAGAGGTGCGTGTGCCTTTAACAAGTGCTGGTCAGCTGACTATTTAAGGCCGCCTCTGTGACCCTTGCGGCGTGAAGCCCTGAGGCGGAAAGGGCTGAGGACGCTGTTTGGCTGTTTGGCGAGTGGCAAGTTGGCGAATAATGGCGGCGGCGCCGTCCCCTGTATTGAGGACTCGAGCCCAGATGCGACGGGACTGTGCTGGCATAATAGACGACACTGCTGTACAGCGTGTTCCACTCTTGCAGAAAGTAAGTCGCTATCACACATGCTCTTCTGACATAGTCGACTGCAATTCTGATCTAAATCATGAACAGGACCATGACCTGGAAGCTGCTATCCATATTCACACATCCACTTTGTGCGACACAGTATTTGAACCATCTATTGTTTTAAGTGTAACAACTGAACCCGCTAATTCGCGGGACGAAACTCGCCTGCCTGCTGGCGCTGCTGAGGAGTCCTGTGTCGTTCTAGGTGGCGACGCGCTGTGCGCGGCTGGTATGGGTGCCGAGCCCGGCGTCTCTTTGCCGGTGCCTTGCTTCGAGGCTCCAGCTAATGCTGAGACTGGGTCATCAGCGTATGGCGGCGGCGCGCCCGCTTCGGCGTTGCCGGTTGCGGGCGCCGGCGATCCCGTGGACGCTGTCTCAGAGAGACCGGACTACAGGGGGAGGGGGAGGAGGAGTTTGGCTCAGCACGGCCGGGGTGCCTCTGAGCGTAAGGTTAAACAAGGCTCCAGTACAGTGGGAGAGGGAGATCACCATGCAAGAAAAGAATCAGCTTTGTTGAAAGACTGTAACCCAGTGGGACTACAGACCGCTGCGTCTTGTATACATGATTGTTCTCTCTCTAGCCTGGCCTGCGAGGACTCTATGCTTATCGCAAAGGAATCAGACGTACTGTTCACTGCGAGCTCGCCAGTGTGTGTCAGGACTAAATCGGCCACTGGGTCCTCTAGTGAAACTCATGAAGCTATTGCTAATGATTCCATTCACCAGCAAAGTACTGTAAATACAGGAAGCCAACGTTCTGATCAGAGCTTGAACCTTGATAACCTGATTGAGTCGAATGTGAGCCACATGCATGCTGCAAGAAGAGACTCACTGGGAGTTGTGAATAAGGTTCTACAGAACCTAGTGCCCTTGAACAAAGCATGCTCTAATAAGCAAGTCTTAGAGCAGAGGTTCCCTGTGGACTTTAACGCTAAAACAGCCTTAAAAAGAAATAATAGCCATGTGTTGGGGGCAACGGCCGATATCTGGTCGGAGGTTTGCTACAAACGGCCAAAGACATTTGACCACTTACCAAATGAGGAGTCGCAGCATGAGAAGTCTGTCATTCATTTGACCTCCCAAAAGAGACATGCCATATTAAACAGAAAGGCAAATGGCGTTTTCAACGAAACATACTGCAACGAGCACTCCTCTCACAATGACTCTATGGACTCTTCACTGATGGAACGCCCGTTCCCCAAAATTCGCAGAGACAAGGAGTCCCATTCTGGCAGATCGCCGAAGCTCAACAGAAAAACTACAAGAGCTGAAATACCGGCTGTGTTGTCCTCGACTGAATTGCAAGCCACTCTAATGACTTCCTCGTCGATTTCACTGGCCCCTTTTATGAAACTCTATGAGAATATACATGAGGCAACTAAAGATCTAACAACTGTTGTGGCAATGTTGAACTCCAAATTGATTCAACTGGAAAAAACTTGTGATCGCTCCTATGTGGAGCAACACGAGAGCAGTAAAAGATTGGATGCAGCTTTTAATTTACTAAGCAAAAGTAGAAAAAGCGATTCATCCGACAAAAGGCTGTTAGCAGAAGTTGCCCGAGAGACACTTGCCCTATTCAAATACGAAACAAATCAGTCACTTCGGCAAAAGTCCGCCGAGTATGTCACTCTTGATGGGGAGCAAATTAGTGCTAAGCCCAGACCCCAAGCTGCTCAAGAACACATCAAGTCTGTAAAACACTGGCATATTCAAGCTGAGGCCTCGATCGTAAGAGAACATCAATGTCTCCAGTCTTCAATCCCAACATCGATTACTCTGGTAGGAGAAGAGCCCTCAATATCACTTAGGAAGGGTCTTGCAGCGTCATTAGACGTCGGAAATAATGCCTCAGAGCCTCCGACGATAAATGGTCCCTGCTCTTCGGTAATTTCGTTTGCACCAAGTGTGGCAGACGTGTCCTTCCACACAGCCTTTGAGCAGGCCAGATGTGCCGCCAACAAAACCTGCCATGACCCTCAAACGGCTTCAACCTCAGGAGTCAGCATACAAATGGAACCGACTTCAAAAGATACAGTGGGGCAATCTAATGTTTTTCCAATCTTTTCTGGAGGGCTCCATGCCTCAGAAAAATCTGTGATAATACCACCGATATCGCAACTTGCTGTAAAAATAATCAGTAAGAAATCAAAAAATCAAAAAGCAAAGAAAAATAATGCTTCAAATGGACCGCGGAAGTTTCTGCGGAACATTAAATTGGTCCAGATAGTGCCTGCTGACTTGGTTAAGACATCCATAGGCTCTGTTCCACCTATAAACCAAGCCCAAATGCAAGGAAACAGTGTAAACTCAATACCTGTTAAACAGCCACAAACCAAGAGTATTACAACAACCATCGACAAAGCAATGGAACTACTGGACCTGTCAACTTATGGCGAACCCGAATACGTGGAGTCGGAAGCTGCCTCTCCAATAGGCTTTGACTTGCCACACAATATGGGCGAGCACCAAAGTAAGGCACCTCTTCAATGTAACGAGAAGCCTGCACAGCTGATGGACAAAACAATATTGGACAAACTTGCGAAAATTCAACCTCGCATTGATAAGGACGATTGCAGAAATCCCGCCACAAAGTGTGGGTCGCATGAAAGATCTTGTGAAATTATTGAAGTAAGGGATAGTAATAATTCTCTGCCTCCTCCTATATTCAGCCCAGTGTTCCTCACAATGGATGAGAAGAGAAAACAATGCTTGCCAATTCTCAAGCTGATATACCGAGGAGGCTTTGGTCGAGCTCAAGTCGTAGCAACAAATTAGTAAACGAAAATGATTCCCATGGGGCATTGAACAGATGTATTGCCGTTGAGTCTTTGGATAACAATCGAAGTAAGGTGAAAGGGTTTGTGGCTGACAGATGTCCCCAAACATCAAAGGAAAGTGTGTCAAAGTCAATCTTGACTACGAACTGCCCTCATAAGGTGATAATTGAGAGCTTAGAACCAACTGATAATCTGATCTTGAATCGAGGAACTGTACTTAAGTTACTTCACCTTGTACCAAGCTTACGTGCCATAACTTCAAATGACATAAAAATCGTGGAGTTTCCAGTTGAAGGCACAAATGACAAAGTAGTGCTCCATTTAATGACAAACTTACTTATTACTTCAATTTTGGAGGAAAACGTAGCATTGTTTTCATTGGGTTTCGACGTTTACAAATTTACTGTGCCTGATGCGTCTCGACCAACCTCCAATGGAAACTCGGAAGATCTAAGGGAGGCATCGCCGAGCGTTCTTATAACAAAGGTTCCGATAAGCGACACGGCGTTGAATCAATCACAGGAGCACTCGACTATGAAGCAAGTTTTTGATCAGAAATGCACTCAACCATCATGTCCGTTAAGGAAAACTCATATATCAACGAGTGATGGTAGAGTGGCATGTGATGGCCAAAATGCACAAATAAGAATTACAATCAAACGAAGCGAACTCTCCCATGATATCATCAAAGAGGATACTCAAACTGTAACTTCCATCCCAGGAAATCATGAATGGCAATGGCTAGCAGGGGCCTTAAACACAAAAAATACCCAATAATGCCAGGATAATGAAGCCCCCACGGAGTACTGTTTAGCCTCCTGGAACACACGAGGATTTATACATCTGTTTAACACAAGCTGGTTGGACAACTTACATATCGTGTGTTTACAGGAGACTTGGTTAAGTGAGCTGCCGGTATCCTCGGATTTTGAGATTGTAATAAACTCGGCTATAAAATCAAAACATGGGCGTCCTATGTCAGGGTTGCTGACAATGGTGAGAAGAGCATCGGGTTGGCGTATCTTAAATTCTATCAACCATTCTCCTTATATTCAAGAGACGACCATTGAAAGAGCTGGTGTTCATGAAGATACGCAAGACAAGATTGTAATACTGAACTTGTATTGGAACCATCTACGGGCAGGCAAAATGGATTTTATTGATCAGATAACAGGATTAATTGATCTTCGGGTGGAGTCACTAGATTGGTCCAAGATAATTCTTTGCGGTGTTTTAAACATCGACCTTCTTAAGCAAGAAAATCTAGATCTAGGCTCATTGGCACAAGCATGGCTAAGCAAAATGGGTCTACGTAACATTCAGATGTTGAATGGAAGCACCTGTGGTGACATTCCACCTGTGCCCACATGGCATATTGCGGATTCATCATCCATTATAGATTACATGTTCGTGTCTGAAGCTTTGCATCCTAGGATACATTCGCTGAAGATCTGTGAAAAAGCAAACAGTGACCATGACATGTTACTCATGAAATTTGCAACATCTGGAGGCAAGCAAAGACCAAAGTGGCCACATAAATTCCAGGTTGAATCCAATAGAGTTCGCTTAAGATTGGAGGAGAGTGAAGTTAATGTGGTGATGATCCAGTATTGTCAATTAAGTGCTGATCTGGAATACGATCAATTATTGACTCGATTCAAAACCGTACAGACAGGTCTAAAAAATTCAAACATGGTTCGGACTCATCATTTCGATCCCGAGATCCTGATCCAAAAAAGAAGGATGCGTGCTGCACTTAGGAGAACTAAGTCCCTAGAGGCTGCTACTTGAAAACTGGAAATAAAGAAGGCGAAACAAAAATATAAGAACTGGTTGAAGATGCACAAATATGCTCTAATGCAAAATGATGCGGAACAGATGCTTGCGACACTAAGGAACAAAAACTCAAGGGACCTCTGGAGGCTCATCAATAACTTTCAAGCTCCTCAATTGGCTCTGCAGTCCTGCATGGTCCCGGAATCCGCATGGATAGCCCACTTTGAAACTCTCTACAAGGCAGAGGCACCAGGAATTGTCACATTGGAAACATCTTTGAAACCGTGGGCTTTGACGTTTCCAAGATGGCCTTACCAATTTTACTATCAAACAACATCCTGAATTATGGGCATCCATATGTGTAGCCCTATTTGATAGAATAAGTAAGTGCCACACGACCCCCAAATCTTGGAAATCTGCTGTCATTGTCCCCATATTCAAGAAGGGAGACAGAACATGCCCAAAAAACTATCGCCCAGTGGCACTATTGGATGTTTTGGGGAAAATCTACGCAACAATATTGCAGCAAAAACTCGTGGCATGGGCAGTCGAGTCTAATCATGTCGACAAAAGGCAATCGGGATTTGTAAAGCAAGTGGGCTGCTCACTAAACCTGCTACTTCTGAATCTGATGAAGATGGAGGCTATAAAGTCTAATACAAAGGTCTATCTGGCCTTCATTGACTTTTCATGTGCATTTGATACTATCGACAGGCCTCTTCTATGTTCACAACTACAAAGTTGGGGATGTCCGGCTGACTTATTAGCAGCAATCCAAGATCTGCACTCTGAAACCTCCATACAAATCCGTTTGGATAGTTCTGGAACTTTATCAGCACCAATCAAAACCTATAAAGGGGTAAAACAAGGCTGTCCCCTAGCTGCCGCAATATTCAGCTTATTCATATCAGATATAGGTTTTGCGATTAATTCAATAAGTTCTTTTCCACCAAAAGTAGCAAAGTCCCATCTAAGCTGGCTGCTATACGCCGATGATTTGGTCCTGATGGACCTAACTCCTGTCGGCCTTCAGAGGAAGCTGAACGCGGTTGACCAATATGTTGCAACTAACCATCTGGTGATAAACACTAAAAAATGCGAAATTCTGATGTTACACAACCTGAATAGTAAAGGAGGTAAAAAATCTAGAAAACAGAGATGGTACCTGGGTCAAGAGACCATTCAGATAGCCGGGAGCGTAAAATACCTCGGCATGCTAATAAACTTGTCAATCAACGACGGTCCATGGGTCATTGAAACCAAAAGGAAATGCAAGCAACTGGCAAGTCAAGCTGTCATCATGCATAAGAAACTTGGAAAATTTTCATTAAAACCGGTGCTTGCTTTTTACCAGCAAAAGGTAATCCCGGTGTTACTATATGGCGCTGAAAACGCCTTGGGATGTGGCCACGACACTTGGGCATCGTTGGAGAATTGTTTCTGGTCTAAGGTATTGTCTCTCCCAAGGGGTATCCTGACATCATGTGTGAGATACGAACTGTCGCTCATTTCAGTCTGGACATGCTGCATAACGACCCGAACGCCGCCAAATTAAAAATCTGGCGTGCGGATTGGGACCAAACTTGCTCACAACGAGCTGCAGCAAAAATGATGAGCGAGGCGCCGCTCGAAACACGGGCATTTAACTCTTCACAACGTTACATCGAGTTGTTTCCAGATCCTCAGGCTCGAAGACTGTTTATGTCAATGCGCCTAAACGTATTTAAAACCAAGGAGCGGTTGGCGTCATGGAAAAGTATGAATATCTCCAATCTAACGTGTAGACTATGCACTAAGGACAAGGAAACCCTTAAGCATTTAGTGATATTTTGCACGGCACTTCGATCAGAAAGGACATATCACCTGGGCCCTTGGAGCCTAAATCACCCCTCCCTTTGTGCCGACGATTGGTGGGCCAATATGTTCCAAGGAACGGACATAAAATTGATACTACCATTGACTCGTTTTCTAACGATAATTGAAATTCGTTTGAATTCAGTGTTGGTTGACGAGCAATGAGGATTTTGATTCGACCCTCAGAAGAGAAAATGGGAGGGGTCTTCCTAAAGGACTGGGATACGTTGATGTGTTGTGTTTTGTGTTTTTTTTGTAAATATTTTAAAGGTTTGTGTTAAACCGATAAAATTAAAAAAAATAAAAATAAAAAAAAAACGACTAAACAATTACATTCCTTTCACTTTAAAGTTAAAAACAATATTTTCCTATGTTCCAAACTGTTTTTGCTGGAATGGGTGTTCACATTTCTAATTAATTCCTACTTGAAAACAAAAGTATTGCCAGTACTTTGCTTGAAAAGGTACTTTTTTAAAGCATAACAATGCCTTATATATTAGAAGACAGTGCAAACAAAATAAATGCAATTAGTGGACTCATTCAAGTAAACTATTTCTGTATCTCTTATACAGATGGTACAGGCTTGTGGCCTATCGAGCGTTTACATGGTGGATTCGTGGAAGACTGGGATTCCCTGTTCAACGAGTAATAACTGCCTGTGTGGTTTGAGCCATTTGTGAGAAATTCCCCAGTGACTCCGGACAATCCAAGGGATTTATACAGATCGTACCTCAACCACAGCAGTACAATTTTTAGTGTGTCAATGTCATCAAACTTAACAAACTAAATTAAAAAAATAAGTTAATATGAAAAGTTATAAGAACTAGATTGTAAGGTATGCAGTGATATTATCGAATGGATATTTGAGCAAAACACAAAACACTAAGGAAAAGAAAGAGTGCTTTTTTCAAAATATACTTATTTGGATGGGAATAGTAGATTTGGGGTGGGTGAAAAGTATAAAAAAGGGTGGGGGTTTTGGGGGTATCCCCCCCCAAAAAACAACGGGGAAACAATGTTCTTTTTTTTAGATGTTTTTTGTTCGTTCAAAATTAATTCTTTGTTTTCTAATTCGATATAATCACATGTAACCAATTGTAAGTCACCAACACACCCAAACATCTAAAATTTATGAATGTATGCTATATCAAGAAGAGCATGAAAGATCAATGTCCTTTAACACATTTCCCGGCATATTGCGCTCACCTCATTCACATCCATCCACATCCTGGCAGTTTACACTTGTGATCATGCACTTGCAAGGGGGCCTGCACTGGTGCGAACTAACAAGGTGCTGAATACCATGTACATCTCAAAGGGTTCTTAAGCATGGGGACCATTGGCCACATGTCCACCCCAGATCTGGTGTCTCCATAGTTCCCGTTGAAGACGTTTTGCCTCCGATCAAAATATGTATGTGTCCTTTGACTATGTCCCATACCTGTTACACTTCCCTCATCCACATCCATCCCCCCTCCGGTATTAATGACAGTCTGCACCTGTGCGCTCTCAAGGGTGATGGGCTGGTTGGGAACTAACAAGGTGCCAAATACGATGTACACCTCAAAGGGTTCTTTTGCATGGGGACCATAGGCCACATGGCTACCCCAGACCTGGTGTCTCCATACTCCCGTTTGAAGACCCCGTCCCTGCAATCAACATATTTATGTGTCCTTTGACTATGCTCTAGGCCTATTATGTTCCCCTCATCCACATCCATCCCCCTCTGGTGTCAAACCTGTGACGGTGTGCTCGCAAGGGAGCTGGGCTGGTTGGGAGCAAACATGTCAAACATTCACATAGAGGCTGGGTGGGTAGGAACGAACACACCAAACATTCACACACACACCCACTTTTCTAAGCATGTATAAACACCTTGAAAGTTAGCAAGAAAACATCTCTGCAATCTGCAATGGATATCGTCATCTACCTTTTTTTGATCTTGGTTGCTGAATCGGCTCATCTATTTTTCAAGTAATGGTCAGTCAAATATTGGTTTCTCGAGTTTCATTGCTTTCAGCTTGGTACTTTTCTATTGCTTTTTACTCAATGTACATCGTATTATCATTTAAATGTATCTCAAAAACTTCACCATTATCAACATTTTTATAGGGCCTCATTATGAGTATGGCGGTAATTGGTAAAATTGACAGTAACTCAGTTACCGGCAATGTTACTACTATGACACATTATGAACTCTTCCTGGAGTGGAGGATTTACCTCCAGGAAAATTGTGGAGGTAAATTCTGCCACTCACTGCCGAAAAATCAGCAGAATTACCACAGTGGGAAATCCGCTGCAGCAATTCCACCAAATAATCCCCATTGAGTCCATTTGACTCAAAATAAATGGGGAATTACACCGCCACCACCACTTGTAATCTGGTGGTAATTCCGCCAGACCAAGTTGTGGTACCAGTAATTCAGTTGGCCGGTATTCCGGCATATTTACCGCTAGGATACCGCCCAACTCGTAATGAGGCCCATGAATTTTTAGCTCTGGAATTAGCACATTACATGACAGTGGGCCTTATTACAAGTATGGTGGTAAGGCAACAACGGTGCCGGTATTGCTACCGGCACCGTTGCTACCGTACCGCCATACTAGGAGTTCTGTTCGCGGGTGCCCTTGCAGCCACCAGGTCTGACCTGGTGGCCGTACCGGAACCCTCAAGCAGAATAGGATGGTATCACCGGTACCGGAATTAACGGTACTGGTGTTACCACCCTGCCCATTCCCATTCAGCCCTATGGGGCCGAAAGGGGATGGGGAGTCCCTTATTGCCGGCACATGCGAATGGGCGAATGGGCAATTACCGGGTCCACCAAACTCGGCATGTCCCGGTAATAGCTCATTCGCAAGTGCCAAAAAAAATGGATACCGGCAGAAGCCGTGCCTGTAATACAGGCACTGCTACCGCCAGCTTTGTAATGAGACCCAGTGAATTGTTTGCAAATGTGATGTTTCGTAATCCAGATTTTAAATGCATGTTTTCTTTAGGTGGCTCAAAGGTTGTTCAATGTACCAGTAATACGTTTCTTCTTGTGGTAGACAAATGATTTTTGACTAATTTGATTGACCAGGTTAAAGGGCATTCTCCAAAGTCTACAAAACATGTTTTCTATCAAAGTTATGTGATAGTTGATTTACTCACTGTGATACTTTATTCATTGGAATCTTTATATTTTTCAAACAAGCCTTCATTATGGTTGCCCTAATATCAGACATGTCAAAACTCCTGATACAGTGATGCATGTTTTCCCAAAGGATAGGCCGTGAATAAGAACTTGGTTGTTGACTGTGGACTTCCATTGTCCGAGATTGAAAGCAGAGCCAAAGATGTCTTGGACGACGTGAAGGGCAATCGATTATACGTCTGCAGTATGCACCTCTCTGAAGATATATACAAACCATCAAAGTACACTAAAAAGCATCGCCTCAGACTCCTTTGCAAATTACTTCCCAATGCAGTTCTAACTGAATTTCAGCACACACTGACTCGGGTGAGTAGTGGACGTTGAAATAATTATGATTGTTCATATGAATGCAATTGGTCTATATGCATATGTCGTCTAAATGATTCCACAATCTACTGCAATAGTGTGTCAAAGGGTAACATGATGAAAGGTTTGGAGTTTTTTTTTAAATATTTGTATCAATAATTTAATTAAACAATTTTCCATTGCAACACAATATACAGTAGTTATTACATGTTTCACTTTAGACTACTTTTTGTATCCCTACTGTAGGGATACACATATAGTTCAGTGCAATGGGAGCCTGAAAATTGGTTATTTTGGTAAATTGTTGATTACCATGGCTGTCTTTATGTAAACCACACTGATGAAAGTACAGACATTTACCACGGAGGAAACAAGACACTTCAAATATCCAAACGGTGAGGCCAAGCGACATGCAGGTAAATGTATTTTAGAGTGTATGAAATGGTCTAAATTTGAATACTGACGTATGTTTTCTATTGAACAATGTGATGGATATATACAATGAAAAGAGGAACGAGATACAACTTCCACAACTATTCCAGAATCAACATCAACCACACTCCCCTTTAAAGTAGTTTATATATACTATTCCTTCAAATGCGACTACACAATACATTACATGGCCAAGTTCAACTTTAAACATATTGATCATTGTTATGTATAATATTAGCTGTCCATGAAACTGACTTGTCGTCAGACATTCGAGGAGCACTCGCCTTCAAGTGATGCTTCAGAAATTAAATCGCCACCAGCATATCTTTATAACCTCTTTATTGGTTAAAAGTTAGCATAAACATGTATCAGCCGTCTTGCATCTCGGCCTTCCCAACAAAAAGTAGACGCGTTTCGCGGCATTACTCGCCGCTTGCTCACAATAATATTAGCTATTGATATAAACTGGCATATAGGATCGTATCACAATAGTCACTATCTTTTACATGAAATGTCTTTGCTATATTTCTCTTACATCACTATTATGACAACAATTATTTTGATACAAGGGAATGCAGGAACTTCAACAGCGTACTATTCTATTGTAACTGGTCAGGAGGATGAGGTATGAGACGTGAGAATATGTTGCACAATATTAATAATTGTTGATTAATAATATTTTGTTTAAAATGATTAAGAAAAGTGAAAATGTATTTAGAATTCATACTAATTCTGACAAATTGCAAAGCATTCAATCAACATTCTTGTTATGTCAATCACCCACAGACATGCAACAATGACAGTAGTCCATCACAAAAACTTAGATTGTAAAAGAAGGATTATGTGGAATCTTTCACTCTCTGAATGGTCGATGTATCTGTTAATAAACTTTTGCTGCCTACCTAAAGCTTAATAGGTACAAAAAAACTTAACGCGACATACTTTAGGCAGCACCAATTTATTCACTTTGTTTTGCAGGATGATCTCACACCACCTCCCTGTGACATCTCGGAACTCAGCAGGTACAATTTTAAATATCTTTTTTTCATACATTACATCCACACAGTGTTCGGCTTTTTCTTGTAAAGAATGTACTTTTTTATAAACGTTTCACTCAAAAATTTATTCCAGCGATTTACCGGATCTGTTTTCAATGTTTAACTGAGGTTGTAAAATCGACAAACATAAAAACTAAATTCTCACAATGTACTTTTTGAGATCAAAGATTTTAACATTAAATTGTTTAAGTATTAAACAATTTTTGTTGAATTTGTTATGTACCAGGAGTGTACTACTGAAGCGGTTGCGATTGAAGAGACACTTGGACCCGACATAGACATATGATATTGCAAAAGATCCGTTATTATCCATTTTTCTTTTCATGTAATTTCTATTATGTGATAATGGTTTTCAATGTAAATTAGGTCCTATTTGTACATATGTGTGTATGTATCTGAAAATGTAAGACTAAAATGTTTGGTTTATACATTTTCAAAAAGCTCTTTTTCAGCTTGGTGTTGAAGCCAGCAAATCAAGATTGAAGGTATCAAGGCACAATAGGAAAATAAGGGTAAATAACAAACAGGCCTTCATTTCTTTAAAGGAGTTATTTAGAAGTTATTTTATTGATATTAGATTTTGAGGCTGTAATTCATTACACAGCCCGTGGTAGCGTGTGCGTAGTTAAGGTTAAGTTGCTAAACCCATAGGAAGACCACTTTTTCGACGGCTTATAACTTTGCTCCCCATGGACGAATCCCACCAAACTTTGGAAAGTTGGGTGAGGTTTCGTGGAGGGGGGGCAAAGTTATAGGGGGGGTCCCAAAAAAATGTTCATCTACATAGACTGAAAGGGGAAAAACTTTGCGCACGGCTACATGCCGAACGGCTGGATGGATTTTAACCAAATTTGTGGCAGGAGTGGGGGCTTGGTTCAGAAAGCGTGCTTTTGTGTGTTTGGTAGAAATCCGACCAGTATTTTTGTTGCAAAGAACTGAAATGTACATCTAAAGAAATTTGTGATATCTGGCTCTGCTCTGCTGACCCATTTCCCTGTTCCCCCCCGCGGACAGAAGTCTCATTGGCTTGCAGTACGCCATGATGCCAGCGAATATTGGACACAGCCGGTGGTTGGCTGCAGGGAAGCGTACTGTGCCTCAATGTTTTTGGGAAACACTGCCATGGTGTATAGGAGGACAGTGCAGCGCCGAAAGGGACTGGCAAATATAATGTACGGCGTATGGTGGTGGGAAGAAGGGATGGAAAGGGTGAGGGAGAGAGAAGTGGCTCATCTGAGATGTGTGGTTATTTGGTGGACAAAGACGGTGGTGTTCCTGCAGTATCGGTGCGTACTGCGCCAATTCGCTGGTCCATGCACAGGCGACTACCATGTGTGGTGAATGCAGGCAGCCTTCGGTACGGCACAATAGCTTGTGCCGTGACCTCTTACCGTGGTGACTGGTGGCAGCTGAATTGCAGAAGGGGAGTGCATTGGAAAACATATATTACGCCATAAGGTGGTGGGAGGAGGGATGAAAAGGGTGGGGGAGTGAGAAGTGATTCATCTGAGATATGTCAATAGGTGGACAAAGATGTTGTTGTGCCTGCAGTATCCGTGCGTACAGCGGCAATCCGTGAGTCTCTGCACAGGCTACTACCATGCGTGATGAATGCAGGCAGGCTTCGGTACAGCAGGACAGCCGGTGCGGAGACCTCTTTCCATGGTGACTGGTGGGAGCTCAATTGCAGAAGGGGATTGCATTGCATATGACATGCACATTGTAAGATAGCGTGTACTCCGGTGTGTTGCATGTGGTAAGGCCGTAGCTCTTTCGATGCACGGATGGAGGCCTTGCACCGACAACTATGTGTCGTGGTTGCAATTAGGTTTCACATTGTTGCCTTCTGTGTGTGGTTCGTCAGCATTGCATACATTGTAGATTCCATGGGTGTGGTGCTTGTTAGCACATCCTACAGTGTTCACTCCATGGCACCAGCTAATGGAGTGAACAGTTCTGCAGTGTGTGCACTGAGTGCAGGGTTGGAATACTGTCAGTATAGAAGAGGGTAGGGTTGAAGTGCATCTTCTCTGTGCATGGATACTGAATTGTGTGAAGTGGGTGCAATATTTAAATAGTGTGTGCATAGCAGTGGATAGGGGGAACTGCATATTTCCTAGTATTGCGTAGTGTCCATTGCGTGCAGTGCTGACTACTGTACTGCACTATACTGCACTATGAGGTATTGCTTTTGTGTACTGAATAGAGTATGCCATGTGGTGGTGGGAAGACGGGATGGAAAGGGTGGGGGAGTGAAGTGGTTCATCTGAGATATATCAATGGGTGGACGAAGACGTTGATGTGCCTGCAGTATCTGTGCGTACAGCGCCAATTAGCGGGACTCTGCACAGGCGACTACCATGTGTGCTGAATGAAGGCAGGCTCTGTTACGGCACAATAGCTGGTGCTGGGACCTCTTTCCATGGTGACTGGTGGGAGCTCAATTGCAGAAGGGGAGTGCATTACACATGACTTGGACATTGTAAGATAGCGTGTACTCCGTTGTGTTGCATGTGGTAAGCCTGTAGCCCATTCGATGCATGGATGGTGGCGTTGCACCGACAACTATGTGCTGTGGTTGCTTGCAATTAGGTTTCACATTGTTGCAGCCATGGGTATGGTGCTTGTTAGAACATCCTACAGTGTTTACTCCATGGCTGCAGCTAATGGAGTGAACAGTTCTGCAGTGTGTGCACTGAGTGCAGTGTTGGAATACTGTCCGTATAGAAGCAGGTAGGCTTGAAGTGTATCTTCTATGTGCATGGATACTGCAGTGTGTGAAATGGCTGAAATACTCAAATAATGTGTGCAGAGAAGTGGATAGGGGTGAACTGCATATTTCATAGGATTGTGTGCAGTGTGCATTGCGTGGTGTGCTTACTACTATGCTGCACTATGAGGTATTGCTTTTGTGTACTGAATAGAGTGCTGGGAGCAGGGCCACTGTTGAGGAAATTTCTTTGGTTTGGTTGGCAGGAACACCATACTATGTGAATGAAAGTGGGTATGTATAGGTGCCGGAGGCTGTGATATGTTTGTAGAATCTGCTAACTGTTCCATGTTTCCATGCATAGCTGCATTAAGGTGCAGAGGCAGGGTAGCAGTGACGGTGGCTGTGGTACGTGTGTGTAGTGTGGTACTTGAGCACATGCTGCCATGCATGGCTGCATTACGTTGCGGTGGGTGTGGGCAAGGCCTAGACTATTGGGTGCATGGCCAAAGGCCATAGGCCGTAGGTCATGTACCCAATAGTCTAGGCCTTGCTCACACCCACCGCAGCAATGCAGTTTAGACTGCATCTGTCAGAGGGTGCTCACCTTTACGGAATCGTTGTGGAGCCCATTTTACTCTTCATAGAGCACCAGACATGCACTGACATGCATACATTGTTGCTTCCATGGGTGCTGTCATTGTTAGAACATCCTACGGTTTTTGGTGTATGGCTGGAGATTGTGCATTGAAAAGTCCTGCAGTGTGCCCACTGGGTGCATTGTTGGAACACTGTCAGTATAGAAGAGGGTAGGTGTTAGGGTTGGCTCTTATACTTGCTTGTGTGCTGAGCCAGGATTGATGTCACCATCAGAATGTAGGCTGTGAGTCTGGAGTGTGAGACTAGAATGTTTAGAGTTGAATGGGTTCTACACAGGCAGCTAGATTATGTGAGCCTGGGTGGTGGGAGCCAGTGGGCTCCTGTCCCTGTTCCTGTCCCTTTCCTCTTTATCTCCTAATAACTATGATGACATCTGATCCTTGTAACAGAAGCGCCCTAATAAAGTAACCACTATGCGTACCTGGCCTGTGTATCCTGAGTGTCCCTTGGAGTGAACCCTATGACCAAGAGCCGGTCATAACAATTGGTGACGAGGATGGTCCAAGGTATGGTGAAGGAGGACCTTGATGTGGACAGCAAGTGAAGCAAAAGGAAGTAGGTACCTGTGTGATGTCATGTGAGAGGAGAAAAGACTCTGCTGCGGGGGGTGCAGGCAAGGGGATAAAAAATGACTGTTGGAAGTGAGGGAGAGCCCACTGCCCCCCATGGACTGGTCAGTGCCCACCACCCAAGGCTGGAAGGGACAGCCTGTCAGAGGAGACCCCTGGGAAGAAGGGATAGTGCCCTGTTTGAGGCCAGGAGTCATTAGAGGCTGTCCAAGAGTCTGGAGAAATGGAAAGCACCCAGGACTAGAAGGGACAGCCTGTCAGAGGAGACCCCTGGGAAGAAGTGAGAGTGCCCTGTTTGAGGCCAGGAGTCATTAGAGGCTGTCCAAGAGTCTGGAGAAATGGAAAGCACCCAGGGCTGTTTGAGTCAGCCACCCAGTACTGCTTTAGTCAGCCCTCAGGGCTGTTGGAGGCGGCCACCCAGGGGTGTCAGAAGCATCCTGCCCCATGGAGCCTGGAGCAAGGATGGCCTGTTGGAGTCTGCCAGGAGCAGGTCCCCTGGTACATGAGGAGGCATTGGCAGGGTTGCATGAGGCTGCCCAAGTGTGCCACTATTTCCTGAGTGACTATGCCAGCATTATTTAAAAAGGGGAAGTGTAATTTCCATGCCAAGTAAGCGTAATTGTGCCTTTTTATGCACCTGGAAGGCTAAAGGTTTTAGTGAGTATAGACGCTATGCTGATTTGGTCTGAAGTGGGGACCATGCAATGAGAAAACGGTTACTGTTTGGGTTTGGGTATGATAGTAGTTTTTGTGGATGATTAGTTTACACTTGCAGAAGAAATTTTGGAGTTTCATTTAAATAGTAAAATGTCATAATGGATTGAGCAACGATGTGACAAGTTGTGACTGAAGAGTACTGTTGTGCATTAGTAGTGAATTAACATGAGAATTATTAGAGAGAATGATGTTGCACTGAGAATAGGAGATGCATTTTGGAGTTTAATTTAAAAGTAAAATGTCATAATGGATTGAGCAACGATTTGACAAGTTGTGACTGAAGAGTACTGTTGTGCATTAGTAGTGAATTAACATGAGAATTATTAGTGAGAATGATGTTGCACTGAGAATAGGAGATGCATTTTATTTTAGATGTAACCATTTTGAGGCATTGCAGGTTGGTTTTGGAGTTGGCCCCAGTTGGCAACATGGACGTTTAGGTCTCATTTAAAGTCGGTTTCCACATTTGTGCTGTGACAGGGGTTGTGTGTGAGTGGCACATATGAGGTTGATTGAGGTGGACAATCAAAGGGTGTTGATCCTATTATGCTTAGTATAACATCTTTGAGGAATTTCAGCATTTAAAGTTGCCTGATTTAAGGCAATGTGGACTTTTAGATAATTTGACTAGCAATGTACAATGTATTAATGTATCACCTATTGACATGCTTAGAGTACCCATTTTTGAGGCATTGTAGGTGTGATGTTTTGTTTGTGCGTGTATGAATGTGCGCCCATGATGACTGCTAGGGTGACTGCAGCGCTCCTTAGCAATTAACATTCTATGTGGGGTTGTCTGTATTTTTGAGCATCTTGTGTCTGATGTGTGTCTTGGAGTAGTATGTGAATGTTTTAGTGTTGGTGCATGACCAGTTCTTGGTTTTGGGATCTTTTGGGGTTTTTGGAATGTGTTTTAATTGATGTACATGACCAGGGTTGGTCAAGGGACTCTGCAGAGTTGGAGGTGTTTGGTGTTTTGAGGCCTTGCGGGGTCAGTGATGTTACTAGTGGTAGGCTAGTATAGAAGCTTGTTGGAGCTTTGATGAATTGGTTAGTGACTCTGAGGGATCCACAGGTATCTAGTAGGAGACTAGTATCATAAGCTTTGCAAAGCTGTGTTGTTGTGATGATTAGTGGCTCTGAGGAGTTCACGTGAAGCTTAGTGAAGCTTTTATGTTGTTTTGGGTTATGGCTCTGCGGAGCAGTCCAGAGGCATCTAGCAGGGGACTAGTGCCTGAAGCTGTGTGAAGCTTCTATGTTGTTTTTGATGGTGTGTAGCTCTGCAGAGTTTACTTAAAGCTGTGTGAAGCTTTGATGTTTTTGGTGACCTTGGAGTTGTTAAGGTCCAGGGATTTCTTGGAATTCTGAAGATGCAAGTGACATTGCATTTAGTGTTTTCTTTTAACTTTAGGTGACTTTTGGAATTGTTCTTGAGTCCGCTCTTGATTAATTTCAGAAGCCTGGCAATGTTTCATCTGCAGCTGTGTTCACTTTGGGGTGTTTATTTGGTTTTGAAGGGCTCATTTGTCTGGCCAACATTTGTAGCGTTATGCTGGTGGTGGTTGTTTAGTGACAGCTGGTTGCGTTTCTTTATTGGTATGATGAGGTGAGAGACTGGTGATTAGGTGTGTCTGTGTTGCTTGAATTTTGGATTGCATTTGACAGCGGCATGAGTTGTGACTGTGGTTTGTTGGTGACCCGGGTAGATTGTTTGGTTGTTAGTAAGTATCTCGCGCAGTTACGACAGTACCTGGTTTTTCCTGGTTTTGGGAGTTAGTGCTCGGAAGTGGCAGTTCAAGGTTCCTTTGTGGCAGAGAGGAACAGAAGGAGCTTTGTGTTTGGTTGGTTTTGGTAGTGTTTTGGTTTGTTTGCCAAGATGGGTGGTTAGTGCTCGAAAGTGGCAGTTCGAGGTTCCTTTGTGGCAGGGGGGAACAGAAGTTGATTTGTGATGTTTTGATTGGTTAGGACTGTTAGTTGTGGCGGCTGGGACTGTTGTAGGATGTTGGTTACGCCTGTTTGTTCAATCTCTGGGGTTAGCGGAACTCTGCAGAGAGTGAGGGGTGTTTTGCTGTTTGAAAGAGTGTGTTGTTCTTTATGCAAGAGGAGGAGGTGTTAGCGTTGCTTCCTCCATGTGTGTTTGTGGTGTGTTTGTTTGTTGTAGGAAAGGAGGTGTTAGGGTTGGCTCTTATACTTGTTTGTGTGCTGAGCCAGGATTGATGTCACCATCAGAATGTAGGCTGTGAGTTTGGAGTGTGAGACTAGAATGTTTAGAGTTGAATGGGTTCTACCCAGGCAGTTAGATTATGTGAGCCTGGTTGGTGGGAGCCTGTCCCTTTCCTCTTTATCTCCTAATAACTATGATGACATCTGATCCTTGTAACAGAAGAACCCTAATAAAGTAACCACTATGCGCACCTGGCCTGTGTATCCTGAGTGTCCCTTGGAGTGAATCCTATGACCAAGAGCCGGTCATAACAGTAGGCTTGAAGTGAATGTTCTATGTGCTTGGATATTCTGGTTTGTGTAGCTTCCTGGGAGTAGGCCCAATGTTGTGAAGATTGTGTGGTCTGAGTGGCAGTGACGCAATACTTTGTGAATGAAAGTGGGTAGGGGTGGCAAAGGCAGTGGTATGTTTGTGGAATCTGCTAACTGTTACATGTTTACATGCATCGCTGTCTTATGGTGCTGGGGTTGGATAGAAGTCCCGCTGGCTATGTTACGTCTGTGGATTGTGGTTTCTGGTTTCTGACCACATGTTTGCATGCATGGCTCCATTATGTTGTGCTGGGCGTGGGCAAGCAGTACACTCTTGTGTGAATGGGCAAAGGCGTGCTGGGTGACACTCTTGATGATTTTGAATGCTGACATCATGGATTTTTTTCCAGAACTTTGTACTGAAGGTGCTTTATGGAGGTGTACATTTGGGATATATGTCGTGTGGACATTTGCTCCGTCATATGAAGAAGTTGATGAATGAAGTGATGCAGATTTTTCCCACTGCCAAGGTCATTTTCTCAACCATTTCACCAAGAGGAGTATGGGACCATGCCGGTGTAATTTGTTCCCAACTTGAGCTTGGAAGGTGTCTTATAAACAGAAGCATGTCTGCATTTATATGCACTGATGGGATGTTCTCCACCCACTATGAGAGCATGAAGTTCCAAACTATACACTGCTTCCATGCAAATGGCATTTCTTTGAACGGCAGTGGCAATACTGTAGAGTAAAGGACCTTATGAGGTCCCAGAGGAAGTCCCGAGATATCACGAGGGCAGAGCCTGCTCAAGGGATTCTGAGCGCGGCAAGCCACGGAGTAGCAGCTTGCCATACGCTCTCCCCTGCAACTTCCTGCCCAGAGACGCTAACCCACTTAAATACAAGAACTACCAGCAGGGCATGATAAACCATATACATAGATGCTGAAATGTATGCTGAATGGTGATTATTACATGAAGACAGTGTTACATGTGAAGAAATTATAAAAGCACGTTAACCGAACCCTCAGGGTTGGTGTGATCATTGAAGGGCCACTGCACAATACCATCTTCTTTCACACTTTGCAAGAAGCGTTGACCATAATTCAGTAAAACTTGAAGGAGGAGAAACAAACAGAAACTCATACAAAGAGAAAAAACAAAAAAGGTTGTTTGCAAGCACTTGAAAAAAACTCGTAACAAAAAAACAAGAAAGAAACTTTTCAGAGAGACCAGTAAAAACCCAATCCCCTACTCTGTTTCACACTCCCCCCCCCCATTCCTAGCACGAAACTCTTTGGATTCCCCTGTAGTTTCAAGATTACCCGTGACACATCTGGCCATTTTCAGGATGGGAGCCATCGAAATGGGAGTGTGGAGGCTAAGGCATTGCGCAATAAGGTTTGTGGTTGTGGTTTGTACGCAAAAACTGTGGCAGAAGGTCTCTTTGTACAAAGAAGTGCCGAAGGCTATATTGGAAGTGTGCAAGGTAAGGAGCAGGCATCTTGTTTGTATGCATGCACTGTATGTACTTGTTTGAAGTTGATAACATGCATTCAATGCTGCTTTTGTGCGCTCATTTTTAAAAAGTTTGTAGTAAGTGGGGTACTGCGGGAAAGAAACTGTGATGTGTACAAGGTAAGTGGCAGGCATCATGTTGGTATGAATGCAATGTGTGTATGATATCATATCATATGAAATTGTATAATATGCCATTTATAATGCGCCTATACACAAGTTTTGCAAGGTGCAACGAGGCAAGGGAGGGAGAGCAGAGGGAAGCCACAGACAATGAAACTACAAGGGCAGTGTGTCACTCCGATTGCCCAAGTGCATGGGTAGAGGGAGGGGAAAGTGCTGTACATGGGAAGAAGAACAAATGACAATAAGTACAAATACGGCCCGATTGTGCCCAGTGCAAGGATAAGTCCAGACATCAGGTGGTGGTGGAACAGTTAGGGATACAGAACACAGTCCCCAAGTGCGGGGTTTGCCAGAAAGGCAATGTATGGATGCTACTGGCGGGGGGAGGTTGCCTGGGCCCGATATCAGAGAGTGGTCAGGTAACCAGTGGAGAATCAGTTGCAGCCAGGAAGTCAGCCGGGGAGAGGAGAAAAAGCAGACGCAAAGAGAAAGACTTTGAGGTGCTTTCAGAACTGGCAATGGTTCTCCTCAAGTTTCAGGGAGGCAGGGAGGCTGTTGCAGAGGGAAGCCCCAGCCGAAGAAAGAGATCTACCACCAACTGGTTGCTTGCAGAAGCGACTGACCCTGAGGGAGTTGGAGGCGGATGAGGGAAGAGCTTGAGCAGAGAGATATTTAGGAAGTGAGAGTTGAAGGTATTGAGGTCCCAGGGCCCAGACGGCCTTGTGCATAATGCAAAGGGTTTTCACCTAATTCCTCGCAGCCACTGGGAGCTATTGCAGATATTTTAGTCCAGGAGAGATACGATCCCTGGCCTTAAGGCCAGGGACAGGTCGCGCAGTCCTCTTCTGGATGATTTGCAGAGGGTGGAGAGTAGAAGCGGGCAGATTTAAAAAGAGGCTGTTGAAATAGTCCAGCCGAGAGAGAACCACAGCTGTGCAGACAGTGATCTTTTGGGAAGTTGCTTTAGGTTGGTAAAACACATTCAGTGCTGGTTTTGGTGCCTTATTTTTATGATTTATGTAGGAGATGGGTTAGTGGGGAAAACAATTCGTAGCATTGTCGGAAGGAAAGAAGAGAGTTTCTGTTTCAATATTACAATTTAAGATATGGGTAAAGGAAAACATTGCAAGCACATACCATTGAAGTGCCACTTGATGGTAGGGTATCTGAGAAGAAAACAGTATGCTTTTTAAGAACGTAATGGATGCCCAGTGGCACATACCGTGCGCAGAGGCACGTATAACAGAGTTGTAAACATACTGCATAAAAAGTATTCGTACCTCTATTTTGTGGTGATGGGTGCTCATGTGGATGAATGTGAATGCACAAATCTTGCAATCATCTACTGAACTTTCTACTGAACGTGCTTTCGAATGACAAGACACTTGCAGGCTGAATTTGTAACGGTACATATGAAGTGTTGTGTAGAGCTGACAGCATTAGATGCTAACGTCTGGGATGGCATTGGGGGATGCGTGAGTGACTATTTACCTGTACGCAATGATGTAGTGGTGGACAGAAAATAGTGGAAAGGGAAGAAGGACTGCTCCTGCTTTACTGGGGCACGGCCCTCCCGGTACTTTGGGAAGCGCATGTGCCACATTCTGTGCTTCTCAACATGTTGGCCAATGGAAATGGGACTGTGTGGATTATCCAATCAGGTACTGAGGGTGTGGTTCACAGGAAGGGGCGCTCATACTGTTTTACATTACTCTTCGTAGTGAGGCTGGCTGACATGGAGAAACGCATTGTGTTGACTTTGGGGGATGTCTTTGTGATAGAGCTGCACAAGTATGCCCTGGAAAGACACTATGATGGAAATTTCAGTTTGGAAGGAGTGGACGCATTGTGGTGCGCTGTCTATGACTGAAGTTTTGCCGATATGCATGCTCTTTGCAGAGACCTGGACACTTTTGCTACTGTTGATGTTGTCGTCATGCACTACGGCGGCATGCATATGGGTAACGTGGCTTGTTTAGGTTTGTTCCGTCGGCTAAAGAGGTTGCTGAATGTAGTGAAGAGGTTTTTTCATACTGCCAAGGTACTTTTCTCATCCATAACACCAAAAAGAGTATGGGACAATGTCATGGATGTTGTTCCGAGCCAGAGGTTGGAAGGTGTCTCATAAACAGAAGCAAGTATATTTTCTGGCCGCTGGTGGGATGTTCTTCTGCAACAATGAGTTTTCCCAAGCAAATGGAATTTCGTTGTCGCCCATTGGTAATGCTGTTTTGTTTGCCCGTCTACAGGATGCAGTGAAAAGTTTACTGTAACAATGTGAGCACAAGAGAACACAAAATCAAATATAAACTGAAAAAAGGGTGTTTCACTAGAAGCACCTAAAACAAAAAAAAATAACAAAGGCTCTTTTCAGAGCCGCCACTAAAAACAAACTCCCCTACCCTGGTTGCAATTTATTCCCCCATGCCCGCACGCAGCACGAAATCCACATCCGGGGATTTTGAGGATGGCCATGGAAATGGGACTGTGGAGGCTGAGGTATTGCGCAATACTGTTTCTGGGTGTGGTGTGTACGCAGAGGACTGTTGTACAGAACTAATACTGTTACATGGAGAGCTCTTCAATGTGATTGGTGGATGCGAGTGGAATACTCTAACAGTACCCAATGACGGCATGCTGGAAAGAAGGAAGTGGAAAGGGAAGTAGGAATGTTTCTCCTTTATTGGGGCACGGCCCTTGCCGAACTTGGGGAAATGCACGTGCCACATACTACCATTTTCAATATGCTACCCATGGGAATGGGACAGTGGGGACTATCGCAACTGAGAGTGTGGTTGTCATGATCTCTGCTTCCAAAAGATCAGGACTTGCCCGACTCCCTTGGAAGCAGACCCATAACCCCGGTTCCGAGTGCCAGCCAGTCCCAATTGGGACCTTTTGGACCCTGTCCTGGCGCCAGTGGCACCAGGCTCATAAAGATGCCCAGTCCCAGCGCTGGAAGCGCCGGGCTCATAATGCTTGGGTGGACTTACCTGCAGCAGACCATGCTGCTTACTTACCTGCCAGTTGAACCCCTGATCCTCTTCTGTTTGGGACTACTTTTCCTGTTGGGTGGGGCAGGAGCCACTCCCTAGGTTCAGAACACTGGAACTCTTCTGGAAAGCAGGAACTCTTTTCTTACCTAGGCGTGGCTGTGGAAGGAGACATCTAAGCACTACAGGAGGCTATTTAAACCACACCCGATGTATGAATCTTGCTTTGCGTTATTCTGCATTCTCTGCAGCAGAACGCTCATCGTGTCTTCTGCTTCTGATCCTGGGCCTAAGGGAACAAAGGCTTACCATCCTGGAATCCAGTCTTCAGCAGCACCTGTAAAGACAAAGAAAGAACAGGTTAGCACTACGGTCTTCAGTGGCAGCGCATCTCTTACCTGGTCCATCGGCTGTCACCAACGCCTCACGCTGCATTCCGGCATCTGAAAGACAAAGGCTTACCTACTCTTCGCATGCTCCGGAGGTCTTCGCACTGCATTCCGGCATCTGAAAGACAAAAGCTTACCAGCTCTTCGCACGCTCCGGAGGCCTTCGGCGCTGCATCCCGCATCTGAAAGACAAAAGAAGGTGCGTTTAAAGACATTGGGCAACTTTATTACTCACGTGCCATTACTCCTTCCCACGCCGAATCCAGTGGGTATTCCAGCACCCTTCAGCTTCTCTAAAGCTCCGAACTTGTACCTGCAAGATAAAAGGGACAGTTAGTGCGCATCGTGAAGCAGGCTACAAGCGCTTACTTACGTGCTTCCAGGCGCTTATATTCCTCACGCGGGTTCGATCCTCAACTCTCATCAGCCCGCCATCCGCCATCGCCGGAACCCTGCAAAACAAGAGATATCATTACAAAAGACTTTTAAGACATTTGAAGTGCCCAGAACTTACCGTTCGTGCAGTTAACGACGGACAGCAGTCCTCTGAGGTCAAGAGGCCTGCACCCTTATCCAGTGAAGAAACTGGTTACGGCACCCTGCCCCGAGGCAGATGGAGAGCTCGGTGTTCACTTACCTAAGGTGAGGGTGTTAACCTTTGGGGTTCTACAGGAGAAGAGAAAGGGAAGAGGAGAGAGGCACCCAATAACCTCAGTTCATTAATCCCATATTTTCTATCTGCAGACATCTTATTCTTCGAGTCAGACATACAGTGCACAGAGGTCCAGCCCAAAGAGCCAACCGTGTGTTACACATCACCTTTGAAGATACGGCATTCACCCAGTCAAGACCGGCGCCTCTGCGGGAATCAGGTGAGCGTTACAGAACGCAAAGCCTATCGCAAAACTCCCACCCAGGCGCTATGGAAACCTCGGATACCGACCAGCTAGCCCAGTTACTTGGGGAACTAAGAGCAGAAGTGCATGCAGCCCGTCAGGAAACGAATGCTCTAAGAAGGGAACTGATTATTTCCAAGGAGCGAACAGACGATCTCGCTAGACAATTGCTACAGTCACAAGCCGGACAAACTCTGTTACCCGCATCAGGGGCAAATCTTCCTTCAACATCCTCTACGAACCCAGTGCAGATCAACCTACCTGGGAATGTACCTCTGGCTCCGCCCGAATGATTTTCTGGTGACCCAAAGAGGTTTGCAGTATTTATTAATCAGTGCCGGTTGCACTTCTTATGCCGGCCGGCAGCCTTTCCAACTGATCAAGCTAAGGTAGCTTTCGTGCTTTCGTACCTTAGTGGCAATGCGGCAGACTGGTCGATCCCTCTAGTTAATCAAGATGATCCGGTTCTCCATGATTTTCAAGCTTTTCAGCTCAGTATGGAAAAACTGTTTGCAAGACATTCACAGGGGCAGGCCTTGGACAATGAGCTCCTTTCATTGCGACAGGGTAATCAAGACCTTTTGGCTTATATTGCGTCTTTCAACAGACTGATAGTGGAAACTCGATGGCCTGAGGACAAAAGGATTACGCTGTTTTATAGAGGTCTACGTGGAGAGCTCAAAGATGTGTTAGCCCAAGTAGTGAATCCCCCGCAAGACTGTTCGGACTATATTGACTTAGTCGTTCCTATTGACCACAGACTGCAGAACAGGAAGGCCGATCGTTCCAAGTTTGATGCTCGAGTATTTTCCAAACCACCAACTCCTACCAAAGGAGTAGACTCCGGGGAACCCATGCAAATAGGGGGCCTGAAAGGACCACTAACACAAAAGGAGCGGGAAAGAAGAAAACAGCTGCAATTATGCCTCTATTGCGGAAACTCTGGCCACTTTCTTCGAGACTGTCCGGTGAAACCAGCCAAGAAGGCAGTAGGAGCTGCAGTTACCAAAGTTACAAACTCTGAGCAGGGAAACGACCTCGCCCGACAAGAATAGAGGTCCTCTTGCCGAGCGTAAAAACCAGTTCCGTGACCTCGCATTTCGTGATACCTATGGTCCTCATTAGCCCTGAACATCCGGATCGATTACATGCAATTGAAGCTTACGTCGACAGCGGTGCCATCGACAATTATGTGGATCATGAAATGGTTTTGAGGATGAATCTGACTCTTTGTCCAAAGGCTGTAAAGGGCGTCATTACTACGGTGGATGGTACGGAGATAGCCTCCGGACCAGTAACGCATACCACCCAAGAAGTGACGCTAGTAAGTCAAGATGGACACCATGAGAAGATCGTGTTCGATGTGATCAAGGCCCCTCAGTTCCAGATTATTCTAGGAATTCCTTGGTTAGAGAAGCACAATCCTCAGATCGATTGGCGAGCAAGAACGGTTCAGTTTCCAGAATGTGTCTCTACTTGTCACCCTCGACCTGGTGTTGCACTGGCAGCAATTTCCTCAGAGGCTCCTCAGTTACTGTAACGCTCACCTGATTCTCGCAGAGGCGCCGGTCTTGACTGGGCGACTACCGTATCTTCAAAGGTGATGTGTGGCACCCGGTTGGCTCTTTGGGCTGGACCTCTGTGCACTGTATGCCTGACGTGTAGAGTAAGATGTCTTAGGTAAGTGAATGCCGAGCTCTCCATCTGCCTCGGGGCAGGGTGCTGTAACCAGTTTCTTCACTGGATAGGTAGCGCAGGCCTCTTGACTTCAGAGGACTGCTGTCCGTCGTTTACTGCACGAACGGTAAGTTTCGAGTCATTCAAATGTCTTTAAAGTCTTTAGTAATGATGTCTCTTGTTTTGCAGGGTTCCGGCGATGGCGGATGACGGGCTGAAGTGAGTTGAAGATGGAGCCTGTGTGATGAATAGAAGCGCCTGGAAGCACATAAGTAAGCGCTTGTTGCCTGCTTCACTATGCGCTCTAACTGTCTTTTTATTTTGCAGGTACGAGTTCGGAGCGGCTGCAGGGTGCCGGAATACCCACTGGATTAGATGTGGAAAGGAGTAATGGCACGTGAGTATTAAAGTTCCCCAATGTCTTTAAACGCACCTTGTTTTGTCTTTCAGATGCGGGATGCAGCGCCGAAGGCCTCCGGAGCGTGCGAAGAGTTGGTAAACTTTTGTCTTTCAGATGCCGGAATGCAGTGTGAAGACCTCCGGAGCGCACTAAGAGTAGGTAAGCCTTTGCCTTTCAGATGCCGGAATGCTAACCTGTTCTTTCTTGTCTTTATAGGTGTTGCTGAAGACTGGATTCAGGATGGTAAGCCTTTTTCCTTAGGCCCAGGACCGGATGCAGAAGACACGATGAGCGTTCTGCTGCAGAGGTTGCAGAATAACGCAAAGCAAGATTCATCCACCGGGTGTGGTTTAAATAGCCTCCTGTAGTGCTTAGGTGTCTCCTTCCACAGCCACGCCTAAGTAAGAAAAGAGTTCCTGGTAAGAAAAGAGTTCCTGCCTTCCAGAAGAGTTCCAGTGTTCTGAATCTAGGGAGTGGCTCCAGCCCCACCCAACAGGAAAAGTAGTTCCAAACAGAAGAGGATCAGAGGCTCAACTGGCAGGCAAGTAAGCAGCATGGTCTGCTGAAGGTAAGTCCACCCAAGCATTATGAGCCCGGCGCTTCCAGCGCTGGGACTGGGCATATTTATGAGCCTGGTGCCACTGACGCCAGGACTGGGTCCAAAAGGTCCCAATTGGGACTGGTTGGCACTCGGAACCTGGGTTATGGATCTGCTTCCAAGGGAGTTGGGAAAACCCTGACCTTTTGGAAGCAGAGATCATGACAGTACCCCCCCTCAAGGCCCCTCCCAAACCGGGCTTCTCCGGGGGTTTTGGCTTGTCAGGAAATGTTCGGTGAAATCTTTTGATTAGGCGAGGAGCGTGGACATATTCAGCAGGTTCCCAGGATCTCTCTTGGGGGCCGTAGCCTTTCCAGTCAATTAGGTAGAATAGTTTAGATTTGGAGATCTTGGAGTCCAGAATGCTTTTGACTTCAAACTCGAGTTCTCCATCCACTAGGATAGGTTTTGGAGATTTGGTTAGTCGGGTTTGAGGTTGCACGGGTTTTAATAGAGAGACGTGGAAGACCGGATGTATCTTCATGTGCGGGGGCAAGTCCAACTTGACCGCTACTGGGTTTACTATGGTAGTGATGGAATAGGGACCAAGGTATCTTGGGTTGAATGTGCGTGGCCCTTTTAGAGATAGATATTTGGTGGATAACCAGACTTGATCCCCTACTTGATAGTGAGGGGCTTCCTTCCGATGTTGATCTGCTCCTTTCTTGTATTGTTCTTTAGCCCTTTGAAGGTGAGAAACAGCTTCCTTAAAGGCTTGGGTGATTGTAGAATGCAGGTAGTCTACTGCTGGTGTTTCAAGATCTTGGAGGGGATCCAACTCCGAGGTTCGAGGGTGACTGCCGTACAAAAGAAAAAACGGGGTTTTCCCAGTTCCCGAATGGACAGAGTTATTGTAGGCATACTCGGCTATCCAAAGGATATCTTTCCAAGTTTTTTCAGTTTGTTGCAGCATGCAGCGTAAATACTGTTCCAGAGTTTGATTGGTCCTCTCGGTTTGTCCGTCGGTCTGAGGGTGGTGACTGGTCGATAGTCTCACATCAATTTGAGCCGACCGACAGCAACTTCGCCAAAAATGAGAAATAAATTGACTACCTCGATCCGAAATTAGAACCGAAGGAAAACCGTGCAGTCGGACGATGTTTTCGAGAAATTCTCGGGCCAGAGTTGCTGCTGTTGGCAAGCCTTTGAGCGGAATGAAATGCGCCATCTTGGAGAATAAGTCCACGATTACTAGAATCGTATTGTATCCGGAGCATGGAGGTAGATTGGTGATGAAGTCCATAGAAAGCGTATGCCAAGGGCGAGGTGGGATGTCAATAGGGCGTAAGAGGCCTGCTGGTCTTTCCTTTTGACTCTTGTTTTGGGCGCATACTCCACAGGACATTATAAAGTCTCTGATATCTTTTTTCCAAGACGGCCACCAGAAGTAGCGCTTGATCTTTTCTGAGGTCTTGGCTATACCGGGATGACCTTCCATTAAAGAGTCGTGATAACAAGAGATTACTTTTTTCTGTAAATCTGTGCTGGGTAGGTATAATCGTTCTTGGAAATACAATAAGTTGTCCTTTACTGCAAAGTCCTTTCCCTGCAGATGCCAATTCTGTATGTCTGCTGGAGTTACAAGTTGCCTGGCTTTATCCTTAACTTCCTCTATGGATTCTGTGGCGATTACACCCAGAATTCTTTGTTCGGGAATGATTGGTACAGGTTTAGGGTTGACCAAGTGTTCTTCCACTCCCATCCGAGAAAGGGCATCGGCTTTACCGTTCTTTGTACCAGGTCGATAGGTAATTATGAAGTCAAACTCGGCAAAGAATAATGCCCAACGGAGTTGTCTAGAGGATTGGGCTTTTGCGGTCTTCAAATATTGCAGGTTTCGGTGATCCGTAATCACAGTAACGGTGTGTCGGGCCCCCAGCAGATAATGCCGCCAAGCCTTAAAGGCAGACTTGATAGCCAGAAGTTCCTTGTCAGTAATCGTGTAATTGATTTCAGGAGGCGAGAATTTGCGGGACCAAAATGCCACGGGATGCAACCGATTGGTTACCGGGTCCTTTTGTGATAGAACTGCCCCCATGGCAAGGCTTGAAGCATCAGTTTCCACGATGTAGGGGAGTTCGGGGCGAGGGTGTTTTAAGATTGGTGCAGAGATAAATTTAGTCTTCAAATCCTGGAAAGCTTGTTCCGCCTCGGTAGACCATTCAAAACGTTTGTTTTTCTTTAACAAGGCAGTGATGGGCTGGACTATTCGAGAGAATTCGGGGATAAACCTGCGGTAAAAGTTAGCGAAGCCTAACATGCTTTGCACACCTTTTACGGAGGATGGTGATGGCCATTTGAGAACTGCATCGACCTTCTTTGAATCCATACGCACTCCGCCAGGTGATAATATGAATCCCAAGAATTCAACTTCAGTCACGTTGAAAACACTTTTTTCCAACTTAGCGAAAAGTTTGTGTTGACGCAATCTTTCGAGGACCATTTTCACGTGTTTCCGATGTTCAGATTCCGATGAAGAATAAACGAGGATGTCGTCAATGTAAACAACAACACATACATCTATGAGCTCTCTGAGGACATCGTTCATAAAATATTGAAAGGCGGCCGGGGCATTGCAAAGTCCGAAGGGCATGACCTGATATTCAAATAGCCCATACTTGGTGCCGAAGGCCGTCTTCCATTCATCGCCCTCTTTTACTCGTACCAAGTGGTAAGCTCCTCTAAGATCCAGCTTTGTATATATGCATGCTTTTCTGACTTGGTCCAGGAGTTCAGGGATCAAAGGTAACGGATATCTATTCTTAACGGTGATCTGGTTCAGGGAGCGATAATCGATACAAGTTCTAAGGTCTCCTTCCTTTTTTGGAACGAAGAACAAAGCTGAAGAAGCAGGGGACTTGGAAGGACGAATAAACCCATTTGCCAGGTATTGATCCAGGTATTGTCGAAGGTGAAGGTTCTCAGGCTCGGTGAGGGCATAAATTCTACTACAAGGAGGAGTAGATCCAGGTATCAGGTCTATCTGGCAGTCATAAGACCTATGAGGAGGTAGAGAGTTAGCCTGATCCTTCCGGAAAACATCTTGGTATTCTAGGTATTCGGGAGGTAACTGGGGAGTCTCTGAAGAAATTGCGGCCAGTGCAACACCAGGTGGAGGGTGACAAGTAGAGACACATTCTGGAAACTGGACCGTTCTTGCTCGCCAATCGATCAGAGGATTGTGTTTCTCTAACCAAGGTATTCCTAGAATAATCTGAAACTGAGGGGCCTTGATCACATCGAACACGATCTTCTCATGGTGTCCATCTTGACTTACTAGCGTCACCTCTTGAGTGGTATGCGTTACTGGCCCGGAGGCTATCTCCGTACCATCCACCGTAGTAATGACGTCCTTTACAGCCTTGGGACAAAGAGTTAGATTCATCCTCAAAACCATTTCATGATCCACATAATTGCCGATGGCACCGCTGTCGACGTAAGCTTCAATTGCATGTAATCGATCCGGATTATCAGGGCTAATGAGGACCATAGGTATCACGAAATGCGAGGTCACGGAACTGGTTTTCACGCTCGGCAAGAGGACCTCTATTCTTGTCGGGCGAGGTCGTTTCCCTGCTCAGAGTTTGTAACTTTGGTAACTGCAGCTCCTACTGCCTTCTTGGCAGGTTTCACCGGACAGTCTCGAAGAAAGTGCCCTGAGTTTCCGCAATATAGGCATAATTGCAACTGTTTCCTCCTTTCCCGCTCCCTTTGTGTTAGAGGACCTTTCAGACCCCCTATTTGCATGGGTTCCCCGGAGTCTACTCCTTTGGAAGGAGTTGGCGGTTTGGAAAATACTCGAGCATCAAACTTGGAACGATCGGCCTTCCTGTTCTGCAGCCTGTGATCTATTTGAACAACCAAGTCTATATAATCCGAACAGTCTTGTGGGGGATTCACTACTTGGGCTAAAACGTCTTTGAGCTCTCCACGTAGACATCTATAAAACAGCGTAATCCTTTTGTCCTCAGGCCATTGAGTTTCCACTATTAGTCTATTGAAAGATGCAATATAAGCCAAAAGGTCGTGATTACCCTGTCGCAACGAAAGAAGCTCATTGTCCAAGGCCTGCCCCTGTGAATGTCTTGCGAACAGTTTTTCCATACTAAGCTGAAAGGCTTGAAAATCATGGAGAACCGGATCATCTTGATTAACTAGAGGGATCGACCAGTCTGCCGCATTGCCACTAAGGTACGAAAGTACAAAAGCTACTTTTGCTTGATCAGTTGGAAAGGCTGCTGGCCGGCATAAGAAGTGCAACCGGCACTGATTGATAAATACTGCAAACCTCTTTGGGTCACCATAAAATCGTTCGGGCGGAGCCAGAGGTACATTCCCAGGTAGGTTGATCTGCACTGGATTCATAGAGGATGTTGAAGGAAGATTTGCCCCTGATGCGGGTAACGGGGTCTGTCCGGCTTGTGACTGTAGCACTTGTCTAGCAAGATTGTCTGTTCTCTCCTTGGAAATAATTAGTTCCCTTCTTAGAGCATTCGTTTCCTGACGAGCTGCATGCACTTCTGCCCTTAGTTCCCCAAGTAACCGGGCTAGGGGGTCAGTATCCGAGGTTTCCATAGCACCTGGGCGAGAGTTTTGCGGTAGGCTTTGCGTTCTGTAACGCTCACCTGATTCTCGCAGAGGCGCCGGTCTTGACTGGGCGACTACCGTATCTTCAAAGGTGATGTGTAGCACCCGGTTGGCTCTTTGGGCTGGACCTCTGTGCACTGTATGCCTGACGTGTAGAGTAAGATGTCTTAGGTAAGTGAATGCCAAGCTCTCCATCTGCCTCGGGGCAGGGTGCTGTAACCAGTTTCTTCACTGGATAGGTAGCGCAGGCCTCTTGACTTCAGAGGACTGCTGTCCGTCGTTTACTGCACGAACGGTAAGTTTCGAGTCATTCAAATGTCTTTAAAGTCTTTAGTAATGATGTCTCTTGTTTAGCAGGGTTCCGGCGATGGCGGATGACGGGCTGAAGTGAGTTGAAGATGGAGCCTGTGTGATGAATAGAAGCGCCTGGAAGCACGTAAGTAAGCGCTTGTTGCCTGCTTCACTATGCGCTCTAACTGTCTTTTTATTTTGCAGGTACGAGTTCGGAGCGGCTGCAGGGTGCCGGAATACCCACTGGATTAGATGTGGAAAGGAGTAATGGCACGTGAGTATTAAAGTTCCCCAATGTCTTTAAACGCACCTTGTTTTGTCTTTCAGATGCGGGATGCAGCGCCGAAGGCCTCCTGAGCGTGCGAAGAGTTGGTAAACTTTTGTCTTTCAGATGCCGGAATGCAGTGTGAAGACCTCCGGAGCGCACTAAGAGTAGGTAAGCCTTTGCCTTTCAGATGCCGGAATGCTAACCTGTTCTTTCTTGTCTTTATAGGTGTTGCTGAAGACTGGATTCAGGATGGTAAGCCTTTTTCCTTAGGCCCAGGACCGGATGCAGAAGACACGATGAGCGTTCTGCTGCAGAGGTTGCAGAATAACGCAAAGCAAGATTCATCCACCGGGTGTGGTTTAAATAGCCTCCTGTAGTGCTTAGGTGTCTCCTTCCACAGCCACGCCTAAGTAAGAAAAGAGTTCCTGGTAAGAAAAGAGTTCCTGCCTTCCAGAAGAGTTCCAGTGTTCTGAATCTAGGGAGTGGCTCCAGCCCCACCCAACAGGAAAAGTAGTTCCAAACAGAAGAGGATCAGAGGCTCAACTGGCAGGCAAGTAAGCAGCATGGTCTGCTGAAGGTAAGTCCACCCAAGCATTATGAGCCCGGCGCTTCCAGCGCTGGGACTGGGCATATTTATGAGCCTGGTGCCACTGGCGCCAGGACTGGGTCCAAAAGGTCCCAATTGGGACTGGTTGGCACTCGGAACCTGGGTTATGGATCTGCTTCCAAGGGAGTTGGGAAAACCCTGACCTTTTGGAAGCAGAGATCATGACAGTTACCTCCTGAATACCTAGAATTCCAAGATGTTTTCCGGAAGGATCAGGCTAACTCTCTACCTCCTCATAGGTCTTATGACTGCCAGATAGACCTGATACCTGGATCTACTCCTCCTTGTAGTAGAATGTATGCCCTCACCGAGCCTGAGAATCTTCACCTCCGACAATACCTGGATCAATACCTAGCGAATGGGTTTATTCGTCCTTCCAAGTCCCCTGCTTCCTCAGCTTTGTTCTTCGTTCCAAAAAAAGAAGGGGACCTTAGAACTTGTATAGATTATCGCGCCCTGAACCAGATCACCGTTAAGAATAGATATCCGTTACCTTTGATCCCTGAACTCCTGGACCAAGTCAGAAAAGCATGCATATATACAAAGCTGGATCTTAGAGGAGCCTACCACTTGGTACGAGTAAAAGAGGGCGATGAATGGAAGACGGCCTTCCGCACCAAGTATGGGCTATTTGAATATCAGGTCATGCCCTTCGGACTTTGCAATGCCCCGGCCGCCTTTCAATATTTTATGAACGATGTCCTCAGAGAGCTCATAGATGTGTGTGTTGTTGTTTACATTGACGACATCCTCGTTTATTCTTCATCGGAAACTGAACATCGGAAACACGTGAAAATGGTCCTCGAGAGATTGCGTCAACACAAACTTTTCGCTAAGATGGAAAAATGTGTTTTCAACGTGACTGAAGTTGAATTCTTGGGATTCATATTATCACCTAGCGGAGTGCGTATGGATTCAAAGAAGGTCGATGCAATTCTCAAATGGCCATCGCCATCCTCCGTAAAAGATGTTCAAAGCATGTTAGGCTTCGCTAACTTTTACCGCAGGTTTATCCCCGAATTCTCTCGAATAGTCCAGCCCATCACCGCCTTGTTAAAGAAAAACAAACGTTTTGAATGGTCTACCGAGGCGGAACAAGCTTTCCAGAATTTGAAGACTAGATTTATCTCTGCACCGATCTTAAAACATCCTCGCCCACAACTCCCCTACATCGTTGAAACTGATGCTTCGAGCCTTGCCATGGGGGCAGTTCTATCACAAAAGGACCCAGTAACCAATCAGTTGCATCCCATGGCATTTTGGTCCCGCAAATTCTCGCCTCCTGAAATCAATTACACTATTACCGATAAGGAACTTCTAGCTATCAAGTCCGCCTTTAAGGCTTGGCGGCTTTATCTTCTGGGGGCCCGACACACCGTTACTGTGATTACAGATCACCGAAACCTGCAATATTTGAAAAACGCAAAAGCTCAATCCTCTAGGCAACTCCGTTGGGCACTATTCTTTGCCAAGTTTGACTTCATAATTACCTATCGACCTGGTACAAAAAACGGTAAAGCTGATGCCCTTTCTCGGATGGGAGTGGAAGAACATTTGATCAATCCTAAACCTGTACCTATCATTCCCGAACAAAGAATTCTAGGTGTAATCGCCACACAATCCATAGAGGAAGTTAAGGATAAAGCCAGGCTACTGGTAACTCCAGCAGACATACAGAATTGGCATCTGCAGGGAAAGGACTTTACGGTGAAGGACAACCTATTATATTTCCAAGAACGGTTATACTTGCCCAGCACAGATTTACAGAAAAAGGTAATCTCTTGTTATCACGATTCTTTAATGGAAGGACATCCCGGTATGACCAAGACCTCGGAAAAGATCAAGCGCTACTTCTGGTGGCCGTCTTGGAAAAAAGATATCAGAGACTTTATAATGTCCTGTGGAGTATGCACCCAAAACAAGAGTCAAAAGGAAAAACCAGCCGGCCTCTTACGCCCTATTGACATCCCGCCTCGCCCTTGGCATACGCTTTCTATGGACTTCATCACCGATCTACCTCCATGCTCCGGATACAATACGATCCTAGTAATCGTGGACCTATTCTCCAAGATGGCGCATTTCATTCCACTCAAAGGCTTACCAACAGCAGCAACTCTGGCCCGAGAATTTCTCGAAAACATCGTCCGACTGCACGGTTTTCCTTCAGTTCTAATTTCGGATCGAGGTAGTCAATTTATTTCTCATTTTTGGCGAAGTTGCTGTCGGTCGGCTCAAATTGATGTGAGACTTTCGACCAGCCACCACCCTCAAACCGACGGACAAACCGAGAGGACCAATCAAACTCTGGAACAGTATTTGCGCTGCATGCTACAACAAACTGAAAAAACTTGGAAAGATATCCTTTGGATAGCCGAATATGCCTACAATAACTCTGTCCACTCGGGAACTGGGAAAACCCCGTTTTTTCTTTTATACGGTAGTCACCCTCGAACCTCGGAGTTGGATCCACTCCAAGATCTTGGAACACCAGCAGTAGACCACCTGCATTCTACAATCACCCAAGCCTTTAAGGAAGCCGTTTCTCACCTTCAAAGGGCTAAAGAAAAATACAAGAAAGGAGCAGACCAACATCGGAAGGAAGCCCCCCAATATCAAGTAGGAGATCAAGTCTGGTTATCCACCAAATATCTACCTCTAAAAGGACCACGCACATTCAACCCAAGATACCTTGGTCCCTATTCCATCACTACCATAGTAAATACAGTAGCGGTCAAGTTGGACTTGCCCCCTCACATGAAGATACATCTGGTCTTCCACGTATCTCTATTAAAACCTGTGCAACCTCAAACCCGACTAACTACATCTCCAAAACCTATTCTAGTTGATGGAGAACTCGAGTTTGAAGTCAAAAGCATCCTGGATTCCAAGATCTCCAAATCTAAACTATTTTACCTGATTGACTGGAAAGGCTACGGTCCCCAAGAAAGATCCTGGGAACCTGCAGAATATATCCACGCGCCTCATCTAATCAAAAGATTTCATCGAACATTTCCTAACAAGCCCAAAACCCCGGAGAAGCCCGGTTTGGGAGGGGCCTTGAGGGGGGGGTGCTGTCATGATCTCTGCTTCCAAAAGATCAGGACTTGCCCGACTCCCTTGGAAGCAGACCCATAACCCCGGTTCCGAGTGCCAGCCAGTCCCAATTGGGACATTTTGGACCCTGTCCTGGCGCCAGTGGCACCAGGCTCATAAAGATGCCCAGTCCCAGCGCTGGAAGCGCCGGGCTCATAATGCTTGGGTGGACTTACATGCAGCAGACCATGCTGCTTACTTACCTGCCAGTTGAACCCCTGATCCTCTTCTGTTTGGGACTACTTTTCCTGTTGGGTGGGGCAGGAGCCACTCCCTAGGTTCAGAACACTGGAACTCTTCTGGAAAGCAGGAACTCTTTTCTTACCTAGGCGTGGCTGTGGAAGGAGACACCTAAGCACTACAGGAGGCTATTTAAACCACACCCGATGGATGAATCTTGCTTTGCGTTATTCTGCATTCTCTGCAGCAGAACGCTCATCGTGTCTTCTGCTTCTGATCCTGGGCCTAAGGGAACAAAGGCTTACCATCCTGGAATCCAGTCTTCAGCAGCACCTGTAAAGACAAAGAAAGAACAGGTTAGCACTACGGTCTTCAGTGGCAGCGCATCTCTTACCTGGTCCATCGGCTGTCACCAACGCCTCGCGCTGCATTCCGGCATCTGAAAGACAAAGGCTTACCTACTCTTCGCATGCTCCGGAGGTCTTCGCACTGCATTCCGGCATCTGAAAGACAAAAGCTTACCAGCTCTTCGCACGCTCCGGAGGCCTTCGGCGCTGCATCCCGCATCTGAAAGACAAAAGAAGGTGCGTTTAAAGACATTGGGCAACTTTATTACTCACGTGCCATTACTCCTTCCCACGCCGAATCCAGTGGGTATTCCAGCACCCTTCAGCTTCTCTAAAGCTCCGAACTTGTACCTGCAAGATAAAAGGGACAGTTAGTGCGCATCGTGAAGCAGGCTACAAGCGCTTACTTACGTGCTTCCAGGCGCTTCTATTCCTCACGCGGGTTCGATCCTCAACTCTCATCAGCCCGCCATCCGCCATCGCCGGAACCCTGCAAAACAAGAGATATCATTACAAAAGACTTTTAAGACATTTGAAGTGCCCAGAACTTACCGTTCGTGCAGTTAACGACGGACAGCAGTCCTCTGAGGTCAAGAGGCCTGCACCCTTATCCAGTGAAGAAACTGGTTACGGCACCCTGCCCCGAGGCAGATGGAGAGCTCGGTGTTCACTTACCTAAGGTGAGGGTGTTAACCTTTGGGGTTCTACAGGAGAAGAGAAAGGGAAGAGGAGAGAGGCACCCAATAACCTCAGTTCATTAATCCCATATTTTCTATCTGCAGACATCTTATTCTTCGAGTCAGACATACAGTGCACAGAGGTCCAGCCCAAAGAGCCAACCGTGTGTTACACATCACCTTTGAAGATACGGCATTCACCCAGTCAAGACCGGCGCCTCTGCGGGAATCAGGTGAGCGTTACAGAACGCAAAGCCTATCGCAAAACTCCCACCCAGGCGCTATGGAAACCTCGGATACCGACCAGCTAGCCCAGTTACTTGGGGAACTAAGAGCAGAAGTGCATGCAGCCCGTCAGGAAACGAATGCTCTAAGAAGGGAACTGATTATTTCCAAGGAGCGAACAGACGATCTCGCTAGACAATTGCTACAGTCACAAGCCGGACAAACTCTGTTATCCGCATCAGGGGCAAATCTTCCTTCAACATCCTCTACGAACCCAGTGCAGATCAACCTACCTGGGAATGTACCTCTGGCTCCGCCCGAATGATTTTCTGGTGACCCAAAGAGGTTTGCAGTATTTATTAATCAGTGCCGGTTGCACTTCTTATGCCGGCCGGCAGCCTTTCCAACTGATCAAGCTAAGGTAGCTTTCGTGCTTTCGTACCTTAGTGGCAATGCGGCAGACTGGTCGATCCCTCTAGTTAATCAAGATGATCCGGTTCTCCATGATTTTCAAGCTTTTCAGCTCAGTATGGAAAAACTGTTTGCAAGACATTCACAGGGGCAGGCCTTGGACAATGAGCTCCTTTCATTGCGACAGGGTAATCAAGACCTTTTGGCTTATATTGCGTCTTTCAACAGACTGATAGTGGAAACTCGATGGCCTGAGGACAAAAGGATTACGCTGTTTTATAGAGGTCTACGTGGAGAGCTCAAAGATGTGTTAGCCCAAGTAGTGAATCCCCCGCAAGACTGTTCGGACTATATTGACTTAGTCGTTCCTATTGACCACAGACTGCAGAACAGGAAGGCCGATCGTTCCAAGTTTGATGCTCGAGTATTTTCCAAACCACCAACTCCTACCAAAGGAGTAGACTCCGGGGAACCCATGCAAATAGGGGGCCTGAAAGGACCACTAACACAAAAGGAGCGGGAAAGAAGAAAACAGCTGCAATTATGCCTCTATTGCGGAAACTCTGGCCACTTTCTTCGAGACTGTCCGGTGAAACCAGCCAAGAAGGCAGTAGGAGCTGCAGTTACCAGGGTCACAAACTCTGAGCAGGGAAACGACCTCGCCCGACAAGAATAGAGGTCCTCTTGCCGAGCGTTAAAACCAGTTCCGTGACCTCGCATTTCGTGATACCTATGGTCCTCATTAGCCCTGAACATCCGGATCGATTACATGCGATTGAAGCTTACGTCGACAGCGGTGCCATCGACAATTATGTGGATCATGAAATGGTTTTGAGGATGAATCTGACTCTTTGTCCAAAGGCTGTAAAGGGCGTCATTACTACGGTGGATGGTACGGAGATAGCCTCCGGACCAGTAACGCATACCACCCAAGAAGTGACGCTAGTAAGTCAAGATGGACACCATGAGAAGATCGTGTTCGATGTGATCAAGGCCCCTCAGTTCCAGATTATTCTAGGAATTCCTTGGTTAGAGAAGCACAATCCTCAGATCGATTGGCGAGCAAGAACGGTTCAGTTTCCAGAATGTGTCTCTACTTGTCACCCTCGACCTGGTGTTGCACTGGCAGCAATTTCCTCAGAGGCTCCTCAGTTACTGTAACGCTCACCTGATTCTCGCAGAGGCGCCGGTCTTGACTGGGCGACTACCGTATCTTCAAAGGTGATGTGTGGCACCCGGTTGGCTCTTTGGGCTGGACCTCTGTGCACTGTATGCCTGACGTGTAGAGTAAGATGTCTTAGGTAAGTGAATGCCGAGCTCTCCATCTGCCTCGGGGCAGGGTGCTGTAACCAGTTTCTTCACTGGATAGGTAGCGCAGGCCTCTTGACTTCAGAGGACTGCTGTCCGTCGTTTACTGCACGAACGGTAAGTTTCGAGTCATTCAAATGTCTTTAAAGTCTTTAGTAATGATGTCTCTTGTTTTGCAGGGTTCCGGCGATGGCGGATGACGGGCTGAAGTGAGTTGAAGATGGAGCCTGTGTGATGAATAGAAGCGCCTGGAAGCACGTAAGTAAGCGCTTGTTGCCTGCTTCACTATGCGCTCTAACTGTCTTTTTATTTTGCAGGTACGAGTTCGGAGCGGCTGCAGGGTGCCGGAATACCCACTGGATTAGATGTGGAAAGGAGTAATGGCACGTGAGTATTAAAGTTCCCCAATGTCTTTAAACGCACCTTGTTTTGTCTTTCAGATGCGGGATGCAGCGCCGAAGGCCTCCGGAGCGTGCGAAGAGTTGGTAAACTTTTGTCTTTCAGATGCCGGAATGCAGTGTGAAGACCTCCGGAGCGCACTAAGAGTAGGTAAGCCTTTGCCTTTCAGATGCCGGAATGCTAACCTGTTCTTTCTTGTCTTTATAGGTGTTGCTGAAGACTGGATTCAGGATGGTAAGCCTTTTTCCTTAGGCCCAGGACCGGATGCAGAAGACACGATGAGCGTTCTGCTGCAGAGGTTGCAGAATAACGCAAAGCAAGATTCATCCACCGGGTGTGGTTTAAATAGCCTCCTGTAGTGCTTAGGTGTCTCCTTCCACAGCCACGCCTAAGTAAGAAAAGAGTTCCTGGTAAGAAAAGAGTTCCTGCCTTCCAGAAGAGTTCCAGTGTTCTGAATCTAGGGAGTGGCTCCAGCCCCACCCAACAGGAAAAGTAGTTCCAAACAGAAGAGGATCAGAGGCTCAACTGGCAGGCAAGTAAGCAGCATGGTCTGCTGAAGGTAAGTCCACCCAAGCATTATGAGCCCGGCGCTTCCAGCGCTGGGACTGGGCATATTTATGAGCCTGGTGCCACTGACGCCAGGACTGGGTCCAAAAGGTCCCAATTGGGACTGGTTGGCACTCGGAACCTGGGTTATGGATCTGCTTCCAAGGGAGTTGGGAAAACCCTGACCTTTTGGAAGCAGAGATCATGACAGTACCCCCCCTCAAGGCCCCTCCCAAACCGGGCTTCTCCGGGGGTTTTGGCTTGTCAGGAAATGTTCGGTGAAATCTTTTGATTAGGCGAGGAGCGTGGACATATTCAGCAGGTTCCCAGGATCTCTCTTGGGGGCCGTAGCCTTTCCAGTCAATTAGGTAGAATAGTTTAGATTTGGAGATCTTGGAGTCCAGAATGCTTTTGACTTCAAACTCGAGTTCTCCATCCACTAGGATAGGTTTTGGAGATTTGGTTAGTCGGGTTTGAGGTTGCACGGGTTTTAATAGAGAGACGTGGAAGACCGGATGTATCTTCATGTGCGGGGGCAAGTCCAACTTGACCGCTACTGGGTTTACTATGGTAGTGATGGAATAGGGACCAAGGTATCTTGGGTTGAATGTGCGTGGCCCTTTTAGAGATAGATATTTGGTGGATAACCAGACTTGATCCCCTACTTGATAGTGAGGGGCTTCCTTCCGATGTTGATCTGCTCCTTTCTTGTATTGTTCTTTAGCCCTTTGAAGGTGAGAAACAGCTTCCTTAAAGGCTTGGGTGATTGTAGAATGCAGGTAGTCTACTGCTGGTGTTTCAAGATCTTGGAGGGGATCCAACTCCGAGGTTCGAGGGTGACTGCCGTACAAAAGAAAAAACGGGGTTTTCCCAGTTCCCGAATGGACAGAGTTATTGTAGGCATACTCGGCTATCCAAAGGATATCTTTCCAAGTTTTTTCAGTTTGTTGCAGCATGCAGCGTAAATACTGTTCCAGAGTTTGATTGGTCCTCTCGGTTTGTCCGTCGGTCTGAGGGTGGTGACTGGTCGATAGTCTCACATCAATTTGAGCCGACCGACAGCAACTTCGCCAAAAATGAGAAATAAATTGACTACCTCGATCCGAAATTAGAACCGAAGGAAAACCGTGCAGTCGGACGATGTTTTCGAGAAATTCTCGGGCCAGAGTTGCTGCTGTTGGCAAGCCTTTGAGCGGAATGAAATGCGCCATCTTGGAGAATAAGTCCACGATTACTAGAATCGTATTGTATCCGGAGCATGGAGGTAGATTGGTGATGAAGTCCATAGAAAGCGTATGCCAAGGGCGAGGTGGGATGTCAATAGGGCGTAAGAGGCCTGCTGGTCTTTCCTTTTGACTCTTGTTTTGGGCGCATACTCCACAGGACATTATAAAGTCTCTGATATCTTTTTTCCAAGACGGCCACCAGAAGTAGCGCTTGATCTTTTCTGAGGTCTTGGCTATACCGGGATGACCTTCCATTAAAGAGTCGTGATAACAAGAGATTACTTTTTTCTGTAAATCTGTGCTGGGTAGGTATAATCGTTCTTGGAAATACAATAAGTTGTCCTTTACTGCAAAGTCCTTTCCCTGCAGATGCCAATTCTGTATGTCTGCTGGAGTTACAAGTTGCCTGGCTTTATCCTTAACTTCCTCTATGGATTCTGTGGCGATTACACCCAGAATTCTTTGTTCGGGAATGATTGGTACAGGTTTAGGGTTGACCAAGTGTTCTTCCACTCCCATCCGAGAAAGGGCATCGGCTTTACCGTTCTTTGTACCAGGTCGATAGGTAATTATGAAGTCAAACTCGGCAAAGAATAATGCCCAACGGAGTTGTCTAGAGGATTGGGCTTTTGCGGTCTTCAAATATTGCAGGTTTCGGTGATCCGTAATCACAGTAACGGTGTGTCGGGCCCCCAGCAGATAATGCCGCCAAGCCTTAAAGGCAGACTTGATAGCCAGAAGTTCCTTGTCAGTAATCGTGTAATTGATTTCAGGAGGCGAGAATTTGCGGGACCAAAATGCCACGGGATGCAACTGATTGGTTACCGGGTCCTTTTGTGATAGAACTGCCCCCATGGCAAGGCTTGAAGCATCAGTTTCCACGATGTAGGGGAGTTCGGGGCGAGGGTGTTTTAAGATTGGTGCAGAGATAAATTTAGTCTTCAAATCCTGGAAAGCTTGTTCCGCCTCGGTAGACCATTCAAAACGTTTGTTTTTCTTTAACAAGGCAGTGATGGGCTGGACTATTCGAGAGAATTCGGGGATAAACCTGCGGTAAAAGTTAGCGAAGCCTAACATGCTTTGCACACCTTTTACGGAGGATGGTGATGGCCATTTGAGAACTGCATCGACCTTCTTTGAATCCATACGCACTCCGCCAGGTGATAATATGAATCCCAAGAATTCAACTTCAGTCACGTTGAAAACACTTTTTTCCAACTTAGCGAAAAGTTTGTGTTGACGCAATCTTTCGAGGACCATTTTCACGTGTTTCCGATGTTCAGATTCCGATGAAGAATAAACGAGGATGTCGTCAATGTAAACAACAACACATACATCTATGAGCTCTCTGAGGACATCGTTCATAAAATATTGAAAGGCGGCCGGGGCATTGCAAAGTCCGAAGGGCATGACCTGATATTCAAATAGCCCATACTTGGTGCCGAAGGCCGTCTTCCATTCATCGCCCTCTTTTACTCGTACCAAGTGGTAAGCTCCTCTAAGATCCAGCTTTGTATATATGCATGCTTTTCTGACTTGGTCCAGGAGTTCAGGGATCAAAGGTAACGGATATCTATTCTTAACGGTGATCTGGTTCAGGGAGCGATAATCGATACAAGTTCTAAGGTCTCCTTCCTTTTTTGGAACGAAGAACAAAGCTGAAGAAGCAGGGGACTTGGAAGGACGAATAAACCCATTTGCCAGGTATTGATCCAGGTATTGTCGAAGGTGAAGGTTCTCAGGCTCGGTGAGGGCATAAATTCTACTACAAGGAGGAGTAGATCCAGGTATCAGGTCTATCTGGCAGTCATAAGACCTATGAGGAGGTAGAGAGTTAGCCTGATCCTTCCGGAAAACATCTTGGTATTCTAGGTATTCGGGAGGTAACTGGGGAGTCTCTGAAGAAATTGCGGCCAGTGCAACACCAGGTGGAGGGTGACAAGTAGAGACACATTCTGGAAACTGGACCGTTCTTGCTCGCCAATCGATCAGAGGATTGTGTTTCTCTAACCAAGGTATTCCTAGAATAATCTGAAACTGAGGGGCCTTGATCACATCGAACACGATCTTCTCATGGTGTCCATCTTGACTTACTAGCGTCACCTCTTGAGTGGTATGCGTTACTGGCCCGGAGGCTATCTCCGTACCATCCACCGTAGTAATGACGTCCTTTACAGCCTTGGGACAAAGAGTTAGATTCATCCTCAAAACCATTTCATGATCCACATAATTGCCGATGGCACCGCTGTCGACGTAAGCTTCAATTGCATGTAATCGATCCGGATTATCAGGGCTAATGAGGACCATAGGTATCACGAAATGCGAGGTCACGGAACTGGTTTTCACGCTCGGCAAGAGGACCTCTATTCTTGTCGGGCGAGGTCGTTTCCCTGCTCAGAGTTTGTAACTTTGGTAACTGCAGCTCCTACTGCCTTCTTGGCAGGTTTCACCGGACAGTCTCGAAGAAAGTGCCCTGAGTTTCCGCAATATAGGCATAATTGCAACTGTTTCCTCCTTTCCCGCTCCCTTTGTGTTAGAGGACCTTTCAGACCCCCTATTTGCATGGGTTCCCCGGAGTCTACTCCTTTGGAAGGAGTTGGCGGTTTGGAAAATACTCGAGCATCAAACTTGGAACGATCGGCCTTCCTGTTCTGCAGCCTGTGATCTATTTGAACGACCAAGTCTATATAATCCGAACAGTCTTGTGGGGGATTCACTACTTGGGCTAAAACGTCTTTGAGCTCTCCACGTAGACATCTATAAAACAGCGTAATCCTTTTGTCCTCAGGCCACTGAGTTTCCACTATTAGTCTATTGAAAGATGCAATATAAGCCAAAAGGTCGTGATTACCCTGTCGCAACGAAAGAAGCTCATTGTCCAAGGCCTGCCCCTGTGAATGTCTTGCGAACAGTTTTTCCATACTAAGCTGAAAGGCTTGAAAATCATGGAGAACCGGATCATCTTGATTAACTAGAGGGATCGACCAGTCTGCCGCATTGCCACTAAGGTACGAAAGTACAAAAGCTACTTTTGCTTGATCAGTTGGAAAGGCTGCTGGCCGGCATAAGAAGTGCAACCGGCACTGATTGATAAATACTGCAAACCTCTTTGGGTCACCATAAAATCGTTCGGGCGGAGCCAGAGGTACATTCCCAGGTAGGTTGATCTGCACTGGATTCATAGAGGATGTTGAAGGAAGATTTGCCCCTGATGCGGGTAACGGGGTCTGTCCGGCTTGTGACTGTAGCACTTGTCTAGCAAGATTGTCTGTTCTCTCCTTGGAAATAATTAGTTCCCTTCTTAGAGCATTCGTTTCCTGACGAGCTGCATGCACTTCTGCCCTTAGTTCCCCAAGTAACCGGGCTAGGGGGTCAGTATCCGAGGTTTCCATAGCACCTGGGCGAGAGTTTTGCGGTAGGCTTTGCGTTCTGTAACGCTCACCTGATTCTCGCAGAGGCGCCGGTCTTGACTGGGCGACTACCGTATCTTCAAAGGTGATGTGTAGCACCCGGTTGGCTCTTTGGGCTGGACCTCTGTGCACTGTATGCCTGACGTGTAGAGTAAGATGTCTTAGGTAAGTGAATGCCAAGCTCTCCATCTGCCTCGGGGCAGGGTGCTGTAACCAGTTTCTTCACTGGATAGGTAGCGCAGGCCTCTTGACTTCAGAGGACTGCTGTCCGTCGTTTACTGCACGAACGGTAAGTTTCGAGTCATTCAAATGTCTTTAAAGTCTTTAGTAATGATGTCTCTTGTTTTGCAGGGTTCCGGCGATGGCGGATGACGGGCTGAAGTGAGTTGAAGATGGAGCCTGTGTGATGAATAGAAGCGCCTGGAAGCACGTAAGTAAGCGCTTGTTGCCTGCTTCACTATGCGCTCTAACTGTCTTTTTATTTTGCAGGTACGAGTTCGGAGCGGCTGCAGGGTGCCGGAATACCCACTGGATTAGATGTGGAAAGGAGTAATGGCACGTGAGTATTAAAGTTCCCCAATGTCTTTAAACGCACCTTGTTTTGTCTTTCAGATGCGGGATGCAGCGCCGAAGGCCTCCTGAGCGTGCGAAGAGTTGGTAAACTTTTGTCTTTCAGATGCCGGAATGCAGTGTGAAGACCTCCGGAGCGCACTAAGAGTAGGTAAGCCTTTGCCTTTCAGATGCCGGAATGCTAACCTGTTCTTTCTTGTCTTTATAGGTGTTGCTGAAGACTGGATTCAGGATGGTAAGCCTTTTTCCTTAGGCCCAGGACCGGATGCAGAAGACACGATGAGCGTTCTGCTGCAGAGGTTGCAGAATAACGCAAAGCAAGATTCATCCACCGGGTGTGGTTTAAATAGCCTCCTGTAGTGCTTAGGTGTCTCCTTCCACAGCCACGCCTAAGTAAGAAAAGAGTTCCTGGTAAGAAAAGAGTTCCTGCCTTCCAGAAGAGTTCCAGTGTTCTGAATCTAGGGAGTGGCTCCAGCCCCACCCAACAGGAAAAGTAGTTCCAAACAGAAGAGGATCAGAGGCTCAACTGGCAGGCAAGTAAGCAGCATGGTCTGCTGAAGGTAAGTCCACCCAAGCATTATGAGCCCGGCGCTTCCAGCGCTGGGACTGGGCATATTTATGAGCCTGGTGCCACTGGCGCCAGGACTGGGTCCAAAAGGTCCCAATTGGGACTGGTTGGCACTCGGAACCTGGGTTATGGATCTGCTTCCAAGGGAGTTGGGAAAACCCTGACCTTTTGGAAGCAGAGATCATGACAGTTACCTCCTGAATACCTAGAATTCCAAGATGTTTTCCGGAAGGATCAGGCTAACTCTCTACCTCCTCATAGGTCTTATGACTGCCAGATAGACCTGATACCTGGATCTACTCCTCCTTGTAGTAGAATGTATGCCCTCACCGAGCCTGAGAATCTTCACCTCCGACAATACCTGGATCAATACCTAGCGAATGGGTTTATTCGTCCTTCCAAGTCCCCTGCTTCCTCAGCTTTGTTCTTCGTTCCAAAAAAAGAAGGGGACCTTAGAACTTGTATAGATTATCGCGCCCTGAACCAGATCACCGTTAAGAATAGATATCCGTTACCTTTGATCCCTGAACTCCTGGACCAAGTCAGAAAAGCATGCATATATACAAAGCTGGATCTTAGAGGAGCCTACCACTTGGTACGAGTAAAAGAGGGCGATGAATGGAAGACGGCCTTCCGCACCAAGTATGGGCTATTTGAATATCAGGTCATGCCCTTCGGACTTTGCAATGCCCCGGCCGCCTTTCAATATTTTATGAACGATGTCCTCAGAGAGCTCATAGATGTGTGTGTTGTTGTTTACATTGACGACATCCTCGTTTATTCTTCATCGGAAACTGAACATCGGAAACACGTGAAAATGGTCCTCGAGAGATTGCGTCAACACAAACTTTTCGCTAAGATGGAAAAATGTGTTTTCAACGTGACTGAAGTTGAATTCTTGGGATTCATATTATCACCTAGCGGAGTGCGTATGGATTCAAAGAAGGTCGATGCAATTCTCAAATGGCCATCGCCATCCTCCGTAAAAGATGTTCAAAGCATGTTAGGCTTCGCTAACTTTTACCGCAGGTTTATCCCCGAATTCTCTCGAATAGTCCAGCCCATCACCGCCTTGTTAAAGAAAAACAAACGTTTTGAATGGTCTACCGAGGCGGAACAAGCTTTCCAGAATTTGAAGACTAGATTTATCTCTGCACCGATCTTAAAACATCCTCGCCCACAACTCCCCTACATCGTTGAAACTGATGCTTCGAGCCTTGCCATGGGGGCAGTTCTATCACAAAAGGACCCAGTAACCAATCAGTTGCATCCCATGGCATTTTGGTCCCGCAAATTCTCGCCTCCTGAAATCAATTACACTATTACCGATAAGGAACTTCTAGCTATCAAGTCCGCCTTTAAGGCTTGGCGGCTTTATCTTCTGGGGGCCCGACACACCGTTACTGTGATTACAGATCACCGAAACCTGCAATATTTGAAAAACGCAAAAGCTCAATCCTCTAGGCAACTCCGTTGGGCACTATTCTTTGCCAAGTTTGACTTCATAATTACCTATCGACCTGGTACAAAAAACGGTAAAGCTGATGCCCTTTCTCGGATGGGAGTGGAAGAACATTTGATCAATCCTAAACCTGTACCTATCATTCCCGAACAAAGAATTCTAGGTGTAATCGCCACACAATCCATAGAGGAAGTTAAGGATAAAGCCAGGCTACTGGTAACTCCAGCAGACATACAGAATTGGCATCTGCAGGGAAAGGACTTTACGGTGAAGGACAACCTATTATATTTCCAAGAACGGTTATACTTGCCCAGCACAGATTTACAGAAAAAGGTAATCTCTTGTTATCACGATTCTTTAATGGAAGGACATCCCGGTATGACCAAGACCTCGGAAAAGATCAAGCGCTACTTCTGGTGGCCGTCTTGGAAAAAAGATATCAGAGACTTTATAATGTCCTGTGGAGTATGCACCCAAAACAAGAGTCAAAAGGAAAAACCAGCCGGCCTCTTACGCCCTATTGACATCCCGCCTCGCCCTTGGCATACGCTTTCTATGGACTTCATCACCGATCTACCTCCATGCTCCGGATACAATACGATCCTAGTAATCGTGGACCTATTCTCCAAGATGGCGCATTTCATTCCACTCAAAGGCTTACCAACAGCAGCAACTCTGGCCCGAGAATTTCTCGAAAACATCGTCCGACTGCACGGTTTTCCTTCAGTTCTAATTTCGGATCGAGGTAGTCAATTTATTTCTCATTTTTGGCGAAGTTGCTGTCGGTCGGCTCAAATTGATGTGAGACTTTCGACCAGCCACCACCCTCAAACCGACGGACAAACCGAGAGGACCAATCAAACTCTGGAACAGTATTTGCGCTGCATGCTACAACAAACTGAAAAAACTTGGAAAGATATCCTTTGGATAGCCGAATATGCCTACAATAACTCTGTCCACTCGGGAACTGGGAAAACCCCGTTTTTTCTTTTATACGGTAGTCACCCTCGAACCTCGGAGTTGGATCCACTCCAAGATCTTGGAACACCAGCAGTAGACCACCTGCATTCTACAATCACCCAAGCCTTTAAGGAAGCCGTTTCTCACCTTCAAAGGGCTAAAGAAAAATACAAGAAAGGAGCAGACCAACATCGGAAGGAAGCCCCCCAATATCAAGTAGGAGATCAAGTCTGGTTATCCACCAAATATCTACCTCTAAAAGGACCACGCACATTCAACCCAAGATACCTTGGTCCCTATTCCATCACTACCATAGTAAATACAGTAGCGGTCAAGTTGGACTTGCCCCCTCACATGAAGATACATCTGGTCTTCCACGTATCTCTATTAAAACCTGTGCAACCTCAAACCCGACTAACTACATCTCCAAAACCTATTCTAGTTGATGGAGAACTCGAGTTTGAAGTCAAAAGCATCCTGGATTCCAAGATCTCCAAATCTAAACTATTTTACCTGATTGACTGGAAAGGCTACGGTCCCCAAGAAAGATCCTGGGAACCTGCAGAATATATCCACGCGCCTCATCTAATCAAAAGATTTCATCGAACATTTCCTAACAAGCCCAAAACCCCGGAGAAGCCCGGTTTGGGAGGGGCCTTGAGGGGGGGGTGCTGTCATGATCTCTGCTTCCAAAAGATCAGGACTTGCCCGACTCCCTTGGAAGCAGACCCATAACCCCGGTTCCGAGTGCCAGCCAGTCCCAATTGGGACATTTTGGACCCTGTCCTGGCGCCAGTGGCACCAGGCTCATAAAGATGCCCAGTCCCAGCGCTGGAAGCGCCGGGCTCATAATGCTTGGGTGGACTTACATGCAGCAGACCATGCTGCTTACTTACCTGCCAGTTGAACCCCTGATCCTCTTCTGTTTGGGACTACTTTTCCTGTTGGGTGGGGCAGGAGCCACTCCCTAGGTTCAGAACACTGGAACTCTTCTGGAAAGCAGGAACTCTTTTCTTACCTAGGCGTGGCTGTGGAAGGAGACACCTAAGCACTACAGGAGGCTATTTAAACCACACCCGATGGATGAATCTTGCTTTGCGTTATTCTGCATTCTCTGCAGCAGAACGCTCATCGTGTCTTCTGCTTCTGATCCTGGGCCTAAGGGAACAAAGGCTTACCATCCTGGAATCCAGTCTTCAGCAGCACCTGTAAAGACAAAGAAAGAACAGGTTAGCACTACGGTCTTCAGTGGCAGCGCATCTCTTACCTGGTCCATCGGCTGTCACCAACGCCTCGCGCTGCATTCCGGCATCTGAAAGACAAAGGCTTACCTACTCTTCGCATGCTCCGGAGGTCTTCGCACTGCATTCCGGCATCTGAAAGACAAAAGCTTACCAGCTCTTCGCACGCTCCGGAGGCCTTCGGCGCTGCATCCCGCATCTGAAAGACAAAAGAAGGTGCGTTTAAAGACATTGGGCAACTTTATTACTCACGTGCCATTACTCCTTCCCACGCCGAATCCAGTGGGTATTCCAGCACCCTTCAGCTTCTCTAAAGCTCCGAACTTGTACCTGCAAGATAAAAGGGACAGTTAGTGCGCATCGTGAAGCAGGCTACAAGCGCTTACTTACGTGCTTCCAGGCGCTTCTATTCCTCACGCGGGTTCGATCCTCAACTCTCATCAGCCCGCCATCCGCCATCGCCGGAACCCTGCAAAACAAGAGATATCATTACAAAAGACTTTTAAGACATTTGAAGTGCCCAGAACTTACCGTTCGTGCAGTTAACGACGGACAGCAGTCCTCTGAGGTCAATAGGCCTGCACCCTTATCCAGTGAAGAAACTGGTTACGGCACCCTGCCCCGAGGCAGATGGAGAGCTCGGCGTTCACTTACCTAAGGTGAGGGTGTTAACCTTTGGGGTTCTACAGGAGAAGAGAAAGGGAAGAGGAGAGAGGCACCCAATAACCCCAGTTCATTAATCCCATATTTTCTATCTGCAGACATCTTACTCTTCGAGTCAGACATACAGTGCACAGAGGTCCAGCCCAAAGAGCCAACCGTGTGTTACACATCACCTTTGAAGATACGGCATTCACCCAGTCAAGACCGGCGCCTCTGCGGGAATCAGGTGAGCGTTACAGTGGTTCATAGGAAGGGCTGTTAATACTTTTCTCCATTACTGTGCGTAGTGAGCCAGGCTGACATGGTTGCCATTACTTGCAAAGGCAGTGTAGCACAGCAAATTCGGTCCAACATCAATTACAGGTCAAACATAAGTGGCCTGGTACTCTGTTCTGAAAAGCTACAAACAGATTGCAGAGCAGCTCTGGGGTGTGGCCTTTTGTAGGGCTGCTGTGGAGAACTTGCACCCAGAAAACAGGCCTACATTGTTCAAAAACATCTATACATGTGCAATGGCACATTGTGGTGTGTTTGTAAGCGTGTACTTTCCGAAAAACACTCTGTACATTGCACAACACTGTACTTTTCCGCCGTCTGAGGGCCCGGGTCATCTCCCTGAAATAAGGGCCCACGCGCAGCGTGTGTGTGGGCGCATGGTGATGTCGCCCCTGTTCTCCCTTGGGACGGCTGTCCGCAGAATGCGTTTTGGGTGGAATACATTGTGCGCATGTGCATAGGTGTCCTATGCACACCGTTGCCACTTCTGTACTGATTAATAGTGTGAAACACGTGCGCCGACCATTTTGGGACACGCTGGGTGTTTATAGGGTATAGCAGGTGGGATGTTTATGTGTGTAGCTACCTGTAGGACGTGGGTCAGCGGCTTGAACTAATTAAAGTTTGTTCGCATATACTGCACAGGGGCAGTGTTACCACGACACAGAAGAACAGATACACAATGCGTGTACTTGTACAACGACCAAACGTCCACTCCCACATGTAATTATAGGTGGTGCACAAGATGCCGACTTGCGGGTCGTACTGGCATCGTACGATGCCTCCATTGTCATTGTGGATAGGCCGGCCAATTCTACCATTTTGGCTTCCAGGCTGTCCATTTTGCTATTTACAGGGTTTCTTTCCTTTCCTATGCCCGTATGCTGTTGTAGAAGGGGTGCCGCTTGTGCTGCCTTGCTTACATTTCCAATATGTTCTCTTACAGAAAACAAAATGTGTTAGGTGTACATGAAGCAATATATATTACATAATTTACGTTTCACCCCACTGTGAGTACCAATGGGGTTAGTATCATAAATCATTGCGTCATGAGGGAAATTTCCTTCCAGCCACTGTAAGATGCTTGCCATTGCTACGTACAAACTAAATAAAATTACGCTTCTGTACTATTGTATACTGCACCACCTGCGCAATTATCAGTCAAACTGTAGTGTGCTTGCTACAGTGTAGTGATTTTCTGGTCTTACTACTTTCCCATCCTTACTCTGGCCGTTGGTTATTTGTTCCCATGCACAGTTGCAGTGTGGTAACAGTGTTGAAGGGAGACGTCACTTCTGTTGTTGGTACATTCTGTTATGGTGTACTCCCTATGCCTTTGTGCTGTTTGCTTCATATGTACACAGTTTGCAGACCTACTCTATTTTACCTTGCAATTTATGGACATGCTGCTGCTTGCATATGTTCCTTGTGTTTGCTGATTGGTACAACTATGTAAGAGAGCCCCTGCTTTTCTGAGCAGGTTGAATGCCAAGCGATGTCCGTGACCAGACGCATACTCCGAGACTGCTGCGCGCATTAACATGGTACCAGCAGGTTCAGTATGTTGTACAGTACATCTTCAAAAACTGAGGGTCTCCTGCTAAAAACCTATGAAATTCACTGAAAAAAACGTTGTTGAAGGGACATTATGCTTAGGTTGCACTAGTAAAAACCTATGAAATTCACTTACAAAAAACTTTGTTAAAAGGACGTTATGGTTCAGCTGCGCTACTAAAAACGTATCACCTTTACAGAAAACACTGTGGTAAAAGAATGTTATGGTTAAAGTGCCCTACTAAAAAGCTAATAAATTCACTGACAAAAAACATTGTTAAAGGGATGTTATGGTTAAGTTGCACTAGTAAAAACCTATGAATTTCACTGACAAAAAAGGTTGTTGAAGGGACATTATGCTTAGGTTGCACTAGTAAAAACCTATGAAATTCACTTACAAAAAACTTTGTTAAAGGGACGTTATGGTTCAGCTGCGCTACTAAAAACGTATCACCTTTACAGAAAACACTGTGGTAAAAGAATGTTATGGTTAAAGTGCCCTACTAAAAAGCTACGAAATTCACTGACAAAAAACATTGTTAAAGGGATGTTATGGTTAAGTTGCACTAGTAAAAACCTATGAATTTCACTGACAAAAAAGGTTGTTAAAGGGACGATATGCTTCAGTTGCCCTAAGAAAAACCTATCAAATTCAGTGCAACAAGTACTTGAAAGGAACATTACACTTACTTTGCACTGATAACAACCTATCCATATTATGGTTACAAGTAAAACCAAAATAAACAGAAATTCGCCAGTTATGGTAACCTAAGCAACCATAACTCGCGCCATCACTGTGCACTGCTAAGACTAACACCCATGACATCAAACATGGCATCAAAAATCTCCTTTTCTTAATTTTCCCCCCTCAATATCATGGATTTATATTACAACAATAAATGACAATGGCCCTCATTACGACCCTGGCGGAGTGGGTCTACGCCAGCGGTATTCGCGGCGGACCCGTCCGCCCTACTACGAGTTCCCGTAGCGCCATGGAGCGTTTTCCGCCTGGTTTTTCCGGGCGGAGAAATCCATGGCGCTACGGGACCTTGTTGTTAATTACGCCACCGTATTTAACGGTGGCGTAATTAACGCCTTCCCCACTCCCATTATACCCTATGGGGCAAAAATGGGAATGGGGAAGGGTAAAATGGGGAATGGGGATTTACCGCCCCGCCAAGGTCGGAATGGGGCGGTAAATCCGCCAACCCCCATGGCGCTATCGGCAGCTTTCCGCCGTGCTCCATGGTGCATTTTGCACCACGATTTCCGCCAGGGTCGTAATGAGGGCCAATGTGATTATTTGAAGTATGTGACTTTATTGAAAAATTATGGAAACGTCTTTTATGATTAAAATTCTATATACATATGCATTTTAATTTTCAAACAAATGTGTAAACGGTCAGGGTAAACTGTACATTATGAGAAATAGAGCATCGATCAAAAGTAATGTATTGACAAAATTGAATCTTTACAGTAAAACAGATGTCAGATGTAATATTAAACTTGTTACACTTTATTTTGCACACAGAACATGGATTGACAGGAAAAGAACTGTTAGTTGTGTGGTTCATAGTAATCAAGCATTATGACAGGGCTGAAGTCGAGGGTACACAAGTGTGGATGGAGTAGCCCCACTGTTTTCAGGAGTCCCCCACGTTTTTCAGAGGGCACCTTCATATGCTAATTTCTGGTGAAACAACATTCAATTGGTATGTTAATGAGTCCACCCACTTTCTTTTTGGGACTTCAACACTGGATTATGGTCTGACCGTGCACAATGCAGAGCAAATAGGCAGACAATTTATGCACTTTAGCATGTAACAAAGATGTATTTAATTGTAAACTTTGTAGAACATTACTTCTCTGTCACATTGCATTAAGAAGAGTCATTAAGACGTGTCTTAATTGAAACATATGTTCTTAATGCAAGTATGCATCAGCTTGTTAGAACAAGTAAGGAGTAGAGCTAGTTTCACAAGGAGTTGCATTGGCTTGCAAGTCAGGCATAGATCTTTTGCAATGGGCACTTAATCTAATAACCTACCTTTCATGATTTAGTGTTCTGTCTTATTTACCCAATTTTCAGTACACATCACCCTATGGTGTTCTTCCATTGCACCATATCTTTGATGCCCCTTCATCCTCATCTTACTTACAATTAAGATTCATACCTCTGTTACCCTTTTGCCCCACCCCTTTACTGTTTACTCACTTCCCTTCCCTTAACTGGCATGCAACCCCTTTCCTTTGCCCACATTGCTCATTGACCAATTGCTTATACCTCTCCCCCTTCTATTGCCCTGGTTCAAATGTACATGTAGATCACATTTATTTGCCATTCATGTTATGCAAGACACAACACGAAGTTGTGGTCGGGCAAGTGATGGTAATTATAGCTATGGGGTGTGCCCATGGACAATATAGCGAAAGGCGCTGAGTGGACTTGACATTTATTGTGCTGACATGTTGCACTTTCTTGTAAGGTTTGCTGCATATTTCAATTTGTGGAAGCAGAGGTAAATGCGAGGGCTGTCATCCTGGAATCTGGGGATGGAGAGGGAGTAAGAATGACATATAATACGTATTCGTGTTTTCAAGGAAGCGGAGGCGCTTTCCTTCGACCCACTTAATGTTTTAAGAGGGCCTGGGAAAGGGGTGAAAAGGATGGCATCTCAGATGTCCACATTCTCATTGCCTTTCACGGAAAATGCTTAAAAGGGACAATATTGACTATCATGTGCATAAAATATAACCATTAATGGTATTTTTTACTAATAAGTAATGTCTGACTGTTACATTCTTCATTGAGTGTTATTGAACTGTGCCCACCCAAAAGTGAGTACCACACTTGTAATATTCATGGTTATTATTCAGGGTGCTATTACTCCCTTTTTTGTAATAAACTCACAAGTGCTTAAGAATATCATCAGAACCGAGGAGAAGCAGTCATACAGAAGGAATGCAAGGGAATAATCTTATAAGATATGGAGTCTAGCTTCATTGGCAAGCAGGATTTGTGGTAAGTGGTTGCGGATTGCAATAGACCAAAGGTTTATGGGCCACAGTGTTTTTATTTATTTATTTATTTTTAAAATGTGTTTATTGGCATTTTCATTAGTATCAGTTACAAAATGTTCAGGTGTGCCATACACCAATAGTAATAACAGTGCATTTAAACTTAACATTAACCCAACAACAACCAACATATACCGTCTCCTTATTGGTTCATGTTTTGCAATGTCTTTTGTCCTGGTGGGGGCCTCCGGAGGGGTTATCCAGCAGCTCCAGCGGCGGGGAGGGGAGCGATCCGAGGGGTACCGCAACCTCCACAGCTTCTCGGCTTTAGTTGGGCTTCGCCAAGCAGAGTGCAAGCTTAGATTGAGTTCCTTGATTCAAGGGGGCTTATCATCAGAGGGATGAAACATGTGCCTAGTGAGTTCCTTCCAGGCTTCAAAAACGCCAAGCTGGAGTCATCTGTAGACCTGGCCACACATTCTTCCCATGCTTTGGTCTCCGCTAGCATCCATCGCTCTGTCTCATTGTGCCATAGTTTGTACTGTGGTCCTGCGGGTTTCTTCCAAGCCATTGCGATGGTTCTTTTAACCAGTACACATGAAATGTCCATGAGTCTTACCATATGCTTGAGCTTGGCTGGTCTAGGGTAAGTTCCTAAGAGGCACTCCTCGGGAGTCCATTTGTACTTGTTCAGGCCTGCTTTTTCGCACTTCTGTTTTACTTTGTCCACAGAGACCTTGTTTTGGGGCAGTCCCACAGCATATGGATCAAGTGAGCTTCTTCCCCCATGCACCAGATGCAGGTGAATTGTGTCTGCTTGTTGAATTTAGATATTCGACTCGTGGTCAGGTAAGTTCTGTGCAGCACATTTAGTTGAATCTGTCGGAATCTGTGGTTCCTAGACACCTCTTTGGGGAATGTTAGCGCCCTATTCCACTTTCCTTCGGTTATTTCCCGGTCCACGTCCACCTCCCATTTGTTTTTCATTTCCATGTTTCGGGGGTTGGATATGTCGGCCAGGTGGCCGTATATTTGGGATATTGGTCTGCAGCCCTCTCCCAGATTGTACAGCAGCGTCAGGAGTGGGTCTGCATCTGGTTCTTCAGGCCATGTATCCCATTTGCGCCGGGCTATAGTTCAGAGTTTTTGATACCACAAGAATTGGCCGATGTGAATGCCTTCCTTCTTTTGCAGTGAGACAAGCTCTCTGAAGACGCCCACCTCGTACAGATCTCCCCAGGTGAAGACCCCCTCTCTTCCCCATAGCCTGATTTGCTTCAAGTCTGAGTTTGTTCTACAGAAATCTTTGATCAATGGTATTTCCGGGGCATAGGGACTCCGTAAGTGGGCAAGCACTTTCACTCTGTTGCAGATTTTTCTCCCCAGAACCACTATGAAGGGTACGTTCCCCAGCAGGTGTGGAGGAGCCCAGATTAGTTCTTTCAGTTGGAACGGAGGGATCATGGCTTGCAGCAGTTGCTTTTCTGACGTGGGTTCATCGGCCAGCCATTTAGTCACAAAGCTGAGTTGTGCTGCCAGATAATATTTTTCCAGGTGCGGGAGTTGAATTCCACCTTGCTTGTGCGGTAATACTAGCGTCGATAGCACTATCCTGTGCCTGCTTTTTCCCAATAAAAAATCTTGCACTATAGTCTTCAGCAGTCTGAAAAAGGGCTTGTGTATATAGTAGTGTACATTCTGGAACCCGTAGAGGAACCGTGGGAGGACTATCATTTTGACTATTGAGGCCCTGCCCATCATCGATAAGGGGAGTTTCGCCCAGAAAGACATTGATTTACGCAGGGCTGGGAGTGCTGCTTTTGTGTTGTACTCGTGCATCAGTGTAGGGGTGTGCATTATGTGTACTCCGAGGTATCGAAATGACGTAATCTGCCATTTGATCCCCACCGCAGAAGGTGCCTCCGCGTCTGTATTTTTCAGGGCCGCTAGGGGAAACAGACAGGATTTCAGCTTGCTAAATTGTATGCCAGAGACCCTAGAGTAGTTGTCCAGTACCTCAAGCATGGTTGGCACATTTAGGTGTGGGTCTTTGACATATATGAGAACATCATCTGCATAGAGTAAAATTATATGGTCCACGTCCCCCAGCCTTATGCCTGCATCAAAAAACTGCTTCCTGAAATATATGGCTATGGGTTCTAGTCCCAATATGTACAACATTGGGACAGCGAACAGCCCTGTCTGGTCCCCCTGCATATGTCCCAAGCCTCCGACACATACCTCCCAGTTTTCACCCTTACTCTAGGCCTATTGTACAGTATTTTGACCCATCTGATAAACCCAGGTCCGAAGCCAAATTCCTTAAGTACCGCCACCAGCCATTCTCAATAAATGGAATCAAACGCCTTTACTGCATCCAACGACAGCAGTGCGTAGGAGTCCTTGTCATTGTCAGTTTGCGCGATAACATGTTGGAGCCTACGTAGATTCATGGACGTATTGCGGCCCGGCACGAAACCACATTGGTCAATGTGCACTATATCTCCTATTATTCTGGACAGTCGCTTAGTCAAAATTGTGGTTAAGATTTTCACGTCATGATTAAGCATTGCCAGCGGGCGATAGAAGGCGCATTGGTCTGCCGGTTTGTTGGGCTTAAGGATCGGGACTACAAGCGTCTCCCTCATGCTCTCAGGTAATATCCCTTCATCGTATGCATCCTGGTAAACAGCGTGTAGCAGAGGGTTCACGGAGGGCTCACACATTTTAAAGAACTCTGACGTTAACCCGCCTTACATGTGGCCAGGGATCTGATGGCCTCTGTTATATCTTTGGGCGTGATTTCTGCCTCAAGAGTGTCTGCTTGTTCTGGGGAGCCCTATCTCCTCCAGTGTGTCCATTATCTGCTCCTGGGTGACCTGTGTCTCGTGAGAGTATAGGTGCGCATAGAAGCATTTAAAGGTGTCATTAATGCTCTGCTGTATATAATGTGCGTTTCCGTCTTCGTCCTGCAATGCGGTGGCAGAGTGTCTGGGGTGCTCCTTATGGCAGAGCCAGGTCAGCAGCCTGCCTAGTCTGTCCGCCTCTACTTGTGTTCTATTAGTTCTGACCGTATAGTCAAACTTTTCTAGCCTGCTCCAAGCTTTTGCGTTCCCCTCTCTAAGCTTCTCTAGCTCCTCTTCCCCCTGCTGGGTGTTGGCAAGAGTGGCTTCTATTCTTTCAATTTCCCGTTCCGCTTGAGCTACTTCTTGTCTGAGTAATCTCCTAATGCCCCCTGCCTTTGCAATAATTTCCCCCCTGGAAACTACTTTCAGAGCATCCCACACTGTGCTTATATGATCTACGCTGCCCATGTTAACTTCCAGGTAAGCGTCAATAGTGTCGCGTAGTTCCTCCCTGAAGGCTGGGTCCCTCAGGGCTTCCACAGGCATTTTCCACATGGGGATCGGTGGTCTGGGGCCCTTGTGGTTCCATGTTAACAATAGTGGGGAGTGGTCAGAGATAGTCCTTCCCAAATATTGTGCTCCCTCCACCTGGGATAAGTGTTCTCTGTCTATAAGGATATAATCCAACCTTGTGTATAATTTATGCGGGGACAAGTAATATGAGTATCCTCGTGTTTCTGGATGCCTTTCGCACCATGTATCTGCCAGGTCCAGCTTGTTCAGCTTAGCAGCCAGGGCTGTTGTCGCGGCCGATATGCCTCTTGGTTGGGGTATGGACCTATCCAGTACCGGATCGTGCACACAATTAAAATCTCCTCCCCAGATGAACAGGCCGTTTCTGTGCTGCGCGATTCTGGGGTACAGTGAATTCAGGTGTGTTGGTATATTATTGTTAGGGAAATAAGAGTTCATAATGCATATTGCTTCCTGCTCAATGTATCCCCATAGCTTTACAAATCAATTTCCGATTTGGCCATGCGGAACAGGAGCTGTGTGTGAGTCCAAGTGAAGACTCCTCTAGCGTATTTGGAGTAAGTGGTGCCAAATCCCTGTCCCCCCAGTGTGTCTGAAGTTTGGCCATGGAGTCTGCCGTGCAGTGGGTCTCCTGCAGCAATTCTATCATCTCCCCTTTTCTGTACAGGTAGGTTTTAACTCTATTTCTGCGCAGGTAAGTGCTCAAGCCTCTCACATTCCATGTTATTATGTTAATTGTTGTCGTGGTCATGGTGGTTCGGTATCACAGTATCCCTGCTTTCCCATCCTCGCTGCCCACAAGCTTGGTCCAAGTGCAGAGAGTTCAGCGTGCGGTCTGGTATGTGTCTGGGAACCTCCCCACCCCCACCCCCCCCCCCCAACTCCCTCCCCCCTACCTCCCCCCGGTACCATTTGGAGACTTACCAACAAAATAACCTTTAACCTGGTAAACGTGAACTGCAAACGGTTCTACTTTGAACAGCCCCTAGCAGTTGCTTCCGACTTGCAGCGCTCAGGGGCACCTGAGCCTTTTGGGCCTGTCCAGGCCTTCCGGTGCGGGTAGTGTGCTGGCAGTCGGCCTACACATTTTCTGGGGGGGCGTGTCGACGTCATCGTCACATGTATGGGTCGGCGTGCTCCTGCCTGTTGTAGCTTCCCTGTTGCTGCTGATCTTAGTACGATCCTTTGGTCCCTTCATTAGTTATGCAACTGCTGGTCGTTTCTTAGATTCTTGGGATATTCAGTGGCCTATAAACTCCTTCTCCATTCTTTCCCTATCATCTGCAAGGTTGTTGTCCTCAAGCCACATATTTGCCACCGCTGGAGTCTCTAGGAAAATGGCTTTCCCTTTATATAATACTTTGAGACGCGATGGGTACATTAGCATATACCTGAGGTTGAGTTTGCGTAGCCTTGCTTTCACCGGCACAAATGAGTTCCTCGCCCTTTGCACAGTGGGGGTATAGTCTGGGTAGATGACTATTTTGGCACCCTGTCTCTTGATTTCCCCGCCCTCCCTCGAGAATCTCAATATCATCTCTTCATTGTGGAAATTCAAAACTTTTGCAATTATTAGGCCTGGGTGCGAGCCTGGAGGGGGCCTTTTCTGCAGAGACCTGTGGGCCCGTTCTATCGAAAACCCTTGAGACAGCTTGTCGGCCCCGATTTCCTGCAGTATCATTGTCTCTATAAACTCTGTTGGGTCCAGGCCCTCCATGTCTTCCGGTACCCCCAGGATTCAGATATTGCTGCGGCGAGCTCACCCTTCCGCATCCTCGGACCGCACCTCCAGCCGCTCCACTTTCAGTTCAAGTTCCTGGACCTTGGATTTCAGTTCCGCCGTGTTGCCGATATTCTCCTGCAGTGTGGCCTCCGCTATGGTCACCCTTTCGGTGAGATTACGGGCATCCTGTCTCATCAGCTGCATGTCTGTCTTGATTTCGTCTATTCTGGTTTCAATGGACGTGCGCAATGCCGCTATGGCCTGCAGTACCTGCATGTTCGTGGGGTCACCTTCTTGGGCCGTTAGTTCTTCCGTGGCCCCTGCGCTCTGCTGCTGTTTGGGTCTGACCGTGGTAAAGGAGTCCATTGTTACTGGTTTCGGTTTACCCTTGGGGGGTGACATCTCTTGCCTCGAGTCTTTCCCTCCCCTGCTCGTCCCGTATGGCGGGGATGTCTGTCTGTTCACTGGTTGCTGGGGCAGTAGATATCTCACTGGGTTGAGAGTGTGTTAGATCGCCGGCCACAGAGGGGTGTATTGTTCTTCCGTTGACATATGTGTTTGCGGTTAGCATGCGTATTATAGTTGTGCGCCACCGATCCTCCCCGCGTGGGGGTCCCTCAGAATAGATCGAAGTTTTGCTAGACTCTTCAGCCCGCTAGTGTATTTTTCAGCTTTGAGTGTCAGCAATTGCATGCGGGTTTCAAGCCTGTTACGTGGTGGCTCCACATATCCAGGCAGTGTTGCCAGTGCATACCTCCTCTTTGGCTGTGGTGCCTGTCCGTACTGCCCAGGCGGGGGCCCTACTTTCCCCTGCTTCTTCCTTATAGTGTACCCACAGGATAGATGTCTTCCGTTGCAGCGTGCACCCTTTGTTGTGTTGCCCACTTTTCCGGTGGACTCCTCACTTAGCCAGCAGGTTCTCTTGTTTTACTGCACCCCATTTCTCAATTTTCCCCCAGCCGGGTCTGTGGGAGCCATCTCAGGTGCTCCAGTGCTGTTGGATGGGGCGCAGGGCTCTCCGCTAGCTTCCCCCGGTGCCAACTGGTCCTGCGTTAGAGGGCGCACCTCGCTGCCTTATGTGGGGCAGACAGTGCGGGTCCCAGTGTGCTTCCCTCACCACCCTGGCAGTGCCCCTTTCGCTGACGCGGTCTCCCGTAGCAGACGATATTACGTTTTCAGCACTCTCACCTCCAGGGATCTCGGTCCCAGCCGTGGTGTGCAGCTGCGTAGGGTCGTGCTCTGTGATCTCCGCGTGCTTACCCGCTTCTCATGCGGAGGTCGCCGTGGCTTGGCGGTTGTGGCTCAATGTGTGCCCGAGCCGCTTGAGTTGCTGCTCTCGGAAGGGGGGGAACGGTCCCCCTCCGTCGGGTCCTAGTTGCCTGCCGTGTCCGACGTCCACTCTGCTCGTACATTTGTGGCCACCCTTTTGTTCGTGCCCGGGGCCCCCTGGCAAGTCCTCTGCAGCACTCAGTGTCCTTACAGGGCTCTGCCCAGGGTGTAGTTTTAGCGCGGTCTCGTAGTGCCGCTCCGCTGCACCCCCAGCGTATTCCCCTGCTCACTGTTCTGCCCAGCCGCTGGCACAATCATTCAGCATCCCCAGCCGCTGCCTCTGTGCTCCGTGACCCAGCTTGCCTATTCCGCTCAGTGGGGTGCTTGCTTCTTGTGGCCGTCTCCATTCGCGGGCGCTCTGCTCAGGGTCTGTTGACTCTGATGCAGTTCCCCAGTCTGCCTCCCGACCTGGGTCCGCCGCGTGGTCCAAGCTGCCTATGCTGTAGTTACCTCAGCGTAACCTCCTTTGTCTGCCTCCCTTCTCCGTCTTGCTGCCGAGGTGAGGCGAGTGGGCTGCCTCTCGTTGCCTGTCCCGACCCGTTTGCAGCCCTGCCTGCGCCCTCTTGGTATTGTTCGGGTCGTTGGCTGCTAAGGGCCCTCCTTCTTCTTCACATCGGGGTCTCGGCCGCCAACTTAGCTTCGCACAGGCACCACTCCAGAGACTTCTCGTTCGTCGTCCAAGCTCCGATTTTCAAAGGCGTTCATGCGGAAGTGAGGGGAATCGGTTTACGCTTCCGCTGCTGCTTTTTGTGGGCTAATTGTGATTGTTTATACAGCATTCACAGGATCTATTTGAGGATCTCGGCAGGAGCTTCGCTCACACGCAGCCTCATGCCATGAGCTTAGGCCACGCCCCCCTATGGGCCACAGTGTTAGCCAACATTGATATCCAGTGTGACAGAATATGTCATTTAAATGCATACTTTGCCGATGTGTAGTATGAACATGCACCTGTGGCCTATGCTCATTTTCATCTCAATGTGGGGGCCGACATGTGGAGGCCACCCAGGCGTACCTGCAACATTGCTGAAATCAAGATGCTTGCTTGACTAGATCTACACAGAAGCCAGTAAGCCTTTCAAAACTCAGCTCATTCTAGGCAGGCTTTAATTTTAAGGATTTTGGGCCTCATTACGAGTATGGAGGTAATGAAAAAAGGAAGGAAGAATGGCATTACCGGCATCGTTAACGGGTCCGGGCAATTACGAGCCGACAACCCGCCAATACCGCCACCGCCTATACCATGCCCCTTCTTACCGGCATGCGCGCGTACACACGCCCCTTCGCGGCGCCAACACCGGGATCCCGCTAACAGGAGGACATCTCAAGTTACACGGGCATGCACTTACCGGCATCCCGATGGCAGTAATTAGGGGCTGCACGATGGCGGCAATACAGGCATTGTGGATCACCCGCAAATAGCAACTTGCAGTGCAGGCAGCTGCCACAGGTGCACACAATCACCACAGGTGGAGTCAGTGGAGCCTGTCCCAGTACAAAAGGAGTACACCCACACATCACACCCCTTCCTACACCAAAATGATCCCACTAGCTGTTGCAATCATGGGGCTGGAGGACATGCCTGTACTGCTACAACAACAGCAACAACAACTACAGCTACGACAATAGGCAGCACAGAGGAGGAGAAGGAGGGTGAGACAGGCCCAGCAAGTTCCACCAGTGCAGCCAGTGGTACCACATAGGCAGCCACCAATCCCTCACATCAGACCCAGTCCATTCAATCTAACCCCTGAGCAGATCCACACCCTGTACCGGTTGGACCGGGACACCATCACCACCATAGTGGACATAATACAAAACGACATTGTCAGCCTGATAGAAATCCACACTGCCATCGCCCCTCTACTAAAGGTGGTGTCTGTGCTCCACTTCCTGGCCACTGGCACCTGCCAGCACACAGTGGGCCAGCTGCATGGCATATCACAACCACTCTTGTGCTTGATGCCCTCCTGAAGCATGCAAGCATCCACATGTACCTACCACGAACTGGCCAGGAGCTCGCTGACTCCAAAGTAGGCTTCCATGCGCTGGCAGGCATGCCTAATTGCGTCGGTGCCCTCGACTGCACCCATGTAGAATTGGTGGCGCCTCATGCCAATGAGGTGGTGTACCGCAATCATAAGCAATACCATTCCATCAATGTGCAGATGGTATGTGACTCCAGCAAGATCAATCCACATTGTTGAGCCCGATATCCCGGATCTACACATGATACCATGGTACTGCGTAACTCCACGCTACCCCGCTACATGGAGCAACATGCTGGACGATGTGCCTGGCTGCTTGGTGAGTTGCCTGACTGGCCCATGGCAGTGCATCGGGGTTGTGAGGTGGGGGATTCATACTCCACCTGGGTGGGATTGGGGGGGGGGGCTGCATACTCCACCTGGGTGGGAATGGGCGGTGAGTGGACAATGCACTCAGAGCTAAACACTGTTGACCTGAACATCCCAACCCGAACATGACACATCAGTGCCATACATAAGACCAATGCCGTACATCAATGACAACATGCAAGACGCACAAGCAGGCCATATTTCAGTACACAATGCATCAAATCGATCTGTGTGCATACATATAGGGACATGTGCATGTCAACACCAAATAGCTGCAGCCATGGCCGTGAATCCTAAAGGTGTCAGCTCAGATTGACTCACACATACCTCTTTGTGCTCCCATGCAGGTGATGGAGGCTATCCCTTGAAGCCGTGGCTACTTACCCCTGTGCGGAACCCGCGGAACAGGCACGAAGAGGAGTACAATAGGGTTCATACACGTACCCGTGTCGTGATTGAGCAGACCTTTGGCCTGTTGAAGGCACGGTTCCGCTGCCTAAGCAGGTCTGGTGGAGAACTCCATTATGGCCCTGAGAAGGTGGCAAAGATCAACATGGTCTGTGTCATGCTGCACAATATCCGGAGAAATGTACCACTGCCACCTGACATTGACATGCATGCACCGGGTGAGGATGATGAGGATGATGATGGAGGAGAAGCAGCACCCCTGACAGTACATAATACACAAGATGGCTGTGCAGTATGCCAATCACTGATTGACGATTACTTCTGAACCACAGGGACGTTGATGGTTATGTGTCAGTGCTACACTGAGCACTGGGACTGTGTGGACATGGACACAGGGTGTGTGGGGAGTTGGGCACTGTGCACTGTCATGAATTGAATGGACACACACAAAATGAACAATGTCCAGGCATCAAATAATTTTGCACACAACGGGTGTATTAATGAAAATTACAAATTAGTGCTTCCTTCCTCCACCACTCACATGCCCTTCCCCTCCCCCAAAACACCCAAACACCCCATACTCCCAATAAACACCCCATGCCCCCAGTGAACACCCCATACCCCCAATAAACACCCCATACCCCAATAAACACCCCATACCCCCAATAAACACTGCCTTAATCCCCTCTACACCACCAACACCACCTCCCCCCTCACCCATTGTCATCCCACATTATTTCCGGGATTTTTTCGTGTCCGGGGGCAGCATTTTGGTCTACCTTGCACTCCCCCTTGTCATCCGCACAGGGCTGGCTGGAGCGGAGGATGCAGGTGTGGACGATGGGGTGGATGCAGATGTGATTTGCACCGCCGGTGAAGGTTGCTGGCGCTGCATATGTTGGAGCATGCTGGTTAGGACTTGCCTGACGGCCCCCAAACTGTCACGGATCATGGTTGCACTAGAATTAATGGATGCAATTGTCCCAGCATTGGCCTCACTGATCTCTCTGCGTGTTTCCTCGCCGTCAGCCACATATTGACGCACCAGCTCGAGCATCGAGTCCTGCCGGGCCTCCACCCTTGACAGGCGTGCCTCCATGTCAGTGGGGGCTGTGGAGGTAGAGGGTGCTGCACCTGGGTGGGCCATTGGAGGGCTGGTCTCTGGGGTGGCTGTGAGTGCTGGACTGTGCAGTTGAACTGCAGAATCCACCATGGGGCTGGACAGTGTGCCCTGAGTGGCGTGTTGTGGGGTGGACAGGGGGCTTGGGGTGTGAGGACATTCAACATGGATTGTTCCATCAAGGTCCATGTGCTCCTCCACTTCCACATCCACATCACTGAGTGCGACTGTGGCTGCTACCTCACCCACTGAACTTGTGGCAGCGGACTGGGTGCCATCAGCCTCCCCTTCAGCTCTGGTTGGCAGCTCAGTAGCCGCAGTTTCGTCCGCTGCAGTGGTTTCCTCATGTGCCTGTCTGGCCTGTGCACGTGCCCTGGGTTGCACTGTGGGCCGCGGTGCTGCCCCAGAGGTGGAATGGCAAGTGCCCTGTGGTCTGGCTCTGGATGTAGATGGCCTTGGGCCAGGGTCCTGACTTTCACCTTCTGCATCAGTGCCTGTGGGGGAAGAAGAGATGCAGGGCATCAGTGATGGTGTTACATGAATGTTGCATGAGTGGGTGCTGTACAGTTTTAATTTATCATGCCTTGCAAGCTTATAGGTGTGTCACACAGGGTACTTTCGGGGGTGGGGAGCATATTGGCATAAGCCGTGGCGTCTCCATTCGGCACTGATGCGTACCAGGTGGCATGCCATTGTATTGAGGTTTGTGTGATGTATGATATGCAAATGGTCCCTGTGTGTTGGGTGTCTATTGATAATGGGATTGGCAGACAGCATGCATTTCATTGTGGCAGGGGTTGGGCCTCCATCTGGACATGGATCTGTATATGTGTGTATGATGGGCCATGCATTGCCTTGGCTTGGCTCACTTTCAGAAAGTTGTACTACGTCATGGTTTGGCCAACTGGGGTTTGCAGGGTCACTCACCTCCATCTTCAGATGTCGCGGCACCCGTCTCCATTTCCCCAAAGCCCTCTATGGACTCCATTTGGATCGTCGTGCTGCAAGTTTCCTCCCAGCGCATGAGTTTCATGTGGCCATGGCCTCCCTGTGATTGCTGGACAGGATGTTCCGGACCCTGAGACGGAGGTCATCCCATCTTTTTTTACAGTCTTTGACTGTGCGGTGGGTGGTGCCAACCGCTGACACCTTGCTTGCAACCTCCTCCCAGATCTCTTTCTTCCTCAGCTGGACCTCCCTTTTGAGGTAATTAGTGAAAACCTCATCTCAGGGTCGGATTGGCCCCTCGGCCTTTCGGCCCGTGGGCGGGCAGAAATCATCCCTGGGGTGTGGGGGCTGGTTTCTGGCCATGCCTGGGCCGGTTTGGAAGAAAAGAAATGAAATTTTGTAAAACAAAATGTTAAAAAAATGTTTGTATTTTTTTTTTCAAAAAGCTTTTCATCCTTCTTAGGTCGATAAATGAGTACCAAAACAGGCTGGGTGATATTGTATGTATATTGGTTCTATAAAAAAGAGCTTAAGTGTCACTCTCACCTGATTCCCACGGAGGCGCAGGTCTGGCTTCGAGTGCTGATGCTTCTTCAATGGTGAAGCGCAGGACTCTGAAGATGGACAGGTAGGGCCCCTCTACTCTGGCTTCTCTGGCTCGCAGGAATATTCCCCTGTGCGTGAAAAGAAAGTATTACCTACTAACGGAATAATGCTCAAGCCTTCCACTCCCTTCCAACCCTCCACGATACCCTTCCACGATTCCCCGTGAAGTCTCACCTTAGGGTCTGGAAGGATGAGTTCTCCATCCTGCTTCTGATGCAGGGGCGCGTTGAAACCCAGTTACTTCACTGGATTGAGGTTTGATGAAAGTTCAAATAAGCTTGACTGTTCAGGTAAGGCGCTGTAAGAGTTCTGTTGCAAGTTCAAAAGTTCAAGCTTAATAATAATGTTCTTTGTCTTATTGCAGCAAGCGCTAACGCTTATGTCTTTTTCCCCTTAAGGGCCGGGGTTCGGAATGCCGGAGATATGGTGCCGACCCGAAGTGAAACGTGCAGTTCCAATAAATGACAGGTAAATTCTGGATGAGCGTTCGGGTAATGTCTTTGCATTCGCTCATTCAATGTCTTTGTCTTTTTTCCCCATAGGGGCCGGGGTCCGGAGTGCCAGGAAGCGGCAGGACCCGAAATGAAATGGGAATGACCCAACAGGTAAGTCTTAGAAGGAAACTGAGCTTTTCCTATTCCCTTCCTTCTCTCACCTTGTGTTCTTGTCTTTCTCTCTCCAGGCTCTGGGAAGTGGCTGCGGATCCGGATGATCGCTGCTGAAGATGGAGGTGCCAGGAAAGGTGAGTGAAATGCAGCGCTGCAGCGATCGAAGCGAAATGCTTTTAAAAATGATGTCTTCCCTTTCAGGATCGTCGGTGTGATGTCTCCGTGATACAGCTTTAGCAGGTAAGGTCTTCTTTCTCACCAATTCTCTTATCTCCCTTTGCAGGTGACCCAGGATACTGACAGGCGTGGCTGAAGTCCAGATGCAGGAGCTGACACGGTGAGTGTCCAGCTGCGAGGAGCAGAACAACGCGAAGCGTGAGTTGCTGATCGCGCGTGGTTTAAATAGCTTTGGAAGAAGTTCCAGGTATGTATCCTTCCACCGATCAGGTATGTATCCTTCCCCGACCACACCCAGGTGGAAGTAGTCCCACAGGTAAAGTAGTTCCATTCAGGCCTCAAGAGGGCCTGGATGTAGCAGCATGGTCTGCATCAGGTAAGTGCACATTAAAACACTTGAACACATGTCTAGCTTTATGAGCCTGGCGCCTAAGGCGCCAGGACAGGGGTCCAACATGAGCCTGGCGCCTAAGGCGCCAGGACTGTGTCCAAAGGGCCCCAGCTTGGGCCCGCTGGCACTTCCCTGGGGGGGAATGATGCCTGCCTCTGGGGTTGCTGGGTCGGACCTGGCTCCTTGGAGGTAGGCATCATGACATTAAGCGTAAGTGCTATACAATAACATATTATCATTTGGCCTTGGACGTCTGCTTGGATTCACAGTAATTTAGTATACTTAGGAACAATGCTGTTTTATGCCACTTCCTGTTTTGTCAAGGGGTGAAAGATCGTGTTTCATTGCTTCCCGGGATGTCACTTTGGGGGTGGGGTCAAATGACACTACTGGTGATGTCATCAGAGGTCAAGGGTCTTGAGGCGAGGGGTGGGCCACTTTTTTTAGACAAGGGGTGGGCCACTTTTGTTTGGGTGACCGTGCCTATTTCTTGTCCCAGTCCGGCCCTGCCTCATCTGCATGGGCAGCAAGGGTATCGGCCAGCATATTTAGCTCCTCATCGGAGAAGCGCTTCTTGCGCAGGCGGGGTCGTTTTTCGGGTAGCCTTCGACATGATGTATGCTATGGCCCTGGTCTCTCCTCTGTTGCACTGCTGGATTGAGAGGATTGCAATGGATTGTGTTTTTAAAGATGGCCGCCGCTGCATTTCCCGTTCCGACGCAATGATGTTACTTCCGGGTCCGGTATTACTTGCCCGGTATTAGCATGTTGTTATTACCGGGTCGTTATTAAGGGGTTGCTCCTTGGTGGAGGCGGTATCGGCAGGTCCTGTGATGGCGCTATCGGTGGGCTGGAGAGCCTTTAGCAGTATGGCGGTGTAGCCATTACCAGCATGGGGGTTCGTGCGTGCTCGCGCATTCATAATCAGCCGCTATTAGCAGCGTCAAGGGTGCACGGACGCGCTAATACCTCCATGCCGGTAATGACTCTGTTTTTAGCAGGCATCTCGTAATGAGGCCCTTTCTCTTTTTTTTGCCTGTTTGATCTTTGCACCTCTGGACCTGGGAGTAGAGACGTCTTTATGGGAGGACAAAAGGGGCTAAAGACGTCTGTTTCCATTGTTCATTAACTTAAATAGCACGTTAGGATATTTTATGTCATGCTGCTGAGGGTCTAAACCTAATGCCTACCTGTTAACAAATACATTCTCCTCTGATCAATTCATCCTGTAATGGTTTGTGTTCACTGTGGTATACAGAGTTTGGGCATTCACTACGGCTCATTTTGATTGCTGCGAGGCAGCATATCAAACTTTGGGTTGTGATCGGTTCGGTGGAGGGGGGCCCCAAAAAGGGCTGTGCCCCGGGCCCCAAAAGTGTTTAAGATGGCCCTGCCTCGGAGCAACAGTCCAGCCAGCCTGGTGGGTAATCACCCCTTTGCTCCCCTTCCCGGTGTGCCCATGCTGTCTCTATTTATTAACACACCGCTTTCCATCCATCAATATTCATGCATCTGTATTTCGCTGCTGTAACCATCTTTCTATGTCCCATATGATTTGTGAGATTAGTTTTTAATCCGCACTGAAGGTGGGTAGCGAATAGCAGTTAGCCAGGTGTTGGGAAGTAGGTACATTGGGTAATGTTGCAATAGGTGGCAGAGTCCTAAGGGTGAAATGATCTAACCAATGTACAGAATTTCAGAAGTCATTGGGGGTCATTACGACCGTGGCGCTAAGGGGTTAAAGGCGCCGTAAAAGGCTGCGGTGCCGTTAACCCCTTAGCGCCTAATTACGAGGTTCCTTTGCGGGACCCGTACTGAACGGCTGGTCTGGACCAGCCGTTAAAGTAGGGACCCGCAAAGGGACCTTCGAGGTAATTACGATACCGCAATCTGCGGTACCGTAATTACTGCCTTCCCCAGTCCCATTGAGCCCTATGGGGCAAAAATGGGAATGGGGAAGGGCCAATGTTCAATGGGGAATTACCGCCCCGCCAACCTTGTAATGGGGTGGTAATTCCCCATTGAACATTGGCGGCCTCGTTACAACACTGGCAGCAACCATGGTGCTAATAGCGCCATAGGTTACCGCCAGTGTTGTAATGATGGCCATTGTATTGGGTTTGAGGTGGTAAAACCCGTTTTCATGTGTATTCGAATTCTGTTTTTTGAGAACTGAGGAGATGGCTTGGATGTGTACAGGTGCATTACAATTAGGTTTTGTTGTGATGTGGTTGCTTGACTTTACATTGAAGAAAGACTGTCACATGTTTGTAAAAACTCTTTTGACAGTGATGCAATCACCACCTAGCCCGATCTGAACCGTATGGGCAAACAGATCTGCACTCTACCCACACTGCTGTAGGATGGCCTCCCTTCAGGGCGTCTATAACAAGCAATACAGACAGGCCCAGGGCACATGACCGGTTCTGGCCATTAGCACACAGCCATGTGTGGTGTCCATGTTCTGCATGTTTCCTAGCCGCATCTGTAGAAGTAGCCAAACACTGGATGGAACAGGGAGCCTTGAGACCATTGAAATCAAAGTAAATATTTTGCTATGTGGAATAGTTAACATATTTAATTCGTTTTGCAGAACAGCTTTCAATTGAAAGCAGAAAATAATATTTTTCATTTTTGTGGCATTTTTTCCTGAAAACGAATCCAACCTTTGGCTGGCTGAGAACAAACAATAATGGGTATCTTTGTTAATTTTTCCTTGAATCACCCATACTAACAATTTCAAGTACATAATGGCCCTCATTACGAGTCTGCCGGTAACCCGCCGTTGCTACCTGTGGGTTACCAGCAGACTCGCCTTAACGTTACTGGATATTACATGTGCCGGCAACGGCGGTAAGTTCCCATTCCATGCAGTTCCGTAGGACTCCATGGAATGGGCTTTCCCCATACCACCAGCACCAGTAGTAGCCGTGCCGGTGACAGGGGCAATTCTTTGCTGGTAGGGGCCTGAACTCCTGGCAGTTCACTGTCCCCACTGACAAAGTGGGAGTGTGCCAGTCAGGAAAAGATGCTACCAGGATTTTTTCCGGACAGGCACACTCATAATGAGGACCAATGTGTCTAATATCCACAAAGAATTGATAAGATTCACTATAATGAAACCGGACATAAGAAAGTTATGTTCTTATTCCTGAGATCTGTCGTTCGAGGCAGTTGCTCATCTTTACATAGACACAATGGAAAATCAGCAAATAATGTAAGCATAGTTTTACATAATATTTATGCAACTTTGGTTGGCATGTGTGCTCTATGCTTGACGATTAACGATGTGCCAGATTAATCTTCAATTTGAGGCAAAGACTAGACATTGCACGTTAACATTTAACCATAGTTTTTTAATTAACATATTTATGCACTGTGTATATTATTTTTTACAATGGGTACTGAAATATATTTTTGCATTTACAAATTCACGTACGTTTGTCATGGATACAATCTTCCCGTGGACGGTTCTTCAACCAGAATTGGGCAATAACCATCAACAACGCATCTGTAATGTCAATATTCTGGGCCGATCGTCGGGGACCAATTTATCCTTTTGCAAGTGCAGTAAGGAGTAAAATGCGTGCCTTTATGATCTAAATATGTGCAGATGGAAAATTGTATTTCAAAGTGAAACGACTCCTTTCTTCTCACTAACGGAACACCATGTGCATCGATCAAACATCAGTGATGGAACGTAAGATCATTAGTTTTAACCACACAGAACTTTGACTAAAGAATGCAAATAAAGGGATTAATCGATCGATCAACACAATTGGCAATATTTGATGGCAGTTGACAGTTGTAGAAAAAATGCAAAGCATGCAATGTTTGCTAGTTATCACTTCTATTGGCAAAGGTTATCAATGCTTTTGTGGATGTAATCTTCTATTTTGCAAATAATGTTAAAAATATAAGTACTTGTTTCATTCCCGACTATTGCTTTTTCCTTTTTGTGACAAGAAACAGAACTTTTGCGTTAAGTAACGTTATGATGTAGGTGATGACAGTGTATTTTGGGCATATGTTTTGACTAGTGCTGTCAGCTTGAGGGGCAGGTGATCTGAATTACTGCCGCAAGGGCACTTGAAATAAGGGCGATGAATCAACGTTAAGTTTATCACAAGATGGCGGTACCCGCCGGTCAGATTCGCATGTGCAAATGTGAGAAAGAGTAAGGTAAGATTCATTGGATTTTCTTTACAATCGATCAATGTATGCTAAAAAATACATGCCTGATCGATTGCCCACTAATATCTGAGCAAACTTCCGCTTTAACTCCGGCGCAGTGATGTCACAAGGATCACTGTGCCCTGAAGTTAGTGGGTGCTCTAGTGCCCATCGTAACACCAGAAGCCCATGGTTTGTGAAAATCGGAAGTAGTTTGAGAATAGATGTAGTCTAGACTCTAAAGATTACCTTGCTTCCTGATGAATTTAACGGTTCTAGGTGCCGTTCCTGGCATTCCGACCACATTGTGTGATCCTGGTCAGATAACTTCCTTGATTGTGCCTCAGTTACCGTCTGTGGCATGTTTGGAAGCTCGTGGAGATAGGCTAAGATGACTGATACCTGGACATAAGAAATGTGAGTTTCTCCATACCTAAATGCATATTAAATTATATTGGAGTAAATATGTTTCTCCTCTGCTAACTCGTATTCAAACTGTGGATTAACTTCACCTCTGTTCTGCTTTAAAATGTTTTAAGGCAGTATTTTGTAATTTATATTACTCCAAATACTGATGTTGAACAGTCATAGAGATATGCAAAAGGTCTTCAATTATGAACGGAAAAAAAACAACGTGCTAACTATGTTTCGTGAACAGTATTACCAAATAAGGGTCAACGCATTGCAAAGTAAACTACAACTCCCAGCGTGCCAGCTGCTCGACTTCCTCGTTGATTGGCTACTTGTCTGATTATATTTGGAACTCTGCATGTGGGGTGGAAAGGAAGCCTTTCGCTGCGAATCTTGGCGATGAAAAAAGGTAAGAGTATTGAATTTCAAAAAGGAAAAATGGGCTGGGATTGGAAATAATATTAGTTGCCTGTGTAGACTAGGGCATTTGCAGCTCCAGTTCTTCTTGTTTTAATGGTGTTATATTTGCACACACACAATTATCCGAATAAAGGGCTGGCATAATACTGCTGCAAACAGGATCATGCCTTTAATGTAGTGCCTTCCCGCAGCTATTTTTGCAGAGAGAGACGTGTATCGTGAAATAACGCAGATCTGACCGAATGCACGGTGTATGCCTGTTCCTGACAGAAACCCTAAGCACCAAAAGATCAGTCTGAAATCTAACGTGCGAAGCTTCACCTTTGTTTGTGAAGTTCCTCGGCTACTGTATGCGAGGCGTTTAATATGAGCTCCAGCGTGTAGTTGCTAACGACTTGCCCTCGAAACCAGGGCACTGCTGCCTGCCTGCGGAAGACTTCAGCAGCTTTGTTTATTATGCACGGCTATCTTTTACAAGCGTTGAATTGCTTATATGGCAGGAACCCTCCCCCTTTTTATGGCCGAGCAAAATAAATTGAAGCCTTCACCTAGGGATGACAGGGAGCTCCCGTGGAATGTGGAGCAGCGTCTGATGCTGGCGGGGTCGCCGTGAACTGTCGCCAGCAATATATCAAGCAAAACGAATAACGACTGCAGCTCTAGTCGTTTCACTTTTGTTTTCCCATTTCTCCCTTTTTGCTCTTCGCCTTCAAACCCAAATCTTTTAACGAATGCAAATCAAAAATACAACCAATTTAAAGCTGGATAATCCAATGCAATAACCTGATTTCGCGTGTGCCCTCTTTTTACGTTTGGAAGAAAACTCTATCGTCTTTCTTTTAAGCACTTTGGGTGTGTATTTTTAAAAGACAATCTGAAACATGAAGGCACTCCTTACAGTTGTGTGTGTTTGCCTTGCGTTGCCTTTTCAGTTATGATGCATCACTTCACTGCTTATAAACGGTGTTCTCTTAAAATATGATCACATGGTCAGTGGCCCCTGGGTTCTAGGATTTAATAAAACCCTTTTTCAATTTGTCTTAAAAAAAACCGGCAGGTGCTTCATTTGATTCTCTGGGCCCTGACCCAAAATCTTCTCCCATATAATTTGTGTAAACGGCCTGCTGCTGAGAATTGTGGGATGTGTGAGGCTGTTTTTTCTCTAGCACATGAACTTTACTCCAGGCACCTTAGCTGTGTGGAGACACTTATTTATTTCAGTTTGGCATGACTTTGCTTGTCAGATAGCTAAGTACAGTGGAACTCTACAAACAATGGGATCAGTATAACAGGTTCCTTTCTCTAACATGGAACCACCCATGTAGTTTAATCTAGGCAGGCTCACTGCAGTTGAAGCTGTGGCATGCGAAGCAATGTCAAGATTACTTACCAGGAACCCTCATTGCCTCCACGTCCTTCCTCCTCGTCTATCTTTCTTGATTTGAGGAGAAAGAGGCCGAGCCAATTCGGTAGGAAAAATATACTTTCTTGGCTTCTTGAATAGCAGCTTTCTATTGGATTCAAGATGTTTTAGAGCTCTACATATCACCTGAGATGGATTTGTTCTCCATTTGCGTTCAGTACTCCAGAGCGAGTTCCTAACAAGTGGCGGAGACAGCTTTTGGTGTGTGGGTTTGAGGGGGGGGGGGGGGCGGGATTACAGGAGGTCAGCGGGAGACTGGGGAGCGCACTGGGCACCAGTGAGAGCTAATGGGGGCGGCTGCCCTCTCTGCCCCCCTGACTCCACCACTGTACCCACCTTCCTCTACTTTTGCAGACACTTCTGTTCCAACTGCCTGTCCATCTGGGTCTCTTTTCCTTTTAGTTGCTCCATATACCTGCCCAATGCATCCTTATAGCTTCCCTGAAAGCATGATTGCTTTCCCTATTGCATTCTTCTAAATCTATGTGCACGCTTGCAGCTTTTTTACCACATGCAAAACAGCTACTCTCCCGTAACATCCACTCCCTGCCATTACCCAGAGTGCCTCACTATGGGACCCCCCCTCCTGAATCTACCTTCTCTTTATTGCATGCACTACCTCCCCAACCACAACCCTCAATACCACTCTTTCATGCTCAGAGATGGCGCATTGGCTACCTCAACTGGGTCTTTTTCTATACCTCCTCTACACAAGGTCAGGTGCCGTAAGACCACTACAGTGGTGGTGGGCGCAGTATAAATAATGAATAACATAAAAAATGCCTATGGCTTCATGGAAGGTATGCCCATCCCCCCTCCCGAACCACTTCTAGTTGAAGCACCAAACTCTTGCTCAAATTGACCCCATCTATAGAAAACCTGAACTATGGGCGGCCATGCAGAATGGCTCGTGGGCTGAGGTTGCATTGCAGAAGGACAAAGGACTTCAGACTGCAATGCAGACTGCCACAGTTACTAGGGTGCAGTGAAAAATGACACACGAACTGTATGTTGTATTACAGACTGGCTTCAGACTGCAATGCAGAATGACACGTGGACTGAGGATGGTATGCAGTGATAAAATAAAATGTCGCCTGTACAAAACATCGCTGCAAAAATGCTGTGGTTTGACTCGGTAAAGGTGTACCCCATTATACCGATGGCAGGCGCAGTTGATTTCCTGTCCCGACATCTGCTGGAATCTAGGTCTCAGGTAGAGGAAGACGTGGAACGGGCAGTTGAAGAGTTCCTACACACACACTCTCAGAGGCAGCCACCCCCATATCCATGTCACTCGAAGATATTCAAGAGGCGTCAGCCAATGACAAATGTTTATGACTGCTGAAATCTGCTGGGATCAGCGGCGGATGGAACCATGTCCTCGACAAGCTAAATAGGTGCACTCAAGAAGCAAAAAGAGTTCTGGAGCAGATATGGCGTGTGTGGTCTCAACTAACATTCCTTGATAGCAGACTAGTCCTGAGAGGATCTATAATGGTCATCCCATCCAGCCTGATACAACCTGCGCAAGAGCTGGCTCACAGAGGACATCAAGCAGTGGTGAAAACCAAGGCTCGACTCAAAACGAAGCTCTGTTTTCCAAGCCTAGAAGAGAAGAGAAGGTGGAAGAGTTTGTATGTAACTGTGTATGGTGTCAGGCATCCTTGCCCCACCAGAGAGAGCCATGCATAGAATCCGTGGACCAATGTAATGTCTCCTAGGTCACAGTGCACAAAGACTTTGGATCTACCTGCCGGGAAACCCATTTCCTGGTACTAGTGGACCAGTGGTCGAGATACCTGGAGGTGGAGTTTGTGGATTCCACATCGCTGGTAGATGTAGTACCTGTTCTTGAGAAGGTGTTTGCCACTCATGGACTCCCTGAGGAAGTGTGCACATTTAATGGTCTGCCGTTTTCAGAGTGGAGGGTTTTCGGCAATACCTTCATGAATTAGGGATCCACCACAGGAAGATAACGCTAGTTTGGCACTGTTACGCTCACCTGGTATCCACGGGGGCGCCACACGATACTGGATGGAGGGCTAAGCGCTATCCCGGACCCCTCTCTACTTGGTTATGTGCCAGACGGGTAGCGCCTATAACAGGAGAATGGAGAGTTAAGATACTAGTTCTGTGATGGGTGGACTCCCACCTCCCTCTGGTCCAAATCCCCTCCATTGGGGTTATTGCTCACCTTAGGTTTTTGTGCGTTGAACTCTCCGTCCTGTGTCTCTGTGCAGGGGCGCGTGGTTGGTGCCAGCGTTCCGTGAACCTGTAGTAACAGCAAAGCAACATCACCTGAGAAAGAGAAAGAGAGAAAGGGGAAACGAAAAGAGAAATAAAATACATTTTAAAAAAGGGGGAAGCGGGAAGAACACATCAAACATACAAATCGTCAAAACTGCCCCAAATATCATCATATCTACTCAGTAGTTATTTGATACGTAAAGACTATCTATTAGAGAGAAACGTCAAACTATGCACCCTATCATCTACAGAAGGACGACACATCATTCTACCACAACCTCAGAATGTGCTTTTTAGTTAACAAGAGAGTCCTATACACCCAAAAGAACATACTAGCAGGCAAAATAATAACGGGAGGGAACAGACCCAGAAGACAGAGCACCGGTGTATGGGGAGGGAGAGACCCAACACCATGTCCATGCACGGAAGGATTTCATCCCAGAACGGTCGAACCTTTGGGCATTGGCAAAACATGTGTAAGGATGTACCCACAGCCTCCCTGCAGTTCCAACAAGTGTTGACTTGTGCTAGTTTGCATGACCACATTCTTCATGGGGACCAATATATGTAATGGGGGTGTCCGGTCAAAGGTTCGACACCAAAAGGATTGAATGCAATAGGGTCGAGGCAATAGGACCGAAAACCAAAGGGTCGATTTTATTATTATTTTTTTTTATTTTATTTTTTTAAATATAGTTTTTTGGGGGGTTTTACACCAAAAACAGGGTTATGGGGAGGGGGGGACTTCCCAAAAGAAAATTCGACCCTTTGGTTTTCGGTCCTTTTGATTTGACCCTTTGGTCATTCGATCCTTTTCATTCGAACCTTTGCTTTGACCTATAACCTGTAATGGGTAATCCTTTGTTGTGTATAACAGCAATCTAAATCAACCTTATACCTAGCTGGATCTGCACATACCCGATTCCATTCCATATCAGACATATTAGAGCCAAGCTCTGAGTCCAAATTATTCCTACCATTTTGTGAGGCTACGCTGGATCCAGAGGGGGCAAGAAGCTTGTAAACCAATAAGGCAGAGAGTGTCATACTTCCAGACAATTGCAAAATCGTGGGTAACCCATGCAAGCTAGCATTAGGGAGAGAGAAAAACACATCAGAGACATCCCTTAGCCCCTGATAACGACCTAAAGTGAAATAACTCAAAGCTAAGCATATTCTGACCATCATGATCTTGTGAAAGCTTCCAAATTCCTGCTCTTGGCCACATGACCCAGGAAAGGGTGCAATTATTAGCTTTTGTTTGATTTCAAATGTTGCTGTTCCAAGGGGGTTTAAAAGTTGACATGAATTCTGCAATTCTCCTCTTAACAGTAAAACAAGTTTTTAAATCATCTCCCCAGCGAAATTGCTGGGCCAATCGTTCAAAATTGAAAAACATTTTCCAAGCGCTCTCCATCTTTATAGGGTTCTAATACCCCATGGGAAAGAATGGGTCTTTGTTGGGCGCCGGATCTCTGCTTGAATTCGATGGGCTGTTAACTGGGTTCTAGGGAAGCTAATGTGTTGCTTAGGAAAGGGTTGATTAAATAGTCCTCAACTATAGTATGGGGTACTGTAGACTCAACGCCAGAGAAGTAAATTTATCTTTTGAAGGTACAAAGATGAGTTTTTTCGACGGAATCTTCTGCCTCTGAAAGACTCCCCTTCCTGTCAGGGTCCTGGGGGTTCTCGACTCCTTCCTGGCCCACCTGTTCAGGCAAAAACTCTGGTTTCAGAAGTTCTTCAAGGTTTTCCTTTTCTATAGGGATTTGAAGAGGTTGTTTGAGACTTGGTTTAACCCCCAAAGACCTTACCGGTGGGAGGTCTCCACAGGTTTTAATAGAAAGATTTATTTTCCTGTTGGGTTTTATGGCGTAATCTGATAACCTCAAAGCATTGGAGAGAGGGTGCCATTGAAAGAGTAGCTGCTGGCACCCAATGGGGAGATGACATTTGTTGACTAGTATTTGTTTGATGTTGAGAATTGTTTATGTCTGCGGTCACTTCATTTATAAACCCTCTCCCTGCAGTTGATTATCAGGATCATATGAGGTACCACTTGGGAAAATTAATCTATAGGATTCTGATGGGTTCCCCAGTTTGTATCAGCTGAATCAGTGTTCCACTACTGAAACCATATGTGAGGAACCAGGAATGAGACGCGGTCACAGAAGACTTGTGTTTGTGGAAACGTAACATTTATTGAAATAATAATGGGGTATGGGAAAGGTCTAACTATCCCTAATCTAGGAGAGTATGAGGCGTTACACCTCCCTGCGGCGGAATTCCTAGAGACCAGAAATAACTCATTCTGTGGGGTTACTCCTTTCAAAACCAATAAATCTGCAACAGTAAATGGAATACCAGTTAAAAGTTTTAATTGATTCTGGTAGTAGACAAATAGCAATGAGAGCTGACTTGATCACAACTGAGATGCTAGGAAAAGGGAATCTCATGAGTATCACAAGTGGTCATGGCGATGAGGAAGTGTGCCATTGAACTCCAGTAACTATCCGGGTTCAGGTCAAAACAACGCAAATAGGTTCTGATGTTGTGCCAGGTCAGCAAGAGGAAACTATAATTGGTACCGATTTCCCAAAGTTTGAAACTCTCTTGAAAACTGTTAACCCTTCCCTTTCCCACTCCCCTTGTGATTCTTGGGAAGAAGAGGGGTGTGTACCTGAAAATCCTGTTTGGAAGCGGGAAAATAAAACTGAGGAAGAAATACCCTTCTCGGAGGGAACATCAAGCCAAAGCAAAGGAAAGAACCCTTGAGCAGGAAGCCAGAGTGTTAGGGGAAGAGTATGTGATGAATGAATCCGATTATTGTCATCACTCCTTTCTCAGAGGTGGCCTCTCATGTGACCAGAGGACGGCTGTCGGTAACTTATCCTGACCCTGGGGGTGGCTATTTGAGGGAGGTTCACATGGGGGGAGGTAATCCTCAGGGGGGAGTGAGGTATTATCGGATGAGACATGGGGCCTCATTACGAGGTGGGCGGAATGGGTTTAACGGTGCCGGTAATGTTGCCGGTAAACCCATTCCGCCCTATTACGAGGTTCCCTTGCGGGACCCGCTCAGAACGTCTGGTCAGGCCAGACGTCCTTTCCGGGTCCCGCAAGTGGACCAGGGAGCTAATAACGGGCCCGTTATTAGCTCCCTCCCCATTCTCATTGAGCCCTATGGGGGCCATATGGGGGCTCAAATGGGAATGGGGATGGGTTTTTTGAATGAGGAATTACAGGGTCCTCCAAGGTAGGACTGACCCGGTAAATCCTCATTCAAGGAACCCGGACCTGAGTTTGGAGGCAGCCATGGCGCTAATAGCACCATGGCTACCTCCAAACTCGTAATGAGGCCCATGGTATCCTTCTTTCCCTTTTAGGGATCTCCCCGCCAGTCCACATGCTTTGATGGCATATTGTAAACCCCCTCAGCAACCCACAAAGCATCTTGACCATATTCTTCAATATTCTGAAACTAACCTACTGACAAACAATGAAACGAGGAAGAGGACAAGTAGAATGAAGATTGCTCAACTGAAGCAAAACAAGCAATCTAGTAGTTGGAGAAATCCGATTGGCTCTGAACATCTCCATTTCTCACTGCGGGAGTTCAAAGATGGAACAGCTGAGCAACACAGCGAGATAGATCCAACCTGCTAGCTTACGCCAGGTAAACCAAAATGTCAAGAGGACAGACGATCACAGAGGCATGAGAGGATCATGGAGGAAAAGGAGGAAGCAGGCGAAGCTGAAGAGCAGAGCGGAGAGCAGGCAAAGCAGCATCTGTGTTGGCGGCGGACTCCCACAGGCACCGACGACAAACGCGAAGCAGAGAGAAAGCTGTGTCCGGCAAGAGAAGCCGGGGCGACACGCCAAATGCCAGCCGCAGCAGAGCTGAGCCATCTGAACTGAAGAGAGAGAGAGCAGACGTGAAGTAGGACCCGAACAGGGCTTGTAGATGCTACGGAAGCTGTTCAAACACTGGTGAACCCATAGTAAAAGGCAAAGACACTGGGTGGAAATGGGAGAAGGCACTTTTAAGTACAAGAGGGAGGCGAATCCCTACAGCTTGCTATGTGGCTAATCTTCATTACGGAAGAAGGAAAATACAAGTACACCAAGTGGAAAGGGGGATTTGGGAAAGGTAAATGTAACCCTTGGTCCCAAACCTGTTGACTGTTGTGTTGAACGTCCTGGCAGGAGAGTACAGCAGGCAAACAGCGTGTCTGGGACTCGCACCCATAAAGTTGAAAGTGAAGGCTCTGGCAGGAGGAAACACCAAGCGAACACTGAGCCTGGGACTCGTACCCATAAAGTTGAAAGTGAAAGTCAGGGCAGGAGAGTATACCAGTAAGCTAGAGAATTGAAGCAAAACAGAAAGGAAGAGCAATACCCCTTCTTGAAAAGAACTGTTCAGACCTGGCAGGGGAGTATACCATATGTTGTGTGAGTCTGGAACCCGCACCCAAGTTGTGTAATTCTAAAGAGGTAATCCAGAAGAAGATTCGTACTTTAGGATTTTCAACTGTATTGCATGAGGAGAAACCTGGGTAAGGGAGCTATTTCCCCGGCAGAGTGAATTACAACACCAAGAGAGGTGAGTTATCCTCTTGGGCTGCAGGAACTTGGTTAATCTTTTTTGAACTTTTCTAGTTTGGTGAAAAGAATCCTGGGGAAGGGAACCATCCCCAGGAACTGTGAACACTATCCATTTGAGATTTATGTTGAATTTTCATATTTTGTTGAACTTGAACATTTGTGCACTCTTTGAAGCCAAAGACATGATTACCCTTAGCACCATATAGTTATTTTTAGTGCGAGAGGGTGAGGATAGGATTTCAGGCACAGGACACTTTTGCTTTGGACATCCTGACAAGGGAAGACCCTTTGTTTTTGGTTGAGATAGGGAAATACCTCCTAGATTAGGGACAGTGAGGCCTTTCCCAAACCCCATTATTATTTCAGTAGACTTCTATGTCAGAGTCTCATTCGTGATCCTCACAATATCAACAGAGTTCTCCTCTCTTTCAAATGTAATTGTCACACTTTTCTCCTTGCTAAACTTCACATTTTTATTTTTATCTGATTTTATCTCAAAGAATAAAGAGGGTTTACCATTGTCCTTTGCCATTTTTTCTTTTTTTTAGCAAACTTGTTTTCAAAGGCTTGGCATATCTTTTCTGTAGCATCCCCCTTTCCTCTTCTCGTTCTGTATTTTGAACTCAAACAATTTCACCTGGTCACTATTCAGTCTAACCTGACGAATCATTCTTGGCAATGTTTCTGTGAGAATTAGAATACAGATTTCTCTGTTGGGATCTCATGTTATGACTTATGCTCTCTGTCATTTGTTTAACCTGTCACTCAAGTTTAAAAAAATGTTCTGGAAGTGTCGCTGCTCCAGGTTTTCCTTGGGGGATGCGCAGCGACCTCTGTTTGAAACCGCAGTGCTGGTGGAGGACATACTACACACCTAGTTAATTAATATGTGTTATGTTATGTGAGTCTTTCATTCGTGTTTACTGAGTGGGAGGACCCACTTGACCTGTGCCTGCACCGTGGAGTGGAGGTGTGAGCAATCTACAGCAGTCGCTGCAGCCGGGAAAGCTGAGGAGCTCAATGGAATTATCGGTTCTGAAAGCGCTGCGGCAATCGAAAGAGAAGGCAGAAACGCCAAAACCAGACCGGAGGACAGGAAAGAGCGGCGTTATTGACACTGATGCCGACGCTGATATGAGCAAATGGCATCTCAGAAGCAGTAAGAAACTCCCAGAAGAATTTCCAACACAAACCGGAAGTATGAATGCTGTACCTGACTCTGCGATCTCTGCGATCTCGGCACCACAGCCTTTCATTGCCTCAGGTCCACCGGCTCATCCTTCTTGCGACAGAGTGTGCATGGCCAATGAGGCAGCCCTGGCTTCGGTTCCCACAACAACGGACTCAGTAAGCGAGGAGCCGTTGGAGATTGGAGGTAGTTCAGCCCTCCCCCTCAGAGCGACCAGCTACCCGCAGACCGCTGAGGCGAGCGAGGTACCGGCAGGGGCTGCCGGAGGGCAGCCCCAGCAGGACTCTGTGCGGGAGCGGGAAAGCGATGAGGTGAGAGGAGAAAATCCACCGCCGCCGTCACCGACCCAGGCCCCAGGCTCAGAACTGCAAAACAACGAAGTCGAGGACGTTGTCATGATCTCTGCTTCCAAAAGGTCAGGGTTTTCCCAACTCCCTTGGAAGCAGATCCATAACCCAGGTTCCGAGTGCCAACCAGTCCCAATTGGGACCTTTTGGACCCAGTCCTGGCGCCAGTGGCACCAGGCTCATAAATATGCCCAGTCCCAGCGCTGGAAGCGCCGGGCTCATAATGCTTGGGTGGACTTACCTGCAGCAGACCATGCTGCTTACTTGCCTGCCAGTTGAGCCTCTGATCCTCTTCTGTTTGGAACTACTTTTCCTGTTGGGTGGGGCTGGAGCCACTCCCTAGATTTAGAACACTGGAACTCTTCTGGAAGGCAGGAACTCTTTTCTTACCAGGAACTCTTTTCTTACTTAGGCGTGGCTGTGGAAGGAGACACCTAAGCACTACAGGAGGCTATTTAAACCACACCCGGTGGATAAATCTTGCTTTGCGTTATTCTGCACCCTCTGCAGCAGGACGCTCATGGTGTCTTCTGCATCCAGTCCTGGGCCTAAGGAAAAAGGCTTACCATCCTGAATCCAGTCTTCAGCAACCCCTATAAAGACAAGAAAGAACAGGTTAGCATTCCGGCATCTGAAAGGCAAAGGCTTACCTACTCTTCGTGCGCTCCGGAGGTCTTCATACTGCATTCCGGCATCTGAAAGACAAAAGCTTACCAACTCTTCGCACGCTCCGGAGGCCTTCGGCGCTGCATCCGCATCTGAAAGACAAAACAAGGTGCGTTTAAAGACATTGGGGAACTTTAATACTCACGTGCCATTACTCCTTTCCACATCTAATCCAGTGGGTATTCCGGCACCCTGCAGCCGCTCCGAACTCGTACCTGCAAAATAAAAAGACAGTTAGAGCGCATCGTGAAACAGGCAACAAGCGCTTACTCACGTGCTTCCAGGCACTTCTATTCATCACACGGGCTCCATCTACAACTCACTTCAGCCCGTCATCCGCCATCGCCGGAACCCTGCAAAACAAGAGACATCATTACTAAAGACTTTAAAAAGACATTTGAATGACTCGAAACTTACCGTTCGTGCAGTAAACGACGGACAGCAGTCCTCTGAAGTCAAGAGGCCTGTGCTACCTATCCAGTGAAGAAACTGGCTACAGCACCCTGCCCCGAGGCAGATGGTGAGCTTGGCATTCACTTACCTAAGGTGAGAGCGTTAACCTTTGGGGGTCTACAGGAGAGGAGAAGAGGAAAGAGATAGGGACACCCCAATAACCCCAGTTCATTAACCCCATATTTTCTATCTGCAGACATCTTACTCTACACGTCAGGCATACAGTGCACAGAGGTCCAGCCCAAAGAGCCAACCGGGTGCTACACATCACCTTTGAAGATACGGTAGTCGCCCAGTCAAGACCGGCGCCTCTGCGAGAATCAGGTGAGCGTTACAGACGTCGAACATGCACAGAAGTTGAAAAAGGCGAGTACTACTAGATCAAACGAGGCAGCCACTCCCCCCACCTCAGAAGACCTTACTGCGGGCATAAACTTCGAAGCTGAAGCTTTAAAGCGGAGGGCACTAACAGAGCCAAACCAAAAAAGTATAACTGCCATGGACCACGCCCCACCGAGAGGGGAGAAACCCCAGGGACAGCAAAAAGATGTAAACATCCCTACTCTAAATCACGGCAACAATGATGGATACATCTTTCCAACAGTATTATCACAAGATCAAGACGTAGAGGTGCAAAGCGATCTTGAGCAGAGCAGTGCGGACGAGGATTTGGAAAAAGCTCAATCCACTATGAGAGATAAAACACTGACAATCGAGGAAAAAAAGTAAACAAATACCGAAAAATAAACTCAATAAGTCAAATACGAAAGTTAACAGAGCAAAGCACGAATCACATGATCTCAAAGTAATCATACAGAAACCATTAACAAAAAAGCCATCAAAAGTGCATAGGAAGAGGACAGCAGCGTCTACATTTTTGCCTAATCCCCAGATGTCGTGCCCACTAAAAAACTTCTTCACAAAACATCAGAAACGCAAACTGGACGCGGATATGGAATTATCCGATGAGGAAATTCTGGAGGCTACCCAAGAGCCAACGCCCGCAAACAAATCATGCAAAATGGACACACCAGTTGAGCTCTCTACTAGCTGGTCTTCAAAAGGAATAAATCTGTGTCCGGCATCACCGGCTGGAGTAGCTGGCAAAAGCCTGACAGTTACTCTAGCAAAGGCTGCTGGCGAGCACGACCAAATGCAACCGAACTCAGAGCAACCAAGTATACGAACAGAAGGTTAAGAAAATTCCCACAGTGAAGCTGATGACCACTTCAATTTGCCCGACCGGGCTAACAATCATTCAGATATACAATCAAGGTCCATTATAGCAGAGCAGGCGTTGCCAACAAGACCTTCTGAACTTGAAAGAGAGCATCTGGAGCGGAACCAACGGTATGCTTGGACAAAAGCACATCTTAACACGGGGCAAGATCCCAAACTACTAGCTAAAAGGGGCGATTCTGGGTATGGAATACGAGAGCTCATAAGAAACAAGAATCCACCACCCCTCGTGGTACCAGATGCAGACTAAGAACCCAATCACTCAGATGATATAATGACTTTCGATTCGCAGCGGACAAACAGGTGACCGGCTAACATCCACCCCTCGCCAAAGAATAGAAGACTGAGTGAAATATCTACAGTGGCCCAAAAAGACTCTCCAACCAAAAAATCAGACCTGTTAACGATCATGTCTGCCATTACCATCGAATTAGCGCTGTTTTGCAAATTACATGCATCGATTAACGACTCCTTACAAGAAAATACATCTCTAATCGCCAACATGAATACTAAACTGACGTATGTAGAGAGCTACATAACTGCAATCGAAGCAAGAAATAACAACCAACAGAAGACATGGGAAACAAAAGTGGCAGCTCTGGAAGAAACGTTAGAGTCCCTGAAATCCGCAACCAAAAGACAAATTAAGACTCTCTCAACTGAAGTCATAGTAGAAACCGAGATAGCATGGAAACAGGTAACAATGAAAAAACAACCAACTACATTGAAACTAGCAGATCCAGTGGCTGCAGTTAAAATCACAAGCACCCAGAGAAGGGACCTATCAGGGTCCAAGGCGTCAAGTGCAAAAAGTAGATCAAATGATGAAGATGCTATTGAGGACTCACAGAGGCTCCACAATGTGGTAGACCTGACCACACCGCCTAGATCTGTAGACAAATTTATGGCAACCTCTGATTTGATGAACACGACCCAACATTGGGAAACTGGAGCAGGAGGAACTGAAAGGGAGGTCCTGTCATGATCTCTGCTTCCAAAAGGTCAGGGTTTTCCCAACTCCCTTGGAAGCAGATCCATAACCCAGGTTCCGAGTGCCAACCAGTCCCAATTGGGACCTTTTGGACCCAGTCCTGGCGCCAGTGGCACCAGGCTCATAAATATGCCCAGTCCCAGCGCTGGAAGCGCCGGGCTCATAATGCTTGGGTGGACTTACCTGCAGCAGACCATGCTGCTTACTTGCCTGCCAGTTGAGCCTCTGATCCTCTTCTGTTTGGAACTACTTTTCCTGTTGGGTGGGGCAGGAGCCACTCCCTAGATTCAGAACACTGGAACTCTTCTGGAAAGCAGGAACTCTTTTCTTAGGCGTGGCTGTGGAAGGAGACACCTAAGCACTACAGGAGGCTATTTAAACCACACCCGGTAGATGAATCTTGCTTTGCGTTATTCTGCACCCTCTGCAGCAGGACGCTCATTGTGTCTTCTGCATCCAGTCCTGGGCCTAAGGAAAAAGGCTTACCATCCTGAATCCAGTCTTCAGCAATACCTATAAAGACAAGAAAGAACAGGTTAGCATTCCGGCATCTGAAAGGCAAAGGCTTACCATCCTGAATCCAGTCTTCAGCAACACCTATAAAGACAAGAAAGAACAGGTTAGCATTCCGGCATCTGAAAGGCAAAGGCTTACCTACTCTTCGTGCGCTCCGGAGGTCTTCACACTGCATTCCGGCATCTGAAAGGCAAAGGCTTACCTACTCTTCGCATGCTCCGGAGGTCTTCACACTGCATTCCGGCATCGGAAAGACAAAAGCTTACCAACTCTTTGCACGCTCCGGAGGCCTTCGGCGCTGCATCCGCATCTGAAAGACAAAACAAGGTGCGTTTAAAGACATTGGGGAACTTTAATACTCACGTGACATTACTCCTTTCCGCATCTAATCCAGTGGGTATTCCGGCACCCTGCAGCCGCTCCGAACTCGTACCTGCAAAATAAAAAGCCAGTTAGAGCGCATCGTGAAGCAGGCAACAAGCGCTTACTTACGTGCTTCCAGGCGCTTCTATTCATCACACGGGCTCCATCTTCAACTCACTTCAGCCGGTCATCCGCCATCGCCGGAACCCTGCAAAACAAGAGACATCATTACTAAAGACTTTAGAAAGACATTTGAATGACTCGAAACTTACCGTTCGTGCAGTAAACGACGGACAGCAGTCCTCTGAAGTCAAGAGGCCTGCGCTACCTATCCAGTGTAGAAACTGGCTACAGCACCCTGCCCCGCGGCAGATGGAGAGCTCGGCATTCACTTACCTAAGGTGAGAGCGTTAACCTTTGGGGGTCTACAGGAGAGGAGAAGAGGAAAGAGATAGGGACACCCCAATAACCCCAGTTCATTAACCCCATATTTTCTATCTGCAGACATCTTACTCTACACGTCAGGCATACAGTGCACAGAGGTCCAGCCCAAAGAGCCAACCGGGTGCTACACATCACCTTTGAAGATACGGTAGTCGCCCAGTCAAGACCGGCGCCTCTGCGAGAATCAGGTGAGCGTTACAGAACGCAAAGCCTACCGCAAAACTCTCGCCCAGGCGCTATGGAAACCTCGGATACTGACCCCCTAGCCCGGTTACTTGGGGAACTAAGGGCAGAAGTGCATGCAACTCGTCAGGAAACGAATGCTCTAAGAAGGGAACTAATTATTTCCAAGGAGAGAACAGACAATCTTGCTAGACAAGTGCTACAGTCACAAGCCGGACAGACCCCGTTACCCGCATCAGGGGCAAATCTTCCTTCAACATCCTCTATGAATCCAGTGCAGATCAACCTACCTGGGAATGTACCTCTGGCTCCGCCCGAGCGATTTTCTGGTGACCCAAAGAGGTTTGCAGTATTTATCAATCAGTGCCGGTTGCACTTCTTATGCCGGCCAGCAGCCTTTCCAACTGATCAAGCTAAAGTAGCTTTTGTACTTTCGTACCTTAGTGGCAATGCGGCAGACTGGTCGATCCCTCTAGTTCATCAAGATGATCCGGTTCTCCATGATTTTCAAGCCTTTCAGCTTAGTATGGAAAAACTGTTCGCAAGACATTCACAGGGGCAGGCCTTGGACAATGAGCTTCTTTCGTTGCGACAGGGTAATCAAGACCTTTTGGCTTATATTGCATCTTTCAATAGACTAATAGTGGAAACTCAATGGCCTGAGGACAAAAGGATTACGCTGTTTTATAGAGGTCTACGTGGAGAGCTCAAAGACGTTTTAGCCCAAGTAGTGAATCCCCCACAGGACTGTTCGGATTACATAGACTTGGTCGTTCAAATAGATCACAGGCTGCAGAACAGGAAGGCCGATCGTTCCAAGTTTGATGCTCGAGTATTTTCCAAACCACCAACTCCTTCCAAAGGAGTAGACTCCGGGGAACCCCTGCAAATAGGGGGTCTGAAAGGTCCTCTAACACAACGGGAGCGGGAAAGGAGGAAACAGTTGCAATTATGCCTATATTGCGGAAACTCAGGGCACTTTCTTCGAGACTGTCCGGTGAAACCTGCCAAGAAGGCAGTAGGAGCTGCAGTTACCAAAGTTACAAACTCTGAGCAGGGAAACGACCTCGCCCGACAAGAATAGAGGTCCTCTTGCCGAGCGTAAAAACCAGTTCCGTGACCTCGCATTTCGTGATACCTATGGTCCTCATTAGCCCTGATAATCCGGATCGATTACATGCAATTGAAGCTTACGTCGACAGCGGTGCCATCGGCAATTATGTGGATCATGAAATGGTTTTGAGGATGAATCTAACTCTTTGTCCCAAGGCTGTAAAGGACGTCATTACTATGGTGGATGGTACGGAGATAGCCTCCGGGCCAGTAACGCATACCACTCAAGAAGTGACGCTAGTAAGTCAAGATGGACACCATGAGAAGATCGTGTTCGATGTGATCAAGGCCCCTCAGTTTCAGATTATTCTAGGAATACCTTGGTTAGAGAAACACAATCCTCTGATCGATTAACGAGCAAGAACGGTCCAGTTTCCAGAATGTGTCTCTACTTGTCACCCTCCACCTGGTGTTGCACTGGCCGCAATTTCTTCAGAGACTCCCCAGTTACCTCCCGAATACCTAGAATACCAAGATGTTTTCCGGAAGGATCAGGCTAACTCTCTACCTCCTCATAGGTCTTATGACTGCCAGATAGACCTGATACCTGGATCTACTCCTCCTTGTAGTAGAATTTATGCCCTCACCGAGCCTGAGAACCTTCACCTTCGACAATACCTGGATCAATACCTGGCAAATGGGTTTATTCGTCCTTCCAAGTCCCCTGCTTCTTCAGCTTTGTTCTTCGTTCCAAAAAAGGAAGGAGACCTTAGAACTTTTATCGATTATCGCTCCCTGAACCAGATCACCGTTAAGAATAGATATCCGTTACCTTTGATCCCTGAACTCCTGGACCAAGTCAGAAAAGCATGCATATATACAAAGCTGGATCTTAGAGGAGCTTACCACTTGGTACGAGTAAAAGAGGGCGATGAATGGAAGACGGCCTTCCGCACCAAATATGGGCTATTTGAATATCAGGTCATGCCCTTCGGACTTTGCAATGCCCCGGCCGCCTTTCAATATTTTATGAACGATGTCCTCAGAGAGCTCATAGATGTATGTGTTGTTGTTTACATTGACGACATCCTCGTTTATTCTTCATCGGAATCTGAACATCGGAAACACGTGAAAATGGTCCTCGAAAGATTGCGTCAACACAAACTTTTCGCTAAGTTGGAAAAATGTGTTTTCAACGTGACTGAAGTTGAATTCTTGGGATTCATATTATCACCTGGCGGAGTGCGTATGGATTCAAAGAAGGTCGATGCAGTTCTCAAATGGCCATCACCATCCTCCGTAAAAGGTGTGCAAAGCATGTTAGGCTTCGCTAACTTTTACCGCAGGTTTATCCCCGAGTTCTCTCGAATAGTCCAGCCCATCACTGCCTTGTTAAAGAAAAACAAACGTTTTGAATGGTCTACCGAGGCGGAACAAGCTTTCCAGGATTTGAAGACTAAATTTATCTCTGCACCCATCTTAAAACACCCTCGCCCCGAACTCCCCTACATCGTGGAAACTGATGCTTCAAGCCTTGCCATGGGGGCAGTTCTATCACAAAAGGACCCGGTAACCAATCAGTTGCATCCCGTGGCATTTTGGTCCCGCAAATTCTCGCCCCCTGAAGTCAATTACACGATTACTGACAAGGAACTTCTGGCTATCAAGTCTGCCTTTAAGGCTTGGCGGCATTATCTGCTGGGGGCCCGACACACCGTTACTGTGATTACGGATCACCGAAACCTGCAATATTTGAAAACCGCAAAAGCCCAATCCTCTAGACAACTCCGTTGGGCATTATTCTTTGCCGAGTTTGACTTCATAATTACCTATCGACCTGGTACAAAGAACGGTAAAGCCGATGCCCTTTCTCGGATGGGAGTGGAAGAACACTTGATCAACCCTAAACCGGTACCAATCATTCCCGAACAAAGAATTCTGGGTGTGATCGCCACAGAATCCATAGAGGAAGTTAAGGATAAAGCCAGGCAACTTGTAACTCCAGCAGATATACAGAATTGGCATCTGCAGGGAAAGGACTTTGCAGTAAAGGACAACTTATTGTATTTCCAAGAACGATTATACCTACCCAGCACAGATTTACAGAAAAAAGTAATCTCTTGTTATCACGACTCTTTAATGGAAGGTCATCCCGGTATAGCCAAGACCTCAGAAAAGATCAAGCGCTACTTCTGGTGGCCGTCTTGGAAAAAAGATATCAGAGACTTTATAATGTCCTGTGGAGTATGCGCCCAAAACAAGAGTCAAAAGGAAAGACCAGCAGGCCTCTTACGCCCTATTGACATCCCACCTCGCCCTTGGCATACGCTTTCTATGGACTTCATCACCGATCTACCTCCATGCTCCGGATACAATACGATTCTAGTAATCGTGGACTTATTCTCCAAGATGGCGCATTTCATTCCGCTCAAAGGCTTGCCAACAGCAGAAACTCTGGCCCGAGAATTTCTCGAAAACATCGTCCGACTGCACGGTTTTCCTTCGGTTCTAATTTCGGATCGAGGTAGTCAATTTATTTCTCATTTTTGGCGAAGTTGCTGTCGGTCAGCTCAAATTGATGTGAGACTATCGACCAGTCACCACCCTCAGACCGACGGACAAACCGAGAGGACCAATCAAACTCTGGAACAGTATTTACGCTGCATGCTGCAACAAACTGAAAAAACTTGGAAAGATATCCTTTGGATAGCCGAGTATGCCTACAATAACTCTGTCCATTCGGGAACTGGGAAAACCCCGTTTTTTCTTTTGTACGGCAGTCACCCTCGAACCTCGGAGTTGGATCCCCTCCAAGATCTTGAAACACCTGCAGTAGACTACCTGCATTCTACAATCACCCAAGCCTTTAAGGAAGCTGTTTCTCACCTTCAAAGGGCTAAAGAACAATACAAGAAGGGAGCAGATCAACATCGGAAGGAAGCCCCTCTCTATCAAGTAGGGGATCAAGTCTGGTTATCCACCAAATACCTATCTCTAAAAGGGCCACGCACATTCAACCCAAGATACCTTGGTCCCTATTCCATCACTACCATAGTAAACCCAGTAGCGGTCAAGTTGGACTTGCCCCCGCACATGAAGATACATCCGGTCTTCCACGTCTCTCTATTAAAACCTGTGCAACCTCAAACCCGACTAACCAAATCTCCAAAACCTATCCTAGTGGATGGAGAACTCGAGTTTGAAGTCAAAAGCATTCTGGACTCCAAGATCTCCAAATCTAAACTATTCTACCTAATTGACTGGAAAGGCTACGGCCCCCAAGAGAGATCCTGGGAACCTGCTGAATATGTCCACGCTCCTCGCCTAATCAAAAGATTTCACCGAACATTTCCTGACAAGCCAAAACCCCCGGAGAAGCCCGGTTTGGGAGGGGCCTTGAGGGGGGCGTACTGTCATGATCTCTGCTTCCAAAAGGTCAGGGTTTTCCCAACTCCCTTGGAAGCAGATCCATAACCCAGGTTCCGAGTGCCAACCAGTCCCAATTGGGACCTTTTGGACCCAGTCCTGGCGCCAGTGGCACCAGGCTCATAAATATGCCCAGTCCCAGCGCTGGAAGCGCCGGGCTCATAATGCTTGGGTGGACTTACCTGCAGCAGACCATGCTGCTTACTTGCCTGCCAGTTGAGCCTCTGATCCTCTTCTGTTTGGAACTACTTTTCCTGTTGGGTGGGGCAGGAGCCACTCCCTAGATTCAGAACACTGGAACTCTTCTGGAAAGCAGGAACTCTTTTCTTATGCGTGGCTGTGGAAGGAGACACCTAAGCACTACAGGAGACTATTTAAACCACACCCGGTGGATGAATCTTGCTTTGCGTTATTCTGCACCCTCTGCAGCAGGACGCTCATCGTGTCTTCTGCATCCAGTCCTGGGCCTAAGGAAAAAGGCTTACCATCCTGAATCCAGTCTTCAGCAATACCTATAAAGACAAGAAAGAACAGGTTAGCATTCCGGCATCTGAAAGGCAAAGGCTTACCATCCTGAATCCAGTCTTCAGCAACACCTATAAAGACAAGAAAGAACAGGTTAGCATTCCGGCATCTGAAAGGCAAAGGCTTACCTACTCTTCGTGCGCTCCGGAGGTCTTCACACTGCATTCCGGCATCTGAAAGGCAAAGGCTTACCTACTCTTCGCATGCTCCGGAGGTCTTCACACTGCATTCCGGCATCTGAAAGACAAAAGCTTACCAACTCTTCGCACGCTCCGGAGGCCTTCGGCGCTGCATCCGCATCTGAAAGACAAAACAAGGTGCGTTTAAAGACATTGGGGAACTTTAATACTCACGTGCCATTACTCCTTTCCGCATCTAATCCAGTGGGTATTCCGGCACCCTGCAGCCGCTCCGAACTCGTACCTGCAAAATAAAAAGCCAGTTAGAGCGCATCGTGAAGCAGGCAACAAGCGCTTACTTACGTGCTTCCAGGCGCTTCTATTCATCACACGGGCTCCATCTTCAACTCACTTCAGCCGGTCATCCGCCATCGCCGGAACCCTGCAAAACAAGAGACATCATTACTAAAGACTTTAAAAAGACATTTGAATGACTCGAAACTTACCGTTCGTGCAGTAAACGACGGACAGCAGTCCTCTGAAGTCAAGAGGCCTGCGCTACCTATCCAGTGAAGAAACTGGCTACAGCACCCTGCCCCGAGGCAGATGGAGAGCTCGGCATTCACTTACCTAAGGTGAAAGCGTTAACCTTTGGGGGTCTACAGGAGAGGAGAAGAGGAAAGAGATAGGGACACCCCAATAACCCCAGTTCATTAACCCCATATTTTCTATCTGCAGACATCTTACTCTACACGTCAGGCATACAGTGCACAGAGGTCCAGCCCAAAGAGCCAACCGGGTGCTACACATCACCTTTGAAGATACGGTAGTCGCCCAGTCAAGACCGGCGCCTCTGCGAGAATCAGGTGAGCGTTACAGGTCCCTACATCGGAGGTGGAAAAGAAAAAAGTGATATCAGATACCATACACGAGTCTCTTCAGACTACAACGCAGAACAGTAGGGGGCCAGAAAACAACGAAAAAGTTAGAAGTGCCGCGCCTAAAGAATAAAATTCCCGTCCTCAACGAAACAAGAAAGGTGACCCAAGTGACACTCTAGAAAATGGAGAGGGTGAAAATGCTGATAGTGGACTTTTGTACTTCTTGTGCTGGATGACTAAGGAGCTCAGGCCTCAGCTAAAGAACGGCGATAGGCCGGAAAGTGCAAAACAGATCTTCAAATTGGAGCAAGCTGAAAACAATGAGGGATACATGGTTTTAAACAGAAAAACAATACTAAAAATAACAAGTAAACCCCACTCACTGAGAAAAATGAAAACAGAGGATTTGGCACTCGTCGAACCATACCACAGAGAGAAAAAAGCAAAAGCCTACCTACATGTTAAGCCATACACCCTCCACGAAATTACCGCAGAAGCCTACACAGAAATTGAACATCTGGGCTTCACATTGACGGAACTGCGAGAGACTGCAACCAAAGGCGATAAAGCACGAAAAATGAAAGAAGTTGTTCAATCTAAACAGCGATATATATCGAGAACAGAGGAGCTGTACAGAAATAAGCGTAGAGGCAATAGCCCCGGACTCAGAGCTAACTACAACCATAAATCAAGTACAGAACAAGAAGGCAGACGCTATCGTCGGCTCAGGTTCGAGAATGAGGACGAGACTTATAGGACCTATGAGGGCCCTAAAAGACACAAGATCTTCCCACACTCCCATATAATAAGCACTAAATCAGATGGTCAACAAAGTCGACAGTCAACTATACGCCCATCAGCGGGACTAGCAGAAAGAAATCTCAAAACGGGTGGAGCGAATCAAAGTAGGCTATCAGATGAGAAAACGCCAGTGAGTCTGTGGACATGGTTCAAATCGGCACTCAACCATAAAGGAGGAAAATAGCAACGACCGACGTCCTCAGTATCCTCGCCCGCAGGATCTCAACAAACATCGGATGTACACATCAGGGAGGAATTCTCTCTGGGCTCCTGGAACACGAGAGGACACACACACTTAACAAGGGCAGGGGACGTTGACTTAGAGTATGACATCCTGTGCCTACAGGAGACATGGTTGGTAGAAAAGCTATCATTGGACGGTTTCACGGTGGAAATATCACCTGCCTCAAAAGGTTTACTGGGTTGCCCATCTTCAGGGCTTTTGACAGCAATCCGAATAGGTTCAGTATTAACGGCAAAAGAAAAACTGGGGGAATCTTATGAAATGTTGGCTATCTTAACATAATGGGCCCATAAAGCATCAGGATCAGATCGGGAGATTACTACTCAGTTAGTGATCATCAACTTATATTGGAATCCACAACGATCAACAACTAAAGCTTTCTGTGCGAAAGCTGTGGAAATGACAAAATCTATGCTGATTACGAAAACACTGACATCATCATATGTGGCGACCTCAATGCCAAATGCGCCGAACACTCGGCGATCACCAACGGGAAATTCTTACATGGCTCAACGGAAGAAAGAGGTAAGGCATGGATGAGCCTAACTAGCCCCAGCAACCTCCACAATGTTGCAACTTTGTTTCCGCATCAAAAAACGGAGCCTACATGGGAGAGTCAAAACTCCAAAGCGACACTTGACTACATTTTTGTAAGTTATGGACTTCTACCTAATGTACAGACTTTCCAGGTGCAAAGAACCATCCACAGTGATCACAATCTGCTCCACTTTACATGGCGGGGTAATCGCCCGGTAAAACAGACTTATAACTAAAAACCAACAAACCCGCCTCTGCTTGACAGCAGCTGATGTGAGGGAGATAAACACAAAATATAATCCACCTACATCAAAGTAGATACCGACGCAAAGACGAGTGAGACCAAATTATCTACCTCTTCTACTAGCTTACAGATCAAAGCCGACAGGGCATAAAAACACCTGTGAGCAATTCAAACATGCTCATGATAAGATTGTGGTTGAGAAAAAAAGGAGGTATACGGAAACTGAAAAGAACAGCCAAAACAACAAATACAGTGGAAGTACGGTCGACTTTTCAAATTGAATCAAAGGCATATACCAGATGGCTAAAACATCATAGACTCGTACTATACCAACATGACTCAGAGGAAATGTTAAAAACATTAAGCACAAAAAGATCATGTGACTTCTGGTCATTAATCAAAAAGACGAAGACCCACCCACAAATGACATTTCGAACTCACGGTCGGAATTGAAGTGGATAACCCACTTCGCATCTCTCTTTGAGTTCCCGCCATCTAGTTCCCGTATGAGTGACCGGGGAGCTGATTTGAAATCTGGGGTCATGATTAACGGTGAATGTTTGAGGATCGTCTTCTTGATGATGTTAATCACAGGGCTATATATTGTTACACAGGCAATTTTGTCTACTTTAGTTTTGATGTGTTTGGTCAGACATACTTCCCGTGGGGTATATTTAGCCCTTTTCTTTGCTTTCTTTATCGCTTTTCGGGGGTATCAGTGTTGGCTCAGGCGTTCTGCTAAATCATTGACATGTTTTTCAAACTGCTGATTTGAGCTGCAGTTCCTTCTGATGCGAAGGAATTGTCCATGGGGCAAATTTATTTTTAGATTGGTAGGGTGCTAACTTCCGTAATGTAGTAAGGTGTTTTTATCTGTAGGCTTGCGGTACAATGTTATTCCCAGTCCCCCTTCTTGGTCTTTCTGGATCAGAAAGTCTAGAAATGGTAACTCGTTTTTGTCTGAGTACATTGTGAACTTAAGGTATATGTCTTGTGTATTGAGAAAGCGGTGGTTGCTGCCATGGAGACGGCGGCTGCCGTGTGGCCACGTCCCCTCAGGCCGCGTGTGTAGTATAACACTTGTGCGGCGGCGGCCTCACGTGACCGCCACTTCCACGGCCCAACGCGGAATACGCATGAAGATTGGCCCATAAAAAGCACTTCCGCCCACGTGACAGAGCTTCTAATTTCGTGTTCTCTACCAGGAATTTGGAGCTCCATGACTGCGGTCTTTTTGGTTCTTTGTTCCCTGACTTCTGCCTCGTCCCTGGACTCATCATAGCCTTTGCCCTTGTTCACCTTGATCAGCTGTTGCCTACCTCGGATCACTCCCCGGACAATCTTTGCCTAGTGATTTGGTCTCCGGTCTATCTACATGGCTTACTGACTCGGTACGTCCTTGGAACTGCTCTCTCTTGCCAATTTTTTTTCCTCCGTTATTGCCTGCTTTTGTACCGACCCTACCTGTTACTGGATTGTGTTACTCTCCCTTCTGAGTTTGGTTCCTGAGCCTTCTCTTCCTCCTTTTTGCCATCTCCTTTTCCCTTGTTCTCCTGCTCTGGCCCAGTAAGCTGGAACAGCACATTGGACTTGTGGGACGCTTTGCTGAGTGCTGCACCCCGGACATAGAGCGACCCTTGTTCCGTGTGGGTCAGTTTTCCTTTACTAACCTTCCCTTCCTGTCGTTTATGCCCTCCTTTGGACCTGGATTCAGGAACAGTCTCGGATCAGCTCCTCTCCCAACACATGGTAAAAACCCTGTTTTATAGTCAACTATTATCCCCTTGGTTGCCTCTGGTTCAGAAACTTATCTGGTGTTTTCTCCACCCTTTGTAGTGTAAAGCCTTGTCGCAGCTCCTCAGCAGATTCTCTCTTGGCTAACCGCCATACGAGGAGTCTGGTTGGTTTAGTCACAGTTCTAAAACCCATCTGTCTTGCCCCTAACAGCCTGGTGGTCCTCCTGGGTGGTCAGGTCACACAACCTTTCGAGGAATATCTTCCATTAGCTCCGGTCATTTACCTTAAGCAGTGGGATATATTGTTAGGAAGATTTCCCTCGGTGAGGGGGGCCTTTGCATGGGGTCGGTGAAGTGATCAGGTCATCAGAGAAGGAGAGAGAGAGGTGAAGGTTTCCATGGACTTCCTCTTCGTGAATATCCACCGTGTATCCTTTCAAGTGTTGTTTTTACACAGGGCTCTGACACATATTATATCATAGTACACATGTCTTGCATATGTTGGGAAGAAACAAGAACATTCTAAGCTGTGTACTTTTTTTTAATTTAGTGTTATTAAAAGAAAGTAAACATATTTGTAAAATATTAGATATTATCTTTTACCAAAGTAGCACAAATAAAAGCTTCACAAGTAGTGATATGATACATGTGTACCTATTTACTTTTTTATACAATTTACTCATTGTTATATACTATTCTAAAATCACAGATATACAAAGGTAAGATTCGTCTAAATATATACAAATACCTAAAATGATCTTATGTCTGATGACACCAGTGATGTCACCAGTGACGTCATATATGATGTTGTTAGTGATGCCATCAGTGATGTCAGTGATGTCATCAGTGATGTAATCTGTGATGTCATCATTGTGCTAACAGGCTGCGCAACAGGGGGCGTGAAGTTAAGTTGGCTTTAGCTACATTTCAGGGGTTTTGTTGCATTATATTTTCACCTTAACGTCCCTGCAATTAACGTTTTTTTTCCCCTGAATTTCAAAGGTTTTGATACTATGGGCCTCATTACATGTTGGTTGGTGCAGAATTAGCACGCCAGTATTAACGTATATCGGCACGTTTCCGCACCAGCCAAATACAAGTTTGCCAGTTGGGTGGAGGTAATTCCTCCACCCTAATGGCAAAAATCGCCAGTATTAAAGGCACCGGTTTTACCAGCGCCTGTAAAGTCCTATGGGTCTCCATGAATGGGGATTAACACCGTCAACCCGGAAATACCACCGGTCTGAGTGCTGGTAACGCAAATTCCATTTGCTGGTATCCTGGCAGATTTACCACCAGGATACCAGCAATGTTACAATGAGGACCTATGTCTTACTCACTTTAACGTCCCTGCAAATAAAAAAATTTCAACGGTTGGCCACCAGGGGGCGCACAGATGCTCTCCTCTTTCGTGTGAGCTCCGCGCCTCGGGTCCCGAAAAGCAGCAAGAGCCCCCACTGCTTGACCCTCTTCGCCCCTCCCCCCCCCCCGGGCCTGCAAAGTGCTCGAATCAGGGTCGGAAGAGGCCCCCACCAACTGGGCAAAACCTGGAAGAAAATCAGACCAGATTTCGTGAGGAAAAGTGCTTTTCTCCAGCAGACCCGCGGCTACGCCACGTGAGCGTAGCCGCCGAGCCCCATGGCTGATCTGCGGGCCCCCACGGTGCGACTTGCATAAGGAGAAGCAGATCAGGAGCAGTGGAGGTCAACGTTTAATCCTGCGATTACGGGGTGAGTGGAATGTTCTTATTCAGCAGGAGCGAGGCGGAGGCCTGCGCATGACAAACCCGTGTCTCACGCATCCTCCCATCTCCCGGTACTAAAGTCCCCCCAGGGGTTCCCACACCAACGCACCCCATTGGGCCCCCGCCAGAGTGAGAACGGTGCCCCCGCTAGACCCTCAGGGAGGAACGGGACAACGAGTGTGTGGGCAGGGCCCAAATAAACATGTATCCATGCAACGCGCATAGAGGACCCAACTGCGCATAAGAAGGTCCACCTCACCAAAAGACGAGGTGGACATTGGTGATCACTCATAACTGATGGGCCCCCGAGGGACGCAAAAGCCTATTTGACTCAAAACAGCTACAAGAGCCTAACAAACCCGAACACGGGGTACCCCTCCACCAGGGAGGCCTGGGGGAGACAGTGTATGAGGGAGCTCACCCCCACTAAATCATTCAAATTACTGGACAACTATTGAAGACTGTGGCATTTCAGTGCCCCGGAACGCGCACGTATTTGTGTCTCTTCCGTAGAGGGTGATTAGGCGCAGCTCTACCCCCCCCACAGGTGGCGCACACGAAGGAGCTAAAGGACACCACTAAATAAAGCACTGTGCTAGGGGCAACAACACCACATATCCGGGAAAGTAAAGGCCACACATCAGGCCTGAGGTGCTATAAAGTTTCGCCCCTCTCTCCTGGAATCATACTGGGGCAATCCGTGACTGGGGATACATCTGTGGGGCACTGGACTGATTAATGCTGTTGTGCAAAGGGAGGAGGAATCAATATATCTCCAAAGGGAACACATGGAAAGTGTGCAGATACCAGCCACTAAACTCAATGCTATAGAAACACCGACCACCTCACTTCTAACTCAGTGACCACACAGTTACCAGACGCAATTCTTATGACAACGTCATAGGTCGACTGGCACATGGAGACAGTAAGGACCGACTGAGCCCGGCGATCATTGAGAGCAAATGTTATCCCTACTGATTGACTTTGGCACTCCAGCTCTCAATCCTGACGTACTCCGAACTCACAGGAGGCACCATATGGTGATATTCGTGGTATATTAACATACAACAAAAGCTGACCATCTTTGCTTCTTACGCTCCGTCATCTCACTGCATCGCCAACTTAAGAATGGCGACCACAGCAATTGCGAATGTTGAAACTGCCTCCACGAAAGGAGACATTGGCATTCTATTCAGTGAGATAAAGAACATGAGGGCCAACATAGGCGGAAAAATTGACAAGATCACGCAACGCCTAGACAATATTGAAGTCAGGTTAGAAAGAGTTGAGAACAACCAAGTCTCGATACACACTCTAGAGGCACAGCTGGAACATAGAATAGTCGAAGGGGAGCAGAGGGAAGAAGATTTTAAACTTAAAATGGATGATTTGGAAAATCGTGAAAGGCAGAACAATCTACGCTTCTTTGGAATTCCAAAACAAGAAGGAGAAACGGAAGAAGATCTTAAGAAAACGCTTCACGACATCATTAAGCTTCTAGTCGCCGATGACGCAATCGACGAACCCAAAACTGAACGTATACACAGAGCCGGTGGCCCCCCAGCAGGCCCAAGGTCGGTCCTTGCCCGGTTCCATCGTTAACAGGACAAGGCCAGGGTGTTGGAGAAGGCAAAGAGTGGAGGTGCGATCACCCTCGGAGGGGCACAAATAACGATATACCAAGATCTGTCCTCCCTGACACTAGCTCTCGGGAGAATGTGTGGGCCCCTCACAAAGTGGCTGAAGGAACGGGGCACTCGCTTTAGATGGGGATACCTCTTCTCCCTCTCTTTTGAACATGGAGGCTCAAAGATTAGGCTAAGATCTGAGAAAGAGATAAAAGCGTGCATATCGGAATTGGTTGATCCACATGGACAAAGGGATCATCGAGAGGACCCGACAAAGGATGGAAGAGAATGGAGTATTCAAGGCCCAAGGAGAAAGCGGGTGAAAGGCTTGAGGAAGTATCGAAGAGGCAACATCTCCCCAGAAGGGGGCAACTAGGCCTTAGGAAACTTGGCATATTTAAGTTAAATGCGCTGTAAGGCACAAGGTTTGATTACTGGTCACTAGATTGACATCGAGGCTGATGTTTGGTTTAGAATTATACTTTGGGAACGCAGGGAGGGCAGTGGGAGATCATTTTTACTTTGATTCCATTTTCGCAAGGGCCCGTGAGGTAACGGTCTCCGCTGGTGGTTCGATGCTGGGCCAGTGTTTTCAGCTGGACTCGATCGGACACCATCAAATGGGGAAGAGGGAAGGTGGGTGTCAGGAGGGAGGCAGGGGTACAGGGCAGGGCTAAAGGAAGTGCAAAGGTAACATTTTCGGAAACAGTTAAAGAGAGTAATTAAATGTGGTTTGTTGAACAGATGACATGTTGGTGGTTGCGGTCAAAAATATCGTACACTCTGATATTGCACAATGATGATGACCGCTGAATCAGGCAGAAGGGGCTCTTTAAGGATGGGGACGCTTAACGTCAAGGGGCTCAACTCACCGACCAAGAGATCCCTAGTATACAGAGAGTTTCGTAGAGCAAAAATGTATATCCTTCTTCTGCAAGAGACCAAATATATGAAAGGGGACGAGAGGGCAGTCCTTGGGAAACGAACTGGAATAGAATTCTGGGGCTCTGGACCACTGAGAAATGGAGAGGTGGGAATTCTTGTCAGTAAAGGGATAGACTTTAAGGTCACCAAGACTTGGTCAGAGACAGGAGGCCGAGCTTTATTGGTAACAGGATCTATCGGAAATGTAAAAGTGGCAATCGCCACGATTTATTCTCCTAATGTAAGTCAAGTTAGATTCCGGCCTAAAACAACCCCCAAAGTAATGCTCAAGGCCACAGGAGACATCATTCTAGGTGGTGATTTTAACATATGGGCAGATCCTACCATGGATCGGAAAACTGGTAACCCAGTAACGAGAGATAAAACCAAAGGAGAACATAACGAGTTTACAGACATGATGGATGTGTATGGAATGAGCGATTTGTGGAGACGAATGCACCCAGATGAACAAGGTTACACCTTTTTCTCAGCCCCGCATAACACCTTCACTCGCATTGACTACCTTTACTTTGAGAGATCTATATAACACCACGACACACACAGCGATCACCCCAATCACATGGTCGGACCACAATATGGTGATTGCTGACACACAGTGGGAGCACCTATAGGTCAGGGGAGGTAAATGGAAATGTAATGAGGCCCTATGGAAAGACCTTGTCTTCAAGAGCGAGATGGAAACAGAGATTGACGAATACTTTAGATTGAACAACACCGGGGAGGTCTCTAAACAGGGGGTGTGGGAGGTGGGGAAAGCAACCTGGAGGGGTGTCCTTATAAGGGAAGGGGCCCGTAAGAAAAGAGAGAGAACTCTGATTGAAAATAGGATCCGGGAAGAGATTTGCCAGTTGGATAGGGAGGTTAAGGGAGGTGACACGGTAGACCCCACCAAAATTAGTGAGGCGAAAAGGTAAAGGGAAGAACTTTGCCTCCTAGAGCACGATCAGACAGTACGTAAACTCCACCTGCTGAAACAAAACTGTTATGAAAAAGGGGACAAAGCTGATGCACTGCTAGCCGCTAGGCTAAGGGAACAACAGGCGGAGCGCAGGGTACTGGAGATAATTGATGAAAGACCTAAGCCAGTGACAAGCAAACCCACTACCCCCGAAACCTTTGCTGACTTCTATGAAACACTCTATACCCCGGAGGCGGACCCAGGTCCGACTGGTATAGAGAATTATCTTGCCGCTATCGGCATACCCAAAATAACGGACATGGACTCGGCTCATTTAGAATCTCCCATAAGAGAGGAAGAGAAACAGAAGGCAATAAAAAGGTGAAGACGGATGTACGGCCGGATTCTGCAAATCCTTTGATACACACCTTTATAGCATTCTTGGTTGAACTATTCAATGAGATTCTAGAATCGGGGAGACCCCCAGACTCCTTTGTTAGAGCTCTCATAACGGTGATTCCTAAAGATGGAAGGGACCCTAAAAGGTGTGGATCATATCGCCCCATATCCCTGCTTAATGTTGAGGCAAAAATGTATACACGAGTGCTAGCCTCCAGACTGGAGACACTTATGCCCCATCTCATCCATCTTGATCAAGTGGGCTTCATACTCTGGAGACAAGGAGCCGACACCATGCGTAAAACCTTGCATCTTGTCAACGCCTCCCAGAATATGAACAATGACCCAGCACTACTCTCCTTAGACGCCGAAAAGGCCTTTGACTGGGTAGAATGGGGCTTCCTGACCACAGTTTTACGCAAGTTTGGGATAGGGCCTAAATTTAGAAGGGGTTTCAGGCAGTTTACATAGCACCCAAAACCTCAGTATTTGTAAATGGAGAATATTCTAGATGGTTTGAATTAAAAACGATATACCAGGCAGGGATGCCCCCCCTCGGCTATCCTCTTTGCTCTCTCAATGCAAACACCTGGGACAGAACTTGAGGGAAGATACCCGGGTTGAGGGACTGCATCTAGGCCAGACCGAGTATAAAGTGGCATTGTATGCCGATGACATACTCCTTCATGTGGCTAACCCGGGCACATCTATCCCCAGAGCTTTGGACCTCCTTGAAGAATACGGCCAAATGTCGGGTTTCAAAGTCAATAAAACCAAGTCAATTTTGTTCCCCCTACAAGGGTTCGCAGCGACAAACGAAGTTAAATACTCTTCCCTCGGTCTCACCATTGAACATAGTAAGCTTCAATATTTTTGAATACGAATGACAAGACAGACAGGAGGTCTATATGAAGCCAACTTCACAATACTCCTCCAAAATTTCCACGCGGACCTAGCTAGATGGGATAAACTAACGATATCCTGGCTAGGATGCCTTAATGCAATAAAAATGATCTGTCTCCCACGGTTCTTATATCCCTTCCAAATGCTCCCCATTAAGATACAGGGCACTTTTTCTTGGAAGTCAAGAAGGCGATTGTAAGATTCCTATGGCAAGGGAAAAAAACTAGAATCGTATACGATACCCTGAAATTACCTATGGACAAGGGCAGGATAGGCCTTCCAGACCTTAGGAAATATTATGAAGCGGACCAACTACGGGTGCTTATCCCCCATCTCCGTAACCATATGGAGGGAAGGCACAGAGATGAAGAACATTACCACATGGGCATTAACGTTGATCCATCTGTGGTGTTCAGGTATTAATGAACATATTCCCAATATAGAGAGATTTCAAACTTGGTACGAGGCGGGATTGGAGAGAGTAGTCCAACTTTTGAAAAATGACTCCTTCATCACGCTCCCAGAGCTACAGATTAAGGGAATTTTAAGGAGACCCGAGTGGAAAGATAAATTGAGGAGAGAACCTACCCCCTTTGAGATACTATTGAACTCTAGGACAGAGATGAAGGGGCTGATTTTCGCAATGTATAAAACATTGATAGAGGCAGGTAGGGGAACTACGGAACCTCTCAGAATGAAATGGGAGAGAGACTTGGGCGACCATATTGCTCCAGATACATGGGGGACAATGTGCAGAGCAGCGCCCCGAACATCTATATCATGTCAATATAAACTATATGCTATCAAACTACTACATCAGTTGCAGTATGATCCACATAGACCCTCCAAAATGTATCAGTCAGCCAGCCCACTATGTTGGCGTGAATGTGGGGAAATAGCTGACTATTGGCACATGTGGTGGGGATGTCCCCGAATTAAGGTGTACTGGGACGAGGTCCTGGGGTGGATCAGAGACCTAGATGGGGTCCAAAGGATGGCAGATCCCTACCTCATCTTGTTTGGGTTTGAGAAACATGACGATGAATGGAGAAGACTGTATTCACGACAAAACAAGGGTACTGGTACATCGAGGGTTGGCCCATGTGAAGTATAAATGAATTAGAATCATTCACCCGGTCCAAGCCATATAACCACATGGGTTATGAATGTTACATGCAATTGTGTGTATTACGCCACTCCTTCAAAGAAAGCATAGAGAATTGTTGAAATTGAAATGAAACTTTATATCAAAAAGGTGGTGCATATGGTAAAATCCAACATATAGGAACATATATAAACAATAACATAATTTACACATAAAAAATTGAGTATGGAGTCCTTCAAACAATAAAATTAAAGAACAATACATGAAAGAAAAACAGGAACTAAATCTGAACATTAACAAAAAGTAGTTATTTGTCACTTTGGTGCTCAATTTAAACCAAAACGAAGAAAAGGGTTAAACTGAAAATCAATTACAATAGTAGTGACAGTGTTCTTGCTGAAAATTCAAAAGTTAAGCAAGTAACAAATATTTTACAATTATAATAAGATCCCAAAATCGAAATTATTGTGTATTGGGATTGGGTCTGCCAACGCATCAGGGGGAACAGACAAACGGGTTGAAGGAGCTTCGAGAAGAAGTATCCTTGCCATTCGGTGGATGGTGCCACACAAAGAAAGAGGTCCTAACTGGCAAAATGTTCGGTGAAGGACCTCGTATCCACTCTGAATAGCAATGCGTTTCGGCGGAACAAAGTCAGTAGAGAGATACTCTTCACAATTGAGGAAAGTACTCCGCCTTCATCAGGGCAGTAGATATCAGGAAATAGGGGAGAGAAGATTAGATAGAGAGAAAAAAGAGAGTGATCAGAAGAGATAAAAGTGTAGAATCAACAAGGAGTGAGGAATAATCTATACACTAGAATATGCATGCAAGCAAAATGCAATTGTCTGAGTGCAGAACACCGAACATGGTCATGTCTGCAATTTATCTCATGTCCAAGTCTAAATATCCTTAGAGGTGGGGAGTCCTCTGGAGCAATGCCGATGGGCCTCCCCCTTTAGAAAAAAATAAAAGATAATGGCATTGGGTCCCCTTTGGGAGAGCAGCGCATGGGTCCCTGTGCAACCCCATCGGCCCGAAAACCACAGTCAAGGTGAGAGAGGCAGGACAGGCGTGATGGGCAGGGAATCACTTACCGCCAACAAGTATTCAAAATTGGAGCCGAAGAGGGCTGGGCAGTTACGAATGTGTCTGGAGTATACACTTGTTCCCATGTGTAGGGGTAAGAGAGAACTCGAAAAGCTCATGTGTTCCAGATGTCATCATCATAGGACAGACAGCCTGTCTGTGACCTGAAAGAGAGATGTGACCGTGTATATGTATTGGATAATGAAATGGACAAGTGGGGTGGAAAAACTGCCATAGGCGAGGGAGCAGGGTAGCAGGGAGATTACCTGAGATGTGTCCACTCGTGGATATACTTGGAGAAGAAAAGCCAGAATCCTTAGAGCAGATGATGGGACTTCTGTGTTCCAGTAGTGTAAGCAGGGGGCTGTGGGAATATCGGGTTGTTAGTCTCTGCACAGGCGTCCCAATACGTGATGCTGTAAGGGAAGCCGACAGAGAATACAAAGAAAAAATGAATGTCGGGCAGAAATGCATGCCTGTGCGTAGAGCAGATGGTGGATTGGTATGGCACAGTATCAGCCGCGTGGGTAACAGGAACTGTATAATGTTACCTGCAAATGGGGAGCTCTGTGGTCAATGGCTTCGAGTCTGTGCAAGGGAAAGCGGTGTGTCCGCTATGTTGATCCCTCGCTGGAAGCTGCGTAACTAATGCAGGCTGGAGCCGTAAAGAAGAAAGCACTGGGAGCGGTTGTTAGGGCAACCGTGTTGCGCGTTTGGCTGCGGCGCATAGGGTGGTGCCTGCAGTGTTAGAGGTACCCAATGGGATTCCTCCAAATAGAGGAGTGACAGGTGGGTGTGTGTCCCAACCAGCCAATAGTGTGAACGAAGCGAGGGACACATAGTAGTGCCGGTCCTAGAAAGTTGCTGACAACCCGTGGAACGGGTGATCGATCATCTGCCAGAGCCGCCTGCTGCTCGCAGTGCAGTTGGGGAGAGCTCTCAACTTACGGGAAGAGGTCGGGTATGCCGGAGAGAACAACAGAAACGTCCCGTGTGCGAGGGTCGTAAGTTCCTTGGAAGTCAAGGTAAAAACCCCACCGCATGCCAGAGGTCGGTGTGTGTGGGTAGCTCACCTCTAGTGAGTGCTAGTCGCCTGGTGTAATGCTAGAGGTGGTAAGTGTCATAATGTATTGTAACGCCGTCCATAGTGAAAAATGTCAGTGGCTGGACGGGTACAGATGTAGTGCAATAATGGGAGGATATAAATGGATATGTGAACCTACAGACGCAAGTAATGTCTGGACAGACCCACTAGGCTGCAAGTGGAAAGTGTTGTGCAAGCCTGGGAGTCAGAAGAACGTCAGGCACCGTTACGACCTAATGTGAGTCATAGGGTGGTATGTGTTGCGGGCACCTGCGGCCAGAAGTGAAAAGCGGTGGGACATGGGTCTGAGTCAGGAAAAGACCCGGGACCCTGGTATGTTAACAAAGAAGGTCCCTGGTCTAGGAAATGCACAGTGGTGCAGGGCTCCGATGGTTCAAAAGTGTACGGGTTTATCACAGGAAATGATTTTAAGATGGGGATTGTTCATTAAGTCCGTGTTCCAAGGAATCAAGTCTATAGACCCATCTTTTTTCCAACTCCAAAAGTCTAATTTGTATGTTATGACCAGTTTGGATCCTGTCAAGGACCCACCAAAGAATATCATCCGGAGTATGATGATTGGCCAAAAAATGTGAGACCAATGGGGAGGTAATATTCTTGCACCGGATCCTGGAGCGGTGCTCAGAGATACGGGTACCTACACTGCGCATAGTTTGTCCCACATAACGAAGGCCACAAGGGCATTCGATGCAGTATATGACTTGGTTGCTCTTACAATTAGACAAGTTGTTTAAGACCCACTGTCTGGTGCCAATATTGAATGTTTGTATTTTCTTGGTGAATTTACACACCGAGCAAGACCCGCAGGGGTAATGGCCTGTGACTTTGCGTAAGTTCCAAAGGCCTGTGCGTGGTGGAGCTCTGGTGAGAAAGAAGAATGAACCAAGTGTTCCCTAATATTCCTCGCTCTCTTAAAGGGGAATCTGGGTATGGGTTCATCAATTAGTTGTAGTATGACTATGGGCCAGTATTTTCTGATCAAAAGTGTTAGGGCCGTGTGTGACTACGCACGTAAGTCTTTCATCTGTGTGTGCGTCCAATTCTGGCCTAGGTGTTAAAAGAGAGTCCCTGTTCATGAATCTGGTCCTCTTAGTGGCAGTATTGACCAATCTTTTGTGATATCCGCGTGAACGGAGAAGAGTCAAAGGCCGGGTCGCACAGCTACTGCTAGCTGCCCGGGCCCTGTTAGCTATGAAGGTGGAAATCCGCAACATCCCCGAGTGAGGGAGAATGGGTCAATGTAGCGTCAAGCATATGCACCATGAAACAAATAACCTCATCCCTAAATGGCAGGTCCATGCAATGTGATGTTTTGTGGATGGTTTTTTTGAGCAAATATATGCCAGGAACAAGATATTAATGTGTAGAAACATGTTGTGAAGTTGACTCTGTTACCTGGTTTGTCACGTAACATCCTCCCAATCTTTGACACTGTCTCATATTTGACCCAAAATGTGATGAAGAAAGACAAAAAGGTGTTCCCCAGTAAGGGGGCCCCCTAGAATCCAGAAGGTGATCAAACACACATAAAACCACAATACATTTGTAAAACGAATGCCTAGCGCTAGGTGTGGTGGGGGGCGGTAGAGGGAATGGGAATGGAAATGGTTATTGAAAGTTTTACTGACTGAAGTTGGGGAAAGTAAACGAAGCCTATGTTAAATGCCGATTTTAGTATGCAGAACTCCCAACTCTGTCCTGTATCCAAATGTTTTAAATTATTTTTCTTTTTTCCCCCATCTCTGTGACCTGTTTGTACTAAAACCTAATCAAACTTAAAAAAAAGGCAACATTTTCTATATTATATTTATTTTTACGTGCCACTAGCCATGACCTTCGACCATGGCCAGTGGGCCATGCCAACTGTACGTGTTACCCCGATATTTTTCTTTTGGAGCCACTAGGTGGCTATGGCCTTTGGCCATGACCACTATACATGTCTTACAGGCTCACTAGCCAGGGCCTTTGGCTAGGGAGAAAAGCCTTTGGATGTGACCACTGTATATTTTAAAACACTACAGGGGCAGTGGCCATGTTCCCCCCAATACGTTTCTTTTGGACCCACTAGGTGGCCACAGCCTTTGGCCATAACAATTATGCATGTATTTCAGGTCCACTAGCCATGGTCCACTGTATATTTTAAAACACTACCAGGCACCTAGCCATGGCCTTCGGCCGTGTCCACTAGACATGGTCACCCAATAAGTTTCTTTCGGACCCACTAGGTGGCTGGCCTTTGGCCGAGACCACTATACATGTCTTTCAAGCCCACTTCAGCTCTGGCCAGTAGGCACACTATTCGGCTGTGCCCAGTGTATATTTCCAAACACTCCCAGGCCACTAGCCTTCCGCTGTGCCAACTGTATATTTTAAAACACTACCGTACATGTTCTCCTGATATGTTTCTTTTGGACCCCTGCGGCCGTGACCACTACACATGTCTTTAAGGCACACTAGCCATTGAGCACAGCATTCGGCCATGCCCACTGTATATTTCAAAAACACTCCCAGGCCACAAGCATTTGGCCTTGTCCACTATATATGTTCCCCCAATAGGTTTCTTTTGGACCCAATAGGTGGCCACGGCCGTGCCCACTGTATTTTTTAAAACACTACTGGGCCAGCAGCCTCAGACTTCAGCTGTGTCCACTGTACATGTTCCCCCAATATGTTACTTTTGGACCCACAATAAATGTCTTTCAGGCCCACTAGTCAGGGCCATTGGTCCTGGTCAGTGAGCAGGGCCTTTGGCCGTGACCATTGTATATTCGAAAAGTCTACCAGGCCACTTGTCATGGCCTTCGCCGTGTCCACTATCCATGTTCCCCCAATATGTTTCTTTTGGGCCCAATTGGTGGCCACGGCCTTCAGCCGTGATCACTATACAGGCATGTAGCCATGGCCTTAGGCCGTGTCCTCTATGAAAGTTCTCCCGATATGTTTCTTTTCGACACATTAGGTGGCCACAAACTACACATACAGCAGCATTGAACTACACATGCCCACAGGATATCCCCGGTATTCCCCATATTGCTTGACAATCCCAAACTCTCACATGCAGTCACCAAATGCCTTTGTCCTCTTTCCATTGTCCCCCCACTCTCCTCAATTGCTTATAACCATGGCCCACTATCACTGTTTGGTTCATGTTATGCCTTTTTGTTCTCCAAGGTGGAGCACCATCCCTTGGAACTGTGAAATTGGCGAATTCTACTTAATGTTTATCTTTTGTTGAACTTGAACATTTGTGCACTCTTTCAAGCCAAAGACATTACCCATAGCACATTATAGTTATTTTTAGTGTGAGAAGGTGAGGATAGGATTTTGGAAACAGAACATTTTTGCTTTGGACATCTTGACAATGGATAGACTCTTTGTTTTTGGTTGAGGTAGAGAAATATCTCCTAGATTAGGGATAGTTAGGCCTTTCCCATACCCCATTATTATTTCAATAAAAGATAGTTTCCACAAACATAAGTGTTCTGTGACCGTGTCTCATTCTTGGTTCCTCACATATGGTGTCAGAAGTGGAACACTGATTCAGCTGATACAAACTGGGGAACCCACCAGAATCCTATAGATTAATCTTCCCAAGTGGTACCTCATATGATCCTGATAATCAAACAACTGCAGGGAAAGGGGTTTATAAATGAAGTGACCGCAGACATTAACAATTCTCAACATGAAACAAATACTAGTCAACAAATGTCATCTCCCCATTCGGTGCCAGCAGCTACTCTTTCAATGGCACCCTCTCTCCAATGCTTTGAGGTTATCAGGTTATGCCATAAAACCAACAGCAAAATAAATCTTTCTATTAAAACCAGTGGAGACCTCCCACCGGTTGTCACGATGCCTGCCCCCGGAAAGCCAGACCAGGCCCAGCAACCCCGGAAGCAGGCATCATGCCACTTGAAGCATGCCCAAAAACCCCAGTTAGGGGCTCTTTGGCTACAGTCCTGGTGCCTATGGCGCCAGGCTCATAAGAATAAAGTCAGTCCTGGCGTCATGGGCACCAGGCTCATTACTGAAATCTTACCTGTTGCAGACCATGCTGCATACCTACCTGAGGCAGACCATGCTGCACGAAGCCACAAGCCAAATGAGGCTTAAAGGGACTACTTTACCTCAGGGACTCCTTTCCTCTCGGGGGGGGCTGTGGAAGAATACATACCTGGGACTTCATCCAAGGCTATTTAAGCCACACCCGGACAGCCACACGTGCTTCGCGTTATTCTGCTTGCTGCAGCGTAACGCTCACCGTGTCTTCAGCAGATCCAGTCTTCAGCCACGCCCGCTTCAGTCCTGGAACACCTGGAACAAGAAAAGGAGAAGGAGAAGAGATCAGAACAAAACCCTTACCTGAATCCTTGATCCAGCACATCGTTGATCTGGAAGAGAGAAGCCTTCTCAGGTGCATTGCCACGCACCTCGCAGAGCCACGCTGAACTCACCAACCGAGGCTGCATTCCTTTACTCCTTCGCGAATCCAGCATCTCCAGGCCATTCTTCAACACCTGGGGGAGACAAGAACAGATAGGTGAGCAAGCGCAATACAAACCACCCCCAAAGACTTACCTGAATACCACAGGGGGTACTCACCTCATCTCGGGTTGGCGCAGTCAATTCTGCATCACCGCCGCACCCCGGCCCCCTAAGGGGAAAAAACAAGGACAATACAAATCACCCCCAAAGACTTACCTGATTACCACTGGGGGGTATTCACCTCATCTCGGGTCGGCGCAGTCAATTCCGCATCACCGCCGCACCCCGGCCCCTAAGGGGAAAAAACAAGGACAATACAACCTAACCCCAAAGACTTACCTGATTTACCACAGGGGGGAACTCACCTCATTTCGGGTCGGCGCAGTTAATTCTGCATCATCGCTGTACCCCGGCCCCAAAGGGGAGAACCACAATAGACTTACCAGGATCTTACCAATTGCCACTTGGAACTCTTCTGGTGGTGTAAATCCGTAACCTGCAAGGAATCTGGCAGAGTGAAGATCAGACTTTTGAACTCTTACGAACAATTGGACTTAGAGTCAATACTGGAACTCACCAATTCCCCCACGCCAGTGAAGTAACTGGTCGTCTACGCGTCCCTGCGCTCGACGCAGGATGGAGAGCTCATCTTTCCAAATCTTCAGGTGAGATTAAGAGGGAACTTCAGGAGTGTTCAGTGGGCAGACAAGGGAAGTGGGAAGGCGGGTTAACGCTCAGATTACGGGAGGTTAATTCTCTTTCTCCATTGCAGAAAGATATTCGTACGAGTCCAACAAACGAAGCTCAGTGGGTCTGTCCAGTCTGTCATCTCGGCTCTACGTGTGACTCTGGTGGAAGCAACAGCGGGCCAGTCCAGATCGACGCCCCCGTGGGAATCAGGTGAGCTTAACAGAATGCGAAGCCTACCCACAAATACCCACCTGGGCGTCATGGAGACCTCGTAAACCGATCAGTTGGCCCAATTATTAGGGGAACTAAGGGCCGAAGTGTATTCCGCCCGCCAGGAAACCAATGCCCTCAGGAGGGAATTGATAGTGTCAAAAGAACGAACTGATGATTTGGCCAGACAGCTACTACAAAGCCAGGCTGGACAAACGCCTCTACCTGGACTTGGGGCCAGCCCAGCTCCGGTGCCACCGAGTAACCCTGTGCAGATAAACCTTGCTGGAGCCGTTCCCTTGGCTCCGCCTGAACGCTTTACCGGAGACCCCAAAAGGTTTGCTATATTCATGAATCAATGTCGCTTTCACTTTTTATGTAGACCTGGAGCTTTCCCTAACGATCAAGCCAAGGTAGCTTTTGTACTGTCTTATCTCAGCGGCAGTGCAGCGGACTGGTCCATTCCGCTAGTAAATCAGGATGACCCGATTCTTCGAGATTTCCAAGGTTTCCGAACTAGCATGGAAAGACTGTTCGCCCGACATTCCCAAGGACAGGCTTTGGATAACGAACTTTTATCCTTACGGCAAGGTAATCAGGATCTTTTACCTTACATTGCAACTTTCAATAGATTAGTTGTGGAAACCGAATGGCCTGAAGCCAAGCGAATTACATTATTCCATCGAGGACTTCGGGGAGAACTCAAGGATGTTTTAGCCCAAGTCGTGAGCCCGCCTTTAGACGGTGCTGAATATATAGATTTTGTGGTCCAGTTAGATCACAGACTTCAAACCAGAAAGGCTGATCGAACCAAGTTTGAAAACAAGGTCTTGGTTAAAACCTACATACCCTCGAAGGGCGTAGATGCCTCAGAACCCATGCAAATCGGCGGGGTTAGAGGACCCTTAACCCAGAAGGAAAGGGAAAGAAGACGGCAACAGCAATTATGTTTATATTGCGGAGCTACTGGTCATTTCCTTCAGAACTGCCCTGTAAAACCACCCAAGAAAACTATAGGAGCAGCAGACGAAAACCACTTGAAACCTGACTCGGGAAACGATCAAGCCCGGCAAGCGTAGAGGTCAGCTTGCCGAGCTTAAAGAAGGACACTCTGACCTCGCATTTCACCATACCCATGGTCCTTATAAATCCAGAGCAGCCATCACGCATGCACGCGGTAAAGGCGTACGTAGATAGTGGAGCCATAGGAAACTATTTGGACTATGGATTGGCTTCCAGGATGAATCTACCTCTCACCCGAAAGACCACCACCGATGTCGTCACCACTGTTGATGGAACTGAAATTGCCTCTGGGCCCGTAATTCATTCCACTGCAGAGATGACTTTGCTGGGTCAGGATGGACACCGACAGGTTATGGTGTTTGATTTAATCAAGGCTCCACAGTTTCAACTGATACTGGGAATCCCTTGGTTGGAAAAACACAATCCCTGTATTGATTGGCGAGAGAAGAGACTTACCTTCCCAGAATGTGCTAACACCTGTTACCCAAAGAGAACTCTAAATTCAGTACTGGCCCCAATAATCCCAGCTGCCTTACAATTACCTGCTGTATACCAAGACTTTCAGGATGTCTTTCAAAAGGAGCAGGCAAACACCTTACCACCGCACAGATCGTATGATTGTCAAATAGATCTCATACCAGGAGCACAACCATCTTGCAGCAGAATCTATGGCCTCACGGAACCCGAAAATCTCCACTTGCGCCAATACCTAGATCAGTATCTTGCTAATGGTTTCATCCGCCCGTCCAAGTCCCCTGCATCTTCTGCTTTGTTCTTCGTGCCAAAAAAGGAAGGCGACCTTAGAACATGCATTGACTACCACGCGCTGAATCAGATAACTATCAAGAATCGGTACCCACTACCTTTGATCCCTGAACTACTAGACCAGGTAAAGAACGCTTGTATATACACAAAACTAGACCTTCGGGGGGCATATCATCTGGTACGCGTCAAAGAGGGTGACGAATGGAAGACTGCTTTTTGCACCAAGTACGGATTATTTGAGTACCAGTTGATGCCTTTCGGACTGTGTAACGCACCAGCAGCCTTCCAGTTCTTCATGAACGATGTCTTCCGAGAGCTCATCAATGTTTGTGTAGTCGTTTACATCGACGATATCTTAGTATACTCCCTATCAGAATCCGATCATGTAAAGCACGTCCGAGCAGTCCTATAAAAGTTACGCCAGTATAAGTTATACGCTAAACTGGAAAAGTGCATCTTTCACACTACGGAAGTAGAGTTTCTTGGATTTATTCTGACCTCGAAAGGAATCCGGATGGATACACGGAAGGTGGACGCAATTATTAATTGGCCTTCGCCAAGCTCAGTCAAAGGAGTGCAATGCATGCTCGGCTTTGCCAATTTCTACCGCAGGTTTATCCCAGACTTTTCACACATTGTACATCCCATTACAACACTATTGCGAAAGAATAAACGCTTTACATGGACCGAAGAAGCCGAGAACGCCTTCCAAGAGTTAATAAAGAAATTCACATCCGCTCCTGTATTACGACACCCGCGCCCAGTGCTTCCCTACATAGTGGAAACAGATGCATCCAGCTCAGCTATGGGAGCAGTGCTTTCCCAAAAGGATCCCGAAACTAACCAGCTGCACCCAGTGGCGTTTTGGTCAAGAAAGTTTTCGGCTCCCGAATTAAATTATGCTATAACCGACAAGGAACTGTTGGCCATCAAGTCCGCCTTCAAGGCTTGGCGGCACTATCTGCTGGGCGCCAGGCATACCATTACGGTCATCACTGATCACCGCAACTTACAATACCTAAAGGTAGCCAAGGCCCAATCTTCACGCCAACTCCGTTGGGCATTGTTCTTCACCAAATTTGATTTTGTAATAACCTATCGACCAGGTTGTAAAAATGGAAAAGCTGACGCCCTGTCCCGAATAGGAATGGGAGAAACAGAAAGAGCTTTAGAACCTGTACCCATAATTCCTGAACAAAGGATCCTTGGTCTGACATCCATACACTCTCTGGAGGACATTTAAGAAAAGGTCCATCAACTCTTTGATTCCGATGCCTTACAGGGCTGGGGAAGGAAAGGTCCAGAGTATTCTGTCACCAACAATCTACCTTATTACCAAGGCCGGCTATTTTTGCCACTAGAGGAACTACAGAAACTTGTCATTTCTCATTACCATGACACCTTGATGGAAGGACATCCTGGCATTGCTAAAACTGAAGCCAAAATCAAGAAACAGTTTTGGTGGCCCACCTGGCGAAAATATGTCAAGTTGTTTGTCATGTCTTGTGGCATTTGCGCTCAAAATAAAGGGGAAAAGAAAAAACCTGCTGGATTATTACAACCGTTAGACATACCACCTACTCCTTGGCATACATTGTCATTAGACTTTATCACGGATTTACCCCCAAGCAAAGGTTATAACACCATTCTAGTTATTGTAGATCTTTTTTCTAAAATGGCCCATTTTATTCCTTTAAAAGGAATACCTTCAGCTTCAATCCTGGCCAAGGAGTTCCTTGAAAATGTTGTCCGTCTACATGGTTTTCCTTCCGTGTTAATTTCAGACCGGGGAAGTCAATTTATTTCACATTTTTGGAGGAAGTGCTGCCAGCTGGCCCAAATTGATGTTCGACTTTCAACCAGCCACCATCCCCAGACCGACCAACCAGACTCTTGAGCAATACCTACGTTGTATGCTACATCAATCTGAGGAGGATTGGAAAGACATTCTTTGGAACGCCGAGTATGCATACAATAATTCTGTACACTCAGGAACTAAACAAAGCCCTTTTTTTTACCATATATGGTCACCATCCTCGAACCTCAGACTTAGATTCTCCCCAGCATTTAGAGATGCCTGCGGTGGACCATCGCCACGCTGTTATCACACAAGCCTTTAAAGAAGCGACTGCATATTTACAAAAGGCTAAGGATAAATACAAGAAGGATGCTGATCAACACAGGAGTGAAGCACCGCAATACCAAGTAGGGGACCAAGTATGGTTAGCCACCAAGTACTTACCACTCAAGGGAACACAGACTTTTAACCCCAGGTACTTGGGACCTTATTCAATTAAGGCAATTATTAACCCAGTAGCCGTCAAGTTGGACCTGCCTGGTCATATGCGTATTCATCCTGTTTTTCACGTGTCTCTTTTGAAGCCTTTGCAACCAGGAACTAGACTAACTACCCCACCTGAACCTATCCTCATAGACGGGGAACCCGAATTCGAAGTCAAGAATATTTTGGACTCTAAAAGGGTGAGATCAAAACTCTTCTATCTCATTGATTGGAAAGGGCATGGTCCACAAGAAAGATCTTGGGAGCCTAGTGACCATGTGCATGCACCTCAATTAATGAAAAGGTTCCACCAAGAATTTCCAGACAAACCAAGGCCGAGAGGGAGAACAGCTTTAGGAGGGGCCTTGAGGGGGAGTGCTGTCACGATGCCTGCCCCCAGAAAGCCAGACCAGGCCCAGCAACCCCGGAAGCAGGCATCATGCCACTTGAAGCATGCCCAAAAACCCCAGTTAGGGGCTCTTTGGCTACAGTCCTGGCGCCTATGGCGCCAGCCTCATAAGAATAAAGTCAGTCCTGGCGCCATGGGCGCCAGGCTCATTACTGAAATCTTACCTGTTGCAGACCATGCTGCACGAAGCCACAAGCCAAATGAGGCTTAAAGGGACTACTTTACCTCAGGGACTCCTTTCCTCTCGGGTGGGGCTGTGGAAGAATACTTACCTGGGACTTCTTCCAAGGCTATTTAAGCCACACCCGGATAGCCACGCGTGCTTCCCGTTATTCTGCTTGCTGCAGCGTAACGCTCACCGTGTCTTCAGCAGCTCCAGTCTTCAGCCACGCCCGCTTCAGTCCTGGAACACCTGGAACAAGAAAAGGAGAAGGAGAAGAGATCAGAACAAAACCCTTACCTGAATCCTTGATCCAGCACATCGTCGATATGGAAGAGAGAAGCCTTCTCGGGTGCATTGCCACGCACCTCGCAGAGCCGCGCTGAACTCACCAACCGAGGCTGCATTCCTTTACTCCTTCGCGAATCCAGCATCTCCAGGCCATTCTTCAACACCTGGGGGAGACAAGAACAGATAGGTGAGCAAGGGCAATACAAACCACCCCCAAAGACTTACCTGATTACCACAGGGGGGTACTCACCTCATCTCGGGTTGGCGCAGTCAATTCCGCATCACCGCCGCACCCCGGCCCCCTAAGGGGAAAAAACAAGGACAATACAAATCACCCCCAAAGACTTAACTGATTACCACTGGGGGGTATTCACCTCATCTCGGGTCGGCGCAGTTAATTCCGCATCACCGCCGCACCCCGGCCCCTAAGGGGAAAAAACAAGGACAATACAACCTAACCCCAAAGACTTACCTGATTTACCACAGGGGGGAACTCACCTCATTTCGGGTCGGCGCATTTAATTCTGCATCATCGCTGTACCCCAGCCCCAAAGGGGAGAACCACAATAGACTTACCAGGATCTTACCAATTGCCACTTGGAACTCTTCTGGTGGTGTAAATCCATAACCTGCAAGGAATCTGGCAGAGTGAAGATCAGACTTTTGAACTCTTACGAACAATTGGACTTAGAGTCAATACTGGAACTCACCAATTCCTCCACGCCAGTGAAGTAACTGGTCGTCTACGCGCCCCTGCGCTCGACGCAGGATGGAGAGCTCATCTTTCCAAATCTTCAGGTGAGATTAAGAGGGAACTTCAGGAGTGTTCAGTGGGCAGACAAGGGAAGTGGGAAGGCGGGTTAACGCTCAGATTACGGGAGGTTAATTCCCTTTCTCCATTGCAGAAAGATATTCGTACGAGTCCAACAAACGAAGCTCAGTGGGTCTGTCCAGTCTGTCATCTCGGCTCTACGTGTGACTCTGGTGGAAGCAACAGCGGGCCAGTCCAGATCGACGCCCCCGTGGGAATCAGGTGAGCGTAACACCGGTAGGGTCTTTGGGGATTAAACCAAGTCTCAAACGACCTCTTCAAATCCCTAGAGAAAAGGAAAACCTTGAAGAACTTCTGAAACCAGGGTTTTTGCCTGAACAGGTGGGCCAGGAAGGAGTTGAGAACCCCCAGGAGCTTGACCGGAAGGGGAGCCTCTCAGTGGCAGAAGATTCCGCCGGAAAAACTCTTCTTTGTGCCTTCAAAAGAGAAATGAACTTCTCTGGCGTTGAGTCTACAGTACTCCATACTATAGTTGAAGACTATTTGATCAACCCTTTCCTAAGCAACACATTAGCTACCCTAGAAACTCTGTTAGGCCAGTTAACAGTCCATCGATTTCAAGCAGAGATCTGATTACAAAATGAAATAGATCAAATTGTTGGCACCCAACAAAGACCCATTCTTTCCCATGAGGTATTAGAACCCTATAAAGATGGAGGGGAATTGGACAATGTTTTTCAATTTTGAAAGATTGGCCCAGCAATTTCGCTGGGGAGATGATTTAAAAACTTGTTATACTGTTTAGAGGAGAATTGCAGAATTCATATCAACTTTTAAAACCTTGGAACAGCAACATTTGAGATCAAACAAGGGCTAATGCAAAAGGTTGGTCAAACAGACAATTTCTAAAAACATAAACTAAAGGAGATTAGGTTAAATCCTGGGGCGACACCTATATAATTGGGGGCTGGGGTGCAGAATACTGTGTCATAATGGCTAGGGAAGAAAACTCTACCCGAAGTAATAGAAGCATTGACCGTACAACAGTACATTAATTCCCTACTACCCTTCTACAGAAAGCTGTCCTTCATTTAAATAAACCCGCATGTCAATGGCTTTTGAAACAGGCCAAAACCATGACGAGGCTAATAGACAGTTAAGATCAATCCATCAAAGTGACAAGACCAAGAAAGATCTTAGGGTTTCTACCGTCCTCCATATCTCACTAAAGAAAAAATAAATACCAAAGATAAAATCAGGACCCCTTTTTTAGATCAGGGATGCAAGTTACCAAAAAGAGAGATAGGAGGAATCTAATCAGTAAGAAAAGAGGAGAAATAAACAGAGGAAGGGGAAGTACTCAAACCATCATAATCACATGCTTTTCCTGTGGTCAGTCTGGACACTGGGCTAGACACTGTCCATTGAATAAAAAGGAAGAGCCTATAGGAGATAGGTTACCTGCCCGGGAAAGAATGGGAGGAGTTACACTTTCCTGAGGCAGAATTCCTAGAGGCCAGAAATAACTAATTCTGTGGGGTTACTCCTTTCAAAACCAATAAATCTGCAACAGTAAATGGAACACCAGTTAATGTTTTAATTGCTTCTGATAGTAGACAAATGGCAGTGAGAGCTGAATTGATCACAACTGAGATGCTAGGAAAAGGGGATCTCGTGAGAATCACAAGCGTTCATGGCGATGAGGAAGTGTGCCATTGAACCCCAGTAACTATCTGGGTTCAGGGCAAAACAACACAGTTAGATTCTGCTGCTGTGCCAGGTCAGCAAGAGAAAACTATAATTGGTACTGATTTCTCAAAGTTAGAAACTCTCTTGAAAACTGTTAACCCTTCCCTTTCCCACTCCCCTTGTGATTCCTGGGAAGAAGAGGGGTGTGTACCTGAAAATACTTTTTGGAGGCAGGAAAATAAATCTGAGAAAGAACTACCCTTCTCAGTGGGAATACCAAGCCAAAGCAAAGGAAAGAGCCCTTGAGCAGGAAGCCAAAGTGTTAGGGGAAGGGTATGTGATGAATCCGATGATGTCATCACTCCTTTCCCAGAGGTGGCCTCTCATGTGACCAGGGGACGGCTGTCGGTAACTGATCCTGACCCTGGTGGTGGCTATTTGAGAGAGATTCACATGGGGGGAGGCAACCCTCAGGGCGGAGTGAGGTATTATCGGATCAGACATGGTATCCTTCTTTCCCTTTTAGGGATATCCCCACCAGTCCACATGCTTTGATGGCATATTGTAATCCCCCTCAGCAACCCACAAAGCATCTTGACCATATCCTTCAATATTCTGAAACCAACTTACTGACAAACACTGAAACGAGGAAGAGGACAAGTAGAATGAAGATTGCTCAAATGAAGCAAAACAAGCAATCTAGTAGTTGGGGAAATCTGATTGGCTCTGAACATCTCCATTTCTCACTGCAGGAGTTCAAACATAGAACAGCTGAGCAACACAGCGAGATAGATCCAACCTGCTATCTTACGCCAGGTAAACCAAAAGGTCAAGAGGACAGACGATCACAGAGGCACGAGAGGATCATGGAGGAAAAGGAGGAAGCGGGTGAAGCTGAAGAGCAGAGAGTAGGCAAGGCAGCATCTGTGTTGGCCGCGGACTCCCACAGGCACCGACGACAGACGTGAAGCAGAGAGGAAGCTTTGTTCCGGCAAGGGAAGCCGTGGCGACATGCAAAATGCCAGCCGCAGTGCAGAGCTGAGCCGTCTGAACTGAAGAGAGAGAGAGCAGACGTGAAGTAGGACCTGACAGGGCTTGTAGAAGCTATGGACGCTGTATAAACACTGGTGAACCCTGGACACTGGGTGGAAGTGGGAGAAGGCACTTCTAATCACAAGAGGAAGGTGAATCCCTACGGCTTGCTACGTGGCGAATCTTCATTGCGGAAGAAGGAAAATCCAAGTACCCCAAATGGAAAGGGGGATTTGGGAAAGGTAAATATCACCCTTGGTCCCAAACCTCTTGCCAGTTGTATTGAAAGTCCTGGCAGGAGAGTACAGCAGGCAAACAGCGTGTCTGGGACTCGCACCCATAAAGTTGAAAGTGAAGGCTCTGGCAGGAGAGAACACCAGGCGAACACCGAGTCTGGGACTCATACCCATAAAGTTGAAAGTGAAAGTCCTGGCAGGGGAGTATACCAGTAAGTTAGAGAATTGAAGCAAAACAGAAAGGAAGAGCAATACCGCTTCTTGAAAAGAACTGTTCAGACCTGGCAGGGGAGTATACCAGGTGTTGTGTGAGTCTGGAACCGTACCCAAGTTGTGTCATTCTAAAGAGGTAATCCAGAAGAAGATTCATACCTTGGGTTTTTCAACTGTATGGCATGAGGAGAAAACCTGGGTAAGGGAGCCATTTCCCCAGAGGAGTGAATTACAACACCCAGAGGAGTGAGTTATCCTCTTGGGCTACAGGAACTTGGTTAATCCTTTTTGAACTTTTCTAGTTTGGTGAAAAGAATCCTGGGGAAGGGAACCATCCCCAGGAACTGTGAACACTATCCATTGGAGATTTATGTTGAATGTTCATATTTTGTTGAAATGGACCATTTGTGCACTCTTTCAAGCCAAAGACATGATTACCTTTAGCACTGTATAGTTATTTTTAGTGCGAGAGGGTGAGGATAGGATTTCAGGCACAATGTTCCCTCTAAGCTGTGCACATGTGCACTTGCCCAGCTTCCATCTGAGTCCTGCTCAGAAGAATTTTAGCAGCGCACACAGACAATTCCATCTTCTCAAGAAGTAGTAAGACACAAGCCACAGCAGTTATCTGGCATTTGCTTTCTCTCCTAATAAAACAAAATTATACTAACTAGTCTTGATATTCTGGTATTGCCTATTTACATTACACTACTATGAAAGGGTGACCGTACAAACCTAAACACCCGAAAACAGAATACACCCTTAGGAGGTTAAAGCGAATATGAAAAAGTGTCTCCATGAACATAAGATCCAAATCAGATATGCCCAAATCAATTAAGTAACCTTTCATCCCCTTCATGACTCCTATACTTGACACTACCAACGTTGTACCTATTGTATCTTCTGTCTTAGGCCACAATTCTATATTACCCAACAACCTTGCCTCTGCCTATGTTGGCTCTGTGAAAGGTTACCAGACTTGTACCTATATCCACTTGTGTGATGTTTGTAATATGAATAACATCCAAGCACCAGAATGTGTGTTACTCATGGTGCCTTAGCAAAAGCATCATCCACACTATATAACTTAATTGTGAGCTAAAACATCATATACTAACTATTAAAATAAGAAGGCTACTTGGATGCTTAACCTCACCCAAGCAAGCTAATGTATTATTCAAATCAAACATTAGTTTGCCTAAGTATTTTGAGTAAGCAAATGTCAAACTCAGTTTCCTACTTTAGCATTGCTAACATTATCCTAGAAGTAGAGAACAACATTGCAATATCATTTAATTGGCCTGTAAGGGGGCTAATGGGAAAGGACTATGCCTGGAATTACTCGTACATTGTATTAGGGCAACATATATTCAGATAGCTAGAATACTTTTTGCACAATCTGCATCCTTTCCATGTTTTCAGAGTTCCCTTGAGCATGGATCTTAACAAATTAGATGGAAACTCTCTGCTTGTAAAAACATGTTTCACTGAGTACTTGTATAATCCTACCCTGTAATATTATGGTGTGGTATGTTGCAAAACATCTTGTTTGCACTGCAAAATAATTGCGTACATACAGATTCATGTAAATTCTTAAACTGCCAATACAATCACCGGGAGGCTTTAATCATGTCTTGATTGGAAAGTATTATGGGTATGCAAATATCCCAGTGAGTGTTTTACTGCTGCAATCCCTCACTGTTTACAGAGCACTTTCAACTAGTATTGGAGGCTAGCACAGGAGCTGTGAAGGGCTTGGGGGTATGGACCCAAGCGAAAACTCCTTGTGGGTTTAAGAGCAAATTTGCAACTTTCAAAAACCAAGTCAGATGTTTTAGCAGTACAGCACAGTGAAGGAAATATGTTTGCTGAAGGATAGACAACTCTAGTAGCAGTCTAGGAAACTGCACCTTCCGTTTCATTCTGTGCTCATTAGGTGAGGGCTTTTCAATATAATAATGTGTTCTGCGTTTAGTGCCCTTAATGTCCCCATGCATCTTGTATAACTGATAACAGTGAATTGCAGAAGAGGGGTCCGTAGTTACAAAAGATGGAACTCAAACTGTTGTACCTTTGAGAATGCTGCTCTTAACATAAAAGACAAATGCGTGTGCTTTTTTTCCACATGCTCCATGAGAAACCTCAGTAAGGCTCTTGTTAAATTTTTATCTAGGCTGAGTGAGCAAGGGATGACAAAACCTGAGCAAGGGATGACAAAACCATATGCTGTATTATGTGCCCTGTCCTTTCACTTCCTATGTCAGGGTTACAATTATGGCTCTGAGATTTTACTCCCTACATTGAACCAAATTATTTTTTCAGGGAGTCAAATAATTTGCTTTGCCGAAAGGGATACTTTATGCCCATTTAAAAGATTTATTTCCCCTTATAATTCCTCTTGAAATCGGGCAGAAATATTAGTAGAGTTCTTTCCCATGCCACTGCTCTGCTAGCTACTGCTTCGAAAATATCAATGGAGCTTTGTGGGTGGAAGAAGCGTGATATAAGAATATGTTCATTGTTTACCATTTTTGTTGGGCACAGTTTCCTGTTTTTAAGGAGTAAAAATGGGTGGCGGTATGCCTCTTAGCTGCAAGACTGGTTTTGAGGAAGTTTTGTCACAGCTCTGTACACAGGACAATGTAGTGTGGATGGTAAGTAGCAGCACAGGAATTCTTATCATATTCTGTGGTGCAGTTATTCTGATGCAATTTTCATCCTTACACAAATGTTGTTCTCCTGGCCTTTGAATTACTTCATTAGTGGAGGTTCTTTTTAGTTGGCATTATTCCATCTGCAATATTGTATCCTGTCTGAATGTTTTGCCAGCCACATCAGTAATGACGAGTGATTTTTTTTTTTTTTGTACTACAGATGAGGTTTTTCCAAGGGAATAAAATACTTAAAGCAAGGGCCAAAATGTCAAGCTGCCATAAAAAGTCAATTACCCCCTTAATTCTACACGTACACACAGCACACCATTTCTTACAACTAGCCAGGGCTAGTGGGGGTGGGGGGCACATTTCGTGCCGTGCTTAATGCATTGTCTCAGAAGGACTGTAATGTGGCAGATCCTTAAATCTTAGACTGGTTGACGCTTTCTAATCGCATATAAAATAAATGATTTTGTTTAGTCTATCTTTGGAAAACATTATGCAAATTACACTGTTTACACTGATTTGTAAAGAGTTGCATTGGCTGGAAAGGAGAAACTCCCTTACAAACGCTTTGGGAATGATAACTCACTAACTATGCATGCTCACAAAGTGCCTTACCTCGTTATTCAGTTGTGCACATGGAAAATAATGAGCGCACAAAGGCCAGCCATTTCCCCACGTAGAGAAAAATAATTAGAGGGAACATTGGGTACAGGACATTTTTGCTTTGGATATCTTGACAAGGGACAGACCCTTTGTTTTTGGTTGAGATAAGGAAATAGCTCCTAGATTAGGAACAGTGAGGCCCTTCCCAAACCCCATTATTATTTCAATTGACTTCTGTGTCCGAGTCTCATTTGAGGTTCCTCACAACATCAACAGAATTCTCCACTCTTTCAAATGTAATTGTCAAACTTTTCTCCTTACTAAACTTCACTTTTTATTTTTATCTGATTTTATCTCAAGAAATAAAGAGGATTTGCCATTGTCCTTTGCCATTTTGTTCCCGCAAACTCAGGTACTTTTGCTTGCTGTAAAAGAAGCTTTTTCAAAGGATTGGCATATCTTTTCTGTGCCATCCCCCTTTCCTCTTCTCGTTCTGTATTTTGAACTCAAACAATTTCACCTGGTCACTGTTCAGTCTAACCTGACGAATCGTTCTTGGCAATGTTTCTGTGAGAATAAGAATACAGATTTCTCTGTTGGGATCTCATGTTTTGACTAATGCTCTCTGTCATTTGTTTAACCTGTCACTCAAGGTTTAAAAAAATGTCTCTACTACCCAGACCGTAGGGCGTTCTTTGGCCATATCCGTGTTCTTCCCATGAATGGTAACTAGCTCTCTGAGGGGAGTAGTTTTGGTAACTCTGATAACAGTTGCTGTATGTATTGCTTGGTCTCCACTCACTGCGGTACTGGGATCTGTTAACCTGGAAATGGGAGAAGGGTAATTTTCTTGGTAATTTGTTCTAAGAGGTGGAGATTGGCGTCTTTCTCTGGGAAAATTCAGATTTGGATTTCCCTGGGAACCTACTCCTGAGTTCTGATTATTTCTCTCTGAAGGAGGAAAATATGTGTAGCCCAGTATAGGCCTAGAACCTAATTATTGAGGACTGATGTAGGTTTCTGGTTTTGTGGGATCAGTATTTTGCATGCCAAGTGGCAGACTAGTTGGCTCGCTTTGAAAAGGGGGTCTTCTCTGTCTGATATAAAAGCACAGGAATAGGTTATTTGGCTCTCCAGTGTCTAAGTGCAACTAAGAAGTTCTCTTCACCTCAGCAACTTTAATGGTGACTGGAGCAAGCGTCTGTTTTGGATTTCTTCTCTGTTTTGTGGAATATTTGAGTTCTGTACTGCATAGATCCTCGTATCTTGTGTGATTATACACTCAAGTCATCAAAATCACAATCCGAGTCAATATGTGTTTTGGAAGTGCATGTAAGGATATAGTCTTGAAATCTCGACTTTTGTTATTGGCATGTCGAGATATTTGGCCAAATGTGTGCCTGAGTTCTCGAGCAGACTCTGTATGAGATTGATTCTTACCACACATTAAATTACAGGCTGCCTTATGGGATTCTTGGGGGTTCAGTGAGTTGAAATATATCTGAAAAGGGCCGCTTTGTAAGAGGACCACTTGTAATGATTTTCATCTTCCAGTCGAGCAAAGAAACTACAAAACTCGGGAGGGAATGTCCATTTAATGAATTCAATGATGTTCTGGACATTCTTTAATCCAAAGGATGCCATCATCTATTCATACAGTTCTAAATGTTCCCAAACAGAATGCTTTGCCTATTCATGACAAGGGATCATATATCTTTTTATGGCCTTCATCTGTTTTATTTTGTCTTTCCAAAACTGTGTTTGCAAATTAATTTTCTTCTTTGGTCTCCTTATGTAGATCCCACTAACCTCAGAGTCAAAACCACTACTGGAATCCCCTCTCTGCTTGCATATTTGAATAACCTCTCATAATGACTATACAGAAGTTTCCTATGTGGACCGTACAGGGGATCCTCTTTTCTCTTTCTCATTGGTCTTCTGAGTTTTGAGCCTCAAAGTTTTCTGAGGGGCTGGATAGTATTGCATGTCTTCATATTGTCGCTCGGTATTAGTGTTTCTCCATCTTCCTAGGAGTTCTGAGGTATCCCCATAGTCCTTGGCATAGATATGGGTCTTTAAAATGCGCTTTTTGGGTTGCATTTTCTCTCACTATCAGCCAAACAAGCTAAATGGTCTCTCTGTTAAATCATATGCTCTAATTCGTGCTCCCTCAACTCATTTTCATATCTTGATTCAATGATTCTCTGTTTGTTAGTGTTCTCAGCTTCTCTCCTGTCTACTCCTGACATACTAAATGTGCCAATCCCCTCTCTTCTCTTCTAAATGTCTCTCTATTCCCCTGTGTCAGACAGGACATCAAGTCTTCCTGTGTATATGGGGGAGTTTACGAAGAGGAAATGGTATGTCTGGTAGACCCTATATCCTGACTACTGCTAGGTATACCAAGGCCACCAGTGTGTCTCTGGAAATGTTGAGGTAGCCTCCTCAGGAATTGGGGATGATAGATATCCCTTCTTCCATGAAACGTATCTATCTTCAAGGTTGAGATTGTGATTCTGAACTCAACTAAACGGGCCTCATTACGAGTTTGGAGGTAGCCATGACGTTTATAGCGGCATGGCTACCCCCAAACTCGGGTCCGGGTTATGAAAAAATGGTAATTACCGGGCCATTCCGACCTTTGCGGGCCCGGTAATTCCCATTCGCGGGACCCGGACCCGGTACATCCCCTTTCCCATTTGAGCCGCCATAGGGGTCAATGGGAATGGGGAGGATGCTAACAACGGTCTTGTTAATGACGGGACCGTTGTTAGCATCCTGTTCTGCTAGCGGGTGCCGCTCTGCACGTCTGGTCTGACCAGGCGTACAGGGCGGCCCCGCGAGCAGAACTCGTAATGAGGCGGTGAGGCAACAACGGCGCCGGTAGCACTACCAGCGCCGTTGCTGCCTTACCGCCAGGGTCGTAGTGAGGCCCAATATCTTTAATTTCTCGTCTTAATCAAGCTTTATGGTCCATTTCAATTATGATTGTCTATTTACTCTGTAGCAATTGTTCCATAGACTAGTGTCAAATGCTTTAATTTATTTTGGAAACCCTTTTTTCTTTTGTTTTGTGTAGCTCGTTCTTCAATGAATCTCTTTCTATCTGATGTATTTCTTCCACTGACTCTTTGTTTATAGTCTGCTCGCTAATTCTTTCTTCAGATGCTCAATCAGTGGCATTGTCTCATTGAGATATTTTATTAATGTTTATGACTTATCCTTCAATGTCACATTTTCTTCTATTCTTTGCATAAAATGTTATGCAGTCGCCTTACTCTGATTACCCTGTGCGTGTGTCTTTGTCAATTGTAGGTTAGTTGATACTTTTTCTGAATTGCAGTGTAATTTTTCTATGCTAACTTTTTCCTTTGCTTCTTAATAATGTTTACATCATTATATAACTGATCAAATTCAGGCTGTAATCTACCTCATTTACAGCACATTTTGCAGCTGTTTCTTTGCCCTCTTCAAGTTGCACTTTTATATGCATAATGCTATCTAATAATTCATTTGTATAATTAGTTTGATCAGTTATTTCGGGCCTTTAACTTATCTTGTGTCTGTACACACTGGCTATGAATGTAATTAGTATTTAAACGTTCTCTTTATAGGCATTGTTTGGCTTCTCTGCACAACTTCAATTTATCTTATATTGCCTCCAATAAACTGGGCCTCATTACAAGTTTGCCGGTCTGAAAACAATGGTGCCGGTAAGCTTACCGGCACTGTTGTTTCTGGAACGGCAAACTATGAATTCTGGGGGTGGGTGTCGTCCCGCCCGCCAGGTCAGACATGGTGGGCAGAACAGCACCCGTCTGCAGACTTTGACGGAAGCAACGGCACTGTTGCGCACAGTGCCAGTGCTTCCATCCTCACGATTCCCGTGGAGTCCTATTGGACTCCACGGGAATGGGGATTAACAGAATTGCCGGCGCCGGATTTACGGGACCAACAGGGCTGTAATGCCCCGGTAAATCCGGCAAGTCTGGCGCCGGTAAATCACTACGGGTCCGGAGGCAGCCTGTCGGTTTTACTGGTACCGCTACTGCCGGACTCGTATTGAGGGCCAGACTGTGTTGTTCATGTAGTAACTCTTGCTTGTCACCCAAAGACTCATTAAACTGTTTAATCTATTGTTTACACTGATCACTAGCTTGTTGCATGAGTGTTAGTTCTGCTGAGCACTTTCTGTAAATTGTGCAACTAATGTACATTCCTAATCCAAACTATCCTCTAACAGCTTGAGATGAAAGAATAGATGGATGCAAAGAGTCAAAATCATTTGTTTTCTTTCCCTAGCAGTGGAGGTGAGATATAATGTCTTCAGCAGCAGGGTTTCTGTGCCCGAATATCTATTCTCACATTTTATTCAATTTCGTTAATTTTCTTTTTAACATGACTCAATATCTTGCCTCAGCCATTACTCATGCAGGAAATATCTTGTCAATGTATGGTGAGGGGCCATGATCAAATCAGCCCTGAGATCCTGTGACATCATGGCTAGATTATATAAATAATAAAAATAAATAATAATTTGGCATTTATATAGCGCTACGAACCTTTGTTATACATATACAATATGTTTGATAAGAAGTATGTATCAATCTCATATAAGAATCAGTAATCCTGTAGTCAAATAAACAATGTACCTGAATTATTTTGGTCACTTAAAAATCCATTATTTCACAACCTACAATTCAACAAATGATATGTCAGAATAACCACCTGTATACTATAATGAGACTATACAAGACAGATGTACGAATGCAATATCACACACACATCTGTGATCTTGGACACATTTTGTGTTACTCAATGCATGAGTACATTGGCATCAGTGACACACACACACACACACACACACACACACACACACACACACACACACACACACACACACACATACACATTCACTCTATATCAATTATTATTTCTTAATATTAAATATTAATCTTCAATATTACAAAATAAGATCTACACAATACGTCAATGATGAAAGTGCTGCTTATCAGCCAGTGTGTTCATTCAAATACTTATACATCACATCAATATATTTATAATCAATCACCAATTTTAAAACATTTTATTTTCTCCAGTATCAAAAACAAGTAATGGGATCAGTGAAAAGTTACATCCGAAAAGGACATTTATGTACACCCATTTAGATCAGTTTGTCCCTCCCTGCGCTCCTCCCCCCGTGCCAACTTGAGGTCCACTCATTCCAACACAAAATTAGATGCGCATCTTTTCTCTATGAATAAAAAACGCTAATCCCTCTTTCGAATCCCCATTCACTTTTTAAATATCTATGGCTTTCCCAAGTCACAAGTTATCAAGCAATTCTACTTTAGGCTACAGATTATAAGAATTCGAGCCACAGCCTAACTGGTTGTCTGTATCTGTGTAAACATGCTCTCTGTAAACATGCTAGTTACAATTTAAGTGAATTTATTTTACAACAAACTACAGCCTATCTATGCAAGAGGGCTATCAGTTCTACACTAACGCCCACAGCACAGTAAATGCGATTGTTTTTTATTGAAATACAAATCTAAAATGGCTTGAATACAGTGACAAAGCACAGTGCATTTGGCTCATATATATTGAAGTATTCCATTGGAAATGTGCACCCCCTAGTGTCATTACCTCAACAGTTTCCCCCTCTCCACCCACACTCCAGGGACTGAGCGGGGAAATTATTCTAGGGGACATATCTAATAACATGTGGGGGGGGGATTTACTCACTTTGAAATATTTCTTTGAGTGCTAAACCAGAATGGACGCTGACGAGTTTTCAAGAAACTCCCAGTCAGTCTCTTCCTCCACTTGGAATGCAGGACTTCTACAGATAATAATCTCCTTGTGGCTAGGGACCAATACTCAAGGTAATATCAAGGCTCACCTCTCATGCATTTGCAATAGCTGTGTTATCCCTTCTATTTTTTTAAATTAGCATTAGGTTAAAATATAACCTTTTACCAAATTCCATTCATCAAAATTAAATCATTTCCATCTAAAAGAAAATACATTTTTACACAATTTGCTTCCATGATAACACATTGAGGCTATCAAATTTCACTTCCAGATTGCTGCCTCATTATGAGTGATCATATGATTTACAAGAACTGTGTCACTCTACACAACTGCCAAATTACATTTGGCCCAAACAGACAAAGACTTCTCCTAGGTAGTTTACTAGTACCAAAGTTAAAGATAAGCTCTCCCACAACATCAGTCGATCCCACCATTGGTCCATTGACAATGATGGAAAGGCATGAATAAAAGAGGCCAGCCACATCATCCTTAGTTCTGTTAGTGCAGGGCAAGTGAGGACCTGGTGCTGAAGTGTTTCAGTTGCCGATTTAGATCTACACAATCTACAGATGCAGTCCATCTTTTTAACATCTTTGGACCTCCTTGTGCTCATGATTTCTCCAGTTGGGGAGGCGTTTAGGTGAAAACTCATGAACTGGTTGTGAAAAGTACTAGGGTAATGAGTTAGGAGCTTGTGCTTCCGAGGACGATCTTCCATAAAATTGATGTGCTGATCTTTCCTCTTGTGTTTGAATCAGTCACTGTCCCACAGCTTTCTTTTTACTTTGCATGGGTTGGTAATAAGCAGATTTTCTGTAGCATCAAGACTCATTTAGATTTCCTTACAGATATTTGCCCATTCTCGTAACACGCCGTCAGTTCCTTCCAGGATGATGTTCTGCAAAAGCTCAAAACCTCTCGGTGGAGAGGGGGTTTTACATTTTTGGAAGTGTGCCAAGGATTTCCACACTAGCGTAGAGTAGAGGGAGTTTAATCGTAACTCCATTCTAACTGCTTGGATAGGCATTTCCAGCGGCAGGTTCAGGACCCTTTTCCAAAATAAACCCTCCAGGCGTGGCCAGGTGGTAGCCGGGAGGTCAAAGGAAGCCTCTGCATCAAAGGTAATGATTGGAACAACCTTCATTTTATAGAATTGAATTAGAGGCTTTAGAGTAAATTTACAGTATTTTTCCTTGATAATCCTGGCTTCTGAGGCCAACGTCTTCATTGTACTTCTTAGTATTATTAGCCTTCGGCATCCACCATGCTGTTATTGACACACATCCCCCACGTAGGTCATTGAGCTCACCTGAGCAAGCTTTTTACTATTTAGGTACCAAGAAACTTTCCTCGGGCCTTTCTTTCTCCCTGATTCCAAGATCAAAATTCTGGAATTTTTTTGGGGTATTTATCATCAGCCCATTTTCACTAACATAGGCTTGTAAGGCATCCAATTGTCTTAGCAGACCGACCTGGGTCTGGTCAATGAGAACCAAATTGTCCGCATAGAGAAGCCTATCAAGAGGGAGGCCATTTAATTTGGGCAGGAAGCTTCTTATGTTCATTAGTGATTTTTCAATGTCAGAAATAAACAAATTGAAAAGGGCAGCAGCCAAAAAGCAACCTTGTTTAAGACCTTTCATTGTTGGAAGTGAGTTGGAGAGTAAGCCCTTTCCATCCAGTTTTACTTGTAATGAATTATCAGAATAAAGATCTTTAATAGCTTCTAAAATATCATCTGGGCAATACCCAACTCTTCATCTTAGACCATAGTTTATTTCGGTCGATGGTGTCGAATGCCTATACAAGATCTATGAAGGCTAGGTGGAACTCTGGGCCTTTCTTCTTCTTGATTCTGCTTTTCAGGATGTTTAACAAAAAACATGTAATGCCGTATCCACTCCTTTTCCGAAGCCTGATTGTCTGATGTCGTAGTGGCCAGCCACTGTACTCCAAGTCGTCAGGTCTTGTAGGATCAGAGAGGCAAAGAGCTATCCAGCCACATCCAGCAATGCAATTGGCCTGTAATTAGACGGAACAGACCCGTCACCCTTTTTAAAAATGGGGACTATCATCAATGTTTTCCAGGATGCCGGTACTTTAACCTTTTTATATACTCAAAAAGGACCCTCAAAAAGGATGTCCACTCTTCTGGTTCATCTTGAGCATAGCATTAGTCATCCCATCGGGGCAAGGGGTCCTGGAATTACTGGCTCTGGTAATCACACAAAGGATCTCCTCTCGTGTTGTTTCATAGGACCATTCTCCAATCATTGGGGAACATTGCCGATCCGAGGTTGACTCTTCAGAGTGGAACAGAACCCTAAAATGATCTTCCCAGCCTTTGGCCGATACTGCATTAAGAATACATGCATCCTGTGGCTGATTTACACCATTCATCCTCTTCCAGATCTGGGAGGTATTTTTGCCCTCAATGTTCTTAAGCATGTTTTCAGCATCTTGTTGCGTGAGCATCTGTTTGTGTGCACAAACCCAATTTCGATAGGTCTGCTTTAACTTTCTACCACTCACCAGAGATTCTTGAGTTCCTTATTTTTTTTGTTGCCTCAACTTATTATTTAGCTGTTTTTTCTTGGTGGCCACTAATTTGGTCGAAGCAGTGTAGGGGTATCTAAGATGGACTTAAACTCAACAGAGTCCCACATCAGTTGGCGATAATCTACATATGGTTCCCTTAACACAGAACATTTCCTGTGAATTTTGATTCCCCATCTCCTAGTTAAGAGGTCAATTCTTCATTTACCACTAATCTATTAGAACCAGTATTTACCTTCAAGGGCACTGTATAATAGATCGCCGATTGTTCAAACTGGGGGGGGGTACAGAATAGTATCAACATATGATGATCGCTCTCGGTAGTAGGTATTACCAATGCCTGTTGAAAATGGCCCAGCATGCTTTCAGAGACAGAAAAGTAGTCTAGAGTTTGTTTTCCCGACCTGGCCACCAGGTAGCGCCAGGAGGAATATCCCCCTTGGTATTGCCATTAAGCAAATGGATGTTTCTTAATTGCAGATCTTCTCGCCACCGCAAGCCTCTGAGTTCTGCTTCCGTAGATGATGAAGAAGTATTTCTATCAGACGTTCCTGTTTATCAAAACAGTGTAGATTTAGATCCCCACAGATTATAAGAAGGGATCTGGCCATGATTCCAAAGCCTCATCCACAAGATCCATCACGGAAATTGGCACACTCATGGGCCTTTTTATTCCAGTAAAGGTTGTATAAAATCAATGTTTGCGATGGGATAGAATTACCTCCCCTCGTCCCTATTGTGATCATCTGTATGTAAGAGTTAATATTCACAGCAGCCTCGACTTCCAGATTAGCGTCGTGCTTCACAGCAACAAGAAGGCCAGCCATTTGTAACGCTCACCTGATTCCCACGGAGGCGCAGGTCTGGCTTCGTGTGCTGATGCTTCTTCAATGGTGAAGCGCAGGACTCTGAAGATGGACAGGAAGGGCCCTCTACTCTGGCTTCTCCGGCTCGCAGGAATATTCCCCTGTGCGTGAAAAGGGAGTATTACCTACTGACTGAGTTATGCTCAAGCCTCCCACTCTCTTCCAACCCTCCACGATACCCTTCCACGATTCCCCGTGAAGTCTCACCGTAGGGTCTGAAAGGACAAGCTCTCCATCCTGCTTCTGACGCAGGGGCGTGTTGAACCCAGTTACTTCACTGGATTGAGGTTGGATGGGAGTTCAGGTAAGCTTGATTATACTGGTAAGGCGCTGTAAAAGTTCTGTTGCACGTTCAAAAGTTCAAGCTTTAAATAATAATGTTCATTGTCTTTTTTCAGGTGATGAATGAAGATTCCTTTGGAGACTTCTTGCAACAAAGCACTGATGTTGATGTCTTTTCCCCATAGGGGCCGGGGTTCGGAATGCCGGAGATATGGCGCCGACCCGAAGTGAAACGTGCAGTTCCAGTAAAGATCTGGTAAGTCCTAGATGAGCGCTCAGGTAATGTTTTTGCATTCGCTCATCTAATGTCTTTGTCTTTTTTCCCCATAGGGGCCGGGGTCCTGCTTGGAAGCAGCAAGACCCGAAATGAAATGGGAATGACCCAACAGGTAAGTCTTAGAAGGAAACTGAGCTTTTCCTATTCCCTTCCTTCTCTCACCTCTTATTCTTGTCTTTTTCTTTAGGCTCTGGGAAGTGGCTGTGTATCCGGATGATCGCTGCTGAAGATGGAGGAACCCAGGAAAGGTGAGTGAAATGCAGCGCTGCAGCGATCGTAACGAAATGCTTTTAAAAATGATGTCTTCCCTTTCAGGATCGTCGGTGATGTCTCCGTGGTGCAGATTAGCTGGTAGGTCTCTTGTCTCGCTTTGCAGGTGACCCAGGATGCTGACAGGCGTGGCTGAAGTCCAGATGCAGGAGCTGACACGGTGAGCGTCCAGCTGCGAGGAGCAGAACAACGCGAAGCGTGAGTTGCTGATCGGGTGTGGTTTAAATAGCTTTGGAAGAAGTTCCAAGTGTGTATCCTTCCTCCGATCAGGTATGTATCCTTCCCCGACCACACCCGGGTGGAAAGTTGTCCCACAGGTAAAGTAGTTCCTATTCAGGCCTCAAGAGGGCCTGGATGTGGCAGCATGGTCTGCATCAGGTAAGTGCACATTAAAACACTTGAACACATGTCGAGCTTTATGAGCCTGGCGCCTAAGGCGCCAGGACAGAGGTCCAACATGAGTCTGGCGCCCAAGGCGCCAGGACTGAGTCCAAAGGGCCCCAGCTTGGGCCCGCTGGCACTCCCCTGGGGGAAATGATGCCTGCCTCTGGGGTTGCTGGGTCGGACCTGGCTCCTTGGAGGTAGGCATCATGACAGTACCCCCCTCAAGGCCCCTCCCAAGGTTCTTTCCTCCGGGGGTTTGGGCTTGTTTGGAAATCTCCGGTGAAACCTTTGTACTAATCGAGGTGCGTGGACATGGTTACTAGGCTCCCACGATCTCTCCTGAGGTCCATATCCCTTCCAGTCAACAAGATAGAAGAGTTTCGACTTTACCACCTTGGAGTCTAACATGTCTTTAACTTCGAATTCTAATTCCCCTTCAATTTGAACTGGATCTGGAGGCTTGGACAATCGGGTTCCTGGTTGTACTGGCTTCAAAAGTGATGCATGAAAAACTGGATGAATACGCATGTTGGACGGTAGATCCAGTTTAAAGGCCACTGGGTTGATTATAACTTTGATGGGATAAGGTCCTATGAATCTGGGATTGAAGGTTCGCGGGCCCTTGAGGGGTAAATGTTTAGTTGCTAGCCATACCTGGTCTCCTACTTGGTAAGGAGGAGTTTTACTTCGGTGCAAATCAGCGTTTTCTTTATACTTTTTCTTGGCTTGCTGTAAATGAGTTGCAGCTTCTTTGAAGGCTCGGGTTATTGTGGAATGCAGATGATTTACTGCGGGCATTTCCAGGGTCAGAGGTGGATCTAGATCAGAGGTCCGAGGATGGTGACCATACAAAGTATAAAAGGGGGTTTGTCCGGTTCCAGAATGCACTGAATTGTTGTATGCATATTCTGCGATCCAAAGGATGTCTTTCCAATTTAACTCGGATTGGTGTAACATGCACCGAAGATATTGCTCGAGAGTCTGATTGGTTCTCTCGGTTTGTCCGTCGGTCTGGGGGTGGTGGATGGTGGATAACCGCACATCTATTTGTGCTAGTTGGCAACACTTCTTCCAAAAATGTGAGATAAATTGACTTCCACGATACGAGACTAAAATGGAAGGGAAACCATGTATGGGAACTATATTCTCCAGGAATTCCTTGGCCAAGGTGGAAGCTGAAGGCAAACCCTTTAAAGGGATAAAGTGGGCCATTTTGGAGAATAGGTCCACAATTACAAGGATTGTGTTGTAACCAGCACAAGGAGGCAGATCCGTTATAAAGTCCATTGACAGGGTGTGCCATGGTGCCGGTGGAATATCCAAGGGTTGAAGTAGGCCGGCTGGCCTTTTCTTTTGAGCCTTGTTTTGGGGGCAAATTCCACAAGACAGTACAAAAGACTTTATGTCTTTTCTCCAAGAAGGCCACCAGAAGTGGCGTTTGATTTTTTCCTCCGTTTTAGCGATACCAGGGTGTCCTTCCATTAAAAATTCATGATGATGGGCAATAACAAGTTCTTGCAATTCTTTACTTGGCAGAAACAACCGCTCCTGGAAGTAGGGTAAGTCATCCTTAACGGTGTAATGATGACCCTTTTGACTCCATTCCAGTAAGGTTGAAGAGTCTAGAAGTTGTTTTACTTGCGTTTGGATATCCTCAATAGATTGCAATGAAGTTAAGCCTAAGATTCTTTGCTCAGGTATGATGGGCAGAGGTTCTAAGCTCGAACTAGGTTCTTCCATGCCAATCCGGGATAAGGCGTCTCCTTTTCCATTCTTGCAGCCAGGGCGATATGTAATTACAAAATCAAATTCTGCAAAGAATAGAGCCCATCGGAGTTGTCGTGAAGATCGAGCATTGGCCGTCTTTAAATACTGTAAGTTTCTGTGGTCCGTAATTACGGTGATGGTGTGTCTTGCCCCGAGAAGGTAGTGACGCCAAGCCTTGAAAGCAGATTTGATGGCCAGTAACTCTTTATCGGTAATTGCGTAGTTGATTTCAAGAGGAGAACATTTTCTGGACCAAAAGGCCACTGGGTGTAGTTGGTTAGTTTTTGGGTCTCTTTGCGACAGGACAGCTCCCATGGCCGAACTGGAAGCATCGGTTTCCACTATGTACGGGAGATCTGGGTGCGGGTGCTTCAATACAGGTGCAGAGGTGAATTTGGTTTTCAGGTCCTGGAAGGCTTGTTCGGCCTCAAGAGTCCATTCGAAGCGTTTGTTTTTCTTTAGGAGAGCGGTGATGGGTTGGACTGTTCGGGAAAATTCCGGGATGAATCTTCGATAGAAATTGGCAAAGCTGAGCATGCTCTGAACTCCCTTCACCGAGCTTGGAGATGGCCATTTGAGGATGGCGTCCACCTTTCGCGAGTCCATTCGGACTCCTTGAGGTGTCAGGATGAATCCGAGAAACTCAACTTCTGTGGTATGAAAAACGCATTTTTCGAGTTTTGCAAATAGTCTGTGCTGGCGCAGTTTCTCAAGAACTGCCCTAACATGTTTTCTGTGATCAGATTCTGAAGAAGAGTACACCAGGATGTCGTCAATGTAAACAATGACGCAGACATCGATAAGTTCCCGAAGAACATCATTCATAAAGTACTGAAAGGTGGCAGGTGCATTGCACAAACCGAAGGGCATCACCTGATATTCGAAGAGCCCAAATTTGGTGCGGAATGCAGTCTTCCATTTGTCGCCTTCTTTTATGCGCACCAGGTGATAAGCTCCTCGGAGATCTAACTTGGTGTACACACAAGCGTCTTTCACCTGGTCGATAAGCTCAGGGATCAAGGGCAGAGGATAACGATTCTTAATCGTTATTTGATTTAGGGCGCAATAGTCTATACACGTTCTAAGGTCGCCTTCTTTTTTTGGCACGAAGAACAGAGCTGAAGAGACAGGAGACTTGGACGGGCGAATAAAACCATTGGCTAGGTACTGATCTAAATACTGACGCAAATGCAGGTTCTCAGGTTCCGTAAGAGCATAAATCCTACTACAAGGTAGTTGAGCATTGGGTACCAGATCGATCTGGCAATCATAAGACCGATGGGGAGGTAACGTGTTAGCCTGTTCTTTCTGAAAAACCTCTTGGAATTCTTGGTATTCTGACGGTAGCTGTACAGGGGTGGAAGTTGCTGTGGCTAGACCCATAGCTGGATTTCTTGGATAACAAGTTGGTTCACAATCAGGAAAACTTATCTTCTTTGCTCGCTGGTCAATTCTGGCATTATGTGTTTCTAACCAAGGAATTCCAAGAATTACTTGAAATTGTGGGGCCTTGATCACATCAAACACGATTGCTTCCCGATGTCCATCCTGACCCACCAGTGTCACTTCAACAGTGGAATGCGTTACAGGCCCTGAGGCTATTTCGGTTCCATCTACTGTAGTAATGACATCTTGGGTTACTTTCGGGCGGAGAGGAAGCTTAATCCTGGAAGCCAATTCACGGTCTATGTAATTTCCAATAGCTCCACTGTCGATGTATGCTTTTATAGCATGCAACTGCTGAGGCTGTTTTGGGTCCACGAGCACCATTGGCATGACGAAATGCGAGGTCAAAGAGTTAGTTTTCAAGCTCGGCAAGCGGACCCCTACGCTTGCCGGGCTAGGTCGTTTCCCGAATCAGGTGTCTCTAATTCATTATCAGTAGCTCCAACCACCTTCTTAAGTGGTTTAACTGGACAATTTCGAAGAAAGTGACCGGAAGTCCCGCAATACAGACAAAGTTGCATTTGCCGCCTTCTCTCTCGTTCTTTCTGCGTTAAAGGTCCTTTAACACCACCGATTTGCATAGGTTCAGATACGTCGGTACTCTTGGAGGTAGCGTGGGTTTTGATCGGTGCTCGGTTTTCATACTTGAACCGATCTGCTTTTCTATTTTGAAGTCTGTGATCAAGTTGAACCACCAAGTCAATGTAGTCTGCGCAGACCTGGGGTGGGTTTACTATCTGAGCTAGAACATCCTTAAGCTCTCTGCGCAGGCCTCGATGAAACAATGTGATCCTTTTGCTTTCTGGCCATCCAGTTTCCACAACCAGTCTGTTAAAGGTGGCTATGTAGGACAGAAGATCCTGATTACCTTGTCGTAAGGATAGCAGTTCGTTATCAAGGGCCTGTCCTTGAGAGTGTCGAGCGAACAATCTTTCCATGCTGGCCTGGAAGCCCTGAAAATTCTGGAGAATGGGATCATCCTGATTTACCAATGGAATAGACCAATCGGCAGCACTGCCACTGAGGTAAGATAGTATAAAGGCTACCTTGGTCTGGTCGTTAGGGAAGGCTCCGGGTCTGCATAGAAAGTGTAAACGACATTGGTTCATAAAGACGGCATATTTCTTGGGATCCCCCGCAAAACGTTCAGGCGGGGCCAAAGGCATGTGTCCAGGTAGATTAATTTGTACCGGGTTACTCAAACCCATTGATGTGGAAATGTCTCCGGAATTAGGTAAAGGAGTGTGCCCTGCCTGGGCCTGTAATAACCTTTTGGCTAGGTCATCAGTTCTTTCCTTAGATAAGATCAGTTCTCTTTTGAGAGCGTTAGTCTCCTGGCGGGCTGAGTGCACCTCTGCCCGTAATTGTGGGTAGGCTTCGCGTTCTGTAACGCTCACCTGATTCCCACGGAGGCGCAGGTCTGGCTTCGAGTGCTGATGCTTCTTCAATGGTGAAGCGCAGGACTCTGAAGATGGACAGGAAGGGCCCTCTACTCTGGCTTCTCCGGCTCGCAGGAATATTCCCCTGTGCGTGAAAAGGGAGTATTACCTACTGACTGAGTTATGCTCAAGCCTCCCACTCTCTTCCAACCCTCCACGATACCCTTCCACGATTCCCCGTGAAGTCTCACCGTAGGGTCTGAAAGGACAAGCTCTCATCCTGCTTCTGACGCAGGGGCGCGTTGAACCCAGTTACTTCACTGGATTGAGGTTGGGTGGGAGTTCAGGTAAGCTTGATTATACTGGTAAGGCGCTGTAAAAGTTCTGTTGCAAGTTCAAAAGTTCAAGCTTTAAATAATAATGTTCATTGTCTTTTTTCAGGTGATGAATGAAGATTCCTTTGGAGATTTTGGAGACTTCTTGCAACAAAGCGCTGATGTTGATGTCTTTTCCCCATAGGGGCCGGGGTTCGGAATGCCGGAGATATGGCGCCGACCCGAAGTGAAACGTGCAGTTCCAGTAAAGATCTGGTAAATCCTAGATGAGCGCTCAGGTAATGTTTTTGCATTCGCTCATCTAATGTCTTTGTCTTTTTTCCCCATAGGGGCCGGGGTCCTGCTTGGAAGCAGCAAGACCCGAAATGAAATGGGAATGACCCAACAGGTAAGTCTTAGAAGGAAACTGAGCTTTTCCTATTCCCTTCCTTCTCTCACCTCTTATTCTTGTCCTTTTCTCTAGGCTCTGGGAAGTGGCTGTGTATCCGGATGATCGCTGCTGAAGATGGAGGAACCCAGGAAAGGTGAGTGAAATGCAGCGCTGCAGCGATCATAACGAAATGCTTTTAAAAATGATGTCTTCCCTTTCAGGATCGTCGGTGATGTCTCCGTGGTGCAGATTATCTGGTAGGTCTCTTGTCTCCCTTTGCAGGTGACCCAGGATGCTGACAGGCGTGGCTGAAGTCCAGATGCAGGAGCTGACACGGTGAGCGTCCAGCTGCGAGGAGCAGAACAACGCGAAGCGTGAGTTGCTGATCGGGTGTGGTTTAAATAGCTTTGGAAGAAGTTCCAAGTGTGTATCCTTCCTCCGATCAGGTATGTATCCTTCCCCGACCACACCCGGGTGGAAAGTAGTCCCACAGGTAAAGTAGTTCCTATTCAGGCCTCAAGAGGGCCTTGATGTGGCAGCATGGTCTGCATCAGGTAAGTGCACATTAAAACACTTGAACACATGTTGAGCTTTATGAGCTTGGCGCCTAAGGCACCAGGACAGAGGTCCAACATGAGCCTGGCGCCCAAGGCGCCAGGACTGAGTCCAAAGGGCCCCAGCTTGGGCCCGCTGGCACTCCCCTGGGGGAAATGATGCCTGCCTCTGGGGTTGCTGGGTCGGACCTGGCTCCTTGGAGGTAGGCATCATGACACCATTGGCCTCCCTTTTAGTCCCTTTACAGCAGAGTTAAAGTACACAGTGAAACCCTCAATTTTTGGCACCCTCCTCATCCATGTTTCTTGAAGGCAGATATTGTCAAGGCCATCCATATCAATCTGCCCACGGCCAAACAAATTTCTGAAACCTCTCATGTTCCAACATCCAATGGTTATCCCTTCTATGTGGCATTTGATTACAGAGTGAGATTTCTTATTCCCTAGAGTGTTTGCCTTTTTATCATGGTTGGTAGTCCCACGTTTTGTCATGACTATGTCACATGTTTTCAGTGGTCGAACCTTTCTACTGACTTGCTTAATAGTCACACTCCCAGAGAATACACCCCTCCCACTGCCCAATTTTTATAGGCTGATCCTATGTTGGGATTGAGAAAGTGAGGGCTAATCTGATTTTAGCACTTTTGAATGAAAAAACTAATTTATTTTCCAGATTTCATGGTATCAACAAGCAGGGGAACACAGACTACCTCCTACTCCTGCATCTTTTAGGGAATAATTGCCATAACCAAACTTTCACCCAGAAGTTTGCAAGGAACTTAACTTCTTAAAAGACCAGACCTTATTCAAACAATAATTTTGGAACAAACAGGATGAAGTATTTTATTCCCTGTTCATCTGTAGTTCCTGTTTTTTCTCTCTATTTCTTCATACAAACATTATTATCTGTATAAAAAACATATACACAGATCTTCATAAAAGACAGATATAACATACAGCGCAATTGTATTAAACACTTTTCTAAATATATACATTCTCATCGTATCACAGCAGTAGGTGGTGTAGAACACAGTGCCACATCATTCAGTTTCCACAATTTTGCATCAGATTATTTTTGACACATTAAGAGTTTGATTTTTGGGTTATTTACACCCTGTCCGCTCTAAGGGGCAAGATTTAGCAATGGATGAAATTGCAAAATGATTATGTCAACTCAGTGCGTTTCGGCCTATCTGGCAGGATATAGACTGCATCCATCCTTGGTCTTCTCTTTTATTCTGGGCCTTCATCAGGACGTAAACATTTGTGATAGAGTGGGATCATTTAGCTTCTGGCCCCAGTGATACTTTTCTTCACTGGAAAAAAACAAAAGATAAAATCTCAATGAGAAAAGGTGGTCTTTGTCTGTTCGGGATATAAGCTCAGATTTATAGAGCATTTATGGGGTGATTATTTAAGTTTTAACCTCTCACCACAATGTGGTGAGAAGGGCAGGGACAGGATGGTGAATTGCGGATGTCACTCGAGCAGTATATTGACTGGACCTATGGGATTAAATCATAACACATTTCTATTCTGGTCCAGAGCATATGTCACTTTATTGGTCGGACATATTCTATTCATATTTTAAAGTGGAAAAAGTGATTCATACCTTCTCTGCTCCGACTTGTGTTTTTGGCACACAGTGGTGGTCTATTCACTTTGAATGGTGAAAAGATGGAGTTCATCCACTATCGCAATGTTAGGATCAGTGTGCCATGGTGTAGCTCCTATTACGGGCCTGTAGGCATCAAAACGAAGCCTAGTTAATATATTCGCCTGATTCAGTAGCAAAAGCAAAGTTATTGGTACCCCATACAAAGACCGTTGATGTAGCTATTTCATGCGGCTCCCATATGGGTATTAGTACTGCCCGTAGCACAACTCGTGCTCGTACTGTCACATTGATATGTGCAATACTTACTGTTCATTGCAGGCAAAGCAGGGCAACGCTGGTCTCTGCCTAATGACGGACAGCAGAAAAAACGATCCTGTCCTCACGGTAATGCAGAGAGGCGCATCTCGTCCAGCTGTGACGGATCGCGCAGATCTCCCAATTCTGTCTTGCTCGCCTATTCCGAGCTGAAGACTGAATAATCTTTGCTTCTGGCGTTTAACCTCACGTGACCATCATCACATGACTTACGCGGAACTTAGCCGTACGGCAACGCACAGCATTTCCTTATTACAAATACAAATCTTTTCCTTATCATTAGTTTATGAAACAATGGTGCTTGACTGTTTATTTTAGAAACCTGCAGTTTCTCTACCTCGCATTAATTTTGTAGTGGAAATGTTTCTATTACCTCCTTCTTAGTTTCAATTGGGCTTACCTTAAACACTTTATATGTATGTCTGTTCCTTTGCATGGAAGTCTAATATTGTACAGACTCTTATTGTGTCCTGGTGCATTTATACATTGTACAGCTTATGTACAGCCTATGTAAGTGGGGGTTCATTATATTATAGTTGTAGTACTTCTACCACATTTGCATATATTCACAAAAGCTGAATGCATATATATCATTTCACATAGATGAGTCATTTCTTTATATACGCATAACATTAAGTTAAATGTTTTTACGTCTCGACATCTACTTTCAAAAACATGTACTTTCAGAAAACACTGTCAAAAGGCACACAACGAGGTAACATGAAAACACAGCATCATTCAGGCTGCCATGGCTTCATGCAAGCTTGGTTTATTTGTGCTTCTCCTTAATTCATATTTCAACCTCAGCCTAATGTTGCTTCCCATTGTTGTCAATTGGTGTATAGTGACAGGTAAAAGAGATCGAGACCAGGTAACTGGTCAGACCCAATATTGGCCTTGAAGTTTGGTAGTGATGATATTGTTGTCCCTTTGTTTAATGTGTCTTCCTAATATTCCTAACTCTTTCCCGGGCATATAACCTATCTCCTATAGGCTCTTCCCTTTTGTTCAATGAACAGTGTCTAGCCTAGTGTCCTGACTGACCACAGGAAAAGCATGTGATTATGGTGGTTTGAGTACTTCCCCTGTTTGTTTCTCCTCTTTTCTTACTGATTAGATTCCTCCTCTCTCTCTTTTTGGGAACTTGCATCCCTGATATATAAAAGGGGTCCTGATTTTATCTTTGGTATTTATTTTTTCTTTAGTGAGATATGGAGGACTGTAGAAACCATTAAGATCTTTCTTGGTCTTGTCACTTCGATGGATTGATCTTAATTGTCTATTAGCCTCTTCATAGTTTTGGGCTGTTTCAAAAGCCATTGCCATGTGGGTTTATTTAATTGAAGGACAGCTTTCTGTAGGGAGGGTGGTAGGGAATTAATGTACTGTTGTACGGTCAACGCTTCTATTACTTCGGGTAGAGTTTTCTTCCCCAGCCATAATGACACAGTATTCTGCACTTGGGAGTTTCTAGGGTAGCTAATGTGTTGCTTAGGAAAGGGTTGATCAAATAGTCTTCAACTATAGTATGGGGTACTGTAGACTCAACGCCAGAGAAGTAAATTTCTCTTTTGAAGGCACAAAGATTAGTTTTTCCGACAGAATCCTCTCCCTCTGAAAGACTCGCCTTCCGGTCAGGGTCCTGGTGGTTCTCAACTCCTTCCTGGCCCACCTGTTCAGGCAAAAACCCTGGTTTCAGAAGTTCTTTAAGGTTTTCCTTTTCTATAGGGATTTGAAGAGGTCGTTTGGAACTTGGTTTAATCCCGAAAGACCTTACCGGTGGGAGGTCTCCACTGGTTTTAATAGAAAGATTTATTTTGCTTTTGGGTTTTATGGCGTAATCTGATAACCTCAAAGCATTGGAGAGAGGGTGCCATTGAAAGAGTAGCTGCTGGCACCCAATGGGGAGATGACATTTGTTGACTAGTATTTGTTTGATGTTGAGAATTGTTTGTCTGCGGTCACATCATTTATAAACCCCTGCAGTTGATTATCAGGATCATATGAGGTACCACTTGGGAAAATTAATCTATAGGTTTCTGATGGGCTCCCCCGTTTGTATCAGCTGAATCAGTGTTCCACTTCTGACACCATATGTGAGGAACCAGGAATGAGACGCGGTCAGAGAAGACCTGTGTTTGTGGAAACTAACTTTTATTGAAATAATAATGGGGTATGGGAAAGGCCTCACTATCCCTAATCTAGGAGATATTTCCCTACCTCAATCAAAATCAAAGGGTCTATCCAGAAGCAAAATGTTCTGTTTCCAAAATCCACTAAAAATAACTACATTCTGCTAAGGGTAATGTCTTTGGCTTGAAAGAGTGCACAAATGTTCAAGTTCAACAAAAGATGAAAATTCAGTAGAATTCGCCAATTGATAGTGTTCACAGTTCCAGGGGATGGTGCTCCACCTTGGAGAACAAAAATGCATAACATGAACCAAACAGTGATAGTGGGCCATGGTTATAAGCAATTGAGGAGGGGGGGGGGGGAATGGAAAGAGGGGGGCACTTGGTGACTGCCTGTGAAAGTCTGGGTTTTTCAAGCATTATGGGGAATACCGGGGATATCCTGTGGGCATGGGTAGTTCAATGCTGCTGTATGTGTAGTTCGTGGCCACCTAGTGTGTCCAAAAGAAACATATTGGGAGAACTTTCATAGAGGACATGGCCAAAGGCCGTGGCTACTGGGCATGGCGGAAGGCCATGGCTACTTGCCTGTAGTCTTTTAAAGTATATAGTGGGCATGAAAGACATGTATAGTGATCATGGCTGAAGGCCGTGGCCACCAATTGGGTCCGAAAGAAACATATTGGGGGAACATATATAGTGGACACGGCAAAGGCCATGACAAGTCGCCTGGTAGACTTTCAAAACATAAAATGGGCGCGGCCAAAGGCCCTGCTCACTGGCCAGGACCGATGTCCCTGACTAGTGGGCGTGAAAGACATTTATTGTGGGTCCAAAAGTAACATATTGGGGGAACATGTACAGTGGACACGGCTGAAGTCTGAGGCTACTGGCCCGTTAGTGTTTTAAAAAATACAGTGGGCAAGGCAGTGGCCACCTATTGGGTCCAAAAGAAACCTATTTGGGGAACATATATAGTGGACAAGGCCAAAGGCTAGTGGCCTGGGAGTGTTTTTGAAATATACAGTGGGCATGGCTGAATGCTGTGCTCACTGGCTAGTGTGCCTCAAAGACATGTATAGTGGTCACGACCGGTGGCCGTGGCCACTTAGTGGATCCAAAAGAAACATATCGGGGAACATGTACGGTAGTGTTTTAAAATATACAGTTGGCACAGTGGAAGGCTAGTGGCCTGGGAGTGTTTGGAAATATACACTGGGCACGGCCGAATGGCGTGCCTTCTGGCCAGAGCCGGAGGCCCTGGCTAGTGGGTCCGAAAAACATGTATAGGGTCCAAAAGTAACATATTGGGGGAACATGGCCACTGGCCCTGTAGTGTTTTAAAATATACAGTGGGCACATCCAAAGGCTTTGCTCACTAGCCAAAGGCCCTGGCTAGTGAGCCTAAAAGAGATGTATAGTGGTCACAGCCAAAGGCCGTGGCCACCTAGTGGTTCCAAAAGAAATATATTGGGGAAACACATACAGTTGGCATGGCCCTCTGGCCATGGTCGAAGGTCATGCCTAGTGGCCATAAAAATATATAATATAGAAAACGTTGACATTTATTTTATTTGCAGGGACGTAAAGTTGAGTAAGACATAGGTCTTCATTGCAACATTGCTGGTTTCCAGGTGATAAATCTGCCAGGATACCAGCAAATGGAATTTGCGTTACCAGCACTCAGTCCGGTGGTATTACCGGGTTGACGGTGTTAATCCCCATTCATGGAGACCCATAGGACTCCTTAGGGGATTTGCCTGTGTTAAAGGTGCTGGTAAAACTGGTGCCTTTAATACTGGCGATTTTTGTCATTAGGGTGGAGGAATTACCTCCACCCAACCGGCAAACTTCTAGTTGGCTGGTGCAGAAACCTGCCGGTATACGTTAATACTGGTGTGCTAGTTCTGCACCAACCAACATGTAATGAGGCCCATAGTATCAAAACCTTTCAAATTCAGGGGAAAAAACGTTAATTGCAGGGACGTTAAGGTGAAACTATAACGCAACAAAACCCCTGAAATTCAGCTAAAGCCACCTTAACTTTGCGCCCCCTGTTGCGCAGCCTGTTAGCACAATGATGACATCACAGATGACATCTATGACATCACTGATGGCATCACTAACAACATCATATATGATGTGACTGGTGACATCACTGGTGTCATCAGACATAAGATCATTTTAGGTATTTGTACATATTTAGACAACCCTTAACTTTGTATATCTGTGATTTTAGAATTTTAGCATAGCATATAACAATGAGTAAATTGTATAAAAAAAGTAAATAGGTACACATGTATCATATCACTACTTGTGAAGCTTTTATTTGTACTACTTTGGTAAAAGATAATATCTAATATTTTACAAATATGTTTACTTTTTTTAATAACACTAAAGTAAAAAAAAGTACACTGCTTAGAATGTTCCTGTTTCTTCCCAACATATACAAGACATGTGTACTATGATATAATATGTGTCAGAGCGCTATCTAAAAACAACACTTGAAAGGATACACAGTGGATATTCATGAAGAGGAAGTACACAGATACCTTCACCTCTCTCTCTCCTTCTCTGATGACTCCACTGACCCCACGCAAAGGCCCCCCTCACCGAGTGAAACCTTCCTAACAATATGTCCCACTGCTCAAGGTAAATGACCGGAGCTAATGGAAGATATTCCTCGAAAGGTCGTGTGACCTGACCACCCAGGAGGACCACCAGGCTGTTAGGGGCAAGATAGATGGGTTTTAGAACTGTAACCAGACCAACCGGAAAAGGACAGGAAAAACCCCTATCTGTACCCACCTGGCGTATATTGCTCTGTTACCCCGACTCCTGGTATGGCCGTTACCCAAGCAAGAATCTGCCGAGGATCTGCGACGGGGCTTTACACTACAAAGGGTGGAAAAAACACCATATAAGTGCCTGAACCAGAGGCAACCAAGGGGATAATAGTTGACTATAAAACAGGGTTTTTACCATGTGTTGGGAGAGGAGCTGATCTTAGATTGTTCCTGAATTCAGGTCCAAAGGAGGGCAAAAACGACGGGAACGGAACGTTGGTAAAGGAAAAGTGACCCGCACAGAACAAGGGTCTCTCTATGTCCGGGGTGCAGCACTCAGCAAAGGATCCCACAAGTCCAATGTGCTTTTTGAGTTTACTGGGCCGGAGTAGGAGAATAAGGGAAAGGGAGAGGGCAAAAAGGAGGAAGGGAAGGCTCAGAAACCAAACTCAGAAGGGAGAGTAACACAATCCAGTAACAGGCAGGGTCGGTACACAAGCAGGCAATAAAAGGCAAAATCGGCAAGAGAGAGCAGTTCCAAGGACGTACTGAGTCAGTAAGCCATGTAGATAGACCGGAGACCAAATCACTAGGCAAAGATAGTCCGGGGAGTGATCCGAGGTCGGCAACAGCTGATCAAGGTGAACAAGGGCAAAGGCTATGACGATTCCGGGGACGAGGCAGAAGTCAGGAAACCAGGGAACAAAGAACCAAGAAGAGCGCAGTCACGGAGCTCCGAATTCCGGGTAGAGAACACGTAATTAGAAGTGCTGTCACGTGGGCGGAAGTGCTTTTTATGGTCCAATCTTCATGTGTTTTCCGCATTGGGCCGTGGACGTGGAGGTCACGTGGTGCAGACGCTGCACACGTGTTACACAACATACGCGTCCCGAGGGGACGTGGCAACGAGGCAGCCACCGTCTCCATGGCAGTGACGACCACTTTCTCCAAGAACCGTTACCAAAAAAATATTAGTAGAAATAAAAAGAAAAAAACACATTTCCCCCTAATTACTTAGTACATTGTAAATTACACATATATAGAAGTGCTTTAAAACAAGGGATACTTTAGGATTCCGTTGCATGGATATTGTAAATAAAATTACTGTTACTCCAATGTATAGAAAATAAATTAAGTGTTTTAATTCAACGTTTGTTTGAAAACATTTCTGTATACCTTCTGTAAGAGATTAATATGGTTAAATTAAAATAAAACTCATATTGTAAAAAGTGAAACTAAGGGGGGGCGTGGCTAGCTAACACACGATGCGGCTGTGTTTCCCCTGAGCTCTGCTCTTTGGCGCCCAAGACATGTAATTCCTAGCCACTTCAAACTGGAAATTTTGCCCTATTTTTGCACTCGGGGCAAGATGAAATGCTGCCCAACAGAATCGGAAGGTTGTTGGGAACAATCGGTCCCCAGTAAGGGTATTTTTGGCATATGACAGCTTAGCGATGATTAAGCAGAAAATGGCGGAGCGCGCCATCAGCCCCAGCCATTGGAACCCACGATCATCAGCAGTTCGGTGCTGGCGCGGGGGCCCATCAGTCTAAAGCTTCAGCGGTATGGCGGGATAGGGGAAGCCCGATCACCCCCTCTGGTGCCTCGCAAAAACCCATGACCTGACAGCTTGGAAGCCGAGACGCAACCGGCATGAACATCTGCTGCCCGCCCGACAGCTCACCCCATTTATACAGAGGTCCCCGGGCCGCGGTGGTCAGTACAAGCGGCGAGTGCATTGGAGAGCCTGGGGCAGTGAAGAGCGCTCAGCCGCTGGCTCATACCCCTTGGGCCGCGGTGGTCAGCGCGGACGGTGAGTGCGCCAGAGAGCCCAGGGCTGTGGTACGCTTCCTCAGAGGCTGGCTCCGGTGGGCCCGGCGGCCTTGGACGGAGGGCCTCCTCACCATCTGGGGTGAAGAGACTGTGGCGTTGGCTGGTGCCACCTGGCTCGATCCCCCTACAGCGGTGGAGTGGATCGGGTCAGAAGGGCTGCTCTACGGCCCGCGGAAGAAAGAGCAGCCGCGCTCCCCATCTGGCAGGCACCCGGTGAGAGGAGAACTAAGCATCAGCGGGGAGATCGCCCCGCACTGTGGAGGAGAGGAGGCACACCGACGCCAGACTCAATACAGCATGAGTGCTGAGGGCGCCAGGACAAGGCACAACATAATATAATCATTAACTCTGGGGGGAAGAGGAGCCCCTCAACACCTTAACTGCAGAGCTGAAAACAGCAGGACAGGCATCCCCTTACCCTTTCAAAGCCTCAGAAGGGGAAATTGAGCCGCGATCTGCAAATTGAGCTCCCACATAATCTGAGAGGCCAGTGGGATGATCCTCACACTCCCTCCAATCGACCTAATGCAACTGTCAGAGGGATCTCCCACTGGGCTGAGCACATACCCATAACACAGCAGGGCAGGAGTCCCACCACCTCATGTTAAAGCTCTGTTGATGAACCAAAAGTGTCACCCACGAATCTGGCACTGCCGCACCGTGGAAATAACCGTCTGACCCTCGTAGACCTGCCAAGGGATGCCTAAAACAGCCTTCAAAAAGAAAACACACAGCATACAGGCCTACCTGGAGCCGCAGCCTATAGATCCACCTACTGCACGTACAACTGCAGTGGGAGTCTCCCTGACTTTGCCCAAAAACCTGGACTCCGCCATGTCGCTCTCCAAAGAGGACCTGGAGGGAATGCTTAGATCCCTCAAACAGGACATCACTCAAGAGATCAAGAAAGAAATCAAGACTTCTAAAGACTCCCTGGCCCAATCCCTCATGGAACTAACCTCACATCTGGGGGGGGCTTGAATCTAGGGTTAATGATCTGGAGAACATAACCAACGAACAGTCACGTGGCAATGAAGTCCTAGCAGAAAGGTTGAAGGCTATTGAAGAGCACCTTGAAGATATATGGGCAAAGCAAGCGGATTTGGAAAACAGGTCGAGATGAAATAATGTGCACCTCCGAGGCATCCCCCGGCAGGTATCCGATCAGGATCTAACTGAATATGTTGAGACGCTGTTCCGATCCCTCCTGAAACTCCCACCAGCCGAAGATCTAAAGCTTGACAGAACCCACCAGGTGTACTCCTCAGCCCAACTCAAAAGGAATTTACTACCAGATGTGCTCACTCGGGTACACTTTTTCCTCCAGAAAGAAGAGATCATGGCGGCAGCCAGGAATTCGGACTCAATAGAGTTTTAAGGGCGAAGATACACCTTTTTCAGGACCTGGCCCCCTATACACTGGCAAGGAGACGGCGGTTGCAGAGGGTAACGACCCTGGCTGAGGGCCAGGAAAATCTGCTATCGCTGGGGGTTTCCCTGCCCGCTGGTTTTGACTTTCATAATCAGCGTTACATGATCTCCTCTGAAGAAGAGGCGAAGGGTCTAATGTACGGAACAATCAAAGGTGAAGGCCTGGGTCCCCACACTCAGAATCAGTCTAATCTAGACCCCCCCCCGCCAAAAGACAGATGCAAGAAAACCCAGCGTGAGCCCCAATGAGAAGCAGATCCACAGCGGGAAACCGGTTCGGACAGCACAATCAAGGCCTTAGAGGAGACATCAACCACAACCCTGTCAGAGGGAGAAGAATGGGCATATACCTTAGCTGAATGTAGCCGATATGGACGATCCTTGGAGGGAAAAGAACGCCCGTCGATTACCTCATAACCCTGATTCCCTTGAGCAATGCGGCCTGGCGCAACTGACTTGGAGGCCTGGGGCACCGAGCATGTCGCTCGTCTCTCCACTGCTGCCAAACCTGGGGGCACCCCGCCTTCAGTCCTGGGCTTGGGGTTGAGAGGCCTCACCCTATCTGAACATATACCTGGAAATACTGCAGCTCTTCCCCGCTCCCAAACATCTCGCCGCCTTTACCTAAGGGTAATGAAATTTCCATGCATTAGCAGACTTGGGCGCCGGAATGGATGGCGCCTGACAAGTTTCACACTTGGTTAAAGTTAATTTTGGGATTAGGAATGGCTCAGCTATTGAAGACAGTAATCTGTGTATACTACTTTGGAGATATTTGCTTGGTTTATTATTTTAAGTTTCACCTGAACCCGTTGGGTTGGTATTTTGTTCACACTCACCACAGACCAATTATGGCTCACACTGTAATGACTCACCCGAAGGAAGCTCTTACCCTCAATCTCTTTGACTGGGCTTACTCGAGGCAAAAACTGAGCGACCCTAACATGGCAACCCCGAACCTCAAATGCATCTCATTGAATGTGCGGTGCCTAAACTCCCCCATGAAACATAAAGCACTGTTCCACAGACTGGGCTCCTTAGGCGCATCACTTTTATTCCTCCAGGAGACCCACTTGCGACCGGCTGATGAATTCCGCCTTAGTGACAGGCTATACCCCACCAAATTCTTTGCCTCAAGTGGAATGAAGAAACGAGGGGTTGCCATCCTGGTGTGCAATTGTATCACCCTCAAAACTCTGGGGGTGGTCCGGGATGAGGATGGAGGGTTTCTGCTAGTGACTGCTATGCTAAATGGCCGTAAAATCACGTTGGTTTCTATATATGCTCCAAACACAAGGCAAGACGTATTTTTTACAAAACTGTCTAGAGCTTTAGTCGATCACGCAGAGTGAGAGGTGATTCTGGGCGGGGACTTCAATGCAGTGATTAACCCTCTAGTTGATAAGACATTGCCCCAACATCAAACGACAGGAACAACTTCAGGGGTCTCACCGCGTTGCTAAAAGACCACTCGCTGATTGAGGTGTGGATGTATTGTCACCAAGAGGAAAGAAACTATACATTCTTCTCAGCAGTACATGGGGATTCTCTAGGCTGGATATGTTTTTTTATCTCATACTCGCTCATTCAGAAGGTGCTGGAGGTAGAGATACTCCACGAGGCGCTCTCAGACCACTCCCCGGTTCTAATGACAATGGCTCCCCTCCGATCCACCCCTCCTATGAGACCCCCCTGGAGACTAAATGACTTTTTACTAGATGACCCAACGATCTGCGCTCACATAAAAGAATCTATGGAACTATGTTATAGGGAGAACGACAATGCTGATGTTAGTTGGGGGACAATCTGGGATGCAAGTAAAGTAGTGATCAGAGGACACTTTATTGAGAAGGCTGCACAGCAGGGGAGGGCAAGGAGGCTACTGCAGAAACACCTAGAGAGCGAAGCCCTCAGATTAGAAGAGGAGCATAAGAAGAATCCCTCACGGCGAGCACTGAGAGATTTACGAATGGCTAAGAAAGCGCTAGAGGCACATCACATGGGGAGAGCGGCCTACTACATGATGCGCACTAAACAATTTTATTACACGAAAGGAAACGAGGCCAATAAATTGTTAGCAGCTAAGCTGGGGAAACAAGCAAAACAAAATAGGATTGACTGCGGGATGGGGAGGGCAAAGGTACTTTCTCGGAAAGGGGTAAATGCTCCATTATTGAAGAATTCTTTAAAGAACACGCAGCCCCGCACCGGGGAGACCCACATATGGTCAACGATTTCATAACTGCAGCAAACCTCCCACAGGTCCCACAAACACAATATGAGCCTTTGGAAGACCCAATATCCGCAGAGAAAATTGAATCAGCTATTAAGTCACTCCCTCTTGGTAAAGCCCCGGGCCCGGATGGGTTTACGAACAAGTTCTATAACACCTCCTGTAAGGAGCTCACCCGCCACCTCACGAAACTATTTAACGTTATATGGGAAACAGGCTCGATCACACAATCCATGGCAGAATGAAATACAACTTTAATTCTAAAACCAGGGAAGGACCCGGCAGAATGCTCGTCTTATCGGCCTATAGCCCTGCTTAATACGGTCGCAAAGCTATTCAGCAGGGTTATAGCGCGACGGCTGGGAGAGGTGCTGCCTCAATTATAGTTCAGGATCAGACAGGCTTCATTCTAGGTCGATCGGCTCATGACAACATTCACAGGGCACTAGACCTAATAGCCCTTGCCCCCTCAGTCCCAGGCCCCCTCTCGCTGATATCTTTAGACTCCCACAGGGCATTTGACGGCATGTCCTGGGACTACTTGCAGTCAGTACTAAAGGGCTTTGGATTCGGTACGAAATTCTCGAGCGTGGTGCTGTCGAACTTCCAGAACCCCTCCACTCGTATACGAGTAAACTTCCAATGGATGCCCCAAATACCCCTTGGTAAGGGGACCAGACAAGGGTGCCCCTTATCCCCGTTAGTCTTTGCGCTAGCAATGGAACCCCTTGCCCAACATATCCGCCTTCATTCTGGAATTCAGGGGTTTGAGGTGGGAGACCAGTGCCATAAAGATGCGCTATACGCAGATGATGTGCTCTGTTTCCGGAAAGAGGCTCAGGCCTCGGTTCCACCACTAGTGGGTCTGCTAGACCAATTTGCGCAGGTCTCAGGATTTACGATAAACATGGCAAAATCAGCAGGCCTGAACTTGTCCGAATCCCCAGACACACAAGTTGCTTTGCAGGAAACTTACTCCCTTAGCTGGCAAAACACCAAGATCACATACCTCGGAGTGCACCTGACTCCCACCTACGCAGGCATGTTAAAAGCCAACATTCCTCCCCTGATAAGAGGCTAAAGATTCTCTACAAAAATGGCCACTACAAGAAATTTCATGTCTAGGGCGCATAAGCGCAATCAAAATGACTACTTCCCCGGCTTCTCTATGCATTTCAAGCACTCCCTGTCACGATCCCTGAGCGAAACCTATTAGAGCTGCAGAAGGAGATAAGCCGCTTCATCTGGCAGCGGAAAACACCTAGAATCCGGCGCAAAATTCTTACCCGGGGTAGGTAGCTGGGTGGCTTGGGACTCCCCTCCATTTCTCGATACTACCGAGCAGCTCAAATTGCCCCCATTTTAAGCTGGACTAACACAACTGACCCTCCCAAGTGGCAGGTTATTGAACAGCTTTTCTCTCGGGCCCCACTCTCTCACCTCCCGTTCTTCCCACGTGAGATGCGCATCTCTCGGAAGACTCTCCTCCCGACTACGGAGTCCACCCTCCGTTGCTGGGACAGATACTGTGCTACATGGGGATTCCCCTCGGGATTAGGCCCCCTCTCCCTGGTCACACAGAACCCCGCCTTTACCCCGGGACTGCACCCTAGCTCATACAAACTCTGGACAGGGGAAGGTCCCCTAAAACTGCATGAGCTCTATGCAGACAGCGTCCCGCTGACCTTTGTCCAATGCAAGGAGAAGTCCAGCCTCCATGAGACTGAGAGATTTAGGTACATATAGTTCCGGCACTGGATCACCAACCCTACTGTCCAAAGGGCTGCCACTAGACCCCCAACGGGATTGGAAATAACAATCTCAGAAGGACAGAGTACTCACAGAATAACGACCTGCTACCGCCTTCTGGAATATGTTCCGGAAGATGAGACACTCCCTCATATGCGCACTTGGGAAAGGGAACCAGGGATTGAGGTACCCCGAGAAGCATGGCAGAGAATTTGGGATAGAGCTCATAGGTCCTCCAGATGTACATCAGTTAGGGAATGTGCACTTAAGATCTGTTACTGATGGTACTTTTCCCCGCAGAAATTGCACGCGATAAACCCCAACTACCCTGACGCATGCTGGCACGGCTGCGGAGGGAGGGGAGACCTGGGTCACTTATGGTGGTACTGCCCAGTCATCCAATCCTATTGGCTGGAAATCAGATCGAAAATCAAAGATATATGTGGAACCCTACTCCCCATGGAACCTCTGACAATGCTGCTAGGGGATGTACCAGATGACGGATCCTATCCACTGTCTAGCCCGAGAGCTAAACTGATCACTCAATTGCTCATGGCGGTTCACCTTACACGCGGCCCTCACATAGCGTATTGGTGGGTAAAAGTTTGGGAACTTCTTGGGGTGGACAAAATGACAGCCGACATAGACGGCTGGACATCCAAATTCTCTCGCGTCTGGGGCCCATTCTTGGACCACGTGGCAGATAAAGAGCACATGTTTTTCCAGCCTGGGCTGGTTAAATACCTCCTGCAGCCTTGATAAGCCTTCGATATGATGGACGAACCCACTAGGCTGAAACCCAAACTGGGGGGGATATGTTCTCCTAGAATGTGGGGCCATGCAGCGTTTCTGATCATGGTGAGAATTTTTTTTTTTTTACCTTTCTTTTCTTTCTCTTCTCAACTAAGAGCACTATCAGTTAATAAGTTGAACCATATCCTTTCTGGAAACTGTTGATGAAATCATACTTGTTTGACAAACACAAAATGTTACAATGAAATGTTGATACGTTATGTAAGAGACTAATTAGTGTTGCAACAGCAATGACAAACGCGGAAGCATGAAGTCATACTTGTTTGATGAACACAAAAGGGTAAAATGAAATGTTGATGCATTATGTAAGAGACTAATTGATATTGCAATAGTAATGATACATGTTGAAGCTTAATCTTTTCCCGAACTTGCCGATGAAATTGGTGTAATAGAATGAGGTGCAGAGTTGTCAAATGAATTATGGACTTACTGCGCATGAGATCAATTAATGTTACAACTTGCAAAGATTCCCAATGAATTAACGTCTGCTCAATATTCCAATAAAAAAAGTGAAAGTAAACTTCAAATAGTATCCCATTTTTTTATACTTGGCTATTATCTGTACTTCCAACTGTAGATCATACAATACATTTGAACAAATTGAAGCTTAGTGTACTCTACGTTATATTTTCAGATAAATACAATGCAGCTACATATATGGGCCACATTACAAGTAACCCAGTCAGGAGAAAATACTGGAAAAAATGCTGGTAATTCCAGCTGCAGCATTTTTTTCCAGACCGGGTTACTCCAATTCTGCTTGTACGGGCAGTAAACATCCGGCAGGCCTGACCTGCCAGTAGTTCCAGCCCCCACAGGCAGAGAATTCGCTGAATCACCGGCACCATTAGCAACAGTGCCAGTGCTATGGGACTCCATGGGAATGTGAACTTACCGTTCTGCCGCCGCCTGTAATATCCCAGTAATACTGGGATATCAGGAGGCGGAAGCAGTAACCCGAGATTGGCGGGTGGCCGCCAGTGCTAGCATCTACTACCGGCAATCTCGTCTGTATTTTTAAACAACAAAACAGTAGTATAATTTCCAATTGTTATTTCTAGTCTCAAAGCTTTTATTAGCTAAGCCATACATTAGGTTGTATCTAATGTAAGCATTAATGAATACATGATGTTATTAGGAATGTCACTAGTGATGTCATATATGATGTTATTAGTATTTAAGTACTAGTATAGGGCAGTCACACAATAAGTGATTGCCCGTGTCCATAGTGTCAGTTGCACATTTCTTATGTGGTCATTTGCACTTTATTCAGCACTTTATTCATGTATTATTTATTATTATTCCCCGGTAGTCATTTTCATGTCTTTCTCCTTGGCCATACTTTTCATTGAGTGGCCCATTTAACTTGCAGTACTCATGTTGTATGTTAAGATGGCCACCGCCATGCACTGCAGTTTGAGGAGGCTTTTCTCGCTACCATAGAGTGCACAGTGTGGCTATTAATTATCCCTGTATTTCTGATATGTTTGAGTGATCAAGCACTTGGTGTTAATGCGAAACACGTAGCTTTTTCCTCCCTGGTTTTTGTATATTATATCCATAATAAAGGCATTTTCATTGGACTCATTTTGTCATTTACTGGTGCTCATTTTTGCTGCACTACGAGTGCAACCCTAATATCCATTTTGCTCTGGGTCTGTACCATTATTTATTCTATTTTGGTGTGCACAGATATTTTCTATGCGGAGGTGTTACATTATAGAGCGGCAATAGCCACCCTATAGTTAAGGTGAGTCAGACTCCCATAGGAACCCCATAACATTCTATTGTTAATAACTTTTGATTTGAGTAACGAATTTGACTGAACTCTTGATAGTGATAAGGGACTCGCGTCCCCCCCCCCCCAGACTGTAAACGTTTCGGAAAGATACCTTAGAAAATAAGAAAATTATTAAGAAGGCAAAAAACAAATGTTTTCCAAAGTGCGGCCTACTTCCCATTCATTTTTCCCTAGACAAGGTACATTTTTCCAAGCGCACAGCCCAAACCGCTGGACGGATTTGAACTAGGCCGAAACAACTTGGGCGCAAAGTGTTGACTCGCAATCCATGCGTGGTTTGGGGTTATTCCGTGCAGTAGTTATTTCAATATTTGACGAAGAAGGGGGTCGCCCTTCTGAAAAATAGATAGCTATATCTCAGGGATTTACCACAAACCGGGTATTTTAAGAAATTAAACAGCCACCATCTTTTTTTTCCTCTCGATGCGAGAGATATTGGAGTTTATAGCCAAGGATATGGGAAAATGAAACGCAGGAAAATGGTTATTTGCAGGTCAAAAAACATGAAAATGCCATCAGGCTAGAGGGGGGGGGGGTGGCTAGAGGGCATTAAGTGAAATTTGGGAATTGGAGGGGGTCTAGGGGCTGAGTATGCAACACAAAGCTTTCTGTAGCCTCGGCTATAGTCGGGAATAGCCACCATCTCAAAGCAAATTGCGTCACAGAAACAGCGTTTGTTGTGGGGGGAAGTGGAGAGGGCAGTGAAGGTGAGGAGGCCATCTGGGGAGTGGGGGAAGCTGGCACAGATGAGGGGGGCACTTGGTGAGGGCCTGGGGGGCAGGAAAGCATTTTTTTTCCTGCTGTTTTTCTGATATTCGCAGCTAAATTTGAGGCTTCAAAGGACTACGGATAGCCACGTGTAAGAGTAGTTCCATGGCTGCGGCTATACATTTTGGGGTTTCTGTGTTTTATTTCTTTTTAAAAGATATTTTAATAGGTACAGTGACATCAGGGTGAATAATCATTGGCCATTGGTCAATGACACGGTAGGTATATGGGAGTCTTACCTATTTATGCGTGTTTTCAGACTTTCTTACATGGTGGACTGTGGAGAAAAACAGAAGAAAATTGTTTAAAAAAATCAATACAAAAAGGAGCCACCCAAGTCTAGTTTTAGATGCCCCATCCACTGTATTTTAGCCTGTGTATTCTCACCCATGCTATTCTATTTTTGTGTAATTGTACCCATTAAATGAATCCCCACCTAGTTTACTATAATGTATACTCTGCTTTCTTTATCATCATCTACCTCACATAACTACATGAGCAGTCATTTACTGTATTGATCTTTTAACTTCTATTGTACTACTAATGTCTCTTCCGTCATTCATATTCCAGACTCAGACCTTTTTTTCAACAACAAAAAAAATGTTATAGCCGCGGCTAAACAAAAAGGGGAGCGATTGTTGTATTGAGGATCGCGCCTAGCAACAGCAATGACTGAGGTGCAAACCCGCGCCTATCCAAACCCATCCCATGTGGATGATACAGGTCAGAATTTTATCTATGTTTGTTATTTTATGTGCTTATGTGTTCACTTGACTTATTTGAAGTTTTGAAGGTTGGCTTAGTTGGCGGCTATTTAAAACAGTAAAATAAAAAAATAAACAAAGAAAATAGCCACCATGGAAAGGGAGAAGGGAGTACATGTAGTCCCTTCTCCCTTTCCATGGCAGCCACTTGCAGAACGAACACCCAGGGACGTAGTGGTGACTGGTGCCTTGTCAGGCTGCTAAAGACCTGGTGTGTTTGTAACAATCCGATTATCCTTTGTCGGGTAATAATTGTATTCAAACTGTCTACTTGGACAACAGTAGAAAAATGAACACATTCAAGATATAGTGGAAAAGCAAAACTGTTACATGATCTGATCACCTGTTAAAAAAAGGCGCTCAGATTGCAAGATGGTCACCTGCACGGGGAGGACGTGCTAACCATAGCTCATCTCTGGCCCCCACTGAAAGGGGAGTTTTATGCCTTTCAGCTCTCTCCCCTCCTGTGGGAATGCAACCACTTGATGTTCCCCACCCCCAATAGTAAGGTGGAGGCCCGATCGGCATGATAGGCCGAGGGAGAGCTGAAAAACCAATGCTGTGAGACGCTGTATCGCAGGAAAAGCAGGGTGTGGCACCCCATCTAGATCATTGGTAAAGTGGAAGAGGGTCAACGGCATGCGGTGCCCACAGGATGACGCTATGGAGTAGGAATACTTGGGGAGACAGAGGAAGAAGTACCCTCCCCCTGCGTGAGTGTGGCAGGTGACAGGTGCACAACAGTAGAGGAGGAGCACGCGCACACTGGAGGAGGTAACACTGTGCAGGCAGCAACGCCCCTGGAGCAAGAAAGGTGGACTCTTTGTGAGAAAGGCTGACAGGGATGGCGGCTCCCAGGGAGTATTACACCAATAGACTCCTTGGCATTGATGACAGCCACAAAGCAGAAGTGGACGGAGCCTAACCTCACTCTTTTATGGACAATATAGTCCTAAGAAAAGTTGCGCCAGCCAAGCCCCAAAGACCAGTGACTGTGTGGCAAATGGTGAAGATGAGGAGGAGCTGGGGATCGGGTGAATATAGGATTACAAAGTGCTGGCTGAGAAAGGGTATGAGGTGGGCCTGGGGCTTTAATGATTTAACAGATGGCCACATAATCCCCAGCAGCCTTTCAAGCTTTCGATCACAGACAAGCCCCTCACTATCTCATGTACTTCAGGAGAGCTGGGGCTGCAATATTGAAGGTACGGTTCTTGGGGAACAAGACGACACAGGACAATGAGAAATTTAGGGCTGATTTGACAGTACAGTGGCGCATGCAGTCCCTTTTTGAATGAGAGATACAGGACTAAATGTCATGACCCTTGCCCCTGGCCCTCACTGGCAAGTCAGCCTTCCAGTTAGAGGCAGGTCAAAGGCCTTAAAACCTCATCCAAGACTCTCCTGGAGCCTTTGGCGCCAGGCTCATAACCATCATGAAGACCAACATTAGAATGGGACTATTTACTTGGGACTATTTAACTTGGGGGGGGGGGGATTCAGCCAACATGGAGGCACACACATAGCTCAGTTACAAGGAACTGAGCTATGCGGTCTAGTATTTTGGGTGTGGCAGGCCTGGGACTACTTTACCTGGACTACTTTGGGTGTGGCAGGCCTGGGACTATTTTACCTGAACTACTTTACCTGAGACTATTTAAACCACACCCAAACAGCAGAACATGCTTTGCGTTATTCTGCTGTGGGCAGCATAACACTCACAGTGTCCAGTTCTTTCATGCCAGTTTACCTGAAACCAAGGACCTGCAGAGAGAGAAAGAACACTACGAAACTTACCTGGAACAGTATCCTGTCTTCAATCCATCGCTGACTTCAGTTCCACTCACCTGAAGGTACGAACTCCATCATCCAGCACCGCATGCATCCTGGAATACCATAACCTGGAAAGAGGAGAAAGAAAGACAGCATTAGTAAGCGTTTACTCACGTTTCCTCCCGAATGAAGAAAAGCCACACAATTCTTTCCTGGGTAGTCATCTCCTGGTCAGTATACTTGCTGTAACATTACGGCGCTCGGCGAGGAACATCGCAACCTGCAAGGAGAGAAAAGACACAGGTTAGCAATATAAAAGGCGAAACAGCGCCACGCATCGCGCATTACTCACCGGACAGCATTGCGCACACCGCACTTTCTCCTACCGGCCCATGCTCATCTTCAAACTGCATGACAACACCAAAATACCTTTCCATACCTAAAAGGAAAGAAGCAAGACATTATTATTCGAACTAAGAGGAACATAAGAACTGCATATAAAGACTGTAAAGCAGCAAACCTACAAGTCGCAGCAGGCCTGGATTCCCACAGGGGAGCTTGCACCAGTGAAGTAACTTGGTCGCTTCTCGCCCCCACATCTATGCTGCCCTGCCACGAGGAGCAGGACGGAGAATCCACCTTTTACAATATTAAGACCCATCTTTAACCAGAGGCATTACCAAGGGACCGGGAGAGAGTTCGAGAGTACAAATCATCCAACCAGGGCTGGGTGGCGTCCCCGTGGATACCAGGTGAACGTAACACTAAAAGCTAATGGTATCTGCCTTTGTTTGGAGCAGAATTTGGTTGACAGAGTTAGCGGGCACTGACTCCGGGGTCGGAAGCAGACGCCACTGAGCTTTACAGTGCTGAGTGGAGTTGGTAACCCCTGCGATCCAGTTGATTAACAGAGAGTGAGCAGTTAAGAGGTGCGCGCCCAAGGAAGCATATGTTGAGTGCTAAAGGGAGAGGACGTACTAAAGACACCCCGGCACCCTCCAAGATGAATATATGAGGGGCAGAGGGGACAATCACTAAGTGCTGGCAATCAGAGGGGAAAGGCACGCCCAGCGAGGTTCGATCGCCAACTCTTGGTCACCACACATTGTGAATACAGAACACAGAGACACAATGGCAATCACCAAAGAGGAACTAATGCAATGTTTAGCTGATCACCAACAGCGCTTGATGGAAACGCTCCAGTAGTCCTTTCAAGAACAGATTGCTGTCGTAAGATCTAAAATAAAAACTGCGGTTCAAGAAATAAAAGGAGAAATTTCAAAATTAGGAGAGCGTGTGGACATTGCTGAACGACCTCTACATGAATTGGCAGAAGACTCACGGAAAAATGATGATACCCTGGAAAAACTAGCGCGGATGACGCAAGACTTGGAAATTCAGTATGAAGATCTCAAGAACAGGCCAAAGCGATCAAACATTCACATCAAGGTTGTCCCAGAGGAAATCGCAGACAAAGACCTTAAGCACTCCATACAAACTCTTTGTGCAGATTTGCTTCTGGAGATTCCTGCGGATTATTTTCTCCTAGACAGAATTTATAGGGTGGGACCTTCTAGAAAAGAAGCCAGGGGCTCGACCCTCGGATGTACTGGCCGCTTTCATATCATATGCGCCGAAAGGAGTTCTGAGAGCAGCACATACAGGTACGTCATTAACCATCAATGGCTCGGAAATACAGCTTTCTCAAGATGTGGCCTTTTCCACCCTTCTTAAAAGGAGACATATGAATCCGGTTACTAGCATTCTCAACCAGGAGAAGGTTTGCTACAGGTGGACCTTTCTTTTCAGCTTGCTATTTTCTAGGAAGGGTAGACAGTTCCGAATAACAATGTGTGAGGAAGGTCTGGATGTGGTAGCACTGGACAGTAGAGATCTAACTGGGACATCGGAAGCGGGAGGCGAGACAACCCATCAGAGCTGACGATGGGAGTGGTCCATGGCAAAGCGAGACAATAGGAAGCCTGTGCTCCATGTTAGGCAGAATCCTGTGCAGTGCCCTTAGGGACCACTACACACAATTAAGACTACAGGTGGTGATACAAGTTTTACCTTTGGTACAAGCCTGTACTACTATGTCATAGTGGTAGCAGTGGCGGAGCAGCCAGGCTTATCTCAAGAGTGTATGAGCAGTAGCAGAGAATTCACCAAGGGACCACAATTACTGTGACTCAAACCAACACTGACTCAAGGTTTCAGGTAGAAAAATATAAGTACATTTATTTTTAAACCATTCGTTATAAACACAACACTTCTTTTGAACTTCAATAAAAAACACACGTTAAATATACTACAACTAACCAATTCACTTTGTACAGTAAGTCTCAGGGTAAGTACCCTGTGTTTGAATGAACCGGTGTTAGGCACAAAACACGCTACCGCGAATACAAATGCGATCACTTTTTGACAGTTCGGTCTACTAAACAAACGTGTATCCGTGACATGAAATGCTAGCGGGGCAAAAAACACACTTAGCACCTGAGATACCCAGAGGGATTTGGAGGCAAAAATCACAGGCAATATTTTGGTTAGGCAGGCAGAATCAAAAAAACGCTCAGAGACAGGAGTTCAAAAGTCAAAGGGCCAGAGCCAGGGTCAAAGACACCGGGGCCAGTTGCCGAAGATCACACGGTATAACAGTTCACGATTCAACGGAGCCAAAAGTACTTTGATATTGTCAATGTTCGGAAGCAAAAGTTATAAGGAGGAGGGAAGACAAGGTCAAGCCTTGGAAATGAAGAAAAAGGGATTCAACCAGTTTCCTAAACAGAACACAGTACCTTCTTCCAATGGTACAGCTGGTGCCCTAGCAGTTGTTCCTGTTGGTTTCCCGCAGACCCACGATTCCTGGAGCTTCGTCGAGAAGGAGGACGTCTGAAGGGGGTCTGCACCACACAGGAATGAGGCCGGCAGCAGCGACACGGAATAAAAGGTGCGCTCCTTAAACAGGAGAGGCTCTTCAGGTGGCTATCCGGACCACTACAGCAGTGTGCAGCGATTTCGACCACGGAAGAGGATCCTCTGGCTGTAGAAGATGAGCTGGTTATCCCCACCAAGCTCAAGGGAAGAAGACTCCGGACTGGATCTTCTCTGAGTCGTTGAAGGGCAGATTGCTCAGGACTGCAGCAGGGCTTCACCGGGACGGGGTAGTTGCAGCAGCCGTCGTTCTCTCCGCTTCTCTTCGGTTCCTTGTAGTTCCAGTGGTGACTCTCTGACTTCTAGCCCAAGAGACCTGCCTTTTATGCGAAAAACCCCCATTCACACAGCCTGGCTGTCAATCCCCCAGCAGGGGGGTTGTCCAGCCCGGACAACTACCCTGGCCAATCATGACAAAGTGCGACTTGGGTTTCCTAGGATACCCTGTGCAGAGGGTGACTACACCTCTCCCTCACATTCAGCCCACCTAGACACCCAGGCGCCTTGAGGAGGGCTTCTGGGCAGAAGCCCGCTAAACGACAGTGAACAAAGAAGGCAAACCTAGTTTGCCGCGCAAAGTAAAACACAAGAAGGACTTTAACAAAAAGAAATGGCGAATAAACCTAGCCGGAGCCAAAAGAAAGACGATTTGGTCAAGCGGGTTTATGTTCGAGGCTAATATAATAGCCAACAACAGTACCACGTTTATCTAATATAATAGCGGTAGAAAAGCTAGGGTAGATACCACTGCCACCAGCCAAGTCTAAATTTTAAAAGAGCGAAACAATGCTCTAGGAGGTACAGATACAAAGGGATACAAGTGAACCCTTTCCAGTACTCCATGGAAGATGGTGTGTACTGGATCTGTGGTAGGTTGACTAAGTAAAGTTAATGGTGACTTTACCCTTTTCTGGGGGACAGTAGTCGCCTCAGAAATGGAGTCGAGGGAAGTCTCAAAGACAACCCGGTGCCACGGCACTGAAGGTGCTGTGTGACACACACAAAGAAGGGGGCTACTGAAGTGGTGTACTTCAGAGTCCACAATCACAAAAACAGATGGAAACACATAGCAAAACACAGGTAAGAGTGGGGGAAAAGCTGTCACTCTTACCAGGTGGAAAAAAATAAACTCCAGAAGTCCAGCAAAGCTGCTGGGGGACTCACTAGGTGAGGGAAATTAGCCATAAATGAGAATTCTCCCTAACACTCCGAAAGGCTGGGACAAGTTGAAGGACATGCCTCATTCTGAAGGGTGAAGGCCGTGGCACTGATACTCACCATGGGCTTTAAAGTGCTCACGTATAATATTTCAGGGCTAAACTCGCCAGCAAAGCGATGCAAGCTGGGATCCTTCCTGAGGTGTGAAAAACCTGCTTTTTACTCACGCTAAAAGAAACCCACATATGTAGAAAGGATAAGTTGCATATTAGACTACACGGCTACCCACAGATCTTTCAGGCTAATATGAATGAGAAAAAAGCAGGGGACCTGATGGCATTCAGAAATAATCCTGATTTAGTGATCCTAGACTCGGTGGTTGATCAACAGAGGAGATACCTATTTGTGAAACTCTGCATTCAGAAGGAAGTATTTACGGTTGCGACGCACCGAGCACGGGACAGCAGGGGTTTCCCAAGGCAACATTGGCGGCACTTGAAAATATATCTGAGGGTCATGTTATACTAACAGGGGATTTTAACATAATATGGCACGCGGAAATTGACACTAGCCGAGTGGGATTTACGCTACGGGGCACACCATCACAACAGCTTAAAGACAAATATATACAATTGGCCTTAGTTGATGTGTGGCGAGCTAACAGGGGAAAGGAAGCAGGATTCACGTTTCATTTGCACGTTCATAAAACCCAGTTCCGGATAGATTATATTTGGATATCGGCCAGAATGGCCAGACAAATTCAGGAAGTTTCGGAACATGCACCTTTAGGGGCAATATGAACTATGACACCCACTAATAAAGGGCTCTGGAATTGCGTTTTGCCGGAATGGATCCTGGCGGATACCGTTTTTTCAGAGGCGATGGAGGAGAAAATTTAGGCCTATTTTGGGGAAAATGAGATGGCGGATACCTTCTCGGAGCTTTGGTGGGATGCTTTCAACGCAGTAATCAGGGGGGACTGATAGCACATAAAGCCATGAGAGAAACAATGAATAGGCGACTTGAGGAAGACTTAAAAACTGAACTTAAGAATATAATGCCAAAAATGGGTAATTGCCCTACGAGGGCAACAATGAAAACCTATAGAGCAGTTAGAGGACAACTAGAATTATTAAGGGCGACAGAGGCAGAAAGGAACCTACTTAGCACTAAACAATATTATTATGTAGAGGCAATATAGCGGGTAGGTTACTAGCACGACAATTAAGACAGAAGACAAACAGTCAAACGATTCTAAAAATGAGGGAAGGGGATGATGTGACAGATATGGAGGTAATTATAAGGAGATCTACGTGATCCGACTGTGGCTGATTTTACCGCAGCCGGAAAATTTGCATGAGAAAGGTGCGAACCACCAAAAGTTTGCACCTTTCTCATGCGAACACACGTACATACCCACACCCTCAACACACCCCCACCCACACCCTCAACACATCCCAACCCACACCCCCAACATAAAAAATCCACTTACCTTTTTCTTCACGCTGAGTCCCTGCAGCGCCAGTTCCCTTTCACTTCCGTGATCGGGAACCGGCGCTGCAGGGTCCTTTTCTTTTTTTTTTCTTCTTTCTTTTACAGGGGCTGCAGGGATTTCCCCCGCAACCCCTGCTCATTATGCTGTAAAGTATAGTGAGCAGGGTGTTGCGGAGGACACCTCCGGAGACCCCATTTGTTTTTTTTTGTTTTTTTGCAGGTGTGCTGCCGGGGTGTGCCCGGCAACACCCCGCTCACTATACCACAAAGGTTCCAACTTTTGGTGTTCGAACCTTTGGTGGTAGCATTTATAGACCTTTTTGATGATGCGACCATTTAGATACGGTCTTTTTGTTAAAGGTGTTTTGAAAAGTTCTTTGGCACGTAATATTCTTCTGATAGGCTGCAGGATGGCCCGCTGAATACATGTCTATGGGAAGTATCTCTTCCGAAGTTACCAAGATTTGATAGGAAAGAGCTTGAGGGGGACATTACAGAGGAGGAACTTATCTCAGTCAAAAGCAAACTTCCACCAAAAAGGGACCGGGACCTGATGGTTTTACAGCTGTTTTATAAGAAGTGGCGGATCCTGGTCCCCCACTTAACGCTTCTGTATAAATTCTTCGAAAAAACTTGGCACGTTACTGCGCCAATGGATTAGGCTAAGCTAGAGGTATTCCCAGAACTGGGAAAAGACCCAACACGGTGTGGGTCATATCACCCAATAGCTCTGATCAACATTGATGCCAAAATATACACCAAGATATTGGGCCTCATTACGTGGTTGGAGGTAGCCCCCAAACTTGTTCTGACTCCGCCCTGGTGAATGGAGCAATTACCGGTCCATTCCAAGGTTGGCGGGACCGGTAATTCCCCATTCACCAGGGCCATTCCCCATTCCCATTTGAGCCCCGTTAGGGCTCAATGCGAATGGGGAAGGCGCTAATAACGGTACCGCAAATTGTGGTACCGTTATTAGCTCTAGAGTCCCTTTGCGGGTCCCGTCCTTAACGCCTGAAAAAAAACAGGCGTTAAGGAAGGACCCGCAAAGGGAACTCGTAGTAGGGTGGTAAGGAATTACCGGCACCGGTGCCCTTACTGGTGCCGGTAATCCCTTACCGCCCACCTCGTAATGAGGCCCATTGGCTTCACTAATGGAGGACAGACTTCATATGTTAATGGGACCCAACCAAGCGGGGTTCATAAAACACTGTCAAACCTTTGAAAACTTAAGGAGGGTATGTCATCTAATCGAGAGTTTAACAGTGCAGGATCCAGAGGTACCCCTTGCATTAGATGCCTTAAAGGCTTTGATCAGGTAGAGTGGCCCTATCTTTTTCAAACAATGAAGAAAATGGGGTTTGAGGAAGCTCTTTCTTCACAGGGTACAAGCGAATTACCAAACCCCAAACCTTCATCTGTCTGTTAATGAACAGTTGTCGGGTGCAATTCGGTCAGAGAGGGGAACCAAACAGGGATGCCCGCTATACCCCTGCTTTATGCGATCTACCTGGAATCTTTTGTGCAGCATATACGGGAAGCACCGGGTGTGGAAGGGGTCCACTTCGGGTGGGTTGGAACACAAAATAATGGCATTTGCCGATGACATGTTGCTGGCAAATTCCTTGCAGGCGATCGCATCAGAACTGGCTTATTCTGGGAAGTTTCAGGATTAAAAGTAAATCCATATAAGCCCAAAATACTTAATCTCACACTATCAAAGGACACTATAGAGGAAATACGGGGGTCTACCCAATTTTTATGGGCAGAAGAAAAAATTAAATATTTAGGGGTTTATATTACAAAATCTGTGGCAACGTGTTATGAGGCGAATTATCCTCAGTTGCTCAAAGCCCTGAGGGTGGACCTGCAAAGGTGGTAGCTAGAGTATACGGTTTCGATAAAAATGGTGACTTTACTGCTAGTTTTGTCAAGTCACTCAACCTCATCCTACCCACCTTTATATGGCATAATAAAAGACTGCGGTGGCTTTGCAGACTTTAATGGCCCTGAGGAATAAGGGAGGTATGGCCTCCCCTGATTTCAGAACTTACTATTGGACGGCCCAGTTGAGGGTACTGAAACAATGGCTTTCAGGAGATAATAGTAAGCATTGGGTTGATATGGATAGAGGAGTGGTGGGTGCCCCATTGCATGAGGTTTTATGGTTGGATAGGGGTGACCGTCCTCCGCGTATGAAGCCATCTTGAATAACTGCGCTGGTGGGCGAAGTGTGGGCGAAGTGTGGGACGAACTGTTGAAGCAGAAGCACATATCAACTATTCCGGCTCCCTTTACACCAATATTCAGGAACCCCCAGTTTACTCCTGTGATGGAGGGAAGAGCCTTTGGGAAATGGAGGGAGGCGGGCTGTGTAAGGCTTAAAGATTTAATGCTAGGTCAAGAAATGAAAACATTTGAGCAATGTAAACAATTCTTTGCACTTACGGAAAGGGATCGGCTCAGCTACTACCAGTTTCGGCATTGGGTTACACACCCCCAATAAAATCTCAGCCGGTAGACAACTCACTGCATTTGAGAAATATATTACTTCGCTTACGGGGGACACTCATCTCCACATTCTATGCTTTGCTCTCTGAAGGGCGTTCCCGGGAAAGGTGGTCTTACATGGGCAAATGGGAGGGTACTTTGGAACGTCAAATAGCTGAAGAGGAATGGGAGACACTTTGGTATAATATCCCAAAATTAACACAATCTATCAATGAAGGGAAATGTGGTACAAAATTCTCACTATACACCGGAGAGACTCAGAGTGATGTTTAAGGGGACACCGCTGGACTGTTGGTGTAAGTGCAAGGGGTAGGGGGATTGGCTCCATATCTGGTGGTCTTGTCCAGCTTTGAAATCATTTTGGGGCCAGGCCTGTAAAACAGTACAGGAGGTGGTGAGGGTTAATACATCTGTGGGGGCAGGGGAATGTCTTTTGGGCCTTAGAACAAAAGATACGGCTCTACGAGATAGGGCACATAAAAAGACATTTATGGTTTTGACTTTGAAGGCCCAACTTGTGATTGTGCGGAATTGGAAGAAAGAGGCTGCCCAACAACCCACCTCGAGTGGTTACATAAACTCTATCACGTTTTGGCCATGGAATGGGTTAAATGTAATTTACATGGGGAAGAACAAAGGTTTAGGACAAATTGGGGTACACTGTTGGAATACTTGAAGGATGAATACCAAATTCAATTTTGATCACACACAAAACATTTGGGTTCTAGGCATTGCCTAATGCCTCTTTAATGTATGATCATTTTGATGGAGTGCTATTTGTGTTTTTTTTTTCATTACTAAAGTAACTGCTGATCGGGGAAAGGAGGATCGGGTTGGGAAGGTGGGGTCGGGAGGGCGGGGTAACAGGGGGGCATTTGTTATGTAAACTTGTGAAATGCCAATAAAAACCATACAAAAAATATAGGCACAAACCCACGTCGACGCAGCTTTGAAAGTGATTGGGCCTTTCCTCAACACAACTATGGCCACGTGCAGGCGCATCTTCTCGTTGATTTAGGCGATTGGTAAATAATTTAGGCGCGAACATGTGATTGCATGTGGGCATACCCGTGCGTACGGAAAACACATTCTGGTTCGCTATATCGAGTAACCACGGTTATACCACTCTCCCAAGCACCTCTTTCTGGTTTTCCGTCATTGCCTTCTGTCTCTTGCTGGGTGAACTTCTTTGTAAGCATTCAGTCACTTTTAAAAGCAGTACCTTGATTTATCTATTCCTTTTTACCTTTCTTCTTCGTATACCTTTGTCCTTTCTCTTGTGCTTTGTAGTTTGTCATTTTTTGTTATTTTAGCTTGTTATTTTTTTTTTAAGTTTTTTGATATTACGTGGCATAGTCCTTTTTGTGTTGTGTATTTTTACAGTAGTTTTCATTCACTGTCCTGCATTTCAAAATGACTACGACCAGCAGTGATGATGATGAGGTGGTGTGGGTGTCTTCAGCTTTACCACTACGGAAGAAGCAATGTGCAGAAAAATACATTTCTGACAGTTGCCAATATTTCTGCATAAAGGACCAACACTGCAGAAAGGAGATCGAGGAGGTCATGTGCAATTTCTGTGGTAAGGTTTTGCATAGTGGACCTTCACACAAGCCGTCGCAAAGCTTGGAAACATCCACGTTAATTCAACATCATGTCCGCGTTCATGGGATGAAGTGGATGATTCATTTAGGAAGGCTCATGTAAAACATAAGGCCAAAGCACATGGTGCAGGATCAGCACACCAGTATTTATCATCTGCTCCACAGACCTCCAACACAATTACTAGCTATTTTCCACAAATTAACACCCAACACCAGTCCATCCTGCCTGCACCTGATCTTTCTAACTTTATTGTGATGTGCAAAACCTGTCACAGCTTGATCGAGGCGGGAGTTGGCACACTAGACGCTTTGGGCAAGGCTTTTTCAGAACATACGGCCAATTGCCAATGCTACGTATATTTCTGTGTCCATTATTTTTACCATATTCTTTCAAAAAGAAAACAAACATATGTACTAAATATAAATACCTTTTTGTTATATGTATGAATCCTAGTGTTTTTCCCTTCCCAGTTCTTACCTCTTTTTTCCTGATCCACCAAAACAGTCCTTTTCAGCGCCACCTTTTCATTTATAAAAATAGACAATAAAAACACATACTGTATATATGTATCAACGACCTTTCATTGATCCTTTGAATACAATGTGTGTTGAAAAAAACTACATATCCTTATGTATTTCATTATAGCCATGGGTATCCCATGTGGAAGCTGTAGTTAACCCCCCGCCCCCTTCGTTGCCGCATTTAGCCGCACATGCATCCTTGGTAGCCGCGGCTATAAAACAGTTTTAAAAAGAGATATGTACATCTATATGTGGGCAGTAGTCCTGTAAAGATTTATTTTAGGATACATTGAGTGTAGTCTTTGTATGCAGTTACTGTAACACTTTAATAACTTTCTCTTCATCAACTGTACATATAAATGTAAACACATTCAAAAGTTAAGTAAATATGCAAACAAAATTTATTTGCGGGGAATGTGGTTGCACATTTCCTTTATATTTTACTTTCTGCACATGATACATCGTTTTCATTAGCCGAATTGTCTGTATTATTAATGTCAATTATGAATGGAATAACAAAACCCTTCAAATTCAAGGAAAAAATCTTTAGTTGCATGAACGTTAAGGTGAGAACTTCACGTAACAAAACCTCTGAAATTCAGCTAAAGCCACCTTAACTTTGTGCGCAGTTTAGGTCCACAATGATGACATCACATTTTATTTTTGGGGAATATTTGCCTTTTTCTAGAGAGTAAAAGGGTCTGGAGGGCTGTAAATATGTATACACACACAAACACACAGAAGTTGTTAGGTATTTATAAACCCAACTTCAACTGACATTCATTGGCCCTCATTACAAGTTTGCTGGTCTGGAAACAACGATGCCAGTAAGCTTACCAGTACTGTTGCTTCCGGACCGGCAAACTACGAGTTTGCTGACAGGTGCCATTCCGCCCGCCAGGTCTGACCCTGGCGGGCAGAACGGCACCTGCCAGCAGACTTTCACGGAAGCAATGGCACCGTCATTTACGGTGCCGGTGCTTCCGGGTTCCCCATTCCCGTGGAGTCCTATAGGACTATAGGACTCCACGGGAATGGGGATCAGCATTTTACCGGCGCCTGACTTACCGGACCGCCGGGGTTGTAATGCCCCGGTTATTCCGGCAAGTCAGGTGCCAGTAAATCATTGCATGTCCTACGGCTACCTGCCGTTTTTTCCGGCACGGTTTACTCTGGACTCGTAATGAGGGCCAATGACTCCTTTCATCCAACACTTACTGGCTTGCCAGTGAGAAACAAATGGGGAGAGAGGCTACCTGGATAGGAGAAAAAGGGAAACCCATTAAAAACAGTATGCCATAAAATATGTCAATAATAAGTAATTCAAGGGCCGGACGACATGCCTTTCATCATTTGTGTCAAGGGATTAACTTTGTCAGTATTGCTGCACCACCGGGTATGTCAATCAGAGTTCCTGTGCCCCTGCTTACCATCAACATGATGTTGCTCTGAGAGAAAAGCAGTCACCACATATGATCATGTACACAACCAGCCCTACAGATAAGGTGCATACCAGCCACTATTACACCCTTAATGTAGACAAATACTCCTAACAAAAATATGGAGAAAAAGTACACCCAACAGAAAACCAGAAAATACGGACATGAGGACATACCCCTTTTTCCACCCACAAAGTTTCTCTGATAATGGCAATTTCACAGGAAGGTACTCTGATAGTATTACTTCCTGGTCTGTAGAGGAACCTTAATCAAAAAAGATATTCTAAGAAACAAGAATTATTAGGTTCCAGAGTTAAAATATATTGTGCCTTGATTGGTAATGCAAGTTACTTTATTACTCCCTGAAAAATCAGGGTTTGATTTCAAACTTCCAAAGATATGGGATAACATCTTTTCAGAACAATACTTGTAACCCTTTCATAGGATTTGAAATGTCTGGGCACAGAATCTAGCCTAGTTATTTAGCCCACCCTTACTCATCTCAGCCTAAAGAAAATAAACAAATAAGAGCCTAAGTGAGTTCTCTTAGGGAATCCCTTCCAAAACAATGACATAGTTTTGACTTGTAAGTGAAAAGCATCACATGCTCAGAAGTATACATATACAGTGCCTTCTCTTGTAATTAGGGGTCCCTCATCTGCAATTAATTTGCAACATCTAAACAAGATGGAGGGGTTGCTAGAGGCCCTTAATACAGAATACATGATTATCTTGAAATGTCATCTGCAGCAGACACAGAAAAGAAACAACATGCAGTTTCCTAGACTTCTACTAGAGGCTGCTGTCACCCAATAACAAAAAGGACATTTTTATTTGCAGTACTGTATTGATCAAAGAAATCTGACTTGTTTTTTTAAAGTGGCCCATTTGTCCTTCACCCCCAAGCAATGTGTGTTTGTGCCCCCAGTTTCCTGAGCTGGTTAACAGAGCTCATGAAAAAGTGAGGTTGACTCCTCTGGGGATTTTAGCTGTACAACAGTCATTGGAACATATTAATTCCCACAAAACGTAGCATGCATCAAAATATATAAAGCCTCACAATGATACTAAAGGCAGTTTAAGAACATGTAGCAAGATGCAATAAGATTGTTTTCAATATATCCCCCCCTAATATGTTTTTGTAGCCCTCCCCTTATAGGGTAATGACTGTGCTGCTATGTTAGGAGAAGCTGAGCATAATATTTGCCTTCTCTGTAGCCTGGTTAGCTCTGGCACTTTGAAAGCTTTCTGATGTAGTACCTTGATTTACCTCCAAGTTGTGTTATGTTTCATTTAACTGTTTGTTATGAATATGTATTGTAGGTAAAGTGGAAGATTTACAATAACCTGGTGGAAAATGTGCCACATTACCTCCAGAAATCAGCAGATTTATCCTAATTAAATAAACCAAAAATCCCTATGAAGTCCTGTGGACTCCAAAAATGGGCAATTACTACCGCTTGTTCTCCTGTGGTAAACCAAGGTGGGGGCAAGTCGCAATAACAGTAAACAATTGTGTCAGTTATTCAGTGTATTTACTGCTGAATTACCTCCAAACTCATAATGAGGCCCCTAAATAAGTTAGAAGTCATCAGATGTTGAACTGAGTTCACATTTTCTGTTTAAGTTCAAACAATTGGTACAAAAAATTAGACATCAAAAAGGTAATCAAATTCTAGCCCACATTTGTTGTTCAAATGCTGCATATCTAAGAGTGTTTCCTTTCATATCAACAACATTTATGTATCCACTGCACACCACACACACACACTCCAGCTCCATAGACTTACAGGATGCAGTAGCTTCTCAAATAGTACATGCCCTCAATATAAAATGATTAGCCAATATTTCATGATAAAATGGGACAATGTTACAAGGGGTCTCGCATATACGCATGCCTGGTTTGGAGTTCTGCTGATCCCATTTGATGGACCTGGTAGCTAACAGGGGCTTTCTGAGCCTAAATTGTGCATATTTAGCTCTGATATGAGCTGGATATGCTACCTCCAGATAATGTCCACTGCCTTTCAAATGTTAATATAAAAATAAAACTTGCTTTTGCAATGTTATTTCCTCATATCAAACTCCAAAATTATTGTTGCATAATCCCAGAATTATATTTTACTATATCTCCAAGATTATCTCAAACTCTGCATACCTCTATTAAACAAGGATGTATATTAGCCCCCACCTTGTTTAACTTATATTTGGCAGATTTGTCTTCAGCCCTTAGATCGAAAGACACTTTTCCTCATAAACTTGGGAAGGGTCGCTTGCAGTGGATTATGCTGATGACTTAGTTCTCATGGACCTTACAGCTGGTGGTCTCCGATATCAGCTAAATCTACTCTACTTCTATGCAGAGCGCAATGCTAACTCCAAAAACAAAGATCTTGTTTTTTTCCTCCAGCTACCATGGGAAAATGTCTGCTGGTAACTTCCTGGACAAATAATAGAAAGAGTGGCACACTATAATTTTCTAAAATAAATGTAGCTGTTAGACAACAACTAGGGGCCATTAGAAACTTTGCTGTAGAGTAAAGTGGATATTCTATCTCATCCCTAAATACTGTTTATAAGGTGTGGCGAACCAGAAGGAGTCAGACTCATTGAGGACATTTCAAGTGTGTTTATTAAACTTAAAAGGAAAATGCCTAACTGTCCCTACACCTAATAGGGATTTCCCTGTCTCCAAATCTAAGTTAATTATCGTCAAAGAAAAAAAAGTAGTCCTCAGACCATGAACCTAATAGCTGTCTGACCCTACAACTGGTGTGAAACAACATAAATTAAACCAGAGCACTATGCTTCTGGCTCAGGCATTGCCAATCCCAGGTTTCGGTAATATCTCTTGGGATATTATTCTCAGTTCCAAATAAAATGTTCAAGTCAGTTTAAAGACTTGTCAAGTCCCCCTTTACCTTCCTTAGGAAAAGTTGCATGTCTTGATATGAATCCAAAGTTTTTACCGGAGGGATGTTTCCTTCATCCCTTTTCCACCAGTTTGGTTGATTTCCTCCCCGCCCCCCTCCCCTTGACTTTTGCTTTGCTTGTTTGAACCCTCCAAGTTTCTACCCGGATAATGTACTATATCACTTGATTTAATGGGGATCTCCAGACCTTTCTAATTCTCTATCTTGGGTGATCTCTTTGGATCTGGTCAATGTACAGATGAATCATAACCGATTCTGGCTTCTTGATCTCTTCCTTCCACTTTCCTCTGCTCTGGGTAACCCTGGCACCTCCATTACCGGAAGGTCTGCTCCAGCGTGATAGCGTCTCAGTGTGGTGGTTTTTGTTTGTTGTCCTCTCCGGCGTGTCTGGTATGGCAGGGCATGCTCTCTGGACTCGCATCTCTGAAGTCTCCTTCCTTGTATTCGTAGTGGAGGATTTGTTGCTTCATGTGACCTTGATTTCAGTGTCGTTGGCGGGCGCCCAGCCCACCACAGTTGCAGCGCGGTCACGCCGCCAGGAGAGACGATCTTCCGTCCCCGTCTCAGTTGTGGCTGGCTTGTCACTCTTGGGAGCCGGCCTTCCAACGTCCATCCTTGCCCCTTCTCTACCACTGACTCCTTGGTGCAGCGTGGCTCCCCTCCAGGACGGTCTCACATCAGAGGCTCGCCTCTGCGTAGGATTCTTTTTCCTCCATTCAAGGTTTCTCGTCTCTTTATTTCTGCTGCCGTATTTGAAAGGGGCGTGTCGTTCCTCTTTGACTGTTGAGTTGAAGGTGAATGCAGCACTACCTGAAGCCAAAGAGGTTCAAGCAATGTCACTATTTGTTGGATTCAAAACAAAAGTAACATCAGTCTTTTCTATTCCCATATATGCAGACAGTGTGGTCCTGATAGGCAGTTTCTTATAAGAATGGGAGACCTTGGGCCTCATTACACGGTAGGCGGTGAGCCATGGCGCTATTAGCGCCATGGCTCATGCCGGTAAAATACCGGCACCGCCTTGGCGGAAAGGGGATTTACCGCCCCATTCCAAGGTTGGAGGGGCGGTAAATCCCCTTTCCGCCATTGCCCATTCCCATTTCTGCCCCATAGGGCTCTATGGGAATGGGGAAGGCGCTAATTACGGCACCGCAATTTTGCGGTGCCGTAATTAGCTCCGAGGTCCCTTAGCGGGTTGGATATTAACGCCTGCAAGAAGCAGGCGTTAAATCCTCCAACCCGCAAAGGGACCTCGTAGTACGGCGGTAAGGGTTAACGGTCACCGTTGCCATTAACGGTGACTGTTAACCCTTACCGCCGTCCGTGTAATGAGGCCCCTTGTCCCCTAGAGGGGAGTCACTCCTAGTAAGGTCCCACTTCCCCAGACCCCTACAGAGGGTCTTGCTTAGCGGGCTCGTCCCATATCCTCAAAGAGGTTGGTTCCCCCCAAGGGTGGGGAAGGGAACATTTTACCTTTGATATCATATGAAATTGAAATCTGGGGTGCAGAATACAAAAGAGAGTTTACGGGACTTGAAGCCTGTGTTCTGAGGACTCTATTTAATATGCCCCAGTGTCTTCCCCGTAGAATACCTTTTAAGCAAATTTAGTCCTAACCGCCATTGAATCACAGAAATTGGTGCATCGTTTTATTTGTTATTGGAAGATAACCATTGCAGCCCACAACACGATACTGAACATAGTATAGGAAGAGTATACTATGGTGGGGTGAGCAATAGGCAGTATATAAGTGTGCAGATTATGAAGGAGGGACTTACGTGGGTCAGACATATTAATATTGAGCCACATGACATCTCAGCATATAAATACAAGAGGATCTTCAAGGGTGCCTTGGGAGAGAATGACCTGGATCAGATCTTGGTAAACCTAATGTCCAAGTCTCTAAGTAGGGAATACATTCCTCATATTCCCATTTGTCACCCGTCCCCCTCCTATATTAAGGAATTTCCAAACAACTTTATACAAAGGGAGTACTTGAAAATGAAATGAGTTGTGAGATCCTTGCTGCTCGAAAGCATCTCAGCATTGAGTAAAAAGGTCATGTAGGCTATGTTGTTATACGAATCTGGAAAACTGGAAACATTTAGAGATGCTGTAGGCATGTACTCTTGTAGTGATTCTGGTCCTGCTTTATAGAGGGCAATAATATTAATCTAATCTATCATATGGTTAAATTCTGGTGTGAGATTGGGGTTATTTTTAATATATTATCTGGATGAATTGGGATTATGTTCTCCCTGAATTTAAAATATGAATTGTAAATCTCTATTATTCCTCTCATATTTGAATAATTGTATGCATTTTTCTTTTGTAAAATGATTAGTTAATGTATGTTTGATTGTGTATAAAAGGTCAACGTTTGTTGCATACAATGGAAAAAAAGCTCTAGTTTAATAAATGTTTCTTAATTATGACAAATCCCTCTTTTATCATTGTTCATGAGGTCCACATGTTCATGAGGTCAACAAGTGCATCCTTAGAAATAAATAAAAATAACATCTGCATAGTTGCTGAATTTATAGACCCAGACATTTAGGGGCCTAAGGGCAGCAAGTTCTACCAGCATACTATTGATTGCCTGTTGTCAGACTTGGGTAGAGGAAGGTGGTGGAATATATTCGGTAACATCTGTTGTAGTATGAAGTCCAATGATTAAGCCTACAAAATTGGACTGGGGTGACCATTGGGCCACCACTTGCTCCATGGTGTGGGCACGGAGGAGATATATGGTAAATCCTGCAGGGTTCTAAGCCCATCCGTAGCCTCATATGTGTGCCTCACAATGCTGGCCCAACACGCCCTTAGTAGAGCAAGTATTTAATCAAAATGTGGATAATTTATAACTGAATGGTAGGCAAAATGCCAGCGGTCCTCAAAGCTGCTACCCTGGATGTCTGGCGAACATGACCTACCCACAAATATAGTTTTATTCAGAAACACAAGTAGGTAAGTGCTGCTCACTAGGAGGTTCACAAGCAGCATTCTGTGAAGGCCCACCGGTGTGAGAAACCCAAAGTCATACCCATTTCGCAGACAGAATGCCCACCCTGCCAGGTAGCCTGTACCGCCACAGCCCACTCTCTGAAACCAAGATGGACAAGTTTGAATTAACCCTGCCGGTGGAGCTGGTAGGTCAATTAGTATCAACTGCTAAGTTTGAGGAGCAATTGTTCATTCTCTGTCCAGTCCGTACAGCAGGGAAATAAAAGTGAGAAAACTGTGTGAGAGTTAAGAGTGTGGCAAAGGAGTTTGGAGTATGGTGATGTGATAGTGAAAGGGAAGGATAGAGATGCAGAGGAGAGATTGGCATAAGGAGGAGCAAAGAAAGTAATAGCTGAAGCAGACGTGAAAATAGGAATGGAGAAGGAGGGAAGCAAAAGTAAAGGAGGGGCAGCAAAGTGAATAGGAATACTGTGGGTGAAAGGAGGGGAGGATAAAGAGAGATGATGCTGTGGAGAAGAGCCAATGTGAAAGATGGAGAAACCGGAGTGGAGGTGGCAACAAGGATAAGAAACAGTGAAATAGTGGTGTGGGTAGGTGAGGTGGAGGATGACAAGAACGACATAGAGGAGGAGGGAAGAAGGATTAGGCCAGAGAGAGGAGATGAGGAGGAAAGAAATAGGGAAGTGTAGTAATGTGAAGGAGAAAGGAGGTGAGGGGAGAAAGAAAAGGTCCCCAGATGTCTGAACATATGCCTATTCATACAGTGAGGAAGGGAGCGTGGCTCTCACCTGAAGGCTTGACAGAATCAGCAGATCCAGGCCCGCACCTCGAGAGAGACAGTGAAGCCTTCCAATCCAGGAATCGAACATCTTTATACAAGTTTGATACACAAACTCCCTCAAGACAACCTTGGGCACCAGCGGTGGCAGTGCTGTTTTTTTTTTTACATCAGTCAAGGAGAGCAACGTGGCATTCTGACCAGTACAGATCAAGCCAAGAAAGACTCTACAAAAGCTTCCAAGATAAAAGTGTGACCGCATGCAAAACCCCAGAGATTGTGAGCAACCATTTACTACCAAGTAGGTAGAGTTAGCTAGAAGAGAGAGAGAATGAATTACTGAGGACCACATGGTCCTAAGACAATTTGATTTGTTTTTGCCTATCTATGAGATTTCCCACCCAATGTTGTCAGTTAAACCTAATCCTGTCTGGTTTCTATTATTGTAATAAAACTTGTGAACCATAGCGCTTGCCTGAGTTTTTTGTTAATCCTTTAGCCATGACAGTCCTCAAACCTCTTCTCCATACAATGTCACTAAGAGAATTTTGACTCAACATATTTCAAATTGGACAATAGGCGCTGAACCCTAAGCAATGCATTTAAGTGACACAGGATGCTAGCCCTCCGTGCAAGAATGACATTGAGCTTTACTAGTTGTTCTGTTCACCTTCCCAATTCATTCAGTCAAACTCTCAAATATTCTAAACTGAAAGATATTTTCAAAGGGGGGACAACTATAAGTTATTTTCTGTCGACAGCGTCTAAATATATATATTTCTGTGACCAGTGGCACGATATTTATATTTCAGGGCAAAAGTGACCAATCTCAGTTCTTGAAGGATGCACTGTATGGTCTGTATAAAGTAATATCGGAACATAGGCACAGAGGCACTAGCCAACAGGAAAACATTAGCACCAATAGGTTTCAACCCCTTCAAGTACACAGATCTGCTGGGCCACTTTTCTACAAGAATGTCATTGGTTAATTGCCCTGGGGGACCAAAACATACTCTAGCAAAATTACTAAAATGAAGGTAGAGTAGAACCTTAACATAACCCTCAACTATCTCCAGAGATATTACTATTTCAAAGAGCTTGACACTATCAATTTTATGAAAGGCAGACTTCAGATGCAAGAATTTCATGTGGCCGTGGGCTCTGTGCAGATGGACATTCTTCATTACCACACTATAGAGTTTAAATTCGTAGTGCCAACAGGAATACTAAATTCCATGTGGGCTGACTAATACCAAGATAGACACAAACGCAATCAAATCCTGAATGTGACCCAACTTTAGCCTGCTAAAAATATTGAGGGTAGAGTACAATGAAGAAATCGGTTGTTTACTGCCAGATCTTACTCATCCCCATTGGTGTGTATTAGAATGATCTCAGTTAGCCTGCAGGAATGTGGAATAATCAAGTATCTAATAACATCCTGAAATAGTATCGCTGGATCTCTGGCAACCTTGATCTCCAGGTTTTGGGGTCGCCTGTGTGAGAGGGAATAACACAGATTTAGTGGTGTTGACCTTAAGGTCAGAGTAGGTACCGAATTCGTGAATGTCACGCATTGCTGGTTCCAAGTTACATTGAGGTTGTTTCAAGAATATAGTCATGTCGTCCGCGTCAAAGGCCTTCTCTGCATCCAGGAGGGCTGCTACCACCGGCAGCTCAGGGTCTAGAACATGTAGCAAACCAAAAAGATGCTGCAACCCATATGACGTGGACCCAGAGCTCCAGATAAGGCGAGTACTAGGCCTTTTTTTACGCATGAAAATCTTGTAAATACGCCAGCTTTATTATTTTCCTGGGTACATTTACACACAGGTTTAGAGCAGAGGGCAGTGCAAAGGACAGGTTACTTGACAGAAACCAGAAGGCTTCTTGTGATTTTTATCTACATGGATGTAATTGCAAGCCACCTCTGAAACAGAATGTATTTCTCTGAAGCCTTTCAAAAAAACAAACTGCACACTGATAAAAGGAATGGTTTCTTTCCATTCAGCTTCAGAAGCACTGTGCATGTTTTCCTAGAATTTTAGGATTGTAAAATTAATACGATGGAAAATTAAGTTGCAATTGACAATTCTTTTTTTTAACAAGTTCTGTTTTTTTACAGTGAAAGCAAACCAGTATTGCACAATTGTAGTTTTCAGAGTTCCGGTGCTGTGTGCATAATCATGCAGAGGCAGATCATTTTTACACTTCTAATTTAATTTACAGTCTAATTATAAAAACAGTGTGTAAAATGATGACTATGCACAGTCTAGTTTACATCCATTCAACCTTGCAGTCAATGGGGTACATTACTATAAATGGTCAGTGGCAGCAGAGTCTTTGCTCAAGGGTGAGTAATTGTCATTACACCGATCACAGGTGTTCTAGCCTCTCAAATCTTCTAGACTAAAAATAAAACATCCAAAACCTGACTCTCCAGAAAGTGCAAGCACTGTTCAAAAACAAACAAATTAAAGTTACATTGGTAATTGAAATAGAAACTCAGCAAAACCTGTCCCTGTGATAATTCAGATAGGTATTTAACTTTATGTAGCGCTTCATAAATGGTTCGTCATACATCTCAGTTAACCAACATCTGAAGGATGTTAGCCAATAAGATAGCTCAGCTGGTTGAGCACTTGTTGCTGCAATCTCTGCGTGATCTGTGGGTTGCGGGTTCGAAACCCGGCAGGTCCAACTCAGCCTTTCATCCTTTCGAGGTCGATAAAGGACTACCGACTTTGGTTTGGTGGTAATTGTGATAAATATGTTCTATGTACAGTGCTTTGCCAAAAGAGCTATATAAATAAGCATTTGACCACTAGATTAGATATAGAATTTAGCATGGAGTCCTTGCCTCTCTGCACTGTTATATCATAACATTGGCATACCATTAGGTAGTAATAGCTCCAGGAAATTAGGACTTTCATTAAACATCAAAAGACAATTCTGCTATCGAATCTCAAAACACACAATACAAATTCATGTACTATATAATTGGCTAGGTTTTTGTGATTTCAACATTTAATTATATACCGGAGAGATCAAATGGCCAGAAATAATGAAAAGTGTATTCTGTCGCAATGCAGAAAGCTGCCGCATAGTAATGATTTTCATACAGTTTTTTCACACGTCGGCTGGATGTCGCATACATTTTACTCTCTTGCGAAGGAGAAAAGTCATTTTTACTCTCTTAAAATCACATTTACTCTCAAAGTTTAAAAATAGAGAGTAAAATACTCACACCTCAAAATCTTATCTGGAGCACTGCGTGGACCTCCCTGGAACGAAGCCGGATTGATCAGCTAAGGCGTACCGGGAGATAAATGGTGCACGCATCTTGGCTAGGACCCTTGCCAATATTTTATTATCAGTATTTTTCAAGGACATTGGCCTGCACACCCCACAGTCCGCTGGATCCCTGGCAGGTTTTAGAAGTAAGGTAATTGTTGCTTCCTTCATGGTCTCTGGGAGAGACCCACTCGCCACTGAATACTCATAAATCATAAGTCTTAAGTAAATTTGGCACCAGAGCAGGGGCGAACTCCTTATAAAAGGCGGCGATCAGGCCATCCGGTTGGTGGTTAGGCCATCCAGACCAGGCCCTCTGGCCCCTGGCAAAGAATGTATAGCCTTTTTCCCAGGCATAAATGGGGATGTTCAGGATCTCCCCCTCCCAAACGAAGAACCAATACAACTGTATTTCATCCAAAAACTGGCTAATCTGGAATACCGATTTAGCAAGAACCAATGTATACAACGAAGAGTAGAATCAGACAAAATAAAACCAGAATATCAATGCCGGAGTGACATACCGTCCCCGCAGGGTCCCTTATTTGATGGATAACAGTCGTAGGCCTCTCGGCTCGGTACAGCCATGCCAAAGTCTTACCAGGCCGCTGACCCTCCCCATACTGCCTGGCCATGTACTGGGTGCCTAAATACTTACACTCCCTCTGGGCTGTGTCGCTGAATTGCTATAGTGTGCCAGCTTCCCTTTTGTTTTTTAATGAAACAAGTGTAGGGGCGGAAAATGCCTTCAAGAGGAAACCTGCGTTCCAGTGCCCATGGGGCCGGACCATCTGATATCCGAAGGGCCTGTGTTCATTGCAAATGTCAGGTGTCATGGGTATAGGGAGCGCCATGTTGGAAGGGGCACTTCTATCAATTGAAGCAGTCCTGCCATTGTTAGAGGTCTGCTGTGTCATGTTTTACATCATCACCCATGTGGCCTCTCAACAATGTGGAACTCAGAAGGTGGGGTGGAGGATTGTTGCCACAGCTAAGAGTGTGCTTAAACGGCATCTGTGGGGCACACAGAAGACGGTATGTGTTGTGGTAGTCAAGAGGGTGTGTGTTGTTGTAGTCAGAAAGGTAACACCACGTGTGCCAAGCACCAAAACAGAGCTTACAAAAATTATCTTCTGCAAATGTACTACTCCTGAGTGCCTGCCAAATCTGAACCCACATTGGGCAAGATAAGTATTGCTTCTTCATTTCAGTTTAAGGCACACTTAACACTACAATTACTCATTTGCGCCCTTCCATTTCTGACAGTTAACACAAGACATTCATTTCTGGTATCTTTGTTGGTCAGGGGTTTTCAGCATCGAAAGATTTAACAGAATATTCTCCATCCGAGAGTGAACTTCTCTCTATTTTTGATGCTGAAAATTAATTAATTGATAATAGGTTTAGGCAATTTTCTCTTGGGATTTTTAATCCTTGCAGTCCCATGTGCATGTTGTATATCCCTGTAAACCTTTATTTATAGATTTTTTAGAACACATCCTTAAAAATCTGGGTCTCACTACTGTTTTTTTAATCTATTCAATGTATTCACCATGGCATTCAATTGTGAGATCACACGCTTCCATTTTAGCCAAGCACATCGAGGTGGCACATTCCAAGCCATATTTTGACTGTCATAACACCTCCTCATCTGTGAGATCACAGGTTTCGATTTCCTTCAAGCACATTGAGATGGTATACTCCAAGCCATACTCTGACGTGATACCAGAGGTAGTTTGTCCAGACAGCCCATGGCATGCTCCGGAGTTGAAATAATGGGGGCTGTCTTTCTAAATAACACTTCTGCTGGGCACAGTATTGGATATCGAAGAGCACAGTGACAAGGTTCCCATTTAACAGTAGTATAAGTGCGACGATTAGCCTGAACCCCAGAGGTGAGGTCTGGGTAAAAGGACATTTTCAAGCTTCACACCGCAGCTTACCAAGTTCATGGGCCCTATGGAGAGCTTGGTCCCAGTCTTAACAGCTCACAAAATGGGCTATTTTAAGGCAGGGCTGCTGTCCCGGTTTAGGTGGGTGGCACCAATGACATATGCACCCTTTCCACAAGAACCTGTAATGAGTGATGGTTCCTGGAGTATTTTCTGAATATGTGTTCTATCTAAAGGTCCATATTTGGTAGAGTAGTGGACAGGCCCAAAATGCAGATGTGATTGCATCGCCAAAAAGCCTCCAAGTCCTAATTTTGACCTGCACCATCACCATCTAATGGGTCCGCTTCTCCCTGTGATTATACTTTGCAGTTGCTCATCGTCCAAAGCCGCAATGCTGTTTTCAGCCTCCAACGCTCTGCCACTCTCCTCATCCAGCCTGGTATAAATAGTCTCAACCTAAGGCCAAGCTGTCGGTTTCATGTCGCATGGGATCGAAGCCTGTGCTCATAGAGTTCAGGATAAAGCAGTGTCAGAGTTAGATGAAGAATCACTAGAGCCAGAAGAGGGCCCGACAGCACCGGCCTGGGGCAGACGGGTGGATTTTGAGGGCACCTGTGAAAGACCTACATGAGAGAGGGTGCAAGGATGTCTACAATGGGCTCAAAGCGAAGTCACAGAAAGGGTGACAGACGACTCAGGGGACTTATGGCAATTGAATGAAATCAATAAGACTGTCTGCTCCAGCGGAATCCTCCCACACCACAACTAAGAGGGTAGTAGCATAAACACAGTAGAAATACACAGCTGAGCCAGAAGCAATGCTGTCCCTCCACATTAACCTGACCACTGTGACAATGTTTGCCAACGCCAAGTAGTTTGAAAGCCTACAACTTGTTGCATGCAGAGGTGTCTAATAGCTGCACCCGTTACCATCAAACGTACTAGCACCATCTGGAGTTTACTATGCACCTTGAAAGTGTCTATACAAGCAGCACATACTAAATATTACTTGAGGGGGGTGAGGAGGTATATGGGACAAATATCCCATACGGCTGGATGGAGAAGAATAATTAAAACAACTGGAGTCCATGCACCAGTAGCAAGTTGCACATCAAAGCCCATTAGAGCATAAAATATATGCTGCCAGTTTGAGTTAAGACTCTGGGTCATGGGAAAGTTAGGCATTAAATCCCTACACAGGACTGGTTGCTTCCATTGCCTGAAGTTAATGGGATACCCGAATAAATTGGTTTCCCATTCGCTCAAACGAGCCCGATTCACCCAAAGGGAAACACTTCTGACCCCTAGACCACAGGAAAAGATGGTAATAAAATAGTGGTCATTGATTAAGCTCAACATGGCGGATCAACCATGAGACCTGTTGGTGCATTCACGTCCCAGAGAACTATCAACCATGAGACCTTTTGGTGCATTCACGTCCCAGAGAACGATGGCAGACAACTCACTGCTTGGACCTTCACCTGATCAATGGACATTTTCCTTGTGGCAGCTCACCAATTGTAAGACCACAGGGGCCATATATTGTATTGAATGCCTGTGTGGCCTAACGTATGTGGGCCAAACTAAGAAAGCGGTACATGTTTGAATTTCTGAACATCGCTTGTGTGAACGGTGTAAAAACACCACAGCTCCCTTAGTTTCACATTTCCTGGAATACAACCATTTTTTCTCCTGATAGTGTCTTTTCTATTAGAAGGCCTTATGAAACTTGATTGTTCTCTCCTTTTACCAGATTAATGTTATCTTATAGTAATGTTCCATTTACTCCCTCCCTCATTAGAGAAGCTTGTGACTTTATCAGTCAAAGATGGCCGCTCAGTAGTCGGTTTTGGATCGGAGCATCAATTTAGATATCACTTGTACGTGTTCACGTCATGCAACGGCTTTGTGAGATCGTTAATTCCCAGTCTTTCTACCCATCAGCACTACTTGAGTGCGGTCCTCAAGCCAGATTTAACCAGTAGCCCCAGGTGAATTTTGCTTTTATCTAGGCGAGAGTAATATCTTTCTTCAATGTTAGTGCGCCGCCGGCTATGCAGCCACGGAGGTATTGAGCCCTAATGCCTTCTGTGTCTAGGATCGCCTGCTGCTGCTAACTGTTCTTACGATCCGTCATCAGTCTTGTGCTAGTTAATCTGTGAGACTTGGTTATCTGGCATAATGAGACGCCATAGCCCTGTTCGCTTAGCTTTCCTTATTCTTATTTGTAGGATGAATTTTTCTGGTCCTTAGCAAAACCCAACAAATGGGTATTTGATCCATCGCAACCCATAGGATTTAAGGTGGGCCTGTCTCTCCTCCCATGCCCTTTGCCATTTGTAACTCGTAATTGAGTTAATCTCAGTGGTACAATTTGTATCATTTTATAGACACTTTTTGTTTTGTTGTTTGGCTTCTAGCCCTTACTTCTCACACCATGGCATCCTTGTTCGTGGGTCTTTCCAACGTACCCTTTCAACAAGCATCTCTGAGAGGTCTGTAAATGAGTTTCAGTCATTTATTAGTTTTCAGCATGTTAAAGTATGCCAGTGTATTGTTTGGTTAAACTTTCGTTATTTGCCTATCCAGGTTTAAGCTGCAATAGCTAGCTCAGAATTTCAATACCCCCTGGTCGAAAAATGACTCCGTTCCCTTTTCAAATTTATAACAAATTACTTTTTACCTATTTGGCTGGTGGGACATATTCTTTCCGGTTTGACTTTCCATTTGTAAGCCTCTGTTTTTACTCAGCTTTACTCACCTCTCAGGTGTCTGGGGGTCTTCTGAGTAGCATGTTTTTGATTTGTTAAGTCTACTCTCACCTAATAGGTGGTGAGGGTGCTGCAACTCTTTCTGTCTTTTAACATGTTTTAAAATAGTTGAATACATGTAGTTTACGTGCCTATAATTGTTTAATTTTCCGTAGGGTCGTCTCACGGTCCTGATGAAGGTGGTGTATATGTAAGGTTCCACTGAAATATATGGGGTGTGTAAGAACTTATCTAGCAACAGCCTTAGGTTAGCAACTAGGTCAGCACCCATATGTAGACCCTGCTTCTAGTGGCCCTTATAGGAACCCATTCCAGGCGCATTGAGTCTCCCTGTGCTCGGTTTTGGAGTTTGTGTTACTCATAACTTCAGAATAGATCTGTTTTTGTCATTTGTTTTTCATTTTATTAATGTTAACTATGTTCTTGGGACTATGTTATGTGTTTTCGATCAAATGTGTTTTTTCTAAGGGCTTAGATAATATTTTTTATTCTAGTGTTTGATTTATTTTTATACACACGTACCCAACTAAACTACAACAATTCAATTGCTGAATGTTGTAATCAACTTTTTCTTATTCATGTCCTATGTGTGTTAGATTTTGGGTTGCAATAGTGTAACCTATTAGGTACACTTCATTAAAGAATAATTGCCCTTATTCATTTTGTGACCAACATGCAATAAATCCAAGTGGGAGCCTCTTTATGTTTTTGAGACCAATCGATGGCAAGGACAAGTACTAGGAGTAATGAAGAAAGGCTGTTGCCCACACATAAGTCCATGTGGTGAAATGCCCTTCTATGTGAAATTAACTAACAAGAAGAAGTCATGATGATACAGAAGGGCCCTCAAGACATCGATTCTCAAGCAGGCCTTCCATGAGGGCGCTAGAGAGCCCAGCCAAGATGGCTGCGAGGCTGTGAGCTCCTGAACACCTCAAATTAATCCAGCAATTATCCTGTTGTTTCCTGACTGACCCAACACCCAAGACACAGCTCCGTGCTGTAGGACACCCTCGCCCACATTGGGGTGAAATCTGAAGCCTGGCAGTGCTTGGTGCAAAGTGATATTGACCGCAACGTCTGGAGATTCAGAGCGCAAAGGCGGGATGCAGTGGAGGAGGAGCAGGCCCCTGGCACGAAGCATTGTTACTAATCCACCTCAGGACGAACAGGACGGTGTCGAAGCGAGCAGAAAATCATCCTCAACAGCAACGTATTGAGGGACAGTAACGAGCCTGGGTAAGCCGGATAACTGAGTACACACCCCGCTCCCCTGCCAATATTAAACTGCGACCCCCGACCAAGACAGGTAGCTCGCGGGAAGCCTTGACACACGGTGCGCAGAGCGCCCAGCAGTCCTGGAAATTCGGCACCACTCAGCGCAACGCGGACGGTGGACCCAGTGAGTCTGGTGCTCTGTTGGGAGATGGCTGGGCTCCATAACGCTCCGTGCGGGAGCAGTGTTGAAGCCACAGGGCTGTGGGAGCCTGACTGCCTGCAAGGAGGAGACCCCAAACCCCACAGAAGATCGAGTGTAGACCAGTGAGGGAGGTGCAACACGCTCCGTTAAGGGTGAGCATGGCGCTCTGGTGGAAACAGCAGTCCGGACAGAGCCATTGCTACGGAAGCGGGCGCAAGTAGTGTGGAGCGCACATTAACTGGCCCTCGCAGGCACAGGGGATTGTGGTCCTACTACTGGGGACATCTTGGAAGTAAAGGCTGTAGCTTAGAGAAGGAGAGTGGCACCCCAGCTTCACCACAGATAAGGGTCTGAATTAGGAGGAGAACGTTGGGTTGAGCGAGCTCATCAAGTGGGGGGGCAACAGATGCTGAATTGACCAAATCACTGAAGGGCCCCACTGCATAATACAAGCCTGGTGGAGACACTACCACGGAGGAAGGTCCGCAGGGAAGGTGTTCATATTCTCTCTCCCCACCACCTTAAGCAGCAGAATTTGTGACAAAACTGGGAAGCAAGAGAAACAAAGGAAGTATGTGGCCTGCGGCTGGAGACCTTAAGGGCAGACCTACGCCGAAATAAACCCCTGAGATCGAACACGTGGCAAGAACAAGTGTCAGATGGTGAAAGGACATAGGAATGCGAAGGACTGACCAAGAGGCAAAATAACATTGAAGCAGTGAGCGGTCTGCGGTTGGGAACCCCACGAACAAATCTGCATACAGCAGACACATATCCTCCCCCTCTCCCCCAATCAGAGTGGAGCAACCTAGAGGCGCAAAAGGGCGGAAAGACCACAAAGTGTATGGAAGTAATGAGGGGGGCAACTGGCTATTTAAGAGGCTGACTTTGAGGAGCGATGAGACCACAATACGACCGGGAAGGGGTAGATTGGCAGTGAACACCTGACACAGCACACACCATTCATATTGAACAAGATTGGCACACTACTGAGATGTCAAAATCAGGCAAAGGAGGCAAACAACAGTCTAGATTACATTTTGACACATCTTTGCAATCAAAAAGTGACATGCCGATGGAGGCCCGCAACCTGCCCCCCAAGATCCCAAGGGGGCGTTTGAAGACATCAAGGAAATGTTCAACCAGCTGCAAAGTAGAATGGACACTCTCACTTGTAAAGTTGACCACATGCAGGTCCATCTTGACAAATATGGGGAGAGGCTTGATGAAGTGGAGGGGCGAATGTCCAACGTGAAGGATGAGTCCACGTCTACGACCAGAGACATGACTCTAGTGAAACGGGCTCTGAAGGAGTTTGCTGACAAACAGGAGGATTTGGAGTCCAGGTCTCGAAGGAATAACCTGAGAATAGTAGTGGTACCCGAGTAGTGAAACAGAGAAACATGGAACCCCTAATAGAGGAGATACTGCGGGAAGTGTTGATATGATATGATAGTTTATTTAAATAGCGCCTATACACAATGGGCCTCATTAGGAGTTTGGAGGCAGCCATGCCGTTCTTACCGGCATGGCTACCCCCAAACCGGGTACCTGATCCGAGTCCCAAAAATAAGGAATTACCGGGCCATGCCGACTTTAGCGGGCCCGGTAATTCCCATTCTCGGGACCCAGACCTGGTACATCCCCATTCCCATTTGAGCCCCCATAGGGCTCAGTGGGAATGGGGAGGATGCTAACAACTGATCCGTTAATGACGGGTCCATTGTTAGCATCCTGGTTTGCTCGCGGGTGGTGGTTTGCACGTCTGGTCTGGACCAGACATGCATTCCGCCACCCGCGAGGAAACCCGTAATGTGGCGGCCCGGAATGAACGCTACCGGTACCTTACCGGCACGTTCATTCCGCGGCTGCCAGCCTCCTTATGAGGCCCAATGTGTTTCAGAGCGCTTGGGCCAGATGATTTCTCAATGGTATTATAGTGGAAAGGGCACATTGAGTGTCAAGCGGGAAGAAGCCGATCTCTGGGGCCCCGCCACGCCCGGTTTTATAGCTTGCATGCTAAATTATCGGACAGAGATCTTTCTCTCCCTAAAGCCTGAGAAAAGGGAACTCTGACCTATAAAGGAGATACAATCAGACTCTTCCCATATTTTTCAGACAAGGTACAAGCCTTTAGGAGAATATACATGGAAGTCAAGAAACAAATACGGGAGAGGGGCATTTGTTATGCCATGCTCTTCCCAGTCAAGCTGTGCATAGAACATGAGGGACGAGCAATCTTCTTTCACACCGCGGAGGAAGCCAACGCCTTTCTGGAACTGCAACCGAGGAACCCCAGACAACGCGGGAACAATGGGTGAAACCACATTCAGAGTAACATATCGTTATGTATTGAGTGATGTACGAGACAAAGTGGGCAACTTCATCCCAGGGCAGTTGGGTCACAAATGTTAAGATAACGGAGGTGTGGTGGATGGCTGGGCATCAAGCCACCCCTCATGCAAAAGCTTAGGTTCTGTGCACGGGATGGGTAAGGGATGATGCTGATGAATTGGGGAAATCAGTGGAGGGGGAGGAAAGGGAGGAGGGGGCGGGGGAGGTACGAATCTCAAGGTACGGTTGAATCCTAGGGCATTCAGTCATGGTAAACACTCGGGGAGCACGAGAGTAGACTACTTGAGGTCTAGGAATATCTGAAGAAATTTGCTTCCAAAAAAACACTATGTTGGCGACACTTAACTACATTACCTGGAACGTAAGAGGATTGAACTGCCCTTCCAAGTGCCGGAAGGCCCTGCTGTACATGCAGCATCATCAGGTGGGAATTGCGTTTCTACAGGCTATTCACTTAACATCGGAGATAGAGTCCAAATTTGAGAAAAGTTGGGAATGTCATAGCTATATTTCCTCCTACTCCTCGTATGCATTCTCATCCATAACTCAGTTGGGTTTCGCTAGACCACTGTGGTTAAAGATCGGGAGGGGAGGGGCCTTGTGGTGCAGGGAACCATACAAGGTAAACTATACAACTTAGTCAACTACTATGGCCCGAACAAAGACAAAGTAGAGACACTAGACTGGATTGAGCTTCAACTGGGGAAACTTCCATCTGGGGAGATTATCTGGGCCGGGGACTTCAATGCAGTCATGAATCCGCCCAATAACCAAGGGGACAGGCAAAGTGCAGGGCATGTGCCTAACATGGGAGATTGGGGATGTATGGAGGATTAGGAATCAAGGAACACAACAATACATGCACCACTCCTCAGCCCATGACTGTGTCACGGCTGGATTTCTTCTTGGTTTCACATACATTGCTGGAAAAGGGCACGGGAATAACAATCCTTGCCTGCACATTATCAGCCCATGCTCCGGTGTTAATGACTGTAGAACTAACAGGTCGTGAGAAAGGGAGACCTCCCCGGATATTTAAAAGCGAAGGCCTCAATGATACATTGTTCCGAGATGGCCCGACAGAGGCAATAGACGTGTTTTGTTAAACTAATGTGGGATCAGTGAGGTTGGCTGGGATTCTATGGGAGAGCTTTAAATGTGTAACAAGAGGGGAGTGCATATCGAGAAAATCCGGGATACTACGACAAATCATAAGAGAATTGGCTATTAAGGAGAACCGTATACAGGCACTACAATCTGCAACACCCACACAATTACCCCGAGAACAGGGAGAGATTTTGAAACACCTGCAGGAATTTAATGAGTTAGCACAGAGGGAGACCAAATTTATATGGGGAAGAGCAGCGATACGGCAATATGGGGAAGGGCAGAAACCAGATAGGATATTGGCAAGAGAAACCAAACTGGATAACTTTAAGGATCAAGTCCTGTCAATAACGGATGAACATGGGGTGGATAAATTTGCAGACACAGTGATAGTCTGAGAACTATTTGCATTCTATAGCCGGTTATACTTATCTCAGAACCAAGCCTCCGAACAGGAGATAGATAATCGATAATCACCTAGAGCGGGTAGCCATACACTGGTGTACGGAGGAGCAAAAGAAGAGGTTGGGTCATCAATTGACACGGGAGGAGGTGTTAAGTGCTATTAAGGCTCTCCCGTCCGGGAAATCCCCGGGACCTGACGAGTTCATGGCAGAATTCTATTAGAACGATGCTAACAAGCTTGGTCCCTACCTATTACAGATGTGCAAACAGAGTCTGAGGGACGGGCAATTGCCTGAGTCCCTGACAGAAGCGGTGGTGGTGGTACTACTCAAGCCGAACAAGCCCCAAAACGACTGCTCCTCCTATCGTCCGATCTCTCATCAACCTAGACAACAAAATCTTGGCCAAAATACTGGTCTCCCGGCTAGCACCCCTAATGTGAACAATGGTGAGAGCTGATCAGTCAGGTTTTATACCAGGGCGCTCCACTTCCTACGGGCTAAGGAGAATGTTTGGCGTGATCACTGTGGTGCAACAAGAGGACCCAATAGTAGCAGCCCTGCTAGATGCCACCAAAGCATTCGACTCGGTGGAGTGGATCTTCCTGTTTACCATATTACGTCAGATGGGGCTGGGGGAACATTTCTTAACTATGGTGTCACTACTGTATACACGGCTGGTCGCTAGGGTGCAGGTGAATGGACAGCTCACACCAACTATATCACTGGGGAGGGGCACCCGGCAAGGGTGTCCTCTCTCACCCTTGCTGTTTGCTCTGGCAATAGAGCCATTTGCAGAGAAAATAAGGAACACTCACCTGCACCGCAGAGTTAACTGTACAACCATAAAGTGGTGCACTCTCTGTACACAGACAACATGGTGCTCTTCATCAGTGATCCCTGACGCAACCTCGATCCGATAATACGGGATGTCCAGCGATTCAGGGACCTCTCAGGACTGAAAGTGAACGCCACAAAACCAGTCCTGTTCCCACCAACAAACAATGTAGAACAATATTTGGATGGATGGGGGTTCCAATGGCATATGGTCCAGACCCGCTATCTCGGGATCAATACAGCAAGGGACACAGATGTTGTATATAACAGTAACTATCAGAGAGCTTTAGAACAGCCAAAACAGCAATGGAAAGATGGGTGGACTTGCCTCTTAATCTATATGGTAGACTCTCTCTGATTAAAATGACACTGCTTCCTAGGTTCCTATACGTTTTTCTCAACGCTCTAATAGCGGTACCTGGAGAATACTTTAGAGAATTGAAATCTGTGATACTGCAGATCATATGGGCAGGCAAACAAGCTAGAGTCTCTTGGGACAAGTTAGTGGCTCCTATAAATGAGGGGGGTCTCGCACTGCCGCAATTTGAAACATATTACAATGTAGCACAAGCAGGGTTTCTCCTCTACTGGTTTGGGGAACAGGGGGACAGAAGGCACGTGAAGGTCGAAAGAGCAATCACGGCACCATCACTTTGGCGATCTATCATCCTCACAGTTCCCAGCAGATCACATCATGCACACAACATGGTAGATGCCACATGCAGGGCATGGACCCATATAGAACATAAGTCTAAGTGGGAGGTTCTATATTCCCCCAAAATACCGTTAATCCAAGCACCAGGGATTCCCATGACCAAAGAGGTGAGCTTTGTCGCCCTAATGAAGCAGCTGGGGGTGACTTGTTATAGTGATCACTTTTGAAATAGGTAATTTGTAACATTGGAGGAACTGAAGGATAAGGAGGAATTATCAGCACTGGATGTATTTCAATATTATAGATTGGGGGTGGCTATGCCACAACTGTTAGCGACATTCCCCAGGCAACCACAAATAGCCCCCATATTAGACAAAATGCTTCAGGGGGACCTCGGCAATAGAGGGACCTCAGTGATGTATGCCATGAGCCTCAACCTAAAAGAGGAAACAAAAGCCTACCCCTGGAAGAAATGGGAGCTTGCCTTGGGGCAGGAGATTTCTGGGGAAGTGTGGAGGTATTGTGCGGGGACGAGGAAACGGGCTATCAATGGAAGATTTAAATCAATCCACTTCAAATACTTGCATCAATTTTACTATACACCGACCCAACTCAAGGGTTTCTTCCCTGACACCTCAGGCAGATGTGTCAAATGCGATAACACCTCAGCTGACTTTCTGCACGTGGCGTGGGAATGCCCTCTCACACTGAGGTTCTGGTAACAAGTATTTGAGACAATTAGTGGCATAACGGTGAAGAGCATAGAACCAAACCCACTGATGGCGTTACTAGGGTATACCAAAATGTAAACTAATAGGTTTGATCCTGATCCTTGCCAAACAGAGGGTTCCAATGATGTGGGGAGGGAAGGAAAGTCCCAGGGTGGCACAATGGAGGGCAGACATTTTATATTGTAATAACATGGAAATTAGACATGGTTCCTTAACCAGCGCCCAACATGTTATTGAGAATATGTGGGGCCCTTACATACAATATCTGATCGGGCGTCCCCAAGACACGGACAAAGATCCAACATCATCCCCGAAAGACTGAGAGAGCAAAAGTGGACTCAAATGTTGCGGCGCTTCTAGCAGGACTTGGATGAGCCCGGTATGGGCCATACATTGGAGGGAGAGGAAATAATGACTGGAAAGTACAGTGTGCACAAAATACCCGGGATCTGATACCTAGAATGTATTCCTATGATGAGATGTAATGTACCTGGGCAGGGAGTTGTGGGAAATGGTTGTTGTTGGCACCCTGGGGCTGGTTGTGTTGAAAATGCCAATAAAAAGAAATGTAAAAAAGAAAAAAAGCAGGCCCTCCATTAATCAGTCTTAAATATGATTGTTGACTGTCTGTCATTTCTCTAAGTGTACATTAAGGAAAATGAATGGTTATGATCCAAAATCCATAGACTACATATGAATCTCACTAAAGCCTTGAATGGCCTATAATTCTCATGTTCCACCGAGCGACTCCTGTATTTTTCCCTCATCCTGAACTGTTTGCTGTTTTTTCCTCTGCTTCTTGAAGTAATTAGTGTGTGCACAGTATGCTACAAATCACATGAAGTGATGTAATCTGACCTTTGCCCTGCTAGCTTTGTTGCAAATGACGTTATGGAAGTTATGTTATGTTATTTGGCATTTATATAGCGCTCTATATATCATTGGTATGACCTCAAAGCGCTTTGTTAAGGATTCCAATCAGGCGTCACACACTGGACCAAGACACTTGGTCTTAGCCTGGGATGTGGTGCTCAATAGGAATGCTTTTTCTTTAATTTCAACAAATTCAAATTGAGCCGGTACCGGACCCATTTAAACCACCTTTTAAAAAATACCCCAGGTCACAATGGACCATGAACCAGGCCGGTTGATGAAAATGCAATATTTATTTATTTTTAGAATTCAAAGGAAATCACATACATTTTAATATTGGGCAGCAATCACCTATGGGGTTATAATTACAATGAAAACCACTGATATATATACTTGGGTAACCTTCTACACGAACATACCCAAAGCACAATTGAATAGGAGCACTGTTTGAATTAGGAGAGATAGCACACAAGTTAAGGTTTCCCCCTGCAATATTTCCTCAACCCACGAATAATCGAATTCTGAGTAGATAGGAAGAAGCAGCAGGTAGTCAGGAATAGGAGGCAGCAAAGAGAATCGAAATCCAACCATCCTTGACAAAATAAGACCCTTTGCAATAGCATGAAATGACACTCGGAAAATTGACAAATAAATAAATAATTAATGTGTGGTTAAATCTTTGAGGCAAATATGATTTCTCACACTAGCATGAATGTATAAACACTAACAATCACAAGGCAAACTCTCAACATAAGGCATACAGTTCACAAACAAGTTGAAAGTAGGAACACAGTGCAGCCGAATTACACGTTGGAAAGTTGCATTTTTTTTCTCAATTGCAGTTTAAACGTCAGGTGATTTTTATGAAAAACGGGTGAAATGAGATTTGCAAGATAGAAGGTTCGCTTTAGGTAAAATGAAGCTGTGAAAGAGAAAATCAGCCGAGAAAAGAACAGGTTTGACTTAAACTAGATTATTTAGTTTGATTACTCCAAATATGACTAAGGGCTTATGATCTACACAAAACAGAATTAATAGAGGGATGGCGCTAGCACTTAAAAAGTGAAAATAGGGGCACAGAGAATTCTGACAGTTTTAACAAGTTACCAGGGTATGGGTAGGATCGATTACAGAGTGGAATAAAGACAAAAGGGTCACGATGGGGAGACTATGTTTTTCTGGGATAGGGAGATACTCACATTCCACGCTTGAGTTTTGGGATTTTGGAACAGTCAGGGTTCTGGTCACAAAAGATTCTGGTCACCGGATAGCGGACTCTCCGGGCAAAAGATAGCTGGGCAAAGATGTGGTCACCGGATGGCAAGTACAGCTGGATGCAGGTAGTGGCCAAGCCGGTCTGGTCTCAGGATACTAAAGTTATCACAGCTTTTCCCCTGGTTAATGGGATTTTAGTGGGATTTCTGGATCAAGGCCTTTGCTGAGATGGCTCAGCTATGCTCTGGCCTAGCTGGAGTAGGGTCAGCTATGCTTTGGCCTTTCAGTGGGATCTGGAATCAGCTATGCTTTGGCTTTGTAGTGGGATCTGGAGTCTGGCAGGAGGATGAACGTGGAAGATCAGGAACACAGGCGCAGGACAATCAGGAAAGAGTTTTCCCAGGGTTCTGTCAACCACCCTTTATATAGAGCATGGTGACGTCATAGAATTATTGGTGGGCAGTTCTGAGCTAGGCCTACCTTCAAAACTCGGATAGGCCAGCCTAAGTTAATCGCCTCCTCGAGGAGGAGTCTCAGATTATCGGGTTGTATTTTATGAGGTGAAAAGCCTTCCCACAATCGTCCTTTCTGCCAAAGATCTTTCATAACATAATTTACACATTTGTACAGTTGTGGCACTTTAACAAATCACATGGGCAGATTAAATATGTTACGTAGAGCATAGCAGTCCAATCCTCACGGTTGTAGGACCTTGTTTTGCCATTCTACCATTTTTTCACACTTTTCAGTGAGAATTATATTACTTAAACTTCTACAACTTTACACATGTGTATAGATTATTATTAGGCATATCAGTATTACATTTTACAGTGGCATCCTGTACACTTTCCTCAGAATAGCCACTTTCTTGCCACTTCTGTTCCCAACATGGCAGTGAAGTCCACAACGTCTTAAATGAAAGCCCATAAAATCACATTTAAACGGTTAACTTTTTTGCGAAGTCCTGTTGCAAAGATAAGTCTTACAAGTTTTATTAATAACATAGTCTTTGGAAGCTAATGGGCGGCCTTTGTCCTTCACTGGACCATTTTTTTCTCTTCAGCTACCACCAACTGTCATCTCCCCCAGAGGGAGGATGGGGGTTTCCCAGCTTTATTGAAGGTTTATTGCCCCTTATCCACTTCGCACATCCATGTCCCAGAAATCCTATTATAAGAGACTGGAGCACAGACCAAAGTCTCTATAGGTAGCAATTATCACTGTGTTCTATGATCTACTGTGAGGGGCCTTCTGTTGCTATCATCCTCTAAGTAGAAACCTGTCTTGCTGGCTTGGGCTAATTTTCCCCCATGTAGTCACTGCCTTATAATTCCTTATGAATCAGAAGAAAGCCTGCTGAATAAAACCATATATATATATATATATATATCTTTCACAGCACAATCCCCTTTCACATTGCTAGGCAAGGATATGTTTTTATTCAACATTGTACTTTTAAAACAAGCATTTATTTTCTTTGGTTTGCAAAAGCCATTTTGACACATGTGGTGAAAGCTGGCATTTTCATTTGAAATTCGATTTTTCCACCTGACTTCCCAATATTGTTTTGCAGCCATAGTTAGTTTCTTGTACGCAGCAATTTGTTTGAACACAGATGCACTGAAATTGATGTAGCCCAGGGAGCTGTGTTTCTTCAAATTATTGGTCCTTGACACTGTGTAACTGAAAAAGTAAAATGTTTCCTGTGTAGCTGAAAATGAAGCTTCTTTTCTTTCCCCAGGTTTGGCTTGACAGAGCCTGTCATTCAGGGGGCATGCGTTCCTCTGCTAAAGAACAATGTAGATATGGATAGGCATGATGAGGCCTTATTAATAAAAGTAGTTTGGTGAAAAACAGATGAAAATAGCATCAGAACAGAATCCTTTTCAATTTGAAATATTCCCTTTTTCAATGGGAACTTTTCTTTGTTTTTGCAAGCAGCAGAGCAGCGCTGCTTTGATTCGCTTCTTTTGGGTGCACCCCAGAACACACTGGCATCTTTCTCTGTGTGCTCCCGGTTCCAACGCGTCCATTTTGTGTTTGGAAAGATGATAGCCATCCTTTTGTCACAGTTTTGACGCAATGGTGCCCCAAGGAGCCAGTGCAGCCATTTTGCTGTTGATTGCTGTTGACTGCAGAAGCGCAGCTTGGTTATGGAGAAGAATTCTGTTGAGTGGGTCAATGTAGCCCACAGCTTGTGGGTTGAACGCCCTCGGGGACCATAGTCCAGGTCCGTCGAGGAAAGTAAGGTATCATAGGGTGCTTGGGTGCACCGATTATGTGTGCAGCTGATGCGATTGCCTGATGGTAGCTGCATCCTTGCATTAGGTATGGTGGTATTGAATGTGTGCAGTCTGGAGGTTTGTCACCGAGACTGGGTTCTGGCTGCGTTAGGCCTGTGTAGTAAAGTAAAGAAAAATCTACACTAGCTTTTGATTAGTACAGTAGAAAATCGTTACTAAAGAAGACAAAAAATAATATTTTATTTGCCAACCTATTTTAAATGTAGTTCTCCCTTTATATGAGCGAGAGAGAGAGAGAGAGAGAGAGAGAGAAAGAACGCACATGCGGTTGTTTTTTTAGTGTGCTGTTATGTGTTAGCTCTGTATTGGGATTTACTCATGGTGCTATCCTGCAAGAGCTATCTACATTGTAAATCTTCTGAAAGTTAGACTGGACCTTTCTGTTTCCGGGTGTTCGGTGCATGTGTGTATATTCAGTGTGTGTGCCAGGAAGTTGTCTTCAACTTGGTGCTATGTCAGAAATCAAATGATCGTTCCTGGTTGCCAGTCAATGTCCAGTGGCAGTAACATTCCTCTATAAAACTCTGCACAGAAACAACGTTTTTTTTTATCTTTAATATTTAGGTTTTATTTTGCCTTGATCGATCCACTGAACACTCGAAACAAAGCAGGTCTGGTTGTGGCCTTCGTTTATTCGTATGAAATACAGGAAGGGCAGAAGGGGAGGGGCAGGAACGGGGCAGGGTGAAATGTGTTCATGCAGTTATTCACAGTCACAGAGAGTTTAGACTGCCCAAGAATATTTCTTTAGTGATCCAGCTGTAGAAAGACCCATCTAGACTTCAGTTGTGGTAAAGTCCTGCTGTGACAAGGTAATCGTTTTTGTCCTAGTCTTGCAGACGTTTCACAGGCTTTTCTTCCCCTTTGCTCTGACCCAATGTACTGGCCTACAATGATTATTCTGCCCTCCCTGCCTCCTCCCACCCCCACCACCCAAGGAGGGTTTGGTACAGCAAGATACTGGAAGTCTAACTGACCATCAAATATTCTAGTGAATTTAAGTGATTTGAAGAGATGTTACTCCTTATGTTGCAATATTTTTACTAACACAAACTGCGAGCAGCCGACGTGTGTCGACCTGTTATTAAAAATATTGTAAAATAAGGAGTGACATCCAGAGGGCCAGTTAGATTTCCAGTATCTTGTTACTTTTTCAAAGGCATGAGGACTGTGCCTTTATGCTAACATATGCCTCTGCTTGCCCGCCAAATTAGATAGAGCATTCTAATTTCACCCTAAAACTTAATTCAATAATTTTCAATGTATTAAAGTCTGAAAGTAACTCAATCAGGGTCAGCCCTATGACCATTTATTTCTTTTGGTACAACAAGAGCTTGTTCTAATCTTGGAGACTCTGGCGATGTGTGCACTATAAACTCAACTCCAACAATTCAGACACTAGGCGCTCATCTTTGCATAGGGTCTGGGATACTCACCCCAGCTGGTTGTCTCTCTGTTTCTCACTACCTCTCGCTCAGGCCATGATTTATAAAATGGCCCCAAGCAAGCTGTGGGCAAAGTTCTTTCCTTGCGGGACACAAGAGTGAATACCCTCTGTCAGGCTCTGCCCCTTTCTCCTCCTCCTCTTTCCCAATCTCTTTCTCTAACCTCCACCTGCTCTTTCTCTCCTTTTCCTTTGCCTTCTCCTTCTTCAGCCTTTCTCTTGCTCTTCTTGGCTCCTGCTCCTTTTCTTTGTCCCTTCTCCTCGAGCCTGTCCCTTGCCCCTCTGTCCTCTTCGCTCTCTGCACAATTCACCACCATGGAATGCCATCCTAACTGCCTTATACTTGCATTGCTTCTCTCCCCATATAACGTGTCAGGCTAACTCTAAATTCTCACAGGGTCTCTGTGATTGGTGTGCGTGTTTTCATGTTGATGTGGGCATTTATGCTTGGCTTGTTCTTAATGTGCATGGTAATCCTGTGGCGATGGGAGCTGAGACCATAAAGCATCCCTCTGCCATCTTGGAAACAGACAGCACTTTAATGGCAACTACCTGATCCTGCCACCGTTCCCCTGCGCCATTCCACCCCATGATACCGATAACTTGGTTCTCACTCAGAGAGTGGTAGGGACATGGGGTAGATCTTTATGAGAAGAATGGGGATGGGAGAGTGGCCCTGGGGAATACTCCATATACCATCTACAGGGGTCATATCAGGTAGCAGATGGCTGCCACTGGCCCTAGATCCTACAAAACCCTCTCCCATTGCCTGATACACAGTACATAATCACAGTTAACATTATATCAAACTGTACCTTCAATTAGGAGTACCTCATGGAGGTATTACCATATGACAGTTTTATATATCAAAAGCTATACTGAGTGTTGAAAAATTAGTTTTGGGCGCTCTGTTATTTCCCAGGCCCCTTTCTATGTTAGAGGTTGGGTTATTCTTATGTATTTAAAAGCAGCAAAGCCTTCTATTAATTATTTGCACTTCCAGAAGTGGTTACCATGTACACAGGTATCACTTACAATTAATTTCTCAGGTTCACACATAGGTTAGGCTTGAATACATTAGAAACATAAAAGTACCCTAGCAGCCTGTTCAGTGTTGTGTCCTCCTCATCCTTCACCCCCCAGGAAAAATGTACAATTGCTTGGCTGACAGAATGGGTGCAGCTTTCGGAAAGTCCATCAAGATTTCCCCCTACATTACAAGTCCATAAAGAAGGAGGTGATCAGGCAAGAGAATATGCATCTTCTGAAAGGGCTTTATTGGTTGTTTAAAGTTATTGTAGTCTTTTTCCCAGATTGGGTTGGGGAGTGTATAGTCCTGTGACTTTCCACAAATTGGATGCTGGCCCCCCAGTGACTTCCTGCAGACACCGGGCCTCATTACAAGTGTGCCGGTCTGGTAACAATGGTGCCGGTAAGCCTATCAGCACTGTTGTTACCGGACTGGCACACTACGACTCTGCGGGCAGATGCCGCCCCGGCCACCAGGGTCAGACCTGGCGGGTGGAACGGCACCCGCTCGCAGAGTTTCACGGAAGCACCAGCACCATTGCAAATGGTGCCGGTGCTTCCGTGGTCCACATTACAAAATTACCGGGGCGTCTGACTTCCCGGCCACCAGGGTCATAACACCCCAGTGTTAACGGGAAGTCAGGCCCCTGTAATTTGTTTTGAGTCAGGCGGCAAGCTGCCGTTATCACCTGCAGGCTTACCGCCAGACTCAAAATGAGGCCCACTATGCTTTTCTTTGCAACTGGACCTGGACTAGACTTTTCAGTTTGAGGGAGTAGGTTATCCTCTTCTGCCAGGACAGCTGACTGGGAGATGAAGGACCAGCCTTAGACTTTCCATTTGCAAGAAAGAGGCATGCCACGCACTCATGCAGCTACTTCTAGTAATGATGGCTGGTGAACCATAGTTCTTCCTTTATTAGGTAGGAAAACAAATACAAATTAGATGACCCATATTATTCACTGAAGGAGTACAAATGACATTTTTGAAGTAATGTTCTGTGTAGTAATGCATAGTCCTTGATGAATTAGATCAATCGGTGTCCAATTGATTTGTTATCATAATTAGACTTGTGTGTATGCTGATATTGTCCATCTAGCCTAGGTGTAAATATCTTTAGCTGTCCAACAGGGATTCTGTTACCAGGAAAGTGTGTATAGGTGCTGCTTATCTCGAGGTAACTCCAGCTTCAATGATATGAGCTTCTAGATTCTAGGTTCAATGAGGAAGTAAGACAGAGAGGCACTTCTAAGGAATATTGTTTATGAGCTGATGTAAATAGTGATGAAATATAACCATAAAGGATTGCCACATTTTTCATGAACAATAAGTGAGACCCCTTTCTGTATATAAAACAGGAAATTACTTATGACATAATTCTCAATAGGTGCTCATGTCATTGGCATTATTTTGCTGTCTACCTGTATTTTTTAAATTAATACAGTTATAAAACAGATTTTCGTTCACCTGACCTCAAGGCAGGGTTAACTTTATCTGTTTCTTATCAGATAGATACTCTTTTTACAATCATGTATGTCTCCAGCTGAAAACATTTCCAAACCTGACATAACATTGTTCCATCCCTTACAAATCTCTAGGAACCAGGTATTGTGAGGATCAGGCATAACTTAAATGTCTTCCCCATTATTGTATCCTTTTCAGCGGTTTGGAATATTTTACAAAACTACATGTGTGCTTGTGTAGCTGAACCCATTAAGAACATAATGTCCAATTCATGCGGGATCATAGGTAGCGGTGCACGGTACAAATCCACATAACATAACATGATATATTCAGGAACAAATTTGAATCTTTCACGTACCAAATATTAAGTGAATTTCTTATTCACTCTTCCTAATTTCATGAGCCTTATTATTTGCTTATTAAATATGCAATACAAAATCTACTAGGTTACCTGGCATAGTCTTGATCATCCAAGCTATAATAACACTTTCCTTATGAGCAAAGATCAAGAACTATAATAACAGACAGAGCTGACCATAATCTAATTCGAGTCATACACGTCAAAACTATGAAAATAAAGTATTTATTTATTCAATTGATTCAAAATATAAAAAATACATTACACAAATTACAAAAACAAAGACACTGCTCTTCACTCAGAAGAATACATGCACACCATACTGATCGTAAACATTCATTCGCTATCACACAAGAAAAGAACTATCATATCTAATACAAAAAAATCCCTTCTATGTATCAGGTACACAGACTAGCAGCATATATGCATATATTTAACATTTTTGTGCACCTAAAACCTATTACAAGTAAGCGGACATATGTTTCAGCCGATATTCGTGAGCCTTTTGGTGGGCTCAATGGTACTCTGGCCTTCATCAGGTCAGGAATGGAATGAAAAATGTGCACCACTCCTACCACGATCTTATATTCATGGGTGTCTACAATAAAAACATATTTATTTATATTAGAACTTTGTGCGCTGTCTTTATCTTACTCTTACTGTTGATTACATCATCATACATAATTTCACAATAAAGGAGTTCAAACACACTGATGCATACCTACTGTTGCCATGCTTGCAACCTTCATCTCTTGTATGGACAAGATGCAGGGGGAAGAACTGTACATTTCTGGGGATAATTATCCAAGAAAGATACAGTGCACACCCTATGGAGGGATTGATTTAATTTGGCTTGCCTGAAGCCTACATGATGGTTTGTGAAACGCCTTGCTTCAAGATAAAATTGACACTCAAAGTGACTGCCAACCCGGCCCATTCTTGTTCAGGTATGACAAATGTCTACGAGAAAATATTTTCCAATCTACAACAGAACCAGAAAAACTACCTAGTACACCGGAAAACAATCAGGATACCTCTAATTGTTTACATACTCTTATTAGGCTTACCTACTATCTGGGAAATCTTTTTTTTTTCTTTTCTTTATTTAACTTGCACAGGAGTATTACAGTACGGTATACATGTGATCATAGAGCACGAAAACATGGTGTGGCATAGAAGAAAGCATCTTTTAGTAAGTACATTCATTTACCTGGTGTTATTAATGTTACAGCCTCCCCTCCTTCCTCCTCCGCCCTATGTTGTGTTAGGTATTGCCGAAAGCCGCCCCATATGTCTCTTGGGCGATTCATCACTGGCATCAGACCTGCATATACATCCTCTTTATCATTCGCCCATATCATATCACAGGGCCAGTTGTCATAAGTGGGTGCCTCCCTACTCTTCCATTATATTAAAATAGCTCTCTTTGATAATACCAGACCAAGATTTACCAGTCTACGTTTCTGTGGATTTAGTCTGCTCGCATACCCTAATATGCATATCGAGTGCTCCCACACTATACGTTGCTCCACCATCTCTTCCAATGCTTGACACACCCTCTCCCAATATGTTAGTCGTGCTTAACATGTCCACAACATATGTGTTATATTTGCATCTGGCATCCCGCATCTGGCGCACAACCCTCCCGATGTGGGGTACATCTTCTGAAGGCGCGCGGAGGTGAGATACGTTCTATTCAAAATGTTCAAGTGTATTAGTCTGTGCCTGGAGTTCAGTGATATTTGCCTAGTCAATCTACATATCTGTAGCCAGTGAGCCTCCGTGAAAGCGACATCCAGGTCCCTCTCCCAATCACCTCTGATATTATTGGTTTGCACTCCCCAGGTCGTCTGCGCTATCTTATACAGTGCTGAGGTCCACTCCCCCCCACTCCACATCTAGGGCCAATATGTAATTAAGGCATGGGTGTGATGCCGGTTCCCCTGGATATTCAGACCACACCAAAGCCACCGCTGAACGGATCCGGCAATCCTGGAAGTTCTAAGTCCCATGACCCCTCATGAAATAAGTCTCCCAACGTCAATATGCCTGCCCTGCGCCAGTGCATCACCAGTAGTTTATCCTTTGCAGGACCTAGGAAGGGGGTTCCCCAGATTGGTAAGCTCGATTATATAATACAGTGTTCTTGGTGTACCTAACCAGCCTAGTCCATGCCTCCTGCTACTGGGTCCAGCCGATTAGTGTTACCTCATGCTCCCTCAGCCAGAATGTGTATCAAGGCCGGAGGCACTGCCCTCTGACTTTCCAGTTCAATATATGATATGCACGGTCCGCCCTCAACCCAATACACTGCGTAGTACGCCTAGGTTGCGAGGTAGTACAACTCAAAGTCGGGTGCTGAAAGCCCCCCGACTTCATACGGCATCGTGCAGCGTCTCCAGCTTATCCGTACCTGTCCCTTTCATACAAATGTGGAGCACGCTCTTGCCACTATGGTAAAAAAAGGATCTGCCCGGCCATAATAGAATATTGCTAAAAAAATAGAACAGCTAGGGCAGTATAGTCATTTTTATCAGCGCAACCTGTACCATCAACGATATGGGGAGATGGTTCCATCCCTCCAATTTTGCACACACCTTGGTGACCAGAGTCCTAGTTTAGGGATTTAACAAGTGCGGGTGTTCTGGCAATCACAACTCCCAGGTATTTTATGTGTGACTGCGTCCGCTTTATCCCAAATATGTTCCCTGGCTCTGTGGTGGTGTCTATTAATGGAAAGACCTCCAGTTATTACTATTCAAGTGCAGGCCAGACTATTTCCCGAACTCGCGAGCCACGACCAGTATCCTCTGTAGGTATCTCCCAGGGTCCCTTAAGTAAGTTAATATGTCATCTGCATATAGCGTTATATGCAGATCTCCCTGGCTGTTCAGCCAATACTTGCCATTCCTTGCCCACCGCATCGCCGCTCTATGCCCCAACTTTCAGTGCTATGCGGATGACACCCAGTTCATTTCCAGGCTACCCTCGGCCTCCTCCTCTTCTTCCCTCATTTCTGACTGTGTGTCTGCTATCTAGGAGTGGTGTGCCGCCAATGACCTCTGCCTTAATGCCAGTAAGACTGAGATTCTCCTCATCGGCACACCCGCTCCCTCCTTTCTTGTAGCTGTCTAGCCGGCCTCTCTTGGCCCCCTTCCTGCTCCCACTGTCAAGGCTAAAAACCTTGGGGTCATCTTCAACTCCACACTCTCCTTCTCTCCTCACTCCTCACGTCTCTAAGAAGTCACACTGCCAGCTGCACCTCCTCAGAGTTATTCTTCCTTTCCTCTCCTTCCCCCCGAAGCTCACTGTCTCCAGAGCTCTGGTTCTCTCCAGGCTGGACTATTGAAACAGCCTCTTTCTAAATCTGCCTGCCTTTATGCTCCGCCCTCTGCAACTCATCCAGAACAGGACTGCAAGACTTGTCCTTGTAGATCTCTTTCCTCGGCTGGCGCCACCCTCTGGAACAGCCTCCCGGCCTCCCTTAAACTTGAGGAGAACCATCTCCGGTTCCGGAAGCACCTCAAAACCTTTCTCTCTTCATCTGCTTTTTCTCCTCCTCTGCTCTGCTGACCTCCTGGCTGAAACTGGAACTCTCTGGCTACCTGGACACCCTCTGATCTCAGGACCAGGTCCCTCCCCCACCAGCATCACACACCTGCACTGCCCGCCTGGCAACCCCCGCACTTGGGGACTGTTTCCGTATCCCTACAGTCCCCCTACCAGCCCTTGACACTTGAAGTCTGCACTTGCCACATGCTGGCCGTTACTTACTTATTGTTTTTATCATGTACTGCACTGTCCCTGCCCCCTTCCCATGCACTTGCGAGATCTGAATGACACCTGGCATAGTAGTATTGTTGTCTGTCCTCCCTTGTTCCCCTCCCTTGCCTCGTTGTGCCTTGAAACACTTGTGTATAGGCGCATTATAAATGCCATATCATATCATGTTCCACCCGTCCGGCGATGGTAATTGTAATGCCCGCCCTGGCGTGTCGTGCCTACATGAGAGCTGCCAAGGGCTCTACAACCATTGCAAACAGCAGGGGTGACAACGGACATCCTTGCCTGGTACCTCCCGCCAGCGTTATTATCGGAGGGAGGACCCCATTCACGCTCACCCTGGCGGATGGCTATGTACAGCATCTTTACCCACTGTATAAAATTTAAAATAAATGACAAGGGCTGTAGGGAACCTAGCACATCTTTGAAATAATGCATCATAAAATACAGGGTCATCAACATTGGGACCATAGACATTCTACATGAGAACTTCAGCACTCCCCAGTTTCCCAGGAACTAACACAAACCTACCACAGTCATCATGCTCTGTTGCAAAGTGGGTGAATGGCAGTGACTGATGTACTAAAATCATGAGCCCCCCGTGCTCTTGAAGAGTATGTCGTATAGTAACATTTATCTCTCCACCTCAGGGCCATCTTGTCTGCCTGTTCAAGCATGTGCGTTTTTTTGCAGAAATAATAATTTAACCCCCAGCCTGTTGACGTATGACATTACCTCTGCAACTTTATTGGGATCCCCAAGCCCCGAACATTCTAACTAAGGAATTTTACATTAGTTGGCTCATTCCCTGCCATCTGACCTCATATGCAACTGTCTACTCCACTCCGTTCCGCCACTCCTCATGCCCCGATCATAACATTCTACTTGTGCCCTGTGCAGTTTTTTAACAATTATGTCCAAACTCCCCCAACCCCTCCAACCCCACCCCCATAGTACCCACAAACTTTAACTGTGTTTGTCCCTACCCTCTCATCCCTTCCCATGCTACCTTGCCCAACATTAACATGCACTCGCATTGGGGGCGACTGCAATTGTGGCGAGTGGGGATCCCCGCTCTATTAATATGTTGCCTGACACATGTCTTAGAATGAACCAGAACTAGACAAGCTTTACCATTTACACATCCATACTGCATAACCCAGGAGAGACATTCTAATACTTTCAGATGTTACTTTGCCCCCGGGGTTTGCCCCGTCGGAATCAGGATGTTGGCCTCTATGAATGACGCAGCCTCCTCAGGGAATGTGAAGAAATAAGTCTTGTTGTTGAATTGTAGCCTCAGTCAGGCAGGATAAAGCATAGCATAGGGTATCCCCCTTTCCCTGAGAAGTCTCTTCACTCCAACAAAAGTATGTCTCTCTTGCTGTACCGCCAGCGTATAGTCAGGGAAAATGCAGGTTACATTCAAACCCATCTTCAATTGCTGTTTCTCTCGCGCAGCCTTCAAGACCAGGTCCCTGTCTCTATAGTTCATGAGGCATGCAATTATTGGCCTGGTGTATTCCCCCGATCTTGGCTTTGCCATCAACGCCCTATGTGCTTGGTCCACCACGAACATCTGGGACCAGCCAGGATCCCCCAGTATTTCCCTGGGAAGTTCCTCAGTGGCCATTTCCATGGGCCCCTTCAAAACATCCTCCAGCACACCAATAATTCGGACATTGTTCCGCCTCGATGTAGCCTCCAAATCCTCACACTTTAACTTGATGCTGCCCATTTCCTTGGCCATGGTCGTTACCGTACACTGTAGCGCCGTTATGGCATCTTCTGCCATGCCAATCCACGTTACAGTCTCGGTTATACGCTGCATGGCTTTTTCCAGCTGAGCGCGGATTGTGGTTACATTCACCGTAATGCCATCCAATTTGCCATTGATAGAAGCGATTCCCTGCTGCATGATGGCCATGACGTCCTGTAGGTCGACAGGAGGCATTGAAATTGCTCCCTCCACCAGCACATGCCCAGATGTCCCTTCACTCGCTGCTTCCACATGTTTAGAAGAGGGATTTTCAAACGTATCCATTGCTGTACTCTTCTTGGACCCAGCCCCTCTAGGCATAGTGCAGCGACCTCTTGCCTGGAAACCACACTTGCTCCTTGATGAATGCCAGTCCACCAAAGCAATAATCGACAATGGGAGCAATATTTCCTGACCAGCGGGGAAGCGGCACAACAACTCCCTTTCTCCGCCACAAGCACCACTGTCATCTAGATCCACTGTGCCCCTCCAGTGATTGCACTTACAGTTTTCACCCTCTGTAGTGCTCTGGTGCCCCTGAGCCACTGTCGCATGTGGATTCCTGATCCACCCTCTGTCGCCCACAGGCAGGAGCGCCACAATAACAGACAGATGGGATGCCAGGTCCGCTAGGCACCGCTACACAATATAGCCTGTGTGCCTGTCCAGTAATTCCCAGTCACTGTGCCATAGTTTAGACAACAAAAAAAAAAATGTATATATTGATTTCTCTTTTCCTCGTGCTGTGGTCCAGCAGGCTGCCAGCAGCAGTTCCAACCGGGCCGTAGCGCGGTGGATCACCAGTTCTGCACAGCGAACCCCGGCTACATAATACAATCATCACCAATGTACCTTGGGGGACAATGGCACTCAGGAACTCACTATTCACATGCACGTCTCTCAGTGCTGGACCTCCAACGTGCTGCTGGTGTAAGGGGTGTAAGGCTAATGCGAATACAACAGGGGGAAGAAGCACACAGGCGCAGGCTATACTTTAAGCAGTTCCGGGTGCCAGTGCTGTATCTTCTCAGAGTCTGCAAACTCTGTGTCTGCCTCTCAGCAGTGCCTGCCTGCAACAGGGCCTGTTTCTCCACTCAGCTGGCAGCTTCGGCACCCATGAATCTCGGCCGGTGGTCGCTGTGCTCTGAGCACTTCACCAAGCGTGTTTACAGCGGGGCAGTGCCAGGAGCCCCCCTGGCCTGTCCGTCACACGTTGCAGTTCGGGGAGTCGTTTGCACAGCGGGACTCCCGAGCAGCTTACTCTAATACAGGCCGTCCACACGCATGCCATCTTCAGCCTCCCGCAGCCAGGCACCAGGTCCGCCACTAGCCTCCCTCCCCCACGCAGCAGGCGTGATCACCAGCAATATAGACTCCTTAAAAATATGACTTGTTGTTGCCATTTTTATGCCTGCAACATTGCCTTCCTGCTACTCTCTCCGACAACCCCGCTCCCTCTACCACATAACCCTCCCCCCCTCTATATACTAACTACCATACACATTGGTACACCCCGCACTCTCTTCGTGACCCCCACCCTTACCCACCTTTAAGCTAGATTCCTTGTCCCCTCTGAACACACCATCTCCCCCGCACCACACACACCCGCACTGAACTTCAAGCAGCACCATTCCCACATGCCCCACTCACACTCCACGCACATGCCTCCTATATTCACCATGCAACACCCTCAATAAACCAACACACTAGCCGCCCTCTACTCCTTCCCCGCCAGCATTCCACCTAACTATTTCCTACCCTCTTTTTTCTCTAAAAGCAACATCACAGCAACCTGTCCTACACCCACCATAACCTCGCGCACCAGACCCACCAACATCAGGAACCAACTCTTGGGGCTCCGTTCAAGATACCCTAGCACCACCTACCAAGCACCACCTAATTCATCCAAGACCACAGACACGCCTACCAACTCAGCTAAATTAGCCTCATCCACACCAGTCTTGACACACCCCAACCCTGCCACACCTGCTCCACATAACTCCACCCCTTCGTCATCTCAGACCCTACACACCCTACAATGTGCCCTTATCAACGCCAGATCCATCCCTGCAAATGCCACAGAAATTCATGAACTCTTAATCAACCTGGACCTCGATATCCTAGCCATTACTGAGACCTGGCTTCATAGCGCTGCAGGTCCAGCCCTCAACCTTGCCATCCCACAGGGCTACTCCATCATCCGGCAAGACTGCCTTTACTCTGTAGGAGGTGGGGTAGCACTCATCCTGAAAGACTTCCTTGAGGCCAGACAAATCACATCTAACTTGGGTGATAACACAGACTCCCTTTCTATAAAAATCGCCATCTTCCCCAATTCCACCATCAACATCAATCTGGTTTACCGCCCACCTGGCCCACTGTCGGACTTCCATGAGAACCTCCTACACCGCCTAACAGAAAACCTAAAAATCACCTCCAAAAGCATCCTTTTAGGTGATCTCAACCTCGGTTTCAACGACAAAAAGGACAAACCAGCCAAATCTCTCACACTAGCCCTAAAGGAACTAGGCTTTGACCAGAAAATAAGCGCTCCCACACATAACAAAGGCCGCATCCTTGATTGGATAGCCAACCACAATTGCCAGGTTGACATTAGCTCCATCACCCCCACTCCCTGATCAGACCACCACATCACTCACTTCTTTATCCCTGCTGCTTCTAAGGCCAAAAAGCCTAACCCTACTCCACCAGCCTTGGCTAGATGCGCCAGAAATCTTACCAAAGAGAAGATCACACCACACCTCAGCGCCCTCACAACTGATCTCAAGTCCTCCGACCCATCAGTGCTAGCAGATATTTACAAGCATACCATAAGCACTGCTATAGATACCATTGCCCCTCTATAGAACAAAAAAGCAAAAACAGTGAAACATGCTAACACATGGTTCTCCTCAGAAAAGGAAAGCGCTGAACACTTGGCAAAAACTACCCTCCCCGGCCACCCTATCCTCCTTCAAAAATATCACCTCTCAATACAAAAAAGCGATAATTACAGCCAAGTCGGCTTCCTACAATGAAAGAATCACGAATGCAAGCTCCGAATCCAAAGAACTCTTTGCCATCTTTAAAGAACTCACCACACCAGCTACCAAATCACTAGATATTGTTAAAGACCAATCCTGGTGTAACTCTATACAATCTGCCCTATTGAATAAAATCGAACTCCTACAAGAAAAAATTAAGGAGCACCACAAGAACCTGTCACAGCACATTAAATCCTCCACTAGCACTAACCACCTGCCCACCTCCAGCCCAGTGCCCCCGTCCGCCAAAGCCCCCATAACCCCTTTCAATTTTAGGGAAGTAACAGAACAGGAAGTCATTGAGATAATGAACAAGATCAAACCATCCAATTGCAAAGGAGACCCCTGCCCAGCCAGTCTCATTAAAGAATGCACTGAAACACTCGCCCCATTTCTCAAATCCTTCATCAAGGCCTCCTTCAAGGCCAATACAGTTCCAGACAGTCTAACCTCTCGACCCAGAAATTGCTAATAACTATAGGCCCATCACCACCATGCCATTCTTGCTTAAGATCCTGGACAAAGTTGCCTACACACAAATCCAGGACTATCTAGAAGCCAACCACATCTTAGGCAAAAGACAGTCAGGCTTCCGACCAGGTCACGGGACAGAGTCAGCCCTACTCGACTTAAAAATACAACTTGTGGACATCATGGGCAAAGGCAAACTGGCACTTCTTCTCCTACTGGATCTGTCCTCCGCCTTTAACCTTGTCAACCATGACATCTTAGGCATGCACCTAAAAAATGAAGCTCACTTCTGCCCAGAAGCCATCGCCTGGGTGGCCTAATTTCTAAATGGTAGACTCATGAAGGTCTTCTCTGACACAGCCTCGGCATCTTCTACCATCCTCCACTGCGGCGTTCCACAGGGATCCTGCACCGCGCCCACACTCTACAATATATTTACCCTTCCACTCTTCAATGACCTCGACCGCCGCAACATAGCGTACACCAACTACGCTGACAACACGCAGGTACTACTCCCACTAACTGGGACCTATGAAGAAGATGCGACAGCCCTAACCAAAATCTACACTGCTATCCAAACTTGGATGGCTGCAAACAGCCTATGCCTAAACAGGGACAAAACTGAGATCCTTCTAGTAGGCACTAGCGAAACACTCAATAAACTCCCCCCGCAATACAAAACCTTCAACATTGATAATTCCATCATCACAGTTTCCAAGACTGTAAAAACCCTAGGTGTCCACGTAGACGCCTCGTTATCCATGTCCCACCAGGTCAACGCCATAGCCTCCTCCGCAGCACTCACCACCAAGGTGATCAACGCAGTCAAGCCCTTTCTCTCCACCAAAAACTGCCTATCCATCGCCAGAGCCACAGTAGGTACTAAACTGGACTACTGTAATGCCTGCTTCCTAGGCACCTCTGTCAACAATCTAAAAAAACTCCAAATCACGCAAAACAACACGCTCCGGGCAGCGCTGACCATTGCCAAAAGGGAACACATCTCACAAGCAAGGAAAGATGCCCACTGGCTGCCGGTAAAGGAACGTACACTCTTTAAAGCCATGGCCATCACACACAGATGCCTTTCATTAGATGCCCCTCCTTGCCACTCTGAAAGAATCACCCTCAATTCCTCCAACAGACCCACCAGAGCCCGCCGCGCCAACCAGATATATGTACCCACGTTCAAAAGAACTAAAGCCGGAGGGTCTAGCTTCCAGCACCTCGCACCCAAAAATTGGAATGCCTTGCCAACCTCACTAAGAAATTAAAAATCATACACCACCTTCCGCAAAAACCTAAAAACTCTACTGTTCCGCTAAAGTTTATAACCAGCCTGCACAGTTATGCCATTGCACTGTAACCAAAGCAAAGCATAATATTTGACCCGCGCTGTCTCCTACAACCTGTCTTGCAATACTGCACTCAAAGTATGTAACCGTGTTATTTTATTGCAACCTACTTATCCTACCTATGTTAAGTATAAGTTTAAGCTTGCTGTAACAGCGCCACAATGCCTCAGGGCAGTTTTGTGCGCTTTATAAATGCAAATAAATAAAGATAAATAAAATAAATAAATATTCTCCAGCATGGGGTCTGGCATGGATTCACATGCTCATGAATATTCCCCGTCGTCAGGCTGGGAATCCTCGGTAAAGAAAAAATCAGTATTAATTTCGTTTCTGATCTGTCTTTCTTAGTAGTAACCAATCACTGATCTCTGGGTCATACTGCCCCCAACCAATGACTGCCCTCTTTAAGCCCCGCCTCTGGCAGCCATCCTCAGATTTTTACCGCACGCTCAAGTGTTGGGAGTCCTCGTGTTTAGCTCTTGAGTTTTTTACTGCGTTTTCACGTTTTTTCAGGAGATTTTCCCATTTTTCCGGTTTAATCGAGCCTCAAGCTCCACCGTTTCTACTTCCGATAACGGGGACCCGTTTCGGAATTCTCTACGCCCCTCAAGGGTGAAGTTTTCGTCGAGTTTATATTTCTTGGAGGATTCCGGAAGATCTGTGGCCTACCTCAACGGACATGGCCCAGGACAAGGGAAGCTCGACGCCCGGATCCAAGCTGTTCAGGTGCTGCCCTGGATGCAGATTACAGAACGTTTTCAAGGAGGACGAGCATTTGCGATGTCTCTACTGCCTCCATGAGGACAAGACACACGTAGAGAAAGACTGTGCGTTCTGCAAGAACCTTTCGGAACGGACCAAACCAGATCGTCGTTCCCGCCTCGCCGCCTGGCTGGAGAAGGGCACAGCAGGTGAGAAGGTGAAGAAGAAGTCTGAGCGGGCTTCTAAGTCCTGTGAGGGCGCCCCGGCGACGGGGGCCCAACAGAAGGCCAAGCACCACCAGTCTGCGGGCACCGGGAGCGCCAAAAGGTCGGGCTCTTCGGTTGCCAAGCAGGGCGCTACTTCCCCTGCACGTTCGGCCATGAGCCAGCGCTCTGGTTTGGGGAAGAGGAAGTCTGAGAACCCGGGTAGGCCGCTGGAGCGGACCCGGTCGATCTCGAAGGGGGAGCTAGGTGCTGACCCTCCCGCAAAGGCGAAGGCCCAGGACGCACCTAAGGTGGTGAGGGCTTTGATCCACCCGGCAAAGGCCTCTACCAAAGTGGCCGCTGCGACCCTGGCGAAGCCGGCTGAGACTACGCCTGTGGAAACGTCCGCCGGGCCCAGAGTATCCCTGCCACCGCGGAAGGATTCCTCTTTCCAGCCAATCGCTAAGACCCCTGTGAAGCCCCCGGCTGAAAAAGAGACGGGGGGGGCCGGTGGACATTACAGACTCGGAATCAGTCTCTTAGGAGGAACTGGTGGAAACCGAGAAGGGCCTCAACGAAAGGTCCCTAGGCCTCAACGAGAGGTCCCTAGGCCTCAACGAGAGGTTCATAGGCCTCGACAAGAGGTTCGAGAAGGTTCGATCCCAGGGGGCTGTCCCTGCTGACGTGATCGAAGATAGCGACGACGAACAGGGCCCAGTAGAAGGGCCACCCCATCCGTCGCAGCCATTGCCCGAGCCCCAAGATAGCTCGGCGGCCATTTTGTTGGCAATCCAATCCTTATGCACCGAGATAAGGACGAGATTACCACGGACCCCGACGAAGGATCCAGAACCAGGCCCGTCGGGAAGCCCTCCTAACAAACGGAGGAGAGTCCACCCCGCTCCGCCCTTCGTGCCTGCGAGACCGGTGAACCCCTCATCCCCCTCGCCGGACCCTAGAGAGGATACGGCGACGGATACAGCGACGGGGATGGACAATGACGGCGGCGATGACGCAGCTGACATCCCGTCGTCACCCCCCTGCGGGCATCTCCAGCCGACGAAATTGGCTCTTTCCACGCTATGATAACCAGGGCATCCGAGCTCTTCCAGCTCTGCCCTGAAGAACAGAAAAAGGAGGGGTTTCTGTACCAACAACGAGAGGCCAAGAGGAAGACAGTCCTCGCGGTGCCTGCACTCGACGACATTTGGGAGGAGGGACTTGCTGTCCTCAAGAACCCTTCCACGACACCAGCCAAGAGGGACAGGTACGAGAAGAAGTACCGAGTCCCTGATGCCGCCCCCTTGTGCCTCAGGGCCCAGCCTACGCCGGACTCGGTCGTCTCGGCTGCGGCTAAGAAGAAGGAAGCGGGTGCGGCGGCTTCAACTTCCACCTCCCTGCCGGACAACGAGGGCTAGAAATTGGACTCTATGGGACGACGAGTCCTCTCGTCGGCGGCAACGACGATTAAGGCGGCCAATGCCTTAGAGATCGTTGCCCGCTACGACAGGGAGCTCTGTTTCAAGATAGCTCCCCTGCTAGACTTCCTGCCTGATAACAAAAGGGCGGAGGCCCTAGAAATTCTGCAGGAAGGCGAGGTGGCGTCAGATCATGCCATAACGGTGGCAACGGACATTGTCGATACCGGATTTCGCCAACTGGGCAACAGAGTTTGCCTCCGATGACGACAGACTCCGATGGCAACAACCTTTTTGGTAAGGCGGTGGATGAGTCCCTACAGGCCATCAAGACCGACTAGGAGACGGCCTGGGCCCTGGGGGTACTTCAACAGCGGTGGCCCTTTCGGAGCTCCGGAGGCAGACAGGGTGCCTCCAAAGGATCCAGCGGTGGTTCCTCCACTTACCGCCAGGCGGCCCGCTCCTCTTCTCAGGAGGCCTACAGAGGTCGCGGCAAGCAAGGAGGTTCCCGCTGCCGTCGCCAAGGCGGTAAGGCCACCTCCAAGCAAGACTGACCCGTCCGGGTTGTCGGGGCCCCCACCAAAGCACCCCGGTGGGAGGCCGGCTGACGAAGTTCGTCAGCATGTGGGAGTCCATCTCCACCGACCGTTGGGTGTTGGACACCCTGGCCAACGGGTACTTGCTGGAATTCCAAAAGAAGTGCCCTCGCATTCCTCCAGTGGCCAGGAAGGAGAATCACGTCCCTCAACTACTGTTGGAGGTAAAGGCGATGCGCAAGAAAGGTGCCATCGAGCTCATCCCCAGAGGGCTCTGGGGTTCCGGAGTGTACTCAAGGTACTTCCTTGTCAAGAAGAAGACAGGTGGTTGGCGCCCCATCCTGGACCTGCGTCACTTAAACAAGTACATCAAGGCGCATAAATTCAGGATGGTCACCCTCCAGCACGTGCTGGGACAGCTGGGGGAAGGCGACTTCCTATCGTCTTTAGACCTGGAGGATGCTTACTTCCACATCCCTATCCTAAAAAGGCACAGGAAGTTCCTCAGGTTTGTGGTTCAGGGACGCCACTGCCAATTCAGGGCCATACCGTTCGGATTAAAGTCGGCACCCAGGGTTTTCACCAAGTGCCTGGCACCAGTGGTGGCGCAGCTGTGTCTGCAGGGGATCCACGTTTACCCCTACCTGGACGACTGGCTAATCTGGGCAAGGACAAGGGAACTCGCCATCGAACACACGGCAACGACCGTCCGGTTGCTCATGGAGCTGGGGTTCGCCATCAACTACCCAAAATCCCACCTGATTCCATCGCAGATAGCACTGTTTCTGGGAGCGAAGCTTGATACAGTGGGGTAATTGGCCTCCCCTTCAGAGGAGAGGACCAAGACCATCCTGGGCAAGGTGCGGCGCCTGCTAGCCACGGACGTGGCCAGGGTGAGGTCCATCAAGTCCCTCCTCGGGATGATGTCTTCATGCATCGTCCTTGTACCCCTTTGCAGACTTCGGATGTGCCCGCTACAGGAGTTTCTCGACGCCCGCTGGCTCCAAGGGAGGGGCTGTTTCGAGGACAGGATCCCTCTCGACGAGGAGTTCCGTCGGGCGATCTTTTGGTGGGGCATCCGTGCTCCCCTCACGACAGGCACAGAATTTCAAATCCCAGCGTTTCAGGAGACGGTGTCAACAGACGCCTCTCTGGAGGGTCGGGGGCCCACACCGGAGACCTCCACGCAAGAGGCCTTTGGCTCCCGGAGGAGAGGTCTCTCCACATCAACATTCTGGAGCTCCGAGCAGTGTTCTGGGCTCTCAAGTCGCTCCTTCCGTCCCTCAAGGGCAAAGTGGTGAGGATCTTCACCGACAACACCACCACGATGTTCTATATACGGAAGCAAGGAGGCACCAGATCCCCAGCCCTATCCAAGGAGGCCCAGGATCTATGGCATTGGGCTGTCGTCCAAGGGATGTTTCTGGTTCCCTTCCACCTGGCAGGAATAAAAAACACTGTCACGGAATCACTCAGAAGGGAGCTGCGCTCGTGCCACGAGTGGAAACTGCGCCAGGACCAAGTGGATCGACTGTTCCAACGATGGGGCAAGCCCCAGATCGACCTGTTCGCGACGGCGACAAACTCCAAGTGCCAGAGGTTCGCCAGCAGGTTCTCACAGCCGAGGAGCATGAGCGATGCTTTCTCGTTCCCTTGGGACGGCCTGTTTCTATACGCGTTCCCTCTGTTGCCGTTGCTGCTCCGCCTCATCAACCAGCTCAAGAAGTCCAGGTGCAGGATGATCCTCGTCGCACCAGCGTGGCCGAGGCAGATCTGGTTCCCGGACCTTCTGGACTTGTCGACGTCCCCACCAGTCAAGCTGCCGGCGGACACGGATCTTCTCTCCAGAGAAGGAGGCGCCATTCTCCATCACGACCCACAGTCGCTGAACTTGCAGGCCTGGATCCTGCAGCACTAGAGTTTGGAGGGTACAATATCCCGGCTGATTGCAGAGAGGTTCTTGCAAAGGCCAGGGCGTCCTCTCAAGTGTTACGGTCATAAGTGGAAGAGGTTCTCTGTCTGGTGCTGTGCACAGAAGATTAACCCTCTGCGGATTACGGCCCCTCAAGTGCTGCCGTACCTACTGTCGCTGGCCAAAGCTGGACTGGCTCACGCCTCCATAGAAACACATCTGGCTGCCATCTCCCGATACACCAGGACTACGGGACGGGCGTCCTTGTGGTCTCATCGCCTGGTAAAGGAATTCATGAAGGGACTATTCCGATCATTCCCGCCGGTGAAGGCACCTGCCCCGGCGTGGGAGCTTAATGTGGTGCTGACCAGGCTCATGGGAGCCCCATTCGAGCCTATGCATTTGGCGCCTTTGAAGTTCCTGTCATGGAAGACAGCGTTCCTCGTGGCCATCACCTCTGCACGAGTGGGAGAGATTCAGGCCCTATCTTGCAAGCCCCCATACTTGACTTTTCATGACACGAGGGTAGTGCTGAGGACGCACCCCTGCTTCATGCCCAAGGTGCCGTCAGACTTCCACCTCACCGAGCTCTTGGTGTTACCAGTTTTCTTTCCGTTGCCTTTGACGCCGGCCGAGAGGACTTTGCACTCGCTGGATGTAGCTAGAGCGCTGAAGTTCTACGTGGACCGCACAAAGAGTTTTCGGAAAACGTCACAACTGTTCGTGAACTTTGGGTCTGTGCATCAAGGGAAGGCTCTCTCGAAGACTTCCATTTCCAGATGGCTCTCCGGCTGCATCATGCATTGCCACCGGCTGGCAAACCGACTGCTGCCTGGCCGTCCGAGAGCCCATTCGACCAGAGCGATCGCTGCTACCACGGCATTCCTGTCTGGTGTGCCCCTGCTGGACATCTGCAGGGCTGCTACGTGGAGGTCGACGCACACCTTCACAAGATTCTACTGCGTCGATCGGGACTCCAGGGAGGAGTCCAGGGTCGGCCAAGCAGTGCTGCGCAACCTGTTCGCTTAAGGTGAGCCTGGTGAGGAGGTAAAAGATGCTTAATGTTGAGTTGTTGTATTGCTTAATGTTGAGCCTGTTGCCACCTCCCGTGGTTGTGCATGTGTATACTGCTATGTATTCTTTTATTCAGGAGCATGTGAATCAATGCCAGACCCCATGCTGGAGAAGGAACAAGTTACTTACCTGTAACTGTTGTTCTCCAGCATGGGTCTGGCATGGATTCACATGCGAACCCTCCCACCTACCCCTCTGCGGCTCTTCACTTGGTCATACTGCCACTTGGCGTGCTACCAAATCTGAGGATGGCTGCCAGAGGCGGGGCTTAGGGAGAGGGCAGTCATTGGTTGGGGGCAGTATGACCCAGAGATCAGTGATTGGTTACTACTAAGAAAGACAGATCACAAACAAAACTGATACTGATTTTTTCTTTACCGAGGATTCCCAGCCTGACGACGGGGAATATTCATGAGCATGTGAATCCATGCCAGACCCATGCTGGAGAACAACAGTTACAGGTAAGTAACTTGTTCCTTCTGGTCTGCATCTGTTCACAACTCAGCATGGCAGGAGGAGTCAGTGTTCCGATTCCTGAGCCGGGCGGTATATGCCTACACCATTCAGGCAGCTTTCCTCGAATTTGCATGTCAGGCACACCTCTTTGAATGTCAAAATTATGCTGGGGATCTTCTCATATCCACGGAGCTGACACGTGTGCTACCATCTTGGTAGTCGCGCAGCAGCGCCCCTATCATCTGGTAAATCCTTAATAAATAATGGTTACACCAATGTTGTCTTTGGGTGTGACACAGGTGATCACCTCTTCCTCTGTCAAAGCAGTAGCTTCTGTGGCTGCCTTTGCCTGATTACAACTGTGGGAAACAACAGACACAGATGATAATAGCCTTTCCTTATAGATGTTGCAATTATACTACATCAAATGCACAACCTCCACCATGGGCGCAAACAATCAGATACACCCTACAAGAATACTAATGCCCGTGAGTAAAATGCATTTCCCTGGGGTGTACCCCAAAAATATTTTCTGTATTTACACAAGGCGTTAATTTGTCTCAGCCTCATGGAAATTCTTGCATTCACAGGAGAATGCAAGTCCACCCGTGAAATACTTAAAGCAATCAGTGTAGGTAATTAGCCCATCAGTAGAGACGTGGACCATTAAAACATTTAGAATGTATACAGCGTCCTTGTAGCTCCGGCGCGAGTAACAGAAGTCATCCCACGTCTATGAGCACAACTGCACATATGGAAAGATGTGTAAAACGAGGCATTAAAACAAGGCTATTTGTGTTACTTTTACGACTCCTAAATGTAGGCTCTGTAACACTCCTAAAGAGTATCATCTGGTACCTAGTAAGCTTTCAATGTTTTTTGCCACTGTTGTGACTTCTTCATTGCTTCCAACTGTATCTGTAACCAAGTACCTACTATTCTGTAACCAAGAAACCATACGTGGTGCCACCAACTATGTAACCGTGAATCTTGGCTACGTACACTTTCATGTAACAGCGCCTCAATGCCTTTGGGCTGTTATGTTCTCTACAAATGTAAAAAAATAATATAAAATAATAACTTAGTCTAAGCCTAATTAGAAATCCTGCATTCGCGGGCAAATGCAATACTGCCTGCGATGTGCTTCCAGCATTCTGCATGAATGAATACAGGCTGTGTTTAGCCCGTGGGTATGCACGGGAACAATAACAGAATTTAATGCATCATTATAGCTCTGGCGTCAGTGAAGAAAGTCATCGGCGTCTATGGGCAAAACCTATTTCTCTACAGCAGGACAGCACTATTGACAGAGGCACTTACCAGTTAGTATGGTGCAAGTGCTTCCCCACATGCAACTGTGTTCAAAACGCAGACGCTGAGCGAAACCACCCATCTATACATGCTTCTAGCGTAGACAGCAAAAACGGACTAGAAACCGCACTGCACAAAAATAAAACTAGAGGATATACTATAGCTTACCCTAAGGCATTGTACTCATGGGCAGATGGATACATCTGTACCAACCCCCTTGCCCGGGGTGCATAAAGGAATATAGGTAGTACGAAAACACAAATTGTTTGCATATCTATACTTAACTGAATCATTATTATGAGTAACAGATGCTGCGCTCTACATCACCCCGACTACATAAAGGGTTTGGCAAACTGCCACGTCTCTTATATCCTGTGTGCACCATGCACCCACCACTGGTAAACAGCTCACAAGCTGTAAATAAGCAAAATGTCACGAGGGAAGAAACCGAGTGCCATGTCATTTGACTGATGGAAGGGACACTATGGGGTACGTTACATGTGAGGCGGTAGGGGGTTAATGGCGCCGGTAAAGGTGCTGGAGCCGTCAACCCCTTACCGCCTCATTACGAGTCTGCTCGCGGGAACCCGCTAAGGACGTCTGGTTTTATTAACGGCCCAGTGTTAGCACCCTCCCCATTTCCATTGAGCCCTAGGGGGCTCTATTGGGAATGGGGATGGTTTCCTTGAATGAGGAATAACTGGGCCCTCCAAGGTCGGAATGGCCCGGTAATTCCTCATTCAAGGAACCCGGACCAGGTACCCGGTAAGGGGGTAGCCATGCCGCTATTAACGGCATGGTTGCCCCCTACCTTGTGATGACCCCCACTGTCCCCACAAGTCACCACTGAACAGATGGCAGTCTTCCATATCCCATTCTGTTGGGACTCAGCTTTGACAAATCTACTACTCAGTTGGGGGCACATTTTCCCCCAATGTCTATGTGAAGATCAAGTTATTCCATTCAAACGAAATCTTAAGTCCATGGTTCACTGTATCAAGGTGGTAAATCCACCTCTGTTCTAATCTGTGCAGTTGCGCCTCCCTATTCGCACCACAAGGGTGTGGTTTTAGAGTCTGTAAAATAAACCAGAAAATATCTCGGTCAGTATGTCCCACTTTGGTGTAGTGTTCCACAAGGTGTTTGTCGCAGACTTTGTTCCTGATACAAGATCTGTATTCAGACACACGCTGTTTAATGGGGTGAGTGGTCTAGCCCCCATACAGTAACTTGCACAGGCACATTATTCTGTATACCACATTTTTAGTTTGACAGTTAGTGTGGGTTCTTAACTCCCACTTCATTCAACTGTTTTCAACCACATATTTGGCATCAGTAAATTGGCAAGCAGATTTGCCACATTTGTAGTGTCCTGTAATGGGTGGAAATCCCTACATATTCAATAATGTGTGCTCTTTTCTGGTTTCTCTGTAAGTGTGTACCAATTTTTGCCTTAACATAAACTTTTTCTTTTTTTTTCTTTCTTGGCATTTCAAAATGTTTAAAATTAAATCACAAACAGTGCCACCCCACCCAACCCCCAACATTGTTCCACCTCACCTCCCTCCCCCATCCCACCTGCACAGATCACTTGATAATGCGACTTTATAACTTCATCATAGTTCTACGTTTCAAGCAATGCCCAGCAGGCGTAGTCTTTGAGGGCAGTGTTGGATGTTAAAGTCTTTATATAAAAATGTTAGCACAACGTCCCAGTCTGCAGCGAACTTGGCGATATCCCCCTGCAACGAATATCTCATCCATTCTAGTGGTAGAAAGTTCCATACTTTAGAGAACCATTTGGAGATCTGGGGTGGATCTTTGCGCTTCCAGTTCTGAGCTATGACCAAGAGAGCAGCCAGTTGCAACATCACACACGCTTTTTGAGCAGCCTTCGGCCTTCATCTAAAGTCATTATCTATCATAGCTAACAAACATGTAAGTAGGGAGAGGGGGGCATGCATGGAAACAATTTCACATAGGTATGTATTCACCTCACCCCAGTATTTAGCCAGCTTTGAACAACTCAACCAGACATATTCCCAATTCCCCACGTGATCACATTCCCTCCGGCATTTGTCAGATATAGGAGGTTTCATTTGGGCAAGTCGGGCTGGTGTATAGTGCCATTGCACAATGAGTCTGAGCCAGAGTTCCTTAATTTGAATCGATCTGGTGAGTTTAGGGATTGTGCTCCAGAGTGTCTCCCAGTCTTGGTCAGTGATCTCTTCCCCCAATGGAGCCTGCCAACGTTTGTTAGCTGATCTCAGGTTTGGATGTGGCTTGCCCTAATATTTTGTATAATTTAGAAATAAGGACCGTGTTCCCTGGCTGTGCTACCATAAATTGTTCAAAAGATGTTAGTTCTCTAGTGGCTGTCGCCTTAAACGCGGGAGACAGAATCCAGTGTCTTACTTGGAAATACTGAAACCTGGATTTTTCGTGTAACCCCAGCTCCCGTTTACATTGTAAAAATGATTTTACTGTTTCTCCCGAGAACATATCTATTAGTTTCCCGCACGCTAGTACCTTCCATTCCCTGAATGCATTTGGGTCAAGGCCTGCAGAAAATTGGGAATTAAAGAATAAAGGCATGAAGGGAGAAAGGAAGGTTGTAATACCATGTTTTTTCACTGCATCGTCCCAGGTGTTTTCCACAGTGTGCATTATTTCACTCACATGTATAATGGCGGGGCGATCAGATTTTGGCAACAAAAGAACATCCTTTAGTCCAGGTCCCCCCACAGCTAGTTTGATCTGTACCCAGCATTTCTAAACTGATTCAGCGGACCATTCCTTTATCACTCTTATTTGGGCCGCACAGTAATATGTCAAAAGGTTCTGAAGGCCCAACCCACCCTTGTCTTGTGGTCGCATTAAAGTAGTTAGGGCTATCAGCAGGGTCTTATTTTGCCATACAAAGGTAGAGACCGCTCTGTGTATTGTACGGAAAAAAGACAGCGGTACCTTAATAGGTAATACTTGAAATAAATAGAGTGTTCTAGGTAGACTAACCATCTTCCCTGAGTTCATTCTGCCCAGCCATGAAATCATGAGTAGGTCCCATCTTTTAAGTTGAGATTCAATATCTTTTATTATAGGGGATAATTGGCAGTGTATAAGGCTTTAGGGATGGGGTGATGTTTGCCCCTAATGATGTGATTCCTTCCTGTGCCCATCCAAAACGTGTCTGTGCATGCAAGTCTAGGGTTTCCGCTAAAGACAATGATAGGTTTGAGATCTCTGACATATTCACGTTTATTTTCAGTCCCGCCGCTGCTCCAAATTCTTCTAATGCATTTGTGGCTGCCCGCAACATGTTTTATGGATCTGTTACCATGAGCAACATATCACCGACGTAAGCCATTATTTTGAGCAGCACGCCGCCGAACATAACACCTTTAATTGCCTTGGTTTGTCTAAATGCAGCCAACAAAGTTTCCAGGTGTGAAGCATATAACATTGCAGAGAGACATCACTGTTTAGTACTACGATGAAGGGAAATTAAGGAAGATAACTGGCCATTTATTGACAACCTTGCGGATGGATTCTGATAGTTTGCTCCGATCCATTTTATATGGTGCAGGCCGAACGCTAATATCTCCAATGTCCAAAAAAGAAAAGACCATTTTATGCGGTCAAATGTCTTCTCAGCTTCTATAGAAACTAGCACGGCTTGTCTTAACCTTCTCCAATATATGGCATACTCTATGTATGTTATTGTGTGTTGGTCTTGATTTGATAAAGCCGGTTTGATCCAAGTATATTAATGATGGTACGAGATGTATGATTCAGTTAGCCAGCACCTTAGTGAACATTTTTGCGTCTAGGTTGATGAGTGCGATGGGACGGTAGGACCCACAAATAGTTTGGTCTTTACTGGGTTTTGGAAACCAGATTATTTTCTCTTCTTCCATATTCGGTGTTATACGACCTGTGTGCAAAAAAGAATTAAACAACTTAGTTAGGATGGGAGCTAAAATATTTGCGGACGTTTTGAAAAACCTGTTGGGAACGCCATCTGGACCAGGTGATTTATTGAATGGTAGATTTCAGATGACCCGCATTACCTCATCCGTTGTGATAGTTTTATCTATGGTCTGACTTTCAGCCAACGTAAGTTTGGAAAGTGCTACTGAATCCAAATATGTTATTTGGGTGAAAGGATCTGGCATATTGGATTTTCTTTATTTTTAAACTTTCTTTATTAAAGATTGACAACACATACCATCGGTGCACTAACAGTATTACAGCTTGTATTATAGATATTACTTTCGCAGCAGAAGAAGGAGGTCCAAACTGTTACTTAGGTACTTCAAGCATACAGTAAAACAGGAGCTGCAGGGTAAGCATCTTCCCCCTCCCCACATGCTTCAATGCTTCCCCACTGCCTGTTTACTCACTTAGAATCAGTTCACCCATCCGTTTCATCGTCCAGGGATAGCAAGTAAGTAGTAAAGGGGCCCCAGATGTCACTCTGTTTATTTTGCGGCCCACACAAGCTTCTGTATTCTTTGTCGGTGTCACTGTGCCATGTTAGACCATTAAGCCACATTTGTACCCCTGGGGGGGAGGGACTGGTCCATTTCATTAGGATACATCGCCTGGCAAGGATCATACAGGTTGTGACCAATTTCCGATATTGTTTGGGGATGGTGGGGTCCCAGCCAAGCATACAGCACTTTATTTCACAAGAAACAGGGTGTGCCAGCATTGCCGAGCAGCGCTCCACCAGCCCCTCCCAGTAAGGGCGCAGTTTTACACAGGATCACATCGTATGAAGTAAATTGGCCGGATCCTGGCCACATTGTCGGCATTGTTCCAATTTTGAAGTGTCATACCGGTGTATGCAGGCCAGAGATATATATACCCGGTGGAGGGTCTTCAGCTGAATTAGTTGAAGCCGTGTATTAAATGCCCCCTTGTGTTTGTTTGCGCATATCAGTGGCCACTGCTTTTCTGTGAAGGGGGTCCTGACATCCTCCTCCCATTGCAGCCTGCACTTTAGCAGAACCTGCGAAGTGTCGCGTTGGATAAGCTTTTATATGGAGGACACCACCCCACGGCTGCCAGGTGAATTGACAATGTACTGGAGCAACAGAGTTGCAGCCGGCCTCTCCGGGAACGGGTGGGACCATTCCTTGAAAGCTGCCTGCATTCTCATGTATTGTAAGCTACGATGCAGGCCCCCTGCCATCTTTTCAGTGAGAGACTCCAGGGTGACAAAGAGATTATCCTGGTACATATCAGCCATCCTGACCAGCCCCGCACCACGCCTCTCCCTAATGATAGCCTCATCACAGGTTGGAGCTATTGTTTCCACATTCCATATCCCGATACCCGGGTCGAAGGGGACATCCACTTTCAATCTTCCCAGCGCCTTCCTCCATGCATGAGTTGTACATGCTACCGGGGCGTACTTGCACTTATCCGCCACTCTCTGGGACAGCAGGACCCACTGTAGGGAGTAAGGGTGGACCAAGCACTATTCTATGCGAACGTGTGGGGAGGCCCGCACCCCTGGCATCCATGTCGAAGCGAAAAAGAGTTGTGAAGCCAGAAAATATAGTTCTATGTCAGGAGCTGTGACTACCCCCCACCCCCATCGCAGGGTAAAGTTAGTGTCTCCCAGCTAATGCGGGGGCTGCGAGTGTTGCAGGCTAACTTAATCAGAAGTGACTTCACATCCCTAAAGAATCCCATCCCCAGCCATACCGTTCTGAAATAGGTACAGCAGTTTGGATACTATCACCATCTTTGCCACCGCTATCCTTCCCAACAGCGATATTGGGAGCCTGCACCATCTCTCTACTTTGTCTCTTAAAGCTTGCAAGTGACGGAGGTGATTGTCTTCCAGCAGTGTGCGCTCACTCCTACTAACCTGCACCCCGAAATACATTACCATGCTTGGCTCCCAGCTAAAACCCTTGGTATCGAGTGGGCATATTGTCCTCTCATTAAGAGGGAACTGGGTGGATTTTCTTTTGTTCAGCCTTAGGCCCGAGTACTCCCCGAACTCTACCACCTCCCGTGAGACCTGGCCAGGTTGGTCGTCGGGTCCTTGAGATATAGGATTGCTTCATCCGCATATAGTGAAACCAGTTCCCTGGTCCCCCCCCCCATGGCCAGGCCCCTCGTACCATGGAATTTCTGTAAACGTGCTGCTAGCACCTCAATGGCAATAGCGAAGATAAGGGGCGATAGCGGGCAGCCCTGTCTGGTCCCACGACCCAGTGCAAAGGGTTGAGATCCCATGCCACCTACTCCTAAACAAGCGCTCGACCCATTGTACAATAATCTAACTGCCGAGAGGAAGTAGGGGGGAGCACCGACCTGCTTTCGGACATTGAGCAAATAGTCCCACTCCACGGAGTCGAATGCTTTCTTCATATCCAACAATACTGCAGCCGCCTGCACATCGGGGTCAATCTGAGCCAGTATTGCAAATAACCTACAGGGTTTGCTGAGGTCGATCTGCCGGGTATGAAACCCGATTGATCCACATGAATTATGCATGATCTATACGGGAGAAGCCTGTCCACTAGGATCTTGGCAAACATTTTTGTATCCAAGTTTAATAACGATATCGGCTGGTAGGAGGCACAATTCAGCTGGTCTTTGTCTGGCTTTATGATTAGGGTTATGACAGCCTCCCTCTTGTCCGGGGAGGCTCCCGGTCTCCAGACCCTCTTCCCATACCTTCAGCATATATCTGGCTGCCTCCTGGCCCCATTCCTTATAGAACTCGGCTGAAAGGCCATCTGTGCCAGGCGCCTTGAAGTAAGGCAGAGCCCGAATTGCGCCTATGATCTCCTCAGAAGTGATAGGGGAGTCCAGTGCCAGGGCCGCCTCCTCTTCCAGCACTGGAAGGCCTGCCTCACGTATATAGTCTACGAGGGCCGCTCCAATGGGTGGCCTCTTGGAAGAGTAGAGGGACTCGCAATATTGTCTAAATGTGTCCACTATCTCAGTTTGTTTCACCACTACAACCCCCTCTGGAGTCCTTAACGGTGCTATGTCTGTATTGCCGTTCTCATGGCGAACCATCATCGCAAGCAACTTGCCAGGTCTACCCTCCTCTCCATACCTGCGGGCCATGGCTCGGCGTGCTAAGAACTGGGTCTCCCTCTCCTCCAGGTCCTGGGATTTATCCAATTCCCCACACAGATAAGCTACAGGCCCCAGTCCCCTGCCTCCATCTACTTGTTTTTCCAATATCTTAATCTTCACTTTGGTCTCGGCCAATTGTCTGCAAATGGTTTTTAGCACCCCCAACTCTAGGGAAAGGCAGCCACCCCTTAGCACCACCTTCAAAGACTTCCCAGATCATGCCCATTGACTGGACCAAGCCTAGGTTCACGCTAAAGTATGATTTAGTTAGCTTGTGGTCTTCACTCTTGAATACCAAATTAGAAAGGGCTGCTGATTTAATTTGCCAGAAGTGTCATTGCATTCTATCCTCTTCCTGGCTGATCGACTAGAGGAGGGGCGAGTGGACGGACAGTGTCCTAAGAAGCAGGACACAGTCAATTGTCCGGTGGGCCACAAGTGGCCCGGCTAGGATGTAATCTAACCTCGGGGAGGTACAATGCACGGATGAGTGAAACAAGTACTCTTTGTCATCTGGGGGCAGTGTCCTCCAGACATCACCCAATTCAGGTCCTGCATACACCCCAGTATCACCTCGGCTGCTCTGGAACGCGGCCTTGCACCCCCGGCTGATCTATCCTTATGTGTGTCAAGTATTGAGATCACCCGCCCACACCTGACATGTGTGTAGAAACCTCTGGCTCGCACTAAGCAGTGATTCGAAAAAGCCCTGGTCATCCACATTGGGACCGTAAATATTAATAAAAATGTCACCATTGTGGTACCAAGAGAACCAGATACAATAACGAACCTTCCGTTCGGGTTTGTGATTGCCTCAGACACACGGGAACCCAGTGACTTATGTATCAGCATCATAACTCCAGCTGAGTACACTGAGTATGATGTATAATGCCGGCATTTCCCCTAGGACCTAGCAACGCCCTTGTTAGCGCTACCCCTCAAGTTTGTCACCTGCAAGAATACCACCTTAGCGCCATGGCGCTCACAATATTGGACAACCTTGTGAGACTTCCGCGGGTTGTTCAAGCCTTTCACGTTCCAGCTAAGAATCTTGATCGGATTTGCGCCTGTGGTTTATGTGTGTGTGTGTCTCAGACTCTCCTCCCACTCTGAATGGGCGACGTATGCACCAGTGCCTGCGGTCCTGCAGTGTGAATCATTTTCAAACAGAAACTTCAACTTCCCCTTCCCCTTACACCCTCCTCCCACCCCCCACAGCACCCAACATCCCTTGGAACCCCCCACCCACACCCACACTGCCCTCCCACAACTCGCAGTGGCACATCCCCCCCCCCATTCCACAACCCTTGAACCATCGGATCACCATGGGGCACTGCCCGGGGGCACCAGAAACCACACCCCAAGTGACCGCTTAACTCCCGGCCCCCGAGAGGGGGAGGGGTCGCAAAAGCAGTTCTCATATCATACTGCAGGACTGGTTCATTACATATCTTTTTGAAGATACGTGTTCCACCTCCTTCGGGCAGCAACTAAATTCCTGCACCAGGGCCCCAACGACACCCGAGTCCTCATAGGCCCTGTGCACTCGTGTTATAGCACCTCCCTCCTCTTTTCCCCTCTTGCACCCTTTGCACGGTTATGAGTCAGCTCAGTTCTTCCGGGGGGATTCAATGAAGTCTTGTACAGCGCTGGGATCAGTAAAGAAGTAAGCCTGGCCGCTGTGCTGGATCCGCAACTTAGATGGGTATAGCATGGCATATTGTACCGCTCTGTCTCGCAGGGCTCTCTTAGCCGCCAGGAAGGAGAGGCGGGACTTCTATACTGATGGGGTAAGGTCCGGGTAAAATGAGACCCTAGAGTTCTTGTACATCAGGTCACCTAGTTCCCTCGCTCTGCGCAGCACTGTGTCTCGATCCCTATAATTAAGCAGGTGTGCAATTATTGGGCGAGGGTTCTGGCCTGGCCTGGGACCTATCTGTGACACCCGGTGCACACTCTCCATCAGGAACTGGGTTGACAACTGTGGCTCTTGCAACACCTTCTTTATGAATGCCTCCATAAAGGTTTCCATGTTTCTTTGGGGGACCGACTCCGGCACTCCGGCCACCCGGATGTTGTTCCTCCGGGATCTCGCCTCGAGGTCTTCATTCTTCTCCTTTATCAATTTGACGCCCCTCCGGAGTTCCTGGATTGCGTGAGCTGTCTCATGACTGGTGTCTTCCAGGACTCCCACGCGCTGTTCCACCTCAGATATCCTTCTGCTCTCCTTTTCAATGCGTTCTTGCGTCCTGTCTACTTTATACACTAGTCCGTCAAGCTTGGTGTTGACAGGAGCAAAGCCTGACCGCATTTCAGCTAGTACTTGACAAAGCGCCGACTGCTGTAGGTCATTGCTCAAGCAATGGTGGGTGCAGCCCGGGGTGCAGTCTTCTTTTCACTGCTCGAGTTTAAGCCTGATTTCTGGGGGAAGGACAGGCGAGACTGTCTTTTATTGCCTTTCGCCATGCAGGTCACTGTTTTTCCATCTGGCAGGTTCTTGCCCGGTGCTAGCATGGTTCGGGGATCCAGGCTCTGCGATGCCATCAGGGAGCCCCTCCAAGGAACCCAACCTTGCCTGGCCCGCGTTCTAATGCTGTTCCTCACGAGAGTAAGGCGCTGGGTAATCAGCCCCAAGGAGGGGTGAGGTCCCGCCCCCGATATGTTGGTTCTCGTGCCTGCAGGGGTCTGGATCTTGCTGCCGCTTCTTTGCAATGTAACTTTCACTGGAGGGTATCTCCGGGTCGTATTACTTGTAGTGGGGTGCTGATCTCTGAGGGATTCTGCCCCTGTCTATCCCCTTGAGCTCGGGTGCGGTTCCTCAGCTCCCCCCTCTTCTCCTTATTTCCTTCCCGATGGGCCCAGGGGTACCCCTGCACTCCCGACGGGGCAGGCGTTCACTTTTTCAACCATGTATGTCCTGAGGCGCCCATGGGAGCAGATCTCCTCCACTGGCCTTTGTACAGCTTGGTCTCTGTCCCCTCACCGTAAGGCCAAATGGCTGTCCTCTCTGTGTGCCCCAGTCCCAGTGGCTTCTTCCACGTGCCTCAGGGGGCCTCCGCTGAGCTGTCAGTGGATCTTTTGTTGTAACAGCCTGTCCCAGCCCCGAGACTCCCCCCGCGCGTTCCCCGGGGGTTGCTGCGCATGTACTGGACTGGCAAGTATGTCCGTGCCTCGTAGGGCACCGGGCCGTTAGTGTGTCCGACTGAATACTGGGCTGGCAGGGATGGCCAGGTTCCGGATCCTGCTGCGGGTTGCCGCACCTCCTAGGATGCTGGCCATCGGGCCGTTAGTGTCTAGATCCTGATGCTGGGCCAGTGGCAGTGCTCGGGCTTCGTATCTAGCTGCTGATGAGCGCTCCTCCTGGGGCGCAGGTGCCCGGGTCGTTATTGTTCAGGTCTGGCTCCCAGGTTGTAGGTGTATGCAGGACGTGGGCCCGCCGTGGGCGGGCGCACCCCCGAGGTGCTGGTTGCAAGCCACCGGTGGTCAGGATGGGAACCAACAGCGCAGAGCCAGCGTACTCTGCCATACTCGTGCTTCCTCCTCACCTGTTGCAGCCTTCCGGAGGATCGCCCACGCCCTCAGCACCGCTCCCGCTCACCAGCGATCCACGACCGCAGGGCATCAGCAGCTCTGACGAGTCCAGGGCTCCGCTTCCGTAGATCGTCCACACTCTCCTACGTGGCACGGGAGCATCGGAACCGCTCTCTCATCCAACAGCAGCCACAGGGCACCAGCAGGTCTGTGACAGATCTTAGCAGCGTTCTCCACCTTGGTGGACCTTGAGGCTCTCGGTGCTCCGGGCCCCACTGCCCTCCCCTTAGTCAGCGATGCGGCCTCCAGGCCCCAGCTAAGGCGCGGTTTCAGCCACTTCGTGCCTTTTGTCGTTGCCGCGGGTGCACCAGTTTCCCAAGCGTCACGGACAGAGAAATTTCGCACAGACACTGCCACCGCTCTCAGCAAGGTCTCGGCGAAATCTACAGTGTTTTCATGCCATCTTGAGGTGCATGCGACCCCCCGCTCCTATGGCCCTTTACGTAGCTCCACAGAGAGCAGCCATCTTGGATCCGGGCTCTCTAGCACCCCCAGGCATATCAGATTTATATAGGTTGGAATAAAATATATGAAATTGTGTGAGCATACCAGTAGTTTCAGTGGTCGTCTCCCCAGAGGGTAGTTTAATTTGTTGTATAATCTGGGAGGCCACCCTTTGGCAAAGTCTAGCTGGCAGGAGGCGATCCATTTTATTAGCATTTTTGTAGTACATTTGTGTAAGTGATAAGAGAGCTTTTTCTGCTTTCTTAGTGAGGTGAAGGTTTAGCCTACCATGCGCTGCACGGAATATTTTCTGCATATGGGGACCCGTGCCAGAATCCATCTTTTTCATAATGCATGATAATTCATCTTCTAATTCCATTTCGAGGGGCATAAGCTGTTTGCGTCTTTTGGCATCTGCTGCTATATGACTGCTCCTCGTGATGGCTTTAAACGCATCCCAGATAGTATTGAACGGGATCTCCCCAGACTGATTTAGGTAGAAGTATTCTGGGATATGCACAGCCACTTAATCTGTGATGATATGATCTTGAAGCAGAGTATGCTGGGACTTCCAGGACCAAAGCTGTGGAGTGGAGGACCAAGCCTATCTATGCGTGAAAAAGATCTGTGGACATGTGAGTAGAATGAATAGCCTTTGTCCTCCCCCTTCAGGGCGAGCCAGATATCAACTAAAGATTGATCCACAAAAACACATAGCAATCCGCTCGAGGCGGAGGATGAGATCCAATGAGTTGCCCTACTCCTGTCCCGTACCGGATCCCATGTCAGGTTAAAGTCCCCAGTAGAAAAAGATCTCCATCCCTAAAAAGCTCTAGTAGGATCATCACATGTTTCAAAAATCTTGGCCTGAGTTAGGGGCATATATTGTCGCCACAGTTAATTTGAAAGAGAATATACTAAGAACCACAAAGGCATATCTGCCCTGCCTGTGTATTTTTGCGCAGATTATTTGGAGGCTGCGGCTATCTTTAACTGCAATCAATACCCCAGCGGTTTTGTTCGCGGCACATGCCTTTATTATTATAGAGTAGGGACGTAGGCAGAGTTTGTTTCTATCCATTTTACAGATGTGGGTTTCTTGAAGCGCCACCAAGTCCGGTTGTTGCCGCCTCAAGAAAATATCCACTTTCCTACGTTTTTGTGGGGTGTTAAGCCCCCTACCATTCCATGTCAAACACTTGAATTTTGAGTATATATAAAATATTTCAAAAGACAAGCAGGTATTGACACATTGCTAGCCTTATACATTGGTAAGCATCTTACATTTGCTCTGCAGGTGAGATTCCCCTCGCCAACAGGGTGACCCCGGCTCCCCTCCCCCTGCTCCTGATAGCCCCTCACCATAACTGCCATCAGTTGTATTCTCCCCCCAACTCCCTGAACCCCCCTCACCCCCACCACCCTCAATAGGTTCCCAGGTGTGAATCACAGTTCCTAATATATTCCGGGACTAACTCACCCGGCTGCGATCCACCTCTAAACCCAGGTAAAAGTGTGGGAAGTCCTAGCTCCCCCATAACAGAAAGAATTCTCAATGTCGCTTTCCTCTCCATCTGCTTCCTGTCAGGAAATTGCATGCTATGTTGATTCCGTCCTGAACAGTTGACATTTTGCTCTTCCCGATGATCTTTGTATAAATATTGACTTTATGATGATGATTTCGGGATTTGGCCTCTTAACCTTGATCGCCAGTCATCTTTTGGAGGACCCCTTCGGTTTCTTTTGTGCCTGTTGCCGATATGCCATTACCCTGCCGTTGGTTTCTTGCTGCGTGTCGCTGCGTTAGGTTGGGTGTTGTTTACTGGGTCCCTATAGTTTCTTCTTCCTATAACAGCAAAGCCATGCCAGGATCCCTAGATGTAATACGTTGTTGCCTGCCATTCAGGGTGAAAAGTAGTCCTAAAGGAAGTGTCCACCTATATCTTATACCCCGGGACTGGAGGATACTCACAAATGCATGCATTTCTGGGAGTTTTTGGAGAGTCACTCTGGAAAAGTCTTGAGACAGCTGTGTTTCCGCCCTGTTGAATGAGATTGATGGTTTAGCTCTCGCCTGCTTAAGTATTAGTTCCTTTTGAGGGTACAGTGCGCATGTTGCTAAGACATCTCGAGGGCGGGTGCCAGGTTCCAATCTCTTCCGTCCTACCATATGTACACAGTCTAGTGGAATGTCTGTCAGCTCCTCTGCAGCGATTACATCAGTGAATATCCTTCTTTTAAATCTGTGTCTAAAATTGCTTCAGGAAGGTTCCTGATCCTGATATTAGATCTGCGGGAGCGAATTTCAAGGTCCTCATATTGTAATTCTTCCAGAGCCACATCTGATTGCTTGCTCTCTTCTGCGAGATCATGAATAGCTTGTTCATTCATATCCACCCTTTCCGCCAAGGAGGCGATTTCTTTGCTGACCCCGGCAAGTGAACTTCTGACAACAGTAGTGAATGTTGAAAATTGTAATTGAAAGTTAGAAGTAAACCTCTCTTGGAACTCTTGGAAGCTGGTGGCAACATCTTCCTTGGATGCCGCCATGTTAGAAGTAATATTATGCTGTTCTAAAGAGGGTTGCAGTTTAAGTGTGGTTGTGGCCTCCAGGGAACCTTTGATTTTTTTTGCCCAAAGTTTTTCGAGTGATTTATGTTGTTTCTGTTAGGAGTGGGGTGGTCCCGTTTGGTTACGTTTCTCCCTCTTGCTAGACGTGATCGGCGTAGGCAATTTTCTTCCCCTTTGGCCAGATACCCTGATGCTGGAGCCCGTTTTGAGTTGTATTACGGCTGAAATATATGCAAGCGTGGATGTGTTACTTAAAGTTCGCTTGCAGGCATTGGCCTATACGCATTACCCTGTTCCGATGAAATTGGCATTAGCCCTTATATGCGAAAACATGCCTTTCTTTTCCGGGTGTGTTGTAGCAGACACGCTTCCTGCTGCTCCTTGGTGCTTGCTATGTATATGAAAAACCAAATGCCAGCAGATAGAATACGTTTGAATATTCAAATATAAAATACCCACGTGCTAATTTGAGCTTGGAGATTGCTGTTTCCTCAACCCATAGGAGGCGTATGTTGATGCTGTACATTGACCGGGTCCATTGCACAGTGGGGCGTTTCCCAGCTAACGTGCAGTTACTGTGCCCTTATTTCACTGTCCATGCCTAATATACGGGCTAAGTGCAATGCATACACCTGACGTGGCAGTGTGATAGTTATTACGCTTTGCGCGCATGTTGCCAATTACAAAGAGGCTCACATTATTCTTGCCCTTTGCTGAATGCTTCTTCTTGGGAGTCCTTTGCTTTCAAATTCGTGACAAGTACTTCGGCTAATCTGGCTCTCCACTAAGTCAGAGTCTCGGCACAGTGGATAAGGTGGGGCATTGCCAGCTGATCAGGGCTTTGTGGGCGTGTTCTTATGTCCGCCTTGCAGCTGCTGCTTCATTCAAAGCCTTTTAATAATCCTGCACTTGCGAGAGGTTGCAGGTTCTGTGTGCCTTGTCCTCCGGGAGATCTGGGTGTCTGGCTGCTTATTTTTCTAGGAACGGGCAGGAACGAACGGGACATGGAGCGTGTGTCCACACATTTGCTCTAAGCGGCGGGCATTTTGTAATCCTAGGTTAAAGTTTTTCTTGAAGGCAAACATAGGTTTCTTTTCAAAGATACCCTGTTGCTTCACCAGGTGACAATTTTTGTGAATGATTTTCTTAATGGCATTGCTGATGGGGCTATATATTGTGGTGAAACAAATAAGTCTACCCATTGTAGCATTGGGTTGCAAAGTCAGGCAGATATCTCTTTTGACAGCCCTTTTGTAATTGTTCTAACAATTTTTCGAGGAGAGCCTCTGTCCTGCAACCTGCTCCTAAGTTGACCTGCATGGAAAAGGAAATCTTTCTTGTCTGAGCAATTCCTATGAATCCTAATCCGTAGGGAAGATTCATTTTTAACCCAACTGGATGAAAACTAGTACTATGGAGAAAGCTGTTATGGTCGGTAGACTTTTTGAATAAGGTGGTGCGCAGCCCTAATGTGTCTTTAAAGATCTCTAAGTCAAGAAAATTGACATAACTCTCACTTCACTCAATGGTGAACTTGATGTTCGTATCGCATGTGTTCAACCATCTGTGGAAGGCCCAGAATTGTTTTGCTGATTCTTTCCATGTTAAAAAAGCATAACATCATCAGTATATCTTTTCCACACCGAGATCCGTTTGAGGAAAAGATTAGCCGCTGATTACACAAACTGCTGTTCAAAGTTAGGGGATGCCCTGTTCCTCCAGTGGACTGGAAGTTTCTGTATGGACTTCCCTTTGTTTATGATCCTTGCCCTGTGATCAGATTTCATAGCATAAGCTTTTATTTTTTGAAACTTTGTTTTGTGATGGGGTTTATTTGTTCAATATGTTACTTCCACCTTTGATTAAAATGGTGCAACAAGGGCGTTTTTTATGTTTTTTTGTTTGCCTTGCTCTTCCCTCTGCTGGGGTTCTGGAGTGACAACATGCTCTCATTTGGAGCTTCTCAACCTTTGCGCATGCTTCCGACTTTCCCATTGCCTACCTGCCATTCCCACCGTGTGATGCGTTTCCTGACCCCTTCTGGATCTGATTTGTGACGTATGGAAGGAAGCGTGTGGACTTTGTATGTTTAGCTGTCCTTGCCCTTTTTCTGTCTTTGTTGAAATGCCTGCATTTCCTGATTAGACGAATGCACCCTGTTATGGCGTCAGGCGTCATGGTGTAACATTCTTCTTCCGGAGTCTTATACGGAGTGAGGCTCTTTGGCCTGTAGATGCCCCTGTATTGGTGCACACAACGAATTGCGGAGGAGGAGCAGCTAAGGTGCTTTCGGGACACTTTAAATGTTATGATGGATTGAGTGACTTTTGCAGTGATCATTATAATCTCTGGGGAACACATTGATATATGTGGGTACACAATGAATTTGCTCGAATGCTGACATTTTTCTCTTCCTGAATAGCTACTTGGGCGTCAACAAGCAGACCAACGTGCAATGTTGAGGCTAATATAAAAAGGCAGTTACTGACAAAGTCGAGTTATGTCAGCCTTGCCAGTGTTCCAAATATGCTGTGCTTTTTGGACTCATTTTAAGGTACTCTGGGCCTATGCCTTTTTAAAACTTGCACCGTGGCAGAACTGTGGTTTTGGGGATCTTGAATACACAAATGATTTTTAAACGGATCTTCAGTGCTGCCAAGTTGCTCTTGTGTGTTTATTAGTGTATATACACCTAATTTGCAATGCCTTACTATGTGGGAAATCATTATCTTGTCCATTAAGCTTTGCAGGCTGGCTTGTTGTGTATAACCAACAGTGTTGCCAGTTTTTGCTTTTGTGCATTGGGGTGCTTATTCTTAATTTTGGACGCAGAACCTGGTAGTTCACGACTTAATCCACTTTGGGGCATGTTTGGTTTTGTTTAGGGGGATTACATTGTTAAGGCCCTGCAAGTTGTTCTATTGCTTGGCGTATGAATGCTTAGGACTCATCGTTCGTCTATGTGTTGTACATCTATGTCGGGATGGCATTATCATTTAAGATTGCATGTATGATTTTGTGTCATCTTCTGGAACCACCAATTTATTTTTCGTTTTGACTTTGAGTCTGGTTGCTTGATGGAGGAGTTGGTATGGTTTTTAGGTATTTTAATGTTTGGTCCAGTCTAGAAATCCTGAGGCTGTATATATTATTGCCATTTCATGTCTTTCATATTCACTTGCTTGATTGATGAACTGCACCATCTGAACGAGATTACAGCTTTCACTCTGCATGTCAGGATTTATACTCACGCATTGATACCTTTCTGACATCGGGGCCTGTGACGCCTAGCTGCTATGACTCGGACATTGGCGTCATTGGGGTTTATGATCATGCACCTGTCTCTTTATGCCTCTCCTTACAATATTCTCTGACTAAATCCTTCAGGTGGAGAATGAACACTGCTGTGATTCAGAAGGACAACATTAAAGATGAGATTGTGTGTGAGGTCAAGGATTTTATTGCAATTAATAGGACTGATGATGTCACAGTTTCTACTTTCTGGGAGGCAATGAAGTCCTATATGCGAGGTGTTTTGATGTTGAAAACAGGACGTACAGGAAGAACAAGGAGGAGGAGCTGAAGAGACTGTCCAAAGAGGTAATATCTCTGGAGAAACGTTATGCTATGAGTCATGACCAAGATGTGCGTTCTGAGCTTAGGAGAAAGAAATATGAGCTAAACAAGATTATTTATGACAGGGTAGAACATGCATTGTTCAGGAGTAAAATTAACTATTTTGAAAACGGAGAGAAAGTCGGAAGATTACTTGCACATAGGCTAAGGGTAGCAGAAAGCGAACAAAGCATTATAGCAGTGAGAGATAGATCTGCCAATCTTGTGACGAATCAAAAGAATATAAATGAAATATTCTGAGGATTTTATGAGCAGCTGTATGACTCTGAATCAATTTGTGGTCACACCACTATGGAATCCTTTTTTGATTGTGTTGACATTCCTTGTTTGAAGAACGACCATGCAGCTTCCTTAGAGGCAGGAATAACATTGGAAGATGTTCGCCTTGCAGTCTCAATGCTCCGGGGAGGTAAGACACCCGCTACAGATGGTTTGCCAGCTGAGTTTTATCGGATCTTGTCAGATTGCACACTCCACCTACTCTGCGATGTAGCCAACGCCTCGTTTGAAATTGGGTTGCTTCCGGAGACCATGCGGCATGCCTTGGTGATTATTTTGCTAAAAAAGGAAAAGTCTTCAACTGAATGTTCAAGCTATAGACTGATTAGTCTGATCAAACTACACTGTAAGCTTCTGGCGAAGATATTAGCAAAAAGGTTGGAGCCTGTCGTACCATTGCTAGTGCATGGGGATCAGGTGGGGTTTGTGACCGGAAGATCTGTAGCGGATAATGTGAGGCGGCTGCACAAAACCAATTGATGAAGGAAGAAAACATGTATGTCCAGTTGCAGGACTCTCTCTTGATGCACAGATGATCTTTGTCTAGGATTGAGTGGCCCTACCTGTTTGAATGTTTGAAAACAATGGGATTCCGACAGCAGTTCATACGATGGATAAAGCTTCTGTATGTGAATCCTACCACCAGCATGCTCACTAATGTCATTGTTTCAGACCCCTTCATGCTGCATTGGGGGACAAGGCAAGGATGTCCGCTCTCCCCACTACTATTTATTTTGGCAATGGAGCCCTTAGCATTGATGCTGCGGTCCAATGACGATATTGAAGCCATTGGGGAAGGTGTATGTGCAAACAAGATTGGGCTCTACGCGGATGACTTGCTGGTGGTCTTCGCGATTCAGGATCTAGTATTCCACATACATTTGATGGATGATATCCAGAGCTTCTCTGAAATGTCTGGCCATAAAGTGAATTGGAACAAGTCTGCGATACTGCCCACCACTGACACATGCGCGAAAAGCTTGTGTGACCAGTTTGATTTTAAATGGTGTCTGAGAAAAATGCAATATTTAAGAATCTGGATTGATCCGGTGGTGGAGAGCTTACCAAAGATGAACTTTGATGATTGATAATACTGAATCTGAAGACTGATGCTGATCGATGACCACTTCTGAAACATTCACTGTGGGGTAAAGTAAACTGCATCAAAATGAATATGGCAGCTAGCGTCAACTATATCCTCTCAGTGCTTCCTATCAAGACGCCGAAAAGTATATTCAAGGAACTGGATACTGTTATACAAAGGTTCCTGTGGGATGGCAATCTAGCAAGGATGGCCCTGTGGATGATGCAACTTCCCCTGAAATCAGGTGGTATGAACCTGCTGAACTTCTACGATTATCATCTTGCATTTGCCGTCAGGCATCTACGTCCGATGGTGAGGTCTGATCAAGATCAGATGGATGCCGTGTTGGAATCTAACAGTGTTTCTCACCCAGAGCTGAAGGCCTTGCTGATGACAGTTATGAGACCATCTTGCTTGATGACCCCATTGATAGCCTTCCTGCGTGAATGCTGGCACGGAATATCCAAAAGAGTAGGAGGAGATCCATACCTGTTCCAAGATGTGTCTATTTATTTATTTATTTTATTTAATTTATTTTTTTTATTTGTTACACGCCCAGACCCTCGGGTGTCACGGCGAGGTTATAAGATAGCTTAGAAATTAGTCACATTCAAACATTACATTAGTTGCATTACATGATATAGGTTACAACATATTCACAACAATATACAGTGGCCTAAGTATTCACAACAGTATCCAATGGAAGGGGTCCTATCTTTGGGTGCTAATATTGGTTGAATAACCAGGTTTTTAGCTGATTCTTAAAGATCGTGAAGGAGGATGCTTTTTTGATGATGATGGGTAGGGTGTTCCAGTGTTTGGGGGCTAAAGTGGTGAAGCTGCTTCCCCCTGCTCTTGTGGTTTTGAATCGGGGGGGGGGGTTCCAGGAGGAGTTTGACGTTGGATCTCAGTAATCTTATGTTAGTTTTAGGATGCAGAGTGTTATTGAGGTAGATAGGTCCTTTTTTTGTAATGCATTTGTGGGTGATGCATAATGTTTTGAAAATGATGCGGGCTTTGATGGGGAGCCAGTGGGCATCTTTCCTGGTCTTGGATATATGGTCTGATTTTTTTATGCCTAGCGCTGCCCTCAGGACTTTGTTTTGCAAAAGTTGCATTTTGGCTAGGTTGGTGTTGGAGGTGCCCAGTACTAATACATTACAGTAGTCCAATTTCGATAGGACAAGTGCTCTGGCTAGGGTGAGGCAGTTTGCTGGGGTCAGAAATTGTCGGCTGAGTGCAATTAATTTGGAAGTGTAGGCCGTAGAGGAGGAAAGTACATTGATCTGTTTAGTCATGGTCAGGCTAGCATCGAAGTACACGCCCAGTGTTTTTACTTGTTTTGACTCTGGAATATTGGTGCCGTCGATGTTGATGGTTGAATATTCTGGCTGAAGGGTTGCTAATTTGGCTGGAGCTCCTACGATGAGGACTTCCGTCTTCTCATCGTTAAGACATAGGCTGTTTAATGCCATCCAGTTTTGTATGATGACGTAAATTTTATTGATTGTTAAAGTGTCCTGGTCATAGTTGCCTGTAAGAGGTATAAGGATCTGGGTGTCATCCGCAAAATTTGTGAATATGACACCCATATCGTCAAGTGCTGAGAACAGGAGCTTGGTATATGCGTTATACAGCGTGGGAGAAAGGCAAGAGCCTTGGGGCACTCCTATGGGGACTGGGATGGGGTTGGCTGCTTCTTTGCCTATGGACACTCTGGAGGTGCGGTCAGTTAAGAATGATTTCACCCAAGCAGTGGCTGCCCCAGAGAAATTAAATTCACGGGCAAGTGAGTTGCAGAGTTTGTCGTGGTCCACCAAGTCGAACGCAGCTGAGAGGTCCAACAGCAGGAGAATGCAAAGTTTCCCTGAATCTCTAATGGCATCCATCTGGATTTTGAGGTCCAAGAGAGCTGTTTCAGTGCTGTGGTTGGGCCTGAAGCCTGATTGTCTGGTGCCGAGGAGCTGGTTAGATTCTAAATGGGTTTGAATTTGGTTGTAGGCTAGTTTGTCGATGATTTTGAGTAAGAATGGGACCGTGGTTATGGGGCAATAGTTAGTTGGAATGGTGGGGTCTAGATTTGGTTTTTTTAGAAGTGGTGTAACCCAGGCTTCTTTAATGCAAGTCGGAACTGTATTGGAGTTGAATGAGGCATTGACAAATTTAGTGATGAGGGGGGTCAGGGTGGGTGCACAGGCTTTGACTAGTTTGGCTGGGACAGTATCTCCTTTGCAGTTGGATGCTTTTAGTTTGGAGATAGTATCGAGTACGAGATTGTGGGTGACTGGTGTGAATTGGAAGGGGGGGTTGGAGTTGTCACTGGAAAGGGTACAGGGATTAGGGAAGGGGGGTGTTTTGTAGCTAGGAGTAATTTTTTGGAGTTGATTTTGTTTTGTAACATAGTGATTTTGGAGGCAAGAGCATCTTGTATGGTGGTACACCATTCTTTGCTTGTGTTTATGGGTGTGTCGGTCGGAAGTGGATTTTCAAGTTCTCTAAGGATAGAGAAGAGCTCTTAGGAGTCGGATGCTGCATTGCTAATGCGAGCATTGTAGGCGTTAGCTTTATGTGAGATGATAGCTGATTTGTAGAGGGTATTTGCGTCTTTGAATGCTTTAGCTGAGTCCGGGGAGGGATGTTTATTATGGGCATGCTCAAGAGAGCGTTTTTCCTTCTAAGGGCGATTAATTCCTCGTTGAACCAGAAGTTGGATTTTTTGTTGAGGCGCCTTAGTTTGGAGGTTACAGGTGCTATGGTGTTAATCGCTGTGGAGAGGCATTTGTGGTAGTACTCAGCGATAGTAGCTGGGTCATTGCTGAGGATTGAGTGGGTATCTAGCAATTTGTTCAAGGTGGGGTCGAAGTTCTCAGCTGTGAGCTTTTTAGAGTTTCTACTTTCGATGATGTCCATAGATATGTTCTTGGGTGTGCAAGGGTCGTCGCTAGTGATTGTAAATTCTATGCAGTGGTGGTCTGTCCAATTCAGTGCGGTAATCGGGCCTAAGGTGATGTTGGTGTTGAGGGTGAGGATCCAATCAAGGGTTCTGCCCTTGGTATGGGTGGGGACATTGACATGTTGGCAGAAGTTCATGTCATTTAGTGCCAGGATGAGGGCGGTTGCTTTGGTGTCTTGGTTATCATTAAAACCTAGATTCAAGTCACCAATGATGATACATTTCGTTTTGGGTTTGAGGAAGGGCGCCAGTATTAGTGGGATGTCTGTTTCTGGGTGGCTGTTTGTGCTAGGGGCTCTATAGATGACCACTATGTTAATTGTGGTGTTTTCATTCAATGAGAGTTTGGCGAGTAGTAGTTCGTACCCTGAGATTATTTCAATGGAACTTGATCTAAGTTTGATAGTGTTTTTTGCAATGATGGCCACACCGCCTCCTGGAGTGGTGGTTCTATCAGATCTGAAAATGGTGTAATCTGGTGGAATAGCCAATGCTAGCAGAGGGCCTGATGCTTGGTGTAGCCAGGTTTCTGTGATTACTAACATGTCAAGGTCAAGTTCGATGATGAGGTCATGAATATCAATGGCGTGGGCTCCAAGGGAGCGGGCATTGATGAGTGCATTTTTGAGACTAATGGGAGGGTTGGGCTCCTTAGTGGGAGTATTTATAGTTGGTGGGCCACTTAGTGGAGTAGTTTTAGTTGCTCTAGGCTGGGTGTGTTTGTCGTTTGTTGTGTGGGCCGTGGGTTTGGGTGATCTGGGAGGCTGGGTCTTGGTAGTAGGGTTGTGGTGTGGTAGCCTTGTGCGAGCTCTTAAACGTGATGTTCTCTCATATCCTAGGATAGGGTGTGTTTTACCATTGCTTGAGGGGTTGGGGTGTACATGTGGATCAACAGTGATGGTCGAGGTGGGATGGTGTTCCTTACTGGTTGCGTAGGTGTCCTTGAGCCTGGAAAAGAGAATGGAGGAGGATGGGAAGGGAGGTGTGGTAGGGAGGAAGGGGGTAGGACAGGGGATGGGATGGTGTCTTGGGCAAGCTAGTTTGGTGAGCCCATTACTGAGGGCGAGGAATTGAGTGCCAGTGTACGGGATGTCCGCTCGGACAAGGCAGAAGGGGAACATGATGCACAATATCCAACTTAACATAGCTAGGGATATAGGGGGGTGGTGTAAAGTGAGGCTCGGCTCGCTTTGTTTGCACCAATTGGGCTAGATACAGTAGTCAACAGTAAAATACTGTTAGGCTAATAGCAAAAATCCTAGGAGGGCCTGTGAGCGGTCAGGAGCGACCATAAGGCACAACACAGTATCACAGAGGTCTCTGAGCGACCATAAGGCACAACACAGTATCACAGAGGTCTCTGAGCGACCATAAGGCACAACGCAATATCACAGTGGTCTCTAAGCGACCATAAGGCACAGCACAATATCACAGTGGTCTCTGAGCGACCAAAAGGCACAACACAATATCACAGTGGTCTCTAAACGACCATAAGGCACAACACAATATCACAGTGGTCTCTGAGCGACCCTAAGGCACAACACAATATCACAGTGGTCTCTAAGCGACCATAAGGCACAACACAATATCACAGTGGTCTCTGAGCGACCATAAGGCACAACACAATATCATAGTGGTCTCTGAGCGACCATACAATTGGCAAGCGACCAGGAGGGTCTCAAATGGGTCATAAGGTGTATTAGTAGGGTGCCATGTTTATGCAGTAGGTGGTGAAAAACACACTGTTCAGGGCTGCTCAAGCTGTAACAGTACTATGAAGGTCAGCCTATTGTGGACGCTAAATGTCAATAAGCACGGAGAGCTGGATAGGCTATTTCAATTGGGCATACTGGACAGAGAATAGCATATGCACAGTAGGAGTAGGCCACAGTGGCTAAGGTTCAAGTAGCATAGGCCCAGTGGGTAGCAGAAACTAAGTTACACAAAATCAAAGAGGGCATGGTTCAGCATAGTCTCCATAGGCTGCAATGACTACAATACTCATGGGCACAGTGGGCAGAGATCAGCAAAGGCTACAGTGACTAAGATGCTTGTAGGCACAGTGGGCAAAGATCAGCCTAGGCACAGTGGGCTGCAGTGACTAAGGTGCAAGTAGCAAGGCACGAAGGGCTATAATGATTGCATTTCAAATGGCATAGGCACAGTGCAGGCAACAAGGTAAAAGCAGGTGACCATATCGCTGGCAGGGAGGGATAGCATATTATAGCTACCTATTGAACTGTGATGGGCAAGCCTGAGCACCCATGTAGTGGCTAGTTTCAACACATATGGAGAACACCTTATTGAAATAGTGCGGTCATTATGGAAAGTCGAGCCTCATGCTTTGGGACTGTGTGAGCTGCACGATAGTGGGCAGAGTTATATGAGCACAGCTCGCAGCAGCGCAAGAACTGTTACAGAATGGCTCTATGTCATTAAGTGGAGCGTAGATACTGGATCTCGATTTCAAGGTTTTTCGTTTCCTTGCTAGAGGTGCAAATTAAGGCCCCAAGGCTTACCGTGATGGGGGCACATCGTAGAGGAGGACGAGGCTCCCTCCGAGCTACCTTTAGAAAACAGGGGTGAAGGGATGGGCACTTCCTCGCCTTCCAGTCGCCAAACAGGCGCAAACAGGGCCTTTATACGGCCTTAATGCAGGCCGCCGGCGCATCCGCCTGCCGGCGGATACTGGAATCAAAATATGGGGCAGATCGAGGCTCAGCCTCGCTGTGGTGCCGCGTCGCGCCCGGCATGGGCGGGTCAGGCGGAAGATTGGGACACGGTCAGGCAGGCCGTGTGATGCCGGTCTGCGCTAGCTGTAGGATACAGCCTGGTGTCCGTGGCTGCAGGATAGGAGGGGAGCTCCTGCCCGCTACCCTCGAAGGTCGTCTTGAAGAGGGGGACCTGGGCGCAAACAGGGCCTTTATACGGCCTTAATGCAGGCCGCCGGCGCATCCGCCTGCCGGCGGATACTGGAATCAAAATATGGGGCAGATCGAGGCTCAGCCTCGCTGTGGTGCCGCGTCGCGCCCGGCATGGGCGGGTCAGGCGGAAGATTGGGACACGGTCAGGCAGGCCGTGTGATGCCGGTCTGCGCTAGCTGTAGGATACAGCCTGGTGTCCGTGGCTGCAGGATAGGAGGGGGGCTCCTGCCCGCTACCCTCGAAGGTCGTCTTGAAGAGGGGGACCTGGGCGCAAACAGGGCCTTTATACGCCCTTAATGCAGGCCGCCGGCGCATCCGCCTGCCGGCGGATACTGGAATCAAAATATGGGGCAGATCGAGGCTCAGCCTCGCTGTGGTGCCGCGGCTGAACCCGACACTGGCCATAAATGGGAAAGTAATCTTCTGGCCGTCTTGGTTCCTGGGCGGTATCAGATATGTTAGGGATTTGGTTGACAACGGAAAATGGATCCCCTTCAGACTTCTCCACTGAAATTTTGATCTGAGCGATTGAACATATGCAGAGTACAGACAATTGAGTCTCATTGCTTCCAGGATAGATCCTGAACAATCATCGTTCTTGCAGAATGCAGCATTTTCTGCGCTTGAGCTTTGTGGTTGTGCGATGCATCCAGCTGCCACATTGTATGGAGTTTTAATGTCTAACCCGAAAGGTGCTCTGGAGAAGTGGGAGAAACGTTTGACTCTGGCTGCTAGCGGAGGTGTTGTAACAATGTCCGTTTGGTCAGCATGGATTGGGGTTTGAGGGCATCTCAAACTAAACTCCTGTTTAGGACATACTGGACACCAGAGCGTATGTTCAGGAGAGGGCTTTTGGAGAGTGACCAATGCTGGAAGTGCAAAGATGCTAGAGGCACACTGAGTCATTTATTTTGGTTCTGTAGGAGGGCAAGAGACTTCTGGGAGGGGGTCTGTGAGAGGATGGCCTGGTTCTGAACTGCACTATTACGATGGAAGCATCTGTCCCGATTCTTGGGGACCTGTCTCCATTGGATGAATTACCTTTTTGTGAGGTAATCTGGCTGCTCTGGGGCTCTATGATTGCAAAGAATATTATACTGAGGGCATGGAAGTCAACAAATCCTTTCTGTATTGATGATTGGGTGGAGGAGTTGTTAACCATGTCCACATATGAGAAGGCTATCTTCAAGCAGTCTGGTGACACTGATAGGTTCTTGGACATATGGGGTTCATTCCTAGATGCTTATGGCTAATTTACCCGTATGTAACTCTTCTCGATGACCTTGATGTGCGCTTCATTCTCATGAAATGTATGTTTTCTTGTTTTCTTTTTTCTTTTTCTTTTTACTGCTTTGTGCATAACTATCTTGTTAGAAACTTTTTGATTGTTTATTCGTATACCTGCAGTGATTGTACAGATTTTGTTACTGTTTAATTCAATTCGTTGTGTTTTCAATTAATTGTAATTGAAGTGTGCAAATAAACATTATTTTACCAGGTAAAGACCTCAACCCAGCAGATTACGTATCACAACATCCTAGAATTACCCACAATGGGAAGTTAAGAAACTTACATTACCATAAACGTTCTACCACCTGAAACCTCTAAGGATACCTTAGCATCTTCATCCAAGGAAGTCCCGACTATTAATCTGGCTATACAGCTATACGTCTGGCCACTGAAAATAAATGAAGAGACTAGTGCAAGATACAAGAAGAGCACCCGAAAACCTATAGGAAAGAACTCAAGCTTCTGACACAAATTAGTACTGAACTTGCAGCATCCAACACAAATCTCCTACTGCGTGGGTGCAAACTTAGCATCCCAAAAAGCCTAAGAATGCATTGGCACATACCACTCATGAAGGTCACTGGAGCATCGTGAATATGAAAAACCAACCAAGAAATCAAGTATGTTTCCCATACATGGGTAACCGTGGTGGAAGAATAGTTCAACACTGTGTTGCATGCCAGTGTACATCCAGGAATGAACCAGCAGTTCCTTTCCAAAATACTGAACTACCAATGGGCACTGGCACAGGCTTCCATGTCATTTCAACTAAGTAAATTACTTCAATGTAATTTACTTTGCTGAAATTACTTTGTCAAAACACTTCACATTTTTTGGGGGGTTCGTCCCCCTCCATTTCTTCCTCCCCCATCACTACACCCCCGCTCGAATCCCTTCCCCACCCCCTTTTTACCTCTTACACCTCAAATAGATATATATATTTCCAAGTGTTTGGTGAAGTAATTTCCACAAAGTAAATTACATCGAAGTAATTTACTTTGTGGATACAACGTGCTACCCTGGCCCAGGGTAGCTCTAGACCTCTATGGACCAATCTCAGACAGGTCATATCTCCTTGTAGTCACTGACTGATTTTAAGATTCCCAATAATCAAAACGGTTCACTCCACAGTATTTTGCCTAATAGCAGGAGTGCTGGATGACATCTTCAGCGAATTGAGTATAGCACACACTTTAAAGACGGATAATGGCACATCATTCAACAGGAATGACTACAAACACGTTGTCAATCACATGGGGTTTCAACATAAAGAATCACACCACAACGGCCGCAAGCCAATTGGATGGCTGAATAGTTCATGTCGTCCATCAAGAAGAAAATTCAGAAAGATACGATTGGGAGCATGTCTATACAACTAGCCCTATGGCACATGCTACGCCAGTACTGCAATTCCCGTAATGATTCAACAGGTGTGACTCCAGCCGGACTGATGATATAATATTCCCCAAGTACACGACTACCTAACACAGCCAAATACACAAAGGAAAGAGGAAACGATATCCGCATCAGAGATGCAGGAAAGAAATAAGGAGCAAGAGTAAAAACTGACCTTAAAAGAGAAGCACGACTAAATTAATTTACAATTGGGTAGGAAGTCCTTGTCAGACAGAGACCATGCACAGAAAACAGATTCCCCATACCCAACCACTCCACTGACGGTAACAGAAAAAAGGAACTATGGTAACTGAAAAATGTGATCATCAAAGAGTCACCAGAAATGCTCCACGCTTCAAACATTTGAGGAGTCAAGACACTGAAGTAAATATGGGAGATTTGTGAGCTCCATTGGTTGACAACAGCCATGTTTTAGAAGCTACCGCATACCCACAGATACTCAACAAAGTTGTAAATTAAGACATGACTGAGATCAATGGAAGACGAAGACCTACGAGAACCATCAAGAAACCCCAGAGACCAGAAGAAGAAATGCAAAACGAACACATATGATACGTATTTAGGAGGTGTTGCAACTTTAAGAAAAGACCAGCACTGGGCATGACCCAGATCACATGAAGGAGTGGAAAGAAGGCGAAATGTGCAGGTGAGGAACAAAGAGAAGTGTTTTCCTTTGAGCCTGCGTTCCTTTATTTCAGCACAGCATGACTTTGTGCGTCACAGTTTAACACTCCCCAGTTAGAGTTTTATGAAAGCATGCCTCAATCAATTTTATTGAAGGCAGCAGTGAAATCAACAAATGTCATATAAATAGTATCACTGACTTTTGCCAGAACCTTTGTTTCCAATAAGCACATTACAACATAATAGGGAAGCACAGAAATCCCTTTTTGGAAACCTGAATGAAAGGCTCGCGTTATTTGTTTTTCTCAGCCCAAGGTGTCAGATTGTTACAAAAACACAGAGAACAACATATCGTTATTACACAATAGCACAATCAATTGGTTGCTGAATGGACAAGGATGGTCCCTATTATTAAATTAGACAAATTAGTGGTTTGATTTGATTGTTTTGCGCCTTCCTGAAAAATTAGTAAAACTTTTTTTTTTTTTTTTTTATGGCGGTCCTACCCCAGTCCTCCCCGTGTTCCCTTTGTCCCTACTCTTTCTCTTCATCTTCCTCAGCCTTCCCCCTTTCTTACCCTCTTTATTTCACTTTTTCCCAATCAGCTGTTCTACTTATTTCCTCAAAACCTGACGTCTTATTTTAGACCAGCAGTTTAGGCCTAACTGGAGAGATCATTAGACCCAACAGACCTTGAGTCCTTCAGGGAACAGATCAGTTGGCCCACTTTCTGCTTATTAAAGGGTAACAAGTCGTCAGTTGGGTTACTGCATGAGCCCTCATTAAATCTGCCCCCATATTGTTACGCAAGATAATAATTCATGGATGGGTTACCTGGAGAAGTTGCACCTAACAGGAGACCTAACTTTGTTTCTGCATGCCCGACTGTCCCATTTGATGGATATGAGGTAACATATTTATTGTGTTTAGTTTTGCACTTGGAAGAAAATGGTTTGTGTGAAAGGTTCAACATAACCGTAAAGGCAATTATTGGTGCCCAAGAAAATGTATGGAAATTGATCTGGGATATTATTCTTCAATTCCTAATTTTTGCCTACTGGGAGGCACACAAACTGTAATATACTTCTCCAGCATGGGGTCTGGCATGGATTCACATGCTCATGAATATTCCCCGTCGTCAGGCTGGGAATCCACTGTAAAGAAAAATCAGTATCCGTTTCGTTTCTGATCTGTCTTTCGTAGTAGTAACCAATCACTGATCTCTGCGTCATACTGACCACAGCCAATGACTGCCATCTCCCTAAGCCCCGCCTCTGGCAGCCATCTTCAGATTTTTACCGCACGTTCAAGTGTTGGGATCCTTGTGCTATTGCTCTCGAGCTTTAGTGCTTTTTTCGCGCTTTTTCTTAGGAACATTTTCTCTTTTTCGGTCAAAAGAGCCTCAAGGTCCACCGTTTCTTTATCCGATCAACGGGGACCCGTGTCGGATTCTTCTACGCCCCTCAAGGGTGAAGATTTCGTCGAGCCATGCTTTTGGAGGACTCCAGAAGTTTCTCAGGCCCATCTCGATCATGGCCCAGGAGAAGGGAAGCTCGACGCCCGGAAAGCTGTTCAGGGTCTGCCCTGGATGCCAGCTTCAGAATGTCTTTAAGGAGGACGAACACTCCCTTTGCCTCTACTGCCTGCATGAGGACAAGACGCACGTGGAGAAGGACTGTGCGTTTTGCGGCAATATGTCGGAGCGGACCATGAAGGACCGCCATCTGCGTCTCGCCAACTGGCTGGAAGGGAAGAGCCCGTCAGGCGAGAAGAAGAAGAAGAAGTCTGAGCGGTCTTCTAATACTTTTGAGGGCGCCCCGGCGACGGGGGTCCAACAGAAGGCCAAGCACCGCGAGTCTGCTGGCACCGGGAGCGCCGAACGGTCGGGCTCTACGGGCGCCAGGCAGGGCGCATCCTCCCCGGAGCCATCAACCACGAGTCAACGCTCTGGCTCCGGTAAGAGGAAGGCCGAGCACCCGGCGAAGCTCCTGGAGAGACCCCGGTCCAGCTCGAAGGCCCCATCGGAGGGGGAGCGAGGCGGTGACCCTCCCCCCAAGGAGAAGGCGGTGAGCGCACCTAAGGTGGTGAAAGCCTTAATCCATCCGGCCAAGGCCTCTATCGAGACAGTCGCAGCGGCCCTGGCACAGCCTGTGGAGGCTACACCAGTGGTGGCGACCTCGGGGCCCAGGGTCTCCCTGCCACCGCGGAGGGAGTCCTTTTTCATGCCCATCGACAGGACCCCCGTGAAACCTCCGACGTAGAAGAAAAAGGGGGGCAGGAGGTCGTCGTGGATTCGGCCTCAACCTCTGAGGAGGAGCTGATCGAAGTCTTAAGCCACGGTGTTGGCGTGGAAGAAGACCAGCCCGTCGGGAGGGACCCCGACTTAGGAGATGACGAGAACGTCGAGGGTGCCGACGGGGCTCCTGACCGCCCGTCGGACTCCCCTCAACCAGTGCCGCAAGACAACTCGGCGGCCATTTTGTTGGCTATACAGTCCTTATGCTCGGAGATAAGGACGAGATTGCCATTACCACCAACGGAGGAACCTCTCCTGACGGGGGACCCGGAGCCAGGCCCTTCTGGGAGCCCTCCTCCTAAGAGAAGAAGGATTCATCCTCCACCTCCTTTTCAACCATCGCGCCCTGCTCAGCCCTCCTCCCCGTCCATGACCTGTGGGGGTGATACGGGGACTGACACGGCCGCGACGGGCACAGACGACGAGGTTTACGACGAGGATCTCCCATCGTCACCTCCTCCCCGGGCTTCCCCGCCCGACGAGATTGGATCGTTTTATGCCATGATCGCCAGGGCATCCAAGCTTTTCCAGCTCTGCCCGGAAGAGAAGAAGAAGGAAGGTTTCCTTTATCAACGGCGCGAGACCAAGAGGAAGACGGTCCTCGCTGTACCTCTACTGGACGATATCTGGGATGAGGGTCTCGCCCTCCTCAAGAACCCATCCACAACGCCTGCGAGAAGGGATCGGTACGAGAAGAAGTACCGGGTCCCGGACGCGGCCCTCTTGTGCCTTCGGGCACAGCCGACCCCGGACTCGGTCGTCTCAGCACGGCCAGGAAGAAAGCGGGGGGTTCCTCGGCCTCTACGTCAACCTCCCCGCCGGATGGCGAGGGAAAGAAGTTGGACAAGATGGGACGCAGAGTCATCTCATCGGCAGCGACGACGATTAAGGCTGCTAACGCCTGTCACAGTTTAGACAAACTTTATAAAAGGATACAGTCGTGTAAAGGATACAGTCAGCATCCACTCTCGGGAAGCCCTTCCGCTCTGGGGTAGCTTGAACGTGCAGTGAACCAGATTCTTCCGGGACACCTTGCGCGTGATGCTAAACAAGACTTCCCCCCCAAGAGCATAGCCTGTAGGAATTTAATAATAACTAACAGGCCAGGGGCTTGAGTGAAAAGGCAGGAGCAGCGACAACAGAGCTAAGGGAGCAAACAAAACAATGATTCAATAGGATAACTAAGGTTACCCAAAATGCAGCGACCAGCCACCCACAATATCCCTCTCTTACCTGCTTAGCCAGAAAGATATCCCACAACCTTATGTGAGTTCAAACACACCACGGAAACCGGGTGATGCAGGAAGAAGGTCCCAGTTGGTCGAAGTTAGTGCAGAGATTCACCTAACCCAAACGGCACGCCGCTAATGTCCAAAACGAAATCCCTTGTTCAATTCAGCAAAGCGTCCCTGAAGTGATGGTAAGCAATCCAGGTAGTGACCAGTAGAATCAGGAAAGCGTCCATATAGTCACGTTGATGCGTAGAGTGTTGTGTCTTGTGACAAAATGAAAAGTACCATTAAACAATCCAGAATGCGTTGAATATTGGAGGGGAATTAGGAAGTCCGTGGAGATAGCAGCCAGAGATAAACAAAGCTTAATTGGAAGTTCAGTGATGAGGAAGCAAATCCGAAAGCGTCACAACAAACAGGAGCAGGAGAGAGCAATCCTTATACAAAGCCAGGGGTTCGGTTACCAAAGGGAAAACAGTCGAGGGATTTAGCGCCAGAAATGGTAAGGGAGGAGACGTATGGAATAGTCCTTAAAGCAAGAGCCGGGTCCAGGAGATTTAGAAAACAGGATAACGAGAATCGGGCACTTCAACTAACTGCTTAGTTTTAGGAGCACCCGTTGCATGGACAATCTGAGTTAAATACGAGTTTCTTTCCCAGGACGTGAGACGCGTTGTCGGCGTGTCATGTGACCGCAAAAAGGGGGAATGCTGGGAAATGTAGTGCGGCGTGTCCCGCGGCTTGGAAATAGTTGCCAAGGCAACTTCCACATGGAAACGGATGACCCCAGTCGTCCGTGTGCAGGAACGCGGGGCATGACAGTACCCCTCCGCAAAGAGCGACTACCCCTGCGGGCACGCAATCTTTCCAAAAAGAAGGCACGCAAAAGCCGGGGTGCATGCACATTTGAGGCCGGTTCCCAAGTTCTCTCTTCGGGGCCGTAACCTTTCCAATCAATCAGGTAAGATCGCACTCCGTGACGCAGACGAGTGTCCAGTATAGCATGCACTTCGTATTCGTCTTCCCCCTGCACATCGATGGGAGCGGGAGCAACAGAAAGACGGGTACCAGGTATAAAGGGGCGGAGGAGGGAAACATGGAAAACAGGGTGTATCCGCCAATGAGATGGAATGTCCAAACGGATTGCCACAGGATTGAGACAATGCAGTACCTTATAAGGACCTACATAGCGAGGCAAAAGCTTTCGTTTACCCCGAATGTTGAGATGCTTGGTCGAGAGCCAGGCACGATCACCCGGTGCATAAGAGGGGGCAGGTGAACGATGCCTATCCGCTTGTTCTTTTGTCCGAGACTGCGCAGCCAGTAGATGAGACATAATCGAATCGCGGATAGCAACCAATGTGTCTCTTGTAGATTTTGCAGCAGGGATCTGGTCCAATGAAGGTAGGACATGCAGAAGAATCCTTGGGTGTAGACCATACAAAGCGTAAAACGGGGAACAACCTGTTGAAGAGTGCCGAGAGTTATTATAAGCAAATTCTGTGGTTCCCAGAACAGACAACCAGTCGGTCTGATGTTGCAAGCACAGACAGCGAAGGTACTGCTCCATGGTGCCATTGGTGCGTTCGGTTTGTCCGTCCGTTTGAGGGTGGTAGGATGATGAAAGCCGTGCATCTATGCCCAAGGAATGGGTAAGGGCTCTCCAGAACCGTGAGGTAAACTGGGTGCCCCGATCGGAAATCATGATTGTAGGAAGACCGAAAAAACGTACCACATGATCGAAGAATAGTTTAGCCAGCAATGGAGCAGTAGGTAGACCAGAACATGGTATAAACCGTGCCATCTTTGTGAAAACATCCACTACTACAAGCACAGTTGACATCCCCCTGACCAAGGGGAGTTCCACCACGAAATCTAGAGTAACCGTATGCCACGGATGTGGTGGGAGAGGCATCTTCATCAATAGACCGAAAGGTTTCCCAGGTTGTCTCTTGCATTGAATACACACCGCACATTTGGATACGTATGAATCAGAATCTTTCCTCATGCCCGGCCACCAGCACCATCGATGTAACAGGTCATAGGTTTTAAGCTGACCCGGGTGCGCAGCCAACGGGGTATCATGTGCCCATTCCAAGGCCTTCCGTCTGGTTTGGTCATCAGGTAAATACAAAAGCCCATGAACATAAGGAAGACCCGTAACGATTCGGGCATCCAAAGTATTGAGAAAAGAAGCATGATCTTTGGTCCACTGTCGTACTCGGTCAAGGAGTGAGGCGGAGACCGAACAGACACATACTACAGAACCCGAGGGCAATATAGGCGACACCGAGTCCTGGGTAATAAAATCGGTACCGACACGGGATAGGGCATCCGCCTTCCCATGTAGAAGGCCAGGGCGATATGTAACCGTGAAATCGAACAGTGTGAAGAACAAATGCCAACGTATTTGGCGGGCATTAGTACATTTTGCATGTGAAAGAGCTTGGAGGTTCCGATGGTCAGAGTACACCGTTATGGTGTGTCGAGCACCCAGGAGATGGTGCCTCCACTCCTTGAAAGCCGCTCGAATTGCCAGAAACTCTCTCTCCATAACGGTATAGTTGCGTTCAGCCGGGGACAGTTTTCGGGAGAAATAGGCCACCGGGTGCAACCGCTGCGTAGCAGGGCAGGTCTGAGACAGGATGGCCCCCACCGCTATTGCGGAGGCATCAGCCTCCACTATAAAAGGGAGAGAGGAGTTTGGGTGTTGTAGAACAGGAGCTGTGGTGAAGGCCTTTTTTAATGCCTCAAAGGCCGACTGGGCTTCATTGTCCCAAACAAAGGGGACTTTGGGACTAGTGAGACGAGTAAGAGGTGCCACTATTTCAGAGAAGGAGGCAATAAAGCGTCTGTAGAAATTTGAAAAACCCAGAAAAGACTGGAGCGCTTTTACAGAGTCCGGAACCGGCCAGTCCATCACAGCTTTGACTTTGGAAGTGCACATGAGCACCCCTTCTGCTGATATTTGGAACCCTAAGAACTCAACTGAGGCGGCGTGGAACACACATTTCTCTAGCTTAGCATAGAGGGAGTGAGTACGTAAACGCCGCAGCACGGAGCGGACATGCTGGATGTGTTGAGTGAGTGAATCCGAGAATATCAGGATGTCGTCTAAGTAGATCACTACATAACAATCCAGCATGTCTCCAAAGATGTCGTTAACAAAGTGCTGAAAAGTGGCGGGGGCGTTACAAAGCCCAAAGGGCATGACACAGTATTCGTAGAGCCCAAACTTCGTCTTAAATGCGGTTTTCCATTCATCACCACTTCGCATTCTAACCAAATTATATGCCCCTCTGAGATCTAATTTGGTATAAATGGTGGAAGATGTCATCTTGTCAAGTAGTTCCGTTATGAGGGGTAGTGGGTACTGGATTTTTATTGTTATCTTGTTCAAGGCCCTATAATCTATGCAAGGGCGTAGGTCCCCCTCCTTTTTTGGCACAAAAAATATGGGAGAGGCAGCAGGGGACCGGGAAGGTCGAATATGTCCCAGACGCAATGCTTTATCCACATACTCCTTTAGGTGAACCTCTTCTTGGACAGTTAAGGAGTAGACACGACCGTGGGGCACCACTGCCCCAGGCACTAAGTCGATGGGGCAGTCGTAACAACGGTGTGGAGGGAGTTTCTCTGATAGTCCCTTGTCAAAGACATCAGAAAAGTCCTTGTATACCGTCGGCAGTTCGGACGTTGGATCACTCCGCGTGGCATTAATGGAGGGGACATTAGCCACCAAAGCCAAACAAGGAGAAACAGACGTCGTATCTGGGTTTTGAAGACAATGTTGGGTACAAAACACAGAAGAAAAACGCACCGTCTGTTGGATCCAGTCGATTTCAGGGTTGTGAGTCCGAAGCCAGGGGAGACCGAGAATGATCCCAAACTGAGGGGCCGAAATAAGGTCAAATACTATATATTCAGTGTGGCCTTCTGTGGTGGACATGCAAAGCGGGGTTGTCTGTTCCGTTACCCATCCGGATACCAGACGAGAACCGTCTACAGCATGCACCTCCTCAGGTCTAACCTTAGGAACTACCATTAAACCATGGCACCGAGCCAACTGTATATCCATAAAGTTACCGTTAGCCCCCGAATCAATCATGACTGGATTGATGAAAGGCTCCACACCAGGGATCACAAAATACATAGCCAGGTAGATGTGTGAGGAGGGGGAACGTTGTTCCGAGCCATCCGTTTGGTGACTCATCCTTAGGGCTCGGCTTAAGGACGAGTCTTGGCGTTTCCTGCCATCTTGACAGGTCGCCTAGGGCATACACGGATATAGTGGCCTGACTGGCCGCAATAGAAACATAGATTGTTAACCATACGCCGTTCCCGTTTGGCTTTGGTTAATGGGCCTCTGACAGCTCCTATTTGCATCGGTCCGACCTCTCCTGGAGAGGCAGAAGAGGAGGTTTCTGACTTGGCTGGAAGACGAAGATCAGGGATACGTCGTTCGCCACGTCTCTGTCGTAGCCTAGCATCGACCTGTAAAACCAAGTCTACCAGTTCCGGAAAACTGGGCGGTAGAGCCGGTACCACTGATAGAGCGTCTTTTAACTCTTCCGAAAGTCCTTTATAGAAGACGGCTGCTTTCTTCTGTTCGGGCCATGTAGTTTCCACTGCTAACTGATTAAAGCGGGCAAGGTAAGATAAGAGGTCCGTTTTGCCCTGGCTGATAGCAAGGAACTCGAGGTCGGAAGTTTGTGCCTTGTAACGCATGTCGAATACTCTATTCATGGATTGAATAAGGGTATCAAAATCATACAAGGCTGGGTCGTTGGCTTCGAGTAACGGGTTAGCCCAAGCCGCTGCTGTTCCTCCCAAATGGGAAAGAAGGAACGCTGCTTTAGTAACAGCATCAGGAAATGCCAGTGGCCGACACAGAAAATGCAGACGGCACTGATTTATGAAGGTCCGATATGTTTTTGGATCTCCAAAAAAGCGTTCCGGAGGGGCCAAGGGAAAAGGTCCAGGAAGTACAATGGAGGCTGAAGCAGGAGGTTGAACTTGGGGTGTAGGAGGAGCTGCCGCTGCAACAGCATCATCAAACTCCTCATCGGGTGGTAGTGGCTGCACGAAACTCTGTAGTACATCCATGCGCTGATGGAGGGTTGCATGTGCTGATGCCATGTCGGTACGCAAAGCCGCAAAGGCTTGCATCAAAGTAGCCATTTGATCAGCTCCGGTGTCCATGACCGACAGGCAATAATAGAATAGGCTCCTAAATCTGTCACAGTTTAGACAAACTTTATAAAAGGATACAGTCGTGTAAAGGATACAGTCAGCATCCACTCTCGGGAAGCCCTTCCGCTCTGGGGTAGCTTGAACGTGCAGTGAACCAGATTCTTCCGGGACACCTTGCGCGTGATGCTAAACAAGACTTCCCCCCCAAGAGCATAGCCTGTAGGAATTTAATAATAACTAACAGGCCAGGGGCTTGAGTGAAAAGGCAGGAGCAGCGACAACAGAGCTAAGGGAGCAAACAAAACAATGATTCAATAGGATAACTAAGGTTACCCAAAATGCAGCGACCAGCCACCCACAATATCCCTCTCTTACCTGCTTAGCCAGAAAGATATCCCACAACCTTATGTGAGTTCAAACACACCACGGAAACCGGGTGATGCAGGAAGAAGGTCCCAGTTGGTCGAAGTTAGTGCAGAGATTCACCTAACCCAAACGGCACGCCGCGAATGTCCAAAACGAAATCCCTTGTTCAATTCAGCAAAGCGTCCCTGAAGTGATGGTAAGCAATCCAGGTAGTGACCAGTAGAATCAGGAAAGCGTCCATATAGTCACGTTGATGCGTAGAGTGTTGTGTCTTGTGACAAAATGAAAAGTACCATTAAACAATCCAGAATGCGTTGAATATTGGAGGGGAATTAGGAAGTCCGTGGAGATAGCAGCCAGAGATAAACAAAGCTTAATTGGAAGTTCAGTGATGAGGAAGCAAATCCGAAAGCGTCACAACAAACAGGAGCAGGAGAGAGCAATCCTTATACAAAGCCAGGGGTTCGGTTACCAAAGGGAAAACAGTCGAGGGTTTTAGCGCCAGAAATGGTAAGGGAGGAGACGTATGGAATAGTCCTTAAAGCAAGAGCCGGGTCCAGGAGATTTAGAAAACAGGATAACGAGAATCGGGCACTTCAACTAACTGCTTAGTTTTAGGAGCACCCGTTGCATGGACAATCTGAGTTAAATACGAGTTTCTTTCCCAGGACGTGAGACGCGTTGTCGGCGTGTCATGTGACCGCAAAAAGGGGGAATGCTGGGAAATGTAGTGCGGCGTGTCCCGCGGCTTGGAAATAGTCGCCAAGGCAACTTCCACATGGAAACGGATGACCCCAGTCGTCCGTGTGCAGGAACGCGGGGCATGACAACGCCTTGGCTATCGTGGCCCGCTACGACAGGGAGTTGTGGTACAAAATCGCCCCCCTGCTGGATTTCCTACCACTCGACAAGAGGGCGGATGCCCTAGAGATCTTGCAGGAAGGAGAAGTGGCATCGGACCACGCCATTATGATAGCGACGGACATTGCTGACACTGGATTTCGCCAGTTGGGCAATGGTGTGTGCCTTAGACGGCGTGGATGGCTCAAGGCAACTGACTTCCATCAGGACGTGCAGACCAGAGTCTTGGACATGCCGTTCGACGGGAGCAACCTGTTTGGGAAAACAGTGGACGATTCCCTACAAGCCATCAAGACGGACACAGAGACGGCCCGGGCTCTTGGTGTTCTCCAGCAACGACGGCCGCCCTTTCGGAGCGGCGGAGGCAAGCAGGGTGCCTCCAAAGGTTCCGGCGGCGGATTTTCCACCTATCGTCAAGCGGCCCGTTCGTCGTCACAGGAAGCCTACAGGGGACGAGGCAAGTCGGGCGGACCCCGCCGTCGTCGCCAAGGAGGACAAGGTGGCAAAGCCTCGTCGAAGCAGGACTGAACCGGCCGTGGGGTCGTGCCCCCACCGAAGCACCCCAGTGGGAGGCCGGCTGGCGAACTTCGTCAGCGTGTGGGAGTCCATCTCCACCGACCGTTGGGTGCTGGACGCCCTGGCCGAGGGTCACGCGCTCGAGTTTCTAAAGAAGTGTCCGCGCGTCCCCCCCGTGGCAAGGAAGGAACATCACGTCCCTCAACTTCTCTTGGAGGTAAAGGCGATGCTCAAGAAAGGCGCCATCGAGCTCGTCCCAAAGAGGCTTCGGGGCTCCGGAGTTTACTCAAGATACTTCCTCGTGAAGAAGAAGACGGGAGGATGGCATCCCATCCTGGACCTACGACGACTGAACAAATTCATCAAGGCACAGAAGTTCCGGATGGTCACCCTCCAGCACGTCCTGGGTCAACTGGAGGAGGGCGATTTCCTGTCGTCGTTGGATTTGGAGGATGCCTACTTCCATATCCCCATCCTAAAGGGACACCGAAAGTTTCTCAGAATCGTGGTCCAAGGGTGTCACTACCAGTTCAGAGCCCTTCCCTTCGGATTCAGGTCGGCACCCAGGGTGTTCACCAAGTGCCTTGCACCGGTGGCGGCGCGGCTGCGCCTGGAGGGGATCCACGTCTACCCCTACCTGGATGACTGGCTCATCCGAGCAAAGACAAAGGAGCTCGCCGCGGAGCACACGGCGAGGACCGTCCAACTACACACGGACCTGGGATTCTCCATAAACTACGCCAAGTCCCACCTGGTGCCCGCGCAAGACGCGCTGTTTCTGGGAGCGAAACTCGACACAGTGGCGCTTCTGGCCTCTCCGTTGGAGGAAAGGACGAGGGCCATCTTGGGCAAGGTGCAGAGGATGCTGGTTGCGGACGCGGCCAGGGTGAGGTCCATCAAATCCCTCCTCGGAATGATGTCTTCTTGCATTTATCTCATCCGCCTGTGCAGGCTTCGGATGCGCCCGTTGCAGGAGTTCCTGGACGCTCGCTGGATCCAGACGACGGGCAGCTTCGAGGACAGGATCACACTCGACGAGAGCTTCCGACGAGCGATCCGGTGGTGGGGCACCCGCGCGCATCTGACGGCGGGCATGGACTTCCAGACCCTGGGCCACCAGAAGACAGTGACCACAGATGCCTCCCTGGAAGGGTGGGGAGCGCACACCGAAAATCTGCACGCGAGGGGCCTTTGGCTGCTGACGGAGAAGTCCCTCCATATCAACGTCCTGGAACTCTGTGCAGTGTTTTGGGCCCTCAGGTCCTTTCTTCCGTCCCTCAAGGGCAAGGTGGTGAGGATCTTCACCGACAACACCACCACCATGTTCTACATCAGGAAGCAGGGCGGTACCAGATCCCCAGCCCTGTCCAAGGAGGCTCAGGATCTGTGGCATTGGGCCGTCGCCCAAGGGATGTTTCTGGTGCCGTTTCATCTGGCAGGGATAAAAAACACCATCGCAGACTCGCTCAGCAGAGAGCTGCGCTCGTGCCACGAGTGGGAACTACGACAGGATCTAGTGGACCGCCTCTTCCGATGGTGGGGCACACCCCAGATCGATCTGTTCGCGACAGCGACGAACTCCAAGTGCCGGTGGTTTTCCAGCGGAGCATGGGTGATGCTTTCTCGTTCCTCTGGGAGGGCCTGTTCCTATATGCGTTCCCTCCATTGCCGCTGCTGATCCGGCTCATCAACCAGCTCAAGAGGTCACGGTGCAGGATGATCCTCGCCGCACCTGCGTGGCCGAGGCAGATATGGTTCCCGGACCTTCTGGACTTGTCAACGTCCCCGTCAATCAAGCTGCCAGTGGACACGGATCTTCTCTCCAGGGAAGGAGGCGCCATCCTCCATCACGACCCGAAGTCGCTGAACTTGCAGGCCTGGCTCCTGCAGCGTTAGAGTTTGGAGGTTACGACATACCGGCCGACTGCAGAGAGGTTCTTGCAAAGGCCAGGGCGTCCTCAACTCTTAAATGCTACGGACACAAATGGAAGAGGTTCTCTGTCTGGTGCCACGCACAGAAGATTAACCCTCTACGGATTACGGCTCCTCAAGTACTGCCGTACCTGCTGACGCTGGCCAAGGCTGGACTGGCGCACGCTTCCATCAAGATTCATCTTGCTGCGATCTCCCGATACACCAGAACCACGGGACGGACGTCTTTGTGGTCTCATCGTCTGGTGAAAGAATTCATGAAGCGACTGTTCAGGTCGTTCCCGCCGGTGAAGGCACCGGCCCCGGCGTCGGAGCTCAACGTGGTGCTGACCAAGCTCACGGGACCTCCGTTGAAGTTCTTGTCGTGGAAAACAGCGTTTCTTGTGGGCATCACCTCCACACGACGGGTGGGAGAGATCCAGGCCCTTTCCTGCAAGCCCCAGTACTTGACTTTTCACGACACGAGGGTAGTGCTCAGGACGCACCCCTTCTTCATGCCCAAGGTGCCGTCGGACTTCCACCTCAACGAACCCTTGGTGTTGCCTGTTTTCTTCCCGTCGCCTTTGTCGCCGGCTGAAAGGACTTTGCACTTGCTGGATGTGGCTAGAGCGCTGAAGTTCTACGTGGACCGCACGAAGAGTTTTCGGAAGACATCACAACTTTTTGTGAACTTTGGACCTGTCAATCAGGGGAAGGCTCTCTCGAAGGCTTCCATTTCCAGATGGCTCTCCGGCTGTATCATGTACTGTCATCGGTTGGCAAACCGACCGCTGCCTGGCCGTCTGAGAGCCCATTCCACCAGAGCGATCGCAGCTACCACGGCGTTCCTATCTGGTGTGCCCTTGCTGGACATCTGCAGGGCTGCTACGTGGAGGTCGACGCACACCTTCACTAAATTATACTGCGTCGATCGGGATTCCAGGGAGGAGTCCAGGGTCGGCCAAGCAGTGCTGCGCAACCTGTTCGCCTAAGGTGAGCCTGATGAGGAGGTAAGAATTGCTTAATGTTGAGTTTTAGATGTAATGCTTAATGTTGAGCCTTTGCCACCTCCCGTGGTTGTGCATGTGTGTACTGCTATGTATTCTTTTATTCATGAGCATGTGAATCCATGCCAGACCCCATGCTGGAAAAGGAACAAGTTACTTACCTGTAACTGTTGTTCTCCAGCATGGGTCTGGCATGGATTCACATGCGAACCCTCCCGCCTACCCCTCTGCGGCTTTTCACTTGGTCATACTGCCACTTCACGTGCTACCAAATCTGAAGATGGCTGCCAGAGGCGGGGCTTAGGGAGATGGCAGTCATTGGCTGTGGTCAGTATGACGCAGAGATCAGTGATTGGTTACTACTACGAAAGACAGATCAGAAACGAAACTGATACTGATTTTTCTTTACCGAGGATTCCCAGCCTGACGACGGGGAATATTCATGAGCATGTGAATCCATGCCAGACCCATGCTGGAGAACAACAGTTACAGGTAAGTAACTTGTTCCTTAAGTGCCAAAGAGTTGAATTTAATATATCAGGTGTACAGTTCTTCGTTTTACTGCAACATTGGGAGTAGGAAGGCAAGTCGTGATCCCGCGCTTAGAGGCTGGTCTCCGGCATTAAGCACACTATAAAAGATAAATTATTGAATTGTTAGCGCATAAAGCATCAAGGCAACTCAACAGATTGTTTAACCAGAGCTGCATCACTGTGGCATAAGCTTTTGGAAAACATAATTTCTGTACTCCAACTATGCAGCTATCCATTAATCTTTGTTATCTTGCTCTTCCGCTCAATGAATTAAGTTTACTTTATTGGCCTTTGACCCATGGAACAACATGCAGAAATCTTTTCTCTGAATGTGTCATCCTCCTAATTCTGGGTGAAATGTTATGACATGGCCACCCTTCTGAAAAATCGAATGCCAATCTTTGCTGCAATCGAATATGACTTTGAATGTTTATTTTTACCATCCTCCCTATATTTCTAACAATTCTCTCTCAATACATTTTTTCATCAGCAATTAACATTATTATCTTCCCCTAATCTGTATGTTTAAGATATCACTGACCTTGTTATGTTATGCTACTGGGATTTAAATCACACTCTGCTTGCATGGTCTACAGGTGCTCTGGTGGATTTGAAAGAGAGGGCTTGGTTTAGACTAGTGGGGGAGCATTGGAAAATGCGGGATAGCTTTGCTATTGCGTTGATACCTGCAGACCGGAATTACCCTGAGCTCTGCATGCAGATCTGTTTTTAGGTGTTCTGTGTCGAGGCATTCGTGTCTGGAGGGGCGCTGTGCCGATGTTGCTAGTATGCATTGGCTAGGGCTGTGATATGGTTAGTTGTAGAGTTATAGTGTTCTGTTGTTTGATGTCGGTTGGGAGGGGTGTTGAAATGCCAAGTGTGTCTAGCTTAGTTGGTATGCATATTGTGTGTTGGAACATAGAACGTGAGCACGTTAGTATGGGAGCGGTCAGTGAATACCATTATCGGCAGGTTGGTTAGGGCGCAGACATTCTTGAAGCCATATATAGCAAATCATAACATAGCCTAACAAGGCATGAAAATATCTCTTCCCCACATTCCTGCCAATGGCCTCTGCAGACAGCTCCCATTTTTCTCTCTCTCTCTCTCTCCCTCTCTCCCCCCCCCCCATACCCCCCATTGAATTAGATGGATGCAAATGCAACAGGGATCTAGAAAATGGCAGCTAAGTGGAGGGGGCAGTCTGCAGAGTCCATTCATTGCCATAAGCGAGGTGGTAAGAGTTATGGAAGGCATGCACTTTTGGTTCAGTGAAAAAGGGCAGCATGAGACATGGAAACCCCATGTGATTATTTATCAGCTTACCCTACCATACTCAGGTTTTGTGCGCACTCGACCTGCTGTTACTTTTGCCCGTCAGGTCAACAAATGGCATATGTCAGGCGATCCGGTCATGGGCCATAATCCGCATTAGCACCCTGGCGGGGGGGAACCAGCCAATCTGGTGGCTATGAACACTGACTTGAACAGCCGTTAAAATCCTGCATTCCATCCGGCACCTTATGGCCTGCTCATCCTGCCACCATGTTCCCCCCACCCTCCATCCCCTTATTATAATTTTTTTTTAATTCCTCTACACTTATCCTATTTCGGCTGCGGCAGCACTCGCAGCCGCAACCGCCGCTCTGCTCCTGACGGTCGTTATGGAAAGGTAAGTGGGGCTGCGTACAGAGAGCCCTGCCTTCCCTTTCCATGACGCCCATCTTTAGACAGTATTTTCAATCATTGGGCGGGAAGCGCGAGGCGTCCCGTTCAATGACTGAAAATACTTTTGCTCTTTACGAGGTGTTGCTCTCTCCCAAGCTCATTGGAAAGCACTGCATACAAAGCTGAAGAATGAACCTGTAAGAAAATAAACGAAAATGGTTGTGATTGTCATTAATCGGGCATGTGCGCTCGTTGTCTCGTTCCCTATTGACCCATGGAGAGCAGCATGTCCCTGCACAGAGCCCTTCCTACCTACTCTGCCTTCACCAACGGGTGCGACAAAGGTAAAGGTAGAGCGTGCAGGAAAGCTTTGGCACTGAGTCCTTTATCCTATTCTCATTTTGTGAGGTGATTAGAACGTGCCAATAGAAGTTCACTACACAGGTAGGTCATTATAACTTGAGATAAATGATAACCCTCGCGTTTTACAGTTTATAGTGACTTTTTCGAATGCCATATTTTCGAAATGCCATTTTGTCGGCACAAAATTGCTGGAAAAAAAAATGTGATTTTATTTTGTTTTTTTACATTTTTTTTAAATGGGGGGTTCCTTTTAAATGGAAACTGCCCGTTTTTTTTAATTAACACATCTTTTTAATTACGAAACAAAAAAAAACATAAAATAAAAAAAGAATACATTCGGAGAAAAATAAATGTGTCAAATTGTTTTCGACAAAATGGTGTTTATGTTTTCGCAAATATAACCGGGTAGCGCGTTTTACTGAGTTCCACAACACTGGCGGGGAGTTACCCTGTGATACTGACCACACATACTGCCCACCGCAGTGAACTAGTACAGTGCATAGAAGTGTGAGTGATCTAACATGAATCATACAGTTGTATTATTATATAGTTCTTCCCATCAGAGGTACATCTCGCTCTACTTCACAAAATAAGACAAGTATCTGAGCCAAATGTGGCTGAGTAAGAAGTGCCAAGGCTGTTCCTTAACGGTAATATTTTGAACAGGTTATTGGCCTGTAAGCATTCATTATGGCCAAATGTGAGCCCAGGACTGGCAGGCAATCACATCAATAATTCCAGAAAACAACCCGCCAGTATGCTATGACATGATAGATATGATAGGTTATTTATAACCCGCTTAATACCCAGAGGTTCCTAAGCCCGGACCCTGGGATCGAACCTGTGTTGCTCTGTGTCGTCTTACTTTCAAGGTGAGCATGTTGTTGCTCAGCTATCCTTCCGAGACCAGTACCACTTCTAACCAAAAGCACCACTGTTCTGAACCCCCTTATGGGTAAGGATGCAGGACAACAACAGCAGCAGCCCTGGGTGTTTAAGCTCAAATGGTTGGCACCCATTGTCGTGCATGAGGTGCACTGAGATGACAACTTACATTGCAGCATTCCAGTATGGGTAAAGTACTTTGCATTTGCCCCATTGTAGGCAAGCCAGAAAGCCATTATCGCACTTGAGGCATGCTATAGAAGCCAGTTAGCTCAAGTAGCTACTTCATACTTACTAAATGATCTTGACACTGCCCACAAGCTGCAAAAAGACTTTGTTAGATTTTGTATGAGGTGAATGTAAAACACGCCCTGCTTTCGAATTGTGTGTTTTTAAATATGTTATTTCAATATGTTTCTAAAATAACATGAACAATCTTTCAAACGTACTGGCCCACTTTAAAGGAATGGTTCGGTCAAAATTTTTTATTGTCCCTACGGGTCGGCCATGTGTTTTTAAGCCTAAGGAGCTCGATTTTAGAAAGATTTCCTATGGACCTTAGCCGAGTTTTCGTCCATTAAACGCACGCGAAAACAGGCACCAGGGCGCTGCCATTTAGTGATAATCCTATCACTTGCCCCATCGCCCTGGCTGACCTGCTTTTGCGGCACTAAATCATATCCCCCGCCTCTGAGCCTGTCATCAGCAGACGTGTACCACCCATTTCACAACGCCAAAGCACGTCTCGTGTCAACAATCGCTGCGCTTCAGCTAATGACGTATCGCCATGGAAATGGCAAGACGCCTCTTTCCCCAATAAGTATAAACAGACTGTTTCACAACACACAGCAGCAGATTTTCGATTCCATTCCTCCCTCTGTGTTACTTTGAGTATTCTGTGACTCGTTTATGTGCTCTGGTCAGCTACCTTTGCCGCTTGTAGCCCGTGGAAACACCTGTACCATCGCTATAAATTATTTTAGTTTGTTTACCACACAATGGCTACAATAATGCCCTACATGTACAAGCCCGAGTATACTGAGGAGGAACTACTGGAAAGGGAAACACGCGAAAACGATGGGGCTTCGGACGGCAGTTGGCAGGACGAATCAACGGATGAAGACACTGGACCTAGTCGCATGGACGGTGTTTCCACCTGGTGCACATGCAATCGGTGCGAGCTAATGCCGACCGAGGAGGAGAACTGCTGCTGCTATGAAAACTCGGGATGCGTGGCCTATATTTCGGAAGGCGAGCCACGACCGCAATGCATCACCGAGCTGCCAGATTTCAGGGCAGCCTGCCTCACAAGGTCCGTGTTGAGGATAATGATGGTGCTTATGCACGAACTTCGCGCAACTGTTCGTCCTCGTAATCCGAGTAACGAGTAAGTATAATCTGCTTGTGATGCCACTACTATTTCATGGTCGTCTCCTATATCTAAAATTACATCTACATATCATTGTAATGCATGAAAGTCGTTCAATAGTGTGCAGTGTCTAGATAGCATTTGTCCGAGCAGAATGCCATTAGTTACAAGAATTGTCATTGACAACAAACGTTTAATCAACTTATCTTCGTCATTTAGAAACAGTTTGTATCATTTTTTTTCACAGGTGGTACCGGCTGGTGGCCTATCGTTCCTTTACATGGTGGCTTCACGGGAGGCTTGGACACCGCGTTCGAAGAGTAATACCCGCCTGTGCCGTTCGTGACATAAGAGAAACTTTCCCGAGTGACAGCGGTCAGTACAGGGGATTTTCCCTCGCTGTGCTGCAACCTGACCTGTACAATGTGTAAAGTTTTGCATTTTTGTGCCATCAAAAAAAGAAACAAAATAAAACACCACATATATTTTAACAAAGGTTGTTTCGATTTTTTAAATGAATCAAGTGTGTCTCCATTCAGCAGTTTTCCTGTGCCTTGTCTGCACGCCCACCGGCCCATCCATCCATCCACCCCCTTCCCCTATGAAAGGCGAAGTATAACTATATAAAGTATAAAAAAGTGGTTAGTTTAACAAAAACAAAAGTCCATAACAACAAGTCCAGTGGATGCACGCTGCCATGGTGGGCTCTCAGGGGCACGAACGGCCAAGGTGCCAAACAGCATGTACACTTCAAAAGGTATCCCACGCCAAGGGGCCATCGCTCACATGGCCTCCTCAGACTCTGTGTCTCCAGGCTGGGTTCCCCCTTGAAGCAGGCCGCCCCTCTGCAATCCACATAAGTGTGTCTCCATTCGGCAGTCTTCCTGTGCCTTATCTGCACGCCCCAGGCCCATCCATCCCACCCCCCTATATCAAAGGCAGTTCGTACCAGGGGATGAGCGATGCCAGGGTGTGCTGTCAGGGGCGATAACGGCCAAGGTGCCAAACAGCATGTACACTTCAAAAGGTATCCCACGCCAAGGGGCCACCGTGTCTCCGGGCTGGGCTCCCCCTTGAAGCAGGCCGCCCCCCTGCAATCCACATAAGTGTGTCTCCATTCAGCAGTCTTCCTGTGCCTTATCTGCACGGCCCAGGCCCATCCATCCCACCCCCCTCTATCAAAGGCGGTTCGCGCCAGTGGATGCGTGCTGCCATAGTGGGCTGTCAGGGGCGATAACGGGCAAGGTGCCAAACAGCATGTACACTTCAAAAGGTATCTCACGCCAAGGGGCCATCGCTCAAATGGCCTCCTCAGACTCTGTGTCTCCAGGCTGGGCTCCCCCTTGAAGCAGGCCGCCCCCTGCAATCCACATAAGTGTGTCTCCATTCAGCAGTCTTCCTGTGCCTTATCTGCACGCCCCAGGCCCATCCATCCCACCCCCCTCTATCAAAGGCAGTTCGCACCAGGGGATGAGCGCTGCCAGGGTGTGCTGTCAGGGGTGATAACGGCCAAGGTGCCAAACAGCATGTACACTTCAAAAGGTTTCCCACGCCAAGGGGCCATCGCTCACATGGCCTCCTCAGACTCCGTGTCTCCAGGCTGGGCTCCCCTTGAAGCAGGCCGCCCCCCTGCAATCCACATAAGTGTGTCTCCATTCAGCAGTCTTCCTGTGCCTTATCTGCATGCCCCAGGCCCATCCATCCCACTCCCCTCTATCAAAGGCGGTTCACGCCAGTGGATGCGCGCTGCCATGGGGGGCTGTCAGGGGCGCGAACGGCCAAGGTGCCAAACAGCATTTACACTTCAAAAGGTATCCCACGCCAAGGGGCCATCTCTCACATGGCCTCCTCAGACTCTGTGTCTCCAGGCTGGGCTCCTCCTTGAAGCAGGCTGCCCCCCTGCAATCCACATAAGTGTGTCTCCATTCAGCAGCCTTCCTGTGCCTTATCTGCACGCCCCAGGCCCATCCATCCCACCCGCCTCTATCCAAGGCAGTTCGCACCAGGGGATGAGCGCTGCCAAGGTGTGCTGTCAGGGGCGATAACGGCCAAGGTGCCAAACAGCATGTACACTTCAAAAGGTATCCCACGCCAAGGGGCCATCGCTCACATGGCCTCCTCAGACTCTGTGTCTCCAGGCTGGGCTCTCCCTGGAAGCGGCCGCCCCCTGCAATCCATATAAGTGTGTCTCCATTCAGCAGTCTTCCTGTGCCTTATCTGCACGCCCCAGGCCCATCCATCCCACCCCCCTCTATCAAAGGCGGTTCGCGCCAGTGGATGCGTGCTGCCATAGGGGGCTGGCAGGGGCGCGAACGGCCAAGGTGCCAAACAGCATGTACACTTCAAAAGGTATCCCACGCCAAGGGGCCATCGCTCACATGGCCTCCTCAGACTCTGTGTCTCCAGGCTGGGCTCCCCCTTGAAGCAGGCCGCCCCCCTGCAATCCACATATGTGTGTCTCCATTCAGCAGTCTTCCTGTGCCTTATCTGCATGCCCCAGGCCCATCCATCCCACCCCCCTATATCAAAGGCAGTTCGCACCAGGGGATGAGCGATGCCAAGGTGTGCTGTCAGGGGCGATAACGGCCAAGGTGCCAAACAGCATGTACACTTCAAAAGGTATCCCACGCCAAGGGGCCATCGCTCACATGGCCTCCTCAGACTCTGTGTCTCCAGGCTGGGCTCCCCCTTGAAGCAGGCCGCCCCCCTGCAATCCACATATGTGTGTCTCCATTCAGCAGTCTTCCTGTGCCTTATCTGCATGCCCCAGGCCCATCCATCCCACCCCCCTCTATCAAAGGCAGTTCGCACCAGGGGATGAGCGCTGCCAAGGTGTGCTGCCAAGGGCGATAACGGCCAAGGTGCCAAACAGCATGTACACTTCAAAAGGTTTCCCACGCCAAGGGGCCATCGCTCACATGGCCTCCTCAGACTCCGTGTCTCCAGGCTGGGCTCCCCCTTGAAGCAGGCCGCCCCCCTGCAATCCACATAAGTGTGTCTCCATTCAGCAGTCTTCCTGTGCCTTATCTGCATTCCCCAGGCCCATTCATTCCACCCCCCTCTATCAAAGGCGGTTCGCGCCAGGAGATGAGCGATGCCAAGGTGTGCTGTCAGGGGCGATAACGGCCAAGGTGCCAAACAGCATGTACACTTAAAAAGGTATCCCACGCCAAGGGGCCATCGCTCACATGGCCTCCTCAGACTCCGTGTCTCCGGGCTGGGCTCCCCCTTGAAGCAGGCCGCCCCCCTGCAATCCACATAAGTGTGTCTCCATTCAGCAGTCTTCCTGTGCCTTATCTGCACGCCCCAGGCCCATCCATCCCACCCCCCTCTATCAAAGGCGGTTCGCGCCAGTGGATGCGTGCTGCCATGGGGGGCTGTCAGGGGTGCGAACGGCCAAGGTGCCAAACAGCATGTACACTTCAAAAGATATCCCACGCCAAGGAGCCATCGCTCACATGGCCTCCTCAGACTCTGTGTCTCCAGGCTGGGCTCCCTCTTGAAGCAGGCCGCCCCCCTGCAATCCACATAAGTGTGTCTCCATTCAGCAGTCTTCCTGTGCCTTATCTGCACGCCCCAGGCCCATCCATCCCATCTCCCTCTATCAAAGGCAGTTCGGACCAGGGGATGAGCGCTGCCAAGGTGTGCTGTCAGGGGCGATAACGGCCAAGGTGCCAAACAGCATGTACACTTAAAAAGGTATCCCACGCCAAGGGGCCATCTCTCACATGGCCTCCTCAGACTCTGTGTCTCCATGCTGGGCTCCTCCTTGAAGCAGGCCGCCCCCCTGCAATCCACATAAGTGTGTCTCCATTCAGCAGCCTTCCTGTGCCTTATCTGCACGCCCCAGGCCCATCCATCCCACCCCCCTCTATCCAAGGCAGTTCGCACCAGGGGATGAGCGCTGCCAAGGTGTGCTGTCAGGGGCGATAACGGCCAAGGTGCCAAACAGCATGTACACTTCAAAAGGTATCCCACGCCAAGGGGCCATCGCTCACATGGCCTCCTCAGACTCTGTGTCTCCAGGCTGGTCTCCCCCTGGAAGCAGGCCGCCCCCCTGCAATCCACATAAGTGCATCTCCATTCAGCAGTCTTCCTGTGCCTTATCTGCACGCCCCAGGCCCATCCATCCCACCCCCCTCTATCAAATGCGGTTCGTGCCAGTGGATGCGCGCTGCCATGGGGGGCTGTCAGGGATGCGAACGGCCAAGGTGCCAAACAGCATGTACACTGCAAAAGGTATCCCACACCAAGGGGCCATCGCTCACATGGCCTCCTCAGACCCCGTGTGTCCGGCCAGGACCCTCCCTCCTCCACGCTGGCCGCCCCCCCGGCAAACCACATAATACCACGACATACACACGTCATTCATTCACAAACACACCTCTGTTTGTAATACTTTATAAACCACTTGATATGTCTCATGAGAACATCTTTGTGCTTTGCAAGTCAACTCCTGAACGTGCTACCTGAGAACCACTGAGATCTATGCTAATCTGCTCGTCGTCGTGCTATCCGTGAACTTTTGTGACCGCTTCGAGCAAACTCGTCAGTGTGCTACCTGTGGCCATCTACCTGTTCTCCTGCAACATATACTGCTCTGCTTGCTGAATCCCAACTGTTTGTTGGTCAAGGTAAGGCCATGTATCCTAGTCATATTTTGCTGATTTTTAAATTTTTATCTATTTGCGAGTCGAGTAGAGTACTCAATAGTGCTATGTTCATTGGTCTCATTGATATTGACTTGAGTTTCCATTGTTATGCTATCAATAGATCTATTTATTTTCATCTGTGTCAATTGTCATCGAATTGTATCCTTCGGGGGTCCAGTCTATAATGTAAGCATGTTTCCTTCTCGTTCGTACAGAACATCCAAGGGACGAGTCACATGTTCAGAGTTTAGTCACATCATGTATACATTTCTGCAATTTATGCAAATACTAAGCCGCACATGATGAACTGGTATAGTTCCTGCGACCAAAACAAAGCTTGTATTGAACATTGTATGGTTCATTTACTTTTTGTATCACATTTTTATTCATCAAGATTGTATAATAATGTCGATATTTACTTTTCAGAATTTTCAACAATGCCTGCCTGTTCCATTAGCGGTTGCCCTTCGAAGACCCATGCTAAATCTGAAGGCACTAACTACAATGCATGTATTTCCGAAAACTGTTGATCGAATAAGAGAATGGGTCAGACATTGCGGATATCCACTGGATGAGCTGGAAAGTAGAGTCCAACAAGTCTTAGAGGACAAGAGGGGTGATCGATACCGCATCTGCAGCCGGCACTTTTCCTCGAACATGTACACAACATCTTGGGTAACAAAGAAGAATAAACGACGAACGACACGAAAATTGCTCGCAAACGCTTTTCCCACTCTATTCGTCCACATTCTGCCACTGGTGAGTCAAATGTCCGGATTTAGCTTTAGGCCTTGCTGTAGTGTGTAGGTAGCCGAATGGATTCATTGATATTTTAGGTGTTGTGTCCCTTGTAATACTTTCGACATTGATATGAGTGTACAGCTTTTTTTTTTTCAATATAACATTTCATTTGAGGTTTAACATTACAGAGGTACATCAGACATTTCATAGGGTTTTCTGCATTGTAAACGCATGTTATGTTCTTAGTTTAGTCAATCCTCCGCCTGGGTGGCAGGAATTGGGTGCTGGGTTTAGCTTCAGTTCAGTTTCTGGTGATATGTGGTGATGAGGAGAGGTTCGATTGCTGTGATACTTCTTAGTCCTTCTTTAGCCTAGCCAACGGGTAAGAGGGGGTCGACGGGATAGAGTTGGGAATTGTTCCGCAAAGTCCATAAACGGGGCCCAAGTGTTCTGGAAGTTGTACATGTTCCCTGCGCGTAGGGCCGTGATCTTCTCTGCCACTACTGTGTCCCAACACTTGGCCCACCACAGCGGGGTCTTTCCAAAGGCGTGCAAGCGAGATTTTCGCTGCTGTTAGGAGATGTGTACATAGGCGGGCCAAGTGTCCGGTGAGGGGAAGATCGCCATCGCCCGTGTCACCCAGCAGTACTATCCCTGGGTCCCAGGGAGCGGTGAGGCCTGTAATTGCTCTTATGTGGTTCAGGATTTCTCGCCAGTAGGCTTCTGCTTGTGGACATGACCATAGCATGTGGAGCAGGGTGCCTTCGGATCTGCAACCCATCCAACAGCATGTAGTTGCATTCTTTGTTGGTGGTGCATTGGGAGCTTTTCTGATTCCTGGTCCAGATCTTGGTCCATGTGTCCTCTTCTATGGGTCGCCCCAGGTCTCTTTCCCATTCGGCCATGTATTTTTCTTTTGTTGCGACGTCATGTTTATCCAGCAACCGATATAGAATGGCAACTTTCCCTTTGGGTGGAACTGTTGTCATTGTGAGCTCTAACGGCGTTAGGTCTCTGGAGCCTTTCTCCTTAATGGTCCTTTGCGATATCCAATGTCTTATTTGGGTGTATCTAAATCTTTCCACTTCTGGGACCTTGAATTTGGCTTTACATTCCTCGAACGATAGGGGGTTGCCCTCCACCAGGAAGTCTGATATTGTCCGAAGGCCCCCGGATTTCCATATGGCAAATGCTTGTGAATGCAGGCCCGGAGAAAAGTCTGGGTTGCCCCAGATTGGTGATAATGGGCATACGACGCCTGAGTGTCCCCACTTGCGTGCGGCAGCTTTCCAATTTGCTATTGTGTTTGATGTTGCGTGCAAAGGTCGGAGGTTTGTTTGGCCTCTTGGTATCCGGACATGCGGGAGGTCGCACAGAGGGACTTTGCACCATGCTTCTTCTATTTGTGTCCAGTACGGGAGGTCTGCCATTTGTGACCATGAGAATGCTGGAGCCAATTGCGCCGCTTGTTTGTATTTGGTGACCTCTGGGACTCCGAGTCCTCCTATATTGTGGCCTCTGGTCATTATGCGACTCGCTATCCGGGCTCCCCCCCCCCCAAATGAATTTCAGTATCGCTCGTTGTAATTCTTTGAGTTGTTTTCCTGGGTTATGGGTTGGAAGTGCCATACAGTGATAGAGAAGCAGCGGAACTAGGTTCATTTTTGTGGCCGCTACTCTCCCCAGCCATGATATTTCCTGTTTGATCCAGTGTGCTAAGTCATTTTTCAGTTCCTTGAATAATTGTGGAAAGTTGGTTTGGTATATCTGGGTGTGGTGTTTAGGGATATGTACTCCCAAGTACTGGATCGCATCTTTGGCCCATGGGATGGGGAGATCGGGAGATAGGTCTTTCTTTTGGTTCTTTGTAATATTGATTCCTAGTGCGGCCGATTTATCATAGTTCACCTCAAATCCAGATGCCGTGCCAAATGCTTTGATCTCTTCTCGTATGTGATTGACCGAGATGGCAGGGCAGGTGATTGTTAGTAGGACGTCATCAGCGTATAGTGCCGTCTTGTATTCCTTATCGCCTACAGTAATGCTATGTATGTTCGGGTTCTGTCTGATTCTTCCGGCAAAGGCTTCCATGGTTAGTACGAACACCATGGGCGACAGCGGCATCCTTGACGGGTACCCCGGGTGATGTGTATGTCGCCAGACCTGTGGCCATTTACTCTCAGTTGGGTTGTTGGTGATTGATAATTTGCCATTATCCAGGTTGTAAATTTGGGTCCGAATCCCATGTGCTCGAGGGTGTGCTTGATGTATGTCCATTCCACCAGATCGAATGCTTTGTGGGCATCTAGGGAAATCACCATTAGTTGTTCTCGCCGCCGATTAGCACTCTCTATTAGATCTATTGTTCGCCTTATGTTGTCAAACGTGCTTCTCCCGTAGATAAATCCAGTTTGATCCCTATCTATTAGGTTTGGGAGCACACGTCCCAATCTAGCAGCTAGGACTTTGGAATATATCTTTCCATCTACATTCATGAGAGTTATCGGTCTGTATGCTGTTGCTTGTTTGGGGTCTTTCCCCGGCTTGTGTATCAAAATTGTAAGAGATTGTCCCATGGTGTTGGTGATAGTCTGTGTGCTTAGAAATGAGTTGAACACTTGGGAGAGTTGTGTTGCGAGGACATGCGAGAATAATTTGTAGAATTTCGTTGTTAACCCGTCGGGACCGGGGGCTGTGTGTTTCAGGGTTTTAATGGCTTCTCCAACTTCTTCGGGTGTTATCAGGTCTTCGAGGGCTTCAAGTTGTTGTTTGTCATGGGTTGTTATGAATGGCTGCAAGTATTGCTTACACCGATTCGGTGTTTCGGGGTTAGCGGGTGGGCCAGTCATTATTGTTTTGTGGTGGGCGTTCATTTTCCCTTGTTCTGAGTAGTGAACGGTCCCGTCTTCCCCCAAGATGCAAATTATATTGTTCTTTTTATGGATCCTTTGCAGTTTGTGGGCCAGGATACAATTAGCTTTATTACTATTGCTGTAATAAAACTGTTTGGTGTATGCAAAGGCTTTGCCCAATGCATTTCCAGCGCGATTTTGGCTTACTTCAGCTCTCTTTCCAGTTTTCTGGTATGCCGGGTTTTGAGTCGTTTTTCTATCTCTGCTACTTTGGACTCCAGCTTTGTGGCTTGGATCTTTGAGCATCGATGGTATTCTGTTGCAGTGCTGATTATGGTGCCCCTAATTACTGGTTTCATTGCTTCCCACAGAGTGCCAATAGGCATGTCTGGGGTTGGGTTTTCCTGGAAGTAGGTTGTGAGTGTTTCTTCAATTTCCGTTCTGATCGCGGCATCCAGGAGTATGGAGTCGTTCAGCTTGCAGTACTTTGGTGGTGGGGCTGGAAGTCTGTTGATGGATAGGTCCACCGATACTGGCGCATGGTCTGAGATTAGTCTGGTATGCATCCGTAATTTATCCAAGCATGGGAATAAAGTACCCGTTATCAGCAGTAGGTCGATTCGGGAGTGGCCTTCGTGGGCGTTGGAGTAGAAGGTGAAGTCCTTGGTGCCGCGGTTCGCCAGTCACCAAGCGTCTACTGTTTCGGTTGCTCTCATCAATTTTGCCAGGGCTAGGGTGCGGGCATAGTCTGTGCTGGACGCTGGATGGGTTTTGTCCATGACGGGATCCGGGACCATGTTAAAATCTCCTTCTATAATTATGTGTCCCGTGGCGAATGCTGTTATTTTTGGGGTTAGGTCCTGCAAGTATTTGGCTTGGTCTGTGTTCGGGCAGTATATACCCACTATAGAGATTGCTTGTGCCATCAGGTTCCCTTTCAACATAAGGAATCTGCCTGCTGGATCCTTTTTCACTGTAAGGCCTTGAAGCGGGAAGTTCTTACTTAACAGTATTGCTACACCCCTTCTCTTTTCACCTGATGTGGCGAAGAAGGCTTGGGTGTATCGACGTAGCCTGAGGCGATGTTCGTCAGCTGCCAATAGATGAGTTTCTTGTAGGATTATAATATCTCCGTCTAGATTATTCAGCCTTCCTTCCACTGATTTGCGTTTCCGCGGGGAGTTAAGACCACCCACATTCCAGGTGATGCAGATGATCCTATCCTCCATATAGTTTAGATAATTCGTGCTGAGTAATTCTTGCAGGGTTGTCTGTGCTATCTCTGTGGACCAGTGATTGTATGTCGCTCTTTAGTGAAACTGTTTGCGGCATTTCTGAGTCCACCCGATGCATGCCATCTGTACCTTGTTCACAGGGCAACGTGCCCCAACTTCCCCCCCACCCTCAACTTTGTATCCTTCCCCCTCCCAATTTTCCAAGTCTTTGGATCAAGACCAGCCTCATCCAACGGGGATGACTGGCTGAGCACAACGTTAGGCTCTTTGTGGCCAACTGGGCCTGAGAGTCACCGATGTAATGTTCGGGGAGCTCCATGATAGATATTTCTGGGTCGGCTCTGATGCGGGTCCTTGGGGTGGATGATAGTATGCGTCGGACTGAGGACCAGGACACTTATTTATTGGAGAGACTTGGTGCGCTTTCAATTTCTCCCCGCGCGGGGTCCCCAGTTGGTACCACGGATTGCTTCCGTGGATAATGATTTTTGGTGCAGGAATACCTCGTGGGTAATTCTCCTTCTTGTGGTTCAGTCTATGTCCTTATTTTTTCGCGGGCCTCTAAGCCTGCGTTTTCTGGTGGCTCCAGACCAAGCCCCTTCCTTCGCGGCTTTCTGTTTTCCCTGATCATATGCCTCAGATTCTGATGCTTCAGTTTCCGGTCCTGTTGCCATAAATTTGTCTGCTTCCTTCGGGGTGCGGATGTGTTTTCTGGTCCCTTCCCATGAGAAGTTTAGAGCTGTTGGAAAGCTCCATCTGTATTGCACTTTGCGTTCGATCAGCCATGTTGTGAGGTTACGGAATGCCTTCCTCTTCTGCAGGGTCAATGCTGATAGATCTTGGTATAGTGCGATTTGCGCTCCGTGAAGAGGATTTGTTTGGTTCCTCTGGCTTCTTTCATGATCTCTTCTTTTACTTTAAAATAGTGCACTCGTGCTACTACGTCTGGCGGGAATTGAGGGTTGCCGTTAGTTTGTGCGGTGGACTCGGTCGATTTCCAAGGGGGAGCTATCCGGGAGGGTTAGAATGAATCTGAATAGCTCTTTGGTGAACACCTCCAGCTCTGCGTCTGCGATCACTATGGGGATTCCTCTGAGACGGATGTTATTTCTCCGCGAGCGGTTTTCGGCGTCTTCTTGTTTGAGTTCTAGTAGCTCGTATTTTGCTTCTAGTGTTGCTATTCTGGCTAGATTATTTTCCAGATCGAAGGCTTGATCGCATATGGAGTTCTCTAGGTCTCTGGTGTGTTGTTCCACCTCGGTTACCCGCTTGTCTAGGGCAGTGATCTTCTTTGTGATCTCCTCCGTCCCTTTCTGAATTTCCTTGGTTATTGCAGATAGTAGATCTTTCAGATCAGATTTTGTTGCTGACTGGTTTATCTCTGAGTCTATGGGGGGGCCGGTTAGTTCTGAGGTTGGGTCCGGCGTGTGGTCGGTTTTCTTTGGCTTATCTGTTGCTGCCGTAGTCATTAAGGCTGCAATGTCTGTCTGTTTTGTGGCTTTGCCGCTCTTTGCCATGCTGGCGCTTGTGTAGATAGTGGATGGGCGATGTGGCGGCTTGGCAAGGCAATCAAGCGGTGGGGTGTTCGTTGGAGCTATAGGTGGACAGGTGTTTTGTTTTCTAGGTGTGAGATGGCTGTCTTGCTTCGTGGCGGGGTGAAGTGGCCGTATTGGAGGTAGAGCCTTCTTCGAGGATTGTTGGATTGTTTGGAAGGTGGAGGCCAGAGATCCACTGTTTTTAGGGACTCCGGACCTGGGTCATGCGTTTGGTGCAGCTACGGCTGTCTGGAGGGTGTGAGCCGTGGGACCTTCTGGGGAGGTTCGTTTTATCTTGTATCGGTGGTGGGGCCTCTGCTTCTGCTACTTCTGCTCAGGGGGGTGTGCTCAAAGTGGAGTAGACAAGTGTCTGATGATTTGCCCCGGAGATGACGGGCTGCTAGGTTCCTTCGTTCGGCTGATGGGACCGGTGTAGTGCGTTGGTGTATGGGCCCTCTTCCAGGTGAGGCTGATGCGGGGGTCGGAGATGATAGGGTCTCCGATGTCTCCGATCCGTCGTCGTAGGCAGGCGTTGCGGGCTGTTGGGGCTGCTCAGTGGGCGCCTAGAGCCTGGAGAAGAAGCTATAACTAGCCACCCCGTCTGTCCCCACTGGGAGTGCGTCACTCAGGGCGACTGGCCCGGCCTGGCTGGGTGCCCCCTGGTCCGGGTGTATGCCAGGGGGGGCTGATTTTCGTGCAGGGCGTCCCAGTCTGCACGCGTCTGGTGGGCCGTGGACTGCACGCGTTGGAGTCTTCTGAACCGACCTTGCCGTTCCCAGGGTCGCTGCTGCTGGTTAGGGGATTCCCAGCCAGCCCGCCCGAGCCCGGCAGGTATGGCAGCAGACCGGGGGGGCTCCTACTGGTCGCGTCCCCTCAACCCGTGTGTGGAGTGCTCCGCTCCGTATGGGCCGGGATCGTTGGCTGCTGGGCGATGCTGGATGCTGCGGCTGTTTACAACGTGCTTTCTGGCAGCCCCTAGATGGTGTGCAGGGCCGCGCTCCGTGTTCCGGTGCCGGAGCGCGTTAGGCTTGGGACTCGGGGCGGGTGGTGCTCACCGCTCGGGTCCTGTGTAGCTCGCGTCCATTCCCGGCGCTATTGAGACTGAGCAGGAATCTCCACCCGAGACCCCATGGCTGGGGGGCTTCTTAATTAGTGTCCGCTCGGCCCGGGGGAGGTGCTCTTTACCCCGTGGAGGTCCCGATCATCCGCGGGCCGGTCCCTCTGGAGAGTATGATTGTGCGACGATTACGCAGAACTCTCTTGTGGCGATCCCTCGGCAGGGTTCATAGTGGCCATATTACTGCTACTCCTCGGTGTGCGTTCCTTCCTGGGCTCCCTCGCGCTACGGCCGCCATTTTTGTTCCGCTCCTAAGCACAGGCGCCGCTTCGTAGTGGCGATTGCTCGCAAATGGGGATTATTTGCTGCAAGCTGAGCGTTTTTGGGAGAAAAACGGACGAGGAGTCACAGGTAAAGGTTGCCTGAACGATCGGCTCAGCCAGGAACACTCAGGGCGCCATGTTGTTCTCCTCGGCGCCTAGCCACGCCCCCTCCCGAGTGTATAGCTTTTTGAATAATGACATTTATCAATATATTCTTTTTCGATTTCATAACCCACAAACGAAATCTATATATGGGCACAGGGAACTGTGCTATATTGCGCATTTTCAATAGCATTACTCTCAAGTATTCTGTCTCCTTACATGGCAATTTTTAATATTGGCATTTCATCATCAATCAATAATTTACCTTTACAACTGCTTGACTATCCCTTGAATCTGAAGCAAGAACATTCTACACCGTGACGTGCTCGCAGTTATCAACCACTTCTAGCGCGTATCAGGTAATCTTACTTGGCTATTCCGCTACAGACTTGTTTTATGCATGTCAAGTAATATTTTTATTGTATTGTGTAATTATTTTACCGAATGTTTGGTTAGTGCTTTCCAATTGATATACACCTTAGTTATCGTCCACTGGTGTTTGTTTTCAGTTATGATTAGTGTTATCCATAGTAATGCAAGTACTGTCTTTCAGGGAAATGCTGAAGCGTCCACCGCATTGACAACATCCCTAGATGTTCTTCAGCAGCACGAGGTATGGATACTGACAGCTCCATCGAACTAGATCATCAGAGCTGGAATACTTGTCGTTTGATTGTTCTACACAATGTTTAATTCGTGGTTAGCCATTGATACGTACCTGTGCGGTCGACTCCAAGTGTGTGTTATGTTTTCAATATTGTAATCCTTACTAATGCAAGTACTATCTTTCAGGCAGTTGACGGAGCGTCAACCCCTGCACTTGATGCGGAGCCTGACATTCAAGTAATTCCAGGGGAAGTGGATGCGGGACCTTGCGTATACAAATCAGCGCAACAGCTTTCGGAAGTGCGCACTACATTTACAACATCCCTACATATTCTTCGGCAGCACGAGGTATGGATACTGACAGCTCCATCGAGCGTCATCATATAACGTGATTCCATTTGCTATACTTTCTTCCCTATTAAAGCAAGTACTGTGTTTCAGGGAGACGACGGAGCTTCCTCTACAATTACAACATCCCTTGTAGGTGATGCAGATGTAAATAAATCGGAGAAATAAGTCGATGAAATTTGATCATATTTAGATATTCCTTGATTCTTTTAGACAATGCATCATTTGTGGTTATCTCTTTATATGTACCTGTGCCGTCGACCCCAACTGTGTGTTATGTTTACAATTTTTGAAAACCATACTAATGCAAGTACTGTGTTTCAGGGAGACGACGGAGCTTCCTCTACAATTACAACATCCCTTGTAGGTGATGCAGATGTAAATAAATCGGAGAAATAAGTCGATGAAATCCGATCATATTTAGATATTCCTTGATTCTTTTAGACAATGCATTATTTGTGGTTATCTCTTTATATGTACCTGTGCCGTCGACCCCAAGTGTGTGTTATGTTTACAATATTGAAAACCATACTAAAGCAAGTACTGTGTTTCAGGGAGACGACGGAGCTTCCTCTACAATTACAACATCCCTTGTAGGTGATGCAGATGTAAATAAATCGGAGAAATAAGTTGATGAAATCTCATCATATTTAGATATTCCTTGATTCTTTTAGACAATGCATAATTTGTGGTTATCTCTTTATATGTACCTGTGCCGTCGACCCCAAGTGTGTGTTATGTTTACAATATTGAAAACCATACTAATGCAAGTACTGTGTTTCAGGGAGTTGCTGATGCCTCCTCTCCAATACAACCATTCATGGCAGTCCATGCAGAGCTAGAGGTATGGATACTGACAGTTCCATCGAACTAGATCATCAGAGCTCGAATACTTGTCGTTTGATTGTTCTACAGAATGTTTTATTCGTGTTTAGCTATTGAGATGTACCTGTGTGTTCGTCCTCACGTGTGTTTTATGTTTTCAATATTGTGATACATAGTAATGAAATTACTATGTTTCAGGGAGTCGATGGAGCGTCATTCCGTGCTGTCTATGCGGATCCAGAAAATATAGTCGTTGCAGCGCAAGAGGAAGGGAAGACATGCGGAAACAGATCGGAGCAACAGCGTGCAGATGATGTAGTTCGAGTCAAGAAAGTTGCAAAGAAAAGAAACAAAAATAAGGTTAGTTACAAACAGTTCATAATTTTAGGAATTGTTTGGTGTTGGGGACTATATTATGTTTTTTTCCTGTCAATTGTACTATACTTTATATTGTGTTTAAAATGAACATCCCTTTTCCAATCTGTCCTCTAGTTACCCGTGGATGTATGAACTATACATACACAGACAGTGAAGCAAATGAGAGATGTTGCTTGCCAGACTATTTACACTATGGAGGAACTATTAATTCAGACGCGGCCTGTTGAGACTCGGGATGCTCATGTCCAATGGCCAGAACATGAATTGAATGTGTCCGGAGAATCCAGTAAAGTTGTTTTGGACAATTGCTACAGTTCGTCTGCACCACCAAACGAAGATGATACTGAATGTATTGAAGATAGCTCTGAAGTAGTCGCAGATCAATTCACACAATCTACACCCGCCAAAAAAATGCCACACAAAAAGCTGTCGACAATGTTGTGTTCTCCCATCAATGCTGAAGTAACAGATGTTGAAATGACAGAGAATGAACCAGCAGCAGCACCCAACGACGCATTAGAACTTGATATCAGCGATATTGCTTCCGAATTTCTTGATATGTCCTAAACGGCACAGTCAGAAACAACTTTCAGGCCGGATGACAGTCTAATGAAAGAGGGCAAATACATAGTATTCGACAGTTGTTTGATGGATATTATAAGTATGCTGAAATGTGGGCATTCAGTTGGAGGGGAAGTATGTGGGGAGCCATTGATTCATGTGACTCATCAAAAACAAGGCAGTAATGTCAAAATACATGCCGCCTGTAGATTTAATCATGCGTTCCCATGGTCTGCACAACCGATGCAGGGGAAGCTGCCAGCAGGCAATCTACTGTGTGCAGCTGCCTCACTTTTTAGTGGGTCCAGTTTTAGAAAGTTAAGAGTCTTTCTTTCAGTTTGTGGGACTCCATTTCATTTCTAAAACGCAGTACTACAAATACCAACGTGATTATCTGTTTCCGGCCATTAGTGATGCTTGGAAAATTGAACAATTGTCTCTAGCAAGTACATTCGAAGGGAAACGATTCAGGCTAGCCGGCGATGGACAGTGCGACAGCCCTGGATTTTTTGCCAAGTACTGCACCTACCACTTTCAGGACATGGATAGTAAGACAAACTGTGAGTTTGGTGGTCGTGCAGGTGTCCCAATGTAAATCCTCAGTGGCCATGGAGAAACTAGGATTTATAAAATCATTGCAATATCTACAATCAAGGGGAATGTACATCGACCTCATAGCCACGGACAGACACGTTTCAATTGCCAAGACAATGAGAGAGCAGTTCCCACATATTAAACATCAATTTGACGTATGGCATCTTGCTAAATCAATCAATAAGAAAATCTCAGCTGCAGGGAAAAAAAAAAGGTTTTGAAAGTATTTCACAGTGGTCCCAGTCTATCAGCAACCATCTTTGGTGGAGCTCCAAAACTTGTGAAGGGTCAGTGGAAATCCTACTTGAAAAATGGCAGTCACTGATGCACCACTGTACCAACGTTCACCGCTGGACAGAAAACCAACATTTCCACCAATGTGAACATGGCCCTTTGTCCACAGAGGAGGCACGGAAGAAGAAGTGGTTGATTGCATCTTCACCTACACACAAAGCCATTGAGAAGATTGTTTTCAATAAAACTCTATCAAGAGATTTGAGGAGACTGACAGAAGTCTGTCACACAGGAGAATTGGAGGTGTTCCACAATATGTGCCTAAAGTACAGGCTAAAGTGATTGCATTTCAGCTTACAGGGCATGAAACATAGGACTCTACTAGCGGTCTTGGCCCATAACGAGAGTGTGGGCCGTGAACAGTCTAGGACTACGGGAAATGTAGGGATGCCTCGCTACACTACGACCTTTGGAAAAAGAACTAAGAAATGGGGGGGTAAAACCAGTATATGAGGAAATGGAGTTCGACTTTGTTAAAGGCCTTATTGCTAGTGTACTAGAGAAGCACAGACACGGAATTTTGAGCGTTTCTGTGCAGAGCACTGATGCATTGCCACCAAACATTGCCACTGTGCCATGTCCACCCAAAGCAGAGCTCATTGAGAAGTTCAAATCCCGGTTTAAATAAATAATTGTAATCAGATTGTCTTTTTGAAAATAATGTTATTGTACAGTGTGCATGCAAAATATGCTAACTCTAAACCCTCCATTCACCATCCTGGGTGGCGAAGAACATGGGTGTCATCTTTGACTTCTCTCTCTATTCACCTCATATCGCTGACCTTGTCAATATGTGTATGTATATATTTTTGTTGCTGTAACTAAGTTTCACAATCTCATATAAATGCTGCACACTGTTAACCGAGGGGAGGCTTGCGTATTGCAAATAATAAAACAAATAAACAATATATCTCACTTTCAACTCAACTCCTCGGGTACTTTATACTTTCCCTGACCTTCCCCCAAAAAGTCAATGTCTCCATAGTTATGGTTCTCTAGGGCTGCAAAGCTTGCGGACAACGAGGACAAAATTGGGGGCCTTAGAACGCGCCAAGCGAGGCGTTGCAGATGGGAGAGAAGCCAGTTCGCATTTGCACATTGAGGCCTAGTACAAACAGGGAGTCGAAAATTCAAGTTCTCACAGATGGCTTTAGACGGGATGTTGCAAAGTAAGAATGTATGCTCATGCAGAGTGAAGGTCAGCTGCTTTCATTTTTTGCTCGCGGGCTGAAGAGGCCCGTGAATCGCACTGGCAGTATAAGGTTCTATTGTTTTTTGACCTTGAGAGAGAGGGACCATGCCGAAAGGACTTCATTTGAAGGAGGGGGGCAATAACGTAAGAGATGATAAGGCTGAAAATTCTGAAACTAGACCGAGTTTCATGTTAGTTCAGTATATGAAAAATCGTTGGCACAAACACAGTGGGATTTACGGACTGCATTACGCAGAGATACAATGGAAATGGCAAATATAATGTAAGTAACTCTTTAGACGCTTTTATACCGGAATGAATGAATGAATGAATGAAGAGCAATTACAACATTTGTGGGATCGCCTTTCTACCGGGCACATGGGCATGCATGTGCCCATTCGACACGCATGTAGACAAACAGTCGTTTCTCAGTGGTTCAACGGTAAAAAAAAAATCATTCGTTTGTGTGTTTCCCTCGATTTATTTAGTTCGTTTTCGCATTGCTTTTAGAGCCGAACATACTCCATTGCACTATCCTCGTAAGCAAATAGTTTCAGCTCGCCCGTAATAAATAAAATGAATAATAGTAATAAAGATCGGCTGGTGAGACTAATTTCAATTTTTAAGTTTTCTAAAAAGGTACATCCTACCTTATTGCCACTGCCACCTATTCCAGACCCCAGCAGACGGATTTTTCAACCGCCAGCTGCAGCTTCTTGTAAACAACTGCACTACATTGACCATCTTATGGGAGGATCGCCAAGGACCCATATGCCCTTACGCGGTACTAGCGGCTAGAAGCAACATATCGACCTTTACGGTGGCCTAGTGCCTAGTTGATGGAACAGCCTTGCAGTTCACTGTGCGTCCAAAGTGCTTCTTTTAACGAGACCCAACACCCTGTGTACCATAAAGGAACAACGCGTGACTCACGATAAACTTTTCCGGATTTGCGGATCGGGAGAAAAGAAAAAAAAATCAATTCCGATTTAATATGCCAATTGCTGATTATTCTCTAAACATTTAATGTCAAATAAATGTACTTTATCAAATGTACCGTATTGCTGTTTGATTTTAAAGTACAGTTTCATATTCCGAATTGTGGCGCGCGCTGTGTTGTGAGTTGATCTGTGTTGGTTTCCGGGTTCTGTGTGAAGTCGCATAGAAGACGACGGGGCGCCTTTGCCTACGCAGCACAGTAACGTCATGGAGAGAGGTGGGGAATATGAATGTTTTGATAATGTCAGGTTCAGGGGCGGGGGATATGATTTAGTGCCGCAAAAGCAGGTCAGCCAGGGCGATGCGGCAAGTGATAGGATTATCACAAAATGGCAGCGCCCTGGTGCCTGTTTTCGCGTGCGTTTAATGGACGAAAACTCGGGTAAGGTCCATAGGAAATTTTTCTAAAATCAAGCGACTTAGGCTTAAAAACACATGGCCGACCCGTAGGGACAATAAACATTTTTGACCGAACCGTTCCTTTAAGAGTGGTTGCGCCTACTTTGGAGAAGGTATTTATTACGTGCAGTGAACTGAGCGTGCTTTCTTAAAATGCATTTCTCAGCATTGCTAGAAACGTGATTGGCTTTCCCTACTGCCAGATGTATAGCCCTTTAGATAGAGCCTCGTTCCATGCATGCTATTCCTGCATCAGTGAATTGAAACTGAAGATGATATTTTTTTCTCAATGAGAAGGAGCTGTCCAGTTTGTGGTTTTTCTTGATGATTAATTTCACTTTGGTCACCATCTAATGAAAACGCCCATGGCACTTTGAAAGCCAATGCGGTGCATAACCTCTGCATCATATTTCCAGTTAGTGCAATGAAAGGTTTCCAAACTTGCATTCTGTGCGGAATTCATGCTCGACGAACACGGTTCCAACCTTTGTTTGCACTTCAGGGGTTGGGCTATTGGATTTTACTGGTCCTTCTCTTATTATAGCACTAAAATACTTGTAACTTTACAACCAGGTTTGTCCTCTTTATTACCAAGCCTGCCTAAATCGTGTTTCTTTTCTGGTACTGCCTGCTACTGGTCAGACGCCTAAAGTGGTTTCTCTGCTTACCACCTACAGCAAACCTAAGGATTCACACACATGTAGGCTCTCATTGATACCCAGTCTCACAAAAAGAAATACTCTAGGATTTGATTCCCTCCCCATCTACAACTGTTATAGCCCTCAGTGCGCCTTCCTAGTTCTCACTCCCCTGCAGAGAATTCTGCTGTGTCTGAAATGTGGCTTGTGGTGCTTATCAAAGCCCATAAAATAAACAATGAAATCTAATAACTTAACCAGTCAAATCTCTTACTAAATAAGTATTTCTTTAGTTAATGCAATGATCCTGTGCACATGCTCTCTGTGCCACAGTGACACGTTTTATGTGGTCGTGAAGCCGAGCCGCTGTTCCGGACCGAAACTACCTGCCTACCTGAACAAACTCTTCTGCAATTCACAATCGCCCATCAACTGTCCAGTCAACTGTGTTGGCTATCTTCACAGTAAATAATTGCCCATCAGCGATGGTGGCTTCCTAGGTCCAATCTGTAAACCTCCTACTCCCTTCCCAGGGGCTCACAGAAAATTCAGAAACTGACAAGGATGTGGGGAGTTTGTATGAACTATCCATCTCAGTCCAAGAACATTCCTATATGATTCAAATGTTCTGCATCACCAGTCAACTTCTGAATGGTGGACCAGGTGTTTGTAATAAGCCTCATTGTCACGGATAACACTGTACAGTCTGACCTCCCAGGTTACACTGAAGACCCTCTAACAGCCCTACTCAGTGCTCAACAGAACTCAGATGCTGTGACCACCATAGTGAAATCTCTCCTTGGGCCAAAATGTGAAACAATTATAAAATTGAATATCACTCCCCTTACTGCTTCCCCGAACTCTAAAAATATTTAACATCCTTGGATTAGAAATGCTGGAACTGAAAATTCAGTTTCTAAAACATTAGGTGATAGAGTGTGATTCAATGCCTAATAGAATAGTTGAATATTCTTTTTAAAGTATGTAAATAATGTGGCTTTTATAGAATCTCGGGATTTTTGGATCCGTTGTATGATGGATCGCCAGGTTTCTTTATCACTTGCTGTTTTTAGCATTGATTCTTAAGGATTGTAAGATTCAATGTTCTACTGTATGACTGAATAAGGGACTTAATGAAAAAAGAATCTGACATTGCTATGGTAGTTTTTAAAAGTATGAATTGTAGAATAATAATAAACTTTGTTTTTTATGAAGAATTATGATAAGGTTGAGAATGGTATGTATTGTGTTTATTGTTCGTTTTTGATTATTCTTCTGTAAAAGAAATTGAAGGTGTATAAATAACAAACAAGAAGCTAAGGTAGTGCAATCAGTGCACCGACCACGGGTGCAAGGGGACATTGGTGGGGGTAGCTTGCCCACAGAGCTCAACAGCGCACATAAAGAGAGATTGTGGAGCGTTCAGGGACATGTTTCCCCATCTTTTCCTCCTCAGGAGGTCCCTGCGGCAAGGAGGATGTGTTTCTCCTGAGCCCTGGTTGGCAAAGCTTTCACCCTCATCTTTATTTCTAGCAATGCCCTGCTACTGGGCAGTAGTTTCATTGAATAGCTTCCGCCACTCCAACCCATTTTGGGCTCTTGCTGAAGGGCCCTTCTCATCTTTCAGGCTTTCATGAGAATTAACAAAATGCAGATTTCAAAAAGCACCTGAAGAAGGCCTCACAATTACTGTTGTAAAACGTTTCTTTTGTTAGCAGCGCCTTTCTTAGGCACAGTGGCGGGGAATTGCCAAATGAAAGTCATCCCCAGACCCCTTCAGTTACCCAGCGAATCTGTGTTGGCTACCAAGACAAATAAAAGTAATGCAATAAAGCTCCTTTTAAAGATTTGTATCCATCATGTCTAATAGCGTTACATGGAAAAAAGGTTTTACTTTTATGTGGATAGTCCAATGTTAATAACATCATTCATAACAGCAAGCTGGAAGTTTGTAACAGTCTCTATATGCAAGAGTCCTTACTGCACAATTTATTTTAGTGTTGTAAAACAGGAACTTTTTAGATTTGCATTATTTTGCATTCTCGGACTTGTAGTTTTCTGGATGTGCAACTAAACCCACAATTATATTATTTTTTCTTAACATGTTTCTATAAGGATTTATATGTAGTGTCAATTGGCTTTACTATGTTATTTATGTTTTTTGTACGTTATCACTATACGACAGTATTACTGTAGCCCTTGAAAGCCAAATCTTAAATACTTTTACCAAGTAAAACTTTGAAAGTATGTGGTGAAGTGCCCAAATTGTCGAGTGGGACAAAATCCTGGCGTTATTGCTTAACCCAAGTGTGTGATCCATGACAGATCATTCTTTATGACTGTGACTTAACAGCAGACATTGGGGGTCATTACGAGTTGGGCGGTAAGGGTTAATGGTCACCGGTAATGATGCCGGTGCCGGTAAACCCTTACCGCCCTATTCCGAGGTCCCTTAGCGGGTACCAGCAGGAACGGCTGGTATGACCAGCCGTTCTCTACTGGTCCCATTAAGGGACCTTGGAGCTAATAACGGGCCCGCAATTTGCAGGCCCGTTATTAGCGCCTTCCCCATTCCCATTGAGCCCTATGGGGGCTCAAATGGGAATGGGGAATGCTCAACTGAATGGGGTCTTACCGGGTCCTCATTCAGCCGGACCCGGACCCGGGTTTGGAGGCAGCCATGGTGCTAATAGCTCCATGGCTACCTCCAAACTCGTAATGACCCCCATTGTAGTTTGTAAAACTTGGAAACAAACTCTCTGACAATCGGGCAGATGTCATGATATGATGATTTTAGGGACAAAATGCTTGTGCCCCACTCTGTTAGTGTCCCCCGAGACTGTCACCCAGAGGTGTGTTATTATTGCACTAGCACTATCTCTGTCAAATAACACTTGACTAGATAGACAGATATTTAGTCTCACCAACCAGTCAGGGCACCAAAGATCTAATATAGCAGACTTACTGTGGCAGAACCAACTTTGACTTACCGGGTCCCCATTCAGCCGGACCCAGACCCGGGTTTGGAGGCAGCCATGGCGCTAATAGCTCCATGGCTACCTCCAAACTCGTAATGACCCCCATTGTAGTTTGTAAAACTTGGAAACAAACTCCCTGACAATCGGGCAGATGTCATGATATGATGATTTTAGGGACAAAATGCTTGTGCCCCACTCTGTTAGTGTCCCCCGAGACTGTCACCCAGAGTTGTGTTATTATAGTACTAGCCCTCTCTCTTTCAAATAACACTTGACTTGATAGACAGATATTTAGTCTCACCAACCAGTCGGGGCACCAAAGATTCTAATATAGCAGAGTTACTGTGGCAGAACCAACTTTGATTTCCTCCCCTGTTGCTGCCAGTCACCAAAGTTGCTTGGGTGTCCAGACTACTGCTGCAAAGGCAAATGAGTGAAACTCTTTGATATTCCTGGTTATGTTATGTTATTTGGACTTGCATTGCAGACATTCTGCTGTTTTGACAGTTTCTTGGAGCTTCGTGATCTGCAAGAGGCAGGGTTGGGGACTTAACTAGCAGTGCAAGTTTGCTCATTTATGATGTGGCTGTGTGCAGATCTGAAAAGATAGGGATTTATGTGTTGTGCAAGTTTTCATTTTGTGAGTTGTTCGAAGCAGTGTGATGTACGCTCCAGGTTGATAATATAAATTATTTGGGTGATTGTCTGTGGTGTCCTTCAGAGTGGTGTTTAAGAAGTGTGGAGAGTTTTATTGGTCTATCCAGGGTGAGTTAGTGTAGTGTATAGGGAAGTTTAGCGTTGACACATGCATGCAGGTGATGTACATTGTGCAATTTGTGTTGTTTGGGGGCTGTAGTTGTTTTTACGAGATGTGTTATCTATCTGCTAGGGTGGCTATGTTTTGCTAGGTCAGGTGCCACTATGCCATGACACACATTCAGGGCCCACAGTTTCCATTCAGCTGTCCGGAACCGCCCTTCTGACTGGCCGCTGACATCTCAAAGACCCTCGAACTGTAGTGTCACTCAATCTTGCATAGGATTATGGCAAAATGCAGATGGACCTGGACCATGAACTGGCAAATGACAAAGCCCCCATTTGAGGCGGAGGTCTACCCTCAGCCTCAAAGTTCAGTGTAGTTGCGTTCATGCCAGAAGACATGACAAAGAATACAGGGGCAGCTTTTTCCTCTCAAAATTCTCAGCTCTCTCTAAGTGTTACAGATGATTTTTTGGTGTGCAAATAGTGTGTAGAAGGTACATACATTTGTCAAATGATTTTAAACAGATGGGTTTATGATAAATGGTTCTTTTAGGGGGGTCTTCAACTTATTAAGACGTATTGGACAGCTTAAAGAGAGCTCAAGTTTTGCAAGGTCAGGTATGAAATAATGAACCATTCCTGGCGTTTAAGCTCATAACAAAGAAAAAAGGTATGTTCAAAAAATGTTTGCATGTGTATATGTGCGAATGTGTTAATGTGTACATATGTGTGTCTGTGGTAAAGGCACAGTTTGTGCGCAATGACAGTGACATGGGGTCGGTGTGGGCATATACTGAGACAAACTGCAGGAATTTATTTGGGCAAGAGCAGAATGAAGGTTGGCCAACACAGGCATTTTTTGTTGCGCCAGGCCTTTTTTGGGGCACTTGCAGCATGAAAATGTGTTTTACAGAGGCAATGTTGGCACCTATTGGTTAGACCAACCACCTTATTCCTTTTTCTGGACACAAAAAGCATGAAATGGGCACAGACCTCATGATCTGGACTGCGCAGAACCTGGTTGAGAGTGGTGCAATGCATGAATATATTTTTGGCGAGAGGCTTCCTGTTTTTCTGTGGGAACAGCCAGCATCAACGTCTGTTACAAAATGCCCCTGTATGCTTTTGGTCACCTGGCATCCATCGGAAAGTTTCTTTTTAATTTTTTTATTTTATTATTGATATAGTTGATTCTCAACCTTTCAATATTAACATTATTACAATTAATGTCATATGTTGTATCAGTTATTACATAATCCTTTTGACATTTATCAATGCTATTGTGCAATGATTATAAGTATAATAAACATGTTTAATACGTTAAAAAGAGCGGAAGGCGAGAAGAAGTCATTATCATAAAATTGCCATCATAGTCATCCGATGGCTCTTAAAATAAGTTATGTCGCTGTTCATAAAATCAATGTATGAGTGTAATAAATGGGCATTAAATCACACATGAAAGCAGCATGAGACACTCGTGTTAGTACATTTATGCCCAAAGCACCATTTAACAGTCAGGTATTAAAAGTTTGCATCAAGGTTTAGAGAGTCTAAAAAGTGCAGTGTGGCAAAAATGATAGAATTTCGTTCTCCGCCCATAATACCTGTCCACAGCATATCGCATGACATAAGTTGAAAGTCCTGGTATAAATGTTGTAAGTAATGTTTTCTCATGGAGAGTAGATCAGGACAGAAAATGAGTTGGTGTTTGAGGGTTTCCTGCTCAAGAGCATTTTTACAAAATCTGCAGGCTCGGAGTGGGTAACTCATTTTTGTTCTTCGTTCTACAATATCTCGTGTGGGCCACAAACTAAATCTGAACCTTAGGAACATGGCTCTGTATTTGGAGCTTGGAAATTTGATTAAATATAGTTCAGGTTTGTTATAAGTCTTAATACGATAGTCTGCTCCATTAAAGTTTTTGTATCGCATGCACTGCTGATGCGTTAAAATCCAGTTATGCAACCATAGTTTTTTCTTTGCACAATTAGAATTAGTCAACAAAGGTTCTAGTGAAATTCCTGCTTGCAGCATAGTGTCTGCGATATGTTTTTGCCATGGAATCATGTCAGGATAGCCGTCTTAAAATAAATTGCTAATGTTGAAAGCAGTGATCCTTCTACCTTGTCTGTTATGCATTTTTTGTACAAGTTAAGCATTTTTCATGTGCAGACTACGTTTAGTGATAATAGGCACAATTCATGCCGAATTATGCTCATAGGTTGGCTTTTCGGAAGGGACAGGACTCTTTTCCAAAATTGAACTTCCAGTTGTGTCCAAAAATGAATGTCCTGATGCACCCTAGTCTCAGAACTATATTTTAAAACTGGTCAAGCCTTTTTTCTGTAAAACTTTAAAAGAGGTTCTGGGGTAAATTTCCCCCTATGAATTACTATCGCTTGTGTAGCAGCCATATCTGTTTTTCTTTTCTTTTCCAAAATGTACGGATGGTCCGCTGGGTGATTATTCGTGTTGAGTCCAAGGTAGCAATATTCCTTCACACATTCGAATTTAATGCCATGCAGGTGACAACTATAGTTGCATTTCTTAGTTTGTTGTTTCGTTCCACAAACCAAGTTTTTGACCTGTTTGAAATTGATTATAAATTGGTTCGCGGTGACGTATAGCCCTAAGGCTGAGAGCAGGTTTTGTAAGCCTCTAGGGGTTTTCGCTAATAAAATATAAATCATCGGCGTACAACATCCATGGCAATATCTTGGGCCCGACTTTCGGGGTATCGGAAACAACAGATTTTAAATGGTGTCCAATGTCATGTATAAAGAAATTGAGCAAGAAGACGCTAATAAGCACCCTTGCTTTAACCCAAGATAGGTTGGAATAGCCTCTGATAGCTTACCATCTATCAAGAGTCGTATTTGGACAGAGGTATTCATGTGTAGTTGCGAAATCAAACCGCATTGGTAAGGGGGACAATTTACCCTCGTCATTTTTGCAAAGAGTCGATCTCTGGATACAGAGTCAACGACAGCTTTAAAATCTACAAAGGCCATATAAATTGGTTGTTTGTTTTGCATCCCCTGACTCTTAATGGCTCATACTGCAAATAAGTTTGCTGCAGTTCCCACTCCCGGAACAAAGCCTGTCTGATGCATATCAAATACTTTAGCCTCTTTGACCCATGTGGAGAAATCTTTTAACAGCAGCCTAGCAAAACATTTTCCCGGGATATCCAACAGGGCGATCGGGTGATAGTTTTCAGGTCACTCCCGGTCTCCCTTTTTGAATATGGGTGCTATTACTGATTTTCTCCAAGTCGGCAGAATTTGTCTAAGTCTGATGACCTGATTAAAGATGACAAAGTACAGAGGCCCACTCTTCAGGGTGGTCCTTTAACATTCAATTGGTAAAACAAGCAGGACCCGGGCCACGTGAGGTGCTTAATTTTAGTATCTGAAGCAGTAGGTCATCTTTAACAAATGCCATATTGTCATCAGTGACCCCTTGGCTTACGATCTTGAAATTATTATTTTCCTGATCAGCCTATAGATCTCGAAAGTATTCAACCCTGGTGTATTTGGGAACAGAATTGAATTGATAAGGAGATTGACTTGTTTGATTTGCTGCATTTAACAATCTTCATATCTGGGCACTATTCTTAGAAACCATGGTTGTAAGCATTACTTCTGATTCTTTTTGCTAGATGGTTGCTCGATGAAATTTTAACCAATTCTTATATTTCATTTTTAGCTTATGGATGGTTTGGAGCTTTTCTCTAAGAGTTTTACTGTTTGTCAGTCTGATGTTTTTTCGCAATTCAGATTTGTTCACATATATTTCTTGATCAAACGTTTGTTTATGCTTGAATAATGGTTTTACGTTTAACAAGGGGCGGCCAATTAAAAGATGCATGGCTGCTATATGATGACCATCTGATTTCAAGAAATCACGACTCTTGAGTCGGCAATCAGGCAGTGTTCAAAACGTACTACCTGATCGGCCGTCCATCGAAAACAATTGTGACCACTCAATAATTCAAGCGTAGGAATGTAATGTTCAGAAATCTGCACAAGTCATTGTCAAGAGCTCATGGTCATTACGTACCTGGGTAACAACTTGAAAATCTTTAATGAGATTAAGCATCCCATGTTGAACAAAGATATAATCAATGATGGCCACCTGATCTCCCCTCCTCCACGTTGGCTTGGGAGGAATGTCTCCTTTTGAGCGCACCATTTAGCATGACGAATTGTCGCTCCTCTATCAACTTTAACTACAATTGATTGGTGTTTTTAACTTTTGGGCCCTTAAAATAATGGAAATTCAAATCACCCGCTATCATTACAATGGTGACAATATTATTTTGGGCAATTAGTTGCAACAGTTGCTCTAAATGTGGGAGGAAGGTAGATTCCAGTATGCCATCATGATTCCAATATAAGTTCAAAATTGCAAAAGTGGCCGCTGATGTTTTTACACTAACGAATTGCATATATAAGCTAGGAGCAGCCCATGGTTCTACTGAGAAACCACAGTCAGCTTCAACAGCTACCATTAAACCTGCACAAGGTCTAACTCGGGCAGCAGTTTTGGCTGGCAGCAAAGTCAGAGTATATCCATGCCAAACTGGGGGTGTGGTCAGCCATGTTTCTTTCAGCAATATGATGTCGAATTCATTGAGAGGGTTGTGTTCCAACTCGTATTCCAACAGGCCAGCTTACAGAGGCACAGATTGGTAGGCATCAGGGTGGATTGTTATGTGTCACACTCAGGTATTACATCTTGTACATGTCTGGGTTGCCTTAAGGAGTCTATTCCATTTGTTTGCGCAAATGTGACTCGTCGATAGGAATCGAGGGCACTTTAATTACAATTGATCCTCAATTCAGGTTCAGCTGAGATCATGTTCGAAGGGGGGGGGCATGCATGTGTTGTGTAGGCTTCCCCCCTTCTCCTTGAAGATTATCCTGTTTTAATATAAAACCCATATTGAATAGAGCCATTTCTGCTTGCCATATAGTGTTTAGTACTATCCCGGATTCAATCCCAATTCGAGCTTGCGTAAGATCTTGTTCATGAAGAAACTCCACTTGAGAGACATCTAAAGATGTTAAGAATGTCTCCAAAGATGTTCAATATGCAGGATCTATTTAATGTATAAATCTGATATTGGCCACCCCTGCATTGTAGCAGTAAAGAATGTTGAATTTTCATTAAAGCCCCAGATTGGTTATGATTCGTCAAAACTGGCTTTGATAACATATCAGAGCTATTGCATTTATTTGCTGCGTGCTTGTTCCCTTTGTGGCGCATTGTAATGTCAGGACAATCGTGCACAATAGGAGCCATTTTTTTCTAAATTCATTTGCACAGCTAGTGGGCCATAGCTCGCAACCATTTGTGTCCACAAGGCGGGTGAATTCACCCGATTTTGTTTTTGGTGGGTGAGACGCCCATTGGAATGAATGGGCGTGCAGGAGGCTTGGCGGGTGACTCAGCCTTTTACAAGGCGGGCGACACCCGCCAAAAGCGTTTGAGTTGAGAGCTATGGTGGGCTGATGTGTTTAGCAGATTGATTTCTCCTCTGTTCCAGAGGGAAGAAGGTGGGGTCCAGCCTAGGAAGTGCCTTGGCAGACTTCATCTTCAAACTAGGCTCTCTTATTGCATTGTTGTTTAGGGCAATTTCATTGCCAATGAGCTTCTCTCTTTCCTTATTCAAAGTGCTTATATATTCTACTTCTCGAATTAACTCGTTAAGTGGTTCATGTACAATGGGAGGCCCTAAAGACATTCTCTGCGCGGAGATTAATCTTTCCTTGTTATACGCTTGTCTCATCTTAGCCATTTTTGTATATTTTTTAATGATTGCATTTCTGGTTTGGATTGACTGCTTGCCTGGCGTAGAAATTAATTGAATACATTTCCGAGAGCCTTTTTGAATAGATTTTACTGCCGCCTTTTGATTTTTAGTTTTTGTTATCAGTACTGTCGGCGGAGGTAGAGATTTTGCTTTATTAAAGATATTAACAGGCATGCAGGGAGGCTTATCACTATGGGAAACCACCTCCACAGTAGGATCTTGTGTTGAAATAATTGTGGCCATAGTGGTGGGCCTTAGAGTAGAGTGTTTAGGCACCGTTGGCAGATTTCGCTTTTCTATTATATCTGGCTTTTGCATAGGAGGGGGGTGTTCCTAGGGATCCACCTTCCGGAGCATTTAAGGCTGCACTAAATATGATATAAGTGTTGGGGTCAAGCGTCTTTCATTTGCATCACGCTCCATTTCCTTTTTACGCCACTTAGAAAAGGAACCTTGGAGTCATTTTCATGTGTTTGACAAATGTTTAGCAGAGTCATCAACACTTCATTATTTTTTGCTAAGGGGAGCAGCTGGTCTAGGAAAAGAAACACTGCGTGGTGTCGCATTCACAAAGGAAATGGAAAGGGGCGAGGATGAAGAAGATGAAGTTGAAAACATGATGGGAGATTGAGAGAGGCAAAGGCACATGAGGAGAATTCACATTATTAGAGATGGGTGCATCTGGTTGCTCAATAGGTCTAACCTCAGCGGTCATTGGATCATTAATCTTTTTGGTTTCTCCAGCAACGTTTGGCCGCTGTAATGATTGATCGCATGATTTAGTGTCAACATAGGTTAATACCATGTCTACTTTGGTGTACTGATGCACTGGAAAGACGCTGCATTAATGGCATTGTACAAGTAAATGGGTGACTTAATTGAGTGGTTGCAGTACAAGATACAGGTTCGCCCTGCTTAACCAATGAAGGTACGTGGAGCTCTAGTATCTTCGAAATTAAAATAGCATTTGTCAACTGTGATTTGAAAACACATGCCGTTTCTACCATTACTGCATCGGTAATGTCGATTTAATAAATCATGTGGGATTTCAGCTGGTTGGCTTTCCCCTGGGCACACTACTCTACTTTCGCTCAAGATGGGTAAAGCGAAAGTTCTTCGCGACGTGGCTATACAGAAGTCACGTATGTCAGACGTGAGTGTCTGCGGTCACCTTCGGGATCGGGCTGTGAGAGTGTTTGTATTCGATTTGGAGATGGTTGTCTTTGAATGAGGTGAGCTGAGAGATTTCCCTTTAGAGTCGGCCAATTCAGCTATTGGCATGGCTGTCTTTAACATATACCGGTAGCTCATAATCAGTGTTTATATACAGTTAATGGTGCTTCCTCGCTTACAGCGGCGAGTCGTACTAAGACGGATACAGATAACAAGTATACAATAAGACAAAAGCAATAAGTAGAAGCTCACGCTATCTCAGCCGCCACCAGCCAAACTGCAAAACTGCACTCGACAATGTACTTTTTGGAATGCACGCGACCAGCTGATTTTGTAGGCGGTAGGAGGGGAGGGAGCATGGCAAGCAGTTCCACGTGATTTTCAGCAAAAGTCAATGTTCAAATAAAATAATCCACACCATAAATAGTGTAACACTGAAGCGCTATAAACGCAGCCGTCAAGAGGTCCTTCGCAATAAACTGCACTCCCTGATGCACGCGTTCGAATGCACGCAGTCTCATGCGTGACCTGCAGAGTTTGGTGTCCATTCTACATAGCTACCCATTTTTCCTGACATGTTTTCTTTCAAATGCACAATTTCACCTCATTATTTTAAAAAACATGTGTAAGAAGAAGCGCCATAACCTTACTGGATTAGTTCAGGTGCGCTTGCTCAGTTCAATTCAGGAAAACATTTGCACCCCTCAATTTTACAAATTCATCCGCTTCAACTGCTCTAACTGTAGGACTTTTTCCATAGTTTGTCCCCGGCCCCCTCCTCTCTTCGCCCCCATCTCCTACTATGCCGGCTACTCCCCTGAGAGCAATCCTTTATTTTCAATGTGGAACTCCCTCCCTCCTGATCTTTCCATAAAAACCTGCCTATTACCATTCAGAAAGAACCTCAAACCAGTAACTATGCAACACTTTCAAAAGTAGAATCCATCTCTTTGCAGATGCCTCGTTAGTTAATGTCGCACTTCTCTGATATGCCACCTACTCCTCTGATATGCCTACTATTCCTCCCACCATTCCCCCCTCCCCATCTAATCCCTCAATTTCCCAGGCATAAGACCTTTAATGGCAATAATGTGTTAATTTATCGCAAGCAGTGAAGTCAGGGATTTTAATTAGTTTGGGACTACACTGCCACTAATCTTCCTTTTAAGGTATTTTCACAGAAATGTGTGTACCATTTTATTCCCTACCACCAGAAGACGCTTCGAGACAACATGATTCCTCTGCATGCAATGATTTTTTGGCTACTGGTGGAGCCATTCTCGCATAATTTAAATGGTTAAAACTGCACAGCCTGCCCTCAAAGGTGGGGGCTTGTATCAGATGTGGGCGAGAGGCTGCAGGATTTCTCCACGTAGCCTGGGAGTGCGAGGAACTCAGGCATTTCTGGGTGCATGTGTTTGAGGTGATTGGAGAAATCGCGGGACAGCAGCTTACACCGGACCCTATAATGGCCCTGCTGGGGTACACCAAGCAGGTATCAAAAGGGACTCTGAAGCTGATAAGCCTCCTACTAATCCTGGCAAAACGCAGAGTGGCCATGGGGTGGGGTAGAAAACGGGGCCCGACAATTGCCCAATGGTCTGAGGACATTCTGCATTGCAATGATAGGAGACCAGATGGGGCGCATTGCAAAGGAAAGGCTGGTGAGACAGACAGATGTGAGACGCATATACGCTATACCTCCTCAAGCAACAAAGTGAGGGGGGCTCTGAACCCCGCTCCCCGCAGGAGTCCCTGCATTTACTCTTCCCACAGAGGGGCACCCATCTGCAGTTTAAAACCCCGTCCAAGGTTTAGTGCAGATGAGGAGATGAGGCCCTGGAGATAAAAGGACACAGTGAGTTGGGCAGCTGTTGGATCTAAACTCCAGCTCCTTGGAAATGTAATTTGTGGACCCTTAGACTTGTCACCCATGCTACAGTTGGCCCTATACCAATGCTTGTTACATTATATTTGTATTGTACCCAGAGATCGCCTTGCCATGGCACAATCGGGCACCTGTGTATATGTACCTGGAGGGTGAATGGGGGGGGGGGGCTTGTTGATTGTTGGTAACTGTTGTTAAGTAAAAAAATAAAGACATTAAAAAAAAACTGCACAGCCTGGTCTAATGACAAACAACAGCTGAACCAATCAGCTCTAAACTTGCATTAGAAGGCTTCCACTGCCTGGTTGTGAAATGTCACCAGTACTTCTTTGTTAAAGATTTAAAGAACCGAAAACAATTCGTCTGACAAAGAAACGGACTATAAAATAGTGTGGAACAGTCACAGTATGTATAAAGGCAATCTGGGGCCGCAGCTATCTCCTTATCTGCCAGTTGGCCCCAATTCAAGGCCATGCTTTTTTCCCAGCAGCATGGGTGCACTGTCTTTTGGCGGTTACCTTTACATCGCCGTTTGAATATGTTGGTGAAAGTCCACATTTGCATGCATCTCTTACCAATGAAATGGTGCACGACACGGCCCTTCCTTCATTTGCTGCCTCTTGGCGGATGGCCTACATGTTGGCTTTTTCTTGAGCGTGACCCCCCCTGTGTCTTGAGGTAGACGTGCCAGCATCTAGAGGATGCTGGGTGTTTCAGCTCTCGGTGACATCCTATTAATGATGTGTGTTCCGGAGGCCATGTGGAGCTCTAATGATGTGTTCTAGGGGTCACCGAACCAGGTCATGAAATAAACATCTAGTCTCGGCGCGTCCGGTTCATAACATAAACTCGGAGTCCACTTTAAAAAAAAAATCTTAACACTGCGTAACACACGAGCGTGTCCTTAAATAATGTGGCAAACATTGTTCACTATACACAGAGGAACTCGTCTATTTTGTTTACTGCGCGATAATATATTGTTTTAGGTCGTGTTTACAGTACATTTATTCTCCTCTCATGTGCCATTCCAGTCACACAAATTGTGAAATAAACGTGATGTAAATGTATTTTTTTTCTCCATTTTTGAACCGCGGAAAAAAGTGTTGTATTTCCACTAAATGGATTTATTGCCGTCAGATGTGTGTCTGCTTTTGGAGACTAACCGCATGTCGTCAGCGCTGTCTGATAATACACACTTTTAATGGTTATTGTGCCGAAAGAGAGAGCGAGAGTCGCAGAACGCAGCGCCGTTGAGCATGGCTTGGTGTCACGGTAACGGAGACACAGTCGTTGGCTGAGGAGAGGCGGCAGAAGCGCGTACTGCCCCTTTAAATAGTCGGCCATGAAACAGAAGGCTGTTGGTGCAGCGTGTATGTGGTTCCTCTCGTCATGCTGGCCGCCTGCCAGCCCGATCCCATTTCACTGTGTCAAATCGTGCCTCCTTACTCCTTTCCTCTGCCAGCCCACTTAATGAAAGAAAACATTTGGGCTTTTTTTTTATTGTGCTGCCCCTGAATAGCTTATATCACTGCACTGGGTTAGTTCCTTGGTTCTGTATAGGTAGGTGTCTTTTTTACCTCTGCCATATCAATTTGGAGTTATGTTACTGAGCAGGCTAGCAGCGTGTGTGATTTTTTTCGAAATGAAATCCGATGTTTATAAAATTGTGTAGTGTGTGTGGTTCACACATTTTAAAATGTTATCCATTGAGTACACGTCTAATGGCAACTGTTATAAGATACAAGTTGTTTGGATGTGTGTTTGTGGGTATGTTACAACTAAAATGCCCACACATACTAATACTCCCCAACTTATGATATGGCTTATAACATACTGAGCATTAGTGACAGTGTCGGTTCGGGCGAACCAGTTGCACTTGCTGTTTTACGTGTAAAAAAGTAAACACAGGGGTTTTACCGTACACATAATTCGTTATGTGGCTACCGGCTGACACTGCACTCAGTGCTCTTTGTATCCTGGCAACATTTCCTTATGAGCATTGTGGATTCCTGGCGTGCCAAGAATACAAGTGGTTCGGTGGCACTGTGTCGTTTAATAATTAACACTTTTTGCCGAATTAACCTTGTATTCCCCGATGAATACTTGATCACTCTTTTTCCTAACTTAGTTCACATTGCAGTCGCCCTCGAGGGCATATCTCTAGCAGAACAAGTCTGCAATGGGAGTAGGAACCATTTTGTAAAGTAGAACATATTTTATTACACAATCTGAACAGAAAAATGAGGAAAATGCAGATTTGAAATGGCGCGTTGCCAAACAACTTTAACAGTTGGGGTGCGCAGACCGAGTATTACCAATCATGTCATTTATAGCAGTTTTTGCAAACAGTAGACTTTATTATGTTACACATTATTGTGTGAAACAATTGGTCCAACTGCAAAACAGATTAGTGGAGCACAATTGAACAGTTTTTTTGACCTCCTGCTCAATCTGAATGTTTGCTTTCTCTAGAATACGCAGTTATTTTTGGGCAGAACAATCATATGTGGCAGGTTTTTTTTTCACAGCAGAGAAGTTCCAAAAAGCAGAAGAAGATGAGGTCTTTGGTGGTAACCGAGAGGAACGATTGTGATTTACGTGCATGCCATATGATATCGTTACTGTGTAATATTCATGGCTCATTTTGTATTTCCAATGACTCATCGATCGCCATCAGACCCGTGAGGGAAATAAAGCACTGTACTAGTTTCGGTCTATAACAGGACATGTTAGAAATAACCTGCCCTCTTGGTGTGTCGTTATCTCCTCTGTTTGTGTATGTCTAGCAGTGGGATTTCTGCAAGATGTATAATCCGTGTGTGTCTCAGATGCAATTGCTTGCAGTTGCTGTCAATTTAATGGAAAAACTCTCACATTTGCAATTGGAGTCCAGATTTCCAAACATAAGTGTTTGTTCTCCAGCATGGGGTCTGGCATGGATTCACATGCTCATGAATATTCCCCGTCGTCAGGCTGGGAATCCTCGGTAAAGAAAAAATCAGTATCAGTTTCGTTTCTGATCTGTCTTTCGTAGTAGTAACCAATCATTGATCTCTGCGTCATACTGACCACAGCCAACGACTGCCCTCTACCCAAGCCCCGCCTCTGGCAGCCATCTTCAGATTTTTACCGCATGTTCAAGTGTTGGGTTCCTCGTGCTATTGCTCTCGAGCGTTAGTGCTATATTTTCACGTTTTTTCTCAAAAAATGTCTCTTTTTTTCTGTCAAAAGAGCCTCAAGCTCCACCGTTTCTTCATCCGATCAACGGGGACCTGTGTCGGATTCGTCCACGCCCCTCAAGGGTGAAGATTTCGTCGAGCCACGCTTTTGGAGGACTCCAGAAGTTTCTCAGGCCCATCTCGGACATGGCCCAGGAGAAGGGAAGCTCGACGCCCGGAAAGCTGTTCAGGGTCTGCCCTGGATGCCAGCTTCAGAATATCTTTAAGGAGGACGAACACTCCCTTTGTCTTTACTGCCTACATGAGGACAAGACGCACGTGGAGAGGGACTGTGCGTTTTGCGGCAATATGTCGGAGCGGACCATGAAGGACCGCCATCAACGTCTCGCCAACTGGCTGGAAGGGAAGAGCCCGTCAGACGAGAAGAAGAAGAAGTCCGAGCGGTCTTCTAAGACCTTTGAGGGCGCCCCGGCGACGGGGATCCAACAGAAGGCTAAGCACCGCGAGTCCGCTGGCACCGGGAGCGCCGAACGGTCGGGCGCTACGGGCGCCAGGCAGGGCGCATCCTCCCCGGCGCCATCAACCACGAGCCAACGCTCTGGCTCGGGTAAGAGGGAGGCCGAGCACCCGGCGAAGCTCCTGGAGAGACCCCGGTCGACCTCGAAGGCCCCATCGGAGGGGGAGCGAGGCAGTGACCCTTCCCCCAAGGAGAAGGCGGTGAGCGCACCTAAGGTGGTGAAAGCCTTAATCCATCCGGACAAGGTCTCTATCGAGACAGTCGCGGCGGCCCTGGCTCAGCCTGTGGAGGCTACACCAGTGGTGGCGACCTCGGGGCTCAGAGTGTCCCTGCCACCGAGGAGGGAGTCCTCTTTTATGCCCATCGACAGGACCCCCGTGAAACCTCCGGCGGAGAAGAAAAAGGGGGGGCAGGGGGTCGTCGTGGATTCGGCCTCAACCTCTGAGGAAGAGCTGATCGAAGTCTTAAGCCACGGGAGGGACCCCGACGTAGGAGACGACGATAACGTCGAGGGTGCCGACGGGGCTCCTGACCCCCCATCGCGGAACCCCCTCAACCAGTGCCGCAAGACAACTCGGTGGCCATTTTGTTGGCTATACAGTCCTTATGCTCGGAGATAAGGACGAGACTGCCGTTACCACCAGCGGAGGAACCGCTCCCGACGGGGGACTCGGAGCCAGGCCCTTCTGGGAGCCCTCCCCCTAAGAGAAGAAGGATTCATCCTCCACCTGCTTTTCAGCCATCGCGCCCTGTTCAGCCCTCCTCCCCGTCCACGACACGTGGGGATGATATGGGGACTGACACGGCCACGACGGGTACAGACAACGAGGTTTACGACAAGGATCTGCCGTCGTCACCTCCCACCCGGGCTTTTCCGCCCGACGAGATTGGATCGTTTCACTCCATGATCGCCAGGGCATCCGAGCTTTTCCAGCTCTGCCCGGAAGAGAAGAAGAAGGAAGGTTTCCTTTATCAACGGCGTTAGGCCAAGAGGAAGACGGTCCTCTCTGTACCTCTACTGGACGATATTTGGGATGAGGGCCTCGCCCTCCTCAAGAACCCATCCACGACGCCGGCTAGAAGGGATCGGTACGAGAAGAAGTACCGGGTCCCGGACGCGGCCCCCTTGTGCCTTCGGGCACAGCCGACCCCGGACTCGGTCGTCTCCGCGGCGGCCAGGAAGAAAGCGGGGGGGGCGCAGCCCCTACATCAACCTCCCCGCCGGACGGCGAGGGAAAGAAATTAGATACGATGGGACGCAGAGTCATCTCGTCTGCAGCGACGACGATTAAGGCGGCCAACGCCTTGGCTATCGTAGCACGCTACGACAGGGAGTTGTGGTACAAACTAGCCCCCCTGCTGGACTTCCTACCGGACGACAAGAGGGTGAAAGCCCTAGAGATCTTGCTGGAAGGAGAGGTGGCGTCGGACCACGCCATTACGATTGCGACGGACATCGCTGACACTGGATTTCACCAGTTGGGCAACGGCGTGTGCCTTAGGTGGCGTGGATGGCTCAAGGCTACTGACTTCCGTCAGGACGTGCAGACCAGAGTCTTGGACATGCCGTTCGATGGAAACAACATGTTTGGGAAAACAGTGGACAATTCCCTTCAAGCCATCAAGGCGGACACGGAGACGGCCCGGGCCCTTGGGGTTCTCCAGCAACGGCGGCCGCCCTTTCGGAGCGGCGGAGGCAAACAGGGTGCCTCCAAAGGTTCCAGCGGCGGATTTTCCACCTACCGTCAAGCGGCCCGTTCGTCGTCACAGGAAGCTTACAGGGGACGAGGCAAGTCAGGCGGACCCCGCCGTCGTCGCCAAGGAGGACAAGGCGGCAAAGCCTCGTCGAAGCAGGACTGAACCGGCCATGGGGTCGGGCCCCCACCGAAGCACCCCGGTGGGAGGCCGGCTGGCGAGCTTCGTCAGCGTGTGGGAGTCCATCTCCACCGACCGTTGGGTGCTGGACGCCCTAGCTCAGGGTCACGCGCTCGAGTTTCTAAAGAGGTGCCCGCGCGTCCCCCCCTGTGGCCAGGAAAGAACATCACGTCCCTCAACTTCTCTTGGAGGTAAAGGCGATGCTCAAGAAGGGCACCATCAAGCTCGTCCCAAAGAGGCTTCGGGGCTCCGGAGTTTACTCAAGATACTTCCTCGTGAAGAAGAAGACGGGAGGATGGCGTCCCATCCTGGACCTACGACGACTGAACAAATTCATCAAGGCACAGAAGTTCCGGATGGTCACCCTCCAACACGTCCTGGGTCAGCTGGAGGAGGGCGATTTCCTGTCGTCGTTGGATTTGGAGGATGCCTACTTCCATATTCCCATCCTAAAGGGACACCGAAAGTTTCTCAGGTTCGTGGTCCAAAGGCGTCACTACCAGTTCAGAGCCCTTCCCTTCGGATTGAGGTCGGCACCCAGGGTGTTCACCAAGTGCCTCGCACCGGTGGCGGCGCAGCTGCGCCGAGAGGGGATCCACGTCTACCCCTACCTGGACGACTGGCTCATCCGCGGCCAGAGTGAGGTCCATCAAGTCCCTCCTCGGAATGATGTCTTCTTGCATTTACCTCATCCGCCTGTGCAGGCTCCGGATGCGTCCGTTGCAGGAGTTCCTGGACGCGCGCTGGATCCAGACGACGGGCAGCTTTGAGGAGAGGATCACACTCGACGAGAGTTTCCGACGAGCGATCCGGTGGTGGGGCACCCGCGCGCATCTGACGGCGGGCATGGACTTCCAGACCCCCGGCCACCAGGAGACAGTGACCACGGATGCCTCCCTGGAAGGGTGGGGAGCGCACACCGAAAATCTGCACGCGAGAGGCCTTTGGCTTCCGACGGAGAAGTCCCTCCATATCAACGTCCTGGAGCTCCGTGCAGTGTTTTGGGCCCTCAGGTCCTTTCTTCCGTCCCTCAAGGGCAAGGTGGTGAGGATCTTCACCGACAACACCACCACCATGTTCTGCATCAGGAAACAGGGCGGAACCAGGTCCCCAGCCCTGTCCAAGGAGGCGCAGGATCTGTGGCATTGGGCCGTCGCCCAAGGGATGTTTCTGGTGCCGTTTCATCTGGCAGGGATAAAAAACACCATCGCCGACTCGCTCAGCAGAGAGCTATGCTCGTGCCACGAGTGGGAACTACGACAGGATCTAGTGGACCGCCTCTTCCGACGGTGGGGCACACCCCAGATCGATCTGTTCGCGACGGCGACGAACTCCAAGTGCCGGAGGTTCGCCAGCAGGTTTCCCCAGCCGAGGAGCATGGGCGATGCTTTCTCGTTCCCCTGGGAGGGCCTGTTTCTATACGCGTTCCCTCCATTGCCATTGCTGATCCGGCTCATCAACCAGCTCAAGAGGTCACGGTGCAGGATGATCCTCGTTGCACCTGTGTGGCCGAGGCAGATATGGTTCCCGGACCTTCTGGACTTGTCAGCGTCCGGTCAATCAAGCTGCCAGTGGACGCGGATCTTCTCTCCAGGGAAGGAGGCGCCATCCTCCATCACGACCCGAAATCGCTGAGCTTGCAGGCCTGGCTCCTGCAGCGTTAGAGTTTGGAGGATACGACATACCGGCCGTCTGCAGAGAGGTTCTTGCAAAGGCCCGGGCGTCCTCAACTCTTAAATGCTACGGACACAAATGGAAGAGGTTCTCTGTCTGGTGCCACGCACAGAAGATTAACCCTCTACGGATTACGGCTCCCCAAGAACTGCCGTACCTACTGACGCTGGCCAAGGCTGGACTGGGGCACGCGTCCATCAAGATTCATCTTGCTGCGATCTCCCGATACACCAGAACCACGGGGCCGACGTCTTTGTGGTCTCATCATCTGGTGAAAGAGTTCATGAAGGGACTGTTCAGATCGTTCCCGCCGGGGAAGGCTCCGGCCCCGGCGTGGGAGCTCAACGTGGTGCTGACCAAGCTCATGGGACCTCCGTTCGAGCCTCTGCACTCGGCTCCGTTGAAGTTCTTGTCGTGGAAAACAGCGTTTCTTGTGGCCATCACCTCCGCACGACGGGTGGGAGAGATCCAGGCCCTTTCCTGCAAGGCCCCGTACTTGACTTTTCACGACACGGGGGTAGTGCTCAGGACGCACCCCTCCTTCATGCCCAAGGTGCCGTCGGAATTCCACCTCAACGAACCCTTGGTGTTGCCTGTTTTCTTCCCGCCGCCTTCGTCGCCGGCTGAGAGGACTTTGCACTCGCTGGATGTGGCTAGAGCGCTGAAGTTCTACGTGGACCGCACGAAGTGTTTTCGGAAGACGTCACAACTCTTTGTGAACTTTGGACCTGTCAATCAGGGGAAGGCTCTCTCGAAGGCTTCCATTTCCAGATGGCTCTCCGGCTGTATCATGTACTGTCATCGGTTGGCAAACCGACCGCTGCCTGGCCGTCCGAGAGCCCATTCCACCAGAGCGATCGCAGCTACCACGGCGTTCCTATCTGGTGTGCCCTTGCTGGACATCTGCAGGGCTGCTACGTGGAGGTCGACGCACACCTTCACGAGATTCTACTGCGTCGATCGGGATTCCAGGGAGGAGTCCAGGGTCGGCCAAGCAGTGCTGCGCAACCTGTTCGCCTAAGGTGAGCCTGGTGAGGAGGTAAGAATTGCTTAATGTTGAGTTTGATGTAATGCTTAATGTTGAGCCTTTGCCACCTCCTGTGGTTGTGCATGTGTGTACTGCTATGTATTCTTTATTCATGAGCATGTGAATCCATGCCAGACCCCATGCTGGAGAAGGAACAAGTTACTTACCTGTAACTGTTGTTCTCCAGCATGGGTCTGGCATGGATTCACATGCGAACCCTCCCGCCTTCCCCTCTGCGGCTCTTCACTTGGTCATACTGCCACTTCACGTGGTACCAAATCTGAAGATGGCTGCCAGAGGCGGGGCTTGGGTAGAGGGCAGTCGTTGGCTGTGGTCAGTATGACGCAAAGATCAGTGATTGGTTACTACTACGAAAGACAGATCGGAAACGAAACTGATACTGATTTTTTCTTTACCGAGGATTCCCAGCCTGACGACGGGGAATATTCATGAGCATGTGAATCCATGCCAGACCCATGCTGGAGAACAACAGTTACAGGTAAGTAACTTGTTCCTTGTGCTATACTTTTTTTGTTGTATGTGTGTGCCTTTTTGGTGATTACTTTAAAGATTATCACTTTTAATGGTGTGGACTTTATGGTTTTCCTTTTAGTTATACCATAATGTTAATTGCGGTATGTGCCAATGCTTGTTTATTTTTCTGTGGCTGATGCAATATTTCCCCCACTTTTTTGACAGTTACAGAACTGAAAGAAAACCCTCTCTCTATGCTCTCACTTGAGATGGAAAACAAGGAAAATGGACCTCTGGTCGTCAAACAGTAAGTTCCTCCAGGATGTTTGTACTGAATAAGTGCACCGGAAGTAAACCTATTGTTGTTATGTTCATGTGCTATTTGGTTTCAAACACGCTATGCTGTCCTTTGCATGGTCTCTTGGTGCTTTGAGATCTGAACCAAGAGGCGGCTGTGCTTGACGTTTGGTTACTGTGGAGAGAGGGAAAATTCAAGATAGCTTTGAAGTTGTGTGGGTGCATTCAAGTTGGAGCATGCCTACATCCCCACAGAACCCGCGATCTGGGTGTGGCTGTGTGGACCGCATTTGAGGTATCTGTATCCAGAGGGAAGCCTCGTGCCCATATTGCGCTGGTGAATTGGATGAGAATGTTAATGTCCCATGCAGCAGTTTTCGTTGACCATTCACAAAAGGTTTCTCTTGGCTTCAGTCTCTGGCATGTGGGACCGAGTGGAACAAACAGTAGATCCCAGCACCAGAATAAAGTGGCCCAAATGCACAAACTGCAGTTTGAATCTTTTCCGGATCAACTATTTGAGTATTATGTGAAGGTGCATTTTTTAGGGAACCTTAGTGGCCATTTCCTTGTAAAGTACCTTAAGTCAGTGACATGGGTCAAGGTGACCTTGGGAACTCTTCCACTCCAGTCCATCTGGCCTGGCCTTCGAGCATTGCCATATGGGTCATCAAGCCAGGCTTCTGTTTAATTCAGAGGCTCCTTTTTTGCTGGTTATTGGTGTCCAGCGGTCACACTAGGTACCATTTGTTAGCAGTGATAGAAGTGTACCAAAACAGTAGTGGACCTGTAACTGCAGTGGGAGACAGAGTACGAAGAAAAGGAGCAATGTTTCAAGGGTTGCAGTCATAATGGTTGACAGCCCATTGAGGTGTAATAGATATCAGTTTAACTGTAACTGATATCCGTAGTAAAGTGGAGAAGTGTGCTTTAACTTTATAAAGGTGGTATTACCCAAATTGACCTTTTACAATTGACCTTTTGCACAATTGACCTAATTATAGTGGTCCTAATTATCCTTCTGCACAATTGACCTTTATATTATTTTAGTTATTTTATATATGTATTGGATTGGTTTTGGATTGGGTGGAGGGTTGCGGGGGGGTTTCCCCCGCATATATGTCCTACCTTCTAAATTAGATCAATTCTCCCGAGGTCAATTCTCCCGAGGTCAATTGTGCAAAGGTCAATTAGTATACAACCATAAAGAACAGTTAGTTCAATGGTGAAAATGGCTGCAAAAAGTAGTGGAGCTGTTAACAGTTAAAAAAAAAGTTGTGGAACACCGCTGCAAACCGTTCACGCTCACTTCGACCATTGGTTGTTAGTTTTGTTTTAACAGTAGAAATTCTCTTGTTTTTTTGTGCAGGAGCAAATCCGTGTGATGCCCCAAATCCCTAATGCTTCTATTGTATCGAGTAGAAACCATGTTAAATTTTGAGCTGGCACTGCTATCAGATTCAACCTGCATGTTACATCTGCTCAACTGGGAGGTGTTTTGATATCCTTGAGTGGTTGCAGACTGGTCAACCAGCAGCCCATTATGGGGTGGCACGTGCACCTCTTAAGCTTTATTTATTTCGGGGGGGCGCTGTTGAGCAGCCAACAAAATGGCTGCCTAGCTTTCCAGCTCCGTGTGCCGCTGCTCTATATCTGCCTTCATCTGCGGTCTAACATCTTGCCCCATCCTCTAAATCTGCTCCTGCCTTGCAGGCACTTCGCCCCACCTGCCCGTGAAATTCTGGCCCGAATCGGACCTCCTGGCCCTGAGTTCGGCCGGTGACGTGGCCCCGCGTTGGACTGACTGGGCCGCCGCTCGGCCGCTGTGCGGGGGACGGGTTGCGCAGCTGGGGCCCACCGCTGCCAGCGGCCCTACTGCTCGCTTATTCTCGCCGCCTGCCTCCCTGGCGCGATCGCTGGCCTCCCGGAGCCTGGGGGCTGTAGCTGATCGGGAGCGCGGAGGCCGTCATCACGACCTGCGCTGATACGCGTGGGCGAATCCTGCCTCAGACGTCGCGGCCTTGCCGCTGGGATACCCCGCGGCCGTCCACCGCTCTGCGCCCGTGCGGCGCCGCTGCCTGACTCCTTCCCGCGGCCCCCGTGTCTCCGCGGGACCCATCGCGGAGATCGCCCCCGCCGTACCTACGGCTGGGGGGCCCCTCAACGCGGCGCTGAAACTGTGCCATTGACGGCGTGGGATCCCCCCGTGGAATTCGCGCGGGCTCGCTGGAGACTCCGCCATCCGGATCTTGCACAAGCGTGGGGTGACGAGCTTTGGGGGATACTGGGGGATACTCCGCTCTGGCTGATACCCCCCGCTCCCTCATCACTGCACTCCACGACATTGGGATCCCGCGGCGATTACCCATTCTGCCTCATCTGATCCATTGAGGCGCGCTTCATGGTCGTCTCCCCAGACACTGCCTCCCCTACACCCTGCCTCAGGAGCCTGGATAATACGCTTCTCCAGCATGGGGTCTGGCATGGATTCACATGAATATTCCCCGTCGTCAGGCTGGGAATCCTCGGTAAAGAAAAAACGAGTATCAGTTTCGTTTCTGATCTGTCTTTCGTAGTAATAACCAATCACTGGTCTCTGCGTCATACTGACCACAGCCAATGACTGCCCTCTACCTAAGCACCGCCTCTGGCAGCCATCTTCAGATTTTTACCGCACGTTCATGTGTTGGGATCCTCGTGCTATTGCTCTCGAGCGTTAGTGCTATTTTTTCACGTTTTTTCTCAAAAACTTCGTTTTTTCGGTCAAAAGAGCCTCAAGCTCCACCGACTCTCCATCCGATCAACGGGGACCCGTGTCGGATTCGTCTGCGCCCCTCAAGGGTGAAGATTTCGTCGAGCTACGCTTTTGGAGGACTCCAGAAGCTTCTCAGGCCCGGACATGGCCCAGGAGAAGGGAAGCTCGACGCCCGGAAAGCTGTTCAGGATCTTCCCTGGATGCCAGCTGCAGAACGTCTTTAAGGAGGACGAACACTCCTTTTGTCTCTACTGCTTACATGAGGACAAGACGCATGTGGAGAAGGACTGTACGTTTTGCGGCAATATGTCGGAGCGGACCATGAAGGACCGCCATCAACGTCTCGCCAACTGGCTGGAAGGGAAGAGCCCGTCAGGCGAGAAGAAGAGGAAGAAATCCAAGCGGTCTTCTAAGACCTTTGAGGACGCCCCGGCGACGGGGGTCCAACACAAGGCCAAGCACCGCGAGTCCGCTGGCACCGGGAGCGCCGAACTGTCGGGCTCTACGGGCGCCAGGCAGGGCGCACCCTCCCCGGCACCATCAGCCACGAGCCAACGCTCTGGGTCGGGTAAGAGGAAGGGCGAGCACCCGGCGAAGCTCCTGGAGAGGCCCCGGTCGAGCTCGAAGGCCCCATCGGAGGGGGAGCGAGGCAGTGTCCCCCCCTCAAGGATAAGGCGGTGAGCGCACCTAAGGTGGTGAAGGCCTTAATCCATCCGGCCAAGTCCTCTATCGATTCTGTCGCGGCGGCCCTGGCTCAGCCTGTGGAGGCTACACCAGTGGTGGCGACCTCGGGGCTCAGAGTCTCCCTGCCACCTCGGAGGGAGTCCTCTTTTGTGCCCATCGATAGGACCCCCGTGAAATCCCCGGCGGGGAAGAAAAAGGGGGGCAGGGCGTCGTCGTAGATTCGGCCTCAACCTCGGAGGAAGAGCTGATCGAGGTCTTAAGCCACGGCCTTGGCGTGGAAGAAGACCGGCCCGTCAGGATGGATCCCGACGCAGGTGACGACGACATCGTCGAGGGTGCCGACGGGGCCCCTGATCGCCCGTCGGATTCCCCTCTGCCAGCGCCGCAAGACAACTCGGCGGCCATTTTGTTGGCTATACAGTCCTTATGCTCAGAGATAAGGACGAGACTACCGTTGCCGACGGAGGAACCTATCCCGTCGGGGGATCCTGAACCGGGACCTTCTGGTGTTCCCCCACCCAAGAAAAGAAGGATTCACCCTCCACCTCCTTTTCAGCCGTCGCGCCCCGTCCAGCCCTCCTCCCCGTCCACCCGAGGGGATGATACGGGGACTGACACGGCAGCGACGGGTACGGACGACGAGGTATACGACGAGGATCTACCGTCGTCACCTCCCACCAGGGCTTCTCCGCCCGACGAGATTGGATCGTTCCACTCCATGATCGCCAGGGCATCCGAGCTTTTCCAACTCTGCCCTGAGGAGAAGAAAAAGGAAGGATTCCTTTATCAACGGCGCGAGGCCAAGAGGAAGACGGTCCTCGCGGTGCCTCTACTGGACGACATTTGGGATGAGGGCCTCGCCCTCCTCAAGAACCCTTCCACGACGCCAGCTACAAGAGACCGGTACGAGAAGAAGTACCGGGTCCCGGACGCGGCCCCCCCTGTGCCTCCGGGTGCAGCCTACCCCGGACTCCGTCATCTCCGCGGCGGCCAGGAAGAAAGCGGGGGGGGGGGGTGCGGCCTCCACATCGACTTCCCCACCGTACAGCGAGGGAAAGAAATTGGACGCTATGGGACGCAGGGTCATCTCGTCTGCAGCGACGACGATTAAAGCGGCCAACGCCTTGGCTATCGTGGCCCGCTACGACAGGGAGCTATGGTACAAACTGGCTCCCCTGCTGGACTTCCTACCGGACGACAAGAGGTCGGATGCCCTGGAGATCCTACAGGAAGGTGAGGTGGCGTCGGACCACGCCATCACTATTGCGACGGACATCGCCGACACTGGGTTTCGCCAGTTGGGCAACGGCGTGTGCCTTAGGCGGCGTGGATGGCTCAAGGCTACGGACTTCCGTCAAGACGTACAGACCAGAGTCCTGGACATGCCGTTCGATGGGAACAACCTGTTTGGGAAAACAGTGGACGATTCCCTTCAGGCCATTAAAGCGGACACTGAGACGGCCCGGGCCCTTGGGGTTCTGCAGCAACGACGGGCGCCCTTTCGGAGCAGCGGAGGCAAGGGCGCCTCCAAAGGTTCCGGCGGCAGTTTCTCCACCTACCGTCAAGCGGCCCGCTCGTCGTCTCAGGAGGCCTACAGAGGACGAGGCAAGTCTGGCGGACCCCGCCGTCGTCGCCAAGGAGGTCAAGGCGGCAAAGCCTCGTCGAAACAGGATTGAACCGGCCGTGGGGTCGGGCCCCCACCGAAGCACCCCGGTGGGAGGCCGGCTGGCGAGCTTCGTCAGCGTGTGGGAGTCCATCTCCACCGACCGTTGGGTGCTGGACGCCTTAGCCCGGGGCCACGCGCTCGAGTTTCAAAGAAGGTGCCCGCGCGTCCCCCCCGTGGCCAGGAAAGAGCTTCACGTCCCTCAGCTTCTCCTGGAGGTAAATGCGATGCTCAGGAAGGGCGCCATCGAACTCGTCCCAAAGAGGCTTCGGGGCTCCGGAGTTTACTCGAGATACTTCCTCGTGAAGAAGAAGACGAGAGGATGGCGCCCCATCCTAGACCTGCGACGTCTGAACAAGTTCATCAAGGCGCAGAAGTTCCGGATGGTCACCCTCCAGCACGTCCTGGGGCAGCTGGAGGAAGGAGACTTCCTGTCGTCGTTGGATTTGGAGGATGCCTACTTCCATATTCCCATCCTAAAGGGGCACCGAAAATTCCTCAGGTTTGTGGTCCAAGGGCGTCACTACCAGTTCAAAGCCCTCCCCTTCGGACTACGGTCGGCACCCAGGGTATTCACCAAGTGCCTTGCACCGGTGGCGGCGCAGCTGCGCCGCGAGGGGATCCACGTCTACCCCTACCTGGACGACTGGCTCATCCGAGCCAAGACGAGGGAGCTCGCCGTGGAGCACACGGCAAGGACCGTCCAACTTCTCACGGACCTGGGATTGTCCGTGAACTACGCCAAGTCCCACCTGGTACCCGCGCAAAACGCACTGTTTCTGGGAGCGAAGCTCGACACAGTGTCCCTTCTGGCCTCCCCGTCGGAGGAAAGGACCAGGTCCATCCTGGGCAAGGTACAGCAGATGTTGGTTTCCGACGCGGCCAAGGTGAGGTCCATCAAGTCCCTCGGAATGATGTCTTCTTGCATCTACCTCATTCCCATGTGCAGGCTCCGGATGCGCCCGTTGCAGGAGTTCCTGGACGCGCGCTGGATCCAAACGACGGGCGGCTTCGAGGAGAGTATCACACTCGACGAGAGTTTCCGCCGAGCGGTCCGGTGGTGGGGCAACCGCGCACATCTGACGGCGGGCATGGACTTCCAGACCCCAGACCACCAGGAGACAGTGACCACGGATGCCTCCCTGGAAGGGTGGGGAGCGCACACCGAAAATCTGCACGCGAGAGGCCTTTGGCTCCCGACGGAGAAGTCCCTCCATATCAACGTCCTGGAGCTCCGTGTAGTGTTCTGGGCCCTCAGGTCCTTCCTTCCGTCCCTCAAGGGCAAGGTGGTGAGGATCTTCACCGACAACACTACCACCATGTTTTACATCAGGAAACAGGGCGGAACCAGGTCCCCAGCGCTGTCCAAGGAGGCGCAGGACCTGTGGCATTGGGCCGTCGCCCAAAGGATGTTTCTGGTGCCGTTTCATCTGGCAGGGATAAAAAACACCATCGCCGTCTCACTCAGCAGGGAGCTGCGCTCGTGCCACGAGTGGGAACTACGGCAGGATCTAGTGGATCGCCTCTTCCGACGGTGGGGCACACCCCAGATCGACCTGTTCGCGACGGCGACGAACTCCAAGTGCCGGAGGTTCGCCAGCAGGTTTCCCCAGGCGAGGAGCATGGGGGATGCTTTCTCGTTCCCCTGGGAGGGCCTGTTCCTCTACGCGTTCCCTCCTTTGCCACTGCTAATCCGGCTCGTCAACCAGCTCAAGAGGTCACGGTGCAGGATGATCCTCGTCGCACCTGCGTGGCCGAGGCAGATATGGTTCCCGGACCTTCTGGACTTGTCAGCGTCCCCGCCAATCAAGCTGCCGGTGGATGCAGATCTACTCTCCAGGGAAGGAGGCGCCATCCTCCACCACGACCCGAAATCGCTGAACTTGCAGGCCTGGCTCCTGCAGCGCTAGAGTTTGGAGGATACGACATACCGGCCGACTGCAGAGAGGTTCTTGCAAAGGCCAGGGCGTCCTCGACTCTTAAATGCTACGGACACAAATGGAAGAGGTTCTCTGTCTGGTGCCACGCACAGAAGATTAACCCTCTACGGATTACGGCTCCCCAGGTACTGCCGTACCTGCTGACGCTGGCCAAAGCTGGACTGGCACACGCGTCCATCAAGATTCATCTTGCTGCGATCTCCCGATACACCAGAACCACGGGCCGGACGTCCTTGTGGTCTCATCGTCTGGTGAAAGAATTCATGAAGGGACTGTTCAGATCGTTCCCGCCGGTGAAGGCCCCGGCCCCGGCGTGGGAGCTCAACGTGGTGCTGACCAAGCTCATGGGACCTCCGTTCGAGCCTCTGCACTCGGCTCCGTTGAAGTTCTTGTCGTGGAAAACAGCGTTTCTTGTGGCCATCACCTCCGCACGACGTGTGGGAGAGATCCAGGCCCTTTCCTGCAAGCCCCCGTACTTGACTTTTCACGACACGAGGGTAGTGCTCAGGACGCACCCCTCCTTCATGCCCAAGGTGCCGTCGGACTTCCACCTCAACGAACCCTTGGTGTTGCCTGTTTTCTTCCCGTCGCCTTCGTCGCCGGCTGAAAGGACTTTGCACTCGCTGGATGTGGCTAGAGCGCTGAAGTTCTACGTGGACCGCACGAAGAGTTTTCGGAAGACGTCACAACTTTTTGTGAACTTTGGATCTGTCAATCAGGGGAAGGCTCTCTCGAAGGCTTCCATTTCCAGATGGCTCTCCGGCTGTATCATGTACTGCCATTGGTTGGCAAACCGACCGCTGCCTGGCCGTCCGAGAGCCCATTCCACCAGAGCGATCGCAGCTACCACGGCGTTCCTTTCTGGTGTGCCCCTGCTGGACATATGCAGGGCTGCTACGTGGAGGTCGACGCACACCTTCACGAAATTCTACTGCGTCGATCGGGATTCCAGGGAGGAGTCCAGGGTCGGCCAAGCAGTGCTGCGCAACCTGTTCGCCTGAGGTGAGCCTGGTGAGGAGGTAAGAATTGCTTAATGTTGAGTTTTTGATGTAATGCTTAATGTTGAGCCTTTGCCACCTCCCGTGGTTGTGCATGTGTGTACTGCTATGTATTCTTTTATTCATGAGCATGTGAATCCATGCCAGACCCCATGCTGGAGAAGGAACAAGTTACTTACCTGTAACTGTTGTTCTCCAGCATGGGTCTGGCATGGATTCACATGCGAACCCTCCCGCCTACCCCTCTGCGGCTCTTCACTTGGTCATACTGCTTCTTCACGTGCTACCAAATCTGAAGATGGCTGCCAGAGGCGGGGCTTAGGGAGATGGCAGTCATTGGCTGTGGTCAGTATGACGCAGAGATCAGTGATTGATTACTACTACGAAAGACAGATCAGAAACGAAACTGATACTGATTTTTCTTTACCGAGGATTCCCAGCCTGACGACGGGGAATATTCATGAGCATGTGAATCCATGCCAGACCCATGCTGGAGAACAACAGTTACAGGTAAGTAACTTGTTCCAATTCTGTCATCAGTGGACACGACATCGTACAAAGACAGGGATCGAATGGTTTGGTGCTACAGAAAATATGTTAACTGGACCTATAATATGAGAGAAATGGTACATAGATAAATATGTATTTGGATCAGAAATAGATTTGTGTGCAATTTGACAAGGGGAGGTTCCTCTGACCATAAAACCTACAGCATCACTCTGACACTCCATTTCTTTCCCCCAATCAAAGGAGAGAGGAGGAACTGGCCAATGACAAGTAGAGAGGGGCAGCCTCAGTTATGCCACGCACACACCCACTTCCAAAACACATAAAAAGAGACTGCTGGGACAGGTGGAGACATTCAATTCCATTTTTCTGCGGGACGCTCTGCCGGGAGACTCCAGACTTCACATCCATCAATCTCCAAAGACCAGAACTTTACTTCAGAACTTAAAGCAAGGGCCTAACCCCACAAACTGAGAACTCTTCTCAGCAGGCCTCAGCATCCTTAAAATCATTTGCAAACTATTCCACAGCCGGGCGAGCTGTTTGAATTCTTTGCCAAGAACAATTGCCAGAGACCAGACCAGAGATCCAGAGAGACCCAGACCGCTGTGAGCAGAACCGGTGCCTGATTGACCCGCCGAGCAGAGAGAACCGAAGTCCAGTCCAGTTGACCAGATCCGTGACGAGGCCCATTCATTTCAAAATTAGGAGTGAGTATCCGCCAGAACTGTGCAGAACCCAATCTCTTAGTTAAAATAATCTAATTCAAGCTATTTTAACCTAATAAGAACAGCCTCCTAGAAATCGTGTCATCTGTCATTTTTAAAGCTGCACAACTGTCACCTGTCAATTCTGCAGCTGCAAGCTGTCACCTGTCATTTTGAGTTTTACTTTAAATCCGAAAATCTTCCTTTATCAAATCATCCGTATCTCCGGAACCGTTTGTGCTAGGAACGAGATTTAACTTGCATCTGAAAGCGTAGAATCTAGGCTTTCCAACAACCGACTTCCTACTCCCTATACCTTTTCCGTAATCGCGAGACACGCACTTGCGAAATTTACCGCGATTTGCGATTTGGCTCGATTTCTCCATCTGTAGAAATCAGCAGCTTTTTGCTTCTCTTTGCTAAAATTCGTTTGCAATCTGCTAATCATTCATAGAGTATTGTTAGAGTGAGCCTGAACTAATATAAAGTATCTCTCCCTCACCCTGAACCTCCTGCAGGGAATTAAAATCAATTTTAGCATTTTCACTTCATTGCCACCACATTTCAAAGTAATTCATACCTGTTTTCTCTAAGCTTGCTGGGGGAACTGGAACTGTGTATTGCATTATAAAGTGTGATTTGTTGGGATTCTTGAAGACTGTGTGCTCTCCTTCCATTTCTTGTATTGCATGGGGGGGAGTGAATTGTCAAAAGAAAAAGTGATCATATTACCTTTTGCTAAAATCATAAGTTATTTCTGTACTGCATTTTATTCCACCTTGCGTTTCCTTGAACCATATAAAGCATTCTTTCCCACCTTATTCTTCTGTTCCTATTCATAAGTTACTTCTTATTCACAAGTGTAATATCCATTATCAATTTATTTATAGAAGTGTGATATATATATATATTGTTTACATTTTCAAATAAACCTTTTAATTTGCAAAACAAACCTACTTCTTGGCTCAGTGGGATTCTAAGAGAGGGGTGTTATACAAGGGTTGTCATCCAGAGTACTGAACTGGATACAAAATACATCAATAAGGGTTTTCCTCAGCAACCCAGACTAGGCATTGACTTAGCTGTAGTGTTGATTGAATATCGCTTACAGGTCCTAGACACGACTGGAACTGCTCCCCGCTCTTTGTCCAGTGCTGCACACAGACTGCACTCCCACATTAAGACCCTTGACATCTGCGATGTTTGGAGAAAGCTACACCCCCAACTGAGGGATTACACTTACTATTCATCAGTGTACGATAGCTGTTCTAGGATAGACCTATTTTTTGTGTCAAGGGGAGTCATGGGCGGGGTGGTGGACTCCCAGATCCTACCTCGCACACTGTCTGATCATGCCCCGATCACAATCTCGGCGAAGTTGGGGATACTTGTCCCGAGATTCAGCACCTGGCCTTTCAAATCCGAGGCCCTTAGGGATGTTGTGTTTAGGGCTGAAATACTTGCTGACATTCTGTCTTTCTTTGAACACAACACTCTTCGGGACACCTCGGCTGCAGTCCGGTGGGACGCCTTTAAAGTGTATATTAGGGGTATGTCCATCTCCCGGGAGGCTGGGGTGCTGAAAACAATCAGAGCCGCATTGGGTCGATCTGAAACCAAACTGAAGCAATTGGAACTGCAATGTGCCGCTAGGGCTGACCCTGCCATACTTGCACAGGTCTCCGATGAACTCCAGGCATTCAACAAACTCGCCGTCAGCGAAATACAATACCTTAGCCGCCCACAAGCAGCCAGGAAATATGGGGAGGGGGATAGGCCTGGGAAAACGTTAGCGACACTGATCAAATGGGATCTGGCCGAACGCAAATCACCTCTATTAAGGATAAACCTGGCAACGCTCAATGGGCTGACCAACAAACCTAGACACATTCACTGAGTTCTACAGGTCTCTCTACTCTCAACCTGCTGAACACACTGAACAATATATGAGAGAACTCCTCGACCAGATCCCCACCACAGAGATCTCCTCCACTACTCGATACGAATTGGACTCCCCAATTACACTGGATGAGATAGTAACAGCTATCTCCGACTTGCCCAAAGGTAAAGCCCCGGGACCTGACGGCCTAACCGCTGATTTCTACCAAGAACACGTCGCCATAATCGCTCCCAGGCTACTTGAGGTCTGGGATGAATCGCTCCGACTCTCTATCCTCCCCGTTTCCATGCGCGAGGCAGCCATTACAGTGCTGCTCAAGCCTGGTAAACCTGATGATGAATGCGGGTCCTACAGACCCCTTTCCCTTATGTATCTTGACACGAAGATCTTTGCAAAAATTATAGCGAACCGATTTCTGCCCATTATGACATACTTAGTTCATGAAGACCAGGCCGGTTTTGTACCTGGAAGGTCTACCTCCCACAACATCAGAAGATTGTTCAACGTGATGTCCCGCATTGATCAGGATGTGCAAGCGGTGGCGGTCACGCTGGATGCCCAGAAGGCCTTTGATATTGTCTCCTGGAAATACACATGGCTGGTGCTGGAGACTATGGGCATTGGCCCAAACATGCTTAGGTTCATCAAATTGTTATACACCTCTCCTGTGGCGCGGGTTAGAACCAATACATTGACATCTGATCTTTTCACACTCTTCAGGGGTACCCGACAGGGATGCCCCTTTTCTCCGATTCTATTCGCTCTAGCAATAGAGCCGATGGCAGACTATGTCCGTGCTCATCACGCCCATAGGGGAATAAGATTGATAGAGAGCCCCGAAATTATATCTCTATATGCGGACGATGTTTTGCTATATATCAGAGACCCCACGACACATCTTGACCCAATATTGAGAGATATCACTCGCATTGGCACTCACTCCGGCTTCACTATTAATTACTCAAAATCAGAGATCTTCCCGCTCACTGAATCCACCCAGCAGCCCACCACCGAATACCCCCTCCGCTGGTCACCGAATGGCGTTAGATATCTGGGTGTGCAAATATCCTTAGCCAAATCCACCCTCCTTGCTGATAATTACTCCGCGGTAGCACGAATAGTTGAGACAAAAATCCTACAGTGGCGTGCCCTTCCACTATCCATTGCTGGACGGCTCTCCCTCATCAAAATGATCCTACTCCCCAAACTCCTTTACACGTTTAGTAACGTACCGTGTGGCTCGGGAGGGAATATTTTACTAGACTACACACACCGTGTGCACAGTTCCTCTGGCACTATGGCGCAGTATGCAAAAAGTGGACGGACATGACACTCCCATACAGACAAGGGGGACTCACGGCTCCGGATCTGTCACTTTATTGGCACGCGGCCCAGGCCCAACATGCCACTCACTGGTACCCTGGTACTCCGGTGCGTCCCCATATCAAACTGGAGCGACTGGCAGCTGCTGGTATCGACCTAATGTCCATCATACTACATCGGCAATACACGTCCGACTCTCCCATTGACCCAATCAACACGACCCTTCAAGTCTGGGCTCACCTGTTATCTCAGACACCTGAAGCCTCCCCGTATTACAAATGGCTTCCTGTGTGGGCCTTCCCCGGCCTAGAACCCACTCATGATGCGGCGCTGGCCCGACACTGGGGGAAGCTGGGATACCAAGCACTGACGGACTTCTACCACGATGGCAGGTTCATTGACCCCCAAACCTGGAAACCGGGACACACCGGGACCGCCTTGGAGACCCTTCAATACTATAGATTACGAGCCGCGTTTCACACCAAATGGCCCACATTCCCTGCTGAGCCCCCAGAAAACTCGGCCATTGCATACATTGCCATCTCGGGCGGTGCCCGTGGAATAGTCTCTTCACTTTACAAAATCCTACAGGATGCTACCCCTACTCCCACTCTCAAGGCATGTGTTGAATGGGCTAGCGAACTAGACCTAGAACTATCAGACGGGGCCTGGGGCAATATGTGCCTACACACCCAAAACGTCTCCCTCAATTTCCATTTTCGCGCCATGCAGTACAAACCTTTAAATAGACTCTACTATACTCCGCGTAGGACCTCGAGGTTCACTCGCACTACGGCGCATCTCTGCCCCCGTTGCGGGGCCACAGAACCTGACCACTTACACATGTTCTGGTCTTGTGACAAGTTGCTTAGATTTTGGGAAAGTATCCTAGAAACACTCATGGCCATCACTGAAACGGTTAATGACCCTGATCCTTTGGCCGTCCTATTTGGAGCCTGGAATATTGATGACACCAGACGTTCGGCTAGATTTCTCAATATTGGGTGTATGATAGCCAAAAAATGCATTCTCCAGAGCTGGAAAAGTCCTTTCCCCCCGGTCCACCGGAAATGGCTCCATATGCTTACTTGGTCACAAAACTGTGAGGAAGAATTTATATCCATGCTCCCCACCACCTCTCGCCCCAAGAACATCTGGGTGGAATTCAACTCCTACCTTAACAGATAAGGCGAGGTCGCTTCCAGCTCTGGCTCGTCCCCCACTCCTTCAATGACCACTCCTACTACAGGATCCCGTACTCGTATGAATCGTATGTGACCATTACCTGACAATGCTATTACTAATGTACTATGTTTTATGTATTGCTCCACCTTATGTTGCTTAGTCATGCTTGTTGCCTTGATGTGTGTACCTTGTAAACCTCTGCCACCAAAAACAAAAGTTTAAAAAAAAAAATGATTTATTTATTTCACTTATAGAGCGCACAAAGCCCGAAGGCAGCTAGGCGCTGTTACAGTCTTAAGAATATCGTTACAGTTGTAAAGCAAGGTTACTCAAGGACATTTTACATAATATACAATCCACATTTATGCACAGTTATTTACACAGTTTGCACAGCCATAAGCCAGGGACTAGTCGGCTAATGTGGAAGGTCAGTCCTGAAGATGCACTAAAACAAAAGATTCTTCCCAATAACACTCTAGCTAGGCAGCTACACTAGGGATCTAGGAAAAATGGAATGCCATGTTTCCCCTCATCTGCCCTAAAGAATGTGTTGTTCATTATGTTTTATGTTGAGGGTCATTCATACAGAAAGTGCAGCCCTTAATCGTAATTCATTTTAATGACTTTAGTGTATGGCCTGCGATTTCTACTTGCCACACCTGTTTTATGTCCCATGAGAAGCGTGTTGGCAGCAGGCCACCTTTAATTCTGCACAGTTTTAACTACAGGCAAGCTATAAATAGATGTTTAGCAAAAACAGGCACACGAAAATCACTAAATATTTCAACTATAATTTATAACAGAGAACAGCAGGGTACCACCTTTTCAATATTCTAATGCACGTTGCTCTGTCCTGTTTTATATTGCAAATGAGTATAGTTGCCAGTCTCTAATGCATATGATAGTTGCCAATGGGCAGGGTGCGATATATTGTACTCCTGATTGCGCGAGTGGTGGGCTAGAGGTAAGAGAAAAGAGGGGCTCAGTGGATGGCACCCGCATACTTTAAGACAGTCATACTCTATCTCCTTTATTCCAGCTGATTTTCACGCATTCGAATGTGTCCCTAAAGGAAAGGAAATCAACGAGAGGCCTATAAAATAATGTTTGGAGGCGGTTCTTAAATTGTGCCTAGTGCAGCTTTGTGACAACAGGTGTCCGTCCACATGCTATTAAGAACTGTGCTGTCGAATGGGAGACCATAATGCACTATCATAAAAAAGTATCCAGGAATTCCCGATTGCAACTCATACTGTTCTACATCATTAATAGAGCATACCTTACCCCAGAAGCCATCTCCAGATTTAGAGGAGCAAAAACCACTGAATGCTCCAAATGTAAAGAACCTCTTGCGGGAATGACCCATATGTTCTGGGGATGCCAAGTAATCCAATCCTTCTGGACACAAATCAAAGCAAGAGTGGCCGAAGCGGACATCGTTTTGGACGTGCAGACACCAAAGGCTTGCAACCAGGGCAGATACCCTAAAAACAAAAAAGACAAGCCGCTAAACAAACTTAAAGACCTAATGTACATTCTAGCGAAAAGATGCATCGCCATGGGGTGGAAAAGTCCCAAAGCCCCTAGCGTACCGCTATGGTGAGAAGATATACGTAGATGGTTGGCCGCTGAAACAGGAGCATGGGAAAACGCGCAGTGACAACAAAAACTAGACACTTCTGATGACCTACTACAATGGGTGGCACTCACAGAGTCTCTGTTCCACCCGAGTGATGAGGGCTCCTCCGACGGGGACATACACAGCCCATGATAACTTGCAGTGCTGAACGTGCCTAACACGAAAACTGAGTGGTCTAGGGAAGAAGGGAGGGAGGGGAAGGGGAAGGGACACTCGGGATTTTTCATTGACTCAGAAATGATATTAATGTTATATTTGTTAATAAAAACAATAAAATATATTTTTTTAAAAAGAACTGTGCTGTAATCTTGCATCACAAAAGGAGCCTGTAATGTGAATGACCAAAATAATTGGTAAAATTAAGAGGCTTAAGTTTTTTTATAAAGGGTCAGAAAATTTGAGCTTTTGCTAAAAGTGGGGGTACACATTTCAAGTTGCAAGCTACTAGCCCTCCATACAAAGTCACTGGCCACATTGATTCTACAATTCTACACATACACACAGCACACCCTTTCTTACACTGAGAGTCAATTATGACTAGCCAATGGCTTGTGGTGAGGGCACTTTGGAGCCCTGCTAAAAGGAAATAGGGAACAGTATACACATAGCCGGTTTGGCGGTTTAGCACATTTGGGTTTAGTCGTTTAAAGCACAGCCCAATCATAATTGCCTCTTCAGAATGAAGCAAATCAGTTTGTCAGAAGTAAACAAGGGTCCAATGTCATTGAAAGCTCAGTGAGCTCTGCATACAACTGAATTCTGAGCATTATCAGAAGCCAGTCTAATGTACGAAGAATGAGAGTCATGTGAGATGTGGTCCCTCCTAACCATTTGTGACTGCCGAGCCTCTAACTTCATATAAAGACTATTGAAATAATCGATTTTTAAGGGAACATGAGCAACTATGGCAGTTGCTTTCTGTTATTGCTCTAAAACAGGTAAGGTCACTTTTAAAGTTTTTAACGGCCAAATCCCTAATTGAACCACTGCTTTAATCAATGCCAGGGGCGCTCAAGCTCCCCAAAATGTGCCTTCAGGAAAGTCACGTTTTTAGTAAGGTCATTTCGACCCACCTCAGTGGATCACTGCAGAATATACAAGGAGTTAAAATCCACCTAGGGTCGCAAGGCGGCATGCGAGTACTGCTGTCTAATTGTGAGACCCAAGACTAGAGAATAGAGTTCAACCATCTAATTAAAGGGCTTGAGCTATTCTAAAACAGTATAACCTTTAATTATTGCTGTAGATTTTGACTGCCAATAGAAGAGCTGGCCCTACTAGGAACTGCCAATGCAAGATCATGACCCAGGAATCTTGATGTATTTGTGGAGGGCAAGGACCAGCATTGCTAGATGTGGATAAACCAGCAAATCCTGTATAATATGGCTGCTCTGATGTCCCAGGTTAACATGGCCTAGGTGAATGTTTCCGCAGAAGTACTGGGAGCTAGCATCTAATTGGGTTGGTTCCCAAACCCCAATCCTTCTGCCTCAGAGGTGTTCATTACAAGACCTATGAGTAGCTATGAGGGCACATTAATCCACCTTTTGAAGTGTAGGAAAATATATGCACTTCCACTAATAATGGCGATGCCTTTCAGTTGCCTTAACCCTGGCTGTGCCTATGGCAAATACAACAGATGTTGGAATGTCATAATTTCATCCCTCAATGGTTATGAGGATTAGAAAGGTCCCTCTATTGTCATCTACCAAAACAAAGAAGTTACAAATGTGAGCTTTGTGTGGATGCTACGCCATTCTCATTTGGAACAAGGAGGAATCAAAAATTCATCTACAAAAGTTAAAATGTAAAAAAAGAACCTGGGGAGTATTAAAAAGCTGTAGAGACAATTAACCAACAACAATCTAAACTGAAAAAGAATAGGTGTATGATCAAATACTTCCGACCCAGCTTTGCTAATTGACCTATATAATGCTACTATCACTCAAGCTCTAGATCTCATTGCTCCCCAAAGAATGTGCAAAAGCAAACCTAGAGCCCACCTTAATTCATGATTTACCCCTAGCCTCAAAGCCTTACAGGCTGAGAAAAGAAAAGTCGAGGCCCTCTGGAAAAACCACCCAATGGACTTAAACAAAGAGAATTTACTGAAAACCTCAGCAATACAAAAAAGAAATCCTGCAAACCAAACGGGTTACCTACGATGATTGGATTAACAATGCCAGTTCTAGCACCCGAGAGCTCTTTGCCATCCTAAGAGAATTGGAAACTCCTATCCCCCCAATAGGCACGTGCAACAAGGATAAAAATTGTGTACCAATATCCAAAATGCACTATCCAACAAAATCTCCCAGCTCCAAAACAAAATAGCAGCCAAAAAATGTGGCCTTCCTGATCCAGGTACCCTCCATAGAACCCAGTCTAGCCTGCCTAAACCATCCCAATGATTGAAATTTGCCCACATTTCCACAGTAGAAAAAGGTACAAATCATAAACTCACATATATTGCAGGGGGATACTTGCCCTACCTCGATCATCAAAGAAGTTGCAAGAGACCTAGCCCCGTTCATCACCACCCTAATTAACGCCTCTTTCAAAACTTGCACAGTCTCGACTAACCTTAAGGACGCATGGGTCCTCCCGCTTTTAAAGAAACCTACCTTGGACCCTAATATCCTGACAAATTATAGACCTATCACAATAGTCCTGTTCCTTTTAAAAATAATCGTCAAAGCTGCCTATCTCTAGATTCAATCTTCCCTGGAACTCTATAATGACCTACATTTTGGACCTATAAGCTCGGAGGCAGCCAATTACCTGATTCTATTGCCCATTAGGTGAACTACCAGATCTCAGGATGGGATCAACACTCAAGAGTTTTGTCTTAGTGGGGTTCAGTTTTAGGGGATGGTTAATAAGTTGAATGATTTAACTTTACAATGAGCTGCATATCTTCAGCACAGTTTTAAAAACATACACTGAAACTCTCCAGCTAGTCCAGAGTAGGGTAGCAAGGCTTATCCTTGGCCTCAGGCACAGCATCTCCCCTGCCCTAAAAACTCTTCATTGGCTCTCGGTTGCTGCAAGGATCAAATTAAAATCCGTCTGCATCGTCCATAAGGCTGGCTGGGGCTAGGGACCACGCTATCTGCAACTTGCTCTTACTAAATATTCTCCCTCTAGAACTCTACGTTCCTCTGGTACCAACTCTTTGTGTGTCAAGCGTTTCACTAAACAGAGGGCTGGTGGCTGATCTCTTTCCTCAGCTGGCTCCCTCATATGGAACAGCCTTCCCCTTCCTCTTTATTTTGAGCCGGATCTCCTCGTACTCTGGAAGCTCCTCAAGACTTTCCCTTTCACCTCCTCCTTCCCTTCCTCCTCTGCTAACCCCACAGTTGCTGAGATTGGTGACCAGGACCCTTATGTGTCCTTCGGGGCCCTGGCCTCCCGCACCCAATCACCTCCGCCTCCGTGCACCCACAGCACTTGCCTTGGCACCCACTGGCCTATGCCACTGTAGGCCTGCGCTTACCTTTTCTGTAGCTGATCGCTACCTAGCACTGCCTACACTGGACACTTACGTCTGCTCTTCACTCATAAGCACGGACACTCCAGCACTTACCCCACAACTCTCTCTTCTCCTCTCATCTCCCTGCTCTTGCACTAATGCTCACAAGACCTAGTAGGTCCGTCTTTATCCTCCAGTGTATTCATTGTTTCAATCCCATATTCCCTCCATGTTTCCCTGTGAGCGCTTTGAAATGCAATTTACTTGTTGTATAAGTGCCTAACAAATGCACAATAAAATAAATAAATACATTTCATTAAAGGAAGGATATAAGCAGCAAAAATTGGAGGGGAGAGAGGGAGCCTGTCCCTATGGGACTCCACAGGTTGGCATAAAGAAGTCCATTCTAAAAGAAGGTAGGGAAAGGGCAGAGATTTCCTTTTAAAGGTATCAATCCATTGATGGGCAAGGTAGGGTATTTCCTGTGTCCACCTGGATAGTTAGAAAGGATCGTAGTGTCTGCATTCGCCTTTTTAAATGGGGTGTAAAAAGGTCCATCTTTAGACAAGATTGGACTAATGATTTAGAAAGAGAAGAATTTAGAGCACTCGGGTCAGTGGATCTCAGTCTAATCGCTTGGATTATTTCTTCATTTCTAAAGTAATTTTCTTAAGTGTTATTTCATTGACCACTTTGTCAATTACGGTCAGCGACCATCTTCCGCTTTAAAAAAAATGAAGGATAGAGACCAAAGCGGTGGTTCCGACGACATATCCCTTAGACTTGGACATAAACCAAGGTGGGAATTGTATATCTTGAAATAGCAACAATATAAGGACTTTCAATAATATATTCTCTAATATGTATTCTGAAGAAGATTTTTACACATTGCTGGAAAAAGTCACATATTGCGTCTTGTTGAAAAAGGTTTATAATCAAATGCAGTACCCTAAAAAGAAAGTGGTTCTTCGTACGCACACCTATGATCCAGTGGTGCAATGCAAAAAATAGGCCTCTCAGTGGCTGACGCAGCGTAAGAAAATCAGGAATTTGTACAAAAATTGGATTCGCTATCATAAGTATGAACAGCTGATTAATGATTTGCAGAGAATGTTCTTAGTTTTAGTTACTAAGTATACCCTGGAATTTAATAATAAATGCTGATATTACATTCTAATCTCATGCCCAAGTAAATTCTACTCCACAAGATCAAGTAGACGGAGCACTTTCGGAAAATATACGATAATATGAGCGACGATTCATCTGAGAACGTGGCTCTTATAGCTTAGCCTTAGCGCCCTTGATTTAGATTATGAAACTATATGTTGTTTGATCTTTCATAGGCCCAACAGCTTGTCCAATATGGTCCTGAAAGGTAGTATAGTCTTTTGGCCAAACACTTTGCTGGACATTTTCTGCTGAGTTTTAGCGAACAAGAAGATCCCCGGTGTTTGGTCAAATTCAATAATAGTGCCTATTGACAAAAAGAGCTCCCAGGTTAACCGATCAAATTACAGACCTATAGCCCTGCTGGACAGCCCTTTTTGCATCCTTATTATTCGAGATCTAATAGCATAGGCTAAGGCAAACAAGAGGTTGGACCTTTTTCAAACTGGCTTTTTGAAGGACATAGGAACAAATATATATTTTTTAAATATATTTTTATTGGTTTTTCAACATGTAACTTGACATTCCCAAATTCCCCTCCCCCCTCCCAACCCCTCCGGGATTCTTTAACTTTAGGCTGTTAAGATGAGGTATTATGGTTTCTTTTCATTTAAACAGGTCCAGCATCCTTATATTGTGCGGGCACCACTGTTCCATGTAGTCACTTTGTAGGTATTCGATGGTTGCGCCCCAGTCAAGTCTAAATTCGTGGTTGTTCCCTTGTATATTGTACGTTAAGAGCTCCATTGTTATGTGGGACCAGGGTCTCCTCGTCCAGTCTATTGCCAATGGGGGGGGTCCCTTTGTTTCCATTTCTGGGCTATTTCTAGCCAGGCCCCTATTAATAAGCCCATGAAGTTCCTCTTTTGCGTTTTGGTGATCCCTTTATCCTTTGGGTCCCCTAACACACACAGCCACACTTCTTATCCCTGGATTCCCAGATCCGGTAGCATTGACTGAATTTGGGCCTTCACCTCTGTCCAGAACTGCTGAAGTTTGGGGCAATCCCACCAAATATGCCGCCAGCTCCCTTTCCCTCTGCAGTCCCTCCAGCATTTTTTCATGGATTTCCTATACATCACGCGAAGCCTCTACGGCGTATAGTGCCACTGTATGAGTATTTTCATCCACATTTCATTAGCTTGTATTGCCTTGGTGAGTTTGGGTATTATACCCCATACATATTCCCAGCGATCTTTGGGGATTGTGATGTGTAGTGTTTTCTCCCACCTCTTCATGTATATCCATTGTATGTCCTCCTCTGTGCTGTTGATGATTTGCACGTGTCCGATATGAATTTTTTGGTACTCGTGTTTGTCATGATGTAAGTTTCAAATGGACTGAGCTCCCTTTGCGCAGCTTCTTTCATTCGGGGGGTGCTTAACCAATGATGTAATTGTTCATATCTGTATTTATCGACGGGAACAAATATTAACGGTTTTATTCTTGGTTTGCGTAAGAGGGAAGCCTGGAGAAGTCTACACCTGTGTATATTGCTTTTATTAACTTCTCCATGGCCTTGGATAGCATCGACAGAAACCGGCTCTGGTCAAAACTACAGGCATGGGGGTGTCCTATCAGGTTGCTACATATGATCATTGCTTTGCACACTAGCACTTTCATACGAGTCAGATAGAATAGACAAGGTCTACTTTCGGCTCTGATTCAAAGTAGGTGCTTACTTAAACAAAGCTGCGTCTTAGCTCCAGTTCTTTTTAGTTTATTTATTTTGGATATTGCCTGTGCTTTTAAGAGAGTTTGCTACTTTCTTCGCTGCTTAGTTGATAAACCTATGAATTATCTTTGATATGCAGACGATATGGTTTTGATGGACTACACACCTATCAGTCTGCAACATCAACTTTCGGGTCTGGAGGTATACACCAAGACTAATAACCTGATTATAAATTTAAATAAGATAAAGCTTTTCCAATTTAGACCAGGAAAGCAATCTTATTACTGTAACTTTAAATGGTTCCTGGCAAATGTTGACTTGGAACGTGTCTTTACTTTTATTTATCTGGGCTTTTATTATTTGAGACTTTTGACCAAAATTAGATTTTTCTGCCAAAAATCTAAAATGACCCCCTTTGCTGCCCAGATAAACAAAAAATATGGTTATTTCTCGTTGACTCCTCTTAGAATACTACAATAAGAAGGTTGTCCCGGTGATCATTTACGGTGCAGAAAGGTTACTTTTGTGCTCATTAGCCAACTGCACTAAACTTGAAGGTGGTTTTTGGCGTAAAGTTTTGAAACTTTCACCGGGGGTTCCAGCAGCGGTTCTTAGGTATGAAATAGGTAAATCCTCTATAGCAGTACATGTATTGTGGAAAAACATGATTCTATTATCAAAAGTTGTGCTAGCTGTAGAGGATACAATCTGGTGGGAGCTGAAGTGGCTTATGGGCAACATAAACTGCTCTCCGCTTAACAAATGGGTGACCCCTTGTTAGGAAATTATGGCGTACAATGTAACTATTGAACAATATGTGACTCCCCACGAAAAGCAAAAAAGAAACTCTGGGAGTTAGATTGAATATCTGTGATCCAAGCAGTCCATAAATACCATTTGTTCTCTGGAATTTTGCTTGATGCAATGCCATTGGGAGGCATGCCGAATGACCTGATGAAATTTCCTAGTGCTTCTTGCCGGTCCCAATTTCTTCACCTATGGTTAAACCTTTTTCCAACTAGAGACATTTTGGGAGCTAGGGGGAAGCTGGAGCGTGAATATAGAATTTGTAGATTTTGTCAAATGGAGGGGACTATCGAGACCATATGTGATTTGTTACTGGAATGTCAAGTTTTAAATGAACCACATATGTTTTATTTTAATCATCGTCTTGTGTATTTTGTGATATTTTCGTGTGGATTAGTATGGCAACACATTATGATTTCTAGTACAAATGGCAGGTGTTTTGCAGCACTTTGTTTTTTAAAAGGGATATTTCCTTGAGAAAACAATTGGTGATTGATTATTTAATGTTTTTATCTGGATAATTATGTATTTGTATTATGTATTTGTTTTGTATTTTATCTGTTGATATGATGTGCTATTTCTATGTAATTCTTTGTATCTATGGTGAAAAAAGTTCTTGTTGTGGTCAAATGTCACTAATAAAAAAAGAAAGAAAGGAAAGGTTTATTAGCCTCACTAATGTATTGGCTATTGATTTGAGCTGGATTAAATCTTTGTATTACAGATCTGAGCCTGAACATTTACTTGTGTTGAAATATAAATTGCTCCCTATCTAAATGGGTAAATGTATCAAGTGTAATCTATGTAACTAAAGGTGTTGCCTAAAAGACGGGTTATGTTTTCGACCTGATGTCAAAGTGAGTAAAATCTATTTTAAAGGTTGTGTTAATATAATGAAAATAATACCAGTAAAAAAAAATAGACAAACATAAATATAAATAACAAATCTAAACATGTAATTGCAGGTACCAACCCCTCATTTATTTAGAAAAGATTCAATGATTCTTATGTATTAATTCATTTTTATTAAATTATTCTTATGGCAACCATTTTATTACAGTATTATGTTGCTAAAACCGAACAATGGATTGTCTGTCGTATTTTCTTTTCACAGTATGACAAAGCAAATAATGTTACTTCAAATGGTCATGAAAATGGTCATGTGCTTCTAAACATGAGATTTTAGTTACACCTACTGGGAAAGCGCTTTATTGGCACTTCTCATCTTTTTATTGACTTTTGGTGCAGTTAATCAGGTTGGGGAGCTCGGGCAGTACCTAAGGCTCAAGAGAATTTTTTAGGCCATGCTGGGACTGAATCTTGGCACACTTAGAGCCTTTTGTACGCTGAAGGATAATTTTTCATTTATTATCTACACCGTGCTCTCTTCACCTGGCCGACCCCAGCTTTGTGGTGAGTTCTGTACATTTCATGTGGAAATGCTCACATTGTACAATCTGCTCTTTTTCATTTTTCATTCCAGACTGTAGTGTATCAGCGAATGATGACTCTTCTTCAGAAGACCCTTCATTAGTACAGTTAGAAGACCATGAATCTAGCCTCCTAGAATCACACATTTTACAAACCATTCCCTCTACTGTCTTGCGAGAAAGTGCTTGTTGTTCGTGTTCCCCTAGTTTGTATGACCTCCGCTTTCGCTCACTGACTTTGTATCCCCATTGAAGAAAGACCAACAAAGAAACTTAACCCCCAGGAAAGCTGAGACATTAATTGTTGAGAAAATAAGTTCCAATTACACATGAATCTTTCTGTACTGTCTATTAAAAACAACAGGAAGTTGTGATACAAGACCGTTTTTCGAATGAATGGACATTGGATACATATAATTCGTTTTCCACATCCATTCTGTTCCCATACAACAACAATGCATAGACCATTATGCTCCCTTTTGACAAGGGAAATCACAGAATAACCAAAGACTGCTGCGTAAATTGCGTATTAATGACCTTTGCACTGCACTGATTTTAGAAATTGGAATGTGAATGTGAAGTCAAGCCTAGAATCATGCTTTCGACTCTCCGATATAGCACAGGAACTGATGATGGTTGCAATAGAACACTGCTGATGGAGGAGAGGTGAAGAGTAATCAGTACCTAGACTTGCCCAGAGCCCTAGCCACTGTCCAGGTGCTCATGCTCTCTTGCAGATACCCAACCTCCACAAAATGGAGGATCCGGCAGAAGCCAAACACTGGTGGAGGAACTCTAGCGACAAGCAGGCCCTATTTGACGGCAACGTGTGGCCTTGGTAGTAGACATGGGCAGGAATAAGTCACAAAGACTGGCACAGATGCACAAGGTCTTTCCCCGGGATCACGGCAGCCGACAAGACACATGACATTGCAAGGCCAAGGGTGTGTGCAAAGAGCCAGCTTTTATATACGAGTTCTGGATGCATACAGAGAAACTTCAGATAAGGTTAACAATTGGAGTGCCTTAATGAGCTCTGAGGGCTGTGAAGTGAGTGATCCGTGCGTTAAACTGAGCGGTTTCCAGACCCTAAGGTGCAATATATCCCAGACAGAAAGGGACACCTAAACGCTTGAATGCAGTTTTAAAGACTTAACTACACAGTTTGTCACACTCATTGATGGGGTATGGACCCAATGAAGCATATTATTTAAAATCTTCAAGAGAATCACGCACACTACATAATCACAAAGCACCTCTCCTGCCGACACCTCCCAAGCCATTTATAGTAATCTACCGATTTGTTTTAATGAAAAATAATCTAATTATGAGGGAACATGTTAAACAGGCTCCAAAACCCTCAACAGCAACACTCTCAATATATCTTTACAATCCAGAGACATTGCCGTTCTTTGCCCCATTCACACAAACCTCAGGTAGTATTATCTTGGAAACAGTTGTAGGGCTAGCCACTGCTGCATCTCCACTGGATTCATACCAGCATGAACTGCATGGGGTCACATCTCATATTTAACCAGTTTTGTGGTGGCACAATCAAGATTCCAGAGAGACATATCGTTAATATTGTGTTGAAACGAAATCCAGGTACTGGGGCTGCCTATTGGCCTATGTGAGGGGCCTCCTACATGTGATTCTCAAGATGCTTTGGACCAGGACCCCAATGATCCCTGTATGACAAAATGACTACTTCCCTGCAGGAGAAAATGGATGAGTAGTGAGTAAAACTCCTACTCAGTCCCACATAACTACCAAACCAGCAGTGATCCCAGCCATAAAGTGAAACCGGCACAGCCTGACAGATATATCTCCTTTGCCTCTTAGATCAGTGCAAATGAAGGACAGTTTATACTTTAAAGGAGGGGTTGAGTTGGCACAGAAGCAGACCAAACAGCAGCAGCGAGCTTGGCTTCAGGGCATTTTCAATGGATTCAGTTGCCTTCGAGTCATTGATTCCCACTGGATTGTGGGCATCAAGACAATCAGGTGTGGGGCCTAAGCTTTTGTTGGATACCACCACTTGAAACACTTCTCTTCTCCTCAGTAAATCGCCTGCAGGTCTCCCTTTTCTGCTCAAACACTATCTTACACAGATTTAGCATCACACCAGATCTTGAATTCTACAATTTGACAGGTTTACTTCTGCGCCCGGCAGATTGGTTCAAATAGGTGATTAGCTCATTTTGTTAAAAATAACAAGATATCCATTTATATTCAAATTTTTCAAACTTATTTAAAAAAAAAAAAAAGCCTTATTCATTTCATAAAGCAGTTAACAATAACACCACCACCAACAGAGTGATGATCCATCCTCCGACCCTAAACATTTTAGAGCACAGCGAAGTGTAATTTTAACCATACCAAAATTGACCATTGGCTCGATGTCATGTGATCCAGGACTCTCCTGAGTGGCATCAGTATTAGCAGTGGAAATGAAGAGCCAGGGTGTTGTAAGACACACTTCTCTGTTTACCCGCCCATGCAAGTCGAAACCATCAGGCTTTTTACAAGGGTCCAGAAGCGTGCAGGAGGCCATGTGGGCACATTATTGTAAATATATATTAATTTGGGGAGAATCACCATTTTAGCCCGGGATATCCAGGCGGCTTGGGAAATGGGTAGGAGAGTCCATGATCCCACTCTGTTCTAGTATCTCAAGCGTTTTCACATAATTCTTCCTATATAGTTCACCCATAGATGGGGTCACGAGGTTACCCAAATACTGTATACCCTGTGGTCACCATCTGAATTCCTCCCCTATATCTGATTGCTGCACTCCTGGCGTTAGGGGACGTACTTCCTATTTGGACCGGTTTATTCGCAGCCCTAAGAGGGCCCAAACCTACTTATCTCCTGCACTAGCGGACATAAATTCTGTCTGGGTTGTTTCACATATAGCAGTATGTCGTCCGCATATAGGGAGATAGTGGAGAGATGCAAATGAATTTTGACGCCTTAATGGGAGTGATACTCCTGTATGCAGCATGTCAGCGGCTCCACAGCTAGGGCAAATTGTCAGATTCGTGAAAGTGGGCAGCCCTGTCTTGTCCCCCCGTGTTGGGTAAATACATTCGGAAGTCATTCCGTTAGTATATATCGCCGCCCTGGGTGCCGGGTACAGAAATCAAACCCATTGTAAAAAAGTTAGTCCGAGACCCAAGCGGCGCAGGACCTCAAACAGAAATGACCTCTCCACAGAGTCGAAAGCCTTCTCTGCGTCCAGAGTGGCCACCACAATCTGGATCTCAGGATTTACATTGTGCATAAGCATAAAAAGCTGCCTCAGATTGTTTTGGGTGAACCTCCCCGGGATGAAGCCGCCTGTTCTGGGAGGACCAGGGCCTGCATATATGGCAGGAGTCGGTTTGCAAGTATTTTAACTAGGATTTTATTATCCGTATTGATTAGGGACAGTGGTCTAAACAAGGTGCATTTTTGGGGGTATTTATCCAGTTTAAGCAACACTGTCACAAGGGCAGTTCTGGTGGACTCAGGAAGGACATCTGAAGATCTGGCTGCTTCGTACATGTCCTGCAGGTGTGGTAACAGGGAATCTGCTCATGTCTTAAAGAATTCTGCAGTTTTCCCATCCAGGCCAGGGGCCTTCCCATTGGGGAGGGAGAGGATTGCATTGCTTATTTCCCATCCGTGCGAGGAGCATTCAGACCCTCTCCCTGAGTTGGATCCAGCCAACCCAAAGCTAATCTATATAAGTATTGCGCTATGGAGTCATGGCCAGTGGTTCCTCGGGAGGTATACAGTCATTCATAGAAGTCGCGGAAGCCACTATTTATCCTCTCGAGATCCTTACTAGCGGTCCCCACAGAGTCCTCTATTTCTACGATAGTCTCTTTGTCACTCCCCTTTAATGACCCAGGAGAGTGTCCTGCTGGGACGGTCGCCTTCACTGTACACCATTGCGGCTATGGTGTCTCCAATTAACCTTTTCTCCCTAGTTGCCAAAAGGCCCATCTCGTCTCTCTTAACTCGCAACTTAGTCTGTACAACTGGGGAGGCGTGAGATCCGTATTGCTTTTTTTTTTTTGATAAACCATTTTTATTATCATTTGATTACAACATAAACAAAACAACCAAAACCAAAAAGGGAGGAACAAGAAAGAGGCGAGGCAGTTACATCCACTGGGCCAGCCCGGCCCACCTTACAATAATAATTGTCTTGCATCACCCTTTTCGTGGAGTACGGTCACGGTTCACCTTCTAAGTGTTCAGGGTGATGTCCCCGGAGTCCGTATACTTCAGGGCCCTCCCATGCCGCCCATATTTTGGAGGCTTTATTGGGATAGCCTCTTGCGGTATAGATCCTCCTTTCAATCATAGCACATGTGTCCATGTCCAATGCCCATTGCTCCAGTGTCGGGGAGTCCAGGGCTCCCCACTTCTGTGCAATATTGCGCTTGATTAGGGCTGCTGTTGTATGCAATAGCAATTCTTCCCATTTGTTCAGTTTGTGCTCTCCCGGTGCTCCCAGGATTAGGACCTTCGGGTCCATATCTATAGTTTTGGAGAGTATCCGGGCCAGTTCCCGACAGCAGGCCTCCCAGAAAGTACGGATCCGGGGACAGGACCACAGGATGTGAAAGAAAGGTCCCCTCCTCATCCCCGCACCTGAGGCAGTTTGGGTTTATTACTTTCCCCCACCCAAACATAGCAGTTCTGGGATAATACACTCTATGCAGTATTTTCAGTTGCACCAGTCTAAGTCTCGAGGAAATGGCGGCTTCCCGTGGGTGCATTAGTACCCGGATCCATTCCTCAGGGTCGATCTCCCCTACATCTATTTCCCACTTGGCCTTTAGATTGGTCAACTCAGGGGTTGCGAAGGAAGTGATGGCGTTATAGAGAATGGTTATGCCTTTGGAGGGGATATATTTGGGTAAAATGTTGCATTCTAGAGGCGAGCATTCCGGGATATTGTCCTCTGTCGATATATGGACTCTCAGGGCATGGGACATTTGCATGTGATGGTATCTCTCATTGTCTGGGAGCTTAAAACCTGCATTGTAGGTCAGCAAACGGGGCAAGATTCCCATCCTTCAAGACATCCCCCACCCTCTGGATCCCAGCCCTCACCAATCACGACCAGGGCTTGAGCTTCTCAATTTCTTTCAGGTTGGCGTTACGCCATAGGGGTTGCGCCGCTGATAGTCTGTTCCCCCACCCCACAAACTTGTGGACGCTCCTCCAGGTGGTAATAATCTGTGCCTTCATTGTTAGTGGGGAAGATCTGGGGGGGGTTTGGTACAGTATTTGCAATGGGTCGGTGTGGTGCATAGTTCCTACCTTGGCTTTTATATGGGGTAATTCCCGGTCTCTGTGCAGCAGGTCATTAACCACCACCAATTGGGAGGCCCAATAGTAGGTCTGAAGGTGGGGCACTCCGATCCCACCCTCCCAGATCGACCTCTGGAGTATGGCCAGGACGTGCTTGTCCTCCGCCCCATAGGAGCTCCCTGAGGAGGGTTTCCACTCGGCGGAATTCCGCCCCCGAGATCTGCAGCGGGGCGTTTTGAAGGACGTAAAGGAACCGCGAGAGAGCTAACATTTTAAAAAGGGCGGCTCTACCCATGAGGGTCAGGGGGAGAAGCTTCCAGTGTTGTACATCGTTGGAGAATCGGTCCATGATCGGTTTGAGATTGTGCATGGTATAACTGGTAAGATCTGTTGTTATCCAGATCCCAAGATATCGAAAGCCAAATTGTTCTATGTGGTATGGACAGTCAGGTGGATCAGGCTGACCCCTACCCTTCACCGGGAAGAAGACGGATTTCTTCCAATTGATCCTTAGACCGCTAAATTCCCTGTATTGGACAAGCATCCGAGTCACCACGGGGCAGGTTTGGACAGGATCTCCCAGGTAAATCAGGAGATCATCCGCGTATAGGGATATCCGGTCTTCGTGTCCCTCTGGCCACCTGAATCCTATCCAGGATGTGCTCTGGCGAATCCATATGGCCAACTGCTCTATCGCGAGAGCGAAGAGAAGGGGGGGAAAGGGGGCACCCCTGTCTTGTACCCCTGCCCAGTCGGAAAGAGCTAGAGGTCCACCCATGCACCCTGACCTCCGCCCGGACATTTGTATACAGCAGTTTCACCCATCCCAAGAATCCCTCCCCGAAGCCCATGCGTTCCATGATCTCCTAGAGGCCATCCCATCGGACCGAATCGAAGGCTTTCTCAAAATCAATCGCTAGAAGAGCAAGCAGGTTGTTAATGGTGGGAGCGCTCTCTAACGCCAAGTGGAGTCAACGCAGGTTCATACGGGTCGATTTGTGTGGCATAAAGCCACATTGATCCGGGTGTATTAGGGCCTCAACCACCGGTTGTAACCTGTTGGCTAGGAGTTTGGCAAGGACCTTAGCCTCGCCATTGATTAGCGAGATTGGCCTATAGGAGGTGCACTGATCCTGGGGCTTATCAGGTTTAGGGATGACCACAATGGTGGCCTTACAGAGGTCCTGCGGGAGGGTGCCCTGATCCCGGGCTGTTAAAAACATTTTATGGAGGGAAGATGTAATGTTGCCCTCCCCCAGCTTCCGCCAGGTTTCAGCTGGAAACCCATTCGGGCCCGGTGTCTTTCCGGTTTGCAATTGCGTTAGTGCTTCGGCAACCTCGGTGTCCGAGAGGGCAGAGTCGAGACTCGCCCTTTGCTGTACTGAGAGAGTTGGGAGTGCTATGTCACTAAGGAGAGTTGGGTCCAGCTGCAGGGTCAGTGCCCGATAGAGTGTTTCATCGAATTGGGTGAAGGCCTCGTCTATCTCAGCGTCCAATGTGCACCTTTCACCCCTTAAGGTGACAATCTCATGAACGCAACGTTGTCCCTCATCCCTTTTCTCCAGCCAAGCTAGCATTCTGCCCGTATTGCTTTTCTAGATCTTTGATTTCAGTCTCTAATGTACACCTGGACCTACGTAACGCTTTCAAGACGCCTCCCTCTTCGGAAATACAGCAGCCCCTAATGTATACCTTAAAGGCTTCCCATATCACCCGAGGGTCGGAAACAGAGCTTACGTTGGCTTGAAAAAAGGTCTGTACATCTTGCACAGTTTCTTCTCGGAATACTGTGTCTTCTAGCGTGCTAGCTCTAAAGCGCCAGCGTAGTTATTTCAGGGGTTTGGTCAGACCTGAGATGTATTAACACTGGGAAGTGACCCGAAAGAGTTTGAGGGAGTATCTTGGCCTCGATAATGTTCCTGGCCAGGGTCGTTGTGGTAATCACGTAGTCTATTCTGGAGGAGCTGCCATGTAGAAGGAGTATTCTCTACTGGTGTGGTGTGTCATGCGCCATGCATCATGTAGTCCATGGTATTCTGCTATGGCAGTCTAATTCTGGGCCGCCCGGGGAGGGTGTGTTGTGCCGTGGTTGATCTATCTAGACCCAAGGTAATGGCCATGTTAAAATCCCCCAGCCACACTATCTCATAGTCAGGGAATCTATAGAGGTGGTTAGCACAGTGCTGGAAGAATTCTGGAGAGTCAGTATATGTTCACCAGGAGAACCTTCAGTCCAGACAGCTTGCCTGTCAGTAGGATATAACGACCTTCATCGTCCCTTACTTGTTTGTGGAGCTTGAACTCTAATGAATGGTGAATATACGTTGCCACCCGGTGTGAACTCAGAAGATCGACCTCGAATAGGTCTAGAGTGCCTTCTCTTACGCAAAACGAAGAGAAACCAATAGGAGATCTGCTCACATTCAACCATTTCAGGCGTGGACCAATCATGGACCACAGTGGTCCCAGTCATCCCAGCACACCAGACATCCTAGCACCCAGGATGTTTATTGGAATTAGACAGTTCCAGCCCACATCCTGGGCGCACACAACCAAGGCATGCAGAAGCCCGCAAAAGCTTTGGTTTGCGCAGGGGTCTGCATGACCAAATAAGACATTTCCTGGGTCTGCTCGACCTGGGAAAGGCAAAGAGACACAATAGCCAAAGAACACAACAAAGGACCTTGTGGCATGGCCATTTTAGGCACTGGCCACTGTCCTGGGTCAAACACGGTAAACGCGGTTTGGACCATTGAAAAGAGTAAAACATGCTTTAAAAGTAACTACTGCCACCAGCTCCGTCCCGGGCACACTTGTACATTCACCAAAATTCCTTTGAGGTGTCTAGTGCCTTAAAAATGAAAGAGACCGCACCACAATGTATTGGAAGGTACATTGTTCACTGATAAAATGTTGCCAAGAAATAGCAACATAGTGAAAGACTAAGGGAAACAAATCTTCCAGTACTGACAGTCTGAAGGGCATGTCAGTTTCCCCTTAACAAGATGAGCAAAAGCTCAGCAGAGTACAGCATAAGACTGGGCTCCACTGGTAAAAGTCAGGCTAGGCTAGTCAGACAAAAGCAAAAGGGTGTGGTGTTCACAACTGGAGGGAAAATTACCCATAAATGGAAATCTTTCCTAACACCCACCCTCTCCATTGCCATCTCCCCTGGCTATGCCATCCTCCGCTGTGATAGGCCAGACAAGAAAGACGGTGGAGTAGCCCTCATTTACAAAGACTCTCTCCCACTACATGCCTCTTCCACTACCCCTATGCCCCTCTGCGAATTCATGTCTGCCAAACCTAGATGTTCGCCTAACAACCTGATTAACATACATCTCATATATCGACCACTAGGACCCATTGCCTCCTTTGAAGATGACCGTACCCAACTCATCTCCACCAGCCCCAAACCCTCCACTCAACTTATACTACTGGGCGACTTCAACCTGGGCTTCAATGATGCCAACGACACAAACGCTACAACGTCATTATTATTATTATTATTATTATTATTATTATTAACCGTAGCCAACTCCGTAGCAGCCTTTGGTTGCGCCCAACTCATCACAGATCCCACACATGCCCACGGCCGCACTCTAGACTGACTGATAGACCACAACTGTAACATCACCATATCATCTAACCTCCCATGCCCTTGGTCTGACCACCACACCACTACCTTTTCCATCCCAGCCATTAGCGAGCCAGCCAAACCCATTCCTATCCAGAGCATCACTATTTGCCGCAGCTCACGCAACCTGACGAGTGCCCACATCATTCCCCTCATCAACACACCCCTCCCTACTGCACTTGACCACTATAACACCCTGCTCCGCAATGCGGTCAACATCCTTGCTCCTCTCAAAGCCAAGAAGCCTAAGAACCCAACCCATCACAACTCCTGGTTCACCCCAGAACTACGCGCCGCCAGAGCAGCCAAACGCACAGCAGAAGCTGTCTGTCTCAAATCCCCTACATCCATGAACAAGAGCCACCTCTCTTCTCTCTCACACCACTACAGATAGCTGATCCTCACCAAAAAAACGTCCTTAAACAACACCAGAATTGCTAACGCTGCCTCAAGTTCCTGGGAACTCTTCACCATTCTCTTCAAACTTGAAACTCCCCTGTCCACCCCCTTCCCCGGACGCCATCGTCAAAGGCAATGACTGGTGTAACAAGACCCAAGACACCCTCACAGGTAAAAACACAGCTCCAATCCTGAATAGTTACCAAACAAGCCTCTCTACCCATGACAGACTCTCAATCGGGACCCACCTTAATGACATCTCACCCTTCAAGTTCCAGCCCACCAAAATAACCACCCTTGCCAACATTATTTCCGGCCTCAAACCCTCCCGCTGCAAGGGAGACGCCCCCTCAGCAGCCTTCGTGGTGAAACAGTGCATCAAGTCCCTTCTCCCTTTGATAGCCTCCATTATCAACTCGTCCTTCACAACCTGCTGTGTGCCCTTCTCACTCAAGCAATCCTGGATCTCACCGCTACTGAAAAAAAACACGACCCTGCAATCCACACCAACTACCGCCCCCATCACCCATTCCTCGAACACCATCACATCCTTGGCAAACGCCAGTCAGGTTTCTGCCCCCAAGCACAGAACAGAAACAGCCCTCCTCAGCTAGACACTGCCAACAACAAAGGATCCTTATCCCTGCTCCTCCTCATCGACCTCTCAGCGGCATTCAACCTTGTAGACCACAAGGTCCTCTGCCATGCACTCTCATCCGCCACCCACTTCTCCCTAGATGCCACTAACTGGATTGCCTCCTTCCTATCCAGCAGATTATCTAGAGTTTTTGCAGGCGAGGCCACTGCCTCCCCAACACCCAACTCATATGGGGTACCCAAAGGCTTGTGTTTCTCACCCACCTTGTACAACGTTTACACTTAGCCACTGTTCGACCACCTTGACACCTTAGGTATCTTGTTTACCAGCTACGCAGTTGATACCCTAATTCTTATCCCCCCTCTCTGGCGATCACCTGAAAGACACCCTGAGAATCAACGAAATATATGAAACCATCGAAGCCTGGATGGCAGTTTACAGTCTCTGCCTCAACGATGAAAAGACTGAGCTCTTACTCATTGGGCCTTCTGCCCGTTTTATGAGCCTCCCCAAAGAGTGCACATCTTTCGTCATTGATGGGCACAAGATTCCAGTAGCACCCTCTGTCAAGACTTTGGGGGTCTCATCTTTCGTCATTGATGGGCACAAGATTCCAGTAGCACCCTCTGTCAAGACTTTGGGGGTCTACCTTGATTCATCGCTCTCCATGTCTCGCCACGTCAACCACATCGCCTCAACTCCAGGCTACGCAATCAAACTAATTAACGCCAGCAAACCCTTCCTCACCACCACAAACCATCTGGAAGTTGCACACGCTCTTATATGCTCGGAACATGACTAATGCAACTTCCTACTCTGCAGCACCTCAGAAAAAAACCTGAGCAAACTTCAAACCACCCAGAACAATGCCCTCAGGGCAAACAGGAACACATATCAGACGCTAGGACATTGGCTCACTGGCTTCCAGTAAAAAACAGAATAACTTTCAGAATCCTATCCCTCACCCACCGCTGTCTTTCGAACAACACCCCGAGCTTCCTGGCGACCAGTCTTAGAAAACACACCTCAGCAAGACCCACCAGGGAGGCCTACAGTCACCACCTTGTCATCCAGAGGTTCAATCGGGCCTAAGCTGGGGGCTCCAGCTTCCCAGTCCGAGCACAATCCCTCTGGAATAAGCTACCCCCGCACCTGCGGGATGAACCCTCTTACAACAATGATTTCAGAAAGGAACTCAAAACACTGTTTAATAACTGACATGTCTCCGCTCCCTACCTATTCCTGTTTTTTCTCCTCATTATAACTAGCACCTAGATGCCTACGGGCTGCGAGCGCTGCTATAAATTCACAAATAAATAAACAAGGGGAGGAGACGGGAGAAGGTGGGAACAGATCATAAAGTGTTTGGTGCAGGGAAGCAGCTGGCTTGAGTGCCCAACAGTAGCTTAGAGAACCTCCTAGACAGGAAGGGGAGGGCTATAAACCCTCTAGACAGCAGAGTCGGCAATGAATGGTTTTCAGGTGAGGTTGGAGGAGGTGAAGCTAGACAAAGAGACCAGAGTTGAGCGTGCAGCGGGTGGAGGAGGACTTGGAGCTTAGTTTTGGCATGTCTGGGGAGAGTGAAGGGTAAGGTGTTAGGATTGGGAGAGTATAACACCAGGAGGTGGGAAGGAGGGTAGAGAGGAAGAGTGAAAGGCGAAGTAACACCACCAGCGTCCCGGAGAGTGGAGACAAGTGAAGTTAAAGAAGTGATAAGACAGGCAAAAGGGAAAGAGGCAGAGCGAGAGGCAGAGAAGATGAGTGTCAGGAGAGAGTGAGGCTAGGAAGTGACACTGTCACCAGAGGAGGGGTATGACAAGACCATCAGACTAACCTGATTTGGTACTCTAGGAAGCCCCTGAGGGAGATAGATAGATACGGCTATGGCCTTTAAACCTCCCATGATCAGGGACAGCCTTTACAGAATATGAACCCTCGCTATAGGGATCCAATCTTATACCAAGCCTTCTTGGAGTAGGAAAAATCACCTAGGGAGCTGAGAGCCCCCTCGGGGTTTGAGGGAACGCATACAAGGACCACCTCTAAACTTGGAGCCCAGTTGTCTCTTCCTGTGTGATGTTTTTCTTTATTTCAAATGTTCCTTTATCATGAATGTTATTACAATAGAACAAACTTTGTGGGGCAGTTATAGTTACTTATTATCAAACTTAAACATTCTTTACACCCCTGCACCCATCCACAGCGTTAACATCCCCAATGTCCCCTTACCCTCCTCCCTTATCCCACCCCGCCCACTTGGTACTGAATCCCTTCCTCCTGAACCACATCATGAAACCTTGGAGCAACTGAGACTTCTTTAAACACGTACCATTGGCACTTGGCTACCGCTCCTGTGGCCATTTATGTTGGGTTCCCTATTCAATCAACACATTACCTCTGCCATCTGCGCCCAAGGGCTCTGACCTCAATCTCTCTTATTAATTTGCGTTTCCCTCTGACAAGTCTGCATTGGGTCTAATATATTAATCAACACATGTACCCCACTCCATTTCAAGAGGACCTGCATGTCCATGGAGCAACATGAATCAATTTACTTTTACCTGGGGGGTGTACACTTTTCCATTTCCTGGCTAAACAAGCCCTTGCCGCTAATAGTAGATAGGAGGCCATTTTCGGCAGTCTGACATATCCCCATCTTCCCCCTCCAGACCAAACAGGACCATTAGAGGGGATTTAACACAGGAGATTCCGCCCAGCTCTTTGATCCATCCCAAGACTTCATCCCAAAAGAATTTGCTCCTTTGAACACCCTCACCACATATGTCAATAGTCTGCCCTCGCCCCACCATCTCTCCATCAAAAAGGGCTGACACTCTGATACATTTTGGAGAGTCTGATCGGATCATATTGCCACCTGAGTAGGAACATAATGGCATGCGGCTTGTATTGACTGGAGATCGATGTCTGAAAGGCTCCCCTGCCAAATCTACCCCACAAAGAAGTGTCTAGTCCCCCCCCATCCCCCATGTCTTGTTCCTACCAGCTTTCCAGTTTTTCTGTGGACCCTCTCCCGGATTCCACCAGAGTCGCATATATCGCCGAGATCAGGCCTTTCACTTCTGTCAGAGTCTAGAAGCTTTTCAAAGGGGGTGAGGTCTTGCTGTATCTGTTCCCTCTAGCCCTCCCCAGTTAACACCCCATTTTGCTGAAAGTACAAGAAGACAGAAAGTTTACCTACGCCAAGCGCCTCTTCCAGCTCGATTATGTTGTTAATGTACCCTCCCTCCAAAGATGGCCAATCCTTTCCTGTCCCGCCTCAAACCAGGTCTGGAATCTTTCTGGGTTCGGGATAGCATCTCTAAATCCCGACACCCAGAGTTGTCCCAAAGGGAAGGGCCATGTTGTTATCCCTTTCATTTCTACGCCTTGTCACCAGAAGTCCCAAATCGCCCCCACAATATGATGCTTCCGGATTCTGCGGGGGAGCTTGCTTCTCGGTACCCATAACCATTCCCCTACCATGGCAGGCTGCAGTTGTAAGTTATCTAAAGTAACCCAATGGATATCTTTTTGGGCTCTAAGATGAGATATAAGGACTCTAAGTTTAGCGGCTTTATAGTAGAGTTTCACGCCTGGCAGGCCTATTCCTCCCTTATACCTGGGTAGAACCAGTACCCTACTTGATATCATAGCCTTCTTTCCCTGTCACAGAAAGAATGACCTTTGTCTCCCCAAATGCTACGATTCTCCAGGGCTCAAGTATTGCGGCGGCCCTTTTCTTGTCTGCACGCGGCGTGCACAAAGGGCAGAACTGCATCTGAATCCTCTGCAGTGTAGTGAAATGGCGCATGTAGGGTAGCTGGCAGGTGTGCAAGTGCTGCACAGTGCACCAGCATGTAGATGGTGTCGGGGGCAGCAGGTGGGTCATCGGGTTCTTGGTCAGTGGAGCGTGGCTGCTCGAATGCTACGATTCTCCAGGGCTCATCGAGCGGATCGGAGCAGGACAAGGAGGGGCTCCAGCCCTTCCTATGACTCGTTGTGGCACCGCTGTTAGGCACATGATAGGCACGCTACCTTCAATGGATATCACACCAGCAACCTATGTCCTTAATGGAAGTGCTACTACCACCACCTATAACGACACAACTGTCAGTAAGAGCAATTTCATAGTAATAGCACCGCCATAGCACTCTACTCATTAAACACCTCCAACGGGTTGATACCACATGACACGGTATAAACGAAGGTTATGCCGGCTCACTGTTAACTTGGATTAAAAACGCTTTTGGTTCAGTGGGCTCTGCCATTCCACATGGTGTTTTATTCATTGTCCTAATTGACGCCTTTGCAATTATAGTTTTTCTTATTCGCTGCATTCTATCATGCTGTGCTAAACAGGTGTGTCACTTATCCTGCCGAGGCCAGGCTGCTGCCATTCGAGATAGAGAAACCTCTACTTAAGGAGGACGCCTCCAAAGGCGCCTCCAATTAACAGGAAATGATAGATGTGTTGGGACAAATGTCTGATGCTGAATGGTATGAATTTTTTAATTGGGACCTTGGAGGCCGATGATCGATGTCTCTAAAGCAGCATCCTTTCTGTGACAATCTCTGTGCCTATCTACTCTATCCCTAGGTCACCCGTGTACCGGGGCATCTTTGATTGATGCTATGCCCAATCCTGCTCCCTGTGGTCTACGTCCTGTCTCAGGGACGACCACACGGGGGGTTCATGTGGCAGTATGTGATGCTATGTTAGGCTATTCTATGCATGGTACACTGCATTAGGCTCTCTCTCGTACATGTAGGCCTCACATCATCCCTCTGCCTCCCTCTGCACCCAGCTCCTCTGACATACCCATACCCTGCCTGGAGAAGATTAGACCCTGTAACAATGCAACGGCACACGTCAGACCTTCTTTCGTGTGCTCTCTACAAATGTAGAATCAGCACCATATATGGTAGATAACAGTAGAATTTCTGCAAATACTGCTTATCCATATCGTAACTCAAATTACCCGCACAGCTTCGTCACAAGTAAGATGCTGACCGTTATTGCCAAATGTCTGCAAATGTCATGCCATGTAATACCCCCATTTTGCAAATGCTATAACATATTAGTGATTGCATAGGATATGCAATATAACCTGCACTCTAAGGGCTGTCCCGGGAGAGATCTGTGTGCCAACTGCCTGGACGCTTGTCCTGCTGTATTGTTCTGCATATCAGCCGATAACGCTGTATTCTGTGTATTTTCTGTCTAATACAAGAAGCTTGGTTTGCCCATCATTCTGTGTCTGTGTCCCATCTCCTTATTTGCTGAAGCTGCTGGGAGGCCCAGGGGCCCGATCTTGGCTACCACACTGGGTATCTCAGACAAGCTAATGGACAAACGCAGGGAGGATATTACTTTCAGTATTTTTCTGAACAATCTTATTCAGAAAAAGACAAAGACTGGTGTGACGAAATACAAACGGCCATGCAAACCAAATTAAGCCTCCTCAAAAACAAAATAGTAGCCACTAAACAAGCCCTACCCATTAAGCATATCCCTATCCCACCACCTGCCCCGGATCCCCCCCCTACCCTTCTCCTTCAAACCCATTCAGGAAAAAGACATCATCAACATAATGAGGAACATCAAACCCTCTAACTGCAAAGGTGATGCATGCCCAGCCTCCATTATCAAAGACTATACGGAAGCGCTAGCTCCCTTCCTAACAGCCTTTGTGAATGCCTCCTTTACCACAGGGAAAGTCCCCGCCTCCCTCACGGAAGCTTGGGTCTGCCCTCTTTTGAAAAAGCCAACTCTCGATCCCACCTCCCCCAAAAATTACAGACCCATCACCACTGTCCCATTCCTCCTCAAAATATTGGACAAAGCAGCCTACCTGCAGGTCCAGCACTTCATTGAAGAGAACAAACTCCTTGGACTCCGCCAATCTGGCTTCCGCCCCAGACACGGGACCGAAACCGCCCTACTTGACCTGAAAAACCAGATGGACGATGGTAGAGACATGGGTAAACCAGCACTTCTCCTACTCCTTGACCTATCCGCGGCCTTCGACCTCGTGGATCATGGGGTCCTATGCCACCACCTTTCCTCCACTGCTAAATTCTCCCCAGAGGCCACAGCCTGGATCACCTCTTTCTTACAAGACAGAACCATGCAAGTATTCGCTGACATAGCCGCCGCATCACCAACCATTATACTTTGTGGTGTACCCCAAGGCTCCTGCCTCTCCCCCTCCCTATACAACATCTTCACACGACCCCTCTTCCTCATCCTCGACGCTATGGGCATCTCCTACACCAACTATGCCGACGACACTCAGATCCTCCTCACTCTCACAGGTAACTATGACACTGACTCCCTGACCCTCAACAACCTCTACAACACCATCCAAGCCTGGATGGCAGACAACGGATTATGCCACAACTCTGACAAGACGGAACTCCTCCTGGTAGGTTCCCCCGACACGCTAAAAAATCTAGATGCCCATTTCAGCCACTTCACCATTGACTCCATTAAAATTCCGGTCTCTGATTCTGTCAAAACTCTGGGTGTCTACCTGGATTCCAGCCTATCCATGGATAGACAAGTCAACGCAATAGCCTCCGCAGCTGCATATCATGCCAAACTTATCAACGCAGTCAGACCCTTTCTCTCCAAAGAGAACTGCACCAACATAGCCAGAGCCATCACCGGCTCTAGGCTAGACTACTGCAACTTACTCTTTCTAGGAACCTCCAACAAAAACTTAGAGAGACTACAAATAATACAGAACAATGCTCTCCGGGCATCCCAAGGCATTGCTAAAAGAGAACACATCTCTGAAGGCAGAAAACTAGCCCACTGGCTCCCAATAAAGGAAAGGATCGTATTCATGCCTGTACCATGTAACTAAGTTATTGCAAGTAACAGCGCCTCAATGCCCCTGGGCTGCTTGCGCGCTATATAAATATAAATAAATAAATAAATTCAGTTTTGCTGTTCAATTTTAAAAGGAAATACACGCATTGTACTGGCACAAATCAATGCTGGATCTGCACCATAGGTGTGTGAGATACTATCAATGGTATTAGGAAAATTATTTCTACTTACAGTGTTGTGCTGGAATGCTACCTAGAATATTTGGGTCCGTGTCCTGGTCCATGCTAACCATAACACAGATTGGAGACACTGGTATATGTTTCAGCAAGCCTGCATGCTCAATTCCCTGTGAAACATAGCTTACCAGCTTTCAGGGGAGATAGGTTTAGCCATCCTCTTGGGGGTATGTAGTTGTTTTAAGTGTAATTAGAATACTATGAAGTTCTAATCAATACAGTTATTAAGACCATTTTCTACTGACTGAGTACAATTATAATCTGCCATTATTCATGCTTTATGAAGGCTAAGTTGTCCTTTCCACCCTTTGGGTTTATTGTAACCGCTCTATGAAAAACCTATGGATGTACAATTAATAATTGTCCTGTCATTGCGCTCCAGGAAGTTGATCTGAGTCTTGTGATACGGCATGCTGAATTTTATGTTCAGATGATACGTGACTCAATCCAGTTTTTTGTTAGGCTGCATATAACAGGGCCAGACCAAAGCCCTGAACCCAACTCCACTGGAAAGAACACCCTACGCTTCAGAGATGGTATCAATGTAGCCCTTCTACCATAGAAGGGGGAGCAACTGTAACCAGGACTCAGTTGAACCAAGGGAGCTGGAATGACAGGATAGAATACTGAGTACTCTGCCATGGAACAGACATGCAATTCACATTCAGCTTCCCTCCTTAGATCCCCTGGAATCTCACCCACCAGCTTTAAGTTGTTTGGGTAGCCTTAAAGTGTCACTGCTGGCAATCGTAGAGGTTTTCCTTGAAGGGGAGTGCAGAGTTTAGAAGAATAGTTCTGGTAGTCCCCCTTCTTCTGGCTCTAAGAATTTAGATGGAACCTTTTGGAGGTCCTTGTTAGTTTGATATATTAATTGCTGTTAACTAATGTTTGTCTCCCACCTGTCCTCTTTTTTTTATCTGCTTCTTTCTTTGCCACTACTTTAGCCATGGGTAGATAGTGAACTCGTGCCCCTGGGGAATAGTGTATTGGTACTTCACTGTTGGCATAACATGCCATATTTCTGAAAGGACAAAAGGCAGAATTGTTTGGGTGATGAGAAAGAGGGATCAAGTGGTAGCATATGTGGTAAAATGTCATATGCAAACTCTATTAATGGGCGAAACAAACATTTCAGGTGTTAAAATAACAAGGCAAGTGCTGTTTTATTTTGTTGTGTTTGGCAATCACTTAGGGGATTATGTGTGTTGTGAACCTTAATGGAAAGACTTTTTTAAGGCTTTTCAAAACCGTGAAATAAAATGTGTCCGTCCAATATGATGACTGTGAAAAGACCATGGAGTTTGATGAAGTACCAGTGGAAATTATCAGTTGAGAGAGCTGCGATGGGCAATGACTGGAGGACCACAAAATGTGCCATCTTTGTAAATATGTCCACGTGGTGCGAGTGACGCATGGAAAATACCCCGAGTAAAACAGTATATGTCCACAATAGCCACAGATGACAGTGTATCATTCCGACTTTGGGAGTTAAATTAGAACATTCATCATATTGGCCTGCCAAAGTTATGTGGACATAATAAGGATTAAAGAAGTCAAGCTTGGGCGCAGACTTTGGCTCATCCCTCACACTTTTTGATGTAATCCTTGCCGCCAGGGGGCAGAAATTCAAGTTACAAGCTGCTAGCCAGCCATAAAAAGAGTCACTCCCGACTTCTGTGCTGTACATATAATTATAATTGTTCTTTTATAACACGCTTAACACCTACAATTTTTTTCTAAGCGCGGATCAGGATTCAAACCTGTGTTGTGCTGTGTTGTCTTGCTTCCAAGACAAATGCGTTGCCCCTGAGCTATCTTTCCTCCCCCAACACACCATTTCTTACTCGCCAAGAGTTAAATATCACTAGCCAGTGGCTAGTGCAGATTTTGCACTCTGCTTGATGCTTTCATAATGCTTGGCCTTCAAATATAATGGGATTGTATTTTGTCATCTTCCTAGACACTTATGCATGTGTCATGGCACTACTCCAACACTTTGTGTGGGCTGCCAGGGTACCCACAAACGGTGGTGACAAATAAAGAATTCTTGTAGTTTCGATAAGCCTTCCTTTCGTCTTCATGGTTGTATGAAATTTGGATCTCATCTTTCTAGTGCCACGACGGGGAGATGCCGCTCCTCCTCCTCTAACATGTCAGGAAGGAACCATCTGTATAGGATTTCTGCCTTGCTGTTACTACTGCCGTGCTTATATATCACTGTGAAAGGAATGTGGGTGAAGAACAACACCCAACAGTATTGTCTTTGGTTGGTAATAGGTGCATTGTTCAAAATCCCAGGATTCTGTGATTTATGATTAGTGATTGGGTGGGCAATGCCTTCCAGGCTATGTCTCCATGGCACAAAAACAACCTTCATGTCCAGGAGCTCCTTGATGATAACTACCAATCAGTTGGGTAGTAATAACAACCAAATGTTCAATATTAATAATATTATTTGTATGGTGTAGTTACATTTGAAAGATAATAGTGTAGGGTTGAGATAACATCCTTCAGATGGTAATGCTTGATACATTGGCTTTAACCTTCAATTGTAAGGATGTATCTGCAGAAATTAAAATAATGGCTGTGGTAAAGGCCAGCTTAAGTTTGTAGAACAGCTTTTAAATCTGGTTGGTTCTTGACTAGGGTGTACTTTATCTGAGAAGGGCAATGAGGGGTTGCATTATATGGGAAGATCAAGGAATTAAAGTTTTGTAAAAATGAGCAAAGCCCAGGAAAGCGTGCAAAAAAAAAAGCTTTGACATTTTGTGTTGCCAGCCAAAACAAAACTCCTCTAATCTATCAGGATACGAGATAGAACGCCAAAAGTCAATTCATACGCTTGAAATTCACACTTGCTTTGTTAAGCATACAATCCATTGGTTGGGAGTCACTCCAAAACCTCCTTCACATGTCTGATACCAGTTACCAGGGTGGGTGAAAATACCTGGAACTTATTTAAATTCAATAGACTACTATCCATGATGCCTGGAAGATGTAATTCAGGAAGAGTTGGATGCTAGGAACCATTAAAAAGGATGACCATTTTTATTGAGTTGATCCGCCCTTGCCATGAGACTGTCAGCAGATTCCATTTGAGGAGTTGGGCTTGGGTGTCTGCTAGGAACGGTTTGTAATTTGCATCGTAGAGGCCATTAAGTGTGTGTGTTATGGTCACTCCCAGGACCTTAATTCCCTTAGTTATCCATTGAAATTCTGAGGATTCCTTAGCCCTTGCCAATTCGTCATTTTTTAAGTGATACGTTTAGTATTTCGGATTTGGTGATGTTGATTTTCAGGCCAGCTACCTTGCCAAAGTTCTCGAGTTCTAATGTTTCCGTCGGGAGGGAGGTTGCAGGGCTGGTAGTAGTGAGCCACATGTCATCGGGCGTATGCCATGGTTTTGTGATCGTCGCCCATAAATGCGATCCTTTTTATCGTGCCTGCGTGTCGAATCTGTGAAAGCAGTGGTTCCAGGTGTATCGCGTAGAGAAGTGGGGAGAGAGGGTATCCTTGTTTTGTGCCCCTTCGCAGGTGAACGGGGTTGGAGAGGTGTCCGTTTATTAGAAGTCTGGCTGTGGGGTTATTGTAGTTGGCTTGGATCATGTTTATAAATTTGGGGCCAAAGCCCATAGACCTCAGGGTCTTAAAGAGAAAGGACTATTCGACGCAGTCGAATGCTTTTTCTGCATCAAATGAAACCAAGGCCGAAGGGGTCCCATTTTTGGCTACTTTCTCTATAGTGTGGCAGGCTCTCCTTATGTTGTCATGGGTTTGTCGATTTTTATTGAAGCCAGATTGGTCGGGGTGTTTTAGTTTGGGCATATGGATCTCTAGTCAGTTCGCAAGTATTTTCGCGTAGATCTTCGCATCAGTGTTTATCAGTGCTATCAGATGGTAGGAGCCGCATTTCGAGGGGTCTTTCCCTGGTTTGGGGAAAAGGAGGATCCTTGCTTCCACCATTGAAGCAGAGATCTTGCCCGCGCTTATGCAAATGTTGAAAAGGTCTGTAAATGTTGGGGATAAAATTGATCTGACTTTTTTTTAAAAGGTGAAGGGATAACCATCTGGTCCCGGCGATTTGTTAAGTGGGAGGTTTGCAATTACTTGGAGCACCTCTTCTTGTGTGATATATAATTATTTTTTTTGTTGTTGTTAATTGTGTTTGGTTTACATGCAACAAACCTTTACAAATGATATTTTACTATGAATTGAAATAAACATATATAGCATTATCATTTAAAATTGATTTGATAAAATAAAAACCATAAAATTCATAGAACACATAATACAAACAATTAAAACCATATAATCTACAAAAAACGAAAACATTTAAGGAGGATACATTCTCCCTTCCCCTTCCACATTAGTTACAGGTAAACATATATTTTTTTAGATCTAATTCATACATGATAATTACAGTTGTATGTCTCAAATCACTTAGAAATGCTCCGATGTATTAGGATACTCCATATTTTCCATTTACGTGATAGGATTCTCCTCTATAAGACCAATAATCACTGCCAATTTAAGGATCAATATTTGGCCATTACCCCACATACATCTGATCCATGTAGACTCTCTTGAGAACTCTGAGCAGGTTACAAGATAGGTGTCAAATGACCTAATCCTAATTTCTTCAAAGTAATCACAGTACATAACAAGATGTTTAAGTGTTTCTTTCTCTTGCATTCTACTACAAAACCGACATGTACCAGTAGAAACATTACTCGTTTTTTTTTGTCGCAAGATTGATGGGAAATAGATTAAATTTGAAGCGCATATACAGTCTTCTAACTTTGTGCCATGGAAATTTAAGAATATACATTGGTCTCTCCCCCCATTTTCTAAGAGATTTACGATATTCAATAAAGGACTTATAGCTACAAACTTTGTCCGTAAGAATGCACCATTGATATTTTTGAAATTTGCGTTTGCAGGCAGGCAATCTGGCACAAAGATCTTCATTTGTTACCAGAATAGCCTCAAGAATTGTATTGATCTTGTGTTTCATTTTTATAATGGAAGGATATTTTGCGTCAATGTACATAAGGTGCAGCTCCTCATACATGGAATTTTTGGGTGGCTATATAATTTTGGCATGATTATTCATTAAACGCCAGTTGTATTTAGCAGAAAGTGGGAGGAGACCAATATAATGACATTTGGAATTGATAAAGCCAGACCTAGAACAATTTTCCATAACCTACCTTGTAGCATATCTAAAAATGAATCCATCTCAAATAAGAAAATATCAAGCCCATAAAGAATAATAGGTTCAACTTTTAACAAGTAGAACTGGATAAGGGGTAACAAAGAGAACATGCAATATCTATGAAAAATAATTTTCATTTGAGATGTGAGTGGTTTGATTTTGTTATTTAGTGTAGCTTTCCACATTTCTGCAGAGTAATTATCAGTTAGCGTATAACCAAGATATCGTATTGTGGGTGAATAAGCAATTGGTATATCTTGGAGGTTCCAAATGAACCTTGAGGTTTTTTATGCTTTCCATCTTCAAAAGTTAGGATGTGACTTTTGGAGGGGTTTGCATGAAGATTATGCTGTTCAACAAAGCCTGCAAACAGGTTTAGTTTATTTTGGAGCCCAAACGGCTTCCTATCAAAAAATAGCAGATCGTCAGCAAAACCAATCCAATTTAATGTAAGAGGACCCAATTTGGCAGGGTACATAGGGATATCTTTCCACGTTTGATCTAAGTTGGATATATATTGATTGAAAATACCGCTGCCATATTACATTCTTGTTTGACCCCAATTTGTGTTCGGATTGGATCTGTGAGTACCCCTTCACGATTTAGTCAAATCCTGTAATTAGTATTGTGATGTAAAAGTGCAGTGATTGTTCTAGCTGGTCACGATCTGGCCGGGAATCTTGGTCAGTTGGGTTGTTTGTAGATACCTGAGTTGTTCCTCCTGGTCTGGATGATGAGATGCGTAGAGAGCAGTTTAGTAGAAATTAAATGAGGTCTTCTATCATCGTTTCTCTACTCCCTTTGTGGTCCTCCACCCTGGTATTGTTTGGGTCGCCTTAGTTTGACATAGCTACCTGGCTCGGTGTCGGTTTGCCTTATTTGCTTTGATTTAATGTCTTTGATTCATGTAAAGCAAACTTTTTTTCTGCCTGTTTGGTGTGTATGAGGTCTAGTTTGCCGTTTGCTTTTCTGAATTCGGGGTAAAGGTCAGGGCTCGCGTCATTCTCCATCTGTTTCACTATGTCTCTAACCTCTATTTCTGGGTCTAGTTTTGTTTTCATTCTGATTTTCACAATGTATTCTTCGAGCGCAATAAGTTCCCAATGCAATGTTGCTTTAAATATGTCCCAGGTCACGTCTCCTCTTGTCCCCCCTCCACCTTCCCCTGGCGTTTAAAGCAAAAAAGTATTTGATTGTGTGTTCTATGTTATTGCTGACCACCGGATCTAATAGGAGCGCATTGGGGAATTTCCAAGTCCACAGTTTAAGAGTTTGCTTGGGAAGGGCCAGGTCTAGTGTTATCGGAGCGTGATCGGATATCATAATAGAGTGGGTTTCTATCTGCAAAATGGAGCTTATTATCGTTGCTGAGCTCCAGATGTAGTTGATCCTAGAGAATGCCTTGTGGACATGGGCATAATGTCTAAAGGATGTTTTCTCTCCTTTCAGGAAAGGCCAAACATCCCTGAGTGTCCGTTGCTCCAATCTCCTTTTAAGCGCTCGTGGAGGGGGGTTGAGTATATTTTGAAGTGGAGCTTCTGTCTCTTATTGGGTTCCATGCGATGTTCAAGTCTCCCATCAGAATGATCTCCTCTTTGCTACAATTATCTAGTTCTGTCAGGACTGTTTTTAGGAACCCCTCTTGCCTTGTGTTTGGGGCGTAGATAGATGCTAGTGTAAAGGTTTTTGAGCCCGTGCAGATGATTATCAAAATGTGGCAGCCCTCCCTGTCTGCTTTTGTGTGTAGAATCTCTACTTGTGTGCCCTCTTTTATCGCTAGGACTCTGGCTATTTCCCCTTTTGCGTTTGCCTGGATTATTTTGGGGTATTTTCTGATTTTAAGTTTGAGGCGGTCTTGCTGCTGAATGAGCGTTTCTTGTAGGGCAATTATGTCCGGTTGGTGTCTCTTGAGGTGACGTTTTAGCTTCCTCCTCTTCATCGGGGCATTTAAACCCCTGATATTAAGAGTTAGGCATCTGAATGTGTCCCTGTTGTTTGGGAGTCCAGCGTATCCGTTAGCGTTTGTTCGGTCACCCTTTTTAGTGCCCTTGTGTATCTAGTTGTGTTTTTAGCTTATGTTTCTGGTATGTCTTGAACAACTCCCTTCCCTCCCCCTGTTCCCCCCGAACTTCCCCCAATAACAAACTCAACATCAACTCTTGTCTCTTTCCCCAGGTGTGGGCCACCCTTACTATTTCACCCAAGGATTCGGTCTTCAGAGGTGAACCACTATTGAGACTTGGGGCATGCGCGTGTTATCCTAAAACCATGGTTATCTTGTCTTTGTAAGGAATCCAAGGTGAGTCCCGTCTGGTTTTAGCTAGTGTTGCTTATGTGGCCCAGCTCTGCCATATGTTACCAATGTCAACCACGTTGTTTCTTTGCTGACGAGTTCGCTTATTTTCCATAGTCCAGGACGGGTTGACTGGAAGTTTTTTTTTCTTTTTTTCTGTGGTTTCGCTCCGGTAGGGACCATTCCCAAGACATGGGTCCCATGGGGTGAGCGGTCGTGTGGAGGACGGCTCTGGTTGTGAGTCAGTCTATTCGCATTATTCAGACCCCTTCTTCTTTTGATGTTATCCAATGCTGTTTCCCCTCCGAGCTGAATAGTAGACCGAAAGGAAAGGTCCGCCGATAGGGTACTTTCTTGGATATTAGGTGGTCCAGTAGTTCACGCATGTCTCTTCTTTTTTGTAGTGTAGTCTGTGACAGGTCCTGATAGAGCTGGATATCTTTGCCATTGCAGGTGATTGTTGCCGCCCTTCTGGCTCGCTGTAGAATCATCTCTTTTTGTGGGTAGTTTGCCAGTGCCGTTAGGGTGTCTCTCGGACATGAGTCCGGGTCATGGGCGTTTGGGACTCACTCTATTGACTCTGTCAATTGGGATATCAAGGTCACCCTCCATGTCCAAGGGACCCTTGAAGATGTTTGTGATTACTTCTTTTAGGTCCGCGTCTTGAACTGTTTCCAGGAGGTTTATGATCCGGATGTTGGATCTCTGGGATCGGTTTTCAAGGTCCTTGCACTGTTGTTCGAAGTTATTTGTAGCCCGTGACAGTTGCTCCAGTAGCTCATCTGCTTTTGAGTTTTCCTGGGCTAGGTCATGAAGAGCCTTCTCATTCATATCTGTCCTTTCTTCCAGCGATGAGACATCCCATCTTATTTTGGATAATGCTGACCTGAATTCCGTTGTAAACGCATTAACCTGTGCTTGGAGGGAGGCAGCTAGTTTCTCCTGGAAGTTCAGGAAGCAGTGTTCCATGTCCTCTTTTGATGCCTCCTTGCTGGAGTTTGAAGGATTGGAAGTAGTCTCCTGGGAATGGTGCATGCTTTCTAGAGACTGTTACGCCCCTCCAGAGTGCAGCCAGAAACTTTGGATCGGGTTGGCGGCTACGGTCTTGAGCTGCGTGAGGTTCCTCAGTGTTTTTTCTATTTTGGGCTTGGCATTTGCTGTCTCCCCCAAAAGGGGAGTCTTTGTTTATTGGGAGTTTGTGTGGGGTGCCAGAATACTCTTACTGTTGAATATGGGTGGGTGCCCATGTGGTCTTTTGCATTTGGGTCTTCTTGTCCTGGTGAGTCATTCCTCCCAGTTGTATCTGTGCTTGTGATGGGATGCTGCTGTGGAGCTTTCAGGACCCTCTCGGGTGGCATATTGAGTGGGGCTGCTCTTCTCCGTGCCCAGTCACGGTACTTTATTTTTAATTTCTTTATTTTATGTACTGTCTATGCAGCTGCCCCCTTTGCCTGGGTTCCCTCCGGGCCTGTATTCTTTACTGCCTCTTGTGAAGCGCTTGCCATGTGGAATTTGTTCCCTAGGGTGTTGGACACTTGTGTACCTCTACTGTGGGCCTCATCCCGTGGGCTGATTGAAGTGTCCGTGCTTCCCCCCGATTTGGCGTGGGCTGATCACGCTGGAGGTAGGAGGACTCGCCTGAGATTTATAGTGTTCTCTCTGGAAGCCGCAAGTTTCCACTTGGGCTCGCTGCTTGAAGTTCCCCTTCGTGGCCCAGCTGAAAGTTCGTGGGGGCTGGCTCTGACTCTCGCCGCTCGCTGCGGGTGTATTGCCCTCTGTGTCCCGGGGATCCATGTCTGCAGGCAAGCGCTGCAAGGTATTTCACCCAGTAAGGGGGTGGATTCGGTTTTCTACCCTGTCCTTTGCTTCTGAGCTGCTTACCTTCCAGTCTTCCAATGCTAGTCCGGTGGCTGAGCCACGAGAGGGTCTGGCACCTTTCTGCTTTTGGGAGCAGTGATTGCGGGTAGCTGGCTGCATGCTGATTAACTTCTTGGGAGACTGCTAAGGGGCAGCGGTGTACCCCGCATGCTTTTCCAAAGCTGATGTGTGGCTATGGGGCTGCTAGTGCCAAGCTGGGCATTTCAGAGGGCAGAGCTCAATGTTTCACGTCCTTAGTAGATGTTGGCCATCTTGGGATCCCTCCTTGGCTTTTCAACCACTACCTGGCCCTCTTGCCCATCACATCGCTACATTCTGCTCTAACTTTCAGTGTTATGCGGATGACACCCTGCTCTCCTTTGGGCTCCCCTCAGCCATCTCTGCGCCTTCTCTCATACCAGACTGTCTGGCCACAATCCAGGAATGGTGTGCTGCCAATGATCTCTGCCTTAATGCCAGTCTGAGATCCTCCTCATCGTGACACCTGCTCCCTCCTTTCCTCTCTCACTCTGGCTGCCCACCCTGGGCGCTCTTCCTGTTGCTTCCGGTGAGGCTAAGAACCTTGGTGTCATCTTCGACTCCGCCCTTTCCTTCTCTCCTCACATCTGACGTCTCTAAGAAGTCACACTATCAGCTGCACCTCCTCAGAGGTATTCTGCCTTTTATCACTTTCCCTCAGAAGCTCACTGTCTCCAGAGCTCTGGTCCTCTTTAGGCTGGACTACTGCAACAGCCTCTTTTTAAATCTGCCTGCCTCTACTCTTCGACCTTTACAAATTATCCAGAACAGGACTGCAAGACGTGTCCTTGGCCACAAGCCTAGGGATCGTATCTCTCCAGCTTTGAAATCTGTCCACTGGCTCCCTATGACTGCAAGGATCAAATTCAAGACCCTTTGCATGGTCCACAAGACTTTCTGGAGCCTGAGACCGCACTACCTCCAACTTTCTCTTCCTAAACATGTTCCTTCTCGAGCCCTCCGCTCATCCATCTCCAACTCTCTGAGGGTCAGATGCTTCTCCAAGCAGAGAGTGGGGGTAGATCTATCTCGACTGGGACGGCCGCCGTTTCGGAACTCCGAAGGCAAGCAAGGTGCCTCCAAAGGATTCGGCGGCGGCTCCTCGACATACCGCCAGGCGGCCCACTCCTCGTCAGAGGAGGCCTACAGAGGACGCGGCAAATCAGGAGGATCTTGTCATCGACGTCAAGGAGGCCAAGGCGGCAAGGCCACTGTCAAGCAGGACTGAACCGGCCGTGGCGTCGGGCCCCCACCTGAGGACCCCGGTGGAAGGCGGCTGGCGAAGTTCGTCAGCTTGTGGGAGTCCATCTCCACCAACCGTTGGGTGTTGGATGTCCTGGCCCGCAGGCAAACTCTCGAGTTACTAAAGAAGTGCCCCCTCATTCCTCCCGTGGCCAGGAAGGAAAACCACATCCCTCAACTGCTGCTGGAAGTAAGGGCGATGCTGAAGAAAGGGGCCATCAAGCTCGTCCCAAAGAGGCTCCGGGGCTCCGGAGTTTACTCTTGCTTCTTCCTTGTAAGAAAGAAGACCGGCGGCTGGCGACCCATCCTGGACCTTCGTCGTTTAAACAAGTACATCAAGTCCCAGAAGTTCCGGATGGTCCCTCTCCAACACGTGCTGGAACAGCTGGAGGAGGGCGACTTCCTATCGTCGCTGGACTTGGAGGATGCCTACTTCCACATCCCCATTCTAAAAGGACATCGAAGGTTTCTCAGATTCGTAGTCCAAGGACGGCACTACCAGTTCAAGGCCCTTCCCTTCGAATTGCAGTCGGCGCCCAGGATATTCACCAAGTGTCTAGCACTAGTGGCGGCGCGGCTGCGCCTGCAAGGGATCTACGTCTACCCCTACCTGGACGATTGGCTCATCCGAGCAAGGACAAGAGAACTCGCCGCGAAGACACACAGCGAAGACCGTCCAGCTGCTCACGGATCTGGGATTTTCCATCATTTTCACGAAATCCCACCTGGTTCCGTCGCAAGTCGCACTGTTCCTGGGAGCCAGGCTCGACACAGTGGCACGGTTGGCCTCGCCATCGGAGGAAAGGACGAAGGCCATCCTGGGCAAGGTGCAGCGGCTGTCGACCATGGACATGGCCAGGGTGAGGTCCATCAAGTCCCTTCTCGGCATGATGTCCTCGTGCATCTACCTCGTACGCCTGTGCAGGCTGCAGATGCGTCCACTGCAAGAGTTCCTCGACGCCCGTTGGATGCAAGCGGCGGGCAGCTTCGAAGACAGGAACTCACTCAACGAGACCTTCCACCAAGCAATCCGGTGGTGGCGAACCCGCGCGCATCTCGCGGCGGGTATGGACTTCCAGACCCTGGAACATCAGGAGACGGTGACGATGGATGCCTCTCTGGAGGGATGGGGAGCGCATACCGGAGATCTCCACGCAAGAGGCCTTTGGCTCCCGGAGGAGAGGTCACTACACATCAGCCTCCTGGAGCTCCGAGCTGTGTTCTGGGCCCTCGTCGTTCCTCCCGTCCCTCAAGGGCAAGGTGGTGAGGATCTTCACCGACAACACCACATTGATGTTCTACATCCGGAAGCAGGGAGGCACCAGATCCCCAGCCCTATCCAAGGAGGCCCAGGATCTGTGGCACTGGGCCGTCGCTCAAGGGATGTTTCTGGTACCCTTCCACCTGGCAGGAATAAAGAACACCATCACCGACTCACTCAGCAGGGAGCTGCTCTGGTGCCACGAGTGGGAGTTGCGACAGGATCAAGCAGATCTGCTATTCCAACGATGGGGCAATCCTCAGATCGACTTATTTGCGACGAAGACGACGAACGCCAAGTGCCAGAGGTTCACCAGCAGGTTTCCCCAGCCGCGGAGCATGGGCGATGCCTTCTCATTCCCCTGGGACGGCCTGTTCCTCTATGCGTTCCCACTGTTGCCGTTGCTGCTGCGAGTCATCAACCAACTCAGACGGTCCCGGTGCAGGATGATCCTCCTCGCACCGGCGTGGCCGAGACAGATCTGGTTCCCGGAACTTCTGGACATGTCAGCGTCCCCCCCAGTCAAACTGCCGACGGATGCGGATCTCCTCTCCAGAGAAGGAGCCGCCATCCTCCACCACGACCAGGGGTCGCTGAACTTGTAGGCCTGGCTCCTACAGCACTAGAGTTTGGGGGGTACGATATCCCGGCGGACTGCAAGGAGGTGCTTGCAAAGGCTAGGGCATCCTCAACTCTCAAGTGCTACAGACACAAATGGAAGAGGTTTTCTGTCTGGTGCCGAGCACGGAAGATTAATCCTCTGCGGATTACGGGCTCTCAAGTGCTGCCGTACTTGCTATCGCTGGCCCAGGCGGGGCTGGCCCATGCCTCCATCAAGATCCATCTGGCGGCTATCTCCTGCTACACCAGGACTCCAGGACGCTCATCCCTGTGGTCCCATCGCCTGGTGAAGGAGTTCATGAAAGGACTGTTCTGATCCTTTCCGCCGGTGAAGGCTCCAGCCCCGGCGTGGGAGCTCAACGTGGTGCTGACCAGGCTCATGGGCCAGCCATTCGAACCTCTGCATTTGGCACCGTTGAAGTTCCTATCGTGGAAAACAGCGTTTCTTGTGGCCATCACCTCTGCACGATGAGTGGTAGAGATCCAGGCCCTCTCCTGCAAGCCTCCATACCTGACTTTCCATGAGTCGAGGGTGGTGCTGAGGACGCACCCCTCCTTCATGCCCAAGGTGCCGGCGGACTTCCATCTCAATGAGCCCTTGGTGTTACCTGTATTCTTCCTGTCGCCTTCATCGCCGGCCGAGAGGACTTTGCACTCGCTGGATGTAGCTAGAGCGCTGAAGTTCTACGTGGACCGCACAAAGAGTTTTCGGAAGACATCACAGCTGTTTGCGAACTTTGGACCTGCGAACCAGGAGAAGGCCCTCTCGAAGGCTTCCATTTCCAGATGGCACTCCGGCTGTATCATGCACTGTCATCGGTTGGCAAACCAACTGTTGCCCGGCCGTCCGAGAGCCCAATCGACCAGAGCGATCGCTGCTACCACGGCATTCCTGTCTGGTGTGCCCCTGCTGGACATCTGCAGGGCTGCTATGTGGAGGTCGACGCACACCTTCACGAGGTTCTACTGCGTCGACCGGGATTCCAGGGAGGAGTCCAGAGTCGGCCAGGCAGTGCTGCGCAACCTGTTCGCCTGAAGGTGGGCCTGGTGAGGAGGTAAGAGATGCTTAATGTTGAGTTGATGAAATGCTTAATGTTGAGCCTTGCCACCTCCCGTGGTTGCATGTGTGTACTGCTATGGATTCTTATATTCATGAGCATGTGAATCCATGCCAGACCCCATGCTGGAGAAGGAACAAGTTACTTACCTGTAACTGGTGTTCTCCAGCATGGGTCTGGCATAGATTCACATGCGAACCCTCCCTCCTACCCCTCTGCGGCTCTTCACTTGGTCCAACTGCCACTTTACGTGCTACCAAATCCAAAGAGGGCTGCCAGAGGAGGGGCTTAGGTAGAGGCCAGTCATTGGCTGGGGGCAGTATGACCCAGAGACCAGTGATTGGTTATTAGGAGAAAGACAGTTCAGAAACGAAACTGAAACTGATTTTTTCTTTACCGAGGATTCCCAGCCTGATGACGGGGAATATTCATGAGTATGTGAATCCATGCCAGACCCATGCTGGAGAACAACAGTTACAGGTAAGTAACATGTTCCTTCATTTTTCTTAACATGTTAAGGTACCAAGATTGAGGGTCCCTTAGCAATAGCAGTTCTGACAATGACCTTGCATCGTGCTAATACTGTGGAGTTCTCACCATTACTGCAGCTGTCTTGCCCTGTATTGCTTCCCTTAAGTACCTCCCTGATTCCCTCCTCTTGAGGTCTTGGTGGAACTCTGTGTCTAACCGAGATGCTTAAGTAAACAGGGGTTGTAAGGGTGTTTTGACAGAAGGCTATGAATGGATAGCAGATCGCGTTATCTTTTGGCAAGTTTAAGTTTTGGCCAGCTGCCACTTTTTCCATTGCTCAGAACTCCCATATTTTCAGCCAACATGCCGCCACCTGGAGACCTTCTGGTCTCTTCCATCCCTGCGCTATTGTCAATCTAGCTGCTTTAAAGAGTTGTGTAATTAGTGCAGCCACATGGCCACCCATACCGTAGGGGACATCAGGGTCTGTGTTGCCTAGTACCAGGACCAACAAGTCCAGCAGTAGCAGTATGGTTGTGATGCCCCTAATTCTAACAGCATCTCTTTCCAGTAAAACTGCGCTAAGGGACATGTCCACCACATTTGACCCATTGTGCCTTCATTTATTTTGACAGCCTCTCCAGCAAAGAGGGGAGTGTGTTGATATGTTTCTGTTCAACCTTTGTATGTGTAATGCTGTCTCAGGGCTGGAGAATATGGACCAAAAGTCATATATCGATATGTTTGGGCTCAATGGAAATATTATATATATATATATATATATATATATATGTATAGATATATATATATATATTCAGTAAAAAAACGTTAAAGGGACGTTATGGTTAAGTTGCGCTACCAAAAACCTATGAATTTTGTAGTATAAAAGAGGGACAATTATGTTGTAATTGGTAAAGGGGTTTAATGATACATTTAAGTTTTATATATGTATATAAAAGGGGATATGAAAGGAGTCTCTGAAGGAGGATGCTTCAGTCTCTCCAACCACTAGCTTCAGTGTCCTCTCCACCATTCCACATTCACCTTCCAGAATCCCTGTAGATTCCACACAAAGTGCAGCAGCAGATGTTACCATGCTACACATCCCTCGTCTTTCTAGACACATCTTCACTCTCCATAGTCCATTAAGTACTTCGGTCTTTGATACTTTCTCCCAAACCTCGATACTGATGTTTGTATCCCAGTTGGTGCATATATTGAATTCACTGGTATGGAAAATTCTTGGATCACTCTATTTTCATCAACATTAATCTTCTCCACACTCTCACCATTAGCTTTACCACTCATTCCCATAATTCTCCCATTGTTCTATACTCTTCCGTCACTAGTTCTTACGGCATGTTTAAACACCTCTATAACTTGAATAGGATTTGACCACTTAATGCCTCTCACTCTGAAAGCTTCTGGTAGATTTACTCTCACAAAACATCCTACTTCCAATTTCTTGTTAGACCTAAATCTTCTCTTGTCATGACATGCTTTATTACTATTTTGTCTCTGTCTAATCATATCTGCCACATCACTGGTTATTATTCCCATATTTAGCACTTCAGTCATCCATCCAGGGCATAATTTAGTGGTTGCTTTTCTACCCCTGCTCAATTCACATGGTGACACACCAGTAGTACTGTGTGGAGTAAACCTATGTGCTATAACCACCTTTCTGACTGCTTCTTTCCAACTCACTCCATTGGTCCATGCCCACCTAATAGCATCTTTGAGAATTCTGTTGTATCTCTCCACTACACCATTAGTTTGTGGGTGATAAATCGCACTGGTAACATGCTTAATTGATTTTTCTCTCAAATATTCTTCCATCTCTCTGGAAATAAATTGGGGCCCATTGTCTGATAACATAACCTCTGGATAACCTTCACAACCACATATCTCTTCCATGAAATTAATGATATTCTTGGTCGTGACACTCGCCATCATTTTTACTTCTGCCCATCTCGTCAATGTATCAATTATTACCACACAAAATGTTTGATATCCCTCACTCCACACTGGACCCATTATGTCAAAACCTACTTTCATCCAGGGTTTACTTGGTATGTCAGTCATAACCATAGGGTACTCATTACTCACACAATTCTTGTCTGACTTATTACAAAGGATACAATCTCTTACGTTCCTTTCAATTTGTGTATCACATCCTGGCCACCAATACGTATTCCTTAATCTACTCTTCGTTTTGGAAATGCCTTGGTGCCCTTCATGTCCCAGTTCAATTATTTTCCTTCTGATGTCATCTGGTGAAATTAGTCTGTCTCCTCTAAGTAAATATCCATCTTGTACACTTAGCTCATCTCTGACACTCCATAATCCTTGTACTTCTGCCTCTTTAATTTTATTGATGGGGAATATGTTTACTGTTGATATTTTCTATCATAAACTTCATTTTCGTGTCTTTATTTATCCCTTCCAACCATTCATCTTTGGAAATAGCTCTGTCTTGCAATATACATATTGTTTCTTGTTGACTTTCTTCACTTTCATTTTCACATTCTTCTTGAACATTTGTAAGCCTAGATAGGCAGTCTGCAGCATAATTCCTTACGCCAGGGATGTATATAACCACTACATTGAATTCTTGCATTCTATGGACCCATCTCCTTATTCTTGCCGAAACCTTATCTAATCCTTTATTCATGAACAGTTCTACAAGCGGTTTGTGATCTGTGTGTATCTCAAACTGCGTTCCCCACACAAAATTCCTGAATTTTTTTACTGCCCATACAATAGCTAAGGCCTCTTTTTCAATCGTTGCATATGTCTTTTCCGCTTCCTTTAACAACCTTGAAGCACACACAATTATTTTCTCTTCTCCATCATGCACTTGTGCTAACACTGCTCCTAGACCGACGTTACTGGCATCCGTTGTAATCATTGTACGTTGTCCTCTTACATAGTTTTTTAGTGCTGGCACAGTTGTTAAAGCATTCTTTATGTAATTGAATTATTTCTCACAATTTTCATTCCATTCATATTTCACATTCATCTTGGTGAGATCTCTTAGTACGGCTGTGTGATCAGCAAATTTCCTTACATATTTAGAATAGTATTCAACCATTCCTAAAAATGTTCTCAGTTGTTCTTTATTGCTGGGAGTTGCCATAGTATTGATTGCAGACATCAAATCTGGTTTTGGTGCAATCCCCTCTTCTGATATAACATGGCCTAAATATTCAATTAGTTTCCTATGTATCTTTGACTTTTCCTTGCTTAATGCCATGCCCATTTTGTGCAATTTCCTCAGTGCTTTTTCCAGTCTACTATCATGCTCAGATTTATCATTGGCATATATAAGAATGTCATCCGGAAAGAAGACTATCCCTTCATCACCTATCAAATATGTGGTGCATGATCTTCTGAAACACAGAAGCTGCTGATATAAGACCAAACGGCATTCTCCGATATTGATATAAACCTTCCGGGGTTATGAACGCAGTCAGATGCCTTGAGTCCTTATGCAACAGAATTTGATGATATGCAGAAGTGAGATCTAGGGTCGAGAATACTCTGTCTGACCCCATAGTTGATAGTAACTCTTGAATATTTGATAGTGGGTGTCTTTCAGGAATGATGCATTTGTCCAGTTCTCTAAGATCAATACACACTCTAACTTTTCCTGAGCTCTTCCTCACTACTTCCAATGGTAACACCCATTCTGCAGCATCAATTCCTTAAATTATGCCTTGCTCCTCCAGGTTCTTCAATTCTTTTTTAACTTCTTCTCTCATGGCTAGAGGCACATTCCTCAGCTTCTGTGCGACTGGTTTGCAATTTTCTTTAAATTGTATTCTGTGTGTAATAACTTTCACACACCCTATTCCATCCTTAAATACCTCCTTCTTTATTGTCTCTGCAGACATTTCATTTGATTCAATCATATACACAGATTCTTCCGCACTAGCATCCAATCTAACCTTAAGCCATGCTTGATGTGTCCAGCTGAGTAAAGGTGATGCTCCCTTTTTTGATAAATACACTTTCCCATTGGTGGTTCTATCCTTGAAAGCCAACTTTGCTTCAAACCATCCAATAATGTCTATTTTCACACCACCATAAGCACAGGGATTAATGTCTGGTTCATTTAACCATTTCGGACCACTCTTTTTCCATATTGCTTCCGGCAATAGTGTGTATTTAGCTCCCGAATTCGTCATAATTTTTACTGGAGAGCCATTTATCATGATGATGGTCTTGGGACTTTCCAGTTCAGTTTTATTTGTACCATCACTAACGATAAAAACACATTCTTCCTCTTCATATTCTTCTGCACCACCCATCCAATTCATGTTTCCTTTATCTACCCTACAGCATTTGGTCAGATGACCCCTTCCATTGCAGTTCTTGCAGATTATATGGATAGCTGGACAATCAGGACTGTTAGCCCAGTGCATGGGACTGTCACATCTAAACCACGTTCTGATTCCTCCTCTACCTCTTTGACTCATTTGAGGTCGATGACCATTTATGAAACGCCCTCGGTTATATCCTCCATATCCGCGTCCAAACCCTTGACTCTTCACATCACCACTGTACTTGCATGTACTTATCATCTTGGGTTTTTCTCTCTGTTTCATCACAGAACTTTGACTGTTCGCATAACTGTTTCCATTATCAGCTTTTGTTGTCTGAATTGCATTGATAGAAGTTTCTGGTTTTAAAGTAGTACTTTTTACTCTATCTTCTAAAGTCTTTACACAATTTTCCATATGTTCAACCTCCTTAGCGATGCGTAGTACTACATCCAACTCAGGGTCATCTTCAGCCCATAGTCTTACTCTAATCTTGGCACTATTACACTATAGCATGAATTGATCTCTGGGTCTCTCATCTAATTGTGGTCTGAATTTGCAATTCTTTGCTAGTTTCCTTAAGACAGTTATAAATTGTTCCACACTTTCCCCACTTTCTTGCGATCTCTTGCCAAACTTATATCTTTCCAGAATTGTGCTCAATTTCTTTTCATAATGTTTGACAAAGGAGTTACACCCTCCTTATAATCTCTATTTCCTTATACTGAAGAAAGGTCAGTCTGAATATGTCTATAGAATTTCCTGTACACTATTTCTCTTATTTCCTTATGTACTGGGACGAGTAGGAGCAGGAGCAGATTAGTTACTCTTTATTGTATTCTCCCTGAATTTTTTTTATTTTTTTTTACAGTCGTTTTATGAGTAGAATTCTGTGCACATAGATCGGATGTTTTTGCACACTGCCCATCCGCCGCGTTATTGTTTATTTTCTTCTGTTGTGATAATTTTCTTTGCTCATAAACTGTGCCGCTTTGTTGTGCGTTTTATTTCCAGTGGCCTTTGTTTTGTTATTGTAAAAAAACAACCCATCCAAAACGGCTGCACGCCGATCACGTGCTTTATGACGCTGCGGGTCCTTTTTTCTAACGCGTCTCCTTTGGTACCGCTATCGAGAGCTTGCGACCCGCTCGAGACCGTGTTTACATATAATACACGGCTCAAGGCGGTCACGCGACTCAACAACGGCAGCTGTGGGTAATTATTTGCACATCAACGTATATGGCAAGTGCTTTACATTATCTAAACTAGCTTCTGCAAGCGCAATTAAACAGCACTTTTTTAAATAATTTGTACACACTAACGGGATTTTTTCTTGCTGCTCACCTGCAAATCTTTAGTTTCTTCGCCAAATGTTCCACTCTTCAAGTGCTTATTTAGTTGAACTGCCCATAGCCAGACTTCCTCGTCGCCAAGTGTAGTATAAAAGAGGGACAATTATGTTGTAAATGGTAAAGGGGTTTATTGATGCATTTAAGTTTTATATATGTATATAAAAGGGGATATGAAAGGAGTCTCTGAAGGAGGATGCTTCAGTATCTCCAACCGCCAGCTTCAGTGTCCTCTACACCATTCCACATTCTCCTTCCAGAATCCCTGTAGATTCCACACAAAGTGGAGCAGCAGATGTTACCATGCTACACATTTCATTAAAAAAACGTAATTAAAGGGACGTTATGGTTCCAAGTGAAACCGAAAAACCCCTCAAATTCGCCAGTTATGGTAAGCTAAGCAACCATAACTCGCCACACCACCGTGCATTGCTAAGACTAACATCCCGGACATCAAAAATGACATCACAAATGTCATTGATGACATCACATGTGCATTAACTTTTCATTAAAACTCTGTACAAGGGATCCTTGTTATAATGTTGACAAAAAGTGTCAAGGATCATTGGAATAGATGTCTTGAACTATGTAGTGCATTAGGCAATGCATTGATATAAATAGCATTCTATTATGAAGTTCTTTACAGTATACTAAGCTACTCATGTATAAATATAAGCATTGTATGCACCATACATGATGGAGGTACAATATTCATAATCTTCCCATGTTGAATAGTGAAATGATAAATGATGCTTTCTTATTACAGTTTTGTGTACTCTGCAACATGTAATAAGTAGATAATAAAACCACTTACTACATAATTTCATAGGCAGCAGTAGAAGCAGAAAGTGTTCACAACCTAACTGATTATCTTTATGTACAGAAAGGATTGCTCTGTTTCAAACTTACTACTTCCCTATATACAAATATCACATGATGTGACTGCACCCTAAAGAAAATAATGCAAATACAAATATGAGCACATCCAGAGAAAGTACAGTAATACAAAAATAGCAGAACAATAAGAATGTGTTTGATAACCTTACAGATTGTCTTCATACACAGAAAGCATTGCTATCTTTTAAGCGTGTATTCTCCCTATGTATATGTTTCATATGCTGTGAGTGAATCCCAAATGAATTACTGTAAGAACATATTGATAAGTCTACAAATATAGTACTTTTTGATTTTTTTTGTTCCTAAGTATTACTGGCCAAGATATATCACTAAAGGAAAAAGCCAGACATGTGATGTCATCAGTGATGTCATCAATGACATTTGTGATGTCATCTTTGATGTCCTGGGTGTTAGTCTTAGCAATGCACGGTGGTGTTGCGAGTTATGGTTGCTTAGGTTACCATAACTGGCGAATTTCAGGGGTTTTTTGGTTTTACTTGGAACCATAACGTCCCTTTAACTACGTTTTTTTTTCTGAAATTCATAGGTTTTTGGTAGCGCAACTTAACCATAATATCCCTGACTTTATATACATGTAACATAGAACATACTGAACCCCCAGCTAGTGATTTTGATGTCCACGGACTGTGCGTATGTCTGCGGACGGACGCGGACAACAGCAACACTACCCAAAAACTCAGGGGGGATCTTAAATTGTTATATCATGCCATACGAACAGTGCACAAGTTCAAAAACCAGCACACAAACACATTCTATGTAGTAATAAATAAGAAGTGAAACCTATATATCTAACACATCAACCATCCATTTAAATACCATATGTACAAAAATGGAATACACCAAAAGAAGAAAGATAGGCTTCCAACATAATTACCTCACAGAAACTGCACAACTAGGATCAACAGCAGATCTACAGACCAGTAAGAACACAATTTACCAGAAGCTAGTAAGTGTACTTCATTTTTCTTATATATTTCAAAAATTTCTGTATTAGATACAATAAAAGTAATATACATTTTTTTTTTCACAGAAATGTCCAGTACTTTGGAGTGGCTTGAGGAGAATTTCCCACGTGAGGAAATATCTGAAGATAATGATATTAATGGTAGACACTTCTCCATATAACCAAATTAATAAGCATTACTTTATGGACACTTAACATATACATATATATATTTTTAACAGACCATGCAAACATTGAAAATAGTACACCAAAAGATACATTGGAAAAGACTCTCCAGCGCATGGAAGAAAAAATGGACATGCTCATGGCAAATTTCAACCATTTGAAAAACTTTATGGAGGACCACATAAAAGAAAAAATAAATACCATTGTCCCACATGTACCTGTCCCCCCTCTCCATATCTCAGTTAATTATCCCCAAACCCTCTCCATGAAGAAAAATGTTTTGATGAGACTTCCATCCGTTCATCTCCTATCCATCCTCTTGAAACCCCCAATTCCCCTGTGTTTGTGTCAGTTTCTGCTTCCCCTTCTCTTTCATAAATTGTACATCTATATATAATAAAACAAAAATATTACGTGTTTTAATTCAGTTCTTTTTTTAAATTATTTTTTTAAAAGGCAGTTGGGGTGTCCGCGGACAGCGCGGGTGTCCGGGATGTCTGTAATCAAACGAAAATGGAGTGGTCCTAAGAACACTATACCTGTCCGTACTGTCCGCAAGCAAAATGGAACCGTTCTTAGAACACACTCTGTCCGGGATCTCCGCAATTAACCAAAATGTAGGTGTCCTGAGGACACTATACCTGTCTGTACTGTTCGCAGGCAAGTTGAAACTGTTCTAAGAACACACGCAGTGTCCGGGATGTCCGTAATTAACCAAAATTGAGGTTTCCTAAGGACACTATACCTGTCCATACGGTCCGCAAGCAAAATGGAGCCGTTCTAAGAACACACTTGGTGTCCGGGATGTCCGCAATTAACCAAAATGGAGGTGCCCCAAGGACACTATACCTGTCCGTACTGTTCGCAGGCAAGTTGAAACTGTTCTAAGAACAAACATGGTGTCTGGGATGTTCATATATATACAAAAATGGAGGTGTTCTAAGTACACTATACCTGTCCGTACTGCCTGAAGAACATCTACGCACATGCGCACCACACCCGTAAGTTCTCCGAACATCGCGCCTGTCCGTAACTGTTCGTCTCACTTGTGTTTCACTTTTAATTAGTTTCAGGACCCGAACACTGTCCGTAGAACACCCGCGCGCATACGCACGACCGTTCCCGTGCATTTGGTGTCCTTCGGACACCCGTTCCCTTCACGGACATGTTTGCGATGCCATCATGTGACTGCACCCACGCTGAGCTTGTGTCTTGAATTGCGGACACTGTCTGGGTCCCCGAACATTTTAAAAGTACCTTTTCAGGCAATCCACACTATTTTATAGTAAAGATTCACCATAGCACCTGTCCCAGACAGCGACCCTGACTTTCTACATACTCTTTGAGCCTTTTTGCGTTGTTCGATCTGTCCGCGGACAGCGCGGGTGTCCGCAAAGCGCGCACCCGCACCCCTATAAAAGGCCACACCCCAGAGCTCATCCTCATTGTGTTTCTGGCTATCTGACAGAACACTGTGTACTTTGGCTGCCAATATTCCAGATTTTGCTGAAACCTGATGTCGTCCATGGCTCCTCTACTTCCACCTGGTGCTACATCTGCCTCAGCACCACCCCACCCCCTCCACCTCCACCACCACCACCACCTCCCCAAGGGCCTGAAGAAGGGAACAGGCGTGAGGATGTAGAGGAGGATGAGGTAGTGGAAGTCCCTACTACCAGCACTCGCCGTGAGTCTTGGGTGTGGCGGTTATTTAACGTACCCAAGGCGCGTGCGACCAAAGTCACCTGCAACCAGTGCAAAATGTTTCTGAGTCGCGGGAGGCTTGGTTCGTACAGCTTTGGTATGACAACTATGAAGCGACACCTAAGGTCGTTGCACGGTGGAGCCATTTGCAAGGTTGGACCTTGTCAGGAGCGTAGTAGATTGAGTTCCTCTACTTCATCCTCGGTTTCCGCTCCTCTCACCACAAGAGACGCTCCTGTGGGAGAGCGCATCTCTCCAGCTGCCTCACAGGCCATTCACAATGCTGATGACCCATACCTTTCGAGGGTCACAGTTTTGTGTATGTACTGCGACGCAGTACTCTGCAGGGGGGAGAGACTTCGAAGTGCTTTCGAGACTACAGTCTCAGAGCACGAGAAGACTTTCCCACTACCTAAGAAAGGCACACCCTACATCTTCCTCTCTCCACCCGCCCTTTCTTATCCCCGTGGTTGGTGTCCCCCCTCACCCTCCTTTCCCCTCTTCTCCTAGTGTGTCGTGTGTAAAAAAAAAAAAAATACATTAACAAAAATATATATAAAACAACAAAAATCCCCCCCCCAAAAAGGCTCTTTTCAAAGCCGCCTTTCACAGTCTAAAAATAGAAGTGACAAATAAATGGAGTAGGGCCCTCTGCATTTTTTTTTAGAAGTCCGCAGACAGTTTGCGACCATCTAAAATTGTGGGGTGCTGCCCTATCAAAATCATTGCACTTTTCTCTGGGAGGAAGTGGTGGTGTTTTTTTGTGTCTGAAAAACTTGAAATAGTCAACACCTACTGCAAAGTGGATGGCTGTAATTCCACAAAAGACCACAATGCATTTTGTACATTTCTCAGAAAAATCTGATTACCAGCATAAGTAAAATGGACTCCATCTCTGCGAAAAATGTATGTGCTATGAAACATAATATTTTCATTGTGAAAAGAGGACATGCCAACATCTCCTAGAAAGGCACAAACAGCCTTATTAACATTTGCCTTGCTTTCTCAATTTGTGGACCAAATGAAGAACGCAGCCACGTTTGTCTCAGCGCAATACGAGAAAATATTACTTGGGAATTTGGAAACATGTCCATGACCTTCCCAAGTCCTGCTTTCATCGCAAATTGCAAAGAAATTCCTGACACATCTCCTATACTGTTCCCTCCACAATGAATTATAATTATGTCTGGATGAAGCTCTGTCTCCAAACTAGCACAGAGTGGTACCAAGTCCAGCCACTTCATTCCACACACTCCATGCCAGTGCACTTCCACATGAGGGAATCCAAGATCTGCAGCTACTCCACAGCGTTGTGCATGCACCGCCAACCAATGTATCCATGAGTCTCCCAAAATCCAGACAATCTGTTTTCTGAAACACACAGCCATAGCTAACTGTTCTTCCCTCAGGAAAAATACTTTCTGACAAACTCTCTCCTTACACAACACACCCACTAAACTTTACTGACCAATCAATTGCTCTGCTCATTCTCATTTACATGCCTCTTCACCCCAAAATCCCTGTATGTAATACACGATGTCCACGGACTACCGCCATGTCCGTGGACATATCGTAACTTGGACATCCCTTCTACCATTTCCACTTCACTCTCTGTGCCACTCCCTCGTTGGATACAGCTAACCAGTCACACAACTAGGGATGTAACGGTATAACGGTATACCGTTAAAGATACCGTGAACCACTTAATTGAACAATAATAACCGTCACATTGTTTATACCGTTATACCGTTCATACCGTTAAGTGTGCTTTTCAGTCTGATTTTTAAAGGCTGCATTAAGCAAGTGCTGCGCAGACTTGGTCTTGCACTGTTGGATCTGCCGTCTGCCAAGTAGTTTCAGTTGGAGCAGTTTTTAATGCCATTCCATAAACCACACGTGCCTGACACAAAATCAATATGTTAGCAATAGGAAGAATAGATACAGTGCCAAGAAGGAAAAGGGTTTACTTTGGGGTGGCGGCTTTGGGGTTTATATATTTATAATGGATAATGTTCTCTAAACATATGGAAATGGGGGATTTCCCTGGTTCTATCATTGAATTTACATATAATAAGTCACACTGCGAAATTCACTCATCTGTCGGTATTCCCTGCTGCCATACCAAATGGTAGCATGTCTGTGATTTCTGAAAACCTTTTGGCCCGCAAGTAAACTAAAGGCTGTAACGTAAAGAGAGAGTGCGTGTGTGTGTGTGTGTATGTGTATGCGCACAAGCGTATACTACCATCAGCCTCCATTGATCTGTGGCATGCAGGTTATCAAGATGGCAACATGTTCATCTTCACCATTAGCCAGTAGGGGAGCAAAAAGTCTAAATGACCACTTAAGAAAAGCTATTTAGTTTGCTTTGCCAGTTGCAGCACGGCCCCCTCCCCCTCTCCACATGTGTGTTTGTGTTTGGTGGAAGCAAGTAATTTCAGTGGAAAGTATGTTGAAAAGCCCAATTCTGGCCCTGGGTGCATGGTTTTGTTTGTGATGATAAATCTGTCAATGTATGACCTTTTAGAAAATATTTGTTAAGATTAGTTAACTCCACCTGCTATACCGCGATAACCATGATATACCGTCATTGGGCAAGAAGGTTATCATACCGTCATAAAACTAATACCGTGACACCCCTACACACAACCATCCACCAATCACATCCAAGACCTCTACATCCAGAGTTCAGCACTTCAGATGTACTGTAGATCACTCTGAGTACAAGTCTCATATCACTGGAGAGCACCTACTACAAAAACTACTGTACAAGTCTTCAAGATTTCTGCTTGCAGCTGCATGCATATCCACATACATGAATACAAGCTACAGGTATGCATATTTTCTGCATAGTACATGTACAACTCTTATAAATGTATATAAACAGAGTAACTGACATTAAACCTGTATAGCCTATAAAATGAACTTATTGTCATTTTTTACATCTGCTAAAATCAACTATCACTTCCAAACCTGTCTGTTATCTAATTAGCAGTAGTGTATCATAAAATTACACACAGCCAGTAAAATTTCATGCATCTTCATACACTCACACACATAGACACTTTCATTGAAATGCTCCCAACTGCAATAACACCACTACCTGTAAATCACATCCTTCTACTTTATTACCTACAGCTTCACAAATACATATATTCCATGCTTTTCTATACAGTTTCTGCCATTTACTTAATAAAAAATGCAAAATAAATATAACATTATTTCTTCTTTGTCCTAACATTCTATAACACAGCTTTAAAAAACCAAGTGAATTTCATACACTTAATATTCTACTCATTTACAAAGCATGTTGAACTAACATAATATAAATAAAATATAAAGGCTGCACATAGTCAAATGAAACTGCATGCATACACTATGTTCAGAAATCAAACACGAATACTACTACAGAGACATAAAAATGAATCTCTCAATTAACTATGTTAGTTTCTCTGCCTAGTCTTTAAATCTCTCCACAATCTTGCTCCCCCCAGCTCTCCTCTCTTTCTACACTCCCTCCTACTCCCTTCACTCTGCTGACCACTTTCTTCTCACTGTTCCTCCTTCCCCTTGTGCCATAACCCGTTTCCGCTCCTTCCATCTCCTAGCCCCCCTGCACTGGAACTCCTTACCTCTCTCACTCCGCTCTATTTCTACCTTTTCTTCATTCTACACTTTCCTCAAATCTCTTCTTTTCCATTCCCCAACATGAAACCCCTCCCACCTTCTTGCCCCCTCCCCCCTTGCCTTATCTCCTGTAGGGGAGGATTGGTCCAAAAGACCCCCCTTGCCTACATCCCCTCCCCAGGTGAGGGCCATGGCTCATCAGGGGTCCCCTCCTTACCACCAGGGCCCAGGTGGTGGATGGCTCACCTGCTGAAGACATTGCCCAAACGTATTGAATTTAGCTAGGCCTCAGAAACCATTTTGTCTAATAAAGATGGTGTGAGCTCGGCGCACTGCAGCACGGCCCCCACCTTTGGAGAGTTTCAATTATCCCTGTGGCCGCAGCTCCCTGGCAGATCCGCTGTGAGCCCGTTCCCACGAACAAGACGGACATGAGCTAGTGTAAGATACCAACACTGTAACATTTCACCTTCCGCAGTGTATCGCTGCTCCCAGCATGACCCGACCAAGCAGAGCCAGCATGGAAAGAGAACTGTAAAATGGCCCTCGGATAAAAGCAAGAGTTCCCAAATACTAATGCCAAAACTACCTGCGATGAACGTATTTTCTCCACAAACCTCCTTAAGAAAACCTGTAAAATGTACAGATATGGCAGAATACATGTTCACATGGCATTAACAATGAAGCACCCACACCACTGCAGCTATGTGCAAATAGTAGAAGCGTCCCGGGGGGTCATTTGTTATGCGCATCATTGAAATGTTTACACCCCACGGTCCCGCGCCATAACCGAACTAATGCTGCTAAAGTGCAAAGAAAGACAAATGCAACCATACTGAGGGCTCATGTGAAGGACGCGCGAGAATGCACCCTGCATGTATGTAAGTCCAAGCCCCTCATGTGCCACTACCGTCACGTACGGTGGCAAGTCGTTTTCTATGTGCTCCACCAACCTCACTACTACCTCACTTACTGTAAATGTATATGCATATAACAAAATGTTGTAGTTGTTAAAACATAGTGTACAAATGATATGCTCAGACTGGCTATATTTGAGAGGCATGTAGCAAAGTTAAAATGTAAGCTTTGGAATGATTCAATGAGTATTGTATAGTACGCAAATGTTTATGATGCTTTCACCTAAGGTCGGCAACACACGAGGAAGATACCTTTGTGAATATGAGCAAGGCCATTCCCCCTCCCTCCCAGCAAAGCCTGCCAGACGAGAGAGCAGAGGCCCGCGCCGCGCTGCTCCACCTCCCCCAACTAGGCTGGAGCCGCTTCAAAGATTTGTAGTTCCCTCTGCAGCACCCAAGGCCACGGCCCGTCACCTGCATTATTTACAGCCCGGCAGTAAACCCCCGCCTGAATACACAAATCCAGAGGCGCCCCCTCTTAAACCCCACAACCCACCGGATCACCTTAGGTTAATGGCCCCTGTAAAATTAGGACACCCAATATTATGGTAACATCCCAGCAGCACATTCATAACGACTTCTAACAAGACAGGAGGACATGTGCCGCCTGTCCCATGCCCTGAGACCTAGCCCCACGACCTATGGTACCCGGACAACAGGACACTGGTAACCATGCACTGATGAATCGCCATCGAACCCTCTCAAGGTGCATTCCTCCTGTGTTGCATTAACCTGTAGAATAACCTATTGGAAGATTTACTAAAGAAGATAATATTGCAATGACTGAATGACTGCGGTGTGCATGGCCTAGGGCAAAGAAGTCAGGAAAAGACATTCATCTCTGACACTGGCCACAGTGGCATAACAACACCGCCCGGATGAATGCAGCTGACCTGCCAGGCCCAGCCCAACCCACGAGGCGGACCAGTGACGTCCTCCAGCCAAGGCCAACCACATCGCAGCAGCACCTATAGCTAGTCGTCGCCACCCAATCCCATTGAACTTGTGCCCCCTATAGTATGTAGGTTTTGATGACGTTTTTTGTAAATATATACGCCTGTCTTTACTATTGTCAGACAGAGCGCTCTCGGAGTTTGCAGAGATCTTTGCATGCCCTATTCTGATTGATAAACTCCCATTTACGCTCACCCGCACTTTGTCTTGGCCTTATTCCCATCCTGGGAGAGTCCTTCATTGTCTCTCATTGCGGGGAGGATCGTGCTGGTTGGGGACGCTTGCCTTCAGTGGTGACCCCGACGTGATTATTATTTTTCTCCCAACATATCCCTACCGTCCCCTTTGGCACGAAAATCTCCGGTCGAAAAGGGATACGCACGGTGCGCCTGCTCCGGGAGGCTACCCGCCAACGGCGACGGTACGCTCAGAAGTGCGCACTCAACAGAGAGAGGGTACGGGATCCCGGTTGAAAAATCCCCTTTGAGTACCGCTCGCCGGAGCCGGGGCTGACTGTTGAGCATACGGCAGCACTGCCTGGACGGACCCAGTTTCGGAGACTCTCGGTTCAAGACGGGCACGTGAGTATTGAGTGCGAGCGATCATAAAGGGAGTAGAGGAGGAAATTTAGGACAGGGAACGAGGCGGGGTAAAAAAGGGGCACATTGGGTCTACTAAAGACCATCTTAAACTTTCTTTGCTTTTCTTTGCATATGGCCATTAGGATTAAGAGGTGATTAAGAGATAAAAGTGACGGGAACCTAGCTCCGAGAGGGGGTGGAAGGCGGCGCCGCATAGTGCTATCTTGACTAGTACTGGGATATATATGAAGAAGTGGAAAATAAGATAAAAGTGTCTGGCAAAGGGAGACACGGAGAATATATTAGTGACCGCTATTCTTTCTATTCTTTTCTTTAGGGTTACGGGAAAAATAAAAGTGGGTCAGGACAAAACCAAAGAGATAGAGTAAAGAGACAGAGAGTTTCTACCCTAAAATTGAAGACCAAACTTATATATATATATATACAGATATCTGAATAAGACGGACAGGGACAGCCGGCCAGGGAGGAAAGGGAGGACAAATTGAACTGTGAATAGAGTGTTACGGAGGGGTGTGTGAACATTGTATGTGTCAAGAGACAATTTGGTGTAATGATTGTGTACAAATGGTCAGAAATGTATACCCATTGAGTGGTCATGGTAAGTGAGACAAGACAAAACATCATAAAGTCAAGAGTAATAAGGTGAAGTGAGTGTGTGCCTTTCTGATTTTTGGGTTAGCATTGTTGAGATTACTGAAGGTTTGCTCTTGTACGTGCCCCCCCCAAAGAGAATAGAATAGAGGCTGTGCGCAGCCAATCTCATGGTGTGCAGGCGGAGGGAGGAACACGAAGGTCCCCACGATTCAGTAAGACATAAAACACGCAAACTCACATGGTGATACGTTTGTATTGAGATATCGAGATACATAGAGATATATAAGCACCAGGTGGGCACAAGATATGGGGGCAGAAACACCCTTATCACATATTTGCAAGAACCTGCCTGGGTACGCGGAACGGATTAAGAAATATCATGACCAATGGATCACAGAGTTGAAGGGAGAGGGGTTGCCTCAGATATGGCCCGAAGGGGGTTCATTTGACAAGAGTGTCCTAGATATGGTAGCCACTTGCATTTGTTTGAAATACAAGGGGAAGCAGTTGCATAATAGGAGAGAAATATTAGATCTCTGGAGGCTGTTTGAAGAGATACCGCCACCTAAGGCAAGGGAATCAGATCCAGGTCTGCCATCCACCACTGATAATCCACTAATGATACAAAAAGATGATAAAGTATTGCCAGAAGAAGAGCCACCGATAGAGGTAACAAAGTTGTACCCAATACTAAACAAGCCAGTGCCCGCAGAGGGGTACAGTGACCCTACGTATGTGCCCCCACCGACAACTACTACAACCCAAGGGCCAACAGCACCCCCTCCATACGAGAGTCATAGGGAGCAAGCTCAGGTAAGCACACCAAGGGTGGACATAGAAAAACTAACAGACGATCTAGAATCAAGGCTCTCCATAGCGAAAGACGAGCTCTCGAGAATAAAAAGCATATGTGAGCGGACCGCACTTAATGCAGCCAGATCAGAGCACGCGTCTAGAACACAGAGCGAGGGTAGAACATTTGAAGAAGGGTGGAAAAAAGGCGAGATACTGTTCAGAATAGAGGAAGAACCAACACGAATAATTGAACTAGAGACAAGAGAGGGATGTGCTGACAATGAAGAGAGGCCTATAGGGGACAGGGAGGAGCTACTATGTGATATAAGGGATGATTTGGAAGAAAGCGACAGGTTGAGTATGGCAATGGGAGGGGGAAGCGAAGGGTTGGATGGGGCATGCTCAATGAGAACACTGGATGATGAGTGGACGGGGCGCTTAAGGAACAGGGTGGGGAAAATGGCGTCGTTAGGAAAACCAGGAGTGAAGGCAGGTATAGGTACGACGACGAAGGGGAAGTTGCAGCTCCCGCTGATACATAGGGGAGGAGGGAGACCGAATTACATACCCTGGGCTCAGATGGATAAGGCAAACTTACTGAAGTTATTGCCCCCGTTATCAGGAGGGGCGAGCAAGTGGATATATGCCTTTGAGAAACACACAGCCGGGGTACCCCTAGCAATAGGGGATGTGAAGAGCTTGTTAGTATCAGCAGTAGGGGATCAGGCTGACAGAGTATGGGTCAAGGCTGGGTTCCCGGGAGTAACGTTAGACTGCGATCGCCATGATGGTGCCTCCTTTAACACAGTGCGCGCAAGGGTGTGGGATGCTTTGCTGGAAACGTTTCCAGATACCCCAGACTTACAGTCAGTAATGCAGTGTACAATGAATGACGGGGAAGATGCTATGGATTACATTTTTCGGGTCCAAGAGATGTGGAGAGCAGAAACGGGCACGCCCTGGTATCAATCGACATCGTTATTTTACTTCATCATAAAGAGGGGGCTCCCAAAGGAGGTGCAAAAAGCGCTCGACAAGATAGCAGGTATTGAAGCGAAAGGATGGCCTGAGATTCAGAGCATAATAGTGCACCACTGTAAGCGAATAAAAGAAAGGGCGAAGGAGGTGGCGCAGAAAAGATTAGCAGACGAAGCAAAACTAGTGCAGACAAAGTTGGTGAAGGTCGCAGCAGCAGTAGCCGCGCTCCCACACAGCAGGGAGGGAGATGAGGAAGAGGAGGGGCTGATAGCAATACAAGGAAGGATGGCAACTAATTGGGCAGGAGCAGGACAGCGGCAGTGGAACAAGCCGGAGCAGGGTGGAGGTCCGCAGTGGCAAGAGTGGGCCCCTCGAGGGGGACGAGGTGGGTACAGAGGCCGAAGAGGAGGTGGACCGGGGTACGGGGGAATGGGAGGAAATGGATGGCAGGGTCCCAGAGGAGCGCAAGGGAGTTGTTGGAACTGCGGGAGGTGGGGACATTACTCTAGGGAGTGCAGAAGCAGACCAAACAACGGATTTCCAGAGGCAGAACATTATGGCCATCCCCGAATGGTCTCCCAATGGGACAACAACAAAGAAACACGGGCCAGGGGTACAACGAGCCACAACAGGGACACCAATACAGAACACAGAGTTTGAAGAGTTCCTTGCATGCCCTATTCTGATTGATAAACTCCCATTTACGCTCACCCGCACTTTGTCTTGGCCGTATTCCCATCCTGGGAGAGTCCTTCATTGTCTCTCATTGCGGGGAGGATCGTGCTGGTTGGGGACGCTTGCCTTCACTCCGTAATCATCTCCCTCCCCTTCCCTCTCCCCCATTCTCAGCTTTAACCCCATCCATTTTCCTTTCCCTCCTCTTCCCCACCCTTCCCTCTTTCTCCCTTCTACTGCACTACTCTCCTTCTCCCCTTCAGTTTAATTGGTCTACTTACTGTTTTGTTGGTCTGAGTCTCAATTTTAAATTGCTTCCACTGTTACTGTTATAATGTTGATTGTTATATGTGTCATCTTGTTATTAAAATATATTACTCAAACACACTGTGCGGTTGATTCATGTAATTTGTGCACCAAAAAAAACATTCTACCCACAAATCACCATTTATTAAACAGGGATTAGCACGCAGAATGGCACACAAATCCCCATTTTTCAGAGCACAAATAACATAACTCAGCCCCTACAATATTAGTGTTACAAAACAAAGAATTGTTTTAATTTTATACCATTTGATTTACTATTAGTGCTTTTCCTCACCACTAGCTCACTTTCTACTGTCATCTGTCTACTGTCATCTGAACCGCAGTATAGTGACCACCGGGGAAGTCATGATTGACATCCTTTCAGCCAAACTAGCCCTCTCCCCTAAAGATACAGTAAACATTCATGTCATATACAGACCACCAGGCCCGGATAGTAACTTCTCAGGCATAATCAACATCTCCTTGGTAACAACATAAAAAAAACTACCAAAACATTGTTCTTAGGGGACCTGAACCTTGGTTACAATGACAAACTAGACAAAGTAGCAACCATTCTCGCCAGAGACCTTACAGACTTAGGATTCACACAGAAAGTAACAGCTCTGACCCAGGATAAAGGCCATATCCTAGATTGGGTGGCAGATCACAACTGTGGCGCCACCCTTAACTCTAACACAGCCCTCCCATGGACTGATCATAACTGCCTTCAATTCTGCATTCCAATCTCCACATATACGAAACCGCCAATATCTGCACCGGCCAAGCTAGCTATAAGTGCCAAAAAACTCACAGCAATATACGTCCCCTTCTTAACAATCCTTGCCTAGCACCTCCTTTCTCTTCTGACCCCAACATTCTAACAGAGATCTTCAAAGACACCCTCCCCCATGCCATCAACACTGCAGCTCCCCTTCAGAAAAAAAAGAAGAAAAATGGTTTCACTCCAATTCATGGTTCTCGGAGGACCTATTAAAACTACGCCAATGCAAGCGCCAAGCTCTCAAAACATGGCAGGCCAATCCTTGTGACGCCACCAAAGTAAGCTTTCTTAGCATTACTAAAAAATACAAAAATGCCATATTTGAGGCCAAATCAGAAACCTACAATAAGCGTATCACAGAAGCCAACTCCCACTCAAAAGAGCTATTCACCATTTTTAAAGAGCTTACCGTTCCTCCAATCTGCACAGACAAGATTGTTAAGGATGAAGCCTGGTGCAATAGCATCCAAATAGCTATGCTAAAAAAATAGACCTTCTTCAAAACAAAATAGCAGAACACTTCAAGGCTCTTCACCCCCAGCAGACCCATTCCTTCAATACACCTAAAGACAAGCACTCCCCTAAATTTAACTTCTCACAAATCACCGAATCGGATGTTCTTCACATCCTCAAACAGCTCAAACCCTCTCAATGCAAAGGCGACATATGGCCCCCTAACATCCTTAAAGAGTGTGCTGTACCTCTTACGCCGATCATCACAGCATTCATTCAAGACGGGCAAAGTCCCAGACAGCCTTAAAGAGGCGTGGGTGCGCCTGCTCTTAAAAAAAAAACACTCTGGACCCTGCCCAACCTAACAACTACCGTCCCATTACAACGGTTCCATTTCTCCTTGAAATCTTAGATAAAACTGCACATATGCAGATACAGTCTTACTTGGAAAACAACGCTGTCCTAGGTAAAGGCAGTCTGGTTTCTGCAAAGGTCACGGTACTGAAACAGCATTACTAGATTTGAAGAACCAAATCACCCAAATCCTAGATAAAGACAAGCCGGCCCTCCTGCTCCTCCTAGACCTCTCTGTGGCATTTGACTCGACTCAACGGAGACAAGACCGAAATTCACATCCTAGGCGAAAAATCCACCCTCACCAACCTCGACTCACACTATTCCAGTTCTGCATAGACAATTGTGTCATCCCAGTTCTACAGATCAAAGTGGTCTGCCACTCAAGGATTGCGCCACACATACGTTTTTTCCAAGTCACAAAACCCTTTATTCCTGGTTTACACATGTTTCAGCTGCTCAAGAGCCTTTCTCAAAACATAGTCCCGGGTAAATCCCTTGAGTGCTTCTGATTCAGATTCCTCGCGTCGGCTTTGCACAATAATCTATTGTGCAAAGCCGACGCGAGGAATCTGAATCTGAATCAGAAGCACTCAAGGGATTTACCCGGGACTATTGAAATAAGACGGAATATGACTGTTTTGCTATTGCCCTATTTGTTTTGAGAAAGGCTCTTGAGCAGCCGAAACACGTGTAAACCAGGAATAAAGGACTTTGTGACTTTGAAACCAGGAATAAAGGGTTTTTATGACTTGGAAAAAACTTGTGTGGTGCAAGCCTTGAGTGGCAGACCACTTTGATCTGTTTTCTAACCAAGGAGGTAGGGGATTGATTCCTCCAACTTTGGCCACACGGATGCGACACGGCTGAAAAGCCTTAATAATTAATTCAAGGTCGCCAACAGAAGAGGTTGTACCAACATACAACCCCACAAAAAAACTCTCTATCATCCCAGTTCTACCTTCTGTCAAAACTCTAGGAGTCCACATTGACGCTTCACTCTCCATGGATAAGCAAGTCAATTCCATTGTTTCTGCCTCCACCCTGAGCACTAATCTTATTAATGCCATCAAACCTTTCCTAACCAAAGATAACTGCCTCTCTATTGCCAGAGCCACCATTGGAGACAAATTAGATTATTGTAATGTGCTACTGGCCAGCACCTCCAATTCTAATCCTAATAAACTCCAAACGACACAGAACAATGCACTCAGAGCAGCTCTCAATATTCCAAAAAAGGACCACATCTCGCAAGCTATAAAGTCAGCGCATTGGTTACCTGACAAAGAGCGTATTACCTTAAAAATTCTTACCAGCACACACAAATGTATCAATCTGTAACCCCCCTCCTACTTGTCTGATACAATAGCCAGATCACACTCTACCAGACCTACTAGACAATGTCACACCAACCAAGTAAGGGTCCCGCGCATCAAACGAGCTAGAGCATTGCCCCCAAGCTATGGAATGCACTACCCAGCACACTCAGAGCAGAAACCTCTCTCTCTGCCTTCTGCAAAAAACTAAAAACCACATTGTTTAACTATCACTTTTTTCCCTCTTGTTGTTGCCCTTTTTCCTCCTCCTCTCCTGCATCTGCAGTTCGCCTCTGTAACTAAGTAATGACTTCACTGTATGTCTAATAAGTCATTTTCAAACTCTGTAACAAGCGCCACGATGCCCTTCGGGCTGCCTGTGCGCTAAACAAATGTGAATAAATAAATAAATAGTAACACACAAATAGAAGAATAGCCTTCTCAACTAATTGTAGCTGCCCAATGCACAATCACACACCACCAGATACATCTTTACCATCATACTCAAACACTCATGCATACAGCACACATACATTGCATAACAGCCCAACCCATACCTTCTATTTTTGTGTTTGAACAGACCCCACAGAATGCCTACCAGAAAGCAAGTCCGTAGAAAGCAATGCAGAAATAGAGCAAATGAAAATAAAAATGTCCAAAATAAGCATCCTTCTCTAGCAGAGTTTGTGCAAAAAGTTCAAACAAAACAGCTAATACAGTAATTTAGCAAAACTAAACAATCTTCCAGTACAGAAACTTTGCCTCCTCTATCAAAATGTAAAAGAAAACAGAAAATGATTAACAGAAATGCAGCTACCACTACTGCTAAAACTGCTCCTATACATCTTGATATAGTAGGAAGTAACAATAACAAAAAAAGTATATTAGCAAAAATGTTCAGCCACAGAGTCCTTCAGAATCTTATAAAAACAGGAGACAAATCATGCACAACCCTTAAAAACTACCATAGAAAATTAATCTTAGAAGCATTAATAGACAGTGCAATCCTTCTCAAAAGAAAGTTATTTCTTTTAGTGTTAAACAGAAACCACTAACAAAACTAAGTACTAAATAACAAAAAAGGCTTCTCAATAAACAGAAATGTCAACAAAAATAACTTCTTAAATATCTGTGGAGGTGAATGGAGTCACACCACAAGCACAGAACCATATTTCAATGAAGAAGCATACAAACAAAATCAAACAAACACAACAAACACAACTGCCATCCATAGCAGTGGACGAGGATATGAAAAACTTAATAAGAGCATAATGGAACAAGAAATACTGCTTACAAAAATATCCCCAGAAAACTCAGAATCAATTCTCCATTGGACTGAACCAGAACATCCAGCATACAAATGGTCATGCACGTCAATGTGTAACATTTCCAAAAACTCTTTCACATTTTTAAGCCAGTTCCTCAATCAATATGTGAAAGGCAAAGACAAAATCAAAATAAAACTGCTGCAAAACATGGATACATGTCCAGTGTGCAAATACACCGGACTGCAAGGACATTCATTGGCCTGCATTTCAGGACCTATTTGCAAAAGCAGCTTCCATCATATCAAAATGATATCAACACATCATTCATCTATAAGAAATCTAGTCTATAAACTGTACTATGCTAAAAGTCCTGCTTTAGCGCTAGCCAATTTAAATAACAATCTTCTACAGGGTACAGCCAAAGACCTACTCGAAGAAATCAACCATATCCAGAGTAAATATTTTGGAAGTGAAAACCACTTACAAAATGCAATAGCTTTACAACAGACCAGCAACAATTCTGCACATGGCAACCTTCTACTACACACATACAAAAAAGAAATAGTAAATTTAAAAGTACATCCGCTGAAGTACCAAACCGTGTGTGTGTGTTGCCGCAGAACGTTTTATAAAAGTAACACAAAAACGACAGACATAACATACAAAATAGAAGACAATGAGGATTCCAAATGGTTTGAATTAGCTCTCTACCTTATAGCAGAAAACAAATACGAAATAACTGACCCCTTAACACTTTGCAGTTACTGCACTACAAAACCTGACAACAATCAAACTCCTTAACGTGCTATCACAAATAATTTGGAATTATTCCCTCTACCAAAACCCCTGCAACAACTCAATTTATATGAGAGCCTCATAATTCAAACAGTGCACCCATTTCATGCAATAATACACCTTCAACCAAAAACAGCAAAATTACCTCCCTCTGAATTGGTGAAAGGCCTTTGCGGCAAAGTAGTATATTTATCATTACATCTAAAAGAAAATGTGCACACTCTGGGAGTGCAACGTCCAATAGAACAATCTTTAATTGTCTTAGTAAATGGTATACCTACAAAAGACAAAAAAAATTGGCAACAACTGGTAGACTTACATAAAGTTAGACAAGCCTTGCAATATCTAAAAGACAATAATGAATACTACAAAGAAATAAATATTGAAGAAAACTTAAGGGAAACAACTGAAATAATTCAAGAATCACCAGAAACTGGTCAATTTGAACTTCTAGATCCTGCTACAGTATCCAATATTTTAGACCATTATACAATTCATCCATTACACTCTAATGACACCATAGGAGATGCACTAGAAATGTACCAAATGCGACAAACGAAAGGATCACCAATCAGCATATGGGAAAAAAGTACAGAAGCATATGCTTTTCCTCTACTCTTTCCTAATGGCAAAGGAGGAAGGTACGATGATAGACCCACTCAGATAATAGCATCAGAATGCCGCTCATTACGAATGTATTCTGAAGATCCCAGATTTAGACAAAATGTGGAATACACATTCCACCTACTCTTTGAAAGTGAACTAGCAACTCTATGTTAAGGAGTTGCACACACATTAAAATCAGGAACCCACTTTTAAAATATGTCAGCTATGCAATTACTACAAAAAGTGCAAGAAATAGATGAAGATTTACAATCAAGCATTACAAATCTGTTAGCAAACATGCGTGGTACGATATCACAGAGATGTACGTTGTATGATAAGAAACCTTGGCCCACCCACTTCGTTTGTTACATTAAGTTGTGCAGAATATGCATGGGACGATCTACATGATTTCCTAAGCATATCAAACAAAAACAAAACAAACATAGATATACTAACACCTGGAGAACTTTGCTCTCTAGATCCTGTTCATGTTTCAAGATATTTCCATCATCGCTTCGTTGCTATGCTACACTTTATTTGTAATAAAACTATTCCTCCCCTCGGAGTAGTGCAACACTTCTTTTGGAGAAAAGAATACCAAGCTAGAGGAGCACCACATATCCACATGCTTTTATGGATTAAAGATGCTCCTAAATTTGGTCAAGACAGTGATGCCACTGTGTTAGTTTATCAAAAAATATGTCACTTGTGAAATTCCACCAGAAGCAACAAATAGTGATCTTCATGCACAAATTGTACAATTTCAAAGAAACAAATGTGGCAAATATTTTCGTCGCAAAAACAAAGGGAAATACTAAACCAAATTCCGTTTTGGTTTCCCTAGACAGGTTACAGAAACAGGTGAAGTGAACAACTTCATGTCTTCAGTTAGACATAGTGTTAAAGGTAAATCACCTAAAAATACATATTACATAAAAAGAACAGAAGACGCAAAATATATCAATGATTACAATGCAGTCATTGCCCTATTGTGGAATGCAAACATAGATGTGCAGTACATTGCAGACAATTCCACTGCAGTTGCACAATATGTTACAGCCTACTTAACCAAAGCAGAAAAAACAGAGCTTCAAGACCTCTGGAATGACCTGTGATCAGACAAAACACTGTCTCAGAAATTGTACAGCTTGGGCATAAAAATGCTCTCCCATCGAGAATGTGGCTGCTATGAAGCTGCAGATCGTTTAACCGGTACTGCTTTGTATGGAACATCTGGAAATATAGTATGGCTAAGTCTTGGTCCTGCTAAATGTAGAAAAAGAGTTCTCAAAGCATACAACCACATAGAAACAATAGCCAGAACTGATCCCAGCAGCTTAGTAAAACTTACCAAACCAAGTTGAATTAATCATATCAAATTGTCATTAAAAACTCCTCAACATAAAGAACAATATTACATGTCCTTGCTACAACTCTTTGAATCATGGAGAAAAGAAGAAGAAATACAAGATAACTATGATTCCTATGAAGAAGCTTTAAAAGCAAATGAAAACACTATCACCGATGTAAACTTTACACAGTACCAAACAATGTTGCACAATGAACAGCAACACAAAGAAGAACTCCAGGCCCAACAAGATAAGGACACTCCTGACAGTAGTCAATCTTCTGTAACAGGAAGCCAAGAACCACTGGGACAGCCACTAATAGCAAATGAGGCAGAATTAGCTATGACAGAAGTAGAAAACACCATGTGTCAGTATGAAGATACAGAAGACTTAAGTACACTACAATCAAAACTAAACAATGAACAGCGTAGCATTTTTCAAGAAGTAACAAAAGAAATTTCACATGGTGTACAACATGAAAATAAAGAATGTACCTGCCAAAATTATAAACCTATACTATTATACGTCCGTGGTGAAGCTGGTCTAGACAAAACCTTCTTAATCATCAGCAAGTTCCTTCAACAATTGACAAACAACAAACCGTCAGCCCCCACAGGTTTAGCTACCTACAACATAGGCGGTGTCACTTTACACCGATTACTACTCCTGCCAGTAGAACACCAAAACAAATTAGAATATTACAAACTTTCTACAGAAGCGCAATGGAACTACGCAGAGTGTTAAAACAAATGAAAATGCTACTAATAGATGGTCTCCAACCTAATGTTGGCTTTGATTCACCTCAGATTACAAGAAGTACTTAAAACAAACTATGAAGAGCTCTTTGGAGGAAAACACATTATTGTTTTCGGAGATGTTCTTCAATTGACACCAGTGAAAGGCGAACCAATTTTTAAAACCTTTGGACACAAACTCTGCTGGAAAACTGTTGGCAGCATAGGAAATGCCAACCTTTGGCAACATTTCCAATACAGAGAATTAACAGAAAACATGCGACAGTCTGCAGACCTTACCTACGCCAACATTTTAAAAAGTTTTAGAGTTGGTATACTATCTCAAGAAGCACAAGCAATATTAAAAACCCGGCACATCCATGCACTTTATGGCCATAACTCATGTGCTACTAATGTTATGGAACAATTAGCTCTCAAAAATGTCAATTGTATGTCCTTAATGCCAACTCTTGCAAGCTGTTTCAAATTCAATGAAACAATGTTGAAAAAATAAATGCAACCAATAATTGAGATTTCCGCAACAGACAAACTGGACGTACATGGTATGACACTACCCATGTGTCAACAAGCCACAACAAGACTAAATACCTTAGAAAATTCTATTTCCAACACAGCTGGTTTGGAAAAAATATTAAAATTATCCTTAAACTGTAGAGTAATGCTTAAACGTAACCTTGACGTGGAGCAGGGACTAGTTAATGGAGCACTGGGTACAGTTGTTGGCATTCAAACATACCCACGTGACAACAACATTCAGTTTGTCAATATTCTCTTTCACAAACTTTCAGAAGTAAAAAGGATAGGGCGCTCAACAGCTCGATTCCTTCTCTTCAAAGACATGTATGTACGCAGAGAACAATTTTCTCTAACTCTAGCATATGCAGTCACCATTCACAAAGCATTGATAGATATTGGTAACTCAGTCTTGAAAGAAGGCATGAGCTACGTAGCACTATCATACTTACGTACACTTGACGGTCTATTTCTAATCAACTTTGATGCAAGCAAAGTAAACGCTGATATTCCTTGCATTTTAGAATACAATAGACTATGTTCACTATACACCCCCATTTAAAAACATATCCTGTTCCACAAAAAAGAAAACGTTGTAAAAGAAAAATAATTCAAACAGAAATGCAACAGGATCTCCCTGAAAATCCTCCAAAGAGACATAAAGAAGCTAATACTTCATCAATTACCACAACCAAAGAAGAACCTATTACTCAAAGTGACTCAGGTACTTCTTCAATGAAGCAACAAACACTCTGAAGAAATGACTTGGACCTATCTGGTCCATTCAAATTTTCAAATATAACTGTGGTAAGTTGCTATGCAAATGTAGCAATTAATATTCTATTTCAATTACCACCAATTGTTGACAACATTTACTTACACAGTACAGACCATTTGTGTTTGCAAATGTTAGTACTTCATAGAAATGCAACAAACAATCCTGACAACATGGGATAAGACAAAGAATTGGACTACTGTGTTGGAATGATGAAATTCACTATAAACTCACAAGAATTTCTAATGTACTTACTACAAATACTTGAAAACAAAAACATACCTATAAATGAAATTTTCTAGATTTCATACATCTGGAAACATACATGCACTTTCTGCAACAATGTGACACAGGAACAAATCCCTAATGAGCGCTTTGTGTATGTATCCATACCTAATTGCGAATCTGTTCCATTTTAGCAACTTGTACAAAATGCAAACCATGGTAGATTATGTACTACCTGCAATTCAGATAATTGCTCCACCTTACTAATACAAACACATAGTAAATTCATAATACTAATGCTTCTATGTTACAATGCAGATGGTACCAAAAACAACTGCAAGCTGACTGGATTCACAAATGGTCAAATATCACTTGGTAAGAAAACCTTCACAACAATAGGTATAATCTACCACGCAGGAGCCATAACCAATGCAGGTCACTACACTGCATATATTAAAAAGAAATGTGGATGGTTCAAATGTAATAGTAGTACCATTATTCTAAAGCAGAGATTACCAGCAAATCTTACAAACGCTTATTTAATCTTCTTAAAACCAAAGTTTAATAACTGATCTGTACTTAAACATTAACAAAACTTCAATTAAAAAACTATAAACTGTTAGAATACGCCAACAGGTATCTAACTGCCCCAAGATTTTGCAAGAACCAAACAGATAAATCAATACCACTAAATTATAACAAAAAATAGACAGTTAGAATACGCCGGTATCTAACTGCTCCAAAAATATGCAACAAGCCAACAGATAGAACATTAGCCAGAAACAACAAGTGAACTCTGAAAACAAACAAACAAATAGACTGTAGCATAACAAAAAAAGTTTTTTTTTAATCCGACATGGATTTATTTTTCCCACCGACCCAATGATTTGAAAAACAAACACAGAACCTGAGCAAATAGCACAGTACACCGGTTTGTAATCTACTAAATATGAGGTTCAAAATGAATAAACAATGTCTATTATTCAATGCTATAAGTCCTTACAAACTACCAATACTAACCTGATCTTTTCTTTTATCACAGAAATTGACAAAGAATATATGTACTCCAGTTACCAAACCAAACAGTAAGTATATGACAATAAGTACAACTCATAAATACTGCTCCATAACACAACCATTGAACCAAACCGTGCAAATAACTTCGGTCCTGGGATACATGGCCAATGCACCCAAGACTCTAGGACCTGGCCACAACCACCGCAGCATATCACACCCATGGTAGTTTATAACTTCGGTACTTATAACTTCGGTCTTGAACTTTGGTCTTGAACTTTGGTCTTGGGTGCATGACCTTCGGCCATGCACCCAAGACTATATGCCCTGACCACAACCACCACATGCACCCAAGACACTAGTCCCTGGCCACAACCACCACAGCATAGCACACCCATAGATCACACCCATAGAATCAAATATTTTAACTATGTCATATGGGCAATTTTTATGTCCACGGACACAGTGTGTGTTCTTAGAACAGTTTCAACTTGCCTGCAAACAGTATGGACAGGTATAGTGTCCTTATGACACCTCCATTTTTGTTTAATTAGGGACATCCCGGACACTGTGTGTGTTCTTAGAACAGTTTTAACTTGCCTGCAAACAGTATGGACAGGTATAGTGTCCTTATGACTCCTCCATTTTCGTTTAATTACGGACATCCCGGACACCGTGTGTGTTCTTAGAACAGTTTCAACTTGCCTGCAAACAGTAGAGACAGGTATAGTGTCCTTAGGACACCTCCATTTCCGTTTGATTACGGACTATAACTTCGGTACTTAGAACTTTGGTCTTGAACTTTGGTCTTGGGTGCACCCAAGACTCTAGGCCCTGACCACAACCACCACATGCACCCATGACTCTAGGCCCTGACTACAACCACCACATGCACCCAAGACTCTAGCCCTTGCCACAACCACTGCAGCATATCATACCCATAGATCACACCCATATTTGATTCTATGGGTGTGATATGCTGCGGTGGTTGTGGCCAGGGCCTAGAGTATTGGCTGCATGGCCTACGGCCTACGGCCTTCGGCCATGCACCCAAGACTCTAGGCCCTGGCCGCAACCACCGCAGCATATCACACCCATAGATCACACCCATAGAATCAAACATTTTAACTATGTCATATGGGCAAATTTCATGTCCGCGGACACCGTGTGTGTTCTTAGAACAGTTTCAACTTGCCTGCGAACAGTATGGACAGGTATAGTGTCCTTAGGACACCTTCATTTCCGTTTAATTACAGACATCCCGGACACCGTGTATGTTCTTAGAACAGTTTCAACTTGTCTGCGAACAGTACGGACAGGTATAGTGTCCTTAGGACACCCCCATTTGGGTCGATTGCGGACTTTGAGAACAGCACGGCTGTCCGCGAACACAACAGGGGTGCCTGCCACCTAAATAGATGCAATATTTGACCCATCTCTTACTCCACCACCCTCCCCAAACAGTCTTACACGCCAACACACTTACCAAAATTGTATTTTTCCACCATTTGTTACCACGCTGTCTGCGGATGTCCGCAGATACAAGATGGCGGGCGTTCCCAAAAATCCAACGCACTCCATGCTCTTTACCATCCAATCAGCGGACACGTTGCATGTCCGCGGACATGACGCAAGCCGATTAGCCAATCAGGACACTGTCCGCGGAGCGAACAGGGAAGTGTGTCCACAGACCGGACATAGATATCACTAAGTTTTTGTGACCTACTTTTTGGTCATTTTTAAAATAACTATTGGACGGATTTTCACCAAATTTACAAAAGCACGCTTTCGGGACCAAGCCGCTGCTCCTGCCGCAAATTTGGTGAAAATCCGCCCAGTGGTTTGGGCTGTAGGCGTGAGCAAATCTTTTCCCCATTCAGTCTATGGGGAAAAAAAAGAAATCTTGGGACCCGCCTATAACTTTGCCCCCCCTGGACCAAACCTCACCAAACTTTGCAAATAAAAATCAGAGTGCGCCATATACTTTTTATGCAAAGTTTGATGAGGATTCGTCCAGGGAGAGCGAAGTTATAAGCCACCCAAAAAGTGCTCTTTCTATGGGAATAGCAACTTAACCATAACTACACAGCCACTACCAGACATTTTTTGGAGAAACATGGAAGAAATTTAAATTAAATGACATTTGTGGGTCTTGCTCATGTTCCAATAGATAAGAGACTGGGGAATAGAGAACTCAAGTTGAGACAATTGGAGGCATCTCTGATTTGCAAATTTGACACTCTGAGGCCCAATGGGCTCAACATTGACCCAGAACTATTTGTATTTTTGCAGTAAATTTCCCCTTTTTTATGAAATGTTGGAGGTGAATCCATGAATCAATTAAGTGGCTACTATGTGGCCAATTTATTCAATCAAGGTGGCCCTTGGTGCCTAGATATGTCTATAACAATGGAGATGATCTTGGTGATTGAGACCCAGCAGTTCTAAATCTGATACTTTTAAATCTGATATTTTTAAATTTTATATTTGATATTTTGATATTATGTTTCTAATTTAAATTTGTGACTGGTAGTTGTCTGTTCTTAGAACTAGGGATAATGATGCACTAGCACTTTATCTATTATTCATCTATAAAGAATGCTCCATTTCTGCACTGTCACTTTGGATATGGATTATGCTGCTCCAAATCGTAATTTGATTGATATGACTGTGTTTTTCATCAACAAGTCAAAGCATTTGCACTTTAGAAAGATTATGCTGCCTTGAATTCTATTTATATGCTGCTGCTTACTAACACGTCTTTTCATTATATTGCACTTTACTAGCCTTTCTTTAATCTGTCTGTGCACTTGCACTTTAGAAATACTATTGCATTTGCACTTTGGAAAAATGTGGTATTTATACCAAGTGGCACTGAGTCAACTTATAAAAATACAAAGGTGCATACAAATGTATGTCATTTCAAATTGGCAGAGTTGTCCGCGCTGCGCCATGATCCATGGTTTTAATAACACTCCAAAGCTTGGGGCGTAATGGTTAGATGTTTATTAAGTTAGATAAACAATAACCATGCTATAAGATAGTGCATTAGTGCTGAATACCATCTATAAAATGTACATGTTACAAAAACGTTTTTTCAATAGGGAATTGGAAGCACAGCTTCTTGAACTTTGGGCTCATTTCCTCGCCTCATTTTAGAGTCAATTACATATTTGACTGCTAGATGAAATTATTTCATGCACAGTACCACTCGCCTATCAGGCGAACTAGCCAGTCCAACATGGCGCTATTATTCAAACTGTTGATAATATGACCTGAGGTTATCACATGACCTAGAATAACGAGTGGAAGGGGAGGAGCCTAACGCTCGAGCTGCGTTTGTTCCAGTTTTCATTTCAAATGCTGTTTTTCACGAATGTGGATGTTAATCATCCTGAGGAAGCTTGGTGAACAAGCGGAACGCGTGGCGAACTTCCACCCTAAGGGGGTGAGTGTTTTTCAGACCTGTATGCCATGGGGAGAGACCAGTAACTTTGTGTCCACCCTCATAATGCTAACTTTCATTTTTTGTTGGTTACGTGTCTTTTTAAACTAAATAAAGACTACTTTTTTACTAGATACTGGTATGGTCATGTGTGCAATGGACTGTGTTTGACACATTGTTGGGGATTTTTTTGTAGTGCTAGAACTCTCCACCCTCATGTGTTTTTTTACAAATATATATATATATATATTCAGTGAAAACACTTTGTTAAAGGGACGTTATGGTTAAGTTGCGCTACTAAAAACCTATGAAATTCAGTGAAAAAACTTTGTTAAAGGGACGTTATGGTTCAAAGTAAAACCGAAAAACCCCTGAAATTTGGCAGTTATGGTAACATAAGCAACCATAACTCGCGCCACCGTGCACTGCTAACACTAACACCCAGGACATCAAAGATGACATCAATTTAGGGCATTCTAAAGTCTAGTTTCAATTACTGTGTGGCTATCATGGAAGCCCCCTCCCTGTTCAGAGCTCTACTGACGCAGTTGGTAAATTCGCGCCTTTTTACCGTGCTGAACTTGCATTTTTACCATATTATTCCAACTTTTATATATCTATCACAAATGGTTTAAGTACCACAAAGCTTCCAGGTGGGGCGATCTTGGATGCTAATAGCTTTGCACCTAATAACACTCATACAGGACTTCATAGTTCCACAGTCCAGCAAGATTGGACCTCTCATTGGCTGCTTCCTATTCGAGCAGCTCGGAACATTCAGGATTCGACTCAACTTAAGGGTGTGTCGAGTTTCAACATGAAGCGCCCTCCCTTTGTAGTAGAGAGTACACGTGGTTGTCGCAAGCAAGGAAAAGCCGCCCTCCTGTCCCAGAAATCTCCCCTCCACATAAGGCAGCTGTGTCAGGTCAACTGCTTACTGGGCCTGTTCGATGAGTCTCCATTTTGGGGGCAATGCCTGTATACTGTAAAGGCATGTGAGATTTGAGCAGCTAAATTGTAACGGAACACGTCCGGGACCCCAATCCTCCAACCCTTGCCGGCTTCAGTAATACCATTTTAGATATCCAAGCCCTTTTTTTTCCCCAGATGAAGCCTAAAATCTTCCCCTGCAGAGTATGGAGGTCTGAGTCCGGGACTCTGACCGCCAGAGCAGAATTTACGTAAAGCTAGCAAGTTCATTTTGACGGCTGCTATGCGGCCAAACCAAGAGATCTCCAGTTGTCCCCACCTCCCTAAATCTGCGGTCAACTCCCCAAACAGCATAGGAAAGTTGGCTCAATACACCTCTGAGAGCCTGCTCGGAATGCGGACCCCCAAATATAATCGAGAGCACCTGTAGTTTCCCTGTCTCTGGGCCTAAGAGACAAGTCTAGACCTTGTGATTTGCTGTAGCTCACCCTGAACCTGTAAGCCCGACCAAGCTCATCCAGCTCCCCCAGCACTGCTGCCAGGGAGGTGGCAGCATCACTCAGTGTAAGCAGGACATCAACCGCGTAGAGGGACACCTTCAAGTCCGTGGCCCCCACCCTCACGCCCTTTATTTGTCCCTGCTGATCGGATGCGACTGACAAACGGCTCCATGCCCAAAGCAAAAATTAGGGGGAAGAGTGGGCAACCCTGCCTTGTACCCCTAGTGATATGTAGGTTGGCCGATGTTCCCCCATTCACTCATAGGTGTGTGAATTGATTCTGGTAGATCGCCATGACCCTGGCAGTGAAATTCGGCCCAAACCCGAAGCGTTCTAAGACCCTCCTCAAATAACCCCAGTTTACTCTATCAAAGGCCTTGTGGGCGTACAAAGCTATTATCCCCAAGTCTAGGCCCGATCTCACACTCAGCACAAACAGCCCTAGAGTATGCCTCACATTGTCCTGCGCACACCGATCCGAGATAAATCCTGTCTGGTTCCCAAGTATGAGTCTGGGCAGAACACCCATCATCCGGCGAACAAAAATGTGGAGTATATTTTCGAGTCCACATTGGTAAGTGTAATGGGTCTATATGAATCACACATGGTCGGGTTCTTACCCAGCTTAGGCAGAAGGCCCGTCGCTGAGGTGGCCATGGACGGAGTGACCCCACCCGAGGCCAGCAAAGAGTTGAACAACCCTACCATAGAAGGGCCGAAAAGCCATCTAGGCCCAGGGCTTTATTCTTTAATGATTTTATAGCCCACTCCACTTCCTCAGGTGTTATTGGTGCTTCAAGGCCTTCTTGATCCTCTTGCGTTAACCTAGGCAGATGTGCCTCCCCCAAGTAACGGACTTGAACCTCTTCCAGCAGGAGCTCCCCCTTAAATACTGCAGAGAAGTGTGCTTCCAAAATTCCCAGTTTAGCTGTCTCATCCCACTGCAGCTTCCCTTTCCCATCTCGTAGGGCCTGAATCGAGTTCCGAGTCTGAAGTTTATGCAATTTGGCCACCAGCATCCAATTAGCCCTGTTCCCCTTTGCATAGTAGTATTGCCTAGTTTTCATTATTGTTTGGGCCGTTCTATCAGCCAAATGTGCTTCTAGCTGCTTCCTTGCCACCCTCAGCGCTCGCAGTGCTTTACGTGACCCTGACTTCTTGTGTTCCCACTCAGCCTGTTCAACCTCCCCCTCAAGCCTCTCGCAGACCAGTCTCCCTGCTCTGGTATATGGTGTGGTCCTGCGGGTGAGCTCCCCCCTTACCACCGTTTTCATAGCATCTCATATTGTATCTTGTTGGGGGCCGGACCCTTCGTTCTCATTGAAATAATTGGAAATGACTTTCCCTATATCCCCAGCCAGGATGGGATCTCTGAGCACTGGGTTATAGTTTCTATTAGCGCCTGTGTCTGACATGTCTGTCTGCAACTGCCAGTGTTACTGATACAGGAGCATGGTGGTACAATGTGCGTATGCCTATATTCGCCTGGCGGGCGCACGGGTACAGTGTGCTAGGTATCAGTATTAAATCCAGTCTTGAGAAGCCACCGTGAACATATTAGTAGAAAGAGAAATCCCTATTGTCCCCATGAGCCAACCTCTATACATCCACCAGCCCTAGCTCCCGGAGGAAACGGCAGAACGCTGTGGAGTGTTTAAAGTCTAGCTTAGTGGGTGGGAGTGTTTATCCTCTGTAGCGTTTGGGAACAGGTCAAAGTCTCCCCCCAGTAGGATCTGCCCCTCCGCAAACGGTAATATCTTGAGTATGAGGCCCTCCAGGAAGCCATCTTGCCTGACGTTTGGGGCTTATAGGGACAACAGGGTGAATACTCGATCCCACAATAGGCCCTTAACACAGAGCTATCTCCCCTGCGGGTCTCGGAGAACCTTAATTTTTATGATTTGGCCGAATGTCAGAATAGCCACCCCCTTTTTTTTCTCCCCTCCCGAGGCAAAGTATTGGTGCAGAAATATCCTACTTCTCATACGCCCCTCGCCTTGGGTTAACAGGTGAGTCTCCTGCAGGAAGACAATAGACTGTGCCATATCCCTCAGTTTGCCCAGGATTGACTTTCTCTTATTTGGGGAGTTCAGACCGTGGACATTCCACGTGCCCAAGGCTATGGTGTCCTCCATCCCATTTGCCCCTGCTATATCAACCGCCAGGGACCACTGGCTTTAAGTCGCCATCTTGTCGCCCCGTTCCGTGTGTCATATCTCCCACTCCCCCATAGGGATGGTGTCTGCCTCACAAACATTTCAACATTCAATAACCCCCCACCTCAAACAAGCTCAAAGAGCATCTATTTAACATTGAACCGTCAAGGGCCCGACTTGGAGGGCGGAGGAGTCCATCTTCCACTAGCATCCCACAGCCCCTCCGACACCTCAGCCCAGCCTACCGCTGCCCTTCCAACACTGGGAACCTCCTCCATTTCACTCTGACCATACCAAACCCTCAAGCATCATTAGGGGCCCTGAGAGCAAACTTCCATGACCTCAACCCCCTCAGGTCTTCCTATTTGGACCCTTCAGTCGCTTCCCTCTACCCACCTTGCGCCATTTCCGCAGGGAACCCAGCTCTGCCTCTCCATCAGGCCCCTCCCCTGGTACCACCCCTCCACCCCCAGGGCTCCCCGGGCTAAGTAGCCCCTCCGCCTCTGCCAAAGAGCACACCAACCATTGCCTCCCCTGATGGGTGAAATTTCAGAGCTGTGGGGAAACCGCACCTATATGGTATCTCCTTTGTGCGCAGCCATTCAGACAGTGGGCGCAGTGCCTTGCGTTTCATTAGGGTAGCTGCCGCCAGGGTCTGGTACAAGGAAATTGACATGTTGCAAAAGCTGATAGTTTGCATGGGTCTAGCTGCTGTCATTATGCGCTCCTTTAGTTGGTAGAAATGGACCAGAGTCAGAACGTACACAGGCCTGTCCTGAGTCGGGGCAGTGCGTGATCTAGTGCAGTGTGTCCTGTCCAGCTCCATGTCCTGATCAGCCGGTGCTTTGAGAATGAAGTGAAATAAGTCAGCTTCAAAGGTTGGCAGATCCTCATCACTCATTGCGGCAGAGACATCCCGAATAGGGACATTGTTCCTGCGAGAAAGATTTTCCCCATTCTCCAGCTTTTCTTCCATGGTCTTGCAACGTGCCTCCAGAGATTCTAGGCGTTTGGAACATTCCTCCGCCGCATTTGATTGCTCACAGAGTGTGTCCTCCATTTCTGACACCTAGTGCTTCGCTTCGGCAACTCTCGTGTCAAGTGCCAGAATTTTGTGGGAGAGTTTCTCCGTGATTTTATGCATCTCCTTCCGGATTTCGGCCACCAGGTCCTGCAGGTCAGCTTTGGTGGACATCTGCGTGAACATGGTGGGCAAGGGGTCTGTATTGTGGACCTGCGCTGTCACTGTCTCCGTGAGCTTGCCCTTGTCCACCGCCTGCAGAATAGTTGAGATGTCCCCCTGTTTACCACTCTTCAGGGTTTTGGCCATTGCGAATAACATAGGGGCCGGATCTCGGGGCCCCTCAGTGCCTTCTCAATCTAGCTACCTTCTCTGCTGGTGTGCCGGCCCCCTACGGGTGGGCCCCGCTTCAGTAGCCTCCTCCTGATATTCCAAGTGCAGGTGTGGTCTCACCCAGCCAATTCAGCCTGTAGACTGTGCTGTAGCCCCTTTATGCTGCTCGAGGTTTTCCTTAGGCATATTGTGCTTGGGTGTCAATATGATTCTGCCATTAGGGGGTGCCCTCCACAGGTGAAGACTCCGGGGGCCGCCGGGACATAGCACCACCAAGACCCCTCAGATTTCACGCAGCCCCAGTAAGGCTAAGGAGCTCCCTACACACTTCCTCCCCTTCAGGCTCCTATATTCGCTTCAGGACGGTCGCAGCTATTGTTTTAGGTTAAGTCATATGGAGGATCCCATGCTGGGCCGGTGTTAGATAATGCCGTGGCTCCAGAAAGCAGCTATCCCATACAGGCTGGTGTCCGCTCCCCTCTGCTTGTTACACCTTTACAATTACTGCACCGGGAAGCCACTATGCAAAAGGGGATGTCTATTCCCCCCTGCTCGCCTCTCACTCACAGTGCCCATTCCTGTCCATCTCCATTGTCTCTGCCACGCTGCTCTGCCCCTCACTGCTCCTCCACTACGGCCAAACTAGCAGAGCTCAGCAGCACTGCTCCTCCGAACGGAGAAGGGGAGGGTCCCCCTCACAGTCACCCGCTCCTCTCTCGCAAAGGGGACACCCCCTCCTGATGCACACCCCCCCACTGCTCTCACCGCTCAGACTGGAACGGCGGTCTCTGCTCTCCCTCAGCTGCCGGGCACTACTCCTCTTCACCGGTACCCACGGCACTCCGAGTAGACCGCCGCAGCTAGGCTCGCCCCAATGCAGGGTGCCGGATTCAGCACCCGTCAAGCCCCGTCCAACCGGCACCTCTCTTCCTCTGCAAGCACACCAGGAGCTCACTCCCCACCATATACGGCTCCAACCCGGGCAGCAGTCGGGCCGCAGATGATCCTAGCTTACTTTGTTGCTTGATGTGCGGCCGCCATAGTTGGCCCGCCACGCGAGCCCTCCCGGACGACTCGCCGCAGGCGAATGCTGGCACCCCAGGGCCAGCAGACCCAGCAGAATGCAGCAGGCCACACGCAGAGGCTCGTTCCACCGTTTGTTTCAGGGAGAAGATCCCATAGAAGGGTGTTTTTCCTCCTCCTCTGCACTCTCGCTGCCAGAGGCACTTAGGTGGCCATCTTGCCAACGGCGTGCCAAGCCATGCCCCTCGAACAGGTGGATTTAATTGATATTTATCTAACAGATCAAGCCATTGTTTATATAAAATCTAGGATTCTGATCGATCTATTGATGAAGGAACTACACATGATCAGATCATTGGACTTTGATCTTTCTCTATATTATGACCCGAGCTGAGTCGTAGGCAAATTATAGTTTCTCTTTGCAGAGAAAATTATCACCTGTGTCAAATGCAGCCATCTAGAAATTGTGAGACAGGCATGGTATCAAGAGATACACAGACTTAAGTGTTATGGTTGCAAGACCTTTATTTACTACAATGCTGGGGTTGGTGTAATACCTAACTGGCCCTAACTCGAAAGGGATGGTTCCCTCAACAGATGTTTCTAAGGCCCGTCAATGTATGAAAGTCCAAAACCAAAACCTGTCTGTATCTAAACCTATGCTTGCCCTCACTCTCTAATAAAATGCGGTAGGAAGTCTCTTTAAAGGAAAAATAGTGATTCAAAAATAAATATATACCAGGGCTGGTTTCAGGTGGTCTTCTCACCAGGTGTGGCTTGGCTAGTATCCTCAACCTTTAGCACAATCAAAAAGGAGTTGTTCATCAGCTCTTCTCCACAAAGTTGTTATCCTCTGTTCAACAATTCCCAATGTCTTTAGTTCCTGGGGATTCCCTTCCCCAAGCTTCATTCCTTTCAAGTTTCAAATCAAAAAAAATATAACACAGTTTCTTGCAGGTTTCTCAGGGTTCCCTTCCCCAAGCGTATGCCACCTTGCTTTACCAAATAAAAGTTCACCTCTGTTAGGCCTCTTAGGGTTCCCTTCCCCAAGCTCAGGCCCCTTCAGTTTCAAACACAAGTTGAGTTTAACACAGTTTCTCTTAGGCCTCCCAGGGTTCCCCAAGCTTAAGCCTCTTCAGTTTTAAACAAAAAGTTCAACTTTTCAAGATGTGTCTTTTTCTTGTTTACAGTTCCCCGCACATACAATCTTCTCATGGGGTAATAGTCTTTTGAAAATGCTAGGCTCTTCGACCATAATCCGAAGCTCGACCACTCTGATCTTTGGCCCCTCTGTATTTCATGTACTTGCTTCTCTTTTATCATTTCTTCTTCCAGGTGCTTCTTGCACTCCTTGGTTATCTTCCACTTTGTTGTGCTCACTTGTACCTTCTTTGTCTTGATTTTTCTCGGCTTGCCGTGCCCCTGGCACCTTCCATTTGGGTTCACTTTCTCTTCACTGTGCCTATTGCACATTCATTTATTTGCTTTTGTGCACTCTTGCACTTGTCCTTTTTCTTTCCATGCCTCTTACTGTCACAACTCAGGGATGGTTTTCTGGTCGTTGCAGATAATACCTCCCCACTCTTTTGGGGAAGTTACCTTCATTCAGGGAATATGAAATCTTTTATGGTGATGTGCCAAAGACTTCCCCCCCCAAGAGCTCAGCCTACAGGAATCAATACACCTGGCAGGCTGGGGGCTTGAGTGAAAAGGCAGGAGCAGAATCGTCAGAGCTAGAGGGACAAGGAACAAAACAATTGTTCAGGAAATGCAGCCAAGTAGTGCCGGAAAACAAACAGCCAACACCCCCCACAATTACCCACTCTTACCTGCTCCGTAGAGACAATATACCAGTAACCTACTAGTATCGAAATGCAGAGACAAGGAGGATGTATGGTGAAGGGAAGGTGTGCCCGTATCCTAGGAACACCAAGGTTGAAGCAGCAAAGCGTCCAAAAGGTGTTCAAAGCAATCCAGAGTTAAAGCAGCAGAGCGTCCCAAACAGTGTTCAAAGCAATCCAGAGTTAAAGCAGCAGAGCGTCCCAAAAAGTGTTCAAAGCAATCCTGTGTTAAGGCAGCAAAGCGTTCCAAGAGTTTTCAAAGTAAAGTAGCAGACAAGAAAAAGAAATGAAATGACCAGGGAAGCGAGCGTTAACCTCACGCTAGTTCCCTTACAGAAATGTTCGGAGTATCAGGTCGCCAAAACTTAAGGATTCAGAAATGGGAGGTCAATAATGAGTAAGCCGGGTTCATATAATCCAAGGGGGGCAATCGAGGGAGGCAGGCGTCAGGAGGCAGACAAGGGCAAGGCAGAGACAACAACTTGATTCGAGCGCCGGGTAGTCAAGAATTAAACAGGAGTCCGGGAACAGGAGCTCGTAACTAACAACCGTTTAGGAGCACCCGATCTCCGAATGGCCGGCATTTAAATACGGTTCACAATGAAGGAAACACAACAACGTAGTGCGCGTGTCACGTGACTCCAAATAGCGGGAGTTGTGGGAATTGTAGTCTCAAAGGGTTCTGCGTGTCGGGTAGCGCTCGGACAAACGCCATGGTAGTCTCCAATTTACCCTGGATGTGACAGTACCCCTCCACAAAGGACGACATCTTCTGTGCTTCTGTAAGCGTTGCAACCAAAAAGCACGCAACAAACGGGGTGCATTCAAATTAGAGGCCGGTTCCCAGGACCTGTCCTCTGGACCGTACCCAACCCAGTCAATCAGGTAAGTTCGAACCCCTCGACAGAGGCGAGTGTCCAAAATCGCACGTACCTCATACTCATCCTCTCCCTTGACATTGACTGGGGCTGGGACAGCAGGCAACCGTGTGCCGGGAACAAAAGGGCAAAGCAAGGAGACATGAAACACAGGGTGCACCCGCCAATGAGATGGAATGTTTAGACAAACAGTGACAGGGTTGAGGCACCGTAGGATGGTATAACGTCCCACAAAACATGGCAAAAGTTTCCTTTTGCCCCGAATGGCCAGGTGCTTTGTAGAGAGCCATACACGGTCGCCACAAGAATACGAAGGAGCTGGCGAACGCCGGCTGTCAGCTTGCATTTTGGTGCGACGTTGCGCAGCTTGCAGATGCGTTAAGACCGATTTACGGATGGCCAGCAGAGAATCCCTCGTAGCAGCAGCTGCGGGGAATTGTTTTAAGGAAGGCAAGACAGGCGGCAGAATTCTAGGATGCAGTCCATATAGGGCATAAAACGGAGAACAACCAATCGACGAGTGCCTGGAATTGTTGTAGGCAAATTCGGCTGCACCTAGAAGCAAAAGCCAGTTTGATTAATGCTGTAGACACAGACAGCGAAGAAACTGTTCCATGGTGCCATTGGTACGTTCGGCCGTCTGTCTGAGGATGGTAGGCCGAAGACAAGCGGGCATCAATACCCAAGGAGGAATTGAGAGAACGCCAGAAACGTGAGGTAAACTGAGACCCTTGGTCGGAAATCAGGACCGTAGGCAATCCAAAATAGCGTATCACATGGTCAAAAAACAAGCTGGCTAATGTAGAAGCAGTAGGTAATCCTGAGCATGGTATAAACCGAGCCATCTTGGTAAAGACGTCCACTACCACCAGAATGGTGGACATTCCCTCAACACAAGGGAGTTCCACCACAAAATCAAGGGTAACCGTATGCCACGGATGCGTTGGTAATGGCATGCTCATTAGAAGACCTACAGGTTTACCCGGCTGTCTCTTACATTGTGTACATATGGCACACTTAGAAACGTATTGTTCGACGTCCTTCTTCATACCCGGCCACCAGCACCATCGGTGTAGTAGATCATAGGTTTTGGCCTGGCTAGGATGAGATGTTAACGGGAGATCGTGGGACCATTCAAGAGCCTTCCATCTGGTTTGGTTGTCAGGCAGGTACAGTAGACCCTTAATATACGGAAGGCCGGTGATAAGTTCAGCGTCCATCTCCTCAAGAACAGGAACATGATCCCTAGCCCACCTCCTTAATCCATCTAGGATGGATGGAGAGACCGAACAAACACATACAACAGCCCCTGAGGGTAATATCGGGGTAGTCTGCTTCACAGTATCCATATCTGTACCAATGCGGGATAAAGCGTCTGCCTTTCCATGTAATGGACCAGGGCGATACGTCACTATGAAATCAAGCATGGTGAAAAACAAATGCCAACGTATCTGCCTCGCATTGGTACATTTCGCATGGGACAAGGCCTGGAGGTTTCGATGGTCCGTATACACAGTAATCGTGTGCCTGGCACCTAAGAGATGATGTCTCCACTCCTTAAATGCCACCTTTATTGCCAGCAGTTCTCTTTCCATGATCGTATAAATACGTTCGGCCGACGTAAGTTTCCGAGAATGGAAGGCCACTGGATGCAAGTGTTGAATAGCGGGGCAGATCTGTGATAGGATGGCCCCTGCTGCAACAGCAGAGGCATCAGCTTCCACAATGAACGGGAGAGATGGATCAGGGTGCTGCAATACCGGAGCAGTGGTGAAAGCTTCTTTCAATGTCTGGAATGCGGATTGCGCTTTGTCATCCCAAAGGAAAGGGACGTTCGGACTGGTCAACCGGGTTAGTGGGGCTACTATCTCAGAAAAGGAGGCGATGAAACGCCTATAGAAATTAGAGAAGCCCAAGAAGGATTGGAGAGCTTTTACTTAGGTCGGGACAGGCCAATCCAATACTGCTTGGACCTTGGAGGTGCACATGAGTACTCCCTTTTGGGAAATTTGAAACCCCAGGAACTCCACAGAGGACGCATGGAACATACATTTCTCTAGTTTTGCAAAGAGGGAATGCTCCCTTAGACGAAGTAGGACAGAGGGCACATGTTGTACATGTTGAGACAAGGATTCTGAATATATCAGGATGTCGTCCAAATATATTACGACCTAGCAATCCAGCAAGTCTCTGAAGATATTGTTTACAAAATGTTGGAACGTCGCTGGGGCATTGCAAAGCCCAAAGGGCATTACACAATATTCATAGAGCCCAAATTTCGTCTTAAATGCCGTTTTCCATTCATCCCCCTTTCGTATCCTCACCAAGTTGTATGCTCCCCGCAAATCCAACTTGGTGAAGATAGTAGAGGAGGTCATTTTATCGAGGAGTTCCGTGATGAGCGGCAGTGGATATTGGTTTTTAATCGTGACTTTGTTGAGGGCCCGATAATCCACACAGGGGCGTAAGTCCCCTTCCTTCTTCGGCACGAAAAAGATTGGGGAGGCCGCCGGTGAACGGGACGGACGTATGTGTCCTAAGCGCACAGCATTGTCCACATAATCCCGTAGATGTTCCTCTTCCTTCTGAGTGAGCGAGTAAATACGACCATGTGGAATTATTGCCCCCGGTATCAGGTCAATTGGGCAGTCATAACATCTGTATGGGGGCAGTTTTTCTGATAGTCCTTTATCAAACACATCCGAGAACTCCCGGTATTCCAATGGAAGTGCAGGGACTGGATTAGATGACATGGCGCTGACGGAAGGGACGCTAGTCACCATCGCTAGGCAAGGAGAAAATGCTGCTACATCATGGGATCCAAGGCATTTCTGTATGCAAAAAGAGAAAGAGAACTGCACTGTTTGTTCAACCCAATCAATTACAGGATTGTGAGTTTGTAGCCAAGAAAGACCCAGAATTATGCCGAATTGAGGGGCCGTAATAAGGTCAAAGGTAATGGATTCTGAATGACCTTGTGCGGTGGACATTTGTAGTAAAGCAGTTTGCTCCGTTACTTGTCCAGATACCAAGCAGGAACCATCTACTGCATGAATGTCCTCAGGTCGCATTTTGGGAAATACGGGTAGTCCGTAATGTTCGGCCAACTTGAGATCCATGTAATTCCCACTAGCCCCCCGAGTCTATCATTACAGGATTGGAAAAGGTTTTAATGCCGGGAGCCTCGAAGCGCATGGCAAGGTAAACATGTGAAGACGGAAAACAGTTATCCGAGCCCGGGTTCATTCGACTCGTCCGGAAGGCCCGGTTTAAGGACGAGTCTTGGCGTTTCCCGCCAACTTGGCAGGTCTTTTAGGACACAAACGAATATAATGACCTGACTGGCCACAATAGAAACACAGGTTATTCACTGCCCGCCTTTCTCGTTCAGTTTTGGAAAACAGACCCCTGATGGCCCCGATTTGCATGGTTTCGGCCTCGCCATGGGAAACAGAAGTAGTTCCATCTGGTCGAGAAGAGGTGCGAATATCGGGGTACCGACGTTCGCCACGCTATTGCCGAAGCCGAGCATCGACTTGCAGGACTCGGTCGAGCAATTCGGGAAAACCAGGTGGAAGGGCGGGTACCACTGACAGGGCGTCTTTTAGGTCATCCGACAAACCTTTATAGAAAACAGCTGCTTTCTTCTGTTCTGGCCACGTGGTCTCAGCCGCTAATTGGTTGAAACGAGCCAGGTAAGTCAAGAGATCTGTCTTGCCTTGACTAATAGCCAAGAACTCCAAATCCGAAGTTTGTGCTTTGTATCGCATATCAAAAACGCTATTCACGGCTTGGATTAACCTATCAAAGTCATATAGAGCCGGATCATTAGCTTCCAGCAAAGGATAAGCCCATGCTGCGGCAGTGCCACCTAGATGGGAGAGAACGAAGGCCGCCTTAGTGGTAGCGTCTGGAAATGCCAAGGGACGACAAAGAAAGTGAAGGCGACATTGGTTCACAAAAGTCCGATACTCCTTGGGATCCCCCAAAAAGCGTTCGGGTGGGGCCAAAGGAAAGGGCCCAGGAAGGACAACCGGAGCTGGAGCCGGAGGGGGTACAGGAGGAGGTGCCGCCGCAGCGGCATCACCAAATTCCTCATCATGGGGTAATGGCTGCACGAAGCTCTGTAATACATCCATGCGTTGATGTAAGATCACATGTGCGGATGCCATATCGGTACGTAAAGCAGAAAAGGCCTGCATGAGAGCTGCCAATGAATCTGATGCAGGCTCCATAACCAATAGGCGTTTTTGTAAGGCTCCTAAATCTGTCACAACTCAGGGATGGTTTTCTGGTTGTTGCAGATAATACCTCCCCACTCTTTTGGGGAAGTTACCTTCACTCAGGAAATATGAAATCTTTTATGGTGATGTGCCAAAGACTCCCCCCCCCCCCCAAGAGCTCAGCCTACAGGAATCAATACACCTGGCAGGCCGGGGGCTTGAGTGAAAAGGCAGGAGCAGAATCGTCAGAGCCAGAGGGACAAAGAACAAAACAATTGTTCAGGAAATGCAGCCAAGTAGTGCCGGAAAACAAACAGCCAGCATCGCCCACAATTACCCACTCTTACCTGCTCCGTAGGGACAATATACCAGTAACCTACAAGTATCGAAATGCAGAGACAAGGAGGATGTATGGTGAAGGGAAGGTGTGCCCGTATCCTGGGAACACCAAGGTTGAAGCAGCAAAGCGTCCAAAAGGTGTTCAAAGCAATCCAGAGTTAAAGCAGCAGAGCGTCCCAAACAGTGTTCAAACCAATCCAGAGTTAAAGCAGCAGAGCGTCCCAAAAAGTGTTCAAAGCAATCCAGAGTTAAAGCAGCAGAGCGTCCCAAAAAGTGTTCAAAGCAATCCTGTGTTAAGGCAGCAAAGCGTTCCAAGAGTGTTCAAAGTAAAGTAGCGGACAAGAAAAAGAAATGAAATGACCAGGGAAGCGAGCGTTAATCTCACGCTAGTTCCCTTACAGAAATGTTCGGAGTATCAGGTCGCCAAAACTTAAGGATTCAGAAATGGGAGGTCAATAATGAGTAAGCCGGGTTCATATAATCCAAGGGGGGCAATCGAGGGAGGCAGGCGTCGGGAGGCAGACAAGGGCAAGGCAGAGACAACAACTTGATTCGAGCGCCGGGTAGTCAAAAATTAAACAGGAGTCCGGGAACAGGAGCTCGTAACTAACAACAGTTTAGGAGCACCCGATCTCCGAATAGCCGGCATTTAAATACGGTTCACAATGAAGGAAACACAACAACGTAGTGCGCGTGTCACGTAGGGGTGTCACGGTATTAGTTTTATGACGGTATGATAACCTTCTTGCCCAATGACGGTATATCATGGTTATCGCGGTATAGCAGGTGGAGTTAACTAATCTTAACAAATATTTTCTAAAAGGTCATACATTGACAGATTTATCATCACAAACAAAACCATGCACCCAGGGCCAGAATTGGGCTTTTCAACATACTTTCCACTGAAATTACTTGCTTCCACCAAACACAAACACAAGGGTGGAGAGGGGGAGGGAGCCCTGCTGCAACTGGCAAAGCAAACTAAATAGCTTTTCTTAAGTGGTCATTTAGATTTTTTGCTCCCCTACTGGCTACTGGTGAAGATGAACATGTTGCCATCTTGATAACCTGCATGCCACAGATCAATGGAGGCTGATGGTAGTATACGCTTGTGCGCATACACATACACATACACACACACACACACGCACACTCTCTTTACGTTACAGCCTTTAGTTTACTTGCGGGCCAAAAGGTTTTCAGAAATCACAGACATGTTACCCTTTGGTATGGCAGCAGGGAATACGACAGATGAGTGAATTTCGCAGTGTGACTTATTGTATGTAAATTCAATGATAGAACCAGGGAAATCCCCTATTGCCATATGTTTAGAGAACATTATCCATTATAAATATATAAACCCCAAAGCCGCCACCCCAAAGTAAACCCTTTTCCTTCTTGGCACTGTATCTATTCTTCCTATTGCTAACATATTGATTTTGTGTCAGGCACGTGTGGTTTATGGAATGGCATTAAAAACTGCTCCAACTGAAACTACTTGGCAGACAGCAGATCCAACAGTGCAAGACCAAGTCTGCGCAGCACTTGCTTACTGCAGCCTTTACAAATCAGTTTGAAAAGCACACTTAACGGTATGAACGGTATAACGGTATAAACAATGTGACGGTTATTATTGTTCAATTAAGTGGTTCACGGTATCTTTAACGGTATACCGTTATACCGTTACATCTCTAGTGTCACGTGACTACAAATAGCGGGAGTTGTGGGAATTGTAGTCTCAAAGGGTTCTGCGTGTCGGGTAGCGCTCGGACAAACGCCATGGTAGTCTCCAATTTACCCGGGATGTGACACTTACACACTTTGCGTTCACCAGTGCTCACCTGCACCTTCACTTCTGTTTCGGGTCACTCGCACCCGTCTCATTTATCTTCAAGCCTTTTTCTTCCTTTCCTCTCTCTCAGCTCCTCTCTCTCGCTTTCCTCTTACTTTCCGCTATCTTTTGTTTTCCACTTCGTGCCACTTTCACATTGTCTTTTCTCCCTTCCCGCTCCAACTAGCCGCACGCTCCCGTGTTTCTCATCACTTTCCCCTTTGAAACTCAATGGGTAGCGTTGTGCTGGCGAGCAGCCTTCTGAGGGCATATGGGATCAAGGTCAGGGTCTGACCACCTACCCCTCAGACCCCATTGGGACTCTGCACATGTCCCAAGGGAACGAGCACTCCTCCACATGCCACCAGCAGGAAACAGACTGCCTCTATCCGGCTTCCTGGAGAAACGGCTCCCTAGCCACGTTGCAGTCCCTCACAGGCACTGGGTCTCCCTTGCGGCACTCTGCTCTCATCCAGGCTCCTCTCCCTTCAGCTCCCGGCTCCTTGGCTACTCGGAGTCAAGTGGAGTCAGGTGTGAGTAGTCAGTGTGAAATGCCTGACCCTTCCTGACCCTATTAATTGAACGACCTAATTATAGTAGGTGGCAGTCTTCCTTTTGTTTCTCAAGGTGTTTCATGCAGGTAATCCTCACTGCTCTCGGTTGCCTCTTCTTCCCAGCATTGTTCAAAAATGGGGAGGAGGAGATGGAATGGGATTGAAAATATCCCATGAAAGCTGAGGAGGGGGTTTCAGATGGTAAATGGGGAGAGGGGGAATTGAATTGGGATTGAGGGTTTCTTATATTTACCAAAATACTGTTAGGATAATGACAGCATGGATAGAAACATTCTCTGGCCTTGGTGTTCAACTCTTTTCCTCCTCTTACTAGGACCATGAATAATGTGCTTTGAATTTGGAGTAATAAGATTTGGATCGGGGCTAAGAGAGTCAGACTACCCATGAAGTCTTCTGGGACTTCCTCCTCCTCTCTTATGGTTCTGTGGGTATACAGCCTCTCGCCTGGGGCACCCCCATGAATATTACCCCGGGCTACCCTACCCAGGTGATCCTCCCTCGTTTGTCCACCCCCAGGGTTGGGATCCAAAAGCGATGGCCCTGCCCAAGCCACCTGAATAGAGGGTTCTCTGGGTTTAAATCGGAGAATACCCCCAGGTTTCTCACAAAATACATTTTGTCCTTGACCAGCACAAGGACCAACCCTGGTTATGGGGACCATTAATGGTTGAAAAATCTTCAGTTTTCATATTTTCCCTAATATGCAGGTTTAGAGTATCTCCTTGACCCTCTTATCATGGCACTCCAGCGGTTATTCTATGTTATTGTGTAATCTCTTAGTCGGCCAATTGTTGGAAAACCATCCTCCCATTTGTCTTCAAGAGACATGGTTGTTGCGATGCCCGGCATTGGATGGTTTCATGACTGGTTCTCAACTGGCCAGAAAAGGGATTCTGGGGTGCCTATACAGGGAGCTCCTCATGTTGGTTCGTGTGTGTAGGCAATTATCCACCATCAGCACAAAGGAACTAACGTTTGGCATTCAAGCCACACATGTTAGGTTGTCACTTGATTTATCTATTCAAGCCTGGTGCTTAATATTTATTGGCATATGGGTTTGAGACATTCATTGATTTAATTATGACCTGTGTCAACGATTGGTTGACAGTTAATTCAAATGGCCAGGTGATTGTCCAAGGGGACCTAAACGCATGCTATATGTCTATTCAATCAGTGGCATATTTTCCTACTTTAGTTCAAGGGAAAACACAAATTGGTTACATCTGGACTACAAACTTGGAAGTCCTTGGGCTAATAATGTCGAATGGCTCAATAGCAGGTGATGTTCCAAGCCACTATGCTTGGTTGAATGGGCTGCTTGGATCAACACTGGATTACATCTTTACAAGTAATGGTTTTTTCAATACATGTCTTCATTTACTCATTGTAGCAAATGATTACAGTGACCACTGTTACCTGTCTGCCGCTTTTTTATTTAAGTGTGCTGAACAAGATCCGCTGTTTTCTGTCTCCCTTCCTGTTAGGGTTAATCCAGCTGGAAACCATGTGTGCTGGAATAGGGGTGCTGTTCAACGGGTAAATATGCCAGCTTCAGCCTGTTTTATTGCCTCAACACTGGATTGTCAATATTCTACATTTAGGGTGGGAAAATATGGTGAATTTTCGACAGACCTTTTATCTTTTAGTTTGCCATTGTACCCTCATAAAGGGAAATTGACTAGGAATCACTTGCATCTTTTTGATTCTAACTAGACCATGTGTGCTGAAATCAGACTTTTTGAAAGTTAACACGATGCTAAGCCCTCAAAGTAGGTTTGCGCAAATTAAAAAAATTAAACAAACTATCTAAAAATTGGATGAGGGGTACTTGTGCATTACGATAACAACGTGATGCAGGGTACATGTTATCTGTCCCGAAAATAGGGACTCATGCTCACTTTGGTACCTAATGAACAATATGGACCATTCTCAGCCTGAACTTAGATCACATCAGTTTCTGTGGACCAGTGGGTTTCACATTTTGGTATTGTATTTTCCCATCAGAAAGGAGTGGTTTATACTATTCTTCCGCAATTAACATCAGAAAATTGTCATTGGCGTCTGGACGTGGAGAAAGATCTAATTTTGGAAGTTATCTAAAAAATGAGTTCTTCTCATGCGCCGGGCCCCAATAATGTATCCAACATACTATTTAAAGGGTGTGAAAAAATGAGTGAGAAACCTTGTTCTGGACGTGCGCAACCACTCCTAAATTTAAATGCTAATGAGCATGAGGAAAAAGTGTGCTGCAGTCGTGAGCAAACAGTTGACTTCTCAAGGTCACCTTGAATTAACGAAACAAAGAGTCTGTCCTCACATTCTGCGTTCACTACCAATTTCAATGTAGAACCAATTGTAGGATGAACATAAAAGACGCCTTGCGGCTTATTTTATTTTGTTTGTTCACTTTACAAACTTGCAACTCACAATTGTTGCAAAACCATGTATGTCACTCTGATGAATTGAGATCAGAGAATAAGAAAGGCTGATTAGAGAGAGGGAGGGCGGTAGTTTCCATGGAGACATTTCCTGTTGTGTTATGTCACCTGCACTCAGGTACTTTCTTCTAACCTGGATGGAACACTCTGTTTTTGTTTGTTGCCAGGAGGCTGCACAGCTGAGTGAGGAGGAGGCTGGCCGTTACTAGTGGGCATACTGAACTAAAGCAAATGAACCGTTTTAATGTTAAAGGGTGCCGTTGCGCTGGTTGAGAAGTTTTGTTTGATGTGCTGACAGCTGAGTGAAGGTTTGTTTTGCCGAGGCTGTGTGTGGTTGTCGCCCAGCTGAGCGAGAAGAAGCGAAGGGGAGCGACGCAAGCCCAACGACCGAGTGTGGAGGGGCCTGGCACCTTTTCCTGAGACTGCCTGTGATTATTGCACAGCTGACTGAGGAGAAACTAAGAGGCAGGACGAGTTTCCAGCGTTGGGAGGCTCGCCGTGAAAAGCTAATCCGATTCCCCGATAGGGAACATTGGAGGAGCCAGCTACCGGAGTGATGAGGAGGCGGGTCCGCTTGAAGAGCATACGTCAGAGCCTTACGCTTACAAGCTAGGCCCCCACAGCTGTTTGTCTGAAACGTTAGGAGACGACGAGAGATGCTATACGGACAAGAGAAAACGAAAAGGAGCAACGCTGAGGTGAGAAGTGCACATTCGAGCTGACAGACTCTTTTCCCCTGCCCAACTGTCTCTCCCTGGGCCTGATGAGAGACGGAGGAGATGAATTAAGTGTTCTGAGTGAGTTGTAGCCATCGTTGCTGAGTTTCTCATGGGAAATATCCATCATCAGAAAGCAAGACATCTGTCTAATTAAGCCTGGAGTTATGAGACAGGAGACCAAAGGAGAAGACCCAGAAATAAAAATGAATACTGCTTGTTGGTCAAGAAACAGATAAAGAGGAAAGTTCTTTGGTCACCGGATTGCATTCCAATAACAGAACTTCTAAAGATGTGTTGTTTTATTTTCAACCGGAGTTGCTAACTTTGACTATTAAAAGGGAAGCCCCTTTACCTCTGTTTTTTTTGTGACTTTGGGCCAAGACGGTTCACTTATGCAGGGGTTGTCAGGTGGACATTGAACTCTAAGCAATTGGGAAAGTGCTGTCCAACCAGAAAGAAACCACAGCCATGAGTATCCTTTGTATGGTTTAATGGAATGGCTTATTTTAAATCCTGAGTTTAGAAATAAAAGTTTGTTCTCTACCTAAGAATAGTGAGTGTGATCTCTTATTCCCACAAGGTGACATTTTGGTGGCAGCGGTGGGATACGAGAGAACACCATGGAGGACTTAATTAAGACCATGAGTGAAGGGCAACATCTGTTGCAGCAAGCATTACAACTACAAAGCCAGCAGGCTCAAGCCGATAGGCAAGCTTTCTAACAGGCTCTCCAAGTATAACAGGCCCAACTGTTAGAAGCTACTAACTTTCGGAATCACCCAAAAGTTCCAACTTCTGTATTGCAGAAATATGCTCCAGGCGAGGACCCTGCTCATTTCTTTGTTAATTTTGAGCGAGTGGCTAGGAATGCACAGTGGGCCCCCTAGAGGTGGTGCCACTACATCGCCCCTTGATGACGGGTGAAATGCAGAGTGCCTATCAAGCTGCTAATCCAACAGGGGAGACAACGTACACAGACATGAAAAGGGTGGTCCTCGAGAGATTGGGGCACAACGAAGAAGCCTATAGGTTAAAGTTTAGAGAGATCAAACTTCATTCCGACGAAACTCCATGACAACTTTACTATCGTGTGAAGGAAATGGGTGATAAGTGGCTACAAACCGCTACCGCAACTACTCAGGAGATGGCAGAGAAAACTATACTTGAACAATTCTTGGAGTCTCTTCCCTTACCGGTGCAACAATGGTTTAGGCAACATCACCAACCCACATTGATGGATGCAGTCAATATAGCCTCTGCCTATCAGAAGACTGGTCAAAGTCGCCTATTAACTTATACACTCGTTTCAAGGGGGACCACCCCTTCATCGTCATCCTCAGGAAGACCTTTGAGCAACCAGAGATGGCCGAACTCTATGCTCAGGAAATCCGAGTGGGAAACGGCCAGGGCTCGACCCACTAGTGAAGGTCCGGACACTCTTAAACAGCTCACATCGTCCTCGCGGGGCCCACAGTGTTTCGAGTGTGGCGAGTGGGGCCACCTAGCGAGGTTATGCCCTAAGAAGAGCAAGCCGGAACCCATGGATGTGGGAACGTTTGAAGTTTCGAGAGAAGGTGGTTATTTCCGACTGTGACCATTTGGTGAAGTCCCCATACCTTTACACCTGTGAGGCAGAGGTCAACGGCAAACCCACCAGGGCCATGATTGACTCTGGGAATCTTCAAACGGCTATAACAACAGATCTGGTAGGTGGAGTGGTTGACTTTAACAAAAACATACCCATTAGGTGTGTTCATGGGGACGTAAAAAACTATCCAACGAAAGAGTTTAAGATAAAAGTAGCTGGGGAATCGATGGGGATAAGGGCTGCGGTAATGCCCGTATTGCCTGAACCGTTGTTAGTGGGTTTGAATGTCCCCAATTTTTCAAATCTTTTAAAAAGGGTCGTGAAGAGCTGGTTGGAAAGTGCCCCGTTTCATAACGAAGAGATAAAAAGCACAACTAGCAAGGAAAGAAAGAGCAGAGCACACAAGAGGAGAATAAAACAAGAATGGATGGAACGACACGTCCTACCCGTGGCTGTCGACTGGAAGATTGATGAAGGTGGAGACAGCTTTAGAATGGCTCAGGAGTTAGATCCTCTTTTCCAAAATGCTAGAATTGCTGCTAACGACAATAACCCGCAGGATGGAGCCCATTTTGTTCAGGAGAAGGGGTTATACTAACGAGTAAAAAAAGGCCCGGGAGAAACTCTGATCCGTCAGTTATTGGTTCCCAGTAAGTACTATAAAGCTGTCTTAGAAGTAGCACATCTACAATTAGGAGAGGGTCATTTGGGAACTGAAACTACGAAGAAAATGTTGGCAAGATTTTACTGGCCAGGGGTATATGATCAAGTGGCTAGATTTTGTAAGGGGTGCGAAGAGTGTCAAAAAAAGAATAGGGCAAATATACCAAAGGCACCATTGCAACCTATGCCATTAGTCCTTGAACCATTCCACCGTATTGGAATAGACATTGTGGGGCCTTTAGATCCTTCCAGCCGAGGTCATAAGTACATTCTGGTAGTAGTGGACTATGCAACTTGTTATCCCGAAGCGTTCCCTTTGAAAACAACTAATTCCCAACAGATTTGCGATGCTTTGATACCTTTTATGAGTCGTGTTGGTATTCCTAAAGAAATTGTAACGGACCGTGGGTCCAACTTCATGTCTAATGTTATGAAGCAAGTCTGCGACACTTTGAAAATTAACCACATGAAGACGGCAGTATATCATCCCACGTCTGATGGTCTTGTCGAAGGCTATAATCAGACCATTAAGCAAATGTTGAGAAAGACCACTTCACCGAATGAACAAAACTGGGACCGGATGCTGCCTTGGATATTGCTGACTTTACGTAATACTCCACAATCATCAACAGGCTTTTCCCCCTTTTAACTCCTCTTCGGAAGACCGGTGCGCAGTTTATTGGATCTTTTGAGGGAAAGCTGGGAGGAGCAACCTTCTCAGGAGATTTCCCTCACGGAATATGCATGTCAGCTGAGAGAAAGAATCGAGAGATTACAGTCCATTGCTACCGAGAATCTACGTCAAGCTCAAAGGAGATAGGAGCAGTATTATAACCAAAAGAGTTGAATGAGAAGTTTCAAGGTCGGGGACCAGGTGTTAGTAATGTTGCCGTCCTCAGAAAATAAGATGTTAGCCACTGGTAGAGGCCCTTATTTAGTGGAGAAAGTGTTGGGCCTGGTTACTTATACAGTACGTCAACCAGAGAAAACGTTTCCTTTACAGACAAATCATGTGAATCTTTTGACGGAGTGGGTGAAACCGGTGGAAACGATGACCATGGTTGACAAGAAGGAAATCCAAGCTGAGCTTTTTCCTCAATCAAAAGAGACTTGGGGGATGGAGGTCCTAAATATAAATCCAAGCATCTCCCCTTCAAACAGACTTGAGTTGAATAACTTACTAAGCAAATTCGAGAAAATATTCTCCTCCATTCCAGGAAAGACCAAGCTCACTTTACACCGTATAACAACACCACCAGGGGTTAAGGTGAGATTACGCCCTTACAAAATACCAGAAACCAGGATTCAAGCCATAAATGAAGAGGTTGAGGAAATGCTTGATCTTAGTGTAATAGAACCATCTCACAGTGACTGGTGTTCCCCGGGGGTCCTAGTTCCAAAACCTGATGGAACCACACGTTTCTGTATGGACTTCAGGAGGTTAAATGAAATCTCCGAGTTCGATGCATATCCTATGCCAAGGATAGAGGATTTGTTGAACAATCTTGGGAAGGCGAAATACTTGACTACTATAGACTTAACAAAAGGATATTGGCAGATTCCCCTACGACCAGAAGACAAGTAAAAAACAGCCTTTGCCACACCCATGGGATTGCTTCAGTTTACTGTCCTACCTTTTGGCCTACATGGAGCCCCAGCGACCTTCCAGAGACTGATGAATCATCTAAACAAAGGTCACTAGAAATATATGGGGCCTTATTTGGATGATATTATTATGTATAGTCAGTCCTGGAAAGATCATCTAACTCACTTAGAAGCTGTTTTCAACAATGTACAACAAGCAGGGCTACAGATCAATCCAAAGAAAACTTTTTTGGCATATGCCCATACTAAATACCTAGGGTATTTTGTAGGACAAGGAGAAATCAGACCACAAGAGGAGAAATTGTCGGCGATTCGACAATTACAATTTCCCAGAACAGCTAGACAAGTCCGAGCCTTCTTAGGTTTTATAGGTTACTATCGTAGATTTAGTCCCCATTTCTCAACCCTAGCCGCTCTGTTAACCAAGCTCTTAATAAAGTCTGCTCAATCAGAAAGGTATTGGCAAAACGACATAACAGAAAAGGCTTTCAGTACCTTAAAAGACGCTCTCACCGAAAAAGCAGTCTTGCACTGTCCTGATTATGAAGCTCCTTTTTTTTCTTCCGACAGATGCAACTGGAACAGGCTTAGGGGCGGTCTTATTTCAAAATTAAGGGGAAAAAGAGAGACCTATAATGTCTATAGGCAGGAAGTTGCTTCCCCATGAACTGAATTATGCCACAATTGAAAAGGAGTGTCTGGCGGTCAAGTGGGCTATCGAGTCACTAAAGTATTACTTGTTAGGGAGGCATTTTACCCTTATAACCGATCATGCTCCCTTAGTATGGTTGGCACGCAATAAAGACACTAACCCCCAGATTTTGAGGTGGTTCCTTTCCCTCAGTCCTTCTCCTTCCAAACAATGCATTGACCAGGCAAATTGATGTCTCAAGCAGATTTTTTACCACGCTCTTATGCCCTTCCCGAGCGCAAGGGTCTAGGAGGGGAGGTATTTGATGAATTGAAAGCAGAGAATAAGAAAGGCTGATTAGAGAGAGGGACGGCGGTAGTTTCCATGGAGACATTTCCTGTTGTGTTATGTCACCTGCACTCAGGTACTTTCTTCTAACCTGGATGGAACGCTCTGTTTTTGTTTTTGATCGTTGCCAGGAGGCTGCATAGCTGAGTGAGGAGGAGGCTGGCCGTTACGAGTGGGCATACTGAACTAAAGCAGATGAACCGTTTTGATGTTAAAGGGCGCCGTTGTGCTGGTTGAGAAGTTTTGTTTGATGTTCTGACAGCTGAGTGAAGGTTCGTTTTGCCGAGGCTGTGTGTGGTTGTCGCCCAGCTGAGCAAGAAGAAGCAAAGGGGTGCGACGCGAGCCCAATGACCGAGTGTGGAGGGGCCCGGCACCTTTTCCCGAGACTGCCTGTGATTATTGCGCAGCTGACTGAGGAGAAACGAAGAGGCAGGACGAGTTTCCAGAGTTGGGATGCTGGCCATGAAAAGCAAATCCGATTCCCCGATGGGAAACAGGGGAGGAGCCAGCTGCCGGAGTGACGAGTAGGCGGGGCCGCTTGAAGAGCGTACGTCAGAGCCTTATGCTTACAAGCTAGGCCCCCACAGCTGTTTATCTGAAACGTTAGGAGACGACGAGAGACGCTGTACGGACAAGAGAAAAGGAAAAGGAGCGTGGAGAAGTGCACATTCGAGCTGACAGACGCTTTCCCCTGCCCAACTGTCTCTCCCTGGGCCTGATGAGAGACGGAGGAGATGAATTATATGTTCTGAGCGAGTTTTAGCCATCGTTGCTGAGTTTCTCTTGGGAAATATCCATAATCAGAAAGCAAGACATCTGTCTAATTAAGCCTGGAGTTATGAGACAGGAGACCAAAGGAGAAGACCCAGGAATAAAAATGAGCACTGCTTGTTGGTCAAGAAACCGATAAAGAGGAAAGTTCTTTGTTCACCGGATTGCACTCCAATAACAGAACTTCTAAAGATGTGTTGTTTTCTTTTCAACCGGAGTTGCTAACTTTGACTATTAAAAGGGAAGCCCCTTTACCTCTGTTTTTTTTGTGACTTTGGGCCAAGACGGTTCACTTATGCAGGAGTTGTCAGGTGGACATTGAAGTCTAAGCAACTGGGAAAGTGCTGTCCAACCAGAAAGAAACCACGGCCACGAGTATCCTTTGTATGGTTTAATGGAATGCCTTATTTTAAATCCTGAGTTTAGAAATAAGTTTGTTCTCCACCTAAGAATAGTGAGTGTGATCTCTTACTCCCACAAGGTGACAGTCACACTTGATAATTTGACAATCATGAGCTTGCTAACATTGCAATAGCTGGTGCAAAACCACATACAACACACTGAAAGTTTTATGAAACAGATACTTGCACAAAATCTGACAATGAACTAAAACATAGGTCCAAATGTATGTATGGTAAGTCCAATGTATATTGTGATTTGCCGCCAACACGTGTTTCAACCCGCTGGGGTCGTCATCAGGGCGGTATCAGGTATTAATATCGCCACATATATGGTCGCCGTAAATAATATCGCCGGGAAAATGTCATGGGATATTATTTGGGTGACCATATATGTGGCGATAGGGGCAAAATAAAAACCAATTTTGGCGACATTATTACATGGAACCATCAGGGCGTTATTATTATGTAGGGCTCTGAACATGTAAAGCCAAAAAAAAGTCAAAAAAGCAAGTTGTGCACACACATGAAATTACAGTCCAATAATGATTGAATATGACAGATGATAAAGAATACAGAGGAAGAAGGAGGTGTAACGGGTAGCGAGAAGGAAATGAACAGTAGGTTAATGCTGCGTGTACACTCAGTTTAAAACCATTTGGTAAATAATAATTCAGAAAAAATTGACCTACAGAAATGGTCTTTTTAGACCTTCAAATTTACATTGTAGACAACTCTATTCAGACTCGAACCTATCGCAAAAAAACTGCTGTAAATGCAATTTTGAATGCTGCAAGTAGCCATAGAAAGAGTGTAATCCAAAATATTCCAAGAAGAGAATTCTTGAGAAATAGACGTAACTGCAGTCAAGATGAACAATTTGTCACAGAATGTGAGTCGATTGGTGACAGATTCATAGAAAGAGGGAACCATCAGGATATCGTTACCAGAGCAGCTAAATCCACAGAAAAAGTGGATAGTTCCAAACTATTATCCTAGATGGAAAAAAGCAACAGAGAGTTTCCAGAATATGTCAATTTCATCACAAAATATTCTAATGATTGCAAGTTTATCTTTTACATCCTACAGAAACATTGGCATATCCTTAAATTGGATCTGGACTTGTCACATTATATTTCTGAACAACCTAATATTATCTTCACTAAATCACGAACTTTGAGGAATGTTTTAAGTCCCTCTTTCTTAAAATCTGACCCCATGAGACACACCAACTGGATGTCCTCTTTATCCAAATCAATAGGGTTTCATCATTTTGGCAAATACAATTGTTTCCAATTTGCTTTGTCCCCAACAAAGATCTTCACTTGCCATGGTGGCTTACAAGTCAAGATTACTGACTTTATGAATTGTCGTTCAAAATTTATCATATATGGAATACAATTGTATGCAATAAGATCTATGTTGGTAGCACTTTAGAATTCAAGAACACTTCGCCAACCTCAATAGTCAAGATCCTAAACTTCCGTTCGCTGCTCACTCACAAGGATATCAGGTTTATTGGACTTTAACAAATATACCAGCATGCAAGAGGAGGAGACAGACAACTTACCCTGCGGCACCAAGAGGCTTGCATGATTTGCAAACTACGCTGTTTGAAACTGGCACTCAACCAAGAACATGAGTTGAATGTTTTCTTATGAGTCATGTTAATTCTCATCCTGGCACTCATGCCACTCCTTATCAAGTTACTTTGTACCTCTTGTTCATGTAAATATTGCATGTATGACCACTTGCAAAACCGAGATTGTTTCTAATATAGAGGTGCAATCTCTCCTTCAAATGAGTTATTTTTGTTGATTCAACCACGCCAACAGAACTTTTCATTAGCTGCTATCCCCTTTGGTCATTATTTTTGACAATTACATACTAACATACATTTCTTTCACCCAAACACAAGCATGTGAGTTGACCCCAGTAACGTTACAACTGGATATGGTATTACATATGGTACCATATCCTGTCCAACTCTTAGTTTACAAGCAATCCATGAGCATCACACTTGGTGCAGCATGCCCATGATACTTTGCCTCGTAATGGGTTGCATTTTACCACATACATCGTCAAACCAAACTTGGTTTTTAGGCTAATATAGTATTTTGAGAGATTATCATCTAGGATCATATGAGTTATAAATATGTCAATTTGACGGCTTTTGGCCACATTTAAATCAAGGACATTAATGTCAACATTGATTCTCATTACAGTATCACCAACGCGTCTCGGCGAAAACTGCCGCCAATAATCACAAGCAATCTTAAATATAAGTTGATTCATGGTGATTGCTATATCTAGCCAAAATCAACAATTAACCTGTTGGCATTTATATATTCTTCGGAGGATAATGGCATTCATGAGGTTTTCACTTTTTGTTGTATGCATCACGGTTCCGATGGAAATGCGCGTACAACATGTGACAGATCACGTGAACAAGCTGCTCTATTCATTAGGAACAGGTGATGAACGACTGCGCCCCTATTCCCAGCCGAGTGATTTTGGCTTTCTGCATTAAAGCAGTGAATGTCGACACACGCAACAAAGTGGAGACAGGTGAGCTTCAGATATTTGATACCACTAGCTGCATTAACATGCACAGCGATTCCTGTTGTTATTGTTTCAAGAACATGTTCTCAACGGATTTGTTTATAATCTACCTACTACATGTTTTTGTATCACTAGAGAATAGTACGAACCATTCCGTTCAAAACAAGATTACCATTGGAGCATTAATAACATTGTTCCTTGGCACATCGTTCTTAATAGAATATTCCAAACTTTAATATTCATCTTCCCCCAGGCAGGTAAGACACTAGAATGTATATATCGTTTGAATGTATTGTATACAGGCTGATTACAAAACAATACACAAAATAACCAAGGATAAATCGCTCAAATATTATAGTTTACATTCATTTTTCACGACGCTTACAGCTATGTGAGAAGACAGACTCAGACAGAAAGTGTTGAGTTCTGTGTCAGCAATTATTCATCCATCAATTAATTCACGCAGGTACCACCAACAGGGTCCTAATGAGGGTCAATAAGGTTACTTGTGCACTGGGTGAATAAGTAACAATAATTTATATCCAATTATTACAAGTATCGAAAACACAAATAAAACAATACTAACACCGTCACAATATCCTAAGTGAACTCACTGCACTATGTCAAGCTGTTTTTCCCTGAAACATGGGGTTAGGACTCCCTTTCAGCATGTAAAAGGTTGCTGCTGTCTTTAAATTACTCATGATTCATCATGCATGCATCGGGGGTCCATTTGTTTCGGAATTATTATTTTCCAAATGGGTTTAAAACTGAGCGTACACGCAGCATTAACCTATTGTTCTTTTCCTTCTCTCTTCCCGTTCCACCTCCTTCTTCCTCTGTATTCTTTATCATATGACATATTCAACCATTATTGGACTGTAATTTCATGTGTGTGCACGACTTGCTTTTTTGGCTTCTTTTTTTGGCTTTACATGTTCAGAGCACTACATAATAATAACGCTCTGATGATGACCCCAGCAGTTGAAACATGTGTTGGCTGCAAATCACACTATACATTGGACTTACCATACATACATTTGGACCTATGTTTTAATTTATTGTCAGATTTTGTGCAAGTATCTGTTTGATAAATCTTTCAGTGTGTTAAATGTGGTTTTGTAACAGCTATTGCAATGTTAGCAAGCTCATGATTGTAAAATTATCAAATGTGACATATATGGTTTTGCAACAATTTTGAGTTGCAAGTTTGTGAAGTGAACAAACAAAATAATATAAGCCTCAAGGCGTCTTTTATGTTCATCCTACAATTGTTTCTACATTGAAATTGGTAGTGAGCGCAGAATGTGAGGACAGACTCATTTTTGGTTTTACTATTTAAAGGGGACCTGGGCTTTAATTTTAGCAGCCCTATTTAACAACATTGGGGCGACCTATACATTTGCTAAAACTTGGTCTACCGCCTATATTCTCCCGATTTTGACAAGAGGCTCACGAGCTGACCGATTGAATTATTGTCTCATAGAGATTCTGGACACAGATAGCAAGATGTTCTGGTCCATACTTTTACAGCAGTTGGACGCTTGGCAGAAGACATCCGGTAGAATCCCCCAGTGGCAGACACGTTTCCTAAGGTATCACTGCATTTCATTGAATGGGTTTATTTTGAAGGCCACACTCAGTCAGTCTGCCTTTGATGCCGTCGATCGTGGCTTCTTGTGAATAAAATTGCAAAGATGGGGAATCCCTGAGGGCTTACTTCGGTTAATCATTGGTCTTCACACCGACTCCAAGGTTCACGTACTCCTGGACCATTAAGGAACATTATCTCGCCCAATCCCAACATCTAGAGGAGTCAAGCATGGCTGTGTTCTTGCGCCATGCCTGTCCAATCTTTGAGTGTCATTGAGTAACATCTAACTTCCATTGGTATTGGCTACTCTGAAAATTCTCAATCTGAAACCACTTTGGCTCACGTATGCTGACGACTTTCTAATTTACGATGTCACCCCGATTGGACTTCAGTGTCTATTGACTGCCTTTTCTAAGTTTGTTGAGGCTCTCAAATTGAAGATCAATCCTAAGAAAACTAAAATCCTTCATTGTACCAAAAAGAAAAAAGTAAAATCTTTTACCTGGTGTATTAACCAAGATCCTCTAGAAAAGGTTTACTATATTTGGGATTCCCCATCTTTGCAAAACAACACAAACTGCCAATCCGGGATTGTTTATTGTCTTGTGGAATGGTTCTCTGTAATCAACTATTACGTGTTGATTTAAGGTATGGCACATTTTCTGTTCTACAGTCAGTAAAATTTTATTAAGGAAAAGTCATACCAAAAGTCATACTGAAATTATTCTATGGTATTGAACGTCTTCCATTGTGGGCCCTGGATATACTGCCAATCATTGAGGGGAGGATGCGGCAGTAGGTCCTCTGGGTCCTGACTGGCACTTCTTTGGCGGCAGTTCCTTACGAGCTTAGTATATATTCACTTAAAAATGGAGCACAATGGAAGTATTTATCTTTTATTACAAATTATTAAGTCCACTCGATGCTTCTTCATTAGACATGGAACTTGATTCTTGGAGAGAGAGGGGGGACTCTTTCGTTTGTGAACTCAATTACTTTGTACTCAGTAATTGGGCAATTTGGGCCTTGCATCAGGAGATTTGGTTGAGAATCCACTGAGAGTTAAAAAAAATCCTTTACAGGCATGATTGAGCCCACACGATAGGTAGGTTCCATTCTTATGAATCTTTAAAACATTTGACTGGTGATTTTAAATTAGTTGGATTTCTAGCACCATACCTTGCAATGTATCCTTATCGGTCTCCTAGACTGCTTTTCATTCGGTTTAGTCTGAACCTTGTTCTTACCAGGTAAGCACTACAATAAATCACCAGATGAAAGTGGCCTTTGCCGATTTTGTAATTTTGCAATTTAACTTCCACAATTGGGTCCTTGGAGAATCTATTAATATGCCGTGCCAACCGTCAAAGCTCTCGCAAATTGCACTTTAGGCAACTCCTCCCCTTAATGACTCAGATGTCGCATGAATCTTTCTGGCAATTTTGTCTTGCTGGATGATCTACTTCTTTGATCGTGGCAGTTACAGGCTTTTTGTTATCATTGAACTTGGAATAAGTTGTAGTTGCTATAGTCCTCTTCTCTTTTTAATTAACACATTTTACTCATGATATTATATGGCATTTTTAATACTCGTTTTAAGTACTGTATGTGATTAATATCAAAATGTGTTAAGATTTGTCTAAATTGGGCAAATAATGAAATAATGTTTGTAATGAAAAACTTTTTTATTGACTGGTTTTATGACATGTGAAACTGCAATTGTGTATGCATTAAGCTTGGCTTTGTTAAAGGTTATTGATTAACTGTATAACAATGCAAAATAAAAAAAACAATAAAATGGCTTGTGTCCGTCTCTCATTGCTGATCCCTAGCAGCGGGTTTGATCACAACCCAGCTATACCGCCTTAGGTGTATATTTTCTCTTCCATTTTTGTCAGACCTAAAGGATGCAAGTAGATCCCAGAGCGGGTATGAGGTAGGCTTTGGATACAAGGAGCGTTTATTGATAATGCAAAACTAGATTAAGTGCTTGGTTGGGGGAAAAGATCAGTGTTTCGTTATCTTCATTTCAAAGTTCTTCTACAAAGCAATTGAAAAAAATGGATATCTAGGAAGCTAACCTACTTTGAGCTGCTCTTGGATTAACAAATTGGAAATAAGGGCTTAATCTCGAAACTCTAAAACATCATGCAGTTCACCAGGGATCCCACATTGATCTCGAGAGGGATAGGTGAGAAAGGGATTTTTGGGCACATATTAGGAGGGTAAAAATTGCAAGGTGTCAATGGAAAACGATTATAAATTGCAAACGAACAACCTCCTTCATAGGTAGAAGACCTCCTTCCAGGCTTATCAAGATTTATTAATGGGAGGATGGTAGTTGTTGAAGAAATTGTGGACAAAGGGTCACTTATTTGATTGATATGTGCTGTTGTACAAGATTACGTTTCATGGATAAAGGAACTGGATTGAATTGAAAGGCATCTAGCCCCAATGTTGCTGCGCTTGGCCGTGTGCCAAAAGAGGTATTTTCTTTTGACTTCGCCCAAATGTTTCATTCTTAATATGCTCTAGGTTGCAAGGGCATGGATGGTAACAGTTTGGTAGAGATCCCTAACCCCAGTAAGGAGAAATTGTTATGAAAAGTATGCAAACTCTATCATATGGAGAGGTTGGCTCAGTGGTTGAATCATGACCATATTAACATTTTTAAGGAATGTACCCTAACCAGTAATGACTTATTATATGATAGTCTATCTATATAGCACATTTACATAATGTGTTTCAAAGCGCTTCAAGGCAAGGCAGGGAACAAGGGAAAATACAATGACATTCCTACAGGCCATGAACAGTAAGGATGTGAAATTTACTATCGTACTCAGCCTGACGACATTTCAGATAGTGCAAGAGCTAAGGCATAGATAAGGAAGGGAGGGGGAGAGTGGGAAGGGAATGGAAACAGACAGCCGACTACCGTACTAGGCCTGACGACATTTCAGGTAATGCTGGAAGGGGGTGAACAAGAAAGGGGGGGAAACAGACGAGGTTGCTATCATACTAGGTCCAGGGAAAATTCTGATAAGAGTAAGTGCATAGAAGAAAGTAAGGGGAGGAGGGGAGGAGATAGGAAAAGGGAGAAAGGGAGAGGAGGAGAGAATCAAGAGTAAGCAGTCAAAAAGAGTGGAGAAGCAAGAGGGGAGAGCGAATACAATTGCAGAAGTCAGCAGTAACACATAATGTTGCAAGCCAGGATACAAGATGAAGATGGGAACAGCATGATTCATGGCCACCATGAGTACAAGATGCAAAGGAAGTCCAGCATGAGAGTTGAGAAAGGGTGACGCACCGTGAATCAATTAAGTCCATAAAAGTCAAATCCAGCATTAGCCACAAGAATGTATCAGGACAGACTCCTGCAGAAGTAGGCTGGAGGGGGACAGGGGATAGGGGGAGCACGGTAGAAGAATCAAGCCAAACGGGCAATAGCTGTGTGCGAGAAGGGAGGGGGGCACAGGGGCACATCACGGGGACCACAGGAGGTGGGGTGACCTGTGGGGACAGAGGGATCTAATGAGGAATCTACAACATTGATTCCTTTTTGAAAGTTGTACCTCCTGTCTGGAGAGTGGAAGTGGGAGGTGGAAAAGGGGAGGTTGAATTTGAAATGTTTACTTTTGATGCTTGGTTCAGATAATTTTCAGTGGTATATCTCCAAGTTTGTGTCAGGGGTGTTTTCTAAAAACACGTATGGGACTGATCAGGGTTGCAACCTAAAGACCTCCCTAATTACCTTTTTCGCACAATAAAGTCTTCAGTATTTCTAATTTCTCGTGATTTATGTTGGCACAAAATGTGGCCCTAGTCTAACTTGCCCTTCAACCATGCTAAACTAGGCCCTTGTGTATAACTTGCCCTAGGTCGCGCTGGTTGCTCCGCTTATCTAGGGTTAGGGAATAGTGGAGAAGAAAACTATCGCTAATCTTCTAACACACTCAAAAAAGAACAGTATGATTGTTCTAATATTTTTAATAGGCACATGCCAAAACCATCTAGACATGTGTCGTCTGCCTTGCAAACGAAAGTTTATATATTTTCTTTGTTTGGCAGACATTTTTTTTTAAAGTTAATAAAAAGTGTCTTCAACACAATTTTTAACATAATTATTTAAAAAAAACAAAAAAAGCTGTCCAGTTAGTGTCCTGGGATGAGTTACCGGACACACACCTGAGCAGTTGTCACTGTCAGATATTTCTAGGCAGAATTGTCATTTTTCAATGGTACAACCCCATGGAATCTACAGTCAGTGTCTCCTTTCTTGAGGCACAACCTGTGGTTCAATCTGATTCCTTCCTGAATTTCGTAGGAAGGATCTAAAATGCAGCTTTTCACCACTTCATTGGTCCATATTTTGAAAAGCCGGACAGAGCCTACCAGTTTCGGTGGATTAAAAAAAGTTGAGCCACTTTCTTCAGGGCTATCTTGCAGTGCGGTTCTAAGTGCTGCTTATATCGTTTCCGGTTGTAGAAATCTGGTTTTATAGGTACCCCACCCTACTCTTTCAATGCAACTTTCATGATAAAGGTCTTTGAAGGGTGTGTTTTGTTTCTTTGGATTTCTTCTTCCTGGATGCCCCAATTCCTGTCATTCCCTGGTACCTGGATGTATGTTTTAGCCGCCCCCAACAGAGCTTTAAAAAAAAGAAATATAAGTTTAGCATGGTTGAAGGGCAAGTTAGACTAGGCCCACATTTTGTGGCAACATAAGTCATGAGAAATTAGAACTACTGAAGGGGTGTTTTCTAGCCATTATAAAGCAAAGCCTTTACTGTAATAAGGAAATGTACAAACAATAGGCCTCATTATGAGCTCAGCGGTGCAGCAAAATGTGGTGGTAACTAAGTTACTGCCACTTTTTGGGTGGTAACAGAATTACTGCCACTTTTACTGCAATGCTGAATTCTGAGTTTGACCTTGAAGTGAATGGTATACCACCAGCAGCATGCTGGAGTTAAATCAAATATCGGTGGATTTACTGTCTGCACAAAATCTGCCAAAAATACTCATGGAGGGCTATGGACTACAAAAATAGGGATTGTGGTGTGGTGGAGTAAGGAGTCGGACAAAGGGGTGGCATGTTTCAACAAAGTTTTATTTAAGAAATAAAGAAAATAACCTACCTCTTCCTATCTCTAAAGGGATATCCCTAACTAAACACGTATAAACTTGGGTGCTCGTCGTCAGGGTGTTTGTCCAAATAAAAAGTGTCTGTCCTCTGTCCAAAAACCTGCTCTAACCTTACCACTAGTCTACAAAAGGATTCAGCATCCAAAAGAAAATAGTACCAGGAGATTGACTCCCTTCTCCTGGTGAACGAGCTCAGTCTTTATCTCTTTTCCGACAATCCTTTGCTTTAGTTTCTGATTCAACAAAGAGAGTATGGTCAGGAGAATACCTACCTTCTCCTGAACCACCATGCACAGCCTTGAGGGCTGTTTTAGGACAGTCTTTTGCAATAGTCCTCAAAAGCCACTTTACTTCTTCCCAACGGCTCCTGAAAGCTTGCTATACAGTTCCAGCAATTCGTCCCCGTCTTATGACACTATGAAGATTACTTCCAGACAGCTCTTCTTGTCTAGTATCCTCTTGACTCTTTCTTGGATTACCACTGTGACGAGGGAGATTCCTCCTGATGTACTATTGACTCCTAGATCTTTGGATGCCACTACTGAGACGAGGGAGAGTACTCCCGAGGCTCGCTTGCCTTTCGTTTCTCTGGGTGTCACTTCTGTGATGAGGGAGATTACTCCTGAGGTTCTCTTGGCTCTTGAGCTGTCCCAAGCCCCTACAAGGTCTCCTGCTGTTCCCGTTACCCGTTATTTCTCGGGACAGCGTTGCAGGTTACTCCTGGGGTGATGGGCTGACTCACGTTGTATCAGTGCTTCTGTCATGTCTCGGTTCCAGCGTCACTCGCTGTGGCACCATTGGAGACGCGGTATTCCTTTTGAGCTATCCCTTCGTAAGATGGCTGACGTTCTACCATGTGATGGTGAAGGCTTCCTTCTATGCGTGTCCTCCACTAGGTCCATTGCCGTTCCGGGTGAGCTGAAGTATCCTGGTTGCCATGGTGAAGGTGCGTTGCTACTCTGCACAGACGCTTCATAAGGTTGCTTGCTGTCTGACAACTCTCATTGTATCTTTGTCCTCTCTCCTCTCTGTTCTGCCTGCTCTATCACTTCTTTCCTTACCCCTAAGAAGTCCAGAAAGCCTCACCTTAGACTTCTCCCCTTGCTTCCACGCCCTCAGCCTCTGTGAGACCGTAAACCTCACTTGGCATATCCTTCATAGAAAAGTTATCACAGGGTTACGGTTACTTACAACCCGCTCACTTTACCTCCCGTGCACAGGCCCTGTCTCAGTCTTTAGGAGACCTGGCGCTGGAGTCAGTGGGAGTTGAGTGAATAGTCAGTGATTCCATCGATTCAGGCAATAGACATCATCGCTCAGGGCAGCACTCTCAAGCTGAGGCAACCAACATTGTTGTTCAGCGCAGCGCTCTTAAACTGCAACACCTGAATTTAGTAAAGGGTTTTATTCCCCAGAGGGGTACTCTAGGGTCCCTGAAGTCCTCCTTTTGTTATCTCAGTGGAGGACTAGCAGGGACAAAGGGGGAGTCTTCTCAGTCTTCTAACCACCTGAAGCAGAGCAGGTCAGTGTTGCATGTTTTGAGCATCAAAGCTAGAGTGAGCTAACTGCTAATTTGTCATGTATAATAGCTTCTTGCTTCCTTCACTCCTCTGCCTACTTCATCCTTGTGGCTTCGCAGAGACTTGGGCCACACTGACATGAAAAGAAACCTAATTTAAGACAGCTTTTCTCATCCCATGCGGTCTGTAGCCAGTGAAACAATGACAAATGTAGATGACAACTGTTTCTACATCTCATGCAGGCCTGCAGCCATTGATAGCCGAAGAATGGTCGTCAAACATACAGCACATGTTTTACACAGAAGGCCAGTGTGCACGCTTGCTGGAAGAATATTTCCTGGCCTAACCAAAGTCCAGGAAGGGGTGCTTTCCTATTCTGGCAGATGAGCAAACGACAACAAACAGCAGAGAGCTGCCAGTTTCAGTAGGTGTGAGCGCTGAGTGTTATATCTGATAAGGATTCAAGAAAAGAAAATAGGCAGACACAAATAGAAGCGTGGTGCATGTCCGCAAGGCTAAGAAGTAACAAGTGACAAAACTGTCTCTTCGCAAAGCCAAGGGCCATAGAATACAGTGGAAGCAGTCACTGAATGAGTACAAAACTCTCACTGACAGATGCAAACACCGACCTAACGGAGCCTTACATAGGAGACCTAAACTCAGCGAACACAGTGACACTCTGAGCTCTAGGCCTTAATCTTCCAGATGGCAGATATGACGCTTGCACATGGGCAGGGGAACCATGTCCCTTCATACATAAAAGTCCAAGCAAAAAGGGGAAGAAAAGCAGACTTGCCTGTCCACCGAGGCCTGCGGGACTGGGGAAGCAGCAGGAAAGAGACAGCCGGGCCCAGCTAAGCAGAACTCGCAAACCTCAGAAGACGCTGTTTCATGTGAAGCACGTTCCGCTCTAAATCTTGAGTGAAGGGTGGGGACTTGCTGAGTGCATTTAGACTGATGTTGTGTAGTATAGTGTAGCTTAGCTCCATAAGACATAAAGGTTACACAAGTTGTTAAACTAAAACGACGACTTGTTCTATTATTTAACTATTCAAACATGCTCTTTGCCCACATGGTAATCTTGTTCATTGGTGTGATGTTATATTATAATATATATGCTTTTGCTTTAGCTTGTGTGATGAGAATAAGAGCTCTCAGAAGATAGGGGTCATATTAAATACATTAACATGATAACTCATATGTCAAGTGTATAATTCAGAGTAATGTGTCAGAGTGGTATCTCTTTGAGTTCAAGAACTTTACAATTCCTGGCTGTATATGTTTAATCATGTTGGTAAGCACACAAACCTAGGCAGGCCTGTCATTTAGCACTGTGACACAGCCTAGGGTGAATGTCGACATAACATGACTGATGATCACGGGTCTATTTTCACAGCCTCAAATGAGGTGGAGATAAGAGGTTCATGGTCACGCCTACCCCGTAGGCAATTAAGTCAGGTGGCACCCGCACAGATGGGATGTCTTAAAGATGACCGTTCATTATACATAAGATTGCTTGGCCCCGTAGAAGACCTAGCTCCACTGTCCGGGGTAGACGATAAATATGTTTACACAAAGGAGAACAGGTATAAAACCTTAGATAGTTGAAATGCTCATCTGTCTGAAAAAGGATGATCAATAATCACCCATACCTTTAGGTCCTGACAAAATGGACTAGGATTATAACACAGAAATATTTGACATTAAATCTTTTTAATTTTTATAGTCAATATTCAATAAAACATTGTTGTACCAACTTGTTTTAAAACTTTCTTGTACCCCAAGATTTATGACCCACATGGTGGGTATAACACCAATCTAATGGGAACATATACCTCAAAACTTCTTTACAACATAAAAAGTTTCACACACACATAACATTTAACATCCGCTAAACATTTAAACACTGTGTCGATTATCAACATATCCCGACATGTTTCAGTTCTTCAGGCTTTTAAATGCTAGAACTTTCTTCAGGGGAGAACCTTATTTCATAAGTTTTCACCACCATGTGATCCTGAGTCAACAAGAAAGATAATCCATGCGAGGAGTCACCTCTTTAAATGATGGTCAGTAACGTCGGGGACACAGTCCCATAAAGTAGCGACAAAACTTCTTAAATCAAGTTTTTCTTCAGTAAGTGGGCACTTTAAATAGCCCTTCTGGATCTACAACCTCTGTTAGCCCATATAACTGGGACCCTAGCATTGCTGATAATAAAATAACGTCATGCCTCAGTTCCGATAAACGGACCGGCAAACATATATTTTCTAAAAAGCTTTTTAATCAAAAGACGTTAGGTGGGTACAGAAGATGGCCCATCAGAAAATAAATATTTCCATCCATTTTAGGATGGCGCTGTTCGAGTGGCTTAGAGCATCTCACTGTCAGGGAGTTAATGCCAACTTCACAGTGGCGATAGGCTAACTAGGTGGGTTACCCGCCAAATCTCTCTCTTTACTTACTTAAAAACCCCAGCTAACAAGGTAAATAACGTCTATGCAACTCTCCTGATAAGGGGAGATTTAAACACCATCCAATATCACCCATACCAGTTTCCTGAATTAGCTTTAACACATACAAATCATGTCAATTGTTTTGGAGTTAATCTAGTTTATCCACAAATAATTGCTAGACATGGTCCGTTAGACACACCCAACCTGTCAATAGAATGTTTAGCCCGTTTCATCCAAACCGCAGAGGCCTCTTTTTCCAAACAGACTATCCACTACTAGCTACACATTTTGACACTGTGCGCAACCTTGCATTGCAATATACTGCTCAGCAAGGTTTAGCGCCTGCCCAGCGCCCACAAGGACAAATAGACGCAGGAGAAATTAGGACATACCCAAGTGTTATTCATAAAAGCTAGGACAGCTGCAAGCCGCCTATCCCCAGGTAACACTGCAGCAGAGGCATAGGGCACTTACCATTTTCCTTCCCTCCGGCTGCACACCGTCTTTAGCGAGCTGTGACAGTTGGATCTCAATTTATAGCTGGCTTTATTTACATCTGATAGGGGCACTGCTGCCGCCATGAACCTAGGCTTGTCCATAGCATCCAATAATTATCAAATGGTTGAGAGCATAATTCTACCCTTATTGAAAGGAGAGCCTACAAGGTTAGAAGTTCATATACAATTGTCCCAGTTAAATGAGAAAGAAAAAAGGGAGCAATTTGGGGACATAGTGACATCCACTTATCAATCACTAGGCAGGGATCACCTAGGCATGAGACCTGCAGAGGCACAGAAAAAGGCTAACAAAGATAGTAAGCCAGACAAGGAGACACACCACAAAGGGAAACTCTTGAAAAGACACAGATCGTTTCAAGGTAAAAAGCGTGGTAAACCACATAGATGACAGCTTTCGCCAATAGAGGAAGAAAAATACCCAGAGCATGAGCCAAAGAATGGGAAAGCTACAGGAGATAGGGATGCCCCGCAGTGTCAAGGCACTCACAGGGGTAGACGACCTTGAGGTAAGCCTAGGGGGCAGTCCCATTTTAGATCAACAGACTATGATTTTAGAGACAGAAAACACATGAAAAGCCCCCAAAAATATGGCAAGGACGCCAGACCGTTTTAAAACTGAGGGGAAGGACATGTGAAAGTTGAGAAAAAACACACAGCAGCCCTACAAGTTTCACAGAATGCAGAGTCCACGCACTCATTGAATCATTCCCAGGACTAAACAACACACTGATTGGATAGAAGTCTTTTTAGACTCTGAGTCTGATATTTCCATAGTTGAATGCAGCCACAAAACACTGTTGGAGCATACAAAGGTACAGAAATGCACAAATAACTACGCCCACTGGGCAGACATTAACAAATAATGAAGTGTATTTTGCAACCATTCAGCTGGAAGGTGAACATCCCAAAGAGATTGAAGCACTGTTTTGGCCATAGTTACATATCCAATATAAAGGACATTTAGCATGTCAAGATTGGCCACCATTGTATGTGAGAAAAGTACCAAAAGGTGAAGAGGTAGTGATGCCTGCCTTTTCAAAAGAAGTGAGTGGGGAACTAGTGCAAAAATATGCACGATACTGGGCAGCGCTGGCAGCAGTGCAGCTGTTTACAAATCATGTAGGGCATGATCTGGAAGGTCCAGCGCATGTGATTCCCGTACTGAAACCATCCTCACCACAGAGGCAGTATCCAGTCAAGCCACAAGCAATTGTCCACATGCAAACCATAGTGGACCAACAAATGGACCAGGGGGTAATTATAAAGCAAGCAAGCCCACATAACAGCCCGGTGCTCCCCGTTTTAAAACCTGATGGTACTTATTGTTTTATTGTGGATTTTAGACAGGATTTTAGACAGAGGCACTCCAAACCAGCACAGTTCTGGACTTCTAGCCATTTTACACAGATGCAAATATAAAACAAACTTTGATCTAGGCAATGGATATTTCACACAAACTTTAAGTGTGGAAAGCCAGAAATACACTGCATTCACTTTTAAGCGAACGCATTTCCAATTCACTAGAATAATGTAGGGGTATAAGAACATGCCCCCGCACATTCTCAAGTAGAATAGAGTTTGCTTGCAGACATTCCTAACTGTTGGCAATATGTAGATGATATGTACATCACCCATGAGCATCTCAATTAACACTTGCAACAAGTAGACATAGTCATTCACACACTGGCTGCAAAAGGGTACCTGATTAACTTCAAGAAATCAAGAATAGCTCATTGTGAGGTTACATTCTTAGGATTTTCTCTTTCAGATGATTGCAGAGGCTTGTAAGCAGATTTTCCTGAGAAGTGTGCCAGGATACGGCCGCCTAACACCTCATTACGACCCAGGCGGTAAGTTACCGCCTGGGCCGTGACTTTACCACCATGGCGTAAACTACGTTTACGCCATGGTGGTTGGCGGACTTACCGCCCCATTCCGACCTTGGCGGGGCGGTAAGTCCCCAATCCCCATTTACCCTTCCCCATTCCCATTTTTGCCCCATAGGGTATAATGGGAGTGGGGAAGGCGTTAATTACGCCACCGTAAATTACGGTGGCGTAATTAACTCCATGGTCCCTTAGCGCCATGGATTTTAACACCTGCTAAAAGCAGGTGTTAAAAGCGCCATGGCGCTAAGGGACCTCGTACTCAGGCGGTAAGGGTCGGCGCTGTTAACGCTGCCGTTAACCCCTTACCGCCTGGGTCGTAATGAGGCAGTCAATTGCAGGCGATTTTAGTGCTTTTGAATTTTGGCAGATCTTATGTGTCTAATTTTGCCGAGCTAGTGAAACCATTGTATGCTTTGATAAAACCGAATTTCAAAGCAGCCCATTAGTTGCCAGAGCACACTCACATTCTGCACCATGTGTACTCATTAATGACTCAAACTGGTCCTTTGCAAGACAGAAATAAAGTAAAAGACTTAGAAATAAACCTGTTGGTGGGAGAAAATGTTTTCACATACACAGTTTGCAATGTAGGGGAGACTAAACCAATTGCATATAGGTCACATGTATATTCCACACCTGAATTAAGATTTACACCTGAGGAAAACATTCTGTCTTCCGTTCAGATGAACATTCAGAAGGAACGGCCGTTGACGACAAATAGAACTATACAAATAATTACACTTTTAGCTCAACTTGAGGGTGCCACAAAAGCTAGCGTGCCCAATGCAAAGGCATTACATACCAGATGGATTCAATGGTCAGCATCTCATTATGCTCCAGATCTAAAATATCATTATAAGGCAGAATTGCAAAGAATGAGTGGATTGACTTGCCAATGGACACTGACTCAGACACTGCCTGACATGCCATTGTTTGATTTTATTCAAATAATTTACCGTGATGGTTCTGCCATACTAGCGGTTGGAACACTTTCCAAATATGCTGCAGCATGTGCAGCGTTGGTAGGACATTTTACACATGAAGAAGCATTTATATATGCTGATGTTGCAACAAAGCATCTGGGAGCCATGTCTGCCCAGACTGCTGAACTGCATGGATTACTGCTTGCATGGCACCAAGCAGACTCAGGGAAGCTCAACCTAGTAGTCTCATATTCAGATTACATTGTCAGGGTGTGTAACACTGATTTGGATTGGTGGATTCAAAATGACTTTAGAGACGTTAGGCATAAAACTATTGCTTCCAAGCAACTCTGGAAACCAGTTTGGAATCTTGAACAGACTTACCCTTTGCTATGGGTGATGCACACAAGAGCACATACTAAAGGGCACATTCATAGCATTGGCAGATAAATATGCCAAAGAGCACACAGTGAGAAAAACTATAGCAGCCATAACTCGCTCAGCAACTGCAATGGGTGAGGAAATAAAAGAAGCTTGCTTAGGTATTATACCTAGGCCGAAAGGTTTCCCAAGTAAATATATTTATGACATTGAGAATAATAAAGCAGTAGTCACAATCCCTATGTAAAAAAGGGGATCCTATTCAACGATTAATCCCTAATAGAGCAGACAGGGAAAAGCTGATTGCAGCCACACATACTGGACTTGCATCTACCCAGTTTGGGGTTACTGCAAGAGGTTAAAGTATACATAGCAAACTGTGACACATGTCTGAAGACAACTGTGGACCACAGCAAAAAACCTAAAGAGGCTCCTTTAAGAAAGGCAACCTCGCCTTTGATATTCAATGGCTGGATGGTTCCATGTGTTAATATCCCCGCAAAAATATTGCGATAAAAAAAATATCACCATATTTTTCCGGCGATATTGAGGCAATCCCTGCATTATTTTTAAATGTGCGGGGGACATCCCCGCAACCCCAGCTGCCACAAATTATCCCCCCAAAAATATCACCTATGGCGTTGCAGACGACCATATATACAGCAATATTTTTGGTGGGGATAATATGTAGGGATGTCGTCTGGATCATATAGGCCCACTACCAGCAATAAATAAGTAAAATATATTCTAGTAATAGTGGATTTTTGCACTAGGTTCACTTGGATGATTCCTCAAAAGAGAGTTGAGGGTCTGGGTTGGCTCTAGAAATGGAACCTGCCCGTGCTGAGTGCCACTTTTATTATGGGGTGGAAGACAGTTCTGGTGTCGCAAGATCACAGGAGTGGTTTGGGGTTTAGCCTGGACCCCAATTTGGTGCGTAGGAGAAGTGGGTTTGCTCCTGGTTATCTTGCTTCAATTTTCGGGATAAATAATCCTTCTAACACGGTAGTTAGTGCGATACAGGTTCGCTTTTATTAATGGTATTTTGAGCGGTTCTTCTTAATACAATGGTGAGTGTCTAGAACACTGTTCTGGCATTTGTGCACTAGCTCGGTCAGCCGACACGTGTTTCGACCCAAAAGGGTCTTTCTCAAGGCTGAACAATATTCAAGAGTGCAAGGTGATGTGTGATAAATGACATTTTGTGCAAACATGTTTAATTACATTCATTAAACGTGGTGGGTGATGTGAGGTGGTGGTTACAGATTAAAAGCATTACATGATTGTACATTCCATTCATAGTTGGATTTATTAAAACAGTTGGAAAAAAGAAAATGAATAGGGGGAGAGATAAAGAGAGAGGTTAGCAAGAGGGGTAGGAAAGGACGATTGGTAGGAAAAGATGTTGGAGAGGAGGGTGGTCCTCTTACCAAGTAAGTCATGCTGCGATCCCCAGGTGGGGTCCTTGTCGTGTTTGTAGTGGCTGTCCTTAAGGCAGTCTGGCTCATGTTGGCTCTGAAAGTAATTCATAGGGAAATTAGCGGTTTGATGAAGAAAGGTGGATGGCTTTAAGATTTCAGTTTGGAGAGCATAGTGAGAGCCTTTGGCAGACTCCCGTGCCGTTGTGGCTGATAAGTAGCTGGGAGTAATAATCGGATGTGCCCAAAACCGCCGTTCCCTGTCGGAATGGGCGTATAGTCCGTGCGTTGTGAGGCAGGCAAAGCCCTCCCTTGTTTTGGTGAGCTGGGGCGGGGGAAACGATGGGGGCGGTAGTGCTTACCTGAGTACGAGTAAATCCCGTGTTGGGGTGCTCCCTGCGGCTTCAGTGGGGAATGGAGTGCCGCCATGATTATGTACTCGCGCATGCGCCCACCAGTCGATGTTTGACTGGCGGCGCATGTGCGAGTGTGTAGTGTCCCTGCGGATGCTAACGCGCGTGCGCGAATAGGTAGTGTCCCTGTGGACGCAATCGCGCATGCACGAGTGCGAAAAAGCAAATACCAACGTGTGCACGAAACGGTGTTTATCTGAACAGTGGCGGTGCCTGATAGAATGGGGGGGTGCCAGTTGGGACAGGGGGCCCTGTGAGAGTAATTGGGGTGGGGATCAACCTGAGGGAGTCTATAATGCTAATTTACTTGTTACTAGAATGAGGGAGATCCTCATTGTGTTTGTTAGTGTGCCTCTTGTGGGTGACAGAGGGTATACTGGCTGGAATTGGCCATGTGGGGCCAAGATTGGTTGGATGCTCCCGAGAGAGAGAGGTCGTAGGGGGATCCTCAAAAAAGTGTAAGGTTGTTGGTAACTGGAGTCCATGCTGGTTGGACGTGCTGGGGGAAGCCCAGATGGATGATCGATAGCGGTCTGTCTTGCAGGGGAAGGGGGACGCGTCTAGGTGATGATCCATCTTGAGTTGGTGGGAAAGCGGTGGTATTCCTAGTTGGGGTGAGGAGCCTGTGTTGGCTCTGGTCCGGTCCTAAGTGGCTAGGGAAAGGGGTTCATCGCGAGGTGTGACATAGGCATCTTGCCTTCCGGATGGTCCTTCGTGGCTTTAAGGAAGACCGATTATGAGTGGAATTGGTGGGATCACTGAAACACTAGCAAGATACATTAACAATGTGATACAGCCACTTATCACCAAGATCCCTACCTACCTCAGGGATACCATGCACACCTTGGAAATACTTTCCAGAATCAAATGGGAACCAAACTTCATAATGGCCACCCTTGATGTCAAGGCCTTGTACACATCAATTAACCATGAACTTGCCATATCAAGTATGGGGTACCTCCTCAAATACGAGTCAGCGTCACACCTTGACCAAGTGGAAATGACCAAATCCTTCCTGAAATTCTCACTCAACAACAACATATTCATTTTCAATGGAGAATATTACAAGCAAACAAAGGGGATCGCTATGGGAGCCAGCTATGCTCCAGCACTAGCCAACTGCTTCATGCATGCATATGAACAAGAGCATGCAATGAAGGAAATAAAGTACACCAGCCTTATTGTCAACTGGGCGCGCTTCATAGATGACATCATCCTGATATGGAAAGGGACTGAAGATGAACTAAACAAATACATGGATTACCTGAATGCTAACAACTATGGCATTGAACTAACTAGCCACATCAGCTCAGAACAAATAGACTTCCTGGATCTGAGGATTATGATAGAAGACAACAAAATTACAACCAGAACCTTCCGTAAACCAACGGAAGTGAACTCAACCCTGCATGCACAAAGTTGCCACAGGAAGAGTGTCATACGAAATATCCCAAAAGGAGAATACAACCGGGCAAGAAGGAACTGCAACACAGACAAGTCCTTCACAGAAGAATGTGACCTACTGGAGCGTAGATTCAGATGTCGAGGTTACTCCACCGAAAGCCTGACACCAGCAAGAGAACAAGCTATGCACATTGAAAGATCTACATTGCTTTCACCCAAACCCAGAAGACAAGAGTGCAACCCCAAGATTAGATTTGTTACAAGATACAACCAAGACAGTCATGCCCTCCAAAAAATCCTGACCAAGCACTGGGAACTACTCCGTATGGATGAACATATTAAACCTCAATTAGAAACATACCCGAGCATGTCATTCAGCAGAGCACCAACTCTAAGGAACCTGCTAAGCCCTTCCTTTCTCTCGGATAAACACATCACGGCACAGGACTGGCTCAGCAAGCAAACACCTATTGGCTTCACAAAATGCGGAACATGCTCAATGTGCAAGTATGCGACTCAAACCAAATGTGCCAAATTCACAGGTTGCCCAATATTCAAAATCACGGAGCACATTAACTGTAGAAGTAAATTTGTGATCTATGCTCTGATTTGCGTATGCAACAAAATATACATTGGCAGCACCATCCGAGAAACTCGCATCAGGATAAGGGAACATATGAACAGCATACATTCACAAGATCCAAAACTACCACTGGCCAATCACTGGCAGAAGAATCACCAAATGGATGACAAAAGCGAGATAAGGTTCATCGGACTGAAAATCGTCCGGCTGGGCCCGAGAGGAGGCGACAGAATCCAGAAACTCAGACAAGAAGAAGCGCGACTAATCTGCCACTTCAGATGTGTTAAAAATGGTTTAAACAAAGATCACGACCTCAATGTCTTTCTGTAACCTTCTCAATCCACTTTTTCTGCCCCCACTCTGACATACTCCTATGGGCCTTACGCCGCCCTCACACCGCCCTGGAATGGACCAGGCCACTGGCCCTAACAACGAATACGACCAGACTTTTCTGACATCAATATCCTTAAAGCCACGACGGACCATCCGGAAGGCAAGATGCCTATGTCACACCTCGCGATGAACCCCTTTCCCTAGCCACTTAGGACCGGACCAGAGCCAACACAGGCTCCTCACCCCAACTAGGAATACACCGCTTTCCCACCAACTCAAGATGGATCACCACCTAGACGCGTCCCCCTTCCCCTGCAAGACAGAGCGCTATCGACCATCCATCTGGGCTTCCCCCAGCACGTCCAACCAGCATGGACTCCAGTTACCAACAACCTTACACTTTTTTGAGGACCCCCCTACGACCTCTCTCGGGAGCATCCAACCAATCTTGGCCCCACATGGGCAATTCCAGCCAGTATATCCTCTGTCACCCACAAGAGGCACACTAACAAACACAATGAGGATCTCCCTCATTCTAGTAACAAGTAAATTAGCATTATAGACTCCCTCAGGTTGAACCCCACCCCAATTGCTCTCACAGGGCCCCCTGTCCCAACTGGCACCCCCCCCCATTCTATCAGGCACCGCCACTGTTCAGATAAACACTGTCTCGTGCACACGTTGGTATTTGCTTTTTCGCACTCGTGCATGCGCGATTGCGTCCACAGGGACACTACCTATTCGCGCACGCGCGTTAGCATCCGCAGGGACACTACACACTCGCACATGTGCCGCCAGTCAAACATCGACTGGTGGGCGCATGCGCGAGTACATAATCATGGCGGCACTCCATTCCCCACTGAAGCCGCAGGGAGCAACCCAACACGGGATTTACTTGTACTCAGGTAAGCACTACCGCCCCCATCGTTTCCCCCGCCCCAGCTCACCAAAACAAGGGAGGGCTTTGCCTGCCTCACAACGCACGGACTACACGCCCATTCCGACAGGGAACGGCGGTTTTGGGCACATCCGATTATTACTCCCAGCTACTTATCAGCCACAACGGCACGGGAGTCTGCCAAGGGCTCTCACTATGCTCTCCAAACTGAAATCTTAAAGCCATCCACCTTTCTTCATCAAACCGCTAATTTCCCTATGAATTACTTTCAGAGCCCAACATGAGCCAGACTGCCTTAAGGACAGCCACTACAAACAGGACAAGGACCCCACCTGGGGATCGCAGCATGACTTACTTGGTAAGAGGACCACCCTCCGCTCCAACATCTTTTCCTACCAATCGTCCTTTCCTACCCCTCTTGCTAACCTCTCTCTTTATCTCTCCCCCTATTCATTTTCTTTTTTCCAACTGTTTTAATAAATCCAACTATGAATGGAATGTACAATCATGTAATGCTTTTAATCTGTAACCACCACCTCACATCACCCACCACGTTTAATAAATGTAATTAAACATGTTTGTCACAAAATGTCATTTATCACATATCACCTTGCACTCTTGAATATTGTTCAGCCTTGAGAAAGACCCTTTTGGGTCGAAACACGTGTCGGCTGACCGAGCTAGTGCACAAATGCCAGAACAGTGTTCTAGACATTCACCATTGTATTAAGAAGAACCGCTCAAAATACCATTAATAAAAGCGAACCTGTATCGCACTAACTACCCTGTTAGAAGGATTATTTATCCCGAAAAATGAAGCAAGATAACCAGGAGCAAACCCACTTCTCAAAAGAGAGTTGACTGCAAATCAGTCATATAGGCACTCTGGGGTGTAGTAGCCATGACAGCAACTCGAGCGTTCCATGCTGATAATGGTCCAGCTTTCGCAGGGCAGGCCCTGAGAAAGGCATTAGAGGCGTGGGCAACAGAGCTGCACTATTCCCATCCTTTTCGTCCTGAGACAAACGGGATTGTCGAATGAGCCAATCATTCCATAAAAGTGTGTCTGGCCAAATGCATCCTTTCAATGGGGGGTAACTGGGTGGACCACGTGCCTCTAGTGAGCAGATGTTTAAATAATTTACCACGCCTGTCTCTATGTAACTGTAATTCTCCATTTCAACTCTTTTTTGGGAGAAAGATGTTTATGCCTGATCTGCACACTCTCCCCAGATCCCTCTCTAGGCAGGAGAAACTACTGGCGACAACGCTGCTGAAGGAATCCCTCCAGGTGGAAGCTGCTGAGGATGGTCCTGAGACCACTCTCAAAGCAGGAGATTGGGTCCTGGAGAAGATCCATGATAGACTCTGTTTGGCCTGTCTTACAGACCAGCAGTGCAAGTAATCAGAGTGAAAGGTTCCAGAACTGCTGTCCTGCCTGCAATGCCACCCAAGAGAGGTACCAGACAAGTTTCTGTGGATCACCTGAACTCGCTCCAAATGGTTACCGCAATGTTTCCATGCAATCCTCTTCTTCCAGTTGAGGAGCCGCAGAAGAAGAGATGGAGATCCGACAAATGTTGATGATTGGCGTTCAAGATGAGGAAGCATCTGCCCCTCTTCACTACAACTCCACAATTCAGGGAAGTACTGCAGGTCTGCCAATTTGGAAACAGAAAGATTTTCTGGTTGCTAAAGTAATGTAATAATTCTTTTTGAGCAAGGTTTCCACTCCACCTGCAAGCAAAGAAGTTGTTCTAAAGCCATAAGTTCTTTGCACATGTTAGAGAAAAGAGAGCTCCAAGAGCCAGGTACTCCAGCCTCAATAGAAATGTTTCCTCTAACCATGGGTCATGTGTGGATACCATTGTTTAAGACATTTAATGGGCCAGCCAAGCAGCTGCAAATTCACACTTTTTCTGTGATTGATGAGTCCAGATGTTTGCACCCAGTAATCCTGTGACCAGAACATATAGAGAACTGTTAAGAACTAGACTCCAGACATTTGCGCAAAATGTGTTGTTTGATGTTGAGGATCTCCATGAGATGGGGTCCCATGTGTGTTATGTGCGATATTACAATGCCTTTCTACTTTTCAAGCGTGAGCCCATCCTGTGGCTCAAAATACACTTTCTGGGAACACTGTGCAGTGCCTTTTCATAACGATAGTCCTGAATTCCAAGCACAGTCCCCATAGATTTCACAGAGGTCATCACAAGCAGTGGATTACATGTTTGAAAATTAGTATACATTTCCTCGAGAGCCACATGATCCACAACACATGTATGTTGCAGATTCAGTTGTTTTGACAGAGGATACCTTTCAAACATGACTGAACAAACATGGCAGGACATTGTCCCTCTTTGGTCTATTTGGGTCAACAAATATGGCAAACCAAAGGGGTTCACACGTTAGACATGGCATGTAGATTTTCACATTTGATGTATTTTTTTTAATCATACACAGTTCCAGACCACTTGCAGCAATAGGAACTTAGGCTTCTACCCAGAATGGAAGAGGGAAGAAGGGGAGTTCTGGAGTAAGTCCTATAGAGAAGAAAAAGCAGGCAGTGGCATCAGGCATATTACTTATGCATCATGGAGAACTGTATTATGGGCGGTTCAAGCAAATGAATGCAATAAAAGAAAAACAGGAAGCAGTGTGGACCCATATAGGGCCTGGAATTCCCATAACACTTCCCTGCCACAAGCCATATCCATAGGTAAGCTGTGCCAAGGAATGCTTTCGCAGTATCACCTGAGTGAGGTGATACAATCTCTAGATAACTTCATAAAAGAAGAGAATTGGATAGCTATCATGCAGTCGGCTACTGGTCTGAGGCGCGCACAAAGTGGGAGTGTCAGGAGAGCAGCTACCTGCACCACCTCTGAGTACCTTGTGAGGTGGAACAAGCGTCCATAACAGGTAGAACTTACACTTGGTCACAAGCAATAATGCAAATCCTGTAGACTGAAAGTGAGGCAGTGTGGCTAGGCTTTCATGCATCAGATTCTAATGATCAAGCGCTAGAGCAGGGCTTCTATGCACTAGGAGATGTCTAGATGTAGTGGTATTGGTTCAAAAGGACTTCCCTATGATTAGAAGTAACCAAGAAGCCGCAGTAAGTCTTTCTGTGTTAACAGATTTTCTGGACACTCTTAACAGAGGAGTCCCAGATTGGAATGTCATTTCATGGGCAGAATAAATAAATGCATTTAACTTGTCCAAGGTTGCAGTACGCCAGGCGATGTCATGCTCTACGTTCTTGTTGCTTAGTGTTCTTACAAAGAGTTTTGCAGCATCATCTGCCTGGACACCAGGCTTGACTAATTGAATTTTGCATGGTGTATTAAATATTCCCCTTCAGACGACACGTCAGGAACTACATTCCTGGGGGGGGGGGTAATGTGCACTTGGTTAATGACATTTAGATCAGGGAAGACTATGTTGTGCCGTATTCACATGCATGTATGTCACCTTTAAGTCCCAAAATGACACTATTCATTACATGAATGCAGAGGCTCTACGCACATAGTTTGCACGCATGCTGGGCCAGTAGATTCCTGTGACAGTAACACTGAATGCACACTTCATGTTGCACCAATTGCAATTGTTCACAGTCAAGTAACCATCCTATCTAATGGCTCATATCTGGTACAATTTGATGAGTCATGGTGTCATGTTTCAATGGGGTTCCAACCTTGGTTACTATGAGTATGAAGGCGAGAGACCCCCAGAAATGCTGGTAAATCAACAACAGAGTCAATAAGAACACATCCCAAAAGGGAATGAGACCAAGACCAAGTGAGAGTGATATTAAAGGCTTTTAAAATGAGGGCAAGCAGAATCTACTCTGCTCACACCGAGAGCGCTCTGCAGAAAACTTTTGCGTCATCCACGAGAGGGGAGGCAGGCGTAGGGGGCACATGATGAGTTCGGATAGGTCACTAAGGGCAGGCATCTATAGGTGCTATAGGGTCGGAGGCGACCGATTGGCCTGAGGGCATGTGATGAAATGACGTGGTGTCCGGGGTCGCTCGGTCAGCTGGGCTCGTCAGCCTGGTATTCCATGTTGCCTTTTGTGTAACGGTCGACATCCTAGCTGCGTAACATTTGCCCTTGTGGCCATGCACTCTCATTCATTCAGAACTCTAATCTGTTTGTCCAGAGAAAAGGCTTATATCTGAGTACTTGTGAAAATAGGGTTCAAAGGCAGGTTATTTATTACTAGTCACAAATTAACCGTATCCCATCAAATGTGATGCTCCCCTTGTTCAAGCAACTCGTGAATATACTGGCTAGGGGGTAGAGTTCATGGGGTTAGTGCATGGTCGGAGGTGTCCATTTAACAACACCAAGGGGGAATTTAGAATAGATGGCTGAGATGACTAAGTCACAAAAGGTACATATCATGATGGGCATGCATTCCATTGTGGGGGGTTCTAACTCTCTGTTGGCACCCAGGTGAACTGGAGCGAATCGAGGCCCCTTTGCAGTCTGGTTTCATGTTATACAATAGTTCAGGGTGCTTCAGAACACAATTTTTACATGTAGCTTTTAACACGTGGCTGGGTATTTTACGCTCAAATCACATTGGGTTAGGACATGCTTCATCTTCCATTTCACTGGGCACTCTCATCATAACACAAAAGGAAAGCAAAGAATTCATCAAGAAGTGATCAAGAAATAAAACATATCTTTGACTCGAGATTCACCTATTGGTAAACATACAAGTCACAGCTCAGGGTCTATGGGTGTGTCTTTAACTGGGGGTGAGGCTAGCCAAGAGTGATCAACTTCTGCATTATGCTTATATAACACTATACATGTATTTACATTCAGCCTTATAAAAGTGAGGTAGCATGGTGCTGGTGTGTACAGATTAGCATTTGGTTAAGTATTATACTGTTACAAACTATTGCTATGAGTATTTCAGAACCATGCATCGTGCTTTCATCGCAGCGAGGTAACATAGGAACTTCAGATTACACGTCTATGTATTTATATTGTTCACTCATAGGCCTCCTTAGTCTCTACCATTATGTTTGTACGACTTTGCATAGGAAGCTTACTTTTATCCATATTGAAAGAAAAAATAGGCTCACGGCTTAAGGGTCTGCTTAACTGTTGGCTCTTCCCTAGAGGGCACTGTGATTATGTTTTTATGGCCGGGGTCTGTGGGGCAGATTTATAGAGACAGATAGCTTTTGCCCTGGCCCCTGCTCTGGGCTGCGTTGGGGCCGGTGGAGGGAGACGGAAAGCAGAAGATACAGTGTGGGTTTTGTTGCATTCTCGCAGCCAGCCTTCTCATGGGAACCGAACAGTCGTGGAGACGGCACAGGGGAGGAGGTGGGGGGAGGAACTCGCTCGCTGTGCGCGCCTGACGGGGAGAGTTGTAAGCCTGAGTGAAACCTGAAAAATGGAGTCAGTGATTTACAAAATGGAGTCTTATTCACCTCTGGCCTTATATGGTTATAAGGGGTGTATGCATGGGGGTCACATTCCTAGAGATATTCCCGCACAAAAGGGTTCACAGTTCCTAAAGGTATTCCCGCACAAAAGGGTTCACAGTTCCTAAAGGTGTTCCCACGCGAGTGCTCCGGGGCCGGGGCCTTGGACCCAAAGCAGCCGTTACTGGGCCTACCCAGGAAGTGTAGGAATAGGGGAGGGAGGGTCTAAAATGCCGCCTGCTTCCACTCATTCCTCCCTTTCGTTACTTAAGTAACGAATACTGTAACTGTCCCAACCTCTTGCGTTCCTCCTGCTCCGCCACTGCGTCATCCCATGCAGATGTTCCCTTTATTGGCATCCATGCCCTGCATACCGCTCTGAGACTGTGTCCCCTTCTAGCGTATTCATCAGGGGTGCAGCTCATATAGATACACCCTCCATCACCTTCCAGGTCCACCCATGCTTCCTTGTACCATTGTAATTCTCTGGGTTCCTTTATGGTCGTGTGATATAGGCTATCAACTATATGCCCTGTGTTGTATATGTCAGTCATTCTATATTTGGGCTCTGGAGTATCTCCTGTTTGCACGTCTGCCTCATGTTTGATTTGTGCTACACCATTTGCATGTCCCATTGTTACCATCATCAGCGCACCATTTGGTACTGCACTTGCACAGCATCGGAGTCCCAGTTGGCATACACAAAAAATCAGGAGTAAAAAGATGATGAGTGGTATGAGGAGCTTTATCGTCATTCCAAGCCAGGAGGGCACACATGAGAAGAGATTGTCGAACCAGGTGCTGGGCTTGCCCCTCCTTCTTCCTTCATCCGGTCGCCATGGTCGTGCACTGCTGCTATCACATGTGAAAGGGAGCCATTCTCAGCGTCTGGAGAAGGTACAAATGTGCAACATGCCCTACTGATTTTTCGACAAACAGCTCCATCGATTGCTTTTAAGAGATCCAGCACGTATCGATTTTGCATAGTCATTAATCACAAGGCTCGGAGTTCCACTTTGATGACATTGAACCCCTATTCAGTGTTTTTAGCCAATTGGATGAGCTCTCATCTGGTGATTTGGAGCCACTTGGCATTCGCTCTTGCCTGGATGCTGGGGACGAGGGACGTGAAAAATGTCTCCACAGAGCTGAATAATCGAAATAGGTCTGGTATTTGGGCCAAAAGTTCTGACGACTTAGCTGAAATGTAGTTTGAGGACTGCTTCTTACTTTGGAGTGGATGTTGTACACCTTCCTTGTCTATAGCATAAACAGGAGCCATTTCCGGCGGTGTCGGGTATGGTTCCTCTTGGATTGCTGCATGTTTACTTCCTTCATGAATGTGGCTCTCAGGGATCACCAGTAGCGCAGAGTGCACCGTTGCCAGGGAGCACGTGCCTCTCCATGATTGCGGGAGATGCAGGTACGCCATGTTGCCGCAGACCCTATGTGTCCATCATTGCCGCTTTTCCCTTTTTTCATGTCAGGTATTATGAGAGTTTTGCTGCAGTTTTTGTTGTTCCCCATGTCCCTTTTCCCTTCTCCATGGAAGCACAGTTCATACGAAATGTTTTTCTGCAGCTTGAAGGGTTTCTCGATGGCGGTGACCCACGTGAGTTTGCTTATGTGTTCAGTCCATATGGGAGCGCATGTTCTCTGCACCCATGAGAGCTTTTCCTGAGACAGTCCTCGCAGTGCTTCTGCTTTGCACAATATTTCTTCCTTCTGCCATTTGTTGTCCACATGCAATGTTCCCTTTATTACCAGAAAAGGCTCTTTAATGCAAATCACTCCTTGCGGCCGGGAGTAACTTGTCCGCTCGTTCTGCAAAAGTTTGAATGAAACTGTGTGCGCTTGAAAAGTATTTTTGATCCTGCATAGCGCGAGATGTAGGAGACATTGGGCCTCTGCAAATGGAATTTCCTGTGGCAGTAGTACCTTGGGAGTGCCTGAGGCATTGGGTATGAGAGTGCAGACATAGCAGCTCTCGTTAGCTGTCTGCTTCGCCGTGTTGCTCATGTCCGCATACCACTTATTTGTTTGGTGGGCGTGCTGGGGATCATCCACTTGTATCTAAGACGAATTTATAATGCTCCTCCCAACTTTCTCGTGGCGTTTCCCTCTTCTTTCTTCTTGGCCCCCCTCCCTCAGTCCCTGGGCTCTACCTGTCACCCATTTTGCCATCCCATTGAGTGTATAAGTTGTAGTACGTGCTTGCCATGTACTCACTCCTATTACCCCCTTCTTTTATGGTTGGGCCATTAGATGTTGCCAAGTCTGGAGCTGGCGTTGCTGTCGGGTAAGGGTGGTTTTGCACCCACATTAGTTCTAACAGGGTTCTGTCATTCATCATATACACACTCAAATGGGAATCGTTTGTTTGTGGGGACTCTGGGATGGCTTGCATCATTGTGATGTGGGGAACACTTGTGGTATCATTATTGTATTTATCCTTGGGAGTCTCATGACCCCATATTAAATTGGCGCCGTCCCAGATCAAATGAGTCCCTTTTTTGATTGTTTCCAGGCCCACACCCCCCTGCCCAACATCAGTTGATATATACACGATGATCCAATATAGAAACAGGCCAAACAATGTTGAAAAGAATATCACTGCACACACAAACAGCATGCACTCATATGAATAACTAGGATACGACTCTCTCCTCCGTCTATTCCTATCTACACTATCGCTTGTTGCTGCTGGGGCCTCGTCCATGCCCATTGATACTCCTAATAAATGAAATATAAGCATTTGTTAATCGTGCACATTATTCTTGTGTGGTTTTCTGCAATCATTATGTTATATGTTCTAAATTCTCTTTTTCTGAGTCATGATCATTTCTCGTAAGTAATCTCATTCAAGTTTTCATTATCGTGTTTATACATATACATATATTGTTTGTTCCTCCGCGTCCTTCCGTTTCCCTCCTCTACACCTCAGGTCTGGGGGAGGGGAACTGAGGGAGGTAAAATGCTTTCCTTTCAATCCACTGCTGGGGAAGAAGTATTATTTTTGTGCACATGTTTTGATTGTACAATAAGACTGAAGGGATAAATGGGGAGAGGGTGAGAGAGGGTGAGAGAGAAGGAGAGAGAGAGAGGGAGAGAGACAGAGAGAGAGAGAGGGAGGGAGAGAGAGAGAGAGAGAGAGAGAGAGAGGACTGCTCATCTTTGTCATACACACCTCAAAACATTATTATACTCTACAATTATTTACACTGTTTCTCCATTTTTAACTTTTTCTCATACTTTATATTCTACCTGTCCCTGTATACTCTTCATTGTCTATGTTTGTGTGTTACCCTCGTTCTCACCTTCTTCAGGGTCTGTGCCATTTGGGCTCCCACTGGCTCTATGCACATCTGTCAAGTTTACCCGGTACCTTAGTCCCTGTACCTTGACTGCTGTGGGCGTTCAATAGATCACCTTATATGGACCATGAAACCTTGGCCCATTCCATCTTCGCACAAAACCTCTCATGTACAACATGTCACCTGTCATAAACTGGCAGTCTGGGCACCCTGTGGCAGGTGTTGTTGTGTCAGTAGAATTGTTCTGTGTAAATGTAAATTGTTTGGTGTGCGTTTGACTGCCTACGCAAGAGTGAGTGGGCTGTATGCATCCTCCTACCTGTCACTATCTCATGCGGTGACAGGTGGTGGTCCTTGCTGGGTTGGTTTCTCATCTCGAAAAGCGCCAGGGGTAAGCAATACACCCAGTTCTTCTACAATCCCATTTGATTGTGGATGATAAATCGTGCAAAGTTTGTGGGTTATGCCCAACATTGCAGTAATATGTTTAAACATGTCATTCACAAAGTTTGTTCCATTGTCGGAACGTATGACATCACAGATGCCCCAGCGGGGAAACACCTCTCTCACTAGAAGTTTTTCGGGACTCCGCGCATCTGGAGGAGCACAGGGGCCGGCTTCCATCCACCGGGAAAAGGGACATACAACAACAATCAAATAGCGAGCCCTGTTGCACCTTCTTCCCATATCTGCATAATCTATATGCAGTTCTCTGAAGGGCCCCTCTGGTTTTGGCAATGTGCCTCTGAGGGTTCGTAAGGTCATGCCAGAGTTGTATGTTTGGCAAGTGATGCATTCTATTATGAGCTTTGTGACGTGTTCCTGTATTCCGGGGGCAAACCAATTTTCCTGTATGTCTGCAATGTGTTGCTTTGCGTTGTGAGCTGGGTAATGTAAATGCTTAAATGCTACCTCTAGCAATTGTGCTGGCATCACCACCTTGCCAGTGTTATTTTGTCTCCATAGTAAGTCGGTGGACGATTGGCTACACCCCCTTTTTACCCATGTCTCCCTTTCCTCGCTGGGTGTGTCTTGTTGGAGCTCGATTATCTGAGAGACTGGTAATGAGTTGAGCCCGTCTGGTTGCGTTTCTTCTACCATTTTCTGTAGTATGTACTCACCTGTTGGGGTTTTTGGTAAGTAGAAGCATTCTTTCGCGGCAGCGTCTGCTGCTGCATTTTCCAATGAAATGACGTCATCACCTCGTGTATGGGCTTGGCATTTCACGACTGCTGCAAGCGTAGGTTCCTTCAATGCATCACTCAGTTCTCCTAGTAGGCCTGCATGTTGTACTGGGGTCCCGTCTGCCCTTCAAATCTCCTCCTTCCCCACCTTGCTAGTCCTCCATGTACTGTTGTCGCCATATAGGCAGAATCTGTATAAATGGTCACTCTACAACTCTTTGCTGTGTGCAGCGCCTCTATGAGCGCTACTAGTTCTGCTGCTTGGGCCGAGAAGTGTGGTGGTAATCTTTTCTGCACAATTACTTCAAATTCTCCATCCTCCACCCGAACTACTACTGCTCCTACATGTTTTTCTCCTGTTTTGCAATCTATGGAGGCAGACCCATCCTCGAAATAAATTTCCCCTTCTGTCAGTGCATTTTCATGTGCTTTTGGCGTGTTATCATCATCCCCTGTGTATGTGGCGCAGTCGTGCTGCTGCATGTCTTCAACTGTGCATGCCTCTTTGATGAATGTAGCCGGGTTTACACTTTTGCACGGCACAATATGAATGTTAGCACTAGAGATGATCAACTCGTATGCTGTGGCTCTTTGAGTGGTTAATGTGCTTTTTGATCTTTCAAGAATGGCAAACAGGGAGTGTTCTACATACAACGTGACAGAGCATCCCATCACGATTGTGGAGCTTTTTTCTATCGCAAACGCGGCGGCTGTGAGAGCCTGTTCGCACGCGAAATGTCCCTGCATTTCTGCATCGAGTGTTCCACTATAAAATGCCAAAGGCTTGTGGCCCAGGGATGTCTTTTGTGTCAGCACAGCTGCCATGAGTGTGCTGTTGCAGTGTGAGAAGAGATAAAATTCCTGCTCATAATTGGGGGTCGTGAGAACTGGGGCAGTAGATATCAGTTCTTTGAGTGTGTCAAAGGCTGTGTGCATTTCCTGTGTCCATTGCAACTTAGTGTTCTCCCGCTGTACTTCCTTGAGTGCCTGTAGCAGGGGTTTAGTGTATGAAGCATAGTCCAATATCCACGCCCGGCAGTAGTTACACATGCAGAGGAACTTTTGCATTTCTTTAACTGTGTTGGGCTCTTTCACTGTTCTTATTGCCGCTGCTCTGTCAGGTATGATTCTTTTACCATCTTTGGAAATCAACTGGCCTAGGTATAGTACCTCTGTCAGGCAGTATTGCAGCTTTTGTCTGTCCACCTTGTACCCCTTTTGTGCAAGATGTGTCAGATCGTCTGCGTACTGAATTATGGGACTCGCTGTGTGTATGTTTCCGAGGTCTTCATGCAATATTCTGTTGAAAATGCTGGGGCTTTCGCAGTACTCTTGGGGCAGTCTGCAGTGCTTGTGTCTTTTCCCCCCAACGTGAATGCTGTTAGGTACCATGAACCTTGATCGAGTGGGATCGAGAAGAAAGCATTCTTCAGGTCCACTACCGTGAAGTGGGTGGCTTCTGTTGGGATACTGCATAGGATTGAGGCAGGATTTGAGACAAGAAGGAACTCCTTCTGTACTACGTCATTGAGGGGGCATAGGTCTTGAATCATCCTCCACGCCCCATCATCCTCCACGCCCCTCCCTTCGCTTTCTTGATTGGGTAAATGCAGGTGTTGCAGGGCGAGCTAGATGGGACTATTATGTCATGTACCATTAGTGCATAAATTGTGTCTTTTATTCCCTCCTCAGGTTCCCTAGATATGGGGTATTGCTTCACCCAGGGTAGGATAGCCCCGGGTTTGAGTTTGATCTTTACTGGTGTCACTTCATGTAGCAACCCTACATCGTGTGGGCCTGTGGTCCACAGCTGCTGTGGCACGTGGGACATGTCCTCCTCAAAATATGCTGGTGGGGCTCTGATCACTGCTACGAGGGGGAGTGGTACCTCTCTTCTCTGGATCATAACATCACAAGGGATTGCAATTTCCATCATGATTTCCCCATCATCGTCTGTGTCACAAAAGAGCTCCTCATCTGTCAAGTCTCGCAGGGCCTTACTGGTGTCAGTACACAGCACTGTTCTCCACTGACACCCCTGCATGTCCATTGCTATTACCGCTATCCTTTGTGTTGACACTTGTACTGCATGTATGTCTAGCGACACTATGGATCCTGGTAGTATTTCTGGGCCTGCAATTGGCCCGGAAAATTAATTCTGATGGCACCCTCAATTTTTTATTTTTCAATTCTGGCACTACCATTAAACCTTGTATGAACATGTCTAGGTTTACAGGTATGCCGCGTGTTTGTGGAAAAGTCTGCCTGGGTGTGTATCACTAACATGACACTAATCGCGCATATGCCTGGTGTGGAACACACTATTCCTCTGTCAGTGAAGAAGATTGTCATGTTGAGCTTGCTGAGAAGGTCCCTTCCCAGCCAGTTGATAGGTGACTCCTCATAGTACAGTAGGGGTGCACGCACAGTTTTCCCCCCCCACCGCTATGTCTAGCTCTTTAGTGTATGGAACCTCGACCACGCCCCATAGAACCCATGCGTTTCCAAAGTCCGATTAGAAAGCGGGAACCTGCCTTCTTTGAGGCATGATTTTTCCGCTCCCGAATCCACCATGAAGTTAAATTGTTTGTTTCCTATCGCCGCCCCTACCAGTTGTTCCTCTGCTACGTTAAGGGTCGTCGACAGTATTGGACATGCAAGTGATCTCTGTGGGCTGTCCTATGTTGAGTGCCATGGGAGTTCATCAACATCAAAAACATTCCCTTTCACCATTGTTGTCCCCATGCATGGTGTCGTTGGTGCCCCATTTGCTTTTGCTTTGGTAGCATAAGTGTTGTTGCGCATGGGGGGCGGTATGATTGTGACACTGGGGGTGTGAGGACATGTCTTGAGGGGGCATTGGGCGCTCGTTCATGTATCTTGGGTCGGGATGATTATCTCGCCTAGTCCCGCCCATTGGCAGCCCGTAAGGGCTTCCCGGGTGGGGTGGTCCGACCTGATGTTCATTTGGATATGAATTGTTGGGCCTGCTTCGACATTCTCTCATGAAATGGCCCCACCTCCCACAATTCCAGCATTGTCCTTGCATTCCCCCTCTTGGCCCTCCATACCCCGCACCCCCCTCCTCTTGATCCCCTGAATCCTCCTCTATTGACTCGCCCCCTCTCGATGGCCACTGTGGTCCCTCATAATGATTTTCCCCTGACCATTGGTTCTGGCTGTTACCTGTCCAGTTTGCCACCGTCTGCATTGGTATCCCCATCTGTCCGTCTTCTTCCTCCCGCTCCCTTCCTGCCGCGCTGGTAGCTGCCACTGCACTGACCATCAGCAGCTTACTTTGCCCTTATTTAGCTTCGTCTGCCAACCGCCGCTGAGCTATCTCCTTTTCCTTTTCTTTGATCCTCTTGCAGTGGTGCACTATGATGCTTTGAATTTCAGGCCACCCCTTGGCTTCTATCCCAGCTATTTTATCAAGGGCCTTCTGCACCTCCTTTGGGAGCCCCCCTTTTTATAATGAAGTAAAACGGGGATGTTGATTGGTCCCAGGCCGCACCCGTTTCCGCTCTCCACATGTCCTGCACCCGGAGAATGAAGGACATGGCGTCTTCCTCATCATTCACTGTACATTGCATCACTGACTGTAAATCTGGAGTGTCTGGGAATGTTTCCCTCAACGCATCCCACACGCGCGCTCGCACTGTGTTGAACGAGGCCCCATCATGGCGGTCACAATGTAACGTTATTCCTGGGAACCCCGCCTTTGCCCAGACCCTGTTAGCCTGATCTCCCACTGCAGATACTAGCAAGCTTTTAACATCCCCACTGCCAAGGGTACTCCTGCTGTGTGTTTTTCAAAAGCATATATCCACTTGCTGGCGCCTCCAGATAGTGGGGGTAGCTGTTTAAGCAAGTTGGCCTTGTCCATTTGAGCCCATGGTATGTAATTTGGCCTTCCCACCCCCCTGTGTATCAGAGGCAGCTGTACATTTTCCCCGCCTTTTTAGTACTCACCTTCTTCCCTTTCTTTCCGATCACTGCCATGCGCCCTGCCCTGTTTCTTAGCCTCCCTGTCCATTCTTCCATGGGAGACAACGCTTCTCCAAATGAGGCCCCACCAGTGGCAATTCCTAAACTTCTTCCCTCCTCTTCCTGCTCCTCTAAGTTGCTCTAACACTCTTTCTCTCTGTCTGACATTACTCCTCCTTCCTCTACCTCCCGTTCACTGTCAGCCGTGTTTATTTCCATTATTCGCGTAGGGGTGTCATTTATTCTGAATAAGATCTCTCCCTTTTTCCACCCATCTTCCCTTGCCCCTACACTCAGCGGGGGTGTTTCATCATGTTCTCGCCAGGGGGTGGATAACCCCCTCCGTCTCCAATGGCCCTTATGCGGGACAGCTCAGTTCGGGCCATAGTTAGTTGTAACTCTAAACCCTGTGCAAGCTTTCCAATATTGATTGTAGGTGTATCTAGTGGTCTTGTTACGCTCTCGCTCTCATACAGGGGTGGTGCTGTGGCGGATGGCTTATGTATAGGTGGGGCCGTGGGCTGTGCTACATATACAGGGTCACTATACCCTTCGGCAGGTACTGGCTTTGATAGCAGAGGATATACACGTGTGACCTCTATCGCTTTCTCATCCTGTGTGGTTGGTTCCCTACTGCTAGTTGTTGTCAGGGGAGACGCATTGTGGTCGCTGCCCTTCTCCGGGGGCACCTCCTCAAACAGGCACCATAACTAATATTTCTCTCCTATTTTGTAACTGTTTCCCTTTATATTTTATAGACAGGCAGGTGGCGACCATATCTAATACCGCTTTGTCAAAGGACCCACCCTCCGGCCATAACTTCCCCCTTCAACTCCACGACCCATTGGTCATGGTACTTATTGATTTTGTCCGCATACCCTGGTAGAGTTTTACAAATATGGGCAAGGGGCGTTTCTGCGCCCATTGTACTTGACTGTCCCTACACTTCAACTGACACCTCTAATTTTTACTTATGCACTTCTCATGTGATCAATTCAAATGTGCTCTTGCACTTTTTCCTTCAAACGAAATGAGCTATTCACTTAATTTTCAGTCTCTTGATACTGCAATAACCTGCATGCAACTCTTTGTTATATATTGTCAATTCACTCATCAATGTTTATACACCAAAAACTCTTTTCCATACAAAGACGGACGTTTAACGATCCACATAGACAACAAGACAACATAAACAACATAGATTATATTTTTATCGTTCTCAATACCACTCCTACTTTTGCCTGGCTCCCCGTCCCTCCCTGAACTCGTTGTCTGCCTTCAACTTATTCTAGTCCGCCCACTGGGAGAAGAAAGGGTTAGATGAGATAAAGTTGGAAAAAAGCGTTTCTAAATATTCTTCTAGATCTCCCCTTGCGACCCCTACGTTATCCTTCTCACCACGATTCCTCACACCCATATATCCTGTACCTGTCGAGATAGCACTGTGCGGCGCCGCCTCCCACCCCCCACCGGAGATAGGATCCCTGTCCATCTCTTTTCACCTTGTACTTCGTCACTGTCCTAATGGCCATATGCGATAGACTGAGGATAAGATGGATTATAGAAAAGACCCAGGCCCCCAAGATTCTCTCCCCTTATGCTACGGATTTTCACAACATCTCTGCCAAAAATCTACCTTTCGTCCCAAGACCTCCTAATCTGACTCCCACCCGTACTTTTAATATCACTCGCACTTGATACTCATGTGTCTGTCTTGATCCGAGACCCTCTGGACCCGATCAGTCAGTGCGCCGCTCCTCGCTCAAAGACTACGCCTGGCTCCGGCGAGTGGTATGATGGGTTTTGATAAGGGGGATCCCGTACCCTTTCGCCCTACTGGGTGCGCACGTCTAGGTATACCGGTTGCCGTTGGCGGGTAGCTCTTAAGGGAGCGCGCTCTGGGTCAAAGCAGGGGGGTTCTCGTTTCTTGTGCCAGAAGGACGGGAAAGAACGCTATCACGTCGGGGTCACCAATGAAGTCGAGAGACCCCCAGAAATGCTGGTAAATCACCCAACAGAGTCAATAAGAACACATCCCAGGAGGGAATGAGACCAAGACCAAGTGAGAGTGATATTAAAGGTTTTTTATCTAAAATTAGGGCAAGCAGAATCTACTCTGCTCACGCTGAGAGCGCTCTGCAGAAAACATGTTACAAATCGGTTTTATACAACTTTTGCGTCATCCACGAGAGGGGAGACCTAGGGGGCACATCATGATTTGGGATTGGTCACTAAGGGCAGACGCCTATAGGTGCTATAGGGTCGGAGGTGACTGATTGGTCTGATGGCATGTGATGAAATGATGTGGTGTCCGGGGTCACTCGGTCAGCTGGGCTCATCAGCCTGGTATTCCATGTGGCCTTTTGTGTAACCGTCGACATCCTAGCTGCGTAACATTTGCCCTTGTGGCCATGCACTCTCATTCATTCAGAACTCTAATCTGTTTGTCCAGAGAAAAGGCCTATATCTGAGCACTTGTGAAAATAGGGTTCAAAGGCAGGTTATTTATTACTAGACATGAATTAACCGTCTCCCATCAAATGTGATGCTCCCCTTGTTCAAACAACTCTGAATATACTGGCTAGGGGGTAGAGTTCATGGGGTTAGTGCACGGTCGGAGGCGTACATTTAATAACAACAAGGGGGAATTTATAATAGATGGCTGAGATGACTAGGTCACAAAAGGTACATATCATGATGGGCATGCATTCCATTGTGGGGGTGGGGGTTCAGTGATTGAGTATCTAAACATCACTAACTCTCTTTTGGCACCCAGGTGAAATGGAACGAATCGAGGCCCCTTTGCAGTCTGGTTTCATGTTATACAATAGTTCAGGGTGCTTCAGAACACAATTTTTACATGTAGCTTTTAACATGTGGCTGGCTATTTTACGCTCAAATCACATTGGGTTAGGACATGCTTCATCCTCCATTTGACTGGGCACTCTCATCATAACTCAAAGGGAAAGCAAAGAATTCATCAAGAAGTGATCAAGAAATAAAACATATCTTTGACTCGAGATTCACCTATTCGTAAACATACAAGTCACAGCTCAGGGTCTATGGGTGTGTCTTTAACTGGGGGTGAGGCTAGCCAAGAGTGATCAACTTCTGCATTATGCTTATATAACACTATACATGTATTTACATTCGACCTTATAAAAGTGAGGTAGCATGTTGCTGGTGTGTACAGATAAGCATTTGGTTAAGTATTATACTGTTACAAACTATTGCTATGAGTATTTCAGAACCATGCATCATGCTTTTATCGCAGCGAGGTAACATAAGAACTTCTAATTACACACGTCTATGTATTTATATTGTTCACTCATAGGCCTCCTTAGTCTCTACCATTATGTTTGTATGACTTTGCATAGGAAGCTTACTTTTATCCATATTGAAAGAAAAAATAGACTCACAGCTTAAGTGTCTGCTTAACTGTTGGCTCTTCCCTAGAGGGCATTGTGATTATGTTTTTATGGCTGGGGTCTGTGGGCTAGGTTTATAGAGACAGGTAGCTTTTGCCCTGGCCCCTGCTCTGGGCTGCGTCGGGGCCAGTGGAGGTAGACGGAAGGCAGAAGATACAGTGTGGGTTTTGTTGCATTCTTGCAGCCAGCCTTCTCATGGGAACCGAACAGTCACGGAGACGGCACAGGGGAGGGGGTGGGGAGAGGAACTTGCTCGCTGTGCACTTGCCTGACGGGGAGAGTTGCAAGCCTGAGTGAAACCTCCACAACTGTTTTAACTTTGCAAAATGGAGTCAGTGATTTACAAAATGGAGTCTTATTCACCTCTGGTCTTATATGGTTATAAGGGGTGTATGCATGGGGGGTCACATTCCTAGAGATATTCCCGCACGAAAGGGTTCACAGTTCCTAAAAGTATTCCCACACAAGTGCTCTGGGGCCGGGGCCCTAGACCCAATGCAGCCGTGACTGGGCCTACCCAGGAAGTGTAGGAATAGGGGAGGGGGGCCTAAAATGCTGCCTCCTTCTGCTCAGTACACATGTTACGTGCTCTGGGTTTATTCTGAATCCACCTAGGCCATCCCAGTTCAGATTCCTACACTGGCCAAGTTCCAAATTAAGACAGTTAGAATATCCAAAATTGAGCTTGCTTATGGCATGACTGCAAAACATGCGTCTACAAGTTGCAGCAGTGAAGAGTCTTATCTTGAAGCACACACTCTGCAGTGGTCAAACAGATTGCATCTCTGCTAGCCTCCGAAGATACAATGGAAGAGGCCATGCACTCTTTAATTGGCAGCTCACAGTTGACTGGGCTCAATACTGGTTTTTCTGTGGTTACCATGTCGGCCACAAAAGCTCTTCGAACTGACCACGCTGAACACGTTCATTAAAACACTGACTTATTCACCAAGTGCTTGGGGTTGTGGACTGCTGCTAATATTTGGAACCTGTCTTTTGTGTTGCTGTAGAAACTGAATCATGAATGTTCGCAACATGAAGAGCCTTGAAGCAACTAGTTTTCGGTTCAGAGCTGAGCTATGCAAACGCCTTGGGTCCCAGCAATGTGCTCAATTTAAAAAACATTTCGTTTTCTCATTGATCAGGAAGAAGTCGGTGGTATTAGCTATTGCCAGATGCATGGTGTGTGCCAAGGAATCACTTCTTGCCAAGAACATCGGGGTCAAAGTCTCATCATCCAGACTTACATTGTAGCATACCAGACTGGCCAAAACTTTGTCCTTGCACAGAGCGGTGTTTGGCATCCAGAGATTCTTCCCTCAAGTGTTCTACTGTGATTTCATTGAAACCGCCCGGAAGCCACGCCTCGTCATGGGAGCATGCCAAGGAAAAAGAAACCGTTCAAAGACGACAAAAGCTATGTCCAGATGTCTCCCGTGAGACCAACACACCAGCAAAGGAAACAGATGAGCCCCCATTCGTATAGCCTGGTTCAAGCCAGACACAAGATAAAACATGCCTACTCTGAAACCATGAATCCCAGGGAACTTACACAGAGGGGACAAGTGATGGGTACCTCTGGTTCCAGGAGTGCATGGCACAAGGAGCAAATGCCCATATCCTTGCAGAAATCTGACCTGCACATTTTGTTTCCTTCACCACTTTGCTTCGTAACACACATCAAACGTAGGTTAGCAGCAAACTCTAAATTCAGAAAGCCTGAAATTCTGCAAAATCTGCCACTGCTAGCATCACAGTCAGGGTCCACAGAACTGAAAATATACTGCATTACACTTCAAGGTACAAGTTTGTGCCCAGAGCATATGTACGTATTGGATGACCTCCACTTGCAAATCACTGTGTGTGACAAAAGCACTCACATATTGGCCTACTTCACAGAACACCAATTGAAACTGTGGAGTGTTTACACGTGTGGTCACACGGTCAGGATCACACAGTCTAGAGCGTATTGGGTCAGAAAGTCAGGAGCCAAGCTATGCTGGTTGTTAATTGCTAATGGGTTCTCAGAGGATCGTTTGTCTTACCTTGAAACTATTGCCAGTAAGGAGCTTGAATTAACCTAAATACCTCACATTAAACACATGCATTCATTCATGCATCCTTAGCTAGGTCCAGTTGCAATATATTGGATTTATCCTGAATACCTCACTGTTAAATACATGTATCTAGCCATAACCGCTAACTGTTATTGAAGTGTGATGCTGTTGTTTATTTTTATTTGTTGTAGCACCTGCAATATATTTCTAGGCGCTCATGTATTTATCAAACAACTTTTTTACTATTGCATGCAGTAATTAATACTCACCAGTACTAGTATGTGTATGCTTTATTTTTGCCACTAATATAGGTGGCCTGTTTTACAGATGTAGCTCCTAGAATGCTTAATGACGGCTTCACAGTGCTACAAATCTTTGATCTATGACAAACTGTCTTCCTGGGAGTGACATGAAAAGAAGCCTAATTTAAGACAGATTTTTGCATCCCATGCGGCCTGTAGCCAGTGATACAATGGGCCTCATTACGACCCTGGCGTTAAGGGTTTAACAGCGCCGTAAAATGTGTCGGCACCGTTAAACCCTTAATGCCTGATTACGAGGTCCCTTTGCGGGACCCGACCTTAACGGCTGGTTTTACCAGCCATTAAAGTAGGGTGCCGCAAAGGGACCTTGGTGCTAAGTACAGTGCCACAATTTGCGGCACCGTACTTAGCACCTTCCCCATTCCCATTGTGCCCTATGGGGCAAAAATGGGAATGGGGAAGGGCCCATGGTGAATGGGGAATTACCGCCCCGCCAACCTTGGAATGGGGCGGTAATTCCGCCATTCACCATGGCGGACCCCGGCATGGACCATGGTGCTAATAGCACCATGGTTTAGTGCCGGGGTCGTAATGAGGCCCAACGACAAATGTAAATGACAGCTGTTTTCACATCTCATTCAGGCCGGCAGCCATTGATAGCCGAAGAATGGTCGTCAAACACACAGTACACGTTTTACACAGAAGGCTAGTGTGCACGCTTGCTAGAAGAATATTTCTTGCCCTAACCAAAGTCCAGGAAGTTGTGCTTTCCTGTTCTGGCAGAAAAGAAAACCACAAACGACAGAGAGCTGCTTGTTTCAGTAGGTGTGAGCATTGACTTCATACCATTGAGTGTTATATCTGATAAGGATTCAATAACATGAAATAGGCAGAAACGAGTAGAAACGTGGTGCACGGCCGCAAGGATAAGAAGTAACAAGTGACAGAACTGTCTCTTTGCAAAGCCAAGGGCCATAGAATACAGTGGAAGCAGTCACTGAACGAGTACAAAACTCTCACTGACAGGTGAAAACACTTACCTAATCGAGCCTTACATAGGAGACCTAAACTCAGCGAACAAGTTACACGCTGAGCTCTAGGCCTTACTCTTCCAGATAGCGGATATGACACACGCACACGGGCAGGGGAACCATGTTCCTTCATACATATAAGGCCCAAGCAAAAAGGGGGAAAAAAAAGCAGACTTGCCTGTCCATCAAGGCCTGCGGGGCTGGGGAAGAGTACAGAGCAGAGTAGTCCTTAGCAGAGCAGCAGCAGGAAAGAGACAGCCGGGCCCAGCTAAGCAGAACTCCTAAGCCTCAGAAGGCGCTGTTTCATGTGAAGCACGTTCTGCTCTAAAAAGAGTGAATGGTGGGCACTTGCTGAGTGCATTTAGACTGATGGCGTGTAGTATAGTGTAGCATAGCTCCATAAGACATAAAGGTTACACATGCTGTTAAACTAAAACCACCACTTGTTCTTTTATTTATCTGTTCAAACATGCTCTTTGCCCACATGGCAATCTTGTTCATTGATGTGATGTTATGTTATAGTATATCTGCTTTTGCTTTAGCTTGTGTGATGAGAATAAGAGCCCTCAGGAGATAGGGGGTCATATTAAATAAATTAATATGATAACTCCTGTGTCAAGTGTATAATTCAGAATAATGTGTCAGAGTGGTATCTCTTTGAGTCCAGGAACTTTACAATTCCTGGCTGTAAATGTTTAATCATCTTGGCATTCACACAAACCTAGGCATGCCTGTCTTTTAGCGCTGAGACACAGCCTTGGGTGAATGTCGACATGAAATGACTGATGATCACGGGTCTATTTTCACAGCCTCAAACGCAGTGGAGATAAGAGTCTCATGGTCACGCCTAACTCCTAGGCAATGGCTCCAGCACAGTTGCAGGACCACATTGTCCACCTTCCCGAGGTCACGCAACCGCTGGCTTGTTTCCCACTCTTCCACTGGTCAGGAGGTTGGCTTCCTCTGCAGCGTCCCGCCTGCTGTCACCACCATTGGGTATACACCTTCTTGCAGCATCGTGTTCCCAGGTTTGTACTGCCCGGGCTAGACTGGCTGCATGCTGGCTGCTCCTTTTATTTCCCAGGCCTTTCTTGCTCTTTATTCCCTGTGGCTGGATCCTCCACAGCGTAAAGTCAGTCCTTCTTTACTGTTGTTGAGATACTCTTTATGCCTCCTTGGGACCAACTCTTCTCAGTACTAAGGTAAGGCAACCCGTTATTACTCTGCCGGTTTCTTTGGCTCTTCTTCATCTCAATCATATTTATTCATATTAATTCATAGATCAAAGGCAGAAGAGACATTACCATAACAGACAGTAATGTTATCAGGAATTTCAAGGGAAAAAGGGGCTAGGTAGTTCCTTCATGGAATGGGAGTCATTATCCCCATGAGGGGAGTCTCTCCCTTGGAGGTCCCTATTTCCACCACCCCACTATTGGGTAGCAGCCTCACCTCCCTAGACTGACACCATTATACCACAACTCACAATCCTGTGGTATTGCCATGGGAGCAAGTAGTGGTAATGGTTAACTATTTTGGCAGTACAACAGGTGATCTACTGGCAAACTCATAATGTGGCCCAATGTTTTTGACTTTGAGACCAATTAATGCAATATAGTTATCACTTTAAGAAAGTATGGAAGGGACTATGCATATGTTTGCTTCATCCTTACAGCTGTATTGCTTGTGCAATTCATTTTCTCTTCATGTTTGCCTTCGCTTTGCACTTGCACGCTCTGAATGTCACAAGGCTTAGTAGGACAGTTGTTTGTTTCCTTTTATTCATTATCAATGTTCAATGTTTTATTTGCTAGCTTGTTCCCTTCCCTTTTGCCCTGTGGCGCTTTGATACACTGTCTTGTTGTATAAGTGCCTTATAAATAACCAATAAAATTTAATAAATTAATAAATTAAAATAGTAAAAATGCATTTAAAAAAAAGAAACAAATGGTTAAAGCAGGCCCCTGTAGGCCGTAGCATTTCATTAATTATGTGTTTATGCATGTGTGCTTGTCTCTGTGCGTAACCAACTCTGTGTAACGTATGTAACATATCATTATCATAGCATGTAAGCTTTTTAGTCACGGTTATCAACATGAAATATGTAGCAGTGCCAGGGTTTCATATAGCAGGATGCCTCTGAAACCAAAAGCAAAGCCTCAGGTGTAAACAGCAGTAGATGGTTCAGTCATATCAGAACTAACCTCTGATCTAGTCACCACACGCACCCTTCCATTGACTTTGGTCTGAACTTCAGGACATACAAAGCATGTAGTATTTGATCTAATTGATACCCCAACGATCAAAATTATGTTGGGCATGCCTTGGCTAGTCACTCAAAATCCAAAATCTAAAAATTGATGAGTGGCCTGCACTGCACAGTTCTGTTCTTTGTATTGAAATTTTGTTGGCTGAATTTGCTGCATCGTCCACAGCGCTGGTTTGACCCCCATTTTTCTTCGCTGTTGATCTTGCACAGCATTTTGAGACTCCATTTGTCATTTCTCCAGTAGGTGGCTTCTTGCCATTCAACAGGGGTGAGAACACCCACTCCTTCATGTGCTGGTCCTAGCCGCAGGCGCACTGTTAGTGGGAGGAGGGTATGACAAAGGCGAGGCTGAATTGCCTACCTGGTGTAATGTGATAGACTTGGGGGCCAAGGGCCAAACCTTGTGTAAGCCTCATCAGTTGATCAACTGCCTCATCAGTTGGGTGACCGCTCAGTCAGCTGGGTCCCATGATTCAATGTACTCCTCTTTGATACTTTTAATGCTTTCATCAATTTGTGCTCAAAAGGCAGCAGCAGCAGGGCCATCATGCCTTACAATGGAGAGCCACAACCATGGCCACCTGCAAGAAAAATTAAGCGCGAAAAATACAAGTACCAGAATCCTTAGTCAATTAACCTGCCACACCTGAAAAGGAAATGAAGACACGCCTGAAAGAGCAAAGAAACACAGCCTCCCTGAAGATTGATGGAGTCCTGAAAACGTGCGTTTGGAGGAGAAGCTTAACTTGACTGGTAACAGAGCGTCTGCCTCACCAATATTTATACATTTTACATTTGCAGCATTTTATTGAGTATGTAATCTGTTTATGCTTTCTGGTTTTCATTTGTACCTGCTTTTTTCGTGTGTTTTTACCATAGATTTTATTTTCTTATTGGTTTTTGTATTGTAACTGCTTGAGGCTATCAAAACATGAGCACGAAAATACATTTAAGAACAAGCCCATTCGTGAAATCATTCATTGAGGTTGGAATCGAACCAGGCACTTTGACCTTGGAGACAAACACTCTCACTCTCTTCAACAACTAGTGCTGTCATGATTAAGCCTGAGGAAGCATACATGAGATTCAACCAACCCATCCCCATTAGTCACAGTGTACTCTGCTATAAAGTGACAATGCACTCAGCTACAAAGTAACAATCACTTTTCAGCACTCCAATAGTGTACCCTCTCCACGTGCCTCCACCCGGCCCTCAACACATTCAGCACTGTTCTTGAGCATTATGCTTAGTTCCTTGTCTCTTGCCATCCCGAATTTGGCCCCAATTGGAATTATCTTGCCTCGCTAACAGACTGCTCATACAGCAGAGTGGCACATCCACACCTAACTTTAAGCTGCTCCGCTGCCATCCACTTTGGTAATGGCCCCACAACACCACCCTAATTAGTGGGAGAATGTGTTCCAGCCACCACAGACTTTTCCCTTCCTCTCCGTGGTCTTCACTTGGTGTCCCAGGAAAGTCACTGTCAACATTTATGGGTATCATCCACTTATGCCTGTTTCTTCCCCCAAAGATATTGAACTTGCTCTGCTTGGCAATTAATTCCCTGATGCACCTTGGGTGGCAACTCCCAGCCAGCGCCTGTGATCGTGGATGACATTGAGGAAGTGGGGCATAGGCAAGACATTTCTATGTACGTTCAATGCAACCTTACCCGTTTAACAATTATACACAACAGCATTATTACGATGAGCAATACAACACTAAATGCTGAAAACCAGAGTCTGTGATGATGGCGAGCTGAGCTCTTGGACAAAGAGCTTCTTTTCTGTCAAAGGACAAGATTAGCATTGTCGATCCAAAGGCAGAGACTGGAAGAGCATGAACCAAATAGTCAAAAACATTGTCCACCGTTAGTGTGGGGATTTTATTGCCATTTCACTAATTACGCATTTACAAGCTTCTATTCTCCAGATGTTTTTGACTAGCCAGCTGGATCAATGGTGAGAGGGCATGAGTGTTGTAGTGCAAAACATCCAAAGAGGTGCAGGTTACACACCTCAACTTTTATCACTGTAATATATGCTTACTGTACAGTCTGCATCTGGTACAGGTCTTGCATCCCTGGTCTTGGTGGCAGGGAATCCATTTTGTGATTTCTTCGCTGGGATCTGCAGAATACTAAGTTGTGTACACAGCCTTTCTATGTTGATCAGGGGTATGGGCAGCATGTCTTGTCTAACTCCTGTAAACCAAGCCACTGGAATGTTCTATGACCTACTTGAGTATGAAAACTGCAAATAGATCTCACCTTGACGAATCTAGTGTTGTGAATATGAAAAGAACCCAGTTCCTGTATGTAAGAAAGATTGCTGAAGGTTGCAGGTCCCCGACAGCTGCACGCACATTCTGGTGCCTACATGTCCTCCATCATGAGAGAAGGCCACAGAGCAATGCAATGCCTCCACTGCCTCACATCAGACCGAACACAGAACAAATATTGTAAGAATAGACAGACATGTCTTTACTTGTCTACCTAAACCAAGAAACATTAATGGTTACTACACATCCATAGCCCCCTTCAGCCCTCCCCAACATAAGATGAAAAGCTTACTTCACAGGCATTACTTGCTGCAACCCAACTCCACCGGTTTGACCTCAATTAGGACTTCTCTCACCTGTATGGGGGAGAGGGCGCAATTAGCATACAGATTACTTCATGGCCTAGACAAAGGCCTGAGTTTGTGTAAAAGCTAAAGGGCATATTACAGTGAAGTACATGCTGGGTGCTGTACTTTGCCACTGGTATAGTAACAAATGCAAGACCGTGTGAGGGAAATCCCAAGAGTGCAAGTCATTCTGATTCTGGATTTCTGTAATGGGCTATCCGGCGCCATAAATCTTGTTGAGTTTGTCTATTAACTATGAGCTCCACTGCATTAGGCGTTGAGGTATTAAAGGGAAAGCATATGCCACAGGTCCTGTAAGAGGTACAGCTGGCAGAGAAGCTCACAAGCTGTAATGTCCAATGAATAACAGTAAGGTTCTCTTCAGAATGAGGTCCTTTGAAAAGTAGTAGGCAGGCTACTATGTCACGGTCAGCCATCCAGCAATGGTGACTTAATTAAAACTGGCATTTTTCAACCGGGCTTGCAGAAATCGCCCATGTCAAAAGGTGCAAACACCTTGCTCGTGACCAAAGCTGGCAGCAGCAACTCAGCAGGAGATTTTTATCTCCATATATAATATGGGTGCCGTTTCCTCCATGCAATGGTGACAGAGACCTTGGAGGACTTGTTGTAAGAAGTGCAGCATGCATTTTGAAGAAGATAGCTGCTTAGACTTTACAAATGCAATAAAAATAAAAATTATGAAATAATAACAGCTTTGCATGACAAGGGATTGCTAAACAACATAGCATGTGAACTTAATGCCCTCATGCGACATTTCCCCTTGGGAATCCAAGTCACAATATTTGTTGCACGTTTTAATAAGTCTGTTTATTGTAATGCTGCAATTCTCTACCAAAATTTAAAAGTAAAAGAAATACAAGGCCATTTCCAAAAAGTCGTTTGCGTGTTCAATGGTAGGCCCTGCACGATTCTACTTTGCCGTCCAATGTGCAAGTGAGGTCTTCAGAAGCATATCATACAGCAGTGTGCTGTGTGATGCCCTTTACCGATCCAACTTGCAAGTGAGGCCAGCAAAAGCATATAAAACAGCAGAGTGCATTGTGACACACTCCTGATCCAACGTGCACGTGATGCCAGCAAAAAGCATATAATACAGCAGAGTGCATTGTGACACACTATGCCGATTCAACGTGCAAGTGAGGCCAGCAGAAGCATATCATACAGCATAGTGCATTGTGACACGCTTCGCTGGTCCAATGTGCAAGTGAGGCCAGCAGAAGCATATAATAAAGCAGAGTGCATTGTGATGCACTTTGCCGATCCAATGTGCAAGTGTGGCCAGCAGAAGCATATCATACAGCATAGTGCATTGTGACACACTTCGCCGGTCCAATGTGCAAGTGAGGCCAGCAGAAGCATATAATAAAGCAGAGTGCATTGTGATGCACTTTGCCGATCCAACGTGCAAGTGAGGCCGTTAGAAGCATATAATACAGCAGAGTGCATTGTGACACACTATGCCGATCCAACGTGCAAGTGAGGCCAGCAGAAGAATATCATACAGCATAGTGCATTGTGGCACACTTTGCCGGTCCAATGTGCAAGTGAGGCCAGCAGAAGCATATAATAAAGCAGAGTGCGTTGTGATGCACTTTGCCGATCCAACGTGCAAGTGAGGCCGTTAGAAGCATATAATACAGCAGAGTGCATTGTGACACACTCCTGATCCAACGTGCAAGTGAGGCCAGCAGAAGCATATAATACAGCAGAGTGCATTGTGACACATTTTGCTGGTCCAATGTGCAAGTGAGTCCAGCAGAAGCATATAATAAAGCAGAGGGCATTCTGACGCACTATGCCGATCCAGCGTGCAACTGAGGCCAGCAGAAGCCTATAATACAGCAGACTGCATTGTGATGCACTTTGCCGATCCAACGTGCAAGTGAGGCCAGCAGAAGCATATAATAAAGCAGAGGGCATTCTGACGCACTATGCCGATCCAGCGTGCAACTGAGGCCAGCAGAAGCCTATAATACAGCAGACTGCATTGTGATGCACTTTGCCGATCCAATGTGCAAGTGTGGCCAGCAGAAGCATATAATAAAGCAGAGTGCATTGTGACACACTTTGCCGATCCATCGTGCAAGTGATGCCAGCAAAAAGCATGTAATGCAGCAGAGTGCATTGTGACGCATTTTACCAGTCCAATGTGCACTTGAGCCCAGCAGAAGCATATAGTACAGCATAGTGCATTGTGGCACACTTCGCCGGTCCAATGTGCAAGTGAGGCCAGCAGAAGCATATAATACAGCAGAGTGCATTGTGACACACTTTGCCGGTCCAATGTTCACGTGAGGCCAGCGGAAGCATATAATAAAGTAGAGGGCATTCTGACGCACTATGCCGATCCAGCGTGCAACTGAGGCCAGCAGAAGCCTATAATACAGCAGACTGCATTGTGATGCGCTTTGCCGATCCAACGTGCAAGTGAGGCCAGCAGAAGCATATAATACAGCAGAGTGCATTGTGACACACTCTGCCGGTCCAATGTTCACGTTAGGCCAGCGGAAGCATATAATATAATTGTGACACATTTTGCTGGTCCAATGTGCAAGTGATTCCAGCAGAAGCATATAATAAAGCAGAGGGCATTCTGACGCACTATGCCGATCCAGCGTGCAACTGAGGCCAGCAGAAGCCTATAATACAGCAGACTGCATTGTGATGCACTTTGCCGATCCAATGTGCAAGTGAGGCCAGCAGAAGCATATAATAAAGCAGAGTGCATTGTGACACACTTTGCTGATCCATCGTGCAAGTGATGCCAGCAAAAAGCATGTAATGCAGCAGAGTGCATTGTGACGCATTTTACCAGTACAATGTGCACTTGAGGCCAGCAGAAGCATATAATACAGCAGAGTACTTTTTGAACAACAGAATGTAAACTTATTTCCCTGGCTCGACTTTTCCACTTGGCCATCCAAGTTGCCAGATTAGTTGCACATTTCCATTCTGAAGTCGAACACTGCTCTCACCAATGCTCAATAGGCGGCCCATATCAGTTCCACTTTGCCAATCCAAAGCTGTGCAAACGAGGCTGGCCGAAGCATAGATGTGGAAGAGCACATTGTGACATATGTATGGGGCTGCTCCTCCATTGTTTGCGGATTAAGCTTACTGCTGTATACGAAGGATATGGAGTATTCACAGTGTCCAATAACTAATACAAAGGATATAGAGTATTCACAGTGTCCAATAACTAATGCTGCAGTCAAATGTATGTCGGGATATTGAAGCTTATTTGAGGGAAAGAAGATGTGCTGAGGGAAGGGTACAACTGACAGCTAATATGGAAGATCCAACTGTCATGAATAGAACGTTGGTATGCGCACAATGACGACACTGAGGAAGGGGGAGAGTGTCATTGTGTGCATACCCTGAGGGAATGACAATTTGAGCGAATGACAATACGACATATGTCCCTCCTTTTACTTGGCAAGAATAATAACAGGGAGTGGCATGACAATATCATATAGTAAGTATGTAAACTGTACATACATAACTGATTTCTGCAGAAATGTCATGTTTGCCATTTAATGAACAAATATATTCCTTGCTACTCTTGAAGTGCGAGATGCATAAGATATGCGATTAACATATAGTGGAGTTGTAAATTGTACACACCTTTCTATGGAAACATTATATTTGTTATTTCATAATCGATTAATTTCCTTGGTACTCTTGAAGTGCGACCACATGTGATATGCCCCCCCTCTCTGATCAGCATTTTCCTCCTCCACCTCTTTCCTCACACATCTCTCACTTCACTCATCATTTCATCTGGTTTGTTTTGGTCTATAGTGGTGTTCTCATTCCTTTACTGTACCTGATACCACTCAGAAGAACCCGCAAACATCCCTTTCGAACTTTAAATGGTTTCTTAATACCTACTAGGTCCCCCGCACACACCTGGCCTTTGATTCTTCCTTCTTTGGGGATGGAGTTTTCTTCCACACACAGCCAGTTTGGGCACATTTGTGAATACATTTTCCTTCCTCTAATTTTCTCAAAATGTGAAATACCAGTAAGAACACAAGGTGTGTCTCTTTGTCCCTTTAACATTTCCAGCACACAGTTTTTCCATTCTAATCAATTTGCAAATGCCAGCTATATTGTTTCTTTGTCAATGCCGTTCACTCTCTCCCCTAACCCATTTACCTTGGGATTATACAATGCTATGCAAGGATTTTCTATGAGATGACTCTCCAAATACTCACGCATTTCTTTTGATACTAATTGTACTCCCTTATCCGATACAATGATCTTGGGATATGCCTCCCTTAAATACATTTTTCATGGCTTCAATTACAGCTTTAGATGAAATTGTGGATACAAATGCTTACTTCAAACCATCTAGATGCATAGTCTACTATAACGATAGCAAATCTGTGTTCAGGGCCCAACGTACTCATAGGGCCCATGAAATCAATGCCCACTTTTTCCCATGCACATTCAGGAATTTCCACTTTCCCGGGCTCTACTTTTTGGGTTTTGGGTTTTGAGCAATTCTCAATGGTAGAAAATGCAATATAACACCCTATTTCTTTCTCTACCATTAAGTCCATGTCCTGCCACCAAAACCTGGATCATAACCTTCTTCTGGTTAGACATATCCCCAAATGTCCTCTATGAGCCAGTTTGACCAATTTACTGCTCAATGGTACAGGAGGAATCCAATGCTCTCCTCGTGTCAAACCCCATTGTGAATTGCACAACTCTACTCTAATTCTGTAAAATGGAGAATCCATGGCATCTCCTTTGCGCCACCCACATTCCGTCTTTCTTATGGCAATATTCAACTCTTTATCATCCTATATTCCCTTCAACCATGCTTCCTTTGTAAATGCTTCCCTTATTGTGTATCCAACTTGAGCTATCCATTCATCACCAATGTCATTGTTTCCTTTCCACCCTTCATTGGGAGACCTGGATAAGCAATCTGCTACAGGATTACACCGACCTAGAATAAACTCTACAACAAAATTGAAACCTTGTAAGGCAGACGACCACTGGGCAATTCTTTGGGTCACTAATCCTGATCCCCCTGTTGTGAACATATGTACGAGAGGTTTATGGTCACTTCTTATAATGTATGGTATGCCTCAGGCATACGTTTTAAAGTCATTAGATGCCCAGTAACATGCTAGTCTCTCTCTTTCTATAGTAGAGTACCGTGATTATATCGTGAGTACTTCCCCACCTTTCCTGTTCTGAGATAACACTGTTCCAATTCCTCTTGAACAAGCATCTATTTTGATTGTGGTTTCATACACTGGATCAAACTTATAGGGTGGGGCCCTTAGCTAGATCAATGTTTATCTTGTTGAATATATCCTCTTCTCTCTTGCCCCACACAAACTCATGCCTGCCCTTTAATAGATCTCTTAACGGTGCACATTTTGAGAAAAAACTGTTTACAAACTTAGAATAAAATTCCACAAATGACCTTACTTCATCTTTGCTTGCATGAGACTTAATTTTCAATGTGGCATCCACCATTTCAGGGCGAGTTTCTACCCCTTTGTGAGAGTGTGTCCCAAAAAATGTGACTTGATGAACCCTGAATTTACATTTTTCCCTCTTACTAGTTAACCCAGCCTTTTCCAGTCTCCTCAATACCTCCACTACCTTAGCATCATGTTCCAGTTCACTTTTTGGCCCCACCAAAATGTCATCCTGAAAACATTTGACACCCTCCAATCCTTCAAATAAGTCTTCGACGATTTTCTGGAACACTGATGATGCAGGTACTAGCCCAAACGGCAGTCATTTAAATTGAAAAGCACCCATGGGTGTAATAAATGCAGTGAGGGCTTTGGATGAATCATGCAGATCTACCTAGTGGTATGCAGAGGATAAGTCCAATGGTGAATACCATCCTGCCTCGCCCATGGTGGAAAGCATTTCACCCATTCTTGGCAACGGGTGTCTATTGACCAGGATGTTTTTGTTTAAATCGCATAAATCTATGCATAGCCTTATCCTGCCATTTGGGTGTTGTGTAACCACGGGTGAAAGCCATGCACTACTCTCTATAGGTTCAATGACCCCTTGTTCACAAAGATTTCTGAGTTCCTCACTAACTTTGCTCCTCACACCGAGTGGAAGATACCTTACCTTGTGTACCCCGGGAATGGCATTTTCTACTAGTTGGAACTTGTGTACATATCCTCGGAGTCTTCCAATCCCCTTGCTAAATACTCTCCCAATTCTCCTAGCCATATCATCACTAAATCTTTCTGACATTTGCCTAGTAATTGTCCATACTTGCTGATCTTTTCCAGGATGTAATTCTAATTCCAGTTTTCCTTGATTTTTCCAACCTAAAAGACAGTCTCCATTAGTAGCTACATAAACATTTGCAAGTTTATGTCTGTCCCCATGTGCAATGTCACACCACACAAAACCTTTAAAATTTATTTTCCCGACTCCATACGCTCTAGTTCTGATATTTATGTTGTGTAATGTATGTTTCTTTTCGCCTCATATGTCTCTGTATTTGTCCTCTAATATGTTATGTTATGTTATGTCATCGGCACTTGTATAGCGCACCGTCACTAACGGAATTGGTCCCCAGGCGCTCTGGCGGATCTGTAAACTGGAAGGATGGGGTAGGGTTAGTCGGGTGGAGGAGAGAAGGAGAGCGGAAGATGTGGTTTGCTGTTGGCAGCTTAAGCTCGGTATACACAGAGTGCTGGGCTTTGGTGCTAGTATCGGATCGGATGAAGGCCTCGAGTGCTGTGGGTGAAGTTTATGTGTTGTTGATGCGGTGTGGTAAAGTGCGTGTGGATTGCTGGGAGAGAGATGGTTGTGTGGTTTTGTGTGGGTTAAAGTATGCAGAAGATTGAGGGTTGGGTTAGTGGGGTCTGTATCCAGGTTCAGGTACTTATGATTCCGTTAGAGTTGTATACCTGTGGGTTCGGATGTTACTGTGGGTTCGGATGTTGCTGGTTCCTGGTGGCCGACTCGATTTGGTGGTGCTGCGCTGATCCAACTGTATCCTATTGAGTATAGTTTGGATTGGTGGGTGCGTCTGAACCTAATCTTCAGGTGTGGGACTGGATGAGTGATGTCTATTCTTATGTGATCTAGTGTGACCCTGGTCGGTTAAGGCTTTGAGTGGTTCAGGGTTGCGGTCAAGTTGAAGTGTTGTCCTAGTGGATCCGTCTTAGCGATCATCATCCTTTCCTACTTCCCCTACTATGTGAACCACCTTATTTGCCCATTCCTGTTTATTTTCCATTACCACATTCACATTAGTTTCTTCCATTGTAGTATGCATGTTATTTTTTGCAAAACTTGGCAAAATGTCCAACAACCCCACACTTCCTGCACTTGCCCCTCATAGCAGGGTATTCCTTGGGATTCAAGCCATGTATCTCACACCCACAATGGGGACAGTGCCCCTTTCTCCACCCTTGTTGGGTATTGCAATTGTTCCCACTATATCTGTTTTTCTTTTTTAAAGTGCAAATCTTCTTTGTTTCCTCTGTACTTTGGCCATCCACATCCTCACTTTTCACTAACTGAACATTTTCTTTTCCCATTTTCACACTCACTTCTTCAAGACACTTGTTGGTGAGTTCAATACCATTAGCAATAGCTAAAGCTTCCTGCAAAGGAGGGGTCTTTGCTTGCCAATGTATCCGTCCTCTGTTCCTGTGAACTCACACGAGGTTAGTAACCCTCTTAAATCCACCACAAAACTATCTACTGATTCCCCAACACCTTGTTTCCTCAAGAAAAACGTGTATCTTTCAAACACCACGTTAACATTTTTGGCATATTGAGCTTTGTTTTCTCATTGCTTTACCGTACATACCTGGCCCGTCTCCACTTCCTTCCCCCTGCCCATCATTCACTTCCACACCTGGTAACTTTTTAATCACTCTAACGGCTTCAGCACCCACACAGCACATGAGAGTTGAGAATTTTCTCTCGTCTGTAAACCTTTCAAATCCAGAAGTAACAAAGTAAAATGTAAACAAATCCTTCCACTACTCCCAGTGAATAGGAGGATCCCCTGGAGTTGCCAAGAATGTTGGGGGATGCTCTAAACTCTACATTGTACCACCAAAGGATATGGTAATTTTCTGCTGGAATGAATTTGGTACTCTTCATGATACAATGTAGGATCGACCTCCCACTACAGTGTACCCTAAAAATAAAACAAAAACCTGTGAACCTCCTCCTTCCAAGGTTTTATATATATAATGTGGAATGGAATTCAGCCAGCATTAAATGCAGTACAATTTCTGGCCATTGGATGGTGCCGTCCTCTGAGTCAGGGAAGTATTCCCCACAGTGCCAGTGTCAATCACCCTCTAAAATGTTCTCCTTTCCTGTGAAAAAATAAATAAAACTGATGACCACATCCGTGGGAGGGTTAAACCCTGAGAATATGCTGTATTCCTCCATGCACACCATGGGCTGCACAATGTCCAGATGTCAGACCACCATGTAAGATGATTTAAATGTAGAAGTATGTATTTGTTCCTTGTTCAATCGTGAACTTTACAGTTATACACGAGGTGTGGCACTCCTGAGCTCTCAGGTGAGCCCCAATGGATGGGGGTGTCTCTGCTCACTCTCTCCTTCCCTTTACACTACATGTATCGTTACTGCGCCACTAATCCAGAGCAGCCTCTCCAGCGCTTAGTATCCCTCCAGTCAGCGCCCTCCGTGGCCTGCCCCGTCCTCAGCTGCACTGGTGTCTTCACTACAGGAAACCCCTTGGTACAGGCTCCGATCGATTTGTCTGGGATACGCTTCCCTATAGCGAAAGGTAACCGCCCCTGTATGCAGTGTGTCGGGGTACCCATTACGCCGTGCCAGCTATTTCCCCAGCATTGCATCACCAACAGCTGGCTAATCCGGCTGGCACCACCGGCAGCCTGTGCGCTGTCCGGAGGTGCCTAATTTCCTCGCATGCAGTATCTGGTGTGCTCTAAGCTGTTTGTGGGTTTCCCGAACCCGGATTATGAGCCTGACAGGAAAACTGCCCACCCTGGGAGTTCCTCCCTGTAACCAGCTCACCGTGAATGTGAAGATCACCGTCACCTGTATGCTCTGTGTCCCCTCCTTAGTGTTGGGGTCTTCACTTCTTTCCAACCCTTGATCGTCAAGCTTTACTCTTTCTTCAACTCTGTCCTTATTTTGATCCCTCCAATCATCGCCAGTAAATGCTTTATACGAAGGATATGGAGTATTCAGAGTGTTCAATAATTAATGTCGAAGTTAAATGTATATCAGGATATTGAAGTTTATAAGAGGGAAATAAGACCCCAACACGGGTGTGTTGAGGGAAGGGTACAACTGACAGCTAATATGGAACATCCAACTGTCATAAATTGAACGTTGGTATGGGCACGATGACGACACTCAGGAAGGGGAGAGTGTCATCGTGCGCATACCCTGAGTGAATGACAATACAACACTTACGCTTTAGGAAAGCAAGTAAAAGTAAAAAGTAAAATAAAAAACAGCGATGGCTGGATGAAACGTGGCAAACAACATAGCACTTGAAGTTAATGTTCTTGCTTGACATTTCTCCTCATCCATCCATGCCATGAGATTTGATGGTTGCTGTTTTGCCTATGACACCAGTCTGCCTATTTTACGTCACCACGTGCATTATTGTACTCGGTCAAAAGCAGGCGGATGGGCATTTTGAACTATAGAGCTGTGTTTGATTCTCAGCCCCACCAGGGCCTTTTTGAATTTGCCATTCTTAATATCCTTTTAATTCCTTTGCCTTGATGTCCTCAAGCAATTAAAATATGACTCCTCACAGCAAGCCAACCTCATTTTTGACTGTTCAGTAAAATAATAATGCACATGGTGTTTGCTTGTTGTGACATGTTTATCGAAATGGTTTGGGCTGTCTTTTTCAGTTCTTACCTTTCTTACAGTACCTGTAAATTTGCACAGATCTCCAATGTAATGTACTGTACTGGGTCTGACACCATTATAACCTTAAGAAGCTCATGCCTATTCCAAATTCTACTGTTTGTGGAATAAGCTTCGACTTTACAAAAGTATATCAAACGTAAAAAAATAAATACAAATTGGCTTTTGATGGCAAAGGGGTTCAAAACGCAGCCATGTGTATCTGGCGGTGGAATTGTTTCTGTCGCTTGAGGTTTCCCCTTGGCCTTCCAAAGCACAGGATTAGCTGCATACTGCATTGCCTATGATACCAATCTTCTTATTTTATGACACTACGTGCTCGGGTAGGGCAAAGACATAGGGTTCGAAAGTGAGGGGAGCTGGGAGCTATTTAGCTCCTGTTTATAACATAGTAGAGCCTGGTTAGCTTGAAACCAACAGCTACCAGGAGCTACTTATGGCTCCTAGTGCCAACTGGTGCCTTCTAAGCATGTAAATGTGACATTAACTTTGAGTATTTGAGAATGCTAGGTGAAGTGTCCGGAAGTGTTTCGCTGTGACCTGTTTCCTGCTGGCTACGTTGGTCCATACACTGGCATTTTTCCCTGTTGAACTGAGTTTTGATTCAAGTCAAATCAAGTGCCTGTGTCTTTAAGCACTTCTTTACTTAAACCCTGGAAACGCGCTGAGCGTCCGTGAGTGTTTTGCTCTGATCTATTACCTGCTGGCTATGTTGATCCATACACCAGCGTTTTTCCCTGTGGAACCGCAGTTTTGATTCAAGTCAAATCAAGTGCCTGTGTCTTTAAGGACTTCTTTACAGAAACCCCAGAGACACATGAAGCGTCGCAAAGTGTCCGGAAGTGTTTCGTTGTAACTTGTTACCTGCTTGCTACGGTGGTCAGTACACCAGAGTTTTTCCCTGTGGAACTGCAGTTTATTTTTTTAAAAACTTTCTTTATTGCATTTTCTTATACAAGCAACATAAAATACAACACCCCGGCACCAATGTGACAATAGCCTTCTTCCCTATAACCCCCCCCCCATCGTCCCCCACTCCTCTCTTCACCATGTGAATCTTTTAGGCCCAAAAATAGTATATACTGACATGCATTTAGATAACGAAGGGCACCGCTTTGATTCTCAGGCACTACGGCTCAGCATGGGACCGCACTTGGTCACGCAGTACACAGGGGTATAATGCAGCACTACAGCACAGCCCCAGTTCATGTAGGGCATGTCCCTTCATGGTCCATGGGTGCCTCTGTTTGTGCATTCTGCTTCCACTCTAGATAGTATTGTCTAAAGGGTGGCCAATAGTCTATGGGTCTACTGTTGAGAGGTAGTTTGTGCGTACCTTGATTCACGTTGTTCACATTGATTCATATACTCCATCCGTCTGTTAAATGTTGGGGCTGCCCGTTTCCCCCACATGCTACCTATAAGGTATCTCGCGGTCACTGAGGCCATTCCCAGGAGTTTTTTTCCCCGCGTGGACCCTCGCCCATCAGAGCCAAAAGCCATAAGGCAGGCGTGTACTCCCATGCAGTAGCCAACATCTTCGTCATAGCCCCAGCTATTCCATCCCTGAGGGGTCGTATCCGAGGGCACGACCATGCCACATGGAAAAAGTCAGCGGGTTCTGCATTGCACCTCCTACAATTAGAAGACCTCTCCTGGTAGCCTGGCGGGGGAGTAGTATACTTGGTCCAGGAATTTATAATGTATCAACCTGAATCGGTTATTCAAAGACAGGTTACGAGTTTGACGCCCAATGAGGGTCCATTGCTGTTCATTCATGATTATCTGGTCAAGTGGCACAGCGAGTAGAGCGCTCACTTTAACATCCGTGCAGAGCCTGCTAACGCAGGTTCGAATCCCGGCAGGGCCAAACTCAGCCTTTCATCCTTTCGAGGTTGATAAATGAGCACCACACCCTCGAGGTTGATAAATGAGCACCACACACCGTGGGTAATAATAAGCAGCACTCAGATACCTGAGGGTTCGTAGCGCTATATAAATGCCAAATTATTATTATTATTATTTCCCCCAAGCTGGGTACCCATTTAGTTCTGTACTCCTGTGCTGTAATAGCCCTCCCTCATCTGACCATTTTGTAAAGTGTTGATACCAGTTTCTGGGATGACAGCAGGTGCAGTACATATTGTAGGATGGCATGGGTAGCGGGACCCTGGGGAAGTCGGGCCACCTTGAATGAAGAACCCCCCCTGAGTCTGTAATACATGAGCAGAGTGACCGCCGTCCATTCCCCCCTGGTTTGCAGGGCGTCCCACGTTATAAACTGTCCGTCTTGTACCAGGTCTCCCAGCGATTGGATTCATAGTCTCTGAAAAAGGGTTTGAAAGGATCTTTCGTATGTTAATGGTATCCCATGAGTGTTATATAGAGAGAGGTTTGGTAAATATGTGGGTGGCGTACCAGTCAGATGTAAAATATGAGCCCAAGCCTTACACGTCAAGGTCGTGGGTTGCACTTCTCATCTAGGAATTTGGGCTTGCGTACCTGACAGTAATCCCCTAATATGTGGGTATGCCGCTTCCCTGGCTATCTTAGAGTGAGGGAAGACTGGAGTAGATAGTTCCAAACTCGCTATGTATTGTACTTGGGCCGTCAGGTAGTACATGTATAGATCGGGGTATTCTAGGCCCCCCAGTTCGTACGGTAGGGTGAGGGTGTCATAGGGCACTCTCACGTGTTTCCCTGCCCATGCCAGTTTCACCATCAGGCTCTTGACTCAGGCCCAAAATCTGCACGGGGGCCATATCGGGACATTATTAAATACGTATAATAGCTTGCATACCAGGACCATTTTTGCCAGGGCTAACCGCGCTGCCTGGGACATGGGTAGGCATATCTAGGAGTCTACTTTTAATTCCAGGGCTTCCAGCACTTTTACATAATTGTAAGTGTACAGGTCTCCCACGTTTGTTATCACCATCACACCCAGGTAGCGCATCCCCGAGGGGCACCAACGGAACTCCAGGCCTACATCCGTTTGTCGCACGGCCGGTTTCAGGGGCAGTATTTCGGATTTGGTCCAATTGATTTTGAGACCCGAAAATTCGCCAAATCTTGTGACTTTCCCGTGTCAAGGGGGGAGATTCTGTTTAGGGTGTTTGACGTATAATAATATATCATCGGCGTAGAAGGATATGATATTAATCAGTGACTGAAGTCATATCCCACGATGTGCATGCACGTCTCTAATGTGGCATGCCAAACGTTCCATCACCCAGGAGAATAATACAGGAGAAGAAGGGCAGCCCTGTCTAGTGCCCCTGGATGGATATATGAAATCTGATGTCATTCCATCTGTGTAGACCGCTGCCCTAGGGGCTGTATATAACAACCTAACCCATTGTATAAATCGTAGTCCCATGCCTGAGCGTCGGAGTACCTCGAATAGAAATGGCCACTCCACCGAGTTGAACGCTTTCTCAGTGTCTAGTGCTGCGATCACTATGGGGATGTCGGGATCAACATTGTGCATCAGTCCAAATAATCTCCTCAGGTTGTGTTGAGTAGAGCGGCCCGGCACAAACCTTGCCTGATCTGGTAGGACCAGGGCTGGGATATGTGGAAGTAATCTATCCGTTAGGAGTTTTGCAAGTATCTTATTGTCGATTCTTATCAGGGACAGGGGGCGGTATGAGGAGCACTTTTGGGGGTCCTTGTCGGGTTTAAGTAGAACGGTGATCAACGCAGTTCTCGTAGACTCAGGAAGGGTGCCTGTTGACAGGGTGTTATCGTACATGTTTTTCAAGTTGGGGAGCAATACTTATACATATGCCTTGTAGAATTCCACGGTGAAACAGTCATTACCTGGGGCCTTACCACTCGGGAGGGATAGGATGGCTTTTCGGATTTCTTCCTCTGTAATCAGGTTATTTAGTTCCCCCCCAACCTCCGGGTCCAACCAGCCAAGCGCAACTTCATCTAGATATTGCAACACGTTGTCGTGTTCTGCACTGGTTTGGGACGTGTAGAGTTGCTCATAGTAGTCCCTGAAAGTTGCATTAATAGATTGTAGGTCTTTAACAAGGCTGCCATTTGGATTTCTTTCCGATAGCCATGATGGGGTTTAAATGATGTTCCTGTTTTATAATCCTGGCTAAAGTCCTACTGGAGCAGTCCCCTTCACCATATTTTACTACTGGTATCAGGTCCCCTGTGAATCTATCTGCCCTATTTGCAAGTGATAGCATTTCTTCCCTTAGCTCCTTGAGGGACCACCGTATTTCTTCAGTGTCCTGCTCCCCTTGCTGTCCCTCTAGGGTCTTAATCCTTTCCTTGAGTTTACGCATGGAGCCTCTTAGTGCCTTTAGTACCCCACCCTCCTTAGAGATACAGCAGCCTCTCGCATAGGCCTTGAATGCCTCCCATGTGACCCCTGGGTCAAGGCCCAAATTTACATTAGCGGTAAAGTATGTCTGAATATCCTGGGCTATTTCTGCACGAAATGCTACATCTTCCATAGCAGAGGCTCTGAACCTCCATCGTAATTGGGACAGGGGAATGGTCAGAGAGGGTGCGAGGCTATATGATGTACTCTGTTACGCTTCTCGTCAGGGGTGAAGTGGCCATAATATAATCTACCCTTGACGAGCTGCCGTGGACGCCTGAGAAGTACGTGTATTCCCTTTTGTCCATGTGAGTTTCCCGCCATACAGCATGCAAGTCATATTGATTTGTTATAACTGGTCAGCTAGTGCAGCTTGCGGTAAGATCAATTGTGCAGTGGAGGCTCTGTCCAGCTCCAGACTAAGGGCCATGTTAAAGTAGTCCACCCATGTGATATTGTAACCCGGAAATTTATGGCTGTGTTTAGCGCATGCGTGGAAGAATTCAGGAGAGTCAGTATTTGGCGCATATATATTTGCGCATATATATTTATCAGCAAAGTTTTTGTCCTAAGATTTCCCCAGCTAACACAACACACCTCCCCTCTTCGTGGGCTATCTGTTTGCGAAGCCTAAAATTCAGAGAGCTGTGGATGTAAATGCCCCCGGGCATGAGTGGAGTATGAAGAGCCATATCTGTGTATGCCCCTGCCAGATAGCCGAGGTATGGGTGCGTCCCGAACGAGGTGTCTCCTGTAAGCATAGAATATTTATGGCATGGTCCCTGCTGTAATTGCTGATTAGCCTAATTTTTTTTCCCATTAGTAAGGCCCCTGACGTTCCATGACATCACGGATAAAACTGTGACTTGCCTATCCCCCATGTCTAGTGCAGGTATTGCGATTCTCATGCTCTAAGCGCCCCGGCCGTGTTGGGAAATACCACAATGAGTTTGCTACCTCCATCATGCGGTGTGCCCTGCGGTTGATACACAAGAATTAGAGCCGTAGGGGTGCGTCTGTCGGATGTGCCATGTGTTGTGCCATATAAGTGACTTTCTGAATTTGTACCTTCCCGTCCCACCCCAACCAAAGCCAGAAACAACAACCTACCGCGTCCCTTCCCCACCCTCCATGAAACTTCCCCAAAAGTAACATAATCAAACTGTGTGTGCGGGTACTGGGGCGCTGGGGGTGGCCCGTGCACTCCGTGCAACGACAGCTATTGTCAGTCTAGCCGTACCACCTCTCATTGCCCGCCAGGCCCCAGTGGGAGGCCATGCTGTTGATTACAGCGTTGCGTATGTCAAAAAGGATATGGTGACTCTAACAAGGCAAGCATTGCAGGGATCCCCCCAGATCTGGAATATTTAATGCAAAGCGTTCTGCAGCCTCAGGAGTAGTGAAAAACTTTGTCAAACCGTTGTATTGTATTCAAAGCTTTGCAGGGTACATCATGGAGTATCTTATGCCCTTTTTCCGGAGCGTGTTTTTGACCGCTTGGACGGTCTTCCTCTGATCTTGGACTGCTGGGCCGAAGTCTGGGAAGAGACGAATCGTGGAGCCCTCTCACCTCAGCTCTCCCTTTTCTCGAGCCGTCTTGAGTATGACGTCCCTGTTCCCATAGCAGAAGATCCTGGCTATTATTGGCCATGCTGGGGCGCATGGAGGGGGACGCGGAGCCAGTGATCTGTGAGCCCGTTCCACCATAAACATGTTCGATAGTGTTGGATTTTCCAGCATGTCAACCAGGAGTTGCTCCACGAACTCTCCATATTATATATGTGTGTGGACTCCGGCACCCCCAGAATGCGAATGTTATTTCTCCTGGATCGGCCTTCTAAATCATCATTCTTGGCCATAACCTTTTTCACAGACTGTTGCAGGGCTGTCATCTCACTCTGTAGGGTCGCTATATAATCTTCACCCTCACTGATTCTCTGTTCTGCCTCCGTCATCCGCCCTCACAGCTTATCTATCTGGATCGCTGATATGTTAACTTTGCACGTTAGTGCGTCAATTTTCGCCCCTAGGTTGTGAGTACTGTTCTTTAGTGCCAGCAGCATCTGTTTCAGGGCTGACACATCCACCTGTTCTGTATGTGATGTTGCAGGGGGAGGCGTAGTAGATTGATTTTGGCCGTTGCAAGCAAATTGTTCCATTTTCACCTGCTATTTAGGTTTGACCACGATGGGGGCTAGCAGAGGGGGGAAGCACTGCTTGTTATGTTTGTGAGGTGGTGCTTTAAGTGTCGTATTATTCACTGTACCCGCAAGTGGCAGGACCAGGTAGGGCCGTCTTGGTGTTCGGGTGCTCTATATGGCCGTAGTTGCAGGTTGTTCTGTCCCCACTGACAAGCTAGTCCATGAAGTTATGTCCACCTGTTATTCTGGGTTTATTTGCGTTCATGGCAAGGGTTTAGTACTGGGTGTGTACTCCTGTTCCCTGCGGGGCATATCCAAGCACCTTGGCGCGGAAGACAGTGTACCAGGCCCCGGCTGTCCCACGCGGGCTGATAGTCAACTACGAGCACGAGCTAGGAGCAGGGCGATCTGGTCTATGTGCCTCAGTGTATGGACAGAGTGCTGCTCCAGCAGCAATTTCCTCCACCCCACCATCCAGGCGGGTCTGCAGGGTGACCAGTTCACCTCCCCTCATTCTCCCCCAACGCTTCACGGCGGGCCAGGGGGCCTAACTGCAGGATTTCCAATCTATATCGGCACAGTGAGCAGCAGGCCGCAGTGAACCTGGTGCGGTTCCTATTACAGCCTTATGGGTCGGCTGGCACTCTCATCCAGGGTCGGGGTCAGCCTGATGTCCTTCCGGCACTGCAGTGTGGTGTGGCACTCAGGTGGTTCTCAGAGGGTGATTGGCAGGCCGGCATACCAAGGAGCAGAGAGGCACTGAAGGGGGGCGAGCGTGCTGTGAGGAGGAGCCCCTTGTCTCGTCTCGGGCAGTGTCACCTTACGGGCTAGTTGCTGAAATCAGGCCTGTAACCCATTAGGGGGCCTGTATGGTGTGGCAGGCTGTGCAACGGCACAATGGTGAGCACCCCACTGGGACGGGCTATTAGGGCTTCTGCAGCAGGGCCCCGTGCTTCCGTGCCATGCCTAATGGAGGGGGAGTTCCGGCACACGTACCTCCCTCAAAGGGGTGCACCCAACGCTGCTGCTTCCCCCTATGCGCGTCGCTGCAGATGGTCGCGGGTAAAGACGGTGCTGATTGTAGGGCATCTCCCCCGTGGACTCCGGGGGCGCAGACCTGCCCGCACCAAATCCACTTCTCCTAGAAGGGGGTTGTTACGCCCCCGGGCTCACGCAGCTGAGGTCGCTGGTCCCGGACGTGGCGCCTCCAACTCGGCTGCCACATTGGTCCCCAGCCGTCCGCAGGGAGCAGGTCACATATGGCAGGCTCTCTATAGCAAAGTCGTGGTCAGCCGTCGCCACACCAACAGTGCTCACATTATAATAGCGGGCTGCTCCTCCCACAAGTTGACAATCGCAGGCCTGGCTCAGCACTGTTGGGGGTCGCCTGCCATGGTCATCCGGCAGGCGCCCCCGGGTGCTATCTCTGTGAGCACAACACAGTCCCACTATGTGTGGGGGTTGGGGGCCTGCCCTGGACATCTGGCAGGGCCCCTGGTGCTATGGGACATCACCATAAGGTGGGGTCACAGCCTGCCAGGCCTCTGACGGTGCGGACATCGGCTGCCATCCTGGCATGCGGGTCCCACGGCATCAGGGCGCGCAGGCCTGTGCCTCCAAGTGTAGGCCTGTGGCCTACATCGATAATGAGACACGGACTCAGTCGTTCCTCTTTGGGAGTCTGCAGCCGCTCTGTCTCACGTGCCTGCAGGAGCTCCTTTTATTAGCTTGGGCCATGACACAGTCATGACCCCTCTTAAAGGGGCAATACACGTGGGAGGGACACATCCCCTTAAAGGGGCAACGCACATTGGGAGGGTCAACCACAACAAGCATTTCGCAGCAGGCGTTTCTGTGCTTCGGGACTGCAAACTTTATAGATTTAACACTAGGGGGTTCAGCAATCATTCACCTTTCAGGTCTGTCGTTTTTATGGGCAATTAAGGCGGTTTGTGGCAGGTTTATGCGAGGATTTGTGAGCCGTCGCCAGGAGCCTCTCAGGCAGCGGCCATCTTCGTGAATCGTGCAACACTGCCCCCAAGTGGAACTGCAGTTTTGATTCAAGTCACATCAAGTGCATGTGTCTTTTAGGACTTCTTTACTTAAACCCCGGACACACGCGAAGTGTCTGGAATTGTTTAGCTGTGCTCCGGTGTGGCGCGGGGTGGCTTAGAGAAGTGAACACAGCTCTCATGAAAACAAGGTAAACTACAAATTTCATCATTTCTTGAAGTTCCATTGGTACTGTAAGCACATGTGTTGACTAGGCTGATCTGCTACCATAACATTGATTACCACGTAGTCCATGGTTGTGGTTTCTGTTGTTTAGAAGAACTTTACCTCAGCGTGTTGCCCAATTATCCTGGTGCGTTCTGACCGTGTGGGCTGTGAGCCTTACAAGAACTTGAGCGTGCAAACTTCCCTGCTTACCCCGTGGCTATGGTCGTGCTTACAAAGACGATCGCACATTGAACACTGTAGTATATGGCCAACGAGCATCCCCCACGTACAAGGGGCAAGCTGCGCCTCCAAAGTGAGTCAGCCCTGAGGAAAAAATTGGGCTCTGTCGTTTTAAGAAAGGACGCAGTCCTATTCCTGCACTTTGTTACTGACACGAGTTTGGATGGAGGTCAAGTGGAAAAAGCGCTACGGGGAAAGCTCTATGAAGGTGGTGTTGCATCGCCGCAATTCTTCCCTGCTTTCGAAGCTTCCCCTATAATTACGCCCACTGGATGCACTTCCATCAACGCTCTGGTGGGTCTCTCTTGCATGCCACTCCTAGTTGTTGTTTCTGAATTTGTTTAGCCCTGCAAACATACTAGCAAACCTTCCACCAAAAACCTGCCGGAAACAAGATCTAAACTTGGGGCCTGGAAATTTGAAGGGAATACTGTCGACCCAAAGCTGCGGCAAGAGAATAATGAGAACCAAGTGAAGCACTTGAAGAGAAAGCTTTTGACCCTCTCTGAAGGAGACAAGTGGATAAAAAAGAAACGCTTCTATTTCAATAAACCTGCTGAGAATGTAAATGAATGTATGGACAGTGAAATAGCTGACCGGATTTTGTTGAAGTCGGTTGCGTTGGTGGAGCTAGATATGAACCATGAAGCCCCCTCCCCAATGTGTTTGGGAGACCTCCCCTTAGAAGTAAATAAAGTCCACCCTTTTCCACACAATTGTGTTCTTCGCTCTGTACGAATAGTGGAGGATGCCCAATGCCCTGATGATTCCAAGTTGTCCAATCACGAAAGAGGTCTTGGGTATGTTGCGAATGGACTGACCACTGATACACCTCACTCTGCAACAGTGAAGTACAAACAGCTCTTCGAGTGGTGGGCAAATCAAGCGAGGTACCTAAAAATGTATTCATCTGCGACAACGACTTATCAGTACCTTTCGTGAATGAAATGACTATGGTGCAGCCCCCCACAAGGTCCCTGAATGACAAAGTGGATGGTCAACATGCAGAAGCATCTTGCCTTGGCTCAGATTTACACGCGGAAGGGGCTTCTGTGCGCTTGGGGTTTGCTGAGAGCAGCTCCATCGAGGGCGTTCAGGCGGCGGACCCGCCCTTAAAGTCGCTGGATCTTTTGGGAGCGGAAAGGTCTCTGGTCCCGAACCAACCTGAAATTTCATCTTCCTCTTCCAAAAGCTCTGTATCCTCTGGATTCTCTGAATCCTGTACTCCATTGAGGATGCTGAATGGCAGAAGACCGAGAAAGAGGACCAATTACAATACGAGCAAGGCCAATCCAAAAGGTGAAACAGGGGCGGGTGGCATCGACATGGTTCTGATGTCAGCCTTGAGCATTGCGCTGGCTCCATTCATCAAACTTTATGAGGCCTTGAATGACACTCTAAAAGACCATTCCACAATGCTTGCAATGTTGCATTAAAAGTTGATTATCTTGGAAGGCTTTGTGACCTCTGCCCAAGGTGCCTATGAAAAAAGCATAGAGGTAAATGCAACCTCACTTAAATCCACATTAGAATCAGTGCTTCAAGAAAGCAACAAGAAAAAACTACTCAGACAGGAGCTTGAGGATGTGTCTTGTTGCCCTGTTTCCACAGAAGTGAGGCAAAAGGGCCTACCATCTGGAATCGCGATCCCTTGTAAAGGGCAGGCCCCAAGCTCATCGGCAAGCCGTATCGTCGATGCTCCTCTTCTGCTTAATAGGACCCTCAACCTTGTCCAGGCTACTGAGGACAAAAGGCCCGAATACTCACCAAGAACTAGAAGTCATACAGTTTTCACCCAGTTTTGAAATCAACTGTGTGCAAATCCATTGATCATATGGAAGTTTTGAACCCTTTGGAGCTGGTAGAATCCGTTCTGCCTCAGAAAGAATATTCCATCTTTGGCCATAAAAAGCCAAAAAAACAACTTTTGAAATGCCCTCAGCTCCCACCTAGTAAGAAATCAAAAAATTATGTTTTAGTTCGGAGGATAAGATCTAATGGAGCCAGAAATGTTTGAGGAACTTATCCTTACCCAGCTGCCCTGATCTGATTCAGAAGAATATACCTGACAAAGGAGAGGCGGGTGTGAATATTGGCCGCATTGAGTTGCAGTTGCTCAGCTGGATACAACTATCAATGTGGAACCATCACAAACCAACTCAGTCAAGCTGCTCTTGAGCCTCGCACACTCCCCTTGTGCTTTTATTGCTCAAGAAGACGAGTGTGGTTCCTCCGACTGTTTTCTGCCACCCACATCTGTCCCATTTCTTGCGACTAGCAGGTATGGTCCTGTAGCAGAGGTACAGGCCTTAGTGGACAAATCCTCTTGCCACTCCAAAGCAATTATCAAGAGTGCCCCTTTGAAACGAAACTGAAGGAAAAGATGGTGTATCCCCTGAAGTGAAATCAGTGGAGGTTGCCTGCAATCTTATCACCTCATTACCTCACGAGGAACCCTTCATGACATTGGAGCAAATCAGTCATGACGTGATAAAACTATTTGTTAAACCTCCCAAAGCACCTGGTGAAGAACCTATTCTTGCTGATGTTACAGTAAATCAAAATCTCCAAAGTATGACGAGAGTCATGTTACCTGAATCTCCTGTGGTGCCCATTGATCTAGTCTCAGTCATGAAAGCACCTACATCCATCTAGAACAATGGTACTTAAGGCCTTCTTGTTGCATCAGCTGTGAGTGTAACATTTGTCAGAGGTATAGACCAATCTTTGCACTGTAAACAGCAAGGCGCTGCGAATGACGGGCAGTTCAAGCACTGGAGGGTTCTTAAACATGGTTTGTTTTTGGAACGCCTGTTTAGGATGCCAGACAGTCTTATCCTGAACAGACATAACATCCCGAGATTTCTCCACTGATTTTTTCCCCATGACAATTGTGTGGGCAGAGTGCATATTCATCTGGCAACTAGTCATGCAAAATGTTTACTACTGGATGAGGCTGCGGTCCTGCTTTCCCTAGGATTTGATTTAACAAATTTGAATGACATAATGCCCTCACAAGTGGGAGGTGTGGGAACAATGGGACAGGGGGTGTGGGAGGACATGAGGTTGCCTATGTCTAACACCGGAGGACCTCCTACCCTTATAGACGTGAGCTCCCTCAATCCCTAGGCAGTACAACAGGTGAACACCCTCCCCAAACTACAGAGCATCAATGAGCCCTTTCCTCTAGCAAATCTATAGCGCGACATATCGGAGGAAAGTGTCTGCAGCGAAAATGTTAACCAGGGAACTTGCGCATATAACATCTTGGGCCTGCCTCCCCGAGGCCCTGCTTGTCCCAAAATTCATGATATTGTAGCTGGAGAGGAGGGAATTCCCTTAATTTCGTGGAATACTAGGGGTTTTAATCATCTATTTAATACACGTATTCCTTATGCAAATAATGCAAACATCATTTGTCTGCAGGAAACATGGATGTGTTCCCCGCCAATAATGGAAGGGTTTTCTGTTACCTTGAACCAGCAATGAAGGGCTCTAAAGGTAGACCTTCTTCTGGGTTGCTTCTGGCAGTGGATAGAAGCAGTAATCTGAACGTAACAAAGGGTGAAAATCCTGATGCCTATATCCAGATGGTAGTCCTGGAAGCTGCCCATAGTCTAGGCAGTGGCTCCTTTATCATCTGCAACTTCTACTGGAAGCCGGGTGTCAAGGGGGTCGAATTGTTCATAAACACATTTGCAGATACCTTAAACGCATGTCTTGAAGCGTAACTGGGTTCTGAGATTGTTCTTTTTGGAGATTTTAATTTGCCTGACCTCAAAGTGTTTGGATGTAAAAAAGCGAGAGATAACCTCACTAGGAGACTGTGGACTCAAGAAATCCACTGCATAAATTTGCACAAACTTAATGGTCATGTATTCGGGGATATTTCAGGGCGACATGTGTGGAAAGGTGAGGAGAAGTCTAGTACAATCGATTATGTTTTTGTTACCGAGAGACTCCTGAATTCTGTCAGTAGGTTTGAAGTGAGAGACTCTGCCAGTAGGGATCACAACATTTTCTATGTCTATTGGTTAACTAAGCAGACGGCACTAAAAGAAAAGTTTACCCCTGGACTAGAGGCTAATCCGGTGTGCAATAGATTGCGGATGACCTCTAGGGAAATTCTGACACTTCAAACAAGATTATGGGGCCCTGGGTTCCTTTAACTGGGTTATCAAAAACGAAAAGAGACTCTTTAGAGTGGATTTGAGATTCATTTGCAATGCTGGAGGTCGTGGTATGAAAGAAGCCTTAAGGAAACAGCAACCGAATTACCGTAACTGGTTGAAAAGGTATAAATGGAGGTTGGACCTAGCCGATTCTGAACTCATGCTAGCTGAAATGACAAACAAAAATGTGGCCGAAATGTGTAAATTAATCAACTGAACAGGGTCCAATCCAAGAGCGATCCAAATTAATGCAGTCCCGAACACCTAAGTGTGAAAGACTACTCAGATCTGTTCGGGCAACAAAAAGAATAGGGAGACCCAGCCCAAACTTCTAACGTAAACCCATGGGTGCTTGAATTCGACGAACAGGATATCCTTCAGCTCATAAGTAGAGCAAGCAATTCTAGAGCCCTGGGGCATGATGGTCTTACCAATATAATGCTTACAGCAGACCCCTTGGCGGGGGATGATTTTCTCTGTGTTCTATTTAATAAAATTCTGAATCAAGGAAGGGTGCCTGACTCCTGGAAAACATCAATAATCGTACCAATTTTCAAGAAAGGAACTCGGAATATCCTTTCCAATTATAGGCCCATTGCATTGCTCGATGTTATTGGCAAATTATACGTGCCACTGGTTTTGAAGCGCTTGAAGCAGTGGATTTCGGACTCTGCTAGGTTTGACTTCCATCAAGCCGGTTTTGTCAAACAAGTTAGGACTCCCCTGAATGTATTTTTATTGAACATCTTTAAATCTAGGGCACTCCTGAGCAAAAAACATGTTTATCTGGAATTTGCTGACCTCGAACAGCTGCTCTGGAACAAACCAAGAGCAAGTGGCTGTCCTGGGGGTCTACTCTCAGCCATAAAGTCCTTTTATTCTGGTACCAGTCTGAGAGTTAGACTCGATAATAGAGGCCATCTTCTCTTACGAGAAGCGTTGTAAGAATGGGGTCATTACCGGCATGGAGGAACTAGCGGGTCTGTGCTCGTATGACCCCGCTAATAGTGGGTGATTACGAGTGCACGAGCATGTGCGAACCGCCATGCCGGTAATGGCCATACCGCCAATGGCCAATGGCGCTAAAGGCCCTCCAAACCCCCCATAGCGCCATCACGGGACCCGCCGATACCGCCTCCGCCTAGGAGGCACCCCTTAATACCGACCCGGTAATAACATCATGCTAATACCGGGCTCGTAATACTGGACCCGGAAGTAACGTCATTGCGTCGGAACGGGAAATGCGCCGGTGGCCATCTTTAAAAACGCAATCCATTGCAATCCTCCCAAACCACCAGTTGTGTTCAGGAGAGACCAGTGCCAATCCCCTCACCATGTCAAAGGCTACCAAGAAAACAACCCCCCGCCTTCGCAAAAATCGTTTTTCAGACGATGAACTGAACATGCTGGCAGACACCCTTGCCGCCCATGCAGAGGAGTTCAACCTGCAGAATCAAGTGATGTCGAAGAGAGTCTAGGCAAGGCAATGCATGTCCCAACACACATAGACATATCCTTGTTCAGATGGAGGCCCAAGCCCTGCATGCCGAGTGCCAATCCCATCACCAACACACAGCCAACACACACAGACCGTGCCCATGTAATACATCACACAAACCCCAATACAACGGCATGCCACCTGCCAAGCAGCAAATGCAAAAATGCCCCCTTCATACTGCCCTGTGTGACACACCTGTAAGATATGAATGCATGATAAATTAAATACTCCACAGCACCATGTAACACCATCACTGATGCCCTGCATCTCTTCTACCCCCCCAGGCACCAATGGAGAAGATGCCAGTGAGGAACCAACCACAAGGGTCTCCATGTCCCGGCTGAAGACGACGGCAACCGACAAATTCACCTCCGGGGCAGCCTCGCAGCCCACACCAACACCCAGGGCGAGTGGCCAGGCCATGGCCGCACATGAGGGCCCCACATCAACGCCCGACACCGTGGACACAGAGCTGGCTACACCAGTGGAATGCGAGGCCGTTGCCCCACTGAGCAACATAGATACTGCAGTGAAGGAGTTTGTGGACCAAGATGGATTGACCCATGTGCCATGTCCACACTCCTCAAGCCCCTTGTCTACTCCCCAACCCCACTCTCAGACCTCACCCACCTGCAGCAGTGCAGATCCATTGCTGCACGATTCAGACCTCAGCAGCCTCCCCAAGGACAGCACTGCCAATGAAGGCCTGGTCGCAGCACTCTCGACCACTGCTGCTCCCACCACCAACCTTGAGGCACGGCTAGCGAGGGTGGAGGCTAGACAGGACTCTATGTTGGACCTTCGCTGACAATATGTTGCAGATGGGGAGGACACGAGGTGTGAGATTGCCCAGGCCATAGCGGCGACCACAGCCACTATAGCGGCGAACACAGCCGCCGTCAATGCCTCTGCATTGATGATGCAATACAGTCTGGGGGCCGTTATGCAGGTCCTCACGTCCATCCTGCTGCACATGCAGCAGCCACAACCCGCACCAGATGTGCAAATCACCACGGCTTCCACCCCATCCACCACACCCGCTTCCTATGCACCCACTGCACCTGCACCCTCCAGCCCGGTGCGTCTAACAAGATGGAGTGCCAGGCTCCCAGAAATGCTGCCCCCAGACATCGAGAAGTCGAGGAAATAGTGTGGGACAACTATGGGAGTGCGTTAGATGTGTCGGCGGCGTATGGGTGTATTAGGGGGAGTTCACTGGGGGGTTTTGGGAGGTTGGGGGGTTGCACTTTCTGCAGTTGATATCAATACACCCGTTGTGTTAAAAATCATTCAATGGCTGGACATTGTTCATTTCGTGTGTATACATTTAATTTATGACGGTGTACAGTGCCCAACTCCACACATTCCCTGTGTGCATGTCCACATGGACACAGTGTACAATGTGTCACTGACACATATCTATCAACGTCCCTGTGGGTCAGAAGTATTCGTCAATCAGTGATTGGCGTACTGCACTTCCATCCTGTGGATCACGTACTGGCAGGGGTGCTGCTTCTCCTCCGTTTTCATCCTCATCATCCTCACCCGGTGCATGCATGTTAATGTCAGGTGGCAGTGGTACATTTCTCCGGACGCACATGTTGTGCAGCATGACACAGGCCATGGTGATCTTTGCCACCTTCTCAGGCGTATAAAGCAGTGCTCCACTAGAACTGCTTAGGCAGCAGAACCGTACCTTCAACAGGCCAAAGCTCTGCTCAATCACAACAGGGGTACAGGTATGTACCCGATTGTACTCCTCTTCATGGCTGTCCTGCGGGTTCCGCACAGGGGTAAGTAGCCACGGCTTCAATGGATATCCTCCATCAACTGCAAGCTAATACAAATAGGTCTATGTGAGTCACTCTGAGCTGCCACCTTCAGGATTCACAGTCATGGCCGCAGCTATATGCTGTCGACATGCACATGTCCCTGTACGTATGCACGATTATTGTTTAGATGCATTCTTTACTGCAATATGGTGTGGTAGTCTGGATGGCGTTGTACAGATGATGTAGGGTGGATTCTTGCATGCTGATGCGGATGTACTGTGGTTGCAGGATGATGTTTTGCCTCCCAATTTTGCTGTGTATACTACACTGTGCATGGTCAGACTAGCCACATTGGCACAGTTGCAATCATGTTTAGTCCTGCATTGCTTGACATACCCATGGTGGCCAGGTTGTGTGTCTTACATGTTGTCATTGATATACGTAATTGGTCCAATGTGTGCCAGTGATGTGTTATGTTGGGGTTGGGAGGTTCAGGTCAGGAGTGTTTAGCTCTGCGTGCATTCTCCACTCACCGTCCATTCCCACCCAGGTGGAGTATGCATCCCCCCCATTCCCACCCAGGTGGAGTATGCATCTCAACACATCACTACCCCACATCACCAAGCAGCCAGGCACGTCGCCCAGCATGTCGCTCCATGTGACGGGGTAGCATGGAGTTACGAACCACCATGGCATCATGTGTTGATCCGGGATATCGGGCGCAGCAATGTGTGATGATCTTGCTGGAGTCACATACTATCTGCACATTGATGGAGTGGTATTGCTTGCGATTGCGGTACACTGCCTCTACGGCATGGGGGACTACCAATTCTACATGGGTGCAGTCCAGGGCACCAACACAATTGGGCAACCTGCCAGTGCATGGAAGCCTACTTTGGTGTTGGCTATCTCCTGGGCAGTCCGTGGTAGGGATATGTGGGTGCTAGCGTGCTTCAGGAGGGCATCCAGCACTTGGTTCAACATGCGTGAAAATAGTGGTTGTGAAATGCCATGCAGCTGCCCCACTGTGTGCTGGTAGGTGCCTGTGACCAGGAAGTGGAGCACAGACACAACCTTTAGTAGCGGGGGGATGGCAGTGCGTATTTCTATGAGGCTGACAATGTCGTTGTGTATCATGTCCACTATGGTGGTGATGGTGTCCCGGTCCAACCGGTACAGGGTGTGGATCTGCTCAGGGGTTAGATTGAATGGACTGGGTCTGATGCGAGGGATTGGTGGCTGCCTACGAGGTACTACTGGCTGCATTGGTGGTAATTGCTGGGCCTGTCTCACCCTCCTTCTCCTCCTGCGTCTCCTCTGTGCTGCCTGTTGTTGCTGCTGTAGTTGTTGTTGTAGTTGCTGTTGTTGCTGTAGTTGTAGCAGTATAGGCATGTCTTCCAGCCCCATGATTGCAACATCTAGTGGTATCATTTTGTTGTAGGAAGGGGTGTGGTGTGTAGGTGTACTCCTTTTATACTGGGCCAGGCTCCATGACTCCACCTGTGGTGATTGTGTGCACCTGTTGCAGTTAGCTTGATTGCAGATTGCTCTTTATGGGTGGTCCGCAATGCCTGTATGGCCGCCATCATGCACGTCCTAATTACGACCTTTGGGATGCCGGTAATTGCATGCCCGCATGGGTTGTGAAGTCCTCCTATTACCGGCATCCCAGTATTTACTCCACGAAGGGGCGCCTGTGCGCGCGCATGCCGGTATGAGGGGGCACAGTACGGGCGGTGGCGGTATTGGCAGGTTGTCGGGTTGTAATGCCCCGGACCCGTTAACAATGCCGGTATTACCATTCCACCTTCCTTTTTTCATTACCTCCATTCTCGTAATGAGGCCCCATATGTGCTATAACTACGCCGATGACACCCAAATAATCTTAAAACTCCTCAACTGTCACTCCAACTCTCAGCCCAACCTGGCAGCCTGCCTTCTTGACATTGATCGTTGGATGACTACAAACGACCTCCTCCTAAACCCCACCAAAACCGAAATCATGGTATGCGGCAACACCAAGCTTCTTCTCCACCCTTTACCTTGGCCCACTTCCATGGGCAATCCACCCTCGACCTCGGCCACAGTAAAAAAAAAACCTTGGATGCACTCTCGACTCTGACCTAACCCTCCATTGCCAAATCAATAACGTATCTAGGTCTTGCCACTACCACCTCAAAATTCTCAGACACATTTTTCCCTACCTCTCCTTTCCTAACAGACTTGCCGCCGTTCAATCTATTGTAATGTCAAGAATGGACTACGCCAACTCCCTCTATCTCGGAATCTGGGCATACCACCTCGTTAAATTACAAAGAGCACAAAACGCTGCAGCCAAAATGCTTCTAGCGCTGGGCCCAAAACACCACACCTCTCCAGCTCTCAGAACTCTCCACTGGCTCCCAGTCGGACGAAGGGCCACTTTCAAAACCCTATGCATCACAAACCGAGCAGTGCACAAAACCGGCCCGATATACCTGCAAGACAAGCTTAAAACATACCACCCACCGCATACTCTAAGATCAAGCTCCGCCCTCCTTTTAGTGATACCAAACACCAACTCAGTCAGGATAGGAGGATCCTCGTTCTCAGCCTTGGCCCCCACTCTATGGAACTCGCTTCCACCCCACATCTGACTCACCGAAGACTACTTGTCATTCCGCAAACTACTGAAAACGTGGCTCTTCCCATAACACCAATGACCTCCAAAGATATGTATTCATCCTTCGAATAGAGTCAAAGGAATAAGTAAATGGAGTAAATAGTCACAGTAAACAGAAAATCAGAGTAGATCGAACAGGGGAAGAAAAATAAATGGAGTGGATGGAACGGAGTGAGTGACTAAAACTGATTGAGTGACTAAAACAGATAGATTGAATGGAAAGTATAGAATGGATGGAGCAGAAGTTACAGATGGAGCGGAAGGAGCGGATGGAACAGATGGAGTGGATGGAAGGGATGACGCGGATGAACAAATGATGCGGATGGAACGGATGATGTGGATGGAACAGTTGGAGTGGAAGGAACAGTTGGAGTGGAAGTAACGGATGGAGTCGACTGACTGGATGAAGTGGACGGAATGGATGAAGTGGACGGAACGCATGGCGACGACGGAACGCAAGTAGCAGATGTTGCGGATGTCGCGGACGTCAAGGACGGTGCGGAAGCTACGAATGGTGCGGATGCTACAGTTGGTGCGCATGGTGCGGATGCTATAGATTCAATGGATGGTGCGAATGCTATGGATGGTGCGGATGCTATGGATGGTGTGGATGTTTTGGATGGTGCAGATGTTGCGGATGTTACTGCTATATATTTGTATGTCGCTTTGTACGTCCCCACTGTCCTACTCACGTGTATCGTCTCAAGCGCTTATATTGATGCCCACCATATCTCACCACCACGCTTACTCTCTTCTATATACCATCATTCAAGTAGAACACAGCTATACCCATGATAATTCGGCCTAGCTGTTCACATACGAACACGACCCACAAACTCCTCATCACCCTAATAAAACACAGCTAGCTGAAGCACATTCCGGCTAGCATAGGCGTTCCTCAGGCCTAACACAGCCAGAACCCAGTCTAGGTGTCCACCCTCCAGACTGAACACATCCAACTGACTTCCTCAGCACCACACCTATCGCTAAGAAGCAGCTATCATCCAACAACTACACCAGCTGCACATATATCCGGTGCGCCCACACACCATACGACACACTCTCTCTCTCTCTACTGACCTGAACTAGGGTTCCCGAGGGCGTACAACCTACAGGCGCTTTGAGGTCATACCAATGATACATAAAGTGCTATATAAATGCCAAGTAACATAACATAACATCTCTCTGAGTAGGAATCTTTAATAGTTGATGCAGGCCATAGTCTTCTAGTGAGAGCATTAAACTGATTGTTTCAGAATCCTGTGCATTATTTGCCCAGTAATTAAAGTCACCAAGAATGACTAATTAAGACGAAGATTTAATGAAATCGCCAAGGAGCATAAATAGCTGTTCTTCAAACAGGTGCGTATTTACAGATTGACGATTTATGGTAAGAAGACAAATGTATTGGAATCAATTGCAATTTTGATAAGAGTGTGTTGGCAATCATCAATAGGCGAAGAGTTACTTATATGTGATGTCAGAGAGTTTTCTAATGATGACTGCAGTACCGCCACACCGGCCAGATTGACGATTGGTCTGGAAGATTTGATAGCCATTGACTGTAAAAAAGGGACTTGTCCAATATTGTTCTGTAGTACAGTACCTTACAGGCCTTGGTGCTTATAGACGTTCTGAGACAGGAATATTCTCTTTGCAGCATTTGGTGTAAAGGTACTACTTTGAGGGTCTGCCTAGGCTGCATACATCAGTAAAGCAAGTCTCATCTGGCCTTGGGCCTTAGTATTGCTTTGGCAGCCCTGGATCACAAGCCTTTTGAGTCTGTGTCACATGACCTAAAGTTAAGTAATACTTCTGGAACAGTGTTTCTGGTTCCGATCTCGTCTTCCTGGCCTGTGCCCAAGCTCCAAGCCTTGTTCGGCAGCGGAATCCTACGCAGTGTTCAAAAGGACAAAGTGTTTCTGACGACCCCTTCTTAATTCCAAAGCTGTTTCCAAATCATTTGAATTGAGAAATGTTCTTAGCTTCCTTCAAAGCATACCTGTCCTCTAAGGTGGAAATAACTTCTTCGTCTAAAAATGGTCCACAGATTTTACCTGGACAGAACTGAAGATTTCAGGGCCTTGGGTTATATCTTTTTGACACAGCATAGTTCCTCCATGGCGTTAGGATGGCTTGTTCATTCTGAAGGCATATAATGTTCAGAGGGGCCCTCCCTAACAGGTTTCTATGCACATTCCATGAAGACAGAGGCAGCATTGCTGGCGCACCAGTGATATGACCACATGGATGTAATCTGCTGAGTGGCCAGTTGCACTATGTTACATGTTTTCTGCAAGCGTTACCCCCTAGTTTGATGTGCCAGGTTCTTTTGAACTTACATGTAGATCAATAACACCGGGCAATTTAACTATGATCCCAACATCTGTTAGCTTATATCTAGGGTTTCCTGTTTTAGGGGTTTATTTTATTTTATTTCAGGGGTTGTTTTTCCAGTGTTTTCACACATTTTCAGAATCTGTGTTTATCAGTGTTTTCCCGTTTGCCCCCTTCAAAAATTACAGATACGTTTTTTCCAGTGTAAACATACACATATTATTTTATTGTTTATTTGCGTGCATAAGTAGGGTAATGTTTCTCAGAGCACAATATTATGAACAATTTCAGAAGAATAATGATGAATGTGTTAATGCAGTAAAATCTAACATTTCTACAAGTCAAAATGATTGTAGTAAATCATGCAATACTTCTTCAGGGACTCTTTGCCCATTCTTGCCCTTTCTTTTCTTTCCATGAAGATTTTGATTTGTGAAAACGACGTTTCCCCATTGTATAGACTTCTAATTTCAGCAGAAAAGTTATAGGGTCTGGGAGTGCTCACTTTGGTGCGGATAAGGATAATTTGGACTGTCAAACGAAATAAACTCCAAATGGATAATAACTGTTTATCAAGTGCTGCTCACTACAAAATGAGAAGGGAGTCTCATGAATGTACCCGCTGAGGCTTGACTGAAGGGGGTGAGCAGACCTAAACTATTTGCCCGGTGTGGGAATATCAGGGGATCCTATCGCAGAATGTTGCAAAGGAAACTCATCTGGTAAGGTGATTGTTGCTGACATATTAAATGTTTATACCTTTCTGTAATTCATATGGCTTTTTTCCTATTCCTGCTGAATATGTGTTGTAAAATGTGTTGTTTTGACTGGGGTTGAGCATGGCTCTCTCACTTTACTCTGTGTGGGAACCTTTGTCTCCATAGCGAAAATCAAAAGCTGGCACCCATGAATATACGCATAGTAAGTGAACATATCGTGTAAAGATAGTTCAATTGACCTTCCCCTTAGAAGAAAGGGTGCAAGACAAAGAGCATTGGACTTTAAAAAAAAGTAATGAACACCAAAAAAATAACCTGAGAGAGGAAATGTTCCAATAAATATGCTGGCAAAGTATAAAAGATTGTGTTTGACAAATTCAGGGTTCATCTATGATGTGATGAAAATATTACATCTTCCAAAAATAAACACATTTTGGTGTTAAATATGAACATCTGAAAATTATGTAGTTAGTTTTAAACTGTTCTTTGTGATATTGCCGTGATGGACGGCGTAGATTTAGTCAAGTAACTTTTGCTTTCTGTGTCCTTTCAGAATGAAATTTCCATTTGCATTTCTTCACACAGAAAGGTTAAGAGCGTCTTGTCCAAAACAATGGTCCCTTAAATGAGCCATCATTTATAAATCGCTCCTAATTTAAGAACTCCCCTCGAAGAAAGCAAGTGCTAAGCAGCAATTGAGGGGCCTGCAGCTTCCGATGGGCCACTGTGTGCGGGTGCTCTAGAGAGCAACTGGAGGTTGGGAGGTGACATTGACATTGTGGCATCACGCGAGCCTCATACATGACAGCTTTCCTTTTAAAGCAGACAGGCAGCTGAAACTGTTCAGCTCTACTACAGAAAGATACACATACACAAAGGATCTGCGGCCACAAACAGACACTGAAAAATCCACGTTGAACCATTTTTTGTAAATAGAATTCTGATGCTTGTTAATCTGCTTAGAATCACATGCTGTGCATATAGTCCGACATCCAGTGGTCACCGTGGAGTATTGCATCTTGTCTTTCGAGTATGGAAAGGGGACGTCGACATGGGCGTGCCTGTAACACTAACCCTAACGTGATGTGTAGTGTACGCAAAATCCTTCACGCGTCAAGGTCCCTCAGATTGTTTTTTTCCGCCCAGCATACTGGTCGCTTTATGTGGAGCTCGTCCTTTCTATTGACGGCTGTTCCGGATCTCCACCGAAGCCTCCATGGACCTTCGACGGACGGTGAACCAGTCGGCATTGCCGACCACGTGGCCGGGCCTTTCATCCAGCATACACTGTAGGGAGAGTGGGGTTGGGGTGGACATTTCTGTAAAATCTGAGAATGCCTTTCCCTTTCCTCCCTCTTCCTCTCTGGTCTTCGTCACTTTCCTTATCCCCAGCTATGGAGAGGACTCCCGTTAGGTTTTGCCCCATTTGCAAGGGCAAATTTCCTTGGAGAGATGAGCATCTACGGTGTAAGCTTTGCTTGCCCCTCGATCACGATGAAAAAAGTTGTGCGGCTTGCAAGCTCCTCCGTCCAAAGACATTGAAGGAGCGCTGTGTCAAGCGTTGGGCGGCCTACGCGATGTCGAAGGCCGGGCCGAGTTCTCCCACTGCCGCAACCGCCGATTGCGACAAGGGCGTCAGTGACGAGCAGGCCTCCGACTCAGAGGTCGTTGACCTTTTGGCAGAATGCTCCCGCTCTGGTCGTCTGTCCCCAAACCCTGCCAGGCACAGCTCCGGCACTGCTATGGGGACTGTACACTCCGGTGACAAAAACAAACACTCTCAACTCACTAAACACACAACCCCCGGCCAGTCTTCGACGAAGTCGAAGCGGACCACAGTGCCAACGGGCACACCGGAAGTTTCGGCCGTGTCCGCCGACCGTCAGAAACAGCAGCCCTCACTGCAGCCGCAGTTGAGCCTAGCAACCGGGCACTCTAAATTGTACGGCGCTACCCCCAATATTCCAAGAACCGTCGAGGCACATCATAAGAAGGCGTCCGTCGACGATAAGGCCCCTGTTCTGCCGAAGACTACACAACGGCAGGCCCAGGCTACGTGTCTCCCTACTGCGGAGGATGTTACCGAAAGCATTGCGAGAATTGTTTTGGCGGATGCTCAGAAGCGAAAGTCAAAGGATTCCTCGACACCCACCGGAAAGCCCAAGGATTCGTCGAGATCCAAAGATAGGCTGAAGGAAATACCGGAACCCTCTGCCAACCCTAAGGAGAAGCACAGGGACACACAACCTCTGTTGGTTCCCTGGGTTAGGGTTTTTGGAAGGCGAAGAAGGTATTTCTTCGGCGTTGAAACAAAATTTTCGATGTTTGCCGTTAGAGGATCGTATACAAGAGCCCTTTCCACCTCTAGACCCCTCTAGGTCTTCTGTTTGGACTAGGGAAACATTTGAGAGTTCTATGGAGAGGCTTGACAGGTTTGTAACCCTCTCACAGCAATCCACTCTCAAAAGACCCCAGGAAGAAGGCCTTTTGATCCCTGTGGCTAATTTTCCAAGACTCTTTGATCCCTCTCAGGAGGAGGATGTGTACACTTACGATCTCACTTAGGAGGAGGTGCCTGCAGACACTCAGGATGATGATCCTTTCATTGACCCTGAGGATACACATAATTATTATTATTATTATTATTATTATTATTATTATTATTATTATTATTATTATTATTATTATTATTATTATTATTATTATATGCATGACTCCATAGAGGGGAGGGGGGAAAACCCAGATATGGGCGACCCTTAGCCTTGGCAGTCTCCAGTTCCTTCACCAGATCCTGATGCCCTGTGTTTTAGATTCCCCCCAGACCACTCCCACTAGACAGCCGTCTCCAGTGGACGATCAAATGACGTTTAACACCATGTTGCGCCAAGCAGCAGAACATTTCGCCACCGATGATGCTGTTGCTGAGACTGACTTTTTAGAGGACATTCTTAAAGAGAAACCCGCCGGCCAGCCAGGCTATTCCTCTTCTAAACTCAATTAAAAAGTGTCTGGCTCCCTCGTTATCAACACCTCACAAGAGCAGTTCATCCAAGGATAGAAAGTTATTTCGGCCTTCCCCCTCTGATCCCCTCTACATCAGAGGTCACTCCACTCCAGACTCACTGGTGGTGACCACTACGATGAAAAGGGCAGGGGTTCCCCTGTCAACCGGGGAGATACCCCCTGACAAGGAGGGTAAAAAAAACTCTACGCCGTAGGAAAGAGAGTCACGGCTGCAGCAGCTTTTTCTACGTGCATCGCTAACAATACAACTTTGTTAGACAGCTACGCAGATGCTGAATGGGCCTTATTACAGGAAGGCCTGCAGGAGGTTCCTGAACCACTACGGACTTGTCTTCTGTCCACGGTAACCGAGGGCAGACAAGTAAACCAAAGTATCCTCAAAAATACTTTGGATTCCGCAGAGACAGCGGGTCGATCTTTGGCTCAGGGCACCCTCCTAAAGAGACATGCGTGGCTATGAAACTCTGGGTTCAATGCAGAAACTCAAGCGTCACTTATTAATAAGCTGTTGGAAGAATCCAACCTATTTGGAAGAGCAGTCGACAAAGCTCTCGAGACTGCAAAGAAGGAGCCCAACACCCTTAAGACGCTAGATCAAATCACACAAAAGCCCTCTACAAGGCGAGGAACTGGGTCCAGGCACCTTTTCCCTCAAAACCAGCACACCTCTGGAAATAATTGGTCCTCACCACAAGGAACCAGTGGATACACCACCCTGTATCCCCAAAGAGGTCAGCGTGGTGGAAAAGGAAGGGCCGAACTCTACCCCCAGAGGGTCCCCGGCCTCAGGTTCAAAATGACCCGCAGATCCGGGTCCCCCTCCAATGCCACCCCGGTCGGGGCCGGCTAACATCGTTCCTTCAGGCATGGGAGGGGATAACTACAGATGAGTGGGTACTGAAGAGCGTGGCCCACGGGTACCGTATAGAGTTCTGCCAGTCCCCAAAGTTCAGACCTCCACACGCAAGACGACTGACGCTAGACCATCTGCGTATCCTTCTTCAGGATGTCGAGACACTACAAGAGAAGGGAACCATAGAGGTCGTACCTCTTCCACAGGTAAACAAAGGTATTTATTCAGTGTACTTCTTTGTACCCAAAAAGGATCTGACCATGCTCCCTGTATTAGATCTGCACCCAGCAAATACATTTGTAAAGCCACAAATGTTCTTCATGGTCACTCTGCAGGAAGTAATTCCCCTGCTCTCAGAGGGGGATTACATGGCAACACTGGACATTAAAGATGCATACTTTCATATTTCAATGTTGCCAGCGCACAGAAAATACCTCATATTCATGATACAAGACAACACTATCAATTCAAGGTACTACCCTTCGGCATAGCCTCCGCACCAAGGGTATTTACAAAGGTACTAGCAGTGGCAGCAGCACACCTGCACAGGTAATCCATCACAGTTTATCCTTACCTCGACGACTGGCTCATAACAGGCGACTCCTACAAAACCCATCTGTCAAATACCCAAAGAACAATAGATCTTTTATTCAGTCTGGGATTCTCCATCAAGAAGAATATATCCAGCCTAGACCTCAGTCAGGTCAAGCAGTTCCTAGGGGCTCTAATTCGAACAAAGGACGGCCTCGTCTTCCCCTCAATGAGAGGGTCCAAAACATGCTGTTTGAAATCCCTCAATATGTATCCAGTCGAGACGTGACGGTACGCAAAGCTATGCGACTGTTGGGAATGATGGTGTCGTGTATTTATTTGGTTCCTCACACGCGCTTGCTCATGCGTCCAATGCAGGAGTGGCTCAACAGCCAGTGGTGTCAGTCCAGCGGACAATGGGACGACCTAGTGGTTGTCTCGCCAGCTCTCGTTCTTTTGCTACGGTGGTGGTTGAGGGAGAACCTCTTGAAAGGGAAATCCTTCACCACCCCTGTAGTGGAGGCACTCTAACTACGGACTCATCTCTCACAGGGTGGGGAGCTCACCTGCTTCAACAGACAGCGCACCGAGTTTGGTCGTCAGACATAGCATCCAACCACATAAACCTGTTGCAACTGTTAGTGGTATTCAAAGCGCTGAAAGCTTTTCAAACTCAACTGCACGGAAAGACAGTCCTGATCCTCACAGACAGCACCACTGAACAAACAAGGGGACAAACAAGGGGACACTCACTCTCCAGGGCTGTCCAAACTGTCCCAGAACATTTGGAAGTGGGCTCCCAAACACATGTTTCTGCTGTCTCAACATGTTCCAGGGGAACTCCATCTTCTGGCAGACGTACTCAGCAGAGGTTTCCCACTACCAACAGAATACGAATGGCGATTACACTAAGACATTGTCTCCAACGTTTTCCAGAGGTCGACTTGTTTGCAACTCTGGAGAACACTCGATGCCAAGATTACGCCTCTAGGTACCCCCAGAACCGTTCCAAGGGGAAAGGACTCTGGATAACATGGTCAGGCAAATTTGTTTACGCTTTTCCGCCCCGACTCCCCTACTCAACAAGATAGTGCACAAGATGCACCAGGAACCAGTCACAATGATATTGGTGGCCCCCATGTGGGCCTGCCAACCCTGGTTCGCTCATCTGATGGAGATGTGTCTATCTCCTCCGATGAAACTGCCTTGCCCGTACAACATGTTTTCGCAAGACAAAGGGGAGACACTTCACCCATGCCCGTAGACATTGAACTTAGCGGCCTGGCTCCTGAAGTCATAGGGCCTCATTACACGATAGGCGGTAAACCATGGTGCTATTAGCGCCATGGTTCATGCCGGTAATTTACCGGTACCGCCTTGGGGGAAAGGGGAATTACCGCCCTATTCCAAGGTTGGGAAGACGGTAATTCCTCCTTCCTCCATTGCCCTTCCCCATTCCCATTTTTGCCCCATAGGGCATAATGGGAATGGGGAAGGCGCTAATTACGGTACCGCAAATTGCGGTACTGTAATTAGCACCCTGGTCCCTTTGCGGGTTGGATTTTTAACGCCTGCAAAAAGCAGGCGTTAAATTCCCCAACCCGCAAAGGGACCTCGTAGTAAGGTGGTAAGGATTTACCGGTACCGGTGAAATACCGGTACCGGTAAACCCTTACCGCCTACCGTGTAATGAAGCCCATAGAGTTTTGGGCACCTGCAACTCCCTCTGAGATGTATGGACATACTCAGGGAGGCAAGAAAACCTAACACTCGCTATTGCTATTCCAGTAAGTGGAAGCGTTTTGTTATCTGGTGCAACTCTAAGAGCATCAACCACATTGACTGCTCTTCTACACATATGGTTTTGTACCTGACTCCTTTACTTGACTCAGGCCCGGTCTTTAACTCTCTAAAGGTTCACTTAGCTTCTCTTTCAGTCTACACTACATCACAACAGAAGGTGTTGTGGTAGAAGATACCAGTTATTAAGGCGTTCATAGAAGGAGCAAAGAGAATTCACCCTCCTATTTCTAACCCAGATCCAGGATGGGACCTGAACGTAGTGTTGACTAGACTTATGGGGTCTTCTTTCAAGCTGCCTTTTTAATTGCTATTACTACCATTAGGAGGGTAAGTAAACTACAAGCGCTGTCAGTTCTAGACCCCTTTTTAACAGTTCACAGAGATAAGGTGGTTCTGCGTACTCACCCTAGGTTTGCGCCTAAATTAATTTCAAAGTTCCATGTAAACCAATCCATAGAACTACCAACGTTCTTTCAGAACCCCTCAAACATGGGAAAAAGAAGCCAGCACACACTTGATGTATGCAGAGCAGTCATGTTTTACATGGAAAGAACTCCAGTGTTTCAGTGGCAGCAGGTAGAGGAGGAGACCCGGTCTCCAAATCTATTATCTCTAGGTGGATTGTCAAATGCATCACACTCTGTTACACTCTTGCTAAGAGAGAACTGCCCTTCAAGCCTAGAGCGCATTCTACTCGAGGCACTGGGGCTTCCATAGCTATATTCTGTAGACACCTTTACAAAACACTATTGCCTAGACACTCATTCTGGGTCTGATTCTCAGGTGGGACAAGCAGTACTAAGGCATCTTTTCACTACTGTTCCTTCTCACATCCCACCTCCAACTCTGGGTACTGCTCGCTAGTCTATGCACAGCGTGTGATTCTCAGCAGATTAACAAGCATCAGAAGACGTGCATTACTTACCGTAAAAGCATTTCTGATGAATGTATCTGCTTAGATTCACATGCACCCACCCTTCCTCCCCCCTCGGATGGAAGGAACATAGACGTTTTAATACTTTCTCTCTTTTCTGTACTCACTCACGAAAAAATACAATCGCAGGGACCTCGATGCGTGAGGGATTATAGCTAAATCGCGTTAGGGATAATGTTACAGGCACGCCCATGTCGACGGCCCCTTTCCATTCTTGAAAGACGAGATGCAATACTCCGCTGTGACCACTGGATGTCAGACTATATGCACAGCATGTGAATCTAAGCAGATACAATCATCATAAATGCTTTTACGGTAAGTAATGCATGCCATATTTGTCAGTGGTATTTTGAGGAATTTTAGCCAATTTTAATACGTGAATCTGCAACCACAAAAATGGCTCAAATTTGTCTACAATTCCTCAAAATAGCTTGGGCCACATACCAATACAAATATGTTGTTTTACAAAGAAAACAATGTAACATTGAATGTGCAGTGTTTTTGAATAAGGTCAGGGGACAGGAGGGGAAGCATTGGGAGAAAGCAAACAAGCATACCGGGGTGTAGTGTTTCCAAACGCAACAAGGCAAGGGAGGGGAACAAGGGAGAACAAAAACAATGATCTTACTAGGCCCAGTGACTTTGAGAACACGCAAGTGCATGCGAGAGGGAAAGGGGAAAAGTGCATGGGTGGCGGGAGAAGTGGAAAGTACAGAGCAAAGGAAAAACAGATACATAATAAATAAATAATAAAAAGCAACAAACAGTGGTAGTGCAGCCAGCAAGTAGCTAGTGCTGGGATTAAGGCAACCAACAGAGTGTGCCTGGTAAGTGTAGGGGGCGGACTGCATGGTTACCGATACAGACCCCAGTGCAACGTATTGCCAGGAGGCAGTGCCGGTGGGTGGCAGAGTGAGCAGATACCTTGGCCCGCAAGTCATAGGGTAGGCCAAGTGCATGGTGCCTAGAGAGAGCAGATCAGCAGGGAAGAGGAGGGGCAAAGGCAGGAGCCAAGAGGAAGGTCTTGAGGTGCTTACGGAACCAGAGATGGTTCTCCTCGAGTTGTAGAGTGCACTAAGGCACTACTGGGATAGGGGAAACAGCGTTTTTCAGTTTAAACCTAGGAGGCACCTTTTCTTCCGGGGGTGTTTTTCCAGTGTTTATCGGAATTCAGCCTAGTTATGTCATGATGTTATAAATCTTTTATACTGTGCCACAGCACCACTGCAGTGGCTTCAGAGTGCCTCAGCTTGCCTGAGAATTGGCATATGTTGTCCCTGCCAGGGATACCAAATAGAACTGTGAAAGAAAGAGGTGGGTTGTGGAGGAGGGAGGTTGTCAAGGGGAGGGGAAAGGCATCCGGTGGGAGTTTTTTAAAAAAAAAGCATGTTGGTCCTTAGAAGTACAGAGCCTATGTAGATGTTGTCACAAGATAATCGTACTGTGTGTTAAGTGTCACCAATAAGGATCAAGGCAGATCTTTTAAATGCTTCCCCTAGTAAAATGGTGCATTGAGCATGCGAGGGTCCAGAGATGCACTCAAGCACCTTGTGTAGATGAGGAAGCTGAATTCCCCTGGTTGTGTATTAAATGTTCCCAGAGAGCTACTTCCATAATCATATTTCGAGGGGATTGGGTCCTACGACGTATTCCATATCTGTGACAGTAATCATCAGCAGCTGTGCTGCTTCGGGAAAATCTTTCGGCGTCCTGCGTCAATGACGTCGATACGCTGTCCTCGAGGGCCTCCGTCGAGCCAACGTCACCGGATGTTATAAGTAGGATGCACCACGCCCGTAGCCTCAGTTCCGTTTTTTCCACAAACGTGTTCGCTTCGGAGATCTCGGGGCGCCTCGGTTCTACTGAATCCTGTTCTTTCGGGTCTTCAAATCTGTTCGTTTGTGTACTTGAAATGAGGTCTTTGGCTTCTTCCACCCCGCGGTCAGGTTTTAAGAAGTGTCGGGTGTGCGGGTCCAAGATGTCGTTGATGGACATGCACGACGCTTGCCTCTGGTGCCTGGGGGGACCACGATACGGATCACTGTGTCGACTGCCAGTCGCTTACATCGAAGGCCTTGTGGGAGCGTAAGAAGAAGCTGCCAGTGGGTAAGGTGGCCAAGCCCTGGAAATTGCGATCCACTGGACTTTTGACGGACGATTCGAGGGGCGACTCTCTGCATCGTCGTCGTGAGTCCGGGGGGGGTCCCGGTCCAGGAGTTGGTCTCGCCATTCCTCTGCCTCTTCGAGACACTCATGGAAGCACCGTCACAGGTCGCCTTCCTCATCTGAGGACTCCGTCCGTCCGTCAGCGGGTTGCTTGTCCCAACAAGCATTCCACTCCTGAGAAATGGGATTCCTTCCGAAAGGAGATGTTGGTGATTTTTCAATCGCAGGGCTCCGGTCCGTCCGCGCCGTTGAAGGATGCCGGCCGTGACCGTGCTAGAGACACCGCGTGTACGCCTTCGGGCTCGAGCGGTCGTCGTGACCACCGGGTGTCTTCGAGGTCCCGGTCGGAGAAGGATGGTCGCTCTAGACATGCCCGTTCCAGGTCCCGATCCTAGACACCCTCGAGATCACGTGAGCCTGTGAAGTCTTCAAGGAAGACATTGACCCCTGCGGCGCCGAGGTCGTTGAGGGACTCTCCCAAGGCTCCGCCTCCGAGGAAGTCGTTGACGCCATCGGCGCCCAGGCTGTCGAAGGACACGCTCGGGGCTCTGCCCTCGAGGCCTGTGTCGACCCCGGCAAAGTTGTCAGCGCCTCGCTCAACATCAACGCCGATTCCGTCGACGCCTTTTGAGGCTGCTTAGTCGGAGGTACCCCGTGGCACGGTGGAACGCCCCAGAAAGGCTCTGGCCAAGGCTAAGAATGTCTTTGTCCCTTTTTCTGTGCCCTCTTTCCGACCTCTGGATTTTATTTCCGAGCGGGATGAGGGATCTGAGGAAGGTTTGGTGCCTGAGGAGGTGCCGTACGGGATTTTGTCTGGTCACAGCCAGATTGAAGACCTGCGTCAGTCACTGCACGACGCCAGTGGTCTGGACACCTCTCTGGAGGTGGAGTTCTGTTGGCCTGAGCCTGGCACCCATGCCGAGTCCTCGTAACAGCGCCTTATGTCGAGGGTCACGGATTACTTGGGGTGGTCTGCGCCACCTGTGGATTTTCTGCAGGATGACCTAACGGACATCCTTGACCAAGGTCCTCCAACTGACCCGGTACTGCCTTTCCATATGGCTTTGCAAAGAATGGTGGCTGCAGCTTGGACTGCTCCGGAGAGTCTCCCGGCATTGAGCAAGTCTTTGCCGCGAAAATACCGTCCAGCTAGTGGTGACCCCTGCTACTTGACCACGCACCCCACTCCGGAGAGTTTGGTGGTGCAGGTGGCCACGGCCCCAGCAAAGCAGGCGTCGTACCCTACCATCCCTCCTGATAGGGACGACAAGCGTTTTGATGGCTGGGCGGAGAAAGTGTTTTCTTCAGGGGGTATGGCTTTACAGGCAGCCAACTCTGTGTGTGCCTTGTTGCGTTTTACGCACACTCTGTAGAACTGTATTTCATTGGCGGCTGAACATATTCCCAAAGGCGAGGAACGGGATGGTTTTCTTGCTATTGTACAGGATGGCAAGGATGCTATGTGTGCGTCCGTTCATTCGGGTCTGGACATGGCGGATTGTGTCAGCCGGTGCATGGCGTCGAGCACCGTAATACGCAGGTTTGCGTGGTTGCAGAAGTCGGGGTTTGCTCCTGATGTGCAGGCCCGGCTCCTCAACATGCCCTTTGATGGTGAACATCTTTTTGGCAGCAAGGCTGACGAGAGCCTTTAGAGGTTGCAGACCTCCAAAGCTGCAGCGTAGTCGTTGAGCGCTGCAGTTCTCCAAACCTCCACCTTTTCGGGGAGGTTCCTTTCGATATTACTCATCCTTTAGTAAATCGAGAGGAACTGCAAGTCAAAGGGGCCACCGTAGGTGTGCTAGAGGTGGAAAACAGGGTACTCGAGGTGCCAAGGCCGCTCCGGCAGTTGCCTCTTTGCCCCCAGGCACTGCCGTAGCCGCTTCAGTTCAGTCATGAGGCCATGTCCCATGGTTCGCCGGTTGGGAGAAGGCTGGCGTAGCATCTTGTAGAGTGGCGTGCCATTACTTCAGATGTGTGGATTCTGGAGATCATAGCCCATGGATACTTTCTTCCTTTCCGGCAGAGGCCTCGCGACAATCCACCAGGGAATCTCTCTTTGAAGAGTCCGGATCCGCTCCTTGCACAGGAAATTCGATCCCTGCTGGAGAAAGGCGCCATACAACTGGTGCCTGTAGCGGAGAGGAACAAGGGATGGTGTTCCCCTTATTTTTTGATTTCGATGAAAGACGGGGGATTGAGAGCCATCATGGGCTTGCGCGGTTTGAACAACCTCCTCAGGAAGGACAAGTTCAAGATGGTTACTCTTTCTCAAGTCCTCCAGGCCCTTCAACCTCAGGACTGGTTGGTGTTTCTCGACCTCAAGGACATTTATTTTGATGTGCCGATCCATTCAAAGCACAAGAAGTACCTGAGGTTCGCGGTTGGCGACTCGCACTTTCAGTTTCGGGTCCTGCCGTTCGGATTGACCTCCGCTCGAGGGTCTTCACCAAGCTCATGGTGGTGGTGGCAGCGTATCTCAGGAAAGGGGGGATTCACGTCTACCCTTACCTCGACGATTGGTTGATCAGGGCGCGCTCTCCCGAGCGAGTCCAGGATCATCTGTCCGTCACCTGCCACTCCCTTCACAGGCTGGGCTTCCCCCTCAATTTAAAGAAGTCCCATTTGACGCCAACCCAGCAGCTCCAGTACATTGGAGCAGTACTCGACACTTACCTGGGGCAGTGTTTTCCTCCCCAGGTGAGGGCTTATCACATTCAGCAGATGGTGCACAAGTTTCAACACGCCCAGAGTCTCCTGGCGTTCGAGTTCCTGAGGTTGCTCGGCCTCATGGCATCCTGCATTTTTCTGGTACCGGAGGCCAGGTTGCGGATGAGATCTCTGCAGTGGGCCCTCAAGATGCAGTGGTCGCAGCCCTCCGGCGGGATGACGGACCCTGTTCAGGTGCCACCCTCGGTCGCCCACCTTCTGGACCTTCTGTGGTGGGCCAACGAAGGCAATCTGATGAAGGGGGCTCTGTTTTGGCTACCCTGGCCGGAGGTGACGATCGTGTCGGACGCATCCCTCACGGGATGGGGAGCTCATGCCAACGAGTTGACAGTCAGCGGTCGTTGGTCTCCGTCGGAGTCCAGACTCCATATCAATCTGTTGGAGCTGCGGGCCGTCAGGCTTGCTCTGAAGGCTTTTCTGCTGACTGTGCGAGGAAGGTATGTCCCGATTCTGACGGACAACACAGTGGCCATGCACTACCTCAACAAAAAGGGGGGGGCAGAGTCACTTCCTCTGTGCAGGGAGGCGATGCAGCTCTGGTTCTGGGCCATCCAGCAGGAAGTTTCGATCTCGTCAGTTCATCTGGCCGGAGACGAAAACGAGACGGCGGATGCTCTAAGCAGGCAGAGCGCAATCTCTCACGAGTGGGTGCTGGCTCAGGAGATTCTCCTGGAGATCTTCGCCCTTTGGGGGACCCCTCAGGTGGATCTCTTCGCCTCCAGTGTCAACCGGAAGTGCGAAAGATTCTGCTTACGGGAATTTCCTCCAAAAGGAGCCTTAGGAGACGCGTTCGTGGTGGAGTGGTCCTTCCCACTGCTGTACGCGTTTCCTCCCGTCCCCGTCATCCCGCAAGTGCTGCAGAGGTTACGGAGGTTCGGTTCCCGGATGATCCTCATTGCTCCGGCTTGGGCTCGGATGACGTGGTACCCGGACCTTCTCGACTTGTCCATTTGCCCTCCACGTCGTCTTCCCTACCGAGACGACCGGCTCTCACGGGAGGGGGGTCAGGTTCTCATCCAGAGGTCAGATCCTCAACCTTCACGCTTGGCTTCTGAAAGGTTGAGGTATAAGGATTGGGACCTCCCTGAAGACGTAATGGAGGTTTTGCTTTCTGCCAGACGGCCGGCAACAAAGTCCCTGTACCGTTGCCGTTGGAGAAAGTTCTGCGACTGGTGCCGGGTTAAGAATGTGAATCCTTTTGCTTTCGTTGTCCCACAGGGGCCTGCAAGTGGGTACTGTTGAAGGTTACCTGGTGGCACTGTCTATATTTAAGCGCTCGTCTGAGGAGTGTTCTTATTTTAAAATTCCTTTAATTTCTCAGTTTCTCAAGGGACTCACTAATGTGTTTCCACCGGCACCTTTCCAGGTGCCTGGTTGGGATTTGAACATTGTTCTGAAATTCCTTATGGGTGCTCCCTTTGAGCCTTTACATTCTTGTCCTTTGAGGCTGTTAACCCTTAAAACTGTGTTTTTAGCTGCGGTCACTTCCGCTCGCAGAGTGAGTCAGTTGCAGGCACTTTCAGTCAAGCCACCCTTCACTGTGTTTTATAAGGACAGGGATGTCCTTAGAGTTCGTCCTTCCTTTCTTCCGAAGGTGGTGTCGGAATTTCATTTGAGCCAGAAGGTCATTCTTCCGGCATTTTATCCTCCTCCACAACCTGGTAAGGAAGAGGAGAGGCTCCATAGGTTTAATCGTAGGAGAGCTTTACATTTCTACATTTCTCGCATGTCTCGGGTCAGAGTGGACGATCAGCTCTTTATTGGTTACGCTGAAAGGCGTTTGGGACAAGCTGTGACTAAGCAGACTTTGTCTAGATGGATTATCTTGGCAATTTCTGAATGTTACCGCTTGGCGGGTAAGGACCCTCCGGTAGGCTTATGGGCCCATTCAATAGAGAGTCTGGGTGTGGCAACTCTGTAAGTTGAGTGGTCTGGGTAGGGTGGCCAACTGTCCTGTATTTTGCGGGATTGTCCTGTAATTGGGGCTCTGTCCCGTAGTTTGCAGAGTGGCTGTGCAGGACGCAGGTTTTCCCGACTTGCTTTGTTCCCCGGAGTGTGACTCTCGGGAGACAGCAAGTCGGGACAACCTGCGTCCAGCACAGCCGCTCTGCAAACTGAAGTGGCTGTCTACACACCACGGCGCTGCCACCTGCTGCTTTCTTTCTCTGGGTGGCTCTGCGGCCCCGGCTCCTTTTGAGCCTGCATGTCGGGCTGCTAACGCTCCGACACCTGTCTTCATTCCAATGCTAATGCTTTGTTCCTGGGGTCGTGATGGTCATGTTTGCAGTTAAGCCAGGTGTTAAGAGCAATTAACAAATTTAAATTACAAATGGGGCGGGCCAAACGTGAATGAGCCTGTGACGTCATCACCACCTTGTGGGCAATTGTCCCGCAAAAGAATATGAAAAAGTTGCCCACCCTAGGTCTGGGTGCCCCCTGGCCATGGTGGTCCAGTCGTTTGACCACAGCTACAGTGTGAGGCTGTGTGACCACGGTCCAACAGGGTGACCCCTGTTCCTGGATGTCTCGACTGGGTGCCTCTCCCGTGAACCCGCGGACTGGCTTGTGTGCCTGTGAGCCAGCACGCAACTGCCTTGCGAAGTAGGTGTTCCGGGTCCCCTCAGCTGTTGGTCCGTCTGGCATACGTGCCGGTGTAACGTCACTTTTTGCTACCTGTCAGAAAATCCTACCGATAGGAAAAAGTGACGGGGTAGGAAAATATGACAGCCTGACCTGTCATGTTTTCCTACCCATCAGAAAATCCTAGCGAGAGCAGGCATTGAGCAACCCACCCAGGGGTAGGAAAAGGGGTAGGAAAAAGTGACGGGGTAGGAAAATCTGACAGCCTGACCTGTTATTTTTTCGGTATCCCTACATATTATCCCCACCAAAAATATCGCTGTATATATGGTTGTCGTGCCATAGGCAATATTTTTGGGGGGGTGTCCCCCATACATTAAAAAATAATGCTGGGGTTGCGGGGGCTGTCCCCCGCAGGGTCCATGGCTCAATATCGCTGCAAACATACAGCAATATTTTTGTATTGCGATATTTCAGCGTGGATATTAACCCGTGGAACCATTTTTCTTACCCGTCATAAAACCCTATCGAGAGCAGGCATTTGCCCGTGTACCAGGAAAGTGGGGTAAGTGGAGTAAGAGGTTATGGAAACAATTCCTGTTTTTTCAGTTTGATGACATACCCAAGTGGTTTGAAACATTTTGGGTCACTGTACTGCCTCAAAGTCAATTTTTAAGGATGGCAGCTTGCGCAACCTCTATATGCCCCACCACTGCTTTACTATTTTGATCATTAGTATTGCGAATACACAATACAAGGACATGACTGTTGACGGCTATAAGCTCAAACAATATCCAACTTACAGATTTGCCAACAGGTTGAGCTTTGTCTTCACCTTTTCTGGCAACATGTCACAACAGTACTTTACATATTGAAATGTCCATATCATTGGAAATGTTATGTTATGTTATGTTATGTTATGTTAAAGGTACCCGCGGATCTGTAAACCGGATGAGTGCGGGTAGGGTTAGTCAAGGAGGAGGGGAGTAGGAGAGTGGGAGAAGTGGTGTGCTGTTGGCAGCTTCAGCTCGGTATACACCGAGTGCTGGGCTTTGGTGCAAGTATCGGATCGGGCGAGGCCTCGTGTGCTGTAGGTTCGCTCTGTGTTGTTGATGCGGAATGGCAAAGTGCAGTATGGGATTACTGGGATAGAAATAGTTTTGTGAGTGGGTTGAGTATGCAGAAAATTGAGGGTTGGGTTAGTGCTGTCTGTATCCTGGTCCAGGTACTTCTGGTTCCGTTTGGAAAAATGCCACAACCGCCGCACACATAGGGTACATATCTGCATGCAGGTGTGCACTCACTTTTTTATAGCTCGCATGTAGCCGTACAAGAGGTTGCAGTAATGGGGTACACTAATATGGATGAGAAGAGAATTCAGGGAAGGACATAGAGAGAGGGGTACAGGGAAGGAAAGCCGACCGCGGCTTCATTGATTTGTTGGTGGCTCTGCAGCTGTGCTCCTGCTGAAGCCATGTTCCTGTGAGGGCACTGCCTCGCTGATGTCATGCTCTGCCCTCTTCTGCCGAGGTCAGCGCAAGGCAAAGCCTGTGGTCTGTGCAGCTCTCTGCACGCATGCGCAGGGACCTCAAGTTTACTTCCGCTCAGGCCTGTGTGTCTCTGGGGCGCAAGGTCTGCACAGGCACAACTTTAGCCAACAGGGGCATCATGCATCAATTATGTATGGGGCGCAGTCTGCGTGCAAGCAGCGGAGAGGAGGCATAGCTCACGGGCGGTGTAAGCCCAGTGTGTGTGTAGTCTAGGAGAAAGCATAGATAAACTGGCTGCATTGTTGTTCAGTAGCAGAGAAACACCTACCTTGACAGAATTGCGCATCTGCTCCACAAAGGCCCGCCTTTCTGTCAGCTCCCCTGGCTCTATTTTGAATTTCCGTGGGTTCGACTTCACAATGCCAACAAACAAACAAACAAAACACCCACGAAAGGCCGGGGGACTGTACTGGGGTGAATGCTTGGCTGAGCTAGGGTTCCTGAGTGTGGCAGGTTGTGCTGGGGTTTGCTAAGGTACGCATGGGTGGTTGGGGTGCTGGGGTGAGCCGCATGTGTTGCAGTGATGTAGCCGGGCTGGGAGTGATCAGGGAGTCATAGGGTATGGGGTGGGCTAGGGTTTGGGAGTGAGCGTGGGTGGATTCTTAGGGTGTGTGTGTGTTGGTGTGATGCTGCAACCAGCAGTGGGGATTCTAGGTGAGGAAGGGTGGGTAGATGGTTAGGTGTGATCCTGGGGTAGCAAGTGTGGGTGAGCTGTTGAGATGCTTGGGTGGGTTGCTGGGGCACGCTGGGTTGGGTGGGTGATGTGTTACTTTGAGGTGACCTAACGTGTGTGAATGGGGTGTTGGGGTCAGCTATGGTGTTCTGGGGCTAGTTATGAAAAATGGGTTGTTTTGCCAGGATGAGCTAGGGTAGGTGGGTATCGTGCTAGGGTAAGCTAGGGTCCTCAAGCATATGTGCTATTGTTAGCCTAGGTGGGAGGGGTCTTGGGGTCAGTGAGGTGGTGGGGTGATATTATGTTGGATGAGGCGAGCTAATGTGATGAGGTTGGGTGAGCAGGTGACATGGTTGGGTGGGTGCTGTAGATGGGGTGATGTGAGGTAGTGGGGGGTTGGCTTGGTGGAGGCAGTGGTTGGGTGGAATTAGGTGTATTAGTGTGGTGATTTTGGGCGGTCTCTGATTTCTGGGTGAGGGTTTAGGATGAGGTTAGGTCGTTGGGACATACTGGGTGGATCAAGTGAAGTCGGGTGGGGTTGGGTGTGGTGAGCTTTAGGCTGGCATGTGCTAGGGTGCATGGATGGAGAAAGGGCAAATCTACCAGCGCTTTGAGGTCATACCAATGATATATAGAGCACTATATAAATGCCAAGTAACATAACATAACATACATAGGACTGGGGTGTGTTTGGATGGTTGGGATTCACTACTGGGGTGATCTAGAGCGAGTGGGTTTCAGTGCTAAGGTAAACTAGGCTAGGTGTGTTTCGGGAGTTGGAAAGGTGACGAGACGATCTATGATGGGGTGCTAGGTTGAAGTAGGTGAGCTGGGGCCAACAAGGGTTGGTTGGTGGTTGAGGGGCTAGTGAAAGTTTGGGATTCTGGGTGGGGCTCGGCTGGGTTAATGAGTGGCAGGCCAGGGCATGCTAAAGTGGGTGAGTAAAGGGGGTGCTGTTAGGTTTCACGGCCATTTGGAGTGCTCCGTTGAGGTAGGATGAAAGGGTGGGCGGTAGGGTGAGTGTATACTGGAGGTTGGGCTACTGGGGTGATCTAGTGTGGAAGGATGAGCTGCTGGGGTGATCTAGCGTGGAAGGATGAGCTGCTGGGGTGATCTAGAATGGTTGATGTTGTGCTGGGGCGATCAAGGGTTGCTGGGAGGTATGCTGTGTCAAGCTACGGTGGGAGGCAGTGAGATGGAATGACTATACCGTGCTGGGGATGAGGTAGGAGGGGTTGTTTGAGGTGCTCTGGGGTAAGTTTTGTTGGGTGTGCAGGTTGGTGTGTTGAGCCAAACCAGGGTGGGTAGCATGCTGGGACGACATGGTGTGGGTGTGTTTGTGTGAGGTAAGGTGAATGGGTGGTGGGCTGTGGTAAGTTAGGGTCTGTGCATGTTGGGCAAAGTGGTACGGTAAGGATGTGTGGGATGAGGTAAGAGAGAGTTTAGCTTTGGTGAGTGGATGGAGTGGGGAAGGTGGTGAGTTAAGGGTGGCTGGGGTGATGTTGGTGAGGTGGTGAGGAAGCAGGCTGAGGTAGCTTGGGTGGGTTATGTGGGTGGTGTGGGGAGGTTGGGTGGCGTGAGCTGTTGTGCTGCAGTGAGTTAGGGTTGTACTGGGTGGCAAGAGTGCTTGGATAGTTCATTGCTGAGGTGAGCTTGAGTGTGTGGGTTGTAGAGCTGGATCAAACCAGGGTGGGTGGGTTTCTGTGCTGAGGTGCACGATAGGTGTACTTTCTCTCCTTATTGCTATAACTTGCACTGTACCAGTATTTAAAAACGTCACATCTGCGCTATGAATACTAGTCCTTTTGTCTCCCATTCTGGAATCTCAAACTTAAGTGTACATTCTCTTCTTATTGCTATAACTTGCACTGTACCAGTATTTAAAAACTTAACATCTGCGCTGTGAATACTAGGCCTTTTGTCTCCCATTCAGGAATCTTAATCCTAGTTGTGTCCTACCTGTCTTAGCAATAATGTGCTTTTGTTAGCTCCTTATCCTGAGTGCTGCCACCTTGGCCCTGCCAAACTTGCCTACCACTCGCTGCCTTGCCTGCCTACATTTCAACCTCTACAGTGCCTTCCCCTCTCCCTTTCACCTCTCTCCTCTCCCGCCCCACCTATGGTGCTCTCTGTCTCTCCTATCTTCTCTAACTGCTTCTCTATTGACTATCCTGCTCTCCTCACTAAATCTGGTAGGAAGACCAGAACCCTTCATATGGTCTCTGTGCTTTCACCTTTCGCCTCTTCTCCCATTAATGGTGACACCCGTTGGGACGCCCTCCTGACCACCTTCCTCTCCTCCAAAGTCATCATTAATGTTTACTGTAATGGGACCGTCCTGGTCCCAGGCCCTTCAGGCCACCCTGCACCTTTTTAATAGACTCTTCCCGCGCCTCATCAACTTCCTCTCTTCTCCTGCTCTTCCCCCTCCCTCTTCCTTGGCTACCTTGCCTTCCCCCTCCCTCTCGGGCTCCATCGACACCTCCACAGCGCGTACCTCTGATCTGTACCCCTCCCCGGAAGTCCTTCAATGAGGAAAACCTTCTCCACATTGCCACTCTTAACTCTCGCTCCGTTGTCAAGCATTCCTCCGACATCTGCTGTCTTCTCGAAGAACTTGACCTCCATGTCTTACCGAGACATGGTTCACGGAACAGCTCTGTCACCAGCTTCGATACGCTCCTTCCCGACGGCTACAAGATCCTTTCCGCACCCAGGCCCAACCGCTCCGGTGGGGGTGTAGCCCTTATCTTCCCCGAGTGGATTCCTACCTCTGTCACACCTACACAGGCCTACTCCTCTTTTGAATGCCTCGTCTGCAGGCTCTCTCTCTCCCTTAGCCATTCCCTAACTGTGGCTAATATCTATCGGCCACCTGGTCAGATTTCTTCCTTCCTCTCTGAGTGGGCGGACCTCTACTCCTCCCTCCTTGCCTCTACCACTCAACTCCTCCTTCTTGGAGACTTCAACATCCACCTGGATGCCTCCTGTCCCCCCTCTGGACACTTTTGTGACCTCTGCGACTCTCTCTCACTAACCATTCTCCCCTCTGGCCCGACTCATTCTGCAGGGCACACTCTCGATGCTCTGATCTCTTCAGACTTTCCCCTCTCTGCCCCTCTCTCCAGTCCTTTCTCCTGGAGTGACCACTTTCTCCTATCCTCCCACCTCACCCTCCCTATCCCTCAGGCTAAGTCTCCGCCATCACTGCCACCCACCTTCTTGGTCATCCGACCCATGAAGCGCGTGTCAGTTGAGGCTTTCGCCGCCACCTACTCACCCTCTCCTCCCCCTTTGGCTGACTCTCACCCTGACACAGCCCTCTCCTCGCTCCACTCTTCTATATCTGATACTCTTGATATCCATGCCCCTGTCATGAGAATCCGCCTGAAGCCCAAAGCCAAGTGTAATTCCTGGTTTGACTCGGACCTCGTCTCCCTAAAACGCAAGTGTAGGATGGCTGAGAGGAAATGGCATGCTTCAAGTTCATCCTCTGACAAACTGGCCTGCCGCCTGCTGCAAAGACAATACCGGCTCTCTGTCCTCACCAAGAAGAGAACTCCCATCCAAGCCTGCATCTCTGCGGCATCTAACAACTCGGCTGAACTCTTTAAAATCTGCAAGGAACTGGCCAATCCTGCCGCAGTCTCTACCTCTGCTGTCCCCTCCCAGGCCCTCTGCGCGGCACTGGCTTCTCACTTCATTTCAAAAACTCAGGACATCCTGTCCTCACTTTCCTCCTACCGCCGCCCTCCCCATATTCCCTGCTCTTCCTCCGGCTCTTCTGCAGCCACCCCCTCCCTCCTTCTCTGCCTTTCCCCTTTTCTCTGCTGACGAGGTTTCCAGACAAGTCCGATCTATGAAGGTCTCGTCAAAGCAGGTTCACCCCTGTTCCTCCAAAACTATCAAGGACCACATCGACTCCCTGCCTCCTGCCCTGGCTGACTTCTGCAATCACTCCTTCGCCACTGGAGTCTTACCATCCCCCCTTAAGCACTCCCTTGTGCACCCTCTTCTTAAGAAACCGTCTTCCAGCCCCTCCTGTCCAGCTAACTATCGCCCAATCTCCATCACTCCCTTCCTGGGCAAGCGCCTGGAGAAACTGGCCATCTCCCAGCTTAATCTCCACACTGAATCTGTGGGTTGTCTTCATGACCATAAGCCTGGCTTCAGATCGACCAGAAGCACGGAAACTGCTCTCCTGAACATCCGTGAAGACCTGCTCTGCAACCTTGACTCTAACACTCTGTGTGTTCTCATCTTGCTTGATCTCTCTTCTGCCTTTGACACTGTCAACCATGCCATCCTGCTCAACCGTCTCTGTGATAATCTGGGTATCCCTGGTCCAACTAGCGTCCTTCCTCTCCTCTAGCTCTATCTCTACCTGGGGTGTTCCCCAGGGATCTAACCTCTCTCCCTGGCTGTTCAACCAATATCTGGCACTCCTTGCCCACCGCATCGCCCCTCTGTGCCCCAACTTTCAGTGCTATGCGGATGATACCCAACTCATTTTCAGGCTACCCTCGGCCTCCTCCTCTCCTTCCCTCATCTCTGACTGTCTGCTATCCAGCAGTGGTGTGCCGCCAATGACCTCTGCCTTAATGCCAGTAAGACTGAGATTCTACTCATCGGCACACCCACCCCATCCTTTCCTGCAGCTCTCTAGCCGGCCTCTCTAGGCTCTCTCCCTGCTCCTACCTGCAAGGCAAAAAACCTCGGGGTCATCTTCGACTCCACACTCTCCTTCTCTCCTCACATTTCTGACGTCTCTAAGAAGTCACACTACCAGCTGCAACTCCTTAGAGGTATTCTTCCTTTCCTCTCCTTCCCCTAGAAGCTCACTGTCTCCAGAGCCCTTGTTCTCTCTAAGCCGGACTACTGTAACAGCCTCGATCTAAATCTGCCTGCCTCTACTCTCCGTCCTCTGCAACTCATTCAGAACAGGACTGCAAGACTTGTTCTTGGCCTAAAGCCCAGGGACCATATCGCTCCAGGACTGAAATCTCTGCAGTGGCTCCGACTGGCTGCGAGGATTAAGTTCAAAACCCTCAGCATTGTCCACAAGGCCTTCTGGGGTCTGGGGCCGAAATACCTTCAACTCTCCCTTCCTAAATATCTTCCTTCGCGAGCTCTTTGCTCATCCGCCTCCAACTCCCTCAGGGTTAGCCGCTACTCCAAGCAACGAGTTGGGGGTAGATCTCTCTCCGCGGCAGGGGCCTCCCTCTGGAACAGCCTTCCTGCCTCCCTGAATCTTGAGGAGAGCCATCTAGAGTTCCGGAAGCACCTCAAAATCTTCCTCTTTGCTTCTGCTTTCTCTTCCCCTCTCCCCTGCTAAACTCCGGATTGAAACTGCACTGAATCGGCACCGGGCCACTCTCACTGATCTCGGTCCCTTGCCCAGCCACCTGCCCCTGGCACTTCCTCCCTGGCAACCACTGCACCGCGGGACTGTCTCTGTATCCCTACACCCCCCCTCCGAGCACTTGTTCTGCACTTACCTTGCACTTGCCACCAGCTGACCCCTTATTTATTTATCTTATTTTCCTCTATCCCATGTACTGCACTTTCCCCTCTCCCTTGCCCCTAGCACTTTCCCTTTCCCCCCTTTCCATGCACTTACGCGATCTGAATGACACCTGGCCTAGTAAGATCGTTGTCTGTCTTCCCCATGTCCCCCCTCCCTGCCTTGTCGCGCCTTGAAACACTTGTGTATAGGCGCGTTATAAATGCCATATCATATCATACCATATCATATCATATCATATCATAGGTGTTTAGGTGGGGTGCTAGAAGATGCTGGGATGTGGTGTGCATGATTATTAGGGTGGGCATGCCCTTTAAGCGCTGCTTGCAGTGGAAAGCAAGGCATCAGCTTTCAGCGCACTCCACCCCACGCCTTCAAAGGGGCAGTGTAAGGACATTTGGTTTGTAGCAACCCAGCAGGGGCTTGTCTTGAAGACCCTGACTGATCTTGGCTTGGCCAGACTTGGCAGATCTGAGGATGAGCACAGTTCTCAGCAGAGAGCACTGAACTCACTCAGCTATCTGACAGATGCATTTACTATCAATCACACTGTTTCAGGAGCAGTACAGTGAGGTTCCATCCAAACAACACTGTACCCCACCAGTAACTGTGCTTCTCATAGCACTGCCTGTTCTCTTCTAGCAATAATCACACCCCTTCAAGCTCTAGATGTGCTCCTCTGCCAATAAGCACGCCTCCATAGTACTAGATGCACTAAATTAATAATGCTAATGTATCTCCGCTCCTCCCCAAATTCTGACCCCTACCAAGGACTGCCTGCAGCCCTCTCCCTACGATGGACCAAACCAGGCTGTGGTGCGGGCCAATACTGCCACCATCTCTTCAAGCACTGCCTCTGTTCCCCACTATGCACTTCCTGCTATCCTGCCTCTCCATAACCTTGCTAGTCTCTTCCCTATATTCTGCTTCCTTTTCCACACCTTGTCTATACTCCTTTTCCTCTTGTGGTCCTAGCTACTCACACTCTTCTTATACTTCGTATCCCAGTGTAAAGGAGGTCCCAGACATGATCTGCACCCCTGCCCCTCATTTCGAGCTACCAGGAAGGTACTCGCCAAGGCACGTGACGTATGAAGAGCAAATGAACCAACAGAGGGCTGCACTTCGACTCTACCCAGTGTACATTAGAAGATCCGTACCTGTTGAAGCACCCATAACCAGACAACCCTGGGCGGCACGGTACCCTATCAGACAGCCATACCAGCCGCTGATATGAAATCAGGAGTGCCTACATAGTGCCTACATACGGTCCACGAAGAGACCCCAAGAGCCCTAATGGAAGGCCAGTGGAAATGACACAAGGGCCTGAACAGACTCGTGAATGAACAAAAACCACTATCGAATATAACAAGCCAGTGTAAGTGATACGAAAATAAATGTAATGGATACAAAGAAGAGACAATGTTAAAACGTGAGAAAACGGTTCCACAAGACAAGATGGAAGCAACCGACCTGTTAACCGTCTGTAAATAGGCTTGGAACGCAAGATGCTAAGTAATCGATACTGCTTGCAATGCTTAGTAGAAGATAGAACGGCAAGCGCCAACCATATATCTACCTCGATAAGGCACAGTATACAAGTGCGACTCCATTTTGTAAAAGCAGAAATGTACCCAGGCTACCAGAAGCCTGACAGGCCAAGTTTCACAACCCAGCCAGAACAGAGAGGAAGAGCGGAATCGAAACTCAACAGAGAGCGGCTCATGCCTGGGAAATCGAGGTCACCCAGAGAAAGGGAGGAGAGCGTCAGCTCGCAAGAATCAAACTTCAGAGCATACCAGCTCGCCCGTGAAGGTCAAAATAAGAGAGGCCCAAACAGGTGGCAGGGCCGAAGCAGAAGTAAATACAATAAAAGCTGGAAACTGAAGCAAATTTATGGTGAACAGACACATGACCTGATGTCATCCAGAACCCAGAATGCCATAACTTTTCCCGATAAGAGGCTACAGTCCCGAGGACAAACCATGCCAACTAATTGACACATAGCCCTAAGAAACTGATTGATTAAAGGGAGGCAGGGTGAAACTTGGTACACCAGGTCCTTGGGTGTCCATTCTGCATGCTAATTAAAATGGGGATTTATGTCTAGGGGTGTAACCTGCCCAATCACAATGGACCAAGTTATCTGGAGTCCTATAGATAGTAGAACCAATGAGACTTTGTACTTATAGTGACGCCAATCACGTGTGATGTAGACGCCCACCCGATTAGAGTTATCCAATCCGCATGCCCTATTATCATATACAGATATAGCACCTATACTTAAGTTACCTTTCTTAACCAATTATATTGCATGTCGAGTTTTTGTAGTGTATATTGCCTATAAGAATTGCTGTTCAACTGAAGTTCGAGGAAGTCGGAGCGAGACAGGTGTTTACACTACTGCAGATTTCCATGTGTTTCTCTATTTGCTGTACTTGTCATTAAACGGACTTCCCTTTGCCAAACTACTGAGTCCCCGTTATTGAGTCGTGTCGGAGTAAGTGAATCCTGCACCCCCAGTCCTCACATGGTGCAGCTATCTTGTCTTACAAGTTCTAGAGGGTGAGCGCTGACCAATGGGCCCGTCAGTGAATTCCTCTCCTCCTGAACACCAGTATTGTCCTTGCCACACCCTGCCTATGTGCTGCCCTATGTTGCCTTCCACCCCATTTCCCTACTTATGCTTCTTCTATATGCGTGTCCGCCCCCGTACTGCTCCCTGCTTATGTCCTTCCGTGCGCTGTCTTTCCTCTTTGTGCCTTGTCTATACATCTCTTACCAGTGTTGTCCTTGCTCTCTGTGCCCTATATATGCCCGCTTCCCATTGTTGTGCTCCCTCTCCATGACCCGGAAATGCTTCTGCGATTGTGGAAGTCATCTCTCCACACCTTGCCTATCCTACTCTTCCCAGTGTTGTCTTTCCTCTCCTCACCCAGCTCATACTCCACTTGCCAGTATTGTCCTCCTTTTTCACGCCCTACTCCTCTCGTCCGGGTTGTTCCCCCTTTCCATGCCCTGCCTATGCTCCTCTTACCAGGGTGATCTCCCTCTCTGTGCCCTGTCTATGCTCCTCTTATCAAGGTGGTCTCCCTCTCCACGCCTTGCCTATGTCCTTCCATTCCTGTCCTCCCACTCCACGCCCTGCCTAGGCTCCTCGTCCCAGTGTTGTCCACCCTCTCCTCCTGTTCCTAGTCTCGTCCTCCCTCTCCACGCCCTGCCTTTGTACTTCCATTGTTGATCTCCCTCTCCACACCCTGCCTATGTCCTTCCATCGCTGTCCTCCCACTCCACGCCCCCTGCCTAGGCTCTTTGTCCCAGTGTTGTCCACCCTCTCCTCCTCTTCCTAGTCTCGTCCTCCCTCTCCACGCCCTGCCTTTGTCCTTCCATTGTTGATCTCCCTCTCCACACCCTGCCTTTGTCCTTCCATTGTGGTCCTCCCTCTCCACACCCTGCCTATGTCCTTCCATTGCTGTCCTCCCACTCCACGCCCTGCCTAGGCTCCTCGTCCCAGTGTTGTCCACCCTCTCCTCCTCTTCCTAGTCTTGTCCTCCCTCTCCAGGCCCTGCCTATGTCCTTGCATTGTTGTCCTCCCTCTCCACACCATGCCTATGTCCTTCCATTGCTGTCCTCCCACTCCACGCCCCCCTGCCTAGGCTCCTCATCCCAGTGTTGTCCACCCTCTCCTCCTCTTCCTAGTCTCGTTCTTCCTCTGCACACCCTGCCTTTGTCCTTCCATTGTGGTCCACCCTCTCCACACTGTGCCTATGTCCTTCCATTGTTGCCCTCCCTCTCCACGCCCTGCCTGAATCCTTTCATTGCTGTCCTCCCTATCCACGTCCTTTCTAGACTCCTCGTCCCAGTGTTGTCCACCCTCTTCCCAGTCTCGTCCTCCCTCTCCACGCTCTGACCGTGTTCTTCCCATTGTTGTGCCTGCATCCCCAAGCTCTGCTGCCACCTACCCCTTCCTTCTGTGTCCTCGGTTATTTATAACCACTCGCTGCACAGAGATCAGTAAGCCGTCCACTCGATACAACTCCTGTGTAAGTTGCAGAGGAGCCCAGGGGAGTGACAGGGGACACCAGCTGGGCAAATGGAGAGAAAATAAACCCCAGTACCAAACTGCCAGATCTGAGGATGGGGAACACACACCATGGCGCGATAGCTGGGCAAAGCAGGGGCTGCTCACACAGCAGTAGTCTGTATTGGGTCAAGCATTGATAAACCCATGGCTATCGGGGCTGTTTGCAATGCAAGTACCCTGGGCTGTGCACAACACACCTGTTAGCTGTACACAACGCATTGACTTTTGAGCATGGGCGTACATACATACTCCCTGTTGGGCTAAGTGGCTCAGGCTCTTCACACCGAGAGAGTTGTGCCCAGTATCGATGAGTAAAAGTACTAATACATGTTGTGAACTTTGTGTAATGGTCCCACGTGTTGTTGCAGTCAGTTACTGGGGGAGGCGAGGGTGCCAAGCTGCTGTGTGGGTGTGTGCAGGGCTTTGTGTATTGCCATTGCCACCGTTGAGTTGTCGAGCTGTATGTGGAGCAATGTAGGCTTTGTGAAGGCTTCTGTTGTGCACCGATGCCTGTGTGTGCTGTGAAGACCACATATAGGGACTGAATCTGATTCATGGAATTTTTTGCACGATTCAAAGTGACTTTGCACTACTGCAAAGTCACTTTTCAGCAGTGCAAAGTCAGTTTGAACCGTGCAAAAAATTCAATGAATCGGGGCCCATAGTTGGCAACGGCAAACCCTGTGCGTTCTACCGTTGTACACCGAGGGTTGTGTGTACTGTGAAAACTGTTCTGTCCCGAGGCAGTAAAGACTGTCTGTATGGTGCAAGCTGCTGGTGGCTCCTGAGCACTGTGTGCACTGTCAGAGCTGTACACGGAATGATGTGTGTATTATGAATGCTGCTGTTGCACACTACAGTGAGGAGAAGTGCATACATAAGGCTGGTGTAGAGTTATGTGTGACTGTGTTGTGAAGTTTGCTGGTGTGTACACGGTGCATGGTCAAGACGGTATACTCAGTGGTGTGTGTGTATTATGAAGGCTGCTCATGTTCACTGAACATTGTGTTTATTGTGAAGGCTTGAGCGCGCAAGTACAGAGCTGTACGGAGACCTGTATCATTGAGGCTTATTGAGAGATGCACGCAGAGTGCACTGTGTATTCAGGCTTCCTGCACACGCTGAGGATGAGTACGCATGCGCAGTCAGCAGGACTTATCACAAATATGTACGTGTATGCGAACTAAATACATTATTATCACATTAATAATGCACTTTGTTCACATACACATACATATACATTTTTTACAGATTCTTTAATATGTTTTGCACATTTAGTGCTTACTAGAATCCTGGAGGTTATAAAACAAAGTGTCCGCTGGGTTCAGGTTCTTTCATCTGCAGGGTTCGTGCTCTGTCCGTCCCTTTTGGAGTCGCTCCTGACACGCTTCACTCTACTCTGTTATTTTAGTTAGCGTGGCTCTCATAAAGTGAAAAGTATTGCACCCCGGGACCTCAGAAAGACAGGCACACCACATTCCTAGTGTCAAAAAAATCCTATTCTTTAAGTAATGACTGAGCATGCGCACGCTCAGTCAGCAGGGTAGGATTTTTTGAGACATAGCAAAAAGTGACGTTACACCGGCAGGCCCAGACATAACAGTATTACAGAAAGCACCACACTATATGCTGTAGATAGTCTTTTACATTGTTGCTGATAGAGACTACGCCGTACAAATGTAACGACCTTTTTCTTGGTTGTTTTTCAGCTCTGTAGAGAACGGAAGGCCACCTGACCTTGTTGATTGGGCCGTTGCGGATGTTTACAGTTACTTCAAGGCAGCAGGATTTGAAGAACAAGCCCGCGCTTTTCAAGAGCAGGTATGCATGCTACAGAAATTAGCATGCTGTTTTATGTAGATTAGAATATTAGTAATATTGCTAATTTTCGTCAAGTAGGTTGAATCAGGCTGTTTAATTTACAGCGTGAAAACTCCTTGGTCGGCCACATGGTGTCAGCATTACTCCTTTTACAAGAATATTCCCTCCTTTGTAATTGTTTGTGGCGAAATAGATTATCATACACTCATTTTTTTACGGATGATTTCATCAGCACGTCGGAGATGGTGCCTTTGAAATCTGCACTATGAAACCAACACTGTTCCCATTCTAGTTTTTTCATTTACCAAACTTAAAAAGGCAATGAACTAAAGGCTGGGCATTTGCAAACAACTTCTGCCTTCCTTAACTATTGTTTACAACATGCCCAGCGCACTAGTGGAGGGTACATGCTAGCGGGCAGAGCCGCCTTCTATTTTTATAGAGGGCACACCGTTCCACTTAGCAGGGGCAACAAGGTGGGGGTTACTAACGAAAAAGTCCTTATTTATTGTGTTTGGTTTGTTGAAAACCTTTTGCAATTAACATTACAAAGCTGTGTATATTGCAACCATTTGCAAACATTTCCAAATATTATTTATAAAAAACATACAAAACCTTAATGTACAAAATTGATCACTGCAATAATTTGGGAATTTTCGTTACCATTCAGAATTCTTATTTAGAAGTCATAAAAAAAAATCATTTTAAAACCATTTTTTTACTTAATTGTAAGCGTATAGAAAGGATCTGGACAATCAATAAACAAACGAACCAGAGTTTCAACCCCAACCTAACAAAATCTGCATAATCGTTGTTCCCTGGGAACCTTCTACCTGCAGCATATGATCTCCCTGGTTGGATATAAATGTAATCCAAGACGTGAAAAAAAACTCATCCATTTCCTGTTAGGAAACTTACATAGATATTGTGGTAGTGTGTTCATAGCTTTTTCGGTGTCTACAATATAAGAAAATAGTTTATATTTACAATCGGAGAGTTGTAATTTCCTCATAATCCAGGTAAAATTCTCTTAATGATCAGATGGTGAATTTACTGGCTCCAGGATAGTAACACCTTCTTGGATCCACGACTTTTCAGCGCAGTGGAGGCCCTGGAATGCATTAGGCCAAGCAGATCTGTATAAAGTGAGTTTACCATTGGATCTAAAATGTTTCTAGAGACGTCTTCCAATTTATTACACATCGAATAGCAAGACGTCTGAGTTCATAGCTAAGGATTGCCATGGGAACATCATTTGGGAGACTCAGTACTTTTTTCTAAAAAAGAGATTACATTTTTATTCAATCAAGGTTGAGATTAAATGGACACTCTTCCGCACCATATGTACAGAGGCGTAGCTAGGATTGTCTAACAAGTGGGCTCTTAAGCTGATGTAGCTGAGCCCACCACAGTGACATTAAGATCTGTAAATGCCCACACAGTGCTGCTTGGTGGGCATTTACAGATTTTGGGTGGGCCTTGCCCGCTCAGACCCTACCCTGTCTACGCCTCTGCATATGTAATTTTAGGTAACACTTGTTGATTATAGAATCTAAGTGTTGGAATAATGGAAAATCAGCTCTATTTACCATATATCTCCCTAATTTGCACCACTATGGTAATCGCGTATGAACTAATCTTGCCCATGGTTTCCTATTGGTTTATCGATCCGTAGATTGTATAGCTTAGATATTTCCATTGCTCTACCTTTCCCAAACGGTGGGGGGGAGGGTCACTAACGAAAAAGTCCTGTTTTTTATCTAGGAAATCGGTTTCTTCCACTGTGTAGTCAAAGAATGTAGCAAGACCCAGCTACCCATCTTCATGGGCATCCTTGCCCAACTACATCACCACCACAGTCTAGAGCGGTTCCAGCTGGTGCATTTGTAAAATGGATGGGTGTAAATGTTGCCCTGAATTTAACTGGACGAGCGCCCCTGGACTAATCCAGTAAGGTTTTGGCTGTTGTGTTCCCTTAGAAAATGTTTAAAATAATGGCTTGAAATTGTGCATTTTAAAGCATTAATTACAGAAACTCTGCCTTTTACAGTAATAATCGCAGAAACATTGGGCATCTAAGTGGAGCAGAGGTGTCTCCAGATGTTTTGGACTATGACTCCTGTGATCACTCACTGTTGGGAATGCTGGCTCGGACTAATGGAATATCTAAGAGCCAAAGGTTGCAGACCCCTGGTGTAGAGTCTACATTCCGTTCTGCAGGGCAGCACATGAAACACTGCAATAGATGCAAGGCTAGCAACAGTTCAAATGAGTATTTTGTGACTGGTGTTGATGCTGGCTGTCCCCAAAGGAAAAAAGCAGTAGGTCTCCCTCAACAATATTTTTCCCCACTTTCAGGCAGGTTCTGCCCAGATCATGAGGTCTGTCCCCCATTTCATGATTTTCTGTGTACAAAGAAAGTAATGCGGCTGGTCGGTCTCAATAATACACTTGGTGTGAAAATGCTGTTTTGCCACAGCAAGAAAACGTCTACGCATCTGAAATAGTCAAATTGTTTGTACGCAGAAGCTAAAAATACAAAAAGTTCGACCCCAATATGCCACCAAATGTATAGCACTCAGGGGCCCTCAGATGGTTACAATAATTCCGAAGTACAAGCATATTATGGCGTGTAGACTTCCTTCTCTTTCCTCTAGAGGATGACCAGAGGTGGGAATGTGCAAGGACTCGCAGGTAAGTGGTCACAGGGAAAACAGCTCCTGCATAGATAAACGCCAGCAGATAAGTGCATTTAGGAAGAGACTAGTGTTATGAAATAAGCACTTCTGCAACAAGTCAAATAATATCATGTTTTTATTAGCAGGCAGCTAACCCAAAGCTTATCACAGTGGCGATGAAGGAGGTGCAGAAGCGAAACTGTGCAACACAAGGCCAAAACCTTGCTCGAATCAAGTAAGAGACCAACACGCAAGCAACAAAGCTGAAACACTTGAAAATAAAAAAAATACAAGAGAATCCCTGAACAGCATAAATAGGTACAACCATGCAAGGGGCACAACCACCACCATCTTTTATATGAAGTCCAGGAACTCCACCCATATCATGGGGCAGATGAATTAAGTTAATTGCCAGATATATGGAAGCATTGAATAGAGTGGGATACGCAGCTTCCAAAAAAAGCATGCGCTGTATAATTTGTGTGGAAGGACATTCCATAATCGAACCTCTACCCATCCACCCTTCAATTATTGCCGACATAGTGTTGGATGTGCTCAGTGAGGTGCAGCTGCTCATACAAAAGAGGTTTGTCTCAGGAGGTGCCACTTACTTAATTACAGGCCCATAACAAACACCCCTTTTTTATTGAAAATTTTAGATGGGGTAGCTCATGGTCAGACTGCTCCACACCTGAACAATTTTCCAGAACTCAACCCACGTCAATCGGGGTTCGGAGCTAGCTATGGCATGGAAATGGCATTATTGGATCTTAAATCCAGACTACTGGAACGGATGGATAGGGGTCGTGCTTCCATGTTGATGCTTCTGGATCTCTCGGCTGCCTTCGACCTGGTTGACAATTCTTTATTGGTCACCAGGTTGGAAGCAGTGGCTCATTTTCACCAGCAGCAGTTCGCTGAATCAGTTCCTTCTTGAACAACAAAGTTGAGTTTTTTCCGGGGAGGCAGAGGCTACCCCTGTTGCCATTGAGTTTGGTGTCCTGCAGGGTGCCTGTACTTCCCCTTGTCACTACAATATATTTATTTTGCTGTTCTTTGCCTTACTGGATCAAGAGGGAATCCTGTTCGCCAACTACGCGGACGACACTCAGTGTGTCGTCCCCGTGGCTGGTACTCACTCAGAGGAAGAGGCAGAATTGAACAGAACCTACACTAGCATCGAGAATTGGATGGTGAAGAATAACGTAGGTCTTAATAGGAGCAAGACAGAGCTATTGGTTGTGGGGTCGCAATCTACCCTATACAAGCTCGGCCATATTTCTGAGAGTTTCTTTCTTGGCGAAGTTACAATTATACCATTGAAGAAGGTTACAACTTTGGGGGTTATTCTCGACCTTGAAATCCTATGTGGGAGTATTGTTTCAAAGGCGGCATACTACATTAAACCTTTGGCCCATTTGCAGCTGTTTATCACTCAGATTAATGCCGAGACCATCGCTAGAGCCATCGTCGGAGCGAAAATTGACTACTGTTATAGCCTCCTAGTTGGTCTCAGTAAAGCAGAGGAGAACCGATTGCAGGTTATCCAGGATGGGGCAGTGAGGGTGGTGATGGGGCTTTCACGTCGCGATCATGTATCTGCTGCCAGAAGAGGACTACATTGGCTCCCGGTGGAGGCTTGTGTGTGTTATCGTCTCCTGGTCATCACCTTCAAGTGTGTTCAGGGTATTATTCCTGGTTATCTATTGGTGGATAAGCTCCGAAGCAGACTGCTTAGATCTAGTAATAAAAAACTCCTTTTGCTCCCCTGGTGAAAACTAGAAATGTTGAAAGGGGAGCATTTTACATCTCAGCAGCCAAAGCCTGGAATGATCTCCCCTTCGATCTTAGGTGCCAGCCCAATGTGGATTCTTTTACGAAAAAAATTGAAAACTAAGCTGTTTGCTTAAACTTTATTATAGCGTAGTCTTCGTGCGCCTCACATTCTTTCTGCCAGTCTTTTTTATGTTTATTAAGCGCCCTAATGCCTCTGGGTTCATGGTTTGCGTTATATAAATAGTGAAAGTAAAGTTTGGACAGACACAGAAGATAATGCTACAAACACGCACGATTTCACCAGGATTTAGGCTGCATCCAAATTAATTGATATTTTCGGTTCTATGTGATTTTACTGAAAAATGGTCACCGAAGCATTTTTTACTAGAAGAAAATCGAAACATTCACTTTAAAAAAAATACATTTGGGCGTTTACCCCCTGAAGTCCCTGTTTCCATATGCTAATACCCCCACTGTAACCCCCTCCCCACCAGTTTTACACCTTTATCTCTCCCCCATATATATATTTATTTTTGTAATTCAATGTTTTTTCATTGTTTTTGTGTCAGTAAAAAATGCTTCACTGAAAATGTTGCCGTTAAAATCTATGGATACCATATTTTCTCAGTTACTCTCAGCGATTGGCTATCCCATGTGCTTTGGGTACGATGAATGATGTCCAATGTGCTCAAAGATATATGATGGTAACTAACCTATCCATTGCAATTATAAAATCTATAAGTTAGCCAAGGTCCTGATTCATAGAACGTTTTCCAATGGGATTGCGCTATTATAAAATGCTTCTGTGAATCAGGCCCTAAGGCTATAAGTGTAGCCTGTCTATTGCAATTGAAAATCCTATGACCGTAGATCTTAAGGCAGCATGTCTGCCACGTCTAGAAGATGGTATAAGATAGCCGGCCTATTTGCACTTAGAGTACTTTGAGGGTAGCCTGTCTAAAGTGCTTACAAAGAGCATAGAAGAGTAGCTTGTCTTTTTCACAAAAATGATCGGATCGCATAGTGAGATCAAAGATAAGCTCCATCTGAGCTTTAGGTATGTAAAAACGCACCACTTTGGTTGACATCTTCCACAGGCACGGCTATCCAATCACACACCTTAGAATGTAGCTATGACTATGACAAATTTGGTCTTGCTGGGCATGTAACAGCTTCGCCCCTTACACCAGACTTGCTTCAACACCTCTGCATTAGAATACAGCAACAACCAAGCAAAAATGTTTGGTCTAGCTGGTCATATATCGGGTCTCTTGCAGTAGTGCTTTGTCGCTCATGACCTCCCTCAGCACCCATCCACATGCCTGACCTCTAGGGTTGCTTACCGGAGCCTAGCCAGCCCACCTACTTCCTAATGTTGGCCAAATGCACACACGCACTCTAAGCCTTTTCTGAGAATGTTTCCCTACCTGGACTTCCTACCCCAAAGCGCATTGAGGCCATACAAATTGGAAAAGGTGCTATATATTTTTTTCAACCAAACATTTTATTGAACATTTTCACATATTTTTTTTTTTTACAATGACATGATATTAGCATTTTCAACACATGCAGTTCACAACATTAGCTTGTTAAGTCAGTTCTCTTAACTGGGCTTGTTTTTGGGAGCTGTACATTTTCTATACCCTTATGAGGGGTTGGGTGAGACCTGCTCCCTTCCCATTCATCCTGTTCTCATTGGGGCCATCGTCTAGTTTCCAGTTTAATACTGTGTTTTTCATTGCTGAGAGAGGGCCTAGATTTGACTGGGTTTTTGTGGCTGGAATGTGTGGAAGGTCCGCCAGGGGACAGGGGGACCATGCCTCTTCTATCTGTTTCCAGTAGGGCTCATCTGTATTATGTGTCCATGCAAATGCGTGTGAAAGTTGTGCTGCCCGCTTGTACCTGGATACGTCAGGGACTCCCAGCCCTCCCAAGCTCCGCCCGCGAAGCATGATCTTCTTTGCTATTCACGGTTTCTCCATCACCCCCCAATGAATTTTTATATGTTTCTATGCAGGGAGTTTAATTATTTTTCTGGGATGTTTACCGGGAGTGCGGCGCATTGATAAATCAGGTGGGGTATTAGATTAATTTTTACCACGGTTATTCTTCCGAGCCAGGAAATATCTTCTTTTTTCCAGTGCTCCAAATCCTTCTGGAACTCACAGAACAGCTGTGGGAAATTACACTGGTAGCTTCACGAGGTGTTACTGGCGATCTGCACCCCCAAGTATCCGATCACGGCTTTTGGCCATGGGACTGGGAGTAGATGGCTGAGGTCTTCCCTCTGATTCCCTGGGAGGTTGACTGCTAGCGCTGAAGATTTATCTAATTTATCGTAAACCCTGAGACCTTACCAAATGTGTTGATCTCTTTCCAAAGGGGTTCCAATGATGTGTCAGGATGGGTTATTGTTAAAAGCACATCATCTGCGTATAGTGCAGCTTTATACTCTCGTCCCCCTACTCTGAGCCCCTTAATTTTAGGGGTTTGTCAGACCTTCTCTGCGAAAGGTTCTATGGATAAGGTGAACATCAGGGGAGATAGCGGGCATCCCTGCCTTGTTCCTCTGGTGATATGTATTTTCTCCTACCTTGTAGCCCTCAATTGTGTGGCCATAGTCACTGTTACAAAGTTAGGGCCGAATCCTAAGTGTGTGAGAGTGTTCCTGATATATCCCCAATCCACTAGGTCAAATGCCTTGTGGGCGTCTAATGAGATGACCAGCATTCTTTCCCCCAGTCTGTCGTCACTTTCTATGAGGTTGATCATGCGCCTAATGTTATCATGTGTCCCCCTTCCTGGGATAAATCCTGTTTGGTCACGTGCTATTATGTCTGGATGCCAGTACCTTCGAGAATATTTTCCCATTGTTGTGCATCAACGTTATTGGTCTGTACGAGGTCACCTGTTCCGGGTCTTTCCCTGGTTTGTGGGCGAGTATTGTTGGTGATTCTGCCATTGATCTTGTAACCTTCCCCGTGGTCAGGAAGGAGTTAAACAGGGTGGCCAGTTGTGGGTTTAGGATGTGTGAGTAAGTTTTGTAGATTTCAGTCGTGAGCCGTCAGGTCCCAGGGCTGTGTTTTTCAGGGATTTTATAGTCTCCCCTATTTCTTCTGCTGTGATTGGTCCTTCTATGGAATTTAGTTGGGCTCGGATGGAAGGGACTTTGGTAGATCTCAGGTACTGAGTCTGGAGTTCGGAAGGTACAGGGGGTCCTGCCATTATAACCCTGTGGTGTGCTACTAAGGCGTCCATTTTCTCTTTATCGGAATATAGGGTTTTCCCGTTGTCTCCTATGAGCCGAGTTAAGTTATTTCGCTTGTGCATCTTCTGCAGTTTATATGCAAGGGTGCAGTTAGCTTTGTTGCTTTTGCTATAGTAAAAATATTTGTGTGAGCCCGTGATTTTGCCGATCGGTCCGCCCAGTACATTTCTAAAGCTATTTTGGCTTTTTCCAGTTCCCTTTCCGATTTCCTGGCTCTGCGGGTTTTTAACGTTCTCTCCAGAGGTGATACTTTCGCCTCTAGTTTGGATTCTTGAATTTTAGCTACCCGACCCTGTTCAGCACCTGCGCTGATGAGAGTCCCCCTCACCACTGGCTTCATGGCATCCCAGATTATATCTATGGCACTGTCCGCTATGTTGTTTTCCGTAAAATAGTTGGTGTTTCCCCCGTTCCCCTTCTGATAGCTTCATCTAGGAGGAGGGAGTCATGAAGTTTGCAGTGTCTTGGGGGAGGGAGAAGGGATCCTCTTATGCGCAGGTCTGCTGAAACTGGAGCGTGGTACGATATCATTCATGTGTGAATCTCCACTTTTTCAAGACAAGGGAATAATGTGCCTGTGATCAGAATCAAGTCGATTCTTGAGAAACCTTTATGTGCGTTTGAGTAATGGGTGTAGGCCCTGCATCCCACTTTGGCTAGCCTCCATGCGTCTACTGTTTCCATTTCTCTGAGGAGCTTGGCTAGAACTTCGCTCGGGCGTAATGAACCCTAGATGGGGGAAGAGTCTTATCTTTCTCTGGATCTGGGACCATGTTAAAGTCTCCCCCTGTAACGAGGAATCCTTCTGAGAACGTCAGCAAGCTCAGGACCAGGTCAGATAGGCATTTTTCTGGGGCGCTGTTGGGGCTATATATGGCAGCTATAGTGATTGGCTGTTCTAGGAGTTGTCCTTTCACTAAGAGATATCGGCCCCTTGGGTCCCTTTTTACTGTGATTTTCGTTAATGGGACCTTATGACTCGTGGCAAACAATGATTTTTTTAAAGTCTCCTGGAGTAGTCTCCTGCCAGTTGGTGAAGTTTATGCTCCACTGATCTACGTTTCCCATGTGAGCATACGGAGCTCACTCTCGTTAGTCGACCCTATAGCATTTCCTGTTGGGATTTGCTTTAAGCGGGTTCAGGTCAGACCCGGTTTGTATTTCCCCAATTGCCTTATTCTTCCTGCGTGTAACTGCAGTGTTTCTTGATGTCATTGTGTTGCTCATTCTAGCTTTCTGGGGGAGAAGGATAATCAATCTTATCCTTGCTCCCCTCTCTTCACCCCCCCTTTCTAATCCCCTCCACCCCCTCCTAGGGTTGAGACCAGCCTCACCCACCGGGGTTACTGGCTTTGCCCCACCTCCGAGCAACTGAGGCCAATGGGCCTAACATGTCGTCAGCTGAGTATAGTAGCAGAACTCAGCCTTATTTGATCTTATTTGGGAATGAGCAACTTTTCTCTGCCCCCCCCAGTGCATTGTTATGTGTACCCATGTTTCCCCCCCCAGTGCATTGTTATGTGTACCCATGTTTCCCATTCCACTCAATAGCCCTTCCCGAGTGCCCCACTCCTCCCGAGTGTCCCATATGTTGAGTTTATATTGGCAACTGTTTCGTGGGATTCCCCGGGGTGAGCCAACTGACGTTAAGTAGGCAAGTGCCTCCCCACTGATTCAGTCTGGTTTCGTGTTCTTCCGACCTCGGACCCTGCGTCTCCTGTTGACTCTTGTCCAGGTCGCTGTTGATTGCTTTTTGGTCTGGTCTTGTGTGGCCGCTTCCGTTTCAGATTCACCGCTTTCGTTTCCTGTTCCTAGAAATTTGTCTGCTTCTTTCAGGGAGTGGACCTGCTTTTGGGTTCATTCCCAGGTGAACTTCAGGGAGATTGGGTAAGCCCAACGGTACGGACTCCCTCCCGCCACCCCTCACCCATACCATCTGCCCCAACTCGATGATGTTCTCCCATAACAACCATGGAAACACCCCAGGGCGCTTTGTTGGGGGCCACGTCCTCCTCACCTAGCTCCAGTGATCCCCCAGTACTAATCAAATAATAACTTTCAAATGTGCTTGCATATTTCAACATGTAATACTACAAATTACACATCAATACCCCCTGCTGGGTCTCGATTCGGAACCCTGTTATCATTCAGTGGCAGGACGGGAATGGAGGCCTCAACGCAGTTAAGTACGTCTGTAGGGGTTTCAACGAAGGGCGCCCTGTTGAATTCTTAATTTTGCAGGGAAAATCAGGGCATAAAGCACTCAACGTGCTCTCAGAAGACGTTTCACAGGGTCATAGGTTTTCCACTGGGCCTGTATTCTGGCAGCAAAGTCTGGATAAATATGGATGTTATTCGATTCATATTGCAATGATCCTAGTTCTCTGGAAAGTTTCAGGATAGCATCACAATCCCTGTAATTAAGCAGCCTGGCAATGATCTACGCGGCGGCGCTCCAGAACGTGGCCGTGGGACGAGAATACGATGTGTCGTTTCGACTACGAACTGTGTAGAGAATGAGGTGGAGTCAAACAAGGATCTCAGGATAGTCTCAAGGAAGGGTTCCATTGGACCTTTGCAAACTGATTCTGGCACTCCTATTATTTGAATGTTGTTGCGTCTAGAACGCAATTGCAGGGCTTCACATTTATTTCTTATTTTGGTGAGTTCTGTTTTGAGGGTCGCAATATTCCGGTCATGTTGGTTAATCGTGTCTTCGGCTGTGCTGACTCTTGTTTCCTCTTTGTTAATGCGCCCGCTTTCTTTCTCAAGTTTTGCTTTCAGGGAACCCATTGTTGAAACGATGTCGACAAGTTTGACGTTCATTGCCATGAATCCACTTTGCATGGCATTAAGGAGATTTTCGTCCCATGCATTTTCTTCCATGGCTTCCCCCTGTCCAGTGTTGGAATGTGCGGCCGCCTCAGGGGCCGGGGTTCAGGGGCCAGTGAATGTATCAATGGGGCCTTTTTTCTTGTTGGCTCCCTTTGTTATGTTGTCAGACGATAGGGTGCGCTAGAGTGCCTGTGTGACACCTCTCAGATTCTTGCTCCAGATACTGGGTTTCCTGGCTTCCCAGTTCACGTGGCTTCTGGTGTTTATATCGTGGACAAGCAGCCTATGTATTGGCGGTTATCACTCAGTTATTCTGCAGCCAGTTTACTGGATTGGTTTCGCCAAAGAGTATAGTAAGGGAAGCTGATGTAGGGTCCGCGTCTGTCAGAGTATGTTGTAGTGACGGTAATCACTGGTTTTGCCCAGGGTCTGTAAGGGGTCTCTCTAGTGCTCGGGTGACCTTATCCAACCTAGTTTGGTGTTGGCGCTGTAGTCATTAACCACTGCTAGAGCACTGCCTCATAGTTCAATTGTGTCGAGTTCTCTGATGTGTGGTTATAAGGGTGAAGTGACTTGCCTTCAGGTTAGTGGTTGGGGTCCTGGGTTACACGTGTAGTAGGCAACCAGTCTTTGCCTCTGGAAAATCTATAGCGAATTGCGCCGTGCGCCAAGTTGTGGATGGAGCTGGACCGGATGTGTGTCTACCCGAACTCCACGGCGTCTTGAGCCTGGTCCAGGGGGCTGGACTTTAGTGTTCTAACTATGATGGCGCATGGGCCCGTGGGGGTCGCCACACTGCCCATGCTGGTGGAAGGAAACAGGCAGCGTAATATTCTGTTCAGAGGATTGGGGCGCGGGGGACTCACTCACCGCCTCCTTATAGTCCAGGACGTTGCTTCCTCCTTCCAAAGTGCTTCTGAGGGATGTCGTAGACAAAAGCTGCAGGCTGGTTTGTCAATCAGCTTCATGACTGCTGCCATGGGTCTGTGTTTGTCAGGATTATTGAATCTGTCGCAGTGTGTTTATCGCCCCGTTTCGGGGCGTGGACCACCAGACAGGGCCGCTGAACCTTTTCTCCCACAAGCAGCGTGGGAAGGCACCCCAGGGCTCCGGATGTCAGAGCTGTGAGCTTCCCCAGTGCCTAGTTCCTGCCAGCCAGCTTCACTGCATCTCCGGTGGCCGTTGCCGGTGCACCGATGCGTCCGATCTTCAGGCAACCCTAATGCAACGCAGAGGCGGCTGCAAGCCCCTACACTCGGTCAGTCGATGCCCAGACCCCCACTCACTCCTGGCCAATGTGGGAAGTCAATGCAGCAGGCACAAAGAAGGATTTATTGGCTTAAAGATATTAGCTGGGGCCAGAGTTTTTCTATCAGGCGGCCATTTCTTTGGCTGCTCAACAGCGCCCCCCGATTTGGGCCTTCTTAAAGGACTCACACATATGGATCATGCTCCCCCGTCCTCTCCAGCATAGGGATGATATTGATTTATCTTATGCAATCGTGAAGGGTATACATGCCAACTATATATTATTTTAAAGGCACATTCTTTGATTGCAATGCTGCAAGAGTACCTGTTTGCTCTTTTCCATATATTTGCCCAGGACGCATCCGTAATCTCAGTGTTCAGGTCTTTTTCCCATGTCTGCATATACAGAAATCTACCTGAAGGGCCCCCCCCCCCTGGCCAGTAACCTGTAAAGCATTGAGATGCTATCCTTAAGCCCTGTATAGATTATTATCAATTCCAGGGCTGTATGTGGCTGAGGGCCAGCCGCACGGACCTAGGGTTTGGGACCTAGAGCCTCACTTGAAAATAGCAAAATCATTAGCTTTCGGGAAGGCGGAATTTAAGCTTTCAGGCAGTGAAGGTGAGGGGAATCCCTGAGGAGTAGAGTGGAGAACATTCCACAATGCCGCCATCCGTCCATTGACTGAAGAGATGGCACTGCATTCCTGTGGAAAACCCTGGGTTTCCTATTAACGGTGAATGTGGACCCAGAACAAACCCACCCCCACTGTCTAATAGCTTTGTAACAGTAAAATAGAGAGGTCTATGTGGGGGGTAGGAGAATACCCTGGGAACTTCACAAGGCCTTATCAATAAAAGAGAGGTACTGCAAAGACAATTCATTGGTGGATTGTTCAACCAACACCCAGTGAGTCGTGGCAGTAAATCTTTATTTCAGACTGATGCACTTCCATTACGTATCTCATCCGATCAGGGAAGCCTAGGCCTCGGTTTATCTTGTTTGTGAGGAGGATGGCCTTGCTAACTCCCAGTTTGGGGTCCTGCTAAGCAGAGTTCAACATCTGATTGAGAAGGGTCTTCATAGGCTGGAACTGGATGTTTATGGGAAGGATCAAAACCATGCACAGAAAGCATGAGATCAAGTTAATTTTGATGGCTGAGTCATGACATCTCCTGGTTGGACCCTTTAAGTACGTCCACCTTAACTTCTCTGAGGAGAGGGGGGAGTTGGCGGTGTAAAGTTCCCTATAGGAGGGGGTGATCTTGATACCCAGGTAATCCAACTCAACGTCTCACCATTGGAACAGAAAACTCTCATGTAGGATGTGCATATTCGACTGGGATTCAGACATTCAACTCCCTATATTTGGTATAATGTATTTGAAATTCAGAGGTAAACTGGAAGGATTTGAGTTCCCGCAGGGCCTCGGGAAGAGTGTTTGTTGTATTTATCATTGACAGAAGGGTATCATCTGCACAGAAAACTGTCTTTTGGACTCGAATGACGGATAGTTAAATGTAGTCCCAGTGCACTCTATTAAAGCGTGTCATTGGGACGTCCTTCTCTGCGCAACCTCAATCAAATGTACTATCCTGTGTATATTGTCTTGTGTGCCGCAGTTTTTATGAAGCCTGTTTGATTCAGCCAAATAAGGGAGGGAAGAACTGCCATTAATCTGGTAGCCAATATCTTCAAATAGATCTTGGTGTCCAGGTCCAGAAGCGCTCTGGGTCTGTATGACTCCAAACTGGAGGGCAATTTCGCAGTGGTCGAAGTGCACGAAAAGAAGTAGTGGAACTATGTTCCCTGCTGCCCTTCCCTGCTCTCAACAAACCCCATCACTGTACCCCCTTCGACACACAATCCAAACCCCCAAAGAAACACACCTGCTATTTAAAGGAATGTTCAGTGCAGTGCACTGAAATGCAAGCTTCAACTTCTTCCTACACTTTATTTTAAAACAAAACCATTCCAGAACGGTTTCTTTTTAAAATAGAAGTATAGGAACAGTGAAATCTAAAAATAAAAAGTATAGGAGCACCGCTCCCTCCCACTTCAATCTCTGGCAATTTGTCCGGTTTTAGCAGAAGGGTTTTTGAGATTCCCCCATCAAATCTGTGACCATGCCTGAGCTCTGGAAAGAATTGAAGAAGGCAACCATTGGGGCCAGTAGAAAAGTCTTGTGGAATAAGGCCGTAAACCGGTCTGGCCCAGGGGGTTTCGCATTGGGCATCGAGTTAATGGCCAAATATATCTCTTCCTTTGTGATTGGTGCATATCATTGGACCTAGTCCATCTCTGTGGCCTTGGGGTGATTAGCCTGTGAAATGTATTGCTGTTGTAGGTCAGTGCCTAGTGTTTCAGCTGAATGTAGTTTTTGGGGAAAAAAAATCAACACAAATTTTTCCAGATTCAGAATAGTCGTCCATGCCCTGATAGTCAATCAGACTCGGGATATTATTTCTTACCTTACACTTCTTCAGTTTATACAAGAGGTTTTGCTGGCATAATACATTTGTCTAATCTGTAACATAGCAGAAGCGATATAGAAAGGCATGTGTGACTCCAAGTTACCTCTAGCCAGCTTGAGATCACTAAACACTCTCTGGGTGCCCTTCCGGAATGTTTCTGCTTTTTTTGCCAGACTTGAGTCTCCAGTCGTACCATGATGGGTTTTTTTTTGTCCTCAAGCATGAAGACGTGCGTCCCAAGATCACTCCCCTAATCACAGCCTTCATCACATCCCAAAGCATACCCTGGGACGTTTCCCCATTACCGTTCTCACGAAAATAGTTATCCATGGTGTTAGCTATGTTCCTCTGAAAAGAAGGATTCTGCAGAAAGGGGTACCACATCTTCCATTCCAATTTAGGTCCAGGGACTTCCCTGTTTATTCAGAGAGAAGCTGCGACAGTAGAGTGGTCCGAAAAATTCCTCAGACCTATGTCGATTGTTCAAGAGTACGGTATCAAGGTAGCGGGAAACACCAGTAAATCAATGTGGGGAAAAACCCTTTTGGTGCATTCCGTCTCCTTCTCATGGAGAAATCGCCATGTTTGGACGAAACCCATCTCCTGCAGCAGATGTGCAAAGACCAAATACTTTTTGAAATCTAGACGTGTGGCTGGTAATAATTTGTCCAGCAAGGGGTTGGGGACCAAGTTAAAATCCCCCCCAGCAAGGTTTCACTTTCTGCAAAGGAAGCCAGCGTCAGTAGGAGATTGGCTAAATATTCAGTGTTGATTCTCATTGGATAAGTACAATAAAATAATTGCCATCTGGTGGCCAAAACCAGTTTCCTTGACTAGTAAATTCCTTTCACAAGAAGGGCACATGCTTTGAGAGTAAAATGGGCACCGCCTTTGTTTTGTTGGATTCTGAGGCAGAAAGGTGTTTTGGGTAGTTTATTTTAAATAGCCTGCGCTCATCCTGTGGGAGAAGGTGTCTTTCCTGTAGCCTCTCCATGTCCGTTCCCAAGATTTGAAGTCTTTTGAGGTCCGATTTCTATTTTACAGGGGAGTCCAAACACTGAACATTAAGGGTCATGGTCGTAAAGAGATCTATGTGTTTGGATATTTTCGTGTAGAGTAGAATAACATTGTGCTGCGAAGTAGCGCTATATATGAGAACAACCCCCCCCGCAGTGTAGATAACTAAACAAAGAAAATGACGAACCTGTAAGTTGTGCCCTCTTATACTGTAAACATTTCACACTAGCAAGCTGCCTGCCCGTGGCCTAGCACAATCCAAAACAGCTGACTTAAAAGCCTTTCCCCATCCAGTTGGTTAAATGCTTAGGGCTCCAAGACCCATATTCGGGACCCGCGAGGTACCGAACAATCCTCAAAATGTTTCCCAAACCCACGAACCATGCTTCACGAGGACGAACATAACACTGAAAAGCAAACCACCATCCCACGCCTAGTGCCATTGAATCGGGAATAGTAATATAATGAAGGCAAGTGATACTCTGTGCCCCAAGTGTCAAGCAAGATGACTAATCCACAGCACACTGGAAGAAAATAGCTGTTGTATGAAGTTTAAGGTCAACCTGGACTTTTTTCTGTGCCCACAGCCGTCCGCTCCATTTAATCCGATCAACTCTAGGCCACGAACTGGGCCAGATGGTGGGACTCTGCTGGAGGAGTGGACTCCCCCCTGATTATCCGGGTCTGTGTGATCACTGCGCATTATTTACTGTGCATAATAGAAATGGAAATTTCGAGGGGATTGGGTCCTCCGACGTATTCCATATCTATGACATGTAATCACCACAGCTGTGCTGCTTCGGAAACTTTTCCGGCGTCTGCGTCGATGACGTCGATGCGCCGACATCGAGGACCTCCTCCGACGTCATCCGATGTGATAAGTAGGACGCACGACGCCCGTAGCCTCAGTTCCGTTTTTTCCGCGAACGTGTTGCTTCGTGTTTCTCGGTTCTAAGCCTCGACTCTTTGGAGTTCTGTTCTTTCTGGTTCTTCGAACCTGTTCGTTTGTGAATTTCCTTCGGCGATGTCTTCCACTTCGTCTTCAACCCCGCGTCCGGGCTTTAAGAAGTGCGGGGAGTGTGGGTCCAAGATGTCGGTGACTGACTCGCACGACGCCTGCCTCTGGTGCCTCGGGGAGGCCCACGACACGGATGACTGTATCGACTGCCAGTCGCTCACGTCCAAAGCCTTACGCGAACGTAAGAAGAAGTTGTCGGTAGGTCGGGTGTCCAAGCCCCGGAAGTCGAAGTCGGCGGGGCTTTCGACGGATGATTCGAGGGGTGACTCTCCGCGTCATCGTCGGAAGTCTCGTCGGTCTTCTTCTAGGAGTGGGTCTCGCCACTCCTCAGCCTCTTCGAGGCATTCTCGGAAGCGCCGACACCGGTCGCCTTCCAGGTCCTCTTCCGAGGATTCTGCCCGGCACGTCGGTTACCCCACCAGCCGTGCGACGCCGGAGGAATGGGCTTCCTTCGGGAAGAAAATGTTGGCGATTCTTGAGTCGCAGGGTACTCAGCCGTCCGCGCCCCCGAGTGGGGTCGGCCGTGAGAGGTCGAGAGACACCGCTCGCAAGAGTGGTCGGCACGAGTCACGGGAGCGGTCCCGTTCGGACAAGGAGGCTCGTTCTCGCCGTACCCGTTCCAGGTCCCGGTCCTCGACGCGTTCGAGACCGTGTGCTCCTGTGAAGTCTTCGAGGAAGACATCGACGTCTGAGGCGTCGGGGGCGTCGACAGGCTTTCTCGAGGCTCCGGCTTCGAGGAAGTCGTCGAAGCCGTCGACGATCAGGTCGTCGAGGGACACGCTCGGGGCTCAGGCTTCGAGGGCTGTGTCGACGCCGCCGATACTGGAGGCGCTGCATCTGACGTCGACGCCGATTTCCTCGACGTCGACGCCGATCCTCTCGGCGCCGTTGCCGGTTTTCTCGACGTCGGCGCCGATTCGCTCAACGCCATCGACGCCTTTCGTGTCGGAGGTGCCCCGTGTCACGGGTGTGCCCCCTAGGAAGGCTCTGGTTAAGAGCAAGCACTCTTGGGTGCCTTTTCGCCACCTGGAATATATTTCAGAGGCGGATGAGGATTCTGATGGCCTGGTTCCTAGTCAGGTGCCAGATGAAATTGTCTCGGGCCATAGTCAGTTTGACGATTTGAGGCAGTCACTGCATGATGCCAGTGGACTGGACACCTCTCCGGAGGTGGAATTTTGTAGGCCTGAGCCTGGCTCCCATGCCGATTCCTCGTACCGGCGCCTTATGGCTAGGGTTTCTGAGTATCTGGGATGGTCTGCTCCCCCAGGGGAGTTTGTGCAGGATGATCTGACGGACATCCTTGATTTTGGTCCCCCAACTGACCCGGTACTGCCGTTCCATATGGCTTTACAGAGAAGGGTGGCGACGGCTTGGACTGCTCCGGAGAGTCTCCCGGCGGTGGGCAGATCCTTGTCGCGTAAATACCGTCCAGCCAGTAGCGACCCCTGCTACTTGACCAGGCACCCCACTCCGGAAAGTTTGGTGGTGCAGGCGGCCACGGCCCCGGCAAAGCAGGCGTCGCACCCTACCATCCCTCCTGATAGGGACGACAAACGTTTTGATGGCTGGGCGAAGAAAGTGTTTTCTTCTGGTGGTATGGCGCTTCAGGCGGCCAACTCCATTTGTGCCTTGTCACGTTTCACGCACACTCTGTGGAACTGTGTTGCGTTAGCGGCTGAACATATTCCCGAAGGGGATGAACGGGATGGTTTCCTTGCTTTGGTCCAGGATGGTAAGGATGCCATGAGTGAGTCCGTTCAGTCGGGTCTGGACTTGGCTGAATGCGTCAGTAGGTCCATGGCGGCGAGCACCGTGATACGCAGGTTTGCGTGGTTGCGGAAGTCGGGGTTTGCTCCTGATGTGCAGTCCCGGCTCCTCAACATGCCCTTTGACGGTGAACACCTTTTTGGCAGCAAGGCTGACGAGAGCCTTGAGAGGTTGCAGACCTCAAAAGCTGCAGCGAAGTCGTTGGGCGCTGCAGTTCGCCAACCTCCGCTTTTTCGTCCTAGGGGACAGCAGTGGAGGGGTGGTTCCTTTCGCTATTACTCGTCCTTCAGTAAAGCGAGAGGAGCTGGCAGTCAAAGAGGCCAACGCAGGGGTACCAGAGGTGGACGACAGGGTACCCGTGGTGCCAAGGCCGCTCGGGCAGTTGCCTCTTTGCCCTCAGGTAACGCCGCAGCCGCTCCTACTCAGTCATGAGGCCATGTCCCATGGTTCGCCGGTTGGGGGAAGGCTGGCGCAGCATCTTGTAGAGTGGCAAGCCATTACTTCAGATGTGTGGGTTCTGGAGATCATAGCCCACGGCTACTGTCTTCCCTTTCGGCACAGGCCTCGCGACAATCCACCGGGGAACCTCTCTTTGAAGTGTCCGGATCCGCTCCTTGCGCAGGAAATTCAAGCCCTGCTGGAGAAAGGCGCTATAGAACTGGTGCCTGTAGCGGAGAGGAACAAGGGATGGTATTCCCCTTATTTTTTGATTTCCAAGAAAGACGGGGGATTGAGGCCCATCATGGACTTGCGCGGTTTGAACAAACTCCTCAGGAAGGACAAGTTCAAGATGGTTACTCTCTCTCAAGTCCTCCAGGCCCTTCAGCTTCAGGACTGGTTGGTGTCACTCGACCTCAAGGATGCTTACTTCCATGTGCCGATCCATCCCAAGCACAAGAAGTACCTGAGGTTCGCGGTTGGCGACTCGCACTTTCAGTTTCGGGTCCTGCCGTTCGGATTGACCTCCGCCCCGAGGGTTTTCACCAAGCTCATGGTGGTGGTGGCAGCGCATCTCAGGCAAGGGGGGATTCACATCTACCCCTACCTGGACGATTGGTTGATCAGGGGGAGCTCTCCCGAGCAAGTCCTGGATCATCTGTCCGTCACCTGCCACTCCCTTCACAGGCCGGGCTTCTCCCTCAATTTAAAGAAGTCCCATTTGACGCCAACACAGAGGCTCCAGTACATCGGAGCATTGCTCGACACTTCCCTGGGGCAGTGTTTTCCTCCCCAGGTGAGGGCTCTTCACATTCAGCAGATGGTGCACAAGTTTCAGCATGCCCAGACGCTCCCAGCGTTCGAGTTCTTGAGGTTGCTCGGCCTCATGGCATCCTGCATTCTTCTGGTGCCAGAGGCTCGCCTGCGAATGAGATCTTTGCAGTGGGCACTCAAGACGCAATGGTCGCAGTCCTCCGGCAGGATGTCGGACCCGGTTCAGGTGCCGCCCTCGGTCGCCCGGGACCTTCTGTGGTGGGCCGTCGAAGGCAACTTGATGAAGGGGGCTCCATTTTGGCTTCCCTGGCCGGAGGTGACGGTCGTGACGGATGCATCCCTCACAGGATGGGGAGCTCATGCCAACGGGCTGACAGTCAGCGGTCGTTGGTCTCCGTCGGAGTCCAGACTCCATATCAATCTGTTGGAGCTGAGGGCCGTCAGGCTAGCCCTGAAGGCTTTTCTGCCGACTGTGAGAGGAAGGAATGTCCTAATCCTGACGGACAACACAGTGGCCATGCACTACCTCAACAAAAAGGGGGGGGCAGGGTCACTTCCTCTGTGCAGAGAGGCGATGCAGCTCGAGTTCTGGGCCATCCAGCAGGGAGTTTCGATCTCGGCAGTTCATCTGGCCGGAGACGAAAACGTGACGGCGGACGCTCTGAGCAGGCAGAGCGCGATCTCTCACGAGTGGGAGTTGGCTCAGGAGATTCTCTTGGAGATCTTCGCCCTTTGGGGGACCCCTCAAGTAGATCTCTTCGCCTCCAGTGTCAACCGGAAGTGCGAAAGGTTTTGCTCGCGGGAATTTCCTCCGAAAGGAGCCTTGGGAGACGCGTTCGTGGTGGAGTGGTCATTCCCGCTGCTGTACGCGTTTCCTCCAGTCCCCGTCATCCCGCAAGTGCTGCGGAGGTTACGGAAGTTCGGTTCCCGGATGATCCTCATTGCTCCGGCGTGGGCTCGGAGGACGTGGTACCCGGACCTTCTCGACTTGTCCATCTGCCCTCCACGTCGTCTTCCCTACCGAGACGATCTGCTCTCACGGGAGGGGGGTCAGGTTCTCCATCCAGAGGTCGGATCCCTCAACCTTCACGCTTGGCTTCTGAAAGGTTGAGGTATATGGATTGGGACCTCCCTGAAGACGTGATGGAGGTGTTGCTTTCGGCCCGTAGGCCAGCAACGAAGTCTCTGTACCGTTGCCGTAAGTTCTGCGACTGGTGCAGAGTTCGGAATGTGGATCCCTTTGCATGTGACATCCCCATGGTTCTGTCTTTTTTGCTTTCTCTGGCCCACAGGGGCTTGCAAGTGGGTACCATTAAAGGTTACCTGGCGGCGCTGTCCATCTTTAAGCGCTCGTCTGAAGAGTGTTCTTACTTTAAAATCCCTTTAATTTCACAGTTTCTGAAAGGGCTCACTAATGTGTTCCCTCCGTCACCTTTCCTGGTGCCCGGTTGGGATTTAAACCTTGTTCTTAGGTTTCTTATGGGTGCTCCGTTTGAGCCTTTACATTCTTGCCCTTTGAGGCTGTTAACTCTGAAAACTGTGTTTTTAGTTGCGGTTACTTCCGCTCGCAGAGTGAGTGAGTTGCAGGCACTTTCAGTTAAGCCACCCTTCACTGTTTTTCACAAGGACAGGGTTGTCCTTCGAGTTCGTCCTTCTTTTCTTCCGAAGGTAGTGACGGAATTTCATTTAGCCCAGAAGGTTGTTCTTCCGGCATTCTATCCTCCTCCGCATCCTGGTAAGGAAGAGGAGAGGCTCCATAGGCTTGATCCTAGGAGAGCTTTAAGTTTTTATGTTTCACGCATGTCCCGGGTCAGAGTGGACGATCAGCTCTTTATTGGTTACGCTGGAAAGCGTTTGGGGCAAGCTGTGACGAAACAGACTTTGTCCCGCTGGATTATTTTGGCCATCTCGGAGTGTTACCGCTTGGCGGGTAAGGACCCACCGGCTGGCTTGCGGGCCCATTCTACCAGGGGTGTGGCTGCATCTACTGCCCTGCAGAGGGGTGTTCCTATTCGCAACATCTGTGATGCAGCCACCTGGGCTTCAGTACATACATTTGTACGGCATTATTCCCTCGATTCCATCAGAGGGCAGGATCTGGCCTTTGGCAAGGCGGTCCTTTGCTCTGCTATTTGATTGGCTATTCTATATTTTTGCTTCTAAATTCTTTCCCTCCTCCTTGTTTTGGTACTGCTTTGGGAGTCTGTCATAGATATGGAATACGTCGGAGGACCCAATCCCCTCGAAGAACAAGTTACTTTCTTACCTGGTAACGTTCTTTCGATGGGATGGTCCGACGACGTATTCCATATCGCTCCCGCCCTGCCTTCCCCGCTGCAGAATTTCTTTTGCGATTGCAGCTTACGTTTAGCAAGGCTTTGTGTCTGACTGGCAGTTGACTTATGTCACACGTTCTGGGGGGAAAAAACTACAACTGAGGCTACGGGCGTCGTGCGTCCTACTTATCACATCGGATGACGACGGAGGAGGTCCTCGACGTCGGCGCATCGACGTCATCGACGCAGGACGCAGACGCCGGAAAAGTTTCCGAAGCAGCACAGCTGTGGTGATTACATGTCATAGATATGGAATACGTCGTCGGACCATCCCATCGAAAGAACGTTACCAGGTAAGAAAGTAACTTGTTCTTCTTTTTTTTTTACCGCATTTACCGCATTTCGCAGCAAATATAAGTAAAGTAATTTCTCCTAGCAAGGACGTTCGGGGTTCGGTTCCTTTCTTGCTGAAGCTTTGAAAGCACCCTATGTGTGTGGTCTTGGGTGATAGACAATTTGTCCATACCTTTTAATAATAAACTAAACAGATCTTGAACATTTTGGTCTAGTTTAGCGTCATTCACCTCAGTTGGGATCCCCCGTATTCGAATATCGTTACAACTTGACTTATTTTCAGCATCTTCCTGTTTCAGATGCAAAAACTCACTTTGAGAGTCCAGGACTTCAATGCAATCAGTCAGTTGGGAGAGATCTTAACTGTGTAAGCATGTGAGATTCTCCAAGATAGTCAAACTAAAGTGAAGTGGTCATCTATGGTAATAGGCGTACCGGTTTCCCCCTAGATCTCTCCTCGAAAGACAGTCTCAGCTCCCAGATTACTTCTTGATCCCAAACACAGGTTTGGGGATATAGTCCCCAGCACAGACTTCTTGACTCTTCTCTAACACAGTTGCAGAGATATAGCGCACTGCTCGCTATTTGGAATATTTATAAACTGCCAGCTCCCACAGATGTAGTGCCCAACTCACTTCTCACTGTGAGGGATATTCTTCCCACTGCACTATGAGGACTATTGGGCCCAGGTCACATGTCTCAGCTTCCAGGAATATACTTTCCTGCTAACTCTTTGAGATATAGTGCTGCGCTCCCTTGTCTCGGTTCCAGGGATATAGTGCTCAGCCTATTGGTGTGGGTTGAGTAGCCAGCATATTTCTCACATTTAGGGGCCTAGGGCCCAGCCCACCATCATTGATATAGTGCCCTGCTCACATCTCACCTCAAAGCATGACTTCTATTTGGCATGGTTTTCATCCTTACGTACTCAAACTGGCCAATGGGCTCTGAGGATGTAGTGTTGCTCCTCTGTTACTGTTTGGCAAGCTTCAGTATGCCGGCCTTGAGCCCAGTTTCTGCAGCAGAGGCGCATACAATGTCTCCCCCTTCTCTATGTGGCATAATCACTTTTAATTCCCTTGACCATTTTGAAGAGTCTCTGCCAGGAATCCTGCATAAAGTAAAGGAGCAAGACAAAAAGAGAGGGTAGAATTACTCTTGCCACAGAGCTTTGTATGACTTGTGTGGGGGGGGGAGGGGGCTCACTGGATCCCATCCTTGCCTGCCATCAGGTTCTTTATGGCTCCACTCTGAAGACCCAGGTAAGCTGAGTTTCTTGGTCTGCAGTATCCCCTCCAGTTCTTGGGATGGGGCCAGAACTTTGACTTTGTCACATATGCTATCACCCTCACACCATGTCTCCACAATCACAGTCACCACTGTGCTGCATAGTGGCATACACCTCTTAATAGGTGAATGTGTATTTAAGGTCTTTCTTGTGCCGTCCACCTGAGCAGTTTCCTACTCCTGCTCCGTTAGCCAGTGGTTAAATGTATTAACTGCTGATGCCTGACCCAGTAAACGTTTGGAAAGCCCCCAGCAATGGGACTGCACCAGCCATCACAATTCCCTTTGTACAGTTCTCTTAATGAAGCACTTTTCATTTTTCAATAAACCAAATGTTTTCACAATGTTAGTGCCATGACTGCTTCCCTTTAAGCATTGTAATAGCAGGTGTAATTATTATGACATTGCACAATTGAATGACTGTGAATGTAACCCCTTGACAATAGTTTAGAAGCATAGTTTTAAAGCAAGTGCTGAGCTCACTGAGCTATCGTACTGACATAAGGAACTTTCTTTTGTACCATTTTCTTCATTACTCTCCGCCACAATGTAATTTTTCAATTCACAGGGGCTGAAATGTCGGTAACTAAATTGATAACATTGCTCCTTTTAACAACTGCCAATAGGGCTACTGAGCTGCCTTGTTTTTATTGATTTAATTTGGCGACCTCCATGTGGACTCATGGTTCTGCTCTACTTACAGATTCTGGCAGGGTACCGTGCAACTAAGCCCCAAACCTGTGTGTTGGTGCGCCACAAAGCAAAGTACCCACACCTGTCTACATCCCTGCAGGTATTGTGTACACTTTGGGGTGGTGTTACACCAGTTGTGGGGGCTTGACTGCTGCATCTGTCTGGGGAACACTCACCAATTGGGATTGTGCCCTGTAAGTGTGTATCGGGGAAGTAACACCTGTAATAAGAGATTTCAGGAGTGTGAAGTACCATTTCGGAATACACTGGTGAATGTGGCCCATACCAATATTGATGGTAAAGCGGATGACCTCAGTACATGAGCGGGATCCACTTACTATGTGTAAATGTAAGTGGGTTAGCATATGAACGTGGGAACTGACAAGCATGATCCAGGCAGCATCCTGTGAGTGTGATTTGGATCAAATTCTGTGGTAAAGTTGATAGCACATGTGTAGGAGAGAGGAATTCTGTTGGTACACGAAAGAGAAGATCCATACCAGCTGCTATCTGGGGGTGTGCTCTGCGATGGGCAAAGGTAATTTGGTACATGTGAGTCAGATTGAGATATTTGGCATTTGACCTTTCCCCCGGTGTTAGAGGCACCGCAGTGAGGCACACTTTTGCACAGTTCACATCTTACAACGGGTTATCAACCCGAATAATAATTGTGGCGCACCTGAATTGGCCAATATTATTATTTACAGATGAACGACCTGGAGAAAAATGTGATTTGTATTTTTATGAAATTAATATAAATGGATTAATGAAGATACATTTGTGCACCATGTATGCATCATTGAGTGTGAGAGTGTGATTGTTAATACAAAGGACAATCACTTCTGAACATGAGACGGGGGATACCAGAGGTTCATAAGAGGGGGAACACTTATCATTGGGGCATACATATTGTAGGTTGTCTGTACTATGTGTGATATGGATGGAATACAATATCTATGGTAGAGTGGGAGAAATACGATAGTAATATTAGGGTGGAATACTGCCCAAGCATGCATCTGTGAGTCTGAGTGGTACTGACATATAGGGGATACAATCTATATTTCTAAAAGTGAAAATGTGTGGTTTTGTGGCTTGGCGAAGCATTGTTCCTTATACAATTCCACACCGTTTCACCAATCTGCAGCAAATTTTGCATCGTTACCTGTTTGGACCCTCCGGACAATACTAGCTACATGACATTTGGACACCCTACACCGTTCCCCAGATTTCCGCAAAAGTCATAATTTGTTTGTGGCTCGGCAAAGATTGGTGAAACGGTGTGGAATTCTGCATAGTTACCTGTTAGGACCCTCTGGACATTACTGGCTACATGACATTTGGACACCCCACCCCTTTACCAAGATTTCAGCAGCTTCACACACAAAATGGTTGCCTGAAACCGATGAAACATCAATGTGGTCATAAAAAAAGAACCAATTCTCAACCTGAGAATGCACGGTTTCTGAGACATTTGCATCGCAACGAATAGCACCACGCCAGTGTGAGGCACAGGTGGGGAGAGAGCCCAGTATGAAAGACCAAAGAAATATCGAGGCTTAGTACCACATATGAAATACGCCAATCACAGGTTGAAAAGATACAAGTATCTTTTATTACTGTACAGTTACAAAGCAAAACAGATAGCTATCTGGCTCCCAACACTTCACAGTGTGTACCAGCAGACACAGTGAGGGGTGAGAGTTCTGGACATCTAAACACAGACATATTTATACCATTTTTTAAATATTGTCCAGCTCCTCTCCAAACTAATAAGTCACTGGCTAGAGTTCGTACCTAGTTCATATGACAAACATTACAGTATTATGCAAAGGATTAAACAGGTTTGCATGTCCATGAAGTCACAATGATGCTGTTGGTTTTCGGATCCACGGTAAGCCTTATTCCACAAATCGCTACCATGCAGTTAAGCCAGAACACACAATCTGAGTTTGTTTTCCATTGTCTCTTTGTTTATATGAGGATGAGGCTTGTGAGCGCAGACAACACTTGGATGGCAGTTCATTGGAGTTGCAAGGTTTCTTTACATTGGTCAAACAGTCTGCTCCCGGTCAGCCTAAACATTAACAGAACTCAAAGGTTGTTCAGCTTGGCTGCAAGTTGAAAACACAGTCCACCATTTTAGAACATGGAACAAGAGTCGAAATCAAAATGGCGGATGATTCTTAAAATGGCAGCAAAGTTAACCAAAAGTCGGATCATTACGAACGCGTTTTTCTGTGTAACGCAAATGGGCTTAGGCCAATATTCATAATAAGGAGGTATTATATGATTACAGTTTAACAAATCCTCCTTTTGGCCTAAGCCAAGAGCATTACCCTAACATTTGCTTTACTCAAAACCCCACGCCTCAATGTCGGTACATCCTGAATCACATTCTTCAAAAATATCAATTGCCATTAGATCCTTGATAGTGATATCCTTCATTACAAAAACATTAGTCATTTTCTCGGGTGCATGTATTTTTGGTCCTAATGTACCCATAGTTTGCTCACAACATCCCCCTAACATCGAAATAATGGCAGGAAAACATTGTATGCAACAACAGAATAATAGAACACCAAGAATTACTAACAGGACTGAAAAGAGCTTCCAGCCCCACAAACGTAGAAAGTCCCAGAACCAAGCACTAAGATCCCAATTACCCTCGGGAACATGTACTTCCGTACTCAAGACATGCAGATTTTGTATAACCTTGAATATGATAGGGGAGGAGTCAGGTACGAAAACACAACAAGCAGATCCCACCAATTTACATACCCCACTGTGCTCGGCTAGGATGACGTCTAATACCATCCTATTCCAAAGGGCCACTAATCTGATTGCTTTTTGTTCCAGTGTCATGTAATATAGTATATTGGTTGTTCTGTTGATGGTCCTCTCCAATACTCTTGCTAGTCTCCTAATATCCCCAGAGTTCATTATCTGTCCCCAAATGACACAAAGGATTTCGCTACATCACCCATAACCTGTGAAGGAGTAGCGCCAATCTCGTCCCACCTTGGACGAGCTCTAGAGACCTCCGAGGTGCTAGCCACATATACCCCTGGTAACAAGATGACCAAGTAACAAGTACCCTGACAATCTCTAGGTAACCAAGGATAAGCTTCATTGCCAAAGACAAAATAAACGGGATGACCTACATACAAAGGTCTGTCCTCACTAGTTAGATTCGCAATGCTGGTACAACCATCGAATGTACCCATTGGCTGAGAACCATCCCTTTGTATGCAGAAGGAAACAGAGTTGGGACTATGATTCATAATGTAGGAAGGAGGCATGGCATCCCGGTTGCCTACAGGAGCCATCTTGTAATAAATTAGCGATTGGAAAGGTCTAGAAAGTCTATCGGAAAGCCTAATAGAAGCAACATTGAGTTTGCTCCTATTCGCAAAAAGGTAACATCCCAAAGGTGTCAGGACTCGTCTTTCAAATTCATTCAGATTAGTCCCATCGAAGTTCCCAGAAATACTGTCATTCCAACGACCAAAGAATAGTGCCCTAAGTGAGGCGTAGCATGCAGTAGTCAAAGGAAGAGGATGAATATGCCAGCCTAACCCTTTTTCCCTGTGCTGTGGCAAATGTGAACATACCCAGCAATTTGTTTTGTTTAGAATCGCATGGGTGGCATTCATGATTAATAAAAGAGTGTTATTGTGGTAATTTTGTCTGTGTTGGGAATCCCTAGTAGGTAGAGTGTGCAGATGCACGAAAGGTGAAGACATAGTGGGAACACTTTCAGTTGGTAACAAAGTCTCAAGTGGACGCACCCACTCTAAATACCACAACCGAAGCGAAAATACAACTGTCTGACCGATTAACGTTATCACAAGAAAACAATGAGGACTCAAAGACCATGATTTTTGATGTTTAAATTCTTTGTTAGCCACAACACTGCCAGCTTGCTCCGTACGAGTAGAGTTAGAAAAGGGCATTGTTCCTCAAGGTCTGTTTAGAAAGTCTCTTTGTCTGGCTCTTTCAGTTCATCCGTTGGTGGCCTCCTGACCATGTGGCCTATCTTCCCTGAAGGTAACTTTGCCGGTCCCTGCCACTTATTTCCGTTTCAGTGAGAGCATGGCAAGGGACTAGCTCAACGGTGGTTTCTTGTGGGCACAGCCGATGCTATGCTGTAAGTCTAGCGCTGAGGACGCAGATCGTACCTCAAGACTCCAGGTACGGTGTGATCTGCGAACGAGTGTTGTTGCTTCCTGATGGAAATGGTGAAACAGAAGCAAGATTACTCAAGGGAGCAGAAAGATCAGAGGAAGAATTCAAAGGCAAAACAGCCGTCTTCCCGGGCCCCACCGGCTCAGGAAGAATCTCTGAGACACCCTTGGTGTCGTTAAAAACAGACTTGTCGTGCGAAACAGAATAAATAGTCTCCTTCACTTCTCCTTCATCAAGTGGCAGAGGAAAAGGTTTCTTCTTGACGTGTGTTGTGTGGATCCAGTGTCTCTTTACTGCTACTTGTACAGCGGTCTGTGTGGCCAACAATACTTGAAACGGTCAACTCCAGCGCGGTGCGAGACAGGATGCTCTTTCAAAGGTTTTTGTGAGCACCCAGTTGCCTGGTCAAAGTCGATGACCTGGCCCCTCGTATTTTACTGGGAGGGCTTCTCGCACCTGTTGATAAATCAAATACAAGTTTTGAGTTAACTGGTCACAGTATTCAGAAAGGAGCAAATGCTCCACGTCTTTCAATCGTCTGGGTTTGGGCAAATTCCAAATATTGATTGGTCTCCCCATTACTATTTCATAGGGGGAGAGTCCAGTTCTTCTTTGTGGGGTCTTCCGCATGGACAATAAAGCTACCGGTAAGGCATCTGGCCATCTCAAATTGCTATTGGCACAGATCTTAGCCACCTTATTCTTTAGGATACCAATATGGCGTTCTACATGTCCAGCACTCTGAATGTGTCTGGCCGAATGGAACTGTTTATCGATCTGTAATCCCGCGCATACTTGCAGAATAACAGCAGTGATAAATTGTGGACCATTGTCCGACCAAATGACCCTTGGCAAACCAAACCTAGGAAAATATTCCTTAAGCATGGTTTTCGCCATTGTTATTGCTGTGGCATCTTTTACAGAGAATGCTTTGACCCATTTGCTAAAGGCACAAATGACTACCAGGACGTATTTGTAGTTTTGGCAGCGCTCCATTTCGATGAAGTCGAAATGTATCACTTGAAAGGGCACAGAGGGGGGACCAAAATTACCCCTCTGTGTCTATGTACCCTTTCCCACATTATGCTGTAAGCATACCATGCAATTTTGGACCAAACGCTCAACAGTCTTTGAGATGTTTGCATTTACCCAGACAGGTTCTAGCAGTTTACACATTTTTCTAGCACATATGAGTGGGACCATGAGCTATCTTAACCATAGCGGTGACATAAGCATTGGGTAGCATCCATCTTTTCTTGACATTGTCTATCCAACAACCTTCATCATCTAAACTTGCTAAACCCTCAGCCCATTGCTTAAGCTCTTCTGGCATCAGCTTGAATGGTTTTTTTAGAATCAATTCCTTCGTCTATTATACAAGTGTTTGTGGCTTCTTTTGTTACATACATCTATAAATACAAATCAGTGGCAGTCTGTTTGGCTATCCTGTCAGCAAAAGCATTTCCCCTCCCCACATCATCTGTCACTTTCTGGTGTGCGGCGCACTTCATAATTGCTAGTTGAGTAGGAAGCGCAAGTGCTGAGAGTAGCCGAACTATCAAAGTACCATGTTGAATCTGAGTGTCCTGCTTACCTGAGTCTCTGCAGGAGCAATAGAGTCCTCCAGTTCCTTCTCTGGCTCTACACCACCCCTCAGTTAGTGGGAAGTCTGGCCTGCCAAAAGAGTGAATGGTTAGGATTGAATTAAAGGGATAGCCTACCCTCCTTCTCCCCCCAACCAACTACTACAGTGCGTGTCTCACCTGTGTGTTTAGTTTGGTGCACACTCCATCCTGCTCGTGCAGGGACTCTCTTTTCTGGGTGATGCTTCGGATGTTGCTGTTCTTGCGAACGGCCTCAGCAGTTTGCTGCTTTAGCTCCACGAGTTCGTGTTACCCAGTTACTGCACTGGGATTTTCAGTTCAGGTAAGTTTTTGGGGAAGTTCAGGTAAGTGGTAGGTTTGAAGAGTCACCAAGTCCGTGACTGCCCAGTTACCTCACTGGGGTTTTTCAAATATAGTGTTTCTGATCTGCTGTAGCGCTTGCTGATTTGCGTGCCAGTTTACAGCACTGGACTGCAGCAATAGCGGTGAGCGGAGATGGCGGAAGAGTTCTAATTGCTTTTCTCTTTCCTGGCAGGGTACCCAAGTCAGGTCAAAGGTGTGCGAGAAATGATGGAAAGCTGGTTGCTGCTTCAAGCGGTGTGCGAGGTAAGGTTTAAAGTTCTGCCTTGAAGTGCGCTGCGCAGAGATTTGCAGACACGTGAAACTCACTGTCATCTAACTTCTTTCTCTCTCCTCTTCTCGTTGCAGAACTAGATCTGATGATGCGAGCGCTGACTCCGGCCGCGGGAGATGCCGGATCGGGAAATTGAACACTGAAGACCAAGCGGCGGTAAGCATGTGCTCTCAAGCTTACAGGAAGCCCACGAAGCACAGGCTGATCTCCGGGAGTGGCTTTTAAAAGCAGCCACACCCAAACACTAGAATGCACTGTAGCTTCCAGGATGCTAGGATGTTCCACAATGTCCATATTGGAGTGGCAGGAAGTGATGTAAAACCAGGAAACACGTGTGCAACTTCCTATGTGATGGGAGTGTTAGTTCTGAGTAACTGATGTGAGTGTTTTGAATGTTAAGCCTTTACCCACTTGGCCCCTACCTGACTTGCCCACCTGCCTCCACTTGCCAGAGCTAAAGGGGGAAAAGGTGTATATGGGAGCCCGAGGTTAGTAATCATGACACTTAGTTCCGTGTGAGGTCAAGAAACCTCTCTCGGCCCATAATCTACCAAAGTTGTGAACCACCCCAAAGGCATACTGGCTGTCTGTAAATATATTTACTCTAAGCCCTTCGGAAAGTTCACAAGCTCAAGTCAGTGCGATAATCTCAATCGTAGTGATTCCATTAGCAGCAGTGGATGTACCATCCGGAAGTTTGAAGCAGGAGCCATGGCAAAACAGCTCCCCTTGTGGATTTTTCAATGGCGTGTCGTTTAAATCAATTCTGCCTTTGGTTTCTTGCTCTGTAGTATGGAAGCAGTCATGTGACATCTTGTCACTGCAAGCAATGTCTTGCGTATGTCAGAATCTGAGTCGTCGGATACTTGACTCACCTGTTTGTTTTTTGTGGATCTCTTCTTGGAGTTCGCAAGTTTCTTTTTCCTGGACAAGCGTGCCTCTTAGAGGTAAGGTCTAGAATCCTCTAAATCCAGTCTGCTGGGCTCCGGAGCTAGGAATACGTTCAATGTTCCTGCAAGGGTAAGGGACGGAACCAGGACTGAAAGGAACAAGGTAACGAGGTTCTGAATATGGAGGACGTGAAAGGGAGAGGACGGGGACCGGGAACGAAGGGAGCTGGGCACCAGGATTCACGAAGGGAAAGGGCTGAAAACTTAGAACACAACTTGCTGGGAGGGGTGTAGGCAAGCGAAGCGTTGAGACGCGCGGAAGCGCGGCGGCGTGTCCGTTTTCTAGGAAACATGTGCATCAATATGGAAGACTAGACCGCGCCGAATCCTGGCGTCGGCCATGTTGAAAGTGAACAGAATATGTGGGTATTGACTGAGGGACCAGGCAGACTAGAAGGGTCGATATCGCCGATTCATGACAGCGTAAGATGCAATAGTTCGTCTGGATTTAATATGTAACATCTCTTAATTTGGATATGCGGTGCAAATAAAATCAGCTCGTATCTTGTTAATCGTGCTGAAGTAAGATGTTGCATTTGCGTTCTGTTTAATAGAACGTCTACGGAGTGGGGTACCATCACAGTTAAAGAGTGACCTAAAACCATACCGTCACTTTGTTTTATGGACGCAGCAGCGACAGCTCTCAAGCATCTCAGCAAAGCGCATGCAACAGGATTAAGCGTGGAGGAAAAGTAACCGCACAGTCTATTCTTCCCCCCCATGTTCCTGCGTTAACACAGCCAAAGCACATCCATCACATTCATGCACATACAACACAAAGGGCTTGTCATAATTTGGTGTGCCCAAAACAAGCGCAGCCTTGAGCAGATCAAAAGCTTTCTGCAGGTCCAATTTCCACGGTAATGGCAAATAAATGCCCTTCTTTGTCAACGCCAACATTGGTTTTATCACTAGTGACAAGTTTGGGATCCACTGTCTACAGTATGAAGCCATGCCTATCGAGGCTCTGACCTCTTTCTGTGTATTTGGGACAGACATGCTAGAGATGTTTTTTATCCGTTCAGACGTCCGTCTTCTTCCCTCCTTTGACAGGAGATCGCCTAAATAGGCGGCCTCCTGTCGACAATATTGAAACTTTTTCAATGAAGCCTTATGCCCATGCTCTGCTAGATGAATAAGCAGCAACACAGTGACCTCCTTGAAAGCAACTTCTGAGTCTGCAGCTTAAAGAAGATTGTCAACATACTGCAACAGTGTACAAGTGGAAGGCAACTCAAGTGTATCGAGCTGCTCCTTCAAAGCTCTACTATAAATTCTCGGACTCTCAGTGTACCCTTGTGGCACACAAGTGAATGTAAATGAGCGTCCCCCTAGGGTGAATGCAAACAAATATCTACTATCAACGTGTATGGGAATACTAAAGAAGGCATTCTTAAGATCCACAACACTGAAATTAGTAGCAGAAGCTGGAATCATTGTTAATATTGTGTCACATCAGGCACAATTGGAAATTGTGGAGCAACAATCTTATTGATAGCAGGCAAATCAATAATAAAACGAAAAGGAATTGCATTATCCCTTTTCTTGTACACCGGTAGAATCGGGCTATTGCACAACTTCCTGCAATTTCCTCAATCACTCGACAATGAACAAAATCAGAAACTATGCTTTATTGAGCTTGCTCACCATCAACTGTAATCTTATATCGTGGAATACGTGGCAACCTAACACCTGTTTTCAAGACAATTTTAACAGGTTCAATTTGCAAAATGCCAACATCCTTATCGTCAACTGCCCATTAACATGCCGAAACTTTATCCAATTCAGACGGTAAAGGCCTAGTCAGGAATTGTAAAGCAGAAAATTGCTGAGGTGAAATCGTCAAATGTACTCCATCCGACGAACAATTAATTACCGCATTTAATTCCTTCAACAGATTCAACCCCAACAAATTCTCGCCACAGTTCGTCGTTAGAAGAAATGGACATTGATCCGTGAATGGCCCCAGTGAAAACGGTACCGGCTGAGAGACCGGACTAACCACTGGCGTGCCAGAAAACCCTACAGAAATGTTATTCTGCCCTGATAGTGGAATATCTGGAACCCACAAATGATCAATAGAACACTTCTGTGCTCCTGTATCTATCAAAAATAGATGCTTCCTATTCCCCACCTTCATTTCTACGTAGGGCCCTTTCTGATCGACGGGATTAGGCATCGGTTCCAGACCCTGCTTCGAGCTGTCCTAACAGAACGATATATCATCAATGACGAGATCCTCAGAAAGATAGGCAGTCGCAGGATTATCAAAAATATTCCTATTATCAACACTACGGGCCTCATTACGAGTACAGCGGTAGGGTGTTAAAGGATGCCGGTGCTGTTAACCCCCTACCGATGCATTCCGAGGTCCCTTAGCGGGAGCCGCTAAGGGACCATGGAGCTAATAACGGGCCCGCTATTTGCGGGCCCGTTATTAGCTCCTTCCCCATTCCCATTGAGCCCTATGGGGGCTCGAATGGGAATGGGAATGGGGAATGGTTATCAGAATGGGGACTTACCGTGTCCTCCAAGGTTAGAATGACCCAGTAAGTCCCTATTCCGACAACACGGCCCCGGTATGCTAATAGCACCATGGCTACCGCCATATTCGTAATGAGGCCCTATGTTGCTGAGTATCCTGTGAGAATGACTGTGAATTCTGAGCAAACTGGCTTCTTCCAGGACCTCCTACCCCAGGGCGGCCTCTGGATCGTCTCCCCATGGTACCATATGGGTTATTTGATCTCTGCTGAAGGATCAGGCATTGTGCTCGTCAATTACCTTCTTGTCTGCAATAAGCACATTGGTTCATGTGTACAGGACCCATTTCTGCATTACTCTGTGGAACAAACTGACCTCTAAACTGTGTGCTTCCACCTCTGGTTCCTCTAACTATCTGTTGCAACAATACGTTGGTTTTCAAATCTCCCTTCTTTTCTATCCTCTCTTTTTCACTATTGACTCTATTTTCATGATACTGAGACATATGCAATACTTCGGACTGTGATTTAGCTTGCCAGGCGCTTTCGGAGGTCATAATTTGTGATTGGATATCAGGCAACAATCCATGCACAAATTTGTCCACAAACAACCTTTTCCCTGACTCAGTGCTTAAATCTTGACCGCTAAAATCAGAGAATACTTGTTCAAACCGATTTAAAAAATTCAGTAGCACCTTCAGATTTCCCTTGGGTACAAGCAGTGAGTTTGTCCCAAACTATCCTTCTTTCTGGAACTACAGTCTTTAATTTAGTAACTATTCTGTCTGGCAGTGTCAGTATCACCTGTGGCGGTCTCTCACCAGCTTTCCTTTCTCCGTCTAACCGTACCAAGTTAATCCATGTGTCACCCAGCCCTGCCTGATCTTCTACAGTTCTAATCTGTTTCCATAAATCAGGTAGGATAACCGGGAACAACAAGTTAATATCACCCAGAGTGAAAACGGACAAATGCAAGACGATTCTATTTCTTTGTAAAACCCTGTTGATTTTTCCTAATGTCTGGAATCGACTGTCTAATAGAATTCACTTCCTGTCTAGAGAATGGGACATGACCAAATTGCGATACATAGTGAGCTTCTATAGTGGTAGCTGGTGTGCCTGCTACGGCATCAGCTGGAATTTCCACTTTAGGAACAAATTTCAGAGGAACCTCTCTCATTGGCAATTGAGAAGTAGGCAACTCCGAACGTTTGTTAAGCAATAGAGCTAAATCGAGCGACAAAGTAGTCAAAGCAGTATCGGGCAAAAATGCTTTATTATAAATCATCAAATCTGTGGGACAACAAATCTTTTTCTTCATACACTCATCCTGCAGGTAGTCTACCATTACATGTAACACTTTCTTTTGCATTTCTGGAGTATACTGACTAAACGTATCATATACTTCTATGGGAGATATCGACACATCTGAAATCCATCTAAGCGCATCCCTTGTGCAAACTTGCGTCTCTTCACTTGTTGATTTATAAGAAGGAAGAATCCGTTTCTGCACATACATAGCGTCCAATTTACCACCATCTGTGTCATCATTCTGTAACTGATCTTTCGAAGGGATTGTGTCCTCCGACGTATTCCTTATCTTAGATAGATATCTCTTTCCAGCTTTGCTGGCCTCGGAAATTTTTTCTCTCTAAAGGGGGCTGCGCGTCGACGTCCGCCGAGTCGATGTCCCTCGACAGCTGCCGTATCGACGTCAACGTCATCCTGCCTATAAAGGCTGCGCGCAGCGTCCGTTGCTTAGTTCCGTTTTTCCGCGCTTACTCAGTGCCTCGGAATATCGTTGCTCAGTTTCGTAGATATATTATTCCATATTCCTCGAGATATTCCATCCATACTCGATGGCTTCCTCGTCTGAACCGACGACCCCTCGGTCCGGCTTTAAAAAATGCCGAGACTGTGGAAAAAAGATGTTGCTAACGGACCCTCACAGGGTCTGTCTGTGGTGTTTGGGAGCTGAACACCATTGTTCGGAGTGTGAGGACTGTATGTCCATGACAGCTAAAGCCCTGAAGGAGCGTAGGGGGAAGCTGGAAAAAGGTAAGACTTCTAAAGCTTCTTCTTCCTCGACAAAGTCGAGACATTTGTCTCCTCGTCACCATTTGCGCTCCAGGTCTCGAAGGGTCCCATCACTCTTCGAGATCGAAGCACTCGAAAAGGAGATCCCGAAGATCCCCTTCTTCGTCCTCTTCCTCTGTTTCACCTAAGAGAATCCCTTGCCCCACGAAGCATAGTTCCCGGGCTGAATGGGAGGAATTCCGAAAAAATATGATGAGCGTCTTCGAGAAAGCGGCCTAGACCCCCTCGAAGACTGACGAGAGCGATGCTCTGGTCGAAAGACCCGAAGGTCCAAAACACCGCGAGTCGCAGCACCCGGCGAAGGAAGCTTCTCGAGCGCGTCACGAACCCTCGAGTAAAGCAAAGACCTCGAATCCTTCTTCGAAGGTTCCGTCGACGAAGGTTCCGTCGACGCCGAGGTCGGTGTCTTCGACGCCGTTGTAGAAGGGACCTTCAACACACGGGTCTGTCGACTCGACGCCATCCTCAACACTGGCGTTGACGCCAAGGAAATTCACGGTTGCGGCGCACCCAGTGGCTATTCCCAGGTCTTCGATGTCGATGTCGTCGAGATTGTCGATATCCTCGAGCAGAATTCCGATTCTATCGAAGACCTCGAGGCCTCCACCTTTGTTTTCGACGCCACTTTCGAAGCCTTCGACGGCGTTGATGACATCAACGTTTTCGAGGCCGATTACGACAAGTTTGGCACCCTCTGTCTTGGAGATGGGTTTCACACCCTTTGTGAGCTCAGACCAATTGAGAACAATATCTTCAATTATGGAAGAGGGAGAACTGTCTGATCAAGAAGAGCCATTTGAGTTGCAGGGATCTGCAACCCCAGTTCAAGAGGAGGTATCCTCAGAGGAACGCAGATTAAAGGAACTCCATGATTCCTTACATGAGGCAAGTGGTTTAGACACTTCCCCAGAGGTGGAGTTCGCTAGGCCAGACCCGGGGGAGCCTGCTGAAACCCCTTATAGATCCTTAATGGCCAGGATTACAGAATTTATGGGGTGGCCAACACCTTCACCGGCTTTCCAACAGGACGACCTCACGGATATTCTTGATAAAGGTCCACATGAGGATCCTGTAGTACCTTTTCATAAAGCTCTTCAAAGAAAAATAATGACGAACTGGGAAACCCCAGATGTCGTCTCGGCAGTAAATAAAAAACTGTCTGCTAAATACAGGGTATCTTCTGCAGACCCGGAGTTTTTGTCCAAACACCCATCCCCAGAAAGTCTGGTGGTACAGGCAGCATCTTCTACTGATATCAAGACTGCTTACCCTACCGTCCCACAGGACAGGGACGATAAGAAATACGATGCTATGGCTAAGAAAGTCTTTTCGGCATGTAGTATGGCGTTAAAATCTATTAATGCTACTTGCACCCTTGCTAGATTTAGCCATACACTTTGGGAGTGTGCTTCTACAGCGGCTGACTGCATCCCGGAGGGAGAAGAAAGGGAGGCGTTCCTAAATATCATAAGGGACGGTAAAGACGCTATGTGTGAATCCCTCCAGACGGGCATTGACTCGGCTGACAGTATCAGCAGAGCAATGGCGGCAAGTACAACAACCAGGAGATTTGCTTGGTTGAGAAAGTCTGGTTTTGCCCCAGATGTGCAAGCCAGGCTCTTGAACATGCCATTTGATGGCTCTTCTTTGTTTGGGAAAAAGGCGGATGACAGTTTAGAAAAACTGCAAACATCAAAGGCAGCAGCAAAATCCCTAGGCGCTGCAATCCGTCAGACACCTTTTCGTCCCACAGGAACCTCTGCGAGAGGCAAGTCTTTTCGCTTCTACTCCGCATTCGGAAGAGGTAGAGGACGACCGGCTCAAAGGGGACAAAGAAGAACTACCTGAGGTGGACGGGGTAGATATTCAAAAAGCCGCAGCAACAGCAGGTGCCTCTTTACCATCGGCATCTGCATCAGCCGCCCCTAAACCACTCTGAGGACTTCCCTCACAAGACACCTGTAGGAGGCAGGTTAACTCAACATCTGGCGGAATGGCAGGCTATCACGTCAGATGCTTGGGCATTGGAGACAGTTGCACAAGGTTACTGCCTGTCTCTCCTACGCATACCTCAGAGTCATCCACCGGGGATCAGCTCTCAAAAAGCTCCAGATCCGCTCCTCTTGCAGGAAATTTTAGACCTGCTAGAGAAAGGTGCCATAGAACTGGTACCTGTAGCGGAGAGGAACAAGGGCTGGTACTCCCCTTACTTTCTCATACCAAAGAAAGACGGAGGACTGAGACCCATCTTGGACTTGCGGGAATTGAACAAATTCCTCAGGAAAGACAAATTCAAGATGGTAACTCTCTCTCAGATCCTTCAGGCCCTTCAGTTCCAGGACTGTTAGGTATCTCTGGACCTTCAGGACGCTTATTTCCATGTGCCAATCCATCTCAAACACAGGAAAATACCTGAGGTTCGCATTTGGCAACTCTCATTATCAATTTCGAGTTCTGCCATTTGGGCTGACCTCCGCCCCGAGGGTCTTCACCAAGTTAATGTCAGTAGTGGCTGCAAGTCTAAGGAGGGAAGGGATTCACGTCTACCCCTACCTGGACGATTGGTTGGTCAGAGCTGTATCTTCGGAACAAGCTCAGATCCAGCTAGATTATGTTTGCCACTCCCTTCACAGACTGGGCTTCTCCCTCAATTTAAAGAAGTCACAAATTATACCATCGCAGAGACTCCAGTTCATCGGAGCGATCCTGGACACTTCCCTGGGAAAAGCCTCGCCACCAGAGGTGAGGGCTCAAGATATTCTACAGATGGTCACCAAGTTTCAAAATGCCCAACGTCTCCCAGCCTTCGACTTTTTGAGGTTACTAGGCCTCATGGCATCCTGCAGAGGCTCGCCTGAGAATGAGATCTCTCCAGTGGGCACTGAGAACTCAGTGGTCACAATTCTCAGGGAGAATGACAGATCTTCTTCAGGTTCCCGACAGGGTGGCTCGAGACCTTCAGTGGTGGGCCTGCCAGGAGAACATTCTGAAAAGAGAGCAGTTTTGGCAACCTTCGCCAGAGATAACAGTAGTCACGGATGCCTCACTTACGGGGTGGGGAGCCCACGCCAACGACTTGACGATCAGCGGTCATTGGTCTCCATCGGAGTCCAGACTACATATCAACCTGTTAGAGCTGAGGGCCATCAGACTTGCGCTGAAGGCTTTTCTGCCATCTGTACAAGGAAAGAATGTCCTGATAATGACGGACAACACAGTGGCCATGCATTACCTCAACAAAAGAGGAGGCGTAGGATCACTACCACTGTGCAGAGAGGTGATGCAGCTCTGGTTTTGGGCAATCTAAGAAGGAATCTCTCTATCGGCAGTTCACCTAGCCGGAGAGAAGAACTTGACAGCGGACGCTCTGAGCAGGCAGAGCACAGTCTCCCACGAGTGGGAACTAGCTCAGGAAGTCCTTCAAGAGATCTTCGCCCTTTGGGGAACCCCTCAGGTGGATCTGTTCGCCACCAGTGTCAACAGGAAGTGCGATCTGTTCTGTTTAAGGGAATTTCCCCCGAGAGGAGCTCTGGGAGACGTGTTCATAGTGGACTGGGAGTTTCCACTCCTGTACGCGTTTCCACCAGAGGTTGAGAAGATTCCGGAAAACCATGATCCTAATTGCCCCGGATTGGGCCAGGAGAACGTGGTACCCGGCGCTTCTAGACTTGTCCATCTGCCCTCCAATTGGACTTCCACTCAGAGAGAATCTGCTCTCACAGAAGGGAGGTCAGGTTCTCCATCCAGACATCAAAACCCTCAACCTTCACGCTTGGCTTCTGAAAGGCTGAGGTACAAGGATTGGGACCTCCCTGATGACGTTATGGAGGTGTTGCTTTCGGCAAGAAGGCCAGCAACAAAATCTTTATACCGCTGCCGTTGGAACAGATTTTGCAGCTGGTGTAGAGAAGAGAATATCAACCCCTTTTCATGTGGTACACCAACAGTGTTATCCTTTCTACTCTACTTGGCAAATTCAGGCCTTCAAGTTGGCACTATCAAGGGCTATCTCGCAGCGCTATCCATCTTTAAGCGCACTGCGGAAGAACCATCCTATTTCAAGTTACCCTTGGTAATACAGTTTCTAAAGGGGTTAACTAACGTTTATCCCCCAAGACCATTCCAGGTTCCCCTATGGGATTTAAATTTAGTCCTAACTTTCCTGATGGGCACACCTTTCGAACCACTCCACTCTTGTTTGTTAAGGTTTCTTACCCTTAAGACTGTTTTATTAGTAGCACTTACATCTGCTAGAAGGGTGAGCGAGTTACAAGCTCTTTCTTGTAAACCCCCTCATACAATCTTTCACAAAGACAAAGTTGTTCTGCAAGTGAAGCCTAATTTCCTCCCAAAGGTGGTTTCTGAATTTCATATCACACAGAAGATTACCCTTCCATCTTTCTATCCTCCTCCCCATCCGGGGAAAGAGGAAGAGAGGTTACACAGGCTGGACCCAAGAAGGGCTTTAAGTTTTTACATTAGTAGACTGGCTAGGATAAGACAAGCAGACCAGCTGTTTGTAGGCTACGCAGGTCACAAGCTGGGGCTACCGATAACTAAGCAGACCATTTCCAGATGGATTATTTTAGCCATTTTGGAATGTTATAAACTGGCAGGAAAAGAGCCCCCTCAAAATCTTAGGGCTCATTCGACCAGAGGTATCGCAGCTTCATCGGCCCTCAAAAGAGGAGTGCCGGTTCGAGACATATGTGCGGCTGCCACATGGTCGTCCGTCCATACCTTTACACGGTTTTACTACTTGGATTCCTCCTCCAGTCAGGAAACTAGGTTTGGAAGGGCAGTATTGCACTCTATTCATCAATAAGAGGAAGCATGAAGTCAGTACTCCCACCTCCAATAACAGAATACTGCTATGGGAGCCTATCTAAAATAAGGAATACGTCGAGGGACACAATCCCTTCGAAGAACAAGTTACTTCTTACCTTGTAACGTTCTTTCGATGGGATGTTCCTCTGACGTATTCCTTATCGACCCTCCCATCCATCCCCGCAGTACTACTTCCCTTGTTGTCGCAGCTTACGCTCCTTCAGGGTGATTAGTCTAGTCCAGAAAGAATTATTGTGGGCTACAAAACGGAACTAAGCAACGGACGCTGCGCGCGGCCTTTATAGGCAGGATGACGTCGACGTCGATACGGCGGCTGTCGAGGGACATCGACTCGGCGGACGTCGACGCGCAGCGCCCTCTAGAGAGAAAAAATTTCCGAGGCCAGCAAAGCTGCAAAGAGATATCTATCTAAGATAACGACTACGTCGGAGGAACATCCCATCGAAAGAACGTTACAAGGTAAGTAGTAACTTGTTCATCTCCCTTTTAAACTCAAAAACCCTCTCAACATGCTCATGTACTTTCTCTGCAGTGTCCCTTGAATAAGCTAAGACATTCTTTCCTTTAACCCTTGTGGGACATACATTTCCGTCAAATAATTCCACATTTCAGCCAAGTGCATTCCCATCCCCTCAATCAAAACATTCTGTTCGGGAATACTTTCTAGATCAAAGATTATAGCTAAAACAGCTGATTGTTCACCTTCTTTTATACATTTCTTAGCCCATAGATACAATTCCCTCTTTCTAGCTTTAGAGACTGCACTATGAGTCACTATCTTTGATTCGGCATTCGCCCTTTCCATTTGCTACAAGCGGAGCAGAACCGCTTGGAAAAGAGAGAGCCGAGAAATCCTGTACAACAGGTAGTGGAAACACTACCGCTGGCGACAAAGACGGAATCACAGGAACAACAATTGTCAGTAAGGGTGGAGATGCAGAAGGGGGAGCAACAACAGGAAGAGGAGCAACAGCTGGTGGCGGAGGAACAACGGGAGGAACAGGGACAGCAACAGGAGGAGGTGTAACAGCAGGAAGAGGTAAGACAGCAGGAAGAGGCACATAGGGAGGAGGTGCAGTAGCAATAGTCCTACGTTCATTTAAAAGCTTATCAATTAGTTAGTCTGAGTCATGAACATCTTTAGATGGATATATTTTCTGTACACCAAGTTGGAAAGCCCTATCCATGTTTCCAACAGACTCCGGCTGTTTCTGTTGCATGTTTCTCTTTACTCTTAAGTGGCTGCATAGCTTCCTTTTTCCATTTCTGAATTACATCAAATGCTTCAGGCCTAGCCTTTTTCTTTAACAATATAGACTCTAAATACTCTATACGAGCAATCTCAAAACTACCATGAACTGGCCACTGAAATTCAGAAGCATGTCTAGTTTGTCTGTGCCAAATATGGTTGAATACCATACTACCAATGCTGTACTTGCAGTACATAGTACATGCCGGCGATCCCTCCTGTGGCACCGGTCAGCCAAATTCCAAAGATTGTCTGTCTCTGTGGAATAAACCCCTGAAACAGGCAGACAATTTCCCAGGCATATCAGATCACTGGTGTTACCTGGCGTCGTTTGTCCTCATGAGAACAAAACTGCAAACAAATATCAGGATACTTAGGAATCGGGCCACGACTCACCTGATTACAAAGGACTGAGGAGGTCCGATCGGATTACAAAGTACGACCCTCGTGGTTGGCGATTTCGGCAAAACAGCCCGCCTCGATATGAGGACTCTTGTCACGATGCCCTCTCGAACCGCGTGCTCACCGTTCAGGGATCGGATTGTGCAGTACTGTCGAGGTGTTGCATCTCATACAAAGGGGCCCCCTTTTTCTCACTCTCCGATCCTGGTTCGATAGCCGTGTCTTCTCTTCAGCGAGGTGACATCAATCTTGAGGGTCCCTATTCTGGCGCCATCTGAAAGACTAAAGAAATATCAAGGCTTAGTACCACAAATGAAATACGCCAATCACGGGTTGAAAAGATACAAGTATCTTTTATTCCTGTACAGTTACAAAGCAAAACAGATAGCTATCTGGCTCCCAACACCTCGCAGTGTGTACCAGCAGACACGGTGAGGGGTGAGAATGCTGGACATCTAAACACAGACATATTTATACCATTTTTGAAACATTGTCCAGCCCCTCTCCAAACTAATAATTCACTAGCTAGAGTTTGTGCCTAGTTCATATGACAAACATTACAATATTATACAAAGGATTAAGCAGGTTTGCATGTCCATGAAGTCACAATGATGCTGTTGGTTTTCTGATGCACGGTAAGCCTTATTCCACGAAACGCTACAATGCAGCTAAGCCAGAACACACGATCTGAGTTTGTTTTCCATTGTCTCTTTGTTTATATGAGGATGAAGCTTGTGAGCGCAGATAAAGCTTGGATGGCAGTTCATTCGAGTTACAAGGTTTCTTTACATTGGTGAAACAGTCTGCTCTCGGTCAGCATAAACATTAACAGAACTCAAAGGTCGCTCGGCTCGACTGCAAGTTGAAAACACAGCCCACCATTTTAGAACATGGAACAAGAGTCGAAATCAAAATGGCGGATGATTCTTAAAATGGCAGCGAAGTTAACCAAAAGTCGAATCATTACGAACGTGGTTTTCTGTGTAATGCAAATGGGCTTAGGCCAATATTCATAATAAGATAATAAGGTGGTATTATATGATTATGGTTTAACAAGTAGGTCCCAGTATGCAGCAGTTCATCAACTCTCGCCTCCCCCCAACGTCTGCTCCGGAGTATATCAGCCAGCCACACACACCTATTCTCAGTGCAGTTTACTTCAAAGTACAAAGCACATCAAGCAATAAGCGAATAGGAACAGCGACCTACAGGATCATTGATTTTCAACAATTGATGAGAGTGTTGTCATGTCTGTCCACAGAACCCGTTCGCAGAACTGGTACTTTTTGCTAGTATGTACTAATCGAGGATATGTCTACCATCTGAGCTGCCCCCAAGTAAGTGTGGGTCTGACCAATTCTAATTGGACATGTGAAAAACCAGAAGGTGTCTCACCCGCTAGTCCCGGGGGATCTCTCTCTCTCTCTCTCTCTCTCTCTCGCTCTCTCTGTCTCTCTGTCTCTCTCTCTGTCTCTCTTTCTCTCTCTCTTTTTCTCGCTCTCTCTGTCTCTCTCTCTCTCTCTCTCTCTCTCTCTCTCTCTCGCTCGTGACCAGGTGACCAGGGCACGGCCATCGCTTTTGGATCCAGACTCTGGGGGTGGACCAGTGCGGGAGGATCACCTGGGTGAGGGGTCTTGTGGGAGTGGGACCCCTGATCGCGAGATGCAGTATTCCCTCCAGCCCCCATAACACCTTTACTCCGTCCTACCAGGTAGGATACCTGGGAACTGTAACTCCCCCTTCCCGACATGAACACTTTCAAACAGACAGCCCGCTCTGGGAGAAAACAGACTCATACCAGGGCATTGTACTTGATAGGCCCCACTACTATGGTCAGGCAAAGTCAGGCAATTAATGTTACCAACTCACACCTGACTTCCATTGCGCTTCCAAACATGGACATGAGTCAAGGAGGAGCAGCAGCCACTGTGGTACCATCCTTGGCTCTAGAATCAAAGCAGCACCAGAGAGATTAACACTGCTGGTGAGTTAGGGAGACTGATGCAAGACCGCTCTGTGTTGAAGTCAAGGTTGCAAGCATCAAAATTGTATTGTATGTTGAGTGTAAGGGCGAAGAATATTAACAGTGTGATGAAAGATGCAAGTAAATCTCAATTGTCGATGAATGTTTGAACTTTAATATGAATCAGAGAAGGTACGAGACAAAGTAACAGAGTGGTCCAGCACCGTGGGTGTGCTCAATTGAAGGTGTCTGTGTGACATAGGCAGCCAAGAAGTGGCAGAAACAAAAGCAATAAAGTGAAACTTATGGATGAAGTGCATCGAAGTTGTCCTGCAATGGTTTAAGAAAAATCCATCGCACAGTCGAAAGTTTTCGAATTTTGATAACAAAAAGAAAGTGAGTTTATAAGGTCTGAGCCCGACTGAGGGAGACTTGTGCTCCGAGCCCGATTGAGGGAGACCAGTTGTGAACTTGTGTTTAAGGGGGCCCAAGCCCAAATGAGGGAGACCGGCGGTGAACAGGAAACCGGAGAACTTGTGAATGTGAAAATCCTCATCAGAAAGGAACTTTGATACTGGTTTGTTATGCCATGCATTCTGCAATAAGAGACTTTTATTGGGAAAGAGACTTTGGGACAGAAGGCCCAGATACCTATGTTTTGAGGTGCATCCTCATGGCAGAGAAGCTCGAGTGTGCCACCTTGTCTCATGTTGAAAACATGGGGAAGGGAAGCCAACTGTTCAACTGTCCTGACATATTGTTTCTTGAACACTTTCCTTTAGCATGCGTTATTATTATTTGATGGTTGTAGCTTGCTCCCATCCTTAGATTTAGGGTTAGATAGGCGTTCAATCAACCCATTGAAGTTCTATAAACACCCTTGAACTGTGAAAACGTGTGTCTATCTTCACTGTTTGATACCATGCCTTCCTTACAATGGGAAGAGTAGGGCTCACAATGTGTTCTTGCCCCTAGCCATTGGCAATTTATATTTGATACTTGGAATGGTGCGCTGTGTGCATGTTTAGAACCGAAGGGGCAAGTGACTTTATGCCTGATTATTTTCTTACCCCTGGGGAGAGGATTCCATCCGTACAAAAAAGAGAGGGCAAATGCCATATGTAGATGGAGAGGGGGCTACCTACCATCGGAGAATGCACACCGTGAGTGTGACCACAACTAATGTGATGTGAAGTGGAATACTGTAGGTACTGTGGTGGGGTGCCCTTGAAAACAAGAATAATTATGAATCATGAGTCTTTCTGTCTTGTTCATGAAAATGTGATGCAGCCTCCGCCTTGTGGTCTTGATAAAATACATATGGTGTCCAACCAAGCAATGCATGAGAGAGAGAAATGCTGAATGTATGCCACAGATTGCATGTGCTGTAATAAGGATTAAATATGAATCAGGTATGGAGAGGCAACAGGGCCGTTGTGAACAAGGCTCAAGCGTGAGAGTTGATGCAGGAACACCAAAATCTGCTGCCATGCAGAGTCGATGGAATATTCTCTGCGCGGGTGTGGCGAGAGCTAACATGTAGTGAACTGAGGTCCAAGATGAACTTATCCCTTCTTCTGTAAGTACCAGCCAGGGAAGAACAAAGAAATCCCTGGTCAGAAATTGGGACAATAGGCGAGTCAGGCTACAGCACCGCCTAGCACTCAGCAGTCAGAAGGAAACAGGGAATTAGTCACACAGAGTCAGGACTACTATATATACACGAGTAACCCCCCACAAACCCCCCAACCCCCTGAAAACATAGCATACATGATTCAGGAATAGGCGAGCCTTGAAGAAAGGATCTTCTACTGAGAGTTTCCAAGGAATCCTTTATGAGGCAACCTAACCCGAACAGCACGAGGGTGTAAGTTAGGTGAATGACAGTAAATAGTTCCACAGTCTCACCAGATTTTGCAGGTAGAGAAAAAGGTCACACCAAGCCCAATGTCCAAAAGCTCCAGAATCCAGGGGAAAATCCAAAAGCAGTTCCAAAAGCAAAAGTTACAGGGTCGAAAATCCAGTTATCCAAGTCCTGAAAAAATCCAATGCACCAAAACCGACAAGGGAAAAAACAGCAGCAATCCAAAAATGCAAGCCAAGAAATGCAGAAGCCAAAGAATCCAAAGTATCCGAAAGTACATGCAAAAGCAAAACACCACCTTTTGAATCGCTGAGAAGCAGTGTTGTCCATAAATTGGGCGTTTAAATACTGCCGGGAATTACTTCCTAGTTGGTCACATGACATCATTTTCACGTGACCGCATTACCGTGGCGTCGAGCTGTGCGTTCTACAGCGTTAAGGCGCCATGGCAACCGACATGCACTCTGCCGTAGGGAGCCCAGGGAATGAATGCGGACAGAGGCATGTCCGGCGCCGGACCTCTGGCGTACCCAGGTAAGATCACTGCAACCGGCACCAAGCACCCTGGCGGCCCAGGGAGGATACCCCGCAAGCGGGAGGCAGCAGGTGAGTGCACGACAGAGCCGCTCCCCAAAGCCTGCAGACACTGTGGGTGGCCAGGATGGGACCGATGGAACTAGGCCACGAGCTGGGGGGCAGGGATGCGTGCAACTGGTTCCCAGGTTCTCTCCTCTGGGCCGTAGCCCTTGCAGACCAGTAGATATTGCAAACACCTCCTAGACACATGAGAATAAAGGATGGCACTGACCTCGTACTGATCGGGAGAACTCAAAGTAAGTGGAGGCAGGACAAAGCTTAAGGAGAGAAGAATTAAAGACCGGGTGGATACGCCAGGATTAAGGCAATGAAAGATGGAAGGATGCGGGATTGAAGACTTTCGTGATTACATAAGGGCCGACAAAACGAGGAAGCAATTTACGGCAATGAGGTATGTGAAGGTGACGAGCCGACAACCATACTTTATCCCCTTGTTTGTACATCGGAGCAGGGCGGTGATGACGATTTGCTGTATTGTGCATAGACGACTGTGCGTCTTGTTGGTGTGCGCCTACCCGTTCATGTATGGCTTTGAGGTTCTCATAGCAGTCATTAACAGCAGGGATAAGTGTTGTAGGGGTATCAAGAATATACATGGATGCTGACCATAAAGAGAGTAGAAAGGGAGATGTTCCTGTGGCAGAGTGACCAGCGTTATTATATGTGAATTCTGCAGTAAACAATACATTGAACCATGTGTCTTGGTGTTGTAAACACGGACAGCGGAGATACTGCTTGAGTATTTGCTTCAGATGTTCCGTTTCGCCGTCGGTCTCAGGATATAAGCAGCAGAGAAACAGGCATCGATTCCAAGAAGAGTGGTGAGAGCAGTCCAGAAACGAGACGTGTACTGAGATGCCCGATCAGAGACAATAATGGATGGTAGACCGAATAGACAAACACATGAGGAAAATATAGGTTTTCCAGAACAAGAGCAGAAGGTATGATATGATATGATAGGTTATTTATAACGCGCCTAATACCCAGAGGTTTCTAAGCGCGGACCCGGGGATCGAACCTGTGTGGTTCCATGTCGTCTTGCTGCCAAGGCGAGCACGTTGCCGCTGAGCTATCCTCCCGAGACAGAGTATAGCCTTACAGGAAATAAAACAGGAATTTTGTTTTTTTAAACTTTTATTTATTCCAGAGAAAGTTACATCGGAACAGCGGCAAAAGCAATTAACATTTCACAGTGTCAAACAATAAGCATAAGTGTACCAAAACAGTTTGTTACATTTACAAGCGATCAGGATGGCGACATGGTCTTATCACCCCCTTCAGAAAATAAATTGAACAGGTAACTCCGGAACAATGACCATATGTCCTTGGGCCGGCACGCCGGCGGAACCGTTATAATGAATAACTTTCATTCATCATGGATAGGTCTTTCAAGAACTCTTCCCTTTTTGGGGCCCATGCAGATTTCCAGCATTTCAAGATGTTTCTTTTAGCAACAACACAGGTAATTTTAAACAGACGTCTAGTGGTCTCAGCCACCTTGCCAGTGTCCCCAAACAGGTATTTTAATGGATAGGGAGAGGCTGGGATACCGGTTATATCTTCAAGGATTTCTGCCACCTCTCCCCAGAATTTTGCCACCTCTGGGCAATTCCAGTACATATGGTATGAATCCGCCATGGGGGTGTCGCATTTGGGGCATTTGCCTGAGTGGCCTTCGACAAACCTTGCCAATCTGGCGGGAGTGTAGTGTAGCTGGTTGAGTACCTTGAATTGGATCAATCTCAGGCCTGAGTTCATAGAGATATTTTTGGTGAGTTGACAGTATCTGGTCCCACTAGTTTCGCCCAACTCTACCCTTAAATCTCGCTCCCAGGTCTCTTTGATATTGTTATATGATTTGGAGTGTGTCTGGACTAGGTTATACAATGCAGAAACTCCCTTCCTGTGTCCTCCCACTTCTGTCATTGCACTAATACATTCATGTGTAGGCGGTTCCATCAGGAACGTGGTCCATTTGGCAGTGAAAGCAGCCTTCATCCTGTGGAATTGTTTTAGGTGTCCCCCACCCACTGTTTCGGTGAAATCATTTAGTTCACAGTACCTGCCATCTGGAAACCTATCCCGCATCCTAAATAGGTTATTTGGGTCCCATGTCCTTTGAATAGCTTTGTCAAATGTGGGTCTTATGCCTGGGAAGTTCCACAATGGTGCCTCTGGGTCATACAGGGTCGTTAAGCCGATTCTTTTTTTATATCTTGAACCATGCTCTCGTGGTAGTACTAACGGGGTCGAATTCACAGGTATCATTGCTTTTTGGATCGAACATTACAGATCGAAGATCTGTCGGGGATGCTGCATATTTCTCTAGGGGGATATGTGTGGCTATGTCATCTGTGTCATACCAATACTTTGCGAAGTGTGCCTGTGCCACAAGATAGTATAGTTCAAAATCTGGAGCTGAGATCCCACTCTTTGACAACGGTTCCACCATTTTGGAACATTTTAGCCTTGCAGTCACCCCCCACACAAATGAGGAAGTTAATGTCTTGAGTTTTGTGAAAAAGACTCTGCCTGGCCAGATCAGGATATTATAAAAATGATATAGCAGTTTAGGGAGCACCACCATCTTAAGTATTGCTACTCGTCCATACAGTGAGATAGGGAGTTTGGACCAAAATTGTAGTGTAATGGAAATAGACTGTAGTAGTTCCCCGTAGTTATCAGCATATAGTGTGTTTTTGTCCCTGGAGACCATAATTCTCAGATATCGGACGTGGTCGGGGGACCACTTGAATCCTTGTATATTAGAGATGTCTCCTGTATTAGAGTTTAGTGGGAACAGTTCGGATTTGGTAACGTTTATTTTGTATCCAGAGTACTCTGAGAACTTTTCAATATCTGCCATAATGGGGCCCAAATTTTCTTTCGGGTTTCGGATGTATAATAGAGCATCGTCCGCATAGAGGGAAATTATCTGTGGGGTTCCGGTTATTCTGAGACCTCTATGTGCGTGATTCTGTCAGACGTATTCAGCCATAGGTTCAATTGTGAGTGCAAATAGGATAGGGCAGAAGGGGCAACCTTGCCTGGTGCCTCTGTGTAATAGAAAGGAGGGAGACCTGGTATTATTAGTTAGCACTTTCGCACCTGGATTTGTGTAAAATAACTAGACGCACTTTATGAAGTATCGGCCAAATCCAAATCTATCGAGAACCGAGAACGGGTAGGTCCACGAGACCGAATCAAAGGCCTTCTCGGCATCCAACGCCGCTATGACCGTGTTAGCCTTCTGGTTTATCTGTGCCATTACTCCGAAGAGGTGCCTCAGATTCAGGGCCGTGGACCTCGTTGGTATGAAGCTATCTTGATCAGGGTGTACCAATATGGGCATATAAGGCAGTAGTCTAGTCGCAAGTACCGTTGCAAAGATTTTGGCATTAGTGTTAATAAGTGAAAGAGGTCTATATGAGCCCATGTCTGGTGCGGGTCGGCGGGGCTTAAGGAGAACCGTTATCACTGCCTCATGCATGGTGTCAGGTAGTATTCCCCGCTCCATTGCCTCTTCCCAAACTTTCAGCAGCACCAGGGCCAACGTATCCTGAAATTCTTTATAAAGTTCGGCACCCAGGCCGTCCGTTCCCGGGGCCCTACCTGAGGATAGAGCTTTGATTGCCTCTACGATTTCCTCTAGAGGAATGGGGGTATCTAACAACATCTGTGTCTGTGTACTGAATGTTGGGAGATCTAGTGCGTGTAGGTAGTTTATTATCTCCTCCTTTGATTTAGTGTCACGGTTAGAATATAATATTGTATAAAATTCAGCAAATGTATCGTTAATGTCTTGATCTCGGTTGATTATATTACCACTAGGTGTCTGTATACAGGTGATGGGGTCATGTTGGTTCTTGGCTTTGAGCATCTGGCCCAGGAATTTCCCAGCCCTGTTACTTTCCCCGTATCTACGTGCCCGGGCAGGGGTGGCCATATACTGGACTTCTCGGTCAGCGAGTTTGTTGAATTCGCCTAGAGTAGTATGTATGTCTGCTAGAGATTCTATACTATGTTTGGTGGTGTATTCAAACTCAAGTAATTCAAGCTTTGCTTCCGTTACGTCCAATTCCCGTCTAACTGATTTGAGTAGTCCAGTGGACTTTGCCAGAATGGTACCCCGCACCCATACCTTAAACGCTTCCCACATTGTGGCATATCTACTCACTGACCGCTCATTTAGTTGGAAAAATTCTTCTATTTCAATATGCAGTGTTTTGCATACTTGTGGGTCTCTTAACATGGCAGGGGGCATCCTCCACCTTCTAACATGTGGTTTGGTATTTCGGCAAGTCAATGTAATAGATATTGGGGCATGATCTGAGAGTGTGCGTGGGTACATTTCACAATTAGACACTACGTCTGAAAGGGAACAGCTAAGGAGCCAGTAGTCGATCCGTGACTCTGAGTCGTGTACCGAGGAATAATAAGTAAAACACTTCTCTTGGGGATGTAATACTCGCCATATATTGTTAGGCAGAAACCTGTGCAGTTCCCTTAGGGACCACTGCAAAAAGGCTAGGACTACAGGAATTAGCAGTAAACCCAATTGGTAGCAGTCTGCACCACCCAGATTTACCTGGTAGCTGTGGCTGAGCAGTCAGACGTCTCTCAAGAAGAGTTAGGCAGTATACAGAGCATACACAATAGGGAAGGTAAACACAGTAGAACAAGCAAACACTGACCAGAGCTTTGGTGTAAAAGATATATAATTATTTATTTAAAATTACATCTAAGAAAACACACTGGCACTAATCTCAAGCACGTTCAAAAACACAGTCACTAAAGTATATACACTCCCTTAAAAGAATATTAGACAAGTCTTAAGTAAAGCCCCACTTATTTTCAGACAGCGGTGAGCGCCTAACGCAGATGGCACTCTAATAATTTGGTTTCAAAGGGAGAGAAAGGCAGAGCATAAATTGAAACAGATCCCAACACGTTCAAAAGAACACAGCAAGAGAGAAAGGCATAATCAAACCGTGAAGTTAGAGTTCAGAAAGCCGGATCCACTTTAAGAGGATCAGAACGAAATGTGTCCAAGGTCACACGGTTGAAAAGTGTAAAAAAGTCTCGAAAATGTTCAGAAAGAAGTTGGACCAAAAGAAAGGGACCAGTTAGATGGTCAAGAGGCCAGCCCGGTCTAGAAGGTTAAGGATTTACTGTCACCTTGTAGCAATCTATAGAAAGGGAGGCCAGGCGGACACAGTACCTTGAAATGGTGAGAACACTCCAGCGGGGGCAGTTGTTCCTGGCAGCTGTTGCGAGTCGGTGCTTCGTCTGGCAGAAGAGAAGATCTCGGCGGGGAGGAAAGCAGGAGGTCGTTGTGCTGCCAGGGAAGAAACCAGCCGTGGAGTTTCTCGATTAAAAGGAGTGGTCCTTTCTTTCGCGGTTCAGTGGTAAGTGGCTATCCGGTTGCCGGGGTGCTTGGCACGGGCAATTCGACCACTAGACGTCCTGGTAGGCGAAAAGGAAAGCAAACTGGTTGTCCCCACCAGCTCAAGGGGAAGAGACTCTCCGGCAAGAAGATCTCCTCTGTCGTCGGGAAGTGGTGAGACGGTTCAGCAGGGCTCCACCGGTGGTGTCGTTGCAGGTCGGCTCAGCTTCTCCCTCTTCGGATTCTCAGGTCCTGTGCCGACTTCTGAAGTTCCAGTCCCAAAAGTCCTGCTTTTATGCAAGAAACCCCCATTCATTCAGCCTAGCTGTCAATCAAACATGCTAAGTGGGCCATTCACACAAGAGTGCGACTTGAGTTTCCAAGGCAACTCAGTCCAGGGTGCCTTAACCCCCTCCCACACCCCCTGTGGTACCCAGACAGAGTGGCACCACTTTTGGAGGCTTCTGTGGAGAAGCCCGCCAAAAAGTGGAACAAAGGGCTCGACTTGGGTTGGAGACACAGAAGAGAACACAAACGCCATTTTGGAATCGAGTTCTGGCAAAAAATACCAACCAGTGAATTAATATTAAATAAATAACCCGGCAGTATGTTCGAGGCTATAGGAATTAAATAATTAAAGTTGGTAGCCTCGAACAATGGGAAAATCCCATAGAGATATATTCGCGGTCGAATATAAAAAGTAGTATCCACTGCCACCAGCCAAAACTCGATCAGGGGGGACGGAGACGTGCCGCTCGAATAACAGACCCCGGGGCAATTGAATTGCCCCGACCAGTATGTCCACAATATGATGGTTTGCACTGGTTTATGTTCATAATTTGGGACTAGTAAAGCCAATGGTGACTTTACATGCCGTGGAAGACAGTAGTCAGTCCCAGGGTATGGAGTCTATGGTGGGGTGTCACTATGACATCCCTGTGTCACTGCACTGAGGGTGCTGTGTAACACACATAGTAAAAACACATGAGACCCTATGGAGTAAAAGACCCCATAGCCCATAAAACACATTAACAGTCAAAGGAACCCCTCAAATCATGTCCAAGAGTGTGAGGAAAAGAGACTCACTCTTGGCAGGAGAAAAAAACAAACTCCAGAAATCCAGCAAAGCTGCTGGGGGACTCACTAGGTTAGGAAATTCAGCCTAAACAGAGAATTCTCCCTAACATATATCTACCATGGACATTTGCTGCATTATCTGTCCTATGGTTGAGGCGGCTTTGGTTGGGGATCGAGAGGTAGTTGATGACCGATCTACAGTTGTGTCAAGTATCGTGTTGAAGTCCCCTCCCCCCCATATAACCGCTGAGTCAACTGTTATGGTTAGCATATTGTGTATGGTGCTGTAAAACTCGGGGTCATCGATGTTAGGACCGTATGTATTTACAATTACAACCTGTCTCTCTACTACTTCCCCCCAGACCAGCAAATACCTGCCCTGGGCATCTACCTTACTATCCCAGAGTCAGAACCCCAGTTTCGTATGTATTAATTTGAGGACCCCCCTGGCCTGAGACGAGTATTGGGTGTAATTTCTAAGCAGGCCCCATCTTGGGAGAAAACCTCCACAGACTTGGCCCAATGCATGTGTTTCTTGGAGTAGTATGATCTGGCGGTTGTGTCTGGTGATGTACGCTGCTATTTTCCGGGCCTTAATCGGGTTGTTGAGACCAGGAATGTTCCATGAGAGGAGTTTGACGGTTATACCTTTGAACCAAAGTTCTGGATCTTAGGAGATAAGGAGGAACTGCCAGTACCCGCGTTTCCGATGCAACAAAACTCTCTGCTTTTGAACATTTACCTAACATAACCGAACTGTGCGCCCCAATCCTCTCTCCCCCGCACCATCAACTCCAACCCGATGATGTATCCCTATTCCCATAACTTGAACCCTTATAACTTTTTGGAAATCTCCTGGGGTAGCCATGTTGCTGCCACATGGTCACCTGCCCCGGGCTCACAATCCTTTTACCACAATATCGCGTGGGGTCTCCGGGGGCACAGGAAGTATTACTGTAATCAAAAGGATATTGGTGTGCGTTTCGCTCAGTCTGCTGGATCTAGTCTTTCTTCTTACGGGAGCGGTCTGCCGTTCTGGTCCGGCCTCCCTCCCATGGGTGGCAAGGGTATGGAGGCCTCCACATATGCCCTCGCTGCTGCTGGAGTCCCAAAGAAATGGGCTCTGCCTCCGTGCTGAATTCTCATTTTTGCCGGAAATATTATTGCATATTGGACTTAGCGTTCTCTCAGCATCCTTTTAACTGGATCATACGACCTTCGACTCACTTGCACTCCTGCTGAAAAATCTGGGTATATATGAATGCGCTTCTCTTCAAAGTGTAGGGTGGCGTGTTCTCTCGCCATTTTAAGGATCGTGTTTATCTCTATAATTGAGCAGGCGGGCAATTATTGTTCGGGGGTTGCCCCAGGTTTGGGCAAAGGAGCGCGCGTGCGATGCGCCCTATCGACAAAGTGGTCCGAGAAAGCTTCAGTACCAAAAAGTGATTTAAGGAGCGCTTCCACCTGGGGTTCCATCGGGCCCTCACCAAACTTCTCGGAAACACCCACAATCTGTATGTTGTTCCTTCTGGATCTCGATTCAAGATCCTCGCATTTAGTTTGCATCTTAGAGAGGTTGTTCTTTAATTGTGCAATGTCTCTGCTGTGGTCAGCGATGGTGTCCTCACTGGAGCTAATTCTGCCCTCTGCCTCTGTTATTCGTGAGCTTTCCTTCTCCACCCTGCCCTTTAGGGATCCAATGGTGGCCACAATGTCATCGAGTTTGATGTTGATGACCAGGAAGCTATTTTCAACTATCATCGTCAGTCGATCCTCTTTCTTGCCACCGCCAGTTTCGGATTGTGAGTGGGATGTAGCCGGCGATTCCGATGAAGGGCCTGGTGTTTGGCTGTTGGTGTAGGAATCCATGGGCCCCTTTTTCGTTGCGCCCAATCCTTTCATCATCTCGTTGCCTGATAAGTTTACTTCTGCAGTGCTGCTTTCTGCTTGTGTTTTTATTATTGCCATTTTATTTTCCTTATTTTTAATTATACTTTTTGGCTAAGAATTGGCCAAATAGTAGTGTCCAAACAGAGTTGTTTGTAAATACAGGGTGGTGTCCAGCATGTCGGGTTTTTCAGATGTAGTTACGGATGTTTCCGGTCACCCGTTCTCCGTGTGGTGTATTGCAGCCAGGCTAGGGGCAGCGTGTTTGCTGTTTGTTGTGAGTTTATACAGAGCCGTTCCGTGAGCCTCTGCGTTGGGGCACTTGTATCTCTATCTCAGTATTCTCAGTATTCTCAGTCTGCCCAGGAATCCTATTATATTATATTATATGAAGGGTTGATGTGACTTCTAATTAGGCCATGTGATCGGGCCTGACTCTGTGCAGCACTTGTGGTGATATAGTTCCGTTTATTGGGATGAGCGAGTAGGTTGTGACCTCCGACGTATCAGTCTAGCTCCTGCTGGCTAATGGATTCTCATATGCCGTTATATCCAGGGAGCGTGTTGTATCCCAGGAAGAACAGGACTTGCAGTGGTATAGTCTCGTATATCGGGGTGAACGGGTGGACTGTGGTCTCTCACGTATCCATCCAGCTCCTGCTAACTAGAAGTTTCACTCATACCATAGTATCCCAGGAGCGTGGCCTTTCCCAGGACGGATTTCACCCGCTGTTGTGGTCTCCCGCCCACGGGCTCTGAGGGCTTTTGTGCGGGTTGCTGAAGCTAAATGTAGTAGTTAACCCGGCGTTGCAATGGCAGGGATTGCAGTTCGTGTCTCCCGCAGCTTGGCCGGCTACAGGCAGTAAGTATGTATGTGCATCTACCTCGCCGGACCCAATGGTGTAGGGTGGAAATAAAAGGCTACCTATTAAGCACTCGGAAGTTTGGGTTATGACGGCTCCAACCAACTCACCGGCGGTTACAACAGGGTCTACTAGCAGAAGATAGTAGCGCTATCAATTCACGGGGGCCGCCGCACAGCCCAGATGTTAATCTGTTACTGTATGTTGAAGTATTGGTGCTTGAAGCACTCCATGCCAGACTTGTTGTTGTTTGCCATGTGTGGATCCCTGTGACACGGGGCTGCCGAGGGCTGATTGAGCAATGGTCCGGGTGGGTTTGAGGGGATTATAAAGTCTTTTCCATCCCCCTCGCGCTGCAACCCGCAGCCTCGGTCTACTCACAGTTCTTTCTTTTATTTCTTTTTTTTTCTTTTTGGTGGTCCCGGAAATCAACCGGTGTGGGGGATATGTCTGCCCCGTGAGGATGTGTGCCGCGGCTCTCCCGAGCGCGTGCCGAGTTCCCCTCTCTGCATCTGCTGCACGCTGGGCCTCAGCTGCCCCTCACGAACCCTCATGGGGCCGGCACCAATCCAGCAATCTCCACTCCTGGCTCCACCAGGTTCTCCCAAAGTGGGCGGCTCGTCGGTCGCGTGGCCACACCACTCAGCAGGACCTAGACTGCAGGATTATCAAGGTTATGGCAGGTCAGTGTTTAGCAGTCCCAAAGAGGCGCGTGCATACGTATCGCAAAGCCACGGGCTCCAGGCCCCTCCCACGGCCTCTACAGCGGTGTATCTGTGTGAGCACTCTGGTACCTGCAACCGGCCCGTGCCTGCACGTCACCCCGCCAAAGCTTTGACACAGTGTCCCACGATGCCGGCAGTCCGAATCGGCTCCAAACCTGCACCTTTTGTAGAGCAGGGTCTGAGCTACAGATAAGCTTGTTTCTGTGCCTGTCGGAGACGGCCGTGAAGGATAATCTTATTACAGGATTCTTACGGCCCGGAGCACTGAAATCAGGCAGCCATTTTCCGATGTGCGCAACAGCGCCCCCAAAACTGGACATTTTTGGGTAATAGTCTATAATGACCAAGATGGTATCATGTTTTTGTACCCTGGGAAGGTCAGTGATAAAATCCATTGATACAATATGCCACGGTGTATGGGGCATAGGCATTAGTGGCAGAAGACCAAACGGCTTCCCCCTGGTATTCTTCCCATGTGCGCATATAGAACACATCGAAACATAATCAATCGTGTCGTGCCTCATTCCAGGCCACCAACACCATCGCTGTAAGAGTGTCAAGGTCTTATGTTGACCAGGATGTCCATTAATGGGAGTGTTATGTGACCATTGTAGAGCCTGGAGTTTGGTCTGTTGTGTTGGAAGGAATAGACGCCCCGGGACAAACGGTAACCCCTCATGTAAGTCTACATTCCATTCTAACAAGTCATTAGGGTGTAGTGTGACCTATTTTTGTATGGAAGAAATTAACGTAGGAGACAGTGTGCAGAAACAAAGTGCTTTTGTGGTACGATGGTATCAGGAAACACAGGTAGATCTACTCCACCTGAGATGTGGGATAAGGCATCAGCCTTTCCATGTTTTGCACTGGGACGATGTTTAATTGAGAAATCAAAAGCCGAAAAAGAAAATGTGCCAACGTACTTGGCTGCTGTTTACACATTTCATCGAGGCCAGGTGTTGAATATTGCGATGGTTAGTGTACACGGTTACTGGCCATTTTGCACCTAAAAGATGATGGGCCTCATTCCGAGTATGGCGGTAAGGGATAGCGGCCACCGCTAACGAGAGCGGTGGCGGTAATCCCTTACCGCCATACTCCGAGTTCCCTTTGCGCCATGGAGGTTTTAACACCTGCTTTTAGCAGGTGTTAAAAACCATGGCGCTAAGGGACCTTGATGTTAATTACGCCACCGTAATTTACGGTGGCGTAATTAACGCCTTCCCCACTCCCATTATGCCCTATGGGGCAAGAATGGGAATGGGGAAGGGTAAATGGGGATTGGGGAATTACCGCCCCGCCAACCTTGGAATGGGGCGGTAATTCCGCCATCCACCAAGGCGCTGCCGGTCCGGGTACGGCGTCAACCAAGGCGTTAATAGCGCCATTGGTTAGCGCCGTACTCGGAATGAGGCCCGATGTCTCCAAGCCAAAGGGTGTCTTTAATAGTAAGGAGTTCTTTTTCTTTTTCTGTAACGAGAATTTCCTGAAATGAAACGCAACAAACCGGTGGTGGAACACACTTGAGAATCGCCCCCAGTGCAAATGAAGATGCATCAGCCTCCATCACGAACGGGGAGTCTGGATCAGGGTGTTGTAAAACAGTGGCTGTGGTAAAAGCGTTCTTCAGATTATCAAAGGCATCCTGTTGGTTGGATGTCCACCAAAAAGGAACCAAAAAGGAACCTTCGGCCTTGTGAGTTTTGTCAATGCAGCAGTCATGGCCGAGAAACCTTGACTTAAACTACGGTAGATGTTAGAAAAGCTGAGGAAAGACTGCAAGGTCTTAACAGATGTTGGTACTGGCCAGTTAAGGATGGCTTTTACCTTATTATCATTCATAGAAAGGCCACCTGCTGTTATCTTGAACCCCAAGAATTCAATTTCATGAACGTGGAATGCACATTTTTCGGCTTTACCGAAGAGAGGATGCCAACACCTCTTATGTGTATTATGTGCTTATGTGCATCTTATAAAACAGGGAGAATATTAGTATATCATCTAGATAGAAAATTACGTACAAATCCAGGATGTCTTGGAATACGTTGTTCATGAAATGTTGAAACTTTGCGGGTGTATTGCACAAACTGAAAGCGAACCCCAATTACAGGGGCACCCCTTTATATACAGGGGACCCATAATCACCATAAACCTGAATAAAATGCACCCCTCTAGGGAATTAAAAGCCATGAGTTTGTCTTGCAGGTGATGACAAGACTTCAATCTTTACAGATCATGAGGATTGGGGAAATTACAGAGGACTCTGCCATTTCAGACAGCATTCTGTCGTCCTTCGCGGACTCCCAGGTCTTCTGGATACTGGTCCTGTGCCTGTTGCTTAAATACCCTTCACTTGGTCACTGGATACCAGCAGAGCTCCTCCAAACTTGTTCTTCATGCCATATAAGGGATGCTGCAGAGGCTCCAGTATTGCATGGTCATGTTCCCTACTTAACATTAATGCTGTATTAGCAGGAATACATTGTTGCTCTTGTTTAGCATAATTTACTGTTATAAACATTCATACATAAACACATCTTCCCGCCATTCTCTCAACATTAACACCATAAAATTATATATGATCTGGTTCAGTGTTTCTCATAGAAAAACACTTTTCTAATACTCTGTTGTGCTGAATCTCCATTGGCCTGTGATTGACAGGAACAGTTGCTCATCCACTTCGTTCTCTCTTCCAGCCTTAGACTCAGTGACGCAACACCGCACAAGAGCTCTGCGATCTATTCTTAGCGCAAGCACATTCCTCTTTGGCAGAGAGCCTGCTCTTTACCATGCTTTGAGAAAAATAAATACAATGTAACATTTTATAAAAATTCAGTCAACTAAGTTATTTGCATCTTATATTTCAATCCTATCTCTATTTAGTGACTGCCACGCTTGTGTGTGATTATTTTTGCATGAAAAAAGCTTTCTCAGTGCTATTGTGTTTAAGTCTTGGCTCATTTGTAAAGCGCTTGGAGAATGTAGGAAAGAACTAGGCACCTTTCCAACATTCCCCCCTTTCATTACTTCTACAGTAACAAACTCACCCCCACCCCACATTTCTACAACCCCATAAATATTAGTTTGATGTTCTCTGTTTATTGTATGGCAAGGTGTTTTAGATCCTCCAATTGATACCATCATCTTTGCACTATAAGTGACTATAGGAACACCTCATCGGAGACCCCATTGGCACGTGTAGAAGAGAACCAAGAAGAACATGATCACAGTAACCAGTATTTTTACTGCTGCCCCCAGCCGTGACAGGGCCCAATCAAAGGCAAGTGGTAGCCAATCTGTGTTCTGAATTCCACCTTCTTTTTTCCATTTGAACACCTAGATTGTGCACCGCCTTCATGACGTGGGATAGTAACCCATTCTCAGCATCCTCTGGGGGTAGAAAAGTGCAGCAGCTGCTTGTACCCCAGGAGCCAAAAAAGATGAAAAAGAAAGTCTCTGCCAAGCTAAAAATTGAATGCTTGTCTGGTATTCCTCTGAGCAGTGTGGAACAGTCTGTTGACAGTTTGAGCTTTTCTTTCTTCCCCGCTGTTGAAATCGTCCTTTTTCTGGCAGCATACCAAATTCTTGTGTGATCTGCAAGCTTCTTTCAGTTTCTTTTAGGTGCTAGAGTGGGTGTTGGCATTTCTTCTCCCTTGAGGTGTTCATTCAGGATTACTAGTAGCACTGAGTGCAGGGTGGCCAGTGAACACTTGCCCCCCCAAAATGGTAGGAGTTGCAAGTAGGCTTGTCAGACACAAACCCAGTAGTAATCCATCACTGCTGCTGTACCTTTTGCCATACCAGGGGTCACAGGAGTGTGGTTGCACTGTGTGGTTGCATCACCAGGAACTGTTCCTTCATTGCTAAATCAAAGTTCAAAATGTTTGGCCCTATCTATTCGCACTGGCTTATTCGTTGTTGCAATCCGTGTCCGCCTTGTGATGTATTGGGACCATATTTTCGCACACATAGTCTCTATTTGGGATATTGCTTCTCTGCTGTACTTGATCAGCCTATCTGCCAGGCACATCACTGTGGTGGCCTGTCATTTGTGATTGTCATTTGTGTAACCTCCCAAAGAGAAATATGGTCCTTGTAGACACTGGCAGTATTTTGTGTTGCCATTGCATAATGCTGGATCTAGATCAATGCTTCTCAAGTGCACACTATGTGCCTGGAATGTGCCCTTTATCCCTTATAGTGCAAGATGTACCAAGCATTGTGCCTCTTTAATTGGGACTGGATGTGGACCTAAACACCTTAGGAGACCCTGATGTGTGCAGGATGAATGCACACATGTAACATCTTTCATTGATTTCCTTCCTTCCTGCAATGCGCACATCAGAATACTAGTTATTCAATGTTTCTACATTCTGAACATCAGAAATAGTGTCAAAACCCCAACCCCTTATGTAAATCATACGTCATTCATTCTTCCCGTTTCATTAGTCTAAGACAACTTGTAGGGGTGTCCGGCAAAAAGTGAGACATTTTGTATTACCTTTTTTATAGACATATTAGTATTTTTTGTCTTTCCCAACTGTCCATCATGAAATGTTGAAACGTTGCGGGTGTATTGCACAAACTGAAAGCGAACCCCAATTACAGGGGCACCCCTTAAATACAGGGGACCCATAATCACCATAAACCTGAATAAAATGCACCCCTCTAGGGAATTAAAAGCCATGAGTTTGTCTTGCAGGTGATGACAAGCCTTTAATCTTTACAGATCATGAGGATTAGGGAAACTAGAGAGGACTCTGCCATTTCAGACAGCATTCTGTCGTCGTCCTTCGCGGACTCCCAGGTCTTTTGGATACCGGTGCTGTGCCTGTGGCTTAAATACCCTTCACTTGGTCACTGGATACCAGCAGAACTACTCCAAACTTGTTTTTCTTGCCATGTAAGGGATGCTGCAGAGGCTCCAGTATTGCATGGTCATGTTCCCTACTTAACATTAATGCTGTATTAGCAGGAATACTTTGTTGCTCTTGTTTAGCATAATTTACTGTTATAAACATTCATACATAAACACATCTGGCCGCCATTCTCTCAACTTTAACTCCATAAAATTATATATGATCTGGTTCAGTATTTCCCATAGAAAAACACTTTTCCAATACTCTGTTGTGCTAAATCTCCATTGGCCTGTGATTGACAGGAACAATTGCTCATCCACTTCGTTCTCTCTTCCAGCCTTAGACTCAGTGACGCAACACCGCACAAGAGCTCTGTGATCTATTCTTAGCGCAAGCACATTCCTCTTTGGCAGAGAGTCTGCTCTTTACCATGCTCTGAGAAAAATAAATACATTGTAACATTTTAAAAAATTCAGTCAACTAAGTTATTTGCATCTTATATTTCGATCCTATCTTTATTTAGTGACTGCCACGCTTGTGTGTGATTATTTTTGCATGAAAAAAGCTTTCTCAGTGCTATTGTGCTTAAGTCTTGGCTCATTTGTAAAGCGCTTGGAGAATGTAGGAAAGAACTATGCCCCTTCCCACCAAAACCAAAAAGACATAACGTTGTACTCAAATAGACCAAAATGTGCGCAGAAAGCCGTTTTCCACATGCCACCCTCTCAGATCCAGACCAGATTATACACGCCCCTCAGGTCCAGCTTTGTGAAATAACCACCTGTTTGAGTTGATGCAATAGGACTGAGATCAGTGGAATAGGATATCTATTTTTAATTGTTATCTGATTCACCCGTCTATAATCCACACAAGGTCGAAGGTTCCCTTCTTTCTTGGGGATAAAGAATATGAAGCTTGCGGCTGAGGACTGTGAGGGTCTGATATGCCTGTTGTGCAAGGCCTTATCAGTGTATTCCTTCAAGGCTAGATCTTCTGCAGGAGTTAACGAATAGACAAGACCCCTGGGTATCTCTGCATCTCGGACAAAGTCAATAGGGCAATCGTATGGGCGATGCAGAGGTAATGTCTCAGGCTGGTGCTTGTCAAAGACATCCAAGAAGAAGCATACTCTTCTGGTATGCATGAGGTAGTTGCACCCACCAGATGCCCCACGGTAACCAGAGCTTGACAAGGGGACGTATATGCAGTTGCAACAGTCTGACAATGGGCATGACAGTAAGCAGAACAGAAATCTAGGGTATTGTGAACCCAATTAATGACAGAATTATGCTTTTTTTGCCATGGAATCCCTAATATTATGCCAAACTGAGGGGCGGCAATGAGATCATCTAAAATGATATGCTCCGAGTGTTTTTCTTGAATGGTAAGAAGCAGGGGCAGGGTCTGTTGTCGAATCAGACCAGAGACAAGATCAGAGCCATCTACTGCCTGTACAGTTTTGGGTGTTCCTTTGTCTTGTAGTGATAGTTTCAAGGAGGCAGCCAGTGTTATGTCTAACAAGTGCTGGACGGGTTTTTCAGCCTGCCTGATACAGTAAGACAGGCCTCAATGACCATATGAGTGGGCTGATTGGATACAAAAGAAGCAAGGGTTGTGGAGTAGTCAAGTCCCAACCGTACACTTTGCTTTAAGGATGAGCCATCCGAATAACCGACACATGTTTTAGTCTTTTAGGACACTATTTAACGAAACGTCTGTCTGGCCACAATAGAAAAAAGCATTATACACATGTCATTGTTCTCTTTCGGCAGTTGTCAAAGGACTGCAAACACTACTGACCTGCATACGTTCAGGAATACTGTCCTTAGACCCTGAAGAGCCTGGAGAAGGGCTAGGTGTGAAGCTAGCTGTCCTACACAGCTCACCTTTATGTTCTGCTCTTCTTGCATCTACTTGGAGAGCCAGGTCAACAAGCTCTGTGCACTTTCTGGGCAAGGAAGGGACCACAGCCAATTCGTCTTTAATGTTATCATTAAGACCCCTGTAGAGGTCAACGGATTTCTTTTCTTTAGGCCAGGAAGTCTCCGCAGCTAGCTGATTGAATCTGATGATATAATCCAAAAGATTTGTCTTTCCTTGCGTTAGCTCTAAGAGTTCTAGGTCTCATGTCTGAGCTTCAAACCGAATGTCAAAGACTAGTCATTTCCGAAACTAGAAGATCGAAGTCATTCAAAACAGGAGTATTGCGTTGTAGGAGAGTTTTACCTCATATAGCTGCTATCCCACCCTAGCACAGCCTTTGGCTTAACAACAACAAAACCGAGCTTCTACTCATTGGATCCAGACAACGCCTAAATAAACTCACTCCTCAATACGACTCCTTCAATATAGATGCCAATATTATGAATGTCTCCAATAACGCCAAAACCTTAGGGGTCTACCTCGATTCCACCCTGTCACTCTCTAGACAAGTGAGTTCCATAGCCGCCTCCTCAGCATACACCACTAAACTAATAACTGCCTGCAGACCCTTCCTGTCCACGCAAAACTGTATCACACTGGCCAGAGCCCTAATACTTTCAAAAATTGACTACTGCAACTCCCTCTATCTAGGCACCAGCAAACTAAACATCCATAAACTCCAAGCCCTTCAAAACAATGCTCTGAGAGCAGCGCTCAATATCCCACGTTCTGACCACATATCCCAAGCTAGACTGACAGCCAACTGGCTCCCCATAAAAGACAGGGTTACCTTCAGAATACTCATGATCACCCACAAATGCCTCAACAACACAGCGCCCAAATATCTGATAGACAAATCCACTTGGAAAACTTCTTCGAGACCCACTAGAGCCAAATATACCCACTGCCTCAACATCCCCAAATTCAGACTCCAAAACTCAGGTGGATCCAGCTTCCCAGTTTTAGCTGCCAAAATATGGAACTCCCTGCCCCCTACGCTTAGAGACAAACACTCCTTCCTAGCCTTCCGATTCAAAGTTAAATCTTGGCTACCCCCCCAGCCCACCCCCTCCAAAACCTCACCCACATAACATCCTGACTGCATATCTATGTAAATATTGAAAAATGTCTTCCACAGCGTCGTATGATGCACACCATTTGTAAAGCTTGTACATAATGTAAATACTGTATATATGCTCCTGTCTTTATTGTACTTTACTATGTATAACATGTCTGTAATACTTCCTCAAGTTTAGCACCTAGCTACTCAAGGGTTCAGCGCGCTATACAACCAAATCAAAATCAGATGTGGCAACGTGAAGGCGGGCTTAGTAGTGGAATCGGGAAAAGCCTGGGGTATACATACGAAATGCAGTTTGCATTGATTGATTAATGAACGTACAATATTTGCAGATTTTAACGGAAACACTTTCTAGAGGACCCAGAGGAAAAGGTGTAGGCTCATAGACTGGGGCCTGAGGAGCTGGCACAGGGGACCCCCATGTTGTGGGGATGTCCCATCACGAATTCATCATCGACAGGTAGAGGGTGGCAGCCACTCTGAATTGCATCTAACCATTGATGCAAAACTGTATTGGCAGCAGTCATGTCTGCCCCGAGTGCCATAATGGCCTGAATTAATGCTGCTACCGGGTGCTCAGCGGCCTCCTTAAGTTCAAATGAGAAAAACTAGGCTTCTCAGTCTGTCGTGAACTGAGGTCCCGGATTGTTAGGGAGAATTCTCTCTTTAGGCTGAATTTCCTAACCTAGTGAGTCCCCCAGCAGCTTTGCTGGATTTCTGGAGTTTGTTTTTTTCTCCTGCCAAGAGTGAGATGAGACTCTTTTTCTCCCACTCTTGGACATGATTTATGGTGTTCCTTTGACTGTTAATGTGTTTTATGGGATATGGGGTCCTTTACTCCATAGTGACTCATGTGTTTTTACGATGTGTGTTACACAGCACCCTCTGTGCAGTAACACAGGGGTGTCATAGTGACACCCCACCATAGATTCCATACCCTGGGACTGACTACTGTCTCCCAGGACATGTAAAGTCACCATTGGCTTTACTAGTCCCAAATTATTAACAGAAACCAGTACAAACCATCATATTGTGGACGTACTGGTCGGGGCAATTCGATTGCCCCGGGGTTTGTTAGTCGATGGGGCACGTCTCCATCCCCCCTGATCGAGTTTTGGCTGGTGGCAGTGGAAACTACTTTTTATATTCGACCGCAAATATTTTCCTATGGGATTTTCCCATTGTTCAAGGCTACCAACTTTAATTATTTAATTCTCATAGCCTCGAACATACCGCTGGTTTATTTAATTAATATTAATTCTCCGGTTGCTATTTTTTGCCAAGACTCGATTCTAAAATGGCGTTTGTGTTCTCTTCTGTGACTCCAACCCAAGTCGAGCCCTTTGTTCCACTTTTTTGGCAGGCTTCTCCACAGAAGCCTCCAAAAGTGGTGCCACCCTGTCTAGGTACCACAGGGGGTGTGGGAGGGGGTTTAGGCACCCTGCACCGAGTTACCTTGGTAACTCAGGTCGCACTCTTGTGTGATTGGCCCAAGTGGTGAGCCGGCCGGCTCACCACTTAGCATGTTTGAGTGACAGCTAGGCTGAGTGAATGGGGGTTTTCTGCATAAAAGCAGGGCTTTGGGGACTGGAACTTCAGAAGTCGCCACAGGACCTGAGAATCCGACGAGGGAGAAGCTGAGCCGACCTACCACGACGACACCACCGATGGAGCCCTGCAGAACCGACTCACCACTTCCCGACGACAGAGAAGATCTCCCGGCTGGAGAGGCTTCTTCCCCTGACTGGTGGGCACAACCAGTTTACCTTTCTTTCTTCGCACCCCAGCCCGAATTGTGGTCGAACTGCCCATGCCAAGCACCCCGGCGGCCGGATAGCCATTAACCACTGAACCGCGAATCCCCGGACCGCTCCTTGTACCTGAGAAACTCTGCGGCTGGTTTCTTCCCTGGCAGTGCAACGGACTCCTGTCTTCCTTCACGACGAGACCCTCTCTTCCCCCGGACGAAGCACCGACTTGCACCTGCTACCAGGAACAACTGCCCCCTCTGGAGCGTTCTCACCACTTTAAGGTACCGTGTCCGCCAGGCCTCCCTTTCTAAAGATTGCAACAAGGTAATAACAACTCCTTAACCTTCTGTACTGGGCTGGCCGCCTTGACCCTCTAACTGGTCCCTTTCTCTGATCCAACTCCTTTTTGAACCATTACAAGACTCTTGTGCACTGCAACCGTGTGATCTTGGACACATTTCGTTTTGATCCTCTTAAAGCGGATCCGACCTACTGACTCTGAATTCACGGTTTTACTTTGTCTTCCTCTCTTGTTATGTTCTTGTAAAAGTGTTGGGATCTGTTTCAATTTTGTTCTCTGCCTTTCTCTCCCTTTTTAAAACGAACTATTAGAGTGCCATCTACATTAAGCGCTCACCGCTGTCTGAAAATAAGTGGGGCTTTACCTAAGACTTGTCTAATATTCTTTTAAGGGAGTGTATATCTTCTAGTGACCGTGTTTTTGAATTGCTTACTATTAGTGCCTGTGTGTTTTTCTAGATGTGTTTTTAAATAAATAATTATATCTCTTTTACACCAAGCCCTAGTCAGTGTTTACTTGTTCTTTTGTGTGCTCTTGACCTATTGTGAATACTCTGTATACTGCCTAACTCTTCTTGAGGGAAGTCTGACTGCTCAGCCACAGCTACCAAGTGAATCTGTGTGGTACAGACTGCTACCAAGTGGGTTTACTGCCAAACACCTGTAGTCCTAAATCTTTTGCAGTGGTCCCAGAGGGAACTGCACAGGTTTCTGCCTAACACGGATGAACTTATGACTTCCTCCCCAATTACCAGCCAGGGAAGAACAAAGCAATCCCTGGTGTGAAATTGGGGCAAAAGGTGAGACAGGATACAGCACCGCCTGGCACTCGGCAGCTAGAAGGAAACAGGGAATTAGTCACACGGAGTCCGTACAACTATATATACACAAGTGCCCGCTCCCCCCATATAGATAGCATACCTGATTCAGGAATAGGTGAGCATTGAAGAAAGGATCTTCTACTGAGAGTTTCCACGGAAACCAAGATGAGGCAACCTAACCCGAACGGCACGAAGGAGCACGCTAGGTGAATGACAGTAAATAATTCTGCAGTCTCACCAGAGTTCCAAGTAGAGAAAAGAGTCACACCAAGTCCAATGCCCAAAACTTGCAGAATCCTGCAGAAAATCCAAAAGCAAAAGTTCCAGGGTCCAAATCCAGTTATCCAAGTCCAGAAAATGTCCAATGCACCAAAACCGACGAGGGAAAAACACTCCAGCAATCCACAAATGCAAGCCAAGAAATCCAGAAGCCAGAGTATCCGAAAGTACATGCAAAAGCAAAACGCCACACGCAGAACAGCTGAGAAGCGGTGTTGTCCATATGTTGGGCATTTCAATACTGTCGGGAATAACTTCATAGTTGGTCACATGACATCATTGTCACGTGACTGCATTACTGCGGCGTCCAGCTGTGCATCTTGTAGCCTCTACCGTTGGAACTTGGGATCCTGTCCATGCCTTTCGAGGATTTTGAGCTTATGACCATGAAACTTGGTATCGTCATCTAGATTCATAATTTGAGAGGTAATTTGGTGTTTGGTTAACAGAGGTGCAATGCATTTTCCCTGTGTTCCTTTTGCCACCTTGCTGTATCTGCCACTATTTTGAAATAAGTAAGGAAGGCTTCTGGATCCTGGCCTCTGCAGTATTTCTGGAGTACATCCAGATCGATTTGAGAGACAAGAGTAGGATTGGCCACTGCTGTCTTCAGTTGTCCAATCACCTCCAGCTGCCCATCCACAACATTTATTAGGAGCCCCTCTACGACATCTCGAGGTCTGGGTGGGATTCAGTGTCCTCGTAACCTTGTCTGAAGCTGTAATTGGACTTTGGTGAAGAGTTGGGAGAGAAACTCAATGGGTTCAGACTCTTTGACCCACTCCCAGGTCTATGCTCCTGAGGTGTAGCAAGGTGGTTAATAGTCCATCTGGATAGAAATGAGGGCTTGATTCCAAGAAGATACCTGTTTCCAATAAAAGCCTTCCTCCGCAAAGTCGTAAAATCCCACTAATTGTAAGAGAAGTAAAGGTAGGGGCACTTATTAACTGGGCCAGTGTTCTATCACTGGGCATGAAAACTAGGCTAGACACTGTTTCAAAGTCGGCGATGCCACCTCTGAAACCACATGTAATGGCGGAGGGCTCAACAGACAACTATGACCAACTCAGAAGTTCTACACTGACTTTATTTGTATCACAAACAGGGACTGGGGTTAACCAAAACAGCACTGGGCAAAGTGGAAAAGGTATTAGAAAAACAGGTTCATCAGCCTCTGTCAGCTTTTATTCCTCTCCTGGAGCAAATCTTTTGTGCTTTTCAGGGTACCAGGGTATGCACAAAGAGTGCCTATATTGTGGCTGAGTCAATATCAAACCTAATTTATAAATTATGTAGTTGGTACTCTTACAACGTGCGATCCCCAGAAAAAATCAATTTTATGAACAATGTTCCAATATTGTTTGATTTATTAATTTTGTATGTATCTGATTCTTCATGTATTCATTTCATACATTTAATTCTTTGCATTATCCATATTGCTTATTTTCAGTATGAGATTCCATGTATCTGCTACATACACATATATACAGTTCCAAGCTGCGAATTGTCATCAAATCAATGATCTTTCATAAAATTGTTTTTTTTCTGGGGATCGCACGTTGTAAGAGTACCAACTACATAATTCACAAAGTGGAAAAGGTGTAGCAAGCATTATGGTAGTCACCAAGGTTTTTACAATTTTTTAAGACCATTGTCGACAATCCTCCCCTTTTTCTGCAGGTCAAGTCAACCACCCATTACTTCAAAGCCATTCACTCTGTTGCGGTTTAATTGTGTCTTCTTTTCATGGATCTTTGTCTTCCTTAAATGATGTAGCAGTCATCCAGCCCTTGCGTTTGCCCTCTTGGACTCTGCTACCCGGACCCCACACCTAGCACCCAAACTGGTTAGATTGGATCAGAGGTCAAGTCTTGCCTCGATAGATGAACCCCAGGATACTCAGCCTTTTCCCTTCTAGTTCATTTTAGATATATGCCTCCTTGGGCAGTCTTGCTTGTCACTTCTCTCAGGCCCTTACTCCTGACCTATTTCAGGCCTTCTTTGTGGATCCGCTCCACCAGCTGAGGAGCATCCTCTTTGCCCAGGTCTTTAAGCGGTCAAGTCCCCTGGCCGTGACCCAAGTCTTGCTGCTTTTTGCTCTTCCTTATATCTCACTCCTCCAAGACTAGCTGCTTTTTGCTCTTTTAAAAAAAATGTTTTATGTAACTCCATCTGTCTCTGGTGGTTAATATCCTTCTTTCTCTATGGCTGTCCCTCTTGATCCTGCTACGACATTTGTTGTTACTCTTTCTTGTTCAGGGTGTCCCCCCATTCTCTGCCTCTCCCTGCTTGTTCCTTGCCCCACCCTATTTGATGTTTCTCCTCTCCACTGGTCTCTGGTACACTGCCTTTTTTTTCCTCCTTTCAGCGTCACTGAGAGCTGAATCGTCTACCTTCTTCAAACTCCCCCTTTCAAAATAATCTTCATCAACTTGAGACCTAAATTGTGCAGCCAAAACAGTTTGGCACAATTGACCGGACACCCCTGATGGGGATTTTGGACATGTTGAGAAGCTCAACCACAGAACTGGGGATGGGACACACGCCGGCTGATCCCCTGTACAACGTCTCAGGGGATAGGATTATGGACCAAGCAATTATCCATTACACCTAGGATCTCCCTGTTCCCATCTCCAGGTATCTCCTATCTAATCTTGTCATACTCCTTAGAACGACCTTGCAAAACACCAGTTTACTACATCCATTGCAGTGCACATTTTTTCGTGATAATTGATTAACGGAAAATGCTCAGTTAAATGGGACATCTTCCCTCCAACTCAAAAGCTGACTTTGTAAAGTATCATAGAAATGGCTGAATATCTACCCTTTTCTAAAAGTGTACAGTATCGACTTTGACAACTCCTCTATCTGGTGTCACTCGTCTACTTGCACCCTGGTGCCCTAGGCTCAGCTCCCATGAAGTGGGATGTAGTTGAACTGCAGGGACAGAGAACAGGTCAGAAGCCACTGCTTTGAGTATAGGGCTAAATGGGACAGTGCTGTGGTTCAAGTAGGCAACTACAGCCTCTGTCTGCTGCCGGTAGGTATTGGCTCATGTGCTTTTGTCTCCTTATGATCTAGGACAAGAGGCAACCAGTTCAAAGAAGGCTTCTACAAGGCATTATTGTTCAAGTTAGTGTTAATGTTGACCCCGCTGAGAGTTGGTCTGCGTCTTGTCTGTTTCAGTTATTTTGTCCTGATTATCCCAATGTTCTCCCTATTTTGTGCAGCAAATGTCCTCATTTTTACATAATAGATGGAGGGTGATCAGGATCCAATTGCAGATTACCTACCAAAGTGAAGAGAGGCCTTCCCATACTTGTAAGGACTTCTAAAAAGGGCAATTGAGGAAGAGAATATTTTAGTCACAGTTCCTAAAATGTAATTATATATGTGCATCCAAATTAACTAACAATTGTAATTTATTTATTTTATTTATTTATTTGACAATTTTAGAGTGCGCCGAATCCCGGGGCATCTGGGCGCTAATTACATTAAGGACAGGTTACAAGACAAATGGTTCTACTGCTAACACATGTGGCTGGTTGCTGGTTACAGAAAACATGACCTAGATTGAAATGTACAAAACATTTGCATGCAATATGGTAGCATTTGAGGATTAAGAATCTTGCGTGAATAGCCATGTTTTGAGGCTTTTGCGGAAGAACCAGAGGGATGAGTCAGACCTTAGAGATAGCAGGAGTGTGCTCCATTGTTGCACTGTCACCAGTGGGAAGCTGCGGCCACCAGCCTTTTGCTGTTGAATCTTGGGATGGAGAGTAGGTGCGAGTAGGCGGCCTGAGTGGGTCTGTTGGATTAAGTTTTGGTGAATTTGTTAGATAGGTACTTGCGGGCAGTCTTTGACAGGCATTTGTGCGTTGGTGAGAGAGTTTTAAACACAATGCGAGCACAATCCGGCAGCCAGTGAGCAATCGGTCCGATGTGTTATTTTTTTTTAATATTCAGTACTGCTCTTAATGCATTGTTTTGTATGATCTGGAGTCTATTGATGTTGCAAACAGTCGAGCCTGCTAAGAGGGCATTGCAGTAGTCTATCCTAGGCAGAATGAATGCTCTGGCAATCATGATGCAACTCTTCGATGTCAGGAAAGGTCTGCAAGCATTAAATAGTTTAGTAGTATATGCTGCCGCTGATGCAATGGCGTTTACATGTCTTGTTAGAGAGAGCGAGGAGTCCAGTAGACCCCCAGAGTTTTTACTTCTTTGGAGACAATAATGGGGTTTCCGTCTATGAGAAAGGATTTGTAGTCATCGTTAAGTTTGTTTAGTCATGTTTGAGTTCCCACAAGGATGAATTGATATGTTTCTGTCAGTGCGTTGGCATCAGACTTGTAGTTGCCAGAGATGGGAAGGAGGATCCGGGTGTCATCCGCATAGTTAGTGTAGGAAACACCCAGCTCGTCCACAAAGTCAAAGTCGAAGAGGGGCTTTGTAAAGATATTGTACAGTGTCGGGGAGACACAGGAGCCTTGGGGAACTCCACAGGTGACTGAGGCTGAGGGGTAATGATTCTCTTATTTTTCCATGGCTGCTTTACCTTCAAACATTATTTAAGAAATGGAGGTTTCTCCTGAAGTTGGGTGTAAACAGACAGCGTGTTTGTTGAGGAGAAATTAAAACCTTTGTGAACCTTTGCATGTCCAATGTTCAGTGTTTGTGTATTATTTTTCGTACCCTTTTCTGCCAATAATAATATTCAAAATCAAGAAGAGCCTCATCCACTAAGAGAAGTAGGAGTTTAAGCTCTTAATGGTGTACTGTTCTTCTTTAAAGAATTGTTGTTTTATATGTGAAGTATTTGCCCAAGAAAGTTACAAAAATCAAGGAGGGGATGCTGGTTTGGATAAGTTGAATTCTATCAATTAAGGTAAGTTGTTCTGCTCTTTTAATTTTTAAACAATTCTGTTAATACAAAAATATGTTTTCTTCATTTTCATGTAAAATATGCACTTGATTTGCTTGTAGTTTGTTCCCTCTATATCCAGCTTTGAAATGAGCGAGTGGTAAGGGTAACTATGCGGAATTGCTAGTTATTATTTGAGTTTCCCACCGTTTAATTTATAACCTGAATCCATTCAAAATGCTTAAACTAGTTTTATCTTTTCTGGCATTTCTATTTGATCAGATGAAACTGATGCAATGTCAGGTTACTGTTTTAACAACCAGGTAAGACCTCCCTGTCTGTACATGCAATGAAGAAAAGTGGGAGCCTGAGAAAATAGAGCCGGACAGAGTTGAAACCTGTCGATGTATGAACACTAAAGTCCCTAATGTGTTTGTGAGTGGAGATACTAGTAAAAGTTCAGGAAAAGTGGTGTCTTCCGCATTTGTTTTTAGAGAGTTGTAGAACTGTTGCTCATGTTACACTAATGAATTCATTTTTGTAGATCACATAGGCATGGGTTTTTGAATGTGTGTTGGCTCTGGTTGTATGAGTGAATGTGGGAACTGTATGAGATTGTAAAAGTGAAAAGAAAGGCTCTGGATAGGAAGCACACTGACCCGCAACATAGGGCGTGATGTATTCTCAAATAGGGATAGTTAGGGGGGCGTGGCCAACTGCGGGATGCGGTGAACGTGTGCCTCCGGAGCTTTTGCTACCGCGGCTTACATTCTGATCGGTAACGCCCGCTTGCCAACACCTGCTGACCCCCAAAATATACCCTCCGGTGCGTAAAGACTCGGAGCACATCCACGCTTCAAAGCAGCTTGAAACGCACCGGGGCTGAGGGACGGGAGGCCAGTGAAAATAGCGCCGACACCGGCCAGCAGGCAACCAAGATGGCCGCCGGAGCACTGGGTGCATTCTGAGGGAGGAGAGGAGGAACGGCCAGTGCTCCGACGCCCAGCAATCTCCAGGGGTGTACCAGGGCTCTGCGGGCGATCGAAGGCCCAGGAGCAAGGACCGACACGGGAGACGTCAGCCCGCGCAGGTGACGGAGATCCGGGTAGCTGTGACCGGGGATCTGGAGGAGTGAAGGAACGGAGGCGGAGCATCCGGTGGATCCCTGACCGGCGGCGTCGAAGACCCGAGCCGCCCACCTGAGTGCAGAAAGGCAGAAAAGACTTCCCAAGCAACGCTGCAGCGGCCTGAAAACAGCGGAGACTGCCCCACCGGTGAGTGCCTGCGCCTCAACCTCCTTGCGCACGAGGCACACCTCGTCAGCTCTCCCGTCCGGGAAGCTCCTCAGGCAGAGTCAGGCTTCCCCATACCGGAGGGCACAGCAGCGAGAGGGAGGCGTGGGGACTTAACCCGACTTCAACCTACCGGATCTGCTGCGCGGTCGACCTGTGGTGCTGCGGCTGCTGATACGCAACTCTCCCAAGGGAGCGGCGACCTCCTGGTGATCAACCAGGGCCCCTGGCTACCTGGGAAGATGTGGGGCGCAACAGGCATAAGGGAGGTCACTCCAGTACTACGACCCCCCACTCCCCCATCAGGACATCCTGGAGAACACTGGAGAATGAGGGGCGAATAGGGGCCTAACAAAGCTTATAACCCACCGAGGGAACAACGACCGTCGGACATAGCAAATACCGACTCGAGTGTCCGGGAGGGGCGGGGGACCGGCCGGACACCGCGGCTACAAGCAGGAAGCGATAAGTGTACCCGCCGCCGTTCGTGGGCTGGTTGCTGGGGGCAGAGATCTTAAATCCCCTGCAGTCATTATAATAAACACCAGGCTTCCAGGGGGGAAAACGAAGTGATTCAGCAACACACACAACCCAACTGAGATCGGTGGCCCCCCTGGGCAGCTGATCAAGCACGTAGATCGAACACCACAGCTGCAAAAACGAGTTAATCACCAAAGTCCACCACTGACCGGTGTCCAGCAATAAAGGAAGTGCCAACTTGCATTCTTCCCCCCCCCTCCCCGGAGTGAGGTGCCCCCTCGAACCGACATAGGGCTAACAAGTGGAGATTGACCAGTGTAACAAGTCTGTGCAACAAACCCTTCGAGCAGCGGGACAGACCTCTAGAAACAAGAGCGCGCCTGCAGGGTGTGGAAGCAAGTATGGGGAAGGACAAAACCAGGAGGCCCACCATGCAGAACCGGATTGACCAGTATACGGTTCCCCCATCGCAATCCCCCGAACCCCAACTGCTGCCTTCTGAAGACACAGACGCTGTACCCGCGCTCTCCTTAAGAGATGTCATGGAAGCCATAGCGGATTCCCGCTCATCAATGGAGCAAAAGATGGACGGAATAAGCTTGGATGTATCCTTCCACGACACGACCTGCAAAAGCTGTCAGCGCGAACTTGAGAGGCGGAACAGCGTATCTCCAACACGGAAGATGGACTACACAGTGTGCAACAACAACTCAAAGGAGTCTCAGCCAAGCTCAAGATCCTGGAGGCCAGGGTCGAGGAGGGAGAGGGAAGATCCAGGCGGAATAATATTCAAATTCTCGGTATTCCCGGGAAAGCCGAAGGACCGTGTATGGAACTTTTCCTGGAGCAGTGGCTAACGGGCCTGTTCGACCAGCAATCCTTTTCAAAAAATGTTTCTATAGTAAGGGCACACCGAATGCCCACAGGCAGACCAACGCCCGGTGCTCCCCCGCAAACGGTGATAGCGAAGCTGTTAAACTACTGTGATCGAGATGCACTCTTACACCTTGCACGAACCAAAGACACGATCACCTTCAATGGCTCTAGGATAGCATTCTTCCCAGACTACACGAAGGAGGTGCAGAGGACGAGGGAATCCTTTGAAAAGCTTAAAAAACAACTTTAAGTGCTAGGAGTCAAGTATGGCCTGCTTTTCCCTGCCCAGTTGAAGATATACCATAAAGGCACAACGGTCCACTTTAGCGACCCTAAAGAGGCTTGGCGATGGGCAGAGCAGCACATAGAAGGGGACTGGTCGACACCTCGAGGTAACAAGAGCAGAAACCCTGGACCACCAGCGGACCAGCATCAAATGCCAGACCAACCACTTCAACCGGACCACCCAGCGGACGATGGGGACTGACCCCTGGTTTGTTCCCCACCAGAGATCTAGACCCTACCGGCAGGTACGAAACTGAACCATGGACTGTGCAGAATTATGTCACAGTAAGTCACATAAGGCGTTTCACACTAACACAATGCGGCAAGCGGGGGCATATCGCTCTCGTACCTGGGGAGAAGGCAGAACGCCCCTCCCAGCAACTTCTTTAATTTATCTTATTAGGGAACAGGTTACGCTGTCAGCGATGTTGGGGCGACAGGTACTTCGTGTTGGGGTGGAGTAATGGGAGGAGGAGGGAAGGGAAGAGTTCTTTGTTACCCCAGCAGCAATGTAGGATGCAGGTTCCAGGGGTGGTTATGGTTCTTGGTCAATCGAGGCCACAGCACTTCCAGACAGCAATCTAATCACCAGTTAAGGCACGTGCCACAGCACACTACCACACACAGGGATTTTGTCCCCGCAAAACACCCGCCCAACCCTCTAACAAGCTTGCCAGATGGCATCCGTACAATCCCAGTCGGTGTTGACTGAACGGCCCAAGTCCCTCAAAGTACTCACCTGGAACGTAAACGGGATGGGCACCGCGATTAAAAGACGCCTGATCAAGCAATTGCTTAGTAGACACAACCCTGACGTGGCTCTGCTATCAGAAACACACCTAGCGGGATCACACTGCACCCTCTTCCAGCGTACCAACTACAGGTCCACCTTTCATGCGGGATACACAATGGGATCCAAGGGCACTTTCATTCTCGTACATAAGCGTATCCCCTTTGCTCTTGTGGTCGCTACGTGCTGACCCTAGGAATGCTATGGGGCGAGAAAGTGACTTTTGTCTCAATATACTCCCCACCTGGACGAGAGGTGAAAGGTGCCAGTCGGACGCCAACATAGCGGAGGCTTTTGCCCAATTCTATGCAACACTATATCAGGCCCCAACCTCAGCAATGGATCCAACCCTCCTAAATGCTATAACACTTCCAACTCTGTCTGCACAACAGAGGGCGACTCTGGACTGTCACCTCTCGGAGGCCGAAGTAGCCGAAGCGTTGGCACAATTGCAGACAGGGAAAACGCTGGGCCCCACCGGGTTCCCGGTCGAAACCTGGCAGAAACTGGGCGGGGCAGGAACTACTAGATGAATTGACTACCCCCATAGGCAAACATCAACCTGATAAATCGTTTCTGGGGGGAGACTTTAACGATGTCATGTGCAACGCCACTGATCATACCCATCTTAGACAACGTAACCCGAATACCCCCACGAAGTTGTTTAACTTTGCATCCGCGTTGGGTCTCTGTGACGAGTGGCGGGAATTACATCCGGAGACCCACGGCTCCCTCTCTAGGATCGACTACCTCTTCCTGCCGCACGCAGACCTTTTCAGGGTAACATCAGCAGACCTAATCCCCCCGGGGTTTCTCGGACCACTTACCCCTGCTGGTGGCACTGCGGTTACAGGGTGTTTCCCCCCTAAAAAGTGGAGACTGAATAGTTACTACCTGGGCTTCCCCGAGCTCGTGGACCACCTTGCTGAAGTCTCCACTTAGAGTACTTCGAGTTCAACAACACTGGGGAAAACGACCAGGTGGTGATATGGGAGGCCTATAAGGCGGTGCTGCGTGGTGCACCAAAAGGAAATAACAGAAGCGGAGAGGGAGCTGACCCAAAGGGAGAACGAACACATCCTTGACCCAAATTCTCAGACCCAATTGTCCCTTAAACGAGACCCTGAGAGTCTCCGAAACTTAATGCTAGACAACGCCAAACAAGCCCACTGGGACTCCAGAGCAAGAATTTATGAGCTTGGAGACAAAGCCGGCAAAATGTTAGCTTGGTTGGAGAAGAGAGATGAGGGACAACGCTGTGTCCGGGAGATCATCACCCCAGAGGGTGAAAGGTGCCAGTCGGACGCCAACATAGCGGAGGCTTTTGCCCAATTCTATGCAACACTATATCAGGACCCAACCTCAGCAATGGATCCAACCCTCCTAAATGCTATAACACTTCCAACTCTGTCTGCACAACAGAGGGCGACTCTGGACTGTCACCTCTCGGAGGCCGAAGTAGCTGAAGCGTTGGCACAATTGCAGACAGGGACAACGCTGGGCCCCACTGGGTTCCCGGTCGAAACCTGGCAGAAACTGGGCGGGAACAATATAACGGCCGCCCTCCATAAAATGCTACTGGGCGCCCGTAAACAAGGTACCCTCCCGCCAGACCTATGTAAAGCCACTATCGTGGTTATCCCCAAACCCTACAAACGCCAGGAGGATTGTGCCTCTTACAGGCCGATCTCGTTCATCAACGGCGAAGCTAAGGTCCTGGCCAAGCTCCTAGCCAACAGGCTACAACCGATTGCTGACACTTTAATACACCTGGACCATTGTGGCTTCATGCCACACAAATCAACCCGAATGAACTTGCGCCTTCTCCACCTGGCACTAGAACGGGCTCTCATTATTAACAATCCACTTGCCCTTCTCGCAATCGATTTTGAAAAGGCCTTCGATTCGGTCTGATGGGATAGCCTTTGGGAGATCATGAGATGCATGGGGTTTGGCGAGGAATTTCTAAGATGGGTGAAGCTGTTCTATACAAATATCCAGACAGAGGTCAGGGTGAACAGGTGGACCTCTGGTTCCTTTTACCTGGGCAGGGGCATGCAACAGGGATCCCCCCTCTCTCCTCTGCTCTTCACCCTCGCAATTGAACCACTGGCCATATGGCTCCGCAGAGTGCATCCTGGACAGGACTTAAATGGCCAGAGGGTTATGAAGACCGAATCTCCCTATACGCAGATGACCTCCTGGTATATCTGGGAAAACCAGCCCGTAGCTGCCTCACAGTAACTCAGCTACTCGTCTGCTACAGGGAATTTAGTGGGTTGAGGTTCAATTGGAAGAAATCTGTTTTCTTACCTTTGAAAGGTGGAGAACAGACCAACCCCCGGGACTGCCCGTACCGTACGGAGCAACAGGGCTTCCGGTACCTTGGGATTTGGATAACAACAGACCTTACCAGATATGCAGTGCACAATCTCCGACCAATCACTGATTGGTTCATCAATGACGCCCATCACTGGAAGCTTCTCCCCCTGACCCTCATGGGTAGAGCCGCACTTTTTAAAATGATGGCCCTTCCAAGATTTCTCTACGTCCTACAGAATGCCCCGCTACAGATTCCAAACTCCGAATTCGGTCAGGTGGAGGCCCGCCTCAGGGAGCTCCTATGGGGAGGAGGCCAAACACGCATAGCACTGACCACACTCCAAAGGTCGATCTGGGAGGGTGGGATAGGAGTGCCCCGACTCCAGACCTATTACTGGGCCTCACACCTCGCGGTGGTCAACGATTTGCTCCACGGGGATCGGGAGTTACCCCACATCAGGGCTGACATGGGGGCCATGTACGACACAGACCCAATACACTTACTGTATCAACCCCCTCAGAGATCCCCCCCGTTGACCACTAGGACACATATCACCGCTATTTGGAGACATGCACACGTATTTGTGGGATGGGAAAACAAAATAACGGCGGCACAACCCCTATGGCGAAACAGCAATCTGAGGGAAATTGAGAAACTTGAACCAAGGCCGCGCTGGGTGAGGCCTGGGATTATGAAAGTGGAGGATGTCTTAAAGGACGGGAATCTAGCCCCATTCGCAGACTTCCACCTTCCAGACACCGAACGGTACCACTACATGCAAATGACCCACGCCCTGAGAGCCCACATACAGGCAAGAGACACTATCCCGGACTTCACACCAATGGAACGCAATATATTACCTGAGTATATTCCCACCAAATGCACCTCCATCCTCCATAATGCTATTACATCCTTTGCTACTCCTGAGCTGACCAGCTTAAAAGCCAAATGGGAAAAAGATGTAGGTGAAATTGACCCTGAGGACTGGATCCAGGTACTAATGCACCCACGCAAAGTGGCCATCTCCTCTAGGCTTAGGCTGGTACAACTCAAAATCTTACACAGAGTGTATTATCCTAGGACTGCATTGCATGGCTGGAAGAGGGCAACAAGCCCGAACTGTCTCAGATGTGGGGAGGAGGAGGGAACCTTCTTTCATATACTGTGGTCATGTCCCCGCATCTGCAACTTCTGGGACGCTTGCTGCTGAGAACTGACCAGGATATTCACCCGCACGATAGAACTGGACCCTAAGGTCCTAATCCTGGGTGCACCAGGAGAGAGCGATCTCAATAAATGGGAGAGTTTGTTACTGTATACAGCAGCGGCACTAATGAAGTGCAACATAGCACAGAAATGGGGAGTTCCAGAATCCCCGACGCTGGAACAATGGGCAATGGACATGGACACATGCGCTATGATCGAACGCCGGATTTACAATGCTAGAGGCTGCCCTACCAAGGCCTCTAAAATATGGGGGACATGGGAAGAGGGAGGGCCCTAATGTGCACAAACTATTGGTGAAGTAAATCTGAATGCTCACACAGAGGGGCACGGAAGACGACCTAGGTAATTGGTGATACAAGTACCACTGCTAATGTGAGATTGGACGAGCTGGTCCTCAATTGCTGTTGTTTTTCTTTTATGATTGTTTTGTCGATTATAAATAATAATAAAAAATGTTTTATCCCCAAAAAAAAATAGGGATAGTTAGGGCTACCTTAGCTAAGAAAGTATGCACTGTAGTGCTGTCATTTAAGGAGAGTTGGATGTTGAAAAAAAGACGCACGCACGCACGCACGCTCGCGCACACACGCACACACACACACCCATATGTAATTTAATGATTGAACTAAAAAAGTTAGATATTAATTGGAAGAAACCCTAAACCGGGGAGATTTGAGGCTCCACATTGAGACTATTAAGCCTAGATTTGTTAGCAGCTGCTATAACTGACCAGAGAGGTGAAAGTAGTTCTGGTCCTTTCCTAAGGGTATGTGTCTCTTTTTTTTAAAAGCCATGTTTTCATGCACTTTCCACAGAGTGAACGAATGGCTTAAGACAACCGCTGCTAACTAAGACTTTGATATATATTTTGGGGATCTGTACCCTCTTACTGACTTTCTTCTTTTTGCTCAGCGTTTAACAGGTTTTACTCCTCCGTCCCCTTTCCTCCATACTTATGGGACATCTCTCCGTCCTGTGGGACGGGACCGGAGCACTTTGTAAAAAGCATCCAAACTTTTCCAAAAATGTGTCCTTCCTCTCTTTCTTGCGCCCACCTTGGCTCCGCCCCGCGCCTCGCCCATCAGTCCTTTTCTCCGCTCGATTGGGGCCGGACACTCTTGCATCCTCGGAAGATTTTCTTCCCTTTTTTCCTCTCTGGCTGTCGCTAGCGTTCGTTTATTAGTCTGTCTATGACTTTCAAGTTAGACTTTCCAGATTGTTCATCGTGTCACCGTCGCTTCGCAAGGGCGGATCCCCATCCTCTTTGTTTAGAGTGTTTGGGTCTGGAACACCGTTGGGACTCCTGTTTTTACTGTGACTCCCTTTCGGTCCGGGGACTTCAACGTCGGTTGGAGCGGTGGGAGGAGGTGTTCCGACAAACTCCTCCTTCGCATTTTCAGGCGTTCATCGACGAGAAGAAAAAACGCCCGTTAAGTTCTTTACTTTTCAGAGCGTTCCGGCCGGGGGATACCTTTCCGGGTTCCTCTCGGTCTGGGGGGGACGTTGATCGCTCTGTCACCGGGGTTCGCCCTGAGGTGCCCGTTGGGTCTAATAATTCTACCGGAGTTTTCTCCGAGGGTCTCCCTAAGGGGCCTGTGAACACCGGAGTATGCTCCGAGGCCCCTCCTGTGGGCGCTGTTTGTAGACCCAGTTCTACTGAATCGTGGGGTACCGGAGCTCGCTCTGGGGCCTCTCTGTCAGCTTCCCTCAAAAACAAGACCGGGGTGCGTCCCAAGGCCTTGGCTGGGCTTGTTGTTACCGAACGGATGTTCGAGGCCCGTGCAGATAAGGCTGTTACCGGGCCTGGGTCCGAGGTCCCTCGTTCAGAGGCTAAAGCTACCAACAGTTCTGAGAGGCTGGACAAGGCCTTGTCAGTGAAAGCGGTTGCTCACCGTTCCCGCTCTTGTGGTGACACCAGATCTGTTGAGGGGGCAAAGAAGCAAAGTTCTTCTTTTACCGACAGTGCCGAGGTCCTTCCTTCGAAGGCTCAGTTGGCGGTTGGTATGTCTCAAAAACATTCCAGGCCTCATAGTACCAGCTCTGCCGAAGTTCCTTATGTTAAGGCTAAGATTAAGACCCCTGATCCATCGACGGGGACCCCTGCCTCACTTCCGCACGTGCCGCAGTTCCCCTCAGATGAGGACAAAATGGCGCCCGTTCCCGCCATGACCATGGCGGCCATTTTAGGTGCTACCCCTACAACTACGCCATCAGCCTCTGGTGTAGGGCTCGGTCCCTTGGGTGAACCTAAGGTCCCTTGTGTGCATCCTTACCGGCCGGTTTATGATTGAACGCCCGGATGCCTCTTCCGCACAATGTTTCGTTGCCCGCAGCGGCGGCACCTTTGATTTATGTGGATACATCGGTGGAGGGGCCGGTGTGGCACCCTTCCCCGTTACGTCCCTGGATTTGTCCACCTCATGATAGGCCTCCTCTGGTTCCGAAGCAATCTCCTGAGGACGCCTTTTTCAGTAAATGTCAAGCGCTTATGCGCACCGACCCCATGAGGGATTATTTCAAAGGGCTTTTCAAGGAGATATGTCCACCTGCGCCTCCGGCTCCACCCGTTCCTCCGGTGGTTCCGCCGGTGGTTCCGCCGGCACTTCCCTTGCCCGTGGTACCTCCCCCAGCTCTTCCGCCTGTGCCTCCATTGTCCCCAGTGGACAAGGCAGTGCCTGACACGGCTCAGCAGGATCCTGACCCGTCAGATGATCCTCAAGGCGATCAGGACAACGAGGACCTTCCCCGCTCTTATCAGAGCCTTTCATGACCGGGTACTGGACATGATGAGTTTCTTAGATGTTCCGGTGCCCGAGGCACCTGCTCCGCAGGAGGGCGTGCTTTCTGGGGCGTTTACTCTGTCTCCCTTGGAGCGTACCGGCCTGTTCCTGCAGAAGGATGTTCTGGCCGAGGTCCGAAGAGTCTGGGAAAAGCCACACTCGGTACTTTTTGTAAATAAAAATATTGACGCGAGGTACAGGCTACATTCCTCGGAAGAGGTGGCCCTGTCATCTTGTCCGCCTCCCTCCTCCACAGTGGTGGCTGCGGCCACGTTGCAATCCAGACCTGCAGCATCTTCTTCCACGACGTCTACTCAGGTCTTGGGAAAGGAGGACAAGCTCCTTAACTTCCTAGGGAGGAAAATGTTTGCCAACTCGGCCTTGCAGCTCAGGCAGGCCAGCGCTGAGTTGATATTAGCGGGAGCTAACATGCAGATGTGGAAAGGTCTGTCGGAGTTTGAGGAGCATATCCCGGTTGAAAAGCTGGAGGACTTCAAAGGAGGCCTTTCCGATGCCAGGGTCTTGCCCCAGGATCTCCTGGAGGCTGCGGCTCATCACGTAGACACCTCGGTTCGGGGCCTTATGCTGGGGGTTGATACCTCACGGCAGGCGTGGCTGCATGCCACTAAATTTTCTAAGGAAGTGCAAGACAAGGTGTTGGATCTTCCATTTGATAGTAAGGAGCTTTTTCATTCTTCTACTGATGTAGAGCTCACCAAGACCAAGGATAGCACTCAGACGGCTAAATCATTGTCTATTCTGGTCAAAGCTCCTTTCAAATCCCAGAGACCGTTGTCACAAAGTCGACCCTCCTCTGGTTTTAGGGGCTTCCTCGACCGAAAATCCCACAAAGTGGATACTCCAGGGGGGAATAACCGCCGTAGACAACAGCGCACACAGTTTTTCTCTCGCGCCTCAGCCTCCTCATCAGGTTCAGGTGGCATCGCCACCGATAAGCCTACCAAATAAGGGTTTTCCAAGCTTGCACGAGACCTCGGTGGGAGGACGCATTGCGTCTCATTGGGAGGCGTGGCAGACCATCACAGAAGACAGATGGGTCTTGTCAGTCGCTCGAGCGGGCTTTCGCTTACCTTACCCCCTACCCCACCCCTGAACCCTCCTTTTCAGCTGTCGGGCTCACCCTCCCTCAAGGCCAAAGTTCAGAAACTTCTGGACCTCAGAGCTGTGGATCCCGTTCCCCTTGGGGAGCGAGGGGAGGGCTTCTACTCCCGGCTGTTTACGGTGCCCAAACCCAACCAGGCCGGCCTGCGCACCATCCTAGGCCTTTCCCAGTTCAATCTTTTCCTACCCCAAGAGAAATTCAAGATGATCACGCCCAGCCAGATACGCTCCTCCTTACAGATGGGCGATTGGATCAGCGTTGTGGACCTTCAGGATGCATATATGCATATCCTGATTTGGAATCCACACAGGAGATATCTCCGCACTTCCAGTTTCGGGTGCTTCCTTTTGGCCTCAGCTCGGCGCCGCGTGTCTTCACGAAGATGTCGGTGATTGCGGCCTATCTTCGTCTACAGGGTATCCATGTGTATCCTTATTAGGACGACTGGCTCTTACGCAGCCCTTGCCTGCTGGCTGCAGCGGGCAACCTCCAGTCTCTCCTTCAGCTCCTGTTCCATCTTGGGCTGTCGGTGAACTGGCGGTAATCCTCCATGACAGTCTCACAGGACCTGATTTTCCTGGGTTTTCGTTGGAACACTATCGACTGCAGAGTATCTGACCGGTGACAGAATGGCGGATCTGTTAGCCACGTGTCAGATGTTTGCGCAGTCAGAGAGCATGTCGGCCTGGTGGTTCCAGAGGCTTCTGGGCCTCATGGCCTCGTGTGTACTGGCTCTTCCTCTTGCTCGTCTCAAGATGAGACGGACCCAGATGGCTCTTCGGAGTTCCTGGTGTCAGGCTGTGGACCCGGATTCCAAGCGGATAATGATTCCGGATTCCATGAGAGTGGACCTGGATTGATGGTCATCTCTCAGCAACCTGTCGGGGGGGTGTGGGGTTTCAGGACCCAGCCCCCACAGTGACGGTCACGATGGACTCCTCCCTTCTGGGGTGGGGTGCGACGTTCGATCTTCTTCAGGTCTCGGACCTCTGGTCGCCTCAGGACAAGCTCCTGCACATAAATCACTTGGAGCTCCTGGCGATCTTCCTAGCGCTCAGGGCGTTCAGACCGCTCATTGTCACCAAGGTGGTCCGCATACGAACGGACAACGTGGTGTCGATGTATTACATCAACAAGCAAGGGGAAACAAAGTCCCCCCCCCTCGTGGACCTGTCCATCCAGATATGGGAGTGGGCCGTGCTTCATGGTGTCTGGCTGCTTGCAGTGCACATCCCGGGCCAGCTGAATGTCACAGCGGACGCCCTCAGCCAGCGGACGGTGGTCAGCTACGAGTGGGAATTGAAGGCAGAGGTCCTCTCATGGATTTTCTTGCGTTTGGGCACACCGGAGGTGGACCTCTTCGCTTCGGCGGTGAACAAGAAGCTTCCTCGGTATGCCTCCAGAGTGGGGGGCTGGGAGCCTCCTCTCTGGGGGATGCTCTCGAGATTCCATGGCACAACATGAGAGCTTACGCCTTCCCGCCTCTGCCTCTAGTTCACCGTGCGATCTGGAAGTTGAAGAACTCAGTGAACTGTTCCTTTCTACTCGTAGCCCCGTGGTGGCCGGCCAGGTTTTGGTTCTCAGAACTTCAACACCTGTCGGTGTATCCGCCGATCAGGTTACCAGTAACTCCCGATCTTCTTCACCAGGGGGAACAGAAGATGTGGCACCCCTCCCCACAATCGCTCATCTTGGCGGCATGGTGCCTGAGTTCAAGTCTTTAGAGCATCTGAATTTGTCTACGGATAACATGCGCATTATCCAGGCAGCCAGGAAACCATCGACCAGATCTCAGTACAAGAGTAAATGGCTCAGGTTCTGTCATTGGTGTTTGGAGAAGAAGTTGGATCCAAGGGTGGCCACGATTGACACGGTGCTGTCCTTCGTGTCCTTCCTAGCAGAGTCAGGGGTTCATGTTCTGTCATGCAGGACTTACCTTTCAGCGGTTTCCACTTATCTTTCTACAGACCAGTGCTCGGATTCTCTGAGTAACCCAGTGGTTAAGAGGCATTTTGCAGGTTTGACACGCCTCTACCCTCCGGTTCGTAGTGCGCACCCGCCGTGGGACCTAAATGTTGTCCTGACGGCGCTGTGCCATAAACCCTTTGAACCAATGACTACGGTGGACCTCAAGTACTTGTCTTGGAAGGTGTCCTATGTGGTCGCCATTACGTCGGCAAGGAGAGTGAGTGAGCTCCAGGCATTGTCGGTGGAGCATCCTTTCTTGGTCTCCCACAAGGACAAGGTAGTCCTTCGGACAAACCTGTCCTTTCTACCGAAGGTGGTGACCGAATTCCATCTGAATCAATCGATCTCCCTACCGGTCTTTTTTCCGAACCCTGCCTCTGAGGCTGAGAGGGTTCTACACTGTCTTGATGTCCGAAGAGCTCTTAAGTTCTACCTGGACAGGACTTCTGAGCTTAGGAGTTCTTCTCAAATTTTTGTGACCTTCGGTAACCCCCAGGGCAGGCGTCTAAGGCAACTATTTCTAGGTGGATCGCCGCCTGCATCACAGAGTCCTTCTCCGTCCAAGGGCTGAACCCTCCTAAGGGTATTCATGCACACCTGGTGCGGGGTAAGGGAGCTGCGGTTGCTTTTCAGAAATATGTCCCCTGGGAGTCCATTGCTAGGGCAGCTACTTGGGCCTCCCCATCTGCTTTCTGTAAGCATTATTGTCTCAACATGAGCTTGAGAGTTGATGCTCAGTTTGGTCAGGCTGTACAGAAAAACCTGTTTCAGTAAGGGGTATTTCCATCCACCCATAGTTCCTGTAAGGAGTGCTTGGGAATCTCGCATAAGTATGGAGGAAAGGGGACGGGACGTAGGAGTATTACCAGGTTACTAACCGTAGTGACCACCTTACTCTTAGTCCCCTTTCCTCCATACTCCAGCTCGCCGTCCCCTCTAATAAGGTTCCTCTGTTATTGCTAATGGGTCTTTGACCTGGCGATAGAAAAGGACTGATGGGCGATGCGCGGGGCGGAGCCAAAGTGGGCGGGGTTACGGCCGCGTGCCGGGCCCCTTGCAAGAAAGAGAGAAAGGACACATTTTTGGAAAAATGTGGATGCTTTTTACAAAGTGCTCCGGTCCCGTCCCACAGGACGGAGAGATGTCCCATAAGTATGGAGGAAAGGGGACTATGGACTAGGAGTAAGGTGGTCACTACGGTGAGTAACCTGGTAATTCTTTTCCTAGAGCTCTTGCGTATAAATCCTTCCGGTACATGAAGGTGCTTGCTAGACATTTTCTTGCCCTGTAATTTTCTAAGTGCTTATTTTGCTTGCTCCGTTTTGCTGTTTCTTTTTCTTTCAGTCATTTGGCTGTCCCATCTGCTCATAGGTGCTTCTGTGCTTTGATGCCGCTTCCTCTCTAGGATGATGGAAACCCAAGACCCTTCATGCATCCTCCTTGCCCCACCTAATCATTCACTCATTCCCCTGTGCATTGTTTTTCCTGCCATTTGTACCAGCCACCAGCCCCTTCTACCCTCCCTCTATGTTGTGTTGTATTTTTCCCCATGACATGGTAGCTTTCCAATGTACTAGTGTTCTCCAGGTTTCATTCTGCTTACTGATGCAGACAGAAAGTTTGACACATTTTCTCTTTGACAAAAAGGCACAATGAGTTTCCATATATTGCAATAGTCCTCATTATTTGGATTATAGTGGATAAGATATCTGAGAACCTCTTACAAACCTAAGAGAGTTTGCAATGGACCCCAGTCTCCTCTCCATTTTTGAGTTGATATATAACATCCATAACTTCTTAGATGATCACAGATTTCTTAAGATGTCCTGCTATGGTTGTATCAGCATGGTGACTTGAAACCTAAAGACATACGAGCCATTTCTACAAACTAAGAAATGAATGGCAGAATTCACCATGGCTGCCTTAGAAACAGAATTTTTTAAAACCCACAGTTATTAATCTACCCAAACATCAGAACAAAAATTCTTTAAGAACACTTTAAATTTCCAACTGCAGATCCATCAATGCTGCCACTCATAATCAATCAATATGTGATGCGTCTGAAAACTAATTTGCAACAACTAAAGAACATGATGATTACTCCACTCCACCCTATTTTTCACCTCGGTGTCCCCTCTCTGCTTCTCCCCCTACCTACCACTCCTCCTCTGCTGCGCCTGCAGGCTACTTGCCCTAAATGAAATACAAAAAAAGACTTACCATGTGAAAGAAGGAACTGATAAGTTCTTGCGAGACGCTAAACCTACTGCTCTGGTTGCTCATTTCCTTTAACCATCTAAGAATTTCTTTCTTTTATCAGTGTACATTTTAGTGTTTGGGTAATGAGTCTTATGGGTTTTGACTAAAATGTTTAGGCGTTCTTATGTATTTTCACCTTTATATAATTCATTACATGTCTTGGACCTCACATTGGTATCAGGCACTTAACACGTATGTAAACATTTTGTTCATTCTGTTTCTAACGGGTGGGAATTTTTTTAAAATGAAATTCACAGCTGTTGACACAAACTGCATTTTCATCTTATGTAGGAGTACATTATGGGGGGCGTGGCTTGGGCAGCCATGGAATAGGCTGCGATTCCTGGGAGCTCTGAGATCTGGCGATCAGATCTGACGAAATACGCATGCTATTTCATCTCATAATAGCTATGGAACACATGAAGAGGCGTGGGAAGGCAGCGTGCAGAAAATGAGCGAGCTGACTGCACGCTCGATGCCGAGGAACAGCCAACAGCCATAGAGATACATTGTATCTCAGGACCGGCCGCGAGACGAACATCAAAATGGCGGCGGCAGCTGCGAACAAAGAGGTCCCGAGGGGCGCGTCTCTACAATTGAATAACTGACTCCAGCAGATGGATACAGTTGCACATATAAAAGGAGCAATACAAGCAATACAAGGAATAAAGCATTGCTTGTTGTTAGCGGCTGCTAACAGCGTGGGTCCTCTCTCGACCTAGCCGAGAACATTTGCGCACCGAAGAAGTGCATCGGGGGTGTGTACCTGATAACATTCGGGCACAGAGCACGCAGGGCGGAACAGAGGAGCGGCGCCTATTGAACGCAGGGTCGAGCGCGGAGAGGAACGGCCGACCCTGCAGAGCAGAGGCCAGCCGCTTCAACATTCATCAGATGCGAGCCCGGGGAGCAGGCGGTGAGCTCCCGGGACTGGTGTGGGGAGCTGCGAACACTGCGGCGAAATCCCCAGCAGACCAACTAAGGTCATGGACCGCATGAGGCAGTGAGAGGCTGGCGGATACATACACACGGACACAAGAGAGTGCCGTGTGAAGCATAGTGAGTGGGAGGACCCCCTGCTGCACCGCATCCTGGTGCTACAATCTAGGAGAGCCCAGCACTGAATACGGCACATCACAACTACACGTAATTGACCCTGGGGATTTAAGGTGGCAATTCTGCCCCCCGAGAGCACGGATTCCGACATGGCGCCTTAAGGACCCCGTTTTTAGAGAGGACTTAAGGGAGGAGATTACTAACTACTTCGAGACGAATACGGGTAGCGTTGACTCGGCAGGTACATTATGGGAAGCTTTCAAGGTAGTGATGCGAGGGGTTGCCATAGCAAAATCAAAAGGCCTGCAGGGTAGGGTTTTGGCTGACCTACAAGGAACAGAAAGAGAACTTGAAAAGGCATTAAAGGGTGGAAGTGAAGATATGGAGCTGGTACTTAAGCTACAGCAGAAATGTGTGGAACATTGGGAAAGACTCTGCAACCTCAACTACAGAAAATATATAGAGAGACATCATGCGAGAGGGGATAAAACAGGATGGCTCTTGGCATGGTTATACAAGAGCGAAACTCCCAGACCCACGATCAGAACGTAAATGAGAGAAGATGGTAGTGTAGCGGTCACCCAAGAGGGAGTTAACAAGGCGTTTGCAGATTATTATAAGTTGCTATATGGGGATAAGGAGGGAAGTAGCCATGGGGAGATAACGGAAACATTAGAAGACATAGGACTGCCTATGATAAGTGTGGAGGAAAGAGAGGAGCTGGATGCACCAATCACTCTGGAGGAGTTAGAAGAAGTGGTGAGGCAGCTGCCTACTAGTAAGACCCCGGGGGCGGACAGGTTCCCAAGTGAATTTTATAAAGTATATAGAGAGAAAGTGCTCCCCCCAATGTTAGAAATGTTAAATGAAGCGTTTGAGGTGGGACGGTTGCCGGAGTCACTCAGAGAAGCGATCATAATACCACTTCCCAAACCCAACAAGCCTGGGCATAGCTGTGGCTCTTACAGACCTTTGTCGATGTTGAACCAAGACAGCAAGATATTGACGGCTGTCTTGGCAAACAGATTGCGAAGAGTTATTAGCAAACTAATACACCCCGACCAGACGGGCTATGTCCCGAATAGAAATATAACTCATAATCACAGGCGACTCCAACGGGTTGTCAAATGGGGAAGTAAGAATGAAGGCGAAATGGCAATTGTGTCCTTGGACGCGGTTAAGGCTTTCGATTCAGTGAAATGGCCGTGGCTGCTGGCAGCCCTGGAGGGGTACGGAATGGGGCCCGGTTACATAAGGTGGGCGAAGATGTTATTTAGTGAACCGCTGGCCAGAGTTAGAACGGGATGAGTGATATCCGAGAGATGGCAACATAGTAGAGGCACCAGACAGGGGTGCCCATAGTCCCCAATGCTTTACATACTAGCCCTGGAGCCCCTAGCAATATACTTCAGACAACAATATGATACGATAGGCATAGAGGTGGGAGGGGAACGACACTTGATCTCCTTATATGCGGATGATTTGTTGCTGTACTTGAGGCACCTGGAGGAAAATCTCCAGTACATCCTGGAGGTGATGGAGAGATATGCAGGGCTGTCTGGGATAGCAGTGAATCCTCAAAAATCTAGTATTTTTCTGTTAGGCAGCTATAAGGGAACCCCGATGAGACGGTTACCGGTGTTACAAATACCATGGGCGGTTAGTTCTTTCCGGTACCTTGGGATAGACGTGTACCACACGGTAGAAGAGGAACATAGGCACAACACTGAGGTAGCTATTGTGAAAATTGAGAAGTGTATGAAATTCTGGGTGAAGTTGCCCCTAGCAATGATGGGACGAGGTGCAATGCTGAAGATGGTGGTCCTACCAAGGCTCCTGCATTATTTTGGGAATATTCCATACATGATACCCAAGAAGTTTTTTGCTAAACTGAACAGTATGTGTAGGGATTTCCTGTGGCATGGTACCCGGAACAGAGTGGCGCTATGGAAGCTGCAGAACTTTTATGAAAAAGGGGGGATAAAACTGCCTAATTATGAGGTTTATTATGTGGCGAGCCAGCTGCAATATGTGGCCAAATGGCTCTCAGGTGAAGCGACCCCTGAATTAAGTTGTTTGGACATGATTGCGCCCCATTTCATTTAAAAGAGATGATCTGGCTGCCCAAGACAGAAATGAGAGTGCGCCCTAGGATGATGATGCTTGGGTGGAAGATGTGGCGCCGGGCATGCCGGATGATGGAGAACCCATTCCCATGCTCCCCGCATGTACTACTGGTTGCATTGGCAGGGGAAGATGAGCAGCTGAGGATGATAATCGGGAACCACTGGGAATCGGTGGGGCTGGTAACGCATCTGGCAAGAGGGGACTATTACGGATTTTGAAGTGCTTGGGGAGGAAGCGGGGTTACACACGGGCCAGTATATCACATATCACAGAATTGTGCAGAGAATCCGGAAAACATGGCCTGAAACAGTATTGGCAGAGGAACCAGATGCTATCATAGAGGCAATATATGATATATCGGAAAGGGGGGCATGAGATTTCTAGACTGTACGAGATGGTGATGTCTAAGGTCGGGAAGGATTTGACACATTTGAGACTAGACTGGGAAGTGGAAGTAGGAGCCCCGATAGAGGATGGGATGTGGGAACGTGCCCTAGGGTACCACAAGAAGGTGTCAAGGAATGCGAGACTAAAACAGATACAATTGTATATAGCACACAGAGCATACATGACACCTCTGAGGATATCCAGGTTTGAAAATGCTGGACGACAGGCATGTCCCAAATGTGACGAAGAAAAGGCTGACATGACGCACATGTTTTGGTCATGCCCAGTAATTGAGCGTTTCTGGGGTGAAGTGGCACAGAAACTAGCGGAAAAGGGGGTCACGATCATCATAGTTCCAGCCTGGGCATGCTTGCTGGGGGGGTTCCCCAAATCACAGAAACTTAAGCACGTTGATAAACTGAGGGATCTAGCATATGTGCTTGCAAAACGAAGGATTGCCATGGGATGGAAGACATGTCACAGGCCACGGGTGGATGTGTGGTGGAAAGAGTTGCAGAAATGGGCGGAGGCAGAAACAATGGTATGGCAAGAGGCAAGCAATGCAGGGGGAGAGGAGGAGGCAGGAACCCTGATGGCATGGAAATCATTAATAGCGGAATTGTTTGGAACAATACAAGTTCTAACAGAATCCACGGGAAGCGAGACCCCGCCACGTGCGGCAGATACAGAGTATGTGGAATAAATGGGCTCATAAAGGGGGGTGGAATGGGGGAGCAGTGACCAAAATTAAGTAGTGAACAATTGAACTGTCGATATATGCACTGCATGTTTGGTTTGTATTGTTGTTTGGTTTGAATAAAATTAATAAAATTAAAAAATGTAGGTGTAAATTATGAGGACTAAAGATGTGTTTTTTGCTATTTGATGTGGATGTCTGCAAAATGTTTATTAGAGGGTCGTATTCCTAAAAGGAAATATTGCAACAATTCTGTTTATAAGAGGACCTTTAACAAGAAAAGGACTTAAGCGTTCTACTTAACTTTTTATTGAAAGAAACCTTTTCTTTATCTTTTGTAGGAAATAGATGGCAAATCTCTACTACTTATGACAAGAAATGATGTACTGACTGGACTTGCATTAAAACTTGGCCCAGCTCTCAAAATCTACGAATATCATGTGAAACCTATGCAGACGGAACATTTGAAAAATAATTCTTCCTAATACACAGACACTTCAAGGACATGCAACTCGAACAACGATACAGAAACAATTTGGTTTCTACACGTTGGAATGTTACAACATAAGACAATTGATAATTCATTGAAACCAAATGGACATTTATATCCTATTGGATAGATTAGGCAACATTCTTGATTGATCTGTGGGACATTTTCACATTGTTTCTGAACTTAATGATTTTCCACTCTGAGCTTCCGACCACAACAAGAAAATCACATCTAAATAAGGAAGCATGAGGTCGGGACTTCCCTAGCAGAAACTGGATGATTTTAGCGAGTGGCTTATTTAAAAGCCTAGAATCCGATGATACTTTTTCACTTTTTGCAATTTTTCCAGAAATATCAAAAGCAGTAAAGGTTTGCTAAAGTTTCTACTGAGCAAATTTAATATATTATTTAACTTTGTTTATATGTGGTGTGATGAATTGGACCACTTGTGGCAAGGCTCCTATTTTATATGATTGTAGTAAGTATTATTAAACTGCAATGTTTTAAGAGACTTGAGAAGCCGTTATACAAGTCAGCACTAGGCACTGCTGATGGCCAAAACTCATGTCCCATTTTGGATACTGAATTGAGCAGGACAATCTAAGGATGGCTGCTTTTGGTTTTGAAATTGCTGTATATGTATATATCTTGTGTGTACAAATGGTGAATGTGTTCTGAAAATTGACTTTTCAAACCCTTTTTTATTGCTAGCGCTTTGTGTTCTAGTGAATGCTTTTTGATGTCATGTTGGGTTTTGCAGAGTACTTGAATAAACCGCTGGCTTGCAACATCCCGTGATAGGGCTTTCATTTGATCAATACTTTGTTTGCATGGATCAAATATGTCCTTGCCCACTAGGAATCTCTGCATTTCATTGTAAGTTTCAGTCATTGGTTTTAAAATATTTACACACGGTCAGGAAAAGTAAAAACTAATTTTAGATAAACGTCAGATTCATTTTACTTAATTAAATATACTACCCCTGCTAACTTTCACTAAAATATTCTACAGACAAGCCTTTCTGGTAGATTCTATTGTTTTTCCATGCAAATCTTCATACAGATTTGAGTTACCGCATGTAAAGTCCATGTTTTTACTTCTGTGTCTAGTGACAAAGTCCCCTGCATATCTTAAAGAGTCCCTAGTAGGATGACAAAGAGGGGCAGGTACCTGCCAAAATTGAGATTGATGGGCATGGGCGATATGCAGAGGATCCCCGGGTTACTCTCACTGGTCTCGCATCCCAAGACAGGGGTCAGTAACAGGAGGCCTGATAGATCACCAAACCCATTAGGAAGGCTGCTACCTGACACAGGACGCCGAATGGCAGGCACAAATGACTGAAATCTGGAAGTGCATTTAAAAGTCTTTATTTTTACAGCACCAAAATGACATCAACACAGCAGTTAGGGTTGTTACCAAGGGCCTGATTCACAGAACGTTTTCCTATGGGATTGCACCATTATAAAACGCGTCCATGAATAAGGCCCAACGTCTCTAACTCTCTTGACCCACAGTGGTATAACATGAGCTTCTGCAGGGTTTTGAAGTTGGAGTCCAGCGTCTCCACTAGCACTGTCTACTCCCCAGCTTCCTTCGGCACCTTCAGGCTTGCACCTCTGGTCCTATTTTCTTCTAGGTTCCCCACCTTTTTGAGCTCCAAGTTTAGGTCTTGTACCTCCTCCCATCCCTGTCACCTGCCTTAGGCCAACTTGCCCTTCGTGTTCCTTCCTGCTCTTACTGTTTTCACCACCACTTGCTTCTTAGTGACACCATCTCCTCTGACCCGACCTTCTGATATACCCTCCAACTTTTCACCACCACTTCCCGATGTTCTCTTCCCCTCCAGACTCTTATCACCCCCTATTGATATAACCTCCTCCTTCGGACTCTCACCACTGCCTCCTGCTATAACCACCTCCCACAATGCGTCACTGCTTAATTCACCTCCTCCGAATATTAGTAACTCCAACTCTTTGCTACCTCCTCCTGACACCTCCCTATCTTTCGTCCAATAGGCTCCACTCCTCAGCAGTCCTTGCATCATACTCTAAACTCTTCCAAGAAGGGCTGGACTAATGCTTTATCATCCCTATCAGCCATCCTATTATGTATAGGTGTACCTGGAGAGGTTGGGTGTGCTGTCTGTGAAAGGAAAGACCCTTTGTGTGTTTCTTTTTCCGGTAAACGCAGTTAGGGTTGAAGTGTTTTGAGCATTATGTTCATGTTTCCCATAATGGTTAGAGAGCTTTGGTGAGTTGCTGCTCGTGGGAGGTGAGCTTGTGGACCTGTGAAACCATGGACAACCCTGTAAGGGTTTTTATTTTGGGGAAAAAGGGAAGAGTTTTGTGGCAAGCGGCATGGAACAAGGAAGAGTGACCCAGGTATCCTCCCCAGTTTACCACCTTGCCCATCCTCTGCTGGCTCTGTGAGGCACACAGTCCCCTCAGCAACTCTCGCAGTCATCCGCAACATCAGACTAAGGATTCTTTACACATACCTGGGTACATAGCGGTCCCCTACCCATAAAGGGCCTTCACAACATTTGCTCAGGTGATTGTACCAACCACAGAGATATACACCTGGGAAAAGTAGACCATCTGGGAAAAGGGAGATCAGGCTCTCCCTGGAGCACAGTAGTATTAATTCCCTTGACTCTGGGAACTCTCTAGCTACTACCCCTTTAAGGCAAGCAAGGAATTGCAGTGCCACAGTACCAGAGACTCCTGTATGCTCGGCTCTGCTCAGACAGGTGCAGGTATCCCATGCAAATCTACTGAGGGAGAGAGAGGGACATGAAGCTGGGAGGGAGACTTGACAGTCAGCCAGCCATCCATCACACAAGACCTCCACTCTCATATCGCTAAGAACAGATAAGCAAATGTAGACCACCAAAGTCAGGATCAGGATGTGACAATCAGAGAGTGGACTGGCCAAGAGGCACTAGCCAGCCCCAAGTCCTGCACCTGAACTGGAAGCCATCCTAATCACTGGCCAGCACCAGCCAATCTATACACCAGATTCCTGAAGAGACAGACATGAGTTCTCTTAACCCAGAGAGAAGCTGTAAGGCAGGGCCAGAGTATGGAATGCAGAGGAAGCCTCATCCAATGGGAGAAAAAATCCAATCCTAAGTCCCATATCTGGGCTGTAAGCCATCCCAGGGGTGGGACCCCGACAGGCAAACTCTGTCCCAGATAACACAACGGAATCCCCTTCCACCAGAAGTTGGCAGGAAGGTACAGCACTTTAAAAGAAAGCCCACAGACACAGACTGTAAGTATGAGTATTTGGTGTAGGAAGTAGAGACCAAAGAGGTAAGACAACTGTTTATTTGGAGATGGTTGGATGAGAGCAGGATGCTGCCCAGTGCCCAACGGACTGAAGGAGAGGTCCTGGACACAGAGCAACACACAACCCAGGTAGCTGCAGGAGAGACTCAGAAGACCAGACCAAGGAGTCCAGAGAGGTGCACTAAAAGTCAAGGAGGTGGTGCTGTACTGGGCAACACTAGTAGTGCAGAGATGGGTGGTATGATATGATATAATATGATTTGGTATTTGTATTGCACCTCGTGTTTCTAGGTACCAAAAGACAGGAGGGAAACCAGAAGAAAGACAAGACAAACAATCTTACTAGGCCTTTCAGATCATGCAAGTGCAAACGAGAAGTGCAGGAGAGAGGGTGCGGTGGGAAGTGCAGGCAAGGTGTAAATGGAAGTGCAGTCAGGGCTGCAGGGCTCTGAGTAAGCGCAAAGTCCAAGGGTGCAGGCCCAGACCGGGAGTGCTGGGTAGCCCAGGAGGCAGTGCAGGGTGACTGGTCGAGTGGGGGGGGGGCATGGTACCTGTGCGACTCTTGAGAGCAACCACGCAACCAGTCAGGATGAGCAGCCAGCTAGATTAGCAAGGGAGAGAGAAAGAAGAGGAGAAAAGGAGGGTCTTGAGCAGCTTCCAGAACTTCAGGTTGTCTGCCTCAAGTCTTTTAGGGGCAGGGAGGCCATTCCAGAGTGAGGCACCTGCAGAGGAGAAAGGTCTATCCCCCACTCTATGCTGACGAAGCACCTAACCTGCAAAGAGTTGGAGGCAGCTGAGCGGAGTGCTCTAGAAGGAAGGTATTTAGGAAGAGAGAGTTGCAAATAGTGAGGACCGTGCCCCCAGAAAGCCTTGTAGATGATGCAGAGGGTCTTGAACTTGATTCTCACGCCCACCGGGAGCCAGTGGAGAGATCTCAGAGCTGGAGAGATGCAGTCCCTGGGATTGAGGCCAAGGATAAGTCTTGCAGTTCTGTTCTGGATTAGTTGAAGAGGGCAAAGAGTAGAGTTCGGAAGATTGAGAAAGCGGCTGTTGCAATAGTCCAGCCTGAAGAGAACCATAACTCTGGAGAAAGTGAGTTTCTGGGGAAAGGTGAGGAAGGGTAGAATACCTCGGAGGAGGTGCAGCTGGAAGTGGGCCTTCCTGGCAAAGTCTTTGATGTTAGGAGAGAAGGAGAGATTGGAGTCGAAGATGACACCAAGGCTTTTTTGCCTCACAGGAGCTTGAGGGGATGAGGCCCAAGGAGGGCAGCCAGAGAGTGTGATGGAAAGCAGGGGTCCCAATGAGAATATTCTGTCTTACTGCCATTAAGGCAGAGATGGTTGGAGATGCACCATCCTTGAATAGTGGATACACAGTCAGGAATGAGCAAAGAGGGGAGTAGGCTTAGGGTAGCCTGAAAGAGAGCTGTGTGTCATCCGCGTAACACTGAAAGTACTTTTATTTTCATTGTGCAAATCACAACAGGGTAACAATTGTACTATGTTATCAACATTTTGGCTGAAACAGTTCATGGAAACACCAGTATACATCAACATTACCGGTATCTTCATGGCATTCTTTGGATGGATTTCCAGCTATACCCTTTTCCCTTCCCTTCTGTTCCCCCTCACCTCGCTAATGTTTAGTCACACATTACATCTTCCTTAATGTTTTCCCTCATTCAGGGTGGGCTTAAATCTGGCGTGGTCATCAGTTCATTAAGGATTTGACCCCAATCCATTCTTCCATCCCCCCATGGCCACCTCTCCGGTCTGTTCCTTCAATATTTCCATTTCCTCCATCCTCCAGCGGTATGCATCCTTCACCCCTGACTGTATTGACGGGCCCTTCACACTCCACAAGATAACGCTATCCTGTGTTTAGCCAGTATATACAAAAATGCCACAATTTTCTTTCTCGTTTAGCCCATTTCGCCCCACAATATTCTCCATAGATATATGTCCGGAGAGCGTACATACACACTGTGTCTCCAAGAGTTTGATTTAGTTACCACTTCCTCTCAATATACCTGAATTGCTGGGCAGCACCACACCAAATGCCAGAACCCTGCCGAGGCTACTCCACATCATGGGCAAGTGTGTGTGTCGTGGGTCAATCATGGGAAGTCTGGATGGGCTCATATATACCCTATGTCAAAAGTTATACTGCATTAGCCTAAATCTGGCATTTCTCGAGACTTCCTGAACTGCTCCCAAACCTTCACCCATTGGTCTTCAGGAATCTCACCTCATATATCTCTTTGCCATTTAGCCTTTACCTTTAATTCCGGTCTTCGTTTCTGTTCCCCTATGCTGCGATACAAGGACGAAATCATTCCCCTGCTGCCTTCCATATCTTGCTGCAGCAAGGTGTTCTGTTCTGGTTCCTCTGTGATCTCGTCCCAGAGCTCCACCATTCGGGCATATGCCAGAAATGTGCCTTTCATCATTCCGTAGCGTTGCCTCAGATCATCAAATTTGAACAATTTCCCTTCCTCACAGAGATCTCCCAATCTGGTGTAACCACCATTCTGTAATTTTGGGGCGTCTAAATTCATTAATATTTGACATGTGGGATCGAAGTTGAACGGTAAATCTGGACTATACAACTGTGATCGGTATAATTTCCCCAGTAACTGATGCCATATTTCGCTCGGTACCGCGGGAATCTTGCTCATCCCTATCTTCCGCATTGGGTTCCACAGCAGCTCTATCCCCTTTCTATTCCTCGGGAAACCTCCCAGTAATCTCTCCAAATCCCCCTTTGGCGTAGCTACCCAGTTGAACACTGTCTGTAGCTGTGCTACCACAAACTAGGCCTCTAAATCTGGCAGGTTCAGTCCCCCACCTGCGTGTGGCCTACGCAGAGTATCCAATGCCACCTGTCGGCGATTCGACCACCAAAGTAATTCCCTAATTTTGGCGTCCAACATAAAAAAATAATTTTCTTTATTTTATATGGTATATTTACAAAATAATAAAGCAGACTGGGTAGCACCACCATCTTACATAAGGAGATTTTCCCCCATCAATGATAGTGGCAGTGACTTCCAGAATTCTATTGATTCCCCTATTCCTGACAATGCCCTCCCTGTGTTAAATACAATGGTCTCCTCTGTGTCATAAAAAATCGTAATCCCTAGATTGCGGAAGGATTCAAACTCCTACCTTACCTCCCATAGCGGAAGTAGTCCTCTGGGGTTCGTTTGAAGTGCCCCCATTGGCAATATCAGGCATTTCTCTGTATTTATTCGGAACCCCGACAGTTTCCTGAAATTAGTCAGAACCTCAAGTATCACCGGAACGTTTACAGTAGGGTCACTGTCATATATCAATGCATCATCTGCATACAGGGATATATTGTGCATTATACCCTTGATCCCGATTCTAGTCTCAGGTATTTCCTGAAGTAACCAGTTAAGGGTTCTAGGACTAAGGCGAATAAAATTGGTGAAACCGGCCACCCTTGCCTTGTCCCTCTCTCCAGTGTCTACCTCCCAGAAATCCACTCACCCTTCTTGACCCTCGTCAAAGGACTTGAATATAACAGTCTAATCCATCCCAGCATTTTGGGTCCCAACCCTATCTTTTTTTTTAAGTATTTGATATTTGATTTCTATTGCGCTCGTACACAAGAGATTCAGAGCGCGACAAGGCAAGGGAGGGGAACAGAGGAGAACAAAACAACAATTTTACTAGGCCCAGTGACATTGAGAACGTGCAAGTGCATGGGACAGGGGGAGAAGTGGAAAGTGCAGAGCAAAGGAGAAACAGATCAATAATAAATAAATAAATAATAAAGGCAACAAACGGTGGTAGTGCAGCCAGCAAGTGGCAAGTGCTGGGTTTAAGGCAGCGACAGGGTACGTCTGATAAGTGCAGGCAGAAAAAGGGGGGCAATTGTATGGGTACAGATACAGATACAGATCCCAGTGCAGGTGTGGCCCGGAAGCAGTGCGGAATGGTGGCAGGGTGAGCAGGTACTGGGGCCTGGAGGAAAGAGGGTGGCCAGGAGCACAGTGCCAAGAGAGAGCAGATTGGCAGGGGACAGGGGGAGCGAAGGCAGACACAAAGAGGAAGGTCTTGAGGTGCTTCCAGAACCGGAGATGGGTCTCCTCAAATTTTAGAGTGGCAGGGAGGCTGTTCCAGAGGGAGGCCCTAGCCGAAGACCGAGCTCTACCCCAGCTCCTTTCTTTGAAAAACGACTGATCCTGAGGGAGTTAGAGGTAGAGGAGCGAAGAACTCGAGAGGGGAGGTATTTGCGGAGGGATAGCTGAAGGTATTTTGGACCCAGAAAGCCTTGTGGACAATGTGGTATCCCCCTCAATACCCTAAAAAGCCAGGGCCATTCCGCCGAGTCAAAGGCTTTGGTTGCGTCTAAGGCTATCACAACCATTTCCTCCTGAGAGTGTCGTACCTGGTCCATAATAACATGCGACCTTCTCCAGCATAGGGTCTGGCATGGATTCACATGCTCATGAATATTCTCCGTCGTCAGGCAGGGAATCCTCGGTAAAGAAAAAAAAAATCAGTTTCGTTTCTGAACTGTCTTTCTACTAGTAACCAATCACTGATCTCTGGGTCATACTGCCCCCAACCAATGACTGCCCTCTACCTAAGCCCCTCCTCTGGCAGCCATCTCCAGATTTTTACCGCACGTTCAAGTGTTGGGAGTTCTCGTGCTGTAGCTCTCGAGCTTTTACTGCGTTTTGCGGTTTTTTGAAGAGTTTACTCTTATATTTTTGGTCAAACGAGCCTCAAGCTCCACCGATTCTACTTCCGATCAACGGGGACCCGTTTTCGGAATTTTCTACGCCCCTCAAGGGCATTTTTTCGGCGAGTTTGCACTTCTCTGAGGATTCCAGAAGATCTTCGAGGCCTACCCCACGTTGACATGGCCCAGGACAAAGGAAGCATGACACCTGTTGGATCCTAGCTGTTCAGGAGCTGCCCTGGATGCGGACTACAGAACGTCTTTAAGGAGGATGAGCACTCTCGGTGCCTCTACTGCCTTCACGATGACAAATTGCATGTGGAGAAGGACTGTGCATTTTGTAAGAACATGTCCGAACGGAAAATGAAGGATCGTCATACTCACCTCCCCAACTGGCTGGAGGGGAAGAGCCCAGCAGCAGGTAAGAAGAGGAAGAAGTCTGAGCGGTCTTCTAAGACCTTAGAGGGCGCTCCGGCGACAGGGGCCCAACAAAAGGCAAAGCATCGCGGGTCCGTGGGCACCGGGAGCGCTGATCGGTCGAGCTCCTTGGTTGCCAGGCAGGGCGCATTATAACCAATGCCATCAACCACGAGCCAACGCTCTGGCTCGGTGAAGAGGAAGTCGGAGAACCCGGGTAAGCTTCGGGAGAAGCCCTGGTCGATCCCGACGGAGACAGCCGAGGGGGAGCGTGGCAGTGACCCTCCCCCCAAGGTGAAGGCCTCAGGCATGCACAAGGTCATGAAGACCCTGATTCACCCGGCTAAGGCCTCGATTGAAGGAGTTGTGGCAGCCCTGGTGAAACCTACGGAGGCTTCCCCAGTGGAGATGGCTCCAGGGGCTAGAGTTTCCCTGCCACCCCAGAGGGAATCTTCTTTTCTGTTTATCGAGAAGACCCCTGTGAAACACCAGCAGGAGAAAGAGGGGGGCACGGTAGCCATAACGGATACGGATATCACCTCTGAGGATGAGTTGGCTAGTGTCTAAAGGATCCTGTCCTCTCAGTCCCGTTACTGGATGACATCTGGAACGAGGGGCTGGCACTCCTGAAGAACCCGGCGACGGCTCTCGCTAGGAGACGAGAAGAAGTACCGGGTCCCGGACTCTGCCCCTATGTGCCTCAGAGCACAGCCATCCCCGGATTCAGTGGTTTCTGCGGCGGCCAAAAAGAAATCGGCGGGAGCGACGGCCTCGACTTCTACATCCTCCCCAGACGGCGAGGGGAAGAAGCTGGACGCCATGGGACTGCGGGTTTTCTCGGCGGCGACGACAATTAAAGCAGCCAACACCCTTGCGATCGTGGCACGCTATGACAGGGAGCTGTGGTTCAAGATCGCTCCTCTCCTGGACTTCCTCCCGGCCGACAAGAGGGCTGAGGCCCTGGAAATCCTACAGGAAGGCGAGGTGGCTTCGGAACATGCCATAACGGTGGTCACGGACATGCCCGACACCGGGTTTTGCCAGATGGGCAACAGCGTTTGCTTTCGACGGTGCGGGTGGCTCAAGGCCACCGATTTCCGCCAGGACGTGCAGACCAGGGTTCTGGTCATGCCCTTCTACGGGAACAACCTGCTCTGCAAGACAGTGGATGAGTCACTGCAGGCCATCAAACCGGACACCGAGACAGCTCGGGCCTTGGGCGTTCTTCAACAACGACGGCCGTCCTTTTGGAACTCCAGAGGCAAGCAAGGTGCCTCCAAAGGATTTGGCGGCAGTTCCTCATCGTACCGCAAAGCGACCCTCTCCTCGTCGCAGGAAGCCTACAGAGGACGCGGCAAGACCGGAGGATCCCGTGTCGTTGTAAAGGAGGGCAAGGCCGCGACGAAACAGGATTGAACCGGCCGTGGTGTCGGGCCCCCACCCGAGCACCCCGGTGGAAGGCCGGTTGGTGAAAAACCAACCATTGGATGCTGGATGCCCTGGCCCGCGGGCACACTCTGGAATTTCAAAGAAGGTGTCCCTGCGTTCCACCTGTGGCCAGGAAAGAAAACCACGTCCCTCAACTGCTACTGGAGGTACGAGTGATGATAAGAAAGGGAGCCATCAAACTCGTCCCAAAGAGGCTCTGGGGCTCCGGAGTGTACTCGTGGTACTTCCTCATCCGGAAGACCGGCGGTTGGCGACCCATCCTGGACCTTTGTCATCTAAACAAGTACATCAAGTCCCAGAAATTCCGGCTGGTCACCTTCCAGCACGTGCTGGGACAGCTCGAGGAAGGAGACTTCCTATCGTCGCTGGACTTAGAGGATGCCTACTTCCACATCCCCATTCTAAAAGGGCACCGAAAATTCCTATGATTTGTGGTCCAAGGGCGACACTATCAGTTCAAAGCCCTTCCCTTCGAATTGAAGTTGGCGCCCAGGGTGTTCACCAAGTGCCTAGCACCAGTGGTGGCACGACTGCACCTGCAGGGGATCCACGTCTACCCCTACCTGGACGACTGGCTCATCTGAGCAAAGTCAAGAGATCTTGCCGTCGATCACACAGCGAAGACCGTCCATCTGCTCACGGATCTGGGATTCTCGATCAACTTCACGAAATCCCACTTTGTACCGTCGCAAGTCGCCCTGTTCCTGGGAGCCAGGCTCGACACAGTGGCGCGATTGGCTTCTTCGTTGGAGGAAAGGACGAAGGCCCTACTCGGAATGATGTCCTCGTGCATCTACCTTGTGCGCCTTGCATGCTGCGGATGCAACCACTGCAGGAGTTCCTCGACGCCTGTTAAATTCAAGCAGCGGGCAGTTTTGAAGACAGGATCTCACTCAACAAGACTTTCCAAGCTATCCGGTGGTGGGGCACCCGCGCGCATCTTGCAGCGGGTATGGACTTCCAGACCCCGGCACATCAGGAAACGGTGACGACGGACGCCTCCCTGGAGGGATGGGGAGCACACACCGGAGATCTCCACGCAAGAGGCCTTTGGCTCCCGGAGGAGAGGTCACTACACATCAATGTCCTGGAGCTCCGAGCCGTGTTCTGGGCCCTCAGGTCGTTCCTTCCGTCCCTCAAGGGCAAGGTGGTGAGGGTCTTCACAGACAACACCACCACAATGTTCTACATCCGGAAGCAGGGGGGCACCAGATCCCCAGACCTATCCAAGGAAGCGCATGATCTGTGGCGCTGGGCCGTCGCCCAAGGGATGTTTCTGGTACCCTTTCATCTGGTAGGAATAAAGAACACCATTGCCGACTCACTCAGCAGGGAGCAGCGCTCGTGCCACGAGTGGGAGCTACGGCAGGATCAAGTGGATCTCCTATTCCGGCGATGGGGCAATCCCCAGATCGACCTATTTGTGACGACGATGAACACCAAGTGCCGGAGGTTTGCCAGCAGGTTTCCCCAGCCAGGGAGCATGGGCGATTCTCATTCCCCTGGGATGGCCTGTTCCTGTATGCGTTCCCACCGTTGCCGTTGCTGCTGCCACTCATCAGTCAACTCAAATGGTTGGAGCAGGATGATCCTCGTCGCACCGGCGTGGCCGAGGCAGATTTGGTTCCCGGACCTTCTGGACATGTCAGTGTCCCCCCCAGTCAAACTGCCGACGGACTTGGATCTTCACGCCAGAGAAGGAGGTGCCATCATCCACCATGACCCGGGGTCGCTGAACCTGCAAGGCTGGCTCCTGCAGCACTAGAGTTCGGAGGGTACGATATCCCGGCGGACTGCAAGGAGCTGCTTGCAAAGGCCAAGGCGTCCTCGACTCTAAAATGCTATGGACACAAATGGAAGAGGTTCTCTGTCTGGACCCGTGCACAGAAGATTAACCCTCTGCGGATTACGGCCCCTCAAGTGCTGCGGTACTTGCTATCGCTGGCCAAGTCAGGGCTGGCACATGCCTCCATCAAGATCCATCTGGCGGCTATCTCCCGCTACACCAGAACTCCGGGGCGGTCATCTCTATGGTCTCATCGCCTGGTGAAGGAGTTCATGAAAGGACTGTTCCGATCGTCCTGCCCGTGAAGGCTCCGGCCCCGGCGTGGGAACTCAACGTGGTGCTGACCAGGCTCATGGGGCTGCCATTCGAGCTGCTGCATTCGGCACCGTTGAAGTTCTTGTCGGCCTGCGTTTCTGGTGGCCATCACCTCCTCACGACGAGTGGGAGAGATCCATGTCCTCTTGTTCAACCCTCCATACCTAACATTCCACGGGACGAGGGTGGTGCTGAGGAAGTACCCCTCCTTCAAGCCCAAGGTGCCGTCGGATTTCCATCTCAATGAGCCCTTGGTGTTACCTGTTTTCTTCCCGTCGCCTTCGTCGCTGGCTGAGAGGACTTGGCACTCACTGGATGTGGCTAGAGCGCTGAAGTTCTATGTGGACCGGACAAAGAGTTTTCGGAAGACATCACAGCTGTTTGTGAACTTTGGACCTGTGAACCAAGGAAGGCCCCCTCGAAGGCTTCCATTTCCAGATGGCTCTCCGGCTGCATCATGCACTGTCACCAGTTGGCAAACCGACCGTTGCCCTGCCGTCCGCGAGCCCATTCAACCAGAGCGATCGCTGCTACCACGGCGTTCCTGTCTGGTGCGCCCCTGCTGGACATCTGCAGGGCTGCTATGTGGAGGTCGGCGCACACCATCACAAGATTCTACTGCGTCGACTGGGATTCCAGGGAGGAGTCCAGAGTCGGCCAAGCAGTGCTGCGCAACCTGTTCGCCTGAAGGCGAGCCTGGTGAGGAGGTAAGAGACGCTTAATGTTGAGTTGTTGAAATGCTTAATGTAGAGCCTTGCCACCTCCCGTGGTTGTGCATGTGTGTACTGCTATGTATTCTTGTATTCATGAGCATGTGAATCCATGCCAGACCCCATGCTGGAGAAGGAACAAGTTACTTACCTGTTACTGTTGTTCTCCAGCATGGGTCTGGCATGGATTCACATGCGAACCCGCCCGCCTACCCCTCTGCGGCTCTTCTCTTGGCCCTACTGCCACTTTACGTGCTACCAAATCTGGAGATGGCTGCCAGAGGAGGGGTTTAGGTAGAGGGCAGTCATTGGCTGGGGGCAGTAAGAACCAGAGATCAGTGATTGGTTACTAGTAGAAAGACAGTACAGAAGCGAAACTGAAACTGATTTTTTTTTTCTTCACTGAGGATTCCCATCCTGACAACGGGGAATATTCATGAGCATGTGAATCCATGCTAGACCCATGCTGGAGAACAACAGTTACAGGTAAGTAACTTGTTCCTTCTAATGTTGATGGAAGTACTTTGCCGTCCCACAAAGCCACATTGATCTGGGTGCATAAGATACAAGGTCACCATCTCCAATCGAGATGCTATTACTGTCCCCAAAATGTTTGTGTCTGCATTCAGTAATAATACTGGTCTATAAGAGTCACAGTGGGTTGAGTTTTTCCGAGGTTTTAACAAAACCGTGATTAAAGCCTCCCTCATTGACTCTGAGAGGATTCCCTGAGTAACTGCCTCTGCATATACTCTCTTCAACACAGGGAGCAAAATGTCTGCGTATTCCATTTAGTATTCCACCGGTAATCCATCTGTGCCCAGAGATTTGCCTCTCTGCATTGATCTCAGTGCCTGTTCTAACTCCTCTAATTCTATCGGGGCTTCCGAGTCTCATATTGGCCCTCTGTAAGTTTGGGCATCCGTGCAATATCTAGTAAGTCTGTCACTTCCTCCTTTACATATGTGCCTTCACTAGTATATCATTTCTGATGATATACCTCGAAAACCCTATTAATTTGTTGTTGTGTGGTCTCCCTCGTCCCCATCTCATCACAGATCTGTGTGAGCGCCTCTATGGGGTGTTCCTTTTGGATCAACCACACCAATAGGCGCCCTGCTTTGTCTCTCTCACCATGCATCTTTTTAGTATATTGCCCTTTTTCAAATTTAGATAACGATTCCTGACGTTCCTTCTGACCAATTAACGCCTCTGCCAGTGCTGTGCCTACCATTTTCCCTACACGCAGTTCTTTCTCTAAGTTCCCAATCAACCGCTCTGATTCCCTTAAAGCATTGGATAACTTTTTTCGTATCTCTACCGTTGTGGACATACATACTCCCCTCATTGTTATTTTGAGAGCCTCCCACATTATTACCACTCTAGCCACCAAGCCCTCATTATTCCCCAGGAAAGATATAATCTCTTCTCTTAACATTGTTCTAAATGCTGCATTGTGCATTGTATCAATGTTATATTTCCATGTCAGTATCGCCGGGTGGTTGAGTCCCACCCGCCATGTTGTGAGCAATGGGGCATGGTCGGACAATCTTCCCCAGGTGTTATGTGTGAGAAAACCTATGTGTGTGTTCTCTCCCCACAAACAAGTAGTCCAGACGGGAGTCTGTGTCATATACTGGAGAGTAAAAAGAAAACCCCCTATCGTCATCATGTGTCTCTCTGCCTCCTGGAGGGTGATAGTAGTGCAGAGGAAGAGGGGGCTTAAAGGTCTAAAGAAGGTGACCAGAATGGTGATTTTCTTAAGGGTGACAATGGTGTTGAGGAGGGTAGTCCTCAGAGGAATGAATAAGGTGGGGCTGGTGGATCTATGATATTGTCACACCTAATCCGACATTTCACTACATTTCTACGCTGTGCTTTTTTATGGGAGCAGCATCCCATGCCCCGGTTCTTCCCCCAACCTCTCCCTACCCTTAAAGCAAACCCCCCATTTTCCCTTTTCCTGCCCTCTTTTACCAATTTTACCTGTTGTCAAATGTCCCATCATAAAATGCAGTGAAATGGCTGTAGACAAATGGGGAAGTACTGACGCTAGTAACAGGAGTAACCAAAGAGGCGACAAAGGTTAGTACAGTGAGTAAAGTGAAGAAGCTGGGGAAAGAAACAAGACCACAAAGCAGAGGTGGCTACAAAAGGAGAGGGTCCTAGATAAGAGACATTTGAAGTTCTTTTTGGTATCGATGGAGGAGTGTACCAGTGAATTGTTGAGAGAGAAGGGAGGAGGAGGCACAACTAGAGAAGAAAGAAATTGGTGCAAGCCAGTGTTGGCCGCCCTCTCACCCAGCCCAGCTCCCCAGGTAAACACCCTGGACTTTGGGAGTTAACCCAACCTCGTCATAAGCCTCTCCCTGTCTTGACAAAGTACCCCCACATGTCTGCTCACATGTCTGCTGTGGACAGAGAAAGTGGGGAACCCGTCAAAGAGGAACAGACCACACCCTTGGAAGACCAAGTCTCAAAGTAGGAGAGGAAGAGGGGCGATGTCCCTGTGAGACCAGTGCCATGGAGATAGCCCAAGAACCCAGCTTTGTGCAAGTACCAGGCACTAGGAATCCTAGAGATGTTCTTAAAGGGCTTTTGCTTTGTAGAGATTTTATTTCCCTTATGGTAAGAGATCTTGCTGGGAAAGGAAACCCTGGAACAGAGATGTTGTCAAAGATTTGTTTTCATGGCAAAGCCTTTGCAGAGGTAACCCCGGAACATTTTACTTTTACTTTGCCCTTAAACTTTCAGTTTATTAGCACCACCTGAGGATTCCTGACAGTTTCTGTGACACTTTATGCCTATCCTGTTTATTATTTTGCTCCTCACATATTCTAAAACTCCCTAAATACTTACCTTTAGGTTTCAGAGTGCAACTGGGCCTTTGATCCTGTTCACAGATGTGACCGTGTATGGAAAGCATATAAGCCTCACTGATGCATCTGAACTCTTGTGGAAGAACTTTGGTGTCACCCTGCACCTTACAGAAGTCATGCGAGGGCCAATAATCACTGACATTCCCCTGATCCAGGTCCATGCCCTCAAGGCCTTTAACTAAGACATTTATTTCCAGACTACTATGCCACCCTCCTCATGCTTCCCCGTGTCCTTTTAAACAATCATGTGGTTCCTGCTGCTGTCTCTCACTCATCTTGCTTGTCATCTGTCCTGATAACCCCTGCAAACCCAACTCCCTGGTTCAGTGACAAGATCCTATGGCCTGTCTTTGCCTGACAAACTGCCCTCATTCTGCAATGCACACAACTGGGTAGTCCACCAGGAACATGACTGGGAAGGCTTGAAAAATCAAATTCTCAGATGATGTGATGGAGGAGACCTACCTATTTGTGCCTGATGTATGGAAGACGGCTACTCCAATGTTCCAAGATCTAATAATCTAGGATTTGGCAGGACATTCAAAGCAAGGTGTGTGTCGTTGATGCACCCTCCCACCCATGCAGTTTGGAGGTATAAAAAAAGTGCTCTCAAGACATGAGGAGGTGTTTCTGAAACCTGACCGTGTAACATCAGAAGTGCCTAGTCAGTTAACCACCACCAAATCTCTGGCAGTGGGAGGAAAACGCCCATACATAAACATACACTAAATGATTCTGCAAAATGTTCTTAGAAGTGAAGAGGAGAGCCAATCGCCAACAATGACTCCTTTTGTGGTGTATTCACTTCCACCTGAACTCTCATGAGTCAACTAATGATTTGCTTTAAGGAATTGGAATCTACACAGTGCCCTGGGTCCTTCTGTCAAACATTACAACATTGCAATCTGCTTCCGTCTCTGCTGTGCCCTTATTTGTGCATGATGGAGAATGTGTGTTACCGGCACTTCAGGTCAGTATGGACTGGGACTGCCGTTAGCATATACCCAAAAGAAGGAAAAGTCTGTAGTCATCTCTGTCTCCCCATTGGTAGTTAGGTAGCTGCTCAAGACTTATCCATAAGACTTGAGAAACAAGGCTGGTAAACTGCGGTGCGTGTTGCTGTGCATGCTTCATGTGTCGCACCATGCTTTGTGTACATGAATATGTGAATAGAAACATGAGGTTGAGATTTATAATCAGTAAAATAGGTGCCATATTCTTCTTTTTAAGGTTTGCTGTTATTTATTACTTGAATTACGATGCTTTGTAATATGATATAGTGTATGGATTGAAATGACATGCATTTTATTATATTTTTTCTCTAATGTATTAGATAAAATGGTCAACGATGTGAATTTTATTTCTTTATTTATTTTGAAGCTTATATAGCGTGCTGAGCCTAAAGGCTTGTGGGCGCTTTCTTACAGGGTAGACATGTTACGGATGCAGTTGTTACACAGAGAATATATACAAGATGGACATACGGCATAGTATTAACAATACAGATAAGGTAAAGTATACACAATATTTACATAAGGCATGGTATTACCAATACAGATAGGATAACGTATATACAATATTAACAGTGATTACAGTATTTGAGGGAGAGCATAGGACTGTGACAAGATGGGCGCGCACGGGTGGTCTGGGAGGTGGATGGTTTGCATTTGTTACCCAGGCTTTGAGTGAAGAGGTGGGTTTTGAGTAGTCTGTGGAAAATCCAGAAGGATTCTTGTGCTCGGAGTGGGAGAGCATTACATAGTTTGCTGGCCATCGTAGGGAAGCTACTACCACCTGCATTTTGGAGCTTGAACCTGGGACTAGTGAGGGAGTGTTGGTATGCTGTTCTAGTCGGTCTTGTGCGCTGTGTCACAGTAATTCTGTCGGACAGGTATGCAGGGGCTATCCAGTCAATACATTTGGGCATGAGGGTGAGAGATTTGAACATGATGTATTCATACACCGGTAGCCAGTGATGCTGATGTCTAGTTTCTGATATGTGAGCTGATCTGGGGATGTTCAGTGTGGCTCTGAGAGTGTTATTTTGAATGAGAACTGTTTATACCCCCACCTCACCCTCTGATGTCAGATGGCTGATGCCAGCCTCTCATATCCTCTCCCATGTATCCTTAATTGGGATGCTAGCGTGCCAAGTGCTGTCCCTCCCAAATACAGGAGTTTCCTCCCTCGATCCAGGTATCCCAAATCTAGGTGTTACTGCATTTACCATTGTGCTCCCGGTTGAATGTGTCCCTCCTCACTGCATTTACTAGTGTGCCACCATTTTAGGCATGTCACCCTCTATCCATGTATTTCAGATCTAGGTGTTACTACATTTACTGTTGTCCCCCCAATTGGACGTGTCGCCCTCTATCCAGGTGTCTCAAATCTCAATGTTTCTGCATTTACTGCTGTGCCCCCATGTTAGGTATTTCTCCCTCTAGCCAGGTGTCTCAAATCGGTATGCAGTGATAAAATCGCAGCAAAAATATCGGCTGTAAAAAGAAATCACGTGGTTTGACAGGTTAAAGGTGTACCCCATTACACCATTTAAGGGGTGTGGGGGTTGCAGGGGTGTCCCCTGCTCCCTTTAAATGATATAATGGGTCCAGGGGTTGCAGGGGTGCCCCCGCATTCTTTACCTGGATTGCAGCATCAAAACTACAGCATATTTGCTGTGATATTTTGTGTTCACTGCCATTTTTGCTGCGATTTTAACACATGGAACCCTCAAATATAGGTTTTTCTGCATTTACTGTTGTGCGGCAGCATTCACAGTGGCACACCATGATAAATCCCCCTCTCCTCATCCCCAGACAATCATTAATCACTCCTTCATCCCTCTGGGCCCCTTTCCCGCTGCTCAGGCTCTCAGTCTAGGGAGAACACAGCCGGCGAGACCAGCCAATTGTGTTGGACCTATGAAAGCAACATTAAAGATGAACTCCATCCCAGTTTAAGGTATGTATATCTTGCGCCACGTCTGTGGACACAGGCTACAAGTACGGCCACCCATCCATTCACCATAGAATACAGCTATGGCTATGCAAATCCGGTTTAGCAGCTCTCATAGCCCTCCACACTGAAACCCCTGACTTGCCTCAACATCTCTGGCATTAGTATACAGCGATATTCCAGAAGAAACATTCGGTCTATCTGGGCACACATTGAGTCTCTGGCACTAGCACTCGATCTTAAAACCACCAACAGCACCTGCCCGTGTGCCCGGCTTCCGGGCCGCTTACTGGAGCCTAGCCAGACTACCTAAGTCCTAACCTGGCAAAATACACACACACATCTTAAAAAAACTCTTAGAATCTCCCAATCATGGACTTTGATCTCCAAGGGTGTTTCAACCACAGAGCGTATTGAGACTGTACAAATGGGGAAAGGGCATTATATAAATGACGAATACACCCGTGACAGTGGAACACCTATCTATATCACTGTTGTATCCTCTTGCACTAGCCTCATTCACCTATACTGGCCAAAGAAGTCCCCAGGCCTGCTACAGAGGTGTTTCACCTACAGTTGGAGTGGACACCCCACCACTCCTACCAATGGTGATTGTTGGAGGTAGGGAATGTGTGTTTATTTCAGTATCCATTTCCATTTTCCTTCTTTTTTTGCTCCTTTTTCAGTTTGAAAAGTACAATTTTGATTGAACTTTGGACAACCCTAGGAATTTTTCCTTATTTTGATTTGGACATGGATACAATCATTGCAGTCATCAGTGAACAGAGGCGGGTGACCACTGTTTAAAGGTAAATTGTCTTTTTATTCTTTAAATCTGAAGGGTAACATCCTCAGGGCTCATTGTTGTCAACCACTCTCATACACTTCTCATTTTATAACAGCCACCCTGTTGCAGTGCATAGGGTCTGGGACAGGGGAAAAGCTGGACAGGGAAGGGAATTAATGAAGTAACAGTGAAAAAGGGTGAACCCAACTCTTCAGCTCCTCTTTTAACACACAAAATATGAATAACAGCCAGGGAAACAAGGAGGCTTACTAAATGAACATTCATGGTATGGAGCAAGTTTTAAAATGTGAGGTTTTCACTCCTGAACCCATGAGCACCAACCGCTTATTCCACTCAAAGTTATCTTCAAGCACTTCTTAAATCCTCTTTGACCACCACCCTTTGATAAAAACGTGAGCACTCCTTCTGTGATGTGTCTCGGCAGCTTCATTGTCACCTCACACCCAATTGCCTTAATTTTCTCTTTGACCATTGCTAATACCATGCCTCCTGTTGGCTTGAACACCTCACTCTTGATTGCACCCCCTAAACGTCTCATCATCCGCACCTTTGAAAGAAGCGTATTCGGTGTTGTGAGATGCACTCCCATTCTGAAATCATAGTATATACTCTAGGGCTTTGAGTCTATTACAGTCAAGACACTTGCTGCAGTCCTCGACGAGCCTTTCCATCATCCTATCCATCCCATGCCAACTAAAATCCTTCTGGAGGAGGGCTTTAGTCTTAGCCATGCCACCTGAGTAACCTTCCCCGCTCACATAGTAATTCATCCTTCACCCTTTTGTAGGGTTTAATTTCATCCCCCTACTTAGTTTTGGGCCATCTGTCTTCTACTCTGGCTTAGAAGTGTCTGTCATAGGAGGTAGGGTCAAAAGACCCTTCCAGACCTGAAATTGACGTCCTTAGTACACAGGTGGAGGAAAGGCATAATTCAAGGTAATCACAAAGAGACAGAAAGAAGAACAGCATCAGCAGTCACACAATGTGTTTTTCAATCTGGATCTGCGTGGTCACCAAATGTACTGAGACTTGCAGGTTGTGTATCTGACTTGTCCGCAGTATCTCCCAAACCCAGCGGCGTTACATCGGAGTATCTCTCAGGCTTTTATCTCCTGCTTGCCTACCCAACGACTGTGCACCACTCGCAGGCAGGAGCTGACCGAAGCGAAAGCTGCTACATTTTGATTGTTACGTTTGATGTACTGGTTGCTTCCTGCTTGGAGGCGATATGCTCTTGTGGATTGCTATCTGCTTTTGTTTTATGACACAAAACCTTTACTACGTTGGGGGGAGTGTCTGTTTGATCGCGATTGTTACTTGTGTGTATCCTATTAAGCGTACAAGCATTGATGGCCTTCTGAACAAATTTATTTTATTTATTTATTTTATTTTTATTTTATTACATTTGTTATACGCCCAGACCTGGGGGTATCACGGCGTAGTTACAGACAATGGGAGAATGCAATCTTAGAAAGTACACAGAGGTACACAGGAATAGCACTCAATAATATACAATAATATGCAAGTCAGTCAATAATATACAATAATATGCAAAGCAGTAAGATATGTACAGTTAATTGGAGCGGATTAGTGCTCTAGTTCAGTTAGAACTTATTGAAGAGCCAAGTCTTCAGGAAGCTTTTGAATTTAGGGAAGGAGGTTTCGTTCATAATGTGGGTAAGTAGCGCATTCCAGTGTCTAGGTGCCAGTGTTTTGAAGCTACTACCCCCTGCTTTCTCTCTTTTGTATCTGGGGGTTTCAAGGTATGCGTTTTTGTTGGACCTGAGAAGTCTAGTCTGGGGCTTCATCGTGACTGTATTGTTGAGGTATTTGGGAGCTTTGTTAGCCCTGCATTTGTGGGTGATGCTCAGGGTTTTAAATAGAATTCTGGCTTGGATGGGGAGCCAGTGGTGGTCTCTTCTGGTGTTGGATATATGTTCAGATTTTTTGATGCCTAAGGCTGCTCTGAGGGCTTTGTTCTGCATGAGTTGGAGTTTGGCTAAGTTGGCTTTCGACGTGCCCAGGAAGAGGATATTACAACAGTCTAGCTTAGACAGTATGAGTGCTCTGGCTAGTGTAACACAATTTTTGGCTGAGAGGAATTTACGGCTGAGGGAGATGAGTTTGGAGGTGTAGGAAGTGGACGAGGCTAATGTGTTTACTTGTTTAGACATGGATAGTGTTGCGTCTAAGTAGACGCCAAGGGTCTTGACTTGTTTAAGAACAGGGATTGTGGTTCCATCGATGGTGAATGATTTGAAGGCGGGCACAAGGGTGTTGATTTTGCTGGAGGAGCCTAGTATGAGGAGCTCCGTTTTATCGTCGTTGAGACAAAGGCTGTTATTAGCCATCCAGTTTTGGATGAGTGAGTAGATTTGGTTAACCAGGAGGGAGTCTTGTTCATGGTTGCCTGAGAGAGGAATGAGGATTTGGGTGTCATCGGCGAAGTTAGTATAGATGACACCCATGGCATCCAATGCTGCAAATAATAGCTTAGTATAGGCATTATACAGAGTGGGGGATAGGCAAGAGCCTTGCGGCACACCTGCTGGGGCAGGCACTGGGTCTGCTGATTCTTTGCCGATGGACACTCTGGAAGTCCTATCAGCCAAGAATGATTTGATCCAGTTGGTAGCGCTCTGAGCTAGGTTGAAGTTGTTTGCTAGAGTGTTGCAGAGTTTGTCGTGGTCAACCAGATCGAAGGCCGCTGAGAGGTCCAGGAGCATCAGCAGACAGAGTTTACTTGCTTCTTTAGTGGAATCCATTTGGATCTTCAGATCAAGGAGGGCTGTCTCTGTACTATGGTTGGGACGGAATCCTGTCTGGCGGTCTCCTAATAGTTGATGTTGTTCCAAATGGTTCTGAATTTGGCAGTAGGCTATTTTGGCAATTGTTTTTAGGAGAAATGGGACCGTTGTAATAGGTCGGTAATTAGTGGGTATTGAAGGGTCCAGGGATGTTTTTTTAGGAGTGGTGTCACCCAAGCTTTTTTGATACTGGTGGGGACTGTGTTTGTGAGGAAAGAGGCATTGATGAATTCGGTAATTATGGGTGTGAGGGTGGGGGCACAGAGTTTCACTAGATGGGAGGGGAATTGGTCTTCTTTACAGTTGGAAGCTTTGAGTTTCATTATGGTGTCAAATACTTCTTTGTTAGACACTGGTGTAAATTGAAATGGGGGGCCAATAGTGGCATTTGATGTAGTTGTTGATATGGTGGGTGGAGTTTTGTCAGCTAGGAGCGTTTTTTTATTATCGATTTTATTTTGCAGTAGGAGAATTTTAGATGAGAGTGCGTTTTGTATAGTGGTGCACCAGTCTTTGCTAGCGTTAGAAGGTGCTGAAGTTTGACAGGGGTTTTCGAGCTCTCTAAGGATGGTAAACAGTTCTTTGCTGTTGGAGGATGCATTAGTAATGCGGAGGTTGAAGGCATTGGCTTTTTGAGTGATTATTGCTGATTTATATGTTTTGTTGGCTTCAGCGAAGGCTAGTGCCGATTCTGGGGTATTGTTTTTCTTATGGAGGTGTTCAAGTGCGTCTTTTTGTGCGTCTTAAGGCTACAAGTTCCTCATTAAACCAAAAACAGGAACGTTTGTCAGGTCTACAGGTTTTGGTGGTGATGGGAGCAAGTAGGTCAATAGTTTGGGTAAGGCATTGTTGGTATTGTTCTGCTAGATAAGAGGGGTTGTTGGTGCCTAGAACCGTAAGGGCAAGGGCAGCACTCAGGACTGGAGTGAGTTTGTCGGAGGAGAGTTTTTTGATATTTCTAGTTTCAAATGTTTCTGTTTTTTTAGGGGTGATGTGCTCTGTACTGGCATTATCTATGGTGAAGTTAATTACATAGTGGTCTGACCAATTGACTGGGAGGATGGAGTCAATGGTGATTAGAGAGTTGAGTGTGAGAAGCCAGTCTAGGGTTCTTCCTTTTGAGTGGGTGGGTTTATCTATCAGTTGTACGAAGTGCATTTCTGACATGGCTGTATAGAATGTAGATGCTTCTGAGTCCAGGGGGTCATTGTATCCTAGGTTAAAGTCACCGAGGACTATGCATTTAGTTTTAGGCTTGATGAGGGGCGTTAGGAGTAGCGGTATGTCCAAGTCAGGGTGTGTATTTTTGTTGGGTGATCTGTATACCACTAGTAAGTTAGTAGTGGTTTTGGGGTTGGAAGGAGTTCATAACCTTGTTTCTGATGTTTGTTAATCTGCTTAGAATCACATGCTGTGCATAGGTCCGACATCCAGTGGTCACTGCGGAGTATTGCATTTTGTTTTTCGTAGTCGAAAAGGGGACGTCGACAAGGCGTGTCTGTAACACTATCCCTATAGTGACGTGCGTTGTACCTACAATCCCTCACGCGTCGAGGTCCCTCAGATTGTTTTTTTCCGCCCAGCTACTGGTCATCTTTATGCAGAGCTCCTCGAGAGACATTGCCAAATAGTTTCTTCGACCTTTGGTCGTTTGTTATTAATATCAATAACGTAGATCCCTCCCTCGACGCAGAGCTGTTTCTCTGCCGAGCAAGATCTTCGACGGAAGGACGAGCGGAGGGGATCCTTCGGCGCTGCCGAACACGTGGCCTGGCCTCGCCGGCCATACACAGTAGGGAGAGTGGGGTTGCGTGGTCTTTCTTTCTTTCTTTCTCTTTAAGAATGCCTTTCTCTTTTCCCACCCTCTCTTTCGAGGTCGTAGTCACACTTCTTGCCCTCAGCTATGGAGAGGACGCCATTTAGGTTTTGCCCGCTTTGCAAGGGTAAATACACCTGGAAGGATAAGCACAAACGGTGCAACCATTGCTTACCCCTCGATCACCAGGAGGACGGCTGTGCGGCCTGTAAATTACTAAAGCCCAAAACTCTAAAAGACCGCCGAGTCAAAAGGTGGGCAGCCTACGCCATTTCTAGGCTTGACTCCTCGCCCGCTGCCGCCGCCGACGAATGCGACGAGGACAGTGACTGCACGGCCCCCGTAATGGAGGTTGTAGACCTCTCAAAGGAGCGTTCACGCTCCTCGTCGTCCGTCCCCGGCCCAGAGAAGCCCGGCTCACGCCCATCTTGTGGGGATGAACACCCCGGCGACAAGGACGCACACGGAAAAACACCAAAGCACATACCCCCGGCATGCTTTCGTCGAAGACGAAGGCAGCCATAGCGCCAACGGGGACGCCGGGCCCACCGGCGTCTTCCGCCGACCATAAGGGTCGTCAGCCCTCCCCGCCACCGCCTCCGCGACAGGCGACTGGGCATTCTAAAGATAAGGGCGCTAACACCAAAACCTCCGGCGACGCGCATCGTAAGAGCGCTCACGTTGCCAGCAAAGACTCGACGAGCAAGGACTCGATGTTACAAAGCGCTCACGTTGCCAGCAAGGACTCAACGAGCAAGGACTCGACGTTACATAGTGCGACGGCGACCGATCCACCGGAAGAGAGAATGATCGCCGAAAGCCTTGTGCGCATATCATCTAAGGACGGCCAGAGACGTACGGCGAGTGAGATGCCGAAAACCACGCACAAGGCCAGAGATACGCCAAAAGCACCGGAAAACAGATCAGGCCAGTTCCCGCCGCCGACGGAAGGCCATAGCCAGCGAGAAGGCTTCTCAGAAGGCGAAGGCACTCTTTCTTCGACATTATGGGACAGAACCAGACAACTACAGGAGGAAGAAACTCCTTTTTTATCCATCCCAGAAGACAGGGCACCCAAGAGACCAAGGGAGGCACCCCTGGAGAGTCCAAGGGCTAAATACCAGAAGTTTTATAACCCCATACAGGAGGACATATACTCTTACGACCTCACTGAGGAAGACACCCTCTTCCAGGAGGAAGATGAGTTCACCTATGTTGAAGACCAACAAGAAGAGGAAGGTTTTCACAAGGACACTAACTTAGGTAAGGAGGGATTCCAGGAGGACACAGGCGAGGGCGAACCAAATCCCTGCAAGTCACCAGCTAGGTCTACAGACACAGGCAGTAGCAGTATAGTCATCAGGTCTACTGAAACTACACCAGTCAGGAACCCTTCGCCTGTTGATGATCAACCCACCTTCAATGCACTGCTGAAGAAGGCAGCAGCACATTTTGAACTTGAAACTGGGGAGGTCACCCTAGACACCGATTTTGTGGAGAGGATTATCAAAGAAAACCCCCCCACTAGCCAAACTATCCCCATCCACGCCTCAGTTAAGAGACGTATTACCCCTTCTCTGTCCACTCCTGCACTGGTGAGAGGGGTCAATCCGAGGATTGAGAAACTGTTTCTCCCTCTCAATCAGACCCATTATATATTAGGGGTCACTCAATCCCGGACTCCCTGGTCGTGACCAACACCAGGAAAAGGGCCGGAGTCCCACTATCTACCAGCGAGGCACCCCCAGATAAAAAGGGGAAGAAGCTTTATGCCCTAGCCAAGAGAATCACCACCTCTGCAGCATTCTCTACCAGAATTGCCAATAATAACACACTATTGGCAAGCTACGCTGATGCTCAATGGGAAAAGCTTAAACAGGACATTGAAGAAGCCCCTGAACCCCTAAGAACTCGTTTGCTGGCTACAGTTAACGAGGGCTCTCTGGTCAACCAAAGCATCGTCAAGAATACCCTTGATGCAGCAGAGACGGCTGGCCGCACTTTGGTACAAGGAATTTTGCTGAAGCGTCACGTCTGGTTTCGCAATTCCGGGTTTAAGGCAGAAACACAAGCGTCCCTTATTAATAAGCCCATAGAGGAGTCCTACCTCTTTGGGAAAGCAGTTGATGACGTGCTGGAGAACGCGAAGAAAGAATTTGACACAATAAAGACCTTAGACCAAATTTCAAAACCCCCTAACAGGCGGGGATTTGGTAATAAGCGCTTTTTTCGTGGCCAACGCCAGCAACAAAACCAACAACAACAGTATTCTGCCAGCAACTACCAAGGAAATAGTGGCCAGTACAATCAGAGGGGTCAACGACGTGGCAAAGGGAGAGGCCGGGGTTCCACCCCCAGAGGCTCCCAAGCCACCAACACCACCAAGTGACGCGAAGATTCGCGTCCCCTCCCATGCAACGCCGGTCGGGTGCCGGTTAACATCCTTTCTTCCAGCATGGGAGGGAATAACATCAGACCGCTGGGTGCTTTCTACCGTAGCCCGCGGCTACTGTATAGAGTTCAACAGTTCCCCAACATACAGACCCCCGAGGGGACGCCACATGACACCAGAACACCTCGCCATCCTTCTCCAAGAAGTGGACCAACTGCTGGAAAAAGGAGCCATAGAGGTTGTGCCTCTATCTCAGGTAACGGAAGGTATTTATTCAGTGTACTTCCTTGTAACCAAAAAGGATCTAACCATGCGCCCTGTATTAGACCTGCGCCCAGCGAACAAGTTTGTCAAACCCCAAAAGTTTCGTATGGTGACCTTACAGGAGGTGATCCCACTGCTATCACAGGGAGATTACATGGCAACACTGGACATGAAAGATGCATACTTTCATATTTTAATGTTGCCAGCGCACAGAAAATACCTCAGGTTCATGATAGAGGGCAAACACTACCAGTTCAGAGTGCTACCCTTCGGCAGAGCATCTGCTCCAAGGGTATTCACGAAGGTACTGGCAGTGGCAGCGGCCCACCTGCGCAGGTTATCCATCCCAGTATACCCTTACCTCGACGACTGGCTCATAACAGGGGACTCTTACGAGACATGCTTCTCAAACACCCAAAAGACTGTAGACCTTTTGTTCCAGCTGGGCTTCTCCATCAACGAGAAGAAATCCAGCTTAGACCCCACCCAAGTCAAACAGTTCCTAGGGGCTCTAATTCGAACAAAGGACGGCCTCGTCTTCCCCTCCAACGAGAGGGTCCAAAACATGCTGTTTCAGATCCCCCAATATGTGGCGGGTTGAGAGGTGACGGTGCGCAAAGCGATGCGCTTGCTAGGAATGATGGCGTTGTGTATTTATTTGGTACCTCACGCGCGCCTGCGCATGCGCCCAATGCAAGAGTGGCTCAACAGCCAGTGGGGTCAGGCCAGCGAACAATGGGACGATCTAGTGGTGGTCTCGCAGGCCTTGGTTCTCTCGCTACGGTGGTGGACAAAGGAAAACCTGATAATAGGGAAACCTTTTGACACACCCGCGGTGGAGGCCACTCTGACCACGCACGCATCCCTCACAGGATGGGGGGCTCACCTATCCCATCAGACTGCTCACGGAGTGTGAACTCCAAGCTTAGCATCCAAGCACATAAACCTACTGGAGCTACTGGCGGTGTTCAAAGCACTAAAAGCCTTCCAAGAACATCTACAAGGAAAGACAGTGATGGTCCTTACAGACAGCACCACAGCCATGTACTACATCAACAAGCAGGGGGGCACCCACTCTCCAGGACTGTCCAAGCTGTCCCAGAATATATGGAAGTGGGCTCTCAGACACAACATGTTCCTACTGTCACAACACGTACCAGGGGAACTCAATCTGCTAGCAGACAAACTCAGCAGAGACTTCCCCCTGCCCGAGGAGTACGAATGGCGATTGCACGAAGACATCGTCTTAGACGTCTTCACGCAATGGGGATTCCCCGAAATAGACCTGTTCGCAACTCTGGAGAACTCACAATGCCAAAGTTACGCCTCCAGGTACCCCCAGAACCAGTCCAAGGGGAAATGTCTGTCGATTCAATGGTCAGGGAAATTTGTTTACGCTTTTCCCCCGACTCCCCTTCTCAACAAAGTTGTGCACAAGATGCACCAGGAACAAGTTACCATGATACTAGTGGCCCCGATGTGGCCCCGGCAGCCATGGTTCGCTCACTTGATGGAGATGTCTCTATCTCCCCCAGTGAAACTTCCCTGCCCACACAACATGCTGTCACAGGACAAGGTCAGGACACTGCATCCATGCCCTCAGAACATGAACTTAGCAGCCTGGCTCCTGAGATCATAGAGTTTGGACATCTACAACTCCCGCAGAGATGTATGGACATCCTCAGGAAAGCCAGAAAACCTAATACTCGCCACTGCTATTCTAGCAAGTGGAGAAGATTTGTCATCTGGTGTAGAGGAAAGAGCATCAACCCGGTTGAGTGCTCTCCTACACATATTGTTCTGTACCTGACCCATTTATTGGATTCAGGTCTAGTGTTCAATTCCATTAAAGTCCACCTGGCGGCACTTTCTGCATACACCACCTCCCAACTTAAAGTGTTGTGGTGGAAGATCCCAGTTATCAAGGCCTTCATGGAGGGGGTAAAGAGAATACACCCTCCGATAGCTAACCCAGCTCCCGGATGGGACTTAAATGTGGTACTTACCAGACTCATGGGCTCGCCATTTGAACCCATGCACAAGGCAACTCTTAAGGACCTCACTCTTAAGACTGCTTTTCTAATAGCTATCACCTCCATTAGGAGAGTAAGTGAACTACAGGCTCTTTCTGTTCTAGACCCCTTCGTAACAGTTCACAAAGATAAGGTGGTTCTACGCACACACCCAAGGTTTGCACCGAAATTCATCTTCAAGTTCCATGTAAACCAGTCTATAGAACTACCAACATTCTTTCAAAACCCTTCCAACTTGGGAGAAAAAAGTCTGCATACACTGGATGTACGCAGAGCTGTCATGTTCTACATGGAAAGAACCAGGCCACAGAGAAAGACTAATCAGTTCTTTGTCTCAGTGGCAGCAGGAAGAGAAGGGGATGCAGTCTCAAAGTCCACTATATCTAGATGGATTGTTCAACGCATCACTCTCTGTTACACTCTTGCTAAGAGAGAACTACCCTTCAAGCCAAGAGCACATTCTACTCGAGGCACTGGGGCATCCATAGCATTCATTGCAAATGTTCCCCTCGAGTCCATTTGCAAAGCGGCTACCTGGAGTTCTGTGCACACCTTTACAAAAAACTTCTGTCTAGACGCACACTCTAGATCTGACTCCCAGGTGGGACAGGCAGTATTAAGACATCTTTTCTCCACTGTTCCTTCTCATAACCCACCGCCAACTCTGGGTACTGCTCGCTAGTCTATGCACAGCATGTGATTCTAAGCAGATTAACACACATCAGAAGACAATGCATTACTTACCGTAAAAGCATTTCTGATGGTTGTATCTGCTTAGATTCACATGCGCCCACCCTTCCTCCCCGCTCGGATGGAAGGAACATAGACATCTTTCTACATCTCTCTCTTTTCTGTACTCACTCACGTATAGAAGGCTCCCTCAGAGCAGAAAAAATACAGAGGGACCTCGACGCGTGAGGGATTGTGGGTACAACGCACGTCACTATAGGGATAGTGTTACAGACACACCTTGTCGACGTCCCCGTTTCGACTACAAAAAACAAAATGCAATACTCCGCAGTGACCACTGGATGTCGGACCTATGCACAGCATGTGAATCTAAGCAGATACAACCATCAGAAATGCTTTTACGGTAAGTAATGCATTGTCATCTGTTCTGTTGGGCTAGCTCTAATTTCCATAGTGGTTTTGGCTATTATGGCAACTCCACCTCCTTGGGTATTTGTCCTGTCTGTTCTAATGATACTGAATCCTGGGGGAATGGTAAGGGCTAGAGATGGTCCTGCTGCTGGATGAAGCCAGGTTTCAGTGACCACCAGCATGTCAAGGTGTTGGTCCTCAATAAGGTCATGGATATCTATAGCATGGGCACCTAATGAGCGGGCATTGATGATTGCACTTTTGAGGGTGGAGGTGGGGGCAGGGGGTGGTGTGTTATCTAAAATGGTGGAAGAATCAGTGGTTTTGTTATTGGTTAGGTGTTTGAGTGGTGCGTTGTGGAGGTTTTTGTGTTGGAGATTAATGGGCATGGTGTTTAGTTTGGTCGGTGTATTGGGTGTGGTGGTGAGTGGGGTGGCTAGTAGGGACATTTTAGTTCTAGACATGAGTCTATTGAGTCTTTCAATACCCAGGATGGGTGTGGTCGTATCATGAATGCTGATAGGTATGGTGTGATTGTATATGGACGGGTTGGGACTAAGACACTGGAGGTCTGAGGTTGCTCCATTTTTGATGGTGGTGATTGTAATGTGGGACTGAGGAGATTGTATGGGGAAAGGGGGGTGTGTGGGGAGGAAAGGGGTGGGGCAGGGGATGGGGAAGTGGCGTGGACAGCCTTGTCTAACTAGTAATTCGCCAACCTTTATGAAATGACCTGTTGTGCATGGTGTAGCATTAGGGACTAAACAATAAGGGAACATGATAATGGTAAGGAGCACCAGCATTATGTTGGTAGGGGCTGAGTAATCAGAGATATAGTTCGATTAACTATTTAGACACATGGGTTGGGTACAATAGTCCAGCGCAGGCAGACAACGCCTGTGTCGCTAGCAGGGTGCACAGGCAATGGGTCACAGGCAGTGGGTCACCTAAATTCGATTTCAGCAATCAGGCACAAAAATCATAGGTCACTAGCAAGGTGCATAGGCAGTGGGACACCTAAATTCGATTTTAGCAATCAGGCACAAAAAGCATAGGTCACTAGCAGGGTGCATAGGCACTAGGACACCGAAATTCGATTTCAGCAATCAAGGCACAAGAGTGCAGGTCGCTATCAAGGTGCATAGGCAGTGGGACACCTAAATTCGATTTCAGCAATCAAGGCAGAAGAGCGCAGGTCGCTATCAAGGTGCATAGGCAGTGGGACACCCAAATTCGATTTTAGCAATCAGGCACAAAAAGCATAGGTCACTAGCAAGGTGCATAGGCAGTGGGACACCTAAATTTGATTTCAGCAATCAAGGCACAAGAGCGCAGGTCGCTATCAAGGTGCATAGGCAGTGGGACACCTAAATTCGATTTTAGCAATCAGGCACAAAAAGCATAGGTCACTAGCAGGGTGCATAGGCAGTGGGACACCTAAGTTCGATTTTAGCAATCAGGGCTACAGGTGATAGGTAAGCAGTAGAGAGGCAGTGGACATGCTACTTAGGCGGATTAGATCCAGTAGTTGAGAGGCAGCCTAATGTTGATTTATCTTGTAGTAACAGCATTAATTAGTCTGTTTAAAAGGCAAGCTTAATATTTTAAGAGCATTTGTGAGTCTGCTATGTATGGCAAAGTCATGGCTACAGGTACTTGGGTTACCTTGTATGTGGCAGTTAGGGGTCTGGCTGACGGCAGACACAAACAGGAACCAAACAGGTGCTGGCCTTGTAGCAGTGGGCCTTGGTGCATGTGGGCCGGCTTCGCCTGCCGGTCATCAGGGATTGGTTAAGGCGCTAGGCCAGCCAATCCGGTTGCAGGCAGGTCCTTGGTAGGGAGTCAGGCAGTCAGGCCGAAGCCAGGGCGGCCATCTTGGAATAATCAGCTCCTCGTGGGCTCTAATCGTGGAGAGGGAGCTGGCAGGCACAGATGGTGCACTGATGCTGCATTCAGTGCATCACACAAATAAAGCAACTTCTTCAAAATTATGAAGAGAGCTCGCGTTGAAGGCGCAGATTTTCGAAAATGCGGGGGGGTGCGCAGGGAATGTTATGAAAGTTGAATCTGCTTGAAGTGTATTGAGGTAGTATGAAATTGGGCTGGGTGCGTCTCTCATGCCCTGACACTTGTACTACTTTTATCTTAGTGGACCGATTTGGCCCGTGTACACCTGCGTGTTGCAGTGATTCTTCCATGGGGCCTTTTACAGGTTGTTAGGTCCAATTTTGGTTGTTCTTTGAAATTATTTTCCTGGCAACCATGTGTTCTTTTTTGTTGGGTGGCAACACTATCCTCTGGAAACTGCTGATGTGTGAATAGACTATTTGGGAAGTGGGTCTTACAATTGGTGATGTTGTTTCTCTTGTACTGCATAATAGTATATTACTACGGTTGCAGTGATGTTTGTGTACAGTGAATTACCTGGCTGCTTTTTGGACTGTATTGGGTGAATGGAGAATGGTATTAGGGTGAGGAGGTAGATGTTGTGTAGAGGTCTTGGTTTGCAGTTGATGGTGTAGGTTAAAGGGAAGGGAGGGGATGATGGGTGGCTCAATAGAGTGGTCTTGGTTTTTAGATCTCATGTGTTTGGGTGGTGTTCGTCATAGATTACTGGTTCTAATGAGTAGTGCTTACTTAGTTTTGGGGGTTATATTTAATATGTGGTTGCATGTTTGTTGTTACCTGCTGTTTGTGCCAGAGTTTTGCTATTGCATGCTCACACCTTACACTGTACCGTACAGTTGGACATGGGCTATGATGCTTTGTCGTGACCGAGTGGCATTTGATCTACTGTTTTGTGCAGTGCTCTGATTGTAGGCTTTTGTGGTTCGGATAGGTGTGATGGTGGCCTGCATGTTTTGTTTATAACTATATGTTTTGAAATAGTGATATGTTGGGTTTGTTTAGCGATGACTTTGGAATGTACATTTGAACTGATGTTAAACTTGGCATACTTTGCCTTAATGTGAGGGGGCAATAAAGTTGTAATGTTTGAGGGAGAGGTAGTTATGTATGCTTAGCACTACTGGTCAAGAACACTGCATATGCCTCTTTATAAATACACTCAATGCGCACTGTTGGGAGTATGTTGTAATATTGCGGGAGGGTTTTATTTGAGAAGTTAAGTAGAGGTTAATGATTTTAAATGGGAAAAAGACATTTATTTGTGATTCAGATTTATGGGCTTGGATTCTGGAGGGGATGGGTTGGAATGCACTATGTACGGGGAGTTATATACTCATGATGAATCTGGAATTTGGTTTCAGATTGTACAGTGGTTTGGTATTTTTGAGGGTCTGTGGGAATCCTCGGTATGGTTTGGTGGTGGGTTGAAATGTTCTGTTCTTGCCAGTTTGTCGCATTATCTGGCTTTACGGCTTTCTTGCTTAATAGATGGCAAAGCGCTATAGAATACTATTTCGGGGTATTTTGGGAATTGAATATTGATTGGATTACTGTCATGTGATGGGTACACTAACGGCTTGACTTGGAATGTCAAAGGTCTGAATTGCCCGCGTAAGCGTAGGAAAATTATGGCAAAATTGTGGAGGGCGAAAGCAGATGTGTTTTTGCAGGAGACACATTTGGTGAGTGAGGATAGTCACTTTTTGCTCAATTCAAGATATCGTAAAGAACTTTCTAATTGTTATTTGTCTAAGTTGAGGGGAGTCAGCATTTTGTTTAGAAAATGTTTACAATTCAGTGTTGATAAAATGGTAATGGATGGAGAGGGTCGGATTATTTTTGTTGATATCCAATATAGTGGCAAGACAGTAACGTTGGGGGGTATTCATGGCTCGTGCTCACCAGGCAAGTTGTTTTTTGATGGCGTATCTTGATTACTCAGTGAAATGCATGGGGAGACGGTTATTTTAGGGGGGATTTTAACTGTGTGCGTGATTACAAAATTGATCAGACCAAGCAGTGTAGGTAGACACATTTTGGTGTGTGTAAAGAATTTGATTTTTTTCCTACAGAAGTTCAGCTTGGTGGATGTTTGGAGGGAATTTCATCCATCCTCGCGAGAATATACATTTTATTTTCCAGTGCATGATACCTTTTCTAGAATAGATTATGTTTTAGTCACTGACAGACTGTTGGATAAAACAGTTAATGTGAGTATTGGGGAAAGAGAGATCTCGGATCATGCTCCTGTGGACTTGCATGTGGTTATGGATAGGGAGGTTCGCACATTTATGAGGTGGAGTCTTAAAATGGGGGTTCTGGATGATGTGGAGGTCCAGGGTGGTATTCAGACGTTAATGGAGAGGTATTTCGGGGAGAATGAAGGATCGGCTGACTTTAGTGTGGTGTGGGATGGCTTTAAGGCTGTAGTGAGAGGGGAATTAAAACTGTGTACTTGAGGAATACGCATTTGTGTGGGTTGTATACTAATTGACCTTTTCACAATTGACCTCGGGAGAATTGACCTCGGGAGAATTTACCTAATTTAAAAGGTCAATTAGGACATATATATGGGGGGAAACCCCCTGCAGCCCCTCCACCCAATCCAAAACCCCCTGCAACTCCCCACCCAATCCCCTTATATTATTTATAATCCAAAACCAACCCAATACATATATAAAATAACTAAAATAATATGAAGGTAAATTGTGCAGAAGGTCAATTAGGACCACTATAATTAGGTCAATTGTGCAAAAGGTCAATTGTAAAAGGTCAATTTGGGTAATACCATTTGTGTGAACTGAAATCAATGGAGGATAAGCTAACGTATTTGCAGCAGAAATATGCGCAGTCAGGTAGGGTTAAGGATAGATTGGGGATGCTGCAAACGTGCAAATTGTTGGCAAGCAAGACTAACTTATTAGCTGAGAAAGGCCTTTTCTATACGAAACAAAGATTTTGGGAGTATGGGGATAGGAGTGGAAAACTACTTGCTAGTAGATTGAATGGAATGACAGAGAAACTGTTTGTTCGCAGTATTGTGAATGCACATGGGGATGCGGTGGTGAAAAATATTGATATTTGTGAATGCTTTAAGAGATTTTATGAGGAATTGTATTCGGAGGATGTGTTTCCTTCTCATGTGGAGCTGGAGATTTCCTTTGTGAATGTAGATATTCCTAGGTTGACATTGGAAGAAAGCGGGGAATTGGAAATTGATATTGAGGTAGATGAGGTTTTGCGAGTTATTGAGATGCTTGGGGTCGGTAGGTCTCCAGGAATGCATGGTATTCCTGTGAGTTTTATAGAAATTTAAAACCTATTTAGCTCCTATTCTGTATAGGTTGTTTAATATGTTTGTGTGAGAGGGTAATTTGTGTAAATCAATGTGTGAGGCAATGATTACCTTGAAACCGAAAGAGGGAAACAATCTTAAGAATTGTAGTAATTACAGGTCAATTTCATTGATGAATGTGGATGTGAAATTATTTGCGAAGGTTATGGCGAATAGGTTGGAAAAATGTATGGGGAAATTGACTCATGAATCTCAAGTGGGGTTTATGAAAAACAGGTTTGGGCATGATAACATAAGAACTTTGGTTGACATAATGAGTTTGCAGCAGGAGGAATTATTGGATACAGCATTGGTTTTTATGGATGGGAGAAAGCGTTTGATAGGGTGAGTTGGAGGTAGTAAAAGTTTGCTATGGAAAGGATGGGGTTTGGGAATACGTTTTTGGGGATAATTAGTTGTCCTCAGGGAGCCGCTAAGGCAGGGATTTGGGTGAATAATGTATTGTCTGAGGCCTTTGAGCTGACTCGGGGGGCGAGGAAGGGATGCCCTTTGTCGCCCTACTTGTTCAATCTCGCTCTAGAGCCATGGGTTATATACATGGGGAACAAGGTGTTAGAGGTCTAATGTTTGGTCACATTGAAGTTAAAGTTCTTTCATATGCAGATGACATGGTGGTGGTTCTTGCGAATCCTGAGCAGGGTAGTATAGTTCTAAAATATATCTTTGATAAAGTGTGTCAATTGTCGGGACATAAGATTAATTGGGATAAAACTGAGGTGTTTCCAATTGCTAGGACTTGTGTACGGGGTTATTTTTTGGATTGGAATTGTAGATGGACTGAGTCTCATGTGAAGTATTTGGGTGTTAACCTGACTAGAGATGTTAAGAAAATGGTAGAATTCAATGTGGAAAAGGTAGTAGCTACTTTGAGGAAGAATATTAGGAGATGGGAACGTTTACCGATGGAGATTTGGGCAAAAATAAATGCTATTAAGATGACTCTTTTACCAAAGGTACTTTATGTCATGCAATCTTTGCCTTTGAAATTTTCAAAGAAGATGCTACCTAGTATTGAACAGGTTTTTCAAAACTTTCTGTGGGGGGGAAAAGAAGAGACCAAAGATTCCGACTAAATGTGCTAAATGCAAAGGTTTTGGGTACCTTGATTTGGAGCATTACTACAAGGGGTTTCTTTTGAAAAAGGCAGTGCACTATCTTTCATTGGGGAGTGGGTCGGAACCCTTTTGTGTGCTAATTGAAAGGTGTAAAATGAATGGTTTTCAGTTGAAAACTATTACTTCCATGGGGAAATTACCTGGGAGGAATAGTAAGTTACCGACGATTACTGTAACTAGGGAAATTCTGATTTGGTGGTTGAATATTTTTCAAGGGAATGTGTATCTCCATTACAGAGCCTCCATTTGGTTTAATCCAGGCTTGCAAATTGACAATAAGCCTTTATACTGGAGGAGTTGGGTCTCGAAAGGGATTTTGTGTATCAAGGATGTGGTACGAGATGGTCAAATATTATCATTTGAGTAGTTGCAAAGGAGATTTCATTTAACTAGGAGGGAAATGAGTAGATTTGTGATACTGAAGGAACTATTGAGTGAGAGGTTGGCAATGCTGGCGAGGCCATTGGAGGAGGTATCCTCGGGCAGTAAGATTCGTCTGTCATCACCACAGATGGTAAGCACTTATATTAACTTAATGCCAGTATACCCTGGGGCTGCTGATTCTGGGAAGAAAGTACAAGAGAAGTGGCAACAGGATTTGGTATGAAATTACAGTGAAGGAGTGGGAATATATGTGGGATGTGGGTTTTAGAAGTAACTTTGATCTTAGGTTGCGTTTAATTCATTTGAAAATATTGGGACGTCTACATTGGACTCTGTTCCAGATGTGTACATTAGGGCTATCCGTTGATGATTTGTGTTGGGGATGTGGGAAGGAGAAAGGGACATTGATTCATATGTTATGGTATTGTACTGGGGTGTTGAACTTCTGGGTGGAAATATTGGATAGACTGGATGTGATTTTGTCCATAAGTATTCCTAGGATGCATATGCAGGTGTTGCTTTTATCTGGAAAGGGACGATGCGCAGTTGCTCGAAAATATGGGCAATGGATTGATAAAGTGCTGATAGTTGCGGTGAAGCAGGTGTTGATGGTGTTGGAAGACAAAAAAAAGCCTAGAGTGGAGAATTGGATTAATGATGTATTGATATTATCGGATTTTGAGCGGGTGATGTTTGTGAGGCAGGGCAAAGAAGATAGCTATCTAGCTCTTTGGGCACCATTTAATGATTTGTATGGTGGTTGAGTATCTGTGGATTGGTTATTTTTGTAGGGCCCAACAGACTGGAAATGTGCATGAACATTGATTGAGAATTCCCCGCCCCTGTTATTGTTTTGTGTTGTTCGTTCTGTGTGGCGACTTTGTGTCTTTGTGTTGCTCCGTGTTCAAATATTTTATGTAAGAATGTAATGATTAGATATTTCTGCATAGGCAGAAGTAGGAGTTGTTTCGGTTATCTATGATATGGTAGTGTTTCTTCAAGCTCTGCATTGCTTTTGGTTTATTTTCTTATGTAATGCAGAGTTGTATTATGTATTCTATTAAACTTTTGGTACTGTATTAATTATTTGAAATTCTTGAAAATAAATTATGAAAAAAAAAATCCTCACCCAAATACTAAGCACAAAAAAAATGTACGCAACTGTAACTGCAAGTCAAATCCAGTGTTAAAACACAAGCTCTTGCAAGTTTACAAACTTGAGCGGGACCTCAAACTCTCTGCAGCCATTTTAGATAACAGGTATTTAAGGAACCAGCCCCAAAGCACTGTGCTTGACATTGAAGATTTCCTTTGAGAATATCTTACCTGACAAAGGCTCCAGTTCCAATCTTCACCCCACCATCCTAGAATGCATCGTATTCCATGACCTGCACAAAGAGAAGAGACAAGTAAGAATTGAAACCCAAGAGAGCCTCTGCTGCATGCTCCCAATTCATTATGGCTCGATTTTTGAATTCTAATGTAAACAAACCTTTTGTCCTAACCTTTGAAAGACAATGCATGGACACTAAGGTGTTAAACAGTGCATGAATACTAATGGCTGACCCAGTAATTGTGCATTAACAACAGGAGACTTATCATGCCCTGCAGTGGGTCAACTCACCAGAAAACATATCAAACAAGCATCTAGCAAGTGAAGAAACTGGGGATTCAGAGCTACAGATTGGAGATAAGAAGGTATACCAAGGTGAAGGAGGGTTATGGAGTGGGGGGAAATACCAGATGCCGTTATTTGTGTTCCCCTTTTGCACATATCATTGCAGAATTACACTTGAAGAGAGCATGCAAGACTGAGGCAGCACACAATTCACCCATGAAGAGCAAAAAGGCCAACCCACCAAAAATAAACTAATCGCTTGGGAGGCTCCTTTCAGTGCTTGTTCTGTTTAAATGCTAGGGCTAGCCTTCTGAGAGACACAGGTAGGTAACTCTGCGGGTAGGAATCCACAAATAGAGCACCTTCACTTAACTTTGCCACCTTTAAGTACAGACAGAGAACAGGTAAGGTGTTAGAAGATGTCACATTGGTCACAGCATGCATCCTAGCCATTCTTCTGGATGCACTTGTTTACTTAGAAGATTTCTGTCAAGTGAGAATCACTATCCCTTCCTGCCACTGTCACATTCAACACAGGGCACAATATTATGTGATAACGCATCTGCAGCTGCATTAATTTGCCTTTGAATGTGGTGAGGTTTATGCCTTACAGGCTTTTGATCCATTTAACAATGCACTGTGAAACGCGAACCATGACTTTCGCATTAAATATGATGCCCAGGGGCTTGTGTTTGCTCCTAATGGTAAATTCCCCAACCAACTGGTAAGTTGTACATTTATTTATGTCCCACAGGCATTCCATTGCTCGCTCAATAACAGAGTATCAACCCTCAGCACCTTCCCAAATCCTAGGTACGAAGGCAATTGTTCTTTCCTCACACTCTATAACTTTTATCAGCACAGCCACCAAACCTGTTTCCCTAATATATCTATTTAAACAATATTTTTTTTTACTCCTCAAAACCTGATAGCACTTTGCAGGGATTAGACTGGACTTTCAGAATTTTATTTAAATGACATGTCTCAGAGCTTTGTCTTGTCAGAAAAATTCCCCACAAATTTAAAGTAGAAATCTGCCAATCTGGCTTCAGACTGGGCCACGGCATAGATCAGGAACTGTTGGACCTAAAAAAACAACTGGACGAGATAAAGGATGCCGGTAAACCAGCCCTTATCCTCTTACTCGACTTATCGGCAGCCTTTGACCTCGTAGACCATCACGTTTTGTGCCAACACCTCTCCAGCAGGGCACCTGTCCCAAAAAGCGATTGCCTGAATTGCCTCTTTTCTATCCATTAGTGTTCTCCCCAAATGCTGTGGCTGCGCCAGCCTCTGTCTTCTGTGGCATGCTGCAATGGTCCTGTGTCTCCCCCACCATCTACAATATTTTTACAAAACCTCTCTTCGACCTTCTTGATGACTAGGGAATTTCTTATACTAACTATGCTGATGACACTCAGATGCTTCTCACCCTTCCAGGGAACTATCTCACTGATTCCAACAACTTGCAATCAGTCTTCCACACCATCCAACAGTGGATGGCCTCACACCTTATCTGCCTGAACGACGAAAAAACAAATCCTGTTGGTCCTGTTGGTGCGATCTCAATCCGTACTCAACAAGCTTGACCAAGCCTACAGTTCATTCACCTTCAATGGCATAACTATCCCCATTTTCAGTAATGTCAAAACCTTGGAAGCCACCTTCTCATTATCCAGGCAGTTCAATGCGAGATTGCGTTGGTTGCAGCCTACACCACCAAACTATGTATTGCGGATCGGCAGTAAATGTTGGGGGACAAGCGTATCACCTCAGACTGAATAAGACAGGTCCTATCAGGCAGATTTACTCCAAAAGTGGGGCACCAACAAATAAAAGCTTTAAAATCTTTACAAGAAAATGAATCACTAAATAACAGTATTCTCTCCTGATGATCCACTATAGAATAGTGGTGAAACACGTTTAGAGAGAGGGAAATGAACACTGAAAAAAAAACGAAACTAATAAAATATATGCACAAAAAGAAACATTTGTTGAAGTGTTGAACTGGATAATTCTAAAAGGATACAAGCTAAGTTGGTTAATAGAAGAAGTGGAAAGAAACTGGTTCACCCTGTGAAATAAATAATTGAGTGGAAAGTTGGCGCACTGAGAAAATTACCGTACAAAGTTTACACCACCAAACTAATTAATGGAAGCAGACCCTTTCTATCCGCTAAGTGTCACCTTGCCATCGCAAAAGCGCTGATAGGATCAAGTTTAGACTATTGTAACGCCTTATTCGCAGGGACCTCTGCAAGCAACATTAACAAACTGCAAACCATCCAAAATAACGCTCTCAGAGCTGCACTAAATATATCTAAGTGGGAGCACATTTCGGCAGCCAGAAGAAGTGCGCACTAGCTACCTGTTCGAAAGAGTATTACCTTCAAGACAATAGCCATCATGCACAAATGTCTCTATAACTCTGCCCCAAGATGTGGCACTCCTCGCCAAGGTCTATAATGAAGCTTACGAAGCAGGAATCCTCCCTGATAGCATGAGAGAAGCGCTGTTAATCCCGCTACTGAAGCCAAATAAGGTAGACACTGACTGTGGGTCCTACAGACCACTGTCACTGCTGAACCAAGACAGCAAGATCCTCACAGCAGATTTGGCTCATAGACTCGGTAGAGTAATACCAACACTAATTCATCCGGATCAGACTGGATATGTCCAAGGAAGGAAAATGGCAGAGAATTTAAGGAGGCTGCACCACGTGATCTATAGCACAAAAGACAGCGCAGCACAGTGTGAGATTGCTTCGTTAGATGCAACTAAAGGATCTGATTCTGTGCACTGGAATTGGTTGTATGCCACAATGGTAAACATGTGAATAGGACCGTAGTATATGAAGTGAGAACAGCTTATATATACTAAACCAGTATATGGCTAGGGTTAGGACGGGGAGCACATACTCGGATAAATGGCTATTGTGTAGAGGCACAAAACAAGGATGCCCCCTATCCCCCATGCTATATATTATAGCGACAGAACCCATAGCCGCCTACTTGAGGCAGGAATATAGTGATGACGGTATTGAAGTAGATGGGGTGTGGCATATAGTGTCCATGTATGCTAATATGTTGCTATATCTGTGTAATCCGCAGATAAATCTACCATGTGTGCTGGAGATGTTGGACAACTTTGGTGCTTTGACGGGGATCAGAATAAACAAGAGCAAGTCATGTCTTTTCCCACTGGCTGAGACGGCGAAGGTGGCAGGGGTGGACCTGCTGGTCCTCCCCCTGCCATGGAAGAGGACCTCCTTTAGGTACTTAGGGGATTAGTGTATATCACGATCCCAAAAGAAAACACAAATTTAACACATTACAAGCTAGAAATGGGTTGGCGAACTCAATGAAGTTTTGGAGAAAATTACCTCTATCAGTGATGGGAAGAGTGGCACTGCTGAAAATGGTGGCGATGCCGCGACTCATGCACTGCTTTGGAAATGTCCCATACAATATTGCACAGCAATTCTTCCGATACCTTGATAAGTTATGTAGAGGCTTCCTCTGGCAAAAGGGGAGACACAGAGTTGCGCTGAGTGTACTGCAGAGGCCCTAAGGGCATGGGGTTCTGAAGATACCAAACTTTGAGTTGTACTTTCTGGCATGCCAGCTACAATACGTAGTGCAAAGGATGGCAGATGATCCCACGGCAGAAACTGCACTATTGCAACCAGCCATAAATAAGAGATACCTCAGAGACCTAATTTGGATTCCTGCCAGAGAACAAAATAGTAATCCTTACCTGGTGGAAACGGATATACAGATTTGGAAAAGGACTTGCAAACTCATGGGATTAGAAGAGCCACTCTCTCCACAGACCCCTATAGCAGCGATAATGGAAGGTATACCAGCAGTAGGGCAATTGTACGATCACAATGGGAAATATGTGACATAGCTACAGTTGGAGACCTGAGAAATGAAAAAGAGTTGATGAAGTTTGCCTAGCTGCAGGGCGTCACGGGCATACATAGTGGTAGTTTTTACTGCACAATGCAGTGAAAAGAGTGTTGAAAGGCAGATGGCCGCACAGCACTAATGAGACTATAGGGAGTGAAGAAATTGCTTACTGTGGCGGAGGGTGGTCACACCATCTCAAAGATCTATGAGATATTGATAGAAGGTAGCTCGAGAGCAGAAGTGAAGTGCAGGGAGAGGTGGGAAAGGGAATTGGGCAAAACGTTTGAAGATGATGAATGAAAGGACATAATATCTTATCATATGAGGGTCTCCAGGAATGCCAGATTACAATTAATACAACTGTACATTACGCAGAGAGCATATCTCACACCAGCTGCTATTGCAAAATTCAAAGGAGAAAACATACAAGAATGCCCTCGATGCAGACTAGAAGAGGCGGGTCTTATACACATGTTCTAGGGATGCCCAATTGTACAGGTGTTCTGGAGGGGGATAGCACATAAAGCGGCACAAGGAGGTATTGACCTTGATATTCAAACCCCGGAGGCTTGAATACTGGACCGATACAAAAGAAGTTTGAAGGACTAACGTCTGAACAAGATTAATGATCTGATGTATATTTTGGCCAAACGTAGCAAAGCTATGAAATGAAAGGACACAATGGTACAGAGTGTTACCAGATGGTGGGGAGATTTGGAAAAATGGGTAACAGCAGAAACTGGAGTATGGGAAAAAGCGATGGGGGAACAAAAGTTAGAAATGGGAATGGATATCCAACGATGGATTGCTCTAACTGTGACTTTATTCACACAAGAGGATGGAGAAGCCACTATGCAGGCTGCATTGGATGGAGTAAACGCAGTATAATTTGAATAATACATTTTAATGACACTATGTACAGGCCGAGTTGGGAGGAGGGGGTGGGTTTAGGGGAGAATATTGTACTAGATACTGTAATATGATAATGCATGCCATTGGGTGGTTTTTTGTTTAAAAAAATGTAATACACTTTTTTTTTTAAAAAACTCTGCCCCAAGATATCTCCTGCAAAAATTCACTAAAACTCATGCTTCCAGACCTAACTACTTCCATCAATTGCCCTTCCCAAGCTTCAGGTCAAAGGAGGAAAGAGCTACCTGTCATCGCTGCCAAGAATTGGAACGCCCTACCTGTGTCACTAAGACCTTCAGAAAACATTTCAAGACTTTGCTGCAGCGCAAATGTTTTACGTTTTCGCCCAACTCCTTCTTGAAAGAACTTATGGCCAATGTAATACACCTTTCTTTTGTGAAATTTGCAAGTGTTCTCCGAAATCAGAATTCGTAACACATTCCTCAATCTGCTGTCATGCTTGAACGGGTCCTTCTCTGATACCAGATCATCATCTTGTGAGCATTTCACACCTGGCAGGTCCCCAAAGTGCCTATTCATCAATTTATTTTAAAAAACACTGGCTGCGAAAGTTAAGCCAAACATCATCCTTTTGCAGCAAAACAGCTCCATTGGTGTAACAAGTGTTAAGGTCCACCTGCTGATGGGCAGATTTGAAGTCTATTTTTTTGGGAAGCAGAAATCATTTGGTCACAATACTTTTATTGAACCCTCTGAGATCTATGACTGTTCTATTGCTCTTACGTACCACCACAATGGATCTGGCCACATTCAGAAGTGTACGCCAGCTCGATAATATCTTCTATGACCAGCCTATCTAGTTTTTGTTTTAACTTTGTTGAACATTTGGCATAATACTGTGAGGAACCTCAGGGGGTCTGCACTTCTTTCCCTTACATATCCTCCCCCCAGGTAACCAGGGAAAGGTTGTCGCTTTTGGATCATGACCCTGGGGGTGGATATGCGAGGGAGGATCACATGGTGGAGGTGACTTGGGGAGTGGGGATGAGGCACCCTGGGTGAGACATGGTATCCCCATCCCCATTTCCCTTTTCCAATGAGCCAGAAATTCTCCAAGACTTGGTAGGGTATTATCAATCCCTTCCCTATTTTCCTAGATAACCTATTCCCGACACACACCACTTTGGTATTGAGACGAGGAGGCTACCATTGAAACAGAGGAAAGAGAGGACGAAGCAACATGAGCAATCTAGTTGTTGGGCTCATTACCATGGAGCTGTGAACTTTAAAACAGGCTCAGCTGAGGGATATCAGGGGATGCATGGCAAGTGCGAAGGAGAGTTTCAGGGCAGAAGCTGTGGCAGCGAGAAGGCAACTTCCCAAGATTTTGGCAAGTTTATGGAGCGTGATCCATGGCAACGAGCGAGAGGGGCTCGTTGGCAGTCTGAGGCATAGCGGAGAAAGCAGTGCGGTATAGAGAAATGACACCAGGAGCGTTGGAGAGGCTCATGAACGCTCTCTGGTGTAGGACTGCTGACTGGAGCTCTGCATTAAGCAGCTGGGAAGCGAGGAAGCCGCAGAGGATGCCAAATGACAGAGGGAATCAGTGTGAGCAGACCGTGAACTGAGATGAGGATCCAGAAAGCTGCTGAAAGGGGAAATTCAACCGTAAGAAAACCAGTGACTCCACCTGGGTAAAAAGGGGTCCCGGATACAGTGGAGGGGTGGTTTTGAAGCCAGAGACATTTGGTTTTGAATATCTGAAATGAATATAAGGAAAAGGTGAATGGAAAGCAGTCATTGCCAAGAGTCAAATAAGCCAACATTGCTAAGAATCCAGTACCCTAACATTGTTAAGAGTTCAATGATCAAGCATTGCCCAGAGCCAAGAATGATTAAGTACGGGAACTAAAATAGTAGCAAAGCCAGTATGCAAGAGAATATGTTTCCTAGCAGGACAGTGTACTGGAAAGCTTATGATGGATTGTGCAACCTGAACAGCAACCGTGCTTCCTATCAGGAGAGCATACTGGGAAGCCTATGTTGGTATTGCAAGTGAAGCTACTGAAAAAGTTACTGTTAACAAAATTGGTGATAATAAAGCTTCAGAGACAGATGAAAGGATACTGGGTCAAGTCACATTGTGAAGCTGAAACTATGGCAAGAAGCTGTCTTGATATTGGGCAAAATCTTCCTCGGGGCCAGCCCTTTGAGAGCAAAAATACCCAATTCAGCCCAAAATACAGGTTCTATTGTGCTGAGCAGTGATCTCATGCTAGTGACAAATGACACCCTCAAAGTGTTATTAGCATATTTATTCTAAGCAGTGAATTTCATATACATTTGGGATTCAAGTTAGAGAATATTACAAAGCATAAAACAAAGAGCAATGCAAAATATAGTGAAACATGGAACTTAGATAAACATAGAGAAACATAGAGAAATATAGAGAAACATAGAGAAACACAGTCTTACGTCCCTTAATCTCAGCACTGGGGAGACCTTGGGCCCTCATAAGCTAGCTGTAAACAAGCCCCGCTCAGAGGACAATGCTGAAGGACACCGTATGAGCCAATGCCGGGCACCTGTTTCTGCACGAATCAAGTCCACAGGCGATCTCCCCCTGATCCCATGTGTGCATGGATACTTTATACTCTCTTGCTGTCAGTCACCATGACGCATAGTTCCAGAACTTTCTCTGTGAGGCTGGTTCATGGAAAAAACCCAGCTCTCTCTGAGATGCTCCCTGCTCGCTCCTACCCCCTCCCTTGTTCCCATCTGCGCTGGCTGAGGAATGTCTTATCAGTACCTTCCCAGAGAAAAGGAAGATTAGCTTGGAGCCAGGGCTAACGTTAGTGAGGCTGAATATTCTAAGGGAAGCAGGGATGTATTAACCCCATCTGCAAGCTCTAAAAGGCATGCACTCATAGCTTAGTGTTTATAGCGCTTAAGACTGGCTATCTAAGCGCTATATAGGTGCCATGATGTTCCAAACACTCCAAAAACCTATTAGCTACATGGCTAGGGGCCCTCCCTGCCTGTCTATCAACAATGTTTAATTTGACCTATCTCATACTAGGCCTGCATATTCCTTGTAGCTCACTACTGCATAATGGAAGTGCTACAACAGACTACTGTCAGCATTTTTAGCACATACTTTGAATACACTATTGGCTTTCAGCGGCTAATGCTGTCATCTAAAGCCCTGATTGGCAAGGTTGCAATTTCGTGTATCACTACATTCCACCCCTATTCAACGTTTGTGCGACAAATGCTGACTAATACCTATCAACATAGTATTTAGTGCAGTGATAAAGACCTAGGGGCTTTGCAAGAGGTTTAAGCAAACTATCTTCTAGCGGTTAGTTAGCGTGGCATGCAAGGTAAAACACTACCTAAACAAAAATGTACACAAAGTGAACAGTGACATATACCCTTGCCAGAACCTGGCCTACACAAAAATACCTACGCCAAGTGAACATGGACATTTACTCTAGCCAAAACCTGGCCTACACAAAAATACCTAAATCAATTTTGTATAACTGATTGTCAGTTAAAAAGCAGCATGCAGTTAAAATGTCAAGGCAATCCAGTGTAGTCTAATCTACAATGCACTATTGCATTTATGTATGGTTACCAATTCTAAAACCTGGCAGCCTTTCACCCTAAGGGCCTACCCTCCCCCTGATCCCAGGGCATTCAAGCGTGACTATGGGCTGTGTGACTAGACACTTCCCCCAGGTAGGTGGAACCCAACCAGAAACCATCTAATTTCTTGAACAAGGTGAACCCATGGGCACCAGGTTGTCTAAATAAAAACAATTCTACTAATTTACATCAAAGCATGGCATGTGTTATTCATGCAATCAAAAAAGCAAGCAATTCAATCCATATGTATGCTGGTAACTGTAGCTCTGCGTGCCAGTGTGTGGAGGATGGTTGCCCCCACCCAGTAAAAAGCCAACACCTGCTGATTTAACAATGTTTGCCATACAATGCATTGTGTGTATTTAGCAGTCTTGGTGACCTGCCCTATGGCAGACAAAAATGTCTTCATGTCTAAAATTCTGTTATCTTCAATTGGCTGTCAATACTTGTAGCAGTGCTGGGCATATCAATGGGCCCCACTAGGCCAGAAGTTCTATAGCAGAGCTGGCATCAGAACCCATAGTGGCTAGCTTATTGTGCACAGTTTCTATGTCACAAGCATATAAAGCTCCTGCAATTAATGAATCTAGCTCCCTAGCTACGCGCACTCTAGTGATGGGCCATAGAAATGGACTCCATTTGTAGCAGCTTGGTAGTACTAAGGAAACATTGCCTCATGATAAATCTATGTCTAAGTGCAGCACTGTAATAATGAAGGTGTGCATTACCAGTCTACAATTTACATGTTGTCTTACTACTGGAAAATCTAACAGGTTCACAGTGTCTACCTTCTGTGACTTGGAGAATACCCTTCTTCAAGTGGGATATCTACCATATACAATAATAACTTTAGCCACAAACACCATACTACTATCCGGCAGTGGCTGTTTCATCACACCATGGAAAAAATTCATTTAGTCAAGTTATAGTTCATTAAATCTTGGCGAGAACACTCGCTGCAGTTCTTGGTCAGAAAAACATCACATTAGACAAATTAAACAAATGGTATCCATTCAGTGACAAAAGATGCCTGACAATGTGCCAGGCCAGTACTCTAGCAATTCCATGTGGATACTCATTTGCAGCGCTTTTCCAAAGAATTATTCCAAATGTTTACAATCAAAAGGTGACTCTTTGCATTAGTGTGCTGGAGACAGCTGTCCCCACAAAAACATGAAACTGGTTGGTTTAACAAAAAACCGTGTCACACTCTGTGTCATAAAATCAAACATCAAGTCAGTCATGGTTTCATTTACCTGCCTTAAGCTGGCTGTAAAAGTATCCAGTGTTTCAAAGATTACCATTTCAAATTATAGCTCACACACTTGGCAGCATTACTTCAATTAAGAATCTTAACCTACGCACAGGTGACTTTGATGTGCGCACCCATCTTATCTCAAAATAAATTACGCTCCTGCTTGCATAATTCTGCTGCCCCAACAGTTCATAAATCATTCTCCTGCCTACGTGCAATGTAGAATATTTTTTTTTTCAAAAAACAAAACATCTCTGGTTAAAGCCATTCAGTTGGAAGAGTAAAACCATTTGGTTTTTTCAGATTCATCTCAACAGTGCATTTAAAAACCATTTTTCAATGTGTTAGCATTCAATTGCTGTGTCACACAGCTGTATGTGGTGCCTGATGTTACAGTCCACAATTCATTGTCCATAGTCCTTTAAACAAGAAAGGGCAAAACATGTCATTTAAATGTGTAGCATCAAATACTTGATAATTAGCCAAGTCTGCATCATGCCAGTTCAGCAAAAGTTATTACTCTGTTGGACACTATTCGCAGGTTACAGCATTGAGTGCGGTGCAGGGCACGTTAAAGTTGAAATAGCATGTCGCAGTGGCTCGCTTTCTCTGAGAATGCGTCTGACCCTTCTTTGATCAGTGTCACCCACAAACTGCATATTCACTCTCTATATTATGAAATGTCTTGTCGTGCTTTGCCTAGGCAAAATACAAACAGAAATGTTAGGATGTCATCAAAACTTCAATATCAGCGTTATCCACCCCTTCCCATAATACCACCCCCATCTTCAAAAAGTCTCATCAGGTAACTACACACTTTGTCATTGCTACTGCAATTATTTATCACCTTTCTGCATGTTTCTGGGGGCTTATTTACACTCAACCATACGGGGTGTAACTGCCTAATCACAAACTCATTTGTGCAATGCAATCATAGCTGGTCAATGGTACCTCAGACTGATCTGTGCTTTTACAAAGCCATATAGTAAGTACCCAGGTCGCACAATGCTTTTCTTTTTCACCAAAGCGATCACAAATGCCAGGCGCCAACTTGCTTCCAGTGTCCCATGATCTTGGTTTAGGTTGCCCTGCTGGCATCACTCCATTTTTCAAAGGTAAAGTCTTTCAGTCCAATACCGCTTACAGTTGTACAAGCAGCTTTGTTTATTTATCTTTCTTTTCTTAGCAGTGTCTTTTCAAGTCTCTGGTTTTTTCACTTGTCATTTTTTTTTCAAAGGGCGTTTGCTGTTTTTGAACCACTCCTTTGAGTGCGATAGTCTGAGTCAGTTTCTTTTGTTGCTTCAACAAATCATTCATTCTTGCACTAAGCCGTGTGGCTTCTGGATCATGGCTAATGTGCAGTGTTCATGTTGTACTTCAAAGCCCCGCTCTGCATGTTGTCTCTTGCAAAACGGCTAAGCACTTTTTGTCAGTTTTGCTTCCATCTGGAATGCCATAATGTCTTTGTCAGTTACTCCATCCCCTGGCAATGTAGCTTGCAGTTTGCCAGATGTGTATTTTCTCTTCTCAAAGCGCCTAGAGGTTTCTTCTCCAGTGCACAGCGCTTTACTTCAGTTCACATCACATGGAGCATTGGAATGCAGCTTGCACAGCAATAGCGCTTTACTTCACTTCACATCACATCACATGGGAATGCGGTTTGCACAGTAATGTCTGTTGGAATGGGCAGCTGTCTTTTCTTGGCCCATTCACAGATGCATAGGTAAATGTTCAGATGTGATGTGCCCGTCTGCCATCCTGCATGAAGCCTTTGCTCCGTACCACAGTTTACTGGGCAAATTCTTTACTTTTTGAACAGCTCTCTGTTTTTGCTCCCCCTTCCTCAGGAATGCAGGCATGTTTATCTTTCGTGTGCACCTGGCAGCGCCATTAGCACGCAGCTTATCTCTTTTGCCTATAACTCTTATACTGTGGCGGCTTCACTCGTTTCAGACAATTCATCCAGATTAACTCTTTCTTGTACTGTTTCTGCTTTTGTTTGCCTTCACGCACCTCGCCCAAGACAGCTTCAAGGCACAAGCTCTGCACATACAGCAAGACTCTTGTTTTTCAAAAGCGGCACTTTTCTTGTCATTTTTCTACTCCATGTAATTTTGCAAAATGTCAAAGCGTCTTTTTTTTCTTGTAATGTGCGATCTTTCAAGAGAACTCACAACCCATTAAATCTTTGTGCTATCTTATCACACACAGATGTTTCATTCTGTTGTACCATTGCCAAACTATAACCACTCAGTTCAGTGCATTTAAAAAATAAAAATGCCATATTTAGTGCAGCTCCCTGCACGTTTTTTTTTCTGCAAGAACAACCCACACTCTATTGCTTGTGGGCTGTTTAATGTGTCAACAACATTTTTCCCCATGTATCACAGTCAACAGGTCACTATTTTCAAAGCATACATCACTTATAAGGCAACAGCACAAATCCATGGCATAGCATGGGGACAGTCAAAAATACTCCAGGGGCAATTTAGAAAAATATAAATTGTTTTTCCCCCCAACCATTGCAAACTGGTTCTGCAATTTCAAATCAGTACACAAAAATCGAAAATCCAAATAACATTCACTCACTTTCCTTTTTAAGTGAGTCTCTCACCCAATATAAGCATGGCACAGCCTAAAATGCAATATAACCATTTTAGTGTGTTTCCTTTAAACAGAATTTGCCACCATTAGCACATGGAATTTTACAGTTGCCAAAAGAAAGAAAAAACTCTTTAGGCTCTCAGCACAAATGTTACTCATTCTCCTAAGCATGGCTCATTCCCCTTCCTCATTATTCAGGAATGCCAACCCTTCAAAAGCATATATCAAAAAAGACGAACCTTCGCCTCCGAACATTACAGCCCCCACTCGCTAGCACACTGGGGCTGAGTCAATGGTTAAATCACTATTCACAATTTGCATGTCAAATCCCTGCAATTATTTTTTTTTTCCTGCCCTCATGACAGAATAGAGATGAGAACTCCGTCTCATTATGCATTCCAAATTACAACTTTAAACTTGGGAAACCACATGATAAAATTCTTTTTCTAATTGAGCATACATCTTTCTTAACCATTCATCGGAGTGCTTTAAACAAAGCCATTTCCCGCTCGTTTATTGCCTTGTACTCCCTGGCACCAATCCCATGCAATAAGTCAGTCACGACTGATTTACTGAAGGGAGTCTTAACCACACAAGCTATCGGCCACGGCAAACCGACACAACATTGCTGCCTTTTGAAGTCTCAGAGCTGCAGTGAGACCATCAAGGAAATGCGACAGCCTGCTCCCCACTCTACACTGTGTTCTCTCACACCATTTGTCATGTCATGGCACTGCTCTTCACAAATCCCACCGCTGCCACCAAATGTCTTGATATTGGGCAAAATCTTCCTCGGGGCCAGCCCTTTGAGAGCAAAAATACCCAATTCAGCCCAAAATACAGGTTCTATTGTGCTGAGCAGTGATCTCATGCTAGTGACAAATGACACCCTCAAAGTGTTATTAGCATATTTATTCTAAGCAGTGAATTTCATATACATTTGGGATTCAAGTTAGAGAATATTACAAAGCATAAAACAAAGAGCAATGCAAAATATAGTGAAACAAGGAACTTAGATAAACATAGAGAAACATAGAGAAATATAGAGAAACATAGAGAAACACAGTCTTACGTCCCTTAATCTCAGCACTGGGGAGACCTTGGGCCCTCATAAGCTAGCTGTAAACAAGCCCCGCTCAGAGGACAATGCTGAAGGACACCGTATGAGCCAATGCCGGGCACCTGTTTCTGCACGAATCAAGTCCACAGGCGATCTCCCCCTGATCCCATGTGTGCATGGATACTTTATACTCTCTTGCTGTCAGTCACCATGACGCATAGTTCCAGAACTTTCTCTGTGAGGCTGGTTCATGGAAAAAACCCAGCTCTCTCTGAGATGCTCCCTGCTCGCTCCTACCCCCTCCCTTGTTCCCATCTGCGCTGGCTGAGGAATGTCTTATCAGTACCTTCCCAGAGAAAAGGAAGATTAGCTTGGAGCCAGGGCTAACGTTAGTGAGGCTGAATATTCTAAGGGAAGCAGGGATGTATTAACCCCATCTGCAAGCTCTAAAAGGCATGCACTCATAGCTTAGTGTTTATAGCGCTTAAGACTGGCTATCTAAGCGCTATATAGGTGCCATGATGTTCCAAACACTCCAAAAACCTATTAGCTACATGGCTAGGGGCCCTCCCTGCCTGTCTATCAACAATGTTTAATTTGACCTATCTCATACTAGGCCTGCATATTCCTTGTAGCTCACTACTGCATAATGGAAGTGCTACAACAGACTACTGTCAGCATTTTTAGCACATACTTTGAATACACTATTGGCTTTCAGCGGCTAATGCTGTCATCTAAAGCCCTGATTGGCAAGGTTGCAATTTCGTGTATCACTACAGAAGCTACTGGAAAAGTGAATGTTAATGAAATCTGTGAGAACTGACATGGGTAGTATAACTCAGTGGCAATGCGCTCATCTTGGAAGCTCGTCTTGAAAGCAAGACGCAGAGCAACACAGGTTCAAATCCTGGGTCTGCGCTTAGAAACCTCTTAGGTATTAATCATGTTATAAAAAAACAATTAAAATGATAATAAAGCTTCAAATGCATTTGAAAGGACACTGAATCAAGCCTCGTTGTGAAGCTGAAACAGTGGTAAGGAATCTATGAAAAAGGTGTATCGGCTGCATGACCTGTAATGGGTGGACCATGTGGTCCGACAACTGCGCTTAGACCGAATACACACACCTAAGGAAAAACCACACTGTGATTAAATAAAGGAAGCCTATGTGAACAGAGATTGATGTGCTGAACTTTATAAATTGGTGACAAGTAACCAAACCCGAAGAGCCGGCAGAGCATCCCAAGGAACTGTTCAGTTGGACCCTTAAATATCCCAAGGAACTATGTTATGTTCTAACCTGAAATATCTCAAGGAATTGTGTTGTTTTGAAACATTGGAAGACATGAAAGGTAGGGGAAGGGAACCCCTTGGTTGTTAAGTTAACTATTTGAATCATGGGGAGGGGAAATCCCTTTTCCACTTAACAGCTGGGAAAACTCTGAACTATTGTTTGGAACACTTATCATTTGATGCTGACATTCCTACAAATTGTATTCAGTTAGATGTCAGGGCAAGTGTAGGATTTGGACACAGACATACATTTGCTTTGGACATCCCGACAAAGACTATCTTTCATATCATTTAGGTAGGGAAATCCCACCTTAGCTTAGGGCAAGTTAGGCATTTCTCCAACCCTCCTTTTTAGTTAATAAAAGTATATATGTTAAAGCTCTATGTCATTGTCTGTGTCTCATTCATGATGCTTTCACAGTACATATTATATTTAATTTCCAGTTGGATATTAATACACAAAACACTGCGAATTCTGGAAGGCAAACCGAGCTTGTGAAACAAAAAGACACATATTATATCGATCGAAATGGGGACAAATAATAAAGTACAATCACCATCTATTATGACAAATAAGGAAAACGGTTCACAATGTTTCGCTCAGATTTAAAAGATAGGAGTGTAACCACTTCCTTGTAACCTTTGGGTGATGACTAATCAGAACCAATTAAATAAGTCTCCTCACAATGATTAGCTGTGGTCATGCAGCCATTCAGTTTGAGAAAGTGCAACACTAGATTTGCAATATTTCAATATAAACATTTTAGCACTCAGACATGCCAAATAAAAACATGTGTGTGTTATAAGTGGAACTTTACCTATATCGCCTAGAAGATATTTAATCGGAACCAGTATTTGAGGGATATCAGTAATAAATGCGAGTTTTATTACCTCCTCTGTCCAAAAAGGGAAAATATAACTATTCTAAAAGATGGAATAATAATCCTGTGTTCTTTGACATTTAGGACATTCATCAGTGACTTCTCAAATGAATATAGCTGGCAGCGTTTTAACAATGTGATAAACATGATTTGGGAGTGGCCTCTTTAGTCAAAGAACATTTAGACCAGATTTGTCGGCAAGAGAATATCCTAATTCCGTATCCCTGTGGGAGCCAGCATGAGAAATAGAGTCTGAAGTATGCTATTTTACCGAATTATAGAGTGAGGAATTCAGTCTACGATTAGTGTACTGTAAATTCCTGGCATGTGTGGGTGGCAGACTGAACTGGAAAAGATGGCCAGTTCTATAGAAATGTAGCATGCACATGATAGTATTCAAAAACAACCAAAGAGTCATTGCCCAGTTTAGCCGCGAAGTGTTCAGCGATAAAAAAAAATCCAATTAGAGAACATGGCTCCGAGTACGAGAGTGCCCTTGCTGTCCCTCAAACTCATATGTCTTTATCCAGTGAGTGGGATACATCTGGAAAATCCCAAAGGGGGAGATCCCAAAAGTAGGGCACATTTGTACTCAACTGACGAAAGCCTACACCAAGGATTCATTATCACAAACACAGGATCATAAGTGCAAGTATCGTCATATCCATCATTAGAAAGAGGAGATCAAGGCTGTATGGCATTGCACCATGTTGATCATATGGAGTACCAAAATGATGCAAATTTAGCATGTGCAACAAGGTAGTACAATACAAAATCAGGGATAGCAAGACACGCTTGTCCATATGCCCTCATAAGAGCGGAACATTTAAGTCTACCATGCATCTACACCATACAAAACCACATGCAGCACAGCAAAGGAAGTCAAAGTAGGTTCTGCCCCGACAGATTGGGATGTTTAGAAAAAAGTAGAACAATTTAGGTAGAGCAATCATCTTTTTGAGGAAAGCTAAGTCCCAAGGTTCTGAGCATATAATAAATCACGCAAATGTGCGACCTGCATTCAAAAATAACAAATTGTGTCAGTCAACCAGCTAAATACTCTGTTTACTCAGTGGAACCACTGACTCAGTGACTGGAAATAGCTTGAACTTATTACAGTTCATCAGAAACCCAAAGTGAAGTCCAAAGTTGCAAATATAATCAATAATAGGATTTATATTCATATTCAGGTTACAAAGCATAATCTCATCAGCATTGAGAGCAATTATTTCCAGCAATCCAGACAGACACAGCCCTCTATTCCCATGCTTCAACCATATGAGTGCAAGAAGAGGTTCAATACAGAGTGCAAATAAATGTGGAGTAAAGGAACAGCCCTGACGCTTGCCTCTACCTAAGTTGAAAAAGTACAGGGCAATTTAACATATTGATTATAGTGGTGACCAAAGTACTCCAGAACTGTAACCTTAAAGTAAAAGGAATCAAATGTTTTTTTTTTGCCATCAACTCTTTCAGCATTGGTATCAATGCAAGTAGGATAGAGGGCACACAATATGGTTGAAGGTTTAGAGCTGTGGAGCGTGTAGGGATGACCCAAATGTGACATATTAGGAAATAATCTATTGGACAGGCATTTAGCAAATATTTTGACCTCTCCATTGATCATAGATAAAGTAAAATCAGATCCCCTATCAGAAGAGGATTCATTTTGTTTAAGCACAAGATTTATGAAAGCTTCACAAAGAGTGGGCTCGATAACATGACTCTCCAAGGATTCCTCCAACACCCTCAGGAAATGAGGTCCTATAGTCAGACCTTTTAAAACTCAACCACAAGCCATCTGACTCAGGAGCCTCACCAAAAGGAACACCCAGTATGGCAGCAAAGATCTCATCAAGCGGGAGATCTTTCTGCAGAGGGAGACGGCAATAGCATATCAGCCAAGTATATAGCCATTGCGTTCTACATTAAAGTATTGCTAAGCAGTAAAATAAAAAATAGAATCAAGAAAAACATGCCTGGGGAGTAAGTCAGGAAGTCGCCTTCTGGTCAATTTATGCCAAAAAATAGTAAACTGACCACGCTTGGAAAATGTAACATGTTGAAGTAAAAATAGACCTGTCCATGAGCCAAAAGTGATTGGGCTATAAATTGCACCTCACTCTCAGGCAGGGAGTGGAAGTTTTAAGAATTCAAACTTAATATTATGAAGCAGTTCCAGGAAGAGAGATGACCGATAAAGATTCTTATTAGATTGAAGGAGCCACTCTTAAGCAGCTATATCATCATATAGTTGCTTGAGATTTTCACTCACAGGCTGTCCAAACCGCAATGCCTTGAAGAAATTACTTAAATGGTTCCCAAGAGACCAAATAGGAAGAAACTAAGGCCTCGGACAACTCAAAATAAAGGGTTATTTCATTAAATATAGCAGCATTATAGACAGGAATCCAGCAGAGAGGCCATACCAAATTGTTACAGGGCGGCGAGCTGAAAGCTGGGAACTGATCCAGAGGGATAGCAACCCCAGATAGGGATTAGAAGATGTGCATGGAAGAATAGCATAATGTATGCTGAGTCCATCATATCCGAGGATAGGAAGCAAAAATCAACATGAGATAACCTACCCTGGACATATGTGTAATAGGTGATTTCTTTGACCCCAGGGTTGGTGCTGCTCCAGGCCTAGAAAAGCTCAGAAAATGACAGCAGCTGGGTAATCAAAGTGACTGATGGTTGGCCTTGACGCGGAATGATCCAAAAGCTGGTAAAGTACCGTATTGAAATCACTAACATAATATCTATGTGTAGCCCGGCAAGGAGAGAACAGTTCACATATTGAAGAAAGAGCAAGTGTTTTTGTAGCATAACAAACCTAGGAGCATTGGGATCAGTATAAGAGCTTCCGAGTTTTGATTAGAATGTTAATCTTCTAGGCATAAAGAGTATTGGAGACAATTCCCCGTTACTAGTCATGATAATATAAAGTCAAAGCATATAGGGAGAACAAGTTTGAAAGCATCAAAAATGAACAAAGATAAACTTACTTTAGCTTTGCGATGGGTATTCACAAAGACCTTACTGCAATCTCACCTACAACCCACACTGTCAACCACAAAACGACTGTGAATTCCCAATGACATATTATGGCATAAGAGTAAATGCATTGGGAGCAACTACAAACAGACCATCAACCCCAAGGGGCTACAACAAGCCAGCAAAGGTCAAAAAGAGTAACATCGTAGCACTTGCACAATGCAGAAAAATGATGCACATAATAAAGCCTGTGAAAGGCACATATGTTTCAGCGTCTAGTCAGCGGTGTCTGAGGTTAATGAAGGAAGAATTAGATCAGTGGGGAGCAACTAGTGTGTGGGCTGGTTGTTGGCCTCAATGTAAGAGAGAGCATCTGCAGGAGAATTGGAGAAAAGAAAACCTCTCATTATGTTCAGTATGTAGCTTAGCAGGAAACAACATTGCACAAAGAACTTGACACTCTCTGAGGAGTTGCCTCGCTGCTATAAAATTTTAGGTACACAGGATATATGACGATCTGTCTTGCTTAGAAGTGGAGCTCCCCTTGCTCTCACGCCAGTCTCAGGACAAGGACCCTGTCCCTACACTTCAAAAGACTTGCTAAAGTACATCAAAGTGGACCGCCTGGCTTAGGCTTAGGTTGGAGTGAATGGTGTGGCCTTTTGACCACAAATTGCTATGAGAAAGCAGGATTGCACAACAGTTTGAGAAAAAGTCTTCAGTGAAAAGCTCCATTAGACCTTTTGCAGGGTTCTCAGCCACACCAATGCTACAAATATTATTTTGTCAGGACCGGATTCTAAGTCATCACACGTCTGTTTGATGGAATGGAGATATCTTGCCCGAGGGCAGAAACAGTAGTGTTAAGTGTGGCAACCTTATCCTCAGCAACTCCAATGCTATCCTCAGCCTTGGTGATGCAAGAGATTTCCTATTTCTAGCTTGGTTTGAAGCATGCTGACATTTGTGACCTGGACATTCAAGTTTGTAGTTATAACTGTGAAGCCTTTCCTCATGCCCCTCATAACCAAGCCAAGCTCCCGGTCAGGAACCAGAAAGGAATAACATACCACTGGGCCCCCTACAGTAACAGGTGCAACCATTTCAGAGGAACCTTTACCTGGGGCTTTGGTGAACGAATCCATGGTGCCTTATTTAATATTTGCCCTCCCTGGTCAGAGTGGTATCACCTCATAATTTTGTGGCCCAAATAACTGAATCTGAAAATGCAGAAATGTTTACTGCGTATTTCAGTGCAATTATATGTGGGGGTCGGTGGGTGGTTTTAGGGAAAAAATTTGAGGGGAGTATGGGGAGAGGGCTGCTGGGGGTCTCCCTGTGCATAAAATTGTGTTCAAATCTGCAAAAAGAATTTAGAGTCAGAGTGAGCAGATTAAATCAGCTAGGTTTAGTGCACACTAACCTAGAATAAATCATAGTGTGCAGACAGTATAGGTTGGACTGCACAGTAATACTCCTCCACGACTGTGGAGGAAATATTGCTGGGGCCACAAAATGCACTCGCTATATTGTGAAGACATCATGAAGTACGACACAGACAACAGACTTCAAGTTCAAACAAAAAATATTTATTAAGTTAAATTTCAGGATGGTTGAAAGCCTAACTTGCCCTATGCTAAAGTGGGATTTCCTTACCTGGATGAAACTAAGGAAGATCTGAGTCAAAGAGTTCAACTTAAAAGTCTGTCTATACCCAAAACCTATCCCTGACCTCTACAATTAACCAATGTGTAGGGATGTCAAAGTAAAAAAAAAACAGTGTTTACCTCAAAGTTGTAAGCTTCTTCCAGCTCACGGCTTTCGTTCAGCTTGTTCAGCTCCCATACCTAAAGCACAAGAAAGTTCCATGAAAAAGACTGAAAGTTTACCTTTCTCCAATTCAAGGTGATATAGTTGGCCCTTGGTGTTTCAGTTCCCCAAGTTTCAAGTAACACAGTTCAAAACAAGAGGGGTGTTGAGACTCCAATCCCAAGACAAGTTACAAAATAGTTCAAAGTGATGTTGTTCAGCACCAATCCTTGGGGTTCCCTCCCCAAAGTCTTTAATGGCTTGAATTATACTTGCATTCATTTTCTAGAAGTCTTAAACAAGTACCAGGTCAGCCTGACCCTCTTTCGGCGTGCCTCGCCAGTTCATCTGCAATAGTTACCTTTGGCTTGTTTCATGGTGTCTTTAGCTTTCACCATTCGGGGTCCTCTGCTCTAGGCGCAGTTGCCATACCACCCGGTCCACCCATCACAGGTCGTGCAACCAGGACCCTGGGCTCCTCAGCTTCCACCCAGAGGTTACTCGTTACTTAGCTCCTTAGTACCAAGTCACTGACACTGGACTACTTTCATTGACTGCCTATCTGCCATCCAGTCCTTGTGTACTTCCAACAATCTCTGCCTCAATGCCAGCAAGACTGAGATCATTCCCTTTGGAACTCCTGCTCCCTCTGTTTTCCCCTCACTCTGGCCATCCCCCTGCTCCTTCTTCTGAATCCAGAAACCTTGGAGTAGTCTTCGACTCCTCTGTCTCCTTCCTCCCTCACACTCAGGACATTGCCAAGAAGTCGCACTTTCAACTCGTCCTTCTCAAAGGAATTCTCCTTTTTCTCCAGCATTGGATCTTTCATGGATTCACATGCTTAGAATATTCCCCGTCGTCAGGCTGGGAATCCCCGGTACATTATATAGACCCTTTCCCGTAGGAAAACTTTTTCGACGCTTATGCGTCCTATCCACCTCGTTTTGTATCATGCGTGCCCGCACCGTCAGGACGTCATGATATAAATACAGGCCCCGCCCCCGCGCTCCCTCAGATTTCAACCGTCTTTCAAAGTAGTGGGATCCTCGTGTTTACTACTAGTGAAAACTAGGTTGTTTTTTCTGTTTCGCTTCGGCGAAGTTCAAATTCTGGAGAATTATGTCTGGAAAAGCGTTATTTCGCCCGTGTGCAACATGTAGCCTCAAAAAAGTTTATGAAGGAGACGGCCACATGGACTGTATCTACTGTCTCCACCCGCACCACACGGCGGATACATGTGAGATATGCCAGGGTTTCTCTCAAAAAACCCTTAAGGACCGTAAAAGAAGGCTGGTCGACTGGCTTAATGACGGAGCGGGTGCCTACCCGGCTTCGGAAGTTGGCTCCACGGCCTCCAGGAGCAAGTCGGAGCCTCCATCGAAAAAGGTACGGCCAGCGGAAATTCGCACTGAGGACAAGCATAAGGGGAAACATGCTGGATCTTCCTCATCACATAAAAAGCCCTCCTCCTCCTCCTCATCATCTAAGACGGAGAGGCTAGCGCTGTCAAAATCCTCCTCAGGGGACCGTCCCAGGTCTTCCATGAGTCGAGATGCTTCAGCCGGGAAGTCGGCATCGAAATCGACGACGAAGTCTAAGGGCTCGACGACAACGACGTGCTCGTCGACCTCGGTGTCATTGACGATGCCTATTACCGTTCAGGCAGCAGCGGTTGGGATTCCTTCATCGACGGAGACTCAGTCTATGGCTTGGCTGCCAGAGGTCTATGACCCGATCCCCCCTGAGGTCTTACTGCAGCCAGACACGGCCTGCTCGGCGGAAGGAGAAGGCGACACGGTTCTGCAGCCATCGGATTTAGGCTTACGGCCTTCACGTCGGCGACGACGACGATGAGTGCGAGCAAGGGTACGGTACCTATATCATCCACGCTACTGACCCCCCAGACGGTTTTGTCTCTGGATGTGCTTAATACTCTTCAGAAGCTCCTGCAACGGCTGGATACGCAGTTCCCTCAACCTGGGACGTCATCGTCACTTTTTTCTGTACCTTCCGTCGACGAGCAAACTTGTACGGCCTGCTCGACGACTAAACACCCATCGGCTCCCCAGGTGGTAAAAGATCGTCCTCGAGCTCAGGAGGAGGGTGAGTTGTCGGAGTCCGACTCTATACCGGGTGATTCGGGGTCAGACATCTCCCTGTCACCGTCGAGGGACCCAACATGGAATTCGGATGTAGAGTGAGAGTCTACGAGGAGCCAGACACAGCCATCTCCCCCGGATGATGTGGGAGCCTTCCATGCAATGATGGGAAAAGCTTGTTCCGAGTTCGGCTTGATTCTTGAGGAGCAGAAGAAAGACTGTTTCCTTTTTGACCACATGGGTCAAAGGAGAAAATCGGTATTTGCCATCCCAATCCTGGACCACGTGTGGCAAGAAGGTCTCAAGACGATGCGCCATCCGTTCTCGGAGCCAGTTATAAAGGGACGGATCGAGAAAAAGTTTAAAGCTCCGGAGTCCACTCCAAAATGTCTAACATCACAGCCTCTGTCTGACTCGGTGGTGTCGGCGGCAGCGGCTAGGAAGGCCAGGGTACAGCAAAAATGTTCAACGCCACCGGAAAGCGAGGCTAGGAGGCAGGACGCCTTTGGAAAAAAGGTGCTCTCGGTCGGAGCGACGACAGTAAGAGCAGCCAATTCCTTAGCGATCGTGTCACGATATGATAGAGAAATGTGGCACAAACTAGCCCCTATCCTAGAACACCTGCCAGACGAACACCGGAAAGCAGCTATGTTACTGGTGCGGGATGGCGAAGAGGCCTCAAACCACGCTATTAATATCGCAGTTGACCTAGCAGAGTCTGGCTTCAAACAAATCAACCATGGAGTAGTGCTTCGTCGACAAGCGTGGCTCAAATGTACTACTTTCCGTCCTGAAGTCCAGTACAAAGTCCTTGACATGCCATGCGAAGGGGAACACCTGTTTGGCGAAAAGGTTGATGAAGCGTTGAAAGGGATGAAAGAAGACACGGATACTGCTAGGTCCCTCGGCGCCCTTCAAACGGGTAGAAACTTTCGTTCTTTTCGCCCCTTCAGGGGTGCTTCTGGAAACTCCCGCTTTGGAGCCTCGAGGGACCGTGGATTTAACAGGCCCTCGTACTCTTCACAAAGGTTCAGACGAGCGTCCCAGTCGGCACGTAGAAGCAGGGACTATCAAGCCTCCAGGCGGCGAGGCTCGGGTCCGTCGTCAACGAAGAACAAGCAAACCAGCAACCAATGACGGCCTTCGGAACGTCCTGGGGGGTCGAGTCTCTCATCACTTCGACCGATGGAAATGCATCACCACAGATCGATGGGTTCTAGACACGATTCGCATGGGTCATGCGCTACAATTCAAAGACAAGCCTCCGCGTCTTCCTCCTTTATTCTCGACACAGCCCCACCTCCGAATCCTACGACAAGAGGCGGCGCTTATGTTGCGAAAAGGGGCGGTAGAGAGAGTTCCTGTGGCACAGGAAGGACAAGGAGTTTATTCCAGGTTCTTTGTTGTCAAGAAGCCAAACGGCAAATGGAGGCCCATTCTCGACCTGAGGGTACTCAACAAGTGGCTAAAGAGCCTAAAAATCAAAATGCTAAAGCTCCAAGAGGTTATCAGGTCGGTGCAACCCATGGATTATCTATCATCATTAGACCTTCAAGATGCTTATTTTCACATCCCAATACGCCCACGACACAGGAGATATTTAAGGTTCGTCGTCGGGAGAAAGCATTTTCAGTTCAAGGTCCTCCCGTTTGGGCTCAAGTCCTCCCCCAGGACGTTCACCAAGTGCTTGGCCCCTATAGCGGCCCATTTAAGAAAGGATGGTCACCATGTCTATCCATATCTAGACGACTGGCTGGTCAGAGGTTCGTCCAAGGAACAAACACGAGACAGTCTAAGGGCCACAATGTCCCTCTTACAGGAACTGGGCTTCGCAATAAACTTCAACAAGTCCTCCGTAGAGCCTTCGAGGACCTTGGTCTTTCTAGGAGCGGAGTTTCATACACACACAAGCCTGGTGAGACCATCCAGCGAAAGAATTCAGAAACTTCAAAGCAAGGCGTCAGAATGGAGAGGCGGTACCAAGGTTTCAGTGCGCAAGTACATGTCCCTGCTAGGGACCATGTCGTCCTGCATTCCGTTGATAAACAACTGCCGTCTGTTTATGAGACCTTGCCAGGAATTTCTAGCGGACCGTTGGGCGCAGAGCCGAGGTCGCTGGTCAGACAGACTGGTCGTCGACGAACAACTAGTTCAAGCACTCTGCTGGTGGAGAGTGTCTACTCATCTAACAAAAGGAATGCCTCTACTGGAACCAGAGTTCCAAAAGACGGTGGTGACGGATGCATCGCTAAGCGGATGGGGAGCTCATCTGGATACGTTACAGGTACAAGGCCAGTGGTCGTTGCAGGAGTCCTCCCTGCATATCAACCTGCTAGAACTGAGAGCAGTGCGATGGGCTCTGAAATCTTTTCTTCCTCAACTGAGGGACTCGGTGGTGCTTGTCATGACGGACAACACCACTACGATGTTCTACTTGAGGAAACAAGGACGGACACGTTCCAGGTCCCTATCGACGGAGGCACAGAAAATCTGGCATTGGGCCCTGCAACACAACATGCAAATCTTAGCGTTCCACCTACCAGGCGTGAGAAACGTGGAAGCCGATGCCCTCAGCAGAGAAATGAACGAAGTTCACGAATGGGTGCTGAACGACCAACAACTACAACAAGTATTCAAGAAATGGGGACATCCTTCCATAGACTTGTTTGCGACGAAGAACAACAGGAAATGCCATCAGTACGCAAGCAGATGGCCTCAGCAGGGCTCACTGGGGGATGCGTTCTCCTTCCCATGGACGAACAAATTCCTGTACGCATTCCCTCCATTTCCCCTTGTACGGAGGACGTTGCAATGGATCCTCAGGTACCCATGTCGGGTAATTCTGGTGGCCCCGTACTGGGCCAGACAGGTGTGGTTTTCAGACCTGCTACACTTAGCGGTGGCGGAACCGATGAGATTCCAGAAGACCCCCGACCTTCTGTCTCGACAGGAGGGTGTCGTTTGGCATCACGACCCGGACAGCCTCAAGTTGACGGCCTGGCTCCTGACTTCGCCGAATTTGGTCGGCTAACGATTCCGGAGGACTGTCGGCGTATCCTGCAAGCGGCAAGAGCACCTTCCACAAACGCCTCATACGCGTACAAATGGAGGAGTTTCTGTCAATGGTGTAAGGATCAACCAGGTTTGGCCCCGCAATCGATTAAGCCGGAACAGCTCCTTCCATACTTGCTGTTCTTAGCTCAAAAGGGCCTGTCTGTATCGTCAATAAAAGTACACCTAGCAGCCATTTCCAGGTTTACTCGTCAACGGCATTCGGCACCATTGTTCAGCGACCGCCTGATTAAGCACTTCCTTAAAGGCCTCTTTCGGAGTTTCCCTCCAGAGAAGAAATTTCCACCGGAGTGGAGCCTCAATCTGGTCTTAACGTCTCTTATGAAGCCTCCTTTTGAGCCAATGTCATCATCGTCTCTAAAGTTTTTGTCGTGGAAATTGGCCTTCCTGGTGGCCATCACTTCAGCCCGACGTATTTCAGAAGTTCAGGCTCTAATGGTAGACCCACCATACTTATGATTTTTCAAGAACAAGGTAGTCCTAGCCACTAACCCGCAGTTCATACCAAAAGCTCCTTCGGTGTTCCATAAACACTCCTCTATTGTGTTGCCTACGTTTTTTCCGAAGCCATGCTCGGGAGCGGAGCGCATGCTACACACATTGGATGTAAAAAGGGCTCTCAAGTTTTATTCTTCATCATACGCAACCGTTCAGAGAAACGAGACAGCTGTTCGTGGCCTATGGTTTGGGTGCTAAAGGAAAAGCCATTTCGAAGCAAGGACTGTCAAGATGGGTGTCATCTACCATTTCGTACTGCATTCCAGGGCAGGGAAGCCTCTTCTACGACGGCCAAGAGCTCACTCAACTAGAGCAGCGGCATCGTCGACGGCACTGTGGGCCGGAGTCCCTCTGGGGGACATCTGCATGGCGGCTACCTGGGCGGCTACACACACCTTTACCCGCCATTACTGCCTGTCGCAGCAACATGCCGAAGATACCCGGATGGGACAGGCGGTGCTTCGACACCTATTCCAATAAGGTAAGCCCCGGCTGAGGGGTTGCATCCTATGGAATTTATGACTGTATGTGGTTCGTTTTCCTATGTTAACGATTACTGATGTATACATGATCATAGGGAACGGGCTTTGCGAACAAAGTATATGGGTTTGCATGCACGCCTCCTCTTTGGGGGTGGTACTGCTATGTAATCTATTCTAAGCATGTGAATCCATGAAAGATCCAATGCTGGAGAAGGGAATAGTTTCTTACCTGTAACTCCATTTCTCCAGCATTGGTATCTTTCATGGATTCACATGCGCCCACCTGCCTCCCCTGAACATGCAAACCGGTTGCCCCACTACTTTGGGGGCCGAAATCTGAGGGAGCGCGGGGGCGGGGCCTGTATTTATATCATGACGTCCTGACGGTGCGGGCACGCATGATACAAAACGAGGTGGATAGGACGCATAAGCGTCGAAAAAGTTTTCCTACGGGAAAGGGTCTATATAATGTACCGGGGATTCCCAGCCTGACGACGGGGAATATTCTAAGCATGTGAATCCATGAAAGATACCAATGCTGGAGAAATAGAGTTACAGGTAAGAAACTATTCCCTTCTCACGTCTCCCCAGAAGCTCAATGTTACCCGAGCCCTGGTTCTCTCTAGGCTTGACTACTGCAGTAGCCTTCTCCCGAATCTACCTTCTTCCACTTTATGACCGCTCCAGCTAATCCAGAATAGGGCAGCAAGACTTATCCTTGGCCTTAAGCACAAGCACTGCATCTCTCATGCCCTAAAAACTCTTCACTGGCTCCACAGATTAAATTAAAATCCCTCTAGATAATCCACAAGGCTGTCTGTGGCCTGGAACCACGCTACCTGCAACCGTCTCTTTCTAAATACTCTCCCTCTAGACCTTTGCAGTCCTCTGACCACCAACTCTCTGTGTCTAAAGCGTTTTACTAAACAGAGGGCCGGAGTCCGATCACTTTCTTGAGCTGGCTCCCTCTTATGGAACAGCCTCCCCTCTGTCTTGAGCAGGACTTCCTCAATTTCTGGAAGCTCCTCAAGACTTTTGTCTTCACCTCCTCCTTCACTTCGTCCCTCCTGTGCTAATCTCACAGTCGCTGTGATTGGCGACCAGAGCCCTTATGTATCCCTCTGGGGCCTGGCCACCTATACCCAATCGCCCCAACCCCTGTCTACCTCTCAGCACATGCCTCTTTACCCACAGGCCACAAGCCTGTAGGCTTGCACTTTCTACCCAATGTGGCCCCAGGCCGCCTAGCACATAACTTATTATGCATTTCATCTGCTGCTCACCCACGAGCATGGACATTCCAATAATTAACCCCAACCTCCATTCCCCCCTCTTCTCGCTGCACTTGCACGTTCTGCATACTCACAAGGCAGAGTAGGCTTGTCATTATCTTCCACTGTATTCGTTATTTTTCAATCCCATGTTCCCTCCCTGCTGCCCTGTGGGCGCTTTGAAACAGAATTGCCTTACTGTATAAGCACCTAACAAATGCACAATAAATAAAATAAGAAATTGGGCTCTTGCTTTAGGGTTAATCTTGTACTCCTCTAGCTTCTCCTTGGTAGCCTTGTGGTTCTGCCACCACGTATCACACACCCCTTGCCCAATTGTAGCTTTGTCACACTGCATTTATTCATTAATGTTCACTGTTTGGTTTCCCTTAGCCTTTAATACATTAGAGTTGCAGGTATGGATTGATTAATTGTGCCCCATATATTTTAAATTTCACTTCGCAGCTCAGACTTCAAGGTTCTCTTATGTGGTTTAATTAAGTTCAATATTCAATGTATAGGTGTTTGCTTTAAATTATAAATTGGTATTTAATCGGATATTTAACATGTGCGGGTTTTATCACAATGCTTAGTTTCCATTTAGTTAGTATTCAATATAGATTGGCTTTTCAAATATTGAATTTCCATTCAGTTCGGTATTCAATAGGCAGGTAATAAGAATTATATATTCTTCTGGACTGTTACTCACTTGCCGGGCGCCTCTCCGACACTCACCTGTCTCACCCGGTGGTTTCCCACGACTTCCTTTCCCCTACTAAAGTCAGAGGTTGGGAAAACCCACTCTTGCAAACTCTGCTTGTTTGGCAGGTGCTCCCTGCTTTACACCAGCGTCTTTGATGATGGTCTTTGGACGCGGACAGCATTCCAGGCTCCTTCTTCACCCCAGCTGCATGTGCTTTGGTCTGGAGGCTTCTAGGCTTGTTGAGGATACAGAGCCCACTTACATCAGGTCCCACAAGTTCACTGGAACCTCTGCCGGCCTCCTGATTCTTCTTCCTGGGCAACCACGTCTGCCTCCTTTTACAGGTCTCCTGCTGATTGACCTGTCACGCCCTGCCCTGCTGACAGGCTGCAGATGCAGAACTCTGATTAGTCCTACCTGACTACGTTTACAGGGACATGCCTGACCCTCATAGTTCCTTACAGACATCTTCTTCTTCCCAGTACCAGAGTGGTGAAAAGGGGTAAAGTTCATCACTTTTAGTTGCATCTTCTTCGTCTCAGAACCGTCAAATGTTATATGTGAAGATTTCAGGGTAGCTGACTTAAAATAGCCTAAAAGGGTTGGTTAGGGTGGTTGCCAGTGGGGGAAGGGGCATACCATGTCTCGCCCAAGGGCACCCCACTCCCAATCCTCAAGGACCCGCCACCCATGCGATCCTCCCTCGCTTCTCCACTCCAAGGGTCAGGTTCCAAGAGCGATGACCTTTCCCTGGCCACCTGCGCAGAGGATCCAAGGGGAGTAGGAGTGAGAATACCTTCAGGTTTCTCACAATATCAGGAGATGAGCAACCAGTCAACTAGTAGAGCAGCATCTCTGGGCGCTGCAGTTTAAAGATCGACCAGGTCAGCACATCAAACAGTCCCCCATTGACAATAGACCAACCCCATATAACCAAAGTTAACTGAGAAACATGTATTCCACATGTGTTGGCAGAGTAGTCTAGGAGAGCTATGTATATTCCCTGGAGTACGGCGGCCTGTGAAATAGGCAACACCCTCATAGCACAGGGCAGAATTGATGCCCAAAGGTAGAGTCCCCCACAGGCAGCCTGGCCACCGAAATTCAGGATGGGACACACAGCCCCAAGCATCATCTGAACCTGGCCTTGTAAAATTCAGCAGCCAGCAATGGGCAGAAGCACAATTCACAAAAACCTGAAGTGAGAAGTGGCAGAACCCAGTCTCAGAATAAAGCACCTCCATTCCCCGGCTGCAGATTAGAAGCAGAGGTGCACTGGAGGGAAGCGTGTCTCAGAGGAGATCAGATGCATATTGCAGTGCTGTAAAAGGAAGAGGAGGAGAAGGATTGCAGCTGGAAAGCAGAGCCACAAGTCAGGCGGCCAACTTGATGGCTGCTCAGCAGTACCCCCATCTAGTTCAGATTGTACTTATTCCCTCAGTGCATGTGATACATACCTGACTTTAGAATTTACCTGGATGCAACTGCCTTGACTTTTATCAGATGCATGCACTCTTTCAGACCTCCTGTACCATTGTACCAAGTGCTGATGGCTCCCTGGCAATCCGGGGGTTCTTCCTTTGCATGTACCACCAACACTTGGTGTGCATGTTTGGGGTCTAGTTAGACATCCAGTTTGGCTTGTACATCCCAGGATATTAGTTTTCTCCTTTCATGGCTATTTGGATCATACCCTTCCCCTTCGCCTCTGGATTTATATGGTGGCTCGAAGCTCACCTGGTATCTTGGGGGGTACTTCTCCATAGGCCTTTGCTTGTTTAGTGATTTTCCCACAAAATACTATTGAATTAATTTCTCCACAACTGATACAGTGTCAGCGTGCAGTATATGCCACAATCCACCAACACTTCTCTGAGAATCCCATTTATGGTAATCTGAGCATAAGGTTCCTTCCTCTGGAGCCCGATGCGCATGGCACTGATGGACATGAATTCATGAGTTTGGCATCTATCTCGCTCTCCTTCTACTCCTGGCACCTCCCTTCTCTTCTGCACAGATTTATGTGTTCATGGGGATTTTGCAATGTACAGCAATATTTCCCTTCCTTCTGCACTTACACAGGTGACATGAATGGCATAGCAGTCCTTATCATTGATGAGGTGTCCAATACTCCCGCACCTGAAGCACCTTCGGGATAGGTAGCTACGGGAATCTCCCCTTTGCCCACAGGTTCTGGCTGCCGCTTCATTTCTAAATTGACCCGGTGCTGCACTGTGCCATTTTTGGGGCATTCAAATGAGGTTTTGTGTGTTTAGCTATGGAATAGAAATTGGCTAGATCTTTGTTTGAGGCCCAGTCACATTATTGTATTCAAGTCTATCTACATACTTCCTTGGCCAGTTTGATGGCCCCCTCTAGTGAGTGATACTTTTCTGCCACATTTCTACCCTTGCCTCTGGATTTTTGTATTTGATTATGAGCTGATCACATATGTGATCATCTTGACAGTGTTTGACCGCCAAGCCTCTAAGAGCAGTAAGAAATTCCCCAGTTTACTCGCCTTTTCTTTTCTTTCTAGTGGCAAAATATGTAGGGCGCCAGTCATTTGTTTTCCTTGACTGTAAAGGTTTGCCAAGTTTAAAAATGCTCTTTCCAAATGTGTTGAGATTTTGCTCTTCTTTAGTAGGTTCGGTATTCTCTTGAATATGTTTTGCCTCTCGGGTCCCAGGCAACAATACAATAGAGCATCCTTTCTTTCTGCTGAGTAGTTCGGAATATACAAATCTAGAGTGTATAATTCAAGAATCCTTCCCTATAATCTTTCCATTATACTGCCGATTCCTCTGGGAAGGGTAGGAACAGTGAGGGTCCTGGGACATTTACCGTCTATGGCATGTCAGGGAACTGAATGTTGATATGCACGTGTCAGCCTTTGGCAGAAATTAACTTCTATATATTATTTTGTTGTATTTAAAGTGCACTGTGATATAATGCCCTTGGCATACAACCCCACCCCTCAATTCTGGGGGTAAGAAACAAACGAATTAACGATTCATTATTTTGTTTTATTAAAATAAACTAAATGCAAAGGTGGCCCCTATCCTTTATGCAGGGGAAGCCACCACAATATTACACAATTACAGGAAGTTTCTCTATGAAAAAACAAAATAACCTGCCTGAATAAACCTCGCCATTTATCACACACATGTATCCATTTACATAATATGTAAGCATGTCGAAGAAAGAAGCTGACAAATAGGTGGCATGATTTTGGTTATAGACTTTTTTTTATCGTATTGAAAACCTAACTGTCCTTATCGCTAAGAGAGGTTTCCCTGCCTCGAAACTAATACTAAAGTGTCTGTCAAAATATCAGTCAAATTAAAGTTCCACCGTCCTGTGGCAAAATCCTAATCTAACCCTGACACTCCAACTAAAACTAACACAAAAGTTCCTTCTTCTGGAGAATGGCTCCCTTCACCTGCTTCTTGAACAATGTCCAAAAGAATGTTCTCTCACAACAGAAAGGCCAGGGGGAATGAATCCTTTCCCCTGGATTTCCAGCACAACTCTCAGCTTGGGACCAAGAGAATGCCTCCCTTCTGCTGGTATTACTTGCTACAGTTCACAACAAGTCCAGGGGGAATGGCTCCCTTACCCTGGCGTCTTTAACCCAACTCCTAGTTCAGTACCAGGAAAATGACTCCCTTCTCCTGGTATGGTTTGACACAGTTCTTTCAGCTTGCCATACCCTCTTCCACTCTTGTCTGTTAGCAGTTCCAAATCTTATTGGGGTCCCGGATCCTTCTCTGGGGGCCAATGGTTTCCTTGGTACCACTGCGCCGAGGAAGATTTCCTCTGATGCCCTCTTTCTCACTGTTGGGGTCCCAGACCCTTCTCTGTTGGCCAGTGGTGTCCTCATTACCACTGCACCGAGGAAGATTTCCTCTGATGCTCTTTCTCACTGTTGGGGTCCGATATCCTTTTCTGGTGGCAAGTGGTTTCCTCGTTGCCACTGCGCAGAGGAAGATTTCATATGATGCTCTCTTTCTCACTGTTAGGGTCCCAGACCCTTCTCTGGTGCCCAGTGGTTTCCCCGTTACCACTGCACAGAGGAAGATTTCCGCTGATGCTCTCTTTCTCTTGTTTGGGTTCCCAGAACCTTCTCTGGTGGCTAGTGGGTTTCTATCTGCCACTGACACAGGCAACATAATACTGGAGGCATAAGTGGCACTGGCTAGGCCCAATGGTTGGGTCATTCTCACTAGGCTGAGGGAAAGCTCTTCGAGCATCTCTAATGCCCGCTCCTGTACATCCCCTTACTTTCCCTGGGGTTTTGGAACTTCACCGGGGCTTCCTGGGTCCGGGATTGGCTGCACCGGCTCTTCCGGCTTCTCTCCTCGTCAGGAACTACAACACAGTGTCTATGCACAAAACCCAGCTTGCTTCCCTTTCTCAATTGTGTACTCGGAGGGAGGGGCGGGGGGGTTCTATGCACCGCCAGACCCAACGAAGATCTCACACAGCTACTCGCCGGCATTCTCCAGGTCTTCCTCCCTCTGGTTCACCAGCAGGCTTTGAATCTCCCTCGTTGGAGAACTGCTTCTTCTGCTTTCTCTGACGGCTCCATTCAGCTCCGTGGCCGGACCTGACCCATTTGAAGGTTCCTGCATTGCGGATTGCAAAAGTTCTTCATCTATGTTAACGACTTAATCCTCAGAGCAATCTCGTACAAGTGTTAGCACAGTCAATGATCTTCATGTCTTTATGTCTCCTGTGCTCTTCCTCATCCTAGTACTTTTGGCTTCCTCTCCTATTTTCCAACAATACATAGTTTCTGGACATTAGGGAGGGCTCGGGAATGTCGAGGAGTAACAACATTTAACAGACTGTACCCCCAATGGACCGCCCGTATGCCCAGAGGGGAAGTCCCTCCCCAAGAGGTTCTCCCGCACTAAATCACCCCTATGAGTACATTTGGGAAGTGGCCGCACCTCGTTAGCTCATGGAAAAGGCCTCCCTCTTGGGGAGAAGTGACAACACTTTGTGCCTCATCACAAATCATACGACTATATTTTTTATTCTGAATTACAATAGGTATTCTTGTCATATTTCTGGCGCTTGTGGATCACTGTATCAAAACTCTTTTTTTACTTCAAAACGTTTCTAAATTGGTGGCCTGGAGCACCACTGATGAGGCTGCTCCGTTGATGGCCTCCGTAGGGACCCGCGGCCTCGACTAAGATTTACCCGGCTCCAGCAACGCTGCTGCTGATCCTCTGGTGGGGGAGGCTAGCGGAACCACTCCCGCATCCATCGCTTCAATTCTGGAGCTCAACGCTGCAGGAACAACGAAAACGCAGCTGGGGAACTTGGTGCGGGTGTTTCCCTACAGCGAGCCAAGATGGCGGCCGTGACTCAGGCCCCTCATTTCCTCCGGTGCCCAGTGTCTGGATGCCTATAGTGCCTCCTGCTCCCTCCCTCCGCTCCGCTGCGGCCCCGGGTCTCGCTGTCGGAGGCTGTTGTCCGCTCCGGACCCCGAGGCCCTCCTGCCTGGAGACTGGGCGGCGGGAGCGGGATCTCTCCATCAGCCCCCCCTCCTCGCCTGCATCTGCTGGAGCGGAGACTCGAGATGGCGGCGTCTCCCTCCTTCCCCCGGGTGGCTCCGCCTGCAGCTTGAGCCCCAGCGGAGCCACCTCCTGCCTTCCGACTCTCCTGCCTGCCGGACCCGACGAGTCCATATCTGAGGGAGGCCCTCCTGGAGGAGAGCCTCTGGAGCTCCCCAACCCTCATCCGCTCGGCAGCCCGGCTCCCTGGAGGGACGTCCGGGCCCCCAGAGCCCTCCTGCTTCCAGACCGGGTGCGGGGGCGAGGGCTCATCATCCGCCCCCCACCCCCACCTCTCTCGCCTGCATCTGTAGATGCCAAGAGTCGGGATGACAGCGTCTCCCTCCGAGGTGGCTCTGCCTGCGGCCTGAGCCTCTGTGGGGCCCCCATCTGCCTCCCAGAGCTTCCCATTTGTCTTCGGCTCTGCGGCCCGCCTCTCTGGAAGTGGTGTCGGGGGACAAGCCGGGTGGGCGCCCGCCCCCTCTCTCCATTGAAGGATACATGCTCTGTTCCCCCTTGATCCGGATCCTGCTCTGCCTCCCGCCTTCCCTGAAGTGAGGCCTCCCCAGCCCTTAGCGGCTCAGCCTGCTATCTACACTCCCTGGGTAGATCTCTACTCTCTGCTGGCCAAATTCCCTGGAGCCCCCCCTACGGACACCCCGGCACTGGATCTGGTGCCTCCCTCCAGCTTCCTGGGGCGCCCCTGCCCACCAGATACCTCGCCAGCTGAGGAAAGTGGCCTCTACCATCTTGGATCCTGGTTGCCCTGAGCGGGCCACGTATCTCTCCTACCCCCTCCGGCTTCACAATACCACTCCTCGACCTCCTTCTGAAGGCATTCCCACGTCTCCTGCCTCCATAACCTCCTGAGGCGCCCCTGCCCACTCTACCCACTACATCTACCATCCTGAATGGCTGCAGCCCCCTGGTAGTGATTGCAACTGCCTCAAGCTGAACCAACCTCCCACAACACTCAAGAGCCGCAATACCTGGATATAGACACAGCAACCTTAAAATAAATACGGCTGGCAAATCAACCTCTCCTCCGAAAGACATCGCTTGGGGAGGCCTCATCCCTCACCCCCCCAGGAGACTGCCCCCAGCGACCCAGCCAGAAGAGGATCCCCAGGGTCTCAACCCTAGCAACATGTCAAGACTCACCAAACCAGCCAAAACCGCAGACATTTCTACCATGCTCCTGGCAGCAGACAAGACAAGGAAACCGGACCCCCCTCCTAAACTCACCCCGCAGAGGCCCCCGGAAGAGTAAGGTAATCTCGCCACCAAAGATGACATGGTGGCCTTCATGCGGGACATTAAAGCCGAGTTCCGGTCCTGCATGACAGAACTCACCACATAGCTAGAACAAACGGACCAACGACTCACTGAAGCGGAACAGAGGATAGGAGAGGTCGAAGACTTGACCGAGAGCCACGACGCAACGATAATAGAAATGCGACGCGAGATCCAAGCGCTCCAGTCCAGTAACGAGATCCTCGAATTTAAGCAAGAGGACTTAGAAAATAGGGCTCGACGAAATAATCTGCGCATCCGAGGGGTCCCATCAGCTATTCAAGACAAAGAGCTACCAGAATATATAAGCAATTTCTTCCAGGCTCTCCTCCCGCTTATGGACAAAGCCCAACTCGTCCTGGACCGAACTCACAGATTGCGCCCGAGACGAGGAGCAGATTCGGACGGCCCCCCGGATGTGATCACTAGGGTCCACTTCTATGCTACGAAGGAGGCCATATCGGCGATAAACCGCACCACAGATGAACTTTCGTTCATGGGTACCCCCCTGCAGATATACCAAGATCTCTCCCCAATCACCATACAGAAAAGGAGAGCTCTCAAGCCCTTGACCCTGTTCCTCCAGAGCCAGCAGATCCGCTACCGATGGCTCTTCCCCGCTACTTTACAATTCTCGTACCAGGGAACCCTGTGTAAAATCAGCCACCTGGAGGACGCAAAATCTATCTTACACCCGAGCTCTCCAGAGACCTCACTCACCTCCAGTCCACACCTCCCACCAGAGGAACCAGATCAATCACCCCAAAGACAGCAGCAACAACCCTGGTCTAAAGCACAGAGATGCCGGAAGATGAAATGATCTAGATGTCTTCTTCTAATGTGCTAAGATCGACCCAGGAGCCAAAACAAAGCATGGCAACGCCGCGGGCCCCGAACGGCCCAGTCGCCACTCCGAGGAATATGTCACCAACTCACCCTTGGAGCCGAGCCAATCTCGATGGTTCGACCCCCACCCCGTTGGCGAGGAAAATTGTTTTGGCCCTGTTGGCCGTGGTGGTGGCTGCGCAGAAAACCCCGGCCCCCCACACATTCTTGAGTTCTCCCTCTCGTTTAAGTTTGCCCGCCCGTTGGTTGGCCTACGCAGATAAAAGGTTACCTTCCGTTGGAGGATACAGAAAACCCAGCCGCAGGAAGACTTAGCTAACTCTGAGTCACGAAATGAAGACTGAATACCCGCAGCCCCGCCACGAGGAGCAGTATCCCACCCCAGAGGACATCCAGGAGGCTCCCCCGCCACTCCAGAAACTAAGGTTTCTATCTTTGAATGTTAGAGGCCTCAACGCCCCACAGAAGCGGAAAGCGATCCTAAAACGCATCCAGAATGACACGGCCTCCATTGTCTTCCCACAAGAGACACACCTGATTCCGGCGGACTTCACAAGGCTCAGAGATCGGCAATTCCCACTACAGTTCCTGGCATCGAACAGAACAAAGAAGGGTGGCACAGAAATCTTAATCGCCAAAGATTTGAAGCCGCAAATCCTGGACTCTAAGCTGGGCCCCGATGGCCGCTTCATGGCGGTGAAGTGCCAAATGCTCGGCCAACTATACACGTTGATCTCAGTATATGCCCCGAATGAAGAGCAGGAGGCATTCTACTCGGCCCTGGAAAGCACTCTCCTACCGTTTGCTGAGGGGCAGACCATCATCGGGGGAGATTTCAACGGAGTCCCCAACCCATTAGTAGACAGATCACACCCCCCAGCCAGCGGACACTTTGGCTTGGCGATTGCTTTGCTTAAATTGTTCCAAACCTTCGACGTGGTGGATACCTGGAGGATCCTCCACCCAGAGGAGCGAGACTACTCGTGCTACTCTTATGTGCATAGAACTTACTCACGCATCGACCTCCTGTTGGCATCTCCGCAGATCCTGTCACACACGGATGATGTCCTCATAGGCCCCAGAATACATTCAGACCATGCACCCATAATGCTAACGCTAAGAGCTTATAATCCAGTCCCGTCCCCAAGTTGCAGATGGTCTCTTTATGACCCGATCCTAAATGATATGGCCACCAGAGACGTAGTAGCTAAAACAATAAAGCAGTTCTTCGAAGATAATAAAAACGAAGATACTTCCCCAGAGAATACGTGGGATGCAATGAAGGCCGTGGTGAGAGGGGTACTGATCTCCCGGGGAGCGGCCTACCATAACAAAAACAACAGTTCCGCTGCATCCTAGAAGACAATGTCCTGGAAGCAGAGACGGCGTGTAAGGCCAGAAACTGGTCCCCGAGAACCTACCGAGCCTTGCAGACGGCCCGAAAGAAACTAGAGGCCCATTACGCGGAGGACACTGCCCAGCTACTAACCAAAACTAAGCAAAGCTAGTATGCCAGAGGAAACAAGGCGAATAAATTCCTGATGGAAAAACTGGCACGAATCAAGAGAAGGAACACTATAATAGGCCTCTGAGACCCCCAGGGTGCAGTCCAATTCGCAGATCGGGATAAGTTGAGAATTGCAGAGGCACACGTGACCGAAACTATGTCAGCTACCCAAAAACCCCGTGGAGAGCAGCAGTCCTACCTGCGGGAAGCCGCCTTACCCAAGCTCTCAACTACAAGTAGAGAAGAGTTGGAGGCCCCGATTACCAGCGAAGAGATCGACGAGGCTGTTAAAAGCTTAAGAACTAGAGCCCCGGGCCCGGATGGTTTCTCGTCTCGATTTTTCAAACTCTTTCAGCCCCAGCTACTAGCCCCAATGACGACCCTTTTCAACTCCTTCGCCACTTCTGGATCAACAACCCCATCGATGAAAGAGTCGATAACAGTATTAGCGCTGAAACCAGGAAAAGACCCCAGAGATATAGCAGCATATCGACCCATTTCCTTATTAAACCTGGATGCGAATATTTATTCAAAGGTCTTGGCAAACCGATTAGCGAAGCTTCTTCCGGACATTATAGACCCAGACCAGATGGGATTTATTCTAAACAGAGCCACCACGGATAATACTCGCAGAGTCCTCAACCTGATCGAGATAGCTAGGCAAGGCTCGAAGAAACTCGCCCTGCTAGCCTTGGACGCGACCAAGGCTTTTGACAAAGTGGACTGGTCGTTCCTCCGTCTCACCCTGGAATCGTTCGGTTTTGGGCCCACCTTCTTAAAGCTAATCTTAGCGAACTACCAAACCCCGACCACCCTTCTCCGAGTGAACGGCCTGCTAACTAACCCGATCTCCCTAACATGCGGCACCTGACAGGGCTGCCCCCTCTCTCCCCTACTATGCTATGGTTATGGAATCTCTGGCCCAGCGGATCCGCCTCAACACCAGAATCAAAGGCCTTCAAGTGGGCCCCACCCAGCACAAGATCGCGCTCTACGCTGATGACGTGATGCTAACCATTACAGACACCTCCCAGTCCTTAAGAGCCACCCTAGCGGAAATCCACAGATTCGGGAAGGTGTCCGGATTTGCCATCAATTTTGTGAAATCAATAGCGTTGGGGATAGGCTTAGATCAGAGAGACAAGGCATTCTTCAGCTCCCAGGGCACGATCCCACTAAGTGACACATCCATCCCCTACCTCGGGGTTCGGATCCCCGCTAACCCTGGAGACATCTATCGGATAAACTTCCCGCCCCTGATGAAAACGTTGGAAAAAGACCTAGACGCCTGGCTCAAGCAGGAAATATCCCTAATAGGTCGTATCACGGCCTGTAAGATGAATTTGTTGCCACGATTTCTATATGCCTGCTCAGCTCTTCCCATCATAGTCCCTCGCCCCCAGCTGCAGAGACTTCAGAGGAAGATATTTGGATTCATATGGAGGGAGAAGAAAGCTTGCATCCCGCGGAGGACCATGCGGACCAGGGAGGCTTGGGGGTCCCTGACCTCCAAAAATACCAAATGGCGGCACAGATAGCTCACACCCGGGCTTGGACTATAGCGTCAGGGTGCCCCAAATGGATGGACATAGAACAATCCCGATTACCTCTCCCCCTGCACTTTCTTTTGCACCTGCCAACCTCACTGCAGCGGTCGTGGCCAGCTATTTTGTCCTCGACTAAGCAGACGTTGAAGGCATGGGATTGGGGCGGCAAATCCAGAGGTATCCCGAGAGACCTGGGCCCCTCAGCTCCGGTCTTCCACAATCCGGCGTTCTCACCTGGATCTTCCCCCTCGAACTTTAAAAACTGGATCGCCGGAGGCCTCAGCTCCCTAAGACAACTGTTTGAAGGAACACAGCCGCTGACATTCGCCCAATGCAAAAGTGCGTTTAATCTCTCGGAGTCAGACAGGTTTCCATACTGCCAAATCGGGCACTGGTGCTCACATCCCCAGACGCGAGAGGCGGCCACCAGGGACCTGGATGCCTTGGAACTAATGGTGGCAGACCCTCCAGCCCGAGGGCGGATATCGGCGCTGCATCGATTACTCCAAGTGAACCTATTGTCAGATAGAGCGACATATATGTCGCAGTGGGAAAAAGACCTAGGGCATCCAATCCAGGATCAAGACTGGACTGATATCTGGTCCCGCACGCACTCATCTTCTTTCTGCATCACCAACCGAGAATGCGCACAGAAACTGCTCATGAGATGGTATTTCCCACCGCTTCAACTACACCACTTCAATCAGTCGCTGGACCCACAGTGCTGGCGTCGCTGTGGCTCGCCAGGCTCCTATCTACACATGTGGTGGTCATGCCCGGTGGTGACGGTCTTTTGGGCCTAATGTATAGCTATCATCACAGACATAACCCAGGTCTCGTTGCCATTAGAACCGGAACCACTTCTGCTGGGGACCCCGATTCCAGACATCTACCCAAAATCGGGCGCGCTCGCGGCCCTCATCACACAATTGCTCTTGGCCGCTAAAATCACAATAGCTCGGACATGGAAGACTCCGGAAGGCCCCTTAACGGTGTAGTGGTTGAAAATCTGGGACATCTTCATTGCTGAGAAAATCATGGCAGCAAATAGAGGCCGCCTCCACCGTTTCACAAACATTTGGTCGCCGGTGATAGACTATGACCTACGCTTCCCGGCGCTGACATACAAACCGCGCCTAGTGACATATGCCCAGCGGGCGGCAGACAGGGAACAGACTCAATCGATGGAGGAGCAGGCCCCGGAGGATGGCCAGAATCAGGATCTGATGACGTAAGCTCGGAGAGGAGGGAGGAAGACGAAGCGGTGTAGGGGAAGACAGGAGCGAATGAGTCAGGAATTGGACTTAATGGGCGAAGAGACAGTCCACAGAAGACTGCCGGAACTAAAGGGTGGGAGCGGGTGTCTGGGGACATACAACTGTATGTTAATGCTGTTACAAAGTGTTGAACTGATATGCTAATTTGTTTTCCTGTGCGCTAACCAAAAATAAACAAGTAAAAAAAAAAAACGTTTCTAAATTACACTTAACGTTACATTTAAAAATAATTCAAAGAGCTTTTCTCTACCTAATACCACCAAAAAATGTTAGCATCAGAGAACTGTTGCATAAATCCCATTTCCCATGTAAATATGATGCTGTGGGTTTCTGATATTTATATGTAATTTCAAAGTTTGTTTGCACTGAATTGAATTCAAATTTTGCAGGCGTTGGGTTATGGATTCAGTAAAGCACAGAATTTCGGTTCACTCAGCCAACTTGGGACAATGGTTTGAGGATTTTATTTAACAGGTGTAAGTTCCCCTCCCCTTTCATCACATAAGTAGAGTCCCACGGTGCAGTTTCAAGAATGAAGGGCATATGGGATTTACATTATCAACAATTGTTATGGGAGTCGAAAGGACACAATCTAATTTCCAGTCCTTATTAAATAGCAATGGCCTTCACAGAGCATGCAATGTGAAGCACTTCTTCATTAGGCTATAGTACGGAAGTCTTTATATCACAGCTTAATCTCAACTCTTTCTGTAAAAACAGGTTTGGTACAATTTAAGGAGATTATAATTGCATGAAGTCTGCACGGAAGTGTTAGCTTTCACACTGGGCACATAGTTCAGAAATGTATTTTGAGTTGGACTGAAATGACAGCTCACTTGATTTTAAATGCAGTAAGATTCACTTTTCTTTTCCCATTACAACATCAATGTATTTTGGTAGCACCTTCCTAGACCAACCCCGTTTTGTGACTTAAACAGGAGACTAGTTGTAGAGAGCATATATAATTTCTTTTGGGGAATTCCCATACTCACTTTGAAATTATCTTTAACTGTACCGAGCGAGCAGAGAGCATAGGAAGCTTCCCTTTTATGGTCTATAAATTGAATTGGTCTGTCTGATTTGTCCAACCATAATAATCATCACATTTCTGTATACTCCCCTTCTTCTAATCTAAAATATTCTCACACTCTGTCATCAATGATGCTGCACATTTTAATTGGTCAATTCCTTCCATTGGCTTGTCTCACAGTCAGACACTCCTATGTAATACACCCCCCCCAATTTGTATTGGATGTTCATATTTCTATATTTCTTCAACATAAGCAAATGTGGATGTTGTTTCACTCCTACTCTTTTAAATACAAATAGTTTTAATTCTATAAATCGTCGTAGCAACCTTGCACTTTAATAACATATGCCTCGCTTATATATCTCTCTTCCACACGCATGTTGTGATGAATGCAATGGAGCCATCACTGATTTCCCTGCAGTGGCCTACTCTCGTTTGGCCAGGGGCCAGCAGCCGCTACCTGATCCGGACCCTGGGGGGCAGCTATATGTGGGAGGATCACATGGGAGGAGACAAATAACAGGGGGAGGTGGTGACTCCATCGGATGAGATAAGGTATTCCCCCTTTTCCCCCGAGGGAGACCCTATGATACACAATCCCTTAATGGCTTGTTGTCACCTAACAGTTCCACCCTATTGTAAAAGTCAGAAAACCTTTCCTCTAAATCACTCTAGTCAAGCCCCCATTTATGACTCCAACACTCGCAAATCATACATACCGTTTCCTGTTTTCAATTTGTCTTTATGTGAGGCTTTTGAACAACCACATCCAAGAAATCCAGTAACATCTATGGACTTCACCTCCCATAAACCCTCAGGCACTGAGACTACCAAGAGGAGGAAGGCGTTTATGCAAACCAAGAGAAGCCTGAAGCCTAACGTGCATGCTAGTTGTTTTACTGTACCAAAAGTGAGTGGGACATTTAAAAATGGCAGCGGCTGTGCAGGAGAGGATGAGGAAACTCATGCTGGGGCTCCTGAAAGTGAGTTTTCTGGATTGGTGTGGTGAGACAGAAAGGGAGGTGTAGAGGAAGGAAAGCCGTGGAGAGGCTGGAGGCTGCGCAGTAACTCCTGAGAATACGACCGCCTAAGCAAACGGCACTCTACGGTTCAGGAAAGCCAATGGTTGCTCGCAGAGCCACGTAGGATGCTGACAGAGCATCTGCACATTCTCTCCATTCAAGCATGGTTAGAAATTGCCGGGTGCTGGGTGCTAAATAGCTACCGGTAGAACTTATTCAGCACCTGGTAATGATGTTTTGAATTGCATGCAGGGGCTGTTATCAGCGCCTAGTGTTTTAGTGACATTTCCATTAACAGCCACTAGATAGCAGCAGAGATGGGAGCTCATCAGAGACCTGCATTCTGGGGCTGCAATCAACATCTTTACGGCCTGGCCTAGTCTACGCAGTGCTCATACTCCACTAAGCCTACCATCTTTACCACTGGTAAAGATGACAACTTGTGTTGGTGGATTTACCCAGGGGGTGGGCTTACAGGCACTGCTGATCTGTGTAACCAATTGTGGTGCTGGTGATGGGGGGAGTCAATTCTTGGGTTTCACATACCTGTGACCTCGAAGATACAGGATCCATGCAACCCAGTAACGGAGGAGAGGATCCAGACAGTCTTCAACGTGCTTTCACATGGAAGCAAGTCGCCTGATGAGCCAACCAAAAGAAGCCTTCCCCAGAGGCTTTGCAGAAAAGGGCCTGGTCCAGTACTGCTGAGGACTAATGTTCAAGTAAGTGTTTTTCTTTTCTTGTTACAGTTAATTGTGGTGGGGGATGTGAGGAGGGACATACAATGACGTGGTAAATTTTCTAAAAATAGATTTCTCCCAAACCGTGTGAGGTCGGAGTACTGTTTGGCATCTTTTTGCTGCCTTTAGGTCCACATAAACCTCCTTGCATCCACAGATGACTAGCAGTAGAGGTTTCATGAGTAAGATTTAAAAAGTGCACATGGGAATCTTCATTTTAATGTTTTGCAAATAAAGTCCCGTTGTCACTCATAACCTATACTTTCCGGCAGAAGAAGCAGATCCACGCATGTTGCACACATGGACATGGACAGGGAAAGCTTTCCCGACTTTCCTTCTTTGCTCAAATCCTCCTCAGCTACCTTGCTGCCAGCCCCACTGAGTGATCAAAGCTGGTAGTAGGTTAGCGAAACAGCTGTCTGCAGGTTTCACAAGGCTCCAGTGAAGAAAGCACACACAGGCAGAGCCCCACCCGTATTGCCTAGGCCATGTGCTACTAAAGAGTTTCCTTTAGGCTGATGGTTAAAAAAGAAACACTTTTTACTTGAAAGAAGCCTTCCCAGAACAGCACGGATACGTCCTGGGTCCTAAATGTGCTGCACACTCGTCACAAATCAGGTCAGATATCCCACCACTTTTTTAATGTACACATGGCTTTGTTGGCAAAGCATCTGGGGGCATCATGATGAGGGGGCACAGAAAGTGGCAAATTCTCATGGGACTTGTTCAGAGCAAGCAGAGGGAGCATTTTATTTTTCATTTTGGCCTCTTAGTAATAACGTGTAATGACATTTTACGTGAGAGCAAGCAGTTAGCAAACACCTAGCCTGAAGGACCATAAATGTATCTATTTTGTCTAGGACAAGTGCATATTTGTTAACATCATTCAGCACACTTACCAAGAGCTCCCAAGTGGTAATGCGGGGGAATGGGGCAGAACAGCATTGTTTGGGCTCTGATGAATAGGCAAAGGCCAGTGCAGTGAAAGTCTTGCCACAGTCACTAACAGTGGAGTGTGGACACTGGACTCCGCCTGCCAGTGCCTGGTAATTAACGTGCTGCCTAACCTGTGCTGCATGCAAAGTTGCAAAATAGGGTTGGGGCCCAGGGACAGATCCAAGAGTGGTTGTTCGTCTCTCCTAACCTCACTAGACTCATCTATACTACAGAGGATTCACTGTGCATGAAGTTATGTGTAGGAGCTCAGACCTGCGGGCTGTCATCAGTTGGCAACACTTTATTTGAGAAAATACCCATCGTAATGACAAAGGTTATTACTCAAATTTGAAGAAAGCTGTTTGTGCATTTTACATGGCATGTGCCTTCATTTTTTTTTCTATAGTGCAGCCAAGTCACTGTGTGTGGCATAGAAAATGACATATCCCGTTTTTGAAAGAAGGTATATAGTGGGCACGCACATACAATTTAAAATGTTGTAAATGTTGACCCTTCCCTGAATCCTCTTTTTGAGATCTGTAATTGATTGCAGGGAAAGCTCAATTGCCCAGATGTCTTGTGGGTGTCTGACGGGCAGCTGAAGATGAGTGGGGACCAATTTCAAAATTTTGTTTAGGGGATGTGAGGACTAGGCCTGCAGCTGGAAAAGCCTACCACTGTATATGTTAACAAATAAGTAGTGTTAGATTAAGGTGTACAAATTCAGAAAGGCAGTGAAAAATGTTATGTTTTTCTGGTACAAACAGTTTCGGGTGGTGGAGTTTTGTATCCTTGAAGTACATACCTGAACACACAATCAGTGGGCCTCATTACGATTATGGAGGTAGCCATGCCGCTCTTAGCGGCATGGCTACCACCATACCGGGTACCGGGTATGGGTTCCAGGAATGAGGAATTACCGGGCCATTCCGACCTTTGGGGGCCCGGTAATTCCCTTTCCTGGGACCTGGACCCGGTACATCCCCATTCCCATTTGCGCCCCCATAGGGCTCAATGGGAATGGGGAGGATGCTAACGACAGGCCCGTTGTTAGCATCCTGGTCTGCTAGCGGGTCCCGCTAAGGACGCCTGGTTTTACCAGACATCCTTAGCGGGACCCACGAGCAGACCTCATAATGAGGCGGTAGACGGTTAACGGCACCGGCAGCTCTACCGGCACCGTTAACCCTCTACCGCCTTCCTCGTAATGAGGCCCAGTATATCATAAGTAATAGGAAGAACAAATTCAGTTCAACCTAGAATGTGTACACCCACTTCAGTTCTGCCACTATTGCCTTTACTGGCCTTCCGGGGGAAAATGCTTATGCTGCCTCCATGCTCTACTCACTTACGGAAGCAAACGCATAGTTGTCTTTGCTAACAAACTGTACCTGTGACTAATCTTCTGCCAAGACCATGCTTAACCGATGTAGCTCCCAGACATTCCGGGTGCGGCTTTGGCCTCATGCTGTTATCACCTCATTTTATGGCTCTTACAGGTCCATCACTAAGATGACAAATACAAACATATTCATGGGACTGAATTTAATAGCTCCTGTTTAAGTCATGTGGCTCCTGGTTAGAGTAATATTCTGACAGCCCATGAATCCCAATTTCGACCCCGGTTGAAGGGATAACACAGTGGAAGCACGAGCAAGTTGAGAGACGCAAAGACGACCAAACGCTGAAAGAGCGTCTGCACATTCCCGGCAGTGAAGGGACAACCCTGTGGAAGCGCAAGAAAGTTTGGTGATGCAAAAAAGACTTGGTGAGTCTGCTTAGAGCAGCAGGGGACCCCAGGGCTTTCCAACATGCACGCCAGTGAATGTTTGAACTGTATGACTTTGCAAATGACAGAAAAGCACAGAACTTGTTTGAATGCAGTAAAGACAAAGTACAAGTTCAAACCCCAATAAGAAGAGCATTTGAAAGCATACACGACAAAGTGCAGCAACAAACCCCAAGCAAGTACAGATGCATGAGATGTCAAGATGTCAATGCGGGGGAAAGCCGAAGCAAATGATAGCATACGCAAATATACCCAGCACATCAGAGTTTATGCTACTGTGGTATAATGAAAAGACAGTCAAACAAATAAGTGCTGGCAGGGGAGTACACCATGCAGGTAACATTGGGGGAAGATACCTGGCAAGGGTGTATACGAGGGGATCTGAGAAGCACATAAAAGAAGTCCTGGCAGGCAAGTACGCAAGGCACCTGTAGTTGTATAAAGATTTTGACATTGCAGGAAGATACCTGGCAGGTGAGTATACCAAAGGATCCAAAAAACCCACAGAAGAATTCCTGGCAGGGGAGTATACCAGGCAAATTGCAAAAATTGAATAGCTAAAGAAAAACTTTTATGGAATGTATTGTTTGAAACTAAAGGAACATTGTTATGGAATGTAATATGGGATGTAGTATTTGAAACTAAAGAAAGACTGTTACAGAATTCATTGTTTGACCAAGACTTTTGTGAGCCCTGTACAAAGACACAAAGGAACTGTTGGATAAAGAGACACGTTTGACACAAAGGAACTGTCGGATAAAGAGACACTTTTTGCGATCCTACCTAAAAATCCGGCGGAAGGAAACCACCTTCTGGATGCAAGGTACTTTCCTTGGAAACCATTTTTGTTGGAGTTAACTTTATATTTTTTTCTAATATCAAGTCAACGACATTTCCCTGCACCCTTTTGTTGTTTTGTTTCTAGTGTGAGGGTCAGCTTAGAATGTTTGGGCACAAGGACAGCTTTTGAGTTACTGACTGCTTGACACAGACAGATCCTTTAGTTTGGTTTTTTTCTATGTAGGAAAATTCCTCTTTAGAATAGGGCAAAAGAGGCAATTTTTTGATCACAAAGGAACCTACAATAGATAAGATATCAGATCTGACGGGAAGTAGAGAGCTACTTACAATGGGTTGAGATTAACTGACATTATGACCAGGTTGTGCTGGGGAGTAAATGGAACAGTGGCCAGGGACAATACGTGGGTGGACTTGCATAGATTAAAGACAGTCAACATTAGACATTTGAGCAAGCATGTGAGCAAGTCTTGGTAACTGCTTCAGGCAATGATTGATTTTAATTAGATTAGAGGTCCTCTTTGTTCTTCCTTCGTTAACCGCCCATGCTTCATTCGGTTCATTAAAATGAGCTGCTGGGCCATTATCACTTGGTGTAGCCCACGGAACAGGTTAATAACGCTTTATTGCAACAGCAAGTAAATAAAAGAAGTGCCTGTGTACACATTTGTAGAGAATCACGGCGTGATGGTAACAAATTCGAGCAACCAGATGTGAAGTATTTGCAAGAAAGTGTTGAATGGCAGCGCTAGATGAAAAATGAGTGAGACTGTGATTGAACACATAACATGTTAAAGGTTTCTGGAATATGTTGAATATAGTTTTTACAAATTTGGTCTGATGCTTTGATGAGAGCATATATTTTTGTACATTTGAAAATTGCAGCGTTGTGACGTTGTTTTCTGAGCACTTCGATGGATTACGTCTAGGCACAGCACTCACTCTTTTTTGTCACATCTTTTCTATCTCCTTGTCCTGTATGTACATGGGTTGTATAAGATTAGAAGATTTTGATTATGTTGCCCACCAAAATGAAATAAATATATTTGAAAAAATATGAAAATGTAAGCATCTTTTTGGTGGAATACACAATTCTGTTTTGGTTGATTTAACTTGAGCTGTAAAAATGCATTCTGATATGCATCCCCCCTATTTTTGATAGGTGCAATATAGCTGATGGTCATTTTAGTTTTAAACATTACACAAACATTCATCTTTTCATTGAAGCATACGTGCTTACCATTTTAATGCAGATTCCTTTTTTAATTCAGACGTCTTTTCAGGAGGAACTGATTCCTCAATCCAATGAAGAGCTTTTTAGGTATGACAGTTCTTCAGCCGGTTCACATGGACCCATCATTTCTCTCTCTGTTTGCCTTTTGGTATTTTTATTTTGTAGGCAACAGGAGAGGAATTAGTGCTATATAGATATCCTTTGGAAATTACAGAGGTAAACTCAATCACCTACCTCATACCCCCTGCTTGAGCTCCGAAGTTCATAGGGTGTCTTAATACTCACTGCAGCCTTTAAGTTTCTCTGTGTCCATACGCAAAAGCATGTTGGAGATGCTTCCGAAGGTTCTCCACCTATTCATGGGTGTTTGTTACAACCGATTGTGAGGAAAGACCATTTTCTATCAGTCATAAATTCAAAGAGGGATTTCTTAGTAGCAGAAGTAGGGAAAGACTTCAGAGTCATTAGGACTAATGGCAATCGTAATTCCCAACTGGGACCAGAATCCACCACAAACATCTTCGAAATTCCCACAATGGTTCTATTATATTGCTCCACCCTCGCTGGATAATGGGTGGTAGGCAATATGCAATTTTCTCTAGATGCCTAAAATTTCCCATATCTCAATAATTACATCACTGGAAAAATGACTACCAAAGTCAGACTCAATTATTTTAAGATAGCCAAAACGAGAAAAGAAATAGTTTATCAATAACATAGCTGCAGTCTCTGGCTTGCAATTGGGGGCAGGGAGACACTCTAGACACTTTCTGAAGAGACACATAAAGACCAACATATATTTGTTGCTGCATGCAGAGTGAATCACTGGACCAATAAAGTGCAACATGGTCATGCCATTTCTCCTTTTTGTGGAGGAGCCCGGTGAATGGGAGAATCTGGTTGGCAGTGAGCACACAAAGCATCCGTTTATATATATATATATTCCGGTCTTGACCCTTGTAGGCCCAACAAGTGACCTCACATAGGATCTCCATCATTTTTTTCAATCCCAGATGACCAGCTGTCACTGTGTTATGGGCATGATTTAACATTATGCTTCAAAATGAGGTAGGTACCAACCACTGATCATTACCAGATTGGGGTTTCCTAACCAAATGGCCATCTTGATTTTGCACATTTTCTGAAATTTCATATGCATCCAAAGATCTTCCTTTTCCTACCAATCTGGTTCAGATATGGGGACGTTTTCTGCTTTTTCTAAATATCTGTAGAATTCTCTGATTATCGGGTCTTCGTTATGTGCTATTATTAGGTCTTGATCTGCAGCATCTCCATTGTAGAGTGGAAAGCTTGTTTTCGACGTTGGGCCAGTTTATATCAAGGCCCCACATCCTGTGACCTCAGTTCCTTTTTTCCACGCGCTGTGTCCTCTTCAGGAACATGCTTGTTAAGCCTTTTACATATTATTCTGCGATGTCATGCCCAATCCTATGAAGTCTTTGGGATGCAAACCTTGCGCTGATTGTGACTGACAGATGTTGATATCGAATCTTCACTGGATTTGCCTTTTCTACCTGGGTGAAGAGCAAGAAACCCAGGATTGTGGCTCGTGCCAGTCCATTCACCCAAAGGGTCTCTGGGAATGGGTGCCAAAGATCTTCACCTACGTCCACAAGACTAAGGGTGAGTTCACACAGTCCCTTTCGAGGTTGTGTGGTGCGGAATGTTGATCGGAATAGAGGTTGCCCCTGCACAAGTAAACATAAGAAGAAGACGAACCACAAGAGGTCCTGTTCTCCGAGCGGCTCTTTGCACCAGCATTCTTCTTCTTCTAAGAAGACAAGCCACCACTCCATGGAATCCCCAGAGAAGGTGACTCAGGTTCCTTTTCTGACCCAATCCTCCACCCTGGAAGAATGTGAACAATTTCGCCTCAAGATGCTTGAAATCTTAACCAAGGTGATAATGGCTTCGGCCCTAGCATGAATAGCTCAGACAGAGCTCACTGCGTCTTCTGTGACCAGCAGGGTACCCTCTGGGGAATCACTCCCACCCACATTCAGGCTCGAGCCTGGACCCAAAGAGAGACGAAGTCCACCAGCACTGTCTGACTATGCCTACACACACTGAAGTCTCTGCGCTGGCTCCGACTTTATCCTTAACGTCTTCGGCACAGATTGGCATCGTGGGTGCCAGAGTCCCTCTGGAATATGCTCCTCTTCCTTTAAAACCCTTAATGTCGAAGATGTACAACATCTATGATGAAGCGGGAGATTGAATGACCTTTGGGTTTGAACCTTTGGTCTCCAGAGCAGAGAGAGACTTCCCGGAGGAAATCTGTGAGGAGGGTGAGGACGTGCAGGGCCTGGTCTCAGATCTCCATGTGGCCAGTGGTAGGGACACCTCCACCGTGCTGCCTATTCTTCCAGCCCCCTCCCCTGGTAAGCCTAAGCCATCTTTTCAGAGCCTGATGGTTAAGTTGGCTGATAGTCTGGGGTTGTCTGCTCCATCCAGGCCCAAAATTCAATTCGAATTGATAGACATCCTGGATGAAAGCCCCAGAAGAGAAAACCTGCTACACTTCAATATAGCAGTAGATACCCCTGTACTAGAGTTGTGGGAAGGCCCACCTCTGCACCTGCATTGGACAGGGAGCTGGCTAGGAAGCACCATGCTGCCCCCTCGGATCTGGCCTTTTTATCCACTCATGCCTCAACTGAGAGTTTAGTGGTGCAGGCTGCAACTGCGAACCTGAAATCATTCACCTTTCCTTCTGTTCCCCAGATAGGGGGGAGTACGAGGTTGTATACCTAGGTGAAGGAGGTATTTCCATTGGGCAACTTCGGCCACTGTGCTATTAATCCTCTAGTTTATGGTCCGCAGTGGCCAATGCGGCTGACCACATACCAGAAGGGGAGATGAGTGAAGGCTTCCTGTCTATGGTGCAGGACGGCAGAGATGCTTTTCGTTAGATTCTGCAGTCAAGAGCTAGACACAGCTGATTGTGTCCTCCGGTCTATGTACAAGAGCACAGTGGTCAGACTTCACCCCTAGATGAGGACGTCTAACTTTGCGCATGATGTCCAAGCAAAGCTTTCGGACATGCCTTTTTGATGGCGGAACCTGTTTGGGGTTAAGGCAGATGAAACACCTGCAGGTGTTTCGTTCCTCGCAAGTTACAGCAAAGTCTTTGCATCTGGCCGTACAATAGCACTCCACGCCTTTTGCAAGGGTTAATGGTTTTCATCCTTCAGCCTCCTGCATCCCATGCAGTCGAGGTCAGACAGCCTTGGGAAGAATGTAGGGCATACGCTTCCCAAGGGGAAGGGGTTGAGGTGCTCTGTGAGGTGGAGAGCCTGCAGCCGCCATCCTTTCAGTGCCACAAGGGACACAACCTCTGTGAGATCTCCTGCCATGAATCCCCTGTTAAGCTCGGAATGGTCCAGGACCACATCCAATGCTTAGGCCTTACAGGTCATTCAGCAGAGCTCCTGTCACCCTTTTGTGCAGCATCGCCCGGACCATGGCCCCCATACCAGCACCTTGCCTCCGGATTCCATTCTCTTGGAGGAGGTCTGTCACAATCTTACAAAGAGCATGATAGAACAGGTAACGTGCTCAGAACAAGGCAAGAGCTGGTATTGCACCTATTTTCTGTTTGCAAAGAAGTGCAGGGTTTATGTCTGATACTGGATCTGCTGCTGTTCAATTTGTACTCCCGCAAGGACAAAATCAAGATGGGTACTCTAGCCTAGATACTAAAAGCCCTCGAACTGCAGGACTGGTTGGTATCACTGAACCTTCAGGATGTCTACTTCCATATACCCATTCATCGAAAGCACAGGCAGTTCCTGAGGTTTGTGTTGGGTCAGCATCATTACTAGTTCAAAGTCCTTCTGTTCAGTCTTTCTTCAGCTCCCAGGGTTTTCACCAAGCTGCTAGCTCTGCTAGCAGTGGTGGCGATTCGCCTCATGAAGTCACAGCATTCATGTCTTTCCCTAGTAGATTGGCTCATCCGTGCTCACTCCCTCCAACCTAGTGTCCGAGCACCTGCTCCATACGTGCTGTCTGTTACATTGCTTGTGGTTTTCCCTGAACTTCCAAAAGGTGTTATGTTTTGCCGTTCAGTCCCTCTAATTTATTGGGGCACCCTTGGACACTCACATGGGCATGGCATTCCCACTGAGGACCGAGTGGTGAACATCGCCAGGATGGTCAATGTCAACCAGTCTCATAGACCGGTCCCTCCCTCAGCCTTACTGCACCTGTGAAGCCTCATGGCCTCCCCTCATGCATCCTATTGGTTCCGGAGGCTTGGCTGCACATGCAATCACTTCAGTGGCGTGTCCTTTGCCAATGGTCGCAATTTCAGTGCCACATGTCAGACCACCTTCAGGTTTTGACGCAAGTGGCTCCAGACCTTGTGTGGTGGGCTTAGAGAGACAGCTTGCTGAGAGGTGTTGTTTTGTTAACCCTGGCCCCAAGTGACAGTGGTCACCAATGTATCTTTAACAGGTTGGGGTGCTCACCTATCGGAACTGACAGTGAGGGGACTGTGGTGTCCATCAGAGTTTTAGGAACATATAAACTTGCTACAGGTTGGGCCTGGTTGCTTTTCTGCTCTCTGTAAAACGCAAGCCTGTGCTGATCTTGATGGACAACACATAGGTAATGCACTACCTCAACAAGTGGGGTGGTGTGGGGTCTTTGCCGCAGTGCAAAGAAGCAATGTACTGGGTTTCTGGTCTCTGGGGAACAACGTCCCTCTGACAGCTGCCCATCGTGCCGGAAGAGAGAAGGTCACCGCTGACCCCTTGATGCCTTGAACAGACACATGTCGGCCTCCCACGAGTGGGCGCTCTGCCAGGAAGATCTGGAGGAGATCTCCTTCTGGGGAACTCCTCAAGTAGATTGTATGAAAAGGAAGTGTGAGTTGTTCTGCTTCAAGGAATTTTCTTGCCAGGAATCCCTAGGAACATTCAACCTCCTTTATGCACTCCCATTGATCCCTGTCATTCCACAGGTTCTCAGGAGATTGTGCCTGTTTGGGACCATGTTGATTCTGATCGCTCCAGGTGCCTTTTGAGGAGAGTGGACTTGCTCTCCCAATCAGAGGGGTGGGTCATCCACCTAAACCTCAGCATCTTGAACCTTCATGCTTGGCTACTGGCGTACTGAGATACACGGAGTGGGACTTGTCAAACCACGCCCTTGATGTACTTCTCTCAGCTCGGAGACCTGCAACAGAGTCCATTTATGCTTGTGGTGTACATTTTTCGGCTTGGTTCACAGGAGAGGGATTGGGACCAGTTTTCCTGTCTGTTATCCCCTGTTTTGGATATTTTTCTATCCCTGCCCCAGCCGGGCCGGCAGATTGGCATTGTAAAGGTTTTTAAGAGGTCCCCGGAACAGGGCTCGTTCTTCACAATCCCCACTGTTATGCCGTTTTTTGAGGGGTTTTGTAACCAGTTTCATCCCTGCTAGTTTGTGCTTCCGGTGTGGGATTTGACTTTGGTGTTGACTTTGGTGTTGACATCCCTTATGGGAGCTCTGTTGAGCCCTTCCATTGCTGTTCCATTAGGCTGCTCACCCCTAAGGTGACTTTTCTGGTTGCCATCACTTTTATGAGATGGGTGAATGAGCACCAGGCATTACCTGTTAAACCTCCCTATTTGGTTTTCTCCAATGAGAAGATGACATTGAGAGTGAATCCCTCCTCAAAAAGTGGTCTTGGATTTTCATCTCTCTCAAAAGATCCATCTTCCTCTGTTTTTCCTATGCCTCACCCTTCCAAGGCAAAGGAATGATTCAATTAGCTCAACCCAGTGCAAGTCCTCAGGTACTATGTCTCTCAGACAAGAGAAACCAGGAAATATGACCAGCTTTTCATTGGTAACACTGGTGCAAGTTGGATAATTCTCAGCATCTCGGAATGTTATGATCTGGCTGCTCAGGGTGTGCCTGAAGGTCTCCGGGCTCATTTTACCAGAGGAGTGGTTACCACTTCTGCCCTGCAGAGGGAAGTCCCTGTCTCTGCAAATGTTTGCTAAGCATTACTGGTTGGATTCCCTTTCAGGCCAGGATGCCCATTTCGTAGGGCAGTCCTCCAGAGTTTTCTAGTGTAGATGGTTTCCTTGCTTTCCTCCCTCCTCCAGATCTACCTACTGCTAGGGGAGTGAATCCAAGAGGAATCCATGGGAGGAAGGAATGCATCAGAAGAAAAAATAACTTACCTGTTCTTCCTAATGGATGTTCCTCCCACTGATTCTTCATTGCCCGCCCTACCTGCACGTCTTGGCAGATAGCCAGTACACCATTGGTTCTGCAGTGCCCCAACATCAGTTTGCTGGTGAAAAAGGGTGTAACTGAGCTCATACAGAGCACAACCTTGATATATTCTGGCCGAAACATTATGTCCAGTGTGGGTCGTACAGAGGAGTTGGGATGAGCTGACGCCAAGCTGAGCCGCCTGGTGGGGGAAAAGTTCCAGAAGAACAGCTTTGCTCTGTATAGGATGTTATAGATCAGGAATATGTAGGAGGAACATCCATCATCTCATCATCTCTGAATGCTACGATCTGGTAAGGGTGACTCAGGAGTGATTGCCACCGCTACCCCGCAGAGGGGAGTCCCTGACCTGGACATCTGTCATGTAGCAATGTGGGTGTCTCTGCACATGTTTGCTAAGCATTACTGCGTGGACCCTCATTCAGGCCAGGATGTAGATTTAATAGGGCGGTCCTCCAGAGTTTTCTGGTGTAGGTTGGGTCCTTGCTTTCCTCCCTTCTCCACATCTACGTACTGCTATGATAGTCTATCAAAGATGAGGTAGGAATAGATTAGAAGAACAAATTACTTACCTATCTGTAATGTTCTTTCTGATGGGTGTTCTTCCCACTGATTCCTCATCGCCATCCCTACCTGCCTTTCTTGGCGGATAGTCAGTACATCATCGGTTCTGTGGTCACTCAGCATGAGAGTTCTAGTAGAAAAGAGTATAACTGAGGTCACGGTGAGCTGTGCCTCAATATATACTGTCCCCAACATAATGCCCGGTATGGGACACGTAGAGGCGTCGGAAGGAGCCAATGGAGAGCTGAAACCCCTGGTGGAAGAAGAGTTTCAGAAGAACAGCTGTGCTATGTATAGGATATCATAGATCAGGAATACGTGGGAGGAACATCCATCAGAAAGAACATTACCGAGCGGTAAGTAATTTGTTCTTCCCAAATAGTTGTTCCATATCAATGTATCCAACTTGAATTCCTCCAGTTTTGTCTAGGTATTTAGCCAAATCATTTCCTGTTTTATCGGAGCCTTCAACTTTGGAGTGACTCTTGATATTTTTCCAAAATTGCGTCATATTGATTGACATCACTAAATCACCTATTGTTTTGATCAACTTCACATGTTTTAAGGGCTTGTTCTTTGCATGTAGCATATATTTGGCTTTCCAGTTTTCTAAGTGCTTAACAAATCCATTTCAAACATAATGTGAATCAGTTATGATTACTAGTTACTGATGATTTGTGGTAGTAAGGACAGCTTTATACATTGCCATCAGTTCTGACACCTCACGGGCACCAATTGTATGACTAGCTGATGTCATTCACCAAAATATTCCCTACACCAGTTACTAATTCCTTATCATTTTCTTAATATGGTAGGAACATCCATCCACGTAAACTATTGGCATTCCCTGTGTTCTCGCCATACACATCATGAGGCAAATCTAGATATACATCCATGTTATTGCTTGTTCGAAATTCCTCTTCAATCTAGATAATTGTCTTGGACAAGGTCATGTACATCTCCTAATCCTTGTGCTTTAAGACTCTCTTTATTTCGACAGGATAGTCCTGAATAAACAGAATCCAGGATGTAATCCTTGAGTCAGACACATCCCTAGTTCGCATTCGGTCACTATACAAATATTGCATAGTAAGGTGGGAGGTCAGAACTATTATTTGTTCCGCATGGTTTAACGGACAGTAGTTTTTTAATGACCATGCTGTTGCCAGGATTGATTTCTTGCATTTCTTAAGTTGGATCTCAAATGGCAATAAAGTTTTGTTCACATATGAAATCACCTTATTAACCTGCTCATGCTTCCAATATAGGGCAGCAGTCACTCTTGTTTTGAAAAATACTTTGTTTTTGTTGGAATAAGCCATACATGAGCTTGGGAAAGACTATTTTTAATTGTTTCACAGCATCTGTTTGAGAATCCCCACGCTCCCACTTGACCATTGTCTTCAAAAGATGGCTGAGAGCTTAGTGATTTCTGCATAATCCTCTACGAATGTATGACTGTAATTTGTCAGTCCTAAAAGATTTTGTAATTCACGTAGATTTATGGGGTTCTTCAATTTCAGTAGACCCTTAAACTTCTTTTTCTGGGGATTAAGCTCTTCGGCTGTGATTTCTTGGCCTAGAAAGTTTACTTTAGCCCTGCACCAAATGTACTTTAGGAAGAGATCATTTTGCACTTGCGTATCTTAGTTGGGTTAGAACATAGCGGATCTCAGCGAAGTGTTCTTAGACTGTTTTACTTTTGATTAACAGATCATCTACACATACTAAATCTTGCCTTTCTACAAGATCAGGCATGGATTTATATAGGAATACATTTAACTAATTTCCTCTATTAATATACTCAAATTGAGTTCGGGTCCAGGCATATTGCTGTCTCTCAAACATAAATGCAAGTTTAAATTGGTGTTTACGGAGTATGGAGACAGTCCAATATTTAAAATCGTAGGCAGTTTATACTCTAGAGCTTTGCAAGGCCCCGATGGAAATAAGGAAGAGGCCACAGTGACATTTGTACGCTCTTATTCAATTCCCACAGTTCTGCACAGAGTCTCTTTTGTCCATTGGGTTTCAATACTCCTAATACTAGGTTGTTAAAGGTACTGTAAAGGTACTGTGGATTTGTTGAATAATCCAACTGGATTCCACATTTTTGATAATCTCTGTGAATAAATCGATGAACGCTAGAGGTAACCAGTGTTGTCTTATGAATACTAGTCAAATAACACAATGTACCACAAAACAGCTTCCTCCCCTCACACCATGAGGTTGTTCTAAATATCGACATGACAATATCACAAACAGATATTCCACATCAATTAAACTGAAAATACATGGTTCTCAAAAGAATATACATATTTTATTCTTTATAAAACACAATAATTGCATACATACTCTTTAAAAACCTTGTACCTGATCTAAACATAAATCGCTCATCTATTATACAAAATGTGTCTAAAAAAAAAAAACAAAATCAATTCATTTTGGTCTACTCAAATAACAAAAATAATCTATATTATCAATTTTAACGAAAACAGGTCAATCAGTCACTTGATCAGTTATATTCTTTTCAGTCTCCTTTTAAGCAAAAATTGTTACAATTATATGAAACAATGTGTCAACACTCAACATGTGTTTCTGGAACCAGTATACAGTTAGCACAATGCAATTGGATTAATCTCATTCACATATCCCATTGGTTCTGTCTTCAGGACATTCCTTGTTTTCATCATGTTCAAACATTTAACGTGTTGTGTGATGGAGACATAATACATTCCAAGCCCATCTACAACCAAAATATATAAAAACACCTTGTTATTACCATGTACCACCCTATTTGCACTATGTCAGACAATGTGGATATACAAAAACTAAACTGACATTTCTTTTTCACGTGTCAGAGAATAATCATTCTAAATTTCACAGTGCCCTACATTTTGTAGTCCACTGGAGAGATATCATATCTTTCTTCCATTCCATGGCTTGATATCCTCATTGGTTACTTCTATTCACCCAATGTTACATTATATTCCTATTATTCACATTATTTACTCAATTCGTATCTACATATTGGATATACATTTTCACATTAGTATACCCAACTGCTGATTGTACCCGTGATTATCTCACTCATCTCAACAGCACAATTCATATTCAACTCTTTTCCAATCAGTGGTCCTTCACTTCTCAATAAGAGAAACCATCTGCATATTCAGTAACTTTTTTACCTCAGTTTTTTATTCCAAAGTGGGTCAGTGGATTTTGCATCTCTCTGCTTTTTTTCTTCATACAGTTCAAAAGGACTTGCAAAAGACCCTCGACGGTGTTCGTCACCTATCCGCAACACAGACGGGGTTCAGGTTTTGTAATATTTTAGCGTACATTTATCCCCATGCCAGCTATTTCTTGTACTCCATGTTTCTTACCGGCTCAACACGCCGACTGCCTCTAGCGCAAGTGCTGCCCAGATGTCTCTTCTTCTCAAAGGTTCTGTAGGAGTCCCTTCGATATCATCTTTTTCTTTCACAGATATGATAGTGATTTCTGGGACTTGAGTGCTCTGAAAATGAATCTCCACTCGGTTGGGATGTTTTTCGATCACATTGCAGGTACCATTCAAACTGTTATAGTTTACACTTCTTCTTAATTTGATCAGCAAGTTTAGGTCCATAGAACCTGGTTCACACCGTCTATAAAAGGCGAAAATCTCCTAAGTAAATTGTTCCCCAGTAAAACAGGTGTGCTTAGAGGAGCCACGACTATCACCGAATGGGTGAGTCTATGTTGCCCCAAGCATATGTTTATGGGTAATACAGTGATTTCCCCCCTTCCTTGGTTTTGACTTTGAAGTACTACACAGGAAATCAAGGTTCCTTGAGACCCTGTATCTATGAGAGCAACAAGTCACACTGTCCTTGAACTTTTAGAGGCGCGAACAACTTTTCATCTTTCATTTCCAATTTATAGAGAAATTATGAGTTAATGGATAATTCTGATTGTAATCTGTGGATGTGTATGTTAAGGATGCCATGAATTTGAATATGGGCAGACCCTCTGGGGACATTCTCCTCAGGATCAAGTTCATGTGGATTGGTCAAGTACTCTGTAGTCCCGTCCCCCCTTTGTGGGATCCAGAGCACAGCTATTGCTTGGATTGTGATACCTAGAAAAACCTGGAGTGGAAGGGAAATCCTTTTGTTCTAGTAGCCCTGTTGAAAGTATTGTACGAAATTCTTCTTGAGTCTTGTGTGTAGGGTTTTCTTCGCTATTATCTTTTCATTTAGGTTTTTTGTGATACTTCTATTAACCCAGATTCTTCATTTTTTTGGATGAAGCATTACATTTGGGAAAGAATAAACACAGGGTTCTATATCCACAGAGTTCTCATCTTTTACAAATGTAATCATCCTATTCTATCCTCTTTACATTTCCAAAAACATTTTTTCTTTGATTTTGTTGCACAGAATAAAGTGGGTTCACCATTAGCATTTTCCAGTTTTTCCACAAAAAGAGGGGTATTTTGCATGAGGTAAAAGAAGGTACCTCTAAGGCTTGGCACAACTTTTCTGTCAGATCCTCCCTGTCCTCTTCTTCTTGTGTATATTTGACTGGAACACTTTCCCCTCGTCATCGTTCACCCTGAACTATCGATTCATTCTGGCCAAGGTTGCTGTGAGCATTAGAATTAGGATTTTCCTATTGGGATCTTATGATTCGAACAACGCAGCAAATTATCCCTTTCCTCAGAGAAATTATAGTTGAACAATGAGTTCCTACCTGGCCGAGCCACTGCCCACAATCTGTGGACATTATTTAGCATCAGCACTCTAATTGACCCCAATTTACCAGCCTTAACCACCTTACTAGACACAGAGAAGGTGTTTTATTCACTGGAATGGAGGTTGATGTTAGCAGTTCTTAACCGTATGGAAATAGCCCCATACTACATCTCATTAGCCCTTTTACTATGCACTGCGCCTATGGTAGAAGTACACAGTAATGGGTCACCTCTAGAAAGTTTGCACTATTCATAGACACTGTCAAGGATGCCCCCTCTGCCCAATACCATTTGCGTTTGCAAATTGAACCGTTGGCTGGGATCCTCCACGAACATCACGCTGAACGTGGAGTATGTTTCTTTGATCAAACAATACTATTATCTCTGTATACAGACAATCTGCTAATATTTGTTAAAAACCTCAAAAGCAGTGTACAACCGATTGTCAAGAAAATCTGCGATTATGGCGATTACTAAGTTCTTCAGATCAATTGGAACAAATCCAAACTATTCCTCTCACTAATGCTACTCCACAACCACTGTAACATAAGGATTTCAGGTGGTCTCAAGACCAGGTCAGATATCTGGGCATTAATATCACCCGGTAAACCAGCCTTATGTACTCTTTCAATTACGCTCTCCTATTGACCAGATTTCAATCCAAAATCAGAAATAGAGCATGATGCCTATATCCTTTATGGCCGGAATAGCTTTGATTAAAATGATACTGCTGCCCAAATGTATTTACAGTATTTCTCAATACGCTTAAATGCCCAATTCTTCACTAATATTAAGTCCCTAATGGACAGCCTAATATGCGTAGGGAAAACCGCTCATATTAAATGGGAAACTCTTATCTACCTATACCAGACAGGCGGCTTGCATGTACCTGACATAGAGACTTAGACACTATGCCATATACTGGTAGTTACACCTCCTACTCCCCAACATACCCTACTAGAAATAATTCTAGCTCACCCATAAACCCTTGTGTCAATGATGTTGACACCTTTGAGGTCACTCACTGGGCCTCCCAGAAACTCCACCACAAATAATGCCCTATGCTGGTCGTCAATCTTCCTTGCTAGAATTCAAGGGTTACCGTTCACTTCTGATGCAGGAAGTATGTGCAAATTACATAGACTGGGCTTTGTTAAGCTGTCTGATCTATTTGGATCTACGTTTTGTGAACACTCACTCCCCTCCATATCCAACACATTGCTCTTAACAGTATCAACGTAGAGCCGATTGCCAAATTCTCTACTATGCCCATGGAACCGCCGAGTAGCCCCTTCATGCAATACTTATCAAATGCTAAAAGATACTAGTAACGCCATCTCATCTCTCTATATCGTGGCTATGACAAATTAGCAGATGGGTGCTGGGGGCCAGGAAACAATAGGAACTGGCACTCAGGATCAATATAGAAAATAAACATTGGTTGACGATATGTTTACACACCAAACACATCTTGCTGAACCACAAACATAGGGTTCTGCAATACAGATTCCTAAATCAAACATACTACATTTCCTAAGTGCCAAGGACAAGTATGCTTGTCCTTTTTGCATAGACTTGTATAATAGCCTGGCAGTTAAGGGGTTAAAGCCTGTATATTTGATCCTGCTGCATCAAGCGCATGTCTCAATTCAAACACCAAGAAGCTGATTTGATACATTGGGCCTGGGCAGGTCGGCCAATTGCAGTTTTTTTTGGGGGGAATAAACACAGTAAATGCTATTGCACAAATTCTATGCCTGGAAACCCCTCTGATATGTGTATTGCAGTGCTTTAAATGGGCTGGTCCTACCCGGCCCTCAGTACCTGCACTTCTTATTTTTGAGCATTTGAGTACCTGCACTTCTCAACGCCTGAAAGAGAGTACCTGTACTCAACTATGTTGCAGCGTGAAAATGAAAGCTTTTCTATTCACTTTATCGCTACTAAAAGCATTATGCTTCTGCAGCCTTTGCTGGGGAAAGCAGCACCCTCTCCGTCTTCCTCTCTCCACCACCCACAGTGCCCATAAGGCCTCCTTCAGGGCCCACCCTGCAGAACAAAAGGAGAGGCAAACATGCACCTAATGTGCTCTCAGCACACTAGACACAGAACCCTGTTTCGCTAAGCGGTCTTCACCTGTTACCACTGGTGTGCTTTGATGGAGCAGGAAATGATTTGGAAAGCCTGAGAAATTGCTTTAAGATGTTTCTTAGTTATCAGTGGTGCCTATGCTAATAGGTAAATGCTTAAGCAATTGCAGTTGTGATGGAACGTTTTCGACCAAAAACTCGCAAACCGCTCCAGTTACCTGCCGAATGTCTTATTAGGCAATGAAAGTGAGTAATAATAAAACTGTCTTCTAAAGCTTAGTTTACAGCTATGATATCTGCCAGTTTGATATGCAAAAAAGAAAGTCTCCTTTGATATATATATATATTTCTGATGTTTGTTAATCTGCTTAGAATCACATGCTGTGCATAGTCCGACATCCAGTGGTCACTGCGGAGTATTGCATTTTGTTTTTCATAGTCGAAAAAGGGGATGTTGACAAGCCGTGTCTGTAACACTATCCCTATAGTGACGTTCGGTGTACCCACAATCCCTCATGCGTTGAGGTCGCTCAGATTGTTTTTTTCCGCCCAGATATTGGTCGCCTTTACGCGGAGCTCCTCGAGAGACATTGCAAATTCATTTACTCGACCTTTGGTCGTTCCTTATTAATATCCATTACATAGATCCCTCCCTTGACGTAGCTGAGAAGCTGTTTTTCCGCCGAGCAAGAACTTCGATGGCGGGGACGATACGGAGGAGATCCTTCGGCGCTGCCGAACACGTGGCCTGGCCTCGCCGGCCAAAAGACAGTAGAGAGAGTGGGGTCGTGGAACATTGCTTGTTTCTCTCTGAGAATGCCTTTCCCCTCCCTTTCCCTCGGGGTTGTTATCACAGCTAAATATTTCCTCGGCTATGGAGAGGACACCCTTTAGGTTTTGCCCGCGTTGCAAGGGCAAGTTCACCTGGAAAGACAAGCATAAACGGTGTAACCGTTGCTTGCCCCTCGATCACAAGGAAGACGGCTGCGTGGCTTGTCAGCTTCTTAAGCCTAAGACTTTAAAGGACCGCAGGGTCAAGAGGTGGGCGGCCTATGCCATGTCGAGGTCCGATTCCTCACCCGCCGCCGCCGCAGAAAGTGATGAGGAATGTGATAACCCGACATCCGTTTTGGAAGTCGTAGACCTCTCTAAGGAGCGCATGCGCTCCTCGTTGTCTGTCCCCGGCCCGACAAGCTCGGCTCACGCCCTGCTTATGCGGATGAACACCCCGGCGACACTGACTTACACAAAAAACACTCCCATAAACACATAACCCACGGCTCTTCTTCGTCGAAGACGAAGAAAACATCAGCGCCAACGGAGAAGCAGGTTCCACCGGCGTCCTCCTCAGACCATAAGAGTCTTAAGCCCCCCTCGCAACGGCAAACGCGACCAGCGACTGGGCTTCCCCCAGATAAGGGCGCTACCCGCAACCCACCAGACGAAGCGCTCCGTCAGAGAGCGCCCGTCGACGTAGAACACACGACGCCCGTAACGTCGAGACCAGAGCCCTCCACAGACAAATTAATTGTGGAGAACCTGGAGAGGATCGTTTCCACCGATAGCCAGAGGTGGACGGCGAAAGATACGTCGAATACCGCTCAGAAGGCTAGAGAAACGCCGAAAAGGCCGGAAGGAAGGCAGGAACTGCCCCCTTCATCTAGAGGGACTCCTAGCCTGCCAGAAGGCTTTTCAGACGGCGACGGAAACCTTTCTTCGATGTTATGGGAGAGGTCGAAGCGTTTTCAGGCCGAATACCCTATTCCTCCCTTCCCCACCCCCCCAAGACCGCCCAGGGGTACCTCATGAGACCCTGGAGAGACTCCAATTCTGTATGGAGAAGATGGAGAGGTTTATGGAGACTCAAAACCTACCAACACCCAAAAGGGCAAGAGAGGGACCTGAGGAGGACCCCAGGGCTAAATTCCCTAGGCTGTTTAATCCCTCCCAAGAGGATGTAGATTTATATGACCTCACTGGAGAGGACCCCCACTTCCAGGAGGAGGACGAATTTCTAGTCAACGAAGAGGAACAAAACCCAGAGGAGGAGGGTTTTTAAGGTAATCCAGATATAGGTGAGGGGGGCTTCGGAGAAGACCCAGAGGAAGGTGCTTCACAGCCCTGGCAGTTCCCATCAGTGTTTTCAGACCCTGATACCCTAAACCTGTCCCCTCCCAAGGACTCACCTAATAGGAACACGTCACCTATAGACGATCAACCTACATTTAATGCACTACTACGCAAGGCAGCAGCGCATTTCGAAATGGACACTGGGGAGATTTCTCCTGATATTGACTTTGTGGAGAAGGTAATCAAAGAGAAACCCCCTGTCAGCCAAACCATTCCCCTCCTCGCCTCAATAAGGAGACGAATTATCCCTTCACTATCTACCCCCACGTTGGTCAGAGGGGTCAACCCGAGGATAGAAAAACTATTCAGTCCCTCGCCTTCAGACCCATTGTTCGTCAGGGGCCACTCTGTACCAGACTCCCTAGTGGTGACAAATACAAGGAAAAGAGCAGGGGTCCCGCTGTCAACCAGCGAGGCACCACCAGATAAAGTGGGTAAAAAATTGTATGCCCTAGGGAAGAGGATCACAGCCTCTGCTGCTTTTTCCGCAAGGATTGCAAACAACAACTCCTTGCTAGTAAGTTACGCAGATGCACATAGAGGAGCAAGCTACGTAAGGACATCGAGGAGGTGCCAGAACCCCTACGTACACGGCTTCTGGCCACGATTACTGAAGGGACGCTAGTCAACCAAAGCATCGTGAAAAACACTCTGGATGCTGCAGAAACGGCTGGCCGTTCCCTAGTCCAAGGAATACTCCTCAAACGCCATGTCTGGCTGCGTAATTCGGGGTTTAAACCTGAAACACAAGCATCTCTAATCAACAAGCCTATAGAAGATGCCAACCTCTTTGGGAAGGCAGTTGATGAGGTATTAGAAACGGCAAAGAAAGAGTTTGACACCATCAAAACCCTAGACCAGATTTCTAGGCCTCCTAACAGACGTGGCTATGGCAATAGGCGCTTTTTTCGAGGCCAACGCCAGCAGCAAAATCAGCAGCAGCAGTACTCTGCAAACAACTGGTCCTCTAACCAAGGTACCAGTGGACAATACAACCAGAGAGGACAACGCCGTGGCAAAGGGAGAGGTCGGGGTCCCACCCCCAGCGGTTCCCAGACCACCAACACCAAATGACTCGAAGATTCGGGGTCCCCTCCCAGGCATCGCCGGTCGGGGGCCGATTAACATCCTTTCTTCCAGCATGGAAGGGAATAACATCAGACCGCTGGGTATTATCAACCATAGCCCGCGGCTACTGTATAGAATTCAACAGTTCCCCAACGTACAGACCCCCAAGGGGACGACGCATGAAACCAGAACACCTCGCCATCCTTCTGCAAGAAGTGGACCAGCTACTGGAAAAAGGGGCCATAGAGGTCGTGCCTCTATCTCAGGTAACGGAAGGTATTTATTCAGTGTACTTCTTTGTACCCAAAAAGGACTTAACCATGCGCCCTGTATTAGATCTGCACCCAGCGAACAAGTTTGTCAAACCTCAAAAGTTTCGTATGGTGACCTTACAGGAAGTGATCCCCCTGCTATCTCAAGGAGATTACATGACAACACTGGACATGAAAGATGCATACTTTCATATTTTAATGTTGCCAGTGCACAGGAAATACCTCAGGTTCATGATAGAGGGCAAACACTACCAGTTCAGAGAGCTACCCTTCGGCATAGCATCAGCACCAAGGGTATTCACGAAAGTACTGGCAGTGGCAGCGGCCCACCTGCGCAGGTTGTCCATCCCAGTATACCCTTACCTCGACAATTGGCTCATAACAGGGGATTCTTACGAAACATGCTTCTCAAATACCCAAAAGACTGTAGACCTTTTGTTCCAACTGGGCTTCTCCATCAACGAGAAGAAGTCCAGCTTAGACCCCAGCCAGATCAAACAATTCCTAGGGGCTCTAATTCGAACAAAGGATGGCCTCGTCTTCCCCTCCAATGAGAGGGTCCAAAACATGCTGTTTCAGATACCTCAATATGTGGCAGGTCGGGAGGTGACGGTACGCAGAGCAATGCGCTTGCTAAGAATGATGGCGTCATGTATTTATTTGGTACCTCACGCGCGCATGCGCCCAATGCAAGAGTGGCTTAACAGCCAGTGGTGTCAGGCCAGCGGACAATGGGACGATCTAGTGGTGGTCTCGCAGGCCTTGGTTCTCTCGCTACGGTGGTGGTCGAAGGAAAACCTGGTAATAGGGAAACCATTCGCCACCCCCGCAGTGGAAGCCACTCTAACCACAGACGCATCCCTCACAGGATGGGGGGCTCACCTATCCCATCAGACTGCTCACGGAGTGTGGACTCCGAGCGTAGCATCCAAGCACATAAACTTACTGGAGCTACTGGCTGTGTTCAAGGCACTAAAAGCCTTCCAGGCACACCTACAAGGGAAGACAGTGATGGTCCTCACGGACAGCACCACAGCCATGTACTACCTCAACAAGCAAGGGGGCACTCACTCTCCAGGACTGTCCAAGCTGTCCCAGAACATCTGGAAGTGGGCTCTCAAACACAACATGTTCCTACTGTCACAACATGTACCAGGGGAACTGAATCTGCTAGCAGACGAACTCAGCAGAGACTTCCCTCTGCCCGAGGAGTACGAATGGGGGTTAGATGAAGACATCGTCTTCAACGTTTTCCCACAATGTGGATTCCCAGTAATAGACCTGTTTGCAACTCTGGAGAACTCACAATGCCAAGATTACGCCTCCAGGTACCCCCAGAACCAATCCAATGGGGAATGGTCTATCGATTCCATGGTCAGGGAGATTTGTTTACGCTTTTCCCCCCGACTCCCCTTCTTAACAAGATTGTGCACAAGATGCACCAGGAACAAGTTACCATGATACTAGTGGCCCCTATGTGAGCCCGGCAGCCATGGTTCGCTCATTTGATGGAGATGTCTCTATCTCCTCCAGTGAAACTTCCCTGCCCGTACAACATGCTGTCACAGGACAAGGGCAGGACTCTGCATCCATGCCCTCAGACTATGAACTTAGCAGCCTGGCTCCTGAGATAATAGAATTTGGACATTTACAGCTCCCACAGAGATGCATGGACATCCTCAGGGAGGCTAGAAAGCCTAACACTCGTCACTGTTATTCTAGAAAATGGAAGAGATTTGTCATCTGATGTAGAGGAAGAAGCAACAACCCGGTTGACTGCTCTCCCACGCACATTGTTCTGTACCTGACCCACTTACTGGACTCAGGTCTAGTGTTCAATTCTATTAAAGTCCACCTAGCGGCACTTTCTGCATACACCACTTCCCAACTTAAAGTGTCATGGTGGAAAATCCCAGTTATCAAAGCCTTCATGGATGGGGTAAAGAGAATACACCCTCCGATAGCAAACCCAGCTCCCGGCTGGGACCTAAATGTGGTACTTACCAGGCTCATGGGCTCACCCTTTGAACCCATGCACAAGGCAACTCTTAAGGACCTCACTCTTAAGACTGCTTTCCTAATAGCTATCACCTCCATTAGGAGATTAAGTGAACTACAGGTTCTTTCTGTTCTAGACCCCTTTGCAACAGTTCACAAAGATAAACTGGTTCTACGCACACACCCAAGGTTTGCATCGAAATTCATCTCGAAATTCCATGTCAACCAGTCAATAGAACTACCAACGTTCTTTCAAAACCCTTCAAATTTGAGAGAAAAAAGCCTGCATGCACTTGATGTGCGCAGAGCTGTCATGTTTTATATGGAAAGAACTAGACCACTAAGAAAGACTAATCAGTTCTTTGTCTCGTGGCAGCAGGAAGAGAAGGGGATGCAGTCTCAAAGTCCACTATATCTAGATGGATTGTTCAATGCATCACTCTCTGTTACACTCTTGCTAAGAGAGAACTACCCTTCAAGCCAAGAGCACACTCTACTCGAGGCACTGGGGCATCCATAGCATTCATTGCAAATGTTCCCCGCAAGTCCATTTGCAAAGCGGCAACCTGGAGTTCTGTATACACCTTTAAAAAACACTACTGTCTAGATGCTCACTCTAGATCTGATTCCCAGGTGGGACAAGCAGTATTAAGACATCTTTTCTCTACTGTTTCTTCTCACAACCCACCTCCAACTCCGGTACTGCTCGCTAGTCTATGCAAAGCATGTGATTCTAAGCAGATTAATAAACCTCAGAAGACAATGCATTACTTACCGTAAAAGCATTTCTGATGGTTGTATCTGCTTAGATTCACATGTGCCCACCCTTCCTCCCCGCTCGGATGGAAGGAACATAGACATCTTTTTATATCTCTCTTTTCTGTACACTCACGTCTAGAAGGCTCCCTCAGGGCAGAGAAAATACAAACAGAGGGACCTCGACGCGTGAGGGATTGTGGGTACACTGCACGTCACTATAGGGATAGTGTTACAGACACGCCTTGTCGACGTCCCCTTTTTCGACTACGAAAAACAAAATGCAATACTCCGCAGTGACCACTGGATGTCGGACTATGCGCAGCATGTGAATCTAAGCAGATACAACCATCAGAAATGCTTTTACGGTAAGTAATGCATTGTCATATTCAAACTTTCTTAACCCAAAGCATAACAACAAACTGGAAGTTTGTGTGACCGGATCTAAGATACACTGCTTTACCAAAGTGCGTGCTTCTGGGCATATAATTTAATCTCACTGGGCATTGCCTGGAAACAATAGGGTGTGCATAAAAGGGACCTTCGCCCAAGTTGCCGCACCGAAAGTGCTGTGCCGGAATGCAGGACTTGGTAGCTTGGTTTGTATCCGCACTTCTTTTTTTCCAGTTACAGCACTGGTATTGGGTCTTCCTCGCCGGGAAACAAACCGGCTGTTAGTCATAAGGCCCGATTCATGACATTTTTTGTACAGTTCAAAGTGACTTTGCACTGCTGAAAAGTGACTTTGCACTGCCGACACAAACCCTGATTCATGGAACTGTAAAAAGTGTATTTTTGCAGTGTATGGTCAGTGCAAAGTCATTTCTGCAGTACAAAATGAAGTTTGTATTGACTTTGCACTGCAAAAATACACTTTGCACAGTTCCATGAATCTGGGTTTGTGTCGGCAGTGCAAAGGTACTTTTCAGCAGTGCAAAGTCACTTTGAACCATGCTAAAAATTCCATGAATCGGGCCGGTTGTATTGGTTCTGCTACCAGTTCGCAAGTGTATTGCCTATACGTGGGTTGGTTACTCATGTCCTACGCACACCCATTGGAGGAAGGAACTGGTCAGAGCCCGTAACTACGAAGAAACCTACTGGGAAGTGCCCATCTTTCACCATGACCCAAAGATACGTAGTCCTGCCTTAGGCAACATGGAGCTCTGCAGTCTAAGGATGTCGCCTAGCGCTTGGACATTTTAATTACTCGGATTCTATTGTGTCACTACGGTCGAATAGTAATGATCCTAATTACTAAGTTCGTTTATTATTTCATTTATTTGTTGCCAATATTTTCAATTTAAATTCGTGTAGGTCTTGTGGATTCTCAACCCCTCTCGTGTTTGTCATTGTGGTTCTGGTTGTGCTAAAACAGAAATTACATTATTTGTTTTAAATGGAGGCTGACCTTACCTTCACTCAGGAACCTTCAGGAACTCTGCCAACTCTTAGCCTTCAGCAAGCCCAGATCCTGCCTGTTACAGAGACCATAACAGCACCCCTTATTATGATAGGTTGGAGCGCAGGGAGGTGCAGGTAACCCTATGATTTCAGGATCTTTCTGTGCATGCAAAATACCACTGTGTAGCCCCCAAATGGGGCTTTACATTATATCATGGCCCAGATTAACGCACGGCTAATCCTTCATGACAGAATCGATTTTCAAGGCAATTAGCCGAGTTTCATTAACATAACTATATATGCTCTGTTTTTGTTTCTGCATTGTTTTTGCACTCTCCTGGGTGTTTTCGTTATCAGAATCACCGATGAATTTGCATGTTTGCCTTACAGCACAGTGCCCACCCCTTTCCAGTCACCTGCAGTGCTTTCAGTTTCCTAGTTTGAAATATTAATTCATGGAGGAGACCAGCATTCCTTGTTAGAGCTAACATTAACATTTCCTTTCAGCGCGGTCTCTAGCTTTTTTTTTTACCACCGAAACACTTTGAGGCCAGCATTGCCATTCTATTTACAATTGCCACAGGTTTCTCCTTGTATTATGGAAAATGGCTGTTCTGCAATAAATATGTCCAATTCTTGCTCTTTCTCAAAACTTTACCTCTGCCACCTTTTGACATGTTGGTTAGAATTCCTGTCATTGAAGCTACTGGTAGATGAATCATCACAAAAGAGGTTATCTGACATGCCACTGGTGCTTTGGTGATTACTCTGGGCAATAGATATGTAGCAGTATAAGGCTCTCAGTGATTTGTTGCATTTCTGTCTCTAGCACAAATACCTATTTTCTTCCATACAATCCTTAGGATGATTTTGGTTCTAGCAAAGATACCTATTTTGTTTCATACAATCCTTGGGGTGCTTTTGTCTCTAGCACAGATACCTATTGTCTTCCATACAATCCTTAGGGTGTTTTTGTCTCTAGCACAGATACCTATTTTGTTCCATATAATCCTTGGGGTGCTTTTGTCTTAAGCAGAGATACCTATTTTCTTCCATACAATCCTTGGGGTGCTTTTGTCTTTAGCACAGATTCTGATTTTCTTCCATACAATCCTTAGGGTGCTTTTGTCTCTAGCACAGATCCCTTTATTCTTCCATACAATCCTTGGGGTGCTTTTGTCTTTAGCACAGATACCTATTTTCTTCCATACACTCCTTAGTGTTCTTTTGTTTCTAGCAAAGATACCTATTTTGTTCCATACAATCCTTGGGGTGCTTTTGTCTCTAGCACAGATACCTATTTTCTTGCATACAATTGAACTGGGGGTCCTCTTCCCATCCCATCTGGCATCTATGAACACTCCTCAGAGAGAGAAAAGAGAATATCAGATGCCTGGAAGCCTTTCCATCATGGTCTTTATGTGTTTGAGAGTGTCCAGAGTTTGTCTTGTCATTCAAAGACAGTTTGCCTTTCCCCTGCTTTTACAGCACCAAGCCCTCATTAGCATAGCTGGCATCCACAATTTCCTCTGACACATAAAACTGATAAGCTTATTTTAGACTTGGCTAGACACAATTATGACAGTGCTCAACGTCTGCCAAGAACATTTCCATTCACTGATATCTAAAATTTTGGGCATGAGCCATAATCTCTCACACCTGGCTCAGGACTTGGAAACCATTTTGCACTTGAGTCATCCATTTTGAAATATATTTTTGTCTGACACTGTATTTATTCTTCGGGGAGCTATTGTTTATTTAATTAAACATCTCTCCCTTTTTATCCTTTATTCATAATACATCCTTATAGACTTATGGTATGTGTGTGATATTTAAAGCACCCTTCATTTCCTGGGTCATCCTAACCCAAATAGGTGCAGTGCTGTGTGCACTTTTTACCTTAAATAAAGGCACTCTAATCCTGATTTCTGCAATAATGGAGACATTTGATCTGCTTATCATGTTATCTATACTCAGTTGAGGGGAGGGGGTGGCAGCCTTTACACATTTCCCCCTCTGGTCGGTATTCGACCAGTATTCAATATTCGATCACTACACCAGCGTCCACCCTCCCCCATATGCAGTGTACCTATGCATCCCTATCCCAGTCACCCCCCTCAATGCAATTCTCTATCTCAATCATGGGAGGTATCATACAAGACACTTCTAAAGAATCACTAGTGTCTTCAGAGATTCCGGTGTGCCGGGGATTGTGGACCGGCTGCAAGCCATTCAGTGAACTTACCTGTGGAACTTGGCACAAAGCCATCGAAAAGGTTACAGGACTACAGAGACCAAAGAAAGAACTACAGTCTCTCTTCCCTTGCAGATGACCGGCAACAGACTGCTCCGCCTCCACATACGCCCGCTCTCATTCAAAAACTCAGACCTGAGCGAAGCGTGGCGGAGTGCTTGCAGAGTGTCCGGTGTCACGTGCCAGAGGATTGAGGCACTGAGAGACGCAGACTGGACCCGAGCAACGGTAAGCAAGAAATGACTACCGTGACTGGTGGCAAGACGAACAAGCCGGTGTCAGAGGCTCGAAGGGAGCCGGCGAGCTTGGTGTCATGCCCGCCGTTGAGCCCCATGGATGGAGTACGATCTATCTCCAGCGGGCGGAGTAGCGGGGAAGATGAACAATCACTTGCAGAGGGTGGGGTGGGAGACTTTTGCTCAACGCCATCCTGGGCAACAGAACCAGCCCCAGAATGTTACATTGGAGAACGTGAGAACGCAGCAGAAAGAAAAAAGCTATGGCCGCTTGAAATCAATGTAACTATTGAAACAAGAACAGAGAATCACAGCAATACCTTGGCTTTGAAGGGGGGGCAAAATAAACGGCATAGGAGTAACCCCGTTAACCCAACTGACTGACCCTGCTGCGTTAGACGCAACCAGCATCCAAAGAGAAAGAGAATTAGCAGGAAGCGACGTGAATGGTGAAAAGCGCCTGGTGCATGTGTCAACCTCGCAGGTGAGCAAGCAAAATAACAAAAACAAGGAAGCGCCCAAACAACCAACTGAGACGCTGAAAGCTAAGCGCTCGCCGATTATCGAAGAAAATGCAGAGTGGGCAACAACGAATGAAAAACAACAAGTAAGCGCAGAGAGAAACATAACGCAGGCAAGACCAAGGGAACACAAAACCATGTTACCATTTACAAGAACTGAGTCAACTGCCAAAAGAAAAAATGCACAGAAGACAGAGGAAACAAAGGCCTATGGGGCTAGGATTGGGGGTAGAATGGCTTCCAACAGTCCCTAATGCAAAAGCTGATAGCCCGCTAAGAGGAAACTTTGTGAAATGCAGGAAAATTTGCAACGGCTCTATGGAGCAAGTGGTAGGGCAACAGTATGGAGATTAAACACCAAAGTAAATGAAGGCCCTTCGAGTTAACAGACAAAGGAACCCAACATATGGAATCCTCGGTCACTCTCTGACTCAATGTCTCTGCAGCGCTTTGTTTTTAACGCAAACAGTTATTCAGATACCCTTAATAAATCAAGTACAAGAGCTATGAATGGATTACAAACAATGTCGGGAGAAATGACTCATGAAATCCCAGATGACCTACTGTTAGAAACTTCAAGAAACATGGAAACAGGAAATGGCGAGATGGAAAAGGAACAATCGACAAGGTCGTTGCTGACCCCAAATAATACCAAACAAAGGGTATTTAAGGGAACAAGAGAGGAGACGTCACAACCAGGCGACCCAAAAAAAGAAGATGCAAACAGTTCAGCATCCCCAAACAACAGCCTTGAAGACCAACCTTAAAAAAGCGTCTTGAAGGATCATCAGAGAGCTCGGAAACGAGGGAAGGAAAGGAGGAGAGAGCACACACAGTAGGTCATAACTAAGAAGACATTTATTTTTGATAGTAGCAACCATGACAGCAATCTTGGCACCCTTCATGAAACTATATCAAGAGGTGGCTGAAAGGTTGAAAGACTAATCGACGCTACTGGCAATGGTTCACACGAAAATGATTTTCGTGGAAGGATTTATTTCTTCATTACAAAGCAACATGGATAACACCTTAGCCAGAGTTGCACAACTATTACATGACATACTGCAATACTGGAACCTATGATGAAAGAAAGGGTCAGAAAGGGAGCAGCATTGAAAGAAGGGTCAGAAGGATTTCAGACTGAGAATCTAACTACTATGAATTACAAGGAGAAAACAATGGAAATAAAGTCAGGAATGATACAGTCTATGTTGACTGACGAGTTTAGTGAAACAGATAACCTCATGGTCAACCACAACGCCAGTGGAAAAATACAGAGGGAAGCATACCAGAATGAACTGAAACCGGTAACAAAGATGGACAAGCATTCTCAACAGGAGGTAAATCCTCGAACAAAGCACTCTAATGAGAACGTGACACTAGAGACGAATGGAATCGATGAAGGAGAACTTGAAAGAAGTCAACGACTTCAAGGGAGGGGACAGACCCAGTCACATTTGGAAGTCCAAGAAAAGAATAAGAACAGAGCACAACTGTTGGATAGCTCCAAAGTAGGCCCGGACAAGTCAACAAAGTCTCAGGGAGCAAAAATCAGATTTTTATGAAAAAAGGGGAAAGATGAACTAAGACTAGAAATAGGTAATGGTGAAAACGGCAACCAATTGTCTAATAAAGAAAATTAAAAAAAAGTCAATGAAAAACGTTCCAATCAAGAAATCAAAAAATCAAAGTGCAGTGGCAAAACAAAAATCAAATAAAAGCCGAGCTTTAATTAAACATTTGACTATGGGAAACCACCCACTTGAAAAACCTGAAGGCAGGAAAAGACAAGGAGAACAACAAAGGGCCTTTAGAAAATGAAGTGGACGCTATCACGATAGACGATGGGGAACTATCGAAAATAGACCTCATGGACATGTTCACCTACTCTGTTTCAGAGGTAGAAGAACGAGAAGCAGAGGACACATTACTCGATAATGAATCTATTGAGGACCAAGATGAGGAGACGGAATCAGGGGACAGTGAAGGCACCTCCTCAAACCAGGAGGATGACAAATACCCGGCAAGAGGGGTCCAGAAGTTTACCAGCCATTCAGAAACACCGAAAAGCAGATGGACCACTAATCCAAACCTTTGAAAATAAAAGTATACGAGCTGGACCAGACTAAAGCAGAAAACGATGATGTTAAGCTAAAAACAATCAAAAATAACAGGGGGAAGTTGACAAAAGCAACATCAGGAAGAAAAACAGCCACAGCGATCCGAGAAGAGCAAACAAGGGAAAGGAGGAGACCGAGAGAGCAAAATAATGGGAAGCCATGGAGTTCAGCTAATGATTCAGGGGAGACAGGAAGAGTCGAAGACACTGCCTCAAAGGAGCAACCAGTAAAAAAGGCTGCGAGTAGCCAAGACAACTTATTACAGGGGCTTAATCTGAAAAGGATGTTATACTACGAGGATGGTCTGATCTTAAACAGATCAAATGTGGTGAGATTGTTACACCACATACCGGCCCTAAGATTAATAACCACTAACTATCTAGCAATAGTTGAATTTATGCAAAAATCAGACTTACTAGGTCTGTTTATATACAGTATCAAGATTGTTAAAACAACTGTTGCTAAACTAAGCGCACCACCTTAGGCCAATGGGCTTTGCTTTATGTGACTCCACACAAGAGTTAAAGGAAGCATGTGAACAGTAACATAGGGGTCAAGTATTACAATCAGGAAAAAAAGAAGTTATCAAGGAAAAGGAATTTACCAGACCCCCAAGAGTGAACAGTAGGAAAACAAGAGAGACGGGGGACTGAAGAAATTCAATGAATGACAAACAAGGGGACAATGCCAAGTGGAAATGGCTGGCAAAATTGGTGGCAGAAACAAATCAGCAGCAATAATGCCAACCAACAATCCCAGAAGACTCATGGACTCTTATTAGTTGGAATACAAGGGGATTTAAACACCTGTTAAAAGGCAGTGAGTTAGCAAAAGTGAACCCCAAAGTTATATGTCTCCAAGAAATATGGCAAACCGAAACACCAGTAATAGAAGGGTACGGAGTTCTGCTAAACACAGCTATCAAGGGTTCAAATGGAAGACCGAAGTTCGGGTTGCTGTGGCCATTCATAATGACTTGAAATGGACGCTTTTAGAATCCAGGAATCAAACGCCCTACATACAGGTAGTGAGTCTCCAATTAGAGATAAAAGCTGCTTCTGCTATAAAACGAGTAATGACAATAGTTAATGGATATTGGAACCAAGATGTTAAAACCTACAATATGTCGGAAGGTATAGCGAGCGTACTGTATGAACAGAGGCTAAAATGGCCAGACCCATTTTTGATAAAAATGGGTGACTTAAACTGTACATGTATAGACGCGGATAACCAGGTTCTTGAACACAGCCTAGTCGTGGCATCAGAAAAACAAAAGCGAGGTATAAGGTGGAGGAAAATGATACAATTTAGAGATTGTGTCATTTTGAATGGAAAAACCCCAGGCGACATTCCAGTGCTGTCAATTTGGAAAGGGGCACACTTGTCAGAAATGCTGGATTACATTTGTACATCATCTAATCTCTCCGAAAGAATTAAAACTCTGGAAGTATTAACAAGGTCAAGTGACCATAACTTGCTAAAGCTAACGTGTAAAAGTTTCAGTCAGAAAGGAGGACTGACACACGGGGCGATACTGGAGGTCAACCCAGGAAAAAACAAACTAAGTATTAGATCAAAAAATCTTACAGCACTCAATACGAACTTAAGAGTTAATCAATCATACGAAAGATCAAGAGGGAAAACACCCCATTGAGAATGCCCCATTATTAAACATCTTTAAAACTGTTAAAAAAACAGGTGGAAACAAAACAATTATGTCCCATCGGCATGCTTATGATGTAGAGATTATAAAGAAAAAGAGAAATCTAAAGAAAATCATTAATAAGCTAAACATGATGGATACAACAGGCCAGACGAACGAGATTCATAAATTGAAACAAAAATATAGGAATTGGCTGCAATTTCACAAAAAAAACAATGCTGAACAAAGACTCCTAGTCTATGCTGCAAAAGATTAAAACAAAAAATACCACAGAAATCTGGAACATCATCAACACAAGAGGCAATGTTGCAAAACCCCATCATGGCCTCAGCATCGTGTGTATTTTATGAGCAGATGCAGGAACCATACGTTACTCCCACGAAACAAATCCCTTTAAAGGTCAACGAGAAAATAGACCTAGACATTGAAACAGACACAATTGAGTATATTATCAAACATCTAAAAACTCAAGATAACCATGCCCCGACGGTCCCACTAACGAAATATTGAAGAGTAACCCATCAGAATGGGCCATATTTTTCCACCATCTCTTCAAACACATATTAGCGATGGTAAAAATCCCATGCTCTTGAAAAGAGGCAGTAGAAGTGCTGATATTTAAAAAAGGGCTAAGGACATGCCTGGACAATTATCGGCCAATAGCCCTCTTGGACGTGGGTGGAAAGATCTTCTGAGCAATTTTGTTGAAAGCCCTTACAAAATGGAGTACATCCTCAGGCCATAAAGATCAATGGCAATCGGGATTTGTAAAAGAAAGAGGAACATCATTAAACATCTTCTTGATTAACCTATTAAAAGCAAGAACTGCAAGAGAAGAAAATGCAGAATACCTTTGTAGCCTTTATAGACTTATCAAAAGCCTTTGACACTGTAAGAAGACCACAATTATGGAAGAACTGCCCCCAAGAGATTCTGAAAAATATAAAAGATCTATACATGGACACGGGCATTAGAGTATGGCTCGATAAAACTGGTTGATTATCAGATTGCATACCTATTAGGACAGGACTGAAACAGGGCTGCCCGCTGGCGTCAGAACTTTTTAATCTCTTCACCTCAGACATTGTGGACGCATTCCAGTATACCGGTGCGTTTCCCCTGAAAGTAGCTGGATCATCAATAGGAAGGCTCCTTCCTGTACGCAGACAACATCGTCTTAATGGATCAGATGCCTATCTGAATGCAACACCAACTTGACGATCTCGATCTACAGAAGTATGTAGATGCAAACAAATCAAGAATTCTAAGTATGAAGGTCATAAATAACCGAAAGAGAGGTAAGAATGGTTGGTTCCTGCAAGGAAATAAAATCCAGGGGGTGAACTCAATTAACCATCTAGGCTTTTGCATAAATAACAGAAGTGAAATCCCTAGAATTGAGCAGATGAAAAGAAAAGTTATCAATTTGGCATCACAGGCAAAGATCTTAATGAAAAAACACTATATATTTACACTAATTCCAGTGGTGTGGTAACTTTCTACAGGATGAAAGTTGTCCCAATGGTATCTTATGGAGCAGAAACTTCTTTTTCTTTTTGCCAGTGGACCTATGGCCCAAGCTGGAAGAGCTGTTTTGGCGGACGGTGTTACAACTGCCGAAATCGCTATCGGTTCAAATAATAAGAAGAGAGCTGGCTGTGACTTCCCTTAAAGCGATAGCAGAATGATAAAGCATTAAGTTCTTCCGCAAATGTGTGGAAGTAGCTCCCAGGAGAGGATTTGCTATAATCAAAAAGGCAATGGAAGAACAATCCGATCAAACCCTTATTTAATGGCAAAACGTCTGCCAACGTATCCTAGTGGACCTAAACGAGACAGATGCATCTTTGTGCTCCAATCTAGATAAAATCAAGAGGAAACTATATACAAGAGATTGGATAGAGACACAAGACAAGGTAAGGAAGTAAAAAAATCAAGCAGACTTCTGGAGTGAACCTTGGAAACTAAATAACCTCCTGAAATATTTAAGATTATTCCCTAATTGGTATCAAAGATCAACATATATCCGCTTCCGCTTGAACATATTACCACAGGAGAAATACTACAGAGAAGGGCAAAAAAGGAGGGACTTGCAGGATGTAGACTGTCTACAAAAGGAAACAAAGGAATCCTTGAAACATCTGACTCTGGAATGCCCAGCATTGAGTAAAGAACGGACACGCCATTTTGGAGAAATAGCAATGAAATATCAAACTTGGAACGTAGCCGATTGGTGGCGTGTGCTGATTGAAGGAGAAAAGCTAGCAATAAATTAAAAGCTAGCAAAAGATTTGTCATTTGGTAAGATTCCTAATGGTAATCTTTCAGATGATAGACAATTTACCACAGGAAGAGATCAGGACAACTGAGTAAAGAGAAAGGATCAAGCAAACAGTTTTGTTCCATGATTATTATGAGATCAGCAGAACAAGCACGTCAGATAACGATCAAGTGAAGGTTAAAGAGTATTCCCCAAGTGTCTGAGTTGGCGCTATCTCCGGAACTACAGGACTAAAGGTTTTCGATTTTGTGAACCATGTAAAGTCCTAATAAAAAGAATTGTGTCGTCAACCATATTGTATTCTCCTAATCAAAGATATATTTGTATCTCTTCTGTCAAAAGATTATGGCAAATGTGTTGCCCTCTTTTAATCCTTCTATATACATATCCCTAAACAGTAACTTTGTTTGCTCCTGTCTGGTTCCCACCCATTACCCAATAACATTTTTAAAATAACAAGCACAACAAGTGATTTCGGCCACCACAAGAATCGGGAGAGATCATTAGAACCTTTGCTTATTCCTCGAGGGAACCCACCAGCCCATTTTCTACTGTTCCTTCAATGTGCAACATTTTTATTTATATATGTACATTTTCTTCTTTCTCCCACCCCATGACACTTCCTTGGCCCCTGCCCTCTCCCCATGCACATTCAGTTTTGTCTTCATCTTATTAGTCTTCCATATGCACATCTTCCACACGATTCTTTATTCTCCTTATTCCAAGTTCAAGGACTTTCTCAATTTAGTCCATAGTTTATTTTTATTTGTCCTTCGGGCTGCTGTGTAGCAAGTTCATAGGGCCCCTTAATTCATAGGCCAGTCTTTTACGATCCACTATTTTGTGACCACAGAGGACTCGAACCCTCAATCTTCTGATTCAAATAAAATAGTCAGTTGGGGGCATTAAATTGTTTCTGGGGAACACAAGGATGGGGGAGTTTCATAAAGAAAGTCTTCAATTTTAGTTGCATCTGGCTGGATCCATCAGAAATCCTTTTACAATGAGGGCTTTTCTCCCTGCTTGCAGGATCGGTTGCTTTTGATCACTCGGAGTGCAGGTGCAGCACGTCCATCTGTAATATAAAAACTGGATGAGTTTCATGAAGAAAGTACATTTTTATCATCAGTACCTCCTCTTCAAACCTAGACCCTATGGGGACCATATCCCTTTCTTTAAAGCACTCCTACCTCCCAAAAACAATTGCTACTGAATTTCCTCTTTTCCTAATATAATAGAATGGCAGTTTTTTTTCTCCCTATCATGCATACCTTAGTGTCATCTATGCTATACATATATATACTGGCTGATACCTGGGTATGTCTATGACATTAGACCATAAAGCACATACATAATTGTTTTCTTTTAGTTGCCCCATCTTTTCATGGGCTCACACTTTATTTTTTTCTTTCCTTATAATGTGCTTATTTTCTAAGTGACAAAGGAAACATTTTCTCTGTAGTTGTCATTCTTCACAGCACTAGCGTTACACTGTCTCCTTTATGATAAAAATAATAAAAGACAAAACAGACAACATAACAAATTCAAAACATTTCCCCCCCCCAAAAAAGGATGTCTTCTTCAGCTGCTCCCCTCTTTTCTACTTGCTGTATCCATGACTAATATTATTTCTTGCTCCCTGTAGAAACCAAAATAGAGGCAAAGTCATGATACGCTACCAAAGCGACCTGTTATTTTCTTGAAATAGGCCTTTGTTTTTCCTTTAGCATGATGTTGCTGAGGTCATATCTTTGTATCCTCAGCCCAATAAAATGCAAGGTTGCTTTCTTGAAAAATAGAAACAATAGTGCACTTTATATCATAAGTGTAGTGACAGGCCAGTTTGTAACCTTTTCTGCTATGCTGAACTTTTTCTCTGTACTCCTCCTGATGGTGTGGGACTGCGCTCTCTTCTTTCTTTACTGTTTTTATTCTGTTGAGATATATTTAAAAAAATGTTTTGCCCTTCCTACACTAATCTTACCTGCCTGTGGTATTTGGAAATAAACACTGATCCTATTAAATGCACGCATGCAAGTGTGCCATAAACACTGTTTTGCCTATCCCTGAAGTTTCATACAGTTGCCAAATGTACATATTTGACATTCCTTATTGTCAGGATTGCAAAAAGGTTACTCCACATTTTATCCTAAAGTCTTCTTCATTTTCTTCATTAGATATAACCATACTTGCATATATGACTATTCTGTGCTCACACCTGTTTACACCTTTCTTGGGAACAATGCTGTCTATTTAAAAGGACGGTATCCCTTACTATCTTTTTATGCACTCCCCTGGGTCCTCTTTCTCCTAATAATGATCAATTGACATTATTCACACACTTACTGTGTCTACTGCTACTTACCTTTTCTTTCTCTACTTGTCCATTAATACTTACCTTTGTCATAATGTTTCTTCCCATTATATCGCTATACTCTGCTAAGGCCATATAGACATTCCTCCCGTGCTCCAAAAATGGCAATTTTGTTTTTCATCTGTAATACATAAATCTGCATTTTCATATAAAGACAAACAATGTTCTTGTTACTTACTCTCATATGTTCTTTTGTGCAATTCTGCTAAAAGTTCTCTCATACTGCTAGATCAATCTTGGCTGTCCATACCTTCTTGGCCTTTCATTAATCGCATTTTATTTTTGTGAAATATACTACACTGATCAATTTAAACAGGCACCATCCATTGCTGCTCATTGTTTGAAAATCAGAATATTTTATCCACACCTTCCTGCATCAACCTTGTGTCACAATTTGTTCCTTTATTTACACCTTCTATCAACTTTTGTGTTTTTTGCTGCTTTAATATCCATGTATTTATTATTTATTTATTTATTTCAACCCCTGGATTGAAGTCAATATTTTGATGAGGAACTTCTTATTTCTGTGCTTTTAGCTTGAATTGTTTATTATTATCTTATATTAATCAGTCTAAACACAACACAGACTCTTATGCTTGACATATTATAATCCCTTGCATGTGTGTATTTTTACTTTATTCCCCTATGTACATTTTTCCTACACTTTCTTAGTGGATGTATTGTCTTCTCTTTTTGTTACTCCTTCTGGGAATTTGATGCACTCTTCTACCTGGCCCTGCCAGTCGGAATCCTTACCACTCGTATATGAAGTTTTACAGTGTGCACCCATCCTGTCTCATATTGAGCCTGTAAATTCACGGTATCCCTATCTCTCTTCCTATCTCTCTTCCATTTATAGGGGGTCATTACGAGTTTGGAGGCAGCCATGGCCCTATTAGCGCCATGAGCGCCATGACTGCCTCCAAACCCGGTCTGGGTCCGGTCTGGCTGAATGGGGATTTACCGGGACATTCTGACCTATGCGGACCCTGTAAGTCCCCATTCAGCTTACCATTCCCCAAATCCTATTTGAGCCCCTATAGGGCTCAATGTGAATGGGGAAGGCGCTAATAACGGGCCCGCAAATGACAAGTGTATGTTTATATGTGTATTAACATTGAAACAGAAAAATAAATAAAAATTCATGAAAATGTGATTGTGAGTGGGAATGAGGGGAGCTAGACCTGATGCATGTATGATCATGCATGGAATGAACAGAGACAGATTTAAAAAATGTGTGGCTTCTGGTTTTTAACTGACTTTCGTTTTTTATGGGGTTTTGTGACACACAGATGTAATGCCTATGTTTCTTGAGTAGGGAAGCTCAGCTGTTGGTCCATATGTCATACACCAGTTGAAGAAATTGAGAAGGTTTTGAGAACAGCATTTGTTCATGGTATTTGTGCATGTTTTGTTGAAGCCAGGTGCTACAGGAGCACTTGATTGATTTATATGAGATTATGGGTGACTACCCCAGATTTGTTCATCTCATTTTAAAGCAATATCGGCATTTTTTATTAGTGATAAATGGGACATTTTGAAAGAGCATATATCATGAAGCATGCATGGGCGAATTACACAGATGGGGAAAAGGCAATGGAAAGAAACCATTAAAAAAATGTAGACACATTAATGGAAAATAATTGGAAAAAAGGAAAGGTGCTTTGCCAAAAAGTTTCAGTGCGCTGCCTTAAGGAAGAGCAGATGCACACAGTTTATTTTCATAGAATTTGTAACAAAAGGCAAGGAAGTATGTCAGCAGAAGGAAATGGGAAAGTGATTGCAGAAGGAGAGAAGGAGGATGAGAAAGGGACACACACTTATTGTGAGAGCAAAAGTAAGACAGTCTGCAAATGAAAGCACAGGAAAGTGCTATAAGTAACCAAAACAGTGAGTATATTTGTAATTAAGGACAGAGAGGAGGACAGGGATATGCACCACAATTAAATACATAGTTATAAGTATATTAGCCATGCAGACTCAAGCATATGCACCAAAGCCACAGCAAATTAAGGCAAGCTTCAAGAGAGGACAGAAATTCTGCCACTACACAGCATAGTCATTAAAAAAAATATGCCCAAGATCACGCAATTTGTGAAAACATGCGCCAAGAATAAAAATGTAATTATGAATGCAAATTACATTAAAAAGTAGGTTAACAGAATAGCAAATGATACTAGATTAAGCACAGTAAATATGTATGGGGAATAGTAAGAATAAATAAGATAAAACACCTTATTTTCAGCAACAATGTTGAAAGTGCATGCATTGATGCAAAGATCTGTATTTAGAATGGAGAAGCAAAAAGTAATGAGAGGAAGTACTCTAAAATTCATTATGGCTAAGGTTGCCCATGGTATAGATAAAAAACCATGATATATTTTATAACAAATTAAATGTTGTATTGAGGAGAGATCTCAGTAAATAACTAGGCGATAACATGCACTAGTTTAGGGATTAGTTATGAAGACACACAAGAAATCACACTGGTATTTTTGTAAAGGTTTGTGCCATTAGGTTAAAGGATTATTCTTTATAGAGCACACACCCTGATTAGTATGATTTCCAAGAATAAAGACTGCATTATTTAGATTTTTGCAGGGTTTGTTTAGATGAAACATATTCATGAATAGGCCTTTTTCTCCTCTTTAGGATTCTCAAATAGGTATGTCTTCTTTCCTGTCTTAGAACGTCTGGTGCCTGTTTTACGCTCGCCTCCTAAGTGCCGTCGTCTTGTCCCACTCTCCTGCGCACTTGCCTCTCTCTGTCTTGTCAGTCTACCCCTTTGACCCCCCCACCTCTCCCACCTACTCAATGGTGCTCTCTGTCTCCCCTATCTTTTCAAACTGTTCCTCTATTGACTATCCTGATCTCCTCACTAAGTCTGGTAGGAAAAGGTTTAAGAAGGACATCCTGGTCTCCAACCCAAGCCTCCCTAACGCCGACATCTACATCAGTGCCTCCTCCAAGGAAACTTTCACGACATCCTCTTTGTCGTTCCTTCACCAGATCTATGGACCCCTCATATGGTCTCTGTTCTCTCTCCTTTCTCCTCTTCTCCCATTAATGGTGGTACCCTTTGGGACGCCCGCCTGGCCTCCTTCCTATCCTCTAAGGTTATCATTAATGTCTACTCTAATGGGACCTTCTTGGTCCAAGGCCCTCAGGCCAACCTTCATCTCTTTGATAGACGCTTTCCGCGCTTCATCAATTTCCTTTATTCTCCTGCTGTCCCCTCCCCCCTTTCCTTGGCTACCTTGCCTTCTCCCTCCCTCTATGCCCCCTCTCGGGTGCTCTCTACACTTCCGCAGGGCATACCCCTGATCTGTACCCCTCCCCGGAAGTCCTTCAAGGAGGGCAACCTTCTCCACATTGCCATTCTTAACTACTGCTCCGCTGTCAAACACTCTTCTGATATCTGCCACCTTCTTGAAGAACTTGACCTCGATGTCCTCGGTCTCACTGGGACATGGTTTACGGCCAGCTCTGTCACCAGCTTTGACACACTCCTACCTGATGGCTACAAGATCCTCTCTGCACCTAGGCCCAACCGCTCTGGTGGTGGCGTAGCCCTCAATCTTCCCTGAGTGGATTCCTGCCTCTATCATTCCTATGCAAGCCTACTACTCTCTTGAATGCCTCGTCTGTAGGCTCTCTCTCTCGCCTAGCCATTCCCTTAATGTGGCTACTATCTATCGGCCACTTGGTCAGATTTCTTCCTTCCTCTCTGAGTGGGTGGACCTCTCCTCCTCACTCCTGGCCTCAACCACTCAACTCCTCCTTCTTGGAGACTTCAACATCCACCTGGATGCCTCCTGTCCCCCCTCTGAACTCTTTCGCGACCTCTGTGACTCTCTCTCACTCACCATTCTCCCCTCTGGCCCGACTCATTCTGCAGGGCACACTCTCGATGTTCTGATCTCTACAGACCTTCCCCTCTCTGTCCCTCTCTCCACTCCTCTCTGGAGTGACCACTTTCTCCTATCCTCCCACCTCACCCTCCCCACCCCGCAGTCCAAGCCACCTCCGTCACTGCCACCCACCTTCTCAGTCACCCGACCCATGAAGCGTGTGTCAGCTGAGGCTTTCGCCGCCACCTTCTTACCCCCTCCTTCTCCCCTGGCTGACTCTCACCCTGACACAGCCCTCTCCATGCTCCACTCTTCTATATCTGATACTCTCGATATCCGTGCCCCTGTCATGAGAATCCGCCTGAAGCTCAAAGCCAAGTCTAACTCCTGGTATGACTCAGACCTCGTCACCCTAAAACGTAAGTGTAGGGTTGCCGAGAGGAAATGGCGTGCTTCAAGTTCATCCTCTGACAAACTGGTCTGCTGCCTGCTGCAAAGGCAATACCGGCTCTCCGTCCTCACCAAGAAGAGAGCTCATATTCAAGCCTGCGTCTCTGCGGCATCTAACAACTCGGCTGAACTCTTTGAAATCTGCAAGGAACTGGCCAATCCTGCCGCAGTCTCTACCTCTCCTGACCCTTCCCAGGCCCTCTGCACGGCACTGGCTTCTCACTTCATTTCAAAACCTCAGGACATCCTGTCCTCACTCTCCTCCCTCTCACCCGCCTCCCGCTATTCCCTGCTCTTCCTCTGGCCCTTCTGCAGCTACCCCTCCTCCCTCCTTATCGGCCTTTCCCCTTTTCTCTCCAGACAAGGTTTCTAGACAAGTCCGATCTATGAAAGTCTTGTAGAAACAGGTTCACCCCTGTTCCTACAAAACTATCAAGGATCACATCGACTCCCTGGCTCCTGCCCTGCCGGATTTCTGCAATCACTCCTTCGACACTGGAGTTTTCCCTTCCCCCCTGAAGCACTCCCTTGTGCACCCTCTTCTTAAGAAACCCTCTGCCGACCCCTCCTGCCCAGCTAACTATCGCCCTATCTCCATCACTCCCTTCCTGAGCAAGCTGCTGGAAAAACTGGCCATCTCCCAGCTCAATCTCCACACTGAATCTGTTGGTTGTCTTCATGACCATCAGTTTGGCTTCAGAGCTGCCAGAAGTACAGAAACTGCTCTCCTGAACATCCGTGAAGACCTGCTCACTAACCTCGACTCTAACACCACTTGCGTTCTTATCTTGCTTGATCACTCTTCTGCCTTTGACACTGTCAACCATGCCATCCTGCTCAACCATCTCTGTGATAACATGGGTATCAATGGTCAGGCTCTGGCGTGGCTGACTTCTTTCCTCTCCGACCGACCCTCGCAGGTCCAACTTGGGTCTTTCCTCTCTGACATCTTTTTCTCTACCTGTGGTGTCCCCCAGGGATCTAACCTCTCTCCCTGGCTGTTCAACCAATACCTGGCACTCCTTGCCTACCGCATCGCCGCTCTGTCCCAACTTTCAATGCTATGCGGATGATACCCAGCTCATTTTCAGGCTACCCTCAGCCTCCTCCTCTCCTTTCCTCATCTCTGACTGTCTGTCTTCCATCCAGGAATGGTGTGCCTTCAATGACCTCTGCCTTAATGCCAGTAAGACTTATATTCTACTCATCGGCACCCCCACTCCCTCCTTCCCTGCAGCTCTCTGGCTGGCCTCTCTTGGCCCTCCTCCCACTCCCACCTGCAAGGCTAAAAACCTTGGGGTCATCTTCGACTCTGCACTTTCCTTCTCCCCTCACATCTCTGACGTCTCTAAGAAGTCACACTACCAGCTGCACCTCTTTAGAAGTATTCTTCCTTTCCTCTCCTTCCCCCAGAAGCTCACTGTCTCCAGAGCCCTGGTCCTCTCCAAGCTGGACTACTGCAACAGCCTCTATCTAAATCTGCCTGCCTCCACTCTACGCCCTCTGCAACTGCGAGACTTGTCCTTGGCCTCAAGCCCAGGGATCGTATCTCTCCAGGACTGAAATCTCTGCACTGGCTCCTAGTGGCTGCGAGGATTAAGTTCAAAAACCCTCTGTATTGTACACAAGGCCTTCTGAGGTCTGGGGCCACAATACCTTGAACTCTCTCTTCCTAAATATCTTCCTCCTTGAGCTCTTCGCTCATCTGCCTCCAATTCCCTTAGGGTCAGTCGCTTCTCCAAGCAACAAGTTGGTGTGGCAGATCACTCTCTTCGGCAGGGGCCTCTCTCTGGAACAGCCTTCCTGCCTTCCTGAAACTCGAGAACCATCTCCGGTTCGGGAAACACCTCAAAACCTTCCTCTTTGCTTCTGCTTTCTCTCCTCCCCTCCCTTGCTAAATTCCTGACTGAAATTGCACTGGTTACCTGGCCACCCTTTCTGATCTCTGGCCCAGGCCCCGTCAATTACCCACCTGCACTGCCTCCCTGGCAACCCCTGCTCTTGGGGACCGTTTTTCTGTATCCCTTCAGTCCTCCTACCATCACTTACGTCTGCACTTCCTTGCACTGCCACTAGCTGGCTGTTTTATGTGTCGTATTTATCCCACTTCCCATGTACTGCACTTTCCCCTCTCCCTTCGCCCTGCGCACTTTTCCTTTCCCCCCCCTTCCCTTGCGCGGTCTGAATGACACCTGACCTCCTAGAATCATTGTCTGTCCTCCCTTTGTTCCCCCCTTGCCCCGTCGCGCCTTGAAACACTTGTATATAGGCGCGTTATAAATGCCATATCATAAGTACAAGCAGGCTGGGAGCTGACAAAGAGAAACAAGGAGGGCTTTGCACAATTATTGAGCAAGATTTTGATTACTATTATGCACCATTAATTGATTTATTAGGAGCAGAGAGAAGTGGAATTTGGAGATATAAAAAGAAAAAACATTTTTCATGAGATTGGGGAAAAATAGAGATAATTAGGTTAGAGTCCCTGTCATGACATGCTTATAAGGAGAGGGGGAGTGACACACACACACACACATGCGCATGCATACACACACGCACATACACACTCTTGTGGAAGTACAGGTGATCAAAGGATCACAGGCTCAGTTAAAATAAAAACACATTTAGGTAGTCAGAGAATTAATTAATTCAATACGGCAATGAGAACACACCCACATACAGGTCGCTTTCACTTTACATTAGGAACACCAGTTAGAAACATTATGTCCTGCTGAAACACAATATAAGAGTAGCTGGATTTTTGGAGACTATGGGGGTCATTACGAGTTGGACGGTAAGGGTTAACGGTCAACGGTAATGATGCCGGTGCCGGTAAACCCTTACTGCCCTATTCCGAGCTCCCTTAGCGGGTCCCAGCAGGAACTTTTTATTTATTTTTCTGTTTCAATGTTAATACACATATAAACATACACTTGTCATTTCTTTAAGCGTTCCATAATTTCGCCAGTGTCTTATAATTTCGCCAGTGCCTTATCAGCATCTTAACACTGCAACCAAATGGCGTCTACAAAGGTGTGTCCCTTTTTGAAGGAAAGCAGTCTATCGTTACGAAAGCAAGTATTTGATCCACGTTCGGGAAACAAAAGGTGCTGCCCGAAGTATCTGGCAACAAAAAACGAAAGGACTCAACTACGTGAGGTAAGAATAAACGCTGCTTGTCGTGTACAAAATGCCCTGTAGAAACGAAAGAAATTAATGACACACAAATATATGCCTTCGATTACAACTGCTTCTTTGGCAAGTGCACGAAGCATCAGCGAAAACAACGCACGCAGGAGAAATAACTCGCCTCGCGTTCCAGGCGGGCTTCAGCTAATTTTGTCAGTGTAAACACTTCGTCCCCGGCATAGATGCGAGGAATGCAGTGCAGTATAAACGAGGACACACTTTAAGAATGAAGTAAGTGTGACGCGTATGTCGGCATAATTGTAAAAAGCGCTCTCAAGTAAGTAAAGAATGAGTTTTTTTTACATAAATTCTCTCTTGCAGAACGTATGCACTTGCAGCCATAGCGAACAAATGCTGCTGAAAAGTATTTACTTGGAAGCCGTGGATTTCAGAATAGTCGCCTAAAAACGAAGAAATAACAGAGAAGACATCCAGAAATGTGCATGAAGGCAGAAAAGCCTGTATTAGGACAGAAAAGTAAAAGCGTGTATACATTATGTATAAGGCTAATGTAATTATACATACGTGGGTTAACAAAGAAATAGATCAGCCAGAACTTGGAATAACGAAAAATACTTATGTCCTAAGTAATTATAGACGATATGTTTTTGAAAGAAAGCGCATAAACGTGTGTTGGACAAACTCTTCACCAGCAAAAATTAAAAACTATGGGAGACACAAGATGCTGTTACTCTTGTCTTCAAATATGTGCCTGACAGTGCTAAAACGTTTGTAAACTAAGATGTCTTTCACATTTGTTTCCATTAGTGTGCCAATAATAATTGCTGATGAAGGACTTTCGGAACATTGATAACTGAAATCCGTGATCTCATACGCCTCAAAGCAATTGGAGGTTAGTGCAATATCCCCTGACCGTATACAATAGAGATGATACACTGATATAGTGGGTTTGTTTTTAATTGATACTTTTTTGTTCTTTCACAGTAGTGAATGTGAAGTTTATTGTACATCATCAGCACACGTCAAAGTTGTCCACGTGTATGTAACGAGTAATGTCCTGAAGACAGGCCCAGGGGAGTCTACAATGTAGATTTGCTCAATACTATACTCAACGCCTTGGACCCAGAAACACGATCTAGTGTTCAATGAGGGCCAATGAAGTTACAGGTGTCTCGAATAACGTGACGCACTTAGTGCTGTAACAGAATAGTGAGGGTGAACATAGTTGCATGTGTTTTGAACTATGCCCCTCTCTTCCCAATACTAACCTCACTCCCTATCCCTACAAAAATAACAAGTATGTGGATACAAATTCAGATAATCTCATTTGGACACAGATTGGCATTGGTATGATGTTTGTATATTTCATGTGTCTTTTAGTTGTTTATAAATACTGTGTATAATTGATTAAAATATGTATGTGATTTTCTAAATACCCTATGTATCTCTGTCTAAATTGCATATGACAGCTCTGTGTATTTGGTAAAATGGGATAAGCACAACCTGAGCGTATGACGAGTGGGTAGCTGTAGTGTGGAACTGTTGCTTTTGATTATACATTTGGTCCTCATCCACATGGCCCCCTAAAACGAGGACCTTTGCTTGCTCATTTGTAGTTTATCAGGTCATTTAACAGCACCTGAATCATTTTCAGGGTACCCTGAATCCAGTCCTAGGTCGCCAGTGCTCCTGTTTCCAGATATTATTGCAGTGACTGAAGACTAAGATTTGTGTCCTCTCACATGTCAGGGGAGCAACAGAAGATCAAACAATTGGGATACAATTTTATTTTCTTTAAAGAAAAAAATAGAAGTGAGGTGCACTTACACAGTAGGGCGACTTCTCAATATAAGAGTGCAGAGGTTTAAAACCACAACGAAGTGAGAGGGATATTCAAACCCTAGTCTAATATAGGATTGTGGGCCAGAGTCTAGTTACCCTAGTCTACAACAGTTTGTGGTTAGTGCGGTATCACCCTGGTTTATTCACACAAAGTCACGTACAGTTCTAGGAAGTTCCTAATTCCATCATAGGCTTGTTGCACAATGTCCAGTGCTAGGTTCTCCAATGCCGATGTCTTTGGGTGCAGTTGTAGACAGTCTATTTCTTTCCTGTCTGTCCCAGCTGCAGTCAATGCCATGCTTCTCAGCCTAGGGCAGTATGCAGGTTTTAAGAGGTACTAAGCCATCTTCCCTGCGCTTGGCCATCTTGCCCATAGCAAGGCTTGCTCCACATCTCCCCCTTACAACTTTGGACCTTTACAGTGGTAAGGATGTAGGCCAGAACCCCCAGTAATTAGCGGATAAGGGACCTTCCTTAGAGCACAATGACTGCGTGGCTTCCATCAGTTTCTGCCTGCTCCTTTCTCTCCACCTCCTTTTTCCATGTAGTGCTCTCACCTCCTCCTTCATCTCCCACATTCTCTTACACTCTCTCCATCTACATCGTTTCTCTCACACCACTGGCTCTGCTTCTTCCTATATCTGTAACTTCTCCAGCTCATCATCTTCCTCAGATCTCTTCTCTGCCCCTCCTTCTAACTCCCTTCAGCCTCAATCTAACTACCGCACCGCTGGCTCCTGCAAAACCCCTCTATTGCTGTGTGGCAAGCGGTACGGGGGGATGGTGTGGGGGAGGGTGTGTGTGTGTGTGTGTGTGTGTGTGTGGCCATCTCTGCAGCACCTCAAAGTCTCAGTTTGCAATTTGAGGGCCTGCTCCCAAACAATGGGTGCTCTAGCTTTCAACTTCAGTCTGCAAGAGATTGATCTGACGGGTAGGCTCTGGCGAATCCCCCATTCACTACATCTGAATATCGTAGTACATAGTGGTTGACTTCCCACATCCCCCAGAGTCTCCTGAACCCCTTCCCTGAGTCTGCCACATGGGGCTTCGTGACAAGTGAGCTTTGGGTCTTTTGCTGTGCAAATCAAACAGTAGCTGTTGTGACAATCTAGAGGAGTGCCCAGTCCTCATAGCAATCTCTCACCAAGTGCTGCTGCATAACATTTGGTAACACACAGGTGTTCATGAAGTCCACATCCTCAGCTCCTCCAGAGGGCCGCCACCTTCCCTCGCCGGGTTCTGCAGGTAAGTGCACTTCCCCATGCTCCCGCACCACATCCCTGCCCCCCTTTTCCACACCACAAGGCACCCCCACTTACCTTCTGCGTCCATGTCTGTTGGCTGCCCGGGAACAGTTGTGTTCCCGGCGCAGCTTCGACATCAGCAAGACCACCATGGAAAGTCCTCCTCCCAACAAATGGCGGCCATCTTTTTTCTTTTTTTAAAGTTGGGAAACGCAGTTTACAAACTATTAGTATCGCGGTGCAACTTCCTGGGATACTAATAGCAATAAGCTCCTCGCTGGAGGACTTTGGGGGCATTACAGCTTCAGATAATGCCCCTGCGTAACTATGGGCCCCGGGCATTTACCTGAAGCAGTAATGCCCTGCACCTCGGGGCTTATTGCTTAAATATTGTGCCATCTAAACTATAACTGAAACTGCAATATTCAGGTGGAAGTAACACTGTGACATACTCTATACGTAGTAGACCTATCCTGATCTACAGGACCACAAGGGATAATTATACATTTAAGGACATAATTCAAACATTCAGAGGTCTAATGTTCCTACGGTTTGGGACAGGTAATGGGACGAAATAATATCCAGATCTGTAAGATTAGACCGACATTAATGTACCCCAAATCTAATATAATAATCTAAATGGTGGGTTTTGTAAATAGACTGTCATCAGTCCAAAGAATCATAACACCCCCCAGTTGGGGGGTCTAGTGGGGCTGAGGAGGCTAATAACCGTACATTTACTTTTTATTTCGCCCCTTCCGCCCCTTCATGTTAAGCAGTTACCAAGAAGGTAGGGATCCAGAGGTGGATTATTATTTTCTAGAACAGGGGAGCTCAGTCTCGGTTTTTCTAATATCACACCCCAAGCATGCCAGACTTGCATTGTTGAAAAGGGTCTGCGTGATGAGGATGGCTCCAGCACCCGGGTACTGTACATTGCTTAATGTTTTCACAGAAAGTTCCCACTGGTCCTATTCATATTGGCTCCAATGCAATTCAAAGCCGCTTGGTCTTTACTTGCAGGTAGTACTACAGCCATGGTCACCTATATGCAGAAACTGGCCTGCCCCTTCCTCGTCCACATGTCTCAATTCTGTTTCTCAGCTTCCCCCTGAGTGATATCAAATCAGATGATTACTCCTTCAAACGTGCTACTCCCAAGGGATCACCCTGTGTATGAAATCACTGGAGACCAAATATATACTTTATCACATCTTTTTATCCAAGTTTGTCCTAAATCCGCCCTTTTTTGTGTCAAGGGCAAAACCTTACATTGCCATTGTGGAGAGGTGGTCTGATGTTAGCAAGATAGCTCAGCAAGCCAAGTGCTCGCTGCTGCGATCTTTTTGTGACCTGCAGGTCGCAGGTTCGAATCCTGGCAAGGTCAACTCAGCCTTTCTCCTTCCAAGGTTAATAAATGAGTACCAACTTCGGTTGGGTAATATTGTATGTAAATAAGTTCTATGTAAAGCACTTTGGTGAAAGCGCTATGTAAATAACACATCATTATCATTACCAGTCTACTGTGAAGAAAAAGTGTATTTATTGATTGGTGGTAAGGGTTTTGCTAGTTAGGATAGTAAATGGGTGCTATGAGGATACAAGGCTCCAGTAGTCCTAGATAAGTAGGTTTGACAGAACCATGAAACATGATCTTTTTAAATAACTGATCTTTTAGCTATTCAAGCAATGAAGTTAAGGAATGCTATTGGAACAAGCCATGAAAGTCTTTTGCTTCTGCACCTTTTCAAATGTTTATGGGAAGGGGGCGGGGGGAGAGAAAGAGAAAGAAAGAGAAAGAAAGAGAGAAAGAGAAAGAAGGAGAGAGAAGGAGAGAGAGATTTTTTAAATGAAATTGAGCAAACCTCCCGCAATTTAGAAAATAAATGTCATCAATTACTCATCTGACAAAAGAAACAGAGAGTTAAGTAATAAGGAAGGGGGGGGTGTGGCAACGCAAAAGGAATATAGGGGTACCCCATTAATGCACAAGGAACGTTTTTCAATGCAAAAAAGACATTCATGAAATAATAATGTTTAAAAACAGATTAATGAGAAACACAGAGGTCCAATTCTTATGGCAAGTTTTCTCTTTGATTAAAAGACCACACTCGAGTTTTCTCTCACTGATTTCATTACGTCTGAAGCTTTTCTTTGCTTAGGAAAACAAGGGTTGTCCCCTAGAATGTTTTGTTTCCGAGGGGCTTACACTAATAAATGGGTAGAATACATATTGAACAAGAAGAGAGTAAATAGCTACCCGTCCCTCAAGTGCCCAGACCTAGTGTAACCTCTAAATGTAGTGCTTTTATGGAGTAAATATTGCACAATGCCTTACTTGTCTTTTTCTAATAAAAATCGGTTTATTCATTACATTTCATTAAACAATATTAATATCATCCGTAGTATCGATAACCAAAATCACATACATATAACAAACCAGTCAAAGATTTGTTCTCATTTCTCTCATATAACACAGGACAGAAAAAAACGGACTGATTCTGATGTAGTCCTGCAATGAGGGTTTAGTATTAAGTGTGCTTCATGTGCAATAAGTATACTTTGATCAAATGCACATAGTTTTTGTTTCGGTATACGCGGGCAACCACAATTTTCTGCAACTAGTTGGAATTGATGTTACACCATTCTCCAAATCTAGATAGCATCATTTGTTCTTTGGCAGTGGTTGTTCAGAGTATCACACAATGGCTACAAAAGAGTAAACATATTAGCTGTTAACTTGATTGCGGAACCTTAGTCGTTCACCTAACCTTTTTGTTTGATCTATATTAAAAGATGACATAAAAGTACAAGACGGGTGTAAAAATATTTTTATGGCGTATGTGGGAGTTGTGTTTAATAGCAACTGGTGTAGAGGGGATCACTTACCTGGCGGCTGCTCAGTCACTGGGGAAATAGTTTCTTGAGATGCATAACAATTCCATGCGACCATGGTAATGTTCCCAGATTGGTGTCTTCCTCATTTAATGAGATAAAGCCTAAAACAATTACACATATATGTTCATTGTAGCACTTACCATGTGCTGCCAAAAAAACTGCACAGTGTGCTATTTCACCACGATGCACTGACTTTTATATAGTTGCCGTTCTTAGCGTTGAAAAATCGCTTACTCTCCTTGATCACTGCAAGGAGAAACGCGTGTAAATAAATGCTTGTGCAAACATAGCCACACAAACCCTACTGAGGGTGTCTAACTCTGGCTGGCTACGTGAGGAAGGGCTATAATGTCCCACGGAGGGCTGTGCGCATGATGGTTGCTGTACAACTTGCTATATTTGTGCCAAAGACTATGCCTCAATTCGTCACTCTGTAAATCCCTTTTAAGGACCACCCAACTGTCTTAATAGGATTTTTCCTTTGCAGTAGTATTTTCTCGGGAAGCAGACACATGCTTGAGAATGCAGGCATAGATATAACTAGCACTGATGCCAGTGTTCAGTATCGATTTCTTTTCGGCTCTCGCTGCGCCACCACGTATACACATGACAGCAAAGAGCACTTCTAACTGTTATACCAGTTATGTGATTTTAATTCGCTCAATCAGCGTCTGTGCAGTATCTACAAGGGGAAACCCTACTGCTTGCGCTAATGTTGCTATGGTGATAAGGACTGTAGGGGGGGCACTTACTTGTGCGGCTGCAAGCCGAACAAACAGCGGATACGTCCACGGCTTCCTTAGATCAACCTTGGAGCCGGGCTCTCAGAGCTTATGTATGTTACCTAGGTAACGCCTATGTCTATTTCAATGACCCAATGGTACAGTGTGACAACCTGGCGGCCATCTTACTATGTGTTCGCAAAAGCGTACAGGGCAGTATTTTTCTTTTGAGAAGGGTGGTTTTGCAAGAGGATAAACGTGTCAACGTGTCCATTGTTATACTGTGTGTATATATAGTCACTAGGGCACAGTGCCTGTGCATTTGTTGGCGGTTCACAGATATCACGTTGTGTACTTATCAAACTATATACATAGTTCTCAACCATTTGTGTTGCAAAGGCGGGTGTAATAACCCGATTTTGTTTTTGGCGGATGAGACGCCCATTGGAAAGAATGGGCTTGAAGGAGGCTTGGCGGGTGAGTCAGCCCTTCACAAGGTGGGTGACACCCGCCAAAAGCGTGTGAGTTGAGAGCTATGCTATATATAATCACAGAGGGAGAAAAGACTGCTCACTATAGGGACATATCGTTTCTCATATAGCGTTTACTCTTTTAATGTTCTCATTTAGGGCACATCCACTAACCTGACAGCTCTGTGACTCTCTCCTGCACTCTTGCCGGTACAACCCTTAGGTGAACCAGCAGTGAAAGCAAGTGGCAGAGTGTAACACCATCACAAAGCATCTGCCGACAATTTGGTGTTAGCATTCAGAAATATAAATTTTTAACATTTCAACTTCTTTCCATGTTGTGCTGTTTGTATGTTTTGTATTTTCCTGTGATGTCATTGTTATGGGAATTATTATTTTTCAAACTTGAAAATTCCTACATCTTGTTGGTCTCAGAATGTTGGCAAGTATGCATACATTTTTTCAGGGCACCAGTTTCCTGTAATACATTCACAGTATGTACACCAAACATTCATTGGTTACACAACACTGTACACAAAATTGTGGTTTTAGCTGTATGATTGTGTCACAATGTGTTGCTATTAAATCAGGAGCCAGCTGAGCGGCTTTTAAATATAGAATATGTTTAAATAAATTACATTTTTTCTACTGAATTTGTATCCTCGTTCCGCCACAGTTTTTTTTAATTTAGTGATATTGGAGGTCATTACGACCCAGGCGGTAAGTACACCAACTTTACCACCATGGTGTAAACTATGTTTACACCATGGTGGATGGCGGATTTACCGCCCCATTCCAAGGTGAGTGGGGCGGTAAATCCCCATTTCCCATTTACCCTTCCCCATTCCCATTTTTGCCCCATAGGGCATAATGGGAGTGGGGAAGGCGCTAATTACGGCACCGTAAATTACAGTGCCGTAATTAGCACCAAGGCGGTTTAGCGCCATGGATTTTAACGCCTGCTAAAAGCAGCTGTTAAAATTGGAATCAGGCGTTAAGGGTTAACAACAGCGTTAACCCTTACCGACTGGTCGTAATGACCTCCATTGTATATTTGACAGTGAATAAAATAATTCCCAGCACTTCCACTTCATAATGTCTGACAGACTTCCAAGCTCCCTCTTTGCTCTGGAGCCTTCTTTTTGTTTTCATTTCTCTGACGAGCCCCTAACACGCATGATCCAGAAATCTGCTAGACCTCATTTGCATACCCAAGTAGCTTAGTTGTATGGACGACACACTCCCACTTTCATCCTGAAATTACATCATATATTCACGTTGGAAGGAGTGGAAAGTGTTAAGAGAAGAGGATGAGTGGCGGGACAGTTATATGAGAACAAACAGGGTCCCACTAACTTTGACACTTTCAAAAATAGTGCAATACACAAATACACCAATGTGTACTAATAAGTAAAGACTTGTTTTGTGAAGTGCATGGACCTGAAATTTGAAAAGCTATTTTAGAAAAAGGAAAGAAATGTACATGAAATAAAAATCTTATTAATCTTTTAAAAGCTTTAATCGATAAGCAAACATTTTCTACTATAATACATTGTTTTGCTCACTATAATGCATTGCTACATTACACAGCACACTTCAAAGTTGTAATAAACAAACAAAAACACACACAATGGGTAATATAACACAGTGATACATTCACTAAAATAATACAATGCTTGCTGCACCCCAAAGTTTTCACACACAAGTAAAATACACACTGAATAGAAACATGATCATAGAGTGTAAACATATAAGTAAACAATAACATTGACAGGTGTATCTTACCATTCCAAGCTAACCCCTGTAAAAATACTTAATTAGTTCAGATGCAATGGGCTAATACAGCAGGATGTTAGCTGTGAGGTGTCTGAAAACTGAGGGGGTCAAAAGATGCCATTGTATTGTAAGGTTTGATAAATGCCTCACTATCCCTACCCTGATGAGGATTTCACTGCATAAAATAAACTAAAGTAAACACTCTAACAAAGGATCTCTGTCCTTCACACTTATATTTACAGTACTCAATAAGGCAATGCATGGCATATCAAAGGCAACACAAATATAACAGTTACATTCACAATATGACAACAGTCTCTCCTTATAATATGGGTAAATTCCCCTTTCCCAGATTCAAGCAGGATTCTGCTCTACAGTTTCAAAAAGAATTAAGGAAATCCTGGTTTATAACAAAGTTCTAACACAGTTCTTTGTGACTGTGTTACAACTTGACAACAAATGTTCCAACACTCCAGTGATTCAGCAAAGGTTCTTTGTCTTCCTCTTGTGAAAGTACGACTCAAAGTAATCTTATTCACATAAAGAATAGTGCCTTAGTTCATTCCTATCAACATAAATTGTCATAATCAGGATGCTTTGCAACAACTTATTATTTCTGAAGCTATATAAACCTTCTGCAGCAGTTTTGTACAGTTCTTTCTTCAACAATGAAAGTTTGTCAGGATACATTTCTAACACCACTTCAGTGCACTTCATCAACTTCTACCTGGTTTACTTCAATGCCAGGCCTACTAATTCAATCACACCTGGTTTACTCCCATGCCAGGCCTACTGCTTCTCTATTCGGGTATACTCAGCTGCTCGAATAGTAATTTACAAACAAGTGCCTCTGTGGTGAAGATCAGTTTACAACAGCTTTGCAGTGTTAATTAATTTACAACAGAAGACTTTAAGCAATTCTTCAGCAAAGAATTGCTTATTCCCTCCAGCCAGGAAAGTTTCATGGCAGATGTCATTCCTCTGACATCTGCCACCTCCTCGAAGACCTTGACCTGGAAGTCCTTGCTCTCACCGAGACATGGTTCACGTCAGCTCTGTCACGAGTTTTGACACTCTCCTCCCTGAGGGTTACACAATCCTCTCTGAGTCCAGAACTAACCCGCCCGGAGGTGGATTGGCTCTGATCTTTCCGGAGTGGGTCCCTGCTTCTGTCATTCCTGTGCACGCCTACTCCTCATTTGAATGCCTAGTCTGCAGGCTCTCTATCTCTCCTGGCCTCTCTCTGACTGTGGCCACCTGGCCAGGCCACCCTCTTCTGCTCACGATGGGCTGACCTATCTTCCTCTCTCCTTTACTCAACCTCTCAACATCTGCCCTAGATGCTTCTAACCTCTGGGCTCTTCCGCAACCTATGAAACCCTCTCTCCCTTTCCATTCAACCCTCTGGCCTGACACACTCTGCCAGATAGACCTTGGATGTTATCATCTCCTAGGATATCCCCCTCTCTAACCCTCTCACCACTCCTCTCTTCCTCTCTCATGGACTGACCACTTTCTGCTCTCCCCTCACCTGAAGCTTTCTACTCAAGCAGCCTTTGCCTCTTTCTCTGCTCCGCCTACTCCTGCGATTGACTCGCACTCTGACACAGCCCTCTCTAACCTGCATCTTTCTATCTCCAACACCCTAGACATCTGTGTGCCTGTCATGAGAATCCATCTGAAGCCTTCCTCCAAGTGCAACTCTTGGTATGACTCTGACCTCGCCGCCCTGAAACACAAGTGCAGGGTGGCTAAGAGGAAGTGGAGGGCTTCAGCGCACCCTCTGACAAACTGGCCTGCTCCAAAGGCAATACAGACTCTCTGTCCTCAACAAGAAGAAGATCCATATCCAAACCTGTGTCTCTGCAGCCTCCAACAACACAGCCAAATTCTTTAAAATCTGCGAGGAGCTGGCCAATCCTACTGCAGTCTCCACCTCTCCTGCGCCCACCTCAGACACACTGTACAGCCCTGGCCTCTCATTTCACCACTAAAACTCAGGACATCCTGTCCTCACTTTCCTCTTCCTCTCCTTGTACCTCTGTCAGGCCCTCTTTGGCCGCCTCTCCCTCTCCTCTTCCCTTTTCCTCCTTCTCCCTGACAATACCTGACGATGTCTTTAGACAAGTCCAATCTAGGAAAGTCTTATTCAAACAGGTGCTCCACTGCTCCTCCAGAACCATCAAGGACCACCTTTCCACCCTCGCTCCAGCCTTGGCTGATTTCTGCAATCACTCTTTCACCACTGGATCTTTCCCCTCTCTCCTCAATCACTCCCTTCTGCACCCCCCCTAAAGAAACTTCTGCCGATCATACCTGTCCAGCAAACTATCGCCTGATTTCTATCACTCCTTTCCTGGGCAAACTCCTGAAATGCTGTTCATCTCCCAGCTTACCCTTGACACTGAATCTGATGGCTGCCTCCATGACCACCAGCCTGGATTCACAGCAGCCAGAGGCATGGAAACTGCTCTCCTGAACAGCTGTGAAGATCTGCTCTCAAACCCTGATCCTCATTCTTCTTGACCTTTCCTCTGCTTTCGACATGGTCAATTACACCACCCTGATCAACTGATTCCATGTGAACCTGGGCATTACAGATCTGGCTCTGCCATGGCTGACCTCCTTCCTCCGGGACCGTCCCTCCCAGGTCCAACTTGGGTCCCTTCTCGCCATCACCGCTCTCTCCACATGGGGTGTCCCCCAGGCCTCTATACTCTCACCCTGGCTCTTCAATGTCTATCTGGTCCCTTTGGCACACTTGATTTCCACCTTCTGTTCTAACTTTCAGTGTTATGCGGATGACACTCAGCTCTCTTTCAGGCTTCCATCAGCCTCCTATCCTCCCTCACTCATTCCTGACAGTCTATCCGTGACTCAGGATTGGTGCGCCTCCAACGATCTTTGCCTTAATGCCAGTAAAACGGAGATCCCTCTCATTCGGACCCCTGCTCCTGATTTCCCTCTCTCTGGCCGCCCTCCTTGGGCCCGCTACCCTCGCCTTCCTGTGAGGCAAAAAACCTTGGTGTCATCTTCGACTCCACTCTCTCCTTCTCTACTCACATCACGGACCTTGCCAAAAAAGGCCCACTTCCAGCTGCACCTCCTCAGAGGTATCCTACCTTTTCTCACTTGCCTCCAGATGCTCGCTGTCTCCAGAGCCCTGGTTCTTTCTAGGCTGGACTACTGCAACAGCCTCTTTCTCAATCTGCCTACCTCTCCTTTTCGCCCCCTGCAACAGAATCCAGTACAAGACTGCGAGACTTATCCTTGGCCTCAAGCCCAGGGACCATATCTCTCCTGCCCTGACATCTCTCCACTGGTTCCCGGTGGCATTAAGGATCAAGTTCAAGACCCTCTGCATCATCCACAAGGATTTCTGGTCCCGGAAGCCCACACCACAGCGAACTCTCTCTTCAGCAATACCTTTTCTTAGAGCCCTTTGCTTCACTACTTCCAGTTCGCTGAGGTTCATACACTTCTCCAGGGAGAGAGTAGGAGTAGATCTTTCTCTTCTGTAGCGGCCTCCCTCTGGAACTGCCTCCCTGCCCCTCTCAGGCTTGGGCCAGACCACCTGAGGTTCCGGAAGCACCTGAAGACCCTCCTTTTCTCCTCTGCCTTCTCTCCCTCGCTCCCTTGCTAACTTGCTTGCCTGCTTCGCTGACTGGTTGCTTGGTTCCCTCAGGGTCTCACTGGGTACCAGGCCCCTCCACGACCAGTCTTACTTAGGACTGCCTCCTGGCCTACCTCGCACTTAGGTTCAGATAACTGTAACTCCTACAGCCTACTTGCACTTACCCAGAGCCGCGCTGCCCTGGCTGCACTTACTCAGAGTCATGCTGCCCTGATCGTACTTCCCCCTATCCTCTCGCTTGCAATTCCCCCTGCACTTCTATTGTCACACTTGCACAATCTGAATGACACAAGGCCTAGTAGGATTGTTTGTTTTGTCCTCCCTCTGTCTTCTTTCCGGTTTATGGTCAATCCTTCGAAAAATATGCATCGAAAAGACAATGCATCGAAAAATATGCATCGAAAAGACAATGCATCGAAATTCTATGTTTAACATTAAAAGTACATATCCATCGAAATGTTTCCATCAAATGGATATGTACTTTTAAATGTAAAAGATAGCATTTCGATGCTTTCATTTTCTACGTTAAAACGTTACATGGAGCTGTCTAGTGCTGAAATTTCGGCACTGGCCAGCTCCTTGTAACGTTTTGAGGTTTTTTTGTATATTGGGGGAGGGGTTTCCCCCCGCAACCCCCACCCCCCTTAACCCTAACCCTAAACCTTGCCCTAACCAAAACCCTAATTCTAACCCTTGCCCTAACCCTACCCCTAATTCTAACACTTGCCCTAACTCCAACCATAATTCTAACCCTTGCCCTAACCCTAATTCTAACCCTAATTCTAACCCTTGCCCTAACCCCAAACCTAATTCTAACCCTGCCCTAACCCTAAATCTAACCCTTGCCCTGACCCTAAAATCCATCGAAATCCATTGAATTTATTCAAAGAAAAGGCATTTCGATGGAAATGATTTTCGTTGAATAAAATTGGATGGAACTGATTTCGATGGATTTGCACTCAATAAAAGACCAGACATGGCCGACAGTGTCCGGGACAAACATGCTCGGAAAGGCATACGTATGCAAGACACCCCAGAGATCATCTCATTATATGCAGATGATGTACTCTTATACATCAGAGACCCAGCTGCTCACTTAGATCCCATTCTCCGAGATATAATTAAAATAGGTACATTCTCAGGTTTCACAATCAACTACACTAAGTCCGACATCTTCCCACTCACGGCGGCGACCCCCCGACCGGATTGTGAGTTCCCCCTTCGCTTGTCGCCCGAGGGCATCGGTTACCTTGGAGTGCGGGTTTCCCTCGGTAAGCCATCATTGATAGCTGACAATTACACAGCTATGGCGCACCTAATGGAGTCCCGGCTGTCGAAATGGCGTGATCTGCCGCTGTCCCTGTCAGGCAGGCTCTCCTTGATTAAAATGATTATTGTCCCTAAGCTGCTCTACATTTTCGCGAATGTGCCGATCTGGCCCGGAAGGCGATATTTCAGGGACCTCCACGCGGCCTGCGCCCGCTTTCTGTGGCATGCGGGAGCGGTGAGGAAAAAGTGGCAGCATATGACTCTCCCTTATGAGAAGGGGGGCTTCACCACCCCGGACTTCGCAAAGTACTGGATCGCCGCACAAGCACAACACGCCTCACACTGGTACACATTTACGGACCCTCCCCCACATGTGAAATTAGAGACACTGGCATGCGAGGAAATCAACCCCCTATCCCTCATTCTACACCACACATTCCGAGCTGATGCCCCTGCCGACCCGGTGGCGGCCACAGTCTTGGCTTGGAGGCGATTGCTGCAGGCAAACACCGGCCACCACCCATACTACAAATGGCTACCCATTTGGCAGTTCCCGGGTCTCAGCCCTACTCATGATAAACTCCTAATTGAACGCTGGGACAGCCTTGGTTACCGAGCGTTGACCGACCTTTTCCCTGATGGGAAGTTCATTACCCCGCAGACGTGGAGACCCGGTCACTCCGGCTCGGCACTCGAAATGCTGCAGTACTTCAGGTTAAGAGCAGCAGTTCGGGCTTGGTGGCCCTCCTACCCAGATGAGCCCCCAGACTCCCCTGAAATCCAATATATAGCCAACTCGGCCGGAGCTAGAGGCATAACTTCATCGCTATATAAATCACAGATGGCTAGCATTGATGAGGCATTGCAACCGGCGCGTGACTTGTGGAGTGATGAACTGGGTATCCCCCTTTCAGATGTATTGTGGAACAAGATGTGTTTGCACACACGTAAAACCTCCCTCAACGCTAGATATAGATGTATGCAGTATAAACTCCTAAACCGTCTATACTACACGCCGCACAAGGTGGGACGGTTCACACCAGGCCAGGCTCAGTCGTGCCCTAGATGCAAATCCACTGCTGCCGATCACATACATATGTTTTGGTCCTGTGTGGCCCTGGGCCCATATTGGGAGGCCATTATTGCAGCGTTATCTGAAATAACAATGACCCAAATCTCTCCTGCACCGCTTGCAGTTCTGTTTGGTGTGTGGGACGAACCTGAAGCTAGGAAGATGGCTAGGTTTCTGAATGTTGCTACCATGGTAGCTAAAAAATGTATCCTACAATGCTGGAAATGCCGCTCTCCCCCTTCATTCGAGATGTGGCTAAAGGCCCTCACCTGGACTCAGGCGTGCGAGGAGGACTACATTAATACCCTCCCATTGTCTTCCCGTCCAAAAAACGTATGGTCAGAGTTCTGTAGCTACCTGAACAACAAGGAAGACACTGTACGGGCATCATCACCTCTACCTGATGAGTTAACCCCTGCTGCCAACTAAAAACTCTGTACTGTATGCATGAGCGCTCAGCTCCCTGTTTAAGACTCGCAAGATGTGTAGTGTCATACATGTAACTGCATTACCAGCTGATTTGCGCACTGTGTTTGTAGTCTGTACTCTTTCTATGCCAATAAAGAAAAGTTTAAAAAAAAAAAAAAAAAAGACCAGACACCCTTCCCTCTCTTGTCTTGTGGCGCCAAGAAACACTTGTATACAGGCGCGTAATAAATGCCTCATCATATCACAAGGCAAGATTCACATTTGTGCTCTTTAATACTCTTTTGTACTTTCCAAAACCTCTTCGAGTTTTTGTCATGCGCCGACAGAGCCTGCAGAACTGGTGCTTGTGGAGACCCTGGAGATAAGGATACCATTAGGAAGGCACAGCACCTTCTACTGAAGCGCGCTTTGGCAGTATAGTCTTCCGACTGTCATACTGTCATGGCCACCGCCTGCGGCTGTAACTTCACAACGCGGCCCGTTTCTGGCACATTGCAACCCACTTTGATGCTCTCCCTGCTCTGGGTGAAATGCTGTGTTCCCCGCTCTCCCTTGAGCCTGCCGGCTCTCTGCCAGTCTGCTGTTTCCTTTTCTTAGCCCTCACATCAGGGTTTTTGCTCTGTGGCCTCACCGCTGTTCTCACTCTTCACTCTCTCTCTTTTTGAGCCCCATGCTGCGGCTGCTCTCTCTGGAGCTTCCCACAGCACCCGCCTGGCTCGGAGCTTCGTTCCCTTTTGTTTTTTCTTCTACTTTCATTTCAAGGCTTTACCGTTCTGTTCTTTTCCTTTCTCTCCTCTTCAGACATCCTGTGCTCACCTCTGCTATCCAACCTTTTGCTACAGAGGTAATTCTCGTATGACCCTGGTTATATACACATCACTGCAGTGGCGACTGCTCTGCATTCTTCATAAGCCTACCCAGGACCCAACTAACAGTAAAGACTTCAAGTACCCTGGTGGAGTGCTTCCTGCCTAAGGATCATCACCACCTTTCACCACTGCTTTCAAAACTCTGCACCAAGGAGTGTTGGACTTGCCAGTACCATCTGGTTACCTGCTTCTCTTCACCACTACACGGGAGCTACATCACCAAAGAGTTTTTTTCTCCCTACCAGAATTTTTCCTCTTACTTGGCTCCCTCAGGAAGAGGCCTCTAGCTGTTTTCTTTATAGCAAGCAGGCATAGTGGCTTCTGACCGAGGGAGATCATATATCTTCAAGACCAAGCAGCGCACCAGAAGGAGGCGCAGGACCAAGGACTCCTCAACTACTTCAAGCGAATCAGGTGAGGAGGAAGGGAGTTTGTCAGACTTAAATGACGAAGCAGGGGATTGTGATAGTTTGGAACGCCAAGGACCTTTTATGGCAACCGCGGAACAAGTACAGGAATTGATTACTGTTGTGCAAGGACTCTCACAAGAGGTACAGACGCTCAAGGCCGAAAACACTCTTCTGCGACAGCTCATGACATCCAGAGACCAACACCACGCAGAACTTCCCCCGATGACCTTAGCTTTGGGGAAGTTTGATGGTTCCCCCAAGAAAATAAAGGAATTTGTCGAAGCATGTGTTGTCCTTTTCACCTTCCGACCTCAGAGTTAGGCTTCAGATCAAACCCGGGTAGGGTTCACGATCTCCAACATGACCAGCAAAGCACTGGCTTGGGCCACCCCACTTTTACCAATGCCAATCCTGTGCTCCAGGAATATGGGGCCTTTGTGAATGTACTCAAACAGGCTTTTGAAAGGCCTGAAACCACCTATGTTGCCAACGAAGAGCTTTTGGATGGCCACTGTTAGGGAGAATTCTCACTCAATGGCTAATTTCCCCTTACCTAGTGAGTCCCCCAGCAGCTTTGCTGGATCGCTGGAGTTTATTTTTTCCACTGTGTAAGGGTGTACCTCTTTTCCCCACTCTTAACTGTGTTTTGCCATGTGTATTTCATCTGTTTTTGTGATTGTGGACTCTGGAGTACACCACCTCAGTAGCCTCCTTTTTTGTGTTACACAGCACCTTCAGTGCAGTGACACAGGGTTGTCTTTTAGACTTCCCACCGACTCCATTTCTGACTACTGTCCCCCAGAAAAGGGTAAAGTTGCCATTAACTTTACTTAGTCATTTTAACCACAGATCCAGTACGCCCCATCTTCCATGGAGTACTGGAAAGGGTTAATCCTTAGCCCTTTTTATCTGTACCTCCTAGAGCATTCTTTCGCTCTTTTAACATTTAGACTTGGCTGGTGGCAGTGGTATCTACTCTAACTTTTCTACCGCGATTATACTATATAAACGTGGTATTGTTTCAGGCTATTATATTAGCCTTGAACTTAAACCCGCTTGACCAAATATTTTTTCTTTTGGCTCCGGTCAGGTTTATTCGCCATTTCTTTTTGTTAAAGTCCTTCTTGTGTTTTACTTTGCGCGGCAAACCAGGTTTGCCTTCTTTGTTCACCGTCTTTGGCGGGCTTCTGCTAAGAAGCCCTCCTCCAGGCGCCTGGGTGTCTAGGTGTGCTGAATGTGAGGGAGGGGTGTAGTCACCCCCTTCACAGGGTATCCTAGGAAACCCAAGTCGCACTTTGCCATGGTTGGCTGAGGTGGTTGTCTGGGCCGGACAACCCCCCTGCTGCGTGATTGACAGCCAGGCTGTGTGAATGGGGGATTTTCGCATAAAAGGCAAGACTCTTGGGCTGGAAGTCAGAGTCGCCACTGGAACTACAAGGAACCGAAGAGAAGTGGAGAAGAAGTCGACTGCTGCAACTATCCCATCCCGGTGAAGGCCTGCTGCAGTCCTTAGCTATCTAACCTTCGACGACCAGAGAGGATCCAGCCCGGAGTCTTCTTCCCTTGAGCCTGGTGGGGATAACCAGCTCATCTTCTACAGCCAGAGGAACCTCTTCGTGGTCGAAATCGCTGCACACTGCTGTGGTGGTCTGGATAGCCATCTGAAGAACCTCTCCTGTTTTTAAGGAGCGCACCATTTATTCACCATCGCTGCTGCCGGCTTCAGCCCTGTGTGGTGCAGACCCCTCCAGACGTTCTCCTTTGGATCGAAGCTCCAGCAACCAAGGGTCTGCAGGAAGCTACCAGGAACAACTGCCGTAGCACCAGCTTCTTTACTGAATAAGGTACTGCGTTCTGCTCGAGCAATTTGGGTGAATCCCATTTCTTCGCCTCCAAGGCTTGCCCTTGTCTTCCCTCCTTCTTATAACTTTTGCTTCCTCTGTTGACAATATCTAAGTACTGCTGGCAATGTTGAATCTCGAACTATCCGACTGTGTGATCCTCGACAACAGGAACCCGGTTCCCCTTGACACTGGCTCCGGCCTATTGACTTTTGAATTTCTGTCTAAGAGTGTTCCCTGGTTCTGTCTGCCTTGACAAAAGTATTGCCTATGATCTTTGCCCCCAACTCTCTCTGGGTATCTCAGGTGCTAAGTGTGTTTTTGCCCCGGTAACAATACTTGCCGCGGGCACGCGTTTCTTTCGTAAAACCGAACTGTCATTACTGTCAAAAAGTGATCTATCGTAAGTGTATTCCCGGTAACGTCGTTTGTTTCATAACACCGGTCCACTCAAACACAGGGTACTTACCTTGAAGTTATACCGTACAAAGTGAATTAGTTGTAGTATATTTTACGTGTGGTTTTGAATTAATAGAAGTGTCGTGTTTGCAACAAATGGTTTAAAAATAAATGTACTTATATTTTTTACCTGAAACCTTTAGTCAGTGTTTGCTTGAGTCACAGTAATTGTGGTCCCTTTGTGTAATCTCTGCTACTGCTCATATAATCTTGAGATAAGCCTGGCTGCTCCGCTACTGCTACCACTTTAACATAGTAGTACAGGCTTGTACCAAAGGTAAAACTTGTATTGCCATCTATAGTCTCAATTGTGTGTAGAGGTCCCTAAGGGCACCGCACAGGATTCTGCCTAACATCCGTCAAGGCTCTACAGACCTCTTGACCTACATCATCAGTTTTAAGAGATTGGCCTCGGATACTGGGTGGCCCGAAGCCACGCAATACACCATTTTTTGGCAGGGATTGAAGGATGAAATCAAGGACAAGCTGGCTGGGACGGCCAAACCTACCTCATTCTCTGAACTCCTGTCAGCCGCACTTCAAATCGACTACCGCCTCTCAGAACAGAGGTCAGAGAGAAGAAAAGGTAAAACCCTCCCATGGGTCTCTGAGTCATCAGCACTTACTTCCTCTTCACCTCGACCTGTCAAAGACAAACCTATGCAGATCGGAACAGCACGTGCACCCTTGACGCCTGAACGACGACACCAGAGAGGAAAACAGTCTTTGGGCCTCATTACACGGAAGGCGGTGAGCCATGGCGCTATTAGCGCCATGGCTCATGCCGGTAAAATACCGGCACCGCCTTGGCGGAAAGGGGATTTACCGCCCCATTCCAAGGTTGGTGGGGCGGTAAATCCCCCTTCCGCCATTGCCCTTCCCCATTCCCATTTCTGCCCCATAGGGCTCTATGGGAATGGGGAAGGCGCTAATTACGGCACCGCAATTTTGCGGTGCCGTAATTAGCTCCGAGGTCCCTTAGCGGGTTGGTTTTTAACGCCTGCAAGAAGCAGGCGTTAAAGCACCAACCCGCTAAGGGACCTCATAGTAAGGCGGTAATGGTTAACGGTCACCGTTACCATTAACGGTGGCCGTTAACGATTACCGCCTTCCGTGTAATGAGGCCCTTTGTCTGTATTGCAGATCTGACCAACATCTCCTTCAGGATTGTCCAGAGGTACGACCCCACCGCCCGGGAAACCTTGGAACTACGAGGGACAAGTTTCTGAGCGGTCTCTCAAAGTCCCTTTGTCGCCTTTACTGCTTCTTCTCCGGTCACAGCTGAATACAACAGGTTGATGGTAGTCGCCATTCGACTACTGGTAGAGCAGTGCCAGATCGATTCACTGGCATTGATCAATTGTAGCACAGCCGAAAACTTCATGGACACTTTATGGGCAGAGAAGATGAACATTGGTCGCATTCAAAAGGACACAGATCAGAAGGTGGAAGGAGTCGACGGCAAGCCGTTGAGCTCTGGATTGATCACTCACACCACAGAAGTACACATGATTGTCCTTCAGCATCAAGAAACCATCCAGTTCAATCTCATTTGGGCTGCCCATTTTCCTGTCATCTTGTGCGTATCCTGGCTGTGAAAGCACAATCCAGCGATCGATTGGACCAAAAATCTAATTGAGTTTAATTCACGTTTCTGTCGTCAATCCTGCCTGCCCAGTAGGTCGCAAGAAGTTGTCAAAGCGGTGGTTACACCTGTTCCTGACTCAAGGGGGATACATTTCTTGCCAACGGAGCTGGCAGAGTTCCAGGAAGTCTTCCGGGACAAGATCCCGCAAGACCTACCACTCCATCGTCCGGAAGACTGTGCGATAGATCTCACCCCCGGGGCTCATGCCGTTTGGACCAATGTACTCCTAATCACTTAAAGAGAAGAGTGCACTCAGAGAATATCTGGATTCAAATCTTCATTACAGCCTTATCCAACCATCCTGTTCTCCAGCTGGGGGCATCGCTGTTTTTCATACCCAAGCGAGATACTCAAGAACTTACACCATGCATCGATTATCGGGAACTTAATCGAGTCACCATCCGGGATAAATATCTGATGCCGCTTATACAGGACATTTTGGAGGCTGCACAGGGCGCTACTGTGTTCTCAAAACTGGACCTCCGACGAGCTTGGCATCTTCTGAGGGTTCGAGCGGAGGAAACAAATGGAAGACCACTTTCCAGATGCCCTTTGGGCATTTCGAGTATATGGTGATGCCATTCGGTCTGGTCAGTGCTCCCGCAATATTTCAGCGGTTTATGGGCCGTTTGTTTTCTGACCTGTTGTTCCATAACACCATAGTTTACCTAGATGACATCTTTGTATTCTCCTCCTCTTTTCAGCAACATCAAACCCATCTGCACGAAGTCCTCTAACGACTGAAAGAACATCAGTTGCTAGTCAAACCCGAGAAGTGACTGTTTAATATGTCTACAGTGCCTTATCTAGGATTCATATTATCCGAACAAGGAGTTAAGATTGATCTGGGTAAGGTGGCCGCTATCCAGCCTCAGTCAAGGACATCCAAAGGTTTCTGGGTTTAGCCAATTTTATAGGAAGTTTATCCCAGCTTTCTCCCAGGTGGTACTTCCAATTACAGCTATGCTCAAGAAGACTGTCTTATGCTTTTCCTGGACTGATGAGACAGAAGCCGCATTTCATCATCTCAAGGCTTTGTTTTGTACCGCTCCAGTTATCAGACGACCCGACCAGACCCAGCAGTTGATAGTCGAAACAGATGCTTCAGCTGCTTCCATAGGGGCAGCCCTTCTCCAGGAATTTGAGGGAGTGGAACACTTGGTAACCCTCCTCTCGGAAATGCTCTAACCCAGCCAAGCCAACTATGCAGTCATAGAAAAGCAGTTGTTAACCATGAAAGTCGCATGTGAGGAGTGGCAACACTTGTTATAAGGGGCTGACCATCCATTCCTGCTTTGCACAGACCGCAAAAACCTAAGGGTACTCCAGCAAATGGAATGCATGAACTACAGGAAAGCCAAATGGGCGCACTTCTTCGTGCAATACAACTTTGTCATTGCCTAGGTACTCGGCAGTAAGAACGTATTGACGGCTGCATTATCCCGCATACCTGAACCATGACGCGTCACAGAACACCAGCCGGAGTTTCTATTTCCTGCAAAAGAATTGTCTACCAAGTTTCTACGTTCCTCCAGAAGATTAAGGAAGCCACACGCCGCGAGAACGATTTGTCGAGAATCCACCACAAAGACCTAGTCCAGAACAAGGAAGGGTTGATCTTTGTTAATGGTTGGTTATTCCTCCCCGATGCAGCCTCTTGCCGTTATGTCTTGACATGTGTGATGCTGTAAATGCATTGGAGGGACAGGCCTCCTTGTCCTTTAATCCTTTTTCATATTGTGTTCTGTATTGTTTTCTGCGCAGGAGTCCATGTGGGACTCATGGCAGTGCAGCTCTTCCTGTTTTTGGTTTGGTGTACAGACCCATGGGATACCCTTATGGCACCCATTGGTGGGGGTACAACCCTGTGCCCCTAGTGTATGTTTTTGGGCACCTGTGTGTGGCCCACAGAGCAGGGTATGGGCTGGTGGCAGCTCGATGCTGAATTTGACAGGTGCTCTGAGTATCCTCCATTTTGGGATACCCAGGCCCTGCCATTGGAATCAGTTGATTCCTGATAGGAAACAACATGGCCCATGTGGCCTCTTGCTTTCTATTGCCTGTTACCTTGTTTTCTCGAAAGTGCTGGGAAGCCCTGACTCTGTCCCTTCCCCCTGACTGGCTGTTGGGTGGAAGTTCCATATATGGTGGTGTTGTGAAGTCCAGGCCAGACTGGCTGGAGCCTTTCCAGTGACTGTATGTTGTGGGTACACCCTGTGGGTGGAACCTGGGTGAATAGAGTGTGTGACCAATATGCACTTCTTGTTGTGGATGTCTAGTTTCTGGTGTTTGACACAATGACTGGGACAGCCGTGCCCGAAACTGGTATGAATACAGTGTGTAGTGTTGAATGGCTGGGTACTTGTCCCAATACACATAACTTGTTGTAAGTGTCTGAGAGGGAGGAGTATGGCCTGAATGCACTGTATGCCTGATTAGCTGACTGACTGCTGAATGCCCTCTGAGTGATTGGTTGCCTGAGTGTGACCCAGCAGAATGAATGGGAGATCACCTAGTGTATCTGGGGACCTCTCACTGCTAGAATTCGTTCAGAAGCTGGAGTTGAAAGTAACATTGAAACTGAAGCTGAATCTTGAAGCTGAGCCTGAAGAAGAAGGTTGACTGCTGTCTCCCTTTGTCAAAATCCGAAAGCTGTCGAGACTGATCCAAGAGAGGACCTGGTTAGGCTCCCCCTTCCTGTGCTCCAAGGGACCATCGAGCACCGCTAACCTTCGCCGAAACTCCCTGGAAATCAGATCCTCGACAGGCTGCCGACCGTAGACGGGGACCTAAGCCGAGGAGAACTAAGATAAACCCCAGACATTCCATCCACCGCCGTCCACCAGGGTTTGCAGGTTTGCATAACTGCTGGAGGCCCGTCGAAGCCGTGTTGCCCAGAAGAGGGGACCGCTTGACGCCGTGCCATCGACGACCGGAGCCGCATGCTGCTTTGCCTAAGACTTTTTTGATTCTTGGATGCGCTTGTCTGCACCGCCGGCCGCCTTATTCCGCCGGAGAAGGCCAGGACGTTGACGCACTGAGGAGCATTCGCCGGTGGCTTTCCTGCCACCCAAAGACCGTAGAGACGCCAGACGACTCGACGCCCTTGCTGGCGCACAGTTCTTCACAATCTCTTTGCGGTCCTGAACTATCGACATCGAGGTGCCCCGCATGCCTCTTCGTTGCAGGACGTCTTTGCTCCGTCGTCGACAAGCACCGCTGGGAACGAAGTTGCCACCTCGATGCTGAGTTCACTTTCTTCGAGGGTTCTCGACGATCCGTAGCTCCTGCTTTAAAGGGAGCCGCTCAAGAAGGATCAGTTGACGTCTCGTCGTCGAACTCTGCTATTCCAGGTACATTGGGGTGGTAGAAACCTTATAGAAGGAAATAAGACTTATAGAACAATATATGGACTGAGCTTGTGATATATCTTTACTTTACAGTTGCCCAGGTGGGGGGTGGATCTCCACACAGAACTGTGTCTAGTGGTAGGGGCCAGTATTCTGCCAATTGTTCTAACCAACTGCTTTCCTCCTATGTCTATTGTTGGTTACCTTTATTTTTATTAATTGATTTGTGTGGCATTTAACCAGAGTACAGTTGATGCACTTTAATGAAATCTGATAATAATTGTGGTAACACTTAGAACTGTATATATTTGCCATTGTAGATTAACTGAGTACAAAGTGAGTTATTGTGATTGTGTATATAACTTTGAACCTTAATTATATAAATACTGTGTGTTAACTAATACAGTGTATGTACATTCCTTTGTGGGTGCTTGGGGACTACACTGTACTTAAGAACCAGCCTGCATCACCTCCTAAAACGCTAGGCCTTGATTGCTTGTCCATTGCTACCGTAATAGAGAATCTTGGCTGGGGTCCTCTGTGCTTCTCCTCTACCATATAGAGAGCAGAAGTACAGACCCTTCCTCCAGTCTACACAACATGGTGCCACGACACCACCCTTGTGGGCCATAGAGGGATCTCCAGCGCTGTGGAATTGATCCGTCTGAACTTTTGGTGGCCCGGTTGTCGCACTGAGGTAAAAGATTACATCCAGTCCTGTCCAACGTGTAATCGGAGCAAGTATAACACTCAATGAACGGTAGGCTTGCTACAGACAGGTCCTGTGCCTACTAAACCTTGGAGTCCTCTCACAAGGGACTTCATTGTGGATCTCCTTTTGTCTGAGGGATGGACCTGCATTATGGTGACAGTTGATTCTTTTACCAAGATGGCTCATTTCTCCCCTCTTCCTGGTCTCCCATCAGCAGCAGAAATGGTGGTCACATTCGCCAAAGATGTATTCCGGTTACATGGCCTGCCGGAGAATATCATTTCTAATCAAGGGACTCAATACGCCTCCAGATTCTGGAAAGCCCTGTGTGGACAGTTGGGCATTGAGAGAGCCCTGTCATCTGGGTTCGTTCCTCAGATGAATGGGCAAACAGAACGTCTGAACGCTTCTCTGGAACAATATCTATGTTTTGCCACCAACTTACAACAAGATAACTGAGTGACACTCCTGCCCACTGCAGAATTTTCAAATAACAACTCCATTCACTCAGCCACCGGCCTCAGTGCTTTCTTTTGTAACTATGGGCAATATCCCCTCAGTCTGTTACCAGCCACTCTTAAAGCAACCGCCGTGTCTTCAGTGGATACGGTCTTGTCCAGCATCAAAGAAGCCCACAAGACCGCGCTTCAAAGCCTGCAGTGCAGTAAGAACCGATACAGACTCCAAGCTGACTGCCATCGACAGGACAGACCAGACTGGAAGAAAGAGTCCAATGTCTGGTTGGCCACTAAATTCCTTCGATGATGGGTTTCACCTTCTAAGCTGTCGCCACGATTCATAGGACCGTTCATCATCACAGAAAGGATCAACCCGGTCGCCTTCAGGCTACAGTTGCCCAAACGTCTAAGCCGCATTCACTCAGTTTTCCATGCATCCCTCCTTAAGGAGTACATGGAGGATCCTTACCATCACTCTGTTCGCACCCCAGGTCTCCCTACCGTTAATCTTCCGGAAGAGTATGAGGACTTGCAAATTCATAGACTCCCGCTACAGACGAGGCCAGGTAGAATACTTGATACAATGGAAAGGATTCCCCATTCGGAAGACTCCTGGCAGCCACATTCCCACGTTCATGCCCAGCGACTAGTCCACCGTTTCCATCGCCGTCATCCGGGTAAGCCGGGTAACCCCTGGACTGACAGGGGACATACTGTCAAGCGCCAGCAGCACCTGCAGAACTGGCGTTTGTGGAGATCCTAGAGATACGGACACCATTAGGAAGGCACAGCACGTTCTACCGAAGCGTGCTTTGACAGTCTAGTCTTCCGAGTGACATGGCTGCCGCCTGTGGCTGTAAATTCACAACGCACATGGTTTCCGGTGTGTTGCAACCCACTTTGCTGCTCTCCCTGCTCTGGGTGAAATGCTGTGTTCCCCGCTCTCCCTTGAGCCTGATGGTTATCCACCAGTCTGCTGTTTCCTTTTCTTAGCCCTCACTTGGGGGTTTATGCTCTGCGGCCTCGCCACTGTTCTCCCTCTTCGCTCTATCTCTTTCTGAGCCCCGTACTCCGACCGCTCTCTCTGGAGTTTGCCACAGCACCCGTCTGGCTCAGAGCTTCGTTCCCTTTTGTTTTTTCTTCTACTTTCCTTTCACTGCTTTGCTGTTCTGTTAGTTTCCTTTCTCTCCTTTTCGGACTTCCTGTGCTTGCCTCTGCTACCCCACCTTTTGCTACAGAGGTAATTTTGTTATATGCTTCTTCAAATATGGGAGAAATACTGGGTAAGTCCCACATTTTTTGTTTTAGGGTTATAGAGCAATGTAGGGACCACTTATATAGTGTAAAAAATAGAACAGGATGCCAATTACCCCTCTCTTAGTCCACTTTAGAGAATTGTCAAGGGAAAGAATTGGGATAGGTTATCTATTTCATCTATCCAAATTACATATGAACCAAAGAATTTCTTCCGTAGAATAAACAAAGTAAAAACACATTTTAATCAAATTTTTCACAAAACACACATGTAGTGGGCGCTTTCCACAAGGCACCACACACATTAAAGTTAGTCTTACAATTAGAAAAAAAGCAAAAAGTCCAGAAATATCACATTTTCTACCAGTAGTGATTGTGGTTAGTAAGTGACAGTTATAATTTATCACGCTGACATACTACTTTCAAAGTATTTATCATATTGCATTTTGGGGGAACACACTGTGAATGTACAGCATAAGAAGGATTCTTATGCTTCAAAGAGACAAGGTTTTTCAAATGTCTGTGGGATGTCTACATATGTTTCGGCCAACAAATTACACAACACCATCCCTGGTATTATGCTGTTTTTGTTGTAGCCCTCTTCAGGACAGTACATTGCTTTAACAGGTTGACGAAAAGTTCAACAAATCCCCAGTTTTTCACAATTATTTGTCGGATACTTGTTATTCTGTTGTGGTTGGACTAGAGCGTAGTTGTTTAGAGAGAAAGAGGAGGTTTCTTCCTTTTCATGAGTTGCGCTGTGCAACAGTCTTTTCTAATTCAGTTTTTCACTTTAGCTTGAATTTAATCGGTTTGCAGAATGAATTAATTTTTTGTTCAAGTGCCGTGATTCAGATGTTCCGTTGAGAGGGACCTGTATGTCTTTTGCCGGCTTGAATGTAGTTATGGCACCAGTGTTGAGCTTCAAAAATAGCCCGAAGTTTTGATTATCTATAACTTGCTCCTCTTGCTTGGTTTTATCATCCGTCTTGCCCCTAGGTTTTCACTGCGATGTACAGGGTCACGGCGTCCTCGCGGTGCTGTCGCTTGCGGGTCTTTCGTCTCTCTTTGCCAGCAAAAGACATACAGGTCCCCCTCAACGGAACATCTGAATTATGTATTAGAATTTGCATGGAGTATCTTGAAACAAAATGTATCCGTAGCTTACATCGACTTCAACGCATATACTGTACAGCAAGAAGATCTTTGGCTGCAGTTGGTGAGATGGGGTATACCACTAGGGCTTCTAAATATGTTTATGCTGCTATATACAACTACAAGTGTCAAGGTCAGACTGACAACTTTGGGAGATGCTACGAATGTGCTGCCTGCCTTTGTGGGCTTAAAATAAGGCTGCTTATTGGCTCCCACCCTTTTTAATTTGTATCACAAGAATTACAATCTGATAATATGTATCCCCTAGTTTGGGTTTAAGGCACATCAAGGGGCTTGGTTACGCCAATGACTTGTTGCTACTGGACAATATGCCAAAGGGCTCCAGCAGCAATTGTCTAACCTGAACTCCTATGCTAATAACAACAGGCCAATTGTAAACGCCCTGAAATCTAAAATCGTCTAGCATACGCAGGGTAGACCGTAACTATTCTTGGTGCATTGATGGCCAAGGTCTGGATGTAGTTTCTACCTATGATTACTTGGGGGTCACTATAGACGATAAGTTGTCTTGGCAACCCCAAACAGGAAAAATGGAGCTCAAAGTGAACAAACAAATGGGAATCATTAAGAGATTTGCAAACAAATGTTTTCTTTCCTATCAGATTGTTAGGTTGGCCGATTTTCATTTTATTTAATTGTAATATCTTTTCATATCATCACAGCATGGTATGAAGTCACTGTATTTTAAACTGATTACTGTACACTGATGTTTTATGGCATTTAGTGTATTGCGTAAGAAACTGCTACATAACGTGTATAAAAAGCTACGCTTGGCTTATGCGTAATACATTATAAATAAAGTATGCAATAAATTGTAAATAAACTATACACACCCAATTTTTTGGTTAATTATTTTTTATTGGCATTTTCCTTTAATGTCAATTATACATCCGTCCCTCCCTGCCCGTCACAGCTTCCCCTATTCCTCCCCCACTGTGCCTCCCCTTTGTGCATATCACAAATCTCAAACAGTAGAATGAGCCACTTTTCAAGTTCCATCAATTTCCACCTTTTCAAGCAATTCCCAATATACGCAATTTCTCCAGACAATAAGCAACATTATAGTCATTCTGTAAAAAGTTCAACACCACATTCCATTCATTAGTAAATTTTGAGTGATCCCCTTGTATAGAGTATGTAATCTAATCCAAAGCCACAAAGTTCCAAACTTTGGTAAACCATTCACCCACATGAGGTGATTCTTTCGACATCCATTTTTGGACAATCACCAACAGGGCCGCTAACTGTAAAATTAAGAAAGCCTTTTGTATTTGTTTGGGACCATGTCGAAGATTTTCCTCTATTACCGCCAACAAACAAGATTTCAATGGCCTGGTTTCCTGCAATGCAAACATTTGCACAATGTGTTTGTTTACATCTGGCCAGCATCGTTCCAGCCCAGGGTACTCCCACCAAATATGTTTCCAATCACCCACCTTTCCAACATTTGTTTGAGACAGAGGGTTTCATTTTCCGTAAACGTGTAGGTATATAATGCCACTGGACCACTAGTTTGTACCAGAATTCTCTGATCTGAATCGACCTAGCAAGTTTAGGTATTGTTGTCCATAAAATATCCCATTCCTTTTCTGACCCTTCCTCCCCTAATGTTATATGCTAGCGTTGTTGATAGCCTTTCAGTGTTTTGATTTGATTTTGATTTTTTTGCATTTGTCGAGCGCACATAACAAACTCAATCGTATATTAGCGCAGATGGTATCAGCAGAGGTAGATGATGTAGCTAAATTTAGGGTCCCCAAGAAAAGGGGGGTCATCTGCCTGAAGAGAAAAGTTTTCAGTGCTCGGCGAATTTTTGCAGGAGAGAACTCATGGTCCTAAACTGTAGCGGTAAAGAGTTCCACAGCCTGGGACCAGAGACAGCAAATCTTCTATCATCTCGAGATGTATAGGTTGAGTGAGGGATGATCAAAAGATGACTATAGCTGGAGCGTAGTTGTCTCATATGATGGTATGGCTGAATTCACTCTCTTAAATGCAGAAAAGCGATGCCGTTTATGCATTTGAAGATAATACAGGCTGTCTTAAATTTAATGCGGTCAGCAATTGAGAGCCAATGTAGCTCCCTACGGTATGGAGACACATGAGTAGATAATCTTTGATATGAATTTCAGGCTTTTGTCCAGCAGTGTTTTAGGAGTGATGTCGACCATCAATCTGTGTACGTTTGAAATGAGACCTTTATCCCCAGGGTTGGACGTCAAATGGTGAAAGCTCTCTTATTGCCACCTTCCTCACCGGTGGGGCGAGGATCCAATGTCTAACTTGGAAATACTGAAATCTGCTGGTTTCCTTAAGACCCAACTCACGCTAACACTGAACAAAAGGGTTAGGGTCGCCTCCCTGAAACATATTTCTCACCCTCCTACAACCTGCATGTTTGCATTCTGTGAAGGCCTTAAGTTCAAGGTCTGGAGTAAATTGGGGATTATAAAATAATGGTGTCATTGGAGACGGGAATGTTGTGAAGTGATACTTTTTAACAGTTGTATCCCATACTTCTTCGACCAGATTCATAATTTAACTAGCATGCATGTTCGGTGGTCGATCTTGCCTAGGGAGCCAAAGACTATCTCCAAAATGAGGTCCACCCAATGTGCCCCCTCCATCTGTACCCATCTTTTCTCTGACTCTTCTGCACACCAGTCCTTAAGAACCCTGATTTGAGCTGCCTGATAATATTTTATAAAATCCGGGAGACCAAGACCACCCTTATCTGTGGGAGTCATTAATGTGCATAGTGCCAATCTGAGTTTTATTGTACCATATGAACATTGAGACATTTTCCCATCCCCTCCAACTTCCCCCCCCCCATACCCCAAAATGTCTCCTGGTGTGATTTACGGTGCCTACTGTAACCCAAGGTTCTGACCGCCGGCTGTGAGTCACCAACTATTCCAGGGCAAAGTGCAGGGCAAACTAGCACCCCATCTGTTACCTGAACAGATGAATTCCAAGATGTCACGTTACATCCCAGTTGAACCTTAAGTTTACCTTTACCGTCTCTCAAATATGTCCATACTTCTTTCTTTACGATTCCGCTATGTAAAAGTTTGTGACTTCGGACCTTTAAGGCGGATCCGCCGATCTTCTTTTTGCGCATCTTTATATTTCCTTCTGCGACAATCTTGTAGGGACCATTTCCATGGTCTGGACTGTCTAGTCTGACTGGTGCCATGTTCCGACGTGGCTTAGCCCAGCTGCTGCCTCCTCTTCTATTTGCAATAACGCTATCCCTGCTTCTCTGGAAGTTATTCTGTGTTGTTTGCCCTCCAGAAAGAAAAGCAATCCAAACGGAAAAGACCATCAATATCTGATTCCAAGTTATTGAAGCGTGTTTGAAGCGTTTTCACCACCACTTGCATTTCATTGCATTTTTGAAGAGTTATCAATGAAAAATCTTGATAGAGCTGGATTTCCTCCCCATTATACGTTATTGGTGCTGCGGTTCTGGCTTCTCTTAATATTTGCTCCTTTAGGGGATATAATGCACAAGCTGCCAGAACATTGCAAAGGCGGGCTCCCGGTTCTGTCCTCTTCGGTCCCGTTCTATGGACCCAATCTAATGGAATGTTGACATATTCCTCACTTGCCAAGAAGTCCGAGAAAATGTGTGTAATCGCCCCTTCTAGATCTGAGTCTGCTACTTATTCCGGGAGATTTTTAATACGTATATTGGAGTGCCGTGATCGATTCTCAAGGTCTTCACATTGAATTTCAAGGTTATATGTCAACTGCAGCAGTTCTTCTAGAGCGACCTACGCTTGTTTACTGTCATCAGTAAGTTATTGAATAGCACGCTCATTCGTAGATACACGCTCCCCAGAAAGGAAATATCCGTACCAAAATCTGCAAGTGAATGCCTAATGTCAGAAGTGAATTTGGTAAATTGTAGCAAAAAATATGCTGAAAACCTCTCCTGAAAGTCTTGGAAGCTTTTTGGAAAACCTTCTTTCGAGGCAGCCATATCTGGGTCTTCAGTATGCACTCCTGAAGTACGTTGTGGCACAGTTAGACCTGTGGATGCAGATGTGTCCGGATTCCTCACCCAAAGCTTTTCCAATGGACTGGGTAGATTTTGATGAGGCTGTATATGCCCAGCCGAGGTCTGTTTCTTCCTGCCTCTTGGCATGTGTGTAGTGTTATGGGCCTTATGAGGGTTCCCAAATCTTAATGCAATCTCACTTGTTGCAACTCTCACCCATAGGCCATAACAACTGGGTTCTGAGTCCAAGATCTATGTCCCTGCTGGTTAGAACTCTGTATCCTGCAGTCTAGCTCTTTCACACCCTGCAAATGACGATACTTGCCTTCTTGATCAGCAAACCTTTGTGAGTTTGTCCATGGGAGGATATGCTTGCTGTTAACCTGATTCAAAAACTATGCAGCAGGGAAATAGGTGTCCACTAAAGTAGAGATGCAGTTCTTCAGTGACCGCAATCCCTCTTGTGCTTCTGTGTGGCACCTCAGCAGTCTATTGCCTGCAGGTCGCAAGCTGCAGATTAGAAAGGACTGTACCGTCTGCTTCAAATTGTAATCTGCTTGCTTTGGGCCGGGTTCTCTAACTCAGCACACAACCCTTTAAGTGCACCTTGGCGGCTGTTCATCGCACCTCGCCAGCTTTGATTTTGCCTCTTTTCCCCAACGCCAAAGGATCCCTATCAGATGGATGTCCCAACACTCCCAAGCTTGAGGGGGGCGCATCACACAGCCACCAGTGTCCTGGGCGGACCCCTTCACCAGCCCAACCGCCGGGTGAACACGTACCACACCGTCGTCACCAGAGCTCCTCCTGACCTTCCACTGCTGTAAGGGGGCCTCCTAACACACCAGAGGCAGCCAGAGGGGTGGATGAAATACGATGTTCAGAGCCTCAGGACCAACGCCCTCAATGCCATTCTTCCAAGCACATTGCCACGCCCATCTCCCAATCTTACAGAATACAGGATCAAACAGCGTAGAACCGGGCAATCTACAAGCCCATGGTTCAGAAAATCAGGGCAGTTGCGCAGCCCCCCTCATTCCAGCTCTCGGCATGGCAAAGCTTTATTGTGAATGGAGCACCTGCCTGCACATCTTTAATATGTTGCGGCCATCTTGGAATGCCGCACCCAATTTCTTTAACTCTGAAGGGTTGGGCAAAGTGCAGGCTTGCCCCATGTCAGAGATGAGTGCTTAACCTGTGAGCCATCCTTCTGATGATCTGGACTATTGCATCTGAACTAATGAAGTATTTTGTATTAGTTATAATTTTTTGGTATTTTGTATGAGCATTATAAGTATTATTGATAATGCTAATAATGCTACTAATAATACATTCTAAATAATCATTAGCATTATACATATTAAAATGCTAATAATACATAACATATTTATATATGTTTATTACTTTAAAAGAATTAAAATAATGATGTCTGCCATGTACTACAAAGTGCAACAAGAAGGCTGAAAAGCGATTTTGCCTGCTTTCTAAACCTACTTTTTGCACTTCGTATTGCAACTTATTAAAATTTCATGGAAGGGAAATGTTTGCAAGCAAGTGGTCCCCTGCGTGCAATTTACTGAGAAATTGGAAATGATTTTCACAGCCGCCTGCAGTAAATCTGAGGCCTCTCCTGTGTGCCTGAGATATATTGTTGCTAGGTAGTCTCCTCCTCCACCCATACAATGATACAATGACTTTCTGCAGTGTGGCCATTTTGAATTGTATGCGTCTGATATACTTGTTGAGCTGGTTGAGGCCCAGAAACGGAGGCCATTACATTTGTTTCTTCTGCACAAGAAAGCAGTGGGAATCCAAAACCTCCATTTTGAATATGGTAGATCTTTAAAGGTGTTAATCCTGAATGTCTATTGGCATGAAGGTATGGTTAAACATGATGTACTTCTTGATAGCATCTCTGATTATGTACTTGATTGGTGTGGGAGAGTCGAGGAGGGTCACACCGTGCTGGTTGAAGATCTCAACGCTGACTGTTTAAATCCAGAAACCTGGGAAGAGATTGGAAGTAGGGGGGCGTGGAGTAATGATAAAAGGGTGACTTGAAGGCACCATCTCACTCAACATGGTCGAATGGCGCGAGTAGCTCAATCTTAGATTATGTATTTGTCGATGAAGTATTGGGGCTGAAATGCTCTAGATATGTAGTTACTTGTACACCCTCGAGTAATCATGCGATAATTGAGGTGGGATTTGATGTCTCATGGAGTGGAGAAAAGCAGTTCTCTTCTATCCTTCAAGGCTCGAAGTGCGCAGGTAACCTCTTAATAAACAGTGCTGGTAATCGGGTCCTCTGAAATCCACGGAAAATCTTAAAAGTGAACTCCCTATTGAGTCGTTATCACGACGCCACGGACCAGAGTTGGATATTTAATACGTTTACATCTTCCAACTTTGGAACCTTTATAGGATCACTATTACAACAGGGAGGAATTTCCGATAGGGGCCCAAAAGAGAGGTTAATTAAGAATCACACTCATGTGTACAATGAAGAACTGGTACAACGGAGGAAGGTAAGGCAAAAAAAGATCGCACAGCTAAAGAGATCTGATAGGCATGCAGACTTTGATATAAGAGAGGGAACAAGAAAAATCAAACAGTCTTATAGAAATTTGGCACTCCAATCAAAAGCAAGTAGAATCCAACTAGATGCAGAAGCTATGCTTCCATGTATAAAGGGTACAAAATGCACAAGCCTTTTGGCAAATCATTAATAATAACGAAGCTCCACAGCCCCTGGCACAAACTAATGGTGTTGCAGAGGCGGAGTGGGTTCAGCCCTATACAGAGATTTATGCAGATCCAAAAACACTATAATCCGAGTATCAGTGTGTGGAATGTGAAAATCCCGAGTTAACTCCGGATGATTTTGGGGAAGTGGTGGCATTCAGGGTACTCACCTCTATTAGTTCCTCCGAAGCCCCTGGCCCTAATAGGCTGACTAATCTCCTACTCTAGTTAGATAGGAAGTCATGGGCCAAGACATTATACACACCTTTTGCCAATATTCTGGCCACTGGTACCTTCCCATCGACCTAGTCTATGGCTTACATTATCCCTATTTATAAAAAAAGGAAACCGAGCGAGTCCTGCCAGTTACCGCCCCATAGCACTACTCGACATGGATAGCAAAGTATTTGCGTCGATTGTTTTATCCCACTTGGAAGAATGGGCATCTGACCCAGAAAGAATTCCGAAATGGCAGACTGGCTGCAGGCAGAAGATGGGACAACGGTTAATGTGCTACAGTGTCCAGAATCCGGCATGGGAGGGGAAGTATGATGTGATATATGGTGCCTTGCTGGACCTGACCGCTGCTTTTGGCTCTTTGGACCGTGATAGGCTTTGGAAAAACCTACTAGCTTGGGGCATCCCGGTAGGGCTTCTTACCTTAATTATTCGTCTTTATTCAAGAACTGAAATACAAATTCGATTGAATAAGTCTGCAGCCTTAGCAAGTAAAATCTCAACTGCTCGGGGGTAAGACACGGATATATTTTTGCTCCATGTATTTTTAATTGATATCTCTCGGACATTGAGGAGGCCTTATTGCCAGCCTCACTTACTGCCCCTGAACTGCAGCACTTACGATTTGGCTGGCTGGCCTATGCGGATGACTTCTTTCTTTCTTTTTGATGTCATTGTTATTGAACTTCAACGTCTTATGAAACAATTTCTTTTATATATAGAAGAGCATGCCCTAATGGTCAACCCAGTGAAGTCTAAGGTGATACAGTTTAGTGGCACAAGGAAGAGATGTAACTTCCAATGGCACATTGGGAGTATGGTGGTCTTGAGTGTCGAATCAATGATCTACTTGAGATTCTAGGCCATCCCTGAGTAGTATTAATATTTGGTTTAATGAGCGAGCCTTTAATCTGGTCGTGCAAATGAAAAGGGTTGATTCGAAAGTTTGAGTTTTCTCTAATCCCGGCAATTAGATACTACGAGACCAAGGGTATTCCCAAATTGCTTTATGGTATTGAAATGTACCCACTGGCTATTCTGGATTACTTACTGGTCCTGGAAGGAAAAATCTGGAGAAGAATTCTAAATTTGCCAAAGAGCTTTCTGGTGCCTGCCATAACATACAGTTTTAGGATTGTATCCTTGAGAGCTAGAGCACACTGCAAAAAGCGTTATGTCCTATAGAGGAATGCGTAAATGGTGATTTTAAGAAGATCTATGTAGAACAATGCTGTGGCTTGCTAATATCTATTCAGTTCTACCTTGAACTTGATTAACTGTCCGGGAAGAGTGAAGATCCTCTTATATGAGTATGACTGGCTCTCAACTATGGACTTATTACATTCATATCCATCCTTAACTCATTTCAGAAATGATTACAAAAGGAAGGGCGTTATGGCTCCTTTCCTAGTATCTATCCTTATAAGCTTACTCAAATGGTCTTTTTACGCCTTCGATGGAACTTGCTACACTCAAAACAAGTCTTGCTAAAATAGGGCAAGATATCGCCTGACCAATGTATTTGTAGATTCTGTAAATTGACAGATTATTTTGAAACTGTTAATCATTGGGTGTTGAAATGTGAAGCATTACGTTTTCTTCGAATAGTGTATTTGGGAAGGTTTTTTAAATATAACTCAGGGAACCGTGATGATTTGACCTGGCAACACTATCTTGCAGGTTGTACTACCTCTACAGTGATTGGGATTACTGATGTTATTAGAGGACTGAAGTTAGAAGGGGTTTAATCTGAGATGTAAATTAGAAGGGGTTTAATCTGAGATGTATTACAAATTATTAGACGTATATGGAATTGTATTTGAATTTGTGCATATTTTTAGAAATAATATGGTGCATGATTTTTCTTGAAATTGTGAATCTTATTCTATATTAAAGTAATGAAATATTTATTGGATTTGTTTTGTTGCTGTGTCTTTGAATGTGTAGTATTAAAGTTTTCAACCAAGAATAACAAATAAAAATAAAAACCTCTCTCCCTCTGCTAGGTGGCTGCGCTTTCCACAGCTCCTTTTTGCAAGAACTTGTTTACTTCCTAGCACAACAGCTGGAGGTCGGTAGAGTGCCCCAAAGGCAGTGGTGACAGGGTGGTGTTTTTATGAATTCTTGTAATCCGCTGTTGTCTGTGGTTTGTAACCCTTCCTCCCACCTGGTGCTATGTGAGAGGGAGTTAGGTCTGTTTTCAGGACTGGGGATGGGATTTTCCCTCAAACCCTGACCCCTCTTTGGTGGGTTTACGTGCTAGAAGATATTGATATCTTGAAGACATTGATTACTTCAGATTCACGATAGGGGCGCAACATTTCCACTTCAAGGCCCTACTATTCGGCACTATTGCCTGGAGGAGAACGCCAGATTGGAATCTGAAGTTCGTCAGGCCTAAAGGCAAGATCAGCCTCACCCTCCATTCCCGATTATTATTTTTTCTTGCATGCGCATGTCTTTGTTGCATAGGATGTGGTAGGACCACACTGGGTCTGTGTTACTAGTGGGTGCGTGGCGTGTGTATGTCTTGCTGCTTTGTAATCTATTCAAGCATGTGAATAGAAACAGTTGGGTGCAGGCGCATTATCATATCATATGAAAGATCCAATGCCAGAGAAGAATTTGTCACATACCTGTAACCTTAGTCTCCAGCATTGGTATCTTTCATGCGTACACATTCCCGCCACCCCATTGAAGCTGCAATGGGTAACAAGTTCAGTCGCAGGTCTATGAGCTTGATACTGAAAATGGCTGCTCGGGCTGAAGAGGCTATGTATTTAAATCTTAGTATAACTATGCATGCAGTGTATTGCTGTGATTTCTTTTCTGTTATATACCGGGGGATTTCCAGTCTGACAATGGGGAATATTCAAGCATGTGAATCTAAGAAAGATACTAATGATGGAGAACTGCAGTTAGAGGTAAGTAACTGTAATAATGTAACTTCAGAGGTCTTCTTGGGCTTCTTACATATACTTTATTACATAGTTACATTAAGCTACATATAAGGATAACCACTGTGTCCCATCACGCAGGCTTAACTGACCTGAGGTAGAACACTCATACAGCATTCACACATCAACATTCCACATGACATCACAGGGTCTCTCATTCACAAGCAAGCACTTCACAACAGTAACTAATTCTCAAAGTGTTTCTGATTAATAACAAACTGGCAAAGAATGTTGGGAAAAGACAGTCCACCCGCCTTTATACAAAAGAATGCTTTTAAGGAGCTTATTGCAAGTGCTGATTGCCGCTGATGGATTTCCAGCCTGAAATATTTTTCAAGCAAGTCTGTAGCCCAGTTTTACAATACAGTAGTTCTTCTGGTGAAAAGGGCACTGGATATGTTGGACGGTGGAAATGTCAACTTCACTGTGAGCATGCAGAACAATGGGTAAAATGCAGCCATTAAGGGAACACACCAGCTGCATGCTGTTCATCAGTAAGTAACTTTGTGCATGATATCTTTCATGCCAGGACCCACAGCAATTTAACATTTTGAAGAGTGAAGATCAGGAATGGCTGGCCCTGGACTTTGTGATGTCTGGCAGTGTCATTTTTGCACTTATGGTTGAGGAACGCCATGTATTCACCTTGCTTTTTGTCAGTGACTGCCCCTTTGTCCATAACATGCGTGCTGTGTCACACACAATTTGCTTACAATTCAGCCAGCAGTACATTGTGCAGCTGGTAGTTTTAGTCAGTTTCACTGGCCCAATGGCCCTAGTTACAAGTTTGGTGGTAATCCAGCAGTAAATCTGCAAAAATACAGCCAAATTCGATTGCTGCTACCGCCACTTGCTCCTACAGATTTACTGCCAGATTATAAGGGTGGTTTGGGCAGTGTTAATCCTCGTTTTCAGACTCTATAGGGCTCCATTGGGATTCTGGCAGATTTACTGTTGGGGGTCATTCCCCTGACGGTAGTTCTATGATTTCTTTTTGCTTGAGGTAAATTCTCCGATTTACCACCAACTTGTAGTACAGCAGTGCAGTCATGTGGCAGTAATGAGCCGGTAACAGTATTAGCACTGTTTTTTGCCCGCACCGTTGTGCTTGTAATGAAGCTCCATGTGTTTAATATACACCGTTTGCCACTGAGTTTCCCATCATTGCACCTCCACGTACTACTCCGTTTTGTGCCAAAAGGTGGCGAACAGAGACACGCCAGAGTGGGGGCCTAATATGTGCCCCAGTCTGACCCTGCCTGAAGGGCTACTTTTTGCCTTGTGGAATTTGAATGTGAGTGACAGTTATGCATTATATGTTTACTGCGTAACAGAATGCCTGTTAGTTGACTATTTATGAAAAGTGTGGGGTCCTCAGGCTGCCCCTTGCAGAGGCGGGGAGTGAAAGGCCAATGCACCAGAGGTGTAACCTGAACATCTAACACAAATCTGTTACTGATTCAGAGAAGTTGCAAACATTTCGTAACTGTTGATAAAAAAACAAACAAGTCACATTCCATCGTGCCGACTGAATGGTGTATTGCACTTTTGCTGTATGTTGTTTTAATTTACGTTAGTCCTCTTTTAAATCCCTTTACTACTTCATTTATCGTTGATTTGTACAGTGCAAAAAAGAGTTACCTCCGAGCGGCCCAGGGGCCTTGGGGACTAAGAGCAGACAAAGGAGTGTCACAGGTGGCGGTGCATTGAGATAAGTGAACGGAAAGAGCAACTGGCCCGTGCTAGCCCACTCTGGCAGGCAGGACAAGCACGTGCTGGGCCAGAAGCGAGTGAGGGCGTTTACAGCTAAAATTAACACATGATCAAGCACGGGCGTAAAGATACGTAGACAGGGCGTACAGGCCTTGTGCACAATAGTTATTGGGCCTGATTTACAAAGCCGTTTTCAATGGGATACACATTCAATCCTTAGCAGAAAATCCATGAAATTCAATATAGACAATATGAAATGATACAGAGCCTTGATGCACATTCAATCCTTAGCAGATAATCCATCAAACATTATCAAAGGATTGTTTGAAGCTGAACTGATGACTGTGATCTGATATTCATAAAAATATATACATCTCATTGTCGCTGTTTAAACCATCCTTAGTGCTGCGAAGTAAACAAATACATTTAGCTTTCAATTGCCTTAGTTTTAATATTAAATTTCCACCTCTTTTGCCTCTCCTCTCTTTCATCAAACCGATAAAACGTATATCTTCCTTGTTACTGTTTGGATGTGTGGTTTGCCAATGTGTAGTTAAAGGTAACCTAGGGTCCTGGCTGCCCAAGCTTGAGATATGTTCGCATATCCTTACACGCAGTTGTCAAATGGTGGAGCCAATATACGTTTTGGCACAGACACATCTTAATGCATAGACCACGTGCGTGGTGCGCAAATTAATAAAGTTTCTGATTGTTTGTTTGTTTTTTGTTTCTTTTATTATTTGTAATGCGCGAGCATACCCTCAGGTATCAGGGCGCAGCCTTTACATGAATTTGCGAAGCTTAGTTACAACAAACCATAGTATATACATAAACACAATGAAAATATGCAATGAAAATACGCAAGAATATATACATATATACAAGTAGGCACACCTGGTTACAGTGTGTGCAAGTGGCGTGAGTGGGACAGAGTAGGCACCTGGGTGTATTTAAGGGCCTACGTTTTCAGCCATAAAACTACCTTGGATCAGAAGTTTTGATAGGGCAAGTCCGTTCTGAGAGTTGGCGGCAAGGAGTTCCACAATTTAGCTGCTTTCACAGGGAAGCTGTTACCACCTATAGTAGAACATTTGAAGTTAGGGACAAAAAGGCAATCTTTGTAGGCTGTTAGGCTGTTCTTGTGGGTCTCAGGGAGGACTGTCTATGAAATCTGTCGATCAAATAGATCAGGGCAACGTTATTAAGGGAATTATGAGTGAGTGATGCCGTTTTTAGGAGAATTTTGTCTTTGATGGAAAGCCAGTTGTTCTGTTGGCTATAACCTTTGATATACTCTCTTCTGGAGATGCCCAAAGCTGCTCTAAGAGCGTTGTTCTGAAGAGTTTGTAGTTTGCTAGTGGTGGCTTTAGAGGATCCCAAATAGAGGGCATTACAATAGTCTATGCGGGACAGTATGAGGGCTCCAGCAAGGGTGAGGCAGCTAGTGTCGCACAGGAATGGTTTGGCTGCACAAATCAATTTACACGTGTATGCCGTGGAGGATGCCAATGAGCTCACCTATCTGTTGAAAGAGGAATTGGCGTCCAGGTAAAAACCTAGTGTTTTGACCTCTTGTCCCACTTTGATGTTGTTGCCATCAATCAGGAAAGAGCAGTAGTCAGGGCCTAGTTTCTTTAAACTGGTGGTAGTGCCTAGGATGATGAGTTCAGTTTTATCATCATTCAGGCATAGTCCATGTGTGGCCATCCATGCCTGTAAGATGATGTACACTCTATTTACCAAATCATCTGCATAGTTGTGTAGGTGATACCGAGATTATCCAAATCATCGAAAAGGGGCTTAGTAAATATATTGTACAATGTGGGTGAGACACAAGAGCCTTTAAGGATGGAGAATAGTTCCTTCATCTTTGATTTAGTTTGGGATATGCAGGAGTCAAAGGAGTTTCGTTTAGCTAGGTAGATTTCTTTTTTATAGAGGGCGGCTAGTTTAGAAAGTTTGAGTTTGTTAGCTGCTGAGGGGAATTTTTTCCAGGTGGCCTCACAGTTTCTTTTTTGTTGCCAGCCGTTTTTGAGGAATGGTGTGTACCATTTGTTTAGATGCATTTTGGGTTTGCTTGGTCTGAGTTTGAGGGGGGCAATTAGGTCCAGTGAGGTGGCCATGATTTTGTGATTGGTATCACATGGCCATTAATGTCTGTATATTTAGTAGAGTCACTCCAAGCAAATCTACACATTGAGCAGTTACCGCATCTATGAAAACCTGTAGTGGGAGTCAGCCAAGTAACTGGTTGATGTAGCACATTTGGGTTGAAAAAAGGATGGACTGACTATATCCCAAATTGATTTTGCTCTTGTATACACAAATTTAGGCTTATCTGTTAAGAAGGGCTTTATGTCCTTCTCCAATAGGAGAATGTTCCAATGTTTGTGCAGTAGTTTGTATAGGCACTTGCAAATTTATTTATGGCACAATTGGAGGAAACTCACATTATGTCAAACTCTCAATTTAATAGCAACATTGTTCTATGGAAGAGGTTTATAGATAATGTTTTTATGGTCTGGTCCGGCACACAAGAAGAGTTTATACAATTTCTGGATTACTGCAATACTAATACATTTGGAATTAAATTTACTGGACATGCTAGCAACATATCCATAGATTTTTTAGATCTCACAATATTTATAGAGGATCGCAAAATTAACACTAGAACTTTTCGCAAATCCACTGAGGCCAATTCAACTTTGCATGCCACACGTTGTCATTGGGGCTCTACCATTCAGAATATACCAAGAGGAGAATTCTACAGAGCCCGCAGAAACTGCAATAAAGATGAAGACTTGAAAACAGAATGTGTGCTCCTCACGGAAAGGTTCAGACATAGGGGCTACTCTAAACAGAACATTGAGAGTAGCTTAACCAGATATAGCACCATGGACAGATCCATCACTCTACAACCTTCCAAACATGCATCCCAATCGCGCAACACCGTTGATGTAATTACTAAATTCTCTAGAGATTCCAAGTGCCTATACAAACTATTGCACAAACATTGGAACATTCTCCTATTGGACAAGGACATAAAGCCATTCTTAACAGATAAGCCTAAATTTGTGTATACAAGAGCAAAAACAATTTGGGATATAGTCAGTCCATTCTTTTTTCAACCCAAATGTGCTGCACCAGAGAAACCAGTTACTTGGTTGACTCCCACTACAGGTTTTCATAGATGCGGTACCTGCTCAATGTGTAGATTTGCTTGGAGTGACTCTACTAAATATACAGACATTAATGGCCATGTGATACCAATCAGAAACGTTATTAATTGCCGCACCACGCACGTGGTCTGTGCATTAAGATGTGTCTGTGCCAAAACTTATATTGGCTCCACCATTAGACAACTGCGTGTAAGGATATGCGAACATATCTCAAGCTTGGGCAGCCAGGACCCTAGGTTACCTTTAACTACACATTGGCAAACCACACATCCAAACAGTAACAAGGAAGATATACGTTTTATCGGTTTGATGAAAGAGAGGAGAGGCAAAAGAGGTGGAAATTTAATATTAAAACTAAGGCAATTGGAAGCTAAATGTATTTGTTTACTTCGCAGCACTAAGGATGGTTTAAACAGCGACAATGAGATGTATATATTTTTATGAATATCAGATCACAGTCATCAGTTCAGCTTCAAATAATCCTTTGATAATGTTTGATGGATTATCTGCTAAGGATTGAATGTGCATCAAGGCTCTGTATCATTTCATATTGTCTATATTGAATTTCATGGATTTTCTGCTAAGGATTGAATGTGTATTAAGACTCTGTATTATTTCATACTGTCCATATTGAATGTGACCATTATTATTAGAACATGCCATATCGAGCGGAACAAACTTAAGTATGAATATTTCTGTTATTATCAGGAACACTATGAATGTGGCTCACTGTCAAACATAATGTTTCGATCATATTTTCCCTACATCAATTATACACTAAGTGGATATCATTGGTGTGGGCAGGGGGACCACATTGTGACACCATGCCCATAATCATTTTACTGTTGCCCTTTCTAATGCAATACTATTTAACATTAGAGGGAACAAACGTATCCATTTTAACATTTTACAAGTACACACTATGGTACTTTCGTTTTTGCGGAATCCAAATCGAGCATGTGCATTAGATTAGTGGCTCCCCCATTGGGCATGCGCAATCCTTTCTGGAACGGCACCTTTGACGCATCCACACTCAAATGTGATATATACCTTCATGAGTGGCGGCGGAGCTTTTCAGCAGCACCGAATACCATTATGTAGGGATCGAGCCCTGATTACAATGTAAGCAGAATGTTAGGATGCCACAACAGATCACATTGAGAATTCTATTCTCATATGTGCGCATCAGAGCTCACATATGTACGTTTCTGTGCTTTTAACTGATAGGATAAATTGCTTGAAAAAGCTTCCAATTATACCTCGCTAGCATGTGAATGCCGAGTCGGACCGTGGTACACACAGCACATTTGCTTGAAGTCATACAGTGATATGGAATATTCCATTTGACATGGTGAGTTCAAAACTGCACGCTCTTAATTTAGATTTGCTAGGTTTGTGTTTTCAATATTTTAATCTTTTGATCCGAGTTTTCTGGCTAACCAGCAGGGTATCACTGTGAATTTATCCACAGAATACTGATTACCAATTAGGACCCAAAGGGTTGTGAAGTTAATCTACGCTAATTTACCAGTAGATTCAGATGAATTTAGGTGAGTTATATCCCACTTTGTGCATGTATGTACTACCAGTGCATTCTGCAGCAGCATTCTTGCAGCCCACAGAATAATTTGAGATGATTCTCGAGCTTTTTAACCATTTCAACTACCTTTAGGCTTTGGTCACTGGGATTCACATTCACTCTTTCATGCTAAATTACAAGTGCATGGTGTCACTTTGAGGTGTCTTCTACACACACCAATGTCATTATGCCATATCTGTATTATAGCAATACACAAAAGTAGATTGATTAATGTACCAAGGAATCTTATTTCTGTTTGTTTTCTTTGCTTAACCCCCGGATATCCTGCTCATTCAACTATTATTGGGGTATGTGTACCAATTTTTCATTATTTAATTTTTCTTCATTTGCATCATACTATATGCTTATTGAATCAATTGTTGTTGTTACTCGTTTGTAAGGACACATTGCTTGTTTTGTACTTATTCCAACTTATATATTAATGGACTAATGGTGACATACATGATAATGTCATGGTTTACTCCCTGCATCCAATTGTCAGCCTTGAGAACGACAGAAGTCGAAACACGTGTTGGCTGACATCTTGAGCAATACATAATTAGTCAAAATTTTTGTTTTGCTGACATTTTATGCTATCAACAACCACTCTTAACTGAATTTCATCAAGTTTATACCTGACCATGTATTGCAATTAAGGGATTACAGTATAATACTAGGGGAGAGCGCGCAGTACGTAGCATAGCTTATACAGTACATTTTAGACCAGGCTCAATTTCCAGCTTCACCACTTAACCAAGCTGTGTAATTCTGGGCAAATCATGTAATCTCACTCTGTCTTGCATATCAAAATTAGGTGCCCCTAGATGTGATTCATTTCAGTGTGTATTATGTCGAAAGAGTCTCACTCATGGCGTAATAGACTAATATTGATCCAGATAGTTTAGGCTCAGAATTTCGAAAACGAAAATGCTGACTGCATGTTTTATACACATTCGGCATGGTAAAAAATAACAAATTCCCATAATGTAAAATAAGGGGAGCGAGGGTTGAGTGGGTGTCCCCCGCTCCACTTGTTTGCCATTATGGGAATTCAGAGGTTGCGGGGGCGAGTAAGGAAAGCAGGTGGGGGGAGGGGGGAAAATGAAAGTTAAAAAAAATAATTTAAAAAATGGACCATGCAGCGGAAGTGGAACTCACATTGCAGGGAAAGTGCTGCGGAAAAGGAGATCAGGTAAGTGCACCGCCGCCGCAGGTAAGGTGTAAGGGTAAAGAGGTGGAGGGGTGGGATACACTGCACATTTCCAATTCAGAATTTTCAGATTCAAGATTTTTGGCGCTGCCGTAATCAAGTAGATCCATCCATATATAATAACAGTGAACTCAGTAGTCACCTTTTTGAAAGCTCTGATCCCGGAAGTCTGTAATTAAGTGAACGTTTTGTTCTTTTGTGGTCTCTCATGTGTTTATTTTTGTATCTCTTTCATTTCTTCATTTTATGTACTGTATGTTATAGATTAAATGTAACCAATAAAACATCTAAAAAATAATAATAGTGAACTTTCATATTCATCATACAGAAGAGCATTTGTTTCGAAATGCATGTGTCACCCTTGTATATGGTTTCATTTTCAAATGCTTTCGCTGATGCACTCTGGCATATTGGCACTCTGTCATACCTTCAACTTAATTAAACATGTGCTGCAAAGATGCCATAAAAATACAAGTCTGTGCTTCAAAATGTCATTGTTTAAGCCACAGAATATCCCATTCTCTGTGAAATGTCTATTTCAGAGTTTTAGGGGGTAATTCATAGAAATCAGCGCACAAGTGGCGCACACGGCTGGCACACAGTGTGCACGTGCAGCAGCCTGCGCCAGCCGCATGCGCCAAAACCCATTTCAGCGCACAACGTATTCATGGATTTAAACATCCATAAGCAGCCGTGACGCAGAGTGGCGCAGCGACCCTGCAGCAGTGCCTTTTACGCCCCTAACCCTGCCCCGTGCGCCATGAACAGCGCACAAATCCAGTACATGGTGCAAAGGCCAGCGGACCAGCATACAGCCCCCCAACCACGAAAACGCGTGTAAAACTCCCCACGCACCCCTCTGAATACACATACCGCTCTTGCGCTACCAGAATCGCGTGTAAAACTCCCTGCGCACCCCTCAGAATACACGTACCCCTCTGGCACTAGCAAAATCGCATGTAAGACTCCCTGTGCACCCCTTGGAATACACATACCCCTCTCGCGCTAGCGAAATCACGTGTAAATCTCCCCGTGCACCCCTCAGAATACACGTACGCTGCTCGCGCCAGGTAAATTGCATGAAAAAAGTCCCCCCTGTGGTGTGGATGGACTGCATGTGGGGCATGTGGAGGGTGGATGGGCAGCTTGCACGAATTTCGAGGGGTGCGCGGGAAGTTTCACACGCGATAGGCCCTGTGCGAGCGGGGTACGTGTATTGGTGGGGTACGTGGGGAGTTTCACACGTGATAGGCCTTGGGCGAGTCTGGTACATGTATTTGTGGGGTATGCGGGGAGTTTCACATGCGATAGCCCCTTGTGCAAGCTGGGTTCGTGTATTTGTGGGGTACGCGGGGAGTTTCACACGCGATAGGCCCTGTGTGAGCGGGGTACTTGTATTTCGGAGGTGCATGGGAAGTTTCACATGTGATAGGCCTTGGGCGAGCGTGGTATGTGTATTTTGGGGGGTACGCGGGGAGTTTCACATGCGATAGGCCTTGGGCGAGCACAGTACATGTATTTCGGGGTGCGTGGGAAGTTTCACACGCGATACTCCATGCAAGAGCGGGGTACGTGTATTTGGGGGGTACGCAGGGAGTTTCACACACGATTTGGCATCGTGGGCCCTCCCGGGTGTGCGGTTTCCCCTCCTCCCCATGCCCTGCAGGCAGCCCACACCACAGGGGACTACCCTACAAGCCTCACCATGCCCTGCAGGCAGCCCACATGGCACCATGCACTTGTGAGCACACTTGTGAGCCCCGACTTATGTCCCCCACCCACCCCCAGTGATGGGCATCTGCCAGCAGGCCCCGACTCATGTCCCCCCCACTCACCCACCCACCATTCACGGGCACCTATCGCAGGCGGAAACGCCGGCCACAACGAAGGCCCTACAAAGGCTTGTTTTGGGTCTAAGACCCCCATTCCTCCATCTTGTAGCAAGGGTAGAGGGAAGGAGCCCCCACCCCTCCCGAGAAGCCAGACTCCAGCTCCAGGAGTGCGGTCACACGGAGCAAGGCCTGCCTGACCTTGTCTCCACAGAGTGCCTGACCCAGCAATGCCGGGCGCATCGCAGCGCCACAACGAGGCCGCACTTCCCTTCTTTTGATCCGGCATCCGCCAACAGGCGGAAACGCCGGCCACAACGAAGGCCATACAAAGGCCTGTTTGTGCCTGTTAGCGCAATGGTAGCGCACAGGCGCTGCACCGTACCTACCTCTCCGGCTCCACTGAGACTCTCACGGTAAGGCCCTAGGGGCATTTACTGCAGGACTCATATCACTATACTGTACCTGACCCGCAACTCTTGTAATATTGCATCTGCCATTCAAAGTCAGTTGCTGTTGACGCTATGCCTAAAACCAGCTTTCATTGATAACCTGAAATGCTTGTCCTACTGTTCACTGCATTCCAGCCCCGCTAACTAACTACTGCTCTGCCCATTAATGATCACCATGCAATGACACTTGAATTATGCCTGTATATGTTGCACTGTCCATTACCTACTAGGACCACATCTGACGCTAACATTAAGATATCTGTATAGATATCAGTATATCAAGTTGTGCCTGTCTGTACGCCCTCAATTGCTACCAGCCTTAGCACATATGTATTGCCTAATTTTGCACCTACTTGCCTGTGCCTTACATTTGCCTCATACATGACACTCCTTTGTTTCTTGATTGCTAAAATCGTATTTAGGTGACCCTTTGCTTATGCACCCTGCTAGTGACCTATGCTTTTGTGCCTTGATTGCTAAAATCGAATTTAGGTGACCCTTTGCCTATGCACCCTGCTAGTGACCTATGCTTATGTGCCTTGATTGCTAAAATCGAATTTAGGTGACCCTTTGCCTATGCACACTGCTAGTGACCTATGCTTTTGTGCCTTGATTGCTAAAATCCAATTTAGGTGACCCTTTGCCCATGCACCCTGCTAGCGAGCTATGCTTTTGTGCCTTGATTGCTAAAATTGAATTTAGGTGACCCTTTGCCCATGCACCCTGCTAGCGAGCTATGCTTTTGTGCCTTGATTGCTAAAATCGAATTTAGGTGACCCTTTGCCCATGCACCCTGCTAGCGACCTATGCTTTTGTGCCTTGATCGATAAAATCGAATTTAAGTGACCCCTTGCCTATGCACCTTGCTAGTGACCTATGCTTTTGTGCCTTGATTGATAAAATCGAATTTAAGTGACGCATTAGACTAGACCTTACGCTACCGGATAACAACTACACTGTAATAGCCTTATCTTGCCCAATATCACAATGTATCTTCATGCGCTTTATACAGTGTTACTGAGATTAATACTGCACATCTTGAACAGCCAATACCTAACCATGCTACCTAATTTACCAGCACCTGAGCCCGCATCCGCATATAACCCATACACATTAACTGAAATGACCTCCACACCTTGCCCTGTTCTCATGAGGAACCTTAGATTACGTGCCAGGCTCCCAAGGCTCTATGCCCCTTTATCTAAACCAGCCCACAATAAGGTGACTAGGAATACATCTCTTCACCCTCTTCAATTGAACAGTAGACTCCACATTGAGCCCATCCGTGACCAGAAAAGTACGCACGAATCTGTGCCACCACCCCTAAACCCAGTAGATCTCGGGACTAAGGGTGCACTAATAAATGCCCGCTCCATGGTAGCCCATGCATCAGACATTGCCGACCTGCTACACAACGAAGACTTGGACTTCTTAGCGATCACCGAATCTTGGCTTCACCCGACGGCAGGCCCTGCAATTATGCTAGCGGTACCAGATGACTACACGCTATTAAGACTTGATCGCACCACCTCTAGAGGCGGAGGTCTTGCTGTCATAGCCAAAACTAAATTCCCTATTACAATTGAATCACCCACTAATGTTACTTCCTGTGAATCTCTAACCGCCAAGTTAACACTATCTAATACTCAATCCATCTACATTCACCTTATCTACCGACCACCGGGCCCTCTAGGGTCATTTGATGAAGACCTCACAGACATCTTATCAAACAATCTTAAAAACTCCTCACAACGCATCTTACTAGGAGACTTACACCTAGGATTTAGCGACCCCGCAGACGCCAATGCCAGTACAATCAATAACACCCTAGAGGAACTGGGCTTCACCCAGAAGATCACTTAGCCCACCCATATCAAAGGGAGAACTCTGGACTGGCTAGCTGTGCACAACTGCCCAGTCATAGTCTCTGCCATACTCCCGCAGCCTTGGACAGACCATTACTTTATCTCGTTCACCCTAGAGGCAACCCCAGCACAAGCTAACAGCACAGCTCCAGCTGTCCAATCCCGAAATAAAAAAACATCACCCCCGAAAACTTGATCCCGCTAATCACACCAACCTTGAATGCCATCCCGGATCATACAGATCCATTCACGATGGTGGACATCTATAATAAAATCATGCTCTCATCCCTTGATGCCATAGCCCCTTTGAAGCTAAAAAAGAGCAAGCCCCGGAAACACATCAACTCCTGGTTTTCGCCTCATCTTAAAGCCCTCAGACAGGAAAAGCGACGCTTTGAAAATATCTGGCGAGCTTACCCCTCAGAAAATAACCCTGGTCTCTCAGCTCGTCTATCTGTGCCTTGAGATCTATAAGTGCAGTTTCGGTTCCATGCTGTGGCCTGAAGCCCGATTGTCGGACGCCTAGGAGATGGAAGTGCTCAAGGTAGTGTTGGATCTGGTGGTATGCTATTTTGTCGATGATTTTAAGAAGGAACGGTACTGTGGTAATGGGGCGGTAGTTAGTTGGAGTGGATGGGACTAAATTTGTTTTTTTAAGCAGAGGGAGGACCCAGGACTGTTTTAAATTATTGGGTACAGTGCCTTATGTGAAAGACGCATTTATTAGTTTGCTAATAAAAGGTGCAAGATCACGGGCTGCATCCTTAATCAGTTGAGCGGGGCATAGGTCTCCGTGGCAATTTGAAGGTTTGAGGGTGAGAATAGCAGTCTAGCTTCCCAATATAAAAAAGAAATTATATTGGCCAAACAAACGTCTTATAGTACGCGAATCTCACAAGCTAAATCTAACACTAGAGAGCTTTTCACAATACTTAAAGAGATTGATTCCCCGATCCAAGTGCCTGACTCGTGTATCAAAGATAAAAACTGGTGCACGGGCATACAAAATGCCCTAGCGAACAAAATCTCCTCCCTTAAGACTAAGATAAGCATTAAAAAAGAATCTCTGCTCTCCTCTACTAAGTCGAGTACCGCCTCCCATAAAAAGGCTCACCTGACTCAATCATCCCCCAGCGCACAACACCCCCTTTAATTTCCATAAAGTATCCACCAAAGAGGTAGAAAATACTATTCTCACCCTCAAACCTTCAAATTGCCACGGAGACCTATGCCCCGCTCAACTGATTAAGGATGCAGCCCGTGATCTCGCACCTTTTATTACCAAACTAATAAATGCGTCTTTCACATAAGGCACCGTACCCAATAATTTAAAACAGTCCTGGGTCCTCCCTCTGCTTAAAAAAACAAATTTAGTCCCATCCACTCCAACTAACTACTGCCCCATTACCACAGTACCGTTCCTTCTTAAAATCATCGACAAAATAGCATACCACCAGATCCAACACTACCTTGAGCACTTCCATCTCCTAGGCGTCCGACAATCGGGCTTCAGGCCACAGCATGGAACCGAAACTGCACTTATAGATCTCAAGGCACAGATAGACGAGCTGAGAGACCAGGGTAAGACAGCACTACTGCTACTCCTTGATCTCTCTGTGGCCTTCGATCTGGTAGACCATGAGATCGTGTGCAACCACCTACAAAAAGCTGCCCACTTCTCTCAAGAAGCAACCAATTGGATCCAATCCTTCCTCAATAACCGCACGATGAGAGTCTTCTCATTATCAGCAGCAGCCAACCCTACACCTATCACTTGCGGCGTGCCTCAAGGATCTTGCGTCTCCCCTACACTTTATAACATTTTCATGAAGCCCCTTTTCGATGATCTAGATGATCTGGGTATCACCTACACTAATTACGCCGATGATACCCAGATCCTCATCCCGTTGTCGGGGGATTACGACAAGGATTTGGCCTTCGTTAATAAAGTGTACCTCATCATCCAGGCATGGATGGCCTCACACGGTCTATGCCTGAATGATGACAAGACGGAACTCCTTATTCTAGGCTCTACACACTACCTCAACAAGCTGGGCCACAAATACTCATCGTTCATAATTGATGATAACAAGATCAAGGTAGCTAAGGAGGTTAAAACCCTCGGCTTCTATCTAGATTCCGCCCTTACAACAAACAAGTGAATGCAATGGCCTCCGCCACCTCCTACACTTGCAAACTCATTAGGGCAGCCAAACCCTTTCTCTCCCCCACCAACTGTACCACCTTGGCCAGGGCGCTGATCCTGTCCAAGTTGGACTACGGCAACGCTCTATACGTAGGTTGTAACAAATATATCTTAAATAAAATCCAAATCCTCCAAAATAACGCCCTTAGAGCAGCCCTCAGTATCCCGAAGAAAGCCCATATCTCAGATTCTAGAAGATCTGTCAACTGGCTATCCACCAAGGATAGGATATTCCTTAAATCGGTATCTCTCATTCATAAATGCCTCCACCAAGCGGCCCCTCAATACCTCATCGCCAGAGTTACTAGACCCACCCTCTCTCGCCCCTCGAGAACAGCCAATTCCAACCTTCTTCTGGTGCCCAGGTTCAAACGTACAATGTCTGGAGGCAATAGCTTCCCAGTAAAAGCAGCGCAATTCTGGAACTCCCTTCCTCCTACCTGCAGGGAGGACCTACCCTACCACCAGTGCAGAGCCAGGACTATCCACTGGCTCAAATCTCTCGACTCATAATGACCTTCCGATGCCCAGATGCGCCACTACCATGTGGCTTCTTACCTCATTGAATGTAAATATGTATATAGTACTGCCTATAGTGTTTATGTTCTACCCTTCCTATTTGGCGTGATACGTCCGGCACTGTAACCGTCGCCGGACCTCACCCTACTGTATGTTACTAAGTTTTGCAACCCTCTTGCTGCCTTTGCGCCTGGCTACCCCTGGGTTTGGTGTGCATTATAAATAAATAAATACAAATACAATACACCTGCCTGCAGGCCCCGACTCATATCCCCCCACCCACTCACCCACCCATCATTGACGGGCACCTGCCAGCAGGCCCTGACTCATGTCCCCCTGCACCTCCACCCACCCAGCAGTGACGGGAACCTGCCAGCAGGCCCCGACTCATGTCCCCCTGCACCCTCACCCACCCCCAGTGACGGGCACCTGCCAGCAGACCCTGAATCATGTCCCGCTACCCACTCACCCACCCAATATTGACGGGCACCTGCCAGCAGGCCCCGACTCATGCCCCCCTGCACCCTACCCACCCAGCAGTGACGGGCTCCTGCCAGCAGGCCCCGACTCATGTCCCCCTGCGCCCCCACCCACCCAGGAGTGACGGGCACCTGCCAGCAGGCCCTGACCCATGTCCCCCCCAACACGTCATCACGATCCACACTCATGGCCCTTATGGCCACCCAAATCCCACCCCACTCCACCCAAGTTCAAACACCCAACCAAGTATTCCATCCACCCCACATTGAAATCCCCATGTCGTGATAGATCCCAAATGACAACTATGCACGTCAATACATGTCCGTCACACACACACAATGGGTGCAAGTGAATGAGAAAACCCACATCGTGACATGCATGAAACCAATGAGAGAATACCACACAAATGAAGTATGAAACCAAAATCTATTAAATGCAAAAGCAAGGGAATGAAAGAAAATCACACAATAAAAGAAATAATAAACAAAAGGCTGCATGTCCAAAATGAATGGAAAATATATGAATGCTGAATCCAAATAAATCCAAATGAAAAAGTCTCCGAAGCATTCGTCCATCAAACCAAATCCAAAGGTAAACAAAAAAGAACACCATTGCTCCATGGGTAAAAAAAATCGATGAAGTCAAATCCAGTCCAGAACTATATACAATGTAAAAATCCAGGGTCCATGAGCCCAACAATCCAAAGGAAACCTACAAAATACCCTACCTAACAAATAACTATATACAAAAATGTGGGGCATAGTCCATGTGCCCCAAATGAAAGAAAAATAGAAAGGAAACCTAACACTAATGAACTATACACAATGGCAGCAGGCAAGTCCTATGGCTCACTTGTTGATTTCCTGGGCCAGGGCATCATTGAACTCCATGTCCACCTCCAACTCCCTGCGAATTTCCTCGAGGCACTCAGCCCGCCTCAGTGCCCTGCGCATGGAGTACTGCGCCCTGACCATAGTGAGCAGTGTCTCTTCCGCCCGCCGCCACTCCGCATCTATTTGCGGGCCCAACCGGTGCCACACGGAAGACACTTCCAATCCAGGGTCCTCCTGCCCTCCGGCCGATGCCTGCCCCTCTGATGTTAATGGCCTTTAGCCATCATCGCTCCCACCTTGAGCTTGCTGCTGCCGTGCATGTGTCCTGCCTGCTGATGCCTGCACGTCCTCCTCCTGCTGGGGTCCAGTTGTTGGGGTGGCCACCCCTACTGGACCTCCGACTCCCAACTGTGGCAGGGATGTGTCCTCCACCAGCCTGGCTGCTGGGTCAGAGGCAGTTCCACAGGGACCCAGGTGATACTTGGGCTGGAAGATGGCACAGAGGACGACTGGCGCATAAGGGGTTCATTTGAGGAGGGGGTCGGTACAAGGTCCAGCAGACGGAGGAACCCAGCACTGGTGACCCATCTTAGTAGGTCGACGCGGTCAATGAGGCATCCCAAATAACATGCTCACAAAAACCCTGCACGTCATCCCGGATGCCACGTTGACGCAATGCCACCCCAGCCAGGACAGCCACGTCCGCAGGGAGAGGAAGGCCAGTTGTTGTTTGCGCATCCCCTCCCTGAGAACGGGTCTGGCCGAAGGCATCCCTGCTGGTGTGGGATGATGCAGTCACAAGATTGGGGACAGGATTACACACAGGCACCTCCGCGGCCGCCTGTGCTGCCTTCTGTCCCTGCCCCTGGACTGCACCACTAGCACCAGTGGAATCCCCCCCTCCAGACCCCGTGTCTGGCCCTTCCACGGCCTCCTCCTCAACCAAACCCACCACCAACCTGGATGGCTCCATGCCATCTTCCTCCATAGGTCCCTGTGGGGTCTCAGCTGCCCGTTCTGCTGCTGAGGTGTCCACCTCTGCCACTTGGACCTTCCCTCGGCAGCTGCGGGCATGGACGCGGCACCAGACTCCTCACTCCCCGACGAGATGACAACCTGGGAGGGAATTGGGCCTTGCGTCTCCGGCTGACGGTACGATCCCTGTCACTGTGCTCCACAGCACCGTCTCCGCCCTCTTCATCAGTTGACGCTGCAGACAGGGAGAGACAGAACACAGGCATCAGGGCACTGTACAATGGTCTGATACACACATGACAGTTGCACATGAGTGGAAGTGTAAAACCCACACATGGCATCACACTCCCCGACACACATCATTTGAACCCACATACATGCGCAAATTAACAGGAATGTTGCAGCAGGCAGCACCATCCATACACATACAACAGCATGAGCATCCGAAGGTTAGCCTGACGTCACATGTAACACAGGTAGTGCAGAACACATGCACACACATCACCAGACATACATGCATCTGTACATCTGCACCACATGTCGCAGTGATATCATCGCCATCCATGTCACATCTGCCAATCAGCCTCCTACATGTCAGTGTCACATGCATCCATGGTGTATCACAGTTGCACACTTGTCAAATATACACACATGCACATGTACATTGTGCATATACATGAAGATGGAACCAGCATCCATGTGTCACACCACAACCATGCCACAGTACATACACAAAAATGTAAACATGTGTGCACCCACACATGCATTTGGCCACCATGCATTTGAACACATACACCATTGATGTGCCTCACACATGACTGGACTCACATGCGGCAGGCTCATTTCCCTGTACATACACATCCATACATGGGCCTACCAAGACATATGTCCAACCTGCACACTCCTGGCACACCTCAACCTACACAGCGTCCAATCAGTACGCATGTACACTTACCGCTCACCTCCGGACAGGTCTGCCTCTCAAGGACCTGGAGGTGAAGCGCTGGGCGTATACGTTCCAGGACCCTCATCTGGTTGTCGGTAAGGCGGACCTGGCAGCCATCAGCATCCGCTGCCTTCAAGAGGCGCCGGGCCTTGCTGAGGGTCCTGGACCTGAAGTCCTCCCAGCACTTCCGGACGTGTTGCATGTCGCGGACTGCCACCCCCTCCACGTTGATAGCAGCCACGGTGTCCTTACAGATCCTCTTCCTGTCACAAGCTTCTTTCTTTCTCACCTTTTTCTACTTGCTTGTGTTCTTCCGGGAAGAGGTTTCTTTCTTTTTCACCGACCGTGACTTGTACAGATTGGAATGCGAGTACTTGGGTTCCAGCGTGGAAGCCGGCTGCCAAGCTGGTAGCGTTCGATTTCCAGGAACAATGTCAATAAATCCAGGAAGGAAGATATCGGAAGGTAAGGATTGGAGGGAGTGGGGGGGGTTCCAGGCACAAGGAAGGAAGATAGAATTCACGATAGCGCAGAGAGCAAACTCGAACAATGTCTAGTAACTCGTAGGGGTAGAATTGAGATGCGCGGAGCCGCTGGGGCGTGCCGGTTTTCTAGGAAGCTGGCGACTGCACGCAAAGGCTAGACCACAACGCATCTGACTCGTCGGCCATCTTGGATGAGTTGCAGAGTTTATGCCGCGGTGCATCATGGACCACGAAGACCAGAAGGGTTGAAACCGGCTATTCATGACAGCATGCCTCCTCCTGAGCCCGGACCCACCAGGTTTGCTCGGGTGTATTTGATGAAACCTCTGCAGTAGACGAGGAGCATTCATGTTAGAGACTGGTGCCCATGTACGCTCGCTGGGGGGGTAACCTTTCCACTCTACCAAATATTGTAGTTGGCCTTGTCTATATCTGGAATCACATATCCTGGAGACTTTGAATTCAACCTGATCATTGATGAGCACAGGATTAGGTCTAGGAATAGTCTGATTAGATTGTACATATGGCTTCAATAAGGAGGTGTTAAAGACCGGATGAATTCTTTTCCAGGATTCTGGGAGCTGAAGTCGATATGCCACTGGGTTAATGATTTCCTTGATGGTGAAAGATCCGTAATACTTGGGAACCAGTTTATTGGGCCGTAGATGTCGAGGAAGGAGTTTGGAGGATAACCAGACTTCATCTCCTATTGAATAAGAAGGGCTAGGTCTCCGCTTGGCATCTGCATATCGTTTAACAGCTATCCTGGCCTTTTTCAGATGTTCCTTAGAATCCTTGTGAACGTTTACCAACGTTTCAATCCAGGAATCAATTGCAGGTACCGGGGTTGGATGTGGTAAAACTGATGGTAAAACTGAAGAATGGAATCCTTGACTGCAGAAGAATGGACTTGTCTTGTTGGCCGAATGGTCTGAATTGTTGTAAGTGAATTCGGCCTCAGGAATCAATAGCGACCAATCATCCTGGACCTTGCTCGCAAAACTGCGGAGATACTGTTCTAGAGTCTGGTTGACTCTTTCTGTGATCCCGTTGGTTTGGGGATGGTAACCTGAAGACAATGCCTGTTGAAGGCCTAGTATTTGGCATAGTTGTTTCCAGAACTGGGAAATATACTGAGGACTTCTGTCGGAGATGATCTTGGAAGGTAATCCATGGAGCCTAAATATGTGTTCGATAAATACCCCAGCAAGTTCAAGTGAGGAGGGTAATTTAAACAGCGCTGTGAAATGTGCTGTATGGGTAAACAAGTCATTGGTAACCATTATAGTCGTATATCGCCGGGATGGGGGTAATTCCACAATAAAATCTGTGCCGATGATCTCCCAAGGACGTGTTGGTAACGTAGGTTGATGCAGAAGACCAGCAGGTTTTCTATTGTCATGTTTGTTTTGATTGCACACAGCACAGGATTGGATGTAGGTTTTTATGTCAGTAATCATTCTTGCCCACCAGAATTGCCTCTGTATGAGACGAAGGGTAGTAGTAAAGCTTCAATGTCCTGAATGAAAGGTGTCATGACAGAGACTCATGATTTTATCTCTCAGTACTTGTGTAGGGATGACTAGTCATTTGTCCTTGAAGAGATAACCATCCTTTGTGTTCAGGTTCCATTGTTTGTTCTGGGTGTATTCTTTCCAGAGATCAGGGGAAGGTGTATGAGCATGAATGTCTTCCAGGAGAAATTTAGCTTGTGCCACAACCACGGTTTTAGGAAACATCTTGGGAAAGGCCCTGACCTCGACAGATTCGTAGTCAGGACGTCTGGATAAGGCATCTGCGACGATGTTATTGATTCCAGGATGGTGGTTAATTTGAAACTCGTACTGAGCGAAAAAGAAGGCCCAACGGGCCTGGTGACTGTTTCTGCATTCCAGGGATTGTAGTACTTGCAAGTTTCAATGATCTGTTTGTACTTGCACTGGATATTTTGCTCCCAGGAGTAAATGGCGCCAATCAGTGAATGCTTGTCGGATGGCCAGTAGCTCCTTCTCCAGGACGGAATAATGGCTTTTACTTGACGTCAAGGTGCGGGCTAGGTAGGCAATAGGGTGTTCCATCTTGTCCGCAAATTCTTGTTTTATGACTGCCCCAATGACATAGTCAGAAGCATCTGTTTCCACCAGAAAGGTTCAATCTGTATCGGGTTGGGCTAGGATAGGACTTTCAGTGAATTTTCGTTTCAGTTGTTGAAAGGCCTTCTCTTGTTCTGTAGACCAAATAAACGGTGTATCCTTCGATGGGATGTACAATTTCAGAAAATGTCAGAATACATTTTCTGTAAAAATGGGCAAGTCCTAGGAAGGATTGTATCTGTTTCACAGTGGTAGGCGCAGGCCACGAAAGTATGGAATCTATCTTACCCGGATCCATTCCTATTCCATTAGGGCTGAGCACAAATCCAAGGTAATGAACGGTCTGAGCATGAAATAGACACTTTTCAGGCTTGACCAGGAGTTTGTTTTCACGTAATCGCTGCAGAACGGCCTTAACATGCTCATGCTCTTGATGAATATGGGGATCTTTAAAATAAATCAGTATATCATCCAGGTATACGATGACAAAAAGGAACAACATATCCGAGAAAACCCTGCCCATGAATCGTTGAAATACCGCGGGAGCATTGGCAAGACCGAAGGGCATGACCAAATATTCGAAGTGGCCAAAAGGGGTTCTAAAGGCTGTCTTCCATTCATCACCTTCCTTAATTCTATTGAGATGGTAAGCACCCCTAAGGTCGATCTTGGTGAAAATAACAGCTCCTCGAACGGCCTCCAGAATATCAGAAATGAGTGGTAACGGATAGTGGTCCTTGAGGGTACATTGGTTAAGACCACGGTAATCCAAACAGGGTCGTAACTCTTTTGTGTTTTTCTTGGGAACAAAAAACAAGGAAGCACCGGCAGGAGACTTTGAAGGCCGGATAGTTCCATTTGCCAAGTTGGTATCCAGGTACTCACGTAAAGCGCTCTTTTCAGGTTTGGATAATATGAACATTCTCCCAAATGGAATCACGGCGGAGGAATCAGTTTCAATGGCACAATCCTCAGGTCTGTGGGGTGGAAGAGCTTGAACAATGTCTGTTGAAAACATGTTGGAGTAAGTTTGGTAGGATTCCGGTACTTGGATAATGTTGGACATGCTTAAAGAGGATGGTTCGTGGTTCTTGGAGATTACTGGAGGAATCCGGGACGTGTCCTGACCTAAACATTGGGACATAGAAAACTCAGAACCAAGGAACAAGGAACCTGCTGTCCAATTGATGAATGGGTTGTGCTTCTGTAACCAGGGCATGCCTAAAACCTTGGGATAGTGGGCAGCCTTTATGATGTCAAATCGTATTCTTTCCTGGTGGTTGTTTATTGACAGTTGCAATTCTTTTGTTTGGTGAGTACTGGGCCCGAAGACAATGGTCTACAGTCGATTCCTTCCACAGGTTGTATCACTTCTTTGAGCTCTCTAGGGATGTTATGAGTGGTGGCCCATTCGTGATCAATGAAAATCCCCATGGCTGCGGTGCCAGGATGGGAAAAGATTCATTCTCGGTAGATGTCAGGACAGTTTGTAGAATCACTAAGGTAGTCTGTCCTGGAGTATTCAAGGAAGGAATGGATGCAGAGCAGGCATCTTTCTCCCGAAGCTGTGCTCAGTTTAGGATCGGGAGCTGGCGTTTCCCGAACGCCGGGTTGGTGCTATAGGACATTCTCTAACTAGATGTTTGTCAGAGGCACAGTACATGCAGAGTCCAGTATCTATTCTACGGAGCCTTTCTCGTGGAGAAATTGGACCCCTGAAGGCACCTAGTTGCATGGGTTCTGGATCCAGGGTACATGGAGCAGCGCTCTCTTTGGTACTTGGGTATTCAGTAGTTGTCTTTGGGAATGTTTTCACCTTTTTTTTCTCAGCCTTTATCTCCTGGATCCTAAAATCTATCTGCAAGGAAAGATCCATAAGGGCCTGGAAGGTTCCTGGCCGTGCTACTCTGGCTAGCTCGTCCTTTACTTCATCATTTAAACCCCTTCTGAAGAGAGTGAAAATGGCTTCTTGTAACCAATCTGCTTCTTTAGCTAGCTGCTTGAAGCGAGTCACATAAGAGAGCATATCCTGACTCCCTTGCTTAAATTCTAGAAGTCTTTCTTGTGCACTGTAGACAAGCTCTGGTCGATCGACCATGGCTTTTAGGGCGTCCACAAATCCTTCGTAGTTATCCAAAAGCTGATCTCCCGAATTAACTATGGGAGTTGCCCAGGTTAAGGCATTGCCCGTTAAGTGTGATATCATGAATCCGACCTTTGCTCGTGGTGTAGAAAAATAGTAGGGTTTGAAAGTGAAGTGCACTAAGCATGAATCAAGGAAGGAATGCAGGGACCTAGAAGATCCATCATACTTGTCCACAACACCTCCTACCAGAATGATTTCTTTCACTGCGGAATCCTGGGATAAGACCATCTGTTTTAAAGCTGCATTTTCGGCTTTGAGATTTTGAACCTCAGTAGTTAATTCTTGCATACCTCTCATGAGGTCTTGGACTGCCGCTTTCATATCTGTTTCTGTATCAGGTTCTAGGTGTCTCAATCTGTCATAAGCTTCTTTCTTTCTCACCTTTTTCTCCTTGCTTGTGTTCTTCCGGGATGAGGTTTCTTTCTTTTTCACCGACCGTGACTTGTACAGGCTGAAACGCGAGCCCTCGCGTTCGATTGTCAGGAACAGTGTCAAGAAATCCAGGAAGGAAGATATCGGAAGGTAAGGATTGGAGGGAAGGAAGATAGAATTCACGATAGCCCAGAGAGTGAACTCGAACAACGTCTAGTAACTCGTAGGGGTAGAGTTGAGCCGCGCGGAGCCGCGGGGGCATGACGGGTGACGGTTTTCTAGGAAGCTGGCGACTGCACGCAAAGGCTATACCGCAACGATTCTGACTCGTTGGCCATCTTGGATGAGTTGCAGAGTTTATGCCACGGTGCATCATGGACCACGAAGTCCAGAAGGGTCGAAACTGGCGATTCATGACACTTCCGTCCTTCATTGTCAGCACGTGAACTTCCAAAGAGGGCATCATAATGCCCCAGGACTTGCTCCACCAGGATGCCAACTTCATTGGCACTGAAGCTGGCAGCCCTCTGCCTCTCTGCTAGGGGGTTGCCAGTGGTGCCAGATGGTGTTGTGTCGGACATGGCAACCCCGGAGGCAGGTGTGGGTGGGCAACTGGGTCCTGGGGCTGGGCTGTGGAGCGATGCAATACCAGTCGGGAGTCTTCTGTTCCAGCAGGGGTGGTCACAGCAACTGGACCCCTGCAGATGGCTGACATGCAGGCACCAAATGGCAGGGCACGTGGCTAGCCGGCAGGCAGGCAGCAGCAGATGGCAGGTGGGAGCATGCTCGGGGCTCTGGGGGGGCAGGAAAATGGCCTTCTGGGCAGGAGCGTGGTCTTCCGTGTGCTGTCGCGTGGCCAGCTTGATACGGAGTGATTTGGCACGTGAAAAAACTGCACATCAGCGTGTAATTCGAGGAAAGGCCCTTAGCGCGTAAGCGCATATGTGATGTGATACGCACAGGCGTTTCCCTCAGCACGGGTGCATCCGCACGTGCCAAAAAAATCACATACATGTGTGAATGTGTCTAATCCGAGGAAAGGGCCTAAGCGCGTAAGAGAAGTGATGTGCACAGGCGTTTCCCTCAGCACGGGTTAAAGGTGAGCAGGGCCAGCAGTTCGCTGTACGTGCCTTTCGTGGAGACTGACGTGTGTGTTGCTACTTTGTGTTGTTAAGCGCGCCATCACAACTTCACAGCAGATCAAGGACGTATCTCTTCTTTTGGCAGGGGTATTGGCTACGTGTGTTTTTCATTATCACGCTAGTCTGACGGTGAGTCGCGCACACTATTTTTCCCACTGCAGGTGCCCCTGTGTATCGCGTACCCATTTTTGAGGTCATAGTAGTCTGCGTGTCCCACGCGTACGTGTATTTCGTGTCCCTGGGTGCCACCGCATACTGCGGGAGTTTAATTCTACACACATGGGCTACCGGGGTTGCGTGCACGGTTTTACTGCAGTTTTGGGGTGCCTGAGCATTGCTTGACCCATCACTTGATCACCGGGGTCACATACAGCCTTGCAGGTGCAGGGGTGCTGTTAACATCTTGTATCTCACCCCCTTCACCCCAATTGCCCAGGACTATTGTCGTGTACACCTCCCATTGGCACTACTACATCTGTGCCAGCACTACTACATCTGTGCCATGGCTGGGAGGCCACGAAAGGTGAGGGGCGCCTCAGCTGGGCGTACTCCATGTGGCGGGCGTGGTCAGGGACGTGGCCGGGGTGACCAGGGAGTAGGGGGACTCCAGGGTAGCTGCAGAGGGGTAAGAGGCAGGGGTGTGCCACTTCGGCATGATGTTGTGCCACGTGTTGGTGCAGTCATGCCACCACCCCCTGCGGCTCCGGGAGATGCAGTTCTTGCATCTGGCACTGGCGTCCATGTGACCCGCCAGTCCGTTTCATCGACTGCCATGGGTGCAAGGGGAGCAGTAGCGGCAGGTGAAGCTGTGGACACCACCACCCAGGCTCAGGGTCTGCGTTGGCACCTGAAGAGTCCCTGGAAGATTTCCAGGAGGTCAGAAGGCACACCGTAGGTGCACGCAGGGCTGCCCTGACCAAGGCACGTGTCTCTGGGGCAGTAATGTCATCTGGTGCCCCGACCAGCCGGGTGTTGGCAAGTGCATGGGCAGATGGAGCCGACACCACCCCGGTTGTGAGTCTACCATCCAGGACAGGCCCGGTCAAGGAGCCTGGCACAGCGGATGTTGCTGTGCAGGGTCCATTCCAGGGCACCCAGAAGCCACTGACGCAAGTCAGGGCTTCCGTCCTCATTCCACCTGCCACTCCCTTGGTTCAACCCACCAGCGCCACAGCCCATACTGATCAGGGCGGCATTTGCCAGCCAGGGTCAGGACCACTGTCCAGGAGGAGGAAGGTTGCACCTGCAGTAGAGACTGGGACCCCAGACACAGCTCCGGCCTCTGGCACGTCGAGGAAGAAGCCTTTCTGCGTGCAGGAACTGGAGTACCTTGTGGACTACGTGCGGGACCATAACCGTGATATGCTAGTGGGGCCGAATTGTCAAACTACGGCTGCCCATCGTATGTCCCACTGGAAGCAAGTTGCGGATCGTGTGAGTGCATTCGGCCATGAGGTGTGCACAGCTCAAGAGTGCAAAAAGCGTTGGGATGACCTCAAACGCAGTACTAAGGCGAAGCGTGCCTCTTAATTACAACATGACTCTGGTGACTGGCAGTGGGCCACCACCTGAGGAGGAAGACCTCACTTCGCACGAGTCAGTCGCTGCGGAGTTCATACCAGCAGGAATGGTCGAAGGAGTGGGAGAGATGCTGGACTTTGATGCCCGTCCAGTGAGTGTTGTTGCGTGTTTGTCGAGGACATGTGTGGTTTGCTTGTGTGATGTGTTGTGCTTGACTGCCACTACATGTCATGTGTACATGGTTCCCATGTGCAAGTCATGCAATGCTTCAATGATGTGTGCCTGCTGTGCAGGATGCAGGACATGTAGAGCCGACTGGGACTGTCCTCATGGCTACACTTGCACCCTACTCACATGCTAATCACCCGGCTGCCCCTCCGGTCCATGTTCCAGCTGACTGGCCATTCTGCATGTAGCCTGGGGTGTCTTTCCATGTGTCTTCTGCCTGCATGTGAGTACTCCACGTAGGCATGCTCCCTTGCCCCTCCACCCCCCCTGCACCCCAATTCCACCATGGCACTGGTGTGCATCATGTTGGTGTACTGCAATGGCCTGTTCAAGGCTCCTGTGTACATGCAAACTTCCACCAGCCAACCTGGCAGACATATGCAGTGGGGTACATCCTCTGTCCTTGATGCAGGGTGTCTCACTTGGACTGTGCAGATGGCAGATGCTCCGCAGGGACATGAGTACCCATTCATGCTCCATGTGCATTCCATGCATGCCCCTATGTGTCCTTGACAGGATGATCATAGTAGTATGTGTCAAATGCCATGAAATGCCTACATTTCATGGCATTTGATCATCAATTCCCTGCCCACTTTGGCTCATGCCAGCATCACACACAGGTTTAGGGTGTCACAGTCAGTGTGGGGCACAGGCCTCCCCCTGTTTCAGGCCCACTGACTCTGTTCAACTGGTGTAGTGGCTTCTGCACACATGGGTGCACTACTGAGGGTTCATCATGTGTCCTGCTTACTGTTCCATCATCATCTGCTGTGTTGTCAGTTGACTCAGATGATGCAATTGACGCTAGTCAACACTGTCTGGCAATACACAGGTCTCTGGTCAGCCTTTCGCTGCCATGCAATTCCTCCCTGCATTTTCACTTAGGGGGTTGGGGGGTTTGCTTGTAGCCATGCAACCCATTGCATGCACATTGCACGTGATGCCTGAATTTGCCCTTGCACTGCCTTCACGTGTATTGGTAGACTTCTTAATGTACTTGTACATGTAGATAGTGGGTCACGTACACATGTTCTGCACTGCATCAACCCACTTCTGAGCTGGGTTACACCCTTCTACATGACTACTCACTGATGCAATGTCAAAGTCACCTGGCATGTATGGACTGTTCTTCATACCTTCTCTGTCATGTATGCGACGGGCACAGGTGCATCCTGTGACACATGTACTCAGTATTGGAATTCCCTAGTGGTTGTTTAGATGAGTTTATTGGTCAATGTGCGGCCTATACCAACTGGCATAGAGCACTGATTGGATGTAGCCTGCCAATCGGGTTGTGATGACTGTGGAGCATCCTTCACATGTGTATGTGTGCACTTCCACATACATCAAAGCAAGCAGCGTTACAGTTACTGGTCATGTTCACAATACAGGTGTATGGGGAAATGGGTGTTTTTGAACGCTTTCAAACTTACATATGCAAGCAGCTTCAACGTTGTGTGGTGCAACATTGCGAGTACTCACTCATGTGTTTGTGAAAGTGTCCATTTACACATGTGTCTTCCGCATCTTTTTTGTTGACAGACTAATATGTAGTTGATCAACGTTTATATTTCTGCATTGCGCACGTTATGTGGAACCGGCATGATTCCAAAGGTTCACTGTTGTGCAGTATGTGTATACCCAGGCCCACTTAGCTACTATGGTGGGTCCTGGTCGTGGTGATTTCCACACAGAATGATGTAATCTGGCACATTCATAGCCCAATGTGCTCAATCTGGCCCTGAGGGGTCTCATGGCCTGCAGCTCGGACAGTACTGGGCGTCATAGCCCCTCAAGCCTGGTTGCAGGCCCTTGCTTTGCTTGTGACATTCACTATATCTACATGGCCCATGCCACCCGGTACGGGCCGAGCTGCAGATGGGTGTAGCTATATTGATGATGATGCTTTAGTGATGCATGTCTACATGCATGGTACCTGTGTCATTGTGTGTTTGGAATAACATGCAGCTGTGGTCATTTTGCAGTTCAGAAATGCTTATGGTGTGTTGCATCTCTTAGTTGCCATCTGTTTTTTCTGCCTGTGACATGTGCCTGACAGAGGTGGTGTCTGATGGAGTTCATATACTACATTTTGTACTTGTGTAGGCTTTGCTATTTAGACACATCCATTTCTGCTTTTTATGTGTTTGCATATCAAGGCCACTGGATGCATGCCAGGTTCTCATTTGTGTGTGACATGTCAGCTTCATGTGTTGGCTGTCAATGGGATGTGTGTGTGTGTGTGTGTGTGTGTGTGTGTTATGTGCTTCTGACATGTGTACTAATGTTTATCTTTTCTCCACTTTTCAGATGATGACTCAATGGAGCCAGAGGATGGTGTTGTCATGCCAGACACAGGGTTGCTATCACACCAGCAACCCGGCACAAGTGGGGATTGTGGGGTGGTAGGCCACGAGAACCCACTTGTGTTACAGACCATCTTGTCTGGGGCTGGCAATGAGTCTAGCTCGGAAGATCACTCTGTCGACAATGTCGAGTTGGATGTACATCGGGTCCATTTGTCAGGGGTGAGTGATTCTGATGTGGACGCTCCTCTGTCCGCGACACCTGCACTGAGGGGCCAGACAGTGGTGGGACCTCTGCCTGTGGTGGATCGGGACGCAGGGTCACCCTCCACTCCAGTTGCTGATTTGCCTGGGGCATCAGGTTGATGGAGGAATGTAGTCCTGCAGCCACGGGCGGTGCCAACCCAACAAGGACGTCGGCTCCTTGGGCCCCGCAGGTGTCAAGCCCAGCAATGCTGTGGCCGTGCACCACTGGGGTATATAATGAGTGGGAGCAAGCCATGGTTGGCAATTCAGAATACCAGGGGGTAGCAATTGATAACATTGCTGAGAGCATGGAACGTGTGGCCCAATCCGTGCTACCCACTGCTAGGCGGGTGGAGCTCCAGCAGCGGGTGGCACAGTCCATGGCCCGCTCGCTCAGGCTGGGCATGGCGGCCTCAGACAGGGCACGCCGGGCTGAAATGGTGTCTTTGCGTCAAGCAATTGCTGCTCACGCAGAGGCACACATGGAGGCCATGAGGGTTGACTATGAATCCCTCAAATCTACTCTGGCTGTGCTCATGATGTCCCAGATTAGGCGGTCAGAGGAGAGGTTGGAGCAGCTAGAGAATACCATCTCAGCTGAGCTATATGCTTGCCGGGAGGTGTACCAGTTGTCCAGCCAGGCCATGCAGGAAGAACTCTGTGTTACACGTGTTACCTTGCAAGAGGAAGCACGCGTATCACGCGAGGTTCCACAGGCTGACCTATGTGTCATCGCCGCACAGAACCAAGCTCACCGGTCCCGCAGAATTGCTGCCGACAAGGGGCAAGCTGCGCTTAGGTGTGGTCAGAGTACTGTGCCACGTCAACCTTTTCAGCCAGAGGGTGATGAGGACGACAAGTTATTTGCCACACAGGTTGGGCTATGCAGGCGTTGATCCCATGGAGGTTTTTTTTTGTCTCAGCATCATTGCATGTGTGTGTTGAGGTGCACCCTGTACCTCCCCCCTCCTGGGTAGCCCCCCCCCGGGTCGTATGTGGCCATTTTTGATTTTTCTTGTTAGTGTAGTTAGTTAATATGGTTTTTGATAGTTAGTTTAATTAGGTAATGTAGGTTTCTTATAGTTAGTTTAATTAGTTAATATAGTTTAAAATTGCTTGTCTATTGTGCATTCATGTGGTGGTGTGGTGCTTTGTGGCTTTTGAAAGCATCCACTGTCTGTTCCAGCTGGGCCCTTCAAGCTTGTCTCGTGTATGTGTTTGCAGCTTGGGGTCCTGACTCACATAGGCCACTCCTGCTTCCCTTATCCATGGGCTCGCAAGGATGGTTCTGTGTAACAAACATTTACACAAGGGCTTTGGACTTTCGTCATATCTGTTGCCTTTCTGCTGCTGTACTACTTGTGTTAACACCCCTAGTGGGGATTGAGTGGGTTTTATCCACGGCATGTCTGTAATCAATTTGGGTGACTACATGATTGATGTGTCTATTAATTGATGTGGATTGTGATGTATGTTATTTTCTTGCTTGTATATGTGCTTGATGCACTTCATGCTGTAGACAGTAGCCTGCACCCTTTGCCTGTCAAAGTCACACTGATGGTGGGAGGAGTTCTGATGTGGGTCTCTTACTCGGCCCAGTGACAACCAGCATGAAGACACACACACAGGGAACTTTCCAGCATTATTAATATGTTTTATGCCCTTTCTGCAGGAGAATTAGCCTCCAGACAACCTTTGCCAACAGACACAGGGCCAAGTACTACAGAAACCTGGTCACGTTCGGTGGTGCAGACGTGCACATGTGTGCGCAAGCAGAAGCACAGGGCTTGTGCTCAGACGTCCAACAGAAACAGACGTGTTTCCAGGAGCTCCAAGAAAGGTGAGCAGCACAAGGGGCCACAGCGCAGCCAACCTTCTACCAGGCCACTTACACATGCATGCTAAGTAGCGCCAGTGCTGGGGAGCTCGGCCAGATATTGTTGTAGAAGCGCAGAGTACAGCTAAGATGCGTTGAGGGACAAATGCCAAGTAGCTTTACAAGTTGTCAGGGGCACACGCAGGGGCTGTCGCACATATCCTCCAGTCCACCCTGCTCCGTAGAAGCGAGTTATTAGCGCAGTAGTGTTCCTAACCAGAAAGTTATAGAGCGCACAGGGACACCCAGCGAGGCAAAGACTTGTGTGCAGTGCATATCATTTGCATGTGCAAATTGCCACTTGCACTACCTATTGTAATCCACGGCTGCCAGAACACGACTTGTACTGAAGTCGCACCTCGCTATACGCGTCTAGCAGCTCACCCAGGGACCATTCTATCATGTGTGATTCTTGACGCATTGGTCTTCCATTTACCGCGCGCCCACGTGCGCCAGCCTTACTGCAATGACAGTGTATGAATCATCACAGGGGCAAGCTAACGTATACATAGATAGCAGCAGACAAGAGTGTTTGTTTGTGGAGAAGTCACTTAATTTGGAGCATGAATGGTGTTGTGTGTGTGTTGTAAACACACGCAGATTAGTAACTCACACTCTCTTTGCAGCATTGAACTGATCCTGTTACCGGACCTGAGAGTGCGCAGGCAGGAGGCCAGCACTCACCCCAGAGATAAGTCTCTCTTTGTCTTGCATTTGACTCATTTAGTACAATGTGCATGTGGAACATGGTTTCTCTGATTGAGTATGTGTAATTGTCTATAGTTGTATTTTGCCTACTTTCCCTTGCCAATCCAACTCCCCTCTCCTGACCCTCTTTCCGGTTATCCTGAACACCAATGCCTGTCCAACCAACGGATCCCTGACCCTCTTTCCCTGCCAGGGTCTCGGAGGCCTGTGTAAGTTTTACCTTGCAGGCGCCCAGACCACAGATGGGTGGTTGTTTCGTGCCACTCCTGCGCCTGGAGACTGGAGCTGTGACACTACCCATCAGTTGTTGCATCCTCACTGTATGTTTTTCCCGGAAAAAGGTACCCATCCTGTTGAACCATTGTTGAACTGTGCTACCTTGGTAGTTCTATCATTCTGCTTGTACATGTGCCTGGACTTTCTTTTCCACTTCAAGTAATCTACTGGAGACTCTTCCAGGGTTTTTTTGTGCCTAGAGGATTTTTCCCTGGTTTGGGGGTTTGTCTCCTTGGAGTTCTCTGCGATTTGGGATTTTTACCAATCAAGGAGGCCTCTGAGGGGGCTTCACCCTATTTATATGCAAGGTGGCACATGAAGACCAAGGGGTAGGGGGATCCTGTAGCCAGGTAGACTAAAAGGGAGAAGGCTACATACCCCAGACACAGTTGTTCAGAAGGTCATGGTGATGTGTAAATGAGGGAGGGCCTTTTGTTGTTGGACAGTAAGCCCGGGCTACAGTGTTTGGGCACTCTCTGACAATGTCATTGTGGGGTACTAAGTACATGATGTGTTCTGCTGGTCAATGGCTGTTCCTGTGTTGTATTTACTTTTTAGGTGTCAGGGGATTGTTGTGCTTTGACATGCTGGGGTGTACACATGGGTATACGAACAGCATAAAAATATTTGTTCACTTTTAATGCCATTTAAAGAGTGGCCTGAAGTCGCAAATGAAATTTAGATTTTAGCATTATTTGTTATCCTCCACAGACAAATCAGGTTCACTACTTGTCAGGTGTACTGTTTCCTTCCCCAGTTAATTTTGAGTAGTGCTGCATTATGGGAAACTACACCCAATAAAGCTGTCCCCTATGTTATGTCCAGTATTCTCTGCTGGCTTTTTATATAGATGAATTGACTGCTTTCTTTTCAAGCTCCAGTCAGACTTTTCCATTCTCTTAATTTATATTTTAGCAAACACTAAAGCAATGCATATAAGCCGTAAACTAATATTTGCTAAATAAGGAGACCAGCAATTATACAACCCACATCTGGTTTTATGTCTCACACAGCATTTGAAAAATACCCCACCGACATTCAGACACAGCTGGGCACTCGAATACCTCATTAAATATAGACACTGTATGATATGATAGGTTATTTATAACGCACTTTACACAGAAGTGTCTAAGCGCGGACCCAGGGGTTGCTCCTTATCGTCTTGCTTCCAAGGCGAACACGTTGCCCCTGAGCTATCTTCCCGAGAGGATGTTTTGTGTCTTTTCTGGCAGATGTACAGAAAGTTCAAGCTAGTTGTTTCAGACTGCTGAATAACAGATAGGGAAATCCTCTAGAGATATACTCGGGGGATGCCATGGAGAGATGATTGTTGGTCAGGCACCGAGCCTTTAAAGTTGCGCTATGCCTCACTGGTAAGGCCTTACATTCTGGTGTGATATGCAGGGCCATCTTAAGCACTTTTGGGGCTCTGGGCATGGACATCTTTGGGGCTCCCCTCCACCAAACCAAAGGAATTAAGGGATCAAGAATACTGGTCGCACCCCCAGCCCCCACCCGTCGCGCTCACATCCTATAGGTTGACATGCTGTCCTGCAGCATAATAAGCATGTTTAATCCCTTTAAGTCCCCTTACTCTCTTCATTCTTGCTCTTATCAGAATGATAAACAAGTAGCATTTGAAGATCAACATTAGCAGTCTACGAAGAGGTTACTGTTCTAGTACATACAGGATACTTTTTATCAATAACCTCCAGGAAGGTAGATGTAGTATTAATGCAGGACCGTATGTAAAAACTGCATGTAACCCATAATAGACAGAGAACTCACGTTAGCTGCCTCACAGAATGCAAAAGTGCTCATGCATGGATAGAGACCATCAATTGGAAGGATGGAGAAAGCTACACATACCGTAGCATGAATAGTGGAGGCAGATTAGAAGCTACCAGGAAGGTGTCTTTATCCAGACAGACTGAGATTAGAAGTGGGATATGGTTTTCAAATAGTGTTGCCATTAGATATCAAAGGAACAAATGCCTGTTGTGTGCGGTATAAATATGCTCACTATTAACACAGTAAAACCATGAATAATGCTTTTATGAAGATCATACCATGAGAAGGAAATCACTCGGAAGGGCTGACAATTTTGAAAGGTTTAGGGACTGGCAACATTGAGAGGTTCAGCAATACAAGATTAAATGAGATGGCCAGGATCACACATTGATTAAGGGGAGAGGGGCTGAAGCTGGGATGTGTGCCAACTCTGCAATTTCTGCATTTGAACACTTTCTTTTCCATTTCTTACCATGAACTAAAAGATTCTCATTTTTTTTTAAAGGCCTTGGAACGTACACAAATCACATTGCCAAACTTGACCATTTTGAAACAAAATATTATAGAAGGGTTTTATCCACATACTCAGAATGCAAGAAATGTGCCAGACGTGTGATGTTGCTTAACTCAAGTTTTAATTTATGCCCATACTGATGACATGTGTTTCGGCTACTGAAAGCCTTCCTCAAATCAGTGCTAATAATATTTTCATAACTAATCACATGACAATCAATACAATGAGTAAATAATAATAACAAAATTCAAAATCAAAACAAAGAAACACAGAGATTCGGGGTTGGAGAAAGGGAGGATTGTAAGGTGTAAAATAACCCCATAAATAAGTTTGGCAGTGCAGGGGCATATTTAGTGCCCATTGCTACACCTTTTAGTTGTTGGTAGAAGTCGTTGTCAAAGTTGAAAATATTATACTCTAATGTCGCCTTCAACATATTCTTAATCGAGTGCATTTTTACTCAGAGAGGAAAACAATATAAGAATGTTCGTAGATTTTGAGGGGAAATTATCTAAACAGAGCACTGGAATTTCCAGAATAAGAGAACAGGAATGCAAGCAGTACAAGTATTCATGCAATTAATTAGAATACTTGAACCGTACTAGATATGAATTAGATAAAAGATAACTATGAGAAGACGGAACACGCATTTTATATGAATGGAACTCAAATAAGATCAAATGGATTACTTTAATAAGAGTGTATAAAATTCCAATGTTGTAATTACTTGAACTTTCTTGCAACAACTGACCAATAGGGATTGAACACAGTATTATGATATTTACCCACAGGGATCGGACCCTTAAACTAGGTTTTATAACTAACAATGGTTGCTACTTTAACAACGCTACAAAGGTAACGCGGAACATCAGTAGTTCACATACCCATATGAGATTAATATGGATTGTTATTTGTTTATTGTGCACACTGTGGAAATCGGACCCTTACACTTTGTTTTTTGTCTCTTGTTCCGTTTTTTATTCTCCAAAAAAACACCCTATAATCCTCCTTTTCTCCAACCCCGAATCTCTGTGTTTCTTTTTTTTTTTAAACAGTTTTATTATTTTAAACACAAACACACCAAACATTACAACTTTAGGACGTACATAATCAATCTCAAAGCATCCCATTATGCAGTATCATTTTCCTTCCTCCCCCCTCCTTCCCCATAAAGTCGAGCCATCTCAACCGCATCATCTACATGAGCATTTCCGGGAATCTCTAGATTTGTTGAGTCCGTTTCATAACTGACCCGGTGGGGGTTTGCCATTGAGGTCACCAGCTGCCTCCAGGCTATCAGGGGGCCCACTTCCTCCTCTCCCCCCCTAGTGGCTGCTTCAAACCATAACCCAGTTTCTGCCTCCGCCCATCTCAAAAGGTCCGCCCACCATGTCTCCACTCTGGGCCTGAGGGCCGCTTTTCAGCACATGGCGATTCTGCGTTTCGCCAAAATATAGGCCAGGTCTTTCATCTTGCTGATATGCTTTAACTGACGTGGCCTGGGAAAATTCCCAAGCATGCAAGCCCAAGCAGATCCTATATCCAGCACCACCCCTTCACCAGCCAATTTTGTCTTTATTTCTCTCCAGAATCTATGCACCTCAGGGCAAGCCCAGAACATGTGCAGCAGCCCTACCTCCTCCTCCCCACACCTGGGGCATTTTTGTATGGTCGAGCCTCCGAACCTAGCTATTCCACTGGGGGTCAGATAAGCTCTATGGGTGACATACAGCTGGATCTGCTGAAGTCTCGCATTCCGGGACACCTTTTTATGATACCTTAGAGCTCTATCCCACTGTCCCTCTGTCATGGGTTCTCCCACCTCCTCCTCCCAGTCATGCCTCAATTGGAGTAGCTCCCTCCCCGTCCTTGCCCCTATGAGTTCATATATCCTAGATATTTCGTGCCCACCCTCCGAGACATCATACATCATTTCTAGGGAGGCATCAGTTTCTTCCTCTAGCACTGTCTCAGGCCACCTCTCTCTCACCCGTTTCATGAGTCTGGTATAAGTAATGAATGGGCCGCTATGCACCCCTGTCTCCTCCTGCAGCCGCTGGAATCCCAGTGCCTCCCCTTCCCGCCATATGTCACCGAGGGTGGCCAAGCCCAATGGTTCGCAGTATCTGCGGACCACTTCAAACAATTGGGAATCTTCCCCGCATAGCAGGGCCAGCGGGACCTGCTGAGAAAGCGGATCTGGGTCACCCACTATTCTCCATGTCCTGCGCCAAACTTCCCAGCCCAGCTTTAATAGTCTCCCCCTCCCTGCTATCTTGGTTTTATGCAGCCATATTATCTCTGTGTTTCTTTGTTTTGATTTCGAATTTTGTTATTTTTATTTATTCATTGTATTGATTGTCATGTGATTAGTTATGAAAATATTACTAGCCCTGATTTGAGGAAGGCTTTCAGTAGCCGAAACACGTGTCATCAGTATGGGCATAAATTAAAACTTGAGTAATGCAACATCACAAGTCTTGCGCATTTCTTGCATTCTGAGTATGTGGATAAAATACTATTTGTAAGGTAGTTGAGCAGACTCTTTTCCCACATAACTCAGATAAGACGCGACGGTATGTATGGATTTAAAATTAACTTTAAAGCAGTAGGACTAAAAAATGAAGTGTCACCTTACAGACTAGACTCTCAAAAGGAGTCCAAGTGTATGTATATTATAGAAGGGTGTTATGCAAAATGGGAATGATTCTAGCTTCATTCTCTCCAGCATCAAGGGAAGTATATAAGAACCAGCATACCAATCGATGTGATTTAACAAATTTAATCTGGCTTTGTCTTTTGTTTTTTATAGCTTTAAATACTTCCAAAACAATGGCTTGTGACATTTTCATTTATACACACACATAAAAACCTTTGACTTTTACCAAAAAGCAAACCGTTTTTTGTGTCAAACAAGCAGACCTTAAAATATGCTTGCCTGATGCCTGCAACATATGGTCTGCTCTCTTCTGCCTACCAACCCTTCCACCCAAATGGTCTACATAAGAAGAAAGGTAAAGTAATGGGCTAAACGATAAAAGCAGCATGCAAGAAGGCAAACCTCACATAAGACAGCACTGTAATGTAACGTATATTGGATGATTTGACCAGGATCACTGTATCGTCTGCTGGCAAATCCAGGATACAAACATGAACACTATTGTTCCATAGCTTTGAATTTGGATACTTATTCACCTCTTGGACTAACAGTTTATGCCATCATTGGAGGCGATTGCCTAGGTTTTACAATACCTCATCTGAACACATTTCTAGATCTTCACCATATGGATGATAACGTTTTTGTAGCAACCCCTATCTGGTACAGGTACATGGCTGATAATAGCAGATGTTGTTCTGCAAAACCAATTACATATGCAGGTAGGTTTATAAACTTCAGGCATAGGAAAGGCGCAGCCAGCCTTGCTGGAATGTGATATTCTAATTTTGCATATGAAAACATATCTCTGCAATGGGTGCTTCACACACTGAGCTAACTTCTGAACCATTGTGGCACTCCAATTTATCAATATGCTTGTCACCATTGCCTATTGCACATGATCAACATAATTCCTACAGGAAGGAAAGAATGCTACAGAGTTGTGCCATAAGGAACACACAAACTATGTATGCCACAGTGAACACAGCAAGCAATACATGGTGAATTGATCAAGGCAGAATTCACTTGCCAAAACAGAAAGGCAATGGGTTGAGGGCCTCAGCAGCACACCATAAAATATCCTGACGTGTGGTATTTTAAAACTGGTGAACAATGGAATTTTACTTCTTTAGATCAGCTAGCCTTGTGGGTCCCCTCTCGAAAGGTGGGGGCCCTGGGAAATTGCCCCTTTTTCCCTCCCATATAAACGTCTCTGGTGTGATATGGGCCTAAAGTCTCAAGCTGAATATGTGCACGCAGCATCATTTTCGACTAGGTGGTCAGTTCTCCCGGATCGTGCGGGTAATACCGTTGCAGCCGTCTAATCAGGACGTCACCACTGTAGGCACTACTTGGAATTGAGGAAGCAATAATGTGTAAGGCCAGATGTCACTGTTGACAGCCATATTCACTTAAGGAGTAGTGGAGTTATTGGCACAATCTATCAGTTTCAGATGTCCGACATTTTGGAAGGACATTGTTGGTGGACCTAAGGAGCCAAGCCTAAAAAAGTTATTGGGGAAGCGGCGACTGCACCAATGAGCAGTATTGCAGCCGTGTACCCACTTAGGCTTAGTCATTTGTTTCAGGCAGGCTGCCTCAATATATTGGTCCTCAAAGTCCTCATACGGCCTGAGCTGGCTCTAGGCGTCACCGGAGTGCATGTGTTAGCCCATGTTGTGAGCTGCAATGATGCAGGCTGGGCATGTCGTGGTGAAGAACATTGCAGAAAGGAGTGATTTGTATGGTTTTCCAGGTGTTACGGTTGGTGAGTCTGGCGATAAAGATCCCAGCCAGACTTGATGGATTCGGATTTGGGAAAGGGGTGGGACTCCAGTGGGGCCAGCATGGTTCTAGCATACTGGAATACTTGAATCATATATTCTTTTAAATGCCCTTATTAGGAATTATTGTAGTGTCGGCTAAAGCTCTCCCTCCCATTGGTTTATTAAAGCGTAGTTTCCTCAAGTCCTTAACCAGTTCCAAAACGCTCAGATCAATGCGCTACTTACAGATCTTGGTTGGAAAAGCAGTGATAGAAAGACATGACTTGGAACAGTACGACGTTGTTACTTCACCCGCATTTTTGTCAATTAGTTTTTTGCCAAATATTTTTAAACGAAAAAAATGAATTGAAGCATGTAGTGGGGGAGGGGTGGGTAAGGGGATATAATGGGTAGGGGGTGTGTGAAATAGGGAGTAAATAGGGAGTCCATAATAGGAGAGGGCGGGCTTGGGGGACACCCCCCAAATATATATTAAAAAAAAGTTCGATGAGTTTTTTTCCAAGAAAAAAACATTCGGCAAAAAACGAATCGAAAAAATAACTGCCACTGTAACAACATAGAACCCTTGAAACATGAGCAGAAGGTTTGCAAGGTGACCCACTAGATAATTCCTACCCAGTAATCTATTCTATTTTGACAATTCTGGAGTAAGTGTACTGTGCATTATTCCAAATTATCTTAAGTAAACCTGATGCGACTGTCTACGTGCATGGTTCAACTCTAGCCAGAATGCAAAGAGTAGTTTTGAATAGTGCCTTCCAGTATGGGTCAGTCCAATTCATAACTTCGCAGTAAAGTCATCTGAGTACAGGAGCAGTCTTGTTGGGTAGGACACATTGGAAAAACCTGTAAGGACCTTCTTTTCGCCCGTGAGATGCACCAATAGTTTAGTATATAATGATATGATGGGTTATTTATAACGCACTTAATACCCAGAGGTTTCTAAGCGCAGACCCGGGGATCGAACCTGTGTTGCTCCGTGTCATCTTGCTTTCAATGCGAGCACGTTGCCGCTGAGCTACCCTCCCGACACAAATGACCATGAAGACAGAAAACAGTGTGTCTCCCGACACAAATGACCATGAAGACAGAAAACAGTGTGTACCCGGAGTGATAGATCCTGCTCTACAATAATGCTCAGTTCCTCCCCACCAATCCTTCCAGGAATATTACTCCATATCTGCATGCTCATATTTTAGAAAGTATAAAGATGTCTAGTTCTGATACTTCTGTCATTGAGATGCCAAACATTCCAAATCTTTCAACTATGATTTTCTAGCCGTGCCCCTTTTAGGCATCTAGGAGAACATCTGGTTATTCTGTGCACAAGTACACTGCTGAGCTTAAATACTACTTCTGTCCTGTTCTTTTTTGCTGAGAACATCTTTCGCTGCCTTAGTGGACCCTTGAGGCTCTTGCGGTTCTTGAGGCTAGGAACAGTGAGACAACAGAAAGACAGTTTTTTTTTTTTTTTACAAATAGGTGAGCCTTAGCTTTCTTGAATGGTCTTCCTACCATGAACAGGAAGCGTCTTCCAGAGCCCAGTGGCCAAGACTGACATGGCTTTACCTCCCAGACACTATATGATGATGAAGACATTTGACCGAGAGACACATTTGTTGATTTCATGGTACATTTGGGGGTACACTAACCTTGTCTTTTTGCTACTGAGGATCCTGTTTCTGGGGCACTTGGGGAACTAGATACCTGTTACGTACCTGGTCACGTTGGATCCAGGTTCAATGGCGAGGAGCTTCGCTCTTGGATCTTCCGCTGTTCTCCAGTTTTAAGGCCACCGGTTATTATAGCATAGGGGCCGACTTCCAGGGCCCCCTCTGCAGCAATAAATCAGACCAGGTCCCCAGGGGCTGACAATCTACGCCACGAGACAGGTGTACCCGGCTTAACGTGGTGGATGGACAGCACAAGGCCCTGGCCGGGATAGTTGCATGGTGAAGTAACTCACACAGGAGTGCAGGAATAGAGAGAATGGAAGCAAGAATAAGATGGGCAAGCAAGGAAGTAAGAGCAGGGCAGGACAGGACAAGGGCCCGGAAAGGAAGAGGCAGCAGGGAACAGAAGATAAGGTCAGAAGATCAAGAAAAGGAAACCAGTGAGCAAGCAAAGCCAAACAGAAGCTCAGCAGTACACTGTGAACTAACGTGTGGAGCACATAAAGACAAGTCTGTTCCTTCCAATACAGAGTTTACGTAGCCCGCTACTCCCGCCGTGCGTTTATCACAGCGGGTGCCGGTGTAATGGCAGCAGTTGATGCTATGTGCAGGGCTCAAGTGTATGGGAGCAGCGTCTAGGCCCTGAGTGTCCATGTCGCCTTGGAATATGGCAGCACCCGCAGCAAGATTGCCGCGGGGACGCCTGTTCCGGCGTTGGGAGCCAGACCGGAGCCCTCTGCTGCGAGCATGCCTGCCCGCCCTCCTGTCCACAACCGCCTTCGCTGGTAATGTCGCCAGTTAACTTTACGCGGGCTGCTGCAGTGACTGGGCCGGGGCATGACAATACCAAGCTCAACATTTAACAGATTTTTATGCTGGAAATCAGCAAAGGGAGACCGAGGACAGAGAGCTAAGTTTACACTGGACTGTGTGCAGCCCAGGTAGACGTTATTTGAGTCTCAGATGCGACAGGAACTGCTATGTTTTATTTGGACCAGAGGGGGGGGGGTGTTTTAGGAATGGAAACACTTTCTTGGCCACAGCTGATATCTGCCAGGATAAGGAAAGTCCTGCATCAGTAGGGAATCCCAGGTTACTTACCAGGGGGACATGGGTAGGAAAGTCCCTGATCAGTGCCAGACAGAGATCAGGAGGCAAGATATCGGATGGGCACCAGACAACTACGACATTAGTCTTTGTGAGTGTTAAGCTGTAAACTATTGAGGCATATCGGTTTGTTGGTGACTGTGACACATAGTGTAAAACTGTGCATAGGATAGGAGCTGAGTAGGCTGATGGTGAATAGGAGTCAGGTATTGTCACTGTAGAGATAAAGTGACATGCTAGGCTGATGGTGAATAGGATTCAGGTGTTGTCACTGTAGAGATAAAGTGACATGCAAACTGTAAATCATTTGATTTGGAGGGGCAAATATACATAGAAAATCAGCGGCATGGAAATTAACTAAGAACCAGCATCCAGAAATGAGCCTGTCCATTTCAGAGCAGCGCCCTTATCTGCAATATTTTGTATATGAGCAAGCAAGATGCTGGACTGACAGAATGAAATGCTGTGGCCAAGTAAAGCAGCATCAGGGTGCTGATGCCTCCTATGTAGCCCTCAAGTCTTCAGGTATCCAAAATGGCTGCCGTCACTCACTCAATCCTTCTCCTCGGTTTCAGACAGACCTGCACATGGTTGGAGAGGCAGCTTGTTCGGTTTAGCCTGGCACCTGTTGCTTCACTAACTCTGTGGACGTTTGTTGCAAATTGCAGCTTTTGTATAATGCAAAGGTTTGTCAGGTCTGCTGGGAATTCCGGGTGCTCTTCAACAGAGGAGTGGCATACCCCAACTTCATGGGCCCTGTGGACCAGGTCTGACTAAAGAGAATCTATTGAGAATCTTTGATGCACATTAGGACTTTGGTTCCAGGGCTGGAACTTCTTGTGTCTCTCGGTGAGCCCGAGATGTGCCGGCTATGAAGTAAGATCGTAAGTGGTGGCTTGTGGCCGTAGGGGAGCGCCAATTCATGATGATCTTATAAACCTTTTTTATAGTGGTTTGGAGGCAAGTATTGTATCATGAAGGTGGCTTTTGTGTTTTTGCAGTCAGAACTTTGCGATGGCTTAAGAACCTCAAGAAGATGGTGTTGGATTTAGGGAGATACCTTTTATTTCCATTCCACAAGTCTTTTGGGACATCCATGTTGTTCTCAACCCAGGGATGCTGCTCCACAGGGTCTAATTCTGCATTTGCTTTTTATTGTAATTATTTAAGCCTGCTTAGAAAATCTGGGAGGTGTTTATTTTTACAATCACTGTTTCTCTTCCATCCTCTACAATTTGTACATCTCTTGCAAGATCTTTAAACTATTCTCTAGGTAATTTGTGCTAATGCATTCAGTACTCTTGATACAGACATGCGCAGCCCCCATCTTGGCAAAGTGACGAGAGGGACAGGCTTTGGGTCTAGGGAGGGATTTTTAGATGAACAATGGGGCAGGATTTGTCGGCCTACTCAGCAAGACTACTCTAACTCCAAACACAGATGTTACGAGGGAAGTGAAGGACACTCAAGGGTTAAAGGACTGAGCGAGGCAGGAGGAAGAGGAGGAGCCTCAGGGAGTAAGAGGTATTCAGTATTAGTAAAATGTTAACTGTGTAAGATTTCTCCTGTCGTCCTTGTATGAATGTGTATGCAGTGGTAGCGGTTAGGCCAGCACCAGACATACTCAGCTCAAGCTGCTGCACAATTTGTATTATACTCCTGCCATATTTAAGACGTTTTACCAAAATGTGGTGGGTACTTGGTTTGTCCTTTGCGGCTGAAGTTTTGAAATCATGTAGGCCTGTATTATCGGAAATAACTAAGTTTGTTTGTTTATTAATTTATATAGTGCGCCAAACCCTTGGGTGGTCAGGGCGCGTTACAAGAAAATTCGAGGTTACAGTTACACATAGAATAGTTGCAAACATTATATACAATAATACAGCAAGTGTCATATAGTATGATACAAAAGGAAAGGTACATTACAATAATCAGGCACCTATGGTATCAAAGAGTAGTGGATGTCCTGACAAAGATCATATGTCATTAGTCACTAGCCAGCTTTTAGTGTTCCCTGTTCATCCAACCAGGACTCTTCTTGCTGGGTTAAACCAGAAAGTCAGCTATATCACACAGGCTTCCTAACCTCAGCTTTCTGATTGCATAGTGATGTATATTATTGTGTTGTAAGAAGTGCAGACCTCCCGCAACGGAGCTGAGGTTGAGGTACGTGGGCCAACAATACTGAGGAAATGTATGTATCTCTGTTGCCACCTAATAATTCAGCTACAGATAATTGTTCCTGTATTCACAACTTTTGATCATCTCGTTCAGGCCCTGTGTCTCCGACTGCATCTTAATCTGCTGCTGGGAATTAGGTTGTTTCTTCCAATGATTGGATGTGAACTACTTATAAACTGTGATGCTGATCTTGTTGAACTGTCCATATGTCACAACTATGGTTTCAGTAATGTCTCGTACTTAAAGTTTACAACAAGCATTGCCAATGCCAACAGTTTCGGCTTTTGTGTAGGCATGGAAAACGCATTTGCCAGGCACAGCCATAGTGGTATTAACTGCCCATTGATGGTAGAGGGTGCACAATGGTGCGAGTATCTGGGCATCTAATAGCAGTGTCTGGCAAATGCCTAATATTTACACACAAACCAAAACTGTTGGCTTTGCCAATGCTTGCTTTTAACAGGAATGCAGTGAAGGACATGCAGAGTGCTCACAAATCGAGTGGCAGAAGGCAACCTGGTTAAGACATTGTATTCCATCAGGAGCCTGTTTACAACTCCAATTAAGCCATGAACTCTCAGAAGACTGCTTTGGAAAAACACTGGCAGGCACCTTGAGTGCAACGTTGGATGGTAAGGTTTAACTAGAGCAAGCTCAACGAGTTTCCACGAGGAGGTGTTTTGGGCAGGAACTCGGTGGGAATGGCCATAGGGATCAGCATGGTCATGGGCAGTCAATGGGGGCAAATAACTAAACGACACCTACACACTTTGTGTCCCTCCTCATATGGCATTTCTCCCTATCTGTACCCTAATGCAATAGTTTAGGCGACAGCTAGAAGCCAAAACTGAAAATGAGTATTCATCAATGTCCCACTCCACTGCCCCCTCCAATAGACCCTGTAAATGCTTCTAACAAATCGATTTTATATGAAAGAAACGAATTGTACTAGTCAGGGTACTCATAATAATAATAATTTGAGCCAATATAATTGTCTGATATTATTTCCACCATCAGTGCAAAAAGTGAGTTTTTGTCACAATTATGGCATACAAAGAAATATTAACATATATGTATAAAGCAAAAGTAGTACCAGAAATAAATCCCGTTATAAGGTATTGAACAGTAGCACATAAGGGACAATAATTCAAATCCTTACCAGGCGGGGTGTGGCTTTGTCCTCCCAGCCAATGGAGAGTCTCAGAACGGGGGCATTTCCATGTGGCAAACCCACCGCTCTGAGCCTCCTCATGGCTGGAGGCTGCCATCTCCCCCACTGGGGAACAAGGAAGTGTCCCCCACAGCCCTTTGCCTCAGATTTCCCTCCCTAGCCTCCGCACCACTTACCTTTGAAACACATTGTGTATTGGCGCAATATAAATCGGCTATCCTATCATATCATACCTTCTTCATTCTGGTGAGGTGCTGATCAGGAGCAGATGTGCAGGGTTTACTTCTGTCCCAGGCACGTCCGCTCCTGATCTGCAACACGCCACCATGGAAAGGGAGACAGGACTATATGTAGTGCTTTCTCGTGTTCCATGGCAGACCTTTTTTTTGTTTACTTTATTTTCAATATTTTAATGGCCGCCATGGAAAGGGAGAAGGGTAATGCCCCTCGTCTTGGGGCTTATTGCTTAAATAAAAACACAGATGATAATATAAAGGATATGATATTCATACAAAGCCAGAAGCTTATCAGCTCATCGTGAAAGATATTGCTAATGAGACTGTCAAAGACTTAAACAGGGAGTTTGAATAGGGAACATTGTTTCTGCTTTACACTTTATTAGAGCATGTTTTCTTTTCTTTAGACAATCTGTAAGTGTAATCACCATTAGAACATTGATAAGTTGGCAGTTCCATTGCAGATAATCCACTGAGGACAATAATGGCTGGCAAAAGTCCTTTGCCCCAACATTCCACTCTTTTCCCTTTGTCTCTCCTAGTTTTACACAGAACATTCTAGCCCCATCGAGTGAAACATTCTAATAGCAATAATGCCCCCCTCCTTGGGCCATTACCAAGTGATAATGTCCCTAGGAATGTGCCATTATTGCTTGAGTTGAAGCCTGCATTGCATGATTCTCCTTTGCTCTTCTCGATATTTCCAGCTCTGTAGCCACCCAGCTACTTGAAACCCATTATCTAGCTGCCTGTAAAGGCTGCATTCCAAGCTTCCCTTTGTGATGTGTACTCAGAGGCCACTGGAGAAGGTGACATGGACGAGTTTTGTCCCTTTTTCCCCTATAATAGCATTGGAGTCTGCACCAGAGAGCTACATGGTGTTCAAGGCGACCTTCTCGCTCGTTGCAAGCCCGTAAGTTCAGCTCGCAACCTCTAATTTCATTAGCGGTCACATACCTCACAATTAAGCCCTCTGCGTGGGTTCTGATCCTTTAAAAGAGAGGGCAGTCTCAAATATCACTGAGTAGAACTTCCAGATCCAAATACACCTTACAGCAACAGTGTTTTCCCTTCTTCTTTATTTCTGTATGTAAACGTTTTGAGTATGTCATCTTCACTAGAGTAGAGTACAGCCTTTGATATACCTCTCGGCAAGATTCATCAAACAATCCGGAGCAAACTCATTTGGGCCTCATTCCGGGTTTGGAGCTAACCATGGAGTAATTAGCTCCATGGTTGCCTCCGAAACCGTCCCAAATCCGGCATGGTGAATGGAGTAATTACCGTTCCATTCCAGGGTTGGAGGGCCCGGTAATTCCCCATTCACCTTTTGCCCTTCCCCATTCCCATTTCTGCCCCATAGGGCTCAATGGGAATGGGGAAGGAGGTAATTACGGCACCATAAATTATGGTACCGTAATTCCCTCCTAGGTACCTTTGCGGGTCCCGTACTTAAATCCTGCTAAAAGCAGAAGGTAAGGAAGGACCCGCAAAGGGAACTCGGAATACGGAGGTAAGGGATTACCGGCATCGGCACCCTTACCGGTGCCAGTAATCCCTTACCTCCAACCTCGTAATGACCCCCATTGTCAATAAAATAATTATAAAACATGAAAACAATGAACAGTCATGTATGGTCAGTCTCAGTTAATGCTTTCTTGCATAACTTTGCGATGTGGTGAGAGTAGAATGTTGGCATCTTTGAGGTCTTGCCATTCTCTTGTGCTTGGAATCACAGCTTTGAAGGTATCTTTCTTCGGACCGTACCAGTGATGTTTCCAGAAGGTTTATCCAGAGGCAGCAGGACCTGTCAATGAAAGAAACATTTATAAATCTTCTCCAAACTGGTATGCACTATGCAGAGGTGGACTGGGAACCATAAGAGGCCCTGGAAATGATTTTCAAAGTGTCCCCATATTACACATTTTCAGCAATCCCCCCCCATTTTCCTATGGAAAAAATTGGAAATACCACACAAAAGAGGCCCAGAGTGCAGAGGCCTACTGGGAAATCTACAGAGTTCCCTATAGGCCAGTCCGCCCTTGGCACTATGGTAGCCTCATGTTAGGCTGTGGTATAAACGAATATCATCACTGTCAAAAACATATACACAAAGTACTTGAACATATTGAAAAATTGGCCTAACTGCATACATAGGGCCTCATTACACGGTAGGCGGTGAGCCATGGCGCTATTAGCGCCATGGCTCATGCCGGTAAAATACCGGCACCGCCTTGGCGGAAAGGGGATTTACCGCCCCATTCCAAGGTTGGAGGGGCGGTAAATCCCCTTTCCGCCATTGCCCTTCCCCATTCCCATTTCTGCCCCTATGGGAATGGGGAAGGCGCTAATTACGCCACCGCAATTTTGCGGTGCCGTAATTAGCTCCGAGGTCCCTTAGCGGGTTGGATTTTAACACCTGCAAGAAGCAGGCGTTAAATCCTCCAACCCGCAAAGGACCTCGTAGTACGGCGGTAAGGGTTAACGGTCACCGTTGCCATTAACGGTGACCGTTAACCCTTACCGCCGTCCGTGTAATGAGGCCCATAATATCATATACAAGCACACCTCTGCTAGAATGCATTTACCCAAGACAATTCGGCCTAGCTGAACATAAAATACTGGTCTCACAACCTCTACACTACTCCTAGCAATAGAATGCAGCTACCCACCACAAAATTCGGTCGAGCTGCACATGCACTGAGTGCACCCACGCACTACTTACCACCTTACATTCTCCACTGACATGCACTATGTTTCCCGGAGGGCGTTCAACCCATAGCACGTTGAGATCATACCAATGGTGAAAGGCTCTATACAAATGCCCAATGACATAACATATCACTAGTTGTGCAGAGTGCTAATGTATACACAACAGTCCACGAAGATACTGTGGTGTTCCTTCATTGTGGACTTCCTTTTCTTGGTTACTTATGGATCCTTCAGTCTGCCCTGTTATTTGGCTCCCGGGGGCTGCTGTCCCCTGATAACTGCGCAGGCCACTCGTTGATCTTCTGCTGCTGCACTCAGCCTCCAGATTGTCTCCAATTCCGAATGGAGGTGAATCTTCCTGGGTGTCATGTCTTGGCTCACCCGTGCATCTCTGTTTTTAGCAAGCTCTACTATGACTTACAATATTTCAGTCCCATGTACTGCCTTTTAAAAAGCTTATTAATCCTATCCCAAAGTGTGGAGTTGATACAGCCAGGCAATCCTTTGCATATTGGCGATTCTGCTTCTTGCCTAACAGTACTCTTGAGTGTGGCACCACAGTGACCTTTTATTATTATTATTATGGTATTTAGTGAGCGCGGACCTGGCTTTGAGAAGCAACAGAGCACTTTACAATACATGCATGCACCTGACCAGGTCTTCACTGTGGAAAGGAAGTAATCTCAGGGGTGGGCAATGCCTGGCAAGTCACATATCAAGGTACCCCCCCCCAAGTTCTAGGAAGAGCTGAATTTATCAAATCTGGCACTCAAAATGCATCCATTGGGGTTCTTCCTGATGACCTTCAACAGTTCGAAAAATCATTATTGTAAGCAAGGATGTTCTCCTGTACTGAGGTTTCCTCTCTACGTTACTCCTCTAGTAACTGGATGGGTCAGGGATGCCACGCCCAGGGCAGTCATCGAAGTCCATGGCTAAGGGATGCATGTTTGCCAGCTCAGCCTTTCTTTCCCGCTGCCCCGTCTCATCTTCTCTGAGTCGTCTCCTGGCTTCTCCTCTATTGCTGGCAAAACCTGCTAGACTGATTACCGCACTCAGCCTCCTCAACCACACTACAGATACTCCATCAGGATAGCATCGAGCCGTGGCCTCCTCGAGGCCTAGGTAGTAGTATGGAACTATTTGGTAACACCCTCACCTGCCATCCTCTTCTGCTCCCCCCCTAGGGTTCAGTGTGCACTCCCTCCGCCCCCAGGCTTGCTCTGTGTTCACTCGTGCTCCCCAGTCTGCTTAAAGCCACTCTTTCTCCAGCCTACTCCCCTCACAATCCTGGGATGGTTTCGGGCTACCTCCTACTCTTCAACCCCATCCTCCTACTTCCCCTGTGCTGGATGAGGGCTCCCGTCTAGTCCTTCTCAGCTACCTCCTCCCCTGACCGCTGTAGAGCTGGTTCTGGGCTCCATCCTACACACCATCTCTCAGCCTCCACTCATCCCTTGGCTAGTTTTGGCCGCTTGACCACATACAAGTGTCTACGATCTTGTCAATGAAATAGGACTGGAATAGTTATTCTTTGTCCCATGTACAGTGTTTTGTGCCAAAACACATTCTGTCATTACCATCTATTACAAATACCAGCTGTACCTTACTTGTGCACTCTTCCCTGCGAGGGCGCCCCTATGACACTTTTTTGTGCCCCTTTTCCCGCCTCCTTTTCCACTGGAATGGGCCCACAATATATGGGGATCGGTTCGGAGTGGGAACAAGATACCTTCCTTGTGGCCCAGTCTGATCTCTGCTAGCCCTATTATGTATTCATGCCCAGGCAGGGGCTGTCTGTATTCATTGAGCCAGTCTGGAGAGGAGTGAAGGTTTTGGGTGGAAAGAGGGTGAATGCCACCTGCCCTGCGATAAACTGACCTTCAGCAAAGCCGATAGGAGCTCACACCGATAGATACCAAAGACATATTTCTCCCAGCTTCCAATGCCATCGCCACCTCTCCTCTCCTATCTCCTTCCGGCCTACTGCCTGACTTTCTTGCTCCCTCCGCCAATGATTGCAATCTTGGGATACTGTTGCTTATGACCTACTACTGCAACAATTCATCACTACCACTTCCTTTACCAACATTTGGAAAGTTTTCCACTAACTACTCTACAAAAACTCTAATCTGCACTTTAGTTCTCATTAAACTTGACGACATCTCAAACCTACTCCTTGGCCTTCGTCTCTACTCGTTCCTACCTCTCGACAAAGTCCTCAACTTTGCTACCCGCACTCTGTACAACCTACCCAGATCTTACCCACTTCTACCTACTGACAACATGCTGGTTGGCTCTCCATGCACAACCGCTCTATTTTGAAGTTTCTTTTTCTATTCTACAAATCTATCAATGGCTTGCTCCTCAGTACCTCTCTCGTTGTATCTCAATTTACTCACCATCTTGTTCCCTCCAATCATCCTCTGCACTCAACCTCACCATTCCATACCCTTTGTTACTTGCCCTTCTCAACTTGAACCCACTGCCCCTAACAATCAAAGCCAGCCCATCCGTGGATCTCTTCATTTTATATTTCAAATACATGTATAGCAGAGATCTGTCAAAAACAAAGAAATCTCAAGTTATGTTCGTTGGCAGGCAGAACAAAACCCCACCCCCCATTTTTGCATCCGGATACAAAAATCCCTAATCTCAAAACCACAGAAAGTTACCACCCTGTTGATGGTCTTTGCTGTCTGTCTAGCCGCAACAGCCAAAAAAGAAGTCACAGCCTACCTAAAATCACATCTGGAGGATGTGCATTCTTTGACCCGCGTCAATCCAATTTCTGTCATCCCCAAAGCCCGGTTCAGCACTTTTCAAAGTCTGAGATGAGAATAGAGTCAATCTATCATCGGCTTTTGACAAGGTGGGCCTGCCCACCATGCCCATGTTATTAGCATCTCTCCCAGGGGTCTAAGCGAGGATAATTCAAATAATTCTCTTTAGTGTTCTCCAACAGTGAGCAGAGTGTGGCAGTAGGTCACTTCATCTCACCTCCCAGAGGAGTTAACTGTAGGATCACCTCAGAGTTAATTTCTGGCTCCACTGCTTTTCAACATTTGAAACCACCTGCTCAGGGAGCACCACCTCTTTTTCCACTTCAATGAGTAGGGCGCACAGAGGCATATCTGCAGGTCTCAGGCTCAGAGGACCAGTTCCGTACCACGCTAATATTTTTGGAGATTCTCAAATCTTGAATGAATTTAAACAACCTATAATTTAACAGGTTCAAAACTAAATTCCTGGTAATGGGTCTGAAATAACAATGAGATCCTTTGCCTTGAGCCTACCTTCTTCACGGAAGGAAAGGCATTGCAGGTCCTAATGAGAAACCTTGGACGCGTAGCAGCAGATCGGTTGCTGTGATATTCAACTTTGGCGCGGTCTATAGGAGCAACCTTTACGCAGGCCTGCCATACTCCAAAATCCATGGTTCCAGAATGTTCAGAACACTGGTGATCAACTGATTTTCAGACTAAAGGAAGAACTAAACAATGCACCCAGTTGGGGGTCGACCAAAACACACAAACCCAATTACTGCGGTAGTAAGCAAAATATTTTTTATTCATTTATGTTTCTATACTTTTCTTTCAAATGTGACTGTTAGTAGTTTACAGTCCTTTCGTTCAATGAAACATTTCAATTTATTTCTATTTGTAGAACCAGCCACAAACATAGTTACCTCGCCACCCTTGACATACTGTAGGGGGGGGGTTACGGTGCAACTTAAATTAACCAGACATAGAGCTGATTAATCAGCAATTCAACAGAGGTGTTTGAAGCAAGGGTTACAGTGCACTTCAGAACAACCTTGTGTTGCCCCAGCAGCGAAAATGGCTTTGGGTGTGTCTGGCAACATAGCTAGAAAGCATGGCCAGAATAAGAAGGGTCTGAGTGAGGCACAACAATACATTAGGACTTGGTTGTACCTTACTGCGAGGGACCGGGAATTCCACAGGCATGGGCCAAAGATGTCAAATAGAATTCCTGAGCAGTTGAAGTGCCAGGGAGAGGGGGTATATTAGACTTTGCTTTGTTCATTGCTCTTCGAAGGGGTTTATGTGTTTTGGTTACCCCCAACTGGTTGAATTATTATTTTGCTCTCAAATTCTTGCTTGCCATATTTGTACCACCAAAAGATAAGTGGTGTGTTAGGGTCGGGCAATATGGGTTGGGGTGTGGTGGGGGCGTGGACAGGGAGCATAGGGCTACGGGGGTCTCCCTGCAGATGCTGGTGAATAAAACTTGTTAAAATGCATTTGAAACAAAAGAATTTGACCAGTTCAAATTCGATACAAACACATATAGGGGCCCGATTCACACAGTGTTTTTCAATGGGATTGCACTATGATATATTTCATTTATTTATATATTTATAAAGCGCCAATGCCCACCATCATCAGGGCGGATTCATAAACACAAGAGGACTTCAGAATTACAGGACAAAACATAGATGTCTAAGCTCATTTTCAAGAAACGTAATTCAGTCTGTCAGATGCATATAAGGGTGAAATTATTCGAACAAGAATGTTTTTAGAAGTTTCTGAAACAGCAAGTGGTGTATTTTCAAGCGTAGTTCCATGAGCAGCTCGCTCCATGATTGAGCTGCAAGGAAGGGAAAAGAAAACCCAGAGCTTGGAGCTCTTTTACATTTGGGAATGACTAGCTACCCACTAGTGATGGATCGGAGTTGTATGGAAGGTGTGTAAGATTTTATTCGCTCCTTAAGATGGATCACCATTGACACATTTTTGGACCAGAGAGAGGGCCTTAAAACATATTCTTGCTGACACAGTCAGCTGATGGAGATTCTTCATAGCATGAGGACTATGTTCCTTCCTTGGGATGCCACAAATAATGTGAACAGCTTTGTTTTGAAGCTTATACAATTTTTGCTTGCCCCAAACAGAAGGGCATTACAATAATCTAGAGGTGGCATAACAATTGATCTTAGCAGGATTTCCCGATTTTTGAAAGACAGAAGTGGTTTAGCATGTCTCAACACCGTCAGATTGTACTGCGAACTGCCAACCATGCTGTCAACATGTTCATCGGAACTGAGAGAAACTTCAACATGAACACCAAGCAACTTAACTGTATCCATAAAGTTTATGCGGTTCCCTTCGATGTTCATATGAGTGTATTCAGAGCTTGGTTCTGGTCTGCGTAGAGCCAAGGATTATTGGTCCAGTTTTGGCACAACCAATTGCTGGACATCCAACTTTTTACTGAGCCATAGATGTAGACTGGTCTAGCAGAGTCAACCTTATAGCTTCCGCTTAATTCCATCAGAAGTAGGGTGTCATCGGCATAGTTTGTAAAATGGATTCCCAAGGTGGTAAGAAGATCTCAGAGCGGCTTTATATAGAGTAAACCGTGTTGGAGACAAGCATGCTCCCTGCGAGACTCGAGAACGTATTTGCTCAACACCTCAGGAAGCGTCACTCCAGCACACCCGTAATTGTCTATTACTCAGAAAGGAACAGATCCAATTTGTAACCTCTCCTATAAAATGCTTCTGTGAATCAGGCCCCTAATCTGTTAATTCTGTACGAGTTTCACAATATATACAATCTTTTAACAAGGGCTATATAGCATGGTCTGTGAATAGTGGCCTCATTCCCATATAACTTACATCTGATGCATCTTATTGCTCACTGTTGTAGTATAAAAGCGAATAGTATATATTTTTTTGTTTGTGATCTGGTTTATAAGCAAACCTTACACAATAAATGGTATTCAATTCGAAAATAAAAAAAACAAAGCAAAATTAAAGGAAAGAAGGAGGAAGAAAAAGAGGATAAAAAAGAAAACAGACAGGTGTCAAAATCATCATAAATAAAATTACAATTCATAGAATTTGATACGGTACAACAAAGACAAAATCCAATTTGATCCAGATTTAAACTATACCCATATATCAATATAATGCAAAATGTAAAACCCTAGTTCATATGATTAAACGTTAAAAATTGAGACTATTCTACATACGTTGATGTGTCCAGAAAAGGTTCTAAAACAAATCTGATAGTAGAAATTGCCAAAGATAACTGATCGCCGGAAAATATCCTTGACTATAGAGCACAAGTGGAAACATAATATTCTGCAGTAAAAAACCTTAGTTTGTATTAAAATGGCTCTTACCTCATTCTCATTGTTCAGACCCATCTTTGACATGTCAACGATAAAGTAATGTTTGTTTGGCAAAATTATTTCAATCTCTTCAATCTGCAACCAAAACAACCAAAATGTATTTCTTTGCAGATGCCACCATTTGATGTTTCATGCAAAATATGTCATGTACAATACTGAGATATAGTTCAATTGTATATAGCCTTTACAAAACAATTGTTCTTGCAGTCATCATCTGAATTCAGACACCAAGGTTTACGTTGTGTGCTTAAGAAAAGGCACAGAGTTGCTGTCTACGGATCCAGAAACTGTCACAGTCAGGCTTTGTATAAAAAGTCTAATAGACTATGGGGTTCATTACAAGTTTGCTGGTATCCCGACGGTAATTCCGGCGGGATACCGGCAAACTGCCCCTACAGTTTCCATCGCCTGATATCCTGGTATTATCTGTATATTCAAGGTGGCAGAAACGCATGTAAATCCCCATTCCATGGAGTCCCGTAGGACTCCATTACTGACACCGGTAATACTGGAGCCGGTAATTCTGGCATTCATTTGTCAGTGGGGGTCTGATTTACCTGCAGGTCAGGCCTGGAGGTAGACCCATGGCCTCCACCGGCAAACTTGTGTTTCCCCAGTCCAGTAAAATTGCTGGTGCCAGAATAACTAGGCATTTTTCAGACAATTCGTCCAGACCATGGAATTTTGAAGACAAAAATATGGTGGCAATAAAAAACAACAACATTCTAGAGGAATATATTGTGATGCCATACGTACAATGTAATTGTACAAAAGAATGTGATAGTATGAATTAATAGCATATAAATATACAGAATGTACTCCAAAACATGGAAAATCGAACTAAAAGAGCAAGCATTTTAGTTTTGGCCCATAGGTGGTGTCCTAGAACCACCTATGAGAAAAACCTATTGACATAGGAATGTAGATGGGGGGTGGCATCCAAGGAGGTACACACAACCTCATGTGTACTAACACATTAAGGGGCCATCCCTATTCTAATCCCTATATGCATTACCACTGTCTCCCTGCCCATCATTGTTCAAAACACATCTAGGTAGGGTGTGTCTCTTTTAAAAGTATTCTTCATTAGTGGTTGGTGATGGGTCAGGATCTGTGTCTATTAATGGGGCGTGTTATGCTGGAGTATCTGGTTTCATTTGGAAGAATCACTCAGCTAGGCCAAAGCAGATATTTGCAGGTATAGGAACACTTACGCCTCCTGCATACACAGCATAAACCACACAGTTCATATGTATCTCAAATAACTATACCACATATAGTGGTTAACGCAAAGGAGTAGGTCTGAGTCTGGAAGGAGAAAGGTCTACATATCATTAGAAGAAGGTGCTATGCCCTATCCTTTCACTCTAAGAACAGTGAGGAATGTACCTACCCCTTACATGTGCACGCCCTGTGGGTTTGCCTAAATTAAAATGGACGCAACAAAATATGGCTGCATCCATGTTTAATGGTTTAGCCATTAGTGCTAACGTGTCTAGTGAAGTATGTCACTTGACAGCCGCCTTTGAATAGTGCAGCTGCCCTTAACACCCAGAGGTGCCCAGCCTCAGCCTGGGGGGTGGGGTGGGGGGTCTGCCTACCTTTCCCAAAACATTCCTAGGAAGCCTCGCTAAGGTCTTTGCCCCCGGATGAGCCAGGGTCTAAAACCCACCCTTATTTAAAAGCGCCCATATTGCCTTTCTGCTTTCCTGTACACAGAACCTGGCCGTTAATGGCTGCTCAGAGACTAGGGGAGAAATAAATGGGCTGCAAGGGTGTGGAAGGAGGAGACTGACACATGGGTGCCATGATTTGTATCAAAAACATTTATTAAATAAATGAGGGTTGGGGAAATACCTTCCTGATCCCTGATAGTGAGAAGGTTTCCCTGCCTCCAAATAATATTCTTAGGAGGCTGTCCGAATAGTGCAAAGACATAAGTCAAAGACATTTCCACTAGAGATCCCAGATTGATGCTACTGGGGGTGGAGGGTGATGAGGAAATGACACCATATGAAAGATTGCTCTTTTCAACCGCTACCGCAGTGATTAAGAGGAACATTGCAAAATTGTGGGGATCCAAAGTGTCGCTACAAGTTGAACAATGGATTACGGATGTTCATATGTGCATACCTATGGAGCAAAGAGTATACAGAGCACAAGGATGCCCGGAGAAGACTGGAAGGTTCTGGCCAAAAATGGGAGGATGCTGTATGAGCTCCAAGACTTGATTATTGTACATGGTGTGTAATGATAGTGCTGCTGTAGAGAATGTTACGTTATACGTATTGTGAGGGGCTGCTTGAAACCATTGTCTCCTGGCTGTTAATGAGAGTTGACTCCTACAAGAGTCTGTTGTTGTATGTCTAAACAAAACTAATAAAATGTGTTATTAAAAAAAAATAAACACCCATTTCCAGCCCTCACTCTAAGAACTTAAACCAATGTGTTGGCAGAGAGTTGGCCCTGTGTGGTTGTGCGCCCTGACTCCTGCTGATTCCTGCTTTCTGCTGCCTTTCCTGCATTGGAACTGCTGCCATACCTTGGCGAACCCCTGTGCAGCGTGTGCCTGCTGGAGCTGCCGGAGCTGCTGGAGCAGTGATTTTTCTATCTCTATTTCCTGTGGGCAGAGCGGACAGAAAAAAAAATCCACTCCTGACGTGGAGCGTCGTGGAGGGTTGGAAGAGTGTTTGCTGAGGGTACAGCAGGGGGCATGGAGTCTGCCGCCCCCTTCAACGTCAACTCTATTAATCGAACCCAAAGCCAGGTTTGTAGCGCTCAGAGTGATGACCCCCGATGTGAAGAATCCTTGGAGGCGCTGCAAACTTGAGTGCCGTCTGTGACCCCTCAATTGCCCGATAAAGGTACTATACTGAACTTGTCCCGACCTTTACCTCAAAATCCATCCCTAGAGCCCAGGCGCGAACTGCTTTTGGCTTTGTCCCCCCGCTCTTGTGTTGTCACCCCCCAGTAATGCTGCTACAACAGTGTTTGCTGCTCCACCCAAGGAGATTGCTGCCTCGCTCGAATCAGAACTGCCATCCAACAAAGATGCAGCTTTTTGTGAACTGGAACTCCTTGTTTCTCAGCCCCATGTCCCTGAAAGTCTGCCCTCAGCTGGCAAAGATTCTCATCTGCCGGATGATTAGCAGGACCTATTTAGTAATGAGTCCGGGAACGGCACGCAAGAAAAGGACCCAACAAACTAAATACTGCCTTCCACTTTAAATCGACCCACCCTAAACACGGTTGAGGGTTTGCAAGGTGTAGGATCAAACGCCATAATTCCCTCTGCTCCAGTAACAACGGGAGGCCCACGAGAGAAAACCTTGGCCCCAAATGACTAATGTAAGAAAGTGTGTTCGAAGAACACTCATGAGAAATTTCAAGACACATGCCAAAGACCTAGTCCTGCGAAAAGAACAGTTGGACCACTAACAAAAAACAGGAGTAAATCGATGGGGGAGGGAAAATCTTTAAAATGGCCATTTATAGACAAAGCAGCTGCCGTACAAGTAAAGCAAGAAGTGCTTCTCATAACTGTGACCATTGAAGAGCATAGCATTCAGTCCTCCCAAGAAAGCGTCTGGTTAGACATCTCTGATGTAGAATTAATGAGTAGTTGCCTAAACCAGAAGAAAGCTGACAGCGGAATGCCACAAATGCCATTGTCAAGTCAGAGAGGCCCACAGAAGAAATCGCTCCCGAGAATAGTGGCCTGTGTGGCAATGCACATCAAGGAATGGTATCAGAACCGACTATACAGCAAGAAAAAAACCTTTTTGAGGTGGAGAGAGTCCGGGCAAGTAAAAAACCTGATCCTCATAGTAATAGTACTCTTTGGAACTATTCTCCCCTGCCCATTGGTCCTAGTACAGACATGGAACCCCAGTGACTGTTCAGAGCTTTTAGAAAAGAGTGTAATTTCTCAGAGTTTCTCCCTCAAAGAGCTAGTCGTTTAGATCTATTATCAGTCCACGAAGAGGCGGACTGGTGCCTTCATCGAGGTGAGAAATGACAAATTGATGAAGTGGAAAATGACTCGTTTATTGAGGGTCGTGCGCCTCAAAAAAAGTTAAGGGATGGGGTAAAACCAACGAAAGGAGTGTGGAAGAATACAATTCCAGGGCTTTTTCGGAAAGAAGACTTGCTACTTGTTCTACTGGGATACTTAGTGCCCATGAAGGGCACTTGGAAGAGGTCCTGGAACTAGGAAATGAAGACACCCCAGACTCTCAAAGACACTGACTCTCTAAAGTAATCATTGGAAACGGATCAGGGGAAAGGGTTTCCCCTCAAAAACATGAATGCAAGGAATGTCATAATAAATTAGCTGATCAATGCGCCAACACAAAGGCCTCAATAGGCTCAATGGTGTCAATCACCCTGTCACCCTTCCTCAAATTGTATGAAGTGTTGAATAACAACTATAGAGTACATCTACTCTACTGGCACTCATGCAATCTACACTAATTGTTATAGAAGCTCACATGGAGGCTGCTTTAGAAAAAAGAGCGAAAGAAAAGGAAACAGATGGGGCCATACTCAAAACCTTGATCGATCTCATTGAAGATGCGATTGAGGATAAAGAAGCTTTTTTGTTGTGCTTTAGGAACACGATACAAATGATGAAACCTATGGCCTGAGCCCCTCAAAAACAATCCCTGAAGTAGCAGCAGTTGTGACAACAAACTTTGTAAAGGAGCCTGAAAAAAACGTGGCAACACCAGACAATCTAAATGCACAATTGCTGGAGTCAGTGGTGCCACATCAACCTAAGAATAGAACCGATATAAACTCTGTTCTACTACATCAGGAGAAAACGGTGGCAGGCTTTTTAGTCCCAAAGGATCTTGTTGGAAGATGTAATGAAGGTGCATCGATGTTGGTGTGCCGAGAGCCAGGAATCCACTGTGTAGCGACCCTAAGTGCCACCGGGCCCGCTGCTTCTCTAACCCTTCCAGAAGCTGGTACTACAGGAAGTACAAATCAGTTCCCCCTATTCACCATAGAGGGGCAAAGAGACCAGAGAGTGCAAAAACCAGCACCTAAGAAACTAACTCAGGGCCAAAACACAGACAAGATCTAAAGCCCCCCCCAAAATGGAGAAACAAAACAGGTGCTGAGAAAATGGCACCATGGCTTTCAACTGCACTCCAAGAAGTAGTAGAAATTACCGTAAACCGGGATGTAGCTCAACAGACTGTTGATAAAACTCAATGAAAACTGCCCATGGAAAAAGAAAAAGAAAAAACATCTGATCTCCTTAGAGGTGGTACAAATGCAGCTGTCCACCTCTGATGGAAATAAGTCAGATTATGAGATAGAGTCAGACGTCATCATCTGTTCAACGGACGAAGAAGCTGCCGATTCCCTACCACCAAAAAATAAAAAACCGGACCGTTTTAAAACCTTAAAGGAAAAAAGAGTACCTTGATTCAAGATCAAAAGCAGCTGTAAAGCAATCTAAACAAGCAAACATGATGGAAATGGTGGTCGAGAGATCAAAACAAAATAGACGATCATGTCTGAGAACCCAAGATACCATGAACAAACACATGAAATTCCTGCCCTCAAGTACTAAAAAACATGAGAGGAGACCAATAGATTTGACCAAGGAAAAATACCCTACGTCTAAAGTGTATTTGGAAAGAGTACTAAAGACAGACGATGGACTGATTTTAAACCGAGCAAACATAATGGCTCTTCTCCATACCATTCCAGGGTTGCGGGTGATTGAACCCAAAGATATAAAGATTGTTGACTTTCTAAACAAAGAGGAGAATGACAGAGTGTGTCTTTATATGACCGCAAGGGCATTAACCTCCATGCTCATCAACGCAACGGACGACAGCCAAGCCTTGGCTTCAATATATGAGAAGAGAAGGGCTCATGGAAAGCTAAGGAGCGGCCAAAAGACGAGGAGTTGCACTTTAGTCGCAACCTTAAAAAACAAACGTCTCTATCAGAAGAAGAGTTGGACAAACCAACTAGATACTCGCCAAAGCCTTTTTCTGGCCCACGCGCCTTCAGAAAAACTATTAGTGGTCTGAAAACAGATGAACCTAGCCTGCCTTACGGAACCGGTATTAAGGGTACATCATCTAAGGACGAATCCTGGGATTGGTTGGCCCAAACTCCGCCTATGCTGGTTAAACAATAGACCGACTGCCCGGAGCCCCCCAGAGTATGGCGTTTTGGCTCCTGGAATTCCAGAGGTTTCCTCCATCTTTTTCAAGCAATGGATCCCATCATACTTTTTTGTAGATAAAGCCACTTTTTTAAACGTATAGTCTCTAAAAGTCATGCGCAGTGAATTGAGTGACCACTGCCTCATAATACTGTCCTATGCATGGCCATACTACATCCATCCAGTAAATACAATGAGAACTTGGTGGGATTGTAAACTCCTGATTGACCCCAGTGGGACTCATTTGAAGATTGATATAAGATCTACACCCGCTTTAGCAGTGTGTTTAGCTGACTGGAGTGCCAGCCAAGAAGAAAGCGTGGAGTACCAATCCTGCCTAATGTACTTTAAAAACACCTCTAACACTGTAGAAAGAGGAAGAATAACCCAAAAACACTGGTTTGATAAGGAAATGAGAGACACAAAATGTCAACTATCAAAAGACTTGAGAAAACTAAAGTCACTTCCTCCAATCTCCAGATTGACCAAAAAGAAAGAACTAAAACAGAGGTACAGCCAGTGGATAAAGTTCCATTACATGCACATGTACCAAACGGATGGTGAACAAATGCTGCAGGCAATGTTTAATAAAAACGTGAGTCAAATATGAACTCTGTTAAATGGAAATGACTCTGACACAAGAGCGTGGCAATTAAATTCCGTTTTAGAAGATAACTGGGTGACCCATTTCAGGTCTTTATATGGATCTACTAATCCTGAAATAACTCCTTCAGAAGAGAGGCCTGCAAATAACATCCCATGGACTATAAAAACCTATAAAGAAGAAATAAGAGCAATTATTGCTAAATCAAGTACTTCAAGAGCCCCGGGCCCCGACAGGCTATCTAAAGCCATCATTAAATTAGCACTTGACCTATGGACGGATTTTTTTGTGTCGAATTGTTCGACAGAATAAAACAACAAAAAATAATCCCGACCAAGGCAGTAGTTGTGCTGATTTATAAGAAAGGGGACAGAGGCGATCCCGCAAACTACTGCCCAATCATGTTACTTGATGTCCTAGGCAAAGTTTTCACTGGCATTTTTCTTAAAAGACTAAAGGATGGAAAAGCGAAACAGCAAATTTTGACCCACAGCAGACGGGATTCATAAATAATGTAGATTGTGGACTGAACCTCTTATTAATTAGCTTTCTAAAAAGAAAGACATTGAAGCCAATGAACACGTTTACATGGCATGCATTGACATGGAGGCCGCTTTTTGACAGCGTGGACCATTGGAATTTATGGACAAAACTGAAAAATAAAACCTGCCCTGCTGCACTTTTGGAAGCCATTAAAGCCCTGCATACCGAAACAACTCTGCAGATTCACCTGGATCATAAAGGAAAGTTATCCAAAGAAATTGAAAACTGCAGAGGCCTAAAACAAGGTTGCCCCCTTGCAGCGATTCTCTATAACTCTTTCATTAGTGACATAGCAGAAGTACTAGAACTGCCAAGATCATGTTCCCCAAAAATAAATGGAACAACTGTGGGTCATCCACTTTACGCCGATGACCTAGTTTAGTTAGATCGTACCCAATTGGGCCTGCAGAAGAAGTTAGATGCACTCCAGGCCTACATAACAGGAAACGGATTAAAGATCAATATAATAAAATCTGAGATACTAATCCTCAACAAACCAAGAGCTAGAGCAAAAAGATCTTTCATTTGGGCCCTTGGTCTGGCCACGCTTAGTGTAATAAAAGCAACGAGATACCTGAGAATTACGATCAGCGCAGACAGCGGAGACTCCCCGTGGAAGATAAGTCTCCTGCAGAAAATTAAACAACTTACAGCGCAAGGCCTCATAATAAGGAAAACATTTGGAAAGTTTTCCTTACAACCTGTGATTACGTACTACATCCAAAAAGTAGCCCCCTTCTTGACATATGCTGGTGAAGCAGGCTTGAACTTCCCCAAAACATTCTGGGATCAATTGGAAAGTAAATACTGGTGGTGAGTCCTGCAGCTTCCAAATACAGTACCTATAGGAATTATAAGATGTGAGTGGCGAGCTCTGTCGACCTTTAGAAAGGTCGCAGGAGGTGATTGTCCATCCCAATATCAAATAATTAAAATTAAAGAAGATGGAATGACCTTTTGGCCAATGAACAAGTGGAGAGACTTGTGTGTAACCTTATTGGACAATCTGGGCTTTTCCACTGATTTCTTGTATGAACACCCAAAAAAGCAAAAAAGGTGAAGGAAGCCTTGCTAACTGCAGACTGGGCAGACTGGGCAGAATCAGAAGCAAAATGATCTGAATCGAAATGGCATACCTGTCTGCGGTTTTGACTAGACAGCCTTCTATTACTGCTGACTACCTTAAAAAATTCCTATGCCCAAAGTTTCAAGACCTGATTTCGGCTAAACATCTTAAGGACTAACAAATTGTTATCCAAATATAGCTTGACAAGGGATAACAAATGTTTCTGCCACCAGAAAACTGAAACCTTACAACACCTGAGTAAGGAGAGAACTACCATTCTGTTGGAAAAGCTGAACAAAGTTCATGGTTTGAACGCAGAGTCATGGTGGAAAGCCGTGTATGGTGGTCAATCATATGCAGTCACTTGAGCACTAGGATCATACCTGAATCGTAGCTTCAGTTACAAAGGGCTTTTCTTCCCTTCCCCTTGGTTTCTCCCCAGTGAATTTCACAGTCAACCTGGCGCCTGTCTCTCCCAAATACTGTGACTAAGAAAATTCTTCTTGCCTTCTCCTTGATTTCACAGCCAACCCGGTACATCGTCCAGCCAGGTACTGTGACTAGGAAGAATGCGTTGGCTCTCTCTTCATATGTGAGTGAGTCCCATGCTTTTGCCTTCTCTGAGCTTTTAATTGTGTTTTTTTTTTGTTTTACTACTGCTTTGTTGGTCACAGCCAACCTGGTATGCTATCCTGCCAGGTACTGTAATTATGAAGAACTCATGCACACATTACAATGGGAAGTTGTATATATAATCTTGCAACCATCTATGGATGCTGTTAGAATAGTGTTATTTAGATGTATTTCTATTATCCTATACTCAATCATACATTATTGGGATGATGCTAATGAACTTCCTGTTCGTGTTGCCCCTTTTAAACCCACAGATGAATGGTCCAGTCTTCCATCAGTGGAAATTACCATGCCTCAGGGGATTCCCACTGGCTACTAATTCTCCTTTCCCAGATTGAAGGGCGCAATCATCGCGACATGCACTCACAGCCCACCAGGACCACCACCATTGTTGAAAAACCTTGTAGGCATACCAGCCTTTTTTCTTCCTTGGGTCTGCAATCCCCTGCCTATTCCCTTAAGTAATGTATTATTTATTGTTTCCAACCAGACAATTGATTATATTCCCCTAACCCATTGCGCTGTCGGTCTCCCCACTGAGGGATGGCGTCTGGGTCTTTCAGCTTTTGCAGTTGAAATGGGCCCCCAAGCAGCTGCCCCTATGTTGTCAGTCTTATGACACTGACACCTATTGGTAATCTGTAGCTTTTAACCACCTCACTGTATTATTTTGACTTCATTATTGATTTAAGCACTTAACAGGTGCCTTGGCCTATTCTTCTAATCTGTAAAGCCAGGGGTGACCAACAAACATCGCAAAGAAATGGGCCCCCACCATCCCTGACACATCTTCAACCAGCCCTGCTCCCCCTTCCCTCTCAATACTCTGAGGCCAGCTAGGAAGCTGAATAGCTATTTCACCTTCCCTTTGGCCACCAGTCGTACCGTTCACCCCATTTCAGAGGCTCTTTACTTTCATGATGCTATGTTAATCTCTGGAGAGGTGGGCCATCTAAAAGCTGAGACCAGAATTTAAGAATTTGGCTTTATCAAAGTTAGTCTGCTAATATCGCATGCATAGGCTTTTGTACTCTGCATGTTTGATGCTGCTGCCGCTCCATAACGAGAGCTATTGGCTGGCAACACACCTTCTGCCTCAAAGTGGGAAGGCTTCACTCCTCCCTAGCCAAGGGCCGGCTCTGCCCATGCAGCCAGGTCGAGTCAACAAAACCCAACATTTCGGGAGGGGGCTAGAGCCTGATCTGCTCAATGGTGTTGCACCATGCGTGTCTTTCACCAAAGCCCTGTTAAAAACAAACATTGGCAAAGCCAACTGATTTGGCTTGTGCATAAGTATTAGGCATTTGCCAGGAACTGCTATTAGATGCTCAGGTACTCAAACCAATTTGCACCTGCTACCATCAACGGCCAGTTAATACCAATACAGCAGTGCCTTTACCATGCCTACTTGAAAGCCCAAACTGTTAGCATTGCCAATGCGTGTTTTGCTTTACCCATGTTGAACAGGACTATACATCAAGGTTAAAGCAAACATACTACTTGGCCAAATTGGGCCACATTGAATTTAGGCCAATCCAGCCAGTAATAACCCTTATGGTGCACAGTCAGCCTGAACATACTTTCTGTGGCATGGCATGTTTACTGGCTGGGACGTACATGATAATAATGGCATATAGTGGTGCAGCCGGCATGAACCACATGGGAACAACCAGCATGAATATATTTTTATAGTAGCATATGTTGTGTGCAACAGAGGCATGAAATGTATTGGAAAATGGTCCTGTGCACGGTGGGTGACTTGCAACTATAGGTTTTTCCATGTGCTTCTATACAAAACCAATTGCAAACTGTATGGATTTGTACCCAATTTTACAAAGAAAGTGCTGTAACATGTTTAATTGTAACCGATTGTTTCAAACATTTTCTTGGTAGTGAGAAACCCCCTCAACAACCCTTTTTTGGTTTGGGCGCATTTAAGTCTCTTCAATTCAGGAATTCACCAGCCTCCACTGTACATCATCTATCTGTCACTGTGTATGATGTGTGTTTAAATGCGCACATAGGGCAGGGTCCTCCTTAATGCTGGCGTCATGCACCAAATGTCATCATGCCATCCTATATATATTTATACATATGATAGAAAGGTTAATCTGGCATAGACCTTCAGTAGGGAAATCTAACATTGCTCTTTGCTGTAGTTGATTTGCATTTGTAGTAATAAACCATATTTGGGTTCCTCCCCACAAACTCAAGGGGAGATTTCTCGAGTCCCCTGTTTGCGAAGGTGCCGCCTCTGGCCCAGTGCGTAAAATCAAAAGGGTGCCTCACCAAATGTTTTACCCCAGGCCTCAACACATCTTATGACAGCCCTGCCTCCCTTGACCCCCTTCTACTAATCCAGAATCGGACTGCCAGACTTATCCTTGGCCTCAAGCCCAAGGACTGGATCTCCCCAGCCCTAAAATCTCTCCACTGGCACCTGGTTGCTGCGAGGATTACGTTCAGGACCCTCTGCATCATCCACAAGGCTTTCAGGGGTCTGGGACCCCACTACATCCAACTCTTTCTCCCTAAATACCTCCCTGCTAGAGCCCTTCGGTCCTCTAGCTCCAACTCTCTGCTGATCATATGTTTTTCCAAACAGAGAGTGGGGGGTAGATCCCTTTCCTCCGTAAATGCTTCTCTCGGGAATGGACTCTCAAGTCTGGTCTCAGACTTGAGCTGGTTCTCCTTCAGTTCTGGAAGCTTCTCCAGACCCTCCTTGTCTCTTCCTCCTTCCCTCTCCCCCTCCCCTGCTAATGTCCCCCTCTTCTTCTTGACTGGCTGCCTGGTTCCTTCAGAGTATATAGGGCACCAGGACCTCCTCGACCAGTCTACCCCTGCACTTGGTCTCCCCTGACCCCCCCCAACTTGCACTTGCCCTATGGTCTCCCTCCTGTGCACTAGCCTGGCTGAGCCTGCACCCCTTGAGCCCTTCCATCCCGTCCTTCGCACTTAGCATGTGGGCCTTCTTCCCCTGCGCACTCTGTATTCCCCTAGTGCTGTCCACCTGGCCTCCCCTGGCACTCTTAACCTACTGGCCCTTCCGCCATGACTACTGGCACTTCCGCCTCTCCCCTCTCCCCCACTTCTTATTACTTGCACGATCCGAAATTCACAAGGCCTAGTAGGACCGTTTTTATTTTTTCTTCATCCCTTTTTACTTCCCCTCCCCCAACCCTCCTGGCTTGTTGCGCCCTGAAACACATTGGCCATCATTACAACCCCGGCGCTAAAGCATGGCGCTATTAGCACCATGGTTGGTGCCGGTGTTGTAATGAGTCCGCCATGGTGGAATGGGGAAATACTGCCCCATTCCAAGGTTGGCGGGCGGTATTTCTCCATTTAACCAGTAGCGAGGTCCCTTTGCGGCACGCTACTTTAACAGCTGGTAAAACCAGCCGTTAAGGTCGGGTCCCGCAAAGGGACCTTGTAATCAGGCGTTAAGAGTTTAACGGCACCGACGCCTTTTACGGTGCCGTTAAACCCTTAACGCCGGGGTCGTAATGACCCCCATTGTGTCTAGGCGCATTATAAATATCCAATAAATACAAATAAAAAAATGTTACCTTTCATCGCAGACCTGCTCTTATTCTCAGAAACTTTGAACATGCTTTACAGATATTTAGTCTGGCCAATCTCGCGAGATATATATGCCGGAAAACATCTATACCTAAAGCCAAACGTGTGCTTTTCATCACAGAAACTGGTGATGTGTTCTATGTTTATGAAAAGAGTTGCTGTGCTCACTCAAAGAAAAGCCATTACACTAGTTGTCCCATCATTAATGCCTTAAGTCATCTTTTCTATATATCTACATCTATTTGGCTCGGGTTTCTCTGGCAATTTAGGGATTGTTGAACGCATGCTGTGACACCATTTTAGTTTTTTATATGACAACCTAACATGTGAAAAAGAACTATATTTGAATCAATGAAGCACATAAATTGGTGCTCATTTTCTTGAACTGAGTAATTTGATGGCGGGGACCTGTTACGTAAACATTTGAACGTAAGCGGGTGCCTGCTGCCAAAATGTCATCATTTGCACTATGCAGTGCAAAGTGAGTAAACATTTACTTTTCACTGTGAGCGCTGCTTGCCATGTCACGCCTGGTAAGCAGTTTTCACAAATACGTGAGCATGCCGGGGAGGGGTTAATTGTAATTGTACAGGCTCCCTGCCATGCGTGCAAGGGATCACCAGCATTTGTGCCGACATGAAAATCTGTGCCGGTGCAGATGCTGGAGCATTTGTATGGCAGAGAGGAAGGGAGCATCGCAGATGTGACGTGGTGTGAATGGAAGGCGTTAAAGCCTTACACAAGGCTTATACGCCTTCCACTCACATTAGGGCTCTCATGAACATGAGCTCCCTTGTGTTTTATATTCCCCAATAGTAGCCATCTGAGTGAGCAAATGAGTTTCCGGCAGCTTTCTGCCGGCAGAAATTTGTTGTAAAGCTGGCAGAATGCTAACTTTATTAGGGTTCTTTCTGCCAGCGGAAAACCAGCAGATTTTGGCCACCGCCAAACTCTAAATGAACCCCTGAATCTACTCTTTTTCCTCCCTCTGATATCCCAATAGTAGAACTGTATGCAACAGTAATTTGGCACTATTACCAGTTCAAAAAACATTGGGCCGTAAACCATGGCGCTATTAGCGCCATGGTTCATGCCGGTAATTTACCGGTACCGCCTTGGTGGAAAGGGGAATTACCACCCCATTCCAAGGTTGGCGGGGCGGTAATTCCCCCTTCCACCATTGCCCTTCCCCATTCCCATTTTTGCCCCATAGGGCATACTGGGAATGGGGAAGGCGCTAACTACGGTACCGCAAATTGCGGTACCGTAATTAGCTACCTGGGTCCCTTTGCGGGTTGGTTTTTAACGCCTGCAAAAAGCAGGCGTTAAATTCCCCAACCCGCAAAGGGACCTCGTAGTAAGGCGGTAAAGATTTACCGGTACCGGTAAAATACCGGTACCGGTAAACCCTTACCGCCTACCGTGTAATGAGGCCCATTGTCTTCACAAACAGTGGCAAAAATATATTGTTGTAATTTGTTGGCTGCTACCCGATGTGCCTCCCAGAGGGTGAATTGAGTGAGATCCGACAGGCTCACTGCCCCTCCAACCAATTGATGGCGTTTTTAGTTTGACAGTTAAGCTTCATTGTATTGCTCAGTTGGTTTCTTGTTCTTTTCTCTTTCTAATGTAAGAAGTTGTCAGTTTTCAGTTCGAAAAAGGAGGTAGCCAATGCCGCCCACTCTCTTTGCTCCAATCGTGTTAGGAAAGTCTGCAGGCAATGCAAGAGTACTAGTTCTTTTTTTTTTTAACCGTGTTTTTATTAATTTTCCAAACGTAACATTGTATAAATTTAATTCCCCCCCTCCCCTCTGGAAAAGTTCAGTCCATTTTCTTTCTTTCGGGAATTTGCTGATTCAACTTAGCTGCTTCAGTTGAAGAGGTCCAGTATCCTTATTTTATGTGGGTACCATTGTTCATTGTAGTCCGTCTGGAGGTACCCCAGGGCTATACCCCAGTACGTTCTGAACTTTTGATGTTCCCCCTGGATAGAGCAAGCTATTCGCTCCATCGCTAGGTATGACCATCCATACTCTTCTCATCCAATCCACTGCGAGTGGGGGGCTTTTTGGTTTCCACCTATAAGCTATTTCCATCCATGCCCCTATCAGTAGACCCATAAAGTTCCTTTTCTGAGTCACGTTCCACCGTTTGTCCCTGGGGTCCCAGAGGCCCCCTAGCCACACTTCTTCCCCTATGTCCTTCGCCGTTGGGAACATTCCCTGCATTTGAGTTGTCACCTCTCCCCAGAATGAACTTAGGCTCGGGCAGTCCCACCAGACATGTCGCCAGTCTCCTCGACCTCCACATTCTCTCCAGCATCTATCTGGGGTAGTGCTATACATTGAGTGTAGTCAGTTTAGTTTAGTTTAGTTTATTATTTGTATAGCGCCGCCTGGCCCTAGGGCATCCAGGCGCTTGCGATGAATACAACAAGAATAATACAACAGAAATGTACAAACCGATTACATATTTACAAATTTACAGTCTTGGTGCATGCTAGTAAGGTAGGGCTAGGCAGTTTACGTTTCTTTGGATAGAAGCCAAATTTTGGTGTTGTGTCTAAATCTGTGAAAGGAAGGTTCTGATCTCAGCTCGAGTGGAAGTGAATTCCAAAGTTTGGAGGCAAGCACGGGTCTGGCGTGTAGTGCCATTGCATCATCATTTTCATCCCCATTTCCCTGGTTTGAATGGCTTTAGTGAGCTTCGGTATTGTGCCCCATATATATTCCCACCTGTCCATGGGGAGTAGGGTTTTGAGTGTTTTCTCCCACCTTTTTATGTATTGCCACTTTACTGTTTCTGCTTGTGCGTTTAGGTATTTATATGTATTGGAGACGAACTTGCGAGTACCTGTGTGAGTCATTATGTACGTTTCAAACGGGGTTAAAGCTCTTGTCACCGCGGTTTGTATGTGCTGCATACTCAACCAATGGTGTAGTTGTTCATATTTGTATCTGTCTCTGGTGGACAGACTCAGCTGTGTCTCGCATTTCGCAAATGTTTTGATCTGCTGGTCTTGAAACAAATCTACCATTTTACACCCCGCCTAATCCCATTTCCGAAATGCCCCCTTTTCCATTCCTGGAGGGAATTCCGGGTTTTTAAGTAGTGCTATAAAGGGGGATGGTTCCTTTGTTAGGGTCCCATTCTGTGTGGCTTTGTCCCATACGCTCATGGTCAATTTCATTATTTCACTTATATGGACATTAGGGTGTCTGTGTTGTTTGCTGATCCATAGGAGGTGTCTGGTGGGTGTTGTCGCCACCGCCCTATCCTTTGCTTCCCAAATTTTCTCTGCATTTTCCGATATCCATTCTTTCAGGACCCATAGCTGTGCGGCTTTGTAGTATTTCCTGAAGTGTGGGAGGGCACACCCCCCCTTTTTTCTATGGGCTGTCAGGACCGCGCTTGATATCCTAGGGGTTTTATTCTGCCATATGTACGCTGACACCATCTTCGTGAGGGACTTAAAGAAGGCTGGGGGAATTCTAATCGGGAGGGCCTGGAACAAATACATTAGTTTTGGAAGTATAGACATTTTCACCTCCGTTATTCTACCCCACTATGATGTTGTTAATTGGTTCCTATTCAGTAGGTTCATTTTGATTTTATCTAGGAACTGAGGGTAGTTATGGGCATATAACTCTTCTGTGATTCCCAGGCGTTTAACCCCTTTGTTCGCTATTTTCAGTTGGAGGTCTGTCGCTACTGCTTGGATATTTCCCTTGTTCCCTGCCAGTACCAGGATCTCTGTTTTTTGCCTGTTAATTTTAAGCCCTGATAACTCGCCAAATGTTTCTATTTCGCGCATGAGATGCGAGAGTGATCTTTCCGGGTCTCCTAGCGGCACTAACATATCATCCGCGTATGCTATTACTTTATTGGCCCGTCCTGGCATTTCTATGCCTCTGACCTCTGGTGTTTCTCTATTTTTTGTCAGTAGGGTTCTAGGTAAATTGCATATAGTAGGGGGGATAGCCAGCATCCTTGCTTGGTGCCTCTCTCTATTTGTACTTTTTCGGATAACCCCCAGTGGCAAGCCTTATCGTCGGGGAGTTGTAGTTAGCGCGGACCATAGCTATGAAAGCTTTGCCTATGCCCATTTTCTTCAGTTTTAAGAAGAGGAACGACCACTCCACCCGGTCAAACGCTTTTCCGCGTCTATGGCGACCATGGCCGCAGGGGATTGAGTGATCCCAATTTTTTCCACTAAATGTAGGACCCTTCTAACGTTATCATGTGTTTGTCTGTTTGGGACAAACCCTGATTGATCTAAATGGATCAGCTTCGGGGGGAGTTGTGCCAGCCTTCTGCCTAGTATCTTAGTGTATAATTTTGCATCCAGGTTGATTAGTGCTATCGGGCGGTACACGCTTGGGAGTTGATCATCCTTCCCCTTTTTGTGGAATACCAATACCTTTGCTTCATTCATGGTTTGGGTGACGTTCCCCCTCTCCTTAAATGTGTTGAAGAGGTCTGTGAGGACGGGGGCCAGAATATCTTTATATGTCTTATAGAACAGAGCATTGTACCCGTCTGGGCCTGGGGCTTTATTTTTGGGGAGGTCCTGAATTGCTTTGTTTACCTCTTCTAGTGAGATGTCCCTGTCCAGGTGACATTTTTCTTCCTCTGAAATTAATGGGAGGGTCTCCATGGCAGAAAGAGGCTCCTTCTTCCAGCTCTGTTGGCCTCGCCCGGAGATTGCCTGACTCGTTCTCCCGGTCCTCCGCTGTCTCATACATGGGGGGGGTTCTTCCTTTGTCGGGGTTATCTGCCGTCTTGCGTTGCTTTCCATCTAGGCCGGGCTTCCGAGGCCATTCCCTCTCATGTGCGCTGCTGCGGTTGAACTGCTCGCTACTCCCCACCATTCTGTAGCTGATGACCCGCTGCCTGGCGTTGGCTTCTCGGATGCAAGAGATCTCGCTTTATTGAGGGCCTAGTTCATGTCGCCTCCGCGTTTCTGTGGCTGTAGTTGTTGTAGTACAGTCCAGGTGAACTATTTGTGCGTATGGCCTTTCCTGCTGAAGTGTTCGACCAATGGTTTGTCTTGTACTTGGTTTCTGATGCAGGATCTGTGTTCATTAATCCTGCAGAGCCCCCGGTGACACACGCACCAGTGCGAGCACGGTAAGCATTTTGAGATCACGTTGCAACGGTACCGGCCATGCACTTTATTCCACCTCGGGCACCTTCTCACAGAGTATAGTGACTCCAGTCCTTGGGAACCCTCCCCACAAAATAGCCTTAGCCTGGCACTTAGTCACACGACAGCACGTTATGGGGCCTCCCCTACACATGGGATCTCCACCCTCTTCAGGAAGAGTCAGGTCCGGTTCCTATACACCGGGCACAACTAAGTTATAAATATCTTCCTTTAGCACTTAGACTCTACCGCCCAGAGAACACCGGCATCACCAAGTCACAGGTAGCGTCCTCCATCACCTAGCCTCGACCTTCCAGGCCACAGTGCCTTTCTGTTGCACGGGTCAACCCACCCCCATATGGGCTCTCCCATCCAACAACTAATACCGAGTAGGGTCACCACTCCACCATTCGAGCCATTCAATCATGTTGCGACCAGACTGGCACCTTATGGTCCACCTCTTTCCATAGAATAGGGACCTTTTCAGGCCCTCTTCAAGCCCTTTGGATCCTTGAACAGACATCAGGAACTGACGGCTTACCCCAATGTGCATCATTGCACCAACAATCCGGCAATCAATCAAGGATTGTCCCACATACAGCATCACCACTGCCAACAAAGCAGCAGGTAAACTGGATTTTGATACACCAAGCGATGTATCCCCACGGCAACACTAAGCCATTAGTCACTAATCTATAAATCATTCAATTACCCCGAGATCCTTACAAGCCTTATCTCTTCTACAGATATTGCGGACAGCACCACAAACCGGTGCCCATCGTGAAGAAGGCCATTATCCAGACAGGCTACAATCCAGCACTCCTTGGCCGAAACACACCCGTGTCAATCCCCTGTGACACAACTGTACAAAAAACCCCTTCTTGTGTATGTTATGTAGATATTGTTGTGTCCACTCTGTGTTAACTACGCCCTGGACCATCCCCTGTCCTGGGTGCACTTTGGTCAAATTATAGGTACACACTATTGTCATTTGTGTCTTTGCCCTATTGTGGAGCTTTGACCTCAACACCACAGAGGTTGATACACACTAGGTATTTCCTTTGTTTTGAATCACACTTGTCCATTGTCATTTCAGAACCGCACATTGCTTGTAGGATCTCCCAGCCTGATTTTTTCTGATTTCTACATATGTACCCGCCTGGGTATATCAGGACCTCGCCAGGTGCCCTTATTTTTTTCTTGCTTTCGCACAACCCACGGCTGTAGGGCTATCTAACTTTAACGATAATACACTAAACCTATATACTCAGACATCAATCAAATATTGACAAAGTAAACATTGTGTCCTACACGGACGAGTATTTTGAGAAGCTACTGGGCACGACATCCGCCATAGGATCAGAGGGTGGTGCTATTGCACAAGGTGCAAACAAAGACGAATTAGACATTATTCATCAAAAAAGGAAGAAGCTCATACACACGGAGATGTATGGGACCTTCATGCTTGAATACCTCAAGGCCGGGATCATACCGGAAGGACTACAAGTGGAAAATATCCCCCGGGTATTCACCGACAACCCCAAATTCAAGACAAACTTTAGTGGAGTTGGGAAAAAATGCAGCAGGGACTGGGTTATCCTTATCATCGACACTGCCCAAGAAGAATGCAAGAAACAAGGAGAAGACCTGGCCAACCTTGAGAAAAAATTCCTAGAAGATACGACCATCCAAGACGCAAAAAAGAAACTAGAAAAACTGGAAGAGGAAGTGACGAAGTTCATACAACTCACCGTCGATCACAAGGTACAAAAATTCAGGGACGATCTCATGAACTATGCAGAAGGGAGAACATACCGTACCTAAAAGACACCTATTACAGCGATTTGCAGCAGCAACAACAAACAAACTACAACAGGCGCAATCGTGTCGTAAACTTCTCTGGCAGCTCGGGATCATAAAGCGGAAGCGCACTCAGTTCACCAGGCAGCAACAGGATGACTGGTCCACCACCACAACACCCGTTTTTAAAAGAGGGGGCCAACGGGGCAGACCGAAGAGACGCCCACAACAAACGGGCCAATACATGAGGACACGCCAATGGTACTCCAATCAGCCCTAACATCCATCCCCATTTTTAACCTATCATCAAGAACATTGGACCAAGCAGAAGAGACCCTCCTTGAAAGAGGATTATCTTTTGTGCCTGCAACCAGGGCCAACCCTTTCAAGACAGAAGCCGAATTAAGACGTTTCTTTCGTACTCTATGACTAAAATACTTCTTTGAAGTATACTTACCAGAAAAACGGAATTCTGAGAACATCATCATCCAAGGACCCGACAAACTATCAGACAACACGACAGGCTTAAAACCCAAGTCCACCTTCACTCCACCCCCTCATACTATCCTGGGGGAATTCGATACTTTCGAAAAAATAGTCATGAAAACAATCACGAGTGAACTGGAACAGAAAAACTTCTACAGAGACAATTTAAACAAAGAAGAAAGGCAATTGCTCAGCAACCTGCATGCGGACAAAACCATAACCATCAAACCGGCCGACAAAGGCGGGGGGATTGTGATAATGCACACCGAGGACTACAACTAAGAGTGCCAGCGCCTCCTGGACGACATTGCATCATATAAAAAACTAAACAGGGACCCCAGGCCACGCCTACAAGAGGAGATCAGCAGTTTCACTAAACACGCTGAGGAAGAAGGATGGATCTGCTCCAACAAACGCATCTTCCTAAACAAGGTGCACCCCTGGACACCAGCCTTCTACATCCTGCCAAAAATACATAAACATGCAACCAACCCACCTGGTCGATCGATTGTGTCAGCATGTGACTCCCTACTGGAACCTCTGTCATTTTACACTGACCATTTCTTAAAACCCTTTGTCGGCCTGATGCGATCCTACATCAAGGACAGCACAGAAACCATAAATATTTTGGACGCCATCAAGTTAACAACCGATTCAATCCTGGTCACCATGGACATGGAGGCTCTATACACCTCCATCCCCCAACAGGAAGGATTACAAGCACTGGCTACCTGCCTTGAAAAAAGGACAGATGTTACAACCACCCCAACCAATTTCATCTTGGAGTGTATACGAATAGCTATGGGAGAAAACTTCTTTTTGTTTGAACAACAAATGTACCAACAGATAAAAGGCGTCAGCATGGGTGCAACATTTGCACCCGACGTAGCAAATCTCTACATGGCCCAGTATGAAGAAGACAACATCTACCAGGAAAACAACCCATACAGGTCCCAGATCAAGACATGGCGTTGGTACATCAACGACGTGCTTCTAGTGTGGGAAGGAAGCAACGAATCAAAAAATGCTCTTTTAACTCCACATTTGGAGTCTCTAACACCTCGTGCACTGATCATGTCACCTCCCCTGGTAGAGAGCATTTGCTCACGAAGCAACACGGAAAGTAATCACTCGGCTTGCGCTTGTCCCTCGTACCACTTGACAAGCATTTTTATGGTATAGTGACTCCAGTCCTTGGGAACCCTCCCCACAAAATAGCCTTAGCCGGGCACTTAGTCACACCACAGCATGTTGTGGGGCCTCCCCTACACATGGGATCTCCACCCTCTTCAGGAAGAGTCAGGTCCGGTTCCTATACACCGGGCACAACTAAGTCATAAGTATCTTCCTTTAGCACGTAGACTCTACCGCCCAGAGAACACTGGCATCACCAAGTCACAGGTAGCTTCCTCCAGCACCTTGCTGTCATGATGCCTGCCTCCAAGGAGCCAAACCAGGCCCGGCACCCTCAGAGACAGACACCATGCATTCAAGGGAAGTCCCAGCAGCCCCAGATGGGGGCCCTTTGGACTCAGTCCTGGCGCCGTTGGCGTCAGGCTCATAGGGGACATCAGTCCTGGCGCCATCGGCGCCAGGCTCATACAGAAGTAGGTTGGGAGTAATGCTTGGTGTAAACTTACCTGTGCAGACCATGCTGCAACTTCCAAGACTGGAAGGAACTATTTTTCTAGGAACTACTTGATCTCTAGGGTGTGACCGGTGGAGGAATACATATTTCTGGGGGAAGAATACATACCTGGAACTACTTGAAAGGCTATTTAAGCCACACCCAAGCAGCAGACCACGCTTCGCGTTGTTCTGCACTTAGCAGCTGGACGCTCAGCGTGCCTGCTCCTGCCTTGGTCCTCCATCACGCCTGCCAGCATCCTGGAAACACCTAAAGAAGAAAAGGGAAGAGAACAGGTGAAAACAAGAACCTTACCTGATACATCTGCACTCCGGATTCTGCACGCCGACGATCCTGCAAAGAAGGCAAACATTTTAAACGCGCATCGCGTCACGCGCAGCACGCTGCATTTCACTCACCTGCACGTGGCGTTTTCGAGTCCTGCGACGTGCATCCGGAGCTTCCACCGCCATCCAGCACCTATTGGAAGGAAGGAGAAAGAGAGGTGAGAAGGGAAACACGAATCTAAGTAGAACTTACCTGTGGTTCAATTCCCTCTCCGCCTTCGGGTTTGTGCCATACCTTTGGCATCTCAGCACCCCGGCCCCTAAGGGGAAAAGAAACAGACATTGTATTAGTGAGAGCATGTGAGAACATTAGCAATACGCTCACTCAAGACTTACCCATTTGCAAGAGAGACACAGCAGCTCTTTCCGGGTCGGCGCCTTACCTCCGGCATTCCCGTACCCCGGCCCCTATGGGGAAAAAGACATTGGACATTAAAGGAGATACTTAAAACTGCAAAGGAATCTCTCATCGGAATTCTTACCAGAATTTGGCTTCATCCAAATCGCCTGCAGCCCGGAATCTTCTCCAGCACCTGCGAAAGAAAAGAACAGATAGATGATGTACAGTGGAGGCTGGTGAATTCCTGAATTGAAGAGACTTAAATGCGCCCAAACCAAAAAAGGGTTGTTGAGGGGGTTTCTCACTACCAAGAAAATGTTTGAAACAATCGGTTACAATTAAACATGTTACAGCACTTTCTTTGTAAAATTGGGTACAAATCCATACAGTTTGCAATTGGTTTTGTATAGAAGCACATGGAAAAACCTATAGTTGCAAGTCACCCACCGTGCACAGGACCATTTTCCAATACATTTCATGCCTCTGTTGCACACAACATATGCTACTATAAAAATATATTCATGCTGGTTGTTCCCATGTGGTTCATGCCGGCTGCACCACTATATGCCATTATTATCATGTACGTCCCAGCCAGTAAACATGCCATGCCACAGAAAGTATGTTCAGGCTGACTGTGCACCATAAGGGTTATTACTGGCTGGATTGGCCTAAATTCAATGTGGCCCAATTTGGCCAAGTAGTATGTTTGCTTTAACCTTGATGTATAGTCCTGTTCAACATGGGTAAAGCAAAACACGCATTGGCAATGCTAACAGTTTATACATTTTGATAGAAAGGTTAATCTGGCATAGACCTTCAGTAGGGAAATCTAACATTGCTCTTTGCTGTAGTTGATTTGCATTTGTAGTAATAAACCATATTTGGGTTCCTCCCCACAAACTCAAGGGGAGATTTCTCGAGTCCCCTGTTTGCGAAGGTGCCGCCTCTGGCCCAGTGCGTAAAATCAAAAGGGTGCCTCACCAAATGTTTTACCCCAGGCCTCAACACATCTTATGACAGCCCTGCCTCCCTTGACCCCCTTCTACTAATCCAGAATCGGACTGCCAGACTTATCCTTGGCCTCAAGCCCAAGGACTGGATCTCCCCAGCCCTAAAATCTCTCCACTGGCACCTGGTTGCTGCGAGGATTACGTTCAGGACCCTCTGCATCATCCACAAGGCTTTCAGGGGTCTGGGACCCCACTACATCCAACTCTTTCTCCCTAAATACCTCCCTGCTAGAGCCCTTCGGTCCTCTAGCTCCAACTCTCTGCTGATCATATGTTTTTCCAAACAGAGAGTGGGGGGTAGATCCCTTTCCTCCGTAAATGCTTCTCTCGGGAATGGACTCTCAAGTCTGGTCTCAGACTTGAGCTGGTTCTCCTTCAGTTCTGGAAGCTTCTCCAGACCCTCCTTGTCTCTTCCTCCTTCCCTCTCCCCCTCCCCTGCTAATGTCCCCCTCTTCTTCTTGACTGGCTGCCTGGTTCCTTCAGAGTATATAGGGCACCAGGACCTCCTCGACCAGTCTACCCCTGCACTTGGTCTCCCCTGACCCCCCCCAACTTGCACTTGCCCTATGGTCTCCCTCCTGTGCACTAGCCTGGCTGAGCCTGCACCCCTTGAGCCCTTCCATCCCGTCCTTCGCACTTAGCATGTGGGCCTTCTTCCCCTGCGCACTCTGTATTCCCCTAGTGCTGTCCACCTGGCCTCCCCTGGCACTCTTAACCTACTGGCCCTTCCGCCATGACTACTGGCACTTCCGCCTCTCCCCTCTCCCCCACTTCTTATTACTTGCACGATCCGAAATTCACAAGGCCTAGTAGGACCGTTTTTATTTTTTCTTCATCCCTTTTTACTTCCCCTCCCCCAACCCTCCTGGCTTGTTGCGCCCTGAAACACATTGGCCATCATTACAACCCCGGCGCTAAAGCATGGCGCTATTAGCACCATGGTTGGTGCCGGTGTTGTAATGAGTCCGCCATGGTGGAATGGGGAAATACTGCCCCATTCCAAGGTTGGCGGGCGGTATTTCTCCATTTAACCAGTAGCGAGGTCCCTTTGCGGCACGCTACTTTACCAGCTGGTAAAACCAGCCGTTAAGGTCAGGTCCCGCAAAGGGACCTTGTAATCAGGCGTTAAGAGTTTAACGGCACCGACGCCTTTTACGGTGCCGTTAAACCCTTAACGCCGGGGTCGTAATGACCCCCATTGTGTCTAGGCGCATTATAAATATCCAATAAATACAAATAAAAAAATGTTACCTTTCATCGCAGACCTGCTCTTATTCTCAGAAACTTTGAACATGCTTTACAGATATTTAGTCTGGCCAATCTCGCGAGATATATATGCCGGAAAACATCTATACCTAAAGCCAAACGTGTGCTTTTCATCACAGAAACTGGTGATGTGTTCTATGTTTATGAAAAGAGTTGCTGTGCTCACTCAAAGAAAAGCCATTACACTAGTTGTCCCATCATTAATGCCTTAAGTCATCTTTTCTATATATCTACATCTATTTGGCTCGGGTTTCTCTGGCAATTTAGGGATTGTTGAACGCATGCTGTGACACCATTTTAGTTTTTTATATGACAACCTAACATGTGAAAAAGAACTATATTTGAATCAATGAAGCACATAAATTGGTGCTCATTTTCTTGAACTGAGTAATTTGATGGCGGGGACCTGTTACGTAAACATTTGAACGTAAGCGGGTGCCTGCTGCCAAAATGTCATCATTTGCACTACGCAGTGCAAAGTGAGTAAACATTTACTTTTCACTGTGAGCGCTGCTTGCCATGTCACGCCTGGTAAGCAGTTTTCACAAATACGTGAGCATGCCGACATGAAAATCTGTGCCGGTGCAGATGCTGGAGCATTTGTATGGCAGAGAGGAAGGGAGCATCGCAGATGTGACGTGGTGTGAATGGAAGGCGTTAAAGCCTTACACAAGGCTTATACGCCTTCCACTCACATTAGGGCTCTCATGAACATGAGCTCCCTTGTGTTTTATATTCCCCAATAGTAGCCATCTGAGTGAGCAAATGAGTTTCCGGCAGCTTTCTGCCGGCAGAAATTTGTTGTAAAGCTGGCAGAATGCTAACTTTATTAGGGTTCTTTCTGCCAGCGGAAAACCAGCAGATTTTGGCCACCGCCAAACTCTAAATGAACCCCTGAATCTACTCTTTTTCCTCCCTCTGATATCCCAATAGTAGAACTGTATGCAACAGTAATTTGGCACTATTACCAGTTCAAAAAACATTGGGCCGTAAACCATGGCGCTATTAGCGCCATGGTTCATGCCGGTAATTTACCGGTACCGCCTTGGTGGAAAGGGGAATTACCACCCCATTCCAAGGTTGGCGGGGCGGTAATTCCCCCTTCCACCATTGCCCTTCCCCATTCCCATTTTTGCCCCATAGGGCATACTGGGAATGGGGAAGGCGCTAATTACGGTACCGCAAATTGCGGTACCGTAATTAGCTACCTGGGTCCCTTTGCGGGTTGGTTTTTAACGCCTGCAAAAAGCAGGCGTTAAATTCCCCAACCCGCAAAGGGACCTCGTAGTAAGGCGGTAAAGATTTACCGGTACCGGTAAAATACCGGTACCGGTAAACCCTTACCGCCTACCGTGTAATGAGGCCCATTGTCTTCACAAACAGTGGCAAAAATATATTGTTGTAATTTGTTGGCTGCTACCCGATGTGCCTCCCAGAGGGTGAATTGAGTGAGATCCGACAGGCTCACTGCCCCTCCAACCAATTGATGGCGTTTTTAGTTTGACAGTTAAGCTTCATTGTATTGCTCAGTTGGTTTCTTGTTCTTTTCTCTTTCTAATGTAAGAAGTTGTCAGTTTTCAGTTCGAAAAAGGAGGTAGCCAATGCCGCCCACTCTCTTTGCTCCAATCGTGTTAGGAAAGTCTGCAGGCAATGCAAGAGTACTAGTTCTTTTTTTTTTTAACCGTGTTTTTATTAATTTTCCAAACGTAACATTGTATAAATTTAATTCCCCCCCTCCCCTCTGGAAAAGTTCAGTCCATTTTCTTTCTTTCGGGAATTTGCTGATTCAACTTAGCTGCTTCAGTTGAAGAGGTCCAGTATCCTTATTTTATGTGGGTACCATTGTTCATTGTAGTCCGTCTGGAGGTACCCCAGGGCTATACCCCAGTACGTTCTGAACTTTTGATGTTCCCCCTGGATAGAGCAAGCTATTCGCTCCATCGCTAGGTATGACCATCCATACTCTTCTCATCCAATCCACTGCGAGTGGGGGGCTTTTTGGTTTCCACCTATAAGCTATTTCCATCCATGCCCCTATCAGTAGACCCATAAAGTTCCTTTTCTGAGTCACGTTCCACCGTTTGTCCCTGGGGTCCCAGAGGCCCCCTAGCCACACTTCTTCCCCTATGTCCTTCGCCGTTGGGAACATTCCCTGCATTTGAGTTGTCACCTCTCCCCAGAATGAACTTAGGCTCGGGCAGTCCCACCAGACATGTCGCCAGTCTCCTCGACCTCCACATTCTCTCCAGCATCTATCTGGGGTAGTGCTATACATTGAGTGTAGTCGGTTTAGTTTAGTTTAGTTTATTATTTGTATAGCGCCGCCTGGCCCTAGGGCATCCAGGCGCTTGCGATGAATACAACAAGAATAATACAACAGAAATGTACAAACCGATTACATATTTACAAATTTACAGTCTTGGTGCATGCTAGTAAGGTAGGGCTAGGCAGTTTACGTTTCTTTGGATAGAAGCCAAATTTTGGTGTTGTGTCTAAATCTGTGAAAGGAAGGTTCTGATCTCAGCTCGAGTGGAAGTGAATTCCAAAGTTTGGAGGCAAGCACGGGTCTGGCGTGTAGTGCCATTGCATCATCATTTTCATCCCCATTTCCCTGGTTTGAATGGCTTTAGTGAGCTTCGGTATTTTGCCCCATATATATTCCCACCTGTCCATGGGGAGTAGGGTTTTGAGTGTTTTCTCCCACCTTTTTATGTATTGCCACTTTACTGTTTCTGCTTGTGCGTTTAGGTATTTATATGTATTGGAGACGAACTTGCGAGTACCTGTGTGAGTCATTATGTACGTTTCAAACGGGGTTAAAGCTCTTGTCACCGCGGTTTGTATGTGCTGCATACTCAACCAATGGTGTAGTTGTTCATATTTGTATCTGTCTCTGGTGGACAGACTCAGCTGTGTCTCGCATTTCGCAAATGTTTTGATCTGCTGGTCTTGAAACAAATCTACCATTTTACACCCCGCCTAATCCCATTTCCGAAATGCCCCCTTTTCCATTCCTGGAGGGAATTCCGGGTTTTTAAGTAGTGCTATAAAGGGGGATGGTTCCTTTGTTAGGGTCCCATTCTGTGTGGCTTTGTCCCATACGCTCATGGTCAATTTCATTATTTCACTTATATGGACATTAGGGTGTCTGTGTTGTTTGCTGATCCATAGGAGGTGTCTGGTGGGTGTTGTCGCCACCGCCCTATCCTTTGCTTCCCAAATTTTCTCTGCATTTTCCGATATCCATTCTTTCAGGACCCATAGCTGTGCGGCTTTGTAGTATTTCCTGAAGTGTGGGAGGGCACACCCCCCCTTTTTTCTATGGGCTGTCAGGACCGCGCTTGATATCCTAGGGGTTTTATTCTGCCATATGTACGCTGACACCATCTTCGTGAGGGACTTAAAGAAGGCTGGGGGAATTCTAATCGGGAGGGCCTGGAACAAATACATTAGTTTTGGAAGTATAGACATTTTCACCTCCGTTATTCTACCCCACTATGATGTTGTTAATTGGTTCCTATTCAGTAGGTTCATTTTGATTTTATCTAGGAACTGAGGGTAGTTATGGGCATATAACTCTTCTGTGATTCCCAGGCGTTTAACCCCTTTGTTCGCTATTTTCAGTTGGAGGTCTGTCGCTACTGCTTGGATATTTCCCTTGTTCCCTGCCAGTACCAGGATCTCTGTTTTTTGCCTGTTAATTTTAAGCCCTGATAACTCGCCAAATGTTTCTATTTCGCGCATGAGATGCGAGAGTGATCTTTCCGGGTCTCCTAGCGGCACTAACATATCATCCGCGTATGCTATTACTTTATTGGCCCGTCCTGGCATTTCTATGCCTCTGACCTCTGGTGTTTCTCTATTTTTTGTCAGTAGGGTTCTAGGTAAATTGCATATAGTAGGGGGGATAGCCAGCATCCTTGCTTGGTGCCTCTCTCTATTTGTACTTTTTCGGATAACCCCCAGTGGCAAGCCTTATCGTCGGGGAGTTGTAGTTAGCGCGGACCATAGCTATGAAAGCTTTGCCTATGCCCATTTTCTTCAGTTTTAAGAAGAGGAACGACCACTCCACCCGGTCAAACGCTTTTCCGCGTCTATGGCGACCATGGCCGCAGGGGATTGAGTGATCCCAATTTTTTCCACTAAATGTAGGACCCTTCTAACGTTATCATGTGTTTGTCTGTTTGGGACAAACCCTGATTGATCTAAATGGATCAGCTTCGGGGGGAGTTGTGCCAGCCTTCTGCCTAGTATCTTAGTGTATAATTTTGCATCCAGGTTGATTAGTGCTATCGGGCGGTACACGCTTGGGAGTTGATCATCCTTCCCCTTTTTGTGGAATACCAATACCTTTGCTTCATTCATGGTTTGGGTGACGTTCCCCCTCTCCTTAAATGTGTTGAAGAGGTCTGTGAGGACGGGGGCCAGAATATCTTTATATGTCTTATAGAACAGAGCATTGTACCCGTCTGGGCCTGGGGCTTTATTTTTGGGGAGGTCCTGAATTGCTTTGTTTACCTCTTCTAGTGAGATGTCCCTGTCCAGGTGACATTTTTCTTCCTCTGAAATTAATGGGAGGGTCTCCATGGCAGAAAGAGGCTCCTTCTTCCAGCTCTGTTGGCCTCGCCCGGAGATTGCCTGACTCGTTCTCCCGGTCCTCCGCTGTCTCATACATGGGGGGGGTTCTTCCTTTGTCGGGGTTATCTGCCGTCTTGCGTTGCTTTCCATCTAGGCCGGGCTTCCGAGGCCATTCCCTCTCATGTGCGCTGCTGCGGTTGAACTGCTCGCTACTCCCCACCATTCTGTAGCTGATGACCCGCTGCCTGGCGTTGGCTTCTCGGATGCAAGAGATCTCGCTTTATTGAGGGCCTAGTTCATGTCGCCTCCGCGTTTCTGTGGCTGTAGTTGTTGTAGTACAGTCCAGGTGAACTATTTGTGCGTATGGCCTTTCCTGCTGAAGTGTTCGACCAATGGTTTGTCTTGTACTTGGTTTCTGATGCAGGATCTGTGTTCATTAATCCTGCAGAGCCCCCGGTGACACACGCACCAGTGCGAGCACGGTAAGCATTTTGAGATCACGTTGCAACGGTACCGGCCATGCACTTTATTCCACCTCGGGCACCTTCTCACAGAGTATAGTGACTCCAGTCCTTGGGAACCCTCCCCACAAAATAGCCTTAGCCTGGCACTTAGTCACACGACAGCACGTTATGGGGCCTCCCCTACACATGGGATCTCCACCCTCTTCAGGAAGAGTCAGGTCCGGTTCCTATACACCGGGCACAACTAAGTTATAAATATCTTCCTTTAGCACTTAGACTCTACCGCCCAGAGAACACCGGCATCACCAAGTCACAGGTAGCGTCCTCCATCACCTAGCCTCGACCTTCCAGGCCACAGTGCCTTTCTGTTGCACGGGTCAACCCACCCCCATATGGGCTCTCCCATCCAACAACTAATACCGAGTAGGGTCACCACTCCACCATTCGAGCCATTCAATCATGTTGCGACCAGACTGGCACCTTATGGTCCACCTCTTTCCATAGAATAGGGACCTTTTCAGGCCCTCTTCAAGCCCTTTGGATCCTTGAACAGACATCAGGAACTGACGGCTTACCCCAATGTGCATCATTGCACCAACAATCCGGCAATCAATCAAGGATTGTCCCACATACAGCATCACCACTGCCAACAAAGCAGCAGGTAAACTGGATTTTGATACACCAAGCGATGTATCCCCACGGCAACACTAAGCCATTAGTCACTAATCTATAAATCATTCAATTACCCCGAGATCCTTACAAGCCTTATCTCTTCTACAGATATTGCGGACAGCACCACAAACCGGTGCCCATCGTGAAGAAGGCCATTATCCAGACAGGCTACAATCCAGCACTCCTTGGCCGAAACACACCCGTGTCAATCCCCTGTGACACAACTGTACAAAAAACCCCTTCTTGTGTATGTTATGTAGATATTGTTGTGTCCACTCTGTGTTAACTACGCCCTGGACCATCCCCTGTCCTGGGTGCACTTTGGTCAAATTATAGGTACACACTATTGTCATTTGTGTCTTTGCCCTATTGTGGAGCTTTGACCTCAACACCACAGAGGTTGATACACACTAGGTATTTCCTTTGTTTTGAATCACACTTGTCCATTGTCATTTCAGAACCGCACATTGCTTGTAGGATCTCCCAGCCTGATTTTTTCTGATTTCTACATATGTACCCGCCTGGGTATATCAGGACCTCGCCAGGTGCCCTTATTTTTTTCTTGCTTTCGCACAACCCACGGCTGTAGGGCTATCTAACTTTAACGATAATACACTAAACCTATATACTCAGACATCAATCAAATATTGACAAAGTAAACATTGTGTCCTACACGGACGAGTATTTTGAGAAGCTACTGGGCACGACATCCGCCATAGGATCAGAGGGTGGTGCTATTGCACAAGGTGCAAACAAAGACGAATTAGACATTATTCATCAAAAAAGGAAGAAGCTCATACACACGGAGATGTATGGGACCTTCATGCTTGAATACCTCAAGGCCGGGATCATACCGGAAGGACTACAAGTGGAAAATATCCCCCGGGTATTCACCGACAACCCCAAATTCAAGACAAACTTTAGTGGAGTTGGGAAAAAATGCAGCAGGGACTGGGTTATCCTTATCATCGACACTGCCCAAGAAGAATGCAAGAAACAAGGAGAAGACCTGGCCAACCTTGAGAAAAAATTCCTAGAAGATACGACCATCCAAGACGCAAAAAAGAAACTAGAAAAACTGGAAGAGGAAGTGACGAAGTTCATACAACTCACCGTCGATCACAAGGTACAAAAATTCAGGGACGATCTCATGAACTATGCAGAAGGGAGAACATACCGTACCTAAAAGACACCTATTACAGCGATTTGCAGCAGCAACAACAAACAAACTACAACAGGCGCAATCGTGTCGTAAACTTCTCTGGCAGCTCGGGATCATAAAGCGGAAGCGCACTCAGTTCACCAGGCAGCAACAGGATGACTGGTCCACCACCACAACACCCGTTTTTAAAAGAGGGGGCCAACGGGGCAGACCGAAGAGACGCCCACAACAAACGGGCCAATACATGAGGACACGCCAATGGTACTCCAATCAGCCCTAACATCCATCCCCATTTTTAACCTATCATCAAGAACATTGGACCAAGCAGAAGAGACCCTCCTTGAAAGAGGATTATCTTTTGTGCCTGCAACCAGGGCCAACCCTTTCAAGACAGAAGCCGAATTAAGACGTTTCTTTCGTACTCTATGACTAAAATACTTCTTTGAAGTATACTTACCAGAAAAACGGAATTCTGAGAACATCATCATCCAAGGACCCGACAAACTATCAGACAACACGACAGGCTTAAAACCCAAGTCCACCTTCACTCCACCCCCTCATACTATCCTGGGGGAATTCGATACTTTCGAAAAAATAGTCATGAAAACAATCACGAGTGAACTGGAACAGAAAAACTTCTACAGAGACAATTTAAACAAAGAAGAAAGGCAATTGCTCAGCAACCTGCATGCGGACAAAACCATAACCATCAAACCGGCCGACAAAGGCGGGGGGATTGTGATAATGCACACCGAGGACTACAACTAAGAGTGCCAGCGCCTCCTGGACGACATTGCATCATATAAAAAACTAAACAGGGACCCCAGGCCACGCCTACAAGAGGAGATCAGCAGTTTCACTAAACACGCTGAGGAAGAAGGATGGATCTGCTCCAACAAACGCATCTTCCTAAACAAGGTGCACCCCTGGACACCAGCCTTCTACATCCTGCCAAAAATACATAAACATGCAACCAACCCACCTGGTCGATCGATTGTGTCAGCATGTGACTCCCTACTGGAACCTCTGTCATTTTACACTGACCATTTCTTAAAACCCTTTGTCGGCCTGATGCGATCCTACATCAAGGACAGCACAGAAACCATAAATATTTTGGACGCCATCAAGTTAACAACCGATTCAATCCTGGTCACCATGGACATGGAGGCTCTATACACCTCCATCCCCCAACAGGAAGGATTACAAGCACTGGCTACCTGCCTTGAAAAAAGGACAGATGTTACAACCACCCCAACCAATTTCATCTTGGAGTGTATACGAATAGCTATGGGAGAAAACTTCTTTTTGTTTGAACAACAAATGTACCAACAGATAAAAGGCGTCAGCATGGGTGCAACATTTGCACCCGACGTAGCAAATCTCTACATGGCCCAGTATGAAGAAGACAACATCTACCAGGAAAACAACCCATACAGGTCCCAGATCAAGACATGGCGTTGGTACATCAACGACGTGCTTCTAGTGTGGGAAGGAAGCAACGAATCAAAAAATGCTCTTTTAACTCCACATTTGGAGTCTCTAACACCTCGTGCACTGATCATGTCACCTCCCCTGGTAGAGAGCATTTGCTCACGAAGCAACACGGAAAGTAATCACTCGGCTTGCGCTTGTCCCTCGTACCACTTGACAAGCATTTTTATGGTATAGTGACTCCAGTCCTTGGGAACCCTCCCCACAAAATAGCCTTAGCCGGGCACTTAGTCACACCACAGCATGTTGTGGGGCCTCCCCTACACATGGGATCTCCACCCTCTTCAGGAAGAGTCAGGTCCGGTTCCTATACACCGGGCACAACTAAGTCATAAGTATCTTCCTTTAGCACGTAGACTCTACCGCCCAGAGAACACTGGCATCACCAAGTCACAGGTAGCTTCCTCCAGCACCTTGCTGTCATGATGCCTGCCTCCAAGGAGCCAAACCAGGCCCGGCACCCTCAGAGACAGACACCATGCATTCAAGGGAAGTCCCAGCAGCCCCAGATGGGGGCCCTTTGGACTCAGTCCTGGCGCCGTTGGCGTCAGGCTCATAGGGGACATCAGTCCTGGCGCCATCGGCGCCAGGCTCATACAGAAGTAGGTTGGGAGTAATGCTTGGTGTAAACTTACCTGTGCAGACCATGCTGCAACTTCCAAGACTGGAAGGAACTATTTTTCTAGGAACTACTTGATCTCTAGGGTGTGACCGGTGGAGGAATACATATTTCTGGGGGAAGAATACATACCTGGAACTACTTGAAAGGCTATTTAAGCCACACCCAAGCAGCAGACCACGCTTCGCGTTGTTCTGCACTTAGCAGCTGGACGCTCAGCGTGCCTGCTCCTGCCTTGGTCCTCCATCACGCCTGCCAGCATCCTGGAAACACCTAAAGAAGAAAAGGGAAGAGAACAGGTGAAAACAAGAACCTTACCTGATACATCTGCACTCCGGATTCTGCACGCCGACGATCCTGCAAAGAAGGCAAACATTTTAAACGCGCATCGCGTCACGCGCAGCACGCTGCATTTCACTCACCTGCACGTGGCGTTTTCGAGTCCTGCGACGTGCATCCGGAGCTTCCACCGCCATCCAGCACCTATTGGAAGGAAGGAGAAAGAGAGGTGAGAAGGGAAACACGAATCTAAGTAGAACTTACCTGTGGTTCAATTCCCTCTCCGCCTTCGGGTTTGTGCCATACCTTTGGCATCTCAGCACCCCGGCCCCTAAGGGGAAAAGAAACAGACATTGTATTAGTGAGAGCATGTGAGAACATTAGCAATACGCTCACTCAAGACTTACCCATTTGCAAGAGAGACACAGCAGCTCTTTCCGGGTCGGCGCCTTACCTCCGGCATTCCCGTACCCCGGCCCCTATGGGGAAAAAGACATTGGACATTAAAGGAGATACTTAAAACTGCAAAGGAATCTCTCATCGGAATTCTTACCAGAATTTGGCTTCATCCAAATCGCCTGCAGCCCGGAATCTTCTCCAGCACCTGCGAAAGAAAAGAACAGATGAGTGAATATAAACCCAAACTTGCCATAAACATTTGCGGTACGACGGGAATGGACAAACTAGTTTAAACTCATCAATCCAGTGAAGTAACTGGAATCACAACGCGCCCCTGCATCAGAAGCAGGATGGAGAGCTCGTCATTTTGGTCCCTAAGGTGAGTCTTCGCAGGGAATCCCAAAAGGGTTTCACGGAGGGAGAGAAGGGAAGTGGGAGGTCGGAACATCACCAGCAGACTATTAACCCTTCCTTTTCACACACAGTGGGATATTCCTTCGAGCCAGAAAAGCCAGGTTGGGGAATCCAGTCCAGTCCATCTTCCCGGTCTTACGCATCTCTGCAGAAGAGGTCACAGCAGTCCCAGCCACGCCCGCGCCTCCGTGGGAGCCAGGTGAGCGTTACAGAACGCGAAGCCTACCCATAATTTCCCACCCAGGCGCCATGGAGACTTCCGAGACAGACCAACTGGCCCAATTATTGGGGGAATTACGGGCAGAAGTGCATGCCGCCCGCCAGGAAACTAACGCCCTTAGAAGGGAACTAATCTTATCCAAAGAACGAACTGATGATTTGGTTAAACAGCTTTTGCAGAGTCAGGCAGGACAAACGACTTTACCCGGCTCCGGGATGAATTCCACTCCGATGGTTTCAACCAACCCGGTGCAAATTAACCTGCCAGGAAATATGCCTCTGGCCCCCCCTGAGCGTTTTACTGGGGATCACAAGAAATACGCCGTTTTCATGAATCAATGTCGTTTACATTTCATATGCAGACCTGGGGCCTTCCCTAATGACCAAACCAAGGTGGCTTTTGTGCTATCTTATCTGAGCGGCAGTGCTGCCGATTGGTCGATTCCGTTGGTAAATCAAGACGACCCAATCCTTCAGGACTTTCAAGGCTTCCAGGCAAGCATGGAAAGATTATTCGCTCGACACGCTCAGGGTGAGGCCTTGGATAACGAAATTCTGTCCTTGCGCAAAGGAAACCAAGATCTCCTATCTTATATAGCCACCTTTAACAGATTGGTCGTAGAGACTGGGTGGCCTGAGAATAAAAGAATTACATTATTCCACCGAGGTCTGCGTGGAGAACTAAAAGACGTTCTTGCTCAAATAGTGAACCCGCCTCAACTCTGCGCAGAATACATTGACTTAGTGGTCCAACTTGATCATAGACTCCAGAATAGAAAAGCGGATCGGTCCAGATTTGAAACCCGAGTTCTGATCAAAACCCACACAAGCCCCAAGGGTACCGACGCTTCAGAGCCAATGCAAATTGGGGGAGTTAAACGACCACTAACTCAGAAAGAACGAGAAAGAAGAAGACAAAAACAATTATGTCTTTACTGTGGAGCTTCTGGACACTTCCTGCGGGATTGCCCGGTAAAACCACCTAAGAAGGTGGTTGGAACCACAGACAGTAATCTTCCAGAACCTGATTCGGGAAACGACCAAGCCCGACAAGCGTAGAGGTCCGCTTGCCGAGCGTGAAGACAGACTCTTTGACCTCGCATTACATCATGCCTATGGTCCTCATAGATCCAAAACAGCCTCAACGGTTGCACGGAATAAAAGCCTACCGCGACAGTGGGGCTATTGGAAATTATGTTGACCTTGAATTGGCTTCCAGGATTGGTCTCCCTCTCCGTCCAAAAACCACCAAGGATGTCATTACCACGGTTGATAGAACCGAAATTGCCTCTGGGCCGGTAACACACTCTACCACGGAAATGGCACAGGTTGGCCAAGATGGCCATCGGGAAACCATAGTGTTTGACGTAATCAAGGCTCCACAATTTCAGGTAATCTTAGGGATCCCTTGGTTAGAAACACATAATCCTCGAATTGACTGGCGAGCAAAGAGCATAACCTTCCCTGATTGTGCACAAAAGTGTTATCCAGGAAATCCACAGATGGGTCTAGCTTCAGTAACCTCCACAACAGTACCATTACCTTTTGAGTATCAAGACTTTCAAGACGTCTTCCAAAAGGAACAGGCCAACACCTTACCTCCTCACCGGCCATATGATTGTCAGATCGACCTGGTACCCAATGCTCAACCGCCTTGTAGTAGAATCTATGCCCTTACTGAAACGGAGAACCTTCATTTGCGACAGTATTTGGATTAGTACCTTGCCAATGGTTTTGTTCACCCGTCAAAGTCACCTGCTTCCTCAGCTCTATTCTTCGTACCGAAAAAAGAAGGCGACCTTAGAACTTGCATTGACTACCGCGCCTTAAATCAGATAACAGTCAAGAATCGTTATCCTCTGCCCTTGATCCCTGAGCTCCTTGACCAGGTAAAAGATGCTTGTATCTATACTAAGTTAGATTTAAGGGGAGCTTACCACCTGGTGCGCGTCAGAGAAGGCGATGAATGGAAAACTGCCTTCCGCACCAAATATGGACTCTTTGAGTACCAGGTAATGCCTTTCGGGTTGTGCAACGCACCTGCTGCCTTTCAATATTTTATGAATGACGTTTTTCGAGAACTCATCGATGTTTGTGTCATTGTATATATTGACGACATCCTGGTGTACTCCTCCTCAGAATCCGATCACCGAAAACATGTTTGAACTGTCTTGGAGAGACTGCGCCAGCACAAACTGTTTGCTAAACTTGAAAAATGCCTTTTTCATGTTACGGAAGTTGAGTTTCTCGGATTCGTCCTAACACCTAAAGGAGTCCGAATGGACTCACGGAAAGTGGATGCGATCCTCAAATGGCCGTCTCCTAGTTCTGTGAAAGGAGTTCAAAGTATGCTAGGTTTTGCCAATTTTTACAGAAGGTTTATCCCGGAATTTTCTCGAGTGGTTCAATCCATCACGGCGCTCCTACGAAAAAACAGACGCTTCGAGTGGTCTAAGGAGGTAGAACAAGCCTTTCAGGAACTAAAAACCAAATTCACTTCCGCACCTGTGTTAAAACATCCTAGTCCGGACCTCCCTTACGTTGTGGAAACCGACGCTTCTAGTTTAGCCATGGGGGCTGTCCTTTCTCAAAGGGATCCAGTTTCAAATCAACTACATCCCGTAGCCTTTTGGTCCAGGAAATTCTCGGCTCCTGAAGTGAACTACGGAATCACAGACAAGGAACTGTTGGCTATTAAGTCAGGTTTCAAAGCTTGGCATCACTATCTGCTCGGCGCAAGACACACCGTTACAGTGATTACAGATCACAGGAACTTGCAATACTTGAAAACGGCCAAAGCTCAATCTTCTCGTCAACTCCGTTGGGCTCTGTTCTTTGCAGAATTTGACTTTATAATCACATATCGCCCGGGTTGCAAGAATGGCAAGGCAGACGCTCTATCTCGAATTGGGATGGGTGACATTGCCTCTAGTCTAGAGCCAGTTCCGATTATTCCCGAACAGAGGATTTTGGGTGTAATCTCTTCTCAAACTATTGAGGATGTTCAAGGTAGAGTTAAATTGCTTTTCGACGCTACAGCTTTACAAGAATGGAGCCAGAAAGGCTCAAAATATTCCATTAATAATGATTGACCCTATTTCCAAGGGCGGTTATTTCTGCCTCACAAGGAATTGCAAGAACTCGTTATAGCACATTATCATGATACACTAATGGAAGGACACCCGGGCATCGCTAAAACAGAGGAAAAGATCAAACAGCATTTCTGGTGGCCATCCTGGCGAAAGGATATTAAATCCTTTGTGATGACCTGTGGAGTGTGCGCCCAAAATAAAAGTCAGAAGCAAAAACCAGCCGGTCCTTTACGGACCCTGGACATCCCTCCGGCACCGTGGCACACCTTATCGATGGACTTTATAACTGACCTGCCTCCTAGTCATGGGTATAATACTATCCTGGTGATTGTAGACCTCTTCTCCAAGATGGCTCATTTTATCCCATTGAAGGGGTTGCCTTCAGCCCCCACCTTAGCAAAGGAATTTCTTGAAAATGTTGTTTGTTTACATGGCTTCCCATCCATATTGATTTCTGATCGGGGAAGTCAATTTATTTCTCATTTCTGGAAAAGGTGTTGCCAAATGGCCCAAGTTGATGTGCGATTATCCACCAGCCACCATCCTCAAACCGATGGTCAAACCGAAAGAACAAACCAGACCCTGGAACAGTATCTGCGGTGTATGTTACCTCAATCTGAGGGTAATTGGAAGGACATTCTATGGATTGCCGAGTACGCGTACAACAATTCTGTGCATTCTGGAACGGGTCAGACTCCTTTCTATACCCTATTCGGCCATCATCCCAGGACTTCGGACCTTGAATCCCCTCAAAGCCTTGAAATGCCCGCCGTGGATCATTTACATGCCACAATAACCCAAGCCTTCAAGGAAGCAAAGACTCATTTACAACTAGCCAAAGAAAGGTACAAGGTAAATGCTGATTTACATCGAAGTAAAGTACCTCCTTACAAAGTAGGAGACCAAGTGTGGCTTGCAACTAGACATTTACTGCTTAAAGGTCCACGAACTTTTAACCCAAGATATATAGGGCCTTATCCAATCAAAGCTATCATTAACCCGGTAGCCTTCAAACTCGATCTGCCACCTAATATGCAAATCCATCCCGTTTTTCACGTATCACTGTTGAAACCAGTACCACCCGGAACCAGGTTATGCAAACCACCAGAACCAATTCCAATAGATGGGGAATTGGAATTCAAAGTTAAGGACATATTGGATTCTAAGATGTCCAAGTCAAAACTCTTTTATCTGATTGATTGGAAAGGATATGGACCTCAGGAAAGATCTTGGGAACCAAGTGAGAATGTACATGCACCTCGACTAATACGAAATTTTCACCGGAAGTTCCCAAATAAACCGAGGCCTCCAGGTTGGACACCCTTGGGAGGGGCCTTGGGGGGAGGTACTGTCATGATGCCTGCCTCCAAGGAGCCAAACCAGGCCCGGCACCCTCAGAGACAGACACCATGCATTCAAGGGAAGTCCCAGCAGCCCCAGATGGGGGCCCTTTGGACTCAGTCCTGGCGCCGTTGGCGTCAGGCTCATAGGGGACATCAGTCCTGGCGCCATCGGCGCCAGGCTCATACAGAAGTAGGTTGGGAGTAATGCTTGGTGTAAACTTACCTGTGCAGACCATGCTGCAACTTCCAAGACTGGAAGGAACTATTTTTCTAGGGACTACTTGATCTCTAGGGTGTGACCGGTGGAGGAATACATATTTCTGGGGGAAGAATACATACCTGGAACTACTTGAAAGGCTATTTAAGCCACACCCAAGCAGCAGACCACGCTTCGCGTTGTTCTGCACTTAGCAGCTGGACGCTCACCATGCCTGCTCCTGCCTTGGTCCTCCATCACGCCTGCCAGCCTCCTGGAAACACCTAAAGAAGAAAAGGGAAGAGAACAGGTGAAAACAAGAACCTTACCTGATACATCTGCACTCCGGATTCTGCACGCCGACGATCCTGCAAAGAAGGCAAACATTTTAAACGCGCATCGCGTCGCGCGCAGCATGCTGCATTTCACTCACCTGCACGTGGCGTTTTCGAGTCCTGCGACGTCCATCCGGAGCTTCCACCGCCATCCAGCACCTATTGGAAGGAAGGAGAAAGAGAGGTGAGAAGGGAAACACGAATCTAAGTAGAATTTACCTGTGGTTCAATTCCCTCTCCGCCTTTGGGTTTGTGCCATACCTTCGGCATCTCAGCACCCCGGCCCCTAAGGGGAAAAGAAACAGACATTGTATTAGTGAGAGCATGTGAGAACATTAGCAATACGCTCACTCAAGACTTACCCATTTGCAAGAGAGACACAGCAGCTCTTTTCGGGTCGGCGCCTTACCTCCGGCATTGCCGTACCCCGGCCCCTATGGGGAAAAAGACATTGGACATTAAAGGAGATACTTAAAACTGCAAAGGAATCTCTCATCGGAATTCTTACCAGAATTTGGCTTCATCCAAATCGCCTGCAGCCCGGAATCTTCTCCAGCACCTGCGAAAGAAAAGAACAGATGAGTGAATATAAACCCAAACTTGCCATAAACATTTGCGGTACGACGGGAATGGACAAACTAGTTTAAACTCATCAATCCAGTGAAGTAACTGGAATCACAACGTGCCCCTGCATCAGAAGCAGGATGGAGAGCTCGTCATTTTGGTCCCTAAAGTGAGTCTTCGCAGGGAATCCCAAAAGGGTTTCATGGAGGGAGAGAAGGGAAGTGGGAGGTCGGAACATCACCCGCAGACTATTAACGCTTCCTTTTCACACACAGTGGGATATTCCTCCGAGCCAGAAAAGCCAGGTTGGGGAATCCAGTCCAGTCCATCTTCCGGGTCTTACGCATCTCTGCAGAAGAGGTCACAGCAGTCCCAGCCACGCCCGCGCCTCCGTGGGAGCCAGGTGAGCGTTACACTTGCTTCGACCTACCAGGCCACAGTGCCTTTCTGTTGCACGGGTCAACCCACCTCCATATGGGCTCTCCCATCCAACAACTAATACCGAGTAGGGTCACCACTCCACCATTTGAGCCATTCAATCATGTTGCGACCAGACTGACACCTTATGGTCCACCTCTTTCCATTGAATAGGGACCGTTTCAGGCCCTCATCAAGCCCTTTGGATCCTTGAACAGACATCAGGAACCAACGGCTTACCCCAATGTGCATCATTGCACCAACAATCCGGCAATCAATCAAGGAGTGTCCCACATACAGCATCACCACTGCCAACAAAGCAGCAGGTAAGCTGGATTTTGATACACCAAGCGATGTATCCCCACGGCAACACTAAGCCATTAGTCACTAATCTATAAATCATTCAATTACCCCGAGATCCTTACAAGCCTTATCTCTTCTACAGATATTGCGGACAGCACCACAAACCGGTGCCCATCGTGAAGAAGGCCATTATCCAGACAGGCTACAATCCAGCCCTCCTTGGCCGAAACACATTTGTACAAAAAAACCCTTCTTGTGTATGTTATGTATATATTGTTGTGTGCACTCTGTGTTAACTACGCCCTGGACCATCCCCTGTCCTGGGTGCACTTTGGTCAAATTATAGGTACACCCTATTGTCATTTGTGTCTGTGCCCTATTGTGGAGCTTTGCCCTCAACATCATAGAGGTTGATAGACACTAGGTATTTCCTTTGTTTTGAATCACACTTGTCCGTTGTTATTTCACTTTCGTGCTTATCGAAAGTTATATACACTTAAATAAGAATGAACTCATGTTCATGAAATAAATTTATATGTTCAGAACCGCACGTTGCTTGTAGGATCTCCCATCCTGATTTTTTTAGGTGTAACTGCAGGACATTAATGCTATGTACCTGCTCACTAAAATCTGTAAAGCTCTTGCCATATGCATATTCAGGACCACGTTAACCGTGCAGGCCAACACACTTAGGTTTTTCATTGCCATTTCTGGTCTATCATGAGTCAATTTATTTAGCTCATCAGGGAGAGATTTTTCATAAAGTTTAAAAAATAATGGGGCTACAAGACAGCTTTGTCTGACCCCACGTGTTGATGAAAACGCACTTGTCTAAACATTTATTTATTATTTATTTTTACATTTATAAAGCCAATGTGCTTGTCTTCTAGCGGAAGGGGTATGATCCCTTTTGGGAATGCATAAGACTGCATGGAGCGCATTATTTTGAATGGTTTGGAGTTTCATTATGTTTTTTCTGATGTACCAGTGAACAGGACATTGCAATAATCCAGCCAAGACCCAATTATGACTCGCGCAATGGACAGGCAGTTTTTTGCCAATGGTCTGGCTGTGTTTTGCAATTTAGTATAGTAGGCTGAAGATGACGCAATGGCGTTAACTTGCCTGGACATGGACGTAGCAAACCCTTGCTGAAAGATCCTTATGAAGTGCAACTAGAATGGACAATAGAGAACTCGGCATTCCCAATTCATTAAGCTGTTTCCATAAGTGTTGTTGATTTACATAATCAAACACTGAACGTAAATCCATAAAAGCCAAATAAAATGACTTTTATATTCAACAGAATATTTATTGAGAGTGAGCTGGAGATTTAATATGTGTTCAATTATTCCCACCCCAACACAAAATCCATACTGTTCTTCAAAGCAAATGTTAGTTTCGCCCAGTCCAATATTTTGTTATAAGCTTTTTTACCAAACCATTTTGCACTGGGGTTAAATAAAGATATAAGGCGATAACAGCAAGGGTTTAAATTGTCCACCTTTTTAAAGAAGGGCAGAATAATTGCTTTACTTCATCTCACAGAAACTAAACCGCTTTGCATCAACATTTTAGTAATAAAGGAGACCCATACAGATTTAAATATCTCTATTGATATCATATCGTTCCCATGTGCTTTCCCATCAGCCAATGAAAATAGGACTGACTGAACTTCTCGCTTGAGACCTTACCGCAGAATCTGGATTCCCAATTCGCGACTACTCAACCTGTTGCAGACCAGCGCACACGTTTTTTGGGATGATTTAGAATTATATCGCTCACTGTAAAATGTTACCTAATCAGACATAGAAGACATCTTATCCTCAGAGCTACTTACAACACCAATTGTCCCTACATCCTGATATATAATTTTCTCGATTGTAATCCTGCTCTTACTACTCACTGCTGCTTCCTCTTTTAATCATTCCCCATGCCTCGTGGAACTTCTTCCTTAGTTATTACCATTCTTAGGATTGCCACCCACTTATCCTTTGCTCTGTCTTTTAATGATTGCAAAGCAGACTCTTTATGGATCTACATTGCTTATTGTACCATCGAGGTAAACAATATTGAAAAGTTGATATTTGCTGATTACTTGGTAAAAATTTCCCAGCCATCAATATATGATATGATAGGTTATTTATAACGTGCTTAATACCAAGAGGTTTCTAAGCGTGGACCCGGGGATTGAACCTGTTTTGCTCCGTGTTGTCTTGCTTCCAAGGCGAGCACTGTTTCCTTCCTGGGTACACATAATCTATTTCAGATTAGTTCTTTGTTGACAAATTCCCATTTCAAAGGTACGCGATTATAAAAGTTTATTGTATGAGTTTCATTAGTCCCAGCATTTAAGGTAGATTCTATACCTAATTGAATTATTAATATGAGTCGGTCATTGTTACTTTCTGCCCTTTGATCAATTTGGAAATCCTGGGGGAAATGCCAATCTCTTACAAATACTATAAAACACTCTGTGACTGATGTGCTTCTACTGTTGAAAAAAGTACAGTGTCCTGGTGTGTCAGAGGGGAATCTTCCAGTAATTGTTCTAAGACCTAATTCGGTGAAAGAGACCATGAATAGTTCCCCTGATTTATTTGTTACTGGAAATTTCATCAGTGTTATGCTGACGACACACAGCTTTCCTTTAAGCTTCCTTCCTCTTCCGCCTCTCCTTCCTCTCTCATTCTCGACTGTTTGACTGCTATTCATGCATGGTGTGCTGATAACGATCTCTGCTTTAACGCCAGGAAGACTGAGATCCTTCTCATTGGGACTCCTGCCACCTCTTTCCCTCCTACTCTCTGGCTGCCCACCTTGGGCTTTTCACCCCGCCCACGTGTGAGGCTAAAAACCTGGGTGTCATCTTTGACTCCTCTCTCTCCTTCTCGCCTCATATCGCTGACCTTGCCAAGAAGGCCCACTTTCAGCTTCACCTCCTCAGAGGCATTCTCCCTTTCCTCACCTTCCCCCAGAAACTCAATGTCGCCACAGCTCTGGTTCTCTCCAGACTGCATTACTGCAACAGCCACATCCTTAACCTTCCTTTTTCCTCCCTCTGACCCTCTTCAACTAAGCCAGCATAGGACTACAAGACTTATCCTTGGCCTCAAGCCCAGGCACGCATCTCTCCAGCCTTAACATCTCTCCACTGGCTCCCGGTGGTTGCAAGGATCAAATTCAAGACCCTCTGCATCATCCTCAAGGTTTTCTGGGTCTGGGACCTCGCTCCATCCAGATCTCTGTGCCTAAATACCTCCCTGCTAGAGTCCTTTAGTCCTCTAGCTCCAACTCACTACAGATTAGATGTTTCTCTAAGCAGAGCCGGGGGATAGATCTCTTTTTTTTAGCAGGAGCCGCCCTCTGGAATGGCCTACCTGCCCCTCTATGACTTCAGCCGGATCTCCTTAAGTTCTGTAAGCGCCTCAAGGCCTTCCTTTTCACCTCCTCCTCCTTCTGTCTCCCCCTCCCTTGATTGCCCCCGCCTGCCGCAGCAAGTCTTACCGGAGCTAGACCTTCCTTCGACCAGTCTTCTTCTGCACCTCTTTTATCAGCACTTGCCCACGGGCTCCCTTCCCTGATTAGCCTAATGAGTCTGGTCCATCTGCATCCTTGCACTTTTGACCCATACTCCTTCTTCCCCTGGTACCTGCCCAGCTCCTGGGGCCCGTCTCTCCTGCACTTCTCCCTCTTCTCCATCCCCCTATCCCATCCCTTAGACCTGCCTGCTCCCTCCTCTGCATCCTTTTACTACTGCACTTGCATGATCCAAATGTTACAAGGCCTAGTAGTTATTTGTTGTTTTCTCCTCTGTGCCCCCTCGCCCCTTCATTTTGTCTTGTAACACCTGGAAACACAATTTGCTGAATAGGTGCCATGCAAATGTTAAATAAATAAATAGAGTTAGAAGAAATGCAATAAACAGAATCTTCTTCCATGTCCATGACCTCTACTCCAGACCAGTTATCCGTTTACAAGCTAAAATCTCCCCTGATGAGGAAGACTGCATTCTTTGTCTGGCTGACCAATTGTTAAAAAGTTCACTTAATATTTTCATAAGTGACATGAAATAAGGACCTACATCACTGCCATAATACACATTATACAAGTGCAAGAGCTAGAAACGTCTACCATCCTTCAATCTAAAAAAAGCTGACAATGGGCCTCATTACGACCCAGGCGGTAAGTTACCGCCTGGGTCGTACCCTTACCACCATGGTGTAAACTACGTTTACACCATGGTGGATGGTGGATGGCGGATTTACCGCCCCATTCCAAGGTGAGTGGGGCAGTAAATCCCCATTTCCCATTTTACCCTTCCCCATTCCCATTTTTGCCCCATAGGGCATAATGGGAGTGGGGAAGGCGCTAATTACGCCACCGTAAATTACGGTGGCGTAATTAGCACCATGGTCCCTTAGCGCCATGGATTTTAACGCCTGCAAAAAGCAGGCGTTAAAATCATCTTGGCGCTAAGGGACCTTGTAATCAGGCGTTAAGGGTGTTAACCCCTTAACGCCTGACTCGTAATGAGGCCCAATGTAGCATATAAAAGCTCACACTTACTATATTTATAAAATGTATTTGTATAAGTAAATTGCCAGCCCATCCTTATATCTTCCACTGTTACGTTTTTGTAATGAGAGTAATGTAGGTTGAAACCCTCTAAGGAATGGGCTCAAGGGCCAGGGTCTCCTGGAACATAAGCAGATCAAATGTATATAAGTAGGAAGCAAAATTAGGATCATCAAGATGCCTGTTTAACTCAGCAGTTCTAGAATTCACAATACAAAAAATGTGTTGGGCTATTTAATGCAGCTAAACCGACAGCAGAGGTTTATATGGCTTGTTTGACTAAATGTAATTATATATGGGCTCTGTAACCTGGGTTGACAATTTAAAAGTAGATGACCAGTCTAAGGCCTTTCTAATTGTTATGGTTAATATCCTTTATATGCATCATGGTTAAAGCAACAGTCCTCTTTATGCATCAATAATGAGTCCCCTAAGGCTTGCCCTTATTTAAGTTCCAGGCAGTTTTAGGCAAGTAGCAGTCTGATTGCAAAGGATTGAGCTTCACTCCAATATCTAGAAATATTTCAATTCCAGCCTCTGAAAAATCATCTTCTTTTCTCCAAAAAAGATTATGTATCCTTCAACAGCAAAGGTTATCCTGACGCTGCATCTGCGGCAATACATAATCAGAAACAATATGCATCAAGGGGAACCATTTATTCGGGACACCCACATAGTCGAAAAGTAGCCTTGATAAAGTCAGTGGTCGAAGTGGGTGGGAGCGGTGCTCCTCTACTTTTTTAAATTGTGTTTTACAGTTCCTATACTTTTATTTTAAAAAGCAACTGTTCTGTTCCCTTTTTAAAATAAAAGTGTAGGAAGCAGTTGAAACTTGCACTTCAGTGCCCTGCACCTTAAACAGCAGGCTCATTTGTTTGGGGGCTTGTTTTTTGCGTGAGAGAGCGCATGACGATGGGGTTTGTGGGGAGCATGGCATGCAAGCAGGGAACATAGTTCCACTACTTCTTTTCATACACTTCGACCACTGGATAAAGTTCTTCTATTTGAGTTCTTGTTGCCTTGGAAACAACCTTAGAATTACAAATCAGGTTTTGCTTCCTCCAACCCTTAAGTAGATCAGGCTGCCATAGATACATACAAGCCGTAAGCCGACCTGGAGCAGAAGGACCTGCTCTGGGCTACTCCCTGTAGGGAGGTGGATAGAGGTGGATAGACCTGAATGCTGAAATCAGAGATCCACAAAAGAGCTGAAGGATGAATGCTAAGTGTTGAGAAATTGAAGGTTTATGATAAACGGAACAAGCGAATGTTGAGGTGCATGGAGTCTAGGAATTACAAGAATAAGTGAATGCTGAGAAACAGAGGTTTGAGACAGACCTAAAGCTGGAATGCTGACAAACCAAAGATCCTGCAGCAACCTGTTCTGAAGGTTAAGGATCACGAGGCTGGGAGGAAGTCTCCCTCGTATTCGGAAGTACCATAGGTTGTGAAAGACCCAACAGTTCAGCGAGGAGTGCTGAAAACTACAAGCTGAAGGACAATAAGCGAAGTCTGAAACCCCAGAGACCTGGGAGAGGTCTAAAAGCTGCATTATTAAAGCAGGATGCTCGACAGAGGGACAAGGCAGTGAGTAACACTGGGAAGAAGTTTCACAGGAGAACCTTTCTGCAGGCTTTGTTTAAAATGGGGCCATATATTTCAGAAGAGGATTTGTGAACACTTCTGCTAGACAAGAACTGTGCATTTTGCGTTTTAGTGTAGGGTGAGCCTTGTGGCTAAGGACTTGATAAAACTATGTTTTGGATCCCTCTATTGAACCCCTGCTTTAGAATTTTTTCTGTAGAACAGAGTGTCACTGCTGAGACACGTGGCCTCATTACAATGTTGCTGGTCTGGAAACAAGGGTGCCGGTAAGCTCACCGACACAATTGTTTCCGGATCGGCAAATTCTGAGTTTGCCTGCTGTGGCCACTCTGCCCGACAGGTCTTACGCTGCCAGATGCAGCGGCCACATTAGGCAGACTGGTCACGGAAGCAAAGGCACCGTTAGCAATGGTGACAGTGCTTCTGTGTTCCCACTCTGATCGGACTCTATGGGAATTGGGACTTACAATTCGTTGTATACTAATTGACCTTTTCACAATTGACCTCAGGAGAATTGACCTCGGGAGAATTGACCTAATTTAGAAGGTCAATTAGGACAAATTTGCGGGGGGAAACTCCCCGCTACCCCGTATCCAAATGTAAACCCCCTGCAACCCTGCACTCAATCCCCTTATTTATATTTTTATTTATAATCCAAAACCAACCCAATACATATATAAAATAACTAAAATAATATAAAGGTCAATTGTGCGAAAGGTCAATTGTAAAAGGTCAATTTGGGTAATACCTTACAATTTACCGGCGCCTGACTTTCCGGGCTGCCGGACTCGTAATGAGCCGGTGGCACCGGGAAGTCAGGTGCCTGTAAAATATTACAGGTCTAGCGGCAACCCGCCGATAGCACCGGCATGGTTACCGCCGGACCCGTAATGAGGCCCAAGTACTCACTAAGATTAGGTGATGAACTTTATGATTTAAAGACACGTCACTGGAGGTTTTGGACCCCTGAGGAATATCCCACTTTGCTTTGTTCCTTTAGTGACACTGTTTTCATTAGGAATTCCCTCATCATGTTGAGGGCTTACCCTACCTCCATTAGGTGTTTGGTCTAAACCCTTCCCTAACTTAACACAGATTAAAGTTAATTGCTTGAAACACTTATCTGACATCACATGCATTGTCAATATGTGTTGACATACATTATATTTAGGTGTGGAACACGACTAAACACCCTAATATTCACTGCTTGTATCTTTGTTGTTTTGGGCAGCTCTGTGCGGAGCTGAGCATTTCCATTGCAATGGTATGCAGAGTCATTGGTAAGTAGGTCTGGGGGAGTTGGGAGAGATCTGATGCGGGAGTGAAGGGTTTAAGGGCGACACATGCATATGGAGCTTAAGCCATCATCTACGGGCAGGATAATGTTGATGAGCTAACCTCTAAATTCTGACCGGCCCACATTAAAAAGATAATCTTTTCAAAGATTTAAATACAATCCTGAAAGAATTAAATTGACTTTTTGTTCACTTTTCATGTCTTTGATAGAAGAATGAAGTTTAATCAATGGTATTTTGAAAAAAACATTTATAGAATGATAATATTACATAGAACTGAAAGAAATATCAATGAGAAATGAATGGACTCTGAGAAAGAACGTATCACCTTAATGTCCATTGAAACACAAACAGATCCTGATGAACATATTGGCCCTCATTACAACCCGTGCGCTAAACCATGACGCTATTAGCACCATTGTTGGTGCCGGTGTTGTAACGAGTCCGCCATGGTGGAATGGGGAAATACCGCCCCATTGCAAGGTTGGCGGGGCGGTAATTCCCCATGCCGCCATGGCCCTTCCCCATTCCCATTTTTGCCCCATAGGGCTCAATGGGACTGGGGAAGGCGCTAATTACGGCACCGTAAATTCAGCTAAAAGCAGGCGTTAAAGTGCAACCCGCAAAGGGACCGCGTAATCAGGCATTAAGGGTTTAACGGCGCCGACACCTTTTACGGCGCCGTTAACCCCTTAACGCCTGGGTTGTAATGAGGCCCATTGTGTGCATTGTTGTAACGTGAAGCACTAGGGAACAATTCCATTAGTCTGTTAAAAGGGAGAGTACTCTGAGTGTAGCAAGTTACCTACAAATGTTCAGTTTACCTGGGTTTGTACTCCTGTAAGTAATACCTGTACCCAGATGCTTTCTTAGGGGTCCCTTTCAAATGAGCTGAAAACATTTTTTTTAAACTTTTGTTTTTATTGGCATTTAAAATGACACAGTCAATAATAAAGACGTTTTGAATACTTCATGACAGGATGTCATCCTACCCCCACCCTCCTCTCCCCCTTCCTATTGTCAGCGTGTTCGGACAGTGTTAAAAGATCATACATTATACAGTCTCGGGGGTGGTGACACATGAATCAGTCAATAACAAAAACAATCGTCTGACTTCATTGAGCTCTGGATTGGCTCCCTCCTCCTGACATAGAGCCATGTGTTTCTCCCCTTGCTCAGTGACTAGGTACTGGCACCTTCCATCCTAGCCGTCAGATGGCCCCGTTCCTCCAAATAGACCCCAAGTAATGGTTCACAACGGCCTTCAACTTCTCCATTACCATGATATTGCATAGTTTCTGCTCCCATTCCCGTCTCATGAGGACCCTCCCCAGCCTCCATTTTTGTGCTATAGCCAGTCTCCCCGGCCTCAGCATGGCCTCACATACCCTATGCAGCCTGTATTCTTCCCAGTCCTTGGGCGGGATCCCCACCACCTTCCAGAATAGGTTCACCAGAATGGTCCCAAGTCAACAGGACTGACATAACCAGCACCTCAGTGTTCGTGAGCCCCCCCTCATAAGAAATTTTAATACGCCATATCCAACACTCCCCGCTCTCCGCAGAGACACTCACTTGATCCCCCCATCACATGTTTCCGGATCAGTGGCCTGAGGGGCCTCACGGTGGGGTGTTTAACTTTTTATAATTGCGGGGCCCCGCCATCTTGCATCTGTTCCTGGTGCCTGCGGGCTGAGCCAGCGGACCAGCGGTCTCTCCCGAGCCTGATGCCCGGAGCCGTGGGTCTCCCAATAGTTCCTCAGAAACTCGACTTTTGTCGCTCTCCATTGCCAGCCGGTAAGTCTTGCCGTCATATTCGAAGCTCAGGGAGAAAGGGAATCCCCATCGGTATCGCAACCCCTTGTCTGTCAGCCACTTGACGAGCTGGCAGCACATTCTTCTCCTGGTGAGGGTGAGAGCCGAAAGGTCCTGGAAGATGGTGATATGGGTTTCCCTGTAGTTGATTGGGCCTGCCTTCCTAGTCTGATCCAAGATCTTTGTCCTCTGTTCATAATAGTGGAAGCACGCCAATACTGAGAGCGGACCCCTGAACCACCTCCCGCCCGATCGATGGTAGGTTCATCCATGGCATCATCACCGAACAGCATACAGATCACCCCCCTGATGGCTCTTTTGATGTCGCCCTCAGTTTCACCCTCTCTTTCTGGGAAGCCGAAGAAACGTTGGTTGTTTTAGTGTTCTCTTTTTTTCAATGTCATCGAGTTTGAGGGTGGTCTCTGCTTCTCTGGAGTTCCAGGATGTCACCTGAGGACTGATGGGCCTCCAGCCCCTGACTCTTGTCTTCCACCGAGAGGAGTCTCTGGTCCCTCTTATCGAATCTCTGATCAAGGGCTGATCTGATACCCCGGATCTCCTCCATGAGGACCGCCACATCGTACTTCATAGCAGCCGGGTTGCCCTCCATTTCATCTCCTGGGGGGCAGAGGCATTTCCAGATCTCTCCTCGCCCTCAAACTGGAACCACTGCAGGGAAGCTTACCAGCTCATGGGCCTGGGATGGTACATCGGTGTCAATAGCACCGCTGATTAGCGCAGTTCTCCCTCTATGATGTTGCGCTGATGCCTCCGGTTGGGAAATTTCCTCTCCCCTGGGGGTTCTAGCCACCCAGATGCGAGCTTTTCCCCTCTTCTTGTTTGTCACTGTTGTCTGAGGGCGACTTCCCACACCGGTCAGGACTGACCTCCTGTGTTTCCAGCCAGGATCCTTACTTGAGTCCCCTCCCCCTGCATAGCGGGGGAAACTCCTCCACCTCCTGTACCTTTGTAGCAGGGCCAGTGATCCGCGAGGGTCCCACTCCTGTCGCTGTGGTGTGTCCCTTCCTGCGCACAGGGGCAGCGTCCAAGCCTCCGGACGGGAGTGGGGTGCACCACGTGGGACCCCGCCTGGGCCTCAACCACCGGACTGTGGTGGCTCCTGCTTCTCCTCCCTGGTATCCCGTGGTCTGAGTACCAGGCGCCCAGCCCAGGGAGGCCTGTTGCCCCACGTGCCCAGCGCCTGTCTCAACTTCCCTTCCCAGGGCATCAGTTGGGGGATCCCCCACACGCCGAACTGGTTCCTCACTCTGCTGGGGCAGGTACAGCATCCACTCACCCCTGGGCCATAGCGTGCAGTCACTCCTTGTGCTTAACTGGAGGGAGCCTCCCAGTGCCCCAGGCAGGGCTCACAAATGGCTGCAGTGTCAGCTCCTCCTCCTGGGCTGTTATGTCTCCGGCTCTCCACGCCCCACCTGTCCGTCTTATCCCGCAGTGGGATGGGTTGTGAGGGCTGTGTCCAACCAGACCCCGGCGCTCAGCGCAGCAGGCTCTGTGGTCTCACTCCGACCCCCAGGACCTCCGGGGCACTGGGAGCAGAGTCTGCCAAGTTCTGGGGCCTGCAAGCCCTCTCCTAAATCACCTCTGTGGGCCGTGGCTCCCGCTTTCTCCTGTGCCCGCTGCACTCGGGGCTATCTCAGCTGTCCCGTCACCAAATCGCTCCAAATTTGGAATGCGTGTGCCTTGGCCACTCTCCTCACGGGGGCACCGGCGTAGCCACTTTCTGGGGGATAAAAGGTGGGGGTTCAGTCCCCTTTCATTTCCTGCTGCCTCGGAGCGCACCATGAATCTAACTTTCCTTCATGCGCTCCCTGGAGGCCTCTGAAAACCTTTTTAAATGATCTTATTGTGTTAAGTCATTGGTTCGATCTATATTTAATCTCACTCCAGCCAGCTTGGACACCTGTTACTCTGACATTAAAGAATGTGCCCCCATGTGCATCTGTCTCGGGTCAAAAAGCAAGCATTTCACTGATCAACAAAATCTTGTTTTGGTTGACTGCAAAAAGATGGGCATTGATTAATCTACCTGATTTACATGTGGCATATAGCGTCTCATGGATAGGTCTAACAGTGAAAGGTTACCAAAGGGAATGTGTTGTGCTTATATTTATATCTCCCACATTTATGAAATTACTATTGCAATTGGGAACTGTGTTCTCTAATTCATCCATTCTAATGGACCTCTGGGATGTTCTTCTCTCTTTTGCTGATAATGATTATTATTCTAAATATGCAGAAGGATGTAGCGTTAAGCAGTGGTTAAATATGGTACCTCCTCAATAATCTTTTCTAAACTGTTAGTGAGGGTTGTTACGATACACTTACCTATGATTCGATGCCCAATCCTGAGTTTGGGCGGAAAGTCTGAGATTTACCTGCAGCTTCAGCTTTGAGCTGGCGGTAAATCTGCCAATTTTCCACCGATTTTTGGTGCAATTGCCGTGGCGCAATTTTCGCCATGGTAATTGCACCAATACTGCCTCTATGGACTCTTAACAGCATTTCTGCAACTCTGGATCCAGCGCTACTAGCGCCGGACCGAGTTGCGGTAACGCTATTTGTGTTGTGCCATATCCTGGCGCATTTACTTCCGGGATACTGCCCAATTTCGCATGAGGACCCTAGAATCTACCAGTTTATGGTACTTTTTTATGTCAGCCGTTATTATGTAGAGTGTGGTGACATATGCTGGTTCTCAATCATACTTCAAATTCAAGTGGATACCTTTTTTAATTATGCAAAGAAGGGTTATGTTAATTAATGTGTACAATAACCTTGGAGGATTTAATATTGGTACATCATGTTTAGCTAGCACACCTCAGCTTCATTACTATCAGTCCCACTCACTTTCAAAACAGGACCTACAGAGGTATTCCGGTCACCACCCATAACACAGAGAGAAGAAGATATATACCTGAGGGGGAGGCAGGAGCGGGAGGTGATGGGGGGCCTGACTGAACGAGGCCAGTGTGTGAAATGGCCTGTGTTAAATGCTTAATTTGGAACTGTACTGTGGCTTTGGCCTTGTTTTGGGCTGTATCGTTTGAAAACTTAATAAAAAGTTAAATTAACAAAAAATAAATATGGGGGTTGGCAGAAATGGAAATACTGAGAAAATATGAGGATGCGCATTCAGAAGGAGGAGTAACGATTGATTGGGGCCAATTGCTAAATGTTCTTACTACATCCCAGATCTGAAACCTCCTTGAGGAGGAGAAACACATGAGCAAAAACTATTGTGAAAATTATGCAAAAGGGAAAGAGGGGTGCCACAATCGGGTAGAAGGAGCCGATGGGGGCAAAAATGTCAAACCTTGTTTGTGACGATAATAAGGGAGGTTGGCTATGCTGATGTAATAGAAAATATATAAGTAAGATCATGATTCTCAGGGGGAATGTCCAAATGTCAGGAAATACGACACCTAATTGTGCGCTACGAAGGCACCACTGTTTAATATAATAACTATGTTTATGTTTACAAAATGGAATAACAGGTTGGAAAAAAGATATAGTCAGACAGGTACTGAGAGCAATAAGATTGATAGCTTTTTACATTAGGAGACGGAAATTTGAAGAGGAGCAAGTGTGCATTGACAGCCAACCACAGGGTGTCAGTAGGTAGAAGTGGGGATGATCTGAATAGGTTGTAAAAAGTGCAGACAGCGAAATTCAGGACTTTGTCTAGAGGGCGGAAGAGTAGAAAGGAAGTCCATGGTGTAGGCATGGGCAGTAGTTGAGTTTGTTAAGCACAACGGAGGAGAAGAGTTTTGCAGAGTAGTTTGCAAGAAATTAATTTTCATCTGCTATTTACTAATATGCCTGGTCTGAGTATAACTGGCTTGATTGATACTTCATCTCTTTGTTATCAATATTTAAAATGGGATCATGTTGACCCCGTTATGGTTTTAGGAATTTTGGATAGATAAAGTTTGGAGCATTTAAATCATTGCCTTATTCCTTGCTGTTAAAATAGTGCACGGATTGATTATTTTAGGGTCTGAATCATGTCAATATATGTTTAATGGAAAATTTACACCTTGAACCAGGCACATGCCATTAACCACTAGTAGTTCAATAAGCTGCAAATCAACTTCAGTAAGAGATGGGAGTTAACAGTCTCTGCAGTTTTGTCTCCTGTCTCCTTGATAACAATCAGAAGTTCTTCAAATTGGTAAAACTATTTATTCCATATCATTCCATATTCCAACCACAACCATATATGGTTTGTGAAAATTACACGTTTCGACCCTTTAACGTTGATTTTCAAGCTGGGTTAATTATCCAAGTATTCATGTGAAAAAGAATACTATACACATGATATTCAACATAATTAAAAATCATCAGTATCGATGAATTGCAAAAAGGAGTGAGAGAGAAGAGAGACAAAAGAAAACAGAGCGAAAAATACTGGTAAGTGTATATAAAGGCAAATGAATAATGCAGTTGTTCATGAAATTTATTTAACTGTTGTGGTATCAACTTGTGCTCAAAAACCCCAATTTTCCCAAAGTCACCCCTAAACGTGCAAAATAGGTGTCTAGATAAAACAATGAACGCATTTGTATGTTTCACTACAATAACCTAAGAGTAGATCTTAGCGCGTCTTAGCCGGTTTGTGGCAGGTATTTAAGCTGCACAACTTGCTGCGCCCGGGGATACTTTGTTAAATTGCTGCTTACTATCTGTATGAGAGTTAGTTTTTAGTATTGTGCATTTTTAAATACTGTATTGTACTTTGTTTAAGATTTTACCGTTTTACAGAACTCTTTATATAATTTCTTAAATATTACTATTACTGTGTACTTTGCATCATTAAGCCTCTCAGGCTGCTCCATTCCACCAAAAGGTCTAATTTCTTGCCGCAATCCTAGTTCACTTACATATCCTGCATATGCTGATTAGTATCAGGGAACTACATTTCCAAAGATAGTTGTAGTCGCACGTCGGCTTTAAGGACATGTCAGGCGCGTCTTAGCCAGTTTGTGAGTGAGAGAGGGCACCCTATGCTGTGCGGTTGTAAGACAAAATTGTAGTGATTTAATTAGGCTAATACAGCAAACCCGGAGAATGGATTACAGGCACAAACGTGACCATACTTCAGATTATCCCTCTCCTATTGACGGGGATACCGACACTAGTGTACACGCAGTCAAGATGACTCAACCTGCTGTAGATACGCTTGCTACTTCAGAGGAGACTGGGGGGATGCTGCTGTTTATCAATCAGATCCTGAGTCAGCTATTAGTACTTAGCCTACCACCAACACGTCTCTTAAAATATTGTTGCTAAATACTTGTTCACTGGCAGGTCATGCCACAGAGGTGGCTGATTACATTTTGTCTGCCGACTTAGATGTTGCGATTCTGACAGAAGCTTGGCTGTGTGAGGCCAATTTACACTCCTTACAATTAGCTACACAAGTTGGCTATAAGATCTTGCACACAGATCGGGTGGGATGGGGGTTGGTGGGGGTTGCAATAGTTTTTAGAGATAAGCTTGGAATATTTACATCTAGCATACCAGCACTTGATGCTTATAAGGCCTTGTTTGTAAAACTGAATCTGAGTTACACTACTACTCTTAGCTTCCTTATGCTCTATTGCCCTTTGGCCTCTCTGCCAGACTTCCAGTGCTCCCACCAAGTTTGAAAAATGTATTTACTCCAGGAATATATTTTAACTCTTTCACCTCCATCGTTTCCCTACATTTAGAGTGTGTTTGTCCTGAAAGTGAAAAATCGAAAAGAAATGCTAACAAAGTAATTTCTGCACATGTCACTGACCATGGAATTAATTGAATATCAAATGACCACATCCTATATATCTGGATACCTTAACAATATCCGGTTAAAACTACAGCACTAGTCAACATGGATTGGACAACGCACACAAGCAGTCCTTTCCAGGACTCAAATAGATGTGATGAACAGATTTTGTACAATGTATTATTATTATTATTTTAAGATTTTTTATTATTTCATATTAAATATATACATATATAATAGTTATATTAAATAGTATGAACATTTATTGTTTGTATATAAAATTACAACGCATGAACGTTTAACTTTCCAATAATGAGAGCCCTTTCATGGGATACAACAGGTGTCCAGTCATTTGGTCGACTGAAAACTGGTCGAATGACATTTGGTCGACGCAATTTGGTCGAAAACCAAATGGTCGAATTTTTTTTTTTATTTCTATATTTATTTTTCGGGTTTTCGTTTTTTAAAAAAAGGGGTTTTTAGAAAAAAAAAGGGGGTTGGGGGGGACCCCCCCAAAAAAATAAAAAAAGGGGTGAAAATAAAAAAAAAAAATTCGACCATTTGGTTTTCGACCAAATTGGTTCGACCATTTGTCTGGTCGACCAATTTTTTTCGACCAAATGTCTGGTAACCGATACAACATACTGCCTTACTTCTACTATTTTGTCAATCACCTTCCATGCCAAACTCAATTCAGCTTATGTTCTATTATGCAATGTTTATATTGCACACATCACCACAGTAGTGCTTTTACGGTGCCTGGTCTTGTACAAAAGGTGGCCTTTTGTAACCCTGCTAGAGTGTTGCCAGACCTTAGTCTGTGGAAGGGAAGGGGAGGTTTGTGGAGGTATTGATAGGCAGAATAGAATGGCCAAAAACGGAGAGGAAACCAATTGGGGTGAATGAGAGGGGATATGGTTGTCGAAGTAGGTAATGCACGTATCTTAAATGTGATAAGTTATTGGTAAGCAACAGTGCAGGACTCAGTAGAGTACAGATTGGATTAGAGCAGAGTTTTATTGTGATGGCAATATCTAGACCTAACATCGCATGGCACTAGATGTAGTTAGATAGTGAGTGGCGACTTACATGAAGCAAACATCTTCCTATACATCAAACACTGTATTAATTATAAATAAGCGTATGAGTGTTGCTAGTTATCTCGACTTCATACTAGCTTCTCTTCAGTTTTATAGTTTCCTACCTTCTGGCACTTTTCAAGCTTAATCTGTGTTTCTTATATTACATACACCTCCTTCGTCGTGGCCTAATATCTGATGGTGCGCTGAGCACATCCATAACTTCATGCCACAATGTGGACAATGGTTCCTCCCTACCAGCCCTCTTCAGCTCTGTTCTAATGTCTGTTTTTGCTGCTAACCACTTCTTAATGTCTGTTACTCAACCCCATAAGATGGCCCCTGAGGCTACTTGCATGTAATGACCAATCTTCGTTTGACTAACACCAGTCCCAAGGCAGTAGTCATATTGCCTCTTTCCCTTTGGGTAGCAACCCGGACAGACGCATTTTTACAGAGGCATGAAATTGCCACCTGACTAATTATTATTAATGTGATATGGTTTAAAGTAAACCTTACACAATAGCAAAATAATGTTGATAAAACAGTGAAGAGATTCATAAAATAAATGTGTACTACATACATAATGTATGTATATAATATTGATATGATAGTTGTGGGATGGTTGAAGAGGATCTTAGCGCGCCATAATCCGAGTAACAAAATGTGATTTTTTTTTTCTCCAGTTGCTACCACCTGTCACAGCGCGTGCGGACAAAAGAGTTAACCCACTATACTCTCATTTAATTAAATGTAAACAAATGCCACCACGCTGTCTGCGCCAGTTTGCATGCGTAGTTTTATTTACTGGTCTGAGTAATTAGTTTCAGAGTGTTCAATTATTTCATCATAACCAGTGTCCAATACACAGTCTCATTCCCTGGTAATCATAACCAGTGTCCAATACACAGTTTCATTCCCTGGTAATCATAACCAGTGTCCAATACACAGTCTCATTCCCTGGTAATCATAACCAGTGTCCAATACACAGTTTCATTCCCTGGTAATCATAACCAGTGTCCAATACACAGTCTCATTCACTGGTAATCATAACCAGTGTCCAATACACAGTTTCATTCACTGGTTCGGGTAATTCGTTTCAAAATATTAAATTGTTGGATCATAACAGGTGTCCAGTAAACCCAGTTTCATTCACTGGTCTGAGTAATTGATTTCAAAATGTTCAATTGTGTGATGATCATTTTGAAACTAATTTCTCAGACCAGTGAATAAAACTACGTATGCAAACTGGTGCAGACAGCGTGGCGGTATTTGTTTACATATGTATATAATATGTAAATAATGGACACACGCTGATCACTTGGACATGACTCCAAAATGCTAAGGCCACTCATATTAAGGATATATGTTCACTGTTCATAAGTCTTAAGCATTTTTGTCTTTACCAATTAACTTCAGTTTATAAAAAGATGCCTGACTGTTTCCACAAAGTCCAACTTCATTTCCTTTGGAAGCTTCCTCTGCACATTCAAGATCTGCAACTTGTTCAGGGGTAACCTCAAAAATTCCTCTTTGCTGAGTATTACCTGGGAATCTTTGTAAATATTTCAGTAGTTTAATATATTTTGGAATCATTTTAATATATTCTTCTAAAGTGCTTTTGGTAGATTTTGGTAGACCCAACTACTGCCAAACCCTTTGTTTCTTTGTCATACACGTATTTCCTCCCTACACTTTTTTAAATATAATTTCACCCTTCTTTGAATTTTATTCAATATTATCCTTACTTGGTTTAAAAATGTACCAGCGATCTGGTATCCCTCCCACGTGTGAATGTAGTCTCCAGTCTCTCTGTTGCATCTCTAACACGTTGGTTGTCAACTTTTATCTGTTTTAGTGTGAAAAATCACAGCAACATATGCCCTTAACAAACATTTTTATTGCAACCACTGATATCTAGCATTGTGAGAAAGATGCTTAGTGTGAGCTATCCCCTATTCCATCCCCCATCTGCCAGTGCTTCTCCCAGGTCTTTCTCCTATGTGCTTGTAACTGTACACCACACTGCACCAAGTAACAGGCTGAATGCTTTGGTCAGCTGAGATATATGCACCCTCCTTCAGCTAATTCTCCGAGAGTTACATTAATATTCTTCTCAGTGGGCCTATGCAGCAAATTCGGCCACAAATTCCATACTCCAGCCGCCAGCCTGGCAAAGCCTTGGGTATAAACCGGAAAACTAGTGATATGTTATTAATCGGTCCGCGCATACAAACTACAGAGTTCTCCCGCTAACTTGAGTGTAAGAGACTGTGTCTTCCTTATACCACCTATCCTGCATTAATTCATCAGCATTTCTGGAAGAAACCTCAGTTTATGCCCCGGACAAACTGTGGCTTGCCCTCAACCCCTGTAATTGAATGCCACAGTGACTTAAATACCATCCAATTCTGCCTTGCCTAATCCCACCTGTTCCAGCAAGTACCTAAGTCAACCCATATCTTGATGATTCATGTCACTTGATCCCTAGGCGAATCCACACACCATTCCACTACATGCTGTAGTGTACCTGCCCAGAAATACTTTCTTATATTAGTTTCTGCTATTCAACCTTTCTCGTAGGTAAGTTGTAGTGCAGAAAGTGCTATGTGGGATACAGCCCCGCCCCACAGTAAAGTGACCAATAAGGAGTCCAACGCCCTAAATAACAGTTCTGGGGTCACCATAGCTATCACTTGGAATATGTTCACCAACCTCGTGATTTCAATTATTCTCACCAATGCAACTGTACCGCTAGGCAAATGTGGGAATTGAAGCCAGAAATGCACTTTTCTGCTAGGTGAAGCCAAGCCTCCCTCAGGATTCTTATGGTACACCAGGTATAGTTGCACACTCGCCATAACTCCCAAATACCTAAAGCCCACTGCACCTAAAGTCACTTGCATATTCCACTGTTGCAATGCAGTGCCTATCACACTGGAAGTTGTATAAATTACAGATTTCCAGCAGTTCATTTCTAGGCCAGAAATCAAGTCTAATTTCTCTACCATCTTTATTATACGCTCAAGTGCTACCAGCGGCTTCATGGCAAATATCAGAATATCATCTGCATTAATATTGCGTTTGCAGTATTGTCCTCCTGGATACCATGCAAAACCTTTGCTCACTGCAGAGGCTAGAGGCTCTATAACTAGTGTGGAAAATGAATGGTGAGATAGGACATTGCTGTCTGGCCTTGCACTCCAGCGATATGACGCCATTTGCTTTCACCCTCAATATCGGTTTCGGATACAACAGTGAGACCCATTTCTGCAATTGTGGCCCAAAACCATCTACAAATATTGCCTATAGATTGAGTCGATTATGAGAGTCCAGACTGGCTACATTAAACTATTCCCCCAAACTCTTGTGTGCTTCCATTGATGGAAAAAGTCTCCTTGGATTATGTTGCATATTTCTACCACGAACAAACAGACCTGGTCGGTATTTACTAATGCACACAATACTTCAACAATGCCTCCATCATTGACCTTGGCCTCTCACCCACTTCAAGTTCCTCACTATAAACCTCCCGCAGCCTAGGGGCTAGAACATCCTTAGGAATTCCACCAACAATCCATCTATCTTTGGAGCCTGACATCGACCCATGTTATCTATGCCCCACTTTATTTCCCATTAGTGCAGGTCAAGGGATGCTGCCTCCTCAGCAGCCAGTATACTTTGATCAGCCTCCTCTAGCCAGTGCACAGCCTACTCTGAAACCATCATAGGCAGCTCCATATACAAAGACTCATAGTATAAGAAAGGTACTTTGTTTATGCCCTCCCGAGGTTCTATTGTGCAGCCCTCTGCCTCCCAGATATCTGGTAGACCCTGTGGCCAATCGCTCTGTTCACCAGTTAGGTGAGTAATCATCTCGTCCTGTCCTCCTATGCATGCTGATGAGTACTATATGTTGGGTAGTCACATTTGCTCAATATGTCCTGAGCCTTCATCAACTTAACCCTGATTTCATGCTTTAGCCCCTGGATGTCAGCAAGGAAATGTTTGCATCTATGTAGCTCCACCATCCACTGTGCCAGGATTAATACTGACCCTGTAAGGGCTCTACGCAATACAATAGGTGTTGATATGCAGGACCCCCAAATTAACACCTTAAGTAATTCCCCCTCAGTGAACCCTTACTAGAATTCATGGATCAAAATATTCCATTATTTCTTTTTTCAGCATAGAGTGAAACACCACTTCATGTGACATCCTATCACTCAGTCACCAAGTGAGGACAGGTGAGTTCAACCTGGTCATTCTAATTTCCATCCTCAATGGAGCATGGTCTGAAAGCATCCTATCTGGGTACACAGAATCAATCCTTCTTTCCAACTGCTCCTTCCCTGTAAATGACAAGTCTATTCTAGAGTATAACCCATGCACCCCCAAATAAAAAGAAAACCCTCGCTCCACCCCATGATTTACTCTCCAAATGTCAACTAGCAGAAGTTCCGTCACAACTCTCAACAGCGTCCTGGATGCCGCCCCAGTTGTTTGTTGCTTTTACTTCTGTGTCTAAACTCTTGTTCAACGCATAAATAAAATAGCAAATCCAGATGTCCCGATTCTTGGCAAGTACCTTTCCTATTCCATCAAAATAATCAGATTCATCCTCATTGGGTGCCTAGGTACACATGAATGGTACCCTTTTTCCGGCTTACCTACCCGCCACCCCCACATATCTACCTCCTGTGTCCACTAAGGTGTATCCACCCCCCACAAAGTTGCATCATTAATCCAAATGAACACCCCACTCGAGTAATTTGATCGTGATGGCCCACCACCAGACTGCCCCACCTGCTTCAACAGCTCTGAAGCAGTCAGATGCATTTCTTGTAACACAGCTACGGCCAACCCATGCAGAGACAGATGCGAATGAATGTTGCTTTGCTTGACTGGTCCATTAATATGTCATACATTCCAACTCCAGTGTCTTGCCTTATATAGAGATAACTACGTAAATGCACCCACAATAACACATGCCCACCCGTTCAATAACCTGAAGCCTCTCCTCAAAGGTTATATATTTCCATCTCATACACGACCCACCTCCCCCAGCCCAACCCCCCCCATACATCCTCAGCCTTAGAGGTGACAGCTCTCCATCCACAACAGAATAACTTACATTCATTGGAAGGCTGCCCATGCCTAATTAAGAAAGAACACTCCCAGGGCAACATGCCTACTCTCGCGGGACCTCAAAAGGAGCGTGTCAGCACCCACCACACAAATACAAAGTACCCCCCTCCACCTCAAATCCCTGTGTGTTTAATTTGTAACAACGGGGACAATTAAACCATAGCGCAGACAGTCGTAATACCATCAACAACTGTTGCCACTCCAATAGTCAAAGCTCTCAAAATATACATTACAAGCAGTACAATCCAAGAAATATGGCAAACATGCCACTTCAATACCGGGAAGTGTTTGTATTTCCTGTCGAAAATAACATTGCCAGCAATCTAGTATACTGAATCACTGACACCTCATTATAAACCGCATTCTAAGATGGAGGACAATTGCAGGTATGCAAATATCATCAGTCTGCGGGACCATGTCCAGAGTGCCATCAATGTTAACATGTATTCTTTCTACCCCCTTTTAGTTAAGTGGCTGTCCAAATCACCAGCTTTTATTGCTGATTCTGAGTACATCTTTCCTCTTACTGACGGAAGCCCACTTTTATTGCTCAGACTCAATCCAGCCTATCGCAAACTTCTTTTACTGACATGAAGAAAGTCGACCTACCACCCTCTAAGATCTTCAGCTTTGCCGTGTGAAACATCATGTATTCTAAATGAAGGTTTCATAGTCACTTCTTGACCGCATCAAATGATCTTCGTTGTCTTTTCACATCCAATGTAAAGTCCAGAAACATCTGTGAATTGGAGTTACCGAATGAAAAGGTACCCCTCCCCTTGCCTCTTGCAGTATTGCATCCGGCCCTGGGAGGTGGGGGTGTGCGTGCATTAACTCGATGCACTCTTTGATGAGCCTTTATTCTTCAGCATGTCCAACATCAATTGCTCCAAAAACAATTCCATACATTGCACGTTCTTAATTTTCCAGCAGCCCCAGTAAAAGGCTATTGTGCCTGTGTGAGTGGCTTCTGCATCCTCCGCTCGTGCCTACAACACTTTAGCTGCATCCACCAAGTCCATCACCTTGCTCTTCAATTCCACCACAGACGTTTCCAACTCCTCCTACCTTTGCTCTGCCTCTGTGACCCTGTCTGCCAATTTCCTCAGGTCAGCTTGCACTAATGACACGTATACACCTACCGTTTGTATTTTATTTTCCATCAAGGTGCATGTTTTTTGAATTGCCGTCATTAGGCCCTCCAATCCCACATATTGTACACCAACATCATACTGTACTTCCCCACTAATTGCCTCCGCCTGGGCCTGCTTAGTGTCCTTTGTCTTGGCCCCAGTGGCGGAATGATCCATTTTCAATTAGTGATCATTCACCTTCCCCAGCTGCCGCGTGTCCCTCATCAGCTAGGTCCCAAATGACCTGTTCTGGAACCCATACTGCATGGATGGGTCAACCCACAATACAGCAGGTTCCAACTCTGTTCTGTCAAACAAACTGTGCCCTCACTATTTCCCTCATCTCTACAAATAAGGAGGCCACTTAAATGGCACAACACTCTGCCTCCCTCTCTGCTGCACTGAGAGATCCAGTAGGTCCCATAAAGTGGTTCGCCAGGGCCGCTTTGACAATCGGCATGTGGTAGATGCCTGTGATCACCAGCCTGCATGGAGCTGCAGCAGTCTATTCCACTCAGCCAATCACTATCAGTAAAACTGCAGGCTCTACTCACCACCCCCTGAGCCACCTCCTCCAACCACTGGGCGGAGCGATCCCATGCTCTGGCCGTTAGTGCTATGGTGTCGGTTCGCAGGTCGCAACAACTCCAGTCTGATGGGCTTGATAGTTCCCCATCACACCACTTCCAGAAGTCATTTTCTGCACCTCTCATCAAAAGCCAGTGGGGTGATCCCTCTCCCAGCCCTGCTGCAGCAAGTTCACCCCGTCCGCGACTGCTACCCAGCACTGGTGCACTATGCTCTCGGAGCGTGCTCCCACAATGGTGTTGTCTTTACACAGCCACGCAGCTCAGGTTCCTTGATCCCTGAGCCATTTATCTCTGCCTCCTTTCCACATAAAGATTTGTTGCAGAATTTAGGAGCGATTGAGCTGATCCTCATTCTTGTTTCTGGTCTGCTGCTAGTCACACTCCCCTATTATTTTTTGTTTTATTTTTAGGAAAACCTTGTGAGATTAACAGAAAACCTTGCACGGTTCTATACAATCCCACAATTCCAGGCACGCCAGTCAGTCAGCTATGATGTTACCACTTGTGAATGTCCTTGCATACCTTCAAGAGGATTTTTATGTCTAATGAGAAAAAAAGTTGTTTTCAATCAAATCAAAGGATAGATGTCACAAGTGCCATTAGCGCCCGTGTTGCGCTGTTCTATTACATTACATTTAATTAACCATTTGTCACCCTTTTTTGACCTTCCAGAATAATATTCATAACTTACAAACCTCTCAGTAATCTTTGAAGACAATATATTACACAATCTACCCAATTCTTTTGCATGTTCCATGCTAAGAATCGTCTAAACATTTTTACTCCATAATTACAGTATTGGTTTTTTTAAAGCATACACTTTTACTTATTGATGATTGAAAATGTATTTTGTTTCATACGTTCAAAAAACCGGCATGGTCCAGGAAGAACTTATTGGAGTTTGTGGAAAGATCAAAAAAATCCTTTTTCTGGCCAGCTGCAAACATCAAACCACATTTGCCATCCCAACTTCCTACCGCGGTCAACATACATTTGTCCCCTTCTTGTGTCACTTAAAGCAAGTTTTAATTAATAAATCTCGTGAAGTTTTGTTAAAACTTTGAAAGGTCAGATTTTTAGTTCTGAAAATCCTTCACCTCTACAAAGAAAATATACATATTTTTTGGTGGCAGAGTGCACCTCACTTTACAAAAACGTTTGAAAAAAATACTGGAGTGATTTCCACCAAATTAGAAAGGAACCTATTCCCATACCTGACCAACATAAGAAATCTCTATATATAAAATGCTTAGGTATGTTTCCATACTCAGCTGATGCAATTTATCAATGTCAGGATGTCCTCTGCTGTCCAAATGGCAAAGTGCTACCACTTCAACAACAGCTACCATTTCAAAAAACAGAACGAGCATGGTTCTACACTGTCATTTTCACCTTCCACTATTGTACACATTCAGAAGTTACTTCTTTCCACCCCCACTTCTCTTCACACAGGGCACAGTGGATCCAGTGTCAATAAACAGTTAATTACCGGCTGAACGTTTTAGGCTTTAAAGAGCAAAAAGCTGTAGGCCTCCTCACAAGCTAAAACTGAAAGTAGGTGCTGTAAAGATGCTACTACGTAATCTTATGCCCTCACAGGGACTCTGCAATGGAACAAGGATGACAATTACGTTTCTACAAAGACACATTATAGAGGCCCGTGTGATTAATGGAACTTAGATACTGTTCTTTTACAGCGCATACCTCTCATTCCATCTGATATGTTTAGCCTTATCAATGACCACTAATAGGTCACAGTGACCTACGCACCCTTCCTGGAAGCGATCAGTGGTCATTCTGATATTTATGAAGGGAGACAGAAATAACCCTATGAATTACCAACCGATACTGACCTTTAAGAAATGCTAGCACGGCATATGTAATGCCGCGAACAGCTAGTGTAGTGAAAATATCTTCAGAGATTTTACCTGTGAGCATGAACAGAAAAGGCCATTTTTTTCTCTATGCTAAAGCCAAAGCAAATTGACAGTAATTTTTAATGTGAACTCAATGCAAACTTTGCACTTACCTCCATACACTCTATTTTAGGTGGCACAATACACTTTTTAAATGTTGTATCTCTCTTGCTTTAAAGTGAGAGTCTCTCTACCAGTGATGTTATTGATGATGTTGTAAGTGATGTCACCTGTGTTGCCATCTGTGATGCCATCAGTGTGCTTATGGATTGCACAAAGGGGGGGGCTCATATTGAAGGTGGCCTAGCTTCCAACACCAACAGAATTTCAGTGGTTTTGTTGCATTAAACCAGTACATTAACTAACGTCCCTTCAACTACATTTTCTTCACTGAATTTCTAAGTTTTCGTTGCACTGAACCTGTTTATCTTAACTGTCTCTTAAGTTTTTTCACTGAATATATATTTAGTAAAGCATGGGACATGAGGTCCTTTGCCCACTTGTGCTTTTTCTTCATGTCCTGTTCCTGCCTTCAGCCAATTTCATGGTGTCTCACGCCAGTACCTTCCTGCCAGCCCTGTGCTTTTTAAACCAGTGTGGGTATTTGTTGGACCACCCACCTTGGACAGTCTGGGGTATGTGATGTGGGTGTGCACCCTGGTGATGAGAGGACGCTAGAGAATTTAAAGTATTAACTGTTCCTTATCTCTCCCCAGCCCCACTGTTGTTTCGCTGCACTGCTGCCGATACAACCTTTCCTGCCTCTCTGCCTCGTGCTCAAGAGAAGTCGCTCACAACTGTCCCTTCCAGCACAAATGGTTCTGGTCCACTTATCTTTCCAAAACACCTTATTATCCCGTAGGGGAGTGTTTTGGCGCCAGCCCACTTCAGTTCCCGTTCGGTATCGTTGAGTCAAAGCCTGACAGTTTGTGAGGCATGTCTTCCTTCCTACATCTGAAGTGATGGAATTTTCCAGTGTGTTACAATAATTAACAGCCCATCTAACAGCCAGATGCTTAGAAACTGATGCCATATGAGATTCAATAAGGGCCTAGCAAGAAAAGATAAATAGGAAACCTGAGGGGGAGTATAGCCAGATCAGGCAAGTATCCACCCCTGAAAACCAGTATGCTGCTTATGCCTTGCCCATGCTAGAACTCTTCAATGCTGACACAAATAAGTTCAAACTCTGCTAAAACAAGTTTCTCTTACATTTTCGAAATAGAACATCTCTGTTTTCAATTGACCAATCTAAAGTTATATTTATTGTTTTGCAATTGGGGGTGGAAGTTATGATTCAAATTGGGCCATCTCTGCCATGTATTCGGCTATATTTTTGGGGTAGACATGTGCTTTGAAACCCCAACATAAACGCTTTGTCCATAAACAATAAAACGTTTTGTCCAGAAGCAGGGGTACAAGGACAACTGGGTGATTAGAATTGTGTACAGCATACGTGTGACCTCTGCTATGCATAATTTCATGTATATACTGGCAAGAGCCAGTTTAGTGAAATAGAGTTTATATAGATAGTAATGTAATATGCTTATGCATTCACTGCCGGTACATATATCATTACTGAAGCGCCAACACAAGGCCTCAAGCATTATGCATTCACTAAATGCATATTTCGAAGGGATTGTGTCCTCCGACGTATTCCTTATCTTAGATATCTCCTTCCAGCTCTGCTGGCCTCGGAAAAATTTTCTCTAGAGGGCGCTGCGCGCAGCGTCCGTTGCTCAGTTCCATTTTTCCGCGCTTACTCAGTGCCTCGGAATACCGTTGCTCAGTTTTTGTCAGGTTAATCCTATTTACCTCGAGTTATTTGATACCGTACTCGATGGCTTCTTCGTCGGAAACCGACAACTCCTCGATCCGGCTTCAAAAAATGCAGAGATTGTGGAAAAAAGATGTCGCTGACTGACCCTCACAGAGTTTGTCTGTGGTGTTTGGGAGCTGAACACCATTGTTCGGAGTGCGAGGACTGTATGTCCATGACAGCTAAGGCCCTGAAGGAGCGTAGGGGGAAGCTGGAGAAAGGTAAGACTTTTAAAGCTTCTTCTTCCTCGACGAAGTCGAGACATTCGTCTCATCGTCACCATTCGCGCTCCAGGTCTCGGAGTGGGTCCCATCACTCCTCGAGATCGAAGCACTCAAAGAGGAGACGTCGAAGATGCCCTTCTCAGTCTTCCTCTTCCTCTGTTTCTCCAAAGAGAATCCCTTGCCTCACGAAACATAGTTCCCGGGCTGAATGGGAGGAATTCCGCAAAAATATGATGAGCGTCTTTGAGAAAGCGGCCTCGACCCCCTCGAAGACTGCCGAGAGCGATGCTCTGGTCGAAAGACCCGAAGGTCCAAAACGCCGCGAGTCGCAGTACCCGGCGAAGGAAACCTCTCGAGCGCGTCTCGAACCCTCGAGTAGGACTATGACCTCAAAACCTTCATCGAAGGTTCCGTCGACGCCGAGGTCGGTGTCTTCAACGCCGTTGTCGAAGGGACCTTCGACATATGGGTCTGTCGACTCGACGCCAGCTTTGACACCGGCGTCGACGCCAAGAAAAGTCACGGTTACGACACACCCAGTGACTATCCCCAGGTCCTCGATGACGATGGCGTCGAGATTGTCGAGCAGAATCCCAATTCTGTCGAAGTCATCGAAGCCTCCGCCTTTGTTTTCGACGCCACGCTCGAAGCCTTCGACGTCGGCGTCGACGACATCAACGTTTTCGAGGCCGATTATGACAAGTTCGGCACCCTCTGCCTTGGAAATGGGGTTTACACCCTTTATGAGTTCAGAACAATTGAGAACTATGTCCTCATTTATGGAAGAGGGTGAATTGTCTGAACAGGAAGACACATTTGAGTTGCAGGGACCTGTAACCCCAATTAGAGAGGAATTTTCCTCTGAAGAACGCAGATTAAAGGATCTTCATGATTCCTTATATGAGGCAAGTGGGTTAGACACTTCCCCCGAGGTGGAGTTTGCTAGGCCAGACCCGGGGGAGCATGCTGAAACCCCCTATAGAGCCTTAATGGCCAGGATCACAGAGTTTATGGGGTGGTCTGCACCTTCACAATCTTTCCAACAAGATGACCTCACGGATATTCTTGACAAAGGCCCACAGGAGGATCCTGTGGTGCCTTTTCATAAAGCTCTTCAGAGGAAGATTATGACGAACTGGGAAACCCCAGATGTCGTCCCGGCAGTAAATAAAATACTGTCTACAAAATACAGGGTATCTTCTACAGACCCGGAGTTTTTGTCAAAACACCCATCCCCAGAAAGTCTGGTGGTACAGGCAGCATCTTCTACTGATGTCAAGACCGCTTATCTTACCGTCCCGCAGGACAGGGACGATAAAAAATATGATGCTATGGCAAAGAAAGTTTTTTCGGCATGTAGCATGGCGTTAAAATCTGTTAATGCTACTTGCACCCTTGCTAGATTCAGCCATACACTTTGGGAGTGTGCTTCTACAGCGGCTGACTGCATCCCGGAGGGAGAAGAAAGGGAGGCGTTCCTGAATATCATACAGGACGGTAAAGACGCTATGTGCGAATCCCTCCAGACGGGCATTGATTCAGCTGACAGTATCAGCAGAGCAATGGCGGCAAGTACAACAACCAGGAGATTCGCTTGGTTGAGAAAGTCTGGTTTTGCCCCAGATGTGCAAGCCAGACTCTTGAACATGCCATTCGATGGCTCTTCTTTGTTCGGGAAAAAGGCGGATGACAGTTTAGAGAAACTGCAAACTTCAAAAGCAGCAGCAAAATCCCTTAGGCGCTGCAATCCGTCAGACACCTTTTTCGTCCCACAGGAACCTCTGCGAGGGGCAAGTCCTTTCGCTTCTACTCCGCATTCGGAAGAGGTAGAGGACGACCGGCTCAAAGGGGACAAAGAAGGGGACGGGGTAGATATTCAAAAGCAACAGCAGGTGCCTCTTTACCATCGGCATCTGCATCAGCCGCCCCAAAACCACTCTGAGGACTTCCCTCACAGGACACCTGTAGGAGTCAGGTTGACTCAACATCTGGCGGAATGGCAGGCTATCACGTCAGATGCTTGGGCATTGGAAACAGTTGGCCAAGGTTACTGCCTGCCTTTCCTACGCATACCTCAGAGTTATCCACCGGGGATCAGCTCTCAAAAAGCTCCAGATCCGCTCCTCTTGCAGGACATTTTGGACCTGCTAGAGAAAGGTGCCATAGAACCGGTACCTGTAGCGGAGAGGAACAAGGGCTGGTACTCCCCTTACTTTCTCATTCCAAAGAAAGACGGAGGACTGAGACCCATCTTGGACTTGCGGGAATTGAACAAATTCCTCAGGAAAGACAAATTCAAGATGGTCACTCTTTCCCAGATCCTCCAGGCCCTTCAGTTCCAGGACTGGTTGGTATCTCTGGACCTTCAGGACGCTTATTTCCATGTGCCTATCCATCTCAAACACAGGAAATACCTGAGGTTCGCAATTGGCAACTCTCATTATCAATTTCGAGTGCTGCCATTTGGGCTGACCTCCGCCCGAGGGTCTTCACCAAGCTGATGTCGGTAGTGGCTGCAAGACTAAGGAGGGAAGGGATTCACGTCTACCCCTACCTGGACGATTGGTTGATCAGGGCTGTATCTTCGGAACAAGCTCAGATCCAGCTAAATCACGTGTGCCACTCCCTTCACAAACTGGGCTTCTCCCTCAATTTAAAGAAGTCACAAATGATACCATCGCAGAGACTCCAGTTCATCGGAGCGATCCTGGAAACTTCCCTGGGAAAAGCCTCGCCACCAGAGGTGAGGGCTCAAGATATTCTACAGATGGTTACCAAGTTCCAAAATGCCCAAAGTCTCCCAGCCTTCGACTTTTTGAGGTTGCTAGGCCTCATGGCATCCTGCATTTTCCTAGTGCCAGAGGCTCGCCTGAGAATGAGATCCCTCCAGTGGGCACTGAGGACTCAGTGGTCACAATTCTCAGGAAGAATGACAGATCTTCTTCAGGTTCCCGACTGGGTGGCTCGAGACCTTCAGTGGTGGGCCTGTCAGGAGAACATTCTGAAAGGAGAACTGTTTTGGCAACCCTGGCCGGAGATAACGGTAGTCACGGATGCCTCACTCACAGGGTGGGGAGCCCACGCCAACGACTTGACCATCAGCGGCCATTGGTCTCCATCGGAGTCCAGACTACATATCAACCTGTTAGAGCTGAGAGCCATCAGACTTGCGCTGAAGGCGTTCCTGCCAGCTGTACAAGGGAAAAATGTCCTGATAATGACGGACAACACGGTGGCCATGCATTACCTCAACAAAAGAGGAGGCGTAGGATCACTACCCCTGTGCAGAGAGGCGATGCAGCTCTGGTTTTGGGCAATCCAAGAAGGAATCTCTCTATCGGCAGTTCACCTAGCCAGAGAGAAGAACTTGACAGCGGACGCTCTGAGCAGGCAGAGTACAGTCTCCCACGAGTGGGAACTAGCTCAGGAAGTCCTTCAAGAGATCTTCGCCATTTGGGGAACCCCTCAGGTGGATCTGTTCGCCACCAGCGTCAACAGGAAGTGCGATCTGTTCTGCTCAAGGGAATTTCCCCCGAGAGGAGCTCTGGGAGACGCGTTCATAGTGGACTGGGAGTTTCCGCTTCTGTACGCGTTCCCACCGGTCCCTGTCATTCCTCAAATGATCAGGAGGTTGAGAAGATTCCGGAGAACCATGATCCTAATTGCCCCGGATTGGGCCAGGAGAACGTGGTACCCGGACCTTCTAGACTTGTCCATCTGCCCTCCAATTCGACTTCCACTCAGAGAGAACCTACTCTCACAGAAGGGAGGTCAGGTTCTCCATCCAGACATCAAAACTCTCAGCCTTCACGCTTGGCTTCTGAAAGGCTGAGGTACAAGGATTGGGACCTCCCTGATGATGTTATGGAGGTGTTGCTTTCGGCAAGGAGGCCAGCAACAAAGTCTTTATACCGCTGCCGTTGGAACAGATTTTGCAGCTGGTGTAGAGAACAGAATATTGACCCCTTTTCATGTGGTACACCAATGGTTTTGTCCTTCCTACTATATTTGGCAAATTCAGGCCTTCAAGTTGGCACCATTAAGGGCTATCTCGCAGCGCTATCCATCTTTAAGCGCACTGCGGAAGAACCATCCTATTTCAAGTTACCCTTGGTAATACAGTTTCTAAAGGGGTTAACCAATGTTTATCCCCCAAGACCATTCAAAGTTCCCCTGTGGGATTTAAACTTAGTCCTAACTTTCCTGATGGGCTCACCTTTCGAACCACTCCATTCTTGTTCGTTAAGATTCCTTACCCTTAAAACTGTTTTATTAACAGCACTTACATCTGCTAGAAGGGAGAGCGAATTACACGCTCTTTCTTGTAAACCCCCTCATACAATCTTTCACAAAGACAAAGTTGTCCTGCAAGTGAAGCCTAATTTCCTCCCAAAGGTGGTTTCTGAATTCCATATCACTCAGAAGATTACCCTACCATCTTTCTATCCTCCTCCTCATCCGGGGAAAGAGGAAGAGAGGTTACACAGGCTAGACCCTAGAAGGGCTTTAAGTTTTTACATCAGTAGACTAGCCAGGATAAAACAGGCAGACCAGCTGTTTGTAGGTTACACAGGTCACAAGCTGGGGTTACCAATAACTAAGCAGACCATTTCCAGATGGATCATTCTAGCCATTCTGGAATGTTATAAACTGGCAGGGAAAGAGCCCCCTCAAAACCTTAGGGCTCATTCGACCAGAGGTATTGCAGCTTCATCGGCCCTCAAAAGAGGTGTGCCAGTTAAAGACATCTGTGCGGCCGCTACATGGTCGTCTATCCATACCTTTACACGATTTTACAATTTGGATTCCTCCTCCAGTCAAGAGACTAGGTTTGGAAGGGCTGTACTGCACTCAATTCATCAATAGAAGACAGCGTGAAGTCAGTACTCCCTCCTCCAATGATAGAATACTGCTATGGAGCCTATCTAAGATAAGGAATACGTTGGAGGACACAATCCCTTTGAAGAACAAGTTACTTCTTACCTTGTAACGTTCTTTCGACGGGATGTTCCTCCGACGTATTACTTATCGACCCTCCCATCCATCCCCGCAGTTCTACTTCCCTTGTTGTTGCAGCTTACGCTCCTTCAGGTTGATTAGTTTAGTCCAGAAAGAATTATTGTGGGCTACAAAACGGAACTGAGCAACGGACGCTTCGCGTGGCCTTTATAGGCAGCGCCCTCTAGAGAAAAATTTTCTGAGGCCAGCAGAGCTGGAAGGAGATATCTAAGATAAGGAATACGTCGGAGGAACATCCCGTCGAAAGAACGTTACAAGGTAAGAAGTAACTTGTTCATCGTGTCTATAGTGCCAACATAAAGCCTCAACAAGCTATGCAGTCAATGCACAGACAAATAAACCATTTCAAGCACTTAGAAAGAGCTTTCTTATTGAAAATAGTACATACATATATTAAGATTTGATTTATGGAGAAAGGCCTAACAGGCACATAAAAAGCTATCTTTGTTTAACTTTTAGTTACTAAAAGGCCCAAGTGGTTATTTTGCAATTTTCTGATGCACAGTTACTTAAATACCAAATTTGGAAAAGTCCCTTCTCTAATCTCATGGACCATTTTGACCAAGCAGGATGAAACGTAGGACAAAGATCTAGTTAGGAAAGGGAAGCACAAGGTTCCAATTAATGTATGGAAGTTCAGTTAAATAAGACAACAAACAGGATATAGGACACTGGCATAACAGAGAGATGTCCGATGAGGTCATCTAAGACCCAAGTATGACCCAATTAATGTTGGAACATTTTTAGTAAACACAAATAGCCAATATGTAAATAAGATCTGGCAACTACATCAGTGCCTGATGAAGAAAGGTAAGCCTCAGCATTTGCCACTTGAGATTACATATAATTGGCCCTTAAAATGATGAGGTAATGTAAGACTCAGAATTTGGCTCTAGAGATTACATTTAATGAACTCCAAAAATAGTATATAAAGGAGACCCAAGATGAGGTTAGAAGAGCATCCTCAGAAGGACCTAAGAAGAAGGAAGAGGTGCTGCCCCACAGCCAGGCAGGCAGCGCAGAGAAAAGGATGCCCAGATCTAAAGAAAGAAAATGCCCAGTGCCCAGATGATCTGAAGGGAGCTGAAACACCCAAGACATAGATATAAGCAACTGTAAACATGGGTATGAGCAAGCCAAGCCAAGAAGAGAAATGAATTATTTGTAATGATCCTTATAGTCACCCACATGTGCTATTCAAATTATTTTAATAATTAAACGTATGTAAAGAGGTGCGAGAAAGCCATTCAAGGAAAAACATTTTAGTTCCTAGTGAGAACACAAAGAAGCATTTTGAGAAGTTCCTAGTGAGAATAAAAGGGAGTATTTTAGGCATTTTTAGAAGTTAATAGTGATAATACAGAGGAGCATTGTCACAGTTCCTAGTGAGCTACAAAGGAGCATCTTGAGAAGTTCTGTCTCTGATTACACAATACACTAAGCATAGAGATGGAAGCAGCAATTTCAAATGTGTTGTTTTGAAGTCCCAACACTTACATTAAAGGCATACCAACAGAGGCCTACATTACATTTTTGATTGAGACCAATACACTGCCCATGGTTCAAGTTAGATCTACCTGCTAAGTGTGGAGACAATAAATGACAGCACACTTTGTGCAACACCACACTTTTTAAATATACGAAATACAAACAGGCAGAAATGTTTAACAAGAGTAATACACATTTGCAAACCATTGAATAGGATTTTAATGTGAAGAGGGAATTCATGAAGGATGGATCTCTTTTATATGAAGGTGAATCAACATAAGATATGTTTTGTTTTCTGATTGATTGAGATGGTTATCAGAACCGCAGAGACAGATTGTTTTTGAGAAAATTCAATTTAGAATATACTCACTATTCTTGCAACTTTTTAACTCATTGCAAATGAAGACCAGTGTCTGAGCTAAAATTGATATATTTGTTGTCAACCATATACATATGTCAGTATTCTGAGACAGGTCCTTTCCTCCAAGCATTAAAAGGAAAGCCTGAAAGAGAAACCTGGTATACAATGTATAGAATAGGACAGGAAGCAGAGACACAAGAAACTCATAGAATCATGCCAGTTTTTATTATTTTTTATTGACAGCTGAATGAAGCTACATTTTACGTCTGGACTGTATTGATTTTTCTCTAAACACAGCCTCCAGATAAGTCAAGCAGAAAAATTGAAAAATAGATAGTTCTTTTGCTTCCTAATATGGATTTTGTAATATTTGTCTTGAATAAGAGTTACTCTCCTTCAGGGCAGGTGGTCAAAATCTGAAAATGTGGAATCATGTCCCTCCATTATTCAGTTAAGGTGACCCTATTCTTAGGGATGACACAGGATTCCGTCCCTTGTTTAATACATTTCTTTCATCCCATGCAAACGGAGTGGACATGTTGATGCAAAAACAGGGTGTTAGGGTTTTGCTGGCCTACATTTGACATTTCCAGAAAATCTTTGCAGGGCTCCACTGGCCCGAAGATGCTTAGATGGCTATTTTACACTGCAGACTCTGATGGAATCCAGGATGCCCAAGCAGGAGTGCATCCCACCCCAGCTGCCACGGAAGATCTTATCGAAGTGGAATTTTTAAATGATTCTCTAATCCAGGGCTGCCAGTCCAAGTGCAAGAAGGATGAATGCATCCAACCCTTTTGGGTTTTTACTACTTGCCTGCCGGTTTCTGCCAAGATCATTGTCACGGAACTGTCGCCCATGGAGAGCGGATGACTCCATGCCCACGTTCTCACAAAAAAGGAGTAAGAGATGCCTGGCAGATGTATGTATGTATTGTAGAAACAAAGGTTACTTCCTACAAGACTGCCCCTTATCGATATATGTATTTGTATTTTATTGAATTTATATAGCCCTTTAATCCAAAGTGCTTTACATGAGAACATATAACATAAAGCAAGCATAAGATGACAATTGAATCACAACTCGAAAACAGTAAAAAGAACAATTTACAATATTGCAGAGGTGAGGAGGGATTAGGGCGGGGCAGAGGTGTGCAAGGGAATAGTAGATGTTAGTGGAGGTACGAGCGGGACTAAGAGGGAATGCAAGAATGTGTGAGGAAGAAGAGAGGAAAAAGTAAGACTATACGAGAGCAGGGGGTAGGGAGGAAGGAGTTAGCTAGGATGGAGAGGGTAAGGAAGAGGAGGAGTAAGGTGAGAAGAGAGGGGTAGGGAGAAGAAGGAGAGGAAACATAGATTTTTCAGGAGGTGAGTGAAAGAGATAAGATTTTTAGAGTAGAGCGGAAGGAAAGGTAGGAGGGAGAAGAGCATGTGAAGGGGGAGGCGGTTCCAGTGGAAGGGAGCAAGGAGTTGGAAAGAGCAGAAGCGGGAGGGAGCCCAGGGTGGTGGAGGTGGAGAGAGTAGGAAAAGATTAGCAGAGCAGAGAGAACGAGAAGGGGTATAGAAAGTAAGACGGGAGGAGAGGCGGAGGGGCAAGACCATAGAGGGATTTGAAGACAAGACAGAGTAACTTGAATTTGAGCTGGGAGTGAAAAGAGAGCCAATCTAGAGAGGTGAGAGAAGAGGAGATGGAATCAAGAGGTGAGAGAAGGCCTAGGGAGCGGATGCCAGAGAGGTAGATATATTTGAAAGGGGAGAGATGAGAGGAGGGGAGTCCAAAGAGAAGGGAGGAAGAGTAGAAGAGTCAAGATATCAAGAAATGCCAAAGATGTGAGATAAAGCAGAACTCTTCTTCAAATTTGTTTAACCCTTTAAAATGTGTTCCCCCTTGTGTCTCTTCATCTAATGGAACACTGCCGCGTGTCTATGCACCAATTGAGTTTCTGGAGTTACCGCACTGATGAACCTTGCTTCTTTCATTGACTCCAGAGTCACCGGCAATTACATGAATCTACAGTTCACTCTTAAACACACGATAACAACGTTCCTTAGACCTTAGGCTGCACCAATCCATTCTAAAGATGGATTTCCACTGACCTTCAGGGATATCACTCCCGGGACCCTTGTTTTGTGAAGATGCATTCAGGATTATCAGCAGTACATTTGCTTTGAACTCCTTGATGTGTCCAGCCTACAAGTTATTCTGGGATTTTATTGGTTGTCAGAGCAGAATCCCAACACCACCTGGCCTACGCATCAAGGTACATTTTCATCTGAACACTGTCAGCAGGTTTGTCTGTCTCCTGTGTTCATCAACAAAGTTCCTGTGCTAGATATGCCTTGCACAGTCCCACACTTGCTCCCATTGTGAGTGATATCCCACCGGAATATAAAGTGTCCACTGACATGTTCTCTCTACAAGAAGATGACAAACTACCCTTGTGATGTCCAATCGGTTTTATACGTGATCAGAGGATTCTGTGCTGGCACATTTACTCTTTGTCTACAAAAGAGGAAAGTGCACTAAAGAATGACATGGACAAATTCCTGCAGAAGGGGATTATTCCCCCATCCACATGCCATGTGCATCACCATGTGCATCACCCACTGAGCCATCAACAAGTCCGGACCGGATTTCCTTTGAGACAAAATCGTGCCCTACCAGCCCTCAAGGAATCTCAGTTCTCGCACAGCATTTCGCCCAGTGGTCCCAATTCACAACTCCTCGAGGCTGGGCGGATCCTCCTTCTCCGTCCAAGTGCCAATCATCTGAAACTCCCTACCCCTACACATTCGTAACACTGAAAACCATCTGAAATTCAGAAAGACCCTAAAATCCTGGCTCTTTCCCATAATACCCCCCCTTAATCCTCCTGATACCACACCACCGAACCCAGTCAGGCCTGCCAATTAGGACAGGACACCCTTACACCATTTACAACCCTGAGGCCGGCAGCATTCACAGCAACTCACCTGACATACTGTCCCCCTTACACAACAACATTCAGCACCTAAGAAATACACCAGGGGAAGCCAGCAGCCCTCACTGAGGCACACCACAACAAACTCACCCACCCTCACCGCCTTCTCAGACCCTCACACTAGAGCAGAGGTCTTCAAACTGTGAAGCGCGCCCCCCCGGGGGGCTCGGCAGCATCCCAGGGGTGGCTTGAGAGCGTGAAATTAGATTGGAGTAAATGGACAGGGGCGGCTCACATGGTTGGACTGGACCATAATACTATCTCAGGCACCAATGCAGTTGCAAATGGATATTCATTCCTTTAGTCACAGGCTGTTTGAATAGTACCCATGGGGTGTTTCTGTTAAAATGTAAGCAAATTGTAATATTTAAAGAATATTCATTCAGCAACAATGGTCAGAGCTACTAGCTGCATGGCCTAGAGGCTCCTCCATAACAGGCGAAGGGGCATCCACCCAGTGGCCCCCTCACCCATTATGGAGGAGCCGAGGAGCCAGCCCAGTGAATTACTGAGCACTCCCTCTGCTGCTTTTTCCAGCTGAGGGAGTGCTCCTGGGCTGGCTGAACTTTCAAAGGGAAATACTGTTTCCCTTTGACAGTTCAGTTCCACAGCCGCACATGCTCACTGATCCATGCAGGGTTGGGGGCGTTTTTCTTCGCCAGTCTTGCGTAGCTCATTAGAAATGCTGGCTGGGGCACTGCATGTCTGTATGTGCGAGAAGGAGCTCCTGCACCTCCTCGCACATACAGACAGAGTAACCTGTAGCAGGGCATTTCAGCACCCACGCACAGGCCCCTGCATAAGGTACGTTTATGTTCATTTATTTTTTATTTAAATATTTGTATGGATGCGTGTATGCTTGTGTTTTGAGTGAGTGTATGGTGATGGGTGCTTGCATGAATGATAGTGATTGCTGTGTGAGTGTGTGAGTGTGTGTGTTTGTGTGTGTGTTTGTTTGTTTTGGTCCATTGAGCTGATTTTGGCGAGTGGGGGTAGAGGGAGCGAAGGAGGGGGTTCTGACCTCTTTTGGGCTGCTTAGATGAGCCTAGCCAGCCATCCAAGGCGTAAACCGGCGAAAATGCACATATGCATCTCCTAATCTGAACTCCTTAGAATTTTCCAACACATTGACTGTGGTCACCGAGGGCATTCCAACCACAAAGCACATTCAAGCCATATAAATGGAGAAAGAGCGCTCTTCCCCCATCCACAGATTTCCCTTCCCGCCCTCCCAACACCACTTAACTTCTTTTTTGTTCATTTCGAGAGACGGACGCGCTGGGAACACTTCAGTCCCCAGCGCGTCCACTCCTGATCTGCGACAGGCCATCATGGAAAGGAAGAAGGGACTACGTGGTGGCCATTTTGTTTGTTTACTAGAATGGACTTCGTGTTGTCCCTTCTCCCTTCATATGGTGGCCATTTTGTTTGTTTACCTTTTTCCCATTTTTTTTCAATGGTCGCGATGGAAAGGGAAAATGGTGAGCGGTCATTTTTTTGACATTTGTATTCTGTTCCTAAACGCCAGAGCCTTTAGTACCCCGGTCTAGCGGGCTAGGGTACTAATGGCAATAAATCCATAGACAGCAGGCCATTACCGCATACGGTAATGCCCCCGGGGCCTTCATTAAGGCCCTCACTATGCTCAGGCCTGTAACTATTGGCCCCGGGGGCATTCCCGTATGCAGTAATGCCCCGCAGTCTCGGGGCTTATTGCCTAAATATGGTAACCTTACTAATGTGCCTTGGAACTATGACTCAGATGCCAATATACTGTCTTTTTTTCCTACAACTTCGCCCCTTCTCAAGCCGTATAATATAACTGAGGGTCTCATTACTTATACAGAATGCTTGGTGAGGGAGAGACGCAACCTTCCTGTAAGTGACCTGGCGAAGCCTGGTGAGTGCTGGAGCCCGGGTGACACTTTTCGAAGGTGTAATAAAAATGTGCTAGTCTAAGCGAGAAAAATGCCCAAAATAAAGTATCTAAAAAGTACTGCGTTCTGCCTGGATTCCCTGAGATGAAATCCCTGTTTTTCTCTAAAAAGAGGGTCTTAGTATATCTTACCTTATCATGTATAACATACCCTTTTCAGCGGTGCGCACTATCTAGTTGCCACCTCACGGTAAACATTGCCGGAAATTAAAATAGCTTCAACCTTTGTTTTTGTATGTACTTCTGTGCGTTTACGAAGCCATCACCTTTCTGTGTTTTTCAAGGTGCATGTTCCGGATTTCCAAGTATGTGTTTTACCTTCTGGGGCCAGATTACGGAAACATTGCACTGGTGCAAGTGCAGCGTCTGCACGGTATTAGCACTAGGGCAAAGTTTCTGTAATCTGGCCCCTGGTATGCAGTGTTGATGGTGAAAATATCGCAAACAGAAATACACGTTTGTTGAAAATATCCGTCATCTGAGTTGTCATTGATTTCCCTGTGCGCAAATCAATGCGACTTTATGACTATTCACTGAAATGGATTCAATGTTTTAACCGAGTAACACAGATGTCTCCAGCAGCACTGTCAATGCAGTGCTCGCACCGAAAGGAACATATAGGCTATTACACCCTTGCCCTGTCACTCACAAAAACTCACCCCAGCCGAGTGCAATTACGCCACCATTTACCAAGGGGAGCTCCTTGCTATCAAGGTCGTGTTCAAGCAATGGCTTCATCTGGTAGAAGAAACTTAGGGCCTGATTCACAGAGCTTTTCCCAATGGGATTGGGCCATTATAAAATGCTTCTGTGAATCAGGCCCTTAGGATCTCAGCCCTCAGCTTGCTCACATGATGCTGTTTTCCACCTGACTTTAGGCTGAGTAGTGTGGGCTCGCTTTGCTCCTCTTACCAGATCCCTACCTAAATAATAAAAAACAGACCAATTATGTTTATGGAAAAGTTGTAGGCCGTAGGCATTTTATTTTCTTACAGAAAATACAACACAACAAAAATCAATACACTGCCATATGCTTTTGGGCACCTTGTGTCCAGTCCCGAAGTTGCCCAAGGATCCTCCTGAGTCCTTGTTATCCCTGTGCCTTCGTTCCTGGGCACATGCCGCCTACAACATGCTTTGGACCGTGTACCGAAAGAGTACTCAGCGTTCCCACTTCTGCCGGCTCCTTCTTTTTGGACCGTGTACCAAAAGAGTACTCGGCGTTCCGGCTCCTGCTTGCTCCCTTCTTCCGTTATTCTTGTAGGGTGGGTTGGGTGGCAAACGTTTTTCCTTCCCCTTATCCAGGCACTAAGAGCCTACCCGAGAGAGGTGAGCTCTTTACCTGGTTTGTGCCGTGAAGGAAGGAGGCCACACCGGAGAAACTTGTAAGTTCGTTTTTATTTACGGAGCTTGCCGGTCGCCCCTCTCATCAGCAGCTCAACCTTTCTCCTCCTAACCGCCGTATCTCGCTGCGGTCACGCGACTCCCGTTCTAAAAGAAAACACGAGAGCACGCGCGACCGCCGCGAGACACTTCCTATTCTCTACACATCTTCCCCCTCAAACAGGGCAAATATACTTTATATAATTATAATAGCTGAAATGTAAACTTAACAGTAACAATTAAAATCAATCAGAAATTTTATCTGAACTATCATATAATAGAAGAACGACAGTAATACACTGTATGTGCATGACCTAAGTACTCTCAATATCCATTTCCCTCATGGATTTCTTAACCACTAAGTGAGCACTACAGTATCAAGTTTCATAATCCTTCAAGTTTCATAATCCTTCATCCACACTGGCTTCGACCTTGCCCTATGTGAAAAAGAAAAATCCACATTGACCTTTGAACCTTGAAGGTCATCTTTACCAAACTTCACACCTGTCTTTCCCATGTTCTCATCTTGCACCCCTCTCTCCTTCTTCTCATTCAATCTTAGATTATCATCTTCCACCTTCCTCAACTGTTTCTCACCTTCACTCTTTTCCCCTTCACCCACCTTTGCCAAACTTCCTTTCGACCAAACTTCACCACCTTCCAGGACTACCACATTACCTTTTACTGCACATATCTTCTTAGGACCCAGAAATCTACTTTCTACACACTTGTTCACTAGTCTAGGATTTCTGATATACACCTTTTCTCCCACCTTCCATTCCCGTACTTTCACCCTCATCCTGTCATCAAACAGTTCCTTGTTCCTTTCCTGACTCACTGCAATAAGTTTCATAATCTGGTTCCGGTCAACATTTACCACTTTGGCCATTCCTAGCCATCCTGGACAAAGTCTTGTCCCAGGCTCCCTCCCCTTCATTGAAACAAAAGGAGATACTCCCGTCACAGAATGTGGTGTAGTAACATAATTCCATGTCAGCATCCTCAATACCTCCCTCCATGGTTGCCTCGATTTCATTGCCATCTGCAGGCCCCCCTTTATGTACCTGTTTACTCTTTCAACCAGCCCATTGGCTTTGGGATTATACAAAGCAGTTCTTGTGTGTTTTATACTGTATCCTGCAAGGAACTTCTTCATTGCTCCAGACACAAATTGCACCCCATTATCAGACACAATTTCCACCGGCACCCCCTCCTTAAGAAATACTTTTCCCAAGAATCCAATCAACTCTTTTGCCGTGACTTCCCTTACCGCTTCCCACTCAAACCATTTAGAATGAAAATCTACTACAACAAACACAAACTTCAAACCATCTCCCAGGCCCGCCACAGGGCCCATTATGTCCACTGCTAACTTACTCCACGGCTGGTCCGGCACCACATTTGGAATCATCGGAGCCTCTCTCACCACTCTGCACTTGTCACTTGTTTGACAAATTATACAATCCTTGACACACCTTTCTGCACACCTGTCAATTCCCAGCCACCAATAATTTTGCCTCAATTTTCTCTTCATAGCCGCTTCTCCAGGATGCCCCTGATGAGCCAATTCAACTAGTACCGACCTAAGAGAATGAGGAGGAACAATGCACCTTCCCCTCCTTAACCTATCCTCACATAAGTTTAACTCATTTTTTACTTCCCACCAAATATTGAATTTATCATCTAAATTTTTCTTTTCTGGCCACCCCGTCACCGTCCAACTTTTGACTAGTTTGAGGTCAGCATCAGAGTTCTCTTCTTTCTCCCATTCCTCTTTACTGACCGCACTTTTCACCTCTGCTACTACTGACTCCTCCTCCATCTCTCTATCCTCCCTAGATTCACCACTAAGAGGTAGTCTTGAAAGACAGTGTGCCACAACATTTCGCTTCCCCGGTAAATAACTCACCTCAAAGTTAAAATTTTGGAGCCCCAGACCCCACCTGCTTATTCTTGGAGAACCCATGGCCCACCTCCCACTCTCAAACATCTGAACCATGGGCTTGTGGTCCGACCTGACTACAAATTTTCTACCCCACAGGAAGAACTTAAAATGATTTACTGCCCAAAACATGGCCAACGTTTCTCTTTCAATGACTGAATATTTGCTCTCTGCCCCTCTCAGTGTCCTAGACGCAAATGCTATCACTCTCTCATTGTTGTCCTTGTTGTACTGTACTAACGTCGCACCCAGTCCCAACATGCTTGCATCTACTACCAGGACCGTTTTGTCTTTAGGGTCAAACCTACCTATGGATGGTGCTTCACCCACCGCTTGCTTAATGCACTCAAAAGCCACATTGCACTCCGTAGACCATTCAAATCTCACTCCCTTTTTTAGTAACATTCTGAGAGGCACTGATACTTTAGCAAAATCCTGTACAAACCTATGATAATATTCAGCCAAACCTAGGAAAGATTTCACCTGCTCCTTATCTTTTGGTACAGGTGCACATCTCACTGCTTCCACCAAGTTCTTTTTAGGCCTTACCCCTTGCTCATCTATCTCATGCCCCAAATATTCCACACTATGTACCGCAATCTTACACTTGCTTCTCTTCACCGTCAATCCTGCCTCACTCAATCTACTTAATACTTTTCTTAACACTTCATCATGTTCTTCAGTAGAATTGGCATAGATCAACACATCGTCCTGGAACACAATAATGTTCTTTACTCCACTCAACACCGTCTCCATGACCCTTTGAAATACGGCTGCCGCAGACGCCAGCCCAAATGGCATCCTGCAGTATTTAAATGAGCCAAACACCGTGATAAATGCTGTCAGGTGTTGACAATCCTCCTTTAACGGAATCTGATGATAAGCTTGTGAGAGATCGATAACCGAAAACACTTTGGCATTGTTCAGTACTGATAGCTGGTCTCCTATTATTGGTAGAGGATGCCTATCCACTAATATATTTCTGTTCAGATCTCTTAAATCCACACATAACCTAATGTCTCCATTGGCCTTAGCTGCTACTACTACCGGGGATAGCCATTCCGAACTTTCGCTCTTCTCTATTATCCCTCTTTGGAGTAACGACTCCACTTCATCCTTAAGTTTCTCATTCAGTACTTGTGGTACAGGCCTCACCCTGTGCACTTTCGGACTGGCACTTGCCCTTAATTTAATTTCATGTTCAAAATCCTTCAACATTCCTAGTTCCTCCCGAAACACCATGGGATACTCCTTTTCCCATTTGTCCTTCACTTCAGCTACATCAACTGGTCTCTCCGCGTTTGCCTGTATTCTAATCCCCAATTTCCACTGTTCCTCCCATCCTAGGAGTGAAGAACCTTCTTGGGTAACATATACTTCTGCTTCACAGCTCCTCCCTTTATACTTGATGGAAGCGTGGAACATCCCTATAATTCCAATTCTAACATTTCCATATGCATATGGCTCTATATTGTGCTTCTTCAATTTTGTTACATCTCCTTGCATACAACTCAAGAATGTCGCTTTCGACATCAATGTCCATGGTGAGCAACTGTCCACCTTCATTGTCACCACCCTTCCATCCACCATGAATACATCTGTCGGTGCACCTCCCTTACACGAGACTTCTGTTACTTCCAGTACATGCTTTGTTTGGTTGCACTTTTCCATTTCCAACTCTTCACTTTGTTCCGACCATCTTCTTCCTACTTCTATGTTCTGCACCATCCCAGATTCACGACATACTCTCGCGAAATGCCCTTTCTTTTTGCATTTTAAACACGAGATATTTCTGGCTGGGCAAAACATGCTTGTGGAAATATGACGATTACTTCCGCACTTGTAGCATTTAATTTCTCTATTGAAGCCAGCCTTGCGAATTCCTTTCACCGCAGCTACTTCTCCTTCCGACTTATCTCCCTTCATAGTGGTCATATATTTATGGGTCTGTTCCATACTCCTTGCCATGTCTATGGCCAACTCCAGTGATGCATCCTTAGATAGTAATCTCTCTTGTATCTTTATGTTATTTGTGCAACGAACTAGTTGGTCCCTTATAAGAGAGTCAGTGAGCAGCCCAAATTCACATGTATGACTAAGAGATCTCAATGCTGCTATGAAATTCTCCACCGGCTCTTGCGGATCTTGTACTCTTTGGAAAAACTTGTGCCTTTCAAATGTTATATTTTTCTTGGCCTCAAAATGAACCTCTAACTTCCTTTCTGCCATGGAATATTGGTCCACTTCTCCCTGGCCTTGTTGTGGAAGGTCAGGTAATCCATCATAAACACTTCTGCCTTCGGTTCCTAGATTGTGCAACAAGATCGCCTCTTTTCTCGCTGCTGCAAACTTATCCCCTCCAATTGCAATCAGGTACGTGTCAAACAGCTTCTTCCACCTATCCCACCTTATGGGTGGGGCACCAGGTTCTGACAAGAACGGTGGTGGAGGTGACATACTAGCCGCAGCCATTTTCTTGTAACAGTGTTGATTTCACCAATTTTCCTTTTTTGTCACTGTGCCCTTATCTCCAAAGTTTTCTCACTTTTATTATATTTGCTAGCTTCACTTGCTTGCCCTCTTATGCAATTTTTCAATATGAATGTGACAGGTTCACTGCATCTCCGTATTCCTTTCCCATACAGTACTGTGTAATGTCTATGCAGTTACTTCACTTCTGTCATAATTCTTCTTGAGACACTGCAATTTCTTAAATGTCCACTAGGGGTCACCGTTGTACGGCTTCACTATTCATGCCACTTTCTTCCTAAGTTGGCTTTTGTTTCACTCGGCTGTATCTCCTCCCTGGTTGTGCCCCCAACCTCCCCCTTCTCCCTGCTCCTCACCTCCTTATCCAATGAGAAGGGGAAATGGGCGGCACCCACCAGGAGAAACAGTCCTTCTTCTTATGGCAGCTCGATCGTACGTGGGGAGAGCGTCCCCCTGCAGCGCCACACTCGCAGGCGCCGCGGAGACAGACCCTCTTCAGGGCCCCACCTCTTCACAGGCCTCTTCACGTCTCCGGACCTGCTCCCCCTACTGCCAACGACGTGTTCCTAGTACATGGAACCGTCACTGGGCTCCACGGCAAGCTCCGTATCCCATCCTCGTCGCCACTTGAAGGAAGGAGGCCACACCGGAGAAACTTGTAAGTTCGTTTTTATTTACGGAGCTTGCCGGTCGCCCCTCTCATCAGCAGCTCAACCTTTCTCCTCCTAACCGCCGTATCTCGCTGCGGTCACGCGACTCCCGTTCTAAAAGAAAACACGAGAGCACGCGCGACCGCCGCGAGACACTTCCTATTCTCTACATGCCGCCTCTCCTTTTCCTGGCTTACTTATACACCCCAGGCCTTTTGTTCCTTCTTGGGGGCTGGGTTTCCCTCCTGCCCCCTTGCTGTTATATTTCGCACCTTCCCCAGGTGCTGCTTCCTGCCCTTTCCTGGCCGTTTGTTTCTTGTGGCGCCGTTTGGATGCCCCTCCATACGTTTTTGTGCCGTTTCCCCCCTATCCCTCGCCTAAACTCCCAGGCCCTCCATCGTCCCGCATTTCATGCAGCCCGGGGCCTGGGGCAAACTACACCTTGCTTTCTTGTCCAAGTTTGGCCAATGTGAAATGATGTCTTGTCCCCCTCCAGTTCCAACTCCAGGAATCCAGCAGCCCCACCACACATTCTTCCACCTGTTCAACCAGCCAGACTAGGAGTCCTCTCAGGACTATTGAATAAACGCAGAGGATCACTGCAAGCCCCCAAGGTCATCAAGGTCATCAAACCGCCCCCCTGGTGACCTCAGCATGACAGCTGGTGATGCGGGAAGCTAAGCACCTGTTATTAGCCCACCACATTTCTGGCCCTGTAATGACAAATAGAGCTTCTGGGTCACACTGCTCCTTCTGTCACTAGGTTGGGAGGAGGTGATAACATGTTTCACTACTAGGTGGGTGACATGGGTGAAGCACGGTAAAACACATGGTCTGACTGATCCCTATGATGCATAAGGCATCAGAGTCCTTGCCAGACGCCGCAAAGTATGCTTTTAAAAACTTTATATTTGTTGTTCTACCAAGAGGGTATCTAACCTCTACATTTTCTGTGCATATCTTGGTGGATATCTTGTTTCATACCTGAAGATTACCACCTGTTCATGTAGATTATGACACCCACTGCTAAAATGATATGGAGGTTCTTGACTGCCTCCTGAACAGCAGAGATCCCTTAGCATATAGCATATTGTGCCATACCATACCTATATCCATGAGATCAGAGTGGCCCCTGGACCTTTTTGTTTATTAGGGATTTCAAATCAATTTGTAGTATTGCATTTTGTAATGCCTTGAATAGGAAACACATAGCCTCTCCCTGAATTTCTCATCATGGCTGATTTTTAGAAAGACAAAGCTCTGACGGCTACGCCAGTGCCCAAGCTACCAGACTGCCTCCTCTACACGTGTTATACTGCCAGCTGTACAGTTCCTTTCAGTTCTTGAGTAAGAGGTGTGCCGTTGGAATTACATAGGTGCATACATACCTCTGGCACACGGCTCAGGCTGAGTACTTGAATATCATACAGTGTCTTCTGGACAGAAGGGGAGTATTCTCCAGAGTTGTAGGGTCCAGCAAACTTCTCTTTGATAGTTTCATATACAGTTTTCCTTGAAAATAAAAGTCATATATTTCAATAACATACTGTAAACAACTCGAAAAATCGCTCTGTATTTCCATTTGATAAATAAGTATTAGTTTGAGGCCAGTGTTCAAATGCTCCTTTTGTACATTTTGTGCCGTGGACGACCGATAAAGTAATGCTTGAAGCAAGACTGCCTTTATATAATGCTACAGTTGATTTTGTTGTGTGTGTTTGAAATCAAAACGGAGGATGAAGACTTTGAGTGAAAGTGGACTTCAGGAGGTGTAGTAATTATTTAGATGAAAGGCACTTTTAGGCAGTATCATGGTGTGCATACTGATTGGCCTGGTATTACCCAAATTGACCTTTTACAATTGACCTTTTCTCCTAATTGACCTAATTATAGTGGTCCTAATTGACTTTCTGCGCAATTGACCTTTATATTATTTTAGTTATTTTATATATGTATTGGGTTGGTTTTGGAATATAAATAATATAAGGGGATTGGGTGGGGAGTTGTGGGGGGGTTTTGTATTGGGTGTGATGTTGCGGGGGGGGGTTTCCCCCGCATATATGTCCTAATTGACCTTTTAAATTAGGTCAATTCTCCCGAGGTCAATTGTGAAAAGGTCAATAAGTATACATCCGATTGGCCCCACATACAGTTAACCTGGCTCCAGTGCTACAGAGGTGCCACACCAAAATGGCACTTTGCATGAGACTCCACCAACCCTTGCTCTTGCACTGAGCCTTTGTGCTCTAAGATGCTAGTGATCCAATGGTCATGGTAAGCAGCAGCACTTCTGTCAAGCAATGGTACATTGCGCTTCTGTCCAAGAAAAATACATACCATGCAGAATCAAAATCAATCCCCCGTGATTTGCTATATTTCCAGTTGCAGTTTACGGCTGTGGAGAAAACACGGTCTTTCACCTCAGGCAGCGTTGTGAACTGGTCCTTCAGGAAGCCCTCAAATCCAGACTGTGTTGTCTTCAAAATCTTCATCTCCTTAATCCCAGAGTGGATGACTGGAGGCTCTGAGACACAAGAAGCAGTAAGCAGGGTAAGTTTTTTTTAATGGTTTCCTCTGAAACTTGTACATTGAGTGCTGCCCTAAGAAACAACTTGGCTCTGTGCATTTGTGGCCTGTAAGACATTGAACGGTAGTCTCAACTAAGCAATCACTGAAGCTGTAGATTTGTAGGTGTAGGTGGAGGGAAACAAATGAGTTAATTTAGCACACAGCGATAGCGTTCTTGCCTCTCAGTGCTGATGCCATCACATGGTTAGAAATGTGTAAGTTTCAAAGCTTTTGATTGGCAGGTTACAAGTTGACAGAAAGGAGCCAAGAACTTGGTCAGGTTCCAATCCGCAAAGTTACTGTGGGAGGGAAGGGGTGCTGTGATGGGTACCGGGGGACGAGGAGTCAGCAGGAATCTGATGTGTACCAGCAAAGGGTTACTTAGAGCTAGCCTTCCTTGACTAGGTTCAGCATCCATCTTCTAACAAGCTGGATGGATATTGGGGCGCCTATTCAGTTCCTGTAAAGAGGCTTGTAGGTTGTGGGTTGGGTGTAGAGGAGTATTTACTTCCAGCCACATAGCCAGCGACTTTTATTATTGTCCAAACCTATACTATTAGACCAATTGCGCCTACATCTTTACCATGTTCACACATTGTGTTACATTTATCTTGTCATAAACATATCGCCACAGAATCAGAGAAGTTTATAGAATTAACTCATCATATTTAATCCAATCCAAGTTGACAGAAAACATGCAAACACGTCCCACCTATGTATGGAGGACAGTCACTCTCCTCAATTACAATCACTCCATGTACAGTGGTTCCAGTTGCAGTAATTCCATAAACACTATTACGGTTACAGTAGCTCCATATACAATAGTCCTCAATTACAATGGCCCTCATTACGACTCTGGCGGTAAGTAACGTGCATTACCGCCATGGCGTAATTAACGTTTCCGTGCTGGGTCGAAGCCATAAAAAGCGGGACATTACAACCCATCGGGCACGAGCATTGCGCCATGGCGGTAATGTAAACAGCGCCATGGCGTAAATGCCCCCAAAACGGCACTTACCGGCATTGCATGCCGCGTAAGGTGCACTACCGCCATCCCGGCCACCGATCTTAGCACTGACCGTAATTAGCGGTCACCGTAATTAGCGGTGACCGCCAGTAAGCGGAACCGGAAATAGTGTCATCGCGGCGGAACGGGAAAGAGCACGGCGGCCATCTTTAAAAACACAATCCATTGTAATCCTCCACTACCACTGCACATCTGACCCTGAGACCTTGCAGAAAGCTACAGCCACATCCACGCATCCCCACAATGCCAAAAGTTGTTAAAAAAGCCTGCGATCGGCAGCGGCAGGACCGCTTCAGCAGGGAGGAACTAACAATGTTGGCTGAAACGCTACAGGAAAAGGCAGACATCGTCTTCTCCGCAGAAATGACAAGACCAGCCATAGCCCACAAAAAGGCCATATGGGAACTTGTAGCACAACGGGTCAGCGCTGTAGGAACCACCCCACGCACCTCAAAACAGTGCCGCAAAAGGTGGAATGACCTCCGGCTCTGAGTAAGGAGCATACTGTCGGCCAACCGCAACATGGCCATGGCAATTGGCGGAGGAGCAGACTCCCCAATTAAGATGCAGCCATGGGAGGAGATATGTGCCTCGACGATCGGCATGGAGAACATCGAGGGGGTCGGTGGAATGGAGAGAGGAGCCCCGACATCAGGAGACACAGGTAGGTGCCTCTAATTTAGACATGACCCCCTGAATTCCACTTACATGTGCATCACAATGTTGCCCTATAGAGTTAACACAACACATCAGCAGAAGACCTACACCCTGCACACATGCAGCATGCACACTCCACAGCAGGCACCCACATTCCTGCATGTTCAACCCACCCAAAAGGGAGACAACCTGTATGTCACAGACTACAAAGTGCACCATCTATCCATCAAATTCATGGCAGTCATCACAATGCCTGCTCAATGTCCGCTGACCCATCAATAACACTTTCCCTCCTCTGCTCCACCACAGGCTCCCAATCGGACACCGGCAGGGACGAGAGTGGCACCATACCTGCCAAGAAGGCCAGGCCAGAGGCAAGAGCCCACCAATCATCCACCTCTGCTGGACCCAAAGACCAACCACAGCAGGCAAAATTGCCTGTCGCAAAACAGCCCAGGGCAGCAATGATCCCCGAGGCAAGCAGCATGGCACCACCCACAGGAGACACACAACAACTGCTGCCCACTGAGGGGAATGTGTGTGTGGGGAGCAGTACAATTGGGGAGACTGCTGCCATCGCAGCCTGCTCTGACAGCGATGTGGGGAATGAGGAGGATGACACAGAAGGTCCCCCCACTGCCCACCTTCATTCCCCCCACCTGTCCCTAAGTAGCCTGCACGGAGACGGCACACAGGGGCTATCCCCTGAAGAGTCATGGCCAGCCACTCCCAGCCCAGTGGGAGGAGGAGAGGAGGGGAGCAGCCCAATTACCCCGGCAATTGCAACATCCAATGCCCCAGATTTCCAACAGTCGCTGGACCAAATAATGACGAGGCAACAACAACTGTCCTCACTACTCACGCAGCATGTGGCTGATTGTGGAGGTGCCAGTGCACACATGGAAAGATGTGCTGAGACTGTCAAGGCAGCCATCCAATCCGCAAGCAAAGACATATGTGCGTAACTAGCCGCGGTGCGTAATGTGCTCGGTGAGCTTGTACAGACAATAAGGGACACGGGCCGTACCGAGCAGCCCAGTACCTCCTCCGCTGCCAGTTATGCCGCAACCAGCCCTGTCCGCAGGTCAGCCAGGAACCTGCGGAATACAGGCAGGGGGGCCCCAGGGGCCGGGAGAGGGGGCTGCCAATAGTGGCCGCCCAGTGGACGAATGGAACATTACTCACTTCATCAAGGGCACCGTCACACCTTTGCAGGGAGTTCAGGGGGGAGGGGGGAGGGGGATTGGGTGTGTTGGGGAGTTCGGGGGGAAGGGGGGATCGTGTGTGTTGGGGAGTTCAGGGGGGAGGGGGGAGGGGGATTGGGTGTGTTGGGGAGTTCAGGAGGGAAGGGGGGATGGGGGATTGGGTGTGTTGGGGAGTTCAGAGGGAGGGGGGATTGGATGTGTTAAACCTATTCACATTCATAATACACTTTTTCCTTTTGCACAAATCAAATGTGTGGACATTGCTAATTTCGTATGTGTGCTTTATTGGTGTACAGTCCACAGTGTGCATGTCCCAGACACACACAGTGCCCCAAGTGCCGTCTCCATGTTACACACACCAGCCGTGTGTGCTAGAAGCATTGGTCAATGATATTTTGACGCATTTCACGCCCCTCCTGTGCATCGCTGCCTCCATGAGGTGCTGCCCCATCCACACCCTCCTCATCCTCATCGTCAGGTGGTTGCAGTTCAGCGTCAGGGGGCAGGGCCACATTTCATCTGACGCACATATTGTGTAGCATGACACATGCCATGACGATCTTTGCCACCTTCTCATGGCGGAACAGGAGTGCCCCACCAGACCTGCTGAGGCAGCGAAACCGTGCCTTCAATAGGCCAAATGCCTGCTCAATCACCACACGGGTACGTGTATGTGCACGGTTGAAGTCCTCCTCGTGCTGGTTCTGTGGGTTCCGGACTGGTGTAAGTAGCCACCTCTTCAGGGGATAGCCTACATCACCCGTATGTGGGCGAGAATGTATGTGTCAGTCATGACATCAAACTCAAAACTTGACGTGCCACCATGGCTTGCATCCAACTGTTACTTCGGACAACTTTGAAATGCACTAATTGATTCACACTATGCGACAGGAATATGCTCATGGCTCTTATGGACTGTTATGCATGCCATCAACCAATGTATGCAGGAGGGTCATGTGCCTCCTTCGTGCACAGTTATGGGGGACAGGCCTTTCAGTTGATGGTGTTTGGTGACGTGCATGTAGGTGCATTTTGTTGAAGTCATTGTGGTCTGAATTGGTTCAATGCACTTGCAGATGGTTGTGTTATGGTTGGGACACACCTTCATTCACATGGTAGGGCTGCATACATCAGGCCTTAGGTTTACTGGTGTCAGCTGAGGTCTGTGATGCATTAGGGTATGATCTGGCTCTGTTGTCTTTGCTACTCAAAGCCAGGTGGAGTATGCATTGGTACGTCGTTCGCCTACCCACTTTGCAATTCCATGGTCATGACATTAGACTCACCGAGTAGACAGTATCTTGGGCCTGCATGTCGCTCCATGTGGCGTGCTATTGTGGAGTTCCTCAGGACCCTTGAATCATGGGTTGCTCCGGGGAATCGGGTACAACAATGTGTGAAGATCCTGTTGGAGTCACAGACCATTTGCACGTTGATTGAGTGAAATAGTTTACCGGCACGGCTGCTGCTGGAGTCATTTTATTTCCGGCGCCAGGCAATGGGGACCTACCGGGGCATTACAACCCTGGCGTTCCTGGTAATTCCCTATTGTCGGGAGCCGGAAAAAATGACTCCCCATTTCCATTCGAGTCCCATTGGACTCAATGTGAATGGGGAGGACGGATGCACCGGCACCATTAATTAATGTCAAGGTCTGCGAGCGGGTGCCGTTCTGCCCACCAGGTAAATACCGGCACGGCTGGCGCCGGACTCATAATGATGCCGATTTTCTTTTCCATTGTTTCCTTTATGTCCGGTTAACCTGACATTTAACACATCCTGTACATAGACATGATTTGTACCTTGCAACATATCACTTTTTATTTTTTGTCTGTTGACATGACTAGTACATATTTTTACTGTGTTTACACATATTTGCCTGTGATGCATGCAGTACTTCATTTTAATTTTCTTTTTTGTTACTAAATATATGCATGTGTGCAAGTTGCGAACTGGGCATATCCTGGCACATTCATATTCTAAAAGAATTTCCTGAGTGTATTTTAGGAGCTAATTTAACTCACCCATGTTATATATCTACAATTTCATTGAATTAGATACAACACTTCAAAACTTTAAAAGTAACTCATCGGTGCCCATCTCATAGTCTGCACTTGTGGTTCATACGGGAATTGTTTTCCATCTCGCATATAGTATCACAATAATTCTGTTACGTCCCGATTCTGCAAGTACATACCCAAGAACCTATTTCAACTATTTCACGGTATGAACCTTCATTCGACATCACCCTTAACAACTACTTTAACATATATGAGCACCTACCTGTATATTTGTGACCGAACATTGGACCCCAACACCACGTTTCGGTCTTCAGCAGCGTTTTCGTTTCCCAGGCGCAATTTTTATCTATTTTACTGTGACTAATCAACTTCCGAGCAGCAGTGGTCCAGGGATGAATATCGGTTTCTAAACTATCAATCAACCCCACACCTCTAGTACACCAGAAGGGATACAAACAGATTGGAATACAAGTAAATTATAATACCTCCTTGTCCAATTTTGGGAACGTGGACGGAACGGCAGGCTTATCTCTGCAAGGTTGTGGATCGTTGGTTAGTTGCAGCACAGCGAAAATACAGTTATTACCCAATGATAAAAGGGACTGTCCAGTCAAGGTTGTATAAACATATTTACTTTATTATTACTACAACAGACAGTGTCCTTTGTCCAGATACTCTCTGGCACTTCCCACCTAGGAAGCTTGCTGTCAGAACCTAGCAGGGCACGCTGTGTTCTGGCTGGGTACTTGTTCTGGAGCTGCTGGACGGATCTCCCTCTGTTCCCTGCAAGATCTTTAGGGGAGGGATCTTGCTTCCCTCTTGGAACTCCTGGCCTTCCTTCACTGGCGGAAGATGTAAGGTAGACTGTACATTTCAGCTTGGGTCCAAATGAGTCCTTCTTCTTACTCCTTGCAAAGTCTTCAGATGATCTGATCAGCGAGGGGCTCAGCTCTCTTTTAAAGCCAAATGGAGCCCAGGGATTGGTGTAGGCCAAGCCTAACTTAAGTGAGCCAAACCTGGGACTCCACCAACAATCCTCAGTGATGCTTCAGGTCAGAATCAGAATGCTTGGCAACAGACAGGGGAAAGATGACAACATATACTTGTAAGTCCCACCCATCTTCCTGTCTGCTGTACATCAAAGTGTCTCCCTAACTAACTCAGTCCTATGCAGCGCTTGATCACAACATGGGCCTCCTTTGAAGTAGAGGGCTGCAGGCAGTCATTCGTCTCCTACAATTCACATACTTCTCTGCTCTGAAAGGAGTGGTTCCAGACAGGACATTCACTGCCCTTTCAAAGCAAGGAGGGGTGTTAGTACCAAGTTGACACATTGCATTACAAAGAGGTGTTGGTTTCTGGTCTCCATTGTCACTTCCTGCACCCAGGCTTTCCCTGAGGCCTGCCTATTAACATTCTTCAGTATTTGCCACCATCAGCAAGGTTTGACAATGGAGATGCAAATCCATGGGGCCTTGAAAATCTAATCCGGCTTCCCACGGCCAAAGGCTTTTGATGTACTTGCTTGAAACAAAGGGGTGGCGTCCTGTCACATACATTTACATCAATTACCCTTTACATTTTTATTTGATGCAAAGGTTATAACATTTCGCATGCTAAGTATCAAAGGAACTGTATACTCATGGTTAGTAGGGGTAAGAATACAAAAAGAATATCACAGGTGACTATTAGCTTATTTATTCAGCTGATGTCACAAAGGATATGGGTTCAGTTTCCATTAGTGTTTAATAGTTTTTTTGAACAACACTTGCCTAAAAATTGGCAGACATATTGAAAATAGAACAAATAGAGAGCAAACTGAAGCCACAATTCAAGTTCTTAAAACAGGGTCATAGATTTGCTAATGCATGTACATAAAAGCAGAGTAATTTTACAGCAATTATGGTAAAAAAAATACATAGAACGTGAAACTGTAAATAGTGAACCGGAGTTTAGCCTTCACAAAAACATCCTGATAGTTGTTTTCAAGGTGTACTGGATATTTTGGGGGAGGTAACCAAGTTTTTGGTCTACGTCTAGATATTGATCAGATGGTGTATGGGGACGGGCATGATTGGCCCTGGTGGAAAATGGTCCTGTGACGTTTCGGCATGGAACGCCTTCTTCAAGGGTCTTGACCCGGTCTCCCTATATGGAGGAATCAAGTGAAGACGTGATTAGTGTGGATAAAACACTGCGGTGTTGTGGCAAAAAAAACGTGATATTAGCATGTAATAAAACCAAATTAAAAACCCCCTAAGGGTAAAGAGTGTGTCAAACATACTCTAACTTGTGGGCTTGTGCTGTCCAGTGACTGACCTGGATAAATAGAAGTGGGTGATGGAGATCGACTTCCAATGTCGTTGTGGTAAACAGAACCTTGCAGCAAGTGTCTGGAGAGCAAGGCTGTGCTCAGGGCATTTGTCTAAAAATGAGACGAAAAAGACGTAGGAACAAATGATTGTTCAGAACCAATAAAATGCTGAAAGTGCATGTGGTTGCACGAAAGAGTGTGCTGCCTATGGGGGCAAGCAAACATTGTGCTTGAACAAGATTACCTGATCTTCTGGATGGATGTAGATCAGCAATGCGTGGGCTCGTGGGAATGCTGTGGGCCAGCAGCAAGAAGCTTGCAATGAAGGGGAGCTCCGCGTTTTTAAACTGGTAGCAGCAACGATGCAGATGGTGCAAACACAGATGTGTGAATGCGGGACGTGCCGCTGCATAAAGAGAAAGGTGGGAGAGAGTCTAATATCAACCAAAAACAGCTGTGCAATGAGCAGTACACAAAAAAGGGAGGGCAGTAGTGAAGGGCGCGGCGTGGCCATCAGTTTACCTGGTGAGAAGTAGGGATACAGAGGCGGTTGAGTCAGCTCTGCCGAGGCGAGATAATTCAGCATCTGCTTGCCGGTCAACAGACAGTGTAATGCTGAAGCCGGCATCTTAAACTGAGAGGAGCTGTGTACTGGGTGTTCGAGCGCATGCGCGGGTTGGAAATGGGACCCGCGAGCTAGTGCGCATGCGCGGGTGACAAGTGTGAATACTAGTGCGCGTGCTCATTGATGTGCCGCTTGGTTGTTGCCTAGGGAATGTGCAAGGACGCGGCTGCGTCACTAGAATATATGAGTAGGAGCGTAAGTAAATTGTGCTCGGTGGAAGTGTCTCCTGTCATGATATACATGCATGTGGTGTTGGCATACTTGTAACAGTGTACATAACAGCAGGACAAAACAAAAGAACGGTAAGTAAGTTTGTTTTTCAGTCAACATTGAGTAATACATAAATAGTGTGAAACAAAAGGGCGTATCTTCCCCCAAAAAAGAGGAAAACATCAAGAACGCCAAAGAGTGTGTTCTAACAGCAGAGGGAATACACTCTTTGTTGCACATAGTCAATGAATTTGAGTTCAGATGGCACAATAAGTTGTACAATTATCATCCGTCAACAGCCAAAGTCGCTCCAGTAAAGTAAAAAATGCATAAAAGATACATGAAAGATACAGGCAACATGCTTTGCATATGGTTAATAATGGTGTCACATCATTAGGATATTGCATTCAGGGAATCGAAGTTAGAAGAGCCTAGGCAGCAGGTTGAATAGTATCCGAGACCGAGGGGGTGTTGTGGAGCTCGATGGACCCCTAAGGTTAGTGCTGCGGGAGTCCTCAGCTGAAGGTAATGGGCACCACTAGTAGTGGATTTTAGTTTAAAGATCCACCAGGCTTCCTTACGATTAAGGGCGTTGGTGTTTTTAAGGATGGTGTCAACTACCCACCACTTCATGTCATCCACTCCACGTTGGTGTTCTATATAATGTGTGACCAGGGGCGCTGTGTGGACCCTGCAACGGATGCGTGACCTTTGTTCCCCTATCCGTTTGTTCACTTGCCATTTCGTCTGGCCCACGTATCTCATTCCGAATGGACATTCAATTACATAGATGACGTTTGAGGTTTTACAGTTCGAGAAATGTTTTATCTGCCAGTCCTGTTCTCCAATTTTGAAGGATGTGGTTCTTTTAGTTAATTTACACACATTGCATGCTCCGCATGGGTGGTGTCCCACAATTTCACGCATACTCCAAAGCTCTGATCTTTGTGACTTCTTATTGAGTCTGGAATGGTTGAGTATGTCTTTAAGGTTTTTTACCCGTTTCAGTGCCATTCGTGGTAATGGTTCATCAGGTAGGCTAATCTGTATCAAGGGCCAGAATTTTTTGATGGTGGCCTTTAAACGGGTGGTGTCGGGACCAAAGGTGGTTACACAGGTCATCTGTTCTTCTGTGTCCGGATTCTGTGTTCTTGGAGAAAGAAGGGTTTCTCGCAGTATATACTGAACCCTTTTCCTTGTGTTGTTAACCAGTTTTCTTGGATACCCTCTGTTCCGTAGTTTAATCTGTAGTACTGATGCGTTGGCTTTATATTGTTCTAGCTCCGTACAGTTACGCCTTAGCCTTAGGATGTACTTGCGGCCGTCAGGTGTCAGCTACACATGACAGGGGAGGGTGGCGCTGCTAAGCTGTGTCCTCCCAGAGTACATTACTATTCTTCACGATGAGCGTGGAAAATATGTGCAGGAATGGCCCCACATATTTTCAGAGGTTGATCTCCCATCATTCATTCTTTTAAACAAACAAAAAAAGCCCAGGCGAGCGCACTCTTCCCTTGCGGATGGTCGAATCCCTCACATTTATATGCCTGCTTGTTACCCTAAGTCGGCAGCCATTTTTAAAGTGGTCAGCCGATCTCGGTTTTAATCAGTGGATCTTCAAATTAAATTACTATCGCCCATAAACCACTCACTCCACTAGTTACTACAGACATTTTGTATAAGATACCACTTTTACACAAGACAAACTTGCTCACCAAGCTCTAAAAGCTTAAACATACATAAAGATTATTCCTCCCATGACAAGATTTGGCTCATAGATGCCCATATCCCTCTTACATGTGGATAATCCTGATTCAGAATTGCATACCTTTCGTTCTTAATGTAAAGACGGGACCAAAAGTCACTGTTGCCTATTTCTAGTCACTAGTGCCTATATGACCAGGAGGCAATAACACACTATGCATAGCACACCATTTTGACTTCGCAAATGCACTGTTTCTTCGCCCACTCTCCCTTAATGTTTACTTAAACGCTCATACTCATCTTTCCAAAACATGTTGCTTTTTAACCTAAGAATGAGTATAGTTAATTGCCCGCGTTGAGGCCAAGAGTGGTGGCCCTAAATTTAAAAATGAGTCAAGCCTCTTCCTTTCTCATTGATTTTTCTAGATTTCCCCATCTTTCATTTTGAGTCAGGCGTTTTAGGCCATAAAGTTGAATCTGTTGCAAGTCATCAGATTCCCGTGCACTGCCAGTGGAGATCTCACATCTTGTACCTTAATAGCTCATAGGTGTTTATATATTCTCACTTGTTAGTCTCGTTTGGTGCTTCCAATGTACACCTTTGCGCATACACATTTGATAGCATAGATTACAGATGTACTCTTGCAGATGATAAACTCCTCTATAAAGATGGGTGTATCTGAGAATTTGTGACAATTTTCTGTAAATTTATAATAGTTACAGGTACCACCTTGAAAGAAAACCTTTGGTTTGGCACTAAGCCAGTTTTTATCTGTACTTTGTTTTTTTTCTTGTTTAAGAAAGGATGATGCAACCATATTGCAACGTTGGCTGCTTTTCTATAGACCATTTTTGGTGTTGTATCTATATATTGACATAGGTCTTTTAAAATGTTCCAATGTTTTTTGCCATATTGTAAATCAGATGATTTTGTATATAATATGAAGTGATAAATCTACACATATTGAGATTCTCTTGTTTACACTTTTTTGTTATCAATAGTTCATCTCTCGACCTTTGTTTGGCTTTTTCCAAAGACTCTGCAATCACAGTTTCATCATACCCTCTCTGGCAAAATCTTTGGATTAGGATTTTGCTTTGTTTGCAAAAAGACTCATTGGAGCTGCAATTTCTGTTTGCGCTAATGAATTCTGCATATGGGAGATTATGTATAATGCTTTTTAAATGGCAGCTGTCCGCTCGTGGTATATGTTTTCTGTCAACTTGGATTGGAATAAATATGATGAGCTAATTCTATAAACTTCTCTGATTCTGTGGCGATATGTTTATGACAAGGTGAATGTAACACGATGGGCCCGATTCACAGAATATTGTGCAGAAATAGCGCAAAGTCCACGCAAAGATGGAACCTATGTGAAAATTATTTGCACGCCACATGTATTCATGGAATTAAAGATGCATTACTCACTACCTGTCGTGCAATTAAAAACAAGCTCCGTGAGGAACGCCCACAAAATGCCCCCAAGCACACCCAAAAGCTAGCAAAAGGACCAACACAGCGCAAGCTGTCCATGCCACCACTGACCCACCATCCAGTACCCCTGTGAGAAAGTGCGCCACAAGCCCAGGCTGCGCACCAGCAAAATCACGCATCTCCTCTTGCAAGTCCAGGCTGCACCCCAGCGAATACGTAGGTCCTCCCACGCAAGTCCAGGCTGCACCCCAGCGAATACGTAGGTCCTCCCTTGCAAGCCCAGGCTGCACCCCAGCAAAATCGCGTGTCTCACCTCACAAGTACAGGCTGCACCCCAGCGAAAAAGCTTACCCTCCCTTGCAAGTCCAGGGTGCACCCCAGCGGTATCAGGGCTCCTCCCTCACAAGCTCAGGGTGCACAGCAGCGAAATTGCGGGTCCTCCCTCGCAAGGCCAGCTGCACGACAGCAAAATCACAGCTCCTCCCTTTCAAGTCCAAAGGCACCCCAGCAAAATCACGGGTCCCCCCTCTCAAGCCCAGGCTGTACCACAGCAAAAACATGGGTACTCCCTCACAGACACAGGCTGCACCCCCCAGACTGGACACCAGCCCCCAGCCCCTTTCACCCGTGACCCCTCCTCCCCGGGCAGCCCACTCCAGACTGGGCACCCCCCACTGGCAGCCCCCTCCAGACTGGACACCCCCCTAGGAAGCCCCCATCCAGACTGGACACCACCCACAGGCAGCCCTCGTCCAGACTGGACACTCCCCCACAGGCACCCGCCGTCCAGACTGCACACCCCCCACAGGCAGCCCCCGTCCAGACTGGACACCCCCCACATTCAGCCCCATCCAGACTGGACACCCCCCCAGGCAGCCCATGTCCAGACTGGGCCCCCCCACAGGCAGCCCCCTCCAGCCTGGACACCCCCCACAGGCAGCCCCCTCCAGACTGGACCCCCCCAGGCAGCCCCTGTCCAGACTGGACACCCCCACAGGCAGCCCCTATACAGACTGGACACTCCCCACAGGCAGCCCCCATCCAGACTGGACCCCCCCCCCAGGCAACCCCCTGCCAGTCTCCTACAATACCAGTGCAATGCATGTCTGCAGGTCGCCTGAACTTACGTGTTATGACAGCACCATGAAGGGCAACACCAACATGTGCACTGCAAATACGACCAACTGGAAGCACAGGAGGTCCATCCATGAGTGGAGCATCTGCTCACACACCCTTACAGGCCTTCATCAGCCACCCCATACACAGGTGGCAAGTGAATTCAAATCCATGTGCATGTTGTCCATGGCAAATTGGCAAGGCATCAAAGCACAGTAACTGAATGTGTGCCCATGACAGAAGGAAACCTAAGAAAAGATGTTGCAACATACAAAAACAATGGCCATGCGTGTTACAGCCTGAGAATCAGTGACCTGGATGGAATGGGTGGCTAAATACCTGTCAGGGAACAATCACATGACAGGGCCATGCATGGGTAAATGTAGGGCAGTCAGACAGAGCATGACTCACAGAGACAGGAGAATTGTGCTGCCACTCCGGAAGAGCAAATATGGCACAATACTGCATTCCAGTGGTGGAGGTTGAGCGATGCATGAGAGAAGGCAGTGTCTGACTGCACATTCTGGTGGGCGTGTCTGGTTGACATGGGTTTTACACAACTATGTCAAAGAAACGTGCTATTAATGTGACCATGGAACTCCTCCACAGAGAGCACATCTCCCTCCACCCCAACCTCACTGATGCCAAACACACAGTGATGCTGTATAGGTAAATGCTAATGAAAACATACAGTGCAGACCCAGTCATCTGATGGACCCACCCTCACATGTCAGGCACATGTGCATCCTACCATATGCAACCATCCCAGCAACAACAACACACAAGCAAACATGTCACAAGACACATGACTTGCAATGGAGAGATGCACTGGCTGAAAATAGAACTATCAAAGAGGCCGACACAATGAACTTCATGAGGCATGGAATGTAACAAACATAACGATGTAGTGGACATAAATATGTACACAAATTAACAGGGAATCAAGTTCAAAGTAGTCCAGGGGAAATATGAAATAAAACAAATATCCTATGCCCAAACAACTATATACAATAAAAAGGGGGAAGGAAAGTCTTCGAAGTCTAGGTAAAATAATAAATAAAAAAGGAAACCTACACCTAAAAAACTATGTACAAAGGCAGCAGGCTAGTCCTCTTAATCTCCAATCTCACAGAGCCTTTCCACCACGCTGAGTCCAGCGCCAGGTCCTCACACCTCAGGGGGGCCTCCGTTGTTGCCTGGAGGACTTGCAGGGTCGCCAGCATTTGTGTCTCTATCACTCGGGCATCCCTTCAAGTGGCCTCCAGGATGGCAGCCTGCCTCCTTGCCCGACGCAGTGCAATTTCAGCCCTAGCCATCACAACCCTTGCTTCCCGAACCCGCTGCCTCTCTGTGCCAATCTGCACCTCATATCCAATGAACACGGAAGAAACCCTGTCCTTCAGGTCCACGTGTGCCTCCTGCCTCACATTTCGCACCTGCATCCTTACGGTGGTCTGCCCTGAAACAAATAGCTTCCTCCTCATTTCCACCTGCTGCCACAGTGCCCGGTGCCAGCTATGTGGGTACGCCCTCCCAGCAGAGGCCGATACCCGGAGTCGTACTGCACCTGCACTGCTCATGGGTGCCTGCTGTCCCTTCATTGCCGGTGTCCCTGACGGTGCCTGGGTAGGCATGGTGACCACCTCAGCTGATGTACCTTGGACTTCCAACTCGGGCAGGGATGTGGTCTCCACCAGATGGGGCACTGGGGTTGGAACTGGTGTGCAGGGGGCCCTGGTGGTATCTTGTCCCGAAGGCACTCTGGAGGACGTCTGGTGCACAGAGGAGGAAGACGAGGAGGTGGTTGCGGCATTGAACATCCAATGGAGGTCACCACAGAACAGGCATGTTGCAAGCCAGCCGATGAGGAGGGATAGCTCACTGTGATGATGTGCAGGCAGACTACGAGTAGCCTGCACATCATCACAAATGACAGCTGTTCGCCCCACCAACCAGCCCAGCAGGGGTAACCCATGATTCCGGATGGCAACACCAGATGGTAAGGGGGTGTCGGTCTGGGTGGACACATCAGCCGACACCGGGTTGTGGGTCTGGGTGGAGGCATCCCGGCAGGCGCATACTGCTGCATCTGATGGCCCAGGGACTAGATTTTGCACAGGCACCTCCACGGTGGCCTGCACAGCCTCATGCCCCTGGGACAGGACTGCAGTAGACATGCCCACCTCAGCAGCACCAATCCGCCAACCTGGATGACTCTGGATTGCCTTCTGCCATGGATGGCCCCTGTGTGGCATCACCTGTCCCCACCGCTGCTGAAGAGTCCACTCCCACCTTCACCTTCTTGTACTTACCCCGAGCAGCCATGCCCGATGACACCGGCGCTGTCACAGCCACAATGCTCCCCGAAAATAAGCTGTCATGGGGGCGTGGTTGGGCCCTGTGCCTCTGCCTGGTGGAGGCATCCCTGCTGCCATGCTCCACAGCACCCGTTCAGCCCTCTTCATCAGATGCAACTGTGGAAAATGAGACACAGAACAGAAACATAAGCGTGTGTGGCAACACCAGCATTCACATGAACATGACTAGTCAAGGGAACAACCATCAACCTCCACGCCCACACACACACAGACATGCAATCCACTTCCATGCAGACACCTGCCTGGCCATCACTCCACACATTCACATCAGCCTACTTGCCACTGTCACAACCAATCTATTGTGTATGGTATACACACATGCATCAATTTCACATGCACATGCGAGCTTGCTACAGCAACAAGCACATACACATGTCATGCACACACATCAACTGAGAGGCCCCAAGCAGTGTGATGACCAATCACATCCGAGTCCCATGAACTGCAATGCCTCTATGTGACTAAGCCAGACATCCAAATGCACGTGTTGCATCCAGGCATGAGTGATGCCCAGTCACACATTCCCATCTTCGGCACATACACATGAACATCATGCATGCACATGGCGCGGGCAACACTACCTCAACTGTCACACTTGTCACTGTTGCACTTCTCAGACAATAGCAACATTGCATGTGTATGGTCTGAAAGGCAGCACTACAACACACAATGCAAGTGAAAGCACATTCAAAACACATATCGGTCTGAATGCACACATGGGGAGCAATGTCTGGGGTATGCACGCAGACATCCGTCTCAGAAAAATAATTGCTGAAAGTCTAAGGGGGTCACTGGCAACATGCTGCTATATGCACAGAGCAATCACCGTAGAACATTGCACTGCATGGCTACTCACCAGTCGACTCCAGACATTCCGGTAACTCGCAGACCTGGGTGTGCAGCGCTGGGTAGAACTTCACCAGGCCCTGCATGTTGTTAGCTGACATCCAGTACCTGCGCGCATGGTGCCCCTCCATGGTATCACTGGCCTGGACGTAGCGCAGGGCCTTGCTGTGGGTCCTGGATTTCAGGTTCTCCCAGCGCTTGTGCACGGTCTTGAAGGTGTGAGATGCCACCCCCTCCACGTGGATGGCATCCATTATCCCTCCCCAGATCTGCTGACGTCCTTCCTTGCCGCGTTACATCACAGGGTTGAAGAGGGCATCATAATGCTTCAGAACCTTCTCCACCAGGATGTCAACTTCCCTGGTGGTGAAGTTGACAGCCCTCTGTCTCGCTGCTGTGGGGTTGCCGCTCTGGTCTGATGATGATGGTGCAGACATGGCAACCGCCGAGGCAGGTATGGGTGGGGAAGGTAGTCCTGGAGCTGGGCTGTGGAGCGGTGGTGGTGGAATGCACGGTGGGAGTCTGATGAATCAGCTGAGGTGGTCACAGGGCCAAGGACTGGAGCATAGGCAATGACCTGACAGCAGGCCCTCCAAACGCAGTGCAGGTGGCACACACACTGGACAGGCAGCAGCAGATGGCTAAGATGGAGGCAGCACAGGGCAGTAGGAGGCAGGTAAAAAGGCATAGAGGCAGGAGTGTGGGTCTTCTGTGTATATCTATGATGTCTGCCGGAAACAGGGTGACAGGACTTTATGCGTAGAAAATGAGCGTGGGCATGTGAAATCCGAGGAAAGGCTCTCAGCGCATACTTACGTGCCACGTGCAGCGCGCAGGCATTCAGCATGCCTTATTTGGGGATACATATTCGGGGATACATTAGTACGTGTAGAAGCAATTCTGAACGTGAGTGCAAAGGGGAGGAGATGGACGATTGGAGTACTGCATATTTTGGGGTGCAATCCGTTCACTTCACGGACTGTACAAACTTATTTTGGTGGGGGATTTGCCTCCGCGCATACGCGCCTCTATTTAAAATTTTTGCTAGTGCTAGGCTAACGGTGAGTTGCATATGCATTTTCCCAACTCTGGGTGCCCCTGTGTATCGTGTACCTCTATTATTACCTTTCAAGTAGCTTTTCGGGGTTCGCATATTTTGTGTTGCTGGGTGCCATTGTATATCGCGGACCGCTTTTTTCTTTTTCCGGAAGCTCTTTTTTTAGGGGGGGGGACCTGTGCGTTACGCATTCTGGTTTTTTCACACCTGCGGTACTTTTGAGCCTTGCTGGACCACAGAACTACTTCTTCCATCACTCTCTCTAATTGCCCAGGACAATTGCTTGGTGTGCCTTCCATTTTTCCCTTACACCTGGAACATGAGTGGAAAGGCTCCAAGAGGGAAAGTGGGCAGACGTAGCCAGGGTCAGGGATGTCCTGCAGAAGCAGCTGTCCCAGTCCCAAGGGTCGCGGGACGTCCTGTGGAAGTAGCTGTCCCAGTCCCAAGGTTCCAGGGATGTATAGCAGAAGCAGCTGTCCCTGTCACTGGGCTTCTGGGACCTGCTGCTGAAGCAGCCGCCCCAGCCCAAAAGAGTAAGGGACCAGCAGCAGAAGCAGCTGTCCCAGCCCGAAAGGGTAAGGGACGTTCAGCGTAAGCAGGTGACCCAGCCATGGGGTAATGCCATGCCACAGGCCACTGGTGGTCCGGCATCTAGACCCCAGAGTGGTCCCAGCCACACAGAGGCAACTCCAACACCTTGTGGCAAGAAGGCAAAGCCTGAACTGCAGGAACAGGCTCAACCCCATGGCACGGCACAGGACACTGGCACGTTGAGGAAGAGGAACTTCCATGATGAAGAACTCCAGATCCTCATGGACTACGTGACTATGCACCACCGTGATAAGTGCAAGCAACTGGGGGGCACACATACACCTGCTCATTGTATGGTGCATTGGCAGCATGTCACGAATTAGATCAACGCCTTAGGGTTTGAGAAGCACACTACTGTTCAGGGACCCCACCCATCGCACCAAGTCCAAGCTGGGTGCCAACCTCGCCTCTGCTCTAGCAACTTGAGGGGGGTCAGCAGAGGAGGAGGAACTGACTGGGCATGAAGAGGCTATGAGCCAATTCATACTACTGGAGCAGGTGCAAGGTGTGGGAGGCCTGGATAATTATGAGGACACATTCAGTGAGTGGCCAAGATTGTGCATCCTGAGTATGTGTCATGAAGCATCACCAAGAAGTATGATTGTGGTGCACATTTGGCTGCATTTGAATGACTGCCCCGGGTGAATGATGTCGTGGTGTACTGACTACTGTCTAGTGTACACAAGAGTGGATACAACCCATCAGTTGACCGTGGCCGTGTGACAGTTCTCATCACCCACTAGCATACCCCCCCAACATCTGCAACATGGTACCACAATATGCCCTCTTGTTAGCTGCATCCTTGATGCCAGTGACTCTGCTCTGCTAGACATGTGCTTGTGTCCAAAATAAGAGTTACACTTCATGCCCAGCAGGGTATAGATTCTCTTTTCACACATGTACGTAGGTGCTTCCATGCTACATAGAACATCCAAGATGACAACTAACATGCCTTATAGCGTGCCCTGAGTGAGTGTGCATATGTATAGACTGTGCACATCCCTGCTGCCCCAATGGAAATGACTCCTGATGCAAATGGTTGTGAGTCTTGATCCCTGTTACCAGCACACACTCCATGGTCCCATGCCCCTCTCCCTCTTGTGGGTCACTGTAACCTTGTTCATATCTACAACTCCATTGACATACTCTCTCCACTTCACAGGCCTTGGCTAGGTGGTACTTTTACAGCCATACATCAACTGGGACCGTTTCCTTTTTCACACACTTACGGCATGTTCCCATTGTGTACAGTCCCTGTACCGGGTCAACACTGGTGTGGCATGTGATGGATGTGGACATGTGTGTCTGCCTGTTGCATGTCAGTGAACTGCACGTCACCGAGCCACATGGCTATGCCCATTTCACTGGTATTAGTCAACAGTTAGCTGTGCCATGGGCCATAATGTGCTTGTTAATGACCCTGTTTGGTGGCAATGTGTCCACTGGCAGCATGGCCCTGAGCAGGGAATGCTGTTGCCAGTCTGCATATGCCATGATCAGATAGCTTCTTGTACATAGTGTGTGGATGCTGTTTCTCTTATGGTGACATTCCCTGCATTTTGTTGCATAACAGCAATGTGATACACATGTTTACTGTAGACACGTTGCACATTACTCCACATGTCTTTTTCTGTCCATGTGTAGGTGAGGTGGCACCAGATGCAGAGGAGGAGGGGGAAGAGGAGGAGGAAGAGCCTGTGGTGCTTCAGACCACCAGTGGAGCACATGGCCTGGCAGGCTGTGAAAATCCACTGGTGCTACAGACCATCCTGAGCCATGCTGCAGGCAATTCTGACTCTTTGGACTCCAGCAGCTCTGATGCTGAACAAGATATGCAGTCCTCAATGCTGGCGGAGGTGAGTGCATCAATGGGTGGAGCAGTTGAAGCCTGTGAGTCTGCAGGGGGTCAGGTGCCTTCACAAGGCCAGTCAGTGGTGTCACACCCATCTGTGGTGGTTACGACTGCAAGTCCACACTCCCATGTATTGGTTTCTGGTCCTGGGGCAGATGGCCAAGGGAGGGTTGTAGTCCTGCATCCAGAGACAGTGGCATCACAAAAAGGGCTATGCTCCCTTGGATCAGGCAAGCATGGGCCCTGCACACATGGGGGATGTGTGCAGGCTGAGCAGACAATGTGGCATTCCGCACACCAACAGTGTGCAGCCTATGAGAGTTTGGCTGAGGGCATGGATAGGGTGGCCAGTTCCATGATCCCGCCATCAACACAGGTGGAGCAACAGCTGCAGGTCATGCGGTCTACATGCCGCTCTCACAGGCTGTGTATGGAGGCCAACATCAGGGGCCTATGGGCAGATCTGCGGTGTCTGCAGGCATCCCTGCTTGCAGAGGGTCGGGCACAGAGGGAAGCCCTAAGGGAAGAGTTGTTGGGCCACAGAGCTGCAATACGTGAGGAAGAGGCAGCCAGCAGAAGACTGTTCTGCCAGGAGATGCTATCATTGAGGCAGACAATTGCGGAAGAACTCCGTGCAACCCGTGAGGTTGTGCATAGTGACCTCCAAGCCCTCAGTCTGCTGGTGCATTAGTCAGTGTCACTCATGACCGCTGCCACTGAGGACAATGCTGGGGCACTGCGTTGTGAGCCTCCAGCACCACTTCCACCTTCTGATTCAACGCAGGATGGTGGTGCCTGCAGAGACATGCTTCCCGGTCCACCTTAGCCATGCGATCCGTGAGCCCATGGAGGGGAATTTCTTTTTTAAATGTGTTAACGTCCACCCATGTGGAAGTTGACATGCAGCCTGCTCCTACCCCTCCTGGTTGGACCCCCCCCGGTCCATGATGGACATTTTTGATATTTTTATAGGTTTTGTGATACTTTAGTTGACCCCAGGCCTGGATGTTGGCATTTTATTTTTGAGTTTCCCTTTCCAGGTTTTATTTTTATTATTTCTCTTATTTTTTCCTTGAGTTGTGCTGGTAACCTCTCAAGGACATGACGTTTGCAGTGGTGGACATGCAGGCATGCATAGTGAGGTCAATTTGCATGTGCAGGTAACTATGGGTTCAGTGTTTCCTCACATGTGTGCTGTGTGAATGGTACTTCATTATGGCTGTTGTAATGTCTTCTTCCATGTTGTTTCAGTAATCCATGATCTGGCGGTGACTGCTGTCCCGGGGGAGACACCCTGCACCCTTTGACGTCCATGCTTCCCATGCCCTCCACCAGGCACTGTCCCTCCTGTCCCAAAGCACTGTTTTGCATGTTGAGCATGTGTCATTGGTCACCATGTTTGCTGCATGTGTAACTTAACTTATATGTGCTTGCGCATGCTACCATGCCGGGATGGTTATTTAAGTGGTACTCATGTCACTGTGTTACATCCCTCTGTAAATTAATCTATCGCCACATCTACTGTGGTGTAGTGCATGTCATTGGCCATCTCCAATCTAGGAAGTGTACTATTTGATGTGGCTTTTACTTGGCCTTCCCTCTCAGTGTCACTCTCTCTCCCTCTCTATGTTGTGGTATGCTGCACTCATGGGCAGATCACAATCTATGTTGTGTCACCCTCTTGCACCCTGTGGTGCTTCTGCAGTGGGTGCTCTCTGCATATTTTCTGGATCAATTCATGTGTTGTCATTGATGTGCATGTTCTTTCTGTTGTTACTATGCATGTCATTGCATTTAGGGGATGTGTCTCCCAATGTGGTGCATCATATTCATATGCAAGGCAGGTGGGTACCCTGTGCAGGTAAGTGAAGGGCATTTGCAGATGCTTATGTGGTGTTGGGCTGGGAGTCTTGCACTGTGTGTGATCACTTGGGATTGACTTGTCTTGTGGGGCACCAGTACTACTTCATGTGTGCATGTTTCACAGGGTGTGGTTGGTGATAGGCCTGGGCATGGTGTTGTTTGTATGGATTGGTGGGGCCACTGGTTTCATATTCAACATTGTGGGAGCTCAAACTGTGTGGGCCTTTCTTGGGTGTTTGGTAGTGGGTTGCAGGGCCGGCTATTTGTGGCCTGTGACACGTGTTGATGGTTGTGCTGGTGTGTGTCACATTGCACTTTGACCATGTGTGCTGAGTAACACTTCACATCTCTTGCAATGCTTGTGGAGTTATGGCTCGACGGCACATTTGGCCTCTCTTGCTTAGGATTCCCCATTTATGGTGTGCATCACCAGTTACAAGCCACAACCATGGGAACATTGATGCACATTTTTGGGATGCTATATTGTGTACCAGCCCATTACGTTTAGTGGTGTGGGTGTTTTCACATGCATGTCCCGTGCATGCTGCACCATGCAGTTTGTAGCTTCAAGTTGGGTGCATTGTGCTGCTGCATTCAATTGAATGCAATATCTGACCAATTGTATGCTATCGCAATGAAGTCTGCATTGACCATGCACTTTTTGTTTGCATCCTACATTTAGCATGCATTTATCCTTGCTTGCAGTATCACATTGCTTTGTCTTGTCTGCGAATGTCTTCCATGGCAGTTGCCTTGGTGGCCAGTCTGACATCAGCCTCTGTGAATTGATGCATCAAGCATGATCCTGCCGGGAGTGCAAGAGGTGAGTATTTGTGTACTTGCATTCTTGTGCTTTGCATCATGGCTGAACTTAAAAGAATCTGCAGGGAACTTGCCATCCCATCTGCAGTATCTTCTGCCCCTACTCCTTCACAGTCCCTTTGTGATGCACTCTCCTCTCACATCTTTTCAAAAGCCCTGGACATACTGAACATCCTTTTCACGCACTCTTCCAACACAACCCTCCCTCCAATGGCCCCATTACCACTCACCCTCCTCCTTCCTCCTTCTGCTCCTCCACTCCTGTCTCCTCTGAAGAAGTCACCAGAGTTGTCAACTCCATAAAGGTATTTTCCAACCAGGTTGGCCCATGCTACTCCAGAACCATCAAGGTGAACATCTCCTCTCTCACCCGTGCTCTTGCTGATCTCTGCAATCTCTCCTTTGCACTGGCTCTTTTCCATCCTCCCTCAAGCATCCCTTGTGCGCCCCATCCTTACAATACCATCTGCAGACCCTTCCTGCCTAGCCACTTGTTGGTGATCTACATGACCACCATTGTGGATTCCAAGCTTTCTGAGCCACGGACACTGCTCTCCTGAACACCCGTGAAGAACTGCTTGCATCCCTCAATTCCAAATCCCCTGCTGTCCTCATCCTTCTTGATCTCTCTTCTGCATTTGACAGAGTGAACCATTCCATCCTGATAAAAAGGTTCCATGATACACTTGGTATCTCGGAGTGGGCACTGGACTGGCTTATCTCCTTCCTAACCAACCATTCCTCAAAAGCATTCCGGGCCCTTTCTCCTCCCCTACTTCCTCCTCCACCTGTGGCATCCCCGAGGGCTCCATTCCTTCACCCTGCCTCTTTAACATATACATTTCCCTGCTAGAACGCGTCATTGCCCCATTCTCCTCCAAATTCCGGTGCTATGCTGACGACACACTCCTCTTCTTAAAACTTCCTACTGAAGCACTTGCACCTTCCTTCATCCCTGACTGCCTCTCCGCCATTCAGGCCTGGTGCACTGCTAATGACATCTGCTTCTACGCAAGCAAAACTGAGAGTCTCCCTATTGCCTTCCTCCATGGGCCCCACCTGCCTGCTCATCTGAAGCCAGGAATCTTGGAGTCATCTTCCACTCCTCCCTTTCCTTCATCCCTCATATTCAGAACATTGTGAAGAAGTCCCACTGTGAGTTCTTCCTTCTCAAAACAACTGTACCCTTCCACACCTTCCCCCAGAGACTCGATGCTACCGGTGCTCTGGATCTCTCCAGGCTAGACTACTGCAACAGCCTCCTCCTTAATCTTCCTTTGTCCACCCTGCGACCCCTCCAGTTTACCCAGAATAATGCAGCAAGAATTATCATTGGCCTCAGGGACTGCATCTCTCCTGTCCTACAAAGCCATCACTGGCTCACGGTCTCAGCACAGATTAAATTCTAATCCCTCTGTATCATCCACAAAGCTCTCTGGTGCCGGGGACCACTCTATCTTCAACACTTTTTGACCAAATACTCCCCTTGTAGACTCCAGCATTCCTCTGGCACCAACTCCCTGCATGTGAAGTGGTTTGCTAAACAGAGAGCTGGTGGTCAATCAGTTTCCTCGGCGGGCTGCCTTCTGTGTAATAACCTCCCTCTCCCTCTGCGTCTTGAGCAGGACCTCCTTAAGCTCCCAAAAAGCCTCAAAACCTTTCTCTTTTCCTCTTCTTTCTCCTCCTCTCTTCCCTGCTAATCATACAGTAGCATGACTGATGTGCAGAGCCCTTGTGTATCCTCAGGGCCCTGACCCCCCACATCTCTCATCCAAACCGCTGTCTATATAATGCACTTGCACAGGCTCAGCCTCACCACGGGTAGTTTGACTTACGTTTTTCTTTTCTTTTCTTAGCACTTCAGCCCGAGCACTTCTTCATGAGCACCTTAGCACCTTTTCCATTACATCCCTCCGCTCTACCCTTGCACGTTCTGAACACTCACAAAGCATAATAGGTTTGTCTCCACTTCCAGTTATTCTCATGAATTGTTTCCACTATTCATTCTATTATTTATCTCTGTTGTAATTCATTGTCTACCTTCCCCTGTCCCCACTCTGTTGCCCTGTGGGCGCTTTGAAAAAGTGTTGCTAATTGTATAAGCGCCTAACAAGTGACAAATACATTAATGAATAGATAAATGTGCTCCCATGACTGTGTTCAGTGCACTTTCCCAATACTACGCAGGTGATGTCATGCCTTGTGTCATTGGTAGTCTTCCAAGGGGGTCCCTGCTTTTTGTGTGGGCTCATTTATCTGCATATGTGATGTCTTCTCATTTTCATGCAGCATGTTGACTGATGCGTGCATTGTGTATGTGCCATCGTCTAGTGAATGGGGATATGTGACATGCACATTTGATGCATGTCATTGAGGGGGACAGGCAGTGTGAGGGATGTTGTTGTTTGGCACTGTGTGTGTTTTGCGTGTTTCATTTGCATGCAGTGTGCATGTATTGATGCATGTGTGCTGTGACACATGTTGATGGTTGTCTTGTGGGTTTTTTGCTTGTGTTGTATGTCACTGAAGGGGGTCCGTGGGTCTTCAATTTTCTGGGTGCATGGATGTATTAGCTGCACTCTGTTTCATTTTGTTCATTGTCTGCAGATCCTTCCGTCAGAGAATTATGGCTATTTCATGGGATGCAATTTGACTGGGGACAGCATGCCAAGGGTACAGGCAAGATGTGCATTTATCTTGATCGTTATGGAATGACTACTTTAGTTGCTGCATGTCTGGATGTGGTAATTCTGGTGGGTCGCACTCTTTGTCACAATTGTCTATTACCTCTTGTTAATAGTTTTTTGGTGGATGGGTTTTATTGTGGTCATGTTGCCATGTTGAGGAACTTGTGGGTCAATACTGCACTGCTTTTCTACACCCCACAATAGGGACATGTTTGTGTCCATCATTCACATTCTAGGACATGTGTGCAGCTATTTGTAATTGTGCTTGTTGCATTCTGTGTCCATGTAAATTGCTGAGGCCATGTATGGCTTGCAGCTCAGACATGATGTTTCAGGATTTATCGATGATTACACATTTGACAGGTATGTTAGTCAGATCCGCCAGAGCACCAGTGGACCACTACGGTGGGGATAGTGTACGGTATGAATATCCTTTGACATTACATATGGGATGGTTGGCATTGTGGTAGTTGTGTCCTTCCTCGTCAATGCATTTCTTTTGGAAACACACAATTAAATGTCTTTTAGTTTAGGGATGCACACAAAGTTGCACTTCCTAGGGCAATTTCTTAGGGTGGTTTTGTGGGCACAGTGTATTGGCCCATTGTCATTGAATGGCACCTGTGATTTTGTGGGATTGTGTGCACTCCACAGGGGAGGGATTTTAGGGGAAATAAGATTGCATAAGCTGGGTACGTGCAGCATCTCCACATGCCCTTAGCCTAGCAATACGCAAGCAGTGTGCCTGTGGGGGTGGATGGAGTGCCGCCACCATGTCCACCGGGATGCCACACTGTGTTGCAACATTGTGCAGGACACATGCTGCCACGATGATCCTGCATACTACTGGTGATGCATATAGCAACACACCACCAGAATGTGGTCAAGGGAGCGTAAATGTGAGCACTCCGAATGTGCGCTCCACTATGCCCCGAGTCGCAATATGGGCAATGTTGTACCTTACCTCGGCAGCTTTGTTGGGGTTGCGTATGGGCATCATCATGTATGTGCTTAGAGGGTAGGCAATGTCCCCTGTAGAGGTGAAAATGGTTGTCATTGTCATTTGTTGACAGTTTCTATTGGTCTATGTGCAACATGCATGCATGTGCATGGCCATTCATACTCACCAATGAGCCATATGTTGCCATGCTTCCCAGCTTCCAGGGCCCAGTGTAGCGGGGACATCCTGAAGATGTAACTATCATGTGTGCTGCCAGTATAGTTGGCATACACTTCAGTAATGATGCCCTTAGAATCACACACAACCTGAACATTGATGGATTGCCGAGCAACATGTGTGCAATCAATAGCACCTAGCACTTATGCAAGGGGCTCAGTGCTTGGGAGCACATGGTGGGTGATATGAAGTCATCTTCCCACTCTGTGTGACCAGGTCTAGGATGATATGGGGGGGGGAACCTATACCTGCCATGGACCTGGTTGTCAGGCATCCCAAAAAGGCTGGACCTTGGGTGGAAGATCTGGGCCCTGGCCATCCTCCTCCTCCTGCGATGTCCCAGGATGACTGCTGAAACAAATGGTTCATTCATCGTGGCTGTATCCGTACGTTTGTTGATTGTGTATGCTTTTTATGCATTTGTTAGTGTGCACGTTAACGTTTACGAGTGGTGCAGGTGTTTCTGGATTTGCGTGTGGTTTATTGTGCGCTGGCATTCCCTGTTCAATTCCATGGATACGTTTGTTTTGGGTGCGTATAGGCGGTGCGATTGTTTGACAGTGGAACGTCCCTCGTAACACCCACATTGTTGCTTGTTCCTCCTCATTCCACGTGTTCCGCCCCCTTTTTAGGTGTCTGCGCAGGCCCGGCTGGCCCTTCCTGCACAGGCCCGGCTGGCCCTTCCCTTGGAGTCTCGCGCAATGTGTTCGTCGGCTCGCAGTGACTTGGTGGACCGGCATGGATTCCTCGCAAGTCCTGGGTAAACCCCGCACATTGGGTTCCATGAATCAACAAACAGGGACATGAGAGCGATTTTGCACGCAAGTCCAGTTTTTTCCGTGCAGATTATTCCATTAATCGGGCCCATAGTGTTTTCATTCATGATATATCTGTTGCAAAAACTCTACACCTTTAATGCCATATATGTAACATATTTGTTGTTTACAGTTATGAATTATGTGTGCAATTTGGGATATATACAAAATACAACAGTGGGTATGGTTGTATTTGCAGAGAATTTGTCAAACCATACGTTATTAAAAAGTATATGTTATACTCAGAGGAATGTCATGTTCTAAGAGGAATGCTGATTGGACTTCCTACCGTTGATAAGAAAATCTTTGCCTTGAGTATATTTCACATCAACAGGGTAGCCTCTTTGGTCGCAAGCCTCTTCGGTTGCAGAAGGCTGATATAGCCAGTTATCTAAATAGGGAAATAATCACTAATGCAGCTGGACCTTAGCTTTTATAAACATTTGATGGCTAGAAGATAATCCAAAGGAAAGTACAATGAATTGGACATGTCTGCATTCTATAAATCAGCAAATTAAGCAAATCTCTTGATAGTGTCCAGAAGGAATTGCCATATAGATATTTTTTGGTCCAAGGTCGTCAGAAAATTGCCAGAAGAATTTAGGAATGACTGACTAGAGTTAAATCATCCAAAAAAAGAATATGTTGAACATCCGTGAAGACCTGTTCCCCAACCTCGATTCCAACACCCCCTGTTCCTCATCTTACTTGATCTCTCTTCTGTCTTTGACACGGTCAACCATGCCATTTTGCTCAACCGTCTCCGTGATAACCTGGGTATCACCGATCAGGCCCTGGCTTGGCTGACTTCTTTCCTCTCCGATCGACCCTCCCAGGTCCAACTTGGGTCCTTCCTCTCCTCCTCTCACCTCCCTCCCTCTCTTCCCTGCTCTTCCTCTTGCTCTCTTGCAGCCGCCCTCCGCCCTCCTTCTCTGCTTTTCCACCTTTTTCTGCTGATGAGGTTTCCAGACAAGTCCGATCTATGAAAACCTCGTCTAAACAGGTTCACCCCTGTTCCTCCAAAACCATCAAGGACCACATCGACTCCCTGGCTCCTGCCCTAGCTGACTTTTGCAACCACTCATTCGCCTCTGGAGTCTTCCCATCCCCCCTCAAGCACTCCCTTGTGCACCCCCTCCTCAAGAAACCCTCTTCCGACCCCTCCTGCCCGGCCAACTATCGCCCAATCTCCATTACTCCCTTCCTGGGCAAGCTCCTGGAGAAACTGGCCATCTCCCAGCTTAACCTCCATGCTGAATATGTTGGTAATCTTCATGACCATCAATCCGGCTTCAGAGCGGCCAGAAGCACGGAAACTGCTCTCCTGAACATCCGTGAGGACCTGCTCCTGAACCTCGATTCCAACACTCCCTGTGTTCTCATTCTGCTCGATCTCTCCTCTGCCTTTGACACTGTCAACCATGCCATCCTGCTCAACCGTCTCCGTGATAACCTGGGTATCACTGGTCAGGCTCTGGCATGGCTGACCTCTTTCCTTTCCGGTCGACCCTCCCAGGTCCAAATGGGCTCCTTCCTCTCTGACATCTTTTTCTCCACCTGTGGTGTCCCCCAGGGATCCAACCTCTCTCCCTGGCTTTTCAATCAGTATCTGGCACTCCTTGCCCACCGCATCGCCGCTCTCTGCCCCCACTTTCAGTGCTATGCGGACGATACCCAGCTCATTTTCAGGCTACCCTCGGCCTCCTCCTCTCCTTCCCTCATCTCCGACTGTCTGTCTGCTATCCAGGAATGGTGTGCCGCTAATGACCTCTGCCTTAACGCCAGTAAGACTGAGATTCTACTCATCGGCACACCCACTCCCTCCTTTCCTGCAGCTCTCTGGCCGGCCTCCCTTGGCCCTCTTCCTGCCCCTACCTGCAAAGCTAAAAACCTCGGGGTCATCTTCGACTCCACACTCTCCTTCTCTCCTCATATTTCTGACGTCTCTAAGAAGTCACACTACCAGCTGCACCTCCTCAGAGGTATTCTTCCCTTCCTCTCCTTCCCCCAGAAGCTCACTGTCTCCCGAGCCCTGGTTCTCTCAAGGCTGGACTACTGTAACAGCCTCTATCTTAATCTGCCTGCCTCCACTCTCCGCCCTCTGCAACTTATCCAGAACAGAACTGCGAGACTTGTCCTTGGCCTCAAGCCCAGGGACCGTATCTCTCCAGGACTGAAATCTCTTCACTGGCTCCCAGTGGCTGCGAGGATTAAGTTCAAAACCCTCTGCATTGTCCACAAGGCCTTCTGGGGCCTGGGGCCACAATACCTTCAACTCTCTCTTCCTAAATATCTGCCTTCACGAGCCCTTCGCTCATCCGTCTCCAACTCCCTCATGGTCAGCCGCTTCTCGAAGCAACGAGCTGGGGGTAGATCTCTCTCCGCAGCAGGGGCCTCCCTCTGGAACAGCCTTCCTGCCTCCCTGAAACTTGAGGAGAACCATCTCCGGTTCCGGAAGCACCTCAAAACCTTCCTCTTCGCTTCTGCCTTCTCTCTCCCTCTCCCCTGCTAAACCTGCTAAACTCCCCACTGAAGTTTGCACTAAACCTGCATCTGGGCCACTCTGTGACCTCGGTCCAGGGCCCTGCCACTCTCCACTTGCACTGCCTCCCTGGCTCCCCCTGCACTGTGGGACTGTCACTGCATCCCTACAGCCCCCTTCCCAGCACTTGCTCTGCACTTACCTTGCACTTGCCACCAGCTGGCCCTTTTATTATTATTTATTATTTTATTACGCTACTTACCTTGTACTGCACTTTCCCCCCCACCTCCTCCCCCTGCACTTTCTCCTTTTCCCCTTACCTCTGCACTTGCGCGATCTGAATGACACCTGGCCTAGTAGGATCGTTTGTCTGTCTTCCCCTTGTTTCCCCCCCTCCCTGCCTCGTCGCGCCTTGAAACACTTGTGTATAGGCGCGTTACAAATACCATATCATATCCTCTATTATTATCTCTAACTGTGGTGTTGCCCAGGGGTCTAACCTCTCCATCTGGCTGTTCAACCAATACCTGCCACTTCTAGCCCACTGCATTGCCGCTCTCTTCCCCAAATTTCAGTGCTATGTGGATGACACTCAACTCATTTTCAGGCTCCCTTCCGCCTCTTCTTCTCCTTCTCTCATCTCTGACTGTCTGTCTTCTATCCAGGAGTGGTGTGCCACCAATGATCTCTGCCTTGATGCCAATAAGATCGAGATTCTCCTCATCGGCACACCTATTCGCTCCTTTCCTGTCACTCTCTGGCCGGCCTCTCTTGGCCTCTTCCTGCTCCCACTTGTGAGGCTAAAAATCTCAGAGTCATCTTGAACTCCACACTCTCTTTCTCTCCTCACATCTCTGACGTCTCTAAGAAGTCACACTACCAGCTGCACCTCTTCAGAGGTATTCTTCCTTTCCTCTCCTTCCCCCAGAAGCTCACTGTCTCCAGAGCTCTGGTTCTCTCTAGGCTGGACTACTGCAATAGCCTCTTTCTAAATCTGCCAGCTTCTACTCTCCGCCCGCTGCAACTCATCCAGAACAGGACTGTGAAACTTGTCTTTGGCCTCAAGCCCAGGGATCGTATGTCTCCAGGACTGAAATCTCTGCACTGGCTCCCAGTGGCTGCAAGGATAAAGTTCAAAACCCTCTGCATTATCCACAAGGCCTTCTGGGGCCTCAATACCTTCAACTCCCTCTTCCTAGATATCTTCCTTCCGAGCTCTTCGCTCATCCGCCTCCAACGCCCTCAGGGTCAGCCGCTGCTCCAAGCAATGAGTTGGTGGTATATCTCTTTCTTCGGCAGGAGCCTCCCTCTGTAACAGCCTCCCTGCCTCCCTGAAACTTGAGGAGAACCATCTCCGGTTCCGTAAACACCTCAAAACCTTCATCTTTGTTTCTGCTTTTTCTCCTCCTCTCCCCTGTTGATCTCCTGGCTGAAACTGAATCTGCACTGGTCACCTGGCTACCCTCTGATCCCGGTCCTAGGTCCCCTCCCGCACCAGTTGCACACCTGCACTGCCTCCCTGGCACCCCTGTGGACTGTTTTGTGTATCCCTACTATCCCCTACCAGCACTTGACACCTGATGTCTGCACTTACCCTGCACTTGCCACCAGCTGGTCGCACTTTTTACTTATTGCTTTATTTATTCTATTTATTTTTACAGTCGATCCCATGTACTGCACTGTCCCCTCCCATGTTCCCCTGCACTTTCCCCTTCCCCAGCACTTGCGCAATCTCAATTTCACCTGGTCTAGTAAGAGTGTTGTCTCTGTCTTCCCTCTGTTCCCCCTCCCTTGCCTCGTCGCACCTTGAAACACTTGTGTATATGCGCGTTATAAATGCCATATCATGTCAAGCATGTTAAGATTATTGCAGCCCTTAACCGGTCAGCATGCCTCATAGGTTTTCTGGACTGGTAATTAATTGGATGTTATGGATACCCTTGCCACCGTCCTGACGGGCCAAATTAACAGCATGCTCCTTCTCCACCAGTTTCTGAAACCCCACAGGCAGGGCATCCCTTTTGACTGGACACTTTGGAAATGGCAATGGAAAAACCTCTATTTCTGCGATTTGGGGGTGAAATATCCAACTCTGATCATTTTATTTACCCACTGATCACAGATTGTGGTCTCCCATTGGAACAACATGTTAATTAGTTGCCACAAAACTGTCACTGGCAGGAATGGCAGCAAAAAACACCTATTCTTGTGAGAGGACTGGACAAAGAAAAATTAAATGTTGTGATCTACACTTCTACTGACCTCTCGACCTAATCCTTTGTTTCTAAAAAAGAATGTTGTGTTGTCTTGGTAAAAGTGATGCACCAGATACTACTACAGGAAGAACTTAAACCATCATGACTTGGGCCAAATTGAAAAAGGTACTTGTGGAGCCATCAGTTCCAACAAGGGGAAAACATTCATGAAATAGGAGCTGACAGTTCTTCCTGAGGGACTAAAGAGCAGGGGCTGCATCTCAACATTAAAGGCTATTGTGTTTTGTGCATGGCCTTGTCTACCTTCCTGTGCACTGTACATGCTGTAACACTTGACAGTAATACAACTCTACATTATGTAAATATTCCACAAAACAACATGAATGTCATTTGGAGGTCACCAGGGGTCACAACTGCGTCCCCTGAGGTCTCCTGTGCTACCACTGGGATCTCCCTTGCTACCCCTAAAAAATAATTTTAAAAAAGATTTTTTTTATGGAAGCTCCTGCACTCTGGCTAGCGCCATGTGGTTCTTTGTTTCTGGATTGATTGGCTTCCCTGTTCAGGCCTCTTTAAAAAAAACAGGGGGTTCCACAATAGTAACACTTTGAGCAGTGACCCTAAATAAGATGCAATAGGAATAACAAATAGTCTTTCTGGAATTCTATTCAATAGTTTAGGCACACCTCAGGGGATGAGTCACTGATTTAGTCTGTTCTTAAACACCTCAAATTCACAATGCAGACAAAAACTATATGTATTTAGCTTTTCGCAAGTTGCAGCTATAGCATGTTTATTTCTGCCGTTGTCTCTGTTATGATCATCAAAAGACATTCCATCTCGGTGTGCTCGGTCACTTGACAGAATCCTTGTGCCTAAAAGCTTGTGTACAGTATAGAAATGTTTGACCATAGCATTTACTTGTGCCACAAGTGTAATGTGTCAATGTTTCTTATCTCCCTGGCATGCTGTTCAGGATGTTTGTTTGCATGCATGAGGTAACAAGTGCCCAGTGTACGGGATGCTGTGGGAGTGTGCCGCTTTCCCTGCGCTACTCTAAATACTTTAATACACAGTTATGACCACTCCCAATGGTATGTATGTTGCCAACCTCTGAAGCCAGAAAAGAAGATCCATGCAGGCTTGACATGTGGCCAACTTTGCAGCAAACCTGCAGATGAACTGGCCTGCTGTTAAATCTCAGTTACCAGTTTATTGGTATCCACTACAGAGTGTCATTTGCTTTCTGACTTTGAGAACATTCGGATATGCAATTGCTCATTTTACTATAGCCGGTAAGATAGCTATAACTGGTAAAATAGCTCAGTGGGTTGAGCACTCGCTGCTGCAATGTGTGTGTGTGATCTGCAGGTTGCAGGTTCGAATCCCGGCAAGGCCAACTCAACCTTCTGAGGTCTATAAATGAGTACCAACACAGATTTCGTGATATTGTATGTATGTTTGTTCTATATAAATTGCTTAAGCGTACATAATTTTCATTTGGCCTTGGACATCTGCTTGCATTCACAGTAATTTGGTAATATGGGCATATACACAGTGATTTTAACACTTCATATGGTGATACATTCTTGTATGAAATGTATATCATATTACAGTGATATCGTAACCATATGTTTCTTAGTGTACTGAGGAGCAATGCTATGTGATGCCACTTCCTGTTTTGTCAAGGGGTGAAAGGTTGTGTTATGTTATGTTATATTATGTTATTATATTTATAACGCGCACCTGGTACCCGTAGGCTGATGGGCGCGGACTAACATACAGAAGACATACAGTTTGAGCAGAGAACACACTCAGGCTACGATAGGGCATAGGCAAGAGCGGCTACAGCAGCTGTCTATGCAAAGAGAAAGGACTTCAACTGCTTCTTGAACAGTTCCGTTGAAGCCATTGTTCTAAGGGTGGGCGACAGAGAATTTCATGTGGTGGGAGCCGCTACTTCAAAAGAGCCCTGTCTGGCCTTGTTAGAGTTACTCCGAGAGACTTTAAGAGTATTGATGTTATCAGATCTTAATGTCCTCGCATTGTCTTTTAGGACAATGGCTTCCTTCAACTACAAAGGCATTTGACCCATAATGCATTTGTGGGTGATGAGAAGGAACCTAAACAGGACTCTTGCTCCAATCGGTAGCCAATGAAGACTCCTTCTGGCTTCGGAGACGTGATCACTTTTGCCTAGGCCCTTCACCTCTCTCACCGACCCATTCTGGATCACTTGGAGGCATTGAATCTCTGCCTTCGGGATACCCACCAGTAAGTTACAGCCATAATCCAATTTTGATCCAATAATGGCCCTAGCCAGTGTTTCTGCATTTTTCTCACATATCAGGGGACGAAGATGGCGGAAAAGTTTAATGAAATATGAGGATGACGAGACAAGATTATTCACCTGGGCCTTCATATTCATATGTTTATCCAGATACACGCCTAAAGTCTTGACCTTATGCAGGATCTCAATGACACAATTATCCAGAATGAAGCTCTTAAAATTAGCCCCCAATTTTTCCAATTTACTGGGAGCGCCCACCAGCAGAAGTTCAGTTTTGGCGCTTTTCAGGGCCAGCCCATTGGAGACCATCCAATTTTGGATTTTAAAACAGATTTTATTATGAGAGCTTAATCTTTTTGGTGAATGCCGAGATGGGTAGGACACATTGCGTGTCATCTGCGTAGTTCGCAAATATGATCCCCTCCTCCTCCAGCATCTGGAAGAAGGGGATCATAAAGATGTTATTAAAGCAAGGTGACACGCAAGCCCCCTGAGGAACTCCATACAATAGGAGCATAGAGGCAGCTTCATCCGACTCACTGGCCACTCTGTTCTGTCTACCATTCAAAAGGATGATATCCATTGGATTGCCTCTTCAGAGAAGAAGCGTTCTCTCTTAACCTGGTGGACAGAATGAAATCTGTGTTGCATCGGTTCCCATGATGTCCCTTCAGGGTGGGGTCAAATTACATCACTTCCTGGGAGGGAAGTTGGGGAAAAAGAGTTGACCTTAACGGAGGATACCAGGCAAAGGGGGTTTTCTCAATAAACTCTTGTACATTATCAAAACGCGTAATAATAGCCAGTCATAGTAAAAAAAATGGTATTTCAGGAAATGGCCCATAAAACCACAACATAAACAATTACATAAAAATATTATCATTTTACAAATTGCATCAAAAAATAAAAAATATCAATAGACACTCATTATTTCCAATTACATTTTAAATCACAGTTAAAATCAATATTTCATCAAAGGTACCATCATCTTTCAATTAAACAAAGTGGTATGTGCAAAATGCCCTGTTGCCCTTACCGACTGAGGGCAGCAGATGTAGAGAATGTTTTCGTGTTCCCATGCCTATCCCAGATATTTAGAAACAGCAAAAACAACTGATGTATGCATATCGGGAACTACATAGCTGCTTCGCTGCTATTGAGGAACACACCTCAAGCATTCTACAACAAAGGAGAAGCCGTCTTTATGATGTGAGCTGGCAATGAGTTCCAAAGCGGCTGTGACGCAAACGCGGATTCCTCTGGCTCTATTCTTAAATAGGGGGGTGTTAGCAAGGTGCTGGAGCTAGATCTTAACTCCCGAGAGGGAATCTTTTGAGAAATGCCGTTGCTGAGGTAGATGGGGGCCTCTTTTTAGATGGACTGGTTGGCATAGATTGGGTTTTGAGGTCCAGCCGTGCATTGATTGGGAGCCAATGGGATTTATGTCTGGTTTCTGTAATATGATCGGAACGTTCTAGACCCAGTGCTGCTGGAAGTGCCTTATTTTGTAGTAATTGCAGTTTGGACATGTTGGCAGCAGTGGTGCCCATGAGCAGGACATTTCAATAGTTAGGTTTTGTGAGGATCAGTGCTTGTGTGAGACAGTTGCTCTGTCTGTGAGAGGATTTGCCTGCTCAACGACATGAGCCTTGTGGGAAGAGAGCTCAGTGGTAAAGGAAGTTTCCTTTTTATGGGCGTCAGAGGCCAGAGACAATTACGAAAACATACATTCAGTGGTCGAAGTGGGCGGGAGTGGTCAGGAGTGGTGCTCCTCTGCTTTTTTTAATTCAGTTTTACCTTTCCTATACTTTTATTTTAAATAGAAACCGTTCCCGAATGGTTTCGTTTTAAAATAAAAGTGTAGGAAGCAGTTGAAACTTGCACTGAACGTTCCCTTAACCAGCAGGCGCATTTGTTTGTGGTTTTGTATTGTGCGTGGGAGGGGACGACGTGGCAATGGGGTTTGTGGGTAGTGGGTACAGACCAGCTGGGAACGTAGGTCTACTGCTTCTTTTCATACACTTCGACCACTGCATACATTTAAGGGGAAAAATATTACTTATTTAGAGTAGCCACTTTTAGTAGGAAGACAGAGGGAGTGGCAGTCCTTGACCCCTACATTTATCCGCTCCTGCAAGTCTGTATTTATCCTTCTCCTCCCATGGGACACAGTGTTCTCTCACCTGCAGGGTCCTTCATTATAATAGGAATGTGTGTTCTAACCCCCTGTGAAAGCTTGCATTCGAATCTTTCCTGTTTGCTTCTCTGCTGATTCGACAGTTTGCCCCTTTGTTTTTTTGCCTCAATGCCGACTTTTCACAGTCCTAATCCCTCTCAATGTCCAACTAGACACACATGTGTTTCCTGTGTATTCTCCTACGTCGCCCCTTCTGGCTACGCAATTACGATCTCAACATTCGAAGGCCCGCAGTGAGCCGCCTACTGTATTTTGTCCTTGTGGAACCATTTACCCGGGTTCCATTTGCATTCTCCAACTGGGCCACAGAAACCATACAGGTTCGCGCTGGTACATTCGGAATTGCGGGGCTCACACATCTGCCCTGCAGGCATTGCTCCTTCTGTCCCTACAATTTAGACTATGGCTTTCATGCCCTGCCAGGTGGGCGGACATGGCCTTTAACGGCGCACCAACCCGAGTTAAGGCAGACACCCGAGCGAAGCAAGGGCTTCCGCTCGGGCTGTGGGCCTTTAAGGCTATGTCCTCCCACCTGGCAGGGCATGACAGCAATTCACACCCCAGGCTTTGTCGGGGGTGTGAATGACTTTTGCAATTTTTCATCGGCCGATAAAAAAAAAAAAGGATGGCCACCGCCATATAGAAAAGGTACTAACTAAGTCCCGCAAGTAAGTGGAGGGAGGGTTGCAACAGGGAGAGGCTCCCTGCTGCCTCCCCACAATAAAAAAAGGAAGGAAAAAAACACCACCTGGGGAACGGCCTTCAGTGGCAGGAACAGCAGGCGGGGATTATGTATTCTCGCCCGCTGTTCCAGCAACCTAATTGGCTGAGCCCTTCCCCAGATGCGAATGCCCCAAAACACTTTCTTCTCTTTAATGCCCCCTACTTGCTCTACTAGCAATAGGACACTTACCAGCAGTGCCCTGAAGTGTGGTAGGTAACTTTCGCTCCGGCCTTCGGCTTGAGCTGACTAACTTGCATGGTATTGTATATTGGTTATTTGTACCGCGCACTGGGCAGACTCAACTGCATTTTGGCGCTGATCTTAAAAATTCGGCCTGTCGCAGATAACAATAAACAGCCGTTGTAGATAATTGAAAAGGATGCATTTTTAACGCTTTACGCAACAGCAGAACGAGGGAGATATTCCTTTGTTCTTGCAGCAATGAATTCAACAATTTGGGTCCATAGACAGAGAACCACATATACAATCTTTGATGCGAGTGGGATGGAAGTATCTTAACCAGTTATTTATCCTCAGATCTTAGTGATTTTGTGGTGTCATGGGGCCTTACCCATTCTGCCTTGATATGATATGATATGGCATTTGTAACGCGCCTATACACAAGTGTTTCTGTCCCCTCTGGGAGTAAGAGGAATAGGTAAGACACCATCTCATTTCAGAATGTCACCTCATACTAGAAGAAATATTTTAGCATTGGCTTCAAAAGGCTAGGTTGAATATAGTACCCTGAATACTATAAGCAAATGGATTCCTACATTATATCCTGTGAGGATATATTACATTATGTTTAACTATAGGTAGCAAAGACAGTATTGCAATACTTGCCTAAGGGTAGTACAAACTGCAATATTTAAACTAGAAACAGTAATGCTCAGCACTGCAACAGTATACTCAAGGCGCTTTATTGCTCAAAAAAGCTCCTAGAGGCCTATATCAGCTTTGTAGTGAAAAGCAGCTACATAGCAATGGGGTTTTAGAAGTAACATCTCAGACACGAAGAGAAGTGTGTTTTTGAGTTAGCATTGGTTCATTTATTCATTCATTTATGTAACCATTCAGCATAGCATCATGCTGAGCAGATTGACCATATCATATAATTTCATACATGCATGCATGCCTACATATGTAGCGTAGTTGGATTGAGCAGTCTAGTACATTCATCTCTATTCCATCTTATAGTCATAATGTGTAGGTCGTGCAACCAGGTCCTCTCCATTTTCTATTTGGAAAAAACACTCAGCAACTCGCTTGAGAGCAAAGAAGAAGCACCTCATCACGTTGAGGCCTTTGAATAGAGACAGTCGGGCATGTTAGATAAATCCTCGAGCCGTTGCTGATCATTCGGATTAGGGATTCTACTGATAAACAAAGCAGGAAGCCTGGGGGTGGTACCAACCAATACTGTTTACCATTATCCCAAGGAGAATCAGAGGTACTTCCATCCAGAAAACCTGAAACTGGGAGGATTCGTCTAACACCAGGAGCGTTTTGGTAAGAGGGGATGTCCTAATGGGAAACATTAAAAATAGGCTTTTAGCCCACAGACCCGGGCTGCCGATGCCATACCAGGGATGTAGGCGGTTGTGGGCTCTGAGCGTCACCTAAATGTCATGGATGATTTATTGTTGGAATTGCAATGAGTTTTGCTTGACAGAATAATGTGCAGTTCTGGTCCTGTGATATTGTGATTTGTGTTGCTTCAAATATTTAGATGCACAAGATTGGTTAGTTGAATTAAGCATCCTGGTTTGTTTGAGTAGTAATAGAACTAGGTTTGAGTACCTTTAGAACTGTTGTACCTTTCCTTAGAGAACAGATGGAAAGGGATTTAGAAGGTGAACTGATGATACCAATTTGTTTAGTTAAAGAGAAGTGACTTGAGCCTCATCTCATCAAGAGATTTGAGCTGTGGTTATTGTAACGTTGGAAATGACAATGTTATTGTACCTTATGTTGATATAGCGAGAAACAGGGAGGGACTTTGTGACTGTAAATAAAATTCTTATTTTTCTTACTTTAACGTTGGCCATTCTTGTCCCTGGTATATTACTGGCACAGTGAGTATAATGGGGATAGCTTATCAGAAGCACTGCATTATTTGTTCTTTTTGCCTCTCTCCAATTGTTTCTATTGCTCCCTGTGTGTGCATTAGACTACGTCACAAGAATGTATGTGAAATGGTTGCTGCACCCGTAAGTAAAATGTCAGGCTCTGAAGGTTGTCATATTTTAATGCTGTCAGGGAGAGAATGGAAACAGACCTTGAGTCCCACACATCTAAATATAATAATTGTAGCAAGAGCACACATCAGCTCTGGACAGGCCTCGGGGAGACATCCCTCTTGCAGCTGGTCCAGTGTCTGATTGCTCCTTTCTTTTGCAAAAGAAAGATGCTAGCCCCCCATCTGAGCTGAGCTAAGGGCATAATCGTTAACTAGCCGGGTGATCGTTAACACGATATGAAACAGTGGGCTGGTATAGAGAGAACCTGTTCACAAGATAAGAGGGGGCTACTCCATTTACCCATTTATACATTAAGCAAAGGACTTTAAGATCTATTTTCTGGCTCGCTGCCAGCCAGTGAAGTGAGAGTCACTACTTTGACACTAGGGTAAGCCTCGAAACCCTGAAGATCATTCTGACGGCAGTGTTTTGGGCTGCTTGTAGTGGTTGAATCTAATATTTAGGAATGCCTGTTAAGGTGGCGATTACCTCGTAGGCTTAGAATTCACCAAAGAGTCAACCACTACTGGAACATCTGGAACCACTACCAGTAACAGCCAAGATTCTTAACTGTGGGGGCATAGATAGATGGTAGACCAAACAAGTGGGGCGGTGAGGCTACTGTTTCCAGTTTGTTTATTATGTTTTTTTGGGCCTTACAATGTGATTTCGGTTTTATTGGGATTGAGTTGCAGCCTATTCAGTGTCATCCATTGTGCAATCTCAGCTGTATTGTTAATAATGTTATGTAATGGTGCCATTGGCTCTATAATCCGCATGTATGGCTGAGTATCATTTGCCTACGAGTGGTAGGACAGATTCAACTTTGAAAGAATCTTTAGCAGGGGTTGTATATGAATATTAAAAAGAATTGGGCCAAAGGAAGTTCCTTGAGGTACTCCACAGAGAACCTGGGATTCCGTCAATATAACATTTCCCAATTTAACACTTTGATGGCAATCTGTCAGGAACGAGCGAAACCAGTTCAATGCTTTATTAGATGCTCCTGCCACATTAACAATTTTCGACAATAAAAAATTGAAGTCTACAGTGTCAAACGCGGCAGAGAGCTCCAGCATAATCAACAATGTTAGGCTCCCTCGTCTGCATTTTTCAGAATATCATCTCACACCACAATCAGCGCTGTCTCAGTCCCATGCAATGGTCTGAACCCAGATCGATATGTGTCCAAAATGTTATGTTTATCTAATTGAGCCTGTAAATCGGAATCCACTACTCTCTCCAACACCTGAGCAGGCCACGGAAAACCAGCAACTGGGCAGTCATTTTGTTAGTTATCAAACACACATTATAGCGTGCTGAGGCCAGCTCCAACATGTCAGTGGCATTGATATAGCATTAATACATTTTTATGCTTAACTAAGACTTGGATCCCTCTCACTGGCACAGTAAATTCTGCTTTCTTTAATAGCCCCACTTTCAAGCCTTTTCCATTTTTCAGAGGATTCATGTCCCCCCCAATCTTTACAAATCAATCATGAAATCTCCAGACTTGGAGCCCATCTTCCTATCCCTCATCAACATCTCCATAAGTACCGGAAGAGTAGCGGCTCAGTTGAAATCTTCATACATTGTAACTTTGCTTAAAACGCCCAGAGCTGACATATATGACCCAGCCAGCTATCGCCCCATCTTTAACACGCCTTTCATTGCAAAGCATCTGGAGAAATTCAAATATCATCAACTTTGGGATTTCATCAAAGCAAACCAACTCCTGAATGAGGCGCAGCACAGATTTAGACCTTCTGGGAGTACAGAATAAGCTCTGTGCTCCATCTGGGTTACACTTAAAAACAATGCGGATGAAAACTCTGAGAGTGCGCACACACTGCATTTCAGTCGCTTTTGACACCGTCAGTCACGAGATCCTCCCAAAAAGACTGGAACATATTGGTATTAAAAAAAAAGCTCTACACTGGATCACCTCTTCCTTACGGGTAGAACAGAAACCACCAATGTGAGCACCTACAATTCCCGGAATCGCCCACTTACCTGCAGAGGACCTCAAGGATCCACACTCTCCTCTCTTTTTTTCAAAGTCTACATGACACCCCTACTTGGCATCATCAAGACATCTAGTATCTCCTGTTTCAACTACTCGGATGACACACAAATGATCTAACAATGTGTGAACCACCCATCACCAAGACATTAAAAATGACCTTGAAGGAAATTTCAGCACTACACTCCTAGCATAACACGTGGGTCCAGATGCTACGCCTGTAGTAGTTCCCAACTTCAACAAGAAACCACAAGGAGAATCCCCTTTTTCAGTTCTGGGGAACACCCTGCCCAAACCTTTCTTCTTGTAAGCGTATCACCTGACTTTCAGGAAACACCCAAATACTTAGCTCTTTCCCTAACCACTTTTTAAAGAATTTAAAAATAATTGCAAACAATTAAAAACTGTGCACCAGGAAGTTGGCTAATTTATTATCGGCAATTTTTCGACTTGCAATACCCACACCCTCTTATGGCTCATCTCGCTTTCCGTCCTTTGCACCCAAACATTGGAACTCCATATCCTTTGAAATCAGAACCTCTCCTTCCCTCTCAAAATTGCGTTTAAACTTTAAAAAGTCTTCCTCCCTCTGCTCGCTGAGTTATGTAAAAGCTCAAATAGTATTGTTCTTATTTTTTCTGCCGTTTTAATTTGTGCAGTGCTTTGGTCAAAGCACTATATCAATCAATAAAATACAAATGAAGTACAGATACAGTAATATCAGTGTATTTAAATGGGAATTGATCAATGTACTCTCACCAAACATGTCCATATTCGTATTACTTGTAGTAACTAGTCTGTAGTTTCAAGTCTCAGCAAAATGGGCACAATTCCAGAGCTCATGTGGGACATTTGTATAGCATTAATGAACATTAACTGAGGCCTTATTTTTGGATAATGGACTTCTGTCAACGTTAGAGGTTCTAAGGTAAAGTCAAGGGCCTCGAACAAGAGCACATGCTAATTACCTCAGGATAATGAGCAAAGCAGCAGAAGCTACCAGATTCTGATTGGCTGGTGAAATGTCACATGACATGCATCAAAGTAATGAACAGAGGGACTTAATCACTACTTGGTGCACTCATTCAGAGCATTCTGATCCGTCAATCAGTGGATTGCATGTTCTAATAAAGCCAATGAGGGAATTCTAGGGGCTACTGCAGGACACTTGTCTGCTTCATGAGAATACATTTCACATCGTATTGGAGTACGTTCATAGTTCGGGGACGCTTCCCTTTCATCTGTGTGCTGTTTTTTGAACAATTATAATCAACTGAAATTGAAATTGCAAATCAACGACGTCATCAAGCAACCTCAATTTCAAGTAGATTTAGGCGATTTCGAAATGCTCTCACCTGCGCGTTTTTGCTGAACTTCACAGAAGCGAATCCCTTCTGGGGAGAGGATGAAAGCGTGTATATGCCCAACTCCATTCTGTCAATCAAGAAAACATCTTTGCAGGTAAGGGTGTGCCTCACAGGACGGACAACGAGAGACAGCGGCTTATGCAGTCAAGAACTACAAAGTCTGGTTCATTTTAAAGTAGTAAAAAGATTACATCGTATGTTCGCTGACACCCCCTCCAACTGCCCCAGGTGCGGCATAGAACAAGCATCTTACATTCACATGATCTGGCACTGCCCTCACCTTAGCCAGTTCTGGCCCTCCATCTGCGCCACGTTATCAGACATACTGGAACACACGATTGCCCCCACCCCGTTACACTGTCTCTTTCATGACTTTCCCCAGCTGGGCCGTAGATCAAAGAAACTGGCGGGACTCTGCGTGCTTCTGGCGGTCCGTTGCATATTATTATGCTGGCTCCGGCCTAGGGCGCCAGTGCACTCACAATGGCTTAGATCGGTCACCTGGGCACACGACACCAAGGAGACCTGGAACACTATGCAACATCCACATGCAAGGCCAAGAGACATCTGGCGACGGTTCCGTGACTACATGTCCTCCTCGCTCTCCTCCCCAGACTCTGCTCACTCCTCTCCTATATGTTCATCATAATGTGATTGCCATGCTATGTGTATGCTTTTTGTGGTCAAATGCTGATACCTCGATTGTTCCCTCTTCCCCCCTACTCTCCACAGATAATCCGATGTATGTTGCTAAAATGTATGCTTTCCTTTATTGCTGTTGCCGCCATGTGGTCGCTCCTTCCAGGTGTGTTGTCAAGTCAAACAATAAAAAGAGTTTAAAAAAAAAAAAGGTACTAAAAACCATCATCACAAAGGTGGAGCATATTTTATCATTTGTATACTACTTGCCTGACTGCAACATCTGATGTACAACCAGGTTCTGCTTTCTGGATTTGTTGGAGGGCCAACACTACTCATTAGTTCCCAACTCGACACTGCCAGCCAATCAGGAGCAGTAGAACATGGGCTGTAATCAGCGGTGTAGATGGGAAACACTGAGAACACAGGGCCTGACTCACTTCCCTTGTGAATGGGCAAATATCCATTTGTGTGGGAAGCCCATATCCCCAATTGCTGTACTTGTACAATCTTGCGCTTCACACCCCACTTGTAGGGGCACGTATGCGACAAGTGCAGGGACACAAAGAATTTCACATTTGGGTCAAAACGGCGTGTGTGGGGTATCACTCGAGGCAATGGCTGAGCAGCCCGCAGTCACGATAGAGTGCACACCCATTATGCAGCGCCACGGCACCAAGGCCCTTTCGCCACCTTAGAATGGTGTAGGTTTGTTGCTTCTAGGGCTGCCCATCCTATAATGAAACTGCATTCATATTCTCCAACCCGTGCACAGCCCCACTGTCACTGTTACAGCACGCTCACGGAGGAATGGAATTGCTCCCCCTTTTGGGAAACAATGCCTCACCCATCTGGAAAATCCTCAGCATGGCCTCTTTAGGCGGCCCTCACAACCAAGAAATATGGCGGACAAGCTTCACGCGCAGTTCCTGTATATTGGAGGGGAATCGATCTGCGCTACCATCCCACCAACTCTGCACCGGTAACCATGGAGAGTCAGTGTCATAACAGCACCGGTAACCATGGAGAGTCAGTGTCATAACAGCACCGGTAACCATGGAGAGTCAGCGTCATAACAGCACCGGTAACCATGGAGAGTCAGCGTCATAACAGCACCGGTAACCATGGAGAGTCAGCGTCATAACAGCACCGGTAACCATGGAGAGTCAGCGTCAACACAGCTGTATACTCAGGAAATGCCTGACATGATGATGTTCAGGTCATGATATTTGGCCATGGTCTTATTACACGTTTGTGGGTTTAAGAAGGGTTCCTGAGTTGGTCGATAACAGCCCCTGACCAGGTTCTGCAGATTTATTCAGATCAATAGGAACGAAACATGCTGGGCATGGAAAGTAGGGTAGAATCTCTACTTGAGTAATCATGTATGCAATGGGCAGGATCCCCGAAGCCTCGCACTTGTTTTTCTGCTTTAAAAAATGAGTCTTTCGAATTGGTAGAGTGGCTTTTACAATCCTGCAATAGTGGTGCTATACTTCACTATTTCCTTACAGAATTCTCATGTGGTGCTTCTCTGCCTCTTGTTGGCCAAATCAATATTACAAACGATTAAGCTGCGATTACATCTGCAACCTTTAATGCTTGCTATGCGAGCTGCGATTATATTACATATGCAATCTGCAACCTTTCATGCTAGCTATGCGAGCTGTGATTACATCTGCAACCTTTAATGCTTGCTATGGAGCTGCAATTACATCTGCAACCTTTAATGCTTGCTATGCGAGCTGCGATTACATCTGCTACTTTTCATGCTAGCTATGCGAGCTGCGATTACATCTGCAACCTTTCATGCTTGCTATGCGAGCTGCAATTACATCTGCAACCTTTAATGCTTGCTATGAGAGCTGCGATTACATTTATTTATTTATTTATTTTATTTATTTATATAGCGCGGCAGCCCGCAGGCATCAGAGCGCATTACATAAAGACAGGACATGAGGATTCAGAGGACGGGAGAGTGGTGGTAACCACAGCTACATATGTAACATGTAATGCTTGCTATGCGAGCTGCGATTACATCTGTAACCTTTCATGCTAGCTATGCGAGCTGCGATTACATCTGCAACCTTTAATGCTTGCTACGCGAGCTGCGATTACATCTGCAACATCTGCAACCTTTAATGCTTGCTATGCGAGCTGCGATTACATCTGCAACCTTTAATGCATGCTATGTGAGCTATTCTTGATGCTCCAGGTGACTGCTCTCACCTCACTGTTACTGGTTAAATTGTGCCATGCTGCGCATGCGTACCTTCTCAAAACGCTTCCATGGTGCCTCTTCTATATAGGTTTTAGCTTCGGTCACATGTCCGAATGAAGAAAGGAAGTGTTCGCAGATGTCCATGCCAAATTCTTCCACAGTCCGGATCTATTGAGAGAAATTGGACATCACCCATCATGGACAAGTTTCTTATTCTGCCAAAAAGCCATACAATGTAAGTGTACATTTTCACATTCCTAGATTTACATTTTTCACCAAAACTGCAAAAGGAAACATTATTTCCACCTCTTATTGCTTCTACGCCGGGAATGGTTTCAATTTTGAACTCCATGTTTGACAATTCTGGCCATTTGCACACTCATTTCTTAAGATTAGACATGCCACAAGGAGTCACGATTGGGCAATTTTCAGTAATACGAAAGATTAATTCAAGGCTTCTGTATATAGGCGAACGCTATGGTCTGCATGGCCCTACCTCCAAACATTGGAGGAGTCAGTCATGATGTGTGTTTATTCAGGACATCGGAGTATTTTTCTTCCTTTCTGACATGTGATCTGATCATTGTGTGCATCTGGGCTTTGCAGAGAATTGGTTGCAAAGGTGTGTGCTGTGGACAGAAAAGGCACAGCCTCCTGATGGGAACTTGAAGTGTTGTGGTGTTGGTGGGGCCTGCTGGCAGAAAAGCACAGGTGTAACAGGGGAGGGAGGAAGGGGATGTGGATTGGGAATGGGGAGAGGGTTGGGGGCAAACTGGACGGTGCACGGGCCGTGAAAAAAATAAAAATAAATGCAGAGGTATAACAAACTAAGAGAGACTGCAGGGTATTTGATAAAGCAGCAGGTCGGTTATCCCTGGTTAACTAACGTCTAAATACAGCAAAACCTCCTGGACTGCTAGGGACCTAAGTGGTTAAGCTGGTTGACTACCCAGCTGACCGCAGAGAATTGCGTAGTAGGAGGGTGTAGATTGTGAAACCCTTGTCGGTGCAGTAGACAGAAAGTACCCCGCAAGAGGGGCTATAGATTGTGATGCTCGCAGTCGCGCAGTAATGCTGTAATTTGGGAAATGTATCAACAATTCTTTGAGGTGCCTGAGTTGGTCGATTACAGCCCCTGACCAAGTGCCCGCAGATTCATTCTGATCAATAGGAACTAAACATGTTGGGCATGGAAAGTAGGGTAGTAACTCTACTTGATTGATCATATGTATACATTTTTGCCCATTGAGAGTTGTGGTATTTACAGGTTTATGTTTACTAGCACAGGAACACTTTGTCTCAGCACATTGCACTTTATGGTCTTTTTACTGTAAGGTTTTTAGATTTGTGTTACTTTGTGTTGTCGTTGATTTATGTTTTTTTGCAATGTGCAATAGAATTCTCAGTTCATGTCTTGTTGGTGATAATAGAGATGCTTGTGTATATGTGGAATACAACTCTACGGTTGATTTAGAACTTCCCATTCAGGTCTATGTGTTCTGCTTGCACCAGCAGTCCAGGAGGTTTTGCTGTATCTAGAAAAAAGCATAGGTCCCTGGATGGGGTGTAGTCAAGGGTCTTTGGTGTGGGGAATGTGGAGACTTGTAGTTGGAAGGCCCTATGGGTGGTTGCAGTGACCGAGAGCCACATTGTAATGTGACTAGTGTTGGAAAGATGCATTACCTTTCTGAAGGTGGACTGTCAGCATCAGGCCTTATTGGAGCCATTGTATGAGATACTGAGGCCTGCAAGGTAGAGACTGCTGCCATAATCCCACCTAGATGATCCCGGGACACTCTTGGGAGAAGGGAGAGGCTGTATTGAACCATAGCGCCATCTAATAACCGAAACAATTGCATTAGATTACAGATAGGGAGACATGGCATATGAGGAAGGACACAAAGCTTGTAGGTGTTGTTTGGATATTTGTCCACCCATTGACTGCTCGTGGCCATGCTAATCCCTATGGCCATTCCCACTCAGTTCATGTTCCTCCCACCCCAAAACACCTTCTCTTTGACTCTTTGAGCTTTCTTTAATCAAGCCTTACCATAAAACCTTTCACACAAAGTGCCTGGCAGTGTTTTGTTTGAAGCAGTCTTCTGAGATTTAATGACTTAATTGGAGCTGTAAACGACTTCTGGTGTAATTAAAATGTCTTAAACAGGTCCGGCTTCAATCATAAGCAGTATTCGTGTCCTTCACTGAAGTCCTTTTAGAAGCAAGCATTTGTAGTAAAGCCCCCTTGACGTTCACACCAGAAAAAATACAACCCACTAGGGAAAAAGGCCTAATACACCTCTTGCAAGGATAACAAGTTTTATTTCCATTCAAAAGGAAAAAGCGCCAACAAAGAACTCTGCTGCAGCGGAACGTTCTGCCGCAATCTGCATGAGCAGTACATTAAGAAGGTACACAGCATCATCAGTGATATCATCATATACAGTAGTAACTTGCACTGCCAATTGTTGAGACCCTACACATAGGTCACCTGCTCCATAGGGGATGCCAGGCTATTGGTCCCAGCCCCGTCCGTCAATCTTCTTCCACGTGGGCGATGATGCAGACGTCATTGATCAGCAGACGGCCAAGTAACAGTTGTACTGCTAACTAAGAAAAACACATCTATCTCTATGTAACATTGCACCTGGTACGAACAGACAGGCGCCCAGGGGAAAAGCTGAGGTCATACTAACTCACACACTTCACTCGCTCCCAGACAGGCCGGCATTTCTCCAAGGTCTCCCACCCTCGTTCTGGGCTATAATTTAATCCCCCCGGCACCTCGCAGCACAAATCACATGACTTAAAAGTGAAGGCAGGAAAGCCCTGCTTTCTGATCTTTTGGCAAATCGGGGTCCAGCAGGTTTATTATGGTCAGTGGTCTGGGTTTATCTGGTACACTGGAATTTAGGGGTCCCAAAGCCAGGGCATTTGGGTGCTAAAATTTAGGATCAAGACTGGTGGGTGTTGGAGGCACATGCCCTCCTTTTCATGGGATTTCACTGTTCCCAGGCACTCAGCCCACCTCCCGTGGCCTTGCAGGGCACTTTCTTCCCAGGGCGCAAAGGTTGGCAACATTGTAGGACAATGAAGGGTTTTATGGATCTGTGTAGCTGTGGGCTTTCTCATCAGTGGTTGGAATACAACCTATTCCTTTGCTCATGTTCATGGCATAGGCCTGGGTGCTCACTGCCATGCCACGTTTAAGCTTTAGTGCTACAATATGGCTGCTGTTATCTAATATGGCTGCTATTCCTGCATGTACACTACACCTGCAAAATGTACAATAATATGATCGTGTAGATGCCTGTAAGGGCACTCCCCTTGCCCCTGGTCTCTTACATTAACAGTGACGGCCTTTGCCTTATTCTAAAGGGCCTGGGGGTGTGGGAAGATCATGTCCCCTTCCCAACATTCCAACTTACGTTAATGTAACGCTCACCTGATATCCACAGGGACGCCACTCAGCCCTGGTTGGACCACTCGCAATCTCGAACCCTCCCTAGGTACTGTTTCAGCTGAGGATTGGACCTGCAATACAGGAATATACAGCAATACAGGAATATCGGAGTTAAGACTTAACTGTCTCTTGCTGATTGGCTGATCTTGCTGTTTGGCTCCTGCCTCCCTTGATAACCAAACCTTGCTGACCGAGAGACAATCGAATCAGGTAAGAGTCTTGTGGTTTTTGCTGTTCCTGAATTGGAATAAGTAAACGCTTATTAACACTATTTTCGCTCTCTTCTGTCCAGGTTGCGGTGTTCCAGAGAAGGATGCAGCGCCAAGATGCTCGTGTTCTCTGGACCGGGTAAGCGATGGATCGAAGACAGGATACTACTCACAGGCAAGTATTGTATTAATGATGTTCTTGTTCTTTCAGGTGTGCGGCTCCAGGATAAGGCAGGCAAGGAACTCAGGAGACCGAACTGAACACAGTGAGCGTCACGCTGCTAACCACAGAATAACGCAAAGTGTGTTCCTCTGCCTGGGCGTGGCTTATATAGCCCCAGGTATCCCAAGGCCCAACCACACCCGAAACACTAGACCGCATAGCACAGTTCTTGGAACTGAGCTATGTGGGAGCCTCCATGTTGAACAAAAGCCCATTAAGAAGTCCAGGCCCCATGTTATCTTCACATTGAGTATGAGCCTGGCGCCAAAGGCGCCAGGACTGACTCCAGGAGAGTCTTTGATGAGATGGCAAGGTCTTTGAGGCCATAGTGGGAGGTCGTAACCTGGCTCCAGTGACTTCCCTATGAGGGTTAGGGGTAGGGATCATGACAGCACTCCCCCCCCCCAAGGCCCCTCTCACGGTAGTTCTTCTGCCCGGTCCTGGTTTGGTTGGATGATTCTGATGGAACCGTTTTATCAAGCGTGGCGCATGGATGTACTGACAAGGTTCCCACGTTCTGTCGTGCGGGCCATACCCTTTCCAATCTACTAAATAGTATAGCTTAGATCTGGTGTATTTTGAATCCAGGATGTCTTTAACCTCAAACTCTGGTTCTCCGTTGACCACTTCTGGTTTTGGTGGTGTTGTAACATGAGTTCCAGGTTGGATAGGTTTCAGAAGAGATACGTGGGAACACGGGATGAATCTGCATATTTGATGGTAAGGCTAGCCTTACAGCTACTGGATTTATTACAGATTTAATGGTGAAAGGTCCGGGTTCCTTTTATGGGCACATGTTTTGATGCTAAACAGACTTCATCCCCAACTTGGTAATCGGGAGCCTTTCTACGATGCTGGTTGGAGAATTTCTTTTGTCTGTTCTTAGCTTGGAGGAAATGTTCAGCTGCTTTTTGAAGGCTTGAGAAATGGTTGTGTGTAAGGTTTTAATTGCTGGCATTTCCAAAGTAGTTGGAACATCTAGTTCAGAAGTGCGTGGATGTCTACAATATATGGTATAGAAAGGAGTCTGCCCAGTGCTGGTGTGTAAAGAGTTATTATAGGCAAATTCTGCTACGCATAACAAGTGCTTCCAACTCCCTTCCACTTGATGTAGCATACAGCGTAGGTATTGCTCGAGTGTCTGGTTCGTTCTTTCTGTTTGGCCATCTGTTTGGTGATGGTGACTTGTGGATAATCGAATATCGATTTGGGCCATTGAACAGCACTTCCTCCAGAAGTTAGACACAAATTGACTACCTCGGTCTGAGATCAGGTCCGAAGGAAAACAATGTAGCCGTACGATATGTTCAAGAAATACCTTTGCCAGGCTGGATGCATTTGGGAGACCTTTAAAAGGAAAGAAATGTGCCATTTTCGAAAATAAGTCTACAACCACTAGAATGGTGTTGAATCCTTGACTGAGAGGTAAATCTGTGATGAAATCGAGAGACAGTGTATGCCAGGGTGCAGGTGCAGGTGGAATTTCCAATGGTTGAAGGAGACCAGCTGGTTTCTGCTTCGGCGATTTATTTTGTGGACACACACCACAGGATAGGATAAATTGAATAATGTCTTTGCGCCAAGTGGGCCACCAGTAGTTTTGTTTTACTTTGGCTAGTGTTATAGCGATTCCAGGATGACCTTCAATTAAGGTGTTTGATAGCCAGAGATGACTTGTTCTTGTAATTCTTTACTTGGCAGGTATAAACGGTTCCCGAAATATGGTAGTTGATCTTTAATTGTGTGATGTTCTCCTTGTATACTCCATTCTTGTAATAGCCTGGGACTCATCAAGAGTTGAATCTTATTCTGGAGTTCACTCTGAGTCAATGTTGTTTTAAGGCCTAGGATTTTGTAACTTGGAATAATGGCCACTGGATCTGGGGTTGTGTATACCTTCTCATCAATACCCATGCGGGTGAGGGCATCAGCCTTTCCGTTTCTGACTCCCGGTCGAAACGTGATCACGTAGTCTTATCCTGCAAAGAAGAGGGTCCAGCGTAGTTGACGTGAAGATTGACCCTTCGCTGTTTTTAAATATTGTAGGTTTCAATGGTCTGGCACCTAGGAGATAATGTCACCAGGCCTTAAAGGCTGATTTAATGGCTAGAAGTTCTTTATCCGTGATAGCATAGTTGAGCTCAGGGGGTGAGACCTTATATGACCAGAAGGCTACTGGATGCAACTGACCAGTTTCGGGGTCCCTTTGTGAGAGAACAGCTCCCATTGCCATGCTTGAGGCATCCGTTTCCACCACGTAAGGGAGATCCGGGCGAGGATGTCGTAGAATCGGGGCCAAAGTGAACCTCTTTTTGAGTTCTTAGGTCCATTGGAATTACTTATTGTTTTTTCTTGATAATGATGTGGATCGGATGCACTATCTGAGAAAAACCTGGGATGAATCGGCGGTGAAAGTTTGCAAAACCCAGCATGCTCTGGATTACTTTGAGAGAAGTTGGCGACGGCCAATTAAGAATGGCATCTACCTTGTGCAAATCCATTCGGATTTCTTTTTGAGTGAGAATAAAACCGAGGAACTCGACTTCGGTGACATGAAATGAGCATTTTTCGAGTTTAGCATATAGTTGATGTTGGCAGAGTTTTGCAAGAACAGAGCGAACATGCTTGACGTGGTTCTGTTTTGAAGCAGAATATACTAAGTTATCATCAATGTAGACCAGGGCACAAATGCTGATTAATTCCCTTAAGACATCGTTCATGAAGTATTGGAATGCAGCGGCAGCGTTGCAAAGCCCAAAGGGCATTACCTGGTAATCATACAGGCCATATTTGGTGCAAAAGGTGGTTTTCCATTCGTCCCCTTTTTTTACTCGAACGAGATGGTACGCTCCTCTAATGTCCAATTTAGTATAGATTTGGGCATCTTTGACTTGATCTAACAGTTCCGGAATAAGAGGCAGTGGGTAGCGATGTTTTACTGTGATTTGGTTTAATGCGCGGTAGTCGATGCAAGTCCTCAAATCTCCTTCCTTCTTTGGTACGAAGAATAGAGGAGGCTGCCGGTGATTTAATTGGGTGGATAAAACCATTTTCCAGGTATTGATCTAAATAAGATTTCAAATGGTGGTTTTCTGGTTCAGTTAGTGCATAGAATCGACCACAAGGAATTTGTGCACCAGGTACAAGATTGATCTGACAGTCATATGGCCTGTGTGGGGGTAAGGTATTAGCTTGTTCTTTCTGAAATACATCTTGAAAGTCTTGGTATTCACTTGGTAGGGTACCAGTTACACCCAGGACTATCGCCGCTGTCCCATGAGCAGATGTATTTGTATCTGTTCGCTGCTTTTCTCTGTGATAGCAAGTGAGAGCACAATTATCGGAAAAGTTCAACTTCTTTGCACGCCAATCTATTTGAGGATTGTGAGCTACTAACCACGGTATCCCTAAGATTAACTGAAACTGAGGCGCCTTGATGAGGTCGAAAGCAATAGATTCCCAGTGTCCATCCTGGCACAGAATGGTTAAAGCTGCTGTACATTGGGTTACTGGACCGGAAGCTATTTCCGTACCATCAACGGTGGTGACCTTTTCAGTAGTCGACTTTAGGCATAAGGGAAGCTTCATCTTTGCTGCGAGATCTTGGTCCATGTAGTTCCCAACTGCTCCGCTATCTATGTATGCTTCTACGGCATGCATCCGAGACGGTTGTTGGTGATTGATCAAAATCACAGGTAACACAAAGTGGGAGGTCTGTGGTTCACCTTCCTCGCTCGACAAACGGACCTCTACACTTGCTGGGCTTGGTAGTTTTCTGACTCCTTGTTGTTATCTTCTTTCTCTGTGGCCCCAACGGTTCTCCTTGGTGGTTTCACTGGACACTCTTTAAGGAAATGGCCTGATTTTCCGCAGTATAAACATAACTGCTGTTGCCTTCTCTTGTCTCTTTCAGCCTTAGTTAAAGGGGCCCTTGCCCCTCCAATTTGCATCAGTTCCACCTTATTTTCTGCTGAACGTGAGACATTGTCCTTTGACCGAACATACATAGCAACGGTGTCCAGTCTAATCTCATCTGCTCTTCGGTCTTGCAACCTATGATCTAGCTGAACAACAAGATTAATGAACTCTGCACAGTCTTTTGGTGGATCAACCACTTGGGCAAGAACGTCCTATAGCTCCCCCCATAGACCCCGATTGAATAACGTGGTTCTTTTATCTTCAGGCCACCCTGCTTCAACCATGAGCCTGTTGAAGGTTGCTATATATGTTAACAAGTCTTGATTTCCTTGACAAAGGGACAAAAGTTTGTTGTCTAATGCATGTCCATGGGTACGGCGAGCAAAGAGTTTCTCCATCTCTTGTTGAAAACCCTTGAAGTCATGTAGCAGAGGATCATCCTGACTGACAAATGGTACAGACCCCCGCAGCACTGCCACTCAAGTAAGATAAAACTAAAGCAACCCGTGACTGGTCGTTAGGAAAGGCCCCAAGTCTACAAAGGAAATGAAGACGACACTGGTTCATGAATGTTGCATACTTCTTGGGATTGCCCGTAAATCGTTCAGGTGGAGCTAAAGGAACTGCCACAGGAAGAGTAATCTGTACAGGAGTGGCTGATGGAGTTGGCGCTGATGAAACGCTACCAGGCAGTGGGGCCTGTCCCGCCTGTGATTGGAGTAATTGTCTGCTCAATTTGTCGGTACGTTCTTTAGTAACTATCAATTCCCTCCTCAGGGCGTTGGTCTCTTGCCTGGCTGAATGTATTTTGGCACGTAACTGTCCCAACATCTGAGCTAATTGTTCGGTTTCTGATGTTTCCATGACATCCAGGTGGATAGTGGTATGAAGGCTTCGTGTTCTGTAACGCTCACCTGATATCCACGGGGACGCCACTCAGCCCTGGTTGGAGCACTCTCACTCTCAAACCCCTCCCTAGGTACTGTTTCAGTTGAGGAATGGGCCTGCAATACAGGAATATCGGATTCAAGACTTAACTGTCTCTTGCTGATTGGCTCCCGCCTCCCTTGATAACCAAACCTTCCCTTAGACCTTCTCCTCACCTTGCTTCTTTGTACAATGCGCTCTCCATCCTGCTTCTCGGTGCAGGGGCACGTAGCTGGTGCGGGCGTATTGCGACCTAGTTGCTTCACTGGTGCGGGCCCTGTTACAGTCCAGACCTGCTGTGACTCCAGCTCGTTAAGGTAAGTTTGCCTTTTTACAGTCTTGATATTCTGTCCTTTCTTTCTCTCTTGTCCCTTGTCTTTCTTTCTTTTTACTAATGTCTGCTTCTTCCTCTAGGTGTGGGAAGAGATTTTTGGCGTTGCTGTGCTGATTGGAGTTGAGCACGAGGCGGTGAGTGAATGCGCAGTGCGCAGCGCTATCTTGTCTTTTCTTGTGCTAACCTGTGTCTGCCCTCTTTCTTGTAGGTCGCTGTGATGTAACGCTCACCTGATATCCACAGGGACGCCACTCAGCCCTGGTTGGACCACTCGCAATCTCGAACCCTCCCTAGGTACTGTTTCAGCTGAGGATTGGACCTGCAATACAGGAATATACAGCAATACAGGAATATCGGAGTTAAGACTTAACTGTCTCTTGCTGATTGGCTGATCTTGCTGTTTGGCTCCTGCCTCCCTTGATAACCAAACCTTGCTGACCGAGAGACAATCGAATCAGGTAAGAGTCTTGTGGTTTTTGGTGTTCTTGAATTGGAATAAGTAAACGCTTACTAACGCTATTTTCGCTCTCTTCTTTCCAGGATGCAGTGTTCCGGAAAAGGATGCAGCGCCAAGATGCTGGTGTTCTCTGGACCGGGTAAGCGATGGATGGAAGACAGGATACTACTCACAGGTAAGTGTTGTATTCAGGGGCGTTGCTAGGGGGGGCTAAAGGGCTATAGCCCCTGATCTTTTGGTTGTAGCTCCGGATAGAATCTCGGGAGCTACAGCCAAAAGACTAGCTAGCCCCCAGTCCCAACAGTTCCAACATCAGCGTATCCCCGGGTCTTTTCCAGACCTAGCAACTCCCCTGGTTGTATTAATGATGTTCTTGCTCTTTCAGGTGCGCGGCTCCAGGATAAGGCAGGCAAGGAATTCAGGAGACTGAACTGAACACGGTGAGTGTCACGCTGCTAGCCGCAGAATAACGCGAAGCGCGTTACTCTGCCTGGGTGTGGCTTATATAGCCCCAGGTATCCCAAGGCCCGACCACAACCAAAACACTAGATCGCATAGCATAGTTCTTGGAACTGAGTTATGTGGGAGTCTCCATGTTGAACAAAAGTGGGAGGTCGTAACCTGGCTCCAGTGACTTGCCTATGAGGGTTAGGGGTAGGGATCATGACAGCACTCGCCCCCCCCCCAAGGCCCCTCTCACGGTAGTTCTTCTGCCCGGTCCTGGTTTGGTTGGATGATTCTGATGGAACCGTTTTATCAAGCGTGGCGCATGGATGTACTCACAAGGTTCCCGCGTTCTGTCCTGCTGGCCATACCCTTTCCAATCTACTAAATAGTATAGCTTAGATCTGGTGTATTTTGAATCCAGGATGTCTTTAACCTCAAACTTCAGTTCTCCGTTGACCACTACTTTTCCATTGCTATTGTCCCACTTTATTTTTGCGACATGTTAATTCCAGAATTGGGCACATACTTTATTCACTTGAGCCGATACTTCACCTCCAAATCCCAGTAACCCTCCTGCTGCGCAACTCATTGATGTTTCTTGCCACCTGCTGTCTACGTATTTCACTCCTCGAAAGTTCATGTACAGCCTCCGCAGACACTGGGAACTTTTGGGGTTTTGTTTGCATTGTAGCTGATCAGGATCCATAGTCTCTAATTGCACATTCTGTGCCTGGAATGTGCCTCGCAGCCTACACAGTGCCAGATGAACCAGGCATTGAGCCTCTGAAATTGGTAGTTCTTGCAATATTAATACCTTGGGTGCCCCTGACACATGTGGTATCAATGAACAGACATACCAACTTCCATTCACTCTATTCAATCCCACCAAAATCATGTCTGTGTACCAACTGTTTGACAATTTGGGATGATGCACATCTTCTATGGAATCTAGGCCTAGCCCATTAGACTTATCATATTTATACTTCATAAATTGCCTTTTCTTCTTTGCTAAAGCTATGTTATGTACACTTTCAAGAGACCTGGTGAAATCAAAATATGTCATGGGTGGGGCACTATAATCAGTAGTATCAGTAATGGAGCTGTCATTTCTCATTTGATGAACAACATTGGTGTCTGTGGCCACAGTGTTTTGTGTGTGAAGGTTTTTGGTCATATTTAGATTCTGAATTCCCCTTTCGGCCAAGATAGCATTCTCGATTGACTCATTAATTGTAGCATTTGTTTTCAGATACCCTCACCATATAAAAGCACACCCCAAATATGTTGCTAACCCAAACATAAATATTTCAAATAGTCCAGCAATGTAATGCATCGCACATATATATGAATAGGAAAGTCTTGACATAGCACTATACACATTACTTTTCCTAATGTAAATGGAATTGTTGGAGCTCACTGGATCCATCGCAATGGTCACCTAGAAAGAAATCTTTAATTATGAGAGGCAAATGAGAGGAGGAAGGAAATTTAGCAAGACAGAGATTTTGCAATAATAGAGAGTGGTATAGAGAAAGAGAGAAAGAAAGAGGGTATGGGAAGTTGCGAGAGTGCACCTCCTGTGCAAATGTAGTGCATAGCATTGTTTGTTTGGGGGTATTGGGTTGTTCTTCTTTATTTAAAAAGGATGCTTGTACTGTCATTGAGGGTAGAGTGTCAATATTGCGGTCAAGAGGCAGTTTAATCCATCGGTGCAGGGTTGCCTTTCGGTCATCAGAGACGTGCACCCTGTAACGAAGTTCCTTCACCATGACGGTTAGGAGAGTGGTATAAACTACTCGAATCAGATCATTATACCTGGGCTGATTCCATCAGCGAATAAAATTCCTAACGTATATTAGGTCACCAGGAAAAAGCTGCAGAGGGGGTGATGTTGCAGGCGTGTCTGCTGCAGCACCAGTTGCTTCGTCTGTCCGGGGAGGTACACTCTGTTGAGAGAAAAATGTTATTGCCTTCGTTAGGGAGGACAGGTAGCTATTAAATTCCTCCCCCAAAATGGATGCTGCTCTATGAGCGTCTGATGCTCGCCTGACAGGAGAGAGCGGCGTGTGCATGCAGCGCCCTGTGACCACTTCATGGGTCGATAAATGGTGGTCTTTACAGGACTGTGTGTGCAAACTGAATAATGCGAGTGGTAAGCAGTGCACACAATTCTTTTTCATTGTGATACACAGCTTCAACAGCTTGCATTTTGGCAGGCCCTTTATCCTCTCCACAATACCGTTAGCCTGGGGGTGGTAATTGGGTCACATCCGATGCCTGATGCCCAGTAATGTTGAAATCTCTTTAAAAATGTGTGCCGTTATCTGACCTTAATACATCGCACACACCGCATTGAGGGAAAACCTCCTGCACAAAAGATTTGGCAGCGCACCTAGCATCTGGATGTGCACAAGGTCCCGTCTCCACTCATCATGAGAAAGGACAACCAAAATGAGGTAATGAGATCTATTACACCTTTCACCTTGTCTACATAACCAATATGTGGTTTGCACAACGGCCAGTAGGGTGGGGCAGGTTGCCTCTGATGGTCCTTAGTGTGAGGCCTGTGTTGTAACTTTGGCACGTAATGCAATGTGTGGTCATGTTCGTCAACTATTCTTGTAGGTTGGGAATGAACCAGTCTTCTTGAATGTCTGCTGCAATGTGTTGTTTGGAGACGTGTGGTGGATGATGTAGTTGGTCAAACGCTACTAGTAATAACTCATGGGGCATCACCGCTTTCACTGATATCTCCTTTCTCTACAAGAGATCTGGTGGAGACTGTTTGCACTCTCCCTTTACCCAAACATCTTTCTCCTCCTGCGGTGCCTGTCCCTGCAACTCAATCAACTGTACAATTGGTAAGGCATTGTATGAGGTAGGCAACTGTTCTGCCTTAGTTGTCAGCACGGGATACTCCACCACTTGTGGCACTGGAAGGTATGCCACTGTTTTTGCCACGTCGTTGAAATATAAACAAGCCATCCATGTGAGCAAAGCAACCTCCTACAACAAAAGGATTGCTGAGGCCTCCTCAAGCTCCCAAGAACTGTTCACTATCCTCTGTGAATTGGAATCTCCCTTTTCCCACCCCACAATCATCACAAAAGATAACCGCTGGTGTAGTAAAATCCAAGACGATCCTCACCAGCAAAATCACACAACTGCAAAGTAAAATTAACTCCAAATCAGCCATCATGTCGATCGACCTGCCACACAACCTCCAGGGAATCCAACCTGCCCATACTCAACTCTTTAAATTCAAACCAACCTGTCCCCCATGATGATAGGGCTCAAACCATCCCGCTGCAAAGTTGGCTTTTGCCCAGCCACACTGGTAAAATAATGTGTAGAACCTCTTCTCCCACTCATCATTGCCATCGTCAAACGCCTCCTTTGGCTCATGCATTGTCCCCCAACCCTCTGAAAGAATCCTGGATCACTGCACTGCTTAAAAATAAACCCTCACTAGATCCAACCATAAACACCAACTACTGACCCATCACCACCGTTTCTTTCCTTCTGATAATCATCGACAGAGTCGCCTACACCCAAATTCAAGAATTTCTGGAAACACGCCTCATTTTCAACCCCTGCCAGTCTGGCTTCTACCTAGACATGGGACAGAAACAGCCCTTCTCGACCTAATGAACCAACTTGACAATGCCAAATAATCATGAAAGATGTCCCTTCTCTTGCTCCTCGACCTATTGGCGGCTATCGATCTCATTGACCACAAGACCTTATGCCACCACCTGACTTTGGTTGCATGCTTCTCTACTGAAGCTGTCAGTTGGATCTCCTCCTTCAATGACAACAGAATGTCTAGGGTCTTCGTGGATGATGCTGCCGCCATCCCTACTCCTAATTCGTGTGGGGTCCTGCAAGGTTTCTGTGTTTCCCCCATCCTCTACAATGTCTACACAAAACCCCTATTTGACCATCTTAACTCACTGGGAATCTCCTTCACAAACTATGCAGACAATACCCAAATTCTTATCCACCTCTCCGGTGTCCATGTGCAGAACTCCAATAAAGTGTACACCATCCATGAAACGATCCAAACCTGTATGGCCTTGCTTGAATGATGAGAAAACAGGGCTTCTTATAGCTGGTACGCCAGCCCGTCTTGCAAAACGGGACGCAGCCTCCGGCTTCTTCAACATTGATGGGCATAATATCCCTGTCTCCTCATTTGTGAAAACTCTGGGCCTCCACCTTGACTCCTCGCTCAATATGTCCCGTCAAATCAACCACATTATTTCCACAGCGGCCTACGACATGAAACTCATATGAGCTAGCAAGCCATTCCTCTCCTCCGACAATCGCCTCACTGTTGCCCGCACCCTTGTCGGATCTGAACTGGACTATTGCAATGCCCTGCTATGCACCACTACTGAAAAAGACTTAAACTCATTGTTACCCAAAACAACACTCTCTCTGTTGCATTTGACCTGAATAAGTCCTCTCAATCACCCATCGCTGTCTGTCAAAAAAGGCTCCTTCATACCTAGCTCAGAGACTCAACATACGCACGCCCAGCAGACCTTTGCGATTGACCCACAGCCATTGCCTCATCATCCCAAGATTCAACCGCAAAAGAGCTGGGGGATCCATCTTCCCGGTGGTGGCAGCCAACCTCTGGAACAAGCTACCACTTTTCCTTCAGTCTGAACCCTCCTACTCTTTGTTCAGAAAAAAGCTCAAGATATACTTGTTCAACTAACCTAATGCTTTATGCACCCGTCGAATCTATCATGACTGTAACCATGGCCTAAATGCATAAGTGCTTTTTGCGCTTCTACAAATGTTAAATGAATAAATAAATAGATAGGAAGAGGCCCAATATGATGGCCTGAGGGCAGGTTTAAAAAGAGGGGGCGGGGGTAACAGGGATGTAGAAAAACAAAAGTGCAGTATCATGAAGTGCAGGAGAGTGGGAGAGGTGTGGGGAGGTGCCGGTCAGAGCGCAACATGCTAATGCTGACGAGGGAAAGGAAGTGCAGGTCAGAGAGGAGAGCATTCAAGGGCTGGGGAGTGGGGAGGAGAAGGGGGCTAGGCGAGAAAGGGAGACTCGAGAACAAAATTGATTTACCTGACATAAAATCCATTGAAGAGGTACAAGTAGAATCACCATCTATGATAATTCATGAGGAAGTACCACCGGCTGAGGATAGCTCAGGAACAAGGTTTGGTGCGGCCACATTAATCTCGGTGCAGGTACAAGCAGAAGAACAAACACCAGAGGCAAGATTGAGGGTTTTGTCGGTCGAAGATAAAAATCAAGACACCTAAAATCTTTCAAAATCCGTCTCCTCACAAAAACTCATGCAGAAAGGAGGATAAAAAAACTAAGAATGGAAGAAAGAACTCGAGAAAAAAATGCAATGAAATTCATGAAGACCTTGGCCCTCATTACGACCCCGGCGGTAAGTAATGGACATTACCGCCATGGCGCAACTAACGTGTCCGTGCTGGTCTTGAACCGTTAAAAGCGGTAAATTACGACCTCTCGGGCACGAGCATTGCGCCATGCCAGTAATGCAATCTGGGCCATGGCGGTAACGTCCCAAAAACGTCAGCTACCGGCATCGTATGCCGTGCAAACTGCACCACCGCCACCCTACCCACCGATATTAGCGAGCACCGCAAATAGCAGTGACCACTATTAGCGGTGACCGTAAAGAAGCGGATCCGGAACTTACGCCATCGCACCGGAACGGGAAATAGCACGGTGGCCAGCTTTAAAAACACAATCCATTGCAATCCTCCACAACCAGTGCGCATCTGACCCCGAGACCTGGCACAAAACTTCACCCACATCCACGCATCCCACAATGCTGAAAGTTGTAAAAAAATCTTGCGATCGGCAGCGGCAGGAGCGCTTCAGTAGGAAAGAGCTTACAATGTTGGCGGAAACGCTCCAGGAAAACGCGGACATCGTATTCTCCACCAAAATGACCAGACCGGCAATAGGACGGAAAAAGGCCATATGGAAACTAGTTGCACAACGGGTCAGTGCCGTAGGAACAACACCCCGCACCACCAAACAGTGCCGTAAAAGGTAGGACGACCTCCGGCTCTGTGTAAGGAGCATACTGTCGGCCAACCGCAACATGGGCATGGCAACTGGCGGAGGAGCACACTCTCCAATTAAAATGGAGCCGTCGGAGGAGATATGTGCCACAACGATCGCCATCGAGAGCATCGAGGGGGTCGGCGGAATGGAGAGAGGAGCCCCGACATCAGGTGACACAGGTAGGTGCCTCAAATTAAGCCATGCTAAACTCCCTGAAGTCCACTTACATGGGAATCACAATGTTGCCCAATAGGGTTAACGCAACACATCAGCAGAAGACTGCCAACAGGCATCATTGACCTACACCCTGTACACATGCAGTATGCACACTCCACAGTAGGCACCCACATTCCTGCATGCTCAACCCACCCAAAAGGGAGACAACCTGTAAGTCACAGCCTCCAAAGTGCACCATCTATTCATCAAATCATGGCAGTCATCACAATGCCTGCTCAATGTCTGCTGACCCATCAATAACACTTTCCCTCCTTTGCTCCACCACAGGCTCCCATTCGGACCCCGGCGAGGATGAGACTGGCACCACACCTGCCAGGAAGGCCAGGCCAGAGGCAACACCACACCAACCCTCCACCTCTGCTGGACCCAAAAAAAACCCACAGCAGCCAAAATTGACTGCCACAACACAGCCCAGGGCAGCGCTGATCCCCAAGGCAAGCAACATGATACCACCAGCAAAAGACATGCAACAACTGGTGGCCACTGAAGGGAATGTGTCTGCAGGAAGCAGTACAATTGGGGAGACTGCTGCCATTGCAGCCTGCTCTGATAGTGATGTGGGGAATGATGAGGATGACACAGAATGTCCCCCCACTGCCCACCTTCATTCCCCCTACCTGTCCCTCTGTAGCCTGCACGCTGATAACACACAGGAGCTATCCCCTGATAACTCCTGGCCAGCCACTCCCTGCCCAGTGGGAGGTGTGGAGGAGGGGAGTAGCCCAATGACCCCGCCAATTGCATCAATCAATGCCCCAAAATACCAACAGTCGCTGGACCAAATATTGACAAGGCAACACCAACTGTCCTCACTCCTCACGCAGCATGTGGCCGATTGTGGAGGTGCCAGTGGTGAAATGCAAAGATGTGCCGAGACTGTGAAGGCAGCCATCCAATCCTCCAGCAAGGACATCTGTGCTGAACTTGCCGCGGTGCGGCACGTTCCCACTGAGCTCGTACAGACAATGAGGGACATGCGTCCTAGCGAGCAGCCGAGTACCTCCTCCGCTGCCAGTTCAGCCCCAAGCAGCCCCGTCCGCAGGTCGGCCAGGAACCTGCGGAGTACAGGCAGGGGTGCCCCGGGGGCCGGCGGAGGGGGCTTGCCGTAGAGGCCACCCAGTGGATCAATTCCACATTAGGCACTTCGACACAGGGATCCACACACTTTTGCGGGGAGTTGAGGGGGTAGGGGGGAGAGGGTGTGTTGGGGAGTAGAGGGGGTAGGGTGGAGAGGGTGTGTTGGGGAGTTGAGGGGGGAGGCGGGAGTGGGTGTGTTGGGGAGTTGAGGGGGGAGTGGGTGTGGGGGAGTTGAGGGGGGAGGCGGGAGTGGGTGTGTTGGGGAGTTGAGGGGGGAGGTGAGAGGGGGGAGTGGGTGTGTTGGGGAGTTGAGGGTGGAGGGGGGAGTAGGTGTGTTAATTGAATTCACATTTATAATACAATATTTTCTTGATCACAAGTCACATGTGTGGACATTGCTCATTGCGTATGTGTGATTTATTGGTGAACAGTCCACAGTGTCCATATCCCAGACACACACAGTGCCCCAATTGCCATCTCCATGTGACACCCCCCATCCGTGTGTGCTAGAAACATTGGTTGATCAGAGTCTGACGCATTTCACGCCCCTCCTGTGCATCGCTGCCTCCCTGAGGTGCTGCCCCATCCCCACCCTCCTCATCCTCATCGTCAGGTGGTTGCAGTTCTGCGTAAGGGGGCAGGGGCACATTTCGTCTGATGCACATATTGTGTAGCATGACACATGCCATGACGATATTTGCCACCTTCTCATGGCGGTACAGGAGTGCCCCACCAGACCTGCTGAGGCAGCGAAACCGTGCCTTCAGTAGGCCAAATGCCTGCTCAATCACCACACGAGTACGTGTATGTGCACGGTTGAAGTCCTCCTCGTGCTGGTTCTGTGGGTTACGGACTGGTGTAAGGAGCCACCTCTTCAGGGGATAGCCTGCATCACCTGTATGTGGGCAACAATGTATGTGTCAGTCATGACATCAAATTCCAAACATGACGTGCCACCATGGCATGCATTCAACTGTTACTTTGTACCAATTTTACATGCACAAATGGATTCACACTATGTGACCGGTATATGTGTATTCCTCTCATGGACTGTTTTGCATGCCATCAACCAATGTATGCAGGGGGGGTCAAGTGCCTTGTGAGTGCCCATCCACTGTGTTCGTTCATGGCATTTGTTTTGGTGACCTGGCAGGTGTCCTGTGATATCAACGCTCTCATCATGGCAAAATTGCTGGCAGCCTCATGATGACCCCACTGAGCACTACTAATGTTGATAGGGACATTTTTGGGGCCTCAGTGTCTGTGTAGCGGTGTATTGATGTTTTTGTCCATCATGTGCCTCCTTTGTGCGCAGTTATGGGGGACAGGCCTTTCAGTTGATGGTGTTTGGTGCCGTGTATTGGCTAAAGTCATTGCATGTAGGTGCATTTCGTTGAAGTCAATGTGGTCCGAATCGGTACAATGCACTTGCAGATGGTTGTGTCATGGTTGGGACACACCTTCATTCACATGGTAGGGCTGCTTACATCGGGCATTATGTGTACAGGTGTCAGCTGACGTTTGTGCTGCTTTAGGGTATGAGCTGGCTCCATTGCCTCTGCTACTCGCAGCCAGGTAAAGTACGCATCATTCCCCCCCATTTCAGCCAGGTAAAGTATGCATCACCCCCCCCCCCCCTTTCAGCCAGGCAAAGTATGCATTGGTATGTCAATCACCTACCCACTTCACATTTCCATGGCCATGACATGAGACTCACCGAGTAGCCAGGATCTTGGCCCTGCATGTCGCTCCATGTAGTGTGGTATTGTGGAGTTCCTCAGGACCATTGAATCATGGGTTGATCCAGGGAATCGGGCACAACAATGTGTGATGATCCTGTTGGAGTCACAGACCATTTGCACGTTGATTGAGTGAAATAGTTTACGGTTGTGGTATGGTACCTCCATGGCATGTGGGACCACCAATTCCACCTGGGTGCAGTCGATGGCACCAATCCAACCAGGTATGCCGGCTAATGCATGGGAACCCACATTGGTGTTTGCAATCTCCTGGGCAGACCGTGGTGAGGAAATGTGGTCGTCTGTGTGCTTGAGGAGGGCATCGAGCACTTGGATCAGTGTACGTGAGAATAATGGTTGTGAAATGTCATGCAAGTGCCCCACTGTGTGCTGGTAGGTGCCTGTGGCCAGGAAGTGGAGCACGGACAACCTTCAGTAAGGGGGGGGGCGGGGTGGCGGTGGGTGTTTCTATCATGCTGACGATGTCGTTGTGTATCATGTGAACGATGGTGGTGATGGTGTCCTTGTCCAAACGGTACAAGGTATGGATCTGCTCAGCGGTGAGGTTGAATGGACTGGCTCGGATGCGTGGGATTGGGGGCTGCCTGCGTGGTGGCACTGGCTGTGCTGGTGGGGCTTGCTGGCCCTGCCTTGCTCTCCTTCTCCTCCTGCGTCTCCTCTGTGCTGCCTGTTGTTGTTGTTGTAGTTGTAGCACTTGCATTGCAATCAGGTCCTTCAGCCCCAACATTGCTAGTCGTATTGGAATCATTGTGGAGTGTTGACTGGGTGTGGGAAGGGGTGAGGTGTGCTCTTTTTGTACTTGGTGAGTCTGTATTGCCTCCACCTGTGCTGATTCTGTGCACCTGTGGCAGCTGGGAACACTGCACATGGCCATTTACGGTTGGTTCGCGATGGCGGAATTAGCACCATGGCGGTAAGGTACTTAACGGCCTTTGCGATGGCGTTAAGAGCATGTCCACTTGGTTCGTGATTTGCCTACCTTTGCGCGATGCCGGTATTAACGGTGTGGAAGGTCGCGTGTGCGCGAACTTGGTGCTGTTAGCGGCACCGTTAACTACGATGCCGCTAATAGCACTTTCACGGGTCATGATCGGACCTAGCGGAAAACGATGCCGGTAATCATTTACCAGCATCGTTTTACGCTTACCGCCGGGGTCGTAATGAGGGTCCTTGCATCTTCGTGATGACATATCCAAGACCAAGGCCCTCATTACGACCCTGGCGGTAAGTAATCTACATTACCGCCATGGCGTAATCATCGTTTACGCCATGGACCGATGGCGTAAAGAGCACCATATTCCGACCCATCGCGCACGAGCATTACGCCATGGCGGTAATGTAAACTACGCCATGGCGTAAACAGCCCTTACCGGCATCGAATGCCGCGCTGGATGACCTACCGCCACCCATCATTGTGCCGACCGTAATCAGCGGGCCCCATAATCAGCGGGCACCGTAATTAGCGGGCACCGTAATTAGCGGTCACCGCAAATAAGCGGAACCGAAAGTAGCGTCATCGCGGCGGAACGGGAAAGAGCACAGCGGCCATCTTTAAAAACACAATCCATTGCCATCCTACCCAACCACACTACATTCGACCCTGAAACACAGTGAATCCCATTACCCACCCATTTCCTCACCCAACCATGCCAAAAGTTGTCAAAAAAGCCTGCGACAGGCAGCGGCAGGACCGCTTCAGTCGCGAAGAGTTAACCATGCTTGCAGAAACGCTGCAGGAGAAGGCAGACGTTGTCTTCTCATCAGAGATGACGAGACCAGCCATAGCCCGGAAAAAAACAGCATGGGAACTCGTGGCACAACGCATCAGTGCCGTAGGTACCACCCCACGCACCGCCAGACAGTGCCGCAAAAGGTGGGATGACCTCCGGCTCTGAGTAAGGGGCATACTGTCAGCAAACCGCAACCTGCGACTGGCAACTGGCGGTGGAGCAGACTCCCCACTGAAGATGCAGCCATGGGAGGAGACATGTGCCTCATTGATCGGCATAGAGTGCATTGAGGGCGTCGGCAGAATGGAGAGAGGAGCCCCGACAACAGGAGACACAGGTAGGTGCCTCCAATGCAGCCTTGCAAAACACCCTGAATCACACTTACATGGGAATCACAATGTCGCCCCATATGGCAAACGCAACACATCAGCAGAAGACCCACACCCTGCACACATGCAGCATGTACACTCTACAGCAGGCACACACATTCCTGCATGCTCAACCCACCCAAAAGTGAGACAACCTGTATGTCACGGCCTACCATCTATCCATCTAAACCATGGCACTCATCACAATGCCTGCTCAATGTCCGCTGAACCATCAATAACACTTTCCCTCCTCTGCTCCACCACAGGCTCACACTCGGACACCGGCAGGGACGAGAGTGGCACCACCCCAGCCAAGAAGACCAGGACAGAGGGAAGAGGCCATCAACCGTCCACCTCTGCTGGACCCATGTCCAACCCACAGCAGGCCAAAATTCCTGTTGCCGAACAGCCCAGGGCAGCAATTCCCCCCGAGGAAAGAGACATGATGGCCCCCATGGCAGACCCACAACCACTGCCGCCCACTGAGGGGATCGTGTCTGCGGGGAGCAGTACAGTCGGGGAGACTGCAGCCATCGCAGCCTGTTCTGACAGCGATGTGGCGAATGGGGATGATGACATGGAAGGTCCCCCCAACACCCAACTTACCTCCCCACACCTGTCCCCATGTAGCCTGCATGGACAGGACACACAGGGGTAATCCCCTGGAGGTTCATGGCCAGCCACTCCAAGCCCAGTGGGAGTAGGGGAAGAGGGGAGTAGTCCTATTGGGCCTGCAATTGCAACCTCCATTGTGCCTGATTTCAGCCAGGTGCTGGACCAAATATCAGCGAGGCAAGAACAACTGGCGTCAATCCTAACGCAGCATGTTGCTGATTGTGGAGGTGCCAGTTCAGCCATGGAGAGGTGTGCTGACAGCATCAAGGCAGCCATCCAATCAGCAAGCACGAACATATGCACAGAACTAGCCGCAGTGCAGAATATGATTGGTGAACTGATACGGACAATCATGGACACAAGGCGTACCGAGCAGGCCCGTACCTCCTCAGCTGCAAGTTCGGCCCCATCCAGCCCCGTCCGCAGGTCATCCAGGACCCGGAGGAGTACAGGCAGGGGGGCCCCAGGTTCTGGGACAGGGGGCTGCCAATAGTGCCCGCCCAGTGGACCACTAAAACATTACCCACTTCACCACAGGCACTGGCACTCCTTTGCAGGGATTTCTGGGGGGAGGGGAGGGGGGATTGGGTGTGTTGGGGTGTTCAGGGGGAGGGGGGATTGGGTGTGTTGGGGTGTTCAGGGGGGAGGGGGGATTGGGTGTGTTAGGGTGTTCAGGGGGGAGGGGGGATTGGGTGTGTTGGGGTGTTCAGGGGGGATTGGGTGTGTTGGGGTGTTCAGGGGGGAGGGGGGATTGGGTGTGTCATAACTTTTCAGAAGCACAATACACTTTTTCGTTTATCACAAACCAAATGTGTGGACATTGCTCATTGTGTATGTGTGCTTTATTGTTGTACAGTCTACAGTGTGCATATACCAGACACACACAGTGCCCCAAGTGCCGTCCACATGTTACACGCACACGCTGTGTGTGCTAGAAGTATTGGTCAATGAGATTCTGACGCATTTCACGCCCCTCCTGTGCATCGCTGCCTCCTTGAGGTGCTGCCCCATCCCCACCCTCATCATCCTCATCATCAGGTGGTTGCAGTTCTGCGTCAGGGGGCATAGGCATGTTACGTCTGACGCACATATTGTGTAGCATGACACATGCCATGACGATCTTCGCAACCTTCTCATGGCGGTACAGGAGTGCCCCGCCAGATCTGCTGAGGCAGCGGAAACGTGCCTTTAGTAGGCCAAAGGCCTGCTCTATCACCACACGGGTACGTGCATGGGCACGGTTGAAGTCCTCCTCATGCTGGTTCTGTGGGTTCCGGACTGGTGTAAGGAGCCACCTCTTCAGGGGATAGCCTGCATCACCTGTAAATGGGCAACAATGTATATGTCAGGAATGAGATCGCTTTCTGAACATGACGCGCCACCATGCCTTGCATTCAACTGTTACTTTGCACCAAATTTAGTTGTGCTAATGGATTCACACTATGCAACCGGTATATGTTCATGGCTCTCATGTACTGTTTTGCATGCCAAGACACAATGCAGGGGGGACAATTGCCTTGTGAGTGCCCATCCACTGTGTCCGTTCAGGCCGTTACTTTATGTGACCTGGCACGTGTCCTGTGATGTCAAAGCTCACATGATTGCAACATTGCTGTCTGGCTCATTATGACCCCAGGGAACAATACTGGTGTCAATGGGGGGAGTTTGTGGGTCTTGCTGTCTGTGTAGTGGTGCATTGATGTTCCTGTCCGACATGTGCCTCCTTTGTGCGCAGTTATGGGGGACAGGCCTTTCAGTTGATGGTGTTTGGTGACGTGCATGTAGGTGCGTTCCTTTGGAGTCAATGTGGTCACATTTCGTACAATGCACTTGCAGATGGTTGTGTCATGGTTGGGGTACACTTTCATTCACATGTTAGGGCTGATTAGATCAGGCATCATGTATACAGTTGTCAGATGACGTGAGTGCTGCCTCAGGGTATGATCTGGCTACTGCTAGTCGCAGCCATGTGACGTATGCATCATTCCCCACCCCTTTCTGCCAGGTGAAATATGCATTGGTACGTCGATCACCTACACACTTCGCATTTCCATGCTCATGACATTAGACTCACCGAGTAGGCAGGATCTTGAGCCTGCATGTCGCTCCATGTAGCGTGGTATTGTGGAGTTCCGAAGGACCATTGAATCATGGGTTGATCCGGGGAATCGGGCACAACAATGTGTGAAGATCCTGTTGGAGTCGCAGACCATTTGCACGTTGATTGAGTGAAATAGTTTACGGTTGCGGTATGGTACCTCCATGGCATGTGGGACCACCAATTCAACATGGGTGCAGTCGATGGCACCAATGCAATCAGGTATGCCAGCTAGTGCATGAAAACCCACTTTGGTGTTGGCAATCTCCTGGGCAGACCGTGGCAATGAGATGTGGTCGTCTGTGTGCTTGAGGAGGGCATCGAGCACTTGGATCAGTGTACGTGAGAATAATGGTAGGGATATGCCATGCAAGTGGCCCACTGTGTGCTGGTAGGTGCCTGTGGCCAGGAAGTGGAGCACGGACACGACCTTCAGTAGGGGCGGGATGGCGGTGGGTGTTTCTATCATGCGGACGATGTTGTTGTGTATCATGTGCACAATGTTGGTGATGGTGTCCTGGTCCAGTCGGTACAGGGTGTGGATCTGCTCTGCGGTGAGGTTGAATGGACTGGCTCTGATGCGTGGGATTGGGGGCTGCCTGCGTGGTGCCACTGGCTGTGCTGGTGGGGCTTGCTGGCCCTGCCTTGCCCTCCTTCTCCTCCTGCGTCTCCTCTGTGCAGCTTGTTGTTGTTGTTGTTGTTGTTGCAGTTGTAGCACTCGCATTGCTATCAGGTCCTCCAGCCCCAACATTGCTAGTCCTATTGGTATCATTGTGGAGTGTGACTGGGGCTAGTAGGGGTGGGGTGTGCTCTTTTTGCACTGGGAGAGTCTGTATTGCCTCCACCTGTGCTGATTCTGTGCACCTGTGGCAGCTGGGTACACTGCACATGGCCATTTACGGTTGGTTCGCGATGGCGGAATTAGCGCCATGGCGGTAAGGTACTTTACGGCCTTGGCGATGGCGTTAGGGGCATGTCCGCTTGGTTTGTGATCTGCGTAGCTTTGCGCCATGCCGGTATTTACGGCATGGTGGATCGCGCGCGCGCGACCTTGGTGCTGTTAGCGGCACCGTAAACTACGATGTCGCTAATTGCACTTTCGCAGGTCATAATCGGACCTAGCGGAAAACGATGCCGGTATTCATTTACCGGCATCGTTTTCCGCTTACCGCCTGGGTCGTAATGAGGGCCCATGAAATAAACCAAGTCGATGGCGAATCTGGTGGTGAGGACAGCACCTCATCTAAAGGACACAGGTGGTAATCAGAACTTGCACCAAGGTACAACAGATGGTTGCACGCAGACTCAGGAAGTCATCAAAAGTGCAAACTCCATGTGGGTGTGCTGTGCATTCGCTTGTTAACAAACAGACTGGTCTCCTCACCCAAATGGAAATAATGCCAAACCGAATAATGAAGTACAATTTAGGAAGATGAGCAGGATAAAAGACCCGAAACAGCAACCCGAGGCACAAGGGAGTTCTAGTGATGCGAATTACAACGAAAATGGAATGCCTGAAAGACGTTCTTCACCGCTCAGACAGCTAGAGGAAAATGCGTCTTTAGGATGTCTGGCTGATGTCCACAATGATAAGAACCCAAGTTCTTGCAAAATGGGAAATAGTTTTTTACTGTGGAAAAATAGTTCAGAAAAATTAACAATGACTGCCCAATCGCAAACAGAGGGGCATAATAGAGTAAAAGAATACAGCCACCCATTAGCAGTTACTGGCAATTTACAGATGCCGAGTATACCACCAACATGCTTAATGAGAAAGACGGACAATTGCACAAGAGACCACAAATTAACAGAGAACAATGTCCAACTGTTTGCCTTTCCGAGAGTATGGATAGAGAAAGCCTTCCCAACCGAGGAACAAATGGTTCTCAATAGAAGCACAATACTGCAAATTACAAGAGAGATTCCTGAGCTATATCTCCTTTCAACGCATGATATTGATTATATTCACTTCCCCTATGTAGACTGCACAAACATTGTAGAAGTGGGTCTAAAATCAAGAATGGGGGTCAACGCGCTTTTGGGAGCAGTTTTAGAAATTGGGATCTGTAATATCTAGTCACATAAGGAAAAAAAAGGAAGGCCCAATATGAAAACAGAAATAGTGGGTGGGTACTGCAAGTTCGAGGCTACCTCGGGAAACAAGGACGCGAATATGAGAGGAAATGGGGAGGGTGAGACACACGCACAGTTGGACTCTAAGAGTAAAGTATGGTCCCTGCTTCCTGATATTTTGGCCCACGTTTTTCAGAAGATGGGAGAAAGTAAACAGGCACTTTAGCTGAGTGTACCTTTACTAAATTGGTACACATGGGGATTCAGGAGTTTCACAAATAATACTACAAAGACCTTTATATTTGGCAGTTTTGACCTAATTATGCTGCAGGAAACCTGGCTAACCACGAGATTCAAATAGACGGTTTCTCTTGGAGAAGAAGGCCACCCATAACAATGGAGGCCAACCATCTGGGCGATTAATAATTGCTACCCGTAACTAAGTGATTAAGAAGTTTTAAAAAAATGCCTTACACTTGCCATGGTATACTAGCAGCTATATTGTGTATTTTAGTGGACCAGAAATGGAAGTGTATCACTTAGTGAACCTCTATTGGAACCCTGTGTGTTAAAACTTGGAGGCTTTTTAGGAGAATGTGTCTATCATACTATGTATAGAATGGGTTTGTGAAAAGCTGAGGATCTAAATTCATATTGTCTGTCCCAGGATTTCTACCATTGAGAGGGATCTCTACTCCGCACCAACATGGAAAAGTGGATCCTCTAGCTCAATTATCGACTACCTTGTCCTCTCCAGAGACATGCTTGGTCACTGTAAAGTAATGGAGATTAAGGAGACGGGTTACAGCAATCACAACATCCTTACTGCCTAACTATCTCTGGCAGCAAAGAGAGCTGAGGTTAGGGGCTGATAAATACTGGTGATAAACCAGTGAGGTAACAGAATCTCAAAGTCTAAAGGGGTGGGAGCTCAGACTTGTCAAAAGACTAACTGATACTATAGACTCCATGACAGAACTTCAATTGGCAAAAGTATGTTCCCCATCTAGCTTCCAAGATTTCATATAGGAGCAAGATCTCCCAGTGCATACTGGTGCAAAATCAACTCCAAAACATAGGCACAGATTTGATCAAGAAATTTGGGAGGATAAAAAAGAATTGAGATCGAATATGAGAGCCCTGAACCATGGTATCTTACAACGATAGATTATCAAAAAGAGAAAAAGAAACTGAGCTTGGAATACAAGAACTGGTCCAGGAGTCATCCCTTCCTCCAGACTCAAAGAGAGGGAGAATTGATGTTGGGAGCATTGGACTCAAAAAGTGTGTGACATTTCTGGGCCCTGGTGAACCAGGACCTGGGGCCTCAGAGTTCTCTGAAGAGTAATTTCGTAACTGAAGGAACTTGGAGAGACCACTTTACAGAACTTTATAAGAAACCAGCTGGGGATTTCAGGAGGTGGAATGAAAAAGGCACTCTGGAGGCTGCAATAGATCAGAGATAACATAGCCTTACTGATCACCAAGTCCTCAGCCTCGAGAGCGGCAAGGACAAATAGTCTCTCCAACACCATTTTAAAATCAGATATTGCATTGTGGCCCAAAATATTGCTAGTCCTCTTTAATAATGTGATCCAGAACAGGCAATGCCCGCCTCATGAAAACTGCTATCATTATACCTATCTATTAGGAGGGTGACTGGGCAAATCCAATCCACTATCGCCCGATAGCCCTTCTAGATGCGGACAGCAATGTGTTCGCTGGAGCGGTCTTGCGAGAGTTAGAAATGTGGGTGAGTAATATGGGCATCCAGAACAAGGCACAAATGGGATACAGAAAAGGCCATGTCAGCATCCTTAAATGGCATTATTGTTAACATCATGAGAGGTAGTTCTTCCCCTTTATGGAGCTCTGGTAGACTTATCCAAGGCATTCAATACCATCAACTGAGAGCGCCTCTGGTGGAAGCTCAAGCAGTGGGGACTACCACTAAGTTTATTGTCAGTCATAGTATATCTATATGAAAACACAAAGGTACAAATTAGGCTAGATGGACAGGGTAATCTAATTAACACGGAAAGAGGTGTGAGTCAGGGGTGCATTCTTACTCCCTGCCTCTTCAACCTACACCTGGCAGATCTTGGTGACGCACTGCGTCCAATCACGTTTGTTAGCCCCAAGCTCAGTAAGCAAACAGGCCACTGGATCGCCTATACCGATGATATCGTCTTGTTTGACTACACACCGCTAGGCCTCCAGTGACTGTTGAATGCACTGGGAGAATTATGTATTGATCAACCCTTCTAAATCAAACATCATTCAGTTTAGTAGGTCTGCAAAAGGTATTGGCCCTCATTACGACCCTGGCGGAAAGTGACTGACCTGACCGCCATAGCGTAAATAGCGTTTCCGCCATTGCACGACGGAGCAAAGTGCGGCTAATTCCGACCCATCGGGCACGAGCACTACGACATGGCGGAAGTGCAAAGTCCGCGATGGCGGAAATGTCCCCAAAACGCCCCTCACCGCCGTCGTACGGCGCCCTAGGTGCAATTCCGCCACCCATCTTAGCGGTCACCGTAATGAGCGGCAATCGGAAAGTACGGTGACCGTAAATATACGGAAACGGAAGTAAAAACATGGTCCCGGAACGGGAAACAGCACGCCGTACACCTATAAAATCAGAATTCCCACACAACCATAAAAAATACTACCCTGAGACACATCCCAACCCGTCATCCACCCTAGTGAAAGCAATAAAAATGGGAAAAGTAGCGAAAAAAGCGTGCGACCGCAAGCGGCAGGTCCACTTCTCCCGTGAGGAACTCACCGTGCTCACAGAGACCCTCCAGGAGAATGCTGCCGTCGTCTTCTCGACGCAAATGACCAGGACGGCACTTGCGAACAAGAAGGCCATATGGGCCCTGGTGGCACAGCGGGTAAGTGCGGTGGGGACCGCACCCCGCAACCCACAGCAATGCAGAAAGCGATGGGACGACTTGCGGATACGCGTACGGAGCATACTATCCGCCAACCGTAACATTGCCACAGCTACCGGGGGAGGATCGGAATCACCCATCAAGTTGACCCCCTGGGAAGAAATCTGTGCCTCCACCATTGGAATGGAGAGTATAGAGGGAGTCGGAGGGATGGAGAAAGGAGTGCAGACATCCGAAGAATCAGGTAGGTGGCCCAAATAAAACAATGCTAAATCCACAATGTCCAATCATGTGAAGTACCATGTGTCCACATAGTGCAACAGTAACACATGTCCAGGAGAACGTCCACATACATTGGCCTGATAGCGCACTTTAAAACTCACATTAAATACATAAATAATTAAAAATCCTAAAAACACCCTCTACACGTGCAGCAGGCACACCCTAACTGCAGGCTGCAAAACAACTGCATCCTCAATCCACACAAAAATGAAACCACCTCCAAGGCCCTGACCCAAATCACCCTCAGGTACCACCCCAATGCATGTGATACATTGCCATTCCAATTTCCACAGACCCATTAATAACGCTCGCCCTCCTTTACTCCACCACAGGGTCCGATTCAAACGACGAGCTCCAGGACACCCCTACCAGCACACCTGCAAAGAGGGCCAAGACCAACGGCCAAAGACCCTCCACCTCAGCTGCACGGATCAAGACACGGCAGCAGCACAAATCAAGTGGCAGCACACAGGAGGGAACATCAACAGGCACCCCAGCAGCCAGCATGCCCACAACAGCACCACCACAGGTCCCCCCAATGGATGCCACAGAAGGCACTGCTTCTGGTGGCAGCAGCACCATAGGTGACACTGCATTAATGGCAGCATGCTCCGACACAGAAAACGGGGATGTCGATGTAGGATCCATCCATGACCTGTCTCAATCCCCCTGTTTGTTTCATCCCGTACACCATGAGGATACCACGCAGGGGCACCCACAAGACGACGACTGGCCATCCCCCACAAGCCCTGTGGCAAGGCAACATGAGGTGACCAGCCCCTCTGTGGGCCATGGCACAGCAGAGGCAGCAGTCCCTCGACCAGGTGATCGTGCAACAGCAGCAACTGGCCACGCTCCTCAAGGACCATGCTGATGAATGTGGGGGTACTAAGGCAGCCATAGAAACATCAACTGAGACACTTAGGGCAGAAATGGAGAGAAGTACAGAGACACTAAGGGCACAAATGGAGAGAAGCACCGAGAGCCTGAGAGTACAAATGGAGAGAAGCACCGAGAGCCTGAGGGGGGAACTGCATGCGACGTCCAAAGACGTATGTGCTGAACTTGCCGCTGTGCGCCGTGTGCTCACTGAGCTCTCACAAACCCTTAGGGACATGCATGGACGTGAGCAGGCAGAGACATCATCCGTTGCAAGTTCCGTCCAGGGCAGCCCCCAACGTAGATCTGGGAGGAACCTGCGCTCCACAGGCAGGGGTGCCCCTGATACCCGGAGAGGGGGCTTACAATAGCGTCTGCCCACTGACAATGAGCATCTTTGGACACTGGTGTTCGGGGGGGGGGTGGGAGGGTGGAGGGGGTGTGTTGGGCTCACTTGGGTGGCGGGTCGATGGGGTGTGTAACATAATTTCACATATGCTATAAACAATGCACGATCATCCAATGAGATGTGTGGACATTGATCTTTGTGTACGAGGCCTTTATAGGCGTACAGTCCATATTGTGCATGTTCCAGACACACACAGTGCCACAAGTCCTGTGTCCATGTATCAGCCACCAGGCGTGAGTGCTAGAAGCATGAATCTATGAGAATCTGACGAATGTCACGGCCCTCCTGTGCCTCGCGGACTCCTTGAGGTGCTGCCACATCCCCACCCTCATCATGACCATCTTCAGGTGCTTGCAGTTCTGCGTCAGGGGGCATGGGCACATTTCTACGTACGCACATGTTGTGTAGCATGACACATGCCATGACCATCTTTGCAACCTTCTCATGGCGGTACAGGAGTGCCCCGCCAGACCTGCTGAGGCAGCGGAAACGAGTCTTCAGTAGGCAGAATGCCTGTTCTATGACTACACGGGTACGTGAGTGGGCATGGTTGTAGTCCTCCTCATGCTGGTTCTGTGGGTTCCGGAGTGGTGTAAGGAGCCATCTCTTCAGTGGATACCCGGCATCACCTGTATGTGGACAATAAAGGATGTTTGTGGAATGACATTGCTACGTACGCACCCCCCCCCTTCCTGCCAGGTCATTGCCGCATCACATACCCCACATTATCATGCATGAAATGAGACTCACCGAGTAGCCAGGATCTGTTCCCTGCGTGTCGCTCCATGTAGCGTGGTATTGTAGAGTTCCTCAAGACCATAGAATCATGGGTTGATCCAGGAAATCGGGCACAACAATGTGTAATGATCCTGTTGGAGTCACACACCATTTGTACATTAAGAGAATGAAATTGTTTTTGGTTGCGGTACTGGGCCTCCATGGCATGTGGGACGACCAATTCCACATGGGTGCAGTCGATGGCACCAATGCAACCCGGTATGCTGGCAAGTGCATGGAATCCCACTTTTGTGTTCGTAATTTCCTGCTCCGAGCGTGGTAGAGAGATGTAGTCGTCTGCGTGCTTCAGTAGGGCATCGAGCACTTGCAATAGTGTCCGTGAGAACACTGGCTGTGAAATGCCATGCAACTGTCCGACTGTGTGCTGGTAGGTGCCTGTGGCCAGGAAGTGGAGTACAGACACCACCTTCAGTAGGGGTGGGATGGCGGTTGGGCTATCTATCATGCTGACAAGGTCAGCCTGTGTCATGTCCACAATGGCGGTTATGGTGTCCCGGTCCAAACGTTAGAGGGTGTGGATCTGCTCATCCGTGAGGTTGAACGGATGTGCTCGGAGGCGTGGGATTGCGGGCTGCCTGCGTGGTGGTAGTGGCTGTGCTGGCGGGCCTTGCTGGCCCTGCCTTGCCCTCCTCCTCCTCCTGCGTCTCCTCTGTGCGGCCGGTTGTTGTAGTAGTTGGTGTTCGTCTTCTTCTTGAAGTTGGAGTACTTGCAGTGCTATCAGGTCCCCCAGGGCCAACATCGCTAGTCCTGCCGGTAGCATTTTGGAGTGGGTGTGGCTGTGGGAGGGGGTTGGGTGTGCAATTTATGTGTTTTCAGGCTGTAAAGCCTCCACCTGTGGTGATTCATTCCACCTGTGCAAGCTGCAATCCCCTTTGGGCGAGCACGTCCCGCACACAACGCTGCAATTCGACGCATGGCATCTTGCTATTACAATCATGTATTTGATCCCGTGGCAGTGAAATATTGGTTCATATGTTCATTCTGCTATGGTCCCATTGTTTCACATACTATCTTTGCAGTCGCGAACAAACTTGTGAAGGGTCAGTGGAATATAGTACTCGATTAACGGTGGACCCTCATGCAGCACTGTACCGAGGTTCACCGACGGGCGGGGCGTCCCATTTGTGAGTGAAGCCAGTTGCCATTTTCACACACTGCCGCACTACATGGATGAATTTGTGATTTCAAGCGGTCACAGATGCCTTTTCGACGTGATGTTGCAAATGAGGAATTCGAAGGACAGCGCTTTCGGTTTTCAGCTAGCGGCGAGGAGACGCCCACAGGTCTGACTGCAATTATAACGTTCTATTGTTTAATGTCCTTGGGACAGGGGCCATGGCGAGAATGCAATGATTGATATGAATAGTATGGGATGCGCAATAGCGTAGTGGACGATAAGGCAGGACGTTCCCAAATACATGTTACTTCACAACACTGGAATTCCGGCCTGGAGCACAGTGGATTTTGCAGACTGCATTACGCACAGACTCAATGGAAATTTCACATGTTATGTGAGTAAATAATCAGGCGTTTTCATTCCGGGATGAGGGAATGATGTATGGATGCATGGACAGATGATTTAATGGAGAGTTTGCCATGTACAGGGCTTTTTGGAATCTATCCACCTCCCCTGCGCTATGTGATGCAGAGCTGCCATAGTGGGACCATCGTCTATCTGCCCTTGTTGAACCCTCCCTGTCTCGACGCGCCTTCCAACACTTGTGTCTATGCACGTTACTAATCCCATCTAATGGATTCTGTTTTGACAGACGCATGCACACAAACACTCGTTTGTAATAGTGTTTTCACCTCGATTTTTATAGTTATGATTCGCAAGTGATTTTTGGGTGGGAATAATCCTTTTGAGTGGGCTAGCATGCATATGGCTGTGGATTTAGTGTGATCATTGAAGTGAGTAATTCAAATGAAGTTCTGATGCCCATACTATTCTTTTTCATTTCATTTGGGTGACAGGTATCTCCTCCCCTTTTGCCGCTGCCATCTGTATGCCACTCCTGCAGATGGCTTTTACTCCCGACACCTGCTGCTTCGTGTTAATCAGTGGAGCACCATTACGATCTTATGGGACGATCGCCAATGGGCCACATGCCCTTATGCAGTACTAGTGGCTAGGAGCAACATATCGACCTTTCAGCTGGACTAGTGCCTACCTAATGGGACGGCCCTGCGGTTCTAGGCGCTTCCATGTTGCCTTTTTGAACGTGAATGTAGCCCCTGTGTACCATGAAGGAACAGGGCGTCACACAAGAAGAAGCTGGTCATTTATTGCGGATGCAGCCCACAATAATGAAATATATTTTGGAGTTCATGACCTAATGGCTGTATGGGCTTGGTGATTTTGTTGTGCATTAAATTTCTATTCTGATATTAACCGTGTAGCGTTCTTCTTTGCAAGTAATGTAGCATATTCCTATTTGTGGAGCGATGAATTGTGAGAAGATCTGCATTGGGTTCCGGCTTCTGAGTATAGTTGCGTGGTACTGTACTGGCCGCGTTTGCCTACGAAGCCCAGTGTGGTCAGGGATAGGGGCTACCATTATGACTGTTTTAATGATGTCATGCTCAGGGGCGGGGGATTAGCTTTTGTGTAACAGATGCCGGTCAGCCAGGTGGATTGGTGGAATGATGTGATTATCAGAATATGGCTGGTCACAGGTGCCTGTGTTTGCGTGCGTTTCTTGGAGGGAGACTGAGGTCATGTCCATTGGAATAGCTTCTGTATTCGTGCCATCTGTGCCCTGCAGCTCCCATTGGCCCCTCTTGAGATGAGCCTGGCTGCTCAGTCACTCTGCCAACTTGTGTGGTACATGCTTATGCTGATGGTTGGTTTGTTTACTGGCAGGAGTACAGGGCTGGTGCAGTCTCACTCAGGATACTGCTTTGAATGTTGCCTTACACTGGTGTCAGTCGATGGGGGGGCCTGTTTTTGTTTGTCTCATATTTCAGTTCATGTTGCTGGACTTGAACCTTCACATGCCTGTGCTGCACCAGTGCGGCAATGGTGCCATGGCAAATATGGATGGCCACTCACAAGGCACTTGGAGCCCCTAGATTCATTTGTTCGTTGGCATGCATGGGTAACTTGTACATTTCACTGGTTGCATTGTGTAACTTCATTGCACCTACGAGGAGTTGTGCAATGTGGCCAGGGAGTGGTGTACAGGCACTCAGTAGGGCCGTTTACGGTTGGTTCGCGATGCCGTACTTCTCACCATGGCGGAATGGTACTTTCCGCCATGCTTGATGGCGTTAGGTACATGTCCGCTAGGGTCAGAATTCCCGTACCGTTGCGCCATGGTGGTAATTACGGTTTGGCATGGCGCGCGTGCGCGTACTTGGTGCAGTTAGCGTTGGCGTTCACTACGGTGTCGCTAATGGCATCGTACTTTACGGTGACGGGTCATAATCGCACCGAGCGCTATTCGATGGCGGTATTGCATTTCCGCCATCGTTTTTCGATTTCCGCCAGGGTCGTAATGAGGGCCATTGTCTTTAAGTGGAGGGTTATGTTGACAAGCAAAGTCACATACTTGGGCTTAAAAATCACAGCTATCTCTAATGCCTCGTATGTGGAGACCAGCTTAGAGAGAAGAATAGATCAATTCGTCTGCTAAATGAAAAACACTATTAGGCAAATATTGTCGTTTCTCCATTGTTCGAATAGTCGGCTTCTACAAGGTTAAAATCATCCCCACCTTGATGTATGGGATAGATGTAGAGTCTCAATCATGGGATTTGGACTAGGCTCGATTGGAGGGAAGGTTGTGGAAGAAAGTTTCAAATCTCCCACTATCCCTCCCAATGGTGAGTCTGCGATGCAACCTTGTTCTAACCTCTTTAAGGGCCATCTTAGATTAGAAGCTGGTGTCTCTGTACAGAGCGATCATGATAACCCACAACCAAAACTTATAGAGAAGGATGTGAGAAATGTGTTAAAGGAGGAGAAAAGCCATACATTATGCAAACTACAGGGCATGGTATTCTCAATTCTGGAAAATTGTTCTGGTACCGTGGAAGATCTTGCTGAAAATCCAATGGGGGTGAAATCACCCATAAAGAGAACCGATTGGAAACATACTATAGATTGGATGCGAAGCTACAAACTACATAACTCTGCCTGCTTATTTAAGATGTTATTCAAACCCCCGCAGGCAAGAGGAGATTCTGAGATTTCGCCAAAAGTGTTTTACCTACCGGCAAAGTCCTGGATGCGAGTGCCAAAGGGCAGAAAGCGGAGGCTCAGTGTTCTTTCTGTAAGGATTCATTAACGTAAACTCTAGAGCATATCCTAATTGTGTGCCCAGCACTGCAAGAACATCGAGTACTCTACCTAAAACGCCTTGTGAGATGTGGAAGATTTCTGGGAGCGTTTATCCTCGGTCACAAACCCTTTCTATCCCTGGAAGAACTGACAATGTTGAACTGCCCTGGTTTTGCTACTTTGTTACAAATGTGAAATAAATGGAAAATACTGTTTGAAAATAAGTAATGATATGATGCTTTGTACTCAGGGTTTTCTATGTAAATGTATAGTATTTCTTCAGTTTTGTTGTTTTATTTTGTGTATATGTGAAAAGTCATATATTTGACTGTACCACATTATTAATAAATTAAACATAAAATAAGAAAGGTGTGTGAGGGAGGGAATGCAACAGGGGACATAACACGTAGGGGGATGGGCAGTGCACATGAGGGGTGGTGAAAGATGTTTTGGGTCTATCATTGAGTTGGGAGCTAACTCAACTAAGACGCCAATCTGTACACAGTTTGGAGAGGACGAGTGAATGGTTGACTGTCGTAAATGCCACAGGCTCTAGGCGGAGCATGGCACCATGCTGACTGCTCAAGGTTGAGAAGGAGTCATAGTATATGGGCAGACACCGAAAAGGAGCGTCAGGGTTTGGTCTACCACTAGAACAATAGGCTGCAGCAGATGCCGCTGCATCCAAATCTGATGGAGGTGGCAGCACCAGTGTGAATGGTGGTAGCTATCCTTTCACAGCATCACACCTTGAAAGAAGCTTGCGCGAGCTCAGCACAGAGACACTCTGGCATGATGAAGATCCACTCTATCATGCTCAAGGCCCACTCTATCCGAGGAGGCCAGGAGTGCTGTGAGTGACACCTTGAAAGAAGCTTGCACAGGCTCAGCACTGAGACACTCTGGCATGATGAAGATCCACTCTATCATGCTCAAGGCCCACTCTATCCGAGGAGGCCAAGAGTGCTGTGCGTGACACCTTGAAAGAAGCTTGCACAGGCTCAGCACTGAGACACTCTGGCATGATGAAGATCCACTCTATCATGCTCAAGGCCCACTCTATCCGAGGAGGCCAGGAGTGCTGTGCGTGACACCTTGAAAGAAGCTTGCACAGGCTCAGCACTGAGACACTCTGGCATGATGAAGATCCACTCTATCATGCTCAAGGCCCACTCTATCCGAGGAGGCCAGGAGTGCTGTGCGTGACACCTTGAAAGAAGCTTGCACAGGCTCAGCACAGAGACACTCTGGCATGATGAAGATCCACTCTATCATGCTCAAGGCCCACTCTATCCGAGGAGGCCAGGAGTGCTGTGCGTGACACCTTGAAAGAAGCTTGCACAGGCTCAGCACTGAGACACTCTGGCATGATGAAGATCCACTCTATCATGCTCAAGGCCCACTCTATCCGAGGAGGCCAGGAGTGCTGTGCGTGACACCTTGAAAGAAGCTTGCACAGGCTCAGCACTGAGACACTCTGGCATGATGAAGATCCACTCTATCATGCTCAAGGCCCACTCTATCCGAGGAGGCCAGGAGTGCTGTGCGTGACACCTTGAAAGAAGCTTGCACAGGCTCAGCACTGAGACACTCTGGCATGATGAAGATCCACTCTATCATGCTCAAGGCCCACTCTATCCGAGGAGGCCAGGAGTGCTGTGCGTGACACCTTGAAAGAAGCTTGCACAGGCTCAGCACTGAGACACTCTGGCATGATGAAGATCCACTCTATCATGCTCAAGGCCCACTCTATCCGAGGAGGCCAGGAGTGCTGTGCGTGACACCTTGAAAGAAGCTTGCACAGGCTCAGCACTGAGACACTCTGGCATGATGAAGATCCACTCTATCATGCTCAAGGCCCACTCTATCCGAGGAGGCCAGGAGTGCTGTGCGTGACAACCTGAAAGAAGCTTGCACAGGCTCAGCACAGAGACACTCTGGCATGATGAAGATCCACTCTATCATGCTCAAGGCCCACTCTATCCGAGGAGGCCAGGAGTGCTGTGCGTGACACCTTGAAAGAAGCTTGCACAGGCTCAGCACAGAGACACTCTGGCATGATGAAGATCCACTCTATCATGCTCAAGGCCCACTCTATCCGAGGAGGCCAGGAGTGCTGTGCGTGACACCTTGAAAGAAGCTTGCACAGGCTCAGCACTGAGACACTCTGGCATGATGAAGATCCACTCTATCATGCTCAAGGCCCACTCTATCCGAGGAGGCCAGGAGTGCTGTGCGTGACACCTTGAAAGAAGCTTGCACAGGCTCAGCACTGAGACACTCTGGCATGATGAAGATCCACTCTATCATGCTCAAGGCCCACTCTATCCGAGGAGGCCAGGAGTGCTGTGCGTGACACCTTGAAAGAAGCTTGCACAGGCTCAGCACTGAGACACTCTGGCATGATGAAGATCCACTCTATCATGCTCAAGGCCCACTCTATCCGAGGAGGCCAGGAGTGCTGTGCGTGACACCTTGAAAGAAGCTTGCACAGGCTCAGCACTGAGACACTCTGGCATGATGAAGATCCACTCTATCATGCTCAAGGCCCACTCTATCCGAGGAGGCCAGGAGTGCTGTGCGTGACAACCTGAAAGAAGCTTGCACAGGCTCAGCACAGAGACACTCTGGCATGATGAAGATCCACTCTATCATGCTCAAGGCCCACTCTATCCGAGGAGGCCAGGAGTGCTGTGCGTGACACCTTGAAAGAAGCTTGCACAGGCTCAGCACAGAGACACTCTGGCATGATGAAGATCCACTCTATCATGCTCAAGGCCCACTCTATCCGAGGAGGCCAGGAGTGCTGTGCGTGACACCTTGAAAGAAGCTTGCACAGGCTCAGCACTGAGACACTCTGGCATGATGAAGATCCACTCTATCATGCTCAAGGCCCACTCTATCCGAGGAGGCCAGGAGTGCTGTGCGTGACACCTTGAAAGAAGCTTGCACAGGCTCAGCACTGAGACACTCTGGCATGATGAAGATCCACTCTATCATGCTCAAGGCCCACTCTATCCGAGGAGGCCAGGAGTGCTGTGCGCACTCTGCTTGCGGCTAGATTAGCAGTCTCAGAAATGATTAATCGTCTGCTCTGTTTGCGGTCACGCCTAGGTACTCCCTGGTACAGTGGGTGACCACTTGCGACAAAAACACATGTTCTGCCTATTCTTGCGGCAATACCAAAAACACACTTTACAGTCAAAAGTCTACCGGCAGCATTTGGAATTTGAATGTTTTCTAAATGAATGCAATTATAAACCCAAGATGCCGGAAGCATGTTGCCTGACAAGTGAACTGTGACGCTGTACCTGCATACTTGTGCTCCTAGTATGAACATAACTTGGATGGGTTTTCCTTTATTTTGTTTGGGTTCTTTGGACTCGATTCTGGCGTTGCTTATGACCATTAGTATGGGCCAGATTGCTTTTTGATGGCCTATCTCATTCCGAATGAACGATGTGCTTTTTGGATGGAATATACCATGTCAAACGGAGGACTGCTGTAGTGTTTTCAGTCGGGCAGGCTCGCATGTCTGCACACCCCACTTTTAGAACTTGGCTTCGTGGCCAGTTTTTTAAAATGCAAATTGCTGCATTGTAAAACATCTTCCCTTGTGGTTAAAACCTCCATCTTTGTCTCCTGCTGTAAATGCTTGTTAGAAACAGGAGAGGCACGTTGCTCAGTAATGAAAGGAGGGGCAAACACTAAACAATGTATGGAAATGGCAGGCACGGGCAGATTGTTATTTAGCCCCAAACCTCCTACGCCCCTGTCATTTACATTTTAGGCTACACTGACATGACCTGACTGACCTACAGAGCCATGGCAGACAGGACAGAGATAATAAACAGTGCCAACGTCTGCTCAGTAACATAAAAAAGAGGCCTGGCAATTACTAATGTAATGCATTTTGCTGTTACCAACTGCATTGGCATACATATATTTTCAGGCGGTTGAAATCGTGATGGGGGTTAGTATTTGCATGTCAGGGAAGTGATTGAAGGCTAGAAGAGACAGGAGACAGCTCATTCTCGCAGCACTCCTTAAGTGTGTGGTTTCGGAGGTGAAGGAGAGAGTTAACTGCTTGTAACATTGAATCTGACGCGGCATTGTCTCATTAGAATGGGTAAAGAAGTTAGATGCCCCCACAAAATAAGTTTGCCCCTCCCCCGCCGTCTCTGAAGTTAGCCACGCTTCAACTATTTTAAGGTTTAGCCCTTACAAAATGTTGGTCTAGTTGCACCCCTGGGCACGGTCAATATCCCTCAGTGGTTCAGCCTTCCCACCCTTGCCATGACGTCAGCCCCTGCCCTTAACACTCCATTGCTCAGCTCCTGGACCTCTCTCTTCCTTGGAGTGGCAGGGGCTAGGGACTTAGGGTGGGGAGGAAAGACGGGGCGGGAGCAAGTTAGGTTTAGAGCATAAAGAGGCTCAGGATCAGACATCAGGCTTATACCAGTGGTTATGCAGCTGTCTTGCCATGGAGGCATCAATATTCTGTTGTCAATTAATGATAATATGAATGAACACAGTCTAAGCAACTCTCACTGGCATATTTCCAACTCTGCTCTGTCAGGCATCTTTTACAAATACTACATAGGGAAGATACACATATATGAATAGTATTTGGAAGGAAATGTCACAGAAATGTTTTACTGCTGTGATCCTGATGAAACACTAGCGAGAACAATGTTATGTTATGTTAAGTTGATTTATACCGCACACCGCTGCCATTTTCATTCTCTCCAGGCATGGATCAGCCAGGAAAAGTGCTTAGGTTTGGTTAGTGAGGGAAAGAGGCATAGGACAGATGTTGTGCTCATCTGTTGATGCCTGCAGAACCAGGAGCCACTGGCATCTGTGTGTGTGAGCTTTCGGGATGTGCTTTGCTTTCTCCACTGGGCGTGTTGAGTCTGGAAGGGCAGCATCCTGTGTTTGACATTTTGTCTGAGATGGTTGGGTTTGTAGTTTGGTTGGAATGATGCACGGTTTGCGTGTTTTGATGGGTTCATTCACTAGCCCTCTGAGCGTGTGTATAGGTGAGGAATGTGGGTTGTGTGGGAGGGAAACAGTGGTTAGGGGGTTTTGGGTGATCTCTGGTTATTTGTAGTCATGTTATTATTTTCCATTCTAAATGTATCCCTTGTTTTCTTTGTTTCGGGTTTATGGATTGTAGAAGCAGGGTTTGTGGGCGCTCCATTCATGGAGTGGTTGTTAAATGGCTGATGGGTACTTATCTCGGCAAGTTGAAAAGCCATGTTTTTAGACTGTTCCTGAAAGTAAGGTGGTCTTCTGTGGTTCTTATTTTAAAGACTGGTAGGGGGTGTCTGTACTTCCGCTCTCTATATGGTAGAGGGGAGGGACAGGAGACCCCAGCCAAGATTCTCTAAAAAGTAGCAATGGACGAGCAATCAAGGCCTAGATTCTCAGGAGGTGATGCAGGCTGGTTCTTAAGTACAGTGTAGTCCCCGAACCCCCACAAAGGAATGTCCACACACTGTATTACTGAAAACACAGTCTATATATAATTAATATTCAAAGGTATGTACACAATCACAACAACGCACTTTGTACTCGGAAGTCAAGAATGATGAGTATATACAATTCTAAAGTGGTACCACCAATGTTATCAAATCTCATTAAAGTGCATCAACTGTACGGTTAAAATGTCACACAGATTAGTACCGAGAAAACCAGCAATAGAGATAGGAAGGAACGCAAGATGGTTGAAACAGTAGGCAGAATACTGGCCCTGTACCCTAGACACAGTTCTGTGTGGAGATCCCCCACCTGGGCAACCTGTAAAATAAAGATATATCGCACGAGCCCAGTCCATATGTTCAATAGTCTCACTTCTTCCTATTAAGGTTTTACCCCCCCCAATGTACCTGGTGGAGTAGAGTTCTCCGACGATGCACCGACCGATCCTTCTTGAGTGCCTCCCTTTCAGGCGGGAGCCATGGATCGTCGAGATGTGTCGGGGAACTTGGCGTTTGGTGTCGGGGAATCGATGGCCCTTCTTGAGTGCCCTCCCTTTAAGGCGGGAGTCCCGGGTTGTCGAACGTCCGACGGTGAACAGGGTGAACTACGGCAGAGAAGTGACAGCTTCGTTCCTAGCGGTGCTCGTCGATGACAGAGCGTTGGCGTCCTGCAAGGAAGAGGCGTGCGGGGCACCTCGGTGACGATAGTTCTGGACCAAAAAGAGATGATGAAGAACTGTGGCCCAGCAAGGGCGTCGAGTCGTCGGCGTCCCTGCGGTCTGTAGGTGGTGGGAAACCCACCGGTGGATGCTCCTCGGCGCGTCGACGGTCGGGCCTTCTCCAGCGGGAGACAAGCGGGTGACGATGCAGACGAGAGCATCCGATGATCAATGGAAGTTCTTAGGCAAACGGGAGCACGGCGGCTCTGGTCGGCGACGGCGGTCATCGACAGTGGCGGACAACAGTCCGGGTGCTTCTCCTTGGAGTTCCGCAGCAGTCCCCGTATCGGGTTGGCAGCCTGTCGAAGGTCTGTCTACCAGGGAGCGTTAGCAAAGATCAGCTGTGCACGATGGTCCCTCGTAGCTCGGGAAGAGGGCGCCTTACCAGGTCCTCTCTGGGTCAGTCCTTGGAAACACAGCTTGCCTTCAGATTGCGAGGGAGAGCCACAGCACTCTTTCTCGTCCAGTGGGGGTTTCAAGGTCAAGCGTCAGTTACTCCAGTTACTCGTCGTAGTGGACTTCAGCTTCTGAACACGATTCCTAGCAGTGAGAGGTCCCCAGATATACTGTTGATCTCCCATTCATTCCGCTGGGTCACACTCAAGCATCCAATCACGACTACGGGCATTCATGCAGGAAGGCAGCCAATCAGGCACACAAGGTATTCAGGCCATTCACTTCTCTCCAGACACTCACAACAAGTTATGTGTATTGGGACAAGTACCGAGCCATTCAACACTCCTAGCTGCATTCATACCGGTTTTGGGCAGGGTTGTCTCAGTCATTGTGTCAATCACCAGATACTAGACACCCACAACACAGAATGCATATTCGTCACACACTCTATTCACCCAGGTCCCACCCACAGGAGGTACCCACAACATAAATCACCGGGAAAGCTCCAGCTAGTCTGGCCGGGCCTTCACAACAACACCATATATGGTGCTTCCACCCAACAGCCAGTCAGGGGGAAGGGACAGAGTCAGAGCTTCCCAGGACTTTGGGAAAACAAGGTAATGGGTAATAGAAAGCAAGAGGCCACAGGGGCCATCTTGTTTTCCATCAGGAATCAACGGATCCCAATGGCAGGGCCGGGGTATCCCAAAATGGAGGATATGTCGCGCACCTGTCACATTCAGCATGGAGCTCCCACCAGCCCATACCCTGCTCTGCGGGCCACCCACAGGTGCCCAAAAACATACACTAGGGGCACAGGGTTGTACCCTCACCCATGGGTGCCATAAGGATATCCCACGGGTCTGTTCACCAAACCAAAAGAAAGAGAGCTGCACCGCCAGGAGTCCCACATGAATTCCTGTGCGGAAAACATGACAGAACACACGATAAAAAGCAATAAAGGACAAGGATACGGAGGCCCTGTCCCTCCGATGCATTTCCAGCATCCCAGTCGCCCCCCCAAACTGAGGTGGAGGGTGCCTAATCTCCCACGGGATAGACACCCTCATCCAGACGGTCAACATACCTTCTGGAAAGGCCATCTGCATTATCGTGACTCTTCCCTGGTCTGTGCTCTATGGTGAAGTCTAACCCTTGCAGGCTAATAGACCACCTGAGCAATTTCGGGTTCTCACCCTTCATCTGCATAAGCCACTTCAGGGGATTATGAACTGTTTGGACCTTGAAGGTTGACCCCGTAAGGTAGGGCCTAAAACACCTAAGGCTCCAAACTATACTAAAACATTCCTTTTCAACAGTAGCCCACCTAAGTTCTCTAACCTTGAGTTGTCTACTGATGAATATGATAGGATGTTCTCTCCCTTTGTCATCTAACTGGGACAAGACAGCTCCAATTCCGGTGTCGCAGGCATCCGTCTGGACGATAAAGGGTCGGCTGTAGTCAGGCGCACACAACACGGGTGCCCGACACAGACTTTCTTTCAAGCCATCAAAGGCCTTCTGACAGTCTTCAGTCCAATTAACCTTCCTAGGATGTTTGGGTGAAGTCAGAGCTGTCAGTGGTGCAGCTATGGTTCCATAGTCCACCATGAAATTGCGATAGTACCCGGTGAGGCCCAAAAAGGCTCTCACCTGAGTTTGAGTAGTGGGAGTCTCAAAGTCCTGTACATCCTGTACCTTACGAGGGAGAGGTTGGATTTGACCCCCTCCTACCTCATGACCAAGATACGTGACTTTCCCCAGAGCTATCTGGCACTTGGTGGCCTTGATAGTCAGGTTAGCCCTTTTTAAGGCCTGCAACACTCTACCCAGATGTGTCAAGTGCTCTTCCCAAGTGGAACTGTAGACGGCAATGTCGTCTAAATAAGCCACACAAAAGGCTTCCAGCCCACTGAGAGCATGATTGACCAATCTCTGGAAGGTGGCAGGGGCATTCTTCAACCCAAAAGGCATGACCCTAAACTGGTAGAGTCCCTCTGGTGTTGAGAACGCCGTCTTTTCTTTGGCATGGTCCGTCAGAGCTATTTGCCAATAGCCTGAGGTGAGGTCAAAGGTGCTCACAAATTTGGCAGCACCTATGGTATCCACGAGCTCATCAGCCCGGGGCAATGGGTGCACGTCAGTTTTGGTGACGGCATTGACTCCTCGGTAGTCCACACAGAACCTCCAATCCTTGGTACCGGCCTGGGAACTTGCCTTGGGGACAAGGACCACTGGACTGGACCAGGGACTGGTTGAGGGTTCCATAACACCCAGATCCAACATCTTGGCGACCTCAGCCTGGATGTGGTTCTTAACCGTATCTGACATTCGGTAGCTCCTGCTCTTGACAGGCACGCTGTCACCAGTGTCAATCTCGTGCTTACACCACGGTGTAAGGCCTGGCGTCAGCGAAAACAGAGAGGCATACTGCTGGAGCAAAGTCCTGCAGGCCCTCTGCTGCTCGGTTGTCAAATCTGGAGAGAGCTGCACTCCCTCCACTGAGCCATCCTGAGGGTTGCTATGCAGCAAATCAGGAAGGGGCTCACTCTCATCCTCTTCTTGCTCTGAAGCCAAAAAGAGACATGAGACTTCTGCTCGCCTGTGGAATGGCTTGAGCCTATTAACATGGAATACCTGAGGGACTACCCCTGGGATTCCCATGTCAACCAGATAATTGACCTCGCCCATCTTGGAGACTATCCGGAAGGGTCCCGTCCATTTATCTGCCAACGCCCGAGGCTTGGTAGGCTCCATCACGAGGACCTCCTGTCCCGGAGTCCACTCCACTTGCGATGCTTTAAGGTCATGCCAGTATTTGTTCAATTCCTGGCTGGCCTTGAGATTCGCCGTTGCTTGACCCATCATCTGTGTCATCCTCCGTCTGAGGCCTAACACATAGTCCCCCACTTGCTTGGCGGGACCGGGAGGGGTGGCTTCCAAGCCTTCTCTGATCAAGGCGAGGGGCCCCCTCACGGGATGTCCAAAGAGCAACTCAAAGGGGCTGAAACCAACACCCTCTTGAGGTACCTCTCTGTAAGCAAACAGCAGGCATGGCAGGAGGAGATTCCATTTCCTCCTTAGGGGCTCTTCCAAAGCACCTAGCATGCCCTCGAGAGTTTTATTAAATCTCTCAACCAGACCATTGGTCTGGGGGTGGTAAGAAGTGGAGAACTTGTAGGTTACCCCGCACTCTTTCCATATGGTTTTCATGTAACTAGACATGAAGTTGGATCCTCGGTCAGAGACAACCTCCTTGGGGAATCCAACGCGGGTGAAAATGCCCAGGAGGTCCCGGGCAACCACCTTGGCAGTAACAGTCCGAAGGGGTATAGCCTCAGGGTACCTGGTGGCATGATCTACCAAAACCAGGATGAACCGATGTCCATCTGACGTGGGAGGGTCAAGGGGACCGACGATGTCGATGCCCACCCTCTCAAACGGTGTGCCAACCACTGGCAATGGCTGCAGTGGGGCAATGACACTGCCTCCAGTCTTGCCAGACAACTGACAAGTTGGGCAGGTCCTGCAGTGGGACTCCACTTCTACTCCCATCCGAGGGCAGTAGAAATGGGCAGAGAGCCTCTGCTTAGTCTTCTTGGTACCAAGATGACCAGCCAAGGGCACCTCATGCGCCAACTGCAGTAGGAAGGGCCTGTAAACCTGGGGTACTACCAGCCTCTTGAGGGCACCAGGTTCAGGCTTAGTGGGCTCACTAACAAGGAGCTCACCCTCCCAATAAATCTGGAAAGTCCTAGGCACTTCGCCTTGTGCCTGGGACAGGGCCTGTTTCCTCAGACACTCGAGAGAGGTACACTCTCTCTGTCCTTTACAGAAGTCTGCCCGAGAGGGTCCCCCTTCAGCTAACAAGCATTGAAGATCGGGATGATCCTCCGGGTTGAGAGCCTCTCCCACAGGAGAGTCTTCTGGCTCGTCTCCCACAGGAGTTGAGACAGGGTTTACTACTTGACCCAGCCCGTCCGGAGCATGCATCCCAATGGGTGCTGTAGGAACAGCAGGAAGAGAAGGAGCTCCCTCCACAGAGGTGGCCTTCTTGCTCTTCCTTCGTCGTGCCTTAGTGTCATCCGCCGTTATGGCAGAGGACGAGATTGGCGGATTCTTGCTCATTGGAATTGGTGAAACCGACATAGAAGGTTTTAGTCCCTCTTTTGTTTCCTTACGCACCGCTCCGTGCAGTATTTAAGCTCCGCCCACAGGAGATGTGTTGCGTTGCAACCCTCGATTCAGGACGCTTCCTGTTTCCGGGTCCCTCTCGCTTTGTGTTTCTGGCTTCCTTCGGGTCTGCCAGTGTCTAGCTATTTCGCTTCGCCAATACTTTTTGCACTGTTGTGGCTTTCCTCCCTCCTCTGCTCCTCCTCTCTCTACGGCTCTCTGCCGTGCCTGGCTTATTTACTTTTTCTCTCGTGTTCGGTTCCGGCTCTACGGAGCCTCTCCCTATCTCTCTCTCTCTTTCTCTCTCCCTCTCTCTCTCGCTATCTCTCGCTCGATCTCTCTTTTCTCTCACCCTCAGGGTCTTTCCCTTTTTCCCGGGTCTCCGCAGTGCCCTTACCTGCTCCCGGCGCTCCTGGACCTGGTGCATTCACCGCCTCCTTCTCCTCCCTGCACAGTAAGGACGGCTGCTTCTTCCGGTGGAGTCTTCTACTCCTTTCCACTCGTCCAGAATCTCCATCTACTGGACTGCAATTTACCTTCTGTGACATCGCTCCTTACTTCCTCCGGTTGGAACTTTCTCCACCTCCTCCAGTCAGCACCAGTGGGGATTTGACTTCTAAAGAAGAGCCTGTCATCCATCAAGGGTTTTTCCCTCTGGGGTTTTTTCCCTTTCCGGCTTGATTCCGGAAGGGGAGCCACAGGACAGCTGTTCCTTAGCTGTCACTGTGGCTTCTCTCCGTGACAAGCAAGTGCATCTCAAAAAGAAAAGAGACTACCTCACCCGGCGACGCCTTCAGGAACCCAGCGAATCCAACAGCTCGAACGTGGGCATAGGGGAGGAGGGCAGCAGGATCTAAATATGCCTCAGGCAAGCCCTTAGGTCTCCTCACACAAGCAGAACTTCCGACTCGACCGTGGGGGCTCATCTCCACAGACTTTATAGTGGACCTCCCAGTTTCCGAGGCGTGTACCTTTATAATGGTTACAGTGGACACTTTTTCCAAGTTGGCGCATTTTTCACCCCTTCCGGGAGTTCCCACAGCCACTAAGATGGCAGAGACCTTTGCACGAGATGTCTTCAGACTTCACGGCCTGCCGGACAAGATAATCTCGGATCGAGGCAGTCAGTTTATCTCAAAATTCTGGACGGCGTGCACGATTAGGAATAGAGAAAGCACTTTCCTCGAGATTTCATCCACAAACCAACGGCCAAACCGAAAGACTCAACGCCACTCTGGAGCAGTATCTTAGGTGCTTCATCACCCAACACCAGGACAATTGGGTCTCTCTACTTCCCACAGCGGAATACCCTTACAATAATGCCAAACATTCTGCTACCGGAATGGCTCCTTTTTTTTGCACCTACGGGGTTCACCCCCGATTTATCATTCCTAATGTTCCACAATTCTCTAACTCCCCAGCTGCGGAGGAGGTTATTCGAAACATCCAAGAGGCTCAGAGTTCTGCCATACTAAAATTGGAAAACAGCAGGAAGCAATATAAGAAAAAAGCAGACCGACATCGCAAGGAGTGCCCTACATGGTCACCAGGGGACAAGGTGTGGCTATCAACCAAATTCCTGCCCAAGTGGGTGAGGCCTTCTAAACTGTCTCCTAGGTTTCTGGGTCCTTTCTCTATTCTCTCGAAGATTAACCCTGTGGCCTACCGTCTACAGCTTCCCCCTTCTCTCAAACGCATTCATCCTGTTTTTCACTCTTCTCTTCTCAAACCTCACGTCCCAGATTCTTACCGAAGATCGCAGTCTCGGCAGACTCTGGTTCCCTCTGCTGGACCAGATGAGTATGAGGTCTCAGCCATCAGGGACTCCAGGTTCTCTCGAGGCAGGCTGGAATATCTTTTATCCTGGAAGGGGTACCCAGAGTCGGAGGACTCATGGGAACCGGCTTCTCAGATAAATGCTCCACAGCTGCTCGCCAAGTTCCATCGCTTACACCCCGGGAAGCCGGGGTGGTTGCGATCTAGGAGGGGGCATACTGTCATCCGCCGTTATGGCAGAGGACGAGATTGGTGGATTCTTGCTCATTGGAATTGGCGAAACCGACATAGAAGGTTTTAGTCCCTCTTTTGTTTCCTGACGCACCGCTCCGTGCAGTATTTAGGCTCCACCCACAGGAGATGCATTGCGTTGCAACCCTCGATTCAGGATGCTTCTTGTTTCCGGGTCCCACTCGCTTTGTGTTTCTGGCTTCCTTCGGGTCCCTTTTTCCCGGGTCTCCGCAGTGCCCTTACCTGCTCCCGGCGCTCCTGGACCTGGTGCATTCACCGCCTCCTTCTCCTCCCTGCACAGTAAGGACGGCTGCTTCTTCCGGTGGAGTCTTCTACTCCTTTCCACTCGTCCAGAATCTCCATCTACTGGACTGCAATTTACCTTCTGTGACATCGCTCCTTACTTCCTCCGGTTGGAACTTTCTCCACCTCCTCCAGTCAGCACCAGTGGGGTTTGACTTTTAAAGAAGAGCCTGTCATCCATCAAGGGTTTTTCCCTCCGGGGTTTTTTTTCCTTTCCGGCTTGATTCCGGAAGGGGAGCCACAGGACAGCTGTTCCTTAGCTGTCACTGTGGCTTCTCTCTGTGACAAGCAAGTGCATCTCAAAAAGAAAAGAGACTACCTCACCCGGCGATGCCTTCAGGAACCCAGCGAATCCAACAGCTCAGGTGAGGAGAACGTGGGCATAGGGGAGGAGGGCAGCAGGAATGAAACCTCGGCACACTTAGGCCGCGCCTTCGGCTCGGGTACCTGACTCACAGCCAGACCCGGTGTCACCTGTGATCTAGTGACCGCAGCCGCAGTCATAGGAAGACCATCCGCGATCAACCCCAACTCGACTAGATCGTTACCTAACAGAATGTTAGCAGGGACATTGTCCTGAAACAGGACAGGAAGCTTTGCTGTCTTGTCTCCAATTACCAGTGTGACTCAGGCTACAGGCGATAATTTGGGAGGCCCACCAGCTAACCTGGTGGTTCTTAGAGGAGCATCTACATAGTCCTCTGGCTTGAGCAGGGTCCTGTCCACCACTGTCATGCTTGCCCCAGTGTCTCTCAAACCAGTAGAAGGCTGGCCATTCAAGAGGACACTTCTCAAAAATCTACGGGTGTTCGTGGGATAGTCGCCAGTACTTCCGCGTACTGGTCCCAGGCCCCAAGGGACACTAAGGAAATCTCTATGGGGCACCAAAAGTGATTCCGGTAGAGGAGGGGAGGACAGTGGCCTCCACCTCAGACATGGGGTAAGGGTAGGTCAGGCTGACAGCCTGTACTCCGAATGCCTTACCTTTACACTTGGAGTCACCCCTTTTGTGATCCAGAGCCCCACAGTCCCAACAGGTTCCGGGAGTGCGGGGTACGGTACTGGAACCACCGGGAGCCTGCTTTGCAGCAGGTGGACCACTACTCCTATTCTCACCCACAGATGACTTATCCCCACTAGATTTTTGGGTTTTAGGAGAGGAGGGTTTAGGTTTATTCAACGGTGACTGCTTTTGGGACTCCTCAGCTTTCTGAGAGGCCCCCTTTTCTTTGTCCTTGTCCTTCCCACTGAAGTCCTTAGGGGACACCCGGTGGGAGACCCACTTGTCAGCCAACCTAGCCAGCTTGAAGGGATCCAAAATGTTCTGGTCAGCAACATACTGACGCAGCTCCGGTGAACAGGCTTCAGAAAAATGCTCAAAAAACAACAGGTGGGACAATTCAACAAAGGTTTTCACCTTGTAACCGTCAATCCACCCCATCATATTCATGTGCGCAGCACTCACCCAGTCGACCCAAGACACATTCTCTCTTTTCTTAAAATCCCTGAACCTTTTAAGGTATTGGGTAGGTGTCTTGCCAAAATTGGCAATCAAAGCAGATTTCATACACTCATAATGACCGCTTTCTTCGACACTCAGCTTCAGAATACAGTCATATCCAGTTTGAAGCACACTGGTTAGCAAACACTTAGCCCAATCTCTTTTGTCAACATCATGAATTGCACAAGCCATTTCAAACGCTTCAATCCATTGGAGGATATCAGAATCCTCCGAAAACACACCAACCAAATCCTTCATAAATTTAGTGGCTGGGGACCTGACACTGTCACTGGGTTTCGCTGAAGTCTCCACTCGAGCTTTATCTAGCTGGATTCTCTGACATTCAGTGTCCTTGTCTTTGAGTTCAAGATCCCTATTCTTGAGTTCAAGATCCCTATTCTTGAGCTTCACTTGTTGCGCCAACTCCTCCTTCTTAAGCTCAGTATCTATTTCCAACTTGCGATATTCAAAGGCCAATTTCATCCTTAATAACTCAAGTTCCAATGTATTGCTGGGGTTGGGAACAGAGGCAGCAGGAATGGCAGCATTCCCAGAAACAGATTCAGTAGAAACCCCAGGGGCAGAGTCCTCATTGGTTGCATTCCCCCCTCATCAAGAGTTTCACCATCGGTCTGGTAGTCCACCAGGGCAGCTATCAGCTCAGCCCTAGACTTATCCACAAAGTCTAACTCCCTGTCTTCACAAGCACTCTGGAGAGCCTCTAAGCTCATCTGAGTCAATTTACCATTCGCAATAGACTCCATTGCTTATAATGCAGTTATTTTGAACACCCAAACCTTAATCGAATAAAGTGCAGATATTTTGTAATTGGCACGGTTATACACTGATTCTTAAAACCATAAGCATCCCACCGCTGCCACCAGTGTAAAGACTGGTAGGGGGTGTCTGTACTTCCGCTCTCTATATGGTAGAGGGGAGGCACAGGAGACCCCAGCCAAGATTCTCTAAAAAGTAGCAATGGACGAGCAATCAAGGCCTAGCTTCTCAAGAGGTGATGCAGGCTGGTTTTTAAGTACAGTGTAGTCCCCGAACCCTCACAAAGGAATGTCCACACACTGTATTACTGAAAACACAGTCTTTATATAATTAATATTCAAAGGTATGTACACGATCACAACAACGCACTTTGTACTCGGAAGTCAAGAATGATAAATATATACAATTCTAAAGTGGTACCACCAATGTTATCAAATCTCATTAAAGTGCATCAACAGTACGGTTAAAATGTCACACAGATTAATACCGAGGAAACCAGCAATAGAGATAGGAAGGAACGCAAGATGGTTGAAACAGTAGGCAGAATACTGGCCCCGTACCCTAGACACAGTTCTGTGTGGAGATCCCCCCACCTGGGCAACCTGTAAAATAAAGATATATCGCACGAGTCCAGTCCATATGTTCAATAGTCTCACTTCTTCCTATTAAGGTTTTACCCCCCCAATGTACCGGTGGAGTAGAGTTCTCCGATGATGCACCGACCGATCCTTCTTGAGTGCCTCCCTTTCAGGCGGGAGCCACGGATCGTCGAGAGGTGTCGGGGAACTTGGCGTTCGGTGTCGGGGAATCGACGGCCCTTCTTGAGTGCCCTCCCTTTAAGGTGGGAGTCACGGGTCGTCGAACGTCCAACGGTGAACAGGGTGAACTACGGCAGGGAAGTGACAGCTTCGTTCCTAGCGGTGCTCGTCGATGACAGAGCGTCGGCGTCCTGCAAGGAAGAGGCGTGCGGGGCACCTCGGTGACGATAGTTCTGGACCGCAAAGAGATGATGAAGAACTGTGGCCCAGCAAGGGCGTCGAGTCGTCAGCGTCTCTGCGGTCTGTAGGTGGCGGGAAACCCACCGGTGGATGCTCCTCGGCGCGTCGACGGTTGGGCCTTCTCCAGCGGGAGACAAGCGGGTGACGATGCAGACGAGAGCGTCCGATGATCAATGGAAGTTCTTAGGCAAACGGGAGCACGGCGGCTCCGGTCGGCGATGGCGGTCGTCGACAGTGGCGGACAACAGTCCGGGTGCTTCTCCTTGGAGTTCCGCAGCAGTCCCCGTATCGGGTCAGCAGCCTGTCGAAGGTCTGTCTACCAGGGAACATTGGCAAAGATCAGCTGTGCACGATGGTCCCTCGTAGCTCGGGAAGAGGGCGCCTTACCAGGTCCTCTCTGGGTCAGTCCTTGGAAACACAGTAGCCTTCAGATTGCGAGGGAGAGGCACAGCACTCCTTCTCGTCCAGCGGGGGTTTCAAGGTCAAGCGTCAGTTACTGCAGTTACTCGTCGTATTGGACTTCAGCTTCTGAACACGATTCCTAGCAGTGAGAGGTCCCCAGATATACTGTTGATCTCCCATTCATTCCTCTGGGTCACACTCAAGCATCCAATCACGACTACGGGCATTCATGCAGGCAGGCAGCCAATCAGGCACACGTGGTATTCAGGCCATCACTTCTCTCCAGACACTCACAACAAGTTATGTGTACAAGTACCAAGCCATTCAACACTCCAAGCTGCATTCATACCGGTTTCGGGCACGGTTGTCTCAGTCATTGTGTCAACCACCAGATACTAGACACCCACAACACAGAATGCATATTCGTCACACACTCTATTCACCCAGGTCCCACCCACAGGAGGTACCCACAACATATATCACCGGGAAGGCTCCAGCTAGTCTGGCCGGGCCTTCACAACAACACCATATATGGTGCTTCCACCCAACAGCCATTCAGGGGGAAGGGACAGAGTCAGGGCTTCCCAGGACTTTGGGAAAACAATGTAATGGGTAATAGAAAGCAAGAGGCCACAGGGGCCATCTTGTTTTCCATCAGGAATCAACGGATCCCAATGGCAGGGCCGTGGTATCCCAAAATGGAGGATACGCCGCGCAACTGTCACATTCAGCATGGAGCTGCCACCAGCCCATACCCTGCTCTGCGGGCCACCCACAGGTGCCCAAAAACATACACTAGGGGCACAGGGTTGTACCCCCACCTATGGGTGCCATAAGGGGATCCCACGGGTCTGTTCACCAAACCAAAAGAAAGAGAGCTGCACCGCCAGGAGTCCCACATGAACTCCTGTGTGGAAAACATGACAGAACACACGATAAAAAAGCAATAAAGGACAAGGATACGGAGGCCCTGTCCCTCCGATGCATTTCCAGCATCACACTTATTTCATTAGGGATTGAGTTCCATAGTTTGCCTATCAGATAGGAAAAGGCAGTTCCCCTAAATTTTCTTTTCTCGTAGTGTCTTATTTCTATTTGGAGGTCAGTGCTGAATCTTAAGTCTCTCCTTGGCTGGTATTGGGTGATTTTTATTTGGATGAATTTAGCTCCTTGACCGTGTAGTGATTTATGGCAATGCAGGAGGCTTTCAAGTTGATGCGTTTCTTTACTGGTATCCAGTGTAGACTTCTTAGGGCCAGTGTGATGTGGTCTTGTCTTCTTAATCTCATGAGTAGTCTTGCTGCAGTATTTTGGATGCGTTGTCATTTTTTGGCGAGGCGTTCGGGTATTCCCAGATATATACTATTTGCATAGTCTATCCTTGATAATACCAAGGAGATGATTACAGGGTTTTGTGTGTGAAGTTGAGGTAAGGGAGAATCCCTCTTATTAATCAGAGTAGGTAGGAACATGTGTAGCTATTGCTTTGATTTGTGGTACCAAGGTGAGGCCCTGGTGATGAGGTTTCCCAGATTTTCTATCACTGTTGACGTCTCCGGTTGAGTTCCCATTGTCGGGGGCCATTTGTGGGATGTCTGTGTTGGACTGTTTTCTTGTGAGATGATTACAATTTCTGATTTGGTTTGGTTTAGTTTGAGGTTGTTTTTTGACATCCAAGTGTTCATGTCAGTGAGGCATTTATTGAGGGCGTTGTACTGGTTCTTGTCGTTAATTATCTTAAAGATGAGTTGGGTGTCGTACGCATAATTGTAGGCTGTTAGTCCATGGGCTTGAATAAGTGTCATTGGGGGGGTCATATAGTTGTTGAAGAGGAGTGGGGAGAGGCTTGATACTTGTGGTACATCACATGTACTATTTTTTGTGTTTGATATGAATGGTGGAATGTGGATTCTTTCTGCTCTGTCAGTGAGGAAAGATTTCAGCCATTTTAGTGCAGAGCTTTGTATGCCGGATTCCTCGAGTCTCTTGACTGCGACTGTGTGCCTGATCACATTGAAGGCAGCTGATATATCCAGTAGTACGAGGACCGATTGGGTGTTGTTGCCTGCATTTCTTTTTAAGTCATCCCACATGGAGAGGATTGGTGATTTTGTTCCTCTCATGGGTCTGAAACTGACCTAGGATTGGTCAGTTATTCGCTTGCTTTTTACATGATTGAGTACTTCCTTGTACACGTGGTTCTGCAGGAAGTTCTCTGAGAATGGTAGGTTTGAAATGGGCCTATTGTTAGTAGGGTCACCTGGATTTGTCGCTGGTAGTTCATGTTGTCTATTTTGTTGTAGTGCTTCCTCCATCACTTAGGTAGTTTTTGGTCCATTTTTTTTCAGTTCCCTTATTTCCTCTGTGAACCATCTCCCTTTGATTTATTTTGGTGTCTGTTTGAAGAGTTATAAGTGTGTTAGTTGGTCTAACACATCTGTGATGGCAATAGCAGACACATTTACAGATGCACAGAAGCGACAATATTTATTAAATTGATGTAATCATCCTGATATCGGCCGACCAACAGATAGATGAGTAAAATGGTTAATTTAGTGGGATGAGAAAGGTGAATCCCCTGGAGTTAGTGTGAGGAATTCCACCATCCGCACAGGCAGAGTGTGGTCGCCTGGGTTTTTCTCATTTTTTGATATATGAAAATGAATGATGAGAGACCAACCTCTTAGAAATGAGTGCGGCCATTTCGCAGCCATTTCATCTGCTTCCTGCGCCAAACACATAGTCACCTGTACTCTGGGAAGACACAGCCTACAGGCGCCATCTTCCCCTGTCATATTCACATGCAATGTGACAGCCCTCGGTACATCAACGCATTCCTCCAAACATGAGCAGCTTAATTAAAATATCAAAGGCTCCATGGATCTGCATTCCTTTGTTCTCCAGCTGGTGGCAGTGCATACTAATGAGAGATGTTTGAGGCAAGCCTGCCGAGTGGGCTTGGTTGCTGGAGAGACAACAGAAAGGTGGGACTAACACCCCTTTGGTGTGCAATGTGTCAACTTGAAGCTAGATCCCACCCCTCTGTATTAAAGGCAGTGAAGTGCATGTCTGGGTCCACTATTTACCGTAGGCAAACCCCTGCAGAGCTGACCCCTTTTAGAGGGGAGAAGTATGTGGTTTGGGGGAGACAGGAAGTCTGCTCCCAGCACATACTTCAAGGGAAAACCTGCACTTTACTCAAGAGTCACAGAGGGCTTAGTTAACCAGAGATAACCTTTGATCTATAACAGACAGGAAGATGGGTGGGACTTAGGTATATGTTGTCACCCCCCTGTCTGTCCTGTTGCAGAGCACTCTGGTCCTGACCTCATGCATAACAGAAGATTGTTGGAGGGGACCCAGGATTGATTAATTAATGTAGGCTTAGCCTACACTAATCACTGGGGCCCATTTGGTTTTAAAAGAGGGCTGAACCCCTCACTTAGCAGATCATCTGAAGACTTCGCAAAGAGTAAGAAGAAGGACTAATTTGGACCCAAGCTGAAGGTACAGTCTACCTTACATCTTCCACCAATGAAGGAAGGGCAGGAGTTCCAAGAGGGAAGCAAGATCCCTCCCATAAACATCTCCCATGGAACAGAGGGAGATACCGGACTCAGAGGACCCGTCCATCACCTCCAGAACTGCTTGGTTCTGAGAGCAAGCTTCCTAGGTGGGAATTGCCAGAGAGTCTCTGGACAAAGGACAAGGCTGTTGCCTGCTAACACCCTCCTGAGCTTTGGGCCGTTTGCCTTGAAAGGACACGGGCCTAGCGAAGAAGCTAGGAGGAGTGCCACACAAGCATCATCCTGCGTCCATCTATTTAAGGACAATTTTGAGACAGTCGAGTCCTCGGACCTCATCCGGCTGCACTGCTGACTGTTGTCATGCAGCAGTAGCCAGAGCCGTCCGGGATGCCTGGACCAGCATTCCAGACCCGCCAACCAGCATAGAGACAATGATTCTTGCCCAGTCCAGCCTCGCTTGCCGCAGTGCCTGCCGCCTGGCACCCACAGCTGTCTCCCACCACTAACTCTGTCTCAAGGGCTGCAAAGCACCCTGGAACCACCTCTACGCTGTTGAGCACCAAGAACTTCTTCAGCACTTGGTACATTGTGGTTCTGCTGACCTGTTCCTTCTCCAAAGGCCCCTAGAGACAGTTACGACCCTTTGCCCCTGTGTTGCTGAAACCAAATAACTTTGAACAGTAAGACTAATTTGCTTTACCAACGACCCTCCTGTCAGTATCCAGAGTGCATCCCTTTCCTTCGTGAAACTGTCTGTCCTCTATGTCCTGTACAGTGTGGGTTGTAATCATAGTGTGCTAAAACTGTCTGTTGTAGTAATAATAAAGTAGATATTTGTATAAAACCTTGACCGGACAGTCCCTTTTATCATTGGGTAATAATTGTATTTTTGCTGTGTTGCAACTAACCATTGATCGCCGACCTTGCAGAGCTAAGCCTGCCGTTCCGTCCACGTTACCAAAATTGGACAAGGAGGTCTTAAAACTCATTTTGTATTTCAATCTGTTCGGATCCCTTCTTGTGTACTAGATGTGTGGGGTTGATTGATGGTTTAGAAACCGATATTCATCCCTGGACCACTGGTACCCCCCGCCCCCCGGAAGTTGATTTGTCACAGTTGGAGATTTAAAAACTGTTTTATAGCCAATGCAATGATGATCCAATCTGAAAGAAACATGCAATTTCGTAACATACAGGTTTGTACTCAATTTCATAAAGTAACGTAATGTGTATGATTCAAGGAAAACAACACGCTGTTTCAACAACATTTAAAAGACATTACCCCTTTAATTTTTGCCAGTGCATAGACTGTGTTTTTCATGGTGTCTGTGGCGATGATGTCAGAGTTGTCCCCATACAGGTAGTCTTTTTTCGATTGCAAGGTGAGCTCCACATTGACTTCCAATTCTTTTATAAAGTGCAGCTTCCCTTGCCTTCTGATGCAGAGCACCTTGACGTTGTTTTTTCCATATCCGGTGCGCACAAATTCCATACTTTGGTCCTGTAATGAAAATAAAGAATTTCTCTCAACATGGCTTTCTGTACCAAACAAGTTTGCGGCTGTACCTACAAGCATATTTGTCAATGGGCGAGTCGAAGCCGGAATCATTGCTATTTACAGCAGGCAAAACTTATTTCACAGTAATAGCTGGCAGTAGGCGCTTATGGGTTTCCATTTCCCCATTATCATATTTTAATATGGTAATACCGTTCATACTAAAACCTTCTCTTGGTTAAAGGCTCATTCCATAACGGGTTAGAATGATACCACTTGCGGTAAACGGGAAAATACCTGCTATTACAAAAGTGGGAAGTACAGGGTGACTAAAACTGGGTCCACTGATTTATTGCTGTCAGTAGTAAATACGTTACCAACGGCTATCGCTATCAAAATAAAAAATGCGACGTGTTACAATGGTGGTAATTAACCCCCGGAATGTGGTGACCTCTAAGACAAGCTTAACAAGTATTAGCAATGCCAACAGTTTTGGCTTTTGTGTAGGCTTGGGAAATGCATCTGCCAGGCACTGTCATCGTGGTATTAACTGGCCATCGATGGTAGCAGCTGCAAAATGGTGTGAGTACCTGGGCATATAATAGCAGTTCCAGGAAAATGGCTTATACACAAGACAAAACCGGTGGCTTTGCCAATACTCGTTTTTCACAGGACTTGGGTGAAAGACATATGGGCCGGATTCACAGAAGCATTTTATAATGGTAAAATCCCATTGGAAAACGCTCTGTGAATCAGACCCATAGGACTTTTAAATCGAGAGGCTGAAGGCAGACCTGGTTAAGCCATTTTTATTCCACCAGTAGGGTGTTTACAACTCCAATGAAGTCATTAAATCTCAGAAGTCTGCTTTAAAAAGAATACTGGAGTGTCACTTTGAGCACAATGCTTGATGGTAAGGCTTGATAAAGATAGCTGCAAGGGATCACACAAGGATGTGTTTTGGGTGGGGAGCGGCGGGAAGTGGCTGGAAATGGCCATAGGGATTAGCATGGGAAGTCAATGGGTGGGTAAATAACCAACAATACCTGCAATATGTGTGTTCCTCCTCAGATGTCATTTCTCCCTAGCTGTAGTCTAAAACAATTGTTTTGGCTTTTATTTAGCACCACCTAATAGTCAAAACTAAAAATTGTCATACATGTAAGCCGCAGCTGCGACGTAAACTGTGTGTTCGTTTTTGTCAGATATTACTCAAGTAACAAGCATGCTAAAGTTTTTCTTTCTTAAGGGTCCTATGCCTGCCGAGAAATGTTCATTTGTGATAGCTGGCTGTATTTTGTAGTAAACCACATCAACAAATGAAAAATATCTGTGTGATGGGTGATATTTTTACATCCAGTGACACTTACCTCTGGTGTTATTACCTCTGGCAGTTTTCGTCTCTGACGGTATACCACACCGCTGGTGGGAACATAGAATGCATTTTTATATGAGTCCCTCTTAGCTGGCAGTTACTGCTTCATTCTAATGCCATCTTGGAAATCCGTGGTGTGGTAAAACTGGTGGTAATTCTGTTAGCATGGTAGGAAAAAGGTACCACTCCACCAAATTCGGAATGAGCCCCTAGAGCTGGAGAATTGGTTTGAAACAACTAAAGATAGCACAACAGGGCAAAACAGACGCCCAATAAGACATCCTGCAATAGGGCAGAGAGCGAAAGAGGTGACAACGGATTACCTAAACTCAGAGTGAGACATGTTCCATATTCTAAATATGTGTAGACATGGAGGATTATCTCAAATGGCAGTTGCCAACGAAAGATATAAATCTGTTTACTAAACTACGATTAAATAAACTGTTGGGCACAATAACAGAAACCTGGGAAGGAAAGACAGCTAATGACTCTAACTTTAAGGATACCAGCAAAAAGCAGCTCGTGCACTTTTGGCTTTTTTGCCCCATGCTCTTCGGCCAACCATTTTGTGACCTGGGTAGAGAGAGTTTAAGCTCTCTGTCAGGGCTTTTGTATCAGTGTGTTTTGGGGAGACCCCTGGAGCCAATCAGCTGCTCTGTGATGCATGGATGAGAGCTGCATCACGGAGATTCTGTTATAGGATATGCCATTCTATTGTAGTAGGGCTACTGTGCAAGCTGGAGAAGAGTTGTAGAATTTTGACTATAAGAGCTCCTTTTCTGTGCCCTCTAGCGCATTGGTATATTCCCACTTATGTGCTGCACTTATAATTATTTTACTTATTTTGTGTCCATGAAGCATAGCTAAACACTGACAAATATAATTTTGTTTGTTTGTTTGTTTTTTTGTTTATTTATAGAGGGCTCCGGACCCTGAGGTAACTGGGCGCAATACAAGACAGCTTAAAATGAGTATACAGCACATGTTGAGGCATACATGTGATACACAATCAGAAATGAATAATACAACAATAAGTGACAATAATTTACATTCATACATTGATAGTAGGCGGTAGAAGGGCAGTAGAGGTCAAAGGACGATCATTTATCAAGTGGAGCAGAGGTGTTGCTAGCGAGAAGCCACTTTTTGGTGTTCAGTCTGCAGTTGTGGAAAGCTTGGTCAGTTCTTAGGTTAAGAGGGAGGGCATTCCACGCTAAGGCAGCTTGAACCGGGAAGCTAGAGCCACCAGCTCTTTTTAGGTTGTAGCGAGGAGTGATAATGCAGCAAGAGTTGGCTGATCTGGTAGGTCTAGAGGAAGTTCTACTGATGATCTTATCTTTGAGATATTGGGGGGCAGCATTATTGAGGCATTTATGGGTGGTGGAGACAAGTTTGAAGAATATTCTATCTCTAATCGAGAGCCATTTGTGGCTCCGACTTATTTCGGAGATGTGTTCGTTCCTGGGAATACTAAGGGCTGTTCTCAACGCATTGTTTTGTAGAGTTTGCAGTTTGTTTAGGACTTGTTTATTGGCTCCTGCGTATAGTGCGTTACAGTACTCAAGTTTATGCAAGATTAGTGCCCGAGCTAGTATGATGCGGCTGTTAACTGATAGGTAAGCTTTGCAGGCATTAATCAGCTTACATGTGTAGGCTGTGGCTGAGGCGGTGGCGTTGACTTGTTTCCTCAAACTCATCGTGGAGTTGATATACAATCCTAGTGTTTTAGTTTCCTTGGATGTTTTGATTGTGTTTCCGTCTATGTTGAAGGACGCGTATTTGGTATTAAGTTTGTTAAGGTGTGGGGGGGTACCTAGGATGAGAATTTCAGTCTTCTCATCATTCAAACAGGCTATGGGTGGCCATCCATGCTTGAATGACAAGGCGGATTTGGTTGAGTAGGGCATTGTCAGAGTTATAGTCACCAGAGAGGTGAATCAGTATCTGGGTGCCATCTGCATAGTTAGTGTAGATGATGGCCAGACGGTCCAGTATGTCAAATAAAGGTTTGGTGAAGACGTATAGAGTGGGGGAGATGCAAGAGCCTTGTGGCACTCCACAGGTGATGGGAATGGGGTCAGCCGAGTCCGTAGGGGAGAAAACCCTCATAGTTCTGTTACTGAGGAAAGATTTAATCCAGCTAGATGCTTCTTGTGAGAAGTTGGCAGATGAGGTAAGGTGTTCACAGAGTATGTTATGGTCTACTAGGTCAAAGGCGGCAGAGAGGTCAAGCAGAAGGAGTAGGGCACATTGTCTGTTGTCTTTCAGAAGGTCGATTTGTGGTTTCAAGTCAATTAAGGCTGTTTCCGTTCCGTGAAGGGGTCTGAAGCCCGACTGTCTGTGTCCTTGGAGATTGTTCGTTTCATGGTAGGTCTGAATTTGGATATATGCTGCCTTGTCACTGATTTTCAGAAGAAAGAGGACCGTCGTTATAGGTCTGTAATTGGTCGGGATGCTAGGGTCTAGTGAGGCTTTTTTGAGTGAGGGCAGAACCCAAGCAAATTTCAGGTTAGTGGGAACCAGACAAGATTTGAAGGAACCTTTTATGATCCTCGTGATGAAGGGGGCAAGATCCCTAGCTGCATCTTTTATGATTTGAGATGGGCAGATGTCTCCTTGGCAGCGAGAGGGTTTGAGGGAAGCTATAATTTTTACTACGACGTCCGGTGTAGTGACATGGGCACATTTGAATTCAGGTAGGCTGTTGCAGGCTAAGGGTTTTTCAAGTTTGTTGTTGGTCTCTTGACAGTTAATGTTCAGACGTTTGGTGGCAATTTTGTTTTGCAATGTGGCAATTTTATTGGCTAAGGCATTTTGTAGGCCAGTGCACCAATCTTTGTTTTTGGGGTGAGAGTTGTTTGGGGTTGTGGGTGATTCTAACTCTCTAAGAATTCCGAATAGTTCCTTGATGCTGGAACTTGCATTTAGAATCCTGTCATTGTACATTTCGTGTTTGGTTCTGATGATCTCTGCTTTGTAGATAGAGGAGATTTCAGTGATTTTATCTTTATTCTTTTTGGTAGGTAAGTTTTTCCAAATGGTCTTGCATTTCCTTTTTTCAGCCCTTAGGGGTTTTAAGTGTGGGGTAAACCACGAGTTGAGGTGTGCCTTAGGTTTGCCTTTGCAGAGTTTCAGAGGGGCAATGGTGTCAAGGGCATTGGTCAGTGAGTTGTTGAATAGGTTGATTAGTTATTCAGGGTCTTCTGTGGTGGAGGAATTCAATATTGGGATCAGGATAGGAATTAAGTTCTCGGCTGTTATGTTGCGCTTATTTCTAGTCAATAATGGCAGAGCCATACTCCTAGTTTTAGTGTCTGGTCGGGTAGCCTTAATGGTAAAGGTGATCAGGGAGTGGTCTGTCCAAGACATAGGGTTTTTTTTTTTACCACTAAACAATGAAACATTTCCCTCCCACCAGACCAAGATAGAATAGCAGACGAAGTTAAAGAGATTGAACCACTTCACAGAAAGTGAAGCATGCAACCTTCCTGAAAATGAGCAAACTGGCTTGCACGGCACTATGGTGGAGGCTGCGTTATAGGGTAAAAGCCAGGTCTATTATGTAAGTTGGGGCTAGAGTTATGGAAGGTTGCCTGTAAGAGCTTCTTTAGGCTTCCTTGCTGGTGCATTGATATTTCTCCGCCGATGTGCTGTATTCATATGTATTTTTATTCTTTTGTAAAGGGAATAGGCTGCTCTATGATGTATGGCTAAACACTAGCAACTGTTTGGCGAGGGGGCTAGTCTGCTGTGAGGGGGTATATTATCATTTGAATCTATATACTGTGGGATTGTGCAGCACTGTTCGGTCAGCCAAGCTCATTTGTTGTACAGGAGTACATCATTTTATGTGGAAATGTCACCAGACAAAACCTCACCAGTGGGCCAATGTTTTTACCCTGACTTCTAAAAAGCCTTCCCAACATATTCCTGGGCTGGTGGTATTTAACACTCCAAACCACAGCCCAGGAATATTTGGGGAAAGGGCTTGGTAGTAGTTAAGGTGCTCGTCTGAGAAAACCTGACATTTTCATTGGCAACATCATCACTGGCTACTGAGTGCACCATCACAGGTTTTAATAAGAAGAACAATGAAGCTGGGCGCCAACATTGGATGTACAAGGTTTCAGTACTATAGGCATTTAATAGGTGGTGTTTTCCAGGGTGGCACCAGCATGTGCTAAAAGTCGTCTCGTACCACCTTTGGGTGATGGGTGGCACTGCAGTCTGGCACAAGTAATGCAAATAAAATATGTAGAGTTTTTATATTTTCGAACTGTAAAATATAGGCAAAGTTGTTTGAATAGTTATATGAAGCTTTTCTTTCTGTGCACTGTATGGGAGGATAGGTCTATAGGACCCCCTCCCCGACATGCCCCACCTCCGTGAGGTTCGTGGCAGGGTGACTGCTGATCGACACACAGGGCCAATCGGCGTGTACTGTAATATACCATGGACACCATTTTGAAAGCTTCAAGACTCCATTTTAGATAGAAGCGACCAAAAACCCCAATGAAACAGCCTGCCTGCGAAAGCTGCAGCTTGGCCCCCGCTCACTGCGCGCAGGGAGCCATGCACTCCCCCTGCGCCTCCACCCCAAGACAGATCCGCTGAAGGCCCGTTCTCACGAGCAACCAGACACGAACAAGTATCAGAAAAAACACTGTATCATTTACCTTCCGCAGTACACCTCTGTCCCCGAAGTGACCTGACTCGTGCTTCAAGTCTGGAAAATAACAGGAACCATCCCAATTGAACAGGCCTCGACCTGGCATCTAAGCCCTAACATTTGAAAATATATGGTGTCAATAACGTTCCTGTATGAACCCCTGCCCACTTCCCCCAAATGAAGTGTTAACTGCATACCAAAGCCCAACGATTCACAGAGTTGTTTTGTAAATTATAACACAGGTATTGGGAAGGGACGAAGCTTATAACGTTGATAAAGTACGAATGACCTCAGCCCATTGTAAGATACCAGGTGCCCTGATGACTCAATGAAAGGGCTTGATAGAGCCACCTAGTGCTAACTAACGATTGCTGCTAATGTACAAGGGAAGGCGAAAAAGCATTACTAAGAATACTTGTGTGCCATATAATGGAACACGTTTAAGTGTTATAGTCAAGAATGCACAACCCAACCTGATGCTACCTCACGTGTTACCCTTCTGTTGCCTTATGAATTACCAATATGTGTCCAACTAATGTTATGTGCGTGTGCCATTGCCAGACTCTTATAGCTACGTATGAAGAAGTACATGAATATATAAACAATAGAAATGTGTAATCATCCTAATGTTACTAACTTTATTAACTATTCCCCCTTATGGAATATTGTGCAGCCCAGGCACAGAGAATCGCGCAGAGCCACAAGGCCATCTCCCCCTCCTCCTGCCAATGCCCGCCAGGGCTCGCTGGTGCTCGATCAGCACAGCGTCACCTCCCCTCATTCTGCTGGACCCGCTTCAAGTATTCACCTCCCCCATGTCCGAAAGCCACCATGGTCGGCCAAATGAATTATTTACAACCTGGTCCTAAACCCCACTGCCTTGAGGGGCCAGAGGTGTGTCCTCGTTGATCCAGTAGTACTCCAGTTCACCCCAAGTTAATGGTACTTGGAGATAGATATCCAACCTTGTACTAACATATCATAAAGTAATCCCTCACCACATCTAACAGAACAGAACGACAAGGCAGCTCACTTTGTGCCCTCTGACAAGACCCCCAGACTCATGACACCTGGTCAACAGGTCAGAAGTAACAGTGCACTGATGTATTGGTGAAGACACAGATTGCATGTTGTTTCTCGGGTCTCCTATTATTTCTTAGAGTAACATATTGTAGGATTTACAGGACAACTGGAATCGTCTAAGGGATGAGTGTTTGTGTGTGTATGGCCACAAGGGCAAAGTGTTAGTGCAGCCATCAATCATCGACACAGACTGCACCTGGCCTGGCAGCTCCACCCCGACGAGCCCAGCTGACCTGTCCACCCCACGTTGGCACCACGCGGATGTCCACCAATCGTGGAGCGGCTCATCAGTGTACAACCTATAGCTTAGTCGACGCCACCCAATCCCTGAGACAATGTGCCCCCTATAGCTTACAGGATTTATGACGTGGTTTTGTAATAAATATGACTGTCTTTGCTATTGCCAGACAGAGCGCTCTCGGAGCTTGCAGAGTCCTTTGCATGCCCTATTTTGATTATATAAAACCCCCTTTTGCATCACCCGCACTTGGTCTGGGTCTCATTCCCTCCTGGGGTATGTCCTTATTGCCTCTCAATGTGGGGGGGGGCACTGCCTTATGGGGACGCTTGATTTCAGGCAAAGTTGTTTGAATAGTTATATGAAGCTTTTCTTTCTGTGGACTTTTGTCACCAGGGAAAGGATGACATGATTCAGTTCTTTGGCTTCACAAGTTGAAAACGTAGACGAACTAGAGTGATTCATGAAACATAGAGTTTGCCCATATGTATATATATGTATATATATATATATATATATATATATATATATATATATATATATATGTATATATATATATATATATATATATATATATATATATATATACATATATAAACATTGTATTGCTGTACCTTGTAGGAAGCTGGTATGGAATATATGCCAAAGTATTGATTAATAGTGGCATTGTTTCAGCTCGAATTGTGATATTATGACATAATTTCTTCTGCTAAAAATAGGCATCTTGCTTTGTTGAGGTGGCTATTCAAATCCTGATGAGCGAGACATTTCTTGGGAGAGGACCTATAAGTGGTGGAAACAAAACAACTTAAGTACATGAAGTCTGGGGTGGAATGTGGAATGTGGAAGACAGAAAAGGAGATGGAAAGAAGCAGAACACATGGGGTTGGGAGCGTGTATACCAAATTAACTTATATTTTATGAGTTATCTTTATGGGTGATGGCTGAATTATTGGAGAGGAGTTTGCATCAGTGAGAAACATAACGCCTGAAATAATGAAATGAAATCAAGGAAAACTGTCCACCCATTTATAAATGTTTTAAACATCCATGCAATAGTTGTGCATTTGTTCTTTCGAAGATGGGTCTGTGGGTGTTTTACTATTGTCAATGTTTATTATATGAGGAGCGGGGTTGCTGATCCGAATAGACTTATCCGTGGCGAACGACACCATTGACTATTCTATTTTGTGTCAGAGACTGGAGGAAATTGGGATTGGTGGCTCAGCCCTTGAATGGTTCAAGTCCTTTCTTTCCAACTGGACACAGTTCCTATCTCTTCCTCCTTTCTTTTCTGCATCCTCTCCTTTGACATGTGGAGTTCCCTGTCTATGTCCTGCCTTTGGCAAAATGGATCTATTCCCACGGGAGTCGTTTTTAGACTTATGCTGAGGACACCCAACGTATGCTTAGAATAGACCATGAACAGGGTGGAGATTGGCAGCTGGATGGATGCTAACCGGTTGAAACCTAATTCTGAGAAAACAGAGATTATGATTCTCTGCCGGTCTCCAGCTGCCCAGGCCCTTTGGAACACTGACTTCTAGCCTTCCTCACTGGGCCTCTTACCTATTCCGGTCTATATGGTGGAAAATCTTGGAGTCAAAATTGCATCATATCTCTGTTTCCCCTCAGGTGAAGGTGAGATGTAGGCGGGCCATGCTGAGTTTAGGATGCTTTGGAAAATGTGTCTGTATATTCCATCTGCATTATGGTGTCTGGAAGTCTCCGCATCCGTATCAGGGACCCTTGACTATTGCAACGCCACCCGGCTTGCACAGCCGAGGTTCCTTATTCAATGCCTGCAAGTGGTGCAAAATTCTGCTGCTCATTTGGCTGTTGTCCTGCTCAAATTTGCTAACGTCTCCCTGGTTCTTCAGAGTCTTCACTGGCTGCCTCTTGTGGCAAGAATTAAATTTAAGACCCTGTGTTTAGTTCACCAGGCCTATTACGGCTCTGGTGCACAGTTTTTACACGAGAAGCTTATCAAACACACGCCTCGGAATCTCTGCTCTGCCAACCATCTTCTTTTGCAGGTCCCTCGTTTCTCGATGTTACTGTCAGAGGGCGTGCCTGCTCAGTTGTGGCCCGGCCTTGCAGAACTCTGTCCCCCGTACCCTGTGAGCCATTAGTGAACATCTACCCTTCCCCAAAGCCCTTAAAATTTATATTTTCTAGCCATTGTTCCTTGACTCTGCTTCCTTGCTGAATTTGCATTTGATAGCACCAAAATACCCTTGGGTCCTAGTCGCGCTTTATATGTTAAATAAATAAATAAGAGTTAAAGTATGCTTCTAACTTTTTTTCTAGAGGCAGATCTTCGTTCAACATTTGCAACTGCTAGATGCAGCCAACTTTGTTGAGAGAGACAAAAAAGTAGAATAGAATTTAAAGCCAATTTTATCAAGTGTTGAGAGTTTTCCCAAAAGGACCTTTTAGAAAATGTGTGTCAAATAGCATAATTTAAATCAGGCAGTGCCACTAACTTTGTTCTACATGGGTAAGGACTTTAGGCATGTATATGAGAGTGCGCCTCTTAGTACAGTTTTGGAAATATTAGCTACAAACGAGGCATTCAAAATCACATTTAAAGGAATGGTGCAGTCAGAAATATTATTGTCCCTATGGTTCGACCATGTGTTTTTAACCATAAGTCGATCGATCGTACAAACATTTCCTATGCACCTTACCCGAGTTTTCGTCTCTTGAACACAAGCGAAATCAGGCAGCAGGGCGTGGCCATTTTGTCATAATCTTATCACTTGCTGCATCGCCCAGGGTGACCTGCCTTTGCGGCACTAAATCATAGCCTCCGCCCCTGAGCCTGACATCACTAGCCGCGTACCGCCCATTTCACAACGCCAAAGCACGTCCCGTGTCAACATTCTCTGCGCTTCAGCTAATGACGTGTCGCCATGGAAGCGGCAGGAAGCCTCTTTCCTCGATAAGAATAAACAGACCGTTTCACAACACACAACAGCAGATTTTCTTTTCCATTCCTCTCACTGTATTTCTTTGAGTATTCTGTAACTCGTTTCTGTGCTCTGGTCAGCTACCTTCGTTGCTTGTAGCCCGTGTGAACAGATACCACTACCACCGCTATAAATTATTTTCGTTTATTTACCACACAATGGCAACAATAATGCCCTACCTGTACGAGCCCGGGTATTCCGAGGAGGAATTACTGGAAAGAGAAAGATGCAGAAACAATGGGGCTTCGGACGACAGTTGGGAGGACAATTCTACAGATGAAGATCCTGGGCCTAGTCGCATGGACAGTGTTTTCACCTGGTGTGCCTGCAATTGGTGCGCGCTAATACCAACCGAGGAGGAGAACTGCTGCTGCCGAGAAAACTCTGCATGCTTGTCCTACATATCGCAAGGCAATCCACAGCCGCAATGCGTTACCGAGCTGCCAGACTTCAGGGCAGCCTGCCTCACACGGTCCGTGTTGAGGATTTTGATGGTGCTCATGCACGAACTTCGCGCAACAGTTCGCCCTCGTAATCCAAGTAACGAGTAAGTATACTCTGGTTGTGATGTCAGTTAGGCCACTACTATTTTATGGTTGTCTCCTATATTCTCGTAACTTCAATATATCATTGTCATATCAGTTTAGTCTTGCAATTCTCTAGTAATAGTCGCATACAAGTTGTTCAATATTGTGCAGTGTCTAGTTAGCATTTTGTCATGATGCCTACCTCCAAGGAGCCAGGTCCGACCCAGCAACCCCAGAGGCAGGCATCATTTCCCCCAGGGGAGTGCCAGCGGGTCCAAGCTGGGGCCCTTTGGACGCAGTCCTGGCGCCTTAGGCGCCAGGCTCATGTTGGACCTCTGTCCTGGCGCCTTAGGCGCCAGGCTCATAAAGCTAGACATGTGTTCAAGTGTTTTAATGTGCACTTACCTGATGCAGACCATGGTGCCACATCCAGGCCCTCTTGAGGGCTGAATAGGAACTACTTTACCTGTGGGACTACTTTCCACCCGGGTGTGGTCCGGGAAGGATACATACCTGATCGGAGGAAGGATACACACTTGGAACTTCTTCCAAAGCTATTTAAACTACACCCGATCAGCAACTCACGCTTCGCGTTGTTCTGCTCCTCGCAGCTGGACGCTCACCGTGTCAGCTCCTGCATCTGGACTTCAGCCACGCCTGTCAGCATCCTGGGTCACCTGCAAAAGGAGACAAGAGACCTAACAGCTAATCTGCACCACGGAGACATCACCGACGATCCTGAAAGGGAAGACATCATTTTTAAAAGCATTTTGTTACGATCGCTGCAGCGCTGCATTTCACTCACCTTTCCTGGGTTCCTCCATCTTCAGCAGCGATCATCCGGATACACAGCCACTTCCCAGAGCCTAGAGAAAAAGACAAGAATAAGAGGTGAGAGAAGGAAGGGAATAGGAAAAGCTCAGTTTCCTTCTAAGACTTACCTGTTGGGTCATTCCCATTTCATTTCGGGTCTTGCTGCTTCCAAGCAGGACCCCGGCCCCTATGGGGAAAAAAGACAAAGACATTAGATGAGCGAATGCAAAAACATTACCTGAGCGCTCATCTAGGACTTACCAGATCTTTACTGGAACTGCACGTTTCACTTTGGGTCGGCGCCATATCTCCGGCCTTCCGAACCCCGGCCCCTATAGGGAAAATACATCAACATCAGTGCTTTGTTGCAAGAAGTCTCCAAAGGAATCTTCATTCATCACCTGAAAAAAGACAATGAACATTATTATTTAAAGCTTGAACTTTTGAACTTGCAACAGAACTTTTACAGCGCCTTACCAGTATAATCAAGCTTACCTGAACTCCCATCCAACGTCAATCCAGTGAAGTAACTGGGTTCAACGCGCCCCTGCGTCAGAAGCAGGATGGAGAGCTCGTCCTTTCAGACCCTAAGGTGATACTTCACGGGGAATCATGGAAGGGTATCGTGAAGGGTTGGAAGAGAGTGGGAGGCTTGAGCATAACTCAGTCAGTAGGTAATACTCCCTTTTCACGCACAGGGGAATATTCCTGCGAGCCGGAGAAGCCAGAGTAGAGGGCCCTTCCTGTCCATCTTCAGAGTCCTGCGCTTCACCATTGAAGAAGCATCAGCACTCGAAGCCAGACCTGCGCCTCCGTGGGAATCAGGTGAGCGTTACAGAACGCGAAGCCTACCCACAATTTCACACCCGGGCGCTATGGAGACTTCCGAGACTGACCAGCTGGCTCAGCTTTTGGGGGAATTACGGGCAGAGGTGCACTCAGCCCGCCAGGAGACTAATGCTCTCAAAAGAGAACTGATCTTATCTAAGGAAAGAACTGATGACCTAGCCAAAATGTTATTACAGGCCCAGGCAGGGCACACTCCTTTACCTAATTCCGGAGACATTTCCACATCAATGGGTTTGAGTAACCCGGTACAAATTAATCTACCTGGACACATGCCTTTGGCCCCGCCTGAACGTTTTGCGGGGGATCCCAAGAAATATGCCGTCTTTATGAGCCAATGTCGTTTACACTTTCTATGCAGACCCGGAGCCTTCCCTAACGACCAGACCAAGGTAGCCTTTATACTTTCTTATCTCAGTGGCAGTGCTGCCGATTGGTCTATTCCATTGGTAAATCAGGATGATCCCATTCTCCAGGATTTTCAGGGCTTCCAGGCCAGCATGGAAAGATTGTTCGCTCGACACTCTCAAGGACAGGCCCTTGATAACGAACTGCTATCCTTACGACAAGGTAATCAGGATCTTCTGTCCTACATAGCCACCTTTAACAGACTGGTTGTGGAAACTGGATGGCCAGAAAGCAAAAGGATCACATTGTTTCATCGAGGCCTGCGCGGAGAGCTTAAGGATGCTCTAGCTCAGATAGTAAACCCACCCCAGGTCTGCGCAGACTACATTGACTTGGTGGTTCAACTTGATCACAGACTTCAAAATAGAAAAGCAGATCGGTTCAAGTGTGAAAACCGAGCACCGATCAAAACCCACGCTACCTCCAAGAGTACCGACGTATCTGAACCTATGCAAATCGGGGGTGTTAAAGGACCATTAACGCAGAAAGAACGAGAGAGAAGGCGGCAATGCAACTTTGTCTGTATTGCGGGACTTCCGGTCACTTTCTTCGAAATTGTCCAGTTAAACCACTTAAGAAGGTGGTTGGAGCTACTGATGACGAATTAGTGACACCTGATTCGGGAAACGACCTAGCCCGGCAAGCGTAGGGGTCCGCTTGCCGAGCTTGAAAACTAACTCTTTGACCTCGCATTTCGTCATGCCAATGGTGCTCGTGGACCCAAAACAGCCTCAGCAGTTGCATGCTATAAAAGCATACATCGACAGTGGAGCTATTGGAAATTACATAGACCGTAAATTGGCTTCCAGGATTAAGCTTCCTCTCCGCCCGAAAGTAACCCAAGATGTCATTACTACAGTAGATGGAACCGAAATAGCCTCAGGGCCTGTAACGCATTCCACTGTTGAAGTGACACTGGTGGGTCAGGATGGACATCGGGAAGCAATCGTGTTTGATGTGATCAAGGCCCCACAATTTCAAGTAATTCTTGGAATTCCTTGGTTAGAAACACATAATCCCAGAATTGACTGGCGAGCAAAGAAGATAAGTTTTCCTGATTGTGAACCAACTTGTTATCCAAGAAATCCAGCTATGGGTCTAGCCACAGCAACTTCCACCCCTGTACAGCTACCGTCAGAATACCAAGAATTCCAAGACGTTTTTCAGAAAGAACAGGCTAACACGTTACCTCCCCATCGGTCTTATGATTGCCAGATCGATCTGGTACCCAATGCTCAACTACCTTGTAGTAGGATTTATGCTCTTACGGAACCTGAGAACCTGCCTTTGCGTCAGTATTTAGATCAGTACCTAGCCAATGGTTTTATTCGCCCGTCCAAGTCTCCTGTCTCTTCAGCTCTGTTCTTCGTGCCAAAAAAAGAAGGCGACCTTAGAACGTGTATAGACTATCGCGCCCTAAATCAAATAACGATTAAGAATCGTTATCCTCTGCCCTTGATCCCTGAGCTTATCGACCAGGTGAAAGACGCTTGTGTGTACACCAAGTTAGATCTCCGAGGAGCTTATCACCTGGTGCACATAAAAGAAGGCGACGAATGGAAGACTGCATTCCGCACCAAATTTGGGCTCTTCGGATATCAGGTGATGCCCTTCGGTTTGTGCAATGCACCTGCCGCCTTTCAGTACTTTATGAATGATGTTCTTCGGGAACTTATCGATGTCTGCGTCATTGTTTACATTGACGACATCCTGGTGTACTCTTCTTCAGAATCTGATCACAGAAAACATGTTAGGGCAGTTCTTGAGAAACTGCGCCAGCACAGACTATTTGCAAAACTCGAAAAATGCGTTTTTCATACCACGGAAGTTGAGTTTCTCGGATTCATCCTGACACCTCAAGGAGTCCGAATGGACTCGCGAAAGGTGGACACCATCCTCAAATGGCCATCTCCAAGCTCGGTGAAGGGAGTTCAGAGCATGCTCGGCTTTGCCAATTTCTATCGAAGATTCATCCCGGAATTTTCCCGAACAGTCCAACCCATCACCGCTCTCCTAAAGAAAAACAAACGCTTCGAATGGACTCTTGAGGCCGAACAAGCCTTCCAGGACCTGAAAACCAAATTCATCTCTGCACCTGTATTGAAGCACCCGCACCCAGATCTCCCGTACATAGTGGAAACCGATGCTTCCAGTTCGGCCATGGGAGCTGTCCTGTCGCAAAGAGACCCAAAAACTAACCAACTACACCCAATGGCCTTTTGGTCCAGAAAATGTTCTCCTCCTGAAATCAACTACGCAATTACCAATAAAGAGTTACTGGCCATCAAATCTGCTTTCAAGGCTTGGCGTCACTACCTTCTCGGGCCAAGACACACCATCACCGTAATTATGGACCACAGAAACTTACAGTATTTAAAGACGGCCAAAGCTCAATCTTCACGACAACTCCGATGGGCTCTATTCTTTGCGGAATTTGATTTTGTAATTACCTATCGCTCTGGCTGCAAGAATGGAATAGCAGACGCCATATCCCGGATTGGCATGGAAGAACCTAATTCGAGCTTAGAACCTGTGCCCATCATACCTGAGCAAAGAATCTTAGGCTTAACTTCATTGCAATCTATTGAGGATATCCAAACGCAAGTAAAACAACTTCTAGACTCTTCAACCTTACTGGAATGGAGTCAAAAGGGTCCTCATTACACCGTTAAGGATGACTTACCCTACTTCCAGGAGCGGTTGTTTCTGCCAAGTAAAGAATTGCAAGAACTTGTTATTGCCCATCATCATGAATCTTTAATGGAAGGACACCCTGGTATCGCTAAAACGGAGGAAAAAATCAAACGCCACTTCTGGTTGCCTTCTTGGAGAAAAGACATAAAGTCTTTTGTACTGTCTTGTGGAATTTGCGCCAAAAACAAGGCTCAAAAGAAAAGGCCAGCCGGCCTACTTCAACCCTTGGATATTCCACCGGCACCATGGCACACCCTGTCAATGGACTTTATAACAGATCTGCCTCCTTGTGCTGGTTACAACACAATCCTCGTAATTGTGGACCTATTCTCCAAAATGGCCTTCAGCTTCCACCTTGGCCAAGGAATTCCTGGAGAATATAGTTTGCATACATGGTTTCCCTTCCATTTTAGTCTCGGATCGTGGAAGTCAATTTATCTCACATTTTTGGAAGAAGTGTTGCCAACTAGCACAAATAGATGTGCGGTTATCCACCAGCCACCACCCCCAGACCGACGGACAAACCGAGAGAGCCAATCAGACTCTCGAGCAATATCTTCGGTGCATGTTACACCAATCCGAGTTAAATTGGAAAGGCATCCTTTGGATCGCAGAATATGCATACAACAATTCAGTGCATTCTGGAACCGGACAAACCCCCTTTTATACTTTGTATGGTCACCATCCTCGGACCTCTGATCTAGATCCACCTCTGACCCTGGAAATGCCCGCAGTAAATCATCTGCATTCCACAATAACCCGAGCCTTCAAAGAAGCTGCAACTCATTTACAGCAAGTCAAGAAAAAGTATAAAGAAAACGCTGATTTGCACCGAAGTAAAACTCCTCCTTACCAAGTAGGAGACCAGGTATGGCTAGCAACTAAACATTTATCCCTCAAGGGCCCGCGAACCTTCAATCCCAGATTCATAGGACCTTATCCCATCAAAGCTATAATCAACCCAGTGGCCTTTAAACTGGATCTACCGTCCAACATGCGTATTCATCCAGTTTTTCATGCATCACTTTTGAAGCCAGTACAACCAGGAACCCGATTGTCCAAGCCTCCAGATCCAGTTCAAATTGAAGGGGAATTAGAATTCGAAGTTAAAGACATTTTAGACTCCAAGGTGGTAAAGTCGAAACTCTTCTATCTTGTTGACTGGAAGGGATATGGACCTCAGGAGAGATCGTGGGAGCCTAGTAACCATGTCCACGCACCTCGATTAGTACAAAGGTTTCACCGGAGATTTCCGAACAAGCCCAAACCCCCAGAGGGAAGAACCTTGGGAGGGGCCTTGAGGGGGGGGGGGGGTACTGTCATGATGCCTACCTCCAAGGAGCCAGGTCCGACCCAGCAACCCCAGAGGCAGGCATCATTTCCCCCAGGGGAGTGCCAGCGGGCCCAAGCTGGGGCCCTTTGGACGCAGTCCTGGCGCCTTAGGCGCCAGGCTCATGTTGGACCTCTGTCCTGGCGCCTTAGGCGCCAGGCTCATAAAGCTAGACATGTGTTCAAGTGTTTTAATGTGCACTTACCTGATGCAGACCATGCTGCCACATCCAGGCCCTCTTGAGGCCTGAATAGGAACTACTTTACCTGTGGGACTACTTTCCACCTGGGTGTGGTCGGGGAAGGATACATACCTGATCGGAGGAAGGATACACACTTGGAACTTCTTCCAAAGCTATTTAAACTACACCCGATCAGCAACTCACGCTTCGCGTTGTTCTGCTCCTCGCAGCTGGACGCTCACCGTGTCAGCTCCTGCATCTGGACTGCAGCCACGCCTGTCAGCATCCTGGGTCACCTGCAAAGGGAGATAAGAGACCTACCAGCTAATCTGCACCACGGAGACATCACAGACGATCCTGAAAGGGAAGACATCATTTTTAAAAGCATTTCGTTACGATCGCTGCAGTGCTGCATTTCACTCACCTTTCCTGGGTTCCTCCATCTTCAGCAGCGATCATCCGGATACACAGCCACTTCCCAGAGCCTAGAGAAAAAGACAAGAATAAGAGGTGAGAGAAGGAAGGGAATAGGAAAAGCTCAGTTTCCTTCTAAGACTTACTTGTTGAGTCATTCCCATTTCATTTCGGGTCTTGCTGCTTCCAAGCAGGACCCCGGCCCCTATAGGGAAAAAAGACAAAGACATTAGATGAGCAAATGCAAAAACATTACCTGAGCGCTCTTCTAGGACTTACCAGATCTTTACTGGAACTGCACGTTTCACTTCGGGTCGGCGCCATATCTCCGGCATTCCGAACCCCGGCCCCTATGGGGAAAAGACATCAACATCAGCGCTTTGTTGCAAGAAGTCTCCAAAGGAATCTTCATTCATCACCTGAAAAAAGACAATGAACATTATTATTTAAAGCTTGAACTTTTGAACTTGCAACAGAACTTTTACAGCGCCTTACCGGTATAATCAAGCTTACCTGAACTCCCATCCAACCTCAATCCAGTGAAGTAACTGGGTTCAACGCGCCCCTGCGTCAGAAGCAGGATGGAGAGCTCGTCCTTTCAGACCCTAAGGTGAGACTTCACGGGGAATCATGGAAGGGTATCGTGGAGGGTTGGAAGAGAGTGGGAGACTTGAGCATAACTCAGTCAGTAGGTAATACTCCCTTTTCACGCACAGGGGAATATTCCTGCGAGCCGGAGAAGCCAGAGTAGAGGGCCCTTCCTGTCCATCTTCAGAGTCCTGCGCTTCACCATTGAAGAAGCATCAGCACTCGAAGCCAGACCTGCGCCTCCGTGGGAATCAGGTGAGCGTTACACATTTGTCCTGGCAAAAATGCCATTGGATACAAGAATTGTCATTGACAACTTAGGTTTAATACACTTATATTGGTCATTTAAAAACAGTTTCTATCTTTCTTTTTCACAGGTGGTACAGGCTGGTGGCCTATCGTTCGTTTACATGGTGGCTTCATGGGAGGCTGTGTCGTTGGTGCCATTAGAGAAACTTTCCCTAGTGACAGCGGTCAATACAGGGGATTTTCCCTCGCTGTGCTGCAACCAGACCTTTACAATGTTTAGTAGTGTTGTGCCATCAAAATAAGAAACAAAATAAAACACAACATATTATTTATCAATGGTTGTTTCAGTTTTTAAGTGAATCAAGTGTGTTTCCATTCAGCAGTGTTCCGGTGCCTTGTCTGCACGCCCTGGCCAATCCATCCCCCCCTCCACTATCAAAGGCAGTTCGCACCAGTGGATGTGCGCTGCCAAGGGGTGCTGTCAGGGGCGCGAACGGCCAAGGTGCCAAACACCATGTACACTTCAAAGCTATCATTCGCGCAGGGGTCATTCTTCACAAGGCCTCCTCAGACCCTGTGTTGCCTGGCAGGCTCCCCTTCAAGCAGGCTGCACCCGTGCAATCCACATAAGTGAGAGTCCATTCAGCAGTGTTCCGGTGCCTTGTCTGCACGCCCCAGGCCAATCCATCCCCCCTCCACTATCAAAGGCAGTTCGCACCAGTGGATGTGCGCTGCCAAGGGGTGCTGTCAGGGGCGTGAACGGCCAAGGTGCCAAACACCATGTACACTTCAAAGCTATCTTTCGCGCAGGGCTCATTGTTCACAAGGCCTCCTCAGACCCCGTGTCGCCTGGCAGGCTCCCCTTCAAGCAGGCCGCGCCCGTGCAATCCACATAATGCCACGACATATACACGTCATTCATTCACAAACACACCCCTTTTTCTAATTCTTTATAAACCACTTGATATTTATCATGAGAACATCTTTGAGCACTGCAAGTCAACTCGTGAACTTGCTACTTGAGAAGCCCGGTGACCGATGCCAATCTGCTGTTCGTCGTGTTATCTGTGAACATCTGTGACCGCTTCGAGTGAACTTGTCAGTGTGCTGCTACCTGTGAACATCTCCCTGTTCTCCTGCCACTAACTACTCTGCTTGCTGAATCTAACTGTTTGTTGGTCAAGGTAAGGGCATGTATCCTAATCATATCTCCTTCATTTGCAAATTTATATCTATTTCGAATTAACGTACTCAGTAGTGCTATGTTAATTTGTCTCATTGCTATTGACTTGAGTTTCTTTTGTTATGTTATCGATATATCGATTTTTATCAGTGTCAATTGGCATCGAATTGCATCCTTCGCGGACCGTGTCTATAGCATAAGCATGTTTCCTTTTCATGCACGATAGCACATTCAAGGGACGAGTAACATGTTCTGATTTTCAACACATCAATGAATTGTTTGTGAAAGTTATCCTATAATACAGCCGCCCACGCGGCACTGGTTTTGCTGTGGTACCCAAAAGAAAGCGTGCAATGAACAATGTATGGTCCAATTCCTTCTCTCTCACATTTTTATGCAAAATAATTTTCGAATAATGTTGACCTTTATTTTGCTGAATTTACAACAATGCCTGCATGTTCTATTTTCGGTTGCCCTTCGAAGACCCATGACAAATCTGAAGGCATTACAATGCATGTATTCCCTAAGACTGTTGATCGAATAAGAGAATGGGTAAGATATTGCGGATATCCACCGGAAGAGCTTGAAAGTAGAGTCAAACAAGTCTTGGAGGACAAGAGGGGTAATCAATACCGCATCTGCAGCCTGCACTTTACCCCGAATATGTACGACACATCCTTGTCCACAAAGAAGAATCAACTGAGAACAACTCGAAAATTGCTCCCAAACGCTATTCCGACTTTATTCGTGAAAATGCCGCCACAGGTGAGTCACGCTTCCCGATTTAGCTTTACGCCTGTATTTTCAGTGTAAATGTCACTTATAATACTTTCGATATTTATATGATTGAATAGCTGTTTAAATAATGACCCTTTTGCTAAACATCAGTCCTTGTTTTTGAGAACCAGCATAGAAAATTGATTTATGGGCACAGATAACTATGCTATATTATGCATTTACATAAGCATAATTTTCTCGTATTCAGTCTCCTTACATGCCACTTTTTAATGTTGTGGCATTTCTAAATCGAATAATACTTTCCCTTTACAACTCCATGACTATCCACCGAATATGAAGCAACAAGATTTAACATCCATGTCTTGCCTGGAGTCATCAACCACTTCGAGCGCGTATCAGGTAATCTTACTTAGCTATTCTGTTCCAGACTTGTTTTCTGCATGGAATTTGAGATAATGTGATCATATTTTCGCAACGTATCATTGCTTTACACAATGTTGTTCGTGGTTTGATATTGATATGTACCTTTGTCCGTGTCCCAATGTGTGTGTTCAATTTCCAATATTTTCATCTTTACTAATGCAAGTACTGTGTTTCAGGGAGATGCTGAAGAATCCACTACAATTGCAACATCCCTCGTAGTAGATCCGGAGCCAGAGGTATGGGTCTTGACAGTTCAATTGAACGAGATAACCTGATAATATTTACATATTGTGTAATTGTTTTACAGAATGTTTCATTCATACTTTGCTATTGATATGTCCCTTTGTCGTCTTTCCAAATTGTGTGTCCAGTTTCCAATATTTTAATCCATACTAATGCAAGTACTGTGTTTCAGGGAGATGCTGGAGCATCCTCTACAATTACAACATCCCTCGTAGTTGATCCAGATGTATGGGTACTGAAAGTTACATCGAACGAGATAATCTGATCATAATTACATATCGTGTAATTGTTTTACACAATGTTTCATTCGTACTTTGCTATTGATGTGTACCTTTGTCGTCTTTCCAAATTGTGTGTCCAGTTTCCAATATTTTAATCCATAATAATGTAAGTACTGTGTTCCAGGGAGATGCTGGAGCGTCCTCTACAATTACAACATCCCTTGTAGTTGTTCCAGAAACAGACCTTGTAGTTGATCCAGAGCCAGACCTTGTAGTTGATCCGGAGCCAAAGGTATGCGTACTGACAGTACCCTCTAATGAAAGAAAGTCGGTATAATTTTAAGTGTAATGCAAATTACTTATTTTAAATGGATACTCTTTTTTGTAGGGATGTATACAAGAGCCGTATATTGAACAGGAGACAAGTTGGATCTGAGTCGGTGCGCCTGCTTGCTGATGATGATGTTAGAGTAAAGAAGGTTTCAAAGAAAAGAAAGAAAAATAAGGTTAGTTATAAACAGTTTATATTTTAGGCAATTGTTTTGTGCTGAGGCCTTCATTATATGCTTTTTTTTAATGTAAATTGTACAACACTGTATGTTGGATTTACACTGAACATCCTTTTTCCTATCTGTCCTGTAGTTGCCCGATGGAGTACGGACTATGCAGACACAGACAGCGATACAAATGACAGATGCTGCTTGCCAAACTGTTTTCACCATGGAGGAACTATGAATTGAGGTGTGGCGTGTTCACACTCGAGATGCCTCTGTCCAATGGCCAGAAAATGAATTTAATGTGACCGGCGAATCCAGCAAAGTGTTTTTGGACCATTGCTACAATGCGAATCCTCTGCCAGATGAAGATGAAATTGAATTTATAGAAGATAGTTTTACATTACTCGCAGAGCACTTGACACAGTCGACACCCGCCAAAAAAATGCCCCCCAAAACAGTTGACATTGATGTTTTCTCCTATCCATGGTCAAGTAACAGATGTTGAAATGACAGAGACTGAAGCATCAACAGTATTGACTGACGAACTAGACAAAGATATCAACTACAGTATGTCCAGTTTGGCTGATATGTCCACAACGGTTCAGTCCGAAACAACAGTGTTGCCGGATGACAGTCTAATAAAAGAGGCCAAATACACAGTATTCGACAGCAGCTTGATGGAGATTATAAAGATGCTGAAATTTGTGCATTCAGTCGGAGGGGAAGTATGCGGGAAGACATTGGTGAACGTGACTCGTCTAACACAAGGCAGTAACCTCAAAATACATGCCACCTGTGAAAAGTTACATAAAACATTTTCATGGTCCGCTCAACCGATGCTGGGGAAACTGCCTTTGGGAATCTACTGTATGCAGCAGCTTTACTTTTCAGTGGCTCTAGTTTCACAAAGTTATCCAGTTTCTTTCAGTTTGTGGGACTGCATTTCATTTCTAAAACGCAATACTACAAATACCAATGTGAGTATCTATTCCCTGCCATTAGTGAAGCTTGGAAAATTGAACTATTGGCTATTCAAAGTACATTCTCCGACAAACGGTTCAGGCTAGCCGGCGATGAACAGTGTGACAGTCCCGGATTTTCTGCTAAGTACTGCACATACCATTTTCAGGACATGGAAAGTAAGAAAATTGTGAGTTTGGTGGTCTTGCGGGTGTCCCAATGTAAATCCTCTGTGGCCATGGAGAAACTTGGTTTTATAAAATCACTGGAATATCCACAATCGAGGGGAATGCAAATCTACCTCATAGCCACGAACAGACATGTTTCAATAGCCAAGACAATGAGAGAGCAGTATCCAAATATTAAACATCAATTTGATGTGTGGCATGTTGCCAAATCAATCAATAAAAAAATCTCGGCTGCAGGGGAAAAAAAAGGTTTGGAAAGTATTTCACAATGGTCCTAGTCTTTCAGGAACCATCTTTGGTGGAGCTCCAAAACATGTGATGGGTGTGATAGCGGAAATGCATCAGAGGGACGGGGCCTCTGAATCCTTGTCCTTTACTGCTTTTTATCGTGTGTTCTGTTGTGTTTTCTGCCCAGGAGTCCATGTGGGACTCCTGGCAGTGCAGCTCTCTCTTTTGGTTTGGTGAACAGACCCATGGGATACCCTTATGGCACCCATGGGTAGGGGTACAACCCTGTGCCCCTAGTGCATGTTTTTGGGCACCTATGGGTGGCCCACAGAGCAGGGTATGGGCTGGTGGCAGCTCCATGCTGAATTTGACAGGTGCTCTCGGTGTCCTCCATTTTGGGATACCCAGGCCCTGCCATGGGGATCAGTTGATTCCTGATGGGAAACAAGATGGCCCCTGTTGTGTTTTCTGCCCAGGAGTCCATGTGGGACTCCTGGCAGTGCAGCTCTCTCTTTTGGTTTGGTGAACAGACCCATGGGATACCCTTATGGCACCCATGGGTAGGGGTACAACCCTGTGCCCCTAGTGCATGTTTTTGGGCACCTATGGGTGGCCCACAGAGCAGGGTATGGGCTGGTGGCAGCTCCATGCTGAATTTGACAGGTGCTCTGGGTGTCCTCCATTTTGGGATACCCAGGCCCTGCCATGGGGATCAGTTGATTCCTGATGGGAAAGAAGATGGCCCCTGTGGCCTCTTGCTTCCTATTGCCTGTTACCTTGTTTTCCCAAAGTCCTGGGAAGCCCTGACTCTGTCCCTTCCCCCTGACTGGCTGTTGGGTGGAAGTTCCATATATGGTGTTGTTGTGAAGGCCCAGCTAGACTGACTGGAGCCTTCCCAGTGACTGTATGTTGTGGGTACCTCCTGTGGGTGGGACCTGGGTGAATGGAGTGTGTGACCAATATACACTCCTTGTTGTGGTTGTCTGGTTTCTGGCATGAGAGACAAAGACTGAGACAGCCCTGCCCGAAACTGGCCTGAATGCAGTGTGTAGTTTTGAATGGCTGGGTACTTGTCCCAATCCACATTCCTTGTTGTGAGTGTCTGAAAGGGAGGAGTGTGGCCTGAATGCACTGTGTGCCTGATTGGCTGACTGACTGCATGAATGCCCTTCTGTATGATTGGCTGCTGAGTGTGTGCCAGCAGTGTGGATGAGAGACAGAATAGTATATCTGGGGACCTCTCACCACTGGTAATTGTTCAGAAGCGTTCAGAAGCTGAGTCTCCACTCTAAGAGTAACTGGAACTGCTGATCCTCGACGTCCAGCTGGAAGAAGAAGACTTGCTGCTGCATTTTGCTTCGACCGATCCGAAGGCTGCCGAAATCGTCGAAGACTGACCCGAGAGAGGACCTGGTAAGGCGCCCTCTTCCCGTGCTCCGAGGGACCATCGAGCACCGCTCCATCTTCGCCGAAGCGCCCTGGAAGACAGACCCTCGAAAGGCTGCCGACCTGAGACGGGACCGCCGAGGAGATCGAAGTGAAGCACCCGGACATCGCCGCCGTCGAAGTCCATTGCCGTCGACCAGGGTTCGCAGGTTTGTGTAACCGCTGGAGGCCCATCGAAGTTGTGTTGCCCAGCCGTGGGAACCACTTGACGCCGTGCCGCCGACGACCGGAGCCGCCCGCTCCTTTGCCTAAGAACATTCGAATCGAAGGACTCCCTCGTCCGCACCGTCGACCGCCTTATCCTGCCGGAGAAAGTCAAGGACGACCAACGCGCCGAGGAGAAACCTGCCGGTGGGTTTCCCGCCACCCGAAGACCACAAAGACTCGAACGACTCGGCGCCCTTGCTGGGCCTCCGTCTCCACAATCTTTGCGGTCCAGAACTATTGTCACCGAGGTGCCCCGCACGCCTCTGCCTTGCAGGACGCCGACGCCCCGACGCCGACGAGCACCGCTCGGACGAAGCTGCCGCCTCATCGACGCCGTTCTACCCTGTTTGTCGACGGACGTTCGACGCCTCGTGTCTCCCACTTGAAAGGGAAGGCATTCAAGAAGGGCCGTTGATTCCTCGCCGCCGAACGCCGAGCTCCTCGATGCTTCTCGACGCCTCTCGACGATCCGTGACTCCCGCTTGAAAGGGGGTCGCTCAAGAAGGATCTGTCGACGCCTCTTCGAAGAACTCGACTCCACCAGGTACATTGGGGGGGTAAAAACATTATAGGAGGGAATAAGACTTGCAGAACAATATATGGACTGGGCTTGTGCTATATCTCTATTTTACAGGTTGCCCAGGTGGGGGGATCTCCACACAGAACGGTGTCTAGTGGTAGGGGCCAGTATTCTGCCTATTGCTCAACCATCTTGTTTTTTCTCCTCTCTCTATTGCTGGTTTCACTCTATTGATCTGTGTGACATTGTTACAGTATTGTTGATGCACTTTAATGAGATCTAATACAAAGGGTGGTACCACTTTAGAATTGTATATATTTGCCATTGTTGATTTTCCTAAGTACAAAGTGAGTTATTATGATAAGTGTACATAACCTTGAATATTGATTATACAAAGACTGTGTTCTAACCAATACAGTGTGTGGACATTCCTTTGTGGGGGCTTGGGGACTACACTGTACTTAAGAACCAGCCTGCATCACCTCCTGAGAAGCTTGGCCTTGATTGCTCGACCATAGCTACCGTAATAGAGAATCTTGGCTGGGGTCTTCTGTGCCTCTCTTCTACCATATAGAGAGCAGAAGTACAGACACCCCCTACCGGTCCTTTACACTGGTGGCAGCGGTGGGATGCTTATGGTTTTAAGAATCAGTGTATAACCGTGCCACTTACAAAATATCTGCACTTTATTAAATTAAGGTTTAGTTGTGTACAAGATAACTGCATTACAAACAATGGAGTCTATTGCAAATGGCAAATTGACTCGGATGAGCTTGGAGGCTCTCCAGAGTGCTTGTGAAGCCAGGGAGTTAGACTTTGTGGATAAGTCTAGGGCTGAGCTGATAGCTGCCCTGGTGGACTACCAGACTGATGGTGAGATTTTTGATGAGGGGGGGAATGCAACCAATGAGGACTCTGCCCCTGGGGTTTCTGCTGAATCTGTTTCTGGGAATGCCGCCATTCCTGCTGCCTCTGTTCCAAACCCCAGCAATTCCTTGGAGCTTGAGTTATTAAGGATGAAATTGGCCTTTCAATACCGCAAGTTGGAAATAGATGCTGAACTTAAGAAAGAGGAGTTGGCTCAACAAGTGGAGCTCAAGAATAGGGATCTTGAACTCAGAAATAAGGACCTTGAACTCAAGAGCCAGGAGACTGAATGTCAGAGAATCCAGCTAGAGAAAGCTAGAGTGGAGACTTCAGCTAAAACCAGTGAGAGTGTCAGGTCCCCAGCCACCAAGTTTATGAAAGATTTGGTTAGTGTATTTGTGGAGGGTTCAGATATCCTCCAATGGATTGAAGCGTTTGAAATGGCTTGTGCGATTCATGATGTTGATAAAAGAGATTGGGCTAAGTGTTTGTTAAGCAGAGTGCCTCAAACTGGATATGACTGTATTCTGAAGCTGAGTGTGGAAGAAAGGGGTCAGTATGAGTGTATGAAATCTGCTTTGATTGCCAAGTTTGGCAAGACACCTACCCAATAGCTTAGAAGGTTCAGGGATTTTAAGAAAAGAGAGAATGTGTCTTGGGTTGACTGGGTGAGTGCTGCGCACATGAACATGATGGGGTGGATCGATGGGTACAAGGTTAAGACTTTTGTTGAATTGACCCACCTCTTGTTTTTTGAGCATTTTTCTGAAGCCTGTTCACCAGAGCTGCGTCAGTATGTGGCTGACCAGAACATTTTGGACCCCTTTAAGCTGGCTAGGTTGGCTGACAAGTGGGTCTCCCACCGGGTGTCCCCTAAGGACTCCAGTGGGAAGGACAAGGACAAAGAAAAGGGGGCCTCTCAGAAAGCTGAGGAGTCCCACAAGCAGTCACAGTCGGGTAAACCTAAACCTTCCTCTCCCAAGACCCAAAAATCTAGTGGGGATAAATCATCTGTGGGTGGGAATAAGAGTAGTGGTCCACCTGCTGCAAAGCAGGCACCCAGTGGTTCGAGTACCGTACCCCGCACTCCTGGCGCTTGTTGGGACTGTGGGGCTCTGGATCACAGAAGGGGTGACTCCAAGTGTAAAGGTAAGGCACTTGGAGTACAGGCTGCCAGCCTGACCTACCCTTACCCCGTGTCTGAGGTGGAGGCCACTGTCCTCCCCTCCTCTACCGGGATCACATTTGGTGCTCCGGTAGAGATTTCCTTAGTGTCCCTTGGGGCCTGGGACCAGTATGCAGAAGTACTGGCGACTATCCCACAGAACACCCGTAGGTTTTTGAGAAGTGTCCTCTTGAATGGCCAGCCTTCTACTGTTTTGAGAGACACTGGGGCAAGCATGACAGTGGTGGACAGGACCCTGCTCAAGTCAGAGGACTATGTAGGTGTTCCTCTGAGAACCACCAGGTTAGCTGGTGGGCCTCCCAAATTATCGCCTGTAGCCTTAGTCACACTCATGATTGGAGACAAGACAGCAAAGCTTTCTGTCCTGGTTCAGGACAATGTCCCTGCTAACATTCTGTTAGGAAATGATCTAGTAGAGTTAGGGTTGATCTCGGATGGTCTTCCCATGACTGCTGCTGCAGTCACTAGGTCACAGGTGACACCGGGTCTGGCTGTGAGTCAGGTACCCGAGCCAAAGGCGAGGCCTAAGACAAGAAGAAGGAAGACCAAGAAGGCCACCTCTGTGGAGGGAACACCTTCTCTTCCTGCTGTTCCGACAGCACCCATTGGGATCCATGCTCCGGACGGGCTGGGTCCAGTGGAAAACCCAAACTCAACTCCTGTGGGAGAAGAGACAGAAGACTCTCCTGTGGGAGAGGTTCTCAACCCGGAGGATCATCCCGACCTTCAATGCTTGTTAGCTGAAGGGGGCCCCTCCCGGGCAGACTTCTGTAAGGGACAGAGAGAGTGCCACTCTCTCGAGGGACTGAGGAAACAGGCCCTGTCCCAGGCACAAGGAGAAGTGCCTAGGAAATTCCGGATTTATTGGAAGGGTGAGCTCCTTGTTAGTGAGCCCACTAAGCCTGAACCTGGTGCCCTCAAGAGGTTGGTGGTACCCCAGGTTTACAGACCCTTCCTACTGCAGTTGGCGCATGAGGTGCCCTTGGCTGGTCATCTTGGGACCAAGAAGACTAAGCAGAGGCTCTCTGCCCGTTTCTACTGGTGTCATGATCACTGCTTCCAAGGAGCCAGGACCAGCCCAACGTCCTTGGAAGCAGGCCCCTAACCCTAATCCTAGGCACCAGCCGGTCCCCACAGGGACCTTTTGGACCTTGTCCTGGCGCCGGTGGCACCAGGCCCATCAGAAGCATCGGTCCCGGCACTGGAAGCGCCGGGCTCATCATTGGTGTGAAGGTGCTTGGGTGGACTTACCTGTGGCAGACCATGCTGCTTACTTACCAGCCTCTTAGAAGCCCTCGGTGAACAGGGACTACTTTCTTACCTGGGTGGGGCAGCTCCACTCCCTGGATACAGCACTGGAACTCTTCTGGAAGCAGGAACTCTTTTCTTACCTAGGCGGGGCCGTGGAAGAAGACGCCTCATCACTCCAAGGCTATTTAAACCACACCCGATTGATGAAACGTGCTTTGCGTTATTCTGCATCTGCAGCAGAACGCTCACCGAGTCTGTTCCAGTCTTTCTTCTTTTGATCCTGAACCTGCAAGAATTATACTTACCATTCCTGTACCCGATCAACATCAGCACCTGCAAAAGACCAGAAACAACAGGTTAGCAAGACAAACTTTACACGCAGTGCTTACTCACCTGATCCATCGGCAGCGTCCGTGTCTCACTCTGCACCTTCGCCTGCAAAGACAACAGCATTATTATACTTACCGGCACGCTGTGCATTCCGGATTCTTCACGCTGCATTTTCACCTGCAAAGACAACAGCATTATTATACTTACCGGCACGCTGTGCATTCCGGATTCTTCACGCTGCATTTTCACCTGCAAAGACAACAGCATTATTATACTTACCGGCACGCGGCGAATTCCGGATTTCTTCATTCTGCATCGGCGCCTGCAAAGACAAAGAAAGAGACATTAAGCAGGTACTTACTCACGCCCATCGCGCTCGTCGCAATCACATGCCTGCGAATACACCGGCGCCTCATCTGCAAGGAAAAAGACAGTTAGAGCGCTTGCCATACTTATGAACTTCCAGGCGCTTCACTGCCACGCATTAAAAGACTATAAAGACAAAAGGTGTCCAGAAACTTACCGGTAGTGCAGACAACTACGGTAACCATCCTCTGAAGTCAAGAGGCCAATGTTTCACCAGTGAAGGAACTGGCAACGGCACCCTGCACTAGACGCAGATGGAGAGCCCAGCATTCACCTATCTAAGGTGAGCACGTTGACCTGGGAGGGGGGCTCTACAGACAAGCTGGGAAGAGAGAGAGAGAGAGATAGGGACATTCCACAACCCAGACCTTTAATCCCCATATTCTTTCACCTACAGAAACCTCACCCTTCGAGTTCGACACACAGTGCGAAGAGGTTCGACCCCAGAAGCCAATCGAGTCCTGCACATCACCTTTCGAATCACAGACACCTTCCTGCCAAGACCCGCGCCTCCGTGGGAATCAGGTGAGCGTTACAGAACGCGAAGCCGACCACAAAACTCCTACCCAGGCGCAATGGAAACCTCAGACACTGATCAACTAGCCCAGTTGCTTGGGGAATTAAGAGCAGAAGTACATGCAGCTCGTCAGGAAATTAACTCTCTAAGAAGAGAACTGATAATTTCCAAGGAGCGAACAGAGGACCTTGCTAGGCAGTTGCTACAAACGCAGGCAGGACAGACACCTTTGCCCGTTCCAGGAGGGAGTTATCCTTCTGCAACAGCTTCAAATCCAGTGCAAATCAATCTGCCCGGTCATGTGCCCTTGGCTCCGCCCGAACGCTTTTCTGGTGACCCAAAGAAATTCGCAGTGTTCATCAACCAGTGCCGCCTGCACTTCTTATGTCGACCAGCTGCATTCCCAACAGACCAGGCCAAGGTGGCTTTCGTGCTTTCTTATCTCAGTGGCAGCGCTGCAGATTGGTCGATCCCTTTAGTCACCCAGGATGATCCGGTTTTACATAACTTTCAGGCCTTCCAGTCCAGCATGGAGAAACTGTTCGCAAGACATGCACAAGGGCAGGCCTTGGACAACGAACTTCTCTCATTACGACAGGGTAATCAAGACCTCTTGACTTATATAGCCTCTTTCAATAGACTCATAGTGGAAACACAATGGCCCGAGGACAAGAGAATAACGCTTTTCTACAGAGGCCTGCGTGGAGAGCTCAAGGATGTGCTAGCGCAAGTTGTGAATCCTCCACAAGAATGTTCTGACTATATTGACTTAGTTGTCCAATTGGACCATAGACTACAGAACAGGAAGGCAGATCGTTCCAGATTTGATACCCGAGTGTTTTCTAAACCACAGACCTCGAATAAGGGAGCTGACACTGTGGAACCCATGCAAATAGGGGGCATGAAAGGACCTTTAACCCAGAAAGAGCGGGAAAGAAGAAGGCAGCTGCAATTATGCCTCTATTGCGGAAACTCAGGACACTTTCTTCGGGACTGTCCAGTGAAACCAGCTAAGAAGACTGTAGGAGCCGCGGATACCTGTACCACAAATTCTGAGCAGGGAAACGACCTCGCCCGACAAGAGTAGAGGTCCTCTTGCCGAGCGTTAAGATCTGTCCCGTGACCTCGCATTTCGTGATACCCATGGTCCTCGTTAGTCCGGAACGTCCGGATCGTTTGCATGCAATTGAAGCTTACATTGACAGCGGAACAATCGGTAACTATGTTGACCGTGAAATGGTATCAAGGATGAATCTACCCCTTGTCCCTAAGGCAGTAAAAGACGTCATCACTACTGTGGATGGCACGGAGATAGCCTCCGGACCAGTAATGCATGCCACCCAAGAAGTGACGCTAGTGAGTCAAGATGGACACCGGGAGAGAATCGTGTTCGATGTAATCAAGGCCCCTCAGTTCCAGATCATTCTGGGAATCCCTTGGTTAGAGAAGCACAATCCTCAGATCGATTGGCGAGCAAAGACGGTTCAGTTTCCAGAGTGTTTTACCACTTGCTATCCTCAGCCTGATGTTTCACTGGCGGCGATCTCTTCTGAGGAGGTTCCCAAATTACCTCCCGAATACCAGGAATTCCAAGACGTCTTCCGGAAGGATCAAGCTAACACCCTGCCTCCTCATAGGTCTTACGACTGTCAAATAGATCTGATGCCTGGAGCAACTCCTCCTTGCAGCAGGATATATGCCCTCACCGAGCCAGAGAACCTTCACCTCAGACAGTACCTGGACCAATACCTAGCTAACGGGTTTATCCGTCCTTCAAAATCTCCAGCTTCATCGGCTTTGTTCTTCGTTCCGAAAAAGGAAGGAGACCTTAGGACTTGCATAGATTACCGCGCCCTGAATCAGATCACTGTTAAAAACAGATACCCGTTACCTTTGATCCCTGAACTCCTGGACCAAGTCAAAGATGCATGTATATACACAAAGCTGGATCTCAGAGGAGCCTACCACTTGGTACGGATAAAGGAGGGCGATGAATGGAAAACGGCCTTCCGCACCAAGTACGGGCTATTCGAATATCAAGTGATGCCCTTTGGACTGTGTAATGCTCCTGCTGCTTTCCAATATTTTATGAACGATGTCCTTAGAGAACTCGTAGACGTGTGTGTTGTTGTCTACATTGACGACATCCTCGTCTATTCATCATCTGAAGAAGAACATCAGAGACACGTTAAAAAGGTTCTCGAGAGATTGCGTCAACATAATCTTTTTGCTAAACTTGAGAAATGCGTTTTCAACGTAACGGAAGTCGAGTTCCTGGGATTCATATTGTCACCTAACGGAGTCCATATGGATTCAAAGAAAGTTGATGCAATTATCAAGTGGCCATCACCAACCTCTGTAAAAGGAGTTCAAAGTATGTTAGGATTCGCTAACTTTTACCGCAGATTCATTCCTGAATTTTCTCGGATAGTCCAGCCCATCACCGCTCTGTTGAAAAAGAACAAACGTTTTGAGTGGTCTTCTGAAGCAGAACAAGCTTTTCAAGACTTAAAAGCTAAATTCATTTCTGCACCTGTTTTAAAACATCCTTGCCCAGAACTTCCTTACATCATGGAAACGGATGCTTCTAGTCTTGCTATGGGGGCAGTGTTATCACAAAGAGATCCGGTCACAAACCAACTACATCCTGTTGCCTTTTGGTCCCGCAAGTTTTCGCCTCCCGAGATCAACTACTCAATTACAGACAAGGAACTTTTGGCCATCAGATCGGCCTTTAAAGCCTGGCGGCATTATCTTCTAGGAGCCAGACACACAGTCACCGTAATGACTGACCACCGCAATTTACAATATCTGAGGACAGCCAAAGCTCAGTCTTCCAGACAGCTTCGCTGGGCTCTGTTTCTAGCAGAATTTGACTTTATAATTACCTATCGACCAGGCAGTAAGAACGGAAAAGCGGATGCCCTCTCCCGGATGGGAGTATATGAACATTTGATCAATCCAGATCCAATACCCATAATCCCAGAACAAAGGATTTTGGGTTTGGTCAGCACTCAATCTTTTGAAGACATCAAGATCACGGTTAAATCACTCCTAACTCCGGCCGATTTGCAGGACTGGCAATTAAAGGGAAAAGAATTCTCAGTAGATCAAGACCTACCATATTTCCGAGGACGATTGCACTTACCCTGTGAGAAACTACAAAAACAAGTAATCTCCTGTTATCACGATTCTCTAATGGAGGGGCACCCTGGCATTACCAAAACCATGGAAAAGATTAAAAGACATTTCTGGTGGCCATCGTGGAAAAAGGATATTAGAGACTTTGTAATCTCCTGCGGTGTGTGTGCCCAGAATAAAAGTCAAAAGCAGAAACCAGCCGGCCTATTACAGCCACTTGACATCCCTCCCTGTCCATGGCATACCCTGTCCATGGATTTTATCACGGACTTACCTCCATGCTTGGGGTATACTACCATTTTAGTAGTCGTGGATCTATTCTCCAAGATGGCTCACTTCATACCCCTGAAGGGTCTACCTTCAGCCTCAATATTGGCCCGAGAATTCTTGGCAAACATCGTTTGCTTACACGGTTTTCCTTCGGTTTTAGTCTCCGATAGGGGAAGTCAATTCATCTCCCACTTCTGGCGCAGTTGCTGTCGTCTAGCCCAAGTTGATGTAAGACTTTCGACCAGTCACCATCCCCAAACTGACGGACAAACCGAAAGGACAAATCAAACACTAGAACAATACCTACGTTGCATGATCCAACAAACAGAAAACCCCTGGAAGGACATTCTTTGGATCGCTGAATACGCTTACAACAATTCGACTCATTCTGGAACCGGGAAGACTCCTTTTTTCCTATTATACGGACACCATCCTAGAACCTCCAACCTGGATCCTCCCCAAGAAATTGAAGCACCTGCTGTGGATCACTTGCATTCGGAGATCACCTGTGCTTTTAAGGAAGCCACTGCCCATCTGCAAAGAGCTAAAGCTCAATTCAAAAAGGCAGCCGATCGGCACCGTAAAGAGGCCCCTCACTACGCTGTAGGAGATCAGGTCTGGTTATCCACTAAGCACCTGCCTTTAAAAGGACCCCGCACCTTCATTCCGAGATACCTGGGACCCTATCTCATATCTGCCATAATTAATCCGGTGGCTGTCAAATTGGAATTACCTACGCATATGAAGATACATCCAGTATTCCATGTCTCCTTATTAAAACCAGTACAACCAGAAACCCGATTGACTGAACTCCCAGAACCCGTTTTGGTAGACGGAGAGCTCGAATTCGAAGTAAAGAACATCCTAGACTCCAAAATCTCCAGATCTAAATTATACTATCTGATTGATTGGAAAGGATACGGTCCCCAGGAAAGGTCTTGGGAACCCTCAGAACATGTCCACGCACCTCGTCTGGTCAAGAGATTCCATCTGAATCACCCCGACAAGCCAAAGCCCCCGGAGAAGACACACTTAGGAGGGGCCTTGAGGGGGGGGCACTGTCATGATCACTGCTTCCAAGGAGCCAGGACCAGCCCAACGTCCTTGGAAGCAGGCCCCTAACCCTAATCCTAGGCACCAGCCGGTCCCCACAGGGACCTTTTGGACCTTGTCCTGGCGCCGGTGGCACCAGGCTCATCAGAAGCATCGGTCCCGGCACTGGAAGCGCCGGGCTTATCATTGGTGTGAAGGTGCTTGGGTGGACTTACCTGTGGCAGACCATGCTGCTTACTTACCAGCCTCTTAGAAGCCCTCGGTGAACAGGGATTACTTTCTTACCTGGGTGGGGCAGCTCCACTCCCTGGATACAGCAATGGAACTCTTCTGGAAGCAGGAACTCTTTTCTTACCTAGGCGGGGCCGTGGAAGAATACGCCTCATCACTCCAAGGCTATTTAAACCACACCCGATTGATGAAACGTGCTTCGCGTTATTCTGCATCTGCAGCAGAACGCTCACCGAGTCTGTTCCAGTCTTTCTTCTTTTGATCCTGAACCTGCAAGAATTATACTTACCATTCCTGTACCCGATCAACATCAGCACCTGCAAAAGACCAGAAACAACAGGTTAGCAAGACGAACTTTACACACAGTGCTTACTCACCTGATCCATCGGCAGCGTCCGTGTCTCACTCTGCACCTTCGCCTGCAAAGACAACAGCATTATTATACTTACCGGCACGCTGTGCATTCTGGATTCTTCACGCTGCATTTTCACCTGCAAAGACAACAGCATTATTATACTTACCGGCACGCTGTGCATTCCGGATTCTTCACGCTGCATTTTCACCTGCAAAGACAACAGCATTATTATACTTACCAGCACGTGGCGAATTCCGGATTTCTTCATTCTGCATCGGCGCCTGCAAAGACAAAGAAAGAGACATTAAGCAGGTACTTACTCACGCCCATCGCGCTCGTCGCAATCACATGCCTGCGAATACACCGGCGCCTCATCTGCAAGGAAAAAGACAGTTAGAGCGCTTGCCATACTTATGAACTTCCAGGCGCTTCACTGCCACGCATTAAAAGACTATAAAGACAAAAGGTGTCCAGAAACTTACCGGTAGTGCAGACAACTACGGTAACCATCCTCTGAAGTCAAGAGGCCAATGTTTCACCAGTGAAGGAACTGGCAACGGCACCCTGCACTAGACGCAGATGGAGAGCCCAGCATTCACCTATCTAAGGTGAGCACGTTGACCTGGGAGGGGGGCTCTACAGACAAGCTGGGAAGAGAGAGAGAGAGAGATAGGGACATTCAACAACCCAGACCTTTAATCCCCATATTCTTTCACCTACAGAAACCTCACCCTTCGAGTTCGACACAGAGTGCGAAGAGGTTCGACCCCAGAAGCCAATCGAGTCCTGCACATCACCTTTCGAAACACAGACACCTTCCTGCCAAGACCCGCGCCTCCGTGGGAATCAGGTGAGCGTTACAACTGGCCACGGATGGGAGTAGAGGTGGAGTCCCACTGCAGGACCTGCCCAACTTGTCAGTTGTCTGGCAAGACTGGAGGCAGTGTCATTGCCCCACTGCAGCCATTGCCAGTGGTTGGCACACCATTTGAGAAGGTGGGCATCGACATTGTCGGTCCCCTTGACCCTCCCACTTCAGGTGGACATCGGTTCATCCTGGTCTTGGTAGATCATGCCACCAGGTACCCTGAGGCAATACCCCTTCGGACTGTTACTGCCAAGGTGGTTGCCAGGGCTCTCCTGGGCATTTTCACCCGTGTTGGATTCCCCAAGGAGGTTGTCTCTGACAGTGGATCCAACTTCATGTCTAGTTACATGAAAACCATGTGGAAAGAGTGCGGGGTAACCTACAAGTTCTCCACCTCTTACCACCCCCAGACCAACGGTCTGGTTGAGAGATTTAATAAAACACTCAAGGGCATGCTAGGGACTTTGGAAGAACCCCTAAGGAGGAAATGGGATCTCCTCCTGCCATGCCTGCTGTTTGCTTACAGAGAGGTACCTCAAGAGGGTGTTGGTTTCAGCCCCTTTGAGTTACTCTTTGGACATCCCGTGAGGGGGCCCCTCGCCTTGATCAGAGAAGGCTTGGAAGCCACCCCTCCAGGTCCCGCCAAGCAAGTGGGGGACTATGTGTTAGGCCTCAGACGGAGGATGACACAGATGATGGGTCAGGCAACAGCAAATCTCAAGGCCAGCCAGGAATTGAATAAGTACTGGCATGACCTTAAAGCCTCGCAAGTGGATTGGACTCCGGGACAGGAAATCCTTGTGATGGAGCCTACCAAGCCTAGAGCTTTGGCAGACAAGTGGACTGGACCCTTCAGGATCATCTCCAAGATTGGCGAAGTCAATTATCTGGTTGACATGGGAACCTCTGGGGTAGCCCCTCAGATATTCCATGTCAACAGGCTCAAGCCTTTCCACCGGCGAGCAGAAGTCTCATGTCTCTTGCTAGCTTCAGGGCAAGAAGAGGATGAGAGTGAGCCCCTTCCTGATTTGCTGCATAGCAACCCTCAGGATGGCTCAGTGGAGGGAGTACATCTCTCTCCAGATTTGACAACAGAGCAACAGAGGGCCTGCAGGGCTTTACTCCAACAGTATGCCTCTCTGTTTTCACTGACGCCAGGCCTTACACCGTGGTGTAGGCATGAAATTGACACTGGTGACAGTGTGCCTGTCAAAAGCAGGTGCTACCGTATGTCAGATACCGTCAAGAACCACATCCAGGCTGAGGTCGCCAAGATGTTGGATCTGGGTGTTATTGAACCCTCAACCAGTCCCTGGTCCAGTCCAGTGGTCCTTGTCCCCAAGGCAAGTTCCCAGGCGGGTACCAAGGATTGGAGGTTCTGTGTGGACTACCGAGGAGTCAATGACGTCACCAAAACTGACGCGCACCCATTGCCCAGGGCTGATGAGCTTGTGGACACCATAGGTGCTGCCAAATTTGTGAGCACCTTTGACCTTACCTCAGGCTATTGGCAAATAGCTCTGACGGACCATGCCAAGGAAAAGAAAGCCTTCTCAACACCTGAGGGACTCTACCAGTTTAGGGTCATGCCTTTTGGGTTGAAGAATGCCCCTGCCACCTTCCAGAGATTGGTCAACCATGCGCTCTGTGGGCTGGAAGCCTTTTGTGTGGCTTACTTAGACGACATTGCCGTCTACAGTTCCACCTGGGAAGAGCATTTGACACATCTGGATAAGGTGTTGCAGGCCTTGAAAAGGGCTAACCTCACTATCAAGGCCACCAAGTGCCAGATAGCTCAGGGGAAAGTTACCTATCTTGGTCATGAGGTAGGAGGGGGTCAAATCCAACCTCTCTCCAGTAAAGTACAGGATGTACAGAACTGGGAGACTCCCACTACTCAAACCCAGGTGAGAGCCTTTTTGGGCCTCACTGGGTACTATCGCAATTTCATGGCAGACTATGGAACCATAGCTGCACCCCTGACAGCTCTAACTTCACCCAAACAGCCTAGGAAGGTTAATTGGACCGAAGACTGTCAGAGGGCCTTTGATGGCTTGAAAGAAAGTCTGTGTAGGGCACCTGTGTTGTGTGCGCCTGACTACAGCCGACCCTTTATCGTCCAGACGGATGCCTGCGACACCGGAATTGGAGCTGTCTTGTCCCAGTTAGATGACAAAGGGAGAGAACATCCTATCATATTCACCAGTAGACAACTCAAGGGTAGAGAACTTAGGTGGGCTACTGTTGAAAAGGAGTGTTTTAGCATAGTTTGGAGCCTTAGGCGTTTTAGGCCCTACCTTACGGGGTCTAACTTCAAGGTCCAAACAGATCATAAGCCCCTGAAGTGGCTTATGCAAATGAAGGGTGAGAATCCGAAATTGCTCAGGTGGTCCATTAGCCTGCAAGGGCTAGACTTCACCATAGAGCACAGACCAGGGAAGAGTCACGATAATGCAGATGGCCTTTCCAGAAGGTATGTTGACCGTCTGGATGAGGGTGTCTATCCCGTGGGAGATTAGACACCCTCCACCTCAGTCTGGGGGGGGCGACTGTGATGCTGGAAATGCATCAGAGGGACAGGGCCTCTGAATCCTTGTCCTTTACTGCTTTTTATCGTGTGTTCTGTCGTGTTTTCTGCCCAGGAGTCCATGTGGGACTCCTGGCAGTGCAGCTCTCTCTTTTGGTTTGGTGAACAGACCCATGGGATACCCTTATGGCACCCATGGGTATGGGTACAACCCTGTGCCCCTAGTGTATGTTTTTGGGCACCTATGGGTGGCCCACAGAGCAGGGTATGGGCTGGTGGCAGCTCCATGCTGAATTTGACAGGTGCTCTGGGTGTCCTCCATTTTGGGATACCCAGGCCCTGCCATGGGGATCAGTTGATTCCTGATGGGAAACAAGATGGCCCCTGTGGCCTCTTGCTTCCTATTGCCTGTTACCTTGTTTTCCCAAAGTCCTGGGAAGCCCTGACTCTGTCCCTTCCCCCTGACTGGCTGTTGGGTGGAAGTTCCATATATGGTGTTGTTGTGAAGGCCCAGCTAGACTGACTGGAGCCTTCCCAGTGACTGTATGTTGTGGGTACCTCCTGTGGGTGGGACTTGGGTGAATGGAGTGTGTGACCAATATACACTCCTTGTTGTGGTTGTCTGGTTTCTGGCATGGGAGACAAAGACTGAGACAGCCCTGCCCGAAACTGGCCTGAATGCAGTGTGTAGTGTTGAATGGCTGGGTACTTGTCCCAATCCACATTCCTTGTTGTGAGTGTCTGAAAGGGAGGAGTGTGGCCTGAATGCACTGTGTGCCTGATTGGCTGACTGACTGCATGAATGCCCTTTTGTATGATTGGCTGCTGAGTGTGTGCCAGCAGTGTGGATGAGAGACAGAATAGTATATCTGGGGACCTCTCACCACTGGTAATTGTTCAGAAGCGTTCAGAAGCTGAGTCTCCACTCTAAGAGTAACTGGAACTGCTGATCCTCGACGTCCAGCTGGAAGAAGAAGACTTGCTGCTGCATTTTGCTTCGACCGATCCGAAGGCTGCCGAAATCGTCGAAGACTGACCCGAGAGAGGACCCGGTAAGGCGCCCTCTTCCCGTGCTCCGAGGGACCATCGAGCACCGCTCCATCTTCGCCGAAGCGCCCTGGAAGACAGACCCTCGAAAGGCTGCCGACCCGAGACGGGACCGCCGAGGAGATCGAAGTGAAGCACCCGGACATCGCCGCCGTCGAAGTCCATTGCCGTCGACCAGGGTTCGCAGGTTTGTGTAACCGCTGGAGGCCCGTCGAAGTTGTGTTGCCCAGCCGTGGGAACCACTTGACGCCGTGCCGCCGACGACCGGAGCCGCCCGCTCCTTTGCCTAAGAACATTCAAATCGAAGGACTCCCTCGTCCGCACCGTCGACCGCCTTATCCTGCCGGAGAAAGTCGAGGACGGCCAACGCGCCGAGGAGAAACCTGCCGGTGGGTTTCCCGCCACCCGAAGACCACAAAGACTCGAACGACTCGGCGCCCTTGCTGGGCCTCTGTCTCCACAATCTTTGCGGTCCAGAACTATTGTCACCGAGGTGCCCCGCACGCCTCTGCCTTGCAGGACGCCGACGCCCCGACGCCAAAGAGCACCGCTCGGACGAAGCTGCCGCCTCATCGATGCCGTTCTACCCTGTTTGTCGACGGACGTTCGACGCCTTGTGTCTCCCACTTGAAAGGGAAGGCATTCAAGAAGGGCCGTCGATTCCCCGCCGCCGAACGCCGAGTTCCTCGACGCTTCTCGACGCCTCTCGACGATCCGTGACTACCGCTTGAAAGGGGGTCGCTCAAGAAGGATCTGTCGACGCCTCTTCGAAGAACTCGACTCCACCAGGTACATTGGGGGGGTAAAAACATTATAGGAGGGAATAAGACTTGCAGAACAATATATGGACTGGGCTTGTGCTATATCTCTATTTTACAGGTTGCCCAGGTGGGGGGATCTCCACACAGAACGGTGTCTAGTGGTAGGGGCCAGTATTCTGCCTATTGCTCAACCATCTTATTTACTCTCCTCTCTCTATTGCTGGTTTCACTCTATTGATCTGTGTGACATTGTTACAGTATTGTTGATGCACTTTAATGAGATCTAATACAAAGGGTGGTACCACTATAGAATTGTATATATTTGCCATTGTTGATTTTCCTAAGTACAAAGTGAGTTTTTATGATAAGTGTACATAACCTTCAATATTGATTATATAAAGACTGTGTTCTAACCAATACAGTGTGTGGACATTCCTTTGTGGGGGCTTGGGGACTACACTGTACTTAAGAACCAGCCTGCATCACCTCCTGAGAAGCTAGGCCTTGATTGCTCGACCATAGCTACCGTAATAGAGAATCTTGGCTGGGGTCTTGTGTGCCTCTCTTCTACCATATAGAGAGCAGAAGTACAGACACCCCCTACCGGTCCTTTACAATGGGTCTGTGGAAATTCTACTGGAAAAATGGCGGTCTAATGCACCACTGTTCCAACGTTCACCACTGGACAGAAAACCAACATTTCCACCAATGTGAACATGGCCCTTTGTCCCCAGAGCAGGCACGGAAGAAGAAGTGGTTGATCCCATCTTCACCTCCACACAAAGCCCTTGAGAAGATTGTGTTTGATAAAACTCTATCAAGAGATCTGAAGGGACTCACAGAATTCTGTCACACAGGAGATTTGGAGGTGTTCCACAATATGTCCCTAAAGTACAGGCCAAAGGCATTGCATTTCGGCCTCCAAGGGATGAAATCTAGGACTTTACTAGTGGTATTAGCACATAACGAGAATGTAGGCTGTGAACAATCTAGGACTGCAGGGAAACTTAGGGATGCTTCGCTACACTATGGCCTTTACGAAAAGAAGCAAAAAGTGGGTTGTCAAACCAGTATATGAGGAAATGGAATTCGATTTTGTGAAAGATCTTATTATTAATGTCGTAGAGATGCATACTCATGGAATTGCGCACAAATCTGTTCAGAGCACACATACATTGCCACAAAACATTGCCAACGTGCCATGTCCACCCAAAGCAGAGCTCGTTGAACAGTTCAAATCTCGGTACAAATGATTACCGTATGTTTTTATTTTTGCCAAAAATGTTTTTATAAACTGTCCAAATAAAGTATGCAATTTGTCTTTTGAAATCTATCCTCTTAGTCCGTTTTTAAAAAAAATAGTACAATTATTACGATTGCTTTCACATTTCACAGTTTAGTCGAGCTACTGTGGGACCTTCATTTTTCGTGTTAATGACCAATGGATAACAGTGTGTAAGAATCTTTGGGTTTTGGCAGTTGTCTTGCCATTAAGTTCCCCAAACAGCTGAATATCTGCTCGTCACACAAAAGGGAATAGACCTTGGCTACATAACATACTAGGCACGTAAGAAGTACTGACTGTGAAAACATGCCTTGGGGTAGGAGGCCATGAGATAAGCAGAGGTGGGCCTATTATTAGACACACTTTGACTCAGTTTTTGTGTTACATCGACTATAATTTTGGTTCAGGGGGCATTGTGTCATTGGCAAGTTTCCCCTACACCTCAGCAGCACCAAGAACATCGAGCAGTGACAGCCCACAATTATTTCCTCCAGGGCCCGTGCTTCAAAATTCATGTTCTCATGGATGCGTTGACACGGGATGTTGCAAAGTAAGAATGTATGTTCATTGTGAGTGAAGGTCACCAGTTTTGAATTTTTGCTTGGGAGCTGGGAGGCCCACGTGTCCCGCACACAGTATAAGGTTCTATTGTTTTTTGACCTTGAGAGACAGGGACCATTCCGAAAGGGATTGAATTGAAGGGAGGGTGTAATAACGTATGATATGATAAGGTTGTCCATTCCGAAACTGGACCTAGTTACATGTAAGTTTAGTTTCTAAAAAATCGTTGACACAAAAGGTGGAGTCTGCATTACGGTCTGCATTACACCAAGAGAATGGAAATGCCGAATATAATGTAAGTTTCTATTTAGATGATTTTATACCAGAACTAGTTGAAATACGAATAGCTGAACGTTATTGCTGAGTTACATTGTACTTGTTTGTTCTGTGTGGCATATTGCAATGAAGTACTAGTACAACCTTTGTGTGCTGGGCTATCTACCATGCACATGGGCAGGCCAGCATTGAGACGCATGTAGACCACCACTGGTTTCCCCCTGGTTCAACGCTAATAAATCATTACATTGTGTGTGCACCTCGATTTGTTGCCTCAGTTTACGCAGTACGTTTAGAGCTCAACATACTCCATTGCACTATCCTCGGAAGCAAATAGCGTAGTACTTTGATATTCCACGTTGTATTCTCTCGGTTGACATTGTGTCACCTCTGCGCTAATAAAGAAAATGATTACTTGTAATAAAGATCGGCTACTGAGACACATTTCTATTTTTATGTTTTGCAAACAGGTACATCGTGCCATTCTGCGATCGTCATCTATTCCAGCCCCCGACCGATGGATTCTTCAATCGCCAGCTGCAGCTACATGTCAATCACTGGATTTACTTGACCATTTTTTGGGACGATAGACAAGGGCCAATTTGCCCCTACGCGGTACCAGCGATTAGGAGCAACATAACAACCTTTACGGTGGTCTAGTGCCAAGTTGATGCATCAACCTTGCAATTCACTGTGTGACCGAAGTGCTTCATTTAGCCAAAACGAACACCCTGTGTACCAAAAAGGAACAGCACGTGACTCACGATAAACATTTGCAGATTTGCGGATCGAGAGCAAAGAAAAAAAGCCCCATTTTGATTGAATATGTCAGACGCCGAATGTTATCAAAACATCTAATGTGAAATAAATGTACTTTACCAAGTGTACAGTCTTGCTGTTTCCTTTTAAAGTACAGTTTCATATTCCTAATAGTGACGCGCTGTGATGTGAGATGATGTGTGTTGTTTTCCGGGTTCTGCGTCAAGGCACGTAAGTGACGACTGGGCGGGTTTGGCTACGCTGCCCAGTAACGTCACGGAGAGAGGCAGATAATATCAATGATTTGGTGATGTCAGGATCAGGGGCGGGGGCTATGATTTAGTGCCGCAAAGGCAGGTCAACCAGGGTGATGCGGCAAGTGATAAGATTATGACAAAATGGCAGCCCCCTGCTGCATGATTTTGCTTGTGTTCAAGAGACGAAAACTTGGGTAAGGTGCATAGGAAATGTTTGTACGATCGATCGACTTAATGGTTAAAAACACATGGCCGAACCATAGGGACAATAATATTTCTGACCGCACCATTCCTTTAAGTAGGTATAACTAAATGCCAACACACACACACGCACGCACGCACGCACGCGGCTCTGTCCTGACTCATTAGAGGACTGGCTGTGTTGGTGCTATGCTACTAGCAGTGCTGCTTTATAGGCAGGCTGGTAAAAGGCTGGGAAGCTTCAGTAAGGATGCACAAAAAAGGAGCAAGACTGACTGTTTAGAAGAGGCCCTGCCTAAGCAGCTCATAGGGGCTCATGTTCCATAGAGCGGTAACGTGAATGCAAGGCATAAGAGCCTTGAGTAAGGCTTAAACACCTTGCATTCACGCCACGGCTCGGCTCATTTGCTTTCATTTGTATGGCGGAGAGGAAAGGTGGAATGCAACTTGCATTTCAACCGCCTCTCTCCTCTTCAGCATATAAATGATCCAGCATTTGCGCCAGGAGGAAGATCCCTATAGAGCAGGCGGAACTCATAGGTATTGTATGCGCTCTCTGCCATGCAAGCATGTTGCAGAGGGTTTAGTTCCCATTAGGAACACTGCTTCCCATGTACATACGGTAAGCCATGTTCCCAGCTGAAATGAAACCCTCCCCAATATTGTTAATTGGGAGGCCGCCTGTCATGCGAGCATGGCAAGAGGCGCCCATAATTATAGGTGACCTCTGCCTGGCATGCAATAATTCCAGGCAATGTTTACTCGTTTTGCATGGCGGAGTGAAAATTGCAGTGGAAAACCCTGCATTTTTTGCACTTTCTTTTGCAATCTGCCATGCAAAGGATGAGAATTAGGCAGCCGGGAGCCATTTACGATGCAGTGCAAGCGTAATTGTCCGCCGCAGTCAAATTACGAACTGTTAGAACATGAGCTCCATACTGTGCAAAGCTGCCAACGCAAATGAACAAGCCTCACAAAGTAGCATAGAAGATGTGTTTGGGGATACGTCAAAGTAGGGCTGTGATTCCTGGTTGGAGGATGAAACACGGTAGCACTTCATGTAGGCAAAGCAGGTAGACTCAGCTCTCAATTGGTCTGCTCACCTCGCTTTAACAGAACCTGTAGTGAGTAGGCTTTGCAGGCCATTTGGGAGCACTGAAAGGGTGATCACAATCCACACAACACAAATGCTGTGGTAGGTGTTCATTGTGGAGAGTCACTGAAGATGCCTACTGCCCCATGCATGTAGGAATTTGTAGTCACAATTGGTGTCGCCGACCAGCAGTCATTACCTTCTCGACCCTCTTGCTTGCCACCTTCATTACCAACCAAAGACTGTCCGCATCCTTCGCAGACACACTTTTCTTTTGGGTGGTGGGGGGTTCTCCGGTCCCTCCCCTCTCTGCCTCCACACATGCCACTAAGCAGCACACGCAATCCCAGCGCAGCCTGGTTTATTTGGCTGCTCATGCCTCCAGGATGCCATGGTTACCAGTAGGGCCAGCTACAAGTGTAGGCTGTTCCGGGAGGACAGGTGGCAGCGTATTTTGCACAAGGCCACACACATCTCCCTTTTGCTTAGCTGGTGGCAGGGACACAGCGGGATCAAACCAGCACTTGCTACTGAAAGGAGGTGGGCAGGGCATGATGCTGGGCCGGAATGAGTGATTTCCTCCAGGTGTAGAACGCGGGGCCAGAACTTACCGACAAGAGTAGGTAAGTGGCTGTATGTGAGGTGTGCACGTATGTGTGACATTGACACTGCTCTGTCAGTCACTCTTTCCCTAAACATGGAGACAGAGGGGACAGGAAAGCCAGGCACAGGTCCCATAGACCCCAAGGGGAGAAGGTCTCCTAGAGGTCTCCTAGAGGCAGCTGGACAACATTATGGAGGAAAAGGCCGGGGTAAGTCCCACAGGAGGTCTTCCACATCTTCTTCTTCTTCTGGATCCTCCTTCAGTTCTCTTTCTATTTTCTTTTTTAGAACGTAAACATTAACCCCCAAAGGGGCACCTTGGTGCTAGCAGCCATCCACGATGGTGAACTAGTTAACGAACAGGTGAGCTTTCAGGTTTTTCTTGAAGGTGACAAATCAGCCGTGATCCAAAGGGAAAGAGGGAGTTTGTTCCATTTGCGAGCTGCTGTGAATTTGAATGATCACTCCATTGGCAGTGCAAGAGCGGGGGTGGGGGGGTGGAATGTAAGGTTGAAGTTTAGAGGCCAAAAAGACTGTGCTGCACTGCAGGCAGACAGCACTTAGTGCATAATGCAAAGATTCTTGAAACACATCTTCTGATGCACTGTGAGCCAATGAAGGGATCTTAATACAGGTGTGATAAGTTTGAGCTAAGGAGTTTTTGTCAATGCTTGGTAGATAGAATTGTGTAGCTGTTGAAGAGGTTGAATGGCCCTGCTGTCCAAGTCCAGGTAAACCATGTAACAGCCTAGAGCTGATAAAGGCATTGAACACAAAGGCATTGACCACTGCAACATGGTGAGCAAAAGCTAAAAGATGGGGTATTTTAATTAGGATGTGGAGCCAAAAAATATAACAATTACTGAGGACTCCTGAGGTTTTAGCTACATGTGGCAATCAAAAATGCATCGTAGATTGTGTACCTGATTGGCTGCTTCAGGTGGTGTGCCATAAGGATTAACTTCTCATCTTCCTCTTCGTGGGAGTAATCTCGAGATTTTGATGTCAGTGGGTGCTATGTTCCTAAGGAGCCTGCGTTGGACATCACATGCACTTTAGGGAGAATCTTGATTTTCCTCCCGTTGCTGCCCCACCTTCCTCTGAGTTCAGTCAGCATTACAGAAGAAAGAAGCCTGCCTTGTTGTCTCTGGCAGATGACATATGAGTTGTGGTTTTACGAGTGTGGGCAGAAGTGGACAATTCCTCCATCCCTAAGTTCTTAATTAAGACGTTTCACCCGGAGGGGGAGGATCCAGTCCTAGTCACATCAGTGCAAGGGGATCCGGGTCTGTTGGATCTAATCGGGTGCACTGTGGAATCTGCAGAGGAAGCAACGCCATCTGATTCAATCCACCACAAAGTAGATGCCCCCTTAAAGGAGTCCATTATGGTCTCAAGTCTGGCCATGCGGTCAGCTGCATATACAGTTTATATGTCTAATTGAGTCCTGAAAGACTTTGAATCTTTTTTTCAGGTCCAGATGGAGGGGGCAGGATGCTCAGTCCTGATTTAAATGATCAAGAAACAAGTGGAGGGGATCTGGCATTTGACAATGTCTGGGTGAAGGATCTCGCCTCAGACACATAAATAATAGGCCTCAGGTGCGTATAGATGAGAAACTGGAAGGGAGAACCATCACAAAGAATCAGCCTCATTAATTTCCTGTTCTTTGGCAAGGAATTGGTCGGAAAACAGATCAATAAAGGCATGAAAAGGGCCTATGAATGGTAGGAAAGAGCCAATACCTTTAAAGCGAAGCAGATGCCAGCGGCATAAAAGATTCAGGCTTACAAATGTAGTTCAAGGTGTCCCTTCAAGCAAGCAGACAAGATTCAGGGGATTGGTGTCCTGTATTGGATATGAAGGACAGCAATACGTTCTCCAGGTCAGGTCTATTTGATTCAAAATCACTATACTACAACAGATCATTCCCATGATGAGCCGGGAAGATTACCCGAGTGCCATAGCTATGCAGGGTGCATAGCTCCAGATTCCCGTATGGTGGGCACATCGTCCATTTCTATAATCTGCAGCACATGGATAGAGGTTTTAGTTTCAAGTGTTTCCCTTTGGGGTGAAGCCCGCTCACTGGGTTGACATGTATTCTAACCATGGCGATCTTTAACCTTTTGCTCTGAATAAAATGACTCCCTTCAGTTTGAAGATTGCAAATAATTCTTATATTTATCAAGGACTTCTCACTCTGACTTCACCCTATCTGACTTCAATAGTCATAAATTAGTATTTTGAATTATTTATTTAAAAAACATTACCATTCACTAAAATCCAATTCTGTCCTTCATCACGGCTTTGTTGTTCTTCCCAATAATGTAATTACCATCATTGCTCTGTAGTCCACTAAAGACCAGCATTGATTTCTCAAACAATGATATTGTAATGTTTAAACATTTCATGAAAACATTCTTGCTAGTTGCTTCTAGAAACTAAATCTTAATTGTTTTATCTAAAAGCAAAGTTCAAAGCAACATTGTATTATGCATACAGAATATATCAGCTTCTTAATGAAAGCATTTCTCAAAATCTATTGCATCCACAAATACATGCTATGCTTAATTCAGGTTCCCCAGCCTGGGTTATTTTATTAATATGGCTATGCTAATTGTTAAGTATTTAGTGCAGGCACTATGCTATTACTCTCTGTTTAAAAATGAAAATGGTTGCAGTACTTTTCAAGTTGCTACCAACTAGAATAAGCTAATTTCAAACATAGGAAACCAGAAACGTCCATGTTTTTCCCTTCATAGCGTAATGTTATTTTTCAAAACTTAAATGGTTGCTGTAATTGTTAAGCTATTACCAATTAAAATGGACAAATTTCAAACGTAGGAAATCTGAATCTTTTATGCTTTGCCTTTAAAGGCTTTATAATCAGGTTAGACTTATTTGAACTCACCGCATTGTGCTCAGACCTGTACACTATTTTATTGTTTTTAACTATTTGTTCTTAACCCTTGCCCTCTGCACTTTTAATTCGTGTTGACCATTTTCTTTTATATTTATCTTATTGCTGTTCGCTTCTCGTTGTTTATTCTGCCTCACTACTGTTTGGCATTCATTTTCACATCATGAGCATACTAGGACTACAATTCCCATCATACTCCTTTGTCCGGTCCCCTTTCCTCCATACTGTATGGGCGTCCCTCGCTAGGGACGGTAGACAGAACCTTTTTCACAACAGAACAAAAAAAATTATCTTCTCCTTTAAATTTAGATGCGCTCCCCTGAATCCGCCCACCGGCGCCACTCCTCAGTCCTCTCTTCTGCAACGACCAGAACAGACTGCTTTCACCAGTGCTCCTGAGTTAGGCCTCCGGGCCTAGTAATTTCACGTGCTCTTCCCTGGAGAAGTACTTTTGTCTTCTTTTCTTCTCTTTCAATCAGGTACCGCTCTGTCCTCTGGCGTCACGCTCCTCCCTGGTGCATGTTGACAATGGCAGCCTTCAGCATGTGTCCAGCCTACGAGAGTCCCTTTCCTACGTCCGACCCCCAAGCCATCTGCGTCCACTGCCTTGGCCCTGGCGACAGCTGCGATGGCTGAACCGCGTGCGTGCAACTTGCTGAATCCACACGCCCTCAAGAACAGATTAGCCAGGTGGAGGGAGCTCTTCGGAAATCACCTCCAGACGACCTAAAGGTGTTTGTTAAGCAGAAGACCAGGCCCAAGGTAGGTGCACTGTTCTCCTCCACACCCCGCAAAGGTGACTCCTTCCCTAGGAAGCGTACGAGTGAGAAGGACCTGACAGGTCCTAGTGACAGCACACGCACCAAGGCTGCTTCAGCTACTGGCCATCAGGCCGGGGTTGCGAAATCCTACCGGTGACTCCACTGAGGGACCGCAATGTTTTATTACCGGATCTCAACCTGAGGGGATACGCCCTATTACCAGACTGATGTCTGAGGGGGTGCCAGTACGCAGCACTACCGGCGCCACAGCCGAGGGCACTGCGCCTACAATGTCCCATCCTGAGGTGCTGGATAGGCCTCAACCTCAACTGGTATTGGAGGTAGCCAGGCCCAGCGCGGCAAGCGCCACGACACAGGAACATGGCATGCAGCCGGACAAAATGGCCACCGAGCAAGACACCATCCCCCTATGAGGACCAGGTAGGGGAACAAGTCTCCAGGTGGGACTGGTCACCGCCTGGCACTTGGCCCACGGCATACCCATCAGCTTTGCAGGGCAGATAGCAGATGCACCTCGCCCCATACAGCCAGACAGGGTGCACCTAGATCTCAGCAACCTCAGGGCCCCACGCCTATGCTAGTTCCATCAAGCACTCCTCCGGCCTGTGAAGACAGGTTCTTTGAGAAGTTCCTTACTATCATGAGGTCCCCGCAGAAGGGCAACATCCTAAGGGATGTTATGAGGGACATGCTCCCTTCCGGTACAGCCACCAGCACCCACAGCCACACCGCCCTTGAGTCCAGCTCCTCCTAGTAGAATGCAGACCCAGCTGCCCCCACCAGTCCCTTCAACACCAGTCAGTCACAGCAGCCCTGTGCCTGCTGCCGCAGAAGCCTCCAGCGCCTATCAGTAAGCCACAGCTTGCTGCGCCCAGCACTCCTCCAGCTGCACCAGACCAGCAAGACACATTGGTGGACACAGATGAGGAGGGGGACCCCGACACTCCATCATCAGCCAAAGCCTTTCATGAACGGCTGGCGGCCCTGGAAGAGTATTTGGGGATCCCACAGCCACAGGTGGAACAACCAGAGGTGGGGGTATTGGCAGAAGTTCTCACTCTACGCCCTTCGGCTAGTACAGGAATCTCAATGCAGAAGGACGTGGTGGCGCTTGCTAAAAAAGGATGGCTCAAGCCTCATTCTACGCAGCCTACCAATAGGCGTCCCAACGTTAAGTTTAGGCAAAAGGAAGTGGACACCCTCTTACTGTCGTGCACCCCCAGCAACACCCCTCGCTGATTGCGGCAGCATCACTCTACTCTAAGCCTCAATCGTCCTTGGCTACATCAGCCTCTGCACTCCTGGGTAAGGAGGAGAAGATCCTGGAGGTGTTTGGAAAGAAAATCTATTCCAATGCTACTCTCCATCTGTGCCGGTCCAATGCAGATGCCATGCTGGCGCTGGTCAACCAGAGGCTCTGGCAAGAGATCGACAGATTCCTATCTGAACTCCTGGTACAGAGCCATATTCACTTCAAGGCTGGGCTCGCTGAAGCCAAAATAGTGGCGCAGGACATAATGGAGACCATGGTGGCGCACATTGATACCTCAAGACGTGCCATATATATATTGCTACCGACATGAGGAGGACGGCTTGGCTAAGGGCGATGAAGTTCAACCCTGATGTCCAGGAGCATATTCTGGACCTTCCTTTCGAGGGGGGTGGGGCGATCTGTTGCATTCTACTACGGACGAGGAACTCGATAAGAAGAAGAATAGTTTGCAGACAAGTCCTTATCGATCCTCACCAAGCCAACCCCCAAGGCATATAGCCAAGCGCACTAGCGTTCAGACAAGGGGCGGTCCTTCAGAGGTTTCAGGGGCTTCCAGGCGAGATGGTCCAGACAACCGGACAGATCCCTGAGCCAGCATAGGCATAAGCAGCACAAGGTGGCTCACAAGGGCTTTTTCCAGTCCCTTTCCTCAACCCCAGCCTCAGAGGGCAAGAAAGCATTACACAGCCACCCGGATCCATGAGTCTACGGTGGGGGGCAGGCTTGCCCTTCACGCTCACCTCTGGTGGACAAGGTTCACAGACCCATGGATCCTCTCTGTAGTATCCACGGGCTTCAGGCTCCCTATACCTCCCTCTTCTCTCTCCTCTCCTCTGCTCCCACAGATTGGTACAACTCTGTTGGCAGAAATTCACTTGCTCGTAGAGAGTCAGGCGATGGAGGAAGTCCCAGCCTTTCAAAGGGTTCTGGGCTTCTATTCACAGATTTTCACCAGACACAAAAACAACCAGGCTGGCCTGAGAGTGGTGTTGGACCTTTTCTCCTTGAACCTTTCCCCTTCCTCTCCAAAAGTTCAAGATGGGTACTCCAGCACTTATAGCTGAGACATTTTGTGCGGGAGACTGGATGTGCTCCCTGGATCTGAAGGATGCCTACGTACATGTCCCGATCTGGCAACCCAATCGTTCCTTTCTGAGGTTCAGGATCATGGGTTTTCATTTCCAATACAAGGTTCTACCCTTTGGCCTGAATTCGGCCCCCAAGGTCCTTTACAAGACTGATAAACGTAGTGGCAGCCCTGCTTAGGGTCACCACATCTACCCATACCTAGACAACTGGCTTGTCAGGGCAAGGTTTCCAGAGGCAGTCCAGCACACCGCCTCCACCCTCATGAATATACTAAACAAGCTGGGATTTTCCATCAGTCTCAAGAAGTCACAGTTGGAGCCCATGCAGTGTCTAACCTTCCTGGGCATTATCTGGAATACGAGCTCCGAGAGGATTTTCCCCTCAGCGGACAAGATCGCAGCCATCAAGAGGGCCACAGGGAAATTTCTCAGCAGAGCAGTGACCTCGGCATAGTGGTACCAACACCTCTTGGGCATCATGGCGACATGTCTCTTTGCAGTGCCTCATACAAGGCTCAAAATGAGGTGATTGCAGTTGCACTTCGCAGCCTCCTGGAGTCAGGAAAGGGGTTCCCAGGCAAAGCTGGTCAGCATTCTACATCATCTCCACCAGCACCTAGTCTGGTGGAACACGGACAATAACCTGTGGATAGGCAGACCCATCCGTCAGCCAGCACCTAAGGTCACCATTACCACAGACTCATCCTTAGAGGGCTAGGGAGCTACCTTGGGCAGCCACAGTGTGCACAGGATATGGTCCCGTCAGGAGCAGGTGGTCCACATCAACTGACTCGAGTTGATGGCCATCTGGCTCACTCTCAAAGCCTTCCTCCGGATGATCAGCGGCAAAGCGATCCTCATTCAGACGGACAGCTCCACCAGCATGTATTACATCAACAAGCAGGGTGGAACAAGGTCCTTCCCTCTGCACTCTGGCAGTCAACATTTGGGCGTGGACTCTGGTAAATGATATGCACCTGGCAGCAATACACCTCCTGGGGGAGTCCAACCTGGAGGTGGACAGGCTCAGTAGGCTGTGTGCGGACAACTGCGCATGGCAGTTGGATGAACAGGTCCTTTAGGGGATCTTCAACAGGTGGGATTACCCTCAGGTGGATCTCTTTGCCTCCTGGTCCAACTGGAGGTGCCCCCATTTTGACAGAGACAGGGCAGGGGCTCACTGGGCGACGCAATGCACATGAATGCGTATGCCTTCCCTCCGACTCCCCTGGTCCACAGGGTAATCTGCAAGATCCGGGAGGCCCGGCACCGCCGTATCATCCTGATAGCTCTCTGGTGGCCAGCAAGGCCATGGTTCTCAGAACTACCCAGCCTGTCGGATCAAGTCCCGGTGCACCTTCCGCTGGGCCGAGCCCACCTACTCTCTCAGCAGGGAGGCACGGTCATCCACCCCACCCCCCAGGAGTTAGCCCTTGCAGCGTGGTTGCTGAAAAAGTCACACTGAGGCATCTGCATCTGTCACAAGCTAACCTACACATTATACAGGGGTCTACCAGCGATGCCACCAGCAGCCAGTACAAAAGCAAGTGGACTAGGTTTTGTCACTAGGTGGAATCAAAGGAGGCCGACCTGTTGACCTGCACGTTGGACTACGTGCTATCCTTCTCTGCGCACCTCGCCCCACTCGAGGGTGCAGGTGGACACATGCTTCACCTATATGGTGGCCATTGGAGCCTACAGAAACTCGGAGGAGGAGGTATTTTCATCCTCTAATCCGGTGGGTAAAAGACACTTGGCGGGCCTGACCAGGCTGTATCCGCCCATCAGGAAACCACACCAAGTGTGGGACCTCAATATGGTCTTGGGCTCCCTGGCGCATAAACCATTTGAATCTATGGCATCCGCGGACATCAAGCTAGTCAGCATTAAGACGGTCCTCCTGGTGGGCCTTCCCTCGGCACGCTGGATCAGTGAAATCCAGGCTCTGGTGTCTTCAGAGCCTTATACTACTTTTCATAAGGACAAGGTGGTGCTTAGAGCTCACCCTGCATTCTTACCTAAGATTGTCTCCTCTTTTCACCTAAATGAGAAGATAGTGCTACCAACGTTCTTCGCGGACCCCTAGGATGGCCCTCAGAGTGTATTGCACTGTTGGACTTCAGGTGTGCATTGAGATACTACATGGACAGGACCAAGAGCTTCTGCAACTCCGACACCCTCTTCCTCACCTTTGGTGGGTCAACATCTGGCTGTCAAGCCTCCAAGGTTTTCATAGCAAGGTGGATGGTTACGGCCATCAAGGAGGCATACGAGGAGCAGCACAAACCTCTTCCAGAAAATATGCATGCCCACGTGATATGGGCTAAAGCCACGGTAGTTGCCTTCCAGAGGCATGTCCCATGGCAGGTTATCATCAAGGCGGCTAGATGGGCTATGCCTTCGGCCTTCTGCAAGCACTACTGCTTGGATGCCGGCTCCATGTCGGACCTGGCATTTGGTCGGGCAGTGTTAAGGAACTTGTTTTCTTAAGAGAGCACCTCTCCACCCTGGAGCTACCTTCAGTTATACTCACCCATCAGTATACTCAAAGTCAATATTGCTCAACCAAATGGAATTAGCAATAAGCAGCCATCCAGAATCTAATAAACATAATGCAGAATGTGCAAAAACAGACTTCTATTTTGGACTAATACCACAGCAAAAAAACAACCGACACGTGATCACATCACACATTCCAATAATGAACCACCAGCAAAGAAAAATTAAACAAAGTTACAACACACATGGTTATTAAGTAAAAATCCTGTGTTTACAGAGACCATATGTATGCCTAAAGGAAAGAAATTCACTGGTGAACAAGAGTCAGAAACCACTTGCCAGACTCTGACTGACAAATCCACAACAAACAGGCCCAAACACACCATCCATAGTGCTGCAAAAGGATCTGGGAGGGGGCCAAATAACAACTATCACATCAACACAAAAAATGCAATGATAAAAGCTGCCAATTTCTCTTTCAGAGGCAGGGCACTTAGGAGGATTAACATTGCAATCAGCCTAAAGAGTGTCATGGAAAACATCATCACCAACATTTCTGGAAGAACAAATACAAAACTACTACAAGTTCTGTCATAGAACTAATTTCCTGAAATCAAAGCCCCCAAAGAAATACTATGTGGCATTTCACTGCACATGCATTCATTGGCTGCACAGATCCATATACAATGTTAGCTTTCGCTAGTGTTTGCAGTCCAGAGGCGCCCGCACCAGCAATTTGGAAAGGTTTACTTGTATTAACATCTCCAAAACTAAACCCGGACCATCACATAGGCTAAAAGATCAAACCCATAGAAGAAAGGTAAGGACAGTGCGGTTGGGCAAAATAATTCCAGTTATCAAAGGGAGCAATATTTGGATATTCAAAGCATAAAATACATCCACAGAGAAAACCATAAAAATCAATAATAAACATAGATACAAAGATGCAGATGGTGAAATATACATGTGAACGCATATCACATCAATTCATTCATCTTCCTACACATCGATCGCTAACCCTTCTGCGCACCTACTGAAAACCAAACCTGGCCATAAAAGGACATACCCAAACAGAAAAAGATACTCTTATAAATACGTAAGGAGTGCCCATGTACGTAAACTACACTCAGAGTCGACATAGTACAACACCCCCTACCAAACTCAACACAATCAACAATGTGACATTAAATACATAAGCCAACATAAAAATAAACCACCCATTCTATTCCATTAAAATCGTACAGTCAAGTTGCAGTGGTAAAAACAATGCTTCGCATCAAGAATACATATGCTGTAATTAATTCTGAACTAAAACCCCAAAGAAAAAAACGATATAATATGAAATGCATACAAAAAAATTACATGATCAAAATGTACCTTTTGAAAAAAACAAACCCTACAAAAGCTCAAACCATCCTTATCCACAAAATACATAACAGAATGACCACAATGATCATAAACAAACTGTCAAGCAGAATAATACACAGGATTAATTAATAGACTCACTCTATCCACATCCAAGCATGCACACTGCCCCAAATATACAATAAGCGCAATACACCAATCCCAGAAAAGCCGCGCAAACCTGCACTACAGCATATCATAAACAACCGAAACGGCAGAACACTTGTTACCTAATGGTAAGGAATCACCATAGCCACTAACCTAGTACTCGCTCACAGCTATCCAAACACAAAATTGTGTAATGAAACGCAACAAGCAATACATACAAGTAGTCATTCAGAATCGACTAAACATAACACAAATTACCCACCCAAATGTACAAGCAGTTGAGAGGTTAGTGGCGCCTGTTAATGTAAAATATACTATTAGGCACCAAAGTGCAATGTACACCTACCAAACATGATCAATAATGTTACATCAAAGACATATACCAAGCTGACAGAAAACGTACAATACGAGATCCACAGTGCATTGGGTGATGTTACTTCGGACCCAGCTCTGCTGTTTGTGGCGTCCCTCAGGCCACATGTTTGTCACCTGTCATCTTTAATGTTTACATCAAACCACTTTGCAATCTACTTACACAAATGGGGGTGCAGATTATGAATTATGCTGATGACACCCAGTTGCTGCTAGATTTCTTTTTTTTATTTGCATTTATTTACAGCGCACATAACCCGTAGGTATCTAGGCGCTAGTTTCATTGTGGAAGGGTAGGTTATTTATAACTGTTTTTTGGTGTGTTTTTTTGTTCCCCAAGCGCAGGTCCGGGATTCAAACCTGTGTTTGCTCAGCGTGGTCTTGCTTCCATGACCCACGCGTTGCCACAGCACTATCCTCCCGCCTATGTTGAATGGTGATTACATCGCAGACTCTGAGAGACTAACCATCAGAAGTAAGTCCATTAAACATTGGATCTCCATGCATTGGATGTGTCTGAATAGTTAGAAAACTGGACTTATGATATTTGGATCAACTCAGGCCAGAGCAAAAATTGATTAAAGGTTTTCAAATGTTATTATTGAGGACCGCAGTATATTGCTGTTTTAAGCAAAGTAAAAACATTTGGAATCTATTTAGAATCCTCATATTATGCACATATTAGTAACATTGTTCAAAATGCACAGCATCATCTGAGACTTCTGAGACAGATTAAAACTGTGGATCTCTTGCTCGAGCTACTATTTTGCAGAGGCTTGACTATTGTAATGCCCTGCTGGCAGGTGCTGGGAAAGGTGGTATTCACAAACTACAAGTTGTGCAGAATGAGACAGTTCGTATTGTGAAAAACATCTCTTGCAGCACTCACATCTACGAACCCAGAAAATAACTCCATTGGCTAGAACATTATTGGCTGCCTGTGGTTGCTAGAATACAATTTAAGTTGTTTACACCGACACAGTGAGGATAGGAGGATAGGATAGAAACTGGAGTCTGTGAGCCTTGTCTTGCATGTGGAATTTGGTTCGAGAAGCTCTGCATGTTGTAACCGTATCGGTAGGATGGAGTGCTTCGGATGTGTTATAGTGTTTGTGCTGGGTGTGTGTGTCGTATGATATTAGGGTGGGTTTTGCGGTCGTGCGCACTGGTTAGTTGTATCCATAAGGGGTCCAGAGTCGCGGATGACTGTTAGGTGTTTGATTGTCTTGTTTTGGTGTGCATTTGTGTACTGTCGAAGGATTTAGGGACTATGTGGGAAGGTGAAGGGTTTGAACATAAGATTCTCCAGCATGGGGTCTGGCATGGATTCACATGCTCATGAATATTCCCCGTCAGGCTGGGAATCCTCGGTAAAGAAAAAATCAGTATCAGTTGCGTTTCTGATCTGTCTTTCTTAGTAGTAACCAATCACTCATTTCTGGGTCATACTGCCCCCAGCCAATGACTGCCCTCTCCCTAAGCCCCGCCTTTGGCAGCCATCCTCAGATTTTTACCGTTCAAGTGTTGGGAGTCCTCGTGCTTTAGCTCTCGAGTTTTTGCTGTGTTTTCGTGCTTTTTCAGGAGATTTTCTCATTTTTTTCGGTTTAATCGAGCCTCAAGCTCCACCGTTTCTACTTCCGATAATGGGGACCCAGCTCCACCGTTTCTACTTCCGATAATGGGGACCCGTTTCGGAATTCTTCTACGCCGCTCAAGGGTGAAGTTTTCGTCGAGTTTACACTTCTTGGAGGATTCCGGAAGATCTGCGGCCTACCTCAACGGACATGGCCCAGGACAAGGGAAGCTCGACGCCCGGATCCAAGCTATTCAGGTGCTGCCCTGGATGCGGATTACAAAATGTTTTCAAGGAGGACGAGCATTCGCGATTTCTCTACTGCCTTCATGAGGACAAGACACACGTGGAGAAGGACTGTGCAAGACCCTTTCGGAACGGACCAAACAAGATCGTCGTTCCCGCCTCGCCGCCTGGCTGGAGAAGGGCACAGAAGGTGAGAAGGTGAAGAAAAGGTCTGAGCGGGCTTCTAAGTCCTGTGAGGGCTCCCCGGCGACAGGGGCCCAACAGAAGGCCAAGCACCGCGAGTCTGCGGGCACCGGGAGCGCCAAAAGGTCTGGCTCTTCGGCTGCCAGGCAGGGTGCGACTTCCCCGGCACATTCAACCATGAGCCAGTGCTCTGGTTCAGGGAAGAGGAAGTTCAAGAACCCGGGTAAGCTGCTGGAGCGGCCCTGGTCGATCTCGAAGGGACCCGAGGGGGAGCGGGGTGCTGACCCTCCCCCCAAGGCGAAGGCCCAGGACGCACCTAAGGTGGTGAGGGCTTTGATCCAGCCGGAAAAGGCCTCTATCGAAGTGGTCACTGCGACCCTGGCGAAGCCGGCTGAGACTACGCCAGTGGAAACGGCCTCTGGGCCCAGAGTATCCCTGCCACCGTGGAGGGAATCCTCTTTCCATCCCATCGTTAAGACCCCCGTGAAGACCCTGGCGGAAAAAGAGGGGTGGGCGGTGGCCATTACAGACTCAGAATCAGCCTCTGAGGAGGATCTGGTGGAAACCGGGAAGGTCCTCAACGAGAGGTTCATAGGCCTCAACGAGAAGTTCGAGAAGGTCCGATCCCAGGGGAGGGTTCCCGCTGATGTGATCGAAGATAGCGACGATGGAGACGAAGAAGGCCCAGTGGAGCAGCCATCCCATCCATCGCAGCCATTACCCGAGCCCCAGGATAGCTCGGCGGCCATTTTCTTGGCGATCCAATCCTTATGTACTGAGTTAAGGACGAGGTTACCATGGACCCCGATGGAGGATCCAGAACCAGGCCCGTCGGGAAGCCCTCCAAACAAGCGGAGGAGAGTCCACCCCGCTCCTCCATTCGTGGCCGCGAGGTCTGTGGACCCCTCATCCCCCTCGCCTGACCCTATAGAGGATACGGTGACGGATACAGCTACGGGGACGGACGACGACGGCGGTGATGACACAACGGACATCCCGTCATCACCCCCCCTCGGGCTTCTCCACCCGACGAAATTGGCTCCTTTCACGCCATGATAACCAGGGCATCTGAGCTCTTCCAGCTCTGCCCTGAAGAAAAGAAAAAGGAATGGTTTCTTTACCAACGACGAGAGGCCAAGAGGAAGACGGTCCTCGCGGTGCCGTTGCTCAACGACATCTGGGACGAGGGGCTGGCTATCCTCAAGAACCCTTCCACGACACCCGCCAAGAGGGACAGGTACGAGAAGAAGTACCGAGTCCCTGATGCCGCCCCCTTGTGCCTCAGGGCCCAGCCCACGCCGGACTCTGTCGTCTCGGCAGCGGCCAAGAAGAAAGCAGCGGGTGCGGTGGCTTCAACTTCCACTTCCCCACCGGACAGCGAGGGCAAGAAGTTTGACTCCATGGGACGACGAGTGATCTCGTCGGCGGCGACGACGATTGAGGCGGCCAATGCCTTAGCGATCGTGCCCCGCTACGACAGGGAGCTTTGGTTCAAGATAGCTCCCCTGCTAGACTTCCTACCGGACGACAAGAGGGCAGAGGCCCTGCAAATTCTGCAGGAAGGAGAGGTGGCGTTGGATCACCCCATAACGGTGGCATTGGACATTGCTGATACTGGATTTCGCCAACTGGGCAACGGGGTTTGCCTCCGACGACGAGGATGGCTCAAAGCGACGGACTTTCGCCAGGACGTCCAGACCAGAGTGTTGGATATGCCGTTCGACGGCAACAACCTTTTTGGGAAGACAGTGGACGAGTCGCTCCAGGCCATCAAGACCGACTCGGAGACGGCCCGGGCCCTAGGGGTACTTCAACAATGACGGCCCTATCGGAGCTCCAGAGGCAGACAGGGTGGCTCCAAGGGATCCAGCGGTGGCTCTTCTACATACCGCCAGGCGGTCCTCTCCTTGTCCCAGGAGGCCTACAGAGGTCGCGGCAAGCAAGGGGGATCCCGCCGTCGTCGTCAAGGAGGCCAAGGCAGCAAGGCCTCCTCCAAGCAAGACTGAACAGCTGTGGCGTCGGGCCCCCACCGAAGCACCCCGGTGGGAGGCCGGCTGACGAAGTTCGTCAGCGTGTGGGAGTCCATCTCCACCGAACGTTGGGTGCTGGACACCCTGGCAACGGGCACTCGCTGAAATTCCAAAAGAAGTGTCCTCGCATTCCTCCCATGGCCAGGAAGGAGAATCACGTCCCTCAACTGCTGTTGGAGGTAAGAGCGATGCTCAAAAAAGGTGCCATCGAGCTCGTCCCCAGGAGGCTCCGGGGCTCTGGAGTGTACTCAAGGTACTTCCTCATCAGAAAGAAGACAGGCGGTTGGCGCCCCATCCTGGACCTGCGTTGGTTAAAGAAGTACATCAAGGCACAGAAATTCAGGATGGTCACCCTCCAGCACGTGCTGGGACAGCCGGAGGAGGGCGACTTCCTATCGTCGTTGGACCTGGAGGATGCTTACTTCCACATCCCAATTCTAAAAGGACACATAAAGTTTCTCAGGTTCGTGGTTCAGGGACGCCACTACCAATTCAGAGCCCTGCCTTTCGTATTAAAGTCGGCACCCAGGGTATTCACCAAGTGCCTGGCACCAGTGGCGGTGCGGCTGATCCTGCAGGGGATCCACGAAATCCCACCCTGTTCCGTCGCAAGTAGCGCTGTTTCTGGGAGCGAAGCTTGATACAGTGGGGCAATTGGCCTCCCCGTCGGAGGAGAGGATGAAGGCCATTCTGGCGAAGGTGCAGCGCCTGCTAGCCACGGACGTGGCCAGGGTGAGGTCCATCAAGTCCCTCCTGGGGCTGATGTCCTCATGCATCTAAATTGTACCCCTTTGCAGACTTCGGATGCGTCCAATACAGGAGTTCCTCGATGCCCGCTGGTTTCAGGCGACGGGCTGCTTCAAAGACAGGATTCCTCTCGACGAGGAGTTCCGTCGGGCGATCCTATGGTGGGGTACCCATGCGTACCTCACTACAGGCACGGACTTTCAGACCCCGGCGTTTCGGGAGACGGTGATGACGGACGCCTCTCTGAAGGGTTGGGGGGCCCACACCGGAGATCTCCATGCAAGAGGCCTTTGGCTCCCGGAGGAGAGGTCTCTCCACATCAACATTCTGGAGCTCCGAGCAGTGTTCTGGGCACTCAAGTTGTTCCTTCCGTCCCTCAAAGACAAAGTGGTGTGGATCTTCACCGACAACACCACCACGATGTTCTACATACGGAAGCAGGGAGGCACCAGATCCCCAGCCCTATCCAAGGAGGTCCAGGATCTGTGGCACTGGGCCGTCGCCCAGGGGATGTTTCTACTTCCCTTCCACTTGGCAGGAATAAAAAACACCATCGCCGACCCACTCAGCAGGGAGCTGCGCTCGTGCCACGAGTGGGAACTACGTCAGGACCAGGTGGATTGGCTCTTTCAACGATGGGGCAAACCCCGGATCGACCTTTTCACGACGGCGACGAACTCCAAGTGCCAGAGGTTCGCCAGCAGGTTCCCGCAGCTGAGGAGCATGGGCGATGCTTTCTCGTTCCCTTGGGATGGTCTGTTTCTATACGCGTTCCCTCAGTTGCCATTGCTGCTCCGTCTCATCAACCAGCTCAAGAAGTCCAGGTGCAGAATGATCCTTGTTGCACCGGCGTGGCCGAGGCAGATCTGGTGCCCGGACCTTCTGGACTTGTCAACGTCCCCACCAGTCAAGTTGCCGGTGGACGCGGATCTTCTCTCCAGAGAAGGAGGCACCATTCTTCATCACGACCCGGAGTCGCTGAACTTGCAGGCCTGGCTCCTGCAGCACTAGAGTTTGGAGGGTACGATATCCCGGCTGACTTCAGAGAGGTTCTTGCAAAAGCCAGTCCGTCCTCAAATCTCAAGTGTTATGGTCATAAGTGGAAGAGGTTCTCTGTCTGGTGCCGTGCACAGAAGATTAACCCTCTGCTGATTACGGCCCCTCAAGTACTGCCGTACCTACTGTCACTGGCCAAAGCTGGACTGGCTCACGCCTCCATCAAAATACATCTGTCTGCCATCTCCCGATATACCAGGACTACGGGACGGGTGTCCTTGTGGTCTCATCGCCTGGTGAAGGTATTTATGAAGGGACTATTCCGATCATTCCCGCCGGTGAAGGCTCCTGCCCCGGCGTGGGAGCTTAATGTGGTGCTGACCAGGCTCATGGGGGCCCCATTCGAGCCTATGCATTTGGTGCCTTTGAAGTTCTTGTCATGGAAGACAGCATTCTTCGTGGCCATCACCTCCGCATGACGAGTGGGAGAGATCCAGGCCCTATCTTGCAAGCCTCCATACTTGACTTTTCATGACACGAGGGTGGTGCTGAGGACGCACCCCTCCTTCATGCCCAAGTTGCCGTCGGACTTCCACCTCAACGAGCCCTTGGTGTTACCAGTTTTCTTCCCGTAGCCTTCGACGCCGGCCGAGAGGACTTTGCACTCGCTGGATGTAGCTAGAGTGATGAAGTTCTACGTGAACCGCACGAAGAGTTTTCGGAAGATGTCACAGCTGTTTGTGAACTTTGGGTCTGTGAATCAAGGGAAGGCTCTCTCGAAGACTTCCATTTCCAGATGGCTCTCCGGCTGCATCATGCACTGTCACCGGTTGGCAAACCGACCGCTGCCCGGCCGTCCGAGAGCCCATTCGACCAGAGCGATCGCTGCTACCACGGTGTTCCTGTCTGGTGTGCCCCTGCTGGACATCTGCAGGGCTGCTACGTGGAGGTCGACGCACACCTTCACAAGGTTCTATTGCATCGATCAGGACTCCAGGGAGGAGTCCAGGGTCGGCCAAGCAGTGCTGCGCAACCTATTCGCCTAAGGTGAGCCTGGTGAGGAGGTGAGAATTGCTTAATGTTGAGTTTTGGATGTAAGGCTTAATGTTGAGCTTTTGCCACCTCCCATGGTTGTGCATGTGTGTGCTGCTATGTATTCTTTTATTCATGAGCATGTGAATCCATGCCAGACCCCATGCTGGAGAAGAAACAAGTTACTTACCTGTAACTGTTGTTCTCCAGCATGGGTCTGGCATGGATTTACATGCGAACCCTCCCTCCTACCCCTCTGCGACTCTTCACTTGGTCATACTGCCACTTTGCGTGCTACCAAATCTGAGGATGGCTGCCAGAGGCGGGGCTTAGGGAGAGGGCAGTCATTGGCTGGGGGCAGTATGACCCAGAGATCAGTGATTGGTTACTACTAAGAAAGACAGATCAGAAACGAAACTGATACTGATTTTTTCTTTACCGAGGATTCCCAGCCTGACGACGGGGAATATTCATGAGCATGTGAATCCATGCCACACCCATGCCAGACCCCATGCTGGAGAAGAAACAAGTTACTTACCTGTAACTGTTGTTCTCCAGCATGGGTCTGGCATGGATTTACATGCAAACCCTCCCTCCTACCCCTCTGCGACTCTTCACTTGGTCATCCTGCCACTTTGCGTGCTACCAAATCTGAGGATGGCTGCCAGAGGCGGGGCTTAGGGAGAGGGCAGTCATTGGCTGGGGGCAGTATGACCCAGAGATCAGTGATTGGTTAATACTAAGAAAGACAGATCAGAAACGAAACTGATACTGATTTTTTCTTTACCGAGGATTCCCAGCCTGACGACGGGGAATATTCATGAGCATGTGAATCCATGCCACACCCATGCTGGAGAACAACAGTTACAGGTAAGTACTTGTTCCTTAGTTCTCGGTGTGCCTATGTGTAGTGTGTCTAGCCCCTAGTCATGTATAGTGCTGTTGGCTATGCTGGAGGAGCAGGAAAGGGGGAGATTTGTTAGTAGATCGGTTAGTATGACAATGCCTCTGCAGTGCGTCTTTGGCCGCCACTTGATGGTACTTCCAATGTTCTTGGTTATGGTCCGTAAGCCAGTCTCGCCTCCTCTCCGAGCATGGAGGCTGACTTCCCCTGCGGGTTTGAGGACAAAGGGTTGGTTGTACCTAATGTGTTCCTGGTTGTCCGGCGAGATTTAATCATGGCATATGTAATTGGCCTGTTGTGCTGCAGGCTGCTGAATGGGTGTACAGCTGGTATTATGTTAAAATGAGGAAGTGGTACTCGACCGGCCAACCCTAGTTTTGTGGGTGGGCAAATTTTGGGTGATGCTTTGATTTAATGCTTTACTTGTCTGTGGTTTCCTGGGTGCATAATTGTGCAATGGACACACCCACAAATCAACCATGGCACTGTAGTGGTAACACCTGGATTTAACAGTTGCAGTGAGAAGGACGGCTACCATGTAATCACCTGGTTTCAAGTAATTCAGCTAAAGGGAAAGGCCTATATCCAGATTCAACCATGGCAGTGAGAGGGAGAATGGAGACTCATGCCTAAATTTGAGGCACAACAGTAAATGGGAAAACGTGTACATTTTAGACATAGCAGCAAATGGAGAGCACACAAATTTGAGACATAGATTCAGCAGTACATGGAGGAACACCTATATTTGAGATACATGAGCAGTGGGAGAAAATGCCCAAATTTGAGATTCAACAGTACATGGAAAAATGCTCAAACTTGAGACACATGAGCAGGGGAAAAACGCCCACATCTGAGATTCAACAGTACATGGAGAAACACCTAAACTTGAGATACATAAGCAGTGGGAGAAAACCCCCAAATTTGAGACTCAACAGTACATGGAGGAACACCTGAACTTGATTTACACAAGCAGTGAGAGAAAATGCTCAAATTTGAGACTCAACAGTACATGGAGAAATGCCCAAACCTGAGACATATTAGCAGTGATATGATATGACAGGTTATTTATAACGCGGTTAATACCCAGAGGTTTCTAAGCGCGGACCAAATCTGTGGTGCTCCGTGTCGGCTTGCTTCCAAGGCGAGCACATTGCCCCTGAGTTATCCTTCCAAGACAGTGGGAGAAAACACCTAACCTTGAGACATCTGAGCAGTGGGAGGAACGCCGAAATTTGGGACTCAACAGTACATGGAGAAATACCTAAACTTGATTTACACGAGCAGCGAGAGAAAATGCTCAAATTTGAGACTCAACAGTACATGGAGAAATGGCCAAACCCGAGAAACTTGAGCAGTGGGAGAAAACACCTAATCTTGCGACACATGAGCAGTGGGAGGAACGTCGAATTTTGAGACTAAACAGTACATGGAGAAATGCCCAAACCCAAGACACATGAGCAGTGATATGATATGATAGGTTATTTATAACGCGCTTAATACCCAGAGGTTTCTAAACGCGGACCCAGGGATTGAACCTGTGGTGCTCCGTGTCGACTTGCTTCCAATGCAAGCACATTGCCCCTGAGCTATCCTCCCAAGACAGTGGGAGAAAACACCTAATCTTGCGACACATGAGCAGTGGGAGGAACGCCGAATTTTGAGACTAAACAGTACATGGAGAAATGCCCAAACCCGAGACACATGAGCAGTGATATGATATGATAGGTTATTTATAACGCGCCTAATACCCAGAGGTTTCTAAGCGCGGACCCAGGGATTGAACCTATGGTGCTCCGTGTCAGCTTGCTTCCAATGCAAGCACATTGCCCCTGAGCTATCCTCCCAAGACAGTGGGAGAAAACACCTAATCTTGAGACACCTGTGCAGTGGGAGGAACGCCAAAATTTGAGACTCAACAGTACATGGAGAAATGCTCACACTTGAGACACATGAGCAGTGGGAGAAAACGCCTAATCTTCATCTAGTGACACATGAGCAATGGGAGAAAACGCCTAATCTTCATCTAGTGACACATGAGCAATGGGAGAAAACGCCTAATCTTGATCTTGAGACACATGAGCGGTGGGAGAAAACGCCTAATCTTGATCTAGTGACACATGAGCAGTGGGAGAAAACGCCTAATCTTGATCTTGAGACACATGAGCAGTGGGAGAAAACGCCTAATCTTGATCTTGAGACACATGAGCGCTGGGAGAAAACCCCTAATCTTCATCTTGAGACACATGAGCAGTGGGAGAAAACGCCTAATCTTGATCTTGAGACACATGAGCAGTGGGAGAAAACGCCTAATCTTCATCTTGAGACACATGAGCAGTGGGAGAAAACGCCTAATCTTGATCTTGAGACACATGAGCAGTGGGAGAAAACGCCTAATCTTCATCTTGAGACACATGAGCGGTGGGAGAAAACGCCTAATCTTGATCTTGAGACACATGAGCAGTGGGAGAAAACGCCTAATCTTGATCTTGAGACACATGAGCAGTGGGAGAAAACGCCTAATCTTCATCTTGAGACACATAAGCGGTGGGAGAAAACGCCTAATCTTCATCTTGAGACACATGAGCGGTGGGAGAAAACGCCTAATCTTCATCTTGAGACACATGAGCAGTGGGAGAAAACGCCTAATCTTGATCTTGAGACACATGAGCAGTGGGAGAAAACGCCTAATCTTGATCTTGAGACACATGAGCGGTGGGAGAAAACGCCTAATCTTCATCTTGAGACACATGAGCGGTGGGAGAAAACGCCTAATCTTGATCTTGAGACACATGAGCAGTGGGAGAAAACGCCTAATCTTGATCTTGAGACACATGATCGCTGGGAGAAAACGCCTAATCTTCATCTTGAGACACATGAGCGGTGGGAGAAAACGCCTAATCTTCATCTTGAGACACATGAGCGCTGGGAGAAAACGCCTAATCTTCATCTTGAGACACATGAGCGCTGGGAGAAAACGCCTAATCTTGAGACACATGAGCGGTGGGAGAAAACGCCTAATCTTGAGAGAGATGAGCAGTGGGAGAAAATGCCCAAATCTGAGATGCAACAAGTCTGAGATACATAAGCAGTGATTGCAAACGAATTACCTACTGATTAACAAGGGTGTGGTATGTTATGTAGGATACTAAGAGTAGTTCCAGTGGTAAAAAAGTTCCATAAACGAACTATCACGGGGCACAATAATATCATGGATGCATGCATAGCCTGCAATAGGATTGTGCAGAAAGGAAGGTACAATGACCCCAAGGCAAATATATATTCATTATGCATGAAATGAAAGAAAACATGCGATTCTACGTGTACGGTTCTGACGTGGCACTCACTCCACTCACGACCTCTCTGTCGCACCCAACACCCCCCCCCCCTCGTCTCTCTTTGCCACTTCACGTTTTCTAATGACAATCTACACTGTATATGGCACTGCATTTGCTGCAAAATGTAGAAGAACTTTCCCACAGGCCCCAATCATACACGTTGACTTCTCGCTTAACACATTAAAGTGGCTTATGATGGCACATTTCATCCATAACATAAAATAAAAGTCAGGCATGCAAAGAAACTTTGAAATGGAATAACGTTAAAGACATTCGCAATAGTTCGAAAAATAGATGACATTGGCATAATATGTGTACCTAAGCACAGCAAACACACCTGACCAGATTCATATCTGCCAGCACATTTGGATAATATATTCTTAGGAAATAAGCTTACCATTTTAGGTCCAGTGTAAAACTGCGCCATTTTCCTTTGCCTGAGAGTTGAAATGGAATTCACGCGCAGCGTGTTTACTCGGAGCAGGCGGCAGCAACCTGAAGCCCAGGTAGATGTGCAAACTGCACTGCAAGAGAAATATTTAACCCAGGGTTACAGCCAATCCCACCTTCTGTTCTGACGGATACTGCGACTTTTTAATGTTGGAGGGCGGTGGAGCAAACGTGAAGTACGTGTGTTCTTGCAACATAGCTCCGACACACTGTCGCTATTTATTAACAGAAATCATTATTTTGCTGCAAGTTATACCTTTTGTCGCCGGTTTCGCGCAGGCTAGGATGGCAAATAGCCCAAGTTTCTACGGACACATGGATGCCACTAATTGATACTGTCTGGCCATTTAGGGTCTCCCAACCACCGCACAGTCCCTTACCCCGTATCCTTATCCAGGTGTGCCCTCGAAGTTGTATAGCTCACTGGTGGCGACCCTTGAAGCCAAGGGCCCAAGGCCATACCACCAGCGACCCAGAGGATAAACAGGGCCATCTAGCATGCTACCATCTACCCAGACGATCCCTGTTTTATCCTCTGGGTTGCAGGTAGTTTAATGCGAAAGGCATTTTTTAAAATTATTTAATGACCAGTCTGTCCCTGCTTGAGAAGGCCGACCAGGGGCTGCATTACAGAAACATTGCACCAGTGGACAGTATGAGAACAAAAGCAAATGTTGCCTGTGTGCAGCAGATATATTCTTCGAATGCATCTTCATAAAAAGGCAATCTTTTCCCCATTGGTAATACCATTCCGTATTAGAACTAAGTGCTACATTGTCTGATTTACAAAGTGTTTTTCAATGGGATTTTTCCATTGAAAAATGTGTTTAAAAATCAGGGTGATGATGTTTTTTTGCACTAGAGTAATTTTTGACTTTGTTCTAATACTGAGAAAAATACAGTTGCATTGGTGCACATGTACTGTAATACGACACCACATGCCCAATGTGCCTGTGTGGGCCATGTGAGAAGAGAATACAATCAATAAAATGCCCAGTACCGAGCAATACATGATAAGACAATCCAGGAAGCAACCTGTAAGCAAGAAAACATTGTAACACACCCTTGTTTAACCCCCCTATTCTGCTGCACCATTTTAGTCAAGTGCCCTTCCTGATCTAATTTAAGCCTAACTGTGGTATTTTGATGAAGGAGTCTGAGGTAATATAGGAGTCCCCTTGGGCAGCCCATAGCTTCTAATTTTAACCATAACCAATCTCTAGGGATGGAATCGAACCCCACCTTAAAATCAATATAAAGTGCATAGAGCGGAGGCTGCCCCTTAGTAAGCGCTCCAGGGAGTAAGATATCCATCACCATAAGGTTGTGGGTAGTGGAGTACTCCCGACGAAACCCACTCTGAAATGTACACAAAATGCTGGCATTGTCCACCCATTTCTGCATTTCACTGAGCAATAAAGATGCAAATAGTTTTCATGTAGCTTCTAACATAGACAGTAGTCTATAATTGTTGGGATCTAGTCGTTTTCCCTTTTTAAAAATAGGGATAAGGATCGCAGTTTGCCAGGAATGGGTAGTTTTTCCATGGTCCAATATCTTCTCCAACAGAATAGTTAACAGGTTGGCCCAAAACTCAGAATGGTTCTTAATGACAACATTGGCCAACCCATTAGGTCCTGGGGCTCTTGAGGATTTTAGCTCTTTAATTTAGCTGAATATCGCCCCCTGTGAGGCATTAAAAGGACGGCGTGGCGGAGCTCTTCTTAATGGACTGGACTCATCAACAGCAAAAACAGAGTTACGTTCTTCCAAGTACTTTTCCCATCCTGCTCCACTTATTGGGTTAACTAGTTGACCTTTACTTTTCCCCCTTCACTGACCTTATGTTGGCCCATAATGTAACCATAATGAATTTTGTTCTTGTTTTACTTGCTTCAAATTCAAAAAGATTAAATCGAAAACTTTTTACTCGAGTTTTCCATTGATGGGGAAATACACCTTTGCTGTACATTTTCACAGCAATGTAAGTGGAAAGGGTCCGTTTACTGCGATAATCTCCAGCAACAATCCCCTTGTTGAGTTTTTTTGCTGCAGTTTCTCTGGAATTGCTGAAAATGCAAAACCTACTTTCGCAGACTCAATTGAACCAAAACCTACAGATTCGCTTCTTGCAGTTGTGGAGAGTGTGAGCACATTTAGCAATATTCGTAGCATTTAGTGTACCATTTCTAGTTTTTCAGGAAAGCAAAATCGAAAATGTTACCCTTCAGCAGTTTTGGGTTTCGAGACCTCAGACACTCTATTGAGACATTCAAGGAAAAAACACACACCTACAAAACGGTGGAGACCTCAGGTAAACAAGGTACCAAGGAGGAATAAAAGCAACAAAGCCACACTGTCCACAAGGTATTGTGAACAATCATTGGACTAACTCCGTAACCAAGAAAATGGATGAAGACAGCTCTGAAATGCAATGCATGCATATTCAGTATCAAATTTTTACAGGGCCTTAAAATAAAAGAAGCCCATTAATTTAGCAAGTACATGCTTGCACAATCAAATGGCACTGAGTGGCTTTCTCTCTGCAGAGTACAAGGTCTTGGCTTGGCCACATTCAGCTTCCGAAGAGAATTAACTTATCTGTCTGAGCAGGGCCGTTGAAAAACCCTGTTGACCCCTTTGCTGGTGCCAAAACGAGGAACAAAAAAGTGCTTTCTTTGCAGACAAGCATCAGCTGAACTAAGAGGAGATTGGACTTGGCCGTTGCTGGGCCCCTGGACAGAGCACAGGCTATACTACCTTTTTTTGCGAATTCAGTCCCTAGCTGAGGCCTGGGGGTTGGCTCTCAGCCCAAGGGCCACAAAAGAGTTATTGACCACCCCGCTGCTGTAAGCCTGAAACGGTCATATTTTGTCTGGGCAGACCATTTCAAAAATAGTATCATATATGTTTTGTTCTACCCATGAGAAAAAAGCATTTTTAGGCTTTGAAATCAGCATCTAAAATCACAGAAAATGCTGGCTTAGATACCATTTATTGGACTAACTGGAATTATTGTGCAGAGATGGAACAATGCATTAGCTTTTGAGGTTCCATAGCCGTCTTCGTCAGATGGGGCAGAGATATTTATTTATTTATTTGCATTTAAAAAGTGCACAAGCAGCCCAGAGGCATCGTGGCGCTGTTACATGGAATCAACTTAGTTACAGTTGCACGTACATGATGTGTTACATGGAGGGCCATATGTCTACACAGGGTTACAAGGTTACAAGGTGTGTTGTATATCATGGCATAGCACATTACATATTGCTGGCATGGTCTGTGTACACATACGACTTGGCCTGGAGAAACTGCTGGCTTCCGTATGAGGCTTAAGTGAATAGCCTTGTCTTGATAGCTTTGCGAAACGCAAGGTGTGAGGGTTCTGATCTGAGGGCGAGTGGGAAGGAGTTCCACTGCCTGGCGATAGTGGCAAAGAAGCACACATTAGACAGTTCATTCTCACAGCAAAAATAAATAGATGATTTTCAGTTTAAAATTGGGTGAAGGAATACTATGTAGGGAATACAGGCCTATGATGGCTGCCTTATCTAAAGATTTAAAAATCCATAATTGGAAACCAGTGTGTGTTTTCAATTTTCTTCACATAGTGTCTAAAAATGTGTTTTACAGCCTCTGTGTAGTGTCCGGATGGTGTCGTGATTTCAATGTCGTTGTTAAGTTTTAATGGATGGTATGATGTCCCACTGCACGATATTTTCTTAAGGTTTAAGTGGTGGAGTGCCCAATGTTACCTCGTATGTAACGTATGCGGACAGCATTGTTTTATTTGACCAAATGCCCATAGGACTTAAAGGGCACTTCCTGCACTCACTGTGTAACATAAAGAAAGAAAAAGAGCTGGAACTCAATGTCACCAAGACTAAGATCACTTGCTTTTCAAGAGGCATGAAACAAATACATACATTCAATTGGAGTCTAGAGGGCATTACGTTAGAAACCCCAGCTCACATATGTTATCTTGGATTTCAGATCTATAATAAATCCAAACGCACAACGCAGCCAAAATTCAGCAAAGAAAGTCTACATTTTGCCACTTCTCGTTAACACCAGTGGTGCGATTCTTCAAGGCCAAAGTCATTTCGGCAATGGTTTATGGGTTGGAACGTTGGCATTTCGATAATTGGGATTTAGTTAGCTGTCTGGAAGATATCCTATGCAAGAGGGTATTGTAAAAATGTGTACCAATACCTCTGTTAAGATTTGAGCTGGGTTTGACTTCCCTAAAAGCTTGGGTGAAATGGAATAGGTTATCCTTCGTCACCAAATAATTGTGTTGTCCTCCTAATTCCATGTTTGATGTCTTTAACTCAGGTTCTTTCTCCAAATCCTGTGATCATTTGAATGTATTAACACACAAGTCTAATGTTAGTTTGCATGATCTTGGGATCTCCCTAGATGAATTAAAAAATAACAGATCTATTGCAAAAGTGAAGTTGCGCGAGGCAGATTGGGTGTGCACAATCGATTCCCTCTCCAAATATAAGCTGTTGTGAGACAGGCATGGTATCAAGAGCGACACAGACTCGAAAGGGTTTATTTGAAAACCTTTATTTACTAAGGTTCCTAGGTTGGTGTAATGCCTGACTGGCCCTAACTCTAAAGGGATAATTCCCTTAACTGGTGTTTCTAATGGCCGTCATTGTCTAAGAGTCCAAAATAAAAGTCTGTCTGTGTCTAACCTATTCCTTCCCTCATTCTGTAAAAGAAAATTGATAGGAAGTCTTTTCAAAATATGATAAATAATTATTCAACAAAAAGTGGAAGCCAGAGTTGGTTTCGGGTGGTCTTCTCACCACGTGCTGCTGGGTCAATGTCACACAAATGAGTTCAATCAACAGGGTTGTTCAAAACACCTTCTCCACAGGCCCTCGTAGTTATTCTCACTACTTTCAGTGTCTTCCTTGGGGGTCCCTTCCCCAAGCTTCAGCTTAATCAAGTTTCAAACCACCATGGAAAAATTGTAACACAGTTCCTTTTGTAAGCTTCACATGGTTCCCATCCCCACGCTTCAATCCTTTCAACAGGACAACAAAACTAACACGTCTCTAATGTGGCTAAGCCTCTTAGAGTTCCCTTCCCCAAGCTCAGGCCCCTTTCACCATCTAAACACAAAGTCACTGTTATCAAGATGCTTGCTTTGATAGGCCTCTCAAGGTTCCTTTCCCCCAAGCTTTAGGCGTCTTCTAGCTTTCAAACACAAAACCTAATTTATCATAGTTCTTTCTTCAGTTCACAGGGTGCTCTTCCCCAGGTTTAGGCCCCTTTAATTCACAACACAAATTCCGCTGGTTAGGATGTACCTTTTTCTGATTAACTATCTTTTTCATATACCATACTTTCATTGGGTAGAATCAGAGACTTTCAAAAACACCAGGCTCTTTGCTTTTCCTAGGCACAACCACTCTGACCCTTTCCCCCTCTTTTTGTTTTCTTGCTCTCACTTTTTCTGATACCTTATTTTTCCCTTCAGATGCTTCCTGCACCCCTGTACTGTTTACTCTTGCTCTTCTTATTGTGCCCCTGGCACTTGTCCTTTATTCTTTCCATGCTATTTTGCATCCTCTCTTCTTCTTTCCTCCTTAGTGTGCTCCTGGCACTTTTCTTTGCCTTCTCTCATGCCCCTCTCCTGTTATGGCCACTCGCCCTCTTGTGCTTCTTTCCACTTTCTCCCACTTTCCTCTCCGATCAATCTTTTGCTCGCTTTCTGTACCGACCTACTTTCTAACTCTCTTCATTTTCGCTTTCTCCTTCGCTCTTGCTTTAGCTGTGCTTTCAGCCTTTTCGCTTTCTGCTTCGCTCTTGCTTTCAACCTTTACACTTTCCTTTCTTTGCAATTCTATGCTGTTATTCCTGCTCTCATCCAAATGCACGCTCCTGAGTTTCTCTCACATTCTCCACGAAACTCACCAGGCAGCGTCGCGTTGAGAGATGGTTCATCCAGGAAATGCGGAGTTGAGGTCAGGGTCTTATCACCTACCCCTCAGGCACCCCCTGGTGTTGGCACTGGCCCCAAGGGAATGACAACTCTCCGGCAAAATGCCGGCTGTGCTTCTCCGGCTCCTGGAGGCACGGCTTCTTCGCCACGCTGTAGCCCCTATTCCACACCATGCCAGTGCCTCTGCATGCTGTCTTCCTTCTGCCTGCAGTCTTCCTTCTGCCTGCAGCTCCTGCTTCTCTCTGCTCATGGGCCCCACGGGGCCGGTCTTCATCCCCAGCTCAATCATTTCTGTGTGCATGACCACACTTTATATAGTGGAGTCAGGTGTGAATGGTAATTGCAAATGCCTGACTCTGCCCGACTCTATTAGTGAGACAGTGGTTTTCTCTACAGTAGTGTTCCCTTACTTTCCCCATGTTATTCCTATGGTTAATCGTTATTGCTCCTAGTTGCCTCTTCTACTTCCCAGTGTTATGTGGAACTGGGGAGGGTGAGATGGAAGGGGTGTTGAAATACCCCATAAAACTGAGGGAGGGGGCTTGAGTTGTGAAGGGAAAAGGGTTTCTCACATTGTCTAACCAAACATCTATGAATTTAAGAAAAGTGGGGTCCCTTCCAGCTTATCTGGATCTCTTTCCCTGTCAACTTTCTCGTAACCATTTTTTAAGATTTCACCAACATATACTCCAAAATGGTAAAATTAGGGACATTTGTTCTGGAATACCCTCAAACCTAAGATTCTGCCATTTCTATAATCAAGACAGTCAGTTGGAATCATGATATCACCTTTTAAGGGACTCCATAGGTACCCTTCAAATAAGAATACTTTACTTGGAAACAGTTGTAAATAATCCAAGGTTTCTATTAACTGTGCATTTTTGATTCAGGCTACTTGAAGTTTCTCCAACCTCTCAAACAATTACTGTGTTAAGAACAATTAAGGAAATGTTATCGATAATCAGTCAAACATGAGAGATTGGCTTTATGATGATGGATTCTTTTTAGTTTGGGCTATTAGGTGGCTCTAAAAGTGCTACCTTTAAGCTGAAACTATTGTCATTAAAATTAGAGATTTGACATAAGAGCTTGAAATATGACCTGTAATGCTCTTCTAATGGAGATGACATTCAGTTGTTCGGTTATTGAACCCCTCCCATTCGCTGCCCCAGTCATGCTAATCCCTTTGGCTAATCCAACCCATTCCTGCCCATCTCGGAACTCTTTGAGCTGTGAGCTCTTCCATGGAGGCAGCCATCTTGGATGACTGTCTCTAAGGAAGCTTTCTAGAAACAAGCCAAAACTAGCATCTATCTTTGAATAGGAAAGATACCATCCATCTTCCAAATAAAAGGATACATTGAATCATGCAAGCATAATCTTTTTTAAAATAGCTAGTGATTTACAATACTTTCGATAGCAGAAATTATTTATGTCTTTTCTGTGTTTCATTTCCTTGTTTTTTTAAATAGAGCTAGGTTTGTTGCTCGCCCTTTTTAAATCAGATTAATATGTATCAATGTCTTACAACACCAAATCGGCAATGTTGTGATGCATGTCATGTAGTACTCAAACCCTTACTAGCTCAATGATTTCCTCTGTTAGCTAAGAAAGTTAATGCAGATGCTTGCCCTGCATGGTCCCGTAATCCAACTGGTTGTGCTCGGCTTCACACATACATTTTCTGGCTCACCCCCCCTCTATTTGTGTCTGTCGATGAATTGCCTTTCCATTGCTTTCCTTCCCCACCGCTTTTAAACCAACTGTAAAGTGTTCAAATAAGAAACTTGCAAAAATAACTGAAACCACACAGTGCTTGTTACATGTTACATTTCTGATTCTGCACTCTCTCTCGGTTTCTTTGAGATTCATCGGATGCATAGGGACTGGCCTAAAGACTTTCTTAAGGACTGACCTAACAACTAACAGCGATGGAAGAAATGTCACAGAGCACCGCTCATCTGTGGAATGCCGGCAGGCCTCGGAGGTGGGCATGAGCAGCCCTCCCTTGAGAAGTCACAGTTCTGATGCTGTTGGCTGAAGTCCCAAGGCTGCTAGAGGTTGCCATGCAAAGACAGTCTGCTCTGTTATGAAATGTATTTTCTTTCCCTCTGTTCGGTGAAATGTATTATCATATGTGGTGTTAATGGGTGGAGACTAATATGTAGCTTCAGCATTGTACATAAGCATGAGCCAGGCCTGGGAGGGGCAGAGCCAAATGCAGCCCTCCCAAGCACTGGTGTGTGTTAGCATTACAGCACTTTTAAACCCACTTCTGTCTTTGAGTAACATTTGTGTCCGAGTGCCGAGTGCCTGGAATGCCTGAGATGGTGTGAGGGAGCTGGGTGAGCACTGGTATTGTGAGGAGCAGGACGAACCTGTAACAGTGCCCACATCGGAGAGGATCTCAGGGTCTTTAGCCCTGAGATCTTCTCCGAAGGTTACACTGTCCTCTGTGTGTTCATGGGATTTTGCTTTAATTCAGTGCTGACGTGAGCAATCTCCTCTATATGTTAATGGGATTTTACTCGCCCTTCAGATTTCTAGCTCCCTGCTGCCAGTAACGTGGTGCATGCCAGCAGCGGCGAGCTAGAAATCCAAAGTGCGAGCAAAATCCTTCGACCACACACAAGTCGGTGCTCACGGATTTTGAACACTGTCCTCTGTGTGTTCGCTGGATTTTGTACACAAATTACAATGTAAACTGAAATGACAAATATATAAATACTTATGTGAACCAAATGTAGTATTGCAGTAACTTAGTTTTCCCTATATAGAATGGATGAAATCAAGTCTATTAATGCAAAATGATGTCAGCCTAAATTAATCTTCAATTTAGTCAAGTCATAAAGACACACAAAAACAAAAATGTGTTGCAGTGCTATGTGTTAGTAAACATTATGAGCCTGATTTGAAAAATGTTTTTTCAATGGGAAAATCAATGCTTCCAGAATAAATGTACTGCTTGCAGAAGTGCCTTCTTACCAATTGGGAACTGTCATTTAGACATTCCCCCTGCTTGAGAAATGGTAAGCAAGTATTTCCGTTGGTGTAGGGCAATTCCGGGAGCTCCTTAAGACTTTCCTCTTTACCTCCTCCTTCCCTTCTTCTCTCCTCTGCTAATCCCAGAGTTGCTGCGATTGGTGTCCTGGGCCTTTATGAATACTCAGGACTCCTGACCTCCTACACCAAATTGGCCCAGCTCCTGTCTATCCACTGCACTTGCACTTACACCCAGCGCCTTGGAGGCTTGCACTTACACCTCTCACAGCCCTAGGCCGTGTAGCACTCAACATTCCTAGCACTTCATCTGTGGCTCACCCATGAGCTCAGACTTCCCAGCACTTACCCCCTCTTGCCTCTTCCTTGCTGCACTTGCACGTTCTGAATACTCAAAATGCAAAGTAGGTTCATCCTCTTTTCCTTTTGCCCCCATTGCTCTTAAATTGTGTGTTTTTAATGTATTTCCCACCCCTGGTCCCTCCCTTGCCCTGTGGGTTCTTTGAAACTGTATTTTCTTATTGTATAAGTGCATACCAAGCAACAAATAAATAAATACATAAACAAATAAATGCCAGAAAGTGTGCATTCTCAGCTCCTGGAAAGTATTTTCGGGTCAACCGAAGGTGGTTATTGGCCATTCTGTGATGAAGCTAGGCTTTCTGCCAGTTACCTGCACTAACAAACTGCAGTGAGATTCGATCGTCTCCCAATGCCTGCCCGCCCCAATCTTATTGGCTTGCTTGTGCAGCAGTGATCTCTGGTGTAGGGCTTGCCTGGGAAGGCCACTCTTAAAGCAGATGGAACATGCATCTAGTTTTCTTCTTGGCAGGAAAAAACTCAGGATCTCAGGGTTGCTTTTTTTCCAGTCAGCAGTCATGGCTGGCCAATCTGCGTTTTAGGCTCATGTCCAATCAACTTAACACCAGGACAGGAATGCCCTACACTATCTCTGCACCTTCGCTGCTGCTTCAGGGCTGCACCCCATTAAGTGGACATACATAGATTAAGGACAACCACCATTGGCCATGTTTAAGTGCAGGTAGACAGCACAGCCAGCTGCGCATAGGATGTGACCATGATGGGTGAAGTGCTAGAGTGGAGGCAGAGGAAGTGAGGGACAAAGGTAGGTTAGAGACAAGGGAAAAATGTTAGCTAGAGGGCCGTTTGGAGATAGCTTAAGAGGGTAACCCAGAGGCGAGGAGGTAGGCTTTTAGTGAACAAATCCACGTGGACTGTTTCTCGGAACAAGAAGAGAGAAAGAGCGGAAGTGAGAGGAAGCAGAGGGAGTGCGAGCAGCCACAAGGGTTGTCGAGGAGGAAGAGCAGAGATTACGAGAGGCTTGTAGAGTTGGGTAGAGGAGGATACAGTGGTGCATTAACGTCGATAGATTTGTGAACCAGAACAAGACATTTAAATCTGTCCGTTACCATACATAACATAAATACATAAGACATTCAATGACAATCTACTAGAACAGTATCAGTACGTAAAAACAGGACTAACAGTCATAAATTACAAAGTAGTGTCTCAGTGTGGGCTATTGGGTGAAATTGAGGCCAGCTAGCAGATATTTAGCTCCTGCTTGTAGCCTAGAAGAGCCTGATTAGCCTGATACCAACAGGTACTAGAAGCTACTTTTAGCTCGCAAAGCCAACTAGTGCCAAACAAACCTATGTGAATGTTACTCTATGCGAATTTATAAATCAACATTACAGTACATTAGAGCACATCTATACAACATTTAAAGTGCACTAGCTCCTTATTTCTCAGGGGTAACTCCTCATCACTGGTGTTAAGATGGATTTCTGAACTCTGACCTGCTGGCCAGAGGTTCAGAAGGCCAGCCTAGTTTCTTGGAACAGGGTGACCTTCTGGACAAGGCAGACCAATCAAGGTAGCTTGGCAGTGGTCAAGACTAGGTCTCAGGAGGGGTGAGGATGACTGAAAGACCTCAATGAGCACACAGAGTAAAGGACACTTACGAATCACTCCCAGTCAGGTATATATACAGACCCTCCAGCTTAATGCGATTTTGCGATCCCACAAAATGCTGCCAAAACTGCCGTTTTGTGCAAAATGGAACGAAAACTGAAGTTGCAAAAGCTACCAATTAAAAAAAATAAAAATACTCAGGGTGGCAGGTTCTGAAAACTTTTCTTTACACAAGAAATGAAATACCCTAACACATCTCATCACTTATGCCCAAAAAAGACCAGCCCAATCACAAGGGACACCTGAATGGGCACCTTTTATATTCGTGCCCATTCAGATGGCCTTTTTCACCTCCTTGAGCAAATCAGGTGGCGTATGTATCTGCCAATTTAAAAGCGCATCACAAATTTCCAAGCACGATGCATTTTTAAATGTGCAGAAATTTTAGGCAACCCTACGCGCACGTGAGGTGTGAGTACCACTGCATGACAGGGTCTTTCCTGACCCGGTCATGCATTTTTTTTTAAGGCATGAACCGCTGCTGTGTCGCTTGCATTTCTGTTCCTCAAACAGGATAGAAATGTGTTTTTTGGGTCGCAATTTACAGTGGCAAGCTCCTGAAGGGCCTGTCACTGTGAAAGGGGCTGGGAGCTTGCAGAACACTGTCGGGAGAGTGCTTCTATTCAAGGTACTACCCGTTTCGACTGACAAAAATCGATCAAATTATACAATTTGACCTATTATGGCCAGTACCATTCGATCGATTTTTATAAATACCTGACATGTGGAGCGGGGTGTCACCCGCTCTCCATGTTCAGTATTTTTGGGCTTGGGGGTTACAGGGGTGTCCCCATCTTCCTCAAAATTGGAAGTGGGGGACAGGAAAAAAAAACTAAAAAGGGACCCTGCGGCATTGGATCCGACATGCGTTAGAGGGATGGATCTGACACTGCAGGGTTGCCGGGGAAGCATCAGCGATGAAGCAGTTAAGTAGGGGAGCGGGTGGGGTGGTGGTGAAAGGTACATTTTGAGTTGTTTGGCTGAAGTGCAAATCAATTTGCGGCGAAATTGACTACAGTCAATTCCACCGTAAATAATTACACTTGGGTCAAACAACCCAGAACCCTATTCAAGGCAGCTGGCCAGCGCACAATTTGCTCTACAGCTCAGCCCTGTGGAAATGCGCAGGTCACCTTTGAGAATAAGGTGACCTGCTCATTTCCAAAAATGGGTTATCTAAAAATAGCATATCCTCGGCTCTATTTTTAAATGCCCCATTATTTGAGGATCTGGGTCAAAATCTACATTTTACATTTTGTAAAAAAAATTGTCACACCATGAGAAGGAAAGGAGTACAAGGGAGAGTGATGGATGAGATGTGATGTCATAGGCAAGAAAGCAGAGGGAGAGCAGTGGGTCAGAGGAGGAAGCGCTGCACAAGAGAACAGAGGCAGCAGTGATGCAGTGGGCCAGAAATCTGAGAGCGAGCGGAGGTACAGAAAGTAGAGGGAGTGTGTGGTCAGGGGGAGCAGTGAGCCAGAAATCAGAGAGGAAACGGTTGGCCAGAAAGAGGCAGTGAGCTGCACATTGGGAAAAAGGATGAGAGAAGAGTGTGATCGAATAGGAGAAAGGATGCAAGATGCAGAAGCAGCACAAAAGATTCAAGGACTTTATATTACGGGAGGAATTGTAGAGTGTAAGGTGTGAGTTGGGAGTATGATTTGGAGTGTGGCAGGGGCTGCAGAGTGCAAATTGTGAGTTGACAGTGTGATATAGCACATGAGCATTTGTATGACTGAGTGAGAGGTCCAGGATTGCAAGTTGTGATGTGGAGTTGGTGAGATGTGTGTTGGTGAGAGAGGTGTTTGGGGGATTGGAAAACATACAACATGAATATTTTCAGCATTACAACTGATAATGATCAATTTAGTTAACACTATTAAATAGGCATGCACATTAAACCAAAAATGTAGTCAAAACAAAAACTGTTCTGTCAAGCCAGAGACATCTGAGACTCTTCCTTTAAATCAATAAAAAAAGATACATTATAATGACACCCTGGCTCTCTTGTAGCCTTGAACTCTGACTCTTTCCTGCAACGTGGCAATCTTACACCCTCCAGTTAATACAAAATGTCCCGCAAAAATGCTGCAATAAATAAAGGGTTGTGCCGCAAAATTTGCCATTTCATGCCGCAAAATTTGCTATTTCATGCCGCAATATCCTGGAGGGTCTGGTATATATTAAAAATACAAATACATTTATTCAAGGTCTTTGAGTTTCAACACACAGTAATTATCAACAGTAATACTTTTAAACCAATACTACAATACATACATACAAGACCAAGTGGCCTACACGGTTAAACACACAGAATGGGCCACAACCTGCAAGGGAAGGAATCAAGCAGTGCAAATTATCTTTGGACAGTTCTGAAAAGTTCAATACCTAACTGAAAGGCAGTCCAGTCCCTACGTTGAGAGGAGCCTAGTGCTCAAATGTACTTTCAGGTGCTGGTGCATGGGATAATGAAGAAGGGCAAAAACAGGGTCTCTTGTAGGGTCCGTAGCAGCTCAGGAAGGTGGGTGAGGTGATGCAGAATAAGTTCCCACTATTTGTGGAGGGTCTCCCCAACAGGGCAGAACAGGATCCAGGAGTTGGGAATAGTTGGATAGCTCAGGCTATCTGTGGAAAGGAGAGTGACCCTCAGGGGATACTTGTGCGTAACAATGGGTGGATGCGCTTGGGGCCACCGGTAAGGGTTGCAAGTACTCACTGACCCCCAGCGCACTCCAGACCAAACTTCGGCAGTTGAGTCCACCTGGGTTGCAGGTTCAAATGCGTCAGTTGTGTGGCTGTGCAGCTGTCTGCTGCGAAGTTACAGCGTTGATTCCCAAGCGGGACAGTGGCGATTTCTCCGCTCCTGGCGGATGGATCTGTCCAGTTTCACTGTAGCAGGCTTCAGGGCACAGATGGGCACTGCAGCAAGGCACCTGCGAATTTTGTCACCACGGCTGGTCAACACAGTATCTGTGTGCATTCCGGTTCGGGCGCGCTCTCTTTACTCCATAACTGGGAATGGCAAATGTACGAAATTCGGTGTGAGAGTACCGTGAACAGAGAGCGTGCGATGTACCAAGTTTCAACAGTCTCCTCAAAATGGTGGCGGTGTCAGAGCAAAGGTCCTGCGCAAGCTGATTAGCCCACTGGTTGGGCCAGGGACACTTCCGAGAAGCCTTACTTGCAGTGTTTGATGAAGGTGCCGATAATAGTTGGTCCCACTATTCTAATGGGTCAAAGCATCTTTGCAGACCTTCGAGTGTGATCAGATGCAGAGGAGTCCGTGGGACAACAGCGTGCTTACGGTGCCAAACCTTACAGTGGGTCACGAGTGGTTCCTCAACTCGGCTTCTTAATTTCAGGATGCTTGGAACTTATCCTAGGTTCAGTAAGAACTCAAGAGATCGACCAGGTATGGGTGTTTGGAGCCTTCTCTTATCCAGAATCTCCTTCGCACCAAAACAAAGAGGACCCAGTGGGAGATCTGCTCACATACAGGCACATCAGACGTGGACCAATCACGGACCACAATGGTCCCAGGCATTCACAACACACCAGACTCTCTGGCACCCAGGATGTGTATTAGAACTAGACAGTCCAACCCACATCCTGGGGGCACACACACAAGGCTTGTAGAAGCCTGCAGAAGCTTGGCACTTCATGGAAAAATGCATACCCAAATAAGGACTGACCCCGATCGGCTTGACTTGGGGAAGGTGAAGGGGCAAGATGGCCAAAAGACAGGACAAAGAACCTTGTGGCATGGCCATTTTGGAGTCAGGCCACCTTAAACACGCGTTAAAAATACATGAATAGATAAACTGTCACCAGCGCTATCCAAGGCACATCTGCACCTCTCCTAAAAAATCCTTCAAGGGCATTTGGAAATGACAGGAAGACCCATGCGCACTGTACTGTAAGGTACATTGTGCGCTTGTAACGTGTTGCAGAAAAGTTGCAACATTGGCAAGGACTAAGGGAAACCAAGTATCCCTTGGTTTCCCTATACTGACTGTCTTTATGGGCATGTCAGATTCCCCATCACAAAAGGAAAGAGTGAAAAACCCAGGGGAGTGCAGCTGAAGGCTCTGCTCCACTGGCAAAGTTAGACTATGGTGTTTAAACAGCAGAAAAAAGTTGAAGGGGTAAACAACTGGAGGGAAACCTTCACATAAATGAGAATATTTCCAACCAACTGGAAAATGCCGGATACCCAGGATCTGCTTGTAGCCCGTATGTATACAATTTGTAACCCTTCTATGGCTATTCCACCCATTACCTGCCCCACCCAAAACACCTCCTCCTGGGATCTCTTTGATCTCGCTCTATTAAGTAGTGCAATCAAACTTTGGCCTGACGTTATTTCTAATAGTCTGCTGACATTTAATGGCTTAAATGCAGTTGTAAATGGCTACTGGTGCAATACACATGTCTTAACCAAATGTGCCTTAGTCACTTTATTTATATCTCATTCCTGCACTGAAGTCCTGTTAAAAACAAGCCAAGGCAAAGCGGTTTTGGCTAGAGATATTAGATGGACTTGTGTTCGATATTGCGATAATCTGCCCAGGTAATCACATGCGTCAGCTGTTGAAATCTTATGGTCGGGTACTACCATTGTATCAATGCCTAACAAATGCCAAGCCCAAACTGTTGCCTTTGCCAATGCTTGTTTCCATTGATGTTCGATTTTTCTTTTCTTTCTTTTTTTGTTAATATGAAATGTTATAATTGGATGTAATTTTAATGTTGTTCACTGTGTGGCTATTTGTGAAAGGCTTACTTTTAAAACCATATCACATATTTTATTTTAAATAAAGTATGTATGTTCCCATCCCTATGTTAGAAATATGATACTGTCCCTGTCACACTTTTCGACTTAGTCAAATGTCCCCACCTCTAAGAAATAGTAGTTACCAGGGTCCCATTTCAGCCACTGCTGCAGCTTTGCTCGGTTCATTATCATGGCCGCTGTCATCCTAGGCTTAGTCCATGGGTTGAAGCACACATTGTCACTTGGTGTGCCACTGTTGTTCAGTTTGTCGGCTTAGCTGCTTATCTTTATAATATGCACCTCTTTGAATTTTGTCTCCTCCCACTGCATTACCTCCGGTGGCAGCCCAGTAAAGGCACCTTTTGTCTCAAGCCAACTTCTCTGCCACCTGCTGCTGTGGTTCTGACATTCGCAATTAGCACGGGACAGTGAGGAGGTGCAAATGACTCATCATCCACGTTCATCCATATCACCCTTTACCGCATGAAATGTGGAAAAGAGGTGCTTATCCTCTGAGGCTTGAGTGATCAGTGTTGGTGGTGTACTCCTTCAAACATTTAGGGTTGGCCCATCCATTTGGTGAGGATTCAATTTACAGATTTGTTTGGAGCAAGCTTTACTTGCTGCCATTTAGACTAATGAAGACACATACAGGAGAAGGGCTCCGGTGTCAGTCAAGTGCTTGGTGATGCTTTACCAGTGCTTCCTGCTCAAAGCGCTGTTACAGTAGTGGCCATTTTGTTAACTGGTGAGAGATTTGCTGAATGTTGCGTTAAAGGACTTCTTTTGTTCACAATATGCTCAGCACATTGATGTGTTCCTCTTTGGCATTGAATTACATCATGTTTCTATTGCTATTATCAATGTGGTCATAGGCTGATTTATGTTTTTGCACACAAGAAGAAAAGTTATAGACATTGTAAAAAGACTTATTCTCAGTGGGTGGAAGTATTTCAACAATGCCTATTCATGTTTGGTTTTGGCGAATGTTTGCGTTACTTGTGCCACTCAATTGCCAAAACCATTGTTACAGAAGAGAAAGAGAGGAATGGGGGTTCCAAACTGAGAATATCAGTTTGGGATAGCAACAGTCAATACCATGGCATGAAACTGCCAAATCACTAAAATCTCTTTTTCCAAACTCCTCTGCACTACTAATCAATGAGAAGTTCCCTTACAAGATTTTGGAGAAAGGGTTCCCGGAATGCCCGTCTTGACTCCAATAAACATAACAGCCCAAAGAGTAAGATATGCAAGATGGCAGTCACTGTTTGGACAGCCCCCGGAGGGCCAGTGACAAATACATTTACAAACAGATATTCTCTCATATACATATGGTACAGGTGCCCCAACACTGATCATGGATCCTGTAGGGAAGGCATGGTATCAAGAATAGACACAAGTGATCTTAGTTCAAGGTTGTTTATTAAACTGTATGGGTAGGGTGGAAAAAGCCTAATCTAAACCTAAATCTAAGATGGGAGCAACATACAACCATCAAATCAAAATAAGGCAGTCCTAGTGACATCTTGTCAAAATAAAAGGGCCTGTACTAAAAACAACCTATTGCCAATCCTTATAACTAAATACCAAAAAGAGTGTGGGATAGGATTCACAAGAAAGAAGTGCTCACAAATGATAAGACAGGATGTGGTAGCCAGGGGTCTCCCTTGCCCACGTTTTGAGCTCAGAATAAGGGGGGGCTCCTGAACACAGCACAGTCTCAAGCTTTCCCAGCACGGGACGACAGTTCTGTTTATCAGGATCAGGATCTTTGGTGGTCAAGTCTCTTTTCTACAAAAAGTCTCTTGCCTCCTAGGATCTGATGAAATGAACAATAACAAACAAAAGTTCCTTTCAACCTGTATGTTATGTGATTCCTTTTCACCCCTGGATCCCCCTCTTCCAGGCTTAGATCCACAAACATTTCTCAGCGGTATCAGGCCCTTCTGTGGTTAACTCTCTTGCCTCCGATGGTCTGATCGGTTCAAAGAATAGCAAACAAAGGTTCCTTTCAAAGGTATGTTGGGTGATGGCTTTTCACCCTTGGATCCCCCTTTTCTGAGCTTAGATACACAAACAATTCTCAGCGGTATCAGGCCCTTCTGTGGTTAACTCTCTTGCCTCCGATGGTCTGATCGGTTCAAAGGATAGCAAACAAAAGTTACTTTCAAAGGTACGTTGGGTGATGACGTTTCACCTTTAGATCCCCCTTTTCTGGGCTTAGATCCATAAACAATTTTTTTCTATGTCAGGACCTTCAGTGATTGACTTTCTTGCTTCCAAGCACCTGATATGTTCAAATATTACAAATAAATGTTCCTTTTGGATTACACTTGAGGTGAGGATTCTTCACTCCTGGGTCCTTCCTCTTCCAGGCGCAGAACGCTCTCGGGTATCAGCCTCCTTCCTGTCGGGTTCACTCCGGCTTACATTCACAATGATTTCTTGATTGCTTTCATATGTCGATGGGGTGATGGCTTCTCACCCCTGGGTCTCCCACTTCCGGGCTCAGACCCCTTCAAGCATTTGCCTTCCTCTTTCGAGTTCACTACGGCCTTTTGCAAAGATTCCTTCTCCTTGGCATTCACAAATCTTAATGTCTTTTTAAACAGTTTCCCATGGATCTCCCTCTGCCGGGTTCACTTTTGCCAACACACTGTTTCTTGGGAGTTTAGACTTCACCCCTCTATATCGGCATACCTCCTTCGGATTCACTCTTGCCACTTCATATTTCCTTTTGCTTTCTCTTGATGTGGGATTAATTTCCCTTACTTTCTCTTGATGCGGGATTCACTTCCCTTGCTTTCTGAATCGTTTGTTGGTCAAAGACTTTCGACTGTACAGGGATTTTGCTTGCCCCGTGTATGACCATTTTGACCTTTCTTGGTGGTTCTCCTATGGCCTTCTGGTATCAGTAGTTACACTCAACATGGGATTAACCAGAGTCTCTCAAGTGAGCACCTAATTGGTGCAGTTTCCCTCTGTAGCTGGTCTTCCCTTAACTATTGACAGTTCTTTAAACTTTTTTCAATGTGCCACTTTGCGACTTTTAATTCAACACAGTTCGGTTTCTTATCGGTTCTCCCCCCGACTCACCGGCCGTGATGAACCGCTTGGCTTTCCTTGTATCTGGAGCTAAGGCAGGTACCACGGTAGCAGGCATCTCCCTCTGTCATGCTTATCAGCGTAGGCACATTCCGTGTACTGTGGACATCTGCTGCAACACACTTGAGCTATTGTCTGCGGTCTTACCATTCCTTCTGCAGAGGTATCGCGGGTCTGGGTCGGAAAGGGCAATGTTGCTTCTCTCCTTGTCAGCCTTTCGGCTCTTGCTGCCTTTCTCCTCCTCTTGAACTGCGGTGCCTGGATAGCTGTTTCCTTGTGCGGTCTGCCTTGCTGGTCATGTGCTCTCGTGCTCCACCTTTTATTCCTGTGGGGAAGGGAAAGGGCTGTCAGGTGTGTGTGATCCTGGTCAATTGCCTGACTTTAAGGAAAGAAAAGAGGATCCAAAATTGGAACCCTCCCGTCCCTTGCACACCTTAAGTTTGCGCCAATATGACGCCTTGAGATTGACTTTTGTCACAATAAATTTGATATATATTCCAGTGAATTTCAAAAGATAATACAATTTTTTTTAAAAAGAGTGTAGTAATGACATCCAATGTAAAAGAAGATTCTTTATTCCAAACGCGTGAAACAGGAAGAATTCAATTCATTTGATTGTGGCTGCCGCATTTCGAGAAGTTCATTCTCTTCATCAAGAGCCCAGAATAATGAATTAAACACTGAAAATAAAGAAATATGTACAATCAGCTATTTGTGAACTCTCCACATCACTGCTACATGCATTTAGCGTTCTGCGTTAAACATATAACGTGTAACCAGGAACCAGTAAATTGAACCAGACAACAGTAAAGGCTTCGTCATACATTGTTTAGGGAAGCAAGGGTAGAATACAAAGAATGGGTCAACATGACCAGCACCTGTAAATAGAATCCAGAGCCACAAGCTATTGGGACAAAAGAATGGCCATTTTGCTAATGGTAGATTGGAAATGCATTGTAAGTTACTTAGGAATAGGGCAACTTCCGAATAGATGTGGATGAATGGCTTACCAATTTTCTCTTTACACCTGTAATTCAGTGCATATGGAAACCGCTCGATATGGGCGGGAAAGAAATTATAAGTTGAGTTCCAACACAGTTCACCCAGCAGAGAACAGCGGAGGATTGTGCACTAAAAGAAAAATAGTGCGTGTAACTATAGGTGTAAAATGCAAAAGGCAACAGTATCGGTAGATCAAACAATGAAAGGGCAACTACTCACCACTGAGGGGTGCCCAATGTGTTCTGGATAGGACCATTTATTACATCAGTGCGGTACTTGTGTAGCACGCAGTCTAAGGGTTCTCAAATAGTCCACACGGGGCTCGCTGGGTCTATAAAGAAAAACAGCGGCCCCTTTAGTGTCAAAGTGACATCTATATATGTGAGACTGAAGAGGCACAGCGAAAAGCGCCTCGTGTAGCTTAAAACTTACTTGAATTTGTGATAATTGTAGCATCGGCTGATGGAACGTGAGCTTCGGAATCGACGGAGCTCGTTTAAGCCCATCCAGCGGGGAGGATGTCCCCAGAGACTGTTGCTATGCGCGGGACGCTAGTGCAGCTCCACAAGCCCCTCGCTGCGGCGTAGGTCCGTGAAGCAAGGTGGGCATGCGTAGTAATAAACAAAGGACTATAGGAATCAATTCAAATGAGGGTATTGGGCACTCGCTCGAGAGCAGCGGCCATCTTAGAAGGTGAAGAAATGAATAGATTCAAATAGAGTGTGCGAGCTGCTTGCAAAAGTTTGCATACAGAAAAGACTGTAATTAAGCAAAAAAGTAATTGGCCATCTAAGTTACGATATGGTGGCTCTGGATTTACATTGTGTGAGAAACAGACAATAGTTCTTAAGGTGGCACAAAAGTTCACTAATAGTAGCAGTTTTAAATTGGAGAGAGGTCAAAAAATGGCCCAAGAGGATATGGTCATATAATGATATATGAAAAAACATTTTTCTAAGGGTGACAATTATGTTATAAAAACACAATATACAGACATCTGTTGAGTACAGGCAGAGCTAGCGTATAGAGAGAGATATTAGGGCAACAAGTCAGATAAAACATTTTAAAGAAAATTCATCATTAAGCCCCTTCGGTAGTAGTGTGTTCAGTGTATGTATCCAATATTTTTCTCTACGTGAGAGCATCGATGCATAATCACCTCCCCTATAGGGTTTTTTGACAACTTCAAGGATTTAAAATTTTAATTGTGCGATTGTGTGATTATTCTCCATGAAATGTCTGGAGAGGGGGGATTTGATGTTTTTGCATCTAATATTGGATTTGTGCTCCGTCAGGCGTTCTTTGACCGGTCTTGTGGTTTGACCCACATACAGTTTGCCACAAGGGCATTTGATCGCATAAATAACCCCGGATGACATGCAGGTGCCATAGTGGCGTAGTTTAATGTTCTTCCCAGTTTATGTGTGAACAATTTTGTCACCTTTTATGATGTTGTTACAGTGAGTACAACAGAGACACGGGAAAGTGCCAGTTTTTCTAGTTTGTAGGACCATCTGTTTGTCTTTAGGTGGTATTTCTGCTCTGACCAGAGTGTCCCTCAGATTCCTACCCCATCTGAAGGCCAGCATAGGTGCTTTAGGGAAGAGTTCTTTCAGTATCTGGTTGTTGTGGAGAATGCTCCAGTGTTTCCTAATGGATTTACTTATCTGGAAGCTCTGTCTTGAGTACTTGCTGATGTGAAGTAATGGTGTATCCTTTGATTTGTTTTTGGGTACCAGTAGTTGTTCTTTGTCGATGAGTACAGATCTTTCTTTGGCTTCTTCTAGGATGGTGTTAGGATAGCCTCTGGCTGAAAATCGTTCCAATAGGGTGTTGCTCTCTGTGTCCAGACCTGCTGGGTTCGAAATTATCCGTTTTAATCTCAAGACTTGGCTGTATGGTAGACTCTTAAGCATGGATTTGGGATGATGACTTGTAAAGTGTAATAAGTTATTCGCATCAGTGGGTTTATGGTAGACCGTGGTCCAAATCCGATGTCCTTTTATTTCCATGTATACACCCTATTGGAAAAAATTTCAGCCAGAGGCTATCCTAACACCATCCTAGAAGAAGCCAAAGAAAGAGCTGTACTCATCGACAAAGAACAACTACTGGTACCCAAAAACAAATCAAAGGATACACCATTACTTCACATCAGCAAGTATTAGATCAAGACATGATCGATGTTAAGACAAGTGAATTTTTACTTAATGTACATCCAATCACTCCCGTATTCTACGGCCTTCCTAAAATTCATAAGAACCCTACCAACCCTCCACTGCGACCGATAGTACCTGGCACTGACAGCATTTTTGAACCTCTAGCTATCTATGTGGACAAATCCCTTCAGAAATTGGTACAGGAGACCCCTACCTACCTTAGAGACACAACAGACTTCCTGAATTGTATCAACGATATTACAGCTCTAAGCACAGAGTGCATTATCTTCAGTATGGATGTATGCAGTTTATATGCCTCCATCCCCCACACCGAAGGCCTCGAAGCAGTTCAATGGCTCATCTCTAATGGCAACAACAGCATGTCCAATAACAATCTGGTTCTGAAATTCCTTGAAACCATACTCTTTAACAGTTATTTCAGATTTAAAGGGAAATACTACCTTCAGACTACCGGTACCTCCATGGGCTTATCCATGGCCCCAGTCTACGCAAACACATTTATGTACAGGTTTGAACATCAGCATGTACTGGACCACCCAGAATGGTCCTACAAGATATTAATGTGGAAACGTTATATAGATGACATATTTGGCATCTGGTGTGGTACACGTGAAGAACTGGACGCTTTCCTCACCTACATGAACTCCATTCACAACACCGTATTCTACGGCCTTCCTAAAATTCATAAGAATCCTACCAACCCTGCACTGCGACCGATAGTACCTGGCACTGACAGCATTTCTGAACCTCTAGCTATCTATGTGGACAAATCCCTTCAGAAATTGGTACAGGAGACCCCTACCTACCTTAGAGACACAACAGACTTCCAGGGGTTATTTTTGAGATCAAAATGATCATTGAAGAAGCATTAGATCAAGACATGATCGATGTTAAGACAAGTGAATTTTTACTTAATGTACATCCAATCACTCAGTATTCTACGGCCTTCCTAAAATTCATAAGAACCCTACCAACCCTCCACTGCGACCGATAGTACCTGGCACTGACAGCATTTTTGAACCTCTAGCTATCTATGTGGACAAATCCCTTCAGAAATTGGTACAGGAGAGCCCTACCTACCTTAGAGACACAACAGTCTTCCTGAATTGTATCAACGATATTACAGCTCTAAGCACAGAGTGCATTATCTTCAGTATGGATGTATTCAGTTTATAAACCTCCATCCCCCACACCGAAGGCCTCGAAGCAGTTCAATGGCTCATCTCTAATGGCAACAACAGCATGTCCAATAACAATCTGATTCTGAAATTCCTTGAAACCATACTCTTTAACAGTTATTTCAGATTTAAAGGGAAATATTACCTTCAGACTACTGGTACCTCCATGGGCTCATCCATGGCCCCAGTCTACGCAAACACATTTATGTACAGGTTTGAACATCAGCATGTACTGGACCACCCAGAATGGTCCTACAAGATACTAATGTGGAAACGTTATATAGACGACATATTTGGCATCTGGTGTGGTACACGTGAAGAACTGGACGCTTTCCTCACCTACATGAACTCCATTCACAACACCATAAAATTCACCATGGAAATCAGTGAACCTCGTCTACACTTTTTGGATGTAGACATGGAAATAAAAGAACATCGGATTTGGACCACGGTCTACCATAAACCCACTGATGCGAATAACTTATTACACTTTACAAGTCATCATCCCAAATCCATGCTTAAGAGTCTACCATACAGCCAAGTCTTGAGATTAAAACGGATAATTTCGGACCCAGCAGGTCTGGACACAGAGAGCAATACCCTATTGGAAAAATTTTCAGCCAGAGGCTATCCTAACACCATCCTAGAAGAAACCAAAGAAAGATCTGTACTCATCGACAAAGAACAACTACTGGTACCCAAAAACAAATCAAAGGATACACCATTACTTCACATCAGCAAGTACTCAAGACAGAGCTTCCAGATAAGTAAATCCATTAGGAAACACTGGAGCATTCTCCACAACGACCAGACACTGAAAGAACTCTTCCCTAAAGCACCTATGATGGCCTTCAGACGGGGTAGGAATCTGAGGGACACTCTGGTCAGAGCAGAAATACCACCTAAAGACAAACAGATGGTCCTACAAACTAGAAAAACTGGCACTTTCCCGTGTCTCTGTTGTACTCACTGTAACAACGTCATAAAAGGTGACAAAATTGTTCACACATACACTGGGAAGAACATTAAACTACGCCACTATGCCACCTGCATGTCATCCGGGGTTATTTATGCGATCAAATGCCCTTGTGGCAAACTGTATGTGGGTCAAACCACAAGACCGGTCAAAGAACGCCTGACGGAGCACAAATCCAATATTAGATGCAAAAACATCAAATCCCCCCTCTCCAGACATTTCATGGAGAATAATCACACAATCGCACAATTAAAATTTCAAATCCTTGAAGTTGTCATAAAACCCTATAGGGGAGGTGATTATGCATCGATGCTCTCACGTAGAGAAAAATATTGGATACATACACTGAACACACTACTACCGAAGGGGCTTAATGATGAATTTTCTTTAAAATGTTTTGTCTGACTTGTTGCCCTAATATCTCTCTCTATACGCTAGCTCTGCCTGTACTCAACAGATGTCTGTATATTGTGTTTTTATAACATAATTGTCACCCTTAGAAAGATGTTTTTTCATATATCATTATATGACCATATCCTCTTGGGCCATTTTTTGACCTCTCTCCAATTTAAAACTGCTACTATTAGTGAACTTTTGTGCCACCTTAAGAACCTCACACAATGTAAATCCAGAGCCACCATATCGTAACTTAGATGGCCAATTACTTTTTTGCTTAATTACAGTCTTTTCTGTATGCAAACTTTTGCAAGCAGCTCGCACACTCTATTTGAATCTATTAATTTCTTCACCTTCTAAGATGGCCGCCGCTCTCGAGCGAGTGCCGAATACCCTCATTTGAATTGATTCCTATAGTCCTTTGTTTATTACTACGCATGCCCACCTCGCTTCACGGACCTACACCGCAGCGAGGGGCTTGCGGAGCTGCACTAGCGTCCCGCGCATAGCAACAGTCTCTGGGGACATCCTCCCCGCTGGATGGGCTTAAACGAGCTCCGTCGATTCCGAAGCTCACGTTCCATCAGCGGGTGCTACAATTATTACAAATTCAAGTAAGTTTTAAGCTACACGAGGCGCTTTTCGCTGTGCCTCTTCAGTCTCACATATATAGATGTCATTTTCACACTAAAGGGGCCGCTGTTTTTCTTTATAGACCCAGCGAGCCCCGTGTGGACTATTTGAGAACCCTTAGACTGCGTGCTACACAAGTACCGCACTGATGTAATAACTGGTCCTATCCAGAACACATTGGGAACCCCTCAGTGGTGAGTAGTTGCCCTTTCATTGTTTGATCTACCGATACTGTTGTCTTTTGCATTTTACACCTATAGTTACACGCACTATTTTTCTTTTAGTGCACAATCCTCCGCTGTTCTCTGCTGGCTGAACTGTGTTGGAACTCAACTTATAATTTCTTTCCCGCCCATATCGAGCGGTTTCCATATGCACTGAATTACAGGTGTAAAGAGAAAATTGGTAAGCCATTCATCCACATCTATTCGGAAGTTGCCCTATTCCTAAGTAACTTACAATGCATTTCCAATCTACCATTAGCAAAATGGCCATTCTTTTGTCCCAATAGCTTGTGGCTCTGGATTCTATTTACAGGTGCTGGTCATGTTGACCCATTCTTTGTATTCTACCCTTGCTTCCCTAAACAATGTATGACGAAGACTTTACTGTTGTCTGGTTCAATTTACTGGTTCCTGGTAACACGTTATATGTTTAACGCAGAACGCTAAATACATGTAGCAGTGATGTGGAGAGTTCACAAATAGCTGATTGTACATATTTCTTTATTTTCAGTGTTTAATTCATTATTCTGGGCTCTTGATGAAGAGAATGAACTTCTCGAAACGCGTCAGCCACAATCAAATGAATTGAATCCTTCCTGTTTCACGCGTTTGGAATAAAGAATCTTCTTTTACATTGGATATCATTACTACACTCTTTTTTAAACAAATTGTATTATCTTTTGAAATTCACTGGAATATATATCTAATTTATTGTGACAAAAGTCGTCAAACTCAAGGCGTCTTATTGGGGCAAACTTAAGGTGTGCAAGGGACGGGAGAGTTCCAATTTTGGATCCTCTTTTCTCTCCTTTTTGTACCTTTAGTAACCCTGTGCCAGGGCTACATTTCCTCCCCTGCACCCCAAAAATCCTTACCTATTGACAAACTGCCATATGAATCAGTATTTCTAGAAATTTAGTGTGTGCACCTTCCACCCTCCTCTTCAATTGCCTGACTTTGCCTGACCCTTGTGTTGGGAAATGTTAGGTAAACGGCTTTGGTGTTTGTCCGTCGTCTTTCGTGATGTGTGAAAGTGTTCGTGTTGGAAAAGTGGACGGGGGTGAGGTTTTTGTGTATCCTCCGTGGCAGGCTGGGGAAAAGTTGTCATAAGAAGGGGGATACCGCGTCATCCAGGTGATCCTCCCTCACTGGCCCACCCCCAGGAACTAACTGGATCCAATTAGCGATGGCCGTGTGTTGGCCACCTGGATGACAGACCCCAGGCACTAGTCAGGGAGACACCTTCAGGGTTCTTACAATCCAGACACCTCAATGGACATGATTGATTAATGATAAATATCCTGTGGCGCTGACGACGCTACAGACACCACGACATAGTAACGTTAGCTATGAAGCACACTTGCATCCCTGCATGAAGTTACATGGACACACGTTTACACAGGTCTGTAGATAGAGGACAGATACATATATGCTGTCAAGTGCCTTTTATTATTTTTTTCATTAGCCAAATGCAGAAACGCAGAAATGCAAGGAAGCAAGAGATGCCGAGCAGGTTTGCAGCAGCTTATTGCAACTAACCATATGGAGCTACAGGATCATATAAGGAACCTGGAAAAAGCCTGCAAAAAGCAGGCGTTAAAGCCTCCAACCCGCGAAGGGACCTTGTAATCAGGCGCTAATGGTTTAACGGCGCCGATGCTCTTTACGGCGCCATTAAACCATTAGCGCCAGGGTCGTAATGAGGCCCAAAGACCCCTGGTCACAATTGCAATAGAACATAAAAACTTTATTAGCCACCATAGTAAAAAGGGTCGAAAAACAAATATGATGGCGCAAAAGACCAAAATCAGCACAACAAACAACTTCGTCAACGGCCCTGGCCAAATTAAAAGAAAAACAGGCCAAACGACGGGAGGCCAAAAACTCTGCAACAAATTATTTCATGGCCCGAGGAAGTCAAAGAGCAGTGAATAGACTATGGAGCTTTCGGGCATGGGGTTTTTGGAAGCTCTAAATGAATGTTTACCTCTTTCCAAAACACGGAGATTGGAGCACAACAACAGCGAAAAGCTGATCTCCAGGGAACTCTCTTCCCTAGATGAGAGTAAGGGGATATTAAATCAACTAAACCATGGAGAGAGGGCAGCCCGGGAGCAATCTAAATTGACAGCTCTGCCAACGACGCCACAAGAACTGTCAGAATCACACAGCAACCTGAATCCACAGATCGATCTAAAGAAGAGAGAAGAGCGGGAGAATTCTGACAAAGTGACCGCAACGGGACACGCTCCATCCGTTACCCAAATCGAAATGAAAGCCCTCAGGAAAAGGAGCACATCACAGATGAAATAGACGGTCTACCAGTCTATTAATAGAAACAAATGGGGGATTCTCCCAAGTTTCATCAAACAAACCAACATCGACGGGAAAAACCGCATTGCCTCTACAGAGTGATAAAGAAGGAATCCCAGAAGGAGGACACATAACACCAAAAAATCCACCTCAGCAGACTGAGCCTAAGTCAACTGAGCGGGCAAAACCTACACGGCAGTCGAGTAGGAGGGCGGAGAAGTTAAATCCTGATGATCTACAAAGCCCGCCTCACATGACCGAAATAGGCCAGACCCCAGCTATGAAACTACAGCACAATCTTAATCAAAACACATGGGGGAATGAAAGTTACAGCCCCCTTATAGATAAAAACAGAAATCGAAGATGTTCATTAGAAACCACAAGGCCGGCAAGAAGTCAATTCAATGGGCAAACACGACAACTACCTCATCTGACTCACCAACTAGACGACTTTCCACGCAACATCAATTGGCAAGCTCAGCGGATGCCCCCAACAAAAAGATGGACCTACTCTCCATTATGTCATCAGTACACATAGCATTATCACCATTAATGAAGCTCTACGAAGCTATTGCAGACTCGCTGAAGGAACATACCAGCATACAAGCAATGATGTACAGCAAAGTTATCTTCTTAGAAGCCTATATCATGGCGTCAGAAGCAAGGAAAACAAATACCTTGGAAGCTACATAGGATGTAGCTTCTGTACGCCAACAAGCGAACCGGCAAGACAAAGAACAGTAGGGAGTCAAACCATCACCACGATTGACTTAACATCAAATAAAACAGTAAACAAGGGCACAAGCTAAATGGTAAATACAAAATTACAACCAGGGCAAATTGACACTAAATTGAAGTCAAAAAAGATAACTTTGCCTAGACGGCAGAAGGTATCTTCCAATTTTTCTCGTGCACAGTAAATCAAACCGAACAACTACAAATGGGAGAGCGTGACTTAAATGTACAACAAACGAAAAAACAAGAAAGGTTGGAAAAAATGGCACTCCATCTCCAACGACGACAAATGACTTCCTCGAAACTGAGGAATTGATGAATCTGAGTCAACACTTATCAGAGCATGTTCCAATTGCCGCAAACTCAGATAAAATCAGTAAAATACCAAACCCTCAAATTACCAGCAAAGTAAGCAAAACAGAGTCCAATTTGGGGAAGAAGGTAGAGAGTAGTGAGAATTTCTTGAAGCAAACTATGGACAATGAGAAAAGCCAAAACAAAAAAGTCACCCAGACCTCAGAAACTTCAAGGCAGAAAACCTTAAAACAGTTGGTGAAAGAAACGAAAAAAGAAAGAGAAACAGCCAGATCGAGAACAAGCAGTCTTCCAGATACTTAGCGAAAGTGCAAAAGCGTTCCCAATCACGGCCTTAGGTCCGCGAGGACGAACAACTAAATAGGAGACAGCCAGATGAACTTCAGCATCATCGGGAGGACCAAGAAGAAAACATAAAAAAAGCCCAAAACGGCGAACGCCAACACGGCCCGCACCAAATCTAAGAATGGCAGATCTAGAGATAATGAAAAGAACCTCTTCCGTTCACCAAGGGACCCTGGGGCAACGGACCTTCGGTATAGATCCAAGACACAAATGTATCATCAAAAACCAAGGAAATGGGAGCAAGCTAAATGGTGAATTAAGTTAACACAAGTGGAAGAAAACAAGGACAAGATAACATTGAATAGAAACTCTGTGCTAAAACTCTTCAAAATATTCGAAACCTGAAATACATCAAGTGAGAAGAGCTTTTAGTGGTAGAGCCAAGCCCTGAAGACACCAAGGCTAGAACTGTGCTGCACATAGCATCAACAACGCTAAAAAACATTATCACCGACAGTAAAACTGAACTAGAAGACATGGGATATGAGTTAAAAGTGTGTTCAGCAACCGGCATAGACAAAAAAATCATCAGGAAGCAAAGAAGACAAGAAGTACCAGGAAACGCAAGACACAAAGCCTAGCAAACGGCAAATACCTAAAACTCAAATGAAGTCAAGTCATGTAAGCTCCATTGCAAGAGACAAGGAACGGGAGCCTGAAAGGAGACCGGGGTCGAAGCTGTCAACCTCCAAAGAAAACAGTAACTATGACAGAAAAATGGAGATAAAAGACATAAGAAAGACCAACAGAGACAGGAGAACTAGTCCACAAGAGGACCGAATTCAAAAAATTGAGCGCGAACCTTTAAAAAAATGTGAGCCAATGAAAGGGATCTGGTCTTGGTTGCCAAAAGCCTTGACAGAAAAAAAGCAAAGATAGCAACGCATCGGCGACGAGCACATCCACTAGGAAAGATCTTGCTTGATCCAGCAAAATCAGTCGATAAAGATGTGCTTGTGGAATACGAGAGGTCATACACATTTACTATCCACGAGCGACATGGACCTGGGGTCGTTTGACCTAATATGTCTGCAGGAGACTTGGCTGATTGAACAACCCTCAATGAGGGGTTTTGAACTTATCCTAGCGCCGGCCAAACAAGGTTGTCTAGGAAGACCTTCATCTGGGCTATTGATTGCTTATAAAAACGGATGTGGGATCAAATTAGAAGAAACATTGATCAGTAATTTAGCGATACTGATGGTCAAGGCTTAATGGACTCGCCAGGCAAACAATAAGACAGGGTATGAAAAATCTACACTAATAATAGCCAACATCTATTGGAACCCAGCCACTACGGAAACAACAACTTTCCTGGAAAAGATAGAGGCAGCAATAGACGAGGCCCTGGCAGGACATCTGGCAAAATAATTCCTGATTTGTGGCGATCTGAATGCCACCTGCGTAACGGCAGCAGAAACTGGAAAAAGCAAGCAAACAACCCGACAGGAGAACAGCGAGGGAAATTATGGTCCTGATTGATGGACTCGAGAAACCTACACAATCTGCACAAAGCTTTCCCAGACTCAAAGCGTCCACCGTTGTGGGAAAGAAATGATTCCAAGGGGACTAGATAAATAACAAGAGTAAGCGCCAGTGACCATAACCCTCTTTCGACCACCTAGGAGTCAACAGGTCCTTTGAATGATTATATAAAATCCAATATAGTCATCAAACTGTCAAAGGAGTCTATTGCTGATATAGAAAATAGATTTAGCTCTATGACGGAGACAAACGGCGCAAATAAAACTGACTATAACCCTCTTTTGACGAAGTACAAAAAAAGTCTCTCTCAAAAAAGATTGGCGGAAACTCTCCAAGACATGCGTTTGATAAAATCTTGGTTGAGAAACGCTGTGAGCTTCGAAGAATCCAGCGTAGAGCAAAATTGATTGCAACACCAGCGGCACAAAAAGAAGCGGAACCTGCAGCAAAATATTACAAATCATGGGTAAGAGGACATAGGTTAAACCTCTACCAACAGGACTCAGAAAACATTCTAAAATTCATAAGTGGCAGAAGCACAAGCAAATTTTGGAGTACCCTGAGAGCTACCTTCGATGTACAAGAAAAATCCATAATAAGTGAGATCGGTGAAACCATCTGGTTAAAACACTTCAAAACCATGTACTTGGCTCCAACAATTTCAACAATTTCACTAACAGGGCCTAGACTTGACCCATGGGTAAGAGTGGATGACCCAGAGGAGATCCGACTAAGGATCGTTGGCTTGAAAAACTCAAGGGCGCCAGGACCCGATGGGGTCACAAATGTGGATTTAAAAACAAATCCAAAGGAGTGGGCCAGTCTCTTGAGTAAAATCTTTGGAAGATGTGCAGATTTAAAAACTATACCACCTTCATGGAAATCAGCCACAGTGATACCAATTTTCAAGAAAAGAGATAAAAAGGACCCAGCGAATTATAGACCAATCGCGTTGCTTGATGTAATGGGGAAAGTGTTCGGCTCAATGTTACTAGACCGCTTCAAGATCTTGGCTTTTAACGCCCCCTGTGAGGATCCCTTCCAAACGGGATTTAAGAAAAACATGGGCACGGCAGCCAAGATATTGATATTGAACGTGCTGAAAAACAAAGTACTGGAAGGAGGCGCAAGAATCTTTGTCGCTTTAATTGACCTCACTCAGGCCTTTGGTCGTATTGATAGATCAAGCCTCTGGTCAAAATTGGAAGCCTGGGAGTGTCCAGCTGCCCTGTTGAAACCAATTAAGGCCTTGTATACTGATACCAGTATGCGCATCCGTCTGGACCAAAACAGACTTTTGTCATCTCCAATTGCAACGGCACGAGGTGTGAAACAGGGCTGCCTTTTGGCTCTGGCTCTCTTCCTGGCATTCATCGGTGACATTAATAATGCAGACATAGACGTACGATCATTTCCACCAAAACTCTACAAAACTCCAATAACGAGGCTTCTCTATGCGGATGACTTGGTCCTTTTGGACCACATGCCAATAGAACTACAACGCCAATTGACAAATCTACAAAACTACATGCAAAAAAATAAACTGGAAATCAATGTAAAAAAAAACGAAGTTTCTGACATTCCAGGCATCTTCTAGAAAAAAAGAAAAATCACGACTAAACCTTGAAGGAACACCGATTGAAAGAGTTTTTGACTTTAAATACCTAGGAGTCACATTAGACTCCTCAAAACAAGACAAAGCGATGCAAGCAGCTTTAACAGCGAAAGTCAACAAAATGGCAGCCCAAGCCAGGGCCATAGACAAAAAGTTTGGTAGATATTCACTAATTCCAGTACGAGAATTCTATAAGAAAAACGTGATGCCAACATTAACATACAGAGGAGATGGAATGATAAACCTACCTACCAACATCTGGTCAAAAATGGAGGCAAAATTTTGGAGGAAAGTGCTTATGTTACCGAACTCAACCCCGGGTGCTTCGATCCGTCAGGAGCTCAGTTTACCGTCTCTCAAAAGCACATTGGTACAATCAACATTAATGCTCTACAGGAAAGACCAGATAGCGGAGCCTCCATCAATCTATAACCTAATAAATCAGGAAATAGAACGAAACAGCAGCAAAATGCTCATCAAATGGAAACAAGAGAGCATCAGAGTGTTGGAGCAAATACAGGCTGACGAAGAAACATTAATCACTAACCCGAAGAAAATCCTCACAATAATGAGAGAGCTCGACTGGATATCGACCTTGGAAACAGCAGGAAAGAACAAACTAACCACACATCTAGCTCCAAACATCAAAAAGGTCAACGAGCTCCAAGAATATATTAAGAAATTCCCATCTAGAAGGGGAGAGATATGTTGTTACGTGCTCGGCACAATCTGCTGCCGACAAACAAGATCTTGGCCATTAGAGGCAAAGCCGTAACTAATCGTTGCTGCTTCTGCAATACACAAGAAAAAGAATCAATTCGTCACCTACTTCTAAAATGTGCCGTTAACCAACATATAAGAGAACGATACTTAAGATCCATCTCCTCGGACTTTATCATTTCGGATGAACAAATATGTTGGTCTCGTTTGATTGGAGGAGACAAAACGAAATGGCAAATAGCTACATACAAGATATTGGAAGCAGTAAATCTGCCGAGGCCATAGTCGTAAATGAGGGCACATTTTTAGAGAAATTGGGTCTTTTATGAGAAATCCACGACAAAAGCACACTTTGTAAAAATCTTTTTTTTAATTAAATACAAATAAAAAAATAAAAAAACATTCTCTTTCAATGGTCGCCCACCTTGTTTCTGGTTCCTTCAGCTTTCTGCTGATGAAGCAGATGGGGTGCTCCCTACCTTTCTCATCCAGCTGACTCAGAACTGCACCTATACCTGTATTGGAAGCATCTGTTTGCACAATGAAGGTTTGGCTGTAGTCAGGAGCTCTTAAGACTGGCGCTTGACAAAGTGCTTTCTTAAGTCCTTCAAATGCCTTGTAGCACTCCTCATTCCATCTGACCTTTTTAGGAAATGTGGGTGAGGAGACCACATTCAAGGGAGAAGCTATGGACCCATAGTTCTCAATGAAGTTCCTATAATAACCAGTGAGACCTAAGAAGGCTCTTGAGTAAACTCAACCATGTTAATGTTGGCCTTCCGGTCATGCCAATGCTTCACCAGAGCCTGACCTGCTTTTAAGTTATCAGATGCTTCTGTCATCATAGTCAGTGAATCTCACTGGCTTGGGAGAAGTAGCACTCTACAACCCCTCATTAATTAGGGCCAATGGACCTCTAGCTGGATGACCATAGAGAAGCTCAAAGGGACTAAATCCAACTCACTCCTGAGGCACTTCTCTATAAGCAAATAGAGGCATGGCAGTAGAAGGTCCCACTTTCTTGTAAGGGGTTCCTAAAGCACCTATCATGCTCTTCATTGTACGGTTAAACCTCTCTACCAATCCATTTGTCTGTGGATGGTAGGCAGTTGAGAACTTGCAAGTTACTCCACAGTTTTTCCAAATGGCCTGCAAGTAATGGGACCTTACCTCTACTCTCTCTATCCCACCCACCTTACCCCACTCTCTCTACCCCAGCCACCCATCCTACCCCCGCTCTCTCTATCCCTACCCACCCTACACCCACTACCGCTATCCCCAGCCACCCACCCTACTGCCAACTCTCCCTTCCCCACTCCCTCTAATCCACCCACCCTAAGGCCACCTCTCTATCCCCACCAACACTCTCTACTGCCACCCATCCACACTACCCGACTCTCTCTACCCCGCCGACCCATGCTACTCCCACCCACTCTACCCCACTCTCTGTACCACCACCCTACCCTACCCCCACTCTCTCTACCCCCACCCACCCTACCCCAACTGTCTCTAACCCCACCCAATCACCCTAGCCCCACTCTCTCTATGCACCCCCACCCACCATTCCCCAACTCTGTGCCACCATACTCCTGACCCCTTCTCTTTCTAACTACACCCTACCCACTCTCTCTAACTACACCCTACCCCCATTCTCTCCACCTCAACCCACCCAAACCCCTCTCGCTACCCATAACACCACTGTCTCTGCCCACACCCTACGCCCAGTCACTGCCCCCACACACCCACCCTAGCCCCACTCTCTCTACCTCCACTCACCCTACCTCCTCTCTCTAGTCACACGCACCCACCATACCTCCCATCCTTCTACCCCAACCCACCTATCTCCTCTCTCTACCCTCAAACACCCACTCTACGTCCACTCACTCTTATACCCACCCACTCACTCTACCCCACTCTCCCCACCCCCAGCCACCCTACCCCCACTCTCTCTACCCCAGCCACCCATCCTTCTCTCTCTACCCCACCCACTCTAAGCCCACTTTCTCTACCGACACACCACTCTCTCACCCCCTGTGACGATTCATCTTCCGGGGCACCAGTGGTCCAGGGATGAATATCGGTTTCTAAACCATCAATCAGCCTCGCACCTCTACTACACCAGAATGGATCCGAACAGATCGGAACACAAGTAAATTATAAAACTCCATGTCCAATTTTTGGTAATGTGGACGGAACGGAAGGTTTATCTCCTCAAAGTCGTGGATCGTTGGTTAGTTGCAACACAGCGAAAATACAATTATTATCCAGTGGTAAAAGGGACTGTCCAGTCAAGGTTGTATAAAAATATCTACTTTATTATTATTAGAATAGACATTTCTAGCACACTACAAAATACAACCCACACTGTAAAGGAACACAGAGAATGGACAGTTTCACAAAGGAAAGGGATGCACTCCTGGATACTGTCAGGAGGGTAGTCGGTGAACCAATCCGTCTTAACTGTTCACGGTAATTTGGTTTCAGCACCAAGGGAGCAAGGAGTCATAAATGTCACTAGGGGCCTTCGGAGAAGGACCACGGGGACAGAACCACAATATATGTACATGCTGCTTGAGAAGTTCTTGATGCTCGACAGCGTCAATTCGGTTCCTGGATGCTTTGCAGCTCCTGCGACAGAGTTCAAGACGGGTGACAGCTGCGGGTATCAGGCGGCAGGTAGTTCGGTAAGCAAGGCTGGATGGATGGCTGCAGGCTGGCCTACACAGCGGCTTGGTGTCAAGAATCGTTGTCTCTGTGCTGGTTGGCTAATCTGGAATTGTGGTCGAGGCATCTCGGACGGCTTTAGTGACTGCAGCGTGACAACAGTCAGTGGTGCAGCCGGTCGCGGTTCGAGGGCTCGACTGCCTCCAAAATGTCCTTAAAAGGTGCTTGTTGATGCTTGTTTGGCACCCCTCCTAGCTTCTTCACAGAACTTATACAATAGAACAGGGCGGATCCATGGAGTTTTTGATATTTAATTAAGATAGACATGGGAGGAGGAAGGTGTTGCCCTTCTCCTCTGGAGGTTTTTGTGCACCCCTCGCTGTCACCTGTCAAATAAATGTGACAAGGAGGACTGCGTCTTTAGGCTGTGTCCCCCGGATTACCCTAGACTATGCGTTTTTTGTGCCGCGGGCATTAGAAAATGCGTGCGGGTTAGGCCCACACATTTTCAGAGGTTGATCTCCTATCATTCCATTTCCTAAAAAATCATCAAAAAAGCCCAGCGAGCGCACACTCCCTGTGCGGATGGTTGATTTCCTCACACCCCCAATCACCCACCCTAGACGAACTCAAGCTACCCACAGCCACACACCCTATCTCCAACTCTCCATACCCCCACTCTCTCTACCCCCACCCACCCTAAACCCATTTCTCTACCACTCCCACCCTAACCCAACTCTCTCTACTGCCACCCATCCACCCCCCACTCAACCCCCACTCTCTCTATCCCCACCCACTCTACCCCCACTTACTCTACCGCCACTCTACCCTACCCCCTATCTCTACACCCACCCATCCTATAGCAACTGTCTCTAACCCCACCACCCTACCCTCACTCTCTCTAACCCCACCCTACCCCACTCTCTCTACCCCCACCGACACTACCCCAAACCTCTACCACCACCCACCCTACCCCAACTGTCTCTAACCCCACCCACCCTACTGTCACTGTCTCTAACCCCATCCTACCACCCTACCCCCACTCTCTCTATGAACACCCACCCTACCCTGACTCTTTACCACCATCCACCCTACCCCACTCTCTCTACCTCCACCCACCCGATCCCCTCACTCACTACCCATAGCCCCACTTTCTCTGCCCCCACCCTACCCCCAGTCTACCTGCCCCCACGCAACCACCCTACCCCCACTCTCTCTACCCCCACCCACACTACTCTCATTCTCTCTACATAATCTCTACCTCCACCTACCCTACCCTTATTTGTCTACCATCACCCACCGTACCCTCATCTCTCTACCCGCACCCATCTCTCTTCACCCCTACCCACCCAGTTCCTTCTATGAGCCCCCACCCACACTCTCTACCCCACCCACCCTAAACCCATTTCTCTACCACTCCCACCCTAACCCAACTCTCTCTACTGCCACCCATCCACCCCCCACTCACCCCCCACTCTCTCTACCTCCACCCACCCTAGCCCCACTCACTCTAGCGCCACTCTACCCTACCCCCTCTCTCTACACCCACCCACCCTATAGCAACTGTCTCTAACCCCACCACCCTACCCTCACTCTCTCTAACCCCACCCTACCACCCTACCCCACTCTCTCTACCACCACCGACACTACCCCAACCCTCTAACACCACCCACCCTACCCCAACTGTCTCTAACCCCACCCACCCTACTGTCACTGTCTCTAACCCCATCCTACCACCCTACCCCCACTCTCTCTATGAACACCCACCATACCCCGACTCTTTACCACCATCCACCCTACCCCACTCTCTCTACCTCCACCCACCCGATCCCCTCACTCACTACCCATAGCCCCACTTTCTCTGCCCCCACCCTACCCCCAGTCTCTCTGCCCCCACGCAACCACCCTGCCCCCACGCAACCACCCTACCCCCACTCTCTCTACCCCCACCCACACTACTCCCATTCTCTCTACATAATCTCTACCTCCACCCACCCTACCCTTATTTGTCTACCAATACCCACCGTACCCTAATCTCTCTACCCGCACCCATCTCTCTCCACCCCCTCCCACCCAGTTCCTTCTACGATTCCCCACCCACGCTCTCTACCCCCTCCCATCTTCACTCTCACACTCTTGCTTTATTTCTTATCCTCTCACTCTGAAACATTCTCGCCCATATTTCGTCTTGCTCCTCATGGATGGTGCCCTCTCTCAATCATTTCCTCCCTTGCTCAATTCTTCTTCCTTCGCATTCTCTTGCACACCCACACCCCTTATTGCATCCTCCTTTGAAACTTTGCACTCTCCTCCTTGCACCATGGTGCCTACAAATGCAAAATGCAAAGAGCAGCAGCAAATGCCAGAACGATTGGCTTTGCCAATACGTGTTTGCTTTGCATGCAAACAATGCTTTGAAAGTATTTGCTGGGTATGTTGGGCGAGTTTAAGGAAATGTGGTGACTGGACAGCGTGTTTGGAGAGGGGGTTATCACCTTCTCAAAACTCAGTGTCAATAGACCATAATTGCTTACGTAGGATCCATATCTTTTTAAAAATCAACTTTTCAAATACAAGTTATTTATAAAGTAGATACAAAAATACTAAAATCATAAAGTCATAAAACAGGAATGAAAAAATTGATTGAAATTGAAATTCTCTTCATAGATCATCAAATTAATATAAAATGACGTCCTAACTTTCAATCTTTGTTCGGATATGTTCTGTTAAAAAAAAAAAAAACAGGTTACATTCACAATATTCACAGGAGATACTAAATGAAACAGACCTAAGTTTTAACAATACCTTTAAATAAACAGACTGTGCATATATGCATTTTTTCACAAATGTTTTCATGTTGTATGATCCTCTGGTAAGACACAGTCTAAAAATTGGATTATTGCTTTCATTAGAGTTATTCTGTCTGTTGAAAACAAGATGCGCCAAACTTTGTTCTCACCTTCATAATGATATAAACATAGAAGATTTTTGAAAAAGAACATTCTTTGGGTACTCAGTTCAGAACATGATACCACTAAATGCTGCAAAGTCTCTTTTTCGGTAATCACCTTACAAAAGCAACAGTAGTTCAAAGATGATTTAATGATTTTTTTTCTTCTCACCAGGATTTCCCTTGTGGGCCAAAGATTTAACCTAAGTCTCAAAAATGTATTTCTTAGGTTTGTGGACGGGCACTTTTGTAGATAAGACACCATAATCTGCAGTCTTTTGTAACCAAAATAGTCAGTATTAAAATCCTTATATTTCATACAATTCATTCTATTTCTCAACCAGTCCCATTGATATATTTTCACTTTGGCTCGGGCTGGATTGTCTAAAAGTTGAGTTATGGTAACATCGGCTTCCACCATAGCATCAATTACACATTTACGCCATCTCATTGGAAAGATATCAGAAGAAGCTATTAACTGATCAGCTATCACACTCAAAATATTGTTATTGTTTGCCCCCAGTAAGCATTTGCGAAGTAAGCTGCACATACGCCAGAGCAAGCGAGTTGTTAAAGAGACCAGACCTAGCTCATGACGCAGAATTGGCATTTGTGAAGTAAGCTGCACATACGCCAGAGCAAGCGAGTTATTAAAGAGACCAGACCTAGCTCATGACGCAGAATTGGCATTTGTGAAGTAAGCTGCACATACGCCAGAGCAAGCGAGTTGTTAAAAAGACCAGACCTAGCTCATGACGCAGAATTGGCATTGGTGTACAGTTCGGTAGCTTTAATATTGATTTCCAGTATCGTGCTTCCAGGGAATTCCACATTTTGGTTTGAACGAATGGTCTCGCTTCCGCTCCATATAATAGCACTGGGATGACTTTTTGTTCGTAGAACATCATCACAGGCCTATAGGAGAATTTTCCAAATTTAAAATGTAGAATCTTTGCCTGCAAAATTTGTGTATTGATTTTATTTTCAAGATATAATGAATAGGTGACATTAGTTATCTTGTGATGTACAGGTAAACCGAGATATTTATATTCTGTTACCGTTTCAAGCACTACCTTGACCAAACCAGATTATTCTGTTTCAAATTCCTTGAATTTTTACAAATAAGCACTTGGGATTTTTCATGATTAATTTCTAAATTATTAATTTGTATGAAATCTCCCAGTGCATTCAGCAAATTTTGAAGGCCTTTTGGAGTCTGAGACAATAAAATCAAATCATCCGCGTAGAGCATCCAGGCTATACGCTGATTTCCTAATTTGGGGGGATCTGATATACTGTTAAGAAGAAAAACTCCTATGTCAAGTATAAAGAGATTGAATAATATTGAGGCCATTATGCATCCTTGTTTCAGGCCACGCAAAGTCTTGAAAGCAGCTGATAAGAGGCCTTCATAAAATAACCTAACTTGCATGGTGTGCAATTGTTTAATTAGAGCTAGTAATGATGGTGGACAGCCATAGGCTTCTAATTTAGCATATAGTAGACTCCTATCAACAGAGTCAAAAGCTCTGCGAAAATCAATAAATGCCAGGTACAGAGGTTGGTTTCGACTGGCCATTTGAGATTTAATCAAGTTAAGTGTGATTATATTAGGAATTGTTCCTAGCCCACTAACAAAACCTGCATGCAGAAGGTCTCTCATCTCATTTTTTGCTGACCAGTTATTGAGCTCTCTTAATATAAGTCTAGCAAAACATTTTCCCGGGGCATCCAACAAGGATATAGGCCGATAACTAGCCGGGCTTGCTCGATCACCTTTTTTATAGATAGGGATTGTAATAGAACATTGCCAAGATTTTGGTATTTTTTCAGAGTATATAATATCATCAAACATTGTCAGCAAAATATCTGCCCATATTTCGGGAAATAGAGTAGCATTAGAAAGTCCATCTGGACCTGCGGCTCTTGAACGGCTACTTTTATGTATATAATATAGTATGTCATCTCGATCATAATAAAGGTTGCAACGGGATTCTTCAATTTGACTTACATCTAATATCGCAGAGAGGATCCAAGATCCATATCTGAAGGTCCAAAAATGTGTGCACGTTATTAATTGCACACAAAGTACAAAATTAATAGTCAGAACAAAAGGGCATCTGTTCCAGGTGGGTGATAGTCTTTTTACTATCCGGCTCATTTATATGGAGCGGTGTGATAAAATGGAGGCATATCCACTTTGCCCCTTAATCCAGCACTGATGAGCAGGAGGAAAGGCCAGGGATGTCATTTAGGGGTCGCCAGAGGTCGTAATTGCGACCTCTAAGGTCTCCTTTGCGACCTCTGTGGTCTTCCTTGCGACCTCTAAAAAAAAAAGTTTTTTTGTTGTAATGCAAGCTCCTGGGCTGTGGCCAGCACCATGTGGCTCCTTACTTCTGGAGTGACTGGCTTTCTTGTTCAGGCCCCTTAAAAAAGTTGAAAAAGAAGAACAGGAATGCCACAAGTCTAACACTTTCAGCACTGACCCTAAATAAGAAAGAATAGGAATACCAAATAATGTGCCTTTCTGGAATTCTACACAATAATTGCTAGACTCATTAAAGGTTTATTTCAGGCACATTTCAGGGGGTGAGTCACTGATTTAGTCGGTTGTTAAACAACTTAACTCAGCCTTTCATCCTTCTGAGGTCGATAAATGAGTGCCAACGCAGGTTAGGTGATATTGGGTGTATATTTTTTCTATATAAAGCGCTTAAGCATAAGTGCGATATAATAACACATCATTATCATTTGGTCATGGACGTCTGCTTGCATTCACAGTAATTTGGTAATATGGGCCTATACACACTGATCTCAACGATACATATGGCGATCCATTCTTGTATGAAATGTACATAACAATAGTGGTATAGTAACCATATTTTTTCGTAGCGTACAATGCTATGTGATGCCACTTCCTGTTTTGTCAAGGGTGAAAGGTCGTGTTCCATCACTTCCAGCGATATCACTTCAGGGTGGGGTCATATGACATCACTTCCTGTGATGTCATCAGGGGGTCAAGGGTCGTGTGATGTCATTTCCGCTACCCCTGGCATTTTGGTGAAATGACATCCCTGGGAAAGGCATGCAGCAGAGTTCAGAACTCTGTCCCACCGTCCTCCTCACTTCATTCTATGCCCCTCTATGGGATTTTCATGCAGTTGTAAAAAGAAAGGAACGGATCGCTATTCGAATCTGCCTCGATTTAACACCTACTAAGGTACGCGAATTCCATCGAAACACATTAACAAATGCTGCCTCTAAAGCCTAAACTGCAGGCAGTATATATATATATATATATATATATATATATATTTATATATATATATATATATATATATATATTGTGTTGCAGGCCATGCCCTATGGCGTCCTGCCCCTCTTTTTGCCTTGATGCTATTCCAGCCGTGGTTCTGTAATGTAATAAATCATTTTCACTCGTATCTATTCTGGATGTGAGGGTCTCTGCTCATTAACTTTTTGTTTGGAGACGTTATTTGGCCTCCGGAGAGTGCGGTTTTCTTCCTTCTTTGTGTTGATATATATATATATATATTTTTTAAAGATGTATCATTAAACAAAAGAGTACATGCGATTTCGCCTGGTTTTATTCTTGTAAATGTGTAAAACTGCATGCATTCGTCCCCAACATCACATTAAGCGCAAATATTAGTGGGCCCCTGCAAGAAATGTGCATCTGATATAAAATGACCCCTGTCTTTTAATTGCTATATGGATAGAGAGAGGGTCGCGGTTCCCAGAGAGGCTGAGGAGATAGGGCACAGAGCAGTGGACAGTGTGTCTCGTCGCGGAGCCATTAATGAGAACTGCCTCCGCCCCCGGGAGCGGTGACAGCCAGCCACAGCACAGTCAATATGATGTGAGCCAGGGCTGGCTGCTTTCATGGCGGTGGGTGTGCTCAAACATGTGCATTGATTTGTTTTGTTGTAAGATAATGTGTAAACTAGAACTGGATGAGCTCTTTCCGTAGAGCTCTCCACAAGCCTTTCATGCGGCTGGCGGGCCTGCATGGAATAATGCCACTTTCAGCCCACCTCTGAAACTGTAAACCAAGATTTAAACACTTTTAGGCATGTAGGCATTTTTGTGATTTACGGTTGTGTTCAAAACCTTTGGATTGTTCACGGTGCAGACTTTGAGAACCCCGCAGTATCCTTTCTGGTTACTGCCGCTGTCGCTTTTCATGTTGAGGAGAGAGTTGTTTGCTTTCTAAGAAGGCTTGGTCCTGCGAAGGCCACCGCTTTTGATGGGATCAGGCGTGCTATCTTCTGGTGCTGCCATTACATGTTCATAGTTGCTCACATGACCCATTCCAGTCTGTAGGTGATAATCCAGTTCTGTTTTGTTTTCTTTGCATTCTGGGAATTGTAGTCAGAGTTTTAAAATACGAAAAGTGGAACCACGAATTCCAGGATGCAAAGAAAAAACCAGGACTGGATAAGCACCTACAGATTGGAATGGGTCATGTTGGCAACTATGAATGTTTGGTAACTTTCCTAGAGCGTGTAGACTTTGGAAGTGCAGGTTCTGTGTGGACATATCTTGGGAAGGCCAATAAAATACTGGCACTTTTCGTACACATGCCACTGTTTTGCCAACATTCCTTGTTTTTGGATTCTAATCGCTCATCTGAAAGATCCACCCTGCTGCCCGCAACGGGGTTAAACTCACTCTCAACTTTAGAATCTGTGTCCCCGTTGCTTTAGTGCCCATCAAATCCAGTGCAAGGATGTTGACCACTTTAGGCAAAGTATCATTTTGCCACACACTATCCCTGCACAGGGATTACTTTTGCCATTGGTAGACTCACTACTCTGTCTAATGCTGGTGGCGTCTGTGATGCCGCATCATAGACAAAACGTGATGCGAGGACACCTGTAGTAACCCATGGTCATGTGACCACATATAAGGGAGGAGCGAGCGGCAATAAATGGCAGTTGATGCATAAGTGTAAACATGTGTGGCCTCCATTATTAGTGTTATGGAATGAATGCTGCCCACGAGGCACTGGTGATGAGGTAATTGCCATACCTGCGTGCGCCTCACACTAAGCACCGGTCCGGCACCCTGTGGAGCGAAGCGCTCCATATCCAGGCCATGTCCATGTCCAGGCCTGCCACCTACGGAAGCGGAAAAGACCGCCGCTGCTGAGCCGCGGAAAGCGCCCCACGGGCCATCACACTGCACCCCTGTGGCACTGCGGTGCACAGCACAGGCCAACGCTGAATCCTCCTGCACGCAGCCGCAGGCCCAATAGGCCCACGAAGAAGACGGGCCCGGCGCTTCCTCGCACCAACATCTGGCTCCTGAGCACGTGCACACGTTAGCGACTGCTCCTGCGGAGCGTGAACTCGCCATTACTCCAAGCGAGGCCTACTGTACGGAGCGCACTGGTACACCAGGGCGCATTGCAGCACACCTGCACACCTCGAGGTGAGGAGAGGGAGAGGGGAACAGGTCCATGAAGCATATATAAAGAGAAAGAAAGAAGGGAAATCGCACAACAGAAACCCTGATTCCAGCCTACCGGTGCGTGGCCTTGCCAATAAATAGGGCATACTGCAACCACAGAAGGTCAAGAAAGGCCCACTGCGGCCCTTTACAATACCCTCCAAGACTGCATCATGGGGACCCAGGTATCTCACAATAGTCAATGAGCACATAACAACCACACACCATAACTGCAGCGGTCCATCAGGGGGGAGTTGGGGATCAAGCACCCGACCCAGCTACAGTAGCACTAGCACAGAAGGTGAGGACCTCCTTCCCCATTCCCACATTGTTCCCATTTGATATGACAGATGATGGCCAAAGAGATCAAAGGCAGCAAATTCCTATGACCCAGATTTTGACAGATACAGCCTTTCAAACCATGAGAGGATGCTAAGGCTCTCAGCAGGCGTCCAAACTAACAATTCAACTGCCCGGACCATTGTTCAGGCCACCACCTATCGCTTCAAGAAAAATATTATGGATCACCTAGGTCTTAAAAGCAACACCAAAATCCTCAGATACACTTGCAAGAACCAGGCATCAGCACCACAGCGCACCAAAGGAAGAGTCTGGTCTCACAAGTATCAAGAGTGGACGTGGGAATAGTCTTGTTGTACATCATGAGGGGGTGTCTGAAGTATGTTTTAGTCTCTTCTACTTAGTCCCCAATGGAGTTCGGTACCAGACAGAGTTTTGTTTGCTCAAAGACAGCGTCTGCTTCAGAGAGGCGGCCCCTCCCTCCCGAGGGCTCTTCTTCAATTTGTAGGAGCCCCAATTCCTCCCCTACCACAGTGATGCGTAGCTGCATGCGTTCCCAGGTGGAAAGGAGGCCAAAAGGTAAAGTCCAACGGTATCTGATCATCCGTTTCATTAGCTCCCTAAGCAAGGGGCACATTTATCTTCGTTTCTGCAAGGTGGACATTGCTATATCCTGAAAAAGGTGAACTTCTTTGCCATTCACATAGCTTCCTTCTGGGTGTACAGTGCAGTGTGAGGGGTCAGAAATGTGAGACGCCACAAAGATAATGTTTCCCAAGTTTCACTGTTCATTAAAGCAAAAAGGGTTGTATAAACACCCATCTTTCCCTACTTTAATAAGGAGATACCTGCATAGTAAACTAAGGCTAAAGTAAAGTGACCTAATGTCCAAAAAGTATATGACCCTCACATTATTACACACAATAAAATTATACAAGGAAGACACGGCTAGTTCAACAAAGCATTTTCTCAATTCACAATAAGAGTTCTTAAAAGCACTCCTTGTGACTTGGGTTAAACTCTCTTCCCCTGGATCAATTCAGGCACACTTTGAGTACAGTTCCGTTTTAACTAAGTTCCTTTCAAGGTAACACAAAAAGTATTCTCCAACCACTTTGTCTTTCTTTGTGACACAGAAAATGTCTTTTCCTCAAATGTGTGTCCACAATTCAAACCAACTGACGTTTTTCACGATATCCTTCTTTGGAAAATAAATGTTCCTCTTCCAGAATTGCTTTGGTCAAAACCAAAGCAATTTTTCTTTTAAAAAATGTTCAACAATTATTAGTGCATTGCATCTTCTTTAGATAAACCACTTTTGTCAGGATATTGCAACATCTTCTCTTGACACAACTTCTTCAAATAATCTACTTTTGTCAGGGTGGCACAGTTTTTTAAACACATTATAAGGTTTAAAAATGTTCTTTGATTCAGCAAAGGGTTTTCCAACACTCCTTTTAACCATAGAATTACTCCATCAAACCATCTTCTTGTTTCCTGGTACACTCGCCTACCAGGACCAACTACTCCAATTCCTTTCCTGGTGTACTCGCCTGCCAGGAAGAAAATTCCTACAACTACATTCAACTTGATGGCAATACTGGATCCACGATCCTCCACACCAATCCCTCTTGGAAAGAGAATTAAACAACAACTACTTTTTCTTAGGATTTCTTAACTCTTGGTACTGTGTATTCTGGTTTTCCCTAAACTGATAACTTAGTATAGAAGAATAATTCTCAAAGTGTCTCTTAAGTGCTTCTTGACAATCTTTTGACTTCTGGCAGTTTGGGTTGCAATGTTTTCCCCAGTTGGTATGTTAATGTTAATGTTTACGTTAATGTTAAAGGATAGTTGTACCAGGCACTATCACCACCGGAGTGGTCCCCTGGTGCTCTGGCGGTTCTGAAAGAAAGGCTGGATGAGGGAGTTAGTGGGGATGAGCTGGAGAAGTGCAAGAGAGTAGTGATGTGCTGTTGGCGGCCTCAGCCCAGAATTCCATTGGCTGGTGTTGGGGTGTTATACTGTTGGGAGTTGTTGTGTGCTGTTGTGCGGGTCTCTGCTTGCTTTCTTTGTTGTTGCAGTGTGGTGAAGTTTATGCAGATTGTTGTGTTGTAAGTTTGTGGTCATGTCTGGTTAGAGTTTGAGAGTTGTATGGAGAAGGTGAAGTTGTTAGTGGGTTGGTTAGTTGGCATACCTTGCTTGAAGTGAGGTGCTGAATTTCTGTTTTCCTAATCAGGTGGGGTGTTTGGGCATCTCCGTGTCTATGTCCAGCTCGGGAGCTGTACGACACTCACGGTCCCTTTCCAGTATGGCAACCGTTAATATGCATCTCCTTGCCCAAATTGGGCAACCGGCTGCCTACGTAGCCCCTGTTTGAATGCGGGGCAGGCAGGCATTTGTGCGTCCCTTGCGGTCTGGCGTTTGTGCGTCCCTTGCGGTCTAGCCCAGAAAGCATTCCTAATCTAGACGGAGGTCGGCATCAGTAAGCCAGGCTTTACTCCCTCCATGTGTTGAGGTCTGCTCGGCATTCATTATCTTATTCGGTTGCTCATTCATCTTATCGCTCCTACCCCCTTTGGTATGTCGCAATGCTAATGCTTGCACATATGTCCAGGGACAGCGTATGTCTGCATTCACCACTCTCTTAGGTCCATGCCCTTACGAATATCCATAGATTAATTGGTGTGACTAAGTGCTAATGTTCACCCAACTTTATACATGTATGATCTATTGTAGCATTTATCGAGTGGGTGATGGTTGTTCACTGGGAGTTGGATAGGGACGCTGGATTCTGTCCTTATGGGTATCGCCTCTCTTGCTGTAGTAAGAGTTTCTTTATTTGGTTCTGGATGTTGCCATTGTCGTCTTAGATTTGTTCGCTGGGACTTGGCTAGGGACACTGGATTCTGTTCTTATGTGTGTCGTTTGTATCCTATTAGACATAGTGTCGTCTCTCTTTTTGTAGTAAGAGTTTCTTTATTCGGTTCTAGATGTTGTCATTGTCGCCCTAGATTTGTCGACATTTCCATTGTGTTTCTCATTTGGGGGTTTTGGTTTTTCAGTTCGGATCTGTGATGTTGAAGAGCCAGGTTTTTATTAGTTTTCTGAATTGTAAGGTATCCCAAGAAGGGAGAGTTGCGCCCTTATCGCCTTTGCATGGTTTCACAGTCTCTTGGCTGTTGGCAATGTGGGCAATAAGCTTTCTCTAATGGATGTCTCCTGAAAGAGGATATATTTATTGGTGCACTGCAATTGTCTCACTGCCTATTGGCTGTTGGCAATGCTGGTTGTAAGCCTCGCCAACTGTAGTCCCCTATGTGGGAACTTGAGTTCTTGCCACTTCTGCTTTGCTTCATTAATTGGAGCGAAAGAAGGAGGGGTTGTGTAGGGAGTGTGCGCTGCCACTGATTCCGATAATGTGAATGAAACAGTCAACAATCAAAATTACATACCCTTGTTAGATAAATGGTTTAATTATAAACATGTGGGTCTTATTAGTTGCCCCATGTCAATGCAACCTTAAACAATGAAGTGGGTCTTATTTATTGCCCAACGAGAACCTTTTTTTGCTCCAGTTGCTAGTACAGGTCGGGATTATCCTGCAACTGTAAGGAGGTGCGGCAGTCATACATTCTCCATGTAATGACACCTACATATATATATTCCACAGCGCCCAATACCGCGGAAATCCCACTTGTTTTTTGGTTTGCTTCATTAATTGTTTGTAATTTGCAATTATGCAGGTTCTGCTTTCTTTCATTGATTGTTTGGTATCCAAACTGATGTGCTTTCAACTTCCTTTCATTAGTTGTTCGCCATTCAAAATTCTGTAACTTCTGCTCTCTTTTATCAACTGCTCGATATTCAAAGTCATTAGTTGTAACAACTTTCTCTTACGGAGTGCCCTGGGGTCAGCACTGACTCTTACAAACTCTCCGGCTTCCTTCTCCTGCGCCTACGTACCTTTGGTGAGTTGCAGGTTGGACTCTGGAGCTCAGTCAGCTCTGTTGTTATTCTGCTGCCTCTCTCTCACCGACATGCCATATGCTGAATGGGGAGCACGTCTCCTCTTCAGCTGGGCCTCTTCCTGACATACCGCTTCCCGTTGCGTGTACGCTGCAGTCAGCTGGGCCTCTTCTTGACACTACGATTTCTGCTGCGTGTACTCTGCAACCAGCTGGGCGTTTTCTTTGTATGACTTCTGCCTTGACAGCAACGCCTCCTGCACAGGGTTCAGCTTCACCATGACCTCCATCTTCTTCCTGCTCACTCTCTTGCTGTGCTTCAGTTTGGGATTTAAATATTCCACTGAGGTGCCTAGGTCTATAACGACTAGACCGCACCTGTTGCAAACAGTACTTTGAATCCTCATTGCTTCTGGGCTCTTCTTCTTCGTGACAGTAACACAAGCATTATAGTTAATGAAGTCCATATGAGATGGCACATAAGTTTGTCCTGTTTTACCTTTAAGTAAATTTGACTATTTTAAAAGCTGAGAATAATAAAAGGACAAGAGAGGTTGTGAGAATAGTCTGTGATTTCTCATTGGAGTGAAGAGTTCATAGTGGAGTTAGAATGATTCAAGGGTTTTACTTTTGGTTCTTGAACCCCTGAAGTACCAACATTCTTTTGTCTAGATGATTTCCCATGGCAGGTTCTTTGAGTAGTTATATGGGGTGGAGGTTGGGGAGGGGGGGGGTGTACATTGATAACAGGCCATTCGGTATCTGGAAAGAATTTGACCTTCATCCTCAGAAGAAGATAAATAATGCGTCTCTCCTAGCGGAGTCACTATTTGCCCTTGATAGCTGTCTCCTCCAATGTGATCCTTCCCTTTGATACCACCCCCAGGGGTGGGATCAGGTAGTGGCTGCCTTCCCCTGGCCACATGACAGGAGACCTTAGGCTGGGGTCTGGTAATGACTGCAGGATTCATTACAGCAGCCAGAACATCATTCGGTATGGCACTGGCAACCCTTCTCTACAGTCCAACCCTGTGTAATCTATCCAGTAGAATTGAGTCAGGAGGTGCATCCCCCAGCAAGTTAGAGAAGAGAGTCTGGATTGTTGAATGTAGATCTTTGTGGATAATCTTAGTTAGGTTCCGTATTCGAATGTTAGAGCATAGGAATCTGTTTTCCAGATCCTTGCATTGTAATTCTAGGTTCTGGGATACTCTGCTTAAGTGCTCCAATGTCTCAGTGTTTCTTTGGGCATCCTCAGAGATATCTTGTAAGGCCCTTTCATTTATGTCCGTCCTCTCTCCCAGTTGGGCCACGCCACTCCTTATCTCCGTAATGGATTGCTTTAGGTCGGCCTGGAGGGATTGAAACTGTTGCTGGAATGATGCCAGGCATTGCCGAAACTCTTTGGACATGGCAAGGACGGATAACGAGATCGCTGGAGCAGGGAGCACTGCCATTACAACGTCAGGTGAGTGGATCTGAGGTTCACCTCCTACATTCCAGCAACGTTGGAGCCCCCCACTTCCAGCTGGGTTTCTAGGCTTTTGGTGCGAAGCAACTACCTTGACCTTAATTGTCAGCATCTGTAGGGGATCAAATTGTCCTTTGCTCAGAATAGAAGCACATGCAGAACCACCTACCCCCTGAGCACGTGGCACTTGTGGCTGGGTTTCTCCAGGCGTCGGCCATCCCATAGTGGAAATAATGATGTGGGAAATTGGGCCTTGGGAACGTATCATACCTTCTTGGGTGTCTAAGGGCCTCTATCCTCAATGACCCATTTCATGACATCTCACCTCCATGCCTTCTTGCACATGCTTTGACAGCAGGTTCCCTCTCTGTCCCCACAGTGCTTCTGTCCCTCAGAGCCCAAGCAGTTCACTCCGGCTCCCTGTCTCACCCCCAGTGGGCAGAGAGCGTGAGCTGGGAAGCCAGAGAGGGACACCAGGGTCGCTTTCCATGTTGTAGGGTGGCTGATTATTCATGGCTGCCACCTGGGGCTTCCCCACTACACCGCACTACACAGTGCCTGTACACCGCACTACACTGACGCACCTCCTGAGGCCTCTGTGCGCTTACACCTGACCCAAAGATGGCGGGCAAAGCCCATCTCTATCTCCTAGATTTCCGCACTGAAGCTTCCCAGCCCCACGGCTGTTCCCTTCACATCAGGGGGGGGTCTCTCCCAAACTGTGCCGCATCTCTCTTCCCCCAAGAGTACAGGATACCAAGTTTTCTGGATACAAGTGGTGACCTTCCCAACAGAGCCTCGGTGCTCAGGTGCCTTCCCTCACGGGCGCAGACTTGCATCTCTCCTCGCTGTTTATAAATCCACACAAAAGCCAAATACCGGCCAAAAACAGGAGCTAGAAGGTCAAAAATGCCCATACATTGCAATGTATTTATAATGCCATTTTCAACTGTGGAGCCTCAGAAGTTATTTCTAAAATGCTGAGGGTATTTTCTTTTCTCCTGGAGTTCCTTCCTGCACTCCTCCTTATGGCCAGAATGAAACTTTTACAAATCCACTTGTTTCTGTGTCTTTTTTCTTTTCAGGCTTAAAAACAGAAGGGAGGAGTACTTTACCTGTCCTTTTGTCTACAGTATGTATGCATTTGCATTTGTTTGTCATGACAGTGGTCTACTCCCAAAATATTAGGCCCAGAATTATTTGAACTTCCCCCAAAAATTGAATTACTGCCAAGTTTCAAGGCTTCGAATTGTTTGACTTCCTTTTACAAAAATTCATCTGAAGCACTTTCCACATTCCTATATCTTGAATGAGGTTTCTCTGGCAATTCATATGCAACAATTGGTTAGGGGAAAGAAGGGCTGGAATCTATATGCACGTTACTCTACTTATTTCTAACCAGAAAGTTGGCTTTATATGTGATTTTTATTTTAAAAAAGAATCTTTGTCAGTTGATATGTTTACTCCAACAATACTGATTGTAGATGTGTTCTACATGTCCACAACTGGAAAATGTCTCGCTGCAGAAGAAGCAAGATATCAAATATCAGAGCGATGGCTTGACCATGCATATTGAGGAATAACATATGCTAAACTGTGCATAAAAACCTTATTGCAAGTCATTTTCTAGTTCATTCTATACCTTTGGATACTTCAGGCCATTTAGAATTCGAACACAATAATAACTGTATAATCCTTTAGCTGCTAAATCACAACAGTCTGCTAATACTATAATCGTATTTCTTTTATTTCAATGAATGCTTCTTGGCAGGAAGTGAAGTGCATGGGAGATGAGTGCAGCTTGAAGGCCAAACATCAACACTCAAGAAGAGAGTACAGAAAACGGTAATTCCCAAGCATGAGGCAGACCTTTCAAGCACTGGAACATTTTCCAAACTTCAAGGCACGCACTGGCTGCTTCAAAAGAAACAAAGAACGTGATTGTTCTTTTTAAATGGAAAGAAGCCCCCATCAAATATATATCAAAGTTATGGTTTCACACCACGGAGTTCTGTGGCTTGCACAGAGCTTCATATGATATTCTTATAATGTACAGTTGGGGGGGGTGCATCTGTCTTTGAATACACATCTAGGAACGGTTCTGCATGTTTTCAAAGACTACTACTGTCTAAAAGTCAGAAGTTTGTTCACTTTTGGTTGACATGAATTCAATCTTATTTTGGGGAGTTCCCACATCACATATACCCCCTAACCCACACCGCAAACCCCCTACTACCACAGATATATATATATATATATATATCTCAGTTATATATATATATATATATATATATATATCTCAGTTATATATATATATATATATATATTCAGTAAAAAAAACTTTGTTAAAGGGACGTTATGGTAAAGTTGCGCTACTAAATACCTATCAAATTCAGTAAAAAAAGTTTGTTAAAGGGATGTTATGGTTCAAAGTAAAACTGGAAAACCCTTGAAATTCGCCAGTTATGGTAAGCTAAGCAACCATAACTCGCGCCACCGTGCACTGCTAAGACTAACACCCAGGACATCAAAGATGACATCACAAATGTCATTGATGACATCCTGATAACATCACATGTTTGGCTCCCCCTTTTTTCCTTTACTGACATATCTAGACCACATGGTTTTGTTCAGTAACAGTCAAGAACTAAAAATTGAAAAGGTACTATATTTGTAGACTTATCCTTCAAGTATGTTCTTACAGTAATTCCCTTAGGGTGCAGTCACATCATATGAAACATATACATAGGGGAAGACACAGGCTTGAAAGAGAGCAATCCTTTCTGTGCATCAAGATAATCATTAGGCTTATCAGCACTTTCTCATAGTGTTTTTTTTATTACTGTACTTTCCCTATATATACTCATATTTGTATACATTGTACTCATAGTCCTTTCCTTAGGGTCCAGTCACACAGGGGCGTAGGAGACACAAAATCTGGGGGGGACAGGGGACATCTTGGGGACTTTGCTTTATTTATTTATTGTGTTTTAGTCAAAGAACTCGACTTTTCACAAAATTAGAATTAAAATAGCAGTACGTATTAAATTACAAATATCACTGTATAAAACAAGAGAAAAGAAGAAAAGAAAACAGAAGAAAATTAAAGGATGCAGCAGCAAAGAGCATGTCTTTGTTGCATTTCTGGATTTTTCATCTGACTATGAGCTCATGGTAACAGAGAGGAAATAACAATTACTTCCAGTGGGCCACAGCTAGGACGCCAGCTCGTTAAAAGGCAGATCACCTGTAAGTGGACTCCTGCCAAATAAAGGAGTTGAATCCTTTTCCAACAACTGCAAGTTGCTATTTTTTTGTGTGGGGCAAGGAGACGTGCATGTCTCTTGCAATAGAAAGATGGGGATTTCAAAGAAAGAGGACATTTTGTTTGTACCTCTGAGTAAGCCCTGTTATGGGAGTAGAAGAACCAGGTGTGTGATGTTGCTGCTTTGACTGCCCTCCGGGGGGGTACAGCAAACAAGGAGGATGAGCGATCACAAGCCCACCCCCTTATAAGCACTCCCCAGGTCCGCTGCCGGATGTGTCGGACCCGGGGGATACCTAGTAGGAAGGGTGTATGTGGACCCAGGGGGGTGGCCAGAGGGGCAGCCCGCTAAATGGGCTGCCCCTCTAGCGCCCCAGCGAGGGCCAGGCGAACCCCTCACGATGAGTCTGGTCCCTCTTATTCCATCTCATGCTGGCTTCAGAGCCTAGCCTTTGTTATTCTGAATGCAGAGCTGGACTCCTTTCCTTTCTCGTTTAACATTTGCTGCAAAGCCTGATCTATTTGATTCTCTCATATGTTACTAGGGCGGCAGAGCATGGGTCCTCTGCCCTGTTACATTATTCAAAGAACCCCTCTGCCCTTTCTTTGCGTCTCCCTTGTCTCACTGCTTGCTTGCTTAATACATACCTCCTTGCTTGAATACTCAACATATTCTCCCGAACACAGCAAAGGCAGCTGCAGTCTGTCTTAACTTCTATTTGTTCCGTGTCTTGAATTGGCCTCTTATTTCCGCTTTTCTGTCTGCAGCTGAAAGGCATTTGCCAGTCACTGCCATGATGGTTCTACCTGGCCATAAGAGGGCAACAGCTAGCCAATATTGGAAGAACATGGGCATATTATGCCAGAGGCTGGCAACTGCCTTCCTAATGCCTACACAAGAGACACAACTCTTGCCTTTGTTTCTAACAGTAATTCAGTGGATGAAGAATCGTGAGAGCACACATTTGCTTATAAATGAAGGGGATGATGTCATACTTGGTTAAAACATTTTGATCACGCAGGAGCTAATTTCCAGCTGCAATTAAGCGAGTGTTACGCTCACCTGGCTCCCACAGAGGCGTCGATCGGAACTGGACAGCTGCGGTCTCCACCAATGTGACGCGTAGGGCCGAGATGACGGACTGGACTGGCCCATCTAGCTTCGTTTGCTTGGCTCATAGGAATATTCTTCTGCAAATGGAGAAAGGGAATTAACCACCCGTGGAGTGGAGCGTAAATCCCCCCAACCCCACTGTTCTCCCCACAGATTACCTTTGATGTCCCCTCTTACAGTCTCACCTGAGGGTTTGAAAAGATGAGCTCTCCATCCTGCATTGAGCGCAGGGGCGCGTTGATAACCAGTTGCTTCACTGGCTCGAAGGAATTGGTGAGTTCCAGAACAATATTGACTCTGAGATTCCCGGCAAGACGCCGTAAGTATAAAGTTCGTAAAAGTTCAAATGCCTGACTTTCACTCTTGTCCGATTCCTTGCAGGTTGCAGCTTGATCCTAATGAAGAGTTCCTCGTGGCAACCGGTAGTATTCTGGTAAGGATTTGTATTTTCCAACACAGTTCGATAAAATAATGTCAATATGTAACCTGTTGCTTTCTCCCTTATTCAGGCGCTGAGAGAAAGTATGAAGTCTTGGGGAATAATGCCTCCGGCGGTAAAATCAGGTAAGTCTATTGTCGTGAGGAGGGTTCCCCTTGTTAGTCCCTTTGTTTCACCTTGCTGTCCTTTTGTTTCCCCTTAGGGGCCAGGGTTCGACGAAGATGCAGTGGAAGCTGCGCCGACCCATGAAGAGGAATAGTACCCCTTGTGGTAAAATCAGGTAAGTCTATGGGAGGGTAACTAATATTCCTCTGTGTGTTCCCTTGGCTCACCTTGCTGTTCTTGCCTTCTCCTTAGGTGCCGGAGTGCGGTGGGAACATACAGGAGGATGCGGTGGAATGTGAAGATGCTGCGAAGGCCGGTAAATTCAGCGCGGCGCTGCAGCAGGCAAGGCGACGCGCATAAAATAACTTCTTTCTTCCAGCTCGAAGGCGCGATGGATCGGGAATTCAGGTAAGGATTAAAGATATTGCTCTTGTTCTAACCTTTTCTCCTTCTTTCTCCCTTTTTCTAGGAGCTCCAAACCCAAGGCGGGCGTGGCAGAAGGCTGGATGCAGACTTAACGCGAAGCGTGTGCTGCTCTTCGGGCGTGGTTTAAATAGCCCCCAAAGTAGTCCCAGGTAAGTATTCCTCCCCAGCCCCGCCCGAGTAAAAAATAGTCCCTAAGTAAAGTAGTCCCTTCCAAGCCTCTTTTGGTTTGGAGCTCTTGCAGCATGGTCTGCATCAGGTAAGTTTGCAGCATGGTCGGCATCAGGTGAGTTTTAATCTATGAGCCTAGCAGGGGTTGTTGGGCTTGCTAAGGATAACTTGATGCCTGCTTCCGGGGTTGCTGGACGTGGTCTGGGTCCCCGGGGGTAGGCATCATGACACGAGTACCTATTAGACTTCTGGCTTTAAATAACCTTAGTATCACCTGGAAAGCACAGAGTTTGCTGAACAGGGTTCCTGGAGCACGAGGGGTACCCTACTCGTGGGCATGGATGATTGGAGGGCATTCTTGCCCTGTTTTGGAGCCTGGCCCCTACAGCCATGATGGGGGGAGGGGCCTATTACTTTTGGTTGTATGTACCCTTTGAGGGTGGGCAGACATTGCCTCCTGCTTTAGCCCACTAACAGCTTTGCTTTGCAACTTTATCACACATATCTGTCAGGTGGCATTTAACTCAATGCTACTAATGTTATCAGCCTCAGAAGTCTGGAATTCTTTGCCACATCAACTAGGGGACAGGCTTGCCACCTGAGACTTACCCATCTCTGAGTCGGCATCTGTCGTCCTGTGGGGAAGACACACACAGAAAGAGCAGGGCACAGTGCCCTTGTGGGTTTTTTACACTTCTTCCTCAGGGTGGGCATAATTCACTCCGCAGAGAAAGTGGCACATGCTGGGCAACATTCTCCCACTTTGACAATGTCACCCAAAGAGCAAAATTGGCCATTTGAAATACCTCTGTCGACTTATTATTGCGCAATCCACATTGATGGGTTTCAGCACCTGCTTAACGCGAGATGGCAATTAAGGGCATTTGCCAACGCACTCAAGAAGCACAGGACGCCATCTTACCAGCGACATGCCATGCTCACTCATTCTGATCACGAATTGGCATTTATCTGGGGTCATGTTAAATGTATTTATTTATTACATGTGTAGCATCACGCAAAACCCCCAAGCATCAAGGCGCAAAGTAAACTGCATGGAGTGGACCACTTCCATTGGCGCACGTTTTTACTTTTCTGCCACAAAATGGAAGATTTTAGCGTAAAAGGCAGGTGAAATCACATTGTTTTCCACTTTGGAAGAGTGTAAATACCTCACGCAAATAGCGATTGCTGGCGGAATTGACAATGGCTTCCTCTGGACTCTTTTACAAGGTTTCATTTCCAAGCAGATCGCAGAGGAATCCCTTTCCTTATTTCCAGCATGAGAATCCATGCTGGCAGTAAGGCCGCATTTGTCTGGTGGAGCGGGAAATACATGGGGTCCTGGTGTGTCCACTCGGCTTGTCATGACCACTGCTTCCAAGGAGTCAGGACCAACCCAACACCCTTGGAAGCAGGCTCATAACATATACCATCGGCGCCAGCCAGTCCCAATGGGGACCTTTTGGACCCAGTCCTGGCACCGGTGGTGCCAGGCTCATAAAATGGACCAGTCCCGGCACAGGAAGCGCCGGGCTCATAACAAGTGTGAAAGTGCTTGGGTGGACCTACCTGCAGCAGACCATGCTGCTTACTTACCAGCAGAATGATGTTTCATTCTCTTCTGGCAGGGACTACTTTTTCTTCTGGGTGGGGCAGGCACCATTCCCTGGATCATTGATGCTGGAACCCTTCTGGAAGCAGGAACTCTTTTTTCCTCGGCGAGGCTGTGGAAGGAGACACCTAAGCACTCCTGTGGGCTATTTAAACCACACCCGATTGGTGCAACGTGCTTCGCGTTATTCTGCATCTGCAGCAGGACGCTCACCGTGTCAGCTCCAGGGAATCTTCAGCTCCGGATCCTGTAAATAAGAAAATTACCTGCTGGAACCAATCTGCAGTCTTCAGCAACTCCTGCAAAAACAAAAGGCACAGGTTAGGCAAAAGCAAGGTTGGCGCTTCAACTTACCCGATCCATCGGCAGCATCCTAGGCGTTTTTTTTGCATTTCTCGTCCGGCATCGGGCCTGCAAAGACAAAAAACATTGGTTACTAACGCTTGGTTGCAAAACGACTTACCTGCGTTACGCTCGCCCCAACGCTGCTCGCGCCGCATTCCATCACCTGTAAAGACAAAAAGAGACATTAAGGTGCAATCTACAGCCCTAGAGCAGCCTTTCCTCTTACGTGCCATCCTATTCTCCATCTTCTTGCTTCGTTCATTGCCACGAACCGGGAGGGCATCTTCTTTGGCACCGGCAGCAACTGAAAAGGAAAAAGACATAGACATTAAAAGAGAGCAATCTAAAAAGAACTTTAATACTTACAAGTCACGCTCGTGCAGCAAACGGCGGCATCGCTCTCAAATCACCCTCTGCAATCAAGAGGCTGAACTCGAATCCAGTGAAGTAACTGGACCCAGCGCCCCTGCACCAGACGCAGGATGGAGAGCCCGGCATTCACCTATTTAAGGTGAGCGCGACTACAACCCAGTACCACGGGGAGAGAGGGAGAAAGGGGCTTGGAACTTCTCCCAACCTTCCAGCCACTAATACCTAGATTTTCTACTTGCAGACACCTCACCCTTCGGGTCAAATTTTCAGTGAAGAAGGGGCCTAATCCGGGAACCAAACGAATCCTACGCCTAACGCTGAAGACGGTTTCACCGCCCAGTCAAGACCCGCGCCTCCGAGGGAATCAGGTGAGCGTTACAGAACGCGAAGCCGTACCACATATTTCCCACCCAGGCGCAATGGAAACTTCAGACACAGACCAATTGGCCCAGTTACTTGGGGAGTTGAGGGCAGAAGTACACGCAGCACGCCAGGAAACGAATGCCTTAAGGAGGGAGTTAGTGGTCTCTAAGGAACGAACAGACGACTTGGCTAGACAATTGCTGCAAGCCCAAGCGGGACACACTCCTCTGCCTACTCCTAGTGGGAGTCATGCTCCAACGACTTCTACCAATCCGGTGCACATTAACCTACCAGGAAATGTACCTTTGGCTCCGCCCGAGCGCTTTTCAGGTGATCCGAAAAGATTTGCTGTGTTCATCAATCAGTGTCGCTTGCATTTTTTATGCAGACCCGCCGCTTTCCCAACGGACCAGGCTAAGGTGGCCTTCGTGCTCTCATATCTTAGTGGCAGCGCCGCAGATTGGTCTATTCCTTTAGTGACTCGAGATGACCCTGTTCTTCATAACTTCCAGGATTTCCAAGCTAGTATGGAAAAATTGTTTGCAAGACACTCGCAGGGACAGGCCCTGGACAATGAACTTCTTTCACTACGACAGGGCAATCAAGATCTTCTGGCCTACATTGCATCGTTCAACAGATTAGTGGTTGAAACCGGATGGCCTGAGGACAAGAGAATCACCCTGTTCTACAGAGGACTGCGTGGAGAACTTAAAGACGTTCTGGCTCAGGTGGTGAACCCTCCACAAGACTGTTCCGAATACATCGACCTGGTGGTTCAATTGGATCATAGAATACAGAATCGGAAGGCCGATCGTTCCAGATTTGAAACTCGAGTTTTTTCTAGACCACAGAGTTCAGCAAAAGGAAATGATACCGTGCAACCCATGCAGATTGGGGTTGTGAAAGGACCTCTAACCCAAAAGGAAAGGGAAAGAAGAAGACAATTGCAATTGTGCCTTTTTTGCGGAAACTCGGGACACTTCCTTCGAGATTGCCCAGTGAAACCAAGGAAGAAGATAGTAGGAGCTTCTGATAAAGGTGCCGAAGGTTCTGAGTCGGAAAACGACCTCGCCTGACAAGTGTAGAGGTCCGCTTGCCGAGCGTTAAAACCAGTTCTTTGACCTCGCATTTCATCATGCCCATGGTCCTCGTGAGTCCAGAACAACCTAATCGTATGCATGCCCTTAAAGCATACATTGATAGTGGCGCAATCGGCAATTACGTGGACTGTGAATTGGCCACCAGGATGAATCTATCTCTTTGTCCTAAGACGGTGAAAGACGTCATCACCACCGTGGATGGTACGTAAATAGCTTCCGGACCAGAAACTCACACCACCATGGAAGTGACATTGATAAGCCAAGATGGACATCAAGAGAAGATCGTGTTTGACGTGATCAAGGCTCCGCAGTTTCAAGTTATCCTGGGAATCCCTTGGTTGGAGAAGCACAATCCTCAAATTGATTGGCGAGCAAAGACAATCCGGTTTCCAGAATGCGCTCCTACCTGTTATCCTCAACCCCTTACTAAGCTGGCAGCAACTACTTTTGAGAACTCTCAACTGCCTCCAGAATACCGGGAATTTCAAGATGTTTTTCAGAAAGATCAAGCTAATTCTCTGCCTCCTCACAGATCCTACGACTGCCAGATAGACTTGATTCCGGGATCCACTCCTCCGTGCAGTCGAATTTATGCCCTCACAGAACCTGAAAATCTTCACCTGAGGCAGTATTTGGACCAGTACCTGGCTAATGGATTTATCCGTCCTTCGAAGTCCCCAGCCTCCTCAGCTCTGTTCTTCGTTCCAAAAAAAGAGGGAGACCTAAGAACATGTATAGATTATCGTGCCCTAAACCAGATTACGATTAAGAACAGGTATCCGTTACCATTGATCCCTGAACTTCTTGACCAAGTTAAAAGTGCCTGTATCTACACAAAGCTGGACCTCAGAGGAGCTTACCATTTGGTGCGAATAAAAGAGGGCGATGAATGGAAGACGGCCTTTCGTACTAAATATGGACTGTTCGAGTATCAAGTAATGCCCTTTGGATTATGCAACGCACCGGCTGCCTTTCAGTATTTTATGAATGACGTCCTCAGAGAGCTCATTGACGTGTGTGTAGTTGTCTATATAGATGACATTCTGGTCTACTCGTCCTCTGAGGCGGAACATCGAAAACATGTCACAGCAGTACTGGAGAGGCTCCGTAAACACAGACTTTTTGCAAAGCTGGAGAAATGCGTTTTTCATGTCACTGAGGTTGAATTTTTAGGATTTATTTTGTCACCTAATGGAGTCCACATGGACTCAAGGAAAGTGGACCCTATCATTAAGTGGCCCTCACCAACGTCTGTGAAAGGTGTTCAAAGCATGTTGGGCTTCGCCAACTTTTATCGTAGGTTCATTCCAGATTTCTCTCGAGTAGTCCAACCCATTACAGCCCTCCTTAGAAAAAATAAACGTTTCGAGTGGTCGACAGAGGCTGAACAAGCTTTTCAAGAACTAAAAACAAAATTCACCTCGGCTCCGGTTTTAAAACATCCTCGTCCGGAACTCCCCTATATCGTTGAGACCGATTCTTCCAGTCTCGCAATGGGAGCAGTGCTTTCGCAAAGGGACCCAGAGACAAACCAGTTACACCCAGTGGCATTTTGGTCCCGCAAATTTTCGGCTCCCGAAATCAACTATACCATTACAGATAAGGAACTTTTGGCTATTAAGTCCGCCTTTAAAGCCTGGCGGCATTATCTCCTGGGAGCCCGACACACAGTCACCGTCATTACAGATCATCGTAATTTACAGTACCTTAAATCAGCCAAAGCTCAATCCTCTAGACAACTTCGCTGGGCACTATTTTTCGCCGAATTCGACTTTGTGATAACCTACCGACCTGGCAACAAGAATGGTAAAGCTGATGCCCTCTCCCGAATTGGAGTAGATGAACTCACGACCAATCCTGAACCCGTGCCCATAATTCCGGAACAGAGAATCCTGGGTTTGGTTAATGCACAATCCATTGAAGACATTGAAGCTACAGTTAAAAAACTTCTGACTCCAGCAGAGGTGCAAGACTGGCAACTCAAGGGAAAAGACTTCACTACGGATAAGAACTTACTATACTTTCGAGGAAGGTTATATCTACCTTGTACCGATTTACAAAAACAGGTGATCTCATGTTACCATGACTCCTTAATGGAAGGACATCCAGGTATTGCCAAAACGTCAGAAAAGATAAAAAGGCATTTTTGGTGGCCGTCTTGGAGAAAGGACATTAAGAATTTCATAAATTCCTGTGGTGTGTGCGCCCAAAGCAAAAGCCAGAAGGAGAAACCAGCAGGCCTCTTACAACCCCTAGACATTCCTCCACACCCGTGGCATACTCTCTCCATGGACTTCATCACGGATTTACCACCATGCTCCGGATTTAATACAATTTTAGTAATTGTGGACCTATTCTCGAAAATGGCTCATTTTATCCCATTGAAAGGGTTACCCACAGCTTCAATTCTGGCCCGAGAGTTCCTCGAAAACATCGTTCGGTTGCACGGCTTTCCTTCAGTTTTAATCTCAGACAGAGGAAGTCAATTTATTTCCCACTTCTGGCGGAGTTGTTGTCGCCTAGCCCAAATTGATGTAAGGCTTTAAACGAGCCATCATCCCCAGACCGACGGGCAGACCGAGAGGACCAACCAAACCCTGGAACAATATTTGCGCTGCATGTTACAACAATCGGAGAGTACTTGGAAAGACATTCTCTGGATTGCGGAGTACGCTTATAATAATTCAGTCCATGCTGGAACCGGAAAGACTCCTTTTTTTCTTTTATATGGACCCACCCCCGCACCTCAAATCTTGATCCACCTCAAACTCTTGGGACCCCAGCTGTAGATCATCTGCATTCTACAATCACTCAAGCCTTTAAAGAGGCCACGTCTCACCTTAAGCGAGCCAAGGAACAATACAAGAAGTGTGCAGACCTACGTCGAAAGGAGGCCCCTCAATATCTTGTGGGAGATCAAGTCTGGCTATCAACCAAACATTTACCTCTCAAAGGACCACGTACTTTCAATCCACGATACCTGGGACCTTACCCAATCACTGCCATAATAAATCCAGTGGCAGTTAAATTGGGTCTACCTGCCCATATGAAAATACATCCAGTTTTCCACGTTTCTCTACTGAAGCCCATGCAACCTGGAACCCGTTTGACGAAATCTCCAGACCCTATTCTTGTGGACGGAGAACTGGAATTCGAAATACAAGACATCCTAGACTCCAAGATTTCCAAATCAAAACTATACTATCTGATTGACTGGAAAGGTTATGGCCCTCAGGAAAGATCTTGGGAACCGTCGGAACATGTTCATGCACCCCGTCTGGTTCAGAAGTTTCATCAAACTTTTCCTGATAAACCGAAACCCCCGGGGAAGACGAATTTGGGAGGGGCCTTGAGGGGGGGTGCTGTCATGACCACTGCTTCCAAGGAGTCAGGACCAACCCAACACCCTTGGAAGCAGGCTCATAACATATACCATCGGCGCCAGCCAGTCCCAATGGGGACCTTTTGGACCCAGTCCTGGCACCGGTGGTGCCAGGCTCATAAAATGGACCAGTCCCGGCACAGGAAGCGCCGGGCTCACAACAAGTGTGAAAGTGCTTGGGTGGACCTACCTGCAGCAGACCATGCTGCTTACTTACCAGCAGAATGATGTTTCATTCTCTTCTGGCAGGGACTACTTTTTCTTCTGGGTGGGGCAGGCACCATTCCCTGGATCATTGATGCTGGAACCCTTCTGGAAGCAGGAACTCTTTTTTCCTGGGCGAGGCTGTGGAAGGAGACACCTAAGCACTCCTGTGGGCTATTTAAACCACACCCGATTGGTGCAACGTGCTTCGCGTTATTCTGCATCTGCAGCAGGACGCTCACCGTGTCAGCTCCAGGGAATCTTCAGCTCCGGATCCTGTAAATAAGAAAATTACCTGCTGGAACCAATCTGCAGTCTTCAGCAACTCCTGCAAAAACAAAAGGCACAGGTTAGGCAAAAGCAAGGTTGGCGCTTCAACTTACCCGATCCATCGGCAGCATCCTAGGCGTTTTTTTTGCATTTCTCGTCCGGCATCGGGCCTGCAAAGACAAAGAACATTGGTTACTAACGCTTGGTTGCAAAACGACTTACCTGCGTTACGCTCGCCCCAACGCTGCTCGCGCCGCATTCCATCACCTGTAAAGACAAAAAGAGACATTAAGGTGCATTCTACAGCCCTAGAGCAGCCTTTCTTCTTATGTGCCATCCTATTCTCCATCTTCTTGCTTCGTTCATTGCCACGAACCGGGAGGGCATCTTCTTTGGCACCGGCAGCAACTGAAAAGGAAAAAGACATAGACATTAAAAGAGAGCAATCTAAAAAGAACTTTAATACTTACAAGTCACGCTCGTGCAGCAAACGGCGGCATCGCTCTCAAATCACCCTCTGCAATCAAGAGGCTGAACTCGAATCCAGTGAAGTAACTGGACCCAGCGCCCCTGCACCAGACGCAGGATGGAGAGCCCGGCATTCACCTATTTAAGGTGAGCGCGACTACAACCCAGTACCACGGGGAGAGAGGGAGAGAGGGGCTTGGAACTTCTCCCAACCTTCCAGCCACTAATACCTAGATTTTCTACTTGCAGACACATCACCCTTCGGGTCAAATTTTCAGTGAAGAAGGGGCCTAATCCGGGAACCAAACGAATCCTACGCCTAACGCTGAAGGCGGTTTCACCGCCCAGTCAAGACCCGCGCCTCCGAGGGAATCAGGTGAGCGTTACAGACATTTCCAAGCAGATCGCAGAGGAATCCCTTTCCTTATTTCCAGCATGAGAATCCATGCTGGCAGTAAGGCCGCATTTGTCTGTTGGAGCGGGAAATACATGGGGTCCTGGTGTGTCCACTCGGCTCCCGAACTCCACCCAGAAAATGCACGAAAATCTGGCCAATTAGAAAAAGCAAGAGTAATAGTGTTTTCCACCACTTTTTCTGAACCAATTGACCTGGAAAATGCTGTGTGGCATTGGAAGCTGAATGCATTCACTCTGCCTATTATCCCACCGGAAGATTAAGCTAGCTGCTGAACACAGGTGTTACATATTCCTGTGCACAATCTGCATTTGGAGAATTAACTAACTGAGCTAACTTACAAATGATATCTCCTCTGGGGCGTTACCGTCTTAACCCCTTAACTGCCATGGGTATTTCCCCACAGTGCCAAGGCCTTTTTTGGTGATTTTGGTATGTCACCATTCAATCCCTTGTAACTTTTTTGATACATGAGATATCTCAGCTAAAGTTGGCCCCTTTTTTCCCACATGTAGGCGGTCGTAACGGCAACCAGGAATTCTAGTTTGCTGTAGGGGGTGAGAGAAAATAACCAAAATGGAAAACATTTTTTCTTTTTTTCAGGAAATGCCAATAAAATGTTGTACAAAGAAGCCTGTGGTGTTTTCCTTGTAAGAGCTAGGAACAAATGGTTTGCTGTGCTGGATTCACCATTTTCCAGGCTTTCAAGAACAGATTGAGTGGAAACCAAAATAACATATGTTGATATGCTAATCAGCCGTTTTGTGAGAGGTAGGCGATTTTGGCATTTTTTGTCCAATAGGACATGCATGGACGGAGTGGAAGAAAAGGGTAGGAAAGCTAAATGGGAAGCCAGAAAGGCATACATTTCTGGGAAGTAGACAATATTCCAAGTTTAGGAAGGGGTGATTTGCACAGGTCAGGCAACAACTATGTAGGGAAAGATTCCATAGTTTGGGGGGAAAATTGGGAAAATGACAGAAAAAAAACAACACAATTTCCGCAAATTTCACTCTGGTCACCCACCGAAACACGCAACCAACAACACATGGCCTACCTTCCCGCGTTCCCACAGGTTTCCCAATGAAAACGGTACCTCGCATGTGTGGGTGCACCTACCTGGGTGCAAAGGGAAAAGCCTAAAACACTGGCAACCCCAAGTATTTTCGCACAGCAGATTTTCAGGAATTTTGCTCATGTGGACAGCCTACAGATTTGGGCCTAGGGTGTCAAAGCCACGAAGGAAAACAGGGAACCCCATGCATTTCTGAAAATAAGACACCCGTGGGAATCCACAGAGGTATGACTTGCACGAATCGGCCCTTAATTTATGACCCACAATCCCTGACAAATTCTGAAATTTAGTGGAAAAAGCACAATTTTCACTTTGTCTGGGATTGTGGGTAATGAATTCTGGGGCGATTCGCGCAAGTCAGACCTCTGTGGATTCCCACGGGTGTCTTCTTTTCGGAAATGCATGGGGTACCCTGTTTTCCTTCGTGGCTTCCACACCCTAGGCGCAAATCTGTAGGTTGTCCACATGAGCAAAATTCCTGAAAATCTGCTGTGCGAAAATACTTGGGGTTACCAGTGTTTTAGGCTTTTCCCTTTGCATCCAGGTAGGTGCACCCTCACATGTGAGGTACCGTTTACATTGGGATACTTGTGGGAACGCGGTAAGGTAGGACATGTGGTGTAGGTGGCGTGTTTCGGTGGGTGGCAAGAGGGAAATGTCTAAAAATGGTTGTTTTTTCACCAAATTTCTGATTTTGCCGGGGATTGTGGGTAATACATTCTGGGGCGATTCGCGCAAGTCAGACCTCTGTGTATTCCCACGGGTGTCTTCTTTTTGGAAATGCATGGGGTTCCCTGTTTTCCTTGGTGGCCTCGATACCCTAGGCCCAAATCTGTATGTTGTCCACATGAGCAAAATCTGCTCTGCCGAAAGGCTTGGGGTTACCACTGGGTTAGCCTTTTCCCTTTGCGCCCAGGTAGGTGCACCCACACATGTGAGGTACCATTATTTTCGGGACACCAGTGGGAACGCAGGATGGTAGGACATGTTTTGCTGGTGGCCTGTTTCAGTGGGTGGCCAGAGTGAAATGTCTGAAAATTGTGTTTTTTTCCACCCAAATTTCAGAGACATTTCCCTCTGCCCACCCACTGAAACACACCGCCAACAACAGATGTCCTACCTTCCCGCGTTCCCACAACTGTCCCGACGAAAATGGTACCTCTCATGTGTGGATGCGCCTACCTCGGCGCAAAGGGAAAAGGCTAAACCACTGGTAACCCCAAGCCTTTCGGCAAAGCAGATTTTGCTCTTGTGGGCAACCTACAGATTTGGGCCTAGGGTGTCGAAGCCACCAAGGAAAACAAAGAACCCCATACATTTCCGAAAAGAAGACACCTTTGGGCACCCCCTTTCCACTAAAAACATCCATGGTGGTTTAGTGACCCCCACACCCACCCAAAACAAGTTATCATTTTTTTATTTTTGTTTTTGTTTTGCCTCTTTCTAGGGCAGATTGTGCTAGCAATCTTCCCCAGGGAAGGCTACATGAGATGCCCCCCATCCATTTGGGGTGGCGGGAGAGGGCCACCCCCCTTTCCACTAAAAACATCCATGGTGGTTCAGTGGCCCCCCACACCCACCCAAAACAAGTTATAATTTGTTTTATTTTTGTTTTGCCCCTTTCCTAGGGGCAGATGGGCACATGTGTGTGGCCATCTGCCCCCAGAGGGGGCAAAACATACTGCCCCGGGCTTGGGGGGTGGCTCCGCCAATATTTGCAGTGGCCTCTCCCCTCACCCCAAATGGATGGGGGCATCTCATTTACCCATTCCTCGGGGCAGAAATCTGCCACCAGGGAGGGCTACATAAGGTACCCCCTAATCGAGGGTGGGGGGGAGGGCCGCCCCCCTTTCAAACACAAAAAATCCTGGTGGTCTAGTGGGCCCCCCTCGCACCCACCCAAAAAAAGTTATAATATATATATGTTTGTTTTGCCCTTCCCTAGGGGCAGATGGGCACATGTGTGTGGCCATCTGCCCCCAGGGAGGGTTCAAAACGTACTGCCCCAGGCTGGGAAGTGGTGGCACTGCCAATATTTGCAGTGGCCTCTCCCCCCCGCCCCAAATGGATGGAGGGCATCTCATGTACCCGTTCCTAGTGGCAGAAATCTGCCCACAGGAAGGGCTACATAAGGTCCCCGCATCCACTTAGGGTGGGGGGGAAGAGGGCCACCCCCCTTGCAAAAATCCCTGGTGGCTAGTGGTCCCACCCGCACCCACCCCACCCAAAACTATGTTTTTAAAAAAAAATGTGTTTGTCCCCCTTCCCTGGGGGAAGATGATCACCCATCTGCCCCAGGGTATTGCCCCCATGCTTTGGGGGCCAGGGGGGAGAGAGCAGCTTACATAGTAAGCAGCCCCTCCCCCCACTTCAAAAACAGATCCCTGCACGACACACTAAACACATATTCTGGGAGGGATAAATGACATTACAATAACCCCCGTCCCTCCAATGTCCTACGCCCATGCAGTCACATCATGTAATACATGTACATAGGGTAAGTAGCAGCTTTGAAACAGAGCAATCATTTCTCTGCATAAAGATAGTCAGTTAGGTTATGAACTCTTTCTGCTACTACTTCTGCTTTTTTGCTTACTTCACTTTCCCTGTATATACTCATATTTGTATGTGTTGTTGTCTCTTTGTGTTTTGTCTCTAATAATGCAATTATGTATTAAGTGGGTTTTATTAGCTATTTATTACATATTTCATAGTATGCAAAACTGTAATGAGAAAGCAGTTATCATTTCACTATTCAACATGGCAAAATTATGAATATTGCACCTTCATCATGTATACTGCACACAATGCCTATGTTTCTGCATGAGTAGCTTAGCATACTGGATAGAACTTCATAATAGAATGCTATTTATATCAATGCATTGCTTAATGTACCAAGTAGCTCATGATATTTATTCCAATGATCCTTGACACTTTTTGGTCAACATTATAAGAATCCCTTGTACAGAGCTTTCATGAAAAGTAAATGCACATGTGATGTCATCAGTGATGTCATCAATGACATTTGTGATGTCATCTTTGATGTCCTGGGTGTCAGTCTTAGCAGTGCACGGTGGCGCGAGTTATGGTTGCTTAGCTTACCATAACTGGCGAATTTCAAGGGTTTTTCGGTTTTATTTTGAACCATAACGTCCCTTTAACAAAGTTTTTTTACTGAATTTGATAGGTTATAAGAAGTGCAACTTAACCATAATATCCCTGACTTTATATATATGTAACATAGAACATACTGAACCCCCAGCTAGAGATTTTCATGTCCGCGGACTGGGCAAATGTCCGCGGACGGACGCGGACAACAGCAACAATACCCAAAAACTCAGGGGTATCTTAAATTGTTATATCATGCCATATGAACACTGCACAAGTTGAAAAACCAATACAAAAACACATTATATGTAGTAATAAATAAGAAGTAGAACCTATATATATAATACATCAACCATCCATTTAAATACCATATATACTAAAATGAAATATACCAAAACAAGAAAGATATGTTTCTAACATAATTACCTCACAGAAACTGCACAACTAGGAGCAACAGCAGACCTATAGAACAGTGAGAAGACAATTTACCACAATCTAGTAAGTAAACTTCTTTTTTCTTATATATTTCTAAAATGTCTGTATTACATACAATAAAAGTAATATATTTTGTTTTCCTCACAGAAATGTTAAATACTTTAGAATGGCTTGAGGAGAATTTCCCACATGGTGAAATGTCTGAAGATAGTGAAACTAATGGTAGACACCTCTCTATATAACCAAATTAATAAGCATTACTTTATGTGCACTAAATATATATATATATATTTAACAGACCATACAAACATTGAAAACAATACAAAACAAGATACTTTAGTACAAACTCTTCAGCACATGGAAGAAAAAATGAACAAGCTCATGACAAATTTCTACCTTTTGAAAGATTTTGTGGAGGACCATATTAAAGAATAAAATAGATACCATTGTGCAACATGTACCTGTCCCCTTCTCCATATCCCAGTCAATTATCCCCAAGCCCTCCCCACATAGAAAGACATTTTGATGAGACTTCCATCCCTTCATCTTCTCCTGTCCATCCTCTTGAAAACCCCAATTCCCTTGTGTTTGTGTCAGTTTCTGCTTCGCCTTCTCTATCATAAATTGTACATATATATATAATATAATGAAAAATAAATCTTATGTGTGTGTTAATTTAGTCCTTTGTGCTTTTTTTAAAAAAAAAGTCAGTTTTGGTGTCCGCGAACAACAAGGGTGTCCTGAAATGTTCGTAAGTAAACGAAATGGGGGTGTCCTGAGGACACTATACCTGTCCGTACTGTTCGTAGGCAGGTTGAAACTGTTCTAAGAACATATCAGGTGTCCTGGGATGTTCGTAAATTAACAAAATGGGGATATCCTGAGGACACTATGTCTGTCCGTATTGTTCGTAGGCAAGTTGAAACTGTTCCAAGAACACACGCGGTGTCCTGAAATGTTCGTAAATAAACAAAATGGGGGTGTCCTTAGGACACTATGCCTGTCCGTACTGTTCGTAGGCAGGTTGAAACTGTTCTAAGAACATGTCAAGTGTCCTGGGATGTTCGTAAATAAACAAAATGGGGGTGTCCTTAGGACACTATGCCTGTCCGTACTGTTCGTAGGCAGGTTGAAACTGTTCTAAGAACATGTCAAGTGTCCTGGGATGTTCGTAAATAAACAAAATGGGGATGTCCTGAGGACAGTATGTCTGTCTGTATTGTTCGTAGGCAAGTTGAAACTGTTCTAAGAACACGCACAGTGTCCTGAAATGTTCGTAAGTAAACAAAATGGGGGTGTCCTGAGGACACTATACCTTTCCGTACTGTTCGTAGTCAGGTTGAAACTATTCCAAGAACACATCAAGTGTCTTGGGATGTTCGTAAATAAACAAAATGAGGATGTCCTGAGGACGTTATGACTCTCCATATTGTTTGTAGACAAGTTGAAACTGTTCTAAGAACAACCGCCTGTCCGTAACTGTTTGTTTCACTTGTGTCACACTTTTAATTCGTTTCAGGACCCGAACACTGTCCGTAGACTATCTACGCACATGCGCACCACACCCATAAGTCCTACGAACACCGTGCCTGGCCATAGTTGTCCGCACACTGGTGTCACACTTTTAATTACTTTGAGGACCCGAACACTGTCCGTAGAACACCTAGCGCATGCGCAAAACAGTTCCCGTTCATTTGGTGTCCTGCGGACACCCATTCCATTCGCGGACCTGTTCGCGACGCCATCATGTGACCGCGCCCACGCTAAGCGTATGTTCTGATTGTGGGCACTGTTCGTGTCCCCAAACAATTTAAAAGTACCTTTTCAGGCAATCCACAATATTTTATAATAATAAATCACCATAGCACATGTCCCAGACAATGATCCTGACTTTCTACCAACTTTTTGGGAATTTTTGTTGCCTTTTTTTGGTGTTTGATCTGACCGCAGAAAGTGCGGGTGTCCACGAAGCGCGCACCAGCACCCCTATAAATGGCCACACTCCAGAGCTCATTCTCATGGTGTTTCTGGCTACCTGACAGAACACTGTCCTTTGGCTGCCAATCTTCCTGATTTTTCGGAAACCTGATGGCAACCTCCACCTGGTGCTACATCTGCCTCAGCACCACCCTCACCCCCTCCACCACCACCACCTCCTAAAGGGCCTGAAGAGGGGAACAGGAGTGAGGATGTAGAGGAGGATGAAGAGGATGAGATAGTGGAAGTCCCTATTACCAGCACTCGCCGTGACTCTTGGGTGTGGCGGTTATTGACCATTCATGGCAACGTACCCAAGGCGCGTGCGGACAAAGTCACCTGCAAAGAGTGCAAAATGGTGCTCAGTCGCAGGAGGCTTGGTTCGTACAGCTTTGGTACAACTATGAAGCGACACCTAAGGTCATTCCACTGTGGGGCCATTCGCAAGGTTGTACCTTGCGAGGAGCGTAGTAGGTTGACTTCCTCTACTACATCCTCCGTTTCCGATCTTGTCCCCACAAGGAACACTCCTGTGGGACAGCGTATTCCTCCAGCTGCCTCACAGGCCATTCGCAATGCTGATGACCCTTACCTTTCGAGGGTCACAGTTGTGTGTATGTACTGCGACGCAGTACTCTGCAGGGGGGAGAGACTTCGTAGTGCTTTTGAGACTACGGTCTCAGAGCACGAGAAGACCTGCCCACTACCTAAGTAAGGCCCACCCTACATCTTCCTCTCTCCACCCGCCCTTTCTTATCCCCGTGGTTGGTGTCCCCCCTTACCCTCCTTTCCCCTCCTCTCCTTGTGAGTTGTGTATAAAAAACCCAAAAAATATAAAACAACAAAAAACAAAAAAAGGCTCTTTTCAGAGCTGCCTTTCACAGTTTCAAAATAGAAGTGACAAATGAATGGAGCAGGGCCCTGTGTATTTTTTAGAAGTCTGCGGACAGTTCGCGGACATATAAAATTTTGGGGTGCTGCCCTATCATAACCATTGCACTTATCTCTGGGAGGAAGTGGTGGCTCTGAAAAGAGCCTTTTGGTAGTGTTTGTTTGTGTTTGAAAACTTGAAATGGTCAACACCTACTGCAAAATGGATGGCTGTAATTCCAAAAAAGGTTGCAATGCATTTTGTACATTTCTCAGAAAAATCTGATTGCCTACATAAGTAAAATGGACTCCATTTATGCGAAAAATGTATGTGCTATGAAACATAATATTTTCATTGTGAAAAGAGGACATGACAACATCTCTTAGAAAGGCACAAACAGCCTTATTGACATTGCGCCTCGCTTTCTCCATTTGTGGACCATCTCTGCGCAATCTGAGAAAAGATTACTTGAGAATTTGAAAACATGTCCATGACCTGCCCAAGTCCTTCTTTCATTGCAAATTGCAAAGAAATTCCAGACACGTCCTAAATTAATCCCTCCACAATGAATTATTATTACACAATGTGTCGGAAGCGGCCTCTGGAGAAACGAGACGAGTGTGAGACGTGTGAGGTGCGGCTTGACACGGGACGAGCCGAAAGTGCGTAATGAGTGCGCGCCGGTAGGTCCCTTCCTCTAGCACGGGATCCGGAAGAGTTCGAGGCGAGCCGAGCGATCGGCAGCAGGGCCCGCGAGTGTAAGGTCCAAGGTGCTGTATGGTGTAAACAGGATCCCGGATCCCGGATCCCCCCCCTGGCGTGGCACAGTGGCACAGTGGTGCCCTGGGAAGGTGAGACAGCAGTGCACGGAAAGCTGTGTTTATCACATCTGTGCTGTGACAGCCTCCGTGTGCACCAGAGAAGCCAGAGAAGCCGGAGGGGTTAGGACGGTGGCCCCACGGCGGCGCCTAGACGGAGGAGAAGTAAGTGGAGGGGCCTAGGGGGCCACGGGTTCTGGCTGTGCCCTAGGGTCTCGCCTAGGCTGGACTGGGATTAATTCCAGTGTGTGAATTGCCCAGGGTGTTTGCTGACTTTCTGTCTCTGTGTGGCACCGGGTACCTTGTCGTGCTCACTGGCTCACAGTTACACTCACAGTTACACTGTGGGCTTAACGGAGTAGGTTAAGTGTTGCTGAAGGAGCCCTGAAACCCTTAAACCCCACCTTGTATAGTAAGGCGGCAGCAGTGTAGAGATGCAACGGGGGAAGAGAGCCCTGCACTCTATATACAATCTGAGGAACAACAAGCCGCAAGCTTCGAAAGAGCAAAAGGAGCCCAACAGAAAGGGGAAAAAACGTAGGAAAAATGCCAAACACGATCTTCCCGTAGTACAAGGTGCCATTACCAAATTTTTTCCGGTGAACCCTCCTCCCGAGATTAACTCCACCATAATCGATGAAGGGCCAGCACAAGTGCCCAGGGATCATCAATCTGTCAATTCTTCCAACTATGAGGACATCAATAATAATTCCCTTTTGGACCTGTGTCTGTCAATAAAGAGAGGAATGCAGTCTTATACCTCACAGCCCACGGTTAGTGGCCTACCGATCCAGAATGATAAAAATCTAAATGATGCAGTGGAGGAGCATAGTGCGGCAGGATACCGCGAGCGTCTCTCTGCATCTCCAAATCTGGTAATGGTTTCGATGGAGGATGAGCCGGAACATGAGATAAATGGGGGTACGGGATCAGCAGCCAGCTCCAGCTCCACTCAATTGGCAGAGTTGCAAACATCTGTCGGAGCTCTACAATTTGCTTTAAAAATACTGCTACAGATGACAGGGCGTATTTTGGCAAATTCCAATGCCATTTCATTAGCATTGGATACGAAGAACATACTGCAAGAGGAGATGGAAGAAAACTTATCAGATGCCCTCCTTATTGCCAAAGAGATGGAAGATAAGGCAGCCGAGAGGGAGGAGAGCTGGGCCCAAGAGGTACGGGAGACGAACATCTCGATCGTAGAGGCTCCTATGGAGGAAGATGACCTCGAGTTGAATCTCAGTCCTCGGGGCCCCGGCTCACGGAAGCAGAGGAGACGGACGAAAAAGGCTCTCAAAAACATGCCTTTAAAAACGGGCCCCCCATCGCCCCCTATTGGAAGTGGCCCCGCTATTGAAACTCGATCAAAAAAAGCCCGGAAAAGGATGATGAGAGCGGCAGCCCGGGTGGCAGAAAAAAAAGGCCCTCTTACAGGATGGCTGACGCCTAAAGAAAAGGATTGCGAGGTGGACCTGGACTCCAGTAAGGGGGAGGTTCTGGAATTAGAGTGTGAAGTAAGCCTGCTGATCCCGGCAGAGCCTGTATATGAGGGACACTCACTGAGTGATCTTTCGGAGCCGTCATTACCAGAGAAAACGAAGGACGCACATGAAAATTATACTAACCGTATCTGTCTCATAAAGAACCTATATGCCAGGGATAATTACTCCTGGCTGGCACGCTCAGAGCTATTGACCAGGCTCTATCATATCCCGCAACTTCGAGTGCTAAAATCAGACGACTTTCTGTTTCTTGAGCCACTATCGGGGCCCAACCCGAATGTATCAGCATTACACTGTGTGTTTTTGAACACAGCACAATTACTAAGAGACCATAAAGAAGAGCTGAGAGCAGTGGACATCGCCATTGATGTGGATTTACAAGAAATTGACCCCTCAACAATTCCGGAGGGCCCGGAGTTTACACCGAACCTGGAAATTGAAAACAAGCCTGTCTTAGGGGAGAATCCCCTACTGTACGAAGTGCAACAGGCAATCAAATCCCTACTGGAGTCCCTTCCCCAGTTGATACAGAAGCATTGAAGTTTATCATTACTATCCTGGAATTGCAGAGGCTTCTCACATCTTCTGAGAGAGGAGGGCTCGGCTGATCTATTATTTCAGCAGAACTGTATTTGTCTACAAGAGACATGGGCATTGGACCCTCTTTTTATGGATGGCTATGTGGTACACCAGTCTCCGGCACGACGTGGTATTAAAGGACGCCCATTTGGCGGCCTTCTTACGGGGATTGTCAACTCTTTGCTGTCGCGCAAAATCCAATGTGGAGCTGAGGACCAACTACTGGCAGTAGAAGTTGCTTACCAGGGAAGTACTAAGTTTCTTCTTGTTAATTTATACAACCCCCCTGGAGCAATTGTAAGAGACTCTCTCCAAGAGGCACTACAGAATTTATTATCTTCCTGGTCATTGGGATTTAGTAATACTGCAGTTGTGGTAGTTGGAGATTTTAATTGTCATATGATCGACGAAACTTCTATTTCGCCCAACCCGGGCCTCAATACCAGGTGTACGATGACACATAATAAGAGAGAGAAGGAAGGACTGGGGTGGATGCAATTGCTTGAATCGTGGGACTTGGCAATGATCAACGGCCGTACCCTGGGCGATAGGCCGGGGAAGCATACCTGGTCCAACGGATCGTCTCGGAGCACATTGGATTATATATTCATGTGCCCCTTGATGCAGACTAGAGTGGAGGACCTGTGGGTAAAGACCAACAGCTGGAGTGACCATGCGGCAGTAATATGCTCATTCCTGACCTCAATTCCTGACACTCCGAAGTTGAATATAGGAAATATTTCAACTAATTGTGCAGGAACTAGAATAGTTTGGTCAGAGAAGAATGTTAGAGCTGCCGCAGAAGCTCTTAAGCGGGTCACAGAAGAGGGCGGGAATGATTTCCTGGCTATGACTATTAATGAAATAGAAGAGTGGATACTGGGATTCTCAGGTCACCACGCAGCTATCAAAAAGGGATATCTCGTGAAAGAAGGAACTGCCCCACTTCGATATAATGGGCAAATCCGGGATGCCAAGAGAGGACTCAGAAAAGGGATACGTAGCCTAAAAAGCCTGAATTTCACAGGAGCTCTTTATCTTGAAAAATTAAGAACGATTAAAAATCGCTATAGAGCAGAGGTGAAAAATATCAAGAGAACTGAGAAGAACAATTGTTACCAGCGACTTGTTAAAACCATCTGCTCTAAAAACTCGCGTAGCATTTGGGCACTCCTAAATGAGAATAGAACCAAGGGCAAAGGCACTATTGTCAACCCTATCAATGAGAAAACCTGGGAACTATTCCTCCTGAATCGCAATATGGAAGAGGACGGATCCACAAGCTGTCCCATGGGGAAGCCCCCTATTTTACAACCTTTTGATGTTTCCCCGGGGGCTATACTTAACAAAATTGCTATTCTCAAGTCATCTAGAGCTCCAGGCCCCAACGGGCTAGCTAATGTGGTGATAAAAAGCAACCCGTCCTTTTGGGCAGAGTTGCTTTCCTTACTGTTCAATAAGGTCTTTGCATCGGGGGAAATTCCTCGAACCTGGCAATCTGCTATTTTGATCCCGGTATTCAAAAAAGGCAATCGCTCAGATCCAAATAATTACAGACTCCTATCCATGTTGGATGTTACTGGGAAACTCTTTGCCTCACTTCTGCTCAGTGAAATGCAAAAATGGGTGAATGACAAGCAAATACTCAGTACATTCCAGTGCGGTTTTAGACGGGATTTCTCAACAACGCATAATCTCCTTGTAATGGATGTTCTGCGTACGAGGGCACTTAGTAGGGATCAGCCACCTCTATATGCACTATTTATTGATTTTAAGGCTGCATTTGACTCGATCCCTAGAGCAAGGCTTTGGAACAAGCTGGAAGCATTGGGGTGCCCCTCTGGTTTGCTGTATTACCTCAGACTGTTGCACTGTGATACCTCAGTACGCCTCCGTCTAAACCAGGAGGGCCAATCGACTCAAAATGTACTACAAAATAGAGGGGTAAAGCAGGGCTGTGTTACAGCGCCCCTCATTTATAACCTGTATGTACACGACATACCGGCGACTCTAGCGGAGGTTAACAACTGTCCTCCTAAAATAGGGGATATGCTATGTGTGGTCCTGGCATATGCAGACGACCTAGTAGTCCTTGATAACACCATCGGCGGCCTCAGGCGTTCTGCCCACGCCCTCTGGGAATATGCAAAGATTAATGGCTTGACTATTAACCTAGAGAAAACTAATGTCTTGAGATTCACTAGGAAAAGGGTGACCCGTGTGAACCTAACAGTATTCAAACACATAATTATGTATGTTCCGTCCTATCGCTATTTAGGAGTGGAAATAGAGCCCTCAGGTGATTATGCACTATGTAAACAGGGCCGTATCATCAGGGCCCTCCAAGTGATTTCACTTATTGCATCTTTCACTAATAAACAAGGAGGCTTCACTCTGTGGGGAACACGTCACCTCTACATGCAAGTCTTTGCACCAATGGTCATATATGGACTAGAATCTCTGCTGACGGTGAACCTGGCTTGGCTCCAAGTGCTAGAGGGAAAGTTTTGGCGACGCATCTTGGGGCTCCCCCCGGGGGTGCCGATGGCCCTGATAAGATTAGAACTGGGCCTGCCTTCATTGAAGGCCATGGTATTGAAAAGAAGAACTGGGTATTATCTGAAAATGACAAGTGGATCGGCCAATCCCCTCTTAGCAGTCTTACATCAGGAATTTAGTAAAAAACTTACGTCCTCTTCTTTGTATAAAGACATGGGAAAATTCCTCGACGAAATAGGTTGGCAGCACAAAGGGACTACGGTGACCAAGGAAATGTTAAATGCCCTGGGGAAAAAGGTGGACCTATGGGACTGGCTGGAGAACTTCGCCCATCTGGACACTCTTAAATCTTATCGTTTTGTGAACTATAGAACATTCAAGTTCATGAAACCACAAGACTACCTTTTACTCTGTCCCACAAGAAGACTCCGCCGATTTATTATTCTGTTCCGACTAGGCCTACTACCTACCTTGTCGATCACAGGAGCCAGGGAAAACATTCCTACTTCAGAGCGAATTTGCCGCATGTGCAAATCTTCCTTGTGTCCTGAAACAGCCAGACACGTTCTAACTCAATGCACTGCACTTAAAAAGACTATTGTTAAGTTTCTGGCGGAATTCGTGCATGATCTCAGTACCATATCTAAATCTTCATTCTGGCTTTATTGTACTAATACATCCAACATGCACCTATTTATAGCCCTCTATAATGTCTGGCAACAGATAGAACTCGGATTAGGAATTTTAGCTCATTCTATTAGCAATAATCATAAAGTGGCGTAGGCGCTTATGCTAACTTGTGAAAGCAGTTGGAAAGATCAGGAAAGAAGGAATTTAGTTTCTTCGAGTTTCTTCGAATCTAGATTGTGTATTTTGTATTAGATCCCATTTTAGTGATTAATGTTTGAGGATCTTATGATTTTATTTTTGTATTTTTTGTATGATTGTATGTGCTTAACTTTTTTGATTTTTGACATATGTGTAAAGTTTGAATTTATTTTCTTACTATATCACATTAAAGTATTATTATTATTATGTCTGGATGATGCTCTGTCTCCAAAATAGCACAGAGAGGTAGCAAGTCCAGCCACTTCATTCCATGCACTCCATGCCAGTGCACTTCCACATGTGGGAATCCAAGATCTACAGCTACTCCACAGCTTTCTGCATGCACCTTCAACCAACGTATCCATGAGTCTCTCAAAATCCAGACAATCTGTTTTCTGAAACACACAGCTATAGCTATCTGTTCTTCTCTCAGGAAAAATACTTTCTGACAAACTCTCTCGTGACACAACACACCTACTAAACTTTACTGACCAATACCTTGGTCTGCTCATTCTCATTTGCATGCCTCCCCACCCCAAAATCCCTGTATGTAACACATGATGTCCGCGGACTACCGCCATGTCCGCAGACATATCGTAACATGGACAGTCCTTCTACCATTTCCACTTCACTCTCTGTGCCATTCCCTGATTAGATACAGCTAAACAGTCCCACAACCCTCCACCAATCAGATCCAAGACCTCTACATCGAACTCCATCATCATAGATCAGCACTTCAAATGTACTGTTAATCACTCTGAGTGCAAGTGTCATATCATTGGAAAGCACCTACTACAAGAACTACTGTACAAGTCTCCAAGATTTCTACTTGCAGCTGCATGCATATCCATATGCATGAACACAAACTACAGGAATTCATATTTTCTGTATAGTACATGTACAATTCTTATAAATGCATATAAACAGATTAACTGTCTTTTAACCTGTATAACTTATAAAATGAATTTACTGTCATTTTTCCCATCTGCGATAATCAACTGTCACTTCCAAACCTATCTGCTATTTAATTTCTTTTTACACACACATTTGCAAAGCATGTTGAACTAACATATTTAAAGTAAATATAAAGACTACACGTAGTCAAACGAAATTGCATGCACACACTATGTTCAGATATCAAACAAGAATACTTCTACAAAAACATAAAAATCAATGTCTAAATTAACATCAGTGCTATAAACACACAAAATTACTAACTTCTTTCCTTTACAATTGCAGTGAAGACCACTCTCATGAAAAGCAGCAGTAGAATCTGAAGTACAAACAACAACTAAGAAGAAACCTGCTCATTCCACACAAAAAAGTAAGTTAAATACTACCATAATATTTTTACTGTTACTCAAACACACTGTGGGGTTCATTCATGGTATTTCTGCGCCTAAAAACAGAGATTGTACACCATTCTGTCCGCAAATCCCCATTTGTTAAACAGGGATTTGCAGGCAGAATGGCGCACAAATCCCTGTTTTTCGGTGCACAAATTACATAACTCAGCCCCTAGAATGTTAGTTTTGTAGAACAAAGAACTGTTTTAATTCTATACCATTAGATTTACTATTTGTGCTTCTCCTCACCACCAGCATACTTTCTACTGTCATCTGAACCCCAGTATAGTAACACACAAATTCAAGAATACCCATCCCAACTAGTTTTAGTTGCCCAATGCACAATCACACACCATAACATACATCTTTACCATCATACTCAGACACTCATGCACACAGCATACACACATTGCAGAACAGCCCACCCCATACCTTCTTTATTTTTTTCAACAGACCCCAAAGAATGCCTACCAAAAAGCAAGTCCATAGAAAGCAACGCAGAAGTAGAGCAAATGAAAATAGAAGTGTCCAAAATAAGCATCCACTTTGCCTCCTCTATCAAAATGTAAAACGAAACAGAAAACGATTAACAAGAATTCAGCTACCACTACTGCTAGAACTGCTCCTATAAATCTTCATATAGTGCCAAGTAAGCATACCAAAAAAAGTATTTTAGCAAAATTGTTCTGCCACAGAGTCCTTCAAAATCTTATAAAAACAGGAGAGAAATCCTGCACAACCTTTAAAACCTACCGTAGAAAATTAATCTTAGAAGCTTTGATAGACAGTGCAATCCTTCTCAAAAGAAAGTTATTTATTTTAGTGTTAAACAAGATGAAACCTCTAACAAAACTAATGACTAAATTACAAAAAAAGACTTTTCAATAAACAAAATGTCAACAGAAATAACTTCTTAAATATCCGTAGAGGTGAGTGGAGTCACACCACAAGCACAGAACCATATTTTAATGAAGAAGCATACAAACAAAGGCAAACAAATACAATTGCCATACATAGCAGTGGACGAGGTTATGAAAAAGTTTATAATACCATAATGGAACAAGAACTACTGCTTAAAAAAATATCCCCAGAAAACTCAGAATTACCTCTCCATTCGACTGAACCAGAACGTCTAGTATACAAATGGCCATGCACGTCAATGTGTAACATTCCCAAAAACTCTTTCAAGTGTTTACGCCAATTCCTCAATCAGTATGTGAAAGGCAAAGACAAAATCAAAATGAAACTACTGCAAAATATGGATACCTGTCCAGTGCGCAAGTACACAAGACTACAAGGACATTCATTAGCCTGCATTTCAGGACCTATTTGCAAAACCACCTTCCATCATATCAAAATGATATCAACACATCATTCAACTATAAGAAATCTAGTCTATAAACTGTACTATGCTAAAAGTCCTGCTTTAGCACTAGCCATTTTAAATAACATTTTTCTACATGGTACAGCCAAAGACCTACTCGAAGAAATCGACTATATCGAGAAAATATATTTTGGAAGTGAAAGCCACTTACAAAATGCAATAGCTTTCCAACAGACTAGCAACAATTGTACGCATGGCAACCTTCTACTACACACATACAAAAAAGAAATACTGAAATTTAAAAGTACATCTGCTGAAGTACCAAACCATGTGTGTGTGTGTTGCTGCAGAACTTTTTATAAAAGTAACACAAAAACTGTAGACCTAACATACAAAATAGAAGACAATGAAGATTCTAAATGGTTTGAATTAGCTCTCTACCTTATAGCAGAAAACAAATATGAAATAACTGACCCCTTAATACTTTGCAGTTACTGCACTATAAAACTTGACAACAACCAAACTCCTTCACGTGCTATCACAAATAATTTGGAATTATACCCACTACCAAAACCCCTACAACAACTCAATTTATATGAGAGCATTATAATTCAAACAGTCCACCCCTTTCAAGCAATAATACACCTTCAACCAAAAACAGCAAAATTACCTACCTCTGAATTGGCGAAAGGCATTCGTGGCAAAGTAGTGTATTTACCATTAGATCTAAAACAAAATGTGCGCACTCTGGGAATGCAACGTCCAATAGAGCAATCTTTAATTATCTTAGTAAATGGTGTACCTACAAAAGACAAAATAATTTGGCAACAACTGGTAGACTTACATAAAGTTAGACAAGCCTTGCAATATCTAAAAGACAATAATTAATACTACAAAGAAATGAATATTGAAGGAAACTTGAAGGAAACCACTGAAATAATTCAAGAATCACCAGAAACTGGTCAAATTGAGCTTCTAGATCCTGCTACAGTACCCAATATTTTAGACCATTATACAATTCATCCACTACACTCTAATGACACCATAGATGATGCACTAGAAACGTACCAAATGCGACAAACCAAAGGATAACCAATCGGCATATGGGAAAAAAGTATATAAGCACGTGCTTTTCCTCTACTCTTTCCTCTACTCTTTCCTACTGGCAAAGGAGGAAGGTACGATGATAGACCCATTCAAATAACAGCATCAGAATACCGCTCGTTACGGATGTATTCTGAAGATCCCAGATTTAGACAAAATGTGGAATACATATTCCACCTACTCTTTGAAAGTGAACTAGCAACTGTTACGGAGTTGCACACACATTAAAATCAGGAACCCACTTTCAAAATATGTCAGCTACGCAATTATTACAAAAAGTGCAAGAAAAAGATGAGGTTTTACAATCAAGTATTACAAATCTATTAGCAAACATGCGTGGTACTAAAGAGTACTGGTTCCGACGTCATGGAGATGTACGTTGTATGATAAGAAACCTTGGCCCACTCACTTGGTTTGTTACATTAATTTGTGCTGAATATGCATGGGAAGATTTACATGATTTCCTACGCATATCAAACAAAAACAAAACAAACGTAGATATACTAACACCTGGAGAACTTTGTTCTCTAGATCCTGTTAATGTTTCAATATATTTTCATCATCGCTTCATTGCTATGCTTCACTTTATTTGTAATAAAACTGTTCCTCCCCTCGGAGAAGTGCAACACTTCTTTTGGAGAAAAGAATACCATGCCAGAGGAGCACCACATATTCACATGCTTTTATGGATTAAAGATGCTCCAAAATTTGGTCAAGACAATGATGCCACTGTGTTACAGTTTATCGAAAAATATGTCACTTGTGAAATTCCATCAGAAGCAACAAATAGTGATCTTCATGCACAAATGTTACAATTTCAAAGACACAAATGTGGCAAATATTGTCGTCGCAAATACAAAAACAAAGTGAAATACTACATCAAATGCTGCTTTGGTTTCCCTAGTCCAGTTACAAAAACAGGTCAAGTGAACAACTTCATGTCTTCAGTTAGACATAGTGTTAAAGGTAAATCACCTAAAAATACATATTACATACAAAGAACAGAAGAAGAAAAATATATCAATGATTACAATGCAATCATTGCCCTCTTATGGATTGCAAACATAGATGTGCAGTACATTGCAGACAATTTCATTGCAGTTGCACGATATGTTACAGCATACTTAACCAAAGCAGAAAAAACAGAGCTTCAAGACCTCTGGAATGACCTGTCATCAGACAAAACACTGTCTCAGAAATTGTACAGCTTGGGCATAAAAATGCTCCCCCATAGAGAATGTGGCTCCTATGAAGCAGCAGATTGTTTAACCGGTACTGCTTTGTATGGAAAATCTGAAAATATAGTATGGCTAAGTCTTGGTCCTGCTAAATCTAGAAAAAGAGTTCTCAAATCATACGACGACATAGAAACAATAGCCAAAAATGATCCTAACAGCCAAGACATTTTGAAAAACAATTTGCTGGACACATACTACCCAAACAGAAGTACCACTTTGGAAACCATGTGTCTATACCACATAGCCCAAAACTTTGCATACAAAAATAATTTAAAACCCGAGGAAAAAAAAGGTAGATACAGAGTGACAAATTGTGAAGGCAGCTTAGTAAAACTCACCAAACCAAGTTTAATTAATCATATCAAATTGTCATTAAAGACTCCTCAACATAAAGAACTATATTACATGTCCTTGCTACAACTCTTTAAACCATGGAGAAAAGAAGAAGAAATACTAGATAACTATGACTCCTACGAAGATGCTTTCAAAGCAAATGAAAGCACTATAACCGATGTAAACTTTACACACTACAAAACAATGTTGCACAATGAACAGCAACACGAAGAAGAACTCCAGGCCCAACTAGATAAGGACACCCCTGACAGTAGTCAACCTTCTGTAACAGGAAGCCAAGAACCACTGGGACAGCCACTAATAGCAAATGAGGCAGAATTAGCTATGACAGAAGTAGAAAACACCATGGGCCTCATTACGACCCTGGCGGAAATCGAAAAACGATGTCGGAAATGCAATACCGCCATCGAATAGCGCTCGGTGCGATTATGACCCGTCACCGTAAAGTACGATGCCATTAGCGACACCGTAGTGAACGCCAATGCTAACTGCACCAAGTACGCGCGCGCCATGCCAAACCGTAATTAGCACCATGGCGCAAGGGTACGCGAATTCCGACCCTAGCGGACATGTACTTAACGCCATCAAGCACGGCGGAAAGTACCATTCCGCCATGGTGAGAAGTACGGCATCGCGAATCAACCGTAAACGGCCCCACTGAGTGCCTGTACACCGCTCCCTGGCCACATAGTACAACTCCCCGTAGGTGCAACGAAGTCACAATGCAACCAGTGAAATGTACAAGTCACCCATGCATGCCAACGAACAAAAGAATCACAAGAGGGGCCAATGGGAGCTGCAGGGCACAGATGGCACGAATACAGAAGCCATACCAATGGACATGACCTCAGTCTCCCACCAAGAAACGCACGCAAACACAGGCACCTGTGACCAGCAATATTCCGATAATCACATCATTCCACCAATCCACCTGGCTGACCAGCATCTGTTACACAAAACCTAATCCCCCGCCCCTGAGCATGACATCATTCAAACAGTCATATTGGAAGCCCTCACCCCTGACCTCACTGGGCTTCGTAGGCAAACGCGCCCAGCACAGTACCACGCAACTATACTCCGAAGCTGGAACCCAATGCAGATCTCCTCACAATACATCGCCCCCCAAATAGGAATATGCCACATCACTTGCAAAGAAGAACGCTACACGGCCCATATCAGAATAGAAATTTAATGCACAACAAATTCACCAAGCCCATACAGCCATTAGGCCATGAACTCCAAAACACATTTCACCATTGTGGGCTGCATCCGCAATAAATGACCAGCTACTTCTTGTGTGACGCCCTGTTCCTTCATGGTACACAGGGGCTACATTCTCGTACGAAAAGGCAACATGGAAGCGCCTAGAACCGCAGGGCCGTCCCAATAGGGAGTCACTAGTCCAGCTGAAAGGCCGAAATGTTGCTCCGAGCCACTAGTACTGCGTAAGGGCATGTGGCCCATTGGCGATCGTCCCATAAGATCGTAATGCTGCTCCACTGATTAACACGAAGCAGCAGGTGTCGGGAGTAAAACCCATCTGCAGGAGTGGCATACAGATGGCAGTGGCAAAAGGGGAGGAGATACCTGTCAACCAAAAGAAAAGAAAAAGAATAGAATGGCCATCAGAACTACATTCGAACAACTCACTTCAATGATCACACTAAATCCACAGCCATATGCATGCTAGCCCACTCCAAAGGATCATCACCACCCCAAAACCACTTGCGACTCATAACTATCCATATCGAGGTGAAAACACCATCACAAACGAGTGTACCTGTGCATGCGTCTGTGAAAACAGAATCCATCAGATGGGATTGGTAACGTGCATGGACACAAGTGTCTGAAGGCGCGTCGAGACAGGGAGGGCTCAACAAGGCCAGATAGACGATGGTCCCACTATGGCAGCCCTGCATCACATAGCGCAGGGGAGGCGGACAGATTCCAAGAAGCCCTGTACATGGCAAACACCGTATCAAATCATCTGTCCATGCATCCATTCATCATACCCTCATCCCGTAATGATAACGCCTGTTTCCATACTCACATAACATGTGAGAATTCCATTGAGTCTGTGCGTTATGCAGCCTGCAAAATCCACTGTGCCCCAGCCCGTAATTCCAGTGTTGTGAAGTAACATGTATTTGGGAACGTCCGGCCTCATCATCCACTTCGCTATTGCGCATCCCAAACTATTCATATCAATCATTGCATCCTCGCCATGGCCCCTGTCCCAAGGACACTGAACAATAGAACGTTATATTTGCAGTCAGACCTGTGGGCATCTCCTCGCCGCTAGCTGAAGACCGAAAGCGCCGCCCTTCGAATTCCTCATTTGCAACATCACGTCGAAAAGGCATCTGTGGCCGCTTGAAATCACAAATTAATCCATCTAGTGCGGCTGTGTGTGAAAATGGCAACTGCCTTCACTCACAAATGGCACGCCCCGCCCGTCGGTGAACCTCGGTACAGTGATGCATGAGGGTCCACCGTTACTCGAGTACTACGTTCCACTGACCCTTCACAAGTCTGTTCGCGACTGCAAAGAATGCATGTGAAACAATGGGACCATAGCCGAATGAACATATCAACCAATGTCACACGGCCATCGGGTACTAATACATGATTGTAATAGCAAGATGCCATTCCTCGAATTGCAGCGTTGTGTGCGGGACGTGCTCGCCCAAAGGGGAGAGCAGCTTGCACAGGTGGAATGAATCACCACAGGTGGAGGCCATACAGCCTGGAAACACATAAATTGCACACCCAGTCTCCTCCCACAACCACACCCACTCCGAAATGCTACCGGCAGGACTCGCGATGTTGGCCCTGGGGGACCTGATAGCACTGCAAGTACTCCAACTCCAAGAAGAAGACGAACACCAACTACAACCGGCTGCACGGAGGAGACGCAGGAGGAGGAGGAGGGCAAGGCAGGGCCAGCAAGGGCTGCCAGCACAGCCACTACCACCACGCAGGCAGCCCGCAATCCCACGCCTCCGAGCACATCCGTTCAACCTCACTGATGAGCAGATCCACACCCTCTACCGTTTGGACCGGGACACCATAGCCGCCATTGTGGACATGACACAGGCTGACCTTGTCAGCATGATAGATAGCCCAACCGCCATCCCACCCCTACTGAAGGTGGTGTCTGTACTCCACTTCCTGGCCACAGGCACCTACCAGCACACAGTCGGACAGTTGCATGGCATTTCTCAGCCACTGTTCTCACGGACACTATTGCAAGTGCTCGATGCCCTCCTGCAGCACGCAGACGACTACATCTCTCTACCACGCTCGGAGCAGGAAATTACCAACACAAAAGTGGGATTCCATGCACTTGGCGGCATACCGGGTTGCATTGGTGCCATCGACTGCACCCATGTGGAATTGGTCGTCCCACATGCCATGGAGGCCCAGTACCGCAACCGAAAACAATTTCATTCTCTGAATGTACAAATGGTGTGTGACTCCAACAGGATCATTACACATTGTTGTGCCCGATTCCCTGGATCAACCCATGATTCTATGGTCTTGAGGAACTCAACAATACCACGCTACATGGAGCGACACGCAGGGAACAGATCCTGGCTACTCGGTGAGTCTCATTTCATGCATGATGATGTGGGGTATGTGATGCGGCAATGACCTGGCAGGAAGGGGGGGGGGTGCGTACGTAGCAATGGCATTCCACATAATTCGTTTATCGTCCACATACAGGTGATGCCGGATATCCACTGAAGAGATGGCTCCTCACACCAGTCCGGAACCCACGGGACCAGCATGAGGAGGACTACAACCATGCCCACTCACGTACCCGTGTAGTCATTGAACAGGCATTCGGCCTACTGAAGACCCGTTTCCGGTGCCTCAGCAGGTCTGGCTGGGCACTCCTGTACCGCCATGAGAAGGTTGCAAAGATGGTGATGGCATGTGTCATGCTACACAACATGTGCGTACGTAGAAATGTGCCCATGCCCCCTGACGCAGAACTGCAAGCACCTGAAGATGGTCATGATGAGGGTGGGGATGTGGCAGCACCTCAAGGAGTCTGCGAGGCACAGGAGGGCCGTGAAATTCGTCAGCATCTCATAGATGCATGCTTCTAGCACTCACGCCTGGTGGCTGATACATGGACACGGGACTCGTGGCACTGTGTGTGTCTGGTACATGCACAATATGGACTGTACGCCTATGATGGCCTAGTACACAAAGATCATTGTCCACACATCTCATTGGTTGATCGTGCATTGTTTATGGCATATGTGATATCATGTTGAACACCCTATCGACCCGCCACCCAAGTGAGCCCAACACACCCCCTCCACCCTCCTACCTCCCCCCCGAACACCAGTGTCCAAAGATGCTCATTGTCAGTGGGCAGTCGCTATTGCAAGCCCCCTCTGCGGGTATCAGGGGCACCCCTGCCTGTGGAGCGCAGGTTCCTCCCAGATCTACGTTGGGGGCTGCCCTGGACGGAACTTGCAACGGATGATGTCTCTGCCTGCTCACGTCCATGCATGTCCCTAAGGGTTTGTGAGAGCTCAGTGAGCACACGGCGCACTGCGGCAAGTTCGGCACATACGTCTTTGGACGTCGCATGCAGTTCCCCCCTGAGGCTCTCGGTGCTTCTCTCCATTTGGACTCTCAGGCTCTCGGTGCTACTCTCCATTTGGACTCTCAGGCTCTCGGTGCTACTCTCCATTTGTGCCCTAAGTGTCTCAGTTGATGTTTCTATGTCTGCCTTAGTGCCCCCACATCCATCGGCATGGTCCTTGAGGAGCGTGGCCAGTTGCTGCTGTTGCACGATTAACTGGTCGAGGGACTGTTGCCTGTGCTGTGCCATGGCCATTTGCGGTGGTGTCACAGAGGGGCTGTTCGCCTCATGTTGCCCTGCCACAGGGCTTGTGGGGGATGGCCAGTCGTCGTCTTGTGGGTGCCCCTGCGTGGTATCCTCATGGTGTACGGGATGGAACAGACAGGGGGATTGGGACAGGTCATGGATGGATCTGACTTCGACATCCCCGTCTTCTGTGTCGGAGCATGCTGCCATTAATGGGGTGTCACCTATGGTGCTGCTGCCACCAGAGGCAGTACCTTCTGTGGCATCCATTGGGGGGACCTGTGGTGGTGCTGTTGTGGGCATGCTGGCTGCTGGGGTGCCTGTTGATGTTCCCTCCTGTGTGCTGCCACTTGATATGTGCTGCTGCCGTGTCTTGATGCGTGCAGCTGAGGTGGAGGGTCTTTGGCCGTCGGTCTTGGCCCTCTTTGCAGGTGTGCTGGTAGGGGTGTCCTGGAGCTCGTCGTTTGGATCGGACCCTGTGGTGGAGTAAAGGAGGGCGAGCATTATTAATGGGTCTGTGGGAATTGGAATGGCAATGTATCACATGCATTGGGGTGGTACCTGAGGGTGATTTGGGTCGGGGCCTTGGAGGTGCTTTCATTTGTGTGTGGAGTGAGGGTGCAGTTGTTTGGCAGCCTGCAGTTAGGGTGTGCCTGCTGCACGTGTAGTGGGTGTTTTTGGGGTTTTTACTTATTTATGTATTTATTGTGGTTTTAAAGTGCGCTATCAGGCCAATGTGTGTGGACGTTCTCCTGGCCATGTGTTGCTGTTGCGCTATGTGGACACATGTGGATCACATGATTGGACATTGTGGATTTGGCATGGTTTTATTTGGGCCACCTACCTGATTCTCCGGATGTCTGCACTCCTTTCTCCATCCCTCCGACTCCCTCTATGCTCTCCATTCCAATGGTGGAGGCACAGATTTCTTCCCAGGGGGTCAACTTGATGGGTGATTCCGATCCTCCCCCGGTGGCTGTGGCAATGTTGCGGTTGGCAGAAAGTATGCTACGGACGCGTATCCGCAGGTTGTCCCACCGCTTCCTGCATTGCTGTGGGTTGCGGGGTGCGGTCCCCACCGCACTTACCCGCTGTGCCACCAGGGCCCATATGGCCTTCTTGTTCGCAAGTGCCGTCCTGGTCATTTGCGTGGAGAAGACGGCGGCGGCATTCTCCTGGAGGGTCTCTGTAAGCACAGTGAGTTCCTCACGGGAGAAGTGGACCTGCCGCTTGTGGTCGCACGCTTTCTTCGCTACTTTTCCCATTTTTCTTGGTTTCACTAGGGTGGATGACGGGTTGGGATGTGTCTCAGGGTGGTGTTTTTAGTGGTTGTGTGTATTTTGTGGTTTTATAGGTGTACGGCGTGTTGTTTCCCGTTCCGGGCCCATGTTTTTACTTCCGTTTCCGTATATTTACGGTCACCGTACTTTCCGGTTGGCGCTCACTGCGGTGTCCGCTATGATGGGTGGCGGTATTGCACCTAGGGTGCCGTACGGCGGCGGTGTGGGCCGTTTTGGGGTCATTTCCGCCATCGCGGACTTTGCACTTCCGCCATGCCGTGGTGCTCGTGCCCGATGGGTCGGAATGGGCCGCACTTTGCTCCATCGTGCAATGGCGGAAACGCTATTTACGCTGTGGCGGTCCGGTCAGTCACTTTCCGCCAGGGTCGTAATGAGGGCCCATGTGTCAGTATGAAGATAAAGAAGACTTAACTATACTACAATCAAAACTAAACAATGAGCAGCGTAGCATTTTTCAAGAAGTAACAAAAGAAATTGCACATGGTGTACAACATGAAAATAAAGAATGCACCTGCCAAAATTACAAACCTATACTACTGTACGTCAGTGGTGAAGCTGGTTCAGGCAAAACATTCTTAATCAAAATCATCAGCAAGTTCCTTCAACAATTGACAAACAACAAACTGTCAGCTGTTGTCACTGCCCCCACAGGTTTAGCTGCCTACAACATAGGCGGTGTCACTTTACACCGATTACTACTCCTGCCAGTAGAACACCAAAACAAATTAGACTATTACAAACTTTGTACAGAAGCTGCAATGGAACTACGCAGAGTGTTAAAACAAGTGAAAATGCTACTAATAGATGAAGTGAGCATGGTCTCCAACCTAATGTTGGCTTTGATTCACCTCAGATTACAAGAAGTACTGAAAAACAAACTACGAAGAGCTCTTTGGAGGAAAACACATTATTGTTTTCGGAGATCTTCTTCAATTGATACAAATGAAAGGTGAACCTATTTTTAAAACCTTAGGACACAAACTCTGCATAAAACTGTTGGCAGCATAGGAAACATTTCCAATACAGAGAATTAACAGAACACATGCGGCAATCTGCAGATCTCACTTATGCCTACGGCCATGCACCCAACACTCTAGGCCCTGGTCACAACCACCGCAGCATATCACACCCATAGATCACACCCATAGAATCAAAAATTTTAACTATGCTATATGGGCACTTTTTATGTCCGCAAACAATATGAGTGTTCTTACAACAGTTTCAACTTGCCTACAAACAGTAAGAACAGGTATAGTATCCTTAGGTCATTCCCATTTTGTTTATTAATGAACATTTCAGGACACTGTGGGTGTTCTTAGAACAGTTTCAACTTGCTTACAAACAATATTGACAGGTCTAGTGTCCTCAGGACACCCCTATTTTGTTTATTTACGAAAGTCACAGGCACTTGTTGTGTTCTTAGAAGACTATAGGCCCTGCCCACAACCACCACAGCATATCACACCCATACTAGCTTATAACTTTGTTGCTTATAAATTTGGTCTTGGGTGCCGAAGTTATAAGCCACTATGGGTGTGATATGCTGCGGTGGTTGTGGACAGGGCCTAGAGTCTTGGGTGCATGACCTACGGCCTACGGCCTACGGCCATGCACCCAACACTCTAGGCCCTGACCACAACCACCGCAGCATATTACACCCATAGATCACACCCATAGAATCAAACATTTTAACTATGCCATATGGGCACTTTTTATGTCTGCAAACAATATAAGTGTTCTTACAACAGTTTCAACTTGCCTACGAACAGTAAGAACAGGTATAGTATCCTTAGGTCATTCCCATTTTGTTTATTAATGAACATTTCAGGACACCGTGTGTGTATTTAGAACAGTGTCAACTTGTTTACGACCAATATACAGGCATAGGGCCTCATTCCGAGTACGGCGCTAACCAATGGCGCTATTAACGCCTTGGTTGACGCCGTACCCGGACCGGCAGCGCCTTGGTGGATGGCGGAATTACCGCCCCATTCCAAGGTTGGCGGAGCGGTAATTCCCCATTCACCAAGGCTCTTCCCCCTTCCCAAATGAGCCCCCATAGGGCTCAATGGGAATTGGGAAGATGCAAATAACGGTGACCGTTCATTACGGTCACCGTTATTGGCTTGGAGGCCCCTTTGCGCCCTCGACTTTAACACCTGCTCAAAGCAGGCGTTAAGGGCGAGGGCGCAAAGGGAACTCGGAGTATGGCGGTAAGGGATCACCGCCACCGGTCTCGTTACTGGTGGCCGCTATCCCTTACCGCCATACTCGGAATGAGGCCCATAGTGTCCTAAGGACACCCCTATTTTGTTTATTTACCAAAATCCCAGAACACTTGATGTGTTCTTAGAACAGTTTCAACTTGCCTACGAACAGTACGGATAGGTATAGTGTCCTCAGGATAGCCCCATTTCGTTTATTTACGAACATTTCAGGACACCACGTGTGTTCTTAGAACAGTTTCAACTTGCCTACGAACAACACGGACAGGCATAGCGTCCACAGGACACCCCCATTTTGATATTTACGAACATCCTAGGACACTTGATGCATTCTAAGAACAGTTTCAACTTGCATGCGAACTATACGGACAGGTACCGTGTCCTAAGGACACCCCATTTTCATTAACTACCGACATTAAGGACAGCGCTGCTGTCCGTGGTCAGAACGAACACAACAGGGATACCTGCCACCTAAATAAATACAACATTTGACCTATCTCTTACTCCCCCACCCTCCCCAAACAGTCTTACACGCCAACACACTTGACTAAATAGTATTTTTCCACCAAGTTTCACCGCGCTACAAGATGACGGGCGTTCAGAAAAAATCTGATGCACTTGACGCTCACCGTCATCCAGTCAGCGGACAGACCGCATGTCCGCGGACATGTTGCAAGCCGATTAGCCAATCAGGACACTGTCCGCGGAGCGAACAGGGAAGTGTGTCCGCAATGCAGACATAGATATCACTCATTTTTTATGACCTACTTTTTGGTCGTTTTTTAAAAAACTACTGGATGGATTTTCACCAAATTTACAAAAGCACACTTTCGGGACCAAGCCACTGCTCCTGCCGCAAATTTGGTGAAAATCCGTCCAGCGGTTTGGGCTGTAGGCGTGAGCAAAGTTTTTTCCCCATTCAGTCTATGGGGAAAAAAATAAGTTTTGGGACCCCCCCTATAACTTTGCCCCCCCTGGACCAAACCTCACCAAAGTTTGCAAAACAATTCTGAGTGGGCTATATGCGTTTTTTTGCAAAGTTTGGTGAGGATCCGTCCAGGAAGAGCGAAGTTATAAGCCGTCCAAAAAGTGCTCTTCCTATGGAAACAGCAACTTAACCATAACTACACAGCTCTACCGTGGCTGTGTAATAAATATATATATATATATATATATATATATATATATATATATATATATATATATATATATATATATGTGTGCAATTGGTTGATTTCGACCAAAGGTGCAGGAACAAACTGCTGACTTTCAAACAGCAGTCGTTGAAAACACGTATTACGTCTTGGCACACTGTTCTGAACGCCATGTCCCCCTCCCGAAACCCCCCCCTCCCCCCCACCCCCGTGAAACACGTGTTTCCTCTTTCTATATCTATAATGTGTGCGTGGTGATTTCACACAGTCGCTCACTCAGTCTAACATGCAGTATCATGAAGACATTACTCAGTGAGAGGGAAATGAAACACAAGAAAAAATAAAACAGGAAGGAGCTTGTTCTGTCACGCGTGCTGCGGTTGACGATTGGACACCTGCTGTTTTGTTTCCAAGCATTTCTAATAAAAGTCGATGTTTCCTTTGTTGGCACTGCCCTTGCTGCTCCACGCCGTGCTGTGCCCATAACGTGTCAGTGTTTGGAAGCTCTCTTGTTTCTTTCCAGTCCATGGGCAGACCTCAATGCAAAGCCACCGTCTAGTGGACTTTGTCGTCAGTGAGAATGGCTGCCAGATCGTCCTGTGCTTGGCTCAGCCTGCTCCTGCTCCCGCTCAGTGCCGCTGGGGTTCCGCCGACAGCAGACATTTCCTGCAGAAATGAAGCCGGTGAACCTGTCGACTGGTGGGTAGCTAGACGCAGTTGTTGTCATGAATGCCCATACCTGCCAATTATTCCTTTGATAGAGAAGAACGTCCTCAAAACTGCTGATGCCATATTTCTGGACCAAAATGCCTAGTTTGAATGTATTGTGTACTCTGTCCCTCTTTGAGATCCACAGTGCTTGCGCTATGTCGAAAACGACCCTCTTTCTAACAGTGGACTGTCCTATGGGGAACTCTGGAGATGTCCCAGTAGGCCTCTGCACCCTGGGCCTCTTTTGTGTGGTAACAATATTTTATTTCCAAATTTTCTAATAGGAAAAGGCTTGAGATTGCTTAAAATGTGTGATATGGGACCGCTTTGGAAATTATTTCCAGGGCCTCTTTTGGTTCCCAGTCCACCCCTGCATGACCAAGGACCTCATTATGCGGATTGTATGGTAAAACTATTGTGCTATTTGAAATACCCCACTTTGTTAAAATGCCACCTAATTTTGATGAGTTGGGATTGCATGGGAAATGTACACCACAGTATACATAGAAAGTACTGCATGGGGGAAATATATGTGATTTACACCATGCTTTACTTTCTATGTAAGCCATCATGTGCATTTGCCTCGCGATCCTAAACACTTTAAATACTGTACGTTTTTACCACCACATGATACGATACGATCGGTTATTTATAACACGCTTAATACCCAGAGGTTTCTAATCGTGGACCCGGGGATCGAGCCTGTGTTGCTCGTGTCGTCTTGCTTCCAAGGCGAGCACGTTGGCGCTGAGCTATCCTCCCGAGACATGCAAAGTTTCTTTGTACCCCATGTTGTAAACAGCCCATGTGATTGAAACCATTAATTAGGTGATATTTTTAAAGTAGAAGTTATTCAAAATACATGGGCACCCACCCCCCCAATAGCCTTCAGTTTAAGCCCACACGCAGCACTTGCCATTGGGACCCCACTGGCCTGTGCTGTCTCACATGCCTGCACTTATTGCTTTTGTCAGTTGACCACTCCTACCAAGTGATCTATGCCTCCACTTAACAGTTGCTTGCAACTTATTCCCTAGCACTTCCTTGTGTGGCACTCCTAAGCACTTACACCCCACCCCCCTGCCGTCCTCACCCCCCTCTCTCTCTAAACTTGCACGTTCTGACTGCTCACAAGGCCTAGTAGGACCGCCTTTTTCTCTCTTCATTGCTATTATATTTGCCTTTCATTCCCATGTTCCTTCCGCGTTGCCCTGTGGGCACTTTGAAACACAATTTACTTAACATATAAGCACCTTACAAATGCACAATAAATAACTAAATAAATGTAGTCTCGATGTCACATTTCCTAGTGATGGATTACTAGCAGGCAACAGGGACGGGGTGGCGGAAACTCAATCATTAAGGGCCTTCCTGGGTGCTATGGGACGAGTGTCAGTATAAGTCGATGGAGGTAATGACTGTGGTAGCTAAGGGTAGCGGGACGGGGCAAGCCCACACCGTTCATCATGGGAAGGGGGAGAAGGCAGCTGAATGCATTATGCTTGGGGTGTGCGTCAAGGTTGCGACGTGGTGTCTTACTCTTCTCCATGGCGATTAAAGGTTCGGGAGAAGAGGTGAGTAAAGCTCAGGAGATCTTTAGTCCAGTGCAAAGGTTGGGGTGAAGTGCTCCAGAAATAAGGGTTCTGTAGCTCTGAACGAGTGGCCTTCAATACTTGTGACATCTGTGCCTAAATAAACAAGAATGCGTGTCTTACTGCAAACTGATCCCTCGCCCTGCTACTAAATGGTCCTAATCCAGCAGAAATGGGGGAGAAGGGAACACATCTGGGCACCAATGCAAAATCTCACTGGGGAAACATGCTTCTCGGCACCCTACAATGTGCTACTGTGGAGCGACATTTGGCCATATCGACCTTCCCTCTGGTCAGAAACTGCTGATCATCAGAGCATTATCACCATTGTCTTGGCCCCAAAATATCTCTGCAAGGCGCCCGAGAAAGCCTTCTAAAGCGCTCTTTATCGTTGGGCCACTTTGTGTCATTCAACACGGTTCATTTATTAGAGGCCATTTTACAGGAACACGCGTGCTCTGTTAGCAACGCGCGCTGACATATTGTCTGAAACTAAGTTCATATGATTCTGGCTGCAGCACTGCCTGGGCGTTGCTGGCCCCAGGTTAGAACACTCGCCTGGCAAACAAATAGCTCTGGCAACTGTGGGCTGCATCCTTCCCCTCGACGATCTCATATGATCAATTTGGATACACTACTATTCATTCTGAAATATTGTGTGTAATATTAGACAGCCGTTTGAATTTTTCTGTGCGCCCCAATTATTTTTCAGGAGATGATTGTCCAAGATTTCTAATTAGTCCTCAATTTATAATGGGGAAATCAGGACATTTGTTAGCGGACATGCATCTCGAGAAAGGAACGTGCTAGCATGCATGTAACTGTGAGTTGTGCAGCGGGGGAGGTCTTTTACACTGGCTCCTGTACAGCAACTCCAACGTTCTCTTGATGTTATTTTTCTCTGTACCCCATCTCCTGCTCTCCAGATTTCCACCACAGCCATGAAAGGCAGCAGCCATTCTGGATAATAATTGCTTAACAGCACCTTCGTTGCTGCTCTTCTTGGCCTCCCCTCTCTGCCTGCCTCACACCTGAACCACTCCTCATCTTTGAGCACAGCCACAGTACTGTGTTAGGGTCATCAAGGGACTTTGTACCTGCAAGCATATATGTGTGATGGCTGGGCTGATGAAAATAAGGGTCTCTCTCTCTGGCTCTTTTGGTTGTGAAGAATTAGGGTGAGTGTCTCTTTATTCCATTGCCCCAGCTAACACTCTGGTAACTCATGAATGTTTAGCTTCAGCCAGTGCCTTGAGAGTGTGCTGGGGAAAGTGGGACACACGCCTCAACACGGCATCTGTCTGTTTAGCCTGTCCTGTGCAAGTACTGAGGAGCGGGATCTTTCCATTTCCAGGATAGTCGCTGTCTTGGCCAGGTGAATGGAAGCGAGGTGGGAATGTAGTGGACAGACCAGCTGATACACGCTCACGTGCTTGTCCTGGCCCCATTCTGATCAGTGACCACTGGAAGCCCACTTTTTGTCAGAATGCCAACTGTCCATCAGCAGATGTCTTTGGAAATTACCTGTTACCAACAATGTGATACCATCCTGCATCTTTGCCATTCGTGAACACATTTTAAACACCCCTTGAGCTGTGCCCATTTTGATCGGATTTAGGTCCAGAGAGTCAGGGAAAGTCCTAACTCAACAAAGGCCCAGGGTCCCAATGACTCCCCCAGCTGTGGACAATCTTCTCCTGGGAGAAGCCTGGGCCCATTATAGCTTCAAAGATCACTCTGTGTCCTGGCCCATGCTTGGATCTGTCCCCCAGCATTGACTAGATGCTCTAGCTATGGTTTCCTAGAAAACCAGTCAAGAGTCGAGCAACAAATTGAGGGGCTGCAAGACAAAACGGAACTGCCTCCACTGAAAAAAATGGGAGGGGATAGGTCAACAACTAAAATACGTGAAAATGTTCTTGTTCCAATCCCAGCAGAGCGCCCGCCGGTAAGAATGGCACTGAGAGAACCCAAACATAGCCCCAGATGGAAATCAAATAACCCGTATGCAAACAGAGCCCAGGAGTCCAAAGATGGAGCGAGGACCTTGTAGCCATGGCCTCCACCACTAACAGGGCAGCTACTGGGAACATCAAGACCACCACAAACATCCCAGGGAAATTTGCCAAAGTCTCCTCAAGCATCCAGGAGCAACCTCCACCACCATCTCTGGGAGGCACCTCAGCAGGTGTCACAGTCTGCAAGAGCAGCACAGTCAGACGTGGCTAGGTCCCTCTCCCATCTCATCCTCCATATCACCGTCTCCTTCCAGCCAGTGTCTTTGTAAAAAAAATCTCATTTTATGGATTTCTCGTTGAAGTTTCTTCAAACATTGTATTACGAAATGGGGAATATAACATCAAATGCAGTGCAGAATGTTCTTGAAAGAAATGTATGAATTTTATGTATAAGTGTACATGTATTACTCACAAGATATTCCTCCAAACTCCTGAGTCCTCCCAACCCAGGAACCATTTATGCATTATTTATTTATTTAAACATTTTTATAGAAATGCGCCAAGCCCGTGGGCATCTAGGCGCTACTTGCGCAAGTCCAGAGAAAGTTACAGGGGGCAAGGAGGAAAAGTTACCTGTCACATCTCCAATTACCGTTCAAGTTCTGACCCGGCTCTGTGTGCCAGTGCAACACTTAGGAAATGCCTGCAATTGGGAATTTAGAAATGAGGGTGTATGTTAATGACAATGAAATGTTCCCAAAACAACAACATACGAGCCAAGGTAGGCTCCCCGAAATGAAACTTTACCACGGCTGAGTTGGGCCTGCATTAAACCGACTGACGGATTTGAGGAAATTCATGAGAATGCATATTTCAGAATGGAATTGATTAACCGACTGCATCATTATAGGTTGCAGAAATACCAATTTCCCAGCGTACCTTGAACCAAGGAAAGGGCTTTCAACTCTTAAGATCCTAGTGAATGCTACCACTTCTAATGTATTGATGTAGGCATACAGTAATAAATTCAAATTGTCTGCAGAAGGACCATTAATGTTATCATGTAGTGCCAATTCCCAAGTCACCATTTTAAATTTCTGTTCCTCTATTTGGGGTTATATTGTATTTGAATATTCATTTTTTAAGTCTGATACACCAAAGGCCAATGGCCTAAATGCGTTTAATAAAAACTTCAAACTACCTGAACCGTATACAAACAAAATGTTATTTTTAAATTTAAGTATTTTATGTTGTGAAAAATACACTTTAATTAAAAAAACACAACCATGCAAACAAGAAAAGGACAGACACGAGTGCACACTGCCCAGAAATAGAAATGGAACCAGCTGAAATCAGCAGGGCTGCCTTCCCAGAACCACAGGCCTTCGAGGAAGACCCTGTCCAAAATGATTGTCTAAGGTTTACAGTCTCATCATTAACAATAACACACTGGCAATAACACACAAGAAAGGATCTCGATAAGCGCTTCCAACTGAACCACACAAATACCTTACTTCTGAATAAAAAGAAAATCAGAAGTAGAAAAAAAGAGGAAAGGTTCGTTAGAGCTAATACCAGCAACACAGCAAATATATTTAGAATGAACATGGAAAAATGCTAAGACTCGCAGTTCGTAGAGAACATGCTTATTAATGCTGGTTTATATCTACAAATCAATATAAATAGCCTAAGGTCCAAGACACAACCAAAAAACTTGATACATAAAAAGGGACCTGAAACAGGAACCGGAAACAGTCACAATACATATTTCTAATGCACCCAAGGGTTCCATTATGTAATATATTAAATTCAGGGGAGGGATTAGGACAGATAAGCACTCTATGTAGTCCAGTTTATACGTAAAATAAAGTGTATCGCATGTTACTAGTCCAAAAATACTACTGCCCTGGGTTAGTGTTAAGTCCAGCTTCTATATCCAAGCCACTTGCAGTATTCTGGGCAAGTGAGCAGTTTGCAGCCCCAGGCTGTTGGGGTCCTTGCACAATGCCACATCTCCCCCATTGATTGTTATTTCATTTTAAATGTGCATTTCCCCAGTGAATTGTAACACAATTCTAATGTTTACCATTGATGACGACTCTGGTATGTTCTTGGATTCTGTACTTCAGCTGGTGGATGGCACTTCTTTTGTATTTTTTTGTACTGGTACATTCAATGATCTAGACCACATACGTGTTGCACACATTTCTGATGTGACATGGGAATCTCATGATTGATTTGAAGTTCTGAGTGCCATTCTTCACATATTTCCATAATGGGCATTGTCTAGCAGCACATTGTGAATGTACGAGAGACAGTCGTCGTGATTTGTGGATGGATGTTTCTGTACAAAGTTTGGACTGATTATATTTTTTAAAGTCTTGGCCTTTTCTGTAATTCATGGATGGTTTTGCATGTCCAAATGATGCTACATTATTGTCCATGCTTAAAGTGTGCTGTTTTTTGCGCATTGTATTCTGTAGACTACAATTCAAAAACTATAATTGTTGATCATTGGCATGAAGTTATCTAATTTTTAGAGGTTGCGGTAGAAATGTTTGTTTGAAATATATTTGTTTGAATTTCGGCTGTATGAACATTTCGAACAGCCGAACATTTTGAACAAATATGCCATACGGTGCCATTATAGCGAAGTAGGGGAGCGAGTAGTTGCGGGGGTGTCCCCGCACCATTGTTCGCTATGATGGCATCAGGGGTTGCGTCGGTGTCCCCTGCTGCCAATACAATAAAGTAAAAATGTATCCTGCAGTGGTGGTTCCCGACCACGTAAGTGAAGAGAGCTGGCGTTGCAGGGAGACAGGGGGCCTCATTACGAGTCCGGCGGTAACCGAGGCGGTAAAACCGCCTGGTTACCGCCAGACTCGTATAACCATTCCGCCTCCGTGATTGCCGGAATTACCGGGGCATTACTACCCTGGTTTTCCGGGAATCACGGAGGCGGAATGGTGTTAATCCCCATTCCCATTGAGTCCTATTGGAATGGGGATCATTGAAACACCGGCAGCATCTCCTAATGCTGCCGGTGTTCCCTCGTCCGCCTGCAGGCGGGCGGTGTTAAACCCGCCAGGTCAAACCTGGCGGGAACATCACCTCCCGCCTGCAGGAGTCAGGATCAGGCGGTCCGGAAACAACGGTGGCGGCAGGTTTACCGCCACCATTATTTCCGGACCGCCTGATTTGTAATGAGGCCCAGAGAGTCGGCGGCACACAGCGAAGTGTGTCAACAAAAGGGGATGTCTGAATCAAACAAAAGTAAAAAGTCTGCAGGGAAAAAAAACACGACGTTTTTCGTGTAAATAAACTGCGTTTCTTTCTCCTGACTTTTTACATTCAATTTTTTCACGGACATCCATTATTAGACTGCTGTCTTCACTGACAGGCCCTTGCCCTGATGAAACCTTTACGGCTGGGGGATTTTTAGTAGGTAAAGTGAATGTGTGTGGATTCCTTGCCTCTCGCGATGCAGTACTTAGAATACAACACGTGCTTCTCCTCGCTCATGTCATAGATAATTGGTGAGAGCCTAAGACATCCCAAAACCAGACTTTACTACACTGTATATAAACACTGAACAAAAAGTGTTTCCACTGATGTTGCATTCACTTAAGAGCACCTGACATGTGTACAGTATATTTAATTTTGATTTCTCTATCATGGAAAATTAACAAAGAAAGATTACCTACACACAACTGTCCAAGGGAGATTTTGCACTGGGCATAGAGAGTTTTGTTTGTGTGCTACAACCCAGTAAAATAAACCTATGCTACCGTACACCATTATGAACCTCGAGCATGGCGAGCATGATATAGTAGTCCATTTGTAGCTTCAATCTCTTCAATTGAGGATGGCTAGGATTTCAGCTGCAACACAGTTCATTCACCATCCTCCTGACAAAAGGAGTCACCGATCTCACGGACACATCTAAACGTAGAGAATAGCAAGAAAAAAGGGAATGACACTTTCCAGAACCATGTCACAACTTTCATTTAGCTATGATCATGCATTTTGAGGGCTTTAGCGGGTGCTCACCACCTGGGGCCAGAATGTATACGCCCGAGTGAATTGAGGGTCTTTAACGAGGGACCGGGACATTGCCACCTGTTACATCCATCAGAACTGTGAATATGGCTATTGGCACCCTGGCTAACATTCCAAGTTGCAAATTGTGATGTGTTTCTTTGAAACAAAGAGTTGTAGCAATCGCATAACCCATTGTTTGAAAGAAACACTCACACATCATGGCTACCATGGACATGGAAGGCAGACTCTGAGCGAAGCCTCGCTTCCATTTCTATGCTGGCCTCGGCAGACATGAGCGGAGTGGTGCAGAGACATTGCAACCCCTACTGATAACAATGGGGGTTACAAGGGGTGAAAAGCAGGGATGTCAGGGAGAGGGAGGGAAAATGGTAGTGCGGGCACAAGCAGCTGTGAGATTGCTCAGAACACATGTCCTTTGTGCTAATTTTAAGTGTACAATATATTACAGCCCACAACCCTTATAGAACACCCTAGAACACTTTCTCATCTTGTTTCTTAATTATTCACTCCCGTGGGTGTGCCTTTCACAACTGAGGTAATAGACATCAGACCACAATAGAGAAATGGTGAGAGTTACACACCATTGCTGGACTGCAATCGTGAAGGATCTGGTATGGAAACCACTTGGGAAGCAGCTTTAGGGGATGGTTGATGCTCAGTGAGGAGTTGTAAATTGTAATCCATTTTTGGCCTGTTTTAGCAACCATCAAGGTAGCTGTGGCCTGGGTGTGGAGTAGAGCAATCACTCTACTCCAGAAACCCTGCCCCTCTAGCTGCCCTCAGACCATAGCAGACCAGGACATTAACACTGACCTGCTTAGCAACTAGAGACAATTGTGAACACTAGCCTGCATCACATCTAGATAGGGTTGTGAAGGCTAGCAAGTGCCACACTTAGACCAGTGAATGTTAGCAAGTGCCACACTTAGAAAGAACTGTGAATGTTAGCAAGTGCCACACTTGTATAGAATTATGAACATTAGCCTGCATTGCATTTAGATAGAATAGCGAATACTAGCCATTGCCACATCTAGACTGCATTGGTAACATTACCAATGCCACATTTAGATAGAATTGTGAATGCTAGCTTGCTTTGCATCTAGACAGGATTTTGACGGCGGGCAAGTGCCACATTTGGATATAATTGTGAATATGGGCATGCGTCCTATATAGACAGGATTGTGAATATTAGCCAGTGCCGGATCTAGATAGAAATGCTGAGATATTCACGTGCCACATCTAGAAAGAATGTGTAAATTTAGCACATATCACTTCTAGATAGCGAGGCCAATAACCAACCCACTAACAATTTCACCTCTCTGTAAACACCTCTCAAACTCTAACCAAACACAACCACAACCCTAAAGCACAACAAACAGCACAAACTTCACTACACCGCAACAACAAAACATACCACACATAGCTTCACACAACAGCACACGAGGGCTACCGACCGGAAAACACCCCCAAGGTCAGCAAACGGTGTTAACCGAACTGAAGCTGCCAACAGCACATCACTACTCGCGTGCACTTATCCAGCTCTTTCCCACTAACTCAACCCACAGCCCCTTTCCTTTTCAGATCCACCAGAGTGCCAGGGGACCACTCCGGTGGTGATAGTGCGCTGTACAAATACCCTTTAACATTAACATAACAACTTCCTCAATAATATACCCAGCAGAAGTGTTCTTTCGAAGCTTGGGCTCATCTCTGGCCTGATCTTTTAGTCATTGTGAAGGACCTGAAAAGTGGAGAGTACAGCAGGATTAAGTAGCTTGTGAGTTGCAATGCACAAAGAAATAAGCTTCCTCTCAGAAAAAGCCTTAACATTCCTGCTAAAAATAACATTCATACACAGATCTCATCATTGGACAACTTGTCAGGGCGTGTCTAGCCGATTCGATCATATGACTATCAAGGCATAGTCTGCACGTCCTCTTCTCAACCGGGATGCCCATCTATGCACCTTTAATTTCAAGAATATTCAAGCGGTTGAGCCTTATATTTAGGAATATTCTATGTGTACTAGGTGAGGGCAAGAGCGTTAAGTACGTTTCAGGCTGTTTAAACTCATAAAACATCATAGAGAAAGAACAGAAAGACCTCATGCTAGCCACCTTTTCATGGCTCATTATCCAGTTCAATTTCTCCCAAAAATGTTGCGAAACGTAAGCATGGCTCCTTCACCATTCTCCCAACAACGTGTCCATCCTATTTTCCCAAAGAATTGTAAGTTTATTTCCTGGAATGTATTCAATACCACAGTTTTGCCTCCCTCTAAAGCAACTTGGAAGATGAACAATAGAGAGTTGGGGCTTGCAGATTTGATCTTAATGTACAACTTTAACAGCTCTGTTAAATTCAATGAGGCCAGACAAAGAGATCAATCAAACCTCCAAACAAACTGCCTGTATCAGTGTATAATTAGTAAGCCCCAGTAATCTTCTCCAGATAATGCCTTCAATAACATCAGCCCATGCAGACCAGTCAGAGTAGAATGTCTCAAGCGCATACAAGAATTCAGCAGTGAGTTTCTGCTCATATATGTTGAGGATACCCAACAAGCTGTAACATGCAGTACGCTTAGATAAAGACATCACTGCCGTCATGGTAGACAGTATTTTTACTCTTTTGTTATGTTGGAGCCTCTCATTCACTCTTGTTCTACCTGAGTAGACCTCATAGCCCAAGTACCTGTACAGGTAACCTTTTTTAATGTCACCCAAAGGACACAAAATCACAGACCTTTAGCAGCATTTGTGGCCCACAGCCATGAATTTGGTGTTATCCACATTTATTTTCAGGCCATTTATATCGGAAAACTTGCAAACAGCCTTGGTACTGTGGCATATGCGATCTAGGTGTTATCAAATATAATAAGATCATCTGCATAGCCAATCCACACATTTTTGAGATTGCCAATTTTTGGGAAAGCATTAGGTTTCTCCTTATAAATGCTCCCAAAATCAGCCATAAAAAGATTGAACAATATGGGTGCCAAGGCACACCCCTGCCTGACACCCTTTCTGACAGAGATAGAGGTTGACATCAAACCTTGATTATTTAACCGGACCCTAGCCGTGTTATCCTCATACATCATCTTACCTGCGTAGAGGAGATGTTCTGGCATGCCTAGCAATTCGAGTTTAGCCCTTAGTTTTGTACGATTCACCATGTCAAACGCAGATGAAAAGTCCACGAATAGCATGTACAGGGGAAGCTCGTCCCCACCACTGGCTTGCTCTATCAGAGTGTTAACTATAAAGGTGTTATCATTAGTGGAGCAGCCTTTACGAAACCTTGTTTGGGCCGTATCAAAAATATTCTCACTAACAATCCAGGAATTTATCTCTTTAATATCAAAGTACAAAATATTTTACTCAGTACATCTGTTAAGGCCAGAAGGCGATAATTCTCGGGAAGATTACGAAGACTATTCTTAAACACTGGTATGATGTTAGATATCCTCCATGACTTTGGGATAGTACCGGTATCTATTATCTTGCCAAAGATTATTGCGAGGATATGAGCCCATATTTCAGGGTTTTCTTTGATGACAACATTGCACAGACCATCCCGGCCTGGAGCTCTGGAAGATTTCAATTTCTTAATGATGGCGACAATATCATCACCATCGATACTCAGATTAGATATGGGTTTTTTCTCAAGGTAAGTCAACTCGCCTTTAAACTTGTCAGAGAAATAATTAACCCAAGTAGGACTATCAATAGTGCATGTAAGTTCACACTTACCACAATTTGTAGCAGATCTAAGTTTAGCCCAAAATCATTTTGTATCCCCGTCCAAAAGTATCCAAACCATGTATTGCCAATTGGTATTGTTGTCCGAGGCCCTGTATCGGCTAACCCAATCTCTATAGTTATTTTTGATTTGGCGTTTCACCATAGCAAGAGCCACAGGGGTTAAACTTCTGCGCACACTTGCTCTTAATTCTCTGCACATTCGGTTCTTCCCAATGCATATCACCTTATCAAATGGCCTCTGATTATCCTGACCGTGCTTATGAGGTAATAGTTTCCCCCCAATTGGCATCATGTCATGCATACAGGACAATATCCAACATGAAATCTCTTCCGCAGTAAGCGTGACCACATGTTCGATATCCAATCCTTTGTTCGAAGCACAGGCCTTTGCAAGATTTTGATCCGACCAGCCTATCCTGTTACCTTTACAAGAGGCATCAACCGCACCAGTCCTATCATAGGGGTGCAGCTTCTTATTGTCCCATGCAATAGTACAGACCAACATAGAGTGATCGCTAAAAGAATTTCTTAGTATTTGGAAATTAACCAATAAAGCAAATAACTTATCACTAAGACACAAGTAGTCCAATGTGGAGGAATATAGGCCATTAGTTCATGTAGTTTCAATTTGTGACTTAATCATATGCTATTCATTGGCCACATACAGTTCCATATCAGCAATAAAGGTTTTCCTTCTTTCAGATTTCTGCAGACCCCCCCAGTCCGCGAATTGTGCTGATTATGCCCTATTACATTGGTATTAAGGTCACCCCCTATGATAACGTTGACTTCACTGTCACCAGAATATTTGGCAGATATACATTCAGAGATGTCCATTTCATATACATTAACCAATAAGATTTTACAATCACCCTCCATCTGTATTTCCACTATAAGAACATTAGGGTTGCTTGTCTCCAACACACATTCAGAAGAACAGATGTCATTTGAGACCAGGGTGGCTAATCCAGCATATGGTCTGCCCTTTTCTCCTTTATTGGCATAGTTATAGTGGGCAGTGTAGCAGTGTAGCCATCAAAACCAACAGCTTGAAGGAGCCATGTCTCCTGTAAAAATATTATTTCTGCCTTATTAAAAAGGCAAACTGAGCCCAAAAGCCAATAAAGATGGTGATGCCCTTGTGTATTCCAACATATTATAGTTGGGGAGGCTCATTTAACATTCATAATTGGGGGTGAAAATGAACAGAGCCATTCCCAATGGGATTTCACTGAGGCCTCATTGGTGGCAAGGGTCTTAGATGCCACGTGCTGTCCCACCTTGTCATATTGTTTCTTTCCCCTCAGTTTCACACCATCATTCATTTCACGTCAAGCACATATCCACTCCTTCTCAGCTCATTAGTGCGATCACGGATACGAGAAACCACTGCTTCAGAGAAACAGTGGACCCTAGTAATTAGACCCGGACACTGTTCCACAAACTTAAAGTCCCCGCTCTTGATGATCCTCAATGCCAATTGTGAGTTGAGGATCTCCGAAAGCCTCTATTGATAGTTTTTTTTTCTTTTGTTAGATAAGGCAGAGATAGTAAACTGTCTTTTAGGGAGGTTTCCCCTTCAGTGCACTTTTAAATCAACAAGTGCATTTTAATTGCAGTCACTTTAAGGTCATAAGAGTTTACATTTAGAAAGACCATTTGCCATTTTGCAGATGCCATTAGGTGCCTAAAATGCAGCACACTACTGTAACTGCTGCAACATGTTGTATATGGCAAACCTTGCATGGGGCCAGTGCTATTTGTGTCAACCGCCACACCCTGGAGTCAATGAAAAGGTGCATTTGCTTTATTTTTAGGCCTTTTAATGATGGGCAACAAAGGAATACATGTGTGGGAGGTGGCTCGCCGACATGTGCAGCATCATATCAAAGAGTACATTGTGTTGGCTGATATTACAAATGTCGGTGACAAGTACTGTAGGCACTGGATGAAATTGTGATTAGGAATGGGGGTCTGATATGATCAGTGGGGAGAAGTAATGCTGTTGACAATGTACGCTTGATCCCAGTATTTAGTGTTGCACATGTGTAAACTGGATCCAGGATTTGATGGGAACCCTTTCAGATAGCAGAGAGTTAGGGAGATGTGCTCCCATCATCTGAATGCATCCAGAGATAACCTTCTTCAACAGCACGTAGCGTGGGAGGTGACTCTGAAGTGAGTGTCTGGGAGAGACCTGTTCTTTTACTAAGTAGCTGTACAGAGTCTGACAAGTGAAAAAGTGTTTTAGGTCCAAAACGACTCCTGAGTGCTTGGACTTTTGTGTGATTTCTGGAGTATGAGAGAAAGGCTAACGTCTGATGGGGAATTTGAAAACTTAGGAAATGTTAGATAAGGGTGTTTGGTTATTCTCCTTTCTTAATTTTGCTCTTATGTTCAATAATCTGTCTTTTCGTCTTGTGGTTAGTTTTGTCAAAGTAACTGTCAGCAGGTAAATCACAGTCACTGTCACAGGTGATGTAATTCATAGCCTTTATGCTTTTGTTGGTGTTGAATGTGGAGAATGTTCATCAGGAAATCAAATAGTTATATATTCAGGGAAAATACCTTTGTTAAGATAGAATTAAAGTGATCAGATTTAACACAACAAACCACTTGCAATTCATCCCGCGAATTTAAAGCAAGGCACCTTAACTTTGTGTGCTGTGTTGCACAGTGTATGACCGCAATGATGACATCACTGATGACATCACTGGTGACATCACTAATTACATCATGAATAATAGCTGAGTAACTTTTCATAAATTGGTCTGTTGTTTGCTCAACTTTGGTAGCAACGTTATCTCAATTGCTTAACACTAAACCGCTATATGTTACAAGATTGGTTAGCACACCACGCTGGTACAAATATTGTTTTAATTGACTTTCCGGTAGTATTGTGGATATTCAACCTTAATACTATTGTCATATCTTTCGCTACACCAGTCACTGATTTGGGGAGCACAAGTCACATTTTCAATGGTATACAGAGCTTGTTTTTAATTCAACATTTTTGAATAAAGTATATTTTTCTACAAAAATCCACTTCAGATCTCACATACTCCTTCCTAGACATCCTTGTCTTTAATAACAGTTGTTAATATAGGATAAAAACGTTGAGAACTCATAGAAAGGCAGAATGTTGGCCTTCTAGCTTTTGCACCTGTAGAGTGCTAAGTAGGTTGAGGAGTCTCTGTTTGATGATACTAATGACATCATACATGACATCACTGAATACATCACCGTTGGCGTCACTAATGACATCATGCACAACATCATTGATGAGATCAATGATTCTATCATATGTGACTACTGATTATATAAGTTCAAATATTTTTGTTGGCCACTTTTGATACATATTTTAACTTATTAAACTTAACAATAATAACATGACATGGAAGAATACAGTCATACATCAGTTATTAGTAAACAAATACAATGCTTTGTTGAAAGGAAAGCACCTGATCCAGCTATACCTATTTCAGGTATTTCAAAGATAATATAATAAATAAATGTAGTAGTAAAAAAATAAGGAAAATCAATAGAAGTAGAAACATCTTTAATGGTAAATGTTATCAAAAATAGTCCATGTTCACACTTGGATTGGATTGGATTGGATTTTATTTATAAAGCTCAACATTCGCCCTGAGGCATCCTGGCGTTCCTTGTGGGACAGTGAAAAAGAAAAAAAGTCTAAAAGAGAAGCGTTTTTAGAGCTTTACAAAACTTGCGGTGAGCAGGGATAGCTCTAAGCGAGAGAGGGAGAGAGTTCCAAAGAATAGCAGTAGCCACTAAGAAGGAGCGGCTGCCAATACGGCTATACCTAACTGGAGGGACAGTCAGCAGACAGGCATTAGCTGACCGCAGAGCTCAGCTCGGGATATAAGGCAGAAATGTATCCCTAAGATATTCTGCCCCCTGGCCATTGAAGGCCCGTTGGACAAAGCAAAGCACCTCGAACTGGATACATCTAGTCACCGGTAGCCAATGACGTTTGCTGTGGACAGGGGAGATATGGCAGCCGCGTGGAGTGGAGGTCGCCAGCCAGGCAGCAGAGTTCTGAAGAACTTTCAGGCGATAGAAAACGTATGCAGGCTGGCCAAGATACAGGGCATTACAATAGTCCAATGACGATGTTACCAATGGCGAATTAACAGAGGCCAGGAGGGGAGCTGGAATGAAAGGAGTGACCCGTCGCAGGAGCCTTGGCTGAAAATGGCCCTGTTGACAGACTGAGTTTACCTGCTGCTCCATGGGCAAGGTAGGTGTCAGTTTAACCCCCAGGTCCTTGACTGTGGAGACTGGTTGATTGAAGGGGCCCAAGGAGTCTGGCCAAAAGGCAGGTGTCCAGAGAGAAGCAGCTGCAGGAGGGCCCACCACTAACACCTCTGTCTTTTCACCGTTCAATTTAAGCCAATTATCAAGCATCCACTCCCCCATGGCCTCCAGACAGGCACGAAATCTGGCAGCTGACTCCGAGCTGGAAAGATCCAGGCGAACCACGATTTGCATGTCGTCAGCGTATGAATGGCAGAGGAATCTGTGGGAGACTATGAACCTGGTCAGAGGCTGAACATAGATATTAAATATGACCGGGGAATGGTGGACCCTTGAGGAACACCACAGGTGAGGGCCATAGCCGTAAAGAAGAAAGGAGGAAGAGAGAGGATTTGGTGACGATCAGCAAGGAAAGAGGAAAACCAGGCCAAAACGGTCCGTGAGAGGCCAGCCCCAGCCAGCCGACCCAACAGGACACTGTGATCGATGGTATCAAAGACGGCATGAAATAAATTTATAATTCTCCTTACAGTAATAACATTATATGAACACGTTTTTTTCTGGATGACCAGGTTTATCAAAAATAATCTCATCTAAAAGAAAGAACATGCCTCTGTGCGTTGTGATAGTATAGAATCGACACATTCAAAGTTTGGTTAATATACAAAAAACTGTTTATTTATTTTTCCATTTGTATAGCGCACTAAGCTCTCAGGCATCAAGGTGCTCTTACATGACCGCTTACTTGCAAGACAGAGCATGAAGAGCAGGACAGTGTATCAAGCAAATTCAAGATCTACATTTAAGATAGATCGGCAGTTACAAGGTCCAGGGTAATGCGAATAGTAATATTTTTTATCAATTTCTAGAAGTCCCAGTAGGAGTGCTCAGGTCGCATGGTTGATGGGAGTAAGTTCCATTGTTTGGCTGCAAAGGAGACGATGGGCATAGGCTGATCTGATAAGTCTGGATGAGTTTGCTTTGGTCATTTTCTGTGCGAGGTAGGTGGGGCTCCTTAGGCACCTGTGCGTGATTGATAGAATCCGCTCGTGGATGGGGAGCCAGGGGCCCAGCAGGCCTTTCTCTTTGCTGCAGTTATGTGTTTGGGGATATTCAGAGCTGCTCGAAGGGCATTATTCTGAATAACCTGCGTCTTCTGGATGTTATGCTACAAGGTTTCCTTCAAAGAATGCATTACAATAATCAAGTCTTGAGCCAATGGTGGCTCGGGCGATTGTAAGGCAACGGCCCGGGGATAGGAAGGGTCTGGCTGCATTGATTAGTTTAATAGTGTAGGCGGCACATGAGACAATGACATTCACTTGTCGTGTGAGTGAGAGTGTGGCATCCAGATAAACTCCAAGTGTCTTCACTGACTGTGGGACAGGGATCGAGATGCCATCAATTTTGAAAGAGGTGTATTGGGAATCAAGATTCTTGTTCACTGCAGAGAGGCCCACCAGAAGGATCTCTGTCTTTTCGTAGAGTCTTCCAGGTAGTTGCTGGAGAGGGGGGAGTAGAATTTGCTATCATTGGCATAGTTTGTGTTATATGCCGATAGAGTCTAGAAGGATGAACAAGGGTTTCGTGAAGATATAGTGTTGGAGAGACACAAGAACCTTGTGGTACTCTGCAAGAGATGGGTGCGGTGGGGAGGGGGCACTGGTGTTCTCAGTGAATACTCTAATGGGTATTTCCCCCAAAAAAGAGGCGATCCAAGTTGTGGCTTCTAGGGGGAAAGTTTGCTCCAGAGGTTAGGTGGTGGTAGAGGATCTTGAGGTGTGCCAAGTCAAAAGCGACTGATAGATCAAGAAGTAGTAGTTGGGCATGCTTGCCCTCGTCCTTGATGTCATCAAGCTGATTTTTTAAGTCAAGAAGTGCTGATTTAGTCCCATGGCCTGGGCAGAACCCTGACTGGCGCATGCCCAGGATGTGGTTAGCTTCTAAGTAATGCTGACTTTGCAGATAGGCTGCTCTGTCCAATATTTTTTGCAGGAACGGGACAGTAGTGATGGGGCAGTAGTTAGTGAGGTTCGTGGGATCTAGTGCTGTTTTTTAATGATAGGGTGTACCCAGGCTTCCTTGAGGCTAGAGGGGAGTACGCCAGTGGAGAAGGAGGTGTTGGTGAAATAGGTGATGAGGTGCTCCAGGTTCTCAGCGCAGTCCTTAACGAGGGCTGCTGGGCATATGTCTCCTTTGCATCTTGAAGGTTGAAGACCTTTTCAGATGGTTTTGACCTCAGCTACAGCGATGTTGACGAAGCAAAACATGGGCAAGTCTTGATGGGGGAAAGGTGGCCATTAGAGACTGGCTCGAGGGTGTTAGCATGGATTGCTTTAAGTCGATTTATTTGTGAAGGGTGTCGATTTTTGCAAGCACAGCATTTTGGACATTCCTGCACCATGTTCGATCTTTGCTCATAGTGTCAGGAGGGTTGGTTATGGTTTCAAGTTCCCTAAGGATGGTGAAGATCTCCCAGGTGTCACACATGACATTGGCAATTTGGCTGTTATAGGTAGTTGACTTGGCAAGTAGGATAGCTTGTTTATCGCATTTGGCTGCAGAGGTGAACACCAGTGTCTTAGCTTCTGTAGGTGACTTTTTCCATTTAGCTTCTGCTAGCCCTTTTTTAGAACAGAGCCCAGGAAGGTCCGGAGTGAATAACAAATTCCTTTGACCTGACAGTTCAGTTTTACATAGCATTAACGGAGCAATGATGTCAATGGCTGTGGTTAGAACTTCAGAATACATGTCAGCAAGTGTATTAGGGTTTGTGGAGTGAGGAGACTCAGGTAGGAGTGTGCTGAGCGGGGGGGAAATACACACCTTGGTGAATCTTCTAGAGCTGTATGCCAGTGTCGGGGGCAGTGGGATGGTGGAGGGTGTGGAGTGTCCGATGGGTGAAATTGAGAAGTGCACTATGTGATGATCAAACTACGGGGTGTCCAGTTAAAGGATCGATTACAAAAGGTTTGAATGCAAAAGGTGAGAGTCAATAGGACCGAAAACCAAAGGTTTGATTTTTTTTTTTAATTATACATTTTTTTGGCGGTTTCCGTGTAGGTAAAACAGTTGTTTTTACCACAAATACAGGGGTTGGGGGGAGCCCCCCCCCCAAACATTTTTTTTTTCCAACCTTTTGTTTTCGGTCCTTTTGATTCGAACCTATTGTAATTCAAACTTTTTGATTCGAACCTTTGACCTATAACCAACTACGGACATGTCTTTTGTTGGAGACAGGGAACTGGCAATTGAGGCCAAAAATTTAATCTAGAATGCAACCTTTGACGTTTGTGGGATCGCTGACACAGTGTAAAAAGCCTAGAGCAGTAAGTGAGTTGGCTACTGATGTGGCTTTAGAGTTGGTAGGATCATTGTAACCTACAGTCAGGTCCCCTGGGATTATGGTTTTGGAAGTCGGCTTAATGTGTGCAGACAAGCTGTGTAGGAGGTCCTCCTCAAATATAGGTGGCAGGCCTGGGGGGCCATAGACTGTGTGGACAGTCATGGTACCTGAGTATGAGATGGTCCTTTTGACTGAGAGAATATCACAGTTATCATTTAAGATGGTACTGAGCACTCTGATAGGCAGGGAGTTCCTTGCTATTAGTACAACTCCTCTGCCCCTGGCATTGGGTCTGTCACATCTGAAGATGGTAAAGCCTGGAGGGACAGGTATTGAGAGGGATGGGCCTGATGTTGCATGTAGCAAGGTTTCTGTGACAGCTACGATATCTAGGTTCAGTCTGTGGTTGTCTAGGTTCAGTTGGTGGTTGTTAGGTCGACTAATGTTAGCTTTTTGCTTTATGGAGAGGTCCAGGCTTTGCTGTAGGTAGTGTACATTGCTATTAAAGGGCTTACGGAGGCTGGAATTAGGAGGGTGGTGGGCTTGGTTTCTGTGCGGCCCCTGTGAGTGGTTATTCACTTTGATCTAATCCTAGGGGTGGTGGCGGTGGACGCACCCAAGCAATCATTTCTCATTGCTGTAGGTTGAGGGTGTGCAATGTAAAGAGGGTAGTGAATGCGACTATGGGGTTCAGGGTTGCCAGAAGCCATGTAGAGGCGGACAGGTGCAGGGCCGTTGGTGTTAAGGCTCAGAGTGTTGCAGAAGTGCTGTCTGAGGTGGCGATTTCTGACATAAATGGCTGAGGCCGAGAGGGGTAGGGCATGTGTTAGGGTTGCTTCCGTGAAATAGTGTTTCCACTCAGCGCTTTGTTAACTATAGCATAGTGGTCACCAGTAAATTATACAACGTATGGAAAGTACATGAATATTAGAACGTAAATGTTTAATTATAGACAAAGCAATTGTATTGCTAATATTCTTAGTAATTTCTTTTGAAAATAAATTATGAATTTGTATTCAAATATAACATATTTCCTTCCAAACTACATACTTTGGTATGTACTATTCTTCTTTGTAATAATGTCTGTATGTACTTACAATTGTATACTGTATGCTAAAGAAACAAGGGCACACTACAATGTATCGTGTAAGTATGATATATCTACATATATGGGATTTACCAAAGCAAATCTGTCATATTTCAAAATGTCATGAATCAAACAAGTGATATCAGTGCTGTCATGTATGATGTAATTAGTGATGTCATCAGTGGCGTCATCATTGTGATCATACACTGCGCAAAAGGGGGCACAACTTTAAGGGGGAAATGCAAATGCTGAATTAATTGTTAAATCTGATCAGCTTCTTTTAACAAAGGTTTTTTCACGGAATTTCAAAGGTTTATTGCAATGTTTTTTTCACATTAAATTGGATCACCTTAACTCTCTCTTAACTGATGTATATTCACAGAATTTCAAGGGTTTTGTTATACTATAGTTTTCTTTGGGCCCAGTAGCCATGGCCTTCGGACTTGTCCGCTGTACCTGTTGCACCAATACATTTCTTTGGGGTCCACTAGCCGTGCCCTTTGGCCGTGGCCACTGTACTTGTTGAATCAATACATTTCTTTGGGGCCCATTAGCCATGGCCTTCGGCCGTAGCGACTGAACATGTTGCACCAAGGAGTTTCTTTGGCACCCACTAGCCATTGGGCCATCAACATTTGTTGCACTGGAAATATCTCATTCAGATTTTCAACAGATGTGAGAATAGAGAGATGTGCCAGTGTTCCATTATGCTTTGCTTCACTAAGTGTCTGGTCATATTCTACTCATGGGGATCATCTCACTCAATGACTCTGTTCCTATACCAGGCATAGTTTCCTTTCAGATCCTCTGAAGTAGTGATGATTACTCTTAGGAACAGTGGGTGGTGGAGGCCTAATTTCAGGGTGATGACTGCATGCATGTCTGAGGGTGTTCCTGTCCAATGGCTTGCGGTATAATGAAACATGTACCATCCATTCTCATTACTCGTTACATTACTCTTCATCTTGGGCTGCAATCCTTTCTCTACTGCACCTTAACTTTGTGCCCCATGTTGCACAACGTACAACCACAATGATGACATCACTGATGATATCACTAATTACATCATGAATAATACCCGAGTAACTTGTCATAAATTGGTCTGTTGTTCGCTCAACTTTAGTAGCAACGTGATCTCAATTGTTTAAACCTTGCGGTTCCTGTAACACTAAACCACTACATGTTACATTTGGTTGTTAAGAAGATTGGTTAGCACACCACAGTTGTATAAATATTGTTTTAACTAACCTTAAGGTAGTATTGTCGATAATTCAACCTTAATACTATTGTCATATCTATCGCTACACCAATCACTAATTTGGAGAGCACAAGTCACATTTCTAATGGTATACAAAGCTTGTTTTTAATTAAACTTTTTTTTAATAAAGTATATTTTCTATACAAATCCACTTCAGATCTCACAATAGCCTTCCTAGACATTCTTGTCTTTAATAACGGTTGTTAATATAGGATAACGACATCCAGAACTCATAGAAAGCCAGAATGTTGGCCTTCTAGCTTTTACACCTGTAGAGTGCTAGGTAGGTTGGGACTGTGTTTGATGATACTAATTACACCATACATGACTCCACTGAGGACATCACCGTTGGTGTCACTAATTACATCCCACACAACATCATTCATGAGATCAATAATTCTATCATATGTGACTTCTGATTATATAAGTTAGAATATTTTTGTTGCCCACTTTTGACACATATTTTAACTTATTACACTTATCAATAATAACATGACATGGAAGAATACAGTCATACACCAGTATCATATGATTATGCTTGGAGCATTAATTTGTACTACCTATCAACTTGTAACATTTGTAACGTTATACAAATGGTTTGAATTTCATATATTAGTAAACAGATACAATACATTGTTGAAGAGAAAGTACCTGATCCAGCTATATCTATTTTAGGTATTTCAAAGATAATATAATAAGTAGATCTAGTAGTAAATAAGAGGAATACGTAGAAGTAGAAACATGTTTAATAGTAAATGTTATAAAAATAGTGAATGTTCACACTTGAATTTACAATTCTCCTTACCGTAATAACATTACATGAACACGTTTTTTTTTTCTAGATGACAAGGTTTATCAAAAATAATATCATATTAAAGAAAACAGTGGCTGCATGTTCTCTGAATCAAGGGTCTAATGAGATATGCAGGTAGACACAGGCGTGCCTGGAGATGTCTACATTTTCTCCTAAAATGCATTTTGAATATCTTGCTTATAAAATGGCTATACATATTATCACCACATCAGCAAGGTTCTATTCTGGCACGGGACACAGCAGATCACACACATACGACCATAGAATTAATGGATCTTTTAACATTACTTACACTTTAATGCCTGCATTTCCGTTAGACACAGAGATGGCAGTCAATAGATTTGTGGAAGTACACAGTTAAGTACTGCTTCGCTGTGAGGAATGCTGCTGCTTCTGCCTTTGCTGCTCCCCGCCTGTGATTTTCCAACAGCAACTACAAAGCCTGCCTTTTTGGCCCGCCCCTTGCTTATGTGGACTTTCCATAAAGCAGGCTTGCACACGCACAGCGCACGCGCACACGTGGAAGTACACGGTTAAGTACCGCTTCGCCGCGAGGAACGCTGCTGCTTCTGCCTTTGCTGCTCCCTGCCTGTGATTTTCCAACAACAACTACAAATGTGACTTTGGCCAATGGGCCTGCAGTTGGTTGTTCCCCAGTGATTCACTGCTCCAGTGGCTGAGTGTCTGAGTGACTTATTGCTACCTTTCGTAGCGAATCAACTTGCTGATTGTTTGTTTCCTTAATTGCAGTCTGCTTTTTTGGCCCGCCCTTTGGCCCGCCCCTCGCTCACGTGGACTTCCCATAAATCAGACTTGCATGCGCACAGTGCACGCGCACACATGGAAGTACACAGTTAAGTACCGCTTCGCCACTTAGCCGCGAGGCACGCGGGCTGCGGCACTCCTTTTTATTTTTTTGGTGGAGCTTTTATGGAACTTTCTGTTGTAAAGTGAGAGGGGCGCCTCTCCCACTGCTGTTTATACTCAGCGAGATGACCAGCGATCTCTTGCCCATTTGTGGCAAGCCTTATTCGCTGAAATCCAACATGCCTTTCTCTATTGGCAATTGTGGCCTGAGCAGTTGCACGGCGACAAACCCAGGAATTCGCATTAGCCAGAAAACAATTGTATTGGCTCCTTCCCCTGACAAAAAATTGTGTCAGGGTAAGCAGCCAATACAATTGTGTTTTGCTGTCCCAGCTTCTAACAACCACAATAAACTACCAGTATCCAACATGAACAAACCTACTGTTCATTACAGAGATTGCACTGTAAATCCTCATGTCACAAACAATACCGCCCCCCATGTACTCCAAAATCCTTTGCAGAGGTCCAAGCGATGCCTCATATGGTGTCTGACTCCACCCTGCTGCAATTGCCTGATAATCGACCTGGTTTTGTGCCGATGGTTAGCCCCATTTTGTCAGAAGCCCCCTTGTCCCCTTTGTCTAATAATCCAGACATCTCTATCTACGCCAGTCAATGTGAGTCGCCTATATCTATCCAGAGTGCTAACTTCACACGACCAGATGTCTGTTCTGATCCCTCTGAACATCACTCCCTGTCCCTTTCCTATGTACACCCTACACTGAGGCCGTCTAATCAACCCCCTCCTTCGATTACTCCTGCTCTTGAATGCAATCCAATGATTGAAATTGCATTGACGGCCATCAACACTACGATGCTAACTCTATTCAAACTTTTTGAATCTCTAGATGCCAAAAAATCGAAACAATCCTCACAGCTTGACAAAGTTATGCTTTGGTTGAATTCTTTGACTCCAGATTCTAGTGCTCGCAGTTTGGAGGTGCCTAAATGCTCTCTGCAACCTAATGAAGAGGTAGTAATTATTGATGAGATTGAGACGGCTGTGCCAAGAACGCCACCACAGTCTGTTCTCCGTAGCTTCCCGGCAGTGATTCGCCCAATTACAGATCACTCACATGCACCATCCAAATCGAAAGAAAATGATTCATGGATAAGTATTCCACACTTTGCCCCTAGCAATCTGCACAATCTGTCGATGATGCCAGATATAGATGACCTTCGCACGTTGGCCACCAAAGAGGGGTCCAGTGCCACACTCAAACAACAAAAAAAGCTCTGACATCTCCCTCAAGAAATCAAAAAATGTACCCTCAGTTCGACACACAAAAAACACTTTTACTTCTTTCTTTCAAGCCATAGGGGTGCAAAAACGCACTTGAGACAGCCAAACCAAAAATCGTTGGACCCTCCAATCAATTTGACTGGCAAATCTACCGCCGGTCAATCAGAAGAACTGACTTGTAAAAATTCACCCTTGTCATATCCCCCCTTAAATGACTTGATAAATGACTTACACAAGGTTAGCTTATCGACCACAACGCAGAAGGTATCTCAGGTCCCTCCCATAATCACCAATACTAAGGCAGTGATGAGCCCCCGACTTGCCGAACGTCATCCCATGCTTTTGTCAGTTGAGGAATTGAAGGGCGCAGTGGATAGCTATCTGGCCCAACGGTTATGTGACCCAGTGACTCAACCACAACCAGAAACAACACCAATAGTGTTGATGCAGCCATCCTGTCCTGAGACACATAAACCTCCGACTCGATCAGTGTCCTTTGCTATCCCACCACCTCAGTGTGTACCGGACAAGCTGGCGTCTTTTACGCAATCCATTCCCTGGCGATCCTCCCAGATCGGGCCACACCACACCAGCATTCCCACGATTTGGGATAAGCCGCATAGGTTCTCCCGACACACTGAATCTTTCAACTCAGAATGCCATTCTTTGATCTTGAAATGTTGGGTGGGTTCTTTTCCGACTTACATTCTAAACAGACAGAGTGTGATCAACATTTTTGGAGACGTGCCTGACTTAGAGGACATCAGCTCAAGAGACATCAGGTTGAATTTATCTCTGATGTGGTCTCCTCGGTCATTAGACTTGATATGGGTTTCTTAATTGCACAAGACTCAGAAAGATTCACCCTTAGATCGATTGAACAAGTCCCGACATCAAATATCTATACTCAGATGCGAGACGAAACCGGATACACCACAAATCCTTGCCAGTCGCATTAACCACCAGCAATGCCATGCAACCAACTCCTTAGACTTGCTAGTTGGAACACGCGTGGCCACTCCCATCTCCAGGTCTCCCTTCGTGATCTCTTGGTTAGTCATGATATCTTGGCATTCCAAGAAACGTGGCTTTCTGTTCCGCCAGTCTGGGACAACTATGACACAATTCTCCTACCAGCAATCAAACAGCAAATAGGTCATCCATTGTCCGGCCTACTGGTCGTAGTAAACACGAATCGAGGTTTCTCAATCTTGGCCTGGGACGGAGTCAGCTCGTTTATACAATTGGTTCGCATTGTGTGACCACAGCATGTCATTGCTCTTATTAACATATATCGAAATCCTGTTGGCCTAACAAATGATGCCTTCTACTTAGGTTTAATCAGACTCTTTGAGTCAATTTTTCTTTATCCCGATATCACTGACACAATAGCTGTTGGCAACTTAAATATAGACTGCCTGTCTGCTAAGTACACCGGCCACGGTAAAGAAGTCAACAAATGGTCCACGTTCATGTCAGACAGAAATCTTTACATGCTCAATGGTGCGGTCGAAGGAGATATTCCGGCCAAAGCAACCTGGCAACGAGGCCCTCGACGAGCATCATAGATGCTCTTTGTCGATCAAAATCTCTTCCAACACGCTGGGACCTTCAATGTCATACCTCAATCAAACAGCGATCATAATCTACTATTGGCATGCATCTCTTAGAGCTCACTACCAAGTGAGAAACTATGGATGACTCAGTCTCTGTCGACTAACAATGCCAGATCTCATCTTCACTGGTTAAAGCACACTTTAGAGGTCTTCGACTGAGCGGTTGACCAGAATGGCAAATGTCGATCCCCAATGCTTTACACAAACCTTCTGGACTCTTTCCTTCGGCCCATCTTTGCCTCGGATGAACAAAAATCTAAACATGCCCATTCCTTTGATCCTGCAGTCAAAGCCAGAAAAGCTGAAGGACTGGCCAAAAGCAGCCCTCAACTCTTTACAATGCAAATGTCGGCAATGGACTAGAGCACACAAGGCCCAACAATATCAGAAGGACAGTGAGCAAATGTTACAAGTCATAGCTACAAAAAATGTGTCTGCCACTTGGGTCCTTCTTAACAGAAGCACTAATCCACATCAATCAGTATCCCAAGTGAATTCCGTCAAAGAACATCAATGGCTAGCTCACTTTACTCAACTATACACTGATCCCGAATATGCTTGCTTTTCTCCGGTCGCTGATGCGGCAGTAGTGTGGTCTGTAGACTGTTCTCCTTCTATCTTAGAGCAGTTTTTTCGGGAAATAAGTTCATCCAGGGCAGCCGGCCCCGATGGGCTTCACAACCTAATGTTCAAATCCAACCCAAGATTATGGGCTGTGATCTTGGACAAAATATTTCAACAAGTTGTGAAATCCAAAATAATACCCCCATCATGGAAAACATTGATCATTGTGCCTATTTACAAAAAAGGCAACCACACTCTGCCGCAGAAATATCGTCCCATTGCATTATTGGACGCCCCGGGCAAGCTATTTGCAAATCTGATACTCTGTGATTTCAATGTATGGACTAAAGTCGGTCAGATTAGAGATCCATATCAATCAGGGTTTGTTGCTGGCTTGGGCACCCACATTAATCTTTTCTGTCTCAATGACATAAAAGCTCAATGTCACAAATCCAAACAATCAGATTACTTCACATTCATAGACCTACATGCGGCCTTCGACTCAATATCTCGTATAAAGTTGATGTCGAAGTTGGAGAGAGACCGATGCCCTGCGACCATACAAGAAATCATTTATGCTCTCCATTCTCAATCTTCCATACATATTCGTCTAAATCTAGATGGTCTATTATCCTGTCCCATCCCGACAGCGCGGTGCCGCAAACAAGGATGTCTACTCGCCTCAGCGATTTTCAATGATTTCATCCATGATGTTAGACAGACCTTCACGAATGTAGACTCTGACTCTCCAATTCTAAATGGCACTGCTGTCAAAACATGAATCTATGCTGACGCCAATAGGTCTGCAGAAACTATTAACCGCTTTCACTTCCTACATTGACACAAACCAACTTATAATTAACACCAACAAAACACAAATCATAGTTCATTCTGCGTCCATAATTGCCCATAACAAATTCACATGGTCTATTAAAGAAACTACATTGCTGATTGTTCCAAGTTATATGCATCTAGGTATGACTTTTGAGCGAGGGCCTAATGCTGTAGGCCAAGTAGATAGCGTGGAACAAAAACTAGCTACTTCTATTTCACAAACCAAAATAATTCTATACCGATACGGCAAATTCACACTGAATCCGGCCTTATCCTATTGGAATCAGAAAGCTATCCTGTGCATTCTTTAGGGCCTTGAAACACAGCCGATCTGGTCTCAAATTTCGCTTGACAAATTAGAATCTAAATTTTGGAGAAGCATTCTCTCCTTGCCACAATGCATTCCGGGTTCATGGATTCGCTATGAACTTGGCTTAGTCTCGCTCCATGCTGTCTACTTGTGGCATCTTTGTGCTCTTTTCCGGAAATGCTTGATTTCGATTGATTGTTACAACATCTTACAAATCTTGTCATCATATTTGTTTTCAACCTCTCATGTCTTTGCACAAAAGTGGACGAGGGAAGTTTACTCTACCCTAGCTAGAGCGGACATTACCTTAGAGATCCTGGTCACAAATCCAGACATAGCTAAACAGATGTTATATCGCCATGACTGTATTGAGACCCAGACCAGTTGCCTAAAATATAAGAACCATTGCGATTGACTTTTCTATCCTAAACACATGAAAATTATGGAATGGTATTTGTTAAAATCTCCTTCACCCGCCATGCGAAGTGCCATCCTAAGGCTGCGCTTCAATCTTTGGTCCATGTGCGTCATTCAAGCAAGACGCAAAATCATAGACACACAAATGAATTTCTGTTGCTTCTGTGAGAATAGAGCCTCACCGGAGTTGCTTGAGCATCTTATCTCAATCTGTCCCACACTAATAGAGATGCAACACATTCATTTTGATCTCCATTGTTCATATTTGGGCTCTTTGGAAGTGGAGCAACATTGGCCTTATATTTTATGTGCTGGCAAAATGTCCATTCAAATAGCATCGGTTAATTTCCTGAAATCTCTTAAATTGGACTCATAATTGTTTCAGCAGTGTCTTGCTGTCTTACTTTGAATGTGGTCTCATTCATTTTTATGAAGGTTTTGTGTATTTTTGTGTATATTTTGTATTGATATTGAAAAGTTTATATACTGTCAGCTAAATCAATAAAAAAAAAAAAAGATTCTCAAAAACATTTCTATGAGTGCTGCTTGATGAATTTGCCCTTGGTAAAAAGAATGTATTTCTTATCATCTAGCGTTGCAAGCCAAAATGAAGGCCAGAATGTGCAATGTGAGTGTGATTTCATCTATATTCTCAACTGAAAGAGGACCAGGCAAGAGTGTGCTCTCGCTCCAGTGATTTTGGCATTTCATATAGAAACATTTGCCGACACATTTTTAAAGACTTTTCATATTATTCCACCAATACTTGCAATGGATTTTATACTCAGTTGGGCACATCATGGTGAAGTGATAAAGGTGTCAGTAAACCAGGATTCTGTGATGGCTAGTAGTTACAGAACAAATCCTTCTATCAATTTGTACATTTGTAAGTCTATTTGTATATCCTATCCAGCATTGAAAAGACACACAGACAGTTGGTGTTTATTTTTTGTGGTCTTTACTTGGGTGTGTTGGTGATTAGTTTGTATACTTAATCCCTCCATTTCCTCAATAGTGGTGCTTGGCCTATGGCAAAACAAGGTTGTGCTGGCATTTGAAGGACAGGTTTGGAGGCCCTGTGACTAAAGGTTGCCTTTGGCGAATGGTGCTGTGACAGGGGCATGGCTTTAAGTACTATTGGGCGGAAAAGAAATGCAACGCCGCACCCGCCCCCCGATTCCTCTGGTGGCCTTCTGTCAAACGTTTCAGGCTGGGTATTTTGGACATGAGATGTTTCAGGAGGGGGAGAGATTTGCGGTCTGAATGAGGGAGCATTGTATTTATTTACTTATTTGGGTTATTCATTGATAGTGAACCTAGCTATGGGATGTAACAGACTGCTACACTTTGCTAGGGGTTACCAGCATACATGAGATCGTTAAAGGGGGGGAGGGGGTAACAGACCTTGCAAAATAGCCCTTACTACCGTATATTAGTTAGGGTAGCTGGGAAGAGGTCACATCTAGCAGTGCTGAAAGGAGGGTTAGAGGTGGAAGAGATGGGTGTGTTGCATAGGGTAGTTGCCAAGAAGGACAATGGGATAGATAAGTATGGCCGGGATCTATTTTATGGGCGGGTTCCATCTTATGATTTGTGATCATCAAGAAGGGTTGTGGATTTCTTTTCTGAATTGCATGAGGGTGTGGGCAACTATGAAGCTGATGGGTCTGATGTCCCATGTTGTGTGGGAAGAATGCTTGAAGAATGCTTGTATCCTGATTCTTTCCTTTTACATTTCTGCTGCTCTGGTCAGGGTGGGTCCTGACTCCCAGTGTTCACGGACCGCCAGAGATGGTGGCTTTGTCGGTCAGGGGGGAGCGGGCATGGTCGCAACTTTCGATATGATGGAGCTGGCTTTGAAAGTGATACATTTGTGTAGCAGTACCAAGTGAAGCTTGATGAGTGTAGGCGTTTTGTGGTAATATACTTGGAGGCATTTGAGGCATCAGTCAGTGGTTTGGAGGATGCTTTGCGTAGGTGGTAGGGTGATGTTGGGTAGGCCAGTGAGCAGGTTTTTTTTTTTTTTTTAAAACTCTTTTTCAAGACCCGGGGTGAAGTCGCCATTACTGAAAAGTGGAGTAAATGGAGATGGGTATGTAGTAATACCCTTAGAGCCCACCAAGTTATCCCATATGTCTGCCATCAATTTAGTTTTAGTGCTCTCAGAGAGATGTCTCGGCCTGTTTTCTTTAGGAAGCCAAAGCACTTCTGAGAGACTACGGTGGGCCACCGCCCTGTCCAATCTCACCCATAACTTGTCTTGTTGACTCTCCTCCTCCTTTAGCCACTCTCTAATAATACGTAACTGAGTTGCCTCGTAAAACCGCCGAAAGTTTGGTAACGCCAGACCACCCTCATTCTTGGGAGCCATCAGTAAACTACCACTTAACCTGGGTCTCTTCCCTTCCCATACAAAGTCTTTGGTCAAAGTCCCCAGTTCCCTAAAGAAGTGCGAAGGAACAGGCTGCGGGATCGCCTGGAACAAATACAGCAGCCATGGGAGCGTGACCATCTTTACCGCAGCAATCCGCCCCAGCCATGACACTCTGAGGCCTCTCCATCTTTGGAAGTCCCTCTTAATTGCCCTAAGGAGCGGGGGGAAATCCGCAGAGTACCATCATCCTAACGTTCCTGTAATTCTCACCCCTAAGTATCTGATCCCTCCCGGGCTCCATAGCAGACGAGTACAGCCCCGCAGCTCATCCCGATCCGCACCCCTGAGCGACAAGTTTAGAATTTCCGATTTGGTAGCATTAACCTTAAGCCCCGAGGCCTCACCAAATTTGTCCAGAGGTGACAGGCTGACCTGGATCGAGTCTCTTGGTGTCGTCAGGATAAGGAGCATGTCATCAGCAAAAGCTGCAACTTTCTGTTGCTTCCCCCCGAATGGGATGCCCCTAATATCCGGCCTTTCCCTGATCGCTTGCAACAGTGGTTCGAGATAGATCGCATAAAGGATGGGGGATAGTGGGCAGCCCTGTTTGGTCCGCCTGTGTAGAGCAACCCTCCTGGTGGCTGTACCATTTACCATTATTCTAATTAAAGGAGTACGATAGTTGGCCCGGACCATTGTGAGAAACTCCCCTCTAATGCCCATTTTTTCCATTACCCGAAACAGAAAGGTCCACTCCACGCGGTTGAATGCTTTTTCCGCATCAAGAGCCACCAAGACCGCGGGAGTGGACGTTCTCTGAACCTTTTCAACTAGATGGGCCACCCACCTGATATTGTCTGCAGTTTGCCGGCCTTTGATGAACCCCGCTTGATCGGGGTGGATTAAAAAGGGAAGGATAGCGTCCAACCTATTAGCCAGAATCTTAGTATAGATCTTGGCATCCAGGTTGATCAAAGCTATGGGGCGATAGGCAGATCGTTCTTCCGGGTCTTTATGTGGCTTGAGAACAAGGGTTACTTTTGCTTCCTCCATTGATGGGGAGATTTTACCCAACTGCCGAAATGAATTGAATAGGGAGGTCAACTGTGGGGCTAGCTGTGTAACGAACATTTTATAAAAAGCAGCAGTATACCCATCAGGGCCTGGGGCTTTATTTATGGGGAGGGCTCTAATTACCTCCCGTACCTCTTCTTCTGTGATTTCGCGATTTAGGGCCTCCCTCGTTTCACTATTAATTTCTCGTAAGTGCACTGATTGTAAGAACATATCTTGAGCTTCGCCAGAGGGGTGTTGGGATGTATAAAGGGACTCATAAAAACTTGCTATGGCCTCCTGGACCTCATCCCGTTTTGTGATCCTTTCCCCATTGCCTACCTTTAAAGCTGTTATGGCGTTTCTCACCCTTTTTCCCCTAAGGAGCCGAGCCAGAAGCATATCTGCTTTATTTGCTTTCGCGTAGTATTTTTGCCGCACAGCAAGGAGCGCTCCTTCCGCCTTCTTAGTGCGTAACAATTCTAACTGACCCAGTGACTTCCTATATGCCCGCATGGCTGCCAGGGATGGGGTCCCACCCGCCGCCCGCCTAGCCGCCTCTGCCTCAGACACCAGTTGGGCCTCTAAGGCTTTCATTTGTTTGGCGTGGTATGCGGACGCCACGATGAGGTCCCCCCTGATTGCGGCCTTGAAAGCGTCCCATCGTACCTCCTCTCCCGTGTCCTCCTTTCTATTAACTGCAAAGAAAATCTTGATGTTCTCCTCAATATCCCCCCACACCTCTGGATCCCTCAGGACCGCACCTGGAAACTTCCAGCCCCATAGTTCCCTCGCTTTCTTACCCAGTTCCAAGATCACTGATACCGTCTTATGGTCCGCTATACCAATCGGACCCGTTTGTACCTCCCGGATATCACCCACTAATCCTACTGAGACCCATATATAATCTATTCGGGATCACGAACCATGTACCCCAGATAAGAAGGAGTACCCCTCCTCTTCACCCTTTACTTCCCTCCACACATCCCTCAATCCTAATCCAGCAAACTTTACCTTTAATGCAGTTGACATTACCGCCCCGCCACCCCTCAGTCTTTTGCCATTTCTGTCCCTTTCCCTGTCCCATGCAATATTCAGGTCACCCAACAAGACAATCTGTCCCCAGGCCTGCTCTTCTATTACATTCAGTACATGCAGCAAGAACTGTTCCTGACCTGAGTTTGGGCCATAAACCACTGCAATCGTATAAGGCGCATCCTGATACTTTCCCCTGACTACCAGAAATCTCCCCTCTTTATCTCTTTGTACTGCTTCCACTCTGAAATCAACTGTGTTTTAATAGCCAGTGCTACCCCTTTTGTTTTATTGGGACCTGAGGCATGTAGAATTTGATCAAAGCCTCTCAGTCTTAATCTACCTTGGTCCTTCAATACCAGATGAGTTTCCTGAAGCCCCATAATATCCGGTTTTTCCTTCCTTGCAAAAAGCTCCAGCTTTTTCATTTTTAGTGTGGTGTTCAACCCTCTCACATTATGCGTTGACCACTTAAGGAGTTAACATGTAGAACTTGAGCCTGTCTGTTCGCGCTTACCCACCCTCCCCTCCCCTCTATGAATGTCTCGTCCCCTCCCCCCATCCCCTTCCCTCCAACTCTCCTTCCCCCCACCCCACCCTCCTCTCCCTCCCCAGAAGGCTATTCCCTTCCCGCCTACTCACCACTCCCAACTCGGGGCATCTCTGCCCTTTCCGTACCCAAAATGGTTGCTTCTCCTCCCCCCGCCGCCACGTTTTCTCTTTTTGAGGCCCACCGCCCCTTTGGTTACATCTTAAATCAGGAGCTGTCGTGTGTCTCATTGATTTCTTCACTTGGAGGCTCTTTTTGCGGCCTCGTACCCTCTTTGCCTCCATTTCTTCTCTTCTCTCCTGTCGTCGTCCAGCTCCAGGGTTTCAGCCTAATGCGCCCCACGGCACCTCGAAGCTCCGGACTTGGCCGAGTTTCCTCCAACTCCACCCGAAGAATGTCAGCTCCTTCCTGCAAGGATGTGATGCGCTTCTGAACCCCCTCCCACTCAACGAGTAGGCCGAACGGGAATGTCCATTTATACTGTATGTCCTTTTCATTTAACACTCTTAACAGTGGGCCCATCTGCCTCCTTTTAATTAGTGTGCTACTCGCCAAGTCCTGAAATAATGTGATCTGCTGGTCCTTAAACATTATAGGCTCCCGCTTCCGGGTCGCCCTCAACACTGCTTCCTTCTGAGCGTACCTAGCAAAAGCCACCAGAACATCTCTGGGTCTCGCCTTCTGGCCTTTGGTCATCCGCTCAGTTCTATGCACTCGGTCCAGCTCGATCTGCTCAGGATTCTCTTCACCCAGGATACCTGCAAAGATGCCCTGGAGCACTACCTTTAAGTCCTTGTCTAGGACAGACTCAGGAAGCGATTTCACTCTGATGTTGACCCTGCGTGACCTGTTCTCTAGGTCTACCATTTGCACTTCAAGATTCCTTGTAGCCACATCCAACTGTTCTATTGCTTTGCTATTAGCTGTGGTTTCGTCCTCTACCTCCTGGAGGGCTTTTTCCAGGGTGTCTGTCCTTTCCCCCAATTGCCGCGTCTCTTGTCTGATCTCTCCCAGGGCATCATTCAGATCTGCTCTCATCAGTTGAAATTGGTCCTGGAAGGTCTTCGCCAAGTTCGCCTGTAGGGCGTGCAGTTCCCCCAGAAATTCCTGCCTTGACATCACCGTCTGCTCCTCCTCCATTCCCTGAGAAGAAGGTTCTTCTCTTGACTTCTCACAAGCTGGACCGGGGCCCTCCTTCGGGGTATGCGTTGGCCAGATTGCAGGGAGTGTGCCAACAGAGTCCCCCCCGGTTAGTGCCCCCTTTCCTCCTTTGCTCTTAGACTTGGTGGTCATGCTGCTCCTGTTCCTGTTGTTTATGGAACTGCTGGCCAGATCCAGTCCGCTGCCGCCCCCACTCCACCAGACACGGGCCAGAGAATTACCGGTGCCAAGAGTCCACGGGCTAAAGACTCTGCGGCCCCTTCTACCTGTGAAGATTGTTGAGTATAGCCTCACACTCCTACTCCCCCTATCCTGGGCTTCCTGGGATACTCCAGATCTCACTCTGTCTCTATAGGACTCAGCACAGGGTTACTGTGGGGGAGCACACCTAGAGTCCTCTGAGGGTATCCCGCTGCACTGAAGGTTCCTCGTCCAAGCCCACTCAGCTTCCTCGGAGGGCCGCTGTGCGTTGAATAGATCTGTCCCTCTTTCACCTTCTATGCAGTGCAGCACAAATTCCAAGGCCTTCTTTCACCTCGATCTGCTTTCACTCTCCCCTTCAGGTGCTGTACAGTGCCTCGGAGCTCCTGCCTACCGAAAGGCTAAACAATTGGGTGGGGGAAGCACCTCTCTCCCCTCCCCAGGGCTCAGTTCCCAGCTCTCCAGGCCCTTGATCTGCACTTTCGCCGGCAGTCTTTCACTTGTAATGTCGCTGTAGTGAGGGCGATGCCGGGAGCCCGGCTTTCCAATTATGGCCACCAGTGGATCCGGAGGAGCGGGCACCGCCAAGGAGATCCTCCACCAGATCGCCCGCTCTTTTCTGCTCCACTTAATTTTCCGGTGCTCCCATGCTGTACCAGCGCTCCTTTACACACTTTCCACCGCGGGGGGCCGTAGGGCTGCTCCTCGCCACCGCAGTGTTCTCCCTGGCACTTCTTCACTCTTCCCAAGTAGCGGTCTATCCCGGCGCCGCTCTGCGCCTCCACGGCTTTTCCCAGCGCTCCTCTCCTTGCGCTACGTGGGTGGAAGCAGGCTGCGCAGCCAGTCCCGCCTCCCCGCCACCCGAGCTCTGCACAGGGCAGCCCCAGTCAATTGTCTGCAGTTGCCGGCTCCTCACAGCTCTGTTCCTCGCTGGGGCCGGTCCCTCGCCCGCCGGCTCGCTGGTCACCTGTCGGCCAAAATCGCGGCCCTGGTGTTCTGGCGTTTTTCTCCGCCGTGCTGGGCTCACAACCCAGCCCCGGTCTCCGGCCCACACCAGTCGGCTCTCCCCGCCTTCCACACTCGCCGGTACGACATCCGCGACTGCTTCTGCCTCCCGTTAAGGGGCGTGGGCACCTCTTTACCAACGGGATCGGAGAGCGCCGTCGGCACGTCTACTCGGTGCCGGCGGCCATCTTGAGTCCTCGAGCAGGGGTTTTGAATGCCCACATTAACTAGGACCAGTGCCTGTACTGAGGAGGCATAGGTTGCTCCCAGCAGGAAAGGCTTGACTTTCCACAGAAGGCATAGTTTGTACAATGATGTTTGATTTTGCATTACCGACTCAGGTAATGCCCCTGGGCCTTCGTTAAGGCTCTCGCTTCGCTCGGGCCTATGACTATGGGCCCCAGGGCATTACCTGAGTCGGTAATGCCTCCACCGCTCGGGTCATATTGCTTATATACAACACTTCTATGAATCAGGCACACGGACAGTTGGGATTTGTTTTTTGTGGTCTTTACTTGGATGTGCTGGTGATTAGTTTGTATATTTAATCCCTCAATTTCCTCAATAGTGGTGCTTGGCCTATGACAAAACAAGGCTGTGCTGACATTTGAATGACAGGTTGAAGGCCCTGTGACTAAAGGTTACCTTTGGAGAATGGTGCTGTGACAGGGGCATGGCTTTAAGGGCTATTGGGTGGACACGAAATGCAATGCCACAGCCCCACCCACTCTTCCCCCTAAACCCGGTTACTTTGGTGGCCTTCGACCAAACGTTTCAGGCTACACTTCGCTAGGGGTTACCAGCATACATGAGATCGTTAAAGGGGGGAGGGGGTAACAGACCTTGCAAAATAGCCCTTATTATCGCAAACTAGTTAGGGTAGCCGGGAGAAGTTCAAATATACAATAAGTGGATAACATCTAGCAGTGCTGAGGAGGGTTAGAGGTGGAAGAGATGGGTGGGATGAATTGGGTAGTTGCCAAGAAGGACAATGGGATAGATAAGTATGGGCGGTATCTATCTTATGGGAGGGATCTATCTTATGATTTGTGATCATCAAGAAGAGGTTGAGGATTTCTTTTGTGAATTGCATGAGGGTGTGGGCAACTATGAAGCTGATGGTAGTATTCTGAAGGGTACCTGGTTACTGCCTTGCTCTGCCCAGGTTGGTACAATAATATCAACAAACGAATGAGCAAGGTCAGGTCAATCTCTGCTGAAGAGAAACCAGTGCTACACTCTGAGTGGGTGACCCCTTGTGTGGGTGGTCACAGAATTCTCATGAGGCTGTTCTTCTGCACAAAAGGGTTTTATTTTGATGCGAATCACTGCATCCGGCTTGATGTTTTACAGTGTCTACGGCATTGCACGGCTCAAAGCGTTCGTCTAGAATCCTGCAAACGATGTTATAAAGGCATAACTTTCGAATAACATAATTCATTATTCTTTGACTTACATAGTGGGTGATCCCCTATGTTACCTTTAGGTGCAACTTGTGCTCCCGATCGTATTCTCGCCGCCATCGATCATGATTCTTTCTGCCTAAGTAAACGTTAGACTAGTGTTGTCTGGGTAACATCCCCTAACAACATGGCCGTCTGCAACTATGCCGTCAGCCATCTTGGAAAGGGCACCCTTCCGTGTTTAATCGGTATGCGGTTACTTACTGTCCAGAGATTAAATTTTTATGCAGATATGGCAATCCACTGCATAAACATTTACTGCTAATCTATTTCTATTGTGAACACACACACACAGGGTCGCGCAACAAACATATTACATTTAGTGCAACAACACTAATCACTGCGAGAAGTACATTGATTACACATGGAACAGTGTCCTTTCCAAGATGGCCGACGGCATAGTTGCAGACAGCCATGTTGTTAGGGGACTTTACCCTGACAACACTAGTCCAACATTTACTTAGGCAGAAAGAATCACGATCGATGGCGGCGAGTGTACGATTGGGAGCACAAGTTGCATCTAAAGGTAACATACGCAATCACCCACCATGTAAGTCAAAGAATAATTAATTATGTTTTGCGAAAGTGATGCCTTTATAAAATCGCTCGCAGGATTCGAGACGAATGCATTGAGCCGTGCAATGCCATAGACACTGTAAATCATCAAACCGAATGCAGTGATTCGCATTCATTTTTGAGACGCTGGCTTTCACAAGGTCAGAATTTTTCCTACGCACTAACTAGAATTTTTTCTATGCACTAACAATAATGCATGTCCACAACATAATAGGCAGCCTGACACTGGGGGTGAAGGACTAGGCTACACAACATTTAACAAACAGATAACAACACTATGCATTCCTTGATAGCGAACAGACTTGAGTAAACATGATGATTACTAATCATGCTCAGAAAGTAGCTTAATACAGGATCACGTTGATCGAACAACAAGGTCAGGTGATGGGAATAGTGCATACCACATCTAATAATGTTAAACTCTTTGGTTGGAATAACATGCTGAAAGCTGTGATGCTTTCCTTATGACTTTTTCTTATGTTTTGTTTTGTTTCTATGTTATTTCTTCCTGTATGTGGGTACCCCGTTAATGATTGTCATGTTCTTTATTTAACTCAAATGCATATACAATAATTGTAATAATGATATTTTGATGGAATCAATACGAAGTGTAAAATAGATTGGACATAGATTGGATAAGGCCCTGATGAAGGATTATAATATCTGAAATGCATTAGCCATTTATTGATGTTTGCTTATAAAGGAACCAGCAAGCAACTTTTCTTTACTCTAATTTGAAGAACTCTATTGTGAAATACCTAATTAAAATTTGGAGCATTTACTGTAAAAAACAAAAAGACTTGAGTATTCATTGCAACTACCTTCAAAACTATTTAGAAATCCCAAAGGGAAATAAGGGTGTGCGGCCCACACCAAAGGCAATTTTGCCTAGGTCTCTTTCTTCTGTCCATAATTTTGTGCCTAACACAGTGGCACACTTTAGTGGGCTGACCCCAAAAACAAATTAATTTGTGATCAATCAACATCTTTTAAAAAACTAACAACTCGTACCAAGCAGTCCCCGCTCATTTCCTAGCTCACTCTGTATCTCACACTTCCGTGTATCACAGAGCGGTGGCACGCTAGTATGTCGTATGAAGAAATAGAAAAACATACAGAATCACGTGCAACTACACAAGGCTTCTCAGTTGATGAAGCAAACGCAATCCTTGGTCTAATCAAAGACACCAATCTCACTATGCAACATATTGACCTCAATAAGAGGATTAAGCAATTAGAATGCATCATTTGAAAAGAAATTAACCGTAAATTGCACGCGGTTACATTAGGACGCTACTATAAAGCTCAACGCATTCCTCGTGGATTAAGAATCAGCCTCAAACCAAACTTATGTAAAGAAAATAAGGACTTTGTAATAAAGTGGGAGCAGATACTTAATAGATGTTCATTGGACTTAATATTACTCACCATCAAGGAATTGTCAGCCAATCTGATTACTTTAGAAAAGGAAATTCAAGATCTCACTGTAGAAATCACGGCACTCACCAACAAAGATACCTTTACGGATATTTTAGCAGACATCAACAAACGACTTGAGAGTTATAAGTAAGACCTAGAAGCAAGAAAGATATGTAAATCTCGACGCAACAAAGAGAAGCCTACTGGATCGATCGACTGAACACACTATCACCCAAAGGAATGAACGAAGAGTTTGATTTGAATTGCTTTTTATAATTTGTTTTTTTATTATTCATTTTGTTACTTCACACATTGTTAGGAAGTCCTCCGATAACAGCTGAATCATGTTGAAACCACCAAACTAATTTGTCATATCCAGAGTGTAATTGTCAGTTTTAATTGCAACTGAAATATTCATGCAGCACGTGGTTGCTTACTGCCCAGAGAGGTAATGTTCATATACAACAATATGTTACAACTTACTGTCTCAAAACTGTATATGAACTCGAACATGTGACAGTCAATGACCTAGAGCCAGTATAAGTCACCACCTTGACACCGATACGGTATGCAGTTACTTACTGCCCAGAGATTAAATGTTTATGCAGATGTGGCAATCCACTGCATAAACATTTACTGCTCATCTATTTCTACTGTGAACGCACACACACAGGGTTGCGCAACAGACATTTTACATTTAGTGCAACAAAACTAACCACTGCAAGAAGTACATCGATTACACACGGAACGGTGCCCTTTCCAAGATGGCCGACAGCATAGTTGCAGATGGCCATGTTGTTAGGGGATGTTACCCTGACAACACTAGTGCAATTTTTACTTAGTCAGAAAGAATAACGATCGATGGCGCCGAGCGTATGATCGGGAGCACAAGTTGCACCTCAAGGTAATATATGCGATCACCCACCATGTAAGTCAAAGTATAATGAATTATGTTATGCGAAAGTGATGCCTTTATAACATTGCTTGCAGGATTCTAGACAAACGCTTTGAACCGTGCAATGCCGTAGACGCTGTAAATCATCAAGCCGAATGCTGTGATTTGCATTTATTTTTGAGACGCTGGCTTTCACCATTTCAGAATTTTTCCTACGCACTAACTAGAAATGTTTCTGTGCACTAGCAATAATGCATGTCCACAACATAATAGGCAGCCTGACACTGGGGGTGAAGGACTAGGCTACACACCATTTAACAAACAGATAACAACACTATGCATACCTTGGTAGCGCACAGACTTGAGTAAACATGATGATTACTAATCATGCTCCGACAGTAGCTTAATACAGGATCACGTTGATCGCACAACAAGATAAGGTTATGGGAGTAGTGCATATCACGACGTCTACTAATGTTAAACTCTTTGGTTGGAATAACATGCTGAAAGCTGTGATGCTTATGACTTTTTCTTATGTTTTGTTTTGCTACTATGTTCTTTCTTCCTGTATGTGGGTATCCTGTTAATGATTGTCATGTTCTTTATTTAACTCAAATGCATATACAATAATTGTAATAATGATATTTTGTTGGTATCAATACGAAGTGTAATTCAAACCAAGCAGTGCACTCTCATTTCCAAGTTCACTCGCGAGCCAGTGGGTAACCACACCTCTCCCTTAGGCCTTGCTCTGTTCCTTTGATGTACCACAATCAGATAAACTTGCAATCAACTTACCTGATGCCCCAAGCATCCTCCATTACAACAATATAGACAGCACTCAAAGATGCTCACCATTTCTCCTTACTGGAGGCTCATTTGTGTCAAACTTCTTGATGCTAGTGACTTATCTGCGGGGGGCATATATTCGTAATCGCAATGACCCCAAACACCCTGGCCATGAAATAAGTGGAAATGCACCCGACAGCCTGGAAAATCTTTGCTCCCTAAAGGGTAGAATTGCTGTATGACTACGAAGGGCTGGATTAAGTTAAATAGACACTTTACTCTCTAATAAGAAATGGAGTTGCCAAAGTGTTGTGAAAGTATGCAGCAAAACTTTACAGTCTTTGCAAGGTAGTATGTTGTTTTGTTGTTGTGCCAATTGTATTTGTTCAGGGCACTGTTCCCAATAATCTGACTTCACAAACTGCAGGATCATTTTATCAACATGGTTTGGCGACATTACTACTGATTAAAGAGCCACGTTTCGATGCCTTACGAAATGGAAAAAGAAGCTCAATGTTTCAAAGTGACCGCAACGTGGTGTTCTGGAGAAGGGCGCTTGGCAAGAAGAGACTCTGACCTTCTAAAAACAGGGGAATGAACCAGATCAGAGTGGCTTTAGAGAATTGTCCGGCTTTCTAGCAGAAAATGCCATCCGAAGAAATGAGTTGTTAGATGAGCAACACACAGCACCTTGAAACGGATGAGTGGTTCTAGCAAATTCAAATAGATCCATCATTAGAATGGTTGAATGCTATGGTTGAGTGCTTGCATTTGTAACCCCATGAACAGCTCATCTGTTGTGGGGCAGGTTGATCTCTACATAAGGCAAATTCTTTTCAGGGCCCCATGGTGTTATTCAATAGATGTTCTACTTCGGTGTTCGTCTTCGAACTCCATCACGTTCAGGGCACCTTAGTGGGCACATTGCAGGAGGATTGTTCCTCTGCTTCATCATCCATAAGGGTGAATAAGCCGAGTTACCTTTATGTCCCTCCTTTTCAATGTGGTGCATATTCAGGCAATCCTTTTTGTCCCCGTAACACAAAACAGCGGTATTGCGGCTGGAGATGTTGGTGAATTTTGTGCACGGCGCGTGGCTTTCAGGCGGAGTGGACTTTAGTGACTATGCAGTCCGTTCTCAATTTCTGTAGAGGAAATATGACCACCATGGGGTGGAACAGATTTAGCAGACAGAGTGCGTGTCAATCAAAATGAGTGTGTGTGTGTTTGTGTTGGTGTGTGTGTGCGTGTGTGTGTGTGTGTGCCAGTGGTGTATGTCTTTGCCTGTTTCTGTGAGTACTGCTAGTCTTCTCTGTGTTCTGTTGGTAATGTTGCTATCCGGGAAATGAGTCATGGGGACAACAAAAATCCTTTTTTCACAATTTCTTTCGATAGAAATTGTTTGTTGTTAATAATACACAACCTTTTCTTTGTGGTTAAGATTGTATAGTTTGACATAATAAGTTACCAAAATCTTTTTTCAGAACCTCTCGTCTTTGTTGAATTGTAATAATGCTATGGCACACTCCAATTAAAATGCTTCATAATTCATTGAACTCTTTTTTTTCAGGTTTATCCTCTATAAGTTGCCCAAGTATAAAATAAAAGAAAATGATAGAACGGGCCTGGAATACATGTACCTGGATTCCCAAACTCCGGCATGGCAAATGAGTATGCGTCTGGTTAACATGACCCAGAGTGTTTTGGGAATAACCTTGAAACAGATTTATCAAACTTACAAAACGAAGGTAAGCAAGCAATCACATTTCTGCTGAACATGTGTGCTGGAAAGAAGTCTGGTTAACGTGCTGAACTATCTTTCTGGCTCAAAAGGTTTTTTCACTAAAAGTGTTTCCATCAAAAATAAATAATCAATAAGCTTTGTAAAGGAAAACAAGTTTAAATTTGAAAAACAGCTTCTCGTTCGTTTCATCATTTCTTTTTCATGGGCATGTATTAGGGTGAACCTAGCAGTAGGTGAAACTGATATGCGTTAGACGGTTGGGGGGGTGGGCGTTGAGGGGGAAGAAGCCATGCAGCCTAGAATGTATTGTTGGCATACCATATGGGGAGCAGGGAATAGTTAACATTTACTGTTAGTGGGGTCCATGTAACAGTGGTGAGAGGCATTTGGGGTGGAACCGGGACGTGGGCTGCAAATACTAGTTGTCCGGAGGAATAGTGGTCTAGGGGGTTTGTTTGTGGGTGGGTCTTATCGGGCAAGAAGAAGGTGTTCCTTGGAGAACAGTGTTTTTAGTCCTTTTTTAATTGCATGAGAGCATTGGAGTGCGAGCCAGTCTGATCTTGACAGGTGGGAGGTTCCACAGCCTTGACATAGATCAAGAATGCTTTCTTCTTGGTTATTAGTTCTTTGCATTGCTCAATCTTTTCCAAGGCCCTGACTTCTTGTGATGCATTGACTACCAGAGATGGGGATTTGACTACGAGGTATGCAGTAGGGTGCATCCTGACAGCTTTGTTTGTATATGATGCAGCTGACTTTAACATTTAAAGTTAGGTGCTGCAGGGCCAGTGAGTATGGAGATTCCTGCATTAAAGTCTGATAGTAGTACCCGGTCATGTACGGTGCACCAATAGCTTGTGACTGGTGGGAAAGTCAGAGAGATTCTGCCGTGGAGTCGATGTTACCATGCTGGCTGTGTATGTGGAATTCCAGAGACTGGCGTGGGGTGTCCGCTGCCAGGTGAAGCTCTTGAGGTGCATGTGTACAGCCAGGACTGGCGGCCGTGGTGTTCATTGTTCTTGGTGAGGAGCAGACATTCCGTCTTGTGGTGTGAGGCTCTGGAAACAACAGCCTGGATCAGGGTGAGGCACCCCTTGAGTTGGAGGATGTCTTAGGTGGTATGTATTTCAAGGTGTAGTTGTGTACCATCTCCTATTGGTTGATGTGGGTATTGAGGCTGTCGATGAGGGTTCCCAGTGGATCCATGTAGAAACTGAAGAATGATCATTGATAAAAAGGATTAATGTCTTTAGGACTCCACAGTTGAAGGGCAGATGTTTAATATGGAGTGCCTCATATTGTCGCAGGACTTCACCGTGTGCTAAATAGATATGTGGACACTTACACCATAGACCTGAGTGTTGATTGTATGTAGTATTTGATCCCCAGGTTGCAAAAGAGTCACAGCAGTGAATGTTTCTGCATCCTCCTCATCTTTAAGTCACTGAAACATAGTTTTATTTTCCTCAGACTGTACTTTCACTGATACTCCCTCAGCACAGTGCACTGTTCCGCCTGTTATTTCAGAAAGAGCAACCAACAGACATTGTCATCCAATGAACTAAGTTGGGGGTAAACATAGTGTTTTGTAGTTTTTGATTCTCTAGAGTAACCATTTCAAGCAGCATTGGGGATGTTGTTCCCTCCAGATGGGGTTAACAGGAATCCACCACAGCTTGTCACTCCCCATACAATGTTTTATCTCCTTCTCCTAGGCCATTTTCGGCTTGCACCTCAAAATATCCATTGATTTCGTTTCCTCTTTGGATTTGCCCTACCCTGATTAACTCTGAGGGATCCTTCCCAAACCAAGCATCTTCTCCACTGCTCAGTCTCAAAACAGGATTGCCTTTTAAGGGTGCAGATGGCAATTTGAGTAGCTCCATTTCCTGGTCCTTAATGATAATTAGATGTTCCTTTCTCACACATACACACAGCAGGTGGTATGACCAGCCATCAGAAGACGCTGTGGAGTACATCATGATTTGCTGGTTTGCTGGTTCCCATAGTAGAAGGCTTTTGTTTTGCTTCCTTGTACTCATTTCCTCAGATCTGTGTGATTGAAGCCCCCTACCAGTGTTGGCCTTGACAGTTTCATTAGAGCTAGGTCTAGCACCCCCCACACCCCCTGAAGAAAGATGATCAACTATTCCTTACAGGTAGGCAGCAGATATCACTATGTGTAGAACTCTCAATGTTTACTTGATTCTTGGGAATACATTGATCTTTACACAATTCACTCTTCCCAAAGGAAAACATTAAATTTTTTCCCATGTGTACATATCACCTCTGATATGCCAGTGTAAGTTCTCAAAATTGGCAGGAATGCAACTAGAGACTCCCAGGAATAACCATATCCAGATACTTCAATTTTGTCTGGCTGCCATCTCATCTACCAGTTTTCCACACATCCTCATTCAAAGTCTCTCAATCAATTCATACTCTTTGAGGTGATTTGGCTAACTTTGAACCCTGAGAACTGCAAAATTGTTTTACTTTGCCTGGAGTCTAGTTGAGAAGCAATGACCATGTGCAACCTCCTCCAAAAGTGTCCTGCAAAAGTTTCACGGGAATCTAAGCTAAACATTCTGTTTCCCTCAAATTTTCACCAGACACTTTTGGGGTTACCAAATCAGCCACACTGCCCTTCTAAAAGCACCCCTTTGCCTCTCTCACCCCTCGCCCAGCCCACCACCACTCCCCATAGCTTCCCTTCCCAGCAACGCCACAAGAATGTTGAAATGATCTCTATTTCCAGAGCAAGAGTGTTGGAATTAGAAAAAAACATTAGCATGCCCCAATTAAATTGCGGTGCTTTGTCTCTCCTAATTAATCCCTGAATACCCGCAAACCTTTTCAGCTGAAACCCCCTGAAAAGCTCAAACGTTCACAGGACAGGAACTGCTGAAAATGGAGCTATTTCGAGTTTTGCCAGAACTCCTTTGCTGATCACTAATTGCAAACTTGTATTCACTATCCCCTTACTCCTCAAAGCTATTCCTCTGATGTTTGGATTCTGGTGGATGGTGTCAGCTAGTGGTTTTAATGTTAGGTGAAGTAATAACGGGAAGAGCCAGCACCCATTCCAGATTCATCAGTCTTAGAAAAGCTTTCCCCGTTTAGCAACTTTCCCTCCATTTTTAGGGATCCCCAAACCTTTGCTTTTATTTTTTAATCTGACCTTTTTCCAGTGAAGTGAAGCCTTGAGCTTCACTCCCCCTGACCTTTGCTGTTTTGTCATGGGGTAACTGACTAGTCCTTCAGGGTGTCAGTACTGGGAAACTTAGTTTCCCTTAGTCTTTTGACTATGTTATCTTTTTTGGTAACTTTGTATCATTGTACACAGCATCTTCCAATGCAGTGCAATTGAGTGCACTTTTTGCTTTGCCCTAGACTAACACTCAGAGGATTATTTGGTTACTAGAGATGTTCATAAGGACACACTGGTGGCAGCGGTGGCTTTTTCCCATTTTTGGCAGTATTTTGTGTTAAACTTAATGTGTTTTCTGTATTTGGCTACTGATTGTGGCTACTGTCCTAACATGGCTTTGCCACAAGGTCTTATGTTTGTTCCTTGGTCACCTTGTCACGAACACTTCTTCCTGATCTGCAAGGACAGTAAAATCCTTACATGGGCACTAAGGGGTGCGCTTTTTAGCGGGCGGCTGCTGCAGGGCCATGTGTGTTGCATGCCAGGAAGGGGGTTGCAACTGTCTGGTCCCAATCCACAAACTGGTTTCAGTGTGCCTGAGTGGTATTCATGAGTGTCACTATCAGTGGTCCTGATTGGACCATTGTGGGGTGTTTGGTGTGTGTGTGGAGCAGATCTTAGATTGGCTAGTGGGAGTTTCGACTCTTACCTGCTTTTTGGATAGGAAGAAACACCCTGCACCATGTGCCAGAGACACCCTGCACCATGTGCCAGAGAGATCCTGGATTTTCCTGTAGGTGCCAAGCATCCTGTCCAGCTGCCAGATGAGTGAGGAGACCGAAGACCCATTGGAAGAAGGATTGACAACCAACTTCTGCTGCTGTCCTGGGAGAGCTCTGCTTGGCCAGTGATCTACAGAAATCCTTGGAAGGAGTTTCGTTCCTTGGGGTGCTGGGAACAATCATCCTTGAAGAAGAGCCATCGGAAGTGTCCCTGGAACTCCCACTGGAAGGCCAGTTCTGAGTTTGGGCTATGGTGCTGCAGACGTCACCGTTCTGCATTGAGGCCCGGAACTTTGGAGATTGACAGCTTGTGGTACTGGAGTCATCACTGGCATGTTTCGTTGCTTCTGCAACAGAGTGTCTTCTAACCTTTGGTGCAATCCCCGGGTCTCCCACCTTAGTTTTTCCCGCTTCAGAAACTTCCTCAGAACTTTTCTGAACTTTTCTGGCATAAGCCCCCATATTATAGGCTATTTAGAAACTGCTTAATAACCAGATGTTTCTAAGCACGGACCCAGGGATCAAACCTGTGTTGCTCCGTGTCATCTTGCTTCCAAGGTGAGCACGTTGCCCCTGAACTATCCTCCCGCGACTTAAGGATGGAATCTAAAGTTAGGATTTTGGGGTTTCTGGGATTCGACATTGTTATATGATCTACTTACCTTACGTTTCAGGTGTAGTGTAGTATATCTGGATTTACTGCACTGTCCATGTGGTTGTATATATGTGCTTTATATTAGTTTGTGTGATAGCATTATCTGCTTAAAGTCATTATTCACTGTGTGTGTTTGGCCATATAATAAATGTTATTTTTATAACTGATTGTCTAGGGGCTATTCTTGTCTACTTTCCTTTTGGACTCATTGTGAACACCTTACCAGGCTCCCCCTCCTGAGACTTAGCCTTGACCACTGTCCATGCTACCTTGAATGGTTTGGCTACAGCTCCCAGAGTTGTCCCTACAACAAATATAGGTTGGCCTCCTATACATCTGTCCACTAGGCCAGAATGTATATCGAAAACCAGTCCTAACACTCTGGCTGGACTGAAAAACACATTCATGTATTACTATTGATTATACATGAAAGTGGCGTCTCAAGATAATGTTCGCTAACAGAGCAATTGATTGAAATTTGATTGAGCCATGGATTCCAGTAATCAATCCGCAATGTTATTCTTCCATCGACTTACCAGTGTCAGTCCTGGCTTTACATCTTTAGGTGGAATTTCTCCACCTAATGTCCCTTTAGCCCTGTCACCTGGCTTCTGGTTGAACAGCAAATTGTCCCTGTTAATCCATGTTAACAAGAAAACACAATTAGCAATCTACCAAATTTCTCTTTTACACCAGATCAAACCTGTTTTCGCCTCTGATTTATTTGGTTCCGTCATGCAAGCATTGGTCCTGTCTCACATTGACAGAAGTAATAGCCTTCATTTCTGTGTCTCTCAATGCACTTTAAAGACCCTGCGTTCAGCTTTTAATACTGCTGCTCACATTGTTGTTGGTGCCCGTAAATTTAATCCTATTGCTCTGATTTTGTTTTCTCTTCATTGGCCCCGCCTTGATCTTCAGATACATTTTAAGAAGTGTTAAATCGCCTTTAAGGTGATTCTACTCAATCACCCTTCCTACCTTTCTTATAAACTGATTTTTTCCTGGGGTTCACATGTAACACGCAAGATGTCTGTTGCAAGCCTTGAAATAGCATTGGTCAGGAAATCCTTCACTGCTAAACAAACTTTCTCCCGCATTGTTCATTGCATTGAATTAACAAATATGACTGATGCCTATCTGTATCTCTATCGTACAACTTAACTCCTCTTGCTACCTCCTGGTCTGGCCATTATACATATGTAATAAATAAATTAATCAATTGTCCCCAAATCTGGAATTCCCTCCTGGTTTCTTTGCATCTTGCTCCTACCCTTCTAATGTTCCGTAAGGAACTGAAATGTTTCTTTTCTCACAGATCTAACTCTTGCATTTAAAAATATTTTTTTATTTGTGTCTATTCATATTGTGGGCCTATTGTTTTATACTGTTTTCATTTGTTATTATTGTTGTACATGCATGCCCTCTGGCAAGGTTTGCGCAATATAAAATAACATTAAATAATTAGCAAGCAAAAGAAACATAAATGCTTGCCTTAGGTAATGTGTACAGCAATTTCACCAGCCTTGTGGGTTTTTCCCAAGATCATACACTTCTAGGTATTTTAATAGGAACCTCCAATTCACTCTAGTTCAGGTGACACTGGATGCAGATAAGCCGTATTATCTGCATCCAGTGTCACTGACACCAGAGGGCCACGGTGGAAGGCACACATCCTCTGAAGTTCTAAGGTTCACTTACAAAGCCACCATGGCTTTTAAATATTAACTTCCACAAGACCGGCTCTAGTCTATTCGCAATTATCTTTGCATAGATTTTGTGGGTCAGGAACATCTGCTTACTCGGGCCTTTTTGCTGCATTTTTTTCGCTGTGTTTTTTTATGGGGGCAGACATCCATCGCCAATCCCACACCCCTTCCCCAAAACCCCACTACCCTAAAAAACAATTTTACATGTACCATAATCCACACCCTTAAAAGAGCTGTGGAAAAACCAAATGCAGTGAAACGGCTGCAGCTGAGTGGGTCGGTCCCATATTTTTTGCCACTGACATTCGGCGAGGAAATTGGACCGTAGGTTGCACATTTATCCACTGTCTTCCATTTCTTGCTGATCACAGTCTCAATACAGAGAGACTCAATTTGCAAGGTAATGTGCCACTCTCTCGGCTCTAATTGAATACCTGAGAAGTGTGTCTCCCAGAGAATCCAAAAACATCACCTTGAACTTTTCCAGAAAGCTGTCCAGATCCGGATCCATACCTTAGTCGAAATCACCCACCTGCATGACATTGCCACAGTGCACATCCAGTATGTTCCTTGAGAGCTCATACTGACTTCCGGACCTTTGCCCCTCAGCAAGGAATATGTGCCCTGATGAAGGCTTTGAGGGCTTCAACCAGCTAAAGAACTGATCTTAGATACAGTTCTGCCTGCCTAACTAGAGACACATGATGTGTTGACATCTCCAGTGAATTGCCATTCGATATCTATAATGACTCGCCATTCACACTTTTCACTAACACCACCATTAATCTGCCTCGCCCTAGTTGTTATTGCTCAAGGACTCTAGTTTTGTCCACATGTTTTACTTGTGACATGTTGTTTCTTGATTAAGTTTATCTGACCACTTTTTCAGTTGAGTTATGTCCCTCAGAGTTTGAACCTAAGTATATGGTTTACTTTCTTATGCATGTAAGGGCAGGGTAGCCATTGCCGACCATAACATCTGCATCAGAAGTCAAAATCTGAACATCTCTTTCAACTGGATCGACTCATTGGCCGTTCTTTATTGATTACCCTTCGTACGTTGAATGACATGGCTGGTAGCGAACCACCTCCCCAGAAGAGGGCAGATTAAGGCCACATGCTCAAGTGGCAAGCACACGCTTCATAGAAGTAAGAGCATTATGGAAGGCTGAGAAAAGTAACTTTAAAGACATCCTAACCCGACTCATCTTACCCCCAGAACTAGTTCTGCATGCATAACAGCATCCTTTCTAGAGGAACTGATAACCTCTTCCCAATCCCTTCCCTCTGCTTGGAAACTGAAAGTGGGCTCACACTTACCCAGAGGAGTTCCCTGTCATCCATATTTATTGCTACCTTTTCTGTTTTGACTTCCCTTGTCTTGATTATCCGCCCTGGCCGCTATTTTTACTGGCACCCTTCCCAACATATTGTAGGACTGGTGAAATTATACAAAGAAACTCCAGCCCTAGAATACCTGGGTATAGTGTTGGAGAGAGGCTGAAAAAAAATATTGTTTACCCAACAATGTTTGTTTTTAGCGCTCAAAACATTGCATACCCTACTATGCACAGGGTTATACATTTCCAATATATAAAGTAACACACACACACACACACACACACACACACACACACACACACACACACACACACACACACACACACTCTCTCTCTCTCTCTCTCTCTCTCTCTCTCTCTCTCTCTCTCTCTCTCTCTCTTTTAGGTCACACTTTGCTTTAGCATGGGGTATTTTCATATGAACTTTTTTTTAATATAGGATCTGCTAGCACAATCTATGAAGTTGTATAGTACTTTGAATAGCCAGTGTTATTGTTAGCTGAACTAAAGGGCATTCAATGTACCAGCCTCTGCGAGGAGAAAGACGTAGACCCTTGATATGTCTGCCTGCAGATGTCCGTCGTGGCACCGCTAGTGATAAGAATGTAGGAGCGCTATCAATTTCATTTCATTTTGTCAGGAAGATTTCAAGTTATTTCGGTGGGTAACTGATTGATTGTATAACAAGAAAAGTAGCAGCTGTTGATTCATTTAGAATACGTATGTATGCTCCATTACACCGTATATCAATTATAAGTTATCAAATGAGACGCACTTTACACAGTCAACACTTTTTAGCAAATTGAATATTGTGTAAAAAACTTTCTTTATGTGAGTAAACATGATGAAGTTAAAAATATGTTTGTAAATGTATCTGGTGTGCATAAGATATAATGGCAACAGATAGAGGGACTCAATTTGAAATTTGCAGTATTTGTAATAGAAATACTGCCAAACTGAAATACTGTTACCGTGACTCGTAATCTTGGTAAATCCAGCATATTATTAGCGTTGGGTTGACAGTGCCAATCCCCTTTCATGAAGTCCGCAGGACCCCATTGGGGATTTGGGGGATTTACCATGGGTTGAAATTGAACATATGGTGAAGCCTCTGTTTTTGGTAAAGTAGCGGATATTCCACCAGCCAAGGGCTAGAGGTTTTACCTAAATGTTACCTCCATTATTGTTAACTCCACAATTGTACCCCACTGCCATACTTATCGTGATGCCCAAAGTGTTTTTTTCTTTTTACATTTCTGACATATTAAGTTCAATTATTTCAATATTATAATAATGTGTAGCATATGTAGTTACCCCATTTTAACATGATTATGTTTCTAATTACTGGAAGGAAATGTATACAAATAGAGGTATTCCCATGCTTGTATGTGTATATTTATTTGAAGAACTGTGATGTCAGTTTCGAACAGAAATGATTTACAGTAACACATTTACAGATGGGGGAGGTATTCCCACGAAGGGTGCTTGTACAATAGCACAAAGATGAGAACAAGTGGGGCATATACCAGGGACAGAACAAAACAAAAAAGGGCCAGAATAAAATGAATCCTAAGATTAATGTGCAATTCCCACCATCTAGAGAGTGGTGAATGACTAACTGAAGAAAATTAGTTTGGGTGAGGATTGCAGTCTTCCGAAACACTTCATACAAATGACAGACAATCGTTTTAGCAAACCAGTTGACTGCAACGTGCAAACTTTAAAAGTAGCGTAAATGAAAGTGTTTTAATAAGAGGTTTGACTCAATAATCTGCGGTGTCAGCATTTCGATGTGGAGATTTTGTGACCATTAAAGTAAAGAAATATGTTTTCATGTTTGGAACTATAAATCAGTTTAATTCAAAAGAGTGTAAAAAACATTATTCTTTCGAATGCCCACTGCCCTGTGAACTACACGTGCCTGGAAGAAAACCTTTTTTGCACAATCACAAATAGTGACAGGTTACATTCAGAGAGAGATTGATTTCTGCGTAAATGCTGGCGGTACCAGTGGACCCCATGTATAACCTTATATCTAGTCAATTTAGTGTTGGCATACCGAGGGTCCAGACAGAGCAATTTCAACACCTTCTCCCATGGACCATCAGAAAGAGCCACTCCTAGGCCCCCTTTCCAGGGCAGCCTCAATGCTGGGAAGTGCTTGTCACATTTGTTTTATACTAATGCCGGTGCCCATGCGATAGCCTTCATATGGGGAAGATGTAGGAGTCAAGGCCTTACCAGCCTCTGTCTATGTGTCTTTCAGTCACATGATTGGGTATTGCCCCACCGCAAAAATATTCTGATTCAAGGTGCTGGCTCAGATTGACTGTATTTTGGAAATCTCTCTGGACAAATCTTCTTGGTGGCACAGTGGAGAGAAGACCTCCAGCCAAATACTGGCTGTTTTGCCTATACTTCATCACTAACGTTGGAGTTCAGCATTGAGGAAGGTGGCAGTAAAGATGTGGTGAATCTTTTTTTAAAAAAAGATTTTATTTATTTTCTCTTATTCACATGTTGCATGTATATGACATTTGCTCCAGTTCTTATTGGGTTAATTCGTTAGATTACAACATTCAATAGCTCTGATGGCATCATTGTTCCATTTACATGTCTTTGGTGATCTTGAGATTAATTTTATGTAATTCAAATAACATTAACAATAACTCCATCCCTCGCCCTCCCCCCAGAACCCCAACGTGTGTGGTTCATGTACAATTCTCCTGGGCTTAATTAGACCTTCTTTATTTTTCAGGGTAGTTTTCATTGTCCATTCCCCCATTATATTCATGTCACCTGTATGGTTTTGAGTAGGGCCGTTTTTTATGAAAGTGGTGTTCTCTGTCTTTGAAATAGTCGTGGAAGGGTAGCTAGACTGTCAAGTATTTCTGGTATTTCCTCGATCTAAGTGCGCACACCTTTTCCATGGCAAGCACCCCCCAGATATTTACCCACCAACAGGCTAAAACTGGTCCTTCTACCGTCTTCCATCCCTGGACTAATGTAATTCGGGCTGCTATCAACCGGTGTGTGATAAGGGTAGCGTGGGCGCCACTTGCAGCATAGATTTCCGCCACCTGCGACCCCAGCAGAATTACAGTTGGTGTATTAGGTAGTTGTGCCCCTGTGATCTCCTTTATGTGACCTAAGACCTCTTTACAGTAGATTTTAGCTTTGGGGCATGCCCACCACATATGGTATAGGTCCCCTGCTTCCCCACACTGCCTCTTGCATAGGGAGGAGTAGGTTGCGTTCATCGGGTGTAGGCGCTGCAGAGTTAGGTGCCATCTATAACAGATCTTATATGTAGTTTCCTTGATTGCAGTACATTTAGATATTTTATGTGCCCTCCTCCAGATTTGACCCCATTCCTCCTCTGTAGTAGGAGTGCCAAAGTCTTTTTCCCATCTAGCCATATAGGGGAGCTTATCTACTGGGTGTGCCCTATCCAGTAGTCTATATAGTCTCGAGATTCCCTTAGATATCAGGCCCTCTCTGAGGATTAGTTCAAGCCCTATTGGTGCTCTAGTTCCTGGCTCTCTTACCGTCCTCTGAGAGATCCGATGTCTAATTTGTATATACTTGTACCGTTCCCTCTCTCCTATGCAAAATTTCTGCTTGCACTCTTCAAAGGTCATTGGGTCTCCATTGTGGAAAAGGTCTTCCAGTGTCGGGAGTAGTTTCTCCATCACTCTGGGCAATGAGAATTTCGTGTCCTTCAGGAATAGCAGTATTTTGTGTGCGTATAACGCTATTTTGTGTGTCCCCTTTTCCACTTACTACTCCATGGATCCCCTGATCCTGTCTGATTGTAGCTGCCAGTGGTTCCATAGCCATAGCAAATATTACGGGGGTCAGCGGACATCCTTGCCTTGTAACTCTTGGGATTTTAAGCAGTGTCGTTTGTCCATTAACCAGGAATCTCGTTGTGGGTAGTTGGAAGTTCACTAATATCATTCTCATGAACTCTGTGCCACTTCCAAATGCTTCCAACACTCTCTACAAGTACCCCCATTCTAGACTATCAAAAGCTCTATGCACGTCCAAAGCCGCTATTAGGAGTGTTTGCCGTGTTCTTTTTCCCAGATCTATTATATCTATTGCCCTCCTTACATTAACCTGGGTGTGTCTCCCAGTAATGAACCCAGCTTGATCTTCATGAATTATCCCTGGCCGAATACATGTCGAGCTTCCTGCCAGGACATTGGCGTAGATTTTTGTATTGCTGTTTAATAAAGAGAAGGGGCCGTAATTGGAGCAATCTGTTGGGTCTTTCCCTGGGTTAAGGGTTAATACTGTGGTGTATTTACCCATATCATCTGTGACTATCCCCTGTTCTGTAATCGCGTTAAAGAGGCGTGTTAGAGGGTTAAGTAGTTGTGATCAGAAGGTTTCATAGTATCCGTTCCCGAAACCATAAGGTCCGTGTGTTTTGTTGACTGTCACGGATGATATTACGTCACTGACCTCCTGTGCCGTAATAGGTTTCTCTAGATTTTCTTTTCCCTCGTTAGATATCTGGGGGATCTGTAACTCCTCCTGGAATTTTGAGTCTTCAGGGACTCAAGGAATAATACAGAGATAGTGCCGCAGAGTGCTGTTGTGATACAGTACAGGGTCGCAAGGGCATAGCACCTGTCATGGAGAGACGTGCAGTGTTGATGCAGTAAAGGGCAGAGGGTAGGAGTGTGCGGTCGGAAGCTTGATTTAAAGTGGAGTAAGACATTTACAGATTACAGTTTCAGTTACAATATGGCGGATGCCAGTCCACTGAACAGGCAAAAGGCGGGCAGATCTGTCATATAAGTCGGGGTCGAGGGCATTGCTGGAGAGGTTGAGGAGCATGGTGGACAATTGGGATCTGGTCCCCAGTCGGTACAAAGGAATAAGGAGGTGGGGGTTGCCCAGGAACAGCAGTTACAAAGGGTACCGCAGGGTAGGGACAGGGGAGATAGTGCTGAACTACAAGCAAATCACAAAGATATCACAAAGGGGATGAAGGTTGAGAGGGATCAGAGACCCTCATAAATTGCAGTAATGCTTGCACACATTTTCATGAGGGCCACAATATGGCGGCTGTTGCCAGACGAGATAATGAGGGTAGTGGAAGGGAATGTGGATGTGGAGAAAAAGTTAAGGTCCACCCACAGGTGGGCATACATTCTGAATGCAGCTGATGACGCATGGCTGAGAACGAGAAAAGCAGTGCCAATGAAGGAGTGCAAGGAGTGGGAGGAGGGAGACCACACAGGGGAGCAGGGTTATGATGTGCTAGCACCAGTGCATGTGTGGGTTGGGGTGGATGACGCAGAACGCTGTGGGGGTAGCTCTGTGTATTTCCGAGCACAGGGAGGGAGAGGAAGAGGGGGGAGACACAGGCTGGCTGGGTACCGGGGGAGGCAACTGTGTGCAACAGAGGGGAGGGAGGAAATTTTGGAAAAAATAGATACAATGACAGGTTTGGCAAATAGGGGCCAGCACGGAGAGGGAGGCAGGTTACTGGTAGTGCCAGTGGTTGTGGTGACGGCCGCTACTAAGTGTACCATCCACATTCTGCACACACAAACGGGGTCCTAACAGCATGGGGGAAGACAAAGGGGCAAGAAATAAAAGGGATTTCAGAAGGGCTGGTGACTGTGCAGTGTGAACCTTAGACTGGGCAGTGAACAAAATGCCAGTGAAAGGTGTAGTGTTAGGCGAATACATGTTACGATTACAGCGCTTTTCACCCCACTTCTGGTATCTTGTGTATTGTTTGTGTCTGAGTGCCGAGTGCCTGGAATGCAGGAGGTGATGTGGGGGTGCTGGATGAGCACTGGTAGTGTGGAGAGCAGGACAAGCCTGTAACAGGAAGGAGCTTACCATTCTGTCCTCCATTCCCTTAGGCACTCTTGTAGTTCTTCCTTGTTCAAAGCCATGGCAGGTGGTTCGCCTTCTTTAGGCCTGCTCTTTGGTGGGTTACCAGGGCTCGCTGTCAGAGTGCCTTCTGGAATATGCCGTCAGCACCGCTCCAGTTGTCCTCCCTGTGGTCCACTGACCCTCTGCTTTTACCTGGGACGGTCTTTCCTCTGGCTCCTGGCATCTGTAATCTACTCTTGGTATTGTATTCAGGTGCCCCCTCTTGTCGTTGGTATGGGGCCACTGAGTATTGGAGGGATTGGTCCCTATTTCCATTTGGAATGTTCTCCCCTCCCCAGGGAGGGTCTGCAGGGTGTCTAGGTAAGTCGGGAGGCAAGGGTATGGTCTTGGCCCTCCGTTTGTTCTGTTTGCTTTTAGAGTTTCCCAGGTTACCTGCGCTTTCTTCCCGAGATTTATTTAGACTCTCGCCAGGCTATGCGGTGGTAGATCCTTTTTTCCTGCAAATTATGACCCCTCCCGAGGTGTGTCTCCGTGGCCTGTGACCTGCTTGAAACCACTGTAGACGGCGATACAGCGGGGCGTGTGTCTGTGGCCTCTTATTCCAAGTATCTTAGTTTCCTTTCATGCGCGGGGGGCCTTCACTTTCAGCTTCAACACTGAATCCCCAGACTTTAGTTGCGTGCGTCCCCTCCTGGTGATAGTCCCGGTGTGTCATGTGCTGCTTCCTTTTGCTGTACCCAAGCGGGTTCCCTGCCTCCACCTCCGTGGGGTTGTATGCCAATGGTTTGTTCTTACCCCTTCTTTCCCCCTTATAGGATCAGGGAAGAGGGGGGTCACAGGCAGACTCGCCGCAGCTAGTAGGGATCCCCGACTGGTTCCGCATTTCTTTGTTTTCTGCTCGACTCTTGGAGTGCAAATAGGGTTCTCTAGGTCCTCCGTTCCCGTCCCTTCTGGTTTGGATAGTTTCTTTATTTCCATCCTTGAGCTCCGAAGCTACAGGGACTCGCTAGGTGTTGCTGGAGGGGTGGAAGGGGACCGTGTGATTTCTGGCCCCCACACGATTTTCACCCCACTCACTGCACTCCCTGCAGGGGGAGGCTGCCCACTCCTCTGACCTTCTCAGCCTTCTGGTCTGGTGTTGCGGATCGATCCCTCTTGTCTCCCGCGGATCCAAGTGAGAGCTTGCTTCCTTTTTGGTTACTGCTGTTCACTGCATTCCACGGGGAGTGAGAGTCCTCCACAGCTAGCGGGCATTTCCAGCTCTCTACGCCTCGCATTCCGCTGTATGTAAACTCTGTCGGTGGGGCCAGAAATCACAGTGCAGAAATCACCATTCATTGCCTGCCAAAATGCACCCTTGTTCTTAGACTCAATTAAGTATAGCATCCTGGATGCATCCTTCAGAACCGTCTCATACTTATGGGATCGCAGCCAGCGCCTATATGCAACTTTCAAGGATTTCCAATCCTGGGAAGCGAGGTATTTGCCATTTCTAAGCGACCACCTTAGTTCCCTTTTTTTCTGTTGGACAACTGGATCGTAGGAATGATTCCTAACCAGTTGACCCTGCGCGTAGGGCAAAGCATTTCAGCATATATTCTAGCCAATAAGTCTCCATATGGGTTTGTAAGGAGCTGCCACTCAAGATCCCCCTTGACAAATAGTTTACCTAGAGTGAAGTAAAACCTCTGCATATTCTTAACATTACAAACAATTCTATTCTTCCCGCCAGTGACATTCATAGCCGGGCTATAAGAACCAGCAGGAGTTACCTGCCTTTCCACACTCCAGTTTAGAACTAGGGGATTATGATCACTCAGATCAAAGTGAACAATTGATAGGGAGGTTAACTTTTGGAACATGTCATCCGAGGCAAAGAAGTAGTCTATTATACTCCTAGCTTTTCCCCTATGCCAACTATAGTTAGGCGGGATGTCTCCCATAACTTTACCGTTCAACATGCACAAGCAGTGTTTTGTGTGTTTTTTTCCCTAATTCAGGGCGAGTTATACTTTATATTTATATTTTATAGTTATATTTCCTGCCAAAAGTGGATAATCTCTTTTCGATGGATCAAAAAAGGCTTCCTGTTGGGTTGCTCTCGAATGGCAATATACATTAAGGACTAGGGAGAAGTCCCTACCTGGATAGAGAGAACTATCCCATTCCAATTCCACAGCTTGAACAAAAGAACAAGGCATTGCAAAATTGGTAGCTGAGATATTCAGATCCTGACGAATACCAAAAAGAAGGCCTGAGGTTGTTCTCCCCAAACATGCAAAACCATCTACTGAGGGGAGAGTTCTCAACCATGATTCCTGAATATAAAACATATCTGTCTAAAATATTAGTGATCCTGCGGAGGCAAACAAATGAGCAAAGCCCTTAGAGTTCCAAGACACACACATTGATCTTCCAAAAGAGTCCCTGTGTAGCACGGGAGCCAGCTACTTCTTACGTGCATTTAAACAAGCAGCCACCCAACTCCAGTCAGAGCCATTAGATGACTCTGCGTCTTCAATTAAGTGATTGACAACTAATCTGCCCCCATCCCAACCAGTTGGGCATTTTACTGTTACAATTGGGGAAAGGGAAGCATTGTTAACCATGCTCGAGAGGGGATAAATTGGAATGTTACACTTTGGTGGATTTACAGATGAACCAGGTGCGAAAACCAGAAATCCCCAAATCTTCAGTTGTTCTGACTTTAGTAAGTTGGATAACTAGTGGGACAGCTCTAACCAGTGGAAGGACTATGAGCTGAATACAATTGAAACAAAAGGGTAGGCATCCTGCCACATACAATCAGGTATTTACTAATATTTGTGTAAATAATGCTTATTTTTTCATGTTTTTAGTTTAACAGGAACAACTCTGTGTCTCCTATTATTAACTTACACAGTCGAAGAGCAAAATAATACATTGAGTTCACACAGCTTTTATCATTTAGCTAGTGAGTCTGTTTTTTCTTTCTTTTTCAACAGATTTATTTTTTTGTTTTTTCGTGGAGAGTACTTTTCTAACCATTTTAACCCTTAAAACACACCCCAAACAAAATTAACCCTTTACCCCACAAAAATATGCAAAATGTATGCATTTGATGCACATTGTTTCGTTGGAAAAAAATTTGATGGAAAAACCCTCGATGGAAATTTTTTCGATGGAAAGTCCGCACACCCTTTGTCTCCTTTTGTCTTCCATAGTAATGAAGCCTGGGACTTCCCCAGTTCCCGCACTTACAGGCGCCCTATCCGATCAATTGGAAAGGCATCTCCCCAGGCTATTGCACCGGGAGCTGGGTGTAAGTTGTAGTACCACCAGTAGGGTCCTCCTGGGGGGGCAGAAGTAATAACGCCAATGCCCTGGCTCACAGTTCTACCATCAGAGGAGTTGCCATGGCTGCCACGCTCAGGTCCTGCAATTGCTGAGCCTCTTCGCCATTACCGGCAGCGGCAGGTGGGAGAGGAGCATTGCCCGCATAAAGATCACTTGCCTGACTTGGATCTGTCATTTCCTCTCCTATCTGTTCCTCTCTGGTAGCAGAGATCTAAGTTGTCACAGATCTGTTGCCCGTCTCCCGCACTTGTCTTGTTTGGTGCAGACCGATATTTTGAGTCTGGTACAGAGCCATGGAGTTAAATATTTTTCCAAGGAATTGTTTAGAGCTTCTCACTGCGTTCTTTCTTACACCCTTCTTGTTTGAAAGTTTTTTCAAAGGTGCTAGCAGAGCATTAGGGGTGTGCTGCTTTTCTTAAGTTTCACTCCCTTTCTCAATAGTTTTTTTGGTTTTCTTAGTACCTGGTAAATTAAAAATTGCAAAAACCCCGGCTGATCCATATCCTTCCTCAGTCGGTAAAGCACTGCTCGGTCCTTCACCTCTACCTTCAGCCAAATGTTCTACAGCAAGGCAAAGCACCTCCACCTCTGCAGGTGAGGTTGCCTCAATCATCACTCCCTCTGAATTTTCATTAAAAATAATTGACGTCTCGGTTAGTGATGGTGGGCAGCAACCTCTATTTCTAGGGATAGGGTCATTTAAGCATTCCTTCGGCCTCAGCGATACAGTATGAGTGTGCATGGCTGCTTTAGGTAGATCCTCTGTGAAGGGTGCCCGGCTCGAGGAGTCAGCCCGGCAAATGGTCCTGTGAAAATATTCGACCAAGGTCATTTTTTCCATCAAAAGTGCCAGCGTATGGGTATATGTCCCTGGTTGCAAACATCACCACTTCCTGCTTGTCATAGAGGGTCTTCAGCTCTTTTGAGATGCCCGCACACTTCAGGCAGAGGCCCCTTTGCTAATTTCCATGGAAAGCCTCACAGGGACATTATGGTTAAGTTGCACTAATAAAAACCTATGAAATTCAATGGAAAATGTCATCAATGACATTTGTGATGTCATCTTTCATGTCCTGGGTGTTAGTCTTAGCAGTGCAGGGTGGTGGTGCGGGTTGTTTAGCTTACCATAACTGGCGACTTTCTGGCGGTTTTCGGTTTTGCTTGTAACCATAACGTCCATTTAACAACGTTTTTTAAAGTAAATATATATATATTCAAGGAAAAAATGTAAGTTGCGGGGACGTTAAGGTGAGAACGCAACAAACCCCCTGAAATTCAGCTAAAGCCACCTTAACTTTGCGCCCCCGTGGGGGGCGTGGCTAACCGCCATGTGAAGAGGACGTTTGCTCCGTGCGCTCCGTCTGATGCGACCATCATAAGCTGCCATTAACTACATTTGTACGGGCCCCTGAAGCCCACAAACTGCCTTACTGAGGGCTGATACCATCCTGCACCTGCGGCCCGACTCCCATGGTTCTGAGCGACCGACTTTGCCTTATAGACCGTGCGACACGATCCAGCGGATCAGAGCCAAAATGGCGGCTCCCTCACCCTGCTCGGCGCAGCGGCCCGAACCCTAAGGCTGCTTCCGCGCCGCAACGCCGAAGCCGCCTGAGTGGAGAAGACACCCCCGCTGTACAAGAGCGCCTGGCCAGAAGCACTCGAGCGGCCGAGTGCGCGAACGGGAGGAGGAGCACCCGGGACGCAGAGCCCAGCCTGATACAAGCCTGATACGAGCGCAACCCACTGCAACTTGGAACCGTGAGCCTGGGTGTCGTAGGATCTTCGAGGTGAGCGGGGGGGGGAACAAACCCATTTGCTATATACCGCTGGCCCACGCGAGCTGCCCCCCCCTCCACCACCCTACATATGCACGGTGTCCTCCTGCACAAAGCGCCCAGCAAAACATAGCAGAGACTTGGGGTTCGAGCCCTAACCACTACATGCCCCGACGAACACTTCCTGACGACACGGTCTGGCCCCTGCACACTAGCTATCCATCTGGACCGCCGGAGCGGCCTATAGCATACCGCTGCCCTCTACCACAGCTTCCAGCCAGACCGAGCTGCACAATAGCTCAACCACTAGCGCTGGCACAGGGAATTTACGGCCTCTCCACCTCATCACACCCTAGCCACCCCTAAGCCCGCGCCAGGCACAGAGAAGCGCCCGTAGACCAGTTGATATGTCCACCAAAGGTGCATGGGCTAAGCAACGCCAGACCACCATCGATACCTTCACGGTGGTGGGGCCCACAGCGCCTGAGACCATGAACGGGGCAAACGCCGCAGATCTGCCCGACCCCTCAGTGCCAACAACTGAACCAAGCAACACACAGATCCTCGAAGCCATCAAACTATCCCAAACGGCCGTGGAACAAAAAATTGACGCAGTCGCCATAGACCTGAGCCTCCTACGCCAGGACGTCCGCTCTTTGGCCAGCAGGACAGATACGCTGGAAGCCCAGGTCCGCGAACACACCGAAGTCAAAACTGTGCTCCTCAAAGATGTAGACGCACTCCTTCAGAAAGTGAAAAACCTGGAAGACAGGGCCGAGGAGGCAGAAGGGCGCGCACGCTGGAACTACATTCACCTTCTGGGCCTACCGGAGGGCATTGAGGGATCGGACCCCACGAACTATGTCGAAAACCTCCTACTACAGTGATAGGTGCAGAGAAACTCTCCCAGGGTTTCACAATTGAAAGAGCGCACCGATCCGTCACCATGAAACCTCCCCCTGGCAACCCACCCAGACCTGTGATAGCAAAGGTACTTAATTACAGGGACCGTGAAACCATCCTTGCCTTCTCGCGATCAGGCGGCCAGATTTGCAAGGGCTCAGCCAAAATATCCATCTACCCGGACTACACTTTTCAGGTCCAAATGAAGAGGGCACTGTTCATACACACCAAAGCTAGATTGAAGTCTGCCGGTCTACGCTACATGCTCCTATACCCCTCCAGATTGAAGGTGATACGCAACAACAAATCCTATCTCTTCGATACCCGGACCGAGGCTCGGGACTGGATGGACAGTGAGCAGATCCCTGATATCGAAGTGAAGAAGCGACAACCACGCTGAGTCTCACCCCTCAACGGCTACACCTTGACCCAATGACTCTCAGGGGCCCCACCAAGTAACGGCTATACACACCGCAGCTGACTTGATTCCTCGAAATGAGACGCCCGAGACGAACACTCTCCTACCCCCTAAAGCTCTTTCTTGTTAAGGGTACTTAGATACCCGCCCGTAGGGCACCAAGCGACCGATGCACGGTCTAAAGGAGCGGAAACGGGACTGTCATAGTGAGGGAGACCTCGCTCGACCTGTTTTATGTTGGGGACGTTCAAAGTTATGGGGGGGAAGAGAAAAGGGAGTTGGCACAGAAGTTAGGTGCCGGATTCGGGAAAAACCAAGACCACCAACAACCATTGCAGGCAGCACGGATGAAGCACTGTCCCTACGCTGGATGGGTTCGCAGTTATCGAAGCAAAAGATAAGAGACGCAGGCACCTTAGTCGGGACCCACATCCAAAAACCATCTAGACCTCGAATGAACTCCACACGCCACTCGCCACCTGCAGAACCTCCTGGTAAGCCAGAAACAGACACTGGATCCTCTGATTCTCATGGCTGACTCGATAAAAATCATGACGTGGAACGTCAGAGGCATGAATAGCTTCGTGAAGCAACGCCACATTCTCGCCTACATCAAAAGAAGTAAAGCTAGAATAGTCCTACTACAAGAAACGCATCTAACGTTGCACAAATTGAAGGCATTAGCCAAGACATGGCGCGGAACTCTGATAGGATCCTCCTACTCCTCTTATGCCAGAGGTGTCCTGATTTGGATAGACCCCTCTATCCCCTTCTGATTAGTAAGCTCCAAAGTAGATGACGAAGGTAGGATGGCACTAGCGTGCGGCACAATCGAAGGCAGGGAGATATGCCTAATCAGCACCTACGCACCTAACCACGACGCAACAGCTTTCTTTCATTCCCTATACTCACGTCTCAGCCCTTACAGGGACAACACCATGATATGGGGAGGCGACCACAACTGCACCCTAGACCCCCTGATAGACAGGTCAGATGATAAGCATACATGCCCTTCTCCACCGGCCAAAATACTATCCAGGCTGTCACAGCAGCTACAACTCCGAGACTTGTGGAGAGAACAACACCCAGACCTGCGAGAATTCTCCTTTTACTCCCCACCACACGCGGTCCACACTAGGCTAGACTATCTTTTTGTAAGCCAAGAGCAACAAGCAATGTTTGGCGAGGCTCAGTACCTGCCCAGGGTGCTGTCCGACCATTCCCCACTACTGGCTGCCTGGGAAGTCTTCCTGCCTAGACCCCCTGTCCCCACCTGGAGACTTAGGGCCGAGGCCCTCCACGACACAGCCCTCCCGGAACACATAGCAGACAGGACGGAGGACTATTGGGAAAGAAACCTTAATAGAGTTAAATACATAGGCACCGCTTGGGAGGCATACAAGGTGGTCATGAGGGGTGAGATGATTGCAGTTATGGGCGGAGCCCTAAGGTCTATTACATCCTCCCTAGAACACTCAGAGAGGGAGCTGGTAGAACTGGAAGGTAGGTTAGACTCATCCCCAGAACACCTACAGAAAGTAACCGACCTAAAACAAACCTGCCTAACGCACTGGGAGTCCCTGGGAAGGCTGAGCTACGCCAAACACATTGAGAGAACCCATGCCCTAGGTGATAAACCCGGTAAACCCCTAGCTTGGCTATACAAGAGGGAGACCCCCAGAACACCCATTTGCCAAGTACTCAAACCAGACGGCTCCTTAGTGCACACCCAAATAGAAATTCACTCAGTGTTCTCCGACTTTTACTGCAAACTATACTCCGAACCCCCGCCCATGGCCGACTCTGGCATTGAAGATGTCCTGGACGATATCGACCTCCCCAGGCTTGATTCTCAAATGACTGACATCCTAGATGAGCCCATCACCCCAGATGAGGTTAAGGTAATCATTAGATCTCTCCCGTCTGGAAAATCCCCTGGCACTGATGGACTCCCCGGGGAATTTTATAAGTCGTACGAGGAGACCTTGGCCCCACTGTTGGCGCAGGTGTTTAACGAAGCTTACGAGCGTTGTGCCCTCCCTGACTCCATGAGGGAAGCTGTAATTATCCCCTTCCTGAAACACGGTAAAGACGGAACGCACTGCAGTACCTACAGGCCCCTCTCCATGTTAAACGTTGATAGTAAGATCCTAACCTCCCTGCTAGCGAATAGACTGCAAAGGGTGATCCCCCACCTGATCCATCAGGACCAAACGGGATACGTGCCCGGACGGTCCATAACACAGAACCTACGCAGGTTGCACCATATCATGTACAGCACGGAACAGAGGCCTCAGAAATACGCGGTCGCGTCACTAGACGCCACCAAGGCCTTCGATTCAGTGCGTTGGGAATGGCTATATGCCACTATGACTAAAATGGGAATCGGACCCGCCTTCTTGAAATGGACCCAGCTAGTCTACACCAACCCCACCGCTAGGGTGCGCACGAACAGGACCTTCTCAGACAAATGGTCCCTACACAGGGGCACCCGTCAGGGCTGCCCACTCTCCCCGATGTTATACATCATTGCCACTGAACCCGCAGCCGCATACCTCAGACAAGAATACGGAGATGGAGGCATCGTGATCGACGGAGTGACCCATCTGGTCTCCATGTATGCGGATGATACACTATTGTACCTACACAACCCCGAACACCTCCTGCCCTACATTCTAGAGACGCTGGACGGATTCAGTAAATACACGGGAATCCAAATTAACAAGCATAAGTCCTGCCTCTACCCACTAGCTGCACTGTATAAGGAAGACCTTACATCCCTACCCCTCCTTGATCTAAAATGGCAAGTAACTTCCTTTAGGTACCTGGGAATCACTTTACACCGTGATCCATACACGGAACATATCCTCAACACGGTGAGAGCAAAAGACACTCTTGAAAAATCCATGGATTTCTGGGGCAAGCTCCCGCTCTCGATGGCTGGAAGGGCAGGTCTCCTCAAAATGGTTGCACTCCCCCGCTTACTACACAATTTCACACATGTCCCCTTCAACATCCCCCCCTCCTTTTTCAGAAATATTAATAAACTATGTAGACGGTTTCTCTGGCAGGGAGGCAGACATAGGGTGGCGCTGGACACACTCCAAAGACCTTACGAAAGAGGGGGAATTAAAGTCCCCAACTTTGAATTGTACTACCTTGCAAGCCAACTAAGGCATGTGATGCGATGGATGGCCGACGAGATCTCCACAGACATCAGGCTCCTCCAACCAGCTTTGCCCAATCTGCTCCTAAGGGATCTACTCTGGATACAGAACAGACCCCCGCAGCCCTTCCCATACTTAGCCAAACTCGGAATTAAGCTCTGGAACAGAGCATGCAGAACAGTGGGGTCAGCTGATCCCTACTCCCCACAAATCCCCATCGCAGCAATTATGGCCAACCAGCCGTGGGGCTCTCTGGAAACGTGTGCCCAGTGGGAACCCTATGGAGTGGCTACCCTAGGAGACCTAGTACGGGACCAGGAGATCATATCTTTCCCCAATCTCACTGAGACCACGGGATTACCTGCGGGTCAATTCTTGCTCCATAGAGCAGTGATACAAGCCATAAAGGTAAGATGGCCAGCAGCTACCATCCTAGCGACGGAAAATGAGGTCATAGAAACATTGTTAAACACCGCCGAAGGAGGCCATGAAACTTTGCGACTTTACGAAGCCCTACTGCAGGGCACGACAGGGAACAAGCTCAAAAGTAAAGAAAAGTGGGAAACCGAACTAGGCCAGGACTTTGTAGGTGAAGAATGGGAGAAAATAACCCACTACCACAAGAAAGTTTCTAGGAACGCCCGTTTACAGCTCATCCAATTATACATCACCAACAGGGCCTACCTAACACCTGAGGCCATATCTAAATTCAAGGGAGCTGAGACCCAAGTATGCCCCAAATGTAAGGAGCCCAGGGCGGGAATGACTCATATGTTTTGGGGCTGCCCAGAGATACGCAAGTTCTGGACACAGGTACAGGAAAGAGTGGCGGACGCAGACATTGAGCTCGAAGTGTATAACCCTGCGGCCTGCATCTTGGGCAGATGCAAACGTAACCCCAAAAATAAGCCTCTAAACAAACTCAAAGACTTGATATACATAACAGCGAAGAGACGCATAGCCTTGGGATGGAAGAGCCCGAGGGCCCGATCGAGGCACAGTGGTGGTGGGACCTTACGAAATGGATAACGGCTGACACCGGTGCATGGGAAATGGCAATCCACGAACAGAGGCTGGACTCCAGTGGGGAGCTGCATCGCTGGGTGGCGTTAAAAGCGCCATTACTTCATTCTAACAATATGGTCGATACCTCGGATGGATCGGACTGTCCTAGCCATCAATCCGGTCCAATAAGTATGGACAATAATGTTGACAGTGGTCTTGAGTTGGGGGAGGGTGGGGATGCGTAATCCTGTTGATTTGCGTTAAATATCATAAATGATGACGATTATGTTTGTTATATTGTTAAAACCAATAAAGAAATTTAAAAAAAAAAAAACGTTGCGCCCCCGTTCCGTAGCATATGACCACAATGATGACATCACAGTCACATCACTGATGACATCACTAATTACATGGTGTATGTTTGGTTAAAATCCATGCCTAGTAGCCCTTCTCTGTTTTAAAATATACAGTGGGCAACGTTGAAAGCTGTAGTCAGTAAGCCATGGCTAAAGGCCAGAGCTAGTGCCCATTAATATGTTAGAATATACAGTCGGCACAGCCAAATGCCGTGGCCACTAGTATTGTGTTGAAGACCATGGATAGTGGCTAGTTAGTGTATATAATATACAGTGGGCACGGCCAAAAGGCCATAGATAGTGGCCGGTTAGTGTTAAATAATACACAGTAGGCACAGCCGAAGGCCATCGCTTATTGCATTTTATCATTTTAAAATATACAGTGGACATGGCCAAAAGATGTACAAACTGCTCAAGGTCAAAGGCCATGGATAGTGGCCCATTTATATGTTAGAATATATAGTGCACACAGCCAAAGATAGAGGCCAGTATTGTGCTAAAGTCCATGGCTAGGGCCTTATCAGTGTATATAATATTCAGTGGACACAGTTGAAAGCTGTATCCACTGGTAAAGGACAGCATCGATGGTTGGTAGCCGGTGAGTGTTTTAAAATATTCAGTGCACATGGTTGAAGGTTGTGATCACTGTCCATAGCTGAAGGCCATGACTTGTACCCATTCATGTGTTAAAATATATTTGGCCAGGCACACTGACCATGTCTGAAGGCCATGTTTAATGTCAATTACTGTTGTAATGTAATTAGTGATGTCATCAGTGGTGTGATGTCATCATTGTGGTCATATGCTGCGCAACAGGGGGAGCGAAGTTAAGGTGGCTTTTGTTGAATTTCAAGGGTTGTGTTAAGTTTTTCTCCTCGATGTCCCTGCAACAAAAGTTTTTTCCTTGAATTTCAAGGGTTTTGTTACAATGTATTGCTCACCTTAACGTCCCTGCAACTAAAATGTTTTCCTTATTATTCAAACGTTTTGTTACAATGTATTGCTCACTTTAACGTCCCTGCAACTGAAGTGTTTTCATTGAATTTTAAGGGTTTTGTTATTCCATAGATTTTTAGAATGCTTCAAGACTACTAACATGGTCTTCAGCCACTAGCCATAGTGTTCGGATTGCAGGCTTTGAGAACTCAAAAACTATGTTTTTAGTGTGAGAAACCTGAGGGTGTCTCACCCGCTTGTCCCCGGGGATCTGTCATTCAGGTGGCCAGGACACAGCCATCGCTTTTGGATCCAGTTCCTGGGGGTGGACCAGTGCAGGAGGATCACCTGGGTGAGAGGACTTTAGGGAATGGGAGTGGGACACCGGATGGCGAGACGCAGTATCCCCTTTCCTGTAACACCTTTACCCATCCTACCAGGTAGGATACTTAGGAACTCACCCCCTTTCACAACACAAACACTTTCTCACGGACAGCTCGCTATGAGAGAAAACGGAATAACACCCGAGCCCTATACCTGACATGCCCCAATACAATGGTCAGGCAGGATCAGAAAATTACTGACCATCACACACAACTGACTTCCATTCCACTTCCTCACATGGATAAAAGGCGGAGCACGAGAGCACACTCTGAGCGAGGCAAAGCACACGAGGAGACAGCAGTTCCAAGATGGCAGTTTAACACGAGGAGAAAGATGGTGAAACAGAAGGTGATTGCGAGGAGGGAAGTGTTCTTGACCTTTTCGTCAAAGAACAATTACTTTCATGAAACCTCAAGAATAGAAAGCGTAAGACCAATAAGCCCATCTGAAGAATCCTGCATTGTGTGACAGTGGTACTCGGGGCCCTCCCGCATCAATAGTCAAGGAGGGGAGAGTCGCCTGCTACCGTGGTACAATCCTTGGCTCCCACAACAAAGCAGCACCAGTGAAATCATCACAGCCAGTGAGTTGGCGTGGCAGATACCCGACCGGCCTGTGCTGAAGCCAAGATTGCAAGCAGCAACATTGTAAGATGACTGCTGAAGCGAACAATGTATGAAATGCATGTGATAACCAACGCAAGTAAAATTGAACAACAGATGAGTGAGTGAACTTTGAAACCAAGATACAATACCTATTGACAGGGTGGTCCGGCAGCACGTGCGTGCTCATTCGAAGGTCTCTGTAAGGTATCCAACTGCGAGGTGACAAAAGCAAAAGCGTGGAAAAGGATTGTGAATCGAAGTGGTCCTGGAGCGGGACAAGCAAAATCCTGTGCACAATCGAAAGTCTTCGATGCTGATACAGTAAAGAAAATTGATGCCAAAGTAGATAAAGTTGGTCTATGTCCGAATGAGGGAGATCAATTGAAGCTTTGGGTTAAAGCAAGTTGGTGTTAAAGTGAATTAAGATTGGTCCGAGCCAGGCGGAGGGAGACTGATTGAACATTGTGTTAACATTGTGTTGAAACGGATTGGAGCCAGGCTGAGGGGGTTACAGGGTGAACCAAGAATCACACAAGAAATTGGATACATGGAAATTCCACAAGCATTGTGTTAAGAGGAATCTGAGCCCGGCTGAAGGGGATCCGAGGTGAATAGTGAATCACCTGAGAAATTTAGCATGTGTGAAATCCTAAAGAGGAAAGGAATATTATTTGATTGTCTCATCAGGCCCTCTGAGAGAACAGACTTTGAAAGGCAAAGAGACTTGGGCACGGAAGGCCCATATGCTAATGTTTGAACTGTGCCCTCATGCTAGAGACAGCAGAGACTGTGCTAATCTCGAGTGTACCGCCTTGTACTGTGCTGATAATGTGGGGAAGGGAGACCAGCTGCCTGAATATCCTGACATTAATTTCTTGAACACTTCTTTCTTTTACAGAACATTGTTTCCCACACTATTTGTATTTAGAGGTAAGGATTGGCAATAGGTTTTTTTAATATAGGCCCTCTTATTTTGACAAGACACCACTAGGACTGCGTTATTATTATTTGATGGTCGTAGCTTGCTCCCATCTTTAGATTTAGGATTAGATAGCCGATTTTCAAACCCTTTTTGAAGTTTAATAAATACCCTTGAACTGTGGTTACTTGTGTCTGTCTAACTGTTGATACCATGCCTTTCTTACATTAATTAGGCAAAGCGCAGTGAGATTACATTATTTGCCACTTTGGTTAAGCAGCGTGCTCCAAACAGTACACCCCTTTTTGACACCATCCTTTTGGCGCGGCCCGATTTGGCGGCCACCATTTCGCTGCAGCGCCCCTTTCGGCACATCCTTTTCTGTGCGAAAGCCATTCCGGCGCTGTTATTTTGCCACGAGGGATATTTGGACGTGGCTGACATTCCAGCCACGTCTAAACATCCTCATGCCAAATAAGATCAAAGGAATGCACTGCAACAAACCTTGCCACCTCCCAGTTGCATTGCGTTTCTTTTAATTACATTAAATTAGTTACAATTTAATAAAAACATATAGCTTTGAACCCACGTCTGGCAGAGTATAAGGCCTAGCCTTTAACCACTAGGCCACAATGGCTTGGTGCTTCATGGGGCATACATTTTCATACTTAGCCTGTAATTGAATATGTTCAATGATAAAAGGTTGGGTATGACACTTGTAGAATCCAAATCCTGTATTACAAGTCCCAAAATGCAAAGTAAAACGGAAATCTGAATGATCATATTACAAATAATAAGGGACGTATGGCATATAACAATATATACAGCACACGTAAATTGGCTATATTCATGATTTCTCCTGCACCTTTATTTGTTTGGGTTGAATGACAGTAGGGGATCTGTAAGTTATTGAAGTAGGAGGTATGTAATGTAGAATCAGAGGGGGTGGGGTGGGGAGTAAAATATTTTTTTTCCAGCTGGGGAAAGTGAGAATAAGTGGCTGGAGATGAGCGAGGTCTACGTGCCACCGCCGTTTTCAAAGTCTAAAAGTAGCTCAAAATGTTACTGGAATAATGGGACTGTGTGGCAAGCCCCTCCCTTGAGCTGCAAAGAAAGTCTTGTTTGCGCTGGCTCACGTGCAATGGAAGACACACAGCTATTATTAACCCGTTGGTAGTGCAGCTCAAAAGATTTTCTTAAAATCATGCAGTGATTGGGTGAACATTTCCATGAAGGACGCCACATGTATCAAAGGCATGCTTGTTAGACTGCTTAGTCCAAAATACAGAGTTTTTACCAAAATATACTGTTTTAAATAAAGATTTTAAAAAAGTCTTGATCTCTGGTCTGCCAGAGTTCAAGGACCAGCATTCAACCACTATGCCACAATGGCTTAGTGATTCAAGGTGCATACATACTTTTTAAAAAAAAATATTCTGCAATTTAATTTGTCCAATTGTAAAAGGCTAAGTATGAAACTTGTGAGCATCCAAACAATAATATCATTGTAGCATAATGGTTAAGTGCTGGGTCGTGAACTCCTGCAGGGCAGGGTTCTCGAAGCCAGCATTCAGCACCAATGTGTTTTTATTTCGTTTTTTCAGTTTTATAATGCTGCCCAGAGACAGTGTAGGGATAAATAAAGAGCGCCTGGCGGAGTCCTGATATGCCCAGTAGGGTACCTGTATGCGAAATGCTAAAAATCAGGGTGAGAGATCCATAGACAGCTGTCTAGTTTTGAAGCTATTTTATTTTGCCTCAAAAACGATTTTGCACAGATGAATATATTTAAACATTTACACGACTTTCGATAAGCACAAATGTTTTTTGGACAGACATTCCTTTTGCAGGGAAAATACAGGTGAGTATCGTCTTTTCTATTGTCGAGGAACCATTTCTACAGTGATGCACCAGTATGCAGTACAGATAAGTAGTGACATAGAATTTGTACAGGGTGCGACCCAGGACTGTGGTAGGTCCGGGGGCACTTAACACAATAGTGAACACAACACTATCTATAAACACATGTACATGGGGGTTGTGTCACAAAACATCGACACTGAGGTGTTTCGGCCAAACGGGGCTGTGTGAGTGCCGGAGGTGGTGGTGGCCTTCATCAGGATAATCACTTAGTAGTGGTGCTGTCCGTACAGGTAATCTGTGGGGGAAGGGATAGCTGTCAGGATCTCGGGTAGTAGATGATTCATTTAAATATTAATAAATAATGGCTGATTGGTGCCCAAAAATACACTGGAGGTGTATTTCAATGGAACAGCTTACCGTCTGCTGTGGTGCAGCGGGGACGCTGTGCTGGGAGTCCTGTTGTGGGTGCCGGACTCTTGGAAGCATGTCAGCATGTGACATGGAAGGACTCGTGAAATTCGGGTCACTAAGGCAAATTAATATAGCTTTGGATCTCAAGGATCTGTGAAAGAGAAGGAATGTATGCCGTTATCTTTACACTTGGGGGAACGTGTCTAATCTGAAGCCTGGACCAAAATACATCCAGCGAGGGATAGTGTGGTACGTGTTGGACCAAGAGCTAGGGACTCCAGTGGTGAGGGTGTCTCCAAGAAGTGGTGCAAGCCTAATGATGGTTGGGCTATCTGTTACATCCGCTGCCGTAAGCAGGGAACAAGTGTTAATGCTACTGTGAACTAAGGGCTAGGAGGTGCCGCTAAATATAGTCCAAGGTTTATTAAAAGGTTAAAAACGCTCTCACAGCGAGCGTGGTGGGCCAGGCAGTGACACGTTAGAGTATTGTGCCCGTGTATAATGGTGATAGCCCGGAGTAACCAGTGTGGTCGTGGTGTGGGCCCATGCGGGGACGGTGTCAACAAAGGATTGCGCATAAAAACAAGTATATGCAAGATGGAAATCACTAGCTGCCAAACCCGTGGTTTCAAAATTGCAGTTCTACTCAACGTGGTTATTCTAAAGCTGAAATGCCCGTGGTAAATTGGAAGAGCAAGGTGAAGATGGAGGTCACTCGCCACCAACATAGTGATAGTAAAAGCACTTTTTCTAAAGCGGAAGCGCTGCCGCGGTGTGCAGATGTATTACCATGGCAGAAATGACTGAAAACATGACTGTATAAATAATCAGTGCGTGAGGAGCCAAAAGGATCGTAAAAACCCAGTGAGACAAGTGGGGAGAGCTGGTGCCTAAGCTGTTTACTATATGAAAAAGCCAGGTCCACGCAAAATAGCAGCCTCACTTACCGATGCCCATCAATGGCGACTGCACTCCTCGCGGCAATGGATTCTGCCGAGGAGTGTCATTGCCATTTGTTAAAAGCAATCACCCAGCACAGCAACCAGCTAATAGGGTGCCTGCTGGGTGCTAGGGTGAGTGTGGAGCTTTGGGGTTAATACCAGACATCACTATTGGTGGAGTGTATTGAGCCAATGGCAGGTAGGCACATCCGAGGTAAAGTTGACCCGTATGTGAGAAGCCCATAAAAATGGCACAAATAACTCCAAAATGTGGATAGCCAAGGCAAATGAGTGGACTGGGTGGACAGTGGCCCAACTAGGGCGCTAAGGCTAGGGACATCGGACCTGATTGATGGTAGCATGGCTAAACTTGTGGCTGAGAATGCCCTATATAGAAAACACGTTTAAAGCCGTTGGTATAAACATGTTATACACACCATAAACGAACACAATGATGTAAATGGGTCGTGATCTGGGCATAGTACTGTGATGGCAACGGATGATACAGCCCCAATACATTTGATGCTTCTGTGATTAAGTACATGTTACAGTTTGTCTTGACAGGGTGCAGAAGTGCCGCAGGTCGGGAAAACACACGACCCATAGGAAACCAGCATTGGTTGTGCATTGTTATGTGATTACTGCGGATGACAAGGCCAATAATTACATCACATAAAACACATTGGTAATCAGTGGCTGAGTCACTCACCTATGAATGTGCCAATTTTATCTTTACAAGGTGCTACAGAGTATCGGAGAGCAGACTGGACATAACACAGGAAAATAGCATTGGTGGTGCATATTCATACTGGTGTTGTAAGGTGCACAATGATAAAAACAATGATAAAACATGGAGCCCTGCTGGTGCCCTGATGGTAAAGTCACGAACGGAGCTGTGATGGACATCTGATGTCCCTATAAGAGGTCTGGGTGCAAAAGTAGGGATCAGTCCCAGAAGTGTTTCCACTCTACGGTGATATTAAGGCCAGTTTTCACTGTGTCCAGTCTGTGGACCCATTTTTGTTCGAGCCTAGTGAGGGCTAGATTGATGTCGCCTCCTCTTTTTTGCTGTTGTAGTTAGGATTGCTCGTGGGTTTAACCTTTTAATAAACCTTGGACTATATTTAGCGGCACCTCCTAGCCCTTAGTTCACAGTAGCATTAATACTTGTTCCCTGCTTACGGCAGCGGATGTAACAGATAGCCCAACCATCATTAGGCTTGCACCACTTCTTGGAGACACCCTCACCCCTGGAGTCCCTAGCTCTTGGTCCAACACGTACCACACTATCCCTCGCTGGATGCATTTTGGCCCATGCTTTAGATTAGACACGGTCCCCCAAGTGTAAAGATAACGGCATACATTCCTTCTCTTTCACAGCTCCTTGAGACTCAAGGCTATATTAATTTGCCTTAGTGACCCGAATTTCACAAGTCCTTCCATGTCACATGCTGACATGCTTCCAAGAGTCCGGCACCCACAACAGGACTCCCAGCACAGTGTCCGCGCTGCACCACAGCAGACGGTAAGCTGTTCCATTGAAATACACCTCCAGTGTATTTTCGGGCACCAATCAGCCATTATTTATTAATATTTAAATGAATCATCTACTACCCGAGATCCTGACAGCTATCCCTTCCCCCACAGATTACCTGTACGGACAGCACCACTAATAAGTGATTATTCTGATGAAGGCCACCACCACCTCGGGCTCTCACACAGCCCCGTTTGGCCGAAACACCTCTGTGTCGATGTTTTGTGACACAACCCCCGTGTACATGTGTTTATAGATAGTGTTGTGTTCACTATTGTGTTAAGTGCCCCCGGACCTACCACAGTCCTGGGTCGCACTCTGTAAAAATTCTATGTCACTACTTATCTGTACTGCATACTGGTGCATCACTGTGGAAATTGTTCCTCGACAATAGAAAAGGACGATACTCACCTGTATTTTCCCTGCAAAAACATTTGTGCTTATCGAAAGTCGTGTAAATGTTTAAATATATTCATCTGTGCAAAATCGTTTTTGAGGCAAAATAAAATAGCTTCAAAACTAGACAGCTGTCTATGGATCTCTCACCCTGATTTTTAGCATTTCGCATAGAGACAGTGTAATACATGTTCCATTGTGTTCCATTCTGTTTTTATAATTGTGCAGTAAATAAGTGTGTTTCATGTTTAATACATCTTCAATTCTGCCACGACGGTGTAATACATGTCCCATCCTGTTTTATAATGTTGCAGTAAATAAATGTTTTTCACATTTCATCCATATTACAAAATACAAAGTGCCTGCAGGTTCATGCCAATTGCGACCTCTCGTGCCAAAACATCCTTACACCAAGAGGTACTAAATGCAAAGTGCCTGCAGGTTCATGGCATGCCAATTGTTACCTCTCACGCCTAAACATCCTTGCGCTAGAGGTCCCTGTGCCCAACTGGCTTGTGTCTAACTGGGCGTGGACAAACAGGACCTGCGGTGAAACGGTTGCGCCATAACGGTGTGCTTCTAACTGGCCATGCCGAAATGTCCTGTCCTGTATCGAAGCCCCTTGTTTTATGGACGGTCTCTTGGTGACTGTTGTGATACATTGTACGACCCCAACTAACCCCATTTAAGCAGCGCGGAAATAGGAAAGAAATTACCAGCTGCAAGAATAACATATGCCCAGGTACTTTCTACACCCAATAGCGAAAATCAAATGCTGGCACTATTGAATATACGCACAGTACTGTTTAGCTTCAAAATGAGGAAGGGGCCAGCCCCCTCAGGCCATGTTGCTCTAAGTGGTCTTGTAACTTTGCTTCACTTATTAGGCACCTTGGCCCAAGGGCACTGGCCTTGTCCTCACTTTGAAGCTAAGCAGGGTCTGTCCTTGTTACTACATGGATGAGAGACCCAGGTCACCAGTGATTTTTCACCCTCAATGTCACTGAAGCTGTAACCATATCTCTTTTTTTATTATGTAGAAAAGATTGCAGGCTTTGATAACTCACAATGTTTTTACTTAATGCCCTGTGTGATTAAATTCTTTGCAGAGGATCACACACTTGGTTAAGCAGTGTGTGACAAGCCCCTTGTTGTATGCCAGTCTCTTGGTGACTGTTGTGATACATTGCACAACCCCAACTAACCGCATTTAAGCAGCACAGCAAAGGGTAAAGAATTATCAGCTGCAAGGATAACATATGCCGAAAGACTTTTTCCCCCATAGCAAAAATCAAAAGCTGGCACCCATGAATATACGCAAAAAGTAAGTGACCATATATTTTAGAGTGAAATATACAAATGTAGTTCAATTGACGTTTTAGCAATGGTGGAGTTATTAGTGGCGGGACTCCTTTCTCCTGCGCACCTCCTCTTTTCTTGTTTCTGAATTGGACCAGCAGCCTGGATCCTGGTTTGTCAGGAACCAACTCCGGGGTTCCCATTTGTTTAGAAGATTTATGGGGATGACAAACTCTGGATCAGTTGGGCGCTGGTCGGGTTTGATGGTCCAGTGGTCGCTGTTGAGCGAATTAATCAATGATAAGGTCCAGTCAAGTCTTAGTCATTAATTTGGTTTTTTATTTTTGGTTAATTAGCACCAAAGAAAACATCATTGTAGAAATGAATGACAATTTTTGACATGGTAAATCGCTACACAGCCGACGCGCGTTTCAACCTAAGTCTTTTTCAAGGCTGTGATTTGTGAGTTGGTTTGATGGTGATGTGATGCACACAGTGAGGTGACATGGTGAAACCCATTGTTATTCATGACATATATATTCCATCCAATATGCATACATTTATAGAAAATCAATCATTAACTATCAATCAACAATTGATAGTTACATTTGGGCATAATTACAGTTAAAGCAAAATGAGACAGAGTAAGTGACAATGTACCAAGGGAGACAAAGAAAACAAAGAGAGTCAATTAGTTGAGTCAAGGGCCAACAGAATTTGGTATGACAGTCTTGTTGGAGGAATTAGAAAAGGAGGAGTCTTACCCAATTGAGTTAGGGGGTGGGCTTCAAGATGCTGTGGCTGGTCCTCCCAGATAAGGGCGCCAGGGGGCTCGATAGCCGATCTGAAAAGTAGATAGATAGGGTTCTCAGCAGGGATGGACCCATGGACGAGTGGCAGAAGGGCGACTAATGTGGTGTGCCCTGAATGGGCCGCGTGGTGACTTACAGACTGGCAATTGTGGTGACCAGTAAGGTGAATTCGTTATCTAGCGGGAGAGGTGAAGGTGCTAGGTTGTAGCAATTTGGCAGGAGGCCAGGAGGGGACGTCTATGGAGGGGCGTCTAGTGGGAGGCTTACCGTTGGCCGGGTCCGGCGAGTTCTTTGCGTGTGAGCATTCTCGGAAATCCGTGTGCTTCAGAACGGCACTGCTTCCGTGAATTTATAGAAGCATAGCGTGGATTGGTTGGTTCATCGAGCGGTGTGATTGGTCTAAGGAGACCGTCCCGCGGGTTGGTAGCTGTCAAGGTTTACGTCACAGGGGTGAAAAATGTAGTTATCAATTTGGAAATGTCCAGACCGAACCTGGTCCATCAGACGGATTAGTCTGATAGGGTGCTGTGGAGGGATAGCTCTGATGGTATGTTTGAACCAGTCATGGTATGCAAGTGTTCGCGTGGTGAGTTATGACGTTGCTATAGGATATGTCCCTGAGGTTTGCAGAATTGGGGCTGTATAGGTACAGTCAGGGTGGAGGTGAGGGGAGGGGGGGATGTAGTGTGTCCCCCTAATCTGTGGGCAGGAAAGGCAATGGTGCGTTGGCCCAGAGGTGGGCAAGACCTTGGTGCAATGGGGGCAAGAGTGCCAGCCGATGGGATGGAGGTGTTGGTATGGGCTTTATATAGGATTAGAACATGGAAGGAAGTTACATCAATTGTGTCCCTACTACATGTATTATCAGAAACCCTCATGAGTTTATGTATGAATATTTACAGGAAAACATGGAAATCATGGTCACTATTTAGTCCAAAAGTAACTGCGCGATATTTGCATATCAGCTTTGCTTCTTTCTGGCGTAGTTGGAGTTCTCTGTCTCCACCTCTTAAGTCGGTTGATATTTTCTCCAGTGCCACGAAGGTGATATCTTCCTTGTTGTCCCACTGGTACTCTTCCCGCCAGAAAGAAGCAAAGCAAAGCACCTTACTGGTCACCACAATTGCCAGTCTGCAAGTCCATGGCCTTCTGCCATTGCCACTGATTTTTCACCTGTACCCTAAGGTACAGAACTATGCATACCCGTTCTTTGTATATGTGAATATTGGCAAAACAGCCACAAACAAAATGCACAGTGCTGATTTAAAAGGCTCTACCTTGAAGATGCACAGTGCTACGTATTTCTGAACTGATGATTCCATATTATGTGCCGTACATACATTGAGGGTCATCTAATCGCAGTTAATATTGCTCATGGCTAATTCCCTAAAATACACAATATTGGTATAACTAAGGCAAAGCCTGCTCATTATTATAATCGGACCTTAAATTCTGGCAATATATGCAATGTGCAAAATCGCATTGGGATATATGGAGAGCAATAGATTAATGACATTGCTTTGGACCAATATGTCATTCCTCGAGATGTGCGAATACTATGCCAAGTTACTGAAAACAATTTTCAGAGTGCTCAAGCCTCTTCAGAAGTTAGTGATGAAAAGTTTTCCCTTTATTTTGGGGGCGGAACAGGAAGGCTAAAGAAAGCGCACTGAAGGTTCCAATTCTAAGGTATTTTGAGGCAAACCGACATTCCACTCTCACGGTGGATGCAAGTGTGAAAGGATTGCAGCCATCTACACCAGCAAAAAAGAGCCACTGAAACAATTGTCTACCATTTCTTAACTGATCCAGAAAGGAATGACTCTGTCATCGAGTGAGAGGTATTTGCCTGCCTCTGGAGTGCAGAACATATCTGACAATTTGCGGGGGGCAGAGTGTTCTCTCAAAATAGATCATAACAAGTTGGCAAATTTCCTGAAAGCTGATGGGGCAACGGAAGTCTGAACCAGGATAGCTAGAGTACTATCTAAAATTAGAGAATTTCGATACTTTGTTGAGCATAAGACAGATTGCTCCAGCGTGGTGGCAGATTGCTTATCACAGCGTACACTATTATCTGACACTAATGAGAGAAGGAATGATTGTGAAGTACTGGACTGTGATTCCTGTGATTTCCACAGTGAGTGCATTGTGGGAGGGGGTGGTGTATCCCAGTCAAGGAGGAATGGGAGAACCTGGAGGCAAATGATGCAACCCACTAGGTTGGCAAGTCAATGGCCATAAAGGGGTGCTCCCGTCTCAGACTGGTAGAGGATGGAGTAAGGCCAGGAGCTCAAGTGTGAGGCAAACTCATCATAGAAGAGAGAGCATTATGGAAGGCTGAACAAAGTAAACCACTGGAGGTGGCCTAGGAATGGATTATTGAAAATACACACTTTGACCATTCTGATCTAATGGGGACCATGGGTTCGGTGAAGGAGCACCTCTGATAGCCAGTAGTAGACAAGGACATTGACCTGTTCATTGGGGTTTGCAAGGACAGGCAGAGAAGCAATAAGGAGTTGCACAGAGAGAGTATAAAGCTGTCCGCAGGGAAGTATCACAGGATTAACAATAAGAAGAAAGCAGCCAAATAGCAATCCATAGCACTGGTGGAAAGGGCGTGCATCAAACTACTGTACTCAGTACCCAAAGGTGCATCAAAGGTCAGTGAGCCATGCAGTGTGCAGAAAATGTCCAAGTCCTCTAAAGTTACGCAGGACGGTACTTTATGGAATGTAGGGCATGTGGCCATGACCACAGTTGTAATGAAGTTGAACACAAAGGCAGAGGTAACCATCTGCTGACCCAGAGGGAGGATGGATCCAGCTTTGCCACATGGGCAAAGCAGTCTAACCTCACTATTGTGAGGCCACCGAGATATGGCTGATGAGCCACAGTCCCTCTCCACTGGGTTCTAAGTACTCAACGCAAGGGTTAGTATCAGTTATTGTTATCTTAATGTGAATGAAGACTTACTGTTGTTCTTTGTTAAACATGTTCTTTAAGTCACCGAGTATCCACATGTGCGATGCTAGTGTTGTCAAGTTCTCTTTGCTATTCACTTATTTGCAAGGAAGGAAAGTGTGTTGTATCTCAGATGCACTAACCTGCGACATCATGTGATGTAACATGGAACTGTGTGGACCCTATGTTCTGACTACCTGGGGTTCTACGTTTCAGGTCCCGGGTTCCAGCAATGTCAGTGGGATAGGAGGCTGAGCCAGACCCAAACCGAATCCTGTGAACTCGGATCATTATAAAAATAGAGACTTAGCAGATTCAAGAGGCTGAATCAAAATGTTAGTTGCAATTTATATTGAAAACAGTCATAAGAACCAGACACATGATGTGTCATGTTGTGTTCTGTGGCATCAATAAATACTTTGTTGTACAGTCATAGCATTGTGTCCTGAATCAGAGGCCTTTCTCCTGATGTAGAGCACCTTATTTACCCAATGGAACTCCCCTAACGTTGTGATATAAATGTTAGTATTTGTCTACAAACATATGACTGTAGCAATTTCAAACTATCGTCCACTCTGTTTTATATTGTTTTTGATGTTGTTGGTTTCCACATGTGCATACATTGAGTGGACTTTGTCCTTTCCTCGTGTGGGGCTTGCTTATCCTGCAAGTTGACCTTCGTTTGGATTCTCAAAAATTTACTCTGCCCACTTTTGACAAAAAAGTCCAGATTTTCTGACTCCAAATTATGGCAGTCATTTACAATTTCAGGAAATGTAACTGTATTTACTGCAGTTTGCAAAATCTCTAAAGGGTCACCCCTCGAATTTAACCTAAGAAAGGACTACTACTCAAATAGATGGAAAATACTACAATGTATCACAAAGAAGAGAGTAGCCCTGCCCTCATAATGCCTCAAAAATGGACACCAAAGGTCATTATGGCAACTCAATATCGGAAATCAATTCTAACAACACACTCTGTTATTGCTTACAATATTCTGCAAATCTCTCAAGCAACCATTCATACAACACATTGTCATATATTTTAATCATATAGGTTTTACAAATCTCTCTCTATGTTTTTATCAACAGGGATAAACTTGGAAATTTGAGTTGCATTTTTAATATGTGCATGAATTGGCTTCAGTTTTGAATTAGTTTATCTCCTGATGAAGGCCCTTCATATTTTCTTGGAAGAAGCATTATGGGTGAATATATTCTAACCACTATGGGACGAAACACGTAGTGTCGACCCCCAAAAATCTTTCTGGTGATAACTTTTAATGTTTCCATCAAGTGATTGCAAGATGAAGTTAGACTGAATATATGGTCAGACAGTGAGACACACAGACACTATTCCCCCACACAGTGTATTTGAATACTGTTGTACTAAAAATTGTTTTGCACTTTAATGCACTATGCACTTTATGGCATATTGAAACATGTTTTTTGTAATGTTGCATTGAGAAGCACTTTTTTCTGCATTCTTGTACTTAAATGATCCATGTTGAGTAGTGTAATGTCTGTTTATGCATTTTAAAGAATGCATGTCTTTATAAGAATAACGTTTTTTTTAATATACGATGATGTGTTGTATGAATGGTTGCTTGAGAGATTTGCAGAACCTAGTTAGTAAGCACTAGCATTGTGCATTGTTGCAATTGATTTCTGATATTGAGTCACCATACTGAAATTTGGTGTCTATTTTTGAGGCATTACGAGGGTAGGGCTACTCTCTTCTCTGTGATGCTTTTTTGCAGTTTGGAAAAACTATATTTGACCAAGTGTGTTATGGAATGCGTTTCACTGCATCAAATTCATTCCTTTCATCAACCATGCAAAGAGACTGATTCATAAAGAAGTTAATAAGATTAACTCTGACTTACTCCTTGAAAGAGAAGAGTAAGGCAGGCATATGTCAAACTTACTCCTGGTAATTCTTTGTAAATCGGCAGAAGTTGTTGCATTGCCCCTTTTCTTCCTTTCATCAAGAGGCAGACAATATACAAAATGGTCTGTCTTCGATAATGTGTTTGGATTTAAAGCTTGTTTTGAAGTACTGGACAAACTGAACAGTTGCATTTTTTTTAATAGGACAACAGCACAGCCTATCTAATGTACAATGACGGGAGGCCAAACTCGAGAAACTACAGCACAAAGCTAGGACACACCAAAGGTAGGTTTTTCAGTTGCACACAATCGCCTCTTTATTACATTGGACAGGTGCAACTCAATGGACCTTCTTTTTTAGTTTTGGCTGTTAGGCAGTGATGAAAGTGCTGCCTATAAGCCAAAACTATTGTCACAGGAAGCAAAGAGAGGCGAGAGATGAGCTGTGAGGAGGGACACGCAGCCTGTGGGTGTTGTTTGGTTATTTCCCCAATCGTTGATGGCTCTGGCCATCCTAGTGCCTACGGTAATTCCTACCCACGATATGCCACTCCCCACCCCAACAGTCATTCCCCTGGAATCTCTTTGAGCTAGCTCTATGAAGGAGTAACACCACACATTGTCCCCTGAATGTCCTTCCAGGGTTATATCCAAGCAGTCTTCTGAGAGTAAATGGTTTAATTGCATGTTTACATGCACTACTGTTGTAATAAAAATGTCTTAACAAACTTTGCCTTTAGCCACTTGTTTTTATAAACAGTGTGTGTCTCTGGAATCTGACCAAAGAACAAGCATTGGCAAAGCCAACAGTGTTGGCATATGTATAGGCATTAGCCACACACTGAAATCGTATGCCCAGTTAATCATACCATTTTCTAGTTTTGTTTGTTTGTTTGTTTAGTTTTTGTTTTATTTATTTGTATATCGCACCGAACCCTGGAGTATCTGGGCGTGTTAGAACACATGCAGAAGTTGTTACAGACATAAACAACGCGGTAGAATTGCATTTACAATCGTAGCAACCATGGGGCAGGAGTACAGTTGGTTACGGACATAGAAGACATGGTATAATTACATTTATAAATGCTGCACTATTATGACCAGGCAGTACCGTTACGGCACTAACTGGCAAATGCCTCTCCCATGCAATCACAGCAGCAAAAATGGTTAACTTTGCCAATGCTTGTTTTAATTTCCCTCTTGGGATGGCTATTTGGGTAACTTCATTAACAATGGTAATTTTAGGATGTCATACCTAGGCAAATGTTGGGATGCACATACAGCTCCCATACAAGGCCAACCAATTCAGGCTAAGAAAAATCTATTAGCTCATGAGAAAAGTGAAGATACGCGGCTGTAGAAGGGGTGGGGAGCGCAGCTGGAGCAACACATGTATTTTTAAAGTAGTTCTAGAAGCTTAGGTTGGCCCAGGTCTAGGGCATGGGTGATATTGTGTAGCAGTAGTGAAATATAATGTATAACAATGAGAATGTACACGGTTGGCATGGGTGCGGTAAACATTGAAGAATCGCCATATTGGAAGTGAGGCCTAGGATTTTGTATTCTATGTTGGAGGTGTAGCAGCGCGGCATAATGAAAGGTTCCAATCATTTTCCCTTTCCCAAGCCCCAGTAGTGAAGCTGAGAATAGCAACATTATCTAATTGTATCAAGGTGTAGGCCTGTGGAACAAGAGTGGAATGTGAACGGCAGAGTGAGGGTAGGGCTGTGTCCTTCCTGAAGGACAAATCCATGGGAACTAGATCATAGGTTTCCAGCTGCCAAAATTCTCGGTTTAGAGTTAACCTGCTTTGAACTAAAAGAGAGCTCCGTACCAGTTTGGTTCTACGGGACCTTCTGATCCCTTTTTCGTTTTTGTATACAAAATAAATCTTGTTTTCCTTGCAAAGCGGTGCACTGAGACCTTTTTCCTAGAGGAGTGTTTTTACTGTCTGGTTGTTTGGACGTCTTGCCTTACACAAATTACATGGCAAGGGGGACACCATAGTTCATATATCGACTATATATATGTACCTCTAGACCTGAGTGATCATAGTATCATAGCATGCTGACTGCTGTTTTTAAATTGAGTGTTGGGATTGAGAGAGAATACAACATAAATTTACAAATCTGGTGGTCAACCCAATGAGGAAGCATGGTGTATCTCTAATGCAACACGTTTTAATGCTCATATTACTCACTATTTCCCACCCCTTATTTGGAAGACAAAATGGTGGAACTAATAGCCGATAACCTTTTGATTTTTGCACACATTTTATATCAGAGCTACCTCAAAAAGAGTGCAAAAAACCATTGACAGGTCATTGTTATAATTGTTCTTTTTTCTTAAATGATGAACTTGTTAAAGCAAAAAGAAAGAACTTCGGTCTATTTTGAGACAAATTAAAAAACCATTCTTATCTAGCCCCAAAATTGAAAGGCAAATTCGTACCACTTGCCCTCGTCATAAAAACTGGCATAAGGGCAACCGCAACACTCTTCTGCAGAAAGATGGAGAAGAGCTGCTGAAAATTATTACACAAAAACACTTGTGTATATTTAGAGTCTGATAAACAGATCAAACGTGGCTGAAGTAGAACTTCAGTGTACGTCAATTGCAGAGACATCTTGGGGGAATTATTATGATAAATTGTATAATCAAGAAAGCGTGACTTTGGCATCAATTGCCTTAACACTAATTGGTCTCTGAATTTTTCTTTGGAAGGTGTGGTCTGGTTTTTGAGAAGAGTCTCAAATTCAAGAGCTCCTGGCCCAAAAGAACTGAGTAACTATGCAATACAACAAGCTCTGGATGTGTGGGCAGCTCTTTTGTTCATCCTATTAGAAATCATGAAGAAACGTAAAACACCTGGAAGCTGTCGATAATTATCCCTATTTACAAAAAAGTAGACCACCTAAATCCATCAAACTACCACCTTATTGCTTTGCTCAACGCTGACAGTAAGATGTTCTTGGTACTTGCAGAAGTGGAGGAATGCGAGGTTGCGACTGGGCAGTTAGAGAAGTTCCAAACAGGATTTAGAAGAGGGACTGGAACTACTCTTAATGGCTTCATTATAGCTGCTTTATGGCAGAGTGCTTGGCGGTATGAAGCTCCACCAGTCTTCCTTCCATGCATTGACTTTTCGTTAGCCTTTGACACAGTTAATAGATCTTTGTTGTGAGCCAAATAGAATAAATTGAATATTCCAGAGGGCCTGTTGGCGATCCTTGTGTACCTACATACAGACACACAGATCCAACTAAGAGTAAATCAAAGTGGTGCCCTGACAAGACAATTTTAGACGTCAAGAGGTTTACGACAGGGATGCATATTGGCTCCTTGTCTGTTTAACCAATGTATGTCAGACATAGGAAACGTTTTAAGAGATTTATCTTTTGTGGCTCCGCTTATTGATTCTGCAAAAACCTGTTAGCTTTTAAAAGCAGATGATTTGATTCTATTAGACCATACTCAGCAGTGGCTCCAATATTTGATTGACATCATCCAAGATTATGCTGTGAATCAAGGGCTAGTAATAAATCACAACAAGACAATGATGATAAAATTCTCTAAAATGAACATAAAGACTTGTAATTATATGTGGAAAGTAGGTAACTTCCGTCCACAACTGGTGCAACAAGTAAAATATCTTGACTTTGTCTTTGGGGTACTCCAAATACACGGGGCATCTTTGAGAAACTAAAATCAAAGGCACTTATTTTGATGTTGCAGATTAAACACACTGATAGACAATATGGTAGATTCTTAGTAATACCACTTATCAATTTCATTAAAGTTAAAGTAATTCCCTCTTTACTCTATGGGTTGGAAGCCTTGCATCAGGTCCAGGGCATGGCTCTTGAAAAAATAGAATTTCTAGTATGGACAAACATTTTGCGATTACCTAATTCTGTTCCAACAGCGAGACTATGCTATGAACTAGGCCCAGTCTCTTTAGACGGCTGGTGGAAATGAAGATTATTACAGCTTTCTAAATATATCATATCTCCAGCAGTGGGATCTTTGTATAAGGATCTGCAAACTGTTATGAAGAAATGAAAGTATGACCCTGTCATCCAGTTCAGGGCTAAATGTGAACGCTTCTTAGCCACTTTTGGGGAATGGCTGATGTTTTAGTCAACAGCCGTCCTCAGTAAAACAATTCTTTGAAAGTGACTGGATAAATACAATCGATTTAACAAAGAGATTAGCAGTGCATGGCCTAGGGGGGGAAAGAAAGTGGTTATCTTCCACGATACCTATGTAGGTTTTCAAACGCATACGGTCAAACCCAGTTTTTACAGTCTAGGCTGTACCTGTTAACAATGGGAAAAATTATAACTATTTGCTCGAAGTTAAAAGACCAAATTCCCAGCTGTAGGTATTGTGAGTAGAACACTAGTGAATCCCTATATCACTTAATAATGAAGTGGTCAGTCTTAAATATAGAGGATTATTATATTTGGAAGAATCATACATAAAATAGATTCGCTCTCACTCCAAAGAATTTTGACAATGTCGATCGGCAGGCCACAAACTATTTTGACAAAGCAGTGATCAAATATTTGTATCATATTAATTTTATCAATTTGAAATGATGATTCTGAGTAAATATTTCTGTATATTTTTATAGTATTTTACCTACATTTCTATATTGAGTTTTTTTTTTAAAAAAAACTTTTTTATTATGAAAGAGGTTTACATGAAACCTTACACAAAGTACAAAATTAGAAAGAGATTTCATTATACAATTTTCATAACATTACAGAAAACTTTTCACAAGATACGAAAACAGAAAGAACATTTAATTTTCATATGCAAGTTTAATTGCATCATTTCAAAACCTCCCCAAAGAGATAATTAAAGACACATTTCCCCCCACATGTATATAGACCATATTGGTTCCTTAGAAAAACTAGTACAGAAGCTATCCACCTTTTTCCAGAATATCATACTCCTAATGTTAACAAGTGCCAAACAATTCAAGGTTTTCTGAACACCAGATAGATGGCAGAACCTGCAGAGCGAAGAAGTTGTATCGGCATGGGATGTCAACCAACAGTTGGTCCTCTCTCTAGTACGAATTTGGTTAAGTCTGAAAATGTAAGTATACACCCTACAATTTATTACAGGTGATGCGTTTCAGATCGAGAGACAGTTGATCTTTCCCATGCGGGTATTTAGCATATTCACAGAATGTAGAATAAGTGGATATCATATCAATAGTGTATTGCCAATCATCCCTAAATAGCTTAGCCTTGGCTGTGCCAGGTCTATGAATGAGCCATATAGCAAGCTCTGCATCTGGTTCTTATAGATTTCTATAGATGTTACAGACATGTCCTCCATCATTCTCTTCAAATTAATATACAATGTGTTACTGGAAGGTGAAAGAACTTTTGCATAATTAAAAATGATAACGAGCCTGCAGAGACATTAGGTCCAGGTCGTGGCATATGGCTGGATTTGGAATAGATTTTGCAAGACCCAATACAGTTTTCCAAATGAGGCACTGCATGGAATTAAGAAAGGGCTCAAGGTCTATAGAAGTTATATCTACGCAATACAAAAGTGAGGGCTCAACTTTGGCAAGATAGTACTTCAAGATTGGTTAGATTCAAAATCTACACAGTTTAGCGTATATACGCTTCACCTGAGACAGTAAGGGAATTAACCTTGACCTCGAAGAAATTTTCCACAGAGACAGAGAATTCAAATTTGGCAAATTGTAGCCCAAATAACGCATGTACGAGATCAGCTCTACTCCAACCCCTCCCAAAGTCCACCCAAACATTTTGGGTTGAGTGTAATTGGAGAAGATCATGATTCTCGATTTGGATCCATTTGCCTTAGGATTGTTCCTTATGGCATAAAGATGGAACATTTCCAGCTTGCGTTGTAAACCTCGCAGAGTCCTTTGAAACAGGATGATGTCATCTGACAAGGCAAGTCAGTGTATGCTTCCATGCACCGGTTTAACAGGGAAGATGTAATTCCCCTGCCATAAGTCCTCTATACCACTATGATAAGAATTAAACAAAGTAGGGGCCAAGGTACAGCTTTGTCTGACTCCCAGGTTGACCAAAATAGAACTGGAAACTACGATTCTTAGTAGTTTCCTAAACCGGTACATTCTTAGTAGTTTCCTAAGCCGGTCCGATAGCACATTGAGTAGAGCGCTTGCTTTGACATCTGTGCAGGGACTGCTGGCACAGGTTTGAATCCCGGCAGGGCCAAACTCAACCTATCATCCTTTCGAGGTCGATAAATGAGCACCACACACTGTGGGTAATAATAAGCAGCGCTCAGATAACTGAGGGTTCATAGCTCTATAGAAATGCTAAATTATTATCATTATTATTCTTGGTTCAATCGGATCTTCAAAGTCGGTTTTGATGTAATAAAGCTATAGGTTGAACCAATTTCAGTGGTACCTTGCAATTCAGTAATTTGGAGCACAACTTAGGGCATACCACACAATCAAATGCCGATGTCATATCTAGCAAAGCCATATAGATGTTACCAGCTTGCTTATATTTGACACTAAGTAGAAGGTGGACCAGAATCGTGGCAGTAACAAGGTACCCATGTACCTCCGAAAGCCAACCTGGGGCTGAGAAAGGATGTGATTTAAATTCAAGGCAGTGTTGAGTTCTCTTAATAGGAGTGGAGAAAACACCTTACTTACAGAGTTGATTAAAATGATCAGTCTGTGATAGGATGGATCACCGTTTTCACCCTTTTTATAAATCGGTATAATCACTGACTGGATCCAGGAGGTATGGAACAATATGGGTTTTATAAATCTCCTCGAAGAAAGGCCCACATTTCAGGATCCCTTCTGAAAATAAAAGGTGGTAATCCATCGGGGCCAGGAGCCCTTGAAGGTTTCAGTTTGGTCCCAGTAAGGTCTTCCTCGGTCCATGGACAAGATTCAGATGTAAAAGGACCTTTAGTGGGGTCAATCAAACTCCAAAACTCAGCGGGTAAGGAGAATTTTTTGGTATAATAGGAGAGCCATATTGGCTCTGGAATACCACTGACACTACCCAGACTCCTGGTTCCAGCGGTATGATTTATACGCAGCCAAAATGGTCTAGAGTCGCCATTAATAAGAGAACCCAACATGGCTTCATTGTCCCTCAAGTACATGTTATACTTGATCGATTTCACCAGATTTTTATGATGTTGACATATATGTTTTTATTATATCTGGTACTCTTCCTTAGAGAGACCCTCAGCCCCAAGGTTCCCGATCTTCTGTCATTTTTCATACTTCGAGATCGCAATCCTTTCATCAAAATAATGAGGGTAGATCTTTTTAGAGGACCTTTCCTGCTCAAACACTAAACATCTAATACAATGGCCTATGGTCATACCTAGTGGATCCAAGTCGGCCAAGTAAGGAGGATTAGACCCTTCCTCAGACTCATCTCTATCAAATGGTTTCGAAAAGTCGGAGCCCTCTTCATAAGGAACAAGACAAGTTTTTTGTAGGTTTTGTTGTCCGAGCAGCATGAAAACCTTCTAATTCCTGGAACTACTGGAAGCGAAAGCGGAAACAAGTCATGAGTGGGAAGAGAAATTGAAAGGTTGAATAAGATCATCAAATGGTCACCCAAACTTGGGTCAAAGCAACAGAGCCTCCCACTCATGGGTTTTAAAGAAGAAGAAACAAAGTAGTAGTCAATACAGGATGTGGAATTGCCCCTATGACAAGTATACATTTGAAAGGTACCCTGTATGGGAGGATCCAGTTGTATCAATTCCAAATCAGTCATAAATGAGTCCACATAGCGCCATGTGTAGCAGAACATTGCTTGCAGTGAAAATATTTACTGTTGTAATTGGACCCTTCAGAACAGTTGGAATCAAAATCTCCCTCCATGATTATTGCGTGATCATGACCCTCCACCAACCAAGCCTCTAGGACATTGTTTAAGTTTGTTTGTTTGTTTGATTATTTATTTATAGGGCGCTCCCCACCCAAAGGTATCTGGGCGCCTTACAAGAATATGCATTTTCTTACTTACAATACAGGTAGGAAAGAACATGATATATTCCAATAAAGTTATAGTACATGGTTATTACAATACAGTTATAATACATAGTTAACTCTTATTTACAGTGGAGAGAAGGATACGTGCGTGTTGCAGCAAGTTTATAATATAATGTCAGGGTGCGTGTCGATGCAGATGGACACGATGAGAGAGACATAGGTGTGCACAAACGGCTGGATGTGGGAGGCGATCTAACAGGATGGGAGGTCTTTGGAGGTTAGCCAAAGTTTAGTGTTTTTCCTGAATTTGTAGAAGGATTGGTCGGCTCTTAAGGTGATGGGTAGAGAGTTCCACAGCTGGGCTGCCAAGACAGGGAATCTGCTGCCCCCTGCTCTTTTCAGCTTAAATCTGGGTACTCTCAGGCATCTGGAGTTAGTGGATCTGGTAGGTCTTAAGGGAATGTTCTTGGTGAATTCTTTGACAAGGTATTGTGGGGCTGTGTTGTTGAGGCATTTGTAGGTTAGGGAAGCTGTTTTGAGTTGAATTCTATCCATGATGGATAGCCAATTGTTGTTACGCCTAGACATAGAAATGTGCGTCCTCCTGGCAATGCCCAGTGCTGTTCTGAGAGAATTGTTCTGGAGAATCTGGAGTTTGTTGGTGATGTATTTACTGGCACCTAGGTACAATGTGTTGCAGTAATCGATTTCTGACAGAATAAGAGCTCTGGCCAAAGTCAAACAGCTTTCTGTGGAAAGAAAAGGTTTGCAGGCGTGGATCTGCTTACAGGTGTATGCTGTTGCCGAAGCCGTAGCACTGACTTGTTTGCGCAGGTTCAAGGAGGTGTCTAAGTAGAAGCCCAGTGTTTTTATCTCCTTCGCCACCTTGATGTCATTGCTATCAATGTTGAAAGAGAGATATTGATTACTCAGTTTCTTCTGATTGGATGGGGTGGCTAGGAGTAGAAGCTCAGTCTTCTCATCAGTCAGGCACAGACCATGAGTGGTCATCCAAGCCTGAATGATGAGGTATATTTTGTTCACCACTGCTAGATTGGTCTCGTAATCGCCTGTCAGAGGTATAAGGATCTGGGTGTCATCTTCATAATTAGTGTAGGTGACACCCAGATGGTCTAAGTAATCAATTAATGGTTTGGCAATACACAAGATCCTTGCGGCACACCGCAGGTTATGGGGATAGGGTCTGCTGCTCCAGATGATGAAAAAACTCTCATCAATCTATTGTTTAAGAAGGATTGGATCCATGCTGTTGCTTCTGTTGAAAATTGCGCCGCTGATGAAAGGTGTTTGCAAAGCACCTTGTGATCGACCAAGTCAAAAGCAGCTGACAAGTCCAACAGGAGCAAGAGTGCAGATTTTCCTTTGTCTTTTAAGTCTTCAATCTGGGTCTTCAGGTCAATCAGGGCTGTTTCAATACCATGTTGAGGTCTGAAGCCTGATTGTCAGAGTCCAAGTAAGTTATAAGTCTCTAAGTAGGATTGAATCCGGATATAGGCTACCTTATCGATGATCTTAAGCAGGAAGGGGACAGTTATGATGGGTCTGAAATTGGTAGGGATACTTGGGTATAAGGACGGTTTCTTTAGAAGAGGGAGTACCCATGAATTTTTCAGGTTGGTAGGGACGGTGCATGTATGGAAGGATAGGTTGATAAGCGTGGTGATAAAGGAAGCAAGTTCACTGGCAGCCTCCTTGATAGTAGATGCTGGGCAAGAGTCTCCTTGGCAGTTGGATGGTTTCAGTGAAGCAATAATGTTTTCCACATCAAGGGTGGATACGTGGGTGAATCTAAAAGGGTGAGGAGGTATGGGCTGGTCAGGACACCTTTTAGTGATGTTTACTTGAGTGGGGAGGTTACTTTTTTTTGTGATTATTTTGTTTTGTAATAAGGTGATCTTGTTAGCTAGTGTGTCTTGGATTTTGGTACACCAAGTTTTGTCTTTAATGCAGTTGTCTCCTGGAGGGGTTGGGGATTCCAGTTCTCTTAGTATGGTAAAAAGTTCTCTGGAGCTTGAACTGGCTTTCTCAATCCTATTGTTGTAGGTGTTACTTTTGCCTAGTAGGATTTCATTTTTGTAGTTCGCTGTGATTTTAAGTAGGTTGTCTTTGTTGGAAGTGGTAGGATTGTTTTTCCAGGACGTTTGGAGTTTTCTTTTTTCATTACGTAAGGCTTTAAGTTTACCAGGTGTTCAAGTGTGCTTTAGGTTTGCCTATGCGCAGCTTGATGGCGCAATTTTGTCTAGCGCTGAGGTGATGGTTTTATTGTAAACTTCCACTAATTCTTTTGGATTTGGAAGTGGCAGGTAGAGGGTTGAGTAGCGGCTGGAGAAATGGCTTGAGCTTTTCCACCGTGATGTTCCTTTTATTTCTGGTTGGGATCGGAGGAGCGATGGGGTTCTGTTTAATTGGTAGTTTGCAATTTTGGATAGTAAATGAGAGCAGGCAGTGGTCAGTTTAAGGAAGTGGATCGATGGACGATATGGTGGTTTCACAATTGAGGTCCGCTATCCAATCTGGGCTTCTTCCTTTATCATGAGTGGGGAGGAGTACACTGTCATGATCTCTGCTTCCAAAAGGTCAGGGTTTTCCCAACTCCCTTGGAAGCAGATCCATAACCCAGGTTCCGAGTGCCAACCAGTCCCAATTGGAACCTTTTGGACCCAGTCCTGGCGCCAGTGGCACCAGGCTCATAAATATGCCCAGTCCCAGCGTTGGAAGCGCCGGGCTCATAATGCTTGGGTGGACTTACCTGCAGCAGACCATGCTGCTTACTTGCCTGCCAGTTGAGCCTCTGATCCTCTTCTGTTTGGAACTACTTTTCCTGTTGGCAGGGGCAGGAGCCACTCCCTAGATTCAGAACACTGGAACTCTTCTGGAAAGCAGGAACTCTTTTCTTACCTAGGCGTGGCTGTGGAAGGAGACACCTAAGCACTACAGGAGGCTATTTAAACCACACCCGATGGATGAATCTTGCTTTGCGTTATTCTGCATCCTCTGCAGCAGAACGCTCATCGTGTCTTCTGCATCTGATCCTGGGCCTAAGGAAAAAGGCTTACCATCCTGAATCCAGTCTTCAGCAACACCTATAAAGACAATAAAGAACAGGTTAGCATTACGGTCTTCAGTGACAGCTCTTCACTTACCTGGTCCATCGGCTGTCACCAACGCCTCGCGCTGCATTCCAGCATCTGAAAGACAAAGGCTTACCTACTCTTCGTGCGCTCCGGAGGTCTTCACACTGCATTCCGGCATCTGAAAGACAAAAGCTTAACAACTCTTTGCACGCTCCGGAGGCCTTCAGCGCTGCATCCCGCATCTGAAAGACAAAACAAGGTGCGTTTAAAGACATTGGGGAACTTTAATACTCACGTGCCATTACTCCTTTCCACATCTAACCCAGTGGGTATTCCGGCACCCTGCAGCCGCTCCGAACTTGTACCTGCAAAATAAAAAGACAGTTAGAGCGCATCGTGAAGCAGGCAACAAGCGCTTACTTACGTGCTTCCAGGCGCTTCTATTCATCACACGGGCTCCATCTTCAACTCACTTCAGCCCGTCATCCGCCATCGCCGGAACCCTGCAAAACAAGAAACATCATTACTAAAGACTTTAAAGACATTAGAATTACTCGAAACTTACCGTTCGTGCAGTAAACGACGGACAGCAGTCCTCTGAAGTCAAGAGGCCTGCTCCCCTTATCCAGTGAAGAAACTGGTTACAGCACCCTGCCCCGAGGCAGATGGAGAGCACGGCGTTCACTTACCTAAGGTGAGAGCGTTAACCTTTGGGGTTCTACAGGAGAAGAGAAAGGGAAGAAGAGAGAGACATTCAATAACCCAGTTCCTTAATCCCATATTTTCTATCTGCAGACATCTTACGCTTCGAGTCAGACATACAGTGCACAGAGGTCCAGCCCAAAGAGCCAGCCGTGTGTTACACATCACCTTTGAAGATACGGTATACGCCCAGTCAAGACCGGCGCCTCTACGGGAATCAGGTGAGCATTACAGAACGCAAAGCCTACCACAAAACTCCCGTCCAGGCGCTATGGAAACCTCGTATACCGACCAGCTAGCCCAGTTACTTGGGGAACTAAGGGCAGAAGTGCATGCAGCCCGTCAGGAAACGAACGCTCTAAGAAGGGAACTGATTATTTCCAAGGAGCGAACAGATGATCTCGCTAGACAATTGCTACAGTCACAAGCCGGACAGACCCCGTTACCCGCATCTGGGGGAAATCTTCCTTCTACATCCTCTATGAATCCAGTGCAGATCAACCTACCTGGGAATGTACCTCTGGCTCCGCCCGAACGATTTTCTGGTGACCCAAAGAGGTTTGCAGTATTTATCAATCAGTGCCGGTTGCATTTCTTATGCCGGCCAGCAGCCTTTCCAACTGATCAAGCTAAAGTAGCTTTCGTGCTTTCGTACCTTAGTGGCAATGCGGCAGACTGGTCGATCCCTCTAGTAAATCAAGATGATCCGGTCCTCCATGATTTTCAAGCTTTTCAGCTCAGTATGGAAAAACTGTTCGCAAGACATTCACAGGGGCAGGCCTTGGACAATGAGCTTCTTTCTTTGCGACAAGGTAATCAAGACCTTTTGGCTTATATTGCGTCTTTCAACAGACTGATAGTGGAAACTCAATGGCCTGAGGACAAAAGGATTACACTGTTTTATAGAGGTCTACGTGGAGAGCTCAAAGATGTGTTAGCCCAAGTAGTGAATCCCCCACAAGATTGTTCGGACTATATAGACTTAGTCGTTCAAATAGATCACAGACTGCAGAACAGGAAGGCCGATCGTTCCAAGTTTGATGCTCGAGTATTTTCCAAACCGCCAACTCCTTCCAAAGGAGTAGACTCCGGGGAACCCATGCAAATAGGGGGTCTGAAAGGTCCTCTAACACAAAAGGAGCGGGAAAGGAGAAAACAGTTGCAATTATGCCTCTATTGTGGAAACTCAGGGCACTTTCTTCGAGACTGTCCGGTGAAACCTGCCAAGAAGGCAGTAGGAGCTGCAGTTACCAAAGTTACAAACTCTGAGCAGGGAAACGACCTCGCCCGACAAGAATAGAGGTCCTCTTGCCGAGCGTGAAAACCAGTTCCGTGACCTCGCATTTCGTGATACCTATGGTCCTCATTAGCCCTGATAATCCGGATCGATTACATGCAATTGAAGCTTACGTCGACAGCGGTGCCATCGGCAATTATGTGGATCATGAAATGGTTTTGAGGATGAATCTAACTCTTTGTCCCAAGGCTGTAAAGGACGTCATTACCACGGTGGATGGTACGGAGATAGCCTCCGGGCCAGTAACGCATACCACTCAAGAGGTGACGCTAGTAAGTCAAGATGGACACCATGAGAAGATCGTGTTCGATGTGATCAAGGCCCCTCAGTTTCAGATTATTCTGGGAATACCTTGGTTAGAGAAACACAATCCTCTGATCGATTGGCGAGCAAGAACAGTCCAGTTTCCAGAATGTGTCTCTACTTGTCACCCTCCACCTGGTGTTGCACTGGCAGCAATTTCTTCAGAGACTCCCCAGTTACCTCCCGAATACCTAGAATACCAAGATGTTTTCCGGAAGGATCAGGCTAACTCTCTACCTCCTCATAGGTCTTATGACTGCCAGATAGACCTGATACCTGGATCTACTCCTCCTTGTAGTAGAATTTATGCCCTCACCGAGCCTGAGAACCTTCACCTTCGACAATACCTGGATCAATACCTGGCAAATGGGTTTATTCGTCCTTCCAAGTCCCCTGCTTCTTCAGCTTTGTTCTTCGTTCCAAAAAAGGAAGGAGACCTTAGAACTTGTATAGATTATCGCTCCCTGAACCAGATCACCGTTAAGAATAGATATCCGTTACCTTTGATCCCTGAACTCCTGGACCAAGTCAGAAAAGCATGCATATATACAAAGCTGGATCTTAGAGGGCTTACCACTTGGTACGAGTAAAAGAGGGCGATGAATGGAAGACGGCCTTCCGCACCAAGTATGGGCTATTTGAATATCAGGTCATGCCCTTCGGACTTTGCAATGCCCCGGCCGCCTTTCAATATTTTATGAACGATGTCCTCAGAGAGCTCATAGATATGTGTGTTGTTGTTTTCATTGACGACATCCTCGTTTATTCTTCATCGGAATCTGAACATCGGAAACACATGAAAATGGTCCTCGAAAGATTGCGTCAACACAAACTTTTCGCTAAGTTGGAAAAATGTGTTTTCAACGTGACTGAAGTTGAATTCTTGGGATTCATATTATCACCTGGCGGAGTGCGTATGGATTCAAAGAAGGCCGATGCAGTTCTCAAATGGCCATCACCATCCTCCGTAAAAGGTGTGCAAAGCATGTTAGGCTTCGCTAACTTTTACCGCAGGTTTATCCCCGAATTCTCTCGAATAGTCCAGCCCATCACTGCCTTGTTAAAGAAAAACAAACGTTTTGAATGGTCTACCGAGGCGGAACAAGCTTTCCAGGATTTGAAGACTAAATTTATCTCTGCACCAATCTTAAAACACCCTCGCCCCGAACTCCCCTACATCGTGGAAACTGATGCCTCAAGCCTTGCCATGGGGGCAGTTCTATCACAAAAGGACCCGGTAACCAAACAGTTGCATCCCGTGGCATTTTGGTCCCGAAAATTCTCGCCTCCTGAAATCAATTACACGATTACTGACAAGGAACTTCTGGCTATCAAGTCTGCCTTTAAGGCTTGGCGGCATTATCTGCTGGGGGCCCGACACAACGTTACTGTGATTACGGATCACCGAAACCTGCAATATTTGAAAACCGCAAAAGCCCAATCCTCTAGACAACTCCGTTGGGCATTATTCTTTGCCGAGTTTGACTTCATAATTACCTATCGACCTGGTACAAAGAACGGTAAAGCTGATGCCCTTTCACGGATGGGAGTGGAAGAACACTTGATCAACCCTAAACCTGTACCAATCATTCCCGAACAAAGAATTCTGGGTGTAATCGCCACAGAATCCATAGAGGAAGTTAAGGATAAAGCCAGGCAACTTGTAACTCCAGCAGACATACAGAATTGGCATCTGCATGGAAAGGACTTTGCAGTAAAGGACAACTTATTGTATTTCCAAGAACGATTATACCTACCCAGCACAGATTTACAGAAAAAAGTAATCTCTTGTTATCACGATTCTTTAATGGAAGGACAACCCGGTATGGCCAAGACCTCAGAAAAGATCAAGCGCTACTTCTGGTGGCCGTCTTGGAAAAAAGATATCAGAGACTTTATAATGTCCTGTGGAGTATGCGCCCAAAACAAGAGTCAAAAGGAAAGACCAGCAGGCCTCTTACGCCCTATTGACATCCCACCTCGCCCTTGGCATACGCTTTCTATGGACTTCATCACTGATCTACCTCCATGCTCCGGATACAATACGATTCTAGTAATCGTGGACTTATTCTCCAAGATGGCGCATTTCATTCCGCTCAAAGGCTTGCCAACAGCAGCAACTCTGGCCCGAGAATTTCTCGAAAACATCGTCCGACTGCACGGTTTTCCTTCGGTTCTAATTTCGGATTGAGGTAGTCAATTTATTTCTCATTTTTGGCGAAGTTGCTGTCGGTCGGCTCAAATTGATGTGAGACTATCGACCAGTCACCACCCTCAGACCGACGGACAAACCGAGAGGACCAATCAAACTCTGGAACAGTATTTACGCTGCATGCTGCAACAAACTGAAAAAACTTGGAAAGACATCCTTTGGATAGCCGAATATGCCTACAATAACTCTGTCCATTCGGGAACTGGGAAAACCCCGTTTTTTCTTTTGTACGGCAGTCACCCTCGAACCTCGGAGTTGGATCCCCTCCAAGATCTTGAAACACCAGCAGTAGACTACCTGCATTCTACAATCACCCAAGCCTTTAAGGAAGCTGTTTCTCACCTTCAAAGGGCTAAAGAACAATACAAGAAAGGAGCAGATCAACATCGGAAGGAAGCCCCTCAATATCAAGTAGGGGATCAAGTCTGGTTATCCACCAAATATCTACCTCTAAAAGGGCCACGCACATTCAACCCAAGATACCTTGGTCCCTATTCCATCACTACCATAGTAAACCCAGTAGCGGTCAAGTTGGACTTGCCCCCGCACATGAAGATACATCCGGTCTTCCACGTCTCTCTATTAAAACCCGTGCAACCTCAAACCCGACTAACTAAATCTCCAAAACCTATCCTAGTTGATGGAGAACTCGAGTTTGAAGTCAAAAGCATTCTGGACTCCAAGATCTCCAAATCTAAACTATTTTACCTAATTGACTGGAAAGGCTACGGCCCCCAAGAGAGATCCTGGGAACCTGCTGAATATGTCCACGCTCCTCGCCTAATCAAAAGATTTCACCTAACATTTCCTGACAAGCCAAAACCCCCGGAGAAGCCCGGTTTGGGAGGGGCCTTGAGGGGGGGTACTGTCATGATCTCTGCTTCCAAAAGGTCAGGGTTTTCCCAACTCCCTTGGAAGCAGATCCATAACCCAGGTTCCGAGTGCCAACCAGTCCCAATTGGGACCTTTTGGACCCAGTCCTGGCGCCAGTGGCACCAGGCTCATAAATATGCCCAGTCCCAGCGCTGGAAGCGCAGGGCTCATAATGCTTGGGTGGACTTACCTGCAGCAGACCATGCTGCTTACTTGCCTGCCAGTTGAGCCTCTGACCCTCTTCTGTTTGGAACTACTTTTCCTGTTGGGTGGGGCAGGAGCCACTCCCTAGATTCAGAACACTGGAACTCTTCTGGAAAGCAGGAACTCTTTTCTTACCTAGGCATGGCTGTGGAAGGAGACACCTAAGCACTACAGGAGGCTATTTAAACCACACCCGATGGATGAATCTTGCTTTGCGTTATTCTGCATCCTCTGCAGCAGAACGCTCATCGTGTCTTCTGCATCTGATCCTGGGCCTAAGGAAAAAGGCTTACCATCCTGAATCCAGTCTTCAGCAACATCTATAAAGACAAGAAAGAACAGGTTAGCATTACCGTCTTCAGTGACAGCTCTTCACTTACCAGGTCCATCGGCTGTCACCAACGCCTCGCGCTGCATTCCGGCATCTGAAAGACAAAGGCTTACCTACTCTTCGTGCGCTCCGGAGGTCTTCACACTGCATTCCGGCATCTGAAAGACAAAAGCTTACCAACTCTTCGCACGCTCCGGAGGCCTTCGGCGCTGCATCCCGCATCTGAAAGACAAAACAAGGTGCGTTTAAAGACATCGGGGAACTTTAATACTCACGTGCCATTACTCCTTTCCACATCTAACCCAGTGGGTATTCCGGCACCCTGCAGCCGCTCCGAACTTGTACCTGCAAAATAAAAAGACAGTTAGAGCGCATCGTGAAGCAGGCAACAAGCGCTTACTTACGTGCTTCCAGGCGCTTCTATTCATCACACGGGCTCCATCTTCAACTCACTTCAGCCCGTCATCCGCCATCGCCGGAACCCTGCAAAACAAGAAACATCATTACTAAAGACTTTAAAGACATTAGAATTACTCGAAACTTACCGTTCGTGCAGTAAACGACGGACAGCAGTCCTCTGAAGTCAAGAGGCCTGCTCCCCTTATCCAGTGAAGAAACTGGTTACAGCACCCTGCCCCGAGGCAGATGGAGAGCACGGCGTTAACTTACCTAAGGTGAGAGCGTTAACCTTTGGGGTTCTACAGGAGAAGAGAAAGGGAAGAAGAGAGAGACATTCAATAACCCAGTTCCTTAATCCCATATTTTCTATCTGCAGACATCTTACCCTTCGAGTCAGACATACAGTGCACAGAGGTCCAGCCCAAAGAGCCAGCCGTGTGTTACACATCACCTTTGAAGATACGGTATACGCCCAGTCAAGACCGGCGCCTCTACGGGAATCAGGTGAGCGTTACATAATCTTTGAGTAAGGCCTAGGTCGGACAACGAGTTAGCCAGTGTTATGGCAGGTTGGTCATTAGGGTCGTTGAGCCCCAAGTTAAAGTCACCTAGTATTAGAACTTGTGAGGAGGGTTTCGTGAGAAGTTGGCCATATAGTTGTGGATGGAGTACCTAGCAGGATTCCAGTATACGTTAACAAGTAAAAACTCTAACTTCAACCAAGGACAACAAATTCTCACTGCCAGGATACCATCTTTAGCCCACCAAAGTTCAGATATTAAATTGAAAGCAAGATCAATGGCTATGACCATTAGGGCGGCCCAGCTCATCCAGAGTGGCCGGCAAACTATATGTTTGAAGTGGCCCCAGATCCATTTTTACAGTAAACATGGGTTCTCGTAGAAAAATTACATTAATATTCCTTAAAGACCTGGAGCTTTCCCACATAAGATTCAGATTGACAGAGCCACAAACATTCCAGGATATAAACTTAATTGACATTCCTTTGTCAGGAGTAATTCAGGCCCTGCCTCAAAGCAAGAACAGTTTTGAGGGCTGACTCGGTGGAAATAGGTGGCTATCTTGTGTGGGAGGATTCAGAGGATAAGGCCCTAACCAACCAATCTGGCTTCTGTACAGGTTTTTTACTTTCGATCCGAAGATTTAGCATCCTTAAACTGGTATACTTGTCACCATGGATGTTGACGCACTCTACACCTCCATCCCACAACTAGACCGTTTGGAAGGCCTCATATCTGTTTTGCGTATCCTGAAGAACCACCTAACAAGTTTATTTTAGAATGTGCCAGAATTGCTATAACAGAGAATTTCTTCCTCTTTAAGAAACAGATGTACATCCAGAACAAAGGGGTTATTATGGGAGCTACTTTCGCCCCAGATGTGGCCAATCTATACATGGCAAATATTGAAACAAAGTTCTTCTTTTCAGGTATCAGTCACCTCACCAACAACATCCTAACTTGGAAGAACTACAACAACAATGTATTCCTCATCTGTAGGGGCACATCAGCAGAACCAAATGAGTTTCACCAATGGATAAGCAACTGTGATAGAATCATCAAGTTCACGATAGAAAGTAATTCACAGTCAGTAAACTTCTTAGATTTCAAGATCCATAAAGACAGTGGTTGTCTACGCACTACCCTGTTCAGAAAACCAACAGATAATAACAGCCTCTTACATTACATCATTTCCATCCAGAAGGGCTAAAAATCAATCTACCATATGGCCAATTCCTGAGAATTCAGAGGAATTGCTCAGTGAAAAAAGAGTTTGAGACACATGCTGAACACCTAAAACACAGACTCATTTCCAGAGGGTATCCACATAAGCTGCTGAAAAACAACTATAAACGAGCCACTAACACTGACAGGGATATTTGCCTAAGCTTGAACAAAGAGACAACCCCCGAGAGACTGATATGAGTTACACCTTTCAGCCCTATCAATAATGCCATTAAAAACATCATTCACAAAGACTGACACTTGGTTAATCAGAGTGGCTGGCACCTTATAAAAAAGAAACATGTTTGCTTTAAAAAAAAAACTACAACCTGAAGCAAAAGCTAGTACACACATACAGACATACAGAGGTTGAAACAACAGTACGCAGTACCTAGGGTTTACCCCAGGTCATGGGTCACTACAAAGGGGGCACATGTGAGGCCTGTCAGTTTACTAATACCAAACATTTCCTTGAACATGGACACATAAAGTGGAAACTTCAAACCCACGCAAAGTGTAACACCAAAAATGCCATTTATATTATTAAATGACCATTTGATTTACTATATATTGGAAAAACTAACAGGCCAGTCCAACAACATATATCAGAGCACGGGTCGTGCATCAGGAACAAAATTAATGACAAACCGCTGGTTGAACATTATATCAGAAAGGGACACACAGACCGAGATATAAGACGGTTTATAATACAGACCATTAAACCACACCCTAATTGTGGAAACTTGCTGAACAGCTACACAGACTGGAACAGAGATGGATATATCACTTGAACACTGTCAAGCAGGGCCTGAACATTTCTGTAGAGTGGAATTAGTTAATTTTCGCATAATCCATAAAACAGATGAGGAGCTCCCTGCACATCTGTCTAGATGGAGTGGGCCAACTTAAATAGTGGAGGCGATGTGATACTTATCGAGTACCTTACTGTAAAACCTGATAGTATGGAGAAGCCTGGTTTGTTATCATTATGGAATCATTACTCATTGTTATGGAATTATTACCCATCATTACCCATTTAGGGATCCAGTTATCCATCATATATTCTGATTAGTACATGAAGTAGCATCATTAGACTATCCACATTATTTTGCCACATATATGTAGCATTTGTATTTGCTTATAGAATGAGGCCTGTTATATTTAAAGTGCCATGTAGAGCCATGTAGAGCCACGTTATACATGTAGATATATGTTATGTATTATGTATGCTTTGTAGAGAGACACGCATTGAGTGTGCATTTAGAATATGCATTGAGCTTTAAGTATAGTGCTTGTTATGAATGACTAGTGTTAGGCACTACATTCGAGAATAGAGAAAGCATGAAGCCATTATGAATAGAGACTCACAGAAGCTGTTCATTCCGCGGAGTGCGGAGAGATTGTTATGAGTTAGAATGTACAAGTATTTGTAAACATTTGCTTGGCAGGCAGAAATATCATGCACCTTGTTCGAGTGGAGAGGGATGCTGGCTTTATCAGCATGGCTCGCTGTCCTTCACAGACAGAGGAAGGTGGGGGCAGCTCTATGGAGAGAGGGAGAGGAGCTTGTGTAGGCAGAGACATGCAGCAGAAGGAGAGAGGGAGTGATTGGAGAAATATGAATAGATGGTAGGATGGTACCGCAAACAGAAGATAGATATGGTATAGATATGATGGCAAACGTTACGATGACAGAACATGCAGTGATTGACCAGAACACGCTGTGATTGCAAAGAACAAGTACATGAAACACAGACATTTAGGCACTGCTCATATTTAGAATTGCTGACAGACAGAAAGAGAGTGTAACCATAGAGATTTGAATACGTCATTGAACAGTATAATGAGAGGTGAGGCTCTGAGATTGTAGATAGTTGCTGCTCAGCTGGTCTGCTCTATGGGATGTAGTTGGAGATATAGCTCTGAGATCGAAGGAGCTGACACTGACTTGGAAGAGAGATGTTTGGCGGTGGCATAGGAGAGACGTTTGGATGACTCTGAGATCGAGAGAGCTTGGCAGAGGCTTGAGGCAGTTCGAGTGACCAGACTTGGCAAAGGGAGCTGGAGAGGGGAGAGATGGGACACATTCGAGATGAGACCAAGGGAAGCTTGCACATGCAAATGGGAAGTATGGTTTATGGCCTAAACTGAACTGATTAAGGCAGACACTCACACAGTGCTTTGGGTTTGGAGAAGGGGAAATCAGACATGGATTGTCTTAAAGAGAGAGAGTGAGGAATGGTGTGGATTGGAGAGGAATGCTGACACTTGCCATATGTATATTGCATTAGACATGATAGATCCAGCTAATCACAGGCTTGTATTAGAAGCCTGTAAGGCTTACAATTATTACACTGCATGGTAGATTTGCACCAAAAGTACAAAAGGTGCAAATTCGAGTTTTGCATTATAGTATTGTTTGCATCATTTCTTGCTGTGCATGAATACATGTATTCTATTGTTATAATTGAAACTGACTTGCGTATTTTCATTGTGTATTTTATTTCGTTTTTTGTCTATTCTTATAGTTATGGTAATAGCTTATGTTTGAGTGTCCATACCATAGTAATTTAGGAGTAACACAGTGCACAAAGGCCCTGAGATAAAAGAGCAGGGGGGGGATAGTGATCCACACCCCCCTAGAAGTTTGTCTAAGACTGATGCATGGTTGCCCACTAAGGGGTAGGCCAATGGTAGATTTGTCTCATTTGCAGTACGGTCTCACATTACCTCTCGCCTCCACCATTTTTGCTTTTCCATATCATGAGAGTTTGGCTCTATAATCATGTCAGGTTACATACAGATCTTTGACAAATGCCGGAAACTACTCAAATAACGGATCTACAAACTATATGTTGCTGTATGGAGCCTTTAACAAACAGGTTCACATTGCATGATGTAGTTAAACTGTCCAACTTGACAAGTTGGGTTTCAAGAAGAACGTTAAGCAACATATAGATTTTTGTTGTTTGCCATCAAACAGTTAGAGAGGTTTTATTCATTAAATGCTACTCATTGTACTTTGGTGTATGCCCAAGGTGTATTTGAGCCCACACAGCAGTTTGAGTATACTGACAATAGTCAGTTTCCCATGTCCTTAAATCATCGAGGTAAAGAAGGGACTTTTGATGTGTTATGGTACTGTGGCAACTTTTGCATCTAGAGTCAATAGATAGTATATTAGTGAAAAAGAAAACTCTAAACAACACCTATATCAGTTGGGCATATAGTATTGCAGGACACATGTTTTTATTTAGGTATCAGTCTAGTGCCATGCCGCTGATACAGTTTCTTTTTGCTAGTCCTCTTTCTTTGCATATCAACGGAGACAAAGAAAGTTGAGCACCACACAGAACGGTTCCGGCTTAGACGCTTTACCTGTACCGACATAACAAGAATTAGCAAGTTAAGCACCCACTAAATTTCATCAAGAAATCTCGTTAAAAATCTCTGCCGCCAGCATGTTTAAGTTACTGGAGGGTCTAGACATGAAGATGCAATAACTGCATTGTGCCATTAATATAGATTGCTTTAACAATGAAAATATTTAGTTGAAAGCATAATTGAAGACATCTAAATATTGATTGATAGATTCTAGAGACACATCATGCGACAAAACCATCGCCTGTTTAGTTGCAAGTTTGTCCTGCATCTTAAATTGCTAATAAAAAGGGCACCAGTCAAGACATTCCAACAACTGTCTGTACTTTACTCTGGCAGGCATGCAGATCTAAATGTTGAGCAAGAAGAAAGAACGCAGTTTCTCAACCAAGTGTCCCTTGAATACAACATGGAGATATTCCTCATGAGTAAGTTCACGGGCAAGCTGTGGTCTAGTACAGTGTGCATTTAGCGTATCGTACATTATAAAACTTCTGGTCTTGCTTATTAAGAGGGGAGAACCAAGAATTTCTGAAAAAAATCTGATTAGGTGCCTTTGGGACATGGTCGAAAATGTACACAGGTGATTTGAATATCAACAGACAGGTGAAAGAACCCCTGAGATAGAAAATGAATTTCTAAAATACAGCGGGTTTGTAAAACAGCTGAAATCCCCTTGTACCTTTTGTCTACAGCTAATCAGACATTTACCCTTCTCCAATTAAAGAAGGTTAAGAGCAAATTTGAATCAAGTGCACACAAACAACACAAAGTATGCACTGCTTTAACACAATTAATTTAATTTGTAATTAACATCATTTGATTAAATAAAGTTTCAATAATGTGTGCAGACAGGACCCTTTTTAAACTAAAGGTTTTATTCTCTGTATTCTAAACTTTTCATAAACACTGATCGATATAAAGGAATGCAGCTCATTAACTAGTCATTCCTTGACCTGATGATGGCTAGTGCAGGATTTGGCATGAAAAATATGCCAACGAGCATGGCTTGAAACATGTGTCGACAAACAGATTCATCCGTTGTCAATTTTTGTGTAATTTATACTATCTTTAGCGTGCAATGATAGGGATCGAGGGGCAAATAATGTGTATGGAAGAGTGGTTTGCATGGATTGTTTTGCACAGATTAATGTAAGATATTTTTACATAGATGGTATTTTCATACAGCGTTGTGAAAGTGGTAATGCTGTTTAACAGAATCAAATGTAATAAATGATAAAGTAACAGAAACTGAAGGTCATGGTACTTAATGTTCCATAAGCCTTTAGCCCTAGAATAATAGTGTGGTTTGTCCTGTCTGGCATGAAATGGTCTTGATATTTTCTTTTTATAAATAAAATGATACCACTCCATGGTCTGGAGGGTTGCCCAGAGCTGTGCTCGTATCCTTGATTCATTCAAAACCTTCCAGACATCAACTTTTGGTTTTGCTTTAGTCCCCAAGTGGGGGACGGGTAGGCCCAGATGTCGGTCCTAAGGCTGCTGGGACAAGAGACCCAAGCTACTCTTCACCGATGATGCCCAAAAAAGCCTAAACATGTCTGGGGATGCTTGTGGTCTAGTGCAGAAGGGATGTGGCCTAGTAGTTTGGGCTGGATTGCCCCTTTTGCATACAGTCTTCCCCTTCTGTAATGGCTTGGCAGGAGAAGAACAATGGTCTAGAAGGTTACCCTGAGCTGTGCCCGTGGTTAATATTAATTCTAAACCTTTCAGCCATCACCTTTTGGTATTGCACCTTTCTAGACGGCCATAGGATGATAGTTGTTGTTTCACAGTAAGTGCGATTTTCAAACAAGCCACATAAGCATCAAATATGGGTGCCCACACTTACAACCCGCTATATCAAGCATAATGTTAATTACACGTACAGACTGCACTGTCACCATGAAAGTCGCCTTGCACTGTCTTTATGAGGAGGAGAGTAATCTAGGTTACTGTGAAAATAGAGTCAGGTTTTCAATTGCCATCTTAATAGCTATTTGTCCTAAGTCAATTGATTAGGAACCGGCAACAGATCCCAAAGGCATGAGGCAGATAAGAGCGCCCACCCAGACAATCTGTAGGGATCTAGCGACTTAAAGCGTCAGAGTTTCAGAATCTTTATGCGCTTGAAAGAAGGACCTAGATCATAAACTGCTTGATGAGTCAGGTACAGACACATGAGGAACTCGATCCTTCGGGCATGTGGTAGCTAATACAGCCATGAAGGACTTGGGTAATGAGGTTGCTATGCCGAGGCCCAGATGAAGACAGACAGCCATGTTCCGAAGTCTCTGCGATTGTACCGCTCTCCTGGGCACTGCTAGTACATAGGCACATACATCCTATAAATTGAGTGCCTGACAAACCTCTAATTAAATCTTTAAAGTTTTTTTAAGCTGTCCCTAGTTGTACATTCTGCATAATCTGACATATGACCAATGAGATCTTGTTTCGAAAGTATACTTTTGCAGACATTTTAGTTTAACTTTAGTTCAGCGGACCAATATGCAAAATGCCAATCTGGAATGAAACTGAAACAGAATAGACATAACTATGTTAATGAATATGCAATGGAAGCTCTGCCTACAATGCCACAACTATGCCACAACTATGCCCGGGCTAGGAAAGAAGGTCCTCTGCTTGTTCATTAACCCTAGTTGGGTGACTATTTTTCTTGTCAACAGCATTACTTTTTTTCTCCAACTCTGGCTGAAGCTGTCAACCAAGATTTGAAACTTTGCCAGCCCTCTCTTTAATGTGCAAGAAGGAACAAGGTAAGGTAGGGAGTTCTTACCAGAAAGTAGAGGCTTTTGCCATCTTCAAATGGGAGAAGTTATAAGTACAAATTGGTTTGCCCAAAACTAAATCTCTCTAGATTGTATAATGCCAACTTGCCACATTCCAATCTGTAGGTGCTTATCGAGTCCTGTTTTTTTAATTTTCATTCTGGGACTTGCAGTTCCACTTTTCCCATTATAAAACTCGGACTACAAGTCCCAGAATGCAAAGAAAAAAACAGGACTGGGTAAGCACCTACAGATTGGAATGGGTCATGTTGGCAACTATGCCACAGACTCGTCAAATGTATTGAAACCTGAGGAATTATGCTCTTCAGGCTCATTATTGGACCAATTTAATCAGGTCTTAATGGGCAAGAGGAACTTACCAAACCTTGCAAAAGTCCTATTGAAGTAATATTTTGACTCTCCTGCAGGGAACTGGTTATCGATAATGGCAAAGAAATTGATTCAGACACTCTGGCTAATTGAGCTCAGAGAGCAGTCTGCTGGGGAATGGTAATTGCACAATTTCAGCGGAGAGTAGAAGGCTCCTCTTAAAGATCGACGCAAAACTAAGCGATCTCGCCAATTACAAAGCAGGCAAAGCAGCGCAGGGCCTGCTCTTCGGAGAAGCTTTTGGTAAGGAAATTGGAAGATTTGCAGATACCTACACTTCACTGGAGAAAGCTCAAGCCTCCATTAATAAGATCTTCCTGACTAGAGTTTTTATCCGGGACCGGCCGCTATAGAGGTCGAGCAGCCGGTCGGTTTCAATCATAATGAAAACCCCAGGGCAGCAGAGCCCACTACTGGGAAACAAGACAACAGGACTCCTTCTTTCCGACCAGAGGGAGATTCCCCAGGGGATGCAGGAGCAGGGGATGCAGGAAGAGCACAGAACTCTGGCACAGGTGAGGCCCGTTTATTATCCACCAGTAGGGGGAGGACATTGGAGTTCTGGCAGAACTAGCGCATGCTTTCCAGCGATGCGTGGGTGCTGCAGACTACCCGAGGGCTACAGTTAGAGTTTATCCAAAACCAAAGGCAAGAGTTGTGCCCCCAACCTATGCACATGTCCCAAGCAGAGCAGCAGCTCCTTCATGATGAGCTGCGGCAGCTCGAAAGGAAGGAGGCAATGGAACTGTGTACGCTGCCACCCACGTTTGTTAGCAGGACTCTCCTAATGCACAAGAGGGAGAAAGTCAGACCAGTCAGAAACTTGAAAGAGTTGAACAGTTGGGTGATATACAGACATTTCAAGATGGAAGGTATGCATCAACTGAGAAAAGGGAACTGGTTATCGAGGATAGACTTGAAAGAGACCTACCTCATGATACCCATTGAAAGGGAATATCATCTGTTCCTAGCATTCAGTTGGGCAGGACTATTCTGGCAATTCAAGACAATGGGCCTCATTACAATAGTGGCGGCCGCGGTATGGACGGTGCCGGTAAGGCACCGGCACCGTTCATACCGGGCCGCCGCATTACGAGTTCCTCTCGCTGGTTCCAGACAGGCTGCCAGGTCTTACCGGGCAGCCTGTGTGGCACCCACGAGTAGAACTCATAATCCCGCCGGCACCGTTATTAACGGTGCCGGCCCATCCATGCTCCCCGCCCCCATTCTGCCCTATGGGGCAGAATGGGGATCGGGAGCCCGGCATTATCGCCACCCGCGAATGGGCAATTACCGGCCCATTCATCTCGTAATGGGCTGGTTATTGCCCAATCCCGGGAGGCGGTGCCGGTTGCGATCATGGCGGTAGCCGTTCCTGCCATACAGGCACGGTTATCACCATGCTCGTAATGAGGCCCAATGCTTTTCTGTCTTGCATTGGTGCTGTGGGCGTTCACCAAACATATGAGACTGGTAGCAGTAGCTATCAGGGAGAAAGGGATTTGTATAATTATATACCTTGACGATATCCTACTACTAGCAGATGACAGAGAGACACTGATATACCAAACGACCTGGGTGAAAGACCTCTTGACGTTACTAGGATTCTTGATCAACCAAGAAAAATCAGATATGACACAGAGGAGACGGCTCGATTTTCTGGGCTTTGTAGTGGACACAAAGAAGGCGACGCTAGAGTTGCTGGCGAGAAAGGTCAGAGAAATAAAGAGCGAGATCAAAATATGTCTCGCCAAGCAATTGATTACTCTACGAGCACTAGCGAGAGTAGTGGAGCTGTTGGCATTCTCCATTCAAGCCATATTTCCGGGTCCCCTACATTACAGGGCTCTTCAAAGGTTGAAGATCAGACACCTTCAACAAGGCCTGAGGTACCACCACTGGATCAAGAGTCGAAAACAGAATTACAGTGGTGGCTACAGAATATGGATGCATGGAACGGCCGCACCATATTCAGAGACCACCCAGACCTAGTAGTGGAATTAGACAACAGCAGAGCAACCTGGGGACGCGATGCGGCACACTATAGAAAGGGGGGGCAAATGGAGCTCAGAAGAGTTACAACTTCACATAAACTGTCTAGAACTGCTCGCTGGGCTGTAAGCAATAAAAGTCTTTTCGAAAGGCAGGGCGTACCTTTGCATACTGCTGAAAATGGACAACATTTCGGCAGTCCGGTACATAAATCATCTGGGAGGGATGAAGTCCAGACTCCTGGCGGAATTAGAAAAAGATTTCTGCCATTATTGCCTGCAGACTGGGATCTCTGTGATGGCCGAGTATCTTTCAGGAATGCTCAACGTAGTAGCAGACTGGAACTCACGTCATTTGACGGACTCCAGAGACTGGAAGCTCAACGAGGATGTGTTCAGAAGGTTGGAACAGCTATGGGGGCCGATAGACATGGATTTATTCTCTTCCAGGCTCAACCCACAGAAGAGGCTAGACCCGACCGTGCAGGGAGGGAACAGATGCAAGACTGGAGTGGGAAACTGCACTATGAGTTTCCTCTTTTCATGATGTTGAGCAGGGTGCTGGCGAAAGTCCGCAGAGAAAGAGCAATGATTATAGTCGTGGCACCTATATGGAAGCCACACACATGATTTCCAGCTCTGATTGAACTTTCCTTGGATTTCCTGTGGATTCTCCCGTCAGGAGAGCACCTGCTCACGGATCCAACTGGATTGTTTCACCGTCTGAGAGTGAGGGGAACTCTGCCCCTGTTGGCATGCAAGGTATCAGGGAAAGATGGACACTCCCAGGCATTTCGGGATAAGTTGCACAGCTCATCGCAGACTTGTGGGCCCCCTCCACTCAGAGGAGCTACGACGGAGCATGGAATAAATGGTTACCTGGTGCAAAAGGAGAGGTATTCCTCCCATTTCTGCCCCTGTAGTAGCGGTTCTAAATTTCCTGCTATCTCTCCCAAAGGAGGGCAAAGCCTTTAGGACCATAGGCATATATAGGTCAGCAATATCTGCAGGTCATGAGCAGGTTGACGGGCACTGCTGGGAGACCACACGTCAGTGATCAGACTCATGAAAGGGGCTCGATTTCGAGTTCCTCCACGGCGAAGGTACATGCAGCTATGGGACGTAAACTTAGTGTTACAATTTCTGGCAGAGGCCATCGAACAGACATTTGCCCCTGATGCAATTATCAGGGAAGCTGGCTATTTTGCTGTGCTTGGTGTCGTGCAGACGAGTATTGGATGTTTGGGCTTGGCACATAGATAAGAAAACGTACGACCCAGCTTGCAATCGAGAGTATGAACACAGGACTGCTGAGCTACACCCAGCTGGGGTGTCACAAATACTGATTGAGCATAGGAAGCCCTACAGAGTGGTGTCTACGGCCACCATTGCCTGACGGGTCCGCAAATCTGCAGCAGGCAGGAATAGGCCTGAATAGATTTGAGACACATTCATGAGAGGAGCGATGACCTCCAAAGCGTTCACGGCTGGGATAGCCCTAAGGGACATCTTAGAAGTGGCGGACTGGGCTAACGATAGCTTGTTTAAGATGTTTCACTTTAAGCGAGTGCCATCAGTGGCGGAGGTAGTGATTGAAAGCTTTGAACAAGCATAATTCTTGCCTCCAGTCTTGACATAGAATGAATGAAGATTACCCCTGCATACTGTACAGGGAGTCTTGATTCTATTAAAGACACAAAGGCGAGCATTACTTTCCCACCCGGCGCATGCACTGTGTGCTAAGTCTGTGTAATAAGTTATTTATTATGATGTGTAGGGCAGTGCATTCTCCACCCTAATGGTTTCCTTTCTGGTTTGACAGGAGGCAACCAGAAGTACGGCTGATCAGAAGAAGGGGTGAAGTTAAACCTCAACAGCACTGACGCGAATGGACAAAGAGGATTATGGATCAGTTCAGAGCATTCATATAAGAGGTTGGGCAAAGAACAGGAAGTGACTAGAGGACCAAGTACAGGAAGTGTTATGGACTACAGAAGGGAGTGTGAACAAAGGGAAATGTAGTTTAAAAAAAAAAAAAATGAGAAAGTTAAGATCATTTTCAGTTTATTGTTGAAACTGCTGAAGAAGGGCATTAAAGAAGTTGAAGCATAATGCTAGCCGCTGTGTCTTTAATAGAATCAAGACTCCCTGTGCAGCATGCAGGGGTCATCTTCATTTTGATGCATGAGCAAATCTTTTACTCACGGCAGAGCTAGACAAGAAACTCTGCACGATCTCTCTAGGGGCTCAGAAGACAGTGCCCACTCAAGTGACCTTTCTTAGGATATCAGAGTTGTGCTTTAAGCAGAAATCGATAACATTAAGCAGAGCTTTTAGAGAATTCCCTTTGTGGTAAAGAGAAGAAAAGGAAGGTTAGCTGTATGGACAAATGAATACTGAGAGGGCAGCTCCAAGGAGGTTAAGCCCTGATGCCCTCAATAAAGGGGAACTGATGTGCATCCAGTTACCCGTGCTTCTTCTCTCCACGATCCGCAGGACCAGCATAATGGGTGCCTCCTAATATCTCATCTTGGAACAGACAAGGATGCATCCACATGCAGTGTCAACAAGAAGTGTGGCTCATCAGTGATGGACAACTGCGTGTAGTTCCATCTACTAGTTAACATTATCTATCTATCTATCTATCTATCTATCTATCTATCTATCTATCTATCTATTATGTGCTTTGTATGACGGCATGGTTCCATATATTCTATTGGAAGATGTGAAATATGATACAGTAGTACACAAATTTGCCTCTGAAGATCTTCCTTTAATTTGGGGGTCCACACATGGGCACTCATACTGAGACGTGTATTGTGTGTATTTAAATGTTTTGCATGTGGTGCCTAACAAGCTAACACATACTCCTTAGATCATCTCCATTGTCACCAACAACACCAAACACCCAGACATACAGACCTGGCTATCAAACATGAACTCTGAGGGCTTCATACCCAAGCTCCCCTCCTGCACCAAGTCCCTTGGGTTCCACATCGACAAACACCTCTCCTTCAGGACACTCATAGCTAAGAAAACTCAGTTTGTTATCAGCTCTCCCTCCTGCGAAAGGTCAAGCCCTCCCTCCAGAAAGCTTTAGATCCACCATTCAAGTACTGGTCCTATCCCACCTGGATGGGGGCAATGCACTCCTCGAAGGCCTCCCGTCATCCTCCCTTATACCCCTGAGAAGTGTCCTACACGCGGATGCACGCCTCATCAAGTGTCTACGCAAATACAAATACATCATCTCGGCCTTCATTGTCCTTCACTGGCTCCCACTGCATGCACAAATCACCTTCAAGTCTTGCTGCATCATCTACAAGGCAGTCACTCTGAAATCACCCAGCTACCTGTCAGAGAAACTCTGCATCTCTGGTGAACAGCGCACCACGAGAAGCCAGGACACGTGCAGGCCTGAAATCCGCTGCTGCAAAAAGGAAAGGACCAGAAAACAAGCCTTCTCTGGCTATGCCCAAAGACTATGGAACCTCCTGCCAATCGGCATCACACTCGCCCCAACGCTCCTACAATTCAGAAAAGAACTCAAGACCCACCTCTTCAAGGAGTCTCTCCTTCTCAACACCTTAGCCGTCAAATTGCCCCTCGCGCCACCTGACTTGCTGGAGGCTGCTCTCCCCTCTCCTCCATGTCACCCAGTACAATTGTACCCCTGCTCTGTCCCCCTATGTTTCCTACCGCCGCTGTATATGTGTTCTGTTGTTACCCCTCAAAAGCGCTATTTTAAGCATCCGTAATGTTGTACACCTCTGTAAAGCATTCTGTTTGGTATCTGTATTGGTGTATACCTCTGTAAAGTGGACTGTTGCTTCTCGAAACTAGGTCTGTGCCCAATAAATACCATAATAATATTAAATAATAATAGCTTTGTGTTTCTAGTTTGTCTAGTTGATGATTTTGCTCATATCGGCTCCTTCTGTCCGTTCCCAGTGAAAAGATCTTTTTATAAATATCTTTTCACTAAAAGTTCCCTTTAGAAAGACCGCTCCGTGGCCGCACAGATCGGTCTTTCTAAAGTGAACTGTCATGCCCCTGCCACACACAAGTGCGCACAGGGGCTGACATGCTCTACAGGACCATGAAGCGGAGGGCAAGGAGAACAGGTAAGTGTGTGTGCACGTGTATTGATGTGTGTGTTGGATGCATGTGTTTTGGTTTAGTGGGTGGAGGGTCTGAGGGTCTGGGACTGAAATCCCACGACAGAGGGTGTGGAGTGGGAGGTGGTGGGGGAAAGCTATGGGGTTTCGGGGGGTGAAAGCCCCAGGATATTTTTTTTAAAGGGAAAACCGCATTTTAAAGGTCTCTTTCGAAAAAGACCTTTATAAAAATGACGGTTTTTGGATCAAAAGAAAATCGGTCAAAATAAAATAGGTCTTTTTATCTTGAGACCTTTAAAAAAAGGTAATTTCACATAGAACCCTCCTATCCAATGTCTCCATCCAATTCTCTCCATCATCCTCGGATCCATGATCGCTCCGATCCTCTGCTGCACCAGGCTAATTCTCAGCTCGTGATCTGATCTCCAACCTGTGTCCATCTTGTGTTTGTGTGCTTCCACCACTTTTCTTCGATTCCTCTGTTACATGAAGGACACTTTTTGAAGATGTATGTGTCATGCTTGGTACAGGAGGCTATATTTGCGGATGTATACGGTTTGGCTGTGGCACAATTGTTTGCGGCCAAATTGACTGTGGTCAATTCTGCCACAAAGCCAATTTTGCCACAGCCAAATCCACCCAAACTAAAAAAGAACACCACCATACACTCCCCCACCAACCCCCTACTTACCTTTTTGCCTTCCACTCATTTTCTAACCCTGCGGCGTCGGATACGTCCCTCTTACGTGGGTCGGCATCCAACGCTGCAGGGTCTGCTTTTCTTTTTTTTATTTTCTTCCCATCCCCTGCCTCCAAACCTCCGCTGCCCCCAAAAGCCATCACTACCAAACATGGGGAGCAGGGGACACCCCCGCACCCCCGCTCCCCATGTTTGGTAGTGATTACCCAAACTGATCGTTTACAGACGATCGAATGGTACTGGCCGAATTCGGCCAGATTTACGATACGATTGTTTATAAACGATCAATTTGGGTAATACCGTATTTGCTTGTCAAGATATCACATGCTATGGCTGGTTAGTTTGGGCTATTAGATTGGACTTAAGCAGGGGCGTTGCTAGGGGGGGGCTAAGGGGGCTATAGCCCCTGATCTTTTGGTTGTAGCCCCGGATAGAATCTCGGCAGCTACAGCCAAAAGACTAGCTAGCCCCCAGTCCCAACAGTTCCGACATCAGCTTAGCCCCGGGTCTTTTCCAGACCTAGCAACTCCCCTGGACTTAAGCACTGCCTACAAGTTAAATCTAGTAGCATACAAAGTGTAGATAGGAGAGAGGTGGAATATGAGAAGGGGCACACAGGCAGCGGGGGATATTCGGCTTTTTATCCACTCATGACCATGCTAGTCCTGATGGCCATTCCTAGCTACTGTTCCCCTCCTGCCCCAAACACACACACCACTGGGATCACTTTGAGCTACTTCTGTGCTTTTAAGTGGATGCTAATGATATTACTAAGTGGCCTTCTGAAAGGGAATGGCTTAATTGCCGCTTTAAACCAGCTCACGGTGAAATTCAAATCTGTTAAACAAGTTTCTTGCACTAAAAACAAGCATTGCCAAGCCAACAGTTGTGGCTCTTCTGTATGCATTAGATGGGCATTTCCCAGGCGCTTCTGTAATATGCCCAGGTACTACCACTTTTGCCATTAGATGCCATCTTATGACCTGGTAGGCCCATGAATGGAGTGCCTGGTAAAAGCGTATCCGAGCCCTACAAAGAAGCCAAAACTGTTGCCTTTGCCAAGGATTGTTTTCTACTGCAATTGATGCTCTGTGATCTTACTGTCCAAAATTGCATGACTTCACTTTCAGATGCCTGCCATTACTTTGTATGTTTCCATCCATGAGGGGTGGGGTGGTGTGTGTGGTGGTGGGGGGGGGGGTTGTGTATGTGTGTGTGTGTGTGTGTTTGCGCGTGCGTCCGTGCGTGCCTGCTTGGCTCTTTCTTTTAACTAAATGCCTGCTGCTCAGCATGTAAAGTTACTGGAAACTTGACTGCCGTTTTTACATGTACTGTCCTGTGGTGTTAAGAGCATCAGAGCCTAATACCAGGCGGTAAGACCTGCCTTGCTTGGGCAGTGACTGCTGTGTGGCATAGTGTGTGCAACCTCCCACTGATCATGTGCTGCGTGGGGTGTTGACTGTGGCGGACATATCCTCTATGTCCTGTGCGTCCACTAAATTTTTATGCTGTTTAGTTTCCCTTGCTGTATGTGCCACTTCTCACTTTCTGCACCTGTTGTGTGATTCATTCCTACCTACTTGCAAGTGTTCCAGCAATGCTATGTTGCTTTGCATTGTGTCCTTTTAGAGTGCATACAATCTAAATAAGGTGTTTCTTTATTACAAGGCTGTATACCATTCTTATTTCTGCATATACATCTAATTATAGAGAAAGACCTCTATGGTGCAAAAGTGCACGTCAACCACTAATTCCCAAACACTTAGAAAATAATTATGCACTTACAAAATTACAAGCACATAAATCAATTCAGACAATTAATGAACAGAAAGCCAACACCCTAGTTATGAAATGCTGAGCGCTCACCCTTGAATGTATTTATTTAAAAGAAGTTCTATTACGAAGATGGTGACACAGCACGCGTAGAACAAAGCAAGGGAATTCAAAATGGGTATGTAATACAGGGTGAAAATGAACTGGAAATGGCAGCTATTATCAAAAGGCGAGACCACACACGCTACCTGGCCGACAGGCTCCCCATCTCTAGAGGCCAATACACCACATCGCCAGACTGGAAACAAGGGAAACAACTAGGACCCTGTCTCTGTAACAAGCTACCAAGGTAGTTACGACTGGCCCCCTCCAATCTACACGGTTCCATGCCATTTCATCGTGGGATGTTTTTTCGCAGGGTTTTTTACTGGGTTTTTTTTTTTATGAAAAAACCCATCGATTTTTTTTAAATTAAAAACCCATCGATTTTTTTTTAATTATTTTTGGGGGGGTTCCCCCCAAACCACCCGATTTTGTTTAATTTGTATTTATTCCCAAACACCCACACCCCATATATATAATTTACTAACCCCTACTAAAAAATTCGATGGGTTTAAAAAAAAAAAATTCACTGCAAAAAACCTTGCAAAAAAACATCCCGCGATGAAAGGACGTCGTACCATCTACACTTCATCAGGACTTGTCGACAGCTCGTCAATCACTAATCTCCCCATTCCACCCTGCTTCTCCCCCTCTGGAGCTCCTCACTTGCCCCGCTATCCCTAGCCATTCAAGCTGCCTCTACTACCTCCACACCTTACCTGTAGCCACCTGTGTAGGTCCGCTATGTACAGCGCTCCTTTGCGTCCCAGCTAGGTTTGCCTTTTATAAATCCCCTGCATCCATTCCCATGGGCATGTGACAGTCACATGTGTGTGGGATTGGCACACATTCAGATATAAATGCCTGATGATCATCAAAGATTTAACAGGCACCCTGAAAACTAAAGAGAATATCACGGGCCAACATCTGTAATCCACATCGCCACCACTATCACTTGAAGGATGAATAGAGGTGTAGATTCTGAGGGAAACCCCAGCTTCCATACCACAGATTCTGATGTGTTATACTAGTGGGCACTAAAACAATGCCTACTAGAGTAATATATCACCATTTTCGTATAATACCCTTGTTTTGGTGATTGAATTATGTAATTATCAACTGTGCTACCGTTTGTTTTTTTATTTATATAGCCACCAAACCCTGAGGTATCTAGGCGCTTATGCTTAGGATATTGGTTACAGTGCTTATGGTTACAGGACAGGAGGTAAATACATTACAGGCAGAAGTTCAAGAGTTAAGTGGACACATTCATGGAGTCTTGCCCCATGTTGCAGGGCAGCTACAACACAAAGATGCAAAAGTCAAATTCGGAACTGGAGGCATTGAATCCAAGCGTGCCTCTGCCAGAGTTTCAGTCTTTGAGTTCGGATCAAATTCCCAAATGATATTTTGAGGAGATCTACCTTCTTGCCTTTGTCTGCAGACCACTGGAGAGGTTGGAGTGGCAGGTCAGTGCACCACAGTCCCTCACCCACTCACCCACTCCATCCTGCAGTGAGGAGTCTTACACAAATACTGAAGGGAAATGTACCGTTCGATCTTTGAAGCTTCTAGGAATTTAGGTTGCAACAACGGGTCTTGGCCTGTGATATTGCCAATTGATCTGTGGCAGAATTGCTGCATTGTTACCCCTTGGCCTCATTGCCTACACAAGGTAAACAGACCTTCCAACGAGCAGCTACAGCGTGGTTACAGATTGTGCTGACTTAAAATTTTCCAGTATATTCCAGTTTTGGTTAGAGAATAATTTGAGACAAATAATTAATTTGCAAATACTCCAATGTAATCGATCGTGGTGTAACTGTGCATGATTAGCATTGTGTGAAATGGTTTACAATTCTTATAATCATGTGTCAAAGTTCTCACAATCCTCTGAGTAGCATGCCCGCTTGTTCCATGTAGAAGGATCTTGTCTTTCGGCAAATACTCGGTAATGGAAATGGCTATGCTAGATCTTGTCGTATGCTGGCTGTTAAGGTGGATTTCTAAATTCAGCCCATGCGGACAGAATTTGGGGAGCCACTCCAGTTATGGTGAACAGGAAGCTCTGAGAGTTTAGCCAAAACTCAATCAAGGTAGCAATGAAGAGAAGTCAAGGCTTATTCTCGGGAGAGTGCGAGTGTGGTCAGAGGCCCTCAATGAGTCCACACAGAATGATACCCAATAATTCAGCTTAGACAGTCAGTTATACAATACAGTCATTTATTTAGGCCTTTAGAACACAGTGAAAATGGAACAAATATATAAACAAAGGGCGGGTATGTTCATTTACAATAAATCATCAAAGAACGAACCATGTAAGACAGGTAAGTAATGCAGATGCAGTACAAATGTTGAGAACCAGTCACACGTTCAATTCCTTATACTTTAGAAGTGCCCAAACGCAGCTTCCAACACAAGGTTTGTCACAGGTATGTATTCTCTGAAAGGATGCAGAGGACTTGTGGTGGTACGTCAGAATAGTTTCAAACTATTTAAAAGTCAGCGACAATTTACCAGAAGACAGGTAAGTACTCCTCTGTCTTCCAGACCCAAGGCTAACCCAGGGGCAGGATACTTGACCAGGATTCTGCGACCAAAGGTAAGTAAGAGGGAGATAGGAGGAAGAGGAGATTGGTCCCAATGCTATCCTATGGAGGACGGGGGGTGAGGGGGCACAGTTATGCTTACTTACCCGCAGACTCCGATTTTCCCAGTAATCATGATGAGTCATCTGGGGTCGTTGGGAGTGCAGTGTTCCATCATTTGTTCAGGTGAAGGTGCCCAGGAGTTGCAGGTTTAAGACTTCTTCTGATCAGGTGAAACTGCAAGATGCAAGCCCAGTCGATGAAGAAATGAAGATTGCAATGATGCAGACCTTTTCAGGGCACTTCACAAGATTGAAGAAGATGAGTGCCATCGACAACCAGCGTTAGCAGGTGACGACAGGCGTCCTTCCAGTTGTGGTCGAAGAACCAGCTCCAGGACAGGCTCCCTTGATGCTAGGAAGCTGAAAATTCAAAAGGAGCCGATTTATGGCACATGCTAGCGACTACCGAAGATCAGGGCTTGAACGCCGAATGGCAACGATTCTGGCAAGGTAGCCCATGAGAGAACTGGTCAGTCTGCCGGGCAGTCCAGGGACACTTCCGAAGGCTCCGAGGGGCTGGATCCTCACAAAGGTGTTGAGGCTAGTTGGTTCCACCAGTACAAGGACTGAAGCACCCATGGGGGTCTTTGGAGATCGGGTAGAGAAGCAGGGATTCACAAGGCCAATCGCTGGAGGGGATGCTGGTCCATTGCAGAAGTTGATTATGGTTCCTCAATTGGCTGCTTTTCTTTGAAGGATTCTTGGCTCCTTCGTAGATCTGAAGAATGGCTGCAGAAGCCCCCCTCTTATCCAAAATCCGAGCTGAAAGTAAGTCCAAGCCCACCAATGGTATGCATCGACACCTTTCAAACAGCCAAGTAATTGTCCAATCAGGGACAACTACTGCCTTCACATCCACCCGAGTAGCAGACTTTCTGGCACCACTGTTGTGTACAGGGACTAGACAGTCCCATCACCCTTCCAGGGCCACACACAGATGGGCTCACAAGCCAGTTAAAGCAACAGCTTTCATGGACAAGTTCATGACCATAAAAGGACTTTCCTAACCTAAGAAGGCAGGAAGAAGACAAGTTACAATATTGCTAAATAAACAAGCAAAAATATTGTGACACAGCCATTTTAGCCATATACGGTAAAGGTGAATGTGCATACCAAAAATAATGCAAAAAAGGGAAAAATGGAACTGCTCCCACCAGCTTGTCTGTAGGCACATTATAAAGGTAACCGGCAATCCAATGTGTAAAAGCTAGGGTGATACAAAGGTATTCCCCTTCCACTGCACTGTAAAGGTCCTGTGTGCAATTTTAAAAAAAAGAATTCAAAAGGGAAACAAAGTTTCCAAGCACTGACAGTCTGAAGGACTAGTCAGTTTCCCTATAACAAATGAGCAAAAGGCACAGGGGCGACTGAAGCTGAAGGCTTTACTTATCTTCAAAAAGTCAGGAAAGGATTACAAACAAAGCAAAATGAATGGGGTTCCATAGAAAACTATGGAGGGAATGGTGAAAAAGGAAAATCTTCCCTAACTCTGGTGCATAGTGCTCCCAAAATGAGTGTGACTGGTAGATACTGACCTTGCCAGACAATTGCCCTCATTACAAGTGTGGTGGTAGTGATAGAAATGGTGATAACAGAATTACTGTTTGGAGGGAAATCAGAGGAACTGCCTCCTTCATTTGGCTGGGGATATTGCCTCCAGAATGGTGGAGTAATTATTGCTGGTAAAAAATATGCAGGCGATGTATCCTCCAAAGCCTAATGGAGTCCTATGAGACTCAGTAAGGGGGGATAACATTGCCTCCTGCGATTCATATTATGGCAGATTTACCCCCAAAATGAGTGACGTGAAAGGAACGAGTTTGACGGAATCATGTGGTTATTCTACCAAACTCGTAATGAGGACCTATGTTATCTAGCTGGGATGGGACATTGCATCCTTTGGGTCCCAGATGTCCGAGGCCAAAGAAAGAGCTAAGGTGTTTATGAATTTGCCGATGTTTTGCGATGTGGGCTCTTGGAAAGTATCAATACTGTAGATGATCCATCTGCAAGGTGGAAAAACTGGATCCTGTTTATCTCCTTATGGTAAGAAAAAAATGATGCCCGTCACCGAATATTTGGTAGTGAGAAGTTAGCCCTTATCACGGTTTATTAGATCACTGATATTCAACGTTTTCAGTTTCTCTGCCCAAGCTTTCGGTGGAAGCTTCAAGCTGGTTTCTGATAGCATGTATTGCCTAGCTGACTAAACCCACCACCAACCATTGGCACGCAGGTGCGCAAATCCATATAGAGATATTAAAAAAAAAAAAAAATTACGTATTCCTGCAGAACTTCGTGCTTGTACACATACTATCCATTCAGTTTAATGTTATCCACATTCCTAAATGTGCAGGGCCACCTTAATGAGATGCCAAGTTGTAGAAACATTCTGTTCTTTTATTATCCAATCTTGCCCAGCCCCCTAGGTTTATGTTTCCTTAGTTCATCTGTGATTCACAAAGGTTAAATGACTTTGCTCTGATCATTTTAAAAGTAAAACATCTCTTGGAATGCCCGTTACGTCTTGCCTTTCAATATTGGGCTCTTGAAATTAAGATTTTATGTTGCATTTTTAAGAAAGCTGTTGAAATCACTGATGCCGTGCAAGCAAAACTGGCTACGGTATGTTGGACAAATAAAGTGTTTGCACTTGCAAGGTTGTTCTAACATAACTAATGCTAGTGGGTACTAAGCGGGGTTTAGTTAATTTAACCCATTAGTAATATTGCATAGGGAAAATGCAAGGAGTGAACAGAAGTTTTTCAGGAAAATGTATTACATACAGAATCGGCAGACTTTGCCTGATTTCCCTTCCAAGTACTGATGTTGACTCCTGCTCAGCAGAAAGGATTGGAGTTTTTCAATTAATGTCAAAATGTTCTTGCATATTATTTTTATATTCAATGTGATGCAGGTTAAACAAACCTCTCACAAAACAGAAAGAAAACAAGAAAGACAAATACTTCAATAAAAATCAATTCTTATCATTCAAAAATAATCTACTATCAGTCGGAATACCGTAGAAGAACATAGTTACCTTAACAATGTAGCATATCTAATGATGTATCCCTCTAAAACCAATCATTTTAGTTTCTTCTTAATATTCAATCAATTCACTAATTACACTCGTCATTTGAATTAACCACATAAGAATCTTGTTGTTGCAAAAACCAGACGCTGGCAAAACATTCAGGCGAAAACCATTTATATAGAATATTCAAATTGACTAAAATGTATGAGCATCAGGTTATACAACGACAGTGTAGTACCAAATGTTTCAATGTTTCCCATTGGTCTTTATTCCCAAATAGATGCCAGTTCAGGCTATCAGCTAACTTATATCTAGGGCCAATCATCTCTAGAGTTGGGAGCAGATTAATACGGAACCTTTGAAACGCTTTGGGACAAGGGAACCTGAAAAGACATGGGGCTAAAATGCACCCCTCTCTTAAATCTCGGGGTGTTAAACAGGGACTGACTCTGATTGATGTGTTTGTATGCAAAAGAATCAATAGTTTTTAGAGACCATTGGATATTCCTCATGCTTTCATGCGTATCATTTTTACATTTTAGGCATATAAGTCCCTCAGTCCAGATTGCTTCCATCCCAGTTGTAGCAAAACTATACCACTATGATTGTCTGGTAATCCCCTCAAAGGTGGTCTTCAATCAACAAATGCCATACTCAGAGCACGTTTTTGAAGTGAACATGTCTCATGAGAATAATACAAACTCTAAATGCCTGTTCAGCAGTAACCAATCTCTAGCATAAGCCTGCCCGTGCAAGAGTGATGATATACTTGTAATGTAACCATGCTTGTCTACGTGGTCAAGTGTTTTCCTGTTCATCTTTGATATAGAATCAACCAGCAAGAATGGCCTGCTGCTGTTGCGCCATACTGCATTGCAATATTTGGGCATTGGAAGGTAACAGGATTCATCCAATCTATCGGCAGACTCCCGGCGTGGCCAAGACCCCGTGATATGTGAGCCATTGTATCTGCGTGTGCCAGGGGTGAACCCGCTTGGGACTTGTTGGCAGCTCTGTGGTGTGGAGGTGCATAGATCGGCAGAAGTCGGGGGGTGTACTGTGCCGAGATTGGTGGCGGAGCTCCCTGCACACCTTGCAGACTAACGGGTGCTTGGAGGACAGCAAGCAGCATCTTCCGCGTTTGTGAGTAACCAGGCCGCTGGGCTGAAGCGGAAAGGCAGCTGAGATGGGGGTAGTGCCCCTCCTGGCTGGAGTCAGCCTGCTGAGCCCTGGGGATTGTCATATGTCTAAAACTCCACACCGGCTGGGTGGTGAGTCTGGAGGCAATGCTGTATAAATGTTTGACTGCTGACAGGTCAATCATGTTTGCCAAGATGAACTAACTGATTTCGGTCACAACATTATCTAACTGGTATGCACAACCTCTGGGTGTCTTTGGTCAGGTCACTGTGGATAAATGCAGGTGGTGAGGGCTGGTATTTGGAGATGGTGTTGCCCAGGGATCGCCCTGTATGGCGGTTGCCTTTAACCCAGCCCCCCCGGTGGGGGGGCATGTTGGAGTGTGGGCCCTTTAGAGTAGTGCCCCATAAGAACACCCCTGTTGACTCGTGCTGGGTATTCGGTTGTACTGCGATATCCAGTGACCAGTATGACCAAGGGGTCTGCACCCTGGAAGGGTGGTGGTATGGGGGCCTCACTGATGATACCCTGCTTCTGGAGCCCCCTGTAGCTCAGGCAGCCTGCACCTCCATGGACCTTCAACGTATGCTTGACACGATGCAGCAGGGCTTCGCATCAGTAAATGTGAAGTTGGATGACATTACTGCTAACGTGTCATCCATGTGAGCCCAGTTGGAGAGAGAGAGGCAGCATATTACAGATGCTGATGGTCACATAAGCACCACGGAGGACCATGTCACAAAGACCAGGGATATGAGGCAGGTCAAGGCTAAATGTGAAGATCTGAAATCCAGGTCCTGCCAGAACAATGTTCGTATTATAGGAGTGCCTGAGGATGCGCTCTGTGGAAATAAAGAATCAGCGGTAGAAGATCTGCCTTGAGAGCTGCTGGGTGACCCAGGGTGGTCTCCCTACTTCACGGTTGAGCGCGGCCACAGGACACTAGCTGCAAAGCCCAGGCACAGGAACTATACCCGCCCAATAATTGCACGCATTAGGAATTACTGGGATAGAGACTTAAGACTGTGGACGGACATAGACAAGAAAGTGCTTTGAGGGAGAGCTCCAGCATTGTGCATATATAGCCGGACTTCACAGTGGCAGTACAGCGGAAGTGGAATACTTTCCTGAGTGTGAAGACACTGTTGAGGGAAAAAGAATTACCCTACGTCATGCTCTTCCCGGCCCTTCTCAAGATCCAACCCAATAACAGATCATATTATTTCACGGTGCCAGAGGAGGCAGTGTCTTGTATTGAGATGCAGATCCCTTTGCCTGCTCCACTGACTGGGTGATCACCTAGTTTGTGACAGGTGACGCCTGTTGAGATCTGCTGGTCTGCTGCACCGAGTTGATGGTATTAAATGTTACAGTGGGCCAGAGTGCCCGCATATGTGTCCGAGTGTCCATGGTTTGAGACCCTTCCTCCGCAGTCCACTCTACATGGAACAGTTGTGCCCTATGTAAGTGTAATTGGTTTGTTTGTGGTCAGGGTTGGGGTGTGAGGGTTTCACATAGCCAAAGTTCGGTGGGGTTTGCGGGTGGGGAGGGTGGGACAGTCGGTTGGCTTGTGGGGTATTAATGTTAAAATGCATTTGGTGATGGATTACAGAAGTTGGACGGCTAGGACCGATGCGGTCACCCCAGCTGCTTTGTTGGGTATATGTTCCTATGGCACAGACAGATGGGCTGAGACAGATGATTAACCTCATTAGTTAGAATGTGCAGGAGCTGGGAAAACCGATGAAGGCCAAAAGATAGTGGCAGATGGAAACAGACATAGCGCTAACACTTTGTTTTTACAAGAAACTCATTTGCTGGGTAGGCATGTGGAGGCCTTCGCACATGGATGGGGGGGCGAACAGGCACTTTACGTCATATTCCACAAAGGCGAGAGGTGCAATGGCACTGGTGTATCGCTCACTGCAATTTGTGCACTTGCAATCCAGAATAGACGAGGATGGCAGGTATATGATTGTACAAGGCATTCTGTGCAAGCTGGACGTTTTTCTGGCCAGTATTTACACACCCAGCATAGATAACCCTGACTTTTATGAGAGGGTCTTTCGTCATTGTGCAAAGTACCCTATGGCCTCAATGATCTGCGGGGGTAACCTAAACACAATATTGAGCACAGAGATGGATCATACCTCGATGCCCATAGGGCACTTACCAGTGCAGTCCAGGCCGTTCTTGCCAACATGGCCAATGCCGAATTGCTGGATGCTTGCCGCTCATTGCACTCCACGAGCAGTGAGCATACATTCTACTCATCTGTACATGATATGCATTCTCGTTTTGATGTGTGGTTGATATCCAGCTCCCTGCGCAATGGGGTTGAGGTATGCAAGATGTTGCTGTGGTCACTGCCTGATCATTCTCCCATTCTTTTGTTTTTGCAGCTATCTAGGGAGGGCGTTGGGCGAGCATTCTGGCACTTCAAGCCTGCAGCGCTCCAGGACCCTGTTTTTTCTGTGGGTTTATGTGACCATATCGCAACATACTTTGAGACAAATATGGGTTCGGTATCCTCGGCCGCAACTGTGTGGCAAGCTTTTAAGGCGTATATCCCGGGGATAGCAATGTCTACTGAATTTGGGGGCCTCAATCGCGAATCTGCTTTGTCCTCCTTTCAACAGCTGTGCGTTGTGCAACACGCTTTCGAAACTGAGCTGGATGCATTTTGGGAAGGGGCTAATAGAGAGTTACAATATTTGGACAGGCCAATGGCGGCTAGGTGCTATGGGGAGGCAGACAGCCCTGGCCGGCTGCTGGCTCAGGTTACTAGAACTGAGGCGGGACCTACGCACATCCCATGTGTGAAGAGGCTGGACGGGTCCATCGTGCATACTGACGCAGACATTAGTGAGGTGTTCTACCAGTTTTATTCCATCCTCTACCAACCGAAAGGCACCACCACCGGCCTGGAGATTGGGCAGTACCTGGGGCAGGGTGTCCCGACAAATGTATAATCCAGAGGGGACAATGAAGCGCTGGATGTCCGCATTACAATTGAGATAAAAGCAGCCATTAATGCTCTCCCTAATGGTAAAGCGCTGCGGTCGGATGGGTACTATGCTGAATTTTATAAAGAAATCCGGCACGAGCTAGCCCTGCACATGCTACAGATTTGGGAAGCAGCACTTCTCAAAGGGATCCTGCCTGATACGCTACGTGAAGCAATTATTATCCACCTTCTTAAGCCGGACAAGGCAGCAGATGAGTGTGGATCGTATAGGCCATTTTCACTCATAAACATTGATGCAGAGATCTATGCTAAGGTTCTCGCGACTCAGCTGTCCCCCTTAATGACCCCTATGGTACACCCGGATCAATCCGTTTTAATTCCAGGGTGATCCACAGTGTCTAACATAAGGCGTTTCTATAATGTGCTGGTTCAGGTCCCTCCTGACGCCCAAGTTGTGGCAGTCTCATTGGATATGCAGACCCTCTGTTGCTTCCTTTAATCTTTATGTATACAGTTGTATGTTTTTTTGCCACTATGTATAGAAAGATGTTGAGGGAAAACTATGACTCTCAAGTCTGAGAAATGAAAAAAACATTGAATAAAGAAATTGATCGAGGTGGGAAAATAACAAAACACTGCAAGTTCCTACGATTCGTAGTTTAGGACAGCACTACCAGTTCAAGGTTCTGCCTTTCGGCCTGCAGTCGGCCCCCAGGGTTTTTACAAAGTGCCTAGCCCTGGTGGCGGTGTATCTTCGTCAACAAAGCATCTATGTATACCCTTACCTGGAAGACTGGCTGGTGCGTTTCCGCTCACGCACTCTGGCAAGCAAGTACACATCAAGGACCGTACTTCTCCTAACCTCAACAGAGCGAAGGGTTTGGCATTTCCCTCAGAGGAGAGGGTGGGAGCCATACAAGGCAAAGTGCAGCGCTTGTCATCGGCACAGACAGCGACGGTATGGTTCATCAATTCGCTGCTCGGCATGATGCACTCCTGCATCACCCTCATCCGCCTCTGAAAACTTCACATGAGACCTCTCCAGGAGTTCCTGGATGCGAGGCGGATGCAAGTATTGGGGACCTTTGCGGACACGATATCCTTCAGCGAAGAGTTCCATCAGGCGATACACTGGTGGGGTGTAAGACCGCATCTCGTCCAGGCGACTCTGTTTCAAGTTCTGCCTTACCAGGAGACAGTCACCATGGATGACTCTCTAGAAGGATGGGGATCCCACACGTACAGCTACACGCCAGAGGCCTCTGGCAACCAGAGGAAAAGGGCCTCCACATCCTGGAACTTCGGCCGTATTCTGGGCCCTCAAGTCTTTTCTGCCATCGCTGAAAGGTAAGGTGGTGAGGATGTTCACAGACGACACCACCATCATGTTCTACATCCGGAAGCAAAAGAGGACCTGCTCACCGGCACTCTCCAAGGAAGCCCAGGATCTGTGGCTCTGGACCATTCGGCAGGGCATGTTCCTTTTCACCTGACTGGTGTCAAGAGCACCTTTGCCAACTTGCTCAGAAGAGAGTTGGGTTCCTACCACAAATGGGGTCTTTGCCAGGACCAGGTGGACCTTCTGTTCGACAGATGGGGAAAACCCCAGGTTGATCTCTTAGCGACGGTGGCGAACGCCACGTGCCAGAAGTTCACCAGCCGCTTCCTTCAGCCAAGGAGCATGGGGGATGCGTTCTCGTTCCCGTGGGAGCGACTGTTCCTGTATGCTTTACCCCCATATCCAGACCTGCTCCGTCTGTCAGTAGCCCTGTCCATCAGGGTACCCCTGTTCTCTGACCTTTTCACCAGTGTGGGAGGGGCGATTCTACACCATGACCTGGGGTCGCTGAACCTGAGGGCATGGCTCCTACAGCCCTAGAGATTGGGGTTTATGCTTTACCAGCGGATGTAAGGAGATCCTGGCCAGAGCTTCGTCAACGTTGAAATGCTATGGCCATAAATGGAAGCGCTTCTCTGTGTGGTGCCGGACACAGAAGATTACCCCTCTGTGTGTTACAGCCCCTCAACTTCTACCTTATTTCCTTTCCTTGGCCAAGGCGGGATTGGCACATGCCTCTATGAAGGTGTGCCTTGCTGCCAAATTCTGGTAAACCAGGTGTCCGGGTAGACCCTGCCTGCGGTCGCACAGACTTGTCAAAGAGTTCCTCAAGGGACTCTTCAGGACTTTTCCACCAGTGAAGGCATCAGACCAGGCTTGGGAACTCAATGTAGTACTGACTAAGCTCATGGGAGTACCTTTTGAACCTATGCATCATGTCCCGCTCAAGTTCCTCTCGTGGAAGACGGCTTACCTCGTGGTTATCGCCACGGCCAGGAGGGTTGGGGAGATCCAGGCCCTATCGTGCAAGCCACCTTACTTGTTGTGTCATGCTTCAAAGATGGTACTGCGTACACACCCCTCCTTTATGACAAAGGTACCGTTAGAAATCCACTTCAATGATCCCTTGGTGTTACCTGTCTTCTTCCCGAATCCGTCATCGCCAGCGGAGAGGGCCTTGCATTCGCCAGATATTGCTCGTACCTTGAAGTTCTACGTGGCACGTACAAAGAATTTTCGGAAGACTTCTCAGTTGTTTGTTAACTTTCACGCAAAAGCCTTATCAAAGGCTTCCATCTCCAGGTGGCTCACTGGCTGCATCATGCACTGTCATCGACTGGTGAACAGGCCGCTGTCAGGCAGGTCGAGAGCCCACTCCACCATATTCATTGCAGCAATGACAGCGTTTCTCTCTGGTGTGCCCCTGCTCGACATTTGCAGGGCTGCTATGTGGAGGTCCACGCACACCTTCACAATGTTATACTGTGTCGACAGGGATTCCACAGAGGAGTCCAGAGTCGGCCAAGTGGTGCTACGCAACCTGTTCACTTGAGGTGAGTCTGTTCCAGAGGTGCGTGTAATATTGCTTCTGTTGAGCCTTGCCACCTTCTGTGGTTGTATATATGTACTGCTGTGTAATCGTTATTTATGAGCACGTGAATCCATGCCAGACCCAATGCTGGAGAAGTTTTAAGTTACTTACCTGTAACTATTGTGTTCCGGCATGTGTCTGCCATGGATTCACATGCAAACCCTCCCTTGTTCCCTTCTGTGGCTCTTCTTGGTTCATACTGCCACTTTATGTGCTTACCAAATCTGAAGATGCCCACCAGGGGTGGAGCTTAGGGATAGGACTGTCATTGGATGGTGTCAGTACGACCTAGTGGACAGTGATTGGTTTAGAAGAGAAATACAGTTTTAAAGTGAAAGTGAAACTGTTTTTTCTTTTACTGAGGATTCCAGCCTGACAACAGGGAATATTCATGAGCATGTGAATACTTGCCAGATCCATGCTGGACAACAATAGTTACAAGTACGTAACTTAAACCTTTTCCAAACTGAGAATGTGTGCAGTCGTTTTTAAAGACAGATACATCCCAAAAAAGTAAATATGGGCCAGGAGGTCAAAGCCTTCCATAGATTGTGCTGTGTTTCAAACATGCCTTCCAGTTCTGGAGCCTTAGCAGTATCCAGCAGTGCAAGAGGTGTTGCTAGGGGAGTCTGAGTGGGTGCCTATAGCCACCAGGTGTTTTGGTTGTAGCCCCAGATAGAAGATCACGGTCTACAACCAAAAGGCTAGCTAGCCCCGAGTCCCGACATTAGCATAGCCACGGATCTTTTCCAGACCTAGCAACACCCCTGTGCAGCACACAGACTGTATTTGTATGTTTCATGAACATCTTTCAGCATACCTGTGGCCAGATTGAGACTTTTACAAATCCGGTTGCTGCTCTCTCTTCTCTGTTATTCTCAATGTTATAAAACAAAAAGCAAAATAATTCCTCTGAATTAAAATATAGATTTTTTTTTGTCTTTGGAGTCGTTTACTCCCAAATTTGTAAGGATAAAATGATTTTACATAGACATTGAATCCTGGCAAGAGTTTTATGTCTGGAATTGTGTTAAAATACAGGTCAGACTGAGGCTGGGAGGAGAGCTCAGTATAGGGGGACCAGACGTCCCAGTTTTGCCAGGACAGTCCCGGAATAAGGCTCTTTCCCCCCATCCTGAGGGTGTTTTTAATTTTAAAACCCTGTCCTGGTTTTGGGGAAAGGGAGGGTTCCTGTCCCAATTTTTGAGAAAGGGAAGTTGACCACTAACAGTTCCAGCACGAAATGTTTGAATATCGATAGTGGGCAACAATATATAACAAACATCGGAATACTTAAATTACGTTGTGTCCCTCTGACATCTCAGGGTGGGCTTGAACCCCCAACCTTTCAGGTACCCACCAGATGCACTACCTGGTGTGCCACAAAGATTGTTTAAGGACCCAAATACATATGAAAGCTTGTAATATCAATCAGAGCAGAAGCAAGATGGAGCAACACAGTTTCGATCCCGGATCCGCGCTGAGAGTCCTCTGGGTATTAAGCACATTAAAAATAACCAATTATAAGTATAATTATAATTAATGTCATGCTAAAATAAAAAAAAGAAAACTGCATAATTTATATGCAGGATAGCAGTTTAGTTCCGGAAATATTGCTGCGCACAGGGAAGGAGGGAGGCTGGAGGGTGTGCCCTGGTAGTCCTTCTTTTCTGCTTGTGGTCATCCTGTTTTTTATTTTGAAAATCTGGTCACCCTAGCTCAGCAGCAGTTTGCTCGGCTTGGGAATGGTCCAGTACTTAGAAGATGGAGCACTCTCGCATTTAGTTCCATATAATTCAACAATAATAAATAAAACACGTTGGGTGGTTGTTCAAGTGGGTGGGATTGTGTATCATAATGGGGCTTTAGCCATTAATTGTTCTCACCTAGTTTCTTCTTAGGGTGTTCAGTCGTTGAACCAGCTGCTTTGCTCTGTTTGTTTATTTCATTCCAAAGGACACATCCAGGGCTGGGTGTTCCTATGCTATTGAGGTGATTGTTGCCTGCATTCCAGCCCCTTCTGTGTTTGTGATTAATGCATACTTTTCTTCCCCTAGAAATTTGCTCTTTGCTGTTTAGAACAACTTGGCTGTTACGCCTTTGTTTCAATCTGTCACGTGACTGTATAAGAAGCCTTTAACTATCTCTTGATTGATTTTTGCCAAATGTTGCCGTGGGAGCATCTATGGTTTGTCACGCGTGGGGGAGGTAAGGAATCTAGTGTCACAACAGATTCATTTGAAACTGTTCAGCTCCAACCAGAGGCTCTGAACTGAGGGTCCTGGGCAGCCGTACCATAAACCTGTCCCTTTACAGGACATAAGAGCTAAACAATTAACGCAAGGCTAAAAATCTCAGGATGATGGCATATTTGGGATGTACCGATAGATCGATACAATTATATGGCATATCAATGGAGAAAAAGCCCTTAACACAAGTTCTGACCTTTGAACTTTATCCAGCTAAATGTCATTCAGTTTTCTGTGATCTCAGACCAGAAGTTACCATTAACCATATAGGGGTGGAATTATAAAGGCATGAATAATTTGACCAATTATCTTAGTATATTTGCATTCACAGAGTCGGCCACGTCCAATCAATGCATACAGGAGATGTTTCTGTTAAGTGAAGCTAAGGAACCAGACTGGGCTAGCAACAAGGATACTTTGTGAGATGAAACTTGTGTTTTGGATTGTATCCTGTGGGTCATTTTACTCTTCTCCTAATACACACCTATCTGAGAAAATATCTATAGGACGGGACGTAATCTTCATTAGTGCGTATACAAGTGATCTGCTTTTGTGAACGTTTGATCAAAAGTGAAGTGAGATTGTTGTTAACATTTCCAAGAATAACCTTTGCATTTATTGTGCAACAATTTAATATGTACTTGAATAAATAGTATCAGGACTAATACACTGTAGGCTACATCATTTATAGGGATATTCCTAGTCTGATATTTGGAATATCTGTGGAATCTAACACCTATCCTAATAAGTTAAGACTTCCTATTGGACGAGTGCAGATAACAAGGGAATTCTTGGAAAAGTAGGCATTGGTTATATACACCATTGACCAAAACGGAAACTATTGACTGATTCCCCAAAAATACGGTATCCTCCTATTCTGTGGAAGAGGTGGTGAGCTGGCATACACCATGCAAATGCGCCTACTTTGGCGGTGCATTATATTGCACCTCTAAAGAAGGCCATCACATTTTCTGTAGCCTGGTATTTTTGTCTATGCCTGAACTAAATTTACACCTGAAATAGCAGAACAGTGACAGTAAGTATTTGATCATAAATTGCTATTTTAAAACACTCTATAACATGTCTAAAATGTGGAATTTGTCAAGGGTTTCATTTTATTCAGCCAGCAGTTTTGTATATCCGTCAGGCTAAATTGACATACAAACGCGGGCCTTTCCAAGAGTCATTCATTGGAAAGACCTGATTTTGCTTTTACTAACAGAGAAAGGATGATATCTTCTTCTTACTTCAGTGAGGTTTGTTTTGACAGAAGGGTTAACCACACAAATTCTCTTAGACATTTAGAGCCCAAAACACACAAGGATTATGAAGCTATTTGCCAGAACGTTTTGCCTTGACACGATCTGGCCCTTGATTGTGGTCCTGTGAAAAACACCCATAGCATAGCTCTTTCACCATTGGCATATGGGCACTAATAAACCTTTATCCTACTTCACCATTCTTTAATCCTATTGGATGATTAAGCTCATTGTTTATCCTGATTGCTGATTTTCAACGCTAATATTTTTGTTGTAACTATTTAACACATTTTGCAATACACTTTGTTCGGACATTAGCTTATGCATTTCTTAATTGTTTTACATTGTTCTTTTTGTTTTCTAAGCCTCACACCTACCGACATCTCTTTCAAGGGGTAATCTTTTAGCATGGTCAAGTGGTCAGGCCACCAATGGGAGAGAGAAGACAGTCCCCATGAACCCCATCTCCCTAATGGATAATAGGCACACTAACAGCTCTTTTCCTTGACTCTGGGATCTTGTGTACTGTAATAATAGCACAATAAACATTTGCACACAACTTTGAACCCAGTTCTCAGCATCAAGAGCTAAACTTACAAAGCTTTTGCTTTGGTCAAGAGGGGCTGAACGAAGGAAAGGCAAGGTCACAAAAAATAAGTACATCAATATATAACAGATATAAAAAAAGATATATAAAAAAGATATAAAAAAGATAGCAAGAAAGCCAGGAACATAGGAAAACAGTAAGGACAAGGTAAGTCGTAAAGAATCAAAGAACAATAGAAAGGAAGAGCAAATATTTATGAATATGGGAATGGGAAAAATAGATTAAATAAGAAAGAAAGGTAATGGAAGGGAGATTAAAAGAAAGGAGGAGATATAAAGTAAAAGTAAACAGAAAGAGAGAAACAAAAACAATATTGCAGTCTGGGAGAGAACGTGGATGAGAAGCAGAAAGAAATGTACCAAGAATATGTAGGAGGCAGAGACACAGATAGAATATATAAACATACTGAAGAACGGAAAGCTGGAAGAATGTGAAGAAGAGCAGAAAAGGGAGTGTGGTATCTTCAATATAAATTATTTTGAAGAAACTCCATTTTAAGATGGTACTCTGAATAACGCAAAGAACAATTCTGGTTAAGACAGACATAAAAAGCAGCTAGGACTAGAGATGTCACCAAGCAACTTCTTCTTTTGCTTGCGAAATCTGTCACAATTGGTGTCCTCTCAATCCCCCGTTCTTACTCTCGGTTCTCGGTTGTGTCCTGAGGTCTCTGCTTGGATTTCCTTCACCCGTGGGTCATTATTCTGCTGCATAGCGCCTGCTCCTGGGAGCTGCTTGTGCTCTGCTGTGTGATGGAAGCCCCTCTTCCACGCCTCACCACCCTTCTGCCCCGGCGTGGCCCAATTATGGCCTGCACTGTGATCGCAGGGATGTGGCAGGGGATTACCATCTCTTACCACCTTCAAGGACTGGTTAATTTCAATTTATTTGAATTTATTTATAAAGCGCTGATGGGCCCGAAAGGAATAATGGTGCTACCCTAGAGAGGGTACATACATAGCAACAAGAGAAACACAACCTATACTTAAATGGAACAGATCAACTCAGGTCCAGACCAAGAAAGGGAGCCAGAGCATGTGCTGAGAGAAATAAAATGTCATTGGGCATAGCTTAGCCAGTATACATGTTCCCATGGATGAGAATAAAGAGACGCTGGAAGAGGTATACATGGCGACGATCAACCCTGTGGCATCAATGGAAGAACTGATGCATAGAAGAAATGGTGGCACAGCGGAGGGCAGAAGTGCAGGACAAAAGGCAGCATACACGCTTGTATGCCACCTTTTTCCCTGCACATTTTCACTCTGCCATGCAAATGAACAAAATGTGTCACTGAAATGTTCACGTAATGGGGCCCCGTTGCCAAGTTATGGGGACCGTGAGACAGGCATGGTATCAAGAGAGTCAAAGACTCAAAGATAATTGTTCAAAACCTTTATTTTACTAATGTTCCTGGGTTGTTGCATTGCCTAACTGGCCCTAACACTAAAGGGATGGTTCCCTTAACTGATGTTCCTAAGGGCCATCGAAATCTGGAAGTCCAAAATAGAAATCTGTCTGTGTCTCGACCTATGCTTGCCCTCACTCTTTGACAAAAATGTGCTACTAAGGGCCTGATTACACGGATGGCGGAGAACCATGGTGCTATTAGCGCCATGGTTCATGCCGGTAAAATACCATTCCAAGGTTGGCGGGGCGGTAATTCCCCCTTCCACCATTGCCCTTCCCCATTCCCATTTTTGCCCCATAGGGCATAATGGGAATGGGGAAGGCGCTAATTCCGGTACCGCAAATTGCGGTACCATAATTAGCTCCCTGGGTCCCTTTGCGGGTTGCTTTTTAATGCCTGCAAAAAGCCGGCGTTAAATCCCCCAACCCGCAAAGGGACCTCGTAGTAAGGCGGTAAGGATTTACCGGTACCGGTATTTTACCGGTACCGGTAAATCCTTACCGCCATCCGTGTAATGAGGCCCTAAGTCTTTATAAAAGTAAAAAGTGGTGGTTCAACAAAAAAAAGAAACCGGGATTAGTTTCAGGTGGTCTTCTCACCAGCTGTACGTTAGTCGGCTTCAAAAGGATGCGCTCACTCAAAAGAGACTGTTCATAGGACCTTCATAGTTCAAACAATGTCAATGTTCTTAATGCATTGGGGTTCCTTTCCCCAAGCTTCAATGCCTTCAGTAACATCAAATAATCAAGATTCCACTTTGATGGGCCTCTTAGGGTTCCCTTCCCCAAGCTCAGGCCCCTCTTGCATTTCAAAATGCTAGTTCATTTTGTCAGGATGTACCTTTCTTTCATACACAGTTCTTTCAGGGGGTAGCATCAGAGACTTTCAGAAGTGCCAGGTTCTTAGCTCCTCCTAAGCGCGACAGTCTGAGCTTTAACCCCTCTCTTTTATTTCCTGCTCATTACTCTTTATCTTCAGGGGCTTTTTGCACCCCTTTTGGTTCCACTCTGTTTTCTTGACTTCTTTCTTGTGCCCCCTGGCACCTTTCTTTCCTTCTCCTGCACACTTGCACCTTCCTCTCCTTCTTGTGCCCATTGCCACCTTCTTTAACTTCCTACGTGCACACTTGCACCTTTCTATGCCCACTGGCATCCTTTGCAGTTCTCCTGTGCACACTTGCACACATCTGTGCCCACTGGCGCCCTTTTCAGCTTTCCCATGCTCACTTGCACACTTTCCACTCTGCCAGGTCGCTTGCACCCTTCTCTATCATTTCAGGTCGCTCGCACCCTCTTTAACACAGTTCTTTTACTTTGCACCTCTTGCGAGCTCTGTCCTTCTTGCTTTCTCTAACTTGCTCTTAATCTTAGCACTTTTCTTTCGATCTATATCGCTTTACTAATTTCCTTTAATTTCTTTCCTCTTTTCCGCTCCATGACACGTAATTTTTTTCTTTCGCCCGCTCTGTTTCAGTCTGCCGCATGCTCACGAGTCTCTCTCTCGCTCTCTCTCTCTTACTTTCATGAGACTCACCCAGGCAGCAACGCAGTGACAAGCTGTCTCTTCTGGTTGTGCAGGCCTGAGGTCCGGATCTCACCACCTGCACCTCAGACACCCTTGGGGCCGGCACAGGTCCCAAGGGAACGAGCAATGTTCCGACCTCCAAAAGCTGCCTGCAGTATACTTCGCTCTGGCTCTCTGGAGACACAGCTCCCTAGCCACGCTGCAGCCCGTCACAAGTACCGGGTCAGCATCTCGACACGCCGTTCTCCTCTGGGCCGTCAGTCATACTGCTCTCTGCCTTCTTTGGCCCAAACAACATCCCCAGCTTGCGCTCCCACCTGTGTAAAACCACACCTTTTATAGTTAGAAAAGCAGTCAAGTGGAGTCAGGTGTGAGTGATAATTAGTAAATGCCTGAACCTGCCTGACTCTATCAATGGGACAACTTAAGTTCTTTCTACAGCCGGATTCCTTACACTCCCCATATTATTCCTATGGGAAATCTTCACTACTCCTGGTTGCTTCTTCCTCGTCTCAGTATTTGTTAGAAATGGGTAGGGGGAGATGAAATGGGTTTGGAAATACCTTATGAAAGCTGAGGGAGAGGATTATGAGGTGAAATGGTAAAATGGGGAATGCCATGTCTCACCCCTGGGTGTTCTCCTCCCAATCCCCAATGACCATCCACTCAAGTGATACTCCCTTGCATGTCCACCCCCAGGGTTGGGATTCAAAAGCGATGGCACTTCCCTGGCCACCCGAATGGACGATCCAATGGAGTAAGTGGGAGAACACCATCAGGTTTCTCACAGGTCTTACAAAATGAGCCCCCTAGTAGTGGAATGATGAACACTGTATTGAAATGCTGTTCATAACCAATACTGAAGCTAGATCGTGGCCAAATCAGCATTGAGATCTGAGAACGATGTGGTCTATTAGGCTGATGAAAAGAAGTGATGCATGCAAAACTCGCTCACGGGTATTGTACAGGATCACTCAGTAACTCTAACTCAGTGGGGCTTGGAAGATATTGTGAGTAATGGCTCATTGCCCATGAATGACTGAAAGAATTAGAATATTTCATGTGATGCAGGTTAGGAAAAATCTTCTTCGGGGATCTATACAAAACATTACCAAAAGAAAAGGCAGGATATCAGAGGAAACAAGATCTTCAGGAAGTCGAGCCAATTTACCAAATCCATTGGAGGCACCAGCAAAAGGTCAATAATAGGGCTAAGGCGTCTTCTGCACCACATCCATCAAAGGTGATAACTGTATTCTGTCTATACTCTGTGAACAGTCTTCATCAAACTTAGACATGGAACACGCAGGGCGCCCATGAATCCCCAAAACCAATGCACCCATGGAGATATCTCAGATAGGTCTCAAGAAGATTACATCAGAAATGTTTTATGAGCTTTCAGATTGTAAACCTCTCCATTTGTGGTTCGGGGAGGTTGTTACCTTCCAGTTTTGGTATTTCCTTCAAGGCCCAATGCTTTTACCATATGTCGGAAAAAGCAGGTAAGATGGCTCAGCTGGGCACATGCTGCAGCGATCTATGTTTGCGCTGCAGGTTGCAGGTTTGAATCCCGAGAAAGCTAACTCAGCCTTTCATCTTTCCGAGGCCGTTAAATGAGTACCATCTTTGGTTGGGTGATATTGTATGTATATATGTTATATGTTAAGCACCTAGGCGCAAGCGCTATATAAATACCAGATCATTATCATTACACATCATTATATGTTCAGAATCCTGAATGGTCGTCTAGGAATGTCATATGAAAGAGAAACCACTGCACTCCTTCTTCATCATCATTAGCGTTCGAAACAAAACTATCAATTGACCCCTATTTCAGGAGAATGTGTGATGTGTGACAGGCTTCTCTCTGGAAGAGTTATGGGGGGAGGCTTTCAATCACACCAATAAAGACACAACAAAACCAGGCACTATCAAAGTATTCACAGGTAAGCATGCATCTGTTAAGACCTACTAAAACATTACAGACAGATGGCCAACTACTCAGCGGTCATTTGCCGTAAATGCAAATTTCATGCAGGAGACCACCAACGTTTACACTGAAGCGCTGTTGGCTCCTCTGCTTTCCATTTTCAAAATGTACAAAGCATAGCGCAAAAGTGAAGAGTAAAACCAGGTGATATCGCCTTTACTCTCCGCTTTCTGAAAAATAAGACACTGCCCTTTAAATTATGTTGTATTATATTTATAAATTATAATGGATTCCTTTGTAATCCACCTGGTCTTTAGCAAGTGCTAAATCAAGGCGTAGTCCATAGGAAGCTTTGGTTTTACGCCTGCATGGAAATCTCATGGAGTCGTAAAACCACAGCGATGAAAACTCCTGCGCTTTGCTGCTCCCGCTAGGTCTCGGAAAGACACAACAATGAGCTAGATCGGAAAATGTAGTATGTCTTGCTTTTGTTCTTCCAATTTCCACCTGTTCTTAAATGACACCCTTACTGAAATAAAGCAGATTTATTACAACCCCTATTTCCCTTATTATCTTTGGTACACAAATTTAAAAAAATACGCTTCATGGTTTGTAGACCTGTTTTTTTCATTTATAATAGGATTTATCATATACATATGCAGCATAATGCAAGACATTTTTTTAGGATTGCTTATGTAGCTTGTAAAGTCTATAGAAATAGATCAAAAACAATAGTGCCTTCAGGAGTCCACCAAGATTGCCTAATTTTACAACCGTGAAATTTATAAGAGGTGGTGTGTTTCACAACGGTTATAGGTCAAAAGATCGATTCAAAAGGATCGAATGGTCAAAGGATCGATTCAAAAGGACCGAAAACAAAAGGTTAGAAAAAATATATATATTTTTTTTACATTTCTTTTTTTGGGGGGTCGCCCCCCAAACCCCTGTTTTTGTGGTTAAAACCACTTTTTTTACCTATACGAAAACCCCCAAAAAAATATATAATTTAAAAAAAAATTAGATTCCTTTTGTTTTCGGATCCTTTTACAGTCGATACTTTAACTGGACACCTTTCAGGTAAAACAACACAAAATATCTATCAGTACAATGCTTGTTAGTCTAGAATCTTGTTTTCAACTGTAACCAAAATGGTGGTTTTATGGACTGACGTAGGTTCTTGGCAGGAAGGTTTATGGGAGCAGTGTTTTTTGGTGAAGATTGTCAGCACAATTGGGCCTCAATTGGGCCTCATTACGAGTTCGGTGGTGCAGGAAAAATGGTGGCAGTAATGTATTTACTGCCACTTTACGGCCTGTTTCCGGAACCAGCAAATTCTGACTTTGTTGTAAAGCACAAGGCTTACATGTGAGGGTAAACCCTGCACTTTCTTGTAGAAACTGGTGGAACTGGCGGCCCAATACTTTTTCAAATGAGCTCCTTTCACAAACTAGGGGCTGTGTGGTGATGGGCCTCATTGCAAGTGTGCCAGTCCGGTAACCAAGGTGCCGGTAAGCCTACCGGCACAGTTGTTACCAGACTGGCACACGAGTATGCAGGCGGCTGCTGTTCCTCCTGTCAGGTCAGACCTGTCGGGCGGAACAGCACCCGCTCGCAGCCTTTCCAAACCACAAGCACCGTTATTAACAACGCTGGTGCTTTCCTCATCCCCTATTCCCATTGAGTCCTGTGGGACCCAAATGGGAATGGGGATTAACATTTTTCCGGCGCCTGACTTCCAGGAACACCGGGGTCATAATCCCCTGGTTTTTCCATGGATCCAGGCACCGGAAAAATGCACAAGTTCAGCGGCAGCCTGACGATTTTACCAGCAAGGCTAGCGCCGCACTCGTAATGAGGCCCTTATAGTGTCAGCACTCAACATGATGAACATGAGGGCCGTGAAGTGACATAGTGGGTCTCATTATAAGTTGGGTGGTGTGGTTAAAATGCAGCAGTTACCCTTACCGCCACATTACCACACTGCCCAACTACAAGTTTAGTGGAGAGCTGGAAGTAAATCCACCACCTTTCTGCCCATAAAATGGCAATTTTGACAGATTTTCCACCAACAGTAATCCCACCAAAATCGCTCATGGATTCCTATGGACTCTTATTAATGGGGACTAACACCAGCTACTACCACTTGTAATCCGGCAGAAATACCACCAGACCATGTAGCGGCGACAGTAATACCACCAAACTTGTAATGAGGCCACTCAACATGTTGAACATGAGAGCCCCCTAGTGACATAGCGTCAGCACTCAACATTGTAGAGGTGCAGATGTACACATCATCTGTAGCACCCGCCCCCTCACCTCCGTCCTACTGGATGAGCAGTGGAAGAGCCCTAGGTGTGACACCAGGTATTGTCCTAATACTGCATCGAGCATATGAGAGGCGATATGCACTCAGACAACCGTATTGAAGGTACCTACAAACTGAAAGGGTAGTGGGAGACTTGCTGGAAGCACTAAACTTTGAAGAGCTGTAAATAAATCCAGACACCTGCAAAGTGATGTCAGAAAGAGAAGACATAATGACACACTGAAATGATATGCAAATACTTAAAGATTGAAGATGTAACTGAAGTAACAAGAGAAACATGTAACCAAATATGAAGAAATCATGTGCACCAAAGAAATAAGTGAGTAAAGACGAAGTGAATGTACATAGGCACCAACAAAAGGTAGACGAGACATATAGAAGCTTTCTGCAGAAGAAAATGTAACGTGACTAAAGCGGCCATCAGAAAAAGATGGACGCTGAACTCGTGTTGAAACCAATCAAGCTACCTCAGAGACAGATCAGGGCTGCAGAGTCAGGAGACGCTGCAAAAACAGCTTTGTGTGAGGAATAAAGAGGGGTTTATTGTCCTAGGATCAAGGATGCCACATCAAGGAGTAATTGCAATGCACAAAGTGAGTCAACAGTATAAGCCATGTATCTAAGACCTATTTCTCTTTGATTAAGCAAAGAAGAAAACCTCTGTAAATGTCAAGTACTGGACAGTCAAGGATGCAGAAAGCTTATGTGAGGTAGAGCAACCAAGTCTCAACAGGACAAGAGAAGGAATGACACCCAGCTTAATTGAATTAAATAGCACCAAATAAAAGCTCGAAATTGACGAAATCCTGGTCTCATCACACATGATTCAGGTGTCGAAAATAAGGGCTATTCCCCATATCTGGTAGGCATGCCTTGGACCACCCCCTAATATGTATAATACAGATTATAGCAGCATATCAGCAGCAGGTTGTCCTGTGCAACATTGTATAGTCTGTTGCTACATAGACTGATTGCTTAGCATTCTATCCCAACCTTGGACTTTCGGCACGTTAGCAGCAGTTACGTGTGATTATAACAAATTAAATTACAGATAATGCTTCAATAACGAAAGTTTCATAATGAAAAAATATTGAATTATTTATTTCTTTTATTTTGGGGGTCCCCCTCTGAATCCCCATTTCCCTATGCTTTTAAACCCGCTATCATCAACACTGACTCTCAGCTTCCTACTCATATATGGTGGTCACACCCTTGATTCAATCTTCTGCTCCTATGACCTCATCTCTGTATCTAGTCCCATACTGCTCATCTGGACAGACCACTCCGACATCCCTTTCTCTGTCCACGGACCATCCCCTCCATCCATGACTCTCCCTGTCCTCTCTCATGATCACAAATGCTGCAACAAAGTCAAGGTATTCCCTGACCTAGCTGAAGCTCTGCTTCACAGTCTCCCGGCACCACCAACCTCAGATAGACCCTTAACCATGGAATCATTTGACTCCTGGCTAAATGAATCACTACTTCCTCTCACCTTCTCATGCCCCGCCTTACAAAGGACCGTCCCCCAAATGGTTCACTCCCCACCTGAAGACTTTGAAAAGCCAAAATAACTCTCTCGAGTGCAAATGGCGAACATCTAAAACCACTCTCAGCAGATCTATGTTCGCATGCCACCACCGTAATTACAAATCTGAGATCAGAAAGGCGAAAAAGGCCTATTTAAACAAGTGAATCATGAACTGTCGCAACAGCAGCAAAGAGCTCCACAGGATCATCTCTTAATTCGTGAAACCTACTTGCACCACTACCCAGACCTCACCCACGCAAACGCTCTGCGATTCCCTCTCGCTGTATTTCTACAACACATCACTAGAGAGGATGGAATCACTTAATACCAACCTTTCTGCCCTCACCCCCTGCTCCACACCGGCCCCTATCGATTCCATTGCTACAACTACCGTAATCCCATCTTTCGACTCCTTCAACCCCATCTCAAGAGACAAATTCCTTGATCTACTATCAGGCAGCAGACCCTCCGAATCCCCCCTTGACCTCTCCCCGGCCTCTCTTCTGAAAGAAATATTCTCCTCGACTTGGGCAGGACTAGCAAGGTCCATATTAAATGACTCCCTCACCACTGGGATCTTTCCTGAAGCGTTTAAAATAGCACATGTCAAACTGCTTCTAAAAAAGCATCTCTCGGCCCACTTGACAGAATTATAGGCCGATCTCCAACACCCGATTCCTGGCAAAATTCATTGACCGTGCTGTGTACTTTCAACTCAACCGCTTCATAGAATCCAACAAACTACTCGACCCCGCTTTAGGATAGCTCAGGGGCAACATGTTCGCCTTGAAAGCAAGACAACACAGAGCAACACAGATTCGATCCCCGGGCCTGCCCTTAGAAACCTCTGGGTATTAAGTGCATTATGAATAACATATCATACCATATCATATTAATCAGGCTTTTGGCCACTCCATCGAACAGAAACCACCCTGAGCTCGATCTGGGATGATCTCAAAGTTGCAGCGGACTCAGAGGGTTGTACAGCGCTGGTTCTCCTTGATCTGTCAGCAGCCTTTGATACTGAGAACCATCCTATTCTCCTTGACCGACTCCACTCCTTAGGAATCTGAGGCTCGGCAATCCAATGGATTGCCTCCTTCTTCAACAACAGGAAAGAAACCACCCTTATCTCACCTTTTGTCTCAACCGCTGGTACCGTGAACACTGAGTACCCAAGGGGCCTGCCTCTCTGCTCTCCTTTTCAACCTCTATCTGACCACTCTACCAGAGATCATCTGCGCACACAACCTCACCTGCTACAACTATGCTGACGATACCCAAATTATCCTGAGAATCCCCAAAAGAAGCCCTAACCCTCGCCATGACATTGAAGCCTGCCTCAGAGACCAATGGATGACAAGAACCCACCTCCTTCTGAACCCAAGTAAAACTGAAATTATGGTGTGCAGCACACTGCCCTATTCCCTCATACTCTCCCATGGCCCACCTCCCTTGGTATTCCTCCTCCAATCTCCAATTATAGTCAAAGGTATTGGCTGCACTATGGACTCAAGCTTACCTCTCTCCCAGCAGATCAACAATGTATCAAAATCCTGTCACTACCACCTCAGACTCCTCAGATGCATCTTTCCTTATCTCACCTACCCCAAAAAACTGGCAGCTATTATGTCCATTGTGATGTCAAGACTGAACTATGCTGTAGTATATAATGTATCTATCTGTACTGGGAGCACACTGTGCAGGTAGTAGAAGGGAGTGATGTCATCTAGAATGTTATGGGACATGAGGGTTCCAAGAGCTACAGTTGGGGACACAGGATGGGAGAACCTAACTGAAAGGATGTTACCTATTTAGCTCCCTGCCTTTCCTAACCAACTAGCCCTGTAACTTATGAATAAACTTACTCCTTTTATATACTCAAGTCTCCAGTGCCTTACCTGAATCCTGATGACTTCTTTCCATCCTCCAATACTACAAATGGCGACGAGGATGGGATCAACAGGTGTTTGCTGGTTCCAGAAAAACTGATATACATAGCCTGTTGATCCCAAGATTAAAGGACCCCAATGGAGTTTGCTGATGATCCATAAATATACTCAAAAAGGTTATGGGGAGAATCTGCTGAAGAGGTTTTTCATCCCTGCCATGATGAGCCCAGCAGTGACGAAGTCCAGCGCCAGTTTCCTGTGAGAGGACTTCAATAAAACATGCCCAAGGTATAGTCCTGCTGTTATTCATGGCAGGCAGCCAGCACGTTATTGTCTCCTGAAGAGTATCCTGATTTATCTACAAACTAAGGTACTGTGCAGCATGTTTGCAGCAACGTTTAAGTTAAGGGCCAGACTGCTTGTAGAAGCTGCTTAGTTACAGGGCTAAGGAGTTTCTGATGCTATAAGCCGTTCATGATTTAAGAACAGGCAGCCAGAAGACAGCGTGCAGTTTTGCACATATACGGCAGCTCCGGGATATGCTGTTTACTCTCCATTAGAGTACTTTACAGGGGGAGCAGCGCTGCGGCGTGGTGCTGAAACTGCGTGCAAGCGTAGTATGTCGGGTTTAGCTTCTGGCCAAACTGCATTTCGCTGCGCCCATGACAATAGCTAATCTGGGGCATTTGAATGACTCTTTATGCTGTGCGTCATAAGTTGATCATCACCATGATGGAGGCAGCAGAGATCCACACTCTGTAGTGTCTCCGACTCATATGATGACATCATGAATGCAGGAAGGGGTTTGGCGGAGCCCCGAACATTGCTGCATGGGTGTTCTAGGCACGATGTTGTTTTGCGTATTCTGAACATGAGGGCAGAAGCAATTGAACATCTCGATTGCAGGTGCTCGTTTTCAAAGTTGTGTGAGGTTCACAAAGCTATTCGTGCATCGGAAAAACCTTCAAGGAAAGGTCCTTACAGCACGTTGTGCGTGATGACATATACAGGAAGGAAAACATGATCCGTTGGAAGCTACCGTGCGTTTCGAGAATTGAAGATTGATTTGAGGCAAAGATGAGTAGCTTGTTTGCACATATTTCCGAGAGGATCAGTATGTACACATCGTTGTGCATACCTTGTCTGCAAAGATTATGAATCTAGGATAATCGGATTCAAAGTGTCTCTGAAAGCATGAGGCAGAACTTTTCACTATCCGTAAAGATAGGGACAATTAAGGTATTGTTTATTTTACATGTACCTGCAAGCGGCGAATATCATTATGATACTGTGTTTTCTTTTGTCCAGTTGCCTGCCGCCATATTCCACGTGCAACTCATGGACTTTTACTTGTCTCGTCATGTTTTAATTGTGTAAGTTATGTCGTTGTTGCTTTATGAATCTTAACTGCACATATTTTTATTTCCATTTATATTTATGTATACATTGGATGCACTAGATTAGTATCTTATTCTAGGTTTTGGCAGTGTGGGTGCTGCAGTGTAAATAGGCTTGGAACTGTTGTTTATGAGACAGGATGATGTTTAATATGTAGTGTGCCTGGCTGGGAAGGCACACGGTGCATTGCAATGTATGTTTGTGATGCATTATATGTTTGAATTGAGGGTACATGGTCTATGCATAATAATATATATATTCTCATAACAATAACCAACAATAACCGGCCTTTGCTTAAACAGGGATAAAACTGAGATCCTCATAGTAGGGACCAGCGAAACCCTCAACAAACTCCCTCCACAATATAAATCCTTCAACATCGATAACTCCACCATCACAGACTGTGAAAACCCTAGGTGTTCAACTAGATGCCTCACTATCCATGTCCCGCCAGGTCAACGCCATAGCATCCTCCTCAGCGCTCACCGCCAAGGTGGTCAACGCAGTCAAGCCTTTTCTCTCCACCAAAAACTGCCTATCCATCGCCAGAGCCACAATAGGTACCAAACTAGACTACTGTAATGCCCTATTGTTAGGCACCTCTGTTAACAATCTAAAAAAACTCCAAATCACGCAAAACAACGCGGGCAGCACTGACCATTCCCAAAAGGGAACACATCTCTCAAGCAAGGAAAGATGCCCATTGGCTACCGGTAAAGGAACGCATTCTCTTTAAAGCCATGGCCATCACACATAGATGCCTTTCATCAGATGCCCCACCCTATCTCTCGGAAAGAATCACCCTCTGCTCATCTAACAGACCCACCAGAGCCCACCACGCAAACCAGATCTATGTTCCTACGTTCAAAAGAACCAAAGCCGGAGGGTCTAGCTTCCAACACCTTGCACCCACCTCACTAAGGAATGAAAAATCATAACCACCTTTCGAAAAAACCTAATAACCTTTCTATACCGCTAATGTGTTAAACCAACATGCATAGTTATGCTTGCACTGTAACCATAGCAAAGCATAACATTTTGCATTTTGCCCCACTCGGTCTCCTACCACCTGTCATTGTCATCACTGCACTCAAAGCATTTAATATGTCTTACTATAGCAACCGAATGTTTACATCATACCTATGTTTAAGCTCAAGCCCGCTGTAACAGTGCCACGATGCCTCAGGGAAGTTCTGTGCGCTTTATAAATGCAAATAAATAAAATAAAACAAACAACACAAGAAAAAAAATATATGTGTTTTTTTGTGTAGTGTTTAACCAATTTTACAGGATTTTCAGGTTCTTGAAATTCTGGATTTTATATAGTGTTATACTATATTTTGATATTCTATGTTGTGAAATTTGAAGAACAATGATGATGATATATACTATGTTTATTTCATGATGGGAACTGTCATATATATATATATATATATATATTAGTAGTGGCACGGCATTGTTCTGATGCCATGAATTGTCAAGTATATTAGTAGTGGCACAGCATCGTTCTGATGACATGAAGTACATGAGCCTGTAATAGGTTATGTTTTACCCCACATGTTCATGAATAAGGTCTGACAGTGTCATGAATTAGTTGTATGAGCAATGTGTGAATGAGTTTGTAACCCAATGTATACATATATATATATATATATATATATATATATATATATATATATATATATATATATATATAAATGTGATATGAATGATGCGTGATAGGTACGCAAGTTTTGGGCACATGGTAAATAGCATGCATTTTATAATGAATAATTAACCGGTTTATTTTCCTTGGCCATACATGTTTTAAGCCTTGAATGCTTTCATGTTTTTGACTGCATTCCAGTTTTATGAAAGATCAATTTTGCACTTGGACTCAGATCTGATCAGTCTCTGTCGCTGTGTTTTTTTTTCTTTCTCACACTGTTCTTTCCCAGTTGCGTTGTTTTGGTGTGATCTTTGTTTTTGTAAGTTTTCTTTTCTATCCTTTTGCTACTTTTCAGTGTTTCCTATGGCAGGAGTGTGTATGCGAATGAATAACTGGATGGCACAAATGACAGGTGTTTCTGAGAAGTATGGTGGGGTGGTTCATTGTATTTATAGATGTGATGTAGTTGGTTGTGATGTAGTTGTGATAAGGATGTAAATTATATGGTTCATTAGAATGTTAGCTAGTTCCTGATGGTTGCGTGAGTACGCGGTTCTGCTGGGTGTAGCAGACCCTTGTCTCCAGGTGGCAGGTAGAGTGGGAGGAGATACGCTCTGATGGTTGAGATTGTGGCAAGGAATGTGTGTGCTCGCAGGTGTCAGCTGTGAGGCCCGGGAGTGGCAGTCCCGGCCAGGTGGTGATTTGTGTACTTGATTGTGTTGAATGTTAGTTACGTGAATGTGGATACGCTTTTATGGTTGTGAATGCTCTATGAGTTTGTTTACAGATGTGCAGCAGTGTGGTAGTTTTGATGGCCTCTGAATGTCTGGTTTATAATATCTTGTTTGTGTGTTCATTTGGAAGAGAGGGAGATATGTAGTATATAATGTATCTATCTGTACGGGGTGCACACTGTGCAGGTAGTAGAAGAGACTGGCCACTATTATGTCCATTGTGATGTCAAGACTGAACTATGCTGTAGTATATAATGTATCTATCTGTACTGGGAGCACACTGTGCAGGTAGTAGAAGGGAGTGATGTCATCTAGAATGTTATGGGACATGAGGGTTCCAAGAGCTACAGTTGGGGACACAGGATGGAAGAACCTAACTGAAAGGATGTTACCTATTTAGCTCCATGCCTTTCCTAACCAACTAGCCCTGTAACTTATGAATAAACTTACTCCTTTTATAAACTCAAGTCTCCAGTGCCTGACCTGAATCCTGATGACTTCTTTCCATCCTCCAATACTATATATGCCAACTCCTTATACCTGGGTGCACCGGCATACCAACTTAACAAACTCCAAAGAACCCAAAACGCTGCCACTAGACTCCTTCTTGCTCTGGGACACAGGGACCACATCTCCCCCACTCTCCGCACCCTTCACTGGCTCCCTGTTGGACGAAGGACCACTTTTAAAATCCTGTTCCTTACCCACCAAGCAGTGCACATGACCGCCCAGCTTGCCTATAAGAGAAGATTAAACCCTACCTCCCATCTCGCACCTTGAGGTCAAGCACTGCCCTCCAATTCAGCCAGGAGGGTCTGCCTTCTCAGCCTTAGCTCTGACTCTGTGGAACCCACTCCCTCTGCACATTCGACACACCCAAGACTACATGGCCTTTCGCAAAGCTCTAAAACCTGGCTCTTTCCGTAAACCATGATTAGATCTATGTAGGGCCAGTGAAACCCTCCAACGTTATAATTCATGACTTCAATGACATTACGCTGTAAAATTCTTCACCCGTCCGACTAATGTCCAACTAATGTCACAGCCGAACAACAAATGTCCAGCCTCACCTTTATCATCACTGTCTGAGTGTGACCACGTCGGTGTGGGATATCTCCTGTCCAACAACCAAATATCCTCCCTAGACTGACCCTGCAACCCACCTAAACCACAACCAGAGACCGGAAAATGGGCTCCAAAGACACATAGTGCTGAGCCTATGAATAATGACCCTGTGACCGCTACCATCAGGCAATCACACTTGCTGCACACATATTGAGCGCACACAAGCACCCTATACTAACCTACTCTCACGACTGACCTGGACTACGGTCCCCAAGGGCGTTCAACCCACAAGCGCTTTAAGATCACATCAATGATATATAGGGCACCATTTAAATGCTCAATACCAACAATAAGAGAAATGTGTCTTATGTATATAGCTTGTCCTCTTGACTCCCTTGGTGCCCTGATTATTCCTTGATATGGCATCCTTGATCCCAGGCCAATAGACTCCTCTTTATTACTCACACAAAGCAGTTTTTCCAGCGTCTCCTGACTCTGCAGCCCTGGTCTGTCTTTGAGGTACCTTGAATGGTTTCAACACGAGTCCGGCGTCCATCTTTTTCTCATGGCCGCTATAGTAATGTCCCCACTTCATATAAGGCGAAAACAAAACCCTTCTTCAAAACGTTCTCACACGGTCAGGGGATGACCTAAATATATTAATATTTAAAGGAGATCATTACAACATATAACATTTTACTGATCTAGTGCATATGTGTTGGTGTGTACCCCACAATACTGGTACCTTCAGTCCTGAAAAAATAGACCCGGTACTTGTTGTTTCTGTTGTAAAAAAGTTTTTTAGTTTTTAATCATTTTTTAATCATTAATTCACAAATATAAAAACACTTATAAAAGTGTTTGGTATGAGTCAAACCCAACCTCACACTGCATGGTAATAAAAAACAATACAAATTACAATTTACACATTTTACATTGCTCCTGAATATATCTTTCGCTACGCGTGTCACAGGTCCTTAGCCTTGGATACCTTAATACAGCGATTTATAATCCATTTCTAAGAGGAACAGGAAAGATATTGACATTGCACGTATTGGAAAAGGAGTTTTTAAGTTGGCCCTCAGCTACTAGGAGCTATCGAATAATCAAGACTCGACTTGTTGGAGTCTACGGCCAAATTGTGGTGTTGTGACACTGGCGCTACCTGTACCAATTGAAGAGGAAATGCGTGAGAACCCATAATTGTGACCTTGGATTCCATGGTGGAAAATTTGAAATTGAAATATTCCCCTGAAGAAAGTTCATGCATCTGAGCAACCGAGAACTGAAACATGTCGGGAGTTGTTTGTACCTGAGTCATTACACTCAGGGTTTGGAAAATTGTTAAATTCATTTATTGTCTGTTTGTGTAATTCTTTTTATCGTTTTATGTGGATATATGGATGTGTAAATTGTAATTTGTATTGTTCCCTCTCCCCTCACCTGACAACACCCCAAAAAGGAAGCAAACCATGCTAGGGAAATGCACACCCCAATTCTGTCATTTCTCAACACAACAGTGGTTTATGAATTCCATAAGCCTCTGGCCGACGTCACAGTAGGAGGCTACAGCATTCAGAAAGGGACAGGGATGAACAACATTTGCATTTTTACTCCATACCTATCCCTGTCTCACATCACACATTCTACTGAAATAAGTGTCAATTCATTGTTTTGTTTCAGATGCTAATGATGAAGTAGAAAAAGTGCAGTGGTTTTCTTTTTCATCTGATATTCCTCGATGACCATTCTGGATTCCAAACATATAATGATGTGTTATTTATATAGTGCCTACGTCTAAGCGCTTTACATAGAACATATATACATAAAATATCCTCCAACTAAAGTTGGTAGTCAATTATAAACCTCGGAAGGGTGAAAGGCCGGGTTAGATTGGACAGGATTCAAACCAGTGACCTGCAGATGACACATAGATTGCAGCAGAGAGCGCTGAACCCACTGAGCTATTTTACTGGGTTTTTTTCCGACATATGGTAAAAGGATGTGCATAAAAACAGCCTAACAATTGCCCACGGTCATTCCATGAAGGCAAGACCAAAACTGAGATGTAACAACCTCCCCGAACCCGTACCACAAATGGAGAGGTACACAGCTTGAAAGCTCATTACACATTTCTGATGTAATCTTCTTGACACATGTCTGAGCTCTCCAGAGGACCGCCGTGCGTGCCATGTCTAAGTTTGATGAAGACTGTTCATAGAGTCTAGAAAGAGTACACTCATCGCCTTTGATGAATATGGTGCAGAAGACCCTTTAGCCCTTTTATAGACCTTTTCCTGGTGCCTCCAATGGATTTGGTAAATTGGCTCGACTTCCTGAAGAACTGGTTTCCTCTGATATCCTGCCTTTTCTTTCGGTAATGTTTTGTACAGATCCCCAAGAATTTCTTTTCCTAACCTGCAATTCATGAGCGCCCATCTACTGCACTCTTAGAATGCACTTAGGGAGTCATTTACTTCTGAAGTCAAGTGTAAAAGCTAAGCGTAAAGGCAGTTGACACTTTCCGTTTACGCTCCACTTAATTTTACAGCTGTTCTGAGGAATAGGCGGGACGCAAAGCAGAGGTAGTCTCAGGAGAGCGCTTTATTCTGCGCCTGAGTGAGATTTTCATGCAGGCATAGAAAATATGAATTCCAATGGAATATGCCTCTCATTAGCACCAGCTAATGAGCAAGTAGATACCATGCCAATGTGAGATGGCGGATTCCATTGAAATTCATTATCAAATAACACCTGTAAAGCGTATTTGCAGGCAGTGTTTTAGATCTCTCGAAGCGGAGAGTAAAAGTAAAGAGGAAGGGCGATTTCGCTTTGCTTTACTCTTTACTAGCGGCACGTATGTTCAAGTGTTGCTGGTCCCATGCAATTACCATTTCATATAAAATGACCACCAATGCAAAACATATCAAGGGGAAATTTGAAACTGTCATGACACTGTTGAAACTGACATGTTAGTAGTTACCATCAATGTGAAACTGGCCTGGAGCCATGTTGTGGAGCATGGGACACCAAGTTTGTAATTTTCTGTGGGCAAAATAAAACCACTAACCTGAGGGCAGTTTAAATCTGCCACGGTTGTATTGTAGGGGCAATGATGAGGCATAACAGCGTGCCCTTTGATCCAAGGTGAAATCGGTATAGATGACAATGTGAAAACTGCCAGGCTGGCACACTGAGCTGAACGCCAGCAGATTCAGAAGCACTATACTGTATTTGATCAGTGACCCTGCCAGGCTGTCACATTGAGCAGCCTATCATTAGCAGTGCCATAAATTGATTGAGCAACACCCTGGGACAGCCAGCGACCTAGATTATTTGAGCAGCACTCAGACATATCTTGAAAATATGCTGCCATGTGATGGCAACACCCTAAAACACAATGGGAATTGTATTTTTATTACATCTTCCGGGAATTGAAAGTGTATCTCATTAACTGATACAAGAACAATGATGCATCAAAAGCATTGTGACATAGTATTTAAGATGGGTGTAGTTTGTACACACGCATAACACATATTGTGCACTTCATGATACGCCACATATCTGCCTAGGGTTCAAACCAAAGGGATGAATTGCCTGCAGCCCCCAGGAGCAACAGAGCAATCCAGCAAGTCCCAGGTAAGTACCTAGGAGCAGGCCAGTGCCTTTTCAATGAAGAATGCAATGTCACAGGACGGTCCCCGAGGTGGCGCAACAGCATACCCAGGTTCGGGTTTATTAGCCTTGGTGGCTGAAGAAGGAAGTTTGGAGGGATCAGGCAGTTGTACTCTTGCAGTGGGATGCCAAGCAGAGGATCGTCACAATACTGACTCGTTTAAGCCCTTCAAAGGCTTCGGAACAGCAACGATTGCCGTTCGGCTGACTTCTTTCCGGTTCTCGCTCCTTGACTTGGTTGAGGGGATGTTTAGGAGCGGGAAAGAGTCACTGCAAGTAGAAGGATGCCCACAAGGTTTCAGCCGAAATCAACGCTTCACTATACGATTTAACCGCAAAAAGACACAGGTCCCAGGGGATTGAGAGTTTGTAGGCCCAGGAGGTCACAGCTCTTCGAGGGATGGCGCAAAATGCAGTTGGTCTTAAGACTGGTAAGGCCCACCAGTCCAGGGGAGGAAGTCATCTTAAGGAGATCTTCCTTGTCACTCGGAATTAAAGGTCAGGTCTGCAGCAGTCACTCAATGGCTCTGGCGGTCGCTTGGAAGTTGCCGGGACGTCCCTCTACGAATTCCTCTTTGGATCTTCTGTCCCATGGTCGACTCTTGAGTTTCTGCTCCACGACCCTCGCCTTTTATGCAGGAAAACCAGTTTAGCCCACCAATCACCAGACACGCATCCATTCAAACTTGGGGGCTGGCTGTCCAATGGGGACATCCAGCCTCCCAGCACAAACTAATTCCAGGCAGGCACACTGGCACTCAGAGAGTCTTGGCGGGATTTCCAAGGGAAGCCTGTCAAAGACAAAAGACCCAACAAGACCTCCCCACCCAAGCAGGCTGAAGAAGCGTAAGGACAAGTCATCAAGAGCAGGGCTTAAAAATGTACAGCCACCATGGTAGGCAAACAGCGACCCTTGTGTCCCTTACCGCAGCTGCGACGGCATCCTGTGGCAAAAGTCCACAAAGTCATGCAAAAAGGTACACTGCGACCAGCCTTTCAGATGAACTTGTAACAGTAAATAAAAGTTACTGGAAAAGCGAGAAAAGAGAGAGATTATTTCTCTTAAGCACTCCACTTATGGTAGGGTGTTCTGATCTTGCAAAATAAAATACAGGTGGGACAGAAGGGTGTTCTCCTGTCCTGGTCACGTCCTGGTAACGTGTTAACATTGGTCAAAAAATGGAAGCTCAAGGAGCTCACAGTAACACTGCACAAAATGTTCTGCGTGCTGCAATAATAAAAAGTAGATGCCAGAAAACATGTAGGAAAGCACGACTCCATCACAAAATAACAAAAAGAGGTAAAAAGAGTTCTGATGGTTAAGAATGAGTGAGTCTGGAAAAAGGTTCTCACTCACTCAGGAGAATCAATCCAAACATCCAACAGTTCAGCAAAAATGCTGGGGGACACAGGAAAATCTATCGGACACCTGGAGAGCACCATTAGCTACCATCGGAATGTCACACCATCCCCACTTCCCATCAGTAAAGAGTGTAGATTGAATGTGGCTTCTTTTTCTTTTTTGCTGTTAATAAGCCAATTAGACATTTTATGCATTGCAAAAACCTTTTTTATACTTATACCAAAATCCAGAATCATCTTAAATGTTAACGTACATCACAAAAACACTATGAAAACTTTCGTTTTTATATCCTCCCAGACTTTAAAAATGGGTTATCTATATATATATATATATATATATATATATATATATATATATATATATATATATATATATATATATATTAAGGATATACTATAAGGAATGCAATCAATAGGTATAAGGATCTTGGGTGGTTACTAACCTTTGTAACATAAACCATTGCACACAAAGTACAATTGATTGCTGCCCAATTGTCACAATCACCCTTAACATTTGCACTAGACTTCTGTGAAGATTCTGCATAACCACTCTGACTAATTCTATGACAAAATCTTCACACACGTAATAGATCACTTTTCAAGGCCAATTTAGCCCCAAATTTTCAAGTGTCCCTTTCAGGCGGCGCTAAAAATATGGAATAGCTTAATTTTGTTTAGAATGAACTTGTAACGAGAATCCATAGGGATCAGAATTGTTAAGTGCCTGACTCAAAGTCTATAGGATAAAATGTGAAACACGGCGTTGGGGCACACTGTTCATTTATGCACTGGACCCAAATAGGAAAAGCCCTTTTTCAGAGCATTTTTCGATTTGGCAATTAGGTATAGGCTGAAACTATTGTATTAGGGTGCTGCTATGGAGAAATGGCATATGAAGAGGGACACACAGCTTGTAGGTGTTGCTTGACTATGTACCCACCCATTGAATGCCCATGGGGATGCTAAGTCCTACGGGCATTCCCATCCACTTCCTGCCCCTATGCACCCAAACCCCATCCTCCTGGGGTCTCTTTGAGATACATTTATCAAGCCTTACCATCAAAACCTTGTGCTCGAAGTGCCTGCCAGCGTTTTTTTCAGAGCAGTCTTCTGAGAGTTAATAATTTCATTGGAGAGGTAAAGGCTATTGGTGTAATACAAATGTCTTAACCAGGTCTGCCGCCAGTCACTCAATTTATTAGCACTATGCGTGGCCTTCACTGAAATCCTGTTAAAAACAAGCATTGGCGAAGCCAGCACTTTCAGCTTGTGTATAAGTATTAGGTATTTGCCAAGCAAGGCTATTGTAGGCACAGGTACTCACATCATTTTGCAGCTGTTTACCATCAATGGCCAGTTAATAGTACTATGGCAGTGCCTGACAAATACCTTTCCCATGCTTACACAAAAACCCAAACTGTTATCATTGCCAATGCTTGTTATACATTGTTCCTAGTATAGGCTTATATGCTAGCTTTCTGTTCTGGAGCACGCCATAAAATTAGGATATAGTTCCTAAATACTTGGATGCCATAGTGTTGTGAACTTTCAATTAGTCCCTCCTACTCGTTTGCTCCCTCTACCCATAACCCTCATGTATGTCAAGTCTTTCAAACAGATTCTGTGGGGAATGATCCGAGACGGCTTTTGGAAATGTGTGACACAAAATAAAGTCACACAGGCCCTCATTTAGAGGGGGTACCACTAGAACGCTCTGCACCCCCACACACAGAGCCCTTGCCTTAACACTGTCCCAGCGCACAATTTAGAGGTGAGGGGGTGAGCGGGGCATGAGCAGGGCAGGCAATGGCGAGTAACTGTCACCAAAGTGATGCACGGTACAGAGCCGGCTCAAGGGGCGATCAATTGGTGCCAGGGGCAAAACAAATAAAGGGCCCCGGTTCCCAGCTAATTCTTCAGTGAGTGACTGGAACAGAATACTAGTGTTTCTGCTATTCTTCTTCTTCTTCTTAATTATCGGAGGCGTTGGCGGACCCACGCAGGCGCTTCCCCATCCTAAAGGATGATGTGCACCGTACCCACTAAATATTATTTGGCTCCATTTAAGCTCACAACTCCTCCCACCTCCCCGTCTGCCTCACAAAATCCAACATCACACTACTCCTCCTCCTGCCTCTCTCCCCATCACTTCACAGTATAGTCCTCCCACTCAGCTCAGCCACACCCAACGCAGTCAACCGAACCCTCATCAATTCTCTCTCTGCAACATGTCTTTCACACCTAATCAGAAAATGTCCCACCGTTTCAGGCACCCCACACACCGCACAGTCCCTTGATTCACGCTTCCCTATTCGAAATAGACAGTCATTCAGCCCCACATGACCTATCCTCAACCGATTCAGCATCACCTCCTCCCCCCTCCTCCATTCTGAACTCTCTGCATCCACCTTCACCGACACTTTCCCACGAACACCGAACATCCACCTGCCCTTCACCCCATTCACCCACCTCTCCTGCCACTCATCCAGGACCCGCCTCACCATCACAGCCTTCACCTCATCCACACTCAAAGGCAACCTCACATCAATCGCTCCCCTCCTCATACCCTCACCCGCCGCCAGATCCACCAACTCATTTCCCAAAATGCCACTGTGACTGGGAACCCACGCCAACTCCAAATCCATACCCCCGCGCACACACCGATCAATCTTCATCCTAATGTCCAAAATCACATCCTTCCTATCACCATCCCCTGCCACAATCGCCTGTAACCCACTCAATGAATCTGAGAACACCACCACTTTCTCATACCCCAACTCACACACCCTATCAATCACCAATGCAATCGCCACCAACTCAGCGTGCTATTCGCAGGGGGCCTTGGACTGACTCCGAGTCTGAGCCCCACCCCCAGAGATGGTGGCACAGTTGCATGGCGTGGTGACGCCAGTAACAACACCGTGCCTATGCTATCACACCGCGGGCCTCACGCAAGTGTTGCTGCCGTGAGCCGTGCAGCATATGACCAATGAGCAGCGCCACAGTGCGCGCGAGGGCGGCTGCCTGTGATCCAGCCTCACCCTGGGTCTGGACCGTCACCAGAATCACACCAATTTGATGATGTGACATTGACTGGTGCCTATGCGTATGTCGGCACTGTCCCGGGCATTCAACCCGGGCGACGGGCCAGCGCTGGCGCCGAAGTGACACTGAATCACCAGTCCCTAGAGTCCCTTCGGGGACCGTGGCTCAGACAGTGTATAACCGCTGCTTCCCCGGGCAGCTGAGCCAGCAGCTGAAGCTGCAAGTGACTGAACGGTCAGGCCGGCTGAAGGGCCCTGGGCAGGGCATGCGCATCACCCTTATTTCAGGGACAGCCTTGCATCTAGACAAAATCTAAATCACTGGAACTCAGTGTCTTATCACTAGTTTGTTTGTTTTTTACAATCCGTACCATTGGCTCAAGAAATGCATCCGGGACGTTTTTTATTTCTCCCGAGCCAAATATAGAATCAACATAACATTCAAGCACTGCCAGTTTCCCAGGACTTAGCTAGGCAGACACAGACACACAGGGCCTCATCACAAGTTTGGCGGTAACCCTTAAATGAGGCGGTAGCGCTATTACCGCCGCATTTAAGTGTCCGCCAATTCACGGCTTCGGCTGATTTCCCCCCAGCTAAGAGCTCTTAGCGCCGGTGGGAAATGCGCCGGTAGTAAGAGCGCGAAATTTCCCCATTGAGCCCAATGGGGAATGGGGCATTCCCGAATGGGTTCAGTGGGGAATGGGGATTTCACGTTCTGCCAAACGTGTGATCCGGCGCTAATAGCGCCTGTGGGTTTGGCGGTAGGGCTAATAACGCTGGCGCCCAACTCGTGATGAGGCCCACAGTGTCCGTGGCTCTGCAGGTCGTTAAGGTGCTCAGGTTGCAAACACATTTCTTTTATCAGTGGCACTGGCAGAGGCTTTTATATATGCATGATGGGACATTTCCAACTGAGAGCTTGCAAAGCACCCCTTGCAAATCTGTGCTAGTTAAACACAAGAGCAACACAAAGTGCCCATTTAAAGATGTGTTTATGTCCATGATGACTACTATCTGGACATGCAAAAAAATAAAGTTGCTTTATGTCGCTAATCAAATGTTTAAAACATCATGAATAACAGCGAGCTGGAGGTTTGTGAGAAAGAATCTCCATATCTATCTTAGTTTATTACACATCTTTTATGACATGTCTTAAATCTCTGAAAGTACAGTGGGGTTGACTAGATTTTTCAAGTTGGCCATATGTTGCATTCTGGGACTTATAGTTTACCATTCAATATGTGAAAATTAAAGTCACAATTATATTCTTTTGCCTTAACATGCTGCTGTAAGGATTTACATGTTGTCATGTGGCTTTGGTATGACATGTGTTTTCGGTTTTTGTAAGTAAACTCTAAAAGACATTATTACTGTAGGCCTTGAAATCCAAACTATTTGTACCAAGTAAAGCTTAGAAGGTATGTGGTCACATTTGCAGCGTGGATTAAAATCCCTGCTTCACTGTACCGCCAAGGTTTGTGATCCTGGTCCCCCCTACCCGCACTGACCACCCCGCGCACGAACACACACCCACCATCCATCCGGCCCTCCCACTCACCCCTTTTTTGGATTCAGCCAGAGTACCACTGGTTCTTTTTTTCCACTTCCACCACTGACCACCATTTAAGAAGAGCAAAACAGAAGTATAGCCTGTGCTTGCAAAGTCGTATGATGCACGGCAAAGTGCTAGTAGCAAAGTTCAGGGGAAGACGGTTAATGCGTGGGCACGAATTTGCATTAAATGGTCCCTTGCTGAAGGGTGGTGCATGTGATTCGATGCCTGATGGGAAATGAGCGGCGGTACCGCTGCGTTCAATCGCTCATCCTCGACCGCTGGTCTGGTCTCCCTCTCAGCCCTTAACATTCTACCCTACGAATGTGGCCATGAGCCCTGCATGCGAAAGCGGCGAACCAACCACTGGCCAGTGATTGGGAGCAGCCCAACTAGATAATACATTCCAGAAGATTCTAGAAGAGTCCAACACACTTGAATATCGGTGGTATGTAGCAAACTTCAAAGGTGGTGGCCACGTGTTTCACCATAACTTATCAGACATATACCAACCGAAGGCCAGGTTTGACATGTGAGTTTACTATTTAACTAAACGCTCCATCTTTTACCTGGCAGGGGAGTAGAGCACCGCCAGATCAGCAAATTGCAACGGTTTTATATTCTGAAAACTATATGTGGAGAGGGGTGTCGCCCCTGTTCCTGCGCGCTCTCATTTCCGGTACTGTTTCATTCTGTACAGGTGTTTAAACAGGTATTTCAATCTTCCAGCTATTACGTGAATATTACGAACTCTATGCTCCTTGGGGACATCATTTAGGCATTGATAGGGTATCCAGATGGTATCCCCCGGAGTTCCCCTTCAATGCCTGTGCGCAGGACACCCACTTTTCTGATTGTGGATCTCAAAATGTCAGCACACGTGCTTTTTTTTTTAAACCAGCCAGTCCTGGCGCGGAAATCCTCACGGTGGCCAGGGATGACCGGCCGCTGTGGAGCAGCCGGGATCACGTGACCGCTGTCAAACACGGCTGTGTTCCCAGGCGGGCTGTTTTCAGCCGTCTGTGGCAAGTTTTGCTGCATATTCACTGTGTTTTACAGGCTAATAATTGAATGCTGCGCATTTGTACTGATCTCCTAGGATACTGGTGTACCTCTGGATAGCAAATGCATCGCTGTTAAAACATTCTTGCTCCCAGTACATGATACTTTTTATTGTGATGGGATTGTTGTTGTGCTGAGGAGCACGCATTTCTTGAAAAGTAAGCTTGTGCGCAAATACAATGGTTGTATTATTCTGTTAGGCACAAGAGAGGCAGACCCCCAGTTGGCCCATATGAGGAAACAAATGTAAACACGATTTAACACAACACGATTACAACAAAAAAAGAAAAGTCACCAATGGGCACCAGACAAACATAAATGTTTTGCCTATGTTATCCCCCCAAGCGTTTATCAGAAAACCAAAGTACTTCACAGCAGTGTGCCATTTGTATGGTGGCGTCCTGCTGCAGCTAAGCCCTGCACAGTGCGAACACTGCTGGTAGTCAAATACTGGTTGCCAGAATACCTAACGCAGTAGTACAGGGAATCAGCAAGGCTAAAATTTCGGAAGGGGTAACCCTTCAAATGTTGGGCGAGGCACTAACTTCAGAGACTGTGTGGGAGGACCAACCTACTTTTGTGGGGGCATCTAACTTCTTGACACATTCTAATGAGACTATTCTGGTTCAGCTTCAATTTTACAAGCAGTTACCTCCCCCTTCACGTCTGAACCCACACACTTAAGAACTGCTGTGGGAATTAGCTGTCTCATGTCCTTCCCCCCCGCAACCCCCTTTTTTTCCAGTCACTCCACTGCCTTTCAAGTACTAACCGCCATCACAATTTCAATTGCCTAAAAATGTATGCATACAAATGCAGGTGCTAACAAAGAAACGTTTCCCATTTATTTATTGTCTGTGTCCTGTTATGTCCTACTATGCCTCTGTAGGTCAGCCGGGTCAAGTCAACATAGCCCAACATTTCGGGAGGGGAGGGGGTACAGCCCGATCTGACCAGTGCCCGTGACGTAGTTCCTGCGCTATCGCAGGATGCAACGCAACTAGCGATTTGCAAGCCGATCATTTGGTTCTTAAGTGGGGAGTGGCATTGTCACTGTAACTTAAAATGATGCATTGCAATGCATTGTTCAACCCACTATTTGTGTCACATGCTCAGTTGCCAAACTATAGACTTGTGGTCCCATTTATGAACTTTGCCTCATAGCCACCCACACTGCACATTTATCCTTGGTCCACCCCGCAACCAGCCCTACGCACACGATATGTACCTCCCACCATTCTACACGGTCCTACTAAGGACACTCCTCCATATAATCACCATGCAAGACCTCACCATGTTACACTACACACCTCCACTAGTGTCCGCGCACAACCTGCCTAAGCAGATTGACATAATCACTAGACTGTGTATCCTATTACAGAGGAACCTCAAACGACGCGCAAGACTCCCAAGACTGTACGACCCTCTACCTAAAAAAGTATCAAGTAATGCTACTACTAGCCCTTGCAAAACTAGCCATCCACAGCACCCCCTCCGACTAAACAGCAGACTTTTCCGAGAGCCCATTTCTGCCCCGAAATGCAATCTTAAGGTACAGCCTTCTCTGCCCCAACCAACACAGTCTGGGACTAAGGGTGCTCTTATAAATGCCTGCTCTATGGTTGCCCACGCAACAGATATCGCCGATCTATTACAAAAAGAAAATATAGACTTCCTAGCGATTACTGAATCCTGGCTCCACCCTGCAGCTGGTCCAGCAATTATGTTAGCCATCCCAGATGATTACACCCTGCTAAGACTAGATCGTACCACCTCTCTAAAACTAACCTTACACTGAGACTCTCTCCACCTCACAACAATGATTCTTGTGAATCCCTTACCGCCAAGTTAGCCATATCCAATACTCAGTCAGTATCCATCCACCTTACATACTGACCTCCAGGCCCTCTAGGATCCTTCGAAAAGGACCTAACAAACATCTTGTCCAACAACTTTAAAAATCCCTCTCAAAGCATCATACTAGGAGATTTTAACCTTGGCTTCAGTGACCCTCTAGACTCTAATGCTACCCTAATCAATAATTCCTTAGAAGAATTAGGTTTTACCCAAAAGATCACAGCTCCCACCCACACCAAAGGGAGAACTCTTGACTGGATTGCCGAGCACAACTGCCCAATTACGGTCACGTCCATAATGCCCCAGTCCTGGTCTGACCATCATCTGATTATGTTCTCATTAGAGGCATCAGCTCCACTGCTTATCGATAGTATAGCACCAGCGGTCCCCACCAGAAACAAAAGAAATATTACTCCAGAAAACCTCTTCCCAATGATATTACCCACTCTCAACTCCATCCCAGACCACACTGATCCCTTCACTATGGTAGATATGTACAACAAAGCAATGTTATCATCCCTTGATGTCATAGCACCATTAAAAATGAGAAAGAGCAAACCTCGCAAACATGTGAATACCTGGTTCACTCCACACCTAAAAGCAATTAGACTAGAGAAACGCTGTTGCGAAAAAATATGGAGACTAGATCCATCTGAGACCAACAAGAATAACTTGTATAAACAAGCCACCCTCTATAAAAAAGAAATTATTCTTGCTAAACAAACTTCCTACAACCGCTGCATCTCCCAAGCCAAGTCTAATACCAAAGAGCTTTTTGCTATTCTGAAAGAGGTAGAATCCTCTATCCAAACCCCAGACTCCTGCCTCAAGGACAAAAACTGGTGCACAGGCATACAAAATGCTCTGGCCAACAAAATTACAACATTACAAACTAAGATCAATAACAAAAAAGACACTCTTCTTACCACCTCGAAATCTAGTAACATTAATACAACAGCACTGCTACCAATTTTGACTCCACCGTATGCAGCCATCCTTCACTTTAACTTTTGCAAATTATCTACCAAAGAGGTTGAAAAAGTCATCTTTACGCTTAAACCTTCAAACTGCCATGGTGACTTATGCCCAGCGCAACCCATAAAAGATGCAGCTCGTGAACTCTCCCTTTTCATTACCAAACTTATAAATCCATCCTTCACCTCAGGCATCATACCCAATAACTTGAAGCAATCCTGGGTCCTCCCACTCCTCAAAAAATAAAATTTAGATCCCTCCATCCCTACCAACTACCGTCATATCACCACAGTGCAATTCCTACTTAAAATCCTTGATAAAATAGCGTACCTACAGATCGAACACTACCCTGAATACAACAACCTCCTAGGAGTCCGACAGTCAGGTTTCAGACCCCAACATGGAACCGAGACTGCGCTTGTAGACCTTAAGGCACAAATAGATGAGCTGAGAGATGAGTGCAAGACGGCACTACTGCTGCAACTTGATCTCTCAGCAGCATTCGATTTGGTCGACCATGAGATCCTCTGCAAGCACCTAGAGACAGCAACCTACTTCTCCCAAGAGGCAATCAACTGAATTCAGTCCTTTCTCAACAACAGAACAATGCGAGTCTTCTCCCCGTTAGCAGCTGCGGACCCAATACCTATAACTTGCGGTGTGCCACAGGGCTCCTGCGTCTCGCCCACTTTGTACAATATCTTTACGAAGCCCCTTTTCGATGATCTTGATGGTCTGGGTATCACCTACACAAACTATGCCGATGATACCCAGATCCTCATCCCGTTGACAGGGGATTAAGACAAGGATTTGGCCTTTGTAAACAGAGTGTAACTCATCATCCAGGCATTGATGGCCTCCCACGGTCTATGCCTGAATGATGACAAAACGGAACTCCTTATCATGGGCACAACAGCTAACCTTAACAAACTTGGCCAGAACTACTCTTCGTTTGAAATTGACAACAATTCCATTGCCGTGGCTAAGGAGGTTAAAACCCTTGGCTTCCATTTAGACTCTACACTAACATTCAAAAAACAAGTTAATGCTATGGCATCCGCCACATCCTATACTTGCAAACTCATCAGAGCAGCGAAACCTTTCCTCTCCTCCAAAAATTGCATCACCTTAGCCAGAGCTTTGATCCTGTCCAAGTTGGACTATTGTAATGCCCCATACGTAGGCAGCAACAAATACATCACAAACAAGATTCAAATCTTGCAAATGAATGCCTTAAGATCAGCCCTTAGTCTCCCGAAGAAAGCCCACATTTCAGATATGAGAAGATCTGTCAACTGGCTCTCCACCACAGACAAGATCTTCCTTAAATCTGTCTCGTTGATCCACAAATGTCTCCACCATTCTGCCCCTCTTTACCTGTCAAAAAGATTTACCAGACAAGTTTCTTGCGGCCCCTCCAGAAAGCTCAACTCAAACCTCCTATTGGTGCCAAGATTCAAATGCACTATGACCGGGGGGAGTAGCTTTCCCGTCAAAGCAGCACAACACTGGAACTCTCTACCACCATCCCCAAGGGAAGACCTTCCTTACATACAATTTAGATCCAATCTTATCCACTGGATCAAGGAACACGACAACTAATGTACCTGCTCCTCTCACCTACCCTATAGGTTTAGCTACAACTTGTAAATTTTGTACATTATAGTTTCTGTAAATATGATTTATTGTATCTGTTATCAATGATGCTAATGTGTCCAGTACTGTAACCATAGCTGGACTCCATCCATTTTGCCATATGTAACCTAAGCTATACAACCCTCTTGTTGCTCCTGCGCCTTGCTACCCCTGGGTTAGGTGCACATTACAAATAATAAAAACAAACAAACAAACGAGGGCACAGTTTTTGAACCGCTGCCAAATTCGGTACAGCAACACCCATGTCGACATCAGGGCACATGTGGAGGATCCGGGGTTCTGACACTAAGATGGAATTAAAAATAGCATGACATCATGGATTTCCTCCCCCTGCATCTCCCTCTGTGCTCCTACTTTCCGCCCCATCTTTACAGTCCATCCTCACTGAGGCAGCAGTACAGCTATACTAGCGGGGGTGGGCGCCTCGGGACCTATTTCAGTTCAAATGGGTTGTGAGGCTCTGGGCGGCCGGGGGAGCACACATCTGTAGCCGGCCCTGTATACGGCCAACTACTATGTTATACCGAAAAAGTAATCACATAGCCGAATGATACATATAATATGTTGGCCAGAAGCGAATCGCATCATGTGACAAACATCGCAATCTGAGAAACCTGAATGTAACAAAGGGAGTCCATTTTGTGAAATGCGGCCATTTTCTTTTTTGTAACGCTTTGCAAATGGATTCTATGCTTTAGATCCGCCCACGGTGCCAGGGCATGGCGTGAACTTGAAATGCTAACACAGACAGGAATGTAGAACTGTTCAGAAATACATTGTTTTCCCTCTCACTAAATCCTTGAAGCCGTGCAAAAGCTGTGCCTAATCAGTAGTCCAGGTGCCGGTTTGTCTTGCAAGCACTGTTGTAAAAGGCAGTTAAACATGAATTACATTCTTCTAGCAGTGCTCATTCACAGAGGATGGTATTTTCTGCTTCAGAACTGCCTGACCCTTAGCTCATGAGCTGTAGCAAACAGATAACATAGTATGGAATGTTTCTCTACTAAGAACAAGATATCCTTACCGAGCCAGAGCTCCATGTTCCTCATAACAGAAAGCTGTCTCTGCAGCCTTTGCTAGAATAACTAATGTTTAGACTGAATGAAGACTTGTCATAATGTGTCATAATTGTCAATCACTGAACCCTAGCCTGTATGACATGTATGAGGGCGGGTCAAATAGCATTAGCAAAGGATGATGTATGATGTATATATATTGCTGCTTGAGCGCTGTTCGCTCTCTCTCGCATCTCACGGGGTCTAGGAACACATGTCGTGAGGCGTTGAGACCCAGTCGGCTGACTGAGATACTCTGAATAAAACCAGGCTTGTTTGGAAAACAAACCCCGCGACTGACGTGCCATTTGGATATATGGTTATTGTGCCTTAAATCATGTATGGCCATTTGTGGCCTAGCAACTATACCACTGTGGTCTATGACTCTCATATAAAGATATTAGAAAGTATTGACATTTTCTTCATGCTGTATCCTCCAACAGAGAAATCGTGCCAGAGGAGTCTGGAATTCATAATCAACTGCTGTGACATCACAGTAGGAGGAGGCAGCTTTTTCTCTGGTAGGCAGTTCCCCTTTTTGGGTTGCTGTGTGTTGTAATGGAACTCTGGCCTGCATTCTGTGGCCAGAATTCGAGGTTCCTTTTTCAGTTGGTGGGGCTTGGTGGTGGTGCGGCTACGGGGTTTGCAGCTTCAATAGAGCTCCTTTCTTTAACGCCTACCTGTGTCCCACCATTACTTCACTGTGAAGTGTGGAGAGAACCTGGCATTTTTTGTTGCACCTGCTGCAGTGCTGGTCAACGGGGACAGGTCAGATGGTGATGAAAAGGGAATACAATTATTGATGTGTAACTTTTAGCTACGGCGTGTGTGCCACCTTGGGGCTACAAGTACATCACAGGTTTCTCAAGCATCGCTCGTGTGCCATTTTCCAGAAACTGCTCTCTGGGAAAATTCATGGGTGCATGATATTTGAATCCGGGCAAACATTGGCCTTGTAAAAGAATATTCCTTCTGTGCATTTTTGCACCAGGTCAGTCTTCCAGAGTTCAAATAGGGAATGGTATTAGCTGTGGTGCACATTGAAAGACCACATTTTTTTCACCGGGGCAATGTTTTCCTCAGTGCTTATATTGTGCAACATTGCACTTGAACCACTGCAAAGTTTCTGTTACGCGGCACAGATGTTACCCGGAACCCGTCAGTGGAGCATAATCCATGCCCTTTCCATCGTGTGTCGTGGCCCCGTGTATTTCCATCTGACACAGTAAGAACAGTGACCTGGCCCAATCTGTGCCTTTTCTGTCCCTGCGCCATCCACACTCTTTTATTCTTTTTTTCCTCTCTTTTTCACCTTTGCTTCCTTTCTCGTCATATCTCTACTGCCGCTCCTTTCCACACCCACCCACGTCCTCCCTGATTGGCTAGCAGCTCCAGGAAGCCCTGCAATTGCTCTGCTGCACAGGAAGAGTCATTTCCATTGCTTGTCGTGCGCCCGTGTACATCCATCTGACACAGTAAGAACAGGGAACTAAACCCCATCTGTTCATTATCCATCCTAGCACCAGCACCATCCGCGCTCTTTTTTTGCTTTATTTCTTTTTTTCACCTTTTCCTCGCTGTCGCTTACTTTCTTGTCCGCCTACACCCTGTTTCTCCCCACACCCAGCCACCCTGTCCCTGATTGGACAGCTGCTCCAGGAAGTCTCCTTAGCTGAGTGCCACAGGGCAGCCTTGCCGAGGCAGCCAGCCAAGGGCCAGAAGCAAAGGGCAGCTCCCATTGCCTGTTTGCCCTGTTTGCCCAGGGCACCCCAGCCAAGCCACACACCTGTCTGCAGCAACCTTCAGTCAAGAGACAATGGCATTTGTTTCTTTTGTGTAATGTTAATTACATAGCTAAAGTTAGGTGTTTGAAGCTTGGTGCGTGTCAAAGTATACCTAGTATATTGAAGTTAGGTGCATATCTAGAGGATAGCCACAGCTCTGACCCGAGGCACCCATGTAGTCCATAGCCACTGTTTGAATTTAGAGCATATTTTACAGCAAAGTCACTATTCTTGCTGCGCTCTAAAACTAGACAATTTATTGCACGTAGATACATTTATGAGGGTAGCCAACATATTGCACTTAGAAGAATTTTGAGGATAGTCAATGTATCACACTTAGTACTATATACTAACCACCCCTGCACCTGCTCCCCTCCTGCATACCTCCTAAGTACTACAGATGCCGAAGGGTCAGCCACACAATACGCGAAACACACAAAGCACACATCCAACATAACACACATTTCCATACAACAAACAATCCCAGACACTGGACCTTACCCCTCCGGAAACAACAAGCCAGTGCACGCAATCACACTCACCTAGAAAGCAGACATGCACAGATGCCAGTTTCTCCTGGTTCTACAATCATCAACAGAAGAACACATCCTCTATCCTATCCCTCTTCCCTCACTAACCCACCCCGCCCTCTTAGTTACAGAGCGATGTGAGCACTTGGAGACTATGCTATAACAGTGCTTGGTATAAGTCAAGTTAACATAACGTAAGATATTTGATAGCTAAGCATCTAGAACTCTAATGATTGTGCCTTCTCTCCTCTGATACTCCCTCTCAGCTCCATTTCCTGCTTTTATCTCTCCTCTTTACCTTCAGTGCTTAGAAGCCCTTTTGTACAAGAAGACAACATAATGACACATGACATAGCAGGTATCCGGGTTATACATCCAGCAATACATGATGTCTTCTGGGGGTTCTGATAACCAGCAGAGTGTGGATGCTGACTGGCCTAGCTGGGCTGCTGATCGTCAGCAATGCATGATGTGTTCCTGGGTTCTGATAACCAGCAGGGTGTGGATACTGACTGGCCTAGCTGGGCTGCTGATCGTCAGCAATGTATGATGTCTTCCGGGGGTTCTGATAACCAACAGAGTGTGGATACTGACTAGCCTAGCTGGGCTCCTGATCGTCAGCAATGCATGATGTGTTCCGGGGTTCTGATAACCAGCAGAGTGTGGATACTGACTGGCCTTGCTGGGCTGCTGATCGTCAGCAAACCATACTGTCTTCCGGGGGTTCTGATAACCAGCAGAGTGTGGATACTGACTGGCCTAGCTGGGCTGCTGATCGTCAGCAATGCATGATGTGTTCCGGGGGCGCTGTGTTCCGGGAGTTCTAATAACCAGCAGAGTGTGGATACTGACTGGCCTAGCTGGGCTGCTGATCGTCAGCAATGCATGCTGTCTTCCGGGGGATCTGATAACCAGCAGAGTGTGGATACTGACTGGCCTAGCTGGGCTGCTGATCGTCAGCAATGCATGCTGTCTTCCAGGGGATCTGATAACCAGCAGAGTGTGGATACTGACTGGCCTAGCTGGGCTGCTGATCCTATTGGAGAAAGTGACGGTGGACTAACAGTGGTAATAGCTGTCATGGCTTCTCAGATGCAGGCACTTTTTAGTTTCAAGCTGCTGTGACTGTATTCCTCCAGCTCATTTCAGTAGGCACAGCATAATGTCCAGGCATTCTATTCGTACACAGTAAAAAAAACAAATGTAAAAAGGCACACATGGATGTGCTTTACTCCATACTGGCAAATTCCTACATGTTTCCCAGCAAGAATCGATGTCCACGAGAGAACTCGTGCCACTCCCTCCTCTCAGTGTGCTCCTAGTCCCTGCACACACATTAATAAAGGACGTGACAATGTGCTGTGTATTTCTACTGATATTCCCGGGTTGAAAATCTCTCGATATTAAATGAAACCAGGACGCACACACGAACATGTGCTGCAAATAGATTTATTAGGCGAAATAATCTTACTAATGTATTTATTGTCAGCTTTCCAGTTAAAGGGAAGCAGCAAGGCGGGTTTCTTTATTTAAAGAGTGGCGATTTTAATTAAATGGTTTAAGATTGCCTCTTCAGTCCTCCAAATAATTTTGTTTGATCAAAAAGAACATTCTTAAAAAAGACAATATCGTTTGCAACACGAGCTTCAAAGTGCTTAAGTAATTAAACCAATAAACTACCATACGGTAAGAATTGGGCCCACTTTAGTAATTGTAAACTCCTTTTCAGAGGCGGCTGTGCCTTAAGACATATAAAGTCGTAGTAGGAAAACCGGAACGTTTAGTTTCACGCCTCTTGCATGTGTGCGTGTGATGATCCTGCTTGTTGCCTTAGCGCAAGTCATTTTTGCCGACCTGGGTAAAAACAAGTGCTGTGTGTTTCTGGTTGTGAAACGCCACACAAGTCTTGTTTGACTAAAGAGAAAGGACCGAAGGTCGACCCGCTATCGTCTGACGCCAATTCTGGATGACCATGAGTTTTTTAACCCCAACCATTCGTTGACACTCAACCAATTCTGAAGGATATTTTTCAGTTCACAATCAGTACCTCTTTACGCCAAAGAACAACAAACATAGCTGCAGTCGCCAAACAAGGAGTCAACAGAGCACTTACGTCAGACGCTTCCGCCAAGACAGGTGCAAGAAACCCGCTGATCTTCTGCCAGAAATCTTCTCGCTCTTAAAATACTAAATGTATTTAGCAATTTCTTCTTGCTTCTTTTAAGTTGTACTTCAGCAGAGAACTAGGGGAGAAACACAGCACAGGCCCTGCTCCACCGACTCCCAGAACGTAGTTTGGCTAGTTTGATGAGGTTTTGAATCACATAAATGACAGCAGGGTAAGGAAATACCAAAACTTATCACGTGTTAATAACTGAGTCATTAACATTTGATACACAATAAAGGATGCTCTAAATGTTTCCTGGAGTGCGTGTCTAACGTACGTCATCCATTGAGCCTGATACCCAGAGGATGTTGGGTGGTGTTGCAGTGTGACCCCTCCTGGGAGCATGGTAGCCCCCAGGATGTTGTAACGGGTTACGTGGCAGTAGCCACGTGACCAAGATAATAAAAGAAGCGAGCCGCTTCCGGCTCGTCAGTCTCACCACGATCTGTCTGACTCCAGCATCGTTCTTGGGAAGCACCATGTAGGTGCTACGCTGTGTGTGCTGGGCCCAAGGACGGGGCCCAGCTTAAGGACGGTGCCCCTGCCGGGCAACGCTGTCCGGACGGTGCCCCTGCCGGGCAACGCCGTCCCTGTGGGTCACCCAGCCATGTGAGGCGGGTTGGGGACGCGACCCCGGCCTGGGTGCCCCCAGAGCCGGGGCCGCGGTGAGCCGGGTGCCCCCGGCCATGTGTGCGCTGCTCCGGTGGACCGGAGCGGGTGGGATGAACCCCCACCCCTGTGTAAGCGGCCCGAGCGCCGCACCTGTGTGTGTCCGCCGGGTGTTTCCCCACATAAGCATGGGGCTGCCCGGTGATCCGGAGCAGCCCCCAACAATGGCGACGAGGAACAGGCCCGCGAGCCCAAAAGAAGGAGAAGTGTGGCGGGCCCGACTCCAACTGGGCCCGCGAAAGGAGAACAACGTGGCGCGGTGCTTGCCAGTCCCCTGAGGGGGACAGAAGATGTCCTCGGCCATGGCCCGGGGGGAGGAGGATGTGCGGTGGTGGCCGCATGGGCTGCCCCCCCCTCTCTCATCTGGGGGGAGGACCGTCCCCAGGGTGAGGAGAGAGTGTCCGTGGCGGCAGCCGCTGGGGAGGTGCTGCCCCTCCCCCACCCAGCAAACGTCACCCCACGAACAAAGGAGTGCGGGCCCGACTCCAACGGGGCCCGAGAAGGGGAGTCGGTTGGAACCACAGCCCCCAACCATGTGGGAGTGAGGTGATCTGCGGCGCCGGCCTCGAGAAAAGGGGCGAGTCTGCCCCCACCGCCATTAGCGGGGGCGAGGAGGCTGTTTCCCCTCTCCTGTGGGGGGGCGAGAGTGCCCCAGCGTCGGCAAGTAGGCGCTGCCCCTCCCCTGTGACCCATGGGGGGGAGGAGCGGCGAACATCGCCGCATGAGATGTGATGCAGGCCTGCAAAAGAACTGCCCGGCCGCGAGGGTTCGGCGGCGTCGGCCGCGACGGGGTGAGCCTACCCCCACCAACCGAAGGAGGGCCGAGTCCCATCAGGGCCCGAGAGCCGGGAGGAAGTCCGCGGCAGCCCCCAAGAGCCAAGGGCATGCCGCGGGCAAAAATAAATGGAGCGGCATCGGCCGCAATGTAGAGAGGTGAGCCGCTCCTCCCCTGCAGGTGTGGCGGCGTGTGCCGCGCAGCAGGCGCCGCTCCCTGGCCCTCGTGGTATCCGGGCCCCCGTGGATGAGGGTGGTGCTGTGCTCCGTTGCTCCCCACCAGTAAGGGTGGGAGGAAGAAGGCTGAGTGGCCGCCCGCATGGGCAGGAGGTGAAGAGGTGCAAGCCCCCCTGAATGTCTGGGGCAGTGACTGGCAATGGCCATACATCACTCAAGAGCCAGAGGGGGTAAACCCCGAAAAGGAAGGAGGAGTGCCGGGGATGGGCGTCAGTGTGGTGGTATCCTGGTGCCCCCACCAAGCCCTGCCACCGGAGGTTCCCTGCCGCCTTCCTATAGGAGAGAGGAAGTATCATGGGCGGCCGATGGTCAGCGTGACAGGACTCGACCACCAGTGCCCCCCTCAGACTGTGGACTTGGCCGATGTGGCCCCTGGGCCTACCCAGGTGCGGCTTTGCCGGCCCTCGTTTTGACTTTTGATTGTGGGCAAGGGGAACATTAAGGAAGACCCCAACTGGTCTCCTGCAGCTCCACCAGTGCAGAAGATGAACCTCATCATCGATGGCCCCATGAAGTCCTGGGGTCGGCCTACACTGCCGTGCGTGGAATGGCCTAGCGGGTGGACAATGTTGGGTGGTGTACTTGGCGCCAGTGACTTGAACTGGTGGTTGTGTGTTAGTAGGACCACTCACCCAGGGTAATAAAGGGTGTCGTAGTAGAGTGGTCCTAGGAGTAATAGTGTATAGTTAGTGGTATATGTTTTGTGTTGTTGTTTATTAAAAAATGGAGTGGTGTTGCAGTGTGACCCCTCCTGGGAGCATGGTAGCTCCCAGGATGTTGTAATGGGTTACGTAGCAGTAGCCACGTGACCAAGATAATAAAAGAAGCGAGCCGCTTCCGGCTCGTCAGTCTCACCACGATCTGTCTGACTCCAGCGTCGTTCTTGGGAAGCACCATGTAGGTGCTACGCTGTGTGTGCCAGCTTAAGGACGGTGCCCCTGCCGGGCAACGCCGTCCGGACGGTGCCCCTGCCGGGCAACGCCGTCCGGACGGTGCCCCTGCCGGGCAACGCCGTCCCTGTGGGTCCCCCAGCCATGTGAGGCGGGTTGGGGACACGACCCCGGCCTGGGTGCCCCCAGAGCCGGGGCCGCGGTGAGCCGGGTGCCCCGGCCATGTGTGCGCCGCTCCGGTGGACCGGAGCGGGTGGGATGAACCCCCACCCCTGTGTAAGCGGCCCGAGCGCCGCACCTGTGTGTTCCGCCGGGTGTTTCCCGACATGAGCATGGGGCTGCCCGGTGATCCGGAGCAGCCCCCAACAGGTGGCACCAGCACCAAACCCAGGCCTACCAGATTGAATTGTAGATCATCGTTGTGGTGCAGGGTCGGATTGGCCCCTCGGCCTTTCGGGCCGTGGCCAGGACGAAATCGTCCCTGGGGAGGGGGGGTTGGTTTCTGGCCATACCTGGGCCGGTTTGGAAGAAAACAAAATTGAAAAAATATATATATTTTTTTCATTTTTTTTTCTTCTTTTCAAAAATCCTTTCATCCTTCTTAGGTCGTTACATGAGTACCAACACAGGTTGGGTGATATTGTATGCACATTTGTTCTATAAAAAAAGAGCTTAAACGTAAGTGCTATACCATAACATATCATCATTTAGCCTTCGACGTCTGCTTGCATTCACAGTATTTTAGTGTACTTGGGTACAATGCTGCCACTTCCTGTTTTGCCAAGGGGTGAAAGGTCGTGTTTCATCACTTCCTGGGATGTCACTTTGGGGTGGGGTCAAATGACAACACTTCCGGTGATGTCATCAGAGGTCAAGGGTCGGGACTCGAGGGGTGTGCCACTTTTTTGAGGCGAGGGGTGGCCCACTTTTTTTTGGGTGAGCAGGCCTATTTCTTGTCCCAGTCCGACCCTGTTGTGGTGAGTTTTGGATACGATTGAGAACAGTTCGCACACACATTATTTCTTCGACTTGCAGATCTTGAGTGTCCAGTTTACAGGGATGTATGGATCTATGAAATAGAACTCTCATGATTTAAATGTTCTTTGTCATATTGAAGAAACAGCAATAATGCCATATTGTAGTTGGGTTAACAGATATTAGTATTGAGTCAAACCCCACTGCAGAAGGCATCAAAGCGCCATTTTTGGAGTGTAACATTTGGTGAGCATGGTTAGGGTCTAACGTTAAGCTAAATTTAGAGGCTTCAGTCACTTCAATAAATAGATGGACACATTACATGATCAAATGATGGAGGCGTTGCATTCATCAAAAAGGAACAAGCAAACTCTAGAAGCTTCCCCAAATTGTCTGCATCGGGCTGTGAATCTCTTCTAAAATGTATCCTTTCTCAGCACACTCTTTTTCTTACTTTCATGGCGATCCTAAACAACTCACCTTTGCAGACACTTTATGCCGCTTGGTAGCCAACATCATCCTGGACTACCCACACATCACTTTCCTGGGTCATTCTTTATTTTTTTTAACTTTATTTATAAAGATTCACATCTCTCACGGCTACATTTAATGCAACAGTGTTCAGCTGTACATTGCGGGAATCAACAATAAACAATGCCCAACCATGGGTGACGCAAGCCAGATTTACAGCGCAAAAACAGTTACCATTGCGCTTTAGCCTATGCTTCCCACCACATCTCCCTCAGACAGCCTGGTCTGTGGGTCAGTGGACTAATGCATCCACTACAGGTGCCTGTGTTTGACCTCATGGTTGCAGGTCCATTCAGCCCTTCAACCTTCCCAGGTCGATAAAATGAGTACCATTAAGTTGGGTAACAATAAACATCTGTTGTTAGTGCCAAGGTGCCCCTTCAGGGCTGAACCTGTGCTTTACAAATACACCTGTTATGTTGAACTACAAGGTAAGCCACCAGGGGCCCCAAATATCTCTCTGCCATTTTGCACCCTGCAAAGTGCACCATAATCCCTATCAATGTCGCTTAGCCAGATCATGTCCTCCAACCAGGCCATGGCAGCAGAGAAGAGAATCCCGCCACCTCCACCCAGAAGTCCTACACACCAGGACAGGACCACAACATATGGAGAAAGGCTGCAGCCTCCCCGCAGGCATCTCAGACATCTGTCATCCCTAGTAGGATCAAATAGGTAGAGTGTCATAAAGCAAGCTACAAAACCTGGGCTGCGCAGGGTGGTGGCAGGAGTGGTGAGGGCTATTACATGCAGCAGATGTCATCTCTGGCCTTATTACAGGTGCATTAGATGTGGCAGGATGACATCTGCAGGAAGAAAACACAAGAAACTCATAGGGAACAAACAACGCACCCGAGCAAGCCTTGAACTGCAGACAATACAGCCCCAGCAGCCCGGATACGGCCTGGAGGAATTGGCAGGCACACAGGGCCTGCAAACTCGCGTGCCAATGCCCAGTGCGACGCCCACACCAGCGCGCATGTGCGAGAACCCCATTGCACATGCGCAAGCCTTGAATCTTCGTTCGCGCTCCTCTTTCTTCCTGAGCGGGCGCAGAAAAGAAGAGCTCCGGCAAAAAAAAAAAACTCCTCGCAGAGCCTATCCTTGCCAGAAGCTACTCCTTCGGCCCCGCGAAAGCAAAAGATAAGTGCACGCGATATTGGGGAGTGCAGCAAAGCCCTCGTAACGCATGATACCAGGCTGGGAGGGACCCCGGTTCCCGCAGTGACACTACAGAGTATTTCTGTGGATAAACAATGCATGGGGGATTAACAGCCACTAAGACAGTACGAACTGGGACTAACTGCATGTGAACGAGCACCTGGTCTCGTAACGAACTAACTCAGCATTCTGAAAACGAACTGTGGATACGCTAACAAGCGGTAGAGCGCACACTAATTGCTTTTCCCTTTTGATAGGCATAACGTCTTTCTGACGCCCGCGATCACAGGGGCTTTGAACTATTGAGCCGTGCCGCTCAAGCACACACAAAAAACCAGAGGTAAGTGCCTGTATTTTGTATTTAATTTATGTTTCGAGCACATTGAAGTAAGCATGTGATAATGTATAGAAGGAAGGTTCCTTCCAAAAGTGTTTTAGTTATTGTGCTGGTTGTAGAAAGGGCCACTGGCGCCCAGTGTTATTTTGTAAGCAGTGAGTGCTAGGGGGATTAACCAGTCTTCAAATCAGGCGCAGTTACTGCTGAGACTTAACTCAGTGCAGAAGCATACTGAGTGCTTAGTCTCAGCAATAGCATTGGTGCAATCTTATGTGTAGTGTGAATGTGGTGTTGTGGAGGTGGTGTTGAAAACCTAAGCATCACTAAAAGGCACAATGCCCAAAACAGTAAGGCTCTCAGCAGAGACAAGAGCCGAGGAGCATACCTTCCCTTGTTATCATTTACCCTACCCAATTACCCTACCCTAAGCCACTACCCGGTTACCCTAACCCCCCCAACCTATCCAACCCGTGGACCCTAACCCTCTTTCCCCGTGGCGGTCGCGGTGGCCTGTGTTCTACACAATCCAGGTGCCAAGACCATCAAGGGGAGGCAGGAGTTTGTGCTGCTTCTGCGCTGGAGGATTGGCTGACATAGATGGAGGCCCCTATGAAGGGTCTTAAGCTGGATCAAGTTATATCTGGGTAATTTTAACATCTAGGTTGGCCTCTCAAACTGACCTACTGACTAATCCGGAACTGCTAAACTCATGACTCTGCACCTAGAGGACTTATCAAGAGGCCCACACACTTAGCAGGACACACCCTGGATTCAACTTTTAGTCTGAGAGATCTCCTTCCCAGTCCCACTCCTCTAGTGCCACCAGCTAGCCATCCCTTTCTAGACAGTAACATGTCACGACAATACACACACACACACAACAAATCCACAACTTATCTCCAGCCCCCATTATAAAGAAAAAAGGGCCAACTGCTACTGTATGACAAATTCCTTTAACACACTTGTTCCTCTTCAGAAACACATACACTCTGCCAAAAAACTCACACACGCAAGTAAGTCTTGCAAGATGGCCATATCTCTTCCATACCCTTGTAGAGGAGCAGGTGACTGCATTTACCCTAACCCCCCTCACTGCAGTCAGACTGGAACAGCAGGAGAAGGGCTATATGTGGGACTCCATCTGTTATGCCCATACCTCATCGAGTGTTTGAGAGAAGATATGCACTCAGACAACCAGACCGAATGTACCCTTGCACTGAAGTGTGGAAGGATGCCATATGGAAGTATGTCAGCACACACCATTGGACATCATGGAGCACTGAATAAAATCTGACGTGGGCAAAATGATGCCATAAAGAAGATACACGAAGCCATGCTGAAACTATATGAAAATACTGAAGAGTGGCATTGTAACTGAAGCAATAAGAGAAACATGTACACATCGATAAAGTTATCATGAATGCAAAAGAAGATAAAATAACTTGCTGACCAATAAGTGTAAATACTCAGTAACGCAAGATAGAAAACATTTATAGAAGCTTGTGATAGAGGAATATATAACGTGGCAAGGGTAGCAATTATTGGAAAATGGACGCCGGCTCGTGTAAATATTTAATTCAACTACCTAAGAGGCCGACCAGGGTTGGAGAGTCAGGAGACACTGGAAGAACAACTTTGTGTGCAAAACAAAGAGGGGTTGGGATCAAGGAGACTATTTTTAAGGAATAGCTGCAAAGCGCAAAGGGAGGCAGACGGATGAGTCATGGACATGAGACATATTTCTCTAAGATTAAGAAGAAAACATCTGCAAGAGCCAAGTATTGGACAATTAAAAGTGTATAATGTCTATGCAAGGTAGAGAGAGTAAGCAAGTGTCTAGAGGCCAAGCGGAGCAATGTCACCTAGTACAATGAAATCAAATAGCAGTAAATTAAAGGCTGAAATGGACAAATTCATGGTCTCTTCACACGTGACACAGAAGTTGAAAACTAGTGCTATTAATTAAGCCTCAAATGAAGATAGTGATGTGCTTTCACTCCTTTGAATGCCCTAGAACAGAGAACAGGCAGCAAGGTCAACTACAGATGGTAAACTTGGGCTCATGAACGAACTGATGAGAGATGATGGATTAACTGGTAAAGAAGGGATAATCTGACGTGATCCAAGCAACTGGGTTTCGGTTTCCTTACGTGCTGCTACCTGAGTCGAAAGTCCAAGTTTGGGTCAGAATTCCAACCAATCAGTGGGTCTAAGGGGAAACCTGCTGTACAATGATGTATAGGCCAATCAGCCGCCTTTTTGTTTGCTATAATTAGTATTATATGTATGTAGAGGTAGTTCGAGGGTTGTTTTACAGATAAGAGACAGCCAATGAAGTATTAACCCATACACCTTCTATAAGTAGATATGTTCCCTTAATCCAATCCCTCCCACTAATAGGTTTTATGGTTTGCCACGTAGGATGACGTCATAGATGACACATATTGGGGTATAAAACCCCTGTGTAATCATGTTTGTGTGTGAGCCTGCAAGCATCAGTTTGAAGTCTGCCAGATGACTCTGCTTTATTAAATTGAGAATAAAGTAGTACTTTGCCATATTCCTTGAGTCTGTCTGGTTATTTGGTCTAAGATCTTTATTCGTGGTTCTCTCTAGCATAAGAGACGCTTTAAGGTGATAGTGCACATGTTGGTAGCAGTGCGGATGGTTCAGGTCTAATCGACCTAGGCCCAGATTCTCAGACTTTTATGTGCTCCCAAAAGAAGACTGCAGAGCTTCCTGTGGAGAACAGTACACAGTAAATTACATGAACAAAGATACGGTTGTCAGGTTCCACTTTGACAAAATTCCTGTCAGGTCCCCATAGGTGCCCCGTGGACAGAAGGCGAACTGGTCGGTTGAGGGAGAGTCAATGCCGCGGGACTCTAGCTGAGCCACGGGCATAAGTAGAACATTAAAAATGGAAAAAATAGGTAGAGGGACTGTGTTGTAAATAATATTACATGGCCTGCGATAGCGACCATGTAGTTATGGTTAAGTTGCTAAACCCATAGGAAGAGCACGTTTTGGGCAGCTTATAATTTCGCTCCCCATGGACGAATCCTGCCCAAACTTTGCAAAAAAAGTATATGGCCCACTCTGAAGTTTGGTGAGATTTGGTCCAGGGGGAGCAAAGTTGTAGGGGAGTCCCAAAATTTATTTTTTTCCCATAGACTGAATGGAGAAAAAGTTTCTGTTGCGCATACAGCCCAAACCACTGGACGGTTTTTCACCAAATTTGCGGCAGGAGCGGTGGCTTGGACCCAACATTTGTAAATTTGGTGAAAATCTGTCCAGTAGTTTTTTTTTTAAATGACCAAAAAGTATGTCTCTGAGGACAGGACACTGATTGGTTAATCGGCTTGCGTCATGTCCGTGGACACGCAACGTGTTCTCTGATTGGCTGGGATGAAGGGTGAGGTACGTCACATTGTTTCGATGCACCCGTCATATTAGATCCGCGGACAGCGTGGCGTGGAAGTGAGCATAAATCCAATTTTGGGGATTATTTTGTTGTGTGGGAGTGCTTGGAGAGGGTGGGGGAGTTAGAGATGCGTCAAATTCTGTATTTGTTTAGGTAGCAGGAGGCCTTGATGTATCCGCGGTGTCCACGGTCACTGTGGTTGTCCACGGACATGCCAAATACTGGGCGCCCTACTGGCTATTTTACTTTAGTATGATGTTGGTTTTGGGTTGTTCGTAGAGCATTGATTGTAATCATTTTTAGAATGTTAATTGAAGTGGATAGGTTTTGAGGTGGATGTGTTATGTTTTTGGGTTGTGGATATTTGGTAGGTGTTTGATTCTATGGATGTGTTATGCTGCGGTGGTTGTGGCCAGGGCCTAGAGTCTTAGGTGCATGGCCATAGGCCATAGGCCATGCACACAAGACTCTAGGCCCTCGCCACAACCACCGGAGCATAACACACCCATGCTACCAAACATTTTGACTGTGGTATGTGGGCTGCTTAGGGGATACATGTTTTCAAAAGTTTGCGTACTGTTTCATTTGTTGAGGCTGTATGTAGAGTTTTGGCCAGGCCATGCAGTCACGATTGTACGGTTTGGCAACAAGCACTGCAGCATAAGATACCCATGGAAGCAAACATTTTGGATTGTGGTCTATGGTTAGATGTTTGCTTGAATGGGTGTGTTATGCTGTGGTGTTTGTTAGTCCATTCATGATATACTTACTGTTTGACTTTTTGTGGTTGCATGCAGTTCTTTCATGACATGGGTAATTGGAGCAGACATTCTTTTTCAATCTCCGTGATAAAAGAAAAGATCATATGTCAGTGTAGGTAGTTCATAATGAATTATTGCATTGCATAATAGAAATGTCTGTATTTTGTTGACCCTCATAGTTAGCACTTTAGAAGTACTATAGTTCAAACCAGTGTACTGTGCAATTTGCTCAGTTCATGTGTTTGTTTATTAAATCATTAGGTCTGTGGGAAAAAAATTCATGCTGGATTAAAAAAAAAACCTTTCTACATTGTGGTAGAATATATTTATTTCATTGATTTCAGTAGGAGGAATTGAATAGGTGTATGGTTTTGATTTGGAAGTGGTGGTAGTATTGTTGCGATTAGATAGTAGTTGTTTATTTCTTTTTCGATTTTAGTGGTATTCATTTATCTCTTGGCTTGTTGTAGATTTTTGGAGCAGTTAGATACCTGTTGGCGTATTCTAACTGTTTATTTGTTGTTTCATGCTATTCATCTATCTGTTGGCTCGTTGCAGATTTTTGGGGCAGTTAGATACCTGTTGACGTATTCTAACTGTTTATTTCTTGCTTCATGCTATTCATCTATCTGTTGGCTTGTTGCTGATTTTTGGGGCAGTTAGATACCTGTTGGCGTATTCTAACTGTATATTTCTTGTTTGATTTTAGTGATATTTATTGGTTGGCTTGTTGCAGAATTTTGGGGCAGTTAGATACCTGTTGGCGTATTCTAACTGTTTATTTCATTCACATTTTAGTGGTATTCATTTATCTGTTTACTTGTTGCAGAATCTTGGGGTAGTTAGATACCTGTTGGCGTATTGTAACTGTTCATAGTTTTGATGTTAAAGTTTTGTTAATGTTCATGCACAGATCAGATATTAAATTTTGGTTTTAAGAATATTAAGTAAGCGTTTACAAAATGTGCTGGTAATCTCTGTTTCAGAGTAATGGTACTATCATTACATTCAAACCATCCACATTTCTTATTTATGGTGTCCAGTCATTTTGTTGAATACGAAAGTTTCGAAAGGCAAACTTTTGAATTTTTTTTTGTTGAAATGCCATTCTTTCGAATGACAATTTCTTAGAAAAGAATTCGAAAGTTTGCCGTTCGAAACTTGGGTTATGGTTAGGGTTGGGGCAGGGTTGGAGGTGGGAGGGTGGTGTGGTGATTGGGGGGCTGGGGAGGGAACCCCCAAAATACACTAAAACCCTGAAACGTTACATGGAGCTGTCCAGTGCTGAAATTACAGCACTGGCAGCTCCATCTAACGTTTCATCGTTACAAAAAAAAACATTGAAATGCTACTTTTGTTTCGAAACTTTTGTTTTTCAAATCTTTTGATTAGAAACTATGACTATGAACCCTTTTTATATATGCAGTGTAGTGACCTGCATTGATTGTGGCTCCTGCATGGTAGATTATTCCTATTGTTGTGAAGATTTTCTTACCAAGTGATACTTGACCATGTGTGAATCCAGTCAGCTTGCAGTTGTTTTGGATACCATCTGCATTGTAACGTAAAAGCATTACTATTACTTATTTACTATGTGTCTGTATTGGTGAGGTGGAACGATTATCGGAATTGCAGGTACTACATAATCTGCCATGGTTTGCATTTTGTACAAGTTGCTGAAATGGAATGGATTCAGAGTTAGGTATGGATACATACACAACGCATTCATTAGGAACTTCTTCTTGTACTATGTGCCTGCAAAGAGTGCATGTATGTTTCCACATGTATGAAATCTGGAATATTTCATTTATCGGTATGTTTTTGTTTTCTAGTACTTGTAGTAAGTACATTAGAAATTCTTGTGGATCTTCTTGTGAGTTTATAGTGAATTTGACCATTCCAGCACAGTAGTCCAATTCTTGCCTTATTCCAGAAGCACTGTAAGTGTTGTCAGGATTGTTGGTTGCATTTCTATGAAGGACTAACATTTGCAAACACAATAGGTCTGTACCGTATAAGTAAATGTTGTCAATAATTGGTGGCAATTGGAATAGAATATCTATTGCTACATTTGAGTAGCAATTTACACCAGTTATATTTGAAAATATGAATGGACCTGACAGTTCTGTGTCCAAATCATGTGTTCGGAGTGTGCGTTGCTTCTTTGAAGAGGTAATTGAGTTACTTTGACCATAGATTCTTCTTTGGTTGTGGTCCTTGATGAAGTATTGGCTTCTTTTACTTTCTTTGGAGGAATTGCTGTGAGATCCTGCATAGATTAAGTCTGAAGTAGTTTTCTTTTACAACATTTTGCTTTTTGCGGAACAGGATAGGTTTTTAGATGGGGTGTAGAGTGAACGCAGTCTATTGTATTCTAGAATGCAAGGAATGTCAACATTTACTTTACTTGCATCAAAGTTGATTAGTAATAGTCCGTCAAGTGTACGTAAGCGTGATAGTGCTACATAGCTCATGCCTTCTTTAAAGACTGTGCTACCAATATCTATCAATGCTTTATCTAGGGTAAGACCTTGTGATTTGTGAATAGTGACTGTGTATGCTAGAGTTAGAGAAAATTGTTCTCTGCGTACATACACGTCTTTGAAAAGAAGGAAGTGGGCTATTGAGCATCCTTTCCTTTTAACTTCGGATAGTTTGTCAAAGAGAATATTGACAAATTGAATGTTGTTGTCACGTGGGTGTGTTTGAAAGCCAACAACGGTACCAAGTGCTCCTTTAACTAGTCCTTGCTCCACATCAAGGTTACGTTTAAGCATTACTCTACAGTTTAAAGATAATTTTTATATTTTCTCCAAACCAGCTGTGTTAGAGATAGAGTTTTCCAAGGTGTTTAGCCTTGTTGTGGCTTGTTGACATATGGGTAGTGTCATACCATGTACGTCCAGTTTGTCTGTGGAGCCAATTTGAACTATTGGTTGGATTTCTTTTTTTAACATTGTTTCATTAAATTTTGAACAGCTTGCAAGAGTTGGCATCAAGGACATACAATTGACATTTGTGTGTGCTAATTGTTCCATGACATCAGTAGCACATGAGTTATGTCCATAGAGTGCATGGATGTGCCTGGTTTTTAATATAGATTGTGCTTCTTGTGATAGTACATCAACTCTAATACTTTTAAAAATGTTGGCATATGTGAGGTCTGCAGACTGACGGATGTTTTCAGTTAATATTCTGTATTGGAAATGTTGCCAAAGGTTGACATTTCTTATGCTGCCAAGAATTTTACAGCACAGTTTGTGCCTTAAGGTTTTAAAAATAGGTTCACCTTTCACTGGTGTTAATTGAAGAAGATCTCCAAAAACAATAATGTTTTTTTCTCCAAAGAGCTCTTCGTAGTCTGTTTTGAGGACCTCTTGTAATCTGAGGTGAATCAAAGCCACATTAGGTTGGAGACCATGCTCACCTCATCTATTAGCAGCATCTGCATTTGTTTGAAAACTCTGCGTAGTTCCATTACAGCATCTGGATAAAGTTTGTAGTAGCCTGGTGTTCTACTGGAAAGAGTAGTAATCGGTGTAAAGTGACACCGCATATGTTGTAGATGTTGTAGGCAGCTAGACCTGTGGAGGCAGTTACAACAGCTGACAGTTTGTTTGTCATTTGTTGCTGATGATTTTGATTAAGAATGCATTGCCTGAACCAGCTTGACCACTCAGGTATAGTAGTATAGGTTTGTAGTCTTGGCAGGTACAGTTTTAATTCTCTCATGTTGCATACCATGTTCAATTTGTTTTATTAGTTCTTGGAACATTTTTCGCTGCTCAGTGTTTAGTTGTGATTTCAGTACAGGAAAGTCTTCTGTAGATTGCTCATACTGACACATGGTGTTTTCTACTTCTGTCATGGCTAATTCTGCCTCATTTGCTATTAGTGGCTATCCAAGTGGTTCTTGGCTTCCTGATCCAGAAGGTTGATTACTGTCAGGAGTGTCCACATCTAGTTGCGCGTGGAGTTCTTCTTTGTGTTGCTGTTCATTGTGCAACATTGTTTGGTACTGTGTAAAGTTTACGTCTGTTATAGTGCTTTCATTTACTTTGAAAGCGTCTTCATATGAGTCATAGGTATCCAGTAACTCTTCTTCTTTTCTCCATGGTTTAAAAAGTTGTAGCAGGGACATGTAATAGAGTTCTTAATGTTGAGGAGTTTTTAATGACAATTTGATATGATTAATTAAGCTGCGTTTGGTATGTTTCACTAAGCTGCCTTAACAATTTGCCGCCACTCTGTATCTACCTTTCTTTTCATCGGGTTTAATATTATTTTTGTATGTGAAGTTTTGGGCTATGTGGCATAGACACATGGTTTCCAAAGTGGTACACCTGTTTGGGTAGTATGTGTCTAGTAAATTGTTTTTGAATATGTCTTTGCTGTTGGGATCATTTTTGGCTATTGTTTCTATGTCCTCATGTGATTTGAGAACTCTTTTTCTAGATTTAGCAGGACCAAGACTTAGCCATACTATATTTTCAGATTTTCCATACAAGGCAGTACCGGCTAAACGGTCTGCAGCTTCATAGCAGCCACATTCTCTATGAGAGAACATTTTTATGCCTAAGCTGTACAATTTCTGTGACAGTGTTTTGTCAGATGATATGTAATCCCAGAGGTCTTGAAGCTCTGTTTTCTCTGCTTTGGTTAAGTAGGCCATGACATATCGTGCAACTGCAGTGGAATTGTCTGCAATGTACTGCACATCTATGTTTGCATTCCACAAGAGGGCAATGATTGCATTGTAATCATTGATGTATTTTGATTCTTCTGTTCTTTTTATGTAATATGTTTTCTTAGGTGATTTACCTTTGACACTATGTCTAACTGAAGACATGAAGTTGTTTACTTGACCTTTTGTGAAACTGGTCTAGGGAAACCAAAGCGGCATTTGATGTAGTATTTCCCTTTGTTTTTATATTTGCGATGACAATATTTCCCACATTTGTGTCTTTGAAATTGTAAAGTTTGTGCATGAAGGTCACTATGTGTTGTATGTGAAGGGATTTCACAAGTGACATATCTTTGGATAAACTGAAAAACTGTGGCATAACTGTCCTGACCAAATTTAGGAGCATCTTTAATCCACAATAGCATGTGGATGTGTGGTGCTCCTCTGGCTTGGTATTCTTTTCTCCAAAAGAAGTGTTGCACTTCTCCGAGGGGAGGAACAGTTTTATTACAAATGAGGTATAACATAGCAATGAAGCGATGATGGAAATATCTTGATACATTTACAGGATCTAGAGAGCAGAGTTCTCCTGGTGTTTTCATATCTATGTTTGTTTTGTTTTTGTTTGCTACACATAGGAAATCGTGTAAATCTTCCCATGCATATTCCACACAACTTAGTGTCACAAACCAAGTGGGTGGGCCAAGGTTTCTTATCATACAGCGTAAATCTCTGTGACGTTGGAACCAGTATTCTTTTGTACCACACATGTTTGCTAAAATATTTGTAATGCTTGACTGTAAAACCTCATCTTTTTCATGCTCCTTTTGTAGTAATACTGTAGCTGACATATTTTGAAAATGGGTACCTGATTTCAATGTGTGTGCAACTCCGTAGCATAGAGTTGCTAGTTCACTTTCAAAGAAAAGGTGGAATATGTATTCCACATTTTGTCTGAATCTGGGGTCTTCAGAATACATTCATAAAGAGCGGTATTCTGATGCTGGTATTTGTGTGGCTCTATCATCGCACCTTCCTCATTTTCCAGTAGGAAAGAGTAAAAGAAAGGCACGTGCTTCTATACTTTTTTCCCATATGCTGATTGGAGATCCTTTGGCTTGTCGCATTTGGTACGTTTCCAGTGCATCATCTATGGTGTCTTTAGAGTGTAATGGATGAATTGTATAATGGTCTAAATATTGACCAGGTTCTGATGACTCTTGAATTATTTCAGTGGTTTCCCTCAGGTTTTCTTCAATATTAATTTCTTTGTAGTATTCATTGTTGTCTTTTAGATATTGCAGGGCTTGTCTAACTTTATATAAGTCTACGAGCTGTTGACAAATCTTTTTGTCTTTTGTAGGTACACCATTTTCTAAGATAATGAAAGATTGATCTATTGGACGTTGCACTCCCAGAGCGTGTACATTTTCTTTGAGATCTAATGGCAAATAAACTACTTTGCCAAAACCCCTTTCACTAGGGAGGTAAATTTGCTGTTTTTGGCTGAAGGCGTATTATTGCTTGAAATTGGTGCACTGTTTGAATGATGATGCTCTCATATAAGTTGAGTTGTTGCAGGGCTTTTCGTAGTGGGAATAATTCCAAGTTATTTGTGATAGCATGTGAAGGTGTTTGGTTGTTGTCAAGTTTTGCAGTGCAGTAACTGCAAAGTATTAAGGGGTCAGTAATTTCGTATTTGTTTTCTGCTATAAGATAGAGAGCTAATTGGAACCATTTGGAATCTTCATTGTCTTCTGTTTTGTACTTTATGTATACAGTTTTTGTGCTATTTTTATAAAATGTCCTGCGGCAACACACACACACATGGTTTGGTACTTCAGCAGATGTACTTTAGTATTTCTTTTTTGTATGTATGTAATAGAAGGTTGCCATCTGTACAGTCGTTGCTAGTCTGTTGTAAATATATTGCATTTTGTAAGTGGCTTTCAGTTCCAAAATATTTTCTCTAGATATGCTCTATTTCTTCGAGTAGTTGTTTGGCTGTACCATGTAGAAGATTGTTATTTAAGTTGGCTAGTGCTAAAGCAGGACTTTTGGCATAGTACAGTTTATGGACCAGATTTCTTTTAGTTGAATGATGTGTTGATATAATTTTGATATGATTGAAGGTGCTTTTGCAAATAGGTCCAGAAATGCAGGCTAATGAATGTCCTTGTAGTCCTGTGTATTTGCGCACTGGACAGGGGTCCATATTTAGTAGAAGTTTAATTTTATATTGTCTTTGCCTTTCACATACTGATTTAGGAACTGGCGCAAAGATTTGAAATATTTTTTGGCAATGTTACACATTGATGTGCATGGCCATTTGTAGACTGGACGTATTGGTTCAGTGGAATGGAGAGGTGATACTGAGTTTTCTGGGGATATTTTTGTGAGCAGTGTTTCTTATTCCATAATGGTATTATTAGGTTTTTCATACCCTCGTCCAGTGCTATGTATGGCAATTGGGTTTGTTTGCTTTTGTTTGTATGCTTGAAATATGGTTCTGTACTTGTGGTGTGACTCCATTCACCTCCACAGATGTTTGAGAAGCTATTTTTGTTGCTATTTCGTTTATTGTGAAGTTCTATTTTCTAGTTTAGTACTTAGTTTTGTTAGTGGTTTCATTCTGTTTAAAACTAAAATTAATAATTTCCTTTTGAGAAGGATTGCACTGTATATCAGAGCTAATAGGATACATTTTCTACAGTAGGTTTTAAGGGTTGTGCGTGATTTCTCTCCTGTTTTTATAAGGTTCTGAAGGACTCTGTGGCTGAACATTTTTTGTAAAATAATTTTTTGGTACGCTTACTTGTCACTATATCAAGATGTATAGGTGCAGTGTTAGCAGTGTTAGCAGTAGTGGTAGCTGAATCACTTTCTGTTTCGTTTTACATTTTGAAAGAGGAGTCAAAGTTTATGTACTGGAAGCTTGTTTTGTTTCACTTAATGACTGTATTACCTGTTTAGTTTGAACTTTTTCTACAAATTCTGCTAGAGGTGGATGCTTATTTTGGAGACTTTTATTTTTGATATTGATATTGTTTACTTTTGTGTTGCTTTCTACAGAGTTGCTTTTGGGTAGGCATTCTTTGGGGTCTGTTGGAGAAAAAAAGAAAGTGTGGATTGGGTTGTTGTGCAGTGTATGTGTGCTTTGTGCATGAGTGTCTGAGTATGATGGTAAGGATGTATGTGGAGGTGTGTGATTGTGCAATGGGCCGCAACATCAGGTTGGGAAGGCTATTTTTGTAGCCAGATGACAATACAAAGTATGCAGCTGGTGAGGGCAGCCCTAATACTGAATCTAATGTTACAGGGTTAATACAATTGTTTGTTCTACAATACTATAATTCTACTGTGTTTGAGTAACAGTTAGAACATTATGGTAGTATTGCACTTACGTTTTTGTGTGGAAAGAGTAGGTTTCTTCTGAATTCTTGTTTGTACTTCAGACGCTGCTGCTTTTCAGGAGAGTGGTCTTCACTGCAATTGTAAAATAAATAAGTTAGTAAATATGTGTGTTAATAGCACTGTTGTTAATGTAGACATTGATATCTTTGTTTTTGCAGTAGTAGTGCTTTCTGATAACTGAGCATAGTATATACATTCACTTTCTTTTGCCTATGTGCATTTGTGTATATTTTACTTAGAATCTGTTGAATGTGCTTTAGAAATTAGTACAATAGTAAGCGCACAAGCACACTTGGCTACTTAAGGCGGTGTTATTGGATGTTAGGAGAAATAATCATATGCTTTTTTTGCTATTTTTACAGGGTAAATGGCAGGAACTGTACAGAAAAGCATGCAATTATGCATTTGTGAAGGCGTGGGAAATAAAGCAGAAAGATTTGATTTAGAGGCAGTGGTGTTGTTTCAGCAGGGAGCCTTTTAAATGATATTGGTTATCTGTGTGCATGGATAAAGATGCATGTACTCATCCTGGCTGCATGTCTTTTTATAACACACTACAAAGCCTTTTCCCACAATTATACTGTTATTTCTCTCATTTTTGTAACATGAAATGACACTTTCTTAGATAGCTGTGTGTGTAAATAAAAATTTGGAGAGCAGACAGCTTTGCAAGTGACACTTGATCATATCAGATGGGAGAAATTACAGTAAGTTTGTTTTACACGTTATGCAGGGTAAGTGGCAATTACTCTTTTTATATGCATTCGTACAAGAGCTGTACATGTACTGTGCAGAAAATATTCATACCTGTAGTTTGTGTTCATGCATGTGGATGTGCATGAATCTGCAAGTAGAAATCCTGGGGAGTTTTATAGTAGTTGTTGCTCTAGGTGCTTGGCAGTCACAGTACAATTGTACTAAGAGTGATCAATAGTACATCTAAAGTGCTGAACTATCATAATGGAGTTAGATGTAGAGATCTTGCATGTGATTGGTGGATGGTTGTGTGACTGCTTAACAGTAGCCAAAGAGGGAATGGTGCAGAGAGTGAAGTGGAAAGGGTAGAAGGGCTGCCCCATTGTTACATGCTCCACGGACACTGCAGTTGTCCGCGGACAGGGATTGCCACATCCAGGTTTATTAGCAAATCCAGCATGGAAAGGGGACTGTAGGGATTAGCCAATAAGGTGTTGAGGTTCTGCTTTGTATTGAGAGAGGTTGTGTATAGTGAAGATGGCAGAGGTGGAGAAAGCCAGGGTGTTTGTGCTTGGAGATATGTTTGTGCATGGTTTGGAGTAGTATGCAAAATGTAGGAATGTGGCAAACAATTTTTATGTAAAAGGAGTGGAGGTGGCGTGGAGCACTGTGCCTGGTTTCAATTTGCAGGCAAATGTACACGTTTGTGAATATATGGGCAGGGTGAACAGTCCACATGTGGTTGTTCTGCACTGTGGTGCTTTGCATTTGGGCTATGTCAGTGTCCCTACTTTATTGAAAGATCTCGAAAACTTGTTTGAGGCAGTAATGAAACTACTTCCAAATGCCAAGGTAATTTTTTCTGGTTTGGTATCTAGGGCAATATGGGACAATAGTTCTGTTTTTTGTTCTCAGCAAAATATTGCTAGGTGTTTAATCAACCGAGGCATGTTTGTTTTTATGCTTAGAGCTGGCATATTCTTTTGTAACAATGACAACATTGACACTGGTAATGTTATTATTTTAAAGAAGATGGCATGTCTTTATCTTTTATGAGAAATGCCATGCTGTTTTGGAACATAAGGATTGCTCTGAAGAAGCTAATGTGAAGATAGATTTTTGGAGGAAAATAAGGAGAAAAAAAAGAAAAAATAAATACAAAATAAAAGGAGTTTCTGAAGCATCTTAACAATAAAAACAAAAAAAGCTCTTTTCAGAGCCAACCTCAAAGTGAAAAAGTGTGCCCACACTATTTAAATTTTGATTCCCCATGCTCAGGTTTTCGATTTGTCCGCAGCCAGTGTGGTTGTCCGCGGACAGCGCGTATTACATACAGGGATTTTGAGGTTGAGAGTCATGCAAATGAGACTTAGCAGAGAAGGGATTGGTTAATAAGGTTTACTGGGTGTGATGGGTAAGGAGAGACTTTGTCAGAAAGTCTTTTTCCTGAGAGTAGAGCAGATAGCTATGGCTGTGTGTTTCAGAAAGCAGATTGTCTGGATTTTGGGAGACTCATGGATAAATTGGTTGGAGGTGCATGCAGATTGCTGTGGATTGGCGGCACATTTTGGATTCCCTCATGTGGAAGTGCAGTGGCATGGAGTGCGTGGAATGAAGTGACTGGATTTAGTACCTCTTTGTGCTACTTTGGTGACACAGTGTTATCCAGATATTATTATTATTTATTGTGGAGGGAACAGTTTAGGACATGTATCTGGAATTTCTTAGCAATTTGCAATGAAAGAAGGACTTGGGAAAGTCATGGACATGTTTCCAAACCCCGAGTAATATTTTCTCGTATTGCATAGAGATAAATGTGGCTGCGTTCTTCTTCATTTGGTCCACAAATGGAGAAGGCAAGGCACAATGTCAACAAAGCTGTTTGTGCCTTTTTGAGAGATGTTGGCATGTCCTCTTTTCACAATGATAATATTATGTTTCGTAGCACACACATTTTCCGCAGAGATGGAGTACATCTTACTTATATCAGATCTTTCTGCGAAATATACAAAAAGCATTGCAACACTTTTTGGAATTATAGCAATCCATTTTGCAGTAGGTGTTGACCATTTAAAGTTTTTGAAACACAAAAAAACACCACAAAAAGGCTCTTTTCAGGCCACCACTTCCTCCCAGAGAAAAGTGCAATGGTTCTGACAGGGCATTACTGCAAAAATGTTAGATGTCCGCGGACAGTCCGCAGACTTCTAAAAATGCACAGGGCCCTGCAGCATTTCATTGACACTTCTATTTTTAAACTATGAAAGGTGGCTCTGAAAAGAGCGTTTTTTTGGTTTTTGTTTCATATTTTCTTTGTTTTTTTAAACACGACACACAAGGAAAGGAGGGGAAAGGAGGGTAAGGAAGGGACACCAACCACAAGGATAAGAAAGGGCAGGTGGAGAGAAGAGGATGTAGGATGGGCCTTATTCAGGTAGGTAGCAGTCCTTCTCATGCTCCTTGACTGCAGCCACGAAAGCACTTCGAAGGTTCTCACCACCTGCAGAGCACTGCATCGCAGTACATGCACAATACTGTGAACCTTGAAAGGTAAGGGTCAACACCATCACGTATGGCCTGCGAGGCAGCTGGTGGGATGCGCTGTCCCACATGAGTGTCTCTTCTGGAAGGAGTGGAAACGGAGGATGCTGCATGGGAACTCAACCTACTACGTTTATCACAAGGTACAACCTTTCAAATAGCCCCACTGTGGAACGACCTTAGGGGTCGCTTCATTGATGTAGTACCATAGCTATACAAAGCAAGCTTGCCACAACTCAGCACCATCTGGTACTGAGTGCAGTGCACCTTGTTTGCACATGCTTTTGGTACTCCATCAAGAGTGGTAAATAACCTCCACACACAAGATTCACGATGAGTGCTAGTAGTGGGGACTTCCACTACCTCATCCTCTTCATCCTCTTCATCACTCTCCTCTGCATCCTCATGCCTGTTCCCCTCTGTAGGCCCTTGGGGAGGTTGAGGTGGTGGAGGGGGTGGGGGTGGTGCTGAGGCAGAAGTAGCTCCATTCGTAGCAGCAGCAGCCATGGTTGCCATCTTCAATGGTTTCAGGAGGCACAGCAAAGGCAGCAATTATGAGAATATAAAATTCAGCAGTGTCTGTCCTGGAACTCCAAAAACAGAATGAGGAGCAGTTCTGGGGTGTGGCCTTTTATAGGGGTGCTGGGGCGTGCTTCGCGGAGCCCGCGCTGCCCGCAAACACTTCGAACACCAAAAAAGGGTTCAAAAAGTTCCACAAAGTTTGCAGATCGCGAGGGACATGGTCTGGGACATGTGCAAGGGTGAACTTTCCCAGAAAAATACCTTGGATTGCTCAAGAAAACACTTTTTGGGTGACCATGGCCGGACAGTGTTCGTTATGCTTAGCACGGGTGCGGTCACATGATGACGTCGCGGACACGTTCGTAAATGCGCAGGGTCGGTTGTGCCCCGCGTGCGGGTGTTCTACGGACAGTGTTGCAGTCCCCAAACTAAGTGCAACACACATGCGGTGGACAGTTACGGACAGCCGCACTGCTCATAGGACCCAAGATCGCGATATGCATGCGCTTGGGTGTTCTACGGACAATGTTCAGGTCCCCGAATAAAATAAATGTGCATCACAACTTTGTGGACAGGCGAACGCAATATGTGTTCTACGGACATATTCATTCTGGTTGCGGACATTGAGACCAGGGGGAATGTTCTTAGGATACCTTAATTTGAATAGTTGTGGACATGCAGATGGATTTAGTGTCCTGCGGACACCCCCATTTTGACTACAGACAGTGTGAACAGGTATAGTGTCCTTAGGACACCCCCTTTTTGCTTAATTACGGACAGGCAGACATCTTGTGTGTCCTAAGGACACCTCCATTTTAATTACCAACAGTACGAACAGGTATAGTGTCCTTAGGACACCCAATTTGATTAATTGCGGACAGGCGGACATCTTGTGTGTCCTAAGGACACCTCCATTTTGCTTGCGAACAGTGCAAACAGGTATAATGTCCTTAGGACATGCCCTTTTTGCTAATTGCGGACAGGCACACATGTTGTGTGTCTTGTAAGTGATTTCAACCCAGCACTCCACTTAAGTCAATGCCTAGCGTGTGATGCACAGTTGGAACCTTAATTATATATTTTTGTTTATAAGTTCTTTTATTTCTGAATGATGTACCCTTATATCACGCCCCTCTCTCTGAATCCCCTGGCCTCACTGAACCAGGAAGCAGGCTGTTTTTCAAAGTTAAAAGATTTATTTTATGAATTTGAACAATATATATATATCACACTATGAATATTTATACAATGATCACCATTGGGGTGATGTCACAACAATCAACAATCTCTTTAATCAGAAGGAGTATGGATAAGAAAAATAATGCACCATAGAATAATACTTGATATGGGTTCAATCAAATGCAATGTCACTTTTTCCCTCTGCACACTACTCAATTCCCCCCAATATGCAGGATAAAGAGATGGAAGAAGAGAACAGAGGTTTCAGGAATAAACACTCAACAAATACCGTTTCAGTCCCAATTCCCCCCAGCAAGCATAGAGAGAAACAGGAATGATTTCAAAACAGGTCAAATGCTTTTGAATGTGGCTTGGAATGAATGGGAAAAAAAATGGAATTCTCTAAATTGGATTGAAAACTAGTGGGAGCCACTTGGTATAGTTCCAGATAAATACTAGCAATGATGATAAAATAACTAGCAGACTGAAAACTGAATTCTGAGGTCGGATGCAAGAAATAGCTGTTTTACATGGGATGAAATTGAGCCAAACGAAAGATTTGCGGCAAACTTTTCCGTGTGCAAGAAACGTGATTGCGGGAAAACTATAAGGAGTTGGAATGCGGTTCTGTGTTCGTTTGAAAGCTGAGGATGTTAGCTCCAATTTGACAAGTAAATTCCGGAGGCTAAGAAGATACAAGATACCCAACGGAACAGCCACCAGATTAGCGGCGCCTCTGTTCTGACTTTTGCCCGCCGAGACACTTGTCTTTCTCCAGCAAATATATTAGCGCAAAGATGATATTATCACTACTATTATCAAAGGGTATATGGATGAGGGAAAGATTCAGAAAAACAAGAAAGAAATTTTCTACAATGCAGTTCTGGATTGGATCGAATGGTTTGGATAGGATTACTTAAGGATGAGATACTGGCTATGGACAATTCTATGCTATAGATACTCACAACTATGGTTTGAAATAGGCCCGTCAAAGATCTGGTCAAGGGTTTTGGACTGGAATTCTGCTAGCCCACCGGACAGGATTCAGGCACTCGGTTCTGCACTCAGCATGGCACTCTGGATATTTAACGGCCTCTGGACTGGATCTGATGGGTGGGTTCTGGGTTGCAGCTATCAGGTTACAGCTCTGCTCTACTGGTTTGGATGTCTGGGTTCTAGCAAGAGTTCTTGGCAAGAAAGCAGAAACAGCACAGCCCGGCTGTTCTATTTGGTGTTGTTCCCCTTGGAAGTCTGGGGTAAATCAGGTTTCAAGATTTTAAAGGCCAAGCTGAGGAGGGTTCAGCTTTGGAATTGGGCTTCTCTGCTTTCAAAGTTCTGGAGTCTTGGATCTGGGTTTCTCCTGCAGATCGCTTCGCCGGTAATCAGTTGATGGATGAATCTGTCTGTGTGTCTAGCTCCTAAACTGTCCCTATTTATGTATTTCCCAAAGGGGTGGGTAGGCTAAATTATAATAAGCACACCCTCTAGGAATCCTATTGGTTAGGGTCTGTCCTCTCTCTTGATTTGAGAAGGAATACATGGTTTCATGATGATGCGGTATTTTACAATCCAGGGAGTACCTCCCCTTTGTTTCTGTACAGTATATCTATTTTTCACATAAATCATATTCACAATACAACCAACTTGCTAACAATACATATTTACACCACAGATTTAGTAGAGCACGTATCCGTCCGAGTCCCAGCTCAGTGCGAGCTTCGGTTCAAATTTGACCGTTTTTTGCGCTTTTGGTTGGGTACCCAGTGTCAGATCTGTCCACATTTTTCTACATATATGCGCATGACATCTGGGCATAATCCTGTGAAGTTTCATATTTCTAGCATTATCACAATTGCTATAAAATTACAATTTTGGTAGTCCTGTCTGTGAACATCGCACAGAGTTCGGAGTAGTTTCAAACTGTGAGCAGAATTTTCATGTTAACAACCTATAATTTACAGACTTTTACACATTTTGCACATTTCTCTATGAGTCTTTTTCAAAAAGATATTTTCTTGGGTTTAAGATACACAAATCTGTCTAGTCCCGCCTCCATGGTTTTGCTGGGCCCAGAGCAGTCCAGGGCTCTCTTCCTGCTGGCAGTTGTTCCTGTTGACACCTGAATTTGCATTCCCTTTCAGTCCAGGAAGCCTATTGTCTCTCCCAGAGAAGCAGAGCAAAATCCCCTCCTCCTTCCATTAGCATCTAACTGAGAGTTCCTGGGCAGAGAGCAAAAGGGAAGGCACCTTTGTTTGGGGCAAACTGTGGAATGTGCTTTTTAAGTACGGTGGCTGACATCAGTTCACTTTAAAACACTTTGTTTAAAATTGTCTTTTCTAAATAAACTTTACATTTTCAACAAATATACACACAGATCTCTTTTTCCAGTCTTTTTAACACATAGGGCCTCATTACACAGACGGCGGTAAGGGTTTACCGGTACCTGTAAGGGCACCGGTACCGGTAAACCCTTACCGCCTTACTACGAGGTCCCTTTGCGGGTAGGTACTTTAACGCCTGCTGTTTAGCAGGCGTTAAAAACCAACCCGCAAAGGGACCAGGGTGCTAATTACGGTACCGCAATTTGCGCCACCGTAATTAGCGCCTTCCCCATTCCCATAGAGCCCTATGGGGCAAAATGGGAATGGGGAAGGGCAATGGGGGAAGGGGGAATTACCGCCCCGCCAACTTTGGAATAGGGCGGTAATTCCCCTTTCCATCCATCAAGGTGGTGCCGGTATTTTACCGGCATGGACCAAGGTGCTAACAGCACCTTGGTCCTCCGCCTACCGTGTAATGAGGCCCATAGAGATTGAATAGTAGCAACCTATATTGCTTTTGATGCCAAACAATTCGATCTCAATGTACCAGTTTAAACTACCAGTATAAGTAAATGACAGCTTTGACACAGGCAGGAGGCGGTACTGCACCCATATTCTGACAGAAGCAAGCACCTTTTTGAATGTGGATGTTTTTGTGATGAATTGTGCTTCTCCTGACATTGTGCTTATGGGGATTCCTTAGATCAGGTGATGGTTAACACCCAACAAGGATGTTGGATCTTTTTTGATGTTTGGGGAACCTTTATTTGGCAATTTCAACAGCCAAGGAAAAACGGATTTTAGAGCACTTCAGGGTTTTCCTGGCAATGCAGCAGTGCCTTTTCAGGAAGTTCCATTTCACTCTGTGGGCAGCCCAATGACAGGTTTTGGCAATGTGGTCTCCTGTTCTACCACTGACACAGGCAAAGTGGATTGGCGGCCTATTTTTCCGGTTTCCCTGCACACTCTCAGAGATTTCTAGCACGCATAGTGCTTTTTGGCGGCCATTCTGTTGTTTCTGATGAAAGCAGCACACAGTGATGTTGCAGGGCAGAGCCTAGTGGGTCAGAACATCCCAAAGTCCTAAGTACACCTCCATTTTAATTACGAACAGTACGAACAGGAATAGTGTCCTTAGGACACCCCATTTTGATAAATTCTGGACAGGCGGTCATCTTGTGTATCCTAAGGACATCTCCATTATGCTTGGAGTCAGTGCAAACAGGTATAATGTCCTTAGGACACCCCCATGTTGGTTAATTGCGGACACACCGAACCCCTGCGCTGTCTGCGGAGACCCTAACTGCCATTTTAAAAAAAATAAGACACAGAGGAACATACTAACAACATACTTAATATTTTATTATTGTATAAACTATAAACATTATGAAAGAGAGGGGGGAGCAGAAACTGAAACAAATACAGGGGAATTAGGGGTTTGGACATGATGGATGGTAGGGAAGGAAGGGAGAGAAGTCTCATCGTAACGTTTTTCTTGCTGGGGAGGTTTTGGGGATAGTGGGGTGGGACATGGAGAGGGGGTACAGGTATATGTGGGACAGTGATATTTAATTTTCTTTCTTATATGGCCCTCCACAAGGTTTTTTAAAAGAATGACATTTTTCATTAACAAATCAATTTTTTGCTCCATTCGTTGCAGAGGATTTTCTCTTGGTATATTATTTTTAATGTCTGTATGGTCTGTTCAAAAAATAAAATGTGTTAAGTACACATAAATTAATGGTTATTAATTGGTTTATTTAGAGAAGTGTTCTGTCTACCATTAGTATCATATCACTGTCTTCACTCATTTCATCCCGAGGAACATTTTCTTCCAGCCATTCCAAAGTACTAGACATTTCTGTGAAAAAAACAAAAAAGAATTACTTTTAGTGTACCTAATACAGAAAGTTTATAAATATATAAAGTAAATGTAGTGTACTTACTAGTTTCTTGCTAAGTTTTGCTGTTACTGCTGCGTAGGTCTGCTGTTGCCTTTTGCTGTGCAGTTTCTGTGAGGTAATTATGTTGGTGGCATATTTATTTTGTTTTGGTATATTCCATTCTGTTGCATATGGTATTTAATTGGAAAATTGATGTCTTACATATACGGTCTTCACTTCTTATTTATTATTAAATGTAATGTGTTTATGTGCTGCTTTTTGAACATGTTCAGTGTTTCTATTTCATGATACAACAATGTAAGATACCCCCTGAGTTTTTGGATAGTATTGATGTCGACCGTGTCCGTCCGCGGACCTCAAAAATCACTAGCCTGGGTCAAGGGGTTCAGTATCTTCTATGTTATATGTATATAAACTAAGACAATCCTAGTAAATATTTATCAAATTTATATTATATATATCTATATTCAGTGAAATAACTTTGTTAAGGGGCTGTTATGGTTAGGTTGAGCTACTAAAAACCTATGAAATTCAGTAAAAAAAGCTTTGTTGAAGGGACATTATGGTTAAGTTGCACTACTAAAACCATATGAAATTCAGTGAAAAAAACTTTGTTAAAGGGACTTTATGGTTCCAAGTAAAACCGAAAACCCCCTGAAATTAGCCAGTTATGGTAAGCTAAGCAACCATAATTCGCGCCACCACCGTGCACTGCTAAGACTAACACCCATGACATCAAAGATGACATCACAAATGGCATTGATGACATCACTGATGACATCACATGTGCATTTACTTTTCATGAAAAGTGTGTTCAAGGGATTCTTATTGTAATGTTAATAAAAAAGTGTCAAGGATAATTGGAATAAATATCATGAGGTAAGTAGTGCATTAATCCAAATAGCATTCTAATATGAAGTTTTTTCCAGTACACTATGTAAGGTACATATGTAGAAACATAGCTATAGTGAGCAGCAGAAATGATGGAGGTGCAATATTAATAATCTTGCTATGTTAAATACAAAAATTATAAATGCTTTCTTATTAGAGTTCTGCATACTGTAAACATTTAATAAGTACCTAATAAAACCCATTTACTACATAATTGCATTATTGCAAACAAAACACAAACAGACAACAGCACATACAAATATGAGCATATACAGGGAAAATGAAGTAAACAAAAACAACAGTATTAACGGACAATCTTCATACCTAACTAATTATCTTAATGCAGAGAAATGATTGCTCTACTTCAAAGCTACTACTTCCCTATGTATAACTATCACATAATGTGACTGGGCCATAAGGAAAGTAGTGTGAGTACAATGTGTACAAATATGAGCATATCCAGGTAAAGTACAGTAATAAAAAAACAGCAGAACTATAAGAAGGTGTTCATAACCTTACCTATCATCTTCATACATAGAAAGCATTGCTGTCTTTGAAGTCTGTATTTCCCCTATGTATATGTTTCATATGCTGTGAGTGAACCCCAAGTGAATTACTATAAGAACATATTGGAAGTATAAGTCTATAATATTTTTTGAATTTTTAGTTCCTGACTGTTACTGGTCTAGATATGTCAGTAAAGGAAAAAAGAGGGAGCCAGACATGTGATGTCATCAGTGATGTCATCAATGACATTTGTGATGTCATCTTAGATGTCCTGGGTAAGTTAGTCTTAGCAGTGAACAGTGGTGGCGTGAGTTATGGTTGCTTAGCTTACCATAACTGGCGAATTTCAGGGTTTTTTCGGTTTTACTTGGAACCATAATGTCCCTTTAACAATGTTTTTTTCACTGAATTTCATAGGTTTTTAGTAGCGCAACTTAACCATAACGTCCCTTTAACAAAGTTATTTTACTGAATATAAATATATGTATAAAGGTAACAGACATTTTGGGGATTATAAAGAAGAGAAGTAGATACCTTGATTCCCAGATGAAAGGGTACGCACTAAAAAGACTCCAAATAGGGGTGTTAAGGATACCTGAGGCAATGACAACATGAAGAGTGTGTTTTGAAGCTCCAAGGCAAAAATGAGATGAGATACATTTACTAAAGGTAGTAAATGAAGGCATACACAGGGGAAAATGTATTGAAGTGCACATGTGTGGGATTATAAATATGTCAGTGTAAAGCTGTTGGTGTGTTTAAACTAGTAGATATAAAACAGTAATAAAAAAGTAAAGGGATTTTTTAGATTCTTTATCAAAAGATTGATGTCAATCAGAAGGATAGATATCAAAGGCAACTAATAAATAAATCAAGAAGAGAGTCTTAAAATATCAATGATAAAACAACGCGATATTAAAGATTGTGAGCAAGTGTAAACGAAGGAACAAAAAGAACATTGCTTTGTAGAATCCTATTTTTAAAAGCAGATAAAATATTTAGATTTTCAAATAAATTAAACAGCAATTGATGGTGCCTCAAATTGATCAGTGTGATATATTTGATAATATAAAGAAAAGAATAAAAAATCAGTTAAGTACGAACAGTCGAGATCGACTTGTCATCATGGGAGACAATCCTCATCTACGACTATGCAGGACATTGCCAAGATACACAGCTAAGATAAGGAAATTTCATGCAGAATGGGTTCGAGGCTCAACTAATAAGACACTTATGCTGGGGCCTCGGGAGGGTTTGTTGTCAAAAACAGTATTATAACATATCACATGCATGCTACATATAAGGAAAAGAAGTTACAGAAAAGGTTGTCTGTTTTAGAGTTGTGGAAGATGTACCAGAGTGAGTAAGAAGATCCAGTGGAAAAGGAGTCTGCTTAGTCAGCATAAAAGGGAGGATAAAACGTCTTTGGCTTCCCCTTCCCCTCCTGAAAACTAGATCATAGACACATAAGAGAAGGGATGTTATTTTTTAAAGGAATTAAAAGCAGCAGCGGGGTACGTTAATTCGACATATGAACTTCCTGCTTATAATAGTGAGGATAATGTTGAAGAGAGCAAAAGCAGAGAATGTCAATATATCTCGACACGCGATAAAAGTAAACAGCGTGATGAGAGAAAGGATAGACAAGATAAACAGATGGAGATAGAGGAGGAAGCAACGAAGCAGAAAGAAATAAAAGACAAAGCTAACAGAATAATAAAAGTACAGAATGAATGGATGGGAGGACAGCTATTACTCAAGCTAGATGATAAGGGCATTGATGGAGTTTGGGAAAGAGAAGAGCGGGAAAAGAAAGAAAAGGAAAAAGCGAGAGCATGAAAAGAAGAGAAAGAAAGAATGCAAGTGTAGGGAAGAATGAAGAAGATACGATGCAAGGAAAGAAAATAAGAGATTCGAAGAGACAAGAAGAGGTGGAGGTGCAAATAATTGAAGAGCGTAGGTTGCAAAGAAGGGGAGAGGAAGATGAATTAAGGAAGATGAGGAGAAGGGAAGACGAAATTAACAGAAGGAACTAAAAGATGACGAGATAGATTATCTATGTCATAGAAGTATAGTGCTGATTGAAGCACAAGAACGACTTAAGGTAGAGAGAGGGTCACAAAAGCCCCATAGAAAGCTGCACAGGGTACCAAGAATACCATCACAGGCTGATGTGCAAGATACAGAAGGCATAGAGAAACCACTTGGAGATTTACATAGGCAAATGAGGGATAAAGAAGGGTACAGAACCCAAGAGAACATAGAAGGATCTCTTCTGAGGGAAATTAGAGGTAGGTCAGATGACATCGTAACAGACGAGCATAGAACGCTGTCTTTAAGTAGACTTGATCTTGATGACGTGGATAAAGCTAACAGTCACACAAGCTGGGGCATAATAATGTCAGATGAAGAAAGGGAAGAAAATGAGAGCGAGCAAGGGGAGGGCGCATGCAGTTTTTCAAAAGAATCGGCTGTAGAGAAAGGGGTAAAATGGTCAGATTTAGAGGACCCAAAGAAAGGACACCAGAGTTAACACCATACACTGAGCGAACACAAGCACGATTGCGCAGTGCAGGAGATATATCCCCGCCTTATGTAAGCAGATTAAGGGAACTACCAGGATGAAGAAAGATGGGCGAGACTAGCCCTGTCTGGAAGATGAGAAATGTAGACAGGTATGATTATGCACCAGGGTTTTCACAATTCCCATTATTAGAGAAAGGGGGATGACAACCACAATATATACCATGGCCACAAATTGATAAAGATAATTTGAGTTGTAAATTACTGAGTTTAACTTCCAGTGCGGGAAAATGGATTTATGAATTAGAGAGAATGACATCAGGAATGACATTGGCTATAGGTGACATAAAAGGCTTGCTAGCAGCGATTATAGGTGAGAGAGCTGAGGACATTTGGAAACAAGCAGGATATGCAGGTGTGACTGTGCAAACCACAACACACAACGGAGCACCATTTAATAATTGCAGAACAGATGTATGGCGGGTGCTCAGAGTGCAATACCCTGATGCATAAGTCATGGGTGCGATTATGATTAGGAAAATCGGGGAGGACGAAGACCCTGTTGCTTATATTCGAGATATTCAAGACAGATTGTGCCTTGAGACGTGTGAGCCGTGGGATAAAACGGTAGCATTATTTTACCACATTTTGTATCAGGGACTGCCTGAGCCTGGGCAACGGCAACTGAAGAAACAGGTGGGAATGGAGGCAAAGCCATGGGCAGAAATACAAGTGATGATCGCGTGTCACTGCCGATTAATGCAGGAGAAGAATAAGAAGAAAGCCGGGAATAGAAAGCAGGAGGAAGCCAAGTTAGTCCAGAATAAGTTGTTGAGAAAATAGCCATAGAGGAAGCAGTATTGATGAGTAATGAACGAGGGGTGACACAGGAGATGCAGTCAGGGAAGCAAAACAATGTAGGGTATCCCACAGATCAGAGTGGGTACAACGTTTGACCAAGGGGAAGAGGAAATGGGCATAGAGGATTAGGACGAGGTGGATTTCAAAAACCCCCAGGGAAGAGGAGGATTTAATGGTGGACAGCCACAACAATGCTGGAATTGCGGAAGAACAGGACATATAGCTAGAACATGTAGAAGCAGAGGAGGCATGCAGCAAAATTGGCAAGTTCTAAGAGGGGTGGATGGGCTATGTTCCACAATATAATACAGAACCACAGGAATATTATGGCCAGAATCACATGCAGGTCCAGACATATGCGCTGCAACCAAAGCAAATGCAGCAAGTGCCATTAAAAATGCAATCGCCACAAGGGCAATCACAGCAAGTACCCATGCAAGCATAGCAGGTACAAACTCAGCAAGCACTGACACAACAGCCCATTGTGCCACAATGGAATAGGACTACAGGAGCCCTGCAAGCACCTGCACCCAAATTAGGGAAAGTGACTGAGGTAGGAGGGAATCCTTTCACAGGTACAATAGGACAGACCACAGAGCAACCTCATGTATTCAGTACTATCAGTGACACCGGACCTGAAGGAGAATCAAGGGTCAAGGTGACAAAAGGAGGCAAGACATTTTCATTTCTTGTGGACACTGGAACAACTCATTCCTGTGTCCGTGAGGTAAAATTCCCAATGTCAGGTATTGCAATGATGGCGCAGGGATTCTCTGGAGCGATGAATTTAGTTTTTTTTACAGACGAATTACCAATCTCTTTAGGAGAATATGACATGTCTATGACATTGTTATATTGTAGGCCATTATTATATTCTAGGCAAACGCCAGTTAACATATTAGGCAGTTACTTATGACGAAACTTAATATCGCGATTTATTTTACTGAAAAAGGAATAGTGTGTTACACTCCAGGGATTTATTATATGAATGTGAGAGAGTTTATATTAGCCTTCACAGCACAGAAAGCATTACGAAGGGTCACTTTAGACCCAGAAGTATTTTTGTATGGAGTGACTCCTCAAATACCCAAAGGTGTCTCGGCAATGTGGAGACTAAGAAAAGGCAACAAACAACCTGAACTGAAAAGGAGAAAACATAGTGAAATACAAAAGTAGGTTTTCTTAAAAAGATATGTTCTAAGTTCTAAGATGCTTCTGAAACATCAGCAGATTTGTCTCTGTCTATGGATGCGCTTGTGAATGAGTGAGTGAATTCTCTGTGTGAATGAGCGAATTAATGTTGTGTGAATGTGTTTGCGTGTGTTTGTGCAGAGCCGGGGAGTGGGCGGGGGCGCCACAACATCATCATTTTTTACTGGGAATCTCTCATAGATGCCCAGTAAAAAATGTAATTAACAAAAGAAATGATGATGTTTTATTACCCTGATAGACTGCCGTTTTGGGGTAGTCATTTCCTACTGTGGCATGATATTTTTTACGGGGCATCTATGATAAACAAAGCATGATGAGTGTTATTACGTGGATAGACTGGCAGTTTGGGGTAGCCAGTCTAGCTATTTCTTTGCCATGGCATTTTTTACTGAGCATCTAGGATAAAGCAAGCATAATGCGTTATTATGTGTGGCTAGTTTTCATATTGTGGCATGGCATTATTATTAATGTTGGTGGGGGGGGGGTACTATCATGTATTGACAGAACCAGCGTGGTTATTGTTCTCTTAGAGTATCATCACTGGCATTATGCGCAAAGCCCACCTGAGTGTATTCTTATATGGGAATACTGGCATATATTGGTCCGGCCAGAATGGAAATGTATGAGCACAGCCAGACTGAAAAGGTTTTTATACTGGCACATATTGTGGGCAAAGCTCATCATGAAAATGGGAAAAGCTCCTGTGCACTGTTGGTGGCTTACATCAATTGGAATTTTCATGAGTTAGCCTAAAAAAACCTATTGGAAACTGTCTGGCTATTTACCTGTTTTTTTTTTTTACTTAATCTGTGCTGTAAAAGGCACCATTTTATCCCATTAATAAAAAAACGTTTTCTGGGGGAGAACCCCCAAGCCTCCCTTGTTTGGTTTCAGCTTCCTGGCTAGGCTTGCTAGGTCACTGTGGCAAATTTGGGGGAAATATTTTTGCCTCTCCAATTAAAAAATTCACCAGCCGCCACTGCGGTCTATTTTAAAAAAAATATATACATTTATTTTAAATCAAGACAGGGTGTCAACAGTACAAGAATGTATCAAAGCATGTTCATACATCACTATAAAGCTTTACCTCTTCCCCCCTCCCTCCCCTCCCCATGATCCGTGGACCCGGCTCGGTGTCGGGAATCCCAGTTCCTATTCCTGTTCCTCGAACGTATCTTCCCTGCCCAGGATCCTTCTGGCCAGTTGGGATTTATGAGTCAGAACTGGGAATTTTCAGTCATAGTCAGGTATTGGGCCCCAAATATTTTGAAAGCGATGGAGGAGACCTGCCCTGATTGCAGTCACTTTCTCTGTGATCAATATATTCTATAATTCCACATATGAAAAAAGGACCCTACCTGACCGCATCGCCTACAGCAAGCAGGGTCGAGAGTATGGTTCATATGGTGTAGCCTAAGGGGAGGGGGGTAGTACCAGCATAGCAGGATTTTGTAGGTGCACTCTCTGTTGGTGATGCAGGTGGATGAGGAGTGAGCGCGAGTCCAAATGTCCACCCACAGTTGGTCCTCCACTGGGTGGCCTAGGACTGCATCCCATTGTTTCATGGATCGAGTTTTTGAGGTGAGGAAATCCTTCTGGAAGCATCTGCACAGTGTGGAGATCTTGCCCCAGGTTGGGAGGTCTTTAAGGGTCAGTTCTAGGGCCGTGAGGGGGCGGGTTGCTGCTTGGCAGGTTTGAGGGTGGGAGCACCAGTGGCGAAGCTGGATGTAAGTAAATCTGTCATGTTCATGGAGCCGGAAGGTTTCCTTGCATTATTCGAAGGTGCGAGGAGCACCTCCTTCAAAGAGCTGTCCCAGAGTCTCTAGGCCTCCTGCAATCCAGGTTTTGAAGTTTTGGGGGTTTGCCCCGGGTGAGAAGGCCAGGTTCATGAACACCGGCGATGAGGGGCCGGTTCCTCTTGGGATCCCCTTCTGTCTCAGGGCCCTGTCCCAGACGTCCATCGTGTGCTTGGTGGATGATAGAAGTCCTTGCCACCACCGCCGCATTGGGGGTGAGATGTGCGGGAGAAAGTGAAGGGGGAGAGGCAGGCGTGATTGTCCCAGTTCCACCCATCTGGGGCGATTAGTGAGAAACTGCCATGCCTGGGTACAGGCCAGTTGTGCTGCCATCTGATAGCCCTGTAGGTCTGGGACCCCTAGGCCGCCCAACTTTGCTTTCCCGAGCATCAGTCCTTTGGGAATCCTGGGCTTTTTCCCTTTCCAAATAAATTGCAACATTTTCTTCTGCAGGCCAAGAAGGGCTGGTGTCAGGATCGTGACAGGGAGGGATGAACAGGCGTAAAGGAATCTGGGGAGCAGGTTCATTTTGCAGGCGGTAATCCGGCCCATTAATGGCCCAACGCTTCAGGTCAATTTCCAGTTCTTTAAAGAGTGGGGGAAAGTTCACGTGAAAAATGTATTTTGGATTGGTCGCAATTTGGACTCCTAAATATGTGATGGCTCTCTTCTCCCACTGAATCGGGCACATTGGGATTAGGGCCCCCCGTTCCGCTGGGGCTATACCTATTCCTAGAGCTGCAGACTTATTGAAGTTGATGGAAAAACCTGTGACCCTTCCGTAGCTATCTATTTCAGTTAGGGCATGGGTTAGTGAGGAGCAAGGTTCTGAGATAGTGAGTAGGACGTCATCTGCATATAGGGCAATTTTATGTTGCGTAGGGCCAGCACGGAGGTCCTTAATAAGATTGTTCATCCTTAGCCTTTGGGCAAAAGGTTCCATGATTAATGCAAATAAAAGCAGGGATTACGGGCAGCTTTGTCTAGTACCGCAAGACAGGGGTATTGGAGTGGAAAGATTGCTATTGATTCTGAGGAGGGTCTTTGGTGGCTTGTAGTTGGCCAGGACCATAGTTCCGAACTCTGGTCCAAACCCGAAGGCTACCAGGGTGAGCCTCATGAAGGTCCAGTCCACTTTGTGGAACGCTTTGGTATCGTCAAGAGCCATATGTACTAATCCCTGGGTGTCCTGAGAGGCCAGGTCCACCAAGTTCAAGGCTCTACAGATGTTATCACCTGTGGATCTGTTCCTAATAAACACGGTTTGGTCGCGATAGTTTATGTCCGGCAGAACGTGGGATCGGCGTGTTGCTACAATCTTGGAATAGATGTTGGCGTCGATGTTCAGGAGGGCAATTGGTCTATATGAGGCAGGGTTCCTTGGGTCCCCTCCACGCTTGGACAGGAGAACCGTGACTGATTCTTGCATGGAGGGGGTTATGATGCCTGTGCCCCTAAAGGAATTAAAGAGTTGTACTAGAGGAGTAAGCAGCTCGAGCCGGAGGATTTTGTAAAATTTGGTGGAATAGCCATCAGGGCCGGGGGCTCAGGGTTTAAGGGATTTTATAGCTTCCTCTACCTCCTCACCTGTGATTGGCGCATCCAGGATGTCATGGGCTGAGGCCCGCAGTCGGAGAAGTGCTCTTTTCTGTAGATATTCCGTTTGCTCCTTCATGTCACGTGGTGGTGCGGTCATCACCTTTACCAGGTGGTCTACTGCCAAGCGTTGTTTTTCCTGTTCAGAGTACTGTAGCCTGCCCTATGGGTCCCTTAGCCCAATGATTGTGTTATTCCTTTTTGTTTTGGCAAGTTTAGCCACCAGTAGTTTGTTCGCTTTGTTACTCTTTGCGTAATAAAACTGCTTAGTTTTCGCCAGTAGGTGTGCTGTATGTTCAGCATAGTGGGCCTCAACCTTTTTCTGCGCAATGCGGATGGCCCATTGCATCTTTGGGGACCAACCTCTCTCTTTATGAATCTGTTCTGCTTTCCTGAGTTCATCTTTAAGGATCAGGCGGGTCTGTCATCTGTTTTTATGGAAAGCTACTCCTTGAGCTATTAGCTCCCTACGTATCACCGCTTTCATAGCGTCCCAGGTATTAGCAGGGGAACTACGTTTGCTGGGGTTTTCTCTAAAAATAATCCTGATTGATGTCGCTATTGAGTCTCTCAATGGCATTTCGTTAAGCATCGGGTCGTACAACGTCCATTTGCGTTGAGCAGAAAGAGATGGTTCATGTACCCAAACTTCAAGGGTTACTGGGGCATGATCGGATAGGATCCTTGAGCCTATGGTTACATCATTGGTGTATGCCAGTAGTTGCGGGGATGTCAGGAGGAGGTCTATTCTGGAGAAAGTTCTATGGGCATAGGAGTAAAAGGGGAAATCCCTTTCCGAGGGGTGGAGTACCCGTCATGAGTCTACGACCTCAAGGGATCTGAATAAGTGTAGGAGCGCCAGTGCTTGAGTGAAGTCTCCTGAGGAGGGCGGGTGTGATTTATCCTTTATGGGATCCGGCACTCCATTAAAGTTACCTCCCATGACTATTTGGCCCTCTAGGAAAAGAGAAAGAGCGGAGCTCAGTGTCTCATAAAAAGTGGCTTGGCCTATATTAGGAGCACATACTGAAATAAAGGTATAGAGCTGACCCAGCAATAGGCATTTCACTGCTATAAAGCGACCATCAGGGCATAGTTTCACATCCAATATTTGGGGGTTTAGTCCCTTTTTAAAGAGGATCGCTGTGCCCCCTTTGTTGATGCCGCCAGAGGCAAAGCATTGCTTAGGGAAGTGATGCAAGCGTAGACGTCCGAAGTCTGTTGACATTAAGTGGGTCTCCTGAAGCATGGCTACCACTGCATTTTCATCTTGGAGTTTTTGTAAGATTGATTTGCGCTTGGCGGGAGAGTTTAGTCCATTGATGTTTAGAGAGACAAACCTCAAAGTATGATGTTCCAGGGCGGGAGGTGGGGGCTCCAGTGGAATTGGGTGGGTGCGGGGCGTAAGGTAAGTGTAGATCAGCCAGCACATAGAAAAGTTTGCGACCGCTCAACACCCTGGTCCTGGATTTTTTGCTTAGATCTGACTAAGGGGTGGGGGGCCAGTTTTGTAACATTGGCATTCCCCCTGGCCTACATGGCCAAATAACTGTATTCAGCCAATATATATGTATAAGAGTTGTGTATCATTCCAAGGGCTCATAGATGGATTGTACCATGGAAAAGGGAATGAGCCGTGGGAGATGGGCCCGCTGCAACAGCTGCGAAGGTTCATTTGCAGTTTCATTGGCGGTGAAGCACCATCGGGCGAAGGGGGGGAGAGTGTATCGGGCCCATAGGCAGGCGAGTTGGGTCTAAGGAGGCCCTAGACGAAGAGGGTGCCTCAGGAAAAATGCTTCAGGTTACTGATAGTGCTAGGGTTAATGTTTTAGCCCAAGTATTCCTTTCCTGTGCCAGATCTTCTCTTCTTCCTGTACCTCGGCACCCTCGACCATGGGGCCTGCTTTGTTTCCAGCTGGGATACCAGATCTTTGTCAATGGCGTTGTCTGAGACTGAAGGCGAGGAGCCTCTGGGTGAGGTTGGGTACATAATCTTCTCTGCATCCTCTAGGTGGCTGATTTTCATTAGGGTGCCTCGATAGGTGAACTGAAGGGCCATCAGGAAAAGCCATCTATATCGAATCTGCTGGTCCTGAAGGAAGAGAGTCAAGGGCTGGAGGGACCTCCTCTTTTGAAGCAAGAGAAGAGAGAAGTCCTGGTAGATCTGAAGGGGAGAGCCTTGGAAAGTTAATTCGTCTCTGGTGCGAGTAATCGATGAAATTGCCTCCTTCGTGGTGAAAAAGTGCACCCTGGTTATGACATTGGGGTGGAGGGCGTGGCCTGGGCGCAATTTATGGGTGCGATCCAGCAGGAGTTGAGATTTCTCCATTTGTGGAAGCAGTGATTGGAAAAGGTCACCCACATATTCCGCCAGCTTCTTTTCTGAGACTGCGGCCGGGATCGCTCGAATTCGCAGGTTATTGCGTCAGGCCCTATTTTCCAGGTCTTCCTGCTTGAACTCTAAGATTTCCCCTTTGTTTTGTAGGAGTCTGACTGTGCGTTGGATTTCCTCCAAGGCGGTTGTGTGTTCTTGGGCGCGGTCCTCAACTTCTCCCAATCTTTGTTCCGCCTCCGTCACCCTTTGGGTGGTGCATTCCAGTTTCGTCGTAAGTTCGGTCATGCAAGATCTGAATTCCGATTTGATGTCGGCCATGAATGCCAGGAGATCGTCTCTAGTAGCAAGGGTTCCCTTGTCCTCCAGAGCTTTCTGTGGAGTCGAAGTAGGGGGATCTTGTTTCTTACTCTTATCAGCTGATAATAGCATCGTAGTAAAATCCAGATTCTTACTGGACTTTAGTTGTTTAGCCATGGTTACCTTCAGTTATAGATGAGGGAGAGTAGTGCCCCCTGGGGAAGAGAGGGTGAATTGGGAGTCGATCCAATTATGGTTGGAGATGTTTCACCTCTGCGTGATCCCACCAATTTGAAGCAGTAGTGCGTTGTTGGTATAGGTGGTGGGGTTGCTGATGGCGAGGTTCCCCGCTCCTTCTAGTTGTTAGCGAAGAGCCTCTCAGGGCTAAAGAAGGAGAGCGGAAGTTGGAAGGTGGGCTGGGGTGCCCCAGGAAGTAATAAGTAGCAAAGGGGCACGGGGGGAAAAAGAAGTGCGGGCGAGACTGGGAGAAATATTCGTGTTAAGTGGTTCCCACAGTTTGCTTGTGTGTGTTGATTTAGTATTCCTAAGTAAACAGTTCTGGCAGGGGTGAGCGCCCTCCTACTGTACTTGCGCAGCTCCACTTCAGAGCCCTGGATTATGTGTATTGTGTCAATAAGGCCAGGACAAGAAGGGGTTCTTCTGTTCCCCCTGTAGCTTTTGATTTCAGGAAGTTTTCTGGGAGGCAGCCCACTCCAGGATCAGAGATTGTTGTTGGAGGGCTCTTTCAACATGCCGTGGAATCGGGCTGAGTCATGGGGTCCCCGGCTCCCAGGATGCGTGGCTCCGGAGTAGAGGCGTGGATGTGCTACTCCGCCCGTGGAGTCCCACAAAGGCTGCGGGGGTCCCAAAGATGGAGGCCGGGTCCAGGAGATGGCGCTGGTCCCCAGGCAGGGAGGGCTGCAGGCAGAGGTACTCCAGCACTGTCACCTCCACGGGGGGGGTTATGGGCGCTCTCCGGTCTCCCCCTAGTGTGGTCCGTAGGATCAGGGGTGCCTCGTTGCCAGGGATAGGAATCCACTCTTAGGAGGAGTGGGGATTGAAGACAAGGCAGGTTGCCAGATGGGTCCGGTAAGCCGACATCATTGAGCCGTATGACCGCCGGAAGGGGAGCACATGTGCCGGTCCGTTAAACGCTGTGTCTGCTGGGGGAGGTTGTCTTCTGCCTCCTCCGCTGTTCATGGCACGTCGGGGGAAGCACAGTCCCAGAATGCTACTCCAACTCGGGTCGCTGGGCTCCGAGACGGAGAGCAGGCAGAGGTGGATGCAGGTGGACGCAGCGGGGAAGCCTACCGGCCCTCCTTATCAGGCAAGCAAAAGGGCTGCTTTCTCGGGGCAGGGCAGCGCTGGCGAAGCTTGGGGGGGGGCCCTTAATGGTTAAACGTTGCAGCCAGCTCAGGGAGGCTAAAGCCTCATCTTACTTCTCTCTTTCCCCCAGCTGTCCTCGAGTTCCCGGGGTCCCGTCCACCATCTTGAAACATACGAGGCATACGGCGGCGGGCCGCGGGATGGATTCACCTCGTATTACACCTTCCCAGGGTTAAAAGGTTGCAATGCAGCAGTGGAGGCCCCCAATCTTCATGAATCACCACAGATGGTGCGGTCGTACAATGCTATGTTAGAACCGCATTAAAATGTAGAAGCAGCGGGCATCCTACGGAGGCCATTAGGAGAGCGACTGCATCGTCGGCGCTCCAGGCTACGCCCCACCACTGCGGTCCATTAAAGGTTTTTCTGCCTGGTGCTGTTCTGACATTGGTGAGGGAGACCAGTGGCATGAGGGAAGGATCACCCTTTTTTGCTGACCGGTCCCATAATCTTGACACCTACGTAGCACATTTGAAGTAAAATATTCAGGGAGTGGGAGGAAGAAAATGAAAGAGAGAGACAGAGAGGGAGAGAGAGATAGAAACATAGAGTGAAAGAGACAGAGAGAGAACACTCCGTTGATATAAAGAGAGGCAAATGCAAGGTGGCAGGCAGAGAGAAGGGGGCACTTAAATAAAAAGACGAGGAGAGGAGCAAGAAGAAGGACACAAACTAGGTAAGGTCGTACTGTATCTGTTGTAGGCTCGAAGACGAGCTGCACACTTCGCCATGCATGGAAATTGCAAAGATGGCTTGACATTCATGATGTGCTGGCATGCACCTGGAATTCCCGGCTAGGATACATAGACAGAAAGAGCAGGTTTAGCATTACTGCTATAGAGGCAATACAAATCACAAATGCAGCAAACCCCAGAACCCGTGACGGTGTGGCAACACTAAGTTTATCCCTGCCCAGGTTCTATAGTGTAAATAATGCCACGATGGAATGCTGGTACCTGACCCATGCTTTGCCAGCATAACTGGTGTGGTCTCCCCCAGAGCCGGCTTATGCCGGTGGGCACAGGACGTGGCATTATGTGGAAATAACACATCTAGAGTTACACTGCCAAAGGCGCAGACCTTTATGGGCAGACTTCAGGACACCACACCTCACCTTCAAAAGTTAGACAATGGGCACTTTCGCCACTGGGAAAGAGAGATCTAGAACATGGTAGAACGCGCTCTACAGGGGAGGCTCTCCGAACATGCACACTGTACAATACCTTGCACGACTGCTGAGAGCTGATTGGTCGGGTCAGCAAGTCCAGTTGCCAGGACTAACACCTGATTTTGGCTGCAATCAGTTGCATGGTTACATAATTCTGAGCCTGCACAGTTTGTACAGTGCTTCATAGCTATTCAAGGAAGGTGTTCATGGTGCACATCAGCAAATAAGCGTGAGCACCTCAGACCAAAAGAATGTTATCAGAACATCATACTTAAATGCAGCGCTGCAAATATATGTGTATTATCACCCAATGTAATGGTACTTAGTGTGCCAACATCAGATGAGCACAGGGCGCTGTCACCCTTGCTGGGATTTGTCCCTGTGATTGTAGGTGGAATGCAGATGTTTTGGGACCAGCACTGAATCTGCTGAGCTATCTTGATTGATGTTATCTAATGACTAGATCCCTTGCTGGTAATCCCATCACTTTGAGTCCTTCTCTTCCTAATCTCAGCCCTATGATGAGTAATGACCCGGACAAAGAGACTAGGGGAGGAGTCAATGCCCCCCTTCCCACGACCAAAAGAAACAGGTTTGAGCCTTTAATGGTTTTTAAAGGATGCCCCACTGCTATCATAACCGTGTAGGGTGAACTGATTTAAAAAGTAAAAATCCGTGACAGGGCAACTAACATAAAAGTAGGACTACTTTGAAAGTGTCTGTCAAAGCACTACATTTCAGTAGCGGTTGGAGAAGGAGGTTTAAGTGTTACTGATGGAATAAACACATTGTATAATTATCACAAACTCCCACTATCTTAATTCGTAAAATGCAGCATTTCTTCTGTATGAGATTGTACATTCCTGTTTGCCAGCTATGAAGACCTACTACCAAAAACCGAGTCCACTGCATTTTCCAATGGAAAAATAATCTTGAGAAAGGGGGACAGAGCACCCGATTCCGGGACAGTCCCTGCAAAACCGGGATCTTTGGTCACCCTATAACAGTGAGATATTCTGAATGAGTTGCAAAGGATTGAAGAGATAATTTGGGTCACAACAGGAAAGGGGTATTTTTTTAAGTGAGTACAGATAGAAATTCTAGTGGGTGCCTCAAAATGGAAGCCACATTAGAAGTATTAAAGAAAGGTTTGTATATTACTCATGAGTTAGCCAAATACGCCTGTGCTTCACAACCCTACAAGAGAGCTTGCCCCTACAGGAAAAAAGACTCAAGTTTTTAAGCAGTCGAGAGCCCTTTCCAACACGAAATAGTCGGAAATCTATGTGTGTCTGCACAGCTGTCTTCTAAGTGGACTTAGTAAAGATTTCACTAACAAAAACCTTTAAAATGGAGGAAAATAGTCAGATTTTAAAGTAGATCTGGTATCGTTCATTGGTAAAGCTAGACATGACTTAAGGACTTATTTTATGAGACTTTGGCGTTCCTCATCCAAGTATTTTACCAACGAGGAACCTGTAAATGAGCAGTGGAGGCTAGGCTGGCGTCCACTGTCCTCTACTTGTGGCCTAGTGTGATGGCCTCCACTGCTCTTAATCCCGGGGGGATACGATAGCGGCCATTGTTATCTCTGGGGTTGGGGCAGTAGGACGGCTACCACTGCCTGGAGCACATGGGCAGGATATTGGGTTCTGGCACATGTGTACCCGGAATGAAGGGATTGTGGCATGATAGAGTGTTTTGACTAGTCTGAGGCTTAGGGGCAGAAAATAAGAGCGGGTACGGTGTGTAGAGCGTCACACAAACAGGACCGTGTGAGAGCCGTACACTGCCATGCAAGAGGTCAGCCCCCAGGGCTTCCACTCTTTACCCTTACCCGCCGTGTGAACAGCTTACTCTGCTGCATATTGTACTTATCTGCTCTCAGGCTGTACAGCTTTCTGACAACGTAACTGAGGTAAAGGAAAATGGCAATACACAAGGCCCAAACACAACGTGTGTAAGAGCCTTTCCTGAAAACAATGCCCTCCTTGGGCCTTGAACCTCTCCATCAATGACCCATCTTCTGCAGTCCCCCTCTCATCATGTATCCATAGCGGTTGGGGCATCTGGGTTTGGCGGCTCCTTTGCAAATCAAGCTACAAGTGGCAGCTGGTACTTCTTCATCTAATACCTGACCCTTCATAACAAACCTGATCCTATTAACATTATAGAAGGCTTCTTGACTATGGGTTACATGACATCAAAACTTGAGAACCTGCATTTAATAGCAAATATGAAAACAAGCTTTGCTGCACCGCTTGGAGGGGCCATTTTTGATCTGTTTCTCAACTTCGTTACTCCCTAGCATCAGGCTTTTGCTGACATGTGGAAATAGGAGTAGCGTTGAATGGAGGCGGTGTCACTGATCCGGATTCAAGACTTTCTACCCCGCACCCATCCTAGATCTCAACAGACATGCAAGTACTGCAATAATGTGAAGTCTGGGGGGGCGTGGTCAAGCGCCGTAGCAGATTGCCCCCTCATTTATGAGCTCCCAGCCCGGCACAAATATCAAACATCTTCCGTGCGGCAACTCAAACATTTGGGGGCCGATTCATGGAACAAATGTGTGCTGAAAATCTTGCTGCAGGCTGGCGCAAGCGTGAAAAAGCAAGTGCACGCATGCGATTCATGGAAGGGCCTGCGCGTGTTCACTGCTGGATGTGCGCCAAATCCGAGCGTGGCGCACACAGGCGCACACGTCACAGCAACATCGAGAACTCCATGCGCTATGCGCACAGGGAAAGCGCACAATGTCGGCGCACACACCGAAAAGGGGGCGGGACACAGGGCGTAACACGCGGAATGGGGAACAACGCGTGAAAAAGAAGGCGTAACTGGGGAAGTACTGCAGGGAAGTACACAGAATGCCCAAACGCACACGAACAACACGTAATCATGGAATCGAATAGGGGAAACCCGTGTACGCTAAAAGACGCGCACAGGCGTCAACACGTCCGCCACACGAAGGCAGGCGGAAGCGTCCCCGCACGCAGTATAAAAGTGCACGCAAACAACAAACACATATATACAGCTACGATGAATTCCCCATTTGTCGCAGCACTGATCGTGGGACACCGCAGGAGGAGGAGAATAGCCAGGCCCTTTTTTTTTTGCCCCGGGCCAGCCTTTTTGGGATGCCTGACGACCAGGTCTATGGCAGGTATAGGTTTCCACCTCATATCATCATAGACCTGGTCAGGGAGTGGGAAGATGACCTTACATCACCCACCCTGTGCTCCCAAGCATTCACCCCCTTGGAGAAGGTGCTCAATGTCCTGCATTTTTTGGCCACTGGGTCATTTCAGCGAACAACTGCCATAGTGGGGGGGTCTCACAGGCCACGCAGTCACGCTGCCTACACCAGGTGTTGGCAATCATGACTGTGTGCCCCTCAGTCCGCAGGCACATATACATGCCCAGAACGCCCGCAGAAAGGCAGGCGATGGTCCAGGACTTTTACAGGGTGGCACACTTCCCCAAAGTGCTTGGTTCCATAGATTGCACCCATGTGGCCCTACGTCCACCTAGGGCCACTGAGCACATCTATCAAAACCGCAAGCACTGTCATTCCATCAACGTGCAGGTTAGATGCGATGCCAAGGGAATCATTACCTCTGTCTATGCAAACTACCCATGACAGTTTCATATACAGAATATCCAGCCTGAGCCGGGCCCTGGAAGCTGGGAAGCATGGCGACACATTTCTCCTAGGTGAGGACAAATGCCTGTGCACATGCATGCATGTGACACACAGACAAATACACAAATCCAACTAATCACAACCATTATCACCACCCCAGGGCACAGTGCCTACCCTCTGAGCAACCACATGATGACGCCAATCCGGAACCCCACCACACCACCCCAGGTAAGATACAACGCTGCCCATATTGCAACCAAGGGCATAGTGGAGTGCACATTCGGAGTGCTCAAGTCACGCTTCCGCTCCCTTGACCGCTCCGGCGGTCAGCTGCTATATGCACCCCCAGTAGTGTGCAGGATCATTGTGGCAGCATGTGTCCTGCACAATGTTGCAACACGGCGGGAAGTACCGGTGGACATGGTGGTGCCCCCACATCCCCAACCACATGCACAGCCGCTGCCCATGGGAGGGGAAAGGGCACGTGGCAAGGCAGCCCGGACCCAGCTTGTGGCCACATTCTTCACCTAAACTCCCACCCCTGCGGAGTGCACACAGGCCTGGCGCATACAAGGTGACAATCGATGATGACAAAGAGACAGTCAACTGTCACAACCTTATCACCCTGAGAATGTTGCCATGGAAGTGCTACATTGTGTGCATCCGTAGCTACTTAAACATAACCAATCCCGTGTCACCAAAAGGAACACATGCAAGGTTTGTATCACACACCCCACCCGCAAAAGAGCCCATGACAATCCCTGGTATGTCACCCAAACCCTCCCAACCCACATCACCCTTGTCTGCCACACCATGACATGGCATGCAATAGCAAAAGCCCAACACATGACCAATAAGATACGAAGTGACATGTGATAAATGGAAAGTGGCCCGAGACAATGACACCTGACATGGAATCAGATGAAATGACTGACCAACAACCTCCCACACATACCAAGTCATACACAAATGCTTTCCACTTGTGGTAGCATGAAGAAAACACTGGATGCCTGTTCACATGCACATTGGGCAAGGCAAAAACGCTACTCCCGAACCCGTGTGCTGTGTGTGTCTCCTGCAACACACTGCTCAGCACACAGCACAGTGAGCAGCCATTGTGTTGGGGATACATCTTGAGCATCACATGAAAAGGACAAACAAAATAAACAACCTATTGACGCATGTACATGATCCACAAATGGTAATTGATCATGCGCTGCAGGGACACAGCGTGCCTATGAAGGCAATCTGTGTGCACCTGTGGTCATGGAAGGGTGGTTGTACGTGTGGTGGAGTATTGTGCAACTGTGTGTGTCAGTAGGGACATGCACTCAATATATGCATGTGAAATCAAGTGACCCTCAGTGCCCTGTACACATCACATGCGAACATTGCCCATGTGTACACCCCAGCATGTCAAACCACAACAATCCCCTGACACCTGAAAAGTAAACACAACACAGGAACAGGCATTGACCAGCAGAACACATCATGTACATAGTACCCCACAATTACAATGTCAGAGAGTGTCCAAACATTGTAGCCCAAGCCAACTGTCCAACAACAAAAGGCCCTCCCTTATTTACACATCACCATGACCTTCTGAACAACTGTGTCTGGGGTATGCAGCCTTCTTCCTTCAAGTCTACCTGGCTACAGGATCACCTCACCCCTTGTTCTCCGTGTTCCACCTTGCATGTAAATAGGGTCCAGCCCCCTCAGAGGCCACCTTGTCTTGTAAAAATACCAAATCGCAGAGAATTCCAAGGAGCCAAACCCCCAAACCAGGGAAAAATCCTGTAGGCACCAAAAAAGCCTTGAAGAGTCTCCAATAGATGACTTGAAGTAGCAGAAAAAGTCAAAGTACATGTCCAAGCAGAATGATAGAACAACCAAGGTAGCTGAGTTCAACAATGGTTCAACAGGATGGGTACCATTTTCTGTACATAATATACAATGAGGAGGCAACAACTGATGGGTACTGTCACAGCTCTGGTGTCCAGGCGCAGGAGTGGCATGAACCAACCACCCCCTCTGTGGTCTGGGCGCCTGCAAGGCCAAACTTACACAGGCCTCTGAGACCCCGGCGGGGAAGGAGGGTCTGGGATCTGTTGTTTGGACAGGCATTGGAATTCAGGATAACCGGAAAGAGGGGCAGGAGAGGGGAGGCAAGGGAAAGTAGGCAAACAACAAAATACAACTTTTGACAATAACACATACTCAATCAGAGAAAACATGTTCATCATGCACATTGTACCAAATGAGTCAAATGCAAGCCAAACAGAGACTTATCTCTGGGGTGAGCGCTGGCCTCCTGCCTGTGCACTCTCAGGTCCGGTAACAGGAGCAGTTCAATGCTGCAAAGAGAGCGTGAGTTAGTAATCTGTGTGTGTTCACAACACACACACACAACACCATTCATGCCCCAAAGTAAGTGACTTCTCCACAAACAAACACTCTTGTCTGCTGCTTTGTACATATATGTTAGCTTGCCCCCGTGATGGTTCATACACTGTCAATGCAGTAAGGCAGGCAGTAAGGCAGGCGCACGTGGGCGCACGGGAAATGGAAGACCTATGCGTGAAGAATAACACATGATACAATGGTCCCTGGGTGAGCTGCTAGACGCGTATAGCGAGGTGCTTCTTCAGTACAAGTTGTGTTCTGGCAGCCGCGGATCTCAATAGGTACTGCACGTGGTAATTTGCTCATGAAAATGACATGCACTGCACACAAGTCTGTGCCTCGCTGGGTGTCCCTGTGCACAGTATCACTTTCTGGCTACGAACGCTACTGCGCTAATAACTCTGCGTCAATGGAGCAGGGGGGACTCAAGGATATGTCCGATGGCCCCTGCGTGTGCCCCTGACAACTTGTAAAGCTACTTGCCATTTGTCCCTCAACAAATCTTAGCTGTACTGTGCACTTCTACAACAATGCCTGGCCAAGCTCCCCAGCACTGGCGCTACTTAGCATGCATGTACAAGTGGCCTGGTGGAAGGTTGTCTGCGGTGTGGCCCCTTGTGCTGCTCACCTTGCTTGGAGCTCCTGGAAACGTCTGCTTCTGTCGGACGTCTGAGCACAAGCCCTGTGCTTCTGGTTATGCACCCATGCGCACTTCTGCACCACCAAAGGTGGCCAGGTCTCAGTAGTACTTGGCCCTGTATCTGCTGGCAAAGGTAGTCTGGAGGTTCATTTTCCTGCAGAAAGGTCATAAAAGATATTATTAAGGCTGGAAAGTGCCCTGTATGTGTCTTCATGCTGGTTGTCACTGGGCCATGTTAGAGACCTACATCCTAACTCCTCCCACCATCAGTGTGACTTTGACATGCAAAGAGGGCAGGATACTGTCTACAGCATGAAGTGCATCAAGCACATATACAGGCAAGAAAAGAACATACATCACAATCCACATCAATTAATGGAGATATCAATCATGTACTCACCCAAATTGATTACAGACATGGCATGGATAAAACCCAATCAATCCCCACTAGGGCTGTTAACACAAGTAGTACAGCAGCAGACAGGCCACAGATATGACGAAAGTCCAAAGCCCTTGTGTAAATGGCTGTTACACCGAACCATCCTTGCGAGCCCATGGATAAGGGAAGCAGGAGTGGCCTATGTGAGCCAGGACCCTAAGCTGCAAACACATACACGAGACAAGCCTGAAGGGCCCAGCTGGAAGAGACAGTGGATGCTTTTAAAAGCCACAAAGCACCACACCGTCACATGAATGCACAATAGACAATCAATTTTAAACTATATTAACTAATTAAACTAACTATAAAAAACCTACATTACCTAATTAAACTAACTATGAAAAACCATATTAACTAACTAAACTAACAAAAAAAATCAAAAATGGCCACATACGACCCGGGGGGGGGCAACCAGGAGGGGGGAGGTACAGGGTTCACCTCAACACCCACATGCGATGATGTTGAGACAAAAAAAAACCTCCATGGGCTCAACGCCTGCACAGCTCGACCTGTGTGGGAGATATCTCGTCGTCCGAGTCACCCTCTGGCTGAAAAGGTTGACGTGGCACAGTACCCTGACCACGCCTAGGCGCAGCTTTCCCCTCGTCGGCAGCAAGTCTGCGGGACGGGTGAGCCTGGTTCTGTGCAGCAATGACACGTAGGTCAGTTTGTAGAACCTTGCATGATACGAGTGCTTCCTCTTGCAAGGTAACACATGTAACACAAGTTCTTCCTGCATGGCCTGGCTGACAACTGGTATACCGCCGGGCAAGCACGTAGCTCAGCTGAGATGGTACTCTCTAGCTGCTTCAACCTCTCCTCTGACCGCTTCCTCTGGGACATCAAGAGCACACCCAGAGTAGATCTGAGGGAATCATACTCAACCCTCATGGCCTCCATGTGTCCCTCTGTGCGAGCAGCAATTGCTTGACGCAAAGACACCATTTCAGCCCGGCGTGTCCTGTCTGAGGCTGCCATGCCCAGCCTGAGCGAGCAGGCCGTGGACTGTGCCGCCCGCTGCTGGAGTTCCACCTGCCTAGCAGGGGGTAGCACGAATTGGGCCACACGTTCCATGCTCTCAATGATGTTATCAATTGCTGCCCCCTGGTGTTCTGATTTGGCAACCATGGCTTGCTCCCACTCAGTATACCCCAGTGACGCACGGCCACCACGTTGCTGGGCTTGACACCTGCGGGGCCCAAGGAGCCGACGTCCTTGTTGGGTTGGCACCGCCCGCGTCTGCAGGACTACATTCCTCCATTGACGTGATGCCCCAGGCACATCAGCAACTGGTGTGGAGGGTGACCCTGCATCCCGATCCACCACAGGCGGAGGTCCCACCACCGCCTGGCCCCAGTGCAGGTGTCATGGACAGAGGAGCGTCCACATCAGAATCACTCACCCCTAACGAATGGACTCGATGCACATCCAACTCGACATTGTTGTCAGAGTGATCATCTGGGCTAGACTCATTGCCAGCCGTAGACAAGATGGTCTGTAACACAAGTGGGTTCTCGTGGCCTACCACCCCAAGACCCCCACTTCTGCCGGGTTGCTGGTGTGATAGCATACCCTGTGTCTGGCATGACAACACCATCCTCTGGCTCCCTTGCGTCATCATCTGCAAAGTGGAGAAAAATAAACATTAGTACACATGTCAGAAGCACATAACACACACATAGACATCACATAGACAGCCAACACATGAAGCAGACATGTCACACACAAATGAGAACCTGGCATGCATCCAGTGACCTTGACATGCAAACACATCCCATAAGCATTAATTGATGTGTCTAAATAGCCAAGCCTACACAAGTATAAAATGTAGTATATGAACTCCATCAGACGCCACTTCTGTCAGGCACATGTCACAGGCATAAAAGACAGATGGCAACTAAGAGATGCAACACGCCATAAGCATTTCAGAACTACTAATTGACCACTGCTGCAAGTAAATCCAAACACACAATGACACAGGTAACATGCATGTAGACATGCATCACTAATGCATCATCAGCAATATAGCTCCATCCATCTGCAGCTCGGCCCGTACCGGGTGGCATGGGCCATGTAGATTTAGTGAATGTCCCAAGGAAAGCAAGTGCCTGCAAGCAGGCATGAGGGACCATTACGCCCAGTACCGTCCGAGCTGCAGGACATGAGGTCTCCACAACACCCTTCTGGGCCTGATTGAGCACATTGGGCTATGAATGTGCACTATTCCATCATTCCGTGTGTAAAATGTCCATGCCCAGGACCCACCATATTTGCTAAGTGGGCCTGGGCATACACATACTGCACAACAGTGGACCTTCAGGATCATTCCAGTTCCACATAACGTGTGCAATACAGAAATCTCACCAGCATAAACGTCAAACAACTACATATTAGTCAGTCAACAAAAAAGCTGCGGAAGAGACATGTGTAAATGAGCACTTTCACAAACACATAAGTGAGTACTCGCAATGTTGCACTACACAACGTTCAAGCTGCTTGCATATGTACATGTGAAAGCGTTCAAATACACCCATTTCCCCATACACCTGTATTGTCAACATGACCAGCATCCAATAAACCAAAGCAAGCAGCTACAACGCTGCTTGTTTTGTTGTATGTGGAAGTGCACACATACACACGTGAAGCTCCACAGTCATTACAACCCAATTGGCAGGCTACAATCAATCAGCGCCCTGTGCCAGTTGGTATAGGCCGCAGATTGACCAATCAAATCATCGAAACAACCACTAGGGAGTTCCAATACTGAGTACATGTGTCACAGGATGCACCTGTGCCCGTCGCATTCATGACAGAGAAGGGATCAAAAACTGACCATAAATGCCAGGTCACTTTGACATTGCATCAGTGAGTAGGCATGTAGAACGGTGTGGCACGGCTCAGAAGTGGGTTGATGCAGTGTAGAACATGTGTACGTTACCCACTATCTATATGAACAAGTACATTATGATGTCCATCAATAAATGTGAAGGCAGTGCAGGGGCAAGTTCTGGCATCACGTGCAATGTGCATGCAATGGGTTGCATGGCTACAAGCATACCCCCCCCTAAGTGGAAATGCAGGGAGGCATTGCATGGCAGCGAAAGGGTGGTCAGAGACCTGTGTATTGGCAGACAGTGTTGACTAGTGTCAATTGCATCATCTGAGTCACCTGACAACACAGCAGATGATAATGGGACAGTAAGCAGGAGACACGATGAACCCTCAGTAGTACACCCATGTGTGCAGAAGCCACAACACCAGTCGAATCGATTCAGTAGGCCTGGAACAGGAGGAGGCCTGTGCCCCACACAGAATGTGACACCGTAAACATGTGTATGATACAGGACTGAGCCAGAGTAGACATGGAATGGATGGTCAAATGCCATGAACTGCAGGTCATCCTGGACACATACTACGATGATCATCCAGTCAAGCACCACACATCACACAAGCAAACCACACATGGCCTCGACAAACACGCAACAACACTCACTGGACGTGGCATCAAAATCCAGCATCTCTCCCACTCCTTCGACCAATCCTGTTGGTATGAACCCGGCAACAACTGACTCGTGCTGAGTGAGGTCTTCCTCCTCAGGTGGTGGCCCACTGCCAGAGTCATGTTGTAATTAGAGGCACGCTTCGCCTTAGTACTGCATTTGAGGTCATCCCAACGCTTTTTGCACTCTTGGGCTGCGCGCACCTCATGGCCGAATGCACTCACACAATCCGCAACTTGCTTCCAGTGGGACATACGATGGGCAGCTGTAGTTTGACAATTCGGCCCCACTAGCATATCACGGTTGTGTTCCAGCACGTAGTCCACAAGGAAGTCCAGTTCCTGCATGCAGAAAGGCTTCTTCCTCGACGTGCTGGAGGCCGGTGCTGTGTCTGGGGTTCCAGCCTCTACTGCAGGGTCAACCTTCCTCCTCTTGGACACTGGTCCGGACTCTGGCTGGCAAATGCCACCCTGATCAGTATGGGCAGTGGCGCTGGTGGAATGAACTGAGGGAGTGGCAGGTGGAACAAGGACGGAGGCCCTGACTTGCGTCAGTGGCTGCTGGGTGCCCTGGAATGGACCCTGCGCAGCAACATCCGCTGTGCCAGGGTCATTGACCGGGACTGTCCTGGATGGTAGACTCACAACCGGGGAGGTGTCGGCTGCATCTGCCCATGCACTTGCCAACACCCGGCTGGTCGGGGCAGCAGATGACATTACTGCCCCAGGGACACATGCCTCGGTCAGGGCAGTCCTGCGTGCACCTACGGTGTGCCTCCTGAGCCCCTGGAAATCTTCCATGGACTCTTCAAGTGCCAACGCAGCCTGCGCTGGCAGACCCTGAGCCTGGGTGGTGGTGTCCACAGCTGCTCCTGCAGCTACCACTACCCTTGGGCCCTTGGCAGTTGATGAAACGGACTGCCAGGTCACATGGGCGCCAGTGCCAGATGCAAGAACTGCATCTCCTGGAGCCGCAGGGGGTGGTGGCATGACTGCACCAACACGAGGCACAACATCGTGCCGAAGTGGCGCCCCTGCCTCTTCCCCCTCTGCAGCCACCCTGGACACCCTGGAGTCCCCCTTACTCCCTGGTCACCCCAGCCACGTCCCTGACCACACCCGCCACGTGGAATATGCCCAGCTGAGGCACCCCTCACCTTTCGTGGCCTCCCAGCCATGGCACAGATGGAGTAGGGCACAGATGTAGTAGTGCCAATGGGAGGTGTACACGACAATTGTCCTGGGCAATTGGAGTGAAGGGGGTGGGATACAAGATGTTAACAGCACCCCTGCACCTGCAAGACTGTATGTGACCCTGGTGATGAAGTGACGGGTCATGCAAAGCTCAGGCAACACCCGGTAGCCCACGTGTGTGGAATTAACCTCCCGCAGTACGCGGTGGCACCCAGGGACACGAAAAACACGTACACGTGGGACACGCAGGCTACTATGACCTCGAAAACGGGTACACGATACACAGGGGCACCCGCAGTGGGAAAAATAGCATGCTCGACCATCAGACTAGCGTGATCATGAAAAACACGCGTAGCCAAAAGAAAAGATACGTCCTTGATCCGCTGTGAAGTTGTGATGGCGCGTGAAACAACACAAAGTAGCGACACACACGTCGGTCTCCATGAAAGATACGTACAGCGAACTGCTGGACCCGCTCACCTTTAACCCGTGCTGAGGGAAATGCCGGCACGTCACTTCTCTTACGCACTTAGACCCTTTCCTCGGATTCCACGCATTAATACGCGTACGTGATTTTTTTCCACGTGTGGATGCACCCGTGCTGAGGGAAACACCCGTGCGTATAACGTCACATAAGCGCTTATGCGCTAAGGGCCTTTCCTCAAATTACACGCTGACGTGCAGTTTTTTCACATGCCAAATCACTCTGTATCAAGCTGGCCACGCGACAACACATGGAAGACCACGCTCCTGCCCTGAAGGCCATTTTCCTGCCCCCCAGAGCCCTGAGCACACTACCACCTGCCATCTGCTGCTGCCTGCCTGCTGGCCACGTGCCCTGCTGTTTGGTGCCTGCACGTCAGCCATCTGCAGGGGTCCAGTTGCTGTGACCACCCCTGCTGGGACAGAAGACTCCCGACTGGCATTCCATCGCTCCAAAGCCCAGCTCCAGGACGCAGTTGCCCACCTGCCTCGGGGGTTGCCATGTCCGACACAACACCATCTGGCACCAGTGGCAACCCTCCAGCAGAGAGGCAGAGGGCTGCCAGCTTCAGTGCCAATGAAGTTGGCATCCTGGTGGAGCAAGTCCTGGGGCATTATGATGCCCTTTTTGGAAGTTCACGTGCCAACAATGAAGGACGGAAGAGGATCTGGAAGGACATTGTGGCTGCCATCAACGTGGAGGGGGTGGCAGCCTGCAACATGCAACACGTCCGGAAGCGCTGGGAGGACTTCAGGTCCAGGACCCTCAGCAAGGCCCGGCGCCTCTTGAAGGCAAAGCATGCAGAGGGGTGCGGGTCTGCCTTACCAACATCCAGATGAGCGTCCTGGAACGCATACACCCAGCGCTCCACCTCCAGATCCTTTAGAGGCAGACCCATCCAGAGTCGAGCGGTAAGTGTCCATGCGTACTGATTGGACGCTTTGCATGTTGAGGTGTGGCAGGAGTGTGCAGGTTGCACATATGTCTTGGAAGGCCCATGTATGGATGTGTATGTACAGGGACATGTGCCTGCCGCATGCGAGTCCAGTCATGTGTGAGGCACATCAATGATGTATGTGTTCAAATGCATGGTGCCCAAATGCATGTGTCGGTGCACACATGTGTATAATGATGTGTATGTACTGTGGCATGGTTGTGGTGTGACACATGGATGCTGATTCCACCTTCATGTATGTGCACAATGTACATGTGCATGTGTGTGTATTTGACATGTGTGCCACTGTGCTACACCATGGATACATGTGACACTGACATGTAGGAGGCTGATTGGCAGATGTGACATGGATGGCGATGATATCACTGCGACAGGTGGTGGAGATGTACAGATGCATGTATGTCTGGTGGCGTGTGTGCATGTGTTTTGCACTCCCCGTGTTGCATGTGATGTCAGGCTAACCTTCGGATGCTCATGCTGTTGTATGTGTGTGGATGGTGCTGCCTGCTGCAACATTCATGGTAATTTGCGCATGTGTGTGGGTTCAAATGATATGTGTGTTGGGGAGTGTGATGCCATGTGTGAAGTTTGACACTGCCACTCATGTGCAACTGTCATGTGTGTATCAGACCATTGTACAGTGTCCTGATGCCTGTGTTCTGTCTCTCCCTGTCTCCAGCGTCAACTAATGAAGAGGCAGAGACGGTGCTGTGGAGCATAGAGGCAGGGATCGCACCGCCAGCCGGAGACACAAGGCCCAGCTCCCCTCCCAGGTTGTCATCTTGTCGGGGAGTGAGGAGTCTGGTGCCGCGTCCGTGGCCGCAGCTGCTGAGGGTAGGTCCAAGAGGCAGAGGTCGGAGTTGGACTCCTCGGCAGCAGAAGGGGCAGCTGAGACCCGCAGGGACCTATGGAGGAAGATGGCACGGAGTCATCTAGGTTGGTGGGGGGTTTGGTTGAGGAGGAGGCCGTGGAAGGGCCACACACGGGGTCTGGAGGGGGGATTCTACTGGTGCTAGTGGTGCAGTCCAGGGGCAGGGACAGGAGGCAGCACAGGTGGCCGCGGAGGTGACTGTGTGTAATCCTGTCCCCAATCCTGTGACTGCATCATCCCGCACCAGCAGGGATGCCTTCGTCCAGACCCATTCTCAGGGAGGGGATGCGCAAACAACAACCGGCCTTCCTCTCCCTGTGGACGTGGCTATCTGGGACCGTGTTGAGCCTGTCCTGGCTAGGGTGGCGTTGCGTCAATGGGGCATCCGGGATGACGTGCAGGGTTTTCGTGAGGACTCTGCACGTTATTTGGGATGCCTCATTGACCGCGACGACCTACTAGGACAGGTCGCCAGTGCTGGTTTCCTCCGTCTGCTGGACCTTGTACCGACCCCCTCCTCAACTGAACCCCCTATGCGCCAGTCGTCCTCTGTGCCATCTTCTGGCCCAATTATCACCTGGGCACCCTGTGTAGCTGCCTCTGTCCCAGCGGCCAGGCTGGTGGAGGACACATCCCTGCCACAGTCGGGAGTCGGAGGTCCAGCAGGGGTGGCCACCCCAACAACTGGACCCCAGCAGGAGGAAGATGTGCAGGCATCAACAGGCAGGGCACATGCACGGCAGCAGCAGGCTCAAGGTGGGAGCGATGATGGCTCGGGGCCATCAAGATCAGAGGGGCAGGCATCGGCTGGAGGGCAGGGGGAACCTGGATTGGGAGTGTCTTCCGTGTGGCAGCGGTTGGGCCAGCAAATAGATGTGGAGCGGCGGCGGGCAGACGAGGCATGGCTCACTATGGTCAGGGCAGAGAACTCCATGCGCAGGGCGCTGAGGCGGGCTGAGTGCCTCGAGGAAATTCACAGGGAGTTGGAGGTGGACATGGTGTTATCCCTGCGAGACCTCAGGGCCAGAGAACAGGCCTACCTCCAGGACGTTGAACAGGAGTTCGATGATGCCCTGGCCCGGGAAATCAACAAGTGAGCTGGAGGACTTGCCCGCCACCATTGTATATAGTTCATTAGTGTTAGGTTTCCTTTCTATTTTTCTTTCATTTGGGGCGCATGGACTATGCCCCACCTTTTTGTATATCATTATTTGTTAGGTAGGATATTTTGTAGGTTTCCTTTGGATTGTTGGGCTCATGGACCCTGGATTTTTACATTGTATATAGTTCTGGACTGGATTTGACTTGATTGATTTTTTTTTTTCCCCATGGAGCAATGGATTTCTTTTTTACCTTTGGATTTGGTTTGATGGACGAACACTTCGGAGCCTTTTTCATTTGGATTTATTTGGATTTCGGCATTCATATATTTTTCATTCCTTTTGGACATGCAGCCTTTTGTTTATCATTTCTTTTATTGTGTGATTTTCTTTCATTCCCTTGCTTTTGTATTTAATACATTTTTGTTTCATGCTTCATTTGTGTTGTATTCTCTCATTGGTTTAATGCATGTCACGATGTGGGTTTTCTCATTCACTTGCACCCATTGTGTGTGTGTGACGGACATGTATTAATGTGCATACTTGTCATTTGGGATCTATCATGACATGGGGATTTCAATGTGGGGTGGATGGAATACTTGGTTGGGTGTTTGGACTGGGGTGGCGTGGGGTGGGATTTGGGTGGCCATAAGGGCCATGAATGTGGATTGTGATGACGTGTTGGGGAGACATGAGTCGGGGCCTGCTGGCAGATGCCTGTCAATGCTGCGTGGGTGGGGGTGAAGGGGGTGATGAGTCAGGGCCTGCTGGCAGTTGCCCGTCACTGCTGGGTGGGTGAGTGGGTGGGGGGACATGAGTCGGGGCCTGCTGGCAGGTGCTCGACACTGCAGGGTGGTTGAGTGGGTGGGGAGACATGAGTCAGGGCCTGCTGGCAGGTGCCTGTCACTGCTGGGTGGGTGGGGGTGCAGGGGGACATGAGTCGGGGCCTGCTGGCAGGTGTCCATCACTGCTGGGTGGGTGGGGCTGCAGGGGGACATGAGTCGGGGCCTGCTGGCAGGTGCCCGTCACTGCTGGGTGGGTAGGGGTGCAGGGGGACATGAGTCGGGGCCTGCTGGCAGCTGCCCATCACTGCTGGGTGGGTAAGTGGGTGGGGGGACATGAGTTGGGGCCTGCTGGCAGGTGCCCATCACTGGGGGTGGGTGGATGGGTGGGGGACACGAGTCGGGGATCACCCGTGTGCTCACAAGTGCATGGTGCCATGTGGGCTGCCTGCAGGGCATGGTGAGGGTTGTAGGGTAGTCCCCTGTGGTGTGGGCTGCCTGCAGGGCATGGGAAGGGGGGAAACCGCACACCCAGGAAGTCCCACAATGCTCTCGCATGGGGTATCGCGTGTGACAATTCCCGCGCACCCCCGAAATGCAAATACCCCGCTCGCACAGGGACTATCGCGTGTGAAAATCCCTGCGTAGCCCACAAATACACGTACCCCGCTCGCACAGGGCCTATCGCATGTAAATATCCCTGCGTACCCCACTAATACACGTACCCCTCTCGCACAGGGCCTATCGCGTGTGAAACTCCCCACGTACCCCACAAATACATGTACCCCGCTCGCACAGGGCCTATCGCGTGTGAAACTCCCCGTGCACCCCGAAAATACACGTACCCCGCTCGCACAGAGCCTATCGCATGTTAAACTCCCTTCGTACCCCACAAATACACGTACTCCACTCGCACAGGCCCTATCACGTGTGAAACTGCCCACGCACCCATGAAATTCGTGCAGGCTGCCCATCCACCCTCCCCATGCCCCACAGGCAGCCTATCCACCCTGGCCATGCCCCACAGGCAGCCCACACCACAGGGCGGACTTTTTCCATGCAATTTACCTGGCGCGAGCGGGGTACATGTATTCTGAGGGGTGCGTGTGGAGTTTTCCGCGTGATTTCGCTAGCGCGAGCGGGGTACGTGTATTCTGTGGGGTGCACTGGCAGTTTTACACCCGATTTCGCTAGCACGAGAGGGGAACGTGTTTTCTGAGGGGTGCGCGGGGAGTTTTACACGTGATTTCGCTAGCGCGAGAGGGGTACGTGTATTCTGAGGGGTGCGCGGGGAGTTTTACATGCGATTTCGTGGTTGGGGGGCTGTATGCTGGTCCACTGGCCTTTGCGCCATGTACTGGATTTGTGCGCTGTTCATGGCACACACGGGTGGGTTTGGGGCGTAACTGGCGTTGCTGCAGGGTCGCTGCACCACTCTGCGCCACGGCTGGTTCTAGATGTTAAAATCCATGAATACGCTGTGCGTCGAAATGGGTTTTGGCACACACGGCTGGCGCAGACTGCCGCACGCGCACTCTGTGCGCCAGCCGCGTGCGCCACTTGTGTGCCAATTTCTATGAATTACCCCCTTAAACTAAAAATAACTTACTAAAGAGGCCGCAAAGGTTTGTGAGGCTCAGAGCGTGTCTGTGTTCACAGTGTGAAGAGTTCAAGGAAGCTGCGTAGGTGAGGATGCGTGGCCTATCAATCAGCAGAGGTTGTGCTGATACAAAGCCGTCACGTTTCGTCAGCTGTTCGGGGAGCGCAGCTGAAAAACTCCAGAGACGTTGGGAAGCACGTTTGCTTCACAACACGGTTTAGCTTCCTCACGCAAGTACCATCCAAATTAATAACATCATCTTTCAGCACGAACACTGAAATATTATTCAACTAAATTACTTTATAAATGAAAACATATTTGTTCTGAGGCTCGTAAAAGAAATATAGTGTTAACTTATGCCAAACAAGCCTATGTAAGACTATAAATAATCCTTTTTAAGACAAGGCATACCCATAGAACTTACAAGAACATTCACTACTGAGGGATTTTGACACTTGTGATATATATCTGAAAATAAGACTGCTAATCCTTCATTAGTAATTAAGTTTTGGAATGGCTTTGTAAATAATCAAGACCTAAAGTGCATATTATTTGAAATGAGAGTAACAAACCCTTAGTGCCTCTGGTCCATCATTATTAATGTATAGGAAAGAATGCTTCATTCTGTTTTACTTCTGCCAATTTTGTGAGAAATTAAAGTCCTGCTAAGCTCTGTGAAACACCCTTTACTACTAACAGGAAAATTGAAAACAACCTTAATTCATGTGCATCATATCAGAACTCTGCAAATAAGTGTTGCACATTGCAAAATAAGTGTGCATGACTGGGCACATTGGAAAATAAGTGTGCATGACTGGGCACATTGGTCATTAAGTGTACATGACTGGGTACATTGGAAAATAAGTGTGCACGATGGGGCCCATTGGAAAGTAAGTGTGCACAGCTGGATACATTGGAAAATGAGTGTGCACAATTGAGCACATTGGAAAATAAGTGGGCATGACTGGGCACATTGGGAAAAAAGTGTGCGCTACCAGGCTTTTGGCTTTAAAATCTCCATCTATTGTGAAGCAGCCTCTCATCCAGCAGAATTTATCTTGCCCAAACATGTCTTCAAAGAAGGGTCAACCCAAGGAAATACCAGCTACACCAATCAGCAATGCCCCCAAGAGATAGAAAAGCGACTCCCCTACGCCTAAGGAAGATGCTCAAGACCCAGTCATGCATGCTATCTTAATGGAGATTAACTCTCTTAAACCATTTATGGAAGCCACAACTGGCAAATTGCAGATGCTTGACGATAAGTGATCCACATTTGAATCTAGGATAACGGAAGTGGAAAGAAGGGTAGGCGATGCTGAGGATGTTGCAGGTAAAGTACAATCTTTGGAAAACACAGTTGTATCTCTACAGAAGCAAACAGAACATTTAGAAAACAGGAACAGGAGGAACAACATACATGTTGTTGGTCTTCCCGAGAACATTGAAAACGACAATCCTACTCAATTCCTTTATCACATGCTCACTACACTATTGGATCTTACTACGCCTCCACAGTTCAAAATCCAAAGGGCCCATCAGATAGGTCCTAAAAATCCTTTCCGGAATGCTCCAAGAACTATGATCTTCGCTCTATTGGATTATACTCACGTAATGCGCATTTTGGATAAGGCAAAACAGAAGAAAACTCTTGTATGGGAAGGTACCAAAATCCTCATGACTCAGGACGACTCTAAAATCACAGCAGCAAGAAGGAAAGAACTACTGGCATTTAGACCTGCACTAAGACAGCTTAATGCAAGATATGGGATCATACATCCAGTATCCCTAGCAGTCACTCTTAATGGTCAAAAGTATACTTTCCAAGATCCAAGAGACTTGTGCAGCTTCATTCAAGGTCACAGAAAAGAAGAGATGGACACAACCAAACCATATATATAAGTCACTAATTACACACGGAATGTTGGTGTTTTATTAAGGATAGTTATGCGGGAACGGGGCCTGGAAGGGCCCATCTATAACCGGCTCTCCACCTCCTACCTACTATTGACTGTGTAAGAACATGGTTTGGAGTGGCTGTATCCAGTTAGCCACTCCTCCTTCTCATACAAGTTTGGTGTTATGTAAACTGAAAAACTCCATGTTTTGTCTCCCCCCCAAGTCTCCCTACCTTATTTGTACAATACTCTATTAATGTGAATTTTATGAGTACTTATTTTCTTCTGAATGCCTCCCATGTCACTTGATATAACCTTGTGGAATGTCAAAGGCCTTCACAATCCAATCAAGTGGCAAAATATTATCTCACATCTTAATAGGAGTAAACCAGCTATAGCATGTACACAAGAGTCACACCTCTCTCAATTGCAAGCTGCCAAACTGAAATATTTATGGGTAGGGCAAGTTGTTGCAAGTGCAGCATGCAGAAAGAAAAACTGAGTGATTACCCTTATTAACAAACATCTCCAATACCAAGTTATATCGACAGAGTCTGATGATGTGGGCAGATGGCTTTTCATTAAGCTCCTTATTCAATCTGTCGAATACCCCATTCTAAATGTTTATGGCCCCATTAATGCTGACCCCACTTTTTTGACTCAATTAAGAAACCACATATTTAGATCTAACCCAACCAATCTTATAGTATGTGGAGACTGTAACGAGATTGTAGATCCTCTTCTTGATAAAAAATCTAATGTATGCTTTCAAAACACGAACTCCCATGCACATTTCACCAACTTCGTATCCGAATTAGGGCTTGTTGATACCTGGCGTCTAGTCCATTCTACAGACCTAGAATATACTTTCTATTCCCCAAGAATTGACTATGTTTTTATATCGAAATCTATGACTAATCGGCTGTTGGATGCTACAATAAAACCCATAATCCTGTCTAAGCATGCCCTTGTTCATGTTCAATTATCTAATTTGTATAATATGCACCAACAAAACAGGTGGAGATTCAACTCGACCCTTTTAAAAGATAGCTTATTCACTGAATTCATCCAGCAACAACACATCAACTTTTTTTCCCGAAAATCTAAATGGCGATACCTCCATTCATAACAACTGTGACTCTATAAAGCTGAATTAAGAGACCAGATTATCTCATATGTAGCTCAAAAAAGAAAAAAACTTCAACAAGAATATTCTGACATTCTCAAAAGAATTAAATGCTTAGAAGCAGAATATATTTGCACTAATACTAATCTAATTTTCACACAAATAACCAAGTTAAAAATCCAGTATAACAATCTGATTATGCAATACTCCTGTGCTAAACTCCTGATGTATAAATAAAAAATGTACCAATTCTCCAACAAATCAAGTAAATCATTAGCATCATACCTCAAATTTAAAAAAGATAGAGCAAAAATTATGGTCATAAAGGATCAAAATGGAAATAGAGTTTGCAAGGATGAAGAAATACTGAAGTGTTTGATTGACCTAGTACAGCCGAGTGGCTGTGAAGTTTAGTTCCGCATCACTTGGTTCTCCTCTGATTTGTTGGATACATGAGAAGGTACACTCTACTCTCTGTTTTTTAGGCAGAAGTACAGTCCGTGACTTAGCCCTTTAGTGGCCTGGTCTCATCACAATGGCACTTGAACGCTGCAGAAGCTATGATGATAACTATGTCACTGAACTATTCAAGAAAGCCTCCTCAAAAAGAGACTTATCCGTACAGAGCTACACGGGTCCATAATGTTAGAATACCTTAGCAAGGGCATTTTGCCCCAGGGACTCGTAGTATGGAATGATCCCCGGCTCTTTCTTGATAATAAGAACTTCACACTCCAGTGGAGTTATGTTGCCACAAAATGTGGGAGAGATTGGATGATCTTAATTATCGACACTGCCAACGAAATGTCTGAGAAAATGTTGATAGATCTCTCAGCTTTAGAAGAAGAAATTAAAAAAGCTATTACTCTCCATCTTGAAAAGAAACAAGCTGAGTCTCTGCTTGCAGAGATGAATGCCTTTAAAGATGATACTCTTAAAGATCGAGTTAGAAGACTCAACAAAGACATCCAGAATTTCACACATGAAAATGCGTTCTGCTACACCAGAGACGACTATAAACCAGATGATCCATCCAATGTAGTGACCCTGAAGAATAAAAAATGCGTTGCTTTTCGCAATAGATCACTCAGTTCCAGTGATGGCAGCAATTATGGCGATTCCAGCACTAATCGAGGTGGCCCAAAAACGAGGCCAAGGAAACAAGCACAATAACCTTCGAGGGAGAAACCCTGGTAACCGGGGCTCACATGGTAGTAGAGGTGGCATTACCCCACAACCTTTTTTAGATCTGGGTGAAATGGCATGGGAACCCGAGGCACGAGTGACAAGAAGCATGCAAGACTTGTGGTGAACCTATCTTCCCACAGCCTCACCAAGGATGAGATCACAGTCTTGGAGAAAGAATGGGTTATGTCTCGACTAACCTTCATAACCAATTCTTACTTTGACAAGAATTTCATGCTTTCATGAGGAAGGTCCATCTAAAAACAAATTTCAGGACAAAGAATTAGAAACTGATGACACCGATACGGGGCTGCACAACAAGTCTACCTTTTGTGTACTGATCAGTGAAAGGACAGCTGAGGCACGAGTATTCGAAAGAAGAGTGCTCCGAGATTTAACAAAACTAGAGACTCAATGTATAAATTAACCTTGTTTTCACAATACCAGCAACCGTGAGAAACTTGCGATTCAAAGCTTACTTGACAACAAAGCCATTATCATTCGTAAAGCTGATAAAGGAGGCGAGATAGTCCTCCAAAACCGTGAGGCCTACATCTTGGAATGCAATCGGCAACTACTTGATCTCCAATGCTATACTCCTTTACTTACTGATCCTACCACAGATTTACAACAGCGCATTTGCGCTAAAGTCACCAAGGCAAAAGAACGCGGTTGGATTTTGCTGAAGGAAGCTGATTTTTTGTGCGCTCCTAAACCACAAATTCCACAGTTCTACACCCTCCCCAAGATACATAAAAGTACAGAACAACCTCCGGGAAGGCCAATTGTATTGGGTGTGAACTCCGTGTTGGAACCACTTTATAGGTTTACAGATTTTTTCTTACAACCAATGGTGCGCAAGATGAAATCGTATGTGCAAGACACACTCCAGAAGATTAATGAGGTCGAGGGTTTGGCATTTGATCCAGGTTGTGAATTGTTGGTGGGTCTAGACGTAGTCGCCCTATATACCAGCATACCGTAAAGGGCATCCCTAGAGATGCTTGAAGAACGTCTACTGCTTGAATATCTATGCTCCACGACCCAAATGTTGTTTGTGCTTTGGTGTGCTGAAATGGCACTTACTGAGAGCTACTTCCATTTCAACGGCTAGTATTTTAAACAAATACAGGGCACAGTGATGGGTGCTACTTTAGCACCGAGTGTAGCTAATTTATACATGGAGCAATTTGATGAGAACAAAATCTCATCGCACTGAACCCTTATAAACACAACATCAGAACCTGGAAAAGATATATCGATGATATTTTCATGAAATGGATAGGCAACCCACAACAATTGAACACATTTTTCAGCTGGTTGAACGTACAGATCACTTCCTGAAGTTTACTTATACTCAGAGCAATCTTGAACTGAACTTTCTAGACATTACGATTCTGTCTAGTGTTACCAACAAAGTCCTTAATGTAAAACCTTTTCACAAAAGCACTGATAAAAACTCTCTGCTACATTATGAGAGTTTTCATCCTAGACATGTGAGCGATAACCTACCTTTAGGCCAATTCTTACGCTTCAAAAGAAACAGCAGCTCAAAACAAGATTTTAAGAAAGAGGCAGACGCCCTGAGCGAAAGATTGCTTGAGAGGGGATACCCAGAGAAGTTGACACACAGGGCGAAGAAACGTGCCCTTAACAACAACAGACAGACCCTTTTGGAATATAAAACTCACCCTAAGACCAATGAGGATGAGAAATTGGTATTTGTCAATACCTACAGCCATCTATCCAATAAAATCAAAACAGTAATGCTCAAGAATTGGAATATCTTACAACAAGACCAAAAACCTCTTGCCAAACCTATTGTTGCATTTAAAAGAAGTCACAATTTGAAAGAGCGTATCTCGCGCAATGACGTAAGTTTGAGACCCACAAACAGAGCACTCTTCCAGAAAAATGGGGTCTTCCAAAACTCCTAGGTCACTCAGCATGTGGGCAGTGTTCATGATGCAGCTCCACATTTAGAAGTATATAATTAAATCTGGGTCTTAATACCATGTGGCATCAATACCAATTCAGTAATTGCAATTTTAGCATGCTGGTCATCTGGTGCCCATCCGATTGACTATATGTTGGCAAAACTGAACGTAAGGTAAAAATAAGGATTGGAGCACACAAAAGCTGTATCCGGAACAGGACACAGAACGCCCCCTTGGTAGACCACTGGGTGGAATTTGTGCATAAAGTCGACGATTTGCGATGGAGCAATGCCTAATATTTATCACTAAAAGTTCAGATACTGGACTTAATGAAAAAATAGAGTGGGGGGCTTAACCACCACGGGAGTCTACAATTATGAGCTAACTAGCCCGCAGGATCACTGTGTTTTTGAGCCCCAACCACGATTTTCTCGTCTTCTCTCTACCTGTACTTCTGCACTGGAATCCCATCATTACAACACACAGTTAATGGATGTGTTGTTACAGCACACCGCTAAAAGCCCTATGACTAGCTAAATGTATAAATATTAGCTGCGTGCCAGTTCTGCTTTTTCGACCCTGTACTCCCTGGATACATCCATTAAGAGTACTTTTTGCCAAGTACGTCTCTTCCCCCCTTTTTTGGCGAACAAGTGACCTTATACTTCATTACCGCAGTCAATCAAGGCTGCTTTGTCATATATGTCGCCATCCTGGGAGACATAACTATTTCAACAACACTTATTTTACCTTGGTTGTGAGAATTGTTTCATGTTTTCTTCATGTTTGATGACATTCAGGCTGATTTGTTCATGAGACCCACTAGCGTGGCACCTTTACACTTCGTAATTGTGAAGAGACGTATTGCACCTTTAGTCTGCATAGGTTGGTGCAATTAGAATAATGTAACATCATCCCGTGTGTGCATTGGATAGGCACGGACTTCATCAACCATGATGACTAGCGTAAATATGCACACCTGATTAGATTTCTCCCCCCCTGTTGTGGGCGGTGTCGCCCAGGCAGGAGCGGATTCCAGCTCCCAAACCTTTATTACCCCCGAGACACGAAGTGAGACGCAGCGGTTCCTCTATATACCAGGACCACTGGTGGACGTACGCTGAGCGTAGCCTGACGGGAGGAGGCACCATTACCATCCAGCCCCGTGTGAGATTCATTCCACGTCCCTGGTAAGCAGCGTTTTGTATTTCCCGTGGCGTTCTGATTATTTAGCCATTGTAGTCTGTGTGCCACCCTAGTAACTTAGTATGCCTCATGCACATGAGGGTACGGTTATGGACAGAGAACACTTTAGTAACTCTAACCGTAGCACCTTTTCTTTTCTTTTATGACTTATTAGGCACGACGACCTGATTTGTCTCTGGTCAATTGTCATATCGTTGAAATAATTAACGTCGAGTGAGCCCTAACCACTGACAGTGTGAGCCGCGACGCGTAGCCCGATGATGCCCGGTGCAAGTTGTAGTTACAGGTACTGAGCTGTCTTCTACATTTCAAGGCAAACGCTTTTTTTTGCGTACAGAGTCCCTTGTGAGACAGGAACAAAGAGCACTGTCTATTCATTTTTTCACCAGCTAAATTGCCTATGCCCCTGGGGCCTTTCCAGTGTTTGGATATCGATTAGTTTTTTCTACTTCAAAACTTTCAACAAGATACATGCACTTGAAATTGGTAGTGAGGTATGGATTAATGCTAACGATGGGGCCTGACAGGAAGGTGCCCGAGCTAGTATGCACTTTGTAGTCTTTGGGTTTTTACAATTTGGTTGTTTGACAGTGGTTATTCTGCTCTGTGTAACAGATCCTCTTACCATCTTGCTGCGGATTGATTGCACAGCATTTCCTTTTCCCACCGCAGGACGCACACTTGAGTAATACGCTTCTACATGTTGTGGCTGTATACATAATCCCTGTCGGTAAGTTTACTGAGAGTTATGAATCTGTTGGTAATGTTTTGCTGTATGTGAACTGTTCTGACAAAAACCTATTAATATCGGTGCCAACAGCCCTGGTAGAGCCCTCTCCTAGGCCAACCCCTAGGTGTGAACCGTTGAAAGAGTAGTAGGTACAACTTGGTTGTACTGCATGAATTGATGAGTTTTACCTTCCTCCTATCAGAGAGCCATTGTGATGCGGGGATTTGGAGCAATGTTTGGTACTCCCCAGATTTTGAAATTACACAGTCTGTAAATATGGAAGGACTATTGGCTAGTCTCTTCACCATTATCCCCTTTTGTTGTTCACAGGTGTGTTGCATCCACCTCCCGTTGGATCAGAACTCAAGCTGATTGCTAGAGTAGTAACCAGCCGCTCAGTTTTTTCAGTATCCAACCCCCACTCGACATCCATAGTTTTTTTTTTTTAAGTTTTTATTAAATCCAACAAAACAATACAAACCAAACAGGCAGAGCATATGTCATCAAAACCATTGCACATTTTACATCAATGCACTGCTTCCCCCCCCCCGGTCCGAGCCTAACCATCTTCACATTCCATATCTGCATCCTATGGCAGACGCTCCGACTCCGTGGATTCACCTGGGTCCGGAATTGACCCAAACAGTTCCGCTATTAGTGATTTCCAAGCCATCAGGGACTCTGTTCCCTCCGATCCCCCAATACTGCTTGCCTCCTGCCATACCATAGTTTCCGCCTCCGCCCATTTCTGCAAGTCCTTCCACCACACCTCCACCCGTGGTCTATGGCATGTCTTCCATCCCATGGCTATTCTCCTCTTTGCCAACACATATGCTAAGTCTTTCAGTTTGCTCACATGTTCTAGCTTCCTAGGTCTTGGGAACACCCCCAATAAACAGGCCCACACCGTGTCCACTACAATCTGGACCTCCTTCTCGGCCAGTTTACGTTCCACCTCACTCCAAAAGAGTGCAATGACCGGGCACGACCAGAACATGTGTACCATGCCCGCATTCTCCTCGTCACACTTGGGGCATGCCTGCCGACCTACAATTGCGAACCTCGATATCCTCTGGGGTGTCATATATGCCCTATGCGTGATATACAGTTTTATCTGTTTCAACCTAGCATTTCTAGACGCCTTCTTATGATACCCTTGTACCCGTTCCCACATCCCGTCTTCCATCGGGGTCCCCACTTCCGTTTCCCAATCCAGTCTCAATTGGGTGACCTCTTTCCCCACTCTGTGCATCAGCATCTCATATAATCTAGATATCTCCTGCCCTCCTTCCGCAATGTCGTAAATCATATCCAATATGACATCTGGCTCTCCCTCTAGCACGGTTTCAGGCCACATTTCCTTAACTCTTTTCACCATTCTATAGTATGAAATATACTGACCCGAATGCAACCCAGATACATCCCGCAACTCCTCAAAGGCAACGATTGAGCCCTCCTGCCAAGTATCTCCCATGGTTGCAAGCCCCACCGGCTCCCAGTGGTTCCTGATTATCTTCCTTAACTGTGCATCCGCCCCGTCAATGTAACCAATGGTATCTGCGGAGAGCATGGGGTTGTATTTTCCAACATCGTGCATGCTCTGCGCCACATCTTCCACCCCAGCAGCATCATCATGGGACGCCCTTTCAGTTGTGCTCTGGGTACCCACATCATTTCTTTCAAGTAAAAGGGTGTGCAATCCTGCCCAAACAACCTGGATTCAGAGGTTTCGTCATCAGAAAGCCATTTAGCCACATACTGCAGTTGGCTTGCCACATAATACACCTCGTAGTTGGGCAATTTTATCCCCCCTCTTTCATGGAAGTTCTGTAACTTCCATAATGCCACTCTGTTCCGTGTGCCATGCCACAAGAAATCCCTACTCATACTGTTCAGTTTGATGAAGAACTTCTTAGGTATCAGATATGGGATGTTCGCAAAGTAGTGCAGGAGCCTAGGCAGGACCACCATCTTGAGCATCGCTCCCCTCCCCATCATAGCTAAGGGCAACCTCACCCAAAACCGCATGCAATTTTCAATTCTTTTCAAAGCCACCTCAGTGTTATGCCTATGCTCTTCTTCCACGGTGTGATAAATGCCTATCCCTAAGTATCGGAACGTATCAACCGCCCATGGCACCTGTAATACAGGTAACCTCTCCACCGGAATTCCCGCATACCTGCCCAGCGGGAACATGCTTGATTTCTGGGGGTTCACCGCTATTCCAGAAAGACCCGCATATCTATCCATTACCTCCAAGATATATTGGAGATTTTCTTCCGGGTACCTCAAGTACAGCAACATATCATCTGCATATAGAGAAATCAAATGTTTTTCCCCTTTCACCTCAATGCCTATTGTATCATACTGTTGTCTTAGGTATATCGCTAGAGGTTCCAGGGCCAGTATATAGAGCATTGGGGACCACGTACAACCCTGTCTGGTACCCCGGCCGAGCTGCCACCTTTCCGATATCACCGACCCTGTCTTAACCCTGGCCAGCGGCTCCCGATACAATATCTGCGCCCATCGTACATATCCTGGCCCCAACCCATACCCTTCTAGGGTCGCTATCAACCATGGCCACTTAACCGAATCAAAGGCCTTTATAGCGTCTAAGGACACTATCGCCATTTCCCCGGTGTGTTCGTTGCTATCTTCAATAATTCGCTGGAGTCGCCTGTGATTATTCGAGATGTTCCTGCTTGGGACATATCCCGTCTGATCAGGGTGTATTAATCTACCAATCACCTTTTTCAATCTATTTGCCAACACAGCCGTCAGTATTTTGCTGTCTTGATTAAGCATCGACAGGGGGCGGTACGAGCTACAGCTGTGCCCAGGCTTATTGGGTTTGGGTAGCGGTATTATGGTCGCTTCTCTCAATGACTCTGGCAGACTTCCTGTCTCAAATGCTTCATTCAACATTTCCAACAGCGGGGGGAGAATCTCTTCCTCCGCATATACTTTATAGAATTCGCTCGGGAGTCCATCCGTCCCTGGCATCTTGCTTGTAGGTAACTGTCTCACTACCTCCCCCAGTTCCTCCAGGGTGATCGGTGCGTCTAGCTCTTCTCTCTCCTCCTCGCTAATCTTAGGCAACCCAATATCCTCTAACGTTCCCATTATCGTATCTCGGCAGTTACCCCCATGGTCTGCATATAATGTCTTATAATAGTCCACAAATTCTTGGTTAACTTCCTCTTGGGTATCCGCTACACTTCCGCCCTCCCTTGTAATGGTCCTAATCGTAACTCTGGGATTTTCACTCTTATATAACCATGCTAAGAGTCGACCTGGTTTATCCCCCCCTGCGTGCTGCCTCTCTACATATTTCCTATAATTCAAGTTACACAATCTGTCCCAGTGCTCTGCACATTTCTGCTGCAGCATAAGTATCAACTCTAACTTCTCTTTAGTGTCGTCTTCACCCCTTAAAGCCTCCTCTAGTCTCTCTTACATCTCTCGTAAATCAGCCAAAATGCCACCTTGTAGCCCTTTGGATTTTGCGATAGCTGCCCCCCTCAACACCACTTTAAAGGCCTCCCACAATGTACCCGCGGAATCTACGCTACCCGTATTCTCCTCAAAGAAATTCACAATCTCCTCCCTCATGTCTTCTCTGAAGAGGGGGTCCTTCAATGCCTCCGCTCGCAGGCGCCATGTCGGAATCCTCGCTCTCAGATGGCTATATCGCCAAGTGAGAATCAGGGACGAGTGGTCTGAAAGAACCCTTGCTTTATATTCTATTTGTACCAACTCTGCTGACACTTCAGACGTAGGAAAGAAATAATCTAGTCCCGTGTGCAACTGCTGCGGGGCAGAGTAATGAGAATATTGCCTCTCTAGGTGGTGGCATGCTCTCCAAGCGTCCACTAGCCCAACATCATTCAACAATGTCTGCAGTGCTTTGGCCGCAGGAGCAGGTCTATCCATTTTCCCATCCGACCTATCTACCCTTGGGTCAAGTACGCAGTTGTGGTCCCCCCCAAATCACAGCACTCCCCACACACTTGCTCACATTAGTACACAGCGTCCTGATGTATGCCGCTGTGTTCTGGTTCGGGGCATATATATTCACTATGCTTATTTCCCTATTTTCCACCAGCCCTCTCAGAATGACCATCCTCCCGTCTGCTTCCACTACCTCTTGTAACCGTTGGAATGGGACATGCGGCACCACCCAAATAAGCACACCCCTAGCATAGGCAGAATAGGATGAGCTCACCATCACTCCCTTCCACTTCCTAGCAATCGTGTCTGCTTTCTCACGTGTCAGGTGAGTCTCCTGTAGCAATGCAATGTCTACTTTTTGTCTACGCAGGTAGAGCATAACCTTATTTCTTTTCAAGTAACTGTTTAGCCCCCTTACATTCCATGTTATAATTCTAAGGTCCCCCATGGAGTCTCCAAGTGCCATTCCGCCTCCCACAGGCGTTGTCCGACTCTGAGGTCTCTACTCCTCTGCATAGGCTCGTTCCCAAATTCCAACTCCCTTTAACAATAAACACACCGAACTCCCCTCTCCCCAGAACTATGTACACGCTAAACTCCCCTCCTCCCTCCCCTCCCGCCACCCGTCCCTCCCCAACTCCCAACAACACCCCCCTCAACTTTTGCCCAGCTCCATTCCTGGATCTCAGGCGCTCCCACATCTAGCCCCGACTAACACACACCTATGTCCAGGGCCCAGTAGGGTAAAGCGGCCCTAGTGGCCACTTAACTAACACTGTTTGGGGGAGGATTGCTCCAGTTCCGTTACTCCTGTTCCACCAAACGTTACACTTTGTGCTAATGCTTAGACAACCGTAAATACATTTACACTATAGTCTAGTCCAGTACGAGCCAAGGCCCGCATGTTAATCAATGTTTAACCAGTCTCATTTCCCAATGCAAACCAAATCACCCACCCACTTACCCTCCTGTGTAAATGACTCAAGTCCTTCAGGAATCACCGCCTCGCTGGTCACGGTCCGCCTCTTTCTCAGGGCAACCCTGCAAATCCAACCATGTCGTCACATCTTCCGGGGTTTCAAAGAAGAGAGCCCTGTTCCTGTGCAACACTTTGAGTTTCGCCGGGTACAGGAGCATGTACTTGATGCCTGCGTCGCGTAGCCTCCTTTTGACAGCCACGTAGTTATATCTCTGCCTCCGTACCAGCATCGTATAATCCGTTTATGACGTGACGTTAGTAGATGCCCTCTTGATTGTTCCGCCTTTGCGAAAAAATTCTAGGATCTTTTCCCTGTCCCTATAATTCAAAATCCTAGCAATTATCGGTCTCGGTGGGGCTCCAGGTCGTGGTTTCCTCATCAATGCGCGATGCGCCCGTTCCACCGTGAAGCCCTGTGATAATTTGTCAGCTCCTATCCCTTGAATGGTCATGTTCTCAACGTAGTTCTTAGGGTTCTGGCCTTCTTCTCCCTCCGGCAAGCCGACCACGCGTATATTATTCCTTCTCGTCCTCCCTTCCGCTTCTTCAACCCTATTTTCCAAGTTGGCAACCTGCTGCTCCAGCACGTGGATTTCTTTGACATTACCACTGCTAACCTCTGTATTGGTTTTTATTTCACTTTCCAAGCCACTGGTCCTGTCAGCAAGTGCTCTAACATCTTGTCTCAACAGAGTGAGTTCCGTCCCCACCACGTCAATTTTAGTTTCTAGGGCGATCCGTAAGTCTGCCATTGCCAGGCCCCATTTCGTGCTCATCTCCGTTATCGCCTCCAGGATCTGCTGTTTATCTCCCTCTGGGGCTTCCTCTGCACTAGCCACATGCTTGCCCTGCGCAACCATAGTAGGGGTCCTTTGCGTCTTTGCGAAGACTTCCATAGTAGGTTGTTTGGTCTTGGATTTAGCAGGTTTCGCAGACATGTTGTCACCCTCCGTTCGTGTGCAGTGCCGGCCAATGTTATTATCAACTTCCAAGGTTTTGCCAGTTGGTAGGAATGCGCCTTTTTTAAATGCCAGTCAAATGGGTTGCGGCCTCCCACGTATGCTGTGACAGCGACCTAGGCTCCCCCGTTCAATTTACCTGAACCCACGTGACATGCGGGCCAAAGTTTTCCGTGAAGGATGATGCCCACCTGCCGCAATCAGGACCTGGCCTTATTCAGTGCCCCTATTCGATTTGGCTAGCAGTGCGCCCACGTGTCCCACACTGGCCTTATATATGTCACAGGCCCCGTCAAAGAAGTGTGTTCCTTATCCACGTCACGTCTCCACAGCCCATTCTGCAGCCACTGCTGTACTTCTGTTGGTCGCCTCTTTGAGTGATCTGCAAAGTCTGGCGTGTGCGCGCTTATACAGCCTCCCTCTGAAGCAGTTACTACATGATATTAGCAACAGGGCCCAAGCTCCGCAATCCGCAGTGCGCACTTCGCCAACCGACACCACCGCACTGCTGCACGTTCCGTGCAGCACTATTTCGTCCCGCGGGCAGCTTCAGTCCTGTTTGTATACAGTTGTCTTCATACGCGAGCGCAGCCGTCCCTCACACCGGCCGGCGCCGCGTTCGTCTCTCGCAGGCAGCCGCCCCGGCTGTGTCCTACTAGATCTTCCTTGCAGATGCTCGCCTGGGCTCCCCTCAAACGACCTTCATCCTTGATCGGTGCAGTCCGCCAAAGCTCACGCACAGCGAGGTCGGGCCACGACGTGTGTGCCTCCCAGCCGAATCGGGGTCACTCGTTACAACGATGTCAGTGTTAGAAATGTTCATGATCTACACAAGAGCAGGGAATAAACTGAGATTAGACACTCCATCTGTAGGCTCAGGCCGCCGCCCGCAAACACTCGCAACAATGAGGCGAGCTAGTTTCAGTTTCAGTTCGCTTCGGCAGTCCCTTTGTTCGCCACTATTTTGATGACAAAGTATCTACCCGGCAGCAACAGAAAGATTCATTTAACTCTCAATCCACCGAGTCCGCACACTCCTCCTTCGGGATTTCTGCAGCCCATGTGTTCCAAAATACAATCCTGTGTTTTCAAGGCATGCATGCCAATTTCAACAGCGTAAGTCGATCAAATGTAGTCGGATCATCAGGAGCTCATCCCGGAGCACGTCCTATTCCATGGCTAGTTAGCCACGCCCTCCAACATCCATAGTTTGTGGCAGGGTGGAGTCTGTTTCTGAGTGAGAAACTCTCCTACTAGACTATGGTTGTTGCTGTTGTTTTGTAGCCTTTCAGAATTGCACAAACCTTTTTTAATGTGAATTGTTTTCTTAATACTAGTGCACACCCCTGATGAATTTCCCTTTACTGTGTGTGTTTGAAATGAGTGAGGAATGAAACATGTTGGGGTGAATGGGAGTGAAGGAGTGTGAGATTTAGTGTCTTTTTGAGTTCATTGTTATCTTCATTCTTTGTTGTGTAACTGTAGATAGTGATAATTTCAGCTATCATTATTTTGCAACCAGAGCGATCTTGGTTCATTTACACGTTCCTTTCCCGTGTACTGTGCTTTGTGCGATTTCCCCCCCCTTTATTGAATTCTTTACTTTAATGTGTTGTATAATTGTAAAAACCTTTGAAGGCACTGATTTTTTAATTTTTGTACACTACAATAATAAAATGTATATGTCAACTTTTTGCTCAATGTGTATGGTATAGCGATAGCGTTGTTGGTTAGCCTTTCCAATTATCTGTTTATGATTACTGTAACCTTTCATTTAGATTTGTTGTAGTGTAAGGTGGATGCTTCACACGTGTGACAACACTGTTTACCAAACCCGATGTATACTATTAAGGTTCACCTAAATTAGGGGGGCAAGTTTGGTTGAACAGGATAAACATTTCCCCCAACCTCTTTTTGTGTTTGATTGAAGAAATACTACAGGCCTTCTCCAAATTCTATCAAAAATTATATTCCTCAGAATCACTACCCAACAGCACCCACGCTGCAGATTTTCTTAGAAATATACATTGTGATGCATAAACCATCACTAATTTCCAAACCTTAAATAAACCTATACAAGTGAATGAAATTTATCAAGCTATAAAAGATCTTAAAAAAGGAAAAGCCCCAGGACCAGATGGATTCCCAATAGAATTATTTTGCTCATTTCAAAGCTCTCTTGACTCCAAAACTTCATGATCTCTATTCCTCCTTCATCTCTAATGAAAAAGCTATGGGTTCTTTTTCGGAAGCAATGTTAATTGTCTTTCCCAAACCAAATAAAGACCCTGAATTAGTCCAAAATTATAGACTTATTCCCCTAATCCATACTGACTGTAAAATGCTAGCCAAAATCCTAGCTAATAGATTAAATGCCTTTCTTCCAAATTTAATTAAAAATGATCAGGTAGGATATGCCAAGGGAAGATTATCTTCTGCAAATAATAGACGTTATACGAAATGTCATCAATATAATTAAGACATCCACTAATCCTTACGCAGCTATAACACTCGATCCTGACAAAGCTTTTGACAGGGTGGAGTGGAATTTTATGTTCAAAGTTCTTCAATGCATGGTATCCCCGAGCCATTTATCTGAATAGTGAAAATATTATATTCTAACCCCAAAACAGCAGTTTTTGTGAATGGACATATATCCTCCTCTTTTCCTCTTAGTAGAGGAACCCGCCAAGACTGCCCACTATCCCCTCTTATCTTCATCATGGCTATAGAACCATTCCTAGAGGCAATCAGACAAAATTAAAACATCATTGGAATTCAACATGACCATATCCATGTAAAAACATCCGCTTATGCAGATGATATTTTACTCCTATTACAAATCACTAACTCTTGCCTTAATCCTTTACTCACCACCATCTCACAGTTTTCCTTAGCATCCGGATACAAACTTAATATTGAAAAATCAGAAATTCTACCATTGAATTTACAGCCATTGCTCCAATCTAGGAATGAAATGGTGCCCCACTGGGATTAAATATTTAGGTATTATAATAACCTCCTCAATTAAGGATACCATAAAACAAAATACCACGAACATCCTTAATAGAGTCAACAATCTCACTAACTCATGGTCTCCTTTGTTTTTGTCATGGTGGGGAAGATTGAAATCCATCAAAATACCAATTGCTCCATTTGTTTTTATTTACTATACATGCTCCCTATCTCCTTACCTGCTACGTTCTTTAAATCTTTGGGCACATGCATTCTTAAGTTCCTTTGGGGAAAGAAAAGAACACAGACTTTCAGCTTATAAACTTAAAACCCCTAAAATGGAGGGTGGAGTTGGTCTCCCTGATTTAAAAAAATACCACATAGTGTTTGTTCTAAGCCAAGCTCAGCTATGGTCTGCACCCACTTTGTTGAACCCACCAAGTTGGCTTCTTTTTGAGAGAGCAATGGTTTTCCCCCACATCCTAGCGGATTGCCCATACATCATCCATCAGATGTATAATCAGAAATAGCATCAACACTACCATTATTTATCCTATAGCATATCTATCAACACATATCTCTAAAATGTCACAATTTGTATCACCTTATATTTGGACAAATTCATTAATTAAGATCAACAAAAAAATGATATGCTGGAAACCATGGCTCTCTCATGGCATTACATTCGTAGGACAACTTTTTATTAAGGGAATACCTCTAACCTTCTATGAAATGGTTATCAAATATCATATTCCCAGGACTTTCATGCGCCAATACTTAAATTTGGTTGATGGGATTGTGGGTCAGTATGATTTGTTAAAACATTGTGATAGTATGTATCAAGATAACAAGATGCAACATTTACTCAATCAAAATTTCAATACCTCAATGTTTTACAAAATACTTATATCTGTGCCAGAAAATATAGCTCCATGGAAAAGCCAAATAGACTGCAAAAGAGATTGCTCTTTGATGAATTCTCAACTGAAATGGCCACTGATTTGGAAAGAAGAGTCTAAAGTTGTATCAGCAAGTCCACTCCAAACTATATACTTCTTTCACCACAGGGCCTTTAAAACTCCATCTATCCTATTCAAAGCAGGTCTCTCAAAATATGAAAATTGTCGGAGCTGCTCATGTACGATAGGATCTTTTAGACATCTAATATTTGATTGTATTCATGTAATGTTTCATTTAAGCATTAAGATTCATCTTGTTTAGTTCTGCATGCTAGGCCTTTACTATATTATCAATTTATATCTGAAATGTTTGCTTTCACTATGAGATATTTACATTGAATTGATCTCTATATGTTACAAATAAGCCATGTATGCCAATGTATTTACCAATGAATTATTTAAACAAAAGAAAAAAAAGTAGAGTCTAACATTTCTTCCTGGTGGAGAATAAGCTACTGCGATCCATTCCTTTGAATTTTCATTTAGAACTGTATAGTGAGGAGTGCCACCAGGCTACTCAATGCCCACCATCTAGTATGTAACACTTATGTACACTATGTTGGCCTTATCTTTTCATTTCATCAAGCTGAGTATGCGTATGTACATCCGTGGCATTCACGATCTTCCTATGCTTGAATGTAGAAATTGTGTCGCAAAATAGAGCAACCTAATCTTGCCAGTCGATGCAGTGTTTGGGAAAGCAGCCATACTACCTTGTTTAAATGAGTCATGCAAAAAAAGAAACCAAGCATGTCCAAATCCATAATTAGCTGACTGACATGAAGCTCAATGGATTCACACCTCAACTTTCACCCAGTGGAAACGCCTTCAGCTTTGATATTGACTATGACCTTTCATTCAAAATACATACTGACAAGAAGGCCCAAGCAGCATGGTACCAGCTTGCTCTACTTCGCAAAGTCATGCCTTTCATCCCTGCCCTTAATTTCAGAACAGTTGCCTAAGCCCTGGTCACCTTCCACCTTGACGGTAGCAGTGCCCTGCTTGCAGGAGTGCCAGAGGCCACCTTGGCCCATCTGAAAGCCATCCAGAATACTGCAGCATGCATGCCTCATAAAAGCACTAAGAACATTCAATATCACCACCCCATCCTCAAGGAGCTGCAATTCCTGCCCCTTCAAGCATGCATCCTCTTCAAGACTGCCTGCATCACCTTTAAAGCAGTTGCAGCTAAAACACCGCTCTACTTGGATGAAAAACTCACCATCTCAGGGTCCAACGCACCACCAGGAGCCACAATATCACCAGACTCGAAACTAAGAACTGCAAGAGGGAAACAACCAGAAAACAAGAATTGTGCTGCTGTGCACCCTGTCTCTTTAACAAGTTACAAATGCAGATAAGTCTGGCTCCACACTAACCAACACTTCGGGAATGACCTGAAGACCCTGCTTTTCAAAGAACATCTTGCCAATCGCTGATCACTCCACTTGATATTTTCTCCCCCTCTGGAGTCCCCCCTCAACTGCTCCCATACCCATCCTAGCTCCTCTGCTAGCCCTGCATCCTACCTGTAACCCCTTGGTGTGCAGAATTTTACAACGGTTTGTTGATTCCCAGCTAGGTTTGAACTTTATATATCCCATACATACATATCTCGACTCGGATGGGTAGACTTTGATCTCTTTCCTGATACCCAGATCAGCTGAGCGAGGCGTTCTTGTCACTGCCGTGGCAGGATTTCCTGATCCAGCCTCTTAATGTTCTGCAGTATTCTCTGTGTCTTAAGTAGCAGTTCCCAGAAGATCCAGTTACCGTTGAATGCAGCAGTGACCCACATGGACGAATCACGTCTCTGAAAACTGCACTCTGTAGGGCATAGACAATGTTGGCAGGCCCTTTCGTGATGATTATCACCACCACGGGTCACAGACATTGCTAGATGTCATTGTTGTTAGGGTTCCAATGCCTATGCCTTCTTGGGTCAGGACCTGTGTGGATGTCACACAACCATACATCTTAGAGTAGAGGATCAGGAGAGCTTGATACTTAGCGTGTTCTGCCATGTCAAGAGAAGGCTGGTGTACATACACGTTGGTGGAGCTTCTTCTCAAAGAAAAGGAGATTTGGAGGATTACTATCCAGCACAGATTGCACTCTTTGTGAGACTCGCCTCCAGGGTCCAGTTCTGTTGAAAGACCAGATAGGGTGGAAAGCATTGGATTAAAAAGGAATCTTGGAAGATGACTGCTGACTCAGTTCGCAATCAAAGGGTTGCATTCATTAAAAATGATGGCAGTCTTCTGATTATTGGTGGTCACCTCATTCAAACTTTCTTGCCCACCTTCCTGAACTTTCAATCTGATGTGTATTCCAGTAAGGAATACAGACTCCATTCATGTATCTGGCCAGGCCTGATCCTGGCTCTGCAGCTTTTGCATTATAGTGGCAGGCAGAAGCTATGACCATATATGGCAAAACCTGTGCCTTTCACTCTTGCAGGACACGTTGCTGTGCTTGATTTTGCACAGGGAATCCTGGTACTGACATATTACACTGTACCACACTAGATTAGCCTGCCATCAACCAGTAGAGCCTGCATAGTCTCTATGCAAGTACACTTGTACATGGAACAGTGTACTTTTATTATGATAACCCTGAGATGCGACAGTTCACACAGGACGACATTCGGGATTCATGTCCCTAATAAGGTGCTGAATGATGACTCATCAGGGAAAAGGTGGGTTAACCGGTTAGGACCAAATGCCAAAATATGATGGCCACTCAGCAGAGTTGTAGTCTAGGCCATTCTACCTCACACAAATCACTCTGCCTTGAGTATGGGACCTTCAACAACGATGGATCCAAAAGCGGTTTACTCACAATAAACTGTGCTGATCGCTTTGCATAGCCTCTGCTTTGTTCTGCTTCCTCCCTATTTCTGTTCCCGCTACAAGAGACTTCCACTTGGAATATGTGCCTCCCCTTTTGAGCGGCACAAATCAGGGATGCCATCCTGATCAACCTTCAAAACACTTCAAACAATCCTTGATTTAGAAGGTTCATAAAGACCTGGTTTTTCTCTCTGTAAGCCGTTGATTTGCATTCCTAACAGCTTCTGAGTGGTCTGCTGCCTCCAGTGACGAATGCCAGAAGTGGCATGTTTCTTTTATAATTAGTTTGGTATACTTCACTCTTAAATGCAACTTTACTTTCTGATTATTGGTCATGTTTTTTGTTCGTCGTTTTTATATTTTGGTTCTCAAGATATACTTTAGGAATATTTATGCTGCTCATGATCTGAGTGCCATTCTCTCTTGTACCAGCCTGGTCAGGTGGGGGCAGACCACAGTTAAGCAAAGGTTAGAGGGAAATAACAAACATGTGAAATCATCAGTATTTATGTGATCAAATATTTTGGGTACAATGTTTTTTTAGCATTTTAAAAGTTGAGGGAACAACTCAGAAACTGGCAACAGATTTGCTGCTACTTGCTTCCCCCATGTACCTCATTTGTATGGAAACATGCAGGGTGTCTTATGGAGTGTATTCTTCAATCTGGTAACAAAACATGGATGCCCTTTATGTTGGATCATCAAGATTTCTCATAAAACTAGCCTTTCATGGCATAACATACGCGGTTCCAGTTGATCTGAAAGGTCATTATCGGTCGGTAATTCATAGGGGTACTTTGGTCTCCCTTCTTAAATATTGGAATTACCGCTAATTGCTTCCAGGAAGCGGGTGTAGGTCCCTGTAACTTACTAACAGTCATTGAAACGGCTAAACATGTAGGTAACTGTCTTCTTTTAAATTTGAAAGGCACATATCTATCAGATGGAATGAGAGGTATGCGCGGTATATGAACAGTATCTAAGTTCCACTGATTGCATGGGCCTCTTTGATGTGTCTTTGTAGATGTGTAATTGTCAACCTTGTTCCATTGCAGAGTCCCTGTGATGGCATAAGATTGTGTAGTAGCATAATTACAGCACATACTTTCAGTTTTATCTTGTGAGGAGACATTCATCCTCCAGCGTTTCCCTCTTCAGAGACTGCAACGTTGAGCCGGTAATTAACTGTTCATTGACACTGGAACCGCCGTGCCATGTGTGAAGAGAAGTGTGGGTGGAAAGAAGTAACTTGAAATTCTTCCGAATGTTTGCGATAGTGGAAGGTAACGGTGACCATGTAGAACTGTGCTCATTCTGTTTGTTAAAATTATAGCTGTTTTTGAAGTGTAAGGGCACACAGAGGTGTAATTTGCCATTCGGACAGCAGAGGGTAAACTAACACTGATAAAATACACTTCTGGGCCATTAAAAATGCCTATTTTAAACATATGCAAATCATTTCGGCCACTTTCGAAAAAAGTTGGCAACTTATCAAAGCTGAAAGGATGCACTTTTTCAGTTGCCTGATTCTTCACGGGTCACTCAATTCACAAAGAGCATCTGTACTTTTCTCAGAAACTGTGCAAGCACAAATGGCATCAATGCTGGACGAATGTATGCCAGACTTCTGTCTTCCAGCACCCACATGGCTAGACATAGAAAATGTTAAAATGAATAATGAAATTGGATACTATCCTTATGACTGGGATATAAATGCATTCAAGACATAACTGATTCAGATAGATGCTGTCTAGAGTTAAAATCAGTGATTACAATGTTGACAAAAGATCCTTTTTTGTTTTGTTTTTTGTTTTTGTTTATGGTTTATTAAAAAAAACATTTTCAATTTACAACCCATCCATGTAAAACCATATGAAGGCCTCCATATTTCTGAGCATAAAAGACAATGAAATCAAAATCACAGATCAAAACAAATCAGATCAAATCCTGTGTCCCAACAGGTTACATTTCTAACCGATCTAACATCGTTAATCCTTAAAAATATGATCTAAGAATTTCAATGCAGCCAGGTCCAAGATTAATTTTTCACCGATTAAAAACATGCCCCACCATTCTGTGGCCAACAAAGATTTTGACTGCATAACCCATGTTTCCAAGTAACGGGTTCAAACAAGTGAATGAAATAGTGTTTCTGCACCCCCAATTTCATCACAAAAACTACAAGACGAGTTAGCCTCTAATATCATCCCCGAGCCAGTTGGACTTCTCTCGTAGGGAGTATATTTAGGTGACATATCATAAATAACTCTCAATAGTAGGCTAAATGGAATTTTTGAAGGTAGGATGGTACCTTGTGAAATCTTCTTCTTACCTGGGTTAGTGCTATCACTAGCTTGTTTTTGGTACTAATATCCTGGCTACCCAATCGAGTTCTTTCAACCTTTATTCGCCTTTGTCGGGTTTGCAATGATCATATCTAATGTAATATCACAGAGCTCAAAATGTGCCACACATCTCCCGTTCCAGATTGCAAACCTCGCATCTAAGGCAGACAGGTTGTTATTTCTCAAAATGTCGAAGGAAGGTGTAGTATCTGAGACAATGCATCTTCTAAAGAGGGATATAGTTTTCCATAATGCAATTGACTCCATAGATTGGAGTCCTAATTCAAGTCGACTAGAAGCCATGGGTAGCGAGTTGGGCAATTTGAAAACCCTCCTCCAAAATTAGCCTTCCAATATCCCCCATACACTCCAAGATAGGTTCAGCATGGATTTGGCTCCATAGGCAAGGATCTGCACCACTTTTTGTTCATAAAAAGTTAATAACGGGAGTACAGTAAAAGACCCATATCACCTATGGAGCGCAACTCCCTGGGCCACTAATTTCTTAACATTTGATAGCAGCATCAGGTAGTGAGCTTGCTCGTTATTATTTCTATTCCCAGATAAGTGATCAAGTCCACTATTTCCACTCGCAGATTGTTTTCTTGAAGATAGCACATAAAGGAGCCTAGCATTAAGAATCCATGGGAGGTCCCATTAATTGATTTTTTGGGGAAACATCCATACCTTCAGTTGGGACTCCCCCAAATCTGAGATATAAAGATTGAAAAATATAGGGTCCAGGGAGCACCCTTGCTTCAGGCCCCGATAAGTACAGATTCTCTTTGAAAGAGAACCATTAGCCGACAATCTCACTTGGATCGAAGTATTGGTGTAGAATGCTTTAATCACCTCTATCAAGCCTGGAGGGCAATCCCAACTCAGTAGGTTTGTCCATAACCGCTCCCTGCAGACCCCATCCGAAGCTTGTTCTAGATCCATGATCGCCAGATAGATATTTTCCTTGGATTCAATTGGTCAGAGCTTCAAGAGGTTGAGCAGGAACAGGTTTAAGGAGGTGCCCACTCCCTTCACAAAGCCCATCTGGCAAGAGTGAAAACGACCCAATCTAACCACCCAGGCATTTAGGTCTCGTAATAGGATGGATGCAAATATATTTTACCCAGGCAGTCTAACAGGGCGATCGGACGATAGTTTTTCGGATCGATCCGTTCTCCCTTCTTAAAGATCGGAACAATTACTGCGTCCCTCCATAACACTGGGATCTGCTTGGTCTCCAGGATTTGTCGAAGAGCTTGATAGTGAATTTAGCTCACAAATCTATATTTTCTTTTATGCTCGAGTTTGTAAGGCCATCCGTGTCTGCAGCCCTATAACTACTTAACTTCCCCATTATTGTTTTAATCTTGTCTATATCACAATTGAAAGACCATTTTACCCCTGTACTGGGACTGTCACCATCTGTCCTTTCAACTACCGTACCAAACAAGTTGGAAAAGTGGTCTATCCATCGATCTTCAGAAACTTGACTAAATGTGATTGCGGGTTGAAAGCTTTTAGGATTGTTAAGTATTTCACAGAGATTTCTGGTGTTATTTTTTACAGATGGTCCGCAACATATGCTCCACATCATGCTGCATTTTTAAAGCTCTCGACGACAAAAGCCAGTTATGGTATTGTTGCCTCCTCTTTTTAATTTGCAGCCCGACGAATGTGTCATTTGCCTCTTTCAATTTCCTAATGTCAGCTCGTAGGGTTTTCTAAGCCATGACAACCTCACTATGTACGTATCGTATGACATGGTTTGAAGTGTGATCTACCCATCAGGCCTTTGGCTTCAATGAAATCCCTAAGTATCCACGCATATTCAGTTTCATTAGGATTGACAGACACAAATTAGTCAAAGAAGCTGTAACCCCTGCGACTTCCCTTGGTTTAAGTCTCAATCTGTTTCTGCCTCAGGATGCTTCAATCAAGTCCATCAATACCTCATTAGGAGGACCCTGTGCCATTGCCTAGCTTACTGCTAGAAGGTTGGGGTCACTTAGCGGCATATCTATGACCTCAAACTTGTTAATTGCGGGCAACATATTTGCAGATATGAAGCAGTAATCCAAACAGGCTTGCTGCACTCCTGTGGAACAAGTGCAGGTCTCTGGGATATCCCCCTTTGTCTGACCATTTAACATCTCTAAGCCACGATCCCTAGACTCATTTGCCCAGGAAAGGGCTCTTTATCTCAATGGGAATCCCTTAACACATCTCCTTGAGTACCCAAGTAGTGCAGATTAAAATCCCCGTGTACAATAATGTGTGAATTGGTCACAGCAATAAGAGCTTCATCCAGAAAATTCATTACACAATCAAGGAAGCCCTCATCAGTGCACATATTCACACTCCAGTTCAGATTTATAAGTACTATTGACATTATTTCATCACCCATAAGGAAGGCCATTCCAACAACAGCATTTGGACAAAGGGATTTGGTTGAGAAACTTTCTTCACAATTAGATTTCTGTCCTTTTTAATCAGCAAGCCTGAATAAGGCCTCCTTACATGCTACATTTAAGTATGTCTGATAGCCATCGCAAATAGATCAGAGCCATGTCAATTGAAGGCAGATTATATCATACTGGCCCAAATCCATTTGATCATTTGAAAAAAGGTCTGCAAAGCCTCTAGAGTTCCAAGATCCTATTAAAAGGATCTTGTTCTTAATCTTCTTCTGGCACTAATATTGACGAGGCTGCACCAATACTGCTGCTAACCATGACCAATTTTGAGAATTGGCCACACCAGCCATTGGATCCTGTGCACTTGCTTGAGACTGGTTTCTTGCAGACGATCAACCAATCGTAATTGTGAATGATGGAAGGTTTTTGACGGATGAATGTTGGAGATCCGACCTCTGCTTTTCCTAGACCTTCGAGGAGGCAGTTTTTCCAGTCTTAAAATCCCCCATTTTCGATTACCTACTCTCCTGACCTACAGAGGACTTGATTGGCTCAACATATTCACTTAACTTAAAGCCAAGAGGTAGTGGCTGTTCGCACACTTCTGATAGGGCCAATTCTATCAGAGCAGAGGCCAAGTGAAGGATTACCCAGTCCAATTGTTTCTCATTGACAAACTGTACAATATGGATGTCGTCAGGGGTAATGAATCTTAGTTTGGAGATGTGGTGAAATAATGTCATCATGTTTCTGCGATTCATAATTAAATTGTCTTCGGTTTCGACTTATCTTTCCAAGTAGATTTGATTATCCTTAAATAAGCTACCAGGTTGAAGTACTTCCTGCCTTGAGAATAGCTTGTTTGCGCGAGGTTACTTCAGGGGGAGCTCAGGGGAAATAATCTTATCCTGAATTGCACGCACTTTACAGGACACTTTCACAGCCGAAAGACGTTTCCTCTTACCTTCCAACATTCTAATGGGAAGATTGTCGTAGCATTTTGTTCTCGTCGTGCCACCATGATCTTGATCGAGTGATAGACGGGAGGGGATTTTGATTGTTAGCTGAGTCACTTGCCCGTCTATTCCTACAAACTCAGAACTGCTCAAGTTTCCCCAGTCGTCAGCTTCCTCCTCTCTGGCGATCGTTTCAATAAGGTCACTCAGACAGGACCCAGAAACCAGTTCTGTATCATTAATTTTGCATTGATTTGGAGAGATGCTTGGTACCACAACTATGGCATTCTCCAGTAGATCCATCAGCGATTTAGCAGCCACAAAGGTGTCCTTCTTGGGGCATTTCGATATCGGGTGCAGGGATACGGGAGGGGAGACCTCATGTTTCTCATAAATGCCCGTGATCCATTAGATTTCCGTTCCTGCCCCAACCTCATATTTTTTGTTTTTTTGTCATGAAAGCTCCCTCTTCCCTGCTTTGAAGTTCTACCATCAATTGTTGCCTAGGTCTGAAAGATTGAGAAAACATTTGCACTCAAAGGTGCAATGTCCTCCACTCCATCAATAGGTCTGATTGTTTGGACCAGTGGAGGTTCCAGCAGCTCCTGTACTATCTGCCAGCACGGATCACAATTCACTTTCTGTGATATCATTTGGTTCTTTACGGCTGGCTCAGGTCTTCCAGCCATTTCTGGAAAATCCTCCACAAGGGTTTGTGCCGCTTTCTTGCACTGGGAGCAGTTCATCCCATCCTCAGATAAAGGCTGTGCAGGCACCGCAGTTTCCCTCGATTTTGACCTTGTTGACTGCTCATGTTTAAACTGTCTTTTCATCCATTTACATTGTTCTAGCAGCACAGCCATCAGTGTAGCCTTATCTAGTTCTTCTCTTCTGGCTAAGTCACACAACCGATTTTGCCAGCTCACTGAGGTTTCAGCTTCTTTATCAAGTCTGTCTTGAATCTTAGTCACAAAGATAGATCATTTCGGTATAGGCCATTGCTATCAGGGTGGCCTGATCTTTGAGGGAATCATTGAGAGCCTTGTACAATTTTAAAAATGGAGCCAGGGATATGGAGAGGATCGCCAGTATGTTGTTTTGTAATTGCGTCATTGCCATGATAGAAATGCAAACCTCTAGGCACCTGGCACTGAGCGATAAACTGAGTCACCTCTTGAATTTAGCAAAGAGGTTCATAGCATCCCTTCCCAATGGAGATCGTGATTCCAGTGAATTCCCTTCATTTGTTGAGCCTCTGATCTCGTTACTCAAAAGTGGCCGAAGCCTGATCTCCTAATGTTTCTTGCATCCTTGCCAGACTCAATCTTTTTTGTGATGTAATTTTGGCTGTAAGGTCCAGTATGTCTCTTGACAGATGAGCTGCTAAAGCCCAAGATTTGATTTCCTCCCTTCTTGAAAGTACCTGCTCCTTCACCTCACCACTGCCAACTTGTTGAGGTGAAGAATTTTGCATTGGCACAGTTAACAGGGGGATGGAGGGACAGAGCCCATCCGAGGAGATCCATTCATCCCCACCAGAGCTGACCACTTGCGTGAGACCCACCTCCTTTGACTCACCCTGTATCTGCCAAGAGTCCCTCAGGTCGCCCGATGGGGATGGGGCCATGTTATTGTCCTTATCAACTTTATGTATCACGTGTGGCGTCTCCTCTAGATCCTCACCCGCCCTCCCCCAGCGCGGTTGCTAAGTGGCACAAGGCTGAGGGAGTGTTTGAGCTTACTAATGGGACGGCTTTACCCGGGACAACCTCATCTGCCATGTTCACTATAGGGAAAGCTTACTGATCACCAATATGCAGTTCCCCATTTGTTTGCGTGGTTAAGGGTGATTCTTTCCCTATTCCTTCCGCATTCAGGCCAGCAAACAGTCTAGTATCAATAATATTTGAATGCGAGACTTGGATGCAGATCGTGGGAGAAGCTTCAAGAAGTCTCACCTGTTGGCTCATTCTTGCGCCAGCTGTCAGCATTTTGTTGTATGGGCTCAGTACGCTAATCTTGTACAACGCCGGCTGGAGCTTCAAAGGTCCAGAAAACATCACTGGTTTATCGAGCAAGTCGTGTTCAGATAAACAAAGGCTCTTGTGGATCCTCGCCGAGTGCCCGAAGCCTCGAAACACAGAAGCACTCTCGCACTCTCAGTGACCCTCTGCATCCTAGGAGAGTGTTATATGCAGAATAGAGAGTGAAAGCAGACTCTCAGCAGCAGTCGAAGAAATGCAGAAACACAGAAACACTCTCGCACCCTTTGTGACGCTCTGCGTCCTAGGAGAGTGTTTTATGCAGAATAGAAAGTGAAAACAGACTCTCAGCAGTGGTCCAGGAAAAGTGAGAAACTCAGAAACACTCTTGCACTCTCCTCGATGCTCCACGTCCTAGGAGAGTGTTATATGCAGAATAGAGAGTGAAAGCAGACTCTCAGCAGCAGCACAGGAAATGCAGAAAACAGAAACACTCTTGCACTATCCTTCTTTACATTGCACATTCTCCTACAAATGTTCCAAACAAGCATGGGAGAATGCTTGCCTTTTTGACTTACTTTAATGTGCACCCTGCGTGTGAATTTAAGTTCTGCAGTTACATGCGTAGAAACACCCCCTTTCACTCCTTGGTTTGAGCAATTGCACACGTGGAGAGGACATTTGAGTGAACGTATAAATGAGTTGTACGTTCTGATGCCCTTTGTGAACAGTGCATAACCTTTAGGGCATCCCTCTTATTGTATAGGTAAGGTTTTGTGAATCAGGTCCTATGAGCTCAAACACAATTTTAAAGAAAACATGCAGAACAGATTCAAAGGTAAACGCTTAAAACAGTTCCAAAATACAATGGGAAAACAGTTTGGTGGAAAAGGTAGTAAATGGTCCAATGGTAGTTTTTCTTTGGTGCACATAATCCTTTAATGTATTTAATATGGAAACCAGGTGACATTACTGTTAGATTCCAGCCCGCGGTGTGCGCATCCGGGGGCTGGCGTGTCAGGGCTAGGCCGCGCGGCCTGTGGTGCAGCGCCAGCGCGAGCTGTATTGAAGTACACCCACGCTCGTTGCTGGTGTGCCCCGGAACCGCCTCCCGAACGCAGGGGCGGGGCTTTTATTAGAGACGCCCTGCGTCACCGCGTAGCGGGACGCAGGGCGGAACATAACATTCCTCCTTTATTGTAAAACAACGAAAACACAATACAACATGCACTCAACTGGTGTGCCTTGGCTACCACACATAGTCACTTAGCTTGGCTGCCGGTCTCGTGGCAGTTCTCAGGCGGTATCGCCCTTCTCGGGGACTACACCCCCTTGGTTCCCGATCGGGTTCACTTTCATTGGTGGTGTCCTTGAGGCTAGGGGCCTCCGGTGGTTCCCAAGTTCTGTCCTCCGCTCCTGTTTCATCTGGGATGGATCCAGGCTCTCCTTCGCGGGCCCGAGCGTCTTCTTCTTCCCAGTGACACTCTTTGTCTGTCCACAGGGTGCGGGGTACCGCCTTGAACCACGACGAATTCCTCGTCACTTGACGGCGTCCTCGTGTCACTGTCACCATGGATCCGTGCCGATCACTGACGGTCCATGGCAGTTCCTCATATCTGGTGTCGAGCTTTGCCTTGGTGGGGTTGCGTAGCATGATGACTTGATCCCCCACTTGATGGTTAGACGGCCTCGCTCTCCTCTTGCCGCTCATGTGGGCATTGGCATCCCGTCTCCTCATTTCTGTGCGTTCCTCGTTGATCGCATCCGGGGTCCTGCTTGGATGATGCGGGATTGAGGATCGGATGACGGTGCCAAACATGAGGTCCGCCGGTGGTATGCCAGTTGTGCTGTGGGGGGTGACTCGATAGTTTCGTAGGTAACGGTCCAGGTCAATTTTCCATGGGCTTGCGTTCGCCTTGGATACGCTGAGCACTTTGTTAATTGTTCTCATGAATCGTTCAACGTCCCCGTTTGCCTGGGGCCATCCCGGCATGATGTGGTGGTACTGTATATTGAGTTCCTGCAAATAGTTTTTGAAGTCCTCCCCTGTGAACGGCAGCCCGTTGTCACTTTTGATGGATGTGGGTAATCCGTGAGTTGCGAACATCTTCTCGATGGCCGGAATGACCACTTCGGCCGCTGTGGATTCAACTATTTCTACTTCAGGATATCGTGAGTGGTCATCAATGGCCACCAGGAGGTAGAGGCCTTCGCGCAGCTTACAGAAGTCAATGCTAATTGCCTCCCACCGAGAGCGGCCGCGTTCAGCCGATAGAATAGGTTCCGGTTCTGGCGGGGCTCCCGTTATCTGACAGGATAGGCACGTGTTGATTAGCGTCTCGACACGTTCTTCGATCTGGGGAAACCATACCCTGTGCCTTATGCGGGCCTTTGTTCTCGCCAGTCCTTGGTGTCCTTCATGCGCTAGGGCCACAACCCTGGCTTGTAGTTTGAGAGGTATTACGATGCGGTTTCCTCTGAGTATCACTCCGCCTTCTGTGATCGACAGATCTTGCCTGACGGCGAACATGCCGGACAGAAACCCTTTCGCTTCCTCGGTCCTGTTGTGGGTGTAGCTCATGAAAGTCTTCCAGTCACCTGAGATGATGGCATCTCTCACTAAGTCGCAGCAAGGGTCCTTGTGGGTTTCCGACTCAATTTCTTCGATGCTTACCGCCTTGGGTCTCATTGCACGTACCACTTGGCATATGTGTTCCTCAGTCTCTTCGGCTACTTGGATCTCGTGTTGGGTTGCCGCTCGCGGATGCCTTGAGAGAAAATCTGCGGGGTTTCCACTGCCTGGTCGGTAGATGAGATTGAAGTCGTATTGCTGAAGGTGTAGGAGCCATTTGGTGATTCGTGCCGGAGGGTGCGACGATGTCCCCATGATGATGGGCAGTAGGGGTTTGTGGTCGGTGATCGTCGTGAACCGACGCCCATATACGTAAAGGTGAAAATGCCTGCACCCCCACAACACGGCGATAGCCTCCTTTTCGATGTGAGAGTACCTCTGTTCGGTCTCTGTGAGGGCTCTCGAGGCGTACGCTATCGGCCTTTTCTCCCCTTCCTTCGTTACCTGCATCAGGATGGCACCGAGCCCAACCGGGCTTGCATCCACGAACAGTTCTGTGGGTAGTTCGGTGTTGTAATATGCCATTTTGGTGTTGACGGACAGGGAATCTTTAATGCTTTCGAACGCGTCCTGACATTTTTGCCCCCAGTCCCACTTGGTGTTGGCTTTCGTCAGTTCCCGTAATGGCTCAGATAGGGTTGCCAGGTCTCGGATGAACCTCCCGCAGTAGGTGGCCATGCCTAGGAAGCTGCGTACTTCCGTGGGGGTCATCGGTGGGCTTGCGGCCTGAATGTCTGCGGCCTTCTGGGGGTCAGGGGGAGATGCCCGTGCTGCCAAACTTGTAGCCAAAAAAAGTGATTTCTGACCGGAGGAACCCACACTTCTCCCGGTGTATGGTGAGCCCAGCTTCTTGTAGTCTGCCTAGTAGGGTTCGAAGCCTTTTGATGTGCTCTTCTTTGTCGGGGGCGTGAATCAAGATGTCGTCGCTCACATTGAGGACACCAGGGATGCCCCTGATGACCTCTTGAATGGTTTGCTGGAATACCTCAGCCGCCGATGATATCCCGAAACTCAGGCGTTTGTATCTCCGCAACCCCAAGTGCGTCGAGAATGTCGTGATATAGCGAGAGTCCGTGTGTAGCTTGAGTTGGTGATACCCCGCCTTCAGGTCAACCTTTGAGAACACACAGGACCCCGTGAGGTCAGCCACAATTTCATCTATTGTTGGTGTGATGTGGCGCTCTCTTTTTATGGCAGTGTTCGGGAGGCGCATATCTATGCAGTTCCGCACTTTTCCAGGCTGTTTGGGTTTTCGCGTTACCACCATTGGCGAGACCCATGGTGTGGGTCCTGTGACCTCTTCTATGATGCCGGCTTCTTCCAAGGCCTTGAGTTCCTGCTCCACTTGGTCTCTCATGTGGAACGGTGTTCTCCGATGTCTTACGGCCTTGGGCTGTACGGTTTCATCGATGTGCAGTTTGATGGTTTTGCCCTTAAAACAGCCTATTCCCTCTTGTAGCTTGGGGTATTGTCTTAATATGTTCTCCACCTCCTCGACCTCATCGACGTGGCAGACGAATTTGACCACTCCCAGATCTTCTGCTGCGTCCCCACTCAGGAGGCATTCGATTCCTGCCTTCATGACATAGACTTTGGACCATAGTCTGTTTTCACCATGTTGCAGCATCGTGCGGAACCTGCCAATCACTGGTAGGGGCTTCCGGCTGCCATATGCGTATAACAGCGTGTCTGTGCTTTTCAGATCTGGTAGGGGTTTAAGAGTCTGGAATATGCTTTTGGGCATCACATTCACTGAGGCGCCTGTGTCAATGGTCATGAGGATGCGCTGGTTCTGGACGGTGACCATGCACTTGCGCCTTCGGGCAGATTTTCTTGGCGGTCCCTGACCTTGGCTCAAAGCATGCACCAGATACACCTTCCTCCCTTTTCTGTCGTCTTTACTGATGTCTTGCTGCACTGTCGAGACGTCATCCCCTTCTTCCTCCGTGGAGGAGTTGGCCACTGCGACCCTCCTTGCGTCTTCCTGGCCGCCGTAACCTCCTTGCACTCCATCGCCATCTCGAACTTCTGGATCCACAGCTGCCATCTGGGTCCGCTTGATGATGGGTCCGTGAAGGGGTCAAATGGCTGGATTAGAGTTGACGACCCTCCTTGCGTGTGAGGCTGGGGGGATGACAGCGACAGGTTTGCCGCCATTCTGGATGGCGTGGTGGGCCCAGGGGTTGATGTGCCGGCCGCCATGTCGACGTGTACCTTGTCGGTGCTGTCGTGATACGCTCAAGTGACTGCCAGCGCTGAGGAATCGAGCCTTCACCGGATGTGGCGCGGCCCCCTACCGCTGAGTGTGGAAGCGCAGGACCTGGTGCTTCAGCGTTGCCCTGGTTGGCAGTCCGTGTCACTGCGTTCAAATATGGGTCTCCAGATGTCGACTGGCTCCACCATGCCCAGCTGGATGTCGTGGGGCAAAGGAGAAATGCAGATGTGGAAGCAAATGAACTTTTTTTTTTTTTTTTCTTGGGTGGGGGGGTCACGTGTGCGATCCGCCCCCCACCGGGTGTCCAAAAATTTTGACGCGATGGATGTGGGCCATCGGTATGCTTTCACATGCCGAGCGCGTGTTGGATTTCGTTCCGCCTCGTCACCATTGTTAGATTCCAGCCCGCGGTGTGCGCATCCGGGGGCTGGCGTGTCAGGGCTAGGCCGCGCGGCCTGTGGCGCAGCGCCAGCGCGAGCTGTATTGAAGCACACCCACGCTCGTTGCTGGTGTGCCCCGGAACCGCCTCCCGAACGCGGGGGCGGGGCTTTTATTAGAGACACCCTGCGTCACCGCGTAGCGGGACGCAGGGCGGAACATAACAATTACCATTTAAAGTAGTGTGTTAATCTTTAGAAATGTGCACATATTTCATGAGAACACTGGCGTCGTGACTTGAGGCATTTGAGGATCCCCGTCTAGTGCAGGCGGGCTTGTGGTGACTGGTTAGCTGGGAACGATGCTCTATTGCACCCGGGCAGAAGAGGGGTACCCCACTGTGCCCCTACAAGGACCTGCCTGGCTTTCTTTGTGGCAATGATAGCACTCTGCTACTTCACCTAGCTCCTCATCTTGCTGCCAGGGCCCACTGCCTTTGCTCTTAAAATGAGGAGCAAGGCCAAAGGACAGTTGTAAGATTCTGTGTGTGGCTCTGAAATTGTCACAGAGCCTCCAGAGAGGTCAGAGGTCAGCAAACTGCTTATATTGCCCTTGCCCTTGTTCAGGATTGCGCCGATTCAACGTGTACGTACGAGGACAGTATTTCCCCAATTTCTGTGTGGGTTTGGGACATTCGTGAATATTGCATATTGACACAGAAATTGCGCCGCATGCCAGATTTCTCCTCTTTCGGAATAAAAGGTATTACTATTTGGCAATTAAATGGTACTACATTCAAGCACCTCCAAAGGATGAAGGCTGAATTAGCGCTGTTTCGAGAGTCGAACTTGCAGACTGCTGGCTGGACCCATGTTGGATGTGTGCACTTTCCTAATGAGCTGCCCACGCAATGAAATCTGCTCTCTTCCTAAGGTCCCATGAAATGCGTAGGTAGGAGAGGGGTGATGTGGCTAGAGGAACATGGTACAGGCCCCGAGAAGCATTGGCCATGGAGGAGTCTTTAGAGGGTGCAGATTCCCCCATTGGGTGTTTCAGCATCCACCTTCCATCCCAGAAGGCTTCACTGTTTAGGGCCTTACTCTGCCCAAACGTCCCTCAGCGGCAACGTGCTCGCCTTGGAAACAAGACGACACGAAGCAACACAGGTTCGATCCCCGGTCCACGCTTAGAAATCGCCTGGTATTTAGCTCATTATAAATACACAAGTAAGAGACATATTCTTTTTTTTTAAATTTGTTTATGACTCGGCGAGTCTTTACAAAATCATAAAAATATTTACAAAACGCATTATAAATTCAATAAAAAACACTTCAAATATAGCTAATTATAAACTACAAATTACATTTCTCTCAAATTAGCAACATTACATTTGGCAAAATCCAACTTTTGATCCTCAGCTCTTTACAATTTTATGGTTGCATATATTAGGCAATGATTTCACAGATTTTCAAAACGCGTACCATCGCAGATGTTAATGCAGCGTTGGAGCCCGATACCAATCTGTCCCAAAAAAGTTCTGAAATAAGATTTTCTTCATGTCGCATAAACCTCCTGAAGAGTCCCAGACGTGAGTTCCATGTCCCTTCACAATCCATCAGCAAGTGCCTAAGTGTTTGTTTTGCTGGATTAGTGCAGACTATGCATAGCTGCTTTGCTCTGTCTCCTTGCTTTCTCTTTTCCGGCACTTCTCCACAATATACCAGGTTTAACCTTATTCTTAAAAAGTCATTACGTATCGGGCTCTCTGGAAATTTCCGGAGATAACTAGAAAGGCAATCTAGTTTTTTCTCACCCTGTAAAAAGGCATTTGTAGAAGAGGCCATTCTCACTTTCTCAACTGTTTCTATCCAGTCAATGGATTCTAGCTTCTTCTTGATTTTTAAAGTGTTGCAGATGAGGGTATCTATATCGAGGTCAATTTTAGAGAGGGATTCTCTCACCTTACTCTCTAATGACGGCAATATTGCGGAATTAGAATTTGACATATGACGTCTAATAGAGATTAGTATTTTTTCGGATAACAATCTCCCGGTATAAGGAGAGTAACCTCCAATTTGCCATACATCCCAGTGATTTTAAGCCCAGTTCAAACCTGAGACTCGAACTGGGTGTGCAGGCAGAGAGGCCTGATACCCTCTTCCATAACCTGCCTTCAAATACGCCCCAGTTAGTGAACCAAAGCCGCGTGCTAGCCTCCAGCCCATAGAGAATTACTGGAACTACTTTTGCCAGATAGTATCTGACCAGCGGAGAAATGGAGAACTTACAGATCTTATTGTTCAGTTTGAGCATTTGTTCTGCACCCTGCGCCATCTTCACTGCGACCTCGTCCTCAACTTTATAAAGGGCAGGGGAGGCATGGATGTTATAGTCCAGATATTTGACCATCTCTACCCTTTGAATCCTTTGACCATTTAAGTCCCAGTTTGAAGATGTGACCTTTTTTTGAGGGTGTTTAAAAACCATGATGTTTGATTTAGCGGGGTTTATAGAGAGCCTATTAGTTTCCGCATACTCACTCAGCCTCGTTAGCAAAGGCCAGAGCCCAATTGGTGTTCTATCTAGCAGCACAATGTCGTCTGCATAGGCCAGCCAAAAGAATTTTCTTCCATTCAACATGGGGCTGGCCAATGCAGACGGTTTTAACGATATGCCTATGTCTGCCAGGAAGAGATTAAAGAAAAGTGGGGCACCTAAACACTCTTGCCTTACCTCCCTTTCTACCCCAATGACATCTGAGAGGTGCCCGGACTCCTCCAAACAAACTCTTGGTTTGGTCTCTTTGTGGAACTCCACCAACATTGCCAAAAGTGTTTCGGGTAAACCCCAGTGCCTTTATTTATTCCAAAGCAGAGCCATGTCTACCTGATAAAAGCTTTGGATAGATCAACCCATGCTCCATACAGGGGCAGTGATCTATTTCCCTCTGCCTGCTCAGTTATTAAATTGAGAATCAGGCTGTTTAGTGCTGTTGACATGCCCTTTGAAAACCTGTTTAGAACTGGGATAGGATATTTCAATCTTCTACCCACTGTGTCATTTCATTTAACAAGAGCTTCATGAAAATCTTGCTTTCTGTGTCGGGCAGCGCTATAGGTCAATAGCTCGTCGCTGCTCGACGATCCCCACTCTTGAAAATAAGTATAACCAGTACAGTTTTCCAGGATGCTGGAAATACACGTCTTTTTAGTATTTCACTAAATAAACAGTAAAGTAAATGCGACCACATTTTTGGCTCATTTTTAAGTATTTGATATTTGAAGCCATTGGGGCCTGCTGCTTTTGAGGCCAAGGATTTGATCATTATCTCTTCAGTGTCTCTTTCGTTAAAGAGACATAATCCTGTAAAGGCGCCTCGATGCCCCCAGGCTGTGTGAGCGCTTTAAAAATGCAAATAAATAAAATTAATTAATTAACATCCACGAAAAGTTGCTTCATCTGCTTTACAGTAGATTGTCTCGGTCTGCGCCCCCATTCGTGTTAGCTGTCCCTCGTGGGACTGGCTTTGTATCCCCTGGACCTGGTGAACCTTCTGCTGTTTCACATGAAACTGCGCCTGCTTTTCCTGAGAATCGATGGGGCTCGTCCTGATGTTGCTACCCCCATCCTGCCGGTTATTTTCTACTTCTCTTTCCCCTACTCGGACATACCGTTTCCCCCCTAACCCCCTTTGCCACCCTTGTATTGGTGTCCCACTGGTATATTTTGAACACCTTTCTGTTTTCTGGTTTTGAAGCAGCCCCGAATGCTTGCCAGCCCTTTGCCAATCTTTCCCTGTCAATCCTTCTAGCCAGTGGTACATTTTGTTTTGACTTCAGCATCCTCCCGCCTGCTGCCTTGAGGCCATCTCCTGACCCTGGAATTTGAGGTCTGGATTTGTCAATATCCCCATCTGATGTTTGCTGCTATTTCCTGCTGGGGATTTGTTACTGTTTCCACGGATTTACCTTGGCCATCCTGAAATAGTATTGCTCCGGTTTCGTGGATTCCTCCACCTGTCTCTTACCCCGCCCCCATCCCTCCTGCAATTCCTGTCCACTTAGTCCCAATCCCTGCCTTTCTTGAGCGTATGTGGCTCACCGGTTCGGAGGCGTGCTGCGTTTAATGTACATATGGTACCCCTCAGTAATACCTGCCGTGCAGGTAAGGTAATATCCACGTCTTTCCCTTTCTAGCAAAGGTCAGTCTCTGCTGAGAAATACAGCTCATATAATTGAATATCTGACTAGCGACCCGAGCCCTTGTGAAAGCTACTTCCTGATTGGTCATTCGGTGGTTGCATTGGTTCCTCTTTCTGCCTCCAGCTGCTCCATCCCACTGACCTCATTTCATGCACATATTTCCAGGGATTCTCAGTGAGGGCCGACACTGCTTGCCGCTGCCACCACATCTGAAATCCCCATTGCAATATGTTGCCCCTCTAGGTGGAACCAACGCCTTTATTTTGATTAAACTCTGGAGATTTTGAAAACCAGAATGTCATTTTTCAAAACACCTCGTGGGATTAGAAATTCATCCCACAATTGTGTTTGAAACTAGGCAATTTGGAAAGCTTTTATGTTAGGTCCTGCACCCCCCACCCAGCACCCCACTTGCCCGTTGTTTGGAAACAACTTTTATGAATCTTCCACTGCAGAAACTACATACGTGACTAAATAACTACAGCAGTGATCTCAGTCATAAAGGTGAAACATGCACAGTCTGACAGGTATATATCCTTCTCCTCTTTAAGGTAGCATGGGCCGAGGGCAGGCTATGCTCTTCAAGAGGTTGTGAGCCAGCATGGGAGCATCCAAACAACAATTGATATGATATGGCATTTAATACGCGCCTGCACACAAGTGTTTCTAGGCGCTACAAGACAAGGCGGGTAAACAAAAGGGAGGACAAAACAACACTCTTACTAGACCTTGTGTCATTTAGATCGCGCAAGAGCAGGGAAGGGGGAGGGGAGGAGTGCTGAGGATAGGGGGAAGATGGAGAAGTGCGGGACAAAGGCGAAAAAACAAGAGTGCAGCCAACGGGTGGCAAGTGCGCGTATTCATAAGTGCAGCCACAGGGTGGAAAATAAGTGCAAGAGAGGGGACTGTAAAGTTACAGATACAGACCACAAATGCAGGGGCACCAAGAGGCTTTGCAGAATTGCAGCTGGACAGGCAGGGACCTGGGCCCGAATTCAGAGGGTGGCCAGGTGATCAGTGCATGGAACAGGCAGGTGATCAGCAAGGGAGAGGAAGAGAGAAGGCAGAAGCAAAGAGGAAGGTCTTGAGGTGCTTCCGGAACCAGAGATGGCTCTCCTCAAGTTTCAGAGAGGCAGGGAGGCTGTTCCAGAGGGAGGCCCCAGCAGAAAAAAGAGATCTGCCCCTAACTCCTTGCTTGGAAAATTGTTCGGTAAATGTCAAAATAAAAAGAATGTCCAATCAAGGTTCCGTAAAAATAAGACTTTAATTCAACCAAAAGAACACACACACTATTAAAAACACTAACAACCCACCGTTGTAATGCGATACACAGAAAATGCAGACTTTGGCCGAAAAGGGCACTCTGAGCATTGAACAACAGCGGTCTGCAGAAAAAGTGTCTTGTAGAAAAGTCATACATGTTCAGGAATATGTCTTTAAAGCATACAGTGGAGTCTTAAACGTCACTATGGTCCATAGCAGAAGGCCAGATATATGCCTTCTTATCTATTTTCAGATTTTGACAGCCTCAAGTCTGGTTTCTGGGAGCTTTTTAGTGAGTCGAGTTGTGTATACATGTTGGTGAGCTGTCATGGTTGAACAAGTAGTAAAGGGCTCATGGCTTGATGAAGTGTGGGCCAGGAGGAGGATGTCTAGTTGGTGCAGCTGAAAGGCTTGATAGGATCCTGATGTGACGAAAGTAGTGATACAGCTCCAGCACTGAGCTGGCTCGACTGAGTCCAAAAAAGCAGTGCAGTGTGATATGAGGAAACGGCTCGTGGCTCGCAGGCATATAGGACAGGCAGGAGATGTTGACATTGGCAAAGCTGGAAGATGCTGGAAGCAGTTTGAAGTTGGGAGAGTGTCAAAGGCAGCTTTGTTTGGTCTTTACAGCAGCTCCAAGGTGGTCGCAGCATTTGCAGTGGCTCGAAGCAGCTCAGAATTGCAGAGAGAGCCAAAAACAGTTTCATTTGGTCCTTGTGGTGCTTGAGGCCCTTTATCCGGCCCACGGGGAAAGGTGAGTACGTCTTCTGCCCTTCTCAGCCAGGAAAGATACCAAGGACACATGTAGGGTTTGCCATTTCAGCAGGCAGAGTGCTAACGGCAGTCAAGGTTTTCCTCCAGCAGGTCGCTGCAAATATTCCCTAGAAGTGGTTAGGTAGCAGGCATGCACCCTCTTTGGAGATCCTTGCCTTCACCCAAAGTATGGGAACTTTGGGCAGCCTTAACCCCAACAAGGTCCCGGTGAAACCATCTTCAAGTTGTTCCAAGATGGTTGCAAGATAATTGTTCATGCTGGTCTCAAAGCTTATCCAAAGTTGATACTTAAAGGTGCTTCCCCAAAGGGATCCCAAAGATACTTTAATGAAGGGGAGAGGGTCTCATCCCCCGATATAATCACTTAGTCACAGCACATTGGCCCCTTCCAAGCCTTCTGTAAAGGGGCCAATATTTGCCACTGTAAAAAGTCTATTCCTTGTGATGTCAGCTCGTGGAGTTCCTTGTCTGCAAACTGTCTCCTTCCCAGGTGTCAGGGTCTTCTCCCGGCCACACTGTCCTTCCCCTATCCCCTGTCTGTCTTAGATCAAAAGGTCTCTAGCAATGTTCTACCGGGAGTGACTTCCACATTATGTTGCAGATTCTCCTTTGAAGCTCCCACTTCACGCCTTTCCCTAGAGCGGGTATTTCCGGTTCTCCTGAGAAGGTGCCATAGCCGCCCAGTGAAGAACCAAGGCTTCTTGGCCAAGCCACTACCTGTTTTCTGCAAATCCCTCAATGGCAGACGCAATAGAAATGGATATACAGCTTTGGATGAAGGTTGAAGCCAAGTGGATAATTTAATGATTGGGTTTTGGTCATTATAATTGTATTGCTGCATATGCCACTTTACTTAACCAGATATATTCATATTTTGCCAAAGATCTGCCACTAGACAAATGAGCATAGGCTGCTAAAAGTATTTTGAACATGGTTGGCAGCCCATGGATGTTGGAAATACTTTTGGCTGCTCAGGAGACAGGTCTAGCAGAGTACACACATGTACACTATACTTTTCAGCATGGAGCATTTGAGAGTGGTACCTGTTTAGCAGGTCCCAGTTTCTGAAAGAGAAAATCACCACCAGCTTATCAAAAATAAAAAAGAACTCAGGACTGCACACCCTCACAGATGGCATTGCGGCACAATATCGCTTTGTGATAATCCTTGAACCCAATCTACGGAATGTGCATCTTTTCATGAAATTCAGTACACAGAAACAAATCAGCCTTTACAATGGCTGCAGAATGTCAATACATTATTATCTAAGGCAAGTTTATTTTTGGTTCACCCACATCCATTGCAGCATTTTACACAGTATCACAAAGCCATCCACAAAGCCAAGGAACTGTCACGAGATATCTCTGTGAGTTGATTCCACTTTACCTTCATGCTGGCAAATGTTTAGCCTTGAGTGGGTCAGTGTTGGTGCAAGTGTATGCTGTGTTTCTACAGGTTTCAATGTAATCCCACCTGGGCGAGGCCAAGGCCATAAACACAATGCTGCATCTGATAAAGGTATGATATGATATAATAGCCAGTCAAGTGGCACAGCGAGTACCACACACCGTGGGTAATAATAAGCAGCGCTCAGATATCCGAGGGTTCGTAGCGCTATATAAATGCGAAATTATTAATATTATTATGATAGGTTATTTATAATGCACTTAATAACCAGAGGTTTCTAAGCGCGGAGTGTCATCGGGCTTCCAAGGCGAGGATGTTGCCCCAGAGCTATTGCACAGAATTTGTTGCACAACAGAGTATCTGTGCAAAATGGCCAAATGATTGCATGCAACGTGTCTGAGAGTCACATCTTGTTCCTACCTCCATATATTTTGGGCGTGCCCACACATTCAGGATTAATGGCAGAATATTTCTGGTGAGATTACCAGGGCGTTGGTTTGGCAGTTGTTTTTGGAATACAAACCGGCTTTGCTATGTATGGGGCGCTCTAGATTTGATACACTGTTTACAGCTGTGGCTTTAGTGATGGAAAAGTGGGATATTGCCTAGAAATGGGGAGCTACAAACAGCACGGGTGACCGACCTGCCAAGCATGTGAAGATGTGGGCCGAAGGGCAAAGCAGAACTTTAGATTAAGGGTGTAGGGTGTGATACGCCCGAGAGTTGAAGCCTGACATTTTATAAGGAACTCCCATATGTATTTGACTCTTGAGTGTGTGGGTGTCAGTTAAGGTATTTTTACGGGGTGGGGCATGGGGGATAGGAGACTTGTTTGGTGCTTGTGTGCGTGTTTGGTTCTATTGCATTGTATTTATTTTAAAAAAAGCCAATAAAACATTTTATCAACTAAACAATAGAAGTCTCCCCATCCAGTGAGATGCAGATATTTTGGAAGTAAAATACTACATCCACAAGCCTCAAACCAGTGGAACTCCCTCCCTTATCTCTTCACCTCAGACAGACTAAATTCTAGAAGAGGCGGTATTGCTATTATCTACAAATGTAGTCTCTGCATGAGATTAGCTACTCCCATCAATGTCCTCTCATTTGAATTACTCTCTGTTAAAGTTCCACTCACTAATGCCCAAACCCTCAACATCCACCTGATTTACCGTACCCCTGGCCCAACGGGAACATTTGATGAGGACATTAACACCATTTTGTCCAGCAACCTCAAAAGCTCCACACAAGTACTTATTCTTGGGGACTTCAATATGGGTTTCAATGACCCATCTGATCAGCTTGCCAGTACTACCTTCAACACCTTTTCAGAAATAGGATTTACTCAAAGAAGTAATGCACCCACGCACGTTAAAGGTAGAATACTCGACTGGGTGACCGACTACAATTGTGAAGCCAACATCATCGCTATTTCACCTTTAGCTTGGACTGACCATCACCTTGTGTCATTCATGCTTTCTACTATCAGACCCCCACCCCTGCTAGCCATCAGGGCTCCACCCACGCTAACCAGAAATAAAAAAGAGTATCACTGTGGAGAGACTTATCCCAACCTTACTCCCCACCCTCAACACGCTCCCGGACAATTCGGGTCCTGAGACCTTGGTTGAAGAATACAATAAAATCATGTCCTCCTCGCTGGACCTAATTGCCCCCCTCAAACTCAGACCAAGTAAGCCCAAAACACATCTAAACAAATGGTTTACACCATTCCTCAAAAACCTAAGGCAGCAAAAAAGAAACTGTGAGGCCACCTGGAAAAAACTTCCATCAGTAGCCAATAAACTTAAATTCACTAAACTCTCAGCCCTCTACAAAAAAGAAATATGCCTAGCAAAACGTATCTCTTTCGACTCTCAGATATCCCAAGCTAAATCAAATATGAAGGAACTATTCTCTATCCTCAAAGAAATAGAGACTCATTTAGCACCATCTGATACGTGTACAAAGATAAAAACTGGTGCTCAGAGATCCAAAATGCATTAGCCAACAAGATTTCCACCTTACAAAACAAGATTTCCTGAAAAAGAGCTTCTTTAAACCAACCCCCCATCCAAACCAATCGAGAGTACTACAGATACTGAATCTACCCGTTTCAACTTCACCAAAGTTTCCATACTCGAAGTAGAAAGAATCATATTGTCACTGAAACCATCCAACTGTCAGGGTGATCTGTGTCACGATTGTGCCACTGGCGCACCAATTGGCACCCATCGTGGACTATTTGGGACTCAATTGTTTCCGTAATACTCCCTGGACAACACCTATTCATATTATTGTCTTTACTTTCCGTTTACAAGGCTTTGGAACTTTCGTATTTACTTTTACAAACTACATGTCCTGTAATGCACCATGTGGGAGTTCCCATTTCCTGGCTATTCCTATACAGCAGTTCTAGCACTACAATCCCCAGAAGCCTTAGAGAACAGTGCAACTTTCGCTTTCCCAGGACTTGAGAGGGCAGAGGCCAATTACATTCAGGTGTGCTGCTCCAGGTGCAGCTAATTAGCCTACTTCAGCACAGGGCAGCTCAGTATTTAAGCAGCTGCCTGCAGGAGCACAGGCCTCTTACATTGAGCGTTCTACCAGCCCTTTGTTGCCCTGTTCCTTGGGTATTTGCTGTGTCCTGTGGCTTCCATTTCCCGCTCTTGTTCCAGAGCCCTGTTCTTCCTGCCTTGCTGCCCTGCTTCTCAGCCCTCTCTCCCCTGCCTTTTGCCTGCACCTCTGTGCCTTCCATACTGCAGCCCTGCTTCCTTGTTTGCAGCCCTCTGTTCCCTTGCTACAGCCCCCTTGCTTCCTTTCTTATTTAAAGCCCTCTGTTTCCTGGCTACTGCTCCCTTGCTCTCTTCCTTGTCTGCAGCCCTCTGTTCATGATTCCTGTCCTTGTCTTCCTTGAGTGTTCAGTCCTCCCCTTTGGTTATCCACTTCAGTTATACTGTTTCCTTAATTTCCCTCTGCTAGCTTTCTCTTGTCTTTCCAGCCCTGAGGTACTGTTCTTGATTCTCGTGTGCAGTTTCCGGTCGCCATTCCCTGCATTTAGATACTAGGTTTCTGCCCTTCCTTTCTTCCGGTTCTCTGTTCTGAACCTTGCTCTCTTTGACTTCCTTTTCCCTGGATATTTCTGTTCTTGTCTTCACTTGTATTTTATGTAAATCCTATGTACAGAGTTTGACTGTTGGATTCCAACAGGCAATCTCTGCCCCTTCAATTGTCGCGTTTCAGTGTTGTACTTCGTGCCATTGTTTACAGTGTACTGGTTCCTGTTTCAGGAAGCAGTCATTGTTCGGTTCCTGCTGGACCTGTACAGGCTTCAGTCTTGTGAGTACTGTTACCTTGTTCGTGCCTTAGGGTTCAGGTACAGACACCCACTGCTGTTGCTCCCAGCCATGAGCATTCAGAGTGGGCTCCTGTAATAGCAATCTGTGCAGAAGGCTGGAGTTTCCGAAGGTCTGTGGAACACTCTTTCCCCATTCTGCATACACCCCAAGAGGGAACCCAGCGTGTTGTATTTTTGTATTCCCTGCCCCTTTTTGTTCACAGCCTCTGTTGCCTATCCTTTCTTGTCTATAGGACACTTTGTAGTCCGGCTTCTTGTGTGCCTTTCTCCCTTTAGCTTAGTGGGCATGCCTCTACCCTCAGACCCCTCCTGACAGAATGCAAGAGCCACATTATTCTGCTTTCCCAGTAAGGGTACGCACATTTAAGTCTAAGGTATCTGAATCCCTGCAAAAGAAAACCATGCCTAAGACTGTAGGTTCACGCACCTTTGCTAAGAGAACTGCTAATCTTAGGGAGACATATCTTCAAAAGAATTACTTTTTGCGTGATGCTTATTACGCGCACTGGCTCAGTGATCCAACAATGTTAAACTACAATGACATATGTGATTACGACCCTGAGCTACTATCTATAGAGGAATAGCAAGATGAAAACCACTTTGTGCAGACATTAAATAACACAGCCCATGAGAAATTCCCATAATAGCTTTAGTGCTGCCAATGCACATCTCAAGTCGGAACCTTTTGCCAATTTTGTACTTACCTCATAGAACCTGCGTTCCACTGAGCCTCTCCCAGAGCACACTACTCCCCATTTGAATCTACTTGAATCTCCTTCTCCAGGCGCTTCTTACCTCAGAAACCATACCCCAGCAAAACATTAATGGGATCCCTGTTGCCAAAGTAATTTGCTCTAGATCTGCATGGCTAGCGGCACAGTCACTCGAGGTTAATAAAAACACTGATTCAATAGGACATGACACTCAGTGTTCTGAGATTAGTGCTGCTGGTCCTGTGTACAAAAGACCAATACAGGTCATAGGATTTCTTAATACCTCCCCGATAAATACTAACCACAGCAACACAAAGGTTAGTCTTCACATTTCAATACCCTGCTCTCCAGCTACACCAGAGTCTGACATTGTAGGTCTGGAAGATGTCACAGGAACATATCAGTTAGAGAAACAGCTTGTGTGCCTTAAACAACAAACTGAAGACCTTTATGATGAGTTTGTCTACTTGCTTAACAGGAATCTAGCAAGGGGCCACAATATACCAGACCATGAGGCACTATGTAAAACACCCGACATTCTGTCTTTGAATATCGACATGGTAAGGCCTGGAATGGTAACACAGAAACTGATACAGACCTACACAGAGCAGATGGAAGACTTGAAATTGGCATATGAATACCAACTACAGCTTAACACAGCTCATACCCTTGCCAGCCAGAGTAACTCAGACTGTTGCAAAACAAGTGAAGAATTCACTCCTCCAGTTGGACAACAGCGCAAGCCAAGTGTAACCTTCTGAGTGAAGTTTCCGCTGAGTTGAAGGACTTGCCAGTTCTTGCCCTTGATGTCAGTCCTTTACTCACACTTGCAGCCTCTACTGAAGTGACCAAGTCAGATATACACTCTGCTTCTATGGACATACCAGCACCAGACCATGAGTCAGATATTGAGAACCATCATGAACTTAACCAGCACCTGTATGGAATTCAGTTCTGTCTTCAGTCAATACCCCAGATCCATCAGTCAACCGGAGCACACAAGACTTTGAAGGCCAGCCACCTGAAAGCCAGCCCTTGCTGATACTACCCTAACCAACAGTGAAGACATGAACTTGAACAAAGTGGTCCATGACCTATTGATAAGCACAGTCGTTGGTGGCATGCTTCTTGAAGCTTTTCCTTCTGTTCACAAAAACTATATGAACCTCCATGGGAATCCTGATCTACATCCCTCAAATTACACTTTTGTTGAGACAGATACTGTTCTAGAGGATACTGTTCCTTTCAAGAACCCTTCCAGGTACATGAATGCCAGTGAAGAATCATTTACGAACAAACATGCACCCTTGTTTGTACATTGTAATGCGTTTCCTGTCTTGCCTGATGTGCCTTCCAATAAGAAAATCACACTGACTATCAATACACTGGAAGATTTGGAAGAACCCCCTAAGGCAACCAATCCAGCCATAGCCCTGGTTCCACCTATCAATGTTGCACCATTGCCAGCCCTACTGAAAATGTCTTCCTTCAAGAAAGGAGAAGCAATGGAGCATGCAGCAGAGCTTCACAAATCCTCAGTCCATGGACGCATTGCAGTGTTTTGTACCTCTGAAAACTTGCCTTTTCTGGATTTAAACAACAAGGTTCTACTGGATGTAAAAGTGTCATCCTTTAAAGACTCTCACCTTGAAGCCTTAAACAGGGTTTGGTTCATCATGATGTGCTATCACAAGACCCTTCTACAGTGAGACAGGCCTTGGACTCAATCTTCGTTTTGGTCTAACTACATGAGGCCTGGAGAGGGGTATACTGTCACGATTGTGCCACTGACACACCAATTGGCACCCATCGTGGACTATTTGGGACTCAATTGTTTCCGTAATGCTCCCTGGACAGCACCTATTCATATTATTGTCTTTACTTTCCGTTTACAAGGCTTTGGAACTTTCGTATTTACTTTTACAAACTACATGTCCCATGATGCACCTTGTGGGAGTTCCCATTTCCTGGCTATTTCTATACAGCAGTTCTAGCACTACAATCCCCAGAAGCCTTAGAGAACAGTGCAGCTTTCGCTTTCCCAGGACTAGAGAGGGCGGAGGCCAATTACATTCAGGTGTGCTGCTCCAGGTGCAGCTAATTAGCCTAATTCAGCACAGAGCAGCTCAGTATTTAAGCAGCTGCCTGCAGGAGCACGGGCCTCTTGCATTGAGCTTTCTACCAGCCCTTTGTTGCCCTGTTCCCTGGGTATTTGCTGTGTCCTGCGGCTTCCAGTTCCAGTTCCTGCTCTTGTTCCAGAGCCCTGTGCTTCCTGCCTTGCTGCCCTGCTTCTCAGCCCTCTCTAACCTGCCTTTTGCCTGCACCTCTGTGCCTTCCATACTGCAGCCCTGCTTCCTTGTTTGCAGCCCTCTGTTCCCTGGCTACAGCCCCCTTTCTCTCTTCCTTGTTTGCAGCCCTCTGTTCCCTGGCTACAGCCCCCTTACTCTCTTCCTTGTTTGCAGCCCTCTGTTCCCTGGTTACAGCCCCCTTGCTCTCTTCCTTGTTTGCAGCCCTCTGTTTCCTGGCTACTGCTCCCTTGCTCTCTTCCTTGTCTGCAGCCCTCTGTTCATGACTCCCGTCTTTGTATTCCTTGAGTCTTCAGTCCTCCCCTTTGGTTATCCACTTCAGTTATACTGTTTCCTAATTTCCCTCTGCTAGCTTTCTCTTGTCTTTCCAGCCCTGAGTTACTGTTCTTGATTCCCGTGTACAGTTTCCGGTCGCCATTCCCTGCATTTAGATACTAGGTTTCTGCCCTTCCTTTCTTCTGGTTCTCTGTTCTGAACCTTGCTCTCTTTGACTTCCTTTTCCCTGGATATTTCTGTTCTTGTCTTCACGTGTGTTTTATGTAAATCCTATGTAGAGTTTGACTGTTGGATTCCAACAGGCAATCTCTACCCCTTCCCTTGTCGCGTTTCAGTGTTGTACTTCGTGCCATTCTTTAAAGTGTACTGGTTCCTGTTTCAGGAAGCAGTCATTGTTTGGTTCCTGCTGGACCTGTACAGGCTTCAGTCTTGTGAGTACTGTTACCTTGTTCGTGCCTTAGGGTTCAGGTACAGACACCCACTGCTGTTGCTCCCAGCCATGAGCATTCAGAGTGCACCCCTGTAATAGCAATCTGTGCAGAAGGCTGGAGTTTCCAAAGGTCTGTGGAACACTCTTACCCCATTCTGCGTACACCCCAAGAGGGAACCCAGTGTGTTTGTATCTTTGTATTCCCTGCCCTTTTTGTACACAGCCTCTGTTGCCTATCCTTTCTTGTCTACAGGACTCTTTGTAGTCCAGCTTCTTGTGTGCCTTTCTCCCTTTAGCTTAGTGGGCACGCCTCTACCCTCAGGCCCCTCCTGACAATTTGTGCCCCGCACAGCTTATTAAGGATGCTGCCCGAGACCTCTCCCCCTTCATCACAAAGTTAATGAATGCATCCTTTTCCTCTGGCACCATCCCCACCAATCTCAAACAATCCTGGGTACTTCCACTCCTAAAAAAAACACCCTTGACCCATCCACGCCAACAAACTATAGACCTATCACGACCGTACCCTTTCTCCTAAAAATCCTGGACAAGGTTGCCTACGTACAAATACAGAAGCACTTGGAAGCACACCATCTATTAGGATCTAGACAATCAGGCTTCCGTCCCCAACATGGGGCAGAGACTGCCCTCATTGACCTTAAGACCCAAGTCGATGAGCTTACAGACAACGGTAAAGCCGCACTACTCCTCCTCCTAGACCTCTCGGCTGCATTCGAACTGGTCGACCATACTATCCTATGCACCCACCTCAACACAGCCGCTCACTTATCCGATGATGCTATAACCTGGATTAGATCCTTCCTAAATGCAGAACCATGAGGGTCTTCTCGCCCACAGCAGCAGCAGACCCTATACCTATCACCTGTGGCGTGCCACAGGGCTCTTGTGTCTTGCCCACACTGTACAACATTTTCACCAAGCCCCTTTTTGATGATCTGGATCATCTCGGTATCACCTACACTAATTATGCATATGATACCCAGATCCTCCTTCCGCCTTCTGGGGATTATGAAAAGCATTTGGCCTTGGTGAACAGAGTGTACATCATCTTCCAGGCATGGATGGCCACACACGGACTATGCCTGAATGATGATAAAACTGAACTCATCATCCTGGGCACCACCTCTAGCCTAAAGAAACTAGGCCATGTCTATTCCTCATTTATAATCGATGGCAACAGTATCAAAGTAGGACAAGAGGTCAAACGTTGGGTTTTTACCTGGACTCAAGCCTCTCATTTAACAAACAGGTGAACTCCTTAGCATCTTCTACGGCCTACACGTGTAAACTGATCCGTGCAGCCAAGCCATTTCTCTCCGATACCAGCTGCACGACCCTTGCCAGAGCCCTTATCTTGTCTCGCCTGGACTATTGTAATGCCCTTTATCTAGGATCCACCAAAGCTATCACCAGTTAAATACAAACCTTACATAATAATGCCCTCAGAGCGGCATCAGGCATCTCCAGAAGAGACCTCATCTCTGCATATAGCCAACAGAATAACTGGCTCCCTATCAGTCACTTACTCATAAATCTCTTAACAACACAGCTCCCACTTACTTGGTCGACAGATTCCACAGACAGACTTCCCCGAGACCCACAAGAACAGCTTACAAAGATTGCCTCTCTATCCCTAACGTCAATCGCTCCACAATAGGGGGCAACAGCTTCCCGGTGAAAGCAGCTAAATTGTGGAACTCCCTACCTCCCACTCTGAGAATGGACCTTCCCTACCACAACTTCCGGTCTATCATTGTCCTATGGTTGAAAACGTAGGATCTTTAAACGCAACATGTTGCCAGGTCTTACCGCGAGGAGCACCGCCCCTCCACCCCACTGTTTATTTGTACATACTTTATCTATCTTTTACTTGTTTATACTTCCAATGCCAGTAAGTGGTCCGCTTGTTACATATAGTGTACCTATATTTCTATGTATGTATATAATTTCGTTTAATTGTATGTATATAATCTCGCTGTTGTAACTAAGTTTCACATATACATGTAACTGTTGTGTCCTGTTACCCGAGGGTATGATCGTGCATTATAAATAATAAAACAAACCTCACAGCCGTCTTTGGCAAGTTATGAAATGGTGGGGGTTGGCCTGCGATCACGGTTCACTGGATGCACTGGTGTTGGATTTAACCTCCTTCTATAACGCCTCCCAAAGGAACTCTGAAGCAGAAGTCAGCATGGAATAAATACACAAAAGGATTATCTTCTCATTGCGGACTTTGAAAATGGGTAGGATCTCTTCTGTGCGGATGCCTCTACCGCTATGCAGCCACTCAGTCAAAGTATCCAACTGGGGTGAATGTTCATGATAGGCTCTGTGTCTGGACTACTTTGTTATTTGGAATATTTTGAAGGATGAACATTCATTACTCTATCAGATATGACTTCTACTGCAAGGGATTCGAAACTGTCTTGTGCTATCCCTTAGTTTACCTAAATTCACGTTAGATTGTCTGGCAGGCTCCTGTGGGGGAATAGCCAGAAGACATTCTTCTTAACCCTCTTGCGGCTGGTCAATTCCTGCTAAAAAGGACCTTTACGATTCTGTCCTTGATCCGCAGGACATTCTACGAGACTGGTGGGCCGGAGCCATTCTGGGTTTTCAGGATACCTCTCATTAATATATGGATGGAGGAGGAGTCTAGGATTCTCCTTCTTTCTCATCTCCCCCCAGTGTCCCACACCTCCTTTCTTTTGTGTTTCTGTTTTCTTCGGCCAAGTGAGCTCCCTGAGGTCTGCGGGCATGTTGGCGCTATACAAAAATTCTATAGAATAGAATAATATACATGAGATACGTTTGCATACAATGATTCTAAATGCATGCAAATGTTTCCTCATGAATATTAATGAGGGATATCCTGAAACCCCATCAGGATTCCAGCACTCGAGGCACAGAGTTGGACAACCCAATCTAGAGGCTCTTCTCAGCAGAGGGATTCATGGAAGTCACGATGAGGCGTGCACAGACATCCTGCCTTCTCCCTGTCTTCCCAATGTGTAGTAAAAAAGGAATGGCACTCCAGAACACATTTCAATCGTTGCCATTTCCCATCTATGCCTTTTTGCAAGTCCTTAGTGGAGATACAAAACTTTCCAAAAACTGGATTTGACAATCATTATGCTCATTAAAAGTGGGTGTACGGACCCGTGATAGGATTTATTAAAAAGACAATCATTTATAGTTGTACAGCACTTTTATCCAAAATAGGAAAATAAGATAATCTAAATCGCAAAGATGCAGGTCATCTAAATGTTATTTCCATCATTTTATTAACAACGTCATAGTTAAAATCAGCTGTACATTCACAGAGGGAGGCATTCTGAAACCTGGGAGGTTGTTGACAGTGCTATGGGCCTTGCCAGACAGAGCAAACATTACAATAGGTTTTAAATAAGGATAGACATTCATATAAATGTGAAGGAGCAAAAGAGTGCTGCATCAAAGTCCCCTGCTTGGCTCTGGGGACATCCAGTGGAGTGAAAAAGCCAGGCTCGGTGCCTCCCAAAACCAGTGGATGATAGGCCTGGGGGGGTCTGCCACACCTCACTTAGCCCCCATCTCATGCAAGGGGATTCTCACATGAAGGAGAACCTGGCCTGTGTCATTTTTAGAGACACACATTTGGCTGAGGAGGAGCTGACCCTAACTGACTTCTGTTACAGTTGCACGTTTCCCCTATCTTCAAATGTCAGTCTTTCAAATATTGAGAAAGCTGATATGATCACTCACACAGTCCCTTTAACAGAATGTGGAGCGGTGATCCTGCCTCAAAACGCTCGGATCCCAGGTGCAGGTACTGAAACCCTATGCAAACCCTCTGGGATGAGAGCGCCCTGAACCAGGAGACAGTACACTAGTAATCCATCAGTCACCTCGAAAAAGCTCCCTACCCATGCAGCTAAGAACAGATAGGTGAAAGAGGTCCACCCAGAAGGCAGGGCCAGGGTGTGATAGAGGGCTGCACAGCAGGGAACTAGCCAGCCCTCATGGTTGTTAGCCATTCCCAGGGGCATAGCTTAACAGCTCATCCCCATCCCACTTAACATAGCTGAATCCCCTTGTCCCAGAGAGTCTAGACGGTGGGTTCAAGGCCATATAAAAAGCAGGGCCTTCACCGGATGGGGCAGTCTGGAGTTCATTTGCAGCTTAATGCTGGAAGGAGCAGGAGCAGAGACTGTAGAAAAGCCAGAACAAGGAGGCTGAAGGCTGGAGGAGAGACCCCAAAGGCCTGTGGACCCAGATCTGTTGAAGAGGTCAAGGAGACTGGAGAAACAACCAAGACAGATGTCTGCCACAGACAAGTCGGGTGGGTGTAATGGCCAGAGAAGGATAACTTCAGAAGGGGGCAAAAGAGGTGATTTTGAGTTGCCAAGAGGGAGTGGGTGTAGTTATTAGAAGGAGAACAGAACTGGTGGTTCTGAGAGGGTGATAAGATATGATTATCAGCATGTGACAGGTAGTGAACATCTGGAAGCAGAAGGAGTGGGCTTTCTGGACGTGGAAAGAGGGGACTATCAGGCAGCTGAGGGAAGTGAATTTCAGAAATGTGAAAGAGGCGAACATCAGGAGGGAGAAGAGGTTGATTGACAGGACCAGAAAAATGGGCCAAAGAAGGATGAGGAGGAGATATCCTGACAGGCCGATACATGGAATGAATGTGCGCTGAAAAAATCGGCGCACGCGTGCAAAAACGTGCGATTCACAGTGCTACAGGAAAAATCGCAGTGCAAGTGCGAATATCGCAGGGAAACCAGCGCACATCTATTCATGGAAGTCCGTGCGCGAGTAAAATGTGGGATGTGCGCTGAAAAAGTGCGCGGCGCACGCCGGCGCACAGGTCATCTAACAGCGTGCGCTAAGGCCACAAAGAAAGCGCACATAGCGCGGCGCACACAACAAAAGTAGGCGGAACACGGGGCGTGACACACGGAATGGGGAATAACTCGTGAAAATGTGGGCGTCACGGGGGAAGTACAGGAGGCAAGTGCGTGGAACGCCCACATGCTCGCCCTACAACACGTGGAATCGAATAGGGCAAACCAGTGCACGGGCAAAGACGTGCACAGGCCCGTACACGTCCGCTACACGAAAGCAGGCGGTAGCGTCCCTGCGCATGAAAAAAATGTGCGCCAAAATGTGCGCTAAGAAAAAGCACGTATACACAGTTCTGATGAATGTCCCATACTGTGGCCCTCTAGGACAAATGACGTGCAAAGGGGTACGCGACAAACACGGACACCCGCTGTGTGAATAATAGCGTGTGCGTGTATTTCGTGGGTGAGCGGGAAGTTTTACACGCGATCGGGCCTAGGGGAGCGGGGTACGTGTATTTCAGAGGCTTGCGGGAAGTTTAACACGCGATCGGGCCTGGGGAAGCGGGGTACGTGTATTTCAGGGGCTCGCGGGAAGTTTAACACGCGATCGGCCCTGGGGGAGTGGGGTACGTGTATTTCAGGGGTGCGCGAGAAGTTTCACACACGATTGGCCTGGGTACGTGTATTTCAGGGGTGCGCGAGAAGTTTTACACGCGATTGGCCTGTGTACGTGCATTTCAGGGGTGCGCGAGAAGTTTCACACGCGATTGTCCTGGGTATGTGTATTTCAGGGGTGCACAAGAAATTTTACCTGCGATTGGCCTGGGTACGTGTATTTCAGGGGTGCGTGAGAAGTTTCACATACGATTGGCCTGGGTACGTGTATTTCAGGGGTGCGCGAGAAGTTTCACACACGATTGTCCTGGGTACATGTATTTCAGGGGTGCGCGAGAAGTTTTACACGTGATTGGCCTGTGTACGTGTATTTCAGGGGTGCGCGGGAAGTTTTACACGCGATTGGCCTGGGTACGTGTATTTCAGGGGTGCGTGAGAAGTTTCACATTCGATTGGCCTGGGTACGTGTATTTCAGGGGTGCGCGAGAAGTTTCACACGCGATTCTCCTGGGTACATGTATTTCAGGGGTGCGCGAGAAGTTTTACACGCGATTGGCCTGGGTATGTGTATTTCAGGGGTGCGCGAGAAGTCTCACACGCGATTGTCCTGGGTACGTGTATTTCAGGGGTGTGCGAGAAGTGTCAAACGCGATAGGCCCTGTGCGAGCAGGGTGCGTGTACTTCAGGGGCTACGGGAAGTGTCAAACGCGATAGGCCCTGTGCGAGCGGGGTGCGTGTACTTCAGGGGCTCGCGTGAAGTTTCACACGCGATTGGGCCTGGCCGAGCGGGGTACGTGTATCACTGTGGTGGGCGTGGAAGTACAGGAGGCAAATGCGTGGAACGCTCACACGCACACGCAAAAAATGTTGTGCTAATCCGGAAACACGTACACAAGCAGGAAGCAGGCGTACGTCGACCCGCGCAGCATAAAAGTGCAAGCAAACAACAAACAAGCTCAGACGCCAGGATGAATATACCGTTCCTAGCAGCAGTGGCCGTGGGATACCGCAGGAGGAGGAGGAGGATAGCCAGGGCCAGAATTTTTACACCCAGAACCAGCCTTTTTGGGATGCCTGATGACCACGTGTATGGGAGGTATAGGTTTCCACCTCACATAATACTCAACCTGGTCAGTGAGTGGGAGGATGACCTCACATCACCCACCCTCTGCTCCCAAGCACTGAGCCCCCTGGTGAAGGTCCTTAATGTACTGCACTTCTTGGCCACTGGTTCATTTCAGCGGACAAGTGCCATAGTTGGGGGAGTCTCACAGGCCACGCAGTCACGCTGCCTACACTAGGTCTTGGCCATCATGACTGCACGCCCATCAGTACGCAGGCACATATACCTGCCCAGAACACCTGCAGAAAGGCAAGCTGCCATCCAGGATTTCTACGGGGTGGCACACTTCCCCAAAGTGCTAGGTGCCATTGACTGCACCCATGTGGCACTACGTCCCCCCAGGGCAACTGAGCACATCTATAGAAACCGCAAGCACTGGCATTCCATCAACGTCCAGGTAGTATGTGATGCCAAGGGAATCATCACCTCAGTATATGCCAACAATCCAGGGTCCACCCACGACAGTTTCATTTACAGAATGTCAACCCTAAACCGGGACCTAGAAGCTGGTCGGCATGGCGATACATGGCTGGTTGGTGAGTATAAATGCCACTGGACATGCATGCATGTCACATACTGAGTAATGTCACAACCCCACTAATGATACCCATCACCACCTCCCCAGGGGACAGTGCCTACCCTCTGAGCACCCACATGATGACGCCAATTCGGAACCCCACCGCGCCACCCCAGGTAAGATACAACACAGCCCATATTGCAACCCGGGGCATAGTGGAGTGCACATTCGGAGTGCTCAAGTCACGCTTTCGCTCCCTTGACCGCTCTGGTGGGCAGCTGCTATACGCTCCCCCAGTAGTGTGCAGGATCATAGTGGCAGCATGTGTCCTGCACAACGTTGCAACACGCAGGGGCCTGCCGGTGGACATGGTGGTGCCCCCACATGCCCAACCACATGCACGCCCGCTGCGCATTGGAGGGGAAAGGGCACGGGGTGAGGCAGCCCGTACGCAGCTGGTGGCTAATTACTTCACCTAAAATCACACCCCTGTGGAGTGCACACAGCCCTGGCACATATCAGCTGACTATCAATGATGATGATTCAACTGACAGTCAACTGTCACAACCATACCAGCCTGAGATTGTTCACCTGGTAGTGTTCCATTGTGTGCATCCCTACCTACACAAACACCACCAATGCTGTGTCATCAAAAGACACACGTCTATGCTGCTAAAATCATTACCCCCTTGCAAGATACAACATGACAACAGTGACATGTCACCCAGCACCTCCCGAGCACCGCCCCCAACACACCATGGCATGTCATGCTATGTGAGAGCAAACAAAGGAATCCCCAAAACATGACACAAGTGTCACAAAGTACAGTGTCCCGGTGGGAAAATGGCCACACACAATGTGCTCCCATTAATGTAGAACTGACAACACACATGACCAAAGACTTACCACAATACAATGCAGCTAGCCACCCCAAACATAGCATTCACATGACAGTACTAAGTAAAAGGATACATAGACTTACAACCTGGTGATGCTAGCACATCGACCACCCCCAACTATACAGTGTTGGTGCCACGCAAATCTGGAAGTGCACTGCTTACAACATGAACTCCATCTCCAAAGTAGACGGCCTTGTGAAGACATGTGGAATGAACCTGCAAATTAGGAGGGAGACATGGATGCACAAGCACACATCAATACACCATGCAGTGTACAATACTACAACAATATGCACCAGGAATGTATACACAGTATTGACTACAGACTGCCCACACATGTCATTGGAGTCCAATGTCACTGTGTAAGTTGCTGTCACTTGGGCACACCCTTTGCAAGCCCATGGTAACGGGAAGCAGGAGGGGTGTGTGTCTCACGAACCCAAGCATCTAACCCAAACTCAGGACAAGCCTGCATGTGCCCAGCCGCAATACAGTGGATGCCCACGGGAGCCACACAAGGCAACACACTGTAACAAAAAAGCAAAAATCAAAAACAAAAATCAAAAAATCAAAAATCAAAAATGGCCATGTGGGAACCAGCGGGGGTGGGGGAGGCCACCCAGGAGGTCCGAGGACAAGGTGCACACCAAAAGCCACCTGTGTGAATGTTGCGGAAAAAAAAAAACCTCCATGGGCTCATGGCCTGCACGGCTACGCTAATGTGAGAGATTCTGAATCGCTGTGCTCGCTCTCATCACCCTGTGCTGCTGCCGCCACAGGAGGTGGTGGTGCTATGGGAGGCAGCCCACGCAAAGCCCTAGTCTGGTCCTCCATGGCAGCAAGCATGCGGGTGTGGAAGGTCTCGTTCTGGTGGATTATGGTGCGGAGATCCCCATGCACCACCTGACGTGATGCCCGGACCTCCTCCCGAGTTGCCGGCATCTCTGCTGAGAGCGTACGTGTGACACGCTCCAGCAGCTGTTCTGTCCTTGTGACAGTGGAAGCCTCAAGCTCCACAAGAGTCTGCCTGAGGTGACGGACTTCTACCCTCAGGGCTTCCCTCTGGCCCTGGGACTCTAAAGAAATGGCTTCCCGCAGAGTGTCCAGGGCTGCCCGTCTGTCCCTGTTGGACGCCAACATGTCGTCCCTGAGTGATTGGCAAATGGAGTCTGTTGCCTGCTGTAGTTGCTCCATCTGCCTCTCTGGGGGGACAATGGAAGTGGCCACCCTCTCCATAGCTTGAGCCATCATCTCAGATGCTGCTGCCTGTTGGTTTGCCATACCGTATATGCATCTCTCCCATACGGTATTGCCTGGTGGCGTACGGCCACCGCGTTGGCGGGCACCACACCTGTCTGGGGCAAGGCGAACTGTGCCTTGCTGTGTCGGCACTGCCTGAGGCTGCAGGACTGCATTCCCCCTCTGATCTGCTGGCCCAGGAACAGGATCAGATGTTGCGGATTGTGGCCCTGCATCCTTAACCACCAAAGGCGGACCTACCAACACTGACATCCCCATAGTGGGCTGTACCCCTGGTGCAGGTGGGTCGGACAGAACAGAATCCCTCCCAGAAACACCTACCTGCGAAGCCACATAGGTCTCATCATCCGAATCAACACCCGAAAGGAGGTCTGGTGAGGTGCACCCAGAGACACCTCTGGAGAGAACGGTCTGCAGCAAGAGTGGGTTCTCACCCACCACCACACCCCGTCCCCCACTGGTGCCCGGTCGTGCCTGCGATCCCTCCTGGGTCTGCACCATCTCCTCACCCTCAACAGAATCAATGCGTCATCCCCTGCAGAAACATGAAAGACAAAAAATGGAACACAGGCATTAGCACCATGGCACACAATTAGGCCTCACGAGGTACAGAACCAGTACTTGATTGACACATGTCCCACATGACTATAACCCTCCCATGCATGCACTGTCACTGAGTTTGAAGGGGAGGAAAATGTCACACACTGATGACACCAAGATGGAAGAGCAACACATTAGCTGCATGCTGGCTAGCAGAGCCATCACACATTGGCCTGTGAGTGGCATGTCCAATCCACATACATGACCATGCCATCTCACAGATGGCATGTACCATAGGCATGTCACATATCGTTTGACAATAGGGCTCAGATATGCGTAGTGAAAGTGGGGGGATTGAAACAATCAGCCTGAATGAACAATGAGAAATACGGAACAATGTTGTAGCAAGATGCCACTTCAAGGGCAACTGGCGTGATGTTGCACAAAAAGTCTACTGTGGGCAGAAGGGATACTGTAATACCCAACTCCAGGGGCGCAGAATGTTTTGGATGAAGCACATGGGTGACACAAACCACTCAGGCACACACACCCTCACCTGGCACTCAATCAGAACCCCTCACACACACAACATACACATGGATCACACACACATGCATGTGCACTCACCGGACAATGCCTCGTAATCTGGCAGATCTCCCACACCTTGGATCTGTTCCTCTGTGACGTAGGTCCCAGCAACAGACTCATGTACAGTGAGTTCAATGTCCTCTTGTGGAGACCCACCTCCAGTCACCAGAGTAGCGGCATGACTTGAGGCCAGCTTTTTCTTTGCCCTGCGATTAAGGTCATTCCAGCGCTTGTAGCACTCACCAGCTGTGCACCTCACTGATCCAAGGGCACTTATGATGTCCGCGACGGTCTGCCAGTGTGCCTGACGTCGGGCAGGTGTGGTCTTGCACCCTGAAGTGCTCAACATTTCGCTGTCGTGTGCGGACACATACTGCACAAGTGCATCACGTTCGGCATCATTGAAGCTAGGCTTCCTTTGCGTGCCGGACTGCGTAGCCGTATCTGGGGTATCAGCCTGTAGTGGACGAGCACTCTTCCTCTTTTTTTTGAAAGGTGGTGGGGATCCTGAGTGGCCTACGCCGCTCTGGCCACTAGGGGCAGGAGCACCGGTGGACTGGGGAGTTGGAGTGTGGGAATGCACACTGAGCATGGGACTTGGTGCAGGCATTGGCTGAAGTGTTACCTAGTCAGGGGGAATGTTAGCAAGATGGACTGGGACCAACACTGCCCTGGCTGGGAGAGTCAAAGCTGGGGTGGATGGATCTGCAGCTGCCCCTGCAGCCTCCCCACCCTGCCTACTCGGGGCAGCAGATGAAATAGCTGCCCCTGATCCAAGTGGCCTGGTGACACCAACTTGCACCGCCACACGTGTCCTAGACTTGGCGACCTGGAAGTCAGCCTGGGAGTCACCCTCTGCCAGGTCAGGTGCCACAATGGGCTGGTCCAACAAGGGCTGATCAGAGATGGTGTCAGCCACGTTTCCCTTAACTATGGGGGGGCATGGGTGTCCCTGACTGGTCCTCCACACATGGGGGCCTAGGGGTACTCTGCAAATCCCAGCCACGTCCCCTACCGCACCCACCACGGCCATCTCTTGAGGCTCAGCCACCTTTGCCACCCTTACCGCTTGGTCGTCTCCCAACCATGGCACTGATGTTGTTGTGCGTATGGGAGTTGCAGTAAACTATTGTCCTAGGCAATTGTGTGTCAAAGGGGTAGGGTACTAGATGGAATTCGTACCCTAGTGCTCTAGCAAGGCTGTATGTGACCCCTGGGGAAAGATGACGGGTCACGCAAAGGAAAGGCACACCAAAAACAGAATATAACGTGCACGCAACCCCTCGTAGACCACATGTGTGGAAAAATGAACCCGCACTACGCTGTGGCACCCAGAAACACAAAAATGAACATACGCGTGTTACACACAGCCCACAATGACCTCTGAAGGGGTACGCGACACACGGGGCAAGCACAGTTGGTAAATACGTGCGCGACTCACCGTCTGCCTGGAAAATGAGCGTGAAAAATACGCACGTGTGCGCGTTGGCAACACGCCCGCCAAAAGAAGAATTGTACACTGTCTGAGGAGACAGGACAAAAGAAGAAGTGAACACTGTTTGAGGAAACAGGCCCAACAGAAAATCAGAAAAAAGCTGTCAGAGATAACAGGGATTACGAACTAGAAACGCTGTGAAGTAAATCGCGTGTGAACCGACAAGTACAGGATTCACCCACTCGCTCTCCACAAAAAGCACGTACAAGGAAATGACGCCCTACACGTGCCTTTTGTACCGACCCACACGTCCCACGTCACTTCCGCGTATACGCGCTATGGCCCTATCCTCCAATTACACGAGCTGACACTCGGACGTGCAGTTCTTGGACGTGTAACATGCACCCGTGTACAGGTAAACGCCTGCGCACCCCTGAAATACATGTAACCAGGCCAATCTCGTGTGAAACTTCCCGCGCACCCCTGAAATACACGTACCCAGGCCATTCGCGTGTGAGACTTCCCGCGCACCCCTGTAATACACGTACCCAGCCCATTCGCGTGTGAAACTTCCCACGCACCCCTGAAATACACGTACCCAGCCCATTTGTGTGTGGAACTTCCCGCGCACCCCAGGAATACACGTACACCACTCGCACAGGGTCTATCGCGTGTGAAACTTCCCGTGCACCCCTGAAATACACGTACCCAGCCCATTCATGTGTGTAACTTCCCGCGCACCCCTGGAATACACGTACCCAGGCCAATCGCGCGTGTGAAACTTCCCGCGAACCCCAGTTATACACGTACCCCGTTCGCACAGGCCCTTTCGTGTGTGGAAGTTACCGCGAAACCCGTAATACACGTTCCCCGCTTGGCGTTTGCTGTTTGGCAGTCCGGTAAACTGGTTTTGGGTTGGCGCAGACCTTTGCGCTGGATTGGGGATTTTGATGCCTTTTCCTTGCGCGAGGGCGTTCTTGGGGGCGTAACTGGCGCTGCTGCAGGGTCGCTGCACCACTCTGCGCCAAGGCTGGATTTGGAGGCTAAAATCCATGAATACGCTGTGCGCTGAAATGGATTTTATCGCACGCCACTTTTGTGCGAATTTCCATGAATTACCCTGTTAGTCTATTAGACATTGGAGAATGGAAGGAGGGAAGTGCTCAAAGAGGTGAAGAGGTAGATCCAAAAGAGGCAAAGAAGAAAACCTAGGTGGGGAGCTGAGGCCATCAGACAGATGGAGAAGGAAGGAGCAGGATGTAGGGGATTGTGAGGAAGAGTTAATTAAATGCTTGATAAGAGAAGTAGTAAAAACAAAAGGGGAGACAAGTGAGGTTGAGAGTGCTCAGATAGTAAAGATAAGCCAAAGGCAAGATCTAGCGGCATGAAACATCCTAGTAGGTAGGCTTTGCTCAGTTTCCTGCTCACTCGTTCTGCACCCTTTTCTGGCCCACGTCAGAGACAATGAGAACTGCCACAAGCGCTGACTGAGCCACGCAGTCTGAAAACGTTGGTGGTCCCCAAAGTTGCATTAAGGAGACTTGAGCCGGACAGTATGAAGCCAGCGAAACATGGTCTAGCGGGCAAAACTGTGGTGACTGCAGGGATCAAAGAAGAAGGGCCATGCTTAAACCCAAGTTATGGAATGCAGATGGAGAGATTTGCGAGAAAGTGTCAGGCAACCATGAAGTCCGGATTTGTAAATTCCACCCAGAACCTCGGACTACCATGAGACACGACAGACCTATGTGAGGACTTTAGTCAAACCTTACCTGGGGTCAGGAGCCCCGAAGCAAACCCTTACTAAGACGAAGCCATCCTGAACTTGACTTGTTAGCTGAGTTGATACTTTCAATTATCCTTGTCTGCTCAGTTGATTGTGGCGCTTAATTGAGCTTATTCCTCTCCTATTTACTATTTTTCCCAACCATGTAGAGAGGGTGGGAGAGGAGAGAATGAGGGTAGTGTGGGTGGGTTGATTAGAAAGAGTGTGGGTAGGGTGGGTGAGGATAGATGTAGTGGAGGTTTGGGGGTCGATGGGGTAGAGAGAGTGGAGGTAGGGTAGGTGGATGGGTGTAGAGAGAGTGGAGGTAGGGTGGGTGGTTGGCGTTACAGAGAGTGGAGGTTGGTGGGTGGGTGTAGAGAGTGTTGGTAGGGTGGCAGAGATAGAGGGAGTGGAGGTAGGTTGGGTGGGTGTATTTTTGAAGAGATTGCGGAGGTAAGGTGGTGGGGTAAAGAGAGTGGAGTTAGGGTGGGTGGGGGTAGAGAGAGTGGAGTTAGGGTGGGTGGGGGTAGAGAGAGTAGAGGTAGGGTGGGTGGGGGTAGAGTGGTTGGATGGGGTAGAGAAAGGGGAGGTACAGTGGGTTGGGGAGACAGAGTGGGGGGTGAGTGGGTGCTTGTTTTGTGTAGGGTGGGTGTGTGTAGAGAGAGTGGCCAGAGGGTGGGTGGGGGTAGAGAGAGTGGAGCTAGGGTGGGCAGTTGGGGGTAGAGAGAGTGGGAATGAGTCAGTGGGTGGGTGGAGAGCGTGGGGGTACGGTGGGTGTGTCGTGGTAAAGAGAGTGGGGGTACGGTGATTGGGTGAGTGCTGGTAGAGCAAGTGTGGGGTGGGTGAGTGGGTGGGGTTAGAGAGCGTGGTGGTGGGGTGGGTGGGTGATGGTAGCGTGTTGGGTGCAAAAAAACATGAAAAGCAAAACCAAACGTAGCCCAAAATAGCCTAAACAAAACCCAACCAGCACACGTAATGGGGGTGAGTGAGTGGGGGTATAGAGAGTGCCGTGGGTGGGGGTAGAGAGATTGGGATGGGGTAACGAGAGTGGACGTGGGGTGGGTCGGTGATTGTTGAAAGGCAACTTCAGGAGGCCAAAACAAATCTACGTCAAAAATAGTCCCAAAATAGCCCAAATTAACTACAAAAAAAAATAGCCCAATGTGCAATCACTGCGCAGCAGGGAAATGTAAAGCCCAGCACCGGACGTGCTTCTTACAAAGCTGCTGATTGGATCAAATAATGTTACAGAACTTCTCATTGGGTAATATGGCGGAGGAGTTTGGAAAAAAGATATTTTAGTGATTTGGCGTTTTCATGCCATGGCATTGCCCGTTGCTATGCCAACCAGATATTTTCAGTTCAGAACCCCAATTCTCTCTCTCTCTCTCTCTTCTATAACAATGGATTTGTCAATTTTGTTCACAAGCGCCACAGAAATTCACCAAAACCAATTAACCAGATGCAAGCGCCGCAAATATTCACCCAAACTAACTAACCAATCGCCACTGGTGGCTGGTATATTTAGGTAATATATATATAGGAATCACACACTACCTCCTTCTCTGGTATTTCACAATTTTTAGACCTGACTTAACTGCACACTGTTGACACTCATATCAACAGGCAAGTACCAGACTCATGACTTAATGTTTTTGTATCACAAGGGAACAATAATTTTATTCGTCTGAGATGTATCATTGTTAAAAAAACATATAACACATCATGATTTGCATGATCACATAAAACAATTGCTCTCACCCTTCACGGGTTAGTGTACAAACGGTGCATCTTTCTTATACCATGGATTCATTAATTCTCCAAAAAACAAATGTTATAGAAGTTCACTTAATTCCTGAACGTCTTACAACAGAGCATCAAAAAAGACTCACAACAGGACACATGTACGGTGTTATTTTCTTCACATTTCTTTTGCACATGGATAGCATGTTATAAATCACTTTTGTTCATACATGTGTTTAAGGAAACCAGCCCTTATCCTGTGGCCCTATCTCCTCACTGTCTTTACTTGTCTCTGGAGGGTACTGAATATCCATTACGTCAACAGCTTTGATTTTGCATTTCGGCCTATTGTTCCAAGGTAAATCCCATCCCTGATAGGTTTACCTGATAGACTCACAAGGCCTGCATCAGGACAAGCAGTAGTTTTTTCTTGCAATGATCCATAATCTTCTAACCCCACATTATTAAGACCATCTTTTTCAGTAGACAAAAACAGTGACAGATTTCTTATTGGTAAGCCGCTTACTCAGGCCGTTTTATCTTTCTCTGTTTTGTGCAGGACAAAAATGTGTCCCACATCTCAGTGTCCGGTAGCATCGTTGAGGCACCGAAGTTCCCTGTTTTTAGAGGAACTTACCACTAAGGAGGAAACAGGCTGCCTGAATCCATCCAGAGACGTTGGGCCCTATGCCCGGGGCTCTGGCATATTGCTAGAAGAAACTACGCAGCTGAATTTTTGGCCTACACAAAAGAGAGAAAGAAAAAACGGCCTAAGTAAGCGTTTTACCAATAAGAAATATGTCCATGTTTTTTTTCTGGCTCTTTGCAACACTTCTTACCCGACTTAACTTGACCCCGTGTCTCCCTGGGTCCAAAGATAGCTTGTGGTTTAATAAAGGTAAGGTAAGGAAGGAAAGATTGTTAAGGTCACCAATAAAAATATCTGGGCCCCCTAGACGCAAGGAAGTAGACAAGAATGGGCATCACAGGAAAGGGTTAATAAAGAATGACACCAAAGATGACGCAGATGTAATAAAGTACGGATCTCATTCCTCGGTACTTTACAACGTTGCTTTATTGAGATAGACACAACTGCAGTAACACCCTCTCCTGTCAGCTCCAGGCTCCAACTGACCCAACCTCATTCCAGTTCCCTCCCTTCTGCATCCACTTTAAACTGACACGTTCTGTCAGGGATCATTTGAGGACAAATACCATGAGAACGAAATCACTACGAAGGGCAACAATTTTGGAAGGTTTGGGGACTGGCAAATTTGACAGATTAGGCAATTCGAGATTAAATGAGATGCCCAGGATCACACATTGGTTAAAGTTGAAGCTGGTTTTGCACCCACGCAAATTCTGCACTTTAAAACAATATTTTCCAGTTCTGACCATGAACTAAAATTATCCCATTTTATAGAACTGACTTGGAAAGTACAAATCCCATAACCAAACCTGACAACTTTTAGAAACAAAATGTTATAGAAGAGTATTATGCAAAATGGGAATGATTCTAGTTTCATTGTCTCCACCATGAACAAAAGTATAGCAGTACCCGCATACTAAATGATGTGATTTAAAAGATTTCATCTGGGTTTCCATTTTGTACTTTAAAGCTTTAAATAAGTCCAAAACACAGGCTAGTTAAATTGTTATTTATAAACGTGCAGAAAAACCTTTTGAATTTTACAAAAAAGGAAACCGTTTTTTTGTGTCAAATGGGCAGACCTTAAAATATGCTTGCAAAAGGCCTGCGTTATTTGGTCCTCCTCGTTTGTCTAGAACCCCTTTCACTCAAATGACCTACATACAAAGAAAGATCAGGTAATGGGCTAGTCAAGGCCGCCAGCATGTGAAAAGGCAAACCTTTTCACATAAGACAGTAGACTGATGGAAGTGACATAAGATGATTTGACCAGGATCACTGTATTGTCTGCTGACAAAGTCAGGGTACAAGGATGTACGCTTTGGTTCTACAGTCGTGAATGTGGATGCCTAATTCCCCTCTCAGACTAACACTTTATATTCATCACCTTTCTCCTGCTGCCTAGAGGGTGAGTAGACCAGCCCCTCTGCTGTTGTGCGTATAATTTTGGGCCAATCTTGTATCTTAAATTGGGAAATCCTCTGAGCGCTCTCCGGCACCTTCACCGTGCTTCAGTCCATTTCCCTGTTGTTTTCCCTTCCACCTCCCAGCCCTCCCACTGCCCCTCCGCCCTAGTCCATTTGTGCCACGAGATACTAGCCTCGCCTGAGCCAGCATGCGCACACCTTTCTCCTGCTGCATAGAGGGTGAGTAGACCAGCCCCTGAGCTGTTGTGCCTTTAATTTTGGCCCAATCTTGTATTTAAAGTTGGGAAATCCTCCAAGCGCTCTCCGGCATGCTCCCTGTGCTTCCATCCATTTCCGTGTTGCTTTCCCTCTCGTCCAAATCCCAGCCCTCCCACCACCCCTGATTGGCCCACCGCCCTAGTCCACTTGTGCCACGAGATACTAGCCTTGCCTAAGCCAGCGTGCACACACCTTTCCACTGCTAGAGGGTGAGTAGACCAGCCCCTCAGCTGCTGTGCTTTTAATTTTGGCCCAATCTTGTATTTAAAGTTGGGAAATCCTCTGAGCACTATCCCACCGCCCCTGAATGGCCAAGAGGACCCATTTAGTCCTATCTCATAGGCCAGGCCCCTGCTAGGCAGCCCCATGGCTAAGGACCCAATACTGGGTCTTGCATTTGCTACTGTACCCCCATTTTAGGTATTTCTCGCACCATCCAGATATCATAATCCTAGGTCTTGCATTTACTACTGTGCCCCATTCTAGGTGTTTTTCCCGCTATCCAGGTATCACAATCCGAGGTGTTGCATTTACTACTGTATCCTATTAGGTAGCTCAGTTCTAAGTATTATTGCATCCACAGCTGTGCCCCCATTTCAAGTGTCTCACATCTAGGTGTTATTGCATTCGCCACTGTTCCTCTACTTTAAATGTCTTAAACCTAGATGCTGTCAGACTGACTACTGTGCTCCCTTTCTAAGAGTCTAAAATCTAGGTGTTATTAAATGTACTACTGCACCCCCACATTAGGCCTCTCAATTCTAGATTTTGTTGCTTTCACTACTGTGCCCCCATTTTAAGTGTCCCAAATCTAAGCGGTTTTGCATTCACTACTGTGCACTCAGGTGGGTCCTCCCGCTTTCACTACTGTGCCTCCCCATTTTAAGTGTCCCAAATCTAAGTGGCTTTGCATTCACCACTGTGCCCTCAGGCGGGTCCTCCCACTACTCACGTGCTTCTGATTTAGGTAACTCTGAATATAACACTGTCTCAAATCTGCAAATACCACAGTGTCAAATCTAGAACTAGCTATTACTAGATTTACCGGATTTCAGTGACTCCCTCTGCCAAAATAGACCCGACAACAGCGACAACTATCTACAGCGACCCACCCAAGCCCAACCAACACCAATGCTCCCCCACACAACCACGATCAACAATTCATACCTGACAGAAAAGGAGCGAGAACAAAGACCTCCCCCCGCCTCCTCAACTCTGACCCAGCAACTACACAGTCACCCAGAACAGCAATTCTGCACACAGCCTCTCCGCTCACACTTCCCAACCTGCAAAAAAAAAAAAAAAAAAAAAACACACACTGGCAAGCAAATAAGCCCTGTGCCCGACCCACCACCGCCATTCTTGTACCTTCGTTCTCAAACTCCAAACACACACCGCCTCCCCCAGCCCCAGAAGCATCCCATATGCTGTGGCCCTACTTCCTTCACACTCTCACCACTCTGCCCCCGCCCCTCAGACCAGTGGAGCCATCAAGCCCACTACATACCACCACCGCCCCACCAAGCCAACACACAATACCACTCACCCTCAGCCCTCGCCAAACACCTCCACCTGGTCATACGCCAAGAATGACCACCACCACCACTCCACCTCACACCACGCTTCCTCCAACTCCCAAGCCAGAGGAGCCCTCTGGCACTTCAAACACAACCTCCAAGCAACCAGGCCAACATCTTCACCTACCCCAATAAATTCCATGCACAACTGTTCAACCATCCCAGGTCTACTTCCTTCTTCCCAGCCCAAATCTCCGAAATCTGCACACCGCGCTACATCCAACTCCCAAGCCAGACGAGCATGCTGGTGCTACAGAACCTCCCTACCACCACTGCCTCATCTGCTTCTACATACAGAATTTCAGCCCATAAATCATCACCACTGTCCTCATCCCTCCACACACCAGCCAGAACCCTGCAGACCCCCACCCCCGTCAAACCACACCAATCACCCTTTCAGAGAGAGGTCCATGTCCCTCCAATAAACCCTTCATCCCGCCAACAGACCCTCCCACGAATCTCTCCAATTTTAACCTGCCTCGCCCCACCATTTTCCCACCTCCCACTTATACCCGGTGTCCCCTCTGCAGGCCCAACCTGCTCACACCGCCTTCCCCCATTCTCCGTTCAATCAATCCACCTTCGCTCTCCACTAGCTATGCCCATCCCCCCACACATACACACACACACCCAGCATCCACTCACCCTCTTTCTCATGACAACCTCCTTCCCCCCCCTTCCCTTCTCTCAGCATGGCACGACTTGCTCTCTCCAGAACTATCGCCTCATCCCCCTTCCCATTCGAACCCCCTACCATCTCTCACACTCCTCCTGCACCGAAACAAACAAAACTCAAGACAAATGACTGACCCCACCCTCGACTCTTTATGCTTCAGTCCTCCTCTCCAAAAACCCATAGCCCGGCCATCATAAACTCCTTGCTAACAACTCCCAAATTGTCCCTCTTTGCACACAACCTCTCACCTACCACTTCTACACGTCCACTTCCCTCCAGACTAGCAGCCCAACCATCTACCAGCGGGTACCCTCCCACCAGTTTGACATCACCCACTGCCAAGCATCCCTCTATCCCTCCACTTACCTCCAATGCAGGCAAACCAGCGACTGCACGCTATCTCTTCCCTCTCCAACCCATCCTTACTCCTTCTCCGCCCTCAAACATCATCATTGACCATCCCAACTGTTCCAGCCTCTCCCTCCACTCAGCCTCCCGCTACACCCCAACCCTCCCCACCAACCTCCCAGGCCCACCATATCCATCCAGCCACAAGCACCATTGGAACCACCGCTCCCCACCAAGTTACCTGCCTCTTATTCAATGCTCGCCCTGTGGCCATAAACAGCCACAGTATCTTCGACCTACTATCCTCTGACAACCCCAATCTCATCTTCATCACTGAAACATGGTTCAGTGATGACCTTAAAACAGTCATACACAAAGCTTTCCCACCCCACTACACTCTCATCCCCCACAACAGAACCACCAGAGGTGGCGGAATAGCCATCCTCCACAAACCCTACATATCAATCTCTCTCACCGAAACTCAGCCGTGCACAGCTAAATGCAAAACCCTGCGTGTCAGAATCTCTGTGCTGCCCACTTTCTCACGCAGCTTCCTACTCATCTACATGCCACCAGGATATGACAGACATTTTGCCGAACATCTCTGTGACTCACTAGCTACCATTCTGGTCAACCACCCTTCACTCACTCTACTTGGTGACTTCAATATCTGGTTTGACATACCCAACACCCCATGTCCCAACCCATGGTCGACAGCCTAGAGGCACTCAACCGATCTGTGCATACCACAGGTCCCAACCACACCGGAGGCCACAGCCTTGACGCAATCTTCAATTCCTCTCACCTTGTTTCAGTGTCCAGCCCCAAACCCCTCATCTGGACTGACCACTCAGCCCTACCGTTCTGCATCCGCACACCGACCAAACCACCCGTGGCCCGCCCGGTCCCACCCCATGACCACAAATGTTGGAACGTGGTCAAGGTACTACATAACCTCGCTGAAGCCCTTCTACGCTCACTCCCAACCACACACAAACCAATACCTATCGAATCCTTTGACTCTTGGCTCAATGACTCACTCCTTCCTCTCAGCTTCTCACGCCCGGCATGCACCAGCATAGGACCATCCCCAAATGGTACACGCCCAACCTGAAGACTGTCAAAACCCATTACCGCTCCCTCGAGTGCAAATGGCGAGCATTAAAAAAACCTTCCAACAACTTGTTTGTCTACCATCACTGTATCTACAAATCCAAGATCCGAAAAGCACAAAAAAAACGAGTATAAAAATAGAATCTTGAACTGCCACAACAGTAGTACAGAACTCCACAAAATCATCTCAGAATTCGTGGAACCCACTTGCACCACTGCCCCGACCTCGCCCACATAAGCGCTCTGCAAATCCCTCTCCGTGCACTTCTACAAAACAGCGCTGGATAGGACGGCCAACCTCACCCCATGCCCTACACCCGCCATTCAAGATCTCACCCCCTGCAATGCTGACCTTCAACTCCTACAAGCCAATTTCAAGCGAGGAATCCCTCAAACTACTGTCCAGCAGCAAGTCTTCCGGGTCCCCCCTTGAACCTTGACCCGCCTCTCTCCTCAAAGGAATCTTCTCCTCCACCTGTGCAGGAAAACAGGCTAGGTCCATCCTCAATGACCCCTTCACTTCTGGCTGCTTCCCAGACCCGTTCAAAGTAGCGCACGTCAAACCTCTTCTTATAAAAACAGGTCTCGACCCCCTCCAGCCATCCAAGTACAGGCCCATCTCCAGCATGAGATTCCTTGCGAAACTCATTGACCTCTCTGCCTACTCTCAACTCAACTCTTTTGCTGAAAGCAACAATCTGCTAGACCCCGCTCAGTCTGGCTTCCGGCCTTGCCATGGAACTGAAACCACAATGATCTCCATCTGGGGCAACCTCAAAGTCGCACCATACTCTGAAGGACGTGCCTCTCTGATTTTCCTTGATCTCTCGGCTGCCCTTCATGCCCTCAACCACTGAATCCTCGTTCCACTCCCTTGGAATCTGAAACTTAGCACTCAACTGGATTGCGTGGTTCCTTAACAACAGGAAACAAATCACTATCCTACCCCCTTTTACCTTCTCTGCTCGCCCAGTAAACACTGGAGTATTCCAGGGTGCTTGCCCCTCTTCGCTCCTTTTCAACCTCTACATGACCCCGCTGCCAGGGATAATCCACTCTCACAACCTCACCTGCTACAATTATGCTGACGACACCCAAATTATCTTGAGAATCCCCAAAACAGGTTCTGATCATCCCCTCGACCTAGCAGCTTGCCTCAGTCACATAGATGAATGGATGACTAGAAACCACCTTCTTCTCAACCCAGCGAAAACAGAGATCATGGTATGTGGCAATACAGCTCTACTCCCGCAACCACTCCCATGGCCTGCCTCCCTCGGCACCCCCACCGCCCCCCGCCCCCTGCATCCAACACATTCAAAAACCATGGCTGCACACTGGACTCTGGCCTAACGCTGTCCCACCATATAAAAAATGTATCCAAATCCTGTCACTACCACCTCAGGCAGCTAAGGCGCATCTTCCCCTATCTCATCTTTTCAAATAGACTGACTTCAATTACGTCAATTGTCATGTCCAGACTGGACTTTTCAATTTCCATGTACCTGGGTGATCTGGCATACTGACCTAACAAACTCCAAAGAGTCCAAAATGCAGCTGCTAAACTCCTCCTTTCACTAGGACGAAGAGACCACATCACACCTGCTCTCTGCACCCTCCACTGGCTTCCCACTGGAAGAAGGGCCACGTTCAAACTCCTTTGCATCACCCACCGCGCAGTGCACAAGGCCGGACCTTTGTACCTCCAAGAGAAGACCATGCGCAACCGCCCAATACGCACCGTAAGGTCAATCACGGCCCTCATACTCATGATCCCAGCCTCCAATTCAGTCACACTCGGAGAGTCAGCCTACTTTTCCCTGGCACCAACTCTATGGAACTCACTACCCCCCCATATTCGACATAACCAAGACCACATGCCCTCCGTAAAGCAGTTATAACATGGTTTTTCCCAAATCCATAAAAAAGTCTGCCTAATGCCAGAAACCATCCCCCAATGGACATAGTTCTGTGAGAATCAGCACAAACCGGAAACGCAGCAGAAGCGCCACGGAAGATGTCTCACTTACTAATCAAATACCTCCCCCCCGAAAAACAAACAGTCAGGGCACGGAAGTTGGCCAATCGACAAAGGATTTCCGGTCCATGCAGCTGCAAGCCCCACGCACCTAGCTCAGCCACTAAGGCGCTGCTAGTGTTATAGGCAACCCCTGCCTACCCATGAAAGAACCGACTACCCTAAGCCGGAGGAACTGAGATAACTATGCTTTGCTAAAGTATCAGGTAAATCATGCAATAACCCAAGAAATACTAAGCGAACCAGCAGCAAACTCCACCAGGGACCCAGAGAATGGGCCTCTGAGTCCCAATATACAGAGTCTAGAAATACACTACCATAAACCACCAGGAGATACACGATCGGCCCTCTGACCTTTAACATTTTTCCAAGTATGGGGCCACCAACCGATAACCACAGACACTCATTCCTACCAATATGCTCACACTGCACTTTTCATCATCAAACAATAGAACACAGCTACACCCCTCAAACAATTTTGGCATAGCTGCACACATACTTACATTGCTCATAAAATACACCTCAACACCCTGCTAGAACGCTGTTGTACGCCACGATAAAATCTGCCTAACGGCACACATAATCTACACTTGCCCCACGGCAGCCAGAATGCAGACTCAGAGACCACCCTCCTTTCTGCGCACATTACACTGTTCTCTCACATCCTCTGCACAACACTTCACATTAGTATGCAACCAACCAGTGCAAACCACTCTGGCTGCTCACATACCAAGTGCACCCAAGCACTATATACCACACTACTCTCTCAACTGACACGGACCACTGTCCCCGAGGCCATTCCGCCAACAGTGCTTTGAGATCATACCAATGGTACATAAGGCGCTATAAAAATGCACTATAACATAAGATAACATTGGAGGTGATTGCCTAGGTTTTCCAACTCCCCATCTGAACAAACCAATTTCTAGACCACCATATTGATGCTATATTACTTTTTATAGCAACCGCTGTCTGGTGCATGTGCATTGTTGATAATAACACCTGTTGTTCTACAAAAGAAAGTGCATGTACATGCAGGTGTATCAACCTCAGAAATAGGAAAGGCTGAGTCAACCTTGCTGGAATTTGCTATTGAACAACGATCTCAGCAATGGGCCTCATTACAGGGTTGGCACTAAAACCCACCGGTGGGCCGCGGACTACCGTTGACCCCGTAACACTGTTTCCGCTGCCTGACATTCCGGTGCCACTGGGATATCATAGCCGGTTGTGGAACAGTTTATGGTTATTTCCCATTGCCATGGAGTCCAACAGGACTCCATGGGAATAGGTAACCTGAAGCACCACCACTGTTAGTAACAGTGTCAGTGCTTCAGTGAAAAGCCTGCTGGTAGAGGCCTGAACTCCTGGCAGGTCAGGCATTCTGGGAGTTCCGTGCCCACACCAGCAGACTCTCAGGTTGGCGGTCCTGAAAGTGTGCACCCTTATTTCCAGACCTCCAAACTTGTAATGAAGCCCAATGGGCGCCTAACACACTGAGCTAACTTCTGAACCATCACAGCACTCAAATGTATCAATAAGCATTAAACTTTTCCTATTGCACAAGATCACTATAATTTCCACAGCAAGGTGAGATGCTACGGGAGTTGCTCCGTAGTGAACGCACATACAATGTATATACCACAGTGAACACAGAAAGCATTACAGGATGAATTGATAAGAGCAAAATGTACTTGTCAACAACAGAAAGACAATAGGGTTAGAGCCTCAGAAGTACCCAAACAATATCTTGACATGTGCTATTTAAGTCTGGTGAGCAATGGGAACTAACTTCTTTAGATCAGACAGCCTGGTGGGAGACCCCTCCAAGGTGCCCTTCCATAAAAACATCTCTGCCATGACAGCTTTAGAACCCATACGAAGAAAAAGCAAGGTGGGCGCAGGGACGCCATTTCACCAAAATGCCTGGGGTAGCGGAAATCACACCACACGATCGTTGACCTGTGATGATATCACGGTAAGTGATGTCATTTGACCCCGCCCCAAGTAACATCACTGGAATTGATGGCACATGAACTTTCAACCCCTTGACAAAACAGGAAGTGGCATCCGATAGCATTGTTCCTCAGTACACTAAGAAAAATATGGTTAAGCTATCACTGTAATATGATATACATTCCATACAAGAATGGATCACCATATGTAACGTTAATATCAGTGTGTATAGGCCTGTATTACCATATTACTGTGAATGTAAGGAGACGTCCAACACAACAACATGGATTATTGTACATCACTCGGGCTAAACTGTAAACAGACAGATCATCTCGAAGAGGCCTAAACCCCAAAGCACAGACATCCAGTGCCTGCTAAGTGTCTGGCCACAGACTGAAAACAGAAACTGATCAACAAAGTGCACCAGAAGAACGATGGTCTGCGTGGTTGCCCAGAGCTGTGCCAGTGGTTATGAAAGATGAAACCTCCCAGCCATCACCTATCTGTTTTGCTTATTTGGTAAGTAACTCACTGTTTTTTTTGTTAGATGGGAGATATAGGGGAAGGATGTGTTGCAGGTCAGAGTAATTGCAGGTTGTTTTTCATTTTAAAATATAAACAGCAGCAGCTCCATGACATCATCCTTAGAAAAGGCTCATTTTAATATTTTCTTTGGTCCTTTTTGTCTTGCTTACTGCCAGCCTCCTCCAGCTTCTAAACACTGGAACAGGATCTGAATCCACCTTGCACTGCATCCACTTGTTCCCAAAGCAAGTATGTTGCCCCTGATCTATCCTTCCAAAAATAAATATATATATGTATTTGTATTTGTATTTATTTATTTGTAATGCACACCAAACCCAAGGGTAACTGGGCGCAGAGGCAGCAAGAGGGTTGCAAAGCTTCGTTACATACAGTAAGGTGAGGTCCAGCTGGGGTTACATTGCCGGACGTATCACGTCAAATAGGATAGGTAGAGCATGTACATTAGAGGCAGTAATATGCATATTTACATTCAATGAGTAAGCTAGAGCATATGTGTGTATTTATTTCTTTTTCTTTTTTTTGCTTGAGGAAGCGACATATGGTTTACTTCAAAGGCGGAGGACATCTTCATGTAAATGAATGATCTCACCTTGATTCTATCTACAGTGTGCCTGTGATGCTGGTCTCACAGATCTGGGTCAGGTCACACAGTGCCCAGGCAGGATTGGTGGCAGTAGCCACTGCGGCACACACCTCTCATCACCGGCCCAGTGGCTCACTGGATGTGTAAAGCAGACGAGTAACACTGATGAGATTTGTGTTCATGCTGTGCTGTCACTGAGTACTGCAGGCTGCTCTGACCCATTCCCAGCTAGCTAGACCTAGCCCCATTCCCTTGCTGTTGCTACACTACTGGGTATGAGCTGCACAGAAAGCCCGCCTCTGAATCCAACCATTCAGGCAATCTTCACTAATGGACTGCCAACCTGTTGGTGATGGTGGCTTCATGGTTTTTCCTGCAGCTCTGTTATTTCTACAGCTTTCGAGATTGAGATTCCAGGTGAAAAAAGCTGTGGCACATATAGCTGCATTCACAACTGCCTTGTTGAGGTGCAACACAGATGTCTGCTCTTGACACTGCCTCTTGTCCAGTGGCTCAGGCGTCACAAGGACAGGCCTAGGGGTAGCAGAGGGGGAGCCAGGGGTAGCAGCTGCTACCCCTGGCAACCCCCAAATGCCATCCCTGGGTGGGTGGTGACAGAGATGAGTGGTACTAACCAACTGCACATCAGTGTGCCCCCAAACAAATGCTACTGTCAGCCACCCGGTAATGCCCTAAAAAATAGACGTTCCATGTGTAGGGTGACCAGATTGTCAAAATAGAAAAATGGGACGGTCACAAACATTAAAGAAAGACTACCATCTGCAGACCCTCCAGCCTCCCTTCTTCCCCCATGTGCACGCAATATTTCCAAGACTGAGCTGCTGTACTGCATATAACTGACGTTTTTTTAAATGTAAGCAGGTAATTTGCTCTGATTAATATTATAAGCTTTCATATGTATTCAGTTTCGTAACCAGTCTTTGTGGTGCAATCAGGTAATATATGTGGTGGGTACCTGAAAAGTTGGGGGTTCAAGCCACTGCTGGGATGTCGGAGGGAAACAACATAAAATACGTTAATTGATGCTTGCTTTATTTATATTTGTTGCCCACTATCAATATTCAATCATTTTGTGTTGGAATCTTCCCTTTATCAAAAACTGGAACAGGGTTTTTAAATTAAAAACACCCTCTGGATGGGGGGAGGGGGCAGAGGGCCTAATTTCAGCACTGTTGAGACAAAACGGGGACGTCTGATCACTCTATCCATGTGTTATCCAACAATCTGGATTAGAAACATTAATTATCTGCAGTTTACTTTATAAATATACTCATTTGTAAACTATTACTTTTGTGCCAATATAAACTAAAAACGAACTCAGAATGACGCGCCTGGGCATATATAATTTACCTATAGGTCTTTCTTTTCGATAGGATGCCTGCTGTTCGATAAATCCCAAGGCTTCTGGCTAATTCACAGCATTCCTCGGTTCCCGCCATTTGCGGAGAAAGGCTACGGTTATCCATCGTCGGGCAAGCGCAATGGGCAGACCGCCATCTGCGTCACATACAAAAACAACCAGTTTCCAGAAATAGGTAAGTGTGAGGCACGACTTGCTTTTCTTTGACAAACATTATTTAGCGGAGAGTGTTAACACAGTCAGGAAATGCAAGAGCGTCCTCATTTCGCTCGGTTATTTTATTGGCTATCTCAAAATGCCCCCCATGGGTCTCTGTTTTGGCACGTTCACCCAGAAGAAGAAGAATCATTGCAACATGCGCAATGGCATCACCAGAAGATAATGGCGAGAAAAGAGCTTTGGACGAACAAAAGTTAGTACCCAAACCGTATTAAACATTACTTTTTACATTGTTAAGGTATTGCCATGTTAGTTCTTTTCCCCCAATCCTCACACTTTTGTCTTGTTAACCATCAACTACGCTCATAAATGTGCCAGTGTTTTTCGGCTTAACCTGTGAGATCATCAGGATGTAACTACATGTTGCCATGTTTTACTATGTATCCACTCTCTCTTTGAAGAGAAAGACAGATTCCTAACGTTTGGAAGAATGTTTGGGGAAGGGATACATGGAAAAGGTGATAGTTACACATCATAGATAATTATTTAGTTCCTCTTAACACCGAACTACTGTTGCCACGGTACAGAGAACAGTATAATTTTGTAATTGTATAATACATTATAGTAAAGTACTATTGTGTTTGTGTGTGTGTTCGTGTATGTGTGTGTGTGTGTGTATCCATGAATAATGTATGTACCTTTGTGCATGTACTCACCAGCGTGCAGTGTGATGATGAGCGACGCATTGCCAGACCACTGTCGTGTTTGATGCATTGGCCCATCCTCACTCCACACACATGCACGCCCTCATGAATTGGTGTAGGATATGCATCACTGTGTCAAAGGCACTGGAGTACCCGCACACTCACAAAAAACTTCAGAGGTAAAGCTAAGTTTGAGCCTCTTCCTTCCTGGGCTACGAACCACACAGCCTTAATAAATGTAGCCGTGAAGCCTCTCCGCAGCCCAGAGAGGTGAAAAAACAAATGGCATATGAGGATTGATGGCAGAGATGGACTTAACGCACACATTTCTCTGCTTGCTACCCCGTCCCTCTGGCATGCCCACTCCATTATAAGGAACACTGTTGCCTCTGCACCATTTCAGGAAATACAAGTACTTGGGGCGCTCTCCTCTCTAGGCCCAAGGTGGTTGTTATAGGTGGAACATGTTGGGGCGGGCTCCTTAATCACCTTGACCCAAGCAGGCCCACCACTTGAGGAACGAGTGCATGTTTTGTACGCAAAGCAAGTTTATTGTACGATCATCTGGGGAGCACTTACATGGTGCTCTAGAACCAAACTAACCCAAGTCTCAATGAACCACATCAGTTGACATCTTATATACATTTTTGCAACAGTTAAAACACTCCCATATACTTTATTACAATCGACCACCCACATGTGATTGGACAAAACCTCTTCAAAGAAATCCTATCTTTTTCCAATCTACATTCTCATTGGCAGCTGTAATCTTAACTACTGTCTTCAGCTCATGTGTATGTATCAGGGGTCCTCCGAAGGCAAGTAATCACTGGGATAAAGGAAGCAATCCAAGAAGGAGTGAACACCAACAAAGTGTTTATTACAGCTGGGCAAGCAAAAATCAAACAGCCCAGTGGAACAGGACTGGTTGATAGGAGTTTACAAAATCATCCACTGAGGCCAAATCTTATATGGTTGCACGTTATTTGCATAGTGAAACAGCTGCAAGTAGTGTTACAAAATATTAGACGTCCTACAAAGCTGATTGGTGGGACCACATCAGCCCCCTACAGCTAGACATAGGTTAATTAAAAATTATTGGAGCAAAAAATCTTGACCCCTCTGTTCATTATCACCCATGTGACGTTACATACCTTCCCGCTCCATCCGAGGAATTACTTTTTATTAGCAATATGTAATCGTGCTCACCTCCAGGACTTTATCAACCTGCCGGTGGTCAGCACACATGAGAAACCTTGAGCTTGTGGGAAGGGAGTTATTCACACGGCATCCAACCAATAAGGCGCCTAGCGGACATCAGTGAGAAAACAAAACATTGTTGCATCTCAGGGACACCAAAACTCATCTGCTGATTGGCTCCCTCCCGTCTCAACCCCTCTCTTCAGTCTTTTTCCCATGCCCCTCTACCAGGGACAATTTGAAACCGCTGGCCCCACTGTGAATTTGCCTCTCATACCATGCCTTTATGCATTTTGATTTTCTCCTTTCCCAGCCAGCGCCCTAGAGCCATGGCCTCGCCGTCCTTGTATGTATATGCCATTCCCCTTTCTCAGTGACTGCTGTCTCCTAGGAAGAGCCAGCTTTTAACATTTCTCCAGAACACTGCTATTGTGTGGCACTCATGAAATTCATGTCTGCCCGCTATGCAGGGAATGTCAGTGTTAAACCCAAGTGGTTTACTTACCTGTGTTTTTCACCCCACAAGGGCTGTTGTGTGGTTCCCATTGCATTGTATTACTATTTCTGCCCCATGTCCACTTTGGCCCCATGTGTCCCCGTTGAGTGCTCCACCCCTGTCTTGCTCCTAGACGTCTCGAGCTGTGAGTGTGCACTTGTCATCTTAAGTACACACTGCAGCTGTCAATGGGGCCCCTTCCCCATCTAGGAATACCTGTCCCTGCTCCCATAATTCATGCAGCTGGTTGGTGTTCCCACCCTTGACGGCGTTGAATCAGCGCCTACACAAGATGTAGAACACACCACCTTTTAGGATTTGTCTGTGGTAGATCATTACATCCTCAACCAGTTAAACAGTTGTATGCAAACATTATTAATTACTAGTATTAAATGGCCTAAGCCCTTTTAACCTTAACTTTTAATTGCACATGGTTCGTATAAATATTGAAAGTGATATGAGGAAGACTCAGTAAACAATTTCTCTTTGAATTAGCGATAACTAGCTCATTCTCCAGGTCATTGGTTCGATTTGAACATTGTAATCTAAATAACTTCCATTTCATCGCTCACAGCGCATCTGAAAGTACAATTCAAACTCCTGCGTTTAAATTGCTTTAGCCTTGGGCATTAACTCAGCCCATGTTTTACTGCTGTCCAAAAACAAATAGTGAAACCCCTCTGTCAAGCTCCCATGCATTCAGGTGATTACATCTGCCGTCTGCAATACTTATCATACCATAAATCTCATCGGCGACTCCTTCAGCTATGGTGACAGCGAAGGTTGAAGTTACTTATGTACCCATCCTCTGGCCTCTGAAATTCTGCAGAATCAGTTTCTCAAAAGTCAACGTTCACTTTGCAAACAGCCCTGACTGATTTGTTTTAATCAATTTGTAAAAAGCCCACTAAATTTAGATTCAGAAATTCCCTATGTATTTGTATCAGTGTGCATGCATGTCCTAACTGTTATATTTTCTTCACAGCGGGTTCTCTATGACCGGTCCTCTTCCTTACATGCGCATTAAAAACCATCCCCGTCTCTCCGTTTCCATGTACTTCAGAACACCCCATGTGTGAATTGTGTTTATGTTTCAATTGGTGGTTTTATCATTCTGCGTGCATTTAAGGTAATATGTATCAGTTCTAAACAAAAGATAACACTACAGTAACATATCCCATCCATAATTAACTACACTGGATACATATGAAGTTGCAACATCACGCTCAGTTCACTGCACCCTCAGTCATCAATATGGCACGCGCCACATAAACCCTGCTTGCTCATGGGAAAAATTCCTGACAATCCCAACAAACGCTTGCAGATGTATCCCTCCACAATCATACAAAATGATAATGAGGCCAGAAACTCTTCTCTACTATTCTACACAGGAATGAAAGTACACAACACTTTCAAGATGCAGCATCCTCCCAACAAATCTTACAAAACAATAATGCACGCTTTAGAGGATTATTTTAATCCTCGGGGTAATGCTATTTTGAAAGCTTTTAATTGTAGCAGAGGAGACAGTCGATGCGAGAACCCACTGACGTGTTTCATGCCAGATTCCATTGGACATTGCCCAGAACATTGGTTCCAATGCTCTAAACGTAAATGATTAAATTGCTTTGCCAAGGTAAGCAGTGCTGATTGCCTGCTCCAAGAGGCACCAGATCCCACCACCTGATAATAAAACATGTAGTATCACAACCTCCAAAAGATCCTAACTAATCTAACCAAGAAAAACAGGTGTTTTTCAACAGGCGAGAAGCTGTTGACAACCAAAATGCAGGGTGTTTGTCTCCAGGAAAAACCATCACAGCCCTCATTGAACCAGGAGCTTTGGGCAAGGTGGAAGGCCTCTCCCAGTTTACCACTCTAAAACCTAGGCGGCACCTGGTAACCACAAAAGTGAGAATATATGCAGAAAGAGGAAACATGCCCATACCACTTCTCTGGGTGTTCCAGACTTAAATTTATCATGATAAAGTGAGCAATGTGTGCAAATTCTGTGTAGCATCAGCCAACACTGCTACTTTCCTCAGCTGCAGCACTTCTAAGAGCATCAAATTAGTCCACTTTGCCTACAGCATATACAAAGTGGGTCTCGGTTGCCTTCTTCAAGCGTTCAATTACATTTTCCTTGGTACAGGTTGTTTGACGAGTCATAAGGTGCTCCTCCATATTGATGATACCTTACAGCCAGTTGCCCTGAAGCACCCTCGGATCCTATTTCGCCTATGATCCCAGGTGGAAGAAGAAGTGGAGAAGGCAGGCATCATAGAAAAAGTCCAATGGCCGATTCTGTGGGTATAACCCATGTGGTGGTCCCGATTCTGAAATAATTGGGCCAAATACAAATCTGCATTGACATGTGCCTCCTTAACATGGCAGTGAATCAGGAGTGACACTCAACACCAACCCTCAAGGAGCTCATTGTAGACATCCGAAGGGTGCAATACTTATCAAAAGTGAACCTCTATGCAAGTTCTGACCAAATTCCGTTACACCAGGACACTAGGTATATAACAATTTTTTGTTGCACATTGGCCTGTGGCACATTGGCCTGCACAGATTCATGCACTTCATCTGCTATAAAAGTGGTTCAGGACACTATCTGGAGAAGGATTGCCGGCATTAAAGGATCTTCAATATCAGTGACCAGGGCTGGCTTAAGGGGGCGACCGAGCAGTGCAGCCGCACAGGATCGCAAGACATGAAGGGCTCACTGCAGCCATCAGCCCTCAAGCTGGCCCTGCGCTTTCTGAAGTCAGAGCACATGCACTTTGAATTTGGAAATAAGTAAGATCATTTATAAAAGCAAAGTAACGTTCTAGTTTCAGCGCAGTGCTCCGCAACTAGAAAGTAACTTTCTGTTAGGCCCCACTGCATAGGACAGGAAACCACCTTCCTAGTTTCTTGACTGTCTAGTGGAACCTGTAGCATGAGAGTCAGCTGGAGTGGAGGGCTTTCCTGGCGAAGACATATTCGAACCCCGAGCAGGTAAGAATTTCTTTTTTTTGTGTGTACATCTTTGCTGTACAGTGTGTTTATGATGAGTGTATTGAAATGTGTGTGAATGAATGAGTGTATGATTTATGTGGGGCTGGGTGAATGGGTGCTGGCTTTTGAATGTGATGAGGCAGGCCACAGAGGAGCTCATTTTGGCAGGTGGGGGGTGAGGGGCGGGTTGCTGTAATGGCACTGCCATTTTTTAATGGCCAGCCAATACATGATAAACCAAGCATGTGGTGTTTTATTATGTCGCTAGACTGGCATTTTGGGGTAGCCAGTGAAGGCATGCCCCTGAACGCTCGCACCAGAGAGAATACAACCCAGTAGGGAAGAGAGGCCCAAGTCGATCTTGTAAGGATAAAACGTTTTAATCTCACACAAAGATGAGAGCAACAGCAAACAACTCTGCTGCCAAGAATGTTCTGGTGAAAAAGGGTACACGCAAAAAAGGGTACACGCACAGGCTTAAGAGGAGACACATCGTTGTTGTGACGTCCTTATAGTAAAAACCCATGCCTCTGGTTGGTGTGCACCTATACAGGATGCGCCTGCACCATAAGGGATGCCAGTTCATTGGTTCCAGCCCAGTCTGTCCGTCTTCCATCACATAGGTGCTGCAGAGATCATCTTCTTCTCGCCGATGAAGGTCAAAGAACTGATTAACTACACTCCTAACACAATGCTACTTCATCATTATAATGTGCTACTTGCAGGCTTTAAGACTGACACAAAGGAGGTTCTGGGGCACTCTAATCTCCACACGGTTATGGTTAGTGGTCGAAGACCACCTAGTGCCATGGAATTCAAAGATCTTGGGGCTTAGCCAGTTATATGGGCTATAACTCATGGTCGCCTGGGGGTGGGCCGGGTCAGGCTTTGGCCAATGTGAGATAACATGCACAACAGGCACTGGTCTAGGAACACGGCCTTGTATGGCACATTCCTTTTGGATAGAAAAACATGTTTGCAACACTGTTAGAACAATGAATGAGCTTTATGGTGGTTGGGGGTGTGAGTTGTCTTCATGGGAGCTCGGGAATGGCTAGATGTTTCCCTTGTCTCGCAGTTGGGGCCTAGTGCATGAAATGTTGCATTCACCATGCAGACCTTGTCTCATAACTATGGTTACTAAAATCTATGCAAAATGGCAGCCTTGCTAGCACCGTGCGCTAGACTATGTGGGGTGATGATATTGGGGTGGGGTCCTACCACCCTCTCCCCCCTGGCCCATCATAGTGCTTTGAATGCCGCTCGCCTTACTGTAAAGTGCTCAGGGGGGTGGGACGGGGACGCCCCCTTCCCAACATTCCCAATTTCATTACTTTTACAGTAACAAACTCCTTAATACCCCTTTGCTCCCACTGTCTCCTCTCTGCTTCCACATATGGCTGTGTTCCCTTTATTGGTATACAAGCCCTGCATACTGACCGCAAACTCTGCCCCCTACGCACCTATTCCTCAGGTGAACAAGTCATGTAGATGCAACCCCCATCCCCCGCCAGGTCCACCCAAACCTCTATGTAGTTCTCTAGATCCGGGGGTGGAGTAATGATAGTATGGTATAGGTGGTCAAATTCATTTCCATATGGAATGGGGAGCATTTCATACTTAGGGCCACTCTGTCAGATATCAGTCTGTACTTCACTATCTTTTCTCTCGCTAGGTGCATTTGAAACCCCAATTGATACCATGATTCTTGCGCTGTTGGGTGCCGCATTGGCACAACATTGGAGGCCCAGTTGGCAGGTTCAGAAGATAACTAGGGTGAACACGATAATGCACATCAACATCTTCATGATCGCTCCAAGCCAAGACAGGGCCCAGTTAAATGTTAAGGTGAACCAGTCACTCTCATGTACTCCTCTCTGCTTCTTCATGCGAACACCCAGATCATAGACGGCTGCAATGATGTGGGATAGTGACGCCTTCTCGGCATCTTCTGAAGGCACAAATGTGCAGCAAGAATCGACAAACTTTTTGTAAACCTTGCCTTCCATTCCTTTTAACATGTCCAGCACGTAGCAGTTTTGCATCGGTATACGTATCAATGCACACGACTTAACCTTGATCACGTTGAACCCGTTCTCTGTGTCATTCGGGGCTGGACCACCTCCCAGCGCACGATCTGCAGCCATTTGGTGTTTGCTGAGGCCTGCACTCCCGGCAACAGTAGAGATGCGAAAAAGGATTCTGCTGAGCTGAAGAGTCGGTACTCCTCTGGTATTTCAGCAAGCAATGCACAGGAATCTTTGAATATATAATTCGATCTTTTCTTCCTCCTTAGTTGTTAGACCTGTACTTTCCCTGGCAGGAAGCTGAGCTTTTGTGTGCACAACAGGTTCTTTTCTTCTTTTCCGAATACAGGGGGGGCAGTTGGCTCCTCGACAGGTAGTGTTCTTCTGGGATAACTAGTAGCGCTGAGTGCAGCGTGGCAAGCGAACAACAGCCCCACCATGATGGTGGTAGGTGTAAGTAAGTTTGTTGGCCACAGACCCAGCAGTAATTAATCACAGCTGCCATTCCTTTCTTCAAGTTTGGAATCAGGAGAGTCTTGTTGCAATGTTCATTCGAGCTGACAAAGACTGTACCCATGCTACAAAAACAAAGTCCATATACTTGTTCTCTGTGCACTCACACCAGCATTTCCATTGTTGCAATCCACATCAGCTTTGTGATATGATCTGTCCATATTTGTGCACAGAAATTGTCCACCTGCGTTATCACTTCCTTGTTATGTTACCAGTCTTTCTGCCAGGCAAGGTAGTGTGGTGTCCTGCCATTTGTTATTGACATTTTTACACTCTTTCACCATCAAACAGGGTAGCTCCACACGCCTCATGTTTTTTGGATCATCGTTAAACTTCACAATATCTGGACCCACTATTTGCAGTTGCACACTTTGTGCCTGGAACGTTCCTTTTATTCTGAATAGTGCAATAGGCATTGTACCTCTATAATTGGGACTGCTTGCAGTACTAACACCTTGGAAGCCCCTGACGCATGTTGAATGAGCGAACACACATAACCACTTCCATTCACAATGTTTTTTCCCACGCCACTCATGTCAGTATACCAACTGTTGGTAAACTTGGGGTGGCGTATATACTCAATCGCATCAAAACCCATCCCTTGATGCTTATCAAACTTCTTTCGTACTTCCCTTTTCATTATTCTACACACGCTCTCAGGGGTGCCGGCCTTAACATTGCTATCGAAAATATCATATTGTTTAGAATTATTAAACAGTCCTCGAATTACTGAAAATAAACTCTACTTTTACCCTCATTGCCATTTGTGCACGCATGCTTGCTGTCATGTTGTTCCTGCTATAATCATCATCAATACTTGTATTAACACTATTGCTACCCCATATGTGTTTCCATTATTATTGTTAACATTCATGTTGCTACTAATATATGTAAATCCACTAATTTTATTAACATGTATATGTACTGTCCTGTTTAAGTATACAGTCCCATTACCCCCTTTATAGGACTTCCCCCTATAACCTACTCTCCCCAATAAAGCCCCAACAATACATCAATATCATAAATAAACCTGCAATAACAGTCATTCCACAGTAATAGGCATAGGCCCATATATTATCATTTGTGCATCTATACTTCATATCCCTACTTAACGAACAGTTATTTACATTGCTGAGGTTCATCATCTTCTCTCCTGAAGTGGAAGCAGAATGCACAGAACTATAAAAAAAAAAGAGAGACGCACATGACGTACCTTTACACAGGGGAGAGAGAGAGACTGAGAGGGGGTGGGAGAGAGAGGGAGAGAGAAAGAGCTTGCAAAAAAAAGAAAAATACAGAGCTAGCAGCTGAGTGCTTGCCTGTTAGAGGAGTGTGCCACCACAGACTTGATGTGCCTGCACAGGCCAGTGAGGTAGATAGGGTGCAGGTACTACTCCCACTCCGTTAAGACAACTGAAGTGCTGATGTGCTGGCTGATGGTGCCCTGTAGACGTTGGAGATGTGGACCCTATATTGCAAGCCCTTTACCTTCACAGTGATGGGAGTGCAAAACACCCCCTCATACGGCCCCTGGAGCCAAGGGTTGTTCCACCTACGCACAAAATTGTGACCAGGCAGCAGTGGTTGTGTGGCCATGCACTCAGGATCAGTCGCTGTCATGATTGCTACGTTCGGTGTGCATACTGTCTCCATTCTAGGAGGTGCAATTTGTCGGAAACACATTTAATTGCCTGCGTTAGTGTGGTCAAATAATCTTTGGACTTATTGCCTAACACCGCTGCTGCCCTATGTGCATCTGAAGCTCTTCTTACAGGAGATGTGGGGTTGTGCATACACCAACCAGTGACCACCTCGTGAGGTGACAAATAGTGGTCTTTGCTGGGCTGTGTGCGCAAACTAAAGAGGGCCAGGGGCAAACAGTGTACCCAGTTCTTCAATGTGGTACACAGTTTGGACAATTTGCTTTTGAGGAGCCCATAGATCCTCTCCACAAGGCCGTTGGCCTATGGGTGGTAACTTGAACACATCTGGTGCTCAATGCCAAGTAGTACTGTGATGTGCTGAAACGGTGCATTGAATAAATGTGTGACATTGTCTCACCTTAAAGCCTTGCACACACCCCATCAAGGGAAAAACTTTTGTACCAAAATAGCAGCACATTTGGCATCCGATGTGTGCAAGGCCCTGCTTCCACCCGCCTTGAGAAAGAGCAAACCACTACTGGCTGAGATACCTGGAGCCATTGCAACGCTCACCCATGTCGGCATAATCATTGTGTAATTTATTGAACGGCCCAGTAGGGTGGGGCAATATGCTCTGCAACATCTGTAGGTTCATCCCTGGACTGAAACTTTGACATGTGGTGCAATGTACGACCACTTCTGTGATGCTCTCCTGAATGTTTGGTATGAACCTGTCCTCCTGTATATCTGCTGCGATGTGCTGCTTTGAACTATGGGATGGGTAGTGTAATTGTTCAAATGAGAAAAAGAAAGGGTTTGCTCTCAAACTGCGCACACACATAGAATAATAAGCATAATGCAGATTAAATAAGTGGTTTTAATCAGTGCTGGTGCAGCCTGACACGTGTTTCGAGCTTCCCGCTCTTCTACTGAGGCTGCTTGTGTAAAAATATAAAGCATTAATGTACAGCAAAAACATTTGTTGAGCATGATTCAATAGTAAAACAAACAAAGTCCCCAGACCCAGGGCATGAAGGCAGTTAGGGTTAGCAAAACCAACACATTGGGTATGTGATTAGAGTAGCAGACAGTTACACCGAATGCACATTTCAAATCAACCCAGTTCAGATAAAGGAAATTATAATCACAGAAAGTGCGTAATCCGGTGGAAAAAACATAACACATTATGAAAAATAATAAGGAGAGGGGGGGAAAGAGAAAAAAGAAGAAGAAAAAACAACATAAATATTCAGTGAGAGAAGATGCTCATGGTAATCAGCCAGAAATACATGTATAAGGCCACTGACTGTTAAAATTATACCTTGATCTTGGCTTGTGTAAAGTTTGGATACTAGAAAGAAATGCAAAATTGAAGAAATTTTATCGAGGGGCAAATTAATGAACCAATTGCGGTAAAAAAGGGGGGGTTGCAGTTGTGTTGCATCAAAAAAATTGTTTTAATATATATATATAATTTTACCCCACTTACCAATAATAGAAGTTGAATAATCTGACAAAGTTAGGCGTGGGCTCCCTATAAAACAAAGAGGGGATGACTATTTGTATAGGATTCTGACTGACTAGATTTCCACCTAGCAGTCATTTAAAAATAAAGAAATGACATACCAATATTTTGCAGTTGCACGAATGATGTTTCAGTAAATTATTAAGTTGCTGCGGCACGGGCAGGAATCGAAGAATGCAGTTGCGGCAAGAACCAAAGAAAACAAAGCAATAAAGGGTCAATTAGCTAATTAAGTGGGCTATCTCTGTGGACATCTAAATCAACAAGGATCGTAAAGTGATGCTCGCAGGAAGGGTCCATGTACAAATTGTCAATGTTGACTCACCAGTGCGTTCACTGCTAAGTGAGGAACTGGAGCCAAACGGAGACCCTCTGTGTGCCGAGTTAACTCGGAGCTGGGAGGGAAGCAACAGTGAGAACGCCCGTGCGCAGGCGAGTCACCACAAAATTAAGGGGAAACAAGAGCGACATGATGGACTAGTATAGATGTAATGGAAAGAAAATCATTACGGCTACTCGATATAGACAATGATATGTTTGAGATGTGCGTATGCCGGAAATAATTTGCGCATGATATATGCACAAATAGAAATGAATTGCAAAAAATAATGCAAGGCCGAAGGACATAAATCCGGAAGGAATTAATTAATCAATTGAAGTATGAAGTCACTTGGGCTGGTTACCTCCACGTTGCGGGAGGGATATTGCTAGCAGCTCCTGGGGCATTACTGCCTTCCCGGAGCTCTCTTGTCTCCACAATAGATCTGTTGGGGATTGCTTACACCACCATCGTAGCCACAATTCCTTCTCCCTTTCTTGTGCCCTTTCCTGTAACTCGATTATTTGAGAGATAGGCAATGCTGTGTAAGGTGTTGGATGTTCGCTTGCTGGTGGAGTGGTCACGATGTACTCAGCAGGCATTTTATTTGGTAGATATGCCACCATTTTGGCCACTGCATCGGCAGCTGTGTTTCCTATTGATACTTCATCTGTCCTGTTAGTGTTGGCAGCACACTTGACGACCGCCACAACAGATGGCTGGGATAATGCTTCTATCAGTGTTTCTAGTAGGGCCGTATGCTGCACTGGAGAACCCATCTGCCATCGTAACCCCCTTCCTCTTCCAGCAGGATAGACCGGCATGCACAATTGTTGTGACGTAAGCTGAATATGAATATATTGTGACATGGCACCCTTGGGAGGCTGTCCATGCTTCGATGAACTCTATAAGTTCTGCCGCCTGTACAGAATAATGCATGGGCAATCTTTTCATAACCACAGTCTCGTACTCCCCTTCTTCAAGTTAGACCACTGCTGCCCCTGTATGTCTCTGTCCACTCTCTTGGTCAATTGTGGATGACCCATCAATCAACAGTACCTCACCCTCCCTCAATGCGCAATATTTTGCTTTAGTGATGTGAACTTCCTCCCCCTTGTATGTGGCACAGTCATGCACTGTTAGATCTTGGGCAGTTATCTGTTACGAAGGTGATAGGATTCACTGTTTTGCATCTAACCACATGAATGTGGGGCTTTGAAATAATAATCCTGTACGCCGAAGATCTCTTTATAGTCAGGGTGGATTTTGACCCTTCCAGGATGGCAGGCAAATAGAGAGTATTCCACATACAATGTAATTGAGTGCCCCCGTTACAATTGTGGAACATTTTTTATTGCAAATTCAGCAGCTGCTAATGCTTGTTCACACACGAACTGCCCTTGCATCACTGAATCCAGAGTGCCGATGTAATAGGCCAATGGCTTATGACCCATAGTGCTCCTCTGTGTCAACACTGCGGTCATGAGCTGGCCATCTGAATGTGAGAACAGGTCAAATTCCTTTGTGCAGACTCCGGTGGCCAGTACGAGCAATGAACTAATAACTTCTTTTAGAGACTCAAACTGTTTCATCTTATCTGCCGTCCACTGTAGATTATGATCCTTTATTTTTTGTGCTTCCTTATAGGCCTGCAGAAGTGGTCTTGTGTCTGCCACGTAATCTAAGATCCATGCCCTACAGTAGTTTCACAGTCCCAAAAATGTCTGCATTTCTTTAACTGAGGCGGGTCTGGGGGTGGCGCATACTGACGCTGCCCTATCTGGTAGTATTCTTTTACCATTCGCTGATATGGACTGCCCCAGATAGAGCACCTCCTGTTGGCAGTATTGTAACTTAGCCATGTCGACCTTGGACCCCTTATGGGTCAGCAATTGTAGTAGTATAATGGAATCCCTTCAGCAGTGCTGCTCACTGTCACTACACACTAGCAGATTGTCCACGTTCTGGATAATTGTGCTGGGTATCTGAATGTTCCCTTAACCAGCGTGCAGTTTTCTGTTAAGAATTCTTGGCTCTCACAGTACCCCTGAGGTAACCTAGTATGTTCGAAACATATTTGGCCCTGTGTAAATGCTGTGAGGTACCTTGACTCAGGATGGAGTGGGATCAAGATGAATGCATTCTTCATGTCCACTACATTGAAGTATTTGGCTTCTTTGGGGATACTGCATAAAATTGTCAGAGGATTAGGAACGACCGGATATTCATTCTGTACCACAGCATTGAGGTGGTGTAAGTCCTGAATCATTCTCCAATTGCCCTGTGTTGATTTCTTGACAGGGTATATAGCAGTGTTATGCGGAGACATGGATGGCACAATGATCCCCTGGTCCAATAGGGCCTGTAGTGTATTTTTAATACCCTCCTCTGCCTCCCTTGAGAATGGAAATTATATTACCCTGGGCAGCACTGCACCTGGCTTCAGTTTTATATGCACAGGGGTCATGTCTTTCAGTAGTCCTACATTGGGTGGATTTGAAGTACACAAATGCAGAGGCACATGTTTAAGTTTTTGCCACAAAATAGATGTGGAGTTAGAACTGCCATCAGAGGGCACCGCACCCTTCGGTACTGTACCATTATGTTGCAGGGGAAACAAATCTCTAATATTATCTGCCCATTTCTGTCATTGTTCTCAAACAGCTCATCATCTGTCACTTCCTTTAACTTTACTGTTGGATCTATGCAGAACACTGTGCACTACTCACTCCCATCCTTGTCTATTCCGAGCACGACAACCCTCGAGTCCCGCGAACCACTACCTCCCTTGTTATTGTGTGTATTAGCAGCATTGTGCTTATTCCGCACATCCCAGGCATGGAGCAAACTATACCGCGATCTGTAAATGATATTGTCATGTTTAATTTGCTGAGCAGGTCCCTACCCAGAAAATTAACAGGGGAACTTTCAGAATATAGTAAGGGAGCTCGCACCACCTTACCTCCCACATTTACATCCAGGACCTCAGTGTACGAACCGTGGAAATAGCCCCAGAGAATCCCTTTGTTTCAAGATATTTTCCTGATAATGAGAAATTCCCCTCCATGATGCATGATTTTGTTGCACCTGAGTCCACCATAAATATGAACTGCTTGTTTCCTAGATCCACCCCCACCAAGGGTCCCTCTTCAGGTGGATGGTCGTTCACAAGACCGGACACGCATCTTGCTCTCTGTGGGTTGTCCTAATCAGGATATGTATTCACTCCGGGGGAATGAGAAGGGGTTATCCCCATCATTGTTGCACCTCCAAAGGGGGTGGTGGTCCCTCTTGATACCCTATTGACTGGGGCAACACCGCCCTGCTGCTGCTATGGTGGGTGCCGCACTTGTATGTCAAGATCCTTGAGGCTGCTGGTTATATGTTTTGTGTTGCCCCTGTAGATAACATTTACCCTGTTGTGGATGCTCTGGCCCTTGAGGCCCTTGGGGCCCTTGGTCCTGCTGCTGTGACCCATAATTATACCCCATTGCAGACCTGCTCCTGCATTCCAACATTGTGATGGTCCAAAAACACCCCCTCTGGGTCCCCCCCACCACTTGCTCCTCGAAAGCTCCCTCTTCCTTCTGTGGTCCTCCATGCTGCCACTGTGAGACGAGATACTGTTGACCCATGCCCCACTGTCCTTGTCCTCCTTCAGCCCAGAGCGCAGCAATAGTGGCGCTCATGACCTTTTGTGTGTTCTCTGCCCCCTCCACCTGTATTGGAACTGACACTGGTGCCCAGACAAAAACTTTTGGCAATTTATTTTCTACCAATTTTGCTTCCTCCGTTTGATGCCTTTGGGTTGTTTCCCTATCCCGCTACTTGATTCTTTTACAATGATGCACTATTATACTATATATCTCTGGCCACCCCTTTGCTTCGACACCCACAATCTTATCTAACGCCTTCTGCACTTCCTTTGGCAAGCCCCTCTTTACAATAAAACAGAAAATGGTGTCAAACGATCCCACGGTCCTCCCATGTCAGCTGTCCACATCTCTTGCAATTTAAGAATGAATTTAGCTGGGTCCTCATTATCACCCATTGTACACTGCATCAGGGACTGTAAATCGGGGGTATCTGGGAAAGCCCTTCGTAGCGCATCCTACACCTGTGCTCTAATTGCATTGAATGATGCTCCATCATGTGCATCGTCCCCCAGGATTATTCCCAGATACCTAAGTTTCACCCACACATCCCCGGCCTGGACCCAATTATAGCAACCATCAAGCTCTTGATATCGCCCACTACCAGGGGAAGCCCTGCTGTTTACTTTTCACACTCATATTTCCACTTAATCACCCCTTCTGTGAGCTGTGGGAGAGCCTTAATCAAGTTGTTTTAATCTCTCTGGGTCCAGGGCACATACTGTGGCCTCCCTGCCCCCTTATTTATGAGGGGCATCTGCATATTTGCCCCACTTCCCATACCCTTCTCCATAATTCCCCTACTCTTTACTAATGCCATCCGGCCGAACCTATTCCTCAACCTGCCCACCGCAAACAAGCCTTCTACTTGGGGCCACCTATTCACCCCTTCCTTCTTCTTCACCCTGTCCCTCATCAAACGTGCCATTGTTGTCCTCCGTCTAATTGTTTCCCAACACTGTATTCTCCTGTCCCAAGAGTATGCACTCACCCTTTCTTGCCTCCTTTTCATCGTCTTATTCCTTCAGTATCCACCCTGAGCAAAATGTCACTGATTTCCATTCTCCTGATCCTTTTTCCTACACCCTTACATCCTCACCTCTCTTGAGGATGCCTGCATCTTGTTCAGCTCTGCTAGCAACTCTGCCAACCTTTCATGGAACTCTCTCAACTTGACACCTGCGAATGCCGGTACTTTTGGCGGGTGTGCATATGGGTGTTGGGGAGCAGTAGCCTGTAGTGTTACTGATGCTGAAGGGGTCCCTATCACGGTGGGTACATAGGTTGGATTTGTCTACCCGCCACTGGCGCCCACCCTCTGCTTCTCCCCTCCTGCACTTTCCATCTTTTTGTATCTGTGCCCCTGCTCTGTCCCCTTAGTCCTCTGTGTCCTCAAATATTTGCCAGAGGTCTAAAATGTCTTTTCTCTTCTGTGGCTGTATCCCCTTATACTTAGCTACTAAAAATGTAGACATATGTTCCAGGCCGCTCATATTGTGAGAGACCTGCTCTGGCCAAATGCACAGCATCCCCCTTCTCCCGTCCCCGCGATCCACTGCTTATGGTATTTCTCCACTCTTTCACGGTACAGTGGCAGGGCCTTGTACATATACTCTATTGGTGTTTCTACCCTATGCTGATGATGTCTATGTCATACTGACCCCGCAAAGCCCTGCTAATGCACCGCACGTGCTGCTGCTGCTTGTAACAAAAAAGGAAGTCAACCACACCCTTTCCTGTTCCCCTCCCCCATGCACACACAATACTTCACACAACCATCCAATGCCACACCACGCCGTGACACACACAATTGATGCCCCTCCTAGGGCCTGTTCATCATCTAATAAAACATGAATACAATGAACTAAAATAACAAGCTAAAATAAAAACCACTACTTGTTCCAGGCCTAGACCACAACTTTTATTTACGTATTCTTCCTTTAAATATATTTTATCGTGGTGCCACCTTCCCTCCCCTTCCGAGGAGGGGCTCCCTTTCTTACTTTTGCCTTACGTTATAATTCCTTACCAATATAATCTCTTTACAATACAAACACCAATAAGAAATAACATCAACCACACCCAAGTCGCATCAACAACCTCACTCATCACGTATTCACACCTCACACTTCCCCATGCATTTGTCTCCTACTGGTTATCACTTACAATAGTCTACTCACATGTGCGTGCTCACCCGAACTCCTCTGTCACAGGGTTCCTACACTGGCTTGCACTGTCCTCAGAGCCGCAGCCCGCTTCAAAGAGCAGAGAGGACTTCTCATAAAATGGCTCCTGCTAAACTAATCAGAACACATGTGTTTTGAGGACCGGTCACTGTAGGTGGGCACGGCTCTTTCTGGAGAAGCGGCATGGAAGCCTCTGCAAATATGGTAAACGCTGGGATCACGTCGGGGTCACCAATTGAAGGCATGCCCCTGAATGCTCACACCATAGAGAATACAACCCACCAGGGAAGAAAGGCCCAAGTCAGTCTTGTAAGGTTACCAAGTTTTAATCTCACACAAAGATGAGAGCAACAGCAAAGAACTCTGCTGCCGAGAATGTTCTGGTGAAAAAGGGTACAATCAGAGGCTTAAGAGGAGACACATCATTGTTGTGATGTAATACCTTACAGTAAAAACCCATGCCTCTGGTTGGTGTGCACCTATACAGGATGCACCTGCACCATAAGGTCATTGGTTCCAGCCCAGTCTGTCAGTCTTCCATCACACAGGTGCTGCAGAGATCATCTTCTTCTTGCCGATGAAGGTCAAAGAACAGATTAACTACACTCCTAACACAATGCTACTTCATCATTATACTGTGCAACTGGCAGGCTTTAAGACTGACACAAAGGAGGTTCTGGGGCACTCTAATCTCCACACACACATTTCACTCACTCCCTACTGCGCCATCCGGCTCCAAGGTCTCCACCCTTGTTTTGACCTATATTGTATCCCTCCCAGCACTTCGCAATGCAAATCATATGTTTGGAGCTCAAAGACATGCAACGTCTGTTCTCTTTGAACATTCAGAACTTGTTACTTTAGGGTTAGTGGTTGAAGGTCACCTGGTGCCATGGAATTCAAAGATCTTGGGGCTTAGTCAGTTATATGGCCTATAACTCATGGTCACCTGGGGGTGGGCCGGGTCAGGCTTTGGCCAGTGTGACATAACATGCACACCAGGTGCAAGTCTATGATCGCAGCCTTGTAGGTCACATTCCTTTCGAGTAGAAAAACATTGTTGGAACACTGTTTTTTTTAAATTATAGATTTTATTGATTTAAACAACAATCACAATAAACAAAACAAGGACAAGACATACACCATCCAAAGGATAGTTCAATGATTTGAACATGGCTACAGTCAGAGGAATCCCACATGCAAACACATCCACATATTGTCTCATTGTGTTCCTTCGTATATCAAAATTTATAAAGTCTCACGTTCTTCCCATTTTCCCCATACTTTAGAGGCTTTAGCGGGACAGCCTCTTGCATTGTAAACCCTGTGCTCCATCATTGCACATGCGTCCATATCATCTGCCCACTGGTCCAGTGTCGGAGATATTGGGGCGCCCCATTTTTGTGTGACATTCCGTTTCATCAGCCCTGCCGCCGTGGATAGGAGCAGCCCCTGCCATTTATTGGCAACGTCCTCATCGCGCTTACCCAGTAGCAGAACTTTCGGATCCAGCAGTATATTGCAGCCCAACACTCTGGTTAATTCAGTGCAGCATTCACCGCAGAAGCCGTGGATCCGGGGGCATTCCCACAGGATGTGTATGAAAGTTCCCGTCTCCCCACCACAACGGAGGCAGTTCAGATTTGGGGCCCGCTTCCAACCGTACATCGCAGTTCTGGGATAGTATATTCGATGCAGGATTTTTAACTGTACCAGACGGAGTCTAGAGGAGATAGCAACCTCCCGAGGATGCATTAGGATCTGAATCCAGTCTTCTGGGTCCATGGCCCCGACATCCTTCTCCCATTTAGATTTAAGATGAGAACGTTCCGGAGTGGCAAAGGAGGACATGGCATTATATAGTATCAAAGTGCATTCAGTTGGAATGTATGCCAGGAATATGTTGCGTTCTATGGGTGCACTCTCAGGTAGAGCGGAGACACCTGTATGTGCGATCTCAAGGCATGAGCCAGTTGTATGTAATTATATTGTTCGGTTATTGGAAGTTGAAATTTCAGCTGGAGGGCCTCAAAAGAGGCCAATTTCCCATCTAGCAGGACATCCCTAATCCTCGTGCTTCCGGCCCCTTCCCATTTAGACCACGGTCCGAGTTCCCTCATTCCGACCAGGTTACCATTGTACCACAGGGGTTGTATGGTGGTAATTCTATCTTTACACCCCACAAAAGTGTACACCCGCCTCCAAACCGTGGTAACATGTGCAGCGATTGTCTGTAGTGGGGGTCTGTGAAGTAGCTGATAGAGCAGATCTAATGGGTACATGTCATGAATAGCAGCAATTTCGGCTCTAGATACTAATAATTATGTAGATGAATGCCTTAGTCAACTCAATAACATTCAATACTATAATAAACTGACCGGAAATCCTAGCGATAAACTTCTAGAAGTGATCGAATCTAAGGTTACGAAGGCAAAAGAGAGAAACTGGATAAGCAGACAAGAGAGCGAATTCCTGGTGAATAAAGAAGCGTCCATATCCAATTTTAACGGTCTTCCAAATGTACACAAAACCCTACTTAATCCACCAGGACGGCCTATAGTGGCAGGGATCAATTCGATCTTGGAACCCCTGTCGAAGTTCGTGGACCACTACTTGAAAATACTTTTCAAATGGAATCGTATTTAAAAGACACCAAAGACGTTATAAAAAAGTTTGAACATCAACCGTATGACAACACCACCCACTTTTTGATCACATTTGACATAGTCTCATTGTACATGAATATACCCCAAATGGCCACACTTGAAACTATCGGAGAACTCCTCCTTACTCGCACAGATAACGATCCTGTTCCGACATCCTTTATACTGTGGTGTTTAGAAATGGCGTTAAGACAAAACTTCTTTGAATTTCAAGGTGTGTACTATCAACAGATAGAGGGTACCGCAATGGGAGCCACTATGGCTCCCAGTGTGGACAATCTTTACGTGCAATACTTTGAGAAACTTCATATTTACACCAGGCATCCCTATATAGCGAACATCATATCGTGGGCTCGCTATATAGACGACGTCATCGTAGTCTGGAAGGGCTCGATTCAAGAAGCAGAAGATTTTCTGCGTTGGCTTAACTTAAGAAATCGGCATTTGCAGTTTACAATGACCATCAACCAAGACTGTATTAACTTCCTTGACGTCACTATCTTCCACCGTGAAGGTTCTCTTCTGGTACAACCATACCACAAGATTACCGATAGAAACTTGTTACTGCATTATAAAAGTCATCATGTGAAACATTTAAAAGACAATCTACCATTTGGCCAGTTCTTATGGCTAAAAAGGAACAGTAGCCTTAATGAAGCTTATGAAAAGGAAGCCAGCATATTGTCAGACAAACTTAAAGAAAGAGACTACCCTAAAAAATTGTTATATAGAGCAGCGAAAAGAGCTTATAACAATAATAATCAATCTCTCCTAGAAGATAAAGTTAAAAAACCTCTGGATGACAGAATAGTAAGCGTGAATACCTTTACCAATTTGAGCCTAACTATCACTAATATAGTCCGGAAACAGTGGAAAATCATTGATAAATCCACAGTACAGTTAGCTTGCCCTTTATTTGCCTATAGAAAATCCACAACCATCGGGAATCACATCAGTAGTAGTAAGTTTAAATCCACTCTTAAAAAAGGCGAAACCCTAACAAAAAGCTGGGGCCTTAGTCCTATAATAGGACACCATCCATGTGGACACTGTAGTGTGTGTAAATTTAACACTAAATCTAAAGAAATGGAGATAGGCCTAAATAAAAAATGGCAACAGACATTCTCTAACTGTAACACAGAATATGTGATCTATATGATCACGTGCCCTTGCAGGAAAAGGTACATAGGCAAAACGAACAGAAAGATCAAAACCCGGATTAAAGAACACCAGAGCTGTATAAACAACAACGTATTAACAGCTCCAATGGTTAAACACTACACAGACAATAACCATACAGGGGAAGATCTAAGATGGACTGTCCTGTTTATAATGACGGGCACTGATATTAATAAAAAGAAACAAGCCTTAATAGAAAAGGAGCAAAGACTAATCTTTTTAACTCATAGTGACAAAGATGGGCTGAATGAAGCCGTAGAGTGGCATAAAATCTAAAGTGCCTCTTAGCACTCCCTGAATTGTTAGCAGTATCTATTACCATTATTTAGGAATCTGCCCCCTGAAACATCCCATATAAGTATCAGGTTTACTAGATCAAATTAAGAATCACTACCCTTCTAGTCTTATTTTATCTATACCTTTAGTGAGAGTACCTGTCAGCCTGCACGCAGTCTATGTTTCTGTCATTTCTAGACTCTTCATTCAAATTTGGCTCATAGACCATTAATCCCTCTATACAAAAAGGACAAATAGAGGGTTGAATTTAGGCATCATAATGCGTATCCAGAGAAATTTCGGGGATTATATCCAATTAGGAATTAGCACTCCGGGAACCAACTACCTATAATGGCAGCCGCCAACTTCTGATTATATCTATCTAAAAAGGAGCTTTTTCATTACTTAAAAGAGATGTCAGCTTTGCCGTAATTATGCGGCTCTGTAATATTTGACAATGGAGCTGTAGATGACAGACCAAGTCTCATATAAACAGCTAAATCTCCACCATGGATCGGAGATAACAGGCGAGACAGTGTAGAAATAACAGATGTCGCGTTCAACTAGATGCAGTCTTTAATAGACACTGTTGTGTAAAATCTATCTCTCGTTTAAATAGTCTCTACTTCCCAGAAAAAGATAGAGCTACCACCTCGGTGGTAATTTGGGTATCCCTCCTTATTTAGTAAGGCCTCAAAAGAGGCCATTTTCCCATCTAGCAGGACATCCCCGATCCTCGAGATTCCGGCCCCTTCCCATTTAGACCACGGTCCGAGTTCCCTCATTTTGACCAGGTTACCATTGTGCCACAGGGGTTGTACGGTGGTAATTCTATCTTTACACCCCATAAAAGCATGCACCCGCCTCCAAACCGTGGTAACATGTGCAGCGATTGTCTGTAGTGGGGGGTCTGTGAAGGAGCTGATAGAGCAGATGTAATGGGTCCATGTCATGAATTGCAGAAATTTCGGCTCTAATATGTGGCGGTTCCCGGTATCCATGGAACAGGTCATTGACCACCGCCAATTGAGATGCCCAGTAGTAGGCCCGGAGGTGGGGCACACCTATACCTCTCTCCCAAATCGACCTCTGAAGCGTAGCCAACGCAATGCGGGATTGTCCCTCTCCCCAGATGAATTCTCTAAGGAGATTGTCCAGCCGGTCAAACTCAGAATCCGGAATCTCGAGGGGGGGGGGGCGTTTTGCAATACATATAGGAATCTTGGTAGGGTCATCATCTTAAATAGGGCGGCTCTACCCTTAAGTGTTAGCGGGAGAAGTTTCCAGTGACAGACATCGTCAGTGAGTCGGTCTATAATCGGTTGGAGACTGTAGGTTGTATAGCATGTTAAATCCCCAGATATCCAAATTCCCAGATATCGAAAGCCATTTCGGTCAATTTATATGGGCAATGTTGGGGGATAGCTCACGTTCCGCCCTTTACCGTAAAAGGGATAGATTTCCCCCAATTGATCTTCAGCCCACTGAACTCACCGAAACGGACAAGCATTTGTGTGACTATGGGGCAGGTATGAATCGGATCACCCAGATACACCAAGAGATTGTCAGCGTATAAAGACGCCCTATCCTCATGGCCCTCTGGCCATTTAAACCCCACCCAGGCCTTGCTTTGACGAAGCCACAAAGCGAGCATCTCAATCGCGAGAGCAAAGAGGAGGGGTGATAGGGGACATCCCTCAAGTGTACCTTTGCCAAGAGGGAAGGGCTCAGAGGGCCACCCATTCACTTTCACTTCTGCCTGTGGATTCGTATAGAGCAATTCTACCCAGCCGAGAAAAGTGTCCCCAAAACCCATTTGTCTCATAGTTTCCCAAAGGCTGTCCCATCGGACAGAATCAAACGCTTTCTCAAAATCGATTGCCAATAGTGCCAGAGGTGTGTTTATAATGGGAGCTCTTTCCAGTAGCAAATGGAGACGCCGTATGTTCATACGTGTTGATTTGTGTGGCATAAAACCACATTGGTCTGGGTGGACCAACGAGGTAATGACCGATTGTAGGCGGTTTGCCAGGAGTTTGTCAAGGACCTTGGCTTCGCTGTTGATTAGCGATATAGGCCTATATGAGGCACACTGCTCAGGTGGTTTACCCGGTTTGGGAAAAACGACAATTGTGGCCTTGCATAAATCTGGCGGGAGGGTGCCCTGATCTCAGGCCTTGAGGAGCATTTTATGGAGGTGTGCTGCCATTTTTTTCCCCACCCAGTTATTTCAAGGTTTCAACCGGAAACCCATTGGGGCCCGGCGTTTTCCCAGACTGTAACTGTGCTATAGCCTCAGCAATCTCTGATCAGTAAGATCATAGTCCAATTGTGTTTTCTGCTGTTCCGAGAGACGTGGCAGTATGATATCGTCTAGGAGGGAGGGATTCAGTGGGGACATAAGGGAGCAATACAGATCAGCATAAAAAAAAGCAAACACCTCTGCAATATCACGATCTGATTGGCATTTCTTGTTCTGCAGGGTTATGATCTCTCTGACATGGCGTTTGCCCTCGTCTCTCCTCTCAAGCCTGGCCAACATTTTACCCGCTTTGTCCCCATATTCATAGATCCATGCCCTGGATTGTTGGTGGGCATCTTTAGCGTTATCTAGCTCAATGTTTCAGAGCCGCTCTCTAGAGCTTCAAAGGGTTTTAAGGATCTCAGGTTTCGGGTCAAGAACGTATTTGGTTTCCCAGTTGCCCATTTCTGCTTCTGCTTCTAGTAATTTCTGGAGCCGTTCTTTCTTTTTATTTGTCATCCAGGAGATTATCTCTCCTCTCAGCACTGTTTTGTAGGCTTCCCATATCGTAACACGCCTATCGACAGTATTGGCATTTATTTTGAAGTATTCATAAGTAGCCTCAGTGAGACGATCGATAAAGTCGGGGAAGCACAGATAATAGCTGTTCAATCTCCATGACTTAGGGGGAGTAATTCCTTGCATACAAAGCACCATAATCAATGGCGAGTGGTCAGGGATACCACGAGGGAGCAGATCCACAGTCCCACAGTCCACATATCCCTGTGTATATCGGTGCCTAGGAGGAAGAGATAGTCCAGTCTGGACAGGGAGCCATGTGCTCCCGAATGGAACGAGTAACCATTAGTACCAGGATGGAGATGTCTCCACACATCTCGGAGGCCCAGGGCTGACACAAATTTCGCTAATTTAGTAGGGGTATTCAGGTTGCGACCTCTGATATTGGTGCATTTCAAGGTGTTACACATGACGTCATTAAAATCGCCCCCCAGAATCCACATGTCAGGTTGATGCTTTGCCATAAGGATAACCAGATCCTCTAGCAGTTCTCACCCAGTCCCAGCAGAGAGTATACCGAAGCAATAGCAAGTGTTTCACCCCACAGTGTAACGAGCACCGCCACATAACGACCCCAGGGATCTTGCTCGATTGTCAGTGCACGAATAGAATGCGTTTCATGTACCAGGATCAGAGTCCCTCTGGATCCCATTGTGTATCCTGCGTGTAGTGCAGATCAGTAGTTGGTTCTGCGAAAGAAGGTGCAAGTAGTTCCCACTAAGTGTGTCTCAGTTATCAGGGCAATGTCAGGGGAGTGCCTATTCAAGAACTGCGTTACAAGACGTCGCTTGATCCCAGAGCCCAGTCTGTTTACATTCCACATGATCAGTTTGAGAGATCTAGGATTTTCAATGGTCGATGATTGGGTTAGTGTATGTGCCATTCATAGTATGCAGTGCTGGATTTGCCGACTTCATATAGCCGAAGAACAGGAATAGTGTGCAGGTATTGGTTGCAATGGGAATGTGTTGCGAGTATGAACTAATATGAGCCAGCGTATGCTGAGTAATATGACTTATTAGCCTTGTAAATACATAGTAACCGAAAACCAACACAAAACAGCATGAACTTCTCCCTTCCTCTCCCTATACTCCACCCCAACCCGAAGTATCTATCACCCGAACATTGTCGACACTCAGAGCTAGAGCGTCAGCCTAAATTTGGAACTTCATCGATCAATACCCCAAAATTGCTGCCCGTAGGAAAGCACTGTCAGGCAGATGTAGAAAAGCCGATGAAAACAAAGAGAGAAGAGATAGAACAGGAGAAAAAGTCAGAGGAGAAGAATAAAATAATAAAAGTGGGGACAGGGGGGGAGCTCTACGGATTGCACCATTTGTCGAGACTTCCGTGGTAATGTAGGAATACGCTACAAAGAGGCTAGTCCAAGGAATTCTGTGCCATTGTATTGTGGCGATCCGCCATATCTTGCAAACAGGGGCGGGGGCAGCATTGGATTCTGCGTTCATCCCAATCGGCTGCTAGTTCCAAGGGGTCCGACCCTCGGACCTCTGGGTTTCTTCTATGGGGGGCACAATCCGATCTGGGCCGGGACTTCCCTCCCTGTCTTGTTGGTCTCGCAATCCAATCACCATCGATGTGAGCTGGAAACAGCAGTCTGTATTTCACATTCATGAGAGCTAACTGCCTTTTGAGTGGTTCAAATGATTTTCTCGCTCATTGCACCTCCCGGGTGTAGTCAGGAAAAAATGCAATCCGGGATCCGTTATGAGTCATTGTCCCCTTTGTTCGAGACATCTGAAGAAGCGCGTCCCTGTCCCGATAATTAAGCAGTTTAGCGATGACAGTTCTGGGTGGTGCACCAGGAGTCGGTCTACCTGAGGACATTCTGTTAGCTCTTTCCACTGAAAAGAATATGAAGAAGTGAGGTGCAAAAACATCTGTTAGCCATTTTTCTAGGAATAGCTTTATGCTGGGCCCCTCCTCCCCTTCTGGAAGTCCGAGGATGCGCACCTTGTTGCGGTGTGATCTTCCCTCTCCTTCATCTACTTGGTCTCAAGGGTTTTTAGGCGGGTCAAAGCTTGTGATAGCTGTTGGTTGATACTTCTGATGTTATCCTCCACTCCCGAGATACAGTGTTCGGCTTCTCCAGTGTGGGAGGAGAGCTTTTGCAGATCATGCCGAAGAAAGGAGACATCCGCCGCAATACTGTCCATCTTGATCTCCATGGAGGAGCGAGAGCTGGCTATAACGGCCATCACATCCCGCAGTGAGAGGGTATCTTCGTCAATGGGGGAGGCCAGTCATGTTGATTGGCTCACCGATGCCAGAGCACTGGTGACTGCATATTGATCCATGCTGCTTTGAGTCGAAGTTTTCCGTTGTTTATCCTTGCCCATTTTGCAGGGCGTTTAGAGCCAAGGTCCGTTGGTGTGAAGCTAGGCCCTGCAGTAGCTGATTTCCAGCCCAGTGGTGTGTTGGTACAGATCTATAGATTGTCAGGTTTACACCCCCGGGTGTGCTTAATCAGTGCATCCGGGCACTGTAACTACAGATCCCAGTGCTTCGGCCAGGCCCCAGCACCTTGGCACGTACCTCTGTGTCAATTCTTCCTGTCTGTTTCAGCCTCACCCTCTTCTTGAGGGTCCTCAGGACCGGCGTAGTGTTGTCAGGGGCACAAGGCAGACCACCCACCAGTATTTAAGCACAAGCTGAAGATGGGGGAGGACGGGAACCCCCCGAGAGGGATCTTGTAGTAGCGTCCCTGGGTTTCTGATAGTTATTGTATCGGGCCACTGGCAATGGGTCAATGGCCTTCTGTCTGACCCGCTGTTTATGTACCTTGGCCATGGAGAGGCCAGGCGGCTTCAAAGGCACGGCGTCCATCCAACCACCAGCGCAAACGGCTCTCACAGCTGTTCCCAAGCAGGCCGGAGTCAAGGAGGCTTACAGGCTCAGAGCGTGTTACAGGCAGAGTCCAAGGATCCCTAATATAGTGTCAGCTGCTGTGTATCCCCTATGTAGCACCACAGTTCTCCCGAGCTTGCTCAATGGTCAGTGTACCTGTACATCCAACAGGGAGTGTGGGGGGAAGGGCCGTGACACCGCCTCCGTCCTACTACATGGCCTTGTGTACGTGCAAGGCTACCAGTCCCCATCGTGTTCCTAAATTGTCTCTGTGCAATGTTTCAGTAATTGGTGAGGAGAGCTTTGAAGAGGGAGACACATACTTTGGTAATGTGCACGGAGGCATCTGTTTCAGCACCAGCATTGTCTCGTGTGATAGGCCCAGGCCTGCTTCTTATGCCACACTCGTGGAAGGCATGTGGGGATGGTCTCTTTTGTGGTCTCTCATGCAGGGTGATGTCTGAGTCCCGGGCAGATGTTTCAATGGTCCGGGTCCGGTCAATCGCCCGTCCCGCATTGTGCGGCCGTGGCGGTCAGAGCACGTTGTCTGTGCCGGCACCAGCGGGAGTATAGGTCACTCCGCTTTGCACCTCGCACGCCGCGCAGATGGGGCAGTGACAGGGCAGGCGCCCCCCCCCCCGGAGCTCCACATGCAGTTATGCATTGGTTTGGTGCAATCCATCTGAGCCCCAACCATACGTGGGGCGGCAATCGTTGCGGGGCCAGATTCACTCACCACCCCATTTTGGGTCCGTACAGTGTGTTAACACGCACGGGGGAGGGGGCACTGTCCACCAGGCACAGCCATCCATCACTCGTGTGCCATGAGGATGGGGTGTGAGACGGCGTGTGTTCTTCCCCAGCCGTCACTGCGGAGCCATCCCGTGTGGCACGGTGTCTGAGGCCAGTGATGACTCCAGGGAACCACCCGAGCTTCCACTTTCAGTCGAACGTATTACGATGTTTTGGCGGGTCAGTGTCTCCAGAGCTCGCTAGTCCCCAGTATCTTGAGGCACAGTAGCTGATAGGTTTGCAGCTTATACCCTCCCTGGAGTCAGGGTGTGTTCACCAGGATTGGTCCAGTCGTCACAAAAGGGGTCCGGGTTGCAGCCGGTGAAGTCACCCCGACCAGCCGTTTAGTCGTTCATCTGGTGTCGGCCATCTTGGAGTGCTGACAGCCAGATCACCGGTGCACAGTTATCATCCTGGTTCCTCGGCCAGTCGATCGAGTGCACATGGGAAAACACGACCAATTAAAGCTCCATGCCTTGTAGAAGTCATTTGTGCCTTTTGATAGGTTATTCGCCACAGAAAACAGGATAATAGAGCAGGATATAATCGGTGCTTGCCGGAGCTCCCAGGACTCACGTCCACATCGTTCGTAAGCAGGCCACACCCCCCTGTTGGAACACTGTTAGAACAATGAATGAGCTTTATGGCGGTTGGGGGTGTGGGTTTTTGGGAGCTCAGGCATGGCTGGAAGTTTCCCTTGTTTCGCAATTAGGGTTTAGTGCCGGAAATGCTGCATTCGCCATGCAGGCCTTGTCTCCTAACTATGGTTACTAACTTCTATGCAAAATGGCAGTCTTGCTCATGCCCTGCGCTACACTATGTGGGTTGATTATATTGGGGTGGGGTCATACCACCGTTTCCCCTCCCCCTGGCCCATTATAGTGCTTCGATTGCCACTCGCCTTACTCAAGTGTGCTTAGGGGGGTGGGACGGGGTCACCCCTTCCCAACACCAGTCTAACCCTTTCTTACTGTGGCATGACTTGTTTTCTGGGCATCTGTGATAAATCAAGCATGGTATTGTGCTAATGCTTGGGTAGACTGGGATTTTGGGGTAGCTAATCTAGCCCTTTCTTACTGTGACATGACTTTTTTCTGGGAATCTGTGATAAATCAAGCATAGTATGTCCTATTACTTGCCTAATCTGGCCTATTGGGGATTGCCAGTCTAGGTATGTCTTGCTGTGGCATGACTTGTTTTCTGGGCATCAGTGATAAATCAAACATGGTATGTGCTAATATGTTGCCAGACTGGTGTTTTGGGGTTGCCAATCTAGCCCTTTCTTCGTGTGGCATGACTTTTCTGGGAATCTGTGATAAATCAAGCATGTTATGTGCTATTACCTGGATAGAATGGCATTTCGGGGTAGCCAGTCTAGCCTTTTCTTACTGTGGCATTACTGGTTTTCCGGCATCTGTGATAAATCAAGCATGGTTGTGCTAGTACTCGGATAGAATGGCATTTTGCGGTAGCCAGTCTAGCCCTTTCTTACTGTGGCATGGCTTGTTTTATGGGGATCCATGATAAATCAAGTCTGGTATGTGTTATTATGTGACTAGAATGGCATTTTATTGCAGCCAGTCTAGCTGTTTTATTCTGGGCCCTTCTATGCGCGTGCACGTAGGCCAGAACGGTGTGAGGGGCCAAACCCATAAATCAGGTGCGCTGGGTGACCTGGGGCCGGCATTGTCAGTGACAGCATAATTATTTATGCTGTCACTTACATGCACAGTCAGTAGCCAAACATCACAATCGCCTGAAGAAGGTCCTACAATGACTCAGAGATCAGGATCACACCCGAAATAGAAAGAAATGTGAATTTAATAGGGAAAAGCTGGAGTTCTTTGTAGACGTCTTTCGCAGTGAATGCATCTCCGCCGATCTGGATGAAGTTAAAGACAAAGTCGGCCCTGTGACTTGAAAAATCTGTCAGAAATAAAGAGCTTCCTCGGTGTGGTTAATTATTGCTGCCGGCTCGTCCCTAACCTAGCCCCTGTCACACAGCCACACAGGAGGCTGACCAAGTCTTCTGAATCCTGGATGCAGGAGGCGCTGCAGAAACATGACTTCCACGCCTCGAAGGACACTTTAGCTGCAGATACGACCATGGCTTATTTTCACTCGACACGCGTATGGAGCTGGTGGTTGAGGCCAGCCCCAAGCGCTAACTATTGGACTGACACATAGGACTCAGACGCGGGCCTTCTTCCCTGAGACATAAGCAAGCAGAACACTCCTCCTTTCATCCAGAATCAATGGTTCCATGTAATAATGTCGCCACAAAAATCTCGCCATGCAAAAATATCGCTGAAAAATGGCCATTTTTTGTGGCGACATTATTGCATGGAACATGCGGGGGACACCCCTGCAGCCCCCAAACTTTTTTTTTTCTTTTTTTTTTAAAAGAAATGTTTTTTTTTTTTGCCCCTGTCCCCATATATCATATATATGGTCACCCAAATAATATCGCCACGACATTTTCCCTGGCGATATTATTTACAAAATGATGTTGTGTGGGATGTAGACACTTTAACATTCACATTTACATATATGGCAACACTTGTGTGATTAACACTGACCACAAACTGTTAGCACCAACATTCAATGGGGGTGCACTTCATCCCCACAAGACATTTCTTCACAGGAATTTGAAAATGTATCCTGCAATTGCAAGGAACTTACCAACCTGGGGCAAGCAACCTTGCAAAGTTTATGTCATGTAACTCAGGAGTGGGACTGCACAAGAGGAGAAAGCAGGACTCTGGCTAGAAAAACATATTCATTTTGTGATGTTGAATGCGATGCCGAAAGCCATTTCTGACGAACAAATAACAGCGGCTGCAAATGAAGACAAAGTCTGCGTCCTGAAATGATCGCTGGCTGCGGCTAATGGATAGGCTTCTTGCAAGCTCACTGCCATCACACTGAGGAGACCCAACAAGTAGTAAAAGACTCTTCATGATCAGAGACAAGCTCTCAGAAACCGCGGAAGGCCTCCCCCTTAGGGATTTGGGTCCCTGCTTTCATCGTGCCAAGGATAAACCCCCGGGCCCATGTTGGCCATCAAGGTTTAAGAAAGACAAAGACTCGCTTGTCACAGAAGTTTGGTTCCAGTGGCTGAAATATGGAGTTGAGTCAGCCCTTGGAAATTGCATCCTGTGCCAGTCCACGAGACTCCATTCTATCCGTTCACCTGTCAGATTGCTGCCAACATGTTGTAGTCGTAGGTGAAGTTTCCTGTTATTCCAAAATTGAGATTGTCGAATCAACTGCTACGGCTGCTGTCATACATAAGCTGAAAATGATATTTATAAATAGTCAAATTGATATTTGGCTACTGTTGCACAATAATGACTTTCACCGGTTCCTTGACTCCCTGGATGTCAAACACAGGTGTTTCACCACCTGTTGGCTACAAGCCAATAGGGATGTGGGAGGTTCATGCTAGACTGGGGCAGCCAGTCTAGCTCTTTCTTACTGTGGCATGTGTTTTTTTCGAAACACCCAAAAAGTCTGATAAAAAATACCAAATGGGAGATTTGACCGAATTTCGGCCATTTAAAAATTCCGAACGGCTGAAAGGTTTGACCAAATCCCCCATTCGGTGGAAAGGGCTGGGGGGGGGGGGGGTTGGGGGGTGTCCTCCGCACACTTGTTCTCTATATTGTGAGTGGGGTTGCGGGTGTGTGCCCCGCAGCAAGTCCCGAAAAAGTAATATAAAAAAATAAAATAAAAAAAGGAAAGGACCCTGCAGCGTTGGTTCCTGATCACGGACGTGAAAGGGAACAGGCGCTGCAGGGACACGGCCAGTCGGCAGCACACAGCAAAGTGTGCCAGTGTAAGGTAAGTAGGGGGATGGATGTGGGGGCAAGGGCAAAGGTTGAAATGTTCAAGGGAGAGAATATTGAAAGTTATTTTCGGAAAAATTACTTTCGGTCTTTTCTTCCTCGAACATTTCCACTGCAGGCTTCTAACCCGGATCCTTTTTTAATAGGCTTCTATGATAAACCAAGTATGGTATATGTTATTACTTGCCTAGACTGGCATTTGAGGCAGCCAGTCTAACCCTTTCTTACTGAGGCATGACTTTTTTCTGGGGTTCCATGATAGACCAAGCAGGGTATGTGTTATTACTTGCCTAGTCTTTTTTTCTAGGCGATCTGTCCAGGACAGCAGTGTTGGTGTGTGCTCCTGCTCAACCTGGCTCTACTTTTTTTAATTAAGTTTTACTGTTCCCATACTTTTATTTCAAAGCGAAAACGTTCTGGAATGGTTTCGTTTTAAAATAAAAGTGTAGGAAGAAGTTGAAACTTGCCCTTTCAGTGCACTACACTGAACGTTCCCTTAAGCAGCAGGTGCATGTGTTTGGGGGTTTGTATTGTGTGTGGGAGGGGGCGTGGTGATGGGGTTTGCGGGGAGTGGGTGCAGGCCAGTCGGAACATAGTTCCACTACTTCTTTTCGTGTACTTCGACCACTGCGTGTGGCGCAGGACAGGATAGCACTGTGGCCGTATGCTCCTGCCCTGGACCCTCTGTGCACAATGAAGGGCATAGCAGGAACACACTCTGTGTCCCACTCAAGGCCGCTGACTGCACTGCAGTCCCAATAAGGGGCAGAGCCAGAGGCAGAGCAGGAGCACACATCTCCATGCCCCACTCTTGTCCGAATGTTTCAGGGAGAGGGTATGGAGTCAAGTCATCATATGAGGGCAGGAACGATTGTGTGTCAGTTTAGCATTAATTTTCCAAAGGTGCATTTGTGGGGGAAAGTAACGGGACCTTTATCGTGGCTCACGCCCGACCCACTCTTGCAATGCTGGATACTCCCCTGGCGTGACTATTGTGATGATATGCCCCCGGGGTCCCTGGTTCAGCGTCGGACCGCGGGATGGCAGGCCTCTGGTGCGCGGCGCGGGGAAGGGGCGCAGCAAAGAATCACACGGACCACTTCGATCAGTGCGTAAACCCGGACTCGCGTTATGACGCCAGTTCCGGTGATTCCTTTATTTCCTGTGTGTCACGTGACCCTCGATTGGCGGGCCACGTGACACCACATTCCTCCCCATTTTGGAGGTGTTTGCGCAGTTGTCAACAAACATACATTTTAACTGGTCTTCTACATAACTTGGCATACATCTTGGATAAACAAAACTTATTGACTGGGCTTAGAGTTCACCTTAGCGAGGCTTCGGCCAGCTTACTCTGTCCATGACATATCCATGCAGGCGGGACGACGGTTTGGGCCTCTCCCTCAGAAGATACCGGGTGTTTCTTTTCTCCGGTGCGTCCGTCCTTGGAGTCTCGGCTTTATCTCTCTCTCTTTGCTGGCGTGGGCTGTCTGATATTCCGGGAATAGCTGGGCTTCCAGGTGCCACTTGGCCGGGGGGTGAGGGTGGAGCCTCTGCTTCTTCCCTAGAAGGCATTGGTTGTTCTTCCCACAATTCTGGGGGTACCTTCCTGAAGTGAGACACGTTCCTCGTAACTGTCTCCCCCCCTCGGGTGGCTGTGACCATACTGTGGTTTGTGGTACTAACTGTCCATGGCTGGAGCTCGAAGTTGAGGGACATTTTCCTAGGCGGGGCTCGATTCTTGACAATGACGGTGTCCCCTGGCGTCAGCTCTCTGTGGCTAGCTCGTCTGGCGATACTTTCTTGCTCATTTCGCCTCAGCCGCGTAGCGTCTATGGCAGGGATGTCTGGTTCTGGAGCTATCCACTGGGGGTGTATGGGTAGTTCCGCTTGTATGGGTACGCCAAGCATGAGGACTGCCGGGCTGATCCCCGTAGAGGAGTGCGAGGTTTGCCTGTGTGTTCTCAGGAACCGGTACACTGTTTTCAGCCACGGGCGTCCCTGTTCTTTGGCGATCCTGATGACTTGGTTGAGTGACCCCATGAATCTTTCAGCGTCGCCGTTTGCTTGGGGCCATCTTGGGGTGATTCGCTGGTGTTTGACATTTACTTCTTGGAAGTACTCGCGCAGCTCTTGACTAGTGAATGATGGTCCATTGTCGCTTTTCACTTTCCTCGGTATTCCATGTGTGGCAAATATCTTCTCTAGTGTGAGGATTGTGGTCTCTACGTTAGTAGATGCTACGTTTTCCACCTCCGGGTATTGGCTAAATTCGTCGATCACTACGAGAAGATACCCTTCGCCAGCAATTGTGCAGTGGTCCATGCTGACAGTGTCCCAGCGTTTGCAGCTTCTTGGGGTGCTGCTTATCGGTTCGGGGTGTTCTGGTCTTCTGGATGCTTGGCATGCTGCGCAGGATTCGACTAACTCTACTACCTTTTGTTGTATGTTGGGTATCCACATCCTGGACTTGAGGTATGCAGTGGTTTTGACGATGCCTTGATGCCCACTGTGTGCTAGGCGTAGAGCTCTATCTTCTAATGACTGGGGCAGCACGATTCTATGTCCTTTGAGTAAGATGCCTTCTGGGGCTACCGAGAGCTCATGTCGGATCCCAAACAGAGCTCTGAGTTTGACTTGGGCTGACGCAGGGTGCTGGGCCATCAACGTGAGATAGTTCTTCCAGTTGCCAGCTCGGACAGCGTCAGTGGTGTGTTGCAGGACGGTGTCTGTTTCTGTTTCACTGGCCACTTCCTGTAGGGTCAGGGCCCACGGCCTCGCGCAGGCGACTATGTGACAGACGTGTTCGTCGGTTTCCTTCGCTTGGCGCCGTTCTCTGTCAGTGGCAGGCCGCGGGTGGCGGGATAGGTAGTCAGCTGGGTTGTCTGTTCCTGGGCGATACTCAACCTCGATGTTGTACGGTTGTAGCTGCAGCATCCATTTCTTGATGCGTGCTGGTGGGTGAGGAGCGGATCCACGGAAAATTGGGATCAGAGGCTTGTGATCCTTGAGGACATTTGCTTGTTTGCCTAACAGGTACACTTTGAAGTGACGGCATCCCCATAAAATGGCTAGTGCTTCTTTCTCTATATGTGTGTAGTTCTGTTCAGGTTTTGTAACCGCTCGGCTGGCGAACGCGATGGGGACCACGTTTCCCTCGTTGTCAGTTTGTGTCAGGACTGCTCCGAGGCCGACGGGGCTGGCGTCGACCAGGAGTTCAGTCTGCCTATCTGTGTTGAAGAATGCCATGGTGGTGGACACGGATAGGGTGTCTTTAATTTGTTGAAACGCTTGTTGGTGGGAGGTGGTCCATTCCCACTTCTGGTCCTTCTTCGTTAGTTTCCTGAGTGGGCTTGCCATGCTGGCGAAATCGGGGATGAAGCGTGCGCAATATGTCGCCATACCCATGAAGCTTCTCACTTCGGAGGCTGATTGGGGTGCTTTGGTGTCCTTTATGTCTCGTACCTTGGACGGTCGGGGATACGCCCTTGGCGCTGAAGATATACCCGAAGAAGCATATTTCATCTTTGTCGAACTCGCACTTTTCGGCGTTGAGTGTTAGGCCCGCTTCTTCTAACCTTGCTAGGACCGCTGCCAGTCGTTTGTGGTGATCTTCCTTGTTTGATGCGTATACGAGAATGTCGTCGCTGATATTGGTGGTGCCTTCTAACCCTGTGATGACTTTGCGGATTTCGTGCTGGAACACTTCCGCGGCAGATGATATTCCAAAATTGAGTCGTTTATACCTCATCAGGCCGAGGTGAGAGGAGAATGTAGTGATGTATCTCGACTCTCTGGACAGCCTCAGTTGGTGATAGCCTGATCTAAGGTCAAGTTTACTGAAGACTGTTGCTCCTGTGAGGTCTACAATAAGCTCGTCTATCGTAGGTGTTACATGCCGTTCTCTCCCGATGGCTGCGTTGGGAAGCCTCATGTCAATACAAATTCTTACCGCGTCTGGTTGTTTGGGTTTTTGAGCGACCACGATGGGCGAGACCCACGGGGTAGGTCCTGACGTTTTTTCTATGATTCCCGCTTTTACTAGCTTGGCCAGCTCTTTTTCCACTGCTCCTCTTAAGTGGAATGGAATCCGTCGATGTCTTACTGCTTTAGGTTCAATGGTGGGGTTTATGTGGAGCTTGATGGTTCTTCCTTTTAGGCATCCAATTCCTTGGAACAGTTTCTTGTGTCGTTTTAGCAGGCTGTTGAGTTCGTCATGTTGAAGGTTGAAAGCGAAGTGGATCAACTCCAGTTTTTCTGCTGTTCTGCAGCTCGGTAATGTCTCGCAGGCGGCATCTACTACATAGATGCGTGCTCTATGGTTGGCGTTTTTGTAGGTGAAATCCGACTTGAAGGATCCTTGTACGGGCAACGGCTTCTTGCTTCCGTAGGCATAGAGCCGGACTTTCCTCTTCTGGAGAGTAGGCTTCGGGCGGAGCTTGCTGTATGCCGTCACCGGCATGACGTTCACGGTTGCGCCGGTGTCGATGACTACTTTCAGCAGTGCCCCGTTGGAAAGAACGGTGCATGACGGTCTCTTTTTCTGTCGTGATCGGTGCGGCTCAACTGCCGAGATCAGGTGTACACGGTGTGTCCGCCTACTCCCCCTTTTCCGTCTGTTTTTGTCTCTCTCTTCTGGGGACGAGCTGTCGTCGCTGCTGCTCGTGTCTGGGGACTTTTGGGAGTCGTCCACGGCTCTAGCTTTTCCTCTTCGCTCTTGTTGGCGGGAGGATTCTCAACTTTTTTCTGCGATCCTGTGCAGGCTGCTGTGCTGCGTCATTTCTGTTCGGTGGGTTCAAACAGACTGCGGCATAGTGGTAAGGCGGTTGCATTTTCTGCACGTGGATCCCCATGCTGGGCAAGACTCACCCTTGTGCCATGGGCCTCCGCACCATTTGCAGTTCCTTTCTCGTCCCTGTGCCGTGTTGGGCCCTTGGCATTGTTTCGTGCGATTGCTCTGATGTTTAGAGATGGCAGCAACGTCCTCGGTGGGTTTAGGGCTGTCTAGCGGCAATCTTTGAATCGCGGCCTCCATAAACGCCACCTGGTCTTCAGTTTGTTCACGGAGGCGTGCCATTTCTGGGATGCGAGAGAGTCTTATGTTTCTCTCAGATAGGATGGCTCTTCTTAGCTTTTCTGAGGATATCCCGTTGATGATCTGGAGGCGGATAGCAAACTCTTCGTCCGGGAACTCGCAGCCTACCGCCATTTCTCGAAGGCGAGCGTGGAATTTGTCTACAGTCTCTTTCTCGCGTTGTCTCGCCATGCAGAAATGGAAACGTTCGTAATCTGGGTTGAGATCAGGCTTGAACATATTAGTCAGCGTAGCTTTGGCCGCGTCGTAGTTGTTGTCGTTACCACGATTTGGGGTCGCGTTGAATAGGCGCAGGGCGGCTGCTCCAATGTTCAGTAGGAGGAACGTGCGCTTCTTCTTCGCTATGGTAATGTCTCTCGCATCTAGATGCATTTCAAATTGCTGTAGCCAGATTTCCCACCTGATAGCGGCTCCGGTGGTAAAAGGATCAAACAGCGGCATGAAGGTTGTCTGCGCTGGGTCTGGAGGGTCTAAGGTGAGGCTCCTCCTGGATGATGAATTTGTGCTGGCCCTCGTGGGGCTACTATTTGGGCTGGACATGTTCTAGAAGGTTCACGCTGCTGCCCTTCCTGGTTAGGTTGTTATTTGAATGAGCTCAACAGATTTGGTTTGAGGCATAGTTTGTGGGGGTTTGTGATGGCTCCTGGGGTGAGGTGAGGGCTGTGTCTCCACCTCTCGAGGTGCAGGGTGCCTGCGTTGCTGCTACACTCCCCTTTTCTCGTTTCTGGGTGATGTGAGAGGGGTGATGGTTGAGGAGGAGCTTGCTGCTTGCCAGTCTTGTAAAAAAAATCTTTTTTTTTTTCTTGTTTAGTGTCCCACGTGTTGTAGCCGACTTGTGGCATGTGGGAGAGGTTGTCAGTGTGATGCACGGCTCATTTGTCCGTGTGGGAGAGGCCCCGGCGTGTTGTAATGCTGCTGCGTGGATTCGCCGGGTAGATGCAGCAGCAGCTGGTCATCCGCGTTAGCTGGCGGAGGGATGATACGCAGCTCCGCGTCGCACCGGCACGCGGAGTGATGATGAGCGGCTGTGCTTTTCAGAGGCGCGGGTTCTTACCGCCTCGTCGCCAGTGTCATGATATGCCCCCGGGTTCCCTGGTTCAGCGTCGGACCGCGGGATGGCAGGCCTCTGGTGCGCAGCGCGGGGAAGGGGCGCAGCAAAGAAACACACGGACCACTTCGATCAGTGCGTAAACCCGGACTCGCGTTATGACGCCAGTTCCGGTGATTCCTTTATTTCCTGTGTGTCACGTGACCCTCGATTGGCGGGGCACGTGACACCACAACTATAACATTTGGCTTGCAGTGCAGTGACTTTCAAGAGACTACTATATCGTATATTGTATTTTGGTGAATGGAATGTTATGATGAGCGACGCATTGGCAGACTGCATCAAACTTGAGGCGTCACCCAAAGTGACATTAGACACGCATCACTGTAACAATAAAAGCGCAGGTTTTTCCATGCCTGGGCAGAATAGGTCTGACTCTGAGGTAAAGTTAAGCGTGCGCCTCTTCATTACTGCACTGCAAACCATGCAGTCTTTAACCGCAAGGCCTCCCTTCAGCTTCGAAAGACCTCACAACAAACACACCCGAATAATAATCTTTGCTCTTATAGCACTTTACACTTTATACTGGATTCCCCCACTTCTAAGTGCTGTAATATAGGGTGTTCTTATCTTATTACCCAATTAATTGACCTTCAGAGGGACAAGTTGCCACCGGATTCAAACTTGTGAAGTAGATGTGGCCCCATGTGAGAGGTAAGCATTTGACTTGTGTGCTGTCCACCAGAAGAGGCAGCGATATCACATTGCAGGTGGAAAAGCAATCCTCTCAATACTCCTACCAACCAGCCCACTGCTCCTATGGGCGGTGCACCTTGCCCAGATCGTCCTCTGCTACCTTGCACTCTTTGCCTCCCTCAGTGCCCGTCCATGTTAATTGATTGCTATAATGTTCCGCTCCAAATGTGAGCTGCTAACTTCCTGATCCTCCTGTGGCTCGGGGTGGATTTGGGTCTCAAGGTAGAAGGTAGAAGCTGGTGAACCTTGAAAGTGGTATCGTATGGCATTCATCTTTTCCACGATTTTGCTGCTGCAAGCAAGCATACTGAGGGACCTGGAATCAGTTTAGCAGAACTTAGAGGGGTACGCCCACCATCGAGAAATATTATGAAATAACAGATCTCAACTGTGCATTTTAACGCATACATTTCTGAAAGGATTGGCAAGAAGCCTGGGAATGTACATTTGGTTCTGTAGGAGAACATAAGAATTACTCCAATACATGCCATGTAGCCAACAATACTCATGAACATTTTCGTGCCGGCGGTGCCCATATAAAACCATGAGCCATGTCACAATATATGTTAGCATTGGCACTGTATACACACATTTTCCATGAGATGTGTCTGATCTTCCATGTCGCCACTGGGCCCCGTTTCATGATGCCAGTGCCTATAGGCCAATGCTTGGCCTCACTTCACAGTCAATTCCCAGTTTTCCCCATGCCATTCTCAGTGCCCAGTAGTTCCCCCGTGTCGCTCTTAGGGCCCATGATCGTGCCAGCATGTTGCTCTTAGACTCTGTGTTGACCGCATGTCACTCTTAGGGCCCAGGTTTGTTCCCCTTTCGCTCTCAGTTTCCAATTCTGCCCCATGTCGCTCTCGGGGCGTAGCTACACCCCCATGTAGCTCTCTGGCCCAGTATTGCCCTGAGTCGGCCTCAGGAAAAAACTCTGCCTTCATGGAGATCTGAGGTCCCAGTTATGTTGCTCCAACCCTTGTCGCTATTGTAGCCCAGTATTACACCCTTGTCACTGATCGTGCCCAGTATTGCTCCTCTGTTGCTTTCAGGGCTCGGAAGTCTCCTCACTCTGGCTCTTGTCTGAATCAGTCTTCTTCTGCACACAAGTACACATTGTTCTAGCCCTCCCTCCTCCTGGGCAGGGCTGTAATACCAACACTGCCCATGAGGGGCGGAGGGCATAGCAAAGGGTGCCTTCAATCACCCCATCCACTCCCTGCTTCTCCACATGCTGGGGGTGAGGTTAGTTTCCCTCTTGTTGCTATCGCCACATCTTTCTTTCCCAAGTCCATCCAATTTGTCCGTTTTTGTTATCTATGTCCCAGTTTTTTGTTTTGAAATCCTGGTCACCCTATTCTTCATCCCATAAAAGAGCACACAACGTGGATGTCTGGGTTCTTTCTGTAATCTCTGTTAGCAACTCATTACTTGCAGTGAAAGTCACCTCAAAGGAAAGCAGATTCGCAGCTGTACTTAATGTCAGGCTGCGCCATTTTTCGAATGCAACCTCAACTGTTATGTAGTGTTTGCACCATTGTGGCATATGGACACAGTAAATATTACGTGGTCTAGAGCCTCATCTATATCAAACGAACGAATGTAAAGCCCTATAGTTTAAACCGCTGTGTTGTCCCCTTGCCTCGCGTTTCCCGAGATGACGCAGAGGAAGAGGATCCGGGCGAGGACAAGGATTCACTCAAGGTGAGAGCAGTGCATTACCCTTCCTGTAGGGGGGAGAACTGGTATGTTCTGAAGAAACCCGCGCGCGCTATCCTGTTTTGTATCTAAGTGGTTTTGTGCATTATTTTCGTGATGGAAGGAGTGTCTAAGAAACCACACATTGACATTTTGCTTTAATGGAAAGTGCAGTATTTAAATAGTGTTTCCCTTAAGAGCTGAGCATGGGGTCTGCATGAACAACGGGTTTCATAGCCACGTTTCAGACCGTTGTGCTACACCGCTTTCAAGACAAACAAGAACGATTTATGCTACATAAACCGTAATATAAAACGGGGCTGTTTGCCTCATCCTCTCACTGCGTTAAAGTCTATAAAGACCAGAAAACATGAAGTCCTGCAGGCACACTGTTCCATTACCTTAAGAAAAAATGTTTGCTCAGTAAATCTCAAATAAGATCACAGTTCATTAATTAATTATAAAATCCTTAACAAAACAGGCATTTTATCCTAATGGTAAGTGTGTTCATTTACCTCTACAGCCGACAATGTGCTACAGCGCATTCAAGGAAAATGGCTAGCCCTTGTGCAACCTAAATTGTAAACTACCCCCCCACGCCCCCAACAGTACACGCCCCTGTTACTCTGCCTGTAACATATTGTCAAATGTTGTTTGCTGCAAAAGAGACCTTAAGCACTACAATCGTTAACTGGCTTCTTTAGTCATAGCCATCAAAGGGTATCAGGTAATATTATCCCCACCAATAATATCGCCATATATATGGTCGTGGGGTAAGGCCATAGGCAATATTATCAATGGGGATAATTTATGGGGTTATTGGGACCGTGGGTTGCAGGGGTGCCCCCGCTCCATTAACGAAATTATGGGGGTTGCGGCGGTGGGTGTCCCCCGCATGTTCCATGGCTTAATATCGCCACAAAAATATGACGATATTAACACATGGAACCCATCAAAATAAATGTTTACCTACGTAGCTTTCCAAAAGCAGCCTGCACTGCTTGTGGACCGAGCCAGATCACCACCATGGCCCATACAGTCATAACTGCAGCCTCCCATTCCACCCCCCAACCCCAGGTGTGGATGGCCTATAGGGAACTCTGGACATTTCCTGGTAGCCCTCTGTACCTAGAGCCTCTTTTATGTGGTATTTTCAAATTTGGCCATAGGGAAAGGGCTGGGCTTGCAGAAAATTATTTCCAGGGCCTCGTTTGGTTAACAGCCCACCCCTACCGACCCCCCATGTGCAACTGGCCTGGGTGCTCGAAAGGAAGAGCCTCATCCTTAATGTATTGCTCGGTCAGTGGTCGAAGTGTACAAACCCCATCGCCACGCCCCTCCTACACACAATACAAACCCCCCAAACACATGTACCTGCTGTTTAAGGGAATGTTCAGTTCTTCCTACACTTTTATATTAAAACAAAAGCATTCCGGAAGGGTTCCTTTTTTAAAATAATAGTATAGGAACAGTACAACTTAATTAAATAAAAGTAGAGGAGCACTGCCCTCTACCGCTGCAGCCCACTTCTCCCACTGTGCTCGGTACTGAGAAAAAAGAGGAATTGTCCCCTTCTGCATACCGAAGGTGCTAGCTGCATGTAATTTAAACAGAGCACAGAAAACAGGTTAAGAACTGTCCAAATTAAAACATAAATTTGTCACAGCAAACAAATAGATGCATCTCAATGCTGGTGGCCGCACAAATTGGCTACATTGTTGAAACAAGCCCACTCTGCAGCCAATCAGATAATGCTTACATTAATAAGCACTCATATCCAATCAGGTAATGTTTCATCACATTACTTACACAATGACATTCCCAATCCACAAAAAAGCACTAGACTGACATTTCAGGGTAAATGGCTATTTCAATAGCCACACTGGGGTTTAGTGTTAAGTTGCCTTTTAATCAAAAAAAAAAAAAAACAATCCTCACATAATTTATAAGCACCAGTGTACAATTGTTTTAGCCAAAAAAAGTTACAATACCTTTTAAAAACATAAACATACAGCAGCCACCATCTTGGAAGGAAAAATGGCTGCCAAATTCAATCCACAATGCAAATTCATGGAAAGAGTGCAAAAGGGATGTTGATTTGTGCGGGAATGGGTGGGAATGGGTAGAAATAGACATTCGTTTAACCTGCAGATGGGAGTTTAATGAGTGGACGCTTAACCAAACAACACTTGCAGGCTATGCATCCCTCCTCATATGTCATCTCCTTTCAGAAGGCCAGAAGCCCTCATATCCCATGTTAATAACTAAAACTAAAAAAGGTGTAAATTGCCCAGAGGGGACCGCTTACATTTGAACTTCTGGGTGTAAACAAGTCCCATCTGGGCAATTGTCATCATTTGTCCTGTGGAGTGCAAAAGAGAGGTGCAAAATGGTGGCAGAAGCACCTTTATGCATCCCATTTGCACTCCGTAGTGCAAAATGAGTATGTTTTGGGGGTGTACTTCTATCACTAAACAATGCAAAATTAAATTAAATTATCAGGGGTGGTTGGAAAGGAAGTGTTAAAGGCATTTGAAATACTGGGTTGGATGGACAGGTTTAGAGCAGGAGTCATGTGTCTGGCCCTAAGGCCCGAAAGGTCATAGATAGGTACAGAATGGCTTGAGTATGGCGTGCCAATGGTATGCAAGGTGCACCTTCACTGTGCAGACATGCTGCCAGGCAACCACCAGCCAGTTCTAGGAAGATGCCAAGTATCCATTGCTCTGTTTTGAGCCAGTTTCAAAGTGTAAACAAAAAGGACCCAAAGAGGTCAGTCATCCTTCTGATTGAAACACTATCATAAAAGGAAATAATGAAAATAATGCAGATTATGCAGTAGAATGGGTCTTGGCAACCCCTAGAATAGGGGTCTGCACCCTGTCACTCGCCAGATATTTTGGACTTTGACTCCCATGACCCCTCACCATTGGCTATGCTGGTTGCATTTTATGGATTTGTAGTCCAAAACATCAGTAAAGCCACGTGTTGCAGACCTCTTCCCTAGAACAAGGGGTGCTTTAAAGGGTAAGTAATAAACATGAGCTGAGGGTTAAGGACTTTGTAAAAATGCAATTCTCTACAATAAGGGGATACAGTGTGTTGCTATTAGCTATCTTTAAACTCAATCAGCCCAGGCACGGTTTTCCCCCCTCCCCCAATTGTGGGTAAGATTTGTGTTTGGAGGGGAGTTGGTTCCTGGTCTCCTGAATGAAACACTTGTGCCATCACTACAATAACCAGAATCCTTTGAGACTGAAATTGAAAAAAGTAATTAGCAACACCTGAAAAGGAACACAGCTAACACAGCCTCCCTGATGAAAGTTTGAGACTTGAAAGTACTTGGAGGAGTAGAACTAACTATTGTGCTTTGGAACTGTAGCAGTTGGGATTTAACCCTGGTAATTTTTGAACATTGTTGGGACTATTTGCATCTGGGATTCAGCCCTGTTATTATTTTTTGAACTGTGTTGGGATTCAACCCTGTTATTACTTACATCAGGATTAAATTACTTGGAACCAGAGTGCGCGCCTGACCTTCTTTTTCTACTTAATATGCCCCTAATGAACCCTACTTTATCCCTGCCCCCCCTGCCAACCAGCTGATTGGTACATGGCTGACGTCTCTTGGATGGGAGAATTGATGAATGTCATACTATGGTAGTAGAAGCACTAGTTAAAAGATAATTTCCCTTCCCGTTACAATAATTTCATGATTTTTAGCCATTTTTGCCCATCAGAGGAAATGCACAGGAATATTTGGTTCACTCAAACCTCAGGATCCCTGATTACGAGATCAGGTTAAGTACATACAACAGTTTCTAGTGCCTTTAATTAGTATTACTGATACAGTGCTTATTCCAGTACTATATGTTGTGATAATGTGATGTAAAAAAGCAGCATCCGGATGGCTCTTTTCATTCTTCCATAGCCTAAGTTATGGCTCAAAGCCTAAACATCATAACTGCTCAATGTTTCTGAAAACACTTTCACTCCGAATTACACAGTTGCTACTTTAATTTCAACGAGTCAGGTTTTCAGCTCTTGTTCTGAAGTGTTCATAGAAAGCAGACCGTAAAGCAATGCTAAACCTTTTAGTTATCAGAGAAATCCAAGAATTACTCTGTTTTGCACAGTCTCAGGAGACCTGAGGTTCTCACAAACAGGGCCAGACCAGGGGCGGACTGGCCTATCGCCCATTTGGCCGTGGGCAGAATGAGATTGGACTTGGGAATGGCCTTGGGCCGGTTTTGTAAGCCACCCTGGGGCTGGTTTTATAAGCACCGACAACATCCATCCATATGTTTTTCACTTAGTCTAGTAATGTTACATTGCCTGCCACCAGGCCGGATGGGTGCATTCATGCACACAGCACAGGCACATTCATCAAAGAAAGTGAACACCTAGCTACTAAGTGTTCACTTTGCTTTGATGAATGCACTAGAAAAAGCATGAGGCAGTGTGTGCCATTCGCTGGCGTGGTGCCGCCAGGCAGAACACAACAGAGGCTGCCTGCAGGTCAGGAGGCAGCCCGGCAGCCGCTCGGGCCATACTCTCTCCTTAAGAATAACAAATGGTGGGGGGTTGCAGGGTTGGGTTGTGTGAGCAGCCTGAGCGCTGAGGCCGAGCAGAGGGAGCTCGGCACTCCATTGGGATCCTGTTTTTGGGGAAATGCTTTCTGCTGCTGCAACAGGTAGGGTTTGGGCGTATCTGTGAATGTGAGTGTTTTTATGTAAGCTTTCGAGTCTGCGTCAGTCCCTTTTCAAATTACAACTGTGAGGGTTGTAGGCTCATAAAACCTCATAATATTCTGCCTATTTTATGTATGTTGTCAATTCAGCGCCTCAACCAGCAACATACCATGCATTATTTGGAACAAGTGTATGCTTACATGGTAAGCCTCTACTAAATTGGGTGTTCCCGTTCTAAAGAGGATTGGTAATTTGCAAAGAATGTGGTTATCATGGGCCTTACAGAACAACGTTCATGCCACACAATCATCCATCAGTAACCAGGAAGCACTTCACACATAGGCGAAGTTTTGTACTTGATGTAGCGCCTATAGGCCTGTGCTTCAGGCACGATTCCCGTGCCATGTGAAGGTAATAGATGTCCTTTGCTCATGTCCTCTGAGGACTTCTAGGTAAGTGGACCATGCAGTGCAGGAATATTTCAGATCGATAGACAATATATAAAATAAATAAATAAATACATTGGTGTTGCTGCGTTGTTTCATTTTTAGAGTGCTACGTTTAAGCCAAATCTATTGAAATTAAAATAAAAGCTTTAACATAAGAGCTTCAAATATGGGCTTCAAATGAGAGTCTGTAATGTTTTTCCAATGGAGATGACATTTTAGGAGGGATTGGTTATTGAATCCTTCCTATTTCCTGCCCCTAGCCATGCTGATCCCTATGGCTAATCCCACCCATTTCTGCCCATCTCAGAACTCTTTGAGCTCTTCCATGGAGGCTGCCATCTTGGATGACTGTCTCTAAGGAAGCTCTCTAGAAACAAGCCGAAACAAGCGGACATCTTTGAATAGGAAAGATGCCATGAATCTTCCAAATAAAATAATACATTTAATCATATGAGTATACTTTTTTTTTAAATAGCTAAAGTAATTTACAATACTTTCGAAAGCAGTCATTATTTCTGTCCTTTCTGTCTTTCATTACCATGCGTTATGCAGATTTTTAGTCATAAAGACACAAAATGAAAACTGTGTGGCAATGCTATTTGTTAGTAAACATTATGGGCCTGATTTGAAAAATTGTTTTTGAATGGGAAAATCAATGTCAATGCTTCCAGAATAAATGAACTGCTTGTAGAAATGCCTTCTTACCACTTGGCACCTGTCATTTTAACATTCCACCTGCTTCAGAAATGGTAAGCAAGAATGGCTAATCCCCCACACTAACGTGAGATGGGGGTTTAGATTCTATTAAAGACAAGGAGGCGATTATTATGCATTACCATCTTTACTCTGAAACCACAGCAGCAAAGAAAAAACTTTTACGAACAAAAAAGTTGTAAAGAACAGAACTAATAGAGTTCAATGTCAATGAAAGGGAGCTCCCCAATCCATCATGGAGGACAGGTCATGCCCTGCAGGAGACCAATGAGCAGGGACCCTTCCTCATATAAGTCCATTACTCTAATCCCAATTCCTCTTTCTGTAGCTGTCTTGAACCAGACGTCTACTGCACAGATCAGATGATAAACGATGAAGGCAAATCCAGCAAAGCTCTCGTACCACGCACTCCACTCCATAACTTGTCACTGCGAGCCACACTCCTGATCAGAACCTCAACTCGTAGCTGTAAGAACAACAAGCACGAAAGGTAGGTGGATGGGAAGAACAACAAACCAAAGAATGTTCTCCCTTGAACCACCTGTGTACATGCATGTCATAACTGTCATATCATATCCAGGGTGGGTGGGTGGGATAATAATCGCCTCCTTGTCTTTAATAGAATCTAAACCCCCATCTCACGTTAGTGTGGGGGATTAGCCATTCTAAGACAAGACAGGAGGCTCATATTATGCAAGTTCGAAGCCCTTGCATCCCATTAGTACCACATGATCAATACAATAGAGACATATAATAAATAATATAATCAAATAATAGAAAAGAAAATGTTTGAAATGATTTCATTAAATCAATAAGCTGACCGCAAGAAAAATTGCCCAAGACTAGGCTGCCCGAATAACTGTCTTAGAAGGCATAGACAAATCTACTGTCAGAAAAAACAACTGGAAGATGTGTCAATTCCAGCGTTCCTTAAAGGCCACCAAAACCAACTCGTTAAAAGAGGGGGAAAACATTGAACAAAGTTTTCCTATACTAATAGGTTAGGAAGAACCCATCTGAAATAAATGCCTCCGTTGTGCAATCAAACATTTAAAACACTTAAATTCATACCATCTTTGGGAACCTAGATAGCCAACCAAAGAAAATAAGCACCTAGCTCTCCTGGAGATAAAGATAAAGTACCCCATAGGGGTGAAAGTTTTTAGGTTCCATCCCATGCGTTAAAGGAAGATAACGCATTAGAAACGGAGCAAGACACATAACTACACTGGGAAACCAAGTGGGAAAGACAAATACCCATAGAAGGTAAAATGGGAGTAAAAAGTCATTTTATTAATTTGTAATAGGACGACCCATCCTGAGCGGGGCAGAAAGCAATAGACTTAACCCACAATTGTCTTCAGACATATGTGTATACTAAGGAAGGAAGTCTTCTGGAGGCAAAAGCAGAATGGAAGAGAGGGGCCCCAACTGAGAAGCTAAACCTGCCAAACCGCCAACACGGAGACCTTCAGATCTCCCGAGCTCTTGAAGAAGGACTCTGCTACCATGACAAAAGGCAGATATTTACAAACCTGACCCTTAAGAGGCCATACTTGGCAAGGAGAAAAAATGTATCCTACAACCAATCGTTACTATTATAGTGATATTTAACCCCTTTGTAGATATGCCCGGTGCTTGAACCTTGTTCCCTCCTCCCTGGTTGATAAATCCCCTAGAGGATCAAAAACTAACCGCAGGAGGACTCCTAAATTCCAAAGTCTTAGCAAGACTCTAAACTGCCAACAACTGATCACTAAACAGTTAAACTGAATTTGCACACCAGAAGAGGTCTAACCTCTATTTCAGCCAATTTTGAAGATCCTAGAAGCTCACAGCACCCTGAGCTGGCACCTTATTGCAAAAACACAAACTCTTGCGAAACCCAAAGGTCCACCTGCCATGCATGTGACTCGGAGAATCAAGTCATTAACTAAATATATATATCCCAGCCCTCTGGGAATCGCACTGGCAGACACCTTCTGATAGTTACTGTATAGACGCTGGAACGCATCGTGATAGAGGGTCGTAATAACTTGGATGGGATATTAGTATCACTCCCAGACCCCGCTATCCCACCAAGGGATATTGAGCCTTCTCAAATGAGGACCGCATTAAAGCCCCGCTTTATACCCTTAAGAGAATTTAATACCAGGAATTAGTGCAAAGAAAAGTAACTGATGGGAGGGAAATGCTCAGTGCGAGTCTGCACTGGTCACGAGTCAGAACTCATGTAAAAAGGAAAAACAGAAACCATCGAGTTATTCCAAGAGGTGTATATCATGATGCAATCTTCCCCAGGGATGGCGGGAAGGGGAATGAGGGGGAAAGGACTCTGGGATAATTATCAATGCCCCGTAAATGAAAGGTTGAGAAAGAAATCTGGGACCACTGTCCCCTCAAACCCCAAGGTCCGAGTCTCTGTATTCGTGTGAGGCTGACTGGCCACCAAGGGAATCAGGGGAAGGAAAAATTAAGCACATTGTACATAGTAAAACAGCACATATATAGTACTACGACCCTCAGGTATACTAGTGGTGCTTATCACTACTACGAACGGTGTGTGGTGTGAGGTGTTCACTTATCGATCTCAGCATGATAAAAGACTGATTTAGACCTTTCCACATTAGGAACTGTATCAGTAGGGCAGCACGGATGTGAAAACCAGCACTCTATTCGTTGCGCTGTAGAAAAAAATATACATGTATATATATATATATATATATATATATATATATATATATAAAACGAAAGAGGTTAAGCAACTCTCTTGAGGGTACAGAAGCCTGCTTGAACTCCTCGAGCAGAGGAGAAATTGCAACCCACTGTTAGATGGTTAGCTGAACCACAGACCAAGCTTTGGGAGGAAAACCATGGGGCAGGCGCCATAAAGTTATTATTTGCCAACTCGTCTATCTGATACCATCAAGTGTTTCCAAACACTCCAACCAAGCAGAACATGGTTGCTCAACTTGCCATGCAACAAAACTGAACAGTTAGCCTCGAGCTGACCCTGTCTCCACCAACAGTCCCAATAGAATAATGAATGTCCAATGGGACAAATAGTAAGGGAAAACACGTCCCCACTACAGAGAGCGTCAAGCCCTGCAGACCTCAATAGAGGCATAACGCATCATCTTTTTCTTCCTCATGTTGCGAGAAAATACTGCAGCTTAAACAGCACAGGTATTGGGTGGAGCAATTAATATCGGGGAAAGCAAAACCTAAGGAAAGGACTGAGTTGTCCTGAAACTAACTAAGGTAAAGGGCAACAGAATTTTAACTAAAAGACAAAGGTTAACACCAGTGCGATGGCAGAGAGGAAGGTACAACCTCCCACATGGGTCTGTTCACAACAACCTCCACTCACTCTTTTCTTTAAAGTAAATAATATAAAATATATAAAATATATAAAATATATAAAATATATAAAAAGAAGAGGGGATACGCCCTCACAGGAGTCTGAACCCCCGGCCCTTATATAAGTTGATACTTACTGAGCTATCCGGGCTACTGACAATTCTGAAAAACGCAAATGTGTTCCAGTCAACACTTAAACATATTGTTTAGCAAAAGCGTACACTGAGCAAGTGCACCTCAACTGCTCACCCCAGCACGGTGTGGCAACCAATAGTACACAAAGGAGCACCTCGCAGTAGAAACCAGGCAAAGCCTGAAACCGAGCAGGGTATGGCACACACCAGTTAATGTAATCACCAAAGTTGTTGACTTTAAGGGAGGAAAAACACTGAGTAAGTGTATCTCAAACTGCTCGCCCGAGCAGGTCGTGATAATCAGCAGTACACGAGGGGGTAACCTCGCATTAGAACTCAGGTAGAACCTGAAACCGAGCAGGGTATGGCACACACCAGTTAATGTAATCACCAAAGTTGCCGACTTTAAGGGAGGAAAAACACTGAGTAAGTGTATCTCAAACTGCTCGCTCGAGCAGGGCGTGATAATCAGCAGTACACAAGGGGATAACCTCGCATTAGAACTCAGGTAGAACCTGAAACCGAGCAGGGTATGGCACACACCAGTTAATGTAATCACCAAAGTTGCTGACTTTAAGGGAGGAAAACACTGAGTAAGTGTATCTCAAACTGCTCACCTTAGCAGGGTGTGGAACTAGCCGTATACGAGGGGTCACCTCGCAGAAAACACAGGCAACCTTGCCACTGAGCAGGTGACTGCACCTTTCCAGGGAGGATAAGGACATCTGCCACCAGCAGCACCCAAACAAACTGTCAAGTTTAAGGGAGGAATACCCTGAGCAAGTGTACCTTAAACTGCTCACCCCAGTAGGGTGTAGAAACCAGCAGCACACGAGGGGTTAACCCCGCAATAGAATTCAGGCAGAACCTGAAACCGAACAGGTTATGGCACCTACAGAGAAGGTAAATCACCTAACTTAATAAATAAGTAAATAACTAAAAACAGCAGATTGGCAGCGTATGAGGCTCTTCAGTAGGCAAACTAGTGTTAATATAAGTTGAAAATATCAATATAAAAGCAAAGTAAAATATTAAATATAACTATATATTTTTTTTTTGTTTATTAACCCAATTTGGGTTTTTTACAAAATCGAAGTGCCATGGCAAACTGTATTTCATCTTATCGAGGCTACTCAGGACACCACTCAAAGGTCTGCAGGTCCGGTTTAATGTTCAGGTTCGGGCGTCAGCTTTGACGAAATGGAAGAAGCGGGGCCAAGAGCACTTGCTTTCGCAAGGGCTACTTTGAGAACTTTGGCTGCCGCTCTAGACCATCTCGTAGAATCGCCCGCAATCAGTCGAAACCATATTGTTTCTTCATCAAGTGTCATAGGGCAGGTGACGAGTGGCGCCAGGTGAATATAACTATATATAAATACATAGAAACATTCATGTAAATACATATATATACATCCACATCCACATGTGTATACTGCCAAAGGCGGGCTGTGAACCCAGGCCCCTCTGCCTGGTAAACCTGCAACCTTCTCCTTGAGCTATGTCTCTTGTGAGCTGAAACAGAAGCCTACCAACACCAATATACATATATAAACAAAGAAATATAGAAACATGGAAGCGTTAAACTTTAAAGAGAGAGAGGACACAGCTGCCCTCTGTAGGAATGCTCATGAAAGTTCCTCCCAACGTAATGAGGGCCTAGCAAACTGCCTTCCAGCTGGATCCCCAGAACAGTCCTAGCCTGTATACACCTAATTTCATACGCGAGCAGCGTATAAATATAAAATCCACACACGCGACGCGTTTGAAGTGACTGACACTCCAAGGAGCTGCAGTCTTTACAGTAGTGAAGCGCGTCGGTAAGAAGCTGAGCTTCTTAAACAGACCGTGCGCGTCACCATTGTGGGAAATGCGCACTGGTTCCTGCAGCCGCTTAAAGAAAACAAACTCCCCCCCCCCCCAGGGTAAAAAAGAATTTCATGCGTTCCCAACCACCTGTGGGAAATGCGCATTGGCTCCGGAGATAACAAACTTCCCTGGAGGGAAAAGAATTTCACGCGTCGCTGCCGCCTGATTTTATGAGGCAGGTGAAGCGTAACGGGCAGGAAGAAAAAACAAACACTGCAGAAGCGGAACGCTCGCAGCGGAACACCACTACAATGTATCAATGTGACCTGGAGGTCACTGTTCGAACGCGAACACGGCACTCAGCCAATTAACAATAGAACATGAAAATACATGACCCTTTCACCAGCACGGTGTAATGAAACACCAAACTCTGCCATATAACATAAATAACATAAAATAAAATAACACTCTAAACTCCATAATTCAACACTAAGGCAAGAACTAGGAGGAGTGACTTAGCTGTGGATTTCAGCAGCAAAGAAAGAGGAATTGGGATTAGAGTAATGGATTTACGAAGGGTCCCTGCTCATTGGTCTCCTGCAGGGCATGACCTGTCCTCGATGATGGATTGGGGAGCTCCCTTTCATTGACATTGAACTCTATTAGTTCTGTTCTTTAAAACTTTTTTGTTTGTAAAAGTTTTTTTTTGCTGCTGTGGTTTCAGAGTAAAGATGGTAATGCATAATATGAGCCTCCTGTCTTGTCATAGAATTTCTGTTGTTTAGGGCAATTTTGACCTCGCTAGGGGGCTCCCCTTTTCTCAGCAAGCAAGTCTGTCGGCAGCTTTTCACCTGTTCTGAAGTGCAAAGACCACATAACAGAGATGCAAGGTGTGGCTGGTGAGTATTGCAGGTAGGGAAGCCCCCGGGACATGTTTGCAAGTTTCGCTTGATTTTGTATATCATTGATTAGCCGCCTCCTTGATTGAAACATAATAAGGCATAAATGTTCATCAACCCCTTGCCACCCTGTGAGCAAGTTGTGTCATTCCCCCCCCGGTGACTCTGAGAAGCCAACGAAGACATGAAGTTGAACTCTTGTTGTGTCTTCACCTGAAGACACAGGAGACTTGAATTCTCCTCCAATACCCTCTTATGGGTCAGTAGAACAGAATTCCAGTAAGTGTGCGGGCTCAGCTCCCGGAAAGTATTTCCGGGCCAACCAAAGGTGGTTACTTGGCCATTCTGTGATGAAGCTAGGCTTTATGCTAGTTACCTGCACTAACAAACTGCGTTGAGACTCCGCCCCCAATCTTATTGGCTTGCTTGTGCAGCAGTGGTCTCTGGAAAGCCGGTGCTACATGCATCTTGTTTTCTACCTGGCAGGAGAACACTCAGGATCTCAGAGTTGCTTTTGTTCCAGTTATGATATATGATATGATATGATTGGTTATTTATAATGTGCTTAATACCCAGAGGTTTCTAAGCACGGACCCAGGGATGGAACCTGTGTTGCTCCGTGTCGTCTTACTTCCAAGGCGAGCACATTGCCCCTGAGCTATCCTCCCGAGTTAGCAGACATTGCCGTGCAATCTGGAGGCTTGAAAGTGTTTTAGGCTCATATCCAACCCACTTGACACCAGGATAGGAATACCCCACATATCTCTGCACCTTTGCTGCTGCTCCAAGGCAGTAACCTGTTAAGTGGACATACATAGATTAAGGACAACCAACATTGGACATTGGGCAGGGAGGCAGTACGGCCAGCTCCGCTTAGAATGTGACCATGATGGATGACATGCTAGAGTGAAGGTAGAGGAACTGAGGGACAGAGGCAGGTTTGAGGCGTGGGAAACATCTTAGCTTTGCTAGCTTCGATAGATGGCTGGGTTGAGCGAATGCTGCTGACTGAGCACAGAATGCAATCTGTAGATCAGATGTTTGAATCCCATTGAGGTGGAATCAGGATTTCATCCATCTGTGATTGACCAGAATTAGGACAATCATGTTTCGGGATATTTATTTTCTTTTTAGTAGCGCAGCGGCAAACATTCTTTTGGTTGCTAGCTTATCTTGCAGCCAAGCAGAGCCCCAAACTGATTACTTGAAGTTGCGGGCGCTTCCGTTTTGGTGCATTTTATTGCTTCTCTTCGGATTGTGTGAGTACCGTATGTTGGAGACGACACAAAGCTTGTAGGTGTTTGGTTATTTGCTCACCCATTGATTGACCCTGTGTATATAGTGTTAGGCATTTTGCAGGCACTGCTATTAGATGCCCACAAAAGCCCAAACTGTTGGCATTGCCAATGCTTGTTTATTACAGCACGTGCACGAATGAAGACAAACTTCTTGGAAGTTGCAGAGTAGGTGGCAAAAATGGTAGGGCATTTGCGGGGGTTGAACAACCTCAGTTCCCTTACAGTGTCCACTTTGAAAGCGTTAAGTGTCACACAACCCACCCCGACACCCCCACCCCATACATGAAACCATTTCCAGAGAAAGAGGGCACTTTAGAGTGCAGATTGTCCTTCACAACAGAAGAATTGTTTAACATTGATGTTTGGCATACGGTTCAATACCTAGGGTACAATAAAGCCTTTTGCAGTCGGTCTTCCCTAGGTGTTTTCCTAATTTTGTATGCATTCTTTAAATGTCCGCAATCATTTGGCAGCGTTCTAGAAGACATAGCATTAAAAAAATCTATACGTGTAATAAAATGCACTTTATAATATAAATATAATTGCCAACCTGAGGCAAAGTTCAACATATTCTATCGCCCTAATATCTCTTTAAAATCAATGTAAATGCTACAGGAGTAGAATTGTAAATGTTGAAATAACATGGTAGTAGTACCCTACATGTGCAGCTGTTTCAACGGATAATAACACTTTTAGGCATAGAAACGTTCTATTGGAAATGACCTGGGCATGTTCAATAGTAACTTCTAGCACTTGCTCTCTAGAGCATGAATAGCTTTGGATCATTTAAATGTCTGCATTTCAGCACCGTACAGCAGTCAAGGTAAATGTAAACCCCTCATGGGGTAGTTTCAGACTGTACCACCAATAAATTAGGTTAAACCTTTTTAATGCACAATACTATTTGTAGGTGTACAATGATCGTCCCATTGTAACCGATTTGATATCACCATATCAACCTGTTTACAATGCAGATTACCCCGGCATACTGCGCAGGGAGTCTTGATTTTATTAAAGACACAGAGGCGAGCATTATGCTTCAACTTTTTTAATTACTGCTCTTCAGCAGTTTCAACAAAATAACAGAAATAACTGAAAATGACATCAACAACTAATTTTCTCTTTTCTACTTTGTTTACTGCTCTTGAACTACATTTCCCTCTGCTCTCACTGCTTCTGTAGTCCTTGCGAATCCCTGCCCTGTCTACATGTCACTTCCTGTCCTTCACTGGATGCTCTGAACTGATCCACAGTGGCAGCTTCAAACCAAATGAAAAGTTCCAACACAATTCTGGCCTTTCAACTGCTTTCAGTCCGTCGCCAGCCCGACGTGTTTCTTCGCTCCAGCTTCGCTGTGCAGTAGCCTACTCTCATCTCCCAGTTTCACTTCTGGTCATCTCCTGTGGAGCAGATAAGGTAATTGTCATTAAGGTGGAGGAAAATGCCCTGTCCATCATTTCATAATCAAAACATTACTCATGGTCTATTGCAGTGCATGCGCCGGGTGGGAAAGTAATGCTCGCCTCTGTGTCTTTAATAGAATCAAGACTCCTTGCGCAGTATGCAGGGGTAATCCTCATTCTATGTCAAGACCAGAGGCAAGCATTATGCTTGTTCAAAGCTTCCCATTACTGCTGTCGCCATTGATTAAAGTAAATGGTCTTAAAAAGCACTATCACTGGCCCATTCTGCTGCTTTCAAAATATCCTGCAGTGTCACTCCTGCTGCAAACGCTTTAGAGGCCTACTGAATGTGCCCCAAATCTCTTCAGGTCAATCCCTGATAACTGCATCATTTCACACACCCATCTGGCAATGGTGGCTGTCGCTACTGCTTTGTATGGCTTCCTACGCGCTATCAAGAGCTGTGTAGTTCCCGCTGTACGTGTCTCTGCTGTTCTGCATTTATATTCTCTAATACATGTTACCACGCATCATTTTGGGTGTGAAGGTAACTCCATCTGGCCCAAATGTTTTCCTGTTCACATCTAGGGCTTTGAAGTCCGCTACTTGCCTGCATGACACTAGGCATAATAGCATAGCTAAATTACCAACAGTTGTTTCAAGGATAGGTATTTATTTGCTGGCCAACTTGCTAGGAAGCGTAGCACTATTGTCACGTCCCATAACTGCAAATATTTGGGCTGTGGTGGCACTCGGAAGCAGGCTCTCTTTATGAGCCTCACCACTGCCGAGTTTTCTCCTAACGGGGCCCTGTCTACAGGCAAGTGACCCACTGACATTGCTGCCCTATCCACCCCTGATGGTCCTGAAAGCTTTCCTGTCTTGTAACAGGTAGTTTAAGAAATCGAGGACTGCTACTACACGGGAAGAAATGGGATGAAAATGTCTCCTGCACCAACTCGACCATTTATTCCAAGCTGTGTCGTAGCTCCTCCATGTAGAAGGTGCCCAGGACTCTGGGATGAGCTCTGCAGCCTGTTTCAAAATGCCTGGAAGTGCCAAGCATTTCCTGATATATTGCACGCCATTAGAGGGAGAGTCCCTTTCACTCTCAGAGGATGAAACGACCCAACTGGGTCCGTCAACAGCTATTCTCCTGAAGGGAGAATCCACTGGAAATCCGTGAAAAGTTCCATCAGAGTCGGAAACCAAACTTGTGACTTCCAAACTGGGACTAACAGAATCTGAGTCGCCACTTATCGGCACGTCTTCGCTAGTACCCTGCTAAGCATCATGAATGGGGGAAATGCATAGTGCAGTTCCCCGCTCCAGGCTTGCAGAAATGCATCTGCTCCTCGACCTGTTGGGTCTAGTCTCCAGTTGAAGTAGCTGTTCTTCTGCGCGTTCAACCTGGATGCGAACCAATCTGTGTGGGCTGACCCCCATAGCTGTTCTAGCTGCTGAAATACTTCCCGGTTCAGTTTCCAGTCGTTGGAATCCGTCAGGTCAGGTATCGGGAATTCCAGTCTGCCACTATTTGAGTGTTCCCGGCAGATGTTCTGACGTCACTGAGGTCCCTGATTGTAGTCAGTAATGCCAAAAGTCTTTCACTAGCTCCGCAGGGAGCCTGAACTTCATTCTTCCTAGGTGATTGATGTACTTGACTGCTGAAATGTTGTCCATTTACAGCAGAATGCACATCCTCACCATGCCTTTCGGGAATGCTTTGATCGCAAAGGATCCATCTAGTAACTCTAAGCAATTTATGTGCAGTTGCAATTCTTCTGCGGTCCATTTGCCCCCTGTCTCTAGCGGGCTGCACCATGCTCTGCAGCCTACTCTGCTAGTGTCTGACTCTATCACTAGGTCATGGGGTCTCCAAAGTTGGCTCGCCTATTCCAAGCGTCCATATTGCACAACCACCACTCTAGTTCTGCGATGGAATTGTGGTCCAGAGGAATCGTCTGACGGTATTTCAGTCCCTGCTGTAGGTGCCTGATTTTTAGCCTTTGTAGGGTCCTGGTAATGCAAGGGCCCCGGGAATATGGCTTGGATCGACGATGCTAATAGCCCTACTAGTTTTGCTGGGGCTCTCGAAGATATCACTTGCTTGTCTCGACATACTTTGATCTCCCTCTTGATGTCTCAGATCTTCCTGGCTGGCAATTCTAGAGTCGCTGCTTTGGGTCTACTACGAAGCCTAGTAAGTCTAGCCTCTTTGACTGGGTCATGTCTGATTTCTCTTTATTCACTAGGAATACTAGTGATGCGAGGAGCTCCTTCACCCACATTGTCTGATGCACCAGTGCTTCACTGTCATCTGCTAGTAACAGTAGGTCGTCTAAATGCGTGATCATGCGGATCCCATTGTCTCTGATCACATGCTGCTACTGGTCTCATGAGCTTGGTGAAAGCCCATGGCGCCGATCCTAGCCCGAAGGGCATTGTCTTGAACTGCCAGAACTGCTCATCCCAGATGAACGCTAGGAAGGGTCGCAACTCTTCTTGGACGGTGCTGTGAGATACACGTCCTTCAGATCGATCCTGCTTAACCAGTCCCCTTCTCTTAAAGTGTCTCTCAACTGGTGAATACCTTCCGTCTTGAAGTGCGGAATATCACCCAGCCGTTCAATTCCTTCAAGCTTATGACTGGTCTCACTTCTCTTTCCTGTGAACCAGAAACATATTGATTGTAGATCTTGGAGTCGCTGCGCATAGTTCGATAGCCCCTTTTCATGCAAGCTGCCTCAATTTGTTGTGCAGGCTCTCTTCTGCTTGCGCCATACATATTGCATGTGGGGTGCACTCTTGTTTCGGCTCCTGAATAAAATCTAATTGCAACCCTCTGACTATCTGCAGCACCCAAGCATCGCTGGAAAGCGCACCCCAGTTCTGCCAAAATTGCAGTGACCTCCCCCACAGGTGGGTACATAAAGGTTCTCACTTCTGGAAGGGTCTTTCCCACTTCCTGTGCCTCTGCTCCTGCGGCCTCAGCAAAACCATCCTCTGGAGGGGAAGAAGGAGTGTTGTTGTTTGTTCTCCCAGTAGTGGGCTCTGTTGTTCTGAGGGCTACTCCCTCACTGGAAGCAACTAGCTGCTTTACCTCTGTAGCGGCCGGTCCCGGCAAAAACTCTGCTCGAGAGACTTTTCCTAATAGAGGCTTGTGCCTTTTTTCGAGAGAGGTGTAGTTCCCCACGAACCTCCCCATCTCCTTGCCAAAGGTCTCTCTGAAGAGAAGGCCCTGCGCTGCCTCCTCTGCGTCGTAATGGCTAAGTCCCTCAGTTTTGCATCTATCTTTAAAAGGAGTCCTCTCCTCCTTTCTGAAGATATTGTGCAGTTCGCGTTCCCAAGCAAGCAAACTGCTCTTTGTGCCCAATTCGCTAGCATGTCTGCGTCTACTTCTTCTCCGGTTTATTTGGCTCACTCCGCTAGGTCCATAATCTTTGCTAATGGGCCTGCGAGGTCCAGCACTTTCTCTTGATAGCTTCCTCAAGACCTTTCCATACCTTAGCAAGGGTCTTTACCTGTCTTGGTGACAAATGCTAGCATTTTGAGGTCTAACTCAGGTGCCTCTGCTACTTTGCCTGGCAGGTCTGGGAGAGCACACTCTGCTCTCATGCGTTGTCTTATGTCCTTGTCTAGCACCTTCCTAAGTCTCTGTGTCATGTATTTAGACACTATGGGGGACAGCTACTATGGGGGACAGCTGGCAGTCTGACGATCTGGGGTCCCTGATGTTATCTGGTTCGAGCATGTCCGCTATTTCTTCGCCATCACCCTCCGGGTGTTTTTCTTTCCGGGCTCTTTTGCCTCTGGAGGGTCTTGCCCATTTTCCTCCAGCTTGTCTTCTTCATCTTGTGAAGAAAATGTGGCTTCTGGTGACTCTTCTTCTGAGTGAATGCCTGCCTTTTCTATATTATCTTCCCCAGGGGAGGGGGTCAGGATGCTTGGCACCACTGATTTCTGCAGGAAAGCATTCCTCAACTTTCCAAAAGCGTCAGCAGCCTCTGGGCCATTTTTGCTCTTCCTGTAATTGCTTGGGGGCCAGTAGAGCCTTTCCTCTTACGGGTCTCGTTACTCCCCTGAAGGTCTCTCTCCGAGGTCTTGGTGGAGGAGCTCTTATTCAACTCGGTGCTTTCATGGGTTTGACTCAGAATGGGCTATAGTGTAGCCAGTCTGTCTTGCAAGGCCTTCACTCCTAATGCCACTGCATCTACCAACAAGCTTCCCAGCACCTCTCTGAAGCTGTATGCCTGGTCCTGCACCTGCTCTTCCTCTCTCTATTCATATTCTGACATTCTCACAATGTCCTGGTGTTAGGGAGGATTCTCAAAATGTGCTTATTTCCCTTAGCTTTTGAGACCCCCAGCAACTTTGCTGGATTTCTAGGATTTTATTTTTTTACCTGGGAAGAGTGTGAGCCTTTTTTTGCCCACTCTTCCTTGTATTTTGATGTGTGTTTTACTTTTGTGTTCTTTGGTTATGGAGTTTTAAAAAACTCCATGGGCATCATATATTTCTGTATGTCACACTGCACCTTCAGTGCAGTGGCACAGGGATGTCTTTCAGACTTCCCAAGGATTAAATACCTTCTCTGGGACTGACTACTGTCTCCCAGAGCATGTAAAGTTAAATTGACTTTACTAGTCTCTTTACGTTTACAGACCCAGCACACACTATCTTCCTATAGAGGGCTGGTGGGGTAGCCTAGCTTCCCCTGAGTCAAAACACTCATGTAACAGTCAAATGTTATCCTACCGCGAACAACGGTAGCTAAAAATCGGGTTAGCCATGTTTTTCAATATGGCCCCCAAGACCTATCTGTAAAAACAGACTCTGGTCGACTTTTTTCACCATTTCTTTTAGGAAAGGTCCTTCTTGTCTCTGCGTGCCAAACCAGGTTTGGTCCCTTTGTTCGTTGGTCCTTGGCGGGCTTCAGTGCTGAAGCCCTCCTCTGGCACCAGGGTGTCTGGGGTGGACAGGATGTGAGGGAGGTGCCTGAAACTCCCTGTGCTTTGCCTCCTAGGAGACCTGAATGCACTCTGGCGTGATTGGCTGGCTGGCTGTCTGGCAAGGACAGCCACCCTGCTGTGTGAGTGACAGCCAGACTGGAATGAATGAGGGAAAACTGTTTAAAAGTAAGTCTCTGGGACTTGGAAAGCAGAGTCGACTACTGGAATGAAAGAACCGAAGACGAGCTGAAGGAAGAGGACTGCTGCAACGCCTGGACGACCGGTGGAGCCCTGCTGCAGGCCTGAATTGCCTGAAACACCATCGACAGAGAAGCCCTTCAGGTTAACTTCTTTCCTCACCGTCCGCATCTGGTCGAACTTTCTACAGAGTGCTGTTGAAAACCGGATAGCCAGATGGAAGGAAACCAGTTTGTGGACTTTAAGGCACTCACACCTTAAACCAACGTCTTGCTGAGCTTTTGGCCTCATCCCTGGGCAGTGCAGGAACCTCCCGACGTCCTCCTTCTTGTCCCCACGACTGAAGCTCAGGAACAGCGAGATCTGCTCGAACTGCCAGGAACAACTGCCTCAGCTACAGCTCTTCTTCACTTTCAAGGTACTGTGCAAACGCGGTCTGGAAATCTTTTCGGCCATTGCGAAAGTTTATGGAAACTTTCTCAACTTCAAATGCTTTTCCTTCCCTAAACATTCATCTAACTTTTCGCCTAGCCAAATTCTTCTAAACCCTGTGGCAAAGACCTAACCCTTTACTACCAGAACGGTGCTATCCTATACAAAGACTCTGAACCATTGACTTTGGCCCAGGCCTATGAACTGAATTGCTGGTTGTAGTTTACTGAAACCCTTTGCCCTGTCTATGCAAGTATTTGTGCTGTCTATTCTTATAACCTTGTCTTTTTACCCCCTTTTAAAGTATCTGAAGTGCCATTTTGCTGCCACTTCAGGGGAGCTAAACTTGTTCTTTTACTTACTGGTTGGGTATTGGTGTTTTATTAGTGAGTGATATTGAGCTGCTCTTGCTGCTCTTGCTAGTCTAATGTTTTCAAACTGACTGTGTAAATAAATGTATATTCTTTTACCAAGAAACCTTGAGTAAGTGTTTGAATCACTGTGATTGTTGGTCCTCTGTGTAACTTGTTCTACTGCTCACTTTACTCTTGGGATAAGTCTGGCTGCGCAGCCATCGCTACCACTTTACTGTTTAGTACAGGCTTGTACCAAAGGTGAAATTGTACTTACACTTGTAGTGGTAATTGTGTGTAGTGTTCCCAAAGGGTACTGCACATGATTCTGCCTAACACCGGGTGCTCTGTGCCGATACCTGAACCAGCAGGCTGAATTGCATGTCCACTGCTGCGTTGCTATGGATGTTTCTTAATATTTGTATGTGGTGAGCACCTTTTTCTCTTTATTGTGTTGTTAACGTTGCTTTAAGGGTGTAGCCTTGTGGCTGCACAATCTGTCCTTCTCATGTACTGTCTATGTTGTTTTAAGGGTGTTGCCCTTTATGTGCTCTATCTTGCGGGCTTTCCGCTTTCTGTTTGCTCCATGCTAGGCCTTCAATGCCGTTCGCACAAGCCTCTTAATGATGTAGCTGGCTGTCTTCTGTACACTGCTGAGCCCGAGTTCATTGCATGGTGTAATTCCCTCAGGCGGTGCTTCGCTCTTGTGATGTGTGTCTCCTTAGGCTCTGCCCCCCTTGAGGGAGGGGGCCGCTGTGCTCTTCCCGGTCTTGTGGAAGGTGAGACAGTCCCCTGGCTGTGTCAGTAATGTGACACGGGCCCCATTTCCCCTCCGCTGCCTGCTTGTCCCTCCCGTGCGGCTGCTCTGTGATCGTGGGACTTTTTCTACTTGAGTTGACCGGCCTCGCTTCGCCACCTGTCAGCTGAGTTAGCGAACGATGCTGTTGCCTGAGGTACTACAAATGAACGCACCACGTTCTTCTATTAATAACGTTGTAGAACTACGCCTGAGCCTGATTCTTAATTCCTTAGCACTATGGCCCTGATTCCGAGTTGGGCGGTAGGGGATACCGGGCACCCTACCGCCCGATTCCGAGGTCCCCTAACGGGAACCATAGGGACATGTGGTGTTAGGCAGCAACCTGTGCAGTTCCCTCTGGGACCACTGCAAAAGATTTAAGACTACAGGTGTTTGGCAGTAAACCCACTTGGTAGCAGTCTGTACCACACAGAATCACTTGGTAGCTGTGGCTGAGCAGTCAGACTTCCCTCAAGAAGAGTTAGGCAGTATACAGGGTATGCACAATAGGTCAAAAGAACACAGTAGAACAAGTAAACACTGACCAGAGCTTGGTGTAAAAGAGATATCATTATTTATTTAAAACCACATCTAGAAAAACACACAGGCACTAATGTTAAGCAGTTCAAAAACACGGTCACTAAAAGATATACACTCCCTTAGAAGAATATTAGACAAGTCTTAAGTAAAGCCCCACTTATTTTCAGACAGCGGTGAGCGCTTAACGCAGATGGCACTCTAATAATTTGTTTTAAAAGGGAGAGAAAAGCAGAGTATCATTTGAAACAGATCCCAACACTTTCACAAGAACACAACAAGAGAGGAAGGCAAAGTAAAAGCGTGAAGTTATAGTTCAGAAGGCCGGATCCACTTTAAGAGGATCAGAACGAAATGTGTCCAAGGTCACACGGTTGAAGTGCACAACAGTCTTGCAAAGGTTCAGAAAGAGTTGGACCAAAAGAAAGGGACCAGTTAGAGGGTCAAGGCGGCCAGCCCAGTCCAGAAGGTTAAGGGATTATTATTACCTTGTAGCAATCTTTAGAAAGGGAGGCCTGGCGGACACGGACCTTAAAGTGGTGAGAATACTCCAGCGGGAGCAGTTGTTCCTGGCAGCGGATGCAAGTCGGAGCTTCATCCGCGGGAAGAGAGGATCTCGTCGGGGAGGAAGACAGGAGTCCGTTGCACTGCCAGGGAAGAAACCAGCCGTGGAGTTCTCAGGTAAAAGGAGCGGTCCTTTTATTCGCGGTCCAGTGGCTATCCGGTTGCCGGGGTGCTTGGCACGGGCAATTCGACCACAAGACGTCCTGGGATGCGAGGAAAAGAAGGTAAACTGGTTGTGCCCACCAGTCAGGGGAAGAAGCCTCTCCAGCCGGGAGATCTTCTCTGTCGTCGGGAAGTGGTGAGTCGGTTCCGCAGGGCTCCACCGGTGGTGTCGTCGTGGTAGGTCGGCTCAGCTTCTCCCTCGTTGGATTCTCAGGTCCTGTGGCGACTTCTGAAGTTCCAGTCCCCAAAGCCCTGCTTTTATGCAGCACACCCCCATTCACTCAGCCTAGCTGTCAATCAAACATGCTAAGTGGTGAGCCGGCCGGCTCACCACTTGGGCCAATCACACAAGAGTGCGACCTGAGTTACCAAGGTAACTCAGTCCAGGGTGCCTAAACCTCCTCCCACACCTCCTGTGGTACCCAGACAGAGTGGCACCACTTTTGGAGGCTTCTGTGGAGAAGCCCGCCAAAAAGTGGAACAAAGGGCTCGACTTGGGTTGAAGTCACAGAAGAGAACACAAGCGCCATTTTAGAATCGAGTCCTGGCAAAAAATACCAACCGGCGAATTAATATCAAATAAATGAACCGGCGGTATGTTCGAGGCTATGAGAATTAAATAATTAAAGTTGGTAGCCTCGAACAATGGGAAAATCCCATAGGGATATATTCGCGGTCGAATATAAAAAGTAGTATCCACTGCCACCAGCCAAAACTCGATCAGTGGGGACGGAGACGTGCCCCCTTGACTAACAGACCCCGGTGGCAATCGAATTGCCCCGATCAGTACGTCCACAATATGATAGTTTGTACTGGTTTCTGTTCATAATTTGGGACTAGTAAAGCCAATGGTGACTTTACATGCCCTGGGAGACAGTAGTCAGTCCCAGGGTATGGAGTCTATGGTGGGGTGTCACTATGACACCCCTGTGTCACTGCACGGAGGGTGCTGTGTAACACACATAGTAAAAACACATGAGGCCCTATGGGGTGAAGGACCCCATAGCCCATAAAACACATAAACAGTCAAAGGAACACCATAAATCATGTCCAAGAGTGGGAGAAAAAGAGTCTCACTCTTGGCAGGAGAAAAAAACAAACTCCAGAAATCCAGCAAAGCTGCTGGGGTACTCACTAGGTTAGGAAAGTCAGCCTAAAGAGAGAATTCTCCCTAACATCTGGTCAGACCACACGTCCCTTATGGGTCCCGTTAGGGGACCACGGCGCAAATAACGGACTTGCCATTCGTGAGCCCGTTATTTGCGCCCTCCCCATTCCCATTGAGCTCTATGGGGGCTGAAATGGGAATGGGGAATCGTTTGTTCAATGGGGACTTACCGGTCCCCCCAGAGTCGGAATGGACCGGTAAGTCCCCATTGAACAACACCGGAGGCGGTACCGGTATGGGAGGCAGCCATGGAGAAAATTGCTCCATGGCTACCACCATACTCGGAATGAGGGCCAATGTCTATACACCAACATATAAATCATATATTAGATGGTTATTAAAACACTCTGCCATAAAAGTGTACTTATCTTGCTGAAGAGCAGGAAAAGAAGAGAACGAGTGAAGGACAGGAAGTGACATGTAGAGAGGGCAGGGATTGGCAAGGACTACAGAACCAGTGAGAGCAGAGGGAAATGTAGTTTGAGAGCAGTAAACAAAGTAGAAAAGAGAAAATGAGTTGTTGGTGTCATTTTCAGTTATTTCTGTTATTTTGTTGAAACTGCTGAAGAGTAGTAATTAATGAAGTTGAAGCATAATGCTGGCCTCCGGTCTTGACATAGAATTTGACACAATGTCAAAGGGCTTCGAATCTTAGACAACGTCGTGAAAGGGAGGAGTAAACCACAATTAAATATGTTGTCAAGCAAATCAGGCCCCATCAGATTTTATTATTAAATGTGCTTTCATTTGATAATACGGAATTGTTAGATGGTGGCTCAGCTTCTAGCAGCATACAGCATTCAGGGTCAGATAGGCCCATCGGCCACTCGGCCCATGGCCGGGCCGAAATCATGTGTATGCGGGCGAGTCCCTGGGTGACAGTTTCTGCCCACGCCTTGTCCGGTTTGAGCGAGGAAAACAAAAAAAGCACCCGCAACGGCATGGAGTAGGGGGCAGAGAGCAGCTCATTGTCACCATGAGTGCTCTCCTGGTTCCGCCCCCCTACATGTACACTGCAGGACAGCAGGCCTTCTTAAGGGTGGCTGGCTGGCCTGCATTTAGCCCACGCCATCTTGCCATCATCTGGATTCTGTTGCTGCCGACCTTGCCGACGCCGTCACCGTCACTACTGGTAAGCACTTTTCTTTTAATCCAGTTTAACTGTTCTGTAGAGTGTTCCTATGCTTTTATTTTAAAAAGAAACCGCTCCAGAATGGTTTCGTTTTAATATAAAAGTGTAGGAAGAAGTTGAAACTTGCACTTTCAGTGCACTGCACTGAACGGTTCCCTAAACAGTTGGCACATGTGTTTTGGGGTTTGTATTGTGCATGGGGGGGTCGATTGGGTTAACTCGCTTCTTAATTAAAGGCAACGGCTGTTCTGGTCCTCACAAGCAGATGGAAAATCCTGTTTATGCCGCAGAATGCTTGCTTCAGAATTGGGGGGGAGATTCTCTGCGCGGCTGTGCACTTCCCACATACTGGCAGTGAAGCACCTAGACCTCACATGAACCCGTTTTAAAGGGGGAGTACATGTAAATCCCATTTGTGATCTCAAAAGCAATCAATGAGGCCCAGGGAGGTAAAGTGGTATGCCGAAGATCACGCCGTGTGTGGATGTAGAATAATCATTCAAATCATGAGTCTCAAGCCCATGCCTGGGACTTTGACCATGAGGCAGTGCCTTCCCAAACCAAACGTGCAGAGTTACCGCCATGGCTTGTGGCAGTCACACCATCTGGGTGACTGCCACAGCTTGCCGTACTCTCAGCATCTCGGAGATGGGGGTTTGTTGTGATGAGTGGTGCAGGCCAGTAGGGAACATAGTTCCACTACTTTTTTTTCATACACTTAGACCACTGATTGCTACAGTCCGACTGGATGCAATAAAAAGAGCACTATTGAGTGGTTCGGTTTATTAACTTCTGCTAAACTTTCAGTAAACAATTTTGATAAAACATCTTATGCATAGAGAAATACTTTTCTGTCTTTCCAGGTATTGTCATCAAATGCCCAGGTGCTCACAGCCCACGAGATATGGACAGTGTATGCTATGCTAAGTACTCAAATCATAAGGCTCACTCCCTCTATGCCATGCATACACAACCACACTCCCTCTCTGGTGGATCAGGGTGCCGGGGCAACACCAATTTGCCGCAGGTTTCCCCTGGAGTTGTGGTATCGCCCGAGTTAGGAGGGCACAGGCATTAATGCCCCCTTCCATGTATTACACACCCATGGACACATTATGGCAAAATGAGACCAAAAACAGACCTGAAACGGCCAGGCCTAAAATACATGTGACATACAAGAATGGCTAAGCCTATAAAATAATGTGCACTAGGTGTGCAGTCCTCAGTCAATGGTCGACTGCTCTGCACCCAGAGAGGACAGGACATTTAAACATCACAACAGTCATATGTAAACAAAAGTATCCATATGTTGGTGCGAACAAATGGTGTGCGCTACAAACCATTTTTGATCCTCTGTGCGTAAAGTGTCCTGCGAAGCCATTTTGTAAAGTTGGCTACCCTATTGCAAAGGGCAATTTATGCAGGTGTGAGTTTTTGGGATAGCATTATCTGTAAAGTTGTGAATTGACGGGATTCACGGATGATGGTTTGAGGGCCACTTTCTTTAGGCGTGGGTGTGATGCTGGAAATGCATCAGAGGGACAGGGCCTCTGAATCCTTGTCCTTTACTGCTTTTTATCGTGTGTTCTGTCATGTGTTCTGCCCAGGAGTCCATGTGGGACTCCTGGCAGTGCAGCTCTCTCTTTTGGTTTGGTGAACAGACCCATGGGATACCCTTGTGGCACCCATGGGTAGGGGTACAACCCTGTGCCCCTAGTGTATGTTTTTGGGCACCTGTGGGTGGCCCACAGAGCAGGTTATGGGCTGGTGGCAGCTCCATGCTGAATTTGACAGGTGCTCTGGGTGTCCTCCATTTTGGGATACCCAGGCCCTGCCATTGGGATCAGTTGATTCCTGATAGGGAACAAGATGGCCCTTGTGGCCTCTTGCTTTCTATTGCCTGTTACCTTGTTTCCCAAAGTCCTGGGAAGCCCTGACTCTGTCCCTTCCCCCTGACTGGCTGTTGGGTGGAAGTTCCATATATGGTGTTGTTGTGAAGGCCCAGCTAGACTGACTGGAGCCTTCCCAGTGACTGTATGTTGTGGGTACCTCCTGTGGGTGGGACCTGGGTGAATGGAGTGTGTGGCCAATATACACTCCTTGTTGTGGTTGTCTGGTTTCTGGCATGAGAGACAAAGACTGAGACAGCCTTGCCCGAAACTGGCCTGAATGCAGTGTGTAGTGTTGAATGGCTGGGTACTTGTCCCAATCCACATTCCTTGTTGTGAGTGTCTGAAAGGGAGGAGTGTGGCCTGAATGCACTGTGTGCCTGATTGGCTGACTGACTGCATGAATGCCCTTCTGTATGATTGGCTGCTGAGTGTGTGCCAGCAGTGTGGGTGAGAGACAGAATAGTATATCTGGGGACCTCTCACCACTGGTAATTGGTTCAGAAAGGTTCAGAAGCGTTCAGAAGCGTTCTGGAGTTGAGTCTCCACTCTAAGAGTAACTGGAACTGCTGATCCTCGACGTCCAGCTGGAAGAAGAAGACTTGCTGTTGCATTTGCTTCGACCGATCCGAAGGCTGCCGAAATCGTCGAAGACTGACCCGAGAGAGGACCTGGTAAGGCGCCCTCTTCCCGTGCTCCGAGGGACCATCGAGCACCGCTCCATCTTCGCCGAAGCGCCCTGGAAGTCAGACCCTCGAAAGGCTGCCGACCCGAGACGGCCGAGGAGATCGAAGTGAAGCACCCAGACATCGCCGCCGTCGAAGTCCATTGCCGTCGACCAGGGTTCGCAGGTCTGTGTAACCGCTGGAGGCCCGTCGAAGTTGTGTTGCCCAGCCGTGGGAACCACTTGACGCCGTGCCGCCGACGACCGGAGCCGTCCGCTCCTTGCCTAAGAACATTTGAATCGAAGGACTCCCTCGTCCGCACCGTCGACCGCTTTATCCTGCCGGAGAAAGTCGAGGACGACCAACGCGCCGAGGAGAAACCTGACGGTGGGTTTCCCGCCACCCGAAGACCACAAAGACTCGAACGACTCGACGCCCTTGCTGGGCCCCCGTCTCCACAATCTTTGCGGTCCAGAACAATTGTCATCGAGGTGCCCCGCACGCCTCTGCCTTGGAGGACGCCGACGCTCCGTCGTCGACGAGCACCTCTTGGATCGAAGCTGCCGCCTCATCGACGCCGTTCTACCCTGTTTGTTGTCGGACGTTCGACGCCCCGTGTCTCCCGCTTGAAAGGGAAGGCATTCAAGAAGGGCCGTCGATTCCCCGACGCCGAACGCCGAGTTCCTCGACGCTTCTTGACGCCTCTCGACGATCCGTGACTCCCGCTTGAAAGGGGGTCGCTCAAGAAGGATCTGTCGACGCCTCTTCGAAGAACTCGACTCCACCAGGTACATTGGGGGGGTAAAAACATTGTAGGAGGGAATAAGACTTGCAGAATAATATATGGACTGGGCTTGTGCTATATCTTTATTTTACAGGTTGCCCAGGTGGGGGGATCTCCACACAGAACTGTGTCTAACGGTAGGGGCCAGTATTCTGCCTATTGCTCAACCATCTTATTTTCTCTCCTCGCTCTATTGCTGGTTTCACTCTATTGATCTGTGTGACATTGTTACAGTATTGTTGATGCACTTTAATGAGATCTAATACAAAGGGTGGTACCACTTTAGAATTGTATATATTTGCCATTGTTGATTTTCCTAAGTACAAAGTGAGTTATTATGATAAGTGTACATAACCTTGAATATTGACTATATAAAGACTGTGTTCTAACCAATACAGTGTGTGGACATTCCTTTGTGGGGGCTTGGGGACTACACTGTACTTAAGAACCAGCCTGCATCACCTCCTGAGAAGCTAGGCCTTGATTGCTCGACCATAGCTACAGTAATAGAGAATCTTGGCTGGGGTCTTCTGTGCCTCTCTTCTACCATATAGAGAGCAGAAGTACAGACACCCCCCACCGGTCCTTTACACTGGTGGCAGCGGTGGGATGCTTATGGTTTTAAGAATCAGTGTATAACCGTGCCACTTACAAAAGATATCTGCACTTTATTAAATTAAGGTTTAGTTGTGTACAAGATAACTGCATTACCAACAATGGAGTCTATTGCAAATGGCAAATTGACTCGGATGAGCTTGGAGGCTCTCCAGAGTGCTTGTGAAGCCAGGGAGTTAGACTTTGTGGATAAGTCTAGGGCTGAGCTGATAGCTGCCCTGGTGGACTACCAGACTGATGGTGAAACTCTTGATGAGGGGGGGAATGCAACCAATGAGGACTCTGCCCCTGGGGTTTCTGCTGAATCTGTTTCTGGGAATGCCGCCATTCCTGCTGCGTCTGTTCCAAACCCCAGCAATTCCTTGGAGCTTGAGTTATTAAGGATGAAATTGGCCTTTGAATACCGCAAGTTGGAAATAGATGCTGAACTTAAGAAAGAGGAGTTGGCTCAACAAGTGGAGCTCAAGAATAGGGATCTTGAACTCAGAAATAAGGACCTTGAACTCAAGACCCAGGACACTGAATGTCAGAGAATCCAGCTAGAGAAAGCTAGAGTGGAGACTTCAGCTAAAACCAGTGAGAGTGTCAGGTCCCCAGCCACCAAGTTTATGAAAGATTTGGTTGGTGTATTTGTGGAGGGTTCAGATATCCTCCAATGGATTGAAGCGTTTGAAATGGCCTGTGCGATTCATGATGTTGATAAAAGAGATTGGGCTAAGTGTTTATTAAGCAGAGTACCTCAAACTGGATATGACTGTATTCTGAAGCTGAGTGTGGAAGAAAGGGGGCAGTATGAGTGTATGAAATCTGCTTTGATTGCCAAGTTTGGCAAGACACCTACCCAATACCTTAGAAGGTTCAGGGATTTTAAGAAAAGAGAGAATGTGTCTTGGGTTGACTGGGCGAGTGCTGTGCACATGAACATGATGGGGTGGATCGATGGATACAAGGTTAAGACTTTTGTTGAATTGTCCCACCTCTTGTTTTTTGAGCATTTTTCTGAAGCCTGTTCACCAGAGCTGCATCAGTATGTGGCTGACCAGAACATTTTGGACCCCTTTAAGCTGGCTAGGTTGGCTGACAAGTGGATCTCCCACCGGGTGTCCCCTAAGGACTCCAGTGGGAAGGACAAGGACAAAGAAAAGGGGGCCTCTCAGAAAGCTGAGGAGTCCCACAAGCAGTCACAGTCGGGTAAACCTAAGCCTCCCTCTCCCAAGACCCAAAAATCTAGTGGGGATAAGTCATCTGTGGGTGGGAATAAGAGTAGTGGTCCACCTGCTGCAAAGCAGGCTCCCAGTGGTTCCAGTACCGTACCCCGCACTCCTGGCGCTTGTTGGGACTGTGGGGCTCTGGATCACAAAAGGGGTGACTCCAAGTGTAAAGGTAAGGCACTTGGAGTACAGGCTGTCAGCCTGACCTACCCTTACGCCGTGTCTGAGGTGGAGGCCACTGTCCTCCCCTCCTCTACCGGGATCACATTTGGTGCTCCGGTAGAGATTTCCTTAGTGTCCATTGGGGCCTGGGACCAGTATGCAGAAGTACTGGCGACTATCCCACAGAACACCCGTAGGTTTTTGAGAAGTGTCCTCTTGAATGGCCGCCTTTTACTGGTTTGAGAGACACTGGGGCAAGCATGACAGTGGTGGACAGGACCCTGCTCAAGCCAGAGGACTATGTAGGTGCTCCTCTGAGAACCACCAGGTTAGCTGGTGGGCCTCCCAAATTATCACCTGTAGCCTTAGTCACACTCATGATTGGAGACAAGACAGCAAAGCTTCCTGTCCTGGTTAAGGACAATGTCCCTGCCAACATTCTGTTAGGAAATGATCTAGTAGAGTTGGGGTTGATCTCAGATGGTCTTCCCATGACTGCTGCTGCAGTCACTAGGTCACAGGTGACACCGGGTCTGGCTGTGAGTCAGGTACCCGAGCCAAAGGCGAGGCCTAAGGCAAGAAGAAGGAAGACCAAGAAGGCCACCTCTGTGGAGGGAACACCTTCTCTTCCTGCTGTTCCGACAGCACCCATTGGGATCCATGCTCCGGACGGGCTGGGTCCAGTGGAAAACCCAAACTCAACTCTTGTGGGAGAAGAGACAGAAGACTCTCCTGTGGGAGAGGTTCTCAACCCGGAGGATCATCCCGACCTTCATTGCTTGTTAGCTGAAGGGGGACCCTCCCGGGCAGACTTCTGTAAGGGACAGAGAGAGTGCCACTCTCTCGAGGGACTGAGGAATCAGGCCCTGTCCCAGGCACAAGGAGAAGTGCCTAGAACATTCCGGATTTATTGGGAGGGTGAGCTCCTTCTTAGTGAGCCCACTAAGCCTGAACCTGGTGCCCTCAAGAGGTTGGTGGTACCCCAGGTTTACAGGCCCTTCCTACTGCAGTTGGCGCATGAGGTGCCCTTGGCTGGTCATCTTGGGACCAAGAAGACTAAGCAGAGGCTCTCTGCCCATTTCTACTGGCCACGGATGGGAGTAGAGGTAGAGTCCCACTGCAGGACCTGCCCAACTTGTCAGTTGTCTGGCAAGACTGGAGGCAGTGTCATTGCCCCACTGCAGCCATTGCCAGTGGTTGGCACACCATTTGAGAAGGTGGGCATCGACATCGTCGGTCCCCTTTACCCTCCCACTTCAGGTGGACATCGGTTCATCCTGGTCTTGGTAGATCATGCCACCAGGTACCCTGAGGCAATACCCCTTCGGACTGTTACTGCCAAGGTGGTTGCCAGGGCTCTCCTGGGCATTTTCACCCGTGTTGGATTCCCCAAGGAGGTTGTCTCTGACAGAGTATCCAACTTCATGTCTAGTTACATGAAAACCATGTGGAAAGAGTGTGGGGTAACCTACAAGTTCTCCACCTCTTACCACCCCCAGACCAATGGTCTGGTTGAGAGATTTAATAAAACTCTCAAGGGCATGCTAGGGGCTTTGGAAGAACCCCTAAGGAGGAAATGGGATCTCCTCCCACCATGCCTGCTGTTTGCTTACAGAGAGGTACCTCAAGAGGGTGTTGGTTTCAGCCCCTTTGAGTTACTCTTTGGACATCCCGTGAGGGGGCCCCTCGCCTTGATCAGAGAAGGCTTGGAAGCCACCCCTCCAGGTCCCGCCAAGCAAGTGGGGGACTATGTGTTAGGCCTCAGACGGAGGATGACACAGATGATGGGTCAGGCAACAGCAAATCTCAAGGCCAGCCAGGAATTGAATAAGTACTGGCATGACCTTAAAGCCTCGCAAGTGGATTGGACTCCGGGACAGGAAATCCTTGTGATGGAGCCTACCAAGCCTAGAGCTTTGGCAGACAAGTGGACTGGACCATTCAGGATCATCACCAAGATGGGCGAAGTCAATTATCTGGTTGACATGGGAACCTCTGGGGCAACCCCTCAGATATTCCATGTCAACAGGCTCAAGCCTTTCCACCGGCGAGCAGAAGTCTCATGTCTCTTGCTAGCTTCAGGGCAAGAAGAGGATGAGAGTGAGCCCCTTCCTGATTTGCTGCATAGCAACCCTCAGGATGGCTCAGTAGAGGGAGTACATCTCTCTCCGGATTTGACAACAGAGCAACAGAGGGCCTGCAGGGCTTTACTCCAACAGTATGCCTCTCTGTTTTCACTGACGCCAAGCCTTACACCGTGCTGTAGGCATGAAATTGACACTGGTGACAGTGTTCCTGTCAAAAGCAGGTGCTACCGTATGTCAGATACCGTCAAGAACCACATCCAGGCTGAGGTCGCCAAGATGTTGGATCTGGGTGTTATTGAACCCTCAACCAGTCCCTGGTCCAGTCCAGTGGTCCTTGTCCCCAAGGCAAGTTCCCAGGCGGGTACCAAGGATTGGAGGTTCTGTGTGGACTACCGAGGAGTCAATGCCGTCACCAAAACTGACTCGCACCCATTGCCCAGGGCTGATGAGCTCGTGGACACCATACGTGCTGCCAAATTTGTGAGCACCTTTGACCTTACCTCAGGCTATTGGCAAATAGCTCTGCCGGACCATGCCAAGGAAAAGACGGCCTTCTCAACACCTGAGGGACTCTACCAGTTTAGGGTCATGCCTTTTGGGTTGAAGAATGCCCCTGCCACCTTCCAGAGATTGGTCAACCATGCGCTCAGTGGGCTGGAAGCCTTTTGTGTGGCTTACTTAGACGACATTGCCGTCTACAGTTCCACCTGGGAAGAGCATTTGACACATCTGGATAAGGTGTTGCAGGCCTTGAAAAGGGCTAACCTCACTATCAAGGCCACCAAGTGCCAGATAGCTCAGGGGAAAGTTACCTATCTTGGTCATGAGGTAGGAGGGGTTCAAATCCAACCTCTCTCCAGTAAAGTACAGGATGTACAGAACTGGGAGAGTCCCACTACTCAAACCCAGGTGAGAGCCTTTTTGGGCCTCACTGGGTACTATCGCAATTTCATGGCAGACTATGGAACCATAGCTGCACCCCTGACAGCTCTAACTTCACCCAAACAGCCTAGGAAGGTTAATTGGACCGAAGACTGTCAGAGGGCCTTTGATGGCTTGAAAGAAAGTCTGTGTAGGGCACCTGTGTTGTGTGCGCCTGACTACAGCCGACCCTTTATCGTCCAGACGGATGCCTGCGACACCGGAATTGGAGCTGTCTTGTCCCAGTTAGATGACAAAGGGAGAGAACATCCTATCATATTCATCAGTAGACAACTCAAGGGTAGAGAACTTAGGTGGGCTACTGTTGAAAAGGAGTGTTTTAGCATAGTTTGGAGCCTTAGGCGTTTTAGGCCCTACCTTACGGGGTCTACCTTCAAGGTCCAAACAGATCATATCGGCTGACTCCCACCCTGACACAGCCCTCTCCATGCTCCACTCTGCTATATCTGTTACTCTTGATATCCTTGCCCCCGTCATGAGAATCCGCCTGAAGCCCAAAGCCAAATGTAACTCCTGGTATGACTCGGATCTCGCCACCCTAAAACGCAAGTGCAGGGTTGCAGAGAGGAAATGGCGTGCTTCATGTTCATCCTCTGACAAACTGGCCTGCCGCCTGCTCCAAAGGCAGTATCGGCTCTCCGTTCTCACCAAGAAGAGAGCCCTTATCCAAGCCCGCATCTCTGCGGCATCTAACAATTCGGCCGAACTCTTTAAAATCTGCAAGGAGCTTGCCACCCCTGCTGCAGTCTCTACCTCTCCTGTCCCCTCCCAGGCCCTCTGCACTGCATTGGCCTCTCACTTCATCTCTAAAACTCAGGACATCCTGTCCTCGCTCTCCTCCTTTCACCTCCCTCCCTCCCTTCCCGGCTCTTCCTCTGGCCCTTCTGCAGTCACCCCTCCTCCCTCTTTCTCTGCCTTTCCACTTTTCTCTGCTGACGAGGTTTCCAGACAAGTCCGATCTATGAAAGTCTCGTCTAAACAGGTTCACCCCTGTTCCTCCAAAACTATCAAGGACCACATCGACTCCCTGGCTCCTGCCCTGGCTGACTTTTGCAACCACTCCTTCGCCTCTGGAGTCTTCCCTTCCCCCCTCAAGCACTCCCTTGTGCACCCTCTTCTCAAGAAACCCTCTTCCGACCCCTCCTGCCCGGCTAACTATCGCCCTATCTCCATCACTCCCTTCCTGGGCAAGCTCCTGGAGAAACTGGCCATCTCCCAGCTTAACCTCCATGCTGAATCTGTTGGTAGTCTTCATGACCATCAATCTGGTTTCAGAGCTGCCAGAAGCACGGAAACTGCTCTCCTGAACATCCGTGAAGACCTGCTCTTGAACCTCGATTCCAACACTCCGTGTGTTCTCATTCTGCTCGATCTCTCCTCTGCCTTTGACACTGTCAACCATGCCATCCTGCTCAACCGTCTCCGTGAAAACCTGGGTATCACTGGTCAGGCTCTGGCGTGGCTGACCTCTTTCCTTTCAAATCGACCCTCCCAGGTCCAACTGGGGTCCTTCCTCTCCGACATCTTTTTCTCCACCTGTGGTGTCCCCCAGGGATCTAATCTCTCTCCCTGGCTGTTCAACCAGTATCTGGCACTCCTTGCCCACCGCATTGCCGCTCTCTGCCCTAATTTCCAGTGCTATGCGGACGATACCCAGCTCATTTTCAGGCTACCCTCAGCCTCCCCCTCTCCTTCCCTCATCTCTGACTGTCTGTCTGCTATCCAGGAATGGTGTGCCGCCAATGACCTCTGCCTTAATGCCAGTAAGACTGAGATTCTACTTATCGGTACACCCACTCCCTCCTTCCCTGCAGCTCTCTGGCCTGCCTCCCTTGGCCCCCTCCCTGCTCCTACCTGCAATGCAAAAAACCTTGGGGTCATCTTCGACTCCACACTCTCCTTCTCTCCTCATATTTCTGACGTCGCTAAGAAGTCACACTACCAGCTGCACCTCCTGAGAGGTATTCTTCCCTTCCTCTCCTTCCCCCAGAAGCTCACTGTCTCCCGAGCCCTGGTTCTCTCGAAGCTGGATTACTGTAACAGCCTCTATCTTAATCTGCCTGCCTCCACTCTCCGCCCTCTGCAACTCATCCAGAACAGAACTGCGAGACTTGTCCTTGGCCTCAAGCCCAGGGACCGTATCTCTCCAGGACTGAAATCTCTACACTGGCTCCCAGTGGCTGCGAGGATAAAGTTCAAAACCCTCTGCATTGTCCACAAGGCCTTCTGGGGCCTTGGTCCTAAATGCCTTCAACTCTCTCTTCCCAAATATCTTCCTTCCCGAGCCCTTCGCTCATCCGCCTCCAACTCCCTCAGGGTCAGCCGCTTCTCGAAGCAACGAGCTGGGGGTAGATCTCTCTCCACGGCAGAGGCCTCCCTCTGGAACAGCCTTCCTGCCTCCCTGAAACTTGAGGAGAACCATCTCCGGTTCCGGAAGCACCTCAAAACCTTCCTCTTTGCTTCTGCTTTCTCTCTCCCTCTCCCCTGCTGAACAGCTAATATTCTTCACTGAAACTGCACTGATTCTGCAACTGGACCACTCTTAACGGCCTCGGTCCTGGGCCCAGCCACTCTCCACTTGCACTGATGCCCTGGAATCCCCTCTGCACTGCGGGACTGTCTCTGTATCCCTACAGCCCCCCCCCTTTCCAGCACTTGTTCTGCACTTACCTTGCACTTGCCACCAGCTGGCCCTATTTATTTTTTTACTTTACGCCACTTACCTTGTACTGCACTTCCCCCCCTCCCCTTCCCCTTGCACTTTTCCCCCTCCCCCACCCCTGCACTTGCGTGATCTGAATGACACCTGGCCTAGTAGGATCGTTGTCTGTCTCCCCTTGTTTCCTCCCCTCCCTGCCTCGTCGCGCCTTGAAACACCTGTGTATAGGCGCGTTACAAATGCCATATCATATCATATCATAAGCCCCTGAAGTGGCTTATGCAGATGAAGGGTGAGAATCCGAAATTGCTCAGGTGGTCCATTAGCCTGCAAGGGCTAGACTTCACCATAGAGCACAGACCAGGGAAGAGTCACGATAATGCAGATGGCCTTTCCAGAAGGTATGTTGACCGTCTGGATGAGGGTGTCTATCCCGTGGGAGATTAGACACCCTCCACCTCAGTCTGGGGGGGGCGACTGTGATGCTGGAAATGCATCAGAGGGACAGGGCCTCTGAATCCTTGTCCTTTACTGCTTTTTATCGTGTGTTATGTCATGTTTTCTGCCCAGGAGTCCATGTGGGACTCCTGGCAGTGCAGCTCTCTCTTTTGGTTTGGTGAACAGACACATGGGATACCCTTATGGCACCCATGGGTAGGGGTACAACCCTGTGCCCCTAGTGTATGTTTTTGGGCACCTGTGGGTGGCCCACAGAGCAGGGTATGGGCTGGTGGCAGCTCCATGCTGAATTTGACAGGTGCTCTGGGTGTCCTCCATTTTGGGATACCCAGGCCCTGCCATTGGGATCAGTTGATTCCTGATAGGGAACAAGATGGCCCCTGTGGCCTCTTGCTTTCTATTGCCTGTTACCTTGTTTCCCAAAGTCCTGGGAAGCCCTGACTCTGTCCCTTCCCCCTGACTGGCTGTTGGGTGGAAGTTCCATATATGGTGTTGTTGTGAAGGCCCAGCTAGACTGACTGGAGCCTTCCCAGTGACTGTATGTTGTGGGTACCTCCTGTGGGTGGGACCTGGGTGAATGGAGTGTGTGGCCAATATACACTCCTTGTTGTGGTTGTCTGGTTTCTGGCATGAGAGACAAAGACTGAGACAGCCCTGCCCGAAACTGGCCTGAATGCAGTGTGTAGTGTTGAATGGCTGAAGCGCCCTGGAAGTCAGACCCTCAAAAGGCTGCCGACCCGAGACGGGACCGCCGAGGAGATCGAAGTGCAGCACCCGGACATCGCCGCCGTCGAAGTCCATTGCCGTCGACCAGGGTTCGCAGGTCTGTGTAACCGCTGGAGGCCCGTCGAAGTTGTGTTGCCCAGCCGTGGGAACCACTTGACGCCGTGCCGCCGACGACCGGAGCCGTCCGCTCCTTGCCTAAGAACATTTGAATCGAAGGACTCCCTCGTCCGCACCGTCGACCGCTTTATCCTGCCGGAGAAAGTCGAGGACGACCAACGCGCCGAGGAGAAACCTGCCGGTGGGTTTCCCGCCACCCGAAGACCACAAAGACTCGAACGACTCAACGCCCTTGCTGGGCCCCCGTCTCCACAATCTTTGCGGTCCAGAACAATTGTCATCGAGGTGCCCCGCACGCCTCTGCCTTGCAGGACGCCGACGCTCTGTCGTCGACGAGCACCGCTTGGATCGAAGCTGCCGCCTCATCGACGCCGTTCTACCCTGTTTGTTGTCGGACGTTCGACGCCCCGTGTCTCCCGCTTGAAAGGGAAGGCATTCAAGAAGGGCCGCCGATTCCCCGACGCCGAACGCCGAGTTCCTCGACGCTTCTCGACGCCTCTCGACGATCCGTGACTCCCGCTTGAAAGGGGGTCGCTCAAGAAGGATCTGTCGACGCCTCTTCGAAGAACTCGACTCCACCAGGTACATTGGGGGGGTAAAAACATTGTAGGAGGGAATAAGACTTGCAGAACAATATATGGACTGGGCTTGTGCTATATCTTTATTTTACAGGTTGCCCAGGTGGGGGGATCTCCACACAGAACTGTGTCTAGTGGTAGGGGCCAGTATTCTGCCTATTGCTCAACCATCTTATTTTTTTCTCCTCTCTCTATTGCTGGTTTCACTCTATTGATCTGTGTGACATTGTTACAGTATTGTTGATGCACTTTAATGAGATCTAATACAAAGGGTGGTACCACTTTAGAATTGTATATATTTGCCATTGTTGATTTTCCTAAGTACAAAGTGAGTTATTATGATAAGTGTACATAACCTTGAATATTGACTATATAAAGACTGTGTTCTAACAAATACAGTGTGTGGACATTCCTTTGTGGGGGCTTGGGGACTACACTGTACTTAAGAACCAGCCTGCATCACCTCCTGAGAAGCTAGGCCTTGATTGCTCGACCATAGCTACCGTAATAGAGAATCTTGGCTGGGGTCTTCTGTGCCTCTCTTCTACCATATAGAGAGCAGAAGTACAGACACCCCCCACCGGTCCTTTGAGGCAAGGGGTGGACCACTTTTTTTTGTCCGTCTAGGTCTATTTCTTGCCCCAGACCGATCGTGGTGCGCATTAGCGCTTGGTTGCAATGCCAGGAGCAAATGTGCCATGTCCTTTCCGCATCGCATGCTATTGTGCATGCATGGCGAACAGTACCTTTTGAATGTTTTCCCCGGATTCAACGCATGAAAGGAAGACGACCGAATGTTCAGTAATTGAAGCTCGCCGCTTGCCTGAGGAAGAATGCGTTTTGATTTGAAGTATGCAGCCCTTTGAAATTGATGGTATTAACTTCCGGCTGCCGCCAGTCACAGCATTTAGGAAACGTTATTTTTCACAGCCATGGATTGCTGCTGCCTAGGCTTCTACATGTGCATGCTTCCGCAATGTATTGCCGTATGTTACAATTGTATAGGGATGTGACAAGTTGGTTGGTTGTGAAATGTGCACAAACCGCTTTTTAAGATGAGCTGATGGTAGTCTCTTGACGGTGTGGCACTGAAATCAATGTTATGCTTTTGCGGCACCTGCTCGCAGACTTTGACGGTAGCACCGGCACCATTGTGAATGGTGCTGGTGCTACCGTCTTCCCAATTACCATTGATGGGAATAGGGAGTAACTTTTTCCGATGCCTGGCTTCAGGGACCGCTGGGGCTATAATGCCCCGGTGATTCCCCATTGCGGCAGCCGTGACGTTTTTACCAGCACGGCTACCGCCGGGATCATAATGAGGCCCAATGTTATCCTTTTGCGGACTATGGGCCTCATCACGAGTTTGGCGGTAACCCTTAAATATGGCAGTAGCGCTATTACCGCCGCATTTAAGGGTCCGCCAGATCATGGCCTTTGTGGATTTCCCCCCCAGCTCGAAATCCGCGGCAAAATTGCCAATTTTCGGTGCTAATACCGCCGGCGGGAAATCTGCTAGTGGTAATAGTGCGAATTTTCCCCATTGGGCCCAATGCAGAATGGGCACTAACCGTTCTGCCAAACCCGTGATCCGGCGCTAATAGCGCCGGGGGTTTTGGCAGTAGGGCTAATAGCACCGGCGGTAATACCACCGGCGTTACCGCCCACCTCGTGATGAGGCCCAATGCTGGCAGTTCTTGAGGGCACATGGCTCTAGGGGATAGACATGAGTCCTTGAACCTGCTTCTCATTGCAGGATTGTGCTTTGTAACAAAACTGATCGAAGATGCAAGTAGAGGCGTTGAGTAGAGAGGGAAGATCAGAATAATGGCAGCAGAGCAACTTCTCTCGCTGTCTGTTACCTATTATCGCGTTCTTTAACTTATCTCAAGGGACTGCGCACTATGCATTTGTATGATAACTAGACTTCTGCTACCGTGAGTGACCCTCTTGAAGAAGCACGCATGTGCGAAAAAGTGGTCATGCCATTTAGATAAAAGGGTCGGCATTTTATTCCAGATGAAGCGAGTGACGGTACTTCCAACGGATTTAGCTGTGGAGTAGGAATGTATTTATTGAGGACGCATTTGGGTTCCGTAATACCCAAATATCCAAATAATATGGTCCCGAATGTGTGTTTATTATACATTCCTGGCAGAGGAGCGGGTTTCATGGGGGCAAGACTGAAGAGGTGGAGCTTAAGGGCTGACTTGAATGTTGGTGGTGCTTTTGATTTCTCGGTAAATTGAGAAGGGAGAAGAAGCGGAAGGCAGTGGATGACCAGGGAGGGCCAGGAACAGAGAGCATGAGAACGATGGAGGAGACTAACTTAGAAACAAGAGTGGAAGTAGCAGGATATGAAGGTAACTGGCTATGGAGGCATGGGCCAAGCCCATGAATGTATTTGAAGGACATTAGTAGAGACGTATAGCAGGATCGGCATTGAGTGGGTGAGGAGCAGGGAAGGCTCTGAAGAGTGAGTGTTGCAAAGTTAAGGATTTTATTAAATGGTTGAAAGAGTAAGGAGGAAGGCCAAAGAGGAGGCTTCAACAGTAATTGAGTCAAATCAGTGCCAGAGTGCAGTAGAGAGATTTGTTGGAATGGTTGGTTCATATAGTCATGCATACCTTCATTCATACACACATACATTCACTCAAATGTGCCTTCGTAGTGTATTTATTTATTTACATTTGTAAAGCGCCTAAGCCCAGGGGCATCAAGGTGCTGTTGTGAATCAGTTACAGGTACATATCTTGGGGGAAATGACAGACAACAATAAAAAAAACAGGAAAACTGGAGCAGGTATCAGGTATGGTGATTAAAAGATAGAGAGCCATGCACAGTGGTGTAAGAATATGTTTGTTGTTTCATATTTCGTGTACCTTGTTAAGAGTAAAACATAAATTGACAGGGTGGAATGTGGGGGGTTGGGGGGTGGGGGGTATGGTCTAGTCTCACCAGGGCTGGACGGCAGTAAAAGCCCAGTTCAGAGAACTACGACTCTGTGACTGTTTGCAAAAGGTCAGAAGGAAGGGAAGGGAAGGGAAGGGAAGGGAAAGGGAAGGGAAGGGAAGGGAAAGGAAAGGAAAGGAAAGGAAAGGAAAGGAAAGGAAAGGAAAGGAAAGGAAAGGAAAGGAAAGGAAAGGGAGGGAGGGAGGGAGGAAGGAAGGGAGGAAGGGAGGAAGGGAGGGAGGAAGGGAGGAAGGGAGGGAGGGATCTTTTTCCCCAAAGGAAAAGAAATCGATTTAGAAAGAGAGAGAGAGAGATAAGTCGGACTCGGGCATAACATTGTCTCGGGCACCATTGAAAAAATGGCCCACAGTTGCAAATGACAATGCATTCCTTTTATGACAGACTGAATCTTACCCATGCGGGATAAAATGTGATGCACATTGTGCATTTTAAATAATATGTATTCAGCAACACCTCAAAACTACAAGCTGCAAGGTGAAGTAATTTATCAAAGTGCCGACACTGCTAAAAAAAAAAGTGGCCCACTTTGACCCACTTTGACCCAGAATACTGTACCACACTAGCGTTTTCAGTTCGGGCATTGCCCTGTTGCCCTATTGCCAGGTCTGAGCCTGCTCACAAAACACAAACATATTCAGCACTTCTGCTCCACTAGTCACGCACCATTGTCATGACCACCTGTGCAATTATCAGTTCCACTTTACAACTTGTGTTTCCATTTTGACAGATTTAGGAATATACCTGAAGACTGTATAATTCCTGGTCAATTCTTGCCACTAATACATTATAGCCAACGTGCAACACTGCTTCTTCCTGGCATGCGCATTATTTCCATGCACATGTGGGTCTAGTAGGCTGCCACAGAAAGGCATCACCCAAATGGAGATTCACAGTGTGCACACGTGCCACAAAGGGTTTCTCCAAAAAGTAGTCTGAGTGTGGATCAGCCTATACCATGGTAACAGTTAAAGCGCTGCTTTTAGAAAAGATGCCATGTTCTACTTTATTGCTCGAACTGCGATAGTAACATGAAGTCAAGCGTGCGGAAAGGGTTTGGCATAGCCAGTAGGCTCCCAATCCATGCTACGCCTCACAGCAGCTGAAGGGCCTCAATGGAGACATTCTAGGGCAAGGTTAAAGAAAATAACAGAACTATTTAGACTCTAGATGGATCCTGGCCCTCAAAGTGATGAAGGCGAATAGTGTTCAGTAGATTACCTTGAAAAGTGTTCTGTGCTGGCACATAGTTGTTGGCGCAAAAAACCTTCTGTAATGGAGACTAAGCACAGAATCTGTCAGTAAAGTATCAACCTTGAACATCTTGACATGGTTTAAGAACTTTGGTTTGCAAGTTTCATCACATACTGCAGGTTTTAGTATTGTTGCCACAAATGTTTTCATTTGAGAGCCAAACAGATGACCTAATTTGTATTGCTGCTTTAAAGGATCTAGCTGATGATCACAGCCTGTCAAGGCTACCAATGACCCTCTTGTGACAATTGTATGAGCACCAATGTACGATCTAAACTGTAATTGATGCAGCAAGGAGTCAAAGTAAATCTTCTATAGCATAATACACGAGGCATGAGTTATTTCAAGCCAACATGTGTCTCTGGCAAGTCAATAGTCCTCTGCCATGCACAATGACCCATAATACAGCAATGCACCACGTCTGCCCACACGTGTCCCACACCTCTCACTTCTGGAGTTTTCTAGCTCCATATGAAGAAGGCTGGTCATGAGAGATCCTGATAATCTCAAAGTAAATCTAGATATTCTGTGCTGTGTCAGCGGGTAATACACACGTACACTCACCCACATGCCCACACGCATGCAGGCACACACGTGGTGACAAGGGGCCACATCACCATGCTCTATAAATAAGGCCTCGGGACATCGTGCTCTGGCTTCTCCTACATTATTTGTCAGACAGCTCGCAATCACCTTCGTATGAGGCCTCTAAATCGCTTCAACTCCCTCCGCTGCTCAGGTTGTGTCACTGTCCTTTTTCCAGATCCTGGTAACCTTAAAAATGTGACCTGTTTTGAGTGATGGCTCTCTTCCCTCCATCAGCTGTTACCATCATGACCTTCTTGCATGTGACAGTCAGGAGTTTCAGTAGAAATGTTGGGACTTCCTTTCTCTTTTGAGGTTGTCGCACCATTACCTGATCCCCTATTTGGATGTTCACTTCCTTGGCGCCTCTTCTAGTGTCAGCAAATCCTTTCATCTTTCGCTTTTCTGCCTCCTCTTTTCCCTGACCTGATGATCCATATCCCAGTGATTGCCTCCGTTCTTCACTCGAGATAGGCGTGTCCTGACCACCAGACGAAACATCAGTTCCGCTGGGCACACCCCTGTCATGCTATGCAGGGAGGTCTGGTAGTCACAAAGCAACTGGTATAAAACTTGTTCAAACATCTTTTCTGTTGCATGAGGGATATGGAGTGCCCGTTTTATGTTAGCAATAAATCGCTCTTAAATGCTGTTCGCCTGCGGCCATAATGGCGTAATTTTCCTGTGTCTGAAACCCATGTAGTTGGCAAAATCCTGGCTTGTGAACGGCGGTCCACTATCCGACTTGATGATCCCCGGCATGCCAAAGGCCGTAAGTATTCTGCCCATGCGGAAATAACATTTGTTGCTGTTGTAGTCATCACAATTTGCTCTGGGAATGTTGGAATTCATGTATCACCACTACGACGTAGGTCCCGTGCCTGTGTGGGCTGAAGAAGTCAACCACCACCACTTCCCACACACCTTCTGGCAACGTTGACATTTGTAGTGGACTGGGGTGTGATGGTGGGGCTATCACACAGCAGGTCGCACATTTCTATAGTGTATCTACCACTCTTGTGTCAAGTTTTGGGAACCATGGGCCTCATTACAGGTCCGGCGGTAACCCTACTGGTGGGTTGCCGCCAGACCCGTAAAGAATTAACGGCACCTGACTTCCCAGTAACAGTGGGGTGTTACAACCCCAGCGGCCGCAAAGTCAGGCGCCGGTAATTCGGTTAATCGCCATTCCCATGGAGTCCCATAGAGTGGGGACCACAGAAACACTGGCACCGTTAATAACGATGCCGGTGCTTCCGTGACGGCTTGCCTACCATGTTCGCAGTTTCTGGCAGGGTCTGCCCTGTTCAGCACAGCGGCTCCAGTAGGCAAACCCGTAGTGTGCCGGTTTGATAACAGTGCCGGTAGGCTCAATGGCACCATTGTTTCTGGACCGACACACATGTAATGAGGGCCCATATCTTCTGCCTCATCAGTCGCTTTGTGGAGACGATCCCGCAATGTCCTTCATGAGCTAGCTCCATGGCCTGCTGGCATTGTGACATCAGTAGTACAATTTCTCAACCCTTCAGGATAATGTGATCCTCCATGGCAGTCAATTCCTATTGTACCAGTGGTAGGCTCTTTACTTCCTCCAGAATAACGCTACCCTTGTCCCGTTCCATCACCAATGTATGCTTCATCTTCCCTTTGGCTAGGGATGCAGCGAGGATGGCAAGAGCACTCTAGCAGAAATGGTTTAATTTGATGTATGACATCATTCATGTAGGAGTCCGCAATTGAGGGTTCCAATCTGGCCAATCTAATGAGGTGTCGGGATAATCAATCTGCAGGATTGTCTTCCTTTCCAGGCCGGTGTCGTATTGTGAAATTGTAGTCTTGGAGACGCAACCCAATCTTGCAATTCTTGTTGGCATTCTCGCTTTCAGGCTGCCATTTATATAGTGAGGAGAGCTTGATGATCTGTGGCGATGGTGAAAGCCTTTCTGTACAGAAACAGGTAGAAATGCTCACAGGCCCAGACCACCGGCAGACTCTCCTATTCCACCTGAGAATACACTTGTTCCGTATCAGACAAACATCTGCTGGCATATAACACAATATATTTGGAGTGACTAGAGTTTGGATCATATTGTGCCAAAATGGCTCAGAGTATCATGGGGCTGGCATCAACTGCCACCTTCATCTTTCTGTTAGGATTGAAGTATGCCATGTCCTCTGCCGAGGTAATATTCCTTCTGATTTCTTCAAATGCTCCTTGACACTCTGGCATCCACCTGAAGTTTGTTTTGTTCTTGATGAGTTCTCCATTTGAGGCTGCCACTTTGTTGGGGTCATCTCTCATACCTTGCTCTAAGAAGATATGTCCGGAAAACATGAGTGTCCTTTTCCAGAATTCGCAATTCTTCCTGTTAAGTGTCAAACGGGCTGCCACCAGCACCAGGCAGACACGATGTAGCATGGTGTCATGTTGCTCCATCGATTTTCAAAACACCAGGATGTCATTGCTATAGTTTAGGCAGTTCGGCATTTGTGGATCTTTTCTTAGAATATTTTGGCGGTGGAGAAGACCCCAAAACTCAACTGCATGCATAGGTATAACCCCAAGTGTGTTACAAAAGTGGTTATGTAGCGGAACTCTGGGGCCAGCTCAAGCTGGTGGTATCCTTTGTTAAGGTTTAGTTTTGAGAATACTGTTTCCCCGTTCAGTAGGTGAATTATGCCTGTCATTCTCAGCTCTTGATGGTGTACATGCTGTATGGCCTCTTTGGGTTGTCTCATATCCACACAGAGGCCTATGGAGCCGTATGCCGATTTATTGGGGACTGGTACAATGGGTGACAGCCAGGTGGTGGGCCCCGCTGATGGTTCGGGAAATGTCATGATCTAAAGGTTTCCTTATTTCCTCTTCTACTTAATGTTTAAGTTTAATGGCTATGCCCCGATAGGGTTGGGCCACCGGTCTGAACGATTTGTCAATGTGGAGTTTTACTCTGGTGTTGCACAGCTTTCCCAGGCCCTTGAATAACATAGGAATCGCTTGCTCCACGTTTTCCGCCTGTACTATGTGTTTGTGCGCCATGAAGTGGTATAATATGTGCACCAAACTCATGTCCCTGGACGTCTTGTAACGCAGCATACAGCCATTCCCTGTTCTCGTTTGAGTACATGCAGCTGTATTTTGGCCAAGTGTGATTTGTGAGTGCATAGTGTGAAAAATACACCTCTACGAAGTAAGGGGACATTTGATCTGTATCGGTAAATGTCCACTGCGGATGGTTTTAGTTCTGGTGGGTGTGGCAGAGTGTTGTACGCTTCTTCACTGAGCATGTTCTCTGTTGCTCCTGTGTCTATCAGGAATTCTGTTGGTCTATTATTCACTTGCATCAGTAACGCAGGGTTATGTTCTTTTGCCGCTGCATTTTCCAGCACCCACACTTAACCCATTTTCAGTTGATCTTCTGTGGACGAGCTGGACTCACTCCCCTATGGCGATCTGGACTCAACATTCCTCCTCAGACGTCTAAGTTCTCTTCTCTTCAGTGATCAGTATTCTCTGTGAGATTGGTATTTACTGTGTTCCCCTCCTTGATATTGGTGCATTTTCTGTTCCCTACTTTGCCTGGATCCAGTGCTCCGATGTTTTGTGTAGGGACGTAACCCTCACAGGGATGTGCTTAGGTGGGTCACTCTGGGGGCATTTACGCATAATGCCCAAAAATGGTTCTCTCGCCCACAGGCTGCACATGTTTGTCCCATCGCTGGGCACTGTGGTAAGTCAGATGGAGGAGGCAGACCAATTAAATGATAAGAAAGAAATGCCTTGGGGTTCACTACCTAACCAAACTAAGGTGCACATCGTCGGTAGCAAAATCGAAAAGTAAATAGTCTGCCATCTATCCAAATCTAAACTATTCTGTCCCTACCACTATGCAAAAACAAAAGAAAGCAATGAGAATGACTCCCTTCTCCTGGAAAGACTCCTTCAGCATCTGGACAACAAAAGTCTAGAAGAAGGACTCCCTTCTCCTAGATGTTCTTTCCTGGTTTTAATATGGTAGTCTCAGATATAGTTGAGCAATATCACTAAGTAACTGATGTCGTTCCTTTATAGGACTTTTCCCAGTCTTTCATCCCCTTTTTGCTCTCTGGTTAGGCCTCTCCTGAGCATTAGAAATCCTGGGCAAAAGTCTCTATTTAGTGTCTCTGAAAGTCATTCTCTTCCTTGATCCACTAGTTAGAATAACTCCCTCTTCTTATCCTTCTTATTCTTAATGTTATTTTGTTTCTTCACTTCTTGGTGTATTAGACAATGAGTGTCATATTCACCTCCTTCAGACTCACTATCTTCTATATGGCCTTTCTTACTCTCTAGCCACTGTGAGAAACCTGAGGGCGTTCTCACAAGTAGCCTCCAGGGATCTGTTGTGCAGGTGGCCAGGGGGGCCCTGGCTCTTGGATACTGGCCCTGGGGGCAGACAAGCGAGGGAAGATCACCTGGGCAGGAGGTTCTTGAGGAATGTGGGGACCTAAGGCGAGAAATGGCATTCCCCCATTCCCTGCCCCAATCCATCCTACCCTCCCTCTCTGTCTATGGGATATTGTTACCTAAGCTCAGTCTTACCCCTTGACCTTCCCTCAAGAAAAAGGAAGATAAAACATCTAGGGAGACGAAACCCTTAGACAACCCTTGACACTAACCTTGTCTCTCCTTCCTCAAATCTGAGAGAATATACTTAAACCCAAATAAAGACAGATGGAAAACATCACCCACAACAACCCACTGTCCCTCAGTTTTAATGGGGTGCTTTGGTGTCTGTGAGGGACTGCAGCGTGGAGAGGGAGCAATGTCTCCAAGGAGCCAGAGTGAGGCTGCCTGCATCCTGCTGGCAGTGTTCAGTGGCATGCTTGTTCCCTTGGGACCTGTGCCAGACCCACGGGTGTCTGAGGAGCAGATGGTGAGACCCTGACTTCAACCGTGAGTATCCTGATGGGACCGCATGTCAACGGACCGCAGCCTGGTGACATTTCTGAAAGTCGATGAGAGGGAAACTCGTGAGCATACATGTGACTGCAGCAAAGTGGGAGAAAGGGACAAATTGTGAAGCGGCACTGAATGAAAAGCAAGCGACAGATTGCAAAGAGGCATGAAACAGAAAGCAAGTGAAAAGACTGTAAAGCGACATGAAGCAGGAAAGCAAGAGAAAATAATCCTTTTGTGAACTTAAAGTTCACTGTTGTCCATAGGAATTGTGGCATTTTGGGACTTGTAGTGAAGAGCCAAGTTATATAAAAAAAGCCAAATAGGTCTGGGACCCACATGTATGAAAACATTAAAGGGGTCTGGGACCCATGTAATAAAGAAGCCGAAATACTTGACACACAAGCATTGTCTCAGCCAAAAGGAAGCCAGTATTGGTTCAAGGAAAGGCATAAAAGTTAATAGAAGGGTGCGAGTGACCCAAAAAAGTAAAGGAAAGGTGCAAGAGTGAAATAAGTGTGCAAGAAGCATTATAAGGAAAAGGACAGGTGCAAGGGTGCACGAAAGTAAAGTGAATCAAAGGAAGGTGCCAGGGGCACAACAAGGTAATGGAAGAGAAAGCCAATGAAGATGCTAGTGGGCACAGTAAACTGAAGGATAACGAAGGGGTGCAGGAAGCACCTGAAGATAAAAGGATAGAAGAAAAGCAGGTACAGAAAATACAGAGAGGGGCCAAAGATCAGAGTGGTCACGCTTAGGAAGAACAAAGGAACCTGGAATTTTCTAAAGTCTCTGATTCTACCCCATGAGGGTTGTTTGACTAAGGAACTGTATATAGAGGAAAAGGTACATCCAGACAAGTTGAATTTTGTGTTTGAAACTGAAGGGGCCTGAGCTTGGGCAAGGGAACCCCAAGAGCCTTAACAGAATAGCACAGCACCTCCCTACCCTCCCAAGGAAAGTCTCCCCCCGCAGAGAAGTGACCGAATCCCACGATTCGTCACAGCACCCACCTTCATGTGGAAATTCATAGCCACACCTAAAACATTACCTGTCCCCTCATCTTACTGAGGGTTGATTGCTTTGCGCTGGTGCCAATTTCTTTTTTTTTAATACATTTTTATTAGATTTTTATCCAAACAAAACACCAACATTAGCACACAGACTTGTGCATAACCATCGTCAATGCCAAATGTGATCTATCCAAACTCGTCTGTGCTACCCTCCCTCCCCTTCGTCCGCCCTCGGTCCCCCAGCCTATTCCGCTAGTTATAACTGCTTGGATATGTGAAACTGCTTGCACTGTCACAACTCCTTATTCTACCACCTGTGCTATTGAATCTCCTTGCGTTGGAGTCTCTACATGCTCAGGGGATACCAATTCTTGTAACATTTGTCTCCAGCACATGAGATCCATATTCTGTTCTACTTGGCCTAGACGGGTTGCTTCCTGACACATTGCTGTTTCCGCCATAGACCATTTCTGAAGGTCCCTCAACCACCCCGCCACAGCTGGAGCCTACTGAGCTTTACACCCCATCACTGTTCAATGCTTCGGTAAAATGTACGCTAGTTCTTTCAATTTACTTACATGTCTCACGGCTTTTGGTCTCTGAAAAATCCCTAGCAAGCAGGCTTTGGGGGTGATCAAATCCGTCCGTAATCCCACTTTAGTTAGAACTTGAGCCACCCCCTCCAAATATTGGCATATGTCTCTGCACTCCCAAAACATATGTATCAGGTCTGCATTGAGTGAGCCACATTTCGGGCAGGTTTGTTCCTTTTCAACGTAAAATTTTGCTATATCTTTCGTGGTTAAATATGCTCTATGCGTGATACATAATTGCATCAGTTGTAATTTTGCGTTCCTGGACACTTTCTTGTGATAACCCATGGCTCTGACAGCTGCTCTCGCAAATCGACTTCCCACCTTTGTTTAATACATGTAAGAGTATACTCGGGCCTTGACAGTAGAAGATCATATAAACTTGATACTGCATGTCCCCCTTCAGAAGCATCAAAAAACGTTTCTATTGTTGCATCTTCCGTAAATACTCTCTCCGGGCCTGTCCATTTCGCTTTAATACCGTGCACCAGTGAAGCGCAGGTCATGTGCTGCCCTTCCTGTATTCCTAACTCCAACACTACCTCATTAAAGGTCAACAGGCGTCCCTCCTGTAATATATCCCCTAATGTAACCACCCCCATGGGCTCCCAGTATTTCTGTATATTCTGTCTTAATTGCAACTCATCGCACCTTATTGTGACAAATGGGATTTGTGGTGAGTAGGGCTTTTCTATGCCTAACCGGCGGCATGTTCTTTGCCATATTGTCTTGCCTAACCTCAGCAACAGTGGCAATCCGGGTTTTTGCGTCATTGCAGTCCATACCATGTCCTTTAAACAAAAATGGAATGCATGCTGCCTGCAGCAACCCTGCATCTTACGTCTGTTCATCTGACAGCCAATACGTGGTGAACTGCAATTGGCTCGCTATAGAATACCCCTCGAAATCCAGCACCCTTATCTCTCCCTGCTCCCTTCTCCAGCGACATTCTACATCTCGTGTTATGCCATAAAAAGCTCTGACAAAAGACATTCAGTGTCCTGAAGAAGGTTCTGGGTATATTATATGGGACATTTGTGAAGTAATGTAACAACCTTGATAGCACCACCATCTTCAGCAGCGCACCACCCCCCATAAGTGATAACGGTAGCTTAGTCCAAAATGTCATGGAATTCTCAATCTTCTTAACCTTCTGCCCCGTGTTTTGTACATGTTCTACTTTAAAGTCATGGTAAATGTCTACCCCGAGATATCTAAATGTGTCCATTTCCCATTTAATTGGTAATTGCGGTACCTCTCTCCGGGACCTGCGGATTTATTGTAATTCCAGACAGGTTTACATAACGCTCGAACACTTCTAGTATATATTCTAGGGTAGTCTTCGGCTGCTGTAGGTACACAGAAGCATATCATCTGCATACAGGGAAATCAGATGTGCGCTGCCTCGTATGCTGATACCCGCCTCGTGATATTCTTTACGCAGGTATATCGCCAGCCGCTCCAAGGCTAATATAAATAGCATGGGGGACCAAGGGCAGCCTTGTCTCGTTCCTTTGCTCAGTGCCCATTGTTCCGATATCGTAACCCCTATTTTAACTCTCGCTACTGGGTTACTGTACAGTAATTTAACCCATTTAATGTATTGGGGCCCATACCGTATCCTTTCAACACTGCCAGCAGCCATGGCCATCTGACCGAGTCGAACGCCTTGACCACATCCAGCGAGACTATCGCCATCAGCTGGGTGCTGTCTCGGGTCTGGTCGATAACGTGGTGCAAACACCTCAGATTACATGCAATATTCCTATTTGTGACATAACCTGGCTGATCTTGGTGTATTAGTTTATGTATTACTGGTTTAAGCCTATTAGCTATCAATGCAGTCAATATTTTCCTGTCTTGGTTGAGTAATGAGAGGGGTCTGTAAGAGCCACATTCTGTATCCGGTTTGTTGGGCTTAAGTAGTGGGACTTTTATGGATTCCCTCAGTGTCGGTGGCAAAATGCCTTTCTCTAATGATTCTTTTAGCATGGCTGACAATTGGGGGGCAATCTCTGCTACAAACTCTTTGTAGAACTCACTAGGAAAGCCATCTGCCCCTGGGGCTTTACCTGACAGTAATCCACGTATGGACCAGCTCTTCCTTAGTTATGGGGGCTTCCAATGTGTCGACCGCCTCTGCATCTAACTTGGGAAGGTTCAAGGTATCCTCATTCTCTGACTCTTGCATGTCTGCCGCCTCTTCGTACAATTCTTTGTAAAAGACATAAAAACACTCGTTTATATCCTGCTGTGACTCCCGGGTCTCCCAGTCTTGGCTATAATTGACTGGATCATGCTCCCCTCCGTCCCACTCTTGTAAAACCATGCTAACAATCGTCCAGGTTTGTCTCCTTCTGCATGTTGCCATTCTACATATTTCCTGTAACTCAAGCTGCCCAGTCTATCCCAGTGTGCTAAACATTCGTGCCTCAGTGCCATAGCCTCACGGTTGTTCTCCCTGGATGGGTCTCCTTGGCCGTCTATGGCCTCAAGCTTCACCTCCGCCTTACTTAGATCGGTCTCAATTGCGGCCTGAACCCTCTTCACCTTGGTGATAGAGGTCCCTCTAATCGTCCCTTAAAGGCTTCCCATAGCGTACCCGCGGACGTTACACTTCCAGTATTAAACTTAAAATAATCTTGATTGTCCTCCGTTAACTGTTCCCGAAACGTGTCATCCTTTAAAGACTCACTCCTAAGCCTCCGTGTAGGGATGCATGCTTTCGGGGAAGAACCACGCCACATTACCAACAGCGGAGCATGATCCGACAATACCTGTGCTTTGTATTCTGCCCCAACAAATTCACCCAGGGTGTCTTCTCCTGTGAATACATAATCCAGACTCGTGTAGAAGGATTGGGAGGCAGTGTAATGTGAGTATTTGCGGGCCTGCGGGTGTAGAGTCTGCCGTATATCTGCAAGTTTTCAATGCTTGTAATAATGTACTCAGGGCCTTGGCAGGTCGGGCAGGGTGCATGAATTTAACGTCCGATCTGTCTAATGTAGGTTTAAGCATACAATTAAAATCTCCCCCCATATCATAGTACTATCTTTGTATGCACTGATTACGGGATATAACTTGCGAAAATAAGCTGCAGTCTCTTGGTTCGTTGCATATGTATTGGCAATACAAAATTCTCTATGCTCTATCCGGCCTCAGAATACTATCATCCTCCCCTCTTTATCCTGGAACATCTCCAGCACTCTCAAGCGGACCAAAGGTGCCACCCAAATTAACCCCCCCCCTAGCAAAGGCTGATTATGGCAAGCCCAGTGTTGTGCCCCTCCATTTTTGTGCAAGCGTGACCTGTTTCTCTTTCGTGAGGTGTGTTTCCTGCAAGAGTGCAATGCTAATTTTCTGACGCCTGAGGTATGTTATAATCCTGTTTCGTTTAATGTAACTATTAAGACCCCTAACGTTCCAGGTTACTATTTTAAGTTCCCCCATCCCATTGGTAAGTGCTGACATGCATCATCAGTCCCACTATCCATTGCTGTCTATTCCATGTGGATCCATAGGCTAACTTCCCCTTAAATTCCGTAACACCCAACCCCCCAGCCCAAAAATAGCCCAGCTCAGTTCCTTGTGCTTAGGCCTCCCCACTTCTCGCCTCTGTGCCAGGGTTCTGACCCAATGCATGAGGCGTGGTAGGCAGATAGGTAACCGCTAGTATCTGTGCAAACCACTGCAAACTTGGGCGTAGGACATTCCTGCGTAGTGCGATATAGGGTAAGCACTACATGGTTGGCTCCTGAATTTAGCAACTTGCTTTCCTCAGGCTTGCATTCTCTGCCTTTGTCGGACGGTATTCGACATAGTTCCCTGCTCTGAGTATTACTCCTGACTGTGCTTGGATCGCCTGCCTCTGCAGACGACAAGTTCTGTGTATCCATCCATGAGTGAGCTTCCTCTGGGCTGTCGAAGAAGACTGCACGGCCCTTATGTATCACTTTCAACTTGGCCGGATACAACAGCATGTACTTCTGGCTGGCTGCCTACACTCTCCTCTTAACAGTTATAAAGTTCATTTGTTGCTTTAGTACCTGCAAGGTATTGTCCAGGTAAACTGTTAACGTGGTTGACGCTCTATGGATTGTCCCTCCTTTACGGAAGTACTCAAAGATCTTTTCCCTATCCCGGTAATTCAGAACCCGGGCTATTATTGGCCTCATCGGTGCTCCCGGTGGTGGCTTCCTTGTTAGCACTGTGTGTGCCCTTTCTATTGTAAAACCTTGACTGAGAGCACCTGGGCCAATTTCATTCTGCAACAGGGTCTCTACGTATTCTGTCGGGTTCATTCCTTCTTTGCCTTCCAGGAGCCCGACAATCCGAACATTATTGCGTCTGGCTCTGCCTTCTGCATCCTCGGCTCTGTCTTCCAGATTGCACGCTTGTTGTCGCAAAACTGACTTCTTTCGGTGGTGTCTTTAAGGCCGCTTGTATTATCTGCCATTGATTTCCCCAATGACCCCGTTCGCCTCCGCAAGCACTCTCACGTCCTTCCTGTGCAGGTTCACATTGATACTCATGGCGTCTATTTTAGCCTCCAATGTCTCCTTCGGGGAAGCTATGGCTTCCAGAATTCTCTGATCTCCTTCCACAAGGTCCTGTTGCATTTGAGATGCTGAGGCAGCTCGGGCCTGGCTCTCCACTCGGTGCGCTGATTTGGTACATGCCTCCAGAGTGAGCTGTTTCCCCTTGCCTTTTTATGTCTTAGACGCCATAATTGCGCTCTTCAGGTGTGCTGCTACTGTTGCTGCTCGATCCATTGGCACGGGCAGGCTCTCAGCCTTGTTCCTCTCCCTGCTGGCCCCCCCTTGTGTTTACTAAATCCAGATCTTCTGGTGTGCCCCACTTAGCATATCCACTGCACCTCAGTCTTGTTTCTCTACCTCTGGAGGAGCTTCTTCCAACACTCCCACCTGAGGGGCGCTGCATGACCCTGTATGCTATGACGTGTTCCACCCAAGATCTGCCTCACTACAATGGTGTTCGAAGTGGGCAATAGCGTTGCAATGGTTACTCACTGGCAGGCTCAGAACAGTCTACTTGCCCCTTGTGTTGTTAGCCTTCCACCATGCTATGCCACACGCTTTGGTCCCCTTGTTGCCACTGGGGTTGTCACTGATCTGGGGACTGGTGTATTATGATTCAGGCTGCTGCCTTTCTTTTGTCCTTTACATTTGCTTGAGTCTCTATACCTCCCGGGCTTGACTGAACCTATTCCAGCCTCTTTTATGGCCTAAGTTGTTTAGGAGGTATGTTGGTTTCCTAAATAGCATTGTTAACAAGAGCGATTATGTTCCTGTCCCGCATCACAAGGCCGGGCTCCCTGCTGTGCCCTCAGCATTACCTTTGTGCTCGGGATTGGATACACATGCGGTCCGCTTACTTCGTTTGCAGGGCAGCTACACTTGCGGTCCGCCCGTTCTTACAGCGGCTTGGTAATGACTATTATCAGCACCGGCGCTTATCTTGCAGAATGTTATGTGCCCCGCTCGGATTAGTACACGTGGCCCCCTTCGGTTGTGCTGCTGGGTCCACTCCCTATAGATCCAGCCCCAGAACATATGGCAAGAAGGTCTTACCGTTGGTGCCGTCAGATAAATTATACCCGATTTCCCAGCTGGCGGTCACTGCCTCATGCGTCCCAGGAGGATAGCTCAGCGGCAACGTGCTCGCCATGGAACCAAGACAACACAGAGCCACACAGGTTCGATCCCCGGGTCCGCGCTTAGAAACCTCTGGGTATTAAGCACGTTTTAAATAGCCTATCATATCATATCATATTCTTCCCACGATCGGACTGGCAACCAGTCCGGAGCAAACACCTGATCCACTGTCTTTCTACTGCACCAGCAGCGGCCCATTGCTCCTTCAAATGTCTCTTCTGTGCTTTATGTCAGGGTTTAGTTTCTTCTTGCTCTGGCACTCTTATAGCTTGCCGGCCCATAAGGCTGTGGCACTGCCCCTTGAAGAGACGGGCACGCGGCGGCATGATGTTGCACGCTGCTGCCTGCAGTATAAATAAAAGGGGAGTTCCCGGCCGCGGCAGTGCGACTAGGAAGCCTGAGCAGTATAGACATGTGAGTGTGGTCTGTACGCGCTGGGGCGCTTACGGGTATCGCTGGGGGTCAGGACAAACCCCCAACAGTGGCGACGAGTGGGGGATGATGCCTGGGTCCGGCGGTGACGGAATCTTCAATTTTTCCCTGGAACGGAATCTTCAAGGCGTTTAGTTTCGTGCTGTAGGCCGTGTATCACCCACGCGGCTGGCGGCCATTTTGTGTGTTGGGCCATGGAACTTCACCGAGCTCCGGTTTGGGCGGTGAGTGGCATCCAGGCCTAATTTTTGGACATACTGCTAGCAGGCAGTTATACCTGCATGCCCATACCCGATTTTTGAGGAGAAGGGCTACAAGGGCTGGGCCAGCATAGCCCAGTTCTCCATCTTGGCTCAATTCTTGGAACATTTGTGCCCACAAGGTGCTGCTGCAGCTGGGGTTCTGATTACTACTTCATCCCCTTCATCATCAGGCTGGAGAGCTCATCTTCTTCATCCTCTTCATCATCAGTGAAGACTGCTGCAGCGGGAGACCCTCCATTTTCTTCTCTTCTTGTTCTTCATCATGTCCAGCTGCTGTGTCTGAGCATGAGGCAGTCTGGAGAGGGAGATACTTTGCCATCATCTTCTTCGCCCCCAGGTTGGACATTTCATTTTGCCTGGGTGGGGCATCGGAACTGTGTTGTGGTGGTGGGTGTTGAGTTGCTGCCCCCAAGGTCTATGCTGGGGGTGCCTGTGCGCTCAAGCCAATGAGTGGGGCTGGTGTTCAGCAGCCTCCCCAGGACGACGGACAGGCAGCAGCCCAACAGCAGCCCCCTCCAGCAGGGGGTCAGGCTCCATTGCCTCAGGCGCTACCGCAGGCAGCGGTTCAACAGCAACCCCCTCAAGCTCTAGTAGGAGGCTAGGCTCCAGTGCCTCAGGCGTTGCCGGCAGTGCAGCCGGTTGCCCACCAAGGACTTCCCGTCATGGCCCAGGTACGAGCCCATGCGGCCCTGTAGCCCATCCCTGAGTTTGACGTGTCGGGCCCGCCGTCGAGCATGGGGCCCAGATGGAAGAGGTGGGTGAAACGCCTCGATATGTACTTTAGGGCTGCGCAGGTGGCGGATGATGACAGCAGGCTGCCAACTATGCTGTATTCGGCGGGGCCTTCGGTCCAGGAGATATTTGAGTCGCTTCCACCAGGGGATGGCTCCTACGATACGATGCGATACTGCCCTCCAGGCTCACTTTCTGCCCCTTGCCAACTCGGACTATGAAAGATTTGTAATGCTGTCCGCAAGGCAAAAATAAGATGAAACGTTGGACACCTTTTAAGGACGTCTTCAGCGCCTCTCGTTGGCTTCTGCGTGGGGCGATGCAGAGGGCATGATAAGAACTATGCTGATACAGTCGTGCTCCTCGGGCAAACTCAGAAGACAGGTCCTGAGAGAGCCTGGCATCACACTACCCCGCATCCTTGAGTTGGGCCGGTGCCACGAAGTGGCGGAGGCTCAGACAGCTAGGATGGAGGCGGGGTCCCATTCAGTCAAGTCTGAGGAGGTGTGTGCCATGTGGCGAGGTGGAAGAGGCTTCAGAAGACCTGGTGTAGGTCCCCGTGACAGAGCTGGAAGAGCTGGAGAGTCTTGCCAGAAGTGTGGGTACGATCTTCCCCACCCGACTGAGTGCCCGGCGGCGGGAAGGACATGTGGTAGGTGCAGGCTGCCCAATCACTTTTCTCTGCTATGCAAGGCAGCCCTGCCCGTGATGGTGCCCAGAGGCCCGGCCCGGTCTGGGTTCCCACACCAGAGCCACCCGCCAAATGTTGCCCAGGTGGATCAGAGCGAGGAAGATGCCCAGGTGGAGGAGGCAGACGAAGAGGAGGAAGAGAACATTTTCTTTGTCTCCAGTGTGGGAGTTCTGAGGGGGAAGAACAGGAGACAGACGAGGTGTGTGGTGGAGGTGAACCATTTGCCAGTTCCAGTCCTGGTAGACACGGTGGCGTCAGTCAATGTGATGGCACTTGGGCATTATGACGCCATGGACGTGCCCCCAAGCTAATTACACCGAAAGCTCGCATCTTTGCGTTTGGTGGGCTGGAACCGATCCCACTGGATGGTGCCTTCGTGGCGAAGGTGGAGCACGATGGCTCGCAGATCACTGCCTGTTTCTACGTAAAGCCAGTAAGCACGAACACTCTGTTGAGCTGTGCCACAGCTGAGGCTCTCGGCATTGTCAGCTTCGCTTATTCAGTATACCTGGAGGACATTAACGACCTGCTTGACACGTATGCTGCCCTTTTTAATGGAATTGGACAGATGGCTGGTAACCCTGTAAGGTTACATAATGATGAGTCCGTGCAGCCCATTGGCCTGAAACATCGCAGGGTACCATTGCACCTTTGTGAGCAGGTGGACAAGGAGCTGGACAACCTTGTTAACCTCGACATAATCGAGAAGGTGGAGGGCCCGACCCCCTGGGTGTCCCCGATTGTCGTGGCCAGGAAACCCAAGCAACCTGACTCTGTCCGTATTTGTGTTGATATGAGGCTGCCGAACAAGGCCATCAAAAGGGAGAGGCACCTTACCCCAACCATTGATGACATTATTGCGGAGGTGCAGGGTGCTCGGTTCTTTTCCAAGCTGGACCCCCGGGCGGGCTATCAGGTGGTCCTCCACCCAGAATCAAGGTACATCAACACATTCACCACCCACCGGGGACTCTACCGCTACAAAAGACTTAGCTATGGAGTGTCCTCGGTAGCAGAGGTTTTTCAGAATATCATCCGAGGCGCCCTCCAGACCTGGAGGGCGTTCTGAACATTAGTGATGATATCTTGGTGTTCGCCAAGACTGAGGTGGACCATCTGCGGAGGCTGGCAAAGACCTTCGAGAGACTGCAGTCACTTGGCCTCACCCTTCACAGGGAAAAATGTGAGTTCCTGCGCCCCTCCATCGAATTCTTCAGCTTTGTTTTCAAGGAGGGGGGTGTGTCACCAGATCCTAAGAAGGTCGAGGACATCAAGAAGGCACAGCCGCCCGAGTCAGTGTCCGATGTGAGGAGCTTCCTTGGCATGGTCACTTATTGTGGGCGGTTTATTCAAAATCTCGCCTCCAGGTCTGAACCCCTCAGGGCCCTGACGAAGAAAGAATCCACCTGGCACTGGGGCCCGCTTGAACAGGCGGCATTCAAATACATCAAGGGCGCGCTGACGGCTGAGGACACCATGGCGTTTTTCGACCCGGCCCTACCATCGGAGGTCATTGTGGACGCCAGCCCATTTGGCCTGGGCGCCGTGCTGACTCAGATAGATCATGACGGGGGTGTCCGCCCAGTGGCCTATGCCAGCAAGGCGTGGTCTGAGACGGAGCAGAGGTATTCACAGATTGAGCGGGCCGCGCTGGCGGTTCTCTGGGGCTGCAGGCATTTCAGGCTCTATGTCCTGGGGCGCCCGGTGACGGTTGTGACGGACCATAAGCCCCTGCTTCCCATTCTGGCAGGGTCATCATCTAAACCACCGGCGAGGATCAAGAGGTGGATGCTCGCTCTTCTGGAATACGAAGTCACTCTGGTGTATCGGCCGGGGGTGAACAACGCAGCGGCCTATCTCTCCAGGCACCCGGGAGCGCATGGGGGGGGGTAGAATATGACATACGTGCGGAGGAGGCCGATGATCATGTCCGAATGGTGGTGGAGACAGCCACGCCCAACGCAATGCCCCTGGCAGAGCTGGAGGCAGCTTCAGCTGAAGATGAGTGCTTCCAAATCCTGAAGCACTCCATGCAGCAAGGCTCCTGGAAGTCGGTGCTGGAATCCCTGGTGGGGCGGACTCAGGAGGCCAAGACGGGACTGGAGCAGCTGTGGAAGGTCAAGGAAGAGCTGTCATTCTCGGCATCAGGCCTGCTGCTCAGAGGTGACCGAATAGTAGTCCCTCAGTCCAAGGTGAAGGACGTAATCACCCTTGCCCACCGCGGACACCAGCGCGCTGCAAAGACCAAGGCCAGGCTAAGACTGAAGGTTTGGTTCCCTGAACTAGAGAGGAAGGTGGACGACTTTGTGGCGGCCTGTGTCTGGTGTCAGGCTGCATCTCCCTTACAGCGAGAACCTGCCAGTAAGGCCATGCTGCGAGGCAAGCAACCCTGGGAAGTGGTCCATGTGGACTTCGGATCAACAACCATGGACACCCACTTCTTAGTGATCATCGATGAATACTCAAGCGATCCGCAGGTGGAGTTCGTGGAGTCTGTGGCTTGCGAACATGTGGTGGTGGCCGTGGAGAAGGTGTTTGCGGCCCATGGGTTCCCCCTCACATTGTGCTCTGACAACGGGACGCCATTCCAGAGCGAACGGTTCTCGGAGTTGATGGAGAGCTGCGGGGAACAGCACCGGAAGATATCCCCCTTGTGGCCTAGGGCAAATGGAGAAGCCGAAAGGCTAATGAGGACACTGAACAAGACCTTCAGGATCTCCCAAGGCCAGGGACAGTCCCTCCAGAGGGCTCTCTATCAGTTTCTGTGGGTATACCGCACCACCCCGCATGCATCCACGGAGGTGGCTCCGGCTGAGGCTTAATTCAGGCGTTGCCCGCGGGGACTGCTACCCGAGGTCGGGGAGAAGGAGCCAGGGGTGATCGACAACCAACAGGTTGAGGTGGACCGGCGATTGAGGATCGAGCAGGAAAACATGCGAAGGGGCCTCCGCCTGCAGCGGCTGGAGCCGGGGGACGAGGTCCTCATCCGCAACAGACACCCTCATGGAAAACTCTCACTTCCCTACGAGCCGGAGCCGTTGGACGTGGTGGCCGTCAAGGGGTCTATGGAGACTGCCTCAGACGGAAGTTCAGCCGTCACCCAGAATGTGAGCTTCTTCAAGAAGCTAGGGGACCCGAGAACTGACCCACCCCCGGAACCGGACTTACTGGAGATGCCTGACAGGAGAACGCCTGCGGATAGACTGCCCGTGCCGGAGGTAAGCGTGAGGTACCTCCAGAGTGCTGGGCGAGGGAAATCCGCCTACCTCAGCGATTAAGTGCTGGTACATTTGTCTGATCGACCAGAGTCTGAGGACTGCTGATTAAGGGGACCCGGGTGGCTGTTAATAAATGGGTGTGTGGGGAAACTATTTTTTGAAGTATTGTGTGAGCAGAGTTGTTTGATTTGCAGTGTGTATTCTTATAGCGTTTCTTGTTTGTCCTCCCGAAAAAGGAGTGTGGCGCTGCCCCTTGAAGGGAGGCGCACGCGGCGGCATGATGTTGCACGCCGACGCGTGCAGTATAAATAAAAGGGGCGTTCCCGGCCGCGGCATTGCGACCGGGAAGCCTGAGCAGTACAGATGTGTGAGTGTGGTCTGTACATGCTGGGGGGCTTACGGGTATCGCTGGGGGTCAGGACAAACCCCCAACAGTGTTTGTGTTCCATGTCATGTCTTCCGCTCCGGTGCTCCCTTCGATCGGCCCACACGTCCCCGCTCACGGACCAGCAGCTGATTACCTCAACTGTCGGGCTTTCTGCTGTTGATGCGTTGTCCTTCCAGATTGTGACAATGAGGCGGGGTTGCTCGTCTGTTGTCTTATTCTGCCGCCATAAACGCTGTGCACTGGCTTCTTCAGTGCAGCCGGAGCTCGCTATCGCCTGTGACCCATGAACATTTCTGCTGCTGCCGACTCTTGTATGTTGCTGCGTTTTACTTGCTCATTCTCCAGATGTGGCTCGGCTCCATTCCTTGGCTGCCTTCAGTCTTTCTCGCCAACACTACGCCGCCGCCTCCACGGATCACCGCACTAATGAGTGCTTGCCTCTCAATACGTTTCTGTTCAGACCCAGTGCCCAGCGTCTGGGTGCTTTGTCCCTGGCAGCGTTCCTTCTCTTGGTGCCGGTCTGCTGCTTTCCCCGACCCAATCCAGTCTCTTGGTCCCGGCAGTTGTCTTGCTGCACAGTCCTGTTGCTGCTACACCCTGCTATCTTCCTTTGTCTCCGGCTGCCATTTTCTTTCCTCTGCAGCTGCACCGGGTCCCGTGTTTCGGATGGCTGCCACTCGGGAATCAGGCTTGCCTTTGTTCTGTAGGGCGGTCAGTCCATTCCCGGCGCTGTTATAATTCCAATATAGGATCTATCTGCTGTAGAGTTACATATTCAAAGTATTCTGGCTCATATCGTTTAAGGATCCCAGGAGCTGCAGGAATCGCATCCTATAGCATGTCTGTGTAGGCACGCCCCCGCTGGTGTCAATTTGTTAATGCTTTTCTATTCCTTAGTGTGCGTGGTAGTTTCAACTTGTTCATGCTCTCCACCTGTTGTTCTATGGCTCATTCAGTATGGGCCATCGCAAGTATTTCTTCCATAGATCGTTTTATAGTAAATTCTTCCTAAATGATCGAGATTCTCACCCAGCTATCACTTGGGATTGTAGCGCCTCTTCATTTGAGTACTTGTGGAATTTGCATGGTCGTGTCAAATATTTGTCTTTTGTAGTCGACATTGGTGTGTGGTACGAATTATAGTGATAGTGCATCTTTCTGTTTGTCAAACGACACTGTCTCATTGTCTAGTAGTACATATAGAATATCACGTACTGTTACTCCCACAGCCAGTGTTGTGTTAAGTAGGTTCTTCTTGTGATGACCCAGCGCTCCTATGTACACTTTATAGTCACGGATCCCAAGTGGTCCTAAATTGCTGGTATCAGTTACATCAAATGCTGTCGGCAGTTGTAACAATATCGATTCAATGGGTGCCAACAGGAACATGCCTGATGATCGCACTGAGACTGTCACTGGTATGTCTTGATCTGACATGACTTTGATCCTGATGTCTTCGTTTGGTTCTAGTAGAAAGCTCTTTCAGCCTGCCCTGCTCTGCCATGCACCAAGGTGCTTCCGGCATGTTCCTTCCCCTAGTCCAAGCAGATGGAATCTCGTGTCTGTTGTGTCCTGGGAGTAGGTCTTCCTCCTGATCTCGTGGCAGGCTCTGTAGTCTTCCCCAGCCATCTTGGTGCCAGAGTACTTATTGCCAGACAAACACAAATGTGTTTTTTATCTTTCTTGCACCAGCTCTCTCAATTTAACACGTGCGCGTGTGTATATTGCTCATACACACTCTCACCATCACTTGTAATGTGGAACATACACAGTCAATACCTTTACACGCATGAGCACAGACTGCAGAGGCCTTCCTGGCCATCACTGTGTGCCCCATAGGCTCAGGCGGAGTTCGGGCTGAGTTCAGTCTGCGGCAGTCGCTGGTCCTGCTGGTTGCTGTGAGGAGCTGCTGCTACACCCAGCGTTTTCGGAGATTCTGTGTTTTGGACCACTTCTTCTTTAAGAAAAAGAAGCCCAACTCCCTTTAAAAACTCGCCCGGAGCGCGGAGCGCGCGCGGAGTTCGGGCTGAGTTCAGTCTGCGGCAGTCGCTGGTCCTGCTGGTTGCTGTGAGGAACTGCTGCTACACCCAGCGTTTTCGGAGATTCTGTGTTTTGGACCACTTCTTCTTTAAGAAAAAGAAGCCCAACTCCCTTTAAAAACTCGCCCGGAGCGCGGAGCGCGCGCGGAGTTCGGGCTGAGTTCAGTCTGCGGCAGTCGCTGGTCCTGCTGGTTGCTGTGAGGAGCTGCTGCTACACCCAGCGTTTTCGGAGATTCTGTGTTTTGGACCACTTCTTCTTTAAGAAAAAGAAGCCCAACTCCCTTTAAAAACTCGCCCGGAGCGTGGAGCGCGCGCGGAGTTCGGGCTGAGTTCAGTCTGCGGCAGTCCGCGGCCGTACGCCGCCGTACGCCGCCGAGGTGAAGCCCCGCCGGAGAGAAGGTAAGAAACCTGCCGCCATGGCTGAGTTGGGGCCCCTGACTCGTGCCATGTCCAGACAAACATTACAATCCAATGGCAAGTTGGACTCTCTTAGAGCGGAGGGCTCCCTGTCCGCCTACCCAGCTGAGCCCGTGCCAACGGATGTGGCGGTGTCTCGGGAATTGAATCCATTGACTGTGTCCTCCTTTCAGAGAGATTGTGTGCCTAAGGAGGGTTTGTCAGATGGCTCCTTGGGGAGTCATGATTGGGAGCAGCAGAGGTCGAGTGGGCCTTGTATGGTGGGCAAAGCACTCCTCAGCCCAGGTTCAGGCTTTGCCCACTCCATAAATTCATCAAGCCCACACTCATCACTTGAACTCTTGATGCCTGGCTGCATCCACAGTCCCTCCTGTAATCCCTGCGCCGTAACATCACAGCGTCAGTCTTTAATTCCTGACCTAGCACCTGAACTATCGAGCGATCCCATAGTGTCACCATCAGATCTGGAAGTGGGTGAAACCCCTCAGTTGTTTGCGTCATATACACAGTCAGCGACGGACTTGTCCGTGGCAGTACCTTCTGTCCCTGTGGTCGGCCAGGAGGAAACTTCGATTGACGAAGTCTGTGCATCCATTATAACTAACGATCATACCAAATTGAAGAGAAATGCCTCCGTCCCTGTCACAAATGACTCTCACCATGCGAACGAAGGAATAAGTGGAAGACCGCTGCATGAGTGCGATGTGACGGACCTTGAACTCATTGAACATGAGAAAGAAATGGTGTTGGTCTCTACTAATGCTGAAACATTCGAACTAACGAACCTTGCTAACACTTGTAACCATCAAACACTAGAGGTAGAATCGAGCCTCGAACCCTCTGACGATATGGAAGTGAGATTAGATCCACTTTCGAACAAAGATCCGAAAGCATTTCCAAGATCAAGTGCTGAAATTGCGATTAATCTGAGTAAAGCCAAAGCAATTCGGAAAGAGAGATGTGCTACTGCCGAGTTGCAAAACCCATTTGCATACTCCCCTGCAAGCAGCATAAACCCAACTCAGGTGTTAGATCTAGCAGGACGTGAAGCTAGACTCGCGGAACGCCTGAAAGCTGACTTTGATACAATGAAAGAACGCTTGTCTATAGGCCCCTCAAGAACTGGAATGGAGCCCCTTGACATCTACATTAGAAAGCCTCGCCCAGTCAGCCCCTATAACGCCGCAATGGTCTCCCCTCCACAAATGTTCCATCACGTATCAAAAGAGGTGCAGAGAAATGCTGATGAAGTCTCAAGCCATCAGAAAAACAGTCTCTCACGGCTAGAGAATCTAGGGGGGGTCCGCGTCTCCAGTAACAACCAAAACTCATCGACGAAGATTGCATCTACCTGTTCCACCCCGAGAACCCCGTTAAACTTCAAACCTACGAGTAACAAAAGGACCGGACTTGGAGAAATGGGGCCTAAGAAGCAAAAGGACCCAATGATCCCGTTTGATGGTAACACAGACGGTGATGCGGCCGCAGCCTACAAATCAAATCTGTCGGCTGCCGCCGCTCTTCAAATTCATAATAATGTGTTAGCCGCATCATCGGTTGCTTTATTACCCTTCACCAAATTATATGAAAATTTACATGAGGCGCTGCAATCAAATGGAGGGCTACTGTCCCACATCGTTGAAAAATTAGTCAAACAAGAACAACAAATTGCACAGTTGCAAGACAACCTTGAATCTGAAAAAACAGCGCTGTCAGAGATCCAAAAGCAAGTAAATGAAGGTATGGCAAAAGGAAATCAGGAAAAGAATGACTTGATAACATCAATTGCTGCCTGCCTAAAGCAATCAATCACACTAATGAGATCGATGCGTTCAATGGAGCCTATAATACCGACTCCTAAAGCAAAAGAAACCACTGGAACACCTCATTCCGACTCAATGGAATTAATGCCGAAGGAGCCAGCCGTGTCCAACGACGTGGCAATAATAGTAGGGCCTGTGGAGCCACCTTCTATGTCTTCTAACCTTAAGCCAGGACTAGATGAGTGTGAACCCAAGTCCCAAGACTCTATTAAATGTGCCACTCAAACCCGACCATGCTCATCTTTCGGGATTTTCTTTGGAGCAGCAAAAAATTTTAAAGGAATAGGAAAAAATCCAACATTGGAGAAAGAAAACGCTGAGAAACCTAAAAAGCTGCTGGCCACTGATAACACCTCGAAGAAACGGAAAGAAAAGAAAAAACATTGTGAACCTCGCAATCAAACTAACAAATCTAGAAAATTTATACGCAATCTGACGTCTCCGGCCAAACCGAATTTCTTTTTAAGAACTCAAAAAAGTAATGCACCAATGCCGTCTAAAGAGACCGCAAGTAGGAGTAAAGATGTCGGCGAACCTACAGCTGAAAAGGGAAACCCCAAAAAACGCCAGAGAGTGGAAACGGAAGAAATTGGAAGCCCAGCCCAAACTTCGTCTATTGACCTTTGCAACCTATCAACGTATTCAATAGAAGATGACCGCGAGACAAACAACCCAAACGCCTCAATTATGTCGACGAGCAGCTTGGAAACAAATGAGTCCCTCAATTCTGACCAAAATGAATCCTATACATCCAAGGGAAAAAGGGCGGGAAACCCTTGGATACTAAAATCCAAATCTCTCTCGAAGGCCCCCGTGCATCGGGCCAAATCGGACTGTAAAAACCAAAAAATGCCCAGAGACGATTTGTCAGACGTGGGCTCCTTAACACAAGGCTCAGGTGGCAGCCCTATTAACATGAGAAGTCTAAATCCCAAATGTACAGCCGGACAAAGATTACATCAGGCGGTGAAGACCAGGCCTAGAATCCACGAATCAACGGTTGATAGAAACCCACGAATTGCAATCACGAACATCCACAAAGATGATCCAGATGTGAACTTGAACAGAAGGAACGTTATGCGCCTCTTACACTCGGTACCAGCTCTGAGAACTGTGACGTCTAATGACATTGCTATTATCGAATATGTGTCTGAGAAATACACTGACAAAGTATAGCTTCACATATCTTCCAAAGCAGTACGCAATACAATTCTGGCAGCAAAGGATGAAATTCTGCAGTTTGGCTTTGAGACAAGAGAAGTATCGTCTGACTTGGTAAGTCATAGACCAGTCAATTTAAAGAATCAGTTAAACAGCTTCGGACATAAAGTGCCCTCTCAAGATCACCGGAGGAGTGAACTAAGAAAACAACTAAGACCTGAACCGCCTTTGCTCCACTCTGGGAAAATCAACAAATACGGGGCAGGCTCAAACTAGCTAGTCTCCGACAAAGAGATGAAATTGACTTCCCTGATCTCCTGGAACACAAGAGGCTTCCGTCATCTCTATGAAAGTTTTCCGATTGAGCTGAACGATAATCTCATAATTTGTCTACAGGAAACATGGTTAAGATGTCCTCCTGTGAAAGAAGGCTATGTCACTATGCTGAATTCTGCAGGAAAAAATTCTCATGGACGCCCTTTCTCTGGCCTGATAACCATGATGAAAATCGGATGTGATTGGAAGGTGCTAAGAAGTGAAAACCCAAATCTGTTTGTGCAATGTACGCTGATGCAGCAAAAAAGTCACGATGAGAACAACCCACAACAACTCCTCGTATTAAATGTATACTGGAATCCGGCGATGATCACCACCAAACGATTTATAGGCACGGTAACAAATATGTTGGACAAGCACATGCACAAGAAGAACAATATCATATTATTAATATGTGGTGACATGAACTTGTCCTGGTTTTCTGAGAAGGGTGTGCGAATATCCAATGACCGTGCCAATAACCCCTCAAATCAGGAGAGAAGGATCATCTGGGATAATATCATGGAGGCGTATGATTGTGATATGGTCAACGGTCAAATTGATGGCGACAGGCCCCCTAAAATTACGTGGCAGAACTTGGACACTGCAAAGGTTCTGGACTATATATGGGTCTCAAAACATGCCCGGAACTTACTTCATGAATTGAATGTAACCCCCACAAAAATCAGTGACCATGACCCATTAGTATTACATCTGAGGATACATCCAGGAACAAATAAGTCAACAGCGACTCAAGCTCTGGAAGTAAACAACGGAAAAAACAGGCTACGATTATCTACTACTCAGATAACCAGTCTAACGGCGAAACTGGATGAAGCAGACCGTCTGTCTCTGTGTAACGTGGATTATGTATCACTCTTACCGCTGAAAAGTTTACCGACCTTGTGGAAGAAAAATTCTGAGAAAAAACATATCCATGAATGGAGCTCAAGAGTCAACGAAGAAAAAAAGCGTTTAAAGAGTGATATACGCAAGCTGAAAGCGCAAGGTGGTGTTAACAGCGCCATCCTAATAAAAAAAAGGTCTCAAACATACCGTAATTGGTCTAAGGCATTTAAATTCCAACGCGACCAAGAAAGAGGCGAACTCATGCTGACCATGATAAGATCACACAAATGCAGAGACATCTGGCACACTCTAAACAAATGTACAGCCGACCAATCGACCAAAATGGCAAACGTGGTCACGGAGGCGGAGTGGAATAAACATTTTCTTAAGGTTTTCTCAGGAGATAATGAAACAGATATCAAACAAAGAAATCTAAGATCTGTAAACTGGGACTGCACCGAAACCAGGGATGACATATTATCTGCCATTGAAAAACTGAACAACTCGCGAGCCGCTGGGCCAGACGGCATTTCTAACGTTATGCTCAAACAACACAAATCGTAATGGGCAAAATTGATCGAAATTCTATTTGTCAATATCAAAAAGCTTAGAGAGATACCGGCATCGTGGACATCTGCAATTATAGTCCCTATATTTAAGAAAGGCGATCGAGCTGTTCCCGCAAACTATCGCCCTATCGCCTTACTGGACACCATCGGCAAAGTGTTTGCGAACTTCCTGCAAAAAAAACTAACGAAGTGGGCTAACACGAGAGGAATTACTGATCCCAGACAAACGGGCTTTACGAAAGGCGTTGGAACTGAAAACAACCTGACCCTGTTAAACCTACTCAAGTTGAATGCTTTGGAAAAAAAAACACAGTTATTTATAGCATTCATTGATCTTCATCAAGCCTTTGACTGCATAGATCGGGAAACATTGTGGGCTAAATTAATCAACTGGAATTGTCCAGAGGAGATTCTGTTCCCCATCATTGCATTGCATACAGCTACGACCATTCAGATAAGGCTAAATGAAGCAGGGACTCTATCGGATAAAATGAAGACCCAGAGAGGTGTAAAACAGGGATGCCCTATTGCAGCATGCTTGTTTAAACTATTCATCGCGGATATTCCATCAGCATTGAAAGAGGTGCGTTGCTTTCCACCGAAACTGAATGGATTCCACCTAAACTGCTTAATATACGCAGACGACATAATCTTAATAGACACCACGCCGATCGGTCTACAACGTTTACTACATAAATTATACCAATACATGAACATAAACCATCTGAAGATAAATACGTCAAAAACAAAAATTATGAAAATTGGAACGCTGAAAGGAACAAAGAAAAAATGTTTCAAGTGGCAAATTGGAAATTCGAGTCTTGAGGAAGTAAATGAATTCAGATACCTAGGTATAATGATATCCTCCTCGATATGTGAGAAGAGCTGGTCAAGACATCTACTATGTCGTATGAATACCTTGGCCATCCAAGGAACCAGAATTCATAACCTTTTCGGTAAATTTTCCCTGACCCCAATTCGGCTATTCTACTTGCAAAAAGTAATTCCATGTGTCACCTATGGATCCGAAGCTGGTTGGAATCTTGATTACAATCTCTGGGCAAAACTGGAAGGATATTTCTGGCGACGTGTCTTAAAGCTACCGAAATGCTTCTCAACATCAATAATAAGGCATGAACTTGCCTTGGATGCTTTACACACAACAGTTATTTGGAAATCAATAGCTCTACTGAGAAAGATGACAATAACAGAGAAAGAACCCGCCTATGAAATCCTAGCAACCGACGACGTGTGCCCTTCAAAGACGATCCTAAACATCTGGGCCACAAGAATTTATGACATCATGAGAGCAGCCAATATAAGTAAGGAAATGCTGGTAAAATGGCCTCAACTCGCAAAGAAAAAACTAAAATAATGGGCTTGGGTACAAAACATCAAGCGTCTGGAGAAAATGGCATCGGCGCCTAAATTGGGACCTACCATCAACAAGATAAATAAGATGCCGAGATATCTTACTCAGTTTCCTTCAAGACATCACCGTGACCGCTTTCTTCATCTGCGAATGAATGCGCTACGTACAAAAGAAGTTTTACTAAGACGGAAAGCCCCAATGATCTGTGACAGCTGGTGCAGATTTTGTCTAAGGGAAACCGAAACCATAAAACATTTGGTGATTGGCTGCACTAAACTGAATTCAATTAGATCGATACATCTGAGCAAATATGCACCAACAAATGGAAATATGGAGGATTGGTGGTTTAGAATACTGAGTGGGAGCTCCGTATTTCTAGCTTGTTCGGTGATAAACTTCATCGACATGCTCGATGTATAAGATTGTAGGACGGATATGAGAACTGTAATCCTTGAGCTTCCTTAATAGAATGGGGAAATGATTAAGAAATAGTTTTTCAAAAAGTTTATTATTAAACTAAGTAAATAAAAAAAAAAAAAAAAAATAGGCTCATGCAGCCCGTCGTCGCTGCGTACGTTGCTGGTCATATGTGGCAGGTCTGTGTCCATCGTCGCCAATGTTATATCTAACCCAGCGTTAGATCCGAGTATTTGGGTGTATACAGTTGGTGGCCTTCGTTCAAGGAAAGACACGGTAGACAGAGGTTCTATTTCCAACCTTGTCTTCATTTTCATTGGTGACCTTGCCATCCTCTACGTCATTTCCTTCTTCTCCACCTTAACACAAGATGATTGGCAAATATCTAGATTTAGCTTTAAACGATATGCAGACAGCGTCCTGCTTAGTCTCAGAATCTTCTCTTGTTTTGCATAGTTAAAAAAGTTAGTACATAGCGCTTCTCACTTCACAAACGCTACAGGGAGGGTTACCTTCCTCAGGCCAATGCCTTCTGGGAGATGCAGTCTCAGTGCTCACTCATTATAAACCGGGATTTCAAGAAGCAAACATAAAGCACAAAACTATGTTTTCGTCCTCATTGCTTCTTGCTCAAGCAGAAACAAAATGGAAATATTTAGAAAAATGGCGTGGCTTGGAGAGCAGTCTGACGGGAGCCGGCTTCTTCAGCTTCTAGGATCCTTCGTGAATTATGAAGTCAATGACCTTTAAAAATGGCTCTCCCTTAATATAAGGTCGGCTCATTGAACTATTCAAGAATATGTATTCTTTCCAGATCGTTAAGAGTTACATCTGACCCCCATTGTATCTAGGCCACTCCTGTGGATATTGGACATATGCTGCAAAAACTAAAGTCTACTCAGACTGATTCAATGAGCCACCTAAACATGCTCCAGTCGCAGACGCGTGGCACGCTCTGCACTCGTTGCCAATCACTCAGCATCTCACCCTCATAATCCTTTGGTTTTCAAGTGCCTCTATGGGTTAGACCCTCACTATCTGGCACGGAAACTGCAACCATATCAAACATTGCGCTTGCTGCAATCACTAAATACGAACCTGCTGGTTATCCCTGCCTCGAACCATGACATCAGTGGTGACAGACGATTCTCAGTTGCAGGACCGCACCTCTGGGACTCACTACCGCTCCACATCCGGAAGTTGGAATCTTAAAGAAGTAAAGGGTCAGTTGTTTAGATAAAACCTTGACCCACTCTTATCGTGTCCATGTCATCTTGCCCTAGTTTTATTGACAGCTGCACTTGGCTGCAGTTCCTACTGCACAATACATTTAACACATTATGCACACTATAAACATTTTGAAATGAATCAATTATGCATACAAAATATTGTCTGATTGGAGGCACTTTGGTGCCTGAATAAGATGGGCGCTTTTCTGTAAGCATCCGTTCCATGGTGCAATCTGTTTTTAAAACTTTAGGTTGCTGACTTATTATGTCTATACCTTGTGCGCGGTTGTGGGTGGAAATTGTGGATTGCGCTGCTCCAAGACAAATGAGCGATATGAGACTGCTGCTCCAGTCATGGCAGTGTTGCCTTGTGCTTGCGTGCTTGTTCAAATATGGACCCGTGACTGCACCGCCGATAGGATATTTCAGCGACACTGCAAAGAACCTGGTATATGCCAGGAGGGAGAGCTGGTCTGCTGACCATTGCAGAGCTGTGGGATTAGATTCAACCCCTGGTTCACTGGCAGGACAGATGTGTGCTGTGGATTCCTGCCTGGGAGTTAGCCAGGCACCGTCTGGCGAGGCCTGCAAGGTGGCATATGACCCTCACTGAAGCCAGAACCTTACATGCTTCTGCGCTGGTGGTTGGGGCCAGCATCTTCTGCAAAGCAATGCAAGCTGATTGAGGTACTGATCATTCTACAACTGAGTGGGCACGCTTCAGATGATAGAAACAAGGGAACCAGGCACATATGGGAACCTTGTACAAGTATATATGGTGGGGTAACTCCTCTGTGAACCTATCTTGAATTGATTGAGACCTTGGGAGGGCTTCTCCCCCTTATGATGATACTACAGGACTCCCCTAATCTGAGATCCCTACATTGACCTCCGCTGACCTGTTGCAATAGCCATAGGATCCACTGCTTGTGCTGGTACTTTGTTGTATTCCTTGTCAGGATGGAAGCAGACTCTAACCAGTCTGAGATGTCAGAACTTGTCACCAAATGCATCTCAGGAACAACAGCTTTGAAACTTGTTATAAGAACGTGACAGCCTGATGCTGGGAATTAAAGACAAAATGAGGATCAATGCCAGTGAGGACAACTATGATACTCTGAATATGGAGTTGGTTGATGCTGTACGGGAGATCGGAAAATTAGGGGAAATAATTAATGACCAGGAAAGCAGGACTTAACACAATAATATTTACTTCATCGGCATGAAATAGGACAAAAAGGGTGTGATGCAGTTACATATGTCAGGACAATTTTAAAGGATACTCTCAAAGTCCACGACAGATGATATTCTCATTGAGCATGCATTCAAACTCCAGATCCCAAAACTGAGAACACTGCAAGACTGAAATCCATTATAGTATGTGTTTTGAATTTCAGCAAGCAGGCTATTCTTAAGGCCTACAGAGCTATGCCAGAGGTGAAATATGCTGGTTTGCCCATCAATTCCTCAGCTGAGGTAGTTGCCAGGTGGCACAACTTCAGTCAAGTGTTTGCTGTATTGAAAGGGTCTACCCTCCAACATTAGCTTAAGTATCCTGCCATTCTTTATGTTTAGATCCTAGATGGGTGGTCTAGTTGTACTGATCCTCAGTCGGTACTGTCCTTTCTGTAGACCTGGGAGTTATCACTCAAGAGGAGGAATCTAATTTGTAGTACGAAACTCTACATCGGAACAACCAGGAAAATGATGAGAACAAAGAATCACTCGACGGTGCGCTGAAGATCACAATCTAGGAAAAGGAGAGTCTACTCAAAACTGTCAGAAAGCAGGAAGTGTAGTTAATACACAGTGAAGGCACTGGTCCCTGTGGTCGACGTGGAGGCTTCCCTATAGGCGCACCATCGTGGTGCTCCACTCCAAGATGGCGCCAACATTATCCCCAGTTCAGGAAGGCTGTGTGTTTCCAACATGGCACTGCGCACCAGATATTCCGTCTGCCTGGACCTAATATTGACCCTGCCTATTTTTCCATGTTACTGGGTCCTGTCTGGAATGGCCCTTACCTTTCTTCCTGTGATTATTTGGATTACTTGAAACTACTGCCGGATTACTACAGCTGCACTGCCACTTATTAGTTCCGGATCAGGTTTTTTCACATGTGGGTTTTTCCTGGTTGGTGGCTGGCTTGGTGTTTCCCTGTCTGGTTTTACATTCATCAGGTAAGGTGGCGTGCAGAGACAGTCACCCATTTCTGCACGATTCGCGCTCCACAGAAAGAAAACACCAGACTAAGACTTCTCCCCTTGAAACTGATACCAAGACACAGATGAGACCTAAACCTCGGTTCGGTCCTCTGATAGTTTCACGTGTTCATCCGACCCAGAACCTGACAGGAAGTTCATCAAGCAGATCCCGAAAAGCCTAGAATCTAAACCTTTAAGACTTGCCAGCCCGTAAGCCACTACCTATTATTAAAACCTTCAGCGACTACAATACTTCATATATATCCCAATGATCTTGAGGTTTGTGTGGCCTGCTTCCCTCTTCTGAGGTTCGTGGTGCTGACTTTTCTGTCCCAGGGTGGGACTGAATTTATATGCCGGTTGCATTGTTTTGTGTTTTGTTTACATGTACGCATTACACTAACCATTGCACTGGTAATAAGTCTGTGATAAAATGATTTGTCGAAGAGAGTTATATGTTTAGATGAATAACAGGTATAGATGTGTCTTTATTTGATCTTTTGCATTATGGTGAATTATGGGTGCATATTGATTTGCATGTTGCGCTTGGTTCCAGTCTCCTTATATGGCTCATATTTCTTGCTTCTTTTGGAACAGCAATGGATATGGCGATTGTGACCAGACATAACCAGTTACATGGTTACATTTTATTCATGGAATGTAAAGGGGTTGAGAAACCCTATAAAAATATATAACCATCTTAAACAACTAAAGCTATGCATGGTAGACTCTGCAATTCTACAGGAAATAATACTTTACATTGTCGACAGGGATCATGCCTGGGATGGGTAGGAAAGAATTATTATGCTCCTCGCACATCTCAGTGCTCTGGGGTGGCAATATTATTCACAGAATCTGTAGCTTTCATTAACTAGAATGAAATAAGGAACCAGGGGTGGTCTGGTCATACTGTGGCACTACTTAAAGTATATGCTCCACTGGCACATAAACCCTCCACTGTCATCGACCTTTACTCAAACCACTTGAAGGTTTTCTCCCCATGACAAGATTAGGGGTTCAACACTCTGCATAGATCTCCTTCCTTGTCTATGAGATGCTTTAGATTTGCAAAGACATTAATGGATCAATTGCATGGATTAGGTATGACTGATGTTTGGAGATGTTTGAACCCTTCAAGAAGAGAGTTTACATTCTTTTCAATGCCCATTGTGCCATATTCCAGATTAGATTAATGGCTCATGCATAGTAAATGGGCACTCGGTATACTGCAAAGTGGAATACTACCTATTGTTAATTTCTGATCATGCCCTTTGATCTTTTCCATTACATATCTATTGACACGCAGATCCCAATGTTGAACTACTCAGATGTCTTTAGAGACTTGGGGTAATCTATGGAGGAGCTCTGGATGCTGAATGTATCAATTATCTGGTCTGGGATGCACTTAAGGCTTTTTCACAGAACCTGAGGATAGAAAAAATGCTGCGACAATTAAGTAGAGCTTATTTAAAAGATTAAGAGATTACTGACTGTAAAATTGAGAAATATTTTACTGATATGCAACAATCCCCATTTGAAGCGGGCAATAGGCCAAAGAGTTGCAAAATTGATTTCTTCAGATCAAGCTCTGTTCCTCAATGTTCAGAACATCTGTAAGAATATCAAGAGGGTCATCATTAATATCAGAGTTGTCCAATAGGTAGAAAGATCCATTCTCACTCCTCACCATTGTTACAAACAAAGCTTTTAACACAATAGACTAGACTGGAACTTTGTAGGCAGAATATTTGGTACATTTGGCTATCGCCCTAGTTTTGAAAAATAATCTTAGCTTATTTCAGCCTACTTCGTTTGAATATTAAGATCAATAAGAATCCAACCAAAAAGGTTTCACTATTAAGATCAATACACCAAGGATGTGCACTTTCCCCCCTGATTCTTGTGTGAACCATGCAATTAATTCTACATATAGTGAGGCAAAATGCTCATAGATAGGGATATTGGAAACTGCATAAATCACATGAAATAGCACTATATTCAGATGAAATCCTTTGAATTGTTTTTCAAAAGCATGCAACTTCCTCTCCCCTGGGCAATACGAGAACTTCAAGAGGTACCATGATTATCAATGAATTACAGGAAATCAAGGAGGCTAAACATATCCCAAACCGCTCTTCTGCATGTCTGTGACTTACTTCTCTCTGGACACCATAATAAGCTTTCTTCTATAGTGAATCTTTTGGACCTCTCAGCTGCCTTTGACAACATCAAGCACCCCACCTTTCTGATTATCCTCTCCGATCTTCGTATCTCAGGTTCAGTACTTACCTGGTTTGAGTCCTACCTCTCTGGTTGCTCGTATTCTGTGTCTTCGGCTGGTCGTCTTACTTCCCCCCTCCACCTACATGAAGTTCCCCAATGCTCTGTTCTCACCCCCCTCTTGTTTCCCTTTCATACGATTCCTCTTTTCTTACACATTTCATCTTTTAACTTATCCTGTCACTTCGGATGTATACGATTTGGCCGTGGCACAATTGTTCATGGCCGAATTGACCGTGGTCAATTTGGCCGCAAAGACAATATTGCAAAAGCCAAATCTGCCCAAACATAAACCCCCCATGGCCTCCAATACATTCCCCCACCCACCCACTACTTACCTGTTTGGCGTCAACTCATCTTCTGACCCTGCAGCATGAGATCCATCCCTCCTACGTGGGTAGATCCATCACTACCAAACACAGGGGGAAACCCTGCAACCCCTGCTCCCTATGTTTGGTCTGGATTACCCAATCTGATCGTTTCCAAACGATTGAATGGTACTGGCCGAATTTCGGACAGATTTACCATACGATCAATTGGAAACAATCAGTTTGGGTACTATTGTCATTTCTATGCTGATGATTCACAAATGTTCTTTTTCTACACCCCTCAACCCCCAATAGGCAATGTAAAGAGATAGGAGGAGAGAGCAGGTATTCAGGAATAGCACAAATTAAACAGAATATCAGTCCCACCTTCGCCCGATAAAACAAAAGAGAAAAACGGAATTGACTTTTCAGCTGTCAGCGTGCCTTTTACAAATGTCTTTAGAATTGACTGGACAAAAACACAGAATGTCGTCAAAAATACTTAAATTGTTATAAATTCTTATGGGAGCCGCTTTGAACAGTTGCACACAATCACAAGCAATGATTTAGTCCAAAGAAAACATTTGAAATCTTAAAGTCCAAGTCGGAAGCCGTTTAGAGCTATTTCGCACGTGTATACCTTTCAGATTTTTAACATTGCGGCAAACTTTTCATTGCACGATATTCATGATAACGGGAGGGAGAATTACAGTGCTTCTGTGGATAGCTATGGATGTTAGGTACAAGTAAAAGTTGAAATTTCATTTCTATCACAAAAACTGAGGGAGTTATAGTGGTTTTAGTAAAGGTCATTTTTGTAAAATAGGCACGAGAATGGAAAACAGAAATACACTTTTGAATATGACAAATGGGTTTGCTTACACTAGAGGATGACTATGAAAAAGCGGATACCACACAGGGATCTTACAGTCACTTGATCAGGGTGACCCGCCTGCTAAGGAAACTCGACTTCTTCAGATGAGAAAAGGGCCAGCACAAAGATGGTTCTAACAATACTGGTTCTGAATGAAAGACAGGATGGGTTGAGATAGGGATCAGGCAAAGTAAATATACTATGGGCCACAGTGCTTCCTATTAATACTATAAACATTTAAATGGGACCGTCAGCTCTGGTCATTGGGTTGGGTCTGGTCTATGAAAGACAGCACATCAGGCCTGGTACTGGATCATCTAGGCTAGTCACCAGATTGGCACAGGATCTGCCCTCCTAGTCTGTGGGTATTTGAATCAGCTGGATGGCGAGTCCCTCGGGCAAGCCTAGTGGTGGCAAGCCAGAGGATGACAGGATACTCGTTCAAAAAGCCTTCTCCCACCACCCAGCGCTTTACTGGGTAGAGAGAATAAATTTGAGGATTTGGGCCTTGCTGGAAATCAATAGCTCTCTATTGCTGGCAAGAGTTTTGGCATCTGGATCTGGAAGAATATTACAGCTGGATGTAGGATCAGAGTGATTCGCGGGATCAGGAAAGGGATTGGATCTGTGAGTCCCTATGTGTTGTCAGCTGTCTCTATTTATGCATTAAAATTACATCACAAAGGGGGTGTATGGGCTGATTTAGCTAAGCTTGCCCCTGTGAGCTGGGATGGGACCACACTTCATCTGCGCGTTGCAATTTGAGTGATTGGATCAAGGCCGGATGATGTCACATTTTATGATTTGCTTTACAATCCTCAGAGACCTCCCTTTAGCCACTGGTCTCAAAAATCGGATTTGATACTAAATGTACATTTCTACATTGGTCACCTTTATACAAATCACACACAAAGATGCCATACTTTATCCAGCAGCTATTCCTCAAAACTCTGTAGCTGTGGGATCTTGTCTCAACTTTCTACAGAATTTTGTCCTTTTCGCTATGAACATAATTTCCAAATTTTAGGCAACTTCCACGAATGTGTGTGTTTCACATAGGAATGTGCGTGTAAATGTTCACAATTCTAACATTAATAAATTTTGCATAAAACCACATATACTGCCATTCCTGTCCAGAACGTGTCACACAGTTTTACCGCCTCTTCACACGTGGCTCCAAAAATTAAATTAACAACTCTGTCCTTTTTATATTTTTCACCTCTTTGAATAACAAGTTATGAGTCTTTTAAAAATTGTTCATTGTTCATTCTTAACAGCAGATGGTCACTTGGCTCCACCCCTTTGTCTCTCCTGGGAGTCCAGTACATCCCCCTCCTTGGGGGAAGCTCCTTCCAAGAGAGTTTATGTCATGATGCCTACCCCCAAGGAGCCAGACCGGGCCCAGCAACCCCAGAGGCAGACATCATGTTCCCGAGGGAAGTCCCAGCGGCCCAAGGTAGGGGCCCTTTGGAATCAGTCCTGGCGCCTTTGGCGCCAGGCTCATGTTGGACAACAGTCCAGGCGCCATAGGCGCCAGGTTCATAAAGGATGACTTTGTGTTAAGAAGTGCTTGGTGTGAACTTACCTGATGCAGACCGTGCTGCAACATCCAGGCCACCTAGAGGCCTAAATAGGACTATTTTACCTATGGGACTACTTTACCACACGGGTGTGGCTGGAGGAAGAATACACACCTTAGAGGAAGAATACATACTTGGAACTACTTTGAAGGCTATTTAAGACACGCCCAAGCAGCAACTCACGCTTCGCGTTGTTCTGCACCTAGCAGCTGGACGCTCACCGTGTCTGCTCCTGCATCCGGACTCCAGCCACGCCCGACAGCATCCTGGAACACCTGTAAAGGGAGAAGAGAGGAGAACAGGAGAAAGAAGAGACATTACCTGCTTAATCCGCATTCCAGAGTCATCTTGCCGACGATCCTAAAGGGAAGACATTCATTTTTAAAAGCACATCGCATAGCTCGCTGCAGCGCAGCATTCCACTCACCTTTACTAGGCGCCTTCTTGCCCATCAGCGACCATCTGAATCTTCCGCCGCATTTCAGCGCCTAAAGGAGAAAAAGACAAGAACAAAGGTGAGCTAGGGAAGAGAATAAGAAAGGCTTAATTTCCACCATAAGACTTACCTGTTGGGTCAATCCCTCTTCACTTCGGGTCGGCGCCGTTTCTTCGGCATTTCCGAACCCCGGCCCCTAAGGGGAAAAAGACATTAGCATTAGTGAGCGAATGCAAGGACATTAGCGGAACGCTCATCAAAGACTTACCTGATATTTATTGGGACACCTCTTCTCACTTCGGGTCGGAGCCATATCTTCAGCATTTCCTAACCCCGGCCCCTAAGGGGAAAAAGACACAAGCATTAGTGCATTAATGCAAGAACACTAGAGGAACCACTCATCAAAAACTCACCAGAATTTTCCTTCGACGGTTCCATTCCCTAACTCGGAATCTTCATTCAGCACCTGAAATAGAGAAAACAGACAATGGTTATTTAAAGCTTGAACTTGCAACAGAATTCTTACGATACCTTACCGGAAAAGTCAAGCGAACTTGAACTCTCACCAATCCGAGATCCAGTGAAGTAACTGGATAACAACGCGCCCCTGCATCAGAAGCAAGATGGAGAGCTCGTCCTTTCAGACCCTAAGGTGAGACTTCACAGGGAATCGCAGAAGGGATTCGTGGAGGGTGAGAAGGGGAGTGGGAGGCCTACGCATTATCCCGCAGATTGTTAATACTCCCTTTTCACACACAGAAGGATATTTTTACGAGCCAGACAAGCCAGATTTGGGGGTCCGGTCCATTCCATCTTCCGAGTCCTGCGCATCACCCTAGAAGAGGCCACAGCAATCCAAACCAGGCCAGCGCCTGCGTGGGAGTCAGGTGAGCGTTACAGTTTACGACTGCCTTCACACCTCTGCTTCCTGAGCTGAAAAGCTTTTCATTGTTCCTTCGCTCTCTGTAGACAAGATTCTGTTCTAACCCCGCAATTAACATCTCGCAGTGAGTTTCTGCTGAGAGGAAGGCCCTCCTTCTGAGAGAAAAACCTGCTTTTCCAGTTCTTGTAGCTCAGCCAGGCTAATTAACTTTTTAATCCAGCCAAAACCATATTTGTTGCATCAAACATAAATATATTTATTTCTTGGCCGTAAAATCTTTGAGAAAAAACACAACTAAAATCTGTATTCCTTTTTAGCAACAATCCTGTTTATGTTTGCTAATCCAGCAGACCTTTTAGTTTTAGGTCACTTTTAAAGTATCATCAGTACTCATCTGACAGCTGTCATTCAGGTATCCCCGGGTACTGCACCCAGATTTTGGCATAGGCTGTCAGTTCACAGACTTTGCATGTTTCACAATGCTTCATTTGATACATGAATTTTAGCACCAGGCAAGATTGTGAATCTTGAAAGGTGTTGTGTTATGGGCATTTTGGAGTTTTTTGGCAAAAAGCAAATGTCTTCTGTAGGCACATTTTGGGGTTTCGCTTGCAAAGTGCTGCTTTTCTCTCTGCACTCTGTTTGCTGGTCATGGAGTCCACTGGCACATTTCTACAGGGTGTGCTCTATTCCCCCACACATGTACCATGGGTGGTTGGTTGTACATCCTTGTTTTTGTGTGCTGAAGCGCAAGGGTTTTGTAGGTTTTTGTAGGTTTTTGGCGTGCACAAGGGTTTTGCCGCCATTGTTGCTATTTCTTTCCCCATAACTGGTAGGGTGATGCCGCATAGCATAGCCGAGTGGGTCAATACATCCCACAGGTGAAAGCACTATATTTATCAATAAATACAAATATGAAATACAAATATCCAAAACACAAGCAATGATCAGAGCACATCATCTCCAATTTGTATTTAATGGGATTACAATAAATGTAAATATCCAGGCATAAATCTTATGCTTTCCCCAAAATACAATATACTAGTACGTCTTGACACTTAGGACAGACTTGACAAAAGACCTAAACAATGGAGTGTATAAGCTTGACAAAATTCAAGCAGCAAAGATGACCATGATACTGAAAATCCTCCCAAATATTTCAACCACTTCAGATTAGTATGGCATGTAAGCATTTGGTGCAATTTGTTTTTTTCAACTGGAATAGAACAATTCCAATCGTACTATATAAGTAAAGTATTGCTTGCAGCACCTATTACAGGTGGGTTGGAAGTCCCCAATATTAGAAAATACCAATTAACTGGTTACTTACAACTTCTCACTGGATACCCAAGATTAAAGACAAGAGAGGGCATGAGAGTGACTGTAATTATACTGTCCAGAGAGGCTTTTATCCTTACCAAAATCAAATCAACTTACATCTGAATGGACTCCAAAAGGCAGCTACGGTGACCTTGAGCCAAGTGGGACAAAGTAACAGGATAGGTAGGAGCTCAACCATTTCCTGTCCCCTTACCACATGCACTTTGTAATACAGATTTATTTTCCTGGGGTGTCTCAAGATAGTTTTTTAATCTGGAGAAAGATGGCCTCTGGAAATTAAGTCAGCCCAAATGGAACCACAGTGGAACCCCAGTGTAACCCAAGTCACATTCGAACATTATATATAGCCAGGTTTGCCCTACCTTAAGTGGAGTGAAACCCCTACGCACAACTATTTCTGGATCAAGGGTAGGGAAAATAGGAAAGGTGCATCAGCGATTTAGCAAGTATGGAATGGCATAAGAGAAGTGATGGCACGGAATACAATATTCTATCTGTACAAATTGATGAAAAGGACAGCTAAATACATTGTCTAGAATACATGCAAAAAGGGGGAGGAATTAGAGAACGACATTTCGACAGCTTTGGCAGCCATAATTGGGAATGTGCCCATAGGTTGTCAAAGTGCACTTCAATCAATGAAAATACATACAATCCCTTTCTAAAATAGCACCTGACTGCCCATAAGCAAACACAGATTTACTTGGTTAGTTCCTGCAATGTTGGGGGTGCATGTGGTTTCAAGGTCAGTTTGGCACACATGTGGCATCTGTGCCCCAAAACACAGATATTCTGGTTGCAGATCTTGACCAGAATCAAAGACATGACATGAATCACACTACCTATGGTCTTCCTTGTGGTGGTCATGTGTGACACCATAGAAGATAGTGTAAACAGTATATGTATGAAGTAGGCTTCCTGGTCATACTTCACCTTTTGAATGCTGCACGCCTGTCCCAGGCACAGGATTGAAATAAGCTGAAGGCCCATTATATTTAAATGCTGGGGTAAGCTCTAAGACTTTGCAGCAATGGGGAAGAGAACTGCATTGATTACTCACGAATTAGCCAACTGTGTAAAGGTTTGTTCTCTTTGCAATTAGTTTTTATCACACCTGCGAACTGTAGGCCCAAGGTGAGAATTTCTTCTCTCTTGTAATGATAACCTCTGTGCCCAAGGATTTGTAGGTTCATGGATCTAACGGTCTGAACTTTCAGCAGGAATATTCAGCGGTACAAATCGATGGATACTGTTTTCCTACATCAAAATATAACAAACAATCAAAACAAAATATAAATGAATGGTTCCCTAAATCAACTCTATCAGAGTTTAGAATATGAATGGAGCGGGAGAGGGGATAAAGGGGGAGAGAGAAGGAGAGAGAGGGAGGGAGAGAGAAAGAAAGAGAGAAAGAGAGAAAGAGAGAAAGAGAGAAAGAGAGAAAGAGAGAGAGAGAGAGAGAGAGAGAGAGAGAGAGAGAGAGAGAGAGAGAGAGAGAGAGAGAGAGCTAGGTCACTAAAGGAAAACCACACAGTAAAATGAGAACACCCAGGGAAATAATTGGTGGAATTAACAAAGGAACATTCCCCCATCTAGTAGAGGACCCTTCATTCAGAAGCTGCTTCCCTGATGTGAGGGCATCTTGGAGTAAGCCACAGATAACAGATTCAAAGCTCAACACAAACTCTTTTATTAGCTTAAATATCAGGATGGAAAAATGACTATCTTGCCCTCACAACTAGTCTTATACAAAGTATATCAATCTCAGTAACCAACAAAATAGGGTTCTGTATAAAGTTCAAAACTTGGTTCAGCTTGAAGCGTTCTTTGAGTTTCCTTCCCCAAGTATAAAGCAGTTCTTAGAACATTTCTTAAGATTGCCTTGAGTTCCAAAGTGATATATGTTTCAGTAGTACTCGGGGTTCCCTTCCCCAAGTTTCCAAAACACAGTTCAAAACACAAAGCATCCTGAGGCTCCGTCCTCAAGACAAATGAACAATTCCAACTTCAGTGATATTTTCATACAAGGATGTTTCCCAATTTCTTTAATGTTCTATGCCACCCTGGGGCCCTTTGTATATTGCTGGTCTGTATATCACAAAGGTTTTGGTTGGAATTGATAAATCATTTGAATTGCATTTTTTAAAGTTAATTTCCCAAAGTTCCCTTCACTTTGAGAAATAATGCATATTGGGCCTCATTACGAGGCTGGCGCAAGCCGTGCCTGTAACACAGGCACGGCTGCCGCCAGTATTGATTTTTATCCGGCGCCCAGGAAAGGGCAATTACCGGGTCATTACGACCTTGCCGGACCTGGTAATTGCTCTTTTCTGGGCACCGGTAAAAAAATATTCTCCATTCCCATTTGAGCCCCATAGGGCTCAATGGGAATGGGGAGGGTGGTAGCAACGGTACCATCATTAACGGTACCGCTGCTACCATTAAGTTCTGCTCGTGGGGGCTGGTACGGCCACCTGGTAAAACCTGGTGGCTGCAAGGGCACCCGCGAGCAGAACTCCTAGTATGGTGGTACGGTAGCAACGGTGCCAGTAGTGATACGGGCGCCGTTGTTGCCTTACCGCCATACTTGTAATGAGGCCCATTGAGTTTGCTGGCCTTTGATTCCCTTTGTAGTTCATAATTCATTGGCCTCTTTATAGTTATATTGAATGGTTCTGTAGAAATACCATAGTTGAAAGTTGCTTGCCATGTAAAGTTTCTTTCACTTTAGAAATGATCATCTGATGTATTTAATTATATTGAGAAAGCAACCCTTCTCTCTTTGCCTTCATAAGTAAAAGCTTTCCTTTAATACAGTATTCAAAATGTTGCAGTTTTATAATTTGAATCGTCTCTACGGTTCGGCACCTCTGTAACGTCAAAAGGTTTTAAGGTAAATAGCTTTGTTATTTTAATTCAATTCGTTATTCAATGCGGTATTCAAAAATGGTGCAGGTTTTATGGTTTGAGTAATCACTGCCGTTCGGCAACGCCATAATGTGTAAAGGTTTTAAGGTAAGTAACTTGGTTATCCTCGATCAGTTCATTAAGTATTGTAATTCTCATTTGCCTTTAAAGTGGTCTCATCAGTTGGAGATTTTCGATAGCATACTTTCGTTTGCATGCAACCACTCCGTAAGAAAGTATTCATTCAGCTTTCATGAGTTAACAAGTGTTTACTGTTCGTTGGTTCGTAAGGTTTCTATTGGGAGACCATTGACAATGATGTAACAGACTTCAGGTGCGAGTTCCCAATTAGCCCTGCCTGATCATCATTGAGGGGACATGCCTGACCTCTTCTTCGTCCCAGTACTTTTTGTAGTCCTGTGTGAATGATTCAGGGAAGTTGTTTTATAATACCCCATAAAGATGGGAGATGGCTTGGTTTGGTCTTTATTAGGGAAAGGGAGACACTGTGTCCCTCCCAAGGGCATCACACTCCCAGTTACCACAGACCCTCCACCCAGGTGATCCTCCCTCGCTTGACCCCCCCCAGGGTCAGGATCCAAGAGTGATGGCCTTTCCCTGGCCACCTGCGCAGAGGATCCATAGGGAATAGGAGTGAGAACACCCTCTAGTTTCTCACACTGAACATAAGCTCTATTAGCACCCGGTGTGGAGGGGCCAGCCAATCAGGTTGCTCATATCACAGGCCCACTGGATCGTGTGTTATTGCTCTATTAAATGGTGGTACTGTTGGAGTGGGGGGGACCTTGCAGACTCCTCATTCATGTGCTGCATGAGACAAATTACTCACATGGAGCAAGAACCCACTCTGGTTTCAGGATGGAACGTCTGGCAGTGCATGCTTGTGCCAGCTCCTTTTACTGCATTCACACTTCCCACATACCTGTGTAAACGTAACATCCCAAAAATAGATAACAAAATAAACATATCATTATGGCCATTTTAACTAAGTTATCTGTCCAACACAATGGCTCACAGACTGAGGTTCTGTGGTGCAAATTACCTATACATTACATCATCCTTAACGCAATGGGGTTTAGCCTGCTTAGGTCTCTTTGGGTATTTTGAAGCCTCAGTAGATTTTTCAGGTGCCTCCCTGTGAGTTGCACTCTGGTCCTTGTGACGAATCGAGGGAATGTGTCCCTTCTTCCCAAGTGGGAGCCCCTTCCTGTGAGGCTAGGGAGGTGAGCCTGCTCTGCAATAGAGGCAAGCAGGACCTCACTGGGAGATACTCCCCCTTAGGGGACAAGGACTCCCGTTCCCGTGAGGAACTCCCGAAAGCTACACACATCAAGGGGTGCTCTCAAATACCAGAAACCTCTTTACATAAAGACTGCGATGAAGAAACTCTGCAGAGATGCCGTTATCATACTGAAAAGGACTATGTCCCTTTAAATGAAAATAGCCAATTGACTGAGGCGAGTACGTTTATTAACGTAACTACAGTGAACCAGAAGAGAGGGAGGGAGAGAGAGACTGAGAAAGACACACGTTGGCCCGGTAGGACTTCGAGCAGCGTAACAACTGCAGGAGGCAGGAATCAGAGAGCCTGCGAGTTTCAAACTCGCTCGACTGCACGGAGCAGCAACGTGAAAATCCAGCAGGGAAAGTGCCAGATAATGGATGGTGGCAGGGCCATGGAGAAGTGTCCGTGGTGGACCATAGGTGCAACCAACTCTACCAAGACCATCATATGGGAGCAACCATAAGTTTTCTGGTTCCCCATTCGAACATCAGAACTCCAAGATGAAGTGAGAAACCAAGAGGAGACGAGAGACAGAGAGAAAACAAACGCTGATGAGAGAAAAGCACTGGTGGTCGCAGCAAGTGAGAAGGATTCAGAGGAACCCTACTCCAGATGACGTTCTCCCTGGAAGAGAAAGATAACCGGGAGTACCGAAGTCATGGGTGGCCTTGCTAAGGGAATCGTTAAGTTATGTTATAGAGCCAACTCGTCTCAGTACTAATTATTAAACAAGGTTAATCTTGAACCAAGATACTCCAAAGAGTGAGAACAAGAAAGAGGAAACTGTTTAAAAGCTGAATAAATAGAGAGAAGAACCCTTAATTGCTATAACATGGAAAAGCGAAAAGAGTCTGGAATAAATTTAAAGTACGATAACCCAAAACACAAACAATTGAAAGGGTGAATGAAGAGAGAGAAAACCAGTGATGATAATACCTCGGGAAAAAGCACAAGTAGTACAACAAATACCAGGTCAAAAAGACGAATGTGAACTGAACTGCAATAAACCAAGGGGGATAATAGTCCTAAGTAATGATTATCGTCAAGGATATATTGAGGCCTGCAATCAAGAGGGGAAAGGTTGTCAGCGATGTAGCAAAGAGATTCCTAAAGGAAGAGGAAAGTTTACAAGTCCATTGGAAGAGTTACAGAGACTGATCAAAGAAGTAACAAGAGGATATTTTAGGATTTTATACTAATATACAGATTGATACTAGAAGTATCCTAAGGAGAAGGGAGTCATTATTCGAGTCTTGGTTATTTTACATAGTGGTAAAGTCTGTTAGGGCACTTACGATTCTTACTTTAATAAATCATCCTGCACATGTCACCTGAGAGTCTGTGTCCTTCGTCTGACTCGCCACAGCCTGCTGTGCTCCTACTGGCAAATGCAAGTTGTTGGCCAGCGTGTTCACTTTCCTCTTCATTGTCTTCATGTGGTGGTGGTGTCAAATGTCCTGTTTTGCCATTCTCATTCTCCTGGTACATGCCACAGAATTTGTATTTAGCTTGATCCTCTAAAGTTCTTGCACGTAAGATTTTCTTGACTGTGTTCCTATCTATGCAGTCACCATGGAACACTTCCTTCTCACTTCTGTCCCCACTTCTGGCTGTGAAGGTATAGTGTGTGGTGGCTAGTGGCTTGGCTACTACATTCACCTTTTTAAATTGGGAATAGGTCTCTCTGGCACTTTTGGCATAGTCCTTCATAAGTGCTTCATCAGGGCCTACTTGTTGATGTTTGCTGCTTTCTGCAGTACTCATATAGCACACTTTACAAGTTCTTTCCTTGAGGTTTTGCAATTCTGAAAGTCTTTCTAATCATTTGAAGGAATCTTTCTGCTTTGCCCTTCGCCCACCGTCAGTCGGGAATTATTCTATGATGACTAATTCCCAGTGAGCGCAAGAATGTCTATCCTTAAGAAGGAGGCCATTTTCAGTCAGTACTTCTCCAGAAGACCATGAGTGGCAAACATCTCTTCAAATAATGACAAAATTCATGCTCACACTGGTACAAGAAGTAGAACAACTTTGAACAGCAACTTCCACTATACTCTTCAGGTCCCGGAACGACACCTTTTCCCACCTTGATGTCCTTTGTGTATAAGGTATATGACTGTCAATCAGGACCGATGGTACTTAACTCTGTTATCTTTCAGTATGAGTCCTCTTGGCTAACATGTGAGGTCCTGCCAAGTCTTCCACAATCTCCAGTTTGGTGAACTTGGCTTCTGACATTCTGTAGCCTTGGGACCTAAATAGTTCCTTCCATTTTTGTGACTGTATGGCTGTGGCCCCTGTGATGATTCTCCAGGTCTCATCACTTCTCCCCAATGGGGAGACCTTCCTGATGAGCCTAGAGTGATGAGGCTGCTACCCAATAATCCCCATAGGGGTAGTAATGTGCAGGAGGACCTTATAAGGAGGGATTCCCCTCTTGGGAATAAGGACGGCCATTTGGGAAAACACCCAGACAATACCAGGTCACAAAACACGTCACCCCACAACGCCTTACCCTTGTTGTCTGCTCCCTCCTCCTCAATTGACAGTAATACCATCTGTTATGGTAATGTGACTGCAATACCCATTATTGGTAGTTTTGGGCCGAAGAAGAGTGAGTGAAACATGTGGAGCAACAACCTGGAAAACCACTTAAGTACAGGGACGAGGGGCTATCAAGAAATATGAATATCATTCCATTGATAGCAAGGAAAGACTTGATGAACTTTTCACGGGCAAAGAAAACTGATTTAAACTGTCAGCTGGCTGAGGAACCAGCTGTCAGGGATTAAAAGTGACAAATGACTACAAGAAGAGAGAATCAGGTGAATAACCTGGACAAGGGAGACTGAAGTAGAATGCTGAAGCCAGCAGCACACAAGTCCTGCCCAGCAGATCCAAACTGGGTGGACCAGAGACACAGAGAAACTATTTCTCCAGGCAGAGGCCGCAAAGAACGGGATGCTGCTACAACGTCCCAAGAGCCGACTCCCCAGAAGAAACAAGAAATTGAGGTGGTGGCGCAAACTCAGATAGGTGTACCATGTGGTCTGGAAACGGCCCGAGACCACCAGATGGAGTCTACCATGGAGCCTCTCTGGTGTCAGAAATCTTAGAGGAAGATACCTGAAACCCCAGGAAGAACCAGAGCTGTGTCCCAAGGTAATGGGAATGGCGGGAAGACCAGGAGGGATCTGGGAAGCCAAACGAAGAAGCCAGAGTGCGCCAGGAATTACCTTCCTTGTCACAGTAGTGACAACCCGAACCATACCATTGAACGAAAGTGCATCAGGAGTTATTTCCCTCGTCACAGTGGTGACAACCCGAACCATACCATTGAGACAGAGTGCATCAGGAGTTATCTCTCTTGTCACAGTGGTGACAACCCGAACCATACCATTGAGCCGGACTGCATCAGGAGTTATCGCCCTCATCACAGTGGTCAGTCAAATACCAATGCTCAAGCAGGGTTTATCAGAATAATCTCCCTCATTGCAGTGGTCAGCCAAACACCACTGCCCAATAAGAGTGTATTGGGAACCATCTCCCTCATTGCAATGGTCAGCCAAACACCATTGCCCAAGCAGATCGCATAGGAGGCATCGCTCTCATTGCAGTGGCCAATCCAATACCACTGAGCAAACAGACTGTGTCGGGAGTCATTCCCTCATTGCAGTAGTCTATCCAGTACTGCTGCCCAAGTAGAGTGGAAAGGGAACCATCTTCCTCATCAGAGTGGTAAATGGAAGCTAAATAAGACTATGGGCTTTCCTTCTTCCTGGAAGTAGTTAAAGACACCAATCCAGGTTTTCAGCAAGAGTGCTCAAAGCCCACTGTCCAGAACTTTTATAAAGGACCGGGAGAAGGGAGTCATTCCCCTGGTCCTTTGTGATGGAACATTGAAGAGTTACTTCTACTATAAGACAGAAGCAAGAAACCAGGAGTGGGGAGTCATTGTCCTGGTGAAGGAAACACAACCTTCACTTTAGTTAAAGATTTTTTTTTTTAATTTATTTAAATTGTCATTGGTTTATATAATTAAACCTTACATTTATGTTCATCTGAAAAAGATACGAAGACAGCAATAAAAGAGAGAAGGAGAAAAGAAGATAAAAAGAAAAAGGAAAAAAGAAGAAGAGAAAAAAAAAAAGAAAATAAAAGAAGTCAAGTTAAGAGCATTGAGATCCTCAAAACGGGAGGACAAAATCAAACTAGACTTCAGATATAATTTCAATCCAAAAGCGAATCACAGCAGTGATCATTCATCGATTGTTTCCAGTTAATATAAGCGACCATCGTTCATCTGGGTCCAAGAGTCTTGTGGAAGTTAGATATAGCTGCGCAATTGCGATGCGTTTTTCTGTGAGTGCAGTACATTCCATCAAGAGATGGTATATTTTTTAAATGGAAGCCTCTTATATACAAAATCTGCAGGACTTGTTGAGATTCATGGAAGGATTTCGGATCCCATTGATTTGTTGTGTGGGTAAAATATTCAATCTTAAGCGAAGAAATAAATCTCTGATTAGGCGGTCTAGAAATAATTTGAGATACAGTGAAAGTTTGCTTATAGCTCTAATGTCGTTTGTACAATTCAGCGTTAGTTTGTACTGATTTTTGATGGTTTGAGTTCTTATACAGTCAAGTTTTGCGACTTGCAATTTCGCTTTTTGTGGCCTATGAAGCAGGGTATCCATCGAGATGTCATTGTCGATCATTTGTGCTTGAACAAAGTCTTTCCATTTGGTTAGAACTGCGGCATTGATATTCGTTGAGTTAGTGCGTACTATATTCCACGCAGGGGTACAGTCGTTGTTCAGAAGTTTTCTTAACAAGTCAAGTTGTTTCCATTTTATTAGGGAGTTCAAGGATTGCAAACCCTGTTCGAATCTAATACGTGTGGCAGGGACAGCATTTGGTAACGAAAGAACTTTTGACTAGAAGATATGTTCTAGTTTGTTCCATATGTCATCCTGGAGGTCGATCATAGTCTCTCCACCATACGTGAGGATTGGGGCTGCCTTCTGCTTGCAGAAGAGGATGATCGGTTTCAATGAATACTTTCCAAATTTTTTATGGATAATTAAGCCTTGACGTGCTAATGTTCTTACTTTGGTTATTAGGTGAGCTTGCCATGGTTTTTCAGTTTTGGACTGATTAATCCACATCCCCAAGTACTTAAATGATTTGATTTGGGCGTTTTTTTCTCTATTCAGAAAGAAGGAGTTAATTTTAGCTGAAAAACCGATTTCAGAAGCGAGGGCCATCACTTTAGTTTTTTTGGTGTTTATTTCTAACTTATTAGTGATCATATAGCTGTGAATGTTGTTCAGCGCAAGTTGCAATCCCCTGGGAGTCTTTGAGAATAGCACAATGTAATCAGCATATAAAATCGTAGGAATCGCTGTAGAGTTCAATTTTGGAGGGTTTATTAGGGGAGAGATTAGCAAATCTTCGAAATCTGAGGTGAAGAGATTGTAGAGCGCAGCCGCCAAAGGACAGCCTTGTTTCAACCCATGCCATACTTTAATGGGTTGGGATACAAGGCCGGCTTTGGATAACCTGATCCGGATTTCAGTGTTCGAATACAGTAGCTTTATTGGTTCTATGATGTTATGTGGGCACCCCCATTTCATTAATTTGGCCCATAGCATATTTCTGTTAATTTTGTCGAAAGCCAAATGAAGGTCAATGAATGCAGCGTACGTCTGAGTTTTAGCTCTCAATGATTCTTGCTTTATCAGATTCAAGATAAACAGGTTAGTCGTCGTGCCAAGGTGCTTTGTGAATCCTGTCTGTCTTATCGCATGTCTTTTCGCTCCCACTGCCCATTTGTTGAGCTGCTGTAATAATAAATTTGCAAAAAGTTTGCCCAGTGGATCTAAGAGGGCAATAGGTCGGTAGCTTGAGGGCTCTTCAGACGGACCTTGTTTGTAAATTGGTATCAGTACATCACTTTGCCATGAGCGAGGTACGGTTTTTGTTGTATTTATTAGGTTGGTGAGGCCATCCAGCCCTGGGGCTCTTGAGACATTTTGTTTATTGATCACTTCAGTAATATCGACGAAGGTCCAATGGAGTATCCATTTGGCGTCATAGGAAACTAGAACTTTTCCATTTCCATTAGGGCGTTGTTGGTAAAGGTGTTGAAAATGTAGTTTCCAATTCGCTTCGGAAACTTCAGAAATCTGATTATCCCCTTGCTGTTTTGGGGGATTTAGAAGCTTCCATATGTCTCGTGTATTACCCGGTCCTAGGGCTCGCAGCATGGTCTCTGCGTAATGTTGTTCTAAGATCATCTTGGTGTTTTTGAAACAGTTTTTGAGTTTTTGCTTGGCTTTTTGATTTGAGCATTCTGAGTTATAGAAGAGCCCTTTTTAAGTTGTTTTATCAATTGCCTTAGCTCTTTCTTCCTTGCAGCTATTGTGGGATGGTAAGCATGCTTGTGCTCGTGTACCAAGGTCGTTTTCTTATTATTGGTTTTCTGGTGTAAATTATGAAGTAACCATTCATAATTTAATTTCTTGTCATCTTTCATTTTTGTGGAGTGAAACATTTCAGGGAGATATTTGATTTGTGTTTTCGTTAACTTCAGTCGAGTATTTGCATTATTTGTTTCAAGCTCTGGAAGCTCTAGGTGTGTCGAACTGTGGCTTGTTGTCGACCATACTCTTACTAAAATATAGTGATCACTGTCTTCGACGTAGATGTTTTCAGCACATTGGATGGGTGACTGTATAGAACTTGATCGATATATGTAGTCGATGATCCCGCTGCTCTGATCTCGTGACTATGTAATGGTTGGGAGTTTGGTTTTTGTATGGATTGCATCGAAGCGCGTCATGTTTCGGTGAAGCATCTCTTTGGACCATCTTCGAGCACGCTCTTCTAGAATATATTCATCAAGCTCTTGACCCGCTTAGGAGAACAGATGTATGTTCAGGTCCCCACAAATTATGAAGTTAATGCCAGGATAATCAAGTTTTGCTTCATCCATTGTAGTAAAAAAGTTATCTAGAAAGATTTCATCTGTAATACTTTGGGGGTTCCAGTATGCGTTAAGCATGCCTAAATATTGGTGTTGTAGGGATGAGTGCTTGATGGAATCAGAGGGCTTAGAATATGGTTCCTGTAGCAGATCTGGATCCAAGGGTTAATAATTTCATGTTTGACTTCTTGCAGCTGCGAGTCCATCCTAATTAGGGTCAATAGGCCTGCAGAAGGACGTCCTTTTTGATTGGAAATCGCTGGATTCATAAATAAATTAAATCCGTCACATACCGGTTTTTGGAGGAGCCATGTTTCCTGGAGACAGATCACATCTGCTTTTATGAATTCTGATCTATTATGTCCATAAAGATGACGATGGCCTCTCGTGTTCTATGAACAAACAGTTAGCAAAGTGAGGGTGTCACCACTTGGTTGCTAATGTTGATTGTGATAAGTTGAATCCGGGTGTCTAGTGGAGTCATTCATTACTCTCCTGATGGGATGACGATCCATTTGGTGATTTAAAAACTCCTGTCTATCTTCTCCGGTAACAGAAGAGTAGGTATAGTTTCTCTGATTGTATGTAGTGTTCGGAGATGACGAGCTGCTCAATGTCGTGATTTGTGAATACACGGATATTTCTCTAGTGGTGTTATATGATTCGTATTGCACATCTTGGTTGGATTCAATTGTAGAATCCCAGAACATGGAAGGCATCTGTTTGATTTGTAATTGTTCGTAGGATCTTGTTAGTGCGACAGTCAATCCATATTGAGTCGAGTTTGTCTGGGTTGGTGAATTCTACCAATTCGATATCCTTTGTTCTTATTGTAGTTAGACTGGGTATGGCGTGTAGAAGCCGAAGTAAATGTGTTCAATTGAGGATCAGTGTTTCGCCATTTCTACTCACTCTTTCTAACTTTAGTGTATTTCTTGTACAGGATTTTAGTGGATCTATAAATTGTGGGAGTTTCAGGGAGGCTAGTTCTCACTGGGGTAGCGTGATGTCATTTAAGGATGTGTCCGATATTGCTGAGCCGTCTAGATTTATTCTAGAGTTTGAATCTTTTTTTTTTTATTGTTATAGCTGAACTGAATCAACTTTACAATATTTCATTGATATTCCATCTTCATTCATATTTATAAAATTATAGAATTGCATATAAAAAGGTACACATAAAAAGTACACATAAAAATACACACATAAAAATACATATAAGTGGTACACATATACATACATATCTATACATATGTATCACCCAGTAAACTGAACAGAAAAGGAGAAAAAAAGACACACCCACTGGGCTTAACAACAAAATAAACAAAATAAACAAAATAAACAGCACAGATTTCAATCATTAAAGTAAAACAGAGCATCAGTATCTTCTATCACTTAAACAACCAACATCAACTCTACTTGCTCCTTCCAACCATCAGTACACTTCTTAAAGGTTTGCTCATCATTATCCATGCAGTTTCATCCTAACAAACTTCCTAATATTCTGCTCAGAGAATTTTAATTTACTCATAACCGAGTTCTAACACAGGTATGTATATATGTACTTAGCATTTCAGCTATATAAAAAAACTGACTAGGCATTCATCAGTATCAATATGTGCACTCTTTTATCTCAGTATTTGTACGTATTTGCTTATCCATGTTGTACTATGTTAACCAAGACTCATCTAGTCTTACTCTTCTCTCAATATCCCTCACTAATGGTTACCATAATGGTTATATCTTGGGTTCTGTCAGTTCTTGATCAATATCCAATCTCAAATCCTTCACAAGAGCAATGGTAGCAAGCCTTAGAGGGGTGGTATGCCTGCAATAAATCAACCACCAAAGAGATTCTGTTGTAATTTGGGTGTTTTCATATAACAGTGGTTTAAAATTGAGCTCCTGTTTCTGTTTAAGGGTTTGACATTCTGTAAGGAGATGCCGTAAAGTTTCAGGTTGATCATTTATTTTACAGAAGCGGCATAAATTATCTTCCTTCATTATCATTTTCCTTTTAGCTTTCAGATCCCTCGTCTCACATAAATTAAACCGTATTCTTAAAAATTGTCTTCTATGATCAGTTGAAGGTGATCTAAATAGATATGGTTCCACTATACTATGCCTTTTATGCAGGTACGCATTTTTGGGGAAATCATGATACTTCAAACATATCTCCCTCGTACGTAACCAGTCATGCTGAAATATCTTAGTTTTGGCTCTATCCGGATTTGTAAGGAGGTCATCAAGGGAAAGATCCGCTTCAGCCAAAGCTTCAATTATAGTGTGCCGCCATTTCACCATATATTGATCATTAGTTGTGAACACGTAATCAGCAAGGGTATTAATCAATTTATGCCTACCAGAAACCAAAATACATTTTCTGTACAATGATATCATTTGCCAGATGTAGCGTGCATGCAATGATATTAACCCCAATTCATACCTAACCCAAGCCATAGGTACACATTTTGGTAAACCCAGGATGCGTTTCCAAAATTTACTCTCGAAACGTAACCATGTATTTCCCATTATACATGATTTTGTTTCCGCTCCATAGAGTAGTGCCGGGACCACTTTCTGTTTGAAGTATGTTATGGCAGGTGTAATAGTGAATTTACCATATTTGGCTTGGATAATTAAGGCTTGTGAGATCATCATATTCAGCTTCTGGTTGAGGCTTAGTAGGAATGCTTTATTACTTGCTCCATCAATAATAACTCCTAAATAAGTATATTGTGGAACTATCTCTAGTGTATGCTCTTGTAAGCACCACCTTGATGCTTTTTGTTTCTTGTTTAGGGTACCAATTGGATTTGGGTTACAGACCATTATCTTTGTTTTGTTCATATTCACGGTTAACTTATTCTCAGCGACATATCTGGCAAGTGCATCAAGCAGGTTTTGAAGGCCACTGGGAGTTTTCGAAATCAGTACCAAATCGTCAGCATATAGCAGAGCTGCAAGTGCTTTGCCTGCTAATTTCGGGGCATCAGAAACAACCTCTTTGAAGGCTTTGCATATATCGGCGATGAAAAAATTAAACAAAGTTGCCGCAAGTATGCAGCCTTGTCTGAGACCTCTATAAATTGGAATATTCGTGGTTAGTAAGCCTTGTAGATTTAGCCTCACTCGTATGCTGGTCTCTGAGTGTAACATACTTATCAAATTAAGTATGTAGGGCACTTTTCTCGGGCTAGTTTGTCAAATAATATTGATCTAACCACTGAGTCAAACGCCGCTCTAAAATCGACGAACACAAAAAATAATGGTTGTTTCAGGAGGTTATGATGCTGTATTAAAGCTGTTATTGATAACAGTTTTATAGAAGTTCCGATGCCAGGTATAAACCCTGTTTGATGCGGATCTTGCTTGTCACAAGTTCTTACCCAATTGTTAAAGTCCCGTAAAATGAACCTGCAAAAGATTTTCCCAGGTATATCCAAGAGTGCGATCGGTCTATAATTGACCGGTTTAGACCTGTCACCTTTTTTAAAGATGGGCACTACCACAGAGGATTTCCAAGACTTTGGGATACTGTTAGATTGTAGGACATGGGTAAAAATGTTATACAGAATCAGCGCCCATTGTTCCGGATACTGCTTCATCATATAGTTGGTTAACCCATCAGGTCCTGGGGCCCTTGAGTTAGACGCTCTGAAGATATATCCTAATATATCTTTTCTAGATATTTGTAATAGATCCATGCTGTTACATATTATCACAGGGCTATTTTGTCTGACTTCAGGGTCAGCATATAGTTCCGTATAATAGTCGATCCATAGTGTTTCAGTTACACCGTTTATCTGGACTGGGCCCTGTTCCAAATGGTTAGCAGCATTAAGCAAAGCCCAAATTTGGGCTGTGTTTTTTGACATAATCACCTTGAGCATTTCTTCACCACCAGACTGGTATAGAATACATCTACGAGTACGAATCCAAGCCGTATATGCACGTTGGAGAGAACGAATGACCTCAAACCTGATATTCACCGGCAATGATAATGCCATTCTCTTTTCTCATCTCAGTAAGGTTTTACGTTTTTGAACCTGATCGTCAGCACTGTGTCTGGGTGCAAAGTACACATGAGTTCGTGTTGAAGAGTGCAGTTTGAACATTTGGAGTGTGACGTTGTACGGTTCTTCTACCCCACCATTCCCCATCTGTTCACCCAGCAGCTCTTCATTCAACTCATTCAGGATAGATCAATTCCATTTTGTGGTTCTTTATAACAGTTCCATTTCAAGGTTAGCATATGATGATCGCTCGCAGTCTGTGTTATCACTTTAAATGAAGCAATGTTTTGGAACATTGCTTTGTCCGTATAAATATAATCAATTGTAGAGCTACCGAGTCCTCTACGCCACGTCTCATTAGCGGGTGTGTCACCAGGTATCGCACCGTTAAGCATCAGCATATTACGATCACACATCACATCCGCCCATATTTCATTTATGCGGCCCTTTTGCGTTTTTTTGTCTTTCAGACATTGCATATTCAGATCTCCCACAAGAATAACATTCGTTATTTCGGGGGTCATAAGAATCATGTTGAAGAAATTCTCCAGTTCTTTAATGAAAATTTTATCTGAAATAGCCATCGGGTTACGGTAGATATTAATTAGAGCCAAACATCCTCCAGGGTAGAGGATTTTAACTAATTGCATGAATATATTGGGGGTTGCCCATGGCCTAATTGACAAGCCCCTCCCCATTTTGGTGGCAATTAGTAACCCAGAGGATGGACGTCCTTTCTTATTTGATCTGGCTGCCAGAAATGCTATTTCATGATTATTCCATACCGGGCAATCCACCAGCCACGTCTCTTGTAGGGCAACTACATCATAGTTGTTAAGATCATTGCTATCTTTTGCAGAGAGATGGCCATGACCACAGGTATTCCAACTCACCAAGGTCAGTGTGTCATCCCGCCACTCCTTGTATTATGATCTTTTATCACTCGATCTGTATTCATTTTTCCCCAAATCTCCTACTATCTTATTTTGATCTAGTAAGTTTTGTTTATGATATATGTTTAGGGATCTAGCAGTCACGTTATCATTTGGGTCCTGTAATTGTTCGTAGTTCATATTAGTTGGTGAAATTGTAGGATCAACTGCTAGCAAAAAACCCATTGTGAAAAATTCCATCCTAGCTTGCCATATAATATTTCTGACAAGGTTGGATGAAATCCACAATCGGACAACGTCAAGCCTCTCCTCATTTAAGAATTCAACCTGTTGAATATCAGTTTTAGAGATATCTCTTAACTCTTCAATATCTTCAAATATCATCAGCACACTTGTTCTATTTAGGTCATAGGATATATGGGGAGCAGGGCGGCATTTCAGAATAAATCTGTGATATAGTTTCGGATCTAGGGCATGTTTTAATTTCTTTCCTGTACCCCCACCCAACCGTTCCATCTCAAATCGTTGGTTTGGTTCCGAATTTCTCTCAATATTTTGTATTGTATCGGATGAATACACTGTAGTTTTACTGTTAAATGACACTTTGCCTCTCTCCACTACAGTGTTTGTCGCGAGGGTCTGATCTTGTTTCCATCTTAGATACTCATCAAACGAGTTCTGTATGGTCTCTCTAATGTCTTTTAGTATGTCCAGTGAAGGTTCTCTCGCTAGAGGAGGGTTCGCGCTTGTAGTATTTGTTGTAACATCATTCTTTGGATGGTTTGTCACAACGGTACTAGCCAATGGGAAGCAAGGTGTTTCATGGGTTGTGATGTTAACAGCAGCTCGTTGCAGCCGCAATTGATCCTCGGACCCTTTTTTTGCAAGCAGAGCCACTAGATCATCTAGTGGAACATAGTCGTTGTGGGATACAACATTCACAGATTGACTAGCTACCGGTTCTCTAGCCTGTCTTAAGTTAGTATAATTAACTTTTAATCCTCCTCCCACAACCGCTTTACTCTTGGAAGTAATTTGCAATCGTTTTAGGAATTGATTAGTAGCGGCCTTTGTTGGTCGCAGGGCCTGCTTCTGATTCTTAGTTTTCTTTTTAGTTATTGTGTTAGCTTTGGATCTTACATTGGTTCTTGAGTCAAACATATTATACACACCAAAGTCATTCCCTCGGTTATCTACAACAGTTTTATCTGCATTCACCTTAACAGAGGTACAACTTTCCACTGTCACTATCTCGCTACTAGAGGGGCTACAGTGCACTTCATCATCACTGGATGTGACAGGGCATATAATAGCCTCAAAAACAGGTAAAGTCGATACAACATTCTCAACCTCACTCTTCTCCTTTACATCGGATGTCATTTGTGCAGAGTTTCTATTTTTAATATCTTTCGTTGTCTTTGGTGGCTTATTATCACCCACGTCAATGTACCTAGACATTTTGTCTAAGTTCTGGGTAATCAGTTCAATCTGCACAGCTTGTCGGCTTATCTTAGCATCGAAGGTCTCAAACAATTTAAAAAGGGACATAATCGAGATATTTATGGCATTCAGCGTTATTTCCACCAGTGAGCCAATTTGTCCACCATTACCATCTGTGATTCCCACACTCGGAACAATCTTTTTGTGTGGTGCACGTGGTGTAGGATAGACGAAGGAAGATGTCAAGTCTCTAGGGCATTGTGTATGGTGATCAAAAAGGCTTGGAGAGCCATATAAACTGCCATCATTACCCTTAGTTCTATCATTGAGAATTGGAGATTCAGACAAAGCAGGGTCATCTACCACAACCTTATTAATGGAATCATCCAGATTAGATTTGTTTGTAACAGTTATATTTTCCATCTCCTCCTGCATATCTTTATTCTCACCCTCATTAGCCGCTTCATCATTAATATAATTTAGGTTGTTTTTACATGATAATACAGGATTTTGTGTAGTTAAATCAATTAGAGGGCACTCCTCCGTTCTCTCGGAGTCGCGTTGTGTTGAGCATATCTCCTTTACAATAATAGTGTCCGAAATCGACACATTTGAATTCACCGAAACCACGTGCGGTGCAATTTTCCCTCCTCCCATATTTACCGGGCTCGAAGGTTGATTTTCAACACACGTGGGAAAAAATAAATCTGAATCACCCCTTAGCGTGCAAAATCCTCGTATATCACTAGTAGAGTTCTTTCTCATGGGAGTCACAATAGGTGAACCTCCTAATTTTTTTTTTTTAAGAATATTAATGGGGGAGGCTTTAGGGGTTGCAGGCTTAAGGTTCACAGAGGCTCTTGTAATTACGATGTTTGCTGGCATCCCAGACGTCAGCGTATATGTAATACCTTTCATTCGACACGTTTAACAAACAAATGGTTAACAATGCAACAAATTGGATATAAGTGAAAAAGTCTTACTCCACAGCCCACAATCCGCTATACCCGCTCTAACAGCGGTAACAGCAACCTTTCCAAAGCAAACTTGCAAAGCGCGCGCGCAAAGCGCGTGCATTTGATGTAAATAGTTTCCTGTTAGCTGGGGGCGGGATTTCACCGCAGCACGTCCTATGGGTGAAGAGAAGACAAACTACCGTGAGTGCACTGATAGAGTTCACCTAAGCAGTTGCTTAAGCAGTTGCTCAGACAGTAGCCTTATGCAACCTTAGTTTGTAACAGTCACAAGAGTTCGCAAGAGTTCTCACTTGGTGGAGGCAACGGTCAATCACACTTTGTCACTTCGTCGGCGAGTCCAATAAATCCAGTAGCAAAGCGTCTCGCAGCGGTAACAGCAACCTTTCCAAAGCAAACTTGCAAAGCGCGCGCGCAAAGCGCGTGCATTTGATGTAAATAGTTTCCTGTTAGCTGGGGGTGGGATTTCACCGCAGCACGTCTTGGTGGAGGCAACGGTCAATCACACTTCGTCATTCGTCGGCGAGTCCAATAAATCCAGTAACAAAGCGTCTCGCAGCGGTAACAGCAACCTTTCCAAAGCAAATCTTCAAGGGGCGCAATAGCTTCAATGGATGTCCCAATAGGTGAAGTTGTCGAGTAGATTTCAGAGCATGTTTATTCATAACAGTCTATTGTTAATTGTGATGATGTGTTCAATTGATTATCCTTGTGGATGCTTATGTTCTTGTCTTGATTTGAGTACGTCGAGAGATTTATCAAAAGATCCAGTGTTGCTGCATCTATTTCATCTTATTGGATGTTCGATTTAGTGCTTGGAATCTCTTCAAGTCGGTCTCTCTTTGCTGCTTGCTTACTGGATGGTATAGTCTGGTGGGCCACAGGGAGTGTTAGATTTCTAAGGAAGGCTCTGGATCCCTTTTGTTGTTTTTTCCTTTGCTGCCTTTGATTGGATAATTTGGTTGGTTGTCAATTGGAGTCAAATATGCTGAACATATCTTTAGTCTCTGAAGGAAATAGTTTAGTATCGGTAGACTTTCCGGGGGCCATGATTGTTGGCGCTTTGTCGCGCATGGAAGGGTCTTTGTTAACCAGATCTCCAGATTGGAGTGTTTTGGGGGTCGATTCAGGCAAAATATTGTCTGTAGTAAGATCTATAAGTATCACTTTTTCATTGCAGGTTGTAATTGCAGCCGAGGGGTTCAGATTGTCGTGTTTGTTCAGAAGCAGTGCCTTGGGTACTGTGTGAAGGGGGTGTCCAGTAACGTGGGCATCTTGGTTTGGCTGAATCTGATGTTGACGCTGAGAACACGTAGGTTTAGACATATTCACTCTCATGAGATCAATGAGGGCATCTGTAAGAGGTGTTTTTTCTGCCCTGTCCTTACGAGCTATGTCTGCTAAGCATTGTTGCCACATTAGGCTCGCTTCTGCTTCTGCTTGGAGCCGAGTTTCCAGATTGAGGCATCAAAGCTTCATGTATTTTTTGTTTAGAAAATATAGAAATATAGAAGCAAGGATTGTTACTAGATCTTTAGCAACTTCGGCTTGGACTTCTTGGAGCTTCATGTAGGGAATTAATGCTTGAGTGCATACTGCAATGAGCATATTTTGAAGATCCACCATTGTCGTGGTGACAGATTCCTGTGGATTGGGTCCCGCTAAGTGGTCCGCATAGTTTCCATTTTGTGAAATAGGTTGCTTAGATGTAGGTATTGCACCAGTATCAAAGTCATCAGGAACCAACGTGCTTGTTGTAGGATAGCCTTGAGGTTTACTTGGATTCAGGAGAGGATGGTCGTGAGCCCTGAGTCTGGGGTCTATATGGTTTCGTAGTGCTTTCTTTTTGGTCTCTTGCAGTTCCATCAATGCTTCTAGTCTCTGTAGACATTGATTAGAGACCAGTTGTGAAAGTTTGTGTTGTAATTCTGTATTAGAGCGTCATTCATGTAGAGATTTCCATTTTAGTTTGGCAATCTGCGCACGCTCTTTCTGTCCCATACCTTGGCCTGCGCCATCTATCACCGGATGTATTGATGGCGTGAGAACTGCCTCGCTCGGGAAAGCACAGACAGGTCTTCTCTGATGGATCTCGTCTGGGAGAGATGTATGGGTCATTGTTGGTAATGCGCCAACACTCTTATTTTGATGGCAAGGTGTATCCAGTAAATTCTGTAAATGGGTCCGGTGCCTTGTTTGTGGGCCCATAGAAGGGATGTGTTGCATCTTTTCTGGTGTGTTGCTGCAGTATCAGGTAAAAGGGCCACGGTCTCAATACAGCGGCTTGCTTCACACTTGAATGAGACTGAGATTTGGGAGGAGCCGAGTGGGTCAAAGGTTTACCCACAGTCCCCACTCAGGGAGATCAGTATAGTTCAAAAGGATGTTTGGCGCAAGCTTACTTAAGCTGAACTACGTCGTTCAAAGGAATCTTTAAAAAAAAGAAACCACGTGGGTCAAAGGACTAGCACGCAGTGTCCACGTGGTTATAGGCACTTTTCAGACGTGTGGATTACTGAGGGAGACCAGAGTAGAAGATGCACTACAAGGACCGCTCGTCGTAGGTGTGCGCCACGCACAGTGTTGCTTGGACTACACTTGTGTGATGAAATGGGAAGAAGAAAAAAAAAAAGAAACCGCGTGGGTCAAAAGACTAGCCTGCAGTCCCCATGCATTTATGCAGTTATAGGCACTTTTCGGACATGTGGATTACTGAGGGAGACCAGAATAGAAGATGCACTACAAGGATCGCTCGTCGTAGGTGTGCGCCGCACACAGTGTTGCTTGGACTACACTCATGTGATGAATGGGAAGAATAGGAGGGAGGGTCAGGGTGACGAATAAGTGTTAGCAAGTTTATTGCGGAACACAGTCAACGTTTACAAGCAGTGGCTTACCAGAGTCCCGAGGGCGTGCTTGGTCACTCGGTGTTCGTGCGAGCGGTAGCGGTGTCCTATGCGACGCATCCAATATGCCTTCAAACGCTGCTGAACACCGACAAACACCACTTGCCCTCCACTTTCGCTTCGCTTTCGCTGGGGGAAGTGCAGATAAAGGTTCTTCCTGTTGCTGAAGCACCGCCTCCAGGCATTTAAAGGCCCAATGTCTGTATTACGGAAAAAAGAAAGGTTCCAACACCAACAAACACCACTTGCCCTCCACTTTCACTTCACTTTCGCTGGGGGAAGTGCAGATAAAGGTTCTTCCTGTTGCTGAAGCACCGCCTCCAGGCAGTTAAAGGCACAATGTCTGTATTACGGGAAAGAAAGGTTCCAACACCAAAACCAACACCGACAAACACCACTTGCCCTCCACTTTACCCATGGTGCCTGTGTGGTGGAATAGAGCACACCCTGCAGAAAATGTGCCGGTGGGCTCCATGACCAGCAAACAGAGTGCAGAGAGAGAAGCAGCACTTCACAAATGAAACGCCAAAATGTGCCTATAAATGACATTTGCTTTGTTGCTAAAAACTCCAAAATGCCTGTAACACAACACTTGTCAACATCCAAAACCTTGCTTGGCACTAAAATGTATGTAATCTAATGAAGCATTGCGAACATACAAAGTCCTAAGGTGAAGAGCAAAACATTTTATCAGACAAACTGGATTGTCTGTAAACTGACATCCCCTGTCAAAATCTGGGTGCAGTACCCTGAGCTCCCTGAATGACAGCTGTCAGAGGAGTTACTGATGAAACTTTAAAGTCATCTAAACTAAAAAGTCTGCCGGAAACATAAAAAGGATTGTGGCTAAAAAGAATACAGATCTCAGTTGCTTTTTATCTCACAGAGTTATAGCTAAGAAAGTAATGTATTTATGTTTGATGCAACAAGGTTGGTTTTTCCTGGATTTTTAATTAAGAATAAATTAGCTTGGCTGAGCTGCAACCCTTTGGAAGTGTACAAACAGGTTTCTCCCAGGAGGAGGGATATCCTCTCAGCTGAAACTCATGGGGAGGTCTAATTGTGGGTGAACCCAGACTCTTGTCTACAGAAAGAGAATGAACAATAGCAGGCCCGTCAGCCCATGAAACGGAGGTGTGAGAGGGTCATAAATGGCTCCTGGAAGGAACAAACCAGGAGGGGCATGCTCCTGGACTAAAGGGAGAGAAAAAGGGGCGTACCATTTGCTGTTAAGCATAAACAGAGAACAATTTTTAAAAGATACATAACTTGTGATTCAAAATGATGAAAAATATCCCAAGGACATATCTGTTAGTCTACTTTTTGGCTGCACGTTTTAAGAGGTGGCAGAACTGTGTGGCATGTTCTGGACAGGAATGGCAATATATGTGGTTTTATGTGAAATGTATGAATCCTAGAATTGTGAAAATTTACACACACACCCCTATGTTAAACACACACATTTGTGGAAATTTGCATAATGTTTTGAAATTGTATTCATAGTAAAAAGGACAACATTCTGTAGAAAGTTAAAACAAGATCCTACAGCTGCGAGATTTTGATGAACAGCTACCACATAAAATATGGCATCTTTGTGTGAGATTTGTGTAAAAGTGACCAATGTAGAAATGTGTATTTAGTATAAAATCCGATTTTGAGACCAGTAGCTAAAGGGAGGTCTCTGAGAAAGACAATTTCAAATCCATCCTGACAGCTGAAAACTCAATTCCGTTTTTCTCTTGTGTTTGAAGGGGGAAGGTGGGACTGATATTCTGTTTGATTTGTGCTATTCCTGAATATCTGCTCTCTCCTCCCATCTCGTTAATTGCCTATTGGGGGATTGAGGGGTGTTGCAGGGGGAACCTCTAACCATAGTGCCATCTGTCCAAACCAACAAAAAAGTATTCTGTTCTGTGCTGCATTTGTTTTTGTGCTCATTACTTGATTCCTAGTGTATTCAAGATATTATCCACTGTTCCGTCACCCCATTGGTGATTGTTGTTTACCTAAAAATATATTGTGATTAAATTGTAAATACATAAATAAATATTTACCTTTGCAAACTAGCCTGATTCCTGGTTCAGTGTGACCGGGGGGGGGGGTCTCAGGAGAAGGGTGTGATAAGAGGGGTACATCGTTCAGAATATTGAACTTATAGATACAAATATATAAGGGTTTCAATTGTGCACTACACGCTGAGCGTGACTTGGGTGTATGCCAGATTGAAATCACTTACAGCAGGGCTCTGTACAGAGCCCCTCTTCCCTTTCCATGGCAGCCTGCAGGAGCCTTGGGGATGGAGCGGCTGCAGCAACACTTGCTAAGGAAAAAAAGGTGGGGGAAGATGGCGGCAGTTGGAACTGGCTGTCAGGCAGCATGGAACACGGGCTGAGATCACCGGTTTCAGATCGCATTCCTAGCCGCCTGATTGGCTAGCTCCCCCCACCAGGGTACTAATGTTCTTTAGAACACATGTCCAAACTTCTTATTTAACAATGCATAAGACATTAAAGTCAATTCGTTCCTGAATGGAACATCAACTAAAGCTTTTTGGTCATGTTTTCTAAGACAAAGTAACACTTGTGCAGTTCTACTTTGGACTGCATGGAGATTGGCAATTTCTTTTGGGGGAACCCCAGTAATACACTATTTCATTAGTCTAGATTGGACATGATCAGTGTCCGAACCAACCGCACCTTGTTGTTCATTGTAAGTGATGAGAGAAGGTCCCATAGTAGACGGAGCTTGAGGGTGACAGCAGCTCACCATGGAAGAGATCCTTGCAGGAATGCAAGTTGTTCATCACTGGTGACCCCTAGCTCCTTAAGGTTTTGCACGGGATTGGTTCTGGGCTACAGCCGGTGAGCCTCATCTTTAGAATTATTGTTGTTTCCTCACCAGATAGAGGGTATTTGGTCTCATTCATCCAGGCCTGAACTGCAGATAGGTAGCTAATCTGACCAAAGGTCAGGAATTTCTATACTCAAGATTATCCACGGTGATAACTTGGATTATCCACGGTGATAACTTGGATTATCCACGGTGATAACTTGTAAACGCCAGATGGTGCAAGACACCAAAGCCATTTTTTTCTTGCTATGTTGCCATTGACCCTCCCTCTTCTCTGTGACACGTACTTGTGAAGCAAACAAAAATATGTTTGTATGAGACACACTCAACAGGTACTTCCACCCTAATTTCTGTAGCTCCTGAGGCTGCTTTCTCGGGTCTTCTGTGTGGATGGGAACACACATGGGTTTTTTCAGATGATAATCCACAAATCCTTGCAGTGCAAGAAGAGTAATTCCAAAGCAAGTTCGCACAGGTGTTGCAGACTATTTTTCTTGAAGTGTTGATAGTTGGAGAACTGTTCTGGTCCCAGGGACTGGGTTCTCTTTAGCAACATGTCCCCCTATACAGAAAATACCAAATCCATTCCAATACCCATAGGAGGGAAACTCATTCAAGCATATTATTAAAAATACTTTTCAGCTTTTTTCACATTTGATGACTACGTATGCTCTTTTAATAATGCATTCACCTTGCATTCTGAAATGTATTGTAATTTTTCAATACTTTTTACAATGTAATCATTTGAACCATACAATAAAATGCTAATAAAACATATCTATTTCAGAATAAGATTATCTTTGTAGACAGTGTATTGTTCTGGTTTAATGTGTCATTTTTATATTTCATTTTCACAGCACGACAGCTATTAATCTACAACCCAGACGTCTATAATTGCTCCATCCCTGAAGTCTTTCACCAAGAGTTGTCCAATCTGCAGAAAATATGCCTGGGCGCCCACCAGTCATGGACCCCGAGAAAGAGGCTTGCAAAGCTCCAGTCAGCCCAGGGAGAGCCCTTTCTGCACTTTGCCAAATCCCATTATTACATTGATGGTGAGCTCAGCAAACATATCTAAATCATATCCCATACACGTATATGTTTACCAATGCATTGTTGAAGTTGGGATTCATGGGATGTGACCTGTCCACCATGACAGCTCAAGGAAATGCTAAAAAAAGCATATATAGACAAACTGTAGAGTAAAACTTTAACAAAACTTCTAGAACTTTCTAGTGGCACACCAGTGAATACGTTAGAGCAGAGCTAGGCCTGAGGCCTTTGAGATCTAGGGCCTAGCTGTGTATGTTTACATCTTATATAAAGGTCATGCAGGCTTTCATTGGTATACTGCAATGTTAAGTAAATCAGGCAGGTGCACAGCCAGCTACAATTATGTCTTCGACCGCGTTTGCACAATTTAGTAGAATTAACCTTACGCTCGTGACTCTTTTTTTTGTTTGGACCCCTACCAATATCTATAAAGGAACTACACTCGGGCATGCTCGGACTGCCCCATAGGGCAATAAACCCATGGTCGAACCAAAGACGCTAATTGCTGGTGTGGGCCAGTTTTTTTGGCCAATGCGGGCCGCTTTGATGAGTTACTTCACTATATGGATAGTAGTTTTGAATAGTGTTGTTGAATAAATATCTTTTTATGCACCATTTGCATCACATTTCATCACATTTCATCAAAAACCTCCCCCTTGGGTACTACTCAGTCTTTCACAAAAGTAATGACTTGCCATTTGCAGTCGTGGGCCACTTTTTAATTGGTGCCCGAGACAATGGTATGCCCCAGTCCGACCCTGCACTCAGGTCTAACCTGGCAGAGCTTGATGACGGACTGAACCTGGCTGATCTTGGTACTAAGACTCATGCATGCAACACATATCTCTATTATGGGAAACACCTAGATGTATGTTTGTGTTCCTCTGTTTGAGGAGTGATGCCTTTGTGTGAAATGTAACCACTTACCTACAAGGGAGGTGCAGGGGGCCAAGTACCGTAACCCCAAAAAAGATCAGATGTGTAGAATCTGTGAAACCGAGGCTGTTATTGAAACAACAAAACATCTCTTATTATACAATGTGAAGGCGTGGGCTCACCTAAGAAAGTGTCACTTGGGTAGACATTGTGTGCAATACATCGACAATTATAGCCTCTTAAAATGTGGTACGAGATTCAGAAAGTATTGGAGTTTCAATAAGTGATTGGTGCTTTAAATTCAATAGTGATTATTTTTCATATATACTAACTAGGGGTGTCACGGTATTCGTTTTATGACGGTAGGATAACCTTCTTGCCAAATGACGGTATATCATGGTTATCGCGGTATAGCAGGTGGAGTTAACTAATCGTAACAAATATTTTCTAAAAGGTCATAAATTGACAGATGTATCATCACAAACAAAACCAGGCACCCAGGGCCAGAATTGGGCTTTTCAACATACTTTCCACTGAAATGCCTTGCTTCCACCAAAACACAAACACACGTGTGGAGAGGAGTGGGTGGGGTGGAGGCCTGCTGCAACTGGCAAACCAAACTGAATAGCTTTTCTTAAGTGGTCATTTAGGCTTTTTGCTCCCCCACTGGCTACTGGTGAAGATGAACATGTTGCCATCTTGATAACCTGCATGCCACAGATCAATGGAGGGTGATGGTAGTATACGCTTGTGCGCATACACACACACACACACACACACACACGCACTCTCTCTTTACGCTACAGCCTTTAGTTTACTTGCAGGCCAAAAGGTGTTCAGTAATCACTGACATGTTACCCTTTGGTATGGCAGCAGGGAATACCCACAGAGATCAGTGAATTTCGCAGTGTAACTTATTATATGTCAATTCAATGATAGAACCAACGAAATCCCCCATTGCCATATGTTTAGAGAACATTATCCATTATAAATATATAAACCCCAAAGCCACCACCCCAAAGTAAACCCTTTTCCTTCTTGGCACTGTATCTATTCTTCCTATTGCTAACATATTGATTTTGTGTAAGGCACGTGTGGTTTATGGAATGGCATTAAAAACTGCTCCAACTGAAACTACTTGGCAGACGGCACATCCAACAGTGCAAAACCAAGACTGCGCAGCAATTGCTTACTGCAGCCTTTCCAAATCAGGTTGAAAAGCACACTTAACGGTATGAACGGTATAACGGTATAAACAATGTGACGGTTATTATTGTTCAATTAAGTGGTTCACGGTATCTTTAACGGTATACCGTTACATCCCTAATACTAACACGTATTGTATCCCTACACTATACATATAAATATAATTTTTTAAAAATCTATATTTCACCTGACTGAAAAAAAAGAAATATGATTTTCCACGGAGGACAGCTCTCCTTGTTCACTATTCAGTTTTTTTAGATTCAGATCACAGATGGACAGGTTTTCCCCCAGGAAACGTATACTGACTGAGTAGAGTGAAGGAATGATTCCGTAATCCAAGATGAGTCACGGGGACAGTTCTTAAATTCACGTTATTTCGGCAAATGTACACAAACATCGTATGAATGGTTTAGTTGCCAGACACCAATTTACTGGGAGCGCTGTATGGAGACACACAAGGATCAGGGAGCCCCTCTACTGAGAAGGGGAGGGTCTACAGCCACGTTTTAGCTCACTGTACCTTTCACAGAGGATAAATAACGATTTGCCTATCAGTCTGCAAGACTGATAGGCAAATGGTTATTGTCCCACCCACATGGCCAGTGCAACCCCAGGCACGTGTTTCGGCAGAGTCGCGCCTCATCAGTTAAAAAAAGGAAAATGTTCGGAAAAGTACTGTATTGCGCAAACAACACTTTAAGACTTACCCCATACGACGCTATGTTTGCACTTTACAAGCAGTTTTGCATGTTTGTCGGTAATGTCTTGTATTAGATGCATTGGTCTGTTGTGTTTCAAAATGTTTTTATAACGGATTTGTAATATGAATACATTGTGGTGTTAATTGAGCATAAGAGGTGGAGATCTTTTTGCGGTAATTCAGTTTATCTGCATTTTTGCGAAGTAACTGAACAGGAGGGAGTAGTAGCCTGTCAGTCTTTTTGTGTTGCATGAACTATGTTCTCCGCTGCAGTGCAGGCCCCCCGTAAACAAAAAGGTTGTGGATGATCTTTGTTATTAAAAGACTTCCTAGCACGTATCCTGCTCATCTTTCTGAGAACCAAATGGAATCATAAAACACTGGACAAGCTCTGCCCTCGAGCATCCATTTCATGTATTTATTGACTGACCCCAGTCTAACCCTCGCAACCTATCGACGGTTGAACAATCAGGAGCAACAGATCGCATTACGTTAACAGCCTAGTAGGTTGCTAACGACAGATCTAGTCTCTTAAGTAGGCAGGGGCGAGTCCATTTACGCATTTAAAAATAAGGCATGCAACCTTAAATTTGATGCGCTCCTCTGCTGCCAACCATTTCAGTGCTCGACGGGAGGGGGATACATGGGCCGATCTGTCTAGCTGGCAGACCAATCTGACGGCTGCATTCTGAACTCTTTGAAGCCTACACATTTGTTTAGCCGGGATGCCCATCAAAAGACTATTATAATAGTCTAGATGGGCATTCGTTAAGGGACCTACGACCTTTGCATGATCTTCATCTGGGATGAACAGCAGCACTTGCCGTAGCAATCGCAGTGAATAAAAAACTGCCTGCACCTTGGCTCCTATCTGGTTCTCGCTACCTAGGTTGTTCTGATAAATACAGGCCAGGTCTTTAATCTTGGTGGCAAACTTCCACTCAGTTTCCAAGAAATTGGGAACTAATGATTCCTTTGTGGCTGTGAGTAGATGTCTAGGTCCAAACAATGCAAACTCAGTTTTGGACGCATTCAACTGGAGCTCATTTTTAGACATCCACTCACTCAGTTCTTCCCAGCATTGTTTGAACTTCAGGAAGGTTTCCTCAATGTTTCCAATTTTGATGAAAACCTGGGTGTCATTAGGGTAGGAATGATACTTCATCCCATGACACCTCAGAATATCCATCAACGGTCTCAGCTACAGGTCAAAAAGCAGAGGCGACAATGAGGACTCTTGAGGTACTCCACATCCGTTCACAGTAGGGTCTGAAATATATCTCCCAATTTTGACCTGCTGTTGTCAGTCAGCCATAAATTATCCAAACCACTTAATTGCATGTTTCAAGACTTTGCCTATGACTCTCAGGCGGTCAAGCAAAATGTTGTGATTGACTGTGTCAAATGTTGCAGACAGGTCTAGCGGGCAGGTCTAGCAGTGAAAGCTCTCCCGATCTGCGACCCCTAAAAGATCATCCTGTATGGCCAACAAAGCCATCTCTATTCCAAACTTGGTTCAGAAACCTGATTGAAAGGAGTCCAACAGAGAATCCTTTTCCACATGGTCCTGCACCTGGCAGGTAATGACTTTCTCCAGAATTTTCCCTGGCCATGTGAGTCCTGCTACCGCTCGATAATTCTGGAGATTTATAGGTACCAGATTTTGGTTTTTAAGCAATGATGTCATAATAGTATTTGTTTAGCCCCTGTGACACTATACCCTGGTTCAGAGATTTATTAATAAAGGCAGTCAGACATGGTGTAATCTTTTGAGCTATACGCCTTGCTGCATAGGCAGGCGTGGTGAACAGAGAATCATTGGTGGTTTTAAGAGCCAGGATTAAAGACTGCACATAGTCCTCAAATACAAGGGAGAAATCAAATGGGACAATCAGCTCCACCGTCACCGCCTGCGCTGGTCCCAGTGAGGACAACCGACTAAATGGACTTGGTGCTATATTCTGAACTCTATACAAAGAATATCATTCTTGCCTTGGAGAACAGCATCTCAGAAGTACCTGACGACAAGAGCAAAAAATCACAAGCAGTAAAACAACAATGGCCACGTACAGTTTGACAATTAGGCCCAACCAAGACAGTACCCAAGAAAACAAAGAGTCCAGCCATGTTTGGCTTTGTATTACAGCCTCCATTTCCATGGCAATAAAAAGATTATGCAATGCTCCAATGGCATGGGTTAAACCGTCATTATCTAGATCATTAGGAGGAAGGTAGGTGCAGCAAGAGCTGCCAATCCTCTGGCACACCACTCCCTCCATGGCAGTAAGGAGGTTGAGTATGTACCGATTTTGGAGAGTCATCAATCAAATCACTCTCATTTCCTCCTTGATGGCATTGAGCCCATGCTTTTTATGGTTAGGCATTTGGAGCAGTTCATAGCGAGTCACTTGAAGCATTTGGCATTCACAGCAGCCTGACCACCAGGAGCCACTAGGGAGACGAGAAACACACCTGTCTTGCTGAACAGCTTGAACAGCTCTGGAATGTTTTTTAGTGTCTCTGCAGCTGTCGATGAAAAATAGTTGGAGCGTTTATGTCTCTGGAAGGTCCCTAACCTAACCCTAACTGTAGATTTTGTGTGGGAGATTCTTTGTCAGAAACGTTGCAACACCAGTTTTTAATTGGTCCTGCACTTCAAAAGTGCTTTATACTTTTGGAAATTTGCTTCAGAGGTTTTAGATTCATAAGAACTTATATTTACTTGAGTGTAGGATAGTTTACATTTTAGAAACAATATCTTGTATGTAAGGTTAAGGTATGTATATATCCAGTTATGTAAGTGTGCTTTGCTGTTTCTTGTAAGTTGTGAAAGGTTAACTTTTAACCAAACCGCAATAATAAAAAAACAAAAACACATATTCCTCTACTCTTGACTCAGCTAAACGTGACTTCTATCTCTTTCATTTCTTCTCAAACCTCCCAACCTAAGTGCCTACAAAAATCTATGAATTCAATTCTCACCTCCTAACCCCAACTCCATCACCTCTAACTCTTCCTGCAAATGATCTTGCTCTCTACTTTGCGTCTAAAATCTCTACCATTCACAATACCCTCACTGATATTCTTCTATCCCCTCCTGATGCACTCTCACCACTCCTACCCTCTTCTCCCGTTGCTATGCCTTCATTTCCCCCCATTAACCCCGATGAGTTATTGTCCTACTGGTCAAGGCTAACCCTTCTTGTACCCCGACTGTCCCAGCACATTGTGAAGCACATAGCTCCCAGTGTTGCTCCACATCTTACTTACCTCTTCAACTCCTCTCTTGACAATACTTCTTTTCCCTCATCCTATAAAATAGATACTGGCATCCCTCTCCTTAAGAAACTTGCTCTAGATCCTAACTGTCTGGCCACCTTTCACCCTGTCTCACTTCTACCACAGTAATCCAAAATCCTAGCGTGAGTAGTATTCAATGACTCACTGAGTTCCTTGATATTCACAACCTCTGGGACTTTCTTCAATCTGGCTTCCGACCTCTGCATTCTACCCAGACATCTCTCCTCAATGCCAGCAATTTCATCTGTTACTCTCGACATGCAAACCTTTCCTCTATTATTATTATTCTCGGCCTCTGTGCTGTCTTCGATACTGTCGACCGTTCTGACCTTCTCTCTACATTATCTCTCCTTGGCATCAGAGATAAGGCCCTCACCTAGAATGCTTCATATGTTGGCCCCAGACACTTGTCCTGGAAAACAGCCTTGCCTCCTCACTTACCCCCTTACTGTTAGAATCCCCAAAGGGTCTGGCCTTGGTCCACTTCTCTTCACTTTCTTTATTTCAACTCTTGGCATCCATATCTCCTCTTACGGCTTGTTCTATCAACTGGTCGCTGACAACACTCAGATCTTCTTCTCCTACCATTCTTAATCCGACAAGCTGTTGTCAAAAATGTCAAACTGTCTTTCTGCCATCAAATATTGGATAGCATCTCACTCGCTCATGCTCAACTCCACTAAGACTGAAGTTCTTCACTTCCAAGCCAAACGGGCTATCTCTTCCTCTACTCCTCTTCTTCTTTTCTCTCACGGCTACCTTCCTTAATCTGCTTCCACTCGTAGCCTTGGTGTCATCTACGACCTATCACACAACTTCTTACTCTTCATTTCCAAATCTGCCACTGCTGCCAGACTCCACTTTCTCAATATCAGATAAATCTGTCATCTTCTTCCTTTCAATTCTGCTAACCAGCTATGCTCTTCCATAGTCCTTTCTAGATCTGACTACTGTGCCAGTATCCTCTATGGCCTTCCCAACTATGCTTTTTAACGTCTGGACAAAGTCCTCAACTTTGGGATCCACCACTTTTCAACCTTTTTCGCTCTTCCCGTCATCAGATTAGCTGGCTATCAATGAAATAAAGAGCTAAGTATAAAGATCTTCTCATCATCTTCAAAACTATCCATGGACTCTTCCCACAGTACCAATATGCTCATCATACTCCTTACTCTCCTCCTCACTTGTTAAGATCATCCTCAACTCACCTCCTTGCAACCACTCAAGCCCCCTGTGCTCCCTCTACTTTCCTCTCTCTCTCTCACTCTCTCTCTTACTCTCTCTCTCTTTCTCTCTCTATCTCTCTCTCTCTCTTTCTATCCCTCTCTCCTCACTGCCCTACACTGGAATGTTCTTCCTCTCCATACTACTACAACTGTACCACTATTATATCCAACCTCAAATATCTCCTTCTTACTGAAGAACCTGTTTCCTAGCACTCTACACTACTGCATAATTCTGTTTTCTTCTCTCCCTACCCTTCCTGGACAATCCTACAGCACTTTTCCGTCATCCCTCCATCCTTAATTCAGCACTTTCTCCACCATCCCATTCCTATGTCATTCTGTCCCCTCCTCATGCCTGCTTTTTGTTTCCACATTCTCCTGTAACACATGGTCTTCAAGTCAAATTCTCTCACCAGTTTGTAAAGGACCTATACCCTCTTCTCTGTTATCAATGGTGAATTCTGTACTCGTTTTTGTGCCAAAAATGCATTGCTTTCCCTGTGATTTGTATTAATAAATAAATAAACAATATACTGATGTCCTGATGGACATAGGAACCTTCAAATGTTTACTGGCTCAAGAGACTTCAGAGAAGCTACATTTTTTATGATGGAGTACCAGTAAATGTGACCTTAATAGAAAAGCGGTGAAAGTTATGCGGTCAGTGAATAAGCACACATACATCCTAGAAATCAATTAGACAGTGGAATACTCACACTCTGTTGTCTGTAACAAATTATTGTACATGTAGTGTGAGGAATCTGAGGGCATCCTCACTTCTCTCCTCAATATATCCTCCCCCAAGGTTGCTAGGGAAAGGTTGTCACTTTTTTGGATCCTGATCCTGGGGTGGATATGCAAGGGAGGATCAACTGGGTGAAGAAAACTTGGGGAGTGGGGATGAGGCACCATTGCGTGAGACACAGTATCCCCTATTTCCCTTTTATAAGGGGTCAAAGGTCCCACAGGCTTTTATAGGTTATTACCAATCCCTTCCCTATTTTGCCAGAAAACCATCTCCCAATACACACCAACATGGTATTGAGATGAGGAAGAGACAACATTGAAACATACATCCTTCCTTTATTGACTCAGACATACAGAAACGTCACTCTGGTACTGGGACGAGGAAGAAGGATGCCGAGTACCAAGACTGTTATGCAATTGAAGAATATTGCATGCACCTGAGGCAAAAGGGGGGGTATAAATGCCCCGCTCAGGTGAGGTCAATGAGATTGCCTGTGGCACGCTTACAGAAGGAGAAGCCAGAGGTGAAGGCACAGAGACGCGTGTCCTAAGCGCCAAGGAGCTGCAGAGTCGTTGCAGCATAAGCGAATTGTGGCAGATGTATTCGGAAAGTCTCCAGTAGCAGGGTTGGCCTGCCGACCTCCTGGAGTCAGGAGGACTCCTTCTCCGGTAAACCTGAGGCAGAGACCCTGGAGGAGAGGCATGCCGAGCCTGGAGCAGCACCAGCCACAGAGAGCCTGCCGAAGTAGACAACAGCACACAGAGACAGCGTACCCAGTGATTCAAAGCAGGCCGAATGACTCCAGGATGGTGTGTTGCGAGCCAAGTGGTGTATGCAGGTCTGATCGTTCGTGAGTAAGCGAACAACAGTGTAAGCTATTGGAATGCCATTCCAACTTAAAATACAGATGACTCATAACTATGATACTCTGATGGCTGAAAGAAATGAACTTAACAATTTGTGAATACTGAACTGTAATGAAACTGACAAGGCCAAGGAAGGGCCAGAAAAGCAGTGCACTTTGAAAGTGTGAATAAGCACATGAACAGGCTTTAAATTCCGAGCAGGGGAGTAAACTGGGAATTTGAGGTTGCTTTATTTAATGTGATTGATTTGAAGTTTTGAATACCAAAACAAAAGAATCTAAACATTATTGAATGCCATTTGGTTTGAAAGCAGTGGATAAGGTTCCCTGATACAAAGGAACTGTGAAGTATGTAACCTAAAGAATATAAAGAACTGTGAACTGTATAATCCGAGCAAAACAAGCATTGGTAAGAGCCATAAGGAAAAGAGGAACTGTACAGGTTGGAGGCTGAAGCAGTGGCAAAGCTATGTAAGGAAAGGCATGGTATCAACAGCAAGACAGACACAAGGGACCACAGCTCAAGGGTGTTTATTTAACTTCAAATGAAAGGGTTTGAAGAACACCTATCTAATCCTAAATCTAAAGATGGGAGCAAGCTACGACCATCAAATAATAATGGCACAGTCCTAGTGATGTCTTGTCAAAATAAAAGGGCCTATACTAAAAAAACGATTGGCAATCCTTAATCTAAACACAAATGGTGTGGGAAATAATGCTATGTAAAAAGAAAGAAGTGTTCAAGAAATTATGTTAGGATGTTCTGGCCGTTGGCCTCACTTGCCCACATTTTCAGCATGGGACAAGGCGGTACACTCAAGTTTAGCAGAGTCTCTGTCTTCTCTGGCATGAGGGTGCAGTTCAAAGTTTAGCATCAGGGCCTTCCGTGCCCAAGTCTTTTTGCCTTTCAAAGTCTTTTCTTTCAGAGGGCCTGATGCGACAAACAAACAATACGTTATTTTGCCTTCGGAATTTCACACATACTCAACTTCTCAGGTGATTCACTATTATCCTCGGATCCCCCTGAGCCAGGTTCAGATCCCCTTTAATACAAACTTTGTAGCATTTTCATGTGTCCAATTTCTTGGTTGATTCACTATTCACCTCGGATCCCCCTCAGCTGGGCCCAGATCCAGTTTAACCCAATGTTCAATCAGTCTCCCTCCGCCGGGCTTGGACCAATTTAATTCTATTTAACACAAAACTTATTTGTATCCCACAAGCTTTCAATTGATCTCCCTTATTCGGGCTCAGACCAACTTAATTCACTTTGTCATTAACTTGTTCAATTGATCTCCCTCATTTGGGCTCACTATTTTGTGATCAACTCGTTTGGTAGTGTCAACATCAAAGACTTTCGATTGTGCACAGGATTATGCTTGATCCGTCGCAGGACCACTTCGATGCACAGTTTTTTGCCACTCTTTCACCTTTATCCACTCTTAGTTGGATACCTTACAGAGACCTTTGAATGAGCACGCACGCGGTGCCAGACCACTCTGTCAAAGGTATCCTATCTTGGTTTCAAAGTTCAATCACTCATCTGTTGTTAAACTTCACTTGCGTTGGTTATCGCATGCATTTTAACAGACTTTCCACTTCAGCACTCACCATACAATGGGCCTCATTACGACCCTGGCAGATGGACCATGGTGCTAATAGCACCATGGTCCATACCGGTAACTCTCAGACTCCGCCATGGCGGAATGGGGAATTACCACCCCATTCCGAGGTTGGCGGAGTGGTAAAACCCCCTTCCGCCATGGCCCTTCCCCATTGCCATTTTTGCCCCATAGGGCATAATGGGAATGGGGAAGGCGCTAAGTACGGTGCCGCAAATTGCGGCACCGTACTTAGCACCAAGGTCCCTTTGCGGCATGGTTTTTAACGCCTGCAAAAAGCAGGCGTTAAAATCACCATCCCGCAAAGGGACCTTGTAATCAGGCGTTAAGGGTCGGCGCCGTTTACGGCGCCGTAAAACCCTTAACGCCTGACTCGTAATGAGGCCCAATGTTGATGCTTGCAACCTTGGCTTCAGCACAGACCGGTCTGGTATCAGTCTTCCAAACTCACCGGCTGTGTTGATTTCACTGGCACTGCTTTTTGGTAGGAGCCAAGGACAGTACCACGGCAGCAGGTGATTCTCCCCGCCTTGATTATTGATGCGGGAGGGCCCCGGGTACCTCAGACACACAATACAGGATTCTTCAGCCTGGTTTCCTGGTCTTAGGCTTTCTATTCTCGAGGGTTTGTGAAAGTAACTGTTCCTCATCGAAAAGGCCAAAGGCACTTCTCTCCTTGCAATCCCCTTCTGTTTTGTTGTCTTTCTCCTTGTGTAAAACTGCCATCTTGGAACTGTTGCTTCTTCGTGTGTGTGTTGCCTTGGTCAGAGTGTGCTCTCATGCTCCATCCTTTATCCGTGTGGGGAAGTGAAATGTAAGTCAGGTGGGTGTGTGATGGTCAGTAATTGCCTGACCCTGCCTGACCATTGTATTGGGACATGTCAGGTACACGTCTCGGGTGTTAGTCCGTTTTCTCTTAGTGAGTTATCCGTGAGAAAGTTTTTGTGTTATAGAAGGGGGGGGCTTAGTTCCTAAGTATCCTACTTGGTAGGATGGGGTAAAGGTGTTACAGGGAAGGGGATACTACATCTCGTCATCTGGTATCCCACTCCCATTTCCCGAAGACCCCTCCCCCAGGTGATCATCCCACACTGGTCCACCCCCAGGAACTGGATCTAAACGATGGTTGTGTCCTGTCCACCTGGATAACAGATCCCCGGTGACTAGTGGGTGAGACACATTCAGGTTTTTCGCAACTATGAGAAGATTTGATAATCTAACAAGTGAATGGTGGCAAAACAAGTATTGAAAACGCTGCATGAGTATAAGTCCAATACCACTGTTACGCAGAAGCAGTGTCAGTGTTACTGTGGAAAAGAAGCAAATAAGGTTTGTCGGTTGTGTGTCCTATAAGGGGTGGACCGTGTGTTCTGACAACTGCGCCTAGACCGAGTACATCCAACTAAAGAAAGACACTTAACTCATCTATAAATTTGTGATTGAATGTCAAGGAAAGCTTGTGTATTTTGAACTTAAAGAACAACACTTTGTGATTTTGGTGAAAGGCAGAGAAACCTGAAAAGCTGGGAAGTATCCTGTTATTTTGGAAACAATGAGAGACTTGAAAGCTTGGAGAAAGGAACCCCTTTTTGCATAGGGCATGTTGGTCCTTTTCTCAACCTTCTTGTGATTTTAATAAATGTTTGTAGCCCAAACTTTACTCAGTTGTCTGTGTCTACTTTCTGATGCCTTCGCAGTAGTCACTGGGAGAAGTGTTACAAACAAAGAAAGCCATTATGACACATCTGCATCACAACTGTCTGCTTAGTGATTATTAAAACCTTTTTACCTAGACGAAACAAGCTGTAGTGGTCTAAAGTGGCCATGCAGTGACATCTGTTAGCACTTTAATAGAACCATAAATAAATTAATTCATCCGCAGGTTAACATCCACAAAAACATTGGTAGAGGCATGCCCATCCCTATCAATCTAATATAGATACGCTGAAACGATTTAACAGAAATTGGGATATAGGTGTGTGGCCAGATTGCTGTAAAATCGCAGGCTGTGAATCCATGTTTGCACAAGGGCAAACACTGTTTGCACAAACACATTAGTGCCATGAAAATGTGCAAACACTGTTTCTGCGTGTAAAAAATGCATTTGCGTTGTGTGATTTTTCAGTAATCCGACCGTATGAAATCTACCTGTGGCACTGAAAAGGGGGAATTTTAAATGTAAACTGCAATTTCTAGTTTACTTAATAGATTCAGAATTTATGTTTGTAGGCGATGGGGTAGCGGCGCAGATTGTGAGCGCGGATAACCTCACCCTCCTGTCTGCGGCTGCAAGGTAAGAAGGTGCATGGAGAGTTTGCTTTGCTAATTTCCATGCAACCCCCCCGACCTTGTGGCCCTTCGTACTCTTGCATATGCGTTCTCTCCACGCAAATGACCCTCGCATCCCCCACATGCTTGCGTCTCCCCCCTCTTACATTCTCTCCCTCACAACTTAGGCCACGTGTGCTCCCTCTCAACTTCCGGCCCTGTGCGCTCCCTTGCCTCTCTAGCCACGTGCGCTCCCTCGTATCGTAGGTCCCTGCATCCTGCTTGTGTACATGTGCTCCCTCCCAACTGGTCACCTGCGCTCCCTTGCTTCTCTAGCCGTGTACACTCCCTCCCATCGTAGGTCATCGCATCCTGCTTGTCTGTGTGCGCTCCCTGGCAATTCTCGTGTACGCTCCCTACCTTCTCTAGCCGTGTCTTCTCCCTCATATCATAGGTCCCCTCATCCTGTTCCGCCCCCCCTCTGTGTTCCCTTTCTTCTGTATATTATCTGCTCCCTTCCTGATCTTTTGTGATCTGTTTTTGACATTGATTTTGCTCGACTGCATTCCTTCCTCTAGGCTCCAGTTGTGCTCTGTGCCTTGTTGATGGTATTAACTTTGTGTTGATCCCTCTAGTTTTTATTTTTGTGTTGTTCTCAGCGGTCTGTGACAATACATTGCATTTCCTACATTTTTCACTTCCAGGTTCCTGTTAGCTCTGTGTTTTGCTTTTGGCTCTGTATTACATCTGCTTACTTACTTATAGGTTCCCTGTTGTGCTCTGTGCCTTGTTTTTGGTTCTGTATTAAATCTTGTCTTACTTCAAATTTCCCTGTTGTGCTCTGTGCTTTGTCTCTGGTTCCGTATTGAATTTGTATTCTCTACTTGTAGGTTCCCTGCTGCACTCTGTGCTGCGTTGTTGGTTCTGTATTGCTTCTGATTTTTAGGTCGTTGTTCTTGCTCTTGTGCTTTCCTCCCTCTTTTGTCACCCCCTTGTGCCTACCTACTATCTACCCCCCACCCCCAGGCCACCAACCCCTGTCTCTTTTTGGTCTCCCTCCTCTTTCCTTCCTGCACCCCTATGGTGCTCTCTGTCTCACCTATCTTCTCTAACTGCTTTTCTATCAACTATCCTATCCCACCCACTACGTCTGGCAAGAAGAAGCTCAAAAGGGACATCCTGTTCTCCAGCCCTGGCCTCCCTATCGCTGATTCCTTCACCAGTGTCTTCTCCAGACAGACCCTTACCGACATACTCTTTGTCGTTCCCTCTGCAGGTCTATGAACCCCCATATGATATCTGTTCTCTTGCGTTTTTCCTCTTCTCCCATTAATGGTGGCACCCATTGGGAGGCCCTCTTGGCCCCCTTCCACTCCTCTAAGACCATCATTAATGTATACCTAAATGGCACCATCTTGGTCCGGGGGCCCGCAGGCCAATCTCCTCCTTTTTGATAGATGCTTCCTGTCCTGCTATCCCTTCTTACCCCTTTCAGGCTCCTCTGCTGACTACCCTGCCTTCTCTTCCTTCCTCCTCTGCCCATCCTAGGTCACCTCCAACACTTCCGCAGGACATACATCTGGACTGTACCCCTCCTGGAAGTCCTTCAAATGTGGCAACTTGTTCCACATCGCTACTCTCAACTAGCTCTCTATCTCTCCTGGCCTATCCCTCACTTCCTCTCTGAGTGGACGGCCTCTCCTCCTCCTTACTTGCCTCTTCTTCTCAACTTCCTCTGGAGACCTGAACATCCACCTGGATGATGCCAGCCCTTCTTCGGGACTCTTTTGCAACCTCTGCGACTCTCTCACTCTATTCTTACTTCTCGTCCAACTCACTCTGCAGGGCACACCTTGGATGTTCTGATCTCCTCAGACCTCCCCCTCACTAACCCTCTCACCACTTCTCTCTCTTGGAGTGTTCACTTTCTCCTTTCCCCTCACCTCGCTCTCTCTACCCCTCAGACCAAGCCGACTCCAGCACTGTCACCTACCTTCTCTGTCATCCGACCCATGAGGCGTGTGTCAATTGAGGCTTTCCTTGACCCCGTCATGAAGATCCACTTGGAGCCCAAATCCAAGTGTAACTCTTGGTACGATTCCGACCTCGCCACTCTTAAATGCATGTGTAGGGTGGTGGGGAGGAAGTGGAGGGCTTTAGGCGCACCCCCTGACAAACTGGCCTGCTGTCTGCTCCAAAGGCATTATTCGCTGACCTCTCCAAGAAGAGAGCCTACATCCATGCCCACGTCTCTTCCGGCATCTAACAATGCAGCCGAACTTTTCAAAATCTTCAAGGAGCTGACCAATCCTGCTGCAGTCTCTACCTTTCCTGTTCCCCTCCCAAGCCCTCTGCATGGACTTGGATTCTCATTTCACAAATAATACTCCCTACTGCACGTTCAACTGCAGTCAAAACAGACAACCAGCCCCTCAAAGGAGCTCTCCTTAATGCAAGGTCTCTGCTGGCTCATGCTATTGACATTGCCGACTTAATTATTGAAAATAGCCTGGACTTCCTAGCCACTACAGAATCCTGGCTACACGTTGCTGCAGGATACACAAGTGGGTTTGCTCTGACAACTGGATTTGGGGGGGGTACTCTTTTTTTATTTTTTTATATAGTACCCATTAGGTTATTTAGTCATGACACACGTGTTCAATCATGTGTAATAAAAGTGAAATCTAAACACAAATAGACTTACAGATTGACATCTTCATATAAAGTAAAGGTGCATTTATTCATTTTACATTTCAACATAAATATTTGGTTTTTTATCTTTGCATTTAAATTGAAAACCAATAGCTCTTTACACTGTTTTGAACATTGGTTGGAATATGTTTACTTAAGTTAAACTTGTTTGTCACTTGTCACCAATAAGTGGTGGTCACGACTCTAACTCCTAGGCATCACAATTGAGTTATGTTTGTCAAAAAAACTTTTTTGAATTTAAAAATTTAAATGCAAAGATAAAAAACCAAATATTTATGTTGAAATGTAAAATGAATAAATGCACCTTTACTTTATATGAAGATGTCAATCTGTAAGTCTATTTGTGTTTAGATTTCACTTTTATTACACATGATTGAACACGTGTGTCATGACTAAATAACCTAATGGGTACTATATAAAAAAATAAAAAAAGAGTACCCCCCCCAAATCCAGTTGTCAGAGCAAACCCACTTGTGTATCTTGTTCTCTACAGCCCTCTGCTCTGACACTCCAAGGGCTTTCCCTCTAGTTACAAAAAAAAAAAAAAAAAAAAAAAAAAATACACGTTGCTGCAGGACTTGCACTTATGCTAGCCATCCCGGAGGGATACACCATCTCCAGACAAGACAGAGATGGAACCCGAGGCGGCGGAATAGCCATCATATCCAGAGAGAACTTATCCATGAGAATAGCCTCTCCCCAAACTCTGCAATCCTGTGAACTCCTCTCCATCAAACTCCCATTAAATAACTCCAAATCTCTTACCATGCATGTAATATACAGACCTCCTGGGCCCATTGGAACATTTGAGGAGAACCTGCATAACATACTTGCCAGTAATCTTAAACCTACTTCCCAAGTATTGCTGCTTGGCGACTTTAACTTAGGCTTTAACGATCCCCTGCATAAACAGGCATTACAAATTGCCAACTCCCTCAATGCATTAGGAATTAAGCAAAATGTAAACAAACCTACCCATATCAAGGGCAGAACTTTGGACTGGGTAGCTGACTACAATTGCACATCTACCATTAGCTCTATTTCCCCCTTATCATGGACTGACCATTCCCTCGTGTCCATGACTCTATCTACCACAAGACCTACAATCATAACTCCTCAAGTAGCGCTACCCTGTCTAACCAGAATAAAAAAGAATATTACAGTGGACAGTGTGATTCCTAATATTCTACCTACCCTAAATTCTGTATCAGATAATCTTGACCCAAGCACTTTGGTGCAGGAATATAATAAGATTATGCTCTCCACACTGGACAAAGTTGCCCCTCTCAAACTGAGACCAAGCAAAAGCACACCTTAACAAGTGGTGCACTCCACAACTAAAGGACTTGTGACTACTAAAAAGAAAATGTGAAACCGCCTGGCGGCTCTGCCCTTCTAGCGAGAATAAAAACAAGCTATCCTCCACTGCATTACACTACAAAAATGAAATTTGTATGGCAAAACTAAACTCATACAATGAACGTATTGACAACTCCAACTCCAGTATGAAAGAACTATTTACAACACTAAGAGAACTAGAGTCCCCTATTTCCACTCCCGATATCTGTAACAAAAATAAGACCTGGTGCTCAGAGATCCAACAAGCCCTAACTAATAAAATAAACACCCTACAAATCAAAATAAAAAATAAGAAAGACGCTCTGAATCTACCACTGCCATCTAACTCTATCCCACTGGAAAATAAAACCTTTGATCAAAACAACAGATTCCTTTTCACTAAAACTTCCATCCTAGAAGTCGAAAAAACCATCCCATCACTTAAATCTTCTAATTGTAAAGGAGATGTCTGCCCAGCACACATCATAAAAGATGTCACGAGAGACCTCTCTCCATTCATCTCCAAGCTGATCAACGCATCATATGACACTGGCACCGTCCCATTCAACCTCAAACAATCCTGGGTTCTCCCACTTTTGAAGAAGCAAACGTTAGACCCACTCATCGCCACAAACTACCGCCCATTACAACGGTTCCATTTTTACTTAAAATTTTTGACAAAGTTGCCTATTCACAGATACAAAAATACCTTGAGTTGCATAAACTTCTAGGGGTCAGACAATCAGGATTCCGTCCGCTACATGGGACGGAAACTGCATTGATAGATCTAAAAACACAAATCGATGAGTTGAGAGATAAAGGGAAGACAGCACTACTGCTGCTACTTGACCTCTCAGCTGCATTCCATCTGGTGGATCATAAGGTCCTCTGCAGGCACCTTGACTCAGCAGCCCACTTTTCCAAAGATGCTGTCGAGTGGATAGAATCATTCCTGAGCGACAGAACCATCAGAATTTTCGCACCCATCAGCGGCAGCTGATCCTACCCCAATCGTATGCGGGGTCCCTCAAGGCTCATGCGTGTCTCCAACTCTGTACAACATATTCACCAAACCATTGTTCGATGATCTGGATCTTCTGGGTATCACCTACACTAATTACGCAGATGATACACAGATTCTCCTCCCACTTTCTGGGGATCATGGCAAGGACTTGGCATTGGTGAATAGAATCTACCTCATCATTCAGGCATGGATGGCCACACACGGTTTATGCCTGAATGACGACAAGACAGAGTTGATAATTCTTGGTACCCCCTCCAACATCACTAAACTAGGTCACGAATACGACTCTTTCATCATTGATGGCAACAATACCATAGTCTCAAAGGAGGTCAAAACTCTAGGTTTCTACCTTGACTCCACTATGTCCTTCAACAAACAACTAAAATCCCTGGCCTCTACGACAGCCTACACGTGCAAGCTTATCAGAGCAGGTAAGCCCTTCCTCTCCAACGATAGATGTATTATACTGGCCAGAGCATTAATTCTCTCCAGATTAGACTACTGCAATGCTCTCTACAGTAGCGCTAACAAAACCAGTATCCATAAACTACAAGTACTACAGAATAACGCTCTTAGAGCCTCACTAGGCATTAATAAAAGAGAGCATATGACCATAATCAGAGGCCAACATAAATGGCTATCTACCCATAACAAAATACAATTAAAAATCGCCTCCCTGACACACAAATCCTTACATAATGCTGCCCCTTTCTACCTAATTGACAAATTATCAAGAAGAACTTCCATTAGGCCTACCAGAGCTGCCAATACTAACTGCTTGGTGGTACCAAGATTCAAATCTTCAAAGATTGGTGGCAAGAGCTTCCCTGTAAAGGCTGCTAAACTTTGGAACTCCCTGCCTCACAAGCTGGGAGCCGATAAACCTTACCCACACTTCAGAAAAAACCTCATCACCCACCTTAGAAATTCAATAAACAAACAAACTTCCTCTACCTCTTCCTCCTCCTCCTCTACCACTTCTGGCCCGTCCTAGGCCGTCTCTCCTCCTCGTTTCTCCTCCTTTCCCATGTTCCTGGGTAAACTCTTGGAAAATCTGGCCATCTCCCAGCTTAATCTGCATACTTAATCTGTTGGTTGCCTCCACCACCACCAGTCTGGCTTCAGATCTGCCAGAAGCCTGGACACTGCTCTCCTGAACACCTGTTAAGCCCTGCTCTCCAATCTTGACTCTAATCTCCCTTCTTTCCTAATTCTCCTCGATCTATCGTCTGTTTTTGACACAGTCAATCATGCCATCATGCTCAAACATCTCTGAGACAACCTGGGTATCACTGATCAGGAAAAAAACTAGAGTGACGGGGGATACCAGGTCTATCTCTGTTCTATAGTCTAACCTGGGGAACACCGTTATATTTATATAAACAAAAAAGACCATAGAACGGGTCTCTCTATGTGGTGAGCTCTAAAGAAGTACACACATTTATACAATCATTGTCTCTCTCGGACAAACCACAGGATTACACAGTGTCCACATATAACAAGGAGTCAAGTAAAACAATTTGATTTACTTCACTGGACACGTTAAAATATTAACTTTTTATTAAATTGTAGAAAAATACATATCACAATGAATTAATCACATAAATCTAAAAATCATCCATAGTGCCGACACAGAAGCGCCTCTAAAACATCCAAGACACAATAAATCTGTCTTGGTCATTACACTATTCACATCCTCTCCCAGAAAGCATATTTCAGACAAACCTCAATCATACACAAACAGACAAATTCACACCACTGTTATTTCATCCAATTATAGCAATTAACACTCAACTCTAAAACAGTATTCTAAAATACAATCTCTGTTGACTATAAGGAAAACAGGAGATCCTCACAGTAAGGCGACAAATCAATATTCAATGTATTCAAAACAATACACAATACTGTGATATCGACTGCTGCGTACTACAGCATCAAATTCCCCAACCCAACATATTTCTTTCTATGCTTATTCCATTCTGTAGAAATTCTTCAGGGGTAGGTAGGTCTGGTGTTTTCAGGGGAGTTGACATAGAGGTACATATATGTGGACAGCACAAAGAGCTCACAGCCCTTCGGTGCACCAGGCTCGTAATGACAATTCACTTCAGGCTGCGGATACTGGTATGAGACCCACTCAATCGGTCGGTCAATAAGGTCAAGAAACTGATTCTTGATCACGCACTAATACCACACCCACTCAGTCAGGCTGATATACAGTGTGCACCACATCTACCGCCTGGTGTAAATGTAGCTTCCCACCATTCAGTCATCATATGGTGAATGGCCCGAGGGTAGCGGCAGCAGCTGGCTGGTTATTCCGGTATGAAGCCAGTGGTCGTAATGCAAGCACAATATCCCTTTTCACACCTGTGTGCCTTCGCGCAAATCAGGGGCATTTCTTCGCATTTAAAACGTATCTCAAATTCACAAATGGGATGCCCTTTAAAATGCGCAGAAAACGTAGACATTTGCCTGCGCCTATATTGAACTGGTCCAAGGGGGTGATAATGCATGACAGTATCTTTCACGTTTCAGAGTGACAGGAGAGCAAGGGCATTTCTCTGTGAAAAACGCTCCCTGTAACCACACGTTTGCTGGAAGCCAGTCATGCATTAGTGTCAGAAGCGCAATCCGGCACTAATGTATGCAAGTGGGCTGGCCACCCTTGTGCTACTGACCTGCTATTATGTTGTAGTACAAACCCCTTTAATCAATGTAGTTCTTGAAAGGTTGATGCAGCTTATTTCAGAGTCTATCTATAAACAGCTGCTGTACAACTCTTCTCCCTAGTCAGCCTTATTCTAACAGTCTTTTCCACTCTCCTCATGTTTTAGCTTGTCTCCTTCATTCTAGGTTCCGATGTTCCACGGTTTGTAAGATACAACACATCTCCTTTCCTCACTACATTGCAACATGCTATCAAACTGTTAAAAACTATTTACAGTGCTTCCTAAAAACAATACATGTATTTACAACATGACTGATTCTAAACAATATTATTGTTGTTGTTGTATGATATTGCTTAACATGGATAATAGTGCCAATGGTGATAGTTGAAATCCTCCTTTGAGTCATACTTTGACTACTTTCTCTTTGTTTCATACCTATCACAGTCTCCCAAAACAGTTTATTTCTGGCGGAATACAGAGACTCATCCTTCCTCACTCTCCTTGGCATTTTGACTTTAACTTGATCACCGACTCTAAATGCAACCTTCTTACAAGCAGACTTATTGTCATGCCTGCTTTTTGAATACTCTCCTTTCCCCTCAGTTCTTTGCATTGGAATCTAACGTGATTTCTAATTCTGGCTGGCCCCCTCATGACTACACATCTCCTTCATAGCTTGTGATAGATATCCTGGACTCTACCCTGGCTTGCATTTCTCTTAATATCTCAATGGGCTTCTCTCCATGGACATTGGCTTTGACAGTTGATTCTTGTAATGTACATTTGCAATCAGACCGCCATGTTTTCCGACTAATCAATGTATAACCAGCACCCCTTTCTAACAGCATTAAAATCGCTACCCTGTTGACCTTGATTTTTGTTTCTGTTTTCTCTAATTTTACAGCTGTTACCGCTTATTCTTTCAGCTCCACCATATGTCATTTCATCATCACTCTCTTCACCAGTTTTCTCATTCACACCTGACTCGGTAACATTATGGCTACTTTGGTTGTTACTCATCCTACAGCACTTGCTACATGTGCCTTCCTTCCACACAACCTAAACTCTATAAATACTGTATGGCTTGTCATTTGCCAGATTTTGGGTGCTGCCACATGTATAGAGTCTTTTAACTGGTGCTATTTTTATATGGCTCTTTCTTAATACCACTCCCTCTCCCACGTCACTTACTTCTAGTCCTACAATCCATTTCATTTCTGTTTTCTGTGGACCGCCATAATTGACAACATTCTTTCCTTTCCCCACAAAATGAGTTTCTCCACTTGTCTTGCTGTCATCCACACTCAACACCTTTAATGCATGGAGCAGTGCATAGTGTGCGCTACTTGTTTGGCTATTTCTATGGCATGCTCCAGTGTGTGATCCTCGTCTTTCCATAACTTGGACCTTATCACTTGTACATTTAATCATTAGCTGATCCCTCAAATTCTCTTTATGGGGAATACCCAAATTGACAGTTCTGTGCTGAGCCTGTCACTTATGTAACACATTCTTCAAAAGGCTCTCCTTCCTTTGGTTCCCTCATGGCAAAATGGTACTGTGTCAATATCTTTTTCTCTTTCACAGGACAAATGTGTGTATATCTTAAGTGAGCTCAATTCAAGTGTTTCCTGCCCTTTATGGCCTAAGCAATGATACAGTAAAGCGTCCTTACGTTCTGGGAAGCAATTAGGCCCATACACTGCCAAAATAACTACAAAAAGAGTCTTCCTTCCAGTCTTTCCAACTGATAATGGGTTCTCCTGGATGTGAAACAAATAATGCTGGACCTGGAATGTTGGCCATGGTAGTGTACCTTCTTATTTGGGGATGTTCTCTTTTTTAACCCCTACTTTAGTTTCCTCTTATCTCTTTCCTTTCAGGGCATAATGTGTGGTAATATGTCAGCATGCCCTGTAATCCTTTCTTAAACGGAACTTGAAGCTAGGTGAAATAATGCTCGGCGCATCACTTACTTCCAATGTCCAAATGAGTCTGTTTCCACAGTTTCTTTCTCCTGTTCTGATGTGCAGGGGCTTCCTCAAACAAAGCTGTGCAACGTCTTTGCCTAACCTGTAGGTTTGTGATTCCCTGTACTGTGATATCTTGCTTGGCAATGCTGTACATGCCATGTGTGCCTTAAAGGCATAGTCTAGTAAAATGTTTTATTGTCCCTACGGGTCGGCCATGTTGTTTTAAGCCTAAGTGGCTCGATTTTAGAAAACCTTCCTATGGACCTTACCCGAGTTTTCGTCCATTAAACGCATGCGAAAACAAGCACCAGGGAGCCGCCATTTTCTGATAATCCTATCTTTTCCCCGATCGCCCTGGCTGACCTCCTTTTGCGGCACTAAATCAATTCCCCCGCCCCCGAGGCTGTCATCAGCAGACTCGTACCGGCCATTTCCCAACACCAAAGCACGTCTCGTGTCAACATTCGCTGCGCTTCAGCTAATAACGTGTCGCCATGGAAATGGCAGGACGCCTCTTTCCTCAATAAGTATAAACAGACCGTTTCACAACACACAGCAGCAGATTTTCGATTCCATTCCTCTCTCTGCGTTACTTTGAGTATTCTGTGACTCGTTTCAGTGCTCTGGTCAGCTACCTTCGCCGCTTGTAGCCCGTGTGAACAGATACCAGTAACACCGCTATAAATTATTTTAGTTTGTTTAACACACAATGGCTACAATAATGCCCTACATGTACGAGCCCGAGTATACTGAGGAGGAACTACTGGAAAGGGAAGCACGCAAAAACGATGGGGATTCGGACGGCAGTTGGCAGGACGAATCAACAGATGAAGAGCCTGGGCCTAGTCGAATGGACGGCGTCTCCACCTGGTGCACATGCAATCGGTGCGAGCTAATGCCGACCGAGGAGGAGAACTGCTGCTGCCGAGAAAACTCGGGATGCCTGGCCTACATTTCGGAAGGCGAGCCTTGACCGCAATGCATCACCGAGCTGCCAGACTTCAGGGCAGCCTGCCTCACACGGGCCGTGTTGAGAATAATGATGGTGCTTATGCACGAACTTCGCGCAACTGTTCGTCCTCGTAATCCGAGTAACGAGTAAGTTTACTCTGCTTGTCATGCCACTCCTATTTCATGTTCTTCTACTATATCCAAAATTACATCTACATATCATTGTAACGCATGTAAGTCGTTCAATAGTGTGCATTGTCTAGATAGCATTTGTCCGTGCAGAATGCCATTAGTTACAAGAATTGTCATTGACAACAAACATTTGTTAAACTTATCTTGGTCATTTAAAAACAGTTTGTTTCATTCGTTTTCACAGGTGTTACAGGCTGGTGGCCTATCGTTCCTTTACATGGTGGCTCCACGGGAGGCTTGGACACCGCGTTCGAAGAGTGCTACCCGCCTGTGCCGTTCGTGCCATAAGAGAAACGTTCCCGAGTGACAGCGGTCAGTACAGGGGTTTTTCTCTCGCTGTGCTGCAACCTGACCTGTATAATCTTTAAAGTCTTGTATTTTTGTGTCATGAAAATAAGATACAAAATAAAACACCACATATATTTTAACAACGGTTGTTTCGATTTTTTAAATGAATCAAGTGTGTCTCCATTCAAGGATGGACGTCAGACATCTGTGCTCCGAATGGGTGAAGGTCTGGTCGCTGTGAAGCAGGGTGGTCACTATCTATCTATGCTAACATAACATATTCTCGATAATGCATGCACTAAATAACACTTGTTCAAAGTCTTTCACTGGGTTATGTCTCTATAAAAGTCACACATATGTCTATACTAACAATTACCATTGGATTATACAGGCCTTGGGTCTTGACCACTATAATACACCGGTTGAAGTGTGGGTCTGTGCTCACAAGAATCTCCGGCATGTGGCATTTGTTATTGATAAGCAACGATATACTATCATTGATTTAAAGACGATATACTATATATTGATATAAAGGCGGTTTGCGCTGGTGGATGCGCCTGGCATGGGGGGCTGTCAGGGGCGCGAAAGGCCAAGGTGCCAAACTACATGTACACTTCAAAAGGTGTCCCACGCCAAGGGGCCATCGGTCACATGGCCTCCTCAGACCCTGTGTCTCCAGCCAGGCCTCCCCTTGAAGCAGGCCGCCCCCCTGCAATCCACATAAGTGTGTCTCCATTCAGCAGTCTTCCTGTGCCTTATCTGCACACCCCAGGCCCATCCATCCCACCCCCGTGTATCAAAGGCGGTTCGCGCCGGTGGATGCGCGCTGGCATGGGGGGCTGTCAGGGGCGCGAAAGGCCAAGGTGCCAAACTACATGTGCACTTCAAAAGGTGTCCCAAGCCAAGGGGCCATCGGTCACATGGCCTCCTCAGACCCCGTGTCTCCAGCCAGGCCTCCCCTTGAAGCAGGCCGCCCCCCTGCAATCCACATAAGTGTGTCTCCATTCAGCAGTCTTCCTGTGCCTTATCTGCACGCCCCAGGCCCATCCATCCCACCCCCGTGTATCAAAGGCGGTTCGCGCCGGTGGATGCGCGCTGGCTTGGGGGGCTGTCAGGGGCGCGAAAGGCCAAGGTGCCAAACTACATGTGCACTTCAAAAGGTGTCCCACGCCAAGGGGCCATCGGTCACATGGCCTCCTCAGACCCCGTGTCTCCAGCCAGGCCTCCCGTTGAAGCAGGCCGCCCCGTTAAGACCACGATATACATACGCCATTCATTCACAAACACACCCCTGTTTCTAATACTTTATAAACCACTTGATATGTCTCATGAGAACATCTTTGTGCTTTGCAAGTCAACTCCTGAACGTGTTACCTGGCAACCACTGAGATCTACGCTAATCTGCTCGTCGTCGTGCTATCCGTGAACTTCTGTGACCGCTTAGAGCAAACCCATCAGTGTGCTTCCTGTGGCCACCCACCTATTCTCCTGCAACATATTGCTCTGCTTGCTGAATCCAACTGTTTGTTGGTCAAGGTAAGGCCATGTATCCTAGTCATATTTTGCAGATTTTTAAATTTCTATCTATTTGCAAGTTGAGTACACAATAGTGCTAGGTTCATTGGTCTCATTGCTATTGACTTGAGTTTCCATTGCTATGGTATCAATAGATCTATTTATTTTCATCTGTGTCTATTGTCATCGAATTGCACCCTTCGGGGTTCCAGTCTATAATGTAAGCATGTTTCCTTCTCGTGCAATACAGAACATCCAAGGGATGAGTCACATGTTCAGTTTTTAGTCACATCATTTATACATTTCTGCAATTTATGCAAATACTAAGCCGCACATAATGAACTGGTATAGTTCCTGCGACCAAAACAAACCTTGCATTGATCATTGTATGATTCATTTACTTTTGTATCAAATCTTTATTCTTGAAGATTGTATAATAATGTCGATATTTACTTTTCAGATTTATCAACAATGCCTGCCTCTTCGATTAGCGGTTGCCCTTCGAAGACCCATGCTAAATCTGAAGGCACTACAATGCATGTATTCCCGAAAACTGTTGATCGAATAAGAGAATGGGTCAGACATTGCGGATATCCACTGGATGAGCTGTAAAGTAGAGTCCAACAAGTCTTACAGGACAAGAGGGGTGATCTATACCGCATCTGCAGCCGGCACTTTTCCTTGGACATGTACACAACATCTTCGGTAACAAAGAAGAATAAACGGCGAACGACACAGAAATTGCTCAAACGCTATTCCCACTCTATTCGTCCACATTCCGCCACCGGTGAGTCAAGTGTCCGGATTTAGCTTTAGGCCTTGCGGTAGTGTGTAGGTATCCGAACGGATTAATTGATATTGTAGGTGTTCTATCCCTTGTAATAATTTCGATATTGATATGAGTGTATAGTTTTTTGAATAATGACATTTACCAATATATTCTTTTTCGATTTCATAACCCACAAACGCAATGTATATATATGGGAACAGGGAACTGTGCTGTATTGAGCATTTTACAAGTATTCTGTCGCCTTACATGGCTATTTTTAATATTGGCATTTCATTATCAATCATTAATTTACCTTTACAACTTCTTGACTATCCCTTGAATCTGAAGCAAGAACATTCTACATCCTTGACGTGGTCGCAGTTATCAAACACTTCTAGCGTGTATCAGGTAATCTTACTAGGCTAATCCGCTACAGACCTGTTTTATGCATGTCAAGTAATATTTTTATTTTATCATGTAATCATGTTACCGAATGTTTGGTTAGTGCTTTCCAATTGTTATACACCTTAGTTATCGTCCACTGGTGTTTGTTTTCAGTTATAATTAGTGTTATCCATACTAATGCAAGTACTGTCTTTCAGGGAGATGCTGAAGCGTCCGCCACATCTACAACATTTCTAGATGTTCTTCAACAGCAGGAGGTATGGATACTGACAGCTCCATCGAGCGTCATCATCAGAGCTGGAATTCTTGTCGTTTGATTGTTCTACACAATGTTTCATTCGTGGTTAGCCATTGATATGTACCTGTGCTGTCGACCCCAGGTGTGTGTTATGTTTTCACTATTGTAATCCTCACTAATGCAAGTACTATGTTTCAGGCAGTTGATGGAGCGTCAACCCCTGCACTTAATGCAGAGCCTGACATTCAAGTAATTCCAGGGGAAGTGGAAGCGGGACCATGCGTATACGAATCGGCGCAACAGCTTTCGGAAGTGCGCACTACATTTGCAACATCCATAGATATTCTTCAGCAGCACGAGGTATGAATAATGACAGCTCCATCATGCGTGATCATATAACGTGATTCCATTTGCTATACTTTCTTCCCTATTAACGCAAGTGCTGTGTTTCAGGGAGACGACGAAGCTTCCACTACAATCACAACATCCAATTTAGATGATGCAGATGTAAATAAATCGGAGAAATAAGTCGATGAAATGTGATCATATTTAGATTTTCCTTGATTCTTTTGGACAATGCATCATTTGCGGTTATCTCTTTATATGTACCTGTGCGTTCGACCCCAAGTGTGTGTTATGTTTCCAATATTGAAAACCATACTAATCCAAGTACTGTGCTTCAGGGAGACGACGGAGCTTCCACCACAATCACAACATCTCATTTAGATGATGCAGATGTAAAGGAATTGTTGAAATAAGTCGATGAAATGTGATCATATTTGAATTTTCCTTGATTCTTTTGGACAATGCATCATTTGTGGTTATCTCTTTATATGTACCTGTGCCGTCGACTACAAGTGTGTGTTGTGTTTCCAGTATTGAAAAGCATACTAATGCAAGTACTGTGTTTCAGGGAGATGCGGATGCCTCCTCTCCAATACAACCATTCATGGCAGTCCATGCAGAGCCAGAGGTATGGATACTGACAGTTCCATCGAAATAGATCATCACTGGTCGAATACTTGTCGTTTGATTGTTGCACACAATGTTTAAATCGTGTTTGGCTATTGAGATGTACCTGTGTGTTCGTCCTCACGTGTGTTTTATGCTAACAATATTTTGAAACATAGTAATGAAAGTACTATGTTTCAGGGAGACGATGGAGCCTCATTCCGTGCTGTCTATGCGGATACAGAAAATATAGTCGTTGCAAAGCAAGAGGAAGGGAGGACATGCGGAAACGAATCGGAGCTACAGCGTGCAGATGTTGAAGGTCGAGTCAAAAAAGTTGCAAAGAAAAAAAAAACAAAAAAAGGTTAGTTACAAACAGTTCATAACTTTAAAAAAATGTTTGTGCTTGGGACTATTTTATGTTATTTTCCAGTCAATTCTACTACACTCCATCTCGTGTTTAAACTGAACATCCCTTTTCCAATCTCTCCTCCAGTTACCCGTGGGTGTCAGAACTATACACACACAGACAGTGAAGCGAATGAGAGATGTGGCTTGCCAGACCGTGTACACTATGGAGGAACTATTAATTGAGGCGAGGCGTGTTCAGGCTCGAGATGCTCATGTCCAATGGCCAGAACATGAATTAACTGTGTTTGGAGACTACAGCAAAGTTGTATTGGACAATAGCTACAGTGCGACCGCACCACCACAAGAAGATGTTATTGAATGTATTGAAGATAGCTCTGAAGTAGTTGCAGATCAATTTACACAATCTACACCCGCCAAAAATTTGCCACCAAAAAACCTGTCGACATTGTTGTGTTCTCCCATCAATGTTGAAGTAATAGATGTCGAAATGACAGAGAATTAACCAACCGCAGCATCCATAGACGCATCAGAACTTGATATCAGCGATATTACTTTCCAATGTGTTGAAATCTCCACAACGTCACAGGCCGAAACAACGTTGACGCAGGATGACAGTCTAATGAAAGAGAGCAAATACATTGTATTCGACAGTTGTTTGATGGAAATTATAAGTATGCTGAAATGTGTGCATTCCATTAGAGGGAAAGTATGTGGGAAGCCATTGATTAATGTGACTTGTCAAATAAAAGGCAGTAACGTCAAAATAAATGCCGCCTGTAGATTAAATCATAGGTTCTCATGGTCTGCACAACCGATGCTGGGGAAACTGCCAGCAGGCAATTTACTGTGTGCAGCTGCATCACTTTTTAGTGGCTCCAGTTTTAGAAAGTTAGAGGCTTTCTTTCAGTTTGTGGGACTCCATTTCATTTCTAAAGTGCTGTACTACATATACCAACGTGATTATCTGTTTCCGGCCATTAGTGATGCTTGGAAAATTGAACAATTGTCTCTAGCAAGTACATTCGAAGGCAAACGATTCAGGCTAGCCGGCGATGGACAGTGCGACATCCCTGGATTTTCTGCCAAGTACTGCACCTACCACTTTCAAGACATGGATAGTAAGAAAATTCTGAGTTCGGTGGTCATGCAGGTAACACAATGTACATCGTCAGTGGCCATGGAGAAACTAGGATTTATAAAATCAGTGGAATATCTACAATCAAGGGGAATGCACATCGACCTCATAGCCACGGATAGACACGTTTCAATTGCCAAGACAATGAGAGAGCAGTTCCCACATATTAAACATCAATTTGACGTATGGCATCTTGCTAAATCAATCAATACGAAAATCTCGGCTGCAAGGAAAAAAAAAGGTTTTGAAAGTATTTTGCAGTGGTCACATTCTATCACCAACCATCTTTGGTGGCGCTCAAAAACTTGAGGGGTCAGTGGAAATACTACTTGAAAAATGGCAGTCACTGATGCACCACTGTACCAACGTTCACCGCTGGACAGCAAATGAACATTTCCACCAATGTGAACATGGCCCTTTGTCCCCAGAGGAGTCACGGAAGAAGAAGTGGTTGATTCCATCTTCACAGACACACAAAGCCATTGAGAAGATTGTTTTCGACAAAACTCTATCAAGAGATTTGAGTGGACTGACAGAATTCTGTCACACAGGAGATTTGGAGGTGTTCCACAATATGTGCCTAAAGTACAGGCCAAAGCGCTTGCATTTTAGCTTTCGGGGCATGAAACATCGCACTCTACTAGCGGTCTTGGCCCATAACAGCAATGTCGGACGTGAACAATCTAGGACTAAGGGTAAAGTAAGATGCCTCGCTACACTGTTTTCAAAACGAAGTAAGCAATGGTTGATCAAACCAGTCTATGATGAAATGCAGTTCGACTTTGTGAAAGGCCTTATTGTTGCTGTGTTAGAGAAGCACAGATATGGAATTTTGGACGTTTCTGTGCAGAGCAGTGATCCATTGCCACCGAACATTGCGACTGTGCCATGCCCACCCGAAGCACAGCTGATTGTGAAGTACAAATCCCGGTTTAAATAATTGCAATACGATTGTTTTTTTGTAAATAAATGTTATTGTACAGTGTACCTGTAAACCTAACCCCTACATTCACCATCATGGGTGGCGAACAAGCTGGGTGTCATCTTTGAATTCTCTCTATTCACCTCACATATGTGTATGTATATATTTTTCTCATGTCTCATCTCATGTAAATGTAAATGCTGCGCACTGTTAACGGAGGGGAGGCTTGCGTATTGCAAATAATAAAACAAACAAACAAACAAACAATAAATCTCACTTTTAACTCAACTCCTGTGGTACTTTATACTTTCCCTGACCTTCCGCAAAAAATTAAATGTCTCAATTTGGGCTGCAAAGCTCGCAGACAACGGGGACAAAATTGGGGCACTTAGAACGCGCCAGCCAAGCGGGCCGTGGCATTTGGGAGAGAAGCCAGTTCACATTTGCACATTGAGGCGCACTACATAGACGGATTCCAAACTTCAAGTTCTCACAGATGCCTATACTACTTGATGTTGCAAATAAAGAATGCGAAGGACAGCGCCCAGAATAGGCCCACAGGTCACACTGGAAGTATAAGGGTCTATTGTTTTTTGACCTTGAGACAGGGACCATGCCGAAAGAACTTCATTTGAAGGGGGTGCGCAATAACGTAAGAGACGATAAGGCAGAAAATTCAGAAACTAGACTGAGTTTCATTTTAGTTCAGTATACGAAAAATCGTTGTCAAGAGCACGGTCCGTTTTACAGACTGCATTACGAAGAGACACAATGGAAATTTCAAATATAATGTAAGTAAATCTTTACACGCTTTTATACCGGAATGAAGATTTAATGAATGGATGCATGAATAAATGAATGAATGAAGAGCTAGGAAAAGCAAGTAAAACGTGTTCGTAGTGGGCACATGGGCATGCAGGTCCACTGGTCTCACCGATCTCGATCCTTGGCCCAGCCACTTTTCCCTGCACTGCCTACCTGCACTACGGGACTGTCTCTGGTATCCTTCAGCCCCTTCTCCCGGCATTTACCTTGCACTTGCCACCAGCTGGCCCCATTATTTAATTTGTATTCAACTAACCATGTACAGCCCTTCCCCATGCATGATCAGAAAGACACCTGGCCTAGTAGGATCGTTGTCTGTCTGCCCTTGTTCCCCACCTGCCTCGTCACGCCTAGAAACACTTGAGTATAGGCGCGTTACAAATGCCATATCATATATCATATCATTCCTCACGCATGTAGACTAACTGTCGTTTATCATTGTGTGTTGGCCTCGATTTATCTTGTTACTTTTCGCATTGATTTTAGAGACGAACATACTCCATTGAACTATCCTTGCAAGCAAATAGTTTCTGATCGGCCATAATAAATAAAATGAGTAATATTAATGAAGTTCGGCTAGCGAGACTAATTATAATTTTTTTGTTTTCATAACAGGTATTTGATCCCATTCTGCCACTGCCATCTGTTTGAGACACCGGCGGATGGATTCTTCAGCAGACACCTGCAGCTTCGTGTCAACAACTGGAGCACGATCACCATATTATGGGACGATCGCCAAGGGCCCACATGCCCTTACGCTGTACTAGTGGCTAGAAGCAACATATCAACCTTTAGGCTGGACTAGTGCCTAGTTGATGGAACAGCCTTGCGGTTCACCGTGCTTCCAAAGTGATTCTTTTTACGAAAATGAACACCATGTGTACCATAAAGGAACAGCGCGTGACTCAAGATGAAACGGAACAGTTATTGCGGATACAGATAAAAGAAAATAAATGGCTTTCGGAGTTCATATGGCAATTGCTGAATATTCTCTAAACATTTAATGTTAAATAAATGTACTTTACCAAATGTACCGTGTTGCTGTTTCATTTTAAAGTACAGTTTCATATTCCGAATTGTGGCGCGCTGTGTTGTGAGTTGATCTGTGTTGGTTTCCGGGTTCTGTGAGGAGTCGCGCAGAAGACGACTGGGCGCGTTTGCCTACGCAGCACAGTAACGTCACGGAGAGAGGCAGGGAATATGAATGTTTTGATAATGTCAGACTCAGGGGCGGGGGAATTGATTTAGTGCCGCAAAAGCAGGTCAGCCAGGGCGATGGGGGAAAAGATAGGATTATCAGAAAATGGCGGCTCTCTGGGGCTTGTTTTCGCGTGCGTTTAATGGACGAAAACTTGTGTAAGGTCCATAGGAAAGTTTTCTAAAATTGAGCCACTTAGGCTTAAAAAAACATGGCTGACCCGTAGGGACAATAAAAATTTTTACTAGACCATGCCTTTAACGCCAGTACCTCAGTGTACATGTTTTCGATCAACCACATATTTCTTCACAATGCGGCATTCTGCCTGCATCACGACACACACCTGACATGCGCGTCACCTGCACTTCGGTCTCCCCAAAGGGTGTTAATTAACCCACGCCTCCTTCAATTATGCAGTACCCCACAGGGCTTAGTGAAAATGGCACTCCCTTACACACCGCAGCCTGCTGGATAATTCCGAAAAATATTGTTCTGGGAAATGAAGAGGCAAAAACAGGGAGCTTTACAAGGGTTTACAGCTAAACTCTGAATGCAGGTTTGGGCCAATTATACGAATTAGGGTTAGAATGTGGCAGTCTGGACATCGGGCGCCTTAACACACTGATCTGTAATACAGGGATTGGAAACTGTATAGGTTATGTACAGCACAATCTCTGCAGCAAGCCCATTATCCTCTTGAGCTTTCTCACTGTGGTTCTGCATATTGTTGTTTAAAGGGCAGCAGCAGCTAACTTATCCAGGTAACAAAGAGGTTTTCAAATTTAGGAAGAATAATTAAAATCCCTTTGAAGCATTTTCCTTTTACTGTATTTTCCTTTTACTGTCAAATTGTCCCTGTTGGTGTAGTTCCTTTGCTTGGCGAACACTATTATACAGTGAATAATATGATGAAGTGGGGAGTATGTCACACATTTAGGGTGTTGAATTGTGCAAGTTGATAAAGCCTGGAAGTATGTTATCTATAAGGCTTTAAACTATAGTTCTATGAAGCCCTCGAACTACACAGTAAAACGAGCACAAAATGCAATACCACAGTCACATGTACCACTGTATTTCATTGACTTTGATTAGCTTTCGGTCTCAAATGGTAAGTTATTTCAAACTGATTACCATTTATACTGTAGCGCCCAGCATTAAAATTACTGTGGGTCAGAACTGGAACATACTGGCACCGACCCACCATACCAGAACAGCAGTTCTGGTCAGGCGCAGAGCAACCTGCAAATAAAATGGTCAATGCAGGAGATGTGATACCACCCTGAGTCCTTGGATGAAAAATGGACACAGACACCATAGGGAACTTTTATAGGGATCCCATCGGGGACCCCACTTTATTAAACACCTTTAATGTCTACAACCTTTACCCTAGGATACCCCTGCTGTGAACTCCATCTAAGTGGCGACCGGCTACATCAGCTCACCCTTCCTTGGAGGGGTCTCAGGGACCCTTAAGATGAGCCTGCCTCAACATGATCCCCTTCCTAACCTCAGGTATCACCCACGTGGATTGTGAGGCCAGAGGATGACCTCTGTGGGTGATCCCATCTGGCTAGGCGGCCTCAGGCAGGACTGCCAACATATCCTGCTACCTCATGCCAGAGTACCTCCCCTCTACCGAAAACTATGGTCATCTTTATAACTTACCCCTACTTAACTTTCCGCCCACTTAACATACCCCCTAATATCCCAACTCTCTACTTCCCTCTACTGAGCATTTACCCTACATAACATTAATTAAATAAATATATACACATAACTACTCATACAACATAAAAGGCTATGACACAATGTATTTGTTATTGCTGGGTGGGCCCCGCTAGCTGGGGGCCTCACCTTCACTCACTGCCATGGTCCCCAGTATTAATACTATTCTGGGTGGGCCCTGTTCGCTGAGGGGCCCACCCTACATCACCATCATGACCCATGGCTTGTTTTAACTTAAATGGGTGGGGCCCGTTGGCTGGGTGGGCATTGGCTGGGGGGCCCACTCGACATCAACACCGCTCCTGGGTGCAATTCGTATTTTCGGTGGTGTCCCCATTACCAAGGCGATGTGGCAATGCTCACCGCCCCTCTCACTGCCTTGATCTTCAGGCCCGCCCCCTCAGCAATGCATTGCGAGACACAGGGGTGGGCCACTCACCTTCAACCAAGCCGCTCCACTGGAAAACCAAGGGCTTTCTATACCCGGGTGCTCAATGGAGCAGCCCGGGACTTCACGCCTCCTCTCTTCAACCCGGTTGGCTGCTAAGGCCAACCCCAGGTTTCCGCTGCGCAACTCTGCTTCAACCCCTGGACTGCTCGTGGCATACGCAGCTCGGAAGGACTTTATTCATAACGGGCCCGCCTTGCTGACCATGATGTGGGCTTTGGTGGCACGGCCGGGCAGCCGGGTTGAGGCTGCTCCCCACACACGGATCCCGCTGGGCTGTTCTTAATAGGCCCAGGCAGTCATCGCCACGCTGCCTGGGCCACCAATGTCCCTGGGGGTGTCTGGTCTGGCTCCCGAGCGGGCTGACTAGCACCAGGGCCCAGGGGCGGCCGAGCTTCCCCTGACATCATAAGTCTCTGGGAGGACTTCCCGTGCTCCCCACTGTGCTGCTGGATGCATTCACACCCCAGGGGACTGCTGGAGGCAGCGACCCCTCCCCACATCAGTTAAGTCACTCTCTCCCTTTTTTCTTTTCTCCAAATGCCTTCTTTAACTGCCTTTTTTCAAATCCCTCTGGATTCTTTTTCTCTCACCTGCCCAGCCCATTCTTGGCCAGGGGGGGGTCTTTCCTATTGTTCTTTTCTTTTTCGCGTTCTCTTGATATTTGGGAGGAACCATCCAGCCCACCAAGGGGCTGGATGGTTCCTCCCAAACTCAGACACACACAGTACATAACATATAAGTAAAACACACACTACACTTTTAATGAAACTTGTATTGCTATAGTGTCTGTGTCTCTTTCTTTTATGTGTGTGTACCCTCAGAGAGCAAGCATGTAGCCTCACTAGCCGGGCCCCCTGGGGCCATGGGCTACAATACATTGGTTCTAAAACTGCCAATTGTTTTGGGTGTCCTTTTGCATCAATGCTTGTGTATCTTAATGTAAAATGCCTCCCCTCCACCTATTCAGTCTACTGGCACATCTCTGAGGCTACACGGTGAATGCGGTTAGAGTGTGGATAGAGCAGGTGGTGACATTATTTGGGCAATGGAAGTGCATGGCACTGAATGGCTTTGCAATGTGCTTGGTGTCCTGTGTAAAAACAAAGATGAACACGGAAAGATTTTGATTTTTTTTCCCATTTATTTATTTCTATGCACAGATATCTATACTGCGTGGATGGCGGAAAGCTTGGAAACGCATTTGTTAGCCGAAAGCTGGCAGCCTACTAGGAGAGCCCTCCCATCAAACTGCTCCCTCCCATATCACGTCTACAACATCAAGACGGTCAGGTTGCCAGACTTGTCCTCCTTCTATTCCCATTATGATCACGCAAAGTGGGCTGTATCTTGGAGACATGAGGACCAGTGGACCTGCGTGGGAGACCTCAACAGAGAGGAAAGCCAAATTTGGAGAAGTGGAGGGTTTATTTGCAGCCAGAATCAGTACATCTACAAGGCATTCCGCAATCTGGTGGCCTACTACAATAACTGTGCAACCACCAACCAATTAGGCAACAATCTAACAATATAATAAAAGGCCGGATTTATGTTTGTCCGATGGAGTAGCTTCACCTGTTGTCACTGCTAGAGGGAGCTGTTGCCTAGGATATATCGTGGTCCTACTGTTAATTTAAACCTGCACTTTGGCCCATATACACAGGCTTCTACACTAATTATATATAATCATGCGTTTGGTGAAGGAGTGTTTGTGCAAGTGTATATCAATCTCAATACATTGTTATGATCATCAACTTCATAGTGTATAGTAAAATGCCATTACAATAAATGTTTAAAAAACATTTCAGGTACAATAAATATAAATGTTATTAACAAACGCCTACTTCCATACTACTGATTAACAGAGGGTTAGTCTCCAAAAGAATTCATAATCACGTATAAATCACAATTTAAAATACATTAAAAAAAGGATAAAGTTCCCATTCTTTACTCACCCTCTAGGATTGTTTCAGCACTACATTATAGTTCCTGTAATTTTCTTTTTTCTTTCCAGGCAAACCAACGGTTATAAGCAATGGCAACATTGTTGGAACAGGGGGTAGCTAAATAAAGCTCCACAGTAGACCTGCATGCGTTAATAGCATTAGTTTTAAAACAACTGAATAAGCTTTTAAGTGCTCCAGCTACTGTAGCCTTGACAAACAAGCATTGGCAAAGCCAATATTCTTCACGTTTGTCGTTGTTTATTCCAATTTTCATCTATAGGTTAGAATGCAGTAAATCATTGGGCTCCTCTTAGCCAGTAATTCCAAACATGTTTGCAAATTAGTGCTTGCAGAAAAACACCAATGGTAATAGACATGGTAGAAAGACTTCTCGTCACTACAGTGTACAGAAGCCTTTTTACTATGGGGGTTATTATTTTAAAAACCTGGTAATTGCATGCAGGGGTCCACCAAAACTACGTGTTGCTTGTCCCCTGCATGCAATGTTTAACACTCTTAAAGTGGAGTGTAAAACTAACGAGTAAAATGAAGCAAAACTGCCTTCACTCTTTTCTTTTACTCTCAGCTTTGATAGAACTGAAACACTGCCTGCAAATACACTTTGCAGACAGTGGGCCTCATTACGACCCGTGCGGTAACCATGGCGCTAGTAGGACCAAAGGGCTGAGGACTTCACTGTTTGGCTGTGGCGAATGTCTCTATCAGGAAGAGAGGAGAAGTAGAGACAGAGGTGCATGTGCCTGTACCCTTAACAACTGACCACCTGACCAAGTCACCTGACCCAGGTCACCTGGTACAAAAGGGCGCCTCTGCCGCCCTTGCGGCGCTAAGCCCTGAGGACCAAAGGGCTGAGGACTTCACTGTTTGGCTGTGGCGAGTGTCTCTATCAGGAAGAGAGGAGAAGTAGAGACAGAGGTGCATGTGCCTGTACCCTTAACAACTGACCACCTGACCAAGTCACCTGACCCAGGTCACCTGGTACAAAAGGGCGCCTCTGCCGCCCTTGCGGCGCTAAGCCCTGAGGACCAAAGGGCTGAGGACTTCACTGTTTGGCTGTGGCGAGAGTCTCTATCAGGAAGAGAGGAGAAGTAGAGACAGAGGTGCATGTGCCTGTACCCTTAACAACTGACCACCTGACCAAGTCACCTGACCCAGGTCACCTGGTACAAAAGGGCGCCTCTGCCGCCCTTGCGGCGCTAAGCCCTGAGGACCAAAGGGCTGAGGACTTCACTGTTTGGCTGTGGCGAGTGTCTCTATCAGGAAGAGAGGAGAAGTAGAGACAGAGGTGCATGTGCCTGTACCCTTAACAACTGACCACCTGATCAAGTCACCTGACCCAGGTCACCTGGTACAAAAGGGCGCCTCTGCCGCCCTTGCGGCGCTAAGCCCTGAGGACCAAAGGGCTGAGGACTTCACTATTTGGCTGTGGCGAGTGGCGTAAGGCGTTGGCCCGTCCACGCTCCGCAAATGATGGACCCATCTAATCTCATTTCAAGGACCAGAGCCCTAGTAAAACGCATGGCCAATTTAGAGGAGCTCCCTGCAAAACGAGCGCGACAACAACAGGTGAGCCAATATTTTTCATGCGGTTCAATGTCTGAAAACACAGGAATATCCGAAGATCCAATAGTGGTAACGGTAGAAGATGTTTTTGAACCTTCGAGATCAAAGGAGTGCTCCTATCCTACTTGTGACGCAGTAGTGCACCCTGTTCATCCAGTCTCACCCTCTTCCCCTGCCTCGTTGCCCCCCCCCTTCTCCCAATATTACTCAGCCAGCTGAGGGTATGACTCAGTCTCAGACGATATGCACAACAAGTACAATAAGTCTAATTGACAAGGCTGCCAACGATACTGATCACAACGTACCGGCTGGTGAGGTCGCTGTGCCGTGGTCGTCATGTGAGGATGGGGGGGCTGTGTTGGTGGCTGCGGTGCTGAGCTGCATGCAGGCTGCTGTTGAGCGGGCGCGGGAAACCGCGATGTTGTCCGCGGCCGCTACTGATGACACTGGTGGGCGGGGTCAGGATGGAAGTGCGGCGTCCGTGAGCAAGCACCGTGTCTCCACCAAAGCCGTGCAGCACCAGTTGGACTTGGCTGAGGCGCGCTTAATCAGCCGATCGCTTGCCCATGCTGAGTCGGCGTGGCGGTTGAAAGCTGTGTCAAGTGGAAGATGCCTTGTGGGTTCTGAAGACGACTCAGAAGTAAGCGCAATTCCTGATTCTCCCAGGGTTGGAAGATCACACTCGAACAGAATGCTAAGTGCTGATCATCGCGAGGCTTCTGCCTCCACTCAGAAAACCCCTACCCCTACCCCTGATGCAAACTTAATGGATCCTCACCTCAAAGCATCCACTTCTAACACAGTATTACAAAGTGAAAGCGAGCAGTGGGTTGTAGGGGACGATCCATTCCATATTGATAAAAGAAATTCTTTGGAGGTAGTGTCCTCTGTGTTACAAAATCTGATCAACTTAAACAAATCCCACTCATGTAAACGGATTGCCGTATCTGCCACAGTTCAGGAATTGATCTATAAAGCCCCCCAGAAAAGGCACTGCATTAATGTTACTGATGTAAATCGAGATATATGGGGATCCGGCAATTACAAAAGACTCAAGTCACGAGAGACTGCGTCTTCTGACGGATCTGTGCAGTCACAAGAGGGAAAGGTGGCTGACTCTCAGAAAAGATTGCCCGCCCATAATAATGTAGGGCGTGAGCTTAGGATGAGAAACCAAAGCCTATTAAGTCAATCTTCTAATTGTGAGGACTCGTCAGATGACCCAACTACTGGGGACTCGTCACTTATTGAGCGTCCATTTCCAAAAATTAGGAAAGAACGGGCACGGTTTGCACGAGCTGCACGAGAGCCACAAGGGAAAGCTGGAGGTGGGTGCCCAGCCCCTTGCGTACACGTGCCTTCAAATGATCTCCTAATAGCCCTAACGTCTGCAATGGCAATCTCGCTTCCACCTTCCACCAAGTTGTATGAAACACTAAATGAAAACGTGAAGGATGTCACGACTTTATTGGCTATGATGAACTCAAAATTGATGCACCTAGAAGGAATGCATGGTGCACAAAGGAACAAACAAGATGAGGCGAATCAAAAAATATTGGCGGGCATAGAATCAGCTAACGATGCTAAACGGAATGACATGATTGATAAAAAATTGTTCGCAGAGGTCGCGAAGGAAGCACTGTCTCTCTTTCGCAAATCACACTTTGATCAAAGGGGAGAGGAGTTGGGCCATGTTGGCAACATGAAAGACATGGTAAGGAAAAATCAGACTTCTCTCTTACAAGTTCCATCCAACACTGCTATCTCCGCCATGAAGACCGATTGCCAAACGCAGCCACCTCGGAGTTCATCACGTTACAAGCAAAATGGGAAAGACAGAGGACAAGTGTGCAGATGAGACACCAGGAGGTTGGTAGTCCATGCCAGCGGCTTTTGAATGGGTTGAACTTTGCAAGTGGAAATGTAGAGCACGCGGCGGCCGTTGCGGCTGCCGAAGAATCTATGCCCCTGAAAATTGACCACCATCAGTCAGAAACGTTGATGCAACATCAGAAGACTAGGAACTGTCAGGTTACAGCCCGTCCTGTACAACCGACTCCTTTGATCAAACTAATGCTGGAGAGGCTGGAAGGCACTGACAAATTAATCTTGAACAGAACAAACGTGTTAAGACTGCTCCATCACATACCTCGGCTGCGATCCATTGGTTCGAAAGATTTGAAAATTGTCGAATTCCCGGACTGTCATGATGCCTACCTCCAAGGTGCCAGACAAGACCCAGCTACCCCAGAGGCAGACATCATGTCTTCAAGGGAAGTCACAACAGCCTCAAGTAGGGGCTCTTTGCACTCGGTCCTGGCGCCTTTGGCGCCAGGCTCATATCAGGCCACAGTCCTGGCGCCATAGGCGCCAGGCTCATAAAAGGGGACTTTGTGTTAAAGGTACTTAGTGTTAACTTACCTGATGCAAACCATGCTGCAACATCCAGGCCTTCTGAGGCCTGAATGGGACTACTTTATCTTTGGAACTACTTAACCTCACGGGTGTGGTCAGGGGAGGAATACATACCTGAGAGGAAGAATACATACCTGGAACTACTTTGAAGGCTATTTAAGCCACGCCCAAGCAGCAACTCACGCTTCGCGTTGTTCTGCATCTAGCAGCTGGACGCTCACCGTGTTTGCTCCTGCATTCTGTCTTCTGCCACTCCTGCCAGCATCCTGGAACACCTGCAAAGAGAGAAGAGAAGAGAAAAGGGTAAAGAAGAGTCCTTACCTGCTAAAACCGCATTCCGGAGACATCTCGCTGACGGTCCTGAAAAGGAAGACATCCATTTAAAAGCACATCGCATCGATCGTTGCAGCGCCGCATGTCACTCACCTGTACGGCGACATCTGGACTCGAAGCCTAGGGAGAAAAAGACACAAATAAAGGTGAGAGGGTAAAGAAAACAAGGAAACCTTAATTTCCATTACAAAGCTTACCTGCTGGGTTATTCCAACTTCATTTCGGGTCGGTGCCGCATCCTGGCATTTCCGGACCCTGGCCCCTAAGGGGAAAAAAGACATCAGCGTTAGTGGGGCATGAAAAGACATTACCCAAACGCCCATTAAAGACTTACCTGATTTCTTCTGGATTGAGCTTCGTTTTGGGTCGGTGCCGCATCCAGGCATTTCCGGACCCCGGCCCCTATGGGGAAAAAAGACATCAGCGTTAGTGGGCGCATGAAAAGACATTACCCAAACGCCCATTAAAGACTTACCTGATTTCTTCTGGATTGAGCTTCGTTTCGGGTCGGTGCCGCATCCAGGCATTTCCGGACCCCGGCCCCTATGGGGAAAAAAGACATCAGCGTTAGTGAGCGCATTGATACAAGGACACTGAGAGAACTCTCATCAAGCTCACCAGAGTCTCATTCTTCGGTTCCACAGCTCTTCTCGGAATAGTTTCCGCACCTGAAAAAGAGACAACAAACAATTATTATTGCGGAATCATACTCATTAACAGAATCCTTATGGTACTATACCGGGAAAACAAAACTTGAACCCTCTACAATCAGAATCCCAGTGAAGTAAATGGATACAACGCGCCCCTGCATGAGAAGCAGGATGGAGAGCTCAACCTTTCAAACCCTAAGGTGAGACTTCACATGGGGGTCGCAGGAGGGTTTCGTAGAGGGGTGAGAAGGGAGCGGGAGGCTTATCCTTTCTCCCGCAGATTGTTAATACTCCCTTTTCACATACAGAAAGACATTCCTGCGAGCCAGACAAGCCAGATTCGAAGGTCCGGTCCAGTCCATCTTCCGGGTCCTGCGCTTCACCATAGAAGAAGCAACAACACTCCAAACCAGACCTGCGCCTACGTGGGAGTCAGGTGAGCGTAACAGAACGCGAAGCCTACCTACAATTTCCCACCCGGGCGCTATGGAAACTTCCGAGACAGACCAGCTGGCTCAGCTTTTGGGGGAATTAAGGGCAGAAGTACACTCCGCCCGCGAGGAAACTAATGCTCTCAAAAGAGAATTAATCTTATCCAAGGAAAGAACTGATGACCTGGCCAAACGATTGTTGCTAGGTCAAGCAGGACAAACTCCTTTACCTAGTTCTGGGGGTTTTGCCTCGTCAATGGTTTCGAATAACCCGGTACAAATCACTCTACCTGGAAACATGCCTTTGGCCCTGCCTGAACGTTTTGCGGGGGACCCCAAGAAATATGCCGTTTTTATGAACCAATGTCGCCTACACTTTCTATGCAGACCTGGGGCCTTGCCTAATGATCAAACCAAGGTAGCCTTTGTATTATCTTATCTCAGTGGCTATGCTGCCGATTGGTCTGTTCCGTTGGTAAGTCAGGATGACCCAATTCTCCAGGATTTTCAAAGCTTCCAGGCGAGCATGGAAAGATTATTCGCTCGACACTCTCAGGGACAGGCCCTTGACAACGAACTACTATCCTTACGACAAGGTAACCAAGATCTCTTATCTTATATTGCCACCTTTAATAGGCTGGTTGTAGAAACGGGGTGGCCCAAAAATAAAAGGATCACACTATTTCATCGAGGCCTGCGCGGAGAACTTAAGAATGTTCTAGCTCAAATAGTAAATCCACCTCAAGCCTGCGCAGAATACATAGACTTAGTGGTGCAGCTTGACCACAGACTGCAAACTAGAAAAGCAGATCGGTCCAAGTTCGAAACTCGAGTGCTGATCAAAACTCACGCTAACCCTAAGAGTACCGACGTTTCAGAACCTAAGCAGATCGGCGGTATTAAAGGACCATTGACGCAGAAGGAACGAGAGAGAAGACGGCAAAAGCAACTATGTCTCTATTGCAGGGCTTCTGGTCACTTTCTACGAGACTGCCCGGTAAAGCCACCTAAGAAGGTGGTTGGAGCCACGGACAACAATTTAATAGAACCTGATTCGGGAAACGGTCAAGCCCGATAAGCGTAGAGGTCCGCTTGCCGAGCTTGAAAACAGACTCTTTGACCTCGCATTTTGTCATGCCAATGGTGCTCGTGGACCCGAAACAGCCTCAGCGGTTGCATGCTATAAAAGCATACATCGACAGTGGAGCTATTGGAAACTACATAGATCGTGAATTGGCCTCCAGGATTAATCTTCCTCTCTGTCCGAAAGTTAACACGGATGTCATTACTACAGTAGATGGAACCGAAATAGCCTCAGGCCGGTAACATATTCCACTACAGAAATGACACTAGTGGGAAAGGATGGACATCGGGAAGCAATTGTGTTCGATGTAATCAAAGCCCCACAATTTCAAGTAATTCTAGGAATCCCTTGGTTAGAAACACATAATCCTCGAATTGACTGGCGAGCAAAGAGAATAACCTTTCCTGATTGTGAACTGACTTGTTATCCAAGAAATCCTGATATGGGTCTGGCCACAGTAACTTCCACCACGATACAACTACCGGTTGAATACCAAGAGTTCCAAGACGTTTTTCAAAAAGAACAGGCAAACATGTTACCTCCCCACCGGTCGTACGATTGTCAAATCGACCTGGTACCCAATGCTCAACCGCCCTGTAGTAGGATTTATGCTCTTACTGAACCTGAGAACGTTCATTTGCGTCAGTATTTAGATCAGTATCTTGCCAACGGTTTTATTCGCCCGTCAAAGTCTCCTGTTTCCTCAGCTCTGTTCTTCGTGCCGAAAAAAAGAAGGCGACCTTAGAACATGTAATGACTACCGCGCCCTAAATAAAATAACGATTAAGAATCGTTATCCTCTGCCTCTGATCCCTGAACTTCTTGACCAGGTAAAAGATGCTTGCATATACACCAAGTTAGATCTCCGAGGAGCTTATCACCTGGTACGTATAAAAGAAGGCGACGAATGGAAGACTGCATTCCGCACCAAATATGGGCTCTTTGAATATCAGGTGATGCCCTTCGGATTATGCAACGCACCTGCCGCCTTTCAATACTTTATGAATGATGTTCTTCGGGAACTTATCGATGTTTGTGTCATCGTATATATCGATGACATCCTGGTATACTCCTCCTCGGAATCCGAACACAGAAAACATGTCAGGGCAGTTCTTGAGAAATTGCGCCAGCACAACCTGTTTGCGAAACTCGAAAAATGCGTTTTTCATACCACAGAGGTCGAGTTTCTCGGATTCATCCTGACACCTAAAGGAGTCCGAATGGACTCGCGAAAGGTGGACGCCATCCACAAATGGCCATCTCCTAACTCTGTTAAGGGGGTTCAGAGTATGCTTGGCTTTGCCAATTTCTATCGAAGAGTCATCCCGGAATTTTCTCGAGTGGTTCAACCCATAACAGCCCTCTTACGGAAGAATAAACATTTTGAATGGACTCCTGAGGCAGAACAGGCCTTTCAAGACCTAAAAACCAAATTCACCTCTGCCCCTGTATTGAAGCATCCGCGCCCAGATCGCCTTTACATTGTTGAAACCAACGCTTCCAGTTTGGCCATGGGTGCTGTGTTGTCTCGAAGGGATCCAGAAACTAACCAGATGCACCCTGTAGCCTTTTGGTCCAGGAAATTCACGGCTCCTGAAATCAATTACGCAATCACCGACAAAGAATTACTAGCTATTAAGTCCGCCTTCAAGGCTTGGCGTCATTACCTCCTCGGCGCAAGACACACCATTACGGTGATTACAGATCACAGGAATTTGCAATATCTAAAAACGGCCAAAGCCCAATCATCCCGCCAACTCCGATGGGCTTTATTCTTTGCAGAATTTGATTTCATAATCACCTACCGCCCTGGTTGCAAGAATGGCAAAGCGGACGCTTTATCCCGGATTGGAATGGATGAAACAAATTCAAACTTAGAACCAGTACCAATTATACCCGAACAAAGAATTTTAGGCTTGACCTCTTCACAAACTATAGAGGACGTTCAAACTCGAGTTAAACAACTTTTAAATTCCACAGCCTTGCAAGAATGGACTCAAAAGGGGTCACACTTTTCCGTTAATAACGATTTACCGTACTTCCAGGGGCGGTTATTTCTGCCCAACAAAGAACTGCAAGAATTGGTCATTGCTCACTATCATGATACATTAATGGAAGGACATCCTGGTATCGCAAAAACTGAGGAAAAGATCAAACGACAATTCTGGTGGCCATCCTGGAGAAAAGACATAAAATCTTTTGTGATGTCTTGCGGAGTTTGCGCCCAAAATAAAGGTCAAAAGAAGAGACCAGCCGGTCTCCTACAACCCTTGGATATTCCACCGGCCCCTTGGCACACCTTGTCAATGGACTTTATTACCGACCTGCCTCCTTGCTATGGATATAACACTATCTTGGTAATCGTGGATCTGTTCTCCAAGATGGCCCACTTTATCCCTTTAAAAGGGGTACCTTCAGCCTCCATCTTGGCCAAGGAATTTCTGGAAAACATAGTTCGTATACATGGTTTTCCATCCATATTAATCTCAGACCGAGGAAGCCAATTTATTTCCCATTTTTGGAGGAAATGTTGCCAACTGGCACAAATTGATGTACGCTTATCCACTAGTCACCACCCCCAGACCGATGGTCAAACCGAGAGTACTAACCAAACCCTTGAACAATATCTTCGGTGCATGTTGCGTCAATCTGAAAACAGCTGGAAAGATATTCTATGGATCGCAGAGTATGCATATAACAATTCTGTACATTCTGGAACAGGACAAACCCCTTTTTACACCTTGTATGGTCATCATCCTAGAACCTCAGACCTAGACCCTCCTCAAAACCTGGAAATGCCTGCAGTTGATCATTTGCATTCTACTATAGCCCGAGCCTTCAAGGAAGCTACAACTCATTTGCAACAAGCCAAGAAAAAATACAAAGAAAATGCTGATCTACATCGGAGTGAAGCACCTTCGTACCACATTGGAGACCAGGTGTGGCTGGCAACCAAGCATTTCCCTCTCAAAGGACCGCAGACTTTTAATCCCATATACATTGGACCCTATCCCATCAAAGCTATAATTAACCGGTAGCCTTTAAACTCGATCTACCAGCCAACATGCGAATTCATCCTGTTTTTCATGCATCACTGTTAAAACCGGTGCAGCCTGGAACCAGACTAAGCAAACCACCTGAACCAATTCAAATCGATGGGGAATTAGAATTTGAAGTTAAGGACATATTGGATTCCAAAATGTTAAAATCAAAACTCTTCTATCTAGTTGAGTGGAAGGGGTACGGACCTCACGAAAGATCTTGGGAACCAAGTGACCATGTACATGCCCCGCGATTAGTGCAAAGATTCCACCGAAAATTCCCAAGCAAGCCGAAACCCCCGGAAAGGACGACCTTGGGCGGGGCCTTGGGAGGGGGTACTGTCATGATGCCTACCTCCAAGGTGCCAGACAAGACCCAGCTACCCCAGAGGCAGACATCATGTCTTCAAGGGAAGTCACAACAGCCTCAAGTAGGGGCTCTTTGGACTCAGTCCTGGCGCCTTTGGCGCCAGGCTCATATCGGGCCACAGTCCTGGCGCCATAGGCACCAGGCTCATAAAAGGGGACTTTGTGTTAAAGGTGCTTAGTGTTAACTTACCTGATGCAGACCATGCTGCAACATCCAGGCCTTCTGAGGCCTGAATGGGACTACTTTATCTTTGGAACTACTTAACCACACGGGTGTGGTCAGGGGAGGAATACATACCTGAGAGGAAGGATACATACCTGGAACTACTTTGAAGGCTATTTAAGCCACGCCCAAGCAGCAACTCACGCTTCGCGTTGTTCTGCATCTAGCAGCTGGACGCTCACCGTGTTTGCTCCTGCATTCTGTCTTCTGCCACTCCTGCCAGCATCCTGGAACACCTGCAAAGAGAGAAGAGAAGAGAAAAGGGTAAAAAAGAGTCCTTAACTGCTAAAACCGCATTCCGGAGACATCTCGCCGACGGTCCTGAAAAGGAAGACATCCATTTAAAAGCACATCGCATCGATCGTTGCAGCGCCGCATCTCACTCACCTGTACAAGGTACCACCACGTTCTACGGCGACATCTGGACTCGCAGCCAAATCACTGTGCCTAGGGAGAAAAAGACAATAATAAAGGTGAGAGGGGAAAGAAAACAAGGAAACCTTAATTTCCATTACAAAGCTTACCTGTTGGGTTATTCCAACTTCATTTTGGGTCGGTGCCGCATCAAAAGAGACATCAGCGTTAGTGGGCGCATGAAAAGACGTTACCCAACGCCCATTAAAGACTTACCTGATTTCTTCTGGATTGATCTTTGTTTCGGGTCGGTGCCGCATTCAGGCATTTCCGGACCCCGGCCCCTATGGGGAAAAAAGCGTTAGTGGGCGCATGAAAAGACATTACCCAAACGCCCATTAAAGACTTACCTGATTTCTTCTGGATTGAGCTTCGTTTCGGGTCGGTGCCGCATCCAGGCATTTCCGGACCCCGGCCCCTATGGGGAAAAAAGACATCAGCGTTAGTGAGCGCATTGATACAAGGACACTGAGAGAACTCTCATCAAGCTCACCAGAGTCTCATTCTTCGGTTCCACAGCTCTTCTCGGAATAGTTTCCGCACCTGAAAAAGAGACAACGAACAATTATTATTGCAGAATCATACTCATTAACAGAATCCTTACGGTACTATACCGGGAAAACAAAACTTGAACCCTCTACAATCAAAATCCCAGTGAAGTAACTGGATACAACGCGTCCCTGCATGAGAAGCAGGATGGAGAGCTCAACCTTTCAAACCCTAAGGTGAGACTTCACGTGGGGGTCACAGGAGGGTTTCGTAGAGGGGTGAGAAGGGAGCGGGAGGCTTATCCTTTCTCCCGCAGATTGTTAATGCTCCCTTTTCACATACAGAAAGATATTCCTGCGAGCCAGACAAGCCAGATTCGAAGGTCCGGTCCAGTCCATCTTCCGGGTCCTGCGCTTCACCATAGAAGAAGCAACAACACTCCAAACCAGACCTGCGCCTCCGTGGGAGTCAGGTGAGCGTAACACGGACTATCTGTGCATCGATAAGGCGATTCTGCACGTTAACTCTAATATAATTGCAAATGTAATTTCGGATGCAGACGAAGAGTTGTTGTCGCTGGGTTTCGATACTTATAAAGTAATGGAACCGGAAGGGCATAAACGAGCGGAGATGAAAGATGGACCAAGCGAAGCATGGCTTGCTCAAAAGGGTCATTTAAGGCCATTGGAGATCTCGCAAAAAACTACAGTATTTGAACAAAATCAGCAGGAACAGTCTGGTAAGAACGGACCAGTACTCAAAGTTCGACAACCCGTTTTCACCCCTCAAAGGGTAGTTGCGGCTGAGCAAAATGTGATAACGAGAACTAGTCCAATGGCAAAATTTAAATTACCATTAATAATGGTGGCCCAGCCGACAAGTCCTCTTCCACGAAAACAAGCAGCTTTATGGAACAAGATTCTATGCAAGAATGGAATTGGATGGCCTCGGTTTTGAACGCTAATACTCACAGCTAACGCTCGAAGACAAGCGCGGTTCAGGAATGCTCTTTTGCTTCCTAGAACACGCGCGGCATCATACATCTTCTAAAAAATGACTGGCTACATGATTTACAACTGATCTGTCTTCAAGAAACTTGGATGTGCGACTTGCCAGTGATCTCAGGATTTGAATGTGCTCTGAACCCAGCCATCAAGGCGGAGAAGGGGCGTCCGTTAGCAGGACTCTTGACGATGATCAAATGATCCTCAGGCTACCGGTTGCTGAATCAAAAAAAACTATACGCCCTACATTCAAGTTTGCGAGATACGAAAATTGATGGATACACCTAAAGCGCTTGATGTGATCCACATAATCAATTTATATTGGAACCATTGATGGACCGGGACATATCCTTTTATCGATCAGGTCACCTCAATAATCGATAACCTGCTAGAGTCAAGCAGTGGAAGTGGCTTGATAGTTTGTGGTGATCTAAATATTGACTTTTTCAAACCACAGTGTTCTTTCAAAGGTCAATTAGCTAAAACCTGGTCAGAAGAACTGAACGCTTGAGGTCTCTCAATGTTTTTTCTTTTTTTTTTTAAATATATTTATTGTTTTTTCAAAATACAATACAACCAGCATCATCAACATAGTGATCAGTTATGTGTCAATAGTAACTCCCCCCTCCCCCCCAATGCAAACCCAGACCGGGACGTTGGGCTGTCTATTGTTTGCGCTATGGTGAGCCTGGGCTGTCCAGGTCCTCGCCTGAGGAGCTGTCCTCTTTAGGGCGGAACAGAGCTGCTGTGAGGGCTATCCATTGTAAAAGGTCCTCGGAGTCGCCAATTTTTTGTTGTCGGTGCGCCAGCTCCCAGGCCCCGGTTTCGGCCATGGTCCATAAGGAGGTCTTCCCACCATGTTGTGAGGCTAGGGGCTCTGGGGCGCTTCCAGGCCATGGCGATACGCCTTTTTGACAGTATGTACATTAAATCCTTGAGTCTGTTAAGGGGCTTGTTCTTTTTGCCTCGCAGGTATGAGCCCAATATGCAGGCCCTGGGGGACTGCACGTCCAGTGTTATGTCCTCTACTGCTACCCTAGCTTGAATTTGGGACCAGAAGGTCTGTATGGCCGGGCAGGCCCAGAACATGTGGGTCAGTGTGGCTGCGGGTTCTTGGCACTTGGGGCACGTCACTACACCAGTGCTGCTGAATCTTGAAATGACAGCTGGGGTAAGGTAGGCTCTGTGGATGATGTAGAATTGAATAAGCTGGAATCGGGCATTCCTGGAAACTTTTTTGTGGTAATGTGTTATGGTTTCCCATTCCGTGTCTCCAAACTGTGTGTTTAGTTCAGATTCCCATTTGCCTTTACATTTGAGTTTGTTATGTGTGGTGTTGTCAATTAGGATCTCATAGAGCCTCGAGGTTTCGTGCCCCCCTTCTGCAACGCTCAGCAAGTTTTCAATGGCCTCGTGCCCGGCGCAGAGGGATTCTACATCTGGCCATCGCTTCTTGAGCTTTTCCAACACCGCCCCGTGTAGAAGGAACTGACCCAGCGGGACCCCTGTCGACTCATGCAGCTCAGGGAATGTGTGGATGCCCTGGTCATCCACCAGGTCACCCAGGGTGGCGATACCAGAGGGTTCCCATATGTTCCGGATCGCCTTTCGGTCCTCTGGTCTGGTGGACATGATGGCAGCTATTGGGCTTTGTGGGGTGTAAGGGTCGGTCAGCTTGACCGATTTGCAGGCCCGATTCCAGATCTGGGTGCCCAGGTGGATTAGGTGTGTATTATGCGTTTTTGGCGCTGGTTTGATCCAGAGAAGGTCCCTGAGCAACCAGGGTGCGTCGGGGGCTGTAAGAGGCGTGTGTCCGTTGAGGCGTCATCAGCCATCCACTGAATCACGTGCTTGAGCTGGGGTGCTATATAGTAGAGCTCAAAGTTGGGGGTTTTTAGGCCTCCTTTATCGTACGGTCTCTGTGTTATGTCTAGGGCGACTCTGTGCCTTCCTTCCCGCCATAGAAGTTTCCTACAAAGTTTATTCAAGTCTCTGAAGAATTGTTGCGGGATATTGTAAGGGACATTGGTGAAGAAGTGTAGGAGGCGCGGGAGTGCCACCATTTTAAGGAGTCCCGCCCTGCCAGCCATCGAGAGGGGCAGCTTGCACCAGAAGTCAATTGATTTATCCAGGCCCTCCTTTGCCCTGCCGGTGTTTAGTGCGTGATCGGCTACGGGGTCGCGGTGGATCATAACGCCCAGGTATTTGAATGTGGTGGGTTCCCATTTGAGGGCTAGAGGGGGGAGGTGTTCTTTCTTGATCTCGCTGAGGGCAGCCAGGGGGAATAGGCAAGACTTACTGTGATTGATCTGGATCCCGGTGCATCTGTGGAACCCATCTAGGGTTTCAAGAATGTAGGGGAAGATGTGTTTGGGATCTTTTAAGTAGAGGAGCATGTCGTCCGCGTACATGGAAACGAGGTGGTTCACCCCATTTATCATTATACCCCCGTCTCCGTACTCCTGCCTGAGGTATGCCGCCACCGGTTCGATCGCTAAGATGTAGAGCAAAGGGGATAGGGGGCACCCTTGCCGGGTGCCTCTGGCCAGGCTCCATTTTTCTGAAAAGGTATTATTGGTTCGCACTCTGGCGGTGGGATTGGTGTAGACGAGTTTGACCCAATTTATGAAGGCCGGACCGATCCCCATCTTGGATAGGGCGGCGTAGAGCCATTTCCATCGGACCGAATCAAAGGCCTTAGAAGCGTCGAGGGACGCAACTGCGTATTTGCCAGGTACGCTGTTTGTGCTGTGTATGACGTGATGCAGCCTGCGCAGGTTCTCTGAGATGGAACGGCCCTGCACGTAACCCGTTTGATCCTGGTGTATGAGGTGTGGGATGGCTGCTTGAAGCCTTCTGGCCAGTAGTGCTGTGAGGATTTTGTTATCTACGTTTAGCATGGACAAGGGACGATACGAGCCGCAGTCAGTGCTATCTTTGTCGGGTTTAAGTAAAGGGATGATGGTGGCTTCAGCCATGGAGTCCGGGAGGTGGCCTTTTTCATACGCCTCGTTGTATACTTTGGACAATAGGGGGGCTAGTATGTCCTCGTAGGCTTTATAAAATTCGCCTGTTAGACCGTCTTGTCCCGGCATTTTCCCAGAGGGTAGAGATCTGATGGTGGCCATGACCTCGTCCGGGGTGACGGGGTCTCCGAGGGGATCTGCCAGGTGGTCGTCTAGGCATGGGAGTCTGATGATGTCCAGGACATCTTCAATTGCGGAGTCTGGGGGCGGTGCGGGATCGGAATAGAGGGTTTGATAATATTCCTTGAACGCTGCATTGATCCCCACTTGCGTGTGGAAGGTCAGGCCATCTATGTTACGGATAGAGCAGATGGGGTTCCTGGGAGTTTCCCGCTTGTAAAGCCACGCAAGTAGTTTCCCGGGTTTATCGCCTAGGGCGTGGTTCCTTTCGGTGTATTTGGTGTAGCTTAGTTTCCCCAGTGTCTCCCAGTGTGTCAGGCAGGTTTGTTTGAGTTCGATTAATTTGTGCGTATGGGCAGGGTCAAGGGATGGCGTTGCTTCGAGGGCTTGGAGTTCGGCTTCAGTGTGCGCGAGTTGGGACGTAATGAGTTTTAGGGCCCCTCCAGCGGCGGCTATCATTTCCCCCCTTGTTACCACTTTATAGGCTTCCCATGCTGTACTTATGTGTTGGACACTGTTAATGTTGGTTTGCCAGTAGTGTGTGGTGCCCTCCCTGATTTGTTCGTTAAAGGCTTTGTCTAGTAGCGCTTCGCTTCTCAGTTTCCATGTCGGGATGGGGGGTCTAGGGGCTGTGATCGCCCATGAGGTCATCAGGGGGGAGTGGTCCGATAGCACTCTGGCCAGGTACTGCGTGTCCTCAAATCTGGCAGCATGCTCTTCACTAACGAATAAACAATCTATTCTGGTGTGAACCTTGTGTGGAGGAGAGTAAAAGGAGTAGCCTCTGGTTTCGGGGTTTTGTGCTCTCCACAGGTCTTTCAGGGCGTATTGCTGCATAAGGGCGTTCAGTATTCTGGCGGGTGGGGAGGGGTCGCCATGCTTACTATCCGATCAGTCTATGCGAGGGTCTAAGGTGCAGTTGTTATCGCCTCCCCATATTGTTATGCATTCGTTACTCGGGGACAGCCGGGTGTCCACGAGCGAAAGAAGACAGTTGCATCATGATTCGGGGCATAGGTGCAGATCAGGCGTATATCGCGCCCTTCCATGGTGCCCTGTACCAGGGCCATTCTGCCTTCGGTGTCCGTTTTGGTGTGGGTCAGCGAGACAGGGACGGAGGGGGCAATCCATATCAAGACTCCTCTAGAGTATGTGGAGTACGAGGAGCCCACCAGGGTTCCTCTCCAGACTTTGGCCAGCGCTGTTAGCTTGGGGGCGCTTAGGTGGGTCTCCTGAAGGAGGGCGATTCCAACTCTGTGGCGTTTCATGTAGGCGTGGATGCAGCGCTGTTTGATGTAGCTATTTAGTCCCCTGACGTTCCAGGACATGACTCTGATCTTGTCATCCATAGTCTGGGTGTGGTCGTGGGGCTGTGGGCAGCCCGAGGTTGACGTTTTTAACAAACTTGGTCAGCCTGGTGGCGATTCCGTTGCACGTGGTCCCGGTCTGGCGTGTGAAGAACTTAAACTGAAGTCCCAACTTGGGGTTCTGATCCCCATGAATAATAACGTCTAACTTAACTTTAAACACAACACGTCTAGCGAGGTTACTCTTGCTCTGACTTTCCCGTTTCTGCCCCATCGGACCTAGGTCTCCTGGTGCCCTACGGGCGGGTGAACTCACCCAAACTAGTCTGGGGGTAGGGGAGGGGTTGCTTCCGGGGATATTATCAAGAGGTACGCCGTGTCTGGTGCCGCTCCGGTACCATCGGTGTCACCGCCTTTGCTGGCGTGTTGCTGTGTGTTTAATGGGTGCTGCCCAAGAAGAGTGAGGAAGGAACCATCGCTGCGGGCGGCTAGGGCCTGCGTTGCTTCAGTTCAATGTCTGGGATCTGTTCTCTGTCCATCCATTTGCGGGCCTCTGCGGGGGTGTCGAATAAGTGTGCCTTGTTATTGCGCAGGACTTTCAGTATAGCCGGGTAGAGGAGTAAATACCGCAGTTCTGCGTTCTTGAGTCTGGCTTTGGTGTGGTGGAACTGGGCCCTACTCCTTTGAACCTGCAGGGTGTAATCGGGGTATATTGCGATCCTTGCAGCGTCCCTCTGTATAGAGCCACCCATTCTGGAGAAGGCCAAGATGGTTTCCCTGTCCTTGTAATTGAGGACTTTGGCTATTATAGGGTCTCGGTGGGTTCCCCGGAGTTTTTATGGTGAAGCCCTGTGACAGTTTTCCGGCTCCAATTTCGTGTATGAGGAGGTCCTCAATGTAATTAGTGGGTCGTTGCCCTTGATGCCCTCGGGCAGGCCGATGATTCTAATGTTATTTCTGCGGGCCCGTCCTTCGGCCTCATCGGCCCTGTCTTCCAGGTTCTTCACCTTTTGCGCCAAAATGTCCACTTCCTTTAAAAGCTGTGTTTTGGATTCAGAGTTGTCCCGAACTTGGATCACCAGGGCATCCGTTCTGCTGGCGATGGAGCACACATCCTGCCGCAGTAAGTTCAGGTCAATGGCGACCGCATCTATTTTGTTCTCCATGGTCTTCTGAAGTGTCATGATGGCCTCTAGTAGCTGGGAGTTGGCCGGCTCGGGCGTCTCAGCGCTTGGCGCTTCTCCTGGGGTGGGAGCCGCCCCTGGCCCAGTCGCTCCGGCGGCCGCGAAGGACTCCATGGTGGTTTGACGGTGTTTGCTTCGGGCGTCCTTGGTGGTCATGTCCCCGACGCGAGGCCCCCTAGTCCTCGGCAGGCACTGCACGGTCTGTAGCCTCTGGTTGTGCCGATGGTCTACTGTCGTGCGAGGGATGCCCGGAATGGGTAGTCCTGCGTGTGTCGTCGGGGCCGGTTCGGCCGGCTAGTGTGGGGGGAAGCTTTCACGCTCCAAGGGGCCTGTTAGAGCACTGGTTGTCCTCAGGCCTTGCTCAGGGTGCCAATGGGATGTGGGTCAACGGCCCACCGGGCAATGTCAGCGAAGTGTGGGCGCCTCAGCTGCTTGGCAAGGTGGCTGGGTACAGTTCGGCTTCGGGGCCCCCGCCTCGGGTCCAGTGGGAGTGTAGTAAAGGCCATGCCAGGTGCTCCCACCCTCCGACTCCTTACCGCTTTCCTTCGTAGTTCCGGGAGTGCGGATCCCAGCGGAGGCCACCACAGCCGCCTCAGTCCGATTTCCTCCCAGGCCGTTCCGACTCCCCCTCCGACGGCCTGGGGCTCGGGCGTGCAGGTCCGGGCCCCGCGGGTGCAGGCAGCCCTCTTCAGATCACCGTTGGTCGGGCGCCCAGGTCCTCGGCGAGCTCCCTCGGGGTCGGCCGCAGCGCTCTGCTTACAGCGTCGGGCCGGGACTCACAATGGCCGCCATTTTCTGTGTCCGCATGGCGTTCTTTTCTCCTCGTCGTTGCGGGCCAACGGAGGGACGCAGGGCTTCCAAACTTCGACAGCGGGTGGATCAGGCTTTCGCACGGCTTGAGTGCGGTTTTCAGATGTTTGTAGTCGAAAAAAATCAGTAGTTGGCGGCAGATCGTTAAACGTATCACACGGAGCTGCACCGAACACGTCTCTCCAACATGGCGGTTAGCCACGCCCCCTTAGGTCTCTCAATGTTAAATGGCTGTACTCATGGGTACATTCCGGCGAAGTCCACATGGCAGAGTGATGGCCAAAGCTCTATCATCGATTACATCTTTGCCTCTGATACGATGCATGCAAGGATAAAAACCATGGAAATCCTTACAAAGGGCAATAGTGACCATGAAATGATGGAATTAAAATTTCAAGATCTAAGAGGCGTGCAAAGCCAAAAACGGGGCACAAAAGATCTGGTGGAGTCAAATCGTCTACGTGTGAGGCTGGAGGAACATGAGGTGGCCAATATATGCTCCCAATTCAAGTCTACGCCGGAGGAGATTGAATATGTGCCTATATTGTCGCAATTTAAAACCAAAAATATCGGGCTGAAAAATTGGTCATTTCGGAACAAACACTGTTTCGACCCAACGGTGATGCAGTGCAAAAGAATAATGAGAGCTGAAATCCGGAAAAACAATCAAGGCCCAAAGGAGGAAATAACGGCAAGAAACAAAGTAGCCAAACAGTCCTATAAAAATTGGATTAAAAGCCATCGATCTGCAATACACCAGAACGATGCTGAGGCTATGTTGAGGACTCTATCTAATAAGAACAGTGGCGAGTTCTGGCGAACCATTAATTGCATGGAAACACCGCAAGAGGCATTGCAAGTATGCCTGGTTCCAGAAATTGAGTGGGAGCATCATTTTACTGCTTTATACCACAACAATCTTACTCCTAACTTGGAAACATCTAACCTAGCATCATGGAATCTACACTTTACAAGGGAAGATATCCGTGAGGTAATTATGAGAGCGAAAAACTCTAGGGCGCGTGGCCCTGACGGCTTGTCAAATTTCATGATCAAACAGTTTCCTGATCTTTGGTCTGACCTGTGTTTCGATCTATTTACTAGAATCAGCTCGCAAAAACAAGTGGCAACTTCATGGAAGACAGGGATAATAGTGCCGATCTTCAAGAAAGGAAATAGATCATCACCGAAAAACTATTGTCCGGTGGCCCTGCTTGATGTACTGGGTAAGATTTACGCGTATTTGCTGCAAACAAAATTGATCACCTGGGCCAAAACAGCTAAAATAGTGGACGAAAGACAAGCGGGCTTCGTGAAATTTGTTGGGTGTTCTCTGAACCTGCTTATCCTAAATCTACTGAAAATGGAAGCCCTGCGAGCTAACACGAAAGTGTATCTTGCCTTTGTTGACTTTTCTATGGCATTTGATATGATTGATCGTGAAGCTTTGTGGCAAAAAATGGAAGTGTGGGGTTGCCCGGCAGGTTTGCTTGAGGCAATTAAAGAACTCCACACAGACACTTCAATTGCTATTCGACTAGATCAATCAGGGTCCCTGTCAGCTCAAATCAAGACGCACAAAGGGGTTAAACAGGGATGCCCGTTGGCAGCTGCAATTTTTAGCCTTTTCATTTCCGACATCGGTGAGGCGATACAATCTGCGAGAGCCTTTCCACCTAAGCTCAACACATCGAAGATAAGCTGGCTGTTGTAAACCGACGATTTGGTACTCGTAGATTTAACCCCGATTGGCCTTCAACGTAAACTTGAGGCAGTGCAAAAATACGTGAGCATGAACAACCTGAAGATAAACACAGCAAAGACTGAAATACTGGTGTTTGAGAACTTAAAAACAAGCCAAAAGTCAAGGGTCTCAAAATATGTGTGGTCATTAGATCAATACCATCCATGTATCTCAAAAAGTGCAAAGTACCTGGGCATGATTCTGAACTACAGCATCTGTGATGAGCCTTGGGTAGCTGAATCCAAGTGGAAATGCGGTCAGCTGGCATGTCAGGGTGTTGTCATACACAGAAAATTTGGGTGCTTTTCAATGCAACCGCTGCAAAACTTCTATGAACAGAAAGTTGTCCCGATCCTGACTTATGGTGCGGAAAATGCCTTTGGATTCCCGTCGAATCACTGGGCTTCACTGGAACATACGTTCTGGACCAAGGCATTAAGCCTACCAATCGGAATTTCAACAGCCTGCATGAGGTACGAACTCGCCCTAATTTCGCTGCATGCCCGGATCTGCTGGAACCTACTGGCTTTGTTTCGAAAATCCAGAGCAGAGGAAGGAATTTTCCAATTTAAAATCTTTCACAATGCGTCAACTAGAGGCCCTGATATTCTATCTCAATGGGTGAAACGATGTGAAGAGCTCTTACTAACTAATAACATCAGCTTGGAAACCCTCCACTCAAATCCTACGCCAGTTAAAGGGATGATTTGGCGAGCCGATTGGATCGCTACATGTAGTGAGCGCCATTCTGCCAGCGCTATGAAAGACTCTCCTGCTGAAGCAAGAGGCTACAATGTGCTTCAAAAATACCTGATTCGCTTCCCAAATTCGAAAGCCAGAAGACTATTCATGTTATTCCGGTTAAATGCGATTAAAACCAAGGAGCGGACTAGCCATTGGGCGTGTAACGCTGGATCAAATTTCACTTGTCGTTTTTGCAATAAAGAGCTGGAATCCCTCAAGCATCTAGTGCTTTTCTGTCCGGAACTAAAGGATGTAAGATGAATTCATCTGGGCCAGTGGTACGATGCCCACCAGACTGTGTGCGCGGATGAATGGTGGCAGAGAATGTGGAACGGATTGCACATGAAATTAATTATGCCCCTGACTTCCTTCTTGGCCGTAATAGAAGAGAGACTAAAAAATGTAATTGAATGGCCTCCAGCATAAGATGTCAAGCATACTTATGGACGAGCAGTAACGTTAAAGATTCGGTCATGTGAAACCTTTTTTAATACCATGACATGGGGTGTGAGAAGGGAGGAGGATAGTTGGGGACAAATAGTAATTGTGTTAATTGTTGTTTTGTCTTGTTTGTGTAATATTTTAAAGGTTTGAATGTAAACCAATTAAATTAATAAAAAAATTAAAAAATATATATTTAGTTTGATTTTCAAAGCTTAATCTGCAAACAGCAAGAGAAGAAACAGACACTCACAGTCGTGCTCCTTGTCTAGGCTCTGGTTTGTGTGCAAAATCCTTTTCAATATGGCTACTGATTTCGTTTTGCATTTGTTTGCAGTAGGGAGAGTGTGCCCCATTGCTATGAAGATGTGTTTATCTTGCAGTGTGGCTAATAATGCCGTTTGCCTCTTGAAAGGTGTTTGCACCTTTTCACATGGACGATTTCTCTCTGCTCCGGATGAAAAACATCAGTGGCCCCTAATTAAGGCACCACACCACCTGGATGCATTTGTATTTTTTTGTATTTTCTATTTTTTTGTATTTGCAATGCGCAGCAGAGCAGAATTAGCTGCATTTAATCGAAGATCTTATCATAAAACCTGGCACCAGGAAGTAAAGGAGAGCAATAGGGGTGTAAAATCACCTTAGAAGATATGTCTTGAGAGCTTTGCGAAAGGCCAGTAGTGAGACCATACTTCTAAGATCCAGAGGTAAAGAATTCCACAATCGTGGTGCATAGATGAAACATGCTCATCACCCCCTTGAACATAACGGGAAAGAGGAACCGCTAATAGCTTTTTATCTGCAGATCAGAGTCATTTTGTTGGATGACAAAAAATAAATCCTCTCTGCTAAATATGCGGGGGCAAGTGCATTTACAAATATTAAAACTAAAAAGAGGACGTTAAAGTCAATTCTCTGACACACCGTTAACCAATTTAGAGAAATATGAAGAGCTGACACTGAGGCGGACTTGGTGGTCCTGAAAATCTATCTTGCTGCCGCGTCTGGAGCCAATTGACATTACTGTATTTGTTGTTTTGGGGTGCCTGTAAGAATAGCATTAGCATAATCCAAATATATTTATGTTCACTAACGAACCAACCACTGCTAGAAGATCCTAAGGGGTAATAAAAGAAAGCAGAGCGTAGCAAACATAGTGTTTAATACACAGATTGAACAGTAGTTCCGATTTGCTGATCCCACCCCAAGTCGCACTGCTGGTAACAAGCCAAGTTCCTTACCTATGAATCATAAGATGGAGGCAGACCGAAAAGGTGAGGGAGAGCAGGGATGGCATTTGTGACTTTCAATAATCGTTTAGGCCCCAACAGTATGACTTCGCTTTTGTTTGGATTAAGTTGTAATTTATTCAATATCCTCCACTGAGCTACCTCATCAGTACAGTAAACCATATTTGTAAATGAGATCTGATGGGTCATTGTCATCAAATAGTTCTGTGTATCATCTGCATAAGAGTGGTATGATAGATTACATCTAGATAAAGCACTTATCAATCATTAAATATAGGTGTTGAATAGAATTGGTGCCAGTGACAACCCCAGTGGGACTCCACATTTAACATGAAAGGCTTTTGATGAGAGCCTTCCCAGCTTCACACAATGGCAGGCATCTTCAAAGAAAGACCAGAACCAGCCAAATGCTTGTTCTGATATTCCTGCTACCCTTGTGAGCCTGGAGAGCAGAACATCAAAGTCCACTGTATCAAATGCTAGAGAGATGTCCAGCATGATCAACAAAGTCAGGGGCCCTTCGTCCAACAACGCAACCAAAGCTATCTCCATCCCATGTAATGGGTAGAAGCCAGATTGAAAATGATCCAGTGTTTGATATTTGTCTACATGAGGATGCAATTGGGAGGCCACTACCTTTCCCAACACTTTGGCCGGCCAAGATAGGACCACAACAAGGTGAAAGTTCTGCATGATTTCTAGATCCAAAGTTGATTTATTAGCACCAGTTTTTATAGTAGTGGCTTTTAACACTGAAGGGACAATGCCCTGAGGAAGGGGAAAGTTGACATTAGCTTTTATGACATCTTTCAGGTCAGAGGCCCTATTCCTAGTGACATAGGCCAGAATCATATAGTGGGTTTAAGATTTTGAAGAATCTTAGAAATTGTATCTGAAGAAACATCAGAAAAGTCAAAAGAAAACCTCATGGGTTCAGGTTCTAAGAAGATAGTATTTAGCTTTGCTGCCTTTTGGCTAATATCACTTTGGATCATTTCTATCTTCTGTAGAACAGTATTGAAATAATTGGGAAATGTGGCTGCGGGTGTCAGTATTGAGGATATACTTAAGGAATTAATTTGTTTCTTTATTCTGGAGAGTGGTTCTCTTGACCTATTAATAGTTTACCCAATATTATCCTGAGGTGGCTTTAGCTATGAAAATTGCTTTCCTTATGGCTTTAGAGCCATTTTTGCCAATTGTTTTGTCATGGAATCTCTACGTTTCCTCCAAATGTTAACTTTTTTGGTAACTTCTTAAGCTCACTTGTGAACCCAGCATTCATGTTTTTCTTTGGAAGTATGGGTTGATACCTGTACTTAAGTTGCTACTCAGTGAAATAGTTCAACTGAAGACATTTAAATGTCTTGGGTCGCCCTGTTCCTACCGTTTTACCACATTTAAAGGGTTCTGCTCTGAAGATAACCTTACAGTTATTTGTTATGTTTTGCAACTTGGGAGCTACTTCACCTGCTGTTCCTGTGGTGCCTGAAAGCATGAGCCCACTGATGCCTTAATGCACCAGCCCAGAGATGAGGGCCAAGCTGAGTGAGCATTATGGAGCTGGTTTTTCCATTACAGAAACCCAGCAATGGCCTGTCACTTTCGGGATTTCCCTCAAGTGTTCTGACCTGCTACCAAACCAGTGAGAAAGCACGCCCACAGAAGGGGAGAATTAGACATGAGGCCAAGTAAATGTTGTACAATACTGAATACTGCAGCAAGTGGAGCGGGTGCTGTTGGATTTTGCATTCAAAGATGTTTTAAATGTTCCCTCTTTTTTCAGACTTTATGGAGTTTGGGGTATCCGGACACGACAACGATATTGAAGGAGGGTAGAGTCACAGGGGCTCATGTTTGTTGAGCCGTAACATAAACTTCATGCATAAAACAATCTTTGGACACCCCCATCTGGGCATCATGTTTGTGTGGAAAGCAGGACAGGGTTTATTTTTAGAACCATGATTAATTATGAATTTATGGTCTCCTCCTTCTATGCAGAATGTTTGGGTAGTAAAAAGAACAGTGATTGGTTTAGTATTCCCCACTTTGCCTTTCAAACTTGTTTCAAACACATTTTGCTTCATTGTCTTAACTTATTATTTACCTCATAAAAATTGATGGTGGGTTGGGGTGAGGTATATAGAAAGGGGGCATTAGGGCATTGGCGAGGAAGGGCACAAGGGTCTACCTCTGTAACTTGTGCTAAATAATCATTGAAAAAGCAGCAAAATGTGATTGTGCCAGTTAATTTTTTGCATACTTCATAGATCCCTTGTTTCTCTTATTATCACCATGTCTTATTCTGATGGCTTGGGCTCTTACATCGTGCTTGGGTTGTAATATGGACAGCATTTATTTACTTTATTATCTCCATGCCTTTTTTCTGTCTCCATGCCCCCTCGCATCTTGGTTGAGTGCCAACCAGGACAGTTTTCATTATCACCAAGTCTTATTGTGGCTCCTTTGGCTTCCCCCATGTATAATTGTGGGTATTAACAAGGAGAGTGCTTATTTCTTTGATCATTAACATACCTTATAATGATGCCTATCACCATGCCTTATTCTGATTCATTGCACCCACCTCTATGCAACACATTTGGGCGATAATGAGGACCATGTTTATTTTTTTATTGTAACCGTGCCTTCCCACTCTCCATAGAAAAGCGGGAGCCTGCTGTCACACTATGGCCCTCATTACAACTCAGGCGTTAAGGGTATAACGGCGCCGTTAACCCTTAACGCCTGATTACAAGTGTCCCTTTGCAGGTTGGTGTTTAACGCCTGCTTTTAGCAGGCGTTAAAAATCCAACCCGCAAAGGGACTTTGGAGCTAATTACGGCACCGTAATTTACGGTGCCGTAATTAGCGCCTTCCCCATTCCCATTATGCCCTATGGGGCAAAATGGGAATGGGGAAGGGCAAATGGTGAATGGGGAATTACCGCCCCACTCACCTTGGAATGGGGCGGTAATTCCGCCATCCACCATGGCGGAATCGTAACCTTAGCGGCATGGACCATGGTGCTAATAGCAGCATGGTCCTCCGCCAAGGTTGTAATGAGGGCCTATAGCTGGAGATAGGCAAGACTACTGCATCTTTGTCAACAGGATGTCCTTCAGAGGGAAACGAAAGGTTTCGGGCAAGTCCATCCCAAAAGACTCCACTCAATCTACATATCTGAGGTGGCATCTCCAAGAAGAGCCCAGGTTCCATAGTTTATTTTGATGGGATAACAGTGTTTTTTTCTTTTTTTTTTTTAAAAAAAAAATTGTATTAGTTCCAACTCGATAACCTTACATTGTAGCAGCAAGTATACATTGCAATTCTCATGTGCAGTTTCATGTTATTTTCTCCCCCCACCTATCCCTCTCCCGAGCCTACCCCCCACCTCCGCCTTCCCCAACCTCTATCATTGGCCTCCCTCCCTCCTCTCATCCTGCTCTCCTCCGGGCTTGGCTGGTCAGACCCAGACAGAGTAGCTACTATATGCTTTCAGGCTATCAACGTGTAACAAGGCAATGGGCCTGATCACGACTTTGGCGGTAACGCCAGCGGTTTTACCACCGACGGTATTAGCCCTACTGCCGAACTCCCCGGCGCTAATAGCGCCGGATCACGAGTTCGGCGGTAATGTAATTCCCCATTCCCCATTGAGCCCATTCAGGAATGCCCCACTTCCCATTGGGCTCAATGGGGAAAATTCGCGCTCTTACCGCCGGCGGATTTCCCGCCGGCGGTAATAGCGCAAATTTTCGGCAGATTTCCCCCTAGCTCAGAGCTGGGGCAAAATCCGCCGAAGTCCTGATTTGGCAGACCCTTAAATCCGGCAGTAATAGCGCTACCGCGGATTTAAGGGTTACCGCCAAAGTCGTGATCAGGCCCAATATCCATTTTCTGTCTCTTCAGGTACATCATAACCTTATTCCGTTTGATATAATTATTGAGACCTCTGACATTCCAGGTCACTATCTTCAGGTCTCCGATTTCATCCGTTCCCAACTCCGCCCACCTCCTCTCCTATTGGCATAACAGTGTTAGGTAGAATTTCACTTACTGCTATTTTACCTCTATATTTGTGGACCCCCTAAACATTTTGCTTTTGTTTCAGTCTCCTGTCCTGCCTTTCTCCAGTGGAGCACAGCCGTCAGCTGCACTCCACTGGGCTTTTGCTCATTGTTCTGGGGAAAATGACTTGTCCTTCTGACAGTCAGTACTGGGAAACTTTGTTTCCCACAGTCTTATGACTTTGTTGCCACTTTTGACAACTGTATTTCAGTGTGCAAAGTACATTACTGTACCGTGCACTGGGATCCTTGCGTTATCGGGCCCTTGGCATCCAGTTAGGATTTTTTGGTAACTGTAGTATAATGTGCCTAGGAGTAGACTAGTGACAACAGAAGCGTTTCCATGTATTTTTATGAACCCTTAGCGAGCCATACCGCGCTTACCGCATTTGGCTCATGACTGTGGCTAGTGTCCGTCATGGCCGTGCCACAAGGTATTTTGTCTTCTCCTTTGGCCATTTTGTCCGTTGGCCCTCCTCCTGATTTTTGTGACCCGGGGAGTCCTTATTTGGGCATGTCTTCACCCGCAAAAGCCGGCGGTTTTCATTGGCTAATGCATGTCACATGTGTAGGTACCCAGGAAATGGGCTAGATCTGTCTAGTCCCAATCCACACTATTGCTGCCAGGATGTCTGGTGTGCGTGAGGGCATGAGGGCCACAGTGGTCCCTGATTGGACCACTACTGGTGTGCATGAGTGGGCAGATCTCCTCATTGGCCAGCTGGGTGCAAATCTGCCCCTGGACTTTAGGATATGAGATTGGGTGCTGAGTGCAGACCCACAGATCACCCGTAGGTCTGAATTGACCCATACACAAAGCCAGGTATCCAGAGAAGCAAAGCATATCCAAGGACTTCCCGGAACTGCGCAGAGAAGGTTTGGCACCCTGAGCCCGCTCTTGTCCCGGTAGAGGCCTGCTTTGCGCTCGATCTCTGAAGGCCAGCAAAGGTGCTTCAACACCTTGGAGTGGTGGGACCAATCACTCCCGACACCTCCTTGGTGCCCTGCCAACAAGCCTTTTTGAAAGTGGCAATGGGACCTCCAGTGTACTGACTAGCTTGTACTTTGTCACCCATGCTGGAGCGTTGTTTCATCAAGTTTCAGGTCGATCATTGGGGAAATCCTAGTTCGCACTGCAAAGCATTTTCTTGCCAAATCTCGTTATCCCAGCTGCTTTGGGCTGTGAGAGAGAAGCGTGCATCAGTCTGCGATGACTTGGGTGCCCCATAACCACTGTGCGACAGCGGCGGTCGCTGCTGGTGACATTCCCGCCTTTCTTCAAGTGTCCTGAGACCAGCTGCATCAGTGCTTTCCTAGTCCTGAATTCGAGACAAGAGATCCAGCTCCAGTTGTAAACCGGACCTGCATCCGCACCTGCAGTGCCTGTGCACTTTAAAGCTTACCAAGGAGGGGATTTCATTCTCCGGGTGATCTTCAAATCTGCCAATTTTGATCCCGGAGTGAGCTAAGGGCGGTGAATACTCATACCACTTACCAGTAGCCCCTAGTTCATCCAAACCCCTTTTACACAGAAAGGATCGCTTGTGGTCCTTGCCTTGGCTTGGATGGCCTCCGCTTCCTAAAGCTGTCCACAGCTGGGAACCACTTTGTTCTCAGCAGCAGATCCTCCCGAGACTCTTGTGACCGAATTTTCCACCCCCCAGAATTCTCCTCAAACTTTACCACCCCATTGAGTATTGTACGTTGTACTTATACGCATCACTGTTCGCTTTTATGCACAAACATGACATTGAGCACAAGGCTCCAATCTTCATAGGCCTGGACTTATAAAGTTAGGGAAACCTATTTCTGTGAGTTTGGCAATGTGTTAAGGTCTGTCTGCTTTCCCTCCTTACAGGTCTTGGCAGGGATCTGCACTTTACCGCATTGACTGAAAATGTACTATATATTTTAACTAGTGTGTGTTTTAGTAGTGCTGTTACTGTGTTTTCCATTATTCAATTGTGTTTGTTCTGGGCCTAATACATTGTATGTGTTTGATATACCACTGTCTAAGGGTAATTATTGTCATCCTATTGTGTGTGCCTGTCCAAGACCACTCATCCAGATCACCCTGACTACTCCTGAGACTTAGCCTTGGCTGCTCTCCAGGCTACCTTGAATTGTCCTGGCTAACCTCACAGAAGTGTTCCCTCTCTCACTAACAAGGGTGGCCTCCTAAACATCTGTTCACCAGAGCAGAGTTTAGAGATCTATTCTAACAAACAGCCACAGACTTATTCAAAGAGTACGTGATTGTATGGGGCTGTTGCAGATTAGGCATAGTATAGCACAATGACCCAAGCACTCCTCTGCAGCTGCCCTTATGGAAGGACAGTGGCACTCTTGGGTTTGAAGCCTCCCAAAATCTTCTGACCTAACTCCTATTCAGTTTATCTGGATACAAATTAAGGGGTACATCAAGTGTGTGCACAAGGCACATCTCATTGAGCGCATTGCAAAGGTTTGGTGGCAGGTTCTAACCCGAGATATGTGCATGGGAATGGTAAACTAGATGGTGCTCCCTGTGGTCATGGAGTTCATTTGGGCAGGGAGCAATATATGAATGGATTATATGGCCGACCTCTGAAATGCTTGCATCGTCATGTTACAGTAATCCACTTTTAAACTGCGCCAATCACACAAAAAATACAATTAATAAGTACATTTTATAACTGTAGGCATACATTTCATTGAGGGAGCAGGGACAAGAGCAGCATAGTATGCTAAAATGTATGCAGTAGTTGAGCCTACTGTACAGTGGAACTGAGAGAGGGAACAAAACAGTCAAAGTTTGTTGAGTAGGAAGACTGAAGCCTGCCAGTGAACCAGCCACTGTTCTGGGGAACTAAGGAGGGAAGGATTGATTTGGGTACAGGGGGGGGGAAGGTTGCTGACTGCCATTGGATCAGCCAAAGGTCTGTGGGAATAAAAGGGTGTGCAGTTGTTGGGGAGATGCGGGGAGGGAAATCTAAGTGTTCCTCCTTTACATTCACAAGAGTTTATTTCTTTTCTTACAAAGCTGATGCGCAAAGATGAGGATGGTGGCCCTCTGAAACTTTATAAAAATGTACTGAAGGAGCCCCCTGAAACACTTGTCAGAATTAACAGAGTGCATAGGGTGGGCCTGATCAGGTCTGAGAAAGAACACCCCCTCGCAATATATAATGTGAAGCTATTTGATATCAGAACGAAAAAAGCAATGTAAGGGAGGCCTGTAAGAAAATGAATAGAGAATTCCTGGGCAGCAGAGTCCAAATATTTGAAGACCTAGCCCAACTGACCCTTTGGAGGAGGCAAACAATGAAACTCATAGCGGACCAACTAAAAAGCGAGAAATCATATACGAGTAGACTTACACATCCAGACTACACATTCTAACCAGTTGAACAGTGCATACTGTCGTTCCACCCTAGCCAGGATTACAACTTCTGTATGTGGAGTGTTGGCAAGTGTGTTGCAGCATTCTATGTTTGACTTTGGTCTTTTTTCAGTGGATCTGCACTGTTACAGTGAGGAGGAGCATCCAATTCAAAAACCCTAGCTCCAGGGTAAGCGGAGTGTATGAGGAGTGTTGGCAAGTGTTTTGCAGCATTCTATATTTGACTTTGGTCTTTTTTCAGTGGCTCTGCACTGTTAGAGCAAGGAGGAGGAGCATCCAGTTCAAAGACACTAGCTCCAGTGTAAGCGGAGCGTATGTGGAGTGTGGTGAGTGTTCACAAAGTGGGAGCTGGAACAGCGGGCCGTGTTGCCTCATAGCCCCCTGCACCTACCTACGTGGAGGAGAGACCATGTATGCGGAAGAACGCCCTTCTTGTACCGTCGGGGTGAAGGCTGTGGCGGAAACCAGCCAGCCAGGGAAAAGGCTTGTGCTGCCCCTGCCTCCCCTGTACAAGCGCGAACGTAAGCTTACAACTGCGCATTTAAATCTTTTGCTGTTCGGTTTTTGGGACTAGGAAAGTTTCTTGCTCTAAGTGCTTTGCGGCGCATAACGATGTTAAGGGACTGTGGATACTCCGGCTAAAAGAGCCTGCAGGCTAGAGCTGGCGGTCTTCTTGACGGTCGTACTGACTGTTTTTATCTCCTTGCAAAGGCCGCCTGCAGCTTATCCTCTATCAACTAGAACAGGGGGTTTGGAATTAGAACCGAACTAGAACTGAGGGTATTGGTTCAAGGGGATCTCCAGCGAGGGAAGTGGCTTACGCCTCCCGAATTTCCTCACGGTCCACGTTTGGGCTACTGACATTGTGAAGTAAGAGAGACCTGTCTGGCTGATGCTGCCTTTGCTCGTTGCTTTTGAAATTTAAAATCGCTGCTCTCTTAAAACCAAGGATCCGTCGGCGTCCCTCATTTCTGGTTTGTGAAAGACATTAATGGAGCCAAACAGCCAAGCGGGCACCAGGACCCGACTCCAGATAAAACTGGGTACAGTAATGCCGGAGCATGTTGTAAAGAACTTAAAATCAAGCACTTGAACACCACTGCAATTACGATCCCCTCCTAGGAAATTGAAAAGTCCTTTGGGCCCTGATATCTCCCAGGTTTCCTCAGTGCCTCTAGCAAATAAGAACGGTCCGATATGCATCGCTATGATAAAAGAGAGGCTTGATGCCTTGACTGAGGATCCAGTCCCCTCCAAAACAGTGATTCCCCAAGATCAGCAACAGAGTATGGATCTAGACAATCCCCAGCAGGGGCCCAGGAAGCAGAATTGGAATCAGAAACTGCCGTGGAAAATGCCTTTCAAAGCCAAATGGCAAACTTCAGCATTGTGCCCGAACGACAGCAAACCCCAGTGGAAACCCCACAGACAGGCGAAAGCTTAGAGGAGGAGGATTGTTTTCAGAATAACCAAGCTAATAGAGGTGGCTCTTCCTCCTCGGACTCTAGCATGCTGTATAATTAAGTGTACCAAGAAGTGGTTTGCGACAAGGGAGTCAAATTTCCAAGGATGAAGTGGCTAACATCCAAAATACAGTAATGGCTTCACTCACCATTTCCTTTTTGTAAGCTGTGCGAATACATATATTCAGCCATCCAAGAACAAGTAAACCTCATGCATATGTGGCAACAAAAATGGACAAACTTGGACATCTTCACAAAAAACTGGAACAAAGGCTAGATACTGGGCAGAGACCTCGGACCAATGGCAGAGAAGGCTTTGTGAGCTGGCCAGGAGTGAGACAAAGCTTTGCTGATGAAGGCCATCATTGAAGATGGAAGATGGAAAATTAATGAGGGATCACTGGAAGTCTAAAGAACAGGAAGCCTTAAATGTAAAAGCTGTCTCCTAGGCCAACCAAATGTCAGAGGCAGGGCCGACCTGAAATGCAATAAAGGAGTCAGGAAAGACCACGGTCGACCTGACAAAAATACATAGTCCTGAGTCTCACAGGGGAAACATGTTCTCGATATTTAAATCATCAGTATTTACTGAAGGATGAACTCGTGGCCAGAAAAGAAAAAGCAATCTGCTGCAAGAAAGAAAATCAAAAAATCTTAAGATGGCCCCAAAAAGAAAGATGAATGGATCTAGAGCTTTTCTTCGGAATATACAAGCCCCCCTCCCCCGGATAGATCTACCTGGTACCACTAAAAGACAGCATAAGGAATTCATTATGCCTAAAACTGTGCCTCCTCAAGAGCCTACCGGTAAGCCTGACGTTGAGAGACCCAGAATAAATGAGGTGGAAAGGAGACAAGCTACTGGTAATGCTGATCAACCTAGGAAAAGTCTCCCGCAGGAAGAGCATTTAAACTACCCCGGAAGAAAAGAGGAGACTCCCAAAAGTATGCCTGACAAGAATTATATTGGATCAAAAGGTCTTACTCCTAAATACGAGCAATGTGATGCAGCTCTCCATGTGTTCCAGCATTGAGATTTATAACTACTTAAGATATTAGAGTGGTTGAATTTGCAACAGAGGAACGAGAAGACCGCGTAATCCTCCATTTAGAATCCCACCTTATTATGGAAGCTTTGCTGGAACAAAGTGAAAGGCTGCTATCATTTGGGTACGATCTTAGCGACTACAATCTGGAACTTCTTCATAGTAACTAAGCTAAGAAACAGGCCTCTCAACCACCTCCAATCAAATCCACAAAAAACCCTTTAGAGAAAGATGAAGTAAACCAGCTAAGGCCTAGAATGTGTTTGCAGCAGAAAGATATGAGTCTCCTTGGAAGCTTCACAATTAGAAATTAGGGATGCAAAAGCTTTGGGAAGCCTAGCACTGCACCTTCGGCAAACATTGCTTCAAGCCAGACTGATTGGAGCTCGCTTGCTGGAGCTCTGGCAAGACCCGTGGAAGAATAGACTGCTGAGAAAGAGCCTGTAGAAGATCTCAGAGTTGGATCATGGAACACCCGTGGGTTTGAGTTTTTGTTTACAGAAGATGGGAAGGTCCTGGGGAGGGGCTATGACATCATATGCATCCAAGAGACATGGTTACGGGACAAGCCGGCTTGTCAGGGATATGAGATATACCTGAATCCATCTCTTAAAGGGAACTTGGGTCACCCCTTCTCTGGTTTACTCACCCTAAATAAAGTAGAACAGGGTTTTAAGAGATGTCATCATCTTACACCATATCCCAATGTCCACATTTTGGAGATGGGAAGGAACCATCTAAATGGAAGTTCTAAACTCCTTTTGATAAATGTTAATCGGGGTTTGAAAGGTCCACTGGCTGATACATTGATGGCTCTTATTATGGAGAAGGTGGATTGGTCCCTAATAGATGGGGAAAACCCTGACATTTTGATCTGTGGGGACTTTAATTTTTTACTACTGTCTAAAGAGGGTTGGCCTCAGCATTTGGAGAAGCTCGACGGGTTTGCTCGGAGATCGGTGGAGGAGGTCAATATGCAGGAATTGTGGCTGCTCAATAGGCAAACCATGGGTGACTGTCCAGGTGCACCCACTTGGAGCAATGGTATCCAGGCAGCCTGTATAGATTATTGCTTTGTGCCATCAAACTTGGGAGAAAAGGTTTCTAAATTTGAGGTAGTGCCATTACCGCAGAGCGATCATGACCTGTTATCTATCCCCATGGAGGTACTAGCAGGCCGATATAAACACAAAATTATGCCTCCTGTCGAGCTAAATGGATGGTTGAATCAAGTAAAAACCCAAAAAGTAAAATTCCCCCCCTCTCATCATGGCTAGACCTGGCCATTGCTAGGGATGATAAGCTGGTGGAGTATGCGTGGATTTTGAGAGACTTCAAACAGAGGGTCAGAAGAGGTGGCCAACTCCACCATGCCTCTAAACATACTTACAAAACCAAGCTAGTTAAAGCTTGTAGAGTATGTAGGGCGGAGGTGAGGAAATTAAGGCACCTGAATACAATGGACTCTGAAGTACTAGTAAGGAAACGCAGAGAGACCTATAAAAACTGGTTGAAAGCACATTGGGCCATACTCATCCAAAAGGATGCTGAGAGGATGCTGCTAGCAGTCTGTGGGAAAAGCTCCCGCAATATGTGGGAGCTTATCAATAATGGCGGCAATTGCAGAAAATATCAATTGATGGGTGGGGTTATGGAAGCGGGCTGGGTCAGCCACTACTCTAAAATATTTGCAGGATTGCCTGCAATATACCCTCCCCAAGTGACTCGACAGACAGGGGGCTTGTGCTTTGAGTTTGATGTAGTGGAGGCACACCAATGATCATGAGGCTTAGATCATCCAGAGGGGCTGGGCCTGATGGCATTTCCAATTGTGTGCTGAAGAGCAATCCCGAGACCTGGGCGGAATTTGTGGTATCCCTGTTTACACAGGTGATGTCAAATAGATGAGTTCCGGGGTCATGGCAGGAAGCCTGGGTTGTACCGGTGTTCAAGAAGGGCGATAGGGCTGATCCTAAGAACCATCGCCCTATCCTCCTCCTGGATTCACTAAGCACGCTCTTTGCCTCAGTGGTCCTTCGAGATCTTAATTCATGGGCTACTGGGGTGGGGATACTTGACCCCAGGCAAAGAGGATTTATAAAAGGTGTAGGGACATTCTTAAACCTTTTTGTCCTGAACCTATTAAAACAGAGGGCAATTGATAACAATTCTACAATCTACATGGCCTTCCTGGACCTACATTAGGCCTTTGATGGAGTGGACAGGAATCGTCTGTTGGCTAAATTGAAAACCTGGAAATGTCCTGCAGACATCCAGGCTTTATTTACAGATCAGATTGGGGGCAGGGGGACTGATGTCTAGAAAGATTCTGACATTTTGTGGCATGCACCCCTCTTATTTAGCCTGTATGCAGGGCCAGTCTTTGCATCAGGCAGTGCAGGCGGCTGCCTGAGGTGCCAGGCTCTGGGGGGCGCCAGTCTGACTTCAACCACACGATTGTCATCATTTAAATTATTGTAAAAAAAAGTACATACAGTACACAAAAAACAAAGTGAAACCTTTTAAATCATCAGACTCTCCAATTCCTGCAGTCAACAGCAGTGCATTCAAAGCCAGACCCCTCTGGGGTCTTTGCAAGCGCTTGCGGCCGGGCCTTAAAAGCAACATGTGCTGCTTATCAGTTCCCAGGCCGAAACTTGGTTGATCACACGTGCATCCTCCTCAGCGCATGTGCTGTACAGACAGTGCTTTAAGTGGCCCGGGGCCTGCCGGGGCTGAGCCCCGGCAGTCTCAAAAAAGTGAGGCTGAGCCGGGGCCCTCCGGTCCCACCACTTGACAGCGGAACAATGGATGAGCCCGCCGTCATCAAGGCAGGCAGCTGTGACTGACAGAAGTGCAGGGCAGTCACAGCTCCGCTCAAACGAGTTTGCGGGAAGCTGGGGCTGGTTGGAACTTGTGTTAGTCACAGCTCAGCATCCCCACCCACCATTAACACCCATTTGTCTCCACCCCCTGTTGTGCCATTTACAGCATAGGGCTGAGAGCAATAGGCACAACAGGAGTAGAGACAAAAGGGTGTTAATGTTTGACCCATTAACTCCATAACGGGACTGAAAAGGTGCCCAGGCTTCTTTGTCACAGCTTGGTTGGGACAGCCGCCAGGGGAAGCATGACAACCAGAGGGTGGCAGCGCTCGGCAGGAGAGGGACACAACGTGGGGGGAGGGGGGCAGTGACAGAGACAGATGTCAGAATAAGTACAAGCGGGAGGGACAGGTGAAGGAAGGAAGGAAGAGACAGAGGGAGGGAGGTAAGGAGGGAGGGAGGGAAGTTATTTTAGGGGCTGTTATATCATTTGCATAAACTGAACAGAGCTGAGAACGGACGCAGAGAAAAACTTTGGCCTATCAGTGGAACCCAAACACACACACCGTCTCTGCCCCGCTCCTCCCCTGCTCCCCACCCTCTCTTCCTCACACGGTTATTACGGTCTCTTATTTCTTACACAACACGCCCTGTGAGCAGGCATCGTGGCATTCACTCCAGAGGACAACCCAGTGCATTTAAAGACAGAACCATTTGTAAACTTTTCTGTTTGCTTGTTGGGGTGGGGGAAATGAGAGCCCCCAGTAGTGCGTTTTCATAGCCAACATCTACCACCTGTCACCTTACCCTGTCGGCATCAGACCCACGTTCAGGCGCTGGGCTCTGCATCCATGCCCTGGACGCATTGGGCAATGGCAGTGGTATACAAACTTTTTTATGTCGAGCCCCCTGAGTTGCAGTATGCGCTTAGTTGTGTAGACGAGACCACCCCTGTTCATTTTTACATGCTCTTCTTTAGGCCACGCCTTCAAATGTTAGGCCATGCCCACCAGGCAAGCCACGCCTCCAAATGTGGGCCCCCCCCTCAATTTCTTACCCCACTTAAAGCACTGTGTACAGAGTTGGGGCAGATTGATTGAACTGGTAGGATACAGACGGCACTTGCAAAGTTGTGCTTGAGAGATTAGTATCTCAGGAACATGCAAGTCTTCGTGCCAGTGTGGGATACACGGTCCGGATGCAAAGAGGTGATGTGCCTGTGTTTGCAATATTGTATCTCTGCCTCTTGCTCTGCGATGCCAGTGCTGTGCAGGTGGGTGTGGGGCAGTGGTGCAACGACCATGCAGTACGTGCGTAACACAGTAATATAAGAGTCGCTCATATCATAGGCTGTATGTATTATTAATGCAAAGGTGTTCATTTGTCACTGTAATGGAGCACTACAAAGCCCCTTCATTAAATGAGTAACCGCCTTTAATGTACATTTTACTCACATACTAAGAAATACTTAAATACCCTACTTTTAAAGTGAGGGTCGCCACTTTAACACAGACATGAAAAGCTTTTTCTTTACTGTGCTCTGGGTGTAGCACAAGCTCAGCAATTTATATACATCAAGTATTTAATTTCCAAAGTTATGAGTGTAAAATAACCTAAAATAGCTTCTTTTTAATATTAATATTGTTCAACCAATATAAACACTATAGAGGAAAGAGCATTCGGAATGTAGTATTACAATGTAATACCACAAAGTAAGGTTGGGGTTGCGGACCACAGAAGCATCAATCTATATATTAAAAGTCCACCATTTAAGTTTCCACCTCGCGATCCATGGTGTCAATGAAACAATGCAACCAACTCGAAAATGAATGACTGCAGGCTAAACGGGCCATGCAGAGAACTGATAAAGCACCCACATATGCTTATATATTTTGCGGGTCGTCCTTGCTTCCCAAGCACTCTGCAATGTGTCACAAAGGTGCCCACAGGCCAGGCTTCCCCGTAATGCCTGTGTTTGCTAAAAGACTGCACAGGGTACACACAGACAAAAAGCTGCATCCATCATTGTGTTGCACCCGGTCACACACCGAGGCGCACAGAGGCACTGGAGAAGCACCAGATCAGACACAAATGAGAGGGAGGGGATAATGGGGGGCACAGGCACTGGTTAGACAACCCACCCATGTCCCCCTCCCCAACCGCCCACCTCGAGTAAATCAAGCAGAGCCCAGGAAAATACCCCTGATCAGCTTCAGTGATACAGATCCGACACCTGGAATCGTAAGCAAAACACATCAAACCACATGACCCCTCCCCCTTACCTTAGTAAGACATTTCAGACTTCAGCAATCCCCCCTCTTCCGTTCATCTTGTATGATAAGGCGAACAGAGCCATAGACGGACAGAACAGGACACAAACAATAAATGGTGCTGGCGGCTGCACAGTAAACAAATTCCACAGCGATTTCTAATATAAAACATTTCATTGTTAGCACATGCATTCGTATGAATACTTTTTTAGGCAAATGAAAGAGGAGGGGTGTTTGTATTTGCATGGGGATGGAGAAGGAGGCACAACTGTCGTTTCAATTTAAAGTTTCTACTGCTCCAAAATATGTGAGATTCTATTTGTTGCTGTTGTATTGTAGTGAAGCTTCAGGTGCACCAGGGTGAATGTCACGGGGCCACTCGGGACTGGTAGAAAGACTAGGGAAGAGGGCATGTATTGCTACATGCCAACCCTTAGTGCACTCCAAGGGGAGTTCAATCCCAAAAACATTAATGTTGCCGGCATGTGGGGTCTAATACAGGTCCCACTGCTTGCTGTTCAAAGTTTAGTGTATTATTATAAAGGCTTATATTAGGATTTCAAAATACAAATGTTCAATGAAGTTAAGATAGGTGTATAACCTCTAGTTAACATATAGTTTGACAACTAATTGTTTGTCATGCACTTAATTCAGTTCACAAAATGTAACGAACAATTCCGTCATACAATAATTTACACCATAGAGAGTCAGAAAACCCTAAGTGGGTTATTTTAATCAACCAAAGTGTATAATTATACAAAACCTTTTTTAGTGAACATTATCAAAGTCCCACCATAGTTGGTTTGTCTCACAAAATTTGTTTTAGTACATTCACAATTTGTAAGTGTTTTGTTTCACACAAAGATTTGCACATAAATTTGCATTTGCAAAATCCCTTTTCCCTGTATGTGATAATAACAAAATCAAATAATATGATAAAGTTCTTTGGTTCAAAGTCACCAATCCAAAGTAGCATCAGGATATTACAATGTATTGCCAACGCGTTTCGGACTTTACGCCAGTCCATCTTGAGGGCCACTGATACTATTTGTTTCCAAAAGTTCTATAAATTCGTGATTTCAGTTCCTGAAGCAAAAAAAATATAAGAAGGTATTCTATAATCAGTGTCATTACGCTGGGTCAATCTTGACAATCTCATCTTTAAGCCAATTATCACTTTAAGAGTTGCAACTCTAATAATTATAAACATAATACTCAAAGTACCTCTTTTATAGTGCCAATAGCACCTTTATCTTTGGTCTTTGGACACATCCTGTAGGTAGGATCGATTGTGCGTAGCTCGCTGTGTGTGTAGTCAGTTATACCTCGAGAAGACTCTCACAAGAAGAACTTCTGGAGAAAAAACAGAGTAGAATGTCGGTTCAGTGCATGATGAACCTGATGAATCCTAGAATCAAGTTCACAACAACTACCAGTGAGTCCAAAATACACTTCCTGGACGTCGAAGTCTACGTGAAAGAAGGGAAATTGCAGACACGTATCTTCACAAAGGAGACAGATAGGAACAGCCTACTTTTAGCCACAAGTTTTCATCCACAAAGAACACTGGATAGTGTACCATTGAGTCAATTCTTACGATACAGACGCAATATATCGGAAATGGGAGAATTCTCGAGGCAATCATTATCCTTACAAACGAAATTCATTGAAAGGGGTTAGGACAGAAATGTAATCTCTGAAATCAAAGAGAAAGTGAATTTGACCCAAAGAGAAACTCTCCTGACAACCAGGAGTACCCAGGAACAACAAAAATTGGTATACGCAACGACTTATTCTACCCAGAGTAAGAGGATAAAAAGGATCTTCCAGAAACACTGGCACCTGCTACAAATGGATCCAATTGCTTAAGTGTGTGGTTTCTCTGGTTTCAGATGTGAAGGAGAGAGTTAACTGATTGTAACAATGAAGCCACACTATAATAGTCTCATTAGAATGTGTAAAGAAGTGAGATGCCCCCACATGAGTAAGTTTGCCCCTCCCCCATCGTTTCTGAAGTTAGCACCTCTGCCAACAGTTTGGGGGGCGCCAACCATGCTACCTGCCTGGGGTGCAATCTGGTCTGTATGTGTCCGATCTTGGGATTTCACAGGAGACCATTTGTGCATTTCCAACAAAGCAAACTGGATGTGAACTCCCATGGCTGCTTTATGCAGATGATATTGTTTTCCTCGATCAAACGGCCATAGGCCTGCAACGTAGAATCTCAGCATTCAATGTTTACTTAATAAAAATGGCATGAAAATGAATGTCAAAAAATGTCAGGTTCTCATCATGTTAACTGCCAGGAGGAAATCAAGGACGTTGTTTTCATGGAGGGTTGAGGAAGTTTGGCTATAAGTAGTGGAAACTATCATATACTTGGGAGTCAAGAACATAAATGAAAGTGCACAATTGGATTGGCTGAGAACAAAATGACAAAAAAAATCTGACAAACCAAGGAATCGCCATCCATAGGTGCTATGGCCCTTTTCTAACATACCAATTCTCACCTTTTATAGGCAAAAGGAGATGCAGGTCTTACATATGCAGCAGAAACACTGCCCAATCTAAGTAAAAAGGTATGGCCCCTGATGAAGGGGCATTTCTGGCACAGTGTATTAAGACCATAAGTCCTTACCAGTAGCAAATATTCTGTATGAATTGCGACTACCCTCAATGGGCTCCATAGTCCTGTGGAAGGAGATTTCCTTGTACCAGAAGTGCATTGTGTTAGAGGCTCCACCTCCATTTGCCATCCTGAGATCTGTGAGCATGTTAAATGAAAGATCCTTGAACCTATGTTTTGTAAGAATGAATGAGACACTGTCTAGTTGTGGGGTTGATATTGACCTGCTGAGGGTAAACCCTCTTAAGGTAAAGACAACTTTGGAAAGGGCAGACTGGATTAACACCTGTGAAGCTAGACCCATTGCCCCCTTAACATTTAGATGGTGGGTTGAAAAAAGGGGTCTTAATGATCCGTCTTTCAGCATTTTATAGGGACCTCCTTATGCGATGCCATCTGAACATTATGCCCACCTGTGAGATACAGTTCAGACGACACCAGAGAGGCGTGGAAAATAACTTTTGCTGATTCCGTTAGAAAAGCGATCAGATGGAATCGCTCTTTCATATCGAAATGGAATGCCTGTGAGAAGATCACAATATATCGATATTTTCTGGAAGGAACAGGATGTTTATCTCTGGAAGAATGTTGGGACTGGCTGCTAATGCGACAAAAAAATAGGTAGAGTTTTGGGAATGCTTAAATTCATCAACTCAATAATCGGCTTATACGCTGTATACGCTGACTAGTCAGGCAGCAAAATGAAATGTGTGGATGTATGATCTACATTTAAGATCATGGCGCTGAGCAGACTTGTTGAGCGGGGTGGAAATTGGACCCCATTTTATCTTTTATCTGACTTTAAGGGAAAAAAATAAAAATAAATAAAAAGTCTGTATCTGGGATTGGTGGATTTTTATTTTTTTTAAACTGTTAAAGGTTTCTTTTGCTACGATGTTGTATTAGTTTGAAACCAATAAAACTTTACTTAAAACAAAATTACAACTTCTGAATATAAGTGCAGTGCCATTGGAGGGGTCATCTTTTTCGAAGGGAAAAAAACAGAATGATCAGTGCCAGGTGAAAAGACCTTGCAGGGAAATTAAGAACAAAGAATAAGATTTGCAGGTAGAGGTGTGAATCAAGCAAAGATTCCACCATGATATTATAGTGTACATTGTGGAATACACAAATGTAATTCCCATAATGAAGCCAATCTATCCTGAGTTTAGAGTGATCTAGAGCTTCGATATATATTTGTAATATTTACTGAGCTTGACATCCATAACATTCAGATGTTACTGTATTTTCAATGGCCAGACAGGATGGAGAGATGGCAGGTACAGATAAAAGGGGATGATGTGCAGGAGAAGTTCTTTGTGATACCATTAACAGTATATGTGATTTGAGGTTGGGAGTTGTTGGTTAATAGTATATGTGAGTTCAGTTTCCGAGGTGGTGGTTCTACCAGCTTGATGTGGTTTATCATTGAACCATCTGGAGTTTTCTCTGGGTGCTGGTTACGGGAAGGAGCTGGAGGACTAGCTCCCAAGTACTGGTTAATGTACTTTTGTAGGGTTGAGAGAAAGGGTGACAGGACACAGTGTTGGAAGGTCATACAATAAGTCACACGTAAGGTGTTGAAGACACTTCCTAACAATGAAGGAGGACTGGCCTAATGAGGGGAAGAAACCCCTAGGAAAAGGGAAGATTGGAATCAAAATTATTCTTGGTTGCCAATTATTTTGAGTTTTCGGAATGATTGAAGCTATTGAGTCATTGAATGCCAGAGCTCTTATTACTCCTGAGAAAGGGGCACGCATGTTTAAAGAGTTCAAACAATTGCAGCTTAAAAGATTCGTATTGCAAGAGCTGAAAACCTGGTTGTTTCAATAAGTAATCAGTTGCTTGTCCTTTTCTTGCTTCTTTCTGCCTGGTGAGACTCTGTTCTCCCCTTTTTGTCCGGACCTTATGTGTTTCATGTCATGTTCCTGTCTTGACTGCGCCCTCACACCAAAGGATTTACGGTTGCGCATTATGAATAAACTAAAGTAAAAGAGGAAGGGGATCAAGCTATGTTAAAACACAGGGATTAGAATTCTAGAATTGTATTTGATACTGTCCAGCAAGTGAGCCTATATAGGGCTGATTATATATTTATATTTATCTCACATCTATATATTTATCTCATTGTGGCAGACTGGCATGCTTAGATTGGGCGATATCGATGCTAGAACATTATCGTAGAATAGTGTGGTTCTAGCCTTGCTCTTCAGCTGAAGAAAGGGAAAAAGGCAATTTACATGGCATCTAAATTCAGGAATTATGAGTGATACAGTTTGCTTGGAGGAGCTCAGGGACACAATTAAGGAATACTTGGCCCAAATTAAATCATAAGATAAGTTGATGGGAAAATACTGGCATGCCCTAAAGGCTTTGGCAAAAGGGAATTTGGTGGCACCAACCCCTACTACCTTGGATGCCACTCCTGCATCGCAGTCATGGCACCTGCTGGAAGACCCCTGGCAAGAATACACCTGCTGCCAGTAACTGTCCGGCACCTGCCTGCAAAAGACAGAAAGCCTCCACTGCAGCCACTGTCACTACAGATATCACCACTACCTACAATGCTCCTGATACATTTTTTATTTTTTTATTTTATTTCTTTGTGCTTTGGCTTATAAACAGAAGTATAAACCTTTCACATCATACAGTAAAAAAGACATATTACCCAAGAGAAAACAGTTAAAACTCATACAAATTGATAAGTAGAATAAAACCACATAGTGTAACTGCTCTATGCTTTATACATTATTTGATATACATACTGTCTAAACGTCAATTTAACTTGGCACGTCCAAAGTCAGCACGTAGCTAATACATTGCTCCTCGGTAATTCCTACCCCAGAACACGATGGTATTACTATTCAGCCCACCCGCTGCTGTTATTACATATGACCATTCAGAAAAAAAGAAGAGGGTCACATTCAGCAAAAAGGTAACATATCTGGAGGTCTCTATGGTGCCTTCAGCCTTACCTTCAGTGTCCTTAAAAAGGAACACAATGATAATATTAGGGTTTGGCGATTGTCTCACATTAACTTAATCTATATAGATGCAATCAACTGCATTGATCCCAAAAATGTTAGCCTTTGCTCTCTGAACGCATGACTGTCCAAGACCAAATGCTTTATACTCTCCATTTTTTCACAATCATTAGAGAACCTGCAGTGCTTATCAGTTCTAAACCTGTTCCATTTTCCTTTGCGCTCCAACGTTAAAAATGGATTTAGCCGGGAACGTAAAAATAGGGTCAGAGTGTTGGGACAAGGAAAGAGATATATGTATTTCATGGTATCATCCCTTTCCTAATTAATTTAGCATATTCAGTGTAGAGAGTGTATGATGGCAGCAAGTCCGTCGTCTCACACCAGTCGTATTGAAACAGCTTCTTTTTGACGTTACGTGTATTAGTAGTTAGCTCCTCCCTCGTGGAGAAAATTCATGTTAGCATTTCAGTTATACATGTTTTGAAGTTGTTTATGGTATGCTCCTCATGCATTAGCTCAACCTGCCACAAGCACCAGCATCCTGCAGGTCCCTATGGATACCCCGCGACCCACAACAACTCCTCTGCTGATTCACTGATTCAGTGCCAGCAGCATTAGGAAACTGACTTAGGAAATGATGATGCTGACATTGGACCTGTGCATACCGGTGTGTGAGGGAACAGGTACCTGAGTAACACCCCCAGCCCTATCCGCACCTCTGAGGGTATGCCCCAGTACACCCTTCAAGGCATCGGGAGCAGGCTGAACGGCAATGAAAACCTAACAGAGCAGCATCTGTAACACCTAAAGGTAATTAGCTGTGCTGTTCAGGACGCTCAGCCCGGCAGATGGCTAGGACAATGAACAGGCAGCGTTATCACCTCACAGAAGAAATAGCGTCAATTACAGTGATGAGCCAGAGGGTAAGAGAGATGACGGAGGCTATATATCGTTGGGAGCTGAGACCATGCATAGGAAATTGCTCCTGACATTGCAGCGTATTTGAGGGCAATCGTCTGAAAGTTACATTATTGTCACCCCCACAGAAGGCTCATGGCCTGGCAGCTCCCGTCGTCAATCCTAATGCTCTGTGGCATGCACATGTTGGGAAGGAGCTAGTGCCTTCCTGCACCCCAAGTGCTTTTGAATTAGGCAAGACTTCTTTTGACTGCTTCTAGGCACTACAAGGGACCAGTGGGGAGGAGGGAGGACTGGGAAGGCTTTTTCATGCAAAAATAATCATATACACAGACATAGGCAGGCATCCTCATTTTGGTAAAGAATAAACTTGTTAACCTTGCAAGATAGACTCTTGGCTTTACTTCCCTAGAGGGGTGTAATTTACTCTGGTGTGAGCGTAATTAGGGACACCCTTATAATTAGGGCCACCCTTACAGTGGTGACCCCCGACGTGATCTCAGTTTCACCCCCGTACTTTGTGAAGCCCCAAGTCAGTTACCAGGAAAGAGCCACGCCCATCTATAGCGACCAGTCCCTTAAATAAAAAAGTATGCGGATCCTGAGCGGTTTTAGTAGTAGCCATTTTAATAGAAATCCTCTCTGCTCACTAAAGCGCAGGGAATGGATCCAGAAAGATAGACAGGCCAGCATTGGGACTTCATAACAGAGGAAACTCGAGTGGACACACACATGTGAGTATACTCTTGTAAGTGATAACAACAAGGGGACATGTATGTATGAATGTTTGACAGTATGTTGATATGAATGGATAAAGTACGAGATCAGTGAATTGAATAGGACTTTTGGTGATGTGTTATGGAATGGATTGTATAGGACTTTAGCTTGTGTGAACAAGGTGATCTGCACACAGTACTGCATGGTGCTGAGTCGTGGCAAGCCTGGTTCGTATAGCTATGGTACGACATCAATGAAGCGACACCTGAGGTCATTCCACGGTGGGGATATTCGTAAGGTTGTACCTTGTGATAAATGTAGTAGGTTGAGTTCCCCTGCAGCAAACTCTGTTTCCGCTCCTGCCACCACAAGAGACACTCCTGTGGGACAGCGTATCCCTCCAGGTGCCACGCAGGTCATTTATGATGCTGTTGACCCTTACCTTTCGAGGGTCACAATATTGTGCATGTGCTGCGACGCAGTACTCTGTAGGGGGGAGAACCTTCGGAGTGCTTTCGAGACTGCGGTCAAAGGTACCTCATGAGTCATACCGGGTAGTAGGCTTCTGCCGAATCACCTCCAGCATCCGACATCCATGCACTTGCCTTCGGGCCCTCTCCTGCCTGTGTAGCTATATCAGTTCTGGTTTGCACTTACTGGTCTGGTGGCTGGCATCCTCTCACTGGACTGTCACAGCCTTGGGACTTACCTGTTGTCTCCTAAACAGGCTGCCTGGCACTTCTGCCATAGGGGTCCCCTAGCAATTCCACCCCCTTTTCTTTTCCCCCCCTCTCTGCACTTGCATGTTCTGAATGTCACAAGAACTAGCAAGACCATTGTTGTCTTGTTTTATTTATTGCCCTGGTTGTTCCCTTGCTCCCTTGCCTTCTTGACCTGTGGTGCTTCTAAACACTATTCTAGCTGCATACGCATCTTACAAATGCCCAATAAATAGATAGATAAATAAATAAATAGTCAGACCACGACTGTATAGATACAATGTTTGCCATTGTTGGTATTATTTCCCCAGTTCCCATCCCATTTGGCCTTGTGACGCTTTGAAATACAATTCTGTTGTTTAAAGTGCCTTACAAATGCTCAATAAAATATAAATACAAAGATTGATGGGGGTGCAAATCGTCTTTTCAGATACGTACTCTAACTAGGCTGGCAAGTCGCAATCTTGCCAATCTGCTGCAAAATGAAACAGAACAAAGGTTTATGTGGCAATGTCCTGTTTCTGTCCACATTTTTCAACTGTCGCCCATACTGTTTTTGATCGAATGGGCATTCACATTTTCAATTGATGCACCCTTAGTACTTTCCACGAAACTTTACTTTTTAAAGCATGACAATGCCTTACATTTAAAAAGGTATTTCAAACATAAAACATGCAATTGTTGGGTTCATTTAAGTAAACAATTTCTGTATCTCTTTCACAGGTGATACAGGCTTGTGGCCTATCGTGTGTTTATATGGTGGATTCATGGAAGACTGGGATTCCGTGTTCGACGAGTGCCACCTGCCTTTGTGGTTCGCACCATTCGTGCCAAATTCCCAAATGACTCTGGACAATACCGCAGATTTATGCAGAAAGTAACTAGACCGCTGCAGTTCAATTTGTTGTTTGTCATTGCAACCCACTTTACAAAACTTATTAAAAATAAATAAAAAACTGATTGTATATGAAAAGTTGTTGCAAATGATTTGTAAATGCACACCACGTACAGAAATATAAGAGGATCATGAAAGATGTGTGTGCTTCAACAAGTTTACTGGCCTATTGCGCTCCCCTCATCCACATCCACCCCCCACCCCGCCAGTATCAATGGCAGTTCGCACCTGTGGCCATGCGCTCGCAAGGGGGCTGGCTGGGTGGGACCGCACAAGGTGCCGAATACAATGTACACCCCAAAGGGCCCTTTGGAACAGGGACCATTAACCACATGGCCTCCCCAGACCCGGTGTCTCCAGACTGCCCTTTGAAGGCCACGTCCCTGCAATCCACATACCTCTGTGTCCTTTGAATGTGTTCCAGGCCTATTGCGCTCCCCTCATCCACATCCATCTCCCCTCTGAGATCAATGGATGGCAGTTCGCACCTCTGGACGTGCGCTCGCAAGGGAGATGGCTGGGTGGGAACGCACATGCTGACCGAATACAATATACACCTCAAAGGGCTCTTTGACACAGCGACCACTGACCACATGGCCTCCCGGGCCCGGTGTCTCCAGACTCCCCTTTGAAGGCCCGTCCCTGCAATACACATATCTATGTACCCTTTGACTGGTTTCTGGCGCATTTGCGCTCCCCTCATCCACATTCATCTATTCTCCCTCTGCCATCAATCGCAATTCGTATCTGTGGCCGTGGGCTGTCACAGGGGCTCCAATGGTGGGATGTAGGTGGTCCAAATTTGACATAGAGGCCTGGTGGTTGTGACCAAACACGTCACACACTCACACAGACACCCACTTCTGTAAGCCTTTACAAACACTGTGCAAGTTACAAGAAAACATCTCTGAAATTGACTAGGGATATCGTCACCGATCCACTTTTTTCCTTGCTTACTGAATCGTCTCATCTGTTCTTCGAACTAACGGTTAGTCAATTTTTACTATTGTTTTCTTTCGTGTCAATGTTATGTGCTCTGCCACTTTCTATTGCATTATGCTCAATGTACACCCTATTCTCAATATAATGGACCCCATTATGATACTGGCGGTAGCCGTGCCAGTTTTACCGGCATGGCTGCCGCCGGTATAATTTTTTTCTGCTCCCCGCGAATGGCCAATTATCGGGTCATTACAGCCTTGCCGGACCCAGTAATTGCCCATTCACGGGCGCCGTAAAATATTCTTCCCCATTCCCATTGAGCCCCCAGCACCATTTGTGAATGGTGCCGGTGCATCCGACATGCTCTGCTCGCAGGTGCCTTTTCGCCCGCCAGGTCTGACGGCGGCGAAAAGGCACCCGCGAACAGAACTCATAGTTTGCCGGTCTCATAGTTTGCCGGTCCGGTACTAACATCGCCGCTAGCTTACCGGCGCCGTTACTACCAGACCGGCAAACTTATAATGAGGCCCAATGTATGCAAAAAGTCTGCCTATGTACTTTTCATCTTTCTTACTAGCTCATTGCCCACTTGATGTATACCTTCTCTTCTAACTTTCAATGTAATGCTGATGGCACTCAGCTCTCTTTCAGGCTCCCCTCAGCCTGATCTCCTACTACTATCATTCCTGAGTGTCTCTCCGCGATTCGGGATTGGTGCACCTCAAACGGTCTCTGCCTTATTGCCAGGAAGACAGAGATCCTTCTCATTGGGATCCTTGCGCCCGCTTTCCATCTCTCATTCTGCCCGTCCTCTCCCTCTCCCTTGCACTTCCCCCTCTCCCTTCCACATGCACCTCACGTTGTCGCACATACACGATCCGAGTGACATAAGGGCTAGTAGGATCCTTTGCCTTGTCTTCCCCCTATATTTCCTCACTTGTCTTGTGGGTCCTAGATACACATATTATATCCTCATATCGCATAACATTACTGAGTATTGCTTCCAAATGTAATATTTCCTAGCGCATGTTTTCAATGCATGTTTGCTGTAGTACTCAGTGTCACATTACTTTGACATTTGTTTTTTTAACAGATCATAAGGGCAATCCAAAAAGACCTTCATGTATCGTTTTCAGTTGCCCCAATGTCAGCCATGCCAAAAGTGAAAGTACAGTCCTGCATGTCTTTCCAAAGGATATCCTTTTAGTAATAAAATGGCTGTCCAACTGCGGGTTTCCATTGTCCGAGATTGAAAGCAGAGCCGACGATGTCTTGGCTGACGTGAGGGGCACTAGATTCCATGTCTGCAGCATGCCCTTTTCTGCAGATATGTATGAACAGTCAAAATTCACTAAAAAGGGTTGCCCCAGACTCCATCGAAAATTACTTCCTAATGCAGTCCTACTGAATTTGAGCACATGCTGAATAAGGTGAGTAGTGTAATGGGGGCAGATTTATTTTATGTATTGCACAATTCTGCACATTTTTTATATAAAATATGTTTTTCAAATGATCATTCAATAGATTGATCTAGTCTGTGAACAGGTAACAATGAAGGATTTGGATTTTTTTGCAGAATACTTCAATTTACATTTTACTACACAAGTTTACTTCGTGGCACAATGTACTGTGGTTTATACATTTATAACTGTAGATTACTTTGCGTAGCCCTTGTATATGGATACAGTAAATGTTCGGAGCAATGTAAGCCTTCATTGCGTCTTTTACAAATAGGTCAATTGGTTCAATGTGTTCATTAGCATCTCTGTCTTTACGTAGACCATACTGATGAAAGTACAGACCATGGAGGAAACCACGGACACGTCAAACATCCAAATGGTGAGGACGAGTGACTTGAACATAAGCTTACTTTATTGCTTTTCATGTGGTCTAATTTATAATACTAATGTACATTTTCTTTTTCACACTGTAATGAATATATGCATCAATTAAAGGACCAAGATTGTACATCTACCACTATTCAGGAGTCAAGGGCAACCGCATTGACCATTCAAGTAATTATTTGATAACAATCATTTGTATGCGACTATACCAAATATTTATTTTTTAAGTGCATAGCACCACAGAAATCTGTTTAAGTGACATGTAGGCTTCTGGGTAAATATTGTCCATCTTGTGCGTGTAATTTATTTTCTGATTTTACTTTCACATCTTTAATATTAACATTACTTTGATCTAAGGGGAAGCTGGAACTTCAACAACGTACTATTCTTGTACAGAAACCATGACAAATGATACATTTTTTTATTACATTATTTATTTATTTTAATTTGCAATACTATCTGCAAATAGCAAATCATTAGCGCAACAACCTCGATGCATTTCTCACAGAAACAAATACCACAATGAAAGTTTATACAAATATAACTGTAGATTAATGAGTTCATGGATATAGTGATATCTCAGTGAAATGTGAGCCTTCTAGAAGAACTTACATTGCGTCTTTTACAAATAGCTAATTTTTGCTCAATGTGTTCATTAGCATGTCTGTCTTTACGGAGGTGACACCAATGGAAGTACAGAACGTTACCATGGCGGTAACCACTGAGACTTCCAACATCCACATGGTGAGGCCGAGTGAATTGCACATAAACTTAAATTTTCACTTTTGATGTGGTATAATTTATAATACAATTTGATATAGGGGGAGACTGGAACTTCAGCAACATACTATTCTTGTACTGCAACCGTTCTGGAGGATGAGGTATGACAAGTGACTAAACCTTTTGGGTTAGAATTTGTAATACAGTCTGCAAATTGCTAAGCATTATCTCAACAACCTCTACGTATTCCTCACAAACCTATGCCACAATTGAAGTAAAACTTCATATAAACATAATTTGTCACTGAATTATAGACAATTTCATTAACTATATAAAAGGAGTATGTTTTTGTTCTTAGAGTTCCATCTGCTTGTTTCAAAATCTCTGAGGTTTATCAGATACACTTTCAAATCTGTCTTTTTCATATGTTACATATACACAGTGTTAGAATATATGTCCATAATAATGCCAAAATTGTAATTAGACGATTAACCATATCTTTTTATACATTTGTAACTGATATTGTAAGGTGGACAATTATTAGGCGAACTGTCTCAAGGTGTAGTTTTGTGAGATCAATGATTTTAATATTACATTCTTTAACAATCTAATATGTTTTGTTGAATTTGTTATGTATAAGGAATGTACCACTGAAGTGGTTGAAAATAAATATACCCATGTCTCTTGGTATACATAAGATATTTATACATTTCAAGTTATCATCATTTATAACATTCATGTCATATTTGTAAATGTTCAAATGTTTACTAGAGTGAAATTGGTTATTTGTATATTAGTATATATGAATGTTGCAGTTGAAGAGCAAATTGCATGGTTGATACAATTTCAAAGGGGGTCATTCCGAGTTGGGCGGTAAGGGTTTATGGGCACCGGTAAGGCTGCGGTGCCGGTAAACCCTTACCGCCCTATTCCAAGGTCCCTTAGCGGGTCCCAGCAGGAACGGGTGGTCTGACCGCCCGTTCTCTGCGGTTCCCGTTAAGGGACTTTGGAGCTAATCTGTTATTAGCGCCTTCCCCATTCCCATTGTACCCTATGAAGCCTCAAATGGGAATGGGGAATGGTGTACTGAATGGGGACTTACTGGGTCCTCCAGGGTCGGAATGACCCGGTAGGTCCCCATTCAGCCAGACCGGACCCGGATGGAACGCTCACCTGGCTCCCACGGAGGCGCTGGTCTGGTCTGGGTTGCTGTGGCCTCTTCAAGCGTGATGCGCAGAATTCGGACCACCGATTGAACAGGGCCCCCAAATATTGCTTGTCTGGCCTGTAGGAATATCCTTCTCCAGATGAGAAAGAGGATTAACTGTCTGCTGAATAGTGTGCTTGCTCCCCCCTTTCTTCCTTCGTTCTTCTCTGACTTCCTCCAAAACCCCCTGTTTAAGCTCACCTTATGGTTTGGAAGGATGAACTCTCCATCCTGCTTCTGGTGCAGGGGCGCGCGTTCGTCCAGTTACTTCACTGGTTTTCAGAATGGCGCTGGCAAATCCACTTGACTTTTCTGAGCGATACGCCGTAAGTATGAAGATGCAAAAGTTCAAGTGTGAGCCTCCTTTATATTGTTTTTCCTAACCTGTGATCTGTCCTTTATTTCAGGTGCAGAACAAAGGCGATGCGTTGAGGGGTTAAATTGCCGGTGGTAAAATCAGGTGAGTTAGTGATGAGGGCGACCCCTCTAAATGTCTTTATAATTCCCCAGTAATGTCTTTTGTCCTTTCCCCATAGGGGCCGGGGTGCGGTACCTGCCAAAGATGCGGCGCCGACCCGAGATGTGGAATGGTTCACCAAGAAAAGCCGGTAAGTAATATGGCTGAAAATTCGGCTTTCCTCGTGTTCCCTTGCTCACCTTTTGTCTCTTCTTCTCTCCCCTAGGTGCAGAGATGTGGCGACCGGTGCTGAAAGCCGCGATGGAGCCGGGCGGCGTCTCGGGAACAGGTGAGTGAAGCGCGGCGCTGCTGCGAGCAACGCGGTGCTTTTAAATGGAAGTCTTCCTTCAGGAATGCTGGCGTGAAGATTCCGGATGCAGGTAAGAAGGTTGAATAAGTTCTTGGTTTTCACCTTTCTCTTCTCTTCTTTCCTTACAGGTGTTCCAGGTTCGAGGCGGGCGTGGCTGGAGTCCAGGTGCAGGAGCAGACACGGTGAGCGTTCAGCTGCTGGGATGCAGAACAACGCGAAGCACGTGTGGCTGTCCGGGCGTGGCTTAAATAGCCTTGGAAGAGTTCCAGGTGAGTATTCTTCCACAGCCCCACCCAAGTAACAAAATAGTTCCTTCAGAAAAATAGTCCCTCCTAAGCCTCATTTGGCTTGGTTCTTCATGCAGCATGGTCTGCATCAGGTGAGTGTGCAGCATGGTCTGCTTCAGGTAAGTGCACCAAACACTTCCCCTTATGAGCCTGGCGCCAGACTGATGTTCAACATGAGCCTGGCGCCAACGGCGCCAGGACAGAGTCCAAAGAGCCCCTATAAAGGGCCGCTGGGCTTTTACCCGGGGGCGTGATGCCTGCTCCCGGGGGTGCTGGGCCTGGCCTGGTGCTCTGGGGGTAGGCATCATGACAGCACTCCCCCCCCAAGGCCCCTCCCAAGGTCGTTCCCTCAGGAGGTTTCGGTTTGTTTGGGAAATTCCGATGGAACCTTTTTACTAGCCGAGGTGCATGTACGTGGTCGCTGGGTTCCCAAGATCTTTCCTGAGGCCCGTACCCCTTCCAATCAATTAGATAGAAAAGTTTTGATTTTGAGATCTTAGAGTCCAAAATGTTCTTCACCTCGAATTCAGGCTCCCCATCTATCTGGATTGGTTCTGGTGGCTTTATTAATCTGGTTCCTGGTTGCACTGGTTTCAAAAGCGATACATGAAAAACGGGGTGAATCCGCATGTTAGCTGGTAGATCTAGCTTGACTGCCACTGGGTTAATTATAGCTTTGATCAAGTAAGGGCCTAAATACCTTGGATTAAAAGTCTGAGATCCCTTGAGCGATAAGTGTTTGGTAGCCAACCATACTTGATCCCCTATTTGGTATGGAGGCGCCTCCTTTTGATGCAGATCCACATTCTTTTTGTATTTCCCTTTCGCATGTTGTAAGTGTGCAGTAGCATCCTTGAAGGCTTGAGTAATCGTAGAATGCAAATGGTCCACTGCGGGCATTTTGAGGCTCAAAGGTGAGTCCAAGTCTGAAGTACAAGGGTGATGTCCATATAGGGTATAAAAGGGGCTCTGACCAGTTCCAGAGTGTATCGAGTTATTGTATGCCTATTCAGCCACTCATAAAATATCCTTCCAATTACCCTCCGATTGGTGCAACATACATCGTAGATATTGTTCAAGGGTCTGGTTCGTTCTCTCCGTCTGACCATCGGTCTGTGGGTGGTGGCTGGTTGAGAGTCTTACGTCGATTTGTGCCAGTTGACAACACTTTTTCCAAAAATGAGAAATAAACTGGCTTCCCCGATCGGAGATTAGTATGGACGGGAATCCATGCAGACAGATGATATTTTCGAGGAATTCCTTGGCAAGAACAAAAGCTGAAGGTAATCCTTTCAATGTAATAAAATGGGCCATCTTGGAAAATAAATCTACCACAACCAGAATAGTATTGTATCCATTACAAGAGGGCAGGTCCATGATAAAATCTAGTGACAAGGTGTGCCAAGGTGCTGGTGGAATGTCTAAGGGTTGAAGAAGACCGGCGGGTTTTGTTTTTTGACCTTTGTTTTGGGCACAAACTCCACAGGACATCACGAAAGATTTAATATACTTTCGCCAGGACGGCCACCAGAATTGTCGTTTAATTTGTTCCTCTGTTTTGGCAATGCCAGGATGTCCTTCCATCAGAGTATCGTGATGACGGGAAATAACCAGTTCTTGCAATTCCTTTTCTGGCAAAAATAAACGTCTTTGGAAGTAAGGTAAGCCATCGTTGATTGAAAAGTCAGACCCCCTTTTGATCCAATCCTGCAAGGCTGAAGAGTCCAGGAATAGTTTTACCCGTGCTTGGATGTCTTCAAGGGTTTGTAAAGTGTTTATCCCCAAGATTCTTTGTTCGGGAATTATCGGCACAGGTTCTGAGTTTGTGTCTATTTCTCCCATTCCAATTCGAGATAGCGCGTCCGCTTTGCCATTCTTACAGCCGGGATGGTAAGTGATTACAAAATCGAACTCAGCAAAGAATAAAGCCCATCGGAGCTGTCGTGAAGACTGAGCCTTGGCAGTTTTTAAATATTGTAAATTTCGGTGATCAGTGATCACGGTGATGGTATGCCTGGCGCCAAGAAGATAATGGCGCCAATCCTTAAAGGCGGACTTAACGGCTAATAATTCCTTATCGGTGATTGCATAATTTATCTCCGGCGGCGAGAACTTTCTGGACCAAAATACTACAGGGTGCAGTTGGTTGGTGTCGGGGTCTCTCTGAGACAGGGCAGCTCCCATGGCTAAGCTGGATGCGTCGGTTTCGACTACATATGGGAGATCAGGACGCGGCTGTTTCAAAATAGGTGCGGACGTAAATTTAGCTTTTAATTCCTGAAAGGCCTGTTCAGCTTCCTCGGTCCATTCAAAACGTTTCTTCTTCTGCAAGAGTGCAGTGATGGGTTGCACCACCCGTGAAAATTCCAGGATAAACCTGCGATAAAAATTGGCAAAACCAATCATGCTTTGGACACCTTTCACCGAACTAGGTGATGGCCATTTGAGGATGGCATCCACTTTCCATGAGTCCATTCGGACCCCTTTAGGTGTCAGGATGAATCCAAGAAACTCAACCTCGGTGGTATGGAAAACGCATTTTTCCAGCTTTGCAAACAGTTTGTGCTGGCGCAATTTCTCAAGGACGGCCCTGACATGTTTTCTGTGATCTGATTCCGAAGAGGAGTACACCAGAATGTCATCGATATACAGGACAACATAGACATCGATGAGTTCCCGAAGGACATCGTTCATGAAGAATTGGAAGGCAGCAGGCGCGTTTCACAACCCGAAAGGCATCACCTGGTATTCGAATAGTCCATATTTTGTACGGAAGGCCGTTTTCCATTCGTCGCCTTCTTTTACTCGTACCAGATGATAAGCCCCACGGAGATCTAACTTGGTGTATATGCAAGCGTCCTTCACCTGGTCAAGGAGTTCAGGGATCAAAGGCAGAGGGTAACGATTTTTAACAGTTATCTGGTTCAATGCGCGGTAATCGATACAAGTTCTAAGGTTGCCTTCTTTTTTTGGCACGAAGAACAAAGCCGAGGATGCCGGAGACTTTGACGGGCGAATGAAACCATTGGCTAGGTATTGATCTAAATATTGTCTCAAATGCAGATTCTCCGGCTCTGTAAGGGCATAAATCCTGCTACAAGGGGGTTGTGCACCGGGCACCAGATCGATTTGGCAATCGTACGATCTGTGAGGAGGTAACGTGTTGGCCTGTTCCTTTTGGAAGACGTCCTGAAAGTCTTGGTATTCCGGAGGTAGTTGCATGGAGACAGAGGTTACTGATGCTAGACTGATCTTCAGATTTTCTGGGTAGCAGGTTCGTGCACACTGCGGAAAGGTTATTCTCTTCGCTCGCCAATCAATTCGAGGATTATGTGTCTCTAACCAAGGGATTCCGAGAATAACCTGAAACTGTGGAGCCTTGATTACATCAAACACAACTGCCTCCCAATGGCCGTCCGGACCTCCAAGTGTCACCTCAGCTGTGGAATGTGTTACCGGTCCCGAGGCAATTTCGTTTCCATCAACTGTGGCGATGACATCTTTGCTGGTTTTAGGACGCAGAGGGAGGTTAATCCTGGAGACCAATTCACGATCCACGTAGTTTCCTATAGCCCCACTATCGATGTATGCCTTTATTGCATGCAACCGCTTAGGCTGTTCTGGATCTACGAGGACCATTGGCACAATGAAATGCGAGGTCTGAGAGTTCGTTTTCAAGCTCGGCAAGCGGATCCCTACGCTTGTCGGGCGGGGTCGTTTCCCGATACAGAGGTTTCATGGATTTTATCAGCGGCTGCTACCACCTTCCTGGGCGGCCTTGCCGGGCAATCTCGTAGAAAGTGTCCAGAGGATCCACTATAAAGACATAAGTGCATCTGCCGTCTTCTTTCACGTTCCTTTTGAGTTAAAGGTCCTTTAACTCCTCCGATTTGCATTGGCTCAGAGGCTTCAGCCCCCTTGAGGTTAGCGTGGGTCTTGACTAACACCCGGGTCTCAAACTTGGACCGATCTGCTTTTCTGTTTTGCAGTCTGTGATCCAATTGGACCACTAAGTCTATATATTCTGAGCATTCTTGGGGCGGATTTACAACTTGGGCCAGGACATCTTTAAGTTCTCCGCGTAGACCTCGATAAAATAACGTGATTCTTTTATCCTCTGGCCACCCAGTTTCCACAATTAGTCTATTAAAGGTTGCAATGTAGGAAAGGAGGTCTTGATTGCCCTGTCGCAGAGATAGAAGTTCGTCATCTAGAGCCTGCCCCTGGGAGTGACGAGCAAATAACCTTTCCATGCTTGCTTGAAATCCTTGAAAATCACGAAGAATCAGGTCATCTTGAGTTACCAGTGGAACTGACCAATCGGCAGCACTGCCGCTGAGATATGACAACACAAAGGCTACCTTGGTCTGGTCATTAGGGAAGGCCCCAGGTCTGCACAGGAAATGCAAACGATTCATGAATACGGCGAATCGTTTGGGGTCCCCAGCAAAGCGTTCGGGTGGGGCCAGCGGCATGTTTCCAGGTAGATTAATCTGCACCGGGTTACTGGAAAGCACAGGAGCGGGGTTCCTTCCGGAACCGGGTAAAGGAGTTTGTCCAGCTTGACCTTGCAAAAGCTGTCTAGCCAGGTCATCAGCTCTTTCCTTTGTTACAATCACTTCCCTCCTGAGAGCATTAGTCTCTTGACGAGCGGCGTGTACTTCGGCCCGTAATTCCCCCAGTAGTTGGGCCAACTGGTCAGTCTCAGAAGTTTCCATAGCGCCTGGGTGGGAATTTGTAGGAAGGCTTCGCGTTCTGTAACGCTCACCTGGCTCCCACGGAGGCGCTGGTCTGGTCTGGGTTGCTGTGGCCTCTTCAAGCCTGATGCGCAGAATTCGGACCACCGATTGAACAGGGCCCCCAAATCTTGCTTGTCTGGCCCGTAGGAATATCCTTCTGCAGATGAGAAAGGGGATTAACTGTCTGCTGAATAGTGTGCTTGCTCCCCCCTTTCCCCCTTCGTTCTTCTCTGACTTCCTCCAAAACCCCCGGTTTAAGCTCACCTTATGGTTTGGAAGGATGAACTCTCCATCCTGCTTCTGGTGCAGGGGCGCGCGTTCGTCCAGTTACTTCACTGGTTTTCAGAATGGTGCTGGCAAATCCACTTGACTTTTCTGAGCGATACGCCGTAAGTATGAAGATGCAAAAGTTCAAGTGTGAGCCTCCTTTATGTTGTTTTTCCTAACCTGTGATCTGTCCTTTATTTCAGGTGCAGTACAAAGGCGATGCGTTGAGGGGTTAAATTGCCGGTGGTAAAATCAGGTGAGTTAGTGATGAGGGCGACCCCTCTAAATGTCTTTATAATTCCCCAGTAATGTCTTTTGTCCTTTCCCCATAGGGTCCGGGGTGCGGTACCTGCCAAAGATGCGGCGCCACCCCGAGATCTGGAATGGTTCACCAAGAAAAGCCGGTAAGTAATATGGCTGAAAATTCGGTTTTCCTCTTGTGTTCCCTTGCTCACCTTTTGTCTCTTCTTCTCTCCCCTAGGTGCAGAGATGTGGCGACCGGTGCTGAGAGCCGCGATGGAGCCGGGCGGCGTCTCGGGAACAGGTGAGTGAAGCGCGGCGCTGCAGCGAGCAACGCAGTGCTTTTAAATGGAAGTCATCCTTCAGGAATGCTGGCGTGAAGATTCCGGATGCAGGTAAGAAGGTTGAATAAGTTCTTGGTTTTCACCTTTCTCTTCTCTTCTTTCCTTACAGGTGTTCCAGGTTCGAGGCGGGTGTGGCCGGAGTCCAGGTGCAGGAGCAGACACGGTGAGCGTTCAGCTGCTGGGATGCAGAACAACGCGAAGCACGTGTGGCTGTCCGGGCGTGGCTTAAATAGCCTTGGAAGAAGTTCCAGGTGAGTATTTTTCCACAGCCCCACCCAAGTAACAAAATAGTTCCTTCAGAAAAATAGTCCCTCCTAAGCCTCATTTGGCTTGGTTCTTCATGCAGCATGGTCTGCATCAGGTGAGTGTGCAGCATGGTCTGCTTCGGGTAAGTGCACCAAACACTTCCCCTTATGAGCCTGGTGCTCACGGGGGTGCTGGGCCTGGCCTGGTGCTCCGGGGGTAGGCATCATGACACCGGATTTGGAGGCACCATGGCTACCTCCAAACTCGGAATGACCCCCAAAATGTTGTTTTTCAGCTTGGTCTTGTGATCAGCAAATCAGAATCGAATGTTCCAAGGAAAATATAGAAAAAAAGGGCAAACAAAAGCTTTTTTTAAAAATCTAAATCATTGGTTTATGCAGTATTGTGTTGATTTTACATTTTGAGGGTGTGATTCCTATATAATGTATGTGTACAAGAAATTAAATATGTTCCTTTTCATCCATTAGAGACCTAGGAAGAAGAGGAGCATGAAGACGCAGACAACAACACAAACTAATGAAGTGTCCTGCCAAACCAATGTCAATTGGGAGCAGCTACTTTGTGAAGCTCAGCATGGTCCAATCAAAATTCAGAGCTGTAATGCAGATGTCCAGTGTCCGGAGTTTGAATGGAATGTCACCAGTGACCCATGTAAAGTAACCATGGATCATTTCTACAGAAAAAAAAGGCTCCATGAAGATAGAGAAATAACTGACGATTTTTCCGAATTGCTGGCAGAACCGATCACACAATCCACACCCGCTAAAACATACAATCTAAGAAAGAGAACCTGTTCACTTTGTCCCCAATACATTTGGAAAATCCAGAAATGTCACAATCTGAAATATGTCAAGCAAATTCGCAAGTGGTTGACGATTGTGCTCTTGATCTGGACTTCACTCTTCTGAGTGTTGAGGACTTATCCACCACCACAGAATTGCAAACCACAGTACTGCAGGACGATTGCTGTAACAGAAGCCAAAATACTTTGTATTCGACTGCTGCCTGATTCAGGTTATGAAAATGATAAGATGTCATCAAATATTAAATAGTAGGGTTTGTGGGGAGCCATTGGTGAGCTTTTCTTGTGTAGTTAACAGCACAAACCTAAAGATGAAGGGTAACTGTCTACACAACCATACCACATTTGCATAGTCTGCTCAATCTATACATGGAAAAGTGCCTGCTGGAAATGTTATTTGTTCAGCTGCTTTGCTGTTCAGCGGAACAACGTTGAGCAAAATTTCAAGTTTCTGTACATTTGTGGGACTTGAGTTCATTAAAAAAACAATACTACAGCTATCAGAAGAAATTCTTGGACCCGTTGATTTGCCCGGCATGGACACAGAAAGAAATATCATTGGACAATGTGTTACATGGAAAAAGTCTCCAGCTTGCGGGTGATGGACAGTGTAACCGTCCTGGATTTTCAGCTAAATTCTGCACTTACCACTTCCAAGACATGGAAACCAAAACAATAGTGAGTTCAGTCGTCGTGCAAGTGTCTGAATGTACATCTTTGGTTGCAATGGAAAAATATGGGTTCATTAAATCCTGAAATTCTGCAGTCCAGAGGAATGCAAATAGGCCTGATAGCAATGACAGGCATGTGGCAATAGCCAAGGTCATGCAAGAGCAGTTCTCACACATACAGAATCAGTTTGATGTATGGCATGTTGCAAAATCAATTTCTAAAAAACTTTCAGCTGCTGGAAAAAAGGCTACAGAAAACATATTAAGTTGGTCACATTCTATCAGCAACCATCTTTGGTGGACCTCAAAAAATGCGTGATGTATCTGTAGATATGCTGCTCCACAAATGGCGTTCATTGATGCACCATTGTTAAAAAAAAACACTCTTGGGAAGAAAACAATAATTTCCACAAATGTGAGAATGGACCATTGAGCGAGGAGCATGAGCATAAGAAAATGTGTTTGGTGCAAGAGTCCCCTCCTCACAAAGCACTCAAGGAGATTGTGTATGACAAAACGCTTTCAAGAGACATTAGTGGACTTAACGAATTCTGCCACATTGGAGATTTGGAAGCATTCCATAATATGTGCCTAAAGTACAGGCCTAAAAGGTTGCATTTTGCAATAGATGTACTTGCACATAATGAGAACATTGGCATGGAACAATCAAAAACTGCCGGAGCATTCGGTAATCTCTGTTACATCAAGAAGTTTATCAAAAGAAGCAAACAGTGAGTGGCAAAGCCAATCTTTCTGCCGATGGATTTCAAATTTGTTAAAGATCTGACATTGAATGTGCTGACCATACAATGCCTGGAATAGCTCCTGATTTTGTTCCCATAACCCAGTCTGTGCCACAGAACATTGCCAAAGAGGTTTGCCCTCCCAATCTTCAACTTGTTGAAAGGTTGAATTCAAGCTTCAAATGACATGCACTGGAACTCCCTACCTCTCTCTATTCACTCCATCCCCACCTTTTCCTCCTTCTGTCCTTCCTTGAAATCTCTCCTTCTCCATTCCCACCCCAATACCCTTTACCCCCTCTCACTTCTCTCTCTCTTCCCTCACATCTTCCCCTGCTAACCTCTCCATACCCGCTCCTTTTCCCCTTACCCGTACCTCTCCCTCCTTACATCTTCACCCTAATGCCCTTTCTGTCTCCCTCCTCCTTCCCTTCTTCACCCCCTCCTTTGCTTCCTCACCCCGCTCCTTCCCTTACTTACCCTTACAGGTTAATTGCTCTACTTACTGTTTTATTGGTTTGATTCATATCTTGTAAATTTTTTCTACTGTTATAAATTTCTATGTATCTTGTTGTTATAATGTAAAGCGCTTTGGATTAAAGCGCCATATAAACACAATAAATTCAAATACAAATACAGGGACCGCATCTCTACAGCTTTATAATACCTCCACTGGCTCGTGGTGGTCGCCCACAGCAGCTGTCACTTGCAGCCTGGTCCTTCATGTGTCTTATAGTTTACCACACCCTCTGCCCAGCCGACACCAGCACCCACCCCATCAGCACTTCCTTCTGGTCCACCCCCATTACTTCCGGTTGGCTGGGCATCCACCCCTTGAGACATGCCCACACAAGCATTTAGCCAATAGCCTCTTCCTTTGGTACCCCCCTGGCACTTACCATCCTGGGCTCTGACCTGCACTTGCCCATAACTTGGTCCACCACCCTCAACCCAGCCCCTTTCCTCTCTCCTTCACTTCCACTATCACTTTCACAATACGAATGTAACAAGGCTTAGCAGGACTGTTATTGTTTATTTATTGTTATTCTTTAGTAACTCCCCTCGTTTCACCACCAACATTGTCTATGTCATGGTGGTAACACTATTTGTGGCGCTTTACAAATACTCATCAAATCAAAGTGAAATCGATGCAGAAATGAAGATGATTGCTGTAATAGATCGACACATAAGGCAAGTAAGCCTTTCAAAATTGAAACCACACTAGACATGCATTAATTATATTGATGTAAATTCTGTTTTTTGCCATAAAAGGTTTCCACACTTTCACACATTGCCCTATTGCCGTACAGGAGCCTGTCTGCCCCTGGACTAGGCGCATCTGTGACAGAATCTGTAAATGTTGTGTCACAATCCCCGTTGTTTCCGTTAGAATGGTGGTAAATATTTCTCTAAGCGGAATACTTGAAAGAATTCATTGTGTTTCACTGCACAGCTTCCCGTGAATATTGTTCCTTTTTGTGGGATGCATACCCTCAGAAACTAAACTCACTGTGAACACTGGATATAGGGTCCCAATGTTATTTGGGCTTCAATCCACCACATCAACAACTTGAAGGACACAATGGGACTCATTCTAAGTTTGCCGGTCCCGGAACTATGGTACCGGTAAGCATGCCGGTACTGTAGTTTCGAGACCGGCAAACTACGAATTGTAGTACGAATTGCCGGTGCATCCAACCTCCCCTTTCCCATTCAGCCCTATGGGGCCGAATGGGGAGCATCTTTTTTTCAGCCCCCGCAAATGGGCAATGGATGACCCGGTAATTGCCCATTTGCGGGCACTGGAAATAATTGCAAGTTTGGCGGCAGCCTGCCGGTTTTACTGGCAAGGCTACCGCCAAACTTGTAATGAGACCCAATATTGCGAATATCCACAAAGAATTGATAAGATTAATTATATTGAAAGCAGACACGGCAAAGTTAGGTTTCTATTAGTGAAATCTTGAAGCAGTTGGTCTCCCGTGACAGAGAGAATGGATATTCAATACACAATGTAAGCAAAATTTTAATTAATATTTATGCAAGTGAGAATCTCAAGTGTGCTGTATGCTATATGATTAACGATGTAATGGATGAATGTTCAAGTAGATGCAAAGAATCGACATTTTTGTGTTCATTATAACTTGGAATCATAGTTAACGTATCTATTTACTGTCTATATTATATTTAAAAGTTTGTACTTAAATATTGTTTTTTTTCTCGATTTTACAGTTACATCGTACCAATGTGTGCATGTCATGGAGTGATGCTTCCTGTGGATGGCTTCTTCAATAGAAATTGGAAAATACTATTGAACAACGCATCAGTGATAACCATTATCTGGGACACATATGTCCTTTCACCGTTGCAGCAGCAAGGAGCATCATGGCAAACTATAGATTATGAAAACGTGCAGATATGGATATGGAAGTGTTGCACTCCGTCCTTCTCACTAACGTATCGCAGTGTACATCAATCTAAAAAATCTTTCTGCGAAAAATACAAAGACTGTGATTAATCGATCGCTGAAGGTAATCAGCATTATAACATGTTTTCGGGGCCATAATCTCCTCTTTTCATCGTTTTGACAAACAAAAAGGACTTGTTACCATTACGATTATCGCTGTTTTCTTCTAAATATACATTTTTTTACCCTTTTTGTGAAACGAAAGAAAAGTATCGTGTATTGTGTGGATCTGTGTATTTATGTTCCGGGTTCAGTGTTAGATACCGTTATGATGTTGATGATGAGATATTATGATGTTGGTGGGCTACTCTGCCCACCAACTTCATTAAAATAGGTGGAGCATATATTTATGACAAGTGATGTCAGCTTGAGGGGCGGGTGAAATGATTTAGTGCTGCGAGGACACTTGAATTTAGGGCAATGGATCAACAGATTTCCACAAAATGGCACTGCCCGGGAAGGCGTTTTTGCATGTATAAAAATGAGGAAAACTAAGGTAAGAGGCATAGGATTTTTTTCTAAGATGGATCAATGTATGATTGAAAATACATGCCCGATCAATTGGGACAATAACATTTCTGAGCGAACTACCCCTTTAAATGACACTCAGTTTACCCACTATTTTGTATTTGTATTTTATTGATTTATAAAGCGCCTTACGCCAAAGCGCTGACAGACAGCTACAAGGTACTACTTTTGACAGTACATCTGTGTTGGCTATTCAGGGAGTCGCACAATTATCCATTTTGTTCACATTTATAATTGTGATTTTCAGAAACTTAGAAAAATGAGCCAATATGATGACTAGTCGCCTGTCAGTCTGGGTTTTATAACTGACGTTATCTCAAAGTCATATATTGATAATGTGCGTAATATGGACCAAACACCTTTTCGTTTGCGTTCTTATTATTCCATTGTATGTTGCTACATGGGAATTCCTCTATAAGATGTTAAATAAAAAGTCGCAATTTGTGTGTTACTTTATATTTTGGAAAGGGACATTGGTATCATTTCTTTTTAAAGTTAGGTGTGCGGCCTTTCTGTTCTTCTACAGCAGATCCTTGATGTCCTTAGCTCACTGGATGATATCCAGTTCATCAGATGTTAATGCCATCCTTATATTGAAATGTTTTGCTTTTTATTTCTCAGGAAACAGTAACTTCAGAATGCATTTACGCTGGCTCTAACAGCTTTGGGGAGTCTGACACCTAGTGGCTAATTTGGCATCATGCAAGAGTTTCTTTGAGGTTTATTTTTAGCCCTTGGAATATTCATTTATTTGCATACCTATTTATAGGTCCCTTGAAAGTCACTCACTACTCGCTGCCTAACAGCGTCCTCGGGGCTCCAAGTAGTGAAAGGGCTGGGGCAAAAGTGAGAAGGAAAAATCATCGAGGAGATGGAGGATAACTTTTGCATGGAAACACAAGGTCTCCTTCCAGATCATTGAACCAGCTCAGACTACTGAAATAATGTAGGAAAGCCACTCAACACGAACACCAGAAAATATACAACCCACTAGGGAAAAAGGCCCAAGACACTGCTTGCATGGACAAGTATTTTATTCCTAATAAATAGGAGTGCATCAGCAAAGAGCTCAGCTGCTGCCGAGCGTTCTGCCAAAGTCTGCATGAGCAGCACTTTAAGAAAGGGGCATGGCGCAGTGGTGCTGGAACAATGATTTCAGTGGGGGTGCTGGGTATTGGTGGCGCCTCACTAAAATCATAGGACTTACATAGGACTGTTACTTAGAAAGCAAATATGGCGAATGAGCAAAACACTCAAGAACATTGAATATCGAAGTGCATTGTAGCATTTTATTTATCTTATATGTTTTAAACATATATTAAAGCTCTTATTTTGGCGCTTGTTGATGTATGTTTTTGTTGACTAGTCTGCTGCTGATTGGTGCAAAAGAGAACACATGTATCCCTGGTGTTTCAGAAAAAGTATATATATAGTAAGAGTTTCCATTGTGGCTAAATCACGCTATAGTCGATTGCATAAATTATGAAACATAATCTTCAAATTTCTTATTTGAGTATCCAAAAAGGAAAATATTTAATGTTTAAACAGTGTACTTCTTTGTACTAACCCCTTCTCACACAGGGTCTCAATGTGTACAGTAATAATTACACTGTACTCTGTGAGAGGTCAGGATTGAGAGACGGACACAAGGTAGTCATGTTTTCAAACAAAGACACATTTATTAAATAAAAATGGCTTGGGAAAATACCTTTCTGGCCCTATTCTAAAGAGGAATTTCCCTACCTAGAAATAAAAAACTAAGGATCTGTTTGTGTCAAGATGTCAGTAACTGAAAAGCAGCCGTTGTGACCTATCCTGCCCCTCACACTATAAACAAAACAACATAGCAGTGCAAGAAAATTTCTTTAACTTGATGTTTGCAAAAGTGTTCAAAATCAAAAGTATAAGAATGACTCCAAGGAAAAATGTTCTCCAAAGTAAAAACCCTTGTATCCAGAGGGTGGTCCCCTTCCCCTTAAATAGAATGGCACAAATGTCTTTTTAACTAACAGTTCCTTTGTGTCTTCGCTGGACTCACAAAGCTCTTGTTTAAGCAATAGGTTCTGTAATAGTCTTTCTGTAGAATTTCTTTTAACTCTGTAGATTGCCTGGTATACTCCCCTGCCAGGAATCCTTATACAATTTCAGCTGCCTGGTGTACTTGCCTGCCAGGACATCTTAAGCATTTCACAGTTCTGTGGTTATACCACAATAGCATATACCGTGAGGTACTTGGTAAATCTATCTATGATAACATTAGTGCAAACTTTTCTCCCACACTGGCATCTCATGCATCTGTACTTGATTGAGGTTTGCCTTTGTGCTTTGCCTTGTCGGCATTCAAACATTCTTCTTATTGAGTGTTGCTCACATTTTTCCCACACATTCTTCATATTGGGTGTTGGATTTGTACTTTACCTTGACTACATTCAAACAAACTTTGGGTATTTTCTGCATCAGCAATTTCATACCATTCACACATTTGTTGGTGCACTTGTCGGAATGCTTTGGGCAGTCTCACCGGTTCCTTCCAGCATCTCTGATTCTGCTCGCGCCTCTGGGGTTGTGATTCCATCACCCGCTTTCTACTTTTGAAGTGTGCAGACGTTCTTTGAGTGTCCTGCACGGCTCTGCAATCACAAACCGGCTTTCCTTTTCGGCCCAGACTGAAGAACGCTGTCTCTTCGAGCGGCTTGACATCCAAAAGCTCCTGCGCGGCTCCCAGCATCTCCAAAGCCCTTCTTGCTTGCTCACTAATCATAGTTAGCCTTCCTAGAATTACTTGGAGGGCTTCACCGGCTCCAAATGGCATTCCGCCCAAGCCATGGAACATAAACGACATGGATTGATATCTGGGCTACCACCTTAAAGTATATGAATGAAGGTAATACATCAATGCCGGCCCTAATTAGAGCCCTCTGCCACATATTTGACATGGTTGACCACCCTCATTCAGTGGATTGCACTGCTTGGATGAAAACATTTTGGGGATATAGCCTAGTTTCAGTGATTCATGGAGGATTAGACCAAATAGATCAGGTTGGACCCATACTTATCCCCCTTAGAAAGCACATGTGGAGTCCCTTTGGCTCTTCTCTTGTATGTTTTCTGTATGGCCCTTCTCTTCCGAGGAACTAGTCCTGGGCGGGTAGTAACTCAAAGGCAAATGACACACAAGTCCTGCTTGGGTAGTCTCGGACCAACTCACTTTTGATCCTTTGGGAAGGGAGAGGGGCAGCATTAAAAACTGGATAAGGTCCAGATTAATGTATAAAAACCAAAATGCATTCTGGTAAGTTAAACTTACTGAATGAAATCACTAAGCTTTCTGTTGTTGCTGGCAGATACTCCAACTCTCTCCAAAAAGGAAAAAATAGATATTGTTTTTTCTCTAGACCCCACGAATCACACATTTCCAGGGATGTCCAAAGATGTTTCAGCTAATGCCTGCTTCTTTGGAAAGCCATGTCTGTGCTATATTTCCAAAACCAAGGCTCAATTGTGGGAGCAGCACTATCCCCAAAACTATATTTTGAACACAGGCCACACCAAGGAGAGCGTTTGCAAAACTACAACATACCAGAACACTTACATTGGGCATGTCTGTGACCTAAGGAAAACAAAAGAAGTAATGGCTGGAAAGTTTTGGAATTAATCCTAACCTCTGGCATTGCTCTCGGCAACCCTCCACACCATTGTTCTTCAGTCTGCTAAGCCGTTACTGAAGGGGAAAGACCATATGCAAAACAGGCTTGGTCCCACTGCAAAAGGGGCTGTCCAGCCCAAACTGCAAGGTCGCCTCCCTTCTGCACGAGACCACAAGCTTCCCCAACATGTTTTGGCCTCATTAGGCATCATCGGTGAGGAGTAGCTTGGGTCTCTAGGCCCAGCAGGCTTGGGACCCACATCTGGAATAGCCGTCCCACTCTGGAAGACTGATAACTTTTCAAAGATTGACGGCTACCCCCTGACTACTTGTGGCTTCTAAAGTTAAATATAAGGCCCCCACACGCAAAACCTCCTATTTTATTTCAGTAACACATTCAAACTGTACATTTACCCAGCCTTTCTTCATTCCCCAGGAAACAAATTGTACCACTGTTTTAAGTTTAAGAAGAAGCGGGGGGCGCTGTTGCGCATGCAGAGAGATGGTTTCTCCCGTGTGAGCCCTGCAGACATCCTGGGCCGTAATGTGATCAACATTGCCAGAACGGGCTGGTTCCACCTAAAAATCTTTAAAAGTGCTCCGTTGAGATAACAGAACATATCTGGAAAGTCTAGTTTAAATCGGCAGCACGGGTCCTGAGATACACCGTGGGAGAGTTACCACGCGGCCAGCGGGAGAAGCCAGCCAGCCCACGGTGCAGGGGGAGGAGCCCAACAGTGAGAGGACTTGAGAACTGGAAGCCCGAACGGTGTGGCCTGCCAACACACATAAGAAGGCAGCGGGCGCTCCGACTCTTGTTGAGCGCCTGCTGACCTAACAAACTCAGCCTCCCAAATGAATGGTAGGGAGAAGGGGCACGGGTGGAGGGTGTGTATTACCCAGCCTGCCTCACAGCGACCCAGGCCCCTGCAGGCCGTCCTCCGCCCGGCTGGCCGCCCCCACCTCCTCCACCAGATTAATTTACCACAGAAAGACTAGGGGGATCCAAACACTAGTCGCCCAACAGCATAGACATGTGGCTCTAACCGGCCCGCGCCTGGCTCCAAGGCGTGACCGGCGCTGCAAGCCTGTTAACACTTGTAGCGGTTCTGAGTGCCAACAACGCGGCCGCTCCTCCATCCACCACCAATTGCTCTGGGTGAGCACACATCACTTAAAAACCCAGGCAACGCCGCAGGAATAACCGCAGGCAAAGATACTCCACTGCCAACTTCAGCATTACGACTAACTGTGGTGCTGATCCACAAGCAAACTCAGCTGCACTAATCTTTGAACCCATGATCCAAAGCACATTAGTGGCAGTCTCCACATGCAATGCCTCAAGGATACGGATGGACTCTACCTACCTCCACAGAGTGACACCCCACATGTATTCTTGCGTATCTCATACTGGACATACCACAAAAGGGGGCTCACCCACTGTCACCTCGGGGACAAGCCATTCCAGTGGCCAATGAGCAGCAACTACAGCAAAACGGACATATAGGTCCCCTGGGCTGGCCCAAACTAAGGCGCCCACACCCAAGTGCGGATAGTTACATTCTCAGGACAGATCACGGCCGTGGAGAAAGGGAACATGCTGAGGCACAGTTCACCTCCGCCTAAAGCTGTGGGGTCTTTACATACCCATGCTATCATCAAGACTAACAGAAATCACCCTACGGAACCCAAGGGGGGGTGCATCCTGGACACACACAAGGTCCATAATCTGCATGAGACCCACAAACCCCTGCCCTCTGGCCGCAAATACACCTTAAGCACTAACAGTGCCGCTGAAGGCAACAAAAGACAGCGACAGTGAACAGCCTTACCAGACTTTACAGCGTAACAGACAATAGTAAGGCACGTCGGACGGGGCGGAGAGCCATCTCCCCTAGCCCCATCACCCTACCTCACCATGCACGCTATGGGATATAATGTAACCGCCACGACCCTGGTGCAGGGCAACAAACTAACCAAAAGCAGAACATCTTCAGGGACCGGCCCCGAAGGAGCAAAATACGATGCCCAAGGGCTTCGGTCCCAAGAAAGGGAAAGGAGCTATAGAGAAATATACAAAAATGACAAAGAGGGACGCGGAAGCCACGATGTCCAGAGAAATACCACTGCAAGCCCAGCAAGCTACAGCTGCTCCAGCGACAGACCCTCAGGCAGTCTTCCTGGCTATGCAGCAAGGATTCTCCTAGGAAGCCCTGAAAGGGCCCATGGCACAAGCGGTGGAAAAACTCCTACGCGATCTTCTGGGAGATCCCGGATGGTCACCCATGTTCATTGTGGAATGCGCACACAGATCCCTGGCGCCACGACCCAAGCCTGGAGCATACCCGAGGCCCATCATAGCATGCATGATGAAGTAAAGAGACAGAGACTTAGTGTTGAAAACCGACAGAGAAAAACAAGAACTGAGAAGGGAGGCCAATATTATCTGCATTTTCCCAGACTACACATTGGCGGTACAACAAGAAAGGCGTCTATTTACCGGGGTCAAAAAACTATTGCGCGAACAGCATGTCACCTATGCGATGCTATACCCAGCCAGGCTAAGCCAGAACAAAATCTACTTCTTCACATTTCCCGAGGAGGCGGCAAACTTTGTGGAGACTCATATCCCAATACCAACTCACCAGCCAAGAACTGAAGAGGACTCCTGAAGTGATGAGACCCTACGACAACAAACAAACAAGATGAAGGAACAATGACGTGAAAACCGGGGCTCCCCCCGCTTGGGCGAGCTCCATAACAATGGAAGAACCAATTTAGTCCACCTATATAATGTTGTGAGCACCTTTAGTGTTCATAATGAGTTAGAGCAACAACATGCGGAACTGTCCGCGATGAAAGAGAACATAAGCATCAGTGGCCTGGGATGTTACTACAGTCCCCCTGTAGCAGGTGCACTACGAGTTAATGGGTGTGAAAAGGGAGGGATATGCGGGCATAGTTAAAGTTCGGGGCACTATAAGGGTGGGGGAGGGAAACGGGGCAATTCTGTTGGGGTACAGTTTGGGAGAGGAGGGTACTATAATAAAAAGCACACAGGTATTGAGCATGAACACGATCATACCAAAGATGGAACATACTAACCACAATTACATACACATCCGAGAAGATGGCTAAACCAGGAAATGAGGATATTAAAATGTTAAGCTGGAATGTCCAAGGGCTGGGATCCCAGATCAAGAGAAGAAAGATGTTAGCATACATCAATAGATTGGGCCCCAAGATAGTTTTCTTGCAAAAAACACATTTACTACACCAACAAGCCGGAAAGCTTGCTCCGAGTTGGGGAACACATCAATACTATACATCATACTCCAGACGGGCGAGGGGGGTAGCAACCCTTATACCCAAAACTTTACCATTCGCATGTCTCGACACTGAATGTGATCTTGAGGGCAGATATCCAAAACATATCTTGACAGGGAGGTGGTACTAAATATTATGGCCCAAATACAGATGACGCTGGCTTCTATTCCATTTTATTCGGGAAACTTGCAAAATTTCCCACGGCTCGTCTGATATGAGGCCGCAATATCAACACCATTCTGGACGTACATCTGGACCGCACGTCTGATCAGCCGAGGGCACTGTCTAAATCCGCCCAAATGATAGTCACCCATATGACTGATTTGAACTTGAGGGACGCATGGCGCTCCTTAAACACCACCAAAAGGACGTACACGTTCTACTCGTCCATGCATGATATGCATTCCAGAATAGACATATGGCTAATTGCTAATGACGCATTAAGATGGGTTCCTGATGCTCATATTTACCCTAGGACATACTCCGACCACTCACCTATACAGCTAACATTACGAATCCCCGACATAAAAATAAACAGACCACCCTGGAGGTTTAAACCAGCTGCCCTCCAGGATCTGGTCTATAAGATGACATTAGCCCAGCATATGGGAATACTTCGACATTAATGAGGGCTCTGTGTCCAGTCAAGCGGTATTATGGCAAGCATTTAAAGTCTGTATCAGAGGCACTTCAATGTCCACTGAATTCGGAGTCCTCAAAGACATCCGCAGAGACCTAGTGCGCCGTGAAACAGACATTGCCAATAAACAAACGCAGTATGCACAATCACCGTCCCCACAACTAGGACTGGAGATTAAAACAAAACTTGACAAATTTAAAGAAGCGGCCGATTACGTGATCCGCTACTTCGACAGGCCCGCAGCAGCACGGCGATACGGGGAGCGCAAGCGCCCTGGGAGACTGCTGGCCAGGATGGTGCAAGGCGAGCGGGGCCCGACTACCATCCCATGCATAAAACAAACAGACAGCACTGTGACCACGGACAGACAAAAGATTATGTGGGCATTTTATGATTTCTATAAGCAGCTATATTCCCCTCAGAGTAATGCTACTGATGAGGGAATAGACCAATATCTCTCCCGCATTCCCATGACATTACTAGCAGATGCCACCAGAGAGACCTTTGAAAACCCAATCACAGAGGCTGAGATAGCTGAAGCTATAAAAACGCTAACCAACGGGAAAGCACCAGGCACTGATGGCCTTGGGGCGGAATTATACAAAGAATTCAGCCAGCTCCTAGTAACCAGGCTATATGCAGTATGGAAAGAGGCCTTAGAAAAAGGGGAATTGCCAGAAACCACCAGAGAAGCGCTCATCACCTTACTGCTTAATCTGGGAAAACCGCCGGAGGAATGCGGCTCCTACAGACCGCTATCATTAATAAACATTGACGCTAAAGTCTTCGCGAAAATACTGGCCACCCGGCTAACCTCGTTAATGCCCTAGATCGTCCATGAAGACCAAGCGGGATTCGTCGTGGGTAGGTCCACCACAACAAATATTAGACGTTGCCACAAGATTTTGACGGCAATACCAGAAGAAACACAGGGGGTGGCGGTCTCTCTGGACATGCAAAAAGCATTTGACACAGTATACTGGCCCATTTTATTCAGGGCATTACAGAACTATGGGTTTGGCCCTAACTTTATTAAATGGATCAAAATATTATACACACGCCCCTACGCCAGGATAAGTATCAATGGCTCCTTATCTGACATACTGGAGCTCCTAGGAGGCACCCGTCAAGGCTGCCCATTATCAGCCCTCCTATTCGCATTGGTGATAGTACCCCTGGCGGACATACTTAGGGCCCGCTACAGCGCGCATGGACTGTGGCTCGGAGGCAAATTGTTGGTCAAGACTAATAGCGGGCGACAAGACCTCATGGCTGATAGCATCCTACAACATTTTACGCAACTTACAGGAAATCCTGCAGGCTCCTCCAAACGTAGTGGTGTCTTGCTCTCCACAAACGTCTTCTCCACATTAAAACAAAAGTGTCTCCGCTGATAGTTTCAGAGAGACTCAGGACATGAAGTTAGCAACGAAGAATTATTCCTTCCTTTGTAAAAATCTTAAAGATTAAAAACAAAAAAACAAAAAAAAAAAAAATTGGAAATCATAACATTATATGCTGATGACATTTTATTATATCTAAAAACACAGACCATGCGCTCGGGAAGGTTTTATCAGAGGTCAAGATTTTCGGCGAGTTTTCCGGCCTAAGATTCAATGCTAAAAAATCTGAAATGTTTCCACTCACAGAAGCAACAGTTGCACCGACTGACCTTCACAGACTCATTTGGAGCCCGATACACATTCAATATCTAGGGGCATATGTGGCTAGGACTGCTCAATTATCTCTCACTCTGAACTACAACACCCTGGCCGATGCCCTGTGTGCTACAATGGCACGCTGGAGCGCCCTACCTATCTCAATGATGTGGAGAATCGCCCTTATCAAAATAATTCTTCCAAAACTGTTCTACCTATTTAACACAGTTCCAGTATGGCCAGGTCGTGCACTGTTCGCAAAAATAAAAAGTGCCTTCACCACATTCACATGGGGGGGACATTCCAGATTGAGTTAACGGTACTAACTGACCCATGTCCACAGGGAGGCCTAGCGGCGCCTGATTTTGAACTCTATTATTTAGCCGCACAAACACACTATGCCGCCCAATGGGATACAGACTTCCTCAATCCCAAGGACACACTGAATGAACACCACCCACCAAAACCCACCACACTACTCCAAAATATGACAGAGTGGCGTCCCAAACTTCACAACTCCACTGACCCCACACAGGCCACAGCTTGGGCCAGAATCGCCGACATATATGGCACAGATAAGCTATACCACCTGAGCATGCCAATCTGGGGCGCCCCCCGTATACCACCTACTTTGGACAAGGAGGCAGATACACATTGGTGCGCCAAGAGCTTAGTCCAGTGGGGTCAATTGTTCCCAGACAAAGGCTTTGTGACCTGGGAAAACCTCAAAGACATAGTAGGCGACGTGGCCAAACACAAGCTGCACTATATGCGTATAAAAAAATCCATTGCAAACCTATGGCCTGCCTTTCCAGCAGAGCCAGTGATAAACCTGGGTCTGGGGTACATGTTCACTGCGGCGAAAGGGAACATTTCGGCATCCACACTGTACAAGACCATTACTCAGACCCCCCCACCAGAAACACATAACGCCAAAATCAAGTGGGAACAAGATCTGGGGCACCAAATAGAGGACTACCAATGGCAACAGATATGCACTTTGACCAAACACATATCACGTAACGCCAGATATAAACTAATTCATTATAAAAATGTTCACAGGACACATTACACTCCTGCCAAACTGAAACGCATATACCCTACAGTAGTAAGTACATGCCCGAGATGTCAATCCGAAGATGCAGACATCTTCCACATGCTGTGGACATGTATAAAACTGAAAGAGTACTGGGTGGAGATCTGTACAGCGTTAGACGAGATGGCTGATCAGCTTGTCGAATGGTCACCGATGCTATGTTTATTGGGTGCTACAGGAAAGATGAACCTAACTTGGCGGAAGCTACTGAACTTGAGTTTACTGATAGCTAAGAGGGCGATACTGCTGAAGTGGAAAAGCAACACCCACCCAACGAAGGGAGACTGGGATAGAGGTATGATATGGACAAACGACACCAAGGAACTATACATAGACTCAGTACAGGCCACCTCTAGACCCAGAATTATATGGGCCAGATACAAACAATACTTGTCTGACAAAACTGAGGCCGGCGACCCAGAATAATATGGAATGCAACTTATTGTAATGTAAATGTTTCGTAATTAATACATAATGTGTATGAGTCCGATCTGTGTCCAACTATAAATAAATGTTTCTTTTTTAAAAAAAAAAAAAGGTTTAAGAAGAAAACATTCCATCTGATCTTGGTTCTTGCAGCCAAAGTATTGAACATACTCATCTGCAAGCATGACCCAATCTGGACCCTCTGCAAGTCATCTAGATAATCGATTCAAGGATATCTGAGGTAAAGAGGGGTATATACGTGTTTTATTCATTCAAAGTCATTCGTTCAGGGCTCACCCTCTTTTCTATCAATGTCATAATTCAACTCTATTCAGTAATTCCAATTTCTTACCTGACTAGCACACTTCTTTAATACAGTACTTTTCATTCCCACTCAATTGGTCCCAATTGCCCAGTTATTTCTGTGATTTGACATTTGTTTTATTGAAAGATCTTCAAAACCACAATAGAATGTACAAAGGCAATCCCACAATGAAAGTACAAAGTGAGAAAGCTGCTCCGTTCATGTAAAGATTAACTGGCCAAAGAACACCCAATCAACCAACTCAGCAGCAATGCATACAGAAAGAATAAGTATAAATAGGGGTAAGAAGGATAGAATGGGGTTAGTGTACATAAGTGGGAGGACAAGAGATCAGAGCAAATTACACCATATGCAAAAACCATAGGATAATCATCCATTATGGAACTCCTTACTCTCCACATCCTCCCCGTATTGCTAACTGACAATCAAGGGCACCGTTAAAGAGGACAGTTTGCTGGGATAGCCAACTCCATTGACATACGTAGGCAAACGCTGTCCACCATAGATGATCAGGTAGGAGCTTCTGCAATGACCTTCTCCAGAAATGTTACAGCCTCCTCTGAGTCCAAAAAGACATATTTTGTAGATTTACACTACACAGAACTTTATTGCTCCCACTCGTGCAGGTGCCAACATCATTGTTAAGTGGCTATAGAGGAGCACATGTACCTCTCCATAAAGGATGAAGAAGCCCTGGCTTTTAAAATATTTTTATTAATAATAAAATGAAAAATCTGTCTAATGAAGGAGTGTCTGCTAATCAGAACCCCCTTTTAGCAAACTCCATGCCAAAAACATGGTGTACACATGTGCCCTCCTGAATCAGTATCCGGATCTGCAGCACCTGCTCTCCAGTCGTGCAGAGCAGGTTCAGGGGTCACGGGTGCACTCTTGACAGCTGCAGAGACAGCCTAGTGACTCCAGTGTCGGGTCTGCATTTAAGATATGCACCTGTTTCCAAAGCTCATAACTATCACAGTTACTATCCTGGTGGCAGTTGTAAACTTTGACTATAGGTCATACCTGAGTTTAAGGTATGGTGGCTAGTATCTCTCATAATTACTTAAGCCACATCTGACTGCTATCATATATATGCCAGCCCTGTGAGTCCAGCTCAGCTGTGGAAGGATTATGTCTATTCTGTTGACACTGCCTGCCCCTGCCAGTAGCAACGCAGGAGACAGAATGGCTGGGTCTCTCCTTTGATCCTTTGTCAGGTCTCGTAACACCTCTCTGTAGCAGGACCACCTCCCAGCAGGGGGTGTCCTGGGAAACAGGAATCAAAGGGGGCAGTGACCCCCAAAATGACTAGCCTCACACGAAGGGCCCTTTCATGCTATTGACAAGGGAAGGGTCGGAGATAGTGTAGACAGAGGGAGTCCGGCATCGCTGGAGGAAGATGCTACCATCTTGTTTTCCCCTATTTCTCTCCCTCCTTCCTGTCCCCTTCACTTCCTTTAACACAAAGCGCTCTGGGTATGATGTCAGAAGGTAAAAGGCTACTTATCTCAAGGAAACGGATTGGATCCCCGAAGCAGGCTTACTTTAATCCAGTCACCTGTGTACTTTTGCCTTTAAATGAAGAGGTCTCTCCAACTCCTTTTCACTTTTGGACAAAAGCTTAAGGAAAATTAATTTGGACCTTTCCTATGGAAGAAGTAACCTTTCCAAAGCCCTCTATTGAGGTCCGTTGTAGTGAAGAAGAAGCATTCCTATGCAGAAGCAAGCTTTGCTCCATACCCACTCCCAGGGCACATTGGGGGTGACTCTTTCTGAGAGTAAGGACCTGCCACTGTGCACTGAGCACCAAACCTCCCTAGGCTGGCAGAGCAAAACCTGAACAGACTCATCCCATTTTAGAGCCTTTGGAGTGGGTTTCACAGCATGTGGAGGTCGCGATCAACTAAGGTGTCCTGTTCAGCTGCATCGAACTTGTCAAACTGCATTCTAACCATGTTCACTGCACTTGAACCAGAGGAACCCACTAGTGCTGCTTTTTGGCAGTCAGCCAAACCTTCAAAATAAGGTGATTTATCAAACTTCCTGTCCTTAGTCTCGCTACCTTGCAACCCAGATACGGTGTTTTGAGAGTTTTTGCTGTTTTTTTCAGTGTGGGAGAGTGTATTGGCTCCTCCCTCATGGTTCCTGGTCAGACCATATAGAAATAAATCTCTCTCTGGTTCATGTGCAGAGTTAGGCACTTATAACAATGTCATCCTGGAATTAACATGCGTCTAGAATGCATCTTACCATCCAAAGTTCAATCAAGGCGTTATATGCACGCACTTGCGTTCGCAATCCATCATTTCCTGGATGGAAGAGCTATTCTAACCTGTTTCCTCACTGGTGTTTTTCAAAAACCCACACGGCATGCTGATGTGTAACTACACGAAGGAAGCGCACCTCCATGGGTATGGGTGTGGCTCCCCTTTCCATTTTGGTATATCAGCAGCAACCAGGAGAGAAAAGAAAATTATTCATCCCGTTGCATCCTGGACCTCAGGCAAATAAATACTCTCCCACACTCTTCAAGTTCACTCTGCTCGGGTCATGCCCAGCTTAAATACCCTGGCACCTCACGCATTGTCTCATGTCCATTGCCTGCAAGAACGGACTATTCCTGGTTATTGTAAAATTAAACAACCTCAACCTCAAAACCCTGGCATGCTTTTATGCAATTAGTCTTTCTCTTACGGGACAAAAGGCTGTTTCTTCCCGTTGTTTCTTACTTATTCTCACACGGTATGCTGATCTATCTCCACTAGCGGCAAACATACTCAAGTGAGGTTGGGCGTGGCTTCCTTATCAAAACCATGGACACGGCAGAAGGACTGCTCTGTATCAGTCTCATTGAATACTGGGACATATAGTCCCACCATTTAAAAAAACATATGGGTGTGTAATTAGTCTTTTTCTTACGGGAAAAAAAGCTGTTTCTTGCCGTTGTTTCTTACTTATACACACGCAGTGTGCTGCTCTGTCTCCACTCGCCGTAGACACACTCAAGTGAGGTTGGGCATGGCTTCCTTATCAAAACCATGGACACGGCAGAAGGACTGCTCTGCGTCAACCTCTCGGAATCCTGGGATATGTAGTGCTCCCATTTAAAACAAACATATGAATGTTGCTGCCTTCACATGCATGTAGGGATGTAAGTTCTGCATTCGTGATGCCTATTTGAAGTGCACTGTCTCCTGTATTTCACCTCCATGTGTGGGCTGTTCCCCGCAAAAACATTCTTACAAAGCATTATAATTTTTGCAAAACAAATTTCTTTTAAAGATTATTGCGGGTCTCAGATTCTATGGGTATATATACTTATATGCAAACAGCATCCTGTCACTTCTGCCCATATAGTGCCCCAACCTTATGTATATAATTGTATGGGGTGGATAAACACACGTGCTTATGTCAAAAAGGAAACTCTGTTTCCATTGGCTGCTGTCGCACAGTGTAATCTATGCGGGATTCACAAACATACAAGAAAAAGTGTCTAGTATGTAAAAATCTTCCCACAAGAATCTACTGCCCTGGAGAGACAGTGCATACTCATGTCCCATTCCCTTATCCCATGACCAATTTGTTCCATTCGATCGAGATATTCAGGCCCTTCTTGACTGAATCCAAAGAATGGATCCACCTTTGTTCATGTCGATGTAACATGAGGGACATATCATGGGGGTCCTGATAGTTTGAAGAACAAACCACCTAAAATCCTTCCTGTGTGTCCCATTTTAGAAAAATGCTCTACCAGTGGTTTGTCTTGCACCTTGTTCCTTATACAGGAACAATGTTTGGATATTCTTTGGCACACCTCTCTCATCGTTTTTCCCACATATATTAGATTACATGGGCATTGAATAACGTACATAACGTTTTTACTCAGACAATTAGTGTGGTTTCTTAGGATGCACTCCTTATTATTGCCATTTTAAAAAGATGTTCTCATCAAGGTGAATTGATCCGCGACGCAGTGGCCACATTTGTGATGTCCTGTGACAGGTTTCAGACCCCATTGGTTCATCACTGTTTTGTTGTCTTCAGATTCTTTATAGGTCTGTACCAGTTTTTATTTTAGGTTCATATTGCGTATAAATGAAAACATTGGTCTTTGTGCCAAACTCCCAGGACATTTCACCAGGTGCCAGTTCTTATTCACACTCCTTTTAATCAGGTTGATTATTGGGGAGAAAGTGGATACAAAGATAAGTCTGTCATTTTTTTCTTTGACCTTTGGTGACAGACAGACCTTTCGATGAGTGTTCAAGGCACGTTTGTAATGTTGTTTAACCAACTTTTTAGGATACCCTCTCTCAATTAATCTGTCCTTCAATTTCACTGAGTGATTGATAAACTCGATATTTTCTGTACAATTCCTTCTAATACAAAGGAATTGACCATAAGGTAGATTTAATTTTAAACCCACAGGATGGAAGTTTGAATAGTGTAACAGTGTATTCTTATCCTTGATCTTTCTAATTAACGTTGTTTCCAAATGGTCTTCCTTCTTTTGGATCAGCAAATCCAGGAAACTTACACTAGCTTTGTTCCCTTCCATCGTGAAACTGATCTGAGGATCACAAGAGTTTATCCACAGGTGGAAGGGTAACAACGAGTCTTCATCACCTCTCCACACAAAAAACACATTGTCTATGAACCGTTTCCACACTACCAGGTTGTCCTCGAACAGTTGTTGTTTCAAAACGTTTGAAGGTCCCAGTACAAATATGTGCTTGAAATCTTCAATATACAAATTTGCCACATTGGGCGCAAAAGTAGCGCCCATACTTACAGCTCAGTTGTTTGTATAGACTTTTTTTAAACAAGAAAAAGTTTTTGCACATAGCTAAACGTGCACATTCAAGTGTAAAGCCTGTTGGTGGAGTTAATGGTATTTCCCTTGTATCAAGGATAGTCCTTAAAACCCCTAAACTCTGCATCTGTGGGATGGACATATATAATGATTCGACGTCCATCCTCACTGAAATGTCCCCTGGTTCCATAATGACATTTTATAGAGTGAGGAGCATATGAGTCATGTCTTTTATATATACAGGTATCTGTTCGACAAATGTTTTTTTTTTTTTAAAGTTGGTGTTGTCAATATTAAGAAATGTTCTCAGATGCCAAGGTCCATTTTTGTTGTTTCAGTATATTTAGGCTAAAGGGTCTGTGGCAGTTTAGGTACCCTTTATTTTGAAACCTTTATGTAATTGCCTTCTGTTAGGGTTAGTTCTTACTCCTGCATGTGTTCTGTGCCAGGACTGATGTCATCCTCAGAATGTAGGCTGTGAGCGTGGAGTGTGAGGTTAGAATGTTTGGAGTTGAATTGGTTGTAATCCAGGCAGTTAGAGTATCTGAGCCTGGGTGGTGGGAGCCAGTGGGCTCTTGTAGTCGTATTTGTATTTATTTGTTTATATAGCTCCTTACACCAAAACGCTGCACAATTGAACAACTTGATACATAAAACATAAAACAATATAATGGTAGAAGCAAATTACAATTATGAATCAGTCAACTAAACGGTAAGAAGAGCAATTAAACTGAAGGGAATTGGGAGAGTAGTGCCGTAGGACTGTGAGGGAGAGGGAGGGGTGAGGAGGAGAAGGAGGAGGGAAGGGGAAAGGGTGAGAGTGGGATGTAGGGGAGCAAGAAGGGGAAGAGGTTTCAAGGCGGGGAATGGAGAAGGAGAGATTAAAGGGAGGTGCGAAATGAGGAGAAGGTAGGAAGAGAGTGGATTGAGAGAGGTGGGGAGTTCCAGTGCAGGGGGGTTAGGAGCTGGAAGGAGTGGAAACGGGAGGGGGAGTCCCTTGTTCCTTTTATCTCTTAATGACTTTATGACATCTGATCTTTGTAACTAAGAAGCCAATAAAGTAACCACCAAGAGTACCTGTCTTGAGTATCCAGTAGCTCCTTGATGAGTGAACCTATGACCAAGGAAAGGTCATAACACCTTCATACAGGAACGTTGCTCGAGACATCCACCTTAGTGTTTCTGTCTTCCCTTGAAACCTTCCTCGAGTTGTTATTATCGACAGGTACATCGGGCATTGAGTTCCTGCTGCTGGTATTTCATTTGCTATGAACATTCTGGAGGCACTCATGGCATAGGGGATTGATGAGCCAACATAACAGCTCTTCTCGGTGGTTTCCTTACCTACTTTTGTCATGTGTTTATACCACATGTTGTTAGACATTCGAGCAGTGTCGTTGAGATAGATATTTACCCCTTTCATGTCTGTGTCAGCACTGCGCTTACCTCTCCTTACCGTGCTTGCAGTGCTCTCCTGTCTAACTGATGTGCTTGTTCCACCTGCTTGGGTCGGGGGAATGTTAGTAGAGGGTACAGCAGTAGCGCTAGCAACCAGCGAAATTCTCCAAAATATAAATGCAAATACTCCACTTGGAATATAGAGACACGACAATATAATCACATTTTTGATTATTTCACCCATTTTTGCCTGTGCTGCTAATTCTTGTGCAACTTGAAGATATAATTGCCTGCCTGAAATGCACAATAATTAGCATTATTTGTTTAGCATTCTGTTAGTACACTAAGCCCCGTGGACCACATAGAAATTAATCACAAAGACAATCATCTGCTCCCACACTGCTGTTACTCCTAGGTCTCTCAATGTGGCGAGAACAGAAGGGTTGCCTTGTCCGAGTTGTGGGTAAGCTTGGGCAAATATTCTATCAAGGCAAGATAACACACTCTGGGTGATCGTGCTCTGAAACTGGTGGGGCTTCTCACATTGTGGACAAATTGATCCGAGAAAGTATCAGGGTGATAGTCAGTGGGTAACATAAACACACATTTATTACAGTTGGCTTTCTCGAAGAATGTGTGTAGAGGATAAAATAACAGACAGTATATCCTCACTCTAAATGTATGAGTAGTTCTTTCCCTAGCTCTACTGCCCTTAAGAGAGTAACCATTGGTTGTCCTCCACTCAGCAGTGTAAGTTCCAAATCAATATTTTGCTCCTCTTGCTGCTGATCATTGGCCCTGTCAATCTCGTTGCCAGGCAAGGCCACTGCTTGGTAGTGCTTGACGTCCGAGTGGTGATTCCAGACAATTTTCCCTGCCAACCTCACCGCTCTGTCTGCTATCGCCTTTACAATATGGGGTCCCGTAAATCTGGGAGCATCCCACCTGACGAAGTTCCTGAGGAGGACGGTATTACAAACTTTAACCTGCTTTTTTGTCCCACAGTCTTTTGGTCTGTTGTCACTGTTGCTTTCTCTGCTGTCTCCTAGGCTTCCCCAGTTTCGTATGTGGTGAGAGATAAAAGAGGCACTAGCAATCAAGGAAGTAATGTAATCATACATGTCCTGACCTAACACATCTGCTCTGCTCTCTGCATCCTTCAATGCTCTGTGGGAGAAGCCAATGGGAGTTGCATGCGTCATCCTGTCACCACCTCATGAGGCGTTAAATGGTGGTCGGACCAAGGCTGCGCAGTCCAAACAGTGCAATGGGTAGGCAGTGTAGCCAGTTCTTTTTTGTGTTCTGCTTTGTTTTAGCTATTGCTTCTTTCAAGAGACCATTCAGGCGTTCACACAGTCCATTTGCTTGTGGGTGATAAGCACAAGAGAACTTATGTTGAATGCCCAGCAACATAGTGATGTGCTTGAACATCTCATTGGTGAAGTGAGGGCTGTTGTCAGATCGCAGGACCTCACACACGCCCCATCTCGGAAATACTTCTCTGACCAGACACTTTCCTGCTCTGAGAGCACCTGGATGTGCACAGGGACCTGTCTCAATCCACCTAGAGAATGGGCACACAACCACTATCATATAGCGGTATCCTTGACACACTTGGATCATGTCAACATAGTCGACATGTAGATGCTGGAATGGGTCAATGTATGCCCTGCTGTGAATTGTTTACGTATCAAACAATTGCTTACAAATTCAAGCATGTGTTCTGCCAAATTATCACAGAACCATGTTTTTCCAATATCGGTAGCAATTACTTACTTCCTGTGTGTGTTGGATAGCGTCATTGGATCAGTGCTGTGTTCAATAATGCTAGTGGCATCGCCACTTTCCCTGTGTTGTTCTGTCGCCATAGGGCATCTGTCGGAGATACTGTACATCCCCTCCTGGTCCATAGATCCTTCTCCTCCCTGCGTATAGCTCCCTACAACTCCATAATCTGTGCTTCTGGCAGCGCATTGTACCCTTCCTTCAGTACCATGTTACTTGCATAGTCTCGGGCATGTGATGCTGTCTCCACTTCTAGTAACTCTCCAATATTTGTTGTGCATTTTCCTTTTGAGTCTGCTGCTTCGTTTCCCCTTGAGATAGGATCTTCCCCTCGGGTGTGTGTCTGGCATTTCACTATTGCAATCTATGTGGGGTGCTGTATAACGTCAATCAGTCTACTCTATAGAAGTGCATGCTGTACAGGTGTCCCATCTGCTCTTCTAAACCCCCTCCTCATCCATTGTGCCAGTCCTGAGGGCACTGTTAATGTCACATAGGCAGAGTCAGAATACACTGTCACTTCCTTTCCCTTACTTTGTTCTAATGCTAAAATGAATGCCGCTAATTCTGCTACCTGTGCCGAATAGTGTGATGGCAACAGCACACTGGCTATTACCTCACTCGTTCCGTCTTCCCTCAACCTCAACACTGCACTGCCTGCATGTCTGACCCCATCTGTCTGGTCAATTGTCGAAGACCCATCAATGTACAGCACATCTCCCCCCTCAAGTGCGCCCTCATGTACCTTACGAGTGTCACTGAATTCCTGTAAAGTCTCTGTGCAGTCATGTGCATAGTCCTCTTCTTCTAAAATATCTGCCAAGAAAATCGCTGGATTAACAACTCTACACCTCACTACCTTTAGTGATGCGTTTGATAGTAGCACCTCGTACCCTGATGCTCTCTGTGTTGTCAGTGTGCTCGCTCTTTGCCTTTTGCAGTATCGCAAACAGTGCATGCTCCACGTAGAGAGTGGTTGTGCACCCCATTGTAGTTCCTGTTGATTTCTCCACTACGAATGCGGCACAAGCCAAAGCTTATTCACACTGATAGTGTCCTCTCATAACTGGGTCAAGTTTCCCACTGTAGTAAACTATGGGCTTGTGCCCTAAACTTGTCTTCGGTGTCAGTTCTACCTTCATCACTATTCCGTCGGTGTGTGAGAACAGGATGAATTCCTGTCTGTAGACCGGGATCCCTAACACTGGAGCTATGCATATGACTTCTTTCAGCTACTCCAATGCCTCAGTCATCTCTTTTGTCGAGTTCAGTGTCTTGTGCCCCTTTTATGATTCCTTCAGAGCTCCCAGTAAAGGTCTCCTATATGTACTGTAATAAAAACCCATGCTCTGCAGTTATTACACAACCCCAGAAATTGCTTCATCTCTCTCACTGTCGTGGGTTTGGCTGTCTTGCCTATTGTCTCCGTCCTTTCTGGTGTTATCTGTCAGCCATTTTGTGATATTGTCTGTCCAATGGATAGCACCTCTTTTTGACAATACTGTAGTTTGGCTATGTCCACTTTATATCCCTTTTCTGCTAACACTGTCAACATGTGCACTGAGTCGTCTCTAGACTGGTCCTCAGTCGTGCTACAAATCAAAATGTCATGTATGTACTGCAGAATTGTGCTCTCCATCTGTACATTGCCTAAGTCCATCTGGAGGGCCCTGTTGAAGATAGATGGTGACTCGCAGTACCCTTGAGGAAGTCTTGTATGTCTCCACTTCCGGTTTCTATACATAAAGGAAGTCAAGTCTTATGATTCTGGGTGTAATGGTACTGAGAAAAATACATTTTTCAAGTCTATGACCGTGAAACAGGCAGCTTCAGCTGGAAAGCTACACAAAATTGTTGCTGGATTGGGAACCAGTGGATACTCTGCTTCTACAATGTGGTTCAGGAGGTGTCAGTCCTGGATGAAACGCCACAGCCCCACTTTTGCTTTTTTGACTGGGAACAGGGCAGTGTTGCATGGTAATTCTGATGGTACTAGAATGCCTCGCTCCACTAGTACTGCAATTGTTTCATAAATGCCCTCGTCTGCCTTTTTGATAGTGGATATTGTTTTACTCTGGGTAAGATTGCTCCTTGTTTCAGTTTTCTTCACTCCCCCTATTCCCTTGAGAAGCCCCACATCATAGGGACTTGTGGTCCATAGCATGCTGGTCACCTTGGTCAGATCCTCCTAGCAGAAGGATGGTGGTGCTTCCAACCCCATTTCCATCCTTTGTGGTACCTCTCTGTAATGTATTTTCAGCCACTACATCGTGTTCATTTCAAACACCACCTCGCTCTCTGACATTTCGTTCATCCCTGAATAGCTCTTCATCTGTTACTGTGGTTAGCCTGCACCCTTCTGCTACTGCAATCACTGCTCACCATAGCCGTCCTGTGTCATCCATCCCATGCATTGCTATCCATTCGTCCCTGTCACACTCACCTGGGTCTCTGCGGGAGCAATGAAGCCTTCTAAACCCTTCCCTGCTTCCTCTGGACCACAAGCATTGGACCGCAGACCACCTGCCGATAGAGAGGTAAGATGCTTAGGATGCCAAGATTCTGACCCTGAGCCCTGCTCCTCCCTCCCCCTGTAGTGTGCTGTGGTGGTGTGGTAGTAAGGAGTTGTCCTTCTTAATTCCACACGATGATAACAGAAATTACAGAAAATCCACTTCGTTTATATGAAACGCACATTTCTCAAGTTTGGCATATAGGTGGTTTTGCCGTAATTTCTGAAGCACTGCTCATACATGCGACACATATTCTTGCATATTAGCTGAATAGATAAGAATGTCGTCGATGTATACGACTGCACAGACGTCCAGTAATTCCCTGAGTACATCATTCATGAAATGTTGAAATGCTGCTGGCACGTTGCAAAGCCCGAAGGGCATTACTTGGTATTCAAACAGGCCGTAACTGGTGCGGAAAGTGGTCTTCCATTCATTGCCTTCTTTGACGCGTACTAAATAGGCGCTGCAAAGATTCAATTTTGTGAAGACCTTAGATCGTCGCACCTGGTCGAGCAGTACTGGGATCAATGGTAACGGGTATCTGTTTTTTATCGTTACTTGGTTCAAGGCCCGGCAGTTGATACATGTTCGTAGGTCACCTTCTTTCTTGGGTACAAAGAAAAGTGGCGAGGCTGCAGGGGATTTTGAGGGTCTGATGAAACCGTTTGCTATATATTGGTCTAAGTAAGCCTTCAAATGAGCATTCTCTTTTTCGGTCAGGGTGTAAATCCGACTGCAGTGTATCTGCGCACCAGGTATCAGGTCAATTTGGCAATCGTAGACCCTGTGTGGAGGCAATGTGTTGGCCTGCTCCTTGGCAAAAACATCCTGGAATTCTTGGTACTCTGTAGGTAATATTCCTATAATACCCAACCCCAATATCACCCTTAGGGACGCTGGTAATGGATATTCTGATTCCCGTTCCCTGTCTGTAACTGTGGCTGCACTCCTTGGGGAAAGTCAGCGTTCGTGCGCGCCAATCTATAAGTGGATGGTGTAGTTCCAGCCAGGGTATGCCAAGTATCACCTGGAACTGAAGAGCAGCGATGAGGTCAAATGAGATGCTTGCCCTATGGCCGTCTTGACAGATTCATGTGATTTTGGCGGTGCATTGGGTCACTGGGCTCGAAAGCAAGTGGGTTCCATCTATCCTCTATGTTCTTTTTCGTGCAGATTGGCAACCCTATCCTGCCGGCGGCCTCTAAATCCTTGTAATTCCCGACAGCTCTGCTGTCCACAAATGCCTCAAGTGCATGCATCTTAGTTGGTTGTTGCTGATATACTAAGACCACCAGAATTTCAAAATGGGAGGTCAAGTGAATCTTTCTTGCGCTCGACAGACCGACCTCTAGGCCTGTCGGGCATCGGCGTTTCCCGTCTCATCTTCAACTTTGCTGCTATCCATGGCTCCTACCGGTTTTCGTGGTGGTTTTGCGAGGCAATTTCGAAGGAAGTGACCTGATTGGCCACAATACAAACATAGTTGTTCCTGGCGTCTTTGTTCGCGTTCAGCCTTTGTGAGAGGGCCACTGAGAACCCCCAATTGCATGGGTTCTGGATGCGTTTCTGCGTGTTGTCGGGTCGAGTTCTCCTTAGGTCGTACGTAAATTGCCTGACTTTCAGTATGGGCCTTGCTGTTCTGTAGACGATGGTCTAATTGCATAGCTAAATATAAATACTCAGAACAGCTCTCCGGAGGATTAACTACTTGGGCAAAGACATCCTTTAATTCACCTTGTAAACCCCAGTAAAACAACGTGATGCGTTTTTCTTCTGGACAGTTTGATTCAGCAACCAGGCGGTTGAAAGTGGCTACATATGCTATAAGTTCTTGGTTACCCTGCCGAAGAGACAGTAGCTCCTCATCAAGTGCTTGGCCCTGCGTGCGGCGGGCAAATAGCTTCTCCAACTCACGTTGGAAACCTGCATAATTGTGTAGTATGTGGTCGTCCCTGCTGACCAATGGTACCGACCAATCTGCTGCATGACCTCCTAAATACAAGAGCACAAAAGCTACCCTCGACTGGTCTGTGGGGAACAGTCCAGGCTTACACAAAAAGTGTAAGCGGCATTGATTCATGAAGGTTCCGAACCTTCTTGGATCTCCTGTGAACCGCTCTGGAGGGGCCAAGAGTACATTCCCAGGGAAGACTACCTGTACAGGTGCCGCAGATGAAGATGTTGGGCTCGGCCCCTGGGGAACCCCGCCCGGAAGAGGGGACAAACCTTCCTGTGTCTGTAGTAACTGCCTTGCCAACTCCTCGGTCTTGTCTGTTTACCACTAACTCCTGCCTCAATGAGTTGGTCTCTGAGCGAGCCGCATGTACTTCTGCCTGCAACTCCCCAAACAATTGTGCTAACTGGTCAACCTCAGAAGTCTCCATCACTCAGGCAGAGTGTTTTAGAATGGCTTTGTGTTCTGTCACACACACCTGGGTCTCTGTGGGAGCGATGATGCCTTCTAAACCCTTCCCTGCTTCCTCGGGACCCCAAGCGTTCGACCGCAGACCACTTGCCGATAGAGAGGTAAGATGCTTAGACTGCCAAGATTCGGACCCTGAGCCCTCCTCCTCCCTCCCCATGTAGTGTGCTGTGGTGGTGTAGTCGTAAGGAGTTTGGCTCACCTTAGGGATTAATTAGACAAACTCTCCATCCTGAACAAGGCAGGGGCGCTGTGTCTCTGGAGCCCACGGATCAGTTACTCCACTGGATCCTGGGTCTGGTATCACTGTTCTGCCACTCACTGAGTTTCTCCCCCCAGTGGGATTTCAAGCGTGCTGTTGCAGGTAAGTTTGGGTGTCCAGTTGCTTCACTGGATCCGGTGCTGTTCCCAGTTCGTAGGTTGGTGAGTATCTGAAGGTAAGTGTTAAGGCGACTTTGAGCGGCCGCGATGTAGTCTTAGGTTATGGGGAGTTTTGCATGCCAGCGCACGTGAGAAAAAGAGTTGCTGATGCAAGTCTAATCCTTGTTCTCTCTCCACAGGTTTCTCAGAAGAGTTCGCTGAGAGAAGGAAGTTTGCGAAAACTCACGATGCTGCTCTGGATTCACCCAAGAGTTCAGGTAAATTGTGCTGCAGCTTGCGTGCGTGCTTACGAGGGTGAGCCAGGAGTCGGATCAAAGCGTGAGCACTTACAGGTATTGTCTTTTGTCTTTCCTTTTCTCTTAGGTGCAGAGTCCAGGAGTGTACGTGCAGCAGTTCCGGAGCTGAAAGCAGACCGAGGTAGCTGAAGTTCAAAGTGTCCCACTCGAGGGCCGCAGTGAGCTGGACCACGGTGGGCATGTTGCTTGATGCTACAGATGCAACACAAAGCACGGGTCTGCCTCTGGCCGTGGCTTATAAAGCTATCCACGCCCAGAGGCTAGAGCGTGCTCCAAGATTCAATGAAGGGCTGCCAGAGGCCATATTGGATGTACAGGAAGTGTGGCTGAACCAATCAGGCTCATCTATGGGGCTGGGGCCAGTTGTAAGGTGAACCTTATTGAGAGAGGGTGGAATGGGAGCGGAGGATGCCTGCAAGGTGTGTCTAGTGTGCCAGGCCCTAGCCCAACTTGCCCCTGCCTGTACCCCAGTACATATGACAGTCACAACCACTGCCTCAATTTCTATTGGGACTATTGCTCCTTCTGCCACATCCAATGGTATCTCTGTACTGAACAAATACTAGTTTGGGACATGCCACATCTTCCCTGCAATCCCTGGGAGCCATGCAATAGCAATATCAGTTGCGTACTGGAACAGCTCCTGTTCCACCGGCAACCCCCTCTGTACCTTCCGTCCATAATATGCTTGAATGATCTCTCTTACATTGAGCATGTGTATTCCTGGTGTGGAGCACACTATCCCCTTGTCTGTGAATGAAATCGTCATGTTCAGTCTGTTCATAATGTCTCGTCCTAGTATATTTGCAGGTGTCCGTCGAGAGTAAAGTAATGGTAGAGATAAGTCATGTTCCCCTATTGAAAAAGAAATGTCGGGGGCGCTGTTGAGCAGCCCAAGTAATGGCTGCCTAGCCCTTGTGCTCCGTGGACCGCCAGCATTCATCCGAAAATACCAGCGGCTATCTGGCAAATCCCCTGCCATCACTTCACGGTCTGACAGCTGACATTCTGCTGGGCACTTTCATGCAAGTCGGAGGAGAATCGGAGTAGGGGGCCCATGCTGTGGCCTCCCGAAATCTGACTCGGCGTGCGGCCTGGTGGCGCTGCCTCGTGGTGCGGCTGGCCGCTGCCGTGCCTGACTGGCCCTACGAGTGAACTCCATCTGGGCTGCGGCATGACGCACCGCGTCGGCTCCCCGCTCCTGCGGGCCCTGTGGTGCATACACCGGATCTGGAGGGGACTGGTGCCATCCGCACCCGTGGGGGCAGTGCTGCGGGGTCCCCCTGCCTGGAGGCACCCAGCGCCTGGCAGCACCTTGGTGCGAGGTGATCGCTCTGCCACTTCCGCTGCCGGCCTGGACTAACTCTGCGGGCCGCGGCGCCTCGTGGGGTGTGTTGGAGCCTCCGGCCCTCAATTCTGGCTTACCTGTGATACTGCTGCTGGGATCCGTCCCCGAGGCCAAGTGGCTGCCTGCCTTGCCCTCCACTGCCATAGGAGCGGCATCGAGGGCATCAACGTTCCTGTGGGTGGCCTGTGGCTGTTGCTGCCGGCTTGCGAGGTGGCCTGCCCCCGGACGGCTCCCTCGCTTCTCTTCTGCTTGCATCCACCCGTGGGGGACCTGGGAGCGGACCTTTTGCGCCCCAGTGTGGTGCGGCCACCCCTCCGAGACGCCATCACCGGGGGCCTTCATCACAACTGAGCTGCTCCATTGGCCTACAGCTGGACACTACGTGCGGAACGGGCACAGCCGCCCTGAAGGCTGAGAGGTGGGTGCTGGGGGCCTGCACATGGATTGTTGCCTGTTCTTTTCCCTTTTGGGCCCCTGGGCCCCCTAGTATCCCTGTCACCTCCTCACATAACTCCCCCCATCGGGCCCCGGCCCACCCATCTCCCATCGAACTTGGGGAAATGACTTTTGAGCTGCAGTGACCTGGCCCAGGCTGATGTGTAGAGTCTGGGTGGGAGCTCTAAGTCCTAAATCCCCTAATTGTAGTGCGCTCTGAGCTTTGGTCCATATTTCATTTACACTTCATGGATTGCTGGATTCCGCCCCTGCACGTGCAGCTTTCGACAGAGACATTACTAACCACAGGGCACCTCACTGGGCAGGTGACGGGGGTGTGATCACCCATACTACTTCTTTGTCTGCTTTTGCCTATTTCACCATCGCTCGAGCCACGAACTGGTTTGCATTACCACATTGAAATACCCACTCCTCTGAACGGAGAGCGCATAATCAGCGCACCAACTTTGTCTGCCTACTACGGTGCATCTGCACCGCCATAGTGGTACATTCTCCATTATTACGGACTCATAATACTCCTTGGCTCCCACCCGCTTGGCTGCCCTGCCACTACACTTGGATACCGACCAGCGGTGGAAACCATACATTCAACTGCACTGTCATGTCTAGCAGATCCCGGGGCGCCAGTAAAACGGGAGCTATATTTGCTAAAGCGATGCCTAGATCTGACCAGCGCCACACATCATCCAATCAAGATGAACCCACTTCACCATCACCTGCCCCGGCATCTGACCTTGCGGCAATATTGGAATCTATGACCAAAACTTTTGCCTCCTTTCATGAGAAACTAGATGATATTAAAGGCATGGTCTAGTAAAAAAATGTATTGTCCCTACGGGTCGGCCATGTTTTTTAAGCCTAAGTGGCTCGATTTTAGAAAACTTTCCTATGGACCTTACCCGAGTTTTCGTCCATTAAACACACGCGAAAACAGGCACCAGGGAGGCGCCATTTTGTGATAATCCTATCACTTGCCGCATCGCCCTGGCTGACCTGCTTCTTCGGCACTAAATCAATTCCCCCGCCCCTGAGCCTGACATTATCAAAACATTCATATTCCCCGCCTCTCTCCGTGACGTTACTGAGCTGCGTAGGCAAACGCGCCCAGTCGTCTTCTATGCGACTCCACACAGAGCCCAGAAACCAACACAGACCATCTCACAACACAGCGCGCCACAATTCGGAAGATGAAACTGTACTTTAAAATCAAACAGCAACACGGTACATTTGGTAAAGTACATTTATTTGACATTAAATGTTTAGAGAATATTCAGCAATTCCCATATGAACTCCGAAAGCCATTTATTTTCTTTTATCTGTATCCGCAATGGTACACAGGGTGTTGCTTTTCGTTAAAAGAAGCACTTTGGAAGCACGGTGAACCACAAGGCTGTTCCATCAACTAGACACTAGTCCATCGTAAAGGTTGATATGTTGCTTCTAGCCACTAGTACAGCGTAAGGGCATGTGGGCCCTTGGCGATCATCCCATAAAATTGTCAGTGTGCTCCAGTTGTTCACACAAAGCTGCAGGTATCTGACAAAAAAACCGTCTGCCGGTGTCTCAAACCGATGACAGTAGCAGAAGGGGAGCAAATACCTGTATGAAAACAAAAAAATTATAATTAGTCTCGCCAGCGGATCTTCATTAATATTACTCATTTTATTTATTACGGTCGATCAGAAACTATTTGCTTGCATGGATAGTTCAATGGAGTATGTTCGGCTCTAAAATCAATGCGAAAAGTAACGAAATAAATTGAGGCCAACACACAATGAGAAACCACATTTGTAATGCGCCTATACACAAGTGTTTCAAGGCGCGACAAGGCAGGGGGGGAACAAGGGCAGACAGACAACGATCCTACTAGGCCAGGTGTCTTTCAGATCGCGCATGGGGAAGGGGAGAGGGGGGTAAAAGTGCTGTACATGGTTAGTAGAATACAAGATAAATAATAGGGCCAGCTGGTGGCAAGTGCAAGGTAAATGCCGGGAGAAAGGGCCAAAGGATACAGAGACAGTCCCGTAGTGCAGGTAGGCAGTGCAGGGAAAAGTGGCTGGGCCAAGGACCGAGATCGGTGAGACCAGTGGACCTGCATGCCCATGTGCCCACTACGAACACGTTTTCCTTGCTTTTCCTAGCTCTTCATTCATTCATTTATTCATGCATCCATTCATTAATTCTTCATTCCGGTATAAAAGCGTCTAAAGATTTACTCACATTATATTTGAAATTTCCATTGTGTCTCTTCGTAATGCAGTCTGTAAAACGGACCGTGCTCTTGACAACGATTTTTCGTATACTGAACTAAAATGAAACTCGGTCTAGTTTCTGAATTTTCTGCCTTATCGTCTCTTACGTTATTGCGCACCCCCTTCAAATGAAGTTCATTCGGCATGGTCCCTGTCTCAAGGTCAAAAAACAATAGACCCTAATACTTCCAGTGTGACTTGTGGGCCTCTTCTGGGCGCGAGCTGAAAATCACAGCCGCTGTCCTTCGCATTCTTTATTTGCAACATCACGTAGTAAAGGCATCTGTGAGAACTTGAAGTTTAGAATACCTCTATGTAGTGCGCCTCAATGTGCAAATGCGAACTGGCTTCTCTCCCAAATGCCACGTCCCGCTTGGCGCATTCTAAGGCCCCCAATTTTGTCCCCGTTGTCTGCGAGCTTTGCAGCCCCAAAAAATCATAACTATGGAGACATTTAATTTTTGGCGGAAGGTCAGGGAAAGTATAAAGTACCACAGGAGTTGAGTTAAAGGGGAGATTTATTGTTTGTTTGTTTGTTTTATTATTTGCAATACGCAAGCCTCCCCTCCGTTAACAGTGCGCAACAGTGCGCAGCATTTACATTTACATGAGATGAGACATGAGAAAAATATATACATACACATATATGAGGTGAATAGAGAGAATTCAAAGATGACACCCAGCTTGTTCGCCACCCATGATGGTGAAGGTAGGGGTTAGGGTTACAGGTACACTGTATAATAACATTTATTTACAAAAAGACAATCGTATTGCAATTATTTAAACCGGGATTTGTACTTCACAACCAGCTGTGCTTCTGGTGGACATGGCACAGTTGCAATGTTCGGTGACAATGGATCACTGCTCTGCACAGAAACGTCCAAAATTCCATATCTGTGCTTCTCTAACACAGCAACAATAAGGCCTTTCACAAAGTCGAACTGCATTTCATCATAGACTGGTTTGATCACCCATTGCTTACTTCATTTTGAAAACACCTTAGTGTAGCGAGGCATCCTTACTTTACCCGTAGTCCTAGATTGTTCACGTTCGACATTGCTGTTATGGGCCAAGACCGCTAGTAGAGTGCGATGTTTCATGCCCTGAAAGCTAAAATGCAAGCGCTTTGGCCTGTACTTTAGGCACATATTGTGGAACACCTCCAAATCTTCTGTGTGACAGAATTCTGTCAGTCCTCTTAAATCTCTTGATAGAGTTTTGTCGAAAACAATCTTCTCAATGGCTTTGTGTGTCGGTGAAGATGGAATCAACCACTTCTTCTTCCGTGCCTCCTCTGGGGACAAAGGGCCATGTTCACATTGGTGGAAATGTAGGTTTTCTGACCAGCGGTGAACGTTGGTACAGTGGTGCATCAGTGACCGCCATTTTTCAAGTAGTATTTCCACTGACCCTTCACAAGTTTTTGAGCTCCACCAAAGATGGTTGGTGATAGACTGGGACCGCTGCAAAATACTTTCAAAACCTTTTTTTTTTTCTGCAGCCGAGATTTTCTTACTGATTGATTTAGCAAGATGCCATACGTCAAATTGATGATTAATATGTGGGAACTGCTCTCTCATTGTCTTGGCAATTGAATCGCGTCTGTCCGTGGCTATGAGGTCGATGTGCATTCCCCTTGATTTTAGATATTCCACTGATTTTATAAATCCTAGTTTCTCCATGGCCACTGAGGATGTACATTGTGTTACCTGCACGACCACCGAACTCACAATTTTCTTACTATCCATGTCCTGAAAGTGGTAGGTGCAGTACTTGGCAGAAAATCCAGGGCTGTCGCACTGTCCATCGCCGGCTAGCCTGAAACGTTTCCCTTCGAATGTACTTACTAGAGACAATTGTTCAATTTTCCAAGCATCACTAATGGCCGGAAACAGATAATCACGTTGGTATATGTAGTACAGCGATTTAGAAATGAAATGGAGTCCCACAAACTGAAAGAAAGCCTCTTACTTTCTAAAACTGGAGCCACTAAAAAGTGATGCAGCTGCACACAGTAGATTGCCTGCTGGCATTTTCCCCAGCAACGTTTGTGCAGACCATGAGAACCTATGATTTAATCTACAGGCGGCATTTATTTTGATGTTACTGCCTTTTATTTGACGAGTCACATTAATCAATGGCTTCCCACATACTTTCCCTCTAACGGAATGCACACATTTCAGCATATTTATAATTTCCATCAAACAACTGTCGAATACAATGTATTTGCTCTCTTTCATTAGACTGTCATCCTGCGTCAACGTTGTTTCGGCCTGTGACGTTGCAGAGATTTCAACACATTGGAAAGTAATATCGCTAATATCAAGTTCCGATGCGTCTATGGATGCTGCGGCTGGTTCATTCTCTGTCATTTCGACATCTGTTACTTCAACATTGATGGGAGAACACAACAATGTCGACAGGTTTTTTGGGCGGGTGTAGATTGTGTGAATTGATCTGCAACTACTTCAGAGCTATCTTCAATACATTCAATATCATCTTCTTGTGGTGGTGCGGTCGCACTGTAGCAATGGTCCAATGCAACTTTGCTGTATTCTCCAAACACAGTTAATTCATGTTCTGGCCATTGGACATGAGCATCTCGAGCCTGAACACACCTCGCCTCAATTAATAGTTCCTCCATAGTGTACATGGTCTGGCAAGCAACATCTCTCATTCGCTTCACTGTCTGTGTATGTATAGTTCTGACACCGACGGGTAACTGGAGGAGAGATTGGAAAAGGGATGTTCAGTTTAAACACAAGATAAAGTGTAGTCCAATTGACTGGAAAAAACATAAAATAGTCCCCAGCACAAACATTTTTTTAAAGTTATGAACTGTTTGTAACTAACCTTTTTTTGTTTTTTTTTTCTTAGCTACTTTTTTGACTCGACCTTCAACATCTGCACGCTGTAGCTACGATTCGTTTCCGCATGTCCTCCCTTCCTCTTGCGCTGCAACGACTATATTTTCTGTATCCGCATAGACAGCACGGAATGAGGCTCCATCGTCTCCCTGAAACATTGTACTTTCATTACTTTGCATCAAAATATTGTTAGCATAAAACACACGTGAGGACGAACACACAGGTACATCTCAATAGCTAAACACGATTTAAAAATTGTGTGCAACAATCAAACGACAAGTATTCGACCAGTGATTATCTATTTCGATGGAGCTGTCAGTATCCATACCTCTGGCTCTGCATGGACTGCCATGAATGGTTGTATTGGAGAGGAGGCATCAGCATCTCCCTGAAACACAGTACTTGCATTAGTATGGTTTTCAATATTGGAAACATAACACACACTTGGGGTCGACGGCACAGGTACATATAAAGAGATAACCACAAATGATGCATTGTCTAAAACAATCAAGGAAAATATAAATATGCAGATTTCATCGACTTATTTCTCCGATTCCTTTACATCTGCATCATCAAAATGGGATGTTGTGATTGTAGTGGAAGCTCCGTCATCTCCCTGAAACACAGTACTTGCATTAGTATGGTTTTCAATATTGGAAACATAACACACACTTGGGGTCGAACGCACAGGTACATATAAAGCGATAACCACAAATGATGCATTGTCTAACAGAATCAAGGAAAATCTAAATATGATCACATTTCATCGACTTATTTCTCCGATTTATTTACATCTGCATCATCTAAATGGGATGTTGTGATTGTAGTGGAAGCTCCGTCGTCTCCCTGAAACACAGCACTTGCGTTAATAGGGAAGAAAGTATAGCAAATGGAATCACGTTATATGATCACGCATGGTGGAGCTGTCAGTATCCATACCTCGTGCTGCTGAAGAATATCTATGGATGTTGCAAATGTAGTGCGCACTTTCGAAAGCTGTTGCGCCGATTCGTATACGCATGGTCCCGCTTCCACTTCCCCTGGAATTACTTGAATGTCAGGCTCTGCATCAAGTGCAGGGGTTGATGCTCCATCAACTGCCTGAAACATAGTCCTTGCATTAGTGAGGATTACAATAGTGAAAACATACCACACACCTGGGGTCGACAGCACAGGTACATATCAACGGCTAACCACGAATGAAACATTGTGTAGAATAATCAAAAAACAAGAATTCCAGCTCTGATGATGACACTCGATGGAGCTGTCAGTATCCATACCTCCTGCTGGTGAAGAACATCTAGAAATGTTGTAGATGTGGCGGACGCTTCAGCATCTCCCTGAAAGACAGTACATGCATTAGTAAGGATAACACTAATTATAACTGAAAACAAACACCAGTGGACGATAACTAAGGTATATATCAATTGGAAAGCACTAACCAAACATTCGGTAAAATAATTACACGATAGAATAAAACTATTACTTGACATGCATAAAACAAGTCTGTAGCGGATTAGCCTAGTAAGATTACCTGATACGCGCTAGAAGTGGATGATAACTGCGACCACGTCAAGGATGTAGAATGTTCTTGCTTCAGATTCAAGGGATAGTCAAGAAGTTGTAAAGGTAAATTAATGATTGATAATGAAATGCCAATATTAAAAATAGCCATGTAAGGCGACAGAATACTTGAAAAATGCTCAATACAGCACAGTTCCCTGTTCCCATATATATACATTGCGTTTGTGGGTTATGAAATCGAAAAAGAATATATTGATAAATGTCATTATTCAAAAAATTATACACTCATATCAATATCGAAATTATTACAAGGGATAGAACACCTACAATATCAATTAATCCATTTGGCTACCTACACACTACCGCAAGGCCTAAAGCTAAATCCGGACACTTGACTCACCGTTGGCGGAATGTGGAAGAATAGAGTGGGAATAGCGTTTTCGAGCAATTTCCGTGTCGCTCGCCGTTTATTCTTCTTTGTTACCCACGATGTTGTGTACATGTCCAAGGAAAAGTGCCGGCTGCAGATGCGGTATCGATCACCCCTCTTATCCTGTAAGACTTGTTGGACTCTACTTTCCAGCTCATCCAATGGATATCCGCAATGTCTGACCCATTCTCTTATTCGATCAACAGTTTTCAGGAATACATGCATTGTAGTGCCTTCAGATTTCGCATGGGTCTTCGAAGGGCAACCGCTAATCGAACAGGCAGGCATTGTTGATAAATCTGAAAAGTAAATATCGACATTATTATACAATCTTCAAGAATAAAGATTTGATACAAAAGTAAATGAATCATACAATGATCAATGCAAGGTTTGTTTTGGTCGCAGGAACTATACCAGTTCATTATGTGCGGCTTAGTATTTGCATAAGTTGCAGAAATGTATAAATGATGTGACTAAAATCTGAACATGTGACTCATCCCTTGGATGTTCTGTCTTGCGCAAGAAGGAAACATGCTTACATTATAGACTGGACCCCCGAAGGATGCAATTCGATGACAATAGACACAGATGAAAATAAATAGATCTATTGATAGCATAGCAATGGAAACTCAAGTCAATAGGAATGAGACCAATGAACATAGCACTATTGTGTACTCTACTCGCAAATAGATAGAAATTAAAAAATCTGCGAAATATGACTAGGATACATGGCCTTACCTTGACCAACAAACAGTTGGATTCAGCAAGCAGAGCAGTATGTTGCAGGAGAATAGGTGGGTGGCCACAGGTAGCACACTGATGGGTTTGCTCTAAGCGGTCACATAAATTCACGGATAGCACGACGACGAGCAGATTAGCGTAGATCTCAGTGGTTGCCAGGTAGCACGTTCAGGAGTTGACTTGCAAAGCACAAAGATGTTCTTATGAGACATATCAAGTGGTTTATAAAGTATTAGAAACAGGGGTGTGTTTGTGAATGAATGACGTATGTATGTCGTGGTATTAGGGGGGCGGCCTGCTTCAAGGGGAGGCCTGGCTGGAGACACGGGGTCTGAGGAGGCCATGTGACCAATGGCCCCTTGGCTTGGGATACCTTTTGAAGTGTACATGTAGTTTGGCACCTTGGCCTTTCGCGCCCCTGACAGCGCGCATCCACTGGCACAAACAGCCTTTGATAGAGTGTGGGTGGGATGGAGGGGCCTTGGGCATGCAGATAAGGCACAGGAAGACTGCTGAATGGAGACACATTTATGTGGATTGCAGGGGGGCGGTCTGCTTCAAGGGGAGGCCTGTCTGGAGACACGGGGTCTGAAGAGGCCATGTGACCGATGGCCCCTTGGCGTAGGATACCTTTTGAAGTGTACATGTAGTTTGGCACCTTGGCCTTTCGCGCCCCTGACAGCGCACATCCACTGGTGCGAACCGCCTTTGATAGAGGGTGGGTGGGATGGAGGGGCCTCGGGCATGCAGATGAGGCACAGGAAGACTGCTGAATAGAGACACACTTATGTGGATTGCAGGGGAGCGGCCTGCTTCAAGGGGAGGCCTGGCTGGAGACATGGGGTCTGAGGAGGCCATGTGACCGATGGCCCCTTGGCGTGGGATACCTTTTGAAGTGTACATGGAGTTTGGCATCTTGGCCTTTCGAGCCCCTGACAGCGCGCATCCACTGGCGCAAACCGCCTTTGATAGAGGGTGGGTGGGATGGAGGGGCCTGGGGGGTGCAGATAAGGCACAGGAAGACTGCTGAATAGAGACACACTTATGTGGATTGCAGGGGGGCGGCCTGCTGCAAGGGGAGGCCTGGCTGGAGACACGGGGTCTGAGGAGACCATGTGACTGATGGCCCCTTGGCCTGGGATATCTTTTGAAGTGTACATGTAGTTTGGCACCTTGGCCTTTCGCGCCCATGACAGCCCCCCATGCCAGTGCTCATCCACTGGCGCGAACCGCCTTTGATAGTATATCATTGCTTATCAATAACAAATGCCACATACCGGAGATTCTTGTGAGCACAGACACACTTCAACCGGTGTATTATAGTGGTCAAGACCCTAAGGCCTATATAATCCAATGGTAATTGTTAGTATAGATATATGTGTGACTTTTATAGAGACATAACCTACTGAAAGACTTTGAACAAGTGTTATTTAGTGCATGCATTATCGAGAATATGTTATGTTACCTTAGATAGATAGTGACCACCCTGCTTCACAGCGACCAGACCTTAACCCATTCGGAGCACAGATGTCTGACGTCCATCCTTGAATGGAGACACACTTGATTCATTTAATAAATCGAAACAACCGTTGTTAAAATATATGTGGTGTTTTATTTTGTATCTTATTTTCATGACACAAAAATACAAGACTTTAAAGATTATACAGGTCAGGTTGCAGCACAGCGAGAGAAAATCCCCTGTACTGACCGCTGTCACTCGGGAACGTTTCTCTTATGGCAGGAACGGCACAGGCGGGTATCACTCTTCGAACGCGGTGTCCAAGCCTCCCGTGGAGCCACCATGTAAAGGAACGATAGGCCACCAGCCTGTACCACCTGTGAAAAGGAATGAAACAAACTGTTTTTAAATGACCAAGATAAGTTTAATAAACGTTTGTTGTCAATGGCAATTCTTGTAACTAATGGCATTCTGCACGGACAAATGCTATCTAGACAATGCACACTATTGAACGACTTTCATGCGTTACTATGATATGAATATATAATTTTGGATATAGTAGAAGACCATGAAATAGGAGTGGCATGACAAGCAGAGTATACTTACTCGTTACTCGGATTACGAGGACGAACAGTTGCGCGAAGTTCGTGCATAAGCACCATCATTATTCTCAACACGGCCCGTGTGAGGCAGGCTGCCCTGAAGTCTGGCAGCTCGGTGATGCATTGCGGTCGTGGCTCGCCTTCCGAAATGTAGGCCAGGCATTCCGAGTTTTCTCGGCAGCAGCAGTTCTCCTCCTCGGTTGGCATTAGCTCGCACCGATTGCATGTGCACCAGGTGGAGACGCCGTCCATGCGACTAAGCCCAGGCTCTTCATCTGTTGATTCGTCCTGCCAACTGCCGTCCGAATCCCCATCGTTTTCGCGTGCTTCCCTTTCCAGTAGTTCCTCCTCGGTATACTCAGGCTTGTACATGTAGGGCATTATTGTAGCCATTGTGTGGTAAACAAAGTAAAATAATTTACCGAGATGGTACAGGTGTTCACACGGGCTACAAGCGGCGAAGGTAGCTGACCAGAGCACAGAAACGAGTCACAAAATACTCTAAGTAACACAGAGAGAGGAATGGAATCGAAAATCTTCTGCTGTGTGTTGTGAAACGGTCTGTTTATACTTATTGAGGAAAGAGGCGTCCTGCCATTTCCATGGCGACACGTCATTAGCTGAAGCGCAGCGAATGTTGACACAAGACGTGCTTTGGCGTTGGGAAATGGGCGGTACGAGTCTGCTGATGACAGGCTCAGGGGCGGGGGAATTGATTTAGTGCCGCAGAAGCAGGTCAGCCAGGGCGATGCGGCAAGTGATAGGATTATCACAAAATGGTAGCTCCCTGGTGCCTGTTTTCGCGTGCGTTTAATGGACGAAAACTCGGGTAAGGTCCATAGGAAAGTTTTCTAAAATCGAGCCACTTAGGATTAAAAAAACATGGCCGACCCGTAGGGACAATAACATTTTTTACTGGACTATGCCTTTAATGCCAAAGTCGCGTTGCTCAATTCCCAATAAGACTACGCTGGTACTAGGATCACGGAGGCCGAAACACGGGTAAGTGCTAATGAAGATAGTATACACACCCTCCAACACACAGTTGGTTCCCTCAGACGTGATATGAAAATGGTTAAGGCCAAATGTGATGACTGGAATCTAGATCGCGCAGGAACAATATACGTATAATTGGTGTTCCCGAGAATGCTCTCAAGGGCCGCATGAAATTGGCAGTTGATGATCTGTTCAAAGAGCTGCTTGACAACCCTGCCCTGTCTCCCTTTTTAACGGTGGAGCGAGCTCATCGTGCCTTATCATCACGCCCTGCACCCGGAGATTGTCCCAGGCCTGTTATCGCTAAAATACTCAATTACAGAGACAGGGACCTTATCCTCCGTCTATCCCATGAGAAGAGGGAGTTGCACCTGGGCTCCCAGACAATCAGGATCTTCCCTAACTTCTCGGTGGGAGTACAGCAGGACAGGCTCCAGTTCCTTGGGGTCAAGAAGATGCTGCGAGAACGTAGCATCCTCTACGCAATACTGTTCCCGGGATGGCTGAACTTTACATTCAAAGGGAAAATCTACTTTTTCACGGTTCCCGACGAAGCAGTGAAGTTCATAGAAGCACAGATACCGCTCAATGCCCCACCTGAGGACCACATGGACGTGAATAATGACTGACCCTGCTCAACTGCCCCTAGGTCTCCAATAAGATAGCAATTTCTACTCTTGACACTTGCCTTGTTATGCTGCACAGGCCAACTTCGAAGCTGCCCTGCGACTCCCAGCTCAGCCGTGAAGAGACACTGGCTTATGCTCTCACACAATTCAACAATTTTTAGCTGGCTTGATCGTAACTGCTGGACCACAGCTACTCATATAATGATTCCATCTGCTGGCCCACATGTCCTTCCTTACAAAGGGAAAAACTACGTTCTAAGTACCTACAGCGCCAAACTTACGTACCCTTGCAGTACTTAAACACTTCTCTTTACTTTGGCTGGTTGGCAACACGTCAACAGCGTACCCCACTGCAGTTGCAAACTATGTTGGAATTTTTGGTTGATGTGGACCCCCGTTGGGCCCAAAACGCGGATGGTCCATGTTGGGACCCATCCGCTGACACCTATTTCTGGGTGGCTGTTAGAGGGGAGTGGAAGAGGGAGGGAGCGGGTGCCGCTGGTCACAACTGGATGGTAAGGGTGGGGGAGGCAGAGTTCTGGAGAGTTACATTGGAAAAGGCAAAGGTGAACTAACAAATTACGCTATGTTAAAGCGTCTTAAGAGTAACTACACATACTGCAAGTGCATGCCACGACAGGTGAGCTGGGATGTGCCCTAGACCAGTAAAATGCCTACTACCATAATGTCCTGGAATGTACGGGGATTGAGTAACCACACCAAGGCCCAGAAAATGATGGCTTATGCCAATAGACACGGTAGCAAAATACTGCTGCTGCAAGAAACGCACTCTACGGGCCACCTGGCAGGGAGCATGGCACCGTCGTGGGGCCCTAACAGGTAATTCACTTCATATTCCACACAGGCCAGAGGCGTACTGACAATGATCCATAAATCCATCAAATTCATACTGCATAAGAGCTACATAGATCCTGAAGGCAGATATGTAGTATTATACTGTACCATAGTAAACAGGGAGTACCTTCTTGTGAAGACCTACGGCCCTAATGTAGATACCCCTGAGTTTGTTGACACTGTGGCGACTATACTGCTGGGCTACGTGGAATCCAGATCATATGGGAGGGACATGAACCTAATACTGGACACTAACCTGGACAGGACCGGGAGCACCTCCAGGTCATGTCCAGCGCCACATGCAGGCTACATAGTCACAGCGCAGCGCTTAACATCCGAGACGCCTGAGGGCACTCCACTCTCAACGGCGTGAATATACTCATTACTCCTCTGTCCACGATAGCTCCTGTAGAATTGACCTGTTCCTAGTGTCAAATGATGTGATGCAGAGTGGAGGGAGCACAGATACTAACTTGCACATTGTCTGACCACGCCCCGATTACCCTATCGGTAGAACTGGGAACACCTGTCCTGACATTCAGCACTTGGCGCTTCAAATCCACGGGCCTTAGGAACATTGTGTTCAAGGCTGACATATTAGCTGACATTGAGTCCTTCTTTGAGCAGAACACCCGCCAGGCAACTTCCATTGGCGTCAGGTGGGATGCCTTCAAAGCATATATCAGGGTGATGTCCATATCCAGAGAATCAGGAGTATTAAAAATGATAAGAGTCACCCTCGGTCGCTCTGAAACCAAATCGCGGGAGTTGGAACAGGAATGTTCGACTGCTGCTGACCCCACCAAACTTGCTCTAATTAGCGAGGAACTCCAAACATTCAACACACATGCCACCAGAGAAGTCCAATACTTCTCCTCCTCAACCAGAGACCAGCTGGACTCCCCAATCATTCTGGACGAGATAGTCAGGGCCATCTCAGACCTGCCCAAGGTTAAAGCATCGGGTCCTGATGGTCTCACGGCTGAATTTTACCAAGAACACATCGCCATACTAGCTCCCAAGTTGTTGGAAGTCTGGGACGAATTGCTCCGTGTGTCGTCCTCCCTCCTTCGCTACGTGAGGCCATCATAAAGGTGCTGCTCAAGCCCGGCAAGCCCAGCGAATGCGGTTTATATAGTCCCCTCTCCCTTATGAACTTAGACACTAAAATCTTCGCCAAGGTGATAGCGAACCATTTCCTCCCGATTATGACGCATCTGGTCCATGAAGACCAAGCGGGCTTTGTACCAGGGAGATCCACTTCCCATAGCATCAGGCGGCTGTTTAATGTGATGGCTCGTATTGATCAAGACGTGCACACAATCACGGTCACACTCGACGCTCAGAAAGCGTTTGATATGGTATCATGGAAGTATATGTGGCTGGTGTTGGAGACAATGGGCATCGGCCCCAATATGATTAGATACATTAAACTACTATACACCTCCCCGGTGGCTAGGGTTCTGGCTAACTCTTTAACATTCACCCTGTTCACACTCTTCAGGGGCACCCGGCAAGGTTGCCCTTTCTCCCTGATCCTTTTTGCTCTAGCGATAGAGCCTATGGCAGACCATATCAGAGCACGACATTCCCAAAGGGGGATAAGACTAAAAGTCACCCTGGAAATTATATCCCTCTATGCAGATGATGTATTACTATATATCAGGGATCCTGCAACCCATCTTGACCCCATACTACGAGACATCACACGCATAGGCACCCTCTCAGGATTCACAATTAATTATTCCAAATCTGAAGTCTTTCCGCTCACTAACTCTACCCCACAACCAGTTATTGAATACCCTCTCCGCTGGTCCTCCGGTGGAATCAGATATTTGGGAGTTCAGGTGTCCTTAACTAAGACCACCCTGCTCGCAGATAATTACCTGGCTGCAGCACAGCTAGCTGAGCCGAAAATGGCACAGTGGTGCTCTCTCCCACTGTCATTTGCTGGGAGGCTCTCTCTTATCAAGATGGTCCTGCTTCCCAAGCTGTTATACACTTTCGGTAACATACCCATATGGCCCAGAGGGAAATACTTCATGAGACTACATAAATCATGTGCACAGTTCCTATGGCACTCTGGTGCGGTGCGCAAGAAATGGTCTGATATGACGCTCACATACGAGAAAGGGGGGTTTACTGCTCCCAACCTAATATCCTATTGGACAGCGGCGCAGGCCAGCACACCACTCTCTGGTACCCCGGCTCCCCAACCTGCCCACATGTCAAGCTGGAAATCCTGGCAGCTTCCGGAATCAACATAATGTCCCTAATATTACACTAGCACTATGTACCCGACTCTCCCATCGACCCAATCGGAACCACCTTACATGCCTGGAATCGACTGCTACATCCAGCAGCGGAATCCCCTCCATATTATAAATGGCTCCCCGTGTGGGCCTTCCCTGGGCTGGAGCCTACATACGACACCGCTCTGGCTCGGCACTGGGGGAATCTGGGCTACCAGGCACTAACAGACTTCTACCCCGATGGCAGGTTTATCGACCCACAGACATGGAAACCGGGCCATTCTGGGTCTGCTCTGGAGACCCTGCAATACTATAGGCTCCGGGCTGCATTCCGCGCTACATGGCCCACTTTCCCCAATGAACCCCCTGACACTCAGGCAATTGCATATATTGTTAATTCGGGCGGCGCCTGCGGCGTCATCTGCTCCTTTTATAAGATGTTACAGGAGAACGCCCTGGACACGGTTTCCAGGGCATGTCGCAAATGGTCAGAGGAACTGGGCCTAGAGATCACTGACCAGTTGTGGAGGAAAATGTGCTTACACACCGAAAGGTTTCCCTTAACTTCCACTGCCGAGCCATGCAGTATAAACTACTGAACACGTTGTACTACACCCCTCTCAGAATTTCTAAGTTTGCCCAGACCACTGCGCATTCCTGCCCCCGCTGCAAGGCGGAGAAAGCTGATCATTTGCATATGTTTTTGTCTTGCCATAAACTCGGGGAATTCTGGAGCAGAATCCTAGAGACACTTGCTGAGGTAATTGACACTACGGTCTACCTTGACCCGCTGGGGATCCTGTTTGGGGTGTGGAAAACCGACGATATTAAATGCATGGCTAAATTCCTCAACATAAGCTGCCTAGTGGCTAAAAAATGTGTGCTTCAAAGCTGGAAGAGCCCCTCTCCCCCGACATTTCAGAAATGGTTGAATTTGCTCACATGGTCTCGAAACTGTGAAGAAGAGTACCTTACTATGCTCCCTGCCCACTCCCGCCACAGGAACATATGGACTGCATTCAACAGCTACCTTAACAATCAATAGGAAAGAACATCTGCGAGTGGCTCATCCCTAGCCCCATTAGAAAGTACTTAAACGTTATGAAACATTGGACTCTGTTGCTTCCCCACATATATGACTATTGCCTTTGCAGTTACTGTACCACTAATTATGTGTTTGCTGTATGCATCTTGCACTTTGACATGTGTGTTTGTTGTAAACCTCTGCCAATAAAAATAAAACGTTTTTAAAAAAAAGAAAGAGAAATGTCGTCTATGAAAGGTACCACTTCCTGAGCCCCAGAGAATCCTTGAGTATTCATGGTATCGCCTGACAATTTAAATGCTCCTTCCCAAATGCAGGACCTAGTCGCCCTGCGTCTACAAGAAAGAAAGAGTGTTGTCACCTATCGCCACCCCTATGGGAGGTTCCTCTGCAGGGTTGGGTGTAATGACAGGATGGAACACATCAAGTCTGCCTGTGGGCTGTCCTATTGAGGGTATAGGGACATCCCGTTCCCTGAAAAGGGGTTGTTGCCCACCATGGTGATCCCTCCCAGTTTTCTAATGGGGACCGTTGCCATGGAATCCATGTGTTACACTGTGCTGTTGTTTTGCTGTGTGTTGTCTTGTATCTGGGGCAACTGCTGTGTGTTTACTTGAATCTGTGGGGCTTGTAGATACTGTGGTACAGGTGTTTGCTTCGGCTGTATGGTTGCTTGCATCTGTGGTACCTGCTGGTGTGTGATCTGTATCTGTCCTTTCTGTTGTTGTTGTTGTTGGTCTGGTGTGTAATAGTTCTCCTGGTCCCCCTGATATGCCTGCTGATACTGTGCTCCCCAATACCTCTGCATCCCCCTGCTCCTACAAGCTCTCAATATGTGTCCTATCTCCCTGCACGTCCAACACTGTGGTGGCTCCCTCCCTTGCCCTTGGAAACCTGCGTAATCCCCTGGGCATTGCTGCACCTACTGTCCATATCCCCAAAACCCCCCTGGGAAGCCCCCTTGGTTTTGATGTATCTGCAGCCCAAACCCGTGTCCTCTCGATTGCCCTCCTCTTCCTCAGAACCCTTGCTGCATGTTTCCCCACCCCATGAATCCTCCCCCCATGGGTGGCTGTGTGTACTGCTGCTGCTGTGTCCCCTGTATGCTCGTGCTTGTTATCACCGCCCCTTCTATTGCATACTTCAATAGTTTTTTCTGCACTAGTTTCGCCTCCTCTAACTTTCTTTCCTCTGCCTTTTTCTTTAGCTTCTCTTGCAACAGCATACAATGGTGAACAATCATAATCTGTATTTCTCGCCAAGATTTTGCCTCCATGCCTATCGGTTTCCTTAGCTACTTCTGGACCAGTTCTGGCAATCCCCGGCATAATATGTGATAAAATACTGCTACTGTTTTGTCCCACGGTTCTCAAGTTTCAAGGCGCCAGAGCTCTTGGATCGCTTGAATACAGTGTAAGGGGTCTTCGTCTGGTTCCATTTTGGGAGACATAATTGCACCGATGTCTGATGTGTATGGGTATTGTGTCCTTTGGCTTGCCAGATGGCAGCCCTGCAATTTGCAAACAGTGAACCGTCGTGTGTGTGTTTTGTGTTGTCATTCCAGGGAAGCCCTCCCGTTTCCATACATCATCGACAGCATCCCTGAGGATCGCTACCAACAGTCCTTTAACGTCCCCCACTGCTAACCTCTGACCCCCTTTCATCCTTTCCATCTCGTATATCCACTTTCCATCCCCCGCTGATAATGATGGTAACCGACACCTCACATTCTCCTTATCGATGTGCTTCCATGGTATATACTGAGGCAGCCCCCTCCCTTTTTCAGTAAGGGCATCTGTGTACACCCTACCTCCCCGTGCATGCTCCTAGTCAGCCTGATCTGTCTGTCTGCATCTCCAATGCCAATGTATACGTCTATCAGTTCTGGTATGGGTATTCAGACACTGTCATCATGTTCCCACGTTAACCTTTCTCTTGAGCATACTATAGCTGTTTCCCCCTTCGTTCATCCTGGGAGGTCTCGAAGCCTCCCTACATATGATGCTATGTCATTAATATTACATAAATCGAACGTGGTATCCGCTCATCCGTGCTGCCTCCTTCCCCCTGCTCTTATCCCACTTTCCCACATCACCCTCTTGTCTGTACCCATCCCCGTGGATTGGAGCCTATGTAGCTCACCCCTCTCATCCCCACTGTTCCTCCTCTGGTTGTCGGATCCCGAGCCCATGTTACTGCAATAGTCCTCTACGAAGCTCAGCCTTCTAGTTGTCATGTCCATGTTAGGTTTCAAGTTAATGTTGATATCCTGCAAGTCGTACCTGCTTCCTCCCCCCATTCCCCTTGGCCTGATCCACCTAACCTTACTCTGTGTGGTTGTACTGTGCTTTCTGCTTCTGCTCGTCCGCCCCTCCAGCTCTGTCATTTCCCCGTTCTATTGTCCATTGTGTCTTTACAGCCCTGATTGCTCGCTCGTCCTCCTTCTTGCGTGCGCATTAGCTTGCCAATCTGTCCACCTGCAACTTTCTTTGTTCCCTCTGAATAAACTTACGTTTGTCTTCTCTGCTACCTCCCTCCATCTCTTAATCTCTTCTACTTCTCTTATCCTCCTTTCCCGGTGATCCCGCTCCTCTCACTTTCTCTCTCTATGATTCCTTTCCATTCTTTCCTCCTTTTCTCTCTGCACCTGTTCCTTCTCTTCCTCTCTTCTCCTCCCCCTGTCCTCTCTTTCTAATCTCTCTTCTATTTCCTTCTCCTTTCTGTCCTTTTCCTCCATAATTTCAGCCCAGTCCATAGCCTTGCTGCTCCCCCTCAAGTCTTCCATTGCCTTAGTCGCCCCCTCTGCTTCCCCAACCATCTTCCCCTCAAACTTCTGGAGTATCTGTCCCATATCCACTTGTTTTTTGCTATGCCCCCTTGCCCCTCCTTTGCACCCTTCTGTGCCTCGCTGCTCTCTCCTCTGTCAGTGTCGGCTGCCCTGCACCTCTCTCACCCCTCTTCCCTAGTATATGGTACTGGTGTATGTGTCGGATTTGAATACCCCTCTGCTGCCCTTAACTCTTGTAATGGGTACATCCCCTGCTCATCGTCTGTGTCATCGGAGACCACGCTCGGCAGGACATATGGGGGAGCTGAGGGCGGGGTCATAGACCCCTGCAGCTCCTGCTGGCTCAGCATCCACTGATGCCTCGCTTTGTCCCCCTCGCTCTCTTGAAAAATCTGCCAGAGCTCGAATATAGCCAGCCGACTAGTTTCTTCCCCTTATAGGCACCTTGTATGTGTGTCACTAGTGATTACTGCACATCTTTGGAGAAACTTCTACACGGTTGCCATGGTTTAGTTAACTTTTCCTCTGTGCCCTTAGACCATTCTATGCTATATTTACAGATTTTGTCCTTATAGGGTGGGAGTGTCTTGCACCCTTGTTGTATGGGCGTGTCACCCCTGCACTTCCCTTAATACATTGTTTTTGTTTTACCTGACCTCAAGTCGAGGGTTTTGATAATCCAATGTTACAGAAGAATCACAATGTAATCACAATACCTTCTTTAGCTTACTACGAGCCTCTCTTGCTCCACAACCTGTCAGGCGTGCTCTGCGCACCACCCCTTTTTCAAAATCACTGCCTAGTCAGGCACATCCCCAATCGTGCGCATGCACCTTCCACGCACCGCCACTCGTTCACCTCGTCTGTCAATCCCAAGTTTTCCAATGCTAGTTCCCTACCGTCTTGTGCTCTCCTTGTCCTATTCACAAACCTATGGGTGACGTCACCAATTTATCAACCACGTAGTGCTAAGAAATCAAATACCGCGCACACAATTCTACAACCCGTTACCCCAAAATTCACACATCCCCAACACAAAACCCCACAGATGTCTTCCTGCCTCCAGGCAGAGTATACCACTATTCTCCTGTGGTCGAGCTGTACCTGCTGCAACACTTAGCAAATAATATGCTTTGTCTCGAAACGTAACAAGTCGAATCACCTTCTGTAACCTAGCCCAGCTCCTCTTGCTAAACCTTACGGGGATACCGCCATCTATGACCCAAGCTAAAATGCCCAACCCACAGCAAATGCACTATTTACATAACCTCTGTCATCCGTGCCCTCGAGTGAATAGTCTAGGTTGTTCACCAGAACTGTTTACCTCTAAACTCAAATGTACCCTAACCACATAAAAATGACGTCTTCCTCTGTTCCTGTCCCTACCAAGTTTGACAATGCTAGACAATACGTTTATGATACTCGACTGTGCTAGACAATACTAAACAATACTCCACAATACTCAATACCCTCCCTCACACCCATAGTTGCTGTGTGACTGGGTCAATACTTACACTCCGTGGTCTGCTGACGCTGCTCGGCCGCTGCGTCTTCCAAAGCTGCCATTTCCCCCTCATGGTCTGCCTGGACTCCTCGCTGACTTCGGGCAGGATATTTCCATGCTGGCTCCTGGCGGCCTTCCCACGGGTACGCGTTCCCCGTCTTTCTCGAAATATGCGAGGGTCCTGCAGCCTCTCAGGTTTCGCTGCAGAGGCGACACCTTTTTTTGATGGGCTGGTGCAGCCAACCATCAGCTCTGCTACCAACTTGTTGGGTGCGGCTCCCAGGTATGCCAGAGTGAGAATAGGGGTTCACAGACTTGGAGGACCCAACAGCCTCCCCAGGACCATCGGAGGACTCCGTCAACGGCAAATACAAACTGTGGTTTATTGCAAATAAATCCAATAGGGATCAATACAAGAACACAGGAGGTTCTGGTACATCACAAAGCTCCACGGCGCGCAGGCCGGTTTTGTATGACTCTGGCGTCATCACTGTGACCCTTCTCCAACAAACCAATCGGGCTGAGGGATTGGGTATTGAGAGTTGTATAACCTATACGGTCACCTATAGGTGTTATTCTACTGCTCCTCACATGTCAGGTGGCGGGCCTGTCCCATCCCCAAAAACAATCTATTACATTGTTGCAGAGTAGTGGGCTTACCATTGGTTCTTGCCCCTTGCCATCCACCCCTGGGATTCTAAGCTGTGATTGGTTAGAGCTGATGCCCCCAGGCCTGGGACTCAATCGAGTTCTCAGCTCGCTGTGCACCTCTTCAAGGTGATGTGAACGATTATGTGTCTGTATTGTAACTTGTGTGTACCACCTTTGCCTATGAAAATATGCTCTGTATGTTTGCAACACTTGTAGCTGTCTGCAAATGTCTTGCTGGGATCGGCTACCCTTTCCCACAGTGGATGGCTGCCCATTGTCTCGTCTGGATGCATCATGTGTCTAGAGACCACATAATTGAGCTCTGCAGCTCCCATTTATGAGAATGTATCCCGTTTCTCTGCAGCTGGTCCCTTTGACGTCTGGAGATTGGAATGTGTCTTTGTATCTCTCACGTTGGCTGTTTTCCTGTCTCACGCGTCTTGCTCTCTGTGCAGCCTGAGTCTGCTCGACTCGTCTCATGTTTAGTGGCTTGAGGCCTGCTGTAATTTTCCTAAACCATATAATGCAGTTTCTACATCGTCCATGCTATACTATGTTCTCTATGGGTTAGTTATACGTTGTTCGATCAGGTTTCATATACACCTGTATGTCCACACGACTATTGGCTTTAAGCATCAGCAAGCTTGCTCAGGATCTCTTGCGCTTTGTGGTTCTGCATTACTGCATTTTGCTAGTGCAAAAATAATAAACGTAATGACCGTATGTATATGTATCTGTCCTCTAGCTATAGAACTGTATTCTCATGTTCTTCATGTATTCGAGTGTGTGTTTGTGGGATGCAGGACTGCGAATGTGCTTCATGTCTAACGCTGCTATGTCATGGTGTCTCTAATGACGTCAGCATCATGGTTTCTTGGTGTTCAGTTGAGGCTGTCCATATAGGCGTCTCTGTCCACGATCACAGGCTCTTCTCCCACACATAAAAAGATTTGCATTGTATTTGGTCTGTATGGCTGGCTGAGAGGATACCATTCAGTGTATTTGTCAATCATTGGTGCACTTGGGATTCATCCAAAATAAGATGGGTGGCTGTGAGCATTTCTGGCCTTTCTTCTTGTCATGAACTTCGGAGGGCAGAGGGGCATTCATGGGACTCCTAGGACTCCTGGGACCCCCTCTTCACAACCATTTGCTACATTCAACAGGTTGAATTATCCCCGCTTGGCACAACCCTTCCAACTCCACCTTGACCTTCGCAGGTACACCCAGTGGAACCGGTCTCGCTTTGTGCACACACAGTATTGTCTCTTCTTTGAGCTTGATCTGATGACAATAGCCTTTCAACTTCCCTGTCTTTTTACTAAATACTTTCTTGTACGTTTTTACCATTATTTTTCAGAAAATAGCTAACGTGTCCTCCAGTATCGTCTTCACCTGCTGCATCTTTTCTGGTGTAATTCCATTCCCAACCTCCCATACTGTCGCCATCCCAATAGGCAATCGCCTTTCACTGTCACATATATTTTCCTGCCTCACCGTCTTCTCACCAAATGCAATATTATCATAAATAAACCCCTGCACCTCAATCTACCCCCCACCATATGCTTTTGGCCTCATAGCACTTCCATACAATACATATTTCTTCCTCAAACTAAATCTTGATACTTCTCTTCAGATATTATGGTGTATGGTGATCCCGAGTCTGCCAACATCTCCACACTCACTCCCGCTATTTCTATTTCCACTTCTGGCGGTACATACTCACCCTCCCCATCATCCTACACCATCCCTAAAATATTTACAACTTTTTTGCACCACTCATGCCTTTCTTCGCCTACATATTTTACACTTCTTTCATTCCCTATCTCATTTGTCTTGCATAATCTCGCAAAGTGTCTCATCTTCCCACATTTGTGGCATTTAACTGTCATTGCTGTGCATTCCTTTGAATTCATTGCATGCTTCTGAGATCCACACCTAGTGCATTGCCCTTTCTTGCCATCTTCTACTGTCTGAGACCTCCCTTCTTTCTTTACATCATGCACTTGTTCTTCATCCCCGCATGCCTCACACTTATTTTGGCTTTCACTGACTACTTCTACATCTTCCTTTCCATTTTATCATGAACTTCCTTAAGACATTTACTTGTAAGTTCCATGCCCGGATCTGTGTGATCTGCCCATGAACGTTTTGTTTGCGGGCAGGCTTCCCTCCGTAAAACTGCTTGGGCCCCCGTTTTGCCCGTTCATTGAAAACGGGGGCCGAGCAATTTTTGTCCCCACCTCCATTGTTAAGGATGCGGGGGAGAACCCTACAACTTGTGAGGCCGCAGACCAGGGGTGGACTGGCCTATAGGGAACTCTGGAGATTTCCCGGTGGGCCTCTGCACCCTGGGCCTCTTTTCTGTGGTATTTCCAAATTTTCTCATAGGAAAAGCATTGGGCTTGCTGAAAGGTGTCATACAGGGCCACTTTGAACTTTATTTCCAGGGCCTCTTTTGGTCCCCAGTAATTATTTCCAGGGCCTCTTTTAGTTCCCAGTCCAGCCCTGCCGCAGACACCGCAACCCCTGCTCCTCATTTTCATGTAGGTTTATGTGAATGTAGGTTAAAAACGAAGAAGGTAAAAAAGTACAGCAAAAGGTACGTCAAAAAGGCAAAACGATTTTTAAAAATTACAAAATTGGGTAATGCCCCATGCCTTTCACATTCGTTAATGCCTCCTCTAACAATAGATTTTTTGCTTACCACAGTCGTTCCTGTATTTTAAGATTAGATGTGTGCATCATTAACTGGTCTCTTATATATTTGTCTCCCACCGTAGTGAATTCATATGATGCCAACAATCCCCTCAAATCAGCTATAAACACATTCACTGTGTCCCCAATATTTTGCCTTCTCGTGAAAAACGTATACCTTTCCGATACCACATTAATTTGTTTCCCAAACAGTTCATCAATTTTTCTCATGGGCTTATTGTACAAGCCACCCCCTTCCCCTCTACCATCCTCCCCACCTTCACCACCCCTCTCCATTTCAGGTAACTTCTTCACACTCCTCACTGCTTCAGCTCCCAAACAACACTCGTCAGAAAACCTCTACCCCCAGTCACCCGATGCCACAAAATAGAATCTGAATAGGTCTTTCTAATCCTCCAAAGGCACTGGTGGTTCCACAGGTGTTGCCAGGAATTTAGGTGGTGGTCCCAGGTTCTGCACTGCCACAGTATTCCTATGTTCTACTATTTGGTAATCCTAGTTCTTGCTTCTTTCTATTTTCGTTGATCACTCTCCTCTCTTCTTCAGTACTGAAAGTACTCCCATCAAATTAGTTATATCTTCCTCCTTCCAGGAAACCTGTTCGCCTGATCCAAAAATGGCCTACTCCAATCCATGCACTCCGATCCAATTGTTTATAACATCCTAATCCCACGCCACCTAGTTGCCTGATTCAATAATGGGCGCCACCATCCATGTAGGTGTCAGCAAGCGTCCTTCAGGATGCCTGGTTCAAAAATAGCTGCCGGCACCTTTACATAATGACATCTCCCTCTGTTGAATGTCAGTCCGTTCCTTCCAAGGCCTCCAACTTCCCTAAGTACCTCCACAACGACTTCAGCTGGACCTGCTTCCAATGCCTCTGGGGGGAACTGCTTAGGCATTCGTTGCTTGGGGCAGTCAAGAGCCGAACAACTTAACAGCTGTCCATGCAACCATGCATCTTTGCCATCACTGACTACTCGCTCAGCAATTTCTGGAGATCTGGTGCCCCTGATCACTGTCTGCTCACGACATGTCTTCTTGGCGGGTCTGCCGACCCACGCAGTATGTATGTTTGCGCTGAGGCTTTCTCTCTGACTTGCTGCCACAGTGTTGTAATTAACACTCCCAATGTTAAGGTAATAACATTAAGTTTATTGTATAGAGTAAGCCCCAGCTGCATACATCAGCCAGATACTCAAGTTTTGCATAACCGTTACTCACGTGCAATGACATTTTGTAGACCTTTCTATAGGATGTCATTGCTTGTGCATCTCACAAGCTACTGCAGATGGTGTCCAGACATTTGGTCGACGCAATTTGGTCGAAAACCAAATGGTCGAATTTTTTTTTTAAATTATATATTTATTTTTCGGGTTTTCGTTTTTCAAAAAAAGGGTTTTTTAGAAAAAAAGGGGGTTGGGGGGCCCCCCCCCCAAAAAAAGGGGTGAAAATAAACAAAAAAAAATGCGACCATTTGGTTTTCGACCAAATTGGTTCCACCATTTGTCCAGTCGACCAATTTTTTTCGACCAAATGTCTGGTAACCACTGCAGATACCTCACATAGCTGGGTCGGGGAAGTCATATTAGATGGATACGCCATCGACTTCAGGGAGATGCCTCCACATTCCATGATTATCTCTACTCCTCTGTCCAGCTTCCCAGAGAAAGGAGAGGCCCGCCTGAAAGGTAGCCAGACACTATTTCAAGTCATCAGGACATCAGCAATTTAACAAGTGTGTGAAGTACCAGCCCTTTCATGTGATAACCCAGCAGAAGATCATTGCAGCTGTTCAACCAGGGGATTGGCTCACAGCAATAGATCTGGAGGATGTTTGCCTGCATGTCCCATTAAGGAAGTGCACCAGCATTGCCTCCAGTTTTCAGTAGCAGAGGAAAGCTATCAGGCCCTTCCATTTTGGCTTAGTATCATCCGCTGAGGCTTTACCAAGATCTTGTTTACCTTTGAGGGCCTGCTCCACGAGAAAGGTATCCAGTTATACCGCAAGCCCCAACAAGGGATAGCTAAGTTCTTGATATGTCAAGGGTGTACAAATTCCTGAAGAGTCATGATTCAGGATAAATTACTAGGCGTCTTCTCTGATTCCGGCATAATAGCCCCAGTTCAAAGGGATCCTTTTTGATACCGTAAAGGTCCAGAAGTTTCAGCAACACATGCAGGGCATTCTAACTGTGGCAGCAGCCCCGATCAGAGTTTGACTGCAAAGCAAGATGCTGGCATGTGATGCCACTGAAGGCTTGGGTGAATCATCCAGGGTATGCGTGTGTGCTTATTTACCTATGTAAATGTGTGCCTATAGAAACACAGATCTTCACTCTTTATACTTTATTCTGCCAATTGAACACAATGAAAACATAACAGATAAAAGCGCATAGTCATACACAGAAATGAAACCCTGTATTTTACTTCGTGCAACATGGTCACGCTCTTCTTCCATTGACTGTATACACTCACTCACTCTCATTTCCTTCGTCTCTCTCCCCCAACCTTGAGGAATGAGCCCCCTTTCTAGGTGAACCATTCTCATTATCCTCACATCGAAGGATGAAAATCCTTCTCCCTGAAATGGGGGTGCATTATCAGAACACACTTGCTCTGAAGCGCAAAAACCTTTCGAGGAAGAACACCCTTTCCCTAGTGTCGGGTGTCAATCCCTAGGTAGCGCGTGATGGACTGCCTATCTAAGAGGGAAAGACAAGGAGAGCTGTCCCTACATCTACAATGTTATTTCTACTTTAGATATTGTTCTGATTCACAAACAGATATCAGTGATTAGTCACGTTAACATTTCCAGGAGGAACTATTTCCATAAGGCACCTGGGCCTTATATTGCTTTATTGACCTTCCAGAAAAGTGGGCCAACGAAATACTTCTAAAAAGTTGATTCTATAAAGTTAAAGGGTTGTGGGCAAGCCCCACTTATCTAAAAAGCTGAATTGGAGAATAAATTCCTAGAAATCTGAATTTTTCTGGGTCAGGGTGTGCTTTTTACGGGTACAGAGAGAGAGTACTGATTAGCCACTCGTGTCTGATTTTTCTTTTCTCTTTGTCTTCTATCTCAGGAGCCAGGAGTGCTCCTTGTTCGGAACTTGCTATTCTGTTCTATTGTGGCTATCTGTCACAAACTTAGGTTATCCCGACTATAATTATTCAACAGAGTTAATCAGATATCAAAAGGCGGAGGAGATATGTTCTCCAGTGCAGTAGTGTCGATTATATCCCGTATCCCATGTTCCTTGGGGGTTATCGTCAATTTGGGTGGTCGACAGGTTTCGATTACCTTCTTGCGTATATCATCTTCATCAGGTCCTTTCCCTTTCTGCGTCTGGTTAGATCATTCACTTCACGGGATATGGTGTCGGTTACCTCATCTACCTAGGGAGAGTTAATATAAATGCTTTTGGTCTGGGTTCTGTAGTTTTCTTTTGGTTTTTATATGCTTTATTGCATCAATACATGTTATTTAATCTGAAGAACTTATTTTTAATGAGAGGTTCAATGTTCTGGCAAGAGCCAACAGGCACTTGTGCCACCCCCCTAAAACTTCGTAACATTTTCACTTTGGTGAGTAGTCTAGTTAGACTTGGATCAGTATCAAAAATTGTAAATGGTTACCTTATAGCCAGATGTGATGGATCTACATCTGGTGGTGTGAAGAACCCGGTTTCTGGGTTAGTGCAAGAGATCCCAGGTATATGGGCTTACTGTCCGGTCCCCTAGAACCAAATGGGGAAAAAATGTAATTATTAGTTGCTAAATCCATTGATTCACGTTATCCTTTAGAATATGGATCCCTGTAAATCATTGTCACGACGTCAGGTCCCAATATGAAAATGTAGGCGATTGGTCACCTCTGTCTGTAGTGTCTAGACCTAGACCGATCGATTCCACAGCCCAGTGCACGTATTTACTTTTACAAAAGCGTGTGCATTCTTAGCTGAAGCTGTTCACCATTGATATATTGAAACCAGCTCTCTTTTGTGTGTCCATGCATATGCGCTGGAGATCGGCGTCTGTGTTAGTCTTTTGCATCTTTTTCGATTGGGTTTGTTAAGGACATGCCTATCTTGTTGCACTGTCTGAACAGTGCAACAGGGATTGCTGATTCGAAATATTTGATGTATATACAGATCCGTTTACACATTACAGCGTCTGCATTGCGCTGCCGCGTCTGCTGTTACAGAAGAGGAGGAGCTCTTTGTGTTTGTGTAGCTGCAATATGAATCTACGGCAAGCCTGATCCAGCTTCCCAGTGTGGGCTAAGGATCGGCTAATGTAACAATACTTGTAACGGGAACAATCATAGCATCTGGTTCTTCCTTACCGTAATTTTGGGAGATCCTATCCTGCAATGTGGGGAGACGCCATCCGAGTCGCGCTCCTCTGCCGGTAAAACAAAAAGGCTGCTAGGGAACCACCTGGTTCCTTATAAGCACCATCTTCTATTTCTGTTGGAGCTCTGTCGGCTATGTTGGAGTGTGGTTAATAGGCAGCTAATGCTTTCCTTTTCTCTGTTGTCTCTAAGTGCCATAGATGCTAGTGCATGGATCTCTGATATAATGACAGATGCAAGTAATATAATACTTCCAGACTGGTATTGCAAAGGGAATAATATGTATCCCAGTTTGGTGTGCAAGGTTACAAGGTCATCTGGTGCTGGTCATTGTATCTGACTACTTGGTAGCGTGGCATTGTGTATAACCTCATGTGTCGGCTATATTAGAGTATTCAGTCTCACTATTGTTTTTACTTTTTTTCTTAGAGAGTTGCCCTAGAGGGATATTGTGTATCACAGTTGGTTTCCAGGTTACCATGACGGCTAGTGTTGTCTCGCAATAGCCGTTGTGTCTAATTATTTCTCGGTCCCATCTTGTCTGACATCATGTTCCATCGACATCTTTTCTGATAGGTACACAAACCCAATTTCTTACGTTGAAATATTCTTTTCATCAGAGCCAAATCGTGCCATTGGATCTCTTCGTTGAGGCCATCCTGGACTGTGTTGAGACGAGAGATCCAAAGTTGCTCACGTTTTAGCAACATATCAGCATAGTTGCCCCCGCTTCGCAGTGGTCTTGCCTTTTCCAAAATTGTCCATTTAAACTCATCCTGAGTATGTCCATTAGTTTGGATGAGTTTAAATGGACAATTTTGGAAAATGAAAGACCACCACGAAGAGGTGGCAACTATGATGATATGTTGATAAAACATGAGCAACTTGCTATGCTAATGCAATTAACAACAGCCAACGCGGAAGACCTTAACACATGGAGCTGTGGGATTGAACCCGTTAAAATCATACTCAACTGCATTGGCATATGGAAGACAAATGTTTTTTCTTTGATGCCCTGATTTGAAAAAGGCAGTGAACGCCGAAACACGTGTCATCATAAAGGCACTGTATGACTTTTTTTTTAATTTAATCTTGATGAATAATACTTCACTGGCACAGATCTACATGAGTGTTGCTTTACTTCACAATTTTTGTGGTTTTATGGCTTTTTGGAACACCTCACTCACCATGATGCGATAGTAAAGAGAGATACTCCTTTTTGGAACAAGTAGAAGCTATTTGATCATTCAACCTAAGCAGCAACAAGTGAACAGGTGTCGCCAAATTGACCAGTCCTCACCTAAAGCCAAAGCTGTTACTTCATCCTCAGGTGAGCTTTCGTCTTGTCCGTCCCCTGGTGTCCATGATGTGCCAACGCAATCACTCTTGGTATGAGCTTAGTGACTACTATCATGTATGACCCCTGCAGTACTAACCCATCTGCTGTGACTGTGAGCTCACTCTTGACATGCCACAATTGTTCCAACGCCACTCTGGCACTGCTTGTGCGCTTGTCCAGATTAGCCAGCACCCCTTTCAACCTGTTTTTCGTGACTGCTTCTCGCATTATCTGAAAACACTCATCGTCCGCAGATGCACTCTTCATTTAATCAACCAACATGGAATTAGGAAGGGTTGCTTTGATGATTACCTGAACAAATTCTTCTGTCTCGTCCTCTTCATCAATCAACCTTGTGTTGCGAGGAGCCGGGTGCCTTGACAAATAGTCCACTGTGTTATTACTCCCTTGGTGATATACCAAGCTCACGTCATATTCTTAGAGGGCCAGCATCCACTTTTTTATTTGTGCCCGGGGGCTTTGAAGAAGACCCTGCCACGATGGGAATGAGAGGTTAGTGGTCAGTGATCAATTCTACTGGTTTTCCATACACATATAGATAGAAATGCGTGCATCCCCACAGCACTGCCAGGGTCTCTTGTTCAATTTGCGAGTACTGTTGCTCCGTAGCTGACAGTGCCCTGATTGCATAGGCCACCAGAATCACCACCCCTCTCTTGTTTGACTCTGTTAGCATGGCCTGTAAGCCAATAGGACTTGCATCTGTGACCATCTCCCCTTTTCATCTAGGATAGAAATAAAAACATTGTTCTGACCGCAATGGGCGCACCTTTGATGTCGTCAAATGCTGCTAGGTCCAACGGTGTCCACTGCCACAGACTCTCTTTCTTCGTCAACTTCCCAAGAGGCTCGGTATAGGCTTGGTTATGGTAGCAAGATCCTTAATGAACCTCCCACAGAACATGATCATGCATAGGAAGCTCCCCATTTCTGAGGCATTCTCTGGAGGCTTGGCGCTCTTCACTTTAGCAGGATCCGTGGAGAATTTCTCGTTCCTGAAATATAAAAACAAAGAACTCCAGCCTTTGCTGTAGAAATGTGCATTTTTCTTCATACAGAGTTAAGCCCAAAGAGCAAATCCTCTCCAGTACCTTCTCCAATCGTTCCAGGTATTCAATCTCAGATAGGGCAAACATCAGAAAGTCATCACTTATATTGATGGCCCCTTGTAAGCCAGCAATCGCCCCCATCACTGCGTTCTGAAAAGCTCAGCGGTCGAGGATATTTCAGAATTCAACTGCTTATATTAGTATAGGCCCTTGTGAGTGGTGAACGTCATGATATACATAATTCGGGAGTTAACTCAGTGCAGATATTTTGCAGACTTGTGTGCCTGGGTGGATACTATTGATGACTCTGCCTGTTTGTTCCTGACGGATACGTTAGAAAATCTTTCGCAAACTGTTCCGAAATATGACTTGTTAGATCAGCATTGTCAGACTAATTTTGGGGTGAATGTGAGCTCTGTATTTGAGGAAAAATCTACTGAAACACAGGAGGCTCATCTGTCTCCCTAGTTTTCTTATATCTTCCTCCTCTGGCAGATATATAGCTTACTCAAATATCCCTATGTCTGCACCGTCCACACAGTTTAGAAGAAAAACTTGCTGTACCAAGGACCTGCGTGTAGGCAAAACGCATATGCCCATAATCGAGGATAAGACCTTGAAAAAATGTATTATGGACAAAAGAAATGTCTTAATCACCAACGTGGAGAAGCCGGCAGGGAACGATCCCAGGGAAGCATTAAGAAATAAAGTGCTCGCATGGCTTCACCAAAAAACTGGGCTCAGGATTATTAGAACCTTTGATTTTAAGATCCTTCGGCAAATTGAATTAGATGGATGGTGTACACAGGAAAATAGAGATGGTGTATTGATGGGGTGTGGTGGCAGCAACCTCCCACATTTGCTTAGCATTTACAAAAACCTTCCCACTGGCCATCTAATCTAAAATTGATTGTTGATGATGTGTAGTGTTCTTGATATGATTTGGAATGGATAGTCCACTCTGCATATTATGATTTGTGCATACTGACCAGACTTTTCTATATGTGCTGGCTTTGATATGGCTTCCCATGCTGTTTCTTTCTTAATTGTTTGCTATGCTTTGTTATACTTGTTTATTGTTGGTCTTGTTTGTGTTAGCATCCTGATGCCTACGGACTAGCGTTGGTGCTTTATACATAATAAAATACAATTTTAATAAAGAACTAAATGTATTGTGAAGCAGGGTGAAGGAACAACTGATGATAGTGAGCCCGCAAATCTAGCTTTGCCAAAAACACTGCACCCTACAGGTCAGCTACAATATCATCTATTGTTGGCGTGATGTGCATCTCCCTTTTAATCGCCTTATTGGGGAGATGCATGTCAACACAGATAAAAAACAGAGTTTGGCAGTTTGGGCTTATGTGCCACCACTATTGGGGACACCCAGAGGGTGGGACCGTCAACAGGTTCAATGATGTCCATTTGCACCAGCTTTTCAAGCTTGTGGGCTACTTGTTCTCTTAGGTGGAACGAACGGTATGTGTCTGTGTTTAAGAGCCCCTGGCTGAACTGTCTCATCTGTATGTAGATGAATTGGTTCTCCTTTCATCGTTCCAATCCCTGAGAATACATCCATGAACCGCTCATTTAATGACTGCACATCTTCAATGTATAATCTGAATGCAAAATTCACAATTTTGAGAGCTTCAGTCGCAGCACAGCCAAGGAGCGTGTCTTCACTCACTTTCGTTACAAAGAACCTGGGCTTAATTCTCTCCCATGCTGTACAGAGGCAATGAAGATGCCCTCCAGCAGCAAAGGTGTTTTCTCCCAAACATGAATATTCACATGTGTGTGCAATTTAGTGGTGGAGGCTCATGCAGAGCTATGTAATGAGAGTCGGCCATCATGTTAACCAAGGCACTTGTGTCGCTGAGGATAGGGGTGTCCGTATTGTGGATAATAATAATAATAATAATAATAATAATAATAATAATAATAATCCTCTTCCCTGACTAACTGCTCATCTTCCTTTCTCGGCCGCCTCCACCTGTGCAACCTTTTGTTTTCTTTTTGGAAATGGTGACTTTGTCTTTGCCTTGCCCCTTGAATGTGTTTTCACCACTCATAGGGCCTCATTACACGGTAGGCGGTGAGCCATGGCGCTATTAGCGCCATGGCTCATGCCAGTAAAATACCGGCACCGCCTTGGTGGAAAGGGGATTTACCGCCCCATTCCAAGGTTGGAGGGGCGGTAAATCCCCCTTCCACCATTGCCCTTCCCCATTCCCATTTCTGCCCCATAGGGCTCTATGGGAATGGGGAAGGCACTAATTACGGCACCGCAATTTTGCGGTGCCGTAATTAGCTCTGAGGTCCCTTTGCGGGTTGGATTTTAACGCCTTCAAAAAGCAGGCGTTAAATCCCCCAACCCGCAAAGGGACCTCGTAGTAAGGCGGTAAGGATTTACCGGTACCGGAATTTTACCGGTACCGGTAAATCCTTACCGCCATTCGTGTAATGAGGCCCATAGTCTCTCAACTTCTCTGGGGCCCACGGGGCTGCCCTCAGGTTGTATCCACTGGACCGCAGCTGAGGCATTGAGCCTCATTACGAGTTTGGCAGTAACCCTGCCGGTGCTACCAGCGGGTTGCTACCAGACTCATAAACATTTACCGGCGCCTGACTTCCCGGTGCCACAGAGAGATTACAAATCCAGAGGCCTGGGAAGTCAGGCGCCAGTAAAAGGTAAGTCCACATTCCCATAGATTCCTATAGGACTCTATGGGAGTGTGGACTCGGAAGCGCCGGCACCATTGCTAACGGTGCCGATGCTTCTGTGAACGGTCCACCTACCATGGCCGCTGCGCCCAGCAGACTCCTAGTTTGCTTACCGGCACCATTGTTTCCAGACCGGCAAACTTGTAATGAGGCCCATTGTCTCTGATTCTCCTCCCCCTTCCGGCTCACCTTCAACTTGGGGAAAGGCCTCCTCACATTCTGACAGGTCATCTGTGTCATGGCCTTGTTTAACGTCCTCCTCTGTCCTTTGTTTTGAGGCGTGCAGTGTGTGTTCAACATCCTTTCGTGGCTGTCTCTCCCCGTCTGTCCTGTGAGAAACCCAAAGGTGTCTCACCCACTGGTCCCCGAAGATCTTTCATCCAGGTGGCCAGGACGCAAAACCCTGCCTTGTCCCGTGCTTAAAAGGTGGGAAAGGGGGACCAAGCCATACCATCCTGACTTATCATTTTGTGAACACTTCTTTCTTTTCTGGTGAACTTTTTCCCACAGTCTTTTTGTAACTTGTAGTAAGGATTGGCAACAGTTTTCGTTTAGTATAGGCCCTTCTCATTTGACAAGATGCCACTTGTACTGCTTTATTATTATTTGATGGTCGTAGCTTGCTCCCATCTTAGATTTAGGTTTAGATTACGCGTTTATCTCACCCACTTTAAAGTTCAATAAAAACCCTTGAACTGTGATCACTTGTATCTGTCTTTACTGTTGCCACCATGAGTTCCTTACAGTCCACATCTCTTCTGGTAACTTTTTGAACATTTCTGGCAATGGTCTCTTGCCCTCGGCTTGCTGTCACCATTGTTCCATCAGTTCAGTCGATTAAAGGCAGTGAGCATATGTTACAGTAAGTAGTTTACCTTGTTTGCGGTTAAGTCCTCTACACTTTCAGAATTAAGGTAGTCATATTGTTTTGTCCACTACAATCTCTGTAATACTTAACCCCTCCCCCACAATCCTCCTTTCATCACCAGCTCATTCTATCAGCACAGTGGCAAGACTTTTTTAATCATCCACAGTTCTTATGATCAGTAGTATTTCGTGTATGGCATCAGGTTCTAAAGGCCCCCCTGTTGACTCATGGGTTGTCTCACCCCCCTAGCTTCTTCACTCAGCATTTTTTGTTTGATTTGTTTGGCCTCCCCCTCATCAGTATTGAGTGTTGAGATTATGGGTTCCAGCCCTGTAGTATCGGGTTCTTCCCACACTCCTCTAAGTGCCGTTCATGGTGTACATAGGAAACAAAGGTAGGTTGGGGGCCCCAAGTATTTGTGTCCGCTCTGTGGATGGTCTATTTGTTCGGTCCCCTGGTCCTCATGTTGTGCCTGAGTGTACAGTGAAGGGGGTCGATGTGACGCCATTAGTGACCACTGATACTATTGAATTAGTATACAGGGGTTTTACCATCTATTGTATGCATTCGGGAATCATAGGTGTCCAGAACTGAAAACATAAAGTCCCTTTGAACTTTGTCGAAAGCCTTTTTTTGTAATTGGTTATTTATACCGCGTTTAATACCCAGAGGTTTCTAAGCGCTGACCCGGGGATCGAACCTGTGCTGCTCCGTGTCGACTTGCTTCCAAGGCGAGCATGTTGCCACTGAGCTATCCTCCCGAGAGGATTCGGCATCGAGCGTTAGGATCCCTTCTTCTGGATCGGACCCTCCAGCTATAACATGTAGTAATCAGCAGACATTGTCATTGGAATGTCTGCTGCAGATAAAGCCTGTTTGGTCCCTATGGATGAGGTGCGGGATCAGTCTTTCGATGCATTGCGCTAGGCATTTCACCAGGATTTTAGCATCAGAATTGATGAAGGAGATGGGGGGTAGGACCCACAGTCTCTTGGGCCACGTCCTTTCTTGCGGAATACTATTATATTGGCCGCCAGCATGGAGCGTGGTAATTGTCCGCTGGTCCCCGCCCCCTCAAACACCAACTCTCGAGTGGGTGCAAGGCGATCGGTCAGTGCCTTGTAAAAGGCAATGGGGAGCCCACCTGGGCCGGCTGCCTTCCCTGCCAATAACGATTGAATGGCGCGGGCTATCTCGTTCGCGGTAATCAGTGAGGCGAGACTGTCGGCCTGGGTCGGGTCTAATTTGGGTAGTTTCATGGTTGCCAGGAAGTTATCAATATGGTGGGGGCAATTGGGGTTTGTTTCGTGTAAAGTGTACCATAGAATTGTGTGAACCATTAACTGTGTTCCTCTCCTTCCAGTATGTCCCATTTTGATCCCGGATGGAGTCGATGATCTCTGCTGTTTGCCTGCTGTACAGGGCCAGCACCATAAGGCGCGGCGGTCTGTCTCCCTCACAGTAATATGTTTGCTACCAGCTTGTAAAGAACTTCTGGCCGTGGGGGAGGTTACCTGTTTCAGGTCTGCTCTGACCGCCCTGAGTTTCGCGACTGTTTGTTGGTCATGTGTGCTTTTATGGATTTTTTCAGCTCCCCGTATGTGTGTCATCAGTTATTTTTCCTGTTCTCCCCACTTCTTTAATTTATGACCCCATCTTGATATCCATTGTCCCCTCATGAATGCCTAATACGCATCCCAGCAGTGCTGGGCCGGGTATTCCGGGGATAGGTTTGTTTGCCAGAACATGTCTGTATCCCCCTCGAGGTACTCACGGATGTCTGCGTATCCCAAGGTCCTTAAATTAAGGCGCCAGGTCATTCTCCTGTGTGGGACCACTGGTAATTCTATGCTAAGTAGGACAGGCGCGTGAGAGAGTAGAGGCCAGTATGTCACATTTATGGATGAGATGCTTAGTGTTAGATGGGAGGAGCCAATAGTCTAGACTGGAGTAGCTGCCATGTCTATTAGAGTAAAAGGTGTAGTCTCTCAGATGTTTGTGGGTTACTCGCCATGCATCTTTGAATCTAAGTTCAGTGAGTAGAGATTGGATGGTAGTTAGCTTCTGTGGGTTGGGTTGTGGTGTTGTGGGAGAGCTCTTCTGGTCCAGCGCTGGGTATAGAGTAACATTTAGATCCCTTCCAATTAGTGTAATTTCTCCCATATAGCATGTACATTCAGCATAGACATGTTAATGTTAATGTTAAAGGATATTTGTACCGCGCATTATCACCACCGGAGTAGTCCCCTGGTGCTCTGGCGGCTCTGAAAAAAAAGGGAGGTGGGTGAGTTAGTGGGGATAAGATGGAAAAGTGCAAGGGAGCAGTGATGTGCTGTTGGCAGCCTCAACCCGGTAACTCTGTTGGCTGGGTTTGGGGTGTTTTCCGGTTTGTAGTCGTCGTGTGCTGTTGTGTGAGTCTATTTGTGGTTTGTTTTGTTGTTGCAGTGTAGTGAAGTTTGTGCAGATTGTTGTGTTATAGGCTTATGGTTGTGTTTGGTTAGAGTTTGAGAGGTGTATGCATAGGGGTGAAATTGTTATTCAGGTGGTTGCTTGGGCAAGTGCTAACAATCACAACGCAATCCAAGTGCGGCACAAGCCGACCGTCACAATCCTATCCAGACATGAAGCCGGCCAATGTTCACGATTACTTCAAGATGCGACATTGGCCAACGTTCACGACTACGTCCAGGTGTGGCACATGCCAACATTCTCAACTCCGTCCCAGTGCGACATGTCGACATTCACGATCCCATCCAGACATGTCACCGGCAAGTGGTCACGATTACGACCATGTGTGGTCGTAACATTCAGAATTCCATCCAAGTGCGGCACGTGCCAACAACCACAGGTCCATCCGAGTGCGGCATATGCCAACATTTACAACTCCATCCAGGCACAGCTCACGCCGACATTCATGATTCCATCCAGATGCGACGCCGGCTGATGCGTGCATACGTGGCACCTGCCATCATCCACAAGTCTATCCTGGCGTAGTCCATGCCAATGTCCACAACTCAGTTCAAGTGTGGCAGCTGCCAAAATCCACTCAACTCAGTTCAAGTATGGTATCTGGTAGCGTTTAAGGAAGGGGTGAGCTTGTAGGGAGGGTTGGAGAGGGGAGCTGATTCTGTCTTCATGAGGCGTTACTTGTGTCCTATTGTCATGATCTCTGCTTCCAAAAGGTCAGGACTTACCCAACTCCCTTGGAAGCAGACCCATAACCCAGGTTCCGAGTGGCAAACAATCCCAATTGGGACCTTTTGGACCCTGTCCTGGCGCCAGTGGCACCAGGCTCATAAATAAGCCCAGTCCCAACGCTGGAAGCGCTGCGCTCATAATGCTTGGGTGGACTTACCTGCAGCAGACCAAGCTGCTTACTTAACCGGCCAGTTGAGCCTCTAATCCTCTTCTGTTTGGGACTACTTTTCCTGTTGGGTGGGGCAGGAGCCACTCCCTAGGTTCAGAACACTGGAACTCTTCTGGAAAGCAGGAACTCTTTTCTTACCTAGGCGAGGCTGTGGAAGGAGACACCTAAGCACTACAGGAGGCTATGTAAACCACACCCGATGGATGAATCTTGCTTTGGGTTATTCTGCATCCTCTGCAGCAGAACGCTCATCGTGTCTTCTGCATCTGATCCTGGGCCTAAGGGAAAAAGGCTTACCATCCTGAATCCAGTCTTCAGCAACACCTATAAAGACAAGAAAGAACAAGTTAGCATTACGGTCTTCAGTGACAGCGCTTCTCTTACCTGGTCCATCAGCTGTCACCAACACCTCGCGCTGCATTCTGGCATCTGAAAGACAAAGGCTTACCTACTCTTCGCGTGCTCCGGAGGTCTTCGCACTGCATTCCGGCATCTGAAAGACAAAAGCTTACCAACTCTTCGCACGCTCCGGAGGCCTTCGGCGCTGCATCCCGCATCTGAAAGACAAAAGAAGGTGTGTTTAAAGACATTGGGTAACTTTATTACTCACGTGCTATTACTCCTTCCCACGCCGAACCCAGTGGGTATTCCGGCACCCTTCAGCAGCTCCGAACTTGTACCTGCAAGATAAAAGGACAGTGAGTGCGCATCGTGAAGCAGCTAACAAGCGCTTACTTACGTGCTTCCAGGCTCTTCTATTCCTCACACGGGTTCCATCCTCAACTCACTTCAGCCCGTCATCCGCCATCGCCGGAACCCTGCAAAACAAGAGACATCGTTACAAAAGACTTTTAAAGACATTTGAAATACTCGGAACTTACCGTTTGTGCAGTAAACGACGGACAGCAGTCCTCTGAGGTCAAGAGGCCTGCACCCTTATCCAGTGAAGAAACTGGTTACGGCACCCTGCCCGAGGCAGATGGAGAGCTTGGCGTTCACTTACCTAAGGTGAGAGCGTTAACCTTTGGGGTTCTACAGGAGAAGAGAAGGGGAATAAGAGAGAGACACCCAATAACCCCAGTTCATTAATCCCATATTTTCTATCTGCAGACATCTTACTCTTCGAGTCAGACATACAGTGCACAGAGGTCCAGCCCAAAGAGCCAACCGTGTGTTACACATCACCTTTGAAGATAGGGTATTCGCCCAGTCAAGACCGGCGCCTCTGCGGGAATCAGGTGAGCGTTACAGAACGCAAAGCCTACCGCAAAACTCCCGCCCAGGCGCTATGGATACCGACCAGCTAGCCCAGTTACTTGGGGAACTAAGAGCAGAAGTGCATGCAGCCCGTCAGGAAACAAACGCTCTAAGAAGGGAACTGATTATTTCCAAGGAGCGAACAGACGATCTCGCTAGACAATTGCTATAGTCACAAGCCGGACAGACCCCATTACCCGCATCAGGGGCAAATCTTCCTTCAACATCCTCTATGAATCCAGTGTAAATCAACCTACCTGGGAATGTACCTCTGGCTCCGCCCGAATGATTTTCTGGTGACCCAAAGAGGTTTGCAGTATTTATTAATCAGTGCCGGTTGCATTTCTTATGCCGGCCAGCAGACTTTCCAACTGATCAAGCTAAAGTAGCTTTCGTGCTTTCGTACCTTAGTGGCAATGCGGCAGACTGGTCGATCCCTCTAGTTAATCAAGATGATCCGGTTCTCCATGATTTTCAAGCTTTTCAGCTCAGTATGGAAAAACTGTTCGCAAGACATTCACAGGGGCAGGCCTTGGACAATGAGCTTCTTTCGTTGCGACAGGGTAATCAAGACCTTTTGGCTTATATTGCGTCTTTCAACAGACTGATAGTGGAAACTCAATGGCCTGAGGACAAAAGGATTACGCTGTTTTATAGAGGTCTACGTGGAGAGCTCAAAGATGTGTTAGCCCAAGTAGTGAATCCCCCGCAAGATTGTTCGGACTTTATAGACTTAGTCGTTCAAATAGATCACAGACTGCAGAACAGGAAGGCCGATCGTTCCAAGTTTGATGCTCGATTATTTTCCAAACCACCAACTCCTTCCAAAGGAGTAGACTCCGGGGAACCCATGCAAATAGGGGGCCTGAAAGGACCACTAACACAAAAGGAGCGGGAAAGGAGAAAACAGTTGCAATTATGCCTCTATTGCGGAAACTCAGGGCACTTTCTTCGAGAGTGTCCGGTGAAACCAGCCAAGAAGGCAGTAGGAGCTGCAGTTACCAAGGTCACAAACTCTGAGCAGGGAAACAACCTCGCCCGACAAGAATAGAGGTCCTCTTGCCGAGCGTTAAAACCAGTTCCGTGACCTCGCATTTCGTGATACCTATGGTCCTCATTAGCCCTGATCATCCGGATCGATTACATGCGATTGAAGCTTACGTCGACAGCGGTGCCATCGGCAATTATGTGGATCATGAAATGGTTTTGAGGATGAATCTAACTCTTTGTCCCAAGGCTGTAAAGGACGTCATTACTACGGTGGATGGTACGGAGATAGCCTCCGGACCAGTAAAGCATACCACTCAAGAAGTGACGCTAGTAAGTCAAGTTGGACACCATGAGAAGATCGTGTTCGATGTGATCAAGGCCCCTCAGTTCCAGATTATTCTAGGAATACCTTGGTTAGAGAAACACAATCCTCAGATCGATTGGCGAGCAAGAACGGTTCAGTTTCCAGAATGTGTCTCTACTTTTCACCCTCCACCTGGTGTTGCACTAGCAGCAATTTCTTCGGAGACTCCCCAGTTACCTCCCGAATACCTAGAATTCCAAGATGTTTTCCGGAAGGATCAGGCTAACTCTCTACCTCCTCATAGGTCTTATGACTGCCAGATAGACCTGATACCTGGATCTACTCCTCCTTGTAGTAGAATTTATGCCCTCACCGAGCCTGAGAACCTTCACCTCCGACAATACCTGGATCAATACCTAGCGAATGGGTTTATTCGTCCGTCCAAGTCCCCTGCTTCTTCAGCTTTGTTCTTCGTTCCAAAAAAAGAAGGGGACCTTAGAACTTGTATAGATTATCGTGCCCTGAACCAGATCACCGTTAAGAATAGATATCCGTTACCTTTGATCCCTGAACTCCTGGACCAACTCAGAAAAGCATGCATATATACAAAGCTGGATCTTAGAGGAGCCTACCACTTGGTACGAGTAAAAGAGGGCGATGAATGGAAGACGGCCTTCCGCACCAAGTATGGGCTATTTGAATATCAGGTCATGCCCTTCGGACTTTGCAATGCCCCGCCCGCCTTCCAATATTTTATGAACGATGTCCTCAGAGAGCTCATAGATGTGTGTGTTGTTGTTTACATTGACGACATCCTCGTTTATTCTTCATCGGAATCTGAACATCGGAAACACGTGAAAATGGTCCTCGAGAGATTGCGTCAACACAAACTTTTCGCCAAGTTGGAAAAATGTGTTTTCAACGTGACTGAAGTTGAGTTCTTGGGATTCATATTATCACCTAGCGGAGTGCGTATGGATTCAAAGAAGGTCGATGCAATTCTCAAATGGCCATCACCATCCTCAGTAAAAGGTGTTCAAAGCATGTTAGGCTTTGCTAACTTTTACCGCAGGTTTATCCCCGAATTCTCTCGAATAGTCCAGCCCATCACTGCCTTGTTAAAGAAAAACAAACGTTTTGAATGGTCTACCGAGGCGGAGCAAGCTTTCCAGAATTTGAAGACTAAATTTATCTCTGCACCAATTTTAAAACATCCTCGCCCCGAACTCCCCTACATCGTTGAAACTGATGCTTCGAGCCTTGCCATGGGGGCAGTTCTATCACAAAAGGACCCAGTAACCAATCAGTTGCATCACGTGGCATTTTGGTCCCGCAAATTCTCGCCTCCTGAAATCAATTACACTATTACTGATAAGGAACTTCTGGCTATCAATTCTGCCATTAAGCCTTGGCGGCATTATCTTCTGGGGGCCCGACACACCGTTACTGTGATTACGGATCACCGAAACCTGCAGTATTTGAAAACCGCAAAAGCCCAATCCTCTAGACAACTCCGTTGGGCACTATTCTTTGCCGAGTTTGACTTCATAATTACCTATCGACCTGGTACAAAAAACGGTAAAGCTGATGCCCTTTCTCGGATGGGAGTGGAAGAACACTTGATCAACCCTAAACCTGTACCTATCATTCCCGAACAAAGAATTCTGGGTGTAATCGCCACACAATCCATAGAGGAAGTTAAGGATAAAGCCAGGCAACTTGTAACTCCAGCAGACATACAGAATTGGCATCTGCAGGGAAAGGACTTTGCAGTGAAGGACAACTTATTGTATTTCCAAGAACGATTATACCTACCCAGCACAGATTTACAGAAAAAGGTAATCTCTTGTTATCACGATTCCTTAATGGAAGGACATCCCGGTATGGCCAAAACCTCAGAAAAGATCAAGCGCTACTTCTGGTGGCCGTCTTGGAAAAAAGATATCAGAGACTTTATAATGTCCTGTGGAGTATGCGCCCAAAACAAGAGTCAAAAGGAAAAACCAGCCGGCCTCTTACGCCCTATTGACATCCCACCTCGCCCTTGGCATACGCTTTCTATGGACTTCATCACCGATCTACCTCCATGCTCCGGATACAATACGATCCTAGTAATCGTGGACTTATTCTCCAAGATGGCGCATTTCATTCCACTCAAAGGCTTGCCAACAGCAACAACTCTGGCCCGAGAATTTCTCGAAAACATCGTCCGACTGCACGGTTTTCCTTCAGTTCTTATTTCGGATCGAGGTAGTCAATTTATTTCTCATTTTTGGCGAAGTTGCTGTCGGTCGGCTCAAATTGATGTGAGACTATCTACCAGTCACCACCCTCAAACCGACGGACAAACCGAGAGGACCAATCAAACTCTGGAACAGTATTTACGCTGCATGCTGCAACAAACTGAAAAAACTTGGAAAGATATCCTTTGGATAGCCGAATATGCCTACAATAACTCTGTCCCCTCGGGAACTGGGAAAACCCCGTTTTTTCTTCTATACGGCAGTCACCCTCGAACCTCGGAGTTGGATCCACTCCAAGATCTTGGAACACCAGCAGTAGACTACCTGCATTCTACAATCACCCAAGCCTTTACGGAAGCCGTTTCTCACCTTCAAAGGGCTAAGGAACAATACAAGAAAGGAGCAGATCAACATCGGAAGGAAGCCCCCCAATATCAAGTAGGAGATCAAGTCTGGTTATCCACCAAATATCTACCTCTAAAAGGACCACGCACATTCAACCCAAGATACCTTGGTCCCTATTCCATCACTACCATAGTAAACCCAGTAGCGGTCAAGTTGGACTTGCCCCCTCACATGAAGATACATCCGGTCTTCCACGTCTCTCTATTAAAACCCGTGCAACCTCAAACCCGACTAACTAAATCTCCAAAACCTATCCTAGTTGATGGAGAACTCGAGTTTGAAGTCAAAAGCATCCTGGACTCCAAGATCTCCAAATCTAAACTATTTTACCTAATTGACTGGAAAGGCTACGGCCCCCAAGAAAGATCCTGGGAACCTGCAGAATATGTCCACGCTCCTCGTCTAATCAAAAGATTCCATCAAACCTTTCCTGACAAGCCCAAACACCCGGAGAAGCCCGGTTTGGGAGGGGCCTTGAGGGTGGGTGCTGTCATGATCTCTGCTTCCAAAAGGTCAGGACTTACCCAACTCCCTTGAAAGCAGACCCATAACCCAGGTTCCGAGTGCCAACCAGTCCCAATTGGGACCTTTTGGACCCTGTCCTGGCGCCAGTGGCACCAGGCTCATAAATATGCCCAGTCCCAGCGCTGGAAGCGCTGGGCTCATAATGCTTGGGTGGACTTACCTGCAGCAGACCATGCTGCTTACTTACCTGCCAGTTGAGCCTCTAATCCTCTTCTGTTTGGGACTACTTTTCCTGTTGGGTGAGGCAGGAGCCACTCCCTAGGTTCAGAACACTGGAACTCTTCTGGAAAGCAGGAACTCTTTTCTTACCTAGGCGAGGCTGTGGAAGGAGACACCTAAGCACTACAGGAGGCTATTTAAACCACACCCGATGGATGAATCTTGCTTTGCGTTATTCTGCATCCTCTGCAGCAGAACGCTCATCGTGTCTTCTGCATCTGATCCTGGGCCTAAGGGAAAAAGGCTTACCATCCTGAATCCAGTCTTCAGCAACACCTATAAAGACAAGAAAGAACAGGTTAGCATTACGGCATTACGGTCTTCAGAGACAGCGCTTCTCTTACCTGGTCCATCAGCTGTCACCAACGCCTCGCGCTGCATTCCGGCATCTGAAAGACAAAGGCTTACCTACTCTTCGCGTGCTCCGGAGGTCTTCGCACTGCATTCCGGCATCTGTAAGACAAAAGCTTACCAACTCTTCGCACGCTCCGGAGGCCTTCGGCGCTGCATCCCGCATCTGAAAGACAAAAGAAGGTGCGTTTAAAGACATTGGGTAACTTTATTACTCACGTGCTATTACTCCTTCCCACGCCGAACCCAGTGGGTATTCCGGCACCCTTCAGCAGCTCCGAACGTGTACCTGCAAGATAAAAGGACAGTGAGTGCGCATCGTGAAGCAGCTAACAAGCGCTTACTTACGTGCTTCCAGGCTCTTCTATTCCTCACACGGGTTCCATCCTCAACTCACTTCAGCCCGTCATCCGCCATCGCCGGAACCCTGCAAAACAAGAGACATCATTACAAAAGACTTTTAAAGACATTTGAAATACTCGGAACTTACCGTTTGTGCAGTAAACGACGGACAGCAGTCCTCTGAGGTCAAGAGGCCTGCACCCTTATCCAGTGAAGAAACTGGTTACGGCACCCTGCCCCGAGGCAGATGGAGAGCTCGGCGTTCACTTACCTAAGGTGAGAGCGTTAACCTTTGGGGTTCTACAGGAGAAGAGAAGGGGAAGAAGAGAGAGACACCCAATAACCCCAGTTCATTAATCCCATATTTTCTATCTGCAGACATCTTACTCTTCGAGTCAGACATACAGTGCACAGATGTCCAGCCCAAAGAGCCAACCGTGTGTTACACATCACCTTTGAAGATACGGTATTCGCCCAGTCAAGACCGGCGCCTCTGCGGGAATCAGGTGAGCGTTACACCTATGTGATCTAGCGTCGTCTCTTTTGTTATTGCAGGGGTTTTATTTGATCGGGCCTTGGTTTTTGTCAGTGTCATCCTAACATCTGTCATCCTGTTCTTTGTGTCTTGTTTGATTGTTTTAGTTTTCAGTTTGAACTTGCAGTATTGAAGAGCCAGGTTTTTAGTCGTTTTCTGAATTGTAGGTGGTCTTTGGTGTTTCTTATTCTTTTTGGGATGTTGTTCCAGGTTTTTTCGAACAAAAAAGGTCGCAGTTACCCGTAGATAAACTGCACATCCTCCTATTATTGATTCCTATAAATTCATATGTAGAGAACGTTGCCTAATCCCCTCCAAAAACAACAACCCTATTTGAAGAGTGTATATTTAAGGTACAAGACAGCATGTCAGAACTCATTTGTTTAAAATTTATTTCATCATATTTTAATTGCGGACATTTTTTACAAAAAAGAGCATATCAAAAAATATATTAATAACACATCTATAAACAAACCAATTGTTAGACAATACACATTTTATCACATCAACCGAAAAGAAGCTCACGTCTCACATATCATTCCTTACATACTCTTCCATCCCCATACATACAAACAACCACTCATACTTGTGCAAAGAACGCAATCCTGGTAGTTTTGTTCTGTGACTCAGAACATCCCATCCATTGGGTTTAACATTTCAATAATTCAAAGTATGCCTATTTGGCATTATTTTGTTTATAAAAATATATAAAACACTGGATGGATGTTCCAAAGTGATTATTTATGGACACATATTGATCCCCATATTTTGTCTGTGTGAACCCAAGTTAGAGCCAGCTCTGGGAAGAGTAGGCTCTATGGTGTTGTCGACTTGAGTTTCGGACTGCCAGAACGGTCTATACAACTTCTGTCTGGTGCACCTCATCAGGACGTATACATTACAAACAAACACAATTTCTAAAAACAAAGTTCTGATTGATGTGAATTGACAAATTTCATTCAATTTCCAAGCTAATTCCTTTCGCTTCACAAAGTGTTACAATTGGTAATCCAAGTATATTTTTTCCTTCAGAAGAGTCGCTTCCAAATTGTGAAGAACCTCAGGTAGGTCTCCTTGTGTGTTATGTACAGGCTCCGGCCAACGGCGGCATTGTCTTCTTAGTTATAATGTTGTGGTATCTCGTGTGATTTCTTAGGAGTCGGCAACCGTCTCAGGGGACCAAATCCCAATTCTGCAGTGCTGGTATGGTTTGGGGGTTTATGGTCCAGGTTTTTTCAGCAAGGTGGGACAAGGAGGAGCCTCCTAGTTTTTTCTTGAGGTATGGTTTTTGTTCCAGGCGGGTTTCGTTGCTTGACCTGAGAAGTATGGTTGGTTTGTAGATTATTTTCTTTTGTTGAAATTCTGCTCCTTGTCCGCTGATTGCCCTCTGTGTTATGCACATTGTTTTGAAGGTGATGCGATGTTTGATTGGTAGCCAGTGTAGTATTTTTAGCGCTGGGGTGATGTGGTCTCTTCTGAATAGTTTGAGGAGAAGTCTGGCTGCTGCATTTTGGATGCGTTTCTAGTTTCTTCATGAGGTATTCTGGCATCCCGAGATAGAGGCTGTTTGCGTTTCTTCTTGTTGTGTGAAGGAGGAAGAAGCATTTCTTGACTATTGCATTTATTTGTGGTTCTAAGGGTAGGGTGTTGTCCATCAGGACTCCCAGATTTTTTGCTAACTTAGATGGAGTTGGCTCTGTTCCTATTTCCGTCGGCCACGCAATGTAGATGTTGTTCTCTTGGTTATTGGATATAATCATGATTTCTGTCTTTCCTGGGTTGATCTTCAAGTTGTTGGTGCTCATCCAGTTGAAGACTTCTTTTAGGCACTCAATTAGGGTTCAGTAATCGGCTTGAGTGTCTTCAACTTTGTAGATGATTAGAGTGTCGCCTGCGTAATTGTAGCATGTAATGTTGTATTTTTTGAAGATTCTGATTACTGGAGTCTGGTAGATGTTGAAGTACAGTGGTGATAGTGAGGATCCTTGTGGTACTCCACAGTCATTAACTCGTGGAGTAGATTTGAAGGGTTTTAGCCATACAGTTTCTGTTCTGTCTGCTAGGAATGATTTAATCCAGAGTACTGCCATGTCCGTTATGCCTATGTCTTCCAGTCTTTTGGTTAAGGTACCATGGATAACTGTGTCGAAGGCTGCGGAAAGATCGAGTAGAATTAAAGCTGAGGTTGAGTTGGAGTCTGCGTTTGTTTTTAGGTCATCCCAGATGGATAGTAGTGCCGATTCTGTTCCCCTTGTGGGTCTGAAACCGACTTGTGCTTGGTCTAGCAGGTGGTGTTTTTCAACATGTTCTTGTGTTAATATGTATACGTACATTTCTAGGAGTTTTGCCGGGTAGGGAATGTTTGAAATCAGTCTGTAGTTGGAGAGGTCATCAACGTCACCACTTGTGTTTTTTAGAAGTGGTTTGATATATGCTGCTTTGAAGGATTTTGGTACTGTTCCTGTTGCAAGTGAGAGATTTAGGAGGTTTCTGTAGTATTCTGATAGCGTTCCTTGTGCGAGGATTGATTTGTAGATGTCGGGGGGGGCAGGGATTCATGGGTGATCCTGCTTTCTTGCTGTGTTTAACCAGCTTGACGAAAGCCTCTGCTGAAATTTCAGGAAAGCTTTGGAGTTTGTGCTGTGGCTCTTCTTTAAGTCCGGTTGGTTCAGTGTTATGGTTGGTTATTTGTCGGATGTCGTTCATTTTTTTCTTGAAATGGTCTTCCAAGTTGTGGCAGAGTTTTTCTGAGGGGGTTGGAGTGCTGTCGCAGCCAAGTGGGTTTCTCATTTCTTCAATGATGTTGAACATTTCTTTTTGTATTTTGCTGGCATTGGTGATTCTGCCATCATAATGCCTTCTCTTCGCCTTTTGTATTTCCTTTTTGTAGGCGCGGATTTGTTTCTGGAACAGTATTTTCTTGTCTTGGTTGTATTCTTTTCTCCATTCCAATTCCATCTTTTTTGTTGTCCTTTTTCATGGTGCTTAGTAGTGGGGTGAATCATTTTGCCATGGCCCTTTTTTTTGAGGGGGTGAATGGTTTTTCCGGGGCAATGTTTTCGATTGTATCAGCAATCCATTTGTGGAGTAGCTCCACTTTCCCGTCTAGGTCAGCCAGCTCTAGTTCGGTAGTTGAGGGTTTTGTCATCTCCGGTTGTTCCATTAGGTTGCTTGTTTTGATGTTTTTCCAGTTCCTTTTTGTGATGGTTGTGAGCTTGGGGGGCTGGATGTGGACTTGGGTTGGTAGTGTGATCACGAATGGGATGATGAGATGGTCGCTCCACAGTATTTGTATGGTGGTGCCGTGGTGATGAGTTTTTCCTTTGCGAAGATTGCGTCAAGTGTGTGTCCTGCCAAGTGTGTTGCCCCTTTGACCAACTGTCGTAGTTTCATTGTTATTAGGTGCCCTATTAGTGTAACGCTCACCTGGTATCCACAGGGAGGCCACCCGATCTGGCTAGACTGCTTCCTACCTGGACCCACTCCCTCTGGTTCTTGTCCTGCTGCGGACCTAGTCTGGAATACAGGATTTCTGATTTTAGCTTATGGTCTCTTTTCCCTGAGCACACCTCCCTTGTGGACCCAACAACCCCTTAGTGTTTTCCTCACCTTGGTTTTCAATATAGTGTGTTCTCTGTCCTGCTATTCTGTGCAGGGGTGCATCATGGACGGGCGTGTCGCAACCGAGTTGCTTCACTGGTGCGGGCCCTGTGAGTCCAGTCCTGCTGCGACTCAGTTCCTCAGGTAAGTCTGCTGTTTTGACAACTTGTCCTTAATTACAATTGCCCCTGTTAATGTCTTTCCTTCTCTCTTAGGTGCAGAAGGAGTTCTGAAGATGCCGTGCTGGCTGGGGCTGTGCTCGAGATGGTAAGTGAAAGCGTGGAGCGCGGCGCTATGTGCTTTTCTTGCGGTGTGCTAACCTGTGTTGTCCCTCTCTTGCAGGCCGCCGTGATGTTCCGGATGATAAGCTGCTGAGAGAATGCGGAGCGGCGAGGAGGTGTTATTCGAATTGCCTCCGAGTAATTATGCGTGTTAATAACTCTTGCCTTTTCTCTTGCAGGTTGTAAGAAGACCGGAATGGCCTTGAACCAGAAGCAAGTTCAACTCCGGTAAGCGTGAGCCTGCCGATCGTTGTTTAAATGTGAAGAATAAACGCTTACTAATGCTGCTTTTCTATTTCTTTCCCAGGTTGCGGCTTCCAAGAGAGAGAGCGAGCGTTCGGCGAAATGCTGGATGTTCTGGAGCGGATGGCAGGAGCTGGGCTCGCTAACAGATAAGAGTACTAATGGTGTTCTTCTTCTTCTTGCAGGTGTGGGCCCGGAATGCTGAAGAAGATCCGATAGGTCGTGGTGAACGTCACGCTGTGAGAGCAGAGCAATGCGAAGCCTCTTCTCCAGCTTTGGCGTGGCTTTTATAGCCTGCTGGTATCCCAGGTGCCTTCAGGCCAGGCCACACCCTAAATGCTAGACCGCATGGTTCAGTTCTGGAACTGAACCATGTGGGGGCATCAATGTTGGGACACTGCCATTGTGAACTCCAGTTCCCCTTCTGCCATATGAGCCTGGTGCCAAAGTCACCAGGACTGACTCCAAAAGAGTCTTGGGGAACAAGATTGGGCCCTTGAGGCCATGATGAGACACCGTGGTGCAGCCCGGGGGGCCTGCCTGCCAGGGCGAGGGGTAGTGGTCATGACAGCACTCCCCCCCAAGGCCCCTCTCAGGATGGTTCTATCTGGTCCTGGTGGGATAATCACGATGGAAACATCGTATCAGACGTGGTGCATGGATGTAATCACAGGGTTCCAATGTCCGGTCTTGCAGGCCATATCCCTTCTAGTCCACTAGGTAGTACAGTTCTGTTCTGACGTACTTTGAGTCCAGGATGTCCTTGACCTCAAACTCTGGTTCCCTATCGACCATTACCGGTTCGGGTGGTGTGGTTACCCGTGTTCCAGGCTGCACTGGTTTCAAGAGAGATACATGGAACACAGGATGAATATGCATGTTGGTCAGCAGGGCCAGTTTGACTGCAGCTGGATTTATAACAGATTCAACAATGAACGGTCCTAGGTATCGTAGGCGAAATGTCTGGGTCCCTTTTATAGGTACATGCTTTGATGCTAACCAAACTTTGTCTCCCACCTGGTAGTTGGGAGCCCTTTCACAACGCTGGTCTGGGTATTTCTTTTGGCGGTCTTTGGCTTGACGTAAATGTTCGATGGCCTTTGTGAAGGCCTGAGAAATGATGGTGTGTAAGGTTTTGATGGCTGGCATTTCCAGAGCCATGGGGACGTCCAGTTCGGACGTGCGTGGGTGTCTGCTGTATATTGTATAAAATGGGGTCTGTCCAGTACTGCTGTGCCGGGAGTTATTATAAGCATACTCGGCAATCCACAACAAGTCTTTCCAGTTCCCAGGAGCATACAGCGTAAGTACTGTTCGAGTGTTTGGTTTGTTCTTTCCATTTAGCCATCCGTTTGATGGCTAGTGGATAGTCTGATGTCGATTTGAGCCATTGAGCAGAATTTTCTCCAGAAGTTAGATACGAATTGGGTACCTCGATCCGAGATCAGTACTGACAGGTGTTACGCTCACCGGGCTCCCACAGAGGCGTCGATCTGAACTGGACAGCTGCGGTCTCCACCAATGTGACGCGTAGGGCCGAGATGATGGACTGGACTGGCCCACCTAGCTTCGTTTGCTTGGCCCATAGGAATATTCTTCTGCAAATGGAGAAAGGGAATTAACCACCCGTGGAGTTGATTGTAAATCCCCCCACCCCCGCTGTTCTCCCCACGGATCACCTTTGATGAACCCTCTTATAGTCTGACCAGATGGTTTGAAAAGATGAGCTCTCCATCCTGCATTGAGCGCAGGGGCTCGTTGATGACCAGTTGCTTCACTGGCTCGAAGGAATTGGTGAGTTCCAGAACAATATTGACTCCGAAAAGTATGTAGTTCGTAAGAGTTCAAATGCCTGACTTTCACTCTTGTCCGATTCCTTGCAGATTGCAGCTTGACCCTAGTGAAGAGTTCCTCGTGGCAACCGGTAACATTCTGCTAAGGATTTGTATTTTCAACACAGTTCGATAAATAATGTCAATATGTAACCTGTTGCTTTCTCCCTTATTCAGGCACTGAGAGAAAGTATGAAGTCTTGGGGAATAATACCTCCGGCGGTAAAATCAGGTAAGTCTAATGTGTTGAGGAGTGTTCCCCTTGATAGTCTGTTTGTTTCACCTTGCTGTCCTTTTGTTTCCCCTTAGGGGCCGGGGTTCGGCGAAGATGCATTGGACGCTGCGCCGACCCGTGAAGAGGAATAGTACCCCCCGGTGGTAAAATCAGGTAAGTCTATGGTTACTAATATTCCTGTGTGTATTCCCTTGGCTCGCCTTGCTGTTCTTGTCTACTCCTTAGGTGCCGGAATGCGCGGGAACATGCAGGAGGATGCGGTGGAATGTGAAGATGCTGCGAAGTCCGGTGAGTTAAGCGCGGCTCCGCAGCAGGCGAGGCGACGCGCATAAAATAACTTCTTTCTTCCAGCTCGAAGGCGCGATGGATCAGGAATTCAGATAAGGATCAAAGGTATTGCTCTTGTTCTAACCTTTTCTCCTTCTTTCTCCCTTTTTGTAGGAGCTCCAAACTCGAGGCGGGCGTGGCAGAAGACTGGATGCAGACTTGCAGGCACGGTGAGCGTTACGCTGCTGGATGCAGAATAACACGAAGCGTGTGCTGCTCTTCGGGCGTGGTTTAAATAGCCTCCAAAGTAGTCCCAGGTATGTATTCCTCCCCAGCCCCGCCCGAGTAAAAAAATAGTCCCTGGGTAAAATAGTCCCTTCGAAGCCTCATTTGGCTTGGAGCTCTTGCAGCATGGTCTGCATCAGGTAAGCTTGCAGCATGGCCTGCATCTGGTAAGTTCTACTCTATGTGCCTGGTGCCAGGACTGACTCTCCATATGAGCTTGCCCAAAATAACTTGATGCCTGCTTCCAGGGTTGCTGGACCGGTCTGGGTCCCCGGGGGTAGGCATCATGACACGGGAACCCATGTAGCCTTACGATGTGTTCCAGGAACGTCTTCACCAGTCTGGATGCATTTGGAAGACCTTTAAACGGCAAGAAGTGGGCCATTTTAGAAAACAAGTCTACCACCACTAGACTGGTATCGTATCCCTGACTGGATGGTAGGTCGGTGATAAAGTCAAGAGACAATGGCCCTCATCACAAGGTAGGCGCTAAAAATCTGGCCGTACCGGCATGGCGGTAATAACATGTCCGGCTTGGCAGCAACCCGCAAATAGCGGATGATCAAGAGTGTGCGGGCGCGCGCATCCCTGCATGCCGGTTACGGCCATACCGGCATGCCGGTAACGACCCACAAACCCCCAGACAGCGGCATCGACCAATACGCACATACCGTTACCGTTATTAACAAAGTGCAAATAACGGGTGCGTTAATACCGGACCCGGAAGTAACGTCATCACGCCGGAACGGGAAATGCCATGGCGGCCATCTTTAAAAACACAATCCATTGCCATCCTCCACCTACAGGATCCTCTACACCCCAACTCCCAGGCCACCACGGACAACATGTTGAAGACCAACCGGAGAGGCGCGGCCCGCCTGCGCAAACCACGTTTTACAGACGATGAGCAGAACATGTTGGCCTACACCCTTGTGGCAAATGCTGAAGTGGTGTTCTGCAACGACCTCAGGCGTCCAGCCCAGCTCATGAAAAAGGCCATCTAAGAAGAAGTTGCACAGAAAGTAAGTGCAGTCGGCACCACCGCACGCACAGTGCGTGATTGCAAAAAACATTGGGACGACCTCAGGCTGAGAGTCCGGCACATATTGTCAGCTAATCGGAGCCAGGGGCTGGCAACAGGAGGAGGACCACACTCCCCACTGAAATTGGCCAGATGGGAGGAGACCTGCAGCTCCATCATAGACGTAGAGTACATCGAAGGAGTCGGTGAAGCAGAGTTTGGCGTGCCAACATGGGCAGATGAAGGTGAGTGTCCCTACTGAAACAGTAAAAATAATCATAATCATCCTCCCCTAAATGTGGCTGCTACACCAGTCAACAAATGGGCCATCATGCACACCTACACATATCCATGTACACATTCTGGGTCTACCACCATCCCATCCCAATGCATGTTGCGGTCATACACGAATACACCCACAAGACACATTTCATGGGCATGTGCCACCCAGGACGACCCTCCCAAAACACATCAATGTCCAACTGCACCCAACAATGCGTACATGTGGACTATGCTATCAAAATCCACTCTTCAACATTGCATGTACAAAGTCCCCTACAAAGCCACAACTGCAACTGATCAGATGGCGCCACATGTCCAATGACTAATGCGTGCACAATGCAAGCGGAACAATCACTGATATCCTGCCACTCTCTGTCCCCCACAGGTACAGATGCTGATAGTGACGAAGCGCAAGGGAGTGCACAATGCACAACACCAGCCAAAAGGCCTAGGAGGCAATCTGATGGCACAGATCCATCAACCTCAAGTGGACCAAGGATGGACCATGCGGGAAGCGGGCCAAGAACCGGTGCAAAAACAGCACCACAGACAAACACAAAGGACGAGCTGACACCTGCACCTGCATCCGTGGTGACACCATCCACACTGGCTAAGAACACAGCAGGCATGGAGGATGGCACACATTCTGCTGCTGCCAGCACAATTGGGGAGATGGCTGCATCGGCAGATCATAGTGTTGATGAGGTAGCTGAGCCGGACAATGAGGGCGATGCAGGACTTGTCCACTCAGAGCCTGTAGTGCACACACCAAGCCCGCCGGCCACCCCACAGGACACACCTCAGCGGGACTCATCCGACCAGGGCAGCCATGGAGAGTGGTCTCCGGCCATGCATAGCCCCATGATCCATGCTGTCCCACCACATCACCCACCGACCACAACCCACACTGCCATACGGGACCTTGAGGGACGTCTCTCCAGGATGGAGGCCCGGCAGGAGGTGATGCAAGGCTATGTGCAGCAGTACCTTGCTGAAGGGGAGACAACACGCCATATAATCCAGGACAGCACTGCGGCCGTTATCCAGGCCATTAACTCAAGTGCACAGCAAGTGCGTGATGGCTTCAATGCCTTGGGTCAGATCCTCACCAGGATTGCTGACCGCATGGACCAACGGCAAACCCTGCCCCTTGGATCACAACCATCTGGGTCATCCGCATCATCCATGCCAGAGAGCTCGAGGCAGACCAGCCCCGTGCGCATGTCCCTGCGAAATTCGCACCACTCAGAGATCCAACCCCCACCTCCGAAGGGGGCTCAACAGTAGCAGGGCCACCCTGCATAATCCCTTTGGGCATACATCCAGACACATGTCGTGCCATAGTTGACTTTGGGTGTTAGAGGGTGGTGGTGGGTGTAGTGTGTAGTACTGGGGTGTTTGGGGGCATGGGAGTAGGGTGGGGGAGGTGGAGGGGTGGTGGGGGCATGGATTGTTGAATCATGTTGTACATAATTTCTCACGAATACACCAGTTGTGTAACAAACATCACATGAGTGGACATTGCTGATTTTTTGTATGTCAATTTATTGCTTCATGGTGATTCGTGCACATGTGCCCACACAACCAGTGCCCACAGTACACAACACATGGCACCCTCTGCATTAAAGTACATCAGAATGATTTGTCAATGACCATTTTGCGCACTGCGGGACCCTCACGAGTTTCGCGCCCTGGCCTATGTCCTACTTCTACTCCTTCCTCTCCTTCTCCTACACCAGGTGGTGGCAGCTCCACGTCAGGTGGCAGGGGTATGTTCCGCCGGATGCACATGTTATGTAGCATTACACATGCCGTGATGATCTTGCCCATCTTCTCAGGCCCGTATATGAGTGCCCCTCCCGACCTGCTGATGCAGCGAAACCGTGCCTTCAAAAGGCCAAACGTCTGCTCAATGACCACACGTGTACGTGTATGTGCAAGATTGAAGTCCTTCTCGTGCCTGTTCTGCGGGTTCCTGACAGGGGTGAGTAGCCACGGCTTCAGAGGATATCCAGAATCACCTACATGGGAGCAGAAGGAGGTATGTGTGAGGATGAGGCTCAGTTGACAGGTGTGCTCAGCCTGTACATCATTCAAGTTCATATGCACTATCTCGTCAATGGCAGCCACATCCACATGACTGTCAGCCCTGTACAGTGCATGCCAATCCATAGAGGGAGCCTTGTGTGACATACACGACCTAGGGTCCTAGTATTTTAAAGCACCAGGCCACCCAATGTATGTCTTGGCTAGGGGCATTTTGCATGCAAATGTGAGGGCTGTGTGTCGGCGGATGACTTAAGAAACTTCCATTCCCCCCAATCCATCTGCCCCCATGGGCCAGAGGGCATTCCCCTTGCATATGCATGTACCTCCCCCCAATCCATCTGCCCCCATGGCCCAGAGGGCAGACTCACCCAACAGCCAGTCACTTCGTACAACGTCTTCTTCCATGTAGCGGGGTAGTGAGGAGTTCCGCAGCACCATGGCATCATGCGTGGATCCTGGGTATCTGGCACAGCAATGTGTTATGATCTGGCTGGCATCACACACCATCTGCACATTGATGGAATGGTATAGCTTCCGATTGCGGTACACCGCCTCCACGGCATGTGGGACTACCAACTCTACCTGGGTACAGTCGAGGGCACCAATTACATTGGGCATGCCTGCCAGTGCATGGAATGCTATTTTGGTGGCATTTGCCTCCTGTGGTGTCCTTGGTAAGGATATGTAGGCACTTGCATGATTCAGTAGTGCATCCAGCACTTGGTTTAACACAACAGAGAAGCATGATTGGGACATGCCATGCATTTGGCCCACTGTGTGTTGATAAGTGCCTGTGGCCAGGAAGTGGAGCACAGATGTCACCTTCAGCAAAGGGGGGATGGCTGTGCGGATGTTGATCAGGCTGACCAAGTCATCCTGCATTAATTCCACTATGTTGGTGATGGTGTCTCTGTCCAGGCGGTACAGGGTGTGGATCTGTGCTGGGGTTAAGTCAAATGGATTGGCCCTTATACGTGGGATTGTTGGCTGTCTGCGGGTAGGTACTGCCTGCACTGGTGGGATTTGCTGGCCATGTCTCACCCTCCTTCTCCTCCGGCGTCTCCTCTGTGTTTCCTGTTGTACTGCCTGTTCAAGGAGTAGCAGTGCAGGCATGTCCTCCAGGCCCAGTATGGCAAGTACAAGTGGTAGCATTTTGCCTTGGAGGGGGGTGTGGTGTGTGGGTGTGCTCCTTTTGTGCTGACCCTGACTCCATTGCCTCCACCTGTGCTGATTGAGTGCACCTGTGGCACTTGGTTACACAGCAGTTTGCTGTTTACGGGTGGTCCGCGATGCCGGTATTGCCGGCATCATGGCGGCCCTTCTTACCGGCATCTCAATGCTGGTATGTACTTGTATGTGTGACTCGTGGTATCCCCTTCTTTGCGGCATGCCGGTATTAAGGCCTCCCCATCTGCGCGCTTGCCCACATGCCGGTACGGTGGTGCACGGCCACAGCGGGTCCTTGATGATGCCCGTAGCAACGGCATCTAGGGTCATGATACACCGGCCCGGTAATCGATGCCGGTATTGCCTTACCGGTGCCGTTCTTACCGGAGCGCCAACCTTGTGATGAGGGCCAATGTATGCCAGGGTGCTGGCAGAATTTCCAATGGTCTGAGGAGTCCAGTTGGTTTCTCTTAGATGACTTATTCTGTGCACAAATACCACAAGAGATAATGAATTGAATGATGTCCTTACGCCACGTGGGCCACCAGTAACTTTGTTTCACTTTGGCTAGTGTTTTAGCAAATCCAGGGTGGCCCTCCATGAGGGAGTCATGATATCCTGAGATGACCTGTTCCTGAAGCTCTTTCTTGGGCACGAATAGACGGTTCCTGAAGTATGGGAGTTGGTCTTTAACTGCATAGTGTTCTCCTTGCGAACCCCATTCTTGCAATCATTCAGGAGTCACCACATGTCGGATTCCTTGCAGCAATTCATCTTGAGTCAATGTGGTTGTGATGCCCAAAAGTTTGTCACTCGGGATAATGGCCACAGGATCAGGGGTCTTGTATCCCAGTTCATCAGTACCCATGCGCAAAAGGGCATCGGCTTTCCCGTTTTTTACCCCGGGTCGAAATGTGATCACATAATTATACTCCACAAAGAAGAGGGCCAGGCGTAGTTGTTGTGAGGATTGAGCCTTTGCCATTTGTAAGTTTTGTAGATTTCGATGGTCAGTTATCACGGTGATAGTGTGCCTGGCACCTAGCAGATAATGTCGCCAGGACTTGAAGGCTGATTTTATGGCCAGGAGCTCTTTGTCCGTGATGGCATAATTAAGTTCTGGTGGTCAAAACTTGCGCGACCCGAAGGCTACTGGATGTAACTGGCCGGTGTGTGGGTCCCTTTGCGATACAACAGCACCCATCACCATGCTGAAAGCGTCCGTTTCCACCACATACGGAAGATCTGGGTGAGGGAGCCGTAAGATTGGGGTGGAAGTGAATCTCACTTTGAGTTCTTGAAAGGCCTTTTGTGCCTCTTCTGCCCACTGGAACTTCTTGTTGCACTTACTCAATAGAGATGTGATTGGATGTACTATTTGAGAAAATCCCGGGATGAATCAGCGGTAGAAGTTTGCAAAGACCAACATGCTCTGGATCCCTTTGAATGAACTTGGGGCTGGACAGTTTAGAATGGCGTCAAACTTGTGTACATCCATTTGGATTCCCTTTGGAGTGAGGATGAACCCAAGGAACTCTACCTCAGTGACGTGAAATGAACATTTTTCCAGTTTGGCATAGAGGTGATGTTGGCAGAGCTTGGTGAGGACAGAACGAACATGCTTGACGTGTTCCTGTTTTGAGGCAGGGCACAGATGTCATTCAGTTCTCTCAAGACATCGTTCATGAAATACTGAAATGCGGCGGGGGCATTGCAAAGGCCAAATGGCATTACCTGGTATTCATATAAGCCATATTTGGTACGAAATGCGGTCTTCCATTTGTCCCCCTTTTTAATTCGGACAAGATGGTATTCCCCTCTAAGGTCCAATTTTATGTAGATTTGGGCGTCTTTAACTTGGTCTAACAATTCCGGAATAAGGGGTAAGGGGTAACGATTTTTAACAGTGATTTGGTTCAGTGCGCGATAGTCAATGCAAGTCCTCAAATCTCCTTCCTTCTTCGGCACGAAGAATAGGGGAGATGCTGCAGGTGACTTTGAGGGGCGGATAAAACCGTTACCCAGATATTGTTCTAGGTAGGACTTCAAATGTTGATTCTCTGGTTCTGTAAGCGCATAAATTCAGCCACAAGGGATTTGTGCACCAGGTATCAGATTGATCTGGCAATCGTAGGGCCTGTGTGGTGGTAAGGTGTTAGCTTGTTCCTTTTGAAACACATCTTGAAAGTCTTGGTATTCGTCTGGTAGGGTACCGATCACACTCAGGGTAATTGCCGCTTTTTCCTTGGCAGGCGAGCTTGTGTTCATTGACTTCCTTCCATTATAATAGCAAGTGTGTGAACAGCCTTCGGAAAAGACCAATTTCCTTGCATGCCAGTCGATGTGCGGATTGTGTGCGACCAACCATGGCATCCCTAGGATTAACCGGAACTGAGGTGCCTTGATGAGATCAAAAGCGATAGATTCCCTGTGGCCATCCTGACATAGGAGGGTTAGAACTGTTGTGCATTTGGATACAGGGCCAGAAGCAATTTCTGTACCGTCTACAGTGGTCACTGTCTCGGTGGTTGACTTAGAACATAGAGAGAGCCCCATCTTTGCTGCAAGATCCTGGTCCATGTAATTCCCAACGGCTCCGCTGTCAATGTATGTTTCTACCGTATGCATCCTAGACGACTGTTGGTGGTTGATTAAGATCTCTGGCAATGCAAAATGGGAGGTCTGTAGTTGACTTTCTTCGCTTGACAAATGGACCCCTACGTTTGCCAGGCTTAGCAGTTTTCTGACTCTTCACTCAGGTTTTCCTTATCCGTGGCTCCTACGGTCCTCCTTGGTGGCTTTACTGGACACTCCTTGAGGAAATTACCTGCTTTTCCGCAGTATAGGCATAGCTGCTGTTCTCTCCTTTTGTCCCTTTCAGCTTTGGTTAAAGGAGGTCTTACCCCACCTAGTTGCATTGGTTCCACAGAACTGTCTGCCCCTCTTGGAACATGGTCCTTCAAGCGCACGAACATAGGATGAGTGTCTGGTCTGCTCCGATCTGCTCTTCGGTCTTGCAACCTGTGATCAAGTTGAACCACAAGGTTGATAAACTCGGCACAGTCTTTTGGTGGATCCACTACTTGGGCAAGAACATCTTTAAGCTCCCCCCTTAGGCTCCGGTGAAATAGCGTGGTTCTCATTTCCTCCAGCCACCCTGCTTCGACCACGAGCCTATTGAAGTTTGCTATGTAGGTCAATAGGTCTTGGGTTCCTTGACGGAGGGACAAGAGTTTGTTGTCTAGTGCCTGTCCATGGGTACAACGGGCGAAGAGCTTTTCCATCTCCTGCTGAAAGCCCCCAAAGTCATGTAGCAGTGGGTCATCCCGACTGACGAAAGGTACAGACCAGTCCGCAGCACTGCCACTCAAATAAGACAACACGAAGGCCACCCGTGATTGATCATTAGGAAAGGCCCCAGGCCTGCAAAGAAAATGTAGGCGACACTGGTTCATGAAGGTCGCATACTTCCTTGGATCCCCCGTGAAACGCTCCGGTGGGGCTAGAGGAACTGTTCCTGGGAGGGTAATCTGCACCGGATTGATTGGTGGTGCTCACAGTGATGGAACGGTCCCAGGCAATGGGGATTGTCTGGCCTGTGATTGAAGGAGTTTACTCAAATCATCAGTGCGTTCTTTGGCCACTATTAATTCTCTCCGCAAGGCATTGGTCTCCTGCCTGGCTGAATGCACCTCAGTGCGTAACTGCCCCAGCACCTGAGCTAACTGATCGGTTTCCGAGGTTTCCATGCTTGACGCCCGGGTGGATAGTGGTTGTGAGGCTTTGCGTTCTGTAACGCTCACCTGGTATCCACAGGGACGCCACCCAATCTGGCTGGCCTGCTTCCGACCTGGACCCACTCCCTCTGGTTCTTGTTCTGCTGAGGACCTAGTCTGGAATACAGGATTTCTGATGTTAGCTTATAGTCTCTTTTTCCCTGAGCCCACCTCCCTTGTGGACCCAACAACCCCTTAGTGTTTTCCTCACCTTGTTTTCAATATAGTGTGCTCTCCGTCCTGCTATTCTGTGCAGGGGTGCTTCGTGGATGGGTGCTTCACAACCGAGTTGCTTCACTGGTGTGGGCCCTGTGAGTCCAGTCCTGCTGCGACTCAGTTCCTCAGGTAAATCTGCTGTTTTGACAACTTGTCCTTAATTATAATTGCTCCTGTTAATGTCTTTCCTTCTCTCTTAGGTACGGAAAGAGTTCTGAAGATGCCATGATGGCTGGGGCTGTGCTCGAAATGGTAAGTGAAAGCGCAGATCGCAGCGTTATGTGCTTTTCTTGCGGTGTGCTAACCTGTGTTGTCCCTCTCTTGCAGGCCACCGTGATGTTCCGGATGATAAGCTGCTCAGAGGATGCGGATCTTTGAGTAGGTGTTGTTCGAATTGCCTCCAAGTAATTATGCGTGTTAATCAGTCTTGCCTTTTCTCTTGCAGGTTGTAAGAAGACCGGAATGAACCAGAAGCAAGTTCAACTCCGGTAAGTGTGAGACTGCCGATCGTTGTTTAAATGTGAACAATAAACACCTACTAATGCTGCTTTTCTATTTCTTTCCCAGGTTGCGGCTTCCAAGAGAGAGAGCGAGCGTTTGCCGATATGCTGGATGGTCTGGAGCAGATGGCAGGAGCTGGGCTCGCTAACAGGTAAGAGTACTAATGGTGTTCTTCTTCTTCTTGCAGGTGTCGGCTCGGAATGCTGAAGAAGATCCGACAGGTCGTGGTGAATGTCACGCTGCAAGAGCAGAGCAACGCGAAGCATGTTCTCCAGCTTGGGCGTGGCTTATACAGCCTGCCGGTATCCCAGGTGCCTTCAGGCCAGACCACACCCTAAATGCTAGACCGCATGGTTCAGTTCTGGAACTGAACCATGTGGGGGCATCCATGTTGGGACACTGCCACTCTGAACTCCAGAGGCGCCAGGACTGACTCCAACAGAGTCTTGGGGAACAAGATTGGGCCTTGGGGCCATGATGAGACACCGTGCTGCGGCCCGGGGGGCCTGACTGCCAGGGCGAGGGGTAGTCGTCATGGCAATTACTGAGTTTTTGGAGTTGGCGTGTTTTTCTTCAAACCAGATGTTGAAGTCCCCCAGGATTATTAGATGTTTGTGCCTGATGGCTAGGTTGGTGATGGCTTCTATGAAGTTGACGAAAAAGGTTGGATCATATGTCGGTGGTCTGTACATCATAACAAATGTGATGTTAGTTTTTGGGTTCTCTGATAGGTGCATGACCATGGTTTCGCAGTTGATGATGTTGAGAGGTTCGTCAGTTTTTATGTTCAGGTGTCCTTTGAATGCTATTGCGAGGCCTCCTCATTTTTTGTTTTTCCTGTTTACCTGAAGGCATTTGAAGTTTGTTGGGAGGCAGCTTTGGAGTGTGATTTTGTAGTTGTCATCCAGCCTGTGATGAATAGGATGTTGATGCAGTTAACCATCTCATGCGGTTGAAGATCTCTGTTGAGTGTTTTGACATGGATCTTGCGTTTATTAGGTTGCAGTGGAGTTTAAAGGTGTGGTTTGGTTTGTGTTTTGTTTACGGTGTTGTCCTCTGATTGGAGTTAAGGTTATCTTCCAGGACGATCTCTAGTAAAGGTGTTGGTACGGGTGTGTCTGTGTTGTCGAAGAGTTCTTCTAGGTTCAGTCTTGGGTTTTTGTTTTCATCATGTTCTTCTTCTGAATTTTGTGGGTGTTGGATGGATGTTCCTCTAGTTTTGGTGATGTAGGGTGTTATTGCGTCGGTTGGGTTCTTGTTGTTTCTGGCTTTGTTCGTTCTTCTTCTGCGTGGTTGTGTTTGTTGTCGATTCTTGCTATAGGTTGGCTTGTTCTGGTGACTGGTTTTTTGCGAGGTATGGAGTTAGGTAGAGTGATTTCTCTCTTCTCTCAGTGTTGGTTTGGTTGTCGTTCCTATCTGTGGGGGTGTGTTGTACAATTGTGAGTCTTCGGTGGTAGCCGGTTGTTTTTGTTCTTTCTGATCTTTGTCTTTCCTTTGGTCCTGGTCATTTGCGTGGCATTTTTAGCTTGAGTGTTTTTGTTGATCTTTATTTGTGTTTGTTGATGCAGAGTTGACTTTGCTTTGGTTGAGCTGTTTGTGGTGCGGTACCGGGTGTCAGGAGTTGTCCGGTGGAAGTTTGGGTTCAGTCTGTTTTGGTCTGGTCAGCTAATATTGTTGGTTAGTTCAGTCATTGTCTCGGGTAAGGTCGGTGAGGTTTGTTAGGGTTATATCGTCAGGGTATTCAAGTGGCTGTCCTTTGAAGCCGGGTACAGCTAGATTTGAGAGACCTGTATAGTGGGAGAGAGGCCTATCAATGCAACCTGGATACCGGACAGTGCAGTTTGAAGCAGGGTACAGCTAGACTTGAGAGACCTGTATAGTGGGAGAGAGGCCTATCAATGCAACCTGAATATCAAACAGTGTAGCTTCAAATAAGGCACAGCTAGATTTGAGAGACCCTGAATAGTGGGAGAGAGGCCTATCAATGCAACCTGTATACCAAACAGTGTAGTTTCAAACAAGGCATAGCTAGATTTAAGAGACCCGTATAGTGGGAGAGAGGCCTATCAATGCAACCTGTATAACAGACAGTGCGGTTTCAAGAAGGGTACAGCTAGACTTGAGAGACCTGTATAGTGGGAGAGAGGCCTCTCAATGCAACCTGAATACCAAACAGTGCAGTTTGAAGCAGGGTACAGCTAGACTTGAGAGACCTGTATAGTGGGAGAGAGGTCTCTCAATGCAACCTGAATACCAAACAGTGCAGTTTGAAGCAGGGTACAGCTAGATTTGAGAGACCTGTATAGTGGGAGAGAGGCCTATCAATGCAACCTGAATACCAAACAGTGTAGCTTCAAACAAGGAACAGCTAGATTTTAGAGACATGTGAGGTTGCAGAAGGCGGAATTAATGCAATATTGTGCTACTATAGGTGAATTTGACAATGGATGGGATTCTAGGTCCCTCCAACCGTACTGGTCCTGGTAGATGCTAGTTGACGGCTGGCAACTGGCTTCTCTTGCGGACACCTGTTGACACTTTCTGGAGCCACCTTAGCCAAAGGGGCTGCATGGGCAGAGGCCTGCCCTGGGAAGGTCATGATGAAGGGTTGGATGGCCAATCAGGGGAGGTGGGTGGGTTGGGAGGCGGAGGGAGGAGAAGGGAGCAGAGGATCAGAGCGAGGCAGCGGGGAAGGGAGAGGAGGCTAACGGCCCCACAGGAGGCCAATTGGAGTTAAAAGAGCCCAGGAGGGTCTCAGAAGATGGCCTTTGACTCACCTGCTCAGCTACACGGAAATGGCGAGCACGGTGTGTACATCGAACGGGGCACCAAACACAACAACAGGGGAAGGCCAATCAGGGGAGGTGGGCCGCTTGGGAGGCAGGAGGAAGGGGAATGGAGCAGGAGAGCAGACCAAGGGAGCAGGGAAAGGAGAGGAGGCTAACAGGCCCAGAGGAGGCCAAATGGAGTGAAAAGAGCCCAGGAGGGTCTCAGAGGATGGCCCTTGACTCACCTGCTCAGCCGCACAGAAATGGTGAGCACGGTGTGCACCTCGAACGGGGCACCAAACACAACACCGGCGGAAGGCCAATCAGGGGAGGTGGGCGGCTTGGGAGGCGGGAGGAAGGGGATTGGAGCAGGAGATCAGAGCGAGGGAGAGGAGGCTAACGGGCCCAGAGGAGGCTTACAGACGTTGCACTCGACTAGTGGTTTCTCAACCCCTGGCACTCGGTTCCCGCAGCAGCAAAGAAGCACAGCAAGTTGGGGAAGGTCTTCCAGCAAAGTTAGTCTCTGGGTTAGTTGGTCCCACTAACCCAAGGGAAGAAGGCATCCCTTCCGGAGCTTCTTTTGTCGATGTTGAACAGGCCCATCCCACCATAAAGGTGCAGATGCAGTGGCACAAGGAAGTCTCTCAGATTTCCCAAAGGTTTAAATACCTTTCTCTTGGATAACTACTGTTTTCAAGAGCAGTGAAGTGAAATTGACACACTATCTTACAAAAGGGTGCTGGAGGGTTTACTTAGTATCCCCTTGTTCTAGTTTCTCCTGTAACATTTTTATGTTACCCTTTCCACAATTAATGGCTGGTGGCAATGGTTTACTTTTAACTACCGTTGTGTGTTCTTACCTCGGGCTGTTTACACAGCTGTAGTGCATATACAAACATGGGTAAAGAAGGACATGGAGTCTGATGTAGGTGCATAGCATAGCTCTCAACTCACACGCTTTTGGCGGGTGTCACCCGCCTTGTAAACAGCTGACTCACCCGCCACGCCAACTTCACGCCCATTCGTTTCAATGGGTCTCTCAATCGCCAAAAATAAAATCGGGTGTTTTCACCCGCCTTTCCGACATAAATGGTTGAGAGCTATGGCATAGATGTTTAGGAGGGTGAGCTGTTGGTGTCATATGCGGCCCTGTTACCAGTATGTATCTACCATCCCCTTCTACCAATGTATGCGTAACCTGGAGGGGAACCCGTTTATGTACTAGGATAGAAACTCCCTCTTCCCATGGCATGGCGAGTGTACTGCTACCCCCACCCAACCCCGCCCCAGCTTCCCTGATTCTGCCCCATTTATCTGGGTTTCCAGTAAAAAGATAATGTCCCCTTTCATGTCCTGCATGTAGCTAAGCATTCGCTTCCTTTTTATTGGGTGACCTATTCCTTGTATATTGATGGTGATAAATATGAGAGGTCATCATATTTCTGAAGGTGGGTGCCCGATATCTCCGGGTTCGCTGTACCAATCATTTGTTAGGGTATTTGGCCACAATACCAGTGTGGATATATATGGAGGACTGTCCTTCATATTAAACAACCCCAACAACACCCCGAACAAAAACAACTTTTACAACATTGGGCCCTAAAAACTGTGTCCCAATACAGAGCAAAAAAAAGCCCTTCGTTGGGGATCATCTGAGAGGTTCCGAGGAGCCTCATTGTTCCCCGTGCATACCAGTGCCCCGTTCAGGGGGGATTAGTAAAATCGAGTAGAAAATGAAAAAGAGAAAAAACAGAAACTTAAAACATAAAACCAGTGGTGGGGTAGATGAGCACAGTAAGGCAGGCGGTGGCTTGTGCATCATCCTGTTCATGATCTGCCAATTGAATCCACACAGTTAGGTTCAGTTCGATACGGATCGAGGGGGTATATGATAGCCGCCCGCATCAGAGTTTCAGTATTCTTTCTGAGTGCCTTAGGTCTAGAGTTTCAATTTTGTCTCCCGGATATGGATCATTGGTGCTGACCTTCTGGATCTCATTTTACCGGGGCCTCATAGCATTGACCTAGTTGCCTTGACCACCTGCCCACTCTCTGCCAATGGCTCTGAGGTTGGCGTTGTGGTCTGGAAGAGGGTGATGTGTATTCAGTTCCGGGGTTCCGGGTTTCAGTGGTTGGGAACTCGATGGAGACCAATTCTCGTTGTCTGAGAAAGCGCGAGGCTTCTTCTGGGTCTTCATATGAGTGCCATTGTTTATCGATCATGATGCACCAGATGACCGTGAATTTCAGGTAATGTCTATGGTCAGTTCCTTTCAGAGCATCAAATATGGTGTTGAACCCCTTTCTGCGTCTGGAGACCTTGATGGCGTAGTCATTAAATATCCGGGTATTGGTACCTTGTAACCATACTGTACCCACAACCCGGAAGGCTTTTAGGATGCTGAGCTTATGTTGAAAGTTCAATAGGCGCATAGTAATGACCTTCAGCCTTTCGCCTGGAGCGGGCTTGGGGAATGGCGGCCTCTGTACCCTTTCAATGATGAGGCTCCTCGATTTCTGGATCTGGAGTTTACCCTGGAGGAAGTCATACATGTAGGATTCTAGGTCTGGTCTCTCGCTTTATTCAGGGAGGCCCACCACACTGGGGTTATTGCGATGGGACCTGTTTTCTTGGTCCTCCATTTTTGCACCCAGGCCTTGAACCTCTTTAATTAGACCATCGATGTCGGTTACAGCCGTGTCTGTGTTGTCCTCCAATGAGCTGATGCGCTGTTCATTATCCGTTGTCGGTTTCCGCTTGTGCGTTAAGGCGGGTATGGACGCCTTGAAGGTCTTTTTTGATGTCTTGAACTGTATTGTTTGTTTCTTGTGTCCTTTGGCCTATAGTCTAATTTCCTAGAGAATCGCCTGTAGCTCGGTATGGATTTGGGCCTCCATAGTTTGTTGTCTCTGCATCTAGCGTTGCAGCTGTGCGCTCCTTGAGTCTTTGGGCCTCATTACACGGAAGGCGGTAATGGTTAATGGCCACCGTTAATGGTAACGGTGACCGTTAACCATTACCGCCTTACTACGAGGTCCCTTAGCGGGTTGGTGCTTTAACGCCTGCTTTTTGCAGGCGTTAAAAACCAACCCGCTAAGGGACCTCAGAGCTAATTACGGCACTGCAAAATTGCGGTGCCGTAATTAGCGCCTTCCCCATTCCCATAGAGCCCTATGGGGCAGAAATGGGAATGGGGAAGGGCAATGGCGGAAGGGGGATTTACCGCCCCTCCAACCTTGGAATGGGGCGGTAAATCCCCTTTCCGCCAAGGCGGTGCCAGTATTTTACCGGCATGAGCCATGGCGCTAATAGCGCCATGGCTCACCGCCTTCCGTGTAATGAGGCCCTTTGTCTCTGTCTACTACTCTGGGGCCAATATCGAGGGCGGGGGCTCCAGCATCCCAGTTGGGTGGAATGCTTGGTTGTGCAGTTGGATTCAGCTGCTGGGCTATTGGTGGCACCAATGGTATGGACACGTGCTCATCTAGAAGCCCCTCGTTTGTGGTTGCTCAGCAGTGATCTAGGTCGCTATCCTGGGTTGGCTTTGTCGGGGGAGGCCCTATGGGATCTTGTCTGCTCATGGGGGGAGTAGGCGGGATGTCCTCTGCTCTGGAGGTATGAGTGTTCTCCCAGTAGCACATATCAGTGTTGCCCTGGGTGTTATGGCCTCTGTGTCTCGAGCAGCTCTGGTGTACAGGGTTCTGTGGTCTCCCGTTGGAGGTAGTGCGTTATGTGTGCTTCCCAGGCTTATTAGTTCAGCCGCCTGGGTCCTGGCCCCGGGTTGCAGTTGGGGCGCTCCGGCGCGTGGTCCACCCCTCCCCCCACCAGGATCCCCATGCTCAGCCTCTCATTTCAACGGCTCACCTGTTTTTAATATCAGCCTGGCGGGGGCCGGTGATCCGCTTCATCCGCTTCATCCGCGTGGAGCCTAGTGTGCCCTGCAGGGGGGGTGATTAACTCTCCTGATTGTCTTCGTTCAATGTGGCTCCCCGGCCTCAGCCTGGTGTCTCTGCGACTGCATGTACCTCTGTTGGCAGCCGGAGGGATTCCCAGGGTGGTGCGTTGCAGTGCCGGCCTCCGGACCAGTTCTTATGTGTGGGCGATGTGTGCCCTTGCGGGCTTCAGTCTCTGTGCATTGTAGCCGGTCTCATAGCCTCTGTCGGTTGCATTTCTAGCGGGGAGCGTTCGGCCTCAGCCCGCCATGGTAGGTGGTGCAGAGAGTTCGGGCAAAGCGTTGCGTAGTACCCAGTGCCACATGGGGCTGCGGCTGCATCGTCAGTCAGCGCTCTGTGCATCACGGTACGCTGGGCGCTTGTCATGTGAAACTCAGCAAGGGAGTGGAGATTTGGGTGGCATCAGCCCCCACACATTGGCAGCATGTTGGCGGCGTTTGAAGTCTCTTTATCGCTGCGAAGACAGGACAAATTTTGGCGCCAAAGGCTCCTCTACGCCAGAGCGCTCTCAACCTGCCGCCATATAGCTGGGACTCTCACGCACCCCCCACCATCGTTCCTTCCGTTCTGATTACCCTCCATGGTGTGTGGTCATAACGGGTCTCTAACTTTGACTTCGTGGGGTATTGTAACACCAGTACCTGGTCGCCAATCATGTTCTTGGATTGTCTCGCCTTTCTCCTGATGCTCATATGTTTGTGTGCCGCTACTCTCTTGGCTTGTATGCGTTCGTTGTCGAGATTATCCACACTCTTGTTGGAGTGATGTGGCATGGTTGAATTTACTATTGTTCCATACATGCAGTCTGCTGGGGGTATGTTTGTGGAACTGTCGGGAGTCACTCTGTAGTTTCATAAGAATCGGTACAGGTCTACTCGCCACAGGCTGCTCTGGGCTCTGGATATGCTTAGGACTTTGTTGACCATCCTCATGAATCTCTCCACGTCCCTGTTCACTCACGGCCACCTGGGGCGATGTGGTGGTACCAGATGTGTAGGTGATCCATGTATTTCTTTAGTTTGATCCCTTGGAAGGGCGGTCCATTGTTGCTTCTGATGTACCTTGGCAGTCCGTGTGTGGCAAACATTTTTTCGAGTGATGGGATCACTGTTTCTGTCGCCATTGATGATATTATCTCCATTGCCGGGTACTGCAAGTAGTCATCAATAGCCACCAGCAGGTATGTCCCTTCCTGTACTGTGCAGCAGTCAACGCTGATGGCTTACCGCCTTGATGATCCTCGCTCGGCTGACTGGATTGGTTCAGGGCTTGGCGGTGCCCCCGTTATTTGGCATGGGTGGCAGGATGCAATGGTTTCTTCTACTTTAGCATCTATTTGGGGGAACCACACTCAGTGTCATATCCTGGCCTTTGTTCTGACCATTCATTGATGTCCTTTGTGAGCGAGTGTGACAATCCTGTCATGTAGACTAATGGAGATTACTATGTGTCTGCCCTTCAGGGTTAGTTCCTCGCTGGTAATTGACAGTTCCTGTCTTACCAGGAACATCCCAGTGAGGAAGTCCTTTGCAGCTGGTGTGCATTTGTGCACATGGCGGAGGAATGACTTCCATTCTCCTGCCATTATTGTGTTCTTCACGATGTCACAACATGGGTCGGCCTGTGTGGCCGCCACGATGTAGGCAATTCTGACCGCTTTAGACTTCATGGTGAGGAGGATCTGACATATGTGTTCTTCGGTCTCTTCTGACTCATCTACCTCGCAGAGTGTTGCGGCTCTTGGATGCCTGGATAGGATATCCACCAGATTTTCAGTTCCTGCCTAGTATGCCAGTTCAAACTCGTATTATTGGAGGTGTAGCAGCCATTTCCACATTCTGGCTGGTGGGTGTGCTGATGACCCAGTGAAAATTGGAATCAGAGGCTTGTGGTCAGTGTAGACTTTGAATTTCCACCCATAGAGATAGATGTGAAAATGTCTACAGCCCCAGAGAACCGCTATGGCCTCCTTCTCTATATGTGAATACTGTTGTTCGGTTGTTGTGAGAGTTGGGAGGCATAGGCAATGGGTCTGGTCTCACCTGTTCATGATTGTTGGACAAGTATTACTCCGAGTCCAACGAGACTTGCATCCACGTATAGCTCTGTTGGTAGGGTCGGATTGTAGTGTGCCATGGTTGTGTCCGACAACAACAATGCCTTAATTTGTTCAAACGCTTCCTCACATTTGGGGCTCCAGTCCCATTTGATTTTGTATCTGGTGAGTTATCCGAGTGGTTCTGACATAGTTGTGAGGTTAGGAATAAACCTGCCACAGTATGTGGCCATGCCCAGAAAACTGTGCATCTCTGTAGGTGTGGTTGGTGGCGATGCTCCTTTTATGTCTGCCACTTTATGGGGGTCGGCAGATACTCCATCACTGTTGAAGACGTACCCAAAGAATGTTATTTCTTCTTTTAGGAACTCACATTTGTGGCGGTGAATTGTAAGACCTGCTGTCTCCAGTCTGTTAATTACCATCTCTAGGTGGTGCATGTGTTCTTCCCTGTCGCTGGCGCGGATGAGATGTCGTCACTGACATTAAGCACTCCTGGAATTCCTTGGATTGCCTCTTGGTTGGCTTGTTGGAACACCTCTACCGCTGACGATATTCCAAAACGTAATCTCTTATACCACCTCACGCCCAGGGGAGTCGAAAATGTTGTTATGTATCTTGAATCACAGTGCAGCTTCAACTGATGGTAGCCAGCATTGAGGTCTAGCTTCGAGAAGACTTTGGACCCTGTGGGGCCTGTGATTATTTCACCTAGAGTAGGGGTGATGTGCCATTCCATTTTTATTGCCGCATCATTGAGTATGCGCATGTCTATACAGATCCATACTTTTCCTGGTTGTTTGAGTTTCTTCGAGACAACCATCAGGGTTACCCATGGCATTGGGCTGGTCACTTGTTCAATGATGCCTGCCTTCTCCAGTTCCTGTAGTTCCTGCATGTGGAACAGAGTTCTCCTGTAGCATACTGCTCAGGGCTGAACTGTAGGGTCGATGTGTAGCTTTATCATCTTGCCTTCCAGGCATCCTATGCCTTGAAGATGCTTGGGCAGTTAACGAGCAGGTTAGTGATGTCCTTAGAGTCAGTGATGTCACAGATAAATCTTATGAGCCCTAGTTCCGCAGTTGACTCACAACTGAGCAGACATTCAATGCCTACTTCAACTACATAGAGCTTTGATTGAATTGTCCTTTCAGCTCTACTCAGTACAGTTCTGAAACGCCCCACCACTGGAAGTGGCTTCTTGCTGCCATAGGCAAACAGTAAGGTCTCTGTGTGTTTGAGTTCTGGCTGTGGACTCAATCGTCGGAACATGTCGGTCGGCATCACGTTTACAGGGGCCCCTGTGTCAATCGCCATCATTGTTTCCAGGCTTTTTATGTTTACGGGGCACTTGGGTCTTCTCTTTTTCTTTTTCAGTGTTATACCTCCTCGTTACAATCCTGAGATGAGGTGAATCTTGCCTCTTCTCTTCGTTCATCCTGCATCCTCAGCCGTTGCTGCTTCTTCATGCTCGTCCCTGGATTCGTCTGTTGAAGAATTGTGCCCGGTTACCACCAAACATGTGTCGGCTTCTTTCTTCTTCTTGGGGAGAGGATTCGGCAGCTGCGGTTGCGTGCATTCAGGAGGGCCTGATGATCTGCAGACACGTGGGTAGTTGTCCTTTCTGCTGCATGCTCCGCACATGGTCCCTTGTGCTGGCCAATTTCTTTTCTTGTTTCATGCTCCGCCACACCATCCTCATTCGGTCAGCTCCAGGATTCTTGGTTGCTACTGTGTTGTATAGTGGGTTTTGCTACTTTCTTCCCTTGGTGATAGATGGTTTGTGATTTGTGCTATCGTTGCTGTCATTGGTGCAAGTTGTTATTTTGTATGGTGGTACCAATTTGCGCAGCTCTTGCGTATGACAGCTCCCTCTGGCGTCCGTATTCCAGTATTCTCACATGGTGATTCCTTGTTCACTCAGCTTTTCCGTGCTCATCTCATTGATTATTTGGCACCTTATTTCCTTTTCTATGTCATTGAATTTGCAAGATAGTGCTAGTCATCTGAGTCTTGTGTGGTATACATCGAGTGCTTCTTCTTCCGTTTGCACTGTGATGCAAAAGTTGAATGTTTCGTAATCGGGTTTAATTGTGGCATAAAGTGTGCCGTCAAAGCGTCTTTTGCCAGTTGATACATATCTGCACCATCGCCCACAGACAAAGAGTTAAAGATGTGCAGCACATCGTCACCAACGTTGAGCAGAAGGTGTGATCTCAATATTCTTGGTGTTGTCATGTCCTTACAATCCATTGCCATCTCACATTTTTGAATCCAGATAATCCAGCAAGGCCCCACTGATGATGGATCTGTATATGAGCCGAAAGGTCCTAGTGATGCTGTGGGTTCTCTGTGGTTTCCAAGTAATGGTGCTGGTGGCGTCAGTGACGCTGCCATTCTTGGTGGTGTGCTGGGCCTCAGTGTGGCTAGTCCAGTGGCCATGTTGGACCAATGTATGTGTGCTCACTCGTGTGGTTGTGAGCAATGGGTGTCCCCCTCCTCCTCACCTGTTTGCTGTGGCGAGGTGTGGGTTGCATGGGGTCAGGATGTGCCTCCTGTCACTGCACCAGTGCCTTTGTAGTGCGTGGGCTGAAAACGTTGCTTGTTTTACTTCCACAATTAGAGGAGACTCGCCCCTCTGTGTTTTAAAAAATGTCTGCGTTGTTTTCATTCAGCAGGATGAGAACGTGTTGCCAGCCGTGCGCGTGTGTTCATTTTGTGTGCTCGTCGCCAGTGTGAAGTCCCCGGCTGGTGCTGCCGGCAGAGTGCGGGGTAGTGATGGGCCCGACATGTAGGCCTCTTGGTGCGCAGTGCAGAGCTAAGGAACACGCGTCCCACCAGTTGCTTGATCACTTCCCGGCAGGGTGGGTTCTTATTGCGCCTCACGTCACTGCGCATGCGGGATGTGAGGCAGATATAACAGCATACATGCCAACCTTCCCAATTTAGGTGGGAGACTCCTGTTTTTTCACAGAAAAATATTGCTATTTTTCACGTTCTCCTGCCTAATAAATTCTAACCCCAAAACATTCCTATGGAAAAAATAATATTTCTCAAACAAAATCTGCCTCCCAGGCATACATGCCAACCCTCCCGATTTATCCCTAAGCCCAATGTAATTGAATGGGGAAATTTCATTCTCCCGATTTTCTTGAACAAATCTCCCTCTCAGGGGAGCTAAAAGGTTGGCATGTATGCATACTTGCCAACATTCTGTGACCAAAAAGATGTCGAATTTTTCAAGTTTCAAAAATAATGCTGATATCACAGGAAAATACAAAACATACATTGTTGGCACCACTGGAGCATTCCAAAATACACAACCCTTCAAACACCGCAACATGGAAAGATGTACAAATGTTTAAAATGTATACTTCTGAATGGTAAATTAACACCAAATTCAATTACCTAACTTCACAGAAGATCATCACACAGAGCTGTTAGGCAACGTTTGCCACTGCTCTGTAGAATCAGCCTGGGAGAACATACTTATTCTTGCAGTGCAAATTGAATACTGAACGACAGACTGATACCCTTCTATGTCTGATAGGCAGATGCTGTGTTATGGTGGTACGCTCTGCCACTCACTTCACTGGTGGCTCACCAAAGGTCTGTCCCGGCAAGAGTGCAGGGCAGAGTCACGTAGCTGTCAGGTCAATGGATTGATTTGAGCCAATCACTTAAAGTAATCACTTACCCGCCCACCGCACAGACAAATTAATGTGTTGTATGCTTTGACCAAGACCCAGTCTCAAGCAGCCTGCCTTAGAGTCACTCAAATTACCTGCCACTGGAAAAAGCAGTTGGACCTGTCACCCAAATCTATAGGTGGTAGGCCTGCTTAAAGGAATATTGCGCTCAAAGATATTATTGTCCCGAGCGTTCGGGCATGTGTTTGTAAGCATACGTTGATCGATTGCACAAACATTTCCTATGCACCTTACCGTAGTTTTTCTCACTTTTACACATGCACAATCAGGCAGCAGGGTGTGGCCATCTTGTGCTAATCGTATCCGTTGCTGCATCGCCCTAAGGTGAACTGCCCTGGCAGCACTAAATCATATCCCCCGCCCCTGAAGCTGACATCACTAGACACGTACGGCCCATTTCACAACGCCAATGCACGTCTCGTGTCAACGTTCTCTGCACTCCAGCTAATGACGTGTCTCCATGGAAATGGCAGGACGCCTCTTTCCTCAATAAGTATAAACAGACCGCTTCTCATCAGACAACATCAGAGTTGTTTTTTCAATCATTTCACTGTCTTTTTTTGTGTATCCTGTGGCTCGTTTCTGCTCTGTTCAGCTCTCTTCATTGCTCATAGTCCGTGCGAACAGATACCTGTACTAACATTACTATCTATTTTAATTTTGTTGCATAATGGCAACAATAAAGTCCTACCAGTATGAGCCGGAGTATTCCGAGGCGGAATTAGTCAAAAGATAAAGATGCAGAAACAATGGGGCTTCGGACGACAGTTGGAAGGACGAATCACCAGATTAAGAGCCTGAGCCTAGTCGCATGGACGACATCTCCACCTGGTGTACCTGCAATCGGTGCAAAGTCAGGCCAACCAAGGAGGAGAACTACTGCTGCCGAGAAAACTCTGGATGCTCGGCCTACATATTAGAAGAAGACACACCACCAATATGCATTACCGAGCTGCATGACTTCAGGGCAGCCTGCCTCACAAGGTCCGTGGTGAGGATTATGATGGTGCTTATGCACAAACTTCGCGCAACAGTTCGCCCTTGCAATCCAAATAACGAGTAAGTGTACTCTAGTTCTGATGTCACTTAGGCCACTTAAATTTCATGTTTGTCTCCTATATTGTCTTAACTTTGATCTATCACTGCCAAATTAATGTAGTCTTGCATTTCTATACATCACTCGCGATTGGGGGAAATCATAGTGGTCATCTTATGTGTCTTTCACGTACAACCAAGAAACAATATTTCTCTGTGCCCCAAGCGTTACGGAATCCATAGCTGTTCACATTTGTAATGTGTCTACACTTTAAAGCACAAGTTGATTTATCCATGAAGTAACATTTGTGCTGGCAACTATGTCATAGGATACAAGATTGCATTTGCACTTATCATATTAATTTAAATACAGTTTGTATCTTTCTCTTCCACAGGTGGTACAGGCTGGAGGCCTATTGTGCGTTACATGGTGGCTTCATGGAAGACTCGGATATCGCGTTCAACAAGTAATACCTGCATGTGTCGTTGGTGCCATTAGACCCACATTCCCCAGTGACAGCGGTCAGTACAGTGGATTTTCCCACACTGTGCTGCAACCTGAAGTATACAATGTGTAGTACATTTGTGCCCTCAACATCAGCAACAAAATAAAATACAACTGAACTTTTATGAATAGCATCATTGAATCAAGGACACGCTCACTTGTCCTGGCAGGGCTAGCAGGGCGGGCGGGAGCAGCCAAGGTGCCAAACAGCATGTACACTTCAAAGGTATCTTACGCGCAGGGGCCATTGTACACATGGCTTCCCCTGACACACTGTCTCCAGGCATGCTCCCGTGAAGGAGACCGCACCCCTCCAATCCACATAAGTGTGTCTCCATTCAGCAGTGTTCCAGCCCTTTTCTGCATGCCTCTTGGCCATCCACCCTCCCCCCTTCAGTATCAATGGCAGTTCGCACCTGTGGCCGTGCCCTCCTGAGGGGGCTGGCAGGGCGGGAACGGCCAAGGTGCCAAACAGCATGTACACTTCACACGCATGGGCCATTGTACACATGGCTTCCCTAGATCCACTGTCTCCAGGCATGCTCCCGTGAAGCAGACCGCGCCCCTGCAATCCACATAAATGTGTCTCCATTCAGTAGTGTTCCAGCCCTTATCTGCATGCCTCTTGGTCATCCACCCCCCCCTCCAGTATCAATGGCAGTATGCACCTGTGGCCATGCCCTTCCGAGGGGGCTGACAGGGCGGGAACGGCCAAGGTGCCAAACATCATGTACACTTCAAAGGTATCTTCCGCAGAGTGGATATTGAACACATGGCCTAGCCAAAACCTGTGTCTACTGACACTCATTCACATACACACCCACTTTTCTAATTCTTTGTAAACCCCTTGATATTTATGCTGAGAACATCTATGAGCAGTGAAAGTCAGCTAGTCATCGTGCTACCTGTGAACATCTGTGAGCAGTGAAAGTCAGCTTGTGATTGCGCTACCTGTTCTCCTGCTATTAACTACCCTGCTAGCTGAATCTAACTGTTTGTTAGTCAAGGTAAGGACAGGCCACATAATCATAATCATCTCTTTTTGATCTCTAAATTTCTATCTATTTTGAACGAACGTACCCAGTAGTGTAATGTTCATTCATGTCTTTGCCTTTACCATTGTCTTCTGTTTAATTTGTTCTGTTCTCGATATATGGCAAATGTCATCAGTGTAAATTCGGATAGAAGTGCATCCTTCGCAGACCATGTCTATAAGCAAGTTTCCTTTTGATGCATGAAAGTACATTCAACGGACGAGTAACACGTTATGATTTGCGTCACATCAATCAATTCTGTATGAAAGTTATCCTAGTGTATAGTCGAATACGCTACACAGGTTTTGCTTCTGTGACCAAAACAAACATTGCATAGAAAAGTTATGATATAATTCCATCTTTCTCACACATTCACGTAAAACATTTTTGTACCTATGTGTACTTTTTTTAAACAGATTTTTCAAAAATGCCTGCTTGTATGGTTGGCGGTTTCCATTCTAAGACCCATAACAAACCTAAGGGCACAATAATGCATACATTCCCAAGGAATATAGATCTAATAAGAGAATGGGTCAGATATTGTGGATTTGCGCCAGGCTAGCTTGAAAGTAGAGCCCAGGATGTCTTGGGGAACTTGAGGGGCGATCGATTGCGCATCTGCAGCCTGCACTTTACCGTGGATATGTACGACCAATCGCAGTACACAAAGAAACATCAACCCAGAACGTCTCTTAAATTGCTTCCAAATGCAATTCCAACTCTATTCATGCAAACACGGGACCAGGTGAGTCCCGGATGATCAATTAGCTGTAGGCATAGGGGTACTGAACAGGTACTCGCATACAGCAATTCACAACGAACGGACGACAACAAGCCGCACACACCCGTGCCTCACCTCAGCGCTACCCACAACTATAGGACGTGGAGAGTAGCCATAGAAAATCTCTTGTGATTTCGCCATTTCCTTTGAAACATACCTACTACAGTGCATACGCAAAGCAAGGGCTACTCAAGAACCTCAGGATACATAACGCATAGTATTTTTTGATGAATATTTTTCATATTTGTTTCCATGCATCAGTATAACTCTAAACCGTACTAACCCCTGAAGATCCGTCACCAACCAGACGGTGAAACACGTGTTGGGCAACAGAACGGGGAACAAAACAAATAAAGGAACGGCAAAGTTAACACAGGGTTAACAGACTTAATGGAACTGCGATAACAACTTTGAAACATAAGAGGGCCTAGACTCTGACCAATTACCTCTGATTATTCCAGACCCAAAACTTAGTGAACCTCCAACTGTGAAGCAACAATGATTTAAAATATTTAACTTCATTCCAACTGTGAAGTAACAGTGATTGCAAACATTTTGACTCCACAACTGGTAATTCAGGCAACCTTGAACTGTGAAGCAACAGTGACTTAATATATCCATTTCATTAACCGATAACTGAATCCATTTGTGAACCAATAAGAAATACTGAATTCATAAACTTGGATCCATTCGTGAATTATCAGGAGATACTGAATTTGTAAACCAACAAGTGCAACCAATTCCTTTTTGTTCTAAACAGAGAACTATTGCTATTTTTTGTTTCATCCATAATAGGACTTTTGAATTATATGCATTTTACTTTCTAAGTTTTGGTCTTCGATGTTCAACCACTTGGGAATGCACCTAATTAAACTATACCAATTTGGGTAAAAGTACTTATTGTGATATAACAGTCTACATAAATTTATTTCTAGATCATATAACTATTTTAGCCTGGGCTAAGCATTGAAGAACATATCTTCACAGAATACATTAGTATCACAATTTAGTTATTAGTGGAGCGGGAAACACCTAGAGGTCTAAATAGATAGTTATTTAGTTTTGTTTCCCTTTGCAGTCTAAGGGCAATAGACCCCAGTCTCGCAGCTCCACTCCCCCTCTCTCTCTAACATTTTGAGGAGCGCCGGAATCAGCCTACGACTGTTCCAGTTTATACTAGTACTGAACAGGTAACTACATGAACGGATTGGTGCTTTCGGTGTAAATGTTTCTTACTAAACTTTGCATATTTACCGGATTGTATTACTTTATAACTATACCACATTTTGCTAGACATCTATCCCTGGTTTTAGGAGCATCATAGAAACTAATTATGAACATAGAAAAGCATGCCATAGTGCCCTTTGAAATAAGCATAATCTTTTCGTAATCGGTTGCTTCACATGTCAATTCTTTTAGGTGAGCATATTGACTGAAGCACAGACCATTGGTAGTGACGACATAACCGACACGTCCAGTATACCAATGGTGAGCCATACAAACATGTAGAAGTTCATATTATTGAGAGTTGCACCATCCCACATATCTAATGCAAATCTATTTTTACCTTTACCACTTCGTGACACTACACTGAAAATGAAGAAGCAAGATTCTGCATCCATTTCTTTTCAGGAGTCAACGACAACTTCGAGCGCCGATCAGGTAGTTTAATTTCGCCTTTTGATTAAAGGTATGTATTATGCATGGAATTTTAAATAATATGAAAAAGTTTATGTATACTATTGTTTGTTTACATAATTCTTCAGTTATGGGTTTTTATTTATATGTACCATTGTCTGCATCCGATTGTCTCTGTACAATTTCACTGTTTTCATCCATACCAAAACAAGTACTGTGTTGCAGGGGGATGCTGGTACTTCGACTACAATTATATCATCCTTTGGAGCTGGTCCAGAGTATGAGGTATGTGTCATGACAGTTCCCTTGAATGGAAGAAAGTAAATCCTACATCTGATACTATTAGACAGTGACATTCATGTAAACGTGCAGTGTTTCAAACTTATAATTTCAGTTTTAACGTTAGGATTTCTACCCTATTGCTGAATACAATGCAAAATGCTTGAGTGCAGCATTACAATCAGTAGGTATTGCACGTTGATCTCTCGTGAGTACACTTGTCATCAATCAGGTGAAATTTGAAATGTCTATTCTCACTAAATGACGTACACTGTTTACGAGGGTATGTATGTAAGCGATGTGTGCGATGAAAGAATTTGATTTCAAACACAATAGATTTTTTTAATGAATATTATATTCAAGGGATGTATACAAGGTCGGGAATTAGAAGAGGGGGCACATGGATTAGAGGTGGTGGACCAACTTGCTGGTGCGGTCGCTACATTGAAGAACACGGTTTCACAGAAAATCAAGAAAACAAGGGTAACTTACAAACTATTTCGTTTACGAAAAGTGTTTTGGGCTGGTGTTGTCTTCATAGCATGTTTTAAAAAAAATCTAAAGTGCTATATACTGTATGTTGGAATTACATTGAACATGTTTTTACAACCCATCTCCTAGAGGCCGAGAAGGGGAAAAAGTATGAAGACACAGACAACAAATGAAACCAAAGATGCTGCCTGCCAAACAGATTTCACCATGGAGCAACTATTATTTGAGGCGCGGCGTGGTCCAGTCAAAAAGCAGACTCGAGATGCTTCTGCCCAATGGCCAGAAAATGAATTGAATGTGACCGGCGAAGCAAGTAAAGTGTCTTTGGACCATTGCTACAGTATGAGAACTCGACAAGATGAAGAAGAAGCTGAATATAAGGAAGATGCTTTTGAATTAGTAAGTGACCGCTTCACACAATCTACACCCACAAAAAAGGGGCCACCTAATAAAAAATCGACATAGATGGTTTCTCCAATTTGTGTGCAAATAACACAAGCTGAAATAACAGACACTGAAGCCTCAACGCAATTTACAGAGGACCTTTCCAAAGATCTCGACTTCAGTGAGTTTGACCGATATGTCCCCCACAGTTGAGTCACAAACCACATTCATGCAGGACGATAGTCTAAGAAAGGAGCACAAATACATTGCATTCGACAGCTGCCTGGTACAGATTATACTGATGCTGAAATGTGTCCATCCAGTGAAGGGGAAAGTATGCGGGGGGCCATTGGTTAATGTGACTTGTGTATCACAAGGCACTAACCTGAAAATCCAAGCCACCTGTGTCCTGCTCCATGACACATTTTCATGGTCAGCTCAACCGATGCTGGGCAAAGTGCCTGCTGGAAATCTACTGTGTGCAGCAGCTTTACTTTTCAGTGGCTCTACTTTTAGTAAGTTGTCCAGTTTCTGTCAATTTGTGGGACTTCAGTTCCTTGCTAAAACGCAGTACTATAAATATCAAAGAGAATTTATTTTCCCGCTATTAGTGAAGCCTGGAAAATTGAACAAATGTCTTTTGAAAGGACATTCTCTGGCAAACGGTTCAGGCTAGCTGGCGATGGACAGTGTGACAGCCCCGAATTTCAGCAAAGTACTGCACATACCACTTTCAGGACATGGAAACTAAAAGAATTGTGCGCTCTGGGATCGTGCAGATGTCCCAATGTATATCCTCAGTGGACATGGACAAACATGGTTTTATACAATCCCTCCAATCAAGGGGAATGCAAATAGACCTCATAGCCACCGACTGACATGCTTCAATAGCCAAGGCCATGTGAGTGCAGTTTCCAAACATTCACCGTCAATTTGATGTATGGCATGTTTCCAAATCAATCAATAAAAAAATCACAGCTGCCACAGCCTTTTTTTACTGCTAGTAAAAAAAGGGTTCTGAAAATATTTTACAGTGGTCCCAGTCTTTCAGCAACCATCTTTGGTGGTGCTCCAAAACTTGTGATGGGTCTTTGGAAATTCTACTTGAAAAATGATGCTCATTGATGCACCACTGTTCCAACGTCCACTCGTGGACAGAAAACCTACTTTTTCACCAATGTGCACATGGACCGTTATCGGAGGAGCAGGAACGCAAGAAGAAGTGGTTGGTTCCATCTTCACCTCCACACAAAGCTCTTGAGAAGATCGTGTTTGATAAAACTCTATCAAGAGATCTGAAGGGACTCACAGAATTCTGTCACACAGGTGATTTGGAGGTGTTCCACAATATGTGCCTAAAGTACAGGCCCAAGAGATTGCATTTCGGCATAGACGGGAAGCCATATGGAACACTACTAGCGGTATTAGCGCATAACGAGAACAATCATGAACTATGGGAAACTTTGGGATGCTTCGTTACACAATGGCCTTTGCAAAAAGAATCAAAAAAGGGGTATTCAAGCCAATATACCAGGAAATGGAATTTGATTTTGTGAAAGCTCTCACTTTGATTGTGTTGGACATGCATACTCATGGAATTGCTCATGAGTTCCTAGGACACATACATTGCCACAAAACATTGCAAACATGCCCTGTCCACCGAAAACAGACCTTGTTGAACAGTTCACTTCCCGGTTCAAATGATTAGCTGCTATATATATGTTCAACAATGTTTATACATTGTACATGACCAATAGAAATCTATTCAACTTGAATTTCAAAGCTATTAAAAGTATAAATTGTCCAAATAAAGCATCCAAATTGTCTTTTCAAATGTATCCTCTTTGTCAATTGTCTAAATAAAGCGTCTAAATTGTCTTTTCAAATGTATCCTCTTTGTCAATTGTCCAAATAAAGCATCCAAACTGTCTATTCAATTGTGTCCTCTTTCTCAATTTCTTTTTGCAAGAAGTGCCTGTTGGAGGATGCCATACAGTGTAAATCCCTGCTTTCGCCGAGCTCTTGTGGGTCCTTCACTGATTGGGGGAGGGTCAGATGAGTCAGCATGAAAGCAACTGCGGGGTCTGCAGTTGCCTTAGCAAGCACATGTCCAAATTGCTGAATAAATATGCGTCCCATTAAGGAACGAGACCTAGGCTAGATAACAAACATGGCATACAAGAACTACTGACTGTAAGCAAGACAATGCATGAAAGGGGGCTGTTGGTGTGAAATAGGTGCATTCTGACCTATATGTTTTTATGGGGGCATGTGTTAGACGTTGTTGCTATCGGATGCCTTATCAGAAGGGCCGATCTTTGATTTGCGGCCTTTGGAGTCTAACGATTTAAAACACAATGGGGATAGGTCTTAGTGTTACCAAAATATATGACCACTGCAGATTAGGTATATGGGAGTTGAATTTGAGGTGGTGCGGGGGTGGGGTTTGGGCAACAGATGTGTTCAAAGGGAACAGGGGTCATGGGTTCGGGGGACCGCAGCCCGGCACAAGGGGGTTGGAGATGGCATGAGTCAGTCAGCAGAGACGGATTGTGCCCAAAGGTTGGAGCAGGGCTTGGTCTGACATTCTCGTACAAGCACATTGTGTCAGGGCTTGAGACTTGCTACTTGCAAAAATGAATAGCTGCATTGTCGTGAGAACAGGAGACAGGCTGAGCTGACAGGTGGTAGAGGCTGGCTGTGCGAGGCGCTGGGAGAGTGAGCAGTTCACCAGAGGGGCAGAGGGACTCTAAAAATAAGGCATTTGGAAGTAATCAAAACAAGGTTCAATACATACACATTGAAACATGGGTGATGCAAATAGGTACCGGAGTGGTGAAGGTGTCTCCCACCTTATCTTAGACGTCATTTGACCGGTACGAGAATGGGTACGAGAATGGTTGAGGGGGGTGGGATATACTGCCTCTCCTCCAACATTTGTTAGTGCGAGCGAAGTTCAGTGGAGATGGGAAGGGCACTTCTATTTATGACTTGTGAGTGTCTCTCGTTATCCGCATAGCACATTCCTCCTCGAAAACAGGGCGCACGCAGATGTGACAATGGAGAGGACACTAACTGGAACTGTTTTCATAAAAAAAAGTAAATCACTATAAACTTTGCACGCCATTGGTGGATGCCAGCAAACAATTTCTTCCTTTTTCAAAAATATTTCAAATACACGTTGGTCTGCAGGGCTAATCGCTCCCATGGGACTGAAGGTCACCACTTTTGATTTTTGCTTGTGAGCTGCGCACACCCACGCATCATACACTGTATGTTTCTGATTTGTGGCTTCCGTTCATCAAAAGCAAACGTAGCATAGGCACTTCTGAGCAGGGTCGATTGTTTTTCGTCCTTGGAAGAAAGGGAGGATTCGCAATGGAATGAATGAAGGGAGGTGTGTAATACCGTCAAATATGATAAGGTTCACCATTCCAAAACTGGACAAAGGAACATGTAATTTAATTTTATGAAAATTCGTTGATCTGAACGGACACTCTGCGTTAAGCCGAGAGAATGGAATGCCGATTATTATTTAAGTTTTACTGTAGACGAGTTTATAGACGAACGAGTCAAGGTTTCATTTTATGACCGGTATTGCTGCCTAACATTGTAATGGGTTGTTGTTTTTGGCATATTGTAACGACACGCAAAAACAACCTGTGTATACTTGTCTTTGTCCCAGGCACATGAGCAGTCCAGCACCGAAATGCATGTAGTCCACGTCTGGGTTCCCACAGGTTCCACCAACGCCAAATTCTACGCTAATATTCCGTTAAAATGCCCTCTATGTGTGCTTCGAATTCTTCTGCATCAGCATCCCATTGCAAGCTAAACATACTCAACGCACTAACCTCTCAAGCACATCGTAGACTCCACGATTGCACAATGTTTTCTTTGTGTTTCCAATTTTTCACGTTTATGTTCATCATTAGTTTCACAGGGTGCATAATGAATGTGTAAATTGATAAATTAGATTAAAGAACGGCTACTGAGACACATTTATGTTATGTTTTCTACAAAGCTACATCCTCCCATTCTGCGAATATCATCATTTCCAGATACCAATGGACGGCTTCTTCAGCAGGCAGTTGCAGATGCACCTAAATGGCTGGCTTTCCATCATACTGTTTTGGGATGATCGCCTGGGCCGATATGCCCTTTCGCTGTACCAGCGGCATGGAGCAACTTTACATCGTTTACGGTGGTCTAGCAACAAGCTGACGCCGAAGCCTTGCGATTCACGGTGCGTCCAATGCGCTTCTTATACCCAATGGAACACCGTGTGACTCACGATAAACATTGGTGGATCGAGAACAAAGAAAGAAATTATGAATGTGGTTGAATATGGAAATCAGCGAATGTTCTCAGAGCGTTTATTGTGAAATAAAAGCACATTCTAAATTGCACAGTATTGTGGTTTCCTTTAAAAATAGTGTTTTGTATTCAGAATCGGGATGCGCTCTGCTGTGAGAGGATGTGCGTTGATATTTCGGGTTCTGCGTCAACTGACCTCAAGACGTCAATGACTGGTTGTGTTTGGCTATGCTGCACAACAACGTCATGGAGATAGGCGGAGAATATCGCTAGGAATGGTGATGTCAGCTTCAGGGGAGGGGGATATGATTTAGTGCCGCCAGGGCAGTTCACCTTAGAGCGATGGATAAATGGATAAGATTAGCACAAGATGGCTGCACCCTGCTGTCTGATTTCGCATGTGTAAAAGTGAGGAAAACGACAGTAAGGTGCATAGGAAATGTTTTTACGATCGATCAACATATGCTTAAAACCACATGCCCAAACGCCCGGGACAATAATATTTTTGAGCGCACTATTCCTTTAAAAAGCAGTTGCCTACTGCCTAAATCAGTAGGGCTGGCAAGTATGTGTATGGTAGCGACTAGTTCCCATCCGAGGAAAGGACCATAGCAACGGGCCACCCACTCGTCTTCACGTGACCTCTGATGTCATCCGTGTGATTTCCACAGCAATGAAGCGGTTACTTCGGGAGCACTTTCAGTGAGCAGGGCTGAGCAGGAAGGCTCTAGCTGCCGGTGCAAGTGCATCCGGACTCTGCCTGCCTTTTGCAGTGTTTGGGGTGGGCATTTTCTTTGGGACACCGGGAACGTTTCTACGAGACCCTGGAACGTCCGACTTCATCTTGTCTGAGCGGCAAGGCTCTGGCTGCCAGGCTGCAGGAGCAGCAGCAATCCGTGTGCTCTTGGCTGGCTGCAAATACAATTTGCATTTTTTTCGGGATATGGTGAACGTTCCTGAAGACACCAGATTTCGATAGGGGAGCGGAAAATTACATTTACTTTAAAATCATGTTCAGCTATTCAACATGAAAGGTATGGAGGGCTAACAAAAGGAACACAGAGACAGTGGATGGTGGTGTTTAACTGATTAAAGGGGACTAATGGAGTAATTTAATGTTTCATGAGGGTGTGTTTAGGATGGGTGGTATTAGAGGGGGTCGGCTGGGGCTAAGTGTTTGGGGTAGGCATTTTCTTTGGGATACCGGGAACGTTTCTATGAGACCCTGGAGCGTCCGACTTCATCTTGTCTGAGCGGCAAGGCTCTGACTGCCAGGCTGCAGGAGCAGCAGCAATCCGTGTGCTCTTGCCTGGCTTCAAATACAATTTGCATTTTCTTCGGGATATCGTGAAGGTTCCTGAAGACACCAGATTTCGTTAGGGGAGCGGGAAATTAGATTTACTTTAAAATCATGTTCAGCTATTCAACATGAAAGGTATGGAGGGCTAACACAAGGAACACGGAGACAGTGGATGGTGGTGTTTAACTGATTAAATGAGACTAATAGAGTAATTTAATGTTTCATGAGGGTGTGTTTAGGATGGGTGGTTTTAGAGGGGATCGGCTGGGGCTATCTGCGTGTGATTTGGGATCGGCACACAGGCATCTGTTGCAAGTGGGAAGGGGCATCTTACTATGTGGAGGGAGGATGGGGCATTATGGTATTGATCTAGACTAGAGGGAGGGATGGGGCATCTTGGTGGTGTCTGAATGGTTGGGTAGGGACATGCTGGTGTGGGTCTGGTGGGATGGGGCACATTGGTGTGGGTCTGGAGGAAGGGGGCACATTGGTGTGGGGAGGGAGGGATAGGAACATAGTGGTGTGGGACTTGGGGGATAGGGGCAGTGGTGTGGGTTTGGGGGGAGGGTTGGGGTACATTGGTGTGGGTCTGGAGGGAGGTGGTGAGGGCACATTGGTGTGAGTTTGATGGGAGGGATGGGGCGCATTGGTGTGGGTCTGTGGGGAGGGATGGGGCACAGTGGGTCTGGAGGGTGGCATGGGTCATCTAGGTGTAGGGTGGGACAGGGCATCTTGGCGTGGCTCTGGAGGGAGGGGATAGGAGCACATTGGTGTGGGTTTAATGGGAGGGATGGTGCACACTGGTGTGGGTCTGGGTGGAGGGATGGGGTACATGGGTGTGTTTCTGGAGGGAGAGATTGGGCACAGTGGGTCTGGAGGGTAGCATGGGTCATCGTTGGTGTGGGTTTGAGAGGGTGGATGGGGCATCTTGGTCTGGCTTGGGATGGGGGCACATTGGTGTGTGTTTGTGGGAGGGGATGGGGGCACATTGGTGTGTGTCTGGGGGAGGGATGGTGGCACATTGTGGGACTGGGGGAGGGATGGCTCATCTAGGCGTGGGTCTGGAAGGTGGGATGGGGCATCTTGCTGTGTGGATGGAGGCATGGGGGCATTTTGGTGGGGTCTACAATGGATAGGGGAACATTGGTATCGGTCTGGGGTCACATTGGTGTGGGTTTTATGTGGGGGCAGGGCACATTGGTGTGGGTTTGATGGGAGGGACAGGGACATTGGTCTGGGGAAGGATGGCAGCATATTGGTGTGGGTCTGGAAGGAGAGGATGGGGCACATTGGTGTGGGTCTGGGGGATGGGGGCATATTAGGATGGGTGGTTTTAGAGGGGGTTGCCTGTGGCTATCTGCGTGTGATTGGGGAGCGGCACATGGGCATCTGTTGCAAGGGGAAGGGGCATCTTGCTATGTGGAGGGGGATGTGGCATTATGGTATTGGTCTAGAGGGAGGCATTGGCCATCTTGGTGGTGTCTGAATGGTTGGATAGAGGCACGCTGGTGAGGGTCTGGTGGGATGGGGCACATTGGTGTGGGTCTGGAGGCGGGGGGCACATTGGTGTGGGTCTGGAGAGAGGGATAGGAACATAGTTGTGTGGGTCTGGGGGAAGGGATGGGGCACATAGGTGTGGGTTTGATGGGAGGGATGGGGGACACTGGTCTGTGTGTGGGGAAGGTTGGTTCATCTAGGTGTGGGTCTGGATGGCGCGAAGGGGGCATCTTGCTCTGTGGATGGAGGGATGGTGGGATCTTGGTGGGGTCTGCAATGGATGGTGGCACATTGGTGTCGGTCTGGAACAGGTATGGGGCATCCTGGTGTGGGTGGGATGGGGACATCTTGTGTGCATCTGGAGGGTGGGATGGGGCATCTTGGTGTGGCTCTGAAGGGAGTGGATGGAGGCACATTGGTGTGGGTCTGGGGAGGGATGGAGCACATTGGTTTGGGTCTGCAGGGAGGGATGGAGCATCCTGGTTTGGGTTGGATGGGGACATCGATGTGGGTCTGGAGGGAGGGGATGGGGACATTGGTCTGTGTCTGGGGGAAGGATGGGAGCACATTTTGCATCTGGGAGGAGGGATGGTTTGTCTAGGTGAGGGTCTGGAGGGCAGGATGGGGGCATCTTGCTTTGCATGGAGGGATGGTGGCATCCTGGGTTGGTCTGCAATGGATGGGGCACATTGGTGTCGGTCTTAACAGGTAGGGGCATCTGTTGGTTTGGAGGGTGGGGTGGGGCATCCTGGTGTGGGTTGGATGGGGACATCTGTGTGCATCTGGAGTGTGGGAATGGGGTACATTGGTGTGGGTTTGATGTTGGGGCAGGGCACATTAGTATGGGTCTGTGGGGAGCTATAGGGGCCTGGTATGAGTCTGGAGGGATGGATCATCTAGGTGTGGGTCTGGGGGGCACAATGCAGGCATCTTGCTCATTGGAGGGACTGATGGTGGCATCTTGCGGGGAGTTCTGCAGTGAGTGAGGGCACATTAGTGTTGGTTTGAAACAGGTATGGGGCATCTGTTCTGGGGGTTGGCATGGGTCATCTAGGTGTTGGTTGGGAGGGTGGCATGGCAGCATCTTGGTGTGGGTCTGGGAGAGATGGGGCACATTGGTCTGGAGGGAGAGATGGGGAACATTTTTCTGGGGCCTAAGGGTGGTATCTTGGCGTGTGGAGATGGATATCTTGGTTTGAGTCTGGAGGGCAGGATGGGGGCTTCTTCCTGTGTGGAGGAAGGATGGGGCATCATGGTATGGGTCTCGAGGGGGGATTGGTGGCATCTTGGTGGGGTCTGGCATCGAGGGTTGGTGACATCTTGGTGGGCTCTCGAATGGAGGGATGGGGCATTGTAGTGTGGGTCTAGAGGCATGGTGGCATCTTGGTGTGGGTCTAGAGGCATGGTTGCATCTTGGTGAGGGTCTGAGAGGGAGGTATGGGACATCTTGGTGTGGTTCTGAAAGTGAGGGATTGTGCATATTGGTGTGGGTCTGAGAGGAAGGGATGGTGCACCTGGGTGTGGGTCTGGAGGGAGGGATGGGGACATTGCTGTGGGTATGAAGGGAGGCATAGGACACATTGATGTGGGTCTGGAGGAAGGGATGAGGCACATTGGTTAGAGGAGGGATATCGACATCTTTCTGTGTGGAGGGAGGATGGGGCATCATAGTATGGGTCTTGAGGAAGGGATTGGGCATCTTGGTGGAATCTGGATCGGAGGGGGGCATTGTTGATCTGGAATGGAGAGACAGGGCATATAATGGGGCATGTCAGGGAATGATGGAGTGTTAGGGAGAATTCTCATTCTATGGCTAATTTCCCTTACCTAGTGAGTCCCTGAGCAGCTTTGCTGGATTTCTGGAGTTTATTTTTTCCACCTGGTAAGAGTGTGAGCTTTTCCCCCACTCTTACCTGTGTTTTGTCATGTGTGTTTCAACGGTTTTTGTGATTGTGGACTCTGGAGTACACCACTTCAGTAGCCCCACTCTTTGTGTGTTACACAGCACCTTCAGTGCAGTGACACAGGGTTGTCACTTAGACTTCACACCGACTCCATTTTCTGGGGCTGACTACTGTCCCCCAGAAAAGGATAAAGTTTCCATTAACTTTACAAAGTCACTTTTACCACCGATCCAGTACACCCCATCTTATATGGAGTATGGGAGAGGGTTAATTCTTAGCCCTTTTTATCTGTGCCTCATGGAGTATTGTTTCGCTCCCTTAACATTAAGACTTGGCTGGTGGCAATGGTATCTACCCTAATTTTCCGACCACGATTATATTATATAACATGGTAACGTTTTAGGCTAGTTTAATAGCCTCGAACTTTGAACCCGCTTGCCCAAATACTTTTTATTATGGCTCCAGTGGGTTTAATCGCCATTTCCTTTTCTTAATATCCTTCTTGGGTCTTTCTTTGCGCGGCAAACCAGGTTTGCCTCCTTTGTTCGCCGACCTTTGGCGGGCATCTGACCAGAAGCCCTCCTTTGGCATCTGGGTGTCTAGGTGGGCTGAATGTGAGGGAGGGGTGTAGTCACCCCCTGCACAGGGTCTCCTTGGAGACCCAAGTCGCACTTTGTGTTGATTGGCTGAGTTGGTTGTCCAGGCTGGACAACCCCCCTGCTGAGTGATTGACAGCCAGGCTGTGTGAATGGGGGATTTTGGCATAAAAGGCAGGACTCTTGGGCTTGAAGTCAGAGTCACCACTGGAACTGCAAAGGACCGAAGAGAAGCGGAGAAGAAGGCGGCTGCTGCAACCCCGAATCCCGGTGAAACCCTGCTGCAGTCCTGAGCTATCTATCCTTCAACGACAAGAGAAGATCCAGTCCTGAGTCTTCTTCCCTTGAGCCTGGTGGGATCAACCAGCTCACCCTTTCTTCAGTCAGAGAATCCTCTCCTGGGTCGAAATCACTGCTGTGCTCTAGTGGTCCGGATAACCATCAGAAGAGCCCTCTCCTGATTTAAAGGAGCGCACCTTTTATTCATCGTTGTCTTTTTCACTGCTGCTGGCCTCATCCCTGGGTAGTGCAGATCGCTCCAGACGTCTTCCTTCTTGTCCCCACGACTGAAGCTGCAAGAACCGTGAGTCTGCAGGAACTACCAGGAACAACTGCCGTGGCACCAGCTTTTCTCCAAAGGGATAAGTTACTGTGCACATTTGGTCGTTCTCTCCGACTGACCATCCGGAATTGGGGTGAACCCCTTTACCTCCACGAAGATTTGTTCTTTCTTCCTTCCCTCTTATAACTTTTCCTTCCATCTGACAATGTCTAAGTACTCTTGGTATCTCGAATCTCGAACTGTTCAACGTGTGATCCTCGGCAACTGAGCATCTGCTCCATTGACACTGGCGCAGGCCTATTGACTTTAATCTGTATCTTTGAACAAGTCCTCCGATTCCCTTGTCTTGACAAAAGTATTGCCTTTCATTTTATCCCCTTTTCCCTTGTTTGAAATTCTAAAGTACAAAGTGTGTTTTAACTTCGTGAGCATTTCTATTTGCGGGTACGCGTTAGTATCGCAACACTGGTCTGTCAAATCCTAATGTACTTACCTTGAATTTGCTGGAACAAGTGGAAGTGGTTGTGTGTAGTGTATTTTACGTGTGGTTTTGAATTTATAGAAGCAAAGTGTTTTGTGAACAGAAGGTTTAAAATAAATGTACTTATATTTTCTACCTGAAACCTTGCGTCAGTGTTTGCTTGAGTCACAGTAATTGTGGTCCTTTGTGTAATCTCTACTACTGCTCATTTACTCTTGAGATAAGTCTGGCTACTCTGCTACTCCTACCACTTTAACAGTGTAGTACAGGCTTGTACCAAAGGTGGCCTTGTATTACCATTTGTAGTCTTAATTGTGTGTAGTGGTCCCTAAGGGCACTGCACAGGATTCTGCCTAACACTGGTGTACAGCGGTGAGGATTTGGGAGTATAGTGATTACGCTTAGAGTGCTGCTATTGCTTTGGGTCAACTAACCACAAGGCTAAACACCACTAATTATATTAACTGAGAAATCATGTCAAATATGGAAAGCTACACTGAGGAGGGTCTCTTAAACTACACTGCTGAGGTTTTGGGAACCATGTGTAGGGAGAGGAGTCTCTCTGGTAAAGAAAACAAATCTAAACTGGTTGCTAAATTATTGGGGAAACAAAGTCTGGAGAGTGGGTCAGAAGGACTTACCCCTCCAGCAAATGTGGATAGTGATGTTTCTGATTCTGAGAGTGTTGAAGAAGAAGTAAATAACTCTTTGTTAGGAGTGCCTACCCATCCCTTGCCTGCTTAGCAACCACAACCTCTGTCCACAGGGACCCCCAAAGGTCCTACATTCACTCCTGAGTTTATTGCACTAGAGAAAATGAGACTTGAATTAGAAGTGAAACGTATTGAAGCACAAACTGCCATGAAACATCAAGAGTTAAGGCTCAGAGAAATGGAGATGGCTCATGCTCTAGAAATGAAGAAATTGTCTTTGGAAAATGTTTCTCTCCCAGAGTCTTCTAGGTCTTCCTGTCCTAAGAGACCCTGTATGCCAAAGGAAATGATTGGTATGTATGAGACTAAACTTGATGTTTTGGATTGGTTAGCAATGTTTGAGTACAATCATGGGATTCAGGGTATCTCAGGGAAACAGTTGATTCCTTTGCTTTTCTCTAGGCTTCCCCCTGTTGCAAGTGATGCTGTAATGAAGCTGGGGGAGGAGGATAAACAGGATTATGAGTGTGTGAACCTAGCATTAATAGCTAGATTTGGGAAGACCCCTTCCCAGTACCTTAAGAGGTTTAGGACCCTCAAAAAGCATGATGGTACCCCTTGGGCTACCTGGGTGTGTGAATGTTTGAAAAATGTAGATGGTTGGGTTAAGGGTTACAAAGTGAACTCTTATGAAGGTTTGAGAAATCTTGTAATGTTGGAGTCTATTTTTGATGTCTACTCTCCTGAGCTTAGACAGCACCTGGTTGATTCAAAGGAGATAGATCCTAAGAAGTTAGGTAAGGCTGCTGACTTGTTGGCATCCAACAGGGCTACTCACAAGGATTCTGGGGCAACTCAGAAGAAGGATGAGGGAAAGCAGCCAATGAAAGACAACAAAGAGAATTCCAATAATTCCAATCCATAAGAGGGCCCCAAACATAACCAGGGTAAGCCACAAGGGAAACCGAATCAGGCTAGTTTACCCTCTGGTCCCAAACCAGATGGAGGTCAGAACAAACCCCCATTCAATAAAGCATTTGGTAAATGCTTTGTTTGTGGGTCAACTGACCATGTGAAAGGAGATCCCAGATGTAAGGGTAAACCTTCAGGGGTCCACACTGTCTCCTTAGCCTTCTCCCAAGTGGATGAAGTACCCATAGCCAGTGGAAACTTTCAGTTACTACCTGATGAGCCTATGAGTCTCATCTAGTGTTTCTTTAGTGTCCTTGGGTCTTTGGGAACAACAGAACTTAGATGTCTATAACTCAATCCCATATAATACTAAAGAGTATTACAAAGATAGTGCTCTTGTGACTGGTCAGGAACCCCTTGCCATCAGAGACACTGGATCCAGCATAACTGTTGTTGATGAATGTTTTTTCAAGGTGGAGGATGTTGCTTAGGCACCCAAACACCTATCCAAGTTAGCTGGAGGCCCTGTGCAAATGGTTCCCCAGTTACCAGATCTCATCCAGTGCAATGACATGACTGTCAGAATACCTGTAAGTGTGCAAATTAATGTGCCTGGGAGAGTCCTGTTGGGTAATGGCCTTAAAACTCTTGGAGTTGTGTCCAGTACCCCCAGGCCTCCCAGCAAAAAGAAGCAGGAGCTCACAAGGTCTGCTAGGGAGAGAACCTTCAGAGGCTCTCCTAGGGATTTGATAGAAGAAACTATCACCCCAAGTCCACAGGACTTACTTACTGCTATTGCAGGACAGAAAGAGACCAAGGGGAAACCCAAGTCTGCCAGCAAGAAACCAGCAAGCACTCCCGTGCCCAGAAGGACATCTCCAAGATTGTCCAAAGTCACCTCTGTGACTCCTCCACCAGCTCAGGCTGAGTGTGAAGTTCAACCCTGTATGGTTCAACTAGATACTGAGGAATCAGATCTAGAAGAAGATCTTACTCTGGTTGGGGATCTAGACCCCGTTGACCATCCTTAGCTTCAGTCTTTACCTGCAGAAGGTGGACCCAACAGGCCAGACTTCAGCAGAGGACAAAGGGAGTGTCCTACTCTTGAAGGTCTTCGCCTACAGGCAGCTTCTCAGCTCAATGGGACTGAGCCTGGAAAGTATAGGTTGCACTGGGAAGATGGCCTCTTCTACAGTGAACCGACTGAGTCAACCTCTGGAGACGGCAAAAGACTTGTAGTACCTCTAGTGAACCGACTCCAGTTCCTGCAGTTAGCCCACGAGATACCTTTGGCTGGTCACTTAAGTTTTAAGAAGACCAAGGAAAGGCTCTCTCTTTACTTCTACTGGCCTAAAATGGGTTCAGAAGTAGACAAATTCTGCAGGAGCTGTCACACTTGCCAAACATCTGACAAGAGTGGAGCCAAGAATGTGTCACCCCTGGTGCCTCTCCCAGTAGTGGGAGTTCCTTTTGAGAGGGTCGGGATTGACATTGTTGGTCCTCTTGACCCTCCCACATCTTCAGGCAACAGGTTTATACTGGTTGTAGTTGATCATGCCACTAGGTATCCTGAAGCAATACCTATGAGGACTGTTACGGCTCTGGCTGTGGCTAAGGCCCTACTTGGTATTTTTACCAGAGTAGGTTTTCCTAAGGAGGTGATATCTGATAGGGGATCACATTTTATGTCCCACTACATGCAAGCCATGTGGAAAACCTGTGGAGTCACCTACAAGTTCTCTACTGCCTACAATCCCCAAACCAATGGATTGGTAGAGAAGTTTAACAGAACTATGAAGAGCATGATAGGTGCCTTAGAAGAACCCCTTAAAAGAAAGTGGGACCTTATACTGCCATGCCTTCTCTTTGCATATAGAGAAGTCCCTCAGGAGGGAGTAGGTTACAGTCCCTTTGAACTTATCTATGGCCATCCAGTCAGAGGTCCATTGGCCCTGATTAAGGAGGGGTTGGGGAGTGCTCCTTCCCCCAAGCCAGTCAGAGTGACTGACTATGTGATAGGTCTCCGGAGGAGAATGTCACACATGATGGCAGAGGCAAGTGATAACTTGAAGGCTGGTCAAGCTCTGGTCAAACATTGGCATGACCAGAAGGCTCACATGGTTGAGTTTACACAAGACCAGCTTGTTCTTGTTATGGTGCCCACAAGGCAGAGGACAAATGGATAGGACCCTTCAAAGTTGTGAGTTAACTTGGAGAGGTGAACTATCTGGTGAACTTAGGCAATCCTAAGGAGGCTCCTAGAGTCTTTCACACCAACCGTTTAAAGACTTATGTCTCTAGACCTGACATAGGAGCCTTGCTCCTAGTTTCAGCTCAGGAGGAGGAGGAGAGTGAACCTCTACCTGACCTCCTCAGAGGCTTACCTTTAGATGAAGGGGTTAATCTCTCTTCCAGTCTTACATCTGACCAGCAGGATGAGTGCAAATTACTGTTAAATCAGTTTGCCTCCCTGTTCTCACTTTCACCAGGCTTGACCCCTTGGAGCCAGCGTGATATCCTCACTGGTGACTGTTTGCCTGTCAAAAGCAGGGGGTACAGCATGTCGGACAATGTAAGAACCCATATAAGGAATGAGGTCAACAAGATGCTTGATCTCAGGGTTATAGAGCCCTCTACTAGCCCATGGTCTAGCCCAGTTGTGCTTGTACCAAAGCAGGATCCAAGGAGTTGAGATTCTGCGTGGACTATAGAGCTCTAAATGCAGTCACTAAGACTGATGCCCATCCTTTACCAAGGACAGATGAGCTGGTGGACAAACTTGGTGCAGCCAAGTACCTCAGCACATTTGACCTAACGTCAGGCTATTGGCAAATAGCCCTGACAGACCATGCCAAGGAGAAAACTGCATTTTCTACCCCAGCAGGCCTCTACCAATTTAAGGTAATGCCTTTTGGATTACAGAATGCACCTGCTACTGTCATGCCTGCGCCATGGGCGCATCCATTTACGCTCAATATGGACTATTTGTTTATCATTTATTTACAACAGACTCTTGGATCAATCTATATTTACTTTGGGGACTTTATTTCCCATTTGCGAGACTTTGGTGCTTTATTATTTTTTCCAACAAACTACGTATACCACAATGCACCTGGCTACAAGCATCGATTCCTGGCTGTTCCTATTGGTCATCAAAGGAACTACACCCCCCAGAAGCCCTAGGGACTTGCCCTGCTTCCACCAGCCCAGGAACAGAAAGGGAGGTGGCCGATTGCCTGCAGGTGTGCTTAGCCAGGTGCAACCAATTAGCCTGCCTCTGTGCTGGGCTAGGCAGTATAAAGGCTGCTGCCTGCAGTGGCTCAGCCTCTTGCATTGAGAGTCCTTCCTCCACCTTTCGCGTCTTCCTACGGATCTTTGTATGCTGTTTACCTTCACTCCTGCTTGGACCCTGCCTTGTTGCTTGCTCCACCCTGCTGCCTCCAGCTATAGCCTTCCAGGCTCCCTGCCTCACAGCCCTGCTCCTCTGGGCTCTCCACATTGCAGCTGATCACGCTCTGCTGCCTTCCAGCCTCCGCCCTTGCCCTGCGGGCTCTCTACATTGCAGCTGATCACGCTCTGCTGCTTTCCAGCCTCAGCCCTTGTCCTCTGGGCTCCCTGCTCTGCAGCCTGCCTCACTCCGGCTGCCTTCAGCCCTTGTCCTCTGAGCTCTCCACATTGCAGCCGATCACGCTCTGCTGCCTTCCAGCCTCCGCCCTTAACCTGCGGGCTCTCTACATTGCAGCTGATCACGCTCTGCTGCTTTCCAGCCTCAGCCCTTGTCCTCTGGGCTCCCTGCTCTGCAGCCTGCCTCACTCCGGCTGCCTTCAGCCCTTGTCCTCTGGGCTCTCCACATTGCAGCCGATCACGCTCTGCTGCCTTCCAGCCTCCGCCCTTGCCCTGCGGGCTCTCTACATTGCAGCTGATCACGCTCTGCTGCTTTCCAGCCTCAGCCCTTGTCCTCTGGGCTCCCTGCTCTGCAGCCTGCCTCACTCCGACTGCCTTCAGCCCTTGTCCTCTGGGCTCCCTGCTCTGCAGCCTGCCTCACTCCGGCTGCCTTAGCCCTTGTCCTCTGGGCTCCCTGCTCTGCAGCCTACCTCACTCCGGCTACCTACAGACCTTGTCCTCTGGGCCTTCCTACTTTGCAGCTTATCACGCTCCGCTGCCTACTACCTACCTTTTCCGCTGGGTTCTCGGCCTAGCAGCCCTCTACAGTCCTCTGCTACCTTCTACGTTCAGCGGCCCTGCCCCTCAGGGTTCACTCCTTACTGCCCGGCCCTTCTGGGATCCTTGCCGTGCAGTCTGCTTTACTCTGCTGCCCTAAGCCCTTTTCCTCTGGGCTTTCTACCTTACAGTCCTACTCCTGTGGGCTTACTCATTGCTTTCCTGCTCCTCTGAGCTCTCAACCTTGTTCCTTACTGTCCTATGCTATCCTATCCTGTTACACGACTTTCCCTTCATTTCCTTCTGCTAGTTTGCTATCACCTCCTTTCCTGGATTTGTCTGTAGTATCTTCTCATGTACTGTTTGTAGACCCTTTTGTACAGAGCTTGTCTGTTGGTTCCCATCAGTCAACCTCTGCCCCTTCCCTTGTCTCGTTTCTACATTACAGACACCCATAGCTGCTGTTCCAAGTCATGAGCAAACAGCGTGGGCCTCTGTTATAGCAAACTGTGCGGAAGGCTAGAGTATTTCCAAGGTTCGTGGAATACTCTTTTCCTATATCTGCATACACCCCAAGAGGGTATTCATTCTGTATCTTTTCCCTTGCTACTCTTGCCTACTCTTCGTTTTCTTTCCTTTCTGCTGTGTGTGTTCTTATCTGTCCACTTTATTTGGCACAACCACCCAAACCCTTTCTGGGTGTCCTGTGCCACTCTTAATAGAGTGCCATCCCTGACAGAATGCAAGAGCCAAAAATTTCTTGTTCCATTGGCCGGAAAGGCACACACAGACCAAAGATGCTTTCCTTTCGAGTTAAGAAACCTTTGCATAAACCTATGGTTTCCCTAAAGTCAGCAAACAAGAACCTTAGTCTAAAGGACAGTCTCGCCTTAGTAAACAAAGATTTACAAGCACGGCACGGTACTATACTCACTGGCTAGCTGACCCTTCTTCCATGTACAATTATTATGACATTTGCGACTATGATCCGCAGTCCTTATCTGTTGCAGAGCTACAGCAAGATAATGAATTCTTACAGATCTTGTTAGACCAAAGAGTGAAAAACACTCCTGCGTCTTCTGACAAGCCTTCTAACACCGCAACAGCCAAGGATATAGCACTCATTGTGGGAGACTCTAAACCAGAATACGCTGTTGCCAGAGTGATATGCGCAAGATCAGCTTTGCAAGCTCCCCAGAATGCTGGAAACCCTTATTTGACAGGACAAGGCAGTCATTATCCAGAGGTTTGTGCATCTGATCCTGGGTACAAAAGACCTGTACTAACCATCGGTTGTCTTAATGCTTCCACAGTATCTACTAACCACAATAACCCTAAGGTCAGTCTTCCCATTGCTACAACCGAATTTTCTGCCACACCAGCTTCTGAAGCTTTAGATCAAACTAATGTTACTTACCTGCTACAAGAACAACTCCTACGCCTTAAAAGAAAGACCGAAGACCTCTATGATGACTTTGTTTATTTGCATTATAAGAATCTTATGAAGGGACACAGGTTACCAGACCATCTGACACTATGTCCAACACCTGACATCTTATCTTTAGAGATCGACATGATAAGGCCTGGAATTGCCACGCAGAAAAGGATACAGACTTATAACAAGCAGATGGAAGACCTAAATGCAGCATATGTATCCCTTCTAAAGACTGACACAGCTCGTTCACCTTCCAGCCACAGTAACTCAGGTTGTTGTACTGACAGAAAAGAATTAACTCCTCTGGTGGGTCAAATCACTCACACAGCCATAACACCACAAAACAAGGGTGGTCTTCTCATTGGAGATTCCTCTGAGTCAAAGGATGGTTCTGCCCTCACCCATGCCTATTGTCCAGTACGCACACTTACAACCTCTGAAATGACAACGGCAGCTGAGGAGACTGGCGCAGTTCACACCAAGCATGCTGAGTTGGCAAGCGGGGCTTACCAAAGTGTGGCTGTGCTATCAGACAACACTCTTGAGCAATCAACATCTTCAGTTGCTTCGATACCCCCTGAATCGCCAGTGGTTGTGGTACCCGATCTACCAGTCGTTGCAACACCTGAACTGTCTGTAGCTGCTACAGCACCCGAACTTCCAACTGCAATTCATGATCTTCCTGCTGCTGTGGTTCCTAAACTCCCTGCCACATTTGAGACTCCTGAAGTCCCTGCTGCAAATCTTGAGGTTGCTATAGCTACTGTGATTCCTGAAGCTACTGCTAATTCTGATGCTCCCGATGCCCAGATTTCTACTTCCTTCGCAGCTGTGCTCGCTGCAGCAGAATCCTCTGCTACACAACCTGATCCCGCAGCACCTTCTCTTCCTGATCCTACATCCGCCATGTTAACTGTTGCTAAGTCAGCGAAGGGTTTCCCTGTTAAGACTACTGCTCCAGTTTTTCCTGCTGGTGTATCTATAGCACTAAGACTGCCAGACTCTACTCTACCAGTCTCAGGTGCGTCCAGCCCGCTGGTTCTCTCATGGCACCCACACACCCAGTTGCTACAGCCTTGATACTCTCTACAGCCATTCAAGATCTCACTGCTGCTGTAACCTCTGAACTGTCTACTAATCATGGGAAAACCGCCGCTGTGACTCCTGAACTCTCTGCGGCTAACCCTAACGTTGTCATTGCTGCTCCGGATGTCTTGGAAAACCTTCCTAAAGCTACCAACTCTGCTGTACCTATGGCTCCACTTTCCAGCATCATACTGTTGCCCGTCAAAGCAAAATCTATCATGGAGCCTGCAGCAGTTTTTCGCAGTTCCTCTCTTCATGCACACACAGTTGGGGTCTGTGTTCCAAAGACTTCGTCTTTTCTGATTTCTACATCAAAAGTTCAGACCATTGGTACTGTCTCCGTCATTCAAGACTTTCACCTTGCAACCCGTTTCTGGTGCTTCATGATGTGCCTTTTTGGATTAAGACTCTTGTACGGTGTGACAGACACTCTTCTTGTAGGTCGGTCTTCAGGGAGCCTGGAGAGGGGTCTAGAGAGGGGCATACTGTCATGCCTGCGCCATGGGCGCATCCATTTACGCTCAATATGGACTATTTGTTTATCATTTATTTACAACAGACTCTTGGATCAATCTATATTTACTTTGGGGACTTTATTTCCCATTTGCGAGACTTTGGTGCTTTATTATTTTTTCCAACAAACTACGTATACCACAATGCACCTGGCTACAAGCATCGATTCCTGGCTGTTCCTATTGGTCATCAAAGGAACTACACCCCCCAGAAGCCCTAGGGACTTGCCCTGCTTCCACCAGCCCAGGAACAGAAAGGGAGGTGGCCGATTGCCTGCAGGTGTGCTTAGCCAGGTGCAACCAATTAGCCTGCCTCTGTGCTGGGCTAGGCAGTATAAAGGCTGCTGCCTGCAGTGGCTCAGCCTCTTGCATTGAGAGTCCTTCCTCCACCTTTCGCGTCTTCCTACGGATCTTTGTATGCTGTTTACCTTCACTCCTGCTTGGACCCTGCCTTGTTGCTTGCTCCACCCTGCTGCCTCCAGCTATAGCCTTCCAGGCTCCCTGCCTCACAGCCCTGCTCCTCTGGGCTCTCCACATTGCAGCTGATCACGCTCTGCTGCCTTCCAGCCTCCGCCCTTGCCCTGCGGGCTCTCTACATTGCAGCTGATCACGCTCTGCTGCTTTCCAGCCTCAGCCCTTGTCCTCTGGGCTCCCTGCTCTGCAGCCTGCCTCACTCCGGCTGCCTTCAGCCCTTGTCCTCTGAGCTCTCCACATTGCAGCCGATCACGCTCTGCTGCCTTCCAGCCTCCGCCCTTAACCTGCGGGCTCTCTACATTGCAGCTGATCACGCTCTGCTGCTTTCCAGCCTCAGCCCTTGTCCTCTGGGCTCCCTGCTCTGCAGCCTGCCTCACTCCGGCTGCCTTCAGCCCTTGTCCTCTGGGCTCCCTGCTCTGCAGCCTGCCTCACTCCGGCTGCCTTAGCCCTTGTCCTCTGGGCTCCCTGCTCTGCAGCCTACCTCACTCCAGCTACCTACAGCCCTTGTCCTCTGGGCCTTCCTACTTTGCAGCTTATCACGCTCCGCTGCCTACTACCTACCTTTTCCGCTGGGTTCTCGGCCTAGCAGCCCTCTACAGTCCTCTGCTACCTTCTACGTTCAGCGGCCCTGCCCCTCAGGGTTCACTCCTTACTGCCCGGCCCTTCTGGGTCCTTGCCGTGCAGTCTTCTTTACTCTGCTGCCCTAAGCCCTTTTCCTCTGGGCTTTCTACCTTACAGTCCTACTCCTGTGGGCTTACTCATTGCTTTCCTGCTCCTCTGAGCTCTCAACCTTGTTCCTTACTGTCCTATGCTATCCTATCCTGTTACACGACTTTCCCTTCATTTCCTTCTGCTAGTTTGCTATCACCTCCTTTCCTGGATTTGTCTGTAGTATCTTCTCTTGTACTGTTTGTAGACCCTTTTGTACAGAGCTTGTCTGTTGGTTCCCATCAGTCAACCTCTGCCCCTTCCCTTGTCTCGTTTCTACATTACAGACACCCATAGCTGCTGTTCCAAGTCATGAGCAAACAGCGTGGGCCTCTGTTATAGCAAACTGTGCAGAAGGCTAGAGTATTTCCAAGGTTCGTGGAATACTCTTTTCCTATATCTGCATACACCCCAAGAGGGTATTCGTTCTGTATCTTTTCCCTTGCTACTCTTGCCTACTCTTCGTTTTCTTTCCTTTCCGCTGTGTGTGTTCTTATCTGTCCACTTTATTTGGCACAACCACCCAAACCCTTTCTGGGTGTCCTGTGCCACTCTTAATAGAGTGCCATCCCTGACAGCTACATTTCAGAGGATGGTCAATAAAGTTCTGAATGGGCTGGAGGACTTCTGCATGGCATACTTGGATGACATTGCAGTGTTCAGCCCTACATTGAAAGAACATATTGATCACTTAGGATATGTTTTGCAGGCTCTGGAACAGGCCCATCTGACCATAAAGGCAAGTAAATGTAAAATTGGTCAGAGTACAGTGGTGTACCTTGGACATGAGGTAGGAGGAGGTGAAATAAGGCCATTGCCTAGCAAAGTACAAGCTATACAAAACTGGGCCACCCCTATTACTCAAACCCAAGTGAGAGCCTTCCTAGGTCTCACTGGGTATTACAGGAACTTCATTGAGAACTATGGGATCATAGCTTCTCCCTTGAATGTCATCTCCTCTCCCAAATTTCCTAAAAAGGTCAGGTGGAATGAGGAGTGCAATCAAGCCTTTGAAGGTCTAAAGAAAGCCCTTTGTCAAGCTCCAGTCCTAAGAGCTCCTGACTATCACCAACCCTTCATTGTACAAACTGATGCTTCAAATGTAGGTATAGGTGCAGTCCTTAGTCAACTGGATGAGAAAGGTAGGGAACATCCCATTTGTTTCATCAGCAGGAAGTTAAAGGATCCTGAGACAAGGTGGGCAACAATAAAACATGAATGTTTTGCTATTGTGTGGTCACTGAAGAGGTTTAGGCCATACTTGTATGGTTCCACCTTCATTATTCAGACTGACCACCAACCCTTGAGATGGCTGATGCAAATGAAAGGGGAAAACCCAAAACTACTTAGATGGTCAATCTGCCTGCAAGGGTTTGATTTTTCCATTGAGCACAGAGCAGGAAGTCACCACCAAACAGACTGATGGGACCTCATAACGAGAATGGAGGTAATGAAAAAAGGAAGGCGGAATGGTAATAGCGGCATCGTTAATGGGTCCTGGTCATTACGACCCGACAACCCGCAATACCGGCACCGCCGCTACCGTGCCCCCTCATACCGGCATGGGTGCGTACACGCGCCCCTTCGTGGAGCAAATACCGGCATGCCGGTAATTGGAGGACATCACAACCCAGACGGGCATGCAAATACCAGCATCCCGAAGGTGGTAATTAGGGGCTGCACGATGGCGGCCATACAGGCATCGCGGACCACCCGTAAACAGCAATCAGCAATCAAGGCAACTGGCACAGGTGCACACAATAGCCACAGGTGGACTCAATTTAGTCTGGCCCAGTATAAAAGGAGTACACCCACACACCACACCCCTTCCTACACCAAAATGCTACCACTAGCTGTTGCAATCATGGCGCTGGAGGACATGCCTATACTGCTACAGCTACAGCAACAACAGCAACTACAACAACTACATCAGCAACAACAGGCAGCACAGAGGAGACGCAGGAGGAGAAGGAGGGTGAGACAGGCCCAGCAATTACCACCAGTGCAGCTAGTAGTTCCACATAGGCAGCCGCCAATCCCTCGCATCAGACCCAGCCCATTCAATATAACCCCTGACCAGATCCACACCCTGTACCGGTTGGACCGGGACACTGTCACCACCATAGTGGACATGATAGGCAACGACATTGCCTGCCTCATAGAAATACGCACTGCCATCCCCCCGCTACTAAAGGTGGTTTCTGTGCTCCACTTCCTGGCCACAGGCACCTACCAGCACACAGTGGGCCAGCTGCATGGCATTTCACAACCACTATTTTCACGCATGCTGACCCAAGTGCTGGATGCCCTCCTGAAGCATGCTAGCACCCACATATCCCTACCACGGACTGCCCAGGAGATAGCCGACACCAAAGTAGGCTTCCATGCACTGTCAGGCATGCCCAATTGTGTGGGTGCCCTGGATTGCAACTATGTAGACTTGGTAGTCCCCCATGCGGTAGAGGCGGTGTACTGCAATCGCAAGCAATACCACTCCATTAATGTGCAGATGGTATGTGACTCCAGCAAGATCATCACACATTGCTGCGCGAGATTTCCCGGATCAACACATGATGCCATGGTGCTGCGTAACTCCACGCTACCCTGTCACATGGAGCGACATGCTGGACCACGTGCCTGGCTGCTTGGTGAGTTGCCTGAGTGGGCCATGTCAGTGAATCGGGGCAGGGATGTGTTGCGATGCATACCCCACCTGGGTGGGAATGGGGGGGATGCATATACCACCTGCGTGGGAATGGGGGGGATGCATACACCACCTGGGTGGGAATGGGGGGGATGCACACACCACCTGGGTGGGAATGGGGGTTGCATACACCACCTGGGTGGGAATGGACGGGGAGTGGAGAATGCACGCAGAGCTAATGACATCTGACCTGAACCCCCCCCAACCCCAACAGGACACATCATTGGCACACATCTGACTATTAACGCATATCAATGACCACATGTAAGACGCACAACCTGACCACCATGTGTATGTCAAGCAATGCATGACTAAACAGGATTGCAACTGTGCCAATGTGGCTAGTGTGTCCATGCACAGTGTAGTATACACAGCATAAATGGGAGGCTAAACATTGTCGTACAACCACAGTAAATCCGCCTCAGCATGCATTATTTCACTGTGCATCATCTATTGAACGCCATCCAGACTACCACCACATCTCATAGCAGTATAGTATGCTTCTAGATGACATTCGTGCATACATACAGGGACATGTGCATGTCCACACCAAATAGCTGCGGCCATGACTGTGATGATTCCTAAAGGTGGCAGCTCAGAGTGACACACACCTATTTGTATTTGCTTGCAGGTGATGGAGGATATCCCTTGAAGCTGTGGCTACTTACCCCTGTGCGGAACCCGCAGAACAGCCATGAAGAGGAGTACAATCGGGTTCACACCCGTACCCGTGTTGTGATTGAGAAGACCTTTGGCCTGTTGAAGGCGTGGTTCCGCTGCCTAAGCAGGTCTGGTGGGGCACTGCGTTATAGGCCTGAGAAGGTGGCAAAGATCACCATGGCCTGTGTCATGCTGCACAACATGTGCGTCCAGAGAAATGTACCACTGCCACCTGACATTGACATGCATGCAATGGGTGAGGATGATGAGGATAGAGACGGAGGTGAAGCAGCAACCCTGCCAGTATGTGATGCACAGGATGGCCATGCAGTACGCCAATCACTGATTCACAAATGCTTCTGAATCACAGGGACTTTGATAGACAAGTGTCAGTGACACACCGGGTCCATGTGGACATGCACACAGGGAATGTTGGGATTTGGGCACTGAACACCGTCATACATTAAATGGATACACACGAATTGAACAATGTCCAGGCATTATGTTTTTTCTCACAACGGGTGTATTGGTTCAAACTGCAAAAATGTGACAACCCCCCCAAAACCCCAGTGAACTCCCAAACCCCCCCGTTAACTCCAAACCCCCACAATAAACTCCAAAAAACCCCAGTGAACTCCCAGACCCCCCATTAAACTCCCCCAAATGCTCCCATTCACCCCCAACACCATGTGACCCACTCCCATTGTCCTCCCACACCATTTGCAGCACTTCTTTCTGTCCAAAGGCAGCATTTCGGTGTGCCTCGCACTCCTTCTGGTAGGACGCACAGGGCTGGTGGGGACAGAGGAAGCAGATGTGGTGGCTAATGAGGAGTCGGTGGGGATTTCCATGCCTGCTGCAAGTCGTGGCCGCTGCATGTGCAGCAGGATGGATGTCAGTACCTGTGTTATGGCCCCCAGACAGTCTCTCATCAGCACTGCCGAGGCATTCACTGCAGCTGTGTTGGTTGTAATGGTGGCTGTGGTCCCCGCTATGGCTGTGGCTATCTCCCGCCTGGTGGCCTTGCCATCCACTATGTATTGGCGCAGGAGCTCCAACATCGACTCCTGTCGGGCCTCCACCCACAACAGCCATGACTCGAGGGTGTTGGTGGGAGCATGAGTGGTGGGGTGTGCTCTCACGGGGCCTGCATTTTCAGTGCTGTCCTCGAGGAAGGGGCTCAGGTCCGAATCATGCAGGCAGGGATCAGCACTGCTGTAGATGGGTGAAGGCTGAGTTTGGGGCGGGGGTGTGGACACGGGGCTTGGGGTGGGTGGACATGCCACTTCCGTGACTCCTTCCTGGTCCACATTCTCCTCCAAGTCATCCTCTGTGGTGGCCAGTGCTTCTAGGGACTCCCCTTCCACTGGTGTGGGTTTGGGCAGCTAGGTCTCGACAGTGTCAGGCACACTGGTTGTAGGTGTTGTCAGCTGGGTCTCGACAGTGTCAGGCGCACTGGCTGTAGGTGTGGGCTGCAAGGCTGCCCCGGAGGTGGTGGTGTCGGTAGCCCTTTTCTGTGGGCGGGACATGGATGCCCTTGTGGTGGTATTTTGGCTGGCATCTTCTACATCAGTGCCTGGGGGGGTAGAAGAGATGCAGGGCATCAGTGATGGTGTTACATGCCAGAAGCATACTATGGTGCTGTTCAATATTTATTTAATCATGCATTTATGTCTTACAGGTGTCTCACAGAGGGTAGTCTGAGGGGGCATTTTGGCATTTGCTGCATGGCAGGTGGCATGCCGTTGTATTGGGGTTTGTGTGATGTGTTACATGGGCAAGGTCCATGTGTGTTGGCTGTGTGTTGGTAATGGGATTGGCACTCAGCATGCATTTCTGTGTGGCAGGGTTTGGCCGTCCATCTGGACTTGGATATGTTCATGTGGGGGTTGGGACATGCATTGCCTTGCCTAGACTCTCTTCCACATCACTTGTTCTACATCATGGTTTCCCCTACAGGTCACTCACCTCCTTCTGGTGATGTTGCCGCACCCGTCTCCCTCTCCCCAAATCCCTTGATAGACTCCGGACTGATGAAGGTGCTTGCCGTCTCCTCCCAGGTGGTCAGTTTGGCAGGAGAGTGGGGACCCCCGCCTGCGGCCATGGCCTCCCTCCTGTTGCTTGCAAGAATGTTACGGACCCTGAGGTGGAGGTCATCCCACCTCTTCTTGCAATCCCTAACAGTCCGTGGGCAGGTTCCAACAGCGGAGACCTTGCAGGCTACCTCCTGCCAGATCTCCTTCTTGCGGTGCTGCACCTCTCGCTTCAGGTTCTCGGATTTGATGACATCAGCATGTGCGGCAAGGGTGTCTGCAAGCATGTTTAATTCAGCATCTGAAAAGTGCTGTTTCCGCAGCCGGGGGGGAGATGTTCTTCCGGGTTGCCTTAGACATAATGAAAGTTTTGCCACTGAGCTCTCCTGGAAACAACTGGTGGTTTGGGAGGATTGCAATGGATTGTGTTTTTAAAGATGGCCGCGGGCCCATTTCCCGTTCCGCCGCGATGACGTTACTTCCGGGTCCGGTATTACGATTCCGGTATTAGCATGTTCTTATTACCGGGTCGGTATTAAGGAGTTCCTCCTAGGCGGTGGCGATATCGGCAAGTCCCATGATGGCGCTATCGGGGGGTTGGAGGGCCTTTAGTGGCATGTCGGTATCGCCATTACCGGCATGGGGGTTCGCGCGTGCTCGTGCACTCATAATCACCGGCTATTAGCGGCGTCATATGAGCACGGACCCGCTCGTACCTCCATCCCGGTAATGACCCCGTTTTTACTGCACTACTCAAAATGAGGCCCATGGTCTCTCTAGGATGTTTATCACCGACTAGAGGTATGAGATCCATTCAGGAGTGGATTAAATCCTCCTGTCCCTTAGTTTGGTGCGGGGGGGCATAAGTGTTAGGGAGAATTCTCATTCTATGGCTAATTTCCCTTACCTAGTGTGTCCCTGAGCAGCTTTGCTGGATTTCTGGAGTTTATATTTCCACCTGGGAAGAGTGTGAGCTTTTCCCCCACTCTTACCTGTGTTTTGCCATGTGTATTTCAACTGTTTCTGTGATTGTGGACTCTGGAGTACACCACTTCAGTAGCCCCATCCTTTGTGTGTTACACAGCACCTTCAGAGCAGTGACACAGGGTTGTCTCTTAGACTTCCCACCGACTCCATTTTTTGGGGCTGACTACTGTCCCCCAGAAAAGGGTAAAGTTGCCATTAACTTTACATAGTCACTTTTACCACGGATCCAGTACACCCCATCTTATATGGAGTATTGGAGAGGGTTAATTCTTAGCCCTTTTTATCTGTGCCTCTTGGAGCATTGTTTCGCTCCCTTAACATTAAGACTTGGCTGGTGACAGTGTTATCTACCCTAATTTTCCTAACGTGATTATATTACATAACGTGGTAACGTTTTATGCTATTTTAGTAGCCTCGAACTTTAAATCCGCTTGTCCAAATACTTTTTATTATGGCTCCGGTTGGGTTTAATCACCATTTCTTTTTGTTAATATCCTTCTTGGGTCTTTCTTTGCGTGGCAAACCAGATTTGCCTTCCTTGTTCGCCGACCTTTGGCGGGCTTCTGACCAGAAGCCCTCCTGTTGGCGTCTGGGTGTCTAGGTGGGCTGAATGTGAGGGAGGGGTGTAGTCACCCCCTGCACAGGGTCTCCTTGGAGACCCAAGTCGCACTTTGTGTTGATTGGCTGAGGTTGTTGTCCGGGCTGGACAACCCCCCTGCTAAGTGATTGACAGCCAGGCTGTGTGAATGGGGGATTTTGGCGTAGAAGGCAGGACACTTGGGCTAGAAGTCAGAGTCACCACTGGAATTGCAAAGAACCAAAGAGAAGCAGAGAAGAAGACTGCAACTCCAAATCCCGGTGAAGCCCTGCTGCAGTCCTGAGCTATCTATCCTTCAACGACAAGAGAAGATCCAGTCCTGAGTCTTCTTCCCTGGAGCCTGGTGGGATCAACCAGCTCACCCTTTCTTCAGTCAGAGAATCCTCTCCTGGGTCGAAATCACTGCTGTGCTGTAGTGGTCCGGATAGCCAACAGAAGAGCCCTCTCCTGATTTAAAGGAGCGCACCTTTTATTCATCGTTGTCTTTTTCGCTGCTGCTGGCCTCATCCCTGGGTAGTGCAGATCGCTCCAGACATCCTCCTTCTTGTCCCCATGACTGAAGCCGCAGGAACCGTGAGTCTGCAGGAACTACCAGGAACAACTGCCGTGGCACCAGCTTTTCTCCAACGGAATAAGGTACTATGCACATTTGGTCGTTCTCTCCGACTGACCATCCAGAATCGGGGTGAACCCCTTTTCCTCCATGAAGATTTGTTCTTTCTTCCTTCCCTCTTATAACTTTTCCTTCCATCTGACAATATCTAAGTACTCTTGGCATATCGAATCTCGAACTGTTCAACGTGTGATCCTCGGCAACTGAGCATCTGCTCCATTGACACTGGCCAGGCCTATTGACTTTAATCTGTATCTTTGAACGAGTCCTCCGATTCCCTTGCCTTGACAAAAGTATTGCCTGTGATTTTATCCCCTTTTCCATTGTTTGAAATTCTAAAGTACAAAGTGTGTTTTAACTTCGTGAGCATTTCTATTCGCGGGTACGCGTTAGTATCGCAACACCGGTCTGTCAAATCCTAATGTACTTAGCTTGAATTTGCTGGAACACGTGGAAGTGGGTATGTGTAGTGTATTTTACGTGTGGTTTTAGTGTTTTGTGAACAGATGGTTTAAAATAAATGTACTTATATTTTTTCCCTGAAACCTTGAGTCAGTGTTTGCTTGAGTCACAGTAATTGTGGTCCTTTGTGTAATCTCTACTACTGCTCATTTACTCTTGAGATAAGTCTGGCTACTCCGCTACTGCTACCACTTTAAAAGTGTAGTACAGGCTTGTACCAAAGGTGAACTTGTATTACCACTTGTAGTCTTAATTGTGCGTAGTGGTCCCTAAGGGCACTGCACAGGATTCTGCCTAACATGGAGCATGTGGGTCAGGGCTGGAGCACTCTGGTGGAAAGGGAGGGGTATATGGGTGTGAATGGAGGGATGGGGTAAGTATGTCTGGCGAGAAGGATGTTGGTTTATTGGAGGGGTGGGAGCATGTGTGTGTTGAAGGGATGGGGTGGATGGCGCCATCCGAGTGTGAGTCGGTAGAGGTGAAGCATATGGGTGTGGCTATGAGGGGTGGAGCATGTTGGTGTAGGTATGGAGGGAAGGATGTTGGTGTCTTTGTGTGGGTTTGGATGGAGGGATGGTGGCATGTGGGTCAGGAGGGAAGTGGCATTTGAATCTGGAATGTGTGTTTGGAAGGAGAAATGGGGTATTTGAGTGTGAATTGGGACATGTAGGGCTGGGGTATCTGCTTTTGAGTGGGGGCATCAAGGATCATTAACAACAGAGCAGCAGGAGGGAGAGCCGCAGGCCCGACCTTGGTTGCACCCAAAACACGCACACCCACAGCCCGGGGCACCTTTCGCAGAACGGCCAGTGCACGCGGTCAACCAGGCGCCAGGGAGCGAGGATTACCTGTCACCGGAGGGGGGTCTGTGACCCAGCAGATGGACGGGGACGCCTGGCAGGGTTGGGTTAACCTGCTCGGGATGTCCCCAACTACACACCAGAAAGGGAGCCCCATGCGGCCCCCTCTACTCACTGAGCCCGCCTCTGCGCTAGCTGGGGTGCGCACTCCTCTTTCTGACCTGCCAGCGGGTGGGCATTGGTGGGCACACCCCGGTCAGCAGGGAAGCCCCGAGTGAGGGCAGCCAGGAGCCGAGGGAAACCTGACTGCTCTCGAGGAGCGCCTCACCACACAGACAGGGGCCCCGCACGCCAGCCATGACCCCTGAGCCATGGTGCAGCAGGTTTTGACGATGGGCAGGCGCCAAGGTTCCAGCATCTGTGGGTGAGCGATGGCCAGGCCCGCTGGAACAGCGGGTGACCTTCCCTCTTGCCCAGGTACCTGGAGCCGGGCCCTATGCAGCCAGGCTGGGGTTTGAAGACTCTAGCAGTCCCACACGACTCCCTGTCTGTGCTGTCTCAGGCCCGCCTCGCCGTCCGTCTCCCAGCCATCGTCCAAAGGAAAGGGGTCGGGGAAGGATGAGTGGATCGTGCCGGGTGGGCAGGTGGTAGAGCGGCTTGGTTCCATCCCCCTGGAAAGCACTGTGCTGCTGCAGGCGGGGGTCAGGCTGAGCGCCTGGATTTTTCATTTTTTCATTTTCTTTTTTAATCCACAATGATCTCGGCCGAGCTAGACAGGGTGCTGGACTTTCCCGCCACAGGGAGCGCTGCTTCCCCCCAGCCTCTCCTGCACCGGCAGGGTCAGGCCGACGTCTGGAACAACAAAAAAAAGTTGCCTGTGACTCTTGGCAGTGGATCACTCAGGTCGTGCATCGATGAAGAATGTAGCTGGCTGCAAGAATTAGTGTGAATTGCAGGACACATTGATCAACACTTCGAACGCACCATACGGCCACGGTTTCTCCGGGGCTACGCCTGTCTGAGGGTCGCTTGTACATCAATCAGCACCGTGACTGGATCCCTGGACCTGGCGCGCACGATCACTGCTGACTTGTCCAGGCCTCCCCATTTTCCCCGCCTCATGCTGGTTTCAGGAGGGCCGGGTGGCTGCTGTGCCTGGATGTGGTGGCAGTGGCAGCGGGTCTTGAAAAAGCCTGTTGCACCTTCACCCTACCCCTGGGCACCTAGCCGTGCTGTGTGTGGCTGTCTGTGATGTCCCAACACTTACGGCGCAGAATGGCCATGGAGCGCGGTCCTCGTGACCGTATGGGCTTCGGTCGCAGATTGTGACAGCGCACACTCACCTGTGCCAAAGGCACAGGGCTGGGGCAACCCCCCGTATGGGCCCAAGGCCCAAGGCCAGCTGCCCCGAGCTTTGTGCTCCCCCGACTACAGCCTCAGATCAGACGTGGTGACCTGATGAATTTAAGCATATTACCAAGCAGAGGAAATGAAACTAACCAGGATTCCCTCAGTAACGGCCAGTGAAGAGGGAAGAGCCCAGCGCCAAATCCCCATTCAGCGGCAGGTGTGGGAAATGTGGAGTACAGAAGACCAACTCACCGGCATCGCTCAGGGTGCTGAAGTCCCTCTGATCGAGTCCATCCCTGCAGACTATGTTAGGCTGGTAGCAGCCTCTTGCACACCCGGATCAGGTCTTCTTGGAGTCGGGTTGCTTGGGAATGTAGTCCAAAGAGTGTGGTAAACTCTGTCTAAGGCTAAATACAGGCACGAGACTGATGGCCAACAAGTACCATAAGGGAAAGTTGAAAAGAACTTTGAAGAGATAGTTCAAGAGGGCGTGAAACCGTTCTGGTGGGGTCCGTGCAGTCCGCCCACAGGATTCAACATGGCATTCAGGTCAGTCGACCTGGAACGGTGGAGGCCCTTGCAGGACTGCGGCCGGGGCACACCCAGCCACAGGAGGGCGCCTTTCCTCTGGCGGTGCGCCACGACTGGCTGGGAAGGCCCCAGGGGGCAGGTGGCTCTCTGCTCCAGCAGAGTTTTACAGCCCCCTAACAGCAGTTTTGCTGTAACCACAGGGCCGAGGGAGATTGAGGGCCACTGTGCCCTTCTCCGGCAAGCGTCCTGGCCCCTGTTGGGGACGCCAGAGTGGTGACAGGAGACAGGACTGTGGTGGACTTCCCTCAGTGCGCCCCGACCATGTCGTGCTGCTGGGCGAGGAGGCCCAAAAAGGACGCCAGGGGCCTGAGGGGATGACGGTTATCCACCCAACCTGTCTTGAAACACGGACCAAGGAGGGCCGAATGAAACCCTTTGAAGTAATGATGGTGAGTGCCAGCAATCGCCGATTGCAGTGGGATCCTGTTGCGGTGGGCGCTCCACCGACCCGTCTCACCCGCTCTGTCAGGAAGATGGTGCATGAGCGTATGTGATAGGACCTGAAAGATGCTGAACTTGGCCTGGTGGAGGTCCGTAGCGGTCCTGATGTGTAAATCGGTCATCCGACCTAGGTATAGGGGCAAAAGACTAATTGAACAATCTAGTAGCTGGCTCTCTCCGAAGTTTCCCTCGGGATATCTGGCGCACAGAAACCCCAGTTTTATCTAGCAAAGCAAATGATTAGAGGTCTTGGGGCCTAAATGATCTCAACCTTTTCTCAAACTTTAAATGGGTATGAAGCCCGTCTTGCTGGCGTGGAGCCGGGCATTGTATGCAAGTGCACAGTGGGCAACTTTGGTAAGCAGAACTGGCACTGCGGGATGAACCGAATACCAGGTTAAGGCGCCTGATGCCGGTGCTCATCAGACCCCAGAAACAGTGTTGGTTGATTATAGGCATCAGGATGGTGGCCATGGAAGTCGGAATCCCCTAAGGAGTGTGTAACAACTTACCTGCCGAATCAACTAGGCCTGAAAATGGATGGCGCTGGAGCGTCAGGCCCATACCCGGCCGGCGCTGAGAGCCACGGGGGCTAAGTTACGACGAGTAGGAGGGCCGCTGTGGTGCGCACAGAAGCCGGGGGTGAGGGCCCGGGTGGAGCTGCCGCAGGGGCAGATCTTGGTGGTAGTAGCAAATATTCAAACTAGAAATTGTAAGGCTGAAGTGGAGAAGAGTTCCATGCAGTTGAACATGGGTCAGTCGGTCCTAAGAGATGGGCGAGCGCCGTTCGGAAGGGACGGGCGATGGCTTCCGTTGCCCTCAGCCGATCAAAAGGGAGTCTGGTTTAGATCCCCAAACCTGGAGTGGCAGAGACAGGGTCCCTTGCGGCATCCAGTGCGGTAACACAAATGATCCAAGAGGAGCCAGCAGGAACCCTGGGGGGAGTTCTCTTTTCTTTGTGAAGGGCAGGGCACCCTGGAATGGGTGAGAAAGGGGGCTGAGCCTTGGAAAACGTTGCTATTCCGGCGGCATCCGGTGAGCTCTCGCTGGTCCTTGAAAATCCAGGGAAGATGGTGTAAATGTCGCGCCAGTCCATACCCATATCCGCAGCAGGTCTCCAAGCCAAACAGCCTCTGGCATTTTGGAACAATGTAGCTAAGGGAAGTCGGCAAGTTGGATCCGTAACGATGCGAGCCGGGCCCTTCCTGTGTATCACCCTAGCTGCAATGATCGCCTCTCTCGTTCCCCCTCCTGGGGTTCAGGGCCGGCATTCTGCCTCGGCCGACACCTAGCAGCTGACTTAGAACTGGTGCGGACCTGGGGAATCTGACTGTTTAATTAAAACAAAGCATTGCGAAGGCCCACGGTGGGTGTTTTGATGTGATGTGATTTCTGCCCAGTGCTCTAAATGTCAAATTGAAGAAATTCAATGAAGCGTGGGTAAACCGCTGGGGTAACTATGACTCTTAAGGTAGCCAAATGCCTCGTCATCTAATTAGTGATGTGTATGAATGGATGAATGAGATTCCCACTGTCCCTACCTACTATCTAGCGAAACCACAGCCAAGGGAATGGGCTTGGCAGAATTGTCGGGGAAAGAAGACCGGGCTGAGTTTTACTCTAGTCTGGCACTGTAAATAGGCATGAGAGGTGTAGGATAAGTGGGAGGCCCTTGGGCTGCTGTTGAAATACCACTACTGTTATTGTTTTTCCACTTACCCGGTAAGGTGGGGGCTAGCCCCGTGGGGCTCTCGCTTCTGGCTTCAAGCACCTGGCACCTGCCGGGCACGACCCGCTCTGGGGACAGTGGCAGGTGGGGAGTTTGACTGGGGTGGTACACCTGTCAAAGGATAACGCAGGTGTTGTCGTAACTTGACTCGTTGTGAAGAATATTTGGGCCTCTGTCCCCAAGTTCCACACGGAGAGAAGGAAAATCACTCCTCGTGCGAGCCTTGAGGCCACAGGTGGTTGCTGTTCTTTCGCAGGACCAGACGCCGCTGAGGACCCCAGAGCTGTGGAATGAATTAGGTATTAGTGCAAACAAACACAGTACTGTTAACAATGTAACTGTTATTGAAATAGGGCTTACCCAAGGGTTATATTCTAACTGCCAGTAACTCTGAGGCTGTGGTGCAGGGAAGCGTTGGTAATACTTCAAAGCCAAGGCGCCAGAAACTCAGCACTGGCTACCACCTGATGATTCTTGGAAGTATTCTGAAAACTGTGGTAACGTGGCAGTTCGAGGAACTCTGGAGAGCGTAGAATACTTGACAAAGCAGATAAGGATAACCCAATCAATCCATGAAACGTGAGCTAAAGTCAAAAGGTCCATAAATCCAAGCAGAAACCAAACGCCAAATCCAAGGAACAAGAAAACCCAGTCTGTAATCCGTAAGCTTGAGATCTGTAACCAAATGAATCCAACGTGACTTGAAAACGCCAAACAGTGTTGCGAAACAGCTGTGAAGCGACGAGTGATTCAAAGTGCTTCGCTTTTATACCTGTCGACTCCTGATCACGTGAGCGGAGTTCAAGGCACGTGACCGAGAGTTCGGCCCGGAACCAGGAAGTAGTTGTTGTCGATTACTCTTGCTGCAGCCCTCTCGCAATCTCCATGGCAGTTGCCAGCGGAAAAGAGGGAACAAATAGTATCGCCCTCTGATAGAGCCTGGAAATTGGTGACGCTTCCCTCGCACCACAGGTAGCGTGATCATGTGAAGGGCTGACTGTGACTTGGAGATTCTCGCTGTGTTATGTGTCAGAGAATCACAGCGGGTATGAGTGTTTGGTAAGGCGGTGTGCCTGGTGTGCCTGACCTTCCTACTGCGCATGACAGGTGTCCTAAGGTGAGCTCAGGGAGGACAGAAACCTCCCGCAGAGCAGAAGGGCAAAAGCTAGCTTGATCTTGATTTTTTAGTATGAATACAGACCGTGAAAGAGGGCCTCTCGATCCTGCTGAATTTTTGGGTTTCAAGCAGGTGGTGTCAGAAAAGTTACCACAGGGATAACTGGCTTGTGGTGACAAGCGTTCATAGCGACGTCGCTTTTTGATCCTTCGATGTCGACTCTTCCTATAATTGTGAAACAGAATTCCCAAAGCGTCGGATTGTTTACCCACTAATAGGGAACGTGAGGTGGATTTAAACCATCGTGAGGCAGGTTCGTTTTACCCTACTGATGTTTTGTTGCAATAGTAATTCTGCTCAGTACGAGAGGAACCGCAGGTTCAGACATTTGATGTGCATGCTTGGCTGAGGAGCCAATGGGGTGAAGCTAACATCTGTGGGATTATAACTGAACGCCTCCAAGACAGAATTCCCCTCACTCCCCTACACTATGATACTGCAGTGCTGTCGAGCATCAGTTGGCATAGGATAGCCGGCCTTCGGGCCGGTGTGTAGAGCTGCTCTCCTCGGGACTTGAGTGTGGACAGAAGGGGGTCTCCTCTCTTGCCCATAGTGCACAGCATGTTCGTGGGAAATCTTCTGCTAAATCATTTGTAGACGACCTGATTCTGGTTCAGGGTTTCGTAAGTAGCAGAGCAGCTACCTCGCTGCGATCTATTGAAAGTCATCCTCTGAGCCACGCTTTTATCGCAAGGCGCCGCCGCCAAAGTTCTCCATCCTTCCTCCTGGTGCCTGGGGGCACACAGGATAATCCCACCCACCCTAGATGCGCACCCGTGGGGGTGTGCAGGCTGGGCTGGGAGCGCTCTTGTCACCTTTACCGGTCAGTCTGGTGGACCGGATGGCCTCGGTCCTGGGCCTTCGAGGTGGTGCCTTAAGGCCCCGGACAGGGTGCCGGGGGTGGTACCTTAAGCCTGTGCCCCTGGACGGTGAGGTCTGGGCAGGCACGGCCGGGCCAACTGGCGCGGGAGTAGGCCAAGATGGCTTGATTTGTGGCTGGCAGACCAGATGGCCTGAGTTGCGGCTGACTCCTGCATTTGTCTCCGGTTAGGTTCTGTAAGCCCCTATCTTGTGGGGGCTTAATAGTCGGCATGGAAGTGTCTCCCAGGCTCTGGCCCGAGTGTGTGGAGGTGGTGCCTTAAGCCCTGCCCAGGGCGAGGAAGAGAGGCGGCAGCTTAAGCACCCACCACATAGCACCGGGGTGGTACCTCAAGCCAGTGCCCCTGGACAGTGGGGACAGGCACGACCACTGGACCATCTGGCCCAAGTTGCGACTGGCATGGTTGACTCCTGCATTTGTCTCTGGTCGGGTTTCATAAGCCTCCACTGCGTGTCCTAATAGTCTGCATGGAAGTGTCACCCTGCGGCCTCCAGGGCGGCCGTGGTGCAATTACCAGCCTCGGTTCAATGGTGTTCGTGGTTTGCTCCCGGTCCTCGGGCAAGTATCAACCATGTGTGGTCAGGTTCAAGACGAGGTGCGTGTGTCAAGGAGCACCCTGAATGGGTCAATTTCCTCTGTGTGGGGATAAATGCACTCGCAGTGGCCGGCCCTGAGTTCCACAGTGTTTGTGGGTTAGCCCTGGAGGAAAAGGGCTCTAATGTGGGGGCCCGGCTAGAGCTCCAGGACGACATTTGGGGCTGCTGCCCCAGGCCTTGGACGCCTGTCTCATGCCTGGTTTTGAAAGCCCTCGAGGCCAGGGGTGGTCGCGGGGAGCCCTGGTTGGGTTCCCATCGCTCTCCACAGGGAAAAACTCTGAAGGGGCCCTGCTAAAGCTCCGGGGTGGCTGGAGGGGGGGTCCTGGCCCCCGGCCTTGGGTGCCTTTGTCACGTCTGGGTTGACTGTCCCCAAGCCTGGTGGTGATTGTGGGAGCCCTGTCCCCCCCGGTAGGGAAAAGCTCTAATGAGGCGGGAGAAGCTCTATGGTGGCCAGGGCCAGAGCTCCAGGGTGGCCGGGGCTGTTTCCCCCACTGGCCTTGGGTGCCAGCCTTGTGCGTGTGGGTAGAGAGTCCCAAATCATGGCGGTAGAGTCGCGGGGAGCCCCGGTGGGGTCCCCATCCCTCCCCAGAGGGAGAAGCTCTGAAGGGGCCCTACTAAAGCTCCAGGCTGGCTGGGGGGGAGGGCCCTCCACCCCCGGCCTTGGGTGCCTGTCTCACATCTGGGTGGACTGTCCCTCCCGAGAGGGGTAAGCTTCAAGGCGGATGAAAAACCTCTTACGTGGAGATGGGGAAAAGCTCTATGGTGGTCTGGCCAGAGCTCAAGGAAGATGATTGGTGCTGGCTCATGCCCTTGGTCACCTGCCGGTCACCTGTCCTTTGTCAGGCGTGGGACCAAAGGCCCTTTCCGTCCAGGCCCATTGGAATGCATTGCCCTCCCAGTGGCCGCTCTCCGAGCCTGGTCATAGGCCAAAGGAATGTCTGCAAGGACCAGATGGCCGGGCTTCTCTGGATGGGTGTCAGTTTTACATTTGTCTCCAGTTGAGGTCCCACTCTGTCCCTCTGGGTACACAGATTACAGGAAAGCTTATTCACCTTCCTCCAGATTACTATAAACAGGGTGAGAGGGGCTTGTCTGCGCTCCTCTTGGTTCTCGCTGTCATGATCTCTGCTTCCAAAAGATCAGGACTTGCCCGACTCCCTTGGAAGCAGACCCATAACCACGGTTCCGAGTGCCAGCCAGTCCCAATTGGGACCTTTTGGACCCTGTCCTGGCGCCAGTGGCACCAGGCTCATAAAGATGCCCAGTCCCAGCGCTGGAAGCGCCGGGCTCATAATGCTTGGGTGGATTTACCTGCAGCAGACCATGCTGCTTACTTACCTGCCAGTTGAACCCCTGATCCTCTTCTGTTTGGGACTACTTTTCCTGTTGGGTGGGGCAGGAGCCACTCCCTAGGTTCAGAACACTGGAACTCTTCTGGAAAGCAGGAACTCTTTTCTTACCTAGGCGTGGCTGTGGAAGGAGACACCTAAGCACTACAGGAGGCTATTTAAACCACACCCGATGGATGAATCTTGCTTTGTGTTATTCTGCATTCTCTGCAGCAGAACGCTCATCGTGTCTTCTGCTTCTGATCCTGGGCCTAAGGGAACAAAGGCTTACCATCCTGGAATCCAGTCTTCAGCAGCACCTGTAAAGACAAAGAAAGAACAGGTTAGCACTACGGTCTTCAGTGGCAGCGCATCTCTTACCTGGTCCATCGGCTGTCACCAACGCCTCGCGCTGCATTCTGGCATCTGAAAGACAAAGGCTTACCTACTCTTCGCATGCTCCGGAGGTCTTCGCACTGCATTCCAGCATCCGAAAGACAAAAGCTTACCAGCTCTTCGCACGCTCCGGAGGCCTTCGGCGCTGCATCCCGCATCTGAAAGACAAAAGAAGGTGCGTTTAAAGACATTGGGCAACTTTATTACTCACGTGCCATTACTCCTTCCCACGCCGAATCCAGTGGGTATCCAGCACCCTTCAGCTTCTCTAAAGCTCCGAACTTGTACCTGCAAGATAAAAGGGACAGTTAGTGCGCATCGTGAAGCAGGCTACAAGCGCTTACTTACGTGCTTCCAGGCGCTTCTATTCCTCACGCGGGTTCGATCCTCAACTCTCATCAGCCCGCCATCCGCCATCGCCGGAACCCTGCAAAACAAGAGATATCATTACAAAAGACTTTTAAGACATTTCAAGTGCCCAGAACTTACCTTTCGTGCAGTTAACGACGGACAGCAATCCTCTGAGGTCAAGAGGCCTGCACCCTTATCCAGTGAAGAAACTGGTTACGGCACCCTGCCCCGAGGCAGATGGAGAGCTTGGCGTTCACTTACCTAAGGTGAGGGCGTTAACCTTTGGGGTTCTACAGGAGAAGAGAAAGGGAAGAGGAGAGAGGCACCCAATAACCCCAGTTCATTAATCCCATATTTTCTATCTGCAGACATCTTACTCTTCGAGTCAGACATACAGTGCACAGAGGTCCAGCCCAAAGAGCCAACCGTGTGTTACACATCACCTTTGAAGATACGGCATTCACCCAGTCAAGACCGGCGCCTCTGCGGGAATCAGGTGAGCGTTACACTCGCTGCCCGACCCGAGCTCTGTGGCAAAGCCACTGACCTAACCGGGGGGCCGGCCGGGGGGGTGTGCCCCACACAATGCACAGCAGAGACTAGCCTGCTGGGGGTGCTCTTCCGAGCACTCCATGGGATCGATTTGGTGCACTTGAGCCGTCTAGGGTTGGACTGCTTGGCCAGCCTTGGCTGCTATTTCAAGCAATTTGCTTCCACCCATCTTGGGACCATGTCAAGGGTATGCCCCCCTCTGGGAGGGCCCCCTCGTGTGGGTGGATCTCCCCTCCGAGCAGAGCGAAGGCCAAGCAGCTCCCCAGATCAGACAGGATCCCCCTGCAAGCCACAACGCGGCCCCTCCTCCACCAAGCACGTTTCCCCAGCAGATCAGAATGCACGTTGGGTGCTGACCCCCTCTGACGGGTGGTGGCATGCGGGCAAACCTCCTACTGGTTCAAGTTGTGCCTGGGCCTGGCCTCTCCCTCCCACCCTCTGGCATGACGGAGCAGGCCGGGTCGCCGGCATCCGCGTGACCAACCTGTCCACCCGCCTGCGTGCGTCGGGGGGTGCTCTTTGACGCTCAGATCCTGCAGACAGCCCCAGAGGGTGCGAAGGTTGGTTCTGAGGTGGGCGCGCAGCTCGCCCCGTTGCCTATCACGTAACTTTCTAGCAGAGTGAATTCTCTGGTGGTGGATTGTTTCATATCTCGAGAAGAGAGCCAGTGCCGCAGTTCAGCATAGCGCTACCTATCCTTCTCCCGCAAACCCATGGTTTGTTTGCAGAGCTGGAATGACTTAACCTCCTGTCCCACCATCATGTCCCTTGCCCGAATGCTGCCCGCCTGTTCCCATCTGGCATATGTTCCTTTCTCTAGCCCTGGGGTAAACTGTGGGTTGCGGAATAGGGGAGTGATCGGAGATGGGGAGGACATGAACTTTGCTTTTTTAACCATAGCATCCCATGTATCCCCCACCAGGGCTATAAGTCGGCTTCTGTACATGTTGGGGGGCAGGTCCGCTCTTGGGCACCACATAACCTCGTCCAGGGGCCTTTCCCACCACTGCCCTATCCATCCTTTGCCAGATGCTGTCAGGATTCCCAGTGCGCGGTCGGCGTGTTGTTGAATCTTGCGGCATTGGGGTGGGCCGAAGGCAGGACACGGTCACCCGGGTTGAAATAGTTTTAAAAAACCACCTGAAGAGACAAAGGATCATGTGACAATGTGGTCACGTGATGGTCTGAACTAACAAAAAGCAAAGTTCAACACTGGGTGAAAAATAAGCGACCGGCGAGGTTAGAGGAGAATTTGCAGACAGCGTTGGATGCGTACAATCCAGACAGGAGCCGGGTTAGGAGCAACCCTAACCCCAGAAGGGGTGTGCCATCAAAGGAAACCCCAGGTAAGACTGGAGGGGCGGGTAGCTGTAGAAGGCTGACTCTTAGCCTGATAGGCAAATAGATCAAGCCAGATAAATGACAGGGGTGTGATAAAGTTCTTTTTCCGCCTTACCCTGTCCCCCACAGAAACAGCGTGGGATTGAACCCCATAGTCCATCAACTGAGGACATCAGAACACCAGCCCAAGATTATTGTGCGATCCGTAGACAGAATTGAATTAAGCCACCAGGCATTGAGAAGCCTGGGGAAACAAGAGCGAGACAACAGCCTGTTTTTTTTGGCAGTAAGGACTAAAGGTGCAATTGCAAATTTTTCACCATAGACGCATAGCCAACTAGTAGTTAGGTATAAAACAGCATAAAAGGCCAACTGAGGACTGATGTTGCTTTGTGTCCTCCACAGTCGGGAACGTTAGAATCCAAGATAACTGATCAAAGGAGGGACGAAGGATCCTTATGATAACAGAGGGACTTATCAGAACAACTGAATCAAGCTGGTGAGATAACATCTTCATAGCCAGGGTAATAGTACTAGAAACAACAGTATGCTAGGGTGATGTGCAATTATCGTTAAATGATCAGGTTGACAAAATGTTCGTTGTACACACTCTCTGTTTGCACAGGGGCGGCTTCCATCGACTAACAGAGGTTGTGAGGAGACATTGCCCACTACATTGGCTTGGAGGTGTAGCCATAACATAAACAGGTCAAAGAAAGAAAAAGAATCGGGGCAACCGATTTAAGGTAAAAAGAAAGGGTGGGTGCCTAAAGACACAGCCCTGTATGAGTATACAAATACTTTTCCCCAAAAAACTTGGGCAAAATATTTCAACTTAAAATTGGCTAGTTGACAAATAGATATCGAATGACCAGACCATGGAAAACCTGTACCAAGTCCCAAGAGAAATGATTTCTAAACAGGTGACAAGAAGGAGTTTACCAAGTTAATGATTCTCTTCTGCTGTGACACTTAGTACAGCTGGTTGTTTGTAATAATAATGACAACTAGGATTTTTTGAGCATTAAAATTTGAACATCCTGTACTTGCTTCCCACAGATATCCATTCGGCGAATTGGCCCGAAGAAAGGATCAAAGGGAGTTTATTTGAAGTTAAGCCCCCAACGAATCCAAAAGAAGACAAACACAAGTGTACATTTCTAATGAATGTGGGACATAACCCCTGAAGAATTTCCTAGCTATAAGCGTGACAGTGTAAAGGAAAGAAACATGTTGGGTATGTTATGAGTGTTGTTTGAGAGATGGAATGAGTGACATGAGCACGGACAGTTAAAAATTGTATGGACTGGGGTGTGCCTCTCTAATGAGAGAGGGTAGCAAACAACAGATCCCAATTGAAAAATTATTCTTGTGATATGAAGAATTGTTGATGAACTGGAGTACCACATAACATTGCTGTTGTACAGTAGAATCGAGTTCTAATGTGAAATGTCTGTTTTAGAATTGTGTAAAAATAATCTATATAATTATAGATGAGAAAGTTTTTATTGAAACACTTTATATAAAGGATAAATAAATTGCTATTTTTGATACAAACTTGAATCGTATGTGATACTTTTATGAATGTTACTTACATACAAAAGGGGCAAACCCAAATGGTCTTGGGGAAGCAAGTGACCCTGTGAACATATTATATTGTACTGTGTTGTAGAGGGCTGTTCACAAGAGGTCTATATAAATATTTCCTCTAGTCTCTCTGGAGTTTGTTAGGGATTCCCATTGAACCAGTCTTGGATGACTCTCAATTGAGCTGCTGGGTAGTACATTTGAAAGTTCAGAACTCCCATTCCCCATGCCCCCATGGGAGTGACCATGACCCTCCAGGCTACCCTCGGTCTTTTCCCATGCCAGATGTAGTTACGTCCTAGTTTATTCAGGGTTTTGAAGAGTTTTCGGTGGACCGCCAGGGGGGAGAGCCTTAAAGTAAAATAGTGCTCTTGGGAGAATTATCATTTTAATGACATTGATGCGGCCCATCCATGATATGTGAAGGAGCCTCCTTTCTCCCAGCCAGGTCTTGATAGTTTCCAACAGGTGGGGATAGTTTGATTGGTACATATCCTCTAGGGTACTGGTTATTGTCACCCCCAGGTATCGAAGGGATCCTCTGCTTGTGCAAATTGCCCTGTATCTGTCATGGTCATCGGGCCACAGACGCAGACCTTACAGGGTCACACACACACGGGGCCCAGATGGACACAGTCCTGGCACCTTTAGTGCCAGGCTCATAAAGAACAATAAACAAGACATTCATTTGAGTAAGAAATACTTTTATTATGAACATGGCACTTTCATTTCGGGTGCATCGTGTATTTCACATGGAACTTTCATCTTTAAAGCAGCCCCGCGTGTATTCTTGGGTGTGGCTACTGCTATTGTATTGCCTGGCACGTGCTGACTCACTAGGAGTGGCAGGCAAGCCAAGCCTAGTGGGCGTGCCCACGATCACAGCTATAAAAGCTCCTCCGATCCCTGAGGCAGACGCTTCGCGTTATTCTGCACTTCCCTGCAGCGTAACGCTCACCGCCACCTGGGATTCAACTTACCTTTGGAAATCTTGTCTCCTGCCTCCATACTTACCACATGGAGGATCCTGCTCTCACCTGTGCGCGTCTTCATCTTGGCACCCCGGCTCACCTCCTAATCTCGGAGAGCAGACATCACAAGACGGCACAGTAACTACAGTTTCTAGACAGAAAAACAGAAAGGGGAAAAGGCAAGAGACATTGAGAGAAAACAGAAAGGGGAAAAGGCAAGAGACATTGATAGACACTTACCACCAACCAGGAGAAGCATAGTCGCAGCTGGACTGGACTATTACTTACCAGGCATCAGTGAAGGAACTAGATCCCACCAACAAGCGCCCCAGTCAGAAGTAGCAGGTGGGAGAGCTCATCATCCATACTTACCAGGTGAGCCTTATGGGCCGGTACATGCCCACAGAAATTGCACCTTGGGTGGAAGGGTTTGAGAGGTACACAGTCACCAATCAGTGCACTCACGTTTTCCCATATCCACGCAGGAGCAGTGCCACCAATTGTCGCCGCCCACAGCGTATCCGCAGGGGGAGAGACCTGAAGGGAGAGATCTAATTCCTGGGAGGGCTGCAACCGTGCCCCAACGCCTCCGCAGAGACCAGGTGAGCGTAACAGTATCTGATTCTGAGGGCATGCCTTCTTGTAGCACCATTTGTTTTTTGTTGTTGTTTTTTTTTTATTAAAATGATATGGTTCAAATTTTAAACCTTTAATCTTTTGTACAGTCAGAGAAAGAAGCAAATTCTTATTCTATTTAACTTTCTCAATTCAATTCAAAATAATGTATGCTTTTGTGTCATCCAGTGCCGGGCATGAAGTAACTATAGGCTGTAAGGCTGTAGGCTGTAATGTTTCCAATTAATTTGGTTGTTTGGTTGTTTGCAGAAACGGCAGAAGGAATTGTCTTTTGATACAAGTTGCCTGGATAGTAATAGCTCTCTGGTTGGCATCAAATTCAATCAAAAACGTAGAAAGGTATCTCTGACAGAAGCAGATGGGAAACGTTGTAGATATAACAGAAGACAGTTTAGTGGGTGCATATCCAATTTGCATTCCAAATTAAGTTTGAGTTGTGTTTTGGCGTTGATGGTCGCTATCCAATCATCACGAGCAAGTTTTTTTTTCGCTTTTTCTGGCGCTGGGTTAGCTGTTCAGTGGATATATCTGCCATTAATCTGGTATTTTCCATATGGTTTTTCCAGGTCTGTAGTGCAGTTGCCTGAGTTGTGCAGTGTTTTTGCTGGAAAACATGTAGCGCTGGGATATGTGCGCCAGAGACGATTTTCCTATAAAGATCTAGCTTTCGCCATGTGTGAAGTGAGGTGAGAGACTGAAGTGCCAATTCGTAACGAGCGCGAGCCATCGGAAACGACACAGGTAAAGAAAGAACTTTCCTCCAAAACATATCTTCAAGACGCAGCCATATACATCTATCGATGTTAATCATAGATTCACTTCCATAGAGAAGAATTGCAGTGACTTTTTGCCTATAGAATGTTATGATTGGCTTTAATGTGAATTTTCTGTGTTTCAGATGTAGAAACCGTCCCCGGCGGGCTAAAGATAGAGTTTTCGCCATTAGATAGCTGGACCAATTTGTTTCAGTGGGTGATTGATTTAACCAAATCCCCAAGTACTTAACTGTTGTCACCTGTTCACGGGGTAGATTATTTAGAAGAAAAGGTTTCGGGTGCTGTTTTGCTTTGTGGGATGGAGCTAAAAGCATCACTTTTGATTTTTATGTGTTTATTTGAAGTTAATTTGTCTTTATATACGCTTCTAGTTTTGACAAGGCTGTTTGGAGGCCTCTTGGAGTTTGCGAACGCAGAACGATATTGTCTGCGTACATCATGCAGGCGATGGTTGTAGCGTTTAATTTTGGTGGATTTGACTGTGGCGAGTTTGTCTCAATTTCATAATCAGATGTAAAGAGGTTGAAAAGCGTGGCTGCAAGTGGGCAGCCTTGTTTGAGTCCATTGTTGGTTGATATGGGATCTGTTACTGTGCCGTCTTGTGATAGTCGGACTCTGATAGATGTTTTCCCAAAAAGTAACTTTATTGGTTCCAAGATGTCATCAGGACAGCCCCATTTCCATAATTTCGACCAAAGGATTGATCTATTGACTAGATCAAATGCAAGTTTTAGATCTATGAATGCTACATATATTTGCCTTTGGTTATGGATGGCCTCTTGTTTCAACAAATTGAGTAAAAGTAGATTGATGTTGGTTCCGACATGTTTAACAAAACCCGTTTGCCTAGCTGCGTGTATGTTATTTGTTTTAGCCCAGATGTTTAGTTTGTCCAGCAAAAGATTAGCAAACATTTTCCCTAGGGGATCTAAAAGGGCAATGGGTCTTTTGTGTCTCCTTTTTTAAAGATTGGTATCAGAGTTGCCGTTTGCCAGGAAGGTGGAATGATCTGGGTTTTGTTGATTGTTTTATAGATGTGGGAGGAGATTACTGCCCAAAGGGTTTTGTTAGCTTTAATAAGTTCATTTGAGAGGCCATCCGGTCCCGGAGTACGTGAGGGATTCAGGTTGGTAATAGCTTTTTCTATATCTTCCGGCTGCCATGAAAAGGTCCAGGGATGTTGTTGAGTTGGATCTTGGATGTCTGGGTTGGAGGTAGTGGTGTAGAGTTTCTGAAAGTGTAATTTCCATCCGTGCTCGTCGACGTCATTTGATATCTTTTCTACCCCAGTTGTTTGTGGGTTCAATAGTTTCCATAGGTCTCTTGTATTAAGAGCGAGCAGCATTTTTTCAGTGTCATTTTGAACTTGAAGTGCTCTATTGGATCACATCCAATTTTTGTACTGTTGTTTTAGTAATCTTATTTTGTCATGGTCCTTATGTGACGTCTGCAGTATTTCTTTTATGTTGCTTCTCAATTTCTTTTTTTTCCTGCAATTATAGTCGAATAAGCATGTGTGTGGCAATGGTTCTTATAGGTACTTGTTGTTCTGATTAGTTTGAACGGAACCAATAGTTGCGGATAATTTAGCCGTTCATCATCAGTCATAGTGGGTGAGGTAATTTGATGCGCTAGCGTTGTCAGGGACTGTTGAGAGATCTTCAGCCTATTCTGTCCCGAGTTTACAACTAGTTTTGTCAGATTTAGCTTTGTTTTCTGAGGATTATACATTTCCCACGTGATTCTCAGTGAAGTATGATCGCTGTAATCTGTTTTTATATTTTTTTCTGTATTAGCTTCAATGCGATCTGATTCGGTGTATAGATGTAGTCTATGATGCTGCCAGATGAGCCTCGGTTCCATGTATTCATAGGCTTGTTGGTTTGAGTGTCAAGGAAGTACACTCTGATGAGGCCCCTGGTGTATGTTTCTTTCAGCCATCGTCGAGCTTGTGGGAACATATTATTTCATCGATGCAAGTAAAGAGTTTGTCGATATATATGTCATCAGCAATGGCCATTGGAATCCAGTAAGTATTGAGAATTCCAAATATGTCGTGATATGGATCCAGTCGTTTATTTTCATTGAGTCCGTGATTATGAAATTACTGGACATTTTAATGAGGGTCAAAAGGCCTGCAGATGGATGTCCTCTTTTGTTCTTTATTGCTGGAACCATCATTGTTGTGTATCCGTCACAGATTGGCTGTGATGTGATCCATGATTCTTGGATACAGACGATGTCGTATCGAGAGAGATCGTGTGACTGGTTGCAAAAAAGATGGCCATGTCCTCGAGTGTTCCAGGAGCATAATGAAATTTCAGATCTGGACGGTTGCAATGGTGGTTATTGAGTAGAGTCTGCGCTCCCTGAAGTTGTTAATTGCGACCATTCCATTACCATCCGTATGTGATGCATAGTGTGGTCTGGGTATTTATGGGATATTTTAGGGATTTCTTTTTTTTTTAATAAAACATTTTATTGTTTTTAGTAACATGAAAACATACAGCCTTGCACAGCAAGGTAACGGTTATTCCCTTTTCTCACCCAACAAAATTCCACACCATGGCTCCAATGCAATGGAGTCTCTTAACACATCTAGTTGCGTTTGTTGCACTAGTGTCTCATAATTCTAGTTTCCTTTGCATGGCTTTGGGTACGGGCTCGGTCTGTCGGTGCAGATTAACTCTCAGTGTGCATCTTCCCACTTTTGCCATATTTTCTGGGCTTTCTTAGGGCATCCCCTAGCTGTGTAAACTCTTTTTTCCATTGCAATACAAATGTCCACGTCCGTGGTCCATTGCATGTAGCTCGGTGTCGTCTCAGAACCCCAGAGTTGCGTTATGTTTCTCTTGATTAATGCAGTGCTGGTGGATAAAAACAGTTTTTCGTAGCATGATAGCTCGATCTCCTCCTCTATCCCCAGCAGTAGCTGTTTTGGGTTTCTGTGGATCGTTTTGCCCATCACCCTTGACAGTTCATCGCAGCACTTCTGCCAGTATTGTTGAATCAAGGTACATTCCCATAGTATGTGGTAATAAGAGCCTTCTTCCCTTTTGCATCTCAAGCAGGATGAGTTAGCGGTCTTGCCCCAGTTGAATAATGCCACCTTGGGTAATGGATTCTGTGCAATATCTTCAGTTGGATTAATCTGAGCCTCCAAGAAATAGCGGATTCTCTGGGGAACATCAAAGCAGCCACCCATTCCTCCGGAGGTATGGCACCCACATCCCTCTCCCATTTGGTTTTCAGACCCGACAGTTACCCGGTAGCAAAGGAGGTTATGCCGCTGTACATGGTGGATGTGACTTTATGTTTAATCGTTTCTGGGAAGAGTTTACGTTCCAGCGGGGTATAGTCAGGCATATCAACCATTTCAGGGAGATGGGTCTGCATTGCGTGTTTAAGTTGCGTGTAGTGATACTACTCATTGGGTGGGAGTGTGAAGGTGGTGGTTAAGTCTGCGAATGGTATTATTTCGTTTTCTCTCACTACGTCCCCAATTCTGTTAATGCCTAATTGGGACCAAGAGTGCCATTTCGGTAGCTTATTCACTTCCGGGAGGTGTTTATCGTTCCACAGTGGTTGTACTGGAGTTAGTTTTTTGTCCCCGCCTACGTATTTATGTGTATCTGTCCATACTCGAGTTATGTGTGACATCATGGATGGGGTAGTAGACCAGTCCTTTTTACGATAGAGGTGTTTCATAATGGGTCTTTCTTGCTGGTTGTGGTCCTGCGTTCTGTTGTGTGGTAATGTGGTGTCCCAGTGGAGTCTATCGTTCACTATTGCCATCTGGCTGGCCCAGTAGTAGGTTTGTAGACGAGGGAGTCCAATTCCACCTTCCCATGTGGATCTTTGTATGGTGGTGAGTGCCAAACGAGGGTGACCCCCGTTCCATAGCAATTTCCGAAGTGTCTGGTCTATTTTATGGAATTCACTGGGCGCTATGTGTAATGGAGCATTTTGTAATATATACAGAAAGCGGGGGAGAGCCATCATCTTAAAAAGTGCAGCTCTACCTAGTAGTGTTAATGATAAGGACATCCAATGGCGGATGTCTTCTTTGAATGTCGCCGTTATTGGGTGTAGGTTCTTGGGCACATAGTCTGTTAGGTTGTTTGTAATTTGTATGCCTAGGTATCTGAATTGCTCCTCCTCCACACGGTAGGGGCATTTGTCTGGCACTGCATCATCCGTTTGCTTCAGTGGGAATAATATGGACTTAGACCAGTTGACAGGGAGACCGCTGAACATGCCATTTCTATTTAATAATTGTGTCACTATGGGGCAGGATTCACGTGGATCCTTTAGGTATATTAGCAGGTCGTCTGCGTATAAGGACACCTTGACCTCCCAGTCTCTCCACCACCTGAAGCCACTCCATGTTTGTGTAGATCTTAATAGGATTGCTAGAGGTTCAGTTGCTAGCACGAAGATCAAAGCTGATAGGGGGCAACTTTGTCTCGTGCCTTTGCCTAGCTGGAAAGGGTTTGGAACATGTCCATTCACCTTTGTTACCGCTTCTGGGAGGTTATATAGCAGTTTAACCCAGCTCATAAAGTACGGTCCTATGCCCATGCGTTGCATAATTGCCCAGATTGCTTCCCAGTAGACCGAGTCAAAGGCTTTTTCGAAATCTATGGCTAGTAGGGCCAGGGTGTCCTGTAGCTTGAGTGATTTTCCTAGCGCTGTATGCAGTCTGTATATGTTCTGCCTAGTGGATCTCTGTGGCATGAATCCACACTGGTCCGGATGTACCAGTGTACCAGTGTGTGTATAACTTGCTGCCGCCGGTTGGCCAATACCTTCGCAAGTATTTTGGCTTCTCAATTTATAAAAGAGATGGGTCTATAGGAACTGCACTTGTCGGGTGGTTTATCTGCTTTTGGCAGAACTATTATCGTGGCTTTCCTTGGGTCTGGGGGGAGACAACCCTGTGAGTGTGAGTGTTGTAATAGGTGTAACAAGTGTGGGGAGATTATGTTCGTGCCTATTTTCTTCCATATTTTGATGGGGAAGCCGTTCGGGCCTGGGGTTTTGCCCGATTGGAGTTTTGACATGGCTTGTGTTATTTCTTCCTCAGTGATTTCTTGTTCTAATAGGTTAGACTGTTGTGCGTTTAGGGTGGGGAGGGTAATTTCCTCCAGGATGTCGGCCGCGAGTGGTGCGGATGGTGCTTTGTATAGCTCAGCGTAGTACTTTGAGAAGCCTTCTGCTATGTCTATGTCTGATACTAGTGGTTCTGATTCTTCTGTTGTTAGTTTCCTAATTTGGGTGAGGCCCAGATCTCTACGTTCTAGCCATGCCAGTATTTTCCCGGCTTTGTCTGCTGTTTCATATACCTTCACCCGCATCGCTGTGTGTGCCTGTTTGCATTATCGAAAGCTATGTGTTGCAGTTTCTGTGCTAATTGTAGTGCACGGTGTGTTTCAGGTTGGTCATGGGTTGGGCGATCAGCCTCTGCTTTTTGTACCTTTGCTTTGGCTTCGCGTATTGCTTTAAGGTGTTTTTTCTTATGGGCTGTGGTCCAGGCTATCATTTTGCCTCTGAGCACTGTCTTTAGCGCCTTCCATAGCGTTACCGGGCTGTCTACAGAGTTGGTATTTATCTCAAAGTATGCTTCAGTAGTCTTTTGGATGTGTTCTACTAGTTCTGGGAATCCTAGATAGTAGCTGTTCCGTCGCTAGCTGGGTGGGGGGATCGATCTGTTGGTTGTAATCGTTATTGTGAGTGGGGAGTGATTCGATATACCTCTGGGGAGTAGTTGTGCTTCACATGCTTCATGTATGTTACTTAATGGTAGAAAGAAATAGTCTAGCCTGGACAGTGAGGCATGTGCTCCGGAGTGGTATGAATATTCCCTTGTGTCGGGGTGTAGCGTCCTCCACACGTCTTGCAGACCCAATGCATTAGTGAATGTGGCGAGCTTGGTGTGTACGTCTGGGTTGCTGGATCGTACATGTGTTCTGTCGAGGTCTACAATCATTACTTCATTGAAGTCTCCTCTAATTAGTGTGAGGTCTGCAGGTTTGTCGGCGAGTAGGGGTTTAACGTCATTGGTCAGAGGGGTTAGTAGATTAGGTGGTGCATATACAGCAATCATAGTTACAGTGCATTCCCAGAGGGTCCCTGTCATGTGTACAAATCTCCCTCCTGTGTCGTATGTGATGGTCACGGGTGCGAAGGGGAGTCTTTTGTGTATCAGGATTAGTACCCCTTGCGATCCCATGGTGAATCCGGCATGTAGTGCTAGCTTGTAGTTAGTGCGTCTAAATAGTGTGCAATTTGTACCAGCTAGGTGTGTCTCCGTAAGGAACGCCATATCAGGGGAGTGTCGGTTCAGTGCTTGCAGTACCAGTCGCCTTTTGATACTGTTGGCAAGCCCATTTACATTCCATGTCATCACTTGGATGGTTCTATTTTTATTCGCATTGGTAACCCCTGTCATTTGAGTTGTATATAAATTGTGTCAGTATGCGTCGGACATTTGGGGTGCTGTGTAAATTTGCACCATAGTTAATGGTTTGCCGTGCCTATGTGTAGGATGGTTTCTTTTCGAGACATGCTTGTTCATTTGTGTTACGTAGTTTACTAGCAATGAGAGCATTACATAGTGTGTGTTAGAGACGGTGTGATTCTTAACATTGTAACCTGGATCCGCCCACCCCATACTCCACCCAACTTGAAGCATGTCGCCCAATATAACAAACTAAACACACTGCCAAAAATAGACAGTCAACTCATTAGTTAATAACTGTTACCCAACTTCCCTCCCTCTGCTTAGTCTCGATCTTTGCTTTCCGGTCTTTGCTGAAAAGTCTTATGTGGGGGGGGTTTCTTTGGAGGAACCTTCCTCTGGGGCTCTTTCTCCAGCACCATTTGTTCAGAGTTTTCATGTTAGGTTGCTTTATGTGGTAACCCAACGAGGTTCCGGGCCATTTGGCCTTGCATCATTCTGTGCTTCAGGTATCCGTTGACCCGGGCGGCTGTCAATGCTCCATCTGGTTAGCTGCCGGGTCTGGGGCGTCCACGCCAGGGGCTTCTGGGTTTCTCCCGTGGGAGGGGGCAGTCCGGCCCGGGTCGGGGCCTCCTCTCGCATCTTTGTGGTCTCGCAGACCAGTCGCCTTCGATGTTTGTTTCCGCCCATTTCCACTCCTCTTGTGGGTCCGTGAAGTGGATCGTAGATCCGTTACAGTAAACTTTGAGTTGGGCCGGGAACAGTAGCCCATATTTCACTTTCATGAGGGCCAGTTGTCTCTTGAGTGGCTCAAATGACTGTCTTGCTCACTGTACCTCCCTGGTGTAGTCAGGGAAGAATGTAATCTGGGATCCATTATGGGTAATCAATCCTTTTGTGCGGGACATTTGGAGTAGTGCATCTCTGTCCCGATAGTTAAGCAATTTAGCAAACACCGTTCGTGGAGGTGTGCCCGGAGGTGGTTTGCCCGATGGCATTCTGTGTGCACTTTCCACTGAGAAAAAGTTTGAGAAGGAGTGGGGTGTAAAGATGTCCACTAGCCACTGTTTCAGAAACAATTCCATACTTTGCCCTTCCTCTCCCTCTGGCAGTCGGAGAATGCGTACGTTGTTGCGGCGTGATCTGCCCTCACCTTCATCCACCCGGGTTTCTAGTGTTTTGAGGCGATTTAGAGCCTGCGATGGTTGCTGGTTGATGCCTCTGATGTTGTCCTCTGTTCCAGAGATGCAATGTTCTGCCTCCCCTGTACAGGCAGTGAGCTTCTGGAGATCATGGCGTAGGAAGGAAACGTCTGGAGCAATGCTGTCCATCTTGATCTCCATGGAGGAGCGCGAGCTGGCTATTGCGGCCATTACATCTCGCAGTGACAGGTTTTCTTCGCCCCCTGGAGAGTTTGAGTGTGGCATGTGACTTGCCGATGCCGGGGTGTTGGCGACCGCGAATTGGTCCATGCTGCTCTGTGTAACTGTCTTCCATTGTTGCTTGTCCTTGCCAATCGTGTTGTTGACTTGGGTGCCTGGATTCTTTCCGATTGTTGTCTAGCTATGCCGGATTAGGGTCACACCAGTCTGCGTGGCTGTGCTACACCACCCCCGCCGCAGCGACGGGTCTCCAGGTTCGGCTCTCGCCCGTGTGCACAGCGTCAGTGTGCGCGCAGCTTCCTCCCCCCCACCAGCGTAGTTCTTTGGGTGCTTCACGGAGGCGCAGGCCTTGCTGTCTTTCGGTCGCATTGCTTCGTGTCGGGGCCCTGCAGAGCACTATTGGGGGTGAGATTTGGTTGTTGTTTGGTAACGTGCCTGTGCCGTGGTTCTGATTTCTGGAAGCCAATGATATGAGGGCTGGTCTTGCACCACCGTGACCCAGGCCTGTCTGTGTACAGTTGTTGCGAGTGAGGGGTCGCCCTTGGCAGGAGGTGAGTATTTGGTAGAATCTGTGGCCCAGGGTAGTGGCAGATCAAGGTTGTCAGGGGTTTGGGTCCACTTCCACCCCTTCTCTGAGACAGGTCCGTCTAGGTATATAGGGCTTCACCCATCCAGTGGTTATAAGGCAGGTTGCCGGGGTGGAGGGGTTGGGGGACTTACTTGTTTTGCGCCCCGGGCCGTGGATGCAGCCCCGCTCGCCTTCACCACCTGGATACGGCAGAACAGCCTCCGCCTCGGGCAGCTCCCTTCCCTGGATCAGGTCGTTTACCACGCACCGGGCTATTGCACAGAGCGAACAGGTAGTCCGCACGTCGCCGCAGGGGGGCTGCAGGCTGGCCTCCACAGGTTTCTGTAAGAGCCGCCCCAGTTGCTGATCACTCGGTGAGTGTTGGGCCGATCTGCGCTGTGCGGCTCCGAATGCCTCGTTGGTGGGGCCCAGGCGCTGCCCAGGTCCGTATTGCTTTGTACTACGCGCCGCCAGGCAGGACGCGTGTCATGTTGCGTGTCACCTCTGCAGCGGGTTCCGTGGAGGTGGGTGTGCACGGGTTTCTATGTGACGTTGCAGGAGGTCATTGGAGGCCACCTGTGCCGCTACCTCCGGGGCCCCCCGGGTGTCAGGTCGTTCTTAGGTAGCGTCCGCCATTTTGGATTTGCGCCCTCCGAGGCCGCGGTCCTCCGTGGCTCATCGAATTTCTCTGCGATCCGACCAGTTGTGTGCTTCAGATTTGGCCAGCCACCGCTCAGCAACCCCCTGGGGTTCAGTCGCTGTGTTTTGGGGCTGATGAACCCACGAAATCAGGATATTTTGACAGGATTCTTTCGGCGCTTGGAGGAGCTCACTGAGCTCATGTCCACATTGTTGGCACGCAGGCCGGGCCTCCATTTTAGGGAATTCTTGATGAAAATGTTGTGTCTGCCAGTCCTGTTTATTGATATTTTCATCTCCTAGTCTCCTTCGATTGCTATGCGTCTGATGTTCTTGTTTCTTTGAATGACCTTTCCTTTGTAAAATTAGTTCCATCTGCGTTTCTTTTTTGGAGTCAACATGTTGTATATCAAATCCCAATGTATTTAGATTATGTTTTTCTTTCATGATCTGATCCTTTACATTGGTAGAGATAAGGAGTAAATAAATTTGATCCAAATGGTTTCCATCCACAAATTCGACTGTGAGGATCTCTTGTGTTGTAATATTTTGCAATTGCGGTATGGCTTTGAAGAGACGTAGGACATTTGTTCTGTTCAATATCAACTCCTGAGTGTCGACTTCTGCACGTTTCAAAAGTACAGCCCGTGGCGGTTTAGTTTTTCTTGGATTATAAAAAATTGGCTATGTTAATGCAGCAGTTGACGATTTTTTTGTTTGAGGAGAGTGTTGAGTCTGAGGAGCAATGAAGCCGTCAGGAAACAGGGCTACTTCATCTGCACCCTACGTTGTATTTGATATGTCTTCAAATTATAGACTCATTTGAGAGTCCTGCTGAGATTTGGTTTGCTCGTATTCGTCTACAATGACGAGTGAGGTATCACTTGGCTGTATTTGTGCTTCTTCTGAGATGTCTATTTCATAGTCTAGGTGTTGCGATAGGTTTAATAGGTCATTCATATGTGCATCATCAGAAGTTTCTGCCACCCTGTTTTCTCCTTGAGGTGTCGAGGTTCTGGCTTCGGCTGGAGTTACAGATTGAGTAGGGGCGATGGTTGGACCAGGTAGATTTTTAATCAATGGCTTGTGGAGCGCTGGTTTGGGCGCTGTCAAGTTTCAGAGGAAAGCTCTAGATCCAGTCTGCCTTTTTTTTGTTTTTGTTTTATTTTGTGCTTTTGGGTTCGGTACAGTAGGCAGAAAAATGGGATAGGTGCTTGCTCTTGAATTCAAATGTATTTCCCTATTTTGAGGTTGATCGTTTGGAGGTGGAATAGAGGTTGTTGGCTTAGGATCCACTTGAATTTGAGGTACGTTCACCGGGGTTCTGGCAGTTTTTTCTTTACTCACCATCTGATTCATAGTATGTGTAGACCGTTGAAGGTTAATGATCGATGATGGATTGCTTGGGCGATTCATAGAAGTCATCATGGTAATTAGAGCCGAAGTGAGCTGTGTGTTATCTGCTCAATCTTTTCTGGCGGTATCTGATAACCGGGATTGACACATTTGGCTCATTTCTGCTTCATGGTCCAATCGGTCCTGGATCTTGTGTACAAAAGCTTCTAAAAAGATCTGTTTTGCATGGATAAGTGCCAGAAGTGTTGCTTGATCGTTACTCGCATCTACGCATGCTTCTTGCATGTTTAAGAATGGTATCATTGTCTGGGATGTTACCGCTATTAGCATATTTTGAAGATCTTGCATAGTCGTTGGAATGGATGGCATGTTGCCTGTTTCATGCGAAGAGTCAGGGTTCAGAGAGATCGGTGGTTTGGTCTCTCTTGTATCAACAATAGGATTTGGTTGTCTCAGTGGTGAAATTTGTCGCTTGAGGTTTGATTTTGGAACCTCTGTGTTGGATGGACCGAATTTGGAAAGGCCACCTAGATGACATGATGGTGAGATGGGAGACGAAGTGTTGTAAGTTGAATGGCCAAACACTTCTTTGCGCTTTTCTTGATTTGCCAAAAGTGCTTCGATCTCGATCATGTCCAGGGATAAGCAAGCGATCCTTGGATTTCATTGAGCTGTAGGTGAATTTGCTATATCTCGTGATAGGCGTTTGCTTTCGTAGAGCGATTGCCATCGTCTTTTTGCCAATGCTACTTTATCTCGCTGTGAGATCACCAGAGTGAATTGTGAGTCGACTTCTGGATTCCAGGTTGGGAGAGTGGAATAGCAGGCTTGTGGTCTTACAGCATCGACCTGTTTTTGTAGGCCAGAGATCATTAGAAAGGCAGAAGTCTGTGAATCAATCTCCTGGGTTTTTGTCTTCTTATCACATTAAAGGCTCTCCTCTTTGCTTATAGATTCCATGATATCTTTTGTTTGGATTGTGGTAGCATTTGAGGGCGAGATTGAACTAATATGTTGCATAAGACTTTGTGCAGGTTGATGGATGGTTGCTGGTGTTATTATATCTAATACAGTATCTGAGGTTTGGGATTTCGTTATACAGCTTAAAGCTGAATTTGGCATTTTGGGTGGTAAATTTTCTTGTTCTGGCATGATCGAGGCAGGTGAAGAGGTGTGTGTAGGATCATTGCTCTTCTGATCGGTCTTTGGTATTTGCGATAGCTTTCCTTGTTCTATTGTTCTATCAGTGGATCAAGATGAGTATGTAGTTTTTTGGGGTTAGCCAAAGGTAGGAGCTGTGGCGTGCCAGAGGATTGATTCATTTGAGTCTCCTCTTCCATTGGTATTGTGGTTTCCTAAGGTATTATGATAGGAAATGCCTTTGCGTGTTGCCTGGTGTGAGGACCATTTTAGAATCATTGAGTGTGGTGGGGTTAAGGGTCAAGCATTGATTTTATGGCAGAGTGCAGAGTTATTAGGACTTTGCATTGATCTGAGTTTACGGGTGTCTTGAGTGGTTCTAAGAATTGCAATTTGTCAGTGTAAAATGCTACTTTGGGTCTGTCCGTGCTGCTGAGTCAAAGGCTTTTGCCCGCAGTCCTCAGTGCCGGTGATGCTGAAAGGCTAGGTAATTTATCACACTGAGTCAAAGGCTACTGCCCGCAGTCCTCAATGTTGATTTGCTTATGGGATACCCATATGTTTTCGCCTTTTCGAACTGATATGCTCCGCTAATGATAGTTCAAGGATAAAGAAAGTCCGCAAGAGAAAGTAAAAATGGATGTAAACTTTTCTCAAGTTGCAGTAGATGACAGATGTTACACTTATTTTAGGTTTATCAGTCTTGTGTTGTTATACAGTACACCGGATACTTGTAGTGCTGGTCAACATGGTATTGGGTCGCAGAGATGTAGATGTTATATGCCCATGCGTCTCTAATAGACTTGGTTAGCAAGGGGAAGATCAATTATAGTCAGTGTTGAAATGTTTAAGTGTCAAACTGGTGAAATGGGGCATAGAATTAAAGTCAGGTAATGATGTTATGGAGAATTACCTGTTGTCTTGCGACCACAATTCTTAGGTGACTGTGGTTTTATGGCGAAGCGGGACAGCGGCACAGCAAACAGCCAAACAGTCCGTGAGAAAGCTCTTGCCCTTTACGCTCAGGGGCTTAACGCCGCAAGGGCAGTTGGGAAGTCTTTTTCTTCCTTGCTTCCTGGTGTGGGCGTGGCTTCACAGGGGGCATGTCCTTCTCACGCGTCGCACCGCCGGTATCAGGGCCAGTTTCCTCGCGGCTCAAAGAGCACCGCAGATGCAGAGCAAACAAGGCAGGGGGCAAAGATGCAGTCCGTGAGTTGCTCCCACTGGACAAAGAGCAAACGCCAAACAGTCAGTGGGAAAACTCTCGCCCTTTACGCTCACTGGCTTAACGCCGCAGGGGCGGTTGGGTAGTCTTTTTCTTCCTCGCTTCCGGGTGTGGGCGTGGCTTCACAGGGGCGTGTTCTTCTCACACGTCACGTCACTGGTATCAGGGCCAGTTTCCTTGTGGCTCGAAGAATGACGCAGATGCAGAGCAAACAAGGCAGGGGGCAAAGATGCAGTCCGTGAGCTGCTCCCACTGGACAAAGAGCAAACGCCAAACAGTCAGTGAGAAAACTCTCGCCCTTTACGCTCACGGACTTAAGCATTTGTTCTGATTTTTGGTTGTTGGTCTTCAGTCCTGCCACTCTCCCAAATTCCCCTAAGAGTGCCGTTAACCTCGGGAGGGAAGTGTCCATGTCTGTTAGCACGTCCAGGAGGTCGTCGGCAAAGGCCATTGCCTTCCCCACCGAATGTAATCCCTCCCTGTCTAATTCTAGGTAGGAAGGGTTCGAGAAAGATTGCGTACAGGACTGGTGACATGGGGCAGCCCTGCTTAGTACCCCTAGTGACCTTTATCTCCTGGGAGACATGCCCATTGATAGCTAGCCTGATAAGTGGTGCTCCATAGTTGGCTTTGGCCAGGTGGTGAAAGCCCGGGCCAAACCCCATAACCTCCATGGTAGCAAACAAGAATGACCATTCGACTCATTCAAATGCCTTTTCTACATCTAGCGCTAACACCCCCGCCCTCAGGTTTGACTTCTCTATCAGGTGGGATGTTTGCCTAATGTTGTCAAACCTTTGTCTCCCCTTGACAAAGCGTGCTTAATCCGGGTGGATCAGGTCGGGGATTACTTTATCCATTCTAGATGTTAGAAGTTTTGTAAAGATTTTGGCATCAATGTTTATTAGGGCAGTAGGGCGGTAGGAGCTATGGAGGGTTTGTTTCTAATTTGGCTTAGAGAAGAGGATTACCTTGGCCTCCTCCATGGACTGGGAGATGCAGCCCGTATCGGAGAAGGAGTTGAACAGGGATGTCATTAATGGGACTAATGTGGTATGGAATGCTTTATAGAATGTGGCGGGGTACCCGTCCGGGCCCGGGGCTTTATTTGGTTGTAGCGATTGGATCGCCCCACACACCTCGTCTTCGATAATCATCCCTTCTAAAGCGTAATGCTGGCTCTGTTCTAATCTTTTTAGCTGGCAAGATTTTAAGGCCTTTTGGAGGTCACTCTCCGGTGCCTCGGTAGAGTAGAGGCTCGTATAGAACTCTGTGAACGCCTGCAGGATCTCTTCTGTACGTGTGGTTTCCTGTCCCCCCCACCATCTGAATGCGGCGTATAGTACCTATAGTGACAGTAACACCTATGCTATACTTGAATCAGATCCCACAGAAGAAATATGTTGCAACTTGGAAACATTCCTTGAAAGGGCTGAAGAACTCGAATGGATTAATCATAACACAAAGAAATTTTTGATGAACACACATCCCAAGATTCCACATTTCTATACTCTCCCAAAGATCCATAAAGATATGCAAAAACCTCCAGGAAGACCTATAGTAGCGGGGATCAACAGCATTCTTGAACCACTGGGCAAATACATTGATTATTTTTTACAGCCATTAATTCAGAAAACGAGCATTTACATCAAAGACTCTACACATTTCCTACAGTATTTACGTAGCATCGCATTTGACAACAACAACATCTGCTTCACGGTGGATGTGAAAAGCCTATATACTTCAATTCCCCATGATCTCGGCAGAGAAGCAGTGGAGTGGATGCTTTTGAAAGAGGGAAATATAGCTGCACAAAAAGAATTCATCATGGGACTTCTTGAATTTATCAGTAATAACTCATACTTCCAATACAAGAATTCATATTATCTACAAGTCGCAGGTACGGCCATGGGGGCAACCATGGCCCCTTCATATGCGAACTCATTTATGCATAAATTTGAAACAGAATATGTCCTCTTAAATCATCTGTGGAATCAAGATCTTATTATTTGGATCAGATATATCGATGATATTTTTGGCATTTGGAAGAACACAGAAGTACGCCTCTTAGAATTCTTCGGATATATCAACAGTATAGACCCTCGGATACAGTTTACATATGAATACTCACAGAAATCCATCCACTTTCTAGATGTGTAGATTAACATCACACAAACTGAATATCAGACAACAATCCATCGGAAGAGCACAGACAGGAACAGTCTGTTACAACGGCTCAGCTTTCACCAACCAAGTTTGATTAGAAATCTACCCTATAGCCAAATGCTTAGAGTTAAAAGAATTGTCAGCAACCAAAGTGAATACGAAGTAGCAGTTAAGGCAACGGGCAGCAAATTTCTTGCACGAGGCTACTCACAGGAAGAAATTGCATCGGCAGAAGCACGGACAATTACACAGAATCGAGAAGATCTACTCAAACCAAGAGAAACCAAGAAAGATACTTCACCTCCACTAGTCTTTGTTTCCAAATATTCACGCCAAAGTAATCGCATTAAGGCAATTATAAAGAAAAATTGGAACACCGTCACATGCGATAAAAGGGTTGAACATCTATTTAAAGAAACTCCCATGTTTGCCTACCAAAGGAGCTCCAACCTCAAAGACAGATTAGTTCACACGAGACCACCACAGAAGAAGAAGAACACAGACCGAATAGGCACATTTCCATGTTTGAACTGCAGCAACTGCAGTTATATCATGAAAGGAGAAACAATCAATCATCCCTATACTGGAGAGAAGATAAGATTAAAATGCTATGCAACATGTGACACTCCAGGAATCATATATGGGATCAAATGCCCATGCGGATTGTATTACGTTGGACAAACGCAACGTACTGCTAAAATGAGGTGGAACGAGCACAGATCGTGTATTAGGAACAATACTGTAAGCTCGGCGGTGGCAAGACATTGGCAGAACAAACAACACAATTTGGCACAGATAAAATTCGTGATCTTAGAGAGGGTCCAAAGAAGAGAGAAACATGAGGATTTACAGAAAAGACTGGATCAACGTGAGACGTTTTGGATTGATAGATTGAGTTCTCTCACCCCAAAAGGAATTAATGAAGATATCAATTACATGTGTTTCCTGTAATAAACATAACCAGATGTTGCTTCGGGACAGATATTCTGGGAAGCAGTATCAATCACATGTGTTTTCTCTAATTTAGATAACAAGTGTATGTCTGCAGCTCCCAACTGTAGCACTGCGAACCAGAACATTGTGGACGCAATTTTTTGCAAAGAAATTTTGTTCCATACACAGCATAAGGACATTATAATAACGTACAGCAGATGTATTCCGGATATGGCTATACGTTCTTTCCTCAATTAAGATGTTCCTTTTGGATTAGCATTTGCATATGGTTTTAAACATTAATATTCTTATTTCTTATTTCTTATGTCTAACTTTTTATTACTTGATTCAGGATCCAAGATCACAGAATGAAGTGATCGTATATACACTGACATTTGCGCACAGTAAAATACACTTTTTCTTTAACGCTCTATGACACGGATCTCTGTGGCAACAATCCCGCCCCTCTGCTGCTCTGCAGAGAGGTGGGACCCGAGGCGTACGTGCAGCAGCGCTCGCGCTGCTCAGCGTCACCCCGCCCACGTTCCCATGGCGATCTTAGATGGCGTCTGGGTTCGCGCGCATTACACTTTCGCTTTCAACGCGATCGGTTCTGCGTGCGAGCTCCGTGCACAAAGGTAAGATACTCTTTAGTGCGGAGATATTGGTTATATGTAAATGAACAGATAGAAGCACTCAGACTCTCCTACTGTTAATCAACAGGAATGTTGGAGACAACTATTGAGAATACCGATACGAGAGGACAACCAATTTAAAGCAGGTACAGACTGCCACACGTTGGGAATAGTTAAACACTGTAAATACATAGTTGTTTAACATTATTGACATACTTTCCAATTATTTTCTCCCTTGTTCACTCACACGGATCCACCTGGGGGTATGTGCTTTATCTGTTTTTGCATTATCCTTGAATCATTGATATATGTTTTGTGTTGAAATATTGTATTGTTATATGAATGATTAGTTGTTGGTATATTCACTAAAACATGGCCCTGACGATGGTCATAGACCGAAATGCATTGGCATATGTGCTTACTGATGAAACAACCTATGTTTTTCAAAGTTGCCTCACTATATGAGAATTGAATTGGCGATACTAAACCTAGAAATGTGAATAAAACATTTCTTGTTGAAGAATTCACTACAACCATTTCATATCTTTGAATCAATATTTAATACTTGATTGAATTTTTGAATAAAATTGCGCAACCCTGCCAAGGGTCAACTGAGAGCTCTAGCCTTTAGTAAGGTAATGCTACCTTACTTTTCTTCTAAACTGCGTATAGTACCTACCGCCATCTTCTGCTTAACCGACCTGTCTTATTTGCTTGGAGGTAATACTTCTGCCTCAAGAATAGGAGCGATTTTACTGCTTGTTTAGATAGGATATTGATTTTCCCTTTGATATGCCTATGCTCCCTCCTGATCATTAACCCCCCTATTGGTCTCCATTGTTTCCATTACACCTTTTAAGCATTGCTCTAGGTCCACCTGGAGGGCCTTCTCCTGTTTGGCTCGAGATGCCTTCTTTGCTATGAGCACCCCCCGCATGGTTGCCTTAAAGGCGTCCCATACTACATGTTACTGCACCTTGGGGGTCTTATTTTCCCTAAAGAAGTTGCAGATGTACTCACCTATCTCGTCGCAAAGTACTGCGTCTCTCAGCAGATGGCAGGGGAACCGCCACTTCCAGAGCCTCCGCCCCCCCTTCCCATTGGATTTCTAGCTGCATGGGGGTGTAGTCGGACAGGGCTATGGGTTCCCTTTCTATGATCCGTACTTGGCCAAGCAGTGTCACCGAAACCCATATGTAATCAATTCTTGAGAATGATCAGTCCATATGTGAGTAGTAAGTATACCCCTTGGGGTCCCCTTTTAGTTCATTTATTTTAAAATATTTTTATTGACATTTCAAACATATATTAGGCATACTCATATTAAGAATAATTTCTTCTATGAGGCGGGCAAAAGGAAAAAGGAAGAGAGGGGGGAGTGGGGAGAGAGAAAGGGGAATATTATCAGCTGTTAACATAACTTTGAAAAACAACAAAGGTCGTAACAAGTCCATGTCTACTGTTGGAGTCGATTTGGGGGTGGAGTGAGGCAGGTGTATCGCCCGCCATGAGGGGGAGCTGCAGTTGTTGGGTGGGGCGAGACGGCTCGTCGTAGGGTTTATTTCCAAGTCAACTTTATTGATAGGGTGGCGCGTTCACAGGAGTTTGTCGTCAGGCGGGTGGAACATGTATCATAGCAGAGATTTCAAGGCTTCATAGGTCATGATCGGCCCCTCCCCCGTCTTGGTTATTCCTTCAAGCCATAGCCTAGTTTCCGCCTCTGACCAGTGTTCAAGTTCCTTGAGCCATTTGGCATAGCAGGGGCCTGTTGATGTTTTCCATGTCATGGCGATTGCCCGTTTGGTCATTATGCAGGCCATGTCCATGACTTTGACAGTATGCCTGACCTTGCTTATCCGTGGGTAGGATCCCAGCAAGCATTCCTTAGGTGTCCATTCGTAGCGGGTCAGGCCCGCTCTTCTGCACGCTTGTTCGATATTGGTCCAGAAATGCTGTATCTTTGGGCAGCTCCAGAAAATGTGTGCCATGCCTGAGTCTTCTGAGTTGCACCGGGGGCATAGCGGGCCGGGGGTCTGCAGAATTTCGCGATTTTGCTGGGGGTCATGTAAGTTCTGTGGGGGACATTTAATTGGTTTAGTCTGAATCTTGCATTTCTAGACACTTCTCTGGGGTATTGTAGGATCCTTCCCCATTCCTGTTCCGTGATGCTTTACCTAGATCTGTTTCCCATGAGCTCTTTAGGGCGTCACTCCTGGGGTTGGGCCTGTCTGTGAGCTGGGCATATATCCGGGAGGTTGGTTTCCAGTTATCCCCCAGATTGTGCAGCAAGGTCAGGGTCGGATTTAGTTCCGGTTCCTCTGGCCATACGTTCCATTTTTGTTTTGCCACTTCTCGAATTTTCCGGTAGCTGAGGTGCTGGTCTCTGGGAAGTCTGTCATTCGATACTAGGGAGTCGAACTCCCGGAAGGAGTCTTCTTCGTAGACGGCCCACCAGCTGTAGATGGCGTGCCTTTCCTATAGGCGTATGAGCGCCAATTTGTCCCTGCTAGAGCAGGCGTCAGCGGACAATGGTGTCTCTGGGGAGTCCCATCTGAACAAGCAGGGGGGCTTTTGCTGAGTGTTTCCATCGGACCCAGAGAATTTATTTTAGTCGCACCGGTGCTATTAGGTGGCTCAAGAGGTCAGTCTCTGACGTAGAATCGTCTGCGAGCCATTTGGTCACAAAGGTGAGTTGTGCTGCCAAGAAGTATCTCTCCAGATCTGGTAGCATTAGTGTGCCGAGGGCGAGCTTGTGTCTGGAGCTTTCGCACACCAAGTCCTTTAGGAGTATGCCCAGCTGTCGAAAGAAGGAGGCGGGCAGGTAGTAGTGGATGTTTTGAAAAAAGTACAAAAAGCATGGAAGCACTATCATTTTGGCAATGGCCACTCGGCCCATCATCGATAAAGGAAGTCTGATCCAGAAGCGTGTTGACTTCTTGAGTCTTTGCACTGCCACCAGGGTGTTTCCTCCATGTGTCTGCTCAGGGGTGTGCCAAATGTTGATACCCAGCTATCTAAACGTGTGTGGTTCCCATTTTAACCTGACCTCTGGGAGTGCTGATGTTTGGGCCCCAACCAACCCCGCCAGTGGGTATATACGGGACTTCTCCGGGTTGAATGATATCCCGGATACTCTTGCAAAATTTCTTAATACCTCCAGAATTGTAGGTATGTTGAATTGAGGGTCCCTTAAGTAAAGTAAGACATCATCCGCATATAGCGAGATCACGTGGTAAAGGCCCCCAATCTTTATGCCTGTGTCGAAAAATTGTTTCCTAATAAATATGGCCAACGGTTCTAGCCCAAGGATGTACAACATTGGGGAAAGGGGTCATCCCTGCCTGGTGCCCCTCTGTATGTCCCATGGCGCTGTCACCATCCTCCCGGTCTTCACCCTGATCCGCAGTGTTTTGTACAGAATCTCGATCCAGCGGATGAAGTATCCGCACAGCCCGAATTGTTTCAAAGTAGCCAGGAGCCACTCCCAGTATATGGAGTCAAATGCTTTGATGGCATTTAGGGAGACTACAGCATAAGGTTCTTGCGAGCCTGTTGTTTGTGCTATGATATGCTGTAGTCTACATAAGTTTGCTGTTGTGCTGCGGCTGAGGACAAACCCGTTTTGATCCCCATGTACTAGGGACCCAATATCTCTTGATAGTCTTTTAGCAAGTATGGTGGTGAAGATTTTTATATCGTAAAATGGCTATTGGTTTATAAGAGCCACATTCAGTGGTTGGTTTCCCGGGTTTAGGTATGGGGATCACCAGGGTCTCGTTCATGCTGCTTGGTAACACCCCCGTATCGAAGGCTTCTTTATAGACCTCGTTTAGGATAGGAGTTAATTCGACTGCGAAGGTCTTGTAGAACTCCGGGGGTAGCCCATCGCTCCCAGGGGTCTTGCATGTGGACAGGGCCCTAATCTTCCATTGTGAGCTCCTGGTTCAATGTATCCCTCTGAGCATCTTCGAGTGTTGGAATGTCAGACACTCAACCTTGCGCGGAGGTAGCACGTACACCTGCCTCCCTGTTGGGTCTTGGTGCCTGGCTTGGTAATAAACTCAGGCTTCCGTAACCCGCCGGGGAAAGAGGGTTAGGGTCCGCTGGATTGGATAGGTAGGAGGAAGTTAGGGTAACCGGGAAGAAGGGGTAAGGGAATGCTAGGTAAAGGGGGTTATTAGGAAAGGTCCGTCTTGCTGTCCCCTTGTGGGGTTCCTGAGATCGATGGCACTCCGCCCTTACACTCACTCTTACACTCAGCAAGAACCTCAGAGACCTGTTGGGTCTCACCCTATACAAAATGGTGATTGATGCACATAGTACGTTACTCTGATAGTAGCGTTCCTATCACGCTTCTTGAGCTGTTCGCACAGACACCCCTGGAACAAGTATTACTATACACAGTAATAGAATAACTCAAGAGACACTTAGCTTCGTGTGATGCAGCTGAGAGGTATGTGGCTTGCCCCAGTTCTTGCCGTAACACTACGGCGCGATACGAGTTCTTGCTGTACACTACAGCGGAGCGCCGCTACAAGAAAACCAAAAACAGGTGTGAGTGTAATGTCAACAACCGTGTTTCCTCACACGGCACAATCACACATTCATTCGTTCCAAGTATAGTCAGGCCGTGTTACTTCACACACACTAATTGGCACCGGGTGAATGTTCCGCCAAGACGGACTTTGGAATCCCTTCCAGTGCTAGGCTTCACCCCACTCCCGACGTGTGCACACAACGCTGAATCCCAACCAGCGTGTTCCAGACACACGCTGGAAGTATCTGTTATTCTTTGTAAGCGTTCCATTAGCGGTCGCTTGTTCACATTAGTTTAGCCCAAGAAAGCAATGCACTTATCTGTCATGGTGCGCGGGGCCTGCAGTATACACAGGCGGGGTTTGGCCCCGCGGGTCGCTGCCTGCAGGAGCCCTCGATCTGCACGTCTTCTCAGGTCAAACTCCTTTAGCACAAGCAGGGATCCTTGCGCGTGTCCCGCGCATGAGCTGGTCTTCGGGCATTGTTCCGAAGTAGTTCTTTTGCTCGCGAAGGCGCGAGCATGCTGGGTATTGAAGTCTTTCTTGTTCCTGATGCCGAATGCTGCATTCTGCTGCCTCCAGGCTTGTATTCTACAAATAGGGCACAACAAAGTCCTAAAATACAGATGCTTGGACCACTGCCTGTTCTTCCCTAGCCCAGGATGTTGCTCTTTGTGCGTGGTGTGTACCAAATGCCCCAAACCTGCATTAGGCACAGTCGGAATCCTGACAGTACTCCCCCTCCCAACAGGGCCTGCTTTAGAGGGGTTGTTCTTATGAAAAACACGTATCAGCCGGGGTGCATGAACATTCGACGCTGGCTCCCAAGAGCGCTCTTCGGGCCCGTAACCCAGCCAATCTATCAAGTAATACAATTGCCCCAAACGAAAACGTGAATCCAAAATTGCTTTTACTTCGAACTCAGGAACCCCGTTAACAGTGACAGGTGGAGGTTTCTTGGGGCAAATGGACGTTGGGGCGGGTTTTAACAATGCAACATGGAACACAGGGTGAATTTTCATTTGTGTTGGCAAAGTGAGGCAAACTGCTACGGGATTTAAAACCTTTTCCACAGGGAATGGACCCACAAAACTGGGCTGGAAGTTACGTGGGCCTAGCAAGTGAAGTTTTTGCGTGTTCAGCCACACCATATCCCCAACCTTGTATGCTGGAGCTTGTTCCCTGTTAGTATCAGCATATCTCTTGTAGTTTGATTTGGCAGTGTTTAGATTAGTGATGATATCGCGCCACACGCCTTCAAGGTGTTTTTTATGCTGGGACACAGCCGGAACTTCTGCAAAGCTCACTTGAGGCACCGGTTGGAAACGTGGATGAAAGCCGTAAGTACCATAGAAAGGAGTTACTTTGGTGGATGCATGCACCGAGTTGTTGTATGCTAACTCTGCTAGCCAGATGACATCTGCCCAAGAGGATTCATTATCATATGTCATACAACGGATGTACTGCTCCAGGGTTTGGTTCACCCTCTCAGTCTGCCCATCTGTTTCTGGATGATAACTAGTGGACAATTTTAGCTGCATACCCACGTTGGCGCAAAAGGCTTGCCAAAAGCGTGACGTAAATGGCGCCCCTCGATCGGATACAACATGAAGGGGGATACCATGAAGGCGCACTATCTTCTGGAGAAAAAGATCAACTAAAGCTTTGGCCGTGGGAACCCCTTTACAAGGGATGAAGTGTGCGAGCTTAGTCAAGGAGTCTACAACCACTAACACAGTGGTGAAACCATGACTCGTTGGTAGGTACACAATAAAGTCTAATGAAATAGTATGCCACGGTACTGGTGGTGTGGGTAAAGGGTGTAACAGCCCAGCTGGTCTTTGATGACATGCCTTGTTCCGTAAGCAGCATTCACATGTTCGCAGAATTTGTTGAACATCATGTTTCATTCTGGGCCACCAGAAATGACGCGTCAGTAGTTCGTAAGTCTTGGCTATTCCGGGATGTCCCACGAAGGGCGAGTCATGGCACCACCTGACTGCTTGTTGCCGAATAGCTGTCGTGGGCAGATACAATTTGGTTCCCAAAAAGGGGAGCCCATCCTTAACAGTCTTTTTCTTGCTAGGATCACTCCATTGGGCCAGCTCTTGTGCTGTTAGCGCCTTTCTGATGTTGGTAAACATATCATCCACTACAACACTACCTATGATCCGTGCTGGTGGCACAATGGGTTTTGGTTCCTCTTCTGTATCGTATTTGACCTCTGGTTCTGGATACCGGGACAGGATGTCCGCTTTCTTGTTCTCTACCCCTGGACGGTATGTGACCACAAAATCAAAGTCAGCGAAATACATGGCCCATCGCAGCTGACGGGGATTTAGAGCCTTGGCTGACTTCAGGAATTGCAGATTCCTATGGTCGGTCAATATTGTTATTGTATGTTGGGCTCTCATTAGATAATGACGCCACTGCCTGAACACCGCTTTGATAGCTAGTAATTCCCTATCCGCTATCACGTAGTTACGTTCTGCAGGTAACAAGGTGCGAGAGAAATACGCTACTGGGTGTAGTTGACCAGTGCCATCTCGTTGGGATAGAATAGCACCAAGAGCGTAACTCGAAGCATCCGTTTATAAGACGTAGGGACGAGTGGGATCTGCATGTAACAAAATTGGGGCAGTTGTGAACGCTTTCTTCAGAGTCTGAAAACTTGCCTCCGCTGCCTCATCCCAGTGAAACACTACCCCTTTTTTCAATAAACGGGTAATCGGCTGTACTTTTTGGGCAAACCCGTCAATGAACCGTCGGTAAAAATTGGCGAAACCTAGGACAGTCTGCACATCCTTAACAGACGTGGGGGAAGGCCATTCTACTATGGCTCTCACCTTGCCTTGGTCCATGGTGACTCCTTCTGGCGAGAGAACAAATCCCAAGAATTCTACCGTGGTTTGGTGAAATACACATTTTTCTAATTTGGCATATAGTTGGTGTTCTCTTAATCGCTGCAAGACAGCCTTAACATGTTCTTGGTGCTCGTCTAGATTCTGGGAATAGATAAGTATGTCATCTATGTAAACGATGGCAAAAAGATCCAAATAACCCCGTAAAACTTCATCTAGGAAATGTTGAAAGGCGGCGGGTGCATTGCAGAGTCCGAACGGCATGACTTGATACTCATAGAGCCCACACTTGGTCCTAAAAGCAGTCTTCCACTCGTCCCCCTCACGCACCCGCACGAGATGGTAAGCCCCTCGTAGGTCTAGTTTGGTGTAGATTTTAGCATTTCGCACCTGATCTAACAAGGTGGGTATAAATGGAAGCGGGTATCGATTTTTTACGGTTATTCGGTTGATTGCCCTATAATCAATACAAGTTCTTAGGTCTCCGGTCTTCTTAGGGACGAAGAACAAGGGTGACGACACCGGTGACATGGAGTGACGTATAAATCCATTAGCCAAATTCGTGTCTATGTATTCTCGCAGGTGTTTGTTTTCTGATTCGGTCAATGCGTAGATTCGACTACACAGAAGTGCTGCTCCTGGTTCTAAATCTATTCTGCAATCAAATGTACGATGAGGTGGTATGGTTTCTGCTGCGGCCTTGCTGAAAACATCCCTATAGGCTTGGTAGACTGCTGGTGGGGTTTCTGTACTCCCAATCACGTGCCCTTGCCTAGGCGTACCCTGGATTTTAGGGTTTTCCGGAACTTTGGTGGGGTTGCTGAGGCAATGTTCCAAGCAGTGGTAAGACGAAAAACGTAAGGTACCCCGAGCCCAGTCCACTTCCGGATTGTGAGTTCCCAACCAAGGCAACCCGAGGATCATTCCGAACTGGGGTGCTGCAATTACATCGAACCTAATGTCTTCATGATGCTGGGAATTACATTCCAAATGTACCCACCTAGTCTGCTTAGTTATGATCCAGAAGTGAGTGGTGACCCATCCACTGACTGCACTTCTTCCTTGCATTCCTTGCGTGTAGAGGTATTCCCAATTTACATGCTAGGTCCTGGTTGATGAAATTGCCCGTGGCTCCTGAGTCTATCATCAATGATACTGGAACCCGTTTGGCCGCCCAACTGATATGACCTAAGACTGTCACATGAACCACCTGTACGTGGTGAGTATTAGCCAAGTGCTTTGGGGTGTTTTCTAATTGGCTCGCCCGGACCACCCTTACTGGCGCGCTTTCTCGTTTCCCGGCAGCAGTTCCCCCTTGGGTTTAGCAGGGCATTCTCTTACAAAATGTCCGCCTTTACCGCAATACAAACAAAGCTTTTCCCTACGTCTTTTGTCTTTCTCTTCTTTGGTTAACGGCCCACGCACCGTTCCTATCTGCATGGGTTCGTCCACTGGCTTCTCATTCTTACTAGGTTTTGGTTGATGGTCTAATCTGGCTAGTGGTCTCGAATCCCATTTCCTTCTATCCTGCCTTCTCTCGCTTTGTCTTTGATCCAGACGCAATGCAAGGTCTATCATGGAGGAACAGCTTTCAGGCTGCGGGTCTACTTGCGCTATGAGGTCCTTCATCTCATCCCTTAGCCCTTGGTAAAACAAAGCCAGGCGCTTCTCTTCTGGCCAGTCAGTTTCCACCGCTAAGCGATTAAAAGTGGTTACATAAGTAACCAAGTCCTTACCTCCTTGACGCAGGGTAAGTAATTCTCTGTCTTTAATTAGAGTTGCTGCCTTACGGTTAAAGATCTTACCAAATTCCTCTAGAAAAGTATCCCAATGATACAGGATAGCGTCATCCTTCGATACCAGGGGCGTAGCCCATGATGCAGCATCCCCACCCAGGTAAGAGATTACAAATGCTGTACGGGACTGAGCACTGCGAAATATAGTAGGCTTGGTGATAAAATGCAGCTGACATTGCATGATGAACTGATTGTAACGCTGTGGATCGCCATGATACCTTTCCGGGGCTGACAAGGGCAAGGGCGGTTCAGTAGATACGTGTACCTGAACTGGGGTGGGTGGAACCTGATCCCTGGGCAAGGGGGTAGCTTGGACATTACTCTGCACAGTAAGGGTATGCACTTGACCAGCTAAGTTTACATAATCTTGACGGGTGGCCTGCAATTCGTCTTTCAACTCCCGTAATGCTGCCAAAACCTCCTCCATGGTGTCGTGCTACCCAGGCGCTTAAAAATACTTGGGCGTGTGCTACTGTCAGACACTCAACCTTGCGCGGAGGTAGCACGTACACCTGCCTCCCCGTTGGGTCTTGGTGCCTGGCTTGGTAATAAACTCAAGCTTCCGTAACCCGCCGGGGAAAGAGGGTTAGGGTCCGCTGGATTGGATAGGTAGGGGGAAGTTAGGGTAACCGGGAAGAAGGGGTAAGGGAATGGTAGGTAAAGGGGGTTATTAGGAAAGGTCTGTCTTGCTGTCCCCTTGTGGGGTTCCTGAGATCGATGGCACTCCGCCCTTACACTCACTCTTACACTCAGCAAGAACCTCAGAGACCTGTTGGGTCTCACGCTATACACAATGGTGATTGATGCACATAGTACGTTACTCTGATAGAAGCGTTCCTATCACGCTTCTTGAGCTGTTCGCACAGACACCCCTGGAACAAGTATTACTATACACAGTAATAGAATAACTCAAGAGACACTTAGCTTCGTGTGATGCAGCTGAGAGGTATGCGGCTTGCCCCAGTTCTTGCCGTAACACTACGGCGCAATACGAGTTCTTGCTGTACACTACAGCGGAGCGCCGCTACAAGAAAACCAAAAACAGGTGTGAGTGTAATGTCAACAACCGTGTTTCCTCACACGGCACAATCACACATTCATTAGTTCCGAGTATAGTCAGGCCGTGTTACTTCACACAAACTAATTGGCACCGGGTGAATGTTCCGCCAAGACGGACTTTGGAATCCCTTCCAGTGCTAGGCTTCACCCCACTCCCGACGTGTGCACACAACGCTGAATCCCAACCAGCGTGTTCCAGACACACGCTGGAAGTATCTGTTATTCTTTGTAAGCGTTCCGTTAGCGGTCGCTTGTTCACATTAGTTTAGCCCAAGAAAGGAATGCACTTATCTGTCATGGTGCGCGGGGCCTGCAGTATTCACAGGCGGGGTTTGGCCCCATGGGTCGCTGCCTGCAGGAGCCCTCGATCTGCATGTCTTCTCAGGTCAAACTCCTTTAGCACAAGCAGGGATCCTTACGCGCGTCGCGGGCATGCGCTGGTCCTCGGACGTTGTCCCGAAGTAGTTCTTTTGCTCACGAAGGTGCGAGCATGCTGGGTATTGAAGTCTTTCTTGTTCCTGATGCCGAATGCTGCATTCTGCTGCCTCCAGGCTTGTATTCTACAAATAGGGCACAACAAAGTCCTAAAATACAGATGCTTGGACCACTGCCTGTTCTTCCCTAGCCCAGGATGTTGCTCTTTGTGCGTGGTGTGTACCAAATGCCCCAAACCTGCATTAGGCACAGTCGGAATCCTGACAGGGAAGACCTATTTCTTCTAGAGTGTCGAAAATGTCATCTTGGGGAATGATGGATTTGTGGCTGTATAGGTGGGAGTAAAAGTTTCTGAATGCCTCGTTGATCCCTGTTTGTGTAATGTGTTTGGTACCCGACTGATCCTGGATTTCGAGGATTGAGGTTTTCGGGTTCTCTTTTTTGCAGAGCCACGAAAGTAGGCTACCTGGTTATACCCCTACGAGGTTTTTGTGATATAGTCAAATTTGGCCAATCTGGCCCAGGCCTCTTGGCAGTCTTTCCTCGCTGTGGACATTTCCTTTTCAAGTTCTTGCGATTTATTGGCCGCGGCCTCTAGTTGTTGGATCTTTTCCTCACTGGCCTCCAACTCTCCCCTGAGTGTCCTCCGGATCCCGTCGGCGCTGGCTATGACCTCCCCCCTTACGACTACCTTCAGGGCTTCGAAAATGGTGCTCCATCTGTCCACGCTACCCACGTTATTGTCCGTATATTCCACTATTTTATCGCAGAGCCCCTCTTTGAATGCTCTATCTGTTAGGGCGTCGGTTGGCATTCGCCACATTGGTATGGGTGATCTAGGGACTTTTGGTCTCCATTCAACGAGGACCGGGGAGTGGTCCGATATAGTTCTGCCTAGATAGGAGGCGGATTCTATTTGGGGGAGGTGCATCTTGTCTATCGGTAAATAGTTTATTCGGTTGTATACCTTGTGTGGGGACGAATAGTATGAGAATTCCCTACCTTCAGGGTGCAGGTCCCTCCACACCTTCGATAGGTCCAGCTCTTGTAAGTTTTTCCGGAGGGCTGAGGAAGGTTGGTTGGATGGCTGCGTCGGAGGAGCGGACCTGTCTTGAGCAGGGTCGCGGACGCAATTGAAGTCGCCTCCCCATATGAAAAAGCAGTCTCTGTAGGGTGCGAGCCTCTGCTGGAGTTTAGTGAGGTAAGCTGTGGTTCCGCAATTGGGGAGGTATATGTTGACTAGGCATACTTCCTTCTGCTCAATGCTGCCATGAAGTATCAGGTATCTGCCTTCGGGGTCCTCCTCCTTGGACCAGAGTTTGAAGGGTACTTTGCCATTTATTCATGTGTGGACTCCGCGGGCATATTTGGAGTATGGTGCTCCAAGGCCCTGTCCCCCCCACCAGTCCAGGATTCGGGAGTCGACTTCCGCGATGAGGTGTGTTTCTGGAGCATCGCGATGGATACATGTTTTCTTCTGAGGAAGGATTTTATCCTGTTCCGGCGCATGAATGTCCCCATCCCCCTGACGTTCCATGTCAATACTTTAATGTCAGTTGCAATTGTTGTAGCGTTGGACCCCCGGCCCGTTGTGATGTGCCCCATGACTCCGGAAGGTGATGATATTGAAGACTGCAAGACCTTTTAACCATAAACAACAAGTAAAACAAACCAAACTTCTCCAAATGGACAAACTGCACCCAGCAGACGTGCAGTTTCTGCGTTGCTCGGGAGCACCCGCTCTGTCAGGGCGCTTCCAGGTCATCTTGAGCGGGTGTGGTGCGACAGCAGGATGCTGTCGCGAGTCCTTTCGCTGGGGGGTGTCTTGGTTCGGTCTGGTGGGCCGACTCCCTCCTGCCTTGTAATATGCAATCCGTGGGTCGATCCTTGAATTCAGCTTGTATTTGGGTGGTCCTGTCTGGTGGGCTCAGCGGGCAGATCATGATGCCTTCTCATCTCCGTCTGCTAGGTTGTTGTGTTCTAGCCAAATGGTGGCTGCTGCCGGCGATTCTAGGAAGATTGCTCTGCCCTTGTGTATTATTTTGAGTCCCTTTTTAGTTCATGCCATGCATCCGCTAATGCCATTCTGTTTATGCTAGCCTGTAGTTTACTGGATGGGCCTTTATATGTGGGCGTCCTGTGCGCGCTTCTGTCCATGGATGGGTGCCACGCCAAGTTAAAATCCCCTGTCAGTATTAGCTGGCCTGTTGTTAACTGGTCTAGCTTTTCCAAAACCCCCTGCAAGTATCCTTCCTGCCCTGAGTTGGAGGCATACACCGTGGCGATTGTGAGAGGCCCCCCCCATTGTAGCTGGACGAAGAGGAATCTACCTTCCTTGTTGTCTTTTGTGCCTATTATTTCGACATCAGGTAGGTGTCTAAACACTACGAGGACCCCTCGAGCTTTGCTCTTGTCGTTAGCCTTCAGAACCTGGGGAAACCCTCTCAACTTCCTTCTGTGTCTGTCTTGCTTAAGGATATGGGTCTTCTGGAGTGTCACAATGTCGGGCTTGGTATCCTGGAGGAGGTTCTTGTCATGATGCCTACCTCCAAGGAGCCAGGTCCGACCCAGCAACCCCAGAGGCAGGCATCTTTTCCCCCAGGGGAGTGCCAGCGGGCCCAAGCTGGGGCCCTTTGGACGCAGTCCTGGTGCCTTAGGCGCCAGGCTCATGTTGGACCTCTGTCCTGGCGCCTTAGGCGCCAGGCTCATAAAGCTAGACATGTGCTCAAGTGTTTTAATGTGCACTTACCTGATGCAGACCATGCTGCCACATCCAGGCCCTCTTGAGGCCTGAATGGAACTACTTTACCTGTGGGACTACTTTCCACCCGGGTGTGGTCGGGGAAGGATACATACCTGATCGGAGGAAGGATACACACTTGGAACTTCTTCCAAAGCTATTTAAACCACACCCGATCAGTAACTCACGCTTCGCATTGTTCTGCTCCTCGCAGCTGGACGCTCACCGTGTCAGCTCCTGCATCTGGACTTCAGCCACGCCTGTCAGCATCCTGGGTCACCTGCAAAGGGAGACAAGAGACCTACCAGCTAATCTGCACCACGGAGACATCACCGACGATCTTGAAAGGGAAGACATCATTTTTAAAAGCATTTCGTTACGATTGCTGCAGCGCTGCATTTCACTCACCTTTCCTGGGTTCCTCCATCTTCAGCAGCAATCATCCGGATACACAGCCACTTCCCAGAGCCTAGAGAAAAAGACAAGAATAAGAGGTGAGAGAAGGAAGGGAATAAGACTTACCTGTTGGGTCATTCCCATTTCATTTCGGGTCTTGCCGCTTCCAGGCATTTTCCGGACCCCGGCCCCTATGGGGAAAAAAGACAAAGACATTGAATGAGCGTATGCAAAGACAGTTCCCGAGCGCTCATCCAGAACTAACCTGCCATTTACTGGAACTGGAACTGCACGTTTCACTTCGGGTCGGCGCCATATCTCCGGCATTCCGAACCCCGGCCCCTAAGGGGAAAAAAGACATAAGCATTAGCGCTTGCTGCAAAAAGACAATGAACATTATTATTAAGCTTGGACTTTTGAACTTGCAACAGAACTTTTACAGAGCCTTACCTGAATAGTCAAGCTTACCTGAACTCCCAACAATCCTCAATCCAGTGAAGTAACTGGGTTTCAACGCGCCCCTGCATCAGAAGCAGGATGGCGAGCTCATCCTTCCTGACCCTAAGGTGAGACTTCACGGGGAATCGTGGAAGGGTATCGTGGAGGGTTGGAAGAGAGTGGGAGGCTCGAGCATAACTCAGTCAGTAGGTAATACTCCCTTTTCACGCACAGGGGAATATTCCTGCGAGCCGGAGAAGCCAGAGTTGAGGGCCCTTCCTGTCCATCTTCAGATTCCTGCGCTTCACCATTGAAGAAGCATCAGCACTCGAAGCCAGACCTGCGCCTCCGTGGGAATCAGGTGAGCGTTACAGAACGCGAAGCCTACCCACAATTTCCCACCCGGGCGCTATGGAGACTTCCGAGACTGATCAGCTGGCCCAGCTTTTGGGGGAATTACGGGCAGAGGTGCACTCAGCCCGCCAGGAGACTAACGCTCTCAAAAGAGAACTGATCTTATCCAAGGAAAGAACAGATGACCTAGCCAAAAGGTTATTACAGGCCCAGGCAGGGCACACTCCTTTACCTAATTCCGGAGACATTTCCACATCAATGGGTTTGAGTAACCCGGTACAAATTAATCTACCTGGGCACATGCCTTTGGCCCCGCCTGAACGTTTTGCGGGGGATCCCAAGAAATATGCCGTCTTTATGAACCAATGTCGTTTACACTTTCTATGCAGACCCGGAGCCTTCCCTAACGACCAGACCAAGGTAGCCTTTATACTATCCTACCTCAGTGGCAGTGCTGCCGATTGGTCTATTCCATTGGTAAATCAGGATGATCCCATTCTCCAGAATTTTCAGGGCTTCCAGGCCAGCATGGAAAGATTGTTCGCTCGACACTCTCAAGGACAGGCCCTTGATAACGAACTGCTATCCTTACGACAAGGTAATCAGGATATTCTGTCCTACATAGCCACCTTTAACAGACTGGTTGTGGAAACTGGATGGCCAGAAAGCAAAAGGATCACATTGTTTCATCGAGGCCTGCGCGGAGAGCTTAAGGATGTTCTAGCTCAGATAGTAAACCCACCCCAGGTCTGCGCAGACTACATTGACTTGGTGGTTCAACTTGATCACAGACTTCAAAATAGAAAAGCAGATCAGTTCAAGTATGAAAACCGAGCACCGATCAAAACCCACGCTAACTCCAAGAGTACCGACGTATCTGAACCTATGCAAATCGGTGGTGTTAAAGGATCATTAACGCAGAAAGAATGAGAGAGAAGGCAGCATATGCAACTTTGTCTGTATTGCGGGACTTCCGGTCACTTTCTTCGAAATTGTCCAGTTAAACTACTTAAGAAGGTGGTTGGAGCTACTGATAACGAATTAGTGACATCTGATTCGGGAAACGACCTAGCCCGGCAAGCGTAGGGGTCCGCTTGCCGAGCTTGAAAACTAACTCTTTGACCTCGCATTTTGTCATGCCAATGGTGCTCGTGGAACCAAAACAGCCTCAGCAGTTGCATGCTTTAAAAGCATACATCGACAGTGGAGCTATTGGAAATTACATAGACCGTGAATTGGCTTCCAGGATTAAGCTTCCTCTCCGCCCGAAAGTAACCCAAGATGTCATTACTACAGTAGATGGAACCGAAATAGCCTCAGGGCCTGTAACGCATTCCACTGTTGAAGTGACACTGGTGGGTCAGGATGGACATCGGGAAGCAATCGTGTTTGATGTGATCAAGGTCCCACAATTTCAAGTAATTCTTGGAATTCCTTGGTTAGAAACACATAATCCCAGAATTGACTGGCGAGCAAAGAAGATAAGTTTTCCTGATTGTGAACCAACTTGTTATCCAAGAAATCCAGCTATGGGTCTAGCCTCAGCAACTTCCACCCCTGTACAGCTACCGTCAGAATACCAAGAATTCCAAGACGTTTTTCAGAAAGAACAGGCTAACACATTACCTCCCCATCGGTCTTATGATTGCCAAATCGATCTGGTACCCAATGCTCAACTACCTTGTAGTAGGATTTATGCTCTTACGGAACCTGAGAACCTGCATTTGCGTCAGTATTTAGATCAGTACCTAGCCAATGGTTTTATTCGCCCATCCAAGTCTCCTGTCTCTTCAGCTCTGTTCTTTGTGCCGAAAAAAGAAGGCGATCTTAGAACGTGTATAGACTATCGCGCCCTAAATCAAATAACGATTAAGAATCGTTATCCTCTGCCCTTGATTCCTGAGCTTATCGACCAGGTGAAAGACGCTTGTGTGTACACCAAGTTAGATCTCCGAGGAGCTTATCACCTGGTGCACATAAAAGAAGGCGACGAATGGAAGACTGCATTCCGCACCAAATTTGGGCTCTTCGAATATCAGGTGATGCCCTTCGGTTTGTGCAATGCACCTGCCGCCTTTCAGTACTTTATGAATGATGTTCTTCGGGAACTTATCGATGTCTGTGTCATTGTTTACATTGACGACATCCTGGTGTACTCTTCTTCAGAATCTGATCACAGAAAACATGTTAGGGCAGTTCTTGAGAAACTGCGCCAGCACAGACTATTTGCAAAACTCGAAAAATGTGTTTTTCATACCACAGAAGTTGAGTTTCTCGGATTCATCCTGACACCTCAAGGAGTCCGAATGGACTCGCGAAAGGTGGACGCCATCCTCAAATGGCCAACTCCAAGCTCGGTGTAGGGAGTTCAGAGCATGCTCGGCTTTGCCAATTTCTATCGAAGATTCATCCCGGAATTTTCCCGAATAGTCCAACCCATCACCGCTCTCCTAAAGAAAAACAAACGCTTTGAATGGACTCTTGAGGCCGAACAAGCCTTCCAGGACCTGAAAACCAAATTCACCTCTGCACCTGTTTTCAAGCACCCGCACCCAGATCTCCCGTACATAGTGGAAACCGATGCATCCAGTTCGGCCATGGGAGCTGTCCTGTCGCAAAGAGACCCAAAAACTAACCAACTACACCCAGTGGCCTTTTGGTCCAGAAAGTTTTCTCCTCCTGAAATCAACTACGCAATTACCGATAAAGAGTTACTGGCCATCAAATCTGCTTTCAAGGCTTGGCGTCACTACCTTCTCGGGGCAAGACACACCATCACCTTAATTACGGACCACAGAAACTTACAGTATTTAAAGACGGCCAAAGCTCAATCTTCACGACAACTCCGATGGGCTCTGTTCTTTGCGGAATTTGATTTTGTAATTACCTATCGCCCTGGCTGCAAGAATGGAAAAGCGGACGCCTTATCCCGGATTGGCATGGAAGAACCTAATTGTCACGCCACCCAACCCGGTCCTGTCCCAGCCCACTCGTGCGATGCGGCGTGCCACGCCTTGGAGGGTTTACCCTCGCTTTCGCCTGGGAGGTACGGGGCGTGTCGTTCCGCGCAGGTGCGGCCGACCTCTTCCTGCTTTCCGCGCATGCGCGGTGTACGATGCTCTCGGCTCCCGGCCGATTTGCGGCCCAAGCCTCGCTTTGGGTCTCCAGCACCTGGGAAGCTACACGGCTTGCGTTTCAAGCCTCCCGGCTGTGGGAGGTCCTATTTAAGGAGCCCGGTGGTTTGGCAAATCGCGTCTCAACGTGGTTTGACCGGATCGTTGTTTTGCTCCTTGCCCTTGTCCTGAATACCGTTCTGTCCTGCTTGCTGGTTTCCCTTCCTTTCCGGTCTGTCCCTTCCTTAGCCGGTTAGGGAATCCCTTCCTGTTCCCAGTTCCTTGCTCCTTCCCTCCTGGGGTGGTTCCCCTCTCTAGTGGTTCTCTGTTCCTTCTCTGGGTTCTTTGTCCTCCCTGAGCTCCTTGCCTTCCCGCCTTCCCTTGCATTCAGTGGCTTCCTGATTCCTGCTTCTGGATTCGACACTTCTCATCTCGCTCCAGTTGTCTTCAGAGAACCTCCAGCTAAAGACCATCAGGCTTCCCCTGTCAGTGCTTGCACTGTCCTGATGCCACATTAATCAGGGGTGAGCGAACCTGTGGCATCGGGAGCTGGTTCACCTCCAGTCCAGTACCTATTTGGACGGGAGTTGGGCTGGTTCCTGGTGTCACTCTCACTTCACTACAGAACTACTGGCAATCTGGCATCATCTACTAAACAGACTTCTGGACGAACAGGTACGCTGCGCCCTAGTGACGCCATCTTTAACAGATTGAGACGCCAGACTTCAAATTCTTCGGAATCAGAGATGGATGAGAACACCAGTCTTCGTGATGAGATGCAGGCCTTACGTGCTGAGATGATTGCACTCCGCCAGGAGAACCAGACCCTACGCCAGATGGTAACCCAAAGCAATAATGCTGTTCCTCCGCCTGAGAGTGCTATGGCTCATACCACTCCAATCAAGTTTGATGGAGACCCCAGACGTGTGGGGGAATTCTGCAATCATTGCCGGATACACTTCCTGTACCGTTCAGCCCACTTTAACAACGATAGAGCCAAGATTGGATATATTTTGGGCAATTTGTCTGGCAACGCGCTTGCTTGGGTAACACCACTTGTGGTTTCTAACAGTCCCATTTTAGGTGATTTTGTGGCCTTTGAAAAGGCATTTTTGGAAGTATTTCAGTCCCCCAATCTGGCTTCAACAGCACAGAACCAGTTAATGGATTTAAAACAAGCCAACACAGACATAATCTCTTATATAGGCCGTTTTCGCCAACTTGCAACAGATTCTCAATGGCCTGAAATAACACAAAAGACCTTGTTTCGCCGAGGATTAAGAGAAGAGTACAAGGACGAGTTGTTACACATTCCTGAACCCGAAGATCTACAGAAGCTCATTGAACAGGTGCTAAAGATCGATCAGAGATTGGCAGAGAGAAGAGGCGAAAGACGCCGTTTTGAGAGATCGGACCTCAGACCTCCAATTCCGCCCGCTGGGACACCAGTGTCCCCGAGCACCACTCAAGAACCCATGCAGTTAGGTGCCGTAAGGGGCCCTTTGTCTGAGGAAGAGAAGAAGAGGAGGAGGAGCCAACGTTTATGTTTATACTGTGGAGCCGCAGGTCATTTTCTAGGTACCTGTCCTCTAAGACCAATCAAGAAAGGGGGAAACTAGGTGACCTGTCCTGCTCTGGAAAGGCCCCGACAGGTCTGATCAAGCCACCAGTCCTTTCCTGCTCTGAATCGGTATTTCCACCCATGTTGCCTGCAGTCCTCATGATTTTGAAGGTCAGTCTCAAGTGGCTGAATAGAACAGTCGAGATCCATGGATTATTGGATTGTGGGGCATCTGGGAACTACATCGATGAGCGCTTTGCCATCAACAACGGCATACCTTTGCTTACCAAGAAAGAAGTGATTCCAGTTGAAGTAATTGATGGAACACCATTGGCTTCCGGCCCCATACGATTACATACTATAGGTATGTTGTTATGCATCAAGGGACACGAGGAGAAAATCGCGCTGGATGTTATAAAGACACCTTCATATCAAGTGGTCTTGGGGTTACCTTGGCTTCAGCGACACAACCCCACTATAAACTGGGAAACACATACTTTGGAGTTCGCTTCCCCTTTTTGCCTTCAAGAATGCTGTAACTCAAACACATCCTCTAAGACGTCAGTCTCGACGGCCTTAGTCCCAGCTAAAGAATCATCTGGTTTATGTTCCTTGTCGATGATACCATCTGAATATGCTGATTGGATGTCGGTATTCTCCGAACCAAGGGACATAGCTCTGCCGCCTCATAGGCCTTTTGACTGCTCCATAGACTTGGTTCCCGGAGCCGTAATGCCACATGGTAAGGTGTATGCCCTCACCCAGTCCGAAAAACAGGTCCTCCGGGATTATCTCGATGAGTGCATCAAGAAAGGGTACATCGTCCCTTCCAAGTCACCTGCAGGTTTCCCATTGTTTTTTGTGAAGAAAAAGGAGGGTTCTTTACGGCCTTGCATTGACTACCGCCAATTGAACGACATCACCCTTAAGGACAGGTACCCGTTACCATTGATCCGGAATATCATGGAGTCCTTACGTTCAGCCAGGGTCTTTACTAAATTAGACCTCCGCGGAGCCTATCATCTCGTCAGAATCAAACAGGGAGATGAGTGGAAGACGGCTTTCAAGATACCTTTCGGGCATTATGAATACAAGGTCATGCCCTTTGGGCTGTGTAACGCCCCGGCTGTCTTCCAACGGTTTATGGACTATGTTTTCAGCGACTTAATTGGCATCTCTGTCTGGGTGTATTTAGATGACATCTTGATCTACTCCGACAATATAAAGGAACATATCTCCCACGTTCGCGTAGTTCTTCAACGATTGTTACAACATAATCTGTTTGCCAAGGCTGAGAAATGTTCTTTTCATCAGGATGAGATGGAATTCCTGGGATATGTAATCACGGCTACAGGAATTAGTATGGATTCCGGTAAGGTCCGGGCTATTCAGAACTGGAAACAACCACAGGACGTGAGATCACTTCAGCGATTCCTGGGATTTGCAAACTTCTATCTGCGTTTCATTCCACATTTTTCACGACTCACAGCTCCATTGACACGTCTGACCAGTGTGAAGATACCCTATCTCTGGGATACTGAGGCATCAGTAGCATTCGATGCTTTGAAGTCTGCATTCTGTACAGCACCCGTACTTTGTCACCCCAATGACGAGATGCCTTACATCGTCGAAACCGACGCTTCCAGCTTTGCTGTCGGTGCAGTCCTGTTGCAGAAACATCCCTCTACGGGTGACGAACATCCTGTGGCCTATTACTCACGGAAACTCACTCCCTGCGAACAAAACTACTCAGTCATAGAAAAGGAGTTATTGGCAATCAAGACAGCGTTTGAAGAATGGAGGCATCATTTACTTGGTGGCCGCTTTTCAGTTGAAGTCCGCACCGACCACCGCAACCTGCAGTATTTGCGATCTTTGCAGTGTCATACCGCCCGTCAAGCTCGATGGGCCTTTTTCTTCTCCCATTACGATTTTAACATCACGTATATTCCGAGTGCCCGGAATCTAAAAGCTGATGCTTTATCTCGCTCCTTGGAAAGAGAGGTGGAGGGGATCAACCAACCCATTCCGTTAATTTCCCCCAAGCACTTTCTTCTCACGATCTCTCCCCATTTGCAGAAGATCCTCCAGGAAACCCAGACAGACCCAGACCGCACCAATCTACTGAAACGTCCTCAAATCTCAGAACGTGAAGGATTTCTCTTCTTCCTACACCGGTTGTACATAGCATCTAGAGCACGACGTTTGGACATTCTCCATGGGTTCCATGACTCACTAGTAGGAGGTCATCGGGGCATCAAGGCAACTCAGGAGTTGATTTCCAGACAGTTCTGGTGGCCAGGTTGGGCTAAGGAAACTAAACTATATGTGGAGAGCTGCCCAGTTTGCGCCCAGACCAAGACACCCAGAAGAAGACCTTTGGGGTTGCTCCGACCCACAGAACTACCACCCTATCCCTGGCATACCATTGCCACTGATTTCATTGTTGAGCTTCCACCATCAGAGGGACACACCTGCATCATGGTAGTGGTGGATTGTTTCACTAAGTCTGCACATTTTATTCCCTTTACCAGGATTCCTACTTCCTCTCAAATGGCTTTGGCTTTTCTGCATAACATCTACCGCTTACATGGTTTACCAGAAAAGATCATTTCAGATCGTGGATCTCAGTTTCTCTCCTCCTTTTGGCATCAGTTATGCAGTCACCTTGGAATACGCAGAGCTTTGAGTTCGGGTTATCACCCGCAGACTAATGGGCAGACTGAAAGAACAAATCAGACCTTGGAGCAATACTTGCGTTGCTACACTAATGCCACCCAATCCAACTGGATGAAATACCTGGATTTGGCGGAACTTTCTTACAACAATGCGACTCACGCAGCCACTGGTGTCAGTCCTTATATGTGCTCTACCGGACAGCATCCTAAGCTGATCCCCTTCTGTCCTATGCCACCAAGCGCTGTTCCATCGGCTGTCCAGATGATCCGCGATATCCAAAAGCAGCATGATTTGGCTCGGAGTGCCCTGGCAGATGCACAACTGCGCATGAGGGAGCAGGCCAATCGGGGAAGGACCATTGAACCCAGATTTCAGGTGGGAGATCAAGTTTGGTTATCATCCAAGAACTTACCTGTACGTAATCTGCCCACTAAACTAGCACCACGGTTTTTTGGGCCTTTCAAGATTTCCAAATGCATATCGGAAGTAGCATTTCGATTGATATTGCCCCAATCTTGGCAGGTACACCCTGTCTTTCACGTTTCCCTGTTAAAACCCTTTGTGAAAGACACATTTGGACGTGCCAGCCCATGTCCAGCCTCAATTCAGGTTCAGGGGGTACCGGAATTTGAAGTACAGGAGATTTGTGACTCCCGAATTCGTCGAGGTGTGCTCCAGTTTCTGGTAGATTGGAAGGGTTATCCTGCTTGTGACCGTACCTGGGAACCGCACAATTTCGTGCATGCACCTCGCCTTGTCCGTGACTTTTTTCTCCGTTTTCCCTGGAAGCCTGGGGCCCCGGGTCTTTCTGGGAGGGGGCATGGTGTCACGCCACCCAACCCGGTCCTGTCCCAGCCCACTCGGGCGATGCGGCGTGCCACGCCTTGGAGGGTTTACCCTCGCTTTCGCCTGGGAGGTACGGGGCGTGTCGTTCCGCGCAGGTACGGCCGACCTCTTCCTGCTTTCTGCGCATGCGCGGTGTACGATGCTCTCGGCTCCCGGCCGATTTGCGGCCCAAGCCTCGCTTTGGGTCTCCAGCACCTGGGAAGCTACACGGCTTGCGTTTCAAGCCTCCCGGCTGTGGGAGGTCCTATTTAAGGAGCCCGGTGGTTTGGCAAATCGCGTCTCAACGTGGTTTGACCGGATCGTTGTTTTGCTCCTTGCCCTTGTCCTGAATACCGTTCTGTCCTGCTTGCTGGTTTCCCTTCCTTTCCGGTCTGTCCCTTCCTTAGCCGGTTAGGGAATCCCTTCCTGTTCCCAGTTCCTTGCTCCTTCCCTCCTGGGGTGGTTCCCCTCTCTAGTGGTTCTCTGTTCCTTCTCTGGGTTCTTTGTCCTCCCTGAGCTCCTTGCCTTCCCGCCTTCCCTTGCATTCAGTGGCTTCCTGATTCCTGCTTCTGGATTCGACACTTCTCATCTCGCTCCAGTTGTCTTCAGAGAACCTCCAGCTAAAGACCATCAGGCTCCCCCTGTCAGTGCTTGCACTGTCCTGATGCCACATTAATCAGGGGTGAGCGAACCTGTGGCATCGGGAGCTGGTTCACCTCCAGTCCAGTACCTATTTGGACGGGAGTTGGGCTGGTTCCTGGTGTCACTCTCACTTCACTACAGAACTACTGGCAATCTGGCATCATCTACTAAACAGACTTCTGGACGAACAGGTACGCTGCGCCCTAGTGACGTCATCTTTAACACTAATTCGAGCTTAGAACCTGTGCCCATCATACCTGAGCAAAGAATCCTAGGCTTAACTTCATTGCAAACTATTGAGGATATCCAAATGCAAGTAAAACAACTTCTAGACTCTTCAACCTTACTGGAATGGAGTGAAAGGGTCCTCATTACACCGTTAAGGATGACTTACCCTACTTCCAGGAGCGGTTGTTTCTGCCAAGTAAAGAATTGCAAGAACTTGTTATTGCCCATCATCATGAATCTTTAATGGAAGGACACCCTGGTATCGCTAAAACGGAGGAAAAAATCAAACGCCACTTCTGGTGGCCTTCTTGGAGAAAAGACATAAAGTCTTTTGTACTGTCTTGTGGAATTTGCGCCCAAAACAAGGCTCAAAAGAAAAGGCCAGCCGGCCTACTTCAACCCTTGGATATTCCACCGGCACCATGGCACACCCTGTCAATGGACTTTATAACCGATCTGCCTCCTTGTGCTGGTTACAACACAATCCTTGTAATTGTGGACCTATTCTCCAAAATGGCCCACTTTATCCCTTTAAAGGGTTTGCCTTCAGCTTCCACCTTGGCCAAGGAATTCCTGGAGAATATAGTTCGCATACATGGTTTCCCTTCCATATTAGTCTCGGATCGTGGAAGTCAATTTATCTCACATTTTTGGAGGAAGTGTTGCCAACTAGCACAAATAGATGTGCGGTTATCCACCAGCCACCACCCCCAGACCGACGGACAAACCGAGAGAACCAATCAGACTCTCGAGCAATATCTTCGGTGCATGTTACACCAATCCGAGTTAAATTGGAAAGACATCCTTTGGATCGCAGAATATGCATACAACAATTCAGTGCATTCTGGAACCGGACAAACCCCCTTTTATACTTTGTATGGTCACCATCCTCGGACCTCTGACCTAGATCCACCTCTGACCCTGGAAATGCCTGCAGTAAATCATCTGCATTCCACAATAACCCGAGCCTTCAAAGAAGCTGTAACTCATTTACAGCAAGCCAAGAAAAAGTATAAAGAAAACGCTGATTTGCACCGAAGTAAAACTCCTCCTTACCAAGTAGGAGACCAGGTATGGCTAGCAACTAAACATTTACCCCTCAAGGGCCCGTGAACCTTCAATCCCAGATTCATAGGACCTTATCCCATCAAAGCTATAATCAACCCAGTGGCCTTTAAACTGGATCTACCGTCCAACATGCGTATTCATCCAGTTTTTCATGCATCACTTTTGAAGCCAGTACAACCAGGAACCCGATTGTCCAAGCCTCCAGATCCAGTTCAAATTGAAGGGGAATTAGAATTCGAAGTTAAAGACATTTTAGACTCCAAGGTGGTAAAGTCGAAACTCTTCTATCTTGTTGACTGGATGGGATATGGACCTCAGGAGAGATTGTGGGAGCCTAGTAACCATGTCCACGCACCTCGATTAGTACAAAGGTTTCACGGGAGATTTCCGAACAAGCCCAAACCCCCGGACGGAAGAACCTTGGGAGGGGCCTTGAGGGGGGGTACTGTCATGATGCCTACCTCCAAGGAGCCAGGTCCGACCCAGCAACCCCAGAGGCAGGCATCATTTCCCCCAGGGGAGTGCCAGCGGGCCCAAGCTGGGGCACTTTGGACGCAGTCCTGGTGCCTTAGGCGCCAGGCTCATGTTGGACCTCTGTCCTGGCACCTTAGACGCCAGGCTCATAAAGCTAGACATGTGTTCAAGTGTTTTAATGTGCACTTACCTGATGCAGACCATGCTGCCACATCCAGGCCCTCTTGAGGCCTGAATGGAACTACTTTACCTGTGGGACTACTTTCCACCCGGGTGTGGTCGGGAAAGGATACATACCTGATCGGAGGAAGGATACACACTTGGAACTTCTTCCAAAGCTATTTAAACCACACCCGATCAGTAACTCACGCTTCGCATTGTTCTGCTCCTCGCAGCTGGACGCTCACCGTGTCAGCTCCTGCATCTGGACTTCAGCCACGCCTGTCAGCATCCTGGGTCACCTGCAAAGGGAGACAAGAGACCTACCAGCTAATCTGCACCACGGAGACATCACCGACGATCTTGAAAGGGAAGACATCATTTTTAAAAGCATTTCGTTACGATCGCTGCAGCGCTGCATTTCACTCCCCTTTCCTGGGTTCCTCCATCTTCAGCAGCGATCATCCGGATACACAGCCACTTCCCGGAGCCTAGAGAAAAAGACAAGAATAAGAGGTGAGAGAAGGAAGGGAATAAGACTTACCTGTTGGGTCATTCCCATTTCGGGTCTTGCCGCTTCCAGGCATTTTCCGGACCCCGGCCCCTATGGGGAAAAAAGACAAAGACATTGAATGAGCGTATGCAAAGACAGTTCCCGAGCGCTCATCCAGAACTAACCTGCCATTTACTGGAACTGGAACTGCACGTTTCACTTCGGGTCGGCGCCATATCTCCGGCATTCCGAACCCCGGCCCCTAAGGGGAAAAAAGACATAAGCATTAGCGCTTGCTGCAAAAAGACAATGAACATTATTATTAAGCTTGGACTTTTGAACTTGCAACAGAACTTTTACAGAGCCTTACCTGAATAGTCAAGCTTACCTGAACTCCCAACAATCCTCAATCCAGTGAAGTAACTGGGTTTCAACGCGCCCCTGCATCAGAAGCAGGATGGAGAGCTCATCCTTTCTGACCCTAAGGTGAGACTTCACGGGGAATCGTGGAAGGGTATCGTGGAGGGTTGGAAGAGAGTGGGAGGCTCGAGCATAACTCAGTCAGTAGGTAATACTCCCTTTTCACGCACAGGGGAATATTCCTGCGAGCCGGAGAAGCCAGAGTAGAGGGCCCTTCCTGTCCATCTTCAGAGTCCTGCGCTTCACCATTGAAGAAGCATCAGCACTCGAAGCCAGACCTGCGCCTCCGTGGGAATCAGGTGAGTGTTACAGTTCTCCAGTTTTCATCTCTTAGCTGGTGTGTTTAGTCCTCTAACATTGAGTGTTAGTATTTGGATCCCTTTTCTGCTACCCATACCCCATTACGCCCTGAGAGTAACCATGTCGAAGCGATCCCCCTCAATTTCCCACTTTCTGCTACCCATACCCCATTACGCCCTGAGAGTAACCATGTCGAAGCGATCCCCCTCGATTTCCCACCCCACCTTCCCTCTCGCCTCCTCCAGCTGCACTCGGCTCAACTTCCCCAGGCTCTAACGTCGTCCTAGGTTGCCGGATCTCGTTCCCACCCAGGAGAATAACTGTGCGGGGTGAGCCATTCCTCTGCTCTCATCTGTTTCCAAGATCCGTCACCACAAACCTCCCCCTGACCCTGTCTCCCCAAGCTGACCCTTAGGCTGATATTCTCCTTTTAACCCCACCGGGTCTTAACCCTTGTCTCGTGATCCCACGCTGCTGCTGTTAAGTGGGTGGCCTATTCAACCTGGGGCTTCGGTTGCTGCCCTCCTGGGACCCCGCAATTCTTTGGCCTCTCTACTCTTCTCCACTCGCATGGCTTCTCTTGGTGGCCTTCATGTTCTGGCCTCCTATCATGTCCTCTCCCAGCATCCCCTTCTTCCTCAATATTCAGAATCTTGAGTCCCTCATCCAACGTGTTGATGCAGTGTTGGCGCCCTTCCCACTTGAAGACCATTCCAAGGGGGAATGTCCACCTGGATCTTATCTGGGTTTTGGTAAGGGCTTTGGTCACCGGCCCATTTGCCTCCTCTTTGTTAGTATGGATTTGGCCAGTGTTATGCTCACCTGGTATCCACAGGGACGCCACCCAGCTGGGTTATTCACTGTTATGTTGCCCTGTTGTGGTCTGCGGGGAAGGTTCTGCCTGAAAATACAGGAGGACTGTGATCAAGACTGACCGACTGGGGTAAGTATCCTCCCTCCACCCCCGTATGATATCAGTCCCTCTGGCACCCTCTCCTCACCTTGTGGTAGAATTAGGCGTGATCTCCATCCTGCCTTCTTTGCAGGGGCGCGTTGTCTTTCATGGGCGAGTGCGGTCCAGTTACTTCACAGACGCTGGCCCGTTTGATATTGTTCAGGTAGGTCTTATTGCTGTTCTTTAGTTTTGTTGCTATCCTGCATGCCTTTCTTTGTTTAAAATGTCTCTTTGTTCTCCCTTAGGTATGCAGAGCTTCAGTGCGGCGAACTGGCTTGGTTGAGCCCCGCTGGTAAATGATGGCGCATTAAGAGCGCTATGATGCGGTAAGCAAGGGCTATGCGCAGCGCTGCCAAGTCTTCCCTTTGCTAACCTGTGTTTTCCTTCCTTGTAGGTTGCGGTGTTCTTCAGCCCAAGTGGAATGTCCGGAGTGGTGCCAGCCGAGAGGCGACCAGCCAGGTAAGCCCTTTGAGCAGTTCGTAATTTGTAAATGTCTCTACTGCTTTCTTTGATGTTGCCTCTATCTTCCTCTTTCAGGTCGTTCTGTCCGGGAGGCGTGCAGATTCGAGGAAGCTGTTCTCAGTAGCTGCGAGTGTTTAAAGATCAAGACTGCAGGTAAGATGCTGCTGCTAATGATGTTCCTTTTGTCTCCTTGCAGGTTCTGCTTCTCCGAGGTTCGAGGGAATAGCTGGACACGGTGAGCGTCACGTTACAAGCAGCAAAGTAATGCGAAGCGTGTTGTCTTGCTCGGGTGTGGTTTAAATAGCCCCAACAAAATAGTCCAGGTAAAGTAGTCCCTAGGCTACCACACCCAAAACACTAGACCGCATAGCTTGGTTTTTAGGAACCAAGCTATGTGGATACCTCCATGTTGGCTGACAATACAATAAAGTAGTTCCCAAGCACATTGTTTTTCATGATGTATGAGCCTGGCGCCATAGGCACCAGGACTGGCCCCATGAGGGCTTTTGAAGAGGATGCCAGGCTCTAGAGGCCCGAATCCTGACTCCACCTGGCCAATGGGTTTGTTCATTCTGTCTGGCCCAGGTTTGGTTTCGAAGTTCCGATGGAATTTCCTGATTAGACGTGGTGCGTGGATATTCTCACTGGGCTCCCAGGATCTATCTTGTGGTCCAAATCCTTTCCAATCGACGAGATAATATAGCTTGGTCCTAGAGTATTTAGAGTCCAAGATATCTTTGACTTCGAATTCTGGCTCTCCGTCAACAAGTATGGGCTTAGGTGGTGTCCCAATCCGTGTGCCGGGTTGCATTGGTTTCAGGAGAGACACATGGAATACTGGGTGGATGTGTAGATTAGGTGGTAAATCCAAGGTGGTAAATCCAGTTTCACGGCTGCTGGGTTGACAATTGCCTTAATGGTATAGGGTCCTAAGAATCTGGGATGAAAGGTCCGGGTTCCCTTGATGGGTAGGAATTTAGCGGCTAACCAAACTTTGTCTCCTACTTGATAATCAGGGGCCTTTTTCCAGTGTTGGTCGGCAAATCTCTTTTGTTTTTCTTTGGCATGAATAAGGTGTTCCTTCGCCCTTTTGAAAGCCTGAGTAATGGTTGTGTGTAGAGTCTTTACCGCTGGCATTTCCAAGCTGGCTGGAAGGTCTAGTTCAGAGGTACGTGGATGTCTGCCATAAAGGGTATAGAAGGGCGTTTGTCCCGTGCTTGAATGCAAAAAATTGTCATATGCATATTCGGCTATCCATAGTAGGTCTTTCCAATTCCTTTGTTCGTGGTGCAGCATGCACCGTAAATATTGCTCGAGTGTCTGATTGGTTCTCTCGGTTTGGCCGTCCGTTTGGGGATGGTGACTGGTAGATAGCTGAACGTCGATCGGCGCCATTGCACAACATTTTTTCCAGAGGTTTGAAACAAACTGGCTGCCTCGATCAGAGACCAGAACCAAAGGGAAGCCATGTAGCTTAACCACGCCCTCCAGGAACACTTTTGCTAAAGTGGCTGCGTCTGGGAGAACTTTGAGAGGAATAAAATGGGCCATCCTCGAGAATAAGTCCACAACTACAAGGATGCTTTATTACTTGACTTATCTGCTGCCTTTGAAACCATTGACCATGCTGCCTTGCTCGTCCGGGCCAGCCTTTCTGGTGCCGTTCTTTCCTGGTTTTCTTCGTTTCTTTCTGACCGAACAGTCAATTTCCACCCCCCCCCTTTCACTCTGTGCCGTCTGCCTTGAGATGTTGAGCCCCTCAGGTTTCCTCCATCTTCCAGGTTTTGTTTAACATGTACATGCAGCCTCTTATCAAGCTTATCTGCTCTCACGGCTTCCAATGTTATTCTTACAGATGACACAGATCCTGGTCCGTTTAGATCTCTCTCTTGTCGAGACAGAGACCAGATTTAGGGCCTGCTTCGAAGCTGTGGGTGCATGGATGTGTAATTGAGGTGTTGGTGGTGGGCCCTCCTTCCTCTACTGCCTTTTGGACCCCCTCTTTTTGACCCCCTCTTTTGGACCCCCTCTTTTTGGACATTTTTAGCTTTTCTGTCTGCGGAATCTCAAGTCCAGTATGCCAAAGGGGCTATCTTCAACTGAAAACCCCAAAGTAAGGTTCGTTGTTTACTCCTTTCTCAGTTGCATGCCCCTGTGGTGTCCTTACTTGTTATGTCCTCCATGGACCACTACAATGCCCTATTTCTACTTCTTATGGCACCTTCAGGTCCTGCAGAATTAAGCAGCCAGAATAGCCACTTACACATCTCGTTGTGCTCACATACTTCCATTTGTGCACCATCTTCATTGGCTACCCATGGCCAAGCACATTCAGGTCATGGCCTAATGTCTAGTTCATCATGCCTTTTATGGAACTGGGGCAGAATATCTACAAGCCAAATTCTGTCTGTACATTCCTGCTCGGCTACTCCGCTTGGTAAATGCCTGATGTTAAATACTGACAAAACTGCCTTGTACATACAAATCCATTATACATCCACATAAAAGTGCTGTGTGCAAAATGCGTCATAAAGTCAAAGCCGAACCATATTACTTCACCAAGGCAAATCGTAACTATTGGAAATGCCTGAGTAAAGTGCAGAGTATAACGGATTCACAAAGTGCCAGGTGCGCTTGAGAAAAGTGTCTAGTGTTTCTTCAACTATAATCGCATTTTTTATTTTAGGCAGTGTGAGTTGCTTTTCATGTTATTTTAACACACTTTCCTATAAATCCATATTTCGAGTGACATTTTAACTTGGAAATGTTCTTTCTGAGGTCTTTAGTTGTCTTTAGTTTAGTCATACTTGTTCACACTACAGCACCATTATGCAAAGCAAATAATTTATAGATTGATAATTGCGTCACAAACCCCTGGCACTGTGTATCAGCGTGCCCCTGCTGGAGGTGTGAAGTCATTGTGACAAAAGAATGTGCACATTTGCAATAATAAGGTTTACTTTTTCTGTTATCCAATTCTTGTAGCTTTTCATGTGCAGTTATGAGAACTGCTTTTCCATAAATGTTTCACTTTTCGGCTTCTTTTTCTTTCAATCCCCTCCTACCCCTGCCCTCCCATCCCCTCCCCCCTCAGGTAAAGCAGGTTCACTCCATATGGCTCCACCAATGCGATCTTTGGTTTACACATGTATATGTATTATTTGTTGCTTTACAGTGTAAGCACTTGTCTTAATAAAAACACTTCCATTACCCAACTATCTATTTCTTTAAGCTAATGTGTTTTTTGTTTTTAATCCCTTAACTGCCAATGGTCGTCTTACTCCCCTGTGCTAAGCCCTTTTTTGGTGGTTTTGGTATGTCGCCATTCAATCCCTTGTAACCTTTATTTTTACATGTGATATCTCTGCCAAATTTGGCCCCCTTTCTTCCCACTTGTAGGCGTTCATAACGCCACCAAGGAATCCTAGTTTGCTGTATGGGGGTGAGAGAAAATAACCAAAAAGGAGCACATTATTTGTTTTTCCAGAAAATGCCAATAAAATGATGTACAAAGAAGCCTGTGGTTGTTTCCTTGTAAGAGCTAGGAACATATGGTTTGCTGTGCTGAATTTGCCATTTTCCAGACTTTCAACTACAGGTTGAATGGAAACCAGAAAAAAACATTTTTATAAGGTTACCATCAATTTTGTGAGAGCTATGTGATTTTATCACTTTTTTCCCAATAGTCCATGCGTGGACGGAATGGAGGAGGAGGGTAGGAACGCTGAATTGGAAGACAAAGGCATACATTTCTGAAAGGTAGACAAAATTCCAAGTTTAGGAAAGGGTGATTTGCGCAGGTCTGGCAACATCTATGTTTTGCAAAGCATGCAAGAATTCCAGTTGGTCCAAAATAACGCCATCAGAATGATTAAACATAAAGCAAGAAGTGAACACATCAGTGAAGCTAGACAGGATCTCCACTGGCTGAGAATGGAGGATCGTGTACAATTCAAGTCTATGTGCCTAACACACAAGTGCCTTTACGGCAAAGCACCAGCCTATCTGAAGTCCAAACTCACTCTTTACAACCCCCAGGGCACTAAGATCAGAAGCCAAGGGACTTATAACTACCTTGAAACACAAAAAAGAACTTGGTATAGGTAGAGCTTTCCCTAACCGAGCTGCAGCTAACTTGAACAAATTGCCGAAATGTCTTAGGTTGGAGACCAACCTCTCCGTCTTTCTCAAAAAGCTCAAAACTGAGCTTTTCAAGTAGACCAATTTCCAGACCTTCGAACCAGTTAACGACTAAACTCATGTGAATTGTTCCGTCTCATCACTGTTCGAATTTGTGTCTGTCCTTGTCTCCATGTAAGCGCCCTGAGGCCTGCCTCCATGTAAGTGCCCCGAGGCCTGCGGGCAGTCGGCGCTATATAAATAGATAAATAAAATATAAATAAATAAATATAAATGTAGGGAAAATGCCCATAGTTTGGGGATACATTTGAAAAATGACAGATTAAAAAAAGGTATGTGCTGGACATGGTTGGACCTGTAACATAATGGCTCCTGTGAATATTGAGAAAAGTAATGCCCCGCTACATTCCCCTTACTTTTCCAGTTAGGAAATCGCACATTTTTTGTATTGTTTCACAAACCAAGCAATACTACAAGCCAAAAACTGAGCCATGGTACACAGGATTTTTATGCTGATGGCCTAAACAGACATACTTAGCATGTGTAATTAAGGAAAATAAATGTGAGGAATGGCAAGCATACCGTTTTTGAAAGAGCACTGCAGACCTTTTGACGGCCAGGAGACTTGTGCAGGTGACAAACTACATGTAGTTCACATTTGGCAAATGAAAGGGTAGTGTAACAAAGTGCAGTAGCAAATGTATGAAAACCAAGAAAGAAAAACAATTGTCCTACCTTGCCACATTCCCACAGGTGTCCTGACGAAGGCGGTACCTAACATGAGGGGGTGCATCTACCTGGGCGCAAAGGAAAAAGGTTAAACCACTGGTAACCCCAACTGTTTTGGCAGAGCAGATTTTGCAAGAATTTGCTCTTGTGGTCAACCTACAGATTTGGGCCTGGGGTGTCGCAGCCACCATGGAAAACAGGGAACCCAATGCATTTCCGAAAAGAAGGCACTCATGGTAATCCACAAAGGTCTGACTTGTGTGAATCGCCCCAGAATGTATTTACCCACAAGCTCTGGCAAATAGGGAAAAAAATCAATTTTCAGCCATTTCCCACCTCCAATCCACGAAAACACAGTGCCAACAACCCATGTACCTTCCCGTGTTCCCACAGGTGTCTCGACGAAAACTGTACCTCATGTGTGGGTGCACCTACCTGGGTGCAAAGGGAAAAGGCTAAACCACTGGTAACCCAAGTGTTTCAGGAGAGCAGACTCCAGTCGGAACCCACAGAGGTCAGACTAGTGCAAAATTGCCCCAGAATTTATTACCCAAAAGCCCGGCAAAGTCAAAAATTTTAAGGAAAAAAAATGAATTTTCTGACATTTCCAACCTGGGAACTACTGAAACATACTGCAAACAACACATGTCCTACCTTCCCACATGTGTCTGGATGAAAACAGTACCTAATGTGTGAGTGTACCTACCTGGGTGAAAAAGAAAAAGTGTCAACCGTCCCCAAGTCCAACAGCAGTCCCAAGGAGCCTCAGCAGGGTCCCCATCTGTTTCCTGAGGGGACATTCTGTAATGCTGCCTAGCCAGAGCTCCAGGATGGTCGGGGTTGATGTCCTGGCCTTGGGCAGCTGTCTCCCATATAGAGCGACCGTCTCCAAGTGCAGCGGCTATCCCCGGGAGCCCAGACAGGGTCCCCTTCCCTGAGGGAGTGGAACCCTTCCCGGGCTTCCTGTAACCACTGCTGGGCTACGGGATGGTCAACCCACATGGGAGACAGCCACCCAAGGCCAGGGATATGACCACAGACCATCCTGGAACTCTGGCTGGGCTGCGTTACAGCTTGTCCCTCCAAGGAAGAATGGGGACCCTCCCGTGGCTCACTGGAACTGCCACTGGACTTGGGGACAGTCGACCCACATGGGTGACAGGTTCCCAAGGCCAGGGGCTTCACCCCTGACCATCCTGGAGTGTTGGTTGGCTCTGTTACAGAATTTCCCTTGGAGAAGAGATGGGGACCGTGCTGGGGGCTTCCTGGGACAGCCGCTGTACTTGGGGATGGTTACCCCACATGGGAGACAGTTGCCCAAGGCCAGGGACATCGCCCCCGACTATCCTGGAGCTATGACTGCCCTGCGTTGCAACTTTTCCCTCTGGGAAAAGTCAGGGACCCTGCAGGGGCTCCTTGGGACTGCCGCTGTGCTTGGGGAGGTTTAACCCACATGGGAGATAGCCGCCCAAGGCCGGGGACATCACCTCCAACCATCTTGGAGCTCTGGCTGGCCTCTGTTACAGCTTTTCCCCACCAGGGAGCCCTGACAGGGTGCCACAGAGGGAAAAGCTTTAATGCAGCCCAGCCAAAACTCCAGGACGGCTGGAGATGATGTCCCCGGCCTTCGGCATCTGTCTCCCATGTGTGTCCACCATCCCCAAGTGCAGTTTGCAGCCACAGGGGGCCTGGCAGGGTCCTCTTCACGGAGGGGAATTGTATAATGCAGGCCAGCCCAGAGCTCCAGGATGGTCAGGGGTGCTATCCATGGTTTTGAGCGGCTGTCCCTCATGTGGTTTGACTGTCCACCACCCAGCAGCTGCTCCAGGGAGCCTCGGCAGGGTCTGCACCCTTCCCAGAGGGGAAGCTGTAACGCAACCCTGCCAGAGCTCCAGCACGGTTGGGGGTGCTATCCCTGGCCTTGGACATTCATTTCCCATGTGGGTCTACCATCTTCAAGCACAGCGGCTGTCCTAGGGAGCCCTGGCAGGGTCCCTGTCCTTTCCCGGAGGGAGAAGCTGTAACGCAGGCCAGCCAGAGCTCCAGGAAGGTGGGGGTGATGTCCCTGGCCTTGGGTTGCTGTCTCCAATGTGGGTTGATCATCCCCAAGTCCGCTGCAGTTCTGGCAAGCCCCGACAGGGTCTCCATTCCTCCCTGGAGGCGAAGGGTCCCCATTCTTCCCCGGAGGTGAAATCTGTAATGCAGCACAGCCAGAGTTGCAGCCTGGGCTTGCGGACAGTCAACCCACATGGGAGACAGCCGCTCCCAGGGAAACACCAATGTTTTACTGACATGGGCAATTTGTGGCCTGACCCTGCATTTGTGTCCCAGCCCACCAAAATACCTCCCCAGACTGCCCAATCCCGTAGAATAAAAAAACTACTCGCATAACGTTGCAGCTCCTTGCGTAAAGAAACCTGTATACAAAATAAAAACATTCATTACCTATGTTCAGCCCAGCAAAAACAAATCGCAACTATCAGGTTCCGATCACTGCCCCGCCTTTCAAGCCATACCTGGTGGTCTAGTGACCCTCACACCCCAGTAAAAGCACATTTGCCCCTTCCTAGGGGCAGATTTTTATTAAGACTATTAGTGACCATAACACCATTTAACAGTATAATTATAGGTTTATGGATTTTGGTCGACCACCCACCAAACTGGTTGAGAATCCCCTGGCTCTTCCCCTCAATTTCTTTACATATTTTATACCACCAAAGGTAGATGGTGGGTTGGGGTCAGGCCATATTGGATTGTGTATGGGGTGGGGAGGTGAGTGGTGGAGGGGCGACCTACCCCAAAATCTGGCATTAAAAAAAATTAGGTACAGAACATTTGGAAAAAATGCAACTAGTTCAGGTTCAATTTGAACACATAGATCCATAATTATGCCAACGGCTAAGATATCTCACACTTTGGTCCAATTAAATGGTTATAATCTTGAATATGATAAATATGTAAGAACCATGAACTGATAACTCGAGTAATATAATAAATGAAAATAAGGCCTACTTTAACGATATAAATACTTTCATGGAATATAAAATGACTGAAAATATGAAACTGTCAATGAAACGAATTACATATTGAGTACAACAATGAACTGAGTGATAGCATTAAAAAAGGAGAGAACTGTGACCATGTTTCTAGGTGGACACATGAGAATGGAGCTACTAGACTTTGGGGAGGGGGGTGTGGGGCCTGTACCTTCAGAAAGATAATAGCCAGTATTTAAGGTATTCCCAAGGTGTCGACCCAATCCACTTTATCCTTTGCAAGGTGTTAGGGAGAATTCTCATTCTATGGCTAATTTCCCTTACCTATAGAGTCCCCCAGCAGCTTTGCCGGATTTGAAGGGTTTGTCTTTTTTCTCCTGCTAAGAGTGTGACTCTTTTTTCCACTCTTAGGCATATTTGCTATGAGTGTTCTAGGCTATTTTTTGTGTTTAATGTCTATGGGGTTTATCTCACCCTCATACGACCATCTTTATCCACATGTGTTACACAGCACCCTCCGTGCAGTGACATAGGGGTGTTGTAGAGACCCCCAAACATAGACTCCATACCCTGGGACTGACTACTGTCTCCCAGGGCATGTAAAGTCCCCATTTACTTTAATAGTCAATCTTTATGAACAAAACCAGTACAAGCCATCTTACTATGGAGGTACTGGCAAGGGTTAATAGTTTTTCCCTTATGTTCATTTTCGAGTACCGTACAGTCCCTCTCTCAAAAGTTTCTGGCTGGTAGCAGTGGTTACTACCAAAAATATTCGACCGCAAATATTTCCCTATCAGATTTTTTCATTGTTCGAGGCTACCACTTTTACTGACAGCCTCTAACATAAACCGGTCTATTTGATTATTAACTTTACTCCGGTAGGTTTTATTTGCCAGAACTTTTATATAAATTCTTTCTCATGTCTTTCTCTAAGATCCTAACCCAGGTCGGGGATCCTTTGTTCGTCCTTTTGGTGGGCTTCTGCCGAGAAGCCCTCCTTTCAGCGCCACTGAGTTTGGGGTAGGACCACTGTGTGGGAGGGGGAGTAGGACCGCTGGACAGGGTTGCCTCAGCAACCCATGTCGCACTCTGCCCTGATAGGCTGGAGGGTCTCCCGCCAGGATGACCACTCCACTGTGTGAGTGACAGCTAGGCTGTATGAATGGGCATCTTTTTGCATAAAAGCAGGGTCCTGAGGACTGGAAGAGCAAGACGTTGCCACTGGAACTAAGAAGCCAAAGAGAAGAGAAGCCAAAGACATCTGTACCAACTGAACCACCGGTGAAGCCCTGCTGCAGCGTATCACCACTTTTCTCCACACAACGAGAGGAGATCTTCACCTGCGAGAGCCTTCTTCCCTTGAGCTGGTGGGGCCAACCAGTTTGCCAATCGCCTTCCAGGACCTGCCTTGGTCGAATTGCCAGTGCCCTGCACTCGGAGACCGGATAGCCAGGCACCTGTGCACCCGGACCGCAATTTAAAGGAGCGTACCTTTTATTCGTTTGGCAGCACCGCGGCTGGTTTCATCCCTGGGCAGTGCAGTAACTTGAACCTTCCTCCACGACGAGAGTCTCTCTTCCTCTGCTGGATCTCCCGAACTGCAGGAACTGCCAGGAACAACCGCCACCGCAGGAGCCTCTTCTACTTTTTAAGGTACTTTGTTCCGCCAGACCTCCATTTTCATTTGGTAGAGCTAAAGGTGTTTTAAATCCTTTACCTAGCTGTTGAGTTGGCCGCCCCTATCATCTAACATTGTCTTTACCTTCTGCAACCACCTTTTCGAATCGTTTAACAAAGACTTGACTGCAGCTACAAGAACATTTGGCTCCTGGGCTCTTTGCCCTGTACCACTGACTCTGGCACAGGCCTATTGACTCTGATGAATCTGTTATAACTGCCTTCTCTAGATTGCTTCTCAACTAGAACTGTGTTGGTGCACCTAATTCTTATAACCACCTTTTTGTTCCCACATTTAAATCTTGAAGTGCTATTTTGCTTGGTTTTCATTTAAGTATTCTACATGCTAAAGTACTGCCTTGCCTAAACTTGTTCACAAACTTATTGGGAAGTGTTGCTAGGGGGCCTAAGAGTATATTCCTGTATAACTTGTTCTTTCCCTCCCTTGTGAGAAATTGCTAGAGTGCCATTTGTGTTTGGTTTTCACTGTGCGGTTTTGCTCAGTTTTCACTCTTGCTTAAACTTGTCTACAGTTTAACCAGGGAGTTGTGTACACTTTTCTTGACCAAATTTAAGTTGCTGTAATAACTGTGATTAATGTGTTGAATTAGAAGTGTGTAAAATAAATATATATATTATTTTTAGTAAAAAGCTTTGGTCAGTGTTTCCTTGTACCATAGTACTGTAGCGCTATTGTGTAAACCCTGAATACTGCTCATCTCCCTCTTGCAATACGTCTGACTGCTTAGCCACAGCTACCAACTAAATCTTTGTGGTACAGACTGATACCAAAGGGAATTTATTGCTCATACCTGTATCTTCTGTAGTGCTCCTTAAGGGAACTGCACAGGATTCTGCCTAACACTGGTGTACAGCGGTGAGGATAAAAGTATTGGATTTACATTTTAGTTTGCTGCTAGTACCCTGGTTCAATTAACCACAAGTCTAACAATCACAAAAGGTTTATTTTAAACAAAGTCAAAGTGTGGAAAGTTACAGCCAGGAGACCCTCCTTGCTAATACTGCTGATTATCTCTAAGGGATCTGTGTAGACAGAAAGGTCTTCCTGTCAAAGGCAAGAAATCAGAAATGATTGATAGACTCTTAGAAAAACAAAGTCTGGATAGTGGTGCTGTAGTGCCCACTACTCCAGCAAATGTAGCAAACATTGAGGATGATAATGTTGATGATGTTATTGTTGAAGCAGATGAGGAAGAGGAGGATAACAATGTCACCCCCTCTGGCTCTCTGCCTGGCCAAAGGCCTCAACCCTTGACTACTGGACCATTGTGCCGGGTCCACATTAAGTCCTGAATTTATCACCCTAGAGAAAATGAGACTTGAGCTAGAATTCAAAAGAATTAGTGCCCAAACTGAACAGAGACATCAAGAACTAAGGCTCAAAGAATTGGAGCTCAATCATGAGCTAGAGATGAAGGAATTGTCTTTGGAAAATTAATCTCTCCCCAAATCCTCTAGATCTTCCCGTCCAAAAAGACCCCGGATGCCTAAAGAGATTGTGGGTATGAACCTAGTTTGGATGTATTAGATTGGTTAGCTATGTTTGAATACAATCATGGGCTCCAGGATATCACAGGGAATCAGTTGATCCCCTGGTTATTCTCTAGGCTCCCCCCTGTTGCATCTGATGTGGTAATGGAGTTGGGGGAGGTGGATAGGATGGATTATGAATGTGTAAAGCTAGCCTTAATAGCTAGATTTGGGAAGACTCCTTCCCAGTACCTTAAGAGGTTTAGGACCCTCAAAAAGCATGATAGTACCCCTTGGGCTACTTGGGTGAATGAGTGTTTGAAGAACTTAGAGGGATTGATCAAGGGCTACAGAGTTAACACTTATGAAGGAATGAGAAATCTTGTAATGTTGGAGTATATCTATGATGCCTGCTCTCCTGAACTCAGACAGCACTTGGCTGATTCAAAAGAACTAGATTCTAAGAACTGGCTAAGGCTGCTGACTTGTGGGTTGCCAACAGGGCTACTCACAAGGATTCAGGGGTCACTCAGAAAAAGGATGAGGGAAAGCAGCCTAAGAAAGACAACAAAGAGAATTCAAATAATTCCAATTCCAAAGAGGCCCCCAAACAAAATTCTAAGGGTAAGCCCCAAGGGAAACCTAATCAGGCTAGTGCACCTTCTGGTCGCAGACCAGAAGGAGGTAAGAACAAGCCACCTTTCATAAAGACATTTGTGAAATGTTATGTTTGTGGCTCTACTGACCATGTGAAAGGGGATCCCAGATGTAAGGGTAAACCTTCAGGGGTCCACACTGTCTCCTTAGCCTTCGCTCCAGAGGAGGAAGTACATATGGCCAGTGGAAACTTTCAACTACTAGCTGAAGACCCCATCAGAGTCTCAGCTGGTGTAGCTTTAGTATCCCTATGGTTGTGGGAACAACAGAATTTAGATGTGTATAATGCTATCCCTCCTAATACTAAAGAGTATTATAAGGACAGTGTCCTAGTAAATGGTCAAGAGACCCCTGCCATTAGAGACACTGTGGCCAGCATAACTGTGTGGTGGATTAATCTTTTTTCAAGGTGGAGAATGTTGCTAGGGCACCCAAACGCCTCACCAAGTTAGCTGGAGGGCCTGTGCAGATCGTTCCCCAATTACCAGCTCTCATCCAGTGCAATGAAATGACTGTGAGGCTACCTGTTAGTGTGCAATCTGAAGTGCCTAGAAGGGTTCTTTTAGGGAATGACCTTAAGGAACTGGGAGTAGTGTCAAATAGTCCCAAACCTCCCAGCAAAAGATTACAGGAGCTCACCAGACCTGCAAGGGAGAGGACCTTGAGAGGCTCTCCTGAGGAGATGATGGACAAAGAGATCACTCCTACTCCACCGGAGTTACTAACTGATATTTCAAAAACACCAGAAGCAAAGGGGAAACCGAAGACTTCTAAGAAGAAACCTGCAGAAAGCAATCCAGTGCTTCCAACCAGGAAATCTCCTAGGTTGTCCAAAATCACACCTGTGATTCCTCCTCCAGCTGGGTCTGAGAGTGAGGTACAATCCTGTGTGGTTGAACTAGAGCCTGAGGACTCAGATCTAGTAGAAGGCCAGGAACTCATTGGGGATCTTGACCCTGGGGACCATCTTAAGCTGCAGTCTTTACTGGCAGAAGGTGGCCCCAACAGGGCATACTTCAGTAGGGGACAAAGAGAATGTCCAACTCTGGAAGGTCTTTGCCACCAGGCAGCCTCTCAGCTTGAAGGGCAAGAGCCTGTGAAGTATAAGTTACACTGGGAAGATGGCCTCTTCTATAGTGAACCGACAGAGTCAATCCCTGGAGACTACAAAAGACTTGTAGTGCCCCAAGAGAACAGACTCCAATTCTTGCAACTAGCCCATGAGATACCTTTGGCTGGTCACTTCAGTTTCAAGAAGACCAAGGAAAGGCACTCTCTCTCTACTTTTATTGGCCTAAAATGGGGGCTGAGGTAGATAAGTATTGCAAGAGTTGCCACACTTGCCAAACTTCTGGTAAAAGTGGCTCCAAGAATGTGGCACCTTTAGTGCCTCTCCCTGTGGTGGGAGTACCATTTGAAAGGGTAGGGATCGACATTGTTGGTCCTCTTGACCCTCCAACATCTTCAGGCAACAGGTTTATACTTGTTGTAGTAGACCATGCTACTAGGTACCCTGAAACAATTCCTATGAGGACTGTTACAGCTCAGGCTGTGGCTAAGGCCCTCCTTGGTATTTTTACCAGGGTTGGGTTTCCTAAGGAGGTAATATCCGACAGGGGGTCAAATTGTATGTCCCACTACATGAAGGCCATGTGGAAAAACTGTGGAGTTACCTACACTTCTAACAGCCTACCACCCTCAGACAAATGAGTTGGTAGAAAGGTTTAACAGACCCATGTAGAGCATGATAGGAGCTTTAGAGGACCCCCTTAAGAAAAAGTGGGATCTTCTACTGCCATGCCTTCTCTTTGCATATAGAGAAGTCCCTCAAGAGGGAGTGGGTTACAGTCCCTTCGAACTTCTCTATGGCCATACGGTCAGAGGTCCATTGGCCCTGATCAAGGAGGGGTTGGAGAGTGGTCCTTCCTCCACACCAGTCAGAGTCACTGACTATGTGATAGGACTCCGGAGGAGAATGTCACACATGATGGCTGAAGCAAGTGATAACTTGAAAGCAGGTCAGGCTCTGAGGAAGCATTGGCATGACCAGAAGGGCAACATGGTTGAGTTCACTCAAGACAAGCTAGTTCTTGTTATGGTGCCAACAATGCAGAGGGCCTTTTCAGGACAAATGGATGGGACCCTTCAAGATTGTGGGAAAACCTGGAGAGGTGAACTATCTGGTGGATTTAGGCAATCCTAAGGAGGCTCTGAGAGTCTTTCACACCAACCGTCTAAAAGCTTATGTCTCGAGACCAGAACTGGGAGCTTTGCTTCTAGCTTCAGCTCAAGAGGAGGAGGAAAGTGAACCACTACCTGACCTCCTCGGAGGAAAACCTTTAGATGAGAAAGTAGAAGGAGTTAATCTCTCTTCTAATCTGACACCTGAACAACAAGAGGAGTGCAAAGTTTTGTTAAATCAATTTGCCCCTCTGTTTTCTCTAGCACCCGGCTTGACCCCTTGGGGCCAGCATGATATCAATACTGGTGACTGTTTACCTGTCAAAAGCAGGGGTTACATGATGTCAGAAAATGTAAGAACCCACATCAAAGGAGAGGTCAACAAGATGCTTGATCTCGGGGTAATAGAGCCCTCTACTAGTCCATGGTCTTGCCCAGTTGTGTTAGTACCAAAGACAGGATCCAAGGAGTTGAGATTCTATGTGGACTATAGAGCCCTAAATGCAGTCACTAAGACTGATGCCCATCCTTTGCCAAGGACAGATGAGCTGATGGATAGACTTGGTTCAGCCAAGTTCCTCAGCACATTTGATCTCATGTCAGGCTATTGGCAAATAGCCCTGACTGACCATGCAAAGGAGAAAACTGCATTCTCCACCCCAGTTGGCTTATACCAGTTTACGGTTATGCCTTTTGGACTAAAGAATGACCTGCTACATTCCAAAGGATGGTTAATCAGGTTCTGAATGGGATGGAGAACTTCTGCATGGCATACTTGGATGACATTGCAGTGTTCAGACCTACTTGGAAAGAACATGTTGACCACCTAGGATATGTTTTGCAGGCTCTTGAACAGGCCCATCTGACCATAAAGGCAAGTAAATGTCAAATTGGTCAGAGTAAAGAGGTCTACCTTGGGCATGAGGTAGAAGGAGGTGAAATAAGGCCTTTGCTCAGCAAGATTGAAGCTGTGCACAATTGGACAACCCCTTCTACTCAAACCCAGATGGAGCCTTCCTAGGTCTCACTGGGTATTACAGGAATTTCATTGAGAACTATGGATCTATAGCTTCTCCTCTGAATGTATTCTCCTCTCCAAAATCCCCTAAAAGGGTCAAATGGAAAGAAGAGTGCAATCAGGCCTTTGAAAACCTGAAGAAATCCCTTTGTCAAGCTCCAGTTCTCAGAGCTCCTGACTACCACCAACCCTTCATTGTGCAGACAGAGGCTTCCAATATAGGTATAGGTGCAGTCCTCAGTCAACTGGATGAGAAAGGTAGGGATCACCCCATTTGCTTCATCAGTAGGAAACTGAAGGAACATGAAACAAGGTGGGCAACTATTAAAAGAGAATGTTTTGCCATTGTGTTGTCTTTGAAGAAGTTTAGACCATACTTGTATGGATCTACTTTCATTATTCAAACAGACCACCAGCCCTTGAGATGGTTTATGCAAATGAAAGGGGAAAACCCAAAATTGCTAAAATGGTCAATCTGCCTCCAAGGGTTTGATTTTACCATTGAGCACAGGTCAGGATGTCACCACCAAAATGCTGATGGTCTCTCTAGGATGTTTATAACCGACTAGAGGTAAGAGACTCATCCAGGAGTGGATTAGATCCTCCTGTCCCTTAGTTTGGGGGGAGGGGGTGAGTGTTAGGGAGAATTCTCATTCTATGGCTAATTTCCCTTACCTATAGAGTCCCCCAGCAGCTTTGCTGGATTTAAAGGGTTTGTTTTTTTCTCCTGCTAAGAGTGTGACTCTTTTTTCCACTCTTAGGCATATTTGCTATGTGTGTTCTAGGCTATTTTTTGTGTTTAATGTCTATGGGGTTTTATCTCACCCTCATAGGAACCATCTTTATCCACATGTGTTACACAGCAACCTCTGTGCAGTGACACAGGGGTGTCGTAGTGACCCCCAAACATAGACTCCATACCCTGGGACTGACTACTGTCTCCCAGGGCATGTAAAGTCCCCATTGACTTTACTAGTCAATCTTTATGAAAAAACCAGCACAACCCATCTTACTATGGAGGTACTGGCAAGGGTTAATAGTTTTTCCCTTATGTTAATTTCCGAGAGGGTACCGTACAGTCCCTCTCAAACGTTTCTGGCTGGTGGCAGTGGTTACTACCAAAAATATTCGACCGCAAATATTTCCCTATGGAATTTTACCATTGTTTGAGGCTACCACTTTTACTGACAGCCTCTAACATACCGCCAGTCTATTTTATTATTAACTTTACTCCGGTAGGTTTTATTTGCCAGAACTTTTATATAAATTCTTTCTCGTGTCTTTCTCCAAGATCCTAACCCAGGTCGGGGATCCTTTGTTCGTCCTTTTGGCGGGCTTCTGCCGAGAAGTCCTCCTTTTGGCGCCACTGAGTCTGGGGTGGGACCACTGCGTGGGAGGGGGAGTAGGACCCCTGGACAGGGTTGCCTCAGCAACGCATGTCGCACTGTGCCCTGATAGGCTGGAGGGTCTCCCGCCAGGATGACCACTCCACTGCGTGAGTGACAGCTAGGCTGTATGAATGGGGATCTTTTTGCATAAAAGCAGGGTCCTGAGGACTGGAAGAGCAAGATGTCGCTACTCGAACTAAGAAGCAGAAGAGGAGAGAAGCCAAAGACATCTGCACCAACTGAACCACCGGTGAAGCCCTGCTGCAGCGTCTCACCACTTTTCTCCACACGACGAGAGGAGATCTTCATCTGCAAGAGCCTTCTTCCCTTGAGCTGGTGGAGCCAACCAGTTTGCCAATCGCTTTCCAGGACCTGCCTTGGTTGAATCTCTAGTGTCCTGCACTCGGAGACCGGATAGCCAGGCACCTGTCCACCCGGACCGCGATTTAAAGGGCGTACCTTTTATTCGTTTGGCAGCATCACAGCTGATTTCATCCCTGGGCAGTGCAGTAACTCGAACCTTCCTCCATGATGAGAGTCTCTCTTCCTCTGCTGGATCTCCCGAAATGCAGGAACTGCCAGGAACAACCGCCACCGCAGGAGCCTCTTCTGCTTTTTAAGGTACTTTGTTCCGCCAGGCCTCCCTTTTCATTTGGTAGCGCTAAAGGTGTTTTAAATCCTTTACCTACCTGTTGGGTTGGCCACCCCTATCATCTAACATTGTCTTTCACCTTCTGCAACCACCTTTTCAAATCGTTTAACAAAGACTTGACTGCAGCTACAAGAACATTTGCTCCTGGGCTCTTTGCCCTGTACCATTTACTCTGGCACAGGTTTTTTGACTCTGGATGAATCTGTTATAACTGCCTTCTCAACTAGAACTGTGTTGGTGCACCTAATTCTTATAACCACCTTTTCCTTCCCACTTTTAAAACTTGTGAAGTGCCATTTTGCTCGGTTTTCATTTAAGTGTTCTACATACTAAAGTACTGACTTGCCTAAACTTGTTCACAAACTTATTGGGAAGTGTTGCTAAGAGTATATTCCTGTATAACTTGTTCTTTCCCTCCCTTGTGAGAAATTGCTAGAGTGCCATTTGTGTTTGGTTTTCACGGTGCCGTTTTGCTCAGTTTTCACTCTTGCTCAAACTTGTCTACAATTTAACCAGGGAGTTGTGTATACTTTTCTTGACCAAATTTAACTTGCTTTAATAACTGTGATTAATGTATTGAATTAGAAGTGTGTAAAATAAATATATATATTCTTTTTAATACAAAGCTTTGGTCAGTGTTTCCTTGTACCATAGTACTGTAGCCCTTTTGTGTAAACCCTGAATACTGCTCATCTCCCTCTTGAGATAAGTATGACTGCTTAGCCACAGCTACCAACTAAATCTTTGTGGTACAGACTGATACCAAAGGGGATTTATAGCTCATACCTGTAGTCTTAATCTTCTGTAGTACTCCCTAAAGGAACTGCACAGGATTCTGCCTAACACAAGGTACCACTCTATAATTCAAGACCTGGTAGAGTTTTGAAGAATGAACAACTCTGCATTAGAAGGCCAAAAGGTCTGTGGGTATCGTCTTTGATCTCACTAAAAGTGCATTTGAATACACAGTCTGCAGGATGGACTGTGAAAAAGACCTACTTGAGCTTGAGGGTATGCAAGGAAGTTGGCAGATGAGGAGGTTCAAGGTTGGCAGAGTTATTGTGCAGCTGCCTGCAGGAGGCACCATGGTGGGGTCAGGCAGCTACCATGACAGCATTGCTTGACTTCAAGTTGGCAGCTGACAATTTATAACTGATACAAATCTCTAGATCTGAAGATGGTAAGTTACGCAGAAGAGCCAATCACTTCGTCACGTACATACAAGGACTTGGGCACATTAATTAACATCCTTCCTTTTCCAGTTTCAAAAGGGGCAGTACTATACAGGGAGGCTTTGGTAGAAGGCCTAGTATGGGAGTTTGGAAACAAGCATTGCAGTAAAGAGCTGAGTAAAAGAGGAAGAAGGGAGTGGATGGAGAGTAAGACTTGAGGTGGATGGGAGAGAAAGGTGAAGATGCGTCAAAAGAAGGGAGAGGGGAGAGCAGCGTGAAGAGGGGAAAACTAGCAAGGGGGAAAGGAGAGATGGAATGTGAGACACAAGAGAAAGAAGGACATTACTTGGAGAACCTTTTGAAAGGTACAGACAAAATCGGTGTAAGAAGATGAGGGCCACCGATGGAGGAACATTTTGGGCGAGGTACGGAGAAAGAAAAGGAAGGTGGAGGAAGGAAGAAGTGCAGAGGGTAGACCCTGAAAATGAGGTAAATACTGTGGAAGAAGAAGCGCGTGGCTTGGCGGCCATGCAGTAGGAGGTACCATTGAGAAGCTCCTTAGAGATCCTGAAGCAGATCCAGTCAAACTGGCGCATAACCATTGAAACAGCATCTAAATGAATAGAAACAGACGTTGGAACATCCGTAGAACACTTGCTGAGTCTGCCGACAAAAATCGGAACCAGGATCGAGGAGAAAAAGATAAACGAAGACGCCGCCCGCGGGAAACAAAATGGCGGCCGCGAGCAGCCGAACCACCGGAGAGAACGTCAGTGCTTCGTGACCTGGGGGTGAGGAGACCACAGGTGGAGAGTGGCTGGCTGGGGACAGACAACACCCAGCATAGCAGGTGATCCTCCCGAATGGCGTCCCGAAGTCGAACAGTGGCGATCCGGGAAGGGGAGCCTGGGGCGTCGTTACGGACATGGCAGAGGGACGGGGCTGGAAGAAGCCCAGCAGCCCAGTGGCCCAGCCCAGCGGAGAGAGCGCACCCGGGCCCCACTCCGACACAGGCACGGCGGCCCACAGGCCCATCCCTCTCCGGGGCCACCCTGTCTGAAAGAAAATAAAGCACACGAGGGCCACGATAATCAGCCGGAAGCGCCCACGGCTGTTGGAGGAAGCATACCCAGATGCTGGGGGAAGCAGCAGGAGGAGAGAGAGGCATACATCATAAAGGGAAGCATACCCTGCCGTGCCGGTGACCTGCGGCTAACGGAAGGCACACACGGAGAAAACCACACGTTGCCAGGTGAGGAGAGCAGATAAAACTGGGAGAATGAGGGTACACAGTGGACGAGAGCCAGTGCACACTGAACAATATTGACCACAGGGCAATTCATGCAAATAATGAGTGAAACGGGACCGCTACTCACCCTGTAAACCCGGAAGGCTAGTGCCGCAGAGAGAACTATTAAGGCACACCGAAGTGCACTAGAGAAGGGACTGCACGAAGCAGAGCCAAGGCACAACATCCAGCACAATAAGCTCCCCCAGCAGATAAAGAGGGGCACGACAACCCGCAGAAAAGTCAGAACCTACAGCTGAGAAGCCCAGGAACCGAACCCAGGACATTCAGAATCCGATAGGGCCGGGGCACAGACCCACTGACTACCGAGCAGTGTCGAAGAGGGCTCCACAGAGATAATGCCAAATCGGAAAACAGAGGGAAAATCTAAACAAACCAGCATAAAAGCCTTCACTAAAACAACCGGAAATAAACAACCTGCTCAGCCTAATACAGCAATGGCTACCTCAAGCGCGACACAACAAGTGGTAAACACAAATGAAGGACCGATCCAAGAAGCAATATCTGCCCTGAAAGCGTCCCTTGAAACCAAAATGGACATCGCAATAGGCGCCCTCAAAGCATCCTTAAAAAATAAACTAGATACAGTCATGGTAGCTGTGGGCCTCCTTCGCCAGGATGCCAGAAACTTGACAGACAGAGTAACAACAATGGAACAGCTAGTGCAGCAAAACACCACAGACGTCGCTGTCACACAAACACAAATGTCGGAGGTGATGCAGAAGATAAAGATCCTTGAACAAAGGGCGGAAGACGCAGAAGGAAGGGCGCGAAGGAATAATAGCCGCATAGTCAGGCTTCCGGAGGGCGAAGAGGGCAGAGATCCCACAGAATATGGCAAATCCATGCTGCTCCAGGAGATCAGGGCTGGAACACTGTCCCAGGGTTTCGCGGTGGAGAGGGCGCACAGAGCACTGACCAAAAGACCTCAGCCAGGTGCCCCCCCGAGAGCGATGAATGCCATGATCATGAATTTCAGGGACAGGGAGAAGATACTATCATTCTCAAGAGAAGGGGGAGTGATTACAAGGAACTCCTCCCAGATTACCATCTACCCAGACTACACAGTCATGGTCCAAAAACAGAGAGCGAGATTCGGCCCGACTAAAGAGTGCCTCAGGACGGCAGGAGTGCGATACATGCTCCTATACCCCGCCAAACTTAAGGTAATACATCAGTGGAAATCTTGCTTCTTTGACTCAACCGAAGATGCCCACATATGGATGGACCAGCAAGGCATCCCCCAGCAAAGACAGAGAAAGCCGAATAACAATGAGAACCAGCCCTGGTGGAAGGGAGCGTCGACTCCTAGGAACAAGATGTCAACATAAAGTAACTTGACCAGGCCAGATGTACAGCACGAAGGAGCGACTTGCTCCAATCCAGCCGTGATGGCACAGAAAATCCACACCCCTAATAAGAACGTTTTACAAGTTCGGATGCTAGTTTGGAGGCATCACGCTGCGGCGAGCCAGTTCCACTTCGGCAGGCAGAGCAAGAGAAGTGGCGAGGCCCGAGCAGGGGGGGGGTGGCTGGGCGTTAGTTTGGAAGTTTTTGTTTACATGTTGGTCAGTAACGGGTCTGGCTGGTTGGCACACGGCACTAACGGTAGGAAGGACAACTTATGCAATCACAGGACAGCTTGAGTGAACGGAGAGCGGAAAGACATACAGCAACAAACCAGGGGAAATCACCCCGGACGCAAAGGCGAAAAAGACCCTGAGGAAGGCGAACGCCCCAAGGGATGGACGTAAGAATAAGAAACAGGGCAAAAAACCAGATGAAGGCTATGGGACAACAGAGCCCAGGAAAACAATACATATATGGGCCCAGATGAGATAAAAATAGCAACCTGGAATGTGCAAGGACTCAATGCCTATGTCAAAAGACTCAGAGTATATGTCTGGTTAAACAAGATGAAAGTTAAGATAGCAATGCTGCAGGAGACCCATCTAACATCAGAAAAACAGGCCAAGATGAGCAAGAAATGGGGAGGGCAGGTATACAGTACTACATACTCGAACTATGCAAGGGGAGCATTAACATGGATTGCGCCGGGAGTACCGTTCCAGCTGATAAAGCAAGAAAGTGATCCAGAGGGAAGACTAGTGTTGGTGCACGGAATGCTAGAAAACAGGGAAATATGTCTGATCAATACCTATGCCCCAAACCACCATGCAACAGAATTCTTCAAGAACTTAGCGCCCACACTGGCTCAATACAGGGAAGCTACATTCATCTGGGCAGGAGATTTTAATTGCACCTTGGATCCACTTCTCGACAGGTCGGATGACAAGCATAGGAAGCCAGCACCCCCTGCTAAAGAGCTCCAGATGACCCTCGCAGAACTACAGCTGGTGGACTTCTGGAGGCAGGTACAAGGAAGCGGGAGAGGGTACACACACTATAGCGCACCCCACGGAATATTTACACGAATAGACTACCTATATACGGGCGCTGAGTCTCTAATAGAATTCACGGGAATTGACATAAAAGCATGCACACTCTCAGACCACGCCCTGATATTAGCAACATGGGCACAGCCCACACCCCAATTCCAACATGGCACCTCCAAGCTGAAGCTCTAGGGGAGGGCGAACTTGAAGAACACCTGCATGATGTAATAGAAGACTATTTTGAACACAACAAGGGTAGCGTAGAAAGTAACGCCACACTCTGGGACGCATTCAAGGTAGTGATAAGAGGGGCGGCAATTGGGAAAACAGGGGGGTTGAAAGGAGCAATCACAGAAGAACTGGACAAACTGGAAAGGGAGATAAAAACAGAGGAACATAGGGCAGAGATGGAGGGTGAGGAACCCGGGGAACTACTGGAGTTAAGAAAAAGATGTATAGAACTCTGGGAGAAACTAGGGAAGCTGAAGTATGGGAAATATTTACAGAGATTGCGCGCAGAAGGGGATAAACCTAGTAGACTTCTAGCATGGCTTACTAAACAGGAAAACAAGAGAGACCCCATAGTTGTACTAAAAGATGGAACAGGGACAGAGGTCAGGAACCAGGGAGATATAAACAATCTATTCGCTGGCTTTTATGAGCGGCTCTATGCCCCTAATCCGGAGTTGAAGCCGAAGGACATCGTAGACGCCCTAGCAGAGATAAGGCTACCGAAACTAACAGCAGAACAGGCCCAACTATTGGATGCCCCTATTTTGGTAGATGAAATCGAGACAGTGATTTCTGAGCTCCCCTCGGGCAAATCTCCAGGCACAGACGGGCTCCCGGGTGAGTTTTATAAGACATGTAAGGGCACTATAGCCCCAAAATTGCTAGAAACATGCCAGGAGGCATATGAGAAAACACAAGTCCCCAGTAGAGTGCGCCTCCTATAGGCCGATCTCCCTCATCAACCAAGACACCAAAATACTCACAGCGGTCCTAGCTAACCGTCTGAAATTAGTAATACCCACATTGATCCACTCAGACCAGACGGGCTACGTCACAGGGCGCAACACGTCATGGAACCTCCGCAGATTACATCATGTCATAGATCAGACGAATCAGAGACTGGGCGAATACGCAGTAGTGTCATTAGACGCCATTAAAGCCTGTGACTCTGTGAACTGGAAGTGGTTGCTGAGTGTCTTGGCCCACTTTGGTATAGGGGAGGGGTTTCTTAGATGGATCAGGCTGCTGTACAGAGATCTCAGAGCAAGAGTGAAAACGGGAAGACATATTTCGAAAGCCTGGAGAATATACAGAGGAACCAAACAGGGTTGCCCACTGTCACCAATGTTATACATACTGGCTCTGGAACCGTGGGTGGACTTTCTCAGGGCAGAGTATGGGGACACAGGGATAGATATAGACGGAGTGGTGTATCAGATCTCGCTGTATGCAGACGACATCCTTCTCTTCGTAGAGAACCTGCGCACTAACCTACCTTGCCTCTTAGAAGCGGCTAACACATACACCAGACTCTCAGGGATAGCCATCAATAAAGAGAAGTCCGTCCTATTCCCCCTGGCTGACTTGAAGCGCGTCCCCCGAGACAAACTTCCAGACATGGGTCTAGCATGGGCACCACGCTCCTTCCGATATTTGGGAATAGAGATACATCACAACACCGCAGAGTCACACGATCGCAACATACAGGCGGCCCTAGATAAAATACAAAAGGCCATGGGCTTTTGGGAGACATTCCCGCTGGGGATGATGGGAAGAGCGGCCATTCTAAAGATGGTGGTACTCCCACGGCTGTTATACTACTTTACGAACATTCCGCACGCCATAACCAGAGCCTTCTTCACGAAGCTGAACACAATAACACGAAAGTTCCTGTGGGGGGGGGTGTAGAATCGCTATGACAACCCTGCAGAGGGAGTATGAGGAAGGCGGCATCAGATTGCCAGGTTTAGAAAGATACTACCTAGCAGGGCAACTGCAATTTGTAGTCAAATGGCTAGGGGAAGACGAATCAATAGATAAAATACTCTTTCAGCCAGCATTGAAATTATGTTACCAGATCCCTGTTCAACACAGATCCCACTAGCGGGATTACTAGGCACAGACACAAATACACTCGCAATATACAGATCCCAATGGGAAGCTAAACGGGTGGTGCAAATAGGAGATCTGAGGAAGGACGAACAATGGGTGGAGTTCCAGGATATGGTGGATGAATATGACATACATGAAGGCCAATTCATCTGATATAACAGAATAGTACTGACAATTAAAAAGAGGTGGCCGGAATGGCCAGAACAAGACGACATAGGAGGAGAACTAGATGAATGGTATGATATATCAGAAGGGGGACACACAACTTGGAGGCTATACGAACAACTGCTCAGAACCAATAACCAGCAAGAGCTACGCATAAGAGGACGCTGGGAAGAAGAACTTGAAAGACCCCTTGGCGACCAGGAATGGACCAGGGCACTGAGATACCCTAAAAGTTATTGATGAACACAAGGTTCAGGCAAGCACAATTATATACCACCCATAGGGCGTACCTCACGCCCAAGAGGATGAATAGAATGAAGCTGGGAGACCCCTGCACATGCCCCCGCTGCCCTGACGAGGAAGCAGACATGATACGCATGTTCTGGACCTGCCCAGTTATACAGGTCTTTTGGGACAGAATCAAGCATAGAGTGGCCGGAAGTGGACTACAAATACAATTAGAATACCCGCAACTGTACCTGCTGGGTCTCTTCCCGAGAGGAGGCAGACATAGGTCGCACCTTGCAAAAATGAAAGACCCAGTATGCATACTAGCTAAACGGCGGATAGCAATGGCGTGGAACTCAAAGGAGGGCCCGACAGTAGACTCATGGTGGGTAGACCTCAGGAAGTGGGTAATGGCAGAAACGACAGTGTGGATGAGGGCGGCGCAGAAAGGAGAAGGGGAAACAGGACAAAAAATAACATCATGGAACTCCCTGATGTAGAACTTATTCGAACAAAGAGAGGAAAGTGAAGAGGACGATCCTAGAAGGGAAGAGGAACAGTAGAGAAAGGACGTAAATACACTTGAGGAGCCCCCAAGAGCAGGAGGGCATAAACCGAAAACTCTGAAACTATCACAGGGACAGAGGCAGCCCGAAGCAACACGATCGCCTAATCACTGTGAGATGGAAGATGTGAAGTGATACCCACGCATAGTGCCAAACAGCCAATTATGTTATATGTTGTGTTTGTTTTTGTAATGTTATTATAAAATCAATAAAGAGTTTAAAAATGTTTTTTTTTTTAATACTGTGGAAGAAGATCTGTGTCCATTAAGTATGCTATCTGGTGCCTGGTTGTACATCTTAACCTAATAACTAGCCCATCAAAAGTAGAGAGGGGTAGTGGAAAGATGAGGAGGGGTGCAGTACCCTGGATAAACCAACTTGACTGTGGTTTAAATCTCAACACCAAGCTGAGTGGGCCTCCCTTTGGTTTCTGGCCCTGCTGATGCATCACATCATCAGTTTCTGGCCCTTGGAAGGGCCTATCTTTGTCTTGAAGCCCAGGAGTGCCAGCACATCTTCAAGCCCAGGACCGACAAATGGTCTTTCTGGCCAGGAGAGCAATCAAATCTTCATGCCTAATAGGGCCAATGTGTCGTCAATCCTAGGAGGGTCAACCCATGCTCATATAGAGCACTAGAGGGGGACTAACTGAACCATTCACACTTGGCAGTACTACTCTAGTTGAGTAATATTAGAATACGGAAAGTGGCCATGATAATAAAGTCCTCTAGAAGAAAGTGTGATTCCTCATGCTGTTAGGAATGTCAGCAGAGGGAATGTTATGGGTGTGGAATGCGAACAAAGAACACTAGAAGAGAATGCAAGGCAAGTAGTACGGTGGTTGGTGTAAGGGTGAGGACAGAGAGAGTTGTTACTGCATAAAGATGAACTAAAAATAAATTAAGCCACACATACTGGCTGTGTTCTGGTTCACTTCCTTAACTGGTGATGAGTTACGGCAATGACAAAGATTGTGGTTGCCCTGGTTGAGCAGGTACAGGGTTAGTTGCTGTGGGATATGTTGACCCATTCCGATTTGCCTCACTACATCACTGTACTGAAATGGTGAAAGAAACAGCCCAGAATGGATGCGCTCGCTCCTATGCACGCCAAAATCTTCAAAACTGCGTTTGGGTCACAACCATAAAAAAGATGCACACCCTGCCACACACAGTCAGGGGGGGTGAAAACAGAGTTCTCACTGCAGGAGCATGCCAGTGGGCTCTGCCACATTCAACATGGAGCCAAGGAAAGAAACAGCATCATTGTGCTGGAAACCAAAAATGCCTTTTAAAATGTTAGCTTTGCAACCTTAAAAAGTGCTGTTTTTGGCACTAGATCCATTCATTTCTACTGAATCATTGAGATTAAAAGGGACCTGCGATGCCCAGGACCATCCAGTGTGGCTCAGAGTACCCGGGCCTCAATTAATGACAGCTGCTACAAAATGTAACCCAGGAACCCTTGTTTTCATTTTCCGCGGGGGGGGGGAGAAGCGCTAAACTTTGCAACAAGTATCAGAATCATCGTGCAGAGAGAAACTGTAAACAAAGTCATGATACATGTATCCAGGCTGCAAACAATCCCAGCACTCAAAGGGAGGACTAATGCTGACTAAAAGGTGTATTTGCTGCAGAGAAAAATCGGATTTAAAGAGATCAGTTTAATGTGCTTTTTCATGGATGAAAGGCAAAATCGCCTGTTTTAAAGTATGTTCTTGTTTAAAGGCTTAATTCTTTAAGAATGTCAAAGGATTACTAATGTTAAAAAAAATCCACCTATGAACTGTGTTAATTTTATATGTTTAAATGAAAGATTTAGGTGAAACTTAAAGCTAAGCCTAGTTTGAGTCAATCAACTATATAAAAAAAACAACCCTGCTCTGAGCCTGAGAAAGGTTGACAGCTCCACTGCTGGCAGGAAAGGCTAATTGCTGCTGGGAGGCCTCACATACTCATGATAAAGAACCTCATTAGACATTCGTCTGTGCCCCAGGCGAAGACAATGGCAGGCTTGGACACTCACCCTTCCAGGGTAGGGACAGGAAGCTCCACTCTCCAGGGAGAGGCCCCTATTTCAACTTCAAAAGATTTGCCATTTGCTCACACTTGCGAAGAAAGAAAAAAAAATGGACATGTGATTTTTGGGTTTAAAGTACTTATTTTGCCACTGAACTTAAAGACATTTAACTTGGCAGCAAGAATAAGAAAAAGAGTGAAAAGTACATAAATCTAAATATGAATTTCTGCTACTCATTTGAAAAATTGGTAGAATTTCTTACTGCGTAAGGAACAGAAGTTACAAAGAATGACCAATTGCGCAGAAACTATTAATGTTGCAAATACTATATTGTGTACCCATATTCATGGGGTAATTGTGCATATATGTACAGAATTGGGAAATGTTAGGCCAAACCTTTCATGGTCAAAATTGCCAAACTTCAACAGAAAGACTAAGCCAGGTCCCACCAACTTGGGAGTTAGATTAGAATGTGACCCACGAAATATGTAATGTATGTATCCGATTTTCTTAGAGGGCATACCTACATAAATATGTATTTGTGGGAAAGTTAGATTTTAGTCCCAATACCTATGGGAGGTTTCCAGATCATATCATAAAACATGACAGCCCTTTCTGTCCTCCAACCAGCAGAGAGCAAGGTGGGAACTGTGCCCTTGCCCAATCAAAGCCTTGTGGGTGTGGGTAGTAAGTCTGCCCCTACCACAAACTTTAGTGATGTAATTTGGCATGATAAATAAGGGGACCTGACCAGTGGCGTAACACAAGCTCTGGGGCCCCCCATGCAAGCCATGCTGAGGGGGCCCTCCCAACTCGGCAAAAAATCATGAGTCGCGCCACCCTCTGGGCCGCCCTAGATTACCACGCTTGCGCAATACGCACAAACGTGTTGCTGAAGGGGTATGCCACACACTGCACTAGGAGAAAGATATAAATATGTGTTTTAATGCAATATACAGCACACTTTCTGAGAAAAATTGACTAAAAAGCCACAGTGTTTGCTATTGTTGTGTAGGGTAACAGCAATCCAAAACATGCAAGTCACCAACAGTGCACATGAACATTAATGCTTTGCTATTAAAAATGCCATGCCACAATAAAAACATGTCCAACTGGCTGCACAATGTAGACCAGTGTAGACACATAATAACATTAGAGTAAAATTAAGACATACCTAAATTGATTGCACCAAATGCCAGTTGAAGCAATAAGACTCATCAAGAAGAGAGCACACATTCAATCCTGCGTCTCTACGGCTTCTAACAACACAGCCAAACTCTTTAAAATCTGCAAGGAACTGGTCAATCCTGTTGCGGTTTCTACCTCTCCTGTTCTCTCAACAGGCCCTCTGTACAGCTTTGGCCTCTCGCTTCTCTGCAAAAACTCAGGACATCCTGTCCACTATCTCCTCTTCCTCCCCCTCGTCCACTCTCGGCCACCTTTGGCCATCTCTCCCTCTCCTCCTCCTTTCTCCTCTTTCTCTCTAACAGCTTACAAAGTCCCATCTATGGAAGTGTCGTCGAAACAGGTGCTCGCCTGCTCCTCCAGAACCAGCAAGGACCACATTGACACGTTCCAGCCTTGGCCGATTTCTGTAATCATTCTTTTGCCACTGGAACTTTCCCCTCTCCCAAATTCTTGGAAAAGCTGGCCAACTGCCAGCTTACACTCCACACTGAATCTGTTGGTTGTCTCCATAACAATCAGTCTGGCTTAAGAGCTGCCAGAGGCACGGAAATTGCACTCCTGAACACCTGTGAAGATCTAATCTCTAACCTTGATTCCAGCATTCCTTCTGTCCTCATCATCCTGGAACTTTCCTCTGCTTTTGACACAGTCAACCGCGCCATCCTGATCAATTGACTCTGTGAGAACCTGGGCATCATGGTTCAGGCCCTGGAGTGGCTGACCTCCTTCCTCTTGGACCGGCCCTCCCAGGTCCAACTTTGTCCCTTTCACTCCGCCACCTCTCTCTACATGTGGTGTTCTCCAGGGCTCTATCCTCTCACACTGGTTTTTCAACCTCTACTTGGCCCCTTTGACCCACCTGATCTCCACCTTATCCTCTAACTTACAGTGTTATGCGGATGACACTCAGCTTTCCTTCAGGCTCCCCTCTGCCTACTCTCCTCTCTCGCTCATTCCTGGTGTCATCTTCAACTCCACTCTATCTTTCTCTCCTCACATCTGGGACATCGCCAAGAAATCCCACTACCAACTGCACCGCCTCAAAGGGACTCTTCAATTTCTCACTTTCCCCCAGAAGCTCACTGTCTCCAGAGCTCCGGTTCTCTCTAGGCTGCACTACTGCAACAGCCACTTTCTCAATCTGCCTTCCTCTACTCTCCACCCTCTGCAACTAATCCAGAACAGGACTGCGAGAATTATCCTTGGCCTCAAGCCCAGGGACTGTATCTCTCCAGCCATGAAATCTCTCCACTGGCTATCGGTGGCTGCAAGGATCAAGTTGAAGACCCTTTTCATTGTCCACAAGGCTTTCTGCCAGAGCATTGCTGCCCAGTTTTCCCCTCCCCTCTCACTTGCACTTCCCCCTCCCTTTACCCTTGCACTTCTCGTTCTCACACTTGCACGATCTGAATGACACAAGACTTAGTAAGATCATTTGTCTTGTCCTCCCTCAGTTTTCCTTCTCTTGTCTTGTCGTGCCTAAAAACACTTGTGTACAGGTGCGTTATATTTGACTTATCATATCATAACATATCATTTTATCACAGATGCCCAGAAAAATATACAGTGCCGCAGTAAGAAACGGCTAGACTGGCAGAACCCAAATGCCAGTCTAGCCAGGTAATTACACTTAGCAGGACTGCTTTATCAGAAATGTCCAGTTAAAAAAAGTCATACCAAACTGAGGAATGACTAGACTGGCTGCACCAAAATGCCTCTCTAGCCACTAATACCACATATCATGCCTGCTTAGCATGGACATGGATGACCATTATGATTTATTGCACAACCCCACCCAACACACATCCCTTCTCCCTCCCAAACCCTACCCCAACCTCCAAAATCAGCTCAATGGCTCAGAATTACCTCCACGTCCCTCTTCCTTGTCCCAGTGCTTACGTATGAGGCTCCTTGCCTCACTAGTAAGTACTGGAGTAAGAGTGGGACTAGGAGTAATGAAGATTACAGGTAGCTAAGTCAGGCATTTCCTTCATGTACCTCTACCTTATCCCAGTACTTGAGTATGAGGCATAGTGCCTCATACACAAGTACTGCCTCATACACAAGGACTGGGATGAGGAGGAATAGGGATAGGTGTAAAGAAGATTACCAATAATTAATCAAGGAATTAAACAAAGATAGTGGTGCAACACCATTGAGCTGACTGTGCTTCAGCACTCCCCCCCCCACTGAAATTGTGGGCTATGTTGACTTGACCTGGCTGACCTTCAGAGCAGTTGCTGACAGAAAAGGAGACAGATGTTAAACGGCACCTCGGTTTTGCCATTAAGAAGGGCAAAGCAATTACTAATGTACATCATTTCACTGTTTTACCTGCATTCAAATGCCAAATTTTTTAAGCAATTGAAATTGTGATGTGGGTTTAGTACTTGCATGCCAGGGGAGTGATTGGAAGGGTAGAGCGGAAACAGGAGACCAGTCATTCTCACAGCAGCCCATAAGTGGGTGCTTTCAGATCTAAAGGAGAGGGTTAACTGCTTATAACATTGAAGCTGCACTTGAATAGTCTCATTAAAATGCATAAAGAAGTTAGATGCCCCCACACAAATAAGTTTGCTCCTCCCCACCACACGTGAAGTTAGCACCTCTCCCAACATTTGAAAAGTTAGCCGCCCTGAAATGTAGGTTTTGTCCTGAACACAAGCACACACACCATTAACCGTATATACACATGCACACCCAGCCATCCATATATTTAAGTGTACACCCTTTCACCATACAGGTACACCCAGGCAGCCACCCGTACATTTAAGTTTGCAACCTTTCACCACACAGACACACACACCCAGGCACCTATCCATACATTTAAGTGTGCACCCTTTCACCATACAGGCACACCCAGGCAGCCACCCACACAGTGTGCATCCTTTCACCGTACACGCACACCCAGCCACCCATACATTTGTGTGCACCCTTTCACCATACACTCACACAGGCTGTCACCTATGCATTTAAGTGTGCACCCTTTCACCATACCCTCACACAGACAGTCACCTATAAATTTAAGTGTGTACACTTTCACCATACAGGCACACCGAAGCAGCCACCCAGACATTTCAGTGTGCATCCTTTCACCGTACACACACACATGCATACCCAGCCACCCATACATTTGTGTGCACTCTTTCACCATACACTCACACACGCACACGTCATGGGTTGAGGGGAGCCATAATACTTCAAAAATACATTGGGCCTCATTAGGACCCTGGCGGTGACGGTATGAACGGTGCCGGTAAGGCACCGGCACCGTTCATACCGTCCTGCTGCATTACAAGTTCTGCTCGCGGGTTCCTGACAGCCCGCCAGGTTTTACCTGGCGGGCTGGGCGGCACTTGCGAGCATTACTTATAATTGCGCCGGCACCGTTATCAACGGTGCCGGCGCAACCATGCTTCCCACCCCCATTCTGCCCTATTGAGCGGAATGGGGATCGGGAGCCCGGCAATACCGCCACCCGCGAATGGGCAATTTCTGGCCCATTCATCTTGTAATGGGCCGGTTATTGCCCAATTCGCGGGAGGCGGTGCCGGTAGTGAGCATGGCAGTAGCCGTGCTTGCCATACAGGCACGGCTACCGCCATGCTCGTAATGAGGCCCATTGTTTCTTTTTGAAGTCACTCTGCCTTCATAAAGAAATTATTTCTGTTACAGAAATCATTTCTTTAGAAATGCAGAGTGAATACAAAAAAGAAAATGTAAAAAAAAATATATATATATATCTTTTATTTTACTCCAAGTGGGGCCCCTTTCAGAACACTCACTCGCGGGGCCACCCGCACCGCGGGGGCTGCGGGGTACCCTGTTACGCCAGTGGAACTGACAACACACACACACACTGATTCCTGACTCCATTCTGTGTCCTGCTCCTGAATTCTCCATCTTGTTCCTGATTCCAAATTTCTTTACAAAGCCAAGGCTTCAGCAAAACTAAGGGAAGCAATTGATCCAGTTCGCCTGCTACCACTAAATGCTTGCCTACTCCAAACTCGCCATTCCACTGATCTCCGGTCTCCAGTAACCAGCGCAGTCCAGTGCAGTCCGGTCTGAGGTGCCAGTCCATGTGACCAGAACCGCTCAGCTGATGCAATTCCGCCAGATGTGCCCTGCTGTCCCTTAGACCCGATCCGTGTGATGACCAGAGTCCTTGACGGTCCCTATCTTAATTTAAAGTTGACTGTATCAATAGGAATCATAGTAAACCATAGCATATCTTGCCTTGCCTTGTCCTATCCCAATCTCAACCATCCTATCTTTACCTGAAGAACGTGTAAAATTGTCAGAACCATTCTTGCAACCCAGTCTGTTATCCTTAATGTCAGCGCCGATCTTACCTTCATTCTTTTTTTACTAGACCATAAGCCATTAGTGATTTTGATTAAATAAAGTAATTTCTATAAAGAAAACGGGGTACCCGCAACGTAAAGGGTTACAAGCGGCTGTGTAACTGTGGAGATTCACGTGTGGCATTCTCTTTTTCTTAGCCATTAAATCTAGTTTAAGTAAAATTAACCTGTGATCTTAAAACCGATTTTCTGTTTTTCTCAGTTCTATTTTTCTAAAAAGACCTCTCATTCAACCTTGCATAACTTCCTCAATTTAATCGCTAGAGACTTCATTTCAACTCCGACTTAAACATAAGGCCTGTAGCTACATCCCAACACACCTGTTTTTCAAAAAAAATGTTTAGTGAATTTTAGGTGGACATTTGCATTTTTGCAAAGTTTTACAAATGTGATTTTCAATTTCAAGTATTTCCAAACTTCCATTAAGATTTACAGTGTTTGCTGTTGCTCATACTGAAGCTTAAGATTGTTGGCATCTTTCCCATGTGGCTGCCGTAGGGATTTATATTGATTTAAGGACTTTTGCACACTTTTCTTTATTTGCTCAGCCATTTTCGAATGTCATTTTAAAAGTGCAAGATTTCCAAACGCTTTTTTCTCTTGTTTGGGATGGGATAGTTGTATCTAAATTATATGTACTGTTCTTTCTTCCTGACTGCCTGCTGGGAAATAGCTGCTTCAGTGTGAGTGGGCTAGTTGCCATTAGACGAGAGGACATTTCTGCCTCTGCAGGTCGGAGGGCCGTTTCTCTAATCGGAAATAGCTGCTTCAGTGGGTGTGGCTAGCTCCCATTAGGCGAGAGGACCAATCTGCCTCTGCAGGTCGGATGGACGTTTCTCGAATTGGAAAATAGCTGCTTCACTGTGAGTGGGCTATTTCCCAATCGACGAGAGGACCTTTCTGCTTCTGCAGGTCGGAGGGCCGTTTCTCTAATGGGAAATAGCTGCTTCAGTGTGAATGGGCTAGTTCCCATTAGACAAGAGGAACTTTCTGCCTCTCCAGGTCAGAGGGCCGTTTCTCTAAAGGGAAATAGCTGCTTCAGTGTGAGTGAGCTAGTTCCCATTAGACGAGAGGACCTTTCTGCTTCTGCAGGTCGGAGTGCCGTTTCTCTAATGGGAAACAGCTGCTTCACTGTGAGTGGTCTAGTTCCCATTTGACGAAAGGACCTTTCTACCACTGCAGGTCGGAGGGCCGTTTCTCTAATGAGAAATAGCTGCTTCACTGTGAGTGGTCTAGTTCCCATTAGACGAAAGGACCTTTCTACCACTGCAGGTCGGAGGGCTGTTTCTCTAATGGGAAATAGCTGCTTCACTGTGAGTGGTCTAGTTCCCATTAGACGAAAGGACCTTTCTACGACTGCAGGTCGGAGGGCTGTTTCTCTAATCGGAAATAGCTGCTTCACTGAGAGTGGGCTAGTTTCCATTAGATGAGAGGACCTTTCTGCCTCTGCAGGTCGGAGGGCCGTTTCTCTAATGGGAAATAGCTGCTTCACTGGGAGTGTGCTAGTTCCCATTCGACGAGAGGACCTTTCTGCTTATGCAGGTCGGAGGGCCGTTTCTCTAATGGGAAATAGCTGCTTCAGTGTGAATGGGCTAGTTCCCATTAGACGAGAGGACCTTTCTGCCTCTCCAGGTCGGAGGGCGGTTTCTCTAATGGGAAATAGATGCTTCAGTGTGAGTGGGCTAGTCACCATTAAACAAGAGGACCTTTCTGCCTCTGCAGGTCAGAGGGCCGTTTCTCTAATGGGAAATAGATGCCTCAATGTGAGTGGGCTAGTTCCCATTAGACGAGAGGGCCGTTCTGCCTCTGCAGGTCGGATGGCTGTTTCTCTAATGGGAAATAGCTGCTTCACTGTGAGTGGGTGAGTTCCCATTAGACGAAAGGACCTTTCTGCCTCTGCAGGTCAGAGGGTTGTTTCTCTAATGGGAACTAGCCTTCTCAGTTTGAGTAGGCTGGCTCCCATTATTTTGCAGTACTTGGCCACTAGGGGTAAAAAAGGGCAATTTCTCTAATGGGAAATAGCTGCTTCAGTGTGTATGGGCTAGTTCCCATTAGACGAGAGGACCTTTCTGCCTCTCCAGGTCAGAGGGCCGTTTCTCTAATGGGAAATAGCTGCTTCAGTGAGAGTGGGCTAGTTCCCGTTAGACGAAAGAAACTTTCTGCCTCTGCAGGTCGGAGGGCCATTTCCCTAATGGCAACTAGCTTTCTGAGTTTGAGTAGGCTAGTTCCCATTATTATGCAGGACTTGGCCATTAGGCGCAAAAAAGGGCCATTTCTCTAATGGGAAATAGCTGCTTCAGTGTGAATGGGCTAGTTCCTATTAGACGAGAGGACTTTTCTGCCTCTCCAGGTCAAAGGGCCGTTTCTATAATGGGAAATAGCTGCTTCAGTGTGAGTGGGCTAGTTCCCATTAGACGAGAGGAGCTTTCTGTCTCTGTAGGTCGGAGGGCCATTTCCCTAATGGGAAATAGCTGCTTCATTGGGAGTGGGCTAGCTCCCATTAGGCAAGATGACCTTTCTGCCTCTCCAGGTGAGAGGGCCGTTTCTCTAATGTTAAATAGCTGCTTCAGTGTAAGTGGGCTAGTTCCCATTAGATGAGAGGACCTTTCTGCCTCTGCAGGTCGGAGAGTCCATTTCTCTAATGTTAAATAGCTACTTCACTGTGAGTGGGCTAGTTCCCATTTGACGAGAGGACCTTTCTGCTGCTGCAGGTCAGAGAGCTGTTTCTCTAATGGGAAATAGCTGCTTCAGTTTGAGTTGGCTAGTTCCCATTATACGAAAGGACCTTTCTGCCTCTGCAGGTCGGAAGGCCATTTCTCTAATGGGAAATAGCTGCCTCACTGTGAGTGGGCTAGTTCCCATTAGACGAGAGGACCTTTCTGCCTCTGCAGGTCGGATGGCTGTTTCTCTAATGGGAATTAGCTGCTTCACTGTGAGTGGGCGAGTTCCCATTAGAAGAAAGGATCTTTCTGCCTCTGCAGGTCGGAGGGTCGTTTTTCTAATGGGAACTAGCCTTCTCAGTTTCAGTAGGCTAGCTCCCATTATTATGCAGGACTTGGCCACTAGGGCCAAAAAAGTGCAATTTCTTTAATGGGAAATAGCTTCTTCAGTGTGAATGGGAAAGATCCCATTATTATGCAGGACTTGGCCAATATGGGAGCAAAAAGGGCCATTTGTCTAACGGGAACTAGCCTTCTCAATTTGAGTGTGCTAGTTCCCATTATTATGCAGGACTTGGCCACTAGGGGCAAAAAAGGACAATTTGTCTAATGGGAAATAGCTGCTTCGGTGTGAATGGGCTAGTTCCCATTAGACGAGAGGACCTTTCTGCCTCTACAGGCCGAAGGTCCGTTTCTCTAATGGGAAATAGCTGCTTCAGTGTGAGTGGGCTAGTTCCCATTAGACAAGAGGAGCTTTCTGCCTCTGCAGGTCAGAGGGCCGTTTCTCTAATGGGAAATGGCTGCTTCGGTGGTAGAAGGCTAGTTCCCATTAGTCGAGAGAACCTTTCTGCCTCTGCAGGTCAGAGGGCCGTTTCTCTAGTGGGAAATAGCTGCTTCAGTGGGAGTGGGCTAACTCCCATTAGACGAGAGGACCTTTCTGCCTCTGCAGGTCGGAGGGACATTTCTCTAATGGGAAATAGCTGCTTCAGTGTGAGTGGGCTAGTTCCCATTGGACGAGAAGACCTTTCTGCCTCAGCAGATCGGAGGGCCGTTTCTGTAATGGGAAATAGCTGCTTTTGTGTGAGTGTGCTAGTTTGCATTAGACGAGAGGACCTTTCTGCCTCTGCAGGTTGGAGGGTCGTTTCTCTTATGGGGACTAGACTTCTCAATGTGAGTAGGCTAGTTCCCATTATTATGCAGGACTTGGCCACTAGGGGAAAAAAGGGCCATTTCTCTAATGGGAACTAGCCTTCTCAGCGTGATTGGGCTAGTTCCCATTATTATGCAGGACGTGGCCACTAGGGGGGCAAAAGGGCTGTTTCTCTAATGGGAAATAGCTGCTTCAGTGTGAGTGGGCTAGTTCCCATTAGACGAAAGGACCTGTCTGCCTCTGCCGGTCAGACTGACATTTCTCTAATGGGAACTAGCCTTCTCAGTGTGAGTAGGCTAATTCCCATTATTATGCAGGACTTGGCCACTAGGGGCAAAAAAGGGCCATTTATCTAATGGGAACTAGCCTTCTCAGAGTGAGTAGGCTAGTTATATTATTATGCAGGACTTGGCCACTAAGGGCAAAAGGGGCCATTTCTCAAATGGGAACTAGTCTTCTCAGAGTGAGTGGGCTAGTTCCCATTATTATGAAGGACTTGGTCACTAGGGGAGCAAAAAGGGCCATTTGTCTAATGGGAACTAGCCTTCTCTGTGTGAGTGGGCTAGTTCCCATTATTATGCAGGACTTGGCCACTAGGGGCAAAAAAGTGCAATTTCTCTAATGGGAACTAGCCTTCTCAGTGTGAGTGGGCTAGTTCTCATTATTATGCTGGACTTGGCGTCTAGGGGATCAAAAAAGGCCAATTCTCTAATGGGAACTAAACTGCGCAGTGTGAGTAGGATAGTTCCCGGTATTATGCAGGACGTGGCCACTAGGGGGAAAAAGTGCAATTTCTCTAATGGGAACTAGCTTTCTCAGTGTGAGTGGGCTAGTTCCCATTATTATGCAGGACCTGGGCACTAGGGGAGCAAAAGGGCACATTCTTTAATGGGAACTAGCCTTCTCAGTGTGAATAGGCTAGCTCCCATTATTATGCAGGACTTGGTCACTAGGGGCAAAAGGGGCAATTTCTCTAATGGGAACTAGCCTTCTCAGTGTGAGTGGGCTAATTCCCATTATTATGCAGATCTTGGCCACTAGGGGAGAAAAAGATGCCATGTGTCTAATGGGAACTAGCCTTCTCAGTGTGAGTGGGCTAGTTCCCATTATTATGCCGGACCTGGCCACTGGGGGAGCAAAAAGGGCCAATTCTCTAATGGGAACTAGTCTTCTCAGTGTGAGTAGACTAGTTATATTATTATGCAGGACTTGGCCACTAGGGGCAAAAGGGGCCATTCTCGAATGGGAACTAACCTTCTCAGTGTGAGTGGGCTAGTTCCCATTATTCTGCAGGACTTCGTCACTAGGGGAGCAAAAAGGGCCATTTGTCTAATGGGAGCTAGCCTTCTCGGTGTGAGTGGGCTAGTTCCCATTATTATGCAGGACTTGGCCACTAGGGGCAAAAAAGGGCCATTTATCTAATGGGAACTAGCCTTCTCAGTGTGAGTGGGCTAGTTCCCATTATTCTGCAGGACTTGGTCACTAGGGAGCAAAAAGGGCCATTTGTCTATTGGGAGCTGGCCATCTCAGTGTGAGTGGGCTAGTTCCCATTAGTATGCAGGACTTGGCCACTGGGGGAGCAAAAAGGGCCAATTCTCTAATGGGAAATAGCCTTCTCAGTGTGAGTAGGCTAGTTCCCATTAGTATGCAGGACTTGGCCACTGGGGGAGCAAAAAGGGCCAATTCTCTAATGGGAAATAGCCTTCTCAGTGTGAGTAGGCTAGTTCCCATTATTATGCAGGACTTGGCCACTAGAGGAGCAAAAAGGGCCAATTATCTAATGGGGACTTGCCTTCTCAGTTTGAGTAGGCTAGTTCCCATAATTGTGCAGGACTCGGCTACTAGGGCAAAAAGAGCCATTTCTCAAATGGGAACTAGTCTTCTCAGTGTGAGTGGGCTATTTCCCATTATTATGAAGGACTTGGCCACTAGGGAAGCAAAAAGGGCCATTTCTCTAATGGGTAATAGCCTTCTCAGTGTGAATGGGCTAGTTCCCATTAGACGAGAGGACCTTTCTGCCTCTGCAGGTCAGAGGGCCGTTTCTCTAATGGGAAATAGCTGCTTCAGTGGTAGTGGTCTAGTTCCCATTAGACGAGAGGACCTTTCTGCCTCTGCAGGTGAGACGGCCGTTTCTCTAATGGGAAATAGCTGCTTCAGTGGGAGTGGGCTAGCTCCCATTAGACGAGAGGACCTTTCTGCCTCTGCAGGTCGGAGGGACGTTTCTCTAATGGGAAATAGCTGATTCAGTGTGAGTGGGCTAGTTTGCATTAGACGAGAGGACCTGTCTGCCTCTGCAGGTCAGAGGGACATTTCTCTAATGGGAACTAGCCTTCTCAGTGTGAGTAGGCTATTTCCCATTATTATGCAGGACTTGGTCACTAGGGGCAAAAGGGGCAATTTCTCTAATGGGAACTAGCCTTCTCAGTGTGAGTGGGCTAATTCCCATTATTATGCAGATCTTGGCCACTAGGGGAGAAAAAGATGCCATGTGTCTAATGGGAACTAGCCTTCTCAGTGTGAGTGGGCTAGTTCCCATTATTATGCCGGACCTGGCCACTGGGGGAGCAAAAAGGGCCAATTCTCTAATGGGAACTAGTCTTCTCAGTGTGAGTAGACTAGTTATATTATTATGCAGGACTTGGCCACTAGGGGCAAAAGGGGCCATTCTCGAATGGGAACTAACCTTCTCAGTGTGAGTGGGCTAGTTCCCATTATTCTGCAGGACTTCGTCACTAGGGGAGCAAAAAGGGCCATTTGTCTAATGGGAGCTAGCCTTCTCGGTGTGAGTGGGCTAGTTCCCATTATTATTCAGGACTTGGCCACTAGGGGCAAAAAAGGGCCATTTATCTAATGGGAACTAGCCTTCTCAGTGTGAGTGGGCTAGTTCCCATTATTCTGCAGGACTTGGTCACTAGGGAGCAAAAAGGGCCATTTGTCTAATGGGAGCTGGCCATCTCAGTGTGAGTGGGCTAGTTCCCATTAGTATGCAGGACTTGGCCACTGGGGGAGCAAAAAGGGCCAATTCTCTAATGGGAAATAGCCTTCTCAGTGTGAGTAGGCTAGTTCCCATTAGTATGCAGGACTTGGCCACTGGGGGAGCAAAAAGGGCCAATTCTCTAATGGGAAATAGCCTTCTCAGTGTGAGTAGGCTAGTTCCCATTATTATGCAGGACTTGGCCACTAGAGGAGCAAAAAGGGCCAATTATCTAATGGGGACTTGCCTTCTCAGTTTGAGTAGGCTAGTTCCCATTATTGTGCAGGACTCGGCTACTAGGGCAAAAAGAGCCATTTCTCAAATGGGAACTAGTCTTCTCAGTGTGAGTGGGCTATTTCCCATTATTATGAAGGACTTGGCCACTAGGGAAGCAAAAAGGGCCATTTCTCTAATGGGTAATAGCCTTCTCAGTGTGAATGGGCTAGTTCCCATTAGACGAGAGGACCTTTCTGCCTCTGCAGGTCAGAGGGCCGTTTCTCTAATGGGAAATAGCTGCTTCAGTGGTAGTGGTCTAGTTCCCATTAGACGAGAGGACCTTTCTGCCTCTGCAGGTGAGACGGCCGTTTCTCTAATGGGAAATAGCTGCTTCAGTGGGAGTGGGCTAGCTCCCATTAGACGAGAGGACCTTTCTGCCTCTGCAGGTCGGAGGGACGTTTCTCTAATGGGAAATAGCTGATTCAGTGTGAGTGGGCTAGTTTGCATTAGACGAGAGGACCTGTCTGCCTCTGCAGGTCAGAGGGACATTTCTCTAATGGGAACTAGCCTTCTCAGTGTGAGTAGGCTATTTCCCATTATTATGCAGGACTTGGCATCTAGGGGCAAAAAAGGGCCATTTATCTAATGGGCACTAGCCTTCTCAGTGTGAGTAGGCTAGTTATATTATTATGCAGGACTTGGCCACTAGGGACAAAGGGGGCCATTTCTCAAATGGGAACTAGCCTTCTCAGTGTGAGTGGGCTAGTTCCCATTATTATGCAGGACTTGGTCACTGGGGGAGCAAAAAGGGCCCTTTGTCTAAAGGGAACTAGCCTTCTCAGTGTGAGTGGGCTAGTTCCCATTATTCTGCCGGACTTGGCCTCTAGGGGATCAAAAAGGGCCAATTCTCTAATGGGAAATAACCTTCGCATTGCGAGTAGGATAGTTCCCGGTATTATGCAGGACTTGGCCACTAGGGGGAAAAAGTGCAATTTCTCTAATGGGAACTAGCTTTCTCAGTGTGAGTGGGCTAGTTCCCATTATTATGTAGATCTTGGCCACTAGGGGAGAAAAAAGGGCCATGTGTCTAATGGGAACTAGTCTTCTCAGTGTGAGTAGGCTAGTTATATTATTATGAAGGACTTGGCCAATAAGGGCAAAAAGGGCCATTTCTCGAATGGGAACTAGCCTTCTCAGTGTGAGTGGGCTAGTTCCCATTATTATGCCGGACTTGGCCACTGGGTGAGCAAAAAGGGCCAATTCTCTAATGGGAACTAGCCTTCTCAGTGTGAGTAGGCTAGTTATATTATTATGCAGGACTTGGCCACTAGGGGCAAAAGGGTCCATTTCTCGAATGGGAACTAGCCTTCTCAGTGTGAGTGGACTAGTTCCCATCATTCTGCAGGACTTGGTCACTAGGGGAGCAAAAAGGGCCATTTGTCTAATGGGAGCTAGCCTTCTCAGTGTGTGTGGGCTAGATCCCATTATTATGCAGGACTTGGCCACTAGGGGCCAAAAAGGGCCATTTATCTAATGGGAACTAGCCTTCTCAGTGTGAGTGTGCTAGTCCCCATTATTATGCCAGACTTGGCCACTGGGGGAGCAAAAAGGGCCAATTCTCTAATGGGAACTAGCCTTCTCAGTGTGAGTAGGCTAGTTCCCATTATTATACAGGACTTGGCCACTTGAGGAGCAAAAAGGGCCAATTATCTAATGGGGACTTGCCTTCTCAGTTTGAGTAGGCTAGTTCCCATTATTATGCAGGACTTGGCCAATAAGGGCAAAAAGGGCCATTTCTCGAATGGGAACTAGCCTTCTCAGTGTGAGTGGGCTAGTTCCCATTATTATGCCGGACTTGGCCACTGGGGGAGCAAAAAGGGGCAATTGTCTAATGGGAACTAGCCTTCTCAGTGTGGGTGGGCTAGTTCCCATTATTATGCAGGACTTGGCCACTAGGGGAGCAAAAAGGGCCATTTCTCTAATGGGTACTAGCCTTCTCAGTGTCAGTGGGCTAGTTCCCATTAGACGAGAGGACCTTTCTGCCTCTGCAGGTCAGAGGGCCGTTTCTCTAATGGGAAATAGCTGCTTCAGTGGTAGTGGGCCAGTTCCCATTAGACGAGAGGACCTTTCTGCCTCTGCAGGTCAGAGGGCCGTTTCTCTAATGGGAAATAGGTGCTTCAGTGGGAGTGGGCTAGCTCCCATTAGACGAGAGGACCTTTCTGCCTCTGCAGGTGAGACGGCCGTTTCTCTAATGGGAAATAGCTGCCTCACTGTGAGTGGGCTAGTTCCCATTAGACGAGAGGACCTTTCTGCCTCTGCAGGTCGGATGGCTGTTTCTCTAATGGGAATTAGCTGCTTCACTGTGAGTGGGCGAGTTCCCATTAGAAGAAAGGATCTTTCTGCCTCTGCAGGTCGGAAGGTCGTTTTTCTAATGGGAACTAGCCTTCTCAGTTTCAGTAGGCTAGCTCCCATTATTATGCAGGACTTGGCCACTAGGGCCAAAAAAGTGCAATTTCTTTAATGGGAAATAGCTTCTTCAGTGTGAATGGGAAAGATCCCATTATTATGCAGGACTTGGCCAATATGGGAGCAAAAAGGGCCATTTGTCTAACGGGAACTAGCCTTCTCAATTTGAGTGTGCTAGTTCCCATTATTATGCAGGACTTGGCCACTAGGGGCAAAAAAGGACAATTTGTCTAATGGGAAATAGCTGCTTCGGTGTGAATGGGCTAGTTCCCATTAGACGAGAGGACCTTTCTGCCTCTACAGGCCGAAGGTCCGTTTCTCTAATGGGAAATAGCTGCTTCAGTGTGAGTGGGCTAGTTCCCATTAGACAAGAGGAGCTTTCTGCCTCTGCAGGTCAGAGGGCCGTTTCTCTAATGGGAAATGGCTGCTTCGGTGGTAGAAGGCTAGTTCCCATTAGTCGAGAGAACCTTTCTGCCTCTGCAGGTCAGAGGGCCGTTTCTCTAGTGGGAAATAGCTGCTTCAGTGGGAGTGGGCTAACTCCCATTAGACGAGAGGACCTTTCTGCCTCTGCAGGTCGGAGGGACATTTCTCTAATGGGAAATAGCTGCTTCAGTGTGAGTGGGCTAGTTCCCATTGGACGAGAAGACCTTTCTGCCTCAGCAGATCGGAGGGCCGTTTCTGTAATGGGAAATAGCTGCTTTTGTGTGAGTGTGCTAGTTTGCATTAGACGAGAGGACCTTTCTGCCTCTGCAGGTTGGAGGGTCGTTTCTCTTATGGGGACTAGACTTCTCAATGTGAGTAGGCTAGTTCCCATTATTATGCAGGACTTGGCCACTAGGGGAAAAAAGGGCCATTTCTCTAATGGGAACTAGCCTTCTCAGCGTGATTGGGCTAGTTCCCATTATTATGCAGGACGTGGCCACTAGGGGGGCAAAAGGGCTGTTTCTCTAATGGGAAATAGCTGCTTCAGTGTGAGTGGGCTAGTTCCCATTAGACGAAAGGACCTGTCTGCCTCTGCCGGTCAGACTGACATTTCTCTAATGGGAACTAGCCTTCTCAGTGTGAGTAGGCTAATTCCCATTATTATGCAGGACTTGGCCACTAGGGGCAAAAAAGGGCCATTTATCTAATGGGAACTAGCCTTCTCAGAGTGAGTAGGCTAGTTATATTATTATGCAGGACTTGGCCACTAAGGGCAAAAGGGGCCATTTCTCAAATGGGAACTAGTCTTCTCAGAGTGAGTGGGCTAGTTCCCATTATTATGAAGGACTTGGTCACTAGGGGAGCAAAAAGGGCCATTTGTCTAATGGGAACTAGCCTTCTCTGTGTGAGTGGGCTAGTTCCCATTATTATGCAGGACTTGGCCACTAGGGGCAAAAAAGTGCAATTTCTCTAATGGGAACTAGCCTTCTCAGTGTGAGTGGGCTAGTTCTCATTATTATGCTGGACTTGGCGTCTAGGGGATCAAAAAAGGCCAATTCTCTAATGGGAACTAAACTGCGCAGTGTGAGTAGGATAGTTCCCGGTATTATGCAGGACGTGGCCACTAGGGGGAGAAAGTGCAATTTCTCTAATGGGAACTAGCTTTCTCAGTGTGATTGGGCTAGTTCCCATTATTATGCAGGACCTGGGCACTAGGGGAGCAAAAGGGCACATTCTTTAATGGGAACTAGCCTTCTCAGTGTGAATAGGCTAGCTCCCATTATTATGCAGGACTTGGTCACTAGGGGCAAAAGGGGCAATTTCTCTAATGGGAACTAGCCTTCTCAGTGTGAGTGGGCTAATTCCCATTATTATGCAGATCTTGGCCACTAGGGGAGAAAAAGATGCCATGTGTCTAATGGGAACTAGCCTTCTCAGTGTGAGTGGGCTAGTTCCCATTATTATGCCGGACCTGGCCACTGGGGGAGCAAAAAGGGCCAATTCTCTAATGGGAACTAGTCTTCTCAGTGTGAGTAGACTAGTTATATTATTATGCAGGACTTGGCCACTAGGGGCAAAAGGGGCCATTCTCGAATGGGAACTAACCTTCTCAGTGTGAGTGGGCTAGTTCCCATTATTCTGCAGGACTTCGTCACTAGGGGAGCAAAAAGGGCCATTTGTCTAATGGGAGCTAGCCTTCTCGGTGTGAGTGGGCTAGTTCCCATTATTATGCAGGACTTGGCCACTAGGGGCAAAAAAGGGCCATTTATCTAATGGGAACTAGCCTTCTCAGTGTGAGTGGGCTAGTTCCCATTATTCTGCAGGACTTGGTCACTAGGGAGCAAAAAGGGCCATTTGTCTAATGGGAGCTGGCCATCTCAGTGTGAGTGGGCTAGTTCCCATTAGTATGCAGGACTTGGCCACTGGGGGAGCAAAAAGGGCCAATTCTCTAATGGGAAATAGCCTTCTCAGTGTGAGTAGGCTAGTTCCCATTAGTATGCAGGACTTGGCCACTGGGGGAGCAAAAAGGGCCAATTCTCTAATGGGAAATAGCCTTCTCAGTGTGAGTAGGCTAGTTCCCATTATTATGCAGGACTTGGCCACTAGAGGAGCAAAAAGGGCCAATTATCTAATGGGGACTTGCCTTCTCAGTTTGAGTAGGCTAGTTCCCATTATTGTGCAGGACTCGGCTACTAGGGCAAAAAGAGCCATTTCTCAAATGGGAACTAGTCTTCTCAGTGTGAGTGGGCTATTTCCCATTATTATGAAGGACTTGGCCACTAGGGAAGCAAAAAGGGCCATTTCTCTAATGGGTAATAGCCTTCTCAGTGTGAATGGGCTAGTTCCCATTAGACGAGAGGACCTTTCTGCCTCTGCAGGTCAGAGGGCCGTTTCTCTAATGGGAAATAGCTGCTTCAGTGGTAGTGGTCTAGTTCCCATTAGACGAGAGGACCTTTCTGCCTCTGCAGGTGAGACGGCCGTTTCTCTAATGGGAAATAGCTGCTTCAGTGGGAGTGGGCTAGCTCCCATTAGACGAGAGGACCTTTCTGCCTCTGCAGGTCGGAGGGACGTTTCTCTAATGGGAAATAGCTGATTCAGTGTGAGTGGGCTAGTTTGCATTAGACGAGAGGACCTGTCTGCCTCTGCAGGTCAGAGGGACATTTCTCTAATGGGAACTAGCCTTCTCAGTGTGAGTAGGCTATTTCCCATTATTATACAGGACTTGGTCACTAGGGGCAAAAGGGGCAATTTCTCTAATGGGAACTAGCCTTCTCAGTGTGAGTGGGATAATTCCCATTATTATGCAGATCTTGGCCACTAGGGGAGAAAAAGATGCCATGTGTCTAATGGGAACTAGCCTTCTCAGTGTGAGTGGGCTAGTTCCCATTATTATGCCGGACCTGGCCACTGGGGGAGCAAAAAGGGCCAATTCTCTAATGGGAACTAGTCTTCTCAGTGTGAGTAGACTAGTTATATTATTATGCAGGACTTGGCCACTAGGGGCAAAAGGGGCCATTCTCGAATGGGAACTAACCTTCTCAGTGTGAGTGGGCTAGTTCCCATTATTCTGCAGGACTTCGTCACTAGGGGAGCAAAAAGGGCCATTTGTCTAATGGGAGCTAGCCTTCTCGGTGTGAGTGGGCTAGTTCCCATTATTATGCAGGACTTGGCCACTAGGGGCAAAAAAGGGCCATTTATCTAATGGGAACTAGCCTTCTCAGTGTGAGTGGGCTAGTTCCCATTATTCTGCAGGACTTGGTCACTAGGGAGCAAAAAGGGCCATTTGTCTAATGGGAGCTGGCCATCTCAGTGTGAGTGGGCTAGTTCCCATTAGTATGCAGGACTTGGCCACTGGGGGAGCAAAAAGGGCCAATTCTCTAATGGGAAATAGCCTTCTCAGTGTGAGTAGGCTAGTTCCCATTAGTATGCAGGACTTGGCCACTGGGGGAGCAAAAAGGGCCAATTCTCTAATGGGAAATAGCCTTCTCAGTGTGAGTAGGCTAGTTCCCATTATTATGCAGGACTTGGCCACTAGAGGAGCAAAAAGGGCCAATTATCTAATGGGGACTTGCCTTCTCAGTTTGAGTAGGCTAGTTCCCATTATTGTGCAGGACTCGGCTACTAGGGCAAAAAGAGCCATTTCTCAAATGGGAACTAGTCTTCTCAGTGTGAGTGGGCTATTTCCCATTATTATGAAGGACTTGGCCACTAGGGAAGCAAAAAGGGCCATTTCTCTAATGGGTAATAGCCTTCTCAGTGTGAATGGGCTAGTTCCCATTAGACGAGAGGACCTTTCTGCCTCTGCAGGTCAGAGGGCCATTTCTCTAATGGGAAATAGCTGCTTCAGTGGTAGTGGTCTAGTTCCCATTAGACGAGAGGACCTTTCTGCCTCTGCAGGTGAGACGGCCGTTTCTCTAATGGGAAATAGCTGCTTCAGTGGGAGTGGGCTAGCTCCCATTAGACGAGAGGACCTTTCTGCCTCTGCAGGTCGGAGGGACGTTTCTCTAATGGGAAATAGCTGATTCAGTGTGAGTGGGCTAGTTTGCATTAGACGAGAGGACCTGTCTGCCTCTGCAGGTCAGAGGGACATTTCTCTAATGGGAACTAGCCTTCTCAGTGTGAGTAGGCTATTTCCCATTATTATGCAGGACTTGGCATCTAGGGGCAAAAAAGGGCCATTTATCTAATGGGCACTAGCCTTCTCAGTGTGAGTAGGCTAGTTATATTATTATGCAGGACTTGGCCACTAGGGACAAAGGGGGCCATTTCTCAAATGGGAACTAGCCTTCTCAGTGTGAGTGGGCTAGTTCCCATTATTATGCAGGACTTGGTCACTAGGGGAGCAAAAAGGGCCCTTTGTCTAAAGGGAACTAGCCTTCTCAGTGTGAGTGGGCTAGTTCCCATTATTCTGCCGTACTTGGCCTCTAGGGGATCAAAAAGGGCCAATTCTCTAATGGGAAATAACCTTCGCATTGTGAGTAGGATAGTTCCCGGTATTATGCAGGACTTGGCCACTAGGGGGAAAAAGTGCAATTTCTCTAATGGGAACTAGCTTTCTCAGTGTGAGTGGGCTAGTTCCCATTATTATGTAGATCTTGGCCACTAGGGGAGAAAAAAGGGCCATGTGTCTAATGGGAACTAGTCTTCTCAGTGTGAGTAGGCTAGTTATATTATTATGAAGGACTTGGCCAATAAGGGCAAAAAGGGCCATTTCTCGAATGGGAACTAGCCTTCTCAGTGTGAGTGGGCTAGTTCCCATTATTATGCCGGACTTGGCCACTGGGTGAGCAAAAAGGGCCAATTCTCTAATGGGAACTAGCCTTCTCAGTGTGAGTAGGCTAGTTATATTATTATGCAGGACTTGGCCACTAGGGGCAAAAGGGTCCATTTCTCGAATGGGAACTAGCCTTCTCAGTGTGAGTGGACTAGTTCCCATCATTCTGCAGGACTTGGTCACTAGGGGAGCAAAAAGGGCCATTTGTCTAATGGGAGCTAGCCTTCTCAGTGTGTGTGGGCTAGATCCCATTATTATGCAGGACTTGGCCACTAGGGGCCAAAAAGGGCCATTTATCTAATGGGAACTAGCCTTCTCAGTGTGAGTGTGCTAGTCCCCATTATTATGCCAGACTTGGCCACTGGGGGAGCAAAAAGGGCCAATTCTCTAATGGGAACTAGCCTTCTCAGTGTGAGTAGGCTAGTTCCCATTATTATACAGGACTTGGCCACTTGAGGAGCAAAAAGGGCCAATTATCTAATGGGGACTTGCCTTCTCAGTTTGAGTAGGCTAGTTCCCATTATTATGCAGGACTTGGCCAATAAGGGCAAAAAGGGCCATTTCTCGAATGGGAACTAGCCTTCTCAGTGTGAGTGGGCTAGTTCCCATTATTATGCCGGACTTGGCCACTGGGGGAGCAAAAAGGGCCAATTGTCTAATGGGAACTAGCCTTCTCAGTGTGAGTGGGCTAGTTCCCATTATTATGCAGGACTTGGCCACTAGGGGAGCAAAAAGGGCCATTTCTCTAATGGGTACTAGCCTTCTCAGTGTCAGTGGGCTAGTTCCCATTAGACGAGAGGACCTTTCTGCCTCTGCAGGTCAGAGGGCCGTTTCTCTAATGGGAAATAGCTGCTTCAGTGGTAGTGGGCCAGTTCCCATTAGACGAGAGGACCTTTCTGCCTCTGCAGGTCAGAGGGCCGTTTCTCTAATGGGAAATAGGTGCTTCAGTGGGAGTGGGCTAGCTCCCATTAGACGAGAGGACCTTTCTGCCTCTGCAGGTCGGAGGGACGTTTCTCTAATGGGAAATAGCTGATTCAGTGTGAGTGGGCTAGTTTGCATTAGACGAGAGGACTTTCATGCCTATGCAGGTTCGAGGGTCGTGTCTCTAATGGGAAATAGCTGCTTCAGTGTGAGTAGGCTAGTACCCATTATTATGCAGGACTTGGCCACTAGGGGCAAAAAAGGGCAATTTCTCTAATGGGAACGAGCCTTCGCATTGTGAGTGGGCTACTACCCATTAGACAAAATGACCTTTCTGCCTCTCCAGGTCAGAGGGCCGTTTCTCTAATGGGAAATAGCTGCTTCACTGTGAGTGGGCTAGTTCCCATTAGACGAAAGGACCTTTCTGCCTCTGCAGGTCGGGGGGGCGTTTCTCTAATAGGAAATAGCTGCATCACTGTGAGTGGGCTAGTTCCAATTAGACAAGAGGACCTTTCTGCCTCTGCAGGTCGGAGGGTCGTTTCTCTAATAGGAAATAGCTGCTTCACTGTGAGTGGGCAAGTTCCCATTAGACAAGAGGACCTTTCTGCCTCTGCAGGTCGGAGGGCCTTTTCTCTAATGGCAAATAGCTGCTTCAGTGTGAGTGGGCTAGTTCCCATTCGACGAAAGGACCTTTCTGCCTCTGCAGGTCGGAGGGCTATTTCTCTTATGGGAACTAGCCTTCTCAATGTGAGTAGGCTAGTTCCCATTATTTTGCAGGACTTGGACACTAGGGCAAAAAGGGCCATTCCTCTAATGGGAACTAGCCTTCCCAGTGTGATTGGGGTAGTTCCCATTATTATGCAGGACTTGGCCCCCAGGGGAGCAAAAGAGCTGTTTCTCTAATGGGAAATAGCTGCTTCAGTGTGAGCGGGCTAGTTCCCGTTAGACTAAAGGACCTGTCTGCCTCTGCAGTTCAGATGGACATTTCTCTAATGGGAACTAGCCTTCTCAGTGTGAGTAGGCTAGTTCCCATTGTTATGCAGGACTTGGCCACTGGGGGCAAAAAAGGGCCATTTATCTAATGGAAATTAGCCTTCTCAGTGTGAGTGGGCTAGTTCACATTAGACGAGAGGACCTTTCTGCCTCTGCAGGTCGGAGGGACGTTTCTCTAATGGGAAATAGCTGCTTCAGTGTGAGTGGGCTAGTTCCCATTAGACGAGAGGACCTTTCTACCTCTGCAGATCGGAGGGCTGTTTCTGTAATGGGAAATAGCTGCTTTTGTGTGAGTTGGCTAGTTTGCATTAGACGAGAGGGCCTTTTTGCCTCTGCAGGTCGGAGGATCGTTTCTCTAATGGGAAATAGCTGCTTCACTGTGAGTCGGCTAGTTCCCATTAGACAAAAGGACCTTTCTGCCTCTGCAGGTCGGAGGGCCGTTTCTCTAATGGAAAATAGCTGCTTCACTGTGAGTGGGCAAATTCCCATTAGACGAAAGGACCTTTCTGCCTCTGCAGGTCGGAGGGCCAATTCTCTAATGGGAACTAGCCTTCTCAGTGTGAGTAGGCTAGTTATATTATTATGCAGGACTTGGCCACTAGGGGCAAAATGGGCCATTTCTCGAATGGGAACTAGCCTTCTCAGTGTGAGTGGGCTAGTTCCCATCATTCTGCAGGACTTGGTCACTAGGGGAGCAAAAAGGGCCATTTGTCTAATGGGAGCTAGCCTTCTCAGTGTGAGTGGGCTAGATCCCATTATTATGCAGGACGTGGCCACTAGGGGCCAAAAAGGGCCATTTATCTAATGGGAGCTAGCCTTCTCAGTGTGAGTGTGCTAGTCCCCATTATTATGCCAGACTTGGCCACTGGGGGAGCAAAAAGGGCCAATTCTCTAATGGGAACTAGCCTTCTCAGTGTGAGTGGGCTAGTTCCCATTATTATGCAGGACTTGGCCACTAGGGGAGCAAAAAGGGCCATTTCTCTAATGGGTACAAGCCTTCTCAGTGTCAGTGGGCTAGTTCCCATTAGACGAGAGAACCTTTCAGCCTCTGCAGGTCAGAGGGCCGTTTCTCTAATGGGAAATAGCTGCTTCAGTGGTAGTGGGCCAGTTCCCATTAGACGAGAGGACCTTTCTGCCTCTGCAGGTCAGAGGGCCGTTTCTCTAATGGGAAATAAGTGCTTCAATGGGAGTGGGCTAGCTCCCATTAGACGAGAGGACCTTTCTGCCTCTGCAGGTCGGAGGGAAGTTTCTCTAATGGGAAATAGCTGATTCAGTGTGAGTGGGCTAGTTTGCATTAGACGAGAGGACCTTCATGCCTCTGCAGGTTCGAGGGTCGTGTCTCTAATGGGAAATAGCTGCTTCAGTGTGAGTAGGCTAGTACCCATTATTATGCAGGACTTGGCCACTAGGGGCAAAAAAGGGCAATTTCTCTAATGGGAACGAGCCTTCGCATTGTGAGTCGGCTAGTACCCATTAGACAAAAGGACCTTTCTGCCTCTCCAGGTCAGAGGGCCGTTTCTCTAATGGGAAATAGCTGCTTCAGTGGGAGTGGGCCAGTATTCATGAGACGAGAGGACCTTTCTGCCTCTGCAGGTCAGAGGGCCGTTTCTCTAATGGGAAATAGCTGCTTCAATGTGAGTGGGCTTGTTCCAATTAGACAAGAGGACCTTTCTGCCTCTGCAGGTCGGAGAGCCGTTTCTCTAATGGGAAATAGCTGCTTCACTGTGAGTGGGGTAGTTCCCATTAGACGAAAGGACCTTTCTGCCTCCGCAGGTCGGGGGGGCGTTTCTCTAATAGGAAATAGCTGCATCACTGTGAGTGGGCTAGTTCCCATTAGACAAGAGGACCTTTCTGCCTCTGCAGGTCGGAGGGTCGTTTCTCTAATAGGAAATAGCTGCTTCACTGTGAGTGGGCTAGTTCCCATTAGACGAGAGGACCTTTCTGCCTCTGCAGGTCGGAGGGCCTTTTCTCTAATGGCAAATAGCTGCTTCAGTGTGAGTGCAGGTCGGAGGGCCATTTCTCTTATCGGAACTAGCCTTCTCAATGTGAGTAGGCTAGTTCCCATTATTTTGCAGGACTTGGCCACTAGGGCAAAAAGGGCCATTCCTCTAATGGGAACTAGCCTTCTCAGTGTGATTGGGCTAGTTCCCATTATTATGCCGGACTTGGCCACTGGGGGAGCAAAAAGGGCCAATTCTCTAATGGGAACTAGCCTTCTCAGTGTGGGTAGGCTAGTTATATTATTAGGCAGGACTTGGCCACTAGGAGCAAAAGGGGCCATTTCTCGAATGGGAATTAGACTTCTCAGTGTGAGTGGGCTAGTTCCCATTATTATGCAGGACTTGGTCACTAGGGGAGCAAGAAGGGCCATTTGTCTAATGGGAACTAGCCTTCTCAGTGGTAGTGGGCTAGTTCCCATTAGACAAGAGGACCTTTCTGCCTCTGCAGGTCAGAGGGCCGTTTCTCTAATGGGAAATAGCTGCTTCAGTGGGAGTGGGCTAGCTCCCATTAGACGAGAGGACCTTTCTGCCTCTACAGGTCGGAGGGACGTTTCTCTAATGGGAAATAGCTGATTCAGTGGGAGTGGGCTAGCTCCCATTAAACGAGAGGACCTTTTTGCCTCTGCAGGTCGGGCGGCTGTTTCTGTAATGGGAAATAGCTGCTTGGTGCGAGTGGGCTAGCTCCCATTAGACGAGAGGACCTTTCTGCCTCTGCAGGTCGAAGGGCCTTTTCTCTTATGGGAACTAGCCTTCTCAATGTGAGTAGGCTAGTTCCCATTATTATGCAGGACTTGGCCTCTAGGGGAGCAAAAGGGCTGATTCTCTAATGGGAGATAGCTGCTTCAGTGGGAGTGGGCTAGTTCTCATTGGACGAAAGGACCTTTCTGCCTCTGCAGGTCGAAGGGCCATTTCTCTTATGGGAACTAGCCTTCTCAAAGTGAGTAGGCTAGTTCCCATTATTATGTAGGACTTGTCCATTAGGGCAAAAAAAGGCAATTTCTCTAATGGAAACTAGCCTTCTCAGTGTGATTGGGCTAGTTCCCATTATTATGCAGGACATGGCCCCTAGGGGAGCAAAAGAACTGTTTCTCTAATGGGAAATAGCTGCTTCAGTGTGAGTGGGGTAGATCCCTTTAGACGAAAGGACCTGTCTGCCTCTGCAGGTCAGAGGGACATTTCTCTAATGGGAACTAGCCTTCTCAGTGTGAGTAGGCTAGTTCCCATTATTATGCAAGACATGGCCATTAGGGGCAAAAAAGGGGCATTTCTCTAATGGGATCTAGCCTTCTCGGTGTGGGTAGGCTAGTTCCCATTATTATGCAGGACTCGGTTACTAGGGGCAAAAAGAGCCATTTCTCAAATGGGAACTAGTCTTCTCAGTGTAGGTGGGCTAGTTCCCATTAGACGAGAGGAACTTTCTATCTCTGCAGGTCAGAGGGCCGCTTCACTAATGGGAAATAGCTGCTTCAGTGGGAGTAGGCTAGCTCCCATTAGACGAGAGGACCTTTCTGACTCTGCAGGTCAGAGGGCCGTTTCTCTAATGGGAAATGGCTGCTTCGGTGGTAGAAGGCTAGTTCCCATTAGTCGAGAGAACCTTTCTGCCTCTGCAGGTCAGAGGGCCGTTTCTCTAGTGGGAAATAGCTGCTTCAGTGGGAGTGGGCTAACTCCCATTAGACGAGAGGACCTTTCTGCCTCTGCAGGTCGGAGGGACATTTCTCTAATGGGAAATAGCTGCTTCAGTGTGAGTGGGCTAGTTCCCATTGGACGAGAAGACCTTTCTGCCTCAGCAGATCGGAGGGCCGTTTCTGTAATGGGAAATAGCTGCTTTTGTGTGAGTGTGCTAGTTTGCATTAGACGAGAGGACCTTTCTGCCTCTGCAGGTTGGAGGGTCGTTTCTCTTATGGGGACTAGACTTCTCAATGTGAGTAGGCTAGTTCCCATTATTATGCAGGACTTGGCCACTAGGGGAAAAAAGGGCCATTTCTCTAATGGGAACTAGCCTTCTCAGCGTGATTGGGCTAGTTCCCATTATTATGCAGGACGTGGCCACTAGGGGGGCAAAAGGGCTGTTTCTCTAATGGGAAATAGCTGCTTCAGTGTGAGTGGGCTAGTTCCCATTAGACGAAAGGACCTGTCTGCCTCTGCCGGTCAGACTGACATTTCTCTAATGGGAACTAGCCTTCTCAGTGTGAGTAGGCTAATTCCCATTATTATGCAGGACTTGGCCACTAGGGGCAAAAAAGGGCCATTTATCTAATGGGAACTAGCCTTCTCAGAGTGAGTAGGCTAGTTATATTATTATGCAGGACTTGGCCACTAAGGGCAAAAGGGGCCATTTCTCAAATGGGAACTAGTCTTCTCAGAGTGAGTGGGCTAGTTCCCATTATTATGAAGGACTTGGTCACTAGGGGAGCAAAAAGGGCCATTTGTCTAATGGGAACTAGCCTTCTCTGTGTGAGTGGGCTAGTTCCCATTATTATGCAGGACTTGGCCACTAGGGGCAAAAAAGTGCAATTTCTCTAATGGGAACTAGCCTTCTCAGTGTGAGTGGGCTAGTTCTCATTATTATGCTGGACTTGGCGTCTAGGGGATCAAAAAAGGCCAATTCTCTAATGGGAACTAAACTGCGCAGTGTGAGTAGGATAGTTCCCGGTATTATGCAGGACGTGGCCACTAGGGGGAAAAAGTGCAATTTCTCTAATGGGAACTAGCTTTCTCAGTGTGAGTGGGCTAGTTCCCATTATTATGCAGGACCTGGGCACTAGGGGAGCAAAAGGGCACATTCTTTAATGGGAACTAGCCTTCTCAGTGTGAATAGGCTAGCTCCCATTATTATGCAGGACTTGGTCACTAGGGGCAAAAGGGGCAATTTCTCTAATGGGAACTAGCCTTCTCAGTGTGAGTGGGCTAATTCCCATTATTATGCAGATCTTGGCCACTAGGGGAGAAAAAGATGCCATGTGTCTAATGGGAACTAGCCTTCTCAGTGTGAGTGGGCTAGTTCCCATTATTATGCCGGACCTGGCCACTGGGGGAGCAAAAAGGGCCAATTCTCTAATGGGAACTAGTCTTCTCAGTGTGAGTAGACTAGTTATATTATTATGCAGGACTTGGCCACTAGGGGCAAAAGGGGCCATTCTCGAATGGGAACTAACCTTCTCAGTGTGAGTGGGCTAGTTCCCATTATTCTGCAGGACTTCGTCACTAGGGGAGCAAAAAGGGCCATTTGTCTAATGGGAGCTAGCCTTCTCGGTGTGAGTGGGCTAGTTCCCATTATTATGCAGGACTTGGCCACTAGGGGCAAAAAAGGGCCATTTATCTAATGGGAACTAGCCTTCTCAGTGTGAGTGGGCTAGTTCCCATTATTCTGCAGGACTTGGTCACTAGGGAGCAAAAAGGGCCATTTGTCTAATGGGAGCTGGCCATCTCAGTGTGAGTGGGCTAGTTCCCATTAGTATGCAGGACTTGGCCACTGGGGGAGCAAAAAGGGCCAATTCTCTAATGGGAAATAGCCTTCTCAGTGTGAGTAGGCTAGTTCCCATTAGTATGCAGGACTTGGCCACTGGGGGAGCAAAAAGGGCCAATTCTCTAATGGGAAATAGCCTTCTCAGTGTGAGTAGGCTAGTTCCCATTATTATGCAGGACTTGGCCACTAGAGGAGCAAAAAGGGCCAATTATCTAATGGGGACTTGCCTTCTCAGTTTGAGTAGGCTAGTTCCCATAATTGTGCAGGACTCGGCTACTAGGGCAAAAAGAGCCATTTCTCAAATGGGAACTAGTCTTCTCAGTGTGAGTGGGCTATTTCCCATTATTATGAAGGACTTGGCCACTAGGGAAGCAAAAAGGGCCATTTCTCTAATGGGTAATAGCCTTCTCAGTGTGAATGGGCTAGTTCCCATTAGACGAGAGGACCTTTCTGCCTCTGCAGGTCAGAGGGCCGTTTCTCTAATGGGAAATAGCTGCTTCAGTGGTAGTGGTCTAGTTCCCATTAGACGAGAGGACCTTTCTGCCTCTGCAGGTGAGACGGCCGTTTCTCTAATGGGAAATAGCTGCTTCAGTGGGAGTGGGCTAGCTCCCATTAGACGAGAGGACCTTTCTGCCTCTGCAGGTCGGAGGGACGTTTCTCTAATGGGAAATAGCTGATTCAGTGTGAGTGGGCTAGTTTGCATTAGACGAGAGGACCTGTCTGCCTCTGCAGGTCAGAGGGACATTTCTCTAATGGGAACTAGCCTTCTCAGTGTGAGTAGGCTATTTCCCATTATTATGCAGGACTTGGCATCTAGGGGCAAAAAAGGGCCATTTATCTAATGGGCACTAGCCTTCTCAGTGTGAGTAGGCTAGTTATATTATTATGCAGGACTTGGCCACTAGGGACAAAGGGGGCCATTTCTCAAATGGGAACTAGCCTTCTCAGTGTGAGTGGGCTAGTTCCCATTATTATGCAGGACTTGGTCACTGGGGGAGCAAAAAGGGCCCTTTGTCTAAAGGGAACTAGCCTTCTCAGTGTGAGTGGGCTAGTTCCCATTATTCTGCCGGACTTGGCCTCTAGGGGATCAAAAAGGGCCAATTCTCTAATGGGAAATAACCTTCGCATTGTGAGTAGGATAGTTCCCGGTATTATGCAGGACTTGGCCACTAGGGGGAAAAAGTGCAATTTCTCTAATGGGAACTAGCTTTCTCAGTGTGAGTGGGCTAGTTCCCATTATTATGTAGATCTTGGCCACTAGGGGAGAAAAAAGGGCCATGTGTCTAATGGGAACTAGTCTTCTCAGTGTGAGTAGGCTAGTTATATTATTATGAAGGACTTGGCCAATAAGGGCAAAAAGGGCCATTTCTCGAATGGGAACTAGCCTTCTCAGTGTGAGTGGGCTAGTTCCCATTATTATGCCGGACTTGGCCACTGGGTGAGCAAAAAGGGCCAATTCTCTAATGGGAACTAGCCTTCTCAGTGTGAGTAGGCTAGTTATATTATTATGCAGGACTTGGCCACTAGGGGCAAAAGGGTCCATTTCTCGAATGGGAACTAGCCTTCTCAGTGTGAGTGGACTAGTTCCCATCATTCTGCAGGACTTGGTCACTAGGGGAGCAAAAAGGGCCATTTGTCTAATGGGAGCTAGCCTTCTCAGTGTGTGTGGGCTAGATCCCATTATTATGCAGGACTTGGCCACTAGGGGCCAAAAAGGGCCATTTATCTAATGGGAACTAGCCTTCTCAGTGTGAGTGTGCTAGTCCCCATTATTATGCCAGACTTGGCCACTGGGGGAGCAAAAAGGGCCAATTCTCTAATGGGAACTAGCCTTCTCAGTGTGAGTAGGCTAGTTCCCATTATTATACAGGACTTGGCCACTTGAGGAGCAAAAAGGGCCAATTATCTAATGGGGACTTGCCTTCTCAGTTTGAGTAGGCTAGTTCCCATTATTATGCAGGACTTGGCCAATAAGGGCAAAAAGGGCCATTTCTCGAATGGGAACTAGCCTTCTCAGTGTGAGTGGGCTAGTTCCCATTATTATGCCGGACTTGGCCACTGGGGGAGCAAAAAGGGGCAATTGTCTAATGGGAACTAGCCTTCTCAGTGTGGGTGGGCTAGTTCCCATTATTATGCAGGACTTGGCCACTAGGGGAGCAAAAAGGGCCATTTCTCTAATGGGTACTAGCCTTCTCAGTGTCAGTGGGCTAGTTCCCATTAGACGAGAGGACCTTTCTGCCTCTGCAGGTCAGAGGGCCGTTTCTCTAATGGGAAATAGCTGCTTCAGTGGTAGTGGGCCAGTTCCCATTAGACGAGAGGACCTTTCTGCCTCTGCAGGTCAGAGGGCCGTTTCTCTAATGGGAAATAGGTGCTTCAGTGGGAGTGGGCTAGCTCCCATTAGACGAGAGGACCTTTCTGCCTCTGCAGGTGAGACGGCCGTTTCTCTAATGGGAAATAGCTGCCTCACTGTGAGTGGGCTAGTTCCCATTAGACGAGAGGACCTTTCTGCCTCTGCAGGTCGGATGGCTGTTTCTCTAATGGGAATTAGCTGCTTCACTGTGAGTGGGCGAGTTCCCATTAGAAGAAAGGATCTTTCTGCCTCTGCAGGTCGGAAGGTCGTTTTTCTAATGGGAACTAGCCTTCTCAGTTTCAGTAGGCTAGCTCCCATTATTATGCAGGACTTGGCCACTAGGGCCAAAAAAGTGCAATTTCTTTAATGGGAAATAGCTTCTTCAGTGTGAATGGGAAAGATCCCATTATTATGCAGGACTTGGCCAATATGGGAGCAAAAAGGGCCATTTGTCTAACGGGAACTAGCCTTCTCAATTTGAGTGTGCTAGTTCCCATTATTATGCAGGACTTGGCCACTAGGGGCAAAAAAGGACAATTTGTCTAATGGGAAATAGCTGCTTCGGTGTGAATGGGCTAGTTCCCATTAGACGAGAGGACCTTTCTGCCTCTACAGGCCGAAGGTCCGTTTCTCTAATGGGAAATAGCTGCTTCAGTGTGAGTGGGCTAGTTCCCATTAGACAAGAGGAGCTTTCTGCCTCTGCAGGTCAGAGGGCCGTTTCTCTAATGGGAAATGGCTGCTTCGGTGGTAGAAGGCTAGTTCCCATTAGTCGAGAGAACCTTTCTGCCTCTGCAGGTCAGAGGGCCGTTTCTCTAGTGGGAAATAGCTGCTTCAGTGGGAGTGGGCTAACTCCCATTAGACGAGAGGACCTTTCTGCCTCTGCAGGTCGGAGGGACATTTCTCTAATGGGAAATAGCTGCTTCAGTGTGAGTGGGCTAGTTCCCATTGGACGAGAAGACCTTTCTGCCTCAGCAGATCGGAGGGCCGTTTCTGTAATGGGAAATAGCTGCTTTTGTGTGAGTGTGCTAGTTTGCATTAGACGAGAGGACCTTTCTGCCTCTGCAGGTTGGAGGGTCGTTTCTCTTATGGGGACTAGACTTCTCAATGTGAGTAGGCTAGTTCCCATTATTATGCAGGACTTGGCCACTAGGGGAAAAAAGGGCCATTTCTCTAATGGGAACTAGCCTTCTCAGCGTGATTGGGCTAGTTCCCATTATTATGCAGGACGTGGCCACTAGGGGGGCAAAAGGGCTGTTTCTCTAATGGGAAATAGCTGCTTCAGTGTGAGTGGGCTAGTTCCCATTAGACGAAAGGACCTGTCTGCCTCTGCCGGTCAGACTGACATTTCTCTAATGGGAACTAGCCTTCTCAGTGTGAGTAGGCTAATTCCCATTATTATGCAGGACTTGGCCACTAGGGGCAAAAAAGGGCCATTTATCTAATGGGAACTAGCCTTCTCAGAGTGAGTAGGCTAGTTATATTATTATGCAGGACTTGGCCACTAAGGGCAAAAGGGGCCATTTCTCAAATGGGAACTAGTCTTCTCAGAGTGAGTGGGCTAGTTCCCATTATTATGAAGGACTTGGTCACTAGGGGAGCAAAAAGGGCCATTTGTCTAATGGGAACTAGCCTTCTCTGTGTGAGTGGGCTAGTTCCCATTATTATGCAGGACTTGGCCACTAGGGGCAAAAAAGTGCAATTTCTCTAATGGGAACTAGCCTTCTCAGTGTGAGTGGGCTAGTTCTCATTATTATGCTGGACTTGGCGTCTAGGGGATCAAAAAAGGCCAATTCTCTAATGGGAACTAAACTGCGCAGTGTGAGTAGGATAGTTCCCGGTATTATGCAGGACGTGGCCACTAGGGGGAGAAAGTGCAATTTCTCTAATGGGAACTAGCTTTCTCAGTGTGATTGGGCTAGTTCCCATTATTATGCAGGACCTGGGCACTAGGGGAGCAAAAGGGCACATTCTTTAATGGGAACTAGCCTTCTCAGTGTGAATAGGCTAGCTCCCATTATTATGCAGGACTTGGTCACTAGGGGCAAAAGGGGCAATTTCTCTAATGGGAACTAGCCTTCTCAGTGTGAGTGGGCTAATTCCCATTATTATGCAGATCTTGGCCACTAGGGGAGAAAAAGATGCCATGTGTCTAATGGGAACTAGCCTTCTCAGTGTGAGTGGGCTAGTTCCCATTATTATGCCGGACCTGGCCACTGGGGGAGCAAAAAGGGCCAATTCTCTAATGGGAACTAGTCTTCTCAGTGTGAGTAGACTAGTTATATTATTATGCAGGACTTGGCCACTAGGGGCAAAAGGGGCCATTTTCGAATGGGAACTAACCTTCTCAGTGTGAGTGGGCTAGTTCCCATTATTCTGCAGGACTTCGTCACTAGGGGAGCAAAAAGGGCCATTTGTCTAATGGGAGCTAGCCTTCTCGGTGTGAGTGGGCTAGTTCCCATTATTATGCAGGACTTGGCCACTAGGGGCAAAAAAGGGCCATTTATCTAATGGGAACTAGCCTTCTCAGTGTGAGTGGGCTAGTTCCCATTATTCTGCAGGACTTGGTCACTAGGGAGCAAAAAGGGCCATTTGTCTAATGGGAGCTGGCCATCTCAGTGTGAGTGGGCTAGTTCCCATTAGTATGCAGGACTTGGCCACTGGGGGAGCAAAAAGGGCCAATTCTCTAATGGGAAATAGCCTTCTCAGTGTGAGTAGGCTAGTTCCCATTAGTATGCAGGACTTGGCCACTGGGGGAGCAAAAAGGGCCAATTCTCTAATGGGAAATAGCCTTCTCAGTGTGAGTAGGCTAGTTCCCATTATTATGCAGGACTTGGCCACTAGAGGAGCAAAAAGGGCCAATTATCTAATGGGGACTTGCCTTCTCAGTTTGAGTAGGCTAGTTCCCATTATTGTGCAGGACTCGGCTACTAGGGCAAAAAGAGCCATTTCTCAAATGGGAACTAGTCTTCTCAGTGTGAGTGGGCTATTTCCCATTATTATGAAGGACTTGGCCACTAGGGAAGCAAAAAGGGCCATTTCTCTAATGGGTAATAGCCTTCTCAGTGTGAATGGGCTAGTTCCCATTAGACGAGAGGACCTTTCTGCCTCTGCAGGTCAGAGGGCCGTTTCTCTAATGGGAAATAGCTGCTTCAGTGGTAGTGGTCTAGTTCCCATTAGACGAGAGGACCTTTCTGCCTCTGCAGGTGAGACGGCCGTTTCTCTAATGGGAAATAGCTGCTTCAGTGGGAGTGGGCTAGCTCCCATTAGACGAGAGGACCTTTCTGCCTCTGCAGGTCGGAGGGACGTTTCTCTAATGGGAAATAGCTGATTCAGTGTGAGTGGGCTAGTTTGCATTAGACGAGAGGACCTGTCTGCCTCTGCAGGTCAGAGGGACATTTCTCTAATGGGAACTAGCCTTCTCAGTGTGAGTAGGCTATTTCCCATTATTATACAGGACTTGGTCACTAGGGGCAAAAGGGGCAATTTCTCTAATGGGAACTAGCCTTCTCAGTGTGAGTGGGATAATTCCCATTATTATGCAGATCTTGGCCACTAGGGGAGAAAAAGATGCCATGTGTCTAATGGGAACTAGCCTTCTCAGTGTGAGTGGGCTAGTTCCCATTATTATGCCGGACCTGGCCACTGGGGGAGCAAAAAGGGCCAATTCTCTAATGGGAACTAGTCTTCTCAGTGTGAGTAGACTAGTTATATTATTATGCAGCACTTGGCCACTAGGGGCAAAAGGGGCCATTCTCGAATGGGAACTAACCTTCTCAGTGTGAGTGGGCTAGTTCCCATTATTCTGCAGGACTTCGTCACTAGGGGAGCAAAAAGGGCCATTTGTCTAATGGGAGCTAGCCTTCTCGGTGTGAGTGGGCTAGTTCCCATTATTATGCAGGACTTGGCCACTAGGGGCAAAAAAGGGCCATTTATCTAATGGGAACTAGCCTTCTCAGTGTGAGTGGGCTAGTTCCCATTATTCTGCAGGACTTGGTCACTAGGGAGCAAAAAGGGCCATTTGTCTAATGGGAGCTGGCCATCTCAGTGTGAGTGGGCTAGTTCCCATTAGTATGCAGGACTTGGCCACTGGGGGAGCAAAAAGGGCCAATTCTCTAATGGGAAATAGCCTTCTCAGTGTGAGTAGGCTAGTTCCCATTAGTATGCAGGACTTGGCCACTGGGGGAGCAAAAAGGGCCAATTCTCTAATGGGAAATAGCCTTCTCAGTGTGAGTAGGCTAGTTCCCATTATTATGCAGGACTTGGCCACTAGAGGAGCAAAAAGGGCCAATTATCTAATGGGGACTTGCCTTCTCAGTTTGAGTAGGCTAGTTCCCATTATTGTGCAGGACTCGGCTACTAGGGCAAAAAGAGCCATTTCTCAAATGGGAACTAGTCTTCTCAGTGTGAGTGGGCTATTTCCCATTATTATGAAGGACTTGGCCACTAGGGAAGCAAAAAGGGCCATTTCTCTAATGGGTAATAGCCTTCTCAGTGTGAATGGGCTAGTTCCCATTAGACGAGAGGACCTTTCTGCCTCTGCAGGTCAGAGGGCCATTTCTCTAATGGGAAATAGCTGCTTCAGTGGTAGTGGTCTAGTTCCCATTAGACGAGAGGACCTTTCTGCCTCTGCAGGTGAGACGGCCGTTTCTCTAATGGGAAATAGCTGCTTCAGTGGGAGTGGGCTAGCTCCCATTAGACGAGAGGACCTTTCTGCCTCTGCAGGTCGGAGGGACGTTTCTCTAATGGGAAATAGCTGATTCAGTGTGAGTGGGCTAGTTTGCATTAGACGAGAGGACCTGTCTGCCTCTGCAGGTCAGAGGGACATTTCTCTAATGGGAACTAGCCTTCTCAGTGTGAGTAGGCTATTTCCCATTATTATGCAGGACTTGGCATCTAGGGGCAAAAAAGGGCCATTTATCTAATGGGCACTAGCCTTCTCAGTGTGAGTAGGCTAGTTATATTATTATGCAGGACTTGGCCACTAGGGACAAAGGGGGCCATTTCTCAAATGGGAACTAGCCTTCTCAGTGTGAGTGGGCTAGTTCCCATTATTATGCAGGACTTGGTCACTAGGGGAGCAAAAAGGGCCCTTTGTCTAAAGGGAACTAGCCTTCTCAGTGTGAGTGGGCTAGTTCCCATTATTCTGCCGGACTTGGCCTCTAGGGGATCAAAAAGGGCCAATTCTCTAATGGGAAATAACCTTCGCATTGTGAGTAGGATAGTTCCCGGTATTATGCAGGACTTGGCCACTAGGGGGAAAAAGTGCAATTTCTCTAATGGGAACTAGCTTTCTCAGTGTGAGTGGGCTAGTTCCCATTATTATGTAGATCTTGGCCACTAGGGGAGAAAAAAGGGCCATGTGTCTAATGGGAACTAGTCTTCTCAGTGTGAGTAGGCTAGTTATATTATTATGAAGGACTTGGCCAATAAGGGCAAAAAGGGCCATTTCTCGAATGGGAACTAGCCTTCTCAGTGTGAGTGGGCTAGTTCCCATTATTATGCCGGACTTGGCCACTGGGTGAGCAAAAAGGGCCAATTCTCTAATGGGAACTAGCCTTCTCAGTGTGAGTAGGCTAGTTATATTATTATGCAGGACTTGGCCACTAGGGGCAAAAGGGTCCATTTCTCGAATGGGAACTAGCCTTCTCAGTGTGAGTGGACTAGTTCCCATCATTCTGCAGGACTTGGTCACTAGGGGAGCAAAAAGGGCCATTTGTCTAATGGGAGCTAGCCTTCTCAGTGTGTGTGGGCTAGATCCCATTATTATGCAGGACTTGGCCACTAGGGGCCAAAAAGGGCCATTTATCTAATGGGAACTAGCCTTCTCAGTGTGAGTGTGCTAGTCCCCATTATTATGCCAGACTTGGCCACTGGGGGAGCAAAAAGGGCCAATTCTCTAATGGGAACTAGCATTCTCAGTGTGAGTAGGCTAGTTCCCATTATTATACAGGACTTGGCCACTTGAGGAGCAAAAAGGGCCAATTATCTAATGGGGACTTGCCTTCTCAGTTTGAGTAGGCTAGTTCCCATTATTATGCAGGACTTGGCCAATAAGGGCAAAAAGGGCCATTTCTCGAATGGGAACTAGCCTTCTCAGTGTGAGTGGGCTAGTTCCCATTATTATGCCGGACTTGGCCACTGGGGGAGCAAAAAGGGCCAATTGTCTAATGGGAACTAGCCTTCTCAGTGTGAGTGGGCTAGTTCCCATTATTATGCAGGACTTGGCCACTAGGGGAGCAAAAAGGGCCATTTGTCTAATGGGAGCTAGCCTTCTCGGTGTGAGTGGGCTAGTTCCCATTATTATGCAGGACTTGGCCACTAGGGGCAAAAAAGGGCCATTTATCTAATGGGAACTAGCCTTCTCAGTGTGAGTGGGCTAGTTCCCATTATTCTGCAGGACTTGGTCACTAGGGAGCAAAAAGGGCCATTTGTCTAATGGGAGCTGGCCATCTCAGTGTGAGTGGGCTAGTTCCCATTAGTATGCAGGACTTGGCCACTGGGGGAGCAAAAAGGGCCAATTCTCTAATGGGAAATAGCCTTCTCAGTGTGAGTAGGCTAGTTCCCATTAGTATGCAGGACTTGGCCACTGGGGGAGCAAAAAGGGCCAATTCTCTAATGGGAAATAGCCTTCTCAGTGTGAGTAGGCTAGTTCCCATTATTATGCAGGACTTGGCCACTAGAGGAGCAAAAAGGGCCAATTATCTAATGGGGACTTGCCTTCTCAGTTTGAGTAGGCTAGTTCCCATTATTGTGCAGGACTCGGCTACTAGGGCAAAAAGAGCCATTTCTCAAATGGGAACTAGTCTTCTCAGTGTGAGTGGGCTATTTCCCATTATTATGAAGGACTTGGCCACTAGGGAAGCAAAAAGGGCCATTTCTCTAATGGGTAATAGCCTTCTCAGTGTGAATGGGCTAGTTCCCATTAGACGAGAGGACCTTTCTGCCTCTGCAGGTCAGAGGGCCATTTCTCTAATGGGAAATAGCTGCTTCAGTGGTAGTGGTCTAGTTCCCATTAGACGAGAGGACCTTTCTGCCTCTGCAGGTGAGACGGCCGTTTCTCTAATGGGAAATAGCTGCTTCAGTGGGAGTGGGCTAGCTCCCATTAGACGAGAGGACCTTTCTGCCTCTGCAGGTCGGAGGGACGTTTCTCTAATGGGAAATAGCTGATTCAGTGTGAGTGGGCTAGTTTGCATTAGACGAGAGGACCTGTCTGCCTCTGCAGGTCAGAGGGACATTTCTCTAATGGGAACTAGCCTTCTCAGTGTGAGTAGGCTATTTCCCATTATTATGCAGGACTTGGCATCTAGGGGCAAAAAAGGGCCATTTATCTAATGGGCACTAGCCTTCTCAGTGTGAGTAGGCTAGTTATATTATTATGCAGGACTTGGCCACTAGGGACAAAGGGGGCCATTTCTCAAATGGGAACTAGCCTTCTCAGTGTGAGTGGGCTAGTTCCCATTATTATGCAGGACTTGGTCACTAGGGGAGCAAAAAGGGCCCTTTGTCTAAAGGGAACTAGCCTTCTCAGTGTGAGTGGGCTAGTTCCCATTATTCTGCCGGACTTGGCCTCTAGGGGATCAAAAAGGGCCAATTCTCTAATGGGAAATAACCTTCGCATTGTGAGTAGGATAGTTCCCGGTATTATGCAGGACTTGGCCACTAGGGGGAAAAAGTGCAATTTCTCTAATGGGAACTAGCTTTCTCAGTGTGAGTGGGCTAGTTCCCATTATTATGTAGATCTTGGCCACTAGGGGAGAAAAAAGGGCCATGTGTCTAATGGGAACTAGTCTTCTCAGTGTGAGTAGGCTAGTTATATTATTATGAAGGACTTGGCCAATAAGGGCAAAAAGGGCCATTTCTCGAATGGGAACTAGCCTTCTCAGTGTGAGTGGGCTAGTTCCCATTATTATGCCGGACTTGGCCACTGGGTGAGCAAAAAGGGCCAATTCTCTAATGGGAACTAGCCTTCTCAGTGTGAGTAGGCTAGTTATATTATTATGCAGGACTTGGCCACTAGGAGCAAAAGGGTCCATTTCTCGAATGGGAACTAGCCTTCTCAGTGTGAGTGGACTAGTTCCCATCATTCTGCAGGACTTGGTCACTAGGGGAGCAAAAAGGGCCATTTGTCTAATGGGAGCTAGCCTTCTCAGTGTGTGTGGGCTAGATCCCATTATTATGCAGGACTTGGCCACTAGGGGCCAAAAAGGGCCATTTATCTAATGGGAACTAGCCTTCTCAGTGTGAGTGTGCTAGTCCCCATTATTATGCCAGACTTGGCCACTGGGGGAGCAAAAAGGGCCAATTCTCTAATGGGAACTAGCATTCTCAGTGTGAGTAGGCTAGTTCCCATTATTATACAGGACTTGGCCACTTGAGGAGCAAAAAGGGCCAATTATCTAATGGGGACTTGCCTTCTCAGTTTGAGTAGGCTAGTTCCCATTATTATGCAGGACTTGGCCAATAAGGGCAAAAAGGGCCATTTCTCGAATGGGAACTAGCCTTCTCAGTGTGAGTGGGCTAGTTCCCATTATTATGCCGGACTTGGCCACTGGGGGAGCAAAAAGGGCCAATTGTCTAATGGGAACTAGCCTTCTCAGTGTGAGTGGGCTAGTTCCCATTATTATGCAGGACTTGGCCACTAGGGGAGCAAAAAGGGCCATTTCTCTAATGGGTACTAGCCTTCTCAGTGTCAGTGGGCTAGTTCCCATTAGACGAGAGGACCTTTCTGCCTCTGCAGGTCAGAGGGCCGTTTCTCTAATGGGAAATAGCTGCTTCAGTGGTAGTGGGCCAGTTCCCATTAGACGAGAGGACCTTTCTGCCTCTGCAGGTCAGAGGGCCGTTTCTCTAATGGGAAATAGGTGCTTCAGTGGGAGTGGGCTAGCTCCCATTAGACGAGAGGACCTTTCTGCCTCTGCAGGTCGGAGGGACGTTTCTCTAATGGGAAATAGCTGATTCAGTGTGAGTGGGCTAGTTTGCATTAGACGAGAGGACTTTCATGCCTATGCAGGTTCGAGGGTCGTGTCTCTAATGGGAAATAGCTGCTTCAGTGTGAGTAGGCTAGTACCCATTATTATGCAGGACTTGGCCACTAGGGGCAAAAAAGGGCAATTTCTCTAATGGGAACGAGCCTTCGCATTGTGAGTGGGCTACTACCCATTAGACAAAATGACCTTTCTGCCTCTCCAGGTCAGAGGGCCGTTTCTCTAATGGGAAATAGCTGCTTCACTGTGAGTGGGCTAGTTCCCATTAGACGAAAGGACCTTTCTGCCTCTGCAGGTCGGGGGGGCGTTTCTCTAATAGGAAATAGCTGCATCACTGTGAGTGGGCTAGTTCCAATTAGACAAGAGGACCTTTCTGCCTCTGCAGGTCGGAGGGTCGTTTCTCTAATAGGAAATAGCTGCTTCACTGTGAGTGGGCTAGTTCCCATTAGACAAGAGGACCTTTCTGCCTCTGCAGGTCGGAGGGCCTTTTCTCTAATGGCAAATAGCTGCTTCAGTGTGAGTGGGCTAGTTCCCATTCGACGAAAGGACCTTTCTGCCTCTGCAGGTCGGAGGGCTATTTCTCTTATGGGAACTAGCCTTCTCAATGTGAGTAGGCTAGTTCCCATTATTTTGCAGGACTTGGACACTAGGGCAAAAAGGGCCATTCCTCTAATGGGAACTAGCCTTCCCAGTGTGATTGGGGTAGTTCCCATTATTATGCAGGACTTGGCCCCCAGGGGAGCAAAAGAGCTGTTTCTCTAATGGGAAATAGCTGCTTCAGTGTGAGCGGGCTAGTTCCCGTTAGACTAAAGGACCTGTCTGCCTCTGCAGTTCAGATGGACATTTCTCTAATGGGAACTAGCCTTCTCAGTGTGAGTAGGCTAGTTCCCATTGTTATGCAGGACTTGGCCACTGGGGGCAAAAAAGGGCCATTTATCTAATGGAAATTAGCCTTCTCAGTGTGAGTGGGCTAGTTCACATTAGACGAGAGGACCTTTCTGCCTCTGCAGGTCGGAGGGACGTTTCTCTAATGGGAAATAGCTGCTTCAGTGTGAGTGGGCTAGTTCCCATTAGACGAGAGGACCTTTCTACCTCTGCAGATCGGAGGGCTGTTTCTGTAATGGGAAATAGCTGCTTTTGTGTGAGTTGGCTAGTTTGCATTAGACGAGAGGGCCTTTTTGCCTCTGCAGGTCGGAGGATCGTTTCTCTAATGGGAAATAGCTGCTTCACTGTGAGTCGGCTAGTTCCCATTAGACAAAAGGACCTTTCTGCCTCTGCAGGTCGGAGGGCCGTTTCTCTAATGGAAAATAGCTGCTTCACTGTGAGTGGGCAAATTCCCATTAGACGAAAGGACCTTTCTGCCTCTGCAGGTCGGAGGGCCAATTCTCTAATGGGAACTAGCCTTCTCAGTGTGAGTAGGCTAGTTATATTATTATGCAGGACTTGGCCACTAGGGGCAAAATGGGCCATTTCTCGAATGGGAACTAGCCTTCTCAGTGTGAGTGGGCTAGTTCCCATCATTCTGCAGGACTTGGTCACTAGGGGAGCAAAAAGGGCCATTTGTCTAATGGGAGCTAGCCTTCTCAGTGTGAGTGGGCTAGATCCCATTATTATGCAGGACTTGGCCACTAGGGGCCAAAAAGGGCCATTTATCTAATGGGAGCTAGCCTTCTCAGTGTGAGTGTGCTAGTCCCCATTATTATGCCAGACTTGGCCACTGGGGGAGCAAAAAGGGCCAATTCTCTAATGGGAACTAGCCTTCTCAGTGTGAGTGGGCTAGTTCCCATTATTATGCAGGACTTGGCCACTAGGGGAGCAAAAAGGGCCATTTCTCTAATGGGTACAAGCCTTCTCAGTGTCAGTGGGCTAGTTCCCATTAGACGAGAGAACCTTTCAGCCTCTGCAGGTCAGAGGGCCGTTTCTCTAATGGGAAATAGCTGCTTCAGTGGTAGTGGGCCAGTTCCCATTAGACGAGAGGACCTTTCTGCCTCTGCAGGTCAGAGGGCCGTTTCTCTAATGGGAAATAAGTGCTTCAATGGGAGTGGGCTAGCTCCCATTAGACGAGAGGACCTTTCTGCCTCTGCAGGTCGGAGGGACGTTTCTCTAATGGGAAATAGCTGATTCAGTGTGAGTGGGCTAGTTTGCATTAGACGAGAGGACCTTCATGCCTCTGCAGGTTCGAGGGTCGTGTCTCTAATGGGAAATAGCTGCTTCAGTGTGAGTAGGCTAGTACCCATTATTATGCAGGACTTGGCCACTAGGGGCAAAAAAGGGCAATTTCTCTAATGGGAACGAGCCTTCGCATTGTGAGTCGGCTAGTACCCATTAGACAAAAGGACCTTTCTGCCTCTCCAGGTCAGAGGGCCGTTTCTCTAATGGGAAATAGCTGCTTCAGTGGGAGTGGGCCAGTATTCATGAGACGAGAGGACCTTTCTGCCTCTGCAGGTCAGAGGGCCGTTTCTCTAATGGGAAATAGCTGCTTCAATGTGAGTGGGCTAGTTCCAATTAGACAAGAGGACCTTTCTGCCTCTGCAGGTCGGAGAGCCGTTTCTCTAATGGGAAATAGCTGCTTCACTGTGAGTGGGGTAGTTCCCATTAGACGAAAGGACCTTTCTGCCTCCGCAGGTCGGGGGGGCGTTTCTCTAATAGGAAATAGCTGCATCACTGTGAGTGGGCTAGTTCCCATTAGACAAGAGGACCTTTCTGCCTCTGCAGGTCGGAGGGTCGTTTCTCTAATAGGAAATAGCTGCTTCACTGTGAGTGGGCTAGTTCCCATTAGACGAGAGGACCTTTCTGCCTCTGCAGGTCGGAGGGCCTTTTCTCTAATGGCAAATAGCTGCTTCAGTGTGAGTGCAGGTCGGAGGGCCATTTCTCTTATGGGAACTAGCCTTCTCAATGTGAGTAGGCTAGTTCCCATTATTTTGCAGGACTTGGCCACTAGGGCAAAAAGGGCCATTCCTCTAATGGGAACTAGCCTTCTCAGTGTGATTGGGCTAGTTCCCATTATTATGCCGGACTTGGCCACTGGGGGAGCAAAAAGGGCCAATTCTCTAATGGGAACTAGCCTTCTCAGTGTGGGTAGGCTAGTTATATTATTATGCAGGACTTGGCCACTAGGAGCAAAAGGGGCCATTTCTCGAATGGGAATTAGACTTCTCAGTGTGAGTGGGCTAGTTCCCATTATTATGCAGGACTTGGTCACTAGGGGAGCAAGAAGGGCCATTTGTCTAATGGGAACTAGCCTTCTCAGTGGTAGTGGGCTAGTTCCCATTAGACAAGAGGACCTTTCTGCCTCTGCAGGTCAGAGGGCCGTTTCTCTAATGGGAAATAGCTGCTTCAGTGGGAGTGGGCTAGCTCCCATTAGACGAGAGGACCTTTCTGCCTCTACAGGTCGGAGGGACGTTTCTCTAATGGGAAATAGCTGATTCAGTGGGAGTGGGCTAGCTCCCATTAAACGAGAGGACCTTTTTGCCTCTGCAGGTCGGGCGGCTGTTTCTGTAATGGGAAATAGCTGCTTGGTGGGAGTGGGCTAGCTCCCATTAGACGAGAGGACCTTTCTGCCTCTGCAGGTCGAAGGGCCTTTTCTCTTATGGGAACTAGCCTTCTCAATGTGAGTAGGCTAGTTCCCATTATTATGCAGGACTTGGCCTCTAGGGGAGCAAAAGGGCTGATTCTCTAATGGGAGATAGCTGCTTCAGTGGGAGTGGGCTAGTTCTCATTGGACGAAAGGACCTTTCTGCCTCTGCAGGTCGAAGGGCCATTTCTCTTATGGGAACTAGCCTTCTCAAAGTGAGTAGGCTAGTTCCCATTATTATGTAGGACTTGTCCATTAGGGCAAAAAAAGGCAATTTCTCTAAAGGAAACTAGCCTTCTCAGTGTGATTGGGCTAGTTCCCATTATTATGCAGGACATGGCCCCTAGGGGAGCAAAAGAACTGTTTCTCTAATGGGAAATAGCTGCTTCAGTGTGAGTGGGGTAGATCCCTTTAGACGAAAGGACCTGTCTGCCTCTGCAGGTCAGAGGGACATTTCTCTAATGGGAACTAGCCTTCTCAGTGTGAGTAGGCTAGTTCCCATTATTATGCAAGACATGGCCATTAGGGGCAAAAAAGGGGCATTTCTCTAATGGGATCTAGCCTTCTCGGTGTGGGTAGGCTAGTTCCCATTATTATGCAGGACTCGGTTACTAGGGGCAAAAAGAGCCATTTCTCAAATGGGAACTAGTCTTCTCAGTGTAGGTGGGCTAGTTCCCATTAGACGAGAGGAACTTTCTATCTCTGCAGGTCAGAGGGCCGCTTCACTAATGGGAAATAGCTGCTTCAGTGGGAGTAGGCTAGCTCCCATTAGACGAGAGGACCTTTCTGACTCTGCAGGTAGGAGGGCCGTTTCTCTAATGGGAAATAGCTGCTTCACTGTGAGTGGGCTAGTTCCCATTAGACAAGCGGACCTTTCTGCCTCTGCAGGTCGGAGGGTCGTTTCTCTAATGGGAAATAGCTGCTTCACTGTGAGTGGGCTAGTTCTCATTAGACGAGAGGAACTTTCTGCCTCTGCAGGTCGGATGGCCATTTCTCTAATGGGAAATAGCTGCTTCAGTGTGAATGGACAAGTTCCAATTAGATGAGAGGGCCTTTCTGCCTCTCCAGGTCGGAGGGCCGTTTCTCTAATGGGAAATAGCTGCTTCAGTGTGAGTGGGCTAGTTCCCATTAGACGAGAGGACCTTTCTGCCTCTGCAGGTGGGAGGGCCTTTTCTCTAATGGCAAATAGCTGCTTCAGTGTGAGTGGGCTAGTTCCCATTAGACGAAAGGACCTTTCTGCCTCTGCAGGTCGGAGGGCCATTTCTGTTATGGGAACTAGCCTTCTCAATGTGAGTAGGCTAGTTCCCATTATTATGCAAGACTTGGCCATTAGGGAAAAAAGGGCAATTTCTCTAATGGGAACTAGCCTTCTAAGTGTGATTGGGCTAGTTCCCATTATTATGCAGGACATGGCCCCTAGGGGAGCAAAAGAGCTGTTTCTCTAATGGGAAATAGCCGCTTCAGTGTGAGTGGGCTAGTTCCCGTTAGACGAAAGGACCTGTCTGCCTCTGCAGGTCAGAGGGACATTTCTCTATTGGTAACTAGCCTTCTCAGTGGGAGTGGGCTAGTTCCCATTATTATGCAGGACTTGCCCACTAGGGGTAAAAAAGGTCAATTTATCTAATGGGAATTGGCCTTCTCAGTGTGAGTGGGTTAGTTCCCAATATTATGCAGGACATGGCCACTAGGGGACCAAAAGGGGCCAATTCTCTAGTGGGAACTAGCCTTCTCAGTGTGGGTAGGCTAGTTCCCATTATTATGCAGGACTTGTCCACTAGGGGAACAACAAGGGCCATTTGTCTAATGGGAACTAGCCATCTCAGCGTGAGTAGGCTAGTTCCCATTATTATGCAGGACGTGGCCAGTAGGGGCAAAAAGAGGGGCATTTCTCTAATGGGAACTAGCCTTCTCGGTGTGAGTAGGCTAGTTCCCATTATTATGCAGGACTCGGCTACTAGGGGCAAGAAGAGCCATTTCTGAAATGGGAACTAGTCTTCTCAGTGTGAGTGGGCTAGTTCCCATTATTATGCAAGACTTGGCCACTAGAAGAGCAAATAGGGCCATTTCTCTAATGGGTACTAGCCTTCTTAGTGTGAGTGGGCTAGTGCCCATTAGACGAGAGGACCTTTCTGTCTCTGCAGGTCAGAGGGCCGTTTCTCTAATGGGAAATAGCTGCTTCAGTGTGAGTGGGCTAGTTCCCATTAGATGAGAGGACCTTTCTGCCTCTGCAGGTTGAAGGGCCTTTTCTCTAATGGCCAATAGCTGCTTCAGTGTGAGTGGGCTAGTTCCCATTAGACGAAAGGACCTTTCTGCCTCTGCAGGTCGGAGGGCCATTTCTCTTATGGGAACTAGCCTTCTCAATGTGAGTAGACTAGTACCCATTATTATGCAGGACTTGGCCATTAGGGCAAAAAAAGGCAATTTCTCTAAAGGAAACTAGCCTTCTCAGTGTGATTGGGCTAGTTCCCATAATTATGCAGAACATGGCCCATAGGGGAGCAAAAGAGCTATTTCCCTAATGGGAAATAGCTGCTTCAGTGTGAGTGGGCTAGTTCCCGTTAGACAAAAGGACCTGCCTGCCTCTGCAGGTCAGAGGGACATTTCTCTTATGGGAACTAGCCTTCTCAATGTGAGTAGACTAGTACCCATTATTATGCAGGACTTGGCCATTAGGGCAAAAAAAGGCAATTTCTCTAAAGGAAACTAGCCTTCTCAGTGTGATTGGGCTAGTTCCCATAATTATGCAGAACATGGCCCATAGGGGAGCAAAACAGCTGTTTCCCTAATGGGAAATAGCTGCTTCAGTGTGAGTGGGCTAGTTCCCGTTAGACAAAAGGACCTGTCTGCCTCTGCAGGTCAGAGGGACATTTCTCTAATGGGAACTAGCCTTCTCAGTGTGAGTAGGCTAGTTCCCATTATTATGCAGGACTTGGCCACTAGGGGCAAAAAAGGGCCATTTATCTAATGGAATTAGCCTTCTCAGTGTGAGTGGGCTAATTCCCATTAGACGAGAGGGCCTTTCTGCCTCTGCAGTTCGGAGGGCCGTATGTCTAATGGGAAATAGCTGCTTCACTGTGAGTGGGCTAGTTCCCATTATTATGCAGGACTTGGCCACTAGGGGAGCAAAAAGGGCCATTTCTCTAACGGGTACTAGCCTTCGCAGTGTCAGTGGGCTAGTTCCCATTAGACGAGAGGATCTTTCTGCCTCTGCAGGTCAGAGGGCCGTTTCTCTAATGGGAAATAGCTGCTTCAGTGGTAGTGGGCCAGTTCCCATTAGACGAGAGGACCTTTCTGCCTCTGCAGGTCAGAGGGCCATTTCTCTAATGTGAAATTGGTGCTTCAGTGGGAGTGAGCTAGCTCCCATTAGACGAGAGGACCTTTCTGCCTCTGCAGGTCGGAGGGATGTTTCTCTAATGGGAAATAGCTGATTCAGTGTGAGTGGGCTAGTTTGCATTAGATGAGAGGACCTTCATGCCTCTGCAGGTTCGAGGGTCGTGTCTCTAATGGGAAATACTGCTTCAGTGTGAGTAGGCTAGTACCCATTATTATGCAGGACTTGGCCACTAGGGGCAAAAAAGGGCAATTTCTCTAATGGGAACGAGCCTTCGCATTGTGAGTGGGCTAATACCCATTAGACAAAAGGACCTTTCTGCCTCTCCAGGTCAGAGGGCCGTTTCTCTAATGGGAAATAGCTGCTTCACTATGAGTGGACTAGTTCCCATTAGATGAAAGGACCTTTCTGCCTCTGCAGGTCAGAGGGCCGTTTCTCTAATGGGAAATAGCTGCTTCACTGTAAGTGGGCTAGTTCCCATTAGACAAGAGGACCTTTCTGCCTCTGCAGGTCGGAGGGTCGTTTCTCTAATGGGAAATAGCTGCTTCGCTGTGAGTGGGCTAATTCTAATTAGATGAGAGGACCTCTCTGCCTCTCCAGGTCAGAGGGCCGTTTCCCTAATGGGAAATAGCTGCTTCAGTGTGAGTGGGCAAATTCCCATTAGACGAAAGGACCTGTCTGCCTCTGCCGGTCAGAGGGACATAATTTCTCTAATGGGAACTAGCCTTCTCAGTGTGATTAGGCTAATTCCCATTATTATGCAGGACTTGGCTACTAGGGGCAAAAAAGTTCCATTTATCTAATGGGAACTAGCCTTCTCAGAGTGAGTAGGCTAGTTATATTATTATGCAGGACTTGGCCACTAAGGGCAAAAGGGGCCATTTCTCAAATGGGAACTAGTCTTCTCAGAGTGAGTGGGCTAGTTCCCATTATTATGGAGGACTTGGTCACTAGGGGAGCAAAAAGGGCCATTTGTCTAATGGGAACTAGCCTTCTCTGTGTGAGTGGGCTAGTTCCCATTATTATGCAGGACTTGGCCACTAGGGGCAAAAAAGTGCAATTTCTCTAATGGGAACTAGCCTTCTCAGTGTGAGTGGGCTAGTTCTCATTATTATGCTGGACTTGGCGTCTAGGAGATCAAAAAGGGCCAATTCTCTAATGGGAACTAAACTTCGCAGTGTGAGTAGGATCGTTCCCGGTATTATGCAGGACGTGGCCACTAGGGGGAAAAAGTACAATTTCTCTAATGGGAACTAGCTTTCTCAGTTTGAATGGGCTAGTTCCCATTATTATGCAGGACCTGGGCACTAGGGGAGCAAAAGGGCACATTCTTTAATGGGAACTAGCCTTCTCAGTGTGAATAGGCTAGCTCCCATTATTATGCAGGACTTGGTCACTAGGGGCAAAGTGGGCAATTTCTCTAATGGGAACTAGCCTTCTTGTGTGAGTGGGCTAATTCCCATTATTATGCAGATCTTGGCCACTAGGGGAGAAAAAGGGGCCATGTGTCTAATGGGAACTAGCCTTCTCAGTGTGAGTAGGCTAGATATATTATTATGCAGGACTTGGCCAATAGGGGCAAAAGGGGCCATTTCTCGAATGGGAACTAGCCTTCTCAGTGTGAGTGGGCTAGTTCCCATTATTATGCCGGACCTGGCCACTGGGGGAGCAAAAAGGGCCAATTCTCTAATGGGAACTAGTCTTCTCAGTGTGAGTAGGCTAGTTATATTATTATGCAGGACTTGGCCACTAGGGGCAAAAGGGGCCATTCTCGAATGGGAACTAGCCTTCTCAGTGTGAGTGGGCTAGTTCCCATTATTCTGCAGGACTTCGTCACTAGGGGAGCAAAAAGGGCCATTTGTCTAATGGGAGCTAGCCTTCTCGGTGTGAGTGGGCTAGTTCCCATTATTATGCAGGACTTGGCCACTAGGGGCAAAAAAGGGCCATTTATCTAATGGGAACTAGCCTTCTCAGTGTGAGTGGGCTAGTTCCCATTATTCTGCAGGACTTGGTCACTAGGGAGCAAAAAGGGCCATTTGTCTAATGGGAGCTAGCCATCTCAGTGTGAGTGGGCTAGTTCCCATTAGTATGCAGGACTTGGCCACTGGGGGAGCAAAAAGGGCCAATTCTCTAATGGGAAATAGCCTTCTCAGTGTGAGTAGGCTAGTTCCCATTATTATGCAGGACTTGGCCACTAGCGGAGCAACAAGGGCCATTTGTCTAATGGGAACTAGCCTTCTCGGTGTGAGTCGGCTAGTTCCCATTATTATGCTGGACTTGGCCACTAGAGGAGCAAAAAGGGCCAATTATCTAATGGGGACTTGCCTTCTCAGTTTGAGTAGGCTAGTTCCCATTATTGTGCAGGACTCGGCTACTAGGGCAAAAAGAGCCATTTCTCAAATGGGAACTAGTCTTCTCAGTGTGAGTGGGCTATTTCCCATTATTATGAAGGACTTGGCCACTAGGGAAGCAAAAAGGGCCATTTCTCTAATGGGTAATAGCCTTCTCAGTGTGAATGGGCTAGTTCCCATTAGACGAGAGGACCTTTCTGCCTCTGCAGGTCAAAGGGCCGTTTCTCTAATGGGAAATAGCTGCTTCAGTGGTAGTGGGCTAGTTCCCATTAGACGAGAGGACCTTTCTGCCTCTGCAGGTGAGACGGCCGTTTCTCTAATGGGAAATAGCTGCTTCAGTGGGAGTGGGCTAGCTCCCATTAGACGAGAGGACCTTTCTGCCTCTGCAGGTCGGAGGGACGTTTCTCTAATGGGAAATAGCTGATTCAGTGTGAGTGGGCTAGTTTGCATTTGACGAGAGGACCTTTCTGCCTCTGCAGGTCGGAGGGTCGTTTCTCTAATGGGAAATAGCTGCTTCAGTGTGAGTAGGCTAGTTCACATTATTATGCAGGACTTGGCCACTAGGGGCAAAAAAGGGCAATTTCTCTAATGGGAACGAGCCTTTGCAGTACGAGTGGGCTAGTTCCCATTAGACAAAAGGACCTTTATGCCTCTCCAGGTCAGAGGGCCGTTTCTCTAATGGGAAATAGCTGCTTCAGTGGGAGTGGGCTAGTATTCATGAGACGAGAGGACCTTTCTGCCTCTGCAGGTCGGAGAGCCATTTCTCTAATGGGAAATAGCTGCTTCACTGTGAGTGGGCTAGTTCCCATTAGACGAAAGGACCTTTCTGCCTCTGCAGGTTGGGGGCCGTTTCTCTAATGGGAACTAGCTGCTTCACTGTGAGTGGGCTAGTTCCCATTAGACAAGAGGACCTTTCTGCCTCTGCAGGTCGGAGGGTCGTTTCTGTAATGGGAAATAGCTGCTTCACTGTGAGTGGGCTAGTTCTCATTAGACGAGAGGAACTTTCTGCCTCTGCAGGTCGGAGGGCCGTTTCTCTAATGGGAAAAAGCTGCTTCAGTGCGAATGGGCAAGTTCCGATTAGATGAGAGGGCCTTTCTGCCTCTCCAGGTCGGAGGGCTGATTCTCTAGTGGGAAATAGCTGCTTCAGTGTGAGTGGGCTAGTTCCCATTAGACGAAAGGACCTGTCTGCCTCTGCAGGTCAGAGGGACATTTCTCTAATAGGAACTAGCCTTCTCAGTGTGAGTAGGCTATTTCCCATTATTATGCAGGACTTGGCCACTAGGGGCAAAAAAGGTCCATTTATCTAATGGGCACTAGCCTTCTCAGTGTGAGTAGGCTAGTTATATTATTATGCAGGACTTGGCCACTAGGGACAAAGGGGGCCATTTCTCAAATGGGAACTAGCCTTCTCAGTGTGAGTGGGCTAGTTCCATTTATTATGCAGGACTTGGTCACTAGGGGAGCAAAAAGGGCCATTTGTCTAAAGGGAACTAGCCTTCTCAGTGTGAGTGGGCTAGTTCCCATTATTCTGCCGGACTTGGCCTCTAGGGGATCAAAAAGGGCCAATTCTCTAATGGGAACTAACCTTCGCATTGTGAGTAGGATAGTTCCCGGTATTATGCAGGACTTGGCCACTAGGGGGAAAAAGTGCAATTTCTCTAATGGGAACTAGCTTTCTCAGTGTGAGTGGGCTAGTTCCCATTATTATGTAGATCTTGGCCACTAGGGGAGAAAAAAGGGCCATGTGTCTAATGGGAACTAGTCTTCTCAGTGTGAGTAGGCTAGTTATATTATTATGAAGGACTTGGCCAATAAGGGCAAAAAGGGCCATTTCTCGAATGGGAACTAGCCTTCTCAGTGTGAGTGGGCTAGTTCCCATTATTATGCCGGACTTGGCCACTGGGTGAGCAAAAAGGGCCAATTCTCTAATGGGAACTAGCCTTCTCAGTGTGAGTAGGCTAGTTATATTATTATGCAGGACTTGGCCACTAGGGGCAAAAGGGTCCATTTCTCGAATGGGAACTAGCCTTCTCCGTGTGAGTGGGCTAGTTCCCATCATTCTGCAGGACTTGGTCACTAGGGGAGCAAAAAGGGCCATTTGTCTAATGGGAGCTAGCCTTCTCAGTGTGTGTGGGCTAGATCCCATTATTATGCAGGACTTGGCCACTAGGGGCCAAAAAGGGCCATTTATCTAATGGGAACTAGCCTTCTCAGTGTGAGTGTGCTAGTCCCCATTATTATGCCAGACTTGGCCACTGGGGGAGCAAAAAGGGCCAATTCTCTAATGGGAACTAGCCTTCTCAGTGTGAGTGGGCTAGTTCCCATCATTCTGCAGGACTTGGCCACTAGGGGCCAAAAAGGGCCATTTATCTAATGGGAACTAGCCTTCTCAGTGTGAGTGTGCTAGTCCCCATTATTATGCCAGACTTGGCCACTGGGGGAGCAAAAAGGGCCAATTCTCTAATGGGAGCTAGCCTTCTCAGTGTGTGTGGGCTAGATCCCATTATTATGCCGGACTTGGCCACTAGGGGCCAAAAAGGGCCAATTCTCTAATGGGAACTAGCCTTCTCAGTGTGAGTAGGCTAGTTCCCATTATTATACAGGACTTGGCCACTTGAGGAGCAAAAAGGGCCAATTATCTAATGGGGACTTGCCTTCTCAGTTTGAGTAGGCTAGTTCCCATTATTATGCAGGACTTGGCCAATAAGGGCAAAAAGGGCCATTTCTCGAATGGGAACTAGCCTTCTCAGTGTGAGTGGGCTAGTTCCCATTATTATGCCGGACTTGGCCACTGGGGGAGCAAAAAGGGCCAATTGTCTAATGGGAACTAGCCTTCTCAGTGTGAGTGGGCTAGTTCCCATTATTATGCAGGACTTGGCCACTAGGGGAGCAAAAAGGGCCATTTCTCTAATGGGTACTAGCCTTCTCAGTGTCAGTGGGCTAGTTCCCATTAGATGAGAGGACCTTTCTGCCTCTGCAGGTCAGAGGGCCGTTTCTCTAATGGGAAATAGCTGCTTCAGTGGTAGTGGGCCAGTTCCCATTAGACGAGAGGACCTTTCTGCCTCTGCAGGTCAGAGGGCCGTTTCTCTAATGGGAAATAGGTGCTTCAGTGGGAGTGGGCTAGCTCCCATTAGACGAGAGGACCTTTCTGCCTCTGCAGGTCGGAGGGACGTTTCTCTAATGGGAAATAGCTGATTCAGTGTGAGTGGGCTAGTTTGCATTAGACGAGAGGACCTTCATGCCTATGCAGGTTCGAGGGTCGTGTCTCTAATGGGAAATAGCTGCTTCAGTGTGAGTAGGCTAGTACCCATTATTATGCAGGACTTGGCCACTAGGGGCAAAAAAGGGCAATTTCTCTAATGGGAACGAGCCTTCGCATTGTGAGTGGGCTACTACCCATTAGACAAAATGACCTTTCTGCCTCTCCAGGTCAGAGGGCCGTTTGTCTAATGGGAACTAGCTGCTTCACTGTGAGTGGGCTAGTTCCCATTAGACGAAAGGCCCTTTCTGCCTCTGCAGGTCGGGGGGGCGTTTCTCTAATAGGAAATAGCTGCATCACTGTGAGTGGGCTAGTTCCCATTAGACAAGAGGATCTTTCTGCCTCTGCAGGTCGGAGGGTCGTTTCTCTAATAGGAAATAGCTGCTTCACTGTAAGTGGGCTAGTTCCCATTAGACAAGAGGACCTTTCTGCCTCTGCAGGTCGGAGGGCCTTTTCTCTAATGGCAAATAGCTGCTTCAGTGTGAGTGGGCTAGTTCCCATTCGACGAAAGGACCTTTCTGCCTCTGCAGGTCGGAGGGCCATTTCTCTTATGGGAACTAGCCTTCTCAATGTGAGTAGGCTAGTTCCCATTATTTTGCAGGACTTGGACACTAGGGCAAAAAGGGCCATTCCTCTAATGGGAACTAGCCTTCCCAGTGTGATTGGGGTAGTTCCCATTATTATGCAGGACTTGGCCCCTAGGGGAGCAAAAGAGCTGTTTCTCTAATGGGAAATAGCTGCTTCAGTGTGAGCGGGCTAGTTCCCGTTAGACTAAAGGACCTGTCTGCCTCTGCAGTTCAGATGGACATTTCTCTAATGGGAACTAGCCTTCCCAGTGTGAGTAGGCTAGTTCCCATTGTTATGCAGGACTTGGCCACTGGGGGCAAAAAAGGGCCATTTATCTAATGGAAATTAGCCTTCTCAGTGTGAGTGGGCTAGTTCACATTAGACGAGAGGACCTTTCTGCCTCTGCAGGTCGGAGGGACGTTTCTCTAATGGGAAATAGCTGCTTCAGTGTGAGTGGGCTAGTTCCCATTAGACAAGAGGACCTTTCTACCTCTGCAGATCGGAGGGCTGTTTCTGTAATGGGAAATAGCTGCTTTTGTGTGAGTTGGCTAGTTTGCATTAGACGAGAGGGCCTTTCTGCCTCTGCAGGTCGGAGGATCGTTTCTCTAATGGGAAATAGCTGCTTCACTGTGAGTCGGCTAGTTCCCATTAGACAAAAGGACCTTTCTGCCTCTGCAGGTCGGAGGGCCGTTTCTCTAATGGAAAATAGCTGCTTCACTGTGAGTGGGCAAATTCCCATTAGACGAAAGGACCTTTCTGCCTCTGCAGGTCGGAGGGCCAATTCTCTAATGGGAACTAGCCTTCTCAGTGTGAGTAGGCTAGTTATATTATTATGCAGGACTTGGCCACTAGGGGCAAAAGGGTCCATTTCTCGAATGGGAACTAGCCTTCTCCGTGTGAGTGGGCTAGTTCCCATCATTCTGCAGGACTTGGTCACTAGGGGAGCAATGGGAGCTAGCCTTCTCAGTGTGAGTGGGCTAGATCCCATTATTATGCAGGACTTGGCCACTAGGGGCCAAAAAGGGCCATTTATCTAATGGGAGCTAGCCTTCTCAGTGTGAGTGTGCTAGTCCCCATTATTATGCCAGACTTGGCCACTGGGGGAGCAAAAAGGGCCAATTCTCTAATGGGAACTAGCCTTCTCAGTGTGAGTAGGCTAGTTCCCATTATTATGCAGGACTTGGCCACTAGCGGAGCAACAAGGGCCATTTGTCTAATGGGAATTAGCCTTCTCAGTGGCCACTGGGGGAGCAAAAAGGGCCAATTCTCTAATGGGAACTAGCCTTCTCAGTGTGAGTAGGCTAGTTCCCATTATTATGCAGGACTTGGCCACTAGCGGGGCAACAAGGGCCATTTGTCTAATGGGAATTAGCCTTCTCAGTGTGAGTGGGCTAGTTCCCATTATTATGCAGGACGTGGCCACTTGAGGAGCAAAAAGGGCCAATTATCTAATGGGGACTTGCCTTCTCAGTTTGAGTAGGCTAGTTCCCATTATTATGCAGGACTTGGCCAATAAGGGCAAAAAGGGCCATTTCTCGAATGGGAACTAGCCTTCTCAGTGTGAGTGGGCTAGTTCCCATTATTATGCCTGACTTGGCCACTGGGGGAGCAAAAAGGGCCAATTGTCTAATGGGAACTAGCCTTCTCAGTGTGAGTGGGCTAGTTCCCATTATTATGCAGGACTTGGCCACTAGGGGAGCAAAAAGGTCCATTTCTCTAATGGGTACTAGCCTTCTCAGTGTCAGTGGGCTAGTTCCCATTAGACGAGAGGACCTTTCTGCCTCTGCAGGTCAGAGGGCCGTTTCTCTAATGGGAAATAGCTGCTTCAGTGGTAGTGGGCCAGTTCCCATTAGACGAGAGGACCTTTCTGCATCTGCAGGTCAGAGGGCCGTTTCTCTAATGGGAAATAGGTGCTTCAGTGGGAGTGGGCTAGCTCCCATTAGACGAGAGGACCTTTCTGCCTCTGCAGGTCGGAGGGACGTTTCTCTAATGGGAAATAGCTGATTCAGTGTGAGTGGGCTAGTTTGCATTAGACGAGAGGACCTTCATGCCTATGCAGGTTCGAGGGTCGTGTCTCTAATGGGAAATAGCTGCTTCAGTGTGAGTAGGCTAGTACCCATTATTATGCAGGACTTGGCCACTAGGGGCAAAAAAGGGCAATTTCTCTAATGGGAACGAGCCTTCGCATTGTGAGTGGGCTACTACCCATTAGACAAAATGACCTTTCTGCCTCTCCAGGTCAGAGGGCCGTTTCTCTAATGGGAACTAGCTGCTTCACTGTGAGTGGGCTAGTTCCCATTAGACGAAAGGCCCTTTCTGCCTCTGCAGGTCGGGGGGGCGTTTCTCTAATGGCAAATAGCTGCTTCAGTGTGAGTGGGCTAGTTCCCATTCGACGAAAGGACCTTTCTGCCTCTGCAGGTCGGAGGGCCATTTCTCTATTGGGAACTAGCCTTCTCAATGTGAGTAGGCTAGTTCCCATTATTTTGCAGGACTTGGACACTAGGGCAAAAAGGGCCATTCCTCTAATGGGAACTAGCCTTCCCAGTGTGATTGGGGTAGTTCCCATTATTATGCAGGACTTGGCCCCTAGGGGAGCAAAAGAGCTGTTTCTCTAATGGGAAATAGCTGCTTCATTGTGAGCGGGCTAGTTCCCGTTAGACTAAAGGACCTGTCTGCCTCTGCAGTTCAGATGGACATTTCTCTAATGGGAACTAGCCTTCTCAGTGTGAGTAGGCTAGTTCCCATTGTTATGCAGGACTTGGCCACTGGGGGCAAAAAAGGGCCATTTATCTAATGGAAATTAGCCTTCTCAGTGTGAGTGGGCTAGTTCACATTAGAGGAGAGGACCTTTCTGCCTCTGCAGGTCGGAGGGACGTTTCTCTAATGGGAAATAGCTGCTTCAGTGTGAGTGGGCTAGTTCCCATTAGACAAGAGGACCTTTCTACCTCTGCAGATCGGAGGGCTGTTTCTGTAATGGGAAATAGCTGCTTTTGTGTGAGTTGGCTAGTTTGCATTAGACGAGAGGGCCTTTCTGCCTCTGCAGGTCGGAGGATCGTTTCTCTAATGGGAAATAGCTGCTTCACTGTGAGTCGGCTAGTTCCCATTAGACAAAAGGACCTTTCTGCCTCTGCAGGTCGGAGGGCCAATTCTCTAATGGGAACTAGCCTTCTCAGTGTGAGTAGGCTAGTTATATTATTATGCAGGACTTGGCCACTAGGGGCAAAAGGGGCCATTTCTCGAATGGGAACTAGCCTTCTCAGTGTGAGTGGGCTAGTTCCCATCATTCTGCAGGACTTGGTCACTAGGGGAGCAAAAAGGGCCATTTGTCTAATGGGAGCTAGCCTTCTCAGTGTGAGTGGGCTAGATCCCATTATTATGCAGGACTTGGCCACTAGGGGCCAAAAAGGGCCATTTATCTAATGGGAGCTAGCCTTCTCAGTGTGAGTGTGCTAGTCCCCATTATTATGCCAGACTTGGCCACTGGGGGAGCAAAAAGGGCCAATTCTCTAATGGGAACTAGCCTTCTCAGTGTGAGTAGGCTAGTTCCCATTATTATACAGGACTTGGCCACTGGAGGAGCAAAAAGGGCCAATTATCTAATGGGGACTTGCCTTCTCAGTTTGAGTAGGCTAGTTCCCATTATTATGCAGGAGTCGGCTACTAGGGGCAAAAAGAGCCATTTCTCAAATGGGAACTAGTCTTCTCAGTGTGAGTGGGCTAGTTCCCATTATTATGCAGGACTTGGCCACTAGGGGAGCAAAAAGGGCCATTTCTCTAATGGGTACAAGCCTTCTCAGTGTCAGTGGGCTAGTTCCCATTAGACGAGAGGACCTTTCAGCCTCTGCAGGTCAGAGGGCCGTTTCTCTAATGGGAAATAGCTGCTTCAGTGGTAGTGGGCCAGTTCCCATTAGACGAGAGGACCTTTCTGCCTCTGCAGGTCAGAGGGCCGTTTCTCTAATGGGAAATAAGTGCTTCAATGGGAGTGGGCTAGCTCCCATTAGACGAGAGGACCTTTCTGCCTCTGCAGGTCGGAGGGACGTTTCTCTAATGGGAAATCGCTGATTCAGTGTGAGTGGGCTAGTTTGCATTAGACGAGAGGACTTTCATGCCTCTGCAGGTTCGAGGGTCGTGTCTCTAATGGGAAATAGCTGCTTCAGTGTGAGTAGGCTAGTACCCATTATTATGCAGGACTTGGCCACTAGGGGCAAAAAAGGGCAATTTCTCTAATGGGAACGAGCCTTCGCATTGTGAGTCGGCTAGTACCCATTAGACAAAAGGACCTTTCTGCCTCTCCAGGTCAGAGGGCCGTTTCTCTAATGGGAAATAGCTGCTTCAGTGGGAGTGGGCCAGTATTCATGAGACGAGAGGACCTTTCTGCCTCTGCAGGTCAGAGGGCCATTTCTCTAATGAGAAATAGCTGCATCACTGTGAGTGGGCTAGTTCCCATTAGACAAGAGGACCTTTCTGCCTCTGCAGGTCGGAGGGTCGTTTCTCTAATAGGAATTAGCTGCTTCACTGTGAGTGGGCTAGTTCCCATTAGACGAGAGGACCTTTCTGCCTCTGCAGGTCGGAGGGCCTTTTCTCTAATGGCAAATAGCTGCTTCAGTGTGAGTGCAGGTCGGAGGGCCATTTCTCTTATGGGAACTAGCCTTCTCAATGTGAGTAGGCTAGTTCCCATTATTTTGCAGGACTTGGCCACTAGGGCAAAAAGGGCCATTCCTCTAACGGGAACTAGCCTTCTCAGTGTGATTGGGCTAGTTCCCATTATTATGCCGGACTTGGCCACTGGGGGAGCAAAAAGGGCCAATTCTCTAATGGGAACTAGCCTTCTCAGTGTGGGTAGGCTAGTTATATTATTATGCAGGACTTGCCCACTAGGAGCAAAAGGGGCCATTTCTCGAATGGGAATTAGACTTCTCAGTGTGAGTGGGCTAGTTCCCATCATTATGCAGGACTTGGTCACTAGGGGAGCAAGAAGGGCCATTTGTCTAATGGGAACTAGCCTTCTCAGTGGTAGTGGGCTAGTTCCCATTAGACGAGAGGACCTTTCTGCCTCTGCAGGTCAGAGGGCCGTTTCTCTAATGGGAAATAGCTGCTTCAGTGGGAGTGGGCTAGCTCCCATTAGACGAGAGGACCTTTCTGCCTCTACAGGTCGGAGGGACGTTTCTCTAATGGGAAATAGCTGATTCAGTGGGAGTGGGCTAGCTCCCATTAAACGAGAGGACCTTTTTGCCTCTGCAGGTCGGACGGCTGTTTCTGTAATGGGAAATAGCTGCTTGGTGGGAGTGGGCTAGCTCCCATTAGACGAGAGGACCTTTCTGCCTCTGCAGGTCGAAGGGCCTTTTCTCTTATGGGAACTAGCCTTCTCAATGTGAGTAGGCTAGTTCCCATTATTATGCAGGACTTGGCCTCTAGGGGAGCAAAAGGGCTGATTCTCTAATGGGAGATAGCTGCTTCAGTGGGAGTGGGCTAGTTCTCATTGGACGAAAGGACCTTTCTGCCTCTGCAGGTCGAAGGGCCATTTCTCTTATGGGAACTAGCCTTCTCAAAGTGAGTAGGCTAGTTCCCATTATTATGTAGGACTTGGCCATTAGGGCAAAAAAAGGCAATTTCTCTAAAGGAAACTAGCCTTCTCAGTGTGATTGGGCTAGTTCCCATTATTATGCAGGACATGGCCCCTAGGGGAGCAAAAGAACTGTTTCTCTAATGGGAAATAGCTGCTTCAGTGTGAGTGGGGTAGATCCCTTTAGACGAAAGGACCTGTCTGCCTCTGCAGGTCAGAGGGACATTTCTCTAATGGGAACTAGCCTTCTCAGTGTGAGTAGGCTAGTACCCATTATTATGCAAGACATGGCCATTAGGGGCAAAAAAGGGGCATTTCTCTAATGGGATCTAGCCTTCTCGGTGTGGGTAGGCTAGTTCCCATTATTATGCAGGACTCGGTTACTAGGGGCAAAAAGAGCCATTTCTCAAATGGGAACTAGTCTTCTCAGTGTAGGTGGGCTAGTTCCCATTAGACGAGAGGAACTTTCTATCTCTGCAGGTCAGAGGGCCGCTTCACTAATGGGAAATAGCTGCTTCAGTGGGAGTAGGCTAGCTCCCATTAGACGAGAGGACCTTTCTGACTCTGCAGGTAGGAGGGCCGTTTCTCTAATGGGAAATAGCTGCTTCACTGTGAGTGGGCTAGTTCCCATTAGACAAGCGGACCTTTCTGCCTCTGCAGGTCGGAGGGTCGTTTCTCTAATGGGAAATAGCTGCTTCACTGTGAGTGGGCTAGTTCTCATTAGACGAGAGGAACTTTCTGCCTCTGCAGGTCGGATGGCCATTTCTCTAATGGGAAATAGCTGCTTCAGTGTGAATGGACAAGTTCTGATTAGATGAGAGGGCCTTTCTGCCTCTCCAGGTCGGAGGGCCTTTTCTCTAATGGGAAATAGCTGCTTCAGTGTGAGTGGGCTAGTTCCCATTAGACGAGAGGACCTTTCTGCCTCTGCAGGTGGGAGGGCCTTTTCTCTAATGGCAAATAGCTGCTTCAGTGTGAGTGGGCTAGTTCCCATTAGACGAAAGGACCTTTCTGCCTCTGCAGGTCGGAGGGCCATTTCTCTTATGGGAACTAGCCTTCTCAATGTGAGTAGGCTAGTTCCCATTATTATGCAAGACTTGGCCATTAGGGCAAAAAAGGGCAATTTCTCTAATGGGAACTAGCCTTCTAAGTGTGATTGGGCTAGTTCCCATTATTATGCAGGACATGGCCCCTAGGGGAGCAAAAGAGCTGTTTCTCTAATGGGAAATAGCCGCTTCAGTGTGAGTGGGCTAGTTCCCGTTAGACGAAAGGACCTGTCTGCCTCTGCAGGTCAGAGGGACATTTCTCTATTGGTAACTAGCCTTCTCAGTGGGAGTGGGCTAGTTCCCATTATTATGCAGGACTTGCCCACTAGGGGTAAAAAAGGTCAATTTATCTAATGGGAATTGGCCTTCTCAGTGTGAGTGGGTTAGTTCCCAATATTATGCAGGACATGGCCACTAGGGGACCAAAAGGGGCCAATTCTCTAGTGGGAACTAGCCTTCTCAGTGTGGGTAGGCTAGTTCCCATTATTATGCAGGACTTGTCCACTAGGGGAACAACAAGGGCCATTTGTCTAATGGGAACTAGCCATCTCAGCGTGAGTAGGCTAGTTCCCATTATTATGCAGGACGTGGCCAGTAGGGGCAAAAAGAGGGGCATTTCTCTAATGGGAACTAGCCTTCTCGGTGTGAGTAGGCTAGTTCCCATTATTATGCAGGACTCGGCTACTAGGGGCAAGAAGAGCCATTTCTGAAATGGGAACTAGTCTTCTCAGTGTGAGTGGGCTAGTTCCCATTATTATGCAAGACTTGGCCACTAGAAGAGCAAATAGGGCCATTTCTCTAATGGGTACTAGCCTTCTTAGTGTGAGTGGGCTAGTTCCCATTAGACGAGAGGACCTTTCTGTCTCTGCAGGTCAGAGGGCCGTTTCTCTAATGGGAAATAGCTGCTTCAGTGTGAGTGGGCTAGTTCCCATTAGATGAGAGGACCTTTCTGCCTCTGCAGGTTGAAGGGCCTTTTCTCTAATGGCCAGTAGCTGCTTCAGTGTGAGTGGGCTAGTTCCCATTAGACGAAAGGACCTTTCTGCCTCTGCAGGTCGGAGGGCCATTTCTCTTATGGGAACTAGCCTTCTCAATGTGAGTAGACTAGTACCCATTATTATGCAGGACTTGGCCATTAGGGCAAAAAAAGGCAATTTCTCTAAAGGAAACTAGCCTTCTCAGTGTGATTGGGCTAGTTCCCATAATTATGCAGAACATGGCCCATAGGGGAGCAAAAGAGCTATTTCCCTAATGGGAAATAGCTGCTTCAGTGTGAGTGGGCTAGTTCCCGTTAGACAAAAGGACCTGCCTGCCTCTGCAGGTCAGAGGGACATTTCTCTTATGGGAACTAGCCTTCTCAATGTGAGTAGACTAGTACCCATTATTATGCAGGACTTGGCCATTAGGGCAAAAAAAGGCAATTTCTCTAAAGGAAACTAGCCTTCTCAGTGTGATTGGGCTAGTTCCCATAATTATGCAGAACATGGCCCATAGGGGAGCAAAACAGCTGTTTCCCTAATGGGAAATAGCTGCTTCAGTGTGAGTGGGCTAGTTCCCGTTAGACAAAAGGACCTGTCTGCCTCTGCAGGTCAGAGGGACATTTCTCTAATGGGAACTAGCCTTCTCAGTGTGAGTAGGCTAGTTCCCATTATTATGCAGGACTTGGCCACTAGGGGCAAAAAAGGGCCATTTATCTAATGGAATTAGCCTTCTCAGTGTGAGTGGGCTAATTCCCATTAGACGAGAGGGCCTTTCTGCCTCTGCAGTTCGGAGGGCCGTATGTCTAATGGGAAATAGCTGCTTCACTGTGAGTGGGCTAGTTCCCATTATTATGCAGGACTTGGCCACTAGGGGAGCAAAAAGGGCCATTTCTCTAACGGGTACTAGCCTTCGCAGTGTCAGTGGGCTAGTTCCCATTAGACGAGAGGACCTTTCAGCCTCTGCAGGTCAGAGGGCCGTTTCTCTAATGGGAAATAGCTGCTTCAGTGGTAGTGGGCCAGTTCCCATTAGACGAGAGGACCTTTCTGCCTCTGCAGGTCAGAGGGCCGTTTCTCTAATGGGAAATAAGTGCTTCAATGGGAGTGGGCTAGCTCCCATTAGACGAGAGGACCTTTCTGCCTCTGCAGGTCGGAGGGACGTTTCTCTAATGGGAAATAGCTGATTCAGTGTGAGTGGGCTAGTTTGCATTAGACGAGAGGACTTTCATGCCTCTGCAGGTTCGAGGGTCGTGTCTCTAATGGGAAATAGCTGCTTCAGTGTGAGTAGGCTAGTACCCATTATTATGCAGGACTTGGCCACTAGGGGCAAAAAAGGGCAATTTCTCTAATGGGAACGAGCCTTCGCATTGTGAGTCGGCTAGTACCCATTAGACAAAAGGACCTTTCTGCCTCTCCAGGTCAGAGGGCCGTTTCTCTAATGGGAAATAGCTGCTTCAGTGGGAGTGGGCCAGTATTCATGAGACGAGAGGACCTTTCTGCCTCTGCAGGTCAGAGGGCCATTTCTCTAATGAGAAATAGCTGCATCACTGTGAGTGGGCTAGTTCCCATTAGACAAGAGGACCTTTCTGCCTCTGCAGGTCGGAGGGTCGTTTCTCTAATAGGAATTAGCTGCTTCACTGTGAGTGGGCTAGTTCCCATTAGACGAGAGGACCTTTCTGCCTCTGCAGGTCGGAGGGCCTTTTCTCTAATGGCAAATAGCTGCTTCAGTGTGAGTGCAGGTCGGAGGGCCATTTCTCTTATGGGAACTAGCCTTCTCAATGTGAGTAGGCTAGTTCCCATTATTTTGCAGGACTTGGCCACTAGGGCAAAAAGGGCCATTCCTCTAACGGGAACTAGCCTTCTCAGTGTGATTGGGCTAGTTCCCATTATTATGCCGGACTTGGCCACTGGGGGAGCAAAAAGGGCCAATTCTCTAATGGGAACTAGCCTTCTCAGTGTGGGTAGGCTAGTTATATTATTATGCAGGACTTGCCCACTAGGAGCAAAAGGGGCCATTTCTCGAATGGGAATTAGACTTCTCAGTGTGAGTGGGCTAGTTCCCATCATTATGCAGGACTTGGTCACTAGGGGAGCAAGAAGGGCCATTTGTCTAATGGGAACTAGCCTTCTCAGTGGTAGTGGGCTAGTTCCCATTAGACGAGAGGACCTTTCTGCCTCTGCAGGTCAGAGGGCCGTTTCTCTAATGGGAAATAGCTGCTTCAGTGGGAGTGGGCTAGCTCCCATTAGACGAGAGGACCTTTCTGCCTCTACAGGTCGGAGGGACGTTTCTCTAATGGGAAATAGCTGATTCAGTGGGAGTGGGCTAGCTCCCATTAAACGAGAGGACCTTTTTGCCTCTGCAGGTCGGACGGCTGTTTCTGTAATGGGAAATAGCTGCTTGGTGGGAGTGGGCTAGCTCCCATTAGACGAGAGGACCTTTCTGCCTCTGCAGGTCGAAGGGCCTTTTCTCTTATGGGAACTAGCCTTCTCAATGTGAGTAGGCTAGTTCCCATTATTATGCAGGACTTGGCCTCTAGGGGAGCAAAAGGGCTGATTCTCTAATGGGAGATAGCTGCTTCAGTGGGAGTGGGCTAGTTCTCATTGGACGAAAGGACCTTTCTGCCTCTGCAGGTCGAAGGGCCATTTCTCTTATGGGAACTAGCCTTCTCAAAGTGAGTAGGCTAGTTCCCATTATTATGTAGGACTTGGCCATTAGGGCAAAAAAAGGCAATTTCTCTAAAGGAAACTAGCCTTCTCAGTGTGATTGGGCTAGTTCCCATTATTATGCAGGACATGGCCCCTAGGGGAGCAAAAGAACTGTTTCTCTAATGGGAAATAGCTGCTTCAGTGTGAGTGGGGTAGATCCCTTTAGACGAAAGGACCTGTCTGCCTCTGCAGGTCAGAGGGACATTTCTCTAATGGGAACTAGCCTTCTCAGTGTGAGTAGGCTAGTTCCCATTATTATGCAAGACATGGCCATTAGGGGCAAAAAAGGGGCATTTCTCTAATGGGATCTAGCCTTCTCGGTGTGGGTAGGCTAGTTCCCATTATTATGCAGGACTCGGTTACTAGGGGCAAAAAGAGCCATTTCTCAAATGGGAACTAGTCTTCTCAGTGTAGGTGGGCTAGTTCCCATTAGACGAGAGGAACTTTCTATCTCTGCAGGTCAGAGGGCCGCTTCACTAATGGGAAATAGCTGCTTCAGTGGGAGTAGGCTAGCTCCCATTAGACGAGAGGACCTTTCTGACTCTGCAGGTAGGAGGGCCGTTTCTCTAATGGGAAATAGCTGCTTCACTGTGAGTGGGCTAGTTCCCATTAGACAAGCGGACCTTTCTGCCTCTGCAGGTCGGAGGGTCGTTTCTCTAATGGGAAATAGCTGCTTCACTGTGAGTGGGCTAGTTCTCATTAGACGAGAGGAACTTTCTGCCTCTGCAGGTCGGATGGCCATTTCTCTAATGGGAAATAGCTGCTTCAGTGTGAATGGACAAGTTCTGATTAGATGAGAGGGCCTTTCTGCCTCTCCAGGTCGGAGGGCCTTTTCTCTAATGGGAAATAGCTGCTTCAGTGTGAGTGGGCTAGTTCCCATTAGACGAGAGGACCTTTCTGCCTCTGCAGGTGGGAGGGCCTTTTCTCTAATGGCAAATAGCTGCTTCAGTGTGAGTGGGCTAGTTCCCATTAGACGAAAGGACCTTTCTGCCTCTGCAGGTCGGAGGGCCATTTCTCTTATGGGAACTAGCCTTCTCAATGTGAGTAGGCTAGTTCCCATTATTATGCAAGACTTGGCCATTAGGGCAAAAAAGGGCAATTTCTCTAATGGGAACTAGCCTTCTAAGTGTGATTGGGCTAGTTCCCATTATTATGCAGGACATGGCCCCTAGGGGAGCAAAAGAGCTGTTTCTCTAATGGGAAATAGCCGCTTCAGTGTGAGTGGGCTAGTTCCCGTTAGACGAAAGGACCTGTCTGCCTCTGCAGGTCAGAGGGACATTTCTCTATTGGTAACTAGCCTTCTCAGTGGGAGTGGGCTAGTTCCCATTATTATGCAGGACTTGCCCACTAGGGGTAAAAAAGGTCAATTTATCTAATGGGAATTGGCCTTCTCAGTGTGAGTGGGTTAGTTCCCAATATTATGCAGGACATGGCCACTAGGGGACCAAAAGGGGCCAATTCTCTAGTGGGAACTAGCCTTCTCAGTGTGGGTAGGCTAGTTCCCATTATTATGCAGGACTTGTCCACTAGGGGAACAACAAGGGCCATTTGTCTAATGGGAACTAGCCATCTCAGCGTGAGTAGGCTAGTTCCCATTATTATGCAGGACGTGGCCAGTAGGGGCAAAAAGAGGGGCATTTCTCTAATGGGAACTAGCCTTCTCGGTGTGAGTAGGCTAGTTCCCATTATTATGCAGGACTCGGCTACTAGGGGCAAGAAGAGCCATTTCTGAAATGGGAACTAGTCTTCTCAGTGTGAGTGGGCTAGTTCCCATTATTATGCAAGACTTGGCCACTAGAAGAGCAAATAGGGCCATTTCTCTAATGGGTACTAGCCTTCTTAGTGTGAGTGGGCTAGTTCCCATTAGACGAGAGGACCTTTCTGTCTCTGCAGGTCAGAGGGCCGTTTCTCTAATGGGAAATAGCTGCTTCAGTGTGAGTGGGCTAGTTCCCATTAGATGAGAGGACCTTTCTGCCTCTGCAGGTTGAAGGGCCTTTTCTCTAATGGCCAGTAGCTGCTTCAGTGTGAGTGGGCTAGTTCCCATTAGACGAAAGGACCTTTCTGCCTCTGCAGGTCGGAGGGCCATTTCTCTTATGGGAACTAGCCTTCTCAATGTGAGTAGACTAGTACCCATTATTATGCAGGACTTGGCCATTAGGGCAAAAAAAGGCAATTTCTCTAAAGGAAACTAGCCTTCTCAGTGTGATTGGGCTAGTTCCCATAATTATGCAGAACATGGCCCATAGGGGAGCAAAAGAGCTATTTCCCTAATGGGAAATAGCTGCTTCAGTGTGAGTGGGCTAGTTCCCGTTAGACAAAAGGACCTGCCTGCCTCTGCAGGTCAGAGGGACATTTCTCTTATGGGAACTAGCCTTCTCAATGTGAGTAGACTAGTACCCATTATTATGCAGGACTTGGCCATTAGGGCAAAAAAAGGCAATTTCTCTAAAGGAAACTAGCCTTCTCAGTGTGATTGGGCTAGTTCCCATAATTATGCAGAACATGGCCCATAGGGGAGCAAAACAGCTGTTTCCCTAATGGGAAATAGCTGCTTCAGTGTGAGTGGGCTAGTTCCCGTTAGACAAAAGGACCTGTCTGCCTCTGCAGGTCAGAGGGACATTTCTCTAATGGGAACTAGCCTTCTCAGTGTGAGTAGGCTAGTTCCCATTATTATGCAGGACTTGGCCACTAGGGGCAAAAAAGGGCCATTTATCTAATGGAATTAGCCTTCTCAGTGTGAGTGGGCTAATTCCCATTAGACGAGAGGGCCTTTCTGCCTCTGCAGTTCGGAGGGCCGTATGTCTAATGGGAAATAGCTGCTTCACTGTGAGTGGGCTAGTTCCCATTATTATGCAGGACTTGGCCACTAGGGGAGCAAAAAGGGCCATTTCTCTAACGGGTACTAGCCTTCGCAGTGTCAGTGGGCTAGTTCCCATTAGACGAGAGGATCTTTCTGCCTCTGCAGGTCAGAGGGCCGTTTCTCTAATGGGAAATAGCTGCTTCAGTGGTAGTGGGCCAGTTCCCATTAGACGAGAGGACCTTTCTGCCTCTGCAGGTCAGAGGGCCATTTCTCTAATGTGAAATTGGTGCTTCAGTGGGAGTGAGCTAGCTCCCATTAGACGAGAGGACCTTTCTGCCTCTGCAGGTCGGAGGGATGTTTCTCTAATGGGAAATAGCTGATTCAGTGTGAGTGGGCTAGTTTGCATTAGATGAGAGGACCTTCATGCCTCTGCAGGTTCGAGGGTCGTGTCTCTAATGGGAAATACTGCTTCAGTGTGAGTAGGCTAGTACCCATTATTATGCAGGACTTGGCCACTAGGGGCAAAAAAGGGCAATTTCTCTAATGGGAACGAGCCTTCGCATTGTGAGTGGGCTAATACCCATTAGACAAAAGGACCTTTCTGCCTCTCCAGGTCAGAGGGCCGTTTCTCTAATGGGAAATAGCTGCTTCACTATGAGTGGACTAGTTCCCATTAGATGAAAGGACCTTTCTGCCTCTGCAGGTCAGAGGGCCGTTTCTCTAATGGGAAATAGCTGCTTCACTGTAAGTGGGCTAGTTCCCATTAGACAAGAGGACCTTTCTGCCTCTGCAGGTCGGAGGGTCGTTTCTCTAATGGGAAATAGCTGCTTCGCTGTGAGTGGGCTAATTCTCATTAGATGAGAGGACCTCTCTGCCTCTCCAGGTCAGAGGGCCGTTTCCCTAATGGGAAATAGCTGCTTCAGTGTGAGTGGGCAAATTCCCATTAGACGAAAGGACCTGTCTGCCTCTGCCGGTCAGAGGGACATAATTTCTCTAATGGGAACTAGCCTTCTCAGTGTGATTAGGCTAATTCCCATTATTATGCAGGACTTGGCTACTAGGGGCAAAAAAGTTCCATTTATCTAATGGGAACTAGCCTTCTCAGAGTGAGTAGGCTAGTTATATTATTATGCAGGACTTGGCCACTAAGGGCAAAAGGGGCCATTTCTCAAATGGGAACTAGTCTTCTCAGAGTGAGTGGGCTAGTTCCCATTATTATGGAGGACTTGGTCACTAGGGGAGCAAAAAGGGCCATTTGTCTAATGGGAACTAGCCTTCTCTGTGTGAGTGGGCTAGTTCCCATTATTATGCAGGACTTGGCCACTAGGGGCAAAAAAGTGCAATTTCTCTAATGGGAACTAGCCTTCTCAGTGTGAGTGGGCTAGTTCTCATTATTATGCTGGACTTGGCGTCTAGGAGATCAAAAAGGGCCAATTCTCTAATGGGAACTAAACTTCGCAGTGTGAGTAGGATCGTTCCCGGTATTATGCAGGACGTGGCCACTAGGGGGAAAAAGTACAATTTCTCTAATGGGAACTAGCTTTCTCAGTTTGAATGGGCTAGTTCCCATTATTATGCAGGACCTGGGCACTAGGGGAGCAAAAGGGCACATTCTTTAATGGGAACTAGCCTTCTCAGTGTGAATAGGCTAGCTCCCATTATTATGCAGGACTTGGTCACTAGGGGCAAAGTGGGCAATTTCTCTAATGGGAACTAGCCTTCTTGTGTGAGTGGGCTAATTCCCATTATTATGCAGATCTTGGCCACTAGGGGAGAAAAAGGGGCCATGTGTCTAATGGGAACTAGCCTTCTCTGTGTGAGTAGGCTAGATATATTATTATGCAGGACTTGGCCAATAGGGGCAAAAGGGGCCATTTCTCGAATGGGAACTAGCCTTCTCAGTGTGAGTGGGCTAGTTCCCATTATTATGCCGGACCTGGCCACTGGGGGAGCAAAAAGGGCCAATTCTCTAATGGGAACTAGTCTTCTCAGTGTGAGTAGGCTAGTTATATTATTATGCAGGACTTGGCCACTAGGGGCAAAAGGGGCCATTCTCGAATGGGAACTAGCCTTCTCAGTGTGAGTGGGCTAGTTCCCATTATTCTGCAGGACTTCGTCACTAGGGGAGCAAAAAGGGCCATTTGTCTAATGGGAGCTAGCCTTCTCGGTGTGAGTGGGCTAGTTCCCATTATTATGCAGGACTTGGCCACTAGGGGCAAAAAAGGGCCATTTATCTAATGGGAACTAGCCTTCTCAGTGTGAGTGGGCTAGTTCCCATTATTCTGCAGGACTTGGTCACTAGGGAGCAAAAAGGGCCATTTGTCTAATGGGAGCTAGCCATCTCAGTGTGAGTGGGCTAGTTCCCATTAGTATGCAGGACTTGGCCACTGGGGGAGCAAAAAGGGCCAATTCTCTAATGGGAAATAGCCTTCTCAGTGTGAGTAGGCTAGTTCCCATTATTATGCAGGACTTGGCCACTAGCGGAGCAACAAGGGCCATTTGTCTAATGGGAATTAGCCTTCTCAGTGTGAGTGGGCTAGTTCCCATTATTATGCAGGATGTGGCCAGTAGGGGCAAAAAAGTGGCATTTCTCTAATGGGAACTAGCCTTCTCGGTGTGAGTCGGCTAGTTCCCATTATTATGCTGGACTTGGCCACTAGAGGAGCAAAAAGGGCCAATTATCTAATGGGGACTTGCCTTCTCAGTTTGAGTAGGCTAGTTCCCATTATTGTGCAGGACTCGGCTACTAGGGCAAAAAGAGCCATTTCTCAAATGGGAACTAGTCTTCTCAGTGTGAGTGGGCTATTTCCCATTATTATGAAGGACTTGGCCACTAGGGAAGCAAAAAGGGCCATTTCTCTAATGGGTAATAGCCTTCTCAGTGTGAATGGGCTAGTTCCCATTAGACGAGAGGACCTTTCTGCCTCTGCAGGTCAAAGGGCCGTTTCTCTAATGGGAAATAGCTGCTTCAGTGGTAGTGGGCTAGTTCCCATTAGACGAGAGGACCTTTCTGCCTCTGCAGGTGAGACGGCCGTTTCTCTAATGGGAAATAGCTGCTTCAGTGGGAGTGGGCTAGCTCCCATTAGACGAGAGGACCTTTCTGCCTCTGCAGGTCGGAGGGACGTTTCTCTAATGGGAAATAGCTGATTCAGTGTGAGTGGGCTAGTTTGCATTTGACGAGAGGACCTTTCTGCCTCTGCAGGTCGGAGGGTCGTTTCTCTAATGGGAAATAGCTGCTTCAGTGTGAGTAGGCTAGTTCCCATTATTATGCAGGACTTGGCCACTAGGGGCAAAAAAGGGCAATTTCTCTAATGGGAACGAGCCTTTGCAGTACGAGTGGGCTAGTTCCCATTAGACAAAAGGACCTTTATGCCTCTCCAGGTCAGAGGGCCGTTTCTCTAATGGGAAATAGCTGCTTCAGTGGGAGTGGGCTAGTATTCATGAGACGAGAGGACCTTTCTGCCTCTGCAGGTCGGAGAGCCATTTCTCTAATGGGAAATAGCTGCTTCACTGTGAGTGGGCTAGTTCCCATTAGACGAAAGGACCTTTCTGCCTCTGCAGGTTGGGGGCCGTTTCTCTAATGGGAACTAGCTGCTTCACTGTGAGTGGGCTAGTTCCCATTAGACAAGAGGACCTTTCTGCCTCTGCAGGTCGGAGGGTCGTTTCTGTAATGGGAAATAGCTGCTTCACTGTGAGTGGGCTAGTTCTCATTAGACGAGAGGAACTTTCTGCCTCTGCAGGTCGGAGGGCCGTTTCTCTAATGGGAAAAAGCTGCTTCAGTGCGAATGGGCAAGTTCCGATTAGATGAGAGGGCCTTTCTGCCTCTCCAGGTCGGAGGGCTGATTCTCTAGTGGGAAATAGCTGCTTCAGTGTGAGTGGGCTAGTTCCCATTAGACGAAAGGACCTGTCTGCCTCTGCAGGTCAGAGGGACATTTCTCTAATAGGAACTAGCCTTCTCAGTGTGAGTAGGCTATTTCCCATTATTATGCAGGACTTGGCCACTAGGGGCAAAAAAGGTCCATTTATCTAATGGGCACTAGCCTTCTCAGTGTGAGTAGGCTAGTTATATTATTATGCAGGACTTGGCCACTAGGGACAAAGGGGGCCATTTCTCAAATGGGAACTAGCCTTCTCAGTGTGAGTGGGCTAGTTCCATTTATTATGCAGGACTTGGTCACTAGGGGAGCAAAAAGGGCCATTTGTCTAAAGGGAACTAGCCTTCTCAGTGTGAGTGGGCTAGTTCCCATTATTCTGCCGGACTTGGCCTCTAGGGGATCAAAAGGGGCCAATTCTCTAATGGGAACTAACCTTCGCATTGTGAGTAGGATAGTTCCCGGTATTATGCAGGACTTGGCCACTAGGGGGAAAAAGTGCAATTTCTCTAATGGGAACTAGCTTTCTCAGTGTGAGTGGGCTAGTTCCCATTATTATGTAGATCTTGGCCACTAGGGGAGAAAAAAGGGCCATGTGTCTAATGGGAACTAGTCTTCTCAGTGTGAGTAGGCTAGTTATATTATTATGAAGGACTTGGCCAATAAGGGCAAAAAGGGCCATTTCTCGAATGGGAACTAGCCTTCTCAGTGTGAGTGGGCTAGTTCCCATTATTATGCCGGACTTGGCCACTGGGTGAGCAAAAAGGGCCAATTCTCTAATGGGAACTAGCCTTCTCAGTGTGAGTAGGCTAGTTATATTATTATGCAGGACTTGGCCACTAGGGGCAAAAGGGTCCATTTCTCGAATGGGAACTAGCCTTCTCCGTGTGAGTGGGCTAGTTCCCATCATTCTGCAGGACTTGGTCACTAGGGGAGCAAAAAGGGCCATTTGTCTAATGGGAGCTAGCCTTCTCAGTGTGTGTGGGCTAGATCCCATTATTATGCAGGACTTGGCCACTAGGGGCCAAAAAGGGCCATTTATCTAATGGGAACTAGCCTTCTCAGTGTGAGTGTGCTAGTCCCCATTATTATGCCAGACTTGGCCACTGGGGGAGCAAAAAGGGCCAATTCTCTAATGGGAACTAGCCTTCTCAGTGTGAGTGGGCTAGTTCCCATCATTCTGCAGGACTTGGCCACTAGGGGCCAAAAAGGGCCATTTATCTAATGGGAACTAGCCTTCTCAGTGTGAGTGTGCTAGTCCCCATTATTATGCCAGACTTGGCCACTGGGGGAGCAAAAAGGGCCAATTCTCTAATGGGAGCTAGCCTTCTCAGTGTGTGTGGGCTAGATCCCATTATTATGCCGGACTTGGCCACTAGGGGCCAAAAAGGGCCAATTCTCTAATGGGAACTAGCCTTCTCAGTGTGAGTAGGCTAGTTCCCATTATTATACAGGACTTGGCCACTTGAGGAGCAAAAAGGGCCAATTATCTAATGGGGACTTGCCTTCTCAGTTTGAGTAGGCTAGTTCCCATTATTATGCAGGACTTGGCCAATAAGGGCAAAAAGGGCCATTTCTCGAATGGGAACTAGCCTTCTCAGTGTGAGTGGGCTAGTTCCCATTATTATGCCGGACTTGGCCACTGGGGGAGCAAAAAGGGCCAATTGTCTAATGGGAACTAGCCTTCTCAGTGTGAGTGGGCTAGTTCCCATTATTATGCAGGACTTGGCCACTAGGGGAGCAAAAAGGGCCATTTCTCTAATGGGTACTAGCCTTCTCAGTGTCAGTGGGCTAGTTCCCATTAGATGAGAGGACCTTTCTGCCTCTGCAGGTCAGAGGGCCGTTTCTCTAATGGGAAATAGCTGCTTCAGTGGTAGTGGGCCAGTTCCCATTAGACGAGAGGACCTTTCTGCCTCTGCAGGTCAGAGGGCCGTTTCTCTAATGGGAAATAGGTGCTTCAGTGGGAGTGGGCTAGCTCCCATTAGACGAGAGGACCTTTCTGCCTCTGCAGGTCGGAGGGACGTTTCTCTAATGGGAAATAGCTGATTCAGTGTGAGTGGGCTAGTTTGCATTAGACGAGAGGACCTTCATGCCTATGCAGGTTCGAGGGTCGTGTCTCTAATGGGAAATAGCTGCTTCAGTGTGAGTAGGCTAGTACCCATTATTATGCAGGACTTGGCCACTAGGGGCAAAAAAGGGCAATTTCTCTAATGGGAACGAGCCTTCGCATTGTGAGTGGGCTACTACCCATTAGACAAAATGACCTTTCTGCCTCTCCAGGTCAGAGGGCCGTTTGTCTAATGGGAACTAGCTGCTTCACTGTGAGTGGGCTAGTTCCCATTAGACGAAAGGCCCTTTCTGCCTCTGCAGGTCGGGGGGGCGTTTCTCTAATAGGAAATAGCTGCATCACTGTGAGTGGGCTAGTTCCCATTAGACAAGAGGATCTTTCTGCCTCTGCAGGTCGGAGGGTCGTTTCTCTAATAGGAAATAGCTGCTTCACTGTAAGTGGGCTAGTTCCCATTAGACAAGAGGACCTTTCTGCCTCTGCAGGTCGGAGGGCCTTTTCTCTAATGGCAAATAGCTGCTTCAGTGTGAGTGGGCTAGTTCCCATTCGACGAAAGGACCTTTCTGCCTCTGCAGGTCGGAGGGCCATTTCTCTTATGGGAACTAGCCTTCTCAATGTGAGTAGGCTAGTTCCCATTATTTTGCAGGACTTGGACACTAGGGCAAAAAGGGCCATTCCTCTAATGGGAACTAGCCTTCCCAGTGTGATTGGGGTAGTTCCCATTATTATGCAGGACTTGGCCCCTAGGGGAGCAAAAGAGCTGTTTCTCTAATGGGAAATAGCTGCTTCAGTGTGAGCGGGCTAGTTCCCGTTAGACTAAAGGACCTGTCTGCCTCTGCAGTTCAGATGGACATTTCTCTAATGGGAACTAGCCTTCCCAGTGTGAGTAGGCTAGTTCCCATTGTTATGCAGGACTTGGCCACTGGGGGCAAAAAAGGGCCATTTATCTAATGGAAATTAGCCTTCTCAGTGTGAGTGGGCTAGTTCACATTAGACGAGAGGACCTTTCTGCCTCTGCAGGTCGGAGGGACGTTTCTCTAATGGGAAATAGCTGCTTCAGTGTGAGTGGGCTAGTTCCCATTAGACAAGAGGACCTTTCTACCTCTGCAGATCGGAGGGCTGTTTCTGTAATGGGAAATAGCTGCTTTTGTGTGAGTTGGCTAGTTTGCATTAGACGAGAGGGCCTTTCTGCCTCTGCAGGTCGGAGGATCGTTTCTCTAATGGGAAATAGCTGCTTCACTGTGAGTCGGCTAGTTCCCATTAGACAAAAGGACCTTTCTGCCTCTGCAGGTCGGAGGGCCGTTTCTCTAATGGAAAATAGCTGCTTCACTGTGAGTGGGCAAATTCCCATTAGACGAAAGGACCTTTCTGCCTCTGCAGGTCGGAGGGCCAATTCTCTAATGGGAACTAGCCTTCTCAGTGTGAGTAGGCTAGTTATATTATTATGCAGGACTTGGCCACTAGGGGCAAAAGGGTCCATTTCTCGAATGGGAACTAGCCTTCTCCGTGTGAGTGGGCTAGTTCCCATCATTCTGCAGGACTTGGTCACTAGGGGAGCAATGGGAGCTAGCCTTCTCAGTGTGAGTGGGCTAGATCCCATTATTATGCAGGACTTGGCCACTAGGGGCCAAAAAGGGCCATTTATCTAATGGGAGCTAGCCTTCTCAGTGTGAGTGTGCTAGTCCCCATTATTATGCCAGACTTGGCCACTGGGGGAGCAAAAAGGGCCAATTCTCTAATGGGAACTAGCCTTCTCAGTGTGAGTAGGCTAGTTCCCATTATTATGCAGGACTTGGCCACTAGCGGAGCAACAAGGGCCATTTGTCTAATGGGAATTAGCCTTCTCAGTGGCCACTGGGGGAGCAAAAAGGGCCAATTCTCTAATGGGAACTAGCCTTCTCAGTGTGAGTAGGCTAGTTCCCATTATTATGCAGGACTTGGCCACTAGCGGGGCAACAAGGGCCATTTGTCTAATGGGAATTAGCCTTCTCAGTGTGAGTGGGCTAGTTCCCATTATTATGCAGGACGTGGCCACTTGAGGAGCAAAAAGGGCCAATTATCTAATGGGGACTTGCCTTCTCAGTTTGAGTAGGCTAGTTCCCATTATTATGCAGGACTTGGCCAATAAGGGCAAAAAGGGCCATTTCTCGAATGGGAACTAGCCTTCTCAGTGTGAGTGGGCTAGTTCCCATTATTATGCCTGACTTGGCCACTGGGGGAGCAAAAAGGGCCAATTGTCTAATGGGAACTAGCCTTCTCAGTGTGAGTGGGCTAGTTCCCATTATTATGCAGGACTTGGCCACTAGGGGAGCAAAAAGGTCCATTTCTCTAATGGGTACTAGCCTTCTCAGTGTCAGTGGGCTAGTTCCCATTAGACGAGAGGACCTTTCTGCCTCTGCAGGTCATAGGGCCGTTTCTCTAATGGGAAATAGCTGCTTCAGTGGTAGTGGGCCAGTTCCCATTAGACGAGAGGACCTTTCTGCATCTGCAGGTCAGAGGGCCGTTTCTCTAATGGGAAATAGGTGCTTCAGTGGGAGTGGGCTAGCTCCCATTAGACGAGAGGACCTTTCTGCCTCTGCAGGTCGGAGGGACGTTTCTCTAATGGGAAATAGCTGATTCAGTGTGAGTGGGCTAGTTTGCATTAGACGAGAGGACCTTCATGCCTATGCAGGTTCGAGGGTCGTGTCTCTAATGGGAAATAGCTGCTTCAGTGTGAGTAGGCTAGTACCCATTATTATGCAGGACTTGGCCACTAGGGGCAAAAAAGGGCAATTTCTCTAATGGGAACGAGCCTTCGCATTGTGAGTGGGCTACTACCCATTAGACAAAATGACCTTTCTGCCTCTCCAGGTCAGAGGGCCGTTTCTCTAATGGGAACTAGCTGCTTCACTGTGAGTGGGCTAGTTCCCATTAGACGAAAGGCCCTTTCTGCCTCTGCAGGTCGGGGGGGCGTTTCTCTAATGGCAAATAGCTGCTTCAGTGTGAGTGGGCTAGTTCCCATTCGACGAAAGGACCTTTCTGCCTCTGCAGGTCGGAGGGCCATTTCTCTATTGGGAACTAGCCTTCTCAATGTGAGTAGGCTAGTTCCCATTATTTTGCAGGACTTGGACACTAGGGCAAAAAGGGCCATTCCTCTAATGGGAACTAGCCTTCCCAGTGTGATTGGGGTAGTTCCCATTATTATGCAGGACTTGGCCCCTAGGGGAGCAAAAGAGCTGTTTCTCTAATGGGAAATAGCTGCTTCATTGTGAGCGGGCTAGTTCCCGTTAGACTAAAGGACCTGTCTGCCTCTGCAGTTCAGATGGACATTTCTCTAATGGGAACTAGCCTTCTCAGTGTGAGTAGGCTAGTTCCCATTGTTATGCAGGACTTGGCCACTGGGGGCAAAAAAGGGCCATTTATCTAATGGAAATTAGCCTTCTCAGTGTGAGTGGGCTAGTTCACATTAGAGGAGAGGACCTTTCTGCCTCTGCAGGTCGGAGGGACGTTTCTCTAATGGGAAATAGCTGCTTCAGTGTGAGTGGGCTAGTTCCCATTAGACAAGAGGACCTTTCTACCTCTGCAGATCGGAGGGCTGTTTCTGTAATGGGAAATAGCTGCTTTTGTGTGAGTTGGCTAGTTTGCATTAGACGAGAGGGCCTTTCTGCCTCTGCAGGTCGGAGGATCGTTTCTCTAATGGGAAATAGCTGCTTCACTGTGAGTCGGCTAGTTCCCATTAGACAAAAGGACCTTTCTGCCTCTGCAGGTCGGAGGGCCAATTCTCTAATGGGAACTAGCCTTCTCAGTGTGAGTAGGCTAGTTATATTATTATGCAGGACTTGGCCACTAGGGGCAAAAGGGGCCATTTCTCGAATGGGAACTAGCCTTCTCAGTGTGAGTGGGCTAGTTCCCATCATTCTGCAGGACTTGGTCACTAGGGGAGCAAAAAGGGCCATTTGTCTAATGGGAGCTAGCCTTCTCAGTGTGAGTGGGCTAGATCCCATTATTATGCAGGACTTGGCCACTAGGGGCCAAAAAGGGCCATTTATCTAATGGGAGCTAGCCTTCTCAGTGTGAGTGTGCTAGTCCCCATTATTATGCCAGACTTGGCCACTGGGGGAGCAAAAAGGGCCAATTCTCTAATGGGAACTAGCCTTCTCAGTGTGAGTAGGCTAGTTCCCATTATTATACAGGACTTGGCCACTGGAGGAGCAAAAAGGGCCAATTATCTAATGGGGACTTGCCTTCTCAGTTTGAGTAGGCTAGTTCCCATTATTATGCAGGAGTCGGCTACTAGGGGCAAAAAGAGCCATTTCTCAAATGGGAACTAGTCTTCTCAGTGTGAGTGGGCTAGTTCCCATTATTATGCAGGACTTGGCCACTAGGGGAGCAAAAAGGGCCATTTCTCTAATGGGTACAAGCCTTCTCAGTGTCAGTGGGCTAGTTCCCATTAGACGAGAGGACCTTTCAGCCTCTGCAGGTCAGAGGGCCGTTTCTCTAATGGGAAATAGCTGCTTCAGTGGTAGTGGGCCAGTTCCCATTAGACGAGAGGACCTTTCTGCCTCTGCAGGTCAGAGGGCCGTTTCTCTAATGGGAAATAAGTGCTTCAATGGGAGTGGGCTAGCTCCCATTAGACGAGAGGACCTTTCTGCCTCTGCAGGTCGGAGGGACGTTTCTCTAATGGGAAATAGCTGATTCAGTGTGAGTGGGCTAGTTTGCATTAGACGAGAGGACTTTCATGCCTCTGCAGGTTCGAGGGTCGTGTCTCTAATGGGAAATAGCTGCTTCAGTGTGAGTAGGCTAGTACCCATTATTATGCAGGACTTGGCCACTAGGGGCAAAAAAGGGCAATTTCTCTAATGGGAACGAGCCTTCGCATTGTGAGACGGCTAGTACCCATTAGACAAAAGGACCTTTCTGCCTCTCCAGGTCAGAGGGCCGTTTCTCTAATGGGAAATAGCTGCTTCAGTGGGAGTGGGCCAGTATTCATGAGACGAGAGGACCTTTCTGCCTCTGCAGGTCAGAGGGCCATTTCTCTAATGAGAAATAGCTGCATCACTGTGAGTGGGCTAGTTCCCATTAGACAAGAGGACCTTTCTGCCTCTGCAGGTCGGAGGGTCGTTTCTCTAATAGGAATTAGCTGCTTCACTGTGAGTGGGCTAGTTCCCATTAGACGAGAGGACCTTTCTGCCTCTGCAGGTCGGAGGGCCTTTTCTCTAATGGCAAATAGCTGCTTCAGTGTGAGTGCAGGTCGGAGGGCCATTTCTCTTATGGGAACTAGCCTTCTCAATGTGAGTAGGCTAGTTCCCATTATTTTGCAGGACTTGGCCACTAGGGCAAAAAGGGCCATTCCTCTAACGGGAACTAGCCTTCTCAGTGTGATTGGGCTAGTTCCCATTATTATGCCGGACTTGGCCACTGGGGGAGCAAAAAGGGCCAATTCTCTAATGGGAACTAGCCTTCTCAGTGTGGGTAGGCTAGTTATATTATTATGCAGGACTTGCCCACTAGGAGCAAAAGGGGCCATTTCTCGAATGGGAATTAGACTTCTCAGTGTGAGTGGGCTAGTTCCCATCATTATGCAGGACTTGGTCACTAGGGGAGCAAGAAGGGCCATTTGTCTAATGGGAACTAGCCTTCTCAGTGGTAGTGGGCTAGTTCCCATTAGACGAGAGGACCTTTCTGCCTCTGCAGGTCAGAGGGCCGTTTCTCTAATGGGAAATAGCTGCTTCAGTGGGAGTGGGCTAGCTCCCATTAGACGAGAGGACCTTTCTGCCTCTACAGGTCGGAGGGACGTTTCTCTAATGGGAAATAGCTGATTCAGTGGGAGTGGGCTAGCTCCCATTAAACGAGAGGACCTTTTTGCCTCTGCAGGTCGGACGGCTGTTTCTGTAATGGGAAATAGCTGCTTGGTGGGAGTGGGCTAGCTCCCATTAGACGAGAGGACCTTTCTGCCTCTGCAGGTCGAAGGGCCTTTTCTCTTATGGGAACTAGCCTTCTCAATGTGAGTAGGCTAGTTCCCATTATTATGCAGGACTTGGCCTCTAGGGGAGCAAAAGGGCTGATTCTCTAATGGGAGATAGCTGCTTCAGTGGGAGTGGGCTAGTTCTCATTGGACGAAAGGACCTTTCTGCCTCTGCAGGTCGAAGGGCCATTTCTCTTATGGGAACTAGCCTTCTCAAAGTGAGTAGGCTAGTTCCCATTATTATGTAGGACTTGGCCATTAGGGCAAAAAAAGGCAATTTCTCTAAAGGAAACTAGCCTTCTCAGTGTGATTGGGCTAGTTCCCATTATTATGCAGGACATGGCCCCTAGGGGAGCAAAAGAACTGTTTCTCTAATGGGAAATAGCTGCTTCAGTGTGAGTGGGGTAGATCCCTTTAGACGAAAGGACCTGTCTGCCTCTGCAGGTCAGAGGGACATTTCTCTAATGGGAACTAGCCTTCTCAGTGTGAGTAGGCTAGTTCCCATTATTATGCAAGACATGGCCATTAGGGGCAAAAAAGGGGCATTTCTCTAATGGGATCTAGCCTTCTCGGTGTGGGTAGGCTAGTTCCCATTATTATGCAGGACTCGGTTACTAGGGGCAAAAAGAGCCATTTCTCAAATGGGAACTAGTCTTCTCAGTGTAGGTGGGCTAGTTCCCATTAGACGAGAGGAACTTTCTATCTCTGCAGGTCAGAGGGCCGCTTCACTAATGGGAAATAGCTGCTTCAGTGGGAGTAGGCTAGCTCCCATTAGACGAGAGGACCTTTCTGACTCTGCAGGTAGGAGGGCCGTTTCTCTAATGGGAAATAGCTGCTTCACTGTGAGTGGGCTAGTTCCCATTAGACAAGCGGACCTTTCTGCCTCTGCAGGTCGGAGGGTCGTTTCTCTAATGGGAAATAGCTGCTTCACTGTGAGTGGGCTAGTTCTCATTAGACGAGAGGAACTTTCTGCCTCTGCAGGTCGGATGGCCATTTCTCTAATGGGAAATAGCTGCTTCAGTGTGAATGGACAAGTTCTGATTAGATGAGAGGGCCTTTCTGCCTCTCCAGGTTGGAGGGCCTTTTCTCTAATGGGAAATAGCTGCTTCAGTGTGAGTGGGCTAGTTCCCATTAGACGAGAGGACCTTTCTGCCTCTGCAGGTGGGAGGGCCTTTTCTCTAATGGCAAATAGCTGCTTCAGTGTGAGTGGGCTAGTTCCCATTAGACGAAAGGACCTTTCTGCCTCTGCAGGTCGGAGGGCCATTTCTCTTATGGGAACTAGCCTTCTCAATGTGAGTAGGCTAGTTCCCATTATTATGCAAGACTTGGCCATTAGGGCAAAAAAGGGCAATTTCTCTAATGGGAACTAGCCTTCTAAGTGTGATTGGGCTAGTTCCCATTATTATGCAGGACATGGCCCCTAGGGGAGCAAAAGAGCTGTTTCTCTAATGGGAAATAGCCGCTTCAGTGTGAGTGGGCTAGTTCCCGTTAGACGAAAGGACCTGTCTGCCTCTGCAGGTCAGAGGGACATTTCTCTATTGGTAACTAGCCTTCTCAGTGGGAGTGGGCTAGTTCCCATTATTATGCAGGACTTGCCCACTAGGGGTAAAAAAGGTCAATTTATCTAATGGGAATTGGCCTTCTCAGTGTGAGTGGGTTAGTTCCCAATATTATGCAGGACATGGCCACTAGGGGACCAAAAGGGGCCAATTCTCTAGTGGGAACTAGCCTTCTCAGTGTGGGTAGGCTAGTTCCCATTATTATGCAGGACTTGTCCACTAGGGGAACAACAAGGGCCATTTGTCTAATGGGAACTAGCCATCTCAGCGTGAGTAGGCTAGTTCCCATTATTATGCAGGACGTGGCCAGTAGGGGCAAAAAGAGGGGCATTTCTCTAATGGGAACTAGCCTTCTCGGTGTGAGTAGGCTAGTTCCCATTATTATGCAGGACTCGGCTACTAGGGGCAAGAAGAGCCATTTCTGAAATGGGAACTAGTCTTCTCAGTGTGAGTGGGCTAGTTCCCATTATTATGCAAGACTTGGCCACTAGAAGAGCAAATAGGGCCATTTCTCTAATGGGTACTAGCCTTCTTAGTGTGAGTGGGCTAGTTCCCATTAGACGAGAGGACCTTTCTGTCTCTGCAGGTCAGAGGGCCGTTTCTCTAATGGGAAATAGCTGCTTCAGTGTGAGTGGGCTAGTTCCCATTAGATGAGAGGACCTTTCTGCCTCTGCAGGTTGAAGGGCCTTTTCTCTAATGGCCAGTAGCTGCTTCAGTGTGAGTGGGCTAGTTCCCATTAGACGAAAGGACCTTTCTGCCTCTGCAGGTCGGAGGGCCATTTCTCTTATGGGAACTAGCCTTCTCAATGTGAGTAGACTAGTACCCATTATTATGCAGGACTTGGCCATTAGGGCAAAAAAAGGCAATTTCTCTAAAGGAAACTAGCCTTCTCAGTGTGATTGGGCTAGTTCCCATAATTATGCAGAACATGGCCCCTAGGGGAGCAAAAGAGCTGTTTCCCTAATGGGAAATAGCTGCTTCAGTGTGAGTGGGCTAGTTCCCGTTAGACGAAAGGACCTGTCTGCCTCTGCAGGTCAGAGGGACAATTCTCTAATGGGAACTAGCCTTCTCAGTGTGAGTAGGTTAGTTCCCATTATTATGCAGGACTTGGCCACTAGGGGCAAAAAAGGGCCATTTATCTAATGGGAATTAGCCTTCTCAGTGTGAGTGGGCTAATTCCCATTAGACGAGAGGGCCTTTCTGCCTCTGCAGTTCGGAGGGCCGTATGTCTAATGGGAAAAAGCTGCTTCACTGTGAGTGGCCTAGTTCCCATTATTATGCAGGACTTGGCCACTAGGGGAGCAAAAAGGGCCATTTCTCTAATGGGTACTAGCCTTCGCAGTGTCAGTGGGCTAGTTCCCATTAGACGAGAGGACCTTTCTGCCTCTGCAGGTCAGAGGGCCGTTTCTCTAATGGGAAATAGCTGCTTCAGTGGTAGTGGGCCAGTTCCCATTAGACGAGAGGACCTTTCTGCCTCTGCAGGTCAGAGGGCCGTTTCTCTAATGTGAAATAGGTGCTTCAGTGGGAGTGGGCTAGCTCCCATTAGACGAGAGGACCTTTCTGCCTCTGCAGGTCGGAGGGATGTTTCTCTAATGGGAAATAGCTGATTCAGTGTGAGTGGGCTAGTTTGCATTAGATGAGAGGACCTTCATGCCTCTGCAGGTTCGAGGGTCGTGTCTCTAATGGGAAATAGCTGCTTCAGTGTGAGTAGGCTAGTACCCATTATTATGCAGGACTTGGCCACTAGGGGAAAAAAGGGCAATTTCTCTAATGGGAACGAGCCTTCGCATTGTGAGTGGGCTAATACCCATTAGACAAAAGGACCTTTCTGCCTCTCCAGGTCAGAGGGCCGTTTCTCTAATGGGAAATAGCTGCTTCACTATGAGTGGACTAGTTCCCATTAGATGAAAGGACCTTTCTGCCTCTGCAGGTCAGAGGGCCGTTTCTCTAATGGGAAATAGCTGCTTCACTGTAAGTGGGCTAGTTCCCATTAGACAAGAGGACCTTTCTGCCTCTGCAGGTCGGAGGGTTGTTTCTCTAATGGGAAATAGCTGCTTCGCTGTGAGTGGGCTAATTCTCATTAGATGAGAGGACCTTTCTGCCTCTGCAGGTCGGAGGGCCGTTTCTCCAATGGGAAATAGCTGCTTCAGTGTGAATGGGCAAGTTCCGATTAGATGAGAGGGCCTTTCTGCCTCTCCAGGTCAGAGGGCCGTTTCCCTAATGGGAAATAGCTGCTTCAGTGTGAGTGGGCTAGTGCCCTTTAGACGAGAGGACCTTTCTGCCTCTGCAGGTCGGGGGGCCTTTTCTCTTATGGGAACTAGACTTCTCAATGTGAGTAGGCTAGTTCCCATTATTATGCAGGACTTGGCCACTAGGGGAAAAAAGGCCATTTCTCTAATGGGAACTAGCCTTCTCAGCGTGATTGGGCTAGTTCCCATTATTATGCAGGACGTGGCCACTAGGGGGGCAAAAGGGCTGTTTCTCTAATGGGAAATAGCTGCTTCAGTGTGAGTGGGCTAGTTCCCATTAGACGAAAGGACCTGTCTGCCTCTGCCGGTCAGAGGGACATTTCTCTAATGGGAACTAGCCTTCTCAGTGTGATTAGGCTAATTCCCATTATTATGCAGGACTTGGCCACTAGGGGCAAAAAAGTTCCATTTATCTAATGGGAACTAGCCTTCTCAGAGTGAGTAGGCTAGTTATATTATTATGCAGGACTTGGCCACTAAGGGCAAAAGGGGCCATTTCTCAAATGGGAACTAGTCTTCTCAGAGTGAGTGGGCTAGTTCCCATTATTATGGAGGACTTGGTCACTAGGGGAGCAAAAAGGGCCATTTGTCTAATGGGAACTAGCCTTCTCTGTGTGAGTGGGCTAGTTCCCATTATTATGCAGGACTTGGCCACTAGGGGCAAAAAAGTGCAATTTCTCTAATGGGAACTAGCCTTCTCAGTGTGAGTGGGCTAGTTCTCATTATTATGCTGGACTTGGCGTCTAGGAGATCAAAAAGGGCCAATTCTCTAATGGGAACGAAACTTCGCAGTGTGAGTAGGATAGTTCCCGTTATTATGCAGGACGTGGCCACTAGGGGGAAAAAGTGCAATTTCTCTAATGGGAACTAGCTTTCTCAGTGTGATTGGGCTAGTTCCCATTATTATGCAGGACCTGGGCACTAGGGGAGCAAAAGGGCACATTCTTTAATGGGAACTAGCCTTCTCAGTGTGAATAGGCTAGCTCCCATTATTATGCAGGACTTGGTCACTAGGGGCAAAGTGGGCAATTTCTCTAATGGGAACTAGCCTTCTCAGTGTGAGTGGGCTAATTCCCATTATTATGCAGATCTTGGCCACTAGGGGAGAAAAAGGGGCCATGTGTCTAATGGGAACTAGCCTTCTCAGTGTGAGTAGGCTAGATATATTATTATGCAGGACTTGGCCAATAGGGGCAAAAGGGGCCATTTCTCGAATGGGAACTAGGCTTCTCAGTGTGAGTGGGCTAGTTCCCATTATTATGCCGGACCTGGCCACTGGGGGAGCAAAAAGGGCCAATTCTCTAATGGGAACTAGTCTTCTCAGTGTGAGTAGGCTAGTTATATTATTATGCAGGACTTGGCCACTAGGGGCAAAAGGGGCCATTCTCGAATGGGAACTAGCCTTCTCAGTGTGAGTGGGCTAGTTCCCATTATTCTGCAGGACTTCGTCACTAGGGGAGCAAAAAGGGCCATTTGTCTAATGGGAGCTAGCCTTCTCAGTGTGAGTGGGCTAGTTCCCATTATTATGCAGGACTTGGCCACTAGGGGCAAAAAAGGGCCATTTATCTAATGGGAACTAGCCTTCTCAGTGTGAGTGGGCTAGTTCCCATTATTCTGCAGGACCTGGTCACTAGGGAGCAAAAAGGGCCATTTGTCTAATGGGAGCTAGCCATCTCAGTGTGAGTGGGCTAGTTCCCATTAGTATGCAGGACTTGGCCACTGGAGGAGCAAAAAGGGCAATTCTCTAATGGGAAATAGCCTTCTCAGTGTGAGTAGGCTAGTTCCCATTATTATGCAGGACTTGGCCACTAGGGGAGCAACAAGGGCCATTTGTCTAATGGGAATTAGCCTTCTCAGTGTGAGTGGGCTAGTTCCCATTATTATGCAGGCGTGGCCAGTAGGGGCAAAAAAGGGGCATTTCTCTAATGGGAACTAGCCTTCTCGGTGTGAGTCGGCTAGATCCCATTATTATGCAGGACTTGGCCACTAGAGGAGCAAAAAGGGTCAATTATCTAATGGGGACTTGCCTTCTCAGTTTGAGTAGGCTAGTTCCCATTATTGTGCAGGACTCGGCTACTAGGGCAAAAAGAGCCATTTCTCAAATGGGAACTAGTCTTCTCAGTGTGAGTGGGCTATTTCCCATTATTATGCAGGACTTGGCCACTAGGGAAGCAAAAATGGCCATTTCTCTAATGGGTAATAGCCTTCTCAGTGTGAATGGGCTAGTTCCCATTAGATGAGAGGACCTTTCTGCCTCTGCAGGTCAGAGGGCCGTTTCTCTAATGGGAAATAGCTGCTTCAGTGGTAGTGTGCTAGTTCGCATTAGACGAGAGGACCTTTCTGCCTCTGCAGGTGAGACGGCTGTTTCTCTAATGGGAAATAGCTGCTTCAGTGGGAGTGGGCTAGCTCCCATTAGACGAGAGGACCTTTCTGCCTCTGCAGGTCGGAAGGTCGTTTCTCTAATGGGAAATAGCTGCTTCAGTTTGAGTAGGCTAGTTCCCATTATTATGCAGGACTTGGCCACTAGGGGCAAAAAAGGGCAATTTCTCTAATGGGAACAAGCCTTCGCAGTGCGAGTGGGCTAGTTCCCATTAGACAAAAGGACCTTTATGCCTCTCCAGGTCAGAGGGCCGTTTCTCTAATGGGAAATAGCTGCTTCAGTGGGAGTGGGCTAGTATTCATGAGACGAGAGGAACTTTCTGCCTCTGCAGGTCGGAGGGCCGTTTCTGTAATGGGAAATAGCTGCTTCAATGTGAGTGGGCTAGTTCCATTAGACGAGAGGACCTTTCTGACTCTGCAGGTCGGAGAGTCATTTCTCTAATGGGAAATAGCTGCTTCACTGTGAGTGGGCTAGTTCCCATTAGACGAAAGGACCTTTCTGCCTCTGCAGGTTTGGGGCCGTTTCTCTAATGGGAACTAGCTGCTTCACTGTGAGTGGGCTAGTTCCCATTAGACAAGAGGACCTTTCTGCCTCTGCAGGTCGGAGGGTCGTTTCTGTAATGGGAAATAGCTGCTTCACTGTGAGTGGGCTAGTTCTCATTAGACGAGAGGAACTTTCTGCCTCTGCAGGTCGGAGGGCCGTTTCTCTAATGGGAAAAAGCTGCTTCAGTGTGAATGGGCAAGTTCCGATTAGATGAGAGGGCCTTTCTGCCTCTCCAGGTCGGAGGGCCGTTTCTCTAATGGGATATAGCTGCTTCAGTGTGAGTGGGCGAGTTCACATTAGACGAGAGGACCTTTATGCCTCTGCAGGTCGGAGGGCCTTTTCTCTAATGGCAAATAGCTGCTTCAGTGTGAGCGGGCTAGTTCCCATTCGACGAAAGGACCTTTCTGCCTCTGCAGGTCGAAGGGCCATTTCTCTTATGGGAACTAGACTTCTCAGTGTGATTGGGCTAGTTCCCATTATTATGCAGTACTCGGCCACTAGTAGAGCAAAAGGCTGATTCTCTAGTGGGAAATAGCTGCTTCAGTGTGAGTGGGCTAGTTCCCATTAGACGAAAGGACCTGTCTGCCTCTGCAGGTCAGAGGGACATTTCTCTAATGGGAACTAGCCTTCTCAGTGTGAGTAGGCTATTTCCCATTATTATGCAGGACTTGGCCACTAGGGGCAAAAAAGGGCCATTTATCTAATGGGAACTAGCCTTCTCCGTGTGAGTAGGCTAGTAATATTATTATGCAGGACTTGGCCACTAGGGACAAAAGGGGCCATTTCTCAAATGGGAACTAGCCTTCTCAGTGTGAGTGGGCTAGTTCCCATTATTATGCAGGACTTGGTCACTAGGGGAGCATAAAGGGCCATTTGTCTAAAGGGAACTAGCCTTCTCAGTGTGAGTGGGCTAGTTCCCATTATTCTGCCGGACTTGGCCTCTAGGGGATCAAAAAGGGCCATTTCTCTAATGGGAACTAACCTTCGCATTGTGAGTAGGATAGTTCCCGGTATTATGCAGGACTTGGCCACTAGGGGGAAAAAGTGCAATTTCTCTTATGGGAACTAGCTTTCTCAGTGTGAGTGGGCTAGTTCCCATTATTATGTAGATCCTGGCCACTAGGGGAGAAAAAAGGGCCATGTGTATAATGGGAACTAGTCTTCTCAGTGTGAGCAGGCTAGTTATATTATTATGAAGGACTTGGCCAATAAGGGCAAAAAGGGCCATTTCTCGAATGGGAACTAGCCTTCTCAGTGTGAGTGGGCTAGTTCCCATTATTATGCCGGACTTGGCTACTGGGGGAGCAAAAAGGGCCAATTCTCCAATGGGAACTAGCCTTCTCAGTGTGAGTAGGCTAGTTATATTATTATGCAGGACTTGGCCACTAGGGGCAAAAGGGGCCATTTCTCGAATGGGAACTAGCCTTCTCAGTGTGAGTGGGCTAGTTCCCATCATTCTGCAGGACTTGGTCACTAGGGGAGCAAAAAGGGCCATTTGTCTAATGGGAGCTAGCCTTCTCAGTGTGAGTGGGCTAGATCCCATTATTATGCAGGACTTGGCCACTAGGGGCCAAAAAGGGCCATTTATCTAATGGGAACTAGCCTTCTCAGTGTGAGTGTGCTAGTCCCCATTATTATGCCAGACTTGGCCACTGGGGGAGCAAAAAGGGCCAATTGTCTAATGGGAACTAGCCTTCTCAGTGTGAGTAGGCTAGTTCCCATTATTATACAGGACTTGGCCACTTGAGGAGCAAAAAGGGCCAATTATCTAATGGGGACTTGCCTTCTCAGTTTGAGTAGGCTAGTTCCCATTATTGTGCAGGACTCGGCTACTAGGGCAAAAAGAGCCATTTCTCAAATGGGAACTAGTCTTCTCAGTGTGAGTGGGCTATTTCCCATTATTATGAAGGACTTGGCCACTAGGGAAGCAAAAAGGGCCAATTGTCTAATGGGAACTAGCCTTCTCAGTGTGAGTGGGCTAGTGTAACGCTCACCTGATTCCCGCAGAGGTGCCGGTCTTGACTGGGTGAATGCCATATCTTCAAAGGTGATGTGTAACACACGGTTGGCTCTTTGGGCTGGACCTCTGTGCACTGTATGTCTGACTCGAAGAGTAAGATGTCTGCAGATAGAAAATATGGGATTAATGAACTGGGGTTATTGGGTGCCTCTCTCCTCTTCCCTTTCTCTTCTCCTGTAGAACCCCAAAGGTTAACGCCCTCACCTTAGGTAAGTGAACGCCGAGCTCTCCATCTGCCTCGGGGCAGGGTGCCGTAACCAGTTTCTTCACTGGATAAGGGTGCAGGCCTCTTGACCTCAGAGGACTGCTGTCCGTCGTTAACTGCACGAACGGTAAGTTCTGGGCACTTCAAATGTCTTAAAAGTCTTTTGTAATGATATCTCTTGTTTTGCAGGGTTCCGGCGATGGCGGATGGCGGGCTGATGAGAGTTGAGGATCGAACCCGCGTGAGGAATAGAAGCGCCTGGAAGCATGTAAGTAAGCGCTTGTAGCCTGCTTCACGATGCGCACTAACTGTCCCTTTTATCTTGCAGGTACAAGTTCGGAGCTTTAGAGAAGCTGAAGGGTGCTGGAATACCCACTGGATTCGGCGTGGGAAGGAGTAATGGCACGTGAGTAATAAAGTTGCCCAATGTCTTTAAACGCACCTTCTTTTGTCTTTCAGATGCGCGATGCAGCGCCGAAGGCCTCCGGAGCGTGCGAAGAGCTGGTAAGCTTTTGTCTTTCAGATGCCGGAATGCAGTGCGAAGACCTCCGGAGCATGCGAAGAGTAGGTAAGCCTTTGTCTTTCAGATGCCGGGTTGCAGCGCGAGGCGTTGGTGACAGCCGATGGACCAGGTAAGAGATGCGCTGCCACTGAAGACCGTAGTGCTAACCTGTTCTTTCTTTGTCTTTACAGGTGCTGCTGAAGACTGGATTCCAGGATGGTAAGCCTTTGTTCCCTTAGGCCCAGGATCAGAAGCAGAAGACACGATGAGCGTTCTGCTGCAGAGAATGCAGAATAACGCAAAGCAAGATTCATCCATCGGGTGTGGTTTAAATAGCCTCCTGTAGTGCTTAGGTGTCTCCTTCCACAGCCACGCCTAGGTAAGAAAAGAGTTCCTGCTTTCCAGAAGAGTTCCAGTGTTCTGAACCTAGGGAGTGGCTCCTGCCCCACCCAACAGGAAAAGTAGTCCCAAACAGAAGAGGATCAGGGGTTCAACTGGCAGGTAAGTAAGCAGCATGGTCTGCTGCAGGTAAGTCCACCCAAGCATTATGAGCCCGGCGCTTCCAGCGCTGGGACTGGGCATCTTTATGAGCCTGGTGCCACTGGCGCCAGGACAGGGTCCAAAAGGTCCCAATTGGGACTGGCTGGCACTCGGAACCGGGGTTATGGGTCTGCTTCCAAGGGAGTCGGGCAAGTCCTGATCTTTTGGAAGCAGAGATCATGACAGCACCCCCCTCAAGGCTCCTCCCAAACCGGGCTTCTCCGGGGGTTTGGGCTTGTTAGGAAATGTTCGATGAAATCTTTTGATTAGACGAGGCACGTGGACATATTCTGCAGGTTCCCAGGATCTTTCTTGGGGACCGTAGCCTTTCCAGTCAATCAGGTAAAATAGTTTAGATTTGGAGATCTTGGAATCCAGGATGCTTTTGACTTCAAACTCGAGTTCTCCATCAACTAGAATAGGTTTTGGAGATGTAGTTAGTCGGGTTTGAGGTTGCACGGGTTTTAATAGAGAGACGTGGAAGACCGGATGGATCTTCATGTGAGGGGGCAAGTCCAACTTGACCGCTACTGGATTTACTATGGTAGTGATGGAATAGGGACCAAGGTATCTTGGGTTGAATGTGCGTGGTCCTTTTAGAGGTAGATATTTGGTGGATAACCAGACTTGATCTCCTACTTGATATTGGGGGGCTTCCTTCCGATGTTGGTCTGCTCCTTTCTTGTATTGTTCTTTAGCCCTTTGAAGGTGAGAAACGGCTTCCTTAAAGGCTTGGGTGATTGTAGAATGCAGGTGGTCTACTGCTGGTGTTCCAAGATCTTGGAGTGGATCCAACTCCGAGGTTCGAGGGTGACTACCGTATAAAAGAAAAAACGGGGTCTTCCCAGTTCCCGAGTGGACAGAGTTATTGTAGGCATATTCGGCTATCCAAAGGATATCTTTCCAAGTTTTTTCAGTTTGTTGTAGCATGCAGCGCAAATACTGTTCCAGAGTTTGATTGGTCCTCTCGGTTTGTCCGTCGGTTTGAGGGTGGTGGCTGGTCGAAAGTCTCACATCAATTTGAGCCGACCGACAGCAACTTTGCCAAAAATGAGAAATAAATTGACTACCTCGATCCGAAATTAGAACTGAAGGAAAACCGTGCAGTCGGACGATGTTTTCGAGAAATTCTCGGGCCAGAGTTGCTGCTGTTGGTAAGCCTTTGAGTGGAATGAAATGCGCCATCTTGGAGAATAGGTCCACGATTACTAGGATCGTATTGTATCTGGAGCATGGAGGTAGATCGGTGATGAAGTCCATAGAAAGCGTATGCCAAGGGCGAGGCGGGATGTCAATAGGGCGTAAGAGGCCGGCTGGTTTTTCCTTTTGACTCTTGTTTTGGGCGCATACTCCACAGGACATTATAAAGTCTCTGATATCTTTTTTCCAAGACGGCCACCAGAAGTAGCGCTTGATCTTTTCCGAGGTCTTGGTCATACCGGGATGTCCTTCCATTAAAGAATCGTGATAACAAGAGATTACCTTTTTCTGTAAATCTGTGCTGGGCAGGTATAACCGTTCTTGGAAATATAATAGGTTGTCCTTCACCGTAAAGTCCTTTCCCTGCAGTGCCAATTCTGTATGTCTGCTGGAGTTACCAGTAGCCTGGCTTTATCCTAACTTCCTCTATGGATTGTGTGGCGATTACACCTAGAATTCTTTGTTCGGGAATGATAGGTACAGGTTTAGGATTGATCAAATGTTCTTCCACTCCCATCCGAGAAAGGGCATCAGCTTTACCGTTTTTTGTACCAGGTCGATAGGTAATTATGAAGTCAAACTCGGCAAAGAATAGTGCCCAACGGAGTTGCCTAGAGGATTGAGCTTTTGCGGTTTTCAAATATTGCAGGTTTCGGTGATCTGTAATCACAGTAGCGGTGTGTCGGGCCCCCAGAAGATAATGCCGCCAAGCCTTAAAGGCGGACTTGATAGCTAGAAATTCCTTATCAGTAATAGTGTAATTGATTTCAGGAGGCGAGAATTTGCGGGACCAAAATGCCACGGGATGCAACTGATTGGTTACTGGGTCCTTTTGTGATTGAACTGCCTCCATGGCAAGGCTCGAAGCATCAGTTTCAACGATGTAGGGGAGTTCTGGGCGAGGATGTTTTAAGATCGGTGCAGAGATAAATCTAGTCTTCAAATTCTGGAAAGCTTGTTCCGCCTCGGTAGACCATTCAAAACGTTTGTTTTTCTTTAACAAGGCGGTGATGGGCTGGACTATTCGAGAGAATTCGGGGATAAACATGTGGTAAAAGTTAGCAAAGCCTAACATGCTTTGAACACCTTTTACGGAGGATGGCGATGGCCATTTGAGAATTGCATCGACCTTCTTTGAATCCATACGCACTCCGCTAGGTGATAATATGAATCCCAAGAATTCAACTTCAGTCACGTTGAAAACACATTTTTCCAATTTAGCGAAAAGTTTGTGTTGACGCAATCTCTCGAGGACCATTTTCACGTGTTTCCGATGTTCAGTTTCCGATGAAGAATAAACGAGGATGTCGTCAATGTAAACAACAACACACACATCTATGAGCTCTCTGAGGACATCGTTCATAAAATAATGAAAGGCGGCCGGGGCATTGCAAAGTCCGAAGGGCATGACCTGATATTCAAATAGCCCATACTTGGTGCGGAAGGCCGTCTTCCATTCATCGCCCTCTTTTACTCGTACCAAGTGGTAGGCTCCTCTAAGATCCAGCTTTGTATATATGCATGCTTTTCTGACTTGGTCCAGGAGTTCAGGGATCAAAGGTAACGGATATCTATTCTTAACGGTGATCTGGTTCAGGGCGCGATAATCTATACAAGTTCTAAGGTCCCCTTCTTTTTTTGGAACGAAGAACAAAGCTGAGGAAGCAGGGGACTTGGAAGGACGAATAAACCCATTCGCTAGGTATTGATCCAGGTATTGTCGGAGGTGAAGATTCTCAGGCTCGGTGAGGGCATAAATTCTACTACAAGGAGGAGTAGATCCAGGTATCAGGTCTATCTGGCAGTCATAAGACCTATGAGGAGGTAGAGAGTTAGCCCGATCCTTCCGGAAAACATCTTGGAATTCTAGGTATTCAGGAGGTAACTGGGGAGCCTCCGAGGAAATTGCTGCCAGTGCAACACCAGGTCGAGGGTGACAAGTAGAGACACATTCTGGAAACTGAACCGTTCTTGCTCGCCAATCGATCTGAGGATTGTGCTTCTCTAACCAAGGAATTCCTAGAATAATCTGGAACCGAGGGGCCTTGATCACATCGAACACGATCTTCTCATGGTGTCCATCTTGACTTACTAGCGTCACTTCTTGGGTGGTATGCGTTACTGGTCCGGAGGCTATATCCGTACCATCCACCGTAGTAATGACGTCCTTTACAGCCTTTGGACAAAGAGTCAGATTCATCCTCAAAACCATTTCATGATCCACATAATTGCCGATGGCACCGCTGTCGACGTAAGCTTCAATCGCATGTAATCGATCCGGATGTTCAGGGCTAATGAGGACCATAGGTATCACGAAATGCGAGGTCACGGAACTGGTTTTAACGCTCGGCAAGAGGACCTCTATTCTTGTCGGGCGAGGTCATTTCCCTGCTCAGAGTTTGTGACCCTGGTAACTGCAGCTCCTACTGCCTTCTTGGCTGGTTTCACCGGACAGTCTCGAAGAAAGTGCCCCGAGTTTCCGCAATAGAGGCATAATTGCAGCTGTTTTCTCCTTTCCCACTCCTTTTGTGTTAGTGGTCCTTTCAGGCCCCCTATTTGCATGGGTTCCCCGGAGTCTACTCCTTTGGTAGGAGTTGGTGGTTTGGAAAATACTCGAGCATCAAACTTGGAACGATCGGCCTTCCTGTTCTGCAGTCTGTGGTCAATTTGAACGACTAAGTCAATATAGTCCGAACAGTCTTGCGGGGGATTCACTACTTGGGCTAACACATCTTTTAGCTCTCCACGTAGACCTCTATAAAAGAGCGTAATCCTTTTGTCCTCAGGCCATCGAGTTTCCACTATCAGTCTGTTGAAAGACGCAATATAAGCCAAAAGGTCTTGATTACCCTGTCGCAATGAAAGGAGCTCATTGTCCAAGGCCTGCCCCTGTGAATGTCTTGCAAACAGTTTTTCCATACTGAGCTGAAAAGCTTGAAAATCATGGAGAACCGGATCATCTTGATTAACTAGAGGGATCGACCAGTCTGCCGCATTGCCACTAAGGTACGAAAGCACGAAAGCTACCTTAGCTTGATCAGTTGGAAAGGCTGCTGGCCGGCATAAGAAGTGCAACCGGCACTGATTAATAAATACTGCAAACCTCTTTGGGTCACCAGAAAATCGTTCGGGCGGAGCCAGAGGTACATTCCCAGGTAGGTTGATCTGCACTGGGTTCGTAGAGGATGTTGAAGGAAGATTTGCCCCTGATGCGGGTAACGGAGTTTGTCCGGCTTGTGACTGTAGCAATTGTCTAGCGAGATCGTCTGTTCGCTCCTTGGAAATAATCAGTTCCCTTCTTAGAGCATTTGTTTCCTGACGGGCTGCATGCACTTCTGCTCTTAGTTCCCCAAGTAACTGGGCTAGCTTGTCGGTATCCGAGGTTTCCATAGCGCCTGGGTGGGAGTTTTGCGGTAGGCTTTGCGTTCTGTAACGCTCACCTGATTCCCGCAGAGGGGCCGGTCTTGACTGGGTGAATGCCGTATCTTCAAAGGTGATGTGTAACACACGGTTGGCTCTTTGGGCTGGACCTCTGTGCACTGTATGTCTGACTCGAAGAGTAAGATGTCTGCAGATAGAAAATATGGGATTAATGAACTGGGGTTATTGGGTGCCTCTCTCCTCTTCCCTTTCTCTTCTCCTGTAGAACCCCAAAGGTTAACGCCCTCACCTTAGGTAAGTGAACGCCGAGCTCTCCATCTGCCTCGGGGCAGGGTGCCGTAACCAGTTTCTTCACTGGATAAGGGTGCAGGCCTCTTGACCTCAGAGGACTGCTGTCCGTCGTTAACTGCACGAACGGTAAGTTCTGGGCACTTCAAATGTCTTAAAAGTCTTTTGTAATGATATCTCTTGTTTTGCAGGGTTCCGGCGATGGCGGATGGCGGGCTGATGAGAGTTGAGGATCGAACCCGCGTGAGGAATAGAAGCGCCTGGAAGCACATAAGTAAGCGCTTGTAGCCTGCTTCACGATGCGCACTAACTGTCCCTTTTATCTTGCAGGTACAAGTTCGGAGCTTTAGAGAAGCTGAAGGGTGCTGGAATACCCACTGGATTCGGCGTGGGAAGGAGTAATGGCACGTGAGTAATATAGTTGCCCAATGTCTTTAAACGCACCTTCTTTTGTCTTTCAGATGCGGGATGCAGCGCCGAAGGCCTCCGGAGCGTGCGAAGAGCTGGTAAGCTTTTGTCTTTCAGATGCCGGAATGTAGTGCGAAGACCTCCGGAGCATGCGAAGAGTAGGTAAGCCTTTGTCTTTCAGATGCCGGGTTGCAGCGCGAGGCGTTGGTGACAGCCGATGGACCAGGTAAGAGATGCGCTGCCACTGAAGACCGTAGTGCTAACCTGTTCTTTCTTTGTCTTTACAGGTGCTGCTGAAGACTGGATTCCAGGATGGTAAGCCTTTGTTCCCTTAGGCCCAGGATCAGAAGCAGAAGACACGATGAGCGTTCTGCTGCAGAGAATGCAGAATAACGCAAAGCAAGATTCATCCATCGGGTGTGGTTTAAATAGCCTCCTGTAGTGCTTAGGTGTCTCCTTCCACAGCCACGCCTAGGTAAGAAAAGAGTTCCTGCTTTCCAGAAGAGTTCCAGTGTTCTGAACCTAGGGAGTGGCTCCTGCCCCACCCAACAGGAAAAGTAGTCCCAAACAGAAGAGGATCAGGGGTTCAACTGGCAGGTAAGTAAGCAGCATGGTCTGCTGCAGGTAAGTCCACCCAAGCATTATGAGCCCGGCGCTTCCAGCGCTGGGACTGGGCATCTTTATGAGCCTGGTGCCACTGGCGCCAGGACAGGGTCCAAAAGGTCCCAATTGGGACTGGCTGGAACTCGGAACCGGGGTTATGGGTCTGCTTCCAAGGGAGTCGGGCAAGTCCTGATCTTTTGGAAGCAGAGATCATGACAGCACCCCCCTCAAGGCTCCTCCCAAACCGGGCTTCTCCGGGGGTTTGGGCTTGTTAGGAAATGTTCGATGAAATCTTTTGATTAGACGAGGCACGTGGACATATTCTGCAGGTTCCCAGGATCTTTCTTGGGGACCGTAGCCTTTCCAGTCAATCAGGTAAAATAGTTTAGATTTGGAGATCTTGGAATCCAGGATGCTTTTGACTTCAAACTCGAGTTCTCCATCAACTAGAATAGGTTTTGGAGATGTAGTTAGTCGGGTTTGAGGTTGCACGGGTTTTAATAGAGAGACGTGGAAGACCGGATGGATCTTCATGTGAGGGGGCAAGTCCAACTTGACCGCTACTGGATTTACTATGGTAGTGATGGAATAGGGACCAAGGTATCTTGGGTTGAATGTGCGTGGTCCTTTTAGAGGTAGATATTTGGTGGATAACCAGACTTGATCTCCTACTTGATATTGGGGGGCTTCCTTCCGATGTTGGTCTGCTCCTTTCTTGTATTGTTCTTTAGCCCTTTGAAGGTGAGAAACGGCTTCCTTAAAGGCTTGGGTGATTGTAGAATGCAGGTGGTCTACTGCTGGTGTTCCAAGATCTTGGAGTGGATCCAACTCCGAGGTTCGAGGGTGACTACCGTATAAAAGAAAAAACGGGGTCTTCCCAGTTCCCGAGTGGACAGAGTTATTGTAGGCATATTCGGCTATCCAAAGGATATCTTTCCAAGTTTTTTCAGTTTGTTGTAGCATGCAGCGCAAATACTGTTCCAGAGTTTGATTGGTCCTCTCGGTTTGTCCGTCGGTTTGAGGGTGGTGGCTGGTCGAAAGTCTCACATCAATTTGAGCCGACCGACAGCAACTTCGCCAAAAATGAGAAATAAATTGACTACCTCGATCCGAAATTAGAACTGAAGGAAAACCGTGCAGTCGGACGATGTTTTCGAGAAATTCTCGGGCCAGAGTTGCTGCTGTTGGTAAGCCTTTGAGTGGAATGAAATGCGCCATCTTGGAGAATAGGTCCACGATTACTAGGATCGCATTGTATCTGGAGCATGGAGGTAGATCGGTGATGAAGTCCATAGAAAGCGTATGCCAAGGGCAAGGCGGGATGTCAATAGGGCGTAAGAGGCCGGCTGGTTTTTCCTTTTGACTCTTGTTTTGGGCGCATACTCCACAGGACATTATAAAGTCTCTGATATCTTTTTTCCAAGACGGCCACCAGAAGTAGCGCTTGATCTTTTCCGAGGTCTTGGTCATACCGGGATGTCCTTCCATTAAAGAATCGTGATAACAAGAGATTACCTTTTTCTGCAAATCTGTGCTGGGCAGGTATAACCGTTCTTGGAAATATAATAGGTTGTCCTTCACCGTAAAGTCCTTTCCCTGCAGATGCCAATTCTGTATGTCTGCTGGAGTTACCAGTAGCCTGGCTTTATCCTAACTTCCTCTATGGATTGTGTGGCGATTACACCTAGAATTCTTTGTTCGGGAATGGTGGGTACAGGTTTAGGAGTGATCAAATGTTCTTCCACTCCCATCCGAGAAAGGGCATCAGCTTTACCGTTTTTTGTACCAGGTCGATAGGTAATTATGAAGTCAAACTCGGCAAAGAATAGTGCCCAACGGAGTTGCCTAGAGGATTGAGCTTTTGCGGTTTTCAAATATTGCAGGTTTCGGTGATCTGTAATCACAGTAACGGTGTGTCGGGCCCCCAGAAGATAATGCCGCCAAGCCTTAAAGGCGGACTTGATAGCTAGAAATTCCTTATCAGTAATAGTGTAATTGATTTCAGGAGGCGAGAATTTGCGGGACCAAAATGCCACGGGATGCAACTGATTGGTTACTGGGTCCTTTTGTGATAGAACTGCCCCCATGGCAAGGCTCGAAGCATCAGTTTCAACGATGTAGGGGAGTTCTGGGCGAGGATGTTTTAAGATCGGTGCAGAGATAAATCTAGTCTTCAAATTCTGGAAAGCTTGTTCCGCCTCGGTAGACCATTCAAAACGTTTGTTTTTCTTTAACAAGGCGGTGATGGGCTGGACTATTCGAGAGAATTCGGGGATAAACATGCGGTAAAAGTTAGCAAAGCCTAACATGCTTTGAACACCTTTTACGGAGGATGGCGATGGCCATTTGAGAATTGCATCGACCTTCTTTGAATCCATACGCACTCCGCTAGGTGATAATATGAATCCCAAGAATTCAACTTCAGTCACGTTGAAAACACATTTTTCCAATTTAGCGAAAAGTTTGTGTTGACGCAATCTCTCGAGGACCATTTTCACGTGTTTTCGATGTTCAGTTTCCGATGAAGAATAAACGAGGATGTCGTCAATGTAAACAACAACACACACATCTATGAGCTCTCTGAGGACATCGTTCATAAAATAATGAAAGGCGGCCGGGGCATTGCAAAGTCCGAAGGGCATGACCTGATATTCAAATAGCCCATACTTGGTGCGGAAGGCTGTCTTCCATTCATCGCCCTCTTTTACTCGTACCAAGTGGTAGGCTCCTCTAAGATCCAGCTTTGTATATATGCATGCTTTTCTGACTTGGTCCAGGAGTTCAGGGATCAAAGGTAACGGATATCTATTCTTAACGGTGATCTGGTTCAGGGCGCGATAATCTATACAAGTTCTAAGGTCCCCTTCTTTTTTTGGAACGAAGAACAAAGCTGAGGAAGCAGGGGACTTGGAAGGACGAATAAACCCATTTGCTAGGTATTGATCCAGGTATTGTCGGAGGTGAAGATTCTCAGGCTCGGTGAGGGCATAAATTCTACTACAAGGAGGAGTAGATCCAGGTATCAGGTCTATCTGGCAGTCATAAGACCTATGAGGAGGTAGAGAGTTAGCCTGATCCTTCCGGAAAACATCTTGGAATTCTAGGTATTCAGGAGGTAACTGGGGAGCCTCCGAGGAAATTGCTGCCAGTGCAACACCAGGTCGAGGGTGACAAGTAGAGACACATTCTGGAAACTGAACCGTTCTTGCTCGCCAATCGATCTGAGGATTGTGCTTCTCTAACCAAGGAATTCCTAGAATAATCTGGAACTGAGGGGCCTTGATCACATCGAACACGATCTTCTCATGGTGTCCATCTTGACTTACTAGCGTCACTTCTTGGGTGGTATGCGTTACTGGTCCGGAGGCTATCTCCGTACCATCCACCGTAGTAATGACGTCCTTTACAGCCTTTGGACAAAGAGTCAGATTCATCCTCAAAACCATTTCATGATCCACATAATTGCCGATGGCACCGCTGTCGACGTAAGCTTCAATCGCATGTAATCGATCTGGATGTTCAGGGCTAATGAGGACCATAGGTATCACGAAATGCGAGGTCACGGAACTGGTTTTAACGCTCGGCAAGAGGACCTCTATTCTTGTCGGGCGAGGTCATTTCCCTGCTCAGAGTTTGTGACCCTGGTAACTGCAGCTCCTACTGCCTTCTTGGCTGGTTTCACCGGACAGTCTCGAAGAAAGTGCCCCGAGTTTCCGCAATAGAGGCATAATTGCAGCTGTTTTCTCCTTTCCCGCTCCTTTTGTGTTAGTGGTCCTTTCAGGCCCCCTATTTGCATGGGTTCCCCGGAGTCTACTCCTTTGGTAGGAGTTGGTGGTTTGGAAAATACTCGAGCATCAAACTTGGAATGATCGGCCTTCCTGTTCTGCAGTCTGTGGTCAATTTGAACGACTAAGTCAATATAGTCCGAACAGTCTTGCGGGGGATTCACTACTTGGGCTAACACATCTTTTAGCTCTCCACGTAGACCTCTATAAAAGAGCGTAATCCTTTTGTCCTCAGGCCATCGAGTTTCCACTATCAGTCTGTTGAAAGACGCAATATAAGCCAAAAGGTCTTGATTACCCTGTCGCAATGAAAGGAGCTCATTGTCCAAGGCCTGCCCCTGTGAATGTCTTGCAAACAGTTTTTCCATACTGAGCTGAAAAGCTTGAAAATCATGGAGAACCGGATCATCTTGATTAACTAGAGGGATCGACCAGTCTGCCGCATTGCCACTAAGGTACGAAAGCACGAAAGCTACCTTAGCTTGATCAGTTGGAAAGGCTGCTGGCCGGCATAAGAAGTGCAACCGGCACTGATTAATAAATACTGCAAACCTCTTTGGGTCACCAGAAAATCGTTCGGGCGGAGCCAGAGGTACATTCCCAGGTAGGTTGATCTGCACTGGGTTCGTAGAGGATGTTGAAGGAAGATTTGCCCCTGATGCGGGTAACGGAGTTTGTCCGGCTTGTGACTGTAGCAATTGTCTAGCGAGATCGTCTGTTCGCTCCTTGGAAATAATCAGTTCCCTTCTTAGAGCATTTGCTTCCTGACGGGCTGCATGCACTTCTGCTCTTAGTTCCCCAAGTAACTGGGCTAGCTTGTCGGTATCCGAGGTTTCCATAGCGCCTGGGTGGGAGTTTTGCGGTAGGCTTTGCGTTCTGTAACGCTCACCTGATTCCCGCAGAGGGGCCGGTCTTGACTGGGTGAATGCCGTATCTTCAAAGGTGATGTGTAACACACGGTTGGCTCTTTGGGCTGGACCTCTGTGCACTGTATGTCTGACTCGAAGAGTAAGATGTCTGCAGATAGAAAATATGGGATTAATGAACTGGGGTTATTGGGTGCCTCTCTCCTCTTCCCTTTCTCTTCTCCTGTAGAACCCCAAAGGTTAACGCCCTCACCTTAGGTAAGTGAACGCCGAGCTCTCCATCTGCCTCGGGGCAGGGTGCCGTAACCAGTTTCTTCACTGGATAAGGGTGCAGGCCTCTTGACCTCAGAGGACTGCTGTCCGTCGTTAACTGCACGAACGGTAAGTTCTGGGCACTTCAAATGTCTTAAAAGTCTTTTGTAATGATATCTCTTGTTTTGCAGGGTTCCGGCGATGGCGGATGGCGGGCTGATGAGATTTGAGGATCGAACCCGCGTGAGGAATAGAAGCGCCTGGAAGCACGTAAGTAAGCGCTTGTAGCCTGCTTCACGATGCGCACTAACTGTCCCTTTTATCTTGCAGGTACAAGTTCGGAGCTTTAGAGAAGCTGAAGGGTGCTGGAATACCCACTGGATTCGGCGTGGGAAGGAGTAATGGCACGTGAGTAATAAAGTTGCCCAATGTCTTTAAACGCACCTTCTTTTGTCTTTCAGATGCGGGATGCAGCGCCGAAGGCCTCCGGAGCGTGCGAAGAGCTGGTAAGCTTTTGTCTTTCAGATGCCGGAATGCAGTGCGAAGACCTCCGGAGCATGCGAAGAGTAGGTAAGCCTTTGTCTTTCAGATGCCGGGTTGCAGTGCGAGGCGTTGGTGACAGCCGATGGACCAGGTAAGAGATGCGCTGCCACTGAAGACCGTAGTGCTAACCTGTTCTTTCTTTGTCTTTACAGGTGCTGCTGAAGACTGGATTCCAGGATGGTAAGCCTTTGTTCCCTTAGGCCCAGGATCAGAAGCAGAAGACACGATGAGCGTTCTGCTGCAGAGAATGCAGAATAACGCAAAGCAAGATTCATCCATCGGGTGTGGTTTAAATAGCCTCCTGTAGTGCTTAGGTGTCTCCTTCCACAGCCACGCCTAGGTAAGAAAAGAGTTCCTGCTTTCCAGAAGAGTTCCAGTGTTCTGAACCTAGGGAGTGGCTCCTGCCCCACCCAACAGGAAAAGTAGTCCCAAACAGAAGAGGATCAGGGGTTCAACTGGCAGGTAAGTAAGCAGCATGGTCTGCTGCAGGTAAGTCCACCCAAGCATTATGAGCCCGGCCCTTCCAGCGCTGGGACTGGGCATCTTTATGAGCCTGGTGCCACTGGCGCCAGGACAGGGTCCAAAAGGTCCCAATTGGGACTGGCTGGCACTCGGAACCGGGGTTATGGGTCTGCTTCCAAGGGAGTCGGGCAAGTCCTGATCTTTTGGAAGCAGAGATCATGACAGCACCCCCCCTCAAGGCTCCTCCCAAACCGGGCTTCTCCGGGGGTTTGGGCTTGTTAGGAAATGTTCGATGAAATCTTTTGATTAGACGAGGCACGTGGACATATTATGCAGGTTCCCAGGATCTTTCTTGGGGACCGTAGCCTTTCCAGTCAATCAGGTAAAATAGTTTAGATTTGGAGATCTTGGAATCCAGGATGCTTTTGACTTCAAACTCGAGTTCTCCATCAACTAGAATAGGTTTTGGAGATGTAGTTAGTCGGGTTTGAGGTTGCACGGGTTTTAATAGAGAGACGTGGAAGACCGGATGGATCTTCATGTGAGGGGGCAAGTCCAACTTGACCGCTACTGGATTTACTATGGTAGTGATGGAATAGGGACCAAGGTATCTTGGGTTGAATGTGCGTGGTCCTTTTAGAGGTAGATATTTGGTGGATAACCAGACTTGATCTCCTACTTGATATTGGGGGGCTTCCTTCCGATGTTGATCTGCTCCTTTCTTGTATTGTTCTTTAGCCCTTTGAAGGTGAGAAATGGCTTCCTTAAAGGCTTGGGTGATTGTAGAATGCAGGTGGTCTACTGCTGGTGTTCCAAGATCTTGGAGTGGATCCAACTCCGAGGTTCGAGGGTGACTACCGTATAAAAGAAAAAACGGGGTCTTCCCAGTTCCCGAGTGGACAGAGTTATTGTAGGCATATTCGGCTATCCAAAGGATATCTTTCCAAGTTTTTTCAGTTTGTTGTAGCATGCAGCGCAAATACTGTTCCAGAGTTTGATTGGTCCTCTCGGTTTGTCCGTCGGTTTGAGGGTGGTGGCTGGTCGAAAGTCTCACATCAATTTGAGCCGACCGACAGCAACTTCGCCAAAAATGAGAAATAAATTGACTACCTCGATCCGAAATTAGAACTGAAGGAAAACCGTGCAGTCGGACGATGTTTTCGAGAAATTCTCGGGCCAGAGTTGCTGCTGTTGGTAAGCCTTTGAGTGGAATGAAATGCGCCATCTTGGAGAATAGGTCCACGATTACTAGGATCGTATTGTATCTGGAGCATGGAGGTAGATCGGTGATGAAGTCCATAGAAAGCGTATGCCAAGGGCAAGGCGGGATGTCAATAGGGCGTAAGAGGCCGGCTGGTTTTTCCTTTTGACTCTTGTTTTGGGCGCATACTCCACAGGACATTATAAAGTCTCTGATATCTTTTTTCCAAGACGGCCACCAGAAGTAGCGCTTGATCTTTTCCGAGGTCTTGGTCATACCGGGATGTCCTTCCATTAAAGAATCGTGATAACAAGAGATTACCTTTTTCTGTAAATCTGTGCTGGGCAGGTATAACCGTTCTTGGAAATATAATAGGTTGTCCTTCACCGTAAAGTCCTTTCCCTGCAGTGCCAATTCTGTATGTCTGCTGGAGTTACCAGTAGCCTGGCTTTATCCTAACTTCCTCTATGGATTGTGTGGCGATTACACCTAGAATTCTTTGTTCGGGAATGATAGGTACAGGTTTAGGATTGATCAAATGTTCTTCCACTCCCATCCGAGAAAGGGCATCAGCTTTACCGTTTTTTGTACCAGGTCGATAGGTAATTATGAAGTCAAACTCGGCAAAGAATAGTGCCCAACGGAGTTGCCTAGAGGATTGAGCTTTTGCGGTTTTCAAATATTGCAGGTTTCGGTGATCTGTAATCACAGTAGCGGTGTGTCGGGCCCCCAGAAGATAATGCCGCCAAGCCTTAAAGGCGGACTTGATAGCTAGAAATTCCTTATCAGTAATAGTGTAATTGATTTCAGGAGGCGAGAATTTGCGGGACCAAAATGCCACGGGATGCAACTGATTGGTTACTGGGTCCTTTTGTGATAGAACTGCCCCCATGGCAAGGCTCGAAGCATCAGTTTCAACGATGTAGGGGAGTTCTGGGCGAGGATGTTTTAAGATCGGTGCAGAGATAAATCTAGTCTTCAAATTCTGGAAAGCTTGTTCCGCCTCGGTAGACCATTCAAAACGTTTGTTTTTCTTTAACAAGGCGGTGATGGGCTGGACTATTCGAGAGAATTCGGGGATAAACATGCGGTAAAAGGTAGCAAAGCCTAACATGCTTTGAACACCTTTTACGGAGGATGGCGATGGCCATTTGAGAATTGCATCGACCTTCTTTGAATCCATACGCACTCCGCTAGGTGATAATATGAATCCCAAGAATTCAACTTCAGTCACGTTGAAAACACATTTTTCCAATTTAGCGAAAAGTTTGTGTTGACGCAATCTCTCGAGGACCATTTTCACGTGTTTCCGATGTTCAGTTTCCGATGAAGAATAAACGAGGATGTCGTCAATGTAAACAACAACACACACATCTATGAGCTCTCTGAGGACATCGTTCATAAAATAATGAAAGGCGGCCGGGGCATTGCAAAGTCCGAAGGGCATGACCTGATATTCAAATAGCCCATACTTGGTGCGGAAGGCCGTCTTCCATTCATCGCCCTCTTTTACTCGTACCAAGTGGTAGGCTCCTCTAAGATCCAGCTTTGTATATATGCATGCTTTTCTGACTTGGTCCAGGAGTTCAGGGATCAAAGGTAACGGATATCTATTCTTAACGGTGATCTGGTTCAGGGCGCGATAATCTATACAAGTTCTAAGGTCCCCTTCTTTTTTTGGAACGAAGAACAAAGCTGAGGAAGCAGGGGACTTGGAAGGACGAATAAACCCATTCGCTAGGTATTGATCCAGGTATTGTCGGAGGTGAAGATTCTCAGGCTCGGTGAGGGCATAAATTCTACTACAAGGAGGAGTAGATCCAGGTATCAGGTCTATCTGGCAGTCATAAGACCTATGAGGAGGTAGAGAGTTAGCCTGATCCTTCCGGAAAACATCTTGGAATTCTAGGTATTCAGGAGGTAACTGGGGAGCCTCCGAGGAAATTGCTGCCAGTGCAACACCAGGTCGAGGGTGACAAGTAGAGACACATTCTGGAAACTGAACCGTTCTTGCTCGCCAATCGATCTGAGGATTGTGCTTCTCTAACCAAGGAATTCCTAGAATAATCTGGAACCGAGGGGCCTTGATCACATCGAACACGATCTTCTCATGGTGTCCATCTTGACTTACTAGCGTCACTTCTTGGGTGGTATGCGTTACTGGTCCGGAGGCTATATCCGTACCATCCACCGTAGTAATGACGTCCTTTACAGCCTTTGGACAAAGAGTCAGATTCATCCTCAAAACCATTTCATGATCCACATAATTGCCGATGGCACCGCTGTCGACGTAAGCTTCAATCGCATGTAATCGATCCGGATGTTCAGGGCTAATGAGGACCATAGGTATCACGAAATGCGAGGTCACGGAACTGGTTTTAACGCTCGGCAAGAGGACCTCTATTCTTGTCGGGCGAGGTCATTTCCCTGCTCAGAGTTTGTGACCCTGGTAACTGCAGCTCCTACTGCCTTCTTGGCTGGTTTCACCGGACAGTCTCGAAGAAAGTGCCCCGAGTTTCCGCAATAGAGGCATAATTGCAGCTGTTTTCTCCTTTCCCACTCCTTTTGTGTTAGTGGTCCTTTCAGGCCCCCTATTTGCATGGGTTCCCCGGAGTCTACTCCTTTGGTAGGAGTTGGTGGTTTGGAAAATACTCGAGCATCAAACTTGGAACGATCGGCCTTCCTGTTCTGCAGTCTGTGGTCAATTTGAACGACTAAGTCAATATAGTCCGAACAGTCTTGCGGGGGATTCACTACTTGGGCTAACACATCTTTTAGCTCTCCACGTAGACCTCTATAAAAGAGCGTAATCCTTTTGTCCTCAGGCCATCGAGTTTCCACTATCAGTCTGTTGAAAGACGCAATATAAGCCAAAAGGTCTTGATTACCCTGTCGCAATGAAAGGAGCTCATTGTCCAAGGCCTGCCCCTGTGAATGTCTTGCAAACAGTTTTTCCATACTGAGCTGAAAAGCTTGAAAATCATGGAGAACCGGATCATCTTGATTAACTAGAGGGATCGACCAGTCTGCCGCATTGCCACTAAGGTACGAAAGCACGAAAGCTACCTTAGCTTGATCAGTTGGAAAGGCTGCTGGCCGGCATAAGAAGTGCAACCGGCACTGATTAATAAATACTGCAAACCTCTTTGGGTCACCAGAAAATCGTTCGGGCGGAGCCAGAGGTACATTCCCAGGTAGGTTGATCTGCACTGGGTTCGTAGAGGATGTTGAAGGAAGATTTGCCCCTGATGCGGGTAACAGAGTTTGTCCGGCTTGTGACTGTAGCAATTGTCTAGCGAGATCGTCTGTTCGCTCCTTGGAAATAATCAGTTCCCTTCTTAGAGCATTTGTTTCCTGACGGGCTGCATGCACTTCTGCTCTTAGTTCCCCAAGTAACTGGGCTAGCTTGTCGGTATCCGAGGTTTCCATAGCGCCTGGGTGGGAGTTTTGCGGTAGGCTTTGCGTTCTGTAACGCTCACCTGATTCCCGCAGAGGGGCCGGTCTTGACTGGGTGAATGCCGTATCTTCAAAGGTGATGTGTAACACACGGTTGGCTCTTTGGGCTGGACCTCTGTGCACTGTATGTCTGACTCGAAGAGTAAGATGTCTGCAGATAGAAAATATGGGATTAATGAACTGGGGTTATTGGGTGCCTCTCTCCTCTTCCCTTTCTCTTCTCCTGTAGAACCCCAAAGGTTAACGCCCTCACCTTAGGTAAGTGAACGCCGAGCTCTCCATCTGCCTCGGGGCAGGGTGCCGTAACCAGTTTCTTCACTGGATAAGGGTGCAGGCCTCTTGACCTCAGAGGACTGCTGTCCGTCGTTAACTGCACGAACGGTAAGTTCTGGGCACTTCAAATGTCTTAAAAGTCTTTTGTAATGATATCTCTTGTTTTGCAGGGTTCCGGCGATGGCGGATGGCGGGCTGATGAGAGTTGAGGATCGAACCCGCGTGAGGAATAGAAGCGCCTGGAAGCACATAAGTAAGCGCTTGTAGCCTGCTTCACGATGCGCACTAACTGTCCCTTTTATCTTGCAGGTACAAGTTCGGAGCTTTAGAGAAGCTGAAGGGTGCTGGAATACCCACTGGATTCCGCGTGGGAAGGAGTAATGGCACGTGAGTAATATAGTTGCCCAATGTCTTTAAACGCACCTTCTTTTGTCTTTCAGATGCGCGATGCAGCGCCGAAGGCCTCCGGAGCGTGCGAAGAGCTGGTAAGCTTTTGTCTTTCAGATGCCGGAATGTAGTGCGAAGACCTCCGGAGCATGCGAAGAGTAGGTAAGCCTTTGTCTTTCAGATGCCGGGTTGCAGCGCGAGGCGTTGGTGACAGCCGATGGACCAGGTAAGAGATGCGCTGCCACTGAAGACCGTAGTGCTATCCTGTTCTTTCTTTGTCTTTACAGGTGCTGCTGAAGACTGGATTCCAGGATGGTAAGCCTTTGTTCCCTTAGGCCCAGGATCAGAAGCAGAAGACACGATGAGCGTTCTGCTGCAGAGAATGCAGAATAACGCAAAGCAAGATTCATCCATCGGGTGTGGTTTAAATAGCCTCCTGTAGTGCTTAGGTGTCTCCTTCCACAGCCACGCCTAGGTAAGAAAAGAGTTCCTGCTTTCCATAAGAGTTCCAGTGTTCTGAACCTAGGGAGTGGCTCCTGCCCCACCCAACAGGAAAAGTAGTCCCAAACAGAAGAGGATCAGGGGTTCAACTGGCAGGTAAGTAAGCAGCATGGTCTGCTGCAGTTAAGTTCACCCAAGCATTATGAGCCCAGCGCTTCCAGCGCTGGGACTGGGCATCTTTATGAGCCTGGTGCCACTGGCGCCAGGACAGGGTCCAAAAGGTCCCAATTGGGACTGGCTGGCACTCGGAACCGGGGTTATGGGTCTGCTTCCAAGGGAGTCGGGCAAGTCCTGATCTTTTGGAAGCAGAGATCATGACAGCTAGTTCCCATTATTATGCAGGACTTGGCCACTAGGGGAGCAAAAAGGGCCATTTCTCTAATGGGTACTAGCCTTCTCAGTGTCAGTGGGCTAGTTCCCATTAGACGAGAGGACCTTTCTGCCTCTGCAGGTCAGAGGGCCGTTTCTCTAATGGGAAATAGCTGCTTCAGTGGTAGTGGGCCAGTTCCCATTAGACGAGAGGACCTTTCTACCTCTGCAGGTCAGAGGGCCGTTTCTCTAATGGGAAATAGGTGCTTCAGTGGGAGTGGGCTAGCTCCCATTAGACGAGAGGACCTTTCTGCCTCTGCTGGTCGGAGGGACGTTTCTCTAATGGGAAATAGCTGATTCAGTGTGAGTGGGCTAGTTTGCATTAGACGAGAGGACCTTCATGCCTCTGCATGTTCGAGGGTCGTGTCTCTAATGGGAAATAGCTGCTTCAGTGTGAGTAGGCTAGTACCATTATTATGCAGCACCTGGGCACTAGGGGAGCAAAAGGGCACATTCTTTAATGGGAACTAGCCTTCTCAGTGTGAATAGGCTAGCTCCCATTATTATGCAGGACTTGGTCACTAAGGGCAAAGTGGGCAATTTCTCTAATGGGAACTAGCCTTCTCAGTGTGAGTGGGCTAATTCCCATTATTATGCAGATCTTGGCCACTAGGGGAGAAAAAGGGGCCATGTGTCTAATGGGAACTAGCCTTCTCAGTGTGAGTAGGCTAGATATATTATTATGCAGGACTTGGCCAATAGGGGCAAAAGGGGCCATTTCTCGAATGGGAACTAGCCTTCTCAGTGTGAATCGGCTAGTTCCCATTATTATGCCGGACCTGGCCACTGGGGGAGCAAAAAGGGCCAATTCTCTAATGGGAACTAGTCTTCTCAGTGTGAGTAGGCTAGTTATATTATTATGCAGGACTTGGCCACTAGGGGCAAAAGGGGCCATTCTCGAATGGGAACTAACCTTCTCAGTGTGAGTGGGCTAGTTCCCATTATTCTGCAGGACTTCGTCACTAGGGGAGCAAAAAGGGCCATTTGTCTAATGGGAGCTAGCCTTCTCGGTGTGAGTGGGCTAGTTCCCATTATTATGCAGGACTTGGCCACTAGGGGCAAAAAAGGGCCATTTATCTAATGGGAACTAGCCTTCTCAGTGTGAGTGGGCTAGTTCCCATTATTCTGCAGGACTTGGTCACTAGGGAGCAAAAAGGGCCATTTGTCTAATGGGAGCTAGCCATCTCAGTGTGAGTGGGCTAGTTCCCATTAGTATGCAGGACTTGGCCACTGGGGGAGCAAAAAGGGCCAATTCTCTAATGGGAAATAGCCTTCTCAGTGTGAGTAGGCTAGTTCCCATTATTATGCAGGACTTGGCCACTAGGGGAGCAACAAGGGCCATTTGTCTAATGGGAATTAGCCTTCTCAGTGTGAGTGGGCTAGTTCCCATTATTATGCAGGACGTGGCCAGTAGGGGCAAAAAAGGGGCATTTCTCTAATGGGAACTAGCCTTCTCTGTGTGAGTCGGCTAGTTCCCATTATTATGCAGGACTTGGCCACTAGAGGAGCAAAAAGGGCCAATTATCTAATGGGATCTTGCCTTCTCAGTTTGAGTAGGCTAGTTCCCATTATTATACTGGACTTGGCCACTGGAGGAGCAAAAAGGGCCAATTATCTAATGGGGACTTGCCTTCTCAGTTTGAGTAGGCTAGTTCCCATTATTATGCAGGAGTCGGCTACTAGGGGCAAAAAGAGCCATTTCTCAAATGGGAACCAGTCTTCTCAGTGTGAGTGGGCTAGTTCCCATTATTATGCAGGACTTGGCCACTAGGGGAGCAAAAAGGGCCATTTCTCTAATGGGTACTAGCCTTCGCAGTGTCAGTGGGCTAGTTCCCATTAGACGAGAGGACCTTTCTGCCTCTGCAGGTCAGAGGGCCGTTTCTCTAATGGGAAATAGCTGCTTCAGTGGTAGTGGGCCAGTTCCCATTAGACGAGAGGACCTTTCTGCCTCTGCAGGTCAGAGGGCCGTTTCTCTAATGGGAAATAGGTGCTTCAGTGGGAGTGGGATAGCTCCCATTAGACGAGAGCACCTTTCTGCCTCTGCAGGTCGGAGGGACGTTTCTCTAATGGGAAATAGCTGATTCAGTGTGAGTGGGCTAGTTTGCATTAGATGAGAGGACCTTCATGCCTCTGCAGGCTCGAGGGTCGTGTCTCTAATGGGAAATAGCTGCTTCAGTGTGAGTAGGCTAGTACCCATTATTATGCAGGACTTGGCCACTAGGGGCAAAAAAGGGCAATTTCTCTAATGGGAACGAGCCTTCGCATTGTGAGTGGGCTAATACCCATTAGACAAAAGGACCTTTCTGCCTCTCCAGGTCAGAGGGCCGTTTCTCTAATGGGAAATAGCTGCTTCACTATGAGTGGACTAGTTCCCATTAGATGAAAGGACCTTTCTGCCTCTGCAGGTCGGAGGGCCGTTTCTCTAATGGGAAATAGCTGCTTCACTGTAAGTGGGCTAGTTCCCATTAGACAAGAGGACCTTTCTGCCTCTGCAGGTCGGAGGGTCGTTTCTCTAATGGGAAATAGCTGCTTCACTGTGAGTGGGCTAATTCTCATTAGATGAGAGGACCTTTCTGCCTCTGCAGGTCGGAGGGCCGTTTCTCCAATGGGAAATAGCTGCTTCAGTGTGAATGGGCAAGTTCCGATTAGATGAGAGGGCCTTTCTGCCTCTCCAGGTCAGAGGGCCGTTTCCCTAATGGGAAATAGCTGCTTCAGTGTGAGTGGGCTAGTGCCCTTTAGACGAGAGGACCTTTCTGCCTCTGCAGGTCGGGGGGCCTTTTCTCTTATGGGAACTAGACTTCTCAATGTGAGTAGGCTAGTTCCCATTATTATGCAGGACTTGGCCACTAGGGGAAAAAAGGCCATTTCTCTAATGGGAACTAGCCTTCTCAGCGTGATTGGGCTAGTTCCCATTATTATGCAGGACATGGCCACTAGGGGGGCAAAAGGGCTGTTTCTCTAATGGGAAATAGCTGCTTCAGTGTGAGTGGGCTAGTTCCCATTAGACGAAAGGACCTGTCTGCCTCTGCCGGTCAGAGGGACATTTCTCTAATGGGAACTAGCCTTCTCAGTGTGATTAGGCTAATTCCCATTATTATGCAGGACTTGGCCACTAGGGGCAAAAAAGTTCCATTTATCTAATGGGAACTAGCCTTCTCAGAGTGAGTAGGCTAGTTATATTATTATGCAGGACTTGGCCACTAAGGGCAAAAGGGGCCATTTCTCAAATGGGAACTAGTCTTCTCAGAGTGAGTGGGCTAGTTCCCATTATTATGGAGGACTTGGTCACTAGGGGAGCAAAAAGGGCCATTTGTCTAATGGGAACTAGCCTTCTCTGTGTGAGTGGGCTAGTTCCCATTATTATGCAGGACTTGGCCACTAGGGGCAAAAAAGTGCAATTTCTCTAATGGGAACTAGCCTTCTCAGTGTGAGTGGGCTAGTTCTCATTATTATGCTGGACTTGGCGTCTAGGAGATCAAAAAGGGCCAATTCTCTAATGGGAACGAAACTTCGCAGTGTGAGTAGGATAGTTCCCGTTATTATGCAGGACGTGGCCACTAGGGGGAAAAAGTGCAATTTCTCTAATGGGAACTAGCTTTCTCAGTGTGATTGGGCTAGTTCCCATTATTATGCAGGACCTGGGCACTAGGGGAGCAAAAGGGCACATTCTTTAATGGGAACTAGCCTTCTCAGTGTGAATAGGCTAGCTCCCATTATTATGCAGGACTTGGTCACTAGGGGCAAAGTGGGCAATTTCTCTAATGGGAACTAGCCTTCTCAGTGTGAGTGGGCTAATTCCCATTATTATGCAGATCTTGGCCACTAGGGGAGAAAAAGGGGCCATGTGTCTAATGGGAACTAGCCTTCTCAGTGTGAGTAGGCTAGATATATTATTATGCAGGACTTGGCCAATAGGGGCAAAAGGGGCCATTTCTCGAATGGGAACTAGGCTTCTCAGTGTGAGTGGGCTAGTTCCCATTATTATGCCGGACCTGGCCACTGGGGGAGCAAAAAGGGCCAATTCTCTAATGGGAACTAGTCTTCTCAGTGTGAGTAGGCTAGTTATATTATTATGCAGGACTTGGCCACTAGGGGCAAAAGGGGCCATTCTCGAATGGGAACTAGCCTTCTCAGTGTGAGTGGGCTAGTTCCCATTATTCTGCAGGACTTCGTCACTAGGGGAGCAAAAAGGGCCATTTGTCTAATGGGAGCTAGCCTTCTCAGTGTGAGTGGGCTAGTTCCCATTATTATGCAGGACTTGGCCACTAGGGGCAAAAAAGGGCCATTTATCTAATGGGAACTAGCCTTCTCAGTGTGAGTGGGCTAGTTCCCATTATTCTGCAGGACTTGGTCACTAGGGAGCAAAAAGGGCCATTTGTCTAATGGGAGCTAGCCATCTCAGTGTGAGTGGGCTAGTTCCCATTAGTATGCAGGACTTGGCCACTGGAGGAGCAAAACGGGCAATTCTCTAATGGGAAATAGCCTTCTCAGTGTGAGTAGGCTAGTTCCCATTATTATGCAGGACTTGGCCACTAGGGGAGCAACAAGGGCCATTTGTCTAATGGGAATTAGCCTTCTCAGTGTGAGTGGGCTAGTTCCCATTATTATGCAGGCGTGGCCAGTAGGGGCAAAAAAGGGGCATTTCTCTAATGGGAACTAGCCTTCTCGGTGTGAGTCGGCTAGTTCCCATTATTATGCAGGACTTGGCCACTAGAGGAGCAAAAAGGGTCAATTATCTAATGGGGACTTGCCTTCTCAGTTTGAGTAGGCTAGTTCCCATTATTGTGCAGGACTCGGCTACTAGGGCAAAAAGAGCCATTTCTCAAATGGGAACTAGTCTTCTCAGTGTGAGTGGGCTATTTCCCATTATTATGAAGGACTTGGCCACTAGGGAAGCAAAAATGGCCATTTCTCTAATGGGTAATAGCCTTCTCAGTGTGAATGGGCTAGTTCCCATTAGATGAGAGGACCTTTCTGCCTCTGCAGGTCAGAGGGCCGTTTCTCTAATGGGAAATAGCTGCTTCAGTGGTAGTGTGCTAGTTCGCATTAGACGAGAGGACCTTTCTGCCTCTGCAGGTGAGACGGCTGTTTCTCTAATGGGAAATAGCTGCTTCAGTGGGAGTGGGCTAGCTCCCATTAGACGAGAGGACCTTTCTGCCTCTGCAGGTCGGAAGGTCGTTTCTCTAATGGGAAATAGCTGCTTCAGTGTGAGTAGGCTAGTTCCCATTATTATGCAGGACTTGGCCACTAGGGGCAAAAAAGGGCAATTTCTCTAATGGGAACAAGCCTTCGCAGTGCGAGTGGGCTAGTTCCCATTAGACAAAAGGACCTTTATGCCTCTCCAGGTCAGAGGGCCGTTTCTCTAATGGGAAATAGCTGCTTCAGTGGGAGTGGGCTAGTATTCATGAGACGAGAGGAACTTTCTGCCTCTGCAGGTCGGAGGGCCGTTTCTGTAATGGGAAATAGCTGCTTCAATGTGAGTGGGCTAGTTCCATTAGACGAGAGGACCTTTCTGACTCTGCAGGTCGGAGAGTCATTTCTCTAATGGGAAATAGCTGCTTCACTGTGAGTGGGCTAGTTCCCATTAGACGAAAGGACCTTTCTGCCTCTGCAGGTTTGGGGCCGTTTCTCTAATGGGAACTAGCTGCTTCACTGTGAGTGGGCTAGTTCCCATTAGACAAGAGGACCTTTCTGCCTCTGCAGGTCGGAGGGTCGTTTCTGTAATGGGAAATAGCTGCTTCACTGTGAGTGGGCTAGTTCTCATTAGATGAGAGGAACTTTCTGCCTCTGCAGGTCGGAGGGCCGTTTCTCTAATGGGAAAAAGCTGCTTCAGTGTGAATGGGCAAGTTCCGATTAGATGAGAGGGCCTTTCTGCCTCTCCAGGTCGGAGGGCCGTTTCTCTAATGGGATATAGCTGCTTCAGTGTGAGTGGGCGAGTTCACATTAGACGAGAGGACCTTTATGCCTCTGCAGGTCGGAGGGCCTTTTCTCTAATGGCAAATAGCTGCTTCAGTGTGAGCGGGCTAGTTCCCATTCGACGAAAGGACCTTTCTGCCTCTGCAGGTCGAAGGGCCATTTCTCTTATGGGAACTAGACTTCTCAGTGTGATTGGGCTAGTTCCCATTATTATGCAGTACTCGGCCACTAGTAGAGCAAAAGGCTGATTCTCTAGTGGGAAATAGCTGCTTCAGTGTGAGTGGGCTAGTTCCCATTAGACGAAAGGACCTGTCTGCCTCTGCAGGTCAGAGGGACATTTCTCTAATGGGAACTAGCCTTCTCAGTGTGAGTAGGCTATTTCCCATTATTATGCAGGACTTGGCCACTAGGGGCAAAAAAGGGCCATTTATCTAATGGGAACTAGCCTTCTCCGTGTGAGTAGGCTAGTAATATTATTATGCAGGACTTCGCCACTAGGGACAAAAGGGGCCATTTCTCAAATGGGAACTAGCCTTCTCAGTGTGAGTGGGCTAGTTCCCATTATTATGCAGGACTTGGTCACTAGGGGAGCATAAAGGGCCATTTGTCTAAAGGGAACTAGCCTTCTCAGTGTGAGTGGGCTAGTTCCCATTATTCTGCCGGACTTGGCCTCTAGGGGATCAAAAAGGGCCATTTCTCTAATGGGAACTAACCTTCGCATTGTGAGTAGGATAGTTCCCGGTATTATGCAGGACTTGGCCACTAGGGGGAAAAAGTGCAATTTCTCTTATGGGAACTAGCTTTCTCAGTGTGAGTGGGCTAGTTCCCATTATTATGTAGATCCTGGCCACTAGGGGAGAAAAAAGGGCCATGTGTATAATGGGAACTAGTCTTCTCAGTGTGAGCAGGCTAGTTATATTATTATGAAGGACTTGGCCAATAAGGGCAAAAAGGGCCATTTCTCGAATGGGAACTAGACTTCTCAGTGTGAGTGGGCTAGTTCCCATTATTATGCCGGACTTGGCTACTGGGGGAGCAAAAAGGGCCAATTCTCCAATGGGAACTAGCCTTCTCAGTGTGAGTAGGCTAGTTATATTATTATGCAGGACTTGGCCACTAGGGGCAAAAGGGGCCATTTCTCGAATGGGAACTAGCCTTCTCAGTGTGAGTGGGCTAGTTCCCATCATTCTGCAGGACTTGGTCACTAGGGGAGCAAAAAGGGCCATTTGTCTAATGGGAGCTAGCCTTCTCAGTGTGAGTGGGCTAGATCCCATTATTATGCAGGACTTGGCCACTAGGGGCCAAAAAGGGCCATTTATCTAATGGGAACTAGCCTTCTCAGTGTGAGTGTGCTAGTCCCCATTATTATGCCAGACTTGGCCACTGGGGGAGCAAAAAGGGCCAATTGTCTAATGGGAACTAGCCTTCTCAGTGTGAGTAGGCTAGTTCCCATTATTATACAGGACTTGGCCACTTGAGGAGCAAAAAGGGCCAATTATCTAATGGGGACTTGCCTTCTCAGTTTGAGTAGGCTAGTTCCCATTATTGTGCAGGACTCGGCTACTAGGGCAAAAAGAGCCATTTCTCAAATGGGAACTAGTCTTCTCAGTGTGAGTGGGCTATTTCCCATTATTATGAAGGACTTGGCCACTAGGGAAGCAAAAAGGGCCAATTGTCTAATGGGAACTAGCCTTCTCAGTGTGAGTGGGCTAGTGTAACGCTCACCTGATTCCCGCAGAGGCGCCGGTCTTGACTGGGTGAATGCCATATCTTCAAAGGTGATGTGTAACACACGGTTGGCTCTTTGGGCTGGACCTCTGTGCACTGTATGTCTGACTCGAAGAGTAAGATGTCTGCAGATAGAAAATATGGGATTAATGAACTGGGGTTATTGGGTGCCTCTCTCCTCTTCCCTTTCTCTTCTCCTGTAGAACCCCAAAGGTTAACGCCCTCACCTTAGGTAAGTGAACGCCGAGCTCTCCATCTGCCTCGGGGCAGGGTGCCGTAACCAGTTTCTTCACTGGATAAGGGTGCAGGCCTCTTGACCTCAGAGGACTGCTGTCCGTCGTTAACTGCACGAACGGTAAGTTCTGGGCACTTCAAATGTCTTAAAAGTCTTTTGTAATGATATCTCTTGTTTTGCAGGGTTCCGGCGATGGCGGATGGCGGGCTGATGAGAGTTGAGGATCGAACCCGCGTGAGGAATAGAAGCGCCTGGAAGCACGTAAGTAAGCGCTTGTAGCCTGCTTCACGATGCGCACTAACTGTCCCTTTTATCTTGCAGGTACAAGTTCGGAGCTTTAGAGAAGCTGAAGGGTGCTGGAATACCCACTGGATTCGGCGTGGGAAGGAGTAATGGCACGTGAGTAATAAAGTTGCCCAATGTCTTTAAACGCACCTTCTTTTGTCTTTCAGATGCGCGATGCAGCGCCGAAGGCCTCCGGAGCGTGCGAAGAGCTGGTAAGCTTTTGTCTTTCAGATGCCGGAATGCAGTGCGAAGACCTCCGGAGCATGCGAAGAGTAGGTAAGCCTTTGTCTTTCAGATGCCGGGTTGCAGCGCGAGGCGTTGGTGACAGCCGATGGACCAGGTAAGAGATGCGCTGCCACTGAAGACCGTAGTGCTAACCTGTTCTTTCTTTGTCTTTACAGGTGCTGCTGAAGACTGGATTCCAGGATGGTAAGCCTTTGTTCCCTTAGGCCCAGGATCAGAAGCAGAAGACACGATGAGCGTTCTGCTGCAGAGAATGCAGAATAACGCAAAGCAAGATTCATCCATCGGGTGTGGTTTAAATAGCCTCCTGTAGTGCTTAGGTGTCTCCTTCCACAGCCACGCCTAGGTAAGAAAAGAGTTCCTGCTTTCCAGAAGAGTTCCAGTGTTCTGAACCTAGGGAGTGGCTCCTGCCCCACCCAACAGGAAAAGTAGTCCCAAACAGAAGAGGATCAGGGGTTCAACTGGCAGGTAAGTAAGCAGCATGGTCTGCTGCAGGTAAGTCCACCCAAGCATTATGAGCCCGGCGCTTCCAGCGCTGGGACTGGGCATCTTTATGAGCCTGGTGCCACTGGCGCCAGGACAGGGTCCAAAAGGTCCCAATTGGGACTGGCTGGCACTCGGAACCGGGGTTATGGGTCTGCTTCCAAGGGAGTCGGGCAAGTCCTGATCTTTTGGAAGCAGAGATCATGACAGCACCCCCCTCAAGGCTCCTCCCAAACCGGGCTTCTCCGGGGGTTTGGGCTTGTTAGGAAATGTTCAATGAAATCTTTTGATTAGACGAGGCACGTGGACATATTCTGCAGGTTCCCAGGATCTTTCTTGGGGACCGTAGCCTTTCCAGTCAATCAGGTAAAATAGTTTAGATTTGGAGATCTTGGAATCCAGGATGCTTTTGACTTCAAACTCGAGTTCTCCATCAACTAGAATAGGTTTTGGAGATGTAGTTAGTCGGGTTTGAGGTTGCACGGGTTTTAATAGAGAGACGTGGAAGACCGGATGGATCTTCATGTGAGGGGGCAAGTCCAACTTGACCGCTACTGGATTTACTATGGTAGTGATGGAATAGGGACCAAGGTATCTTGGGTTGAATGTGCGTGGTCCTTTTAGAGGTAGATATTTGGTGGATAACCAGACTTGATCTCCTACTTGATATTGGGGGGCTTCCTTCCGATGTTGGTCTGCTCCTTTCTTGTATTGTTCTTTAGCCCTTTGAAGGTGAGAAACGGCTTCCTTAAAGGCTTGGGTGATTGTAGAATGCAGGTGGTCTACTGCTGGTGTTCCAAGATCTTGGAGTGGATCCAACTCCGAGGTTCGAGGGTGACTACCGTATAAAAGAAAAAACGGGGTCTTCCCAGTTCCCGAGTGGACAGAGTTATTGTAGGCATATTCGGCTATCCAAAGGATATCTTTCCAAGTTTTTTCAGTTTGTTGTAGCATGCAGCGCAAATACTGTTCCAGAGTTTGATTGGTCCTCTCGGTTTGTCCGTCGGTTTGAGGGTGGTGGCTGGTCGAAAGTCTCACATCAATTTGAGCCGACCGACAGCAACTTTGCCAAAAATGAGAAATAAATTGACTACCTCGATCTGAAATTAGAACTGAAGGAAAACCGTGCAGTCGGACGATGTTTTCGAGAAATTCTCGGGCCAGAGTTGCTGCTGTTGGTAAGCCTTTGAGTGGAATGAAATGCGCCATCTTGGAGAATAGGTCCACGATTACTAGGATCGTATTGTATCTGGAGCATGGAGGTAGATCGGTGATGAAGTCCATAGAAAGCGTAGGCCAAGGGCGAGGCGGGATGTCAATAGGGCGTAAGAGGCCGGCTGGTTTTTCCTTTTGACTCTTGTTTTGGGCGCATACTCCACAGGACATTATAAAGTCTCTGATATCTTTTTTCCAAGACGGCCACCAGAAGTAGCGCTTGATCTTTTCCGAGGTCTTGGTCATACCGGGATGTCCTTCCATTAAAGAATCGTGATAACAAGAGATTACCTTTTTCTGTAAATCTGTGCTGGGCAGGTATAACCATTCTTGGAAATATAATAGGTTGTCCTTCACCGTAAAGTCCTTTCCCTGCAGATGCCAATTCTGTATGTCTGCTGGAGTTACCAGTAGCCTGGCTTTATCCTAACTTCCTCTATGGATTGTGTGGCGATTACACCTAGAATTCTTTGTTCGGGAATGGTGGGTACAGGTTTAGGATTGATCAAATGTTCTTCCACTCCCATCCGAGAAAGGGCATCAGCTTTACCGTTTTTTGTACCAGGTCGATAGGTAATTATGAAGTCAAACTCGGCAAAGAATAGTGCCCAACGGAGTTGCCTAGAGGATTGAGCTTTTGCGGTTTTCAAATATTGCAGGTTTCGGTGATCTGTAATCACAGTAACGGTGTGTCGGGCCCCCAGAAGATAATGCCGCCAAGCCTTAAAGGCGGACTTGATAGCTAGAAATTCCTTATCAGTAATAGTGTAATTGATTTCAGGAGGCGAGAATTTGCGGGACCAAAATGCCACGGGATGCAACTGATTGGTTACTGGGTCCTTTTGTGATAGAACTGCCCCCATGGGAAGGCTCTAAGCATCAGTTTCAACGATGTAGGGGAGTTCTGGGCGAGGATGTTTTAAGATCGGTGCAGAGATAAATCTAGTCTTCAAATTCTGGAAAGCTTGTTCCGCCTCGGTAGACCATTCAAAACGTTTGTTTTTCTTTAACAAGGCGGTGATGGGCTGGACTATTCGAGAGAATTCGGGGATAAACATGCGGTAAAAGTTAGCAAAGCCTAACATGCTTTGAACACCTTTTACGGAGGATGGCGATGGCCATTTGAGAATTGCATCGACCTTCTTTGAATCCATACGCACTCCGCTAGGTGATAATATGAATCCCAAGAATTCAACTTCAGTCACGTTGAAAACACATTTTTCCAATTTAGCGAAAAGTTTGTGTTGACGCAATCTCTCGAGGACCATTTTCACGTGTTTTCGATGTTCAGTTTCCGATGAAGAATAAACGAGGATGTCGTCAATGTAAACAACAACACACACATCTATGAGCTCTCTGAGGACATCGTTCATAAAATAATGAAAGGCGGCCGGGGCATTGCAAAGTCCGAAGGGCATGACCTGATATTCAAATAGCCCATACTTGGTGCGGAAGGCCGTCTTCCATTCATCGCCCTCTTTTACGCGTACCAAGTGGTAGGCTCCTCTAAGATCCAGCTTTGTATATATGCATGCTTTTCTGACTTGGTCCAGGAGTTCAGGGATCAAAGGTAACGGATATCTATTCTTAACGGTGATCTGGTTCAGGGCGCGATAATCTATACAAGTTCTAAGGTCCCCTTCTTTTTTTGGAACGAAGAACAAAGCTGAGGAAGCAGGGGACTTGGAAGGACGAATAAACCCATTTGCTAGGTATTGATCCAGGTATTGTCGGAGGTGAAGATTCTCAGGCTCGGTGAGGGCATAAATTCTACTACAAGGAGGAGTAGATCCAGGTATCAGGTCTATCTGGCAGTCATAAGACCTATGAGGAGGTAGAGAGTTAGCCTGATCCTTCCGGAAAACATCTTGGAATTCTAGGTATTCAGGAGGTAACTGGGGAGCCTCCGAGGAAATTGCTGCCAGTGCAACACCAGGTCGAGGGTGACAAGTAGAGACACATTCTGGAAACTGAACCGTTCTTGCTCGCCAATCGATCTGAGGATTGTGCTTCTCTAACCAAGGAATTCCTAGAATAATCTGGAACTGAGGGGCCTTGATCACATCGAACACGATCTTCTCATGGTGTCCATCTTGACTTACTAGCGTCACTTCTTGGGTGGTATGCGTTACTGGTCCGGAGGCTATCTCCGTACCATCCACCGTAGTAATGACGTCCTTTACAGCCTTTGGACAAAGAGTCAGATTCATCCTCAAAACCATTTCATGATCCACATAATTGCCGATGGCACCGCTGTCGACGTAAGCTTCAATCGCATGTAATCGATCTGGATGTTCAGGGCTAATGAGGACCATAGGTATCACGAAATGCGAGGTCACGGAACTGGTTTTAACGCTCGGCAAGAGGACCTCTATTCTTGTCGGGCGAGGTCATTTCCCTGCTCAGAGTTTGTGACCCTGGTAACTGCAGCTCCTACTGCCTTCTTGGCTGGTTTCACCGGACAGTCTCGAAGAAAGTGCCCCGAGTTTCCGCAATAGAGGCATAATTGCAGCTGTTTTCTCCTTTCCCGCTCCTTTTGTGTTAGTGGTCCTTTCAGGCCCCCTATTTGCATGGGTTCCCCGGAGTCTACTCCTTTGGTAGGAGTTGGTGGTTTGGAAAATACTCGAGCATCAAACTTGGAACGATCGGCCTTCCTGTTCTGCAGTCTGTGGTCAATTTGAACGACTAAGTCAATATAGTCCGAACAGTCTTGCGGGGGATTCACTACTTGGGCTAACACATCTTTTAGCTCTCCACGTAGACCTCTATAAAAGAGCGTAATCCTTTTGTCCTCAGGCCATCGAGTTTCCACTATCAGTCTGTTGAAAGACGCAATATAAGCCAAAAGGTCTTGATTACCCTGTCGCAATGAAAGGAGCTCATTGTCCAAGGCCTGCCCCTGTGAATGTCTTGCAAACAGTTTTTCCATACTGAGCTGAAAAGCTTGAAAATCATGGAGAACCGGATCATCTTGATTAACTAGAGGGATCGACCAGTCTGCCGCATTGCCACTAAGGTACGAAAGCACGAAAGCTACCTTAGCTTGATCAGTTGGAAAGGCTGCTGGCCGGCATAAGAAGTGCAACCGGCACTGATTAATAAATACTGCAAACCTCTTTGGGTCACCAGAAAATCGTTCGGGCGGAGCCAGAGGTACATTCCCAGGTAGGTTGATCTGCACTGGGTTCGTAGAGGATGTTGAAGGAAGATTTGCCCCTGATGCGGGTAACGGAGTTTGTCCGGCTTGTGACTGTAGCAATTGTCTAGCGAGATCGTCTGTTCGCTCCTTGGAAATAATCAGTTCCCTTCTTAGAGCATTTGCTTCCTGACGGGCTGCATGCACTTCTGCTCTTAGTTCCCCAAGTAACTGGGCTAGCTTGTCGGTATCCGAGGTTTCCATAGCGCCTGGGTGGGAGTTTTGCGGTAGGCTTTGCGTTCTGTAACGCTCACCTGATTCCCGCAGAGGGGCCGGTCTTGACTGGGTGAATGCCGTATCTTCAAAGGTGATGTGTAACACACGGTTGGCTCTTTGGGCTGGACCTCTGTGCACTGTATGTCTGACTCGAAGAGTAAGATGTCTGCAGATAGAAAATATGGGATTAATGAACTGGGGTTATTGGGTGCCTCTCTCCTCTTCCCTTTCTCTTCTCCTGTAGAACCCCAAAGGTTAACGCCCTCACCTTAGGTAAGTGAACGCCGAGCTCTCCATCTGCCTCGGGGCAGGGTGCCGTAACCAGTTTCTTCACTGGATAAGGTTGCAGGCCTCTTGACCTCAGAGGACTGCTGTCCGTCGTTAACTGCACGAACGGTAAGTTCTGGGCACTTCAAATGTCTTAAAAGTCTTTTGTAATGATATCTCATGTTTTGCAGGGTTCCGGCGATGGCGGATGGCGGGCTGATGAGAGTTGAGGATCGAACCCGCGTGAGGAATAGAAGCGACTGGAAGCACGTAAGTAAGCGCTTGTAGCCTGCTTCACGATGCGCACTAACTGTCCCTTTTATCTTGCAGGTACAAGTTCGGAGCTTTAGAGAAGCTGAAGGGTGCTGGAATACCCACTGGATTCGGCGTGGGAAGGAGTAATGGCACGTGAGTAATAAAGTTGCCCAATGTCTTTAAACGCACCTTCTTTTGTCTTTCAGATGCGGGATGCAGCGCCGAAGGCCTCCGGAGCGTGCGAAGAGCTGGTAAGCTTTTGTCTTTCAGATGCCGGAATGCAGTGCGAAGACCTCCGGAGCATGCGAAGAGTAGGTAAGCCTTTGTCTTTCAGATGCCGGGTTGCAGTGCGAGGCGTTGGTGACAGCCGATGGACCAGGTAAGAGATGCGCTGCCACTGAAGACCGTAGTGCTAACCTGTTCTTTCTTTGTCTTTACAGGTGCTGCTGAAGACTGGATTCCAGGATGGTAAGCCTTTGTTCCCTTAGGCCCAGGATCAGAAGCAGAAGACACGATGAGCGTTCTGCTGCAGAGAATGCAGAATAACGCAAAGCAAGATTCATCCATCGGGTGTGGTTTAAATAGCCTCCTGTAGTGCTTAGGTGTCTCCTTCCACAGCCACGCCTAGGTAAGAAAAGAGTTCCTGCTTTCCAGAAGAGTTCCAGTGTTCTGAACCTAGGGAGTGGCTCCTGCCCCACCCAACAGGAAAAGTAGTCCCAAACAGAAGAGGATCAGGGGTTCAACTGGCAGGTAAGTAAGCAGCATGGTCTGCTGCAGGTAAGTCCACCCAAGCATTATGAGCCCGGCGCTTCCAGCGCTGGGACTGGGCATCTTTATGAGCCTGGTGCCACTGGCGCCAGGACAGGGTCCAAAAGGTCCCAATTGGGACTGGCTGGCACTCGGAACCGGGGTTATGGGTCTGCTTCCAAGGGAGTCGGGCAAGTCCTGATCTTTTGGAAGCAGAGATCATGACAGCACCCCCCCTCAAGGCTCCTCCCAAACCGGGCTTCTCCGGGGGTTTGGGCTTGTTAGGAAATGTTCGATGAAATCTTTTGATTAGACGAGGCACGTGGACATATTCTGCAGGTTCCCAGGATCTTTCTTGGGGACCGTAGCCTTTCCAGTCAATCAGGTAAAATAGTTTAGATTTGGAGATCTTGGAATCCAGGATGCTTTTGACTTCAAACTCGAGTTCTCCATCAACTAGAATAGGTTTTGGAGATGTAGTTAGTCGGGTTTGAGGTTGCACGGGTTTTAATAGAGAGACGTGGAAGACCGGATGGATCTTCATGTGAGGGGGCAAGTCCAACTTGACCGCTACTGGATTTACTATGGTAGTGATGGAATAGGGACCAAGGTATCTTGGGTTGAATGTGCGTGGTCCTTTTAGAGGTAGATATTTGGTGGATAACCAGACTTGATCTCCTACTTGATATTGGGGGGCTTCCTTCCGATGTTGGTCTGCTCCTTTCTTGTATTGTTCTTTAGCCCTTTGAAGGTGAGAAACGGCTTCCTTAAAGGCTTGGGTGATTGTAGAATGCAGGTGGTCTACTGCTGGTGTTCCAAGATCTTGGAGTGGATCCAACTCCGAGGTTCGAGGGTGACTACCGTATAAAAGAAAAAACGGGGTCTTCCCAGTTCCCGAGTGGACAGAGTTATTGTAGGCATATTCGGCTATCCAAAGGATATCTTTCCAAGTTTTTTCAGTTTGTTGTAGCATGCAGCGCAAATACTGTTCCAGAGTTTGATTGGTCCTCTCGGTTTGTCCGTCGGTTTGAGGGTGGTGGCTGGTCGAAAGTCTCACATCAATTTGAGCCGACCGACAGCAACTTCGCCAAAAATGAGAAATAAATTGACTACCTCGATCCGAAATTAGAACTGAAGGAAAACCGTGCAGTCGGACGATGTTTTCGAGAAATTCTCGGGCCAGAGTTGCTGCTGTTGGTAAGCCTTTGAGTGGAATGAAATGCGCCATCTTGGAGAATAGGTCCACGATTACTAGGATCGTATTGTATCTGGAGCATGGAGGTAGATCGGTGATGAAGTCCATAGAAAGCGTATGCCAAGGGCGAGGCGGGATGTCAATAGGGCGTAAGAGGCCGGCTGGTTTTTCCTTTTGACTCTTGTTTTGGGCGCATACTCCACAGGACATTATAAAGTCTCTGATATCTTTTTTCCAAGACGGCCACCAGAAGTAGCGCTTGATCTTTTCCGAGGTCTTGGTCATACCGGGATGTCCTTCCATTAAAGAATCGTGATAACAAGAGATTACCTTTTTCTGTAAATCTGTGCTGGGCAGGTATAACCGTTCTTGGAAATATAATAGGTTGTCCTTCACCGTAAAGTCCTTTCCCTGCAGTGCCAATTCTGTATGTCTGCTGGAGTTACCAGTAGCCTGGCTTTATCCTAACTTCCTCTATGGATTGTGTGGCGATTACACCTAGAATTCTTTGTTCGGGAATGATAGGTACAGGTTTAGGATTGATCAAATGTTCTTCCACTCCCATCCGAGAAAGGGCATCAGCTTTACCGTTTTTTGTACCAGGTCGATAGGTAATTATGAAGTCAAACTCGGCAAAGAATAGTGCCCAACGGAGTTGCCTAGAGGATGGAGCTTTTGCGGTTTTCAAATATTGCAGGTTTCGGTGATCTGTAATCACAGTAGCGGTGTGTCGGGCCCCCAGAAGATAATGCCGCCAAGCCTTAAAGGCGGACTTGATAGCTAGAAATTCCTTATCAGTAATAGTGTAATTGATTTCAGGAGGCGAGAATTTGCGGGACCAAAATGCCACGGGATGCAACTGATTGGTTACTGGGTCCTTTTGTGATAGAACTGCCCCCATGGCAAGGCTCGAAGCATCAGTTTCAACGATGTAGGGGAGTTCTGGGCGAGGATGTTTTAAGATCGGTGCAGAGATAAATCTAGTCTTCAAATTCTGGAAAGCTTGTTCCGCCTCGGTAGACCATTCAAAACGTTTGTTTTTCTTTAACAAGGCGGTGATGGGCTGGACTATTCGAGAGAATTCGGGGATAAACATGCGGTAAAAGTTAGCAAAGCCTAACATGCTTTGAACACCTTTTACGGAGGATGGCGATGGCCATTTGAGAATTGCATCGACCTTCTTTGAATCCATACGCACTCCGCTAGGTGATAATATGAATCCCAAGAATTCAACTTCAGTCACGTTGAAAACACATTTTTCCAATTTAGCGAAAAGTTTGTGTTGACGCAATCTCTCGAGGACCATTTTCACGTGTTTCCGATGTTCAGTTTCCGATGAAGAATAAACGAGGATGTCGTCAATGTAAACAACAACACACACATCTATGAGCTCTCTGAGGACATCGTTCATAAAATAATGAAAGGCGGCCGGGGCATTGCAAAGTCCGAAGGGCATGACCTGATATTCAAATAGCCCATACTTGGTGCGGAAGGCCGTCTTCCATTCATCGCCCTCTTTTACTCGTACCAAGTGGTAGGCTCCTCTAAGATCCAGCTTTGTATATATGCATGCTTTTCTGACTTGGTCCAGGAGTTCAGGGATCAAAGGTAACGGATATCTATTCTTAACGGTGATCTGGTTCAGGGCGCGATAATCTATACAAGTTCTAAGGTCCCCTTCTTTTTTTGGAACGAAGAACAAAGCTGAGGAAGCAGGGGACTTGGAAGGACGAATAAACCCATTTGCTAGGTATTGATCCAGGTATTGTCGGAGGTGAAGATTCTCAGGCTCGGTGAGGGCATAAATTCTACTACAAGGAGGAGTAGATCCAGGTATCAGGTCTATCTGGCAGTCATAAGACCTATGAGGAGGTAGAGAGTTAGCCTGATCCTTCCGGAAAACATCTTGGAATTCTAGGTATTCAGGAGGTAACTGGGGAGCCTCCGAGGAAATTGCTGCCAGTGCAACACCAGGTCGAGGGTGACAAGTAGAGACACATTCTGGAAACTGAACCGTTCTTGCTCGCCAATCGATCTGAGGATTGTGCTTCTCTAACCAAGGAATTCCTAGAATAATCTGGAACCGAGGGGCCTTGATCACATCGAACACGATCTTCTCATGGTGTCCATCTTGACTTACTAGCGTCACTTCTTGGGTGGTATGCGTTACTGGTCCGGAGGCTATATCCGTACCATCCACCGTAGTAATGACGTCCTTTACAGCCTTTGGACAAAGAGTCAGATTCATCCTCAAAACCATTTCATGATCCACATAATTGCCGATGGCACCGCTGTCGACGTAAGCTTCAATCGCATGTAATCGATCCGGATGTTCAGGGCTAATGAGGACCATAGGTATCACGAAATGCGAGGTCACGGAACTGGTTTTAACGCTCGGCAAGAGGACCTCTATTCTTGTCGGGCGAGGTCATTTCCCTGCTCAGAGTTTGTGACCCTGGTAACTGCAGCTCCTACTGCCTTCTTGGCTGGTTTCACCGGACAGTCTCGAAGAAAGTGCCCCGAGTTTCCGCAATAGAGGCATAATTGCAGCTGTTTTCTCCTTTCCCACTCCTTTTGTGTTAGTGGTCCTTTCAGGCCCCCTATTTGCATGGGTTCCCCGGAGTCTACTCCTTTGGTAGGAGTTGGTGGTTTGGAAAATACTCGAGCATCAAACTTGGAACGATCGGCCTTCCTGTTCTGCAGTCTGTGGTCAATTTGAACGACTAAGTCAATATAGTCCGAACAGTCTTGCGGGGGATTCACTACTTGGGCTAACACATCTTTTAGCTCTCCACGTAGACCTCTATAAAAGAGCGTAATCCTTTTGTCCTCAGGCCATCGAGTTTCCACTATCAGTCTGTTGAAAGACGCAATATAAGCCAAAAGGTCTTGATTACCCTGTCGCAATGAAAGGAGCTCATTGTCCAAGGCCTGCCCCTGTGAATGTCTTGCAAACAGTTTTTCCATACTGAGCTGAAAAGCTTGAAAATCATGGAGAACCGGATCATCTTGATTAACTAGAGGGATCGACCAGTCTGCCGCATTGCCACTAAGGTACAAAAGCACGAAAGCTACCTTAGCTTGATCAGTTGGAAAGGCTGCTGGCCGGCATAAGAAGTGCAACCGGCACTGATTAATAAATACTGCAAACCTCTTTGGGTCACCAGAAAATCGTTCGGGCGGAGCCAGAGGTACATTCCCAGGTGGGTTGATCTGCACTGGGTTCGTAGAGGATGTTGAAGGAAGATTTGCCCCTGATGCGGGTAACGGAGTTTGTCCGGCTTGTGACTGTAGCAATTGTCTAGCGAGATCGTCTGTTCGCTCCTTGGAAATAATCAGTTCCCTTCTTAGAGCATTTGTTTCCTGACGGGCTGCATGCACTTCTGCTCTTAGTTCCCCAAGTAACTGGGCTAGCTTGTCGGTATCCGAGGTTTCCATAGCGCCTGGGTGGGAGTTTTGCGGTAGGCTTTGCGTTCTGTAACGCTCACCTGATTCCCGCAGAGGGGCCGGTCTTGACTGGGTGAATGCCGTATCTTCAAAGGTGATGTGTAACACACGGTTGGCTCTTTGGGCTGGACCTCTGTGCACTGTATGTCTGACTCGAAGAGTAAGATGTCTGCAGATAGAAAATATGGGATTAATGAACTGGGGTTATTGGGTGCCTCTCTCCTCTTCCCTTTCTCTTCTCCTGTAGAACCCCAAAGGTTAACGCCCTCACCTTAGGTAAGTGAACGCCGAGCTCTCCATCTGCCTCGGGGCCGGGTGCCGTAACCAGTTTCTTCACTGGATAAGGGTGCAGGCCTCTTGACCTCAGAGGACTGCTGTCCGTCGTTAACTGCACGAACGGTAAGTTCTGGGCACTTCAAATGTCTTAAAAGTCTTTTGTAATGATATCTCTTGTTTTGCAGGGTTCCGGCGATGGCGGATGGCGGGCTGATGAGAGTTGAGGATCGAACCCGCGTGAGGAATAGAAGCGCCTGGAAGCACATAAGTAAGCGCTTGTAGCCTGCTTCACGATGCGCACTAACTGTCCCTTTTATCTTGCAGGTACAAGTTCGGAGCTTTAGAGAAGCTGAAGGGTGCTGGAATACCCACTGGATTCGGCGTGGGAAGGAGTAATGGCACGTGAGTAATATAGTTGCCCAATGTCTTTAAACGCACCTTCTTTTGTCTTTCAGATGCGGGATGCAGCGCCGAAGGCCTCCGGAGCGTGCGAAGAGCTGGTAAGCTTTTGTCTTTCAGATGCCGGAATGTAGTGCGAAGACCTCCGGAGCATGCGAAGAGTAGGTAAGCCTTTGTCTTTCAGATGCCGGGTTGCAGCGCGAGGCGTTGGTGACAGCCGATGGACCAGGTAAGAGATGCGCTGCCACTGAAGACCGTAGTGCTATCCTGTTCTTTCTTTGTCTTTACAGGTGCTGCTGAAGACTGGATTCCAGGATGGTAAGCCTTTGTTCCCTTAGGCCCAGGATCAGAAGCAGAAGACACGATGAGCGTTCTGCTGCAGAGAATGCAGAATAACGCAAAGCAAGATTCATCCATCGGGTGTGGTTTAAATAGCCTCCTGTAGTGCTTAGGTGTCTCCTTCCACAGCCACGCCTAGGTAAGAAAAGAGTTCCTGCTTTCCATAAGAGTTCCAGTGTTCTGAACCTAGGGAGTGGCTCCTGCCCCACCCAACAGGAAAAGTAGTCCCAAACAGAAGAGGATCAGGGGTTCAACTGGCAGGTAAGTAAGCAGCATGGTCTGCTGCAGGTAAGTTCACCCAAGCATTATGAGCCCAGCGCTTCCAGCGCTGGGACTGGGCATCTTTATGAGCCTGGTGCCACTGGCGCCAGGACAGGGTCCAAAAGGTCCCAATTGGGACTGGCTGGCACTCGGAACCGGGGTTATGGGTCTGCTTCCAAGGGAGTCGGGCAAGTCCTGATCTTTTGGAAGCAGAGATCATGACAGCTAGTTCCCATTATTATGCAGGACTTGGCCACTAGGGGAGCAAAAAGGGCCATTTCTCTAATGGGTACTAGCCTTCTCAGTGTCAGTGGGCTAGTTCCCATTAGACGAGAGGACCTTTCTGCCTCTGCAGGTCAGAGGGCCGTTTCTCTAATGGGAAATAGCTGCTTCAGTGGTAGTGGGCCAGTTCCCATTAGACGAGAGGACCTTTCTACCTCTGCAGGTCAGAGGGCCGTTTCTCTAATGGGAAATAGGTGCTTCAGTGGGAGTGGGCTAGCTCCCATTAGACGAGAGGACCTTTCTGCCTCTGCAGGTCGGAGGGACGTTTCTCTAATGGGAAATAGCTGATTCAGTGTGAGTGGGCTAGTTTGCATTAGACGAGAGGACCTTCATGCCTCTGCATGTTCGAGGGTCGTGTCTCTAATGGGAAATAGCTGCTTCAGTGTGGGTAGGCTAGTACCATTATTATGCAGCACCTGGGCACTAGGGGAGCAAAAGGGCACATTCTTTAATGGGAACTAGCCTTCTCAGTGTGAATAGGCTAGCTCCCATTATTATGCAGGACTTGGTCACTAAGGGCAAAGTGGGCAATTTCTCTAATGGGAACTAGCCTTCTCAGTGTGAGTGGGCTAATTCCCATTATTATGCAGATCTTGGCCACTAGGGGAGAAAAAGGGGCCATGTGTCTAATGGGAACTAGCCTTCTCAGTGTGAGTAGGCTAGATATATTATTATGCAGGACTTGGCCAATAGGGGCAAAAGGGGCCATTTCTCGAATGGGAACTAGCCTTCTCAGTGTGAGTCGGCTAGTTCCCATTATTATGCCGGACCTGGCCACTGGGGGAGCAAAAAGGGCCAATTCTCTAATGGGAACTAGTCTTCTCAGTGTGAGTAGGCTAGTTATATTATTATGCAGGACTTGGCCACTAGGGGCAAAAGGGGCCATTCTCGAATGGGAACTAACCTTCTCAGTGTGAGTGGGCTAGTTCCCATTATTCTGCAGGACTTCGTCACTAGGGGAGCAAAAAGGGCCATTTGTCTAATGGGAGCTAGCCTTCTCGGTGTGAGTGGGCTAGTTCCCATTATTATGCAGGACTTGGCCACTAGGGGCAAAAAGGGCCATTTGTCTAATGGGAGCTAGCCTTCTCGGTGTGAGTGGGCTAGTTCCCATTATTATGCAGGACTTGGTCACTAGGGAGCAAAAAGGGCCATTTGTCTAATGGGAGCTAGCCATCTCAGTGTGAGTGGGCTAGTTCCCATTAGTATGCAGGACTTGGCCACTGGGGGAGCAAAAAGGGCCAATTCTCTAATGGGAAATAGCCTTCTCAGTGTGAGTAGGCTAGTTCCCATTATTATGCAGGACTTGGCCACTAGGGGAGCAACAAGGGCCATTTGTCTAATGGGAATTAGCCTTCTCAGTGTGAGTGGGCTAGTTCCCATTATTATGCAGGACGTGGCCAGTAGGGGCAAAAAAGGGGCATTTCTCTAATGGGAACTAGCCTTCTCTGTGTGAGTCGGCTAGTTCCCATTATTATGCAGGACTTGGCCACTAGAGGAGCAAAAAGGGCCAATTATCTAATGGGGACTTGCCTTCTCAGTTTGAGTAGGCTAGTTCCCATTATTATACTGGACTTGGCCACTGGAGGAGCAAAAAGGGCCAATTATCTAATGGGGACTTGCCTTCTCAGTTTGAGTAGGCTAGTTCCCATTATTATGCAGGAGTCGGCTACTAGGGGCAAAAAGAGCCATTTCTCAAATGGGAACCAGTCTTCTCAGTGTGAGTGGGCTAGTTCCCATTATTATGCAGGACTTGGCCACTAGGGGAGCAAAAAGGGCCATTTCTCTAATGGGTACTAGCCTTCGCAGTGTCAGTGGGCTAGTTCCCATTAGACGAGAGGACCTTTCTGCCTCTGCAGGTCAGAGGGCCGTTTCTCTAATGGGAAATAGCTGCTTCAGTGGTAGTGGGCCAGTTCCCATTAGACGAGAGGACCTTTCTGCCTCTGCAGGTCAGAGGGCCGTTTCTCTAATGGGAAATAGGTGCTTCAGTGGGAGTGGGATAGCTCCCATTAGACGAGAGCACCTTTCTGCCTCTGCAGGTCGGAGGGACGTTTCTCTAATGGGAAATAGCTGATTCAGTGTGAGTGGGCTAGTTTGCATTAGATGAGAGGACCTTCATGCCTCTGCAGGCTCGAGGGTCGTGTCTCTAATGGGAAATAGCTGCTTCAGTGTGAGTAGGCTAGTACCCATTATTATGCAGGACTTGGCCACTAGGGGCAAAAAAGGGCAATTTCTCTAATGGGAACGAGCCTTCGCATTGTGAGTGGGCTAGTTCCCATTAGACGAGAGGACCTTTCTGCCTCTGCAGGTCAGAGGGCCGTTTCTCTAATGGGAAATAGCTGCTTCACTGTAAGTGGGCTAGTTCCCATTAGACAAGAGGACCTTTCTGCCTCTGCAGGTCGGAGGGTCGTTTCTCTAATGGGAAATAGCTGCTTCACTGTGAGTGGGCTAATTCTCATTAGATGAGAGGACCTTTCTGCCTCTGCAGGTCGGAGGGCCGTTTCTCCAATGGGAAATAGCTGCTTCAGTGTGAATGGGCAAGTTCCAATTAGATGAGAGGGCCTTTCTGCCTCTCCAGGTCAGAGGGCCGTTTCTCTAATGGGAAATAGCTGCTTCAGTGTGAGTGGGCTAGTTCCCTTTAGACGAGAGGACCTTTCTCCCTCTGCAGGTCGGGGGGCCTTTTCTCTTATGGGAACTAGACTTCTCAATGTGAGTAGGCTAGTTCCCATTATTATGCAGGACTTGGCCACTAGGGGAAAAAAGGGCCATTTCTCTAATGGGAACTAGCCTTCTCAGCGTGATTGGGCTAGTTCCCATTATTATGCAGGAGGTGGCCACTAGGGGGGCAAAAGGGCTGTTTCTCTAATGGGAAATAGCTGCTTCAGTGTGAGTGGGCTAGTTCCCATTAGACGAAAGGACCTGTCTGCCTCTGCCGGTCAGACTGACATTTCTCTAATGGGAACTAGCCTTCTCAGTGTGAGTAGGCTAATTCCCATTATTATGCAGGACTTGGCCACTAGGGGCAAAAAAGGGCCATTTATCTAATGGGAACTAGCCTTCTCAGAGTGAGTAGGCTAGTTATATTATTATGCAGGACTTGGCCACTAAGGGCAAAAGGGGCCATTTCTCAAATGGGAACTAGTCTTCTCAGAGTGAGTGGGCTAGTTCCCATTATTATGAAGGACTTGGTCACTAGGGGAGCAAAAGGGGCCATTTGTCTAATGGGAACTAGCCTTCTCTGTGTGAGTGGGCTAGTTCCCATTATTATGCAGGACTTGGCCACTAGGGGCAAAAAAGTGCAATTTCTCTAATGGGAACTAGCCTTCTCAGTGTGAGTGGGCTAGTTCTCATTATTATGCTGGACTTGGCGTCTAGGGGATCAAAAAGGGCCAATTCTCTAATGCGAACTAAACTTTGCAGTGTGAGTAGGATAGTTCCCGGTATTATGCAGGACGTGGCCACTAGGGGGAAAAAGTGCAATTTCTCTAATGGGAACTAGCTTTCTCAGTGTGAGTGGGCTAGTTCCCATTATTATGCAGGACCTGGGCACTAGGGGAGCAAAAGGGCACATTCTTTAATGGGAACTAGCCTTCTCAGTGTGAATAGGCTAGCTCCCATTATTATGCAGGACTTGGTCACTAGGGGCAAAAGGGGCGATTTCTCTAATGGGAACTAGCCTTCTCAGTTTGAGTGGGCTAGATATATTATTATGCAGGACTTGGCCAATAGGGGCAAAAGGGGCCATTTCTCGAATGGGAACTAGCCTTCTCAGTGTGAGTCGGCTAGTTCCCATTATTATGCCGGACCTGGCCACTGGGGGAGCAAAAAGGGCCAATTCTCTAATGGGAACTAGTCTTCTCAGTGTGAGTAGGCTAGTTATATTATTATGCAGGACTTGGCCACTAGGGGCAAAAGGGGCCATTCTCGAATGGGAACTAACCTTCTCAGTGTGAGTGGGCTAGTTCCCATTATTCTGCAGGACTTCGTCACTAGGGGAGCAAAAAGGGCCATTTGTCTAATGGGAGCTAGCCTTCTCGGTGTGAGTGGGCTAGTTCCCATTATTATGCAGGACTTGGCCACTAGGGGCAAAAAAGGGCCATTTATCTAATGGGAACTAGCCTTCTCAGTGTGAGTGGGCTAGTTCCCATTATTCTGCAGGACTTGGTCACTAGGGAGCAAAAAGGGCCATTTGTCTAATGGGAGCTAGCCATCTCAGTGTGAGTGGGCTAGTTCCCATTAGTATGCAGGACCTGGCCACTGGGGGAGCAAAAAGGGCCAATTCTCTAATGGGAAATAGCCTTCTCAGTGTGAGTAGGCTAGTTCCCATTATTATGCAGGACTTGGCCACTAGGTGAGCAACAAGGGCCATTTGTCTAATGGGAATTAGCCTTCTCAGTGTGAGTGGGCTAGTTCCCATTATTATGCAGGACGTGGCCAGTAGGGGCAAAAAAGGGGCATTTCTCTAATGGGAACTAGCCTTCTCGGTGTGAGTCGGCTAGTTCCCATTATTATGCAGGACTTGGCCACTAGAGGAGCAAAAAGGGCCAATTATCTAATGGGGACTTGCCTTCTCAGTTTGAGTAGGCTAGTTCGCATTATTGTGCAGGACTCGGCTACTAGGGCAAAAAGAGCCATTTCTCAAATGGGAACTAGTCTTCTCAGTGTGAGTGGGCTATTTCCCATTATTATGAAGGACTTGGCCACTAGGGAAGCAAAAAGGGCCATTTCCCTAATGGGTAATAGCCTTCTCAGTGTGAATGGGCTAGTTCCCATTAGACGAGAGGACCTTTCTGCCTCTGCAGGTCAGAGGGCCGTTTCTCTAATGGGAAATAGCTGCTTCAGTGGTAGTGGGCTAGTTCCCATTAGACGAGAGGACCTTTCTGCCTCTGCAGGTGAGACTGCCGTTTCTCTAATGGGAAATAGCTGCTTCAGTGGGAGTGGGCTAGCTCCCATTAGATGAGAGGACCTTTCTGCCTCTGCAGGTCGGAGGGACGTTTCTCTAATGGGAAATAGCTGATTCAGTGTGAGTGGGCTAGTTTGCATTAGACGAGAGGACCTTTCTGCCTCTGCAGGTCGGAGGGTCGTTTCTCTAATGGGAAATAGCTGCTTCAGTGTGAGTAGGCTAGTTCCCATTATTATGCAGGACTTGGCCACTAGGGGCAAAAAAGGGCAATTTCTCTAATGGGAACGAGCCTTCGCAGTGCGAGTGGGCTAGTTCCCATTAGACAAAAGGACCTTTATGCCTCTCCAGGTCAGAGGGCAGTTTCTCTAATGGGAAATAGCTGCTTCAGTGGGAGTGGGGTAGTATTCATGAGACGAGAGGACCTTTCTGCCTCTGCAGGTCGGAGGGCCGTTTCTCTAATGGGAAATAGCTGCTTCAACGTGAGTGGGCTAGTTCCATTAGACGAGAGGACCTTTCTGACTCTGCAGGTCGGAGAGCCATTTCTCTAATGGGAAATAGCTGCTTAACTGTGACTGGGCTAGTTCCCATTAGACGAAAGGACCTTTCTGCCTCTGCAGGTTGGGGGCCATTTCTCTAATGGGAACTAGCTGCTTCACTGTGAGTGGGCTAGTTCCCATTAGACAAGAGCACCTTTCTGCCTCTGCAGGTCGGAGGGTCGTTTCTGTTATGGGAAATAGCTGCTTCACTGTGAGTGGGCTAGTTCTCATTAGACGAGAGGAACTTTCTGCCTCTGCAGGTCGGAGGGCCGTTTCTCTAATGGGAAAAAGCTGCTTCAGTGTGAGCGGGCTAGTTCCCATTCGACGAAAGGACCTTTCTGCCTCTGCAAGTCGAAGGGCCATTTCTCTTATGGGAACTAGACTTCTCAGTGTGATTGGGCTAGTTCCCATTTTTATGCAGTACTCGGCCACTAGTAGAGCAAAAGGGCTGATTCTATAGTGGGAAATAGCTGCTTCAGTGTGAGTGGGCTAGTTCCCATTAGACGAAAGGACCTGTCTGCCTCTGCAGGTCAGAGGGACATTTCTCTAATGGGAACTATCCTTCTCAGTCTGAGTAGGCTATTTCCCATTATTATGCAGGACTTGGCCACTAGGGGCAAAAAAGGGCCATTTATCTAATGGGAACTAGGCTTCTCAGTGTGAGTAGGCTAGTTATATTATTATGCAGGACTTGGCCACTAGGGACAAAAGGGGCCATTTCTCAAATGGGAACTAGCCTTCTCAGTGTGAGTGGGCTAGTTCCCATTATTATGCAGGACTTGGTCACTAGGGGAGCAAAAAGGGCCATTTGTCTAAAGGGAACTAGCCTTCTCAGTGTGAGTGGGCTAGTTCCCATTATTCTGCCGGACTTGGCCTCTAGGGGATCAAAAAGGGCCAATTCTCTAATGGGAACTAACCTTCGCATTGTGAGTAGTATAGTTCCCGGTATTATGCAGGATTTGGCCACTAGGGGGAAAAAGTGCAATTTCTCTAATGGGAACTAGCTTTCTCAGTGTGAGTGGGCTAGTTCCCATTAGTATGTAGATCTTGGCCACTAGGGGAGAAAAAAGGGCCATGTGTCTAATGGGAACTAGTCTTCTCAGTGTGAGTATGCTAGTTATATTATTATGAAGGACTTGGCCAATAAGGGCAAAAAGGGCCATTTCTCGAATGGGAACTAGCCTTCTCAGTGTGAGTGGGCTAGTTCCCATTATTATGCCGGACTTGGCCACTGGGGGAGCAAAAATGGCCAATTCTCTAATGGGAACTAGCCTTCTCAGTGTGAGTAGGCTAGTTATATTATTATGCAGGACTTGGCCACTAGGGGCAAAAGGGGCCATTTCTCGAATGGGAACTAGCCTTCTCAGTGTGAGTGGGCTAGTTCCCATCATTCTGCAGGACTTGGTCACCAGGGGAGCAAAAAGGGCCATTTGTCTAATGGGAGCTAGCCTTCTCAGTGTGAGTGGGCTAGATCCCATTATTATGCAGGACTTGGCCACTAGGGACCAAAAAGGGCCATTTATCTAATGGGAACCAGCCTTCTCAGTGTGAGTGTGCTAGTCCCCATTATTATGCCAGACTTGGCCACTGGGGGAGCAAAAAGGGCCAATTCTCTAATGGGAACTAGCCTTCTCAGTGTGAGTAGGCTAGTCCCATTATTATACAGGACTTGGCCACTTGAGGAGCAAAAAGGGCCAATTATCTAATGGGGACTTGCCTTCTCAGTTTGAGTAGGCTAGTTCCCATTATTATGCAGGACTTGGCCAATAAGGGCAAAAAGGGCCATTTCTCGAATAGGAACTAGCCTTCTCAGTGTGAGTGGTCTAGTTCCCATTATTATGCCGGACTTGGCCACTGGGGGAGCAAAAAGGGCCAATTGTCTAATGGGAACTAGCCTTCTCAGTGTGAGTGGGCTAGTTCCCATTATTATGCAGGACTTGGACACTAGGGGAGCAAAAAGGGCCATTTCTCTAATGGGTACTAGCCTTCTCAGTGTCAGTGGGCTAGTTCCCATTAGACGAGAGGACCTTTCTGCCTCTGCAGGTCAGAGGGCCGTTTCTCTAATGGGAAATAGCTGCTTCAGTGGTAGTGGGCCAGTTCCCATTAGACGAGAGGACCTTTCTGCCTCTGCAGGTCAGAGGGTCGTTTCTCTAATGGGAAATAGGTGCTTCAGTGGGAGTGGGCTAGCTCCCATTAGACGAGAGGACCTTTCTGCCTCTGCAGGTCGGAGGGACGTTTCTCTAATGGGAAATAGCTGATTCAGTGTGAGTGGGCTAGTTTGCATTAGACGAGAGGACCTTCATGCATCTGCAGGTTCGAGGGTCGTGTCTCTAATGGGAAATAGCTGCTTCAGTGTGAGTAGGCTAGTACCCATTATTATCCAGGACTTGGCCACTAGGGGCAAAAAAGGGCAATTTCTCTAATGGGAACAAGCCTTCGCATTGTGAGTGGGCTAGTACCCATTAGACAAAAGGACCTTTCTGCCTCTCCAGGTCAGAGGGCCGTTTCTCTAATGGGAAATAGCTGCTTCAGTGGGAGTGGGCCAGTATTCATGAGACGAGAGGACCTTTCTGCCTCTGCAGGTCAGAGGGCCGTTTCTCTAATGGGAAATAGCTGCTTCAATGTGAGTGGGCTAGTTCCAATTAGACAAGAGGACCTTTCTGCCTCTGCAGGTCGGAGAGCCGTTTCTCTAATGGGAAATAGCTGCTTCACTGTGAGTGGGCTAGTTCCCATTAGACGAAAGGACCTTTCTGCCTCCACAGGTCCGGGGGGCGTTTCTCTAATAGGAAATAGCTGCATCACTGTGAGTGGGCTAGTTCCGATTAGACAAGAGGACCTTTCTGCCTCTGCAGGTCGGAGGGTCGTTTCTCTAATAGGAAATAGCTGCTTCACTGTGAGTGGGCTAGTTCCCATTAGACGAGAGGACCTTTCTGCCTCTGCAGATCGGAGGGCCTTTTCTCTAATGGCAAATAGCTGCTTCAGTGTGAGTGGGCTAGTTCCCATTCGACGAAAGGACCTTTCTGCCTCTGCAGGTCGGAGGGCCATTTCTATTATGGGAACTAGCCTTCTCAATGTGAGTAGGCTAGTTCCCATTATTTTGCAGGACTTGGCCACTAGGGCAAAAAGGGCCATTCCTCTAATGGGAACTAGCCTTCTCAGTGTGATTGGGCTAGTTCCCATTATTATGCAGGACTTGGCCCCGAGGGGAGCAAAAGAGCTGTTTCTCTAATGGGAAATAGCTGCTTCAGTGTGAGCGGGCAAGTTCTGATTAGATGAGAGGGCCTTTCTGCCTCTGCAGGTCAGAGGGCCTTTTCTCTAATGGCAAATAGCTGCTTCAGTGTGAGTGGGCTAGTTCCCATTAGACGAAAGGACCTTTCTGCCTCTGCAGGTCGGAGGGCCATTTCTCTTATGGGAACTAGCCTTCTCAATGTGAGTAGGCTAGTTCCCATTATTATGCAGGACTTGGCCACTAGGGGCAAGAAAGGGCCATTTCTCTAATGGGAACTAGCTTTCTCAGTGTGAGTGGGCGAGTTCCCATTATTATGCTGAACTTGGCCACTGGGGGAGCAAAAAGGGCCAATTCTCTAATGGGAACTAGCCTTCTCAGTGTGGGTAGGCTAGTTATATTATTATGCAGGACTTGGCCACTAGGAGCAAAAGTGGCCATTTCTCGAATGGGAATTATACTTCTCAGTGTGAGTGGGCTAGTTCCCATTATTATGCAGGACTTGGTCACTAGGGGAGCAAGAAGGGCCATTTGTCTAATGGGAACTAGCCTTCTCAGTGGTAGTGGGCTAGTTCCCATTAGACGAGAGGACCTTTCTGCCTCTGCAGGTCAGAGGGCAGTTTCTCTAATGGGAAATAGCTGCTTCAGTGGGAGTGGGCTAGCTCCCATTAGACGAGAGGACCTTTCTGCCTCTACAGGTCGGAGGGATGTTTCTCTAATGGGAAATAGCTGATTCAGTGGGAGTGGGCTAGCTCCCATTAAACGAGAGGACCTTTTTGCCTCTGCAGGTCGGATGGCTGTTTCTGTAATGGGAAATAGCTGCTTCAGTGGGAGTGCGCTAGCTCCCATTAGACGAGAGGACCTTTCTGCCTCTGCAGGTCGAAGGGCCTTTTCTCTTATGGGAACTAGCCTTCTCAATGTGAGTAGGCTAGTTCCCATTATTATGCAGGACTTGGCCACTAGGGGAGCAAAAGGGCTGATTCTATAATGGGAGATAGCTGCTTCAGTGGGAGTGGGCTAGTTCTCATTAGACGAAAGGACCTTTCTGCCTCTGCAGGTCGAAGGGCCATTTCTCTTATGGGAACTAGCCTTCTCAAAGTGGGTAGGCTAGTTCCCATTATTATGCAGGACTTGGCCATTAGGGCAAAAAAAGGGAAATTCTCTAAAGGAAACTAGCCTTCTCAGTGTGATTGGGCTAGTTCCCATTATTATGCAGGACATGGCCCCTAGGGGAGCAAAAGAACTGTTTCTCTAATGAGAAATAGCTGCTTCAGTGTGAGTGGGCTAGATCCCTTTAGACGAAAGGACCTGTCTGCCTCTGCAGGTCAGAGGGACATTTCTCTAATGGGAACTAGCCTTCTCAGTGTGAGTAGGCTAGTTCCCATTATTATGCAAGACATGGCCATTAGGGGAAAAAAAGGGGCATTTCTCTAATGGGAACTAGCCTTCTCGGTGAGGGTAGGCTAGTTCCCATTATTATGCAGGACTCGGTTACTAGGGGCAAAAAGAGCCATTTCTCAAATGGGAACTAGTCTTCTCAGTGTAGGTGGGCTAGTTCCCATTAGACGAGAGGAACTTTCTATCTCTGCAGGTCAGAGGGCCGCTTCACTAATGGGAAATAGCTGCTTCAGTGGGAGTAGGCTAGCTCCCATTAGACGAGAGGACCTTTCTGCCTCTGCAAGTAGGAGGGCCGTTTCTCTAATGGGAAATAGCTGCTTCACTGTGAGTGGGCTAGTTCCCATTAGACAAGCGGATCTTTCTGCCTCTGCAGGGCGGAGCGTCGTTTCTCTAATGGGAAATAGCTGCTTCGCTGTGAGTGGGCTAGTTCTCATTAGACGAGAGGAACTTTCTGCCTCTGCAGGTCGGAGGGCCATTTCTCTAATGGGAAATAGCTGCTTCAGTGTGAATGGACAAGTTCTGATTAGATGAGAGGGCCTTTCTGCCTCTCCAGGTCGGAGGGCCTTTTCTCTAATGGGTAATAGCTGCTTCAGTGTGAGTGGGCTAGTTCCCATTAGACGAGAGGACCTTTCTGCCTCTGCAGGTGGGAGGGCCTTTTCTCTAATGGCAAATAGCTGCTTCAGTGTGAGTGGGCTAGTTCCCATTAGACGAAAGGACCTTTCTGCCTCTGCAGGTCGGAGGGCCATTTCTCTTATGGGAACTAGCCTTCTCAATGTGAGTAGGCTAGTTCCCATTATTATGCAAGACTTGGCCATTAGGGCAAAATAGGGCAATTTCTCTAATGGGAACTAGCCTTCTAAGTGTGATTGTGCTAGTTCCCATTATTATGCAGGACATGGCCCCTAGGGGAGCAAAAGAGCTGTTTCTCTAATGGGAAATAGCTGCTTTAGTGTGAGTGGGCTAGTTCCCGTTAGAAGAAAGGACCTGTCTGCCTCTGCAGGTCAGAGGGACATTTCTCTATTGGGAACTAGCCTTCTCAGTGTGAGTGGGCTAGTTCCCATTATTATGCAGGACTTGCCCACTAGGGGTAAAAAAGGTCAATTTATCTAATGGGAACTGGCCTTCTCAGTGTGAGTGGGTTAGTTCCCAATATTATGCAGGACATGGCCACTAGGGGACCAAAAGGGGCCAATTCTCTAGTGGGAACTAGCCTTCTCAGTGTGGGTAGGCTAGTTCCCATTATTATGCAGGACGTGGCCAGTAGGGGCAAAAAGAGGGGCATTTCTCTAATGGGAACTAGCCTTCTCGGTGTGAGTAGGCTAGTTCCCATTATTATGCAGGACTCGGCTACTAGGGGCAAGAAGAGCCATTTCTGAAATGGGAACTAGTCTTCTCAGTGTGAGTGGGCTAGTTCCCATTATTATGCAAGACTTGGCTACTGGAAGAGCAAAAAGGGCCATTTCTCTAATGGGTACTAGCCTTCTTAGTGTGAGTGGGCTAGTTCCCATTAGACGAGAGGACCTTTCTGTCTCTGCAGGTCAGAGGGCCGTTTCTCTAATGGGAAATAGCTGCTTCAGTGTGAGTGGGCTAGTTCCCATTAGATGAGAGGACCTTTATGCCTCTGCAGGTTGAAGGGCCTTTTCTCTAATGGCCAATAGCTGCTTCACTGTGAGTGGGCTAGTTCCCATTAGACGAAAGGACCTTTCTGCCTCTGCAGGTCGGAGGGCCTTTTCTCTGATGGGAAATAGCTGCTTCACTGTGAGTGGGCTAGTTCCCATTAGACAAGAGGACCTTTCTGCCTCTGCAGGTCGGAGGGTCGTTTCTCTAATGGGAAATAGCTGCTTCACTGTGAGTGGGCTAGTTCTCATTAAACGAGAGGAACTTTCTGCCTCTGCAGGTCGGAGGGCCATTTCTCTAATGGGAAATAGCTACTTCAGTGTGAATGGGCAAGTTCCGATTAGATGAGAGGGCCTTTCTGCCTCTTCAGGTCGAGGCCCGTTTCTCTAATGGGAAATAGCTGCTTCAGTGTGAGTGGGCTAGTTCCCAATAGACGAGAGGACCTTTCTGTCTCTGCAGGTCGGAGGGCCTTTTCTCTAATGGGAAATAGCTGCTTCAGTGTGAGTGGGCTAGTTCCCATTAGACGAAAGGACCTTTCTGCCTCTGCAGGTCGTATGGCCCTTTCTCTTATGGGAGCTAGCCTTCTCAATGTGAGTAGGCTAGTTCCCATTATTATGCAGGACTTGGCCATTAGGGCAAAAAAGGGCAATTTCTCTAATGGGAACTAGCCTTCTCAGTGTGATAGGGCTAGTTCCCATTATTATGCAGGACATGGCCCCTAGGGGAGCAAAAGAGCTGTTTCTCTAATGGGAAATAGCTGCTTCAGTGTGAGTGGGCTAGTTCCCGTTAGACGAAAGGACCTGTCTGCCTCTGCAGATCAGAGGGACATTTCTCTAATGGGAACTAGCCTTCTCAGTGTGAGTGGGTTAGTTCCCAATATTATGCAGGACTTGGCCACTAGGGGACCAAAAGGGGCCAATTCTCTAGTGGGAACTAGCCTTCTCAGTGTGAGTAGGCTAGTTCCCATTATTATGCAGGACTTGGAGACTAGGGGAGCAACAAAGGCCATTTGTCTAATGGGAACTAGCCTTCTCAGTGTGAGTAGGCTAGTTCCCATTATTATGCACGACGTGGTCAGTAAGGGCAAAAAAGAGGCATTTCTCTAATGGGAACTAGCCTTCTCGGTGTGAGTAGGCTAGTTCCCATTATTATGCAAGTCTTGGCCACTAGAGGAGCATAAAGGGACAATTATCTAATGGAGACTTACCTTCTCAGTTGAGTAGGCTAGTTCCCATTATTATCCAGGACTGGGCTACTAGGGGCAAAAAGAGCCATTTCTCAAATGGGAACTAGTCTTCTCAGTGTAAGTGGGCTAGTTCCCATTATTATGCAAGACTTGGCCACTAGAAGAGCAAAAAGGGCAATTTCTCTAATGGGTACTAGCCTTCTCAGTGTGAGTGGGCTAGTTCCCATTAGAGGAGAGGACCTTTCAGCCTCTGCAGGTCAGAGGGCTGTTTCTCTAATGGGAAATAGCTGCTTCAGTGTGAATGGGCTAGTTCCCATTAGACAAGAGGAACTTTCTGCCTCTCCAGGTCAGAGGGCCGTTTCTCTAAAGGGAAATCGCTGCTTCAGTGTGAGTGGGCTAGTTCCCATTAGACGAGAGGACCTTTCTGCTTCTGCAGGTCGGAGGGCCGTTTCTCTAATGGGAAACAGCTGCTTCACTGTGAGTGGTCTAGTTCCCATTAGACGAAAGGACCTTTCTACCACTGCAGGTCGGAGGGCCGTTTCTCTAATGGGAAATAGCTGCTTCACTGTGAGTGGTCTAGTTCCCATTAGACGAAAGGACCTTTCTACCACTGCAGGTCGGAGGGCTGTTTCTCTAATGGGAAATATCTGCTTCACTGTGAGTGGGCTAGTTTCCATTAGATGAGAGGACCTTTCTGCCTCTGCAGGTCTGAGGGCCGGTTCTCTAATGGAAAATAGCTGCTTCACTGGGAGTGTGCTAGTTCCCATTCGACGAGAGGACCTTTCTGCTTATGCAGGTCGGAGGGCCGTTTCTCTAATGGGAAATAGCTGCTTCAGTGTGAATGGGCTAGTTCCCATTAGACGAGAGAACCTTTCTGCCTCTCCAGGTCAGAGGGCCGTTTCTCTAATGGGAAATAGATGCTTCAGTGTGAGTGGGCTAGTTGCCATTAAAGGAGAGGACCTTTCTGCCTCTGCAGGTCGGAGGGCCGTTTCTCTAATGGGAAATAGCTGCTTCAGTGGGACTGGACTAGCTCCCATTAGACGAGAGGACCTTTCTGCCTCTGCAGGTCGGAGGGATGTTTGTCTAATGGGAAATAGCTGCTTCAGTGGGAGTGGGCTAGCTCCCATTAGACTAGAGGACCTTTCTGCCTCTGCAGGTCGGAGGGCCGTTTCTCTAATGGAAAATAGCTGCTTCACTGTGAGTGGGCTAGTTCCCATTCGACGAGAGGACCTTTCTGCTTCTGCAGGTTGTAGGGCCGTTTCTCTAATGGGAAATAGCTTGCTTCAATGGGAGTGGGCTAGTTCCCATAAGACGAGAGGACCTTTCTGCTTCTACAGTCGGAGGGCCATTTCTCTAATGGGAAATAGCTGCTTCAATGTGAGTGAGCTAGTTCCCATTATTATGCAGGACCTGGCCACTATGGGAGCACAAAGGGCCATTTGTCTAATGGGAACTAGCCTTCTCAGTGTGAGTGGGTTAGTTCCCATTATTATGCAGGACTTGGCCACTAGGCGCAAAAAAGGGCAATTTCTCTAATGGGAAAAAGCTGCTTCAGTGTGAATGGGCTAGTTCCCATTAGACGAGAGGACCTTTCTGCCTCTCCAGGTCAGATGGCAGTTTCTCTAATGGGAAATAGCTGCTTCAGTGTGTGTGGCTAGTTCCCATTAGATGAGAGGATCTTTCTGCCTCTGTAGGTCGGAGGGCCATTTCTCTAATGGGAAATAGCTGCTTCATTGGGAGTGGGCTAGCTCCCATTAGACAAGAGGACCTTTCTGCCTCTCCAGGTGAGTGAGAGGGTCGTTTCTCTAATGGGAAATAACTGCTTCAGTGTGAGTTGGCTAGTTCCCATTAGACGAGATGACCTTTCTGCCTCTGCAGGTCGGAGGGACGTTTCTCCAATGTTAAATAGCTGCTTCACTGTGAGTGGGCAAGTTCCCATTTGACGAGAGGACTGTTTTGCTTCTGCTGGTCAGAGGGCCGTTTCTCTAATGGGAAATAGCTGCTTCAGTGTGAATGGGCTAGTTCCCATTAGACAAGAGGACCTTTCTGCCTCTCCAGGTCAGAGGGCCGTTTCTCTAATGGGAAATAGCCGCTTCAGTGTGAGTTGGCTAGTTCCCATTAAACAAGAGGACCTTTCTGCCCCTGCAGGTCGGAGGGCCGTTTCTCTAATCGAAAATAGCTGCTTCACTGTGAGTGGGCTAGTTCCCATTAGGCGAAAGGACATTTCTGCTTCTGCAGGTCAGAGGGCCGTGTCTCTAATCGGAAATAGCTTGCTTCAGTGTGAGTGGGCTAGTTACCATTAGACGAGAGGACCTTTCTGCTTCTGCAGGTCGGAGGGCTGTTTCTCTAATGGGAAATAGCTGCTTCAGTGTGAGTGGGCTAGTTCCCATTAGACGAGAGGACCTTTCTGCCTCTCTAGGTCAGAGGGCCGTTTCTCTAGCTGCTTCAGTATGAGTGGGCTAGTTCCCATTAGTCGAGAGAACCTTTCTGCCTCTGCAGGTCAGAGGGCCGTTTCTCTAATGGGAAATAGATGCCTCACTGTGAGTGCGCTAGTTCCCATTAGACGAGAGGACCTTTCTGCCTCTGCAGGTGAGAGGGCCGTTTCTCTAATGGGAAATAGCTGCTTCAGTGAGAGTGGGCTAGTTCCCATTAGATGAAAGGAACTTTCTGCCTGTGATGGTCGGAGGGCCATTTCTCTAATGGCAACTAGCTTTCTGAGTTTGAGTAGGCTAGTTCCCATTATTATGCAGGACTTGGCCACAAGGGGCAAAAAGGGCCATTTCTCTAATGGGAACTAGCCTTCTCAGTGTGAGTGGGCTAGTTCCCATTATTATGCAGGACTTGGCCATAAGGCGCAAAAAAGGGCAATTTCTCTAATGGGAAATAGCTGCTTCAGTGTGAATGGGCTAGTTCCCATTAGACGAGAGGACCTTTCTGCCTCTCCAGGTCAAAGGGCCGTTTCTATAATGGGAAATGGCTGCTTCAGTGTGAGTGGGCTAGTTCCCATTAGACGAGAGGAGCTTTCTGCCTCTGTAGGTCGGAGGGCCATTTCTCTAATGGGAAATAGCTGCTTCATTGGGAGTGGGCTAGCTCCCATTAGACAAGAGGACCTTTCGGCCTCTCCAGGTGAGAGGGCCGTTTCTCTAATGTTAAATAGCTGCTTCAGTGTGAGTGGGCTAGTTTCCATTAGACAAGAGGACTTTTCTGCCTCTGCAGGTCGGAGAGTCTGTTTCCCTAATGGGAAATAACTGCTTCACTGTGAGTGGGCTAGTTCCCATTATACGAAAGGACCTTTCTGCCTCTGCAGGTCGGAGGGTCGTTTCTCTAATGGGAACTAGCCTTCTCAGTTTGAGTAGGCTAGCTCCCATTATTATGCAGGACTTGGCCACTAGGGGCAGAAAAAGGGCAATTTCTCTAATGGGAAATAGCTGCTTCAGTGTGAATGGGCAAGTTCCCATTATTATGCAGGACTTGGCCATTATGGGAGCAAAAAGGGCCATTTGTCTAATGGGAAATAGCTGCTTCGGTGTGAATGGTCTAGTTCCCATTAGATGAGAGGACCTTTCTGCCTCTCCAGGTCAGAGGGCTGTTTCTCTAATGGGAAATAGCTACTTCAGTGGGAGTGGGCTAGTTCCCATTAGACGAGAAGACCTCTCTGCCTCTCCAGGCCGGAGGTCCGTTTCTCTAATGGGAAATAGCTGCTTCAGTGTGAGTGGGCTAGTTCCCATTAGACAAGAGGACCTTTCTGCCTCTGCAGGTCAGAAGGCCGTTTCTCTAATGGGAAATGGCTGCTTCAGTGGTAGAAGGCTAGTTCCCATTAGACGAGAGAACCTTTCTGCCTCTGCAGGTCAGAGGGCCATTTCTCTAGTGGGAAATAGCTGCTTCAGTGGGAGTGGGCTAACTCCCATCAGACGAGAGGACCTTTCTGCCTCTGCAGGTCGGAGGGACGGTTCTCTAATGGGAAATAGCTGCTTCAATGTGAGTGGGCTAGTTCCCATTGGACGAGAGGACCTTTCTGCCTCAGCAGGTCGGAGGGCCGTTTCTGTAATGGGAAATAGCTGCTTTTTTGTGAGTGGGCTAGTTTGCATTAGACGAGAGGACCTTTCAGCTTCTGCAGGTCGGAGGGTCGTTTCTCTAATGGGAAATAGCTGCTTCAGTGTGAGTAGGCTAGTTTTCATTATTATGCAGGACTTGGTCACTAGGGGCAAAAAAGGGCCATTTCTCTAATGGGAACTAGCCTTCTCAGTGTGAGTGAGCTAGTTCCCATTAGACAAAAGGACCTTTCTGCCTCTACAGGTCAGAGGGTCGTTTCTGTAATGGGAAATAGCTGCTTCAGTGGGAGTGGGCTAGTATTGATTAGATGAGAGGACCTTTCTGCCTCTGCAGGTCGGAGGGCCGTTTCTCTAATGGGAAATAGTTGCTTCAATGTGAGTGAGCTATTTCCCATTAGACGAGAGGACCTTTCTGCCTCTGCAGGTCGGAGGGACGTTTCTCTAATGGGAAATAGCTGCTTCACTGTGAGTGGGCTAGTTCCCATTAGATGAAAGGACCTTTCTGCCTCTGCAGGTCGGAGGGCCGTTTCTCTAATGGGAAATAGCTGCTTCAGTGTGAATGGGCAAGTTCCGATTAGATGAGAGGGCCTTTCTGCCTCTCCAGGTCAGAGGGCCGTTTCTTTAATGGGAAATAGCTGCTTCAGTGTGAGAGGGCTAGTTCCCTTTAGACGAGAGGACCTTTCTGACTCTGCAGGTCGGAGGGCCTCTTCTATAATGGCAAATAGCTGCTCAGTGTGAGTGGGCTATTTCCCATTAGACAAAAGGACCTTTCTGCCTCTGCAGGTCAAAGGGCCATTTCTCTTATGGGAACTAGCCTTCTCAATGTGAGTAGGCTAGTTCCCATTATTATGCAGGACTTGGCCACTAGGGGAGCAAAAGGGCTGATTCTCTAATGGGAGATAGCTGCTTCAGTGGGAGTGGGCTAGTTCTCATTAGACGAAAGGACCTTTCTGCCTCTGCAGGTCGAAGGGCCATTTCTCTTATGGGAACTAGCCGTCTCAAAGTGGGTAGGCTAGTTCCCATTATTATGCAGGACTTGGCCATTAGGGCAAAAAAGGGAAATTCTCTAAAGGAAACTAGCCTTCTCAGTGTGATTGGGCTAGTTCCCATTATTATGCAGGACATGGCCCCTAGGGGAGCAAAAGAACTGTTTCTCTAATGGGAAATAGCTGCTTCAGTGTGAGTGGGCTAGATCCCTTTAGACGAAAGGACCTGTCTGCCTCTGCAGGTCAGAGGGACATTTCTCTAATGGGAACTAGCCTTCTCAGTGTGAGTAGGCTAGTTCCCATTATTATGCAAGACATGGCCATTAGGGGAAAAAAGGGGCATTTCTCTAATGGGAACTAGCCTTCTCGGTGAGGGTAGGCTAGTTCCCATTATTATGCAGGACTCGGTTACTAGGGGCAAAAAGAGCCATTTCTCAAATGGGAACTAGTCTTCTCAGTGTAGGTGGGCTAGTTCCCATTAGACGAGAGGAACTTTCTATCTCTGCAGGTCAGAGGGCCGCTTCACTAATGGGAAATAGCTGCTTCAGTGGGAGTAGGCTAGCTCCCATTAGACGAGAGGACCTTTCTGCCTCTGCAAGTAGGAGGGCCGTTTCTCTAATGGGAAATAGCTGCTTCACTGTGAGTGGGCTAGTTCCCATTAGACAAGCGGATCTTTCTGCCTCTGCAGGGCGGAGCGTCGTTTGTCTAATGGGAAATAGCTGCTTCGCTGTGAGTGGGCTAGTTCTCATTAGACGAGAGGAACTTTCTGCCTCTGCAGGTCGGAGGGCCATTTCTCTAATGGGAAATAGCTGCTTCAGTGTGAATGGACAAGTTCTGATTAGATGAGAGGGCCTTTCTGCCTCTCCAGGTCGGAGGGCCATTTCTCTAATGGGAAATAGCTGCTTCAGTGTGAGTGGGCTAGTTCCCATTAGACGAGAGGACCTTTCTGCCTCTGCAGGTGGGAGGGCCTTTTCTCTAATGGCAAATAGCTGCTTCAGTGTGAGTGGGCTAGTTCCCATTAGACGAAAGGACCTTTCTGCCTCTGCAGGTCGGAGGGCCATTTCTCTTATGGGAACTAGCCTTCTCAATGTGAGTAGGCTAGTTCCCATTATTATGCAAGACTTGGCCATTAGGGCAAAATAGGGCAATTTCTCTAATGGGAACTAGCCTTCTAAGTGTGATTGTGCTAGTTCCCATTATTATGCAGGACATCGCCCCTAGGGGAGCAAAAGAGCTGTTTCTCTAATGGGAAATAGCTGCTTTAGTGTGAGTGGGCTAGTTCCCGTTAGAAGAAAGGACCTGTCTGCCTCTGCAGGTCAGAGGGACATTTCTCTATTGGGAACTAGCCTTCTCAGTGTGAGTGGGCTAGTTCCCATTATTATGCAGGACTTGCCCACTAGGGGTAAAAAAGGTCAATTTATCTAATGGGAACTGGCCTTCTCAGTGTGAGTGGGTTAGTTCCCAATATTATGCAGGACATGGCCACTAGGGGACCAAAAGGGGCCAATTCTCTAGTGGGAACTAGCCTTCTCAGTGTGGGTAGGCTAGTTCCCATTATTATGCAGGACGTGGCCAGTAGGGGCAAAAAGAGGGGCATTTCTCTAATGGGAACTAGCCTTCTCGGTGTGAGTAGGCTAGTTCCCATTATTATGCAGGACTCAGCTACTAGGGGCAAGAAGAGCCATTTCTGAAATGGGAACTAGTCTTCTCAGTGTGAGTGGGCTAGTTCCCATTATTATGCAAGACTTGGCCACTAGAAGAGCAAAAAGGGCCATTTCTCTAATGGGTACTAGCCTTCTTAGTGTGAGTGGGCTAGTTCCCATTAGACGAGAGGACCTTTCTGTCTCTGCAGGTCAGAGGGCCGTTTCTCTAATGGGAAATAGCTGCTTCAGTGTGAGTGGGCTAGTTCCCATTAGATGAGAGGACCTTTCTGCCTCTGCAGGTTGAAGGGCCTTTTCTCTAATGGCCAATAGCTGCTTCAGTGTGAGTGGGCTAGTTCCCATTAGACGAAAGGACCTTTCTGCCTCTGCAGATCGGAGGGCCATTTCTCTTATGGGAACTAGCCTTCTCAATGTGAGTAGGCTAGTTCCCATTATTATGCAGGACTTGGCCACTAGGGGCAAAAAAGGGCCATTTATCTAATGGGAATTAGCCTTCTCAGTGTGAGTGGGCTAATTCCCATTAGACGAGAGGGCCTTTCTGCCTCTGCAGTTCGGAGGGCCGTATGTCTAATGGGAAATAGCTGCTTCACTGTGAGTGGGCTAGTTCCCATTAGACGAAAGGACCTTTCTGCCTCTGCAGGTCGGAGGGCCGTTTCTCTGATGGGAAATAGCTGCTTCACTGTGAGTGGGCTAGTTCCCATTAGACAAGAGGACCTTTCTGCCTCTGCAGGTCGGAGGGTCGTTTCTCTAATGGGAAATAGCTGCTTCACTGTGAGTGGGCTAGTTCTCATTAAACGAGAGGAACTTTCTGCCTCTGCAGGTCGGAGGGCCATTTCTCTAATGGGAAATAGCTACTTCAGTGTGAATGGGCAAGTTCCGATTAGATGAGAGGGCCTTTCTGCCTCTTCAGGTCGAGGCCCGTTTCTCTAATGGGAAATAGCTGCTTCAGTGTGAGTGGGCTAGTTCCCAATAGACGAGAGGACCTTTCTGTCTCTGCAGGTCGGAGGGCCTTTTCTCTAATGGGAAATAGCTGCTTCAGTGTGAGTGGGCTAGTTCCCATTAGACGAAAGGACCTTTCTGCCTCTGCAGGTCGGATGGCCCTTTCTCTTATGGGAGCTAGCCTTCTCAATGTGAGTAGGCTAGTTCCCATTATTATGCAGGACTTGGCCATTAGGGCAAAAAAGGGCAATTTCTCTAATGGGAACTAGCCTTCTCAGTGTGAGTGGGTTAGTTCCCAATATTATGCAGGACTTGGCCACTAGGGGACCAAAAGGGGCCAATTCTCTAGTGGGAACTAGCCTTCTCAGTGTGAGTAGGCTAGTTCCCATAATTATGCAGGACTTGGCGACTAGGGGAGCAACAAAGGCCATTTGTCTAATGGGAACTAGCCTTCTCAGTGTGAGTAGGCTAGTTCCCATTATTATGCACGACGTGGTCAGTAAGGGCAAAAAAGAGGCATTTCTCTAATGGGAACTAGCCTTCTCGGTGTGAGTAGGCTAGTTCCCATTATTATGCAAGTCTTGGCCACTAGAGGAGCATAAAGGGACAATTATCTAATGGAGACTTACCTTCTCAGTTGAGTAGGCTAGTTCCCATTATTATGCAGGACTGGGCTACTAGGGGCAAAAAGAGCCATTTCTCAAATGGGAACTAGTCTTCTCAGTGTAAGTGGGCTAGTTCCCATTATTATGCATGACTTGGCCACTAGAAGAGCAAAAAGGGCAATTTCTCTAATGGGTACTAGCCTTCTCAGTGTGAGTGGGCTAGTTCCCATTAGACGAGAGGACCTTTCAGCCTCTGCAGGTCAGAGGGCTGTTTCTCTAATGGGAAATAGCTGCTTCAGTGTGAATGGGCTAGTTCCCATTAGACAAGAGGAACTTTCTGCCTCTCCAGATCAGAGGGCCGTTTCTCTAAAGGGAAATCGCTGCTTCAGTGTGAGTGGGCTAGTTCCCATTAGACGAGAGGACCTTTCTGCTTCTGCAGGTCGGAGGGCCGTTTCTCTAATGGGAAACAGCTGCTTCACTGTGAGTGGTCTAGTTCCCATTAGACGAAAGGACCTTTCTACCACTGCAGGTCGGAGGGCCGTTTCTCTAATGGGAAATAGCTGCTTCACTGTGAGTGGTCTAGTTCCCATTAGACGAAAGGACCTTTCTACCACTGCAGGTCGGAGGGCTGTTTCTCTAATGTGAAATATCTGCTTCACTGTGAGTGGGCTAGTTTCCATTAGATGAGAGGACCTTTCAGCCTCTGCAGGTCGGAGGGCCGTTTCTCTAATGGGAAATAGCTGCTTCAGTGGGAGTGGGCTAGCTCCCATTAGACGAGAGGACCTTTCTGCCTCTGCAGGTCTGAGGGCCAGTTCTCTAATGGAAAATAGCTGCTTCACTGGGAGTGTGCTAGTTCCCATTCGACGAGAGGACCTTTCTGCTTATGCAGGTCGGAGGGCCGTTTCTCTAATGGGAAATAGCTGCTTCAGTGTGAATGGGCTAGTTCCCATTAGACGAGAGAACCTTTCTGCCTCTCCAGGTCAGAGGGCCGTTTCTCTAATGGGAAATAGATGCTTCAGTGTGAGTGGGCTAGTTGCCATTAAAGGAGAGGACCTTTCTGCCTCTGCAGGTCGGAGGGCCGTTTCTCTAATGGGAAATAGCTGCTTCAGTGGGACTGGACTAGCTCCCATTAGACGAGAGGACCTTTCTGCCTCTGCAGGTCGGAGGGATGTTTGTCTAATGGGAAATAGCTGCTTCAGTGAGAGTGGGCTAGCTCCCATTAGACTAGAGGACCTTTCTGCCTCTGCAGGCCGGAGGGCCGTTTCTCTAATGGAAAATAGCTGCTTCACTGTGAGTGGGCTAGTTCCCATTCGACGAGAGGACCTTTCTGCTTCTGCAGGTTGTAGGGCCGTTTCTCTAATGGGAAATAGCTTGCTTCAATGGGAGTGGGCTAGTTCCCATAAGACGAGAGGACCTTTCTGCTTCTACAGTCGGAGGGCCATTTCTCTAATGGGAAATAGCTGCTTCAATGTGAGTGAGCTAGTTCCCATTATTATGCAGGACCTGGCCACTATGGGAGCACAAAGGGCCATTTGTCTAATGGGAACTAGCCTTCTCAGTGTGAGTGGGTTAGTTCCCATTATTATGCAGGACTTGGCCACTAGGCGCAAAAAAGGGCAATTTCTCTAATGGGAAAAAGCTGCTTCAGTGTGAATGGGCTAGTTCCCATTAGACGAGAGGACCTTTCTGCCTCTCCAGGTCAGATGGCAGTTTCTCTAATGGGTAATAGCTGCTTCAGTGTGTGTGGGCTAGTTCCCATTAGATGAGAGGATCTTTCTGCCTCTGTAGGTCGGAGGGCCATTTCTCTAATGGGAAATAGCTGCTTCATTGGGAGTGGGCTAGCTCCCATTAGAAAAGAGGACCTTTCTGCCTCTCCAGGTGAGTGTGAGGGTCGTTTCTCTAATGGGAAATAGCTGCTTCAGTGTGAGTTGGCTAGTTCCCATTAGACGAGATGACCTTTCTGCCTCTGCAGGTCGGAGGGACGTTTCTCCAATGTTAAATAGCTGCTTCACTGTGAGTGGGCAAGTTCCCATTTGACGAGAGGACTGTTCTGCTTCTGCTGGTCAGAGGGCCGTTTCTCTAATGGGAAATAGCTGCTTCAGTGTGAATGGGCTAGTTCCCATTAGACAAGAGGACCTTTCTGCCTCTCCAGGTCAGAGGGCTGTTTCTCTAATGGGAAATAGCCGCTTCAGTGTGAGTTGGCTAGTTCCCATTAAACAAGAGGACCTTTCTGCCTCTGCAGGTCGGAGGGCCGTTTCTCTAATCGAAAATAGCTGCTTCACTGTGAGTGGGCTAGTTCCCATTAGGCGAAAGGACATTTCTGCTTCTGCAGGTCAGAGGGCCGTGTCTCTAATCGGAAATAGCTTGCTTCAGTGTGAGTGGGCTAGTTACCATTAGACGAGAGGACATTTCTGCTTCTGCAGGTCGGAGGGCTGTTTCTCTAATGGGAAATAGCTGCTTCAGTGTGAGTGGGCTAGTTCCCATTAGACAATAGGACCTTTCTGCCTCTGCAGGTCGGAGTGCCGTTTCTCTAATGGGAAATAGCTGCTTCAGTGTGAGTGGGCTAGTTCCCATTAGACGAGAGGACCTTTCTGCCTCTCTAGGTCGGAGGGCCGTTTCTCTAGCTGCTTCAGTATGAGTGGGCTAGTTCCCATTAGTCGAGAGAACCTTTCTGCCTCTGCAGGTCAGAGGGCCGTTTCTCTAATGGGAAATAGATGCCTCACTGTGAGTGCGCTAGTTCCCATTAGACGAGAGGACCTTTCTGCCTCTGCAGGTGAGAGGGCCGTTTCTCTAATGGGAAATAGCTGCTTCAGTGAGAGTGGGCTAGTTCCCATTAGATGAAAGGAACTTTCTGCCTGTGATGGTCGGAGGGCCATTTCTCTAATGGCAACTAGCTTTCTGAGTTTGAGTAGGCTAGTTCCCATTATTATGCAGGACTTGGCCACAAGGGGCAAAAAGGGCCATTTCTCTAATGGGAACTAGCCTTCTCAGTGTGAGTGGGCTAGTTCCCATTATTATGCAGGACTTGGCCATAAGGCGCAAAAAAGGGCAATTTCTCTAATGGGAAATAGCTGCTTCAGTGTGAATGGGCTAGTTCCCATTAGACGAGAGGACCTTTCTGCCTCTCCAGGTCAAAGGGCCGTTTCTATAATGGGAAATGGCTGCTTCAGTGTGAGTGGGCTAGTTCCCATTAGACGAGAGGAGCTTTCTGCCTCTGTAGGTCGGAGGGCCATTTCTCTAATGGGAAATAGCTGCTTCATTGGGAGTGGGCTAGCTCCCATTAGACAAGAGGACCTTTCGGCCTCTCCAGGTGAGAGGGCCGTTTCTCTAATGTTAAATAGCTGCTTCAGTGTGAGTGGGCTAGTTTCCATTAGACAAGAGGACTTTTCTGCCTCTGCAGGTCGGAGAGTCCGTTTCCCTAATGGAAAATAACTGCTTCACTGTGAGTGGGCTAGTTCCCATTATACGAAAGGACCTTTCTGCCTCTGCAGGTCGAAAGGCCGTTTCTCTAATGGGAAATAGCTGCCTCACTGTGAGTGGGCTAGTTCCCATTAGACGAGAGGACCTTTCTGCCTCTGCAGGTCGGATGGCTGTTTCTCTAATGGGAATTAGCTGCTTCTCTGTGAGTGGGCGAGTTCCCATTAGAAGAAAGGATCTTTCTGCCTCTGCAGGTCGGAGGGTCGTTTCTCTAATGGGAACTAGCCTTCTCAGTTTGAGTAGGCTAGCTCCCATTATTATGCAGGACTTGGCCACTAGGGGCAGAAAAAGGGCAATTTCTCTAATGGGAAATAGCTGCTTCAGTGTGAATGGGCAAGTTCCCATTATTATGCAGGACTTGGCCATTATGGGAGCAAAAAGGGCCATTTGTCTAATGGGAAATAGCTGCTTCGGTGTGAATGGTCTAGTTCCCATTAGATGAGAGGACCTTTCTGCCTCTCCAGGTCAGAGGGCTGTTTCTCTAATGGGAAATAGCTGCTTCAGTGGGAGTGGGCTAGTTCCCATTAGACGAGAAGACCTCTCTGCCTCTCCAGGCCGGAGGTCCGTTTCTCTAATGGGAAATAGCTGCTTCAGTGTGAGTGGGCTAGTTCCCATTAGACAAGAGGACCTTTCTGCCTCTGCAGGTCAGAAGGCCGTTTCTCTAATGGGAAATGGCTGCTTCAGTGGTAGAAGGCTAGTTCCCATTAGACGAGAGAACCTTTCTGCCTCTGCAGGTCAGAGGGCCGTTTCTCTAGTGGGAAGTAGCTGCTTCAGTGGGAGTGGGCTAACTCCCATTAGACGAGAGGACCTTTCTGCCTCTGCAGGTCGGAGGGACGTTTCTCTAATGGGAAATAGCTGCTTCAATGTGAGTGGGCTAGTTCCCATTGGACGAGAGGACCTTTCTGCCTCAGCAGGTCGGAGGGCCGTTTCTGTAATGGGAAATAGCTGCTTTTGTGTGAGTGGGCTAGTTTGCATTAGACGAGAGGACCTTTCAGCTTCTGCAGGTCGGAGGGTCGTTTCTCTAATGGGAAATAGCTGCTTCAGTGTGAGTAGGCTAGTTTTCATTATTATGCAGGACTTGGTCACTAGGGGCAAAAAAGGGCCATTTCTCTAATGGGAACGAGCCTTCTCAGTGTGAGTGAGCTAGTTCCCATTAGACAAAAGGACCTTTCTGCCTCTCCAGGTCAGAGGGTCGTTTCTGTAATGGGAAATAGCTGCTTCAGTGGGAGTGGGCTAGTATTGATTAGATGAGAGGACCTTTCTGCCTCTGCAGGTCGGAGGGCCGTTTCTCTAATGGGAAATAGTTGCTTCAATGTGAGTGAGCTATTTCCCATTAGACGAGAGGACCTTTCTGCCTCTGCAGGTCGGAGGGACGTTTCTCTAATGGGAAATAGCTGCTTCACTGTGAGTGGGCTAGTTGCCATTAGATGAAAGGACCTTTCTGCCTCTGCAGGTCGGAGGGCCGTTTCTCTAATGGGAAATAGCTGCTTCAGTGTGAATGGGCAAGTTCTGATTAGATGAGAGGGCCTTTCTGCCTCTCCAGGTCAGAGGGCTGTTTCTTTAATGGGAAATAGCTGCTTCAGTGTGAGAGGGCTAGTTCCCTTTAGACGAGAGGACCTTTCTGACTCTGCAGGTCGGAGGGCCTCTTCTATAATGGCAAATAGCTGCTCAGTGTGAGTGGGCTATTTCCCATTAGACAAAAGGACCTTTCTGCCTCTGCAGGTCAAAGGGCCATTTCTCTTATGGGAACTAGACTTCTCAATGTGAGTAGGCTAGTTCCCATTATTATGCAGGACTTGGCCACTAGGGGCAAAAAAGGGCAATTTTTCTAATGGGAACTACCCTTCTCAGCGTGATTGGGCTAGTTCCCATTATTATGCAGGACTTGGCCACTAGGGGAGCAAAAGGGTTGTTTCTCTAATGGCAAATAGCTGCTCAGTGTGAGTGGGCTAGTTCCTATTAGACGAAAGGACCTTTCTGCCTCTGCAGGTCAAAGGGCCATTTCTCTTATGGGAACTAGACTTCTCAATGTGAGTAGGCTAGTTCCCATTATTATGCAGGACTTGGCCACTAGGGGCAAAAAAGGGCAATTTTTCTAATGGGAACTACCCTTCTCAGCGTGATTGGGCTAGTTCCCATTATTATGCAGGACTTGGCCACTAGGGGAGCAAAAGGGTTGTTTCTCTAATGGCAAATAGCTGCTCAGTGTGAGTGGGCTAGTTCCTATTAGACGAAAGGACCTTTCTGCCTCTGCAGGTCAAAGGGCCTTTTCTCTTATGGGAACTAGACTTCTCAATGTGAGTAGGCTAGTTCCCATTATTATGCAGGACTTGGCCACTAGGGGCAAAAAAGGGCAATTTTTCTAATGGGAACTACCCTTCTCAGCGTGATTGGGCTAGTTCCCATTATTATGCAGGACTTGGCCACTAGGGGAGCAAAAGGGTTGTTTCTCTAATGGCAAATAGCTGCTCAGTGTGAGTGGGCTAGTTCCTATTAGACGAAAGGACCTTTCTGCCTCTGCAGGTCAAAGGGCCATTTCTCTTATGGTAACTAGACTTCTCAATGTGAGTAGGCTAGTTCCCATTATTATACAGGACTTGGCCACTAGGGGCAAAACAGGGCCATTTCTCTAATGGGAACTAGCCTTCTCAGCGTGATTGGGCTAGTTCCCATTATTATGCCGGACTTGGCCACTGGGGGAGCAAAAAGGGCCAATTCTCTAATGGGAACTAGCCTTCTTAGTGTGAGTAGGCTCGTTATATTATTATGCAGGACTTGGCCACTAGGGGCAAAAGGGCCAATTTCTCGAATGGGAACTAGCCTTCTCAGTGTCAGTGGGCTAGTTCCCATTATCATGCCGGACTTGGCCACTGGGGGAGCAAAAAGGGCCAATTCTCACATGGGAACTAGCCTTCTTAGTGTGAGTAGGCTCGTTATATTATTATGCAGGACTTGGCCACTAGGGGCAAAAGGGCAAATTTCTCGAATGGGAACTAGCCTTCTCAGTATGAGTAGGCTAGTTCCCATTATTATGCAGGACGTGGCCAGTAGGGGCAAAAAAGGGGCATTTCTCTAATGGGAACTAGCCTTCTCGGTGTGATTCGGCTAGTTCCCATTATTAAGCAGGACTCGGCTACTAGGGGCAAAAAGAGCCATTTTTCAAATGGGAACTAGTCTTCTCAGTGTGAGTGGGCTATTTCCCATTATTATGATGGACTTGGCCACTAGGGAAGCAAAAAGGGCCATTTCTCTAATGGGTACTAGCCTTCTCAGTGTGAGTGGGCTAGTTCCCATTAGACGAGAGGACCTTTCTGCCTCTGCAGGTCAGAGGGCCGTTTCTCTAATGGGAAATAGCTGCTTCAGTGGTAGTGGGCTAGTTCCCATTAGACGAGAGGACCTTTCTGCCTCTGCAGGTGAGAGGGCCGTTTCTCTAATGGGAAATAGCTGCTTCAGTGGAAGTGGGCTAGCTCCCATTAGACGAGAGGACCTTTCTGCCTCTGCAGGTCGGAGGGACGTTTCTCTAATGGGAAATAGCGGATTCAGTGTGAGTGGGCTTGTTTGCATTAGACGAGGACCTTTCTGCCTCTGCAGGTGAGAGGTCTGTTTCTCTAATGGAAAATAGCTGCTTCAGTGTGAGTAGGCTAGTTCCCATTATTATGCAGGACTTGGCCACTAGGGGAAAAAAGGGCAATTTCTCTAATGGGAACAAGCCTTCGCAGTGTGAGTGGGCTAGTTCCCATTAGACAAAAGGACCTTTATGCCTCTCCAGGTCAGAAGGCCGTTTCTCTAGTGGGAAATAGCTGCTTCAGTGGGAGTGGGCTAGTATTCATGAGACGAGAGGACCTTTCTGCCTCTGCAGGTCGGAGGGCTGTTTCTCTATTGGGAAATAGCTGCTTCAATGTGAGTAGGCTAGTTCCCATTAGACGAGAGGACCATTCTGCCTCTGCAGGTCGTTGGGCCGTTTCTCTAATGGGAAATAGCTGCTTCACTGTGAGTGGGCTAGTTCCGATTAGATGAGAGGGCATTTCTGCCTCTCCAGTTCAGAGGGCCGTTTCTCTAATGGGAAATAGCTGCTTCAGTGTGAGTGGGCTAGTTCCCATTAGACGAGAGGACCTTTATGCCTCTGCAGGTCGGAGGGCCTTTTCTCTAATGGCAAATAGCTGCTTCAGGGTGAGTGGGCTAGTTCCCATTAGACAAAAGGACCTTTCTGAGTCTGCAGGTCAAAGGGCCATTTCTCTTATGGGAACTATACTTCTCAATGTGAGTGGGCTAGTTCCCATTATTATGCAGGACTTGGCCACTAGGGGCAAAAAAGTGCCATTTCTCTAATGGGAACTAGCCTTCTCAGTGTGATTGGGCTAGTTCCCATTATTATGCAGGACTTGGCCACTATGGGAGCAAAAGGGCTGATTCTCTAATGGGAAATAGCTTCTTCAGTGTGAGTGGGCTAGTTCCCATTAGACGAAAGGACCTGTCTGCCTCTGCAGGTCAGAGGGACATTTCTCTAATGGGAACTAGCCTTCTCAGTGTGAGTAGGCTAGTTCCCATTATTATGCAGGACTTGGCCACTAGGAGCAAAAAAGGGCCATTTATCTAATGGGAACTAGCCTTCTCAGTGTGAGTAGGCTAGTTATATTATTATGCAGGATTTGGCCACTAGGGGCAAAAGGGGCCATTTCTAAAATGGGAACTAGCCTTCTCAGTGTGAGTGGGCTAGTTCCCATTATTATGCAGGACTTGGCCACTAGGGGCAAACAAGTGCAATTTCTCTAATGGGAACTAGCCTTCTCAGTGTGAGTGGGCTAGTTCCCATTATTATGCAGGACTTGGCCACTAGGGGCAAACAAGTACAATTTCTCTAATGGGAACTAGCCTTCTCAGTGTGAGTGGGCTAGTTCCCATTATTATGCAGGACTTGGCCACTAGGGGAAAACAAGTCCAATTTCTCTAATGGGAACTAGCCTTCTCAGTGTGAGTGGGCTAGTTCCCATTATTATACAGGACGTGGCCAGTAGGGGCAAAAAAGGGGCATTTCTCAAATGGGAACTAGCCTTCTCAGTGTGAGTGGGCTAGTTCCCATTATTATGCAGGACTTGGCCACTAGGGGCAAAAGGGGCCATTTCTCAAATGGGAACTAGCCTTCTCAGTGTGAGTGGGCTAGTTCCCATTATTATGCAGGACTTGGCCACTAGGGGCAAACAAGTGCAATTTCTCTAATGGGAACTAGCCTTCTCAGTGTGAGTGGGCTAGTTCCCATTATTATGCAGGACTTGGCCACTAGGGGCAAACAAGTGCAATTTCTCTAATGGGAACTAGCCTTCTCAGTGTGAGTGGGCTAGTTCCCATTATTATGCAGGACTTGGCCACTAGGGGCAAACAAGTGCAATTTCGCTAATGGGAACTAGCCTTCTCAGTGTGAGTGGGCTAGTTCCCATTATTATACAGGATGTGGCCAGTAGGGGCAAAAAAGGGGCATTTCTCAAATGGGAACTAGCCTTCTCAGTGTGAGTGGGCTAGTTCTCATTATTATGCAGGACTTGGCCACTAGGGGCAAAAGGGGCCATTTCTCAAATGGGAACTAGCCTTCTCAGTGTGAGTGGGCTAGTTCCCATTATTATGCAGGACTTGGCCACTAGGGGCAAACAAGTGCAATTTCTCTAATGGGAACTAGCCTTCTCAGTGTGAGTGGGCTAGTTCCCATTATTATGCAGGACTTGGCCACTAGGGGCAAACAAGTGCAATTTCTCTAATGGGAACTAGCCTTCTCAGTGTGAGTGGGCTAGTTCCCATTATTATGCAGGACTTGGCCACTAGGGGCAAACAAGTGCAATTTCTCTAATGGGAACTAGCCTTCTCAGTGTGAGTGGGCTAGTTCCCATTATTATACAGGACGTGGCCAGTAGGGGCAAAAAAGGGGCATTTCTCAAATGGGAACTAGCCTTCTCAGTGTGAGTGGGCTAGTTCCCATTATTATGCAGGACTTGGTCACTGGGGGAGCAAAAAGGGCCATTTGTCTAATGGGAACTAGCCTTCTCGGTGTGAGTGGGCTAGTTCCCATTATTATGCAGGACTTGGCCACTAGGGGCAAAAAAGTGCAATTTCTCTAATGGGAAATAGCCTTCTCAGTGTGAGTGGGCTAGTTCCCATTATTATGCCAGTCTTGGCCTCTAGGGGATCAAAAAGGGCCAATTTTCTAATGGGAACTAACCTTCTCAGTGTGAGTAGGAAAGTTCCCGGTATTATGCAGGACTTGGCCACTAGGGGGAAAAAGTGCAATTTCTCTAATGGGAACTAGCTTTCTCAGTGTGAGTGGGCTAGTTCCCATTATTATGCAGGACATGGGCACTAGGGGAGCAAAAGGGCCCATTCTTTAATGGCAACTAGCCTTCTCAGTGTGAATAGGCTAGCTCCCATTATTATGCAGGACTTGGTCACTAGGGGCAAAAGGGGCAATTTCTCTAATGGGAACTAGCCTTCTCAGAGTGAGTGTGCTAGTTCCCATTATTATGCAGATCTTGGCCATTAGGAGAGAAAAAAGGACCATGTGTCTAATGGGAACTAGTCTTCTAAGTGTGAGTAGGCTAGTTATATTATTATGCAGGACTTGGCCAATAGGGACAAAAGGGGCCATTTCTCGAATGGGAACTAGCCTTCTCAGTGTGAGTGGGCTAGTTCCCATCATTCTGCAGGACTTGTTCACTAGGGGAGCAAACAGGGCCATTTGTCTAATGGGAGCTAGCCTTCTCAACGTGAGTGGGCTAGTTCCCATTATTATGCCAGACTTGGCCACTGAGGGAGCAAAAAGGGCCAATTCTCTAATGGGAACTAGCCTTCTCAGTGTGAGTAGGCTAGTTCCCATTATTATACAGGACATGGCCCGTAGGGGCAAAAAAGGGGCATTTCTTTAATGGGAACTATCCTTCTCGGTGTGAGTCGGCTAGTTCCCATTATTATGCAGGACTTGGCCACTGGGGGAGCAAAAAGGGCCAATTCTCTAATGGGAACTAGCCTTCTCAGTGTGAGTAGGCTAGTTCCCATTATTATACAGGATGTGGCCAGTAGGGGCAAAAAAGGGGCATTTCTCTAATGGGAACTAGCCTTCTCGGTGTGAGTCGGCTAGTTCCCATTATTATGCAGGACTTGGCCACTAGAGGAGCAAAAAGGGCCAATTATCTAATGGGGACTTGCCTTCTCAGTTTGAGTAGGCTAGTTCCCATTATTATGCAGGACTCGGCTACTAGGGGCAAAAAGAGCCATTTCTCAAATGGGAACTAGTCTTCTCAGTGTGAGTGGGCTAGTTCGCATTATTATGCAGGACTTGGCCACTAGGGGAGCAAAAAGAGCCATTTCTCTAATGGGTACTAGCCTTCTCAGTGTGAGTGGGCTAGTTCCCATTAGACGTGAGGACCTTTCTGCCTCTGCAGGTCAGAGGGCCGTTTCTCTAATGGGAAATAGCTGCTTCAGTGGTAGTGGGCCAGTTCCTATTAGACTAGAGGACCTTTCTGCCTCTGCAGGTCAGAGGGCCGTTTCTCTAATGGGAAATAGCTGCTTCAGTGGGATCGGGCTAGCTCCCATTAGACGAGAGGACCTTTCTGCCTCTGCAGGTCGGAGGGACGTTTCTCTAATAGGAAATAGCTGATTCAGTGTGAGTGGGCTAGTTTGCATTAGACGAGAGGACATTTCTGCCTCTGCAGGTCGGAGGGTCGTTTCTCTAATGTGAAATAGCTGCTTCAGTGTGAGTAGGCTATTACCCATTATTATGCAGGACTTGGCCACTAGGGGCAAAAAAGGGCAATTTCTCTAATGGGAACGAGCCTTCGCAGTGTGAGTGGGCTAGTTCCCATTAGACAAAAGGACCTTTCTGCCTCTCCAGGTCAGAGGGCCGTTTCTCTAATGGGAAATAGCTGCTTCAATGTGATTGGGCTAGTTCCAATTAGACGAGAGGACCTTTCTGCCTCTGCAGGTCGGAGAGCCGTTTCTCTAATGGGAAATAGCTGCTTCACTGTGAGTGGGCTAGTTCCCATTAGACGAAAGGACCTTTCTCCCTCTGCAGGTCGGGGGGGGGGTTTCTCTAATAGGAAATAGCCGCATCACTGTGAGTGGGCTAGTTCCCATTAGACAAGAGGAACTTTCTGCCTCTGCAGGTCAGAGGGCCGTTTCTCTAATGGGAAAAAGCTGCTTCAGTGTGAATGGGCAAGTTCCGATTAGATGAGAGGGCCTTTCTGCCTCTCCAGGTCGGAGGGCCATTTCTCTAATGGGAAATAGCTGCTTCAATGTGAGTGGGCTCGTTCCCATTAGACGAGAGGACCTTTCTGCCTCTGCAGGTCGGAGGGCCTTTTCTCTAATGGCAAATAGCTGCTTCAGTGTGAGTGGGCTAGTTCCCATTCGACGAAAGGACCTTTCTGCTTCTGCAGGTCGGAGGACCATTTCACTTATGGGAACTAGCCTTCTCAATGTGAGTAGGCTATTTCCCATTATTATGCAGGACTTGGCCACTAGGGCAAAAAGGGCCATTCCTCTAATGGGAACTAGCCTTCTCAGTGTGATTGGGCAAGTTCCCATTATTATGCAGGACTTGGCCCCTAGGGGAGCAAAAGAGCTGTTTCTCTAATGTGAAATAGCTGCTTCCGTGTGAGCGGGCTAGTTCCCGTTAGACGAAAGGAACTGTCTGCCTCTGCAGGTCAGATGGACATTTCTTTAATGGGAACTAGCCTTCTCAGTGTGAGTAGGCTAGTTCCCATTATTATGCAGGACTTGGCCACTGGGGTCCGTTTCTCTAATGGGAAATAGCTGCTTCACTGTGAGTGGGCTAGTTCCGATTAGATGAGAGGGCATTTCTGCCTCTCCAGTTCAGAGGGCCGTTTCTCTAATGGGAAATAGCTGCTTCAGTGTGAGTGGGCTAGTTCCCATTAGACGAGAGGACCTTTATGCCTCTGCAGGTCGGAGGGCCTTTTCTCTAATGGCAAATAGCTACTTCAGTGTGAGTGGGCTAGTTCCCATTAGACAAAAGGACCTTTCTGAGTCTGCAGGTCAAAGGGCCATTTCTCTTATGGGAACGATACTTCTCAATGTGAGTGGGCTAGTTCCCATTATGATGCAGGACTTGGCCACTAGGGGCAAAAAAGGGCCCTTTCTCTAATGGGAACTAGCCTTCTCAGTGTGATTGGGCTAGTTCCCATTATTATGCAGGACTTGGCCACTATGGGAGCAAAAGGGCTGATTCTCTAATGGGAAATAGCTGCTTCAGTGTGAGTGGGCTAGTTCCCTTTAGACGAAAGGACCTGTCTGCCTCTGCAGGTCAGAGGGACATTTCTCTAATGGGAACTAGCCTTCTCAGTGTGAGTAGGCTATTTCCCATTATTATGCAGGACTTGGCCACTAGGGGCAAAAAAGGGCCATTTATCTAATGGGAACTAGCCTTCTTAGTGTGAGTAGGCTAGTTATATTATTATGCAGGACTTGGCCACTAGGGGCAAAAGGGGCCATTTCTCAAATGGGAACTAGCCTTCTCAGTGTGAGTGGGCTAGTTCCCATTATTATGCAGGACTTGGCCACTAGGGGCAAAAAAGTGCAATTTCTCTAATGGGAACTAGCCTTCTCAGTGTGAGTGGGCTAGTTCCCATTATTATGCAGGACTTGGCCACTAGGGGCAAAAAAAGGGCAATTTCTCTAATGGGAACTAGCCTTCTCAGTGTGAGTGGGCTAGTTCCCATTATTATACAGGACGTGGCCAGTAGGGGCAAAAAAGGGGCATTTCTCAAATGGGAACTAGCCTTCTCAGTGTGAGTGGGCTAGTTCCCATTATTATGCAGGACGTGGTCACTAGGGGAGCAAAAAGGGCCATTTGTCTAATGGGAACTAGCCTTCTCCGTGTGAGTGGGCTACTTCCCATTATTATGCAGGACTTGGCCACTAGGGGCAAAAAAGTGCAATTTCTCTAATGGGAAATAGCCTTCTCAGTGTGAGTGGGCTAGTTCCCATTATTATGCCAGTCTTCGCCTCTAGGGGATCAAAAAGGGCCAATGTTCTAATGGGAACTAACCTTCTCAGTGTGAGTAGGAAAGTTCCCGGTATTATGCAGGACTTGGCCACTAGGGGGAAAAAGTGCAATTTCTCTAATGGGAACTAGCTTTCTCAGTGTGAGTGGGCTAGTTCCCATTATTATGCAGGACATGGGTTCTAGGGGAGCAAAAGGGCCCATTCTTTAATGGCAACTAGCCTTCTCAGTGTGAATAGGCTAGCTCCCATTATTATGCAGGACTTGGTCACTAGGGGCAAAAAAGAGGCATTTCTCTAATGGGAACTAGCCTTCTCAGTGTGAGTAGGCTAGTTCCCATTATTATACAGGACGTGGCCAGTAGGGGCAAAAAAGAGGCATTTCTCTAAAGGTAACTAGCCTTCTCGGTGTGAGTCGGCTAGTTCCCATTATTATGCAGGACTTGGCCACTGGGGGAGCAAAAAGGGCCAATTCTCTAATGGGAACTAGCCTTCTCAGTGTGAGTAGGCTAGTTCCCATTATTATACAGGACGATGCCAGTAGGGGCAAAAAAAGGGCATTTCTCTAATGGGAACTAGCCTTCTCGGTGTGAGTCGGCTAGTTCCCATTATTATGCAGGACTTGGCCACTAGAGGAGCAAAAAGGGCCAATTATCTAATGGGGACTTGCCTTCTCAGTTTGAGTAGGCTAGTTCCCATTATTATGCAGGACTCGGCTACTAGGGGCAAAAAGAGCCATTTCTCAAATGGGAACTAGTCTTCTCAGTGTGAGTGGGCTAGTTCGCATTATTATGCAGGACTTGGCCACTAGGGGAGCAAAAAGAGCCATTTCTCTAATGGGTACTAGCCTTCTCAGTGTGAGTGGGCTAGTTTGCATTAGATGAGAGGACATTTCTGCCTCTGCAGGTCGGAGGGTCGTTTCTCTAATGTGAAATAGCTGCTTCAGTGTGAGTAGGCTATTACCCATTATTATGCAGAACTTGGCCACTAGTGGCAAAAAAGGGCAATTTCTCTAATGGGAACGAGCCTTTGCAGTGTGAGTGGGCTAGTTCCCTTTAGACAAAAGGACCTTTCTGCCTCTCCAGGTCAGAGGGCCGTTTCTCTAATGGGAAATAGCTGCTTCAATTTGATTGGGCTAGTTCCAATTAGACGAGAGGACCTTTCTGCCTCTGCAGGTCGGAGAGTCGTTTCTCTAATGGGAAATAGCTGCTTCACTGTGAGTGGGCTAGTTCCCATTAGACGAAAGGACCTTTCTCCCTCTGCAGGTCGGCGGGGGGGGGGGGGTTTCTCTAATAGGAAATAGCCGCATCACTGTGAGTGGGCTAGTTCCCATTAGACAAGAGGAACTTTCTGCCTCTGCAGGTCGGAGGGCCGTTTCTCTAATGGGAAAAAGCTGCTTCAGTGTGAATGGGCAAGTTCCGATTAGATGAGAGGGCCTTTCTGCCTCTCCAGGTCGGAGGGCCATTTCTCTAATGGGAAATAGCTGCTTCAATGTGAGTGGGCTAGTTCCCATTAGACGAGAGGACCTTTCTGCCTCTGCAGGTCGGAGGGCTTTTTCTCTAATGGCAAATAGCTGCTTCAGTGTGAGTGGGCTAGTTCCCATTCGACGAAAGGACCTTTCTGCCTCTGCAGGTCGGAGGACCATTTCACTTATGGGAACTAGCCTTCTCAATGTGAGTAGGCTATTTCCCATTATTATGCAGGACTTGGCCACTAAGGCAAAAAGGACCATTCCTCTAATGGGAACTAGCCTTCTCAGTGTGATTGGGCTAGTTCCCATTATTATGCAGGACTTGGCCCCTAGGGGAGCAAAAGAGCTGTTTCTCTAATGTGAAATAGCTGCTTCCGTGTGAGCGGGCTAGTTCCCGTTAGACGAAAGGAACTGTCTGCCTCTGCAGGTCAGATGGACATTTCTTTAATGGGAACTAGCCTTCTCAGTGTGAGTAGGCTAGTTCCCATTATTATGCAGGACTTGGCCACTGGGGGGCCGTTTCTCTAATGGGAAATAGCTGCTTCACTGTGAGTGGGCTAGTTCCGATTAGATGAGAGGGCATTTCTGCCTCTCCAGTTCAGAGGGCCGTTTCTCTAATGGGAAATAGCTGCTTCAGTGTGAGTGGGCTAGTTCCCATTAGACGAGAGGACCTTTATGCCTCTGCAGGTCGGAGGGCCTTTTCTCTAATGGCAAATAGCTGCTTCAGTGTGAGTGGGCTAGTTCCCATTAGACAAAAGGACCTTTCTGAGTCTGCAGGTCAAAGGGCCATTTCTCGTATGGGAACTATACTTCTCAATGTGAGTGGGCTAGTTCCCATTATTATGCAGGACTTGGCCACTAGGGGCAAAAAAGGGCCATTTCTCTAATGGGAACTAGCCTTCTCAGTGTGATTGGGCTAGTTCCCATTATTATGCAGGACTTGGCCACTATGGGAGCAAAAGGGCTGATTCTCTAAAAGGAAATAGCTGCTTCAGTGTGAGTGGGCTAATTCCCATTAGACGAAAGGACCTGTCTGCCTCTGCAGGTCAGAGGGACATTTCTCTAATGGGAATTAGCCTTCTCAGTGTGAGTAGGCTATTTCCCATTATTATGCAGGACTTGGCCACTAGGGGCAAAAAAATGGCCATTTATCTAATGGGAACCAGCCTTCTCAGTGTGAGTAGGCTAGTTATATTATTATGCAGGACTTGGCCACTAGGGGCAAAAGGGGCCATTTCTCAAATGGGAACTAGCCTTCACAGTGTGAGTGGGCTAGTTCCCATTATTATGCATGTCTTGGCCACTAGGGGCAAAAAAGTGCAATTTCTCTAATGGGAACTAGCCTTCTCAGTGTGAGTGGGCTAGTTCCCATTATTATGCAGGACTTGGCCACTAGGGGCAAAAAAGGGCAATTTCTCTAATGGGAACTAGCCTTCTCAGTGTGAGTGGGCTAGTTCCCATTATTATGCAGGACTTGGTCACTAGGGGAGCAAAAGGGCCATTTGTCTAATGGGAACTAGCCTTCTCGGTGTGAGTGGGCTAGTTCCCATTATTATGCAGGACTTGGCCACTAGGGGCAAAAAAGTGCAATTTCTCTAATGGGAAATAGCCTTCTCAGTGTGAGTGGGCTAGTTCCCATTATTATGCCAGTCTTGGCCTCTAGGGGATCAAAAAGGGCCAATTTTCTAATGGGAACTAACCTTCTCAGTGTGAGTAGGAAAGTTCCCGGTATTATGCAGGACTTGGCCACTAGGGGGAAAAAGTGCAATTTCTCTAATGGGAACTAGCTTTCTCAGTGTGAATGGGCTAGTTCCCATTATTATGCAGGACATGGGCACTAGGGGAGCAAAAGGGCCCATTCTTTAATGGCAACTAGACTTCTCAGTGTGAATAGGCTAGCTCCCATTATTATGCAGGACTTGGTCTCTAGGGGCAAAAGGGGCAATTTCTCTAATGGGAACTAGCCTTCTCAGTGTGAGTGTGCTAGTTCCCATTATTATGCAGATCTTGGCCACTAGGAGAGAAAAAAGGGCCATGTGTCTAATGGGAACTAGTCTTCTAAGTGTGAGTAGGCTAGTTATATTATTATCCAGGACTTGGCCAATAGGGGCAAAAGGGGCCATTTCTCGAATGGGAACTAGCCTTCTCAGTGTGAGTGGGCTAGTTCCCATCATTCTGCAGGACTTGTTCACTAGGGGAGCAAAAAGGGCCATTTGTCTAATGGGAGCTAGCCTTCTCAACGTGAGTGGGCTACTTCCCATTATTATGCCAGACTTGGCCACTGGGGGAGTAAAAAGGGCCAATTCTCTAATGGGAACTAGCCTGCTCGGTGTGAGTAGGCTAGTTCCCATTATTATACAGGACGTGGCCAGTAGGGGCAAAAAAGCGGCATTTCTCTGATGGGAACTAGCCTTCTCAGTGTGAGTGTGCTAGTTCCCATTATTATGCAGGACTTGGCCACTGGGGGAGCAAAAAGGGCCAATTCTCTAATGGGAACTAGCCTTCTCAGTGTGAGTAGGCTAGTTCCCATTATTATACAGGACGTGGCCAGTAGGGGCAAAAAAGGGGCATTTCTCTAATGGGAACTAGCCTTCTCTGTGTGAGTCGGCTAGTTCCCATTATTATGCAGGACTTGGCCACTAGAGGAGCAAAAATGGCCAATTATCTAATGGGGACTTGCCTTCTCAGTTTGAGTAGGCTAGTTCCCATTATTATGCAGGACTCGACTACTAGGGGCAAAAAGAGCCATTTCTCAAATGGGAACTAGTCTTCTCAGTGTGAGTGGGCTATTTCGCATTATTATGCAGGAACTGGCCAATAGGGGAACAAAAAGAGCCATTTCTCTAATGGGAACTAGCCTTCTCAGTGTGAGTGGGCTAGTTCCCATTATTATGCCAGACTTGGCCACTGGGGGAGCAGAAAGGGCCAATTCTCTAATGGGAACTAGCCTTCTCGGTGTGAGTAGGCTAGTTCCCATTATTATACAGGACGTGGCCAGTAGGGGCAAAAAAGGGGCATTTCTCTGATGGGAACTAGCCTTCTCGGTGTGAGTCGGCTAGTTCCCATTATTATGCAGGACTTGGCCACTGGGGGAGCAAAAAGGGCCAATTCTCTAATGGGAACTAGCCTTCTCAGTGTGAGTAGGCTAGTTCCCATTATTATACAGGACGTGGCCAGTAGGGGCAAAAAAGGGGCATTTCTCTAATGGGAACTAGCCTTCTCGGTGTGAGTCGGCTAGTTCCCATTATTATGCAGGACTTGGCCACTAGAGGAGCAAAAAGGGCCAATTATATAATGGGGACTTGCCTTCTCAGTTTGAGCAGGCTAGTTCCCATTATTATGCAGGACTCGGCTACTAGGGGCAAAAAGAGCCATTTCTCAAATGGGAAATAGTCTCCTCAGTGTGAGTGGGCTAGTTCGCATTATTATGCAGGACTTGGCCACTAGGGGAGAAAAAAGATTCATTTCCCTAATGGGTACTAGCCTTCTCAGTGTGAGTGGGCTAGTTCCCATTAGACGTGAGGACCTTTCTGCCTCTGCAGGTCAGAGGGCCGTTTCTCTAATGGGAAATAGCTGCTTCAGTGGTAGTGGGCCAGTTCCCATTAGACTAGTGGACCTTTCTGCTTCTGCAGGTCAGAGGGCCGTTTCTCTAATGGGAAATAGCTGCTTCAGTGGGAATGGGCTAGCTCCCATTAGACGAGAGGACCTTTCTGCCTCTGCAGGTCAGAGGGACGTTTCTCTAATGGGAAATAGCTGATTCAGTGTGAGTGGGCTAGTTTGCATTAGACGAGAGGACATTTATGCCTCTGCAGGTCGGAGGGTCGTTTCTCTAATGTGAAATAGCTGCTTCAGTGTGAGTAGGCTATTACCCATTATTATGCAGGACTTGGCCACTAGGGGCAAAAAAGGGCAATTTCTCTAATGGGAACGAGCCTTCGCAGTGTGAGTGGGCTGGTTCCCATTAGACAAAAGGACCTTTCTGCCTCTCCAGGTCAGAGGGCCGTTTCTCTAATGGGAAATAGCTGCTTCAATGTGAGTGGGCTAGTTCCAATTAGACGAGAGGACCTTTCTGCCTCTGCAGGTCGGAGAGCCGATTCTCTAATGGGAAATAGCTGCTTCACTGTGAGTGGGCTAGTTCCCAATAGACAAAAGGACCTTTCTCCCTCTGCAGGTCGGGGGGGGGCGTTTCTCTAATAGGAAATAGTCGCATCACTGTGAGTGGGCTAGTTCCCATTAGACAAGAGGAACTTTCTGCCTCTGCAGGTCGGAGGGCCATTTCTCTAATGGGAAAAAGCTGCTTCAGTGTGAATGGGCAAGTTCCGATTAGATGAGAGGGCCTTTCTGCCTCTCCAGGTCGGAGAGCCATTTCTCTAATGGGAAATAGCTGCTTCAATGTGAGTGGGCTAGTTCCCATTAGACGAGAGGACCTTTCTGCCTCTGCAGGTCGGAGGGCCTTTTCTCTAATGGCAAATAGCTGCTTCAGTGTGAGTGGGCTAGTTCCCATTCGACGAAAGGATCTTTCTGCCTCTGCAGGTCGGAGACCATTTCACTTATGGGAACTAGCCTTCTCAATGTGAGTAGGCTATTTCCCATTATTATGCATGACTTGGCCACTAGGGCAAAAAGGGCCATTCCTCTAATGGGAACTAACCTTCTCAGTGTGATTGGGCTAGTTCCCATTATTATGCTGGACTTGGCCCCTAGGGGAGCAAAAGAGCTGTTTCTCTAATGTGAAATAGCTGCTTCCGTGTGAGCGGGCTAGTTCCCGTTAGACGAAAGGAACTGTCTTCCTCTGCAGGTCAGATGGACATTTCTTTAATGGGAACTAGCCTTCTCAGTGTGAGTAGGCTAGTTCCCATTATTATGCAGGACTTGGCCACTGGGGGCAAAAAAGGGCCATTTATCTAATGGAAATTAGCCTTCTAAGTGTGAGTGGGCTAGTTCACATTAGACAAGAGGACCTTTCTGCCTCTGCAGGTCGGAGGGACGTTTCTCTAATGGGAAATAGCTGCTTCAGTGTGAGTGGGCTATTTCCCATTAGACGAGATGACCGTTCTGCCTCTGCAGGTGGGAGGGCTGTTTCTCTAATGGGAAATAGCTGCTTTTGTGTGAGTGGGCTAGTTTGCATTAGACGAGAGGGCCTTTCTGCCTCTGCAGGTCGGAGGGCCGTTTCTCTAATGGAAAATAGCTGCTTCACTGTGAGTGGGCTAGTTCCCATTAGACGAAAGGACCTTTCTGCCTCTGCAGTTCGGAGGGCCGTTTCTCTAATGGGAAATAGCTGCTTTGCTGTGAGTGGGCTAGTTCCCATTAGACAAGAGGACCTTTCTGCCTTTGCAGGTCGGAGGGTCGTTTCTCTAATGGGAAATAGCTGCTTCACTGTGAGTGGGCTAGTTCCCATTAGACGAAAGGACCTTTCTGCCTCTGCAGGTCGGAGGGCCGTTTCTCTAATGGAAAATAGCTGCTTCACTGTGAGCGGGCTAGTTCCCATTAGACGAAAGGACCTTTCTGCCTCTGCAGGTCGGAGGGCCGTTTCTCTAATGGGAAATAGCTGCTTCGCTGTGAGTGGGCTAGTTCCCATTAGACAAGAGGACCTTTCTGCCTTTGCAGGTCGGAGGGTCGTTTCTCTAATGGGAAATAGCTGCTTCACTATGAGTGGGCTAGTTCTCTTTAGACGAGAGGAACCTTCTGCCTCGGCAGTTCGGAGGGCTGTTTCCCTAATGGGAAATAGCTGCTTCAGTGTGAATGGGCAAGTTCCGATTAGATGAGAGGACCTTACTGCCTGTGCAGGTCAGAGGGCCTTTTCTCTAAGGGAAAATAGCTGCTTCAGTGTGAGTGGGCTAGTTCCCATTAGAGGAAAGGACCTTTCTGCCTCTGCAGGTCGGAGGGCCGTTTCTCTAATGGGAACTAGCCTTCTCAATGTGAGTAGGCTAGTTCCCTTTATTATGCAGGACTTGGCCACTAGGGGCAAGGAAGGGCCATTTCTCTAATGGGAACTAGCCTTATCAGTGTGAGTGGGCTAGTTCCCATTATTATGCCGGACTTGGCCACTGGGGGAGCAAAAAGGGCCAATTCTCTAATGGGAACTAGCCTTCTCAGTGTGAGTAGGCTAGTTATATTATTATGCAGGACTTGGCCACTAGGGGCAAAAGGGCCCATTTCTTGCAGGGACCTGCAGAGGCAGAAAGGCCCTCTCGTCTAATGCAAACTAGCCCACTCACACTGAAGCAGCTATTTCCCATCAGAGAAACATCCCTCCGACCTGCAGAGGCAGAAAGGTCCTCTCGTCTAATGTGAACTAGCCCACTCACACTGAGAAGGCTAATTTCCATTAGATAAATGGCCCTTTTTTGCCCCCAGTGGCCAAGTCCTGCATAATAATGGGAACTAGCCTACTCACACTGAGAAGGCTAGTTCCCATTAAAGAAATGTCCATCTGACCTGCAGAGGCAGACAGGTCCTTTCGTCTAACGGGAACTAGCCCGCTCACACTGAAGCAGCTATTTCACATTACAGAAACAGCTCTTTTGCTCCCCTAGGGGCCAAGTCCTGCATAATAATGGGAACTAGCCCAATCACACTGAGAAGGCTAGTTCCCATTAGAGGAATGGCCCTTTGTGCCCTAGTGGCCAAGTCCTGCATAATAATGGGAAATAGCCTACTCACATTGAGAAGGCTAGTTCCCATAAGAGAAATGGTCCTCCGACCTGCAGAGGCAGAAAGGTCCTTTCGTCGAATGGGAACTAGCCCATTCACACTGAAGCAGCTATTTGCCATTAGAGAAAAGGCCCTCCGACCTGCAGAGGCAGAAAGGTCCTCTCGTCTAATGGGAACTAGCCCACTCACATTGAAGCAGCTATTTCCCATTAGAGAATTGGCCCTCCGACCTGGAGAGGCAGAAAGGCCCTCTCATCTAACCGGAACTTGCCCATTCACACTGAAGCAGCTATTTCACATTAGAGAAACGACCCTCCGACCTGCAGAGGCAGAAAGGTCCTCTTGTCTAATGGGAACTAGCCCACTCACAGTGATGCGGCTATTTCCTATTAGAGAAACGCCCCCCTCCGACCTGCAGAGAGAGAAAGGTGCTTTCGTCTAATGGGAACTAGCCCACTCACAGTGAAGCAGCTATTTCCCATTAGAGAAACAGCTCTCCGACCTGCAGAGGCAGAAAGGTCCTCTCGTCTAATTGGAACTAGCCCAATCACAGTGAAGCAGCTATTTCCCATTAGAGAAACGGCTCTCCGACCTGGAGAGGCAGAAAGGTCCCCACTCACACTGAGAAGGCTAGTACCCATTAGAGAAATGGCCCTTTTTGCTCCCCTAGTGGCCAAGTCCGGCATAATAATGCGAACTAGCCCACTCACACTGAGAAGGCTAGTACCCATTAGAGAAATGGCCCTTTTTGCCCCTAGTAGCCGAGTCCTGCATAATAATGGGAACTAGCCTACTCTAACTGAGAAGGCAAGTCCCCATTAGATAATTGGCCCTTTTTGCTCCTCTAGTGGCCAAGTCCTGCATAATAATGGGAACTAGCCGACTCACACCGAGAAGGCTAGTTCCCATTAGAGAAATGCCCCTTTTTTGCCCCTACTGGCCACGTCCTGTATAATAATGGGAACTAGCCTACTCACACTGAGAAGGCTAGTTCCCATTAGAGAATTGGTCCTTTTTGCTCCCCCAGTGGCCAAGTCCTGCATAATAATGGCAACTAGCCGACTCACACCGAGAAGGCTATTTAGCATTAGAGAAATGCCCCTTTTTTGCCCCTACTGGCCACGTCCTGTATAATAATGGGAACTAGCCTACTCACACTGAGAAGGCTAGTTCCCTTTAGAGAATTGGCCCTTTTTGCTGCCCCAGTGGCCAAGTCTGGCATAATAATGGGAACTAGTCCACTCACACTGAGAAGGCTAGTTCCCATTAGATAAATGGCCCTTTTTGCCCCTAGTGGCCAAGTCCTGCATAATAATGGGATCTATCCCACTCACACTGAGAAGGCTAGCTCCCATTCGAGAAATGGCCCCTTTTGCCCCTAGTGGCCAAGTCCTGCATAATAATATAACTTGCCTACTCACACTGAGAAATCTAGTTCCCATTAGAGAATTGGCCCTTTTTGCTCCCTCAGTGGCCAAGTCCGGCACAATAATGGAGAAAAAAAAGGGCCATGTGTCTAATGGGAACTGGCCTTCTCAGTGTGAGTAGGCTAGTTCCCATTATTATGCCAGCCTTGGCCTTTAGGGGAGCAAAAGGGCCAATTCTCTAATGGGGACTTGCCTTCTCAGTTTGAGTAGGCTAGTTCCCGGTATTATGCAGGACTTGGCCACTAGCAGGGAAAAGTGCAATTTCTCTAATGTGAACTAGCTTTCTCAGTGTGAGTGGGCTAGTTCCTATTATTATGCAGGACCTGGGCACTAGTGGAGCAAAAGGGTCCATTCTCTAATTGGAACTAGCCTTCTCAGTGTAAGTATGCTAGCTCCCATTATTATGCAGGACTTGGCCACTAGGGCAAAAGGGGCAATTTCTCTAATGGGAGCCAGGCTTCTCAGTGTGAGTTGGCTAGTTCCCATTATTATGCAGATCCTGGCCACTAGGGGAGAAAAAAGGGCCATGTGTCTAATGGGAACTAGCCTTCTCAGTGTGACTAGGCTAGTTCTCATTATTATGCAGGACTTGGCCACTAGGGGTAAAAAGGGTCAATTTCTCTAATGGGAACTGGCCTTCTCAGTGTGAGTGGGTTAGCTTCCAATATTATGCAGGACTTGGCCCCTAGGGGACCAAAAGGGGCCAATTCTCTAGTGGGAACTAGCCTTCTCAGTGTGAGTAGGCTAGTCCCCATTATTATGCAGGACTTGGCCACTAGGGGAGCAACAAGGGCCATTTGTCTAATGGGAACTAGCCTTCTCAGTGCGAGTAGGCTAGTTCCCATTATTATGCAGGACGTGGCCACCAGGGGCAAAAAAGGGGCATTTCTCCAATGGGAACTAGCCTTCTCGGCCTGAGTGGGCTAGTTCCCATTATTATGCAGGGCTTGGCCACTAAAGGAGCAAAAAGGGCCAATTATCTAATGGGGACTTGCCTTCTCAGTTTGAGTAGGCTAGTTCCCATTATTATGCAGGACTCGGCTACTAGGGGCAAAAAGAGCCATTTCTCAAATGGGAACTAGTCTTCTCAGTGTGAGTGGGCTAGTTCCCATTATTATGCAGGACCTGGCCACTAGGGGCAAAAAAAGCGCCATTTCTCTCATGGGAACTAGCCCATTCACACTGAAGCAGCTATTTCCTATCTGAGAAATGGCCCTAGCAACCGATGGTCCGTTTCTCGAATGGGAACTAGTATCAACCGTATGTTTTGGGGGCTGCTCCGGGTCACCGGGCAGCCCCATACTCAGGTCGGGTGACACCCGACAGGATACCATGGTGCGGCGCTCCTGCCGCAGAGTCATGGGTGGGGAGTCACCCCACCTGCTCCGGACCACTGGAGCTCCACACGTGGCCGGGGGCACCCTGCTCACTGCGGCCCCGGCTCTGGGGGCACCCAGGCCGGGGTCGCCACCGCAGCCCGCCTCACATGGCTGGGGGGACACACAAGGACGGCGTTGCCTGGCAGGGGCACCGTCCGGACGGTGTTGCCCGGCAGGGGCACCGTCCTCAAGCTGGGCCCCGTCCTTGGGTCCAGCGCCTGCAGCGCAGCACCAGCATGGTGCACCAAGAACAACCACTCCATTTTTTAATAAACAACAAAACAAAACATGCGCCACTAACTATGCCCTATTACTCGTATGACCACTCTGCTAATACCCCCTTTATTAACCTGGGCGAGTGGTCAACTAGCACACAAACCACCAGTTCACATCACTGGCACAACACAAAACATTCTGTATGTGCAGATGTACACCACATAACATTGTCCACCCGCTTGGGCCATTCCAAGCCAGGCAGTGTCGGCCGGCTCTCGGACTTCCCGGGGTGTCGATAATGATGCCCATCCGCTGCACTGGTGGAGCTGCAGGAGACCAGTTAGGGTCTTCACCAATGTTCACCCTGGACACTCACCAAAAGTCACACGAGGACTGCCAAAGCCGCACCTGGGAGGCCCAGGGGCCACATCGGCCAAGTCCACAGTCTTGGGTGCTCCTGTGATGGCACCATGGCAGCAGGCCACTCATTCTACTCCCTCTTCCTCATGGGGCGGACGGTGGGAAGACACCAGTGTTCAGGTGCCTGAGCTGCATACCTATAAGCACGCACAAACACCCCCCTGCTGCAACCCATTCCTCCTCTCAGGGCACACCTTGCTTGCCTGCCCCCATGTTCAAGTGTCTCGCTTCCCTACACCACTTGTTCTTCCCCGCTGGGAGATGAAGACGGTGCCGAAGGCACCACTGTTCACATTACCCCCCTTGACAATACAGGCTGGGAACCTGCGGTCACACTGTGGGGCAGGGTACCCGTTGTGCCCCCTTACAGTGTCGCTTGGGGGACTGCATGTGAGCCCAAATTACTTGAGCGATGCCCCTTTTCTTTGTTTGGCGCCCGCGAGTTTCCTTTGGCGGTCTTCTCGCCGCTCTTCAATCTCACGACTTGCGGGTGGGGAGGGACAGCAGCCTCACCCTCATTGCCTTTGCGAGTTGACTTTTGGTCCCGCCTCAGCTGTTTGCCGGGCCCCGTACTTTCCACTTGTACAGCCAGGGGGCTTCCTTCTCTCATCGCGGCTGATGCTGCACAACCCTCCTCCCCCTCAGGTGGGAGAGGAGAAGGAGCAGATCACGCGGCCGACGCCGCCAATTCTCCCTCTCCGGGGGCAGCGTCACCTCCTCACTGCCTTCGCAGGCCCAGTTGGAATTGGGCCCGCACCATCATCATTTTTTTTTTCTTCACCGCGGCAGGCCCAGGGTGTTTGGGGGGGGCTGCTGCGGGCTTCCTCCTGAATCGCGGGCCCCGACTGGGATGGGTCCGCCTTCTTTTGGGGAGAAGCGGCCCACCTCGCCCAGGTGGAGGACTGTCGTGCATGTCATTGCGGCCGACGCCACCCTTTTCATTGCAGCGGCTGTGGCCGCGTGCATCTCTCCCTCACAGATGGGAGAGGGGGGGCGCTCACCTCCACCATGCGGCCGACGATGCAGATCTTGCCCTCTCCACCATGTGGCTGACGCCGCAGATCTCGCCCCGTCTACCCGGGTGGGGAAACGGCACCATCCGCGTTGCCCTTGCGGGCCCAGTTTGGGTTGGGCCCGCACCCTTTCCTTCGGCGATGTTCGCCACTCTTCTGCTGATAGGCAGGGGGAGGGGGGATCGCCTCCTCCCTGCAGCCGCTCTGTCATCGCGGCCGACGCCGCGGGCACTCTCGCTCCCCACGGGGAGGGGAAAGCTTCCTCCCTTCGGGTGGGGGCCATGATCTTCATCATGTAGTCACTGCGGCACAACTCACTGTGCGGCGGCCGCCTGCGCAGCTACCACCCTCTCCTGTCTATTGTCGGGGAGAGGCCTCCTCCATTGCGGGCCCAGTTGGAGATGGGCCTTCCTCCGCATGTGATTTCACAAGCATGCGGGCCCGACTTCCTCGTCACCATTGTTGGGGGCTGCTCCGGGTCACCGGGCAGCCCCATACTCAGGTCGGGTGACACCCGACAGGATACCCTGGTGCGGCGTTCCTGCTGCAGACTCATGGATGGGGAGTCACCCCACCCGCTCCAGACCACCGGAGCTCCACACAAGGCCGGGGGCACCCGGCTCACTGCGGCCCCGGCTCTGGGTGCACCCAGGCCGGGTTAGCCACCCCAGCTCGCCTCACATGGCTGGGGGGGACACACAAGGACGGTGTTGCCCGGCAGGGGCACCATCCGGACAGCGTTGCCCGGCAGGAGCACCATCCTCAAGTTGGGCCCCGTCCTTGGGCCCAGCGCCTGCAGCGCAGCACCAGCACATACATGCCAACCCTCCCGATTAAGGCGGGAGACTCCCGACTTTTCCATGAGAAATATTGATTTTTCTCACATTCTCCCGCCTAAAATAATTCCAGCGCCAATACATTCCTATGGGAAAAACTACGTCTCCCGCTTTTTTTCTCTCAAGACTCCCTCTTAGGTGCGTCTGAATGTTGGCATTTATGCCAGCATGGTTCACCAAGAACGACGCTGGAGCCTCGGATGGTCGGACTGATGAGCCGGAAGCGCCCCGTTCCTTTTATTATGTTGGTCAATGACAACATCCTGGGAGCTTTTTTTTTTTTTTAGACTTCGGAGGTAGTTAGCTCATATCACACATTCTACAGTTAGTATACATTAAATCAATGCTGTAGGTAGTACAAATTTCATCATTTATTAATATTCAATAGTTTTAGAATTTTAGAAAAATACATTGCAAATTTTTATAAAAACATTTTTTGATGGGACAATCCCATGCAGTTCACATAGTAAAACAATTACACACTGTCTAAAAACAGACAATTTAGTTTGTGACACATAGATTATAAACCAACATACCTCAAGAAGAAAACCATCGAAACCCTGGAAGAAATTCTGCTGACACGAATAGACAACGATTCTGTGCCCACGTCATTCATTCTTTGGTGCATAGACGTTGCTCTAACTAAAAACTTTTTCGAATTTAAAGGTCAATTCTATCAGCAAGTGGAAGGTACGGCCATGGGAGCCACCATGGGACCCAGTGTAACAAATTTATACGTTGGATTTTTGGAAAAAAAGCATATTTATGCTAATAATCCATTTGAGAGCCATCTTAAATCCTGGGCTAGGTACATTGACGATATCATCATCATTTGGACAGGCACAGCAGAAGAAGCAAATGATTTCGTAATATGGTTGAATCAACAAAATCGCCATCTGCAATTTACTATGACCATCAAAAGAGAGGAAATCAACTTTTTAGACCTTACTATTTTTCACCACCAAGGCACCCTACTAGTCAGACCTTACCACACGACCACTGATAAAAATTCCCTCCTACACTATCACAGCCACCATGTAAAACACTTAAAAGATAACTTGCCGTACGGACAATTTTTACGGCTGAAAAGGAATAGTAGCACAAAAGAAGCCTATGAAGAAGAGGCGGGAATTCTCGCCAAAAAGCTAAGAGACAGACAATACCCTAAAAAACTGATCAAAAAGGCGGCGAAAAGAGCGTATAATAATAACTGAGAAGCGCTGCTCAAAGACAAGGCTAAAAAGGAAATTGACACAAGAATAGTGAGCGTGAATACCTTTACCAACCTAAGCCTATCTATCACCAATATAATACAAAAAGAATGGAAGATCTTTGAACAATCTACTAATAATCTCCCCTGCCCTCTTTTTGCCTATCGTAAATCCACTACCATAGGCAACAGGATGAGCAGCAGTAAATTTAAAGGCAAAAAACCAGAACAAGATAATCTAACTAAAACCTGGGGCATGAACCCAGTGCTTGGCCACTACCCATGTGGATCCTGTTCAATGTATAAATACACTAAAAAAATTGAAAGAAATCGACATAGGTTTACCTACACCATGGAAACAATTGCAATTTATGAACTGCAATTCAGAGTTTGTAGTCTACATGATAACATGTCCATGTAGTCTCAAATACATAGGAAAAACTACCCGAAAAATAAAAACTCAAATTATAGAACATAGAAGCTCTATACGAAACAACACACTACAAGCACCTATGGTGAAACATTTCTCTGAAAAGAATCATTCAAGTGACGACCTGAAATGGACCGTGCTACTGACCCTAAAAGGGAAAGACATCACGTAAAAGAAAAAACTACTAATAGAAAAAGAACAAAGACTCATCTTCGAAACGAAAAGTGACCAAATCGGTCTAAATGAAGCCACTGAATGGCAGAAAATCTAACTAAATTGGGAGAATTCGAAGGCTAACCATGGAGCGTAAAAGGTGTATGACTTTAACAAAATATGTAGCCCTATCTACATTAGCTGTCATCTACTATTGCTGGATAACCATACATAATAGCAGGCTCAAATTCCTAATTAGTATTATACTCCTTTGTTGTTGTCTCTTTATAATAACAACAGAGTTATCTTTGTCACGACACTCTCTCCCGCTTAAATTCCAAATTAAATGCGAACAACCGAACCTATTACTCGCTCTTAGCCTAACCACTACCTCTGATTGATGCAATTAGTACTGCAACATAGTTTCATTCCTATAGCATGAGGTGCGTGTCATACTATAATTAAATCAGATTGTTGATGTTACCAGAAAGTTTCTAAGATGGTACCACAGCAAGCGTCTAGTGTAACTAAAAGTAAAAACTAAAAACGGACTCGCGCAACTTTATATTTCTCCTCATCTAAAATGGCGACAGCCACTTGGATCACTACAACGCGAAGCCCTCGTTTCATGGACACAGCCGATGAAACTAAAACAAACTTTATTCAGGTAAGTCCTCGCTGTGACCATTTAAATAAGTACTGTCGCACAGAAATAGCTGTAATATGAAATACTAGGCACACGCTCAAGAGCGCAAGGTAAGCCCTTTTATCAGCCTCTCTACGTACTACCAATGGCACTTTTTTCAACATAGCCACGTATCTATGGAACTACCCAGAATAGTCACTAATAAACCCTTCTTTGTGGTTTATTACAGGCAACACCTGGTGTCAGAGGTCAACTTAGACAGTCGATCCGGTATTCTTAAACACGCTTAAAAGTCCCCATGAGAACGGACTACTACCACAGGGATTTACTACCTCTAAACGAAAGGTAAGCTACTACCTGTGGATGTCATGCACTGTTATCGCTCGAGCCCAACCTCGAGATCAATATGTAAACTAATTAATGCAAATATAATTTGCAGGTCTTTTTGAAACTCTACCAGGAGTCCACTAAAGACCAAGAGGCTTAACCCCTGCTATATTCAGGACTACTCCTCTTCAACGACTACTTGTTTTGACAAGACTAGGTAACTAGTCAACCTAGAATTGCCTTATAAAATCAAATTATTCTAGAAGTCCTTTTAGCATTTATAGCTTACCTTCTTCTTCTTTTTGTTTTTCTTGTCCCACTTCTACAGCTACAGATAAACCATCCAAGTGTGTCACTTTACACTTTCAACAGGAACAACCAACAAATATTATATGTATTTAGAACACGTCCTGTTTGATTTTCATTTCTGCTGTTTTTACTGTAACTATTTAGATACAGTGACACTACTCCTGAAGAAAGTTCAGAGAACAATCAGAGAACTGAAACATGTCGAGTCTTCCCTAACTAGTTTAACATCTTCTAGTTAGTAGAAAATAACTACCCCCTAATAGGGCACACTAGATCAGGGCAAGGTAGCATAAGGCTCCTGCAAAGATCATAAAATCTATGTTCAGCCTGCTAGATATTTGCTATCAGTTTGTTTTATAATCTATGTGTCACAAACTAAATTGTCTGTTTTTAGACAGTGTGTAATTGTTTTACTATGTGAACTGCATGGGATTGTCCCATCAAAAAACTTTTTTATAAAAATGTGCAATGTATTTTTCTAAAATTCTGAAACTATTGAATATTAATAAATGATGAAATTTGTACTACCTACAGCATTGATTTAATGTATACTGACTGTAGAATGTGTGATATGAGCTAACTACCTCTGATGTCTAAAATCATAGCTCTCAACTCACACGCTTTTGGCAGGTGTCACCCGCCTTTTAAAGGGCTGACTCACCCGCCAAGCCTCCTGCACGCCCATGCATTCCAATGGGCGTCTCACCCGCCAAAAACAAAATCGGGTGTTCACCCGCCTTTGCAACACAAATGGTTGAGTGCTATGCTAAAATTCTACCCCACCCAATAAAAGGTAGAGCTACTACTTGAGTAGTAATATTGGGGTTCCCCCTTTTCTGTGTATTAACATCCTGGGAGCTACCATGCTCCCAGGGGTTTACATTGCAACACCATGTGTATGCCCAGGGCGTGCTTCAAAATGTTGGCATCTTCTATGTCTACACGAACATATGTATCAACATATTTATTGGTAATATTAGTCTATAGGTGTAGTTTGTGTGTGTGTGTAAAAGGTTTTATGTGAATCAAATCACACGTCAATAAAACACGTAAATAGGGCAAATACATAAAAGCAATTACGAAAGAAGCAATATTTTACGAAAATTCACTTTGCAATCAAACGTTCTCATAATCTCGGTGTTGTGTTTTATAAACACAGTTCTAATGTAGTAAATTAGAATTCTGTAGCTTTTGATTGGATTTGTTTCACTGTGGTTTTTCACTTCACTTTTAGTCTTCTTTTTAAAGTCAGTTGGGCTTGTTTCCAAAAACATACTCCCTTCATTGTCGTACCGGAAGTGAGTCAGAGAGGTGAAAGTTCAGGAGTGAGTGCTCCGCACGTTTTCTAGCAAGTACTTCCATCATGGAGAATAATGCAGGGAAAGAGAATGGGAAAAAGCGTAAACAGAAGGCGGCGGAGGAATCCCGGCCGGAGCAGGAGGCGGCCAGGGAGGATCAGGAGGCCGTACACTTCCCTCCAACCTTTAGTGTCTCCGAAATCAAAAACAAACAGCGGCGGCACTTTATGTTCATGAAGCTTAAGCAAGAGAAGCGTAAGGTGAATCAACAGGGGCGGGAGGAGTGGATTGTCGAACAGTTGCTTAGCATTCGTGTGTTAGGATAGCTTCTTTCTCCTAAAGATTTCGACGTGGTGATGATATTGGCGTGTAGGACCAAAGTGCAGTGAGATTTCTGCAGACGTTTTAGGAATAAATGTGCAATCTTTGTTAAGATCTGCCACAGATGTCAAGTTTTCACAGTGGGTGCGGACGTTGTCTGCGCCCCAATAATCTTCACGATACTACTCTAAATGAATGAAACCACTGTGAGCCCTACATGAGTGATGGCAACTGTGTCAAAATCTAGAGTCAGATTACTTAGATTTACCATTTGCAAAAGTGTATTCATGTTATTGTCCGTTACATTTAAACGTGATTGGCCATTAGTAGGGTAAGTGAGCGTTTTTTATTCGTCACATGTGGGAAGTATGCCCTAAATTGTGCTTGTGTGGTATTCTTTAGCCTGCTTCATAGAAGTTGCTGCTCGGGTGGTGAAATAAGATGTAGAAGATTGCTCTCTTGCGTCTGGGCTTTCTTCCACCTGGGCTATCGGCACTAGAAGTTGGTGGGATTGTAGTGTTCTTGGGCAACACTGTATGCTCTGATTTTTGTTTTTGTGTTATGATTTACTTTCCTCACGTATTAAATCGTCATTGGTTAATTTTAAGTATTGGAACACACATAATCGCCAGGACTTTCGAATATTTTTGAAAACTGATTTTAAGTGTGCTGCAGCAAGACTCACTTCGGGGCTGCTGGAAATATTAATTTAAAGTTCGAGAGGTCACAGAAGGTAGTTTGCAGATGAGCAGAACTCCATGGCACGGTGAAGAAAGCCTGTCTTTGGAGCTACAAATATTTTGATTTGAGTAACCTGATGACATTTTTCCCCAGCATACCCTGTTTGCGTGTTTTCAGACAACTTTGCAGCCTTACGTGTTTGGGACTTTATTGTGGGTTAAACCTGAGAGCCGCCCAGTGCTCCAGATAAGATTTTGAGTTGGGAGTATTTTACTCTCTATTTTTAAACTTTGAGAGTAAATGTGATTTTTAATAGGATAAAAATGACTTTTCTCCTTCGCAAGACCCAGTCGACAGTGAAAAAACTGTATGGAAATCATTACTATGCGGCTGCTTTCTGCATTGTGACAGAATACACCTTTCATTATTTCTGGCTATGTGAGCTCTCCTGTATATATTTAAATGTTGAAATCACTAAAACCTAGACAATTATATAGTAAAGCATGCATGAAATTGTATTGTGTGTTTTGAGATTTGATAGAATTGTCTTTTGATGTTTAATAAAAGTCCTAATTTCCTGGAGCTATTACTACCTAATGGTATGCCAATGTTATGATACAACGGTGCAGAGAGGCGAGGACTCCATGCTAAAGTCTATATCTAATCTAGTGGTCAAATGGTTATTTATATAGCTCTTTTGGCAAAACGCTGTACATACAAAATATTTATCACAATTACCACCAAAGTTGGTACTCCTTTATCGACCTCGAAAGGATGAAAGGCTAGATGGACTTGACGGGATTCGAACCTGATCACGCAGAGATTGCAGCAACGAATGCTCAACCGGATGAGCTATCTTATTGGCTAACCTCCTTCAGGGGTTGGTTAACTGAGTATCGACTGAGGAATAATGATCACAGTACCTAGCTGTATGACAAACCATTTATGAAGCGCTACATAATACCTATCTGGATTATCACAGGGATAGTTTTTGCTGAGTTTCTATTTCAATTACCAACTTGCATTTGTTTGTTTTTGAACAGCGCTTTGCACTTGAAAGTCAGGTTTTGGATGTTTTATTTCTAGTCTTGACGATTTTAGAGATTAGAACACAAGTGTAATGACAATTACTCACCCTTGAGCAAAGACTCTGCTGCCACTGACCATTTATAGTAATGTACCCCATTGACTGCAAGGTTGAATGGATGTAAACTAGACTGTGCATAGTCGTCATTTTACACACTGTTTTTATAATTAGACTGTAAATTAAATTAGAAGTGTAAAAATGATCTGCCTCTGCATGATAAAGCACACAGCACCGGAACTCTGAAAAATACAGTAGTGCAATACTGGTTTGCTTTCCCTGGGGGGAAAAAAAGCATAACTTGTTTTAAAAAAAAAAAAAAAAAATTATAATCTAAATTGCAATTCAGTTTTCCATCTTATTAATTATACAATCCTAAACGTCTAGGAAAACATGCAGAGTGCTACTGAAGCTGAATGGAAAGGAACTGTTCCTTTCATCAGTGTGCAGTTTATTTTTTTGAAAGGTTTTAGAGAATACCTTCTGTTTCAGAGGTGGCTTGCAATTACATCCATGTAAAAATCACAAGAAGCCTTCTGGTTTCTGTCCAGTATACCTGACATTTGCACTGTCCTCTTCTCTAAACCTGTGTGTAAATGTACCCAGGAAAATAATAAAGCTTGCGTATTTACAAGATTTTCATGCGTAAAAAGGCCTGGTACTCGTCTTATCTGGAACCCTGCAGCCGCCTGTCAGTTTGCAGCCATTTGTTGCTAAAATCTTAAAGCCATTGCTAACTGGTGAGAACTCCCAAGTCTGATGTGCCAGTCTCTACTTGTTGCTGGAATGGATTTACGGTTGGATGAACCCTTAGGGAATCGCATTAGGATATGTGTATTTCATTTTTTACTGAAAGTACGGTGGAGACGGACTGGCATACATCGTGACTGTTGAAGTGCATGCATTGCAGTTTCCACTAATTTCTTAATGTTCTTGTTTATAGTGCAGCCCTAGTTCTAGAGTGCTCAATCTCTTGACCATGGGAGTGTGGATTATTTTACAGTTGTACAGTTGTTGGTGGAGGGAAACGGCAATGATTTTTGTCAGGTAAGTATTATGTTATAGTTTCAAACTGTTTCAATCACCACCTTGGTGGCCTTTCAGTGCTAGTAACTTGTCTAAGAAAATAGTGTATTGTGCTACTGTGCTGGATAACTAAAATGATTCCTCTCACGCAGTTGGTAGTGATTGATCACTTATTTACATAAATCTGAGATCTAATGTACGCCCCACCGACCTTGTCCAAACCTCCTTCCAACTGACTGGACTCTACCAACATTCTCATTCCACTATTGCAAGTTCTACATTCTACACAGGCATATGCTGCATCACCAGGATGCTACGCATCTCCCTTTTTTCCATAAAGCAAAACAGTGAAATTAACTAAAGCAAAACAGTTTAAATGAAATGCACAAATACGAGGAACACTTATACAACAACTAACACAATGCAGCAACTATATAAGAAACTCAATTGCAACTGGGTAGCTGTAAAATATCACTGACATAACATTCATAATAAGTGAAACAGATGTGTGAAACCAAACCGATACCTTAAATTGGATATACCCAACTAGATATGATGAATAACATGGCCCGTTATTTGACATAATCCTTTAAATAGGATGGTCTCCCACACTTTGTACTAGGATTTTCCCTTCTACTGAAAGATTCAATTTTGTCCTTTTTTTAATCAAACAAGGTTTACTCCTTACTGAACCCTTCACCGTTTCACTCCCCTGCACATCCCTTGAATTCCTTTTGAACCTAAATATCCTATTAACGTTCCACACTTGTCCATCTGACACCTTCTCAACGCCATGTAATTTCTTGATCACCCTCATAGGCACCGACCATCTCAAACCTTCTTCCACCGTATTATCAGAAGTTTTATTCTCACCCGCTCTCCTTCCTTAACTACACAACGTTTGGTCGCTTTCCTCAAGTCAAATTTCGATTTGTTGCTTAGTTAACTAACATTTATTCTCTCCTTGACATTATCCTGATCAATATTCCTCTGACACGTTCTACCCAACCAACCTGTACAAACTCTTGTGTTGGGGTTTCTTCCTCTCAGCATTTCAAATGGAGGAATACCAGTTGTCACATGCAGAGTGAATCTGTGTCCTCTGCAGTCTGCTTCCAATCGCCACCTTCAGTTAGCCACTCTTGTACTGTTCTTAATCACTCTATTTTTTTTTAACTGTGTTTATTTTAAACCGGCACACAGATGACAGCATGATCAGTGACGGACAACAAAGTATAACCATCATTGTAAGACATGAGTCCTTCTCAAACCCCACTCCCATCTCCCCAAATCAGGGCTTGTTGTGATCCAGTTAGGCATGGTCAGGATTTGGCTAATCACAGTTCAACTAGAGGGCCCTTGCGATGAGGTGCTATTTGTAGGTTAGTGCCGGAAAGTTCCGGTCATATTCCAGGAAGGGTCCCCAAGTGTTCAGGAAGCAGTGTAGAAAGCCAGCTTTGGCTATAGTGATTTTCTCGGCTATTAAAATGTCCCGAGTTTTAGCCACCAAAGGGTTATCAAGGGGCCTTCCGCAGATTTCCATGTGCACGCTATTGTGATCTTTGCAGCCAGCAAGAGTTGCATTATAAGAGTAGCCTTTCTGCAGGCCCTTGGGTAGACGCCCTGGATCGGGACTCTCAGGAGGACAGATTCGGGATCTAGGGGAATCGCCACTTAGGTTATGTCTTATTGTGGCAATGCATTGGGACCAGAACTCCTTCACTGTCGGACAAGTCCACCACATATGAAAGTAGGAGCCAGAGAGACCACAATGGTGGCAGCACAGAGGATCCAGTGCCCACTGAAAGTGGTGCAAGCGAGTCGGGGAATAGTACCATCGTGGGAGTAGCTTATAGGTGCATTCTTGGTTGGTGACGTAGAGGGAAGAAGTGTGTCCTTGACCAGATGTCCACCCAGGATTGGTCCTCTATGCGGTGCCCTAGGTCTGCTTCCCACTGTGACAGGTAGGGGGGCCCTAGCGGTCAGGGGGTTTTCTTGTAATAGTTTATAGAGAGCAGAGATCTTCCCTCGTGATGGTAAGTCTTTCACTGTAAGTTTGAGGGGGCTGGGGGCGCGCAGCGTTGCTGATCGGGTCAGCGGGTGGGCGCACCAGAGTTGTGAGTATGTAAACCTGTCTGTTTTTGCTAGTTCGAAGGCTGCATTGCATTGCTCGAAGGAGCACAAATGGTTTTCCACGAAGAGTTGGCCCAGGGCTTCCAGTCCTCCCGCAACCCAGTTCCAAAAGTTTGAGGGGTAGGATCCCGGCGAGAAGGCTGGGTTATGAAAGATCGGGGAGGAGGGGCCCAGGCCTCTTGGGATTCCCTTACATTTCAGAGCCCAGTCCCAGGCTTTCACGGTGTGTTTGGTGGACGAGCGGGTCCTCTGCCAGGTTTGGCATAGGGGAGGAGGGATATATGGTGCCCCGAGATATTGGTCCAAGCCTGGAGATGGGCTAGCTGTGCTGCTATCTGGTATTTCTGGAGGTCGGGAACTCCCAGTCCGCCCAATCTGGAGCCGCCCATCATGGTCCTTTGACGGATAAGTGATTTTTCTACCCCTCCAAATGAACCTGAACATTTGCATCTGCAAGCGCCGCAGTGGCGGCAAGGGGATTGTGATAGGCAAGGACAAACGGATGTAGAGGAATCGTGGAAGGAGGTTCATTTTACAAGCTGTGATACGGCCAAGAAGTGAGATCTCCAGCTCTCTGAAGAGGGAGGGAAAGTTTGCCTGATAGACTTCCCCCAGATAGGCAGTAATCTGGACCCCGAGGTAGGGAATTAATTTTTCTCTCGCTTGAATCGGGCATAACACTTGGGGGATTCCCGTTCCCCCGGGCGCAGCCCAACCCCCAGGGCCACCGACTTCACAAAGTTAATGGTGAAACCTGTTACTCTCCCAAAACTATGCATCTCCACGAGGGCTGGCTCCAGGTGGCGGCGACGTCTGTAATAGGTAGCAGAACATCGTTGGCATAGAGTGCGATCTTGTGTTGGGAGGGGCCTATCTGGAGGCCCTTAATTCGTGAGTTTAAGCGGATTCGTTGGGCAAGAGGTTCCATGATCATGGCAAAAAGGAGGGGGGGGGGGGCATCCCTGCCTAGTTCTGCATGTCAAGGGAATCGGGTCAGACAGGAGGCTATTAACTCTTAAGCAATGTCTTTGGAGATTGGTAGTTAGCCAGGACCAGCTTTTGGAAGGTCGGACCAATGCGGAAGGATTCGAGGGAGAGCTGTAGGAACGTCCAGTCCACTTTTTCAAAAGCTTTAGTTGCATCTAGAGCCAGTAGGGCAAGTTGCCACCGGTCTTGGTGTGCGATGTCTATGAGGTTCAGAGCTCTGCGGATGTTATCTCCAGTCAACCTGTGCAGGATAAACCCTGTCTGATCTGGTTCGATGATGTCAGGGAGGACACTTGTTAGTCGATTTGCCAAAATCTTTGAGGGTATGTTAGCATCTAAGTTTAAAAGTGAGATGGTCCTGTACGAGTTGTCATCTCAGGGGTCTTTCCTGGGATTCAGGATGAGGACCGTAATCGATTCTTGCATGGAGGGGGTGATGGTTCCCAAGTTAGCAAAAGAGTTGAAAAGGGTTGTCGGGGGGGGGGGGGCTATTAATTTGGGGTGGAAGATTTTGTAAAAAAACGTGTTGTAAACCCAACTGGGCCTGGGGCTCTGTGCTTAAGTGACTTGATGGCTGTGTCAACTTCCTCACCTGAGATGGGGGTCTTGAGGCTCTCCCCTTTGTTGTCCTTGAGGCAGGGTAGAGCTGCATTTTGCAGATAGTTCTGTTGCTCCTCCTTGCTTCTTAGAGATGCCGACATTATGTTAGAGAGGTGTGCGACCGCGAGATGTAATTTGTCTCGGTCTACATACTGGACTATGCCCGAGGGTCGCGCAGGCCCGGGATAGTATTTTGTTTCTTTGCTTTGGCGAGTTTATCCACTAGCAGTTTATTTGTCTTATTACCTTTGGCATGTTATCCTTGCTTGGTTTTTGTCAGCAGGTGTGCTGTAGCTTCCGCGTAGTGCGCCTCCAACCCTTTCCGCGTGGCCTGTAGAAACCGATTGGATTTCGGGGACCAGCCTGTGTGTTTGTGGGCAGCCACAGCTTTGTGGACCTCATTCTCCAGGGTTATGCTGGTCTGCTGCCTGCGCTTGTGAAAGGCCGTACCCAGAGCAATTAGTTCTCCTCTCACCACGGCCTTCATGGTATCCAAGGTGTTAGCTGGGGACGTGTCTTTGTTCGGGTTTTCTTGGAAGAAATCCGTAATGGATTTCGCTATAGAGTCTCTTACTGACATGTGATTCAGAATAGGGTCATATAGGTTCCATCGATGTCATGGGCGTGGGGGGGTCAAGATCATGGGCCCGGAGCGTCAAAGCGACTGGGGCGTGATCAGAGAAAACTCTGGGACCAATAGTGACGTTGTCAGTGAAGGCAAGGATCTGGGGGGAGGCCAGAAGGAGGTCGATCCGGGAGAGAGTTCTGTGTACGTATGAATAAAAGGAGTAGTCCCTTTCATTAGGGTAGATTACACTCCATGTGTCGACTACATCAAGGGTCTGGAAAATGTGAAGGCCTGTTGCCAATCTAGAGTCTCTGGAGGCCGGGGGATGCGATCTGTCCTTATGTGGGTCGGGTACCCCATTGAAGTCTTCTCCAATGATCGTTTGGCCCTCTGAATGGAAGGAGGGCTTCTTCCAGGTCTCTGTAGAACCTCTCCTGTTTGTCGTTCGGGCATAGGTTGAAACGAGGGAGTAGAGCTGTCCATAGAGAAGGCATTTGATCGCCATGAAGTGGCCCTCCGTGCAGCGCAGGGTGTACAGGATTTGTGGTCTGACTTCTGTTGCGAAGAGGATCGCAGTTTCCCCTTTCTTTGTGCCATTGGACGCAAAATATTGTAGCGGAAAAAAGCTGCTACGGAGTCAGGGGGGGTAGTCCGCTGGAATGCGGCGGGCCTCTTGCAGAAAGACCCCAGAGGATTCTCCATCCTGTAGGCGCTGTAACATAGATTTCCTTTTGGGAGGAGGGGGCAGTTTAGCCCCCCTGACAGCTTCCTTAGTGGTGTAAAAGTGCACCCTCGTTATTACTTCCGTAGGGGACTCTGCTTCCGTGCCCCGGCTGGGGGCGCAACCTATGGGTGCGGTCCAGGGCGAGTTGCGTCTTGTCTAGGTGCGGGAGTAGTGACTGAAAAGTCACTCATGTATTCAGCCAAGTCTTTGTCTGAGGACTGAGGAGGGCACCCCCTGGATCCGCAGTTTGTTGGGTCGGGCCCTGTTTTCAAGGTCTTTTTGTTTAAATTCAAGGATTTCATTTTTGTCAAGAAGCACCTGGATTGAGTGTTGAATCTCTACCAACTTAGCAGAGTGTTCCTGGATGAAATCCTCTACTTCACCCAATCTTTGTTCCACGTCTGTGACCCTTTGGTCTGTTCACTCCAACTTTGTAGTGAGCTCCGACATGCAGGATCTGAATTCGAGTTTGATAGCAGACATGAAGGCTTAAAGCTCTTCCTTGGTCGCCAGTTGCCCCTTATCTTCCGAGTATTTTTGAGGTGAGGATTTCAGGGGGTCCAATTAGGTTTTATTTATATTTATTTTATTTTTTTTTCCTTCCTCCCTTTTGTCAGCAGCAAGTAGCATGGTGGTGATGTCTTCATGTTTAGGGGATTTCAGATGCTTGGCCATTTCCACGGTTCACACCCAGGGGGTCATTGTGTGACCATCGGAGCCGCGAGGGTGGGGCTGAAGGGTGTCGGTGGGGGCACTCCCCTAAGTTGGGACACACTGTGGGAACCCCTGCAGGCCTGGTGGGCTGGAATGGCTTTGAGGACTAGACAGGCAGCGGGGGGTGACGGGGGGGGGTAGTAGAGTCCTGTGTGGGAGCTGGGCAAAGGCCAGCTACATCAAGCTGGATCCTCGTTGCAAGAGTTTCGGGGGTGTGGGGGGAGACCGGCTTGCTGGTGAGGAGTCTATGTTCTTGAGGGTTCCCTGCTGGAGTGAGCCAGTGAGGTGGTAAGGGTGAGATTGAGTCCTGAGTGGAGTCTCCCCATTCTTCGCTATGTGTGACATCCGAGAAGGTTTGTTGAAGGTGCCGAGAATAGTTGGTCCCACTTTTCTAATGGGTTGAAGCGTCTTCGCAGACGACCAGATGCAGAGGGGTCCCATGGGACGACTGTGGGCTCAGGGTGCCAAACCATCCAGCGGTTCCTTGACTCAGCTTCTTAGTTTCAGGATACTTGGATCCTATCCTTCGTTCAGTGAGAACTCCAGAGATCGACATGGTATGGGTGTTTTCAGCCTCCTCTTATCCAAAGTTCCCCTCATGCCAAAACAGAGAGGATTCAATGGGAGATCTGCTCATAAAAACACACACTTCCGTATGTGGACCAATCGTGGACCATGGTGGTCCCAGGCATTCACAGCACTCCAGACTCTCTGGCACCCAGGATATGTATTGGGGACAGACACCCCAGCCCACAACCTGGAGGCACACACACAAGGCATGCAGAAGCCAGCGAAAGCTTGGCATTTCGCGGGAAACTGCATGCCCAAATAAGGACTGACCAAGGTCAGCTCGACCTGGGGAAGGCAAAGGGGCAAGATGAACAAAGGGCAGGACAAAGAACCTCGTGGCATGGCTGTTTTGGAGCCAGGCCACCTATTTGTGCTAAACACAGTTAACGCGGTTTAAATGGCAGGAAAGGGTTAAAATTACCCCAAAACTTTTTGCTGCTGTTTAACACCCTGATCTAGACTTTGCCAGAGAAGCGCAGCCTTCCGCGGCACTCCTCTGGTCTTTCGCTCAATTCTTATGGGGAAACTGACATGCCCTTAAGACAGTCGGTACTGGGAGATTTCGTTTCCCTTAGTCCTTTCCTCATGTTGCCATTTTTGTGCAACATGAAACAAGAGTGCAATGTAACTTACTTTACCGCGCTCTTGGGTCTCTAGTCATTCCAAAGGCCCTAGCAACCTCTCGCTGGACTCATTATGAACTGTGATAGTGTTGCACAGACAGGACTGGTGGCAGCTATTGTGTTTTGAAACCTTTTTTGCCATGTTATCCACGCTTTCGTGTTTGGCACGTATAGGTGGCCTGGCTCCCAAAATGGCCATGCCACGAGGTTCTTTGTCCTGTCTGCTGACCGTCTTGCCCCTTCACCTTCCCCAGGTCGAGCCAACCCGGGTCAGTTCTTATTTGGTCACGCACTTTCCCGCGAAACCCCAAAGCTTTCGCGGGCTTCTGCATGCCTTGTGTGTGCCTCCAGGATGTGGGCTGGGATGTCTGCTCCCAATACACATCCTGGGTGCCAGAGAGTCTGGAGTGTCCTGGATGCCTGGGACCACCGTGGTCCGTGATAGGTCCACGTATGGTGTGAGTGTTTGTGAGCAGATCTCCCATTGGGTCCTCTCCGTTTTGGCGCGAAGGGAACTTTGGATAAGAGGAGCCTGAAACCACCACTACCATGTCGATCTCCTGAGTTCACACCGAACGAGGGATAAGGAGCCAAGTATCCTGCAACAAGAAGCTGAGTCGAGGAACCGCTGGTGACCCCGCTGAAGGTTTGGCACCCTGAACTGCTGTCGTTCTGCGAGACCCCTCTGCATCTTTTCATCCTAGAAGGTCTGCGAAGGCGCTTCGACCCATTGGAATAGTGGGATCTACTATTCCCGGCACCTTCATCAAACCCTGCAAGTAAGCCTCTTCGGAAGTGTCCCTGGGCCAACCAGTGGGCTGACCAGTTTATGCAGGACGCTTTGCTCTGTCACCGCCGCCGTTTTGGGGAAGCCCTCGAAACTTGGTCTACTGCTTGCTCTGCGTCCACGGCACCCTCACACCGAATTTCGTACACTTGGCATTCCCAGGTCTGAAGTGAGGCAAGTGCGCCTGACTAGAGTAAACACGGTTGCCGTGTTGCCCTGCTGTGGTAACAACCTGTGCACGTCTGCTGCATTTGGGCCACCCTCGCCCCTGCATCCTGCTACCGCAGAATCTACACGGTGTCGAGACGTCCTGATCATCGCAGCTGGACCTGCCAGCAACATGAACTGAACTGGAGAAGTCTGGGTCTGCCTGCGTCAGGGACCGGTGAGTAGTCCATACCCCAACCGGTGGCCCGTAGCGCAGGAGCCCTTTCCTTTCTACCGCTGTTGCGAAATAGCGGATCCTTCCCGCACTCTCACTCTGCCCGCAAGTGGAGGCCTTGCTCGAGTAGTGGGGGACTCGTTCTTCATCGCTTCATCTACCTTCCTGAACTGTCAGACTCTTGAAGAGACCCTAATTTGTCCATCGGCACCAGCGCGTGCAGGTACCTTTGAGCATAAGGCTCCTCTCTTCGTAGGGCTCAGACTTATTTCTGATGTCGAACTGGGTTTAATGATTTCTTGCACTGCCTGTTTTCCTGTTTTCATCCCCATCTAGGTGGTCTACATATTACGTGCTCATAACTCCTTAGACCCCTCGGCCTTGTATATATATATTGTATTGATTGTGATGTGTTGGTTCACTTTAGTATTATTGTGATTCTTTGCTATGGTCGATGTTACAAAGACCTTGTAATAAATGTGTCTATATTTTTAATATACCTGTCTGGAGTAATTTGTAAGCGTCCTTGCTTTGTGTGCTCATTGAGGTCTTTCAGTCACCCTCACCCCTCTTGAGACTTAGTCTTGACTGCCGCCATCGCTACCCTGATTGGTCTGGCTTGTCCAGAGGTTACCCTGTTCCAAGAAACTTGACCCTCCAGGTCAGAGTTCAGAAATCCATCTTAACACCTTGCTCTTCATTAGAGGCTGTTTACAAATTAAAGTAATCTAATTTTGTGGTACAAAATATAATTTAGTACAAGGTAATTATGTTTGCAACTCAACGTCCAAACCGGAAGGACAGTCACAGATCACACGGGTAGTATATCAAAGTCAAACATATATGTAATGTGGAGAAACCCATGGTAAAATATGTTGCACTTAAGCCAATTGAAAATTATGAAAACATGGATCCATATAGGCATTATCATTCACGGTGCAAATTCAAAATTATTAGAAATTAATGGTACATACCAAATCCAATTGGTGAAAATGAATTGATAGCCCAAGGAGAAAAAGTGAGGGGAAAGAAAACATTATGAAGCAAGAAATTAGTGAGTTGCTTGCTTTAAATCATTCAAGCTCAACATTGTGTTTGTATATAATGAGTGGGCTAGATCAGCTAAACAGCAGTTCTTGCTTCTGGAATTCAAGCATGGCCTCAGCACTGGCAAAGGAAACATTGGACATCGCATCATCTAAGTCCCATTGATAAGTGCAGCAACAGACTTGTCAGTTCTGCCAGTGAGAGAGTTGTGACTCTAGCCATTCCATGATTCTTTGACTCCTTTCCATTTTTAACCCCTCTCAGCACACACCTTTCTTAATGTTTCAGATTTAGAAGCATTTAAGGTAAACAAGGTACTGGTTTCCATTTTGTTAGATAGCTCTATGGCCTTTTTCAGCTATGCTACATCAATTCACTGGGTCCTGGGTAGGAATAACTCGAAATGCCTTCACTAGTGTGCAACACTGGATACCTTCAGTCCTATCCCACCACTGTACACCAATTTGTTAAGACGCATTTCTGAACTCTGACCTGGTGTGCAGATGTTTCAGAAGGCCAGCCTAGTTTCTTGGAACAGGTTATCCTCTGGACAGGCCAGACCAATCGAGGTAGCTATGGTAGGCGGTCAAGACTAAGTCTCAGGAGGGGTGAGGGTGACTGAAAGACCTCAATGAGCACACAGAGCAAGGACACTTACAAATTACTCCCAGACAGGTGTATATATCAAAAATATAAACGCATTTATTACAAGGTCCTTGTAACTCAACACACAGTAAAAAGAATCGCACACAATCAATAAAAAATATATACAAGACCATTGGGGTCTAAAGGGTTAAAGCACGAAATATAGCACAACCTAGAGGAGAAGGAAAATAGGCAGTGCAGCTAGTCTTTAGTCCCTTTCAACATCAAACGCACACCTAAGAGGCAGTCCAAACCCTAAGAAGAGAAGAGCCTTATGCTCAATAGTGCAGGCGCACGCGGTTGTTCCAATGGGCAAAACAGGGTCTCTTCAGGGGTCTCTAGCAGCTCAGGAAGGTGGGTGAGGCGATGAAGAATGGATTCCCACTATTCAAGGAGGGCCTCAACTTGAAGGCAGAGGTGATTCCAAGGTTCGGGAATAGTTTGCCAGTTCGCACTAGCAGTGGAAAGGAGAGGGACCCCCAGGGGCCACTTGTGCATAATAACGGATGGAGGTGCTAGGGGTCACCGGTTAGGGTTACTCACCGGCCCCAGGCGCACTCCAGACCAAACTTCGCCAGTCGAGTCCACTTGGGTTGCGGGTTCTACTGCGGCAATATGACGGCTCTGCGGCTTTCAGTTCCAAAGATACAGTGAGGCTTCCCAAACGGGACATGGCGGATTTCTCTGCTCCTGGTGGATGGATCAGTCCAGTTTCACTGAAGCAGGCTTCAGGGGCAAGATGGCTACAAATGCAGCGCACCGGCTGGGAAACACAGTAACCGCGTCTACCCCGGTCCTGGCACACTCGTCTCACTTCAGACCTGGGAATGCCAAGTGTTCGAAATTCGGTTTGAGGGTGCCGGGGACACAGAGCTAGCAAGTTTCGAGGACCTCCTCGAAACGACGGCGGAGACAGAGCAAAGGTCTCGCGTAAGCTGGTCAGCCCACTGGTTTTCCCAGGGACACTTCCGAGAAGGCTTACTTGCAGGGTTTGTTGATGGTGCCGAGAATAGTTGGTCCCACTATTTTAATGGGTCGAAGCGTCTTCGCAGACCTTCTAGAACGACCAGATACAGAGGGGTCCCACAGGACGACAGTGGGTTCAGGGTGCCAAACCTTGCAGCGGTTCCTCGACTCGGCTTCTTAGTTTCAGGATACTTGGATTCTATCCTTCGTTCAGTGAGAACTCCAGAGATCGACATGATATTGGTGTTTTCAGCCTCCTCTTATCCAAAGTTCCTTTCGTGCCAAAACGGACAGGACCCAATGGGAGATCTGCTCACAAACACACACTCCATACGTGGACCATGGTGGTCCCAGGCATTCACAGCACTCCTGACTATCTGGCACGCAGGATGTGTATTGGGGAGAGACACCCCAACTCACATCCTGGAGGCACACACAAGGCATGCAGAAGCCTGTGAAAGCTTGGCATTTTGCGGGAAACTGCATGTCCAAATAAGGACTGACCAAGGTCGGCTCGACCTGGGGAAGGTGAAGGGGGCAAGATGGCCAAATGACCGGACAAAGAACCTCGTGGCATGGCCATTTTGGAGTCAGGCCACCTATTCGTGCCAAACGCATTTAACACGGTTTAAATGTCAGGAAAGGGTTTAAATTACATGAAAAGATAAGCTGCCACCAGCCCTGTCCATGGCACTTCTGCACATCCCCAAAAAAGTCCTACGATAGTATCTAGGGTCTTTGTAATTGACTGAGACCCAAGTGCACTGTACTGTAAGGTAATTTGTGCACTTGTTACATGTTGCAGAAAAGTTTCAACATTGGAAAAGGACTAAGGGAAACCAAGTCTCCCAGTACTGACTGTGTTAAGGGCATTTCGTTTTCCCCATAAAAAGTGAGCGAAAGCCCAAAGGAGTGCAGCTGGAGGCTGTACTTCTCTGGCAAAGTCAGACTAAGGTGTATTAAACAGCAGCAAAAGGTCTTGGGGGGGGGGGGGGGGGGAGCGGGGGTACAACTGGAGGGGAAAATTACATATAAAATGAAATCTCTCCTAACAGTTCCCCTTTTGGTATTCAGCAGATTTCCATCTATGCTTCCCCAATAGCTGTCCTCCGTGGAGTTATTCACTCACTGTCTCTGCGTTGCTGCTTGAATGCTCACCTCTCTGGGTTCTCAGGTGAACTTAGCCTGGTTGGAGCCCAGAATTCTGCTCGGTACGGGTGAGGCCTGATAGTCAGGACTGGGGTGTTTCAGAAGGGGTCCAGGACCCTAGGTGGAGCAACTGGTCCCAGGGGCCACTAAGGCCAGGGGTGCCTCCTGGAGGGACCAGTCCAGATGCAGGGGGCGGGGGGGGGCACCCACAACGTCACTGGGTATTGGGCTTGTGATTCCCAGCTGTGTATGGTGAGGGGTGAGCTCCAGTTCACAGGATGCAGCCCAGTGCATGGGGCTCGAGTTGTGTAGGCTGGCTGGGGGAGGCAGGGCCAGGAGCTGAAGAGAGCTATCACAGTAGGCGGGTGGAGTGCCTCAGTTCGGCTCGCTGTGGCGGACAGCAGGTGCTGTAGAGCCTGCGCCCTCAAGAGCGCCGCCCGAGCTTATCTCCAACTGTGGGCTGTGTGGGCTCCAGCCGCAGGCAGCGCCGGGAGGTGGAGAGGGAAGGAGGCGGAACTGCATCGCCCAGGACACCCTCCAGAGAGCGGGTCTGGGATGAGTGGAGCAACCGCTTTGGGTCGCTCGGCTGTAGCAGGCAGCCTGCAGCGAGGCTGCATCTTAAGGCGGCCCACTGCCCTGCTCCAGGGGCTGTGGGAGGTCCCTCTCCGGTCCTGCTGAGATGAGGAGGCGGCGGCAGGGGGTGAGGGGGGTGCCTCTCCGCAGGCCAGCGTTCCCCCGGGCAGGCGCTGCCTTGAGCGCAGGCCATTGTGGAAGCCTTGCCGGCAGATGCTTTCGGGGCGTTCAAAAAGTCTGCAAACTCTGGTTCGGGCCGCGATAAAAGGCCAGCTCCGCATCAGCAGCTGCCTTGACGTTCCGGTGACCGATAGAGCATTTTTTTTAGCTCAGAATGACTACTGGAACCGCATGATATAGAGGTAAGTTGCAGGCTTCACACAGAGGCCATTAGAGGAGCAACCACATCGATGATGCTCCAAACCACACCGCTTAATCACTCTATTAAATCTTTCGACTCTCCCATTGGTTTCAAGGTGATAAATGGCACTAGTCGTACGCTCAATACCATTGATCCTGCGAAGCTCTTTAATCTCATCTGCTACAACTGTACACCATTATCAGTTATAATAGAAGTAGGATAACCTTCCCTTCCTAAAGATTCCATCCAGAAATGCGATCACATCCTTAGCACACACATTTTGGACCCACGACAATTCCACCCAATGAGACAACATGCCAACCAACACTATACCATATCTATTGACTCCCTGAGACTTCACTGGACACACTTTGTCCAAGCCTACTCTTTCTCAGGGAACAGATGGAACAGACATAAGTCATTGGCTCAACTCTGGAAATATACCCTTTGGCAGCTCCTTCACAGACGGCACACACTCTGATAATCCTTTCTATTTGCAAGTCCATCTCTGGCCCCCAATGGTCCTGTCTAACCAGTTGTTTAGTTTTGTTCATTCCCTGATGACTTTTATGTGCCACTTCAAGGATTTTCTTCCTAACACCTGTTGGAGGCAGTATTTTATCACCCCTTAAAATCAAATCCGTTTTTGTGCATAGTTAATCGAAAACATTCTTAAAGGGATCAGGTACCACCCCTTTTCCCATCTCGGAGCCTTTTACACCACGCTCTCAATCTTTCTTTAACATTGGTGAGGACCTCATCAGCCAACATTGCTCACACCATTCCTCATGTGTAACCACTGCCTGATCTATAATCAACTTGTTCATCTTTCTCATCCTCCACTACATTGGACATTCTAGATAAACAATCTGCTGCCTTATTCATAACACCTGGTAGGTACTCCATTTCCCAATTAAAATCTGGAAAACTGGCTACCCACTTGCAGATCCTGGATGACACCTTGTCTAATCCCTTTGATGTGAGAATTACTCTGACATTTATGATCTGATCTAATGACAAACTTTATACCTCAAAGAAAAGGGTGACCTTTCTCTATTGCTCATTTTATGGCTAATGGTCCCATTCGCTATCGTGGAGTAATTTTCTTCTGCCGCTCTCAGCCCCCTGGATTCAATTGCAATGGTCTATTTCTCTTTCTCACCCTTTGTGACAACACGGCACCCAGACCATGGTACTAGCATCAGTGGTGATTATAGTACTCCTTCTAGGATCAAAGTTCTTCAATTTGGGTGCCTTTCTCCATTCTGACTCTGGCTCCCCCCATGACCACCAATCTGGCTTCAGAGCTACCAGAAGTACGAAAACTGCTCTCCCTCTCCACTTGTGGTGTCCCCCAGGGGTCTATACTCTCGCCCTGGCTTTTCAACCAATACCTGTCAACTCTCGCTTACTGCATCTCAATGTTCTGTTCAACTTTCCAGTGCTATGCTGACGACACCCAACTCATTTTCAGGCTTCCTTCAGCCTCCTCCTCTCTGATTGTCTAATCTCCATTTATAATTTGTGTGCCGCCAATGATCTATGTCTAAATGTCAACAAGACTGAGATCCTCCTTATTGGTACACCATCTCCATCCTTTCCTCTCGCTCTCTGGCCGGCCTCCCTTGGCCCTCCTCCCACCCCCACTTGCGCGGCTAAGAACCATGGGGTTATCTTTGACTCTACACTTTCCTTCTCCGCACACATCTCTGATGTCTCCAAAAAATCTAACTTTTTACTTCACCTCCTTAGAGGTACTCTACTCTAACTTTCCTCTCCTTCCCTCAAAAGCTCACTGTCTCCCAAGCTCTGGGTCTTTCCAGACTGGATTACTGTAACAGCCTCTTCCTAAATCTACCTGCCTCCACTCTCCGCCCTCTACAGCTAATCCAGAACAGGACTGCGAGACTTGTCCTTGGCCTCAAGCCCTGGGATCGTATCTCTCCAGCCTTGAAATCCCTTCATTGTCTCCCAGTGGATGCAAGGATTACATTTAAAACCCTCTACCTCCCCTCTCGAGCCCTTCGCTCCTCTACTTCTAACTCCCTCAGGGTTGGTCGTTTTGCAAAAAAACAAGCTGGGGGTAGATCCCTGTCTTCGGCTGGTGCCTCCCTTTGGAACAGCCTCCCGGCCACCTTGAAACTTGAGGAAAAATCATCTTCAGTTCCGGAAACATCTCAAGACCTTCCTCTTTGCCTCTGCCTTTGACTCCCTTCTCCCCTGTTGATCTGTCTCTTCTCATGGCATGGTGCACCTGGCCACCCTCTGTTCTTTCGGGCCCAGGTACCTGCTCACCCTCCTGCAGTGCCTCCATCTGCATTAGGGTTCTGTATCTGTACCCATACAGTCCTCCTCCCACATTTCTTCTGCACTTATCAGATTTACCTTTCTGACTATTTCACCTGCCACTTGCTGGCTGCACTACCATGGTTTAAAACCCTTATTTATTATTTATTCTATTTAATATTTATTTGTTTTCTCTCCTTTGCTTCGCACTTTCCCATGCACTTCCGCTATCTTAAATGTCACTGGGCCTAGTAAGATCGCTGTTTTTTCAGTTTTTTTTCTTCTCTCCCTTCCCCTCCCTTTTTGCCTGGTCGCGCTCTGAAACACTTGTGTACGAGCGCGATATATATAAAATATTTCATTTCATTTTGTGAGAGCAAACTTAATCTCCTGGAATTCTCTTTAACACTTTTCAGACCCTTGGAAACTTACTCCCTTTTTTCCCCGATAAGTTCCTCCTATGAGTAGACTTGCTCGCAACACCTGGCACAAATTTGGAATATGTTCTGCCATGCCTAAAAAAGATACTATTTTCTCCTTGTCATAAGGACTGGGAAAATTCACAATATTATCCACTAGCTCAGCCTTAGGTTAAATACCTGGCTCGGATATAGTGTGCCCCAAATATTGAATAGATGTTTTCTTAAGTTTACATTTATCCTTACTAAGGGCTAAAGACTTCCAAAAAAAATGAACACTTCCTTCAACCTTCTATCCTGTTCCTCTTGATCTTTCCCATATACCAACACATCATCCTGGAAATAAAAAACGCCCTCCATGCCATGAAATAACTGATACATAATATGTTGGAAAACGGAGGCTGCTGAAATCATCCGAATGGCATGCGTTTGCATAGAAACCAACCTTCCAGCGTAATGAATGCTGTCATATTCCTGGAGGATGGATGAAGCACAATTTGGTGATAAGCAGAATTAAAGTCTAACATGCTCATAATCGTTGCCTCCTTAAGGATGCCCAGTTCAGAAATGTTGGGTAAGGGATGTCTATTTGGTATTATACAGCGATTTATAGACGTTAAATCAATGACCAGCTTAAGTTTGCAGTTAGGCTTATGTACACTACCAAAGGAGAAACCCATTGGGCTGCCTCTATTCTTTCAATAACTGCATTCTTCTACATTGTTAACCATTCCTCCTTAACTGCATCTCTGATGGCTAAACACTCCTAAGTTTATGCACAACAGGAATGGAGTCTGGTTTTAATCTGATATTGGGCATAAAACCTTTGAGACTGCCTAACCCATTATGAAACGCAGCATGGTGAACTAATTCATGACTACTTTCTATGGCATACAGTTTCTTCAGCGTTGGGATCTAACTTTATCTTGAGTCGTTTTTTAATGGGACCAATTTAGTAATGGATTATTACCTTTCTTAGGAACATACACTTTGCCTTTCGCTGACCTGTCTTTGAATCTCTACACAGCCCAAAACCAACCTTCCAAATCTATTCTCTTACTACCATAAGCAACTGGTTGTATATTGACTACATTAAGAGATATAGAACTTTGCAAATCCTTTTCAAACGAGTGTCTGAGCAGCAAAGTGTATCTTGCCCTTGAATCTATCACCATGTCCAATTTCATTCCTTCAAGTTCGATGGTGGCCATGGGCTTTTCGGTATCTGCATCATCTTCCTGAACCTAGTGACATCATCCGAGGCTAAGTCAATGAGGCATGTGCAGTCTTCCATGTCTTTTTAAAAAAATATTTTTTTAAATATTATTTTATTGACATTCCAAACAATACAAACATTGAGAACATCCACATGTAAGCTTCACATTATTGTATTACAAGTTAAACGTGTCGGTCCTGCCACCTCCCGCCCCCAATAACTCTAGCCCCTAATTTCTCATCGATATCTTATTTATCTCCAGGCGTGTCTCCTTCATTTATCTCACCCGTATCATCCTCACTATGGTCCGCCTTGGAGGGTCCGACCATCGAGGCAACAACTGTTTCCATGCCACCAGAGCCCCCCCTCCTACTCCTCCCCCCCTGCTGACTGCTCATACCAAGCAGTCGTTTCTGCATCTGCCCACTTCATGAGGTCCGCCCACCACATCTCAATTCTAGGCCGTTGGGTAGCATATTGCAATTCTCCGTTTGGCCAGGATGTAGGCCAGATCTTTCATCAGGCCAGGATGTAGGCTGAGGTGCTTCAGGTTGCGTGGTCTGGTAAAGCCCCCCAGGATGCATGCCCAGGCTCACTCCACCTCCAGCGTGATCCCTTTTTCCCCTAGGCGCATCTTCAGCTCTGTCCAAAACCTACCCACCTACGGGCAGGCCCAAAACATAGAATCCCAGCTTCCAACTCCCCACACGTGGGCATTTCTGTGCTACTCGGCCTCCAAACCTGGCGATTTTTCAGGGGGTCATGTATGCCCTGTTAGTGACATACAGCTGGATCTGCTGGAACCTCACATTTCGGGATACCTTCTTATGATCTCTTTGAGCTCTATCCCATTGCCCATCCGACATGAGTTCTCCCACCTCCTCCTCCCAGTCTCGCCTCAGTTGGATCAGCTCCTTTCCCACCCTAGTCCCCAGCAGCTCATACAGCCGGGATATTTTGTGCCCACCCTCCGAAACATCATACATAGTCTCAATGGTTGCATCAGGTTGTTGCGCCAGCACTGCCTCAGGCCACCTTTCTTGCACACATTTAATGATTCTAGTATAGGTAATGTGTTGGCCTTTATGCACCCTAGTGTCCTCAATCAATCTCTGAAAGTCTAGTGCCACCCCCTCCTGCCATATATCTCCCAGGGTTGCCAGACCCATCGGTTCCCATTATCTGCGGATCCCTTTTATAATTTTGGAATCCTCCCCGCAAAGCGCTACCAACGGCACCTGCAGAGAGAATGGGGTTGGGTTTCCCACTAATTGCCATGCTTAGCGCCACATTTCCCAGCCTAGCACCAGCAGTCTTGCCATTCCCAGCACCTTTGGTTTGGGCAACCACACCGTCTCTCTGAGAAAGAAGGGGGCGGGGTCCTTGTACAGTAGCCTGGATTCAGCCGTCTCCTCTTCAGACAACCACCTGGCCACATACTGCAGCTGTCCCGCCAAATATAAAGTTTAGCAGATTTATGCCCCCCTTGTCGCACGAGTTTTGTAGTTTCCAGAGGGCCACCCTGTTCCTGGAGTTGTACCATATGAAACCCCTGCACAGGATATGCAATTTGACAAGCGTTTGGGGATCACATACGGTATGTATTGTATTTGTGTTCATCTTCAGTCGTGTGGTATATGTTGATTCCTAGGCATCGGAACGTCTCGGTCTGCCATGGTATCGGCAAGACGGGTAGAGTTCTTGGCAGGGTACTTCTATATCTCCCCAGAGGGAACATGCTTGACTTCTTAGGGTTTACTGCTTTGTCCGAGAGGGTGGCGTACCGTTCCATCACCTCAGGGACATATTGTAGATTTTCCTCTGGGAAGCGCAAATATAAGAGTATATCATCGGCATACAATGATATAAGATGTGAACCCCCCCGCAGTATGGATCCCAATCTCCCCATACTGTTGTCTAAGGCAGACTGCCAGCAGCTCCAGCGCAAGGATATACAGCATGGGCGACCAGGGGCAGCCCTGTCTGGTGCCCCTGCTGAGTTGCCAGTTGTCCAAAATGATTGCGCCCGTTTTGACCCTAGCAATTGGGGAGCTATATAACATTTTGACCCATCTCAGATACCGTGGCCCCATCCCGTATTCTCTCAGGACCGCCAGCAGCCAAGGCCATCTCACCGAGTCGAAGGCCTTGATAGCATCCAGCGAGATTGCCATTTCACCGGGGTCCTTTTCTGTTTGATCAAAAATGTGGTGGAGTCTCCTATGATTGTCTGCTATGCTCCTGCCAGGAACATAGCCTGTTTGATCGGGGTGTACCAATTTACAGATGACTCGCTTGAGCCTGTTAGCCAGCGTTGCCGTGAGGATTTTGCTGTCTTGATTAAGCATCAATAGGGGTCTATATGACCCACAGTCTGTACTTGGCTTACTGGGTTTTACGAGCGGGATCACCACCGCCTCCCGTAGGGACTCCGGCAGTCTACCACATTCAAACGCTTCATTAATCATGTCCATCAGCAGGGGGAGCACCTCCTGTCTATATGTTTTGTAGAATTCGCTAGGGAGACCATCCGACCCAGGGGCTTTACACGTGGGCAGGTGCTGAACCACCATCTCTAATTCGTCTGTGATTGGCGCGTCCAGGTCCTCCCGCTCCTCGGCGTCTAATTTGGGCAGGCCTATATCTTCCAGTGTTTCCTGTATCTCTTGATCCATCTCAGTCTGTACATCCCCATACAGACGTTTGCAATATCTAATGAACTCCCTCTTAGGTATCCCAGATGTGTCCTTAATCCCCTCTAATTTCTCTGGTCACCGGTCGTGGTGTTTCGTTTTTATATAACCAGGCCAGCAGCCTGCCCGGCTTGTCGCCTCCCGCATGTTGCCTTTCCACGTATTTACTCGGCTTGCATAATCTGTCCCAGTGTTCACTGCTAGCTTTTTGCACCAGCTTCATCCTTTCCCCGTCTTCCCGTGAGGTGCCCCCCTTACGCATTAAACCTTCTAGTTCTTTCTCCGATTCCTGTAATTCTCGTTCTATTCCCCCTTGGAGCCCTCTGGATTTGGATATGGCCGCGCCCCGTATTACTACTTTGAATGCCTCCCATAAAGTACCCACCGATTGTACACTTCCTGTGTTAGTGTCGAAATACTCGATCGCCTCCCTCAAGTCCTCACGGAAACCCGAGTCCTGCAGGGCCTCAGCTCTGAGCTTCCACGTCGGGATTCTCACTCTAGGGGGCTGGTGTCGCCACTCCAGGACCAAGGGGGAGTGGTCTGAGAGCACCCTGGCCTTGTATTCCGCCCACATCATTTCTCCTACTAGCCCCGACGAGGCAAACCTATACTCGTGTGCAGATTATGTGGGGCTGCGTAGTGTGAGTACTGCCTATCTGCCGCGTTTAGCTGTCTCCAAATATCTTCGAGTCCAAAGTCTCTCAGCAGGGCCTGCAGTGCCCTTGCGTCCGGAGTGAGCCTATCTGGTTTGCCATCTGATCTGTCCATTTTGGGATTTAATGTACAGTTAAAATCCCCTACGCATACGATCGCGCCACCCAATAGGGGGCCAATTGTGCCATACAGGGTCCTGAAGTAGGCCGCTGTATCTTGGTTAGGGGTGTACAAGTTTATAATGCTCACTTCCCTGTTTTCCAGCATCCTCCGTACCACTGTCATCCCGCCTTCTGGGTCTATTGTGGTCTGAAGCAGCTGAAATGGTACATGCGGTGCCACCCACATGATGACCCCCCCCCCTTGCGTAAACTGAGTATGCGGCTCCTGTGGTAATCCCTCTCCACGTTCTCTTGACCACCTCCAGCTTCTCCCTAGTGAGGTGTGTTTCCTGTAATAGTGATATGTCAATCTTCAGCCTTCTAAGATACATCATTTACTTTATTTCTCTTCAGATAACTGTTGAGGCCCCTCACATTCCAGGTCACCACTCTAAGGCTACCCAACACCATCTATAGGTTGACCCGCCTCCCCTCCCTGTTCCCCCCCCCCCCGCCTGGATTAACCCTAGATTGGGCTCGCTCCCCTCCCATCAATAACTCTGCAACTATCCCACCCCTCCCCCCCTTCACAACTCTAAATCACTGCACACAACCCCTTCTCCCCCTCCCTCCCCCCACCCATCCCAACCCCAAGTGCCCAGCTCCATCCCTGGATCTCAGGCTCCCCCGTGTTTGGTCCTACCTCGGAATGCCGAGGTCAGGAACCCAGCAGGGTGTCACCGGGCTACCGGTGACCTAACTAATCTACTCGTTATGGGGGTATGAGGGCTGGTTCTGTAAGGCTTCAGCGCTATTATCTAAGTTGCTCGTGCTCACGGATCATGCATACATATATATCCCTAGTCGCACCCTCTAGCAGGCTCTGTCCTGTACTATATTCAAGTCCCAATGTCTTGGACTGCGACACCGCGGGTGCCACAGTCGCATATTACTTATCTGCGCCGCCTTCTGTCTGGATACCAGGTTCTTGGGGGGCAGCTCTGCGCGTCCAACCATCCCATAGCGTCCTCCGGGGTTTCAAAAACAAGGTTCTGTTCTTGTGGAACACCTTAAGTTTCGCCGGGTAGATCAGCATATACTTGTGGCCCGCTTCACGCAATCTTCTTTTCACGGCCCTGAAGTTCATGCATTGGCGTTGCACCTGCAAGGTATAATCCAGGTATCCCGTTATGTTTGCCGACGCCCTTTGTATCGTTCTGCCCTTCCGGAAGTGTTCAAGGATTTTTTCCCGATCACGATAGTTCAGGATCTTGGCTATCACTGGCCTAGGGGGGGTTCCCGGTGGTGGCTTCCTCATCAGGGCCCTGTGCGCCCTTTCCACAGCAAACCCCTGGGTCAGCATCCCCCCCCCTGTTATCTCCTGCAGCAGCATTGTTTCAATGTACTCCGTAGGGTTGGAACCCTCGGCTACTTCAGGCAATCCAACGATATGTATATTATTCCTTCGGGCGCGTCCTTCCGCCCTACTTTCCAGATTGCCCACTCGTTGTACTAGGGCGTGAAGATCGGCTTTGTGGGCTGCACATGCCGCCATGTTCGGGGCAACCTCTTTTTCTAGGTCACCCGTGCGCTCTGCCAGCGACCTGACATCTTGCCGGAGAAGGTTCACCTCCTCTTGTACTGCCCCGACTTTGAGCTTTAGTGCCGCTTTCAGCTCGTTCATGGCTAAACCTAGTTTGGTTTCCCAAGCCACTTTCAGGTCTGCAATAGCAGCGAAGATCTCCTGGTCTTTGCCTATAGCATCCGTGCTCCCAGCAAGGGTTTTGTCTTTGCTCCTGGTCCATTCTGCATCTGGCGATGTTCTGGCGTATTCATCGAGCGTGGTTTGCTTGCCCTTTGCTCTAGGGAGTTTGTTAGTCATTGTGGAGTGTCAAAGCTGTATGTGCAGGCCCCACTACATGTGGCCTCTGGTCTTAGGTTAGATTGCTGTTAGTGTCAGGACCCGGGCAGGCAGTGTCAAGGGTACCCCCCCAAAAAAGCGGTTCTGCTTCTGGAGTGGGTTGTGTCCTCCCACGTGATTATTTGGGCTGTTCAATACACTCTAAACTTGAGCCCTAGACCTTGTTGGTCTAGGTCCATAGGCACATGCCCCAGTGCTTGTGTAGCTCCCCTGGTATATGTGCTGGTCCAACGTGTGTCAATCGTGGGCCCCGCCGAATAATTGTCGCTTCCTACACAACGGTGGTGTATGTGGAGCTTTCTGCTAGACGCGCTTCACTATGCTCCCATGTTTGTCTCTGGCATAGGCTAGTGGATGTCTCCTTCCTCTTACATCTGTTACTGTTGTTCGTGGCCCGGGATCATGTGGGGCACATTGCTACTTCCATGATGCCTTCTGTGTCCTTCTGCTTTATGCAGCGCTTTGCTCGTGACCATATCTTCGAGCACGGCTCTAGTCTCGACTGCAGGTCTGGGCTCCATAAAAGTGTGTGTTGGGCCTATGTGGGGCATGCGCTCTATTCAGCGCTCCTGCCCCCCAGCCGGGTTGTTTGTCCGCAGGCACCCTTATCCGTTGAGTCTGCAGCGGCTCCTGTTTGTGAGGGGGTGCCCGGGCCTTCCCTGTCTCCCCGCCCCCCAGTGCGATCCGACTCTCGGGTGTGCGGGACTGGTCCGACGATAGGTCTTGCACACCTGGCGTGGCTGTTCCCATGCCTACCTCAGCGGCGGGGCAACCGTGCCTCGCTGCATCCAGCCTCGGGTGCGCTCCGAAATGGATCTCTGCGGTCGCATCCGCTTACTGGGCTCCAGCGCCGTGCACTGGGCACCACTTCAGCACCTAGCGGGTGTCGCACGGGCCCCAGTGCGCCATTGCCCACATCCGTCTTTCCTCGCTTCAGTGCCGCCACTGTATCCGATCTGCTGGCTGGAGCCTTTGTTGGCTCCTCGCATCCGCCATTTTGGGGTCTCAGCCCCGGGTATGTGGGCTCAGCGATGCTCGCAGGGCCGTCCCTTCTTCGCCCCCAGCTTCAGATTCACAGGATACCTGTGTGCCCCATTCATGGACGGGCACACACATTTTCAGAGCTTAGATGCGTGCATATGTGCACTTATAATCAGGATCAGGTGCCGGATCTCAGCTCTCCCAGAGCTCAACTGCTCACATGGCTCCCGTAGCCAAGCCCCCTCTTCAGATAGTTAATCCAAAAGTGCAATAGTCTCACTTTTTGTTCTGCAACATGAGGTGAAATGTCCACGCCTGTTGCATCTTTTGCATATTGCTTTAATTGCCGGGCATTTGGCACTGCTTGCAAAATTAGGCCTATCGCAACGAAAACATCTTTTCTTGTCAGATTCATCCTTTCTACCTCTGTTCTTTACATTTCTCCTTTTTCCGTTATGCTTCCTAACCTTCTGTCTTGTCATATTTGTTTGTTTGGCCAGTAGTTACTTCCATAACTTGATCCTCCACTGGTTTCTTCTCATCTTCTTCAATCCTGTCCTTCAACTCTGACATATCTTTGGGTATGCTCCACTTCCTTTGCTACTTTATGACTTCATCAACGGTAGGATTGTTCTTAGCCCATAGTGCTTCTTACTTTTTCATTGCAACATGAATTGATCTCGTAGCCTTTCGTTCAACGTGTGGCCAAATTCGCATGAAGGAGCTAAGCCTCGAGTCTTGATATACTGTTCCACTGACTCAATCCTTTCCTTGTTTCCTTTTTCCAAAGTGATATCTTTCTAATATGCTTGTGCATTTTTCATAGTGTTTGCCCAACCTCTTGATGCATTTCTCATTTTTTTTAGACTCATCAGAATCTTCTTCAGATAGAGCAGGCAGGTTTTCAAATTGCTCTTGGCCATAATTCCCAAGACTGCATAGGGAGGCATTTCTTCCTCTCCCCAGCAAAGTTTACTGCGTGCATGGCTAAAACATAATGGTCGAACCTTTTTCTTCCACCTCTTTCAAGGAATGCTTGGTTCTCGTATCTCCAGAAAGTACTTTGGAGGTGGTACTCCTTGTAAAGCCATTCCGTCAGTGAAATTTGTTGTATTGAATAAATGGTCGATTTAATCAGGTTACTTGCAAAAGCACTATATACACAATGATGCACTGGCAGTGTACCCAGTATTCAGCTGCACTGCTGTGATGCAGTAATGACTGTTGTAGCACTGGCTGCTGTAATGGGATTTGATCAGGTTACTTGCAATTGGAGTGAGAAGCACTAGTACCACCCCTTTTCTTATCTCGAAGCACTTGTTGGACTTCAGACAAAAGGATACACTGTCTGGCACTGTACCCAATATTCAGCTGCACCACACTAATGTAGAAATGGCTGTATTAGCACTGACTACTGTAATGGGTAGCATTGTTATACTGCTCTATTGGCATTCATTGAGAATGGTATTTTTTTTAATTTTTATTCAGTAACTTGCCTGTGTGTATGTATGTGTGTATATGTTTGTATAATATATATATATATTATATATATTCTGACGCAAATTGTAGTGGCAGAGCTATTTGCATTGCATAATATGCACTTTGAAGTTTGGCTGGGAAACGTTGAGCTGATGCAGCGTTTAATCATAATTGTTCTTTCACATGTGCATATTTATCTCTGAACGGACTGTCTCTGCGGCATTACTTATGCTTGCTTTGTATCCCGTGGTTAATGCGCCGTGATTAAGGAGCTGTTGGTATTTACTTGTAATGAATAATGTTTCACATGTGCCTGTTGATGTCTAAAAGAGCAGTCTGTACAGCGTTACTCATGCTTTCTCATGCACCGTGATTATTTCGCCATGCTTAGGGAGCCGTTGGCTGGATTGTTGTGGTTGCCTTAGTAACTAAAGAGGGAGTCACGTAAACTGATGCCGCTAGGTTCTTTCATCTAGCGTGTCAGCAAATGGGCAGCTTTAGGAACACGTCTTGTATTTCTTTGAAGTAAAGCACGCATGCTGACATTAATCAAAGGTCCAATATCTAAAGGCTTGCGCTTGACATTTGCATTACTGCTCCGCTCCAAAATTAAATTTTTCTGTAACAAGCGCACAACGCCACAGAAGGAGGCACTTTTCACTCTAACCTGCAATGTTTTCCTGGGACTCTGGTTGCCTCGGCTGACAGCACTCACTCCATTGGTTCGGTGTCGCAATTACTCGGTGGGGCCCTGCAACACAAAGTCCTCGTCACCAGTAAAATGATTCCTCTCACGCAGGCTGGTAGTGATTGATCATAAATCATGTACGTCCCACCAGCCTTGTCCAAAGCTCCTTCCAACTGACTGGACTCTACCAACATTCTCATTCCACTCTTGCAAGTTCTACATAAACATATGCTGCATCACCAGGATGCTACAATATCCAGACTAGTATGTGGAGGAAAAAGAAAGGAAAACTGTACATGTGGACAGGGAGAGGAGCGGGAATAAAATCGGCACAGTGCCATGGGATTGAGGTAGAGGGAACATGCTGGTAAAATGGGTTAGAGTAACATTTCTTTACTACTGCTTGACTTGAAGTTCTAGTATTGGGTCGTTGTCCAACACTACTTTGGACGATTCCAGTCTGGTTATCATTTCAGTAGGCAATGGTACCTGCGTTTGTATACAGGGGTTCTTGGGCATGATCATGATTTCAGGTTTTGCCTCGGTTGAGTTTAAGGCTGTTATTGCCATCCATGCGTTGGTTTGTGAGAGGCTTTTAAGATATCTATGTCCGCCCTAGTATCAATTTTGTAGATGATTTGAGTGCCATTTACATAGTGTAGCATGTGCGTTTCCTTTGAGTTTCAGGAGTGGAGTCATGTAAATCTTGAAGAGAAATGGTGAGCGGGATGAGCCTTGTGGAACCCCATGGGTGAATGTGTGTAATGTTGAGTTGGAGGGTGGTAAGCGGATGGTTTCTGTTAGGTATCTCCTAATGCCTGGTTGACTGTCTCTAAAGCCGTTGAAAGGTCAGGACGGAACTGATGTTGGGAGTTCATTTTTAGGTCTTCCCTGATGAAGAGTAGTGCTGATTCATATCTTCTCGTAAGCTTGAAGCCGAATTGTGTCTGTTCCAGTAGGTGGTTGGTTTACACTTATCCGGATTTAGCTAAAGGTTTCTAGCAGTTTGTCTGGGTAGGGTATGTTTGATCTAAACCGTTAGTTGGTCGGGTTGTCTTTGTTTCCTGAGCGATCTTTGGGAAGTGCTTTAATGTAGGCAGCTTTGAAACGCGTAGGTATGATTCCTGTTCCCTGTGAATAGTTCATTAAGATGTTCGGTTGTGGTTGTTGCTTCTGTCCTTGGTGATACATAAACGGTGAAGTTGATAAGTTCTGAATCTCATCTTATTTACATGACTTTTACAATGAAGTTAAACTGTTAGTCATAATTCCATTAAGGCATTCTGTCATTTATCAACAGGTCTTAACCAAATCTTGCTTGAGGTCGATTTTAAAATATGATTATCATGTAGAGTTCCAAGGGCAAAGGATGGTGCTACTTTTATCGTCTAGAGCATCAAAAAGATTGACATACATGTGTATGCTGTGTAACTAGAACAAAGGAAAAATGTTTGAGGCCATTCCAAATGCAGCATTGCTTTGAGTTGTCATTGTTTTTTCACCTTGGTTAGATTCTCCATTTTACCCCCTACAGTTCAAAGAAATACCCTTATGCTGTGGCAACAACCACCCCCTCAAACAATTGGACCTAAGCGGGGAGATCCCCATTGGACACCCCCACCTCCTGTGGCCAGTCCAACACACATCAGATAAAATAACCACAGACAACTATGTAAGATTCTTTGGAATGTACAAGGTCACAGTTTATTAGGAGCAAGACAATAAACTTGGGACGGTCCCAGCCACATATATATTACAGCCAGGTAAGGGTGAACCATGTCATCCTATTTGCCACCGGCAAGAACTGACAAACATCTGGTTACTACCAGCTAAGGCCGGTTACTACCAGCAGGACACTCGGGGGCACTGACAAGGAGGTTGTTGGCCCAGAGCCCTAAAGAAGGGAATTCAGTGCCCGTCGAGGGATCGGCTCGAGCCCGGCCAATCCCGAGCCGCTGCCGCCGTAGCTGCAGCATGAAAGTCCAACATGCTACGAACCATACTACGAGCGTGGCGTGGCGGCCCTCCCCTTGACAAAAACATGCTGTGGTACTAGCCCAAACGTGGCGCGGCGGCCACCCAAAGGTTTTAAATACACGTTCTGTTTGATAAAAACAATGCACCAATCTTGTGGAACGACGCTAATCATACAGTAAACGTGGCACGGCGGCCAACACATTAACAAAACATGCAATAAATATCGCCTTTGCGAAAAATGCAATAGATAGACAGGCGCGGCACGGTGGCCACCCACATTGCAAATAAATGATCCACGTCTTCAAACAAAACAGATTGTGCCAATGATACAAGTAAACGTGGCACGGACATCGCCTTGCAAAAATGCAGTAGATAGACACGACGCGGCGCGGCAGCCACCCCAAACTACTAATGAATGTACCACTTACTCCAGCAAATGCACCCGAATAACACATTAAACGTGGCGCGGCGCACATCACAATGGGAAATCATGCAGTAATAGAACATTGCTCTAATTACATCCACTTCTGAAAGCATGCACAAAACCATGAGGCGCGGCGGCCCCACCAACAGTTGAAATGTAATACTTGAAACAAACGCCTTGAGGGGAGGTCGCTTTGCGTGGCGGCCAAAAAAAAGACAAAACAATCATAGGTGCTGACGGCGAACCGTCACTCCATGTGAAATTAAAACAGATGCTCCATGAGAAATTAAAAACGGATGCCCCCGATCGACACATAACCGCATTAAGATGCAATTTTTTAAAAAGAACGCAGGTTATTTCTGCTCGAGCTGGCACTGCGACCAACGAGCAGACAACCCCCCTCACCACCCCAACACCCGCCCCCCTACGGGCACCATGCACCCTCCATACTTACCAACGCCTCGGGTGCGAACGACGGACGCGACAAACCGGCTTCAGGAAAAGATCAGCGACGCACGGTAGGAGCTGCTGGACAAAGAGACTGATTGTCCGCAGCTCCCGCCTTATAAGCTCCCCCCCCCCCCCCGTGAACCCGACCGGAAGTCAGGCCCAGGGGGACGCCTCTTCCACCTAGACGGAGGAAGAATAGAGGCTGGCCCTACCCTGGAAGGGGGTGGCCAGAGGGGACATCCCGCTATGTAGGGGACCGGTCAGCTTCTGAACGCATGCACTGTCAACTGGAGATGGTGACATTATGATGCTAACATGAGTTTCAGACGAGACGGAAACCTTAACTTGCAAATGTCTCTCTCCACATCCAGAGCCTTACTTGAAAGAGTGAGCCTGCACTTCAAGACAGTGGGATCTCATGTCTGTACTCTTTATTTTTAAACTATTTAGATACTGCTTCTAGCCTAGGAGATCCTGGTTAGCTTAAAACCAACAGTTGCCTGGAGCTACTTTTGGCTCTGCAGACAAGACCAATTGGCGCCTTGCAAGAATCATCTTCAAAGCACTATGTGTTACCCTTAAATGCTTCGCTATAAAAGCACACATCTACTTAAATAACTCCATAAGCTAAAAAGAATCCATCAGAACGCTTAGATCTAACAAAAATTTGCTCCTGGTTGTCACGCGCTTCAAAAGTTCCACAGCAGGGGGCAGTAGCTTCCCAGTCATGGCCCCTAAACATTATGGAAAATTATGTAAGGATTGTGGTTTGGAGGTCAGAATTTTGAACTTGTGCTGTAAAGGCTCTGTACATGTACAGAGTGTGGGCATTTCATTGAATCGTAAGAATACCACACTAGCCAAAAATCACAGAGGCCACATATTCTTCTGAGCTGTCGGTCAAGATGTAAACCTGCCTCCAGTCGCTGGAACTGGACCCTATATAAGGGAAACCAGTGGTGCACACTCGCTCACTTGGATGAGCATGCAGTTATTTTATGAAACTTGCCCCGAGAAGCCATCGCGCATCTACATTGGGTCAGTGATTACTGAGTAGTCGAATGTGTACAGGGTGATAGCAATCGTTCTGTGAGCCTAAAGGCATGCAGATAGCATCTCAAATTAAAAGGTGGTGATCCTCGTCATTCAATGCATTGAAATGGTGGTGCAGATCTGATTCTGCTCCCCTAACGGATATTCACAGTCTGTTTGCAAAGGTAAAGTGACCAAACATCCTGGACTCGCTGGGAGAGTTACAGATTTTAGACATCTGTCCCGTCACTTTTCTGTAAATCAAATGCATATCCCAGATTTAAAAGTGGATGGGATTGTGATGCTTCTCGAGGTCCTCCTTTGGGGCTCAGAACAGCATGTGGTGTGCTGCACCAGACAACCAGATGAAGCCCAATGATGGGCGAGGTTGATTTCAGAGGGGAGGCTATTCTTTTTTTGATTTATTATTTTTTTAAAAATTGTTTTCCAAAGCAAGCCTTGTAAACGTATACTCACCTCCTTACAATAACATGTCCTGGCTGTGATCAGGCATGCATAGCAATCATGTACACAGTTAAATTGAATCACATCATTTCCCTACCCAATCGTCTCATGGCGTCCCAGAAGTCTCTCCGTCCCCTCCCTCCTCCCATTTCCCCCATATCTTTATCGGCTTTCACTGGACAACCCCCTTGCCATATATATCCTGTGCTCCGTTGCTGCACACATATCCACATCAGCAACCCATTAAGCCAGGGTCGGGCATTCCTGTGCGCCCCATTGTTGGGCTATGTTGCGTTTTTATCAGCCCTACTGCTGTGGATAAGAACAGTCTTTCCCATCTATTGGCGTTGTTTTCATCTGGGATACTCAGTAGCAGTTTTTTAGGGTCTAGAGCTATAGTTCTTCCCAGGACCGCAGCTAATTTTCCACAGCATTGTCTCCAGAAAGTTCTGATCCGGGGGCATTCCCACAGGATGTGTATGAAGGTGCCCTCGCCCTCCCGGCACCATAGACAATATAGGTCTGAAGCACGTTTCCAGCTATACAGTGCACCCCTGATATGATATGGCATTTATAACGTGCCTAGACAGTGTTTCAAGGCGCGAATATGGGGTGATCGACTCTATGGAGAATTTTAAGTTGTATCAAGCGGAGCCTGGAAGCAATCACAATTACATTAACACGTGTATCCAGTCTTCTAGTTCGATAGCACCAACATCCGTTTCCCATTTTGACTTGAGACTGGTCATTTCTGGGGTGGCATCATATAGGATGGAAGTGACTCTGGTGGGTATGCGCTCTATTAGGAGTTTGTGCTCCATGGGTGTGCATTCTGGCGCATCAGTAAGTGCTGGCAGGTGTCTCCTCAGGGCATGTGTAAGTTGCATATGATATTGCTCGGTCTCTGGGAGCCCACATTTCGAGCGGATTGGGTCCTCCTACGTATTCCATATCTATGACAGTAATCACCAGAGCTGTGCTGCTTCTGTCTGTGTCCTGCGTCGATGACGTCAATACGCCGCCCTTGAGGACCTCCTTAGACGGCCGACGTCACTGGATGTTATAAGTAGGACGCACGACGCCCATAGCCTCAGTTCTGTTTTTTCCGCGAACGTGTTCGATTCGGAGATCTCGGCGCGCCTCGACTCTATGGAGTTTCTGTTCTTTCGGTTCTTCGAACCTGTTTGTTTGTGAAGTTAAAGTCCTTCGTGATGTCTACCTCTTCTTCCACCCCGCGTCCGGGCTTCAAGAAGTGCTGGGACTGCGGGTCCAAGATGTCGATGACTGACTCGCACAGCGCCTGCCTCTGGTGCCTCGGGGAGGCCCATGACACGGATGATTGTGTCGACTGCCAGTTGCTTACGTCCAAAGCCTTGCAGGAGCGCAAGAAGAAACTGTCGGTTGGTAAGGTGTCCAAGCCCCAGAAGTCAAGGTCCGCGGGGCTTTCGACGGACGATTCGAGGGGCTACTCTCCACATCGTCGTAAGGAAGTCCAGTGGGTCTCGGTCCCGGAGTGGGTCCCGCCACTCCTCTGCCTCTTCGAGGCACTCCCGGAAGCGCAGTCATCGGTCGCCTTCCTCATCCGAGGACTCCGCCCGACGGCGGGTCGCTTATCCCACCAAGCATGCGACGCCGGAGGAATGGGCTTCCTTCGGTAAGAAAATGCTAGTGATTCTCGAATCGCAGGGCACTGGTCCGTCCGCGCCTCCGAGTGGGGTCAGTTGTGATCGCACTAGAGACACCGCTCGTACGCCTTCGGGCTCGGGTGGTCGGCGCGATTCGCGGGAGCGGTCCCGCTCGGACAAGGCGAATCGTTCTAGTCATGCCCGTTCCAGGTCCCGGTCCTCGACGCGCTTGAGACCGTGTGAGCCTGTGACGTCTTCGAGGCCATATGCACCCAGGATGTCGAGGGACACGCTCGGGGCTCTGCCCTCGAGGCCTGTGTCGCCGCTGTCGGCGCCACGTTCGGCGTCAACGCCGATTCACTCTACGCCTTTCCAGGCTGTTTTGACGGGGGTACCCCGGGGCACGGCGGAACCCCCTAGAAAGGCTCTGGCCAAGGTCCAGCATGGCTTTGTTCCTCATTCTGTGCCCTCTTTCCGCCACCTTGAGTACATTTCGGAGGTGGATGAGGGCTCTGATGATGACATGGTTCCTGATACGGTGCCAGATGAGATTCTCTCGGGCCATAGCCAGATTGAGGACCTGCGTCAGTCCCTGCATGATGCCAGTGGTCTGGACAACTCTCCGGATGCGGAGTTTGGTAGGCCTGAGCCTGGCACCCATGCCGACTCCTCGTACCGGCACCTTATGTCTAGGGTCACCGAGTACTTGGGGTGGTCTGTTCCCCCAGGGGATTTTCTTCAGGATGACCTCACGGATATCCTCGATCAAGGTCCTCCAACTGACCCGGTACTGCCGTTCCATATGGCTTTACAGAGGAGGGTGGCGGCGGCTTGGACTACTCCGGAGAGTCTCCTGGCAATGGGCAAGTCTTTGCTGCGAAAATACCGCCCAGCCAGTAGCGACCCCTGCTACTTGACCAAGCACCCCACTCCGGAGAGTTTGGTGGTGCAGGCGGCTACGGCCCCAGCAAAGCAGGCGTTGTATCCTACCATCCCTCCTGATAGGGACGACAAGCGTTTTGATGGTTGGGCGAAGAAAGTGTTTTCTTCAGGGGGTATGGCTCTTTAGGTGGCCAACTCTGTATGTGCCTTGTCACGTTTCACGCACACTCCGTGGAACTGTTTCCTTAGCGGCTGAACATATTCCCGAAGGGGACGAACGGGATGGTTTTCTTGCTATGGTCCAGGATGGCAAGGATGCCATGTGTGAGGCCGTTCAGTCGGGTTTGGACATGGCAGATTGCGTCAGCCGGTCCATGGTGGCAAGCACCTTAATACGCAGGTTTGCGTGGTTGCGGAAGTCGGGGTTTGCTCCTGATATGCAGGCCCGGCTGCTGAATATGCCCTTTGACGGTGAACATCTTTTTGGCAGCAAGGCTGACGAGAGCCTTGAGAGGTTGCAGACCTCCAAAGCTGCAGCGAAGTCGTTGGGCGCTTCAGTTCGCCAACCTCTGCCTTTTCGTCTTAGGGGACAGCAATGGAGGGGAGGTTCCTTTTGTTATTACTCATCCTTTGGTAAAGCGAGAGGAGCTGCCAGTCAAAGGGGCCACCGTAGGAGTGCCAGAGGTGGAAAGCAGGGTACTCGAGGTGCCAAGGCCGCTCGGGCAGTTGCCTCGTTGCCCTCAGGCAACACCGCAGCCGCTTCAGCTCAGTCACGAGGCCATGTCCCATGGTCCGCCGGTTGGGGGAAGGCTGGCGCAGCATCTTGTCGAATGGCCTGCCATTAATTCAGATGTGTGGGTTCTGGAGATCATAGCCCACGGCTAATGTATTCCCTTTCGGCAGAGGACTCGCGACAATTCACTGTGGAATCTCTCGTTGCAGAGTCCGGATCCGCTCTTTGTGCAGGATGTTCAAGCCCTGCTGGAGAAAGGCGTCGTAGAACTGGTGCCTGTAGCTGAGAGGAACAAGGGATGGTATTCTCCTTATTTTTTGATTTCCAAGAAAGACTGGGGATTGAGACCCATCATGGATTTGCGCGGTTTGAACAAACTCCTCAGGAAGGGCAAGTTCAAGATGGTTACTCTTACTCAAGTCCTCCAGGCCCTTCAACTTCAGGACTGATTGGTGTCTCTCGACCTCAAGGACGCTTATTTTCATGTGCCAATCAATCCAAAGCACAAGAAGTACCTGAGGTTTGCAGTTGGCGACTCGCACTTTCAGTTTCAGGTCCTGCTGTTCGGATTGACCTCCGCCCGAGGGTCTTCACCAGGCTCATGTTAGTGGTGGCTGCGCTTCTCAGGAAAGGGGGAGGAGGAATTCACATCTACCCCTACCTGGACGATTGGTTGATCAGGGCGCGCTCTCCCGAGCAAGTCCTGGATCATCTGTCCGTCACCTGCCACTCCCTCCACAAGCTGGGCTTCTCCCTAAAGAAGTCCCACTTGACGCCAACTCAAAGGCTCCAGTACATCGGAGCAGTGCTCGACACGTCCCTGGGCCAGTGTTTTCCTCCCACATTCAGCAGATGGTGCACAAGTTTCAGCATGGCCAGAGTCTCCCAGCGTTTGAGTTCTTGAGATTGCTCGGCCTCATGGCATCCTGCATTCTTCTGGTGCCAGAGGCCAGGTTGCGGATGAGATCTTTGCAATGGGCTCTCAAGCTTCAGTGGTCTCAGTCCTCCGGCAGGATGTCGGACCCTGTTCAGGTGCCATCCTCGGTCGCCCAGGGCCTTCTGTGGTGGGCCGTCGAAGGCAATCTGATGAAGGGGGCTCCATTTTGGCTACCCTGGCCGGAGGTGACGATCGTGACGGACGCATCCCTCATGGGATGGTGAGCTCATGCCAACGAGTTGACAGTCAGCGGTCGTTAGTCTCCGTCGGAGTCCAGACTCCATAATCAATCTGTTGGAGCTGAGCACTGTTGGGCTTGCCCTGAAGGCTTTTCTGCTGACTGTGCAAGGAAAGAATGTCCTAATCCTGACAGACCACACAGTGGCCATGCACTACCTCAACAAAAAGGGGCGGGCAGGGTCACTTCCTCTGTGCAGGGAGGCGATGCAGCTCTGGTTCTGGGCAATCCAGCAGGAAGTTTCGAACTCGGCAGTTCATCTGGCCGGAGACGAAAACGAGACGGCAGACGCTCTTAGCAGGCAGAGCGCGATCTCTCACGAGTGGGAGTTGGCTCGGGAGATTCTCCTGGAGATCGTCGCCCTTTAGGGGACCCCTCAAGTGGGTCTCTTCGCCTCCAGTCAACCGGAAGTGCAAACGGTTCTGCTCGTGGGAATTTCCTCCAAGAGGAGCCTTAGGAGACGGGTTTGTGGTGGAGTGGTCATTCCCACTGCCGTACGTGTTTCCTCCAGTCCCCGTCATCCTGCAAGTGCTGCGGAGGTTACGAAGGTTCGGTTCCTGGATGATCCTCATTGCTCCGGCATGGGCCCAGAGGACGTGGTACCTGGACCTTCTCGACTTGTCCATCTGCCCTCCACGTCGTCTTCCCTACCGAGACGATTTGCTCTCACGGGAGGGGAGGGGGGGGTCAGGTTCTCCATCCAGAGGTCAGATCCCTCAACCTTCACGCTTGGTTTCTGAAAGGTTGAGGTATAAGGATTGGGACCTCCCTGAAGACGTGATGGAGGTGTTGCTTTTGGCCAGAAGGCCCGCAACAAAGTCCCTGTACCGTTGCCGTTGGAGAAAGTTCTGCGACTGGTGCAGGGTTAAGAATGTGGATCCGTTTTCATGTGACATTCCTGTGGTTCTGTCTTTTTTGCTTTCTTTGGCCCACAGGGGCTTGCAAGTGAGTACCGTTAAAGGTTACCTGGTGGCGCTGTCCATATTTAAGCGCTCGTCTGAAGAGTGTTCTTATTTTAAAATCTCTTTAATTTCTCAGTTTCTAAAAAGGCTCACTAATGCGTTGCCTCTGTCACCTTTCCAGGTGCCCGGTTGGGATTTGAACCTTGTCCTCAAGTTTCTGATGGGTCCTCCGTTTGAGCCTTTGCATTCGTGCCCTTTGAGACTGTTAACTCTTAAAACTGTATTTTTGGTTGTGGTCACTTGGCTCGCAGAGTTAGTGAGTTACAGGCACTTTCAGTTTAGCCACCCTTCACTGTATTTCATAAGGACAGGGTTGTCCTTAAAGTTCGTCCTTCCTTTCTACGGAAGGTGATGTCGGAATTTCATTTAGGCCAGAAGGTTATTCTTCCAGCAATTTATCCTCCTCCGCATCCTGGTAAGGAAGAGGAGAGGCTTCATAGGCTCAATCCTAGGAGAGCTTTAAGCTTTTATATTTCACGCATGTCCCGGGTCAGAGAGGACGATCAACTCTTTTGCTGGAAAGCGTTTGGGACAAGCTGTGACTAAGCAGACTTTGTCTCGCTGGATTATTCTGCCAATTTCTGAATGTTACCGCTTGGCGGGTAAGGACCCACCGTTCGGCTTGCAGGCCCATTCTACCAGGGGTATGGCTGCCTCTACTGTCCTACAGAGCGGTGTTCTACAGAGCGGTGTTCCTATTCGTAACATCTGTGATGCAGCCACCTGGGCTTCGGTCCATACTTTTGTACGTCACTACTCCCTCGATTCCATCCGTGGGCAGGATCTGGCCTTTGGCAAGGCAGTCCTTTGCTCCGGAATTTGATTGGCCATTCTAAATTTCTGTATTCTAAATTCTTTTCCCACCTCCTTGCATTGGTACTGCTTTGGGAGTCTGTCATAGATATGGAATACGTCGGAGGACCCAATCCCCTCGAAGAACAAGTTACTCTCTTACCTGATATGATATGATATGATATGGTATTTGTAACGCGCCTATACACAAGTGTTTCAAGGCGCGACGAGGCAGGGAGGGGGGGAAACAAGGGGAAGACGGACAAGCGATCCTACTAGGCCAGGTGTCATTCAGATCGCGCAAGTGCAGAGGTAAGGGGAAAAGGAGAAAGTGCAGGGGGAGGAGGTGGGGGGAAAAGTGCAGTACAAGGTAAGTGGCGTAATAAAATAATAAATGATAAATAATAAATAAAAGGGCCAGCTGGTGGCAAGTGCGAGGTAAGTGCAGAGCAAGTGCTGGGTAGGGGGCTGTAGGGATACAGTGACAGTCCCACAGTGCAGGGGGAGCCAGGGGGGCAGTGCAAGTGGAGAGTGGCTGGGCCCTGGACCGAGGTCGCTGAGAGTGGCCCAGATGCAGGTTAAGTGTAGAATTCAGGGGGGAGTTAAGCAGGTTTAGCAGGGGAGAGGGAGAGAGAAGGCAGAAGCGAAGAGGAAGGTTTTGAGGTGCTTCCGGAACCGGAGGTGGTTCTCCTCAAGTTTCAGGGAGGCAGGCAGGCTGTTCCAGAGGGAGGCCCCTGCTGCGGAGAGAGATCTACCCCCAGCACGTTGCTTCGAGAAGCGGCTGACCATGAGGGAGTTAGAGATGGATGAGCGAAGGGCTCGTGAAGGAAGATATTTAGGAAGAGAGAGTTGAAGGTATTTGGTAACGTTCTTTCGATGGGATGGTCCGACGTATTCCATATTGCTCCCTCCCTGCCTTCCCCGCTACAGAATTCTTATGCGATTGCAGCTTACGTTTCCGCAAGACTTTGTGTGGTCAGACTGGCAGAAGACTGGTGCCACACGTTCTGGGGAAAAACTACAACTGAGGCTATGGGTGTCGTGCTACTTATAACATCCAGTGACGTCGGCCGTTGGAAGAGGTCCTCGAGGGTGGCGTATCAACGTCATCGACGCAGGACGCAGACGCCGAAAGAATTTCTGAAGCAGCACAGCTGTGGTGATTGCTGTCATAGATATGGAATATGTCGTCGGACCATCCCATCGAAAGAACGTTACCAGGTAAGACAGTAACTTGTTCTTCTGTTACAGTGTTTCGAATGGAGCTAAAATGCCTTCGGTAAGGATGTCGCCCACTTTGGTGACTCCAGCGTCCACCCACCTCGGCCACTACATGAGTGGCCACGACATGAGTTTCCCTATTTCCGTGAGATTGCTATTTTGCCAGAGGGGCTGCATTAGGGTCACCCTCTTCTCCCACCCAATGCATGCATGTGCTGGTCTCCAGAGTATGGCAATGTGCGCTGCCATCGTCTTTGGGGGAGGCCTAGTGAGGGTCTGGTAAATTGTGTCAATCAGTGAGGTGTTCTGGCTTCCTTTCAGTTCGGCACTGATGTGTGGCAACTCCTGGTCACCGTGGAGCAAATCGTTGACCACTGCCATTTGTCTCACCCACTAATAAGATTGGAGGTGTGGCACCCCTGTACTGACCCCCCCCCCCCCCTGCTGAGCCCAACCTTTGCAACGTAGCTAAAGAAATACAGGGTTGTCCTCCTCCACATATAAGATTCCCAGGAAGACCCTCACCCCTGTCAAATTTGGAATCTGGGATCCCGAGTGGGGCATTTTGTAGCACATATAGGACGTGTGGTAATGCCATCATCTTGAAGAGTGCAGTCCTGCCCATCAGCGTTAGGAGGTGGAGCATCCAGTGTCGAACACACTTCATAAGGCGGTCAGTGAGTGGATGTAGATTACGAGATACATAATCTGAGAGGTCCCCAGAGATCAATATCCCAAGATGGCAAGAACCTTCATGCTCCACCCTACGGGCAGTCCCTGGGAATTACATGTTCCCCGCCCTTCACCGGGAAGAAAACCGATTTCCCCTAATTGACCCTCAGTCCACAGAACTCGCCGTAGTGTGCCAGCATTTGTGTTACCACCGGGCAAGATCGGACTGGATCACTTAAATATGTTAGAAGATCATCGGCGTAGAGGGACACTTTATCCTTGCGGCCATTTGAACGCAGTCTGTGTTGACCTGCCAGCAGAGGCTATTCTTGGCTTGCACTGACAGCACCCAAGGCACTGTTTACGGCTATGCTGACCAACAATCTGATAACTGTAAGAAGACGCAATGAAAGCACGTATATATTGACCAATGTTTGGCAGACAAGGTGCACACATTTTTAAAATGCGTACTAGTTTTCAGTAATGGATATGTCAGGATTTCCATAGCATACTGCAAACCTACTTAGATTTTGTTTTTCATCAGTACTTGTGTGTTGCATTGAATACAGTTGCATGTGCTAGGCGCAGTTATTCTTTATTTTGCTAGATCAATTTTGATGCCCTGTGTGTACAATGATGAAAGTGCTTTAGCGGAGTGCTCTGTATATTCTGTTGCAACTGTTGGGTGTACTAAGGCACCCTACACAGTAAGTACCACATCACCAGCCGTGGACCTACAGCACCAGGGGCGGGGGGAGCCAGAGATCTGTGTGCCCTCTCAACGAAGAACTGCTGCGAGAACTGCGCTTCTGGGAACATTGTACAGATTGCCTCCTCCAGGAACACGTCTATCGGTACATTTATGGGTCTCTCACCCATGCCCACTTCCCGGATGTTGTTGCAACTCGTTCTGGATCCCAGGTAGTCGCATTTGACCTGGACCGCTTCCAGGATCTTTTTTATGTCCTCAATATCTTTGCCGTGTGTGACCACCGTGTCCTCCAGCGCACCTACCCTGGTCTCGGCTTCTGTGACCCTAGCATTCACTTTTTGCAAGTCTGCTCTAATGGAGACGTTGTTTTCAATTTCATCCGGATTGTTGTTTACCTCCGAAAAGCCGGCTTGAAGTGCCGTCATGTAGGAGTCCATGTTCCTTTCTGTGTGGGTTGGCTGGTCATTGGAGTTGACTGTGGGGCCCCCTCACTTTCCTCCACGGAACTAGAGCTCATGAAGGTGTCCATGGGGCCTGTTTGCTATAGCTCTTCTTCCCAGTTACCGGGGTGCGCTGGGTGGGGGCAATATGTTAGCCTTGTTTTGTACCCCTGTTGAGAGGCCTGGCACTTTTGGGATTGATCCCCCTTCCTGTGTTACGTTGATGGTGGCTGCTCGCTATGTTGCCATCTCATGTGCCTCCAATATTATGTTCAGCTCCTTCTGGTGCTAGCTTAGGACAGCAGCTGCTCAATGCTTTTATTTCTGGTGGTGAAAGCGTTCACTCTGCGGTCTTGGCGCCCCCCCTATACGCACTGTGTCTTACCTGCCTTGCTCAGGGTATGGTTATCTATGTTCTGTGGGTTGCCACCCTGCAGGGGCAACCTCCTCCCGGTATATTACTGAGGTGGGTACCCGTTTGCCGTTATTGCTGTGCTACAGGTGCCAATTATAAGTGGGTTGTGCTTTATCGACCCAGTGGTAGCATGTTGCGCACTCTGGATTCAGTCTTATCCCCTAGCAGTCCTGTCAGTAGTCCTGTGTGTTTCGGTACAAGGCCCCGGCGTGGTCGTGAGGATAACTGGAGGTGCCGGGCTGCAATTGTCTTCAGATGTTGAGGGATTTCGCTCAGGCGGGAGCTATTTTGCTTTATTTAAACTTCCCCCTGGGTGTCCTTACAGGTTGCGTGTTTTCGCTGCAGGGTTGCTGTCTTCACCGATGCAGGGTATTATTGCTGCCTCGTCTTGCTTGCGGCTTACCTCCAACTGCCTCTGCACCGCGGGTGCTTCCTCCTGCGCAGCTCTCCTGGTGTCTTATTTCGCAACGGGGTGTCACAACCCCTGTACCGTGTGCGGTTGGCTGTGCAGACACTTTTCTTCACCGAACACCTCGTTAGAGCTGCCTGCAGGGGAGGATTTCAATCAGGACTGCCGCCTTCTGATTCCTGCAGCGGGTTTGCTGGATCTTGCTGACCTCTTCAACAGGCACCAGTCTCCCTATGCGGTATTCCCAGGATCTCACCAGACGACCGGCCGCCGTTTTGGATGCCACACCACATGATCGTGCTTTGAACTTTCACCGCTCCTGCCCACACGTCTCAGCAGTTGATGTGTTTCCGTTTCTTTGAAGGTTCTGACGTTCCGCAGGATAATACAGGCAGGATTTATTTATTGTGGAGCTCGATACCTAAGCGGCCAGCTTAGTCGGCGCACCACAGCGCCCTGGCAAAATATTTCTAAGGTAAGTAATACCTATTGTAACTGTTCACTCTGATTTAGTTGCCAACCAACTTCTTTTGCAAGTAAGTCACTTTTAAACACTTATTTTCTAAGGATTGGGCTTTTGCCTAGAAAAGAAGTCTTTCCCTTATTCTTGGAGCCTGGGTGTTCTCAGTGGCAGAAGGGGGTGGGTCACTAGGGTCTAGTGTCCAATAGGCAGGTCAGGATAGATTCTTGTAGCAAAAATGTAGAGATCCTTAGGAAGACTCTCCAAACAAATAAGTACTCTATAGGGTTAGTTGAAGGTCCAGGGGCTTCAGAGAAGAGACCCTAAGAGGATTCCAGCTTGGGGCTGGGTGCACTGGACGAGAGGACTCCCAATCACAGAGAACACCCCAAACCTACACAGGAATCACAAGAGAATTAAGTAATTACCCAGGCAAGCACAGTACCTCCGATCAGAAGATTTTGCAGCAGGAGGACCCCAGGATCTGCAGCCAAAAATCTGGTCATTGAATTCCTTCATCAAGAAGACCAGATGGGACACTGGAAGAACATTTACAGCAAGGATCGCAGGAAAGACTCTAGGCAAGGTTTTCCTCTTGATTGGATGGGCTCTGTGTATTTGGTGCCTTTTTCAGGAGCACAGAAGACAGAATATCGCTGGTTGGATTCTCCTCCTTTGCAAGGTCCAGCACTCTTGAGGGGACCTTTTGGACTGGAATCGTACCTCTGGAGATCAGCAGGATGCCTACAAAGTTTCATTGAGATTCGGAAGACCGTGCACCACACAATGGCTCGAGATCCCAGGGTATTACAGCCCTGCAAGGTTGTAGCATGGTGTGGGATGGCTCAAAATGCAGGTCATCTTGTCTAGTGGGTCTTGCCAGGGTCTAGTCCTCGTTTTCAGAGTCCCCAGGTTGATGGGAAGGAAGGGCTACAGCAGGCTCCGGGTTACACAGCAGGCTCTCCCGTCGCTGGAAATCGTTTCCGCCGTGAATTCTTCATCTTCCTCTTCGATGTTGGTTCCAGTGGTTGACTACCTCTTCAGCTTCCAGGTTCAGACTCTTATGCAGGAACCCAGCCAATCAAACAGCCTTGCAACATTCAAACCTGAGGGGTTGGCAATCCTTTCAGGACAGCCAGCCTCCCAGTTTTAACTGGAATCTCGCATTTGGGCTGGAAGCGAAAGCTGCAGAGTTTTGGACTCCTCCCTCGCTTCCTGCCTTCACAGACCCTCTGGAGCCTGGGCATGGAGTCCACATGACTCCTGACGAAGATAAAAAAAAAAAAAAATCACACAAAGGAATTTCCCACCGTGGATGTTATGGGAAGGAACAAGAAAGGACAAGGAACACCAAAATGGCGCAAAAACAAGACTGGGGCAATTTTGGTAAAATGAGCACCCAAAGGTGCCTTTACCGGGGCTGTGCACACAGCCCGATGTAAAGGTACACCAAAATAATAAGTTATCACTGCCACCTGCCAAAAGGTAAGCTTGTCTCTGTAACCGAATTGTTAAAATGTATCCCCTTTCACTAAAACTGTACCTCCCCAGCACTCCGCATAAGGTGGGGTGTGCTGGTTTCACCAAACAAAATGTAAAAGGGATCCAAAGATTCTTTCTACCCATGGGAGCTATAGTTCTCTCAAGGTTAGCCAGTGAAAGTTAAAAGGGGAGCCCCTTGGGCAACACAGCAACAATAGGCACTTATTGCCCAAAAGTTGTCCGAGTATAACTTTTAAAAGACACAATTGGGAGTCTTAAAAATGCCACCCATGCAAAGGGTAAAAGACTGTGTGTGGAAAATGGTTTCCACTCAGATGTATAAGGAAAAATAATCCACCAGTAAACTCAAAAAGTTCTCGGGTTGACACAGGTACGAAAGATTTACCATTACTATGAAAATCTTACCAGACACCCTCCCCATGTGCTTTTCCCTGGACGGGCCCCCTCACCTTACACACATTCCACGTGCGCTTTTACCTTTTTGGGCACTCCCCATGTGCTTTTTGCCTGGGTGTGGCACTGCCCATGCGCTTTTCCCGGGGCGGGGTCCCTCCCCATGCAAACTCCCCATGCAAATTGTCCCCCCAACCCTTCAGGGGTGCCCCCTTTTTGCTCTTTTACCTGGGGGCTCTGCTTGTTCATTCTTCCTCTTGCACTTTTTCCTCCCCCCCTCACTCCCCTTGCGCTTTTCCCTGGGTGGAGCCCCCTTCCCTTGCGCTTTTCCCTGGGTGGGGACCCCGCTTCCCTTGCGCTTTTCCCTGGGTGGGGCCCCCACTTTTGTAAGCATGTATTTTTGCTCTGCCTCCTCTCCACCTGTCTTCACCCGGACAGCCGACACTCAGCCCTTCCGTACTCTCCCTTTTTTATATAGCTCAATCTGTGGTTGAGCCTTCCCTCACCTTTCCCGTTGGTGGGAGGGCTCACCTTCTCTAATGGGCCAATCCCTTCCTTTTCCCCAGGGGCCGGGGACACACGGGTGCAAGGCTTCCCCAATGTGGATCCGCCGATGCTCTGTGATAACAATTGTTTAATTTCTGCCATTGGCATGCCATGCTGGAGAAAAAGAGAAAACACTGGCCTGCATGGTATAAGTCGGGCATTGGGTGATTGACAGTGGTACCCCCAACTATCAACAAGGCGCTTGGGGAGAGACTGAGGCCTTCCCAACTCCCCCACTCCGTCTCTGGGGCAGGACTGGCTCTGGTAAATAACCTGGTAGCCCTCCTGCACCAGGTTGAGGGGAATCCCTACCCCTCCTCACAGGGTCTGGGAACTGCCCCTATCGCAGCAGTCCACAAATATATAGTGCACTGTTGCTCTAGTCTCTGCTAGTTTTCAGAATGTTGGAAACATTCTATTTTCTGCAGCTTCATTTAGTTTTCATTTTAGACTCGTGCGTTTCTACCTTTTCAGTCTTTATTGTAGGCTTAGGTATGTGTTGGCACTCCCATTTTACACATTTGCTAGTAGTTTGTTTTTCCAGCTATTTATTATATTGATTCTGCCAGTCTACTAGCCGGGAACAAAGCTCACTCACCATATACCATTTCTATGCATGCATACAGCACGCCATTTATTAATCGCCAAGAGTGTGGGCCATATATTTATAATCTGCATTTTGTGTATCCTGTATCTACAAAGAAGGATGTGTAGGAAAATAGTAAGTTTCCCAGCAGTTAGGGGAGGTGCCCTGCTGGTACTAGATGAAAAGGATATTTATACATTGTGCAGTGGCATTTTGGTGATGTGCAGATTATTTCATCCAGTGTTTGATTGCATAATCTCTTATGGGTTTACCTCCATCCATTTACAGTCTATTTCTTTTTATTTTTAGGAAAAGCTAGCCAACAAGAAGAAACTCAAAAAAGAAAGGAAAGCACTTGGTGATAAGGTAAGACTGTCTCATCACATGTTTTGAACATGTCACATGAGTTTAGAGCAGGCTACATATGTCCTTTCAGTAATCTCACTAACTCCTCACTGATATTGGCACTCATTCCTGAATTGTTAGTTAACAGGCAGAGGACATTCTGAGTATTGTGGCTGTTAAAATATGCATACCCCCACACCAATTGTTCCATTTGTTCTTGTTATTTTAGGCATTTACGATTGGGTCTATACCAGACAAGTTTTGGCAAATTGATTCAGGGAGTTTTTGGTAGGGTTAGTTATTGATTTAACCAACATAACATGTTAGAACCAGAATACATGTCTTAGTATTTCTTTCTGCATGTGTGCTAGTTAGTGGAAATTGTAATGTAATATTTTCAGTGTTTTTAGTGCAATTCTTCCCCTCAACAGAAATTTAGTTTGATATTCCATATTTTACTATTTCACAACACTAAAACACGTAAAACATTTTGCTGATATTGATTGGTATTGCGAACCGAGTACCCAGTGTTATCCACCCTTACTTCGGTTTCAGTATTATATTCACAATAACTGTGGAGCCCTAGGCTATCATTTAATTTATTAATATACATTTAGCCAACATTGACTTTGTATATACACAATTAAGACAACAACCATTACAACATGAAAACTCTAAAATCATTCTTGTACATCTATCTGTAATTAATCTTATATTGCGCCACGTGCACAAATGCCTCAGGGCGCTCACAAGATATAACATTAAAACATAAAGGAGCACAGAAAAGGGTCTGTCAAGCAAAGGGTGAGAGGTCCCAAGACTAGACCTATCAAAGATGAGTGTCTTAAGCTGTTTCTCAAACCTAGGTATTGAGTCGCAAACTCTTAATTCCATGGGCAATGAATTCCAAATAGTGGTCCCCCATGCATTAAAGCCTACACCACCAAACCTTTTCAATGTGAAACGAGGTTGAAAGAGAAGCAGATCGTTATTAGATCGAAGGGTGCATCTGATAGGAGCTTTGTGGATTCTTGAGGAGAGGTATGTAGGGGCCTGATCTGAAAGGCACTTAACAGAACCCTTAAAGAGTATCCGTTGCTCAACAGTGAGCCAATGTAGTTTTCTACAGGACAACAAAACCTTAGACTGCTATCTAAGCCAGCATACTGCACGAACCGCTCCATTTTGTGAAACCTGTAACTTCCTAATGTTGAATTTAGAAGTACCCACAAAAAGACATGTAAAAAAGAGGGGGTGAGGCGCGCACGCCAATTCTTGATCAATATACTACCTGAAGAAAGAAAAAAATATATAACTGGGTTAAATCCCAAGTGTGTCCAATTCACAGGGTTAGATCCCAATTGTTGCCAAAATGTTCACAGGGTTGGATCCCTTTGCTGCATTTGTGTTGCTGTTCTCCTCCTAGCGCTTTCGTGTCCCAACACTCTTCAGGGAGGCTGTGTTGCCTTGCTTATCAGGTGAATCCAATTAAATTGCTAATGCAGTCTCTAAGGATTATGGGAGCTGTAGTGAAAATATTTTTGTTCAGGTGACCAAGGAAAGACTCCCCTCCAGGAGCACACATCTTACCCTTAGCAGGGGGAGGGGGAAAACCATGACTATGGTTCTCAACTGTAGGGCACATTATCCCCGGTGCTGCAGCCTCTGGAGTCCGGATCTCCACAAATTACATGTAAAAAAGAGGGGGTGAGGCGCGCACTCCAATTCCTGGTCAATATACTACCTGAAGAAAGAAAAAATATAGAACTGAGTTAAATCCCAAAAGTATCCAATTCGCTGGGTTAGATCCCAATTGTTGCCAAAATGTTCACAGGGTTTGTTCTCTGTCGATACAAATTTGGAGTTTCAGCACAGCAGCAGGGCTTCACCTGGCAAACCAACGGTCCAGGAGTTGCAGCAGGCGTCCTCTTCAAGTTCTTTGGTTCCTTCGTCCAGTGGTCGACTCTGCCTTCCAAGCCAAAAGCCTTGCCTTTTTATTCAGTTCTTTACCATTAATTCCAGCCTAGCTGCCAGTCACCCAGCAGAGTGGCTGTCCTTGCCGGACAGTCAGCCGGCCAATCACTACAGAGTGCATTTGGGTCTCCCAAGCAAACAAAGATACCAAACAAGGTTTAGCGCGCAGAGTAAATCTAAAGAAGGACCTTTCCACAAAGAAATGGTGAAAAAAAGACCAGGGCTATTTGGACAAAAATGGCACCCTTGGATGAACTGATGATTTTCGGTACTAGACAGGCTAGAGCAAAGCTAGAATACAAGAACTTCAAAGAGGTCAAAATCCTGGTGATGACCCAAGTTAAAATGCTTGGGATGATGGTGGAAGCATCAGTACGATCAGAGTCTCAGGTTAACTATCTACAGAAAAACTAGGCTTACTATTTGTGTCTCTTGAGAGCCATAACACCATTTATCATGAAGCAAATGCGGTGATCATTGCAAAAGCCATTATATTGGCGCACCTTGACTATGGCAATGCACTTCTGTTGGGAGCCACAAAGAGGGATCTACAAAAGTGCAAAGTTATGGAAAATGATGCAGTGCGTATAATCCAGGGCATTAAAACGAGAGAACATTGCTGAAAACCTTCTTGTTCCATGACACGTGCTGACCATAATTTTTCAGACCTAGTTAAACAAAGTATCATGCAAATTTGATCTCCCTATGATTTCCCTGCTCCCTGATGCATGCAAGCTTTTGGCCCATTAGAAGCACGCACATAAACGTGCTTCGCAGCCCGTGGTTAATGCACACCACGATAGTTAAAAGTAAACCACTGCCACCAGCCATTCAGTGAGGAAAGGGTAACATTAAAAATGTTACATGAGAAGCTAGACAAAGGGCATACTAAGTAACCCCATACAGTACCCTATTGTAAAATGGTGTGTGCTGGGTCTAGAAAGTTACAAATGTAAAGTCAATTTCACTTTACTGCTCTGAGAAACAGTAGTTTATCCCAGACAATGTATTTAAACCTCGGGAAATCTGAAAGACTTTCCTGTGCCACTGCTCTGAAGGTGCTGTGTGACACAATGTAAAAGATGATGCCTATGGAGTTTGTCCGGCTCCATAAACAAAAGAAAAACGCAGTTCAGAAATCACAGGAAAATACATGAGCGAGTGGGGGTGGGGGGGTGGGGGGGGTCTCATTCTCTCTAAGTAAAAAAATCAAGTCCTCAAAATCCAGCAAAGTTGCTGGGGATCTCTAAGGTGGAGGGAATTGGCACATTTCTGCGAAATCTCCCTAACAGTACGTAATCCGGACTGTTGGTTGGCTAGGACAAGATTGTGTTCCATAAACTGCTGGTACTGAGTGCATGCTATTTTGTCAATTTTGTTACAAAAAAGGTACATTGGTTATAGGTCTGTAGTTGCCAGCCAGACTTTGTTCCAAATGTTCCTTTTTTAATAGGGGGGTTATCCATATCATAGCATAAACCTCCTGGAGACCTCCATCACATTTCATACCATTTGATTACATTATATCACGCTAAGGATAAAACTGAATAAAAAGTGTTTCCTGATGGTGCCTCAAGAATACACATGGAATATAGTTTAAAAGATTTCTCTATGATGTGGAAAGTAGCTATTATTTCTTGTTGTGTACTTGTCCCACACTTCTTGGATGTCCTCATAATTTTCAGAAATCTATGACAACACTCAAAAATCAATCTAATACCTAACATAAAACTCTTGTCTGTTTCATTACATCACATTTCATAACATTGTGTTTGTTACACCAAGGATATTACTGATAGATAATTCCTCGCAGATAATCATTCAGTGTGTATATATAAAAGGGTTACCATATGGTACATAACATTGATAGTATTTCCTGCCATAAACATATCGCACGCTTCTTGGGCATCCTCACAATTTATCTGATTTCAGATATTTATAGTGTATGGTAGTCAGACTCTCACACTGAGGATATGCTTTGTGGATTCAATCTGTTTCACCACACTATCAACATAATCTATCTTCTCTTCGTATACCAATTATTGGACCTATATTCTGAAGTAGTTTTGTGATGCTAAATTTTAACAGTATATATTGTCTCGCCACTGAGCTATTGGGAAATGCTACTACATTGCTAGGAGTCTGAAGACGTTTTGCCAATATTGGATAAATAACCCACTGTTAATAGTTGTGGCCAACCTTATCACATCCCTTTCTCTACTATAGTCACAGATGTGCCATTAAAGCCAATTTAGCAGCCATGTGTTGCAGTGTACCTGTTGAAAACACAAGTCCAAACAACCATGTCTGATATTTTGACAAGTTTTCCAAGTGTGCCAAAATGTTCATGAACGCTTTAAAGGTTTCAACCATTATGGTATCCTTATTAGGCACTACAAGCTTTTCGTAGCACATTACCATTCTGCTAATATATTTTACCATGATACATTTTTGTGCAAATTCAAGATGTATGTATTCTATCGGCAGTCTCTTAGACATCCAGAATAACATTTTAACATTCTCGCCTCAAGTATTTCTATTTGAGGACTAAATTCCTCACCCTAGAGCATACACAGTACAATTGTGGCAGAGTAAAGCAGGAGCATTGTATGGATAGACTATCCTCCCTGTTTACTAATGAATGAGCGTCTGCTATATGCTATCTTCAGACAGTGAAGTTTGGTTGATTCCCTATGTGCACTCCATTTCAGTTTGTCATCTATTATTACACTTGAATACCTGTATTGCCTTACAATTTCAATAGGTTCAGAGTTCATTTGCCATATACAGGTTGTTGGTACATGTTTCTTGTTTGCAGATATCATTATTTTGGCATTGTCATCTGCATATGTTCCTAGTGCATTAAACCTGCTTTGTAGTCCCTTGGGCGTGTAATCAATTAGTAGCAGATCTGCATACCCTAACCATCCTATCCTCTGAGCACCTATTTTCATTGGGCAGCCCTCCGATATGGTGAGTGCACCTGGAAGTTCAGCAAGATAGAGGTTAAAAAGAGTAGAGGCTAATACACAACCCTGTTTAACTCCCCTCGTTGTGGGGAATGAATTTGATAGACTGCCCTGTCCATCTAGACCAATTCTAACGCTCGTGGATTGGTGAAGCTGAATAATCATTCTCAACAGACCATGTGGTATGTTCCAAGACAGTAGTTTGTTCCACGGGCGGTTTTGCATCACAGTGTTGAATGCAGCACTAATGTCTATGTAAGCTGCATAAACGGGCAATTGTCGTCTGTGCAAGGCATACTCTAACGCAGTGACTATTGTCAAACGGTTGTGTGTTGTGCTTGCTTACTTGCTAAAACCTGTTTGATTCAAAGGAAGGATCTTTTTTGTCGTTATCCATGTATTTAGTTCATTTAGTAGAACTCTGGCAAAGATCTTGGCTGGTATATCTAGCATTGCAAGCATTTGATAGTTGCCAGGATCCTTCCAACACCCGTTTTTATGTACTGGTAGCATATGACTTTCGCTCCATGTAGCTGGTATGATACCACTTTGTCCTATGTTTATGTAAAGTATATGCAACACTTGAGCCCAGATTGTAGGTGATTTAAGCAATCCATTACAGGTACCATTATGGCCTGCAGTTTTCAGAATTTTGTATACGTTAGGGTTCCCTTATGGTCGGCTGTGGTAGGGATCCTAGAAATTAGAACATTATGGTTAGAACATTAGGGTTAGAACATTATGGTATCCAAGCTGCTGGATAATGCAATTTAAAAAAAAAAAAAATATATATATATATATAATTTCTGAGGCTTGTGGAATCTGCTTAGATTCACATGCTGTGCATAGGCAGACATCTAGTGGAAGCTGCGGAGTATTAGTTTGTTTTTCGCAAGTCGAAAATGGGCGTGCCAGTAATACTATCCCTAGTGTGACGTCCCCTGTACCCATGATCCCTCACGCGTCTAGGACCCTCAGATTGTTTTTTCCGCCCTACTGGTCGGAAGCATTTCGCGGAGTTCCTGGCACTAAGCCATAATTTTGCAAAATATTGATAATTTTACCCCTTCTCCACCCCAACGTCGAGATACCGAATTTCTACACTCGATGCCGGATCGGAGAGGATTTCGACCGTCGACTGCACGCCGACTTTGTGCCTCGAGGCTTGCGTCTCGGCCCGGGCCTGGGCCGCTGGCAAAGGCCATGCAAGTAGGGAGAGTGGGGGGTGGTCATACTCTACACTCTTGTAATATATAGGCACACTTATATATTCCTACACTTAACCAGCCCGCTGCCACAAGGTGCGTATGGAGGGTACCCCTTTCCAATTCTGCCCCAAGTGCAATCGCAAATACCCTTGGGTCGACAGGCACGCCACGTGCAACCTCTGCTTGCCGAGGGACCACCCCGAGGCAAATTGCAGAGCCTGTAATAGGTTTAAGCTTAAAACACTTAAGGACCGTTCAATCAAGCGTTGGGCCCACCACACCAGGCATCAAGAGGCCATAGCAGCGGAGGGCGACGGCAGCGACGCTGTACTTTCGGACGGCGAGGGCTTTATGGCATCGAAAGACAGCCGAGCGCAAGTCCCTGACCTCGGAAGGTCGACCGGCAGGCCGGCTATGGGGAACACCCCCGGCAACACGAGCGCTTCCCATGACACCTTCACAAAACACACAAAGTCCACGTCGAGTTCTCGGAAAGAGGCACGTAGAGAACGGTCCGAATCGGCGTCCTCTGGGCGCTCTCGATCGCCACACGACGCCAGGCAAGCATCCACTATTGCCAAGAGTGCCTCGCTCCCTAAGGTCACGGAAGCTCGATCGTCGGGAGATGAAGCCGACTTCCACCCTCAGGCCGCACTCCAAGAGTCGGCGCCCGCAGACCGAATTACTACAGATCCCGAAACCCTACCTCCACGCTCGAAGGATAGGGTCAAGACCCCCGAACCTCGACGCCAAGCGTCGAAAAGCTCAGAGCCCTAAAACACACAGGAAACACTCCTCCAGTCACGGGGAGGGAGGGAAACAGCAAAGGAAGCAGTCTCTACCCACTTCCAAGCCCGTAGAACACTCCACTCTTCAAAAACAGAAAGACAAGTCCATGTATTCGAATAACACCAAAACCCCTGCACAGGCTACCAAGTCTAGTCAGGATAAATTTGGAAAACTCCCAGAAAGGGTCATTCCCAGTTCCAGAGAATGGACCAGTGTTGACATAGATGGGGTAATGTCAAGAATGTCATATTTGGCAGATTTTTATGCAAAAAACCCAGAACACTTTCTTGCTTATACTCCCGACGGGTCAGCACCCTCTGGCTCTAAGGATCCTATACCTCCAAGTGCAAGGTCCCACTTTGAGACACCAACAGGGTCTTCAGACCCCTTCCACGTCCAGCCCTACTCTCATTACCAGGGAGAGACATCCTTTGTTGAGGATCCAGATTTGGGCATGGTGGAGGAACAAACTGGGACAGGCTACTATGGGGATGATGAGGATCAAAATGAGGAGGAGGAGGAAGACCCCTACAGGGTAGACTCCCCAGTAGAAAGAGAGGCCCCCATTACCGACTCCCCTGTCGACAACCAGCCACTCCTGAATGAAGTGCTGTCTCGAGCAGCCGAACACTTCCACATCGACACCCAGGATGAAAGAGACTTCGCAGAAGAGTTGGTGGGGGAGAGGAGGCCTGTTGCTCAAGCCATCCCGATCCTAAAATCTATTCAAAGAAGAATAGACCCGTCACTCCTCAATCCTAACCTCACCAGAGCAGTGAACCCTAGGATTGAAAAACTTTTCAAGGCAGCCCAATCAGACCCACTATACATAAGAGGGCATCTGAAGCCGGACTCTCTGGTTGTTACTAACACCCGTAAGAGGGCTGGAACACCCTTATCGTCCGATGCTCCTCCCGACAAGGAGAGCAAAAGACTTGTACGGGTTAGGCAGGAAAGTGGCCTCCACTTCCGCCTACCAGGCAAGGATTGCCAACTCCACCGCCCTGTTGGCCAGCTACAACTGCCATCAGTGGGAAGAGCTCGCGGCACTCATAGACTCCGCACCAGAACCCTTAAAGAGCCATTGGCACGAGTTTCAGCGGAGGGAAGAGCCGTGTCCGGTTGCATTTTAAAGGCAACCTTTGATGCCGCGGATAACGCAGGCAGATTAATAGCAGAAGGAACTGTTAAGAGACATGCTTGGCTACGCCAGTCTGGTTTCAAGGCTGAAACACAAGCGTCACTATTGGACAAACCGGTGGAGCCGGATCTGTTGTTTGGTAAGGCGGTCGAGGACGCACTAAAGAATGCTAAGGACGAGTATGAAACGCTCAAATCCCTAGGCCAGCTAAACCCCCTAATCGGAGAGGGAATGGCAATTTTCGTTGCCCACGCGGCCAAAATTCCCAAAGAGGTTCTAACTATTCCCAGGGGCAGGGTACACAGTGGAACAATAATAACCAGCAGTCTACCCAGGGTTACGGCAGGGGGAATAAGAGAGGACGTGGTAGAGGCAGCCCCAATAAAGGAGGCGGCATGCCTCCACCGAAACAGTGACGCTCCGTTCAGGGTCCCTTCTCACGCAACCCCAGTAGGGGGACGCATTTCCAACTTCACCCAAACTTGGGAAGGGATCACATCAGACAGATGGGTGCTGTCAACAGTATCCGAGCGGTACTGTATAGAACTACTAGAGCGTCCCCGAGACCATCCTCCACGACAAAAAATACATTCTTTGGAACACCAGAAGATCCTCCTAGAAGAGATCGTCAATCTGCTAGCAAAGGACGCGATAGAACTCGTCCCGGGACACCAGGTAAACAAGGGTATTTATTCAATTTACTTCCTTGTGCCAAAAAAAATTTGACAATGCGCCCAGTATTGGACTTACGGCCTGCCAACAAGTATGTCAAGCCCCAAAGGTTTCGCATGACAACTCTCCAAGGGGTAATCCCCCTCCTAAAAAAAAAGAGGGATTACATGGCAACATTGGACATGAAAGATGCCTATTTTCATATTTCCATGTTCCCAGCGCACAGAAAATACTTGCGCTTCAAGGTGGACTGTCGGCACTACCAGTTCAAGGTACTGCCCTTTGGGATAGCTTTGGCCCCAAGGGTATTCACCAAGCTACTGGCGGTGGCGGCAGCACACCTACGCATGGAGGCAATCCCGGTGTACCCTTACCTGGACGACTGGCTCATCACGGGGGAAACCCCAGTAATTTGCAGAACAAACATTCAAAGGACTATCGACCTCCTCTTCGAATTGGGCTTCTCAATAAACGAGAAAAAGTCAAGTCTAGTGCCAAGCACATCCAAACAATTCTTAGGAGCTATCCTAGACACTTGAGAGGGCTTGATCTTTCCTTCAGAGGAAAGAATTCGGAATATACTGCTGCAAATCCCGCAATACCAGTCCGGTCGCCAGATAACGGTACGCAAAGCAATGCGTTTGCTGGGCATGATGGCGTCATGTATTTACCTGGTCCCCCACGCGCGCCTGCGCATGCGTCCCATGCAGAAATGGTTGGCGAAACAGTGGTCTCAGGCAAGTGGTCAGTGGGACGATCTAGTGGTCGTTTCGCCAACACTGGTACAAAGCCTTCACTGGTGGACAAGAGAGAATCTGTCCAAGGGGAAACCCTTTTACGATCCCGAGATACAGGCGGTAGTCACAACCGATCTGGATATGGGCACTCGGACGGAACATCTTCCTGTCATCCCAACATGTTCCAGGGGATCTCAATTCCCTAGCGGATGCTCTGAGCAGAGACCCCCTCCCAGAGGAACACGAGTGGTGTCTACACAGAGAAGTCGTAGAAGACATCTTCTCTCAGTTGGGTTTCCCCACTATAGACCTATTCGCCACAAGCGAAAACGGACAATGCCCAGGATTCGCATCCAGGTTCCCCCAACCAGACTCCCAGGGGAACGCACTGTGGATGAACTGGTCAGGGATGTTTGCGTACGCTTTTCCACCAACTCCTCTAATCAGGAAGGTGGTCAACAAGATGAACAGAGAATCGATGACGCTCGTCCTGGTTGCTCCCATGTGGGCGAGACAACCATGGTTCCCACACCTACGCAGACTGGCGGTGTGCGAACCCATCAGACTTCCGAGCTGGTACAACCTATTGTCCCAGCACCAAGGTCAAACAGTGCACCCTCAACCCAACTCAATGAACCTGGCAGCATGGCTCCTGAGGTCATAGAGTTTGGACATCTCAAATTACCACAGAGGTGTATGGACATCCTAAAAGAGGCTAGGAAGCCCAACATGAGGCACTGCTACTTGGACAAATGGAAGAGATTCATAATCTGGTGCCAGAGTAAGCAAATCAACCCAGTTGATTGCACACCTTCCACTATTGTTACTTACATGCTCCACCTGCTGGATGCGGGGCTGGTTTTTAACTCACTGAAGGTACACCTGGGAGCCCTGTCAGCATACACCACTTCCGATAACAAGGTGTCGTGGTGGAAAGTACCAGTAGTTAAGGCCTTCATGGAAGGAGTAAAGAGACTTCACCCTCCTATTTCTAACCCACCACCAGGATGGGACCTGAACGTGGTGCTATCTAAACTCATGGGCCCCCCATTCGAGCCCATGCATAAAACGAGTCTCAAACACCTGACCTATAAGACTGCCTTCTTAGTAGCCATTACATCCATAAGAAGGGTCAGTGAAATTCAGGCTCTGTCAGTGCAGGATCCTTTCTTTACTATTCATAAGGATAAGCTGGTTTTACGGACACACCCTAGGTTCTCACCTAAGTTTATTTCCAAATTCCATGTAAACCAGTCCATCGAGCTTCCGGCTTTCTTCCAAAACCCACAAAGCTCGGCTGAGGTTTAACTACACACCCTAGATGTGCGTAGGGCGGTCCTTTACTACGTAAACAAGACCAGACCTCTTAGGAAAACAGATCAACTGTTTGTCTCCGTAGCCACAGGAAAAGAGGGAGATAGCGTCTCTAAGGGTGCCATCTCCAGGTGGATTGTCAACTGTATCCAGTTGTGTTACTCTCTTTCTGACAAAACTTTGCCTTTTACATCCAGAGCCCACTCGACAAGAGGAGTTGGGGCCACTCTGGCTTTCATTGCAAATGTTCCCCTTGACACCATTTGCAAAGCAGCTACTTGGAGCTCTATTCACACTTTTACTCAGCACTACTGCATTGACACCCATTCCAAGACAAATACACAAGTGGGACAAGCGGTTCTAAGACATTTATTTGCTCATGACCCTTCTCAAATCCCACCTCCTTCTAACACTGCTCGCTAATCTATGCACAGCATGTGATCTAAGCAGATTCCACAAGCCTCAGAAGGGATACATTACTCACCATAATCGTATTTCTGATGCTTGTATCTGCTTAGATTCACATGCGACCCACTCTTCCTCCCCTCTGAGAGAAGGCGCATGGATGCTTGTAGTCTTATCTTATCTATCTTCTATCTGCTTGGATCATCTGTACTCTCGCTACTCCTCATGCTACCTCATGTCAGAAAAAATACAATCTGAGGGTCCTAGACGCGTGAGGGATCATGGGAACAGGGGACGTCACACTAGGGATAGTATTACTGCCACGCCCTGTGTCAACGCCCATTTTCGAGTTTCGAAAAACAAACTGTAATACTCTGCGGCTTCCACTAGATGTCGGCCTATGCACAGCATGTGAATCTAAACAGATACAAGCATCAGAAATACGATTACGGTGAGTAATGTATCCCATATACTCCTTTGACTATTACCTGTATCCATACAGGTATTACATTCAAAGTCGTCCCATTGAAAATCTAAATGCAATCTCATAGAACTATATTTGAAACTAGGGGATCATTATTTCAAAATAAAAATGTGAAGAAACATAAGAAATGCATGCAAAAAATATATACAAAAATGAACCCGTATAAGTGAATATACAAATTCATCAGAATTGTTTTAAATAGAAACAAAATCAATCAAAAATAAAATTACAATGATAAACAAGAAATACACTTTGTGTTCTATCCATAATTAACTGATTTGTTAATTGTTGAAGGTCTGCCTACATGCATGAACACTAAATACTCATTCTCTATTGTGGTGTCCTAATCAGTTTTTTTAACACCCGTACACATTTCGGCAAAAAGGCCACCTGCTAGGCAAAATGTCAAGAGCCTTCTTCAGGGCGAATTACAACAGGACTCTAGTGGGAAGCAGAGAAAATAGTATTGGTTGCATTCAGATTAAGGGATGCTTTTTAAATTGCTTAGTAATGGACTATCTGTCACTGTTTTAAGTCCCAAAGATTTACCCATAGACTTGATGGGTGAAATGAAGTGGGACATGTCGGTCGTGACCCTGTAGTGGCAAAGCATGCAGCGCAGAGGTGCAGAAGCCAGCTCAAATGTCCAATGGTCTGTGAGCAAACAAAGTGGACCATGTTTCAAAATCAGATGTCTGTTAAGAGGGAGGTTGCCAATGGTGCCTCAATTTTTATTACAATATCGAGTTAGTTGATCAGAAAACAAAGGTGGGTGTGTGCCTCTAGCAGAATGGTCCTTCTAACATAGACCCGTGTTATCTGATTCGTAAACTGGGAGGCAGTTATTCCTATTGCCTTGATAACATTCAAATCACAAAGTTATTGGGAGTTTATAATGGGATTTATTATGATTGTTAATTGCAACATAAAATGAAGCCATACCCGATTGACTTTGGTTTGACACCAGTATCAAGTTAGCAATCTCAATGAGAGTCCATGTGAATCGAGGTGATATTTTCAAGCAACCTAACAGTGAAAATGGAGTGAAAATGTACTTGCATGATTTACGTGCTGACACTGCTAGTGCATATATTTCAGATCAATGAAAGGGACATATCTTTTACCAATAACTGAATGTAGATCGGAGTTCTGATTTGAAAACGGAAGGAGTAGTGAAAGTTTCTGTCACCACAGTGTAGAAAGTACTCAGTGTGGCAGATTGCTCGCTGCTGAGGTTTCACGGCTGGAAACAGACTATAAAGGAAGCTATGTGTGCAACAGACTCTCAGAATTTGTAACGTCAAAGAAGTTTTTTTTATAATTCTCTACATGAAACTCATTTGAAAAATTGCGGCGTATTAGTAAAAACGTAGTGTTAAGAAAACTGTGTGCTACACACTCGCGAAACATTGTGACGGGCGAGAGGAAGGAAAATAAAACGCCTGTAGTTTGAACCCCTGCGCACAGTTTGTCATATTCACCTAAATGGTGCTGGTTTGCAAGAACGCTGTGTGCAAGGCCAGCCTCGCTGGGTAAGTCTGTTGCTGTGGACATCTAGAAAACGTAAATCAGCAGCGAAGGCTTTGCTGAGTTAAAAACAAAAAAAAACGGGAATCTTTGATGACGTTTGTATTGGTGCAATCGCATTGGAAAGAATGGCATGGGCAGGGCGACAGGGAAACGCTATCATTGGTCTAAGAAAACCGTGCCCACACGTATGGGGACTCCATTGTAAGGGTAGTCATGGCAATATCAGTTTTGACTAAATCGAAAGGCATGCGGGTTCGAGCAGACCCAGAATTTTGTTTTCTGATAGATACATTCTGTAAATTTAGGATCACCCAGTTGTAACTAAATTAAAATGCTTGTGGGTGAAGGTGGAGCCTTAATTGGATTACCACTTTGTGTGTAACCAAAAGTATGAGAAACAAAAGCAATCAGCTAGCACTAAAGCAACTCATGCTTTTAATGCCGCGCCACCAAGATTGGCTGACAACGCAGTAAGCTGACGGGGTTAATTGTTCTTGTAAACATGCTATGACCGATGCACAGTGACCTTAGCACATCAAAACATGGCGTCTATTGTTTAATGGTGCAAACCATCATGTGTTGGATTGAACCCAAATGTTCAAACCCAAGATTACTTTTTCAAAAGGCATAGGATAGAGGGATGGCATAAAACATGAGCATGTTCAGGCACCAATCACAAGGTGTGTGTATCTACGGATCCACTGTGCCTCCTTTTGTAACAGGCACCTTGGTACGTTCAATGAGTTTGTTTACATCAAGAATCCACCAGAAAATGTCGTTTGCCGTGTGTTGTAGCTCAGTGTAATGATTAACAAGAGGTGCAGTCATGGTTTTGCACCCAATTCTAGATCGATGTTCTGAAATCCTAATGTGAACTGAGCGAGTGGTTTGGCCACCATAGCGCAGTCCACAAGCGCATTCTATACAGTACCCAACTTGTTTTGTTTTACAGTTTGTTAAAGTCGGAAGGGTCCAAGTTTGAACTCCAATTTTAAACTCCTTAATTTTCTTGGTAAACCTGCACATGAGCCACATGGATAGTGTCCTCCTGTGGCCCGCAAATCCCATAAGCCAGTTCTGGGTAATGGTTTCCGGTAGTTTGAATGTACTAACTTGTCACGTACATTTTTTGCTCTTTTTTAAAAGCAAACCTTGGCAGTGATCATTGGGTAGACTCAATTTGGCAATGGGCCAATATTTGGAGATACGCTTTTTAACCTGAAGGTGTGACACCCACAAGTCATTCTGTTGTTTCAGATGTTAGTTCAATGTATTTGAACCATTGCCTGCAATATATTTAGCGGGTAGGAAACAACACCTTTGCGAATGAAGATGCAACAACATTGCAATCAAGAAGGGAATACAACCGTGGCTGGGTCCGGTGAACAACATATGAGGAGACCAAACCCGAAGCTTTTACACGCAGGAAGCAGCTTTTGAAAAAGACATATTTGGATCACTACTATTGAACACCTTGTGAAGCAAAAGAAACTAGCTCTCTGTAAATGAATGACATTTTTCAATTCACATCAATTTGAATTCTGTTTTTAACAACTGTTTGTAATGTATACGTCCTGATGAGGTGCACCAGAAGGAAGCTGTATACACCGTTCTGGTAGCCCGAAACTTGAGTCGACAATACCATAGAGCCTACTCCTCCCAGAGTTGGCTTTAACTTGGGTTTTCATAGACAAATATATGGGGATTAATATGGGTCCATGAGCAATTACACCTACCCAGTGTCTCTATATTCCTTGGATGGAAAAGATATTTTTAAATAGGCACTTTTGGAACTATTAAAACATCAAACCCATATGGATGGGATGTTCTGAGTCACAGAACAAAACTATCAGAATTGCGTTTTTTGCACAAATGAGTGGTTTTTTGTATTCATGGGGATGAATGAGTATGCAAGGAATGATATGTGAAGTTTGAGCTTTTTCCTGTTGATGTGATAAAAAGTGTGTTCTTGACAATTGATTTTTTATAGATGTGTCATTAATATATGTTCTTTTGTAAAGGTTTTCTACAATTAAAAAATGATTAAATAAATCTAAAACAAATGAGTTCTGACATGCTGTCTTATGTTTAAAATACACACTCTTTAAATAGGGTTGTTGGTCTTGGAGGGGATTATGCAGCGTTTTTACGCATACATTTATATGAATCAATTATAGGTGGTTGTGCAATTTATCCACGGATAGTTGCATTTTTTGTTTGGTCAGATGTTAGTAGAGTCAGATTGGACTGGAATCGGAGGATTGGGGAAGACATTACAGAAGATCATTGGTCACGTATTTGTGAGAATGTCAAGTTATGTTATTTGATCCCGTCGAATTAAGATTATAAATAGAACATATTGGACACCTGAGAGACTGGTGAAAAGGGGATTGAGTGACAGCCCTGAGTGTTGGGCATGTGTACATGAGGTTGGCACCTTAGAACACTGTTAGGCAAAAACCTGTGCAGTTCCCTTAGGGAACACTGCAAAAGATTTAGGACTACAGGTGTTAGCAGTAAACCCACTTGGTAGCAGTCTGTACCACCCAGATTTACCTGGTAGTTGTGGCTGAGCAGTCAGACTTCTCTCAAGAAGAGTTAGGCAGTATGCAAAGTATACACAATAGGCACTCAGACACAATAATACAAGCAAACACTGACCAGAGCTTTGGTATCAAAGTATATAATTATTTATTTAAAAACACACGGTTTGAAACACTCCAGCACTCTTGTTGTAAAATATTGTAAACACAGTTGCTATTGTAATATATACACCCCTTTTTCCTTATCAGATAAGTCACAGTAAAACGCCACTTATTTTCATAAAGAGGTGAGCACTTAACTAGATGGCACTCCAATAAGTTTGTGAGAAAGGGAGGGAAAAAGACAGAATATGGAAAGGTACACCACTCTAAGGTTCAGGAACACTGTTAGCAAGGCAGAAGAGCAAAAGTCACTGGTGAGCCAAAGTCCAAAGGCTGGACCCACTCTTAGAGAGAGCAGAGCACACATGTGCCCAAGATCACAGTTACACTAGGCTTAGAAAGTCTTGCAGAGAGTTCAAAAAATGTTTAGAGAGGCTTAGGAAAGTTTAGCCAGGGTGTCCCAGGCTAACCCAGGTTCGAAAGCCGGGGGCTAAATCTACCCCGTACAGTCGGTAGCAAGGGAAGCCAGGCGGGACACGGTACCTTAAGTGGTAAGGATCCTCCAGCGGTGGCAGTTCCTGGCAGTGGGTGCAAGTCGCGTCGTCGTCCAGGGGAGGAGAAGATCTCGACTTGGAGGAAAGATGAAGGTCGTTGCACTGCCAAGGAAGAAACCAGCCGCGGAGTTTTCCGGTTAAAGGTGGTACCTTTTGTTCGCGGTCGTGGTAAAACATGGTATCCCGGTTGGCACAGGCAAGGCGGTCACGAGGTACGTCGGAAAGGCGAAAAGACGGTGAAACTGGTTATCCCCACCAGTCAAAGGAAGAAGACTCTCCGGCGGGAGATCTCCTCTGTCGTTGGGAAAAGTGGTGAGACAGTCCAGCAGGGCTCCACCGGTGGTGGCGTCGTGGCAGGTCGGCTCAGCTTCTCCCTCGTCGGATTCTTAGGTCCTGTGGCGACTTCTGAAGTTCCAGTCCCCAAAGCCCTGCTTTTATGCAGAAAACCCCCATTCGCTCAGCCTAGCTGTTTGCTAAGTGGTGAGCCGGCCGGCTCACCACTTGGGCCAATCGGGACGGAGTGCGACTTGAGTTGCCTAGGCAACTCAGTCCAGGGTGCCTAAATCCCCCTCCACCCCTCCTAAGTACCCCAGACAGAGTGGCACCACTTTGGAGGGCTTCTGTGGAGAAGCCCGCCAAAAAGTGGAACAAAGGGCTCGACTTGGGTTGGAGTCACAGGAGAGAACACACACGCCATTTTTGAATCAAGTTTTGGCAAAAAATACCAACCGGAGAATTAATATTAACCGGCGGTATGTTCGAGGCTACTGTAAATAATTAAATAAAGATAGTAGCCTAAAACAATGGGAAATCCCATAGGAAAATATTCACGGTTGAATATAAAACGTAGTATCCACTGCCACCAGCCAAAACTCGATCAGGGGGGACGGAGACGTGCCCCCTCGACTAACAGACCCTGGGGCAATTGAATTGGGCAGTGAATTGCGCAATTGAATTGCCCCAGCCAGTACGTCCACAATATGATGGTTTGTACTGGTTCTGTTCAGAATTTAAGACTAGTAAAGTCAATGGTGACTTTACATGCCCTGGGAGATAGTAGTCAGTCCCAGGGTATGGAGTCTATACTGGGGGGGTCACTATGACACCCCTGTGTTACTGCACTGAGGGTGCTGTGTAACACACATCACAAAAACACATGAAGCCCTATGGGGTAAAAGACCCCATAGCCCATTAAACACATCTAGATTCAAAGAAACACACTCAAATCATGCCCAAGAGTGAGGGTAAAAGTCTCAATCTTGGCAGGAGAAAAAAATAAACCCCAAAAAATCCAGCAAAGCTGCTGGGGGACTCACTAGATAAGGAAATTCAGCCTAAACAGAGAATTCTCCCTAACAAACACATGTTGTGGGATTATTCGAGAGTAAGGGGTCTGTGGTTTGAATTTGACCAAATTTGTGAAAAAACTCTTGATGCAAAGATTTGCATGGACTTCAAGACCATTGTGTTAGGTAGTGATGACATGTTGGGAAGATTTGACTACATCTCAGAGAAAAAGGATCTTTCGTGGTGCAATGGTGGGGAAGAAACTGATTTTAAGACATTGGAAATCATCTGATCCTGTTTCTATTGAGATATGGATTGCAGAGATGCATTTGCTGGCGGAAATGGAAAGAGTGTTGTATCGGAGGGAGAAGAAAAATGCTTTATTCAACAAGATCTGGGGTAAATTTCTCTTGTATATTAGGTTTGAATAATGACTATGTAGGGACTCCTTGCGGGGGGGATTGTGTATATTTCAAGGATCGTTAAAATGGATCATACATATTGATTGTTCTTATATTTTTCGAATATAATTGTAAGCAAAATAAAATGTTCAAAAAAAAAAAGTAGAGTCTCGGTCAGTAAAAGGTGCTGTTTCTTTGATCTACTGATAGGTTTTGGGATATCCTCTTGCTACTAACCTGGTATCCAAATCTTCTGCCTGTTCATAGAAGTCGGCTAGGTCTATACAATTTCTCTGTATACGGAGATACTCTCCATACGGTAAGTTCTCCCGTAGATGACGCGGGTGGTCACTCAAAGTGCAGTAAGGTGTTTCTAGCACTCGCTTTTCTATATAGGCAGCATTTGAGTTTCCCTTCGTGTTTGATTTTTAGGTCCAAAAAATACATGTTTTCACTTCTGTACTCCATTGTGAATTGAATGTTATCAAACATTATTGAGCCATGTTTGAAAAAGCTTCAGCTCAGTCTCTGGTCCATCCCAGATAAAAAGAATGTCCATGAAGCGTTCGCAATTCAAGATGTTTTTTCTGTATGGATTCCTGTTGGATAAAATGTTCTGTGTTTCAAAATTAAACCTATACAGAATCGCTAAACTCGGAGCGAAGGCCGCCCCCATCGCGGTACCTTTAGTTTGTAAATAGAAATCCCTGTTCAATTTAAAATAATTCTGGCAACGTGCGAGACTCATTAATTCAGTAATGAAATTATGTGGGACACGATCTTGCAAGTTAAATTGAGTGAGGTGGTCTTGCATACATTCGGTTGCCTGATCTTGCAGTATACTAGTATACAATTACTTAATGTCCATTGTTACTAGTCTGTTTGGTTTTATCGAAAGATTGATTTTCAAAGATCTGGATTGTGTGTGTGGTGTCTCTCAAATAAGTATAGGTATGTACACTCATGGGTTTGAGAAGTGTCGATAAATTTGCATAGTGGCGCCAGTATATATCCACATCCTGAAATGATGGGTCTTCCCCTGGGTTTCTCAGGGTTCTTATGTATCTTAGGTAACGCATATATGGTTGGAGTGCGTCCCTCGCTGGTTGTAAGGAATTAAAATTAATTCTCTGTGATCCAATTATGATCGTAACCATATTTCAGTTTGTTCGATCTCTGTTCTTTTGTCATTAGCCAGGTCCTTTTTCAATTTTTTTTGTAGCTTTCTCCATCCTGTAGTAGTACATTAACAATCTCCTAGATATTGGGCATTTGTCATTATAACTGTACCCCCACCTTTATCAGCTGGTTTTATGACTATGGCCGAGTTTCATGATAGGTCATTTAAAGCCTTGTTCTCATCTATTGAAAGGTTGTGTTTGAAAGGTTTTCTCTGTGCTTGTATATCTTTGAGAATGCATTTTTCAAAGGTAAATATCTCGTGACATCTGGTTATCTTGTGGTAAAAAGGTCAATGGAACACGCAATTATGAATCTATATCTGGTTCCCTACTTGGGGAAATCATGAAGAAAGCTTTGAGTCCGACAGTCCTCAAGAATCTATGAATTTCCATTTCAGTGGCAAACCAGTCCGTCAGTATTGCTGGGACAAAGGATACATTTTGAAAGCACCGAAATCTGGGATTGCGTCATTTCAAAATTGGCTAGATTGGCCTTGAATTTTTCAACCGTTCAATTATTTTGGGGATCTCATAGACTGATTTGTTACATGTCCACTGCACACATTTAAAGTGACCATCGGGGTCAGCTGGTACTACTGCTCCTAATTTTTCTTGCGATATGTGCATACCATATGTCTACACATACACTGATTGATCGCTCTTTTGCGCACCTCTTACAACCGTCCATATTCCAGTATTCACACCTAGTCTGGCATACGGTGCCAACTCTTGCCATACTTCAACCTCACATTCAGTGCCCTCGCATCCATTGCCGGTGTCTCGCCTTTAGGGCCCGATTCACAGAATGTTTTCATATGGGATTGTGCCATTATGAACGCTTATGTGAATCAGGCCCTTTGCCAGATTAGCAGGGTTCCACTGTCTGCGATTAGAACCATTGTTGATAAAAATATTACCATTCATGTCACATTGTTGGAGGTTTCTGAACGATTTCTGGTGCGCACACAGTGCCATATGATCACTCTCATCCCTAATTAGGACTGATGGTCTCAACCCTCACATAAACTGCTGGGTTCACAAACACAGTCAATTTTCGAAGTGCTTCTGCCACCAACTCTAGTATACGCTTTTCATTCATTACCAGCACAGAATCCATTGAGGATCATTAAGTTAAGTTGATATAACCTCTCCGCCCATGCTTTACCCTGCCAATTTTGTGGAGCAGGATTAACTGGGGCCGATTCATTAGTTCCTGGTGTATCTATCATTTTGCGTGTCTATCTTGGCTTTAAAATCAACTACAGCCCATGTGGGAAGATGAGGATCAAGATTCTCAAGAATAGTCTTTACAGTTTTAATATTTGTTTATTGTAGACTGCATTAGGTGGATTTCAGATGTTCATCACAATCATCACATGCTGAGGTACGGTCTCGTCAATTAATCTAACCGCTTGAACCTTGCTGGTGGATGCATTTATTTCTTTCATTTTCCATGGATTGCATACCAAGACAAGTAGCCCTCTTTAGGACGTCCTATGGGCTCTCTTACTGCTAGTATCTGCAAGTTGGATCTTTCACCAATCTCAGTTTCTTGCAAAGCCACAACCTCAAATAAATCAATGTTTAAGACCATTGGTGGCACTTAAATGTGTATATCCCCTGGTTTTCCAGGAGCAAAACCTATTCTGTCAACAGGAATTATTCACAAAGTGTGCTTTGAATGCTTTTGGCAGCCACTTCCAATAGCCCTAATCGCTATCCCTTACTGTTGTTGTACTCGTTGTTAGGGAGAATTCTCATTTCTGCGCAAATTCCCTTCAACCTTAGAGACCCCCAGCTCTTTTGCTGGACTTTAGGACTTTTTAATTTGAACCCTGGAGTGAGTAAGCCCTTTTTCTCACTCTTATGTGTTTTGATCTGATTTGGGTTATGTGTTTCCTTTGTTTTTGCAGTGTCGCAGAGAAATCCTTTCGATTTCTCATAAGGTTTACATTCCTTTTCTTGTGTGAACTACTGTTCCTAAGAATAGTAAAGTGAAATTGAATGTACTTACCTTTTCCCTTGTAAGTCCAGCATACCCCATCTTATTTGGAGTGCTGGGGGGGGGTTACTTAGTAGCCCTTTTCCTACTTAATCATATAACACATGTTCTGTTACCCTCACTACTTGAAATGGCTGGTGGCAGTGGTTTAATTTTTCTACCACAGGCTGAATCCTCAGCTGCAGTATAGCACCCATGGGTGATCAGTGTGTCAAAATGGTCCCGGTCTTTCTTTTTATGCCATTTTCTGTTTTGTGAGGTCTTTCTTGGATTTTACTCTGCGCGCCAAACCAGGTTTGACCCCTTTGTTCGTTTAGACTTTGGCGGGCTGAAGTACTGAAACCTGCCTCTGGCTCCAGTGTGTCTGGAAGGGCAGGAAGCGAGGGAGGTGCCTGAAACTCCCTGCCCTTTGTCTCCATGGAAACCTAAATGAACTCAGTCCGGATTGGCTGGCTGTCCTTGCAGGACAGCCACCCTGCTGTGTGAGTGACAGCTAGGCTGTGCATGAACAGGAGGAACCTGCTTAAAAGGCGAGTGTTTTGGGGACTGAAGACAGAATCGACCACTGGGAAGAACAACCCGCTGAAGAAACCATGAACAAAGCTTGCTGCATCCTCCTGGACCATTGAACTGCCTGGTGAAGCCCTGCTGCTGTGCTGAAACTCCTTTTTCTAATCAACAAGAGAAGCTCCGGAAGGGACGACTTCTTCCCTTGGGTTAGTGGGACAAATTAACCCTGAGATGAACTTTGCTGGAAGACCTTCCCCAACTGGCTGTACTTCTTCGCTGCTGCAAGTACCGGGTGCCAGGGGTCGAGAAATCTGTAGTAGAGTGCAACGTCTGTAAGCCGGCCAAAAGCTCCAGGAGTCTCCCCAGGACCCCCCAGAAGCAGGACAACCAGAAATAGTCCCCTCACCAGAGTGCAGGACTCAAGGAGTGAAGGAACCCTAACCTGTGGCCAAGATCGGCGTTGGTGCTATTTACCGAGCGCTGAAACCGCAAAGTGCCGCTGATCCGAAAAGAGCCTGTAGCGGCTGCCGACCATCAAATTGCTGTAGCAGGAGTCCTAAACGTCCTTCCTCTTGGCCCCACAACTGAGTCCCAGCAATACCGGATCTGCATCGCTGCAGCCAGATGGAAGCCGGCTGGACCCTCTTCTAACCAAAGGTACAGTTCTGACTTAGGGTACTTACTTCAGTGTCTGTAGCTTGCTCTTCCCAGACTACAGTAGCTGCTTTTCTAGAGTTAATCTCAGCTCTAACTTTCACAAGTGTAATTGCTTGTGACCCTACAGTGATTTTTCATTCGACAAACTCTAACTTTGTGCAAGAACTTTACTATCCAGGAGGTGCCTCTGCTCCATAGACTTTGCTCCATTTGACTTTGGCTGTCCTGGCTCCCTACAGACTCTACTATTCCTTTTGACTTTGTTCCTCCTGTCCCTCATAGGTGATGCATTGGTTTTAAACTAATATTGCTGGGAAAGATCTTTAACTAGATTCCCCTGCCCCTTGCACTTGCCCCTCTCTTCTCCCCTGTACTTGCGCGTTCTCAATGTCACTGGGCCTAGTAAGATCGTTGTTTTGTCCTCCCATGTTCCCCTCCCTTGCCTCATTGTGCTCTGAAACACTTGTGTATGGGCACGATATAAATAAAATATATCAGAACTAGACTTCATTGGAAGATTTAAAGTGCTTGCATGCTTTGAGAACCTGTTTAAACTTTTTCCTTCCTTTTAACCTTTCCTTTCTACACACCTCAGAATTTACTAAGTGTACAAGTGATTTTGGTTGCTTGTGAATCTGCTTAGAATCACATGCTGTGCATAGTTTTTGACATCTAGTGGTAATCGTGGAGTATTGCATCTTGTCTTTCGAGAATTGAAAGGGGACGTCGACATGGGCGTGCTTAGAACACTATCCCTAACGTGACGTTTACCAAAATCCCTAACGTGTCGAGATCCTCGAGATAGTTTTTTATGCCCAGCTAGCTGGTTGCCTTACAAACAGCCACTTTTGAGCTCTGCATATTTCATTGTCCATGACCCTCGGTCGTTTGATATTCATCAAACCTTCACTCACGACTACTCCAGAACCAACACCGAAGACTGCAGATTTCGGTGGCTGGTGCTTTATTTATTTTTATTTATATATTTGTAACGCGTCGGAGCTCGCAAGCATCAGTGCGCGACAAGAACACAAAGACGGAGAGAACACGGGACTATACAAAAGAAGGAAGAAGATGGACTCCATATGAGTCCAGGGCTGTGTAATGTGACTAATTTACCTAAAAAGTAATGTTTTCAACTGCTTTCTGAAGATGCTTGGCCTGGCCTTCATAGTAGGGAGAGTGGAGGCCGGGGTTCTGTTTCTTTTTAAGAATGCATTTCCTTCTCCCCTTTTCCCTTCTGGTTACGCTGTTGCTATTAGCCTGAACTATGGGCAGGACTCATTTTAAATTTTGACCTTCTTGCAACGGCAGATATCCATAGAAAGACACACACCAGAGGTGTAATACGTGTCTACCTCAAGATTCCTACGTGCAGTCATGCAGGTCCTGCCAACTTTTACGCCCGAAGATGATAAAAGAACGGCGGGTAAAGCGGCAAGTGACGAGGGTGTAAGCTACAGCCATTGCTCTGATGCAGAGGCCATTGACCTCGGCGACGAGCACAAACACACACCACGTAAAGAAAAGCAACCCCCCTCCCCCGATGGAACTCAGAGATTCCCCCATGATCGGCCGCTCTCCCTGCAACTATCCACATGCATGCGTCCGGGCATCCAAGTCAAAAGGGCGTCCGCACCAAACATCATAAGAGCGTGAGACGCCTCATAAGACCACGTATGCATCAAAGGCTTCGGCGTTGCCGAAAACCGTGACCAAGCATTTAGGCACATCGAAATCACTCAAAGATAAGCCAGAGATCCGCGAGAGTCTCACGAACAGCAACTAGGCGGCAAATAGGCCTAAGGACACGTTGAGAACTGGCAGCCACATCTCGACCGCCTAGAGATCCAAGTCCTCTAGAGTCCTTTCCCCCTCCAGACCCATCGGGTTCATATTTATGGACCAGAGATAGTATGGGTATTTGAACAAGCTTTCCAAGTTTGTGGACTTTTCTAAAAAAAAAGTATTGCCCATTAAAGGCCAAGAGAGGAAGACGCCTACACTACTTTGTCCAAGGTTCAAGGAACTTCCAGTCAGTTCTCTCATGAGGAGGTGTTTGACCGAACTGAACCAGATGATCAGGGAGAGAATCCCTTTGACGAGACAATCGACCAGTCTCCAGATTGGATTTATGAACAACCGGTAGGAGAGGCACCATGGCTGTCATCGTCCACTACCCCAGATTCAGACACACTTTATATGCCTCCTTACTTCCTCAAAGACAAGCCTCACTTATCGATGACCAGATGGCATTCAATGCTAGTCTTAAAAAAGCAGCTTTCATATTGCCACTCAAGAGTTAGTGCAAGCCACTGACTTTGTAGAGGAGATTTTAAAAGAAAAACCACCCTCCAGTCAAGCCATACCCCTGTGGAACTCTATCAAAAGGTGCATCGCCCTCTTTGTTGACTCCCTCTCAAACAAGAGCTGTAAACCCATGGGTCGAGAAGCTTTTTTGCCCCTCTCCAACAGACCTGGTATATATCTGGTGACATGCCACTCCTGACTCCGTAGTGGTCACAACTACAAGGAAGAGAGCAGGAGAAACCCTTGTCTACAGCTGAGGCACCTCCAGACAAGGATTGCAAGAAGTTCTATGCCCTTGGGAAGCGCATTACAACATCCGCAGCCTACTCCACTAGGATAGCTACCACCACCATATTGCTGGTTAGTTATAGCGATGTCCACTTGAATTTGCTCCAGGGGGCCCTGCATGAAGTCCCAGAGCCAACCCGATCATGCCTTCTGGCGGTTGTGTCTGAGGGGAGGCAAGTCAATCGGAACATCCTCAAAAACACCCTGGATGCTGCAGAAACAGCAGGACGAATACTGGTCCAAGGTACCTCATTAAAAGGCACACGTGGCCAAATAATTCGAGATTTAAACCTGAAACCCAGGCATCCCTTATTAACAAGCCGGTAGAAGAAACAAACCTGTTTGGAAAGGCAGTGGATGAGGCTTTAGAGACAGCAAAAAAGGAACATGAAACCTTAGTCTCTAAACCAGAATACACAAAGACCCCATCAGCAGCGAGGGGGTAGCTCTCGCCGCTCCTTTCGGGCATAAACCTTCCCACATTCCCCTCCACAATCAATACAGAACAGGAAATGCACCACGGTCCTCAGGACAAGGGGCAACTGCCATGGGCCAGTATCAGCAGAGAGGGCAGCACCACGGCAAGGGTAGGGTAGAAGCTCCACCCCCAAGAGGCTCCCCAGCCTCAAATTAAAAAAAAAAACGTGCGGGTCCGGGTCCCCTCTTAAGTCTCCCTGGTCGGGGGGGGGGGGGGCGGATAACCTCTTTTTTTTTTCATGCATGGGAGGGAATCGCCACAGACCAGTGGGTGCTCAAGACCTTCACCCATGGTTACGGTATTGAGTTCAGCCGACCACCTCGATACCGATCACCAATGTCAAGATGCTTATCGCCAGAAGATCTGACGATCCTACTGCAAGAGGTCGAGATCCTGCAAGAAAAGGGCGCGATCGAAGTCATCCCCATTCTACAGGTAAAAAAGGGTATTTGTTCAGTGCACTTCCTTGTACCCCAAAAAAGGATCTCACCCTGTGCTAGACAAATTTGTCAGGGGGAAAGATGCATACTTTCATATTTCAATGCTGCCAACGTACAGAAAATACCTAAGGTTCATGATGGAGGACAAACACGATCAGTTCAAGGTCCTTCCCTTCGGCATTGCCTCAGCCCCAATGTTATTTACAAAGGTGCTGGCGGTATTAGCGGCTCACCTGCACAGGCAGCCCATTCCAGTCTATCCTTACCTCGACGACTGGCTAATAACCGGGAATTCCTACAGAACATGCCAATCAAACACCCAGAAGACGGTAGATCTACTCTACAGTCTGGGATTCTCAATCAACGAGAAAAAGTTCAGCCTAGACCGCAGCCAAGTGAAACATTTTCTGGGGGCTCTAATTTGGACAGAAGACTGCCTCGTCTTCCCCTCCAACGGGAGGGTTCAAAACATGCTGTTCCAGATCCCTCACTATGTAACCAATCGCAGGGTGACTGTACGCAAAGCCATTCGACTATTAGGGGTGATGGCCTCCTGCATTTATTTAGTCCCACAAGTAAGTTTGTGCATGCACCCCATGCAAGAGTGGCTCAATAGCCAATGATGTCAGGCCAGCGGACAATGGGGTAGCATAGTGTTTGTCTCGGCAACCCTCGTTCTCTTTCTGCAGTGGTGGTCAAGGGAAAACCTCTTGCTGGGGTCAATCTTTACCACCCCCGCAGTAGAAGCCACTCTCACCACAGAAGCATCTCTGACATGGAGGGGCTCACTCCTTCATCACACGGCGCTCTGTGTTTGGTCCCAGGCAGTAGCATCCAACCACATAAACCTTTTGGAGTTGTTAGCAGTGTTCAAACCCCTGAGGGCTTTTCAAACGCAACTACAGGGGAAGACCGTACTGGTCCTCACGGACCGCTCCACAGCCATATATTACCCGAACAAACAGGGGGCACACTCTCCAGGGCTAGCCTACTGTCTCAGAACATTTGGAAGTGGTCTTTAAAACCCAAGATGTTCCTCCTGTCTCAACATGTTGCAGGGGAACTCAATCTTCTGGGAGACATGCTCAGCAGAGACTTCCCACTACCCACAGAGTACAAATGGCAATTATACAAAGACATAGTCTCCTTCGAATGGGGCTTCTCAGAAATTGACTTGTTTGCAAATCTGGAGAATGCACAATGCCCAGATTACGCCTCCAGATACCCCAAGAACCGCTCCGCGGGGAACGGTCTCTGGATAACATAGTCAGGGAAATTCATCTACACCCTTTCTTCCCCACCTCCCAACCCCCCACAAACTCCCCTACTCAACAAAATATTGCTCAAGATGCACCAGTCACAATTATTCTGGTGGCCCCAATGTGGGCCCACCAACCCTGGTTCTCCTATCTGATGGCGATGTCCATCTCTCCTCTGATGAAGCTAGTTTGCCCATGCAACATGCTATCACAAGACCAGGGGTAAACACTCCATCCATGCCCACACACTCTCAATTTAGCGGCCTGGCTCCTGAAGTCGGAGTTGGCACCTCCAACTTCCTCAGAGATGCATGGACATACTTAAAGAAGTTAGAAAGCCTAGCACCAGACATTGCTATCAACAAATGGAAACACTTTTATCTGGTGCAATTCTAAGAGCATCAATCTCATAGACTGCTCACCAACACATATTGTCTTATACCCGACTAACCTACTTGACTCCGGTCTGATTTTTAGTTCCCTGAAGGTCCACCTAGCTGCACTTTCGGCTTCTACTATGTCCCAGAAGAAAGTGTTGTGGCGGAAGATCCCAGTGATCAAGGCTTTTATGGAAGGGGTTAAAAGACTTCATCCCCCTATTTCAAACCGAGCTCCCGGATGGGACCTAAATGTGGTATTGGCATTCCTAGAGGCAGTCACTTCAATAAGAAGAGTCTGTGAACTACAGGTCCTTTCAGTTCAAGGCCCATTTGCCACAATTCACAAAGACCAAGTGGTTCTGCGCACTCGCCCACGGTTTGCACCGAAATTAATTTCAAAGTTCCATGTGAACCAATCAACAGAACTACCCATTCTTCCAGAACCCCACTAACATGGCAGAAAAGAGCGCACACGCACACGCACGCACACACACGCACAGGGCAGTCCTACATTATCTGGAAAATACTAAACCACTAAGGAAAACAGACCAGTTTTTTCGTTTCAGTGGCGGCTGGTAGAGATGGGGACCCTGTCTCTAAATCGGCCATCTCAAAGTGGATTGGAAATTGCATCACACTCTGCTACACTCTTGCCAAGAGAGATCTGCCCTTCAAGCCTGGACCGCACTCTACTTGGGGCACTGGGGCTTTGGGTCCATTTGCAAAGCAGCAACCTGGAGTTCTGTACACACCTTTACAAGACACTACTGCCTAGATACTCTTTAGGTCTGATTCTCAGGTGGGACAAGCGGGACTAAGACATCTTTTTACTACTGTTCCTTCTCACATCCCACCACCAACTCTCGGTACTGCTCGCTAGTCTATGCACAGCATCTGATTCTATGCAGATTCGCAAACATCAGAAGATGTGCATTACTTACCCTAATAGCATTTCTGATGATTGTATCTGCTTAGATTCACATGCAGAAACACTTGTGTATAGGCGCGTTATAAATGCCATATCATATCATGCGCCCACCCTTTCTCCTTTCTCAGAGTAGAAGGAACTTAGTAAGAAGTCCAAGTTCTCTCTATCTGTACTTGCTCATAATAGTTATAAGGTTTAATCACGGCAGAAAAGACACAACCAGAGGGACCTCGCGTGTGAGGGATTTTGGATACACTACATGTCCACGTTCGGGATAGCGTTACAAGCACGCCCATGTCGATATCCCCTTCAGATTCTCGAAAGACGAGATGCAATACTCAGTAATTACCACTAGATGTCGGACTATATGCACAGCATGTGAATCTAAGCTGATAAAATCATCAGAAATGCTATTACGGTAAGTAATGCATGTCATATAAAGGCCATTACTGTCAGAGTTAGTGAAGTCACCTCGGGGTGTATGAAGTGTTTATGAAGCATCACTAAAGATATCTACTTCCTTTGTGTTGATTCAGAGAAAGTATTTTAAACGTGTATTTGATTGCTACATATATTGCCGTTTTTAAAGAATGCTTATATAAAACTGACTGTTAAATAATTATTTTAACTAGAAACCATTTGGATAGTGGTATTGGTGGATTTCATTGCTACAGCTCACATTTACCCCTCTTGAGATAAGCCTGGTTGCTCAGTCAAATTACCACTTGTGTAGTACAGACCTATACAAATAGGTGGGTTACCTAATACCAAGAGGACAAGGGTTGTGTAGTCTCCCACAGGGTTACTTCATCAATTCTTGCCTAAAACTCATCCTGTTTCGTTCATGCTCATCTTTAGATGATGATACACCCCTCTCAACCTCACTGTTTTCACAATTTGGCCTCGAGATGTCAAAGTAGGGTGCCCATGACTATTGTTGGAAGCACTGGTGTTATATTTCTATGTTTAATTGACCACATGTTCACAATTAAGCAGCTGTAGCTGAGCCTAAACAGTTTGTTTTCATATTCAAGTATGTAGTTGTGTTGCATCGACTGTAAACCAAATGTCATAGGCCACACCAGTGGTGTGTTCCTCTTGGTCTACAATATTAGTATCCTCTGTGGTGATCTCACATAGGAGAACTATATTGTGCAAGGTACGCAAAATGGCTGCACCATTTAGTGGTGGGAGTAGGTCTGCAAAGGATATTGGTCCAAGTTGTAAGGCTCTTGTGCCCACCACATCCATTGCTGCTTTATTGTTGATGTGTATCCTGTTTTGCTGTATTACTATTTGTGTACCTGAATATAGCAATTTGTGATGCAGCACTTACTACTTTTAGCTTATCTCCCATTTTACCTTTTATGCTGCTCGGATTACACAATGTATGGACCTCTTCTACAAACAGACACTGAACATCCTCAAGCATCCAATCATTCTGATCAATGTTGGCTCTCTCTTTTGGTGTTGAGACATCTTTTGCTGTGCACACACATCTCCAGGTTAACTTTCACTCCTCAGTAGCCCATTCTGTGTTGCTTGGTCCAGCATAAAACTGCGAAAGTCACAGGTTTGCTTAGTGCCCTTATTTGTAATGTGCCCCTCAGAGGTGTTTTTAAACTGACCACCTTGATTAACCTTGTATGTTACTGTTTCATAAGGTGCTCTTAGTAATAGATTTGTATTTATTTTTTGTTTGAACCCCTGGTTGAACCTTATTGCTAGACACAATTACAACATATCCTGTCTCTGCGTCTGCTTCTGTAATGCCAATCATCTGATTCTCAGGTGGGACAATCTTTTTACTACTGTTCCTTCTCACATCCCACCACCAACTGGTGGCGTGTCATCGTCTATAACAGGCATTTTTTATCCGTTTAGAACGAGAATTGCTATACATTATAGCCTGATAACTATCTTTCATTTTCTTCTAATTTGACTCCAAGTTTCTGATGTTACTTTATCTTTACATCCTGTTACTAAGTCGTTAATCTGTCACATTTGATATTCTGGTATAGTTTGCTGGGGTAACTCCGAATATTTCGACTCAGATGTTTTACCACTGTGAATAATTTCACGTTCGCACTCACTTTCACCTCTAGTGTTTGTACTTTGCTCTCGTAGTGTTTTTGAAGATCGAATTTATACTTTTATGGAGAAGTAATGACTGCACCTCTAACTTATTCTCCAGTCTTTCACATCTTTCACCTACTGTAATTAATACGTTTTCAGAGATTTCAAACATCTTAGTGGAGTTAATGCTTGTGTTTTGTTCAGTGTGACTAGATGTTTTCAAGAGTTGGATTTGTGAAGTCAACTCTTTTCCCACTCATTATCCGGGGTTGCTATAACAGCATTCGTCAGGGGTTTTCGTGTGCCCTGTTGCATCGCACAACCAAAAACATTTATCTAAAACTGTATGTAGCTCTAACCTGTGGTTCGGAAGGCTCATTATCAACCTCAATAGGAGGGTGATGAAGAATTCACCAGTGCGGATTCTCTTCCCGTGACCTAGTCATCTGTCACACCTGTCATCCAGTACTTGCGCATGCTTACGTTGCCCATTCAGTCGAGCATGCTCAACTGACATATTAGAGCCTGCACATGCAGAGGGGACCAAGTGTATGCATTTGTTTACCATCCTCTCATTTAACGCTGCTATTCCCAAACATTGTTCACGTGCAATTACTACATCAGCTGTATGTAGCTCAATATTTCCTGCCTGTTACCAATCAGCTTCCACCATCATGCACACTAGTGCTTCAATTACTTGGTTATTGGGCCTAGTCATCACTTCTGTGTTGTTGTCACAGCATTGTTGAGCTTCCGGCAAATTAGCAATATTAGAACTGCTAGGACTATCTAAATGAATGACTGGGCTCATTACCCTTTCAATGAGTTTTGTTCCGACACACTGTATTGTGTCGTTCTGGTCTGAGATGATCTCTTTTAAAATGGTCTCTTTAGTCCAAGGAACGAGGTCTTCCGTTAGGGGATATTTTGTGTTGCTCCTTGTACCTCTCATAGTTGCTGTATTCGTTATTACCTTGGGAGTGCATACTTTGCATTGGCTCAAGGGATAAATGCATTCACCAGGCTTTTTGGAATCTTTAGGAACAGTAGCACTTGTGTGTTGCCTGACATCTACAGGGTCGTGGTCGCTAGGCAGGTGTGAGGGGGAACCAATGTTACACGCAATTACTTGGTTTTTACCATCTATGCTATCCTTACCGTCACGTGTAATCTGAGATAGTTACAGGATCAGACATTGCATCTTCGAAACCCCCTCCCCCACTCAGCCGCGAACAGCACTCAATTAAGCACTCCCTTACAATCCTCTAAATTCTGTGTTTGGGGCAGGGCTTGCCGCGAAAAACACCACAGGTAAGATATATATTATCAGCAGATGCACAACGTTACTGTTGTAAGTAGTCCAACAAGTCCAGTTTTGAGGGAGAATTTAGTACATACAGCCAACGTTCATTTTGAAATAGCAAGGTCCGTGCAGGTTTCAGCAGTGTATCCTTCCAGCAAACAGCACTCCATTGATGTAATGTTTTCAGTGTTTTTTTTAGTGCAATTTGGCGATATTCCCCTCAACAGAAATGACGTTAATACATATTTTACTATGTTGCAACACTAAAACACATAAAACATTTTGCTGATACTGATTGCTTTCGCGAACTGAGCACCCAGTGTTATCCACTCTTACTCATGTTTCTATATTCACAATAACTGTGGAGCCCTAGTGTTCTTGCAAACCACAGTGAGCCGAGCATGTCCCCTGCGTTTCCCTTTTTAAGTAGCTCTGATCTTTTCAAAGCTTTAATCTAGATCCTCTAACATTAAATGTATCCCCAACTTGAAATATGAATTGAAATTAGTTGGCATGAGGGAATGATATGTGGGGATGGCCGGAATTTAGGGTAAAATGCTGATGGAATCCTTCAAATTAGGGTTGCTTGAGACCTACGCATTTGCAATGGTAACCATGTTCCAGGGTTCGAAATTTGGGGGAGCTGGGAGCTATTTGGCTCCTGCTTGTAGCCTCGAAAAGCCTGGCTATCTTCAGGTCATCTGATGCCAAACAAACACAACTCTGCGTAAATAGACTTTAGGACATATCTATACGACAATTAAAGCACAGGGGTTCATGAATAATGGACACAAATATGTTTCCACCTTATGTGGAAGTTAGATTTGCTGAACACTATGTACTAGCTCCTCATTCCCCAGCAGTAGCTCCAGGTCACTGGTTAATGCTGGAAACCCAGGAGCTGCTTTTTTAGCTCCTGTTTATCCAATCTTAATTTCGAGCCCTGATGTTCTCTTCAACAATTTGTACTGGTCCTTTTGATGGTTTCCTTTTTCAGAATATGTATAGCCTCGTGCCTCCAACTCTGACCAGGAGCAAAGCAGTAGAATGTTTATTTTTTGTTTCTCTTCTTGACCTCCATGAACACATCTCGGAGCCCATTTCCCCCTTCCAGGGTTCCCACAATGTCCCATATCCCCCAATAGAGTTGTACTCACCTTGGATGGATGGCTTACTGTCATTCTAAATGTGTAACCTTAGGCTTTGCTTACCTGGAACTGCTTACTGCCTTTCTGGAAAAGTCGAGTTCTTGCTTACCTTAGAATTGTTTCCTTTTTTTAAAATTTTTTTTTATTGTTGCATATGGTTATCATTAACCTTTTTAAAACTGTTTCAACATGTATCAAAGTCTTTCATAATGTCAAACTGATATACATTATTTAAAACAAAATAAAATATACATACATTCCAATTCAAGAAGTAAAAAAATACTTTCCCACCCAAAACATTGTTTCCCGCTATTCTGAAAAGTAACATTGGTATAACTGCATATTCCTGTAGTAGAAATAGTGTAAGAGTAGGGTTGTACTCGCCTTGAGTAGTTATTGCTATTATAAATGTGTATTCCCGAGTTTTGACTTACGGGATGGACATTAGATGGAGAGTTGAGTCCAGAGTGCTTCTAGAATTCCATGGCCAAAGTTTAGGGAGTTTGGGAAACAGAAGCTCACAATCTACAACTATATGGCAGCCAAACATGAAATCATTTCTTATACCTTGGAAGCTGGGCAAGAATCGTCACCATAGAAAGTATGTTTCATATTCTGCACAGTGCTACAAAGTTGTGTACTTCCCTTTATTATTGTTAACGGGGATCAGTCTTGAAGTGGGAAAGAATACAAGATGCATATAATAGAACAAAAGACTGATTACCCCTCTGTTTATTTTTATGTTTGGGTTGATGTACCACTAGTTAACCTTTCCTAAATATCCGTTGCTCGCATCATCTCCACAACTGGTTATTATAAAAAAAAATTATTTTATACTTTCAAACATAAGTAAAAACTGTTATGCTGTACATAAAAAAAAATCAATGTAATCAAGGTGGGGTTAGTATCAGTCCTTTTTTAAAACTGTAACACTTCTTAGAGGTAATCCTATAAGACAACATAAGGCAAACACAATACGGTCATGTTATTAAAACATGCTTGGTTAGGTTTCAATTTAGAACTCTACAAAAACACCATATGTAAGTCACAGGCACTTAATATTTCTGGTTGACCTTCAATGCGGTCTCCAGAACGTTGAGCCTAACTAATTTGTGCTTCAAAGATTTTCTACATATGTTTCGGGCGTACTTTGAATTAAGTGCTATCTTTAGCATTTTTTTACATGGACATCCGGTCAGCTCTCCACACCCTAGTGACAGAGATCCAGCAGAGGTTGCCCCCAGCACTGGGACCTGTTGTACTGCAGGCTCCTGACCAGCCTCCGCGTAAGAAGAGGAAGCGTTAACCGATGCCTCTGCTTCCTCCACCACATCGAGACCAGACTGCATCAGCAGACCCAGATACACGCACGGACACGGCCGCGGAAACTGCCAAAGATGACGGCTTTTGTTCTGGCAGACTACTCGCTGCACCTGGACACCCCTCTTAGAGGCTCTCCACAAGACTAGGTGGGATCATTCCACTCTATGATCTCCAGGGCCTCTGAGCTGTTTCAGCTGGTGCCTGAGGAAACCAAGAAGGAGGGCCACCTATATCAGAGTCGGGAGTCCAAGAGGAAGACTATCATGACGGTACCCTTTTTGGATGATAATTGGGAGGAGGAAGGCCTAGCCCTCATGAAAAACCCATGCACGACTCCAACCAAACGGAACAGGTCGGAGAAGAAATACAGGGTGGCGGACTTGAGGTCACAACAACTGTCACCATACTCTGTAGTGTCGGCTGATGCAAGGAAATGTTCGGCTGCATCATCAGTCCTCATTGCCGACACAGGTTTCTGATAGATAGGAAACAGTTGGCCTTCGTCGGCAGGGATGGCTACGGGCCACAAACCTTTGCCGGGACATTCATGCAAAGGTGCTTGATATGCCGTTCAATGGCGAGAATCTGTTAAGGAAGGCAGTCGACAACTCCCTTCAAGCCATAAAGACGCACATTGAGACAGCACATTCCCTTGACGCTGTGCAGTGGTATCGCCTGTCTTTTCACCTCCATCATAACCCAGGATCTCTGAACCTTCAGGCATGGCTCCTGCAGCCTTTTGAGGTTATGAGCTGCCATAAGTGGAAGCGTTTTGCTACGTGGTGCCGATCGCAGACGATTACCCCTCCTGAGGGTCACGGCCCCACAGATTCTTCCATACTTGCTTTCCTTAGCAAAAGCTGGGCTGGCTCACGCATCCATAAAGGTACATCTGGTGGCCATCTCGGGCTACGCTAGATCCCCGGGAAGATCCTCGCTGTAGTCCCGCAGACTCGTCAAGGAGTTTCTCAAGGGGATGTTTCGATCTTTCCCTCCGGTAAAGGCGCCTGCCCTGGCCCTGACATGGTCCTGACAAGACTCATGGGGGCACCTTTCGAACCTATGCATCAAGCCCCACTCAAGTTTCTCTTGTGGAAGACATCATTCATTGTGGCCATCACCTCAACCGACTGGTGGGTGAGATCCAGGCCCTATCCTGCAAGCAACTGTATCTGACTTTCCATGAATTAAGGGTGGCACTGCGTATGCACCCCACTTTCATGCCGTAGGTTCAGTCGGAATTCCACCTCAAGGAGCTGGTTTTCTTACTGAACCCTTTTGTCGCGGGTGGGGGTGGGGGAGCTGGCATTAGCTGGACGGTGCTCGTGTCTTGAAGTTCTACGTGGCACGCACAAGAGATTTTGGAACACTACTCAATTTTTTGTGAACTTTGGTCCTGTGAATCATGGGAAGGCCTTGTCCAAGGCTCCCATCTCAAGATAGCTCTCCGGCTGCATCATGCACTGTCATTGGCTGGCTTAATCGTCCTCTGCCAGGCCTCCCGAGAGCCCACTCGACCAGAGCGATCGCTGCGATGACTGCGTTCCTTTCTGGTGTGCCTCTGCTCAACATCTGCAGGGCTGCAACGTGGAGGTTCACGCATACCTTCTTGAAATTATACTGTCGACAGGGATTCCAGGGAGGAGTCCAGAGTCGGCCAGGCAGTGCTATGCAACTTGTTTGCTTGAAGTGAGTCTGTTCCAGGGGTAGGTGTTAATTGCTTCCATCAAGCCTTGCCACCTCCCGTGGTTGTGTAATGTTGTACTGATGTGTATTCGTTATTCATGAGACTGTGAATCCATGCCAGACCCCATGCCGGGGAAGGTTTAAGTTACTTACCTGTAACTATTGTTCTCCAGCATGGGTCTGGCATGGATTTGTGTGCAAACTGTCCCTTTGGCCCTTCTGCGGCTCTTCTTGGTCATACTGCCACTTTACGTGTTTACCAAATCTGAAGATGGCTGCCAGATGCGGGGTTTAGGGAGAGGACTGTCATTGGATGGGCGCAGTAGCATCTACAGGACAGTGATTGAGTTACAGGAAAAAAGTGAAAGTGAACTGTTTTTTTCTTTTACAGAGGATTCTCACCCTGACAGGTAATATTCATGAGCATGTCAATCCATGCCAGACACCTGCTGGAGAGCAATAGTTACAGGTAAGTAACCTAAGCCAAGTCACACATTCTACCCAGTCGAGAGATGGCTTGCAACTTGAGGATTCTGAGACCAAAGGGCTATTCTTAGTTGTCTGGATCTTCTGAGAGAAGGCAGCAATACATTCCTTTCTCTTGAGAATTAATGGATATTTTTGCATGAATGGGATTTAAGGGACTTAATTGGCTCCACTATGTAGGATTAGTGGTACTGCAATGTGACATGGTATCAAACTCATGGCCGGGAGTGGGTGCTCTCCACTCATGTTTTTATTTTTTAATATAAATAAAGTGAATCTTTGTTTGAATGAGATTAAGGCATTTTGGTGCAGTGTTGGAGGAGGCTATACCAGTGAATTCTCTTCCTGAAATGTATCTAATTGAAATGCCTCCCTAAGGAGGAAATCCACATAATCCTGAGATGCAGCTTCTGAATGATCTGTTCAGCTTGCTATTTCAAAATTAACGGTATGTAATCAACACGCAAATGGGCAGTCCTTTGCACCAAAGAGGTTAAAAGAGGTTAAAAGAAGAGTGCTCTCGTTCAGGCAGCCGGTCATCAAATGGTCAGGCTTGTTTTTAGGATGAGCCCAGAATTGACGAGTTGCTGCTTCCTTAACCATCCAGACTGGTCAACATCTATTACAGTAGACTATTGTGTTAGTTGCTCTCATCGGGTGTACGTTGTGGTCTTGGACCTAATCTGATCATTGTTTGATTCTATATTGGATTGTATTGGCTAAGATTTTTTTTTTGTATTTAAAAAAATCTTCTTGACCTGTGTCAACCCTAGAACGTTGTTCTTGAACTTAGTAATTATTTTACCTTGTCCTTATTTCCCCTCTCGACTTGTCTTTTACTCCTTTTTATGGGTGACCTTTTTATGACTCTCCATAGTGTTTGGTTGGAGTTAGTGTCCTCTAACTTTTCGCCGTAGGCTGGGTTGCTCCTTCGGGCTCTCCTGTTAATGTCTTTCATGTACTTGGGTAAACTACTGTTTCTTAAGTATTACAGAGGGATTTTCAACTCCTTTATATGGATAAGTGAGCCAGCACACACCACCTTATGTGGATTACTGGGGGATACAATGTATCCCCTTTCTTACTTGGTAACATCTTTGTTACAATTGCAAGTTTACTTGAATGGCTGGTGGCAGTGGTTTTTACCTTTTTAGGATAGACTTTTAGTAATTTTTACTCGCAGGCTGTTAATTCAGCCTTGGTAATGCACAGAAGGGCCACCATTCTGCTAGAATGGGGAATGCTTTCTTTTTCACCATTTTTATGTATGCTTGTTGTTCTGAGGTCAGGCACGAACAACCTCAATTGAAGTGTTCTCTTCGGTGGCAATCCTTTGTATTCACCACCAAGGCTCCAGAGTGTCTGAGAAGGCAAGAAGTGAGGGAGGAGTCCATAACTTTGCAGCCCCTTGTCTTCCACCTTGCCTGAAAGGAACCAAGTCCAGACCGTCCCTTTCTGTAAACTGCAGTGAGCGATTTCAGAAGTTGTGCTCTTGTTCATGATAAATACTCTGACCCTGGAAGCTGCTGACAAGTCGACCACTGGAGCTGAAACTGAAGAGAACGGCGAAGAAAGGATGGCTATAGTGATTTCCAGAAAATTGAGAGCCTGCTGTACTCCTAATCTACCTGGGGGCCCCGAACGCGACTGCTCCTACCTAGAGTCTGCTGAGGTCCACTAGTCCAAGAAGACCTGCATTTTCAGCCATCCCAGGTTGTGCTGCAACCTTGCAGGGCTGTAATACCCTGGGACCTCAAGCCATTGTGCGGTGCATGGCCTTTCAAAGTCTGAATCCCTCCAAATCTTTGGTGGTCTCCTCCTGGTTCTCCAGAGGAACAATTCGAATCCCTGAAGTCTCCTCAACATAGTACAGGACCGAGAGAATGAAGAGAACCGGACCAGCGATATTCATTCGTCATCTGGCTGCTGTAAAAAGGCACCAAAACCATAGAGCCACGAGAATCTGTGAAGTATCCGTTGCTGGTAGCCTCCTCTGACTGCTGCCAGTTCCCGTCCAGTTCTTTCACCTCCAGAAAGAATCCAGGGACTGGGTCCTGTGCTGCTGCAGACTGAAGGCATCCACTCCGAAGCTGTTCTTTTCTCCTAAGCCAAGCATGTGTGGGCTTGGGTAATACCGATCTTAAGTCTGTGCATCCTTTGAGTGGGTGATTTGTGTGGTTCGGAGTTTGCCCATTCCACTTGCCCAGATATATATGTCCCGTCCCCTTTCCTTCATACTTGTGGGGGACATTCTGTCCTTCGGTACGGGACCAGAGCACTTTGGTAAAAAAGCATCAAAACTTGTTTTGTCCTTTTATTTTTACGTGGGGCACCGCACGCGGCTGTGACCCCCACCCTCCTGAGCTCTGCCCGGCGCATTGCCCTTCAGTTCTTTTCACCGTGCGGTTGGGACTGGGTGCACTTGCATCACTGGGAGTTTTAGTTTTTACTCCTGTTGTCCTTCCTTCTCGGTCGTCTAGTCCTCAGTCTATGCCGGAGGGTCTGGGATTCGTGTCCTGTTCTTCATGCGAATGTCATTTCGCAGGGGCGGATCCTCATCCTGTTTGTCTGGTGTCTAGGCCCGGAACATCGGTGGGACTCGTGTCTTTATTGCGACTCCCTTCCGTCTGGGCACTCCAGCGTAGTCTTCTTCAGTGGGAGGTGGTTTTCTAGCACGTTCCTCCACCTCATTTACAGCTCCTGTTCTTGGGGCTAAATCCAGTACCATCAGAATCGAGGGACCTCCTTTGAAGGTTTTGTCAGTGAGGTGTATTCCTCACCCTTCCCACGCTCGGTGGGTACCGATTCTGTTGAGGTGGCCAGGAAGGCGGTCATGCACCACAGGCCTTCGAGTACCGGCTCTGCCGAGGTTCCTCCACTGGAGGCTAATTCTGGGACAGTAATGAAGACGTCCAGTAAACCACCTAGATCTGACAGCACCGGCTCAGCCGACAATCCTTGTTTCAAGGCTACTTAAGGCCCCTGTTGAGCCAGATGCCTCACTTTTTCCTGTGACGCAATTCTCCCCAGGTGTCGACAAAATGGCGGCTCAACCTGTGTGGTCCACAGCAGCCATTTTAGATACCTCTCTTACACCAACGTTCACGGTGGCTGGTGCTGGGAGCATTCCTTTTGGGTCTGAGCAGTTTTTTTTCCCATGCCATTGGACAACCAGAATCCATTCTGCCATACTACGGATTGCCGTTCTTTGGCACCACTGCCTCATACGATATTGCTTCCTCCTGCTTCTGCACCACTGATTTACATGGACCCAGCCTGCGGTGGGCCAGCCTTGCAACCTTCCTTGTTGCACTCATGGGGGTATGGCCCTCACTAGCGGCCGCTGCCTACTCCAGTGCCTAGACCTTCATCGGAGGATGTGTTCTTTGTGAGATTTTGCACTCTGATCCCATGAGGGCATACTTAAAGGGCCTTTTTTTTTTAAAAAACATATTTATTTATAGCAAGGCAGGACAGGTTACAGGCAACATTGCATGGAAACATTACATATCAATAGTAGGTCTACAAATCTGTATTCCTCCCTCCCTCCCTCCCCCCCACTTTATTTCAGCTTCCCCGGGCCATGGCCTCAGCCCACCGCCCCAGCCTTGTGTATCTCCCCTCAATCATTCAGAGCCCATCGGGTGTTGATCGGTTTGAATGTCAGTGCGGGGAATCGTTGATCATAGTCCAGTACTGGGGCCCCGATGTTCTGGAAGCGGTGCAGGGCCCCCGCTCTCGCCGCGGTAACCTTCTCGGCGATCAAAATGTCCTAGAGTTTCCCCCACCAGTGGGCCATGCATGGACTTCCAGAATCGGGCCAGCACTGTCTTGCCCTCTAGGAGGCATTGCGTTAGAAGCTTTGCCCTGTTTCCAGAGCAGGAGTAGATCCCGGGAACCGGGACCCCTAGCAGGACAGTTTCAGAGTCCAGTGGGAGGGCAGTCCGGGTAATTTGTTCGATGGTCGGGAGACACCTGGTCCAAAATTGCTGGATCTTGGGGCAGGCCCACCACATGTGAAAGAGCCCGGCTGAGCGCAGCCCCTCCAGCAGGAGGGATCCACTTGTGGATTAATGTGGTGAAGTCTGAGTGGGGGGTAGTACCATCGCAGGGTGAGTTTGTAGGCACATTCCTTTTTGGTGACGCAGGAGGAAGAAGACTGGGTGCGGGTCCATATCTACCCACGTTTGGTCGTCAATCGGGTGACCTAGGTCCGCCTCCCACTGAGCCATATATCGAGTCTTTGTCACCAGAAAGTCCCCCATGAAGCGTCTGTATATGGTTGTGGTCCTGCCTCTGGCTGGTAAGTCTCTGAGGGTTAGCTCAAGGGACGTCGGGGGGGGGGGCGGGTGGCCGCCTGGAGAGTCTGAGGATGGGAGCACCAGTGGCAGAGCTGGCAGTACGTAAATCTATCCCCTTCCTGGAGCCGGAAGAGCTCTTAGCATTGTTCGAAGGTACAGGGTTTATTCCCAAAAATAGCTGTTACAGGGTTTCGAGGCCCCCATCTATCCAATTTTGGAAGTTACGGGGATGGGCCCCCGGAGAGAAATTTGGATTATGAAAGATCGGTGAGAGCGGGCTTTGGCCTCTCGGGATTCCCTTCCGTCTCAAGGCCCAGTCCCAGAAGCTTAGGGTATGTCTCGTCGTCCGCAGAATATTCTTCCAGCGTTCCCTGAGGGGAGGCTGGATGTGTGGGAGGAACCGGAGGGGGAGCGGAAGTTGAGCTTATTCTAGTTCCACCCATCTGGGGCGAGCTGTGCTTGTTTGCCAGGCGTGATTGTGTGTTAACTGCGCCGCTGCCCTATAAGCCTGTATATCGGGGACCCCCAGGCCTCCAAGCCTGGCATTACCAATCAGGGTCCTGTGGGAGATCCTGGCCGCCTTGCCCCTCCATATAAACTTTGACATTTTCCTTTGTAGGTCTTGAAGGGCCGGAGTCGGGATGGGGATGGAGAGGGAGGAGCAGGCGTAGAGGAATCTCGGGAGCAAGTTCATTTTGGTGGCTGTGATCCGGCCCATTAATGAGATTTCTTGCGTTGTCCAGCGCTTCAGTTCTCCCTCTAGTTCACGAAATAATCTGGGGAAATTCGCCTGGTAGGTGTCCTTTGGGTTCGCTGGAATGTGAACTCCCAGGTAAGGGATGGACTGATCCCGCCACTTAATTGGGCACAGTCTAGTCAGCGCCTCCCTCTCCTCCGATCAGAGGCCGACTCTCGGGGCCACTGATTTGGCAAAGTTGACAGTGAAGCCGGTGACCTCCCCAAAGTTCTTTATTTCGGCTAGGGCATGCTTCGCTGAGTTGCTAGCTTCTGAGAGCGTTAACAGAACATCGTCCGCGTATAGGGCGATTTTATGTTGAGATGGGCCCACCTGCGGGCCTTTGATAAGTTCATTCTGCCTGATCCTCTGGGCGAAGGGCTCCATTGTGAGGGCAAAGAGAAGGGGAGATGGCGGACAGCCTTGTCTTGTCCCACAGGACATGGAGATCGGGGCTGAGAGGGTGCCATTGATCCTCAGGATGGTTTTGGGGGCCTTATATTTGGCTAGGACCATGGACCGGAACGTCGGGCCGAAAACAAAAGCTTCTAGGGTGCATTCCATGAATGACCAGTCAACTCTGTCGAAGGCTTTGGTTGCATCCAGGGCCAATGGGGCGAGACCCTGTGCGTTAAGGTGGGATATGTATATCAGGTTCAGGGTCTGCCGGATATTGTCCCCCGCAGATCGGTGGAGAATGAAGCCCGTTTGGTTGGGGTGGATAATGTCCGGGAGAATGAGTGATAGGCGATTAGCCAGGATCTTAGAGTACAGGTTGGCATCAATATTCAATAGGGTGATGGGTCTGTACGAGGCTGGATCCCTCGGATCTTTCCCTGGTTTAGGGAGGAGGACCGTTATAGACTCTTGCATTGAGGGGGTGATAGGACCCCTTAAATGAGTTGAAAAGAGATACCAAGTGGGGGATGAGTTGGGGTCTGAATATTTTATAAAACCTGGGAGAGAACCCATCTGGGCCCGGGGCCTGCCGTTTGAGAGCGTTGATAGCCTTGTTGACCTCGTCGTCCCTCCAGCTGCTTTCGCGTGGAGTCGGGGAGGTGTGGCAGGGCGGCCTTTCGCAGGTATGCTTTTTGTTTGGATCGATCACGTGGAGGTGCCGTCATGACCTGGGTTAGGTGGTCTGTAGCTAGTTGTAGTTTCATCAGCTCCAAGTAGTGGGTCACCCCCTGTGGGTCTGGGAGCCCTGCAATGGTCTTGGTGCGTCTCGTTTTGGCCAGCTTGGCCACCAGAAGCTTGTTAGCCTTGTTGTTTTTTGCCTTATAGAATTGTCTGGTCTTAGCCAATAGCTGCGCAGTATGCTCAGCGTAGTGGGCCTCCAATTTCTTTCGGGCTGATCGGAGAGCTCGTTGAGATCTGGGGACCAGCCGCTTATCTTTTGGGCTTCCTCAGCTGACCGCAGGTCTTCCACCAGGGCTTGCCGGATGCGTCTCCGGTCTCGGTGGAATGCGACCCCTTGGGCTATCGGAGCTCCCCGAACCACAGCTTTCATCGCATCCCAGTTGTTAGCAGGGGAGGTATCTGAGACTGGGTTCTCCTCAAAGAAGTTCCTGATGGTGGTAGCAATTTTGTCCCTGATTGACATGTCGTTGAGGATCTGGTCGTACAGCGCCCATCTGCGTAGGGCGTTAACGTTGGGGCTCTGGATGACAAGTTCCAGTACTATCGGCGCATGGTCCGATTTAAAATCCGTGGGCTTATGGACACCTTGTTGGTGAAAGCGAGAGTTTAGGGGGAGGACAGGAGGAGGTCAATTCTGGAGAGTGTCCTGTGGACGAAGGAGGAGTCGTCTTTCTCAGTGTGGTGAAGCGCCCGCCACGTATCCACCATCTCCAGGGTTCTGAAGAGGCGCAGGAGGCTGAGGGCCTGTGCGAAATCGCCAGGGGTGGGGGGGGGGCGTGTTATTTGTCTCTGCTGGGGTCTGGTACCCCATTGAAGTCCCCTCCTATCATTGTTTGGCCTTCTACAAAGCCAGAGAGGGAGGAGCCCAATGTGTCATAAAAGGTTGCCTGCTGTCAGGCTGAGAGGTCCTGTATCCGCGGAAGCTGCTGAACCCCCGACAATCCCCCTGAGATGTATTTCCCAGAACTAGTTTTCAATACAGCTCTGTAAACTACACCCCAAAGGGAAAGGGGGAATGGGACAACAAAACAACACCAGGCAGACTGCGTCAAGGCTAATCAGTGCTGAACCTGCAGAGGATAGAGAATAACATATACACTTCCTTAATTCAATTACTTAACCTTATGAATGGGAAGTCATTAATCCTTAACTAATAATTGAGAATCCTACCTGGTTCTTCTCTTGGAATTTCTTAGAGAAGCGGATAAGAAGCTGAAAATCTCTCTTACTTGCGATACTAGAAATTTCCAGCAACTTCTTACATTAGGCAAAACTGGAAGTCTTAGTTCTTTGTTTGTCTTTTTTCCAACATGCACTGGTAGTTCAATTAGATTGTCTTTAAAATGTTCTTTCTTGTCATTTCAAAACTTTTCAAACTATTTATAATTATCTTGAGTCTTTGAATCCTTGAAGAAAGAGGAAACACATGCTAACTGCACACGCAGGTTATTTCCATTAAAATTATCGATGAACTTCACGTAGAAATCTTCCTGGTTGAAGAACACGCGCAAACGGATGAAGACGCGCGATCAAAATAATCCACACGCGCAAAAAATCCACACGCGCAATAATTCCCACGCGCAATAGTCCACACGCGCAATAATGTTCTCCTGCGAGACACGCGAAATAAGAACACCCGCGCTATTGAGTTCAAACGCAACGAAGTGATTCTCACGCGCACAATCACTCGCGATGGAAAAAACACACGCGCACTCTCATGGCACGCGACGAACAGATTCTCGCGCTTTGTACCCCCGCGCTAAAAATCACACGCGCTTTGTATTTCACACGCGCTTTGTATTTCACACGCGCTTTGTACACTCGCGCTAAAAATCACACGCGCTTTGTATTTCACACGCGCTTTGAATTTCACACGCGCTTTGTAGTTCTCACGCAGCGTATAGCTTTTCGCGCAAGGATCACCCGCGCAATAAAACACACGCGCGTTTAAAATGGCACAAGACCAACCTCTACTCGCGCTCGGAATACACACGCTAGAAAGCACGCGCTCACTTGAATACGCACGCGACAGTCAAAATCTCGCGCTAAGGAACACCGCACTGGAAACACAAGCGCACTCCGATAGTTCAATAGTTTTAGTAGAAACACTACTTTTAACGAATTTTCAAGGAGACTGTTATTGAGATGAACAGATTTACAGTAGAAATAAAGTCACTTATCTCCTGAGCGAATTCACAAAGATTTCCTGCTTTTCCTATCTTCAAAACGAATTCCTGCCAGCTGAAGACTTCTCCTGAACCCCCAAGAAAGTAGCCGCTCAACTGCTGAGATCTGAAGGATAAAATCCACCAGGCATAATACTAAAGCAGGAGCAGCCCCTGAACACGTCCTCTCAGATGGGGTTTTGATGATGAAAGGCACAGAGTGACAGTTTAGAATGTTCATTGTTGTTCAGCATTGTCTTCCAGCCAATCGGAGCTGTCACTGTGAGGCTCCATCTTGCCTTGGGTCAGAACCAGGATTCTGAATCAACAAGTTAAGGCCTAACCAACTATAATGGAAAACTTCCCACCCACACAAAGCTAATCTGAAAAGGATAATAATAAAAAGGAAACTTGAATAAGAGAAGGAAACCTGACACCTGCCCTGAGTTGGGTGCATATACAGATACAAAAGTGTAGAGGTCTCCTAGCAGGAGGCACTTGACAGCCACGAAGCGGCCCTCTGGGCACTTCATGGAGTCCAAAATCTGGGGATGTAGGTCCTTCTGGAACAGGATCCCCGTGCCTCCCTTCTTGGTGTCTCCCGAGGCAAAAAACTGGCGTGGATAGGCGCTGGATCGAAGACTACCAAAGTCAGCCGGTTGGAGATGAGTTCACTGCAGTAGCGCCACCCTGGCCTCCTCATCTTGTAGTTTCAGAAGGATTGATTTACGCTTAGGTGGGGGGGGGAGTTAAGCCCATTAACGTTCCATGAGAGGCATCTCAGCGTCTGACGTTCCAGGGTCGGGCATCCGGGTGCTTCCATCTTCGGGGGGGGGGGGGGGGAGATGCCAGGCTGTCCATTAGTTGCCATCAAAGGGGTGAGTTGGAAGCAACCTGTGCTGCACTTGTGGTTTTAACAAAGGCCCCCAACGGGAGGCCAACTTTTTAACTGGCGGGATGGGTAGCATTGTGGGTGTAGCCCCACCCCTGGCCAACAGGGCCAAATGAGACTGAAGGAATAACATGTGTATCCAAGGACTTTAAGATGTAACTGACCTTGGAACGGGCATAAACCGTGGATGAAGCCCGCCGCACTGGGGGATCGTAGATCTGTGCAGGGCCGAAGCTGATGTTTTTAGGTTGGCCATGAGGGCGATGGGCGCCTGGGCAGGTGAAGCGGTGGTGGATATTTGAGATAGCTCAGGCTCTAATTACCTCCTCCTGTTGTTTCGAGAGGCCCTGGTCCACGAAGATCGCCTGGGTTGAGGGGGAGGAGGGGCTGACCTAGGGCTTTCCGATGCATCCGGGCTGGGCGAAGTGGCTCCTTCGGGGGAGGCCTGGTGCATGATCTTAGCGGCATCTTCCAAGTGGGAAATTTTCCGGAGAGAGCCATTGAAGGAGAATTGCAGTGCCTTGGGGAAGAGCCATCTGTACTTGATTTGTCGCTCCTGGAGAAAGAGGACCAGGGGCCGGAGAGCCTGTCTTCTTTGTAGAGTCAGAAGAGAGAGATCCTGGTAAATCTGAATAGGGAGGCCTTGGAAGGAGAGCTCATCGCAGGAGCGGCTGATGGCGGAGATGGCTTCTTTTGTGGAGAAGTAGCGGACTCTTGTGATGACATCCGGAGGTACATCCGAGTCCACTCCTCGGCGCAGGCGCAGTCTGTGGGTCCGATCCAGCAAGAGCTGGGATTTGTCTAGTTGTGGGAGGAGGGCCTGGAAGAAGTCTCCTATGTACTCTGGCAGGTTTTTATCAAGAACTGAGGATGGAACTCCCCGGATCTGGAGATTGTTACGACAGGCTTTGTTATCCAAGTCCTCTTGTTTGAATTCGAGGATTTCACATTTGTCTTGGAGAGCTCTTACTGCTTGCTGGATATCTCCCAGTGTGGTGGCCTGGTCTTGGGAGCGATCCTCCACCTCACCCAGCCTCTGCTCCACCTCGGCCACCGTGTGGTCAGTTTGCTCCAGTTTGGTGGTGAGCTCCGACATACAGGACCCGAACTCGGCCTTAATGTCCGCCATGAAAGCCAACAGGTCGCCACTGGTGGCTGGGGTGTTTTCCCCCCTCGTGGCAGGTCGGTAGGGTAGGCTTAACCAATTCAGGTTTCTTTCCCTTGTCTGGAGCGGTGAGCATGGTGGCAATGTCCGTGTTTTTGGTTGTTTTCATCTGCTTGGTCATGGTGGCGGACCGTGGGGTGGAGAAGGAGCTGAAAGAGTCTATCACGCGTTCAAACACCAAAGTACGACCGCTTAGTGTGGAGCGTTGTGCGGAGGACAAGTCCCCTCTGTCCTGTGGAGGGCGGCGGTGAGGTACGCAGGTCTCGGGAGGCAAACAGATTGCCCAACACCCACTTGGATCTGGCCTGAAGAAGGTGTGTGAACAAAGCAGTGGGCCGGGGCGCCCCAGAAAGTGAGCCGTCGCTTCTGGAGATGTTCTGAAGCTGGGGGTAATTCCCTATCCGGAGACGGGGCTGGCTAGGACAGGGTGCCCCAGCTGTGCCCGGGGCCGTGAGGGGGAGGGCGGTATTGTTGCTTAGTAGGTCCAGCTACCCCCCAGAAGTGGCATGAGCGGCTGAAGGCTCAAGGCAGCGGGATGAGTAGGCCCCACGACGGCCAGGCAGGGACTGCCCTGCGTATGGGAGCCCAGCCTTAAGTCCACAGCTGGAGAAGATGGTGGGAAGGGGCCTCCAAGTCCCAGGCCAGGGAGGAGGCGCCTGGTGATAGCATGGGCCGGGGCGCCCCAGGAGTGCAGCGTAGGGGGTCTAGGACAGTTGAAAGACGCCCTCCGGAGTGGATCACAGAGCGAGGAGCAGAGACTTGAGCGTGTTCCGGGGGCCGCCGGGGGGGGGGGGGAGCAGCCCCTCCATTAAGAGATGGTTGCGGGCTCCTATGAAGAAGCCCAGGAGAGATGTGAGGCGGGCCCCCAACCCAAGCCTCATCCCCCAGTAGCCCCTACCTGGCAGGCACCGTCCGTGCCGTAGTCCGCTCCGGCGCTGGAAGCGAGGGGCTGCATCCCGCAGGGGGAGAGCCAGGGGGCCAGCTGCACGGTTCATCCACTCCGGATTCAGGAGCCCCGGCGGGCCGAGTCGCTGCTGGGGGCGGTTTCAGGCGCCGTCACCCACACCTCCGGAGCTGGGTGAAAGGCGCAGCCGCCATTTTGGATGATCTGGCGCTGGAGTCGGCCCAGAGGACCGAGGCGGATAACTTCGCTTCTGGAGAGCGTTACGCTCCCCACTTCGGCCCATATGTGCCCCAGGTGTTCCGACGCCATAGGGGTCAGTTGGGCTCTGGCACAGGTGCGTGGGACCGCATTAATGACCAAGTTGCGGAGGCCTATATACGGCGGGCCTCAAGGGAGCAGGCACATCGATGGCACTCCAAGCCACGCCCCCCCCCCTTAAAGGGCCTTTTTAAAGAACTGTACCCCAGTCCTCCAGCGACCTTTGACCACGGTTGCTCCTATGCAGGTCCCGGTGGTGCCACCTCCTCCACCTCTACCTGCCGGTCTTCCCCCAGCGCTTCCTCCTCTACCACCACTATCCCCGATGGAGAACACATCGGGTGCACCGCTAGACATCACTTCAAAACCTGAGGCACCACGTGCACCGGTTCAGCCTCCTGTTCAGGCTTCACGGGACGGGGACCATGCAGACCAGGACAGAGATGAACAGCCACTCTCTATCAGAGCATTCCATGACCGGGTGCTGGAAATGATGAACTTGCTTGATATCCCAGTACCCGTGGCCCCCGCTCTGCAGGAGGGGGTGCTTTTGGGAGCCTTTACCCTATCGCTGCAAGAGTTTACCGGTCTGTTCCTCCAGAATAACCTCTTGGCTGAAGCCTGTAAGGTCTGGGGATAAACCGCATACTGGGCTGCATCTCAACAAGAGGATCTCATCAGAAGATACAGCCTTGTTGGCTTTTCCGCTTCCATCGTCCATGGTAGTGGCAGCTGCCACTCTCCAATCCAAGCCAGCATCTGCATCCTCCACTGTACCGGCCCAAATCCTCTCCAAGGAGGATACATTTCTTGACGCCATTGGCAAGAAAGTCTCTTCCAATTCGGTGCTCCAACTTCGTCTAGCTAACACAGAGCTCATCCTGGCAGCAGCCAATCTTGAACTATGGAAGGAGCTAACTGATTTCCAGCAGTGTATCCCTGAGGACAGGTAAGACTACATCAAAGCCTGTTTGTCAGACGTCAAAGTTTTGGCACAGGATCTACTGTAATCTGCGGCAAACCACTTGGATACCTCCGCTCGAGGCCTTCTGGTCGGGGTCAACATCTACCGCCAAGCGTGGCTCCATGCAACAGTTTTCAAAAGAAGTGCAGGACAAAGATCTAGACCTTCCTTTTGCTGACTAGCAGTTGTCTCATTCCTCGACAGACGAGGAGCTCACAAAGACCAAGGCGATTACTCGAACCACCAAGTCTTTTTCGGTCCTGGTGAAGGCTCCAGCTAAGGCCACTTATACACAGAGGTCAGGGTCCCAAATTCAGTCCTTCCCTTGGTTTTGGGGGTTTCAGGATCGCTGTGCGCACCGGTCTGAAGCCCCGGTTGGTGGGCCCTGCCGTAAGCAACCGCGCCAAGGAGACCGATTTGTCTCTCGGCGATCAGCCTCCTCCAAGGGAAGGTAGTCAGTCTCCCTGCAAACAAATCAGCCAAATAATATTTTTTTGTCGGTCGCTCGAGACTCCGGTGGGAGGACTAATCTCGTCTCATCTGGAGTTGTGGCAGACAGTCACCGAAGAACGGTGGGGTTTGTTTATTTATAATGCGCGCCAGACCCAAGGGTATCGGGGCGCAATTATATTGATGTCACACGCAATTTTCTATGCAGTCATAGTGTAATATTACGCCACTTTTTAACATCAGGGGCATAATGTACACTACTGGATTAAACTTATTTGCTTTAGGCGCCTTACTAGCACTAAGTCCATTACCTAGTCTCACAAGACCCTCTACCTTACCAGCACAAGACTGCAATACTACTAATAACATGGCAGTTAAGCTATGTGATATACCTATACTATCTCCACCTAACAAATTGGCCCATATATAACCGGTAAGTAACCTGGATAACCCCCGGGGCTCACCCAATTCTAATAGACCTTGCAGCACAGCTGCCAGAAACCTTAGGCTCCGCCCAAGACTCTCCAGACTATTTGAACCACCTGCTAGTACAATGACCAACAAACCTCAAGAGAAAAAGCCTGCATAGTAGTCAAACTACCACTATGGAAAAGCATTTCTCCCATTATCTGACCTTCTCCCAAAATGCACTGCCCTATCTACAAAAAACGTCAACAGATTAAGCCCCATACTGCATCACACGATGCTGGAGCTACTAACTTTACCTCACCTCACCCATTAACTGGTAGCCTTGACACAGACTTCAAGGGGGCATTAATAACTGCCAGATCCTTAGTCACTCATACCAGTGAGATATCTGACCTTATCCTGGCAGAAAACTATGACTTTCTTGCCATTACTGAATAATGACTTCACGCAGCAGCAGGTCCTGCCCTTATGTTAGCAGTTCCTGACGGCAACACTTTTCCTAGAGCAGACCGATGTTAGGCGCGAGGAGGCGGTATAGCTCTCATTGCTAAATATAATCTATCCATGAGACTAGCCCCCTCCCCAGACATAAAATTGTGTGAATCTCTCACCGCCAAAGTACCTATCGCTAACTCCCAAACACTTACCATTCATCTCATATATAGGCCTCCAGGACCTATTGGTTCATTTGAGGAGGACATTTTCACCATTCTCTCCTAAAAAAACTTCTCGCAAATATTACTGTTGGGGGATCTCAATCTGGGATTTAATGACCCCTTAAAACCAACAAGCATCTGTTATTGCTATTATCCTCTCGGAATTTGGCCTTAACCAGAAAGTGAATCTAACCACTAATGACTAGGGGAGAATACTCAATTGGGTGGCGGATTATAACTGCAATGCCTAAATTACTGCCATAACTCCCCAGGTATGGACAGACAACCAGGTTTTATCATTCACACCAGCAACCAAAGGATACACCTTCAAATACTCTCTCTGCTCCTCCCACGTTAGCAAGGAACAAAAAGAATATTATGGCAGATAAACTTCTACCTCTAATCCTTCCCACCTTCAAGTCACTACCTGATAGTACTGATCCTAATATGCCAGTTGATGAATATAACAATTATGACCGCAGCACTAGACTGAATTGCCCCTCAAAAAATGAGAAGGAAGTCCAAAGTCCACCTTAACTCCTGGTTCACACCTCCTGAAACAAAGAAAATGTAAAGTTTCGTTGAGACTATTACTGTCGGCTTAGAATAGAACTAACCTTATTAACATATCTCGCTACAAGAAATAAATATTCTTGGCTAAACAAGAAACATACAATAATGGAATCTTGCAAGCAAATTCGAGTACGAAGGAATTATTTGTAATTTTAAAAGAACTAGAAACGCCAATCCCAATGCAAGACAACTGTGTGAAAGACAAACATGGTGTTGCAACATTCAGCAAGCGCTAGCCAACAAAGCTATCACCTTTCAGGATAAGATTGAAAAATAAAAAAGCTACCTTAACGAATATGACCTCGCCTGACAATACCCCTGTTCCCTCTCATAAACCTCCATCCTGCTTTAGTTTTTCCAAAATGTCCATTCTCGAGGTTGAAGTCATTTTTCCCTCAAACCATCGAACAGCGAGGGTGATGAATGCCCCGCCCAAATAATTAAGGATGCTGCGAGAGACTTAGCACCTTTTCATATCAAAGTTAATGCTTCATTCTCCACAGGCACTATCCCAAGTAACCTAAAATTGGGTACTCCCCCCCCCCCCCCCCCCCAACCCCCCTCCTCTTCTTAAAAAAAGACATTAGATCCAGTCATACCGACCAACTATAGGCCTATCGCAACAGTGCCTTTCTCCAGCATGGGGTCTGGCATGGATTCACATGCTCATGAATATTCCCCGTCGTCAGGCTGGGAATCCTCGGTAAAGAAAAAACCAGTATCAGTTTCGTTTCTGATCTGTCTTTCGTAGTAATAACCAATCACTGGTCTGAGTCATACTGACCACAGCCAATGACTGCCCTCTACCTAAGCACCGCCTCTGGCAGCCATCTTCAGATTTTTACCTCACGTTCATGTGTTGGGATCCTCGTGCTATTGCTCTCGAGCGTTAGTGCTATTTTTTCACGTTTTTTTCTCAAAACTTCGTTTTTTCCGGTCAAAAGAGCCTCAAGCTCCACCGACTCTCCATCCGATCAACGGGGACCCGTGTCGGATTCGTCTGCGCCCCTCAAGGGTGAAGATTTCGTCGAGCTACGTTTTGGAGGACTCCAGAAGCTTCTCAGGCCCGGACATGGCCCAGGAGAAGGGAAGCTCGACGCCCGGAAAGCTGTTCAGGGTCTGCCCTGGATGCCAGCTGCAGAACGTCTTTAAGGAGGACGAACACTCCTTTTGTCTCTACTGCTTACATGAGGACAAGACGCACGTGGAGAAGGACTGTGCGTTTTGCGGCAATATGTCGGAGCGGACCATGAAGGACCGCCACCAACGCCTCGCCAACTGGCTGGAAGGGAAGAGCCCGTCAGGCGAGAAGAAGAGGAAGAAATCCGAGCGGTCTTCTAAGACCTTTGAGGACGCCCCGGCGACGGGGGTCCAACACAAGGTCAAGCACCGCGAGTCCGCTGGCACCGGGAGCGCCGAACGGTCGGGCTCTACGGGCGCCAGGCAAGGCGCACCCTCCACGGCACCTTCAGCCACGAGCCAACGCTCTGGGTCGGGTAAGAGGAAGGGCGAGCACCCGGCGAAGCTCCTGGAGAGGCCCCGGTCGAGCTCGAAGGCCCCATCGGAGGGGGAGCGAGGCAGTGTCCCCCCCCCCCCCTCAAGGATAAGGCGGTGAGTGCACCTAAGGTGGTGAAGGCCTTAATCCATCCGGCCAAGCCCTCTATCGATACTGTCGCGGCGGCCCTGGCTCAGCCTGTGGAGGCTACACCAGTGGTGGCGACCTCGGGGCTCAGAGTCTCCCTGCCACCTCGGAGGGAGTCCTCTTTTGTGCCCATCGATAGGACCCCCGTGAAATCCCTGGCGGGGAAGAAAAAGGGGGGGGGCAGGGCGTCGTCGTAGATTCGGCTTCAGAGGAAGAGCTGATCGAGGTCTTAAGCCACGGCCTTGGCGTGGATGAAGACCGGCCCGTCGGGATGGATCCCGACGAGGTGACAACGACAGCGTCGAGGGTGCCGACGGGGCCCCTGATCGCCCGTCGGATTCCCCTCTGCCAGCGCCGCAAGACAACTCGGCGGCCATTTTGTTGGCTATACAGTCCTTATGCTCAGAGATAAGGACGAGACTACCGTTGCCGACGGAGGAACCTCTCCCGTCGGGGGATCCTGAACCGGGACCTTCTGGTGTTCCCCCGCCCAAGAAAAGGATTCACCCTCCACCTCTTTTTCAGCCGTCGCGACCCGTCCAGCCCTCCTCCCCGTCCACCCGAGGGGATGATACGGGGACTGACACGGCAGCGACGGGTATGGACGACGAGGTATACGACGAGGATCTCCCATCGTCACCTCCCACCAGGGCTTCTCCGCCCGACGAGATTGGATCGTTCCACTCCATGATCGCCAGGGCATCCGAGCTTTTCCAACTCTGCCCTGAGGAGAAGAAAAAGGAAGGATTCCTTTATCAACGGCGCGAGGCCAAGAGGAAGACGGTCCTCGCGGTGCCTCTACTGGACGACATTTGGGATGAGGGCCTCGCCCTCCTCAAGAACCCTTCCACGACGCCAGCTAGAAGAGACCAGTACGAGAAGAAGTACCGGGTCCCGGACGTGGCCCCCCCTGTGCCTCCGGGCGCAGCCTACCCCGGACTCCGTCATCTCCGCGGCGGCCAGGAGGAAAGCGGGGGGGGGGTGCGGCCTCCACATCGACTTCCCCACCGGACGGCGAGGGAAAGAAATTGGACGCTATGGGACGCAGGGTCATCTCGTCTGCAGCGACGACGATTAAAGCGGCCAACGCCTTGGCTATCGTGGCCCGCTTCGACAGGGAGCTATGGTACAAACTGGCTCCCCTGCTGGACTTCCTACCGGACGACAAGAGGGCGGATGCCCTGGAGATCCTACAGGAAGGTGAGGTGGCGTCGGACCACGCCATCACTATTGCGACGGACATCGCCGACACTGGGTTTCGCCAGTTGGGCAACGGCGTGTGCCTTAGGCGGCGTGGATGGCTCAAGGCTACGGACTTCCGTCAAGACGTACAGACCAGAGTCCTGGACATGCCGTTCGATGGGAACAACCTGTTTGGGAAAACAGTGAACGATTCCCTTCAGGCCATTAAAGCGGACACTGAGACGGCCCGGGCCCTTGGGGTTCTACAGCAACGACGGACGCCCTTTCGGAGCAGCAAGGGCGCCTCCAAAGGTTCCGGCGGCGGTTTCTCTACCTACCGTCAAGCGGCCCGCTCGTTGTCTCAGGAGGCCTACAGAGGACGAGGCAAGTCTGGCGGACCCCGCCGTCGTCGCCAAGGAGGTCAAGGCGGCAAAGCCTCGTCGAAACAGGATTGAACTGGCCGTGGGGTCGGGCCCCCACCGAAGCACCCCGGTGGGAGGCCGGCTGGCGAGCTTCGTCAGCGTGTGGGAGTCCATCTCCACTGACCGTTGGGTGCTGGACGCCTTAGCCCGGGGCCACGCGCTCGAGTTTCAAAGAAGGTGCCCGTGCGTCCCCCCCGTGGCCAGGAAAGAGCTTCACGTCCCCCAGCTTCTCCTGGAGGTAAAGGCGTTGCTCAGGAAGGGCGCCATCGAACTCGTCCCAAAGAGGCTTCGGGGCGCCGGAGTTTACTCGAGATACTTCCTCGTGAAGAAGAAGATGGGAGGATGGCGCCCCATCCTAGACCTGCAACGTCTGAACAAGTTCATCAAGGCGCAGAAGTTCCGGATGGTCACCCTCCAGCACGTCCTGGGTCAGCTGGAAGAAGGAGACTTCCTGTCGTCGTTGGATTTGGAGGATGCCTACTTCCATATTCCCATCCTAAAGGGGCACCGAAAATTCCTCAGGTTTGTGGTCCAAGGGCGTCACTACCAGTTCAAAGCCCTCCCCTTCGGACTACAGTCGGCACCCATGGTATTTACCAAGTGCCTTGCACCGGTGGCGGCGCAGCTGCGCCGCGAGGGGATCCACGTCTACCCCTACCTGGACGACTGGCTCATCCGAGCCAAGACGAGGGAGCTCGCCGTGGAGCACACGGCAAGGACCGTCCAACTTCTCACGGACCTGGGATTCTCCGTGAACTACGCCAAGTCCCACCTGGTACCCGCGCAAAACGCACCGTTTCTGGGAGCGAAGCTCGACACAGTGTCCCTTCTGGCCTCCCCGTCGGAGGAAAGGACCAGGTCCATCCTGGGCAAGGTACAGCGGATGTTGGTTTCCGACGCGGCCAAGGTGAGGTCCATCAAGTCCCTCCTCGGAATGATGTCTTCTTGCATCTACCTCATTCCCATGTGCAGGCTCCGGATGCACCCGTTGCAGGAGTTCCTGGACGTGCGCTGGATCCAAACGACGGGCGGCTTCGAGGAGAGGATCACACTCGACGAGAGTTTCCGCCGAGCGGTCCGGTGGTGGGGCACCCGCGCGCATCTGACGGCGGGCATGGACTTCCAGACCCCAGACCACCAGGAGACAGTGACCACGGATGCCTCCCTGGAAGGGTGGGGAGCGCACACCGAAAATCTGCACGTGAGAGGCCTCTGGCTCCCGACGGAGAAGTCCCTCCATATCAACGTCCTGGAGCTCCGTGCAGTGTTCTGGGCCCTCAGGTCCTTCCTTCCGTCCCTCAAGGGCAAGGTGGTGAGGATCTTCACCGACAACACCACCACCATGTTTTACATCAGGAAACGGGGCGGAACCAGGTCCCCAGCACTGTCCAAGGAGGCGCAGGACCTGTGGCATTGGGCCGTCGCCCAAAGGATGTTTCTGGTGCCGTTTCATCTGGCAGGGATAAAAAACACCATCGCCGACTCACTCAGCAGGGAGCTGCGCTCGTGCCACGAGTGGGAACTACGACAGGATCTAGTGGATCGCCTCTTCCGATGGTGGGGCACACCCCAGATCAAACTGTTCGCGACGGCGACGAACTCCAAGTGCCGGAGGTTCGCCAGCAGGTTTCCCCAGGCGAGGAGCATGGGCGATGCTTTCTCGTTCCCCTGGGAGGGCCTGTTCCTCTACGCGTTCCCTCCTTTGCCACTGCTAATCCGGCTTGTCAACCAGCTCAAGAGTTCACGGTGCAGGATGATCCTCGTCGCACCTGCGTGGCCGAGGCAGATATGGTTCCCGGACCTTCTGGACTTATCAGCGTCCCCGCCAGTCAGGCTGCCGGTAGACGCGGATCTACTCTCCAGGGAAGGAGGCGCCATCCTCCACCACGACCCGAAATCGCTGAACTTGCAGGCCAGGCTCCTGCAGCGCGAGAGTTTGGAGGATACGACATACCGGCCGACTGCAGAGAGGTTCTTGCAAAGGCCAGGGCGTCCTCGACTCTTAAATGCTACGGACACAAATGGAAGAGGTTCTCTGTCTGGTGCCACGCACAGAAGATTAACCCTCTACGGATTACGGCTCCCCAGGTACTGCCGTACCTGCTGACGCTGGCCAAAGCTGGACTGGCACACGCGTCCATCAAGATTCATCTTGCTGCGATCTCCCGATACACCAGGACCACGGGCCGGACGTCCTTGTGGTCTCATCGTCTGGTGAAAGAGTTCATGAAGGGACTGTTCAGATCGTTCCCGCCGGTGAAGGCTCCGGCCCCGGCGTGGGAGCTCAACGTGGTGCTGACCAAGCTCATGGGACCTCCGTTCGAGCCTCTGCACTCTGCCCCGTTGAAGTTTCTGTCGTGGAAAACAGCATTTCTTGTGGCCATCACCTCCGCACGACGGGTGGGAGAGATCCAGGCCCTTTCCTGCAAGGCCCCGTACTTGACTTTTCACGACACGAGGGTAGTGCTCAGGACGCACCCCTCCTTCATGCCCAAGGTACCGTCGGACTTCCATCTAAACGAACCCTTGGTGTTGCCTGTATTCTTCTCGTCGCCTTCGTCGCCGGCTGAGAGGACTTTGCACTCGCTGGATGTGGCTAGAGCGCTGAAGTTCTACGTGGACCGCACAAAGTGTTTTCGGAAGACGTCACAACTAGGGGAAGGCTCTCTCGAAGGCTTCCATTTCCAGATGGCTCTCCGGCTGTATCATGTACTGTCATCGGTTGGCAAACCGACCGCTGCCTGGCCGTCTGAGAGCCCATTCCACCAGAGCGATCGCAGCCACCACAGCGTTCCTTTCTGGTGTGCCCCTGCTGGACATATGCAGGGCTGCTACGTGGAGGTCGACGCACACCTTCACGAAATTCTACTGCGTCGATCGGGATTCCAGGGAGGAGTCCAGGGTCGGCCAAGCAGTGCTGCGCAACCTGTTCGCCTGAGGTGAGCCTGGTGAGGAGGTAAGATGCTTAATGTTGGGTTTGATGTAATGCTTAATGTTGAGCCTTTGCCACCTCCCGTGGTTGTGCATGTGTGTACTGCTATGTATTCTTTATTCATGAGCATGTGAATCCATGCCAGACCCCATGCTGGAGAAGGAACAAGTTACTTACCTGTAACTGTTGTTCTCCAGCATGGGTCTGGCATGGATTCACATGCGAACCCCTCTGCGGCTCTTCACTTGGTCATACTGCCACTTCACGTGCTTCCAAATCTGAAGATGGCTGCCAGAGGCGGTGCTTAGGTAGAGGGCAGTCATTGGCTGTGGTCAGTATGACGCAGAGACCAGTGATTGGTTATTACTACGAAAGACAGATCAGAAACAAAACTGATACTGGTTTTTTCTTTACCGAGGATTCCCAGCCTGACGACTGGGAATATTCATGAGCATGTGAATCCATGCCAGACCCATGCTGGAGAACAGTTACAGGTAAGTAACTTGTTCCTTTCTAGTCAAAATGTTATACAAGGTGGAAAGTATCTGGAGCACAACCAGCTCCTAGGAGTCCGCCAATTAGGATTTAGGCCTCATCATTGCACAGGAACGGCGTTAATTGATCTTGAGTCCCAAATTGACGAGCTTAGGGACATAGGAAAATCAGCATTACTTCTCCTTTTGGACCTCTTGGCTGCTTTTGACTTTGTGGACCACAAGATCTTATGTAATCACCTGGATTCAGCAGCGCACTTCTCGCAGGAGCCCATAGTTGGGATACAATCCTTTTTCAGCAATAGGACCAGGAGTCTTCTCACCATCAGCCGTGGCAGACCTCATACCTATCCCCTATGGAGTACCCTAGGGTTCGTGTCTCACCCACATTGTACAACATATTTACCGAGCCCCTTTTCGATGATCTGGACCATCTTGGTATCAACTACTCTAACTATGCAGATGATATCCAGATTCTCTTACCACTTACTGGGGATTACGACAAGGATTTGGCCTTGGTAAATGGGGTCTACCTCATCATCCATTGGCCATCGCTTGGGCGGGCTTTCGCTATCTAGAGCTCCTGGCTACTTTTCTGGCGCTCATGGCCTTTCAGCCACTGATTGCCAACAAGGTAGTCCGTATTCGCACAGACAATTCTGTCGCAATGTTTTACATAAAGAAGCAGGGTGGCACCAAGTCACCTCACCTGGGGGACCTAGCCATACAAGTTTGGGACTGGGCTATTCAACACAAGGTTTGGCTCCAGGCTGTACACATTCCGGGTCACATCAATGTAACTGCAGACTAACTCCGCCGCCAGTCGGCTGCCAGTTACGAATGGGAATTTGAACAGCAATGTTCTCTCCACATTTTTCGCCAATGGGGCACTCCAGAAGTATTACACCTCTTTGTGACTTTTAGAAACAGGAAACTTCCTCTTTATGCATCCAGAGACTGCCTGGGGGTGTCCTCGCTCGAGATCCCATGGCACAGCATGAGAGCTTATGCTTTTCTTCTATTGCCTCTGATTCATCAGTCACTCTGCAAGCTTAGGAGCACATCGAATTGCACTCTCCTCTTCATAGCTCCTTGGTGGCCAGCCAGATTCTGGTTCTTGGAACTTCAGCATCTGTCGATTCTTTCTCCCATCAGATTGCCGCTGGTTCCCAACCTTTACCAGAACGATTATGAGCTGTGGCACCCCTCCCCACAATCCAACTTGGCGGCCTGGTGCCTGAATTCAAATCATTAGCGCAGTTCAATCTGTCGAGGACAATATGCATATTTTCCAAGCGGCCAGAAAAACTTCCACGAGGGCTCAATATAGGAGCAAATGGCTGTTTTTGCCACTGCTGGTTAGCTAGACAGCTTGACGCCAGGCATGCTACGGTTGACACAGTTCTCTCTTTCGTGTCTCACCTCGCAGCTACAGGCATTCTTGTTCTGTCTTGCAGAACTTACTTATCGGCCATTGCGGCCTACCTGCCCACAGACCGCTGTTCTTTTTCATTGACAAACCCGGTCATTAAGAGACATTTTGCAGGTCTTCTCCTCCCGCCGGTGCGCACCCAACTCACCGAATGGGATTGGAATGTGGTCCTCACCGTGTTATGCCATAAACAGTTTGAAACCATGGCTACTACCGATCTGCAATTCCTTTCTTGGAAAGTCACCTTTCTGATCGCAGTGACATCGGCGAGGCAAGTAAGTGAGCTTCAGGCTCTTTCTGTGGAGCATTCATTCCTCACTTTCTACAAGAAAAGGTTGTGCTTGGCACTCATCCTTCCTTCCTGCCTAAGGTGGTTACCGATTTTCATCGATCGCCTTACCTTGTCCATAGGCCCACCGTCCCTACTAAAAAGTATCCTCTATTATTGCTTAAATGGTCTCTGACCTGGCGATAGAAAAGAACTGAAGGAGCTTTGCCCCACATAAAAATAAAAGGACAAGTTTTGATGCTTTTTTACAAAAGTGCTCAGGTCCCGTCCCAAGGACGGAATGTCCCCCACAAGTATGGAGGAAAGGACTATGGACTAGGAGTAAGGTAGTCACTACGGTGAGTAACATTGTTAATATTTGACAGGGAAGGGAAGGGAAGGGAAGGGAGGAAAACCACAGAGGTTGGGAAATTGAAGTGTTTAAAACAATGGTCATGTTGCGAAGAACGGCATGGAAAGAGTGTACACACACTGTAATTGGTAAGCGTGGTATATGTAAATGGCAACTAAAGGTCCCATAGGCAAAGGACTAAAAATCAAGCTGCTGTCCTGGAATGTCCGGGGGTCTCAATCCGGGTAAGGCTAAGAAAGTTGGTGCGTATGTGTCGCGACATGGTCCACGGATCCCGATGTTGTAGGAAACACATGCTTTACAGAAAGTTGATGCTGCTTTTGCCGCTAATTGGGGACTACTGCAGTATTCTACAGCATACTCTACACAGGCTAGGGGAGTCCTTACACTTCTTCATCCCTCATTGGATTTCCATTTCATGAAAAGCAAGGTTGACCCTCTGGGACAATATGTACCTGTAAGGGGCGAAATAACTGGACACCCTGTTGTTCTGGTAAACACTTACAGCCCCAACCTTGACAACCCAGAATTTTAACAGACAATCGTGCTTCTCCCTGGGTGATTTGGGGATGGGGACTTCAATACTAAACACGCAGACCCGTCCTCTGATGCCCCCCTGTCGCTTACGAAAGCGGGTGACATATTACTCCAGATTCTGTTGCAATTACCTCTTGTTGATGCACGGAGGACTCTCCACTCACACGATAAGGAATATACATGCTATTCCACGGTTCAAGGCTCAGAGTCCCGCATAGACTACTGGTTGATAACTGCCTCGATCGCCAATATAGGACAGAGATGTGATCTCCTCCCTCGCACATTATCCGACCATTCCCCGGTCTTGCTGACTCGACTTACACGATTGCCCTCGCATGCTTTCTGGGGCAGTGTGGCTGATGGGATAGAAGTTATCCCGCAAATTTCATCCTCACTCGCTCCTCTTAAGTACCTATTCAGAGATATTGGTAAATCAGCTGAGACCATGTTGCATGCGCTGTGGCTAAAGAATTTTAAATGAGTGTTGGAGGTCTAAACATGCACCAACAATGGACGATTGGCTCTGAGAGCTAACATATGTGATTAAATGTGAAGAACAATTTGTGCTATCTGTGCCTATGACATGCCGCCCAAAGAACATCTGGGTCCGTTCAGAGCTTAGTTATGCGAGATATCATCTGATGAGGACAGCTCTTGATCCTACATGTTAGGATATCAAATAATGTCCAGATGCTGTCCATTGATGAACATGTTGTACACTGTATCATTCAATACCTATCAACCTGGCTATACATATGTATATTCTTTAACTGATTTATCATGATGTAATGTTTCATATTTATATTGTGCCCTGTAACTTAAGTTTTTAAGCATTCTTGTTTTCTGTTCTCTGTAGCGCCCTGTTACCCTTGGGATTTGCTGTGATATGTGACTGTTAACATGACCATTCAATAAACAAAGTTAAAAAAAATAAAATCCCACTAGACCCAAGAGAAATGCAATTGCCCCAAGATAACTGGTGACAAAATATTTACCAGTGCGTTTTGTAAAATGGTCAATATCGCCATAAGCACAGCATATTTGGTGTACTGCTGTCAAGCATGCACAGTGAAACTTGAATTTGCCATTTACTATAAATAAAGTGGGATTGCAGTAAATGAAAAATAAGCTTCTAACATCCCCATACTCGCCAGCAAGGTTGAGTATCGTGCAAATGGTACTCTCTCTACATAAAACTACTAGCCAATGCTAGTGGGCTAGTAGATATTGTGAACTCTGTAAGAGGGGGAGCTTATGTACTGCCTCAGATGTATGGTTTTGTGAAGTCCTTAGGTGGACTTTACAAAAACTGTCCTAACAGATAACTGAAACTAGTAGGTTGGTAATTCTGCAGCTTTTATGGCTCTGCCTTTTTTTTACAGAATAGCAAACCTGCTGATACATGGCATCTTTTTCATGAAATTACCTTTCTGAACTTAGTGCTGCAGGATTCAAATTAATGTTTTTTTGTTTTGTTATAGGCTCCACCAAAGCCAGTTCCTAAAACCATTGAAAACCAAAGAATTTATGATGAAACAACAGTCGATCCTGCTGATGAAGAGGTAAATTATTGGTTGAATATTTTCATAATATGTAGAAAGTAAAAGATTTTGTTCAATGATTATCTGGATTGGTGAGTATGAAATTGCATTATATGTGCATCTGGAGAACTGGAGGTGTGAGTGGGCGTTTTATGTCTGTCTAGTAGCTTGCATCTTCAAAGGTTTACCCATGTGATATGTGAAATCCAGTGTGTATATGGTAGTCTAGTACTGAGACACACACTCTTCTCACACTAGTCTGTAATGGATCGGGAAGATCTTTGACATCAGGAGCTCTGAGCTACAGATTAAAGGGATGGCCTAGTAAAATTTTTTATTTAAATAGATAGGCAACATAAAAAAATAAATACTAGGATTCTCCGTTTTAAAACTTCCTATGTAAAATTTTGAGCTATTCAAGCTCAAAATTCGCAAAAGCAAGCACATGGGCGCATCCATTTTGTGAAATGGAGGCCCTCCTGTGCTGGCTTTTGCGGCACTAATGAAGGAAAAGCCAGCCAGCTGTAGTAAACAAAGGCTACCGCTGGGTGGCTTTCCCTTCATTAGTGCTGTAGGCGGAGGACGGGGACCGGAGACCAGAGCAGGAAAGCTGCAGCTGAATCTCGGTAAGTGCTATTTATATATTTTTTTAAAATAAGCACTAGCTGCAGTTTTTTTTCTAAGTTTCTAAGAGGAGCCCGGAAAACTTAGAAATAAAACCGCAGCTTTAAAAACGTTGTATTTATGTTTGCGGTCGCTTTTGAAGCGACCGCAAACATAAATACAACGTTATTGTGTTGGAAAACGCTGCGGTTTTTCTTTCCAAGTTTCTCAGGCTCCTCCGGCTCGGAGAAGCCTGAGAAACTCGGGAAGAAAAACCGCAGCGTTTTCCAACACAACCGCGTTGTTTCTGCCTGAATCTGCTTTCCCATTTGGGGCTCTCGGGCTCCCCACGGGGAGCCAGAGAGCCCCAAATGGGAAAGCAGATTTAGGCAGACCACGCAGCATTTAGCATTTCCCATTTGGGTCTCTCCGGCTCCCCACGGGGAGCCTGAGAGCCCCAAATGGGAAATCAGCTGCAGGTAGAAACACTACGCGGCAGGTAAACACAACCGTGTGTGTTTCTGCCTGCTGTGGCTTTCACTTTGGGTCTCCGGTGCTCCCCTGGGAGCACCGGAGACCCAAAGTGATAGCCACAGCAGGCAGAAACACACGCGGTTGTGTTGGAAAACGCTGCGTTTTTTCTTTCCAAGTTTCTCAGGCTCCTCCGAGCCAGAGGAGCCTGAGAAACTTGGAAAGAAAAAACGCAGCGTTTTCCAACACAATAACGTTGTATTTATGTTTGCGGTCGCTTCAAAAGCGACCGCAAACATAAATACAACGTTTTTAAAGCTGCGGTTTTATTTCTAAGTTTTCCGGGCTCCTCCAGCCCGGAAAACTTAGAAAAAAAACCGCAGCTAGTGCTTATTTTTAAAAAAATAAATAAATGGCACTTACCGAGATTCAGCTGCAGCTTTCCTGCTCTGGTCTCCGGTCCCCGTCCTCCGCCTACAGCACTAATGAAGGGAAAGCCACCCAGCGGTAGCCTTTGTTTACTACAGCTGGCTGGCTTTTCCTTCATTAGTGCCGCAAAAGCCAGCACAGGAGGGCCTCCATTTCACAAAATGGATGCGCCCATGTGCTTGCTTTTGCGAATTTTGAGCTTGAATAGCTCAAAATTTTACATAGGAAGTTTTAAAACGGAGAATCCTAGTATTTATTTTTTTATGTTGCCTATCTATTTAAATAAACATTTTTACTAGGCCATCCCTTTAAAGGGATCCTATGTCAAAAACATTTTTTAGGTTATGTTTGGGCGAGAAGCTTATATGTGGGATGGAAATGTTAACGTTTTCTGAATTCAGTGCAAGAAGGAATATTTTGCCCACACCACCAAGACTCTCACATTCCAGTCTGGTTATTTTTTCTTGGCTGCCAGAACCCAGTGCAAAAAAAGGCTTGGAGCGTGAAATGGCTGCTGCCATTTAGTAACCCCCGCCATTTGTACCCTTGTTGTTATGATAATGTGTTTCTGCACTGTGCATTCAGAGACCTCCCACTCCAAACGAGCATAAATGCTTGTAACTCGGCTTCTTACAACTTACTCTATACAGTTGGTGAATGATGGTGGTAGTTATCCAAAATGTGCTCAGATTTATTTATGTTGTGCAGTAAGGGAATTCATGATATGATCTTTGAAAAAAGGAATCCACAGAAGAGATGTGAATGCTTAGCTTTGGATGTGCCCTCTGAGATAGTACTGGGAATTATTAGCCTGCGTCCCACACTTAGGAAAATTAAATTGTTCATGTTACATTGATTCATACCTAGAAATCGCCCCCTGAAATAGTACTGTGAATTATTTGCCTGCGTCGCACCCTTGAAGAATTGTTAGCATTGCATTGATTCACACCTAGAAAGTGCCACCCTGAGGTAGTACTGTGAATCATTAACCTGAGTCACAAACTTAGAAAATTGTTAGTGGTACACTGATTCACACCTAGAAAGTCCCACTTTGAGATAGTACTACGAATACTAGCCTGCATCGCCCGCTTAGTGAACTGTGAATATTGACCTGTGTCGCGTGCCTTGAGTTAATACTGCATTGTATCCCATCTAAAGAGTGCCACTATAGACTTGCCCCCTGTGTTAGGCCCTTTCTCCCCCTATCCAGGTGTCCCAAGTCTAGGCCCTGCTATTACATCTAGGGTGATTATATATTACATGCTACTGCATTTTCTGTTGTAGCTGTGTTGGTGCTCTCCCTCGATCCAGGTCTAGGCGCTGCTGTTGCATCTAGGGTTACTACATCTTCTGTTACTGCAATTACTGTTGTCCCCATATTAGACCCGCCCACTCTATCCAGGTGTCCAAAGCCAAGGCGCTGCCGCTTACTAGTGGGTTATTACATTCTGTTACTACATTTAGTGTTGTCCTCGTGTTAGGCCTTTCTCCCTCTATTCAGGTATCCAGTATCTAGGGTTTTTGCATTCTCTGTTACTGAATTTGCTGGTATTCTGTGTAAGCCCTTCCTCCCTCTGTCCATGTGTCTCAAATCTAGGCTCTGCTATTGCATCTAAAGTTGCTGCATTCTACTGTTGCCCCCTGTTTGACCCCCTCCTACTGTCCTGGTGTCCAGAATCTAGACTTGGATTCTACATCTAGAGTCACTGCATCTACTGTTATAGGTACACCAATCTGTAGGGCCTGCCCGTTAACCTCCCCCTGGGATGGAGATCCCTCTTCAACAAAGACCACCTCTCCGACCCGTTGTCATTCCTGGCTGCCGTGCACCATATCCCCCGCCCCCATAACTCACCCCCTCCTGGCGCATAACCCACACTCTAGCACCCAGCTTCATGAACCCCACTTTATCCTCCATCTGGTTGCAACCCATTACCCCTGCCCACGAACAACAATACACCCGGATGACGCCCGCCCACCCTCTTTCCATCATCCCTCCTCCAACTCTAAGATCAGAGGAGCACTGTGGCGCGCCAAACAACTGTCTCCTCAAACGCTCATTCCCCACTCTTCAACCCACCAGAAAACATATACATCCACCTTCCCTCTAGCATCTATTGAGAACAACCTCACACTGCCTGTCCGTACACCCCACCCAATATCAAACACACAAGCCAGAGGAGCTCTTCTTGCACTCCAAACATCTCAAGTCCCCCTCCACTACCACGCCACCCTTGTTCCATTGAGGAACTCCCTGACCGGATCAACCTACCTGCCATGCCCCCCTCTCCCTCCGCCCTTACTTGACCCTCGCCCACAGACCCCCTCCTTCATATCCCTTCGCTTCTCTGAAAGTAGCTAGTCTCGCCCTTGCTAGAACATTAGCTTCATCCTCTTCGCCCTCTGACCCTCTCTCACTCCTGTGGCACCAAAACCCGTAAGAGTGACTGGTCCTCTCCCTTGACCCTCTATACCTCACCACTTCTCCTTTGGTCCAACCTCCCAGCCTTTCCTACCTCTACCCTCAGACCCTTCCCTCTCCCAGTCTCTTCCCCCTTGCTCTTGACTTCTCACCCAGTACACCTAAACCCTGAGCGCCCTCCAGACTCGAACCAAAAACAACCCGCCTAAACCCCCACACCACAAGTGATCAACTCACCACCCTCCCAATTCCTCCTGATTCCCCCCTCCTCGTCTCACATACCTACCACGCCTGACTACTCTTCCCGCCCCCCATCGATGTAACCTTCTCACCCGACACTCAAAGTCCACAGGCATCCAGTTCCCCCTCAGCCAGTCTCAACCACCCATAATGATCCTACCACATATGCCACCTCGGGCACCCATGTCCACTGAGCACTCCCTGCGATGAGTGTCACGAAAACCACCTCCCCTCACAAAGTCGCATGCATCCTTTTCAATGCCCACTCCGTAGCAAGAAACAGACACAGCATCTTTGACCTCCTATCCTCTGACAATCCCAACCTCATTTATATCACCAAAACCTTGTTTTCCGATTTCTGCCCCAGTTGCGCACAAAGCCCCCCCGCACCCCCCTTTTCCCCCTGGCTACTCTCTTATCGCCCACAATAGACCCTCCAGAGGTGGCGGAGTTACATTCCCCTACAAACCCCATTTCTCTCTCACTCGTCGAATCCCAGACATGCAACGCCTCCTGTGAATCCCTTCTGGTAAAACTCTCGCTACCATTGACATTCACCCACAGCTTCCTACTCATCTACAGACCCCCTGGATACGACAGACATTTCGCCATCAATCTCTGACTCAGTTACCTTTCAGGTAAATCACCCATCTCTTAAACTCCAGGGAGGCTTCAATATCTGGTTTGATATCCCCAACAACCTCATGACCCATCCGCTGGTTGACAGCCTTGAGGCACTCAACCTCTCACAACATACCAGTGGTCCAACTCACTCAGGTGGGCACACCTTTGACACGATTTTCAGCTCCAATTACCTGGTTTATATATCCAGTCCCAAACCGCTTATCTGGACAGACCACTTTGTCATCCCTTGCTCTATCCACACACATGCCCCTCCTCCTACAGCTCCTCCTGCCCCCCACTCCTGATCACAAATGCTGGAATAAAGTCAAGGTACTCCCTGACCTAACTGAAGCCCTGCTACTCGGTCCCCCTGCAACACTACCCTGTGGTAGACCCTTAACCATCGATTCCCTCGACTCCTGGCTTTAAGAATCACTAATTCCTCTCTGCAACCTCACGCATAGCACTGTCCCCCAAATGGTTCACGCCCCACCTGAGGACTGTCAAAAAACAAAACTCCCTTGAACTCAAATGCTGAGCATCTAAAACCGATCTCCGCAGATCCATGTTCACCCTCCACCACTGTAATTACAAATCCGAGGGCCAAAAATACCTATTACAATAAACTAATTCTCAACTGTGGCAGCAGCAAAGAACTCGGCTAGATCATCCCCGAATTCGTGAAACCTACTTGCACCTCTACCCAATCCACTCTCACACAATCACTCTGCGACTCCCTCTCGCTACATTTCTGCAACGCTGCACTTGACAGGATGGCAACCCTTAACACCAAATTGTCCTCGCTCACCCCCTACCCAACACCGACCCCTCCTGATCCCATTGCCCCGACGCCCACTTTACCAACCTTTGACTCTTTCAAACCCATCTTCAGAGACGAGTTCCTTGACCTGCTATCAGCCAGCAGACCCTCCGCTCCTCCCCTCGACCCCTGCCCCGCCTCTTTCCTGAAAGAAATATTCTCCTCTAACTGCGTAAGAGAACATGCAAGGGCAATACTAAATCACTCCCTCACCTCTGGCATCTTCTCTGAAGCCTTTAAAATGGTGCATGTCAAGCCACTTCTAAAAAAGGTATCCTCGACCTCCTTGACCCCAAGAATGACAGGCCGATCTCCAACACCAGATTTCTCCCGAAACTCATTGACCGTACTGCATGCTCCCAGCTCAACTGCTTTGTAGAATCCAACAAACTCCTCGACCCCGCACAATCAGGCTTCAGACCACGACATGCAACAGAAACCACTCTGATCTCGATCTGGGATGATCCCAAGGTCACGGCAGACTGCGAGCTGCGCAGCACTGATTCTCCTCGATCTCTCTGCAGCCTTTGACCGCCTCCACTCACTAGGAATCCGCGGCTCAGCACTGAAATGGATTGCCTCTTTCCTCAGCGACGGGAAACAAATCGGCTTCCTCTCCCCAATTGTCTCAACTGCTCACCCAGTGAACACTGGAATACCCCAGGGCCTATGTCTCTCCTGTCCTTTTCAACCTCTATCTGACCACTCTACCAGGAATCATCCGCGCGTGCAACCCTCTCCTGTTACAACTATGCCGACGATACCCAAATTATCCTAAGAATCCCCAAGTGAAGCACCAACCCACGTCCCGACCTTGAAGCTTGTCTGTGATATTGACCGATGGATGACATGTAACCACCTCCTGTTGAACCCTGGTGAAACTGAAATCATTGTGTGCAGCAATACTGCCCATCTCCCAAATTCGCTCCCATGGCCCCCCCTTCCTCGGCTCACCATCCCCTCCCTCCGATCTTGTCAAAAACCTAGGCTGCTCTATGGAACCAGACCTAACCTTCTCCTGTCAGATCAATAACATTTAAAAATGCTGTCACTATCACCTCAAACTTCTTAGACGCATTTTTCCTTACCTCTCCTACCCCATCAGACTCGCCGCTGCTATGTCGAGACTGAACTATGCCAACTCCCTATACCTGGGAGCACCACCGGCATACCAACTCGACAAACTCCAAAGAGCCCAAAATGCTGCCGCCAAACTCCTGCTCGCCCTGAGACAGAGACCACATCTCACCGCTCTCCGAACCCTCCACTGGCTTCCAGTCTGATGAAGGTCCACCTTCAAGACCCCATGCATTACCCACCGAGCAGTGCACAAGACCGGTGCAACGTGTACCTACAAGAGAAGATAAAACCCTATCTCCCATCTCGCACTCTAGGATCAAGCACTGCCCTCTTTCTAGTGATTCTGTCAGAATCTGAGGAACCGCCTTCTCAACCTTGGCCCCAACTCTGTGGAACTCACTCCCCCCACATATTAGACACACCCAAGATTACATGACCTTCCGCAAAGCTCTAAAAAATATATTTCGAAGGGATTGTGTCCTCCGACGTATTCCTCATCTTAGATAGATATATCCTTCCAGCTCTGCTGGCCTCGGAACATTTTTTCTCTAGAGGGCGCTGCGCGTCGACGTCCCTCGAGTCGATGTCCTTCGACAGCCGCCGTATCGACGCTCGACGTCATCCTGCCTATAAAGGCCGCGCGCAGCGTCCGTTGCTCAGTTCCGTTTTTCCGCGCTTACTCGGTGCCTCGGAATACCTTTGCTCAGTTCTTAGTCAGCTTAATCCTATTTACCTCGAGTTATTCGATCCGTACTCGATGGCTTCCTCGTCGGAACCGACAACTCCTCGATCCGGCTTCAAAAAATGTCGAGATTGTGGGAAAAAGATGTCGTTGACCGATCCTCACAGAAATTGTCTGTGGTGCTTGGGAGCTGAACACCATTGTTCGGAATGCGAGGACTGTATGTCCATGACAGTTAAGGCCCTGAAGGAGCGTAGGGGGAAGCTGGAGAAAGGTAAGACTTTTAAAGCTTCTTCTTCGTCTACGAAGTCGAGACATTCGTCTCCTCGTCACCATTCGCGCTCCAGGTCTCGGAGTGGGTCTCATCACTCCTCGAGATCGAAGCACTCGAAGAGGAGACGTCGAAGATCCCCCTTCTCCGTCTTCCTCTTCCTCTGTTTCGCCAAAAAGAATCCCTTGCCCCACGAAACATAGTTCCGGGGCTGAATGGGAGGAATTCCGAAAAAATATGATGAGCGTCTTCGAGAAAGCGGCCTCGACCCCCTCGAAGACTGCCGAGAGCGATGCTCTGGTCGAAAGACCCGAAGGTCAAAAATGCCGCGAGTCGCAGTACCCGGCGAAAGAAACCTCTCGAGCGCGTCTCGAACCCTCGAGCAGGACTATGACCTCCAAACCTTCCTCGAAGGTTCCGTCGACGCCGTTGAGGTCGATGTCTTCGACGCCGTTGTCGAAGGGACCTTCGACACACGGGTCTGTCGACTCGACGCCGGCCTCGACACCGGCGTCGACGCCAAGAAAAGTCACGGTGACCACACATCCAGTGACTATCCCCAGGCCCTCGACGTCGATATTGTCGAGTAGAATTCCAATTCTGTCGAGGTCCTCGAGGCCTCCACCTCTGTTTTCGACGCCACGCTCGAAGCCTTCGACGTCGGCGTCGACGACATCGACGTTTTCGAGGCCAATAATGACAAGTTCGGCACCCTCTGCTTTGGAAATGGGATTTACTCCCTTTATGAGTTCAGAACAATTGAGAACTATATCCTCAATTTTAGAAGAGGGTGATTTGTCTGAACAAGACACATTTGAGTTACAGGGACCTGTAACCCCAGTTAGAGAGGAATTTTTCTCTGAAGAGCGCAGATTAAAGGATCTTCATGATTCTTTACATGAGGCAAGTGGGTTAGACACTTCCCCTGAGGTGGATTTTGCTAAGCCAGACCCGGGGGAGCATGCTGAAACCCCCTACAGAGCCTTAATGGCCAGGATTACAGAGTTCATGGGGTGGTCTGCACCTTCACAATCTTTCCAGCAAGATGACCTCACGGATATTCTCGACAAAGGCCCACAAGAGGATCCTGTGGTGCCCTTTCATAAAGCTCTTCAGAGAAAGATCATGACAAACTGGGAAACCCCAGATGTAATACCAGCAGTAAATAAAAAACTGTCTGCAAAGTACAGGGTATCTTCCACAGACCCAGAGTTTTTGTCTAAACATCCATCCCCAGAAAGTCTGGTGGTACAAGCAGCATCCTCTACCGATGTCAAGACTGCTTATCCTGCAGTCCCACAGGACAGGGACGATAAAAAATATGATGCTATGGCAAAGAAAGTCTTTTCAGCATGTAGCATGGCATTAAAGTCTGTTAATGCTACTTGCACCCTTGCTAGGTTCAGCCATACACTTTGGGAGTGTGCTTCTACAGCGGCTGACTGCATCCCGGAGGGAGAAGAAAGGGATGCGTTCCTGAATATTATACAGGACGGTAAAGACGCTATGTGCGAATCCCTCCAGACGAGCATTGATTCGGCTGACAGTATCAGCAGAGCAATGGCGGCAAGTACATCAACCAGGAGATTCGCTTGGTTGAGAAAGTCGGGTTTTGCCCCAGATGTGCAAGCCAGGCTCTTGAATATGCCATTCGATGACTCTTCTTTGTTCGGGAAAAAGGCGGATGACAGTTTAGAGAAACTATAAACTTCAAAAGCTGCAGCAAAATCCCTAGGAGCTGCAATCCGTCAGACTCCTTTTCGTCCCACAGGAACCTCTGCGAGGGGCAAGTCCTTTCGCTTCTACTCCGCATTCGGAAGAGGTAGAGGACGACCGGCTCAAAGGGGTCAAAGAAGAACTACCCGAGGTGGACGGGGTAGATATTCTAAAGCCGCAGCAACAGCAGGTGCCTCTTTACCATCAGCATCTGCATCAGCCGCCCCAAAACCACTCTGAGGACTCCCTTCACAGGACACCTGTAGGAGGCAGGTTGACTCAACATCTGACGGTATGGCAGGCTATCACGTCAGATGCCTGGGCATTGGAAACAGTCGCCCAAGGTTACTGCCTGCCTTTCCTACGTATACCTCAGTCATCCACCGGGGATCAGCTCTCAGAAAGCTCCAGATCCGCTCCTCTTGCAGGAAATTTTGGACCTGCTAGAGAAAGGTGCCATAGAACCGGTACCTGTAGCGGAGAGGGACAAGGGCTGGTACTCCCCATACTTTCTCATTCCGAAGAAAGACGGAGGACTGAGACCCATCTTGGACTTGCGAGAATTGAACAAATTCCTCAGAAAAGACAAATTCAAGATGGTCACTCTTTCTCAGATCCTGCAGGCCCTTCAGTTTCAGGACTGGTTGGTATCTCTGGACCTTCAGGACGCTTATTTCCATGTGCCTATCCATCTCAAACACAGGAAGTACCTGAGGTTCGCAATTGGCAACTCTCACTATCAATTTCGAGTACTGCCATTTGGGCTGACCTCCGCCCTGAGGGTCTTCACCAAGTTAATGTCGTAGTGGCTGCAAGTCGAAGGAGGGAAGGGATTCACGTCTACCCCTACCTGGACGATTGGCTGATCAGGGCTGTTTCTCCGGAGCAAGCTCAGATCCAGCTAAATCACGTGTGCCATTTCCTTCACAGACTGGGCTTCTCCCTCAATTTAAAGAAGTCACAAATGATACCATCGCAGAGACTCCAGTTCATAGGAGCGATCCTGGATACTTCCCTGGGAAAAGCCTCGCCACCAGAGGTGAGGGCTCAAGATATTCTACAGATGGTTACCAAATTCCAGCATGCCCAACGTCTCCCAGCCTTCGACTTTTTGAGGTTGCTAGGCCTCATGGCATCCTGCATTTTCCTTGTGCCAGAGGCTCGCCTGAGAATGAGATCCCTCTAGTGGGCACTGAGGACTCAGTGGTCACAATTCTCAGGGAGAATGACAGATCTTCTTCAGGTTCCCGGCAGGGTGGCTCGAGACCTTCAGTGGTGGGCCTGTCAGGAGAACATTCTGAAAGGAGAACAGTTTTGGCAACCCTGGCCGGAGATAACCGTAGTCACGGATGCCTCACTCACGGGGTGGGGAGCCCACGCCAACGACTTGACCATCAGCGGTCGTTGGTCTCCATCGGAGTCCAGACTACACATCAACCTGTTAGAGCTGAGAGCCATCAGTCTTGCGTTGAAGGCTTTCCTGCCAGCTGTACAAGGGAAGAACATCCTGATAATGACGGACAACACGGTGGCCATGCATTACCTCAACAAAAGAGGAGGCGTAGGATCACTACCCCTGTGCAGAGAGGCGATGCAGCTCTGGTTTTGGGCAATCCAAGAAGGAATCTCTCTATCGGCAGTTCACCTAGCCGGAGAGAAGAACTTGACAGCGGACGCTCTGAGCAGGCAGAACACAGTCTCCCACGAGTGGGAGCTAGCTCAGGAAGTCCTTCAAGAGATCTTCGCCCTTTGGGGAACCCCTCAGGTAGATCTGTTCGCCACCAGCCTAAACAGGAAATGCGACCTGTTCTGCTCAAGGGAATTTCCTCCGAGAGGAGCTCTGGGAGACGCGTTCATAGTGGACTGGGAGTTTCCGCTTCTGTACGCGTTCCCACCGGTCCCTGTCATTCCTCAAATGATCAGGAGGTTGAGAAGATTCCGGCGAACCATGATCCTAATTGCCCCGGATTGGGCCAGGAGAACGTGGTACCCGGACCTTCTAGACTTGTCCATCTGCCCTCCAATTCAACTTCCTCTCAGAGAGAACCTACTCTCACAGAAGGGAGATCAGGTTCTCCATCCAGACATCAAAACCCTCAACCTTCACGCTTGGCTTCTGAACGGCTGAGGTACAAGGATTGGGACCTCCCTGATGATGATATGGAGGTGTTGCTTTCGGCAAGGAGGCCAGCAACAAAGTCTTTATACCGCTGCCGTTGGAACAGATTTTGCAGCTGCTGTAAAGAACAGAATATCGACCCATTTTCATGTGGTACACCAATGGTTTTGTCCTTCCTACTATATTTGGCAAATTCAGGCCTTCAAGTTGGCACCTTTAAGGGCTATCTCGCAGCGCTATCTATCTTTAAGCGTACTGCGGAAGAACCATCCTATTTCAAATTACCCTTGGTAATACAGTTTCTAAAGGGGTTAACCAATGTTTATCCCCCAAGACCATTCCAAGTTCCCCTATGGGATTTAAACTTAGTACTAACTTTCCTGATGGGTACACCTTTCGAACCTCTCCATTCTTGTTCGTTAAGATTCCTTACCCTTAAAACTGTTTTATTAATAGCACTTACATCTGCTAGAAGGGTGAGCGAATTACAAGCTCTTTCTTGTAAACCCCCTCACACAATCTTTCACAAAGACAAAGTTGTCCTGCAAGTGAAGCCTAATTTCCTCCCAAAGGTGGTTTCTGAATTCCATATCACTCAGAAGATTACCCTACCATCTTTCTATCCTCCTCCTCACCCGGGGAAAGAGGAAGAGAGGTTACACAGACTAGACCCTAGGAGGGTTGTAAGTTTTTACATTAGTAGACTAGCCAGGATAAAACAAGCAGACCAGCTGTTTGTAGGTTACGCAGGTCACACGCTGGGGTTACCAATAACTAAGCAGACCATTTCCAGATGGATCATTCTAGCCATTCTGGAATGTTATAAACTGGCAGGGAAAGAGCCCCCTCAAAACCTTAGGGCTCATTCGACCAGAGGTATTGCAGCTTCATCGGCCCTCAAAAGAGGCGTGCCGGTTAAAGACATATGTGCGGCCGCTACATGGTCGTCTGTCCATACCTTTACAGGTTTTTACAATCTGGATTCCTCCTCCATTCAAGAGACTAGGTTTGGAAGGGCTGTACTGCATTCTATTCATCAATAGAAGACAGCGTGAAGTCAGTACTCCCTCCTCCGAATATAGAATACTGCTATGGGAGCCTATCTAAGATGAGGAATACGTCGGACACAATCCCTTCGAAGAACAAGTTACTTCTTACCTTGTAACGTTCTTTCGACGGGATGTTCCTCCGACGTATTCCTCATCGACCCTCCCATCCATCCCCGCAGTTCTACTTCCCATGTTGTTACAGCTTACGCTCCTTCAGGGTGATTAGTCTAGTCCAGACAGTAATACTGTGGGCTACAAAACGGAACTGAGCAACGGACGCTGCGCGCGGCCTTTATAGGCAGGATGACGTCGAGCGTCGATACGGCGGCTGTCGAGGGACATCGACTCGAGGGATGTTGACGCGCAGCGCCCTCTAGAGAAAACATTTTCCGAGGCCAGCAGAGCTGGAAGGATATATCTATCTAAGATGAGGAATGCGTCGGAGGAACATCCCGTCGAAAGAACGTTACAAGGTAAGAAGTAACTTGTTCTTTTTTTATTTTTATTTTTTTTTTGGCTGCCCCTATCCCCATATATATGGTCACCCATATAATATCGCCACAACCTTTTCACTGCAATATTATGTACGGCGACCATATATATGGGGATAACATTACCTGATACTGATTTAGGGATAAGTTAGTTGCCTCTGCTCTTTGTACTTGCTCTTCGGCTTCCCTGAGTGATTTTAACTGTTTTCTCCTGTGGGCTGTGATCCAGGAGATGAGTTCCCCTCTTAGTACCGGTTTATATGCCTCCCACCGCACACGGATGACCGGCTATTTCGTCCAGGATATCTGCCGCGGTCGTGGGAGCTCGGAGGCGCACGTCCACATCGCTCTGTTGCTGGCCACGCCCCCCGGTGGTAGCATTTTTAGACCTTTTTGTATGTGCGACCGTTTAGATACGGTCAAAACGTACAATGCCCCTCCAGACTGCACTCATCCAACTCATGTGAAATACCACCACACCTAATGCTAGGATGCAGCTACCATCAGGCAATCGCATCGGCTGCGCACATAATGGGTGCACCCAAGCACCCTATGACCCCCCTACTCTCTCGACTGACCGGACTACGGTCCCCAAGGGCGTTAAACCTACCAGCGCTTTGAGGTCATACCAATGATATATAGAGCGCTATATAAATGCCAAATAACATAACCTGTGGTAATGTAAGTTTCCTCTAGGCAGCAATTTGCTTTCTGACTTTAAGCAAATTTACTCCCCGCCCTCACTCCTATGTTGTGCTTAACCCTGCCTGTTCTTCCAGCACACGTTTTATATTTATTTTTTGCGACTGGTTGTTAAAGAGAATTTTCATTTCTGTGCTAAATTCCTCCTACCTGACAGACCCCCAGTTCTTTTGTTGGACGTACCACTTTTAAATTTTAACTCCTGAGAGAATGGTGTGTTTTTCCATGATTTGAATTTTGTGTTTTCACTGTTTGGAGTCTGACGAACTCCACGGGCATCTGGTTTTTGTATGGTGACACCCCGCATCTTCAGTGCACTGTCACTGAGAAATTCTTTGGATTTCTCATAAGGTTTAAATTTCTTTTTTTTCTTTTTTTTTTTTGTTTTTTTCTTGGGTGAACTACAGTTCCCAAGAATAGTAAGGTGAAATAATCTTACTTGCATTTTCCCTTTTGTAGGTCCAGCACACACCATCTTATGTGAAGTGTTGGGGGGGTTACTTAATAGCCCCTTATCCTACTTTCTCATGTAACCTTTTGTGTTACCCTCACTACTTTAAATGGCTGGTGGCAGTGGTTTAATTTTTACTACCATTGTGCTTTTCTACCGCAGGCTGAACCCTCAGCTGAAGTTCAGCCACCCATGAGTTTCCATTTTCTCAAAATGGCCCCCGTCTTCTTTTTCGCTGTTTTCTCTGTGAGGTATTTCTTGGCTTTTACTCTGTGCGTTGAGACGGATTTGATTGCTGTGTGATTGACAGCCTAGGCTGTGTATGAATGGGAAAACCTGTTTAAAAGGCAACGGTTTTGGGACTAGTCAGTCGGCCACTGGAAGAAACAGCCAAAGCAGGAATCCTGCAGAGAAGCACGCTGCAACCTCCTGGACCCCGAAGTACCGATGAAGCCCTGCTGTTGTGCTGACCTCCGTGTTCGTATTGATGGAGAAACTCTGGAAGGGATGATTTCTTCCCTTGAGTTAGTGCAACCAACTAACCCTGAGATGAACTCCACTTTGGCGCAATCCCTGACTTGCTGTGCCTCTCCGTTGCTGCAGAAGCCTAATGCCAGGGGCCGCGTGTCCATAGTAGAGTGCAACGTCTGCTGCGTAACGAATCCAGCCCCGAAGCTCCAGGAGCCTCCTAAGGATCAAGGAACTCCAACCAGAGATTTGTTCTGCATCAGTGCTGTTTGTGAGGTGCTGAAACTGCAAAGTGCACTGAATCGAAGAGAGCCCGTAGCTGCCGACGACCGTCCTGAGTACTGCTGTAGTAGCCCTCCAGTCGCCCTCCCTCTTGTCTCCTAGACTGAGCCTCAGGAACCGGGGTCTGCATCGCTGTAGCAAGGCGACATTGAGCTGGGCCACATTTCTTCTAAACAAAGTTACTGTTTGGGCTTGGTGGTGCTTATCCAAAGATATGGTATTCACCAGCTTCATTGATTCTGAAAAGTATTTCCAAAGGTTACTTGAACTATTACAAATAATTGCCCTTTTGCAAGAATGCATATTTAAAACTGATGTTAAATTATTTTTCTGATGCTTGTGAATCTGCTTAGAATCGCATGCTGTGCATATAGTCCAACATCTAGTGATAATTGCAGAGTATTGCATCTTGTCTTTCGAGGATCGAAAGGGGACGTCGACATGGGCGTGCCTGTAACACTATCCCTACGTGACGAGTAGTGTACCCAAAATCCCTCACGCGTTGAGGTCCCTCGGCCCCAATAGTTGGTCTCATTATGCAGAGCTCTTAATTATTGCAAATAAGTCGTTTATATATTATTCGTGTTCTCTTTGATTACTTCCTGACCACTGCCGAAGACCGTGAAAGGACAGACTTCGACTGCTGGTGCTCCGGTCGCCTCTGTTGACCACCACGTGGCTTGGACTTCTGACCGGCGTATGCAGTGGGGAGAGTGGGATCTGGGGGTTTCTATTCTTTTCAAGAATGTCTTTCCTTCTCCCCTCTCTTTGCCCTTTTGGTTTTGCCGTCGCTGTAATACACCTGAGCTATGGACAGGACAGTTTAAATTTTGCCCTTCCTGTAAGGGAAAACACCCCTGGAAAGACATGCACCGGCGGTGCAATAAGTGTCTCCCTTGCGATCACAGCGAGGCATCCTATCGGTCTTGTCAGCTCCTGCGTCCTAAGACCATAAAGGAGTGTCGAGTGGAACGGTGGGCAGCTTACGCATGTTGCAGGCCGAGGGTAGCTCCCCCGCAGCCGCAGAGAGTGATGGATCTAAGCGACGGCCGTGGCTGCGTTCCGGATGCCATTGATCTCTCATCAGTGCTTGTGCTCCATGACGTCCGTCCCCGGCCCCACCAGGCACGATCATCCTGCTATGGGGAATGCACACCCCGACGACAGGGACGCACCTGCTACTCATGGACGCAAGCACACAACCCACGGTACTGCCTCGACGGAACTATCTGAAACGGGGCAAGGCGCCAGCGGGTACGTCTAGTTCCTCGATGGCCTCCCTGCAACCGTGTCAGCGGCATGCATTGGGGCATTCTGCAGGCAAGGGCGCCAGCGCTAAAAGCCATGGCAGGGGTAGAAATTGGTCCTCAGGACATGGTCTGCTGCCTCCAATCTATATGCTGCCAGAGGACAATGCCGTGGGAAAGCAAGGGGTCGCAATGCCACCCCCAGAGGCTCACCAGCCAGAAATGACTTAGATCTGGACCCTCGCATGCCTCCGTGGTCAGGGGACATATAACATCATTCCTACACACATGGGAGGGGATTACCACAGACTTGTGGCTACTGAAGACCGTCACCCACGGTTATTGCATCGAGTTCAGCTGGCCACTTCGATTCAGACCTCCAAAGTCCAGGTGTCAAACACCTGAAGATCCTGCTGCAAGAAGTTGAGATCCTGCAGGAAAAGGGCGCAATCTAAGTCGTCCCTGTTCTACAGGTAAACAAGGGTATTTATTCAGTGTACTTCCTTGTACCCAAAAAGGACCTCACCATGCACCCTGTGCTACACTTGCGCCCAGCGAACACATTTGTCCAACCCCAAACGTTTCGTATGGTAACACTGCAAGAAGTAATTCCCCTACTAAAGCAGGGGGATTACATGGCAACATTGGACATGAAAGATGCATACTTTCATATTTCAATGTTGCTGGCGCACAGGAAATGCCTAAGGTTCATGACAGAGGACAAACCCTATCAGTTCAAGGTCCTTCCCTTCGGCAATGCCTCAGCCCCAAGGGTATTTACAAGGGTACTGGCAGTAGCAGCAGCTCACCGGCGCAGGCATTCATCCCAGTTTATCCTTACCTCAACGACTGACTCATAACAGGGGATTCTTACGGAACATGCCTGTCAAACAACCATAGGACGATAGACCTACTCTTCAGTCTGGGATTCTCCATAAAAGAGAAGAAATCCAGCCTAGACCTCAGCCAAGTCGAGCAATTTGTAGGGGCCCTAATTCGGACAGAAGATGGCCTCGTCTTCCCCTGCAACGAGAGGGTTCAAAACACGCTGTTTCAAATCCCTCAATATGCAGTCAGTCGAGAGGTGACGGTACGCAAGGCCATGCGACTGTTAGGAATTAATGGCATCCTGAATTTATTTGGTCCCTCATGCACGTTTGCGCATGCGCCCCATGCAAGAGTGGTTCAACAGCCGGTGGTGTCAGGCCAACGGACAATGGGACGATCTAGTGGTTGTCTCGGCAGCCCTCGTTCTCTCTGCAGTGACGGAACCTCTTTGAGGGGAAAACCTTCTCTCGCTCATGACGGACGCATCTCTCAGGGGGTGGGGGCCCTCACCTCCTTCAGCTGACGGCGCACAGCGTTTGGTCCCCAGCAGTAGCATCCAACCACATAAATCTATTGAAGCGGTTAGTGGTATTCAAAGCACTGAGGGCCTTTCAGACACAGTTGAAGGGAAAGACAGTACTAATCCTCACGGACAGCACCACAGCCATGTACTGCCTGAACAAGCAAGGCGGGCACCCACTCTCCAGGGCTGTCCAAACTGTCGCAGAACATTTGGAAATGGAGTCTCAAACACAAGAGGTTTATACTGTCTCAACAAGTTCCAGGGGAACTCAATCTTCAGGCAGACGTGCTCAGCAGAGACTTCCCATTGTCCTTTAGAGACCCCAAGCAACTTTGCTGTATTTTGAGGACTTGAATGTTTAACCTGGAGAGAGTGAGACCCTTTTTCCCCACTCTCTCATGTATTTTAATGTGATTTTGAACACTGTTTCTTTTGGTTGTGGAGTATGAAAATCTCCATAGGCATCATCTTTTCCATTGTGTCCCACAGCACCTTCATTGCAGTGGCACAGGGAAGTCGTTCAGATTTCCCAAAGGTTTAAATACCTTCTCTTGGATAAACTGTTTCCAAGAACAGTAAAGTGAAATTGACTTTACTTACATTTGCAACTTTCTAGACCCAGCACACACTATTTTACAATGGGGTGCTGCAGGGGTTACTTAGTATCCCCTTTGTCTAGCTTCTTATGTAACATTTTTGTTACCCTTTCCTCGATGAATGGCTGGAGGCAGTGGTTTACGTTTTACTACCGTTGTACATTTTTACCACGGGCTGCGTTCTCAGCCACGGTAAAGCACCCATTGGTGCCATGTTTGTCAAAAATGTCCCAGTCTTCTTTTTTCCCCCCATTTCCTTGTGTAAAGGTCCTTCTTGAGATTTACTCTGCGTGCCAAGCAAGGTTTGGTCCCTTTGTTTGTTTTGTCTTTGGTGGGATTCACGAGTGAAGCCCGCCTCTGGCTCCAGGGTTTCTGGCGGGGGAAGGAAGCTAGGGAGATGCCTGAAACTCCCTGTGCTTAGTTTCCTAGGAGACAGGAATGCACTCTTAGGTGATTGGCTGGCTAGCTGTCCGGCAAGGACAGCCACCCTGCTGGGTGACTGACAGCTGGGCTGGAATGAATGGGAGAAACTTGCATAAAAGGCCAGGCTTTTTGGCTTGGAAGGCAGAGTCAACCACTGGACGAAGGAATCCGAAGAAGAACTTGGAAGAGGCGCCTGCTGCAATACCCGGACTGTTGGTTTGCCCGGTGAAGCCCTGCTGCTGTGTTGAAGCTCTGAATTCGTATCGACAGAGAAGCCCTTCAAGGACGACTTCTCGCCATGAGTTGGTGGGACCCATAAACCCCAAAGTAAGCCACCTGGACATCCTCTCAAAGCTGGTTGAATTTCCACTGAAGTTGCTGCTGGAACCGTACAGCCAGGGAGAGGAACACCAGATCGTGTGCATTGCTTTTAAGCTGGCCAAGAGCTCCAGGAAGATCCTCCGGACTCCAGGAAGCAGGACTGACTGAGCCCGATCCACCGCAACAGAGTGCTGGACCCCAGACGCAAGGAAAGCCCATCTCGACAGCCAGGAACCACGGTGTTGCTATTTGCGGTAGACGCAAGGAGCTGAAACACCAATGTGCCACTTGCTTGAAGATTGCCGGTTGCGGTGGTTGACCGCCCCATTGCCGTGCAGGAGTCCCCAGAGGTCTTGCCTCTTGTCCCCACAGCTGAGGCACAGGAACACCTGGATCTGCAGAGCTGCACAGGAACAGAAGTCCTCTGCTGCACATTTCTTCGACCTAAAGGTACTGTACAGTCTAAGCGAACTTGCCTCTTGTTGTGCCACTTTGCTTGATCTCAGCTGAGACTTGTCTTGGTTGCTCTTGTAGTGTTGCTTGCATCTTCTACTCTTCACAGGCCTAACAGCTTGTTGAGCCTACATTTGATTCTACTTTTTCTACAAAGATTTTCTAAAACATTGTGCAAGACTTTTACTTCCCTTCAAGAAGTACTTCAGTTCACCTTGACTTTTGCTAACTTAACATTGGCTGGCCTGGTTCCTTGAATAACTCTTCTCTCCTCTGCTTAGGTGTTTTGCCTTCCTTACAGGAAAGGGTTAACTGACTTTGCATTGGGGGTTATTGAAAGTACTTACCCAGTTAAGAATAATTGTGTGAATACTTTTTTATTCTGGCACCTCCTTTTTCTTTGACACTCCTCTCAAGAATATTCTAAATGCAACAGTGATATATTAATGTCATCAGCACCCTAGTTATTGAAGTCACCCGAGGGTGTAGGAAGTGTCTGTATGCCATCCCAAACAGGAATTTGCTGATTTAGATAACTAAGAGTGTATTTTGAAGTGTATTTGTGTGTTGCTTTTTATTGCTCCCTTCTGAAGGCTTATTCAAACTGACTGTTAAATTAATAATTGTTTAATCAAGAAACCTTGTGTGGAAGAGTTATTGGAATACTTGTCACTGTGAATCTCTGTGTAACTCCCCTATAGCTCAAATTGTGACCCCTCTTTAGCTGAGCCTGGCTACTGGACCACACTACCAACCTGTGTAGTACAGACTTATACCAAAGGTTGGGTTCCTATTGCCAGGGGATCAGGGTTGATGTAGTGCACCCAAAGGGTACTGCATACAATCTTGCCTAACCAGTATAAATGGCGACTACACAAAGACATAGTCTCCAAGGTTTTCGCAGAATGGGGCTTCCCAGAGATCGGCTTGTTCCCAACTCTGGAGAACTCACAATTCCCAGATTATGCCTCCATGTATCCTCCGAACCGATCCAAGGGGGAACGGTCTCTGGATAACATGGTCAGGGAAATGTGTGTACGCTTTTCTCCCGACTCCCCTACTCAACAGGATTGTGCACAAGATGCACCAGGAACCAGTCACCATGATATTGGAGGTCCCGATGTGGACACGCCAACCCTGGTACTCCCAACTGATGGAGATGTCTCTCTCCTCTGATGAAACAACCTTGCCCATACAACATGCCATCTCATGACAAGGAGGAAACACTTCATCCGTGCCCGCAAACTCAATTTAGCGGCCTGGTTCCTGAGAACATAGAGTTCAGGCACCTTCAACTTCCTCAGAGCTGCATGGATAGACTTGGAGAAGCAAGAAAACCGAATACCAGACATTGCTACTCCAGCAAACTGGAAACGCTTTGTCATCTGGTGCAATTTTAATAGAATCAATCCCATTGACTGCTCTCGTACTCATATTGTATTATACCTGACTCACCTACTAGACTCGGGTCTAGTTTTTAATTCCCTGAAGGTTCACTTAGTGGCACTCTCAGCCTATACCACATCACAACGTAAAGTGTCATGGTGGAAGATCCCAGTTATTAAAGCTTTCATGAAAGTGGTTAAAAGAATTAATCCCCCCATTTCTAACCCGTCTCCCGGATGGGACCTAAATGTGGTATTAACCAGACTTATGGGGTCTGCCTTTGAACCTATGCGTAAGGCAAGTCTCAAGGCACTCACCTACAAGACTGCCTTCCTAGTGGCAGTCTGTTAGGCAGAAACCTGTGCAGTTCCCTTAGGGACCACTGCAAAAAGTTTAAGACTACAGGTGTTAGCAGTAAACCCAATTGGTAGCAGTCTGCACCACCCAGATTTACCTGGTAGCTGTGGCTGAGCAGTCCGACTTCTCTCAAGAAGAGTTAGGCAGTATATAGAGTATACACATTGGGTACAAAAATACAGTAGCACAAGCAAACACTGACCAGAGCTTTGGTATAAAAGTATATAATTATTTATTTAAAAACACACTTGTAAAAATACAATGGAACTAATATGTCAAGAAAATTCAAACAGTCACTAGAAATATATACACCTCCCTGATTAATTATTCAACAAGTCTTAAGAAAAGAACACCACTTCTTATCAGGTGAGCACTTAACCAAGCTGGCACTCCAATAATTATTTTAAAAAGGAGAGAAAAGGCAGAAAATAGGAAAACGCACAATACCAACACTTTTAAAGAACCACAGCAAGTCAAGAAAGGCAGGGTCTACTGTAGAGCAAAAAGTTCATAGGCCAGGCCCACTCTCGGAGAGAGCAAGGCGGAATGTGCCCAAGATCACACAGTTGAAGTACACTTTAAAAGTCTTTGCAGATAGTTCAAAAAGAGTTAGATCAGTTCAGAAAAGTTAGTTAACCGGTCCGAGGTCACCCCAGGATAGAGAGTCAAGGATTTACGGAACACCTTGGACAGTCTGTTGCAAGGGAGACCAGGCGGGACACAGTACCTGAAATAGTGAGAAAGCTCCAGCGGGGGCAGTTGTTCCTGGCAGCGGGTGTAAGTCGGTGCTTCATCCATGGGAAGAGAAGACCTCAACGCGGAGGAAAGCTGGAGGACGTTGCACTGCCAGGGAAGAAACCAGCTGCGGAGTTTCCCGGTTAAAAGGTACTACCCTTTTATTCGCGGTAGTGGTGAAGCGTGACCATCCGGCCGCCGGGGTGCTTGGCACGGGCGATTCGACCATGAGACGATCCAGGAAGGCGAAAAAAAGGCGAACTGGTTAACCCCACCAGCTCAAAGGAAGAAGACTCTCCTGGAAGAAGATCTACTCTGTCGTTGGGAAGTGGTGAGTCGGTTCAGCAGGGCTCCACCGGTGGGGTCGTCGTTGCAGGTCGGCTCAGCTTCTCCCTCTTCGGATTCTTTAGGTCCTGTGGCGACTTCTGAAGTTCCAGTCCCCAAAGCCCTGCTTTTATGCAGAAAACTCCCATTCATCAGTCCTAGCTGTCACTCAAACATTGGACCAATCACACAAGAGTGTGACTTGAGTTGCCGAGGCAACTCAGTCCAGGGTGCCTATTTCCCCCCCCCCACATCCTGTAGACCCAGAAAGAGTGGCACCACTTTTGGAGGCTTCTGTGCAGAAGCCCGCCAAAAGTGGAACAAAGGCCTCGACTTGGGTTGGAGTTACAGAGGCGAACACAAACACCATTTTAAAACTGAGTTCTGGCAAAAAGACCCAACCGGGGAATAAATATTAAATAAATAACCCGGCGGTATCTTTAACATTGCACCAAAAAAGTGGTGCGTTTCAAAATGAATGGGAAAATCCCATAGGAAATATTCCGGTGGAATATTTCGCGTGGTAACCACTGCCACCAGCCAGAAACTTGACAAGGGGGGACTGGACAGTGCCCCCTTGGAAAATAGACCCAGGGGCAATCTAATTACCCCTACCAGTACTTCCACAATATGATGGTTGGTACTGGTTCTGTTCACAATTTGAGACTAGTAAAGTCAATGGTGACTTTACATGCCCTGGAACACAGTAGTCAGTCCCAGGGTAGGGAGTCTGTTTGGGGGGTCACTATGACACCCTTGTGTTACTGCACTGAGGGTGCTGTGTAACACACATACCAAAAACACATGAAGCCCTATGGAGTAAAAGACCCCATAGCCCATAAAACACATTACATAGTCAAAGGACATTCTCAAATTGTGCATCAGAGGGCGAGAAAGAGACTCCCTCTTAGCAGGAGAAAAAAATAAACCCCAAAAATCCAGCAAAGCTGCTGGGGGACCCACTAGGTTTGGGAAATTAGCCTATACAGAGAATTCTCCCTAACACAGTCACTACCATAGTGAGAGTCGGTGAACTACAGGGCCTTTCTGTTCTAGACCCCTTTGTCACAATTCAGAGATGTGATTCTGCGCACTCACCCTTCTTACGTGGCGCAAAGAAACGCAAAGAAACCTACACACACTGTATGTGCTCAGGGCAATCATGTACTGTCTGGAAAGAACTAAACCACTGAGGAAGACGAACCCGTTTTTCCATTTCAGTGGCGGCTGATAGAGAAGGGGTTGCTGTCTCTAAATCGGCCATCTCTAGGTGGATTTCCAATTGCATCACACACTGCTACACTTGCCAAAAGAGATCTGCCCTTCAAGCCTGGATTACATTCTATTCGAGGCACTGGGGCTACCATAGCATTCATTACAAACGTTCCTCTTGAGTCAATTTGCAAAGCGGCAACCTGGAGTTCTGTACACACCTTTTACAAAACACTATTGCCTAGACAGTCTAGGTCTGATTCCCAGGTGGGAAAAGCAGTACTAAGACATGTTTTCACTACTGTTCCTTCTCACATCCCACCACTAACTCCGGGTACTGCTCGCTAGTCTATGCACAGCATGTGATTCTAAGCAGATTCACAAGCATCAGAAGACGTGCATTACTTACCGTAATAGCATTTCTGATGATTGTACCTGCTTAGATTCACACGCACCCACCCTTCATCCCCGCTCGGATGGAAGAAACATAGACATCTTACTACTTCTTCTCTCTTCTGTGCTCACTCATGATGGTCATAACTCTCCCTCATGGCAGAAAAAATACAATCGGAGGAACCTCGACGCGTAAGGGATTTTGGGTACACCCTACATGTCACGTAAGGATAGTGTTACAGGCACGCCCATGTCGATTTCCCCTTTAATTCCTCGAAAGACCAGATGCAATACTCTGCGGTTACCACTAGATGTCGGACTATATGCACAGCATGTGGATCTAAGCAGATACAAGCATCAGAAATGCTATTACGATAAGTAATGCATGTCATAACTGAAACCTTGAGTAGAAGTGTTATTTGTTTACTTGTATTAACGGTTTCATGTGTACAGCTCCACAGCTCACATTTAACCCTCTTGAGATGGGTCTAGCTGCTCAGTCACACTACCATGGTCTCTAGTACAGACCTATACCAGAAGGTGGGTTACCTAATACCAAGCAGATCAATCTTGTGTAGTCTCACACATTGTGACTGCACCAATTCTTCTCCAGCATGGGGTCTGGCATGGATTCACATGCTCATGAATATTCCCCGTCAGGCTGGGAATCCTCGGTAAAGAAAAAACCAGTATCAGTTTCGTTTCTGATCTGTCTTTCATAGTAATAACCAATCACTGGTCTCTGCGTCATACTGACCACAGCCAATGACTGCCCTCTACCTAAGCACCGCCTCCGGCAGCCATCTTCAGATTTCTACCGCACGTTCATGTGTTGGGATCCTCGTGCTATTGCTCTCGAGCGTTAGTGCTATTTTTTCACGTTTTTTCTCAAAACTTCATTTTTTTCGGTCAAAAGAGCCTCAAGCTCCACCGACTCTCCATCCGATCAACGGGGACCCGTGTCGGATTCGTCTGCGCCCCTCAAGGGTGAAGATTTCGTCGAGCTACGCTTTTGGAGGACTCCAGAAGTTTCTCAGGCCCGGACATGGCCCAGGAGAAGGGAAGCTCGACGCCCGGAAAGCTGTTCAGGGTCTGCCCTGGATGCCAGCTGCAGAACGTCTTTAAGGAGGACGAACACTCCTTTTGCCTCTACTGCTTACATGAGGACAAGACGCACGTGGAGAAGGACTGTGCGTTTTGCGGCAATATGTCGGAGCGGACCATGAAGGACCGCCATCAACGTCTCGCCAACTGGCTGGAAGGGAAGAGCCCGTCAGGCGAGAAGAAGAGGAAGAAATCCGAGCGGTCTTCTAAGACCTTTGAGGACGCCCCGGCGACGGGGGTCCAACACAAGGCCAAGCACCGCGAGTCCGCTGGCACCGGGAGCGCCGAACGGTCGGGCTCTACGGGCGCCAGGCAGGGCGCACCCTCCCCGGCACCTTCAGCCACGAGCCAACGCTCTGGGTCGGGTAAGAGGAAGGGAGAGCACCCGGCAAAGCTCCTGGAGAGGCCCCGGTCGAGCTCGAAGGCCCCATCGGAGGGGGAGCGAGGCAGTGTCCCCCCCCCTCAAGGATTAGGCGGTGAGCGCACCTAAGGTGGTGAAGGCCTTAATCCATCCGGCCAAGCCCTCTATCGATACTGTCGCGGCGGCCCTGGCTCAGCCTGTGGAGGCTACACCAGTGGTGGCGACCTCGGGGCTCAGAGTCTCCCTGCCACCTCGGAGGGAGTCCTCTTTTGTGCCCATCGATAGGACCCCCGTGAAACCCCCGGCGGGGAAGAAAAAGGGGGGCAGGGCGTCGTCGTAGATTCGGCCTCAACCTCAGAGGAAGAGCTGATTGAGGTCTTAAGCCACGGCCTTGGCGTGGAAGAAGACCGGCCCGTCGGGATGGATCCCGACGCAGGTGACGACGACATCGTCGAGGGTGCCGACGGGGCTCCTGATCGCCCGTCGGATTCCCCTCTGCCAGTGCCGCAAGACAACTCGGCGGCCATTTTGTTGGCTATACAGTCCTTATGTTCAGAGATAAGGACGAGACTACCGTTGCCGACGGAGGAACCTCTCCCGTCGGGGGATCCTGAACCGGGACCTTCGGGTGCTCCCCCTCCCAAGAAAAGAAGGATTCACCCTCCACCTCCTTTTCAGCCGTCGCGCCCCGTCCAGACCTCCTCCCCGTCCACCCGAGGGATGATACGGGGACTGACACGGCAGCGACAGGTACGGACGACGAGGTATACGACAAGGATCTACCGTCGTCACCTCCCACCAGGGTTTCTCCGCCCGACGAGATTGGATCGTTCGACTCCATGATAGCCAGGGCATCCGAGCTTTTCCAACTCTGCCCTGAGGAGAAGAAAAAGGAAGGATTCCTTTATCAACGGCGCGAGGCCAAGAGGAAGACGGTCCTCGCGGTGCCTCTACTGGACGACATTTGGGATGAGGCGAAGAACCCTTCCACGACGCCAGCTAGAAGAGACCGGTACGAGAAGAAGTACCGGGTCCCGGACGCGGCCCCCCTGTGCCTCCGGGCGCAGCCTACCCCGGACTCCGTCGTCTCCGCGGCGGCCAGGAAGAAAGCGGGGGGGGTGCGGCCTCCACATCGACTTCCCCACCGGACGGCGAGGGAAAGAAATTGGACGCTATGGGACGCAGGGTCATCTCGTCGGCAGCGACGACGATTAAAGCGGCCAACGCCTTGGCTATCGTGGCCCGCTACGACAAGGAGCTATGGTACAAACTGGCTCCCCTGCTGGACTTCCTACCGGACGACAAGAGGGCGGATGCCCTGGAGATCCTACAGGAAGGCGAGGTGGCGTCGGACCACGCCATCACTATTGCGACGGACATCGCCGACACTGGGTTTCGCCAGTTGGGCAACGGCGTGTGCCTTAGGCGGCGTGGATGGCTCAAGGCTACGGACTTCCGTCAAGACCTACAGACCAGAGTCCTGGACATGCCGTTCGATGGGAACAACCTGTTTGGGAAAACAGTGGACGATTCCCTTCAGGCCATTAAAGCGGACACTGAGACGGCCCGGGCCCTTGGGGTTCTGCAGCAACGACGGACACCCTTTCGGAGCAGCGGAGGCAAGGGCGCCTCCAAAGGTTCCGGCGGCGGTTTCTCCACCTACCGTCAAGCGGCCCGCTCGTCGTCTCAGGAGGCCTACAGAGGACGAGGCAAGTCTGGCGGACCCCGCCGTCGTCGCCAAGGAGGTCAAGGCGGCAAAGCCTTGTCGAAACAGGATTGAACCGGCCGTGGGGTCGGGCCCCCACCGAAGCACCCCGGTGGGAGGCCGGCTGGCGAGCTTCGTCAGCGTGTGGGAGTCCATCTCCACCGACCGTTGGGTGCTGGACGCCTTGGCCCGGGGCCACGCGCTCGAGTTTCAAAGAAGGTGCCCGCGCGTCCCCCCCGTGGCCAGGAAAGAGCTTCACGTCCCTCAGCTTCTCCTGGAGGTAAAAGCGATGCTCAGGAAGGGCGTCATCGAACTCGTCCCAAAGAGGCTTCGGGGCTCCGGAGTTTACTCGAGATACTTCCTCGTGAAGAAGACGGGAGGATGGCGCCCCATCTTAGACCTGCGACGTCTGAACAAGTTCATCAAGGCGCAGAAGTTCCGGATGGTCACCCTCCAGCACGTCCTGGGGCAGCTGGAGGAAGGAGACTTCCTGTCATCGTTGGATTTGGAGGATGCCTACTTCCACATTCCCATCCTAAAGGGGCACCGAAAATTCCTCAGGTTTGTGGTCCAAGGGCGTCGCTACCAGTTCAAAGCCCTCCCCTTCGGACTACGGTCGGCACCCAGGGTATTCACCAAGTGACTTGCACCGGTGGCGGCGCAGCTGCGCCGCGAGGGGATTCACATCTACCCCTACCTGGACGACCGGCTCATCCGAGCCAAGACGAGGGAACTCGCCGTGGATCACACGGCAAGGACCGTCCAACTTCTCACGGACCTGGGATTCTCTGTGAACTACGCCAAGTCCCACCTGGTACCCGTGCAAAACGCACTGTTTCTGGGAGCGAAGCTCGACACAGTGTCCCTTCTGGCCTCCCCGTCGGAGGAAAGGACCAGGTCCATCCTGGGCAAGGTACAGCGGATGTTGGTTTCCGACGCGGCCAAGGTGAGGTCCATCAAGTCCCTCCTCGGAATGATGTCTTCTTGCATCTACCTCATTCCCATGTGCAGGCTCCGGATGCGCCCGTTGCAGGAGTTCCTGGACGCGCGCTGGATCCAAACGACGGGCGGCTTCGAGGAGAGGATCACACTCGACGAGAGTTTCCGCCGAGCGGTCCGGTGGTGGGGCACCCGCGTGCATCTGACGGCGGGCATGGACTTCCAGACCCCAGACCACCAGGAGACAGTGACCACGGATGCCTCCCTCGAAGGGTGGGGAGCGCACACCGCAAATCTGCACGCGAGAGGCCTCTGGCTCCCGACGGAGAAGTCCCTCCATATCAACTTCCTGGAGGCTCCGTGCAGTGTTCTGGGCCCTCAGGTCCTTCCTTCCGTCCCTCAAGGGCAAGGTGGTGAGGATCTTCACCGACAACACCACCACCATGTTTTACATCAGGAAACAGGGCGGAACCAGGTCCCCAGCACTGTCCAAGGAGGCGCAGGACCTGTGGCATTGGGCAGTCGCCCAAAGGATGTTTCTGGTGCCGTTTCATCTGGCAGGGATAAAAAACACCATCGCCGACTCACTCAGCAGGGAGCTGCGCTCGTGCCACGAGTGGGAACTACGGCAGGATCTAGTGGATCGCCTCTTCCGACGGTGGGGCACACCACCGATCGACCTGTTCGCGACGGCGACGAACTCCAAGTGCCGGAGGTTCGCCAGCAGGTTTCCCCAGGCGAGGAGCATGGGCGATACTTTCTCGTTCCCCTGGGAGGGCCTGTTCCTCTACGCTTTCCCTCCTTTGCCACTGCTAATCTGGCTTGTCAACCAGCTCAAGAGGTCACGGTGCAGGATGATCCTCGTCGCACCTGCGTGGCCGAGGCAGATATGGTTCCCGGACCTTCTGGACTTGTCAGCGTCCCCGCCAATCAAGCTGCCGGTGGACGCGGATCTACTCTCCAGGGAAGGAGGCGCCATCCTCCACCACGACCCGAAATCGCTGAAATTGCAGGCCTGGCTCCTGCAGCGCTAGAGTTTGGAGGATACGACATACCGGCCGACTGCAGAGAGGTTCTTGCAAAGGCCAGGGCGTCCTCGACTCTTAAATGCTACGGACACAAATGGAAGAGGTTCTCTGTCTGGTGCCACGCACAGAGGATTAACCCTCTACGGATTACGGCTCCCCAAGTACTGCCGTACCTGCTGACGCTGGCCAAAGCTGGACTGGCACACGCGTCCATCAAGATTCATCTTGCTGCGATCTCCCGATACACCAGAACCACGGGCCGGACGTCCCTGTGGTCTCATCGTCTGGTGAAAGAGTTCATGAAGGGACTGTTCAGATCGTTCCCGCCGGTGAAGGCGCCGGCCCCGGCGTGGGAGCTCAACGTGGTGCTGACCAAGCTCATGGGACCTCCGTTCGAGCCTCTGCACTCGGCCCCGTTGAAGTTTCTGTCATGGAAAACAGCGTTTCTTGTGGCCATCACCTCCGCACGACGGGTGGGAGAGATCCAGGCCCTTTCCTGCAAGGCCGCGTACTTGACTTTTCACGACACGAGGGTAGTGCTCAGGACGCACCCCTCCTTCATGCCCAAGGTACCGTCCGACTTCCATCTCAACGAACCCTTGGTGTTGCCTGTGTTCTTCCCGTCGCCTTCGTCGCCGGCTGAGAGGACTTTGCACTCGCTGGATGTGGCTAGAGCGCTGAAGTTCTACGTGGACTGCACGAAGTGTTTTCGGAAGACGTCACAACTCTTTGTGAACTTTGGACCTGTCAATCAGGGGAAGGCTCTCTCGAAGGCTTCCATTTCCAGGTGGCTCTCCGGCTGTATCATGTACTGTCATCGGTTGGCAAACCGACCGCTGCCTGGCCGTCCGAGAGCCCACTCCACCACAGCGATCGCAGCTACCACGGCGTTCTTTTCTGGTGTGCCCCTGCTGGACATATGCAGGGCTGCTACGTGGAGGTCGACACACACCTTCACGAAATTCTACTGCGTCAATCGGGATTCCAGGGAGGAGTCCAGGGTCGGCCAAGCAGTGCTGCGCAACCTGTTCGCCTGAGGTGAGCCTGGTGAGGAGGTAAGATGCTTAATGTTGAGTTTGATGTAATGCTTAATGTTGAGCCTTTGCCACATCCCGTGGTTGTGCATGTGTGTACTGCTATGTATTCTTTATTCATGAGCATGTGAATCCATGCCAGACCCCATGCTGGAGAAGGAACAAGTTACTTACCTGTAACTGTTGTTCTCCAGCATGGGTCTGGCATGGATTCACATGTGAACACTCCCTCCTACCCCTCTGCGGCTCTTCACTTGGTCATACTGCCACTTCACGTGCTTCCAAATCTGAAGATGGCTGCCAGAGGCGGTGCTTAGGTAGAGGGCAGTCATTGGCTGTGGTCAGTATGACGCAGAGACCAGTGATTGGTTATTACTACGAAAGACAGATCAGAAACGAAACTGATACTGGTTTTTTCTTTACCGAGGATTCCCAGCCTGACGACGGGGAATATTCATGAGCATGTGAATCCATGCCAGACCCATGCTGGAGAACACCAGTTACAGGTAAGTAACTTGTTCCTTAACTTACACTGGTATAATGAAATCTCAAACATCTACTGCCCTACTCCTTGATTATGTTTTTAATGATTGTGTAAAATTCTTTAAAATATTCAAACGGGGCCTTAGAGTACTTTGAGACCTGGTGAGGTAAGACACAGTAAAGATTACATGCTCAAAACTGGGACCTGTGTGTATTATGTTGATGAGTGGCTCTTTTATTTTTATTTTCTTAATTCTGATATTTGTCTACAGTGGGTTAACTAAATTGCACTTGCTGTTCTTTTCCAGGTTACATTTGATGAATCTACAGATGAATTTGCATCTTACTTCAATAGACAGTCTACACCCAAGATTCTCATTACAACTTCAGATCGGCCTCGAGGGGTAAATATTTATTTTACTTGACATTGCTTTGGGATACGGGCTGTCCCAAAGCCCCTTTATGTCATCTGCATAGATTTGGGGTTACCTTCCCCTTAAATCATCCCATCACTTTAGTGATATTTAAGGTATGCAGAGCAATTTGGGGCATGTTCCCACCTCCCCCCGCACCTCCTAAGGTTAGACACATCAGACGTCTTGGACCAATCCGTGCTGATGAATCCCGGTGCCATCATGGAAGTAAGAGGACTTGCAACCCATCTGTCCACCACAATTAGGATTGCTAGCTACTAATTCTGCTCCTCCACATTGCAGTATCTGCAAAAATTATATTCAACAGAGAATGTTCATATCGGAACTCCTCTGCATAGTTTGCTGCCTTCTTCTCTCATCATTTTCCAGTACCAATAGTAAGCCACTTCCTCCTGAAATCATAAAATGCACATACATTTGGAGAGGGAAGTTGGTCAAACACCTAGGCGAATGTAGATCACCTTATCGGACATATCAGTCTTTTCGATCCTCCCATCTACTTGTTCTTGGCCCAAGCCAGTTTGATTGTTTTTAAAATGTGTCCATTTATGTTGGTAAATGGCATCTAAATAACCTCAGGTCCAGGCTGTTACATAAGATTTTCTTTTCCGTGATAAATCCTCTTGACCTGTCAACCCCAGGACTTTTTGCTGGGCTTTGATAATTTTTCCCTCATTCCTAGGTGAGTGGAAATCTTTTTTTATTACTATTATTTTTTCCCCCTCGCCTAGTTTTTTACTCTTTTTATGGGTGACCTTTTTGTGTCTCTCCATAGTGATTGGGGTTATAGTTTCCTATAACTTTATACTGACTGTAAAGTACTATACTACTGAGCTATACTGGGCACGGGTGGTATAGCTCAGTGGCAACACGCTCGTCTTGGAAGCAAGAGGACGCAGAGCAGCGCAGGTTTGAATCCCGGGTCCGGGCTTAGAATCCTTCGGTATCGAGCGCGTTCTAAAAAAAACTATTATGGCAGCACACAGCATTTTAAATGCAGGGCCTTCCGTTTTAATTCTCTTATTTCTTGGGTGAACTACTGTTCCCAAGAAGTAGAGTGGGATTCCCATTCCCTTTACATTTATTTTAGTGAGCCAGCGCACCCCACATTAGTGCTGGGGGGGGATACAGTGTATCCCCTTTCTTACTTGCCTGGTAACATTTGTTACAATTTACTTGAATGGCTGGTGGCAGTGTAATTACTTTTATGAATTTTAGTCATTATTACTCGCAGACTGTTAAATCAGCCTCTGTAATGCACATGAGGGCCACCATTCTGCTGGAATTGTGGGTTCTTTCATTTTTCACTATTTCTCGTTTGCTTGTTTCGGAGGTCTTTTGCCATTCTAGGCAAGAACGACTTTGGTTGTGGTTTTGTCTTTGGCGGAAATCCTTTGTATTCCACGCCTAGGCTCCAGAGTGTCTGAGAAGGCAGGAAGCGAGGGAGGAGTCCAAAACTCTGCAGCCTTTTGTCTTTCACCTTGCCTGAAAGGAACCAGTTCCCAATGGCGGGTGGGGGGTGGTGGCTGACTTGATTGGACAGCCAGACTGCCCCTTTCTGTAAACTGCATGGAGAGTTTGCAGAAGTTTTGCTGTAGTTCCTGATAAATACTCGGAACCTGGAAGCTGCTGACCAGTTGACCACCGTAGCTGAATCACGAGAAAAGATGAAGAAAAGACGTCTGTAGCGATTTTCCAAAGTCCGAATCCAGCTGGCACTTTGGTGGACCCTTGCTGGACCTCCAGAGACAATATTCAAATCCCTGAATTCCCAAGAGTGCAAGACCGAGAGAGTAAGGAGATCAGACCAGTGATATTCGTTCTTCATCTGGCCACTGTAAAAAGCTGCCAAATCCACAGAGCCATGACAATCCGAGAAGAATCCTTAGTTGGAGCCTCTTCTGGTGTCTGCTGCTTCAAGTTCCTATCCAGTGTTAATTTCTTCAGTCTCCAGACCAACAATCCAGGGACCAGGTCCTGTGCTTCTGCATCCTGAAGGCATCCACCCAGAAGCTCTTCTTTTCACCTAGGGTACTGTGTAGGGTTGGGTAGTACTTATCTTAAGCCTTGTGTGAATCCTGTGAGTCTGAGTGGGAGATTCGTGTGGTTGGGAGCTTTCCCTTACCATTCGCCCAGTCCTAATGCTCGAACCTGTGTAGAAAATCTTCTGTGAAGTCCCTAAACACTTTCAACTAATTCTAAAGTGAATACTTGCTTGTTTAAGAAGATACCCTTTGGAACTCTGACTTTCCTGCAACTGAACCCTATCCTGGCTTGCTTTCAGCTGACTCCTAGACCACTAAAATTCCTCTTCTGCCTCTGAGAAAACTCATGCTATAGACAATGGAAGGACTGGATAAGATGAGGATTCTCTGAAAGAATTTACAAAGTATCATGAAGTGTTATACTTTTTGAATTGCATTCTGATTCTCTAAGATGTACATTAGTTCTTACTTGCTTTGCATCGTGTCCTCCCACCCCCTTCTAAAAAGTAAGTGTTGGTACTGTTTTATTATTCTTAATAGAATGAGTGTAAAAGCTTACCAATAGGGTTTACTACCTACCTTGAATAACAGATTGTCATTCTCAAAGTGTACTATTGGGTTTGTTTTTTCTGATCTGCTGTATACAGATCTAAAACAGTCTGCGAGTTAATACTTGTCTTTGAGTTGCTTGTAGCCCCTCTTAAAAGTATGAGGTTCCTTACTTAGCTTGTAATAGTTTTTCTAAAACTGGTGACCCTGGGTTGTGCTTAGTGCTCTTCTAAAACAGTTTCATAAAGTTCTTACTTATCTTTGAGTTGCCTGTAGCCCCTCTGAAAGGTATAGTAGGTCAGAATTGTATGTCACATTTTTGAACTAGAATTACTTTTTAACTAAAGGTTACTGTGCTAATTGCTGGTTTGATGCACCTTGTAAATCGCATCAAACCCAGGGGCATCAGGGTGCTGTTAAGACAGTTACTCGTAGGTTAAGGCACAAAGAGTCTTCTAGGTCAGGCTTTCTCAGAAAACGTTTACTCACAGAGCCAGTGTTTTAAGACTCTCCTGAAAACCTAGTAATATTGGTCAGATCGTAGTGCCGGTGGGAGACCGTTCTAGTGTTTTGCAGCAATTTGTAGGGAAATTTAACACTCGCCTTTTGACCTTTTTGAAGTTCGGTTGAATGAGTCGCTTTACATAGGCAGATCTATTTGGCCTGGAGGATTGTGCTTTCCTGATTTTTCTCTTGAGGGATATGGGGGAGCACGCATCTGTGAGTGATTGACAGGGTTTTAAACAAGATTTGTTCCCGTATTCTGAGTCAACAAACATTCATTCTTGCTAACAAAATGTGCTCAATTTTGGGTAGGTTGAGAGCTGCTCGTAAAGCAGTGTTTTGGATCACCTGCTTTTTCTGAAAGTTGTGGGCCGAGGTGCCTCCAAACAAAGTAGTCCATCCTAGATCTGATAACTGCATGGGCGATAGTAAGACTACTATCAGGGGGGATAGGAAGGGCTTAGAAGCATTAATCAGTTTTGTGGTGTGGGCCGCGGTGGAAGCAATGACCTTCACTTGCCTAGACATGCAGAGCGTCGCATCCAGGTAGATTCCTAAAGTTTTCACTGAAGAGGAGACCGGGACCGTAATGCTGTCAAGGTTAAAGGAATAGTTCACTCAAAAATGTTATTGGCTCAAAAGATTAGCCATGATCAAAAATATATATTAAAAATATAAATATTTATTAAGAAAGTTGCTATGTAAACTTTTGAGCAAACAAGGCTCAAAGCGTTTACATGGGAGCATCCATTATGTAATTTCAGGCAGCCTTTTCAGCTCATGTTAAGCTCTGGCCTTGCGGCACTAAACAAGCAGCAAAAGCCCCCTACTGGGAGCTTTTGCTTATTGCAGCCAGAGCAGAGCTGTATATGGAGGACTGCCTTCACTTTCATTTTACGTTTGCGGTGCTCCCCAAGCCCAGGGAAGCACAAAAAACGTAAAATGAAAGGCAAAATGCAAATGCGCGCCAATTATAAATGCAACATTTTTGTGTGTTATTGCCGTGGCTCGGAGGAGACCGGGAAACGTAGAAAGAAAACCACAGCATTTATAAATAAAATAATGTATTTGTTTGCTGTGGCTTCAGCTTTGAGTCTCCTAGGCTCCCCCGGGTCGGGGAAGCCCAGGAAATTCAAAGCTGAAGCCACCACAAACATAAATACAAAGTTATAATGCTGCGGTTTTCTTTCCAAGTTAGAAAGAAAACTGCAGCATTCATTTTGCAGTGCTTTGAAAAAAGAATTAAATTTAAAGCACTTACCATCAGCAGCTTGTGTTCATCTCTGCTCTCCGGCAATAATGAAGCCAAAGCCACCTGCTGGTAACTTTTGTTTATTACAGCTAGCTGGCTTTTGCTTCATTAGTTCCGCAAGGGCAAAGATTAACACAAGCGCAGGAGGCTCATCCGTTTCACAAAATGGATGCCTCCAAGTGCTTTAAATGTGTGACTTTGAGCCTCATTTGTTCAAAAGTTTACATAGGAAATTTCTTAAATATTTTTTATATGTATTTTTGATCATGACCCTGTAAAAGTGCTAATTCCCTTCACCTTAGGGACCCCCCCACCCCCAGCACCTTTGCTGGATTTTGAGGACTTGATTTTATTTTCATGGAGAGTGTGAGCCTTTTTTCCCCCCACTCTCATGTATTTTGATGTGTGCTTTACTCTTGTGTTCTTTGATTATTGTGTTTTAAGAACTCCATAGGCATCATCTTTTCATGTTACACAGCGCCCTCAGTGCAGTAACTCAGGGAAGCCTTTCTAGGCTCTCCTAAAAGTTACATTGATTTTACTAGTATTTTTAAATTCCTAGACCCAGCACACACTATCTTACAATAGAGTGCTAGAGGGGTTACCTAGTATCCCCTATGTCTAGAAACCTATGTAGCAGTCAAAAGCTACCCTTTCCTATCGAAATGGCTGGTGGCAGTGGTTTTACAACGAACTACCATGATTTTTCCTGACCGCGAACACCGGTAGCTAAAAATCGCAGGAGCTATGTTTTTCAAGATGGCGCCTAAGCCCCCGTTGTTTAAACAGGTCCTGGTCTTCTTTCACAATTTCTTTTTTGGAAAAGTCCTTCTAGAGTTTGTCTCTGCGCGCCAAACTAGGTTCGTTTCTATGCCTTTGGCGGGCTTCAGGACTGAAGACCACCTCTGTCGTCTGTGTCTGGGGTGGGCAAGAAGTGAGGGAGGTGCCCTAAACTCCCTGTGCTTAGTCTCCTAGGAGACCCAAATGCACTCTGGCGTGATTGGCTGGCTGACTGTCCGGCAAGGACAGCCACCCTGCTGGGTGAGTGGCAGCTAGGATGGAATGAAAGGGAGAGAACTTTTTACAAGTCGAGTCTCTTGATTTGGAAGGCAGTCGACCACTGGAACGAAAGAACCGAAGACGGGTTGGAAGAGGATGGCTGCTGCAACTACTGGGACGTTGGTTTGCCCGTTGGAGCCCTGCTGCAGGTCCGAATCACCAAGTTCATCTCGACAGAGAAGCCCCTTCAAGGACGACTTCCTTTGAATTGGTAGGACCAATCAACTCGTAAGCCACCTGGATACCATTCTTGGAGCTGGTTAGGATTAACCAGGGAGAAGGACACCAGCTTGTGTGCTTGAAGAACAGCAACCGGAATCGAAGATTTGCCAATTTGCCAGCTTTGTGATCCGTCCCCGTGCAGGGGTCCCCCGACGTACTCCCTCTTGTCCCCATGACAGAGGCTCAGGAATAGCGAGATCTGCAGGAACTGCCAGGAACAGAAGTCTTCAGCTGCATCTTTTTCTTCAAAATAAGGTACTGTGAAAACCCGACCGAGAGAACTTGCCTCTCGCTGCAAAAGTTTGTGGTACTTTGGCAACTTGCAGGCCTAGTCAGCTTGTAACCCGACATACAAATCTTTCTTCCGTGAACTACTTCTAGGAAAAGTAGCAAAGACTTTTCCGTTTTAAATACTAGAACTGTTTTTACTTCTACAAGACACTAGCACATTGACTTTGGCCTTCCTATTGCATTGAATCAACTCCTCTGAACTCAAATTATTTGCTCTGTTTTAAAGTAACTAATATTCATTTTATCAATTTATGCCTTTTTGCTCCTTCAATGCTATTTGGCTATGACCTCAAGGGAGCTCAACTTCTTAGTAATCAGTATTGTAGTATTATTTTTGTGTGGTATTGGTTTCCTCATTTAGTGAATACTTTATAAATGATTGTGTAATAAATTAAGAAGTGTTTTACCAAGAAACCTTGAGTATAAATTCTTACAAGCTCACATTCCCTCTTGAGATGAGCCTGGATGCTCCGCTCGCTACCAAAAACTGTGTGGTACAGACATATACCAAAGATTGGTTTTGCTTACACCTGTAGTCCTAGTTGTCTGTAGTGGTCCCAGAGGGTACTGCATACAAACTTTGCCTAACAGGCTCATCTTTTGAGCCAATAACATTTTTTGAGAACTATTCCTTTAAGAGACATATATTGTACGTTGCTTCTTGATCACTGCCTGTCAACCACAATGAAATGCTCAGTCTTGTCGTTGTTGAGGCACAGACAATGCGTGGCCATCCATGCCTGGTGGTTAGGGAAACAGTGGCCGAGTCTACTAGATAGTTGCCAGAAAGGCAGGAGGAGGATTTGCGTTGTATCAGCGTAATTGGTGTAGGATATGCTGATAGTCTAGAAGGTCAGAGGGGCTTGGTGAAGGGTGGGGAATACACAAGAACCTTGTGGTACCCCGCGGGAAATACAAGAACCTTGTGGTACCCCGCCGGTAATGGGAGAAGGGGGGGCACTAGCGTTCTCTGCAAATACTGACAGTTGTAATGTTTGTTAGAATGTAATAACATTTATTTAAAAAAAAAAGTATGAAACATGAGAACGCATTTAGAGCAGCAAATAAAATGTTCAGCTTTGGAAAAAAAAATACTGACAGTTCGGTTTATAAAAGAGGCAATTCAGGCAGTAGCTTCAGAAGAAAATGTATGTAGCCTGCGGTTTAAAAATACACAATAGTTGCTAGAACGCGTCCACTGCCACCAGCCATAACTAGGAGATGGTCTATGTGACTAAACTATCACATAGCAGAGAGAAGGGGGATACTAGGTATCCCTTTGGGACTCCACCTAGGATGGTGTGTGTGCGCCAATCTCTGACTATAAAGATTTGGGAGAGAGATCTCTCTATCCTTAGTAACTGTAGTTACTCTGGGATAAAGAAACTAATCTCAAAGTAGGACACCGTGTCCCCAGCAACACTGCCCATAAGGAGCTGTGTGATGCAATAGTAAAATACAGATGCTTTTAAGAGTTATGGAGGAAAATGCAAAGAATAGAGTTCCAAAAGGCATCCCAGAGGAATGACACTGGAAAAAGGCTCCACTCTGTAAGGATTTCAGAAAAGGGTCCAGAAGTCCAGCAAAAAAAGTGCTGTGGGTCTCACTAGGAGAAGGAATGAAACATAAAAATGATAAATCTCCCTAACACACAGGACGGCCACAATTTGTCCAGCATGGTGGCCTCCTTCTTGGTTTGCCTTTTCTTGTGTGCTTGCTGTTTGAGCTCTTCCACTGCCATTCTAGGTGGGAACAACCTCGGTGGACATTTTTGTCTTCGGCGGGATCCTTTGTATTCTCTGCCCAGGCTCCAGAGTGTCTGGAAAGGCAGGAAGTGAGGGAGGAGACCAAAACCCTGCAGCCTTTTGTCTTTCGCCTTGCCTGAAAGGAACCAACTCCAGACAGCCAGCCCAGCCTTGCGTAAAATGCAAGGAGAGAATGGAGAAGTTCTGCTGTAGTTCCTGATAAATACTTTGAACCTGGAAGCTGCTGACACCCCTGGAGCTGAAACCAAAGAGGAGGATGAAGAAACAATGGCTGTTGCGATTTCCAGGGATTGGAGAGCCTGCTGTGTAACTAGAGCCTGCTGTAACCTTTCCTTCCAATCGACATGGGGTTCCTGAAAACCCCCGACCCAGAGCCTGGAGAGATCGACTAGAGAAAAGACCTGCATTTTGAGCCAACTCACGTCATACACACATTTATAAAAACACACTGCAATGCTTGAAAGTACACAGACCGAAGCATAAAACATCTTCAGTATACCCAACAGTAATTCTAGGGAAGTCAGACCTTATTCACATTTAGTATAGGCTGCACCTATTCATGGGGAGTAAAAGCCATATGTTACTTTCTGATTACTTTGAATAATACAATGGTAGTAGACCTTGTCAATTATATTGTGACATTCGGCAAAGAAATCCTATAATCAACCAACCCTGTTATCAGGATACTTACTTGAATATTCGAACACAGATTGAAGGAACAGTATATACATCAAACTATCTCAGGATAACACTCAGTTATACCAGGTGAGTAAAACATTTTTGGTGTAACATGCAATTACAGTTGCTTTTCAGCTCAGAGGAACACAGTCTAAGATCAGCAAGTACTCTACACAAATTTAGGATTGCACCAGGAAAACCAAGGTCATCTGCACCTAAAGAATACTTTTTAAGAATGGCACACCGCTATTCTAGGCAGGTAAAACCTAATGTTGTAATATACTACTACAGTTGCTTTTCAGTCAGTGGGACACAGACCAAGGTAAGTGTCATGACCCCCATCCAGAAGACCCCCTGGCAAGCCCATGGGCCAGGAAGGGTCTCCACTAAAACAAGTCATCCTTGGCCTAGGCCTTCTTGGGGCTTGATAAAGGACTTGTATTGGGAACTACTTTATTTCAGTATCAATCAACATGGAGGCATCCACATAGCTTGGCTCCTTGGAACCAAGCTATGCGGTATAGTATTTTTGGGTGTGGTGCCATAGGAACTATTTTACCTGGACTACTTTCTTGAAGCTATTTAAACCACACCCGACTGGGATAACGCGCTTTGCGTTACTTTGCAATACTGCAACGTGACGCTCACCATGTTCAGCTGCACCCGCGAACCTCGGAAGAACAGCATCTGTTAAGGAGAAAAAGGACATAGTTAACAGCTGCAGCTTACCTGTAATTTCATCGTTCGTTGTCCACGGCGCTTGAGATCAGCATCCTGGAACCAGCGCTCCTCCCGAACCGACGGATCTGCAAAAAAGGAAGAAACAAGGCATTAGACATTTCTACAATTTAATAAACGGTGCCAAAAAGCTTACCTCGCAAGCCGCTCCTCGACAAGCATCGCCTCAGGAATTCCATGCACCGGTGAGCACCGCGACCTGTGGGAAGACAAGACCACAGGTTAGGAAGAGACAAGGCATCATAGCGCTGCGCTTAGCGCCTAATCACCGCATCAAGGCACTCTTAAAAACGCCATTCCTTAACGGCGAGACCCAATTCAGTCTATGCCACATATTGGACTTCCACGCACCTAAAGAAGAGAAAAGACATTAGTTAAACCAAAAAGGCATGCAAAGACAATAATATAGCACAGCAATAAGACCTACCTGAAAGACTCAAAGCGGGCTGGCATCAGTGAAGTAACTCGATCGCAAACGCCCACCAAGCACAACGCGCCCCTGCCAAGAAGGCAGGACGGAGAACACACCTGCATTAAACACAAGGTGAGGAGAGGTCCAGTGAGGCTGCGGGTATATGGGGTGGTGGGGGACTGCTTACCCCAGTTGCCCAGTCTTGAACATTGCCTACCTGTATTCCAGGCAGAACCCTCCCGCTGGTCACACCTGGGAACTGCAGAGAAGGATACCTGAGTCCCAACTTCTGGGTGGCGTCCCCGTGGAACCAGGTGAGCGTAACAGTAAGCAATAGCTCTTTAACATATTTTAGGATGGCACACAGATAACTCAAGTCAAGTAAAACCCATATACTTTTTAAAGGAGCTACCAGCAATTTTAACAGCAAGTATAACCTAAGGCCGATTTATTCTAGACTGGCTAACGGCAATTCAGGAGAAGCAGGTGGCACTCATTTAAATACTAGCAGGAATAGTAACGTGAAACCAACAGCATTACTTTTCGGGAAGAGGCACAACCAATTCACAGGTGAGAAAAATAACATTTAAATAAACTTTTCAGAATGGCACAACACAGTCAATGCAAGTAAGAACATTTGTAACTACTAACTCTGAGTTAGTTACCAACCAACTCTTTCACAAGTATGTTTAAACACTAGTTATGCTTTTTCAGACAATCATTTATTCCTCCAGTCCTTCCCTATTCTATTGCATGAGGTCACTCGGGCGCAGAAGGAGGACCCTTGTGCTCTAAGAGCAAGCTGTAGGAAGAGTGACATAGGGTTCTGTGGCAGGCAAAGGTCAGAGTTGCCATGGAAGACTGTTCAACAAGTAACTAGTTTACTTTAAAGTTAATTAGGTTCTAGGGACACCCTAGGAAGATTCCACGAGTGGGACGGGGTGAAATGGAGGAGAGGACGCCAATCACAAAACAACACCCCAAAGCTTTACATAAATCACAAAGGCTTAATGTAACTAAATACCATAGCCAACACAGTACCTTAGCACGGAAGAAGAGTTGCAGCAAGAAGACTTGATGATCGCCAGCCAAAAACCTGGTCGTTAAATTCCTTTTTCATGAAGACAGAAGACAGGGCACTGGAAGGACATTTGCAGGAGGGATCACGGCGAAGCCTCTAAGCAAGAGGATGTTCACATGGTTTGCTCAGCACAGAAGGAGAGGTTGCTATGGGGGGGGGCTTCAGAATCTGAAGCCAAAATCCCAGTCACTGAATTTCTTGTCATGAAGACTGAAGACCGGACACTGGAAGGGTGTCTGCAGCAGGGATCAAAGGGGAAGACTTTGTTTCTTCATGGCTGGATGCAGCTCTGTGGTTTTGGTGCCCGTTTTAGGAGCCAGAAGAAGACTCAATGTTGCTGATTGGATTCTCGTCGTTTGTAAGGTCTAGCACTCTGGTGAGGGGACTTTTTGAACTTTATTCACGTCTGTGGATGTCCAGCCGGATGCCTGCAATGTTTCAGCAAGATTCTGAATTCGGAAGACCAGGATGGCTCGATGTTCCAGTCTATTGGGGTATCGCAGCCCCGCAAGGTCGCAGCACGGTGAGGGGTGACTCAAAATGCAGTCTTGAGTCTAGTGGATCTCACCAGGCTGTGGGTCAGGGGTCGTTTTCGGGATCAACAGGTTGATTCCAAGGAAGGTTAAAAGCAGGCTCAGATTACACAGCAGACTCTCTGGTCGTTTCTTCATCTTCAGTTTCAGCTTCAGTGGTCGACTTGTCGGCAGCTTCCAGTTTAGTTTTTATCAGGAAACTACAGCACAGCTTCTGCATGATCTCCCTGCATTTTACAGCAATGGCCGGTCTGGATATCCAATCGGTACTGCCAGCTCCCCACTGGGAGTTCCTTTTCAGGCAATGTGGAAGACAAAGGGCTACAAAGATTTGCACTCCTCCCTCACCTCCTGCCTTTCCAGACACTCTGGAGCCTAGGTACGGAATCTACACGATTCCCGCCGAAGTGAAAACAGCCACTGATGTTGTTCCTGCCTAGAATGACAGGGAAGACCTGAGAAACAGCAAGCACACAAGAAATTGGCGAATAAAAAGGAGCTCACCATTTTAGCAAAATGATGGCCCTTCTGTGCAATGCTGAGGCTGAATTAACAGCCTGCGAGTAATGAACTCTTAAAAAGTCATAAAAGTAGCTACACTGCCACCAACCATTCAAGGAAACTTGCAATTGTAACAAAATGTTACCTGGTAAGTAAGAAAAAGGGATACATTATATCCCCAAGCACAGCACATAAGGTGGGGTGTGCTGGTTCACTATACGAAATGTAAAGGGGGGGGTGAAACTGTAGTTCACCCAAGTACATTTGCTCCCTCAGCAGCTGCTCCTCCGGTGCCTATCCACGGTGGAGTACCGCAGGGATCTTGCGTTTCGCCCACACTTTATAACATTTTTACTAAGCTTCTCTTTGATCGTCTTGATAACATGGGTGTCACTTACACTAATTATGCTGATGACACCCAGGTCCTCCTCATGCTTTCTGGTTGCTATGTTAAAGATTCTAAAATAATAAATGACATCTACCTTGAGATTCAAGCCTGGATGGCTTCCCATAGCCTTTGTGTAAATGATAAGACAGAACTTTTGATCATAAGCTCACAGTCTCGTTTTAACAATTTAGACAAACACTACAAGGACCTTTTAACATTGATAGGAACACCATCAAAGTTGCTACCGAGATGAAAACCCTAGGGGTTTGCCTAGATTCTACTTTATCTCTCAAAAAACAAGTCAACACTACGGCTTCAACCACAGCCTATACCAATAAACGTATAAATGCTTGCAAACCCTTTTTTTTTTATCGACCAATAGTCGGATTACATTAGCCAGAGCACTAATCCTATCAAAATTGGATTATTGCAACACCCTATTCCTTGGCTCATCGGCACGGAACTTAAATAGACTGCAAGTCCTCCAGAATAATGCCCTTAGAGCGGCACTAAATCTCCCACACTCCACCCACATCTCCGGCTTCAGACGGGATGCACATTGGCTACCTGTACACGACAGAATCTGTTCGCTAGTCATTACACATGTGCTTGTCAAATGCAGCCCCAAAATATCCAAGAGACAAATTCTCAAGGAACCAGTCGGATAGACCCACCAGATCCCTTTCTCAATCGACTTAAAATCCGAAATAAAATCTGAAAAAGTAGGAGGCTCCAGCTTTCCTGTTTTAGCGGTCAAATGCTGGAATGCTCTACCACAAGCCATCAGAGGTGAACCTTCCTTTTGGGCCTTCAGCGCCCAAATTAAAGACTGGCTCTTCGCTCAGCACTCATCCTAATTGCTCCCGCCCTCATTTCTTAGCTCACTGTAAATATCTGTCTAGAGCTGTCACTGTCTGATCAGGCGCATCCTGACTTTATATGTAACACAAGTCGGCTGCCTATAGAGCTATCTATTCATTCAGAGCGACTACCCTGTTGCTAAAGATACTGACTATACTGTAAATAAGCCACACTGTAATACTTTATACTGTAATTCTGTAGCATTCTGCATACTATAATCTCTGTAAATCTATGTACTATAGTATTATTCTGTAACATGCTGCATACTATAATCTCTGTAAATCTATGTACTATAGTATTACCATAATTATGTAACTGTGTAATTTGTCAACATCCTCTGTACTCAAGCAAAAGCGCCCAGAAACCCCTGGTTTAGGTGCGCCATACAAGTAAATAAAAAATGCGACAGAGGCATTAAGAGGGGAGCCCATAGGGGCAACCCAACCTAAACCCAAAAGTTGTAGGAAACTATAACTTCAACCATACACTATGGAGAGACATAAAAAAAGGTTACCCGTAAAAAGAGTAAAGGACTAGGTGAGAGAAGAAAGGTTCCCCTTCACCTTAGGAACCAGGTAAAATAGTTACCTAGTCAAAGCAAAACGTTCTGTGGTTGACACAGGTCAAGAAGATGTATCATTGATATGAACATCTTACCTAGCAAGTAGGACTGCCACCTGGCCTTGATCATCCCCACAGTATGTGAGCAGGCTAGCTCGGAGGACCTACGCTGATCTTAACCAGTTAGACCCAATATGGAGGCTGCCATCTGTGCTTAATATGCGTCCACGTGGTCATAACAGCCATTTTGGTCCGATCTTGTGGTTGCCCTGTACTAAGGAAACCTTAAAATACAACATGGTTGAGAGCAGGATTTAAACAAACGACATTGGTGCCCCAATGACTACCCAAATGACACATTCGGCTACCAATGTAGTAAAATGGCTTGCACCACTGGTGAAGCTGAACTAAAGTACAGTTGCAACCAACCTGGTCCCTAAAACTAATGCTAGTGATGAAATCGCCCTAGGGAAAAAATAGGGGCCCGAAAGGCAACCCTGGGACTGAGTGCCTTAAGAGTGACTAATGCCATACACCGTAAAGCAAAAGGGTTGGAGTGGCAGAGGAATTTAAGGAGAAGTGCCCCTGGCCACTTGGGCAGTGAACCAAATAAAATAGGGGCGGGGGGGGGCAGTAAAAAGTTGATATATACCTGGGATAAAATCCTTTATCCAAGGACAATGGATACATCACTTCAAGCTGCTTTTACTCTGAACAAAGCAGATTGTTGTGTCCCCTGGGCTTTCTGTGCAGAGGCAGCACCAGTCAAAAAAGAACATGGAGAGGGGTGTGGCCAGCCAGCAGGCAATGCGGATGTGAAGCTGGTGAGCTCCCATGGCCGCCTTGAAACATCCGGAATAATATCCTGCCCTAACGTTACAAACCTCAGGGAGAGAGGCTGGCTCAGCGCCAGCCGAGCACGGGAGGAGTAAAAGGAGGCGCGACAGCGGCGGACAAATATTGAAGGCAAGTGCGACACAGGGGATTGCCTGGGGCAGCGCACATTCTGTGCCAGTTTAGCAGGTTGCCTCGCCCGCCCATGGGGGCTGGATGCGAGCGTCCCGAGCCCGAATCACCAGAGGGACACCCTGCTGCCCCCCCCCTGTCCCCCCCTCCGCCCCCCCCCTGTTGAGTAAGGCAGGCGGTGCTGGACCACCCTGACAGTGCAGCAGGTACTGTGGTTTCAAATACGGCGTCCTGGCTTAAATCAAAGCCAGGAACGTAGAACACATTGGAGCTGCAAAGAACGTTTCACTTATCCCTACCCGCAGCGTATAAACACTCGGCGAAAGACCCACAACCCACCCAGACAGCAAGCTAACGGCATAAACCCACACATGGGAACTGATGCCTCACCCAGTAAGTGCACCCAAGACAGTCTGGAGTAGAGCGAACCGGACACGGAGGACCCTCTTTCCCAACAGCGCCAACAAGTGGTCCAGTGCCCTGCCCCACAAGAACGCAAAACTTGCCAGGGTACTAAGGAGTCCACCGACTGAACATTATGGACTTGGCCTTCGCCATACCGTAGACATCCAGCCTGTACACCCCAGTGGCATACTCTCGTAGCCTGGACCCAGAAGGGGCCACATTGTAGTGACAGAACTGCTGCCAGCACAAACATCAGCGTTGCCCCAACAACCTTACTGGAGGCACCCCCAATCCTATAGCGGCACCTCCAACCGAGGCCCTCGTCGCTAGCACTAATGTAAAGCTCTGGCAAAAACTGGCTGATAAGAGCCTGCAAGGCCTGCTGAAAATGGCTCATCACACGGACAACACTCTACTCTGAATAACTCTGTTCATTGAACAACAACATTGTGCTGTTAACATTGTGGAGTAAGCAATCCTACTGCAACCCCCTCTATACTTTACCACATAGAACAGGCTGATCCAACCGATTCCGGGACAACGCTGTGAACAAGAGCATGCGCTCTTGGTTGCACTGATCTCAAGAAATACTACATAACCTTGGTAACAGGGATGGTGAACACGGCTACCAGGGGAAATGATAAAGTTGAACACGCTGTACAGCGCAAAATGGACCAATACACTACCCTGTCCACACAAAGTCCGGACGAGCTGGAAACTAACACCAGCGCTTCCAACTCAGAAACTGCACTGTCCCTGAAAGACATCATGGCCGCCATAGCTGACTCGCGGGCCTCCATGGAGCAAAAAATGGACGGCATAAGTATGGATGTATCGGTCCTGCGTCATGACCTACAAAAGGTGACATCCCGTACTGGGGATGCGGAGCAGCGCATCTCTGGCGCTGAGGAAGGAATACGAGAAATGCAACAACAACTTGCAGGGGTCAAAACAGAACTCAAAACAATGGCTGAAAGAATGGACGAAAGCGAAGGCCGATCTAGGCGCAACAATGTTAGGATCCTCGGCCTGCCAGAGAACTTGGAAGGACCTAGCATGGAGATATTCCTCGAACAGTGGCTTACAGACATGTTCGAATCTGACGCCTTCTCCAAGTTCTTCTCGATCGAGAGGGCGCACCATATATCATCTGGAAAACCGATCCCTGGTTCTGTGATAGCGAAACTCCTAAATTACAGAGGTCGAGCCGCATTGTTCCAGAGAGCGAGAGCCAAAGGGACGTTGACGTACAATGGCGCCAAAATTGCCTTCTTTCCTGACTACACAAGGGAGGTCCAGAAAGCAAGGCAATCTTTTGATCACCTGAAGAAACTACTACACGTCCTCAATGTCAAATATGGCCTCCTCCTTCCCAGCCCAGCTTTAAATATACTACAGTGGGACAACAGTCCACGTCACCGATCCAAAAGAGGCCTGGAGATGGGCGGAAACCCACATTGAAGGAGACTGGAGAACTCTGAGAAACAGACAAGAGAAATCCACGTGCCCGACAAGAGAGAGACCCATTGCGTCCACAGCAACCAGCGATGGATCCACGGGACAAAGAGATGGAGTGACAGTGAATGATGATCAACTGACAGACTACACAACGCTGCATGTTGAACAAAGATGGGAAACACTATGGCGGCCACTAAGGAAGTGACCCCCCTCCCCTCGCGTGGTGTCCTAGGAACCCCACGCCAAGAGGAGAACTGGTTTGTTTAGTTGTTGGCCACAATGGCTGGTACTTATTGTTGTGAACAGTTCGTGCAACCGATACTTCTAGTTGGGTGGGGGATGGGTTGGTTAATGAATAGTGTTATTTTCTTGGTCCGGAAAAAGACTCTCACGCACCCTGCACAAACTCTGCGCATGTCAACACAGCCATGGCTACACCCGCGCACAATGCGCGAGAACATACCCGCGGTCCCACTTACCATACGGAATGGCCGACACAAACACTAATGCTAAGGCCCTACAAATTATGACTTGGAATGTTAACGGGCTGGGAGGGGAGATTAAAAGACGACTGGTTACACAGTTCCTAAACAGACACGCACTGGATATAGTCTTCCTGACCGAGACACACCTGGCCGGCACCACTTGTAATCTATTGAAACATACCAACTATAAACAGACAATACATGCTGCCTTCACCATGGGTTCCCGCGGCGTCCTTGTACTGGTACACAAGACTGCCCCTCACTCTCACAAGAGTGATACAGCATACTAGTGTCAGATTTGCACATGTGACCGGGTCACTGTGGAACCAGACCATCGCGATGCTAGTGGTCTATTCTCCCCCGGCACTTCTACCTGTGCTAATAGAAGATATCACGCCCATGATTGCCAGAGACGAGTCCGACCTTATTATTATTGGTGGGGACTTTAACGAAGTTATGGACGTAGAAGCAAATCGTACACATCTAAGAGGGAGTAACCCATCCATTCGCACCAAACTAGCCACCTTCGCTACCGCACTAGGTCTAAGCGATGTATGGCGGGACCTCCACCCGGGTGTGAGGGAATACTCCTTTCACTTCGGGGCGCATGCTTCTCTGTCCCGTCTAGACTACTTCTTCCTCCCGACACCAGAGATGCACAGAGAATCCAAGGCAACCCTACTGCCCCGAGGCATATCGGATCACTCCCCTTTGCTGATTGAGCTAACCATGACCAGATCACGCCCGCCTCCAACTTGGCGCCTCAATAATTACTACCAAGGTTTCCCCGAGCTACTAGAACAAGCACAAGCAGCTACCACAACATACTTCGAACTGAACACCGGATCAGTAGAGGACCCGGGAGTGCTGTGGGAGGCATACAAAACAGCACTGCAGGGCGAGGTTATTTCTTGGACCGCGGCACACAAAAAAAAAGCGTTTACAAAACATGGCCGAGGCGGAGCAACAGGTCACAGAAGCCGAAGCAGACCACTTGAACCGTGATCAACCCGAGACCCACCACACATTAATGTAAGCCCAAAATCACCTCCAAAATGTGACACTAGACTGTGCTAGACAGGCCCATAGAACGATGAGAGCTGGGATCTATGAAACGGACGACAAAGTTGGCAAAATGCTGGCATGGTTGGAGAAGAGAGATAAGGGGAGTCGTCCTGTAAGTACGATCGGAACAGAGAACTCAGTCTTTGGTAACTGACAGTGACATAGCGGAAGGTTTCGCCTCCTACTATGCAGATCTATATAAACCTCCCACGACACTGACGTCTCCGTGCTGGATGGGGTCACGTTCCCCTCCCTCAGCACGGAGCAACAGATCCTCTTGGAAAAGGACATCACAGAGGAGGAAATCGCAGCAGCTATGTCAGAGCTTCAAACCGGGAAAACTCCCGGACCAGACGACTTCCCAATAGAAATGTGGCACAAACTGGGAACAAATGTAATTGCCCCACATCTGCTGCAAATGTTTTCTCGCGCTAAAACCCAAGGTGCCCTCCCCGCAGATCTGCCAAGACCAATATCTCTTATAAATTGCAAAACCAAAATCTTGGCAAAGGTGCTTGCTAACAGACTGCAGCAGTCTATAAGATCATTGATCCACCCTGACTAATGCGGGTTTATGCCTCAAAGGTCTACCCGCATGAACATTTATAGACTACACTCAGCACTAGAAAAGGCCCCACCATACAAGGCCCCCTGGCGTTACTCGCAATAGATTTCGAAAAGGCATTTGACTCGGTATGCTGGGAGGCGATATGGGAAATAATGCGTCAAATGGGATTCGGGCCAGTATATCTGAGCTGGGTGCAATTGCTATACGAGTCCCCTGAAGCAGAAATGAGTCAATGGCTGGCACTCGAAGCCCTTTAAATTGGGAAGGGGAATGAGACAGGGGTGTCCCCCATCTGCATTAATATTTGCACTTGCGATCAAGCCCTTAGCGGTGCTGTTGCGAACATCAAGGTCATGGACTGGTTTCCGCTGGGCAGACAACTGGGAAGATAGTTTCCCTACACGCGGACGACCTATTAATCTACTTGAAAGATCCACATAACTCCTGCACCACGATAACGCACCTCCTAAATAGATACGGGGCATTTAGTGTACTCCGGGTGAACTGGTCCAAATCAACACTATTCCCAGTCGACGAATCGCAATTTGTGATACCAGATAACTGTCTGTACAGAATTGTGATAAATCAGTTTCGGTACCTTGGTATACAAGTCACGAGCAATCGGAGTGATTATGTGGTGAAAAACCTCTATCAGAGGATACTCGCCACTTGGTCTCCCTCCCGCTGACCCTGCTGGGCAGAGCAGCCCTCTTCAAAATGATGACCCTCCCCCATATATATATTACAGAACACCCGTTACACATCCCCCTGAGGGAATTTCAAAACATTGACCGTACACTTGTAGAAAACGGCTGTGGAGTGGCGGACACCCCCGTATTGCATTGCGTATCCTACAGCGTTCCATTTGGGAGGGAGGGATTGGCCTGCCACATTTGCAGTCCTATTATTGGGCCAGCAAAATGGCAGTGAATAATGACCTGATACAGGGAGACAAATCACTGCCACATAATAGAACATGGAGTACTGAAGAACGAAGCAGGACTCTGTTCGAACACCTCTGCAGGGCCACATCCCCCCGAACCATCCTGTCACATAGATCACTGATCTGGAAGGCAGTGCACAAACATGTAGGCTGGGAAACGATAATCACCCCACTGCAGCCACTATAGGGTAACAAGAACCTTCCTGAAGTGGACAAACTCCCAAGATGGCACAATTGGACAACTCTTGGGATCAACACAGTAGGGGACATCATCACCGAAGGTAGACTGGTGCCCTTTGAGTCTCTAGTAACCTCCCACTCACAGAGCATTACCACTATACACAACTACAGCACGCGCTCAGAGCTCCTCTCCAAGCCCTTGCGGACATGCCCGAAAGCACTCTGCTCGAGAGGAACATAGTCCAGACAAGAATCGATACCAAAATCACATCCACAATGTACTATGGCATAACCTCCTTTACCACGACCAAACTATCGAGCCTGAAACTAAAATGGGAAAGATCTCGGAACAATACAAGCAGAGGACTGGGTGACGGCCCTCATGTATCCCCGGGAGGTGACAATTTCGGCCAGACTCCGACTTATACAGTTCAAGATGGTGAAAGGTACATTCTTCCACATAATATGTGAGTGCGACAACATCCACAGATACTGGCAGCAATGTTGCATTGAACTCTCACGTGTGCTTGGGAAGGAGATATGCAGGGACCCAAAACTTCTACTGCTTGGGATGGAGGGGGAGGGGGAGGGGGAGGGGGAGCTGGCCAAATATGAAAACTGTTCCTATCAACGACCACAGCACTAATCAAAAGGAACATTGCGAGGCTGTGGGGCTCAGCGGTAGTCCCCCAATATGAACAATGGATAACAGACATGAATACTTGCATTATGATGGAACGCAGAGTATATACAGCAAGAGGCTGTCCAAGGAAGGCTGATAAGATATGGCAGAAATGGGAAGACGCGCAATGAGTACTGCGATAGTTTAGGCGAAAGACACAAAGTACTGAACACACAGAAAAAAACGTGATCAATACCCGATGTGAGCGATGGGAGACATTTTGAGACCAAATGTTCTATGTTTGAACGTTGTTGTTGTTATATTTATCTTAGATTCTATTATTTACGTGCTCGTATTATTTGTAAATGGTCACTCATGACCAGGTTGTAATTTGTTCACCTTATGTATACAAAATAATAAAAATGTGTTATAAAAAAAAAAAAAGAACATGGAGATGATACATGCCTCCCCAACCTCCTCCAGTTGCTCTGTTTTTTATTTACTATGGACAGCAGCAACTGGGAACCTTTACACCCCCGATACTACACCCTGTTCCTCTGAAGACTTTCCAAAAGGTGCGGAAAACTAACTAACATCTGCAACTGTTGCACAAACTTGTTGGGGTTGCAGACTGAGGGCACATCATTGGCGTGCAAAATACACCTTGCAAATGACCAACTCTGGACCTTGGCCCCCCATCTCCACGGTACGTCCTGGATGCGCAGCTTCATAAAGTCTAGACGAACCATTCTTCTACTCACATGACATACTGAGCAGAGGAATTGCTGCTGTTCAAACTGCTAGTAGTCTTTGCACCTCTAACAATACTCCCATGCAACTATCAATATTGCACTATATATCTCAGCTAACCCTATTGTTAGCCTGCTGCCCTTTTCCTACCCCAGTCAACAAATGGACAATATGCCAAACTGCATAACCTCTAAGAACCCCATACAAAATGAGCCTTTCTTGTTAACGTGGGATACGCAATATGAAGATAACTGTCATTAATGCCTGATGTAGACACATTTTATTTATTTTTCCACAAATTCACATTCCACAGAGTAATTTTGTTGTATCATAGACTTATCAGCAATTAATGTTGAAATACTCATCCCGATTCAATTATCGCTACCAAATCTGTTCCAATCTTCCCAAAAGCCAAACTCTGACCAGGTGGTTGGATACTGAATTTTGGGCAAGTTTGAGTCAGACTACAAAACAGGAAAACCTCTTGCCAGCAATAAGGAACTTAACAAGCAAAGGCTGCAATTTCTTCCACAAAATTCAATTATATAAATGCACACCTAATGGAACACTGAGCTGAGCAAACAAGATTATTGATTCCACCCAAATTCAGCTTCACAATGAACAGTGGTTGTGCTTTCTCAGTCCAGGCTTGCTATCTATCTATAGATCTACCTGCATGCATTCATGATTTGTATGATCACCTAGCTTTCAGGAAAGATTTGAAATTCTGGCTCTTCCCATCCACTAACTATTTGGGCCAAGTCCTTGGTCTGTGTCCAGCGCCTAGATACCACAGAGTGAATGAACCGTTTTACAAATGCTAAATAATGAGTACATGTCTGTCTTAGAATATTGTTTTTTTTTATTTGTATGCTTACCATGTTTACTTTTCTAGAGATGTGTGAAGTTCACTGAACAGTTATCTACTATTATACCCAACTCCCATGTGTATTACCGAAGAGGTCTTGCGCTGAAAAATATTATACCACAGTGCATTACAAGAGGCTTCACTGACCTGATGATTATTAATGAAGACCGAAAAGTGCCCAGTATCCTTTATTTTATGTAAATGGTTTATTCTTTCGCTAGAGATTACTCTGCCATGTTTGTTGAAAATGCTAAATGCTTGGGCCTCATGTAATATATAAATGAATGCTTTTCACTCTTAACAAGATTCCAAATGTTTGACTTGCACACTAGATGGGACTTATTTGTGATAGCCAGGTTGTCTGCTACATGGCTCAATTGGTCACTTTCAGGGAAGACAAAATAAATTCTATTTGTTCTTTGAAATGGCAAGTTTTTATTTCCAAATATTTGAAGATTTAGTCAAATGAATTTGTAGTATGCTTGAGATCCTTTGCATGCTAAGCCCAAGGATAGTCTTGTAGGAAACACTGGGATTCATGTATGAATTGGTGATGGTTTGCTCCCTGTGCTATTCATTTAAGCACCCTTCAAAATTAAATCTCTTGATACATAACCAGATCATTTATTTCTAGTTTTGCACATAGCTTGTGCTTTTAAATTACATTTTCTTAACAGATTGAGCTTGGAAGAGAGACGCTGAGTTTAAGGTCCTTGACAGGAAAAAATATTGAAAGTATTAGTCAGTTTGCCGAATGGAACAGGTTTTGCCCTCTGAAATTTTGTTGCCAGCTTCAAGCAGTATCCCACCCTCGGTGCTACCAGGTGGGCGTGGCTCCAGGCCCTGCACTCGATCATGGCAAGCCGACTATCATACTATATGATATCTCTTTCTGCGACCAGTGACTTGGGGGGGGGTGTTAGTCCTGTTAAGATCCTATCCCTGGGATCCATATTTTTAACAAAATGTGGGGCTTTTCATGCTGCAGCGTGTTCAAACCCCGTCCCCACCGCTCCCTTCCGTAGTACTTCCTTGTTTCGGCCCTCTGTCCGTCCCTGCCAATTGGCCATTGAGGCTGAATGTTTGTAAGCGAGGGTCTAGTGCCTTTGCAGAAACTCCTGGAGCCGCTTTCTGGAACCCGTGCCTTGGGGCCGGGGGGGGTGAGTCCTGTTAAGACCATGTCCCTGGCATCCAGATTTCTACCAAAATGTGGGGCTTTTCGGCACCTCAGCATGTTCCAAACCTCCTCTCGCTCCCTTCCTTAGTACTTTTGTTTCTCCCCTCCTCCCTTTCCCCACCACCGCCCACCAATTGGCTAGTGTGAGCCTTATAAGATATATGCTCTGAGCAGCTCCTGCCTGGGCAGCCATGGGCTAGGGGGCAAAAGGCAGCTCCCGAAGAAGTAGCCTCCAGTCCATGTTTGCCCGTATTTGCCTGGGAAGCCTGCCTCAGTAAACCAGCAGCGACTGATGAGGTAAGTGTGGGCTGTACTCAGTAAAGCCCCACCACTCCTGTTACCTACTAGAACATAGATGATTTCTGTCAGTCTGTTATATCTTGCATTTAGCCCCTTTGTGCCTGTTGGGGAGAATTCTTATTTCTGTGCTAATTCCCTTCAACCTTTGAGTCCCCCAGCTCTCGCTCTCATGTGTTTTTGACCTGATTTGGATTATGCATTTCCACTGTTTTTGGAGTCTGACAAACTCCATAGGCATCCACTTTTTGTATGGTGACACACAGCACCTTCGGTGCAGTCCAACTGAGGAATCCTTTAGATTTCTCATAACGTCTAAATACCTTTTCTTGTGTGAAATACTGTTCCCAAGAATAGTAAAGTGAAATTCACTTTACTTACCTTTTCTGCTGAGGGGTTAACTAGTATCCCCTTAGCCTACATTCTCATGTAAACATTCTGTGTTACCCTCACTACTTTAAATGGCTGGTGGCAGTGGTTTAATTTTCCTATCATTGTGCTTTTCTACCGCAGGCTGAATCCTCATCTGCAGTATAGCACCCATGGGTCACTATTTTTTCAAAATGCCCCTGGTCATCCTTTTATGCCGTTTTCTGTTTTTGAGGTCTTTCTTGGGATTTGCTCTCTGCATTAAGCCAGGTTTGAGCCCGGTTTGTTTTGCCTTTGTCGGGCTTCAGCCCTGAAGCCGCTCTGGCTCCAGTGTGTCTGGAAAGGCAGAATGTGAGGGAGGTTCCTGATACTCCCCTGTACTTTTGTCTCTAGGAATGCATGAATGCAACCAGTCCGGATTGGGTTGCTGTCTCTTCAGGTCAGCCACCCTGCTGTGTGATTGACAGCCTATGCTGTGCGTGAATGGGAGGAACCTGCTTAAGACAAAGGTTTTGGGACCACTGGGAGAAACGCCCGAAGAAGATGCCGTCAACAAAGCTTGCTGCATCCTGGATCTTTGAATTGCCCGGTAAAGCCTTGCTGCAACTCCTTTTTCAATTCCACAGAGAAGCTCCGGAAGGGACGACTACTTTCCTTGCGTTAGTGGGACCAACTAACCCCGAGACAAACTCCACTGGACCATCTTCCCTGATTGGCTGTACTACTTCGCTGCTGCAAGAACCAAGTGCCAAGGATCGTGAAATCCGTAGTCTAGTGCAAAGCCTGAAATCCGTCCAGAAGCTCCAGGAGTCTCCTATGGACCCTCCAGAAGCAGGACGACTCGAGTGCAAGTCCCCTCAGCAGAGTGCAGGACCCAATGAGTGAAGGAAACTGCGAAGTGCTGCTGAACCGAAAAGAGCCTGTAGCTGCCAACGACCTCCAATTTACCACCGCAGGAGCCCTCCAGACGTCCTCCCTCTTGTCCCCACGACTGAGGCTCAGGAACCCAGGGTCTGCATCGCTGCAACAGGACAGAATCCCGCTGGACCACTCTTCCGCTAACCAGAGGTGCTGTTTAGACTTGGGGTACTTGCCTCTGTGTCTTTTTAGCTGTGTTCTTCTCAGTTGGGAATTACATTAGCTTACCTTAGAGTTGATTTCGACTCTGCTTTTCACAGGCTTCACAGCTTATCTTCGCCACCAGTGTTAACCGGAAGTGAGAGATTCTGCTCGTGGGAATTTCCCCCAAGAGGAGCCTTAGGTGACGCGTTCGTAGTGGAGTGGTCCTTCCCACTGCTGTACGCGCTTCCTCCAGTCCCCATCATTCCACAAGTGTTGCAGAGGTTACAGAGGTTCGGTTCACGAATGATCCTCATTGCTTCGGCATACGCCAGGAGAGTGTGGTACCCGGACCTTCTAGACATGTCCATCTGTCCTCCACGCTGTCTTCTGTACCGAGACGATCTGCTCTCACGGGAGGGGGTTGGGTTCTCCATCCAGAGGTCAAGTCTCTCTCACAAACCCTCTAACTTTTTGCAAGACATTTTATCTAAGAAGTGCCTCAGCTCCGTAAAATGTGCTCCAATTGACTGTCTGTCCTGGCTCTCTGCACACTCTTCTAGTCCATTGACTTTGATATTTCTGTCCCTCATAGGTGATAACTTGTTTTAGACTGTTATTGCTGGGCAAGGCTTGTCAATATCTCATTGGAAGATTTAAGTGTCCTCACTGATACTGAGAACCTGTTTAACCGTTTTCCTTCCTTAAACCTTTCCTTTCTGCAACCTCAATCTGCTAAATGTATTCAGTGTGATATGTACATGCCATTACTGTCCTTGTCAATGAAGTCTGCTCAGGGTGTAGGAAGTGTGTAAAAAGTATATTTAAAGAGTATCCACTAAACTTGTGCTGATCCTGAAAAGTATTTTAAGTACATTTAACTTGTTACATAAATTACTTTTTAACGAATGCTTACTTAAAAATTTGAACTTAACTAAATACATTATTTATAACTGAAACCTTGAGTGTAAGTGTTACTTGGTTACCTGTACTTATGAATTTCATTGCTACAGCCCTACATCTCACGTTTACCCCCTCTTGTGATAGGCCTGGCTTCTCCGTCACCCTACCAACTTGTGTAGTACAGACTTATACCAAAAGGTGGGTTACCTAATGTTACGCAAAATTGTATGCAGTACCCTTCAGGTGCACTACAACAACCTTGACCTCCTGGCAATAGAAACCGAACCTTTGGTATAAGCTTGTACTACACAGGTTGTTAGCGTGTTGAGCAGCCAGGCTTATCTCAAGGGGGGTCAATGTGAGCTGTAGGGGAGTTAAACAGAGATTCAGTGACAAGTATTCGAATAAACTCTTAGACACAAGGTTTCTTCAATAAACAATTATTAATTTAATCAAACAAATACATTCCAAAACTACACACTCCTAGTTTCTAAATACGTAACAACCCTTTTGGGATGGCCCACGGTCACAACCTACACCCTCAGGTGACTTCAAGGTGCTGGGGACATTAATATCTTACTGTTGTATTTAGAACATTCTTAGGAATTGGTCAAAGGAAAAGGTTATTAGAAAAAACAGATCACACACATTCTTAAGCGGGCACATACATTTGGATCCCCTAAGCAGAGTCATTCAGTAGAACGGGTTAAACCAAAGTCAATGGGCAAAAGTCCATATGAGCTGAAGCACTTCTGGTAGGTAAGTAGAAAAGTCTTTGAAGAAAATAATCAATGTAGGGCCACAAGCTGTTTAGGCTTGTGAGTAGTAGAAGATGCAAGCAACTCTACAACAAGAGGTAAGTTCTCTCAGACTTTACAGTACCTTTGGATTGAAGAAAAAGTGCAGCAGATGACTCCTGTTCCTGGGCAGCTCTGCAGATCTGTTTCTGGGCCTCAGTCGTGGGGACAAGAGGGAGGACTTCTGGGGACTCCTGCACCGCAATGGGACGGTCACCGCTTGCAACCGGCAATCTTCAAAGAAGTGGCACTTCTGTGTTTCAGTTCCTTGCGACTACCGCAAATATCAACACCGTGGTTCCTGGTTGTCGAGTTGGACTTTCCTTGCTTCTGGGGTTCCGCACTCTGTTCAGGGGGCTCAGGCTCGGTCAGTCCTGCTTCCTGAGAATGCAGAGGATGTTCCTGGAGCTCTTGGCCAACTTAAAAGTAATGCACACAATCTGGTATTCCTTTCCCTGGCTATTCGGTTTCCAGCAGCAATTCAACCAGCTACCAGAAGATGACCAGGTGGCTTACTTTGGAGTTGATTTGTCTCACCAACTCAAGGGGAGAAGTCGTCCTTGCAGGGTCTTCTGTCGATACGAATTTGGAGTTTGAGCACAGCAGCAGGGCTTCACCGGGCAAACCAATGGTCCAGGAGTTACAGCAGGAGTCTCTTCCAAGTTCTTTCCTTCGTCCAGTGGTCGACTCTGCCTTCCAAGCAAAGGCTTCGCCTTTCATGCAGGTTTCTCCAATTCATTTGCAGCCTAGTTGTCACTCACACAGCAGGGTGGCTGTCCTCCAAGGACAGCCAGTCGGCCAATCACCTTTTAGGTGCATTCCTGTAACCAAGGGGATAAAGCACAGGGATTTTCAGGCACCTCCCTCACTGCTCCTGCCAGACACGCTGTAGCGAGAGGCAGGCTTCATTAGTGAATCTCGCCAAAGGCAAAGCCAACAAAGGGACCAAACCTGGTTTGGCGCGCAAAGTAAATCTCAAGAAGGACCTTTCCACAAAGAAATGGCATAAAAAAAAGACTGCGGCCATTTTGACAAAAAAGGCACCTTTGGGTGCTTTACTGCAGCCTCGAACGCATCCCGCGGTAAAATCCCATAATGGTAGTAAAAAGTAAACCACTGCCACCAGCCATTCTTCGAGGAAAGGATAACATAAAAATGTTACATGAGAAGCTAGACAAAGGGGAAACTAACCCCTCCAGCACCCTATTGTAAGATAGTGTGTGCTGGGTCTAGAAAGTTACAAATGTAAGTAAAGTCAATTTCACTTTACTGCTCTGGAAAACAGTAGTTTATCCCAGAGCAGTAAATACAGTGAATGTAGTGGTCCTAGAGGGTACTGCATATAAACTTTGCCTAACAGCTGCCAAAATCGCCTCTGCTGTGTCCTCTTTTTTTCATAGTATTTCGGTTAAAGGTATCTTAGCTTCCCCAGTGTTTCCCCTATTCTAATGATTCAGTTCTACCCTCTTTACCTGCAACTCCTCCCTCATCTATGTCCACCTCCCCCCAACCCCCTCCTCCTCCTCCTCCCCACACCCCCCAGGCATGCATCTGTTCCTCCCCTTCCCTTATCTCTTAGTTATTCTTCCTATAGACCTCTTTCCCTTTTCTGTCTTGAGCCTACTCTAATCAGGAGCCCTCTCCAAGTTGCTTTCCCTGCGTCCCAAACTACGCCCGTACGCACCTCCCCAGTATCATATGTTATACCTTTAGCAAGTTGGTCTGCAAAGTGTTGGTCCTTCCAAAGACGTTTGTTGCATTGCCAGCTGCTGTTTAGTCTATGCAGCCCTTCTACATCTAGGGCCATCTGGACCATATCCTGGTCAGTCCCCCCACTGGTCTAATGTCACAACTCGTCTCCCTTGATCCATATTCAGTGCTATGGCACTTGTTAACCTGGTATTCATTTTCAAGCCATATGACCTACAAATACTGTTGGGTACATGTTTCTTGTTTAAGGGATCTGATTGTGTTAGGGAGAATTATCTTATAAGGCTAATTTCCCAAACCTAGTGAGTCCCCCAGCAGCTTTGCTGGATTTTTGGGGTTTGTTTTTTTTCCTCCTGCTAAGAGTGAGACTCTTTTACTCCCACTCTTAGACATGATTTGAGGTATGTCTTTGACTTATGTGCTTATGGGCTATGGGGTTTCTTTTTACTCCATAGGGTATCATCTGTTTTTCTGTATGTGTGTTACACAATACCCTGGGACCGACTATCTCCTCTCAGGGCATGTAAAGTCACCATTGGCTTTACTAGTCTAAAATTGTGAACAGAACCAGTACAAACCATCATATTGTGTAAGTACTGGTAAGGGGTAATTCTATTGCCCTTCGGTCTGTTTTCGAGGGGGCACTGTCCCATCCCCCTCGTCGAGTTTCTAGCTGGTGGCAGTGGTTACCACGCGAAATATTCCACCGGAATATTCTCTATGGGATTTTCCCATTGATTTTAAAAGCACCACTTGTTGGTGCAATGTTAAAGATACCGCCGGTTTATTTATTTAATATTAAATCACTGGTTGGGTCTTTTTGCCAGAACTCTATTCTAAAATGGCATTTGTGTCCATCTCTGTAACTCTGACCAAGGTCGAGCCCTTTGTTCCACTATTTTGGCGGGCTTCTCCACAGAAGCCTTCCAAATGGTGCCATTCTGTCTGGGTTCCACAGGAAGGGTGGAGGGGGGAATTGGCACCCTGGACTGCGTTGCCTTAGCAACCCAAGTCACACTCTACTCTGATTGGCCCAGTGGTGAGCCGCCCGGTTCACCACTTAGCATGTGTGATTGACAGCTAGGCTGATGAATGGGGGTTTTTCTGCATAAAAGCGGGGCCTTTGGTACGAACTTCAGAAGTCGCCACAGGACCTAAGAATCCGAAGAGGGAAGAAGCTGAGCCACCTGCAACCGACGACCCCACCGGTGAAGCCGTGCTGCAACGAATTCGCCACTTTTCCAACGACAAGAGAAGATCTTCTGCTGGAGTCTTCTCCCTTTGAGCTGGTAGGATCAACCAGTTCGTCCATTTTCGCTTCCAAAGACGTCACTTGGTTGAATCGCCCGTGCCAAGCACCCCGGCGGCCGGATAGCCAAGCTCACCACTTTTGACCGCGAATAAAAGGACTGCACCTTTTAATCGGGAACTCCGTGGCTGGTTTCATCCCTGTGCAGTGCAGCGACTCCACGTCCCCATCTTAATGAGATCTTCTCTTCCCTTGGTCGGAACCACGAACTTCAACCACTGCCAGGAACAACTGCACCCGCTGTAGCTTCCTTTCTCTTTAAGGTACTGTGTCCTGCCTGCCCTCCCTTTCTACAGATTGCTAAAGGTGACCCTTAAATCCTTGGCTTGTAAACTGGGTTGGCTCCAGGCCTTCTAACTATATCTTTTGAATCACCCAAACCTCTTTTGAACACTCTGCAAAGACTTTCAGTGCACTTTAAACCGTGTGATCCTGGGCACATTTCGCTTTGTGCCTGGCCTATGAACTTTGGCTCTACAGTATAACCTGCCTTTCTCCCCTTGCTCTGAACTCTTGTGTTGAACTGTTTTATTCTTCTGCTCTGCCTTTTTCTCTCACTTTAACTACATTATCAGAGTGCCATCTTGGTTAAGCGCTCACCTCTGTTCTAACAAATAGTAGTGTTTTAACCCTGACTTGTCTGATAACTATTAAGGGAGGTGTGTATAGTTTACCTGACTGTGTTTTAACTTGCTTTTGATTGAGAGAGCTAGTATATGCCATAACGTGTGTTTTAAATAAATATATACTTTTTATACAAAGCTCTGGTCCGGGTTTGTTTGCTCTACTGTGTTTTGGCCCTATTGTGTATGCTCTGCATACTGCCCTACTCTTCTTGAGAGAAGTCTGACTGCTCAGCCAGAGCTACCAGGTAAATCTGCGTGGTGCGGACTGCTACCAATTGGGTTTACTGCTTACTCCTGTAGTCTTAATCTTTTTGCAGTGTTCCCCAAGGGCACTGCACAGGATTCTGCCTAACAGATTGAACAGTCCCTCAGAATTTGTGACAACTTCTGAACATACAATAGGCTTTTTCAGGGGTTCTTAGAAAGAAATCCCTTCGACCTAGAGGGGCCTCCATTATTCCTCACCACCGATCTCACAAGAGCAGTTTGGGACTTGGGTATCTTGGTTGGAGGCACTGTGATTAAGCAAGGTACATGCTTCGACTTCCTTAAATCTGGTTTTACCTGGCTTACAAATTTCCCTCCTAACACTAGGATTTACTCTGGAGTCTTCGGCAGAAGATCCAACAGTCTTAAGGTGTTTAGCCTGTGACTTATCTTTCCTGGTTTTCCACCAGTTTTGAGAATTACCAGTTCTTACAGGCCTAGATATGGACCCAATTTGTCTATCCACCTCTTCCTCAGAAGCAGTGTGGCTCAAAGACTGTACATTTAAAGGGGCAATGATGGAGCATGGTTTGGGCTCCTATTTCCCTAATACTCTAGTCTTGGATTTGCCTTGGTTGGAGGTTAACTTCCTATCACAAGGACTTGGTGGCGTTCTCTCTAGAGGGTCTCGCAGGCTCAGAGTGGTCGCTTAAGGTTGTCTCTCTAGCCAACTTGGTTCGTTCCTGTTTCTTCCTACTGGGAGGCCTGGGGGTGGTGGACAATACTCGTGTTTTTAAGTGATTCCCCAATAGGACTCTCCCAGGCACCTCATTCTGTACACTAACCGGGATCCTTACTGTCCAATGGTTACACTGAATGAGAGCTGGTAGAATTGGGACCATTTGGACCGGGCATTCAGCAAAATCTAGTGGGAACTTTGGGTGCCTTAGCCACATCCACAGGCTTGAATAAGCTTTCATCCACAACTGTTCTGCTGGCCCCACTGTGTCTCCTGCCAGGAGTATCCTGACCTTTCACAAGAACACTGTCCATATAATACTCTTTTGTGTTATCTGGAATGGAGCTATACACATCCATATTCTGGTTTTTACACAGGCGCCAGGACACTAAGGATACACTGGTTTGAACACCAAAGGGTTTTTCAGGCAGTAGGTGAAAGTGGGCACTAGCCATTTGTACTTCTTCCTCAGGGGTGAAGGCTAAGGAGTCAGTGCTGGCCCCTGAAGGTTTACCCTTTCATCTGGGATCTCTTTTCACATGGTCTGCAGACCCACAGACAAAGCATTTCCCAAATGCTCTCTGGAATGAGGGTTTCTGCTGACTTCCCTCTGGTTGGGCACCAGAGGGTTCACTAGACCTACCAGGTTTCCCATGGGATCTACACGTATGATGTTTGTGTACCTCCTCTGGCTGGTTAGAATTAGAAACCTCTTTATCCTCACTTGTTTGTTTTGTTTGTTTTATTATTTATAATGTGCGAGCGTACCCAAAGGTATCAGGGCAGAGCATTTACAAGAATTTTCGAACCTTAGTTGCAGTCATCATAGAATATACATAAGGACAATGAGGTATATACATAAGGACAATGAGGTAAACCAATGTTATATACAAAGCAGCAGTGAGGCAGACAGGCATTATATACATGTAAACAGGCAAGCACACGTGGTTACAGTGCGTGCGGGTAGCGCAGCATTTAGTTGTCCTAGTGGGCCTCCGTTTGCAGCCATGAGACTACCTTGGAACGGAAGTTCTGCTAGGGCTGGTCCATTCTGAGATTTGGAGGCAAGGAGTTCCACAGTTTGGCAGCTTTCACCGGGAAGCTGTTTCCCCCTATGGTGGCACGTTTGTAGCAATGTTAAGAGATTTGTGGGTGAGTGATGCCGTTTTTAACAGAATTTTGTCTTTAGTGGAGAGCCAGTTGTTCTGTTGGCTAATTCCTGTAATATGTTCTCTTCTAGAGATGCCCAGGGCTGCTCTGAGAGCGTTGTTCTGGGGAGTTTGTATCTTGCTGGTGGTGGCCTTGGGCAATCCCAGGTAGAGGGCGTTACAGTAGTCTAGGCGGGCCAATGAGGGCTCTAGCGAGTGTAAGGCAGCTAGTGTCCGACAGAAATGGTTTGGCTGCGCGGATTAATTTGCATGTGTATGCCGTGGAGGATGCTAGGAAACTTTTCTGATGGACGCTGAAAGGAAAGAAAGGATGCCAAGAGTACCTCCGTTAATGAGAGAGGAAGAGATGGGGAGAGTACAGAGACCATGAGGGGAACCCAAAGTTCTGGAGCGCGAGTGAAGAAGAGGTTGTTGGTGAGGTAAGCCTGGAAGAGGCATTCACATAGGTGCCAGCAGTGGGCAGGTCAGGGTTGGAGGACTGGAGATCCTTCTTAAATATTTTCATCGCAGTCTTTGACAGAGAGGTATGATAGGTGATAGTGAAGCAGTTGGAGAAGATGGGGATGATTGAGAGCACCATGAGGAGATTGGGGGGGGTGGGATGTGGGGGGTGAATTAAATGCAGAGCACAAACCAGTTAGCCGCAGGGCAATGCAACTATCAGGCCAGGAGTGAGAGGATGAGGTAAAAGTTACCACTTAAAGCAGAGGGGCGTGAACATTGGAGGCGAGAGCTGGAACAGTAAGACAAGAGATAGGGATTGGTGGAGTGGGGGTGGGGGGGTTATAAAACTAAGACAGCACTAATGGCAGGAGTATACAGCTTTGACTTTCAGAAAGACAAGGGAAAAAAGCAAACCTTTTAGAACACAGCCAGCATTTAGCGGGTAGGCCGATTCGAAATTCCTATGGCAAGTAAAAAGCCGTTTAATTGGTGTCAAACTCTGTAATAATTGTAACTGCGAGCAACTACCATTGAAGTAATGGCCTTTGAAAAGTATTAAGAATTCCTGTGTGTGTTGGTTAAGTGAATTAAGTATTTTTCCGCCTTTCTTTGTAAATATAATGTATATTTTAATATAACATTTTATGTGCAAGTGTTTTTGGACTATTGTACTAACTGTGTTCAGTGTACTTCAATACAGCTCGCATCTTCCTCCTATGATAAGCCTGGCTGCTCTGCCATTCTACCAAGATTCTTTCGGTAGTAGAATGAGTTGGGGCCTGTATGTCAAGGGATCGTTTTATGAAGTCTTACTGCAAGTGGACTTTAGGAAAACAGGAACACTGCACAGAGTGTGATGTGTGCTGCAAATGTGAAACACAGATGCCTTTTAAGGGTAGGGAATAAAGCAAGAGTCCATAATATAAGGTAAAAAACACAAAGACAAAGTCCCCTTGGTTAGAGTAGAGCATGTAAGAATGAATGAGTGGAAAAAGCTCCCCTTTTTCAGGAGAACAAGAAAAACGTCCACATGTCCAGCAACAAGTCCAGCAACATTTTTTGTTGAGTGAGTTATTGCATGTATTCCTAAGAACCTAACTGTGACTGTGTGTGTGTGTGTGTGTATATATATATATATATATATATATTTTATAATTGAGTTTTGTGTAATATCACCTGCTTGTTTCATTTCCTAGTGTGTGTTTTGGGATCAAAATAAGTATATAGTATTTCTGTGCTTGCATGTCTAAATTGAATTATTGGGCGTTTCACTGTGTGGACCAATTGTTGACCCCTGGCCCCACTCATTGTCCTGAGGATATCCTAGACTGCTCTCCGTGCTTACCTTGATTGCATTTTGGCTTAACTCTCACTATAACTAAGGTGGCCACCTACAATCTGTCCATCAGGCCAGATTCTAGAAATCCTGCTCAAAAAGCATGACGTTGCGTGTGGGTGGTAAATGTGTTGTGGATGAGGTTCTGTGGGTTAAGGGTATCTGGGAGTGAGATCAGGACTGGGTGTTTGTGTGCATGTGGGTTAAGGTCTGGATGGGAAGGGGTGTGCATGCGTATGGTACAATACACATGATGAAGGCTTTCTTGGGATTAATGAAACATGGGTTTAGACCTCTTCAAGGTCCTAACGGGATCGCACATGAATTACACTGGTCTTTGATTATACTTGGCTTCTGACACCTGGTTGGGAGCATGAAGCCACAACTGCTCTGCCATTGCAACCCTTCTGTTGTTGTGATCTGTCTTGTAATTGACACCCTGTTTTACCCTTAGAATGGATGGTCTCACACTACTCACCAGAGAGCTCTTGCAAAATCTCACTAACAGCAATCTTTTATGGAGCGAAATGATATTCTGCATGGGACAGTCGAGACAACCAGATATTGTAGGAAAATATGGATTGTACAGGGGCTCTCATGTTGCACTGAGGCCCTGCCCGCAGCCTTTGGTGGTCTCCCACAATACCCATCGTTCTAGGCTTAGTGAGGTTGCTTGGGATGGTCGTTGCTAAATTGCATGCATTTGGGCCCCCCTGTTGCAGGACCTTTGTCCTGTTTGTTTTGTATTGTGTGCCTAATAAATGATTTCTATTTTCTTCTATCTCTTCCTACAAATGTCAGCTGCACAATGTTTGTGTTTTGAGTTATGTTTTGGCATCGAAGAATTAGACTATTTCTGTATGACGCTTACTGTGCTGTATTACACCATGTGTTAGGGAGATTTATAATTTTTATGCCTCATCCCCTCTCCTAGTGAGACCCCCAGTATTTTTGCTGGACTTCTGGACCTTTTTCTTTCAATCCTGAATGGGTGGAGCCTTTTTCCACTCACTCATTCATTCTAGAGGGCTCTGTCTTTTGGAACTGTATTCCATCTGTAGTATGGAGTATGTCTGCTCCATAGCTCTTAAAGACATCTGTGTTTTTTCCACAGCTCCCTATGGGCAGTGTTGCTGGGCACCCTTGGGATCCTTCTTTAAGATTATTTGTGTATATCCTTCAATAACTACACTTCTTAAGGATGGAGAGCTACTTGGCGTCCCTCCCAAAACTCAGTCTGTGATTGGCACACACCACCCTCAGTTGAGTGCCACAGGGATATCTAGTACCTCCCCTTCTCTCTACTGCTGTTACTTTTTAATCAAATAGACAATCTCCTAGTTATGGCTGTTGGCAGTGGGCGTTTTCTACCAACTAGTGTGTAATGTTTATACCGCAGGCTATGTCCATAGCCTCGGTAGCGCACAATGGGGGCACCCAAGTACCAACTTGGGGCCGCCCTTCTTTTCTACCTTTCTGGGAGGGGGTAGGTGTGTCTGTGACCATGGGTTTCCCCGCCTAGATTCCAGAGTGTCTGGGCAGGCAGGAAGTGGAGGAGTCGTCTTCCACCCCTTTGTCTGGCTGTCCTGATTGGACAAACTCTCCTTTCTGTAAAATGTTGAGAGAGATTGCAGAGGAGTGTGTGCTGGGACTTTATAAAAGGTGCGGCTTCTGGAGTGAAAAGCAAGTCGACCACTGGAAGCTAAAGTTACTGAAGAAGACGACAACCAGCTGTTAGGCAGAATCCTGTGCAGTTCCCTTAGGGAGCACTAGGAGATTAAGACTACAGGTATGAGAAATAAATCCCCTTTGGTATCCGTCTGTACCACAAAGACTTAGCTGTGGCTAAGCAGTCAGACTTAGCTCAAGAGGGAGATGAGCAGTATTCAGGTTTTACACAATAGGGCTACAGTACTATGATACAAGGAAACACTGACCAAAGCTTTGTATTAAAAAGAATATATATATTTATTTACACACTTCTAGTCCAATACATTAATCACAGTCAATAAAGCAAGTTAAAATAAGTCAAGAAAAATATACACAACTCCCTAGTTAAATTGTAGACCAGTTTGAGCAAGAGTGAAAACCAAACACAAATGGCACTCTAGCAATTTCTCACAAGGGAGGGAAAGCACACGTTATGCATAAATATCTTCTTACACACCCTAGCAACACTTCCCATAAGTCTGTGAACAAGTTTAAGCAAGGCAGTACTTTAGCATAGAGAATACTTAAATGAACACCGAGCAAAATGGCACTTCACAAGTTTTAAAAGTGGGACGAAAAAAGGGGGTTATAAGAATTAGGTGCATCAACACAGTTCTAGTTGAGAAGCAATCTAAAGAAGGCAGTTCTAACAAATTCAGCCAGAGTCAATAGGCCTGTGCCAGAGTCGGTGGTACAGGACAAGGGCCCAGGAGCAAAATGTTCTTGCAGTCAAGTCTTGGGTTGACGATTCGAAAAGGTGGATGCAGCAGGTGAAAGACAAAGTTGGAGGATAGGGGCGGCCAACCCAACAGGTAGGTAAAGGATTTAAAACACCTTTAGCACTACCACGAGAACAGGGGGGCCTGGCGGAACAATGTACCTTAAAATGAAGAGGCTCCTGCGGTGGCGGTTGTTCCTGGTAGTTCCTGCAGTTCAGGGGATCCAGCAGAGGGAAGAGAGGCTCTCGTCATGGAGGAAGGTTCGAGTTACTGCACTCCCCAGGGATGAAACCAGCCGTGGTGCTACTCAACAAATAAAAGGTACGCTCCTTTAAATCGCGGTCCGGGTGGACGGGGTGCCTGGCTATCCGGTCTCGGAGTACGGGGTACTGGCGATTCGACCAGGGCAGGTCCAGGAAGGCGATTGACAAACTGGTTGGCCCCATCAGCTCAATGGAAGAAGGCTCTTGCAAGTGAAGATCTTCTCTCGTCGTGTGGAGAAAAGTGGTGAAACACTGCAGAAGGCTTCACCAGTGGTTCAGTCGTTGCAGATGTCTTTGGCTTCTCTCCTCTTCGACGACTTAGTTCCAGTGGCGACGTCTTGTTCTTCCAGTCCTCAGGACCCTGCTTTTATGCAAAAGATCCCCATTCATACAGCCTAGCTGTCACTCACACAGTGGAGTGGTCTTCTTGGCGGGAGACCCTCCAGCCTATCAGGGCAGAGTGCGAACAAAGGATCCCCGGCCTGGGTTAGGAGTTTAGAGAAAGACAGGAGAAAGAATGTATATTAAAGTTCTGGCAAATGAAACCTACCGGAGTAAAGTTAATAATAAAATAAACCAGCAGTACGTTAGAGGATGTCAGTAAAAGTGGTAGCCTCGAACAATGGGAAAATCCCATAGGGAAATGTTTGCGGTCGAATATTTTTGGTAGTTACCACTGCCACCAGCTGAAACCTTTGAGAGGGACTGTACAGTACCCTCTCGAAAATGAACACCAGGGAAAAACTATTACACCTTTCCAGTACCTCCATAGTAAGATGGGGTGTTATGGTTTAGTTCATAAAAATTGACTAGTAAAGTCAATGGGGACTTTACATGCCCTGGGAGACAGTAGTCGGTCCCAGGGTATGGAGTCTGTTTGGGGGTCACTATGACACCCCTGTGTCACGGCACTGAGGGTGCTGTGTAACACATGTGTATAAAGATGGTCCCTATGAGTGTGAGATAAACCCCATAGACATTAAACACAAAGAAATAGCCTAGAACACACATAGCAAATATGCCTAAGAGTGGGAAAAAAGAGTCAAACTCTTAGCAGGAGGAAAAAACAAACCCTTCAAACCCAGCAAAGCTGCTGGGGGGGACTATAGGTAAGGGACATTAGCCATAGAGTGAGAATTCTCACTAGCACTAGCCACTCCTGCAGACCCTTTGCAACACTGTGAATCCAACACTGCTGTCCTGACCAAGTTTTCTGTGTGAAGAGGACTCTTCCTTCCCTTTGGCTGGAGGGAACAACCAGTCCCAAGACTAACTTTGAATTGAGCCATCTCCTGAGGTCCTAGGAGTTTCCAGCGCTGCAGTACCCCCAAAACCAGGAGACCAGCTGCCCATTTAGAGTGCATCTTTGTGGAAAGGGTGAATCCCTCCAAAACTTTGCTGGACTCGGAAGGACACTCCAGAGATCCGATCCAACTCGCCCAGACCCCCTCATCAGAGTGTAGGACTGCAGGTAGCAAAGATTGACCGGACGAACTGTGTCCTTTGTTGGTGCTGCAGGAAAGGCGCCAAAACCGCAGAGTGAACCAAGAAGTTTCTGAAAGTCGTACCCCAGGTCCTCCCTCAAGACTGCCGCTGAGAGATCCCGTCCATTGTCCTGCCTTCAGTCATTAAACCAAGGAATCTGGAGGTCGGGTTCAGAGCTGCAACATTACGGAGCATCCAGCACAAACATTTTCTTCTAAACTAAGGTACTGTGAGGAAAAGAGTACTGCTTACCTAATTCCAAGAAGTCACTCCAGAGTGTTGGAGTGTACATAGGTGTCCAGGGTCACCCCCTATTACCGTCGACTCAAGTCGCTGCGTGTGTCCCTTCATCTCAAGTTCTTCTACAGGTCTCCCTTGTCAGTTGTTAACTCGCTGCTTCTATAACACTAGAAGAAATCCTCTGGAACTCTTCGTATTCTGCTGCGCGTCAAGGCTTTGAGCCCTCTCCAAACTGCCTTTAGCTAGGGTTGCATTTTTGGACTTAAGATTTGCTGTGCGAAGAAACCCTCTCTAGAACTTTGAACCAGGCTAATGTTACACTAACTAATAATTTTCCTCCTTTAAAGTGACTTTACTGTATGTTTGCAGAGTAAATATTGGTGCATGTAATAACCGATAACGCGATATTCTTTTCCCTTTCTAACGTTGCTACAAATGTAATCTCAAACCAACACAAAAGTGAAGGTGTCCTTTGAAGTGTATTCTCAAGCATTCCAAAGTGTTCTTTTTTTGAAAATATGTTTTTATTGACATTTTGTGGGTTATTACTACAAACGTTGCATCAGAGAAACAAACATTACATTTTAAAAAGAAAAAGGAACATTCCTACCAATAGCCCTTTTTACCCCCCCCCCCCCCCCCCCCCCCCCCCCCCCCTAGCCGTATGGTCAAAGTAGAGTCTGAATTCGACACTGCGGAGTCCAATACACATTCACAGAGCACAGGCGTTAAGCACATCTTGCACATTTGTCCTTGGGCTCAACCCTACAAGGCCCCCTTGTGGGGGGGAGAGAACATGTCCCAATCAGTGGGTGTCTATGGGGTCCCCACCTGAACATTATCGCTCTGTCCAAGGGGTGGAGCCGGGCCCGTCCTGAGGGCTGGACCCCTCACGCATTGCTCTCGTATCTCTCAAAGAACGGAAGCCAAAGTTCTCCGATGTTAGTTCTGGATTCATCAAGGACATGCGTGAGGAACTCCATATCATAGATCGCTCGGACCTTGGCTACCCATTCCTTTTCCTGTGGCATGCTTGGATTTTTCCATTTTTGGGCCAGGCAACTCCTGGCCGCCACAAGCATGACCTGGAGCATGTGGCCCTGGGTGTCCTCCTGGTCGTCCCCGACCTCGATCCCAAAGAGGAGCAGCCAGGGACATAGGGGTCTGTCTATCCCATCCACTCCCTTGATCCAGGATAGGACCTCTCCCCAATACATCTGTACCCTGGGGCACGACCACCACATGTGTATGTAATCTCCAGTGGTGTTGCGACATTTCCAGCAGTGTGGGTCATAGCCCGGGAGCATTCTGGATAATCTCTGGGGGGGATAGTGCCACCTGTGTAGAACCTTTAATGCCTGGTGTCTATATTGGAGGGATGTGGTTGAGTGATGAGCTCGGATACACATCTTGGACCATCTCCTATCATCTATTGCATTTCCCAGGTCTCTTTCCCATTGCGTTCGTGCCGGGGGGGGGTCCCTTGGAATTGAAAACAGGAGGAGTCTGTACAACCGGGCTATCACCCCCCTGGAGCCCCGGGTGGAGATGATTGTTTTCTCAAAGTCCGTGAGGTCTCTCCTAAGAGTGTCCCCCCATGAAGGTTCTGAAAGAACTCCCTTAAGCTGAAGGTAGCGGAATGGGGACAGTTTACCCAGACCTAGCGCCTCCTCGAGGTCTGGAAGGGGCATGAAGGATCCCCCCACCCATAGATGGCAGGCCCTAACCAGGCCCGCCTCGTACCAACTCTGGTATGCCGCTGGTTCTGCTATTTTGGCCAGGAATGGAGGTGCCCAGATGCAACTCAGCGGTGAGGGCCAAGTCGTGAGCCACCTGAAATAACTCCCCTCCTTCCAGATCGACCAGAGGACCCCCAGTACTGGGTGTTCGTGTACCCTCTTCGGAATGCGTGTTCTTGGGACCCATAACTGCTCATCAATCGTGACTGGGGCGAGAAGTCTATTGTCCAGGGCCACCCACTGTTTCTCCGTCCCTGGGTTAAAATGGTCAACCAAGATCCTTAGCTGAGATGCCCTGTAGTATGCATCGAAATCGGGGAACCCCACTCCTCCATCCTCCTTCGGTCTTGTCAAGACATCGTAAGATATTCTATGTTTCTTGCCCGCCCAGAGGAATCTAAGCAGTACTCGCTTCATTGAGTTAAGAAAGGGCCTCGGCACCTGGGTGGGGAGCATTTGGAAAAGGAATAGAAATTTAGGGAGTATTACCATCTTAATCAGGTTGAGCCGAGCCATCCATGAGAACCCCGCCGCCGCCCACCTCTCTATCTCTCTTCACCGCTGTCCATAGTGGGGTAAAGTTACGCTCAAAGAGGTCGCCCGGGGTAGATGGAATTTGGATCCCCAAGTATCGGAACCCCTCTCTCTGCATTTGGAAGGGGAGACTTTGTACATATTGTACCTCAGGTTCCGGCAACTGGCCCCCCACGAAGGCCACAGACTTATTTAAGTTGACCTTATACCCAGAGAGGTTGCCATAGCGCGTCAGGGCCTGAAGTACATGAGGGATCGTCCGTGATGGCTTAGTGATATACAGGAGGACGTCATCTGCGAACAAACTAATCTTACAGTGGGAGTCGCCCAGTTGGACCCCTGTGATAGTTTCGTTCTTGAGTACTGAGATTGCCCAGGGTTCCATGACTAGGGCGTATATCAGGGGGGACAGTGGGCATCCCTGTCTTGTACCCCGCCCCAGGGGGAAAGGTTCCGATTTCGTCCCGTTGGCTACTACCCTGGTTGTTGGGGAGGAGTACAGTGCCGCCAGCCAGCCCATCCACCTCTGGCCCATCCCCACCGCCGAGAGGACCTCCCCCATGAACTCCCAGCTCACCCTGTCGAAGGCCTTCTCTGCGTCTAAGGATAGGAGCAGGGCTCCTTCGCTCCGGATCTCCCTCGAGTACAGCACATGGAGAGTCTTACGCATGCTGTCCGAGGCTTGTCTATTGAGTATAAAACCCGCCTGGTCGGGGTGGACTAGTCGAGGAAGGCACCTCTCTAGGCGGGAGGCCAGAATCCTAGTGAATATCTTGGCATCAAGATTTAGGAGGGAGATGGGCCTATAGGAGCCACATTCCCTCAGGTCCTTCCCTGGCTTCGGAATAACCGTGATTAGGGCCTGGAGGAAGGAGGGCGGGAGCGTCCCCTCATTGCGAATTTGGTTAAAGAGCTTGGCCAGGGGCTCCACCAGCGAGGGTGCGAACTGTTTATAGAAGTCGGCTGTGTAGCCATCTCCCCCCGGGGCCTTGCCCACCCTCAGCCTTTTGATGGCTGCCTCGACCTCGTCGACAGTTATGTCAGATTCTAGTTCCTGTAATTCCACCTCGGATAGGTGGGGCGGGGGGTATTCCTCCAAATATGCCCTCATCTCCTCTGGTGATGTTCCCTCCTGTTTTGTGTACAGTTCCTTATAATAATCTGCGAAGGAGCCCACGACCTCCGCCTTATTGTTAAGCATGGAACCCTCCCGGCCTCGAATGGGACCAACCCTCCTCTCCAGTCGGCATCCCCTGGCTCTGCGAGCCAGCAGCGTTCCCACCCTGTCTCCCCTCTCGTAGTACCTGTCGTGTGTATCTCAGCTTCTTAACCACCTCTCCTATGAGAACCGTATGTAGGGCCTGTCTCTTCTCCCTCATTTCCGTTAAGATGGATTCCCTGTCTGTCCCCTCCCGATTGAGCCTACTCCGCAGGGTTCCAAGGTCTGCCCGTATCCTGGCTTCGATGAGCCCTCTTTCCCGTTTGCGTCTGGCTCCCTCTGCTATGAGGAGGCCGCGAAAGGTGGCCTTTGCCGCCTCCCACACCGTCGACATGTCTGTTTCCCCATTGTCGTTAGTTTCAAAGTATGCCGCCATTTCGCCTTTCAGGAAGTCCCTAAAGACTGGGTCTCTGAGAAGCAAATCATTGCACCTCCAGTGTGATGACCGGGGGGAGACGGGGAGAGACCAGCGTGCCACCAGAAGCTCGTGGTCGGACCAGGTTATTGCCTCAACTCGTGGGTCTGTGGCTACTCCGCCGCCCTCTCTGGAGATCAGGAGCAGGTCAATTCTGGTGTATGTAAAGTGTGGGGGGGAGAAAAATGTGTAGCCCCCCGGTTCTGGGTGGGCTGTTCGCCAGACGTCCTCCCAATAGTGTTCCCTCTGGAGAGTCCGGAGCGAGATGTTATCCCTAGATGTCGCCTTGGGTTCAACCCCTCGGGCCGTCCACCAGTCCAGTTTGGGGTCCATTACAAGATTAAAATCACCCCCAAGGATCATGGCCCCTTCCGCCCATTCATCGATCGTCCCCATGATTTGGGTGAGGAATCCAATCTGGCCGGAGTTGGGTGCATAAAGAGTGGCCAGGGTGATGCGTTCGCCCTCGTGGGTGCCCTTAATTGCCAGGAACCGCCCCCCATAGCCCCTCTTGGTTTCAATATTGGAGAGGTGGAACGCTTTATTCAAGAGGATCCCTACCCCCTCCTTCTTTGAGCTTCTGTGGGAGGCCCAGTAGTTGGATCCGATGTCCCTTCCCTTTATGGGTGATTCCTTGCCCTGTCTATAGTGAGTTTCTTGGAGGAAGAGTACCATTAGTTGTTGTTTGCGAAACATGTTACTCGTCAGTGATCTCTTGTTCTGTGAGTTGAGACCCTTGACATTGAGTGTGCCTATCTTGCCCTCAACCATTGTCGTGTGGGGAAACCCCTTCTATTTGTCCTGTGTCGCAGTGTTGCCCTGTGGTCTGTTTCTGCGTTATGAACCCTAGTTTGACTCGGCTATTCCCCCCTCCCATCCCCTGTGTCCCCCACCCAACTTCCCCCTCCCTGTCCTCCCCCCTCCCTCCCCCCCCTTCCCTACTCCCTTTCATTGTAAGGCGTCCGTCCACGCCCCCCAACAGGTGTCGGGGTTGGTCAACGAACCACCAAGGACTCTTACCCCAGCCCCGGGTATTTCTTTTGTTAGGGATCCCCATCTCTTATTTTTCCCCAATTTGTGTCGACCCCAACCATTGCCTCGATGTGGGCGGTCGGGACGGGAACCAACGAACTCCCCCGCCCCCCCGCCCACCCCAAGGTTCAAACTTAGCCCCTCATCGGGGAAAACACAACCAAAACATTAACATTGCCTTCAACTGTTTCCCGCCCCTCAATCCGGCGGTTTAAACCTCGCGCCAACGCGGCGCCCGGCCTCGGCCCCTTGCAGCCCGGCCTTCGTATCCAGCTCCGCCAAGGCTCAGAGCACAGGAGCATCGGTAGGGTTCCTCAACCCCCCGGAGAGTGGTATAGTCATGGATTCGGGCGGTCCTCAGAAGCCGTTGGCGGATGTCTCGTTTTCTGAAATTTACGAGTGCCTTTGACCTTTGACTTGCCGCTGAGCTTACCCGGACCAACCGGGCCTCTGGAGGGGTCTCTGGCGCCACCCTCCCCGCCGCCCGAGGGAGCGGGCAGGTCACCAAGCAGGTCGTCCGTGGCCCTCTGGATGTCCTCCCCCGAGGCCAAGTGATATTTCTCTCCCTGCCATTCGAACGATAGGGAGAAGGGGTGGCCCCAGCGGTATCTGACCCCCTTCCCCTGTAGCCATTTTGTGAGGGCACCGCATTTCTTCCTCATTAGAAGGGTGAGGGCTGAGAGGTCCTGGAAGATTGACACCCTGGAATCTCCGTATTGGATATTGCCTAGGTTCTTTGCCTTCTCGAGGATCCTGGCTTTATCTTTGTAGTGATGCAACCGAGCCAACACCGAACGCGGGCCTCTGCCTCCTCCGCCCGCCCGGTGGACCCTGTCAAATTTGATCTCGTCTCCAGCATTATCACCCAAGACAATTCTTATGATGTCCAGTACTTTGCCCTCCAGACCTTGTGTGGTCTCACCCTCGGATTCCACCAGCCCAAAAATGCGCAAATTGTTCCTCCTTTCTCTGTTCTCCATATCGTCCACTTTGAACCGAAGTTCCTCCTCCCGCCGTAGCATGTCCTGAAATCTGACCTCCATCTGGGTCTCGAGAAGCGCCGTGGAGAGCTGGTTGTTCTCGACCCCTTCCATCCGGTCCTCGAGGGTGGTGACTTTGGTGGTAAGGTCAGCCAATTTAGCCCCCATGTCCGTTCTCATCCCGCGTATTTCCTCCAGGATTGTCTGGATATTGTTCTGTATCGCCCCCAGGTCGGGGGGGGGGGGTAGAGGCACTCCCTGCCGCCATTTCGCCTTCAGGAGCCGCGAATTGGTATTTGGCGAGGGTCTCCCTCCAGCTCATGGGAAGAGCACTCTGGTGGGTGATGCGGCCTGTCTATTCCACCGTTTCGTGAGAGGGCGCCGTGTGTAGTTCGTAGCCCCGTGGGTGGGGCGGGTGAGCTCCTGGTGGGCGGGGGTCCCCCCGTTGATGATCCCGAAAGACACCGGTTTTGTGTGTGGAGCGGGACCCGGTCGAGACGCCGGAGGTCTGGTGTCTATGTGGTCCCTTGGTATGCCTCCCAGGGTATGTGCGCGGCGTCGTGCTCTGGTGGAGTGCTCACCACCTTTTGCCGTGGATCTCCCCACCCGGGGTCCTCCCGGAATTCACTGGCGTAGTGGCGGGTCCCGTTTGTCCCCCCGTCGTGGGGTTCCAAGGCCGGAGTTCATGGGGGTGTCAAGGGTTGTTGCCCCACGTCGTGTCCCTGGAGGGGATTGAGGTCGAGAGGGGGGGGGGTCGCTCCTGCGTCGCCCCTCTATGTCCTGGGTATGCTGGGGGCGCTCTCACCTTTCGCGCCGGGCCGACGCGCCACACTACGGGTCCCGGCCTCGGATTATCTCCTCGCTGGTCCCGCGTCCAGTCCCCGTCTCGGCTTTTCGCGCTCTCTGCGTCTCCCCTTCTCCCGATCCGGCGCGGCCGCCGCGGCCTGCAGTCGAGTCCCACGCCGCGGTGTGGGGGGAGGGGCCAGCGGCTCCCTCGGATGGCCGAACTCGGCGAAGCCTTCACGGCCGAGGGTCGGAGTTGGACCCAGCTGGGGGCCGAGGGTTCCTACGGTCTCGTGGGGGGGTCTCGAGATGAGTGGGGGCCCCACTCCACTGCGTTATCAGCGATTACCCGGGGCTGGGTACGGAGCTCTCAGCTCAGGCAGCCATGTTGCCTGCGCCCCCTGGTGGCCTATTCCAAAGTGTTCTAATGTAAATGTCTGAAGTGTTTAAAGTGATGCTGATGTGTATATATAATATATCATTTATTTAAATTATAAGTGTAAGAGTTTCTTTGGTGTGCATGTCGAACTAAGCTTCAGTGTACAGCTAAAGTCTTCTCTTAAGATACGCCTGACTGCTCTGCCACTCTTACAAAGGTCCTGAGTTAGTACAGACTGATACTAAGAGTTGGAGATCTATAAACCACTGGGATACCTTACTAAAGTCTTAACTACCAGTAGGACTTTAGGAAAGCTCCCCTAACACCATGCAACTGACTTTTCTGCCAAATCTTTTATTGAAAATTAATTCTGTTTTGCTTCTTTCAAACCGATTTTATATTGGCTCACTAACTTAGGCTGACAACTCAAATACATTGCAATCATTTGTTATGGCCAGCATAAACTGTATACCATCCAGCTCCTGTAGAGAAACAAGAATGTTTGACTGTGCTTCTTGATAAAATTACCTCTTTTCTTAACTCTTCATCCAGATGGACTTGTGTTGACTCATTTACCAGATGGGCCTACTGCACACTTTAAAATGAGCAGTGTTCGCCTGCGCAAAGAGATTAAGGTGAGTTTGTAGATATTGGTCACGGCACATGGGTCTTTAAAAGTACAGAAGCACTTTGGCCAGGCAAGGTAAATTTACATTGAAGCATTTCATTTTCGTTTATTTGTATTTTGGTACACGCTTTCCATGTTAATGCTTGCAGGCATGTTCTTCACTGTTACTACATATTGAAAATAGCACAAGCTTTAGTAGCAATTAATATTTACTAGACCTGTTTCATGAATGACTTTCTCCAACTTTGGTATAGCCAGACCTCACCAAAGCTATCTCAAAGGTTTTAATTTCATCCCTGTTCCTTTCACCTCAAGTTTGTGTTGGTCATTGCATTGAATTGACTCTGTTACTCCTAAAACAGTTTTAAAAATGAAGTAGTTGGAAGGTTTGAAGGCAGGCCAGGCAAGAGCAGGAACATGTATAAATAAAAAAGGAAAGTACCAGATCTGTTTACAAACATAGAAATGACATCCTCCTGTGGCAGTTTATGGTAAACCTGAAATTCTAAAAAACGCGCTGATTCTTTTTTAATAAAATCGCAACTTTTTTTTGTTTGGTTTCTTGGCAGTTCTGCTGAAAGCCCTCTTCCAATAACTTAATTACTCCAACTTACCCACTGTTGGGTAAGCATTTGTAGAGTCCAACTGGTGTCTGACTTTACAAGACTTATCTCTGGGTATTAGGTAACCCACCTTTTAATATAAGCCTGTACTACACAAGTTGGTAGAGTGACTGAGTAGCTAGGTTTATCTTAAAAGGGGGTGATGTGAGCAGTAGAGCTGTACAATGAAATTAGTAAATGCAGGTATTTTAAGTAAACACTTACCCACTTAGTTATAATATATGTATTTATATATACACAGTTACTAATGATAACATTCATCCCAAAGTTAGGATTCAACAAGAGCAATAGACTACATGAGTGAACATTTCTTAAGCTAAACGTATTCCAGCACACTGAGTGACGTAATTTGAGGTTGCTGGGTACGAATTGGTGTAGTATCGCTGTGTGAGACTACACAACACTTATCTGCTTGGTATTAAGTAACCCACCTTTTGGTATCAGTCTGTACTGCACAAGTTGGTAGTGTGACTGAGTAGCCAGGCCTATCTCAAGGGGTGTAAATGTGAGCTGTAGCAATGAAATTCGTATTTACAAATAACCAAGTAACACTTACACTCAAGGTTTCAGTTATAAATAGTTATTTAACATCAATTTTAAATAACCTCTCTGTAAAAGGGCAAGATGTGTAACAATCAAATATACTTTAAAAATACTTTTCCAGAAATTGCGTATGTTGGGGGATACTCTTTGGATATGCTTTACACCCGGGGGTGACTTCATTCACAAGGACAGTACGATATGATATGGCATTTACAATGTGCCTATACGCAAGTGTTTCAAGGCGCAACGAGGCAAGGGGGTGGGGGGGAGAGGGAAGACAGACAGCGATCCTCCTATGCCAGGTATCATTCAGATTGTGCAAGTGCATGGGAAGGGGGAGGGACAGTGCAGTACATGGGATAATAGAATAAATAATAATAAGTAAAGTGCAGACATCAGGTGTCAAGTGCTGGTAGTAGGACTGTAGGGATACAGAAACAGTCCGCAAGTGAGTGGGTTGCCAGGGAGGGCAGTGCAGGTGTGCGTCTGGCGAGGGAGGAGACCTTGGCCCGAGAGCAGAGGGTGGCCAGGTAGCCAATGCAGTATCAGTTACAGCCAGGAGTTATCAGGGAAGAGGAAGAGAAAAAGCAGAAGCAAAGAGAAAGGTTTTGAGGTGCTTCCAGAACCAGAGATGGTTCTCAAGTTTCAGGGAGGCAGTTCCAGAGGGAGGCCCCAGCATACACCACCAACTCATTCTTTGGAGAAGCAACTGACCCTGAGGGAGTTGGAGGCGGATGAACGATGGGCTCGAGAAGGAAGATATTTGGGAAGAGAGAGCTGAAGGTATTGAGGCCCCAGAAGGCCTTGTGGACAACAGAGTGTTTTGAACTTAATCCTTGCAGCCACTGGAAGCCAATGGAGAGATTTGAGACCTGGCGAGATACGATCCCTGGGCTTGAGGCCAAGGACAAGTCTCGCAGTCCTGTTCTGGATGAGTTGCAGAGGGCGGAGAGTAGAAGCAGCAAGATTTAGAAAGAGGCTATTGCAATAGTCCAGCCTAGAGAGAAGCAGAGCTCTGGAGACAGCGGGCTTCTGGGGGAAGGAGAGGAAAGGAAGAATACCTCTGAGGTGCAGCTGGCAGGGACTTCTTGGAGACGTCCGAGATGTGAGGAAAGCAGGAGAGTGGAATCGAAGTTGACCCCGAGGTTTTTAGCCTCACTGGTGGGCGCAGGAGGAGGGCCAAGAGAGCCCGGCCAGAGGGTGACGGGAAAGGAGGGAGCAGGTGTGCTGATGAGGAGAATCTCCGTCTTACTGGCATTAAGGCAGAGCCCATTGGCGGCACACCACTCCTGGATGGCAGACAGTCAGAGATGAGAGGGAGTAGATGTGGCTGAGGATAGCCTGAAAATGTGCGAAGTGTTATCCGCATAGCACTGGATATTAGGGCACAGCGTCGCAATGCGGTGGCCAAGAAGTGCCAGGTATTGGTTGAAGAGCCAGGGAGAGAGGTTGGACCCCTGGTGAACACCACAGGTAGAGATAGCGGAGAGGAAGGACCCAAGTTGAACCTGGGAGGGTCGATCGGAGAGGAAAGAAGTCAACCACACCAGGGCCTGACCGGCGATACCAAGGTTATCACGGAGACAGTTGAGCAGAATGGCATGGTTGACTGTGTCAAATGCAGAAGAGAGATCTGGTAAGATGACACAGGGGGTGTTGGAATCAAGGTTAGAGAGCAGGTCTTCACAGATGTTCAGGAGAGCAGTTTCTGTGCTTCTAGTGGCTCTGAACCCAGACTGATGGTCATGGAGACCACCAACCGATTAAGTGTGATGATTGAGCTGGGAGATGGCCAGCTTTTCCAAGAGCTTGCCCAGGAAAGGGGTGATGGAGATTGGGTGATAGTTAGCAGAGCAGGACGGGTCGGCAGAGGGTTTAAGAAGTGTGCACAAGGGAGTGCTTCAGGGGCGAAGGGAAGACTCCAGTGGCAAAGGAGTGGTTGCAAAAGTCGGCCAGAGCAGAAGCCAGGGAGTCAATGTGGTCCTTGATGGTTTTTGAGGAACAGGGATGAACCTGTTTAGACAAGACTTTCATTGATCGAACCTGTCTAGAAACCTCGTCTGAGGAGAGTAGGGGAAAAGCAGAGGAGGGAGGAGGGATGGCTGAAGAGGGGGCCAATGGAAGAGCAGGGCGTAGAGGGAGGAGGGGCAGAGGAAGAGAGAGAGGGAGAACAGGATGTCCTGAGTTTTAGAGATGAAATGAGAAGCCAGTGCCGTGCAGATGGCCCTGGAGGGGGCAGGAGAGGTAGAGACTGTGGCAGGATTGGCCAGTTCCTTCCAGATTTTAAAGAGGTCAGCCAAGTTGTTAGATGCCAGAGAGATGCGGGTTTGGATGTGAGCGCTCTTCTTGGTGAGGACAGAGAGCCGGTATTGTCTTTAGTTTGTTGGAGGATGCACCAGAAGCACACCATTTCCTCTCAGCCACCCTGCAGTTCCGTTTGAGGGTTTACAAGATCTGAATCGTACCAGGAGTTACTTGGCTTTGGGCTTCAGTTGGATACTCATGACAGGGGCAAGAACATCAAGAGTATCAGATATAGCGGAATGGAGCATGGAAAGGGCTGTCAGGGTGCGAGTCAGTCAAAGGGGTGGGGGGTGGCTGAGATAGTGGCGTTGAAAGCCTCAACTGAAATGCGCTTCATGGGTCGGATGACCGAGAAGGTGGGTGGCAGTGCTGGAGTTGGCTTGGCCAGAGGGGTGGAGAGGGTGAGCTGGGAGGAAAGGAGAAAGTGATCACTCCAGGAGAGAGGAGTGGTCAGAGAGATAGAAAGGGGAAGGTCTGAGGAGATCAGAACATCCAGAGTGTGCCCCGCAGCGCGAGTCGGGCCAGAGGGGACAATAGAGAGTGAGAGGGAGTCGCAAAGGTCGCGAAAGAGTCCAGTGGAAGGACAGCAGTGGTCTAAGTGGGCGGGAGCAGTCGGGAGCGGTGCTCCTATACTTCTTTTAAATAGGTTTTACCGTTCCTATACTTTTATTTTAAAAAGAAACTGTTCCGGAACGGTTTCGTTTTAAAATAAAGGTGTAGAAACACATTGAAACTTGCACTTTCAGTGCACTGCACTGGATGTTCCCTTAAACATCAGGCGCATGTGTTTTGGGGTTTGTATTGTGCATGGGAGGGGGTTAATCAATGGGCTTTGTGGGGAGCGATGCAGGCCAGTAGGGAACATGGTTCCACTACTTCTTTTTGTACACTTAGACCACTGACAGACAGGAAACATCCAGGTGGATGTTTAAGTCTCCAAGAAGGAGAAGTTGAGTGGTGGAGACCGGGAGGGAAGAGGAGAGGTCAGCCCACTCAGAGAGGAAGGAGGAGATCTGACCAGGTGGCCGATAGATAGTAGCCACAGTAAGGGAATGGCTAGGAGAGGGAGAAAGAGCCTGCATACGAGGCATTCGAAAGAGTAGGCCTGTGTAGGAATGATAGAGGCAGGAATCCACTCTGGGAAGACCAGGCTACACCACCTCTGGACCAGTTGGACCTGGGAGCGAAGAGGATCTTTTAACCGTCTGGGAGGAGAGTGTCAAAGCTCGTGACTGAGCTGGCCATGAACCATGTATCGGTGAGATCAAGGACATCAAGATCAAGCTCCTCCAGTAGGCGGCAGATGTCAGAGGAATGTTTGACAGCTGAGCGAGAGTGGAGAGTGGCAATATGGAGAGGGTTGCCATTCTTGAAAGAGTTTGGGGAGGGGTACAAATCAGAGGTGTACGCCCTGCGGAGATGTAGAAGAAGCCAGAGTGGGGGCAGAAAGGGAAGGAGGAGAGGGCAAGGTAGCCAAGGGGGAGGCAGCAGCGGGAGACTAGGAAGCCAAGGAGGAGGGAGAGGGGACAGCAGGAGAAGAAGGGAAATTGATGAGGCGCGAGAAGCGTCTATCGAAGAGAAGGTAGGCCTGAGGGCCTTGGACCAGGATGGTACCATTCATATAGACCTTAATGATGACCTTGGAGGAGTGGAAGAAGGCCAGGAGGGCCTCCCACTGGGTGCCACCATTAATGGCAGAGGAGGAAAAGGGAGAGAGCACCAAGACCATATGTAGGGTCACTAGGTCTGGTGAGAGAACGACAAAGAGGCTGTCAGTGACAGTTTGCCTGGAGAAGGCACTGGTATAGGTATCAGCGATAGGGAGGCCTGGGTTGTAGACCAGGATGTCCTTTTTAAACTTCTTCCTACCAGATTTAGTGAGGAGAGCAGGATAGTCGATCAAAAAGCAGTTGGAGAAGAGAGACGGAGAGCACCATAGAGTAGGTAGAAAGAAAAGAGAAGGGGAAGGGAAGGCGAAAAAGCTACGGATGGACACGGGGCAGGTTGCAAGCAGACGAGACAGAGGTGAGACAAGTTAAAATTGGAAAGACGACACACTCAAGATACTCGGATAATGAGACTATCAATTGCCATTTTAAACAGGATAATAAACCTAAATTTGAGAATCCTGAAGAGGGTTTAACAATGCAATTTTGACATTGCATTTATGGCATTTATTTAGCACTTTCCAGATTCTTAGGTTGCAGAAAGTATAGGTTAAAGGAAGGAAACAAAGGTTAAACAGGTTCTCAATATATGCAACGACAACTAAATCTTCCATAGACAAGCCTTTCCCAGTAAAAACAGTCTAAAACCAGTTCACACCTATGAGGGACCAAGATATCAAAGTCAATGGACTAGAAGTCAGAGCCAGGACAGCCAAAGTCAATTGGAGCACAGTTGATCGCGCTGGGGCACTTCTTAGATGAGCGGTCTTGCACAAGAGTTTTTGTAAAAATCACTTGTAGGGTCACAAGCTGTTAAGCCTGTGAAAAGCAGAGTTGGAATCAACTCTAAGGTAAGCCACTGCAAGTCTCAACTGAGAAAAGCACATCTCAAAAAGACACTGGGGTAAGTACCCCAAGCCTAAACAGTACCTCTGGTTTGAAGAAGAGTGGTCCAGCTGGATTCTGTCCTGTTGCAGCGGTGCAGACCCTGGGTTTCCTGAGCCTCAGTTGTGGGGAGAAGAGGGAGGACGTCTGGATGGCTCCTGCGGCAGCAATTTGGAGGTTGTCTGCAGCTACGGGCTCTTTTCGGATCACCAGCACTTCGTGGTTTCAGCGCTCGGTAAACAGCATCACTGTGTATCTCGGCTACCGTTTGGGCTTCATTCTGGTGAGATGACTCTAGCTCTGGTCGTCCTGCTTCTGGAGAGTCTTTAGGAGACTCCTAGAACTTCTTGCCGGTGTGCAGACGCTGCACTCTACTACGGATTTCTCAACCCCTGGCACTCGGTTCTTGCAGCAGTGAAGAAGTAAGGCCAATCAGGGAAGATGGTCCAGTGGAGTTCGTCTCAGGGGTTAGTTGGTCCAACTAAACCAAGTGAAGAAGTCGTCCCTTACATAGCTTTTGTCAATCAGAAAAAGGAGTTTCGGCACAGCATCATGGTCCTACTGGGCAATTCAAAGGTCCAGGAGGATGCAGCAAGCTTCGTCCACGGATTGTTTGTCGGGTGTTTCTCCCAGTGGTCGACTATGCCTCTAGACCCAAAACCCATGCCTTTTTAAGCAGGTTTCTCCCATTCATTCACAGCGTTGGCCATCAATCACACCAGGACAGGTTGCATTCAGGCATTCCTAGAGACCAAGGACAGGACAGGGGAGTTTCGGGAACCTCCCTCACATCCTGCCTTTCCAGACACACTAGAGCCAGAGGCGGATTTCAGGGCTGAAGCTCGCCAAAGGCAAAGCAAACAAAGGGCTCAACTTGGCTTTGAGGCACAGAGTAAATCCCAAGAAAGACCTCACAAACAGAAAATGGTGAAAAAAGACGACCGGGCCATGGTCACCCATGGGTGCTGTACTGCAGCTGAGGATTCAGCCTGCGGTAGAAAAGCACAATGGTAGGAACATTTAAACCACTGCCACCAGCCATTTAAAGTAGTGAGGGGTAACATAATATTTTTGCATGAGAATGTAGGATAAGAGGCTACAATGTAACCCCCCAGCACTCCAAAATGGTGTGTGCTGGACCTACAAAGAGAAGTTAAGTAAAGTCAATTTCCGTTTGCTGTTCTTGGGAACAGTAGTTCTCAAAAGAAGTTATTTAAACCGTATGAGAAATCTAAAGGATTTCAATGTGACCCTGCACTGAAGGTGCTGTTTGTCACCATACAAAAAGTAGATGCCTAGCGGGTCAAACACATGTGAGGGTGAGCACAAGGTCTCACTCACTCCAGGTTTAAAATGAAGTCCTAAAGTCCAGCAAAAGATCTGGGGGGGGGGTCTCCAAGGTTCAAGGGAATTAGCACAGAAATGAGAATTCTCCCCAACACTAGTCCCTCCCAGACTAAGTGACACGAGGACTTAATCCACTACTGGGTGAATCTCCTATTCCAGTTGGCCATACTTTATGGAGAGTCCATCATTTTGGTGATTACACCCTGACCTATGTTCTATGGTAAAATCAAACCCTTGAAGGCAGATTGACCAACTCAACTATTTTGGATGTTCTCCCTTCATCTGCATTAACCATCTCAAGGGTTGGTGATCTGTCTGAATAATGAAAGTAGAACCATACAAGTATGGCCTAAACTCCTTTGGAGACCACACAATGGCAAACATTCACGTTATATGGTTGCCTACCTTGTCTCACGGTCCTTCAGCTTCCTGCCGATGAAGAAGATAGTGTGTTCCCTGCTGCACCTATCCCTGTGTTAGAAGCATCTGTTTGTACAATGAAGGATTGGTTGTAGTCGGGAGCTCTGTTGTAAGATTTTCATAGTAATTGTATTGTATTTGGTTATTTATATAGCGCTCTTTCCCCACTTGTGTGGCCTCAATGTGCCTTTCTCTTGGTTGAACGCCCTTGGTGACCGTAGTTGATGTGGTTGGAGATTTTAGGGAGTTTAGGGGATGCATGTGTGCATGTTGCCGTTCTAAGACTTGTGTGGCTGGCAAAGCTCCACTAAGCAGCCCAAGAGAGGTCAGAAACTTGTGGGCGCTGTTGAGGGTTGGATATAGATTGCTATTGTTGAGAGCGCCTGTGTGGCCAGCTATTCCTGGTTCCTTTCGGGTGGTGGTCGCTGTATGCTAGTGGAAGAGGTGTTGAGGTACGTCAGGTGTTTGTACGGCTATGTGCGAACTAGGCCGGATGTGCTTAGCCGTAGCCTTGTTCTATCGTGCATGGCTGCTTGGCCGTGCCTGCGGCTTGTCTGCACACTAGTGGTGTGAGATATACATACGATGGGCTGAGATATTGCTCTGCTGGTGTGATAGTTGTCCAGGTCTATAGTTGAGAATCCTATACCGATAGGCCTAGCTTTCATGTGGTAGCCAGTATCTGCGTATATTAAACGAGGATGGAGGCTGAATCTAGGTTTGGGAGTCCTGTATAATGGGAGAAAGGCCTATGTTTCACAGTGCAGTAGGTTTAGACATATGGTAAACAGAAATGGAGGCCACGGGTAGACTTCAGAAACCTGCCCCATAGGGGAGAGACGTCCAGGCATCCCAACGCAGTAGGCTTCGTCATACAGAACACAGTGATGGATGCTACATCTGTACTCAAACCCTGTGCAGTGAGTGGAAAACCTTGCCCAGTTATCGGAAAAAGCAGAGGTCCTTATCATACAATGCTTTACCTATATTTGAGAATCCTGCATGGTGATGGGGGGGTTGGGGGGCTAGGCTTCTCAAGGCGAATGGGGGTGATGGTGGTGGTGGTGGTGGTGGTGTTTTGAGTGGGTGTGTTGATAGTGGGACAGGTGTGCCACAACGAAAGCTGCTAGCTTACCTGGGGTACCAGTCGGCTGGCAGGGAGGATGAGAGATGTTATGGTGTGTCAGATGAAACCGCTGCGAGAGCGGCCAGCCCCTGGGTTGCGATTGTCGGGAGGAGTGTGTTATGTGTGGGTTGATCGTGAGGTCTGTTGCAACAAGGCCACTGGCTTACCTGGTGTACTAATCGGCTAGCAGTTATATTTGAGTAATATGTGGTATTGTCAGATGAGACCGCTGCAGGGTAAAATTAAAAAGTCCTAAAGTCAAGCAAAAGAGCTTGCGGGTCTCCAAGGTTGAAGGGAATTAGCACAGAAATGAGAATTCTCCCCAACACCTGGGCACCGGCATAGAGGATCCAAGGGCAGGAGAGTGCGAATACACTCGGGTTTCTCACCAGGCTTATAGTAAGAGTTGGGGACCTGTATGCCAAGGGATTGTTGAGCCCCCTAACGTACAGTACAGGAATTGTCATGAAGGTAATTTTCTAGTTTTCTTGAACCTCTGGATGATCAATGAGCATAGATTTGGATGCCATAACTTTATTTCGAGGGGATTGGGTCCTCCGACGTATTCCATATCTATGACAGGTAATGTCCACAGCTGTGCTGCTTTGGAAAATCTTCGCCCATAGCCACAGTTCTGTTTTTTCCGCGAACGTATTCGCTTCGTGAATCTCGGTACGCCTCGACTCTTGGAGTTTGCTGTTTTCTTCTCGGTTTGTTGAACCTGTTCGGTTTTTTGTAAAGTCCTGTTCGTGGCGATGTCTACTTCGTCTTCAACCCCGCGTCCGGGCTTCGAGAAATGAGGGGACTGGGGTTCCAAGATGTCGGTAGCAGACTCACACTACGCATGCCTCTGGTGCCTCGGGGAGGCCCACGATATGGACGACTGTCGATTGCCAGTCGCTCACGGCAAAGGCCTTGCGGGAACGCAAGAAGAAGCTGTCGGTAGGTCGGGTGTCTAAGCCCCAGAAGTCGAGGTCTGCAGGGCTTTCGACGGATGACTCGAGAGGCGACTCTCCGCGTCATCGTCGGAAGTCCAGTGAGTCTCCTTCCAGGAGTCGGTCTCACCACTCCTCCGCCTCTTCGAGGCATTCCCGGAAGCGCCGGCATCGGTCGCCGTGCCCGTCCTCTTCCGAGGATTCCGCCCGTCGGCGGGTCGCTTATCCCTCCATGCAAGTGACACCGGAGGAATGGGTTTCCTTCGGGAAGCAGATGCTAGCGATTCTTGAATCGCAGGGCACCGGTCCGTCCGCGCCTCCGAGTGGGGTCGGTCGGCACCGGTCGAGAGACGCCACTCGTACGCCTTCGGACTCGGGTGGGCGGCACAGCTCGCGGGAGAGATCTAGCTCGGACAAGGGTAGCCGTTCTCGCCATGCCCGTTTCAGGTCCCGGTCCTCGACGCGGTTGAGACCGTGTGATCCTGTGCCGTCTTCGAAGAAGACGATGCCTGTGGCGCCGAGGTCATCGACGATTTCTCTCGAGACTCCGCCTCCGAGGGGGTCGTCTGTGCCTAGGTCGTCCAGAGACAAGCTCGGAGCTCTGGCTTCGAGGCCTGTGTCGACACCGTCGATGCTGGCGGCGCTGCAGCTGACGTCGCCGCTGATTCGCTCAACATCAACAATGTTTCTGTCGACGCCAGCGCCGACTCGTTCGATGCCTTTCGAGGCAGTGGTGTCGGAGGGGCCCTGTGGCACGGGGTTAGCTCCTAGAAAGGCTCTGGCTAAGGTCAGGCACAGCTTTGGTCCCCAGATGTCTTCCTCTCCCCGCCTGGAGTACATTTCAGAGGGTGATGAAGGCTCTGACGGCTTAGTTCCGGTTACGGTACCAGATGAGCTTATCTCGGGCCATAGCCAGTTTGATGACCTAAGGCAGTCACTGCATGATGCCAGTGGACTGGACACCTCTCCGGAGGTGGAGTTTTGTAGGCCGGAGCCTGGCACTCATGCCGATTCTTCATATCGGCGCCTTATGTCTCGGGTCAACGTGTACTTGGGTTGGTCGGCTCCCCCAGGGGAGTTCGTTCAGGATGATCTCACGGACATCCTTGATCTTGGTCCATCCACTGACCCGGTATTGCCGTTTCATATGGCTCTGCAGAGAAGGGTGGCGGCGGCTTGGACTGCTCCGGAGAGTCTCCCGGCAGTGGACAAGTCTTTGTCGCGAAAATACCGTCCAGCCAGTAGCGACCCCTGCTACTTGTCCAGGCACCCCACTCCGGAGAGTTTGGTGGTGCAGGCGGCAAAGCAGGCGTCGTATCCTACCATCCCTCCGGATAGGGACGACGTTTTGACGGCTGGGCGAAGAAAGTGTTTCTTCAGGGGGTATGGCGCTTCAGGCGGCCAACTCCATATGTGCCTTGTCTCATTTCACACACACTCTGTGGAACTGTGTTGCATTAGCGGCTGAACGTATTCCCGAAGGACGAACGGGATGGTTTCCTTGCTATGGTTCAGGATGGCAAGGATGCCATGTGTGAGGCCGTTCAGTCGGGTTGGACATGGCTGATTGTGTCAGCCGGTCCATGGCGGCGAGCACCGTTAATACATAGGTTTGCGTGGTTGCGGAAGTCTGGGTTCGCTCCTGATGTGCAGTCCCGGCTCCTCAACATGCCCTTTGACGGTGAACATCTTTTTGGCTGACGAGAGCCTTGAGAGGTTGCAGACCTCCAAAGCTGCAGTTAAGTCGTTGGGCGCTGCAGTTCGACAACCTCCGCCTTTTCGTCCTAGGGGACAGCAATGGAGGGGAGGTTCCTTTCGCTATAACTCGTACTTCAGTAAAGCGAGAGGAGCTCGCAGTCAAAGAGGCCACCGTAAGAGTGCCAGAGGTGGAAACAAGGGTACTCGAGGTGCCAAGGCCGCTCGGGCAGTTTCCTCTTTGCCCTCAGGCAACGCTGCACCCGCTACCACTCAGTCATGAGACCAGGTCCGATGTTCGCCGGTTGGGGCAAGGCTGGCGCAGCATCTTGTAGAGTGGCGAGCCATCACTTCAGATGTGTGGTTTCTGGAGATCATAACCCACGGCTACTGTCTTCCTTTTCGGCAGAGGCCTCACGACAAGCCACCTGGGAACCTCTCTTTGAAGAGTCGGATCCGCTCCTCCTTGCGCAGGAAATTCAAGCCCTGCTGGAGAAAGGCGCCATAGAACTGGTGCCTGTAGCGGAGAGGAACAAGGGATGGTATTCCCCTTATTTTTTGATTTCGAAGAAAGACAGGGGATTGAGACCCATCATGGACTTGCGCGTTCTGAACAAACTCCTCAGGAAGGACAAGTTCAAGATGGTTACTCTCCCTCAAGTCCTCCAGGCCCTTCAACTTCAGGACTGGTTGGTGTCTCTGGACCTCAAGGACGCTTACTTCCATGTGCCGATCCATCCCAAGCACAAGAAGTACCTGAGGTTCGCGGTTGGCGACTCGCCGATTGACCTCCGCCCCAAGGGTTTTCACCAAGCTCATGGTGGTGGTGGCAGCACATCTCAGGAAAGGGGGATTCACGTCTAACCCTAGCTGGACGATGGGTTGATCAGGGGGAGCTCTCCCGAGCAAGTCCTGGATCATCTGTCCGTCACCTGCCACTCACTCCCTTCACAAGCTGGGCTTCTCCCTTAATTTAAAGAAGTCCCATTTGACACCAACGCAGCGGCTCCAGTACATCGGAGCAGTGCTCGACACATCCCTGGGTCAGTGTTTTCCTCCCCAGGTGAGGGCTCTTCACATTCAGCAGATGGTGCACAAGTTTCAACTTGCCCAGAATCTCCCAGCGTCCGAGTTCTTGAGACTGCTCGGTCTCATGGCATCCGGCATTCTTCTGGTGCCAGAGGCTCGTCTGCGGGTGAGATCTTTGCAGTGGGCACTCAAGCTCCAGTGGTCTCAGTCCTCCGGCAGGCTGTCAGACCCTGTTCAGGTGCTGCCCTCGGTCGCCCAGGACCTTCTGTGGTGGGCCGTCTAAGGCAATCTGATGAAGGGGGCCCCATTTTGGCTGCCCTGGCCGGAGGTGATGATTGTGACGGACGCATCCCTCACGGGATGGGGAGCTCATGGCAACGAGTTGACAGTCAGCGGTCGTTGGTCTCCGTCGGAGTCCAGACTCCATATCAATCTGTTGGAGCTGAGGGCCGTCAGGCTTGCCCTGAAGGCTTTTCTGCCGACTGTGCGAGGAAAGAGTGTCCTGATTCTAACGGACAACACGGTGGCCATGCACTACCTCAACGAAAAAAGGGGGGGGGGAGCAGGGTCACTTCCTCTGTGCAGGGAGGCGATGCAGATCGAGTTCTGGGCCATCCAGCAGGAAGTTTCGATCTCGGCTGTTCATCTGGCCGGAGACGACAACGAGACGGCGGACGCTCTGAGCAGGCAGAGCACGATCTCGCACGAGTGGGAGCTGGCTCAGGAGATTCTCCTGGAGATCTTCGCCCTTTGGGGGACCCCTCAAGTAGATCTCTTCGCCTCCAGTGTCAACCGAAAGTGCGAAAGGTTCTGCTTGCGGGAATTTCCTCCAAAAGGAGCCTTAGGAGATGCGTTCGTGGTGGAGTGGTCATTCCCACTGCTGTACGCGTTTCCTCCAGTCCCCGTCATCCCGCAAGTACTGCAGAGGTTACGGAGTTTCGGTTCCCGGATGATCCTCATTGATCTGGCGTGGGCCCGAAGGAAGGTGTACCCGGACCTTCTCGACTTGTCCATCTGCCCTCCACGTCGTCTTCCCTACCGAGACGATCTGCTCTCACCGGGGGGGGGGGGGGGGGGGGGGTCAGGTTCTCCATCCAGAGGTCAGATCCCGCAACCTTCACGCTTGGCTTCTGAAAGGTTGAGGTATAAGGATTGGGACCTCCCTGAAGCCGTGATGTTGGTGTTGCTCTCGGCCAGGCGACCGGCAACAAAGTCTCTGTACCGTTGCCGTTGGAGAAAGTTCTGCGACTGGTGCAGAGTTAAGAATGTGGATCCTTTCGAATGTGACATTCCCATGGTTCTGTCTTTTTTGCTTTCCTTGGCCCACAGGGGCTTGCAGGTGGGGACCATTAAAGGTTACCTGGCGGCGCTGTCCATATTTAAGCGCTTGCCTGAAGAATGTTCCTATTTTAAGATTCCTTTAATTTCTCAGTTTTTGAAAGGGCTCACTAATGTGTTACATCCGTCACCTTTTCTGGTGCCCAGTTGGGATTTGAACCTTGTTCTTAAGTTTCTGATGGGTGCTCCGTTTGAGCCTCTACATTCTTGCCCTTTGAGACTGTTAACTCTGAAAACTGTGTTTTTGGTTGCGGTTACTTCCGCTCGCAGAGGATGTGAGTTACAGGCACTTTCAGTTAAGCCACCCTTCACTGTGTTTCATAAGGACAGGGTTTTCCTTAGAGTTCGTCCTTCTTTTCTTCCGAAGGTGGTTTCGGAATTTCATTTGAGCCCGAAGGTTGTTATTCCGGCGTTCTATCCTCCTCCACATCCTGGTAAGGAAGAGGAGAGGCTCCATAGGCTTGATCCTAGGAGAGCGTTGAGCTTTTATATTTCGCGCATGTCCCGGGTCAGAGTTGACGATCAACTTTTCATTGGTTACGCTGGAAAGCATTTGGGACAAGCTGTGACGAAACAGACTGTCTCGTTGGATTATTTTAGGTATCTCCGAGTGTTACCGCTTGGCGGGTAAGGACCCTCCGGCTGCCTTGCGGGCCCATTCTACCAGGGGAGTGGCTGCGTCTACTGCCCTGCAGAGGGGTGTTCCTATTTGTCACATCTGTGATGCAGCCACCTGGGCTTCAGTACATAAGTTTGTACGTCACTACTCCCTCGATTCCATCAGAGGGCAGGATCTGGCCTTTGGCAAGGCAGTCCTATATTCTGCAATTTGATTGGGCATGCTAAATTTGTGTTCTAAATTCTTTTCCCACCTCCTTGCTTGGTACTGCTTTGGGAGTCTGTCATAGATATGGAATACGTCGGAGGACCCAATCCCCTCGAAGAACAAGTTACTTTCTTACCTGGTAACGTTCTTTCGATGGGATGGTCCGACGACGTATTCCATATCGCTCCCTCCCTACCTTCCCCACTGCAGAATTTCTTTTGCGCTTGCAGCTTGCATTCCGCAAGGCCTTGTGTGTCTGACTGGCAGAAAACTGGTGGCGCACGTTCTGGGGGGAAAAAATTACAACTGAGGCTATGGGTGTCGTGCGTCCTAATTATCACATCGGGTGACGTCAGCCGTCGGAGGGAGGTCCTCGGGGACGGCGCATCGACGTCATTGACGCAGGACGCAGACGCCGAAGATTTTCCGAAGCAGCACAGCTGTGGACATTACCTGTCGTAGATATGGAATACGTCGTCGGACCATCCCATCGAGAGAATGTTACCAGGTAAGAAAGTAGCTTGTTCTTTCTGATGCTTGTGGGTCTGCTTAGAATCGCATGCTGTGCATATATTCCGACATCTAGAATTACACTGTTGCCCTTTTCCTTGTAACATGCATCATTTCTTTGTGTTCAAAGCACATCCGTTCCATATCTGGGCCAGAGCTTAATTGTAGAAATGGCTATGAAAATGTTCCTTTTTTGGATTTTGAGTCCTTATCGAGTACTCGTGTCTCTAATAAATGTAATCTGTTTTTCAGAGAAAAGGAAAAGCGCCCACTGAACACCAGCCTGAAGTGATATTGAACAACTTTACAACACGTCTTGGTCACTCCATCGGACGCATGTTTGCTTCTCTTTTTCCACATGATCCTCAATTCACTGGTCGACAAGTAGCAACTTTTCACAATCAGAGAGACTATGTGTTCTTTAGATTCCACAGGTAACTTTGTTTTCCCCCACATGGATTTATTTAGTAGAAATGATTTCATAACTGAAGCCCAGAATAATCTGACTCAATGTAATGTTCTCTTTAAAGATATCTCTTTAAGAGTGACAAAAAAGTTGGAATGCAGGAACTTGGACCACGTTTTACTTTGAAGCTGCGATCACTACAGAAAGGAACGTTTGATTCAAAGTTTGGGGAGTATGAGTGGATCCACAAGGTGAGTGTTTGCATTGGTGTAATTTTCTTCATGCTACTCATTTTAGTTTTCCTAAAGTGGAAATATCGCCGTTAGTTAAGACTTTCATATCCATGATACATCTTCTTGACCTGTGTCAACCACAGACATTTTGCTTTGACTAGGTAACTATTTTACCTTGTCCGTAGGTGAAGAGGAATCTTTTTCTCCTCTCACCTAGTCTTTTACTTTTTATGGGTAACCTTTTTATGTCACTCCGTAGTGTATGGTTGAAGTTGGTTTCCTACAACTTTTGGGCTTGGGCTGGGTTGCTCCTGTGGGCGCCACTGCTTTTTCAGGTACTTGGGTGAACTACAGTTCCCAAGTAGTAAAGAGGGATTTTCATCCCCCTTTACATTTTAAATGGTGAGCCAACACACCCCACCTTATGTATCCCCTTTCTTACTTACCTGGTAACCTTTTGTTACAATTGCAAGTTTCCATGAATGGCTGATGGCAGCGTAACTACTTTTATGACTTTTTAGTCTTAATTACAGGCTGTTAATTCAGCCTCTGTAATGCACAGGACCACCACCATTTTGCTAAACTGGTGGGCCCCTTCTTTGTTCGCCATTTCTTGTATGCTTGCTGTTTGAGGTCTTCCCCTGCCATTCTAGGCAGGAACAACCTCAGTGGCTGTTTTGTTTTTGGCAGGAATCCAGTGGATTCCCCACCCGGGCTCCAAAGTGTCTGGAAAGGTAGGAAGCCAGGGATTAGTCCAACCCTCTGCAGCCTTTTATCTTGCCTGAAAGGAACACACTACCAGTGGGAAGGGGGGGGGGGGCTGGCTGTTGTGATTGGACAGCCAGACCGCCCCTTGCTGTAAAATGCAGGTAGAGAATACAGAAGTTGTGCTGTAGTTCCAGATAAAAACTCCGGACCTGGAAGCTGCTGATAAGTCAACCACTGGAGCTGAATCCGAAGATGAAGAAACGACGGCCGTAACTATTTCCAGCAACCGCAGAGCCTGCTGTGTAACCGGAGCCTGCTGTTAACCCTTCCTTCCAATCGACCTGGGGATCCCGAGAAGCGTGGCCCAGAGCCTGGCGAGATCCACTAGACTGGAAGACATGCATTTTGAGCCATCCCACGTCGTGCTGCAACACCATAATACCCTGGGACCTTGTGCCACAGTTCGGTGCACAGTGTTCCAAATCGAGCCTAAAGTTTGGTAACATCCTGCAGGACCTCCAGAGACGTGAATCCAGTCCAAAAAGTTCCCTCAACAGAGTGTTGGCCTTGTAAGTGAGTAGAATCAGACGAGCGACAAATCGGTCCTCTTCTGGCTCCTGGAAAGGGCGCCAAAACCAGAGGCGCATCCAGCCGTGAAGAAACTCTTGCCTGAAGCCTTCTCTGTTGATCCCTGCTGCAAAATCCCTTCCAAAGTCCTGTCCTCTGTCCTCATGACAAAGGAATCCATGGACCAGGTGTTTGGCTGCAGATCCTGAAGTCTCCCCTCCTGCAACTCTTCTTCTGTGCTGAGGTACTGTGTTGGCTGGGGAATTTACTTACCTTAAGCCTGTGTGATTTCTGTAAACCTTGTGGGTGTTTTCTGCGACTGGGAAGCCTCTCATCCAGTTCACCCAGGCCCATTGCTGGAATCCTCTGATGGTATCTTTTCAGAAGTCCCTGGACCCTAACTAACTTTAAAGTGAACAACAGTCTTTGACAGGAACTCAGACTTTTTCTGCATCTGAACGCTATCTCACCCTGCCTACAGCTGGCACCTATACCACCAGGTTCCCTCTTCTGCCTCTGAGAGAACTCATGTAATAGACTAGGGAAGGACTGGATAAGAAAAGGATTCTGTCTTCAATTATAAAAAGTGTTTAAAAGTCACTCACTTGTGAACGAGTTGGTTAGTTACCATCCCTCTGAGAGTGAGCAGTTACAAATGTTCTTACCTTGAATGTGTTCTGCCATTCTGAAAGGTTTATGTAAGGTTATTTTTACTCGCCCGTGAATTGTTTATGGCTCTTTACTAAAAGTAATGCTGTTTGCTTCACTTAAATATTTCTTTCAGAATATTAGTGCACAAGTTCCCCAACTGGGTCTTGCTTCCGTAGACCTTGAAACACTTGTGTATAGGCGCGTTACAAATGCCATGCCATATATCGTATCATATACCTCCTGTATAGCCTGTCTAAACTAGGTCTGCCTTGGGTTTTACCTGCCTAGAATAACATTGCTTCATTCTTAAAGTGTAACATTGGGTTTTGCTTTCCCTGGTCTGTTTTATACAGATTCTGAAAGTGTCTTAGGTTTATACCTACTTTTTTAAGTTGCCGATAGCTCCTTTTAAAAAGTGTATAGGTTTTACTTACTTTCGTCTGCCTTGGGTCATCCTAAAATAAGTTAGAAAGTTATTGCTTACCTATATTACAACATTAGGTTTTACCTGGCTAGAATAGCTGTGTGCCATTCTTAAAAAGTGTTCCTCAAGGTGTAGCTGACCTTGGTCTGCCTGGTGCAATCCTAAATTAGTGTAAAGAGTTCTTGTTTACCTTAATCGGTGTCCCACAGAGCTGAAAAGCAACTAACTGTATATTACACCAACAGGTCTTCCTCACCTAGTAGAACTGTTATCCTGAATGTGGTTATTTTTCTACTGTTCCTTCAATGAGTGTTCCACTATTCAGAAAAGTATACTTGCAAGTTGGTTTACTAAGTGATTCCTTAACGGAGTGTCATTGCACAACTGCTAGGGTCTACTACCCTTGTATTACTGAAAGTAATCAAAGTAACTTATGGTTTTACTCCCTGTGACTAGGTGTCCTATACTAAATGTATTTGATAAGGTCGGACTAGCCTAGAAATACTGTTAATTTTCTGAACAAGGTTTATGCTTTGGTCTGTGTACCTTCAAGCATCGTGTTAGGGGAGTTTTCCTGAAGTCCTACTTGGTAGTAAAACTTTAGTAAGCTATCGCAGTAGTTTGTAGATCCCCAACACTTGGTATCAGTCTGTAGTAACTCAGGACCTTGGTAGAGTGGCAGAGCAGTCAGGCTTATCTTAAGAGGAAGATGTGAGCTGTAGGTAGTAAGCACACTGAACACATTAATTAAAGCACATCAAAGAAATGCACATAAATGTATATTAAAATATATATGTATATTTACACGAGTCACTGTTGGATATCATTTTCAATACTTTCAAATGGTCACTTCTTAGTTGGTAGTTGCTGAACGCATAACATTGTTACAACAGTTTGACAGTTCTATTAGTAATACTGCGCACCCACAAAATAATACAGCAATTGTATTCAGTCTGCATGCACATACATGAGCGATATTTGCGAAGGAAAAGGTTATTCTAGTAGAGCTTCAGGTTCTAGAGGTAGTTTCGTAGCACAGCAAGTCTTTCAAGTTTGTAGCGGCTTAAATTCTTGCAACCAACGTGGGAGACCCTGTTAAAGGACTCGCTAAAGGGACACAAGTTGCGGCTTGAGTCAGAGGTAAGCGACGGTTGCCCTGGACACTTCTACGTGCACTTGCACGCCCTAGAGCGATTCTGCAATCAGGTAAGCAATACCTTTTTCCCCCACCACATTACCTTTTGGTTACAAGAAAATGTTTGTGTTGATCGCTCCGCGATGTTGCAGCTCTGCACCCGACCTCTGGATTCCTTGGTCTGATGACTGAAGACAATGTACGGGATCTCTCAACAGCAGTCTCGAGGGAGGATTTTGGGCACCACTTTCAATAACTTATTGGTTCACTCGGTTTTGGCACCTTTTCTGCAGCACCAACACAGGACACGATTCACCTGGTCAATCATCTTCGCTTCCTGCAGTCCCGCACTCTGAGGGGGTCTGGGCGAGTTGGATCGGCTCTCTGGAGTGTCTTTGAGGGCTCTGCAAAGATATGGACGGATTTAGCCTTTCCACAACGATACACTTGAAATGGGCAGCATGTTTCCTGGTTTTGGGGTTCCATAGCTCTGGAAACGCACAGGACCTCAGGAGATGGCTCAAATCAAAGTTTGTCCTGAGACTGGTTGTTCCCACCAGCCAAAGGGAAGGAGTCATCCTCTTCGGATCTCTTCTTTCTCACAGAAAGCTGTGTCAGGACGACCGTGGTCGCTTCAGTGTTGCAAAGAGTCTGCATGTGTCGCTAGTCGTCATCTTCGGTTATTTCAGCTTCCAGTGGCCGACTTGCTTTTCACTCCAGACGCCTTCCCTTTTATACAGTTCCAGCACACTCCCCTGCAATCTCTCAGCAATTTACAGAAAGGGGTATTTGGCTGGCCAATCAAGATGGCCAGACCTCCAGTGGGAGCTGGCTCTATTTGAGGCACTTTGGCAGACAATGGACAGGGGGAGGAACCCCCCCCCCCCCCCCCCCCAACTCCTGTTAGCGAGAATTCTCAGAAATGTTTTAATTCCCTTCTACCTTAGAGACCAGCTCTTTTGCTGGAGTTTAGGACTTTTTATTTTTATCCTGGAGAGAGTGGGACCTTTTTCCCACTCATCTGCTTTTATTTGATTTGAGAAGTCCTTTCGATTTCTGCTAAGGTTTAAATACCTTCTCTTGGATAACTACCGTTTCCAAGAGTAGTAAAGTGAAATTGACTTTACTTTTTTCTCTTGGTAGACCCAGCACACACCATCTTACATAGAGTGCTCGAGGGGTTACTTATAATCCCCTTTGTCTACCTTCTCATGTAACATTTTCGTTACCCTTTCTACAATTAATGGCTGGTGGCAGAGGTAAAAAAAAATGTTTTTCCTACCATTGTGTGTTTTTACCGCGGGCTGCGTTTGCAGCTGCAGTATAGCACCCATGGGTGCCCATTTTGTCAAAATGGGCCGGTCTTCTTTTTTCACCATTTCTTGTTGGAAAGGTCCTTGAGATTTAGTCTGCGTGCCAAACCAGGTTTCGCCCCTTGGTTTGTTTTGTCTTTGGTGGGATTCACTGGTGAAGCCCGCCTCTGGCTCCAGCATGTCTGGCAGGGCAAGAAGCAAGAGAGGTTCCCGAAACTCCCGGTGCTTAGTCTCCTTGGTTAGAGGAATGCACCCAAAGGGGATTGGCTGGAGGTCTCTCCATGGAGGACAGCCACCCTGCTGTGTGAGAGATGGCTAGGCTGCAAATGAACGGGAGAAACTTCTATAAAAGGATGTCTTTTGCAAGGAAGGCAGAGTCGACCACTGGACAAAGGAACCAAAGAAGAAATCAAAGAAGCTTGCTGTAACCTCCCAGACCATTGGTTTGCCCGGTGAAGCCCTGCTGCATTGCTGAAGCTCCAAATTTCTAATCTAGAGAAGCCCTGCCAGGACGATTTCTCCCCTTGGGTAGGTGAGACAAAACAGCCCAAGACTAACTCAAATGGTACCCCTCTCTTTGCTGGCTCTACTTCATTGCTGCTGCAGGAACCGAGTGACAGGAACACCATAATACAGTGCATCGCCATTTTTTTTTATTTTTAAACCGTTTTTATTGATTTTATTACAGCCAACACAAACCAGTGTTAATCTCAATATTAATGCACATCATTCTGTCTTATCCACTGTATTTCCCCTTTTCCCTCCCTCCTGTCAAGCCTATTCCTCTTCTTATGTCGTTTCTTCGTCCTGTGTTAGGATTTCTGTATCGATTACTTCTGGTGGGTCCTGGTCACTAGCCCCGTCATTTGCGGGCCCAAATAATTCTGCAATTGTTGTTTCCAAGCCACAAAGGTTCCTGCCTACATCCCCACCCACCCCAACACTACTCGCCTCTTGCCATACTGTCGTTTCCGCCTCTGCCCATTTTTGTAAATCCTTCCACCACGTTTCTATTCTTGGTCTGTGACAAGCCCTCCACTTCGTTGCAATCATCCTCTTTGCTAATACATACACCAGGTCTTTCAGTTTGCTCACATGCTTTAGTTTGTGGTCTAGGGAACCCTCCCCGTAAACAAGCCCACGCTGTATTTATCTCTACTTTGATCCCTTTATCCTCCATGCTACTTCACCCCAAAAGCATTCTATTTCTGGGTATGACCAAAACATGTGTACCATTCCAGCATTTTTCTCATTACATTTGGGGTATGCTTGTCCTGCATTTTTGAATTTAGCTATCCTTTGTGGTGTCATATACGCCCTATGGGTGATATATAACTGTATTTGCTGTAGCCTAGTATTCCTGGACACTTTCATGATACAGTTGAACACGCTCCCACATCTCATCACTCATTGGGGCCCGTACTTCTCCTTCCCAATCTTGTCTAAATTGTACCACTTCCTTCCCCACCTTGGTCGTTATAAACTCATAGAGCCTTGATATTTCATGGCCCCTTCTGCTATATCGTGTATAGCGTCTATGGCGGTATCGGGCTCACTCGACAATTTTTCTTCTGACCACGTCTTTGATCCGCTGCACCACCCTATGGTATGTAATATGCTGTCCTACATGCACCCCTGTTTGTTCCACCAGCCCCTCGAAATCCCTTATTTTCCCTTCCTGCCATATATCTCCCAACGTCGCTACCCCCACAGGCTCCCAATGCCTCCTGATCATTAATCTTAACTGTTTCTTTTCCCGCTAAGGCCACCAGTGGAACCTGCAGGGAGCATGGGTAAGGATCCTCCATTTTACAAGTTCTTCGCCATATCTCCCACCCAAGTACCATCCTCCTCGGACGCCCGTCCATGTCTACTTTAGGTAACCACATCTCATTCAGGAAGAACGGGGCACAATCTTGTTGGAATAACCTAGTCTCTGAGGTCGGCTCCTCAGAAAGCCATTTAGCTACGTATTGGAGTAGGCCTGCTATATAATAGATCTCATAATTGGGAAGTTTTATGCCTCCCCTCTCGTGTGAATTTTGCAATTTCCAGAGGGCCATCCTGTTCCTTGTCCCCTGCCAAAGGAAGTCCCTACATATGGTGTTCAACCTAGCAAAGAATCGCTTATATATCAAGTATGGGATATTCACAAAATAATGTAATAGTCTTGGCAGACTACCATTTTAAGCATTGCCCCTCTACCCATCATCGCCAAGGGGAGTTTCACCCAAAATCGCATACTATTTTCTATGTTCCGTACAGCCTTCTCAGTTTGTGCTGGTATTCTGCTTCCACCGTATGATATATATCTATCCCCAGGTATCGAAACGTGTTGACCTCCCATGGTATCTGGAGGATTGGTAATTGCTCCAGTGGGATTCCTTTATTACCTCCCCAATGGAAACACACAGGACTTTTTGGGGTTCACTGCTATTCCTGAGAGCCCTGCAAATCGATCCAGCACTTCCAGGACATACTGTAGGTTTTCTTCTGGGTAGCGCAGGTACAACATGTCATCCGCATATAAAGAAATTAAAAGCAATTCCCCTTTAATAATACCCATTGTCATTTTGCTGCCTCAAATATATCGCATGGGGCTCCAAGGCCAGTATATATATATATATAGCATAGGGGACCACGGGTAACCCGGTCTGGTACCTCTACCAAGCTGCCACCTCTCTGAAATAACGGACCCTGTCTTCACTCTGGCTAGCGGTTCGCTATATAGCAATTTGGCCCATCTCCGTTACCCCGGCCTTGTTCCATAGTTTGTTAATGCAGCCACCAACCATGGCCATTTGACCGAGTCAAAGGCCTTAATTGCATCTAGTGACACAATTGCCATTTCGTTTGTCTCTTCATTAGCATACTCAATGACTCGATGGGAGTCGCCTAAGATTATGCGTTATGTTCCTATTAGGGACATAACCTGTTTGATCAGGGTGTATCAATTTAGTAATGACTCTTTTCATTCTATTTGCCAAGACTTCCGTCAATATTTTGCTCTCCTGGTTCAGCATCGACAGGGGTCTATAGGATCTGCACTCACCACCAGGCTTATTGGGTTTGGGGAGCGGTATTATCGCTTCTCAGGGATTTTGGTCGTTTCCCGACTTCATATGCTTCGTTGAGCATTTCCAGGAGTGGTGGGAGTACATCATTCTTATATATCTTATAAAATTCACTGGGGAGTCCATCCGCCCCCGGGGTCTTACAAGTGGGTAGCTGCCTCACCACTTCTTCCAATTCCTCCAGGGTAATTGGTGCGTCCAACTCCTCCCATTCTTCCGCATCAATCTGCGGCAATCCTATATCCTCAAGTGTCGCTTATTGCATTGTCACATTCCGCCACGTCCCCATATAGGGCATGGTAATATTTTGCAAATTCTAGATTCACATCCTCCTGAGTGTCTGCTATACTTCCATTTTCTCTCACTATCGTTCTGATTACTGGTCTGGGAGTCTCGCTTTTGTATAACCATGCCAGAACTCTTCTAGGTTCATCTCCCCCTGCATGCTGTCTCTCTATGTATTTTTTATATTTCAGATTGCACAGCCTTTCCCAATATCCCACACATTTCTGTTGTACCCTAAGTATCGCTTCATTGCCATCTTTGGTGCCATCTCCCTCTTTCTCTGCTTTTCCCAGCTCCCTTTCCACTTCTTGTACGTCCGCTATGATCCCTCATTGTAGCCCTTTGGATTTGGCTATTGCTATCCCCCTCATCACTACTTTAAAGGCTTCCCAGAGAACACCCGCCGACTCCAAGCTCCCTGTGTTGGTCTCAAAATAGCTTATTATTTCTTCTCATGTCTTCTCTGAAAGTGTTGTCTTTGAGCGCTTCCGCTCTGAGACGCCATGACGGTATTTTCGCTTTTGGGGATCGATACTGCCACGTCAGCATAACCGGTGAATGGTCCGACAGGACCCTCACCTTGTATTCTATTTGCGTTATTTCTGTCATCAGCGCCTGCATGACAAACACAGTCTAATCTGGTGTGTAGATTCTGGGGGGCTGAATAATGCGAATATTGTCGCTCTAGTGGATAGTGTAGTCTCCATGCGTCCTCCAGCCCGAAATCTGTTATCAAGGATTGCAGTACCCTGGCTGCTGGGGTCGGTCTGTCCACTTTAGAGTCTGATCTGTCTATTTTCGGGTCCATTAAACAGTTAAAATCCCCCCCCCCCAAATCACTGCCCCTCCTAGGCCTGCGCTGAGTTTACTATATAGGGTTCTGAAGTAGGCTGCCGTATCCGGATTCGGGGCATAGGTGTTTATCACACTATCTCCTTGTTTTCCACCAATCCCTTTAATATTACCATCCGCCAATCTGCTTCCACTGTAGAGATTGCAATATCTGAAACAGTACATGCGGTGCCACCCAGGTGATCACCCCCCCTAGCAACGCTGAATATGTTGCCCCCACTACAGTCCCTCTCCACTTCTTCCGTACCACCTCCAGTTTTTCTTGCGTCAGGTGGGTCTCCTGCAACAGGGCTATGTCTATTTTCTGCCGTCGCAAGTACATCATAATCTTATTTCTTTTTTAATAACTATTGAGCCCTCTCACATTCCACCAGTGCTATCCAGTTTTGAATCCTTCCTTTTTTCCCCCTGTAGGCTTGATCCCCAATACAAACATCTCCCAACTACTTCCAAACTACAAACACCCAAACCACATGCCGTCCCAGCTCCCCGCCCTGCCCCAACAATACCCTCCCCAACTGTTGCCCAGCTCCATCCCTGGATCTCAGGCACCCCCGCATCTAGCCCCTTCAGGTGGGTCTCCTGCAACAGGGCAACAGTAAGCATCTCTTACCTCCTCACCAGGCTCACCTTCAAGCGAATAGGTTGTGCAGCACTGCTTGGAATCCCAGTCGACTTCTAGGGATCTCCCTTCCTTCTCCTCCAGCACCCCTCACCTCGTGATCTGGGCGCCCCAGGGCGTGCGGCGTATGCTGGCCCCCAGCGTCCCCCACTTTGAGTAAAGGTTCTTATTTATTTTCATGCCATCCGTGTGTTGCGATATGTAGCTTGCACCTGTTGTTCCTGCTTTCCAGAGCTGTCCACTTATGAGCCTTGCAGGTATCCGTTATGCCTTAATAGTGTACTTCGCACCCCCCACCCCCCCGGGTTTTCATGCGTGGGGATATTTTCGTTTTGTCTTGTTATAAGACTATTGCTGGCTACTGCTCCTCAGCTTGTAGTTCCCTTCTGCCTCCTGCACGCATTACCTTGGTACTGTGCCACGAAGACACAAAGTATCCAATTCCTTCTAATCAGCCCGTTATGCCCGTGAACATGAGGCGTTCACATACCCGCTCGGGTTTCGGGCTTGTTACACGGGCCCGACCATTCTCCGCCGCAGCAGTCTCGTGCGCCGGTTCTTAGTTTCTCCGGCTCCTATGCGCCGCCCGTCCCCGTGAGGGGACGAGATCTGCAGTCCTCTGCACAGCTGATCGTCCCGGGCGGGCGCCTGATCTATGCGCCGCCGGGTCCTTCTTTGGGCCAAGACCCCAGTGCCAATAGTCCCAGGTTATGTGCATCCGCCGCAGGGCAGCGCGCTCCTCTTTTCTCATCAGGACACTGCAGTCCGCTGTCCTCAAGCCGCCGTCGAGCTTCTACTCCATTGCATTTCGGGCAGTGGCACTCACTCGCCGAGGAATCCTTTGTTCTTACACGCCGCCATTTTGTTCATTTTGCGGCGCCGGCTCCCGGTACAAAGTAGCACATCTTCTGCTACTTTATCTCTAGCAATCTGCCGATCCGCTCATACTGTGCCTGAACCGCTCCCACGTTTGTCAATGTGCTCTGAGGTTGGAATATGCTGCTGAACCTCGCTCTTTGCGTCGGATAAACCTTGTTCGATCGTGGAGTTCGCAGATAGTGCAACCTATTCCATGGCTGCTTAGCCATGCCCACAGTGCATCGCCATTAAGCTGGACCCGAGCTCCAGGAAGATCCTCCGGACTGGTGTCCAGTCATTAGTTCGAAAACAAAAGGATTGAATGCTATACATTTGAGTAAAAAGGACCGAAAAAAGACTGAATTACTTTTTTTTATTGTATTTTTTTGAGGGGGTTTTGGTATAGGTAAAATAAAGTTTTTGAGCAAAAAACAGGGGTTAGGAGGGGGACACCCCAAAAAAAAGTGGTCTTTTTTCGGTCCTTTTGACTCAAAAGTATTGCATTCGATCCTTTTGTTTTCCAATCTTTAACTTACAACCCTCCGGACTCCCTCAAAGCAGGACTAACCAAGCCTGAGCCACCTCCGAGTGCTGGACCTCAGAAGCAAGGTAAGTCCACAAGGTTTCCAAGAACTGCAGTGGTGCTATTTGAGAGTAGCTGAAACCACGAAGTGCGGCCAATTGGAATTGTGCCCATTGCTGTCGCCGACCTTCAAACCCTAGTGCAGGAGTCCCCAGACATCCTCCCTCTTGTCCCCATGACTGAGGCCCAGGAACAGGATCTGCAGGACTACAACAGAATAGAAGCCAGCTGGAACATTTTTCTTCAGACTCCAGGTACTGTGAACTAAGGGGTACTGTTGTGTGTAACTTCCTTGCTCTCACTGGAGACTTGCATTGGCTGCCCTTTGCAGAGTTTCTTGCAGCTTTTCCCCTCACAAGCCTCCCAGCTTGTGGGCCAACAGTGATTTCTTTTACAACAAAACTCTCTTTAACATTGTGCAAGACTTTTATGCTAATCTTCAAGAGGTGCCTCAGCTTCCCTAGATTTTGCTCAATTGACATTGGCTGTCCTGGCTCCTCTTCTAACCCTCTGACTTTGTGATTAACTGTCCCTCCAAAAAGTCATACATATCTTACTTTTATAGCTGTGAAAGGGTTAACCTACATTGCATTGGGGGGGAATTCTAAAGTGCTTACCTGTTGGAGAAACGTGTAACTATTGTTTCCTTCCATAACCTTTTCCTTTTTGCCACAATTTCAGTATTACCATTTAAGTGTGAAAAGTGATATCTTAATGTCCACAGTGTCCTATCTATTGAAGTCCCCTCAGGGTGTAGGAGCATCTGTGCGCCATCCCAAAAGGGTATCTATTTACTTTATTGAACTGAAGGAGTGTATTTTGAAGTGTATATTAAGTGTTGCATATTGCTCCCTTCTAAAGAAGTCTCATTTTAAACTAACAAATTAATAAATCATTATTTTATCAAGAAACCTTGAGTGTATTATTTGAATACCTGTCACTGTGCAACTCTGCTGCAATCCTATAGCTCACATTGACCCCTCTTGAGATAAGCCTGGCTGCTCAGTCACACTACCAACATGTGTAGTATAGGCCTTTACCAAAGGTTGGGTTACCTATTGCCAAGAGGACAAGGCTGGTGTAGTCTCCCACAGGGTTTCTACATACAATCTTGCCTAACACTTGTGGCAGGCTGTGAGGAACTATTGTAGAGTTATTACATTGAATAGTTTGCTTTGCTTGTGTTCAACTAAACCCCACAAGGCTAAGCGCCATCAGAAAAGCAATGCCAAAAATGGATAAATTCAGTCGGGAAGCCCTGATCATTTTAACAGTAGAAACCGTAGATCCACTGAAAGAAATGTCTAAAGTCGGGAATCTTACTGTAAAAGGAAAGAAATTATTTGATTACAAGGTTGTTGAATCACCAAGGTTTAGGTAGTAGGCCTGCAACACCTACTAACCCAAGAAATGTGAAATTGAGAATGAGGATGACAGTTCAGAGTCTAAGTCTAATGTACAAGAGGAGTCGGAGGAGTCCCAGGATAGGAGCCCCTCTTTGCCACAGCCTGCCCTTTTGCCTCAAGCAATGTCCACTGGGACCCCACAAGGTCCAACACTGAGTCCAGAGTTTGTTTCTCTGGAAACCATGAGACTAGAGTTTGAGTTCAAAAGGTTGAAAGCTCAAACTGAAGCTAAGCATCAGGACATCAAACTCAGGGAAATGGAAAAGCAGCATGCTCTTGATATAAAAAGATTGTTTATTGAAAATGCTTCCCTCCCAGGGTCCTCTAGGTCTTCCATTCCCAAGAGGCCTCGCCTGCCCAAAGAAGCACGGAGTATCTATGATGTGAAACTTGATGATTTGGATTGGTTGGATGCTTTTGAGTATAACCATAGGATTCGGGCTCTCATGGGGAATCAGTTGATTCCCTGGCTTTTGTCTATGCTCCCCCAGGATGCAAGTGATGCTGTAAGGGAGTGGGCTTGAAAAAGAAGAGTATGAAAATGTAAAGCTGGCCTTAATAGCCAGATTTGGGAAGACCCCTTCCCCATACCTTAAGAGGTTTAGGACCCTCAAAAAGACTGATAGTACCCCTTGGACCTGGGTGCGTACGTGTGTACATGTGTACATGTTTGAAACACTAACATGGTTGGATTAAGGGTTACAAAGTGAACTCCTTTTGAAGGAATGTGAAATCTGTTTTTGATGCCTGCTTTCCTGAGCTGAGACAGCACTTGGCTGACTCAAATGCGATTGATCCCAAAAGGTTAGCATAGGCTGCTGACTTGTGGGTTGCCAACAAAGCCACTCACAAGAAGGATGAGGGAAAGCAGCGCAAGAAAGATGGAAATGATCATTCTAATTCCAACCACCCAAGAGGGCCACAAACAGAAAAAGGGTAAACACCATGGGGAACCAGGTCAGTCTAGTAAAACCTCTGGTGCTAAACCAGAGTCCGCAGAAGCCCCCATCCCAAAGAACAGTTGGTAAATGTTATGATTGTGGGTCAACTGACCATGTGAAAGGGGATCGCAGATGTAACGGTCAACCTTCAGGAGTCCACACTGCCTCCTTACCCCTTCATCCCTGAGGGAGAAGTTCATATGGCAACTGGCAACCTTCAACTATTGGCTGAAGATCTCAGCCAGTGTTTCTTTAGCCTCCCTGGGTCTGTGGGAACAGCAGAATGTGGATGTGTACAACTTCATTCCAGATAACAGAAAAGAATACTACAAGGACAGTGTACTTGTAAATAGCCAGGAGACCCGGGCCATTAGACACTGGGGCCAGCATTACAGTGGTGGATGAAGTTTTTCTCAAGCCTGAGGATGTTGCTAAAAGAAACACCCAAAGGTCCCACTAAACTTGCTGGAGGCCCAATCTGGATGGTTCCAATACTTCCAGCTCTCATCCAGTGCAATGATATGACTAGGAATACCTGTCGGTGAACAAAATGAGAGTCCTGTTGGGGAATGCCTTAAAGACTCTTGGAGTTGTATCAAGTACCCCAAGGCCTCCCAATAAAAGGAATCCGGAGCAGACTAGATTGGCCAGAGAGGCAACTTTAGATGACTCTCAGTGGGAAGTTACAGAAGTACCTTGAACTCACAGTCCACAGGGAGGACACCCTTCTAATTCCAAAGAAAGAGACAAAGGGTAAACCCAAGGTCTCGGGAAAGAAGAAAGGTATCACACCTGTTAAAAGGACATCCCAGAGAGGACAGTCCAAGGTCACACCTGTGACCCCTCCACCAGCTGAGGCTGAGTTGGAGGATCAACCAGAAAGTGGTGAATCAGCTACTGGTGAAACAGAGCTGGGAGAAGCCATTCCTTATGTTGGAGATCTGGATCCTAATGACCATCCTGAGCTGCAGACTTTGCTTGCAGAAGGTGGATCCTCTAGGACAGACTTCACGAGAGATCAAAGAGTGTGTCCTACTCTTGAAGGACTTCACCAACAGGCAGCTTCCCAACTGGAAGGGAAAGAGCCAGGGAAGCACGGGCTGTACTGGTAGGATGGCCTCCTTTACAGTGAGACTATTGAGTCTACTCCAGGGGTCTACAGAAGACTTGTAGTGCCTCAGGTGGTGAGACCCTAGTTTTTACAGTTAGCCCATGAGATCCCTCTGGCTGGTCACTTAAGTTTTAAGAAGACCAAAGAGAGGATATCTCTGGATTTCTACTGGGCCAAGATGGGGTCTGATGTAGATGCATTCCATAGAAGCTGTCACACTTGTCAGACATCTGGCAAGAGTGGAGCCAAGAACGTGGCACCCTTGGTGCCTTTCCCAGTGGTGGGAATTCCTTTTGAGAGGGTAGGGCTCGACATTGTTGGTCCCCTTGACTCTCCCACATCTGACCATGCTACCAGGTATCCTGAAGCCATACCTACGAGGACTGTTACTGCTCAGGCAGTGGCTAAGGCCCTCCTTGGTATTTTTTACCGGGCTTAGTTTCCCTAAGGTAGTCATCTCAGACGGGGGACCATTTTAATGTCCCTTTACATGCAGACCATGTGGAAAAACTGTGGAGTGACCTACAAGTTGTCAACAGCATGCCATACCCAAAACAATGTGTTGGTGGAGAGGTTTAACAGAACTATGAAGAGCTGTATTGGTGCTTTAGAGGAACCCCTTAGTGGAAAGTGGGACCTCCTACTGCCATGCCTTCTCTTTGCTTATAGAGATGTCCCTCAGGAAGGGGTTTGTTTTAGCCTCTTTGAGCTGCCCGATGGTCATCTGGTTAGTGGACCATTGGCCCCAATCATGAAAGAGTTGGAGAGTGCTCCTTCCCTCCTCAAGCCAGTGAGTCACTGACTATGTGCTGGGTCTCCAAAGGGGAATGGCACAAATTGACAGAAGCTTCGGATAACCTGAAACCTGGTCTGGCTCTGGTCAAACATTGGTATGACCAGAAGGCCAACATGTTGCAGTTTACTCCAGACCAGCTTGTTCTAGTTGTGGTACCTATTAGGCAGAGGGCCTTACAGGCAAATGGATTGGACCCTTCAAGGTTGTTGGCAAACTTTGAGAGGTCCATTATTTAGTGTACTTGGGCAATCCTAAGGAGGCCCCTAGGGTCTATCACACTAACCGCCTAAAGGCATACGTATCCAGACCAGAACTTGGAGCTTTGCTCTTAGCATCTGATCAAGAGGAGGAGTACGAGGAGGAGAGTGAGCCTATACCTGACCTCCTTAGGGGACAGCCTTTAGATGGAAAAATAGCAGTTAATCTCTCTTCTGATATGACTCTGCCACAACAGGAAGAGTTCAAAGTTCTGTTGAATCAGTTTGGCTCCCAGTTTTCACCAACACCAGGCTTGACCCCTTGGGGCCAGCATGATATTCTCACTGGTGACTGTCTCCCTGTTAAAGGCAGGGGTTACCATCTAAGAATGGCAAACTATCTAAGAACCCACTTAAAGGAGGAGGTCAAGAAGATGCTTGATCTTGGAGTAATAGAGCCATCTAGAAGTCCATGGACTAGTCCAGTTGTACTAGTACTAAAGGCATGATCCAAAGAGTTGAGGTTCTGTGTGGATTATAGAGCTCTTAATGCAGTCACCATGACTGATGCCCATCATTTACCTAGGACAGATGAGCTGGTGGACAAACTTGGTTCAGCCAAGTTCCTCAGTACATTTGATCTAACTTCAGGCTATTAGCAGAAAGCTCTGATAGACCATGCCTGGGCGAAACCTAAACTGCATTTTCTACCCCAGGAGGCCTCTACCAGTTTAAGGTCATGCCTTTTTGTACTAAAAATAAATGCACCTGCTACTTTCCAAGGGATGGTGAATCATGTTCTGAATGGGATGGAGGACGTCTGCATGGCATACTTGGATGACCTTGCAGTGTTCAGCCCCACTTGGTAAGAACATATTTATTTATTTTTACATATATATTTACCACCTTGGATATGTTTTGCAGGCTCTTGAACAGGCCCATCTGACCTTAAAGGCTAGCAAATGGCAAATTGGTCAGAGCAAAGTGGTCTACCTTAGCAAAGTACAAGCTGTACAAGACTGGGCCACCCCCACTGCCCAAACCCAAGTGAGCGCCTTCCTAGGTCTCACTGGTTACTAATGGGACTTCATTGAGAACTATGGGACCGTAGCTTCTCCCTTGAATGTGGCTCTTTGCCCAAATTCCCCAAGAAGGACAGGTGGAATGAGGAGTGCACTCAAGCCTTTGAAGGACTTAAGAAAGCTTGTTGTCAAGCTCCAGTCTTGAGAGCTCCTGACTACAACCAATCCTTTATTGTACAAACTGATGCTTCAAATACAGGAATATGTGCAGTTTTGAATCAGCTGGATGAGAAAGTCGGGAAACGCCCTTTCTCCAGCATGGGGTCTGGCATGGATTCACATGCTCATGAATATTCCCCGTCGTCAGGCTGGGAATCCTCGGTATTCCCAGCCTGACGACGGGGGGCTGGGAATACCCAGCCCCCCGTCGTCAGGCGGGGGGCTGGGTTTCTGATCTGTCTTTCGTAGTAATAACCAATCACTGGTCTCTGCGTCATACTGACCACAGCCAATGACTGCCCTCTACCTAAGCACCGCCTCTGGCAGCCATCTTCAGATTTTTACCGCACGTTCATGTGTTGGGATCCTCGTGCTATTGCTCTCGAGCGTTAGTGCTATTTTTCGCGCTTTTTTCACAAAAACTTCGATTCTTTCGGTCAAAAGAGCCTCAAGCTCCACCGATCCTACATCCGATCAACGGGGACCCGTGTCGGATTCGTCTGCGCCCCTCAAGGGTGAAGATTTCGTCGAGCTACACTTCGGAGGACTCCAGAAGCTTCTCAGGCCCGGTCTCGGAGATGGCCCAGGAGAAGGGAAGCTCGACGCCCGGAAAGCTGTTCAGGGTCTGCCCTGGATGCCAGCTGCAGAACGTCTTTAAGGAGGACGAACACTCTTTCTGCCTTTACTGCCTTCATGAGGACAAGACGCACGTGGAGAAGGACTGTGCGTTTTGCGGCAACATGTCGGAACGGACCATGAAGGACCGCCATCAACGTCTCGCTAACTGGCTGGAGGTTAAGAGCCCGTCTGGCGAGAAGAAGAAGAAATCCGAGCGGTCTTCTAAGACCTTTGAGGGCGCCCCGGCGACGGGGGCCCAACATAAGGCCAAGCACCGCGAGTCCGCTGGCACCGGGAGCGCCGAACGGTCGGGCTCTACGGGCGCCAGGCAGGGCGCACCCTCCCCGGCACCATCAACCACGAGCCAACGCTCTGGGTCGGGTAAGAGGAAGGCCGAGCACCCGGCGAAGCTCCTGGAGAGGCCCCGGTCGAGCTCTAAGGCAGAGGAGGAGCGTGGCAGTGCCCCCTCCCTCAAGGATAAGGCGGTGAGCGCACCTAAGGTGATGAAGGCCTTGATCCATCCGACCAAGCCCTCTATCGAAACGGTCGCGGCGGCCCTGGCTCAGCCTGTGGAGGCTGCACCAGTGGTGGCGACCTCAGGGCCCAGAATCTCCCTGCCTCCTCGGAGGGAGTCTTCTTTTGTGCCCATCGATAGGACCCCCGTGAAACCCTCCGTGGGGAAGAAGGGGGGGCAGGGCGTCGTCGTAGATTCGGCCTCAACCTCAGAAGAGGAGCTGATCGAGGTCTTAAGCCACGGCCTAGGCGTGGAAGAAGGCCAGCCCGTCGGAATGGACCCCGACGCAGGTGACGACGACGACGACATCGTCGAGGATACCGACGGGGCCCCTGCTCGCCCGTCGGATTCCCCTCTGCCAGCGCCGCAAGACAACTCGGCGGCCATTTTGTTGGCCATACAGTCCTTATGCTCCGAGATAAGGACGAGGCTACCGTTACCGACGGAGGAACCTCTCCCGTCGGGGGATCCAGAACCGGGACCTTCTGGTGTTCCCCCTACCAAGAAAAGAAGGATCCATCCACCACCTCCTTTTCAACCGTCGCGCCCCGTCCAGCCCTCCTCCCCGTCCACCCGAGGGGATGATACGGGGACTGACACGGCAGCGACGGGTACGGACGACGAGGCATACGACGAGGATATTCCGTCGTCGCCTCCCACCAGGGCTTCTCCGCCCGACGAGATCGGATCTTTCCACTCCATGATCTCCAGGGCTTCCGAGCTTTTCCAACTCTGCCCTGAGGAGAAGAAAAAGGAAGGCTTCCTTTATCAGCGGCGCGAGGCCAAGAGGAAGACGGTCCTCGCAGTGCCTCTGTTGGACGACATTTGGGATGAGGGCCTTTCCCTCCTCAAGAACCCTTCCTCGACGCCAGCTAGAAGAGACCGGTACGAGAAAAAGTACCGGGTCCCGGACACGGCCCCCCTATGCCTCCGGGCGCAGCCTACCCCGGATTCCGTCGTCTCCGCGGCAGCCAGGAAGAAAGCGGGGGGGGGGGGTGCGGCCTCCACATCGACTTCCCCGCCGGACGGCGAGGGAAAGAAATTGGATGCTATGGGACGTAGAGTCATCTCGTCGGCAGCGACGACGATTAAAGCGGCCAACGCCTTGGCTATCGTGGCTCGCTACGACAGGGAGCTCTGGTACAAGATAGCTCCCCTGCTGGATTTTCTGCCGGACGACAAGAGGGCGGAGGCCCTGGAGATCCTGCAGGAAGGTGAGGTGGCCTCGGACCACGCCATCACCGTGGCGACGGACATCGCCGACACTGGGTTCCGCCAGCTGGGCAACGGCGTTTGCCTTCGACGTCGTGGTTGGCTCAAAGCTACGGACTTCCGGCAGGACGTCCAGACCAGAGTCCTGGACATGCCCTTCGACGGGAACAACCTGTTTGGGAAGACAGTGGACGATTCCCTTCAGGCCATCAAGGCGGATACTGAGACGGCCCGGGCCCTTGGAGTTCTGCAGCAACGACGGACGCCCTTTCGGAGCGGCGGAGGCAAGGGCGCCTCCAAAGGTTCCGGCGGCGGTTTCGCTTCCTACCGTCAAGCGGCCCGCTCGTCGTCGCAAGAGGCCTACAGAGGACGAGGCAAGTCTAGCGGACCCCGCCGTCGTCGCCAAGGAGGTCAAGGCGGCAAGGCCGCGTCCAAGCAGGATTGAACCGGCCGTGGGGTCGGGCCCCCACCGAAGCACCCCGGTGGGAGGCCGGCTGGCGGGCTTCGTCAGCGTGTGGGAGTCCATCTCCACCGACCGTTGGGTGCTGGACGCCCTGGCCCGGGGCCACGCGCTCGAGTTTCAAAGAAGGTGCCCGCGCGTCCCCCCCCGTGGCCAGGAAAGAACTTCACGTCCCTCAACTTCTCCTGGAGGTAAAGGCGATGCTCAGAAAGGGCACCATCGAACTCGTCCCAAAGAGGCTTCGGGGCTCCGGAGTCTACTCGAGATACTTCCTCGTGAAGAAGAAGACGGGAGGATGGCGCCCCATCCTAGACCTGCGACGTCTGAACAAGTTCATCAAGGCGCAGAAGTTCCGGATGGTCACCCTCCAGCACGTCCTGGGTCAGCTGGAGGAAGGAGACTTCCTATCGTCGTTGGATTTGGAGGATGCCTACTTCCACATTCCCACCCTAAAGGGGCACCGAAAATTCCTCAGGTTCGTGGTCCAGGGGCGTCATTACCAGTTCAAAGCCCTTCCCTTCGGACTACGGTCGGCACCCAGGGTATTCACCAAGTGCCTCGCACCGGTGGCGGCGCAGCTGCGCCGCGAGGGGATTCACGTCTACCCCTACCTGGACGACTGGCTCATCCGCGCCAAGACGAGGGAGCTCGCCGTGGTCCACACGGCAAGGACCGTCCAACTCCTCACGGACCTGGGATTCTCCGTGAACTACGCCAAATCCCACCTGGTGCCCGCGCAAGTCGCACTGTTTCTGGGAGCGAGGCTCGACACAGTGTCCCTTCTGGCCTCCCCGTCGGAGGAGAGGACCAGGACCATCTTGGGCAAGGTGCAACGGATGTTGGTGGCCGACGCGGCCAAAGTGAGGTCCATCAAGTCCCTCCTCGGGATGATGTCTTCCTGCATCTACCTCATTCCCATGTCCAGGCTCCGGATGCGCCCGTTGCAAGAATTCCTGGATGCGCGCTGGATCCAGACGACGGGCAGCTTCGAGGAAAGGATCAAGCTCGACGAGAGTTTCCGACGAGCGATACGGTGGTGGGGCACCCGCGCGCATCTGACGGCGGGCATGGACTTCCAGACCCCAGCCCACCAGGAGACTGTGACCACGGATGCCTCCCTGGAAGGGTGGGGAGCGCACACCGAAAATCTGCACGCAAGGGGACTCTGGCTCCTGACGGAGAAGTCCCTGCATATCAACGTCCTGGAGCTCCGTGCAGTGTTTTGGGCCCTCAGGTCCTTCCTTCCGTCCCTCAAGGGCAAGGTGGTGAGGATCTTCACCGACAACACCACCACCATGTTTTACATCAGGAAACAGGGCGGAACCAGGTCCCCAGCGCTGTCCAAGGAGGCGCAGGACCTGTGGCATTGGGCCGTCGCCCAAGGGATTTTTCTGGTGCCGTTTCATCTGGCAGGGATAAAAAACACCATCGCCGACTCACTCAGCAGGGAGCTGCGCTCGTGCCACGAGTGGGAACTACGGCAGGATCTGGTGGATCGCCTCTTCCGACGGTGGGGCACACCCCAGATCGACCTGTTCGCGACGGCGACGAACACCAAGTGCCGGAGGTTCGCCAGCAGGTTTCCCCAGACGAGGAGCATGGGCGATGCTTTCTCGTTCCCCTGGGAGGGCCTGTTCCTCTACGCGTTCCCTCCCTTGCCTCTGCTAATCCGGCTCGTCAACCAGCTCAAGAGGTCACGGTGCAGGATGATCCTCGTCGCACCTGCGTGGCCGAGGCAGATATGGTTCCCGGACTTGCTGGACTTGTCAGCGTCCCCGCCGATCAAGCTGCCGGCGGACGCGGATCTACTCTCCAGGGAAGGAGGCGCCATCCTCCACCACGACCCGAAGTCGCTGAACTTGCAGGCCTGGCTCCTGCAGCGCTAGAGTTTGGAGGATACGACATACCGGCCGATTGCAGAGAGGTTCTTGCAAAGGCCAGGGCGTCCTCGACTCTTAAATGCTACGGACACAAATGGAAGAGGTTCTCTGTCTGGTGCCACGCACAGAAGATTAACCCTCTACGGATTACGGCTCCCCAAGTACTGCCGTACCTGCTGACGCTGGCCAAAGCTGGTCTGGCACACGCGTCCATCAAGATTCATCTTGCTGCGATCTCCCGATACACCAGAACCACGGGGCGGACGTCCTTGTGGTCTCATCGTCTGGTGAAAGAGTTCATGAAGGGACTGTTCAGATCGTTCCCGCCGGTGAAGGCTCCGGCCCCGGCGTGGGAGCTCAACGTGGTGCTGACCAAGCTCATGGGACCTCCGTTCGAGCCTCTGCACTCGGCCCCGTTGAGGTTTCTATCGTGGAAAACAGCTTTTCTTGTGGCCATCACCTCCGCACGACGAGTGGGAGAGATCCAGGCCCTTTCCTGCAAGGCCCCGTACTTGACTTTCCACGACACGAGGGTAGTGCTCAGGACGCACCCCTCCTTCATGCCCAAGGTACCGTCGGACTTCCATCTCAACGAACCCTTGGTGTTACCTGTGTTCTTCCCGTCGCCTTCGTCGCCGGCTGAGAGGACTTTGCACTCGCTGGATGTAGCTAGAGCGCTGAAGTTCTACGTGGACCGCACGAAGGGTTTTCGGAAGACGTCACAACTCTTTGTGAACTTTGGACCTGTCAATCAGGGGAAGGCTCTCTCGAAGGCTTCCATCTCCAGATGGCTCTCCGGCTGTATCATGTGCTGTCACCGGTTGGCAAACCGACCGCTGCCTGGCCGTCCGAGAGCCCATTCCACCAGAGCGATCGCAGCTACCACGGCGTTCCTATCTGGTGTGCCCCTGCTGGACATATGCAGGGCTGCTACGTGGAGGTCGACGCACACCTTCACGAAATTCTACTGCGTCGACCGGGATTCCAGGGAGGAGTCCAGGGTCGGCCAAGCAGTGCTGCGCAACCTGTTCGCCTGAGGTGAGCCTGGTGAGGAGGTAAGATGCTTAATGTTGAGTTGATGTGATGCTTAATGTTGAGCCTTTGCCACCTCCCGTGGTTGTGCATGTGTGTACTGCTATGTATTCTTTATTCATGAGCATGTGAATCCATGCCAGACCCCATGCTGGAGAAGGAACAAGTTACTTACCTGTAACTGTTGTTCTCCAGCATGGGTCTGGCATGGATTCACATGCGAACCCTCCCGCCTACCCCTCTGCGGCTCTTCACTTGGTCATACTGCCACTTCACGTGCTTCCAAATCTGAAGATGGCTGCCAGAGGCGGTGCTTAGGTAGAGGGCAGTCATTGGCTGTGGTCAGTATGACGCAGAGACCAGTGATTGGTTATTACTACGAAAGACAGATCAGAAACGAAACTGATACTGGTTTTTTCTTTACCGAGGATTCCCAGCCTGACGACGGGGAATATTCATGAGCATGTGAATCCATGCCAGACCCATGCTGGAGAACAACAGTTACAGGTAAGTAACTTGTTCCATCTGCTTCATCAGCAGGAAACTGAAGGACCGGGAGACCAGGTGGGCAACTATTGAACGGGAGTGTTTTGCCATTGTGTTGTCTTTGAAGAAGTTCAGACCACACGTGTATGGATCTTCTTTTGTAATTCAAACAGACCTCCAACCCTTGCGATGGTTAATGCAGATGAAGGGGAGAATCCTAAATTAAGATGGTCAGTCAGCTTCCAAGGGGTTTCATTTCACCATAGAACACAGGCCCGGGTGTAATCACCAAAATGCTCATGGTCTCTCCAGAAAGTATGACCGACTAGATTAGGAGATCCAGGAAGGGATTAAAGCCTCCTTTCCCTTAGTCTGGGGGGCGGGGGGGAGATGAGTGTTGGGGAGAATTCTCAGAAATGTGCTAATTCCCTTCTACCTTGGAGACCCCAGCTCTTTTTCTGGAATTAATTACTTTTAATTTTTATCCTGGAAAGAGGAATATTAATCCATGTATATTTTTTTTTTATTTTAACTGTTCCTTTTGGTTTTGGAGTCTGACAAACTCCATAGGCATCCTCTTTTTACATTGACTCACAGCATCCTCACTGCAGCGTCACAGGCACATCCTTTGGATTTCTGCTGTTTAAATACCTTCTCTTGGATAACTACTGTTTCGAAGAGTAATAAAGTAAAATTGACTTTACTTACCTTTTTCCCCTTTGTAGACCCAGTACACACTATCTTACAAAGTATCCCCTTTGTCTACCTTCTCATGTAACATTTTGGTTACCTTTTCTACGATTAATGGCTGGTGGCAGTAGTGTACTTTTTCCTACCATTGTGTGTTTTTACCCTGGACTGCATTTGCAGCTGCAGTATAGCACACATGGGTGCCCATTTTGTCAAAATGGCCCCAGTCTTCTTTTTTTGCCATTTCTTACTGGAAAGGTCCTTCCTGAGATTTACTGTGAGCGCCAAACCAGGTTTGTCCCTTTGTTTGTTTTGTCTTCGGCGGGATTAACTGGTGAAGCCTGCCTCTGGCTCCAGGTGTCTGGCAGGGCAGGAAGCGAGGGAGGTTCCCGAAACACCCTGTGCTTAGTCTCCTTGCTTACAGGAATGCACCCAAAGGTGATTGGCTGGTGGGCTGTCCTTGGAGGATGTTATGCAAGATTGTATGCAGTACCCTTTGGGGGACTGCAGCCGCCTTGTCCTCTTGTCAATAGTTAACCCAACCTTTGGTATAAGCATGTACTACACAAGTTGGCAGAGTGACTGAGCAGCCAGGCTTATCTCAACAGTCGTCAATGTGAGCTGTAAGGTTGTTAGTTTCACAATGACAGTTATTCAAATAAACACTTACACACAAGGTTCCTTGATTAAACAAATACCACCGCTTCTCCCTTTGGGTATTGGGGTTTTAGAATTGAGGCCTTGCTGGAAGGGTCAGCAGTGCTTGGCCTGGTAGTTAGGTCTGGAATCTGGATCAGTGCAAGATAACGGAAACGGGATCTGGACACCGCGCAGGAAATCAGAAAGGGTGTGCCTGGAGTCCTGTCAGGGACCCTTTGATATAGAGCATAATTACATCATTGACTATTTTGCTGGGCTGGCGTAGCTAAGCACGCCTTTAAACAACTGGATTGGATAACCAATAATGGTTGCCTCCCCTGGGTTGTACCCAGTTTATGAGGTGTATTTTATGATGGAAAAAGACTTCCCACAGACATTTTTGCCAAAAAGCTGTCATCAATATTTATACTTTTGTACAATGGTGGCACCTTAATAAATTACATAATCAGGTCACATATTTTATGTAAAGGACAGCCGTCCAATCCTGCAATCTGTGAGACATATTTTGGACGGTTACTACTTGTTCATTTTAAGCATGAAAAGTTCGGCCTAAAATTCCATAACTTTGGGGTTGATCATAAGGTATGCATGCAAGTAGAACATTTTACATTTGGGACATGTATACTTCTCCAGCATTGGATCTTTCATGGATTCACATGCTTAGAATATTCCCCGTCAGACTGGGAACCCTTGGTAAACTTATAAAGCCGTTTCCCATAGGAAAAACTCCCAACACTTCTGTGTCCTATCTACGTCGTTTTAAGGGCTGCTTACGCATGCCCCAATACGACGTAGCGGTATAAATGCCCCACCCCCGCAGTAGAACATTTTACATTTGGGACATGTATACTTTTCTAGTAATTTGCACTATTTTGTTACTTCTGTTCCCTATGCAGCAATGAAACCTATGACGTCTTAAAAGAAAGGCCATGAAATGACTTCTAAACAGTGAAATATTTACATTTTTCCAGAGTCCTGCTGCAGAGATAAAATTCTTTACATTTTTATTCATACATAGTCCTTAGCACCAAATGGCAATCCTTTGTAAGCCATATTTGGTCTTAGCTGGAGCTCCTTGCAGAAATCACAATCGCGTGCGACATTCTGTTCACATCTCCTTGTCCGAGAAACCTCATTGTCTGTGAGCTCAGCAGAGACCAGATTCTTCCCCACCTTGTAATTATCCTTGGGTTGTTGTTCTCAGAATTTTTATGATAGTCCACTTCCCCTTGGGGGAAGTTTCAGCCTGCCATCTGGATTTCTTTTTAGCTTGCAAATTCAGCACAGTTGGCTAAAAAATCTTCATTTCCTGATTTAAAAAAAAAAAAAAAAATGTTGGGGTCCTGAATTACAAAAAAACCTAAGGAATAAAAATAGCTCAAGGGTGTACTTTCCCCAGCAACAAAACCTCTTCACATTGCTAAATAAGGCAGGCTTTCATTCCACAGTTTACTTCTTAAACGGCCATTTTTTTTCTTTAGCTTGCACAAGCCCATTTTACATGTGTGGTGAAAACGGGTGTCTCCTTTAATTTCAGTTTTGCATCCGTCTTTCCAATATGGTTTACTCAACAGTCTGTATAAGGCAAAGGTCTCCATAAAATTGACATGTGTACATACAGCTCTGATTCCTTTTCAAACAGTGATTTGACGCATTTTAGCCAAAGTTAACGCTTTTCCGTGTTTGATGCAGTACAGCCTTTATTGCTGTTCAGGTTTTGGGCTGGCGCAGCCTGTCATTTTGGAACAATGCTTGGTTTTGCTGTGGGACGGTGGGGATATGCATTGCAAAGGCAGGGCCTTAATCACAGTGGAAATCGTGTCAGAGCAGCATTTTTAAAGGTGAAAGTTTCATTTTTAATGGGGATTTTGGCTTTGCAGCAAAACAACGCTACTTTTTCTCTTTTTCCTTTTGTATGTGTAGGAACACACTGGCAAGCTCCTGCAGTGTGTCCCCTGGTTCAATCCTGCCCCATATGTGCTTGGCAAAATGGTGCAGCCATATTTTTGTTATTGCAAAACGCAGTTTTTGGGACCATGGCGCTCACAGGAACCAGCGTGGCTATTTGGCAGTTTCTGCACAGATGCAGCTTTGTGATGTGGGGAAGCACAGCTGAGTTGGTCAATTTATCCCCCATTTGGTTAGAAGAAAAGTGCTTCCAGCTGGCTTCTGTTCATGTGTAGGTCTGCAGATGCTGTGTTCATGGGCTTCTGTCATGGGGACAAGAGGGAAGACTTCTGGGGACTCCTGCACTAGAAATGGAAGGTTGGCTGCAGCAATGGGCAAATTTCAGATCAGCTGCACTTCGCGGTTTCAGCTCCTCGTGTCTCTCGTCCTGGTTGGAGCGGTGTCCAATCAGCACAGCCAGTCCACCCTGCCCCCCCTCCCCCCAGTGGGAACTGATTCTGTTCAGGCACATCAGCAGACAAAGGACGGGGGAGTGTCAAACTCCTCCCCTGCATCCTGTCTTCACAGCCACACCGGAGCCTTGTCTCGGGAGGATCGCTCATGGGCAACGTGCTCACCTTGGAAGCAAGACGACATGGAGCAACACAGGATTGAACCCTGGGTCTGCGCTTAGAAACCTCTGGGTATTATGCGCGTTATAAATATCATATCATAGGCGGGGGACACAGAGTTCCCTCCAAAGGCAAAACTCGCACGCAGACTTCCCCATATCGGAATGGTAGAAGGGCTAACAAAGGGCAACAAAAAGAAATGAGCCACCATGTTAGAACATACATGACCCTTTTGTGCATAACCGATGCTGTGAATACAGTCTGCGATAGAAAATAGCACAAACGTTGGTAGAACACGTCGACTGCCACCAGCCAAATCTTCAGGGTTGTCACTGTGACCAAAATGTAATGGGAGCAGAGAAAAGGGAATACTAGGTATCCCCTTAGCAGTCCACATAAGGTATGCTAATCTCTCATAAGTAAAACATTTTTGAAGGATACAAAGTATCCCTCTTTCCTCAAGAACAGTAGTTCTTTGGAAAATGAAAATCTGTGGAGAACCCAAAGGGTCCCCAACACTGCACATCCAGTGCTTTGTGCTGCAAAGGTTAACACAGATGCCTTTTTAAGAGGTATAAAGGAAAGCAAGACTCCATAGAATAAGGTGAAACATAAAGAAAAGAGTTCCCAAAGTTTGAGCAAATAGGATGAATGAGAAAAGGGCTCCCCTCATTCAGGAGGGAAAGAAAAGGCTCCATAAACCCAGCAACAAGTGTTTGGGGTCTCACTAGGAGAGAGGATTAAGCATAAAACTGATAAATCTCCCTAACAGTCAGATAGTGTATTGATGCAATTGCTTCAATTAAAATGTTATGATGGGACTAGTTCACTCCCTTTGTTTGGAAGCTGGGAGCAAACCTATGTTTCTGGAAGTAATAAAGTAGTCAATTGTCAACTAGGTGTATTTTTCAGCCCGTCAAAATAAATTTAATTTCAAAACCTAGGAATTTTTGTGCAACCATAGCTGCACAAAATGTTTGCTTCTCTTCCAAAATTCATCTGGGTTCGTATTTAAAGACTAAAAATCGTACTTGGTCCCTTTTTTGTTTGGTATATTTTAATGACATGCTCTCTGAACGAAACACCAGCAAACGGCTCATAAACTGGAAAGAGAACATCAGTGTTGGAGCAGGTACAGGCCGACGAAGAAACATTAATCAATAATCCGAAGAAAATACTCACAAAAATAAGAGCTCAACTGGATATCGACCCTGGAAACAGCAGGAAAGAACAAACTAACCACACACCTGCCTCCAAACACCAAAAAGGTCAACGAGCTCCAAGAATACATCAGGAAATTTCCATCTAGGAAGGGGAGAGACATGTTGCTACGTGCCCGCCTCAACTTGTTGCCGACGAATGAGATCTTGGCCATTAGAGGCAAGACTGAAACACATTTTTGCCGCTTCTGCAAGACGCAAGAAAAATAATCTATTTGTCACTTACTCCTAAAATGTAGTGCAAACCAACATATAAGAGAACGATATTTAAGCCCCATCTTCTCGGATTTTATTATGTCGGGGACGAACAAATATGTTGGTCTCGTTTGATTGGAGGAGATAAAAAGAAATGGCAAATAGCTACTTACAAGATACTGGAAGCAGTAAATTTGCCGAGGATATGCCAAAAACAAGGGCACATTTTAAGAGAGACAAGAATTTTTATGAAAAGTCCACGACAAAATGTACACTTTGTGAAAATCTTTTTGGGATTAAATACAAATACATTTTTTTTAAAAAAATTGTACACTTCACCTGAGGTATATTTTTGGATTCTGATACAGAATTGATTTACTATCTGTATAATTTTATAATTGGACTTATTTGCCTAAGACCATAAGTAGTGCAGTTAAAGTTGGGTAATGGCAGATGTCAACAACTGATGGTATAAACTGTTCACATTGTGGATGCAGTGTGTAGGAAAGCCCACTCTGAGGAGTAATGCTGAGCAAGCTAGGCTATATGCAGTTTTAGGTATAGATTGAAGTGCCAATTTTAGAAGTTCAGAAGGCTGCAGTGGAGCTGTTATGGATGGAATGCCTGGTAGCATTTTCTTTTTATTCTCAATTTTGTTTCTTAATACTGGTTTTATTTCATAACATATTTCTGTTTATGCTTTACATATTGGGTTGAAAGGTGAGAACTGAAAACGCTGTTTTGTTTAATAAAAACATATATTTTTTAACCATAAGAACTAATTGTAAGATGTTGAGCGGCTGCAAATATGCTGTTAATCAGCTTGACTTGCATCTACAAGATCATCTCTCTACCACCATTGCATTGTGGCACTTAATCCATCAGTTTGAATTGAGTTGTATAACCCTATCCTAAGGGCTAGAACCTATTTCTGGTGGGCTGGTGAGTGAATATTGGTGCCCCTTACTTACTGTATAATGAATATGGTTTTCCAAATTTCGTTTTGAAACACAATTCTGCTGCTTGCTGTAAGGGACACATTCTGCATTAGGGTCATCGCATATACCCAGCCCATAATACATACATTATCATATCCACAGTTCCACATTACAATTCAATATTTAAAATGTTATTTTGCTTGATTTTCAGCGACATGAAATGGATACCAGCCGAAGGAAATTCCACTTATAAAACTCCAGTCTAAGAAACTGTTGGTTTCCTGCAGAACGGCTCAATCGTGGACGACTGGATACATTTTATTCTTTGCACAGTGCTTTACCTTCTTTCTGGAAATTAAATGACATTCTAAAGGTTGGGGCCTGGATGCTCAAGTTCTCTGTACATAAATGTAAATATTGTTATGACAAGATTGCCAATTGGTTTGATATATTATTTGCCATGACAGATCATGTGTGCAGTTTAATCCTGTTGGCATTTCTCAAACTATATTAAAAAATATATGTATTTTATATTTTTGTGTAATCTGCTTAGTCTTCCGTATAAACATCGTTACCAGTATTCATACATTCACGGTTGATTTGAGTGTGTTGGCATTTGCTTTAAGGTGTCCAGATTTTCCGACTGTGACCGCAGAATTGTTAAACTAGTAGGGGCCTAATTCAAGTGAATGTTTAAAATAGTAGCTCAAACGGCCCATTGATTGGGAGCAATTGCCGAAGTCATAGTTTACTGGTGGTTTTATGGGAACACAAGCTATACATTCTTTCACAGATGGAGCTTTATAAATCGCCTGTAAATAAATGAAACATTTGCATTCATTGTAGTAAGCCAAATGTGCAAGAAGAAAGTGCATCACAACCTTGATGGAAATAATGTTAACTAATACAGGACACATTCTAAAGCAGTATGTTTTAAAAAAAAGTTTTTATTAGATGTATTATTTATTTAATTTATTTTATGTTACACTCCCAGACCCTGGGGATATCACAGCATGGTTACAGACATCTTAGAAATTGGTCCTACATTAGAGCAGCATGCAGGCAGTAACAATAGGTTAAGCAGGTCATACAGGTTAAGAAAAAAACACTGTTGCAGTATAGACAGGCAGGCAATCTACTGATTCAGGGGTGCCATGGTACTATTATTAGTTAAATAACCGTTTTCAGTTGCATTTTGAGGCCGGGGAATGAGGTCTTCTCTTTTTTTTTTTTTTTTTTAAATGGGGAGGGAGTTCCAGTGTTTGGGCGCTAGAACTTGGAAGCTGCTACACCCTGCTCTGGTATTGTTGTAGCGGGGTGATACTAGGAGTTGATTTTCATTAGATCTTGGTGTTCTAGTGGTTTCTTTTTTCTGTACTGCATTATTAAGATAAATTGGTGCTTTTTTGGTAAGACATTTGTGCGCAATACAAAGAGTTTTAAAGATAATTCTGGCTTCAATGGGTAACCAATGGGCATCTTTCCTAATCTTAGATATGTTATCGGACTTTTTTGTATCCCTAATGCTGCTCTTAGTTTTGTTTTGCATGAGGTGCAATTTTCTTAGGTTGGCCTTTGAGATGCCTAACAGTAGTACATTACAATAGTCCAGTTTGGATAATACCAACGCTCTGGCCAAAGATAGGCAGTTGGTTGGGGTCAGGATTTGGCGACTTAATGCTATCAGTTTGGATGTGTATGCTGTGGAGGAGGTGGAGAGTATTGATATATTTGGTCATCGTGAGGTTAGAGTCGAAGTAAAAACCTAATGTTTTTACTTGCTTGTGTACTGGGATTGGTGAGCCATCTATGTTGATAGAGGTGTAGTCCGGATGGAGTGCAGCTATTTTGATTGGCGATCCCACGATGAGAATTTTTTCTCATTTTAAGACAGAGGCTGTTTACGGCCATCCAGTTTTGGATGATTGTGTATATTTTGTTGATGATCAGGGTGTCCTGGTCAATTACCTGAGATGGGTATGAAGATCTGGGTGTCATCTGCAAAGTTGGTGTAGATGACACCCATATCGTCTAGGGTCAGAGAAGAGGAGCTTTGTGTATGCATTATAAAGTGTAGGGGAAAGGCATGAACCCTGGGGTACTTGTATAGGAACTAGTATGGTATCGGCAGCTTACTTACCTATGGGCAATATGGTTGTGTGTTCTGCCAGAAATGATTTCACCCACATTGTGGCATCATCCGAGAAGTTAGTCATTGGCTAACGAGGTGCAGTTATCATGATCCACAAGGTCAAATGCTGCCGAGAGGTCTAACGGCAAGAGGATGCAGAGTTTGGCTGAGTCTCTGATGGTGGCCATCTGGATTTTGAGAACCAGAAGGGCCTTTTCCGTGTTCTGGTTGGGCCTAAAACCTGATTGGTCTAGTTCCTAAAGGTTGGTTCTCTTCTAGATGTGCTTGGATTTGTGTGTATGCTATTTTATCAATGAGTTTGAGCAGGAAAGGGACTGTTATTGGGCTATAATTAGTGGGTACTGTGGGGTTCAGTGTTTTTTTTTTATTGTTTTTTTTATTTTTTTTTAAGGAGAGGGGTGACCCAAGCTTTTTTGATGCTGGCTGGGACTTTGTTGGTATTGGAGGAGGAGTTGACAAATTTGGTAATGTTGGGGGTGAGGGTGCCTGTGCATGCTTTTACTAGTTTAGCTGGGACACTATCTCCTTTGCAATTGGAGGCTTTGAGTTTGGTGATGGTGTTGAGTACTAGTTCCTGTGAAACTGGGGTGAAGTGGAATGGTGGCTTGGGTATTTCAGGAGAGGTTGGTGAGGAATTGGTGGTTATGGTATTTTTATGTGCTAATAGCAGTCTTTTGGTAGTAATTTTGTTTTGTAGCGGGGTGATTCTGGCGGAAAGTGCGTCTTGAAGGTGCTACATCATTCTTTACTAGCCTTATCTGAGGTGGTGGTGGCCGTGAGGTTTTCTAGTTCTCCAAGGATATAGAAGGTTCTTTGGAATCAGATGAGACATTGTTTATCCATGTATTGTATGCATTCGCTTTGTGGGATATCATGGCTGTTTTATAGATTTTATTTGCATCCGTGAAGGCTTTGGCGGAGTCAGGGATGGGAAGTTTATTGTAGGCATGTTCAAAAGAGCATTTGGTTCTTCTTTTAGAGGCTAGGTCTTCATTGAACGAGAAGTGGGTCCTTTTGTCAGTGCGACATGTTTTGGTTGTAACAGGTGCTACTTCATCTATTGTTATTATTATTTTGCATTTATATAGCGCCTTATATACCATTGGTATGGTCTGAAGGCGCTTGTAGGTTGAACGCCCTTGGGAACCGAAGTTCGGATCAGTAGAGAGTCAAAAGGTGCGTGTGAGCACCTGGTATGTGTGCAGCTCGTGCGGAATCCGTGTAATAGCTGCTTTTTAGCGGTAGGTGTGGTGGTTGAGAGATCAGGAGAATGTGTTCGTTCTGGCAGGATTTGCCCAGACCGGAAGTGGCTGCTTTAGGCCTGAGGAGAACACCTGGCTGGGGGGGTGTAACCAGCAGTGATTACTTAGAATGATGTGGAGAGAGCGGCGGATGTTGGTATGAGAACAGTTATACCGAATGGTGTCATAGTATCTCTGTGTTCTAGTTGAGTGGTGATGTAAGGCAAGAGTAAGCGTGGGGTGTGATATGATGGGTTATACGCTCTTTCAAACGTTCTCTGCATTCCAAACCATACTACATATGTCACGCAATTCTATGTGCTCCAGTCCGTTCCATGCACTCCCATCACTCCATGCATTCCGGCCTGCTCCATACTCTCCGGTCCGCTCCACGCACTCATCCAATCCGGCTTGCCTCACGCGTTCTAGACCGCTCCGCATGCTCCAGTCAGTCATGTGTACTCCAGCCAGCCACACGCATGCAGTTTTGACTTCCCCACGCATGCACTCTTGTCTGCCTCACGCATGCACTCTTGTCTGCCTCACGCATGCACTCTTGTCTGCCTCACGTATGCACTCTTGTCTGCCTCACGTATGCACTCTTGTCTGCCTCACGCATGCATTCTTGTCTGCCTCACGCATGCATTCTTGTCTGCCCCATGCATGCGCTCGGCCCCTCTATGCGCTCGGCCCCTCTATGCGCTCGGCCCCTCTATGCGCTCGGCCCCTCTATGCGCTCGGCCCCTCTATGCGCTCGGCCCCTCTATGCGCTGATCTATATATTCATCTCTACACTCATCTGTCCTATACCTTCATCCGTTCTGTCCACTCATTCTCTCTGTCCACTCATCCGCTCAAGCGATCTACACACTCTCGGCCCTTCCATATTCATCTGTTATCTACACTTATGTGCTTGGTATACTCGTCTGCTCCACACAATTATCCCGTTTACGCTCATCTGTTCTGGACATTCATCTGTTTTACGCACTCCTGCGTTCTACTCGCTTCTCTGTATTTACGCACCCATCCGCGCTCGTCCGCTTTACACAGCCAGCCGCTCTACACACTCATCCACTCAACATGTTCATCCATTCCATACACTCATCCGATCTACATATTCGTTCGATTTCCACACTCATTCGAACTATATAGGTATTTGATCTTCTACTCATGTATTCTTCCACTCAGCGCATTCATTTGTTCCACCTGTTTCATCCATTTTAACTACTTCATCCACGCCATTCATTTTCTTTCACTCCGTATGCATTCTGTCCATTTTAGGAGTTTAAATTACTTTACTGTTTCCGTATGAATTACTCTTATTAGCCATTTCACTGCTCTGATCTACTTTATACGTTTAATTCTGTTTGGCCTTCTAGTTTATATTGGGGGTTGTTAGCTTTCAGTTTCTCGCATCAGGTGGTTTGATGGATTGGTCACATTGAGTTGCTGTTGGTCTGTTTGGGTAAGTTTGGTACGGGTTGGTTTCAGGGGAAGAGCCAGGTTTTCAGCAGTTTGCAAAACAATGATAAATCCTCAGTTAGGCGGATGTGGGGTGGGAGTGAGTTCCATAGCGTGGGGGCCAAGGCTGAGAATGATCCGCCTAACCTGATTGAGTTTGTCTTTGGTATGACTAGGAGGCCGGCTGAGCTTGATCTCAGGTTGCGTGGGGGGGTTGTAGGGTTTTAGCTTGTCTTGAAGGTATCGAGGTCCAGTTTTATGTAGTGCTCGATGGGAGATGCACAACGTTTTGAAAGTCACCCTTCGGGCTACTGGGAGCCAGTGCCGCGTCTTAAGGGCTGGGGAGATGTGGTCTCTTGGGCCGAGCCCAAGAAGCAATTTGGCTGCTGCGTTTTGTGCCCTTTGGAGTTTATTCAGTTGGTACGCATGGATTCCGAGGTATAGGGGGTTTGCGTAGCCCAGTCTTGAAATAACGATCGATTGGACCGCAGAGAGTCTGTTGGGAAAGGGGAGATATGGAAAGATGCACCTAAGGGTTTTAAGGTGGTAGTGGCAGGACTTTGAGACGTTGTTGACTTGGCACGAGAGTGTTAGCTCAGAGTCAAGGGTGCATCCAAGATTTTTCACTGAGTTGGAGGGGGTCGGTGAGTTGCCCATGGTGGATGGCCAGGGTAGTGGGTGTGGAAGAAGTTTGGGGTTGCCACATACCATGATTTCCATTTTGGAGGGGTTTAACAGGAGGTGAGAGTGAGGCAATTGCGGTAGTAATCTGCAATGATACCAAAGTCATTGCTAGTGACTAGGTTGGATACAAGGTTCTTATTAAGGGTGGGGGTGAAGTTCTCTACAGTGAGCTTTCAGGGATTTCTGGTTTCGAAGGTGCCCATTTTTATGAGTTTGGGAGGGTGGGGTTCATCACTCATGAAGGTGACTTTTATACAGTAATAGTCCGTCCAGTCAATGGGGGTGATAGATTCAATAGTTAGTCTTGTGTTAGTGACAGGATCCAGTCCAGAATTCTGCCCTTGATATGAGGGGGTTCATTCACCATTTAGGTAAAATTCATATCTTTGAGATCTGATTGTAGGATTGCAGCTTTGTGGTCTTGGTAGTCATTATATCACAGGTTCAGGTCTCCAAGGATAATACATTTTGTATTAGGTTTGATGATGTGCGCAAGTAGAAGAGGGAGATCTGTTTCTGGGTGACTATTTGAGCTAGGAGTTCTATATATCACCATAATATTGATAGTGGTTTTCTCATTTATGGCAAGCTTAAAGGCATGGTCTAGTAAAAATTTGTATTGTCCCTACGGGTCGGCCATGTTTTTTTAAGCCTAAGTGGCTCGATTTTAGAAAACTTTCCTATGGACCTTACCCGAGTTTTCGTCCATTGAACGCACGCAAAAACAAGCACCAGGGAGCCGCCATTTTCTGATAATCCTATCTTTTCCCCGATCGCCCTGGCTGAAATGCTTTTGCGGCACTAACTCAATCCCCCCGCCCCTAAGCCTTACATTATCAAAACATTCATATTCCCCGCCTCTCCCCGTGACGTTACTGTGCTGCGTAGGCAAACGCGCCCAGTCGTCTTCTGCGCGACTCCACCCGGAAACCAACACAGATCAACTCACAACACAGCGCGCCACAATTCGGAATATGAAACTGTACTTTAAAATGAAACAGCAACACGGTACTTTTGGTAAAGTACATTTATTTGACATTAAATGTTTTAGAGAATATTCAGCAATTGACATATGAACTCCGGAAGCCATTTATTTTCTTTTATCTTTATCCGCAATAACTGTTCCGTTTCATCTTGAGTCACGCGCTGTTCCTTTATGGTACACAGGGTGTTCATTTTCGTAAAAAGAATCACTTTGGAAGCACGGTGAACTGCAAGGCTGTTCCATCAAGTAGGCAGTAGGCCAGCGTAAAGGTTGATATGTTGCTTCTAGCCACTAGTACAACGTAAGGGCATGTGGGCCCTTGGCGATCGTCCCATAATATGGTGATCGTGCTCCAGTTGTTGACACGAAGCTGCAGGTGTCTGCTGAAGAATCCATCCGCCGGTGTCTCAAACAGGTGGCAGTGGCAGAAAGGGATCAAATACCTGTTATGAAAACAAAAAAATAATAATTAGTCTCGCTAGCCGAACTTCATTAATATTACTCATTTTATTTATTACGGCCGATCAGAAACTATTTGCTTGCAAGGATAGTTCAATGGAGTATGTTCGGCTCTAAAATCGATGAGAAAAGTAACGAGAAAAATCGAGGCAAACACACAATGATAAACGACAGTTAGTCTACATGCCTGAGGAATGATATGATATGGCATTTGTAACGTGCCTATACTCAAGTGTTTCTAGGCGTGACGAGGCCGGTGGGGAACAAGGGCAGACAGACTACGATCCTACTAGGCCAGGTGTCTTTTTGATCGCGCATGGGGAAGGGCTGTACATGGTTAGTTGAATACAAATTAAATAGGGCCAGCTGGTGGCAAGTGCAAGGTAAATGCCGGTAGAAGGGGCTGAAGGATACAGAGACAGTCCCATAGTGCAGGTAGGCAGTTCAGGGAAAAGTGGCTGGGCCAAGGACCGAGATCGGTGAGACCAGTGGACCTGCATGCCCATGTGCCCACTACGAACAGTTTTACTTGCTTTTCCTAGCTCTTCATTCATTCATTTATTCGTGCATCCATTCATTAAATCTTCATTCCGGTATAAAAGCGTGTAAAGATTTACTTACATTATATTTGAAATTTCCATTGTGTCTCTTCGTAATGCAGTCTGTAAAACGGACCGTGCTCTTGACAATGATTTTTCGTATACTGAACTAAAATGAAACTCTGTCTAGTTTCTGAATTTTCTGCCTTATCGTCTCTTAAGTTATTGCGCACTCCCTTCAAATGTAGTTCTTTCGGCATGGTCCCTGTCTCAAGGTCAAAAAACAATAGACCCTTATACTTCCAGTGCGACTTGTGGGCCTCATCTGGGCGCTGTCCTTCGCATTCTTTATTTGCAACATCACGTAGTATAGGCATCTGTGAGAACTTGAAGTTTAGAATCCGTCTATGTAGTGCGCCTCAATGTGCAAATGCGAACTGGCTTCTCTCCCAAATGCCACGGGCCGCTTGGCTGGCGCGTTCTAAGTGCCCCAATTTTGTCCCCGTTGTCTGCGAGCTTTGCAGCCCAAATTGAGACATTTAATTTTTGGCGGAAGGTCACGGAAAGTATAAAGTACCACAGGAGTTGAGTTAAAAGTGAGATTTATTGTTTGTTTGTTTTATTATTTGCAATACGCAAGCCTCCACTCCGTTAACAGTGCGCAGCATTTACATGAGATGAGACATGAGAAAAATATATACATACACATATGTGAGGTGAATAGAGAGAATTCAAAGATGACACCCAGCTTGTTCGCCACCCATGATGGTGAAGGTAGGGGTTAGGGTTACAGGTACACTGTACAATAACATTTATTTACAAAAAGACAATCGTATTGCAATTATTTAAACCGGGATTTGTACTTCACAATCAGCTGTGCTTCGGGTGGGCATGGCACAGTCGCAATGTTCGGTGGCAATGGATCACTGCTCTGCACAGAAACATCAAAAATTCCATATCTGTGCTTCTCTAACACAGCAACAATAAGGCCTTTCACAAAGTCGAACTGCATTTCATCATAGACTGGTTTGATCACCCATTGCTTACTTCGTTTTGAAAACACCTTAGTGTAGCGAGGCATCCTTACTTTACCCCTAGTCCTAGATTGTTCACGTCCGACATTGCTGTTATGGGCCAAGACCGCTAGTAGAGTGCGATGTTTCATGCCCCGAAAGTTAAAATGCAAGCGCTTTGGCCTGTACTTTAGGCACATATTGTGGAACACCGCCAAATCTCCTGTGTGACAGAATTCTGTCAGTCCTCTCAAATCTCTTGATAGAGTTTTGTCGAAAACAATCTTCTCAATGGCTTTGTGTGTCGGTGAAGATGGAATCAACCACTTCTTCTTCCGTGCCTCCTCTGGGGACAAAGGGCCATGTTCACATTGGTGGAAATGTTCATTTGCTGTCCAGCGGTGAACGTTGGTACAGTGGTGCATCAGTGACCGCCAATTTTCAAGTAGTATTTCCACTGACCGCTCACAAGTTTTTGAGCTCCACCAAAGATGGTTGGTGATAGAATGTGACCACTGCAAAATACTTTCAAAACCTTTTTTTTTTTTTACCTGCAGCCGAGATTTTCTTATTGATTGATTTAGCAAGATGCCATATGTCAAATTGATGTTTAATATGTGGAACTGCTCTCTCATTGTCTTGGCGATTGAAACTTGTCTATCCGTGGCTATGAGGTCGATGTGCATTCCCCTCGATTGTAGATATTCCACTGATTTTATAAAACCTAGTTTCTCCATGGCCACTGAGGATGTACATTGTGTTACCTGCACGACCACCGAACTCACAATTTTCTTACTATCCATGTCCTGAAAGTGATAGGTGCATTACTTGGCAGAAAATCCAGGGCTGTCGCACTGTCCATCGCCGGCTAGCCTGAATCGTTTGCCTTTGAATGTACTTGCTAGAGACAATTGTTCAATTTTCCAAGCATCACTAATGGCCGGAAACAGATAATCACGTTGGTATGTGTAGTACAGCGCTTTAGAAATGAAATGGAGTCCCACAAACTGAAAGAAAGCCTCTAACTTTCTAAAACTGTTGCCACTAAAAAGTGATGCAGCTCCACACAGTAGATTGCCTGCTTGCAGTTTCCCCAGCATCGGTTGTGCAGACCATGAGAACCTATGATTTAATCTACAGGCGGCATTTATTTTGACGTTACTGCCTTTTATTTGACGAGTCACATTAATCAATTTCCCACATACTTTCCCTCTAATGGAATGCACACATTTCAGCATACTTATAATTTCCATCAAACAACTGTTGAATACAATGCTCTTTCATTAGACTGTCATCCTGCGTCAACATTGTTTCGGCCTTTGACGTTGTGGAGATTTCAACACATTGGTAAGTAATATCGCTGATATCAAGTTCTGCTGCGTCTATGGATGCTGCGGCTGGTTCATTCTCTGTCATTTCAACATCTATTACTTCGACATTGATTGGAGAACACAACAATGTCTACAGGTTTTTTGGTGGCAAATATTTGGCGGGTGTAGATTGTGTAAATTGATCTGCAACTACTTCAGAGCTATCTTCAATACATTCAATAACATCTTCTTGTGGTGGTGCGGTCGCACTGTAGCTATGGTCCAATGCAACTTTGCTGTAGTCTCCAAACACAATTGATGTTCTGGCCATTGGACATGAGCATCTCGAGCCTAAACACGCCTCGCCTCAATTAATAGTTCCTCCATAGTGTACACGGTCTGGCAAGCCACATCTCTCATTCGCTTCACTGTCTGTGTGTGTGTATAGTTCTGACACCCACGGGTAACTGGAGGAGAGATTGGAAAAGAGATGTCAGTTTAAACACAAGATGGAGTGTAGTAGAATTGACTGGAAAAAAACATAAAATAGTCCCCAGCACAAACATTTTTTTTAAATTCATGAACTGTTTGTAACTAACCTTTTTTTGTTTTTTTTTCTTTGCAACTTTTTTGACTGGACCTTCACCATCTGCACGCTGTAGCTCCGATTCGTTTCCGCATGTCCTCCCTTCCTCTTGCGCTGCAACGACTATTTCTGTATCCGCATAGACAGCAAGGTCTGAGGCTCCATCGTCTCCCTGAAACAGTACTTTCATTACGATGTATCGAAATATTGTTAGCATAAAGCACACGTGAGGACGAACACACATGTACATCTCAATAGCCAAATACGATTTAAACATTGTGTGCAACAATCAAACGACAGTATTCGACCAGTGATGATCTATTTCGATGGAACTGTCCGTATCCATACCTCTGGCTCTGCATGGACTGCCATGAATGGTTGTATTGGAGAGGAGGCATCCGCATCTCCCTGAAACACAGTACCTGCATTAGTATGCTTTTCTATATTGGAAACACAACACACACTTGGGGTCGACGGCACAGGTACATATAAAGAGATAACCGCAAATGATGCATTGTCCAAAAGAATCAAGGAAAATCCAAATATGATCACATTTCATCGACTTATTTCAACAATTCCTTTACATCTGCATCATCTAAATGAGATGTTCTGATTGTGGTGGAAGCTCTGTCTCCCTGAAACACGGTACTTGGATTAGTATGGTTTTCAATATTGGAAACATAACACACACTTGGGGTCGAACGCACAGGTACATATAAAGAGATAACCGCGAAAGATGCATTGTCCAAAAGAATCAGGAAAATCCAAATATGGTCACATTTCATCGACTTATTTCAACGATTCCTTTACATCTGCATCATCTAAATGAGGAGATGTGATTGTGGTGGAAGCTTCGTTGTCTCCCTGAAACACAGCACTTGCGTTAATAGGGAAGAAAGTATAGCAAATGGAATCACGTTATATGATCACGCATGATGGAGCTGTCATTATCCATACCTCGTGCTGCTGAAGAATATCTATGGATGTTGCAAATGTAGTGCGCACTTCCGAAAGCTGTTGCGCCGATTCGTATACTTGAATGTCAGGCTCTGCATCAAGTGCAGGGGTTGACGCTCCAACTGCCTGAAACATAGTACTTGCATTAGTGAGGTTTACAATTGTGAAAACATAACACACACCTGGGGTCGACAGCACAGGTACATATCAACGGCTAACCACGAATGAAACATTGTGTAGAACAATCAAACGACAAGAATTCCAGCTCTGATGACGCTCGATGGAGCTGTCAGTATCCATACCTCCTGATGTTGAAAAACATCTAGACAGTTGTAGATGTGGCGGACGCTTCAGCATCTCCCTGAAAGACAGTACTTGCATTAGTATGGATAACACTAATTATAACTGAAAAAAAACACCAGTGGACGATAACTAAGGTGTATATCAATTGGAAAGCAGTAACCAAACATTCGGTAAAATAATTACACGATAGAATAAAACTATTACTTGACATGCATAAAACAATTATGTAGCGGATTAGCCTAGTAGGATTACCTGATACGCGCTAGAAGTGGTTGATAAATGCGACCACGTCAAGGATGTAGAATGTTCTTGCTTCAGATTGAAGGGATAGTCAAGAAGTTGTAAAGGTCAATTAATGATTGATAATGAAATGCCAATATTAAAAATAGCCATGTAAGCCGACAGAATACTTGAAACATGCTCAATACAGCACAGTTCCCTGTCCCCATATATATATATACATTGCGTTTGTGGGTTATGAAATCAAAAAAGAATATATTGATGTCATTATTCAAAAAACTATACACTCATATCAATATCGAAATTATTAAAAGGGATAGAACACCTACAATATCTATTAATCCATTCGGCTACACACTACCGCAAGGCCGAAAGCTAAATCCGGACACTTGACTCACCGGTGGCGGAATGTGCACGAATAGAGTGGGAATAGCGTTTTCGCGCAATTTCCGTGTCGTTCGCCGTTTATTCTTCTTTGTTACCCAAGAAGTTGTGTACATGTCCAAGGAAAAGTGCCGGCTGCAGATGCGGTATCGATCACCCCTCTTGTCCTCTAAGACTTGTTGGACTCTACTTTCCAGCTCATCCAGTGGATATCTGCAATGTCTGACCCATTCTCTTATTCGATCAACAGTTTTCGGGAATACATGCATTGTAGTTCCTTCAGATTTCGCATGGGTCTTCGAAGGGCAACCGCTAATCGAACAGGCAGGCATTGTTGATAAATCTGAAAAGTAAATATCGACATTATTATACAATCTTCAAGAGTAAAGATTTGATACAAAAGTAAATGAATCATACAATGATCAATGCAAGGTTTGTTTTGGTCGCAGGAACTATACCAGTTCGTTATGTGCTGCTTAGTATTTGCATAAGTTGCAGAAATGTATAATTGATGTGACTGAAATCTGAACATGTTACTCGTCCCTTGGATGTTCTGTCTTGCATGAGAAGGAAACATGTTAACATTATTGACTGGACCCCCGAAGGATGCAATTCGATGACAAAAGACACAGATGAAAATAAATAGATCTATTGATGGCATAGCAATGGAAACTCAAGTCAATACCAAAGAGACCAATGAACATAGCACTATTGTGTACTCTACTCGAAAATAGAGAGAAATTTAAAAATCTGCGAACTATGACCAGGATACATGGCCTTACCTTGACCAACAAACGGTTGGATTCAGCAAGCAGAGCAGTATGTTGCGGGAGAATAGGTGGATGGCCACAGGTAGCGCACTGATGGGCATGCTCAAAGCGGTCACAGAAGTTCACGGATAGCATGACGACGAGCAGATTAGCATAGATCTCAGTGGTTCCCAGGTAGCACGTTCAAGAGTTGACTTGCAAAGCACAAAGATGTTCTCATGAGACACATTGAGTGGTTTTAAAGTATTAGAAACTGGGGTGTGTTTGTTAATGAATGACGTATGTATGTATGTCGTGGTATTAGGGGGGCGGCCTGCCTGGAGACACGGGGTCTGAGCAGGCCATGTGACCGATGGCCCCTTGGCGTGGAACACCTTTTGAAGTGTACATGGCACCTTGGCCTTTCGCGCCCCTGACAGCACGCATCCACTGGCGCGAACATCCTTTGATACAGGGGGGTGGGATGGATGGGCCTGGGGCGTGCAGATAAGGCACAGGAAGACTGCTGAATGGAGACACACTTATGTGGATTGCAGGGGGGCGGCCTGCCTCAGAGGAGGCCTGCCTGGAGACACAGGGTCTGAGGAGGCCATGTGACCGATGGCCCCTTGGCGTGGGACACCTTTTGAAGTGTACATGTAGTTTGGCACCTTGGCCTTTCGCGCCCCTGACAGCGCGCATCCACTGGCGCGAACCGCCTTTGATACAGGGGGGTGGGATGGATGGGCCTGGGGCATGCAGATAAGGCACAGGAAGACTGCTGAATGGAGACACACTTATGTGGATTGCAGGGCGGCGGCCTGCCTGGAGACACGGGGTCTGAGGAGGCCATGTGACTGATGGCCCCTTGGCGTGGGACACCTTTTGAAGTGTACATGCAGTTTGGCACCTTGGCCTTTCGCGCCCCTGACATCCCCCCATGCCAGCGCGCATCAGTATATCGTTGCTTATCATTAACAAATGCCACATACCAGAGATCCTTGTGAGCACAGACCCACACTTCAACCGGTGTATTATAGTGGTCAAGACCGTATAATCCAATGGTAAATGTTAGTATAGATATATGTGTGACTTTTATAGAGACATAACCTACTGAAAGACTTTGAACAAGTGTGTTTTAGTGCATGCATTATCGAGAATATGTTATGTTAGCTTAGATAGACAGTGACAACCCTGCTTCACAGTTGGGATGTAACTGTATAACGGTATACCGTTAAAGATACCGTGAACCACTCAATTGAACAATAATAACCGTCACATTGTTTATAAAGGTATACCGTTTATACCGTTAAGTGTGCTTTTCAATCTGATTTGGAAAGGCTGCAGTAAGCAAGTGCTGCATAGTCTTGGCCTTGCACTGTTGGATGTGCCATCTGCCAAGTAGTTTCAGTTGGAGCAGTTTTTAATGCCATTGCATAAACCACACGTGCCTGACACAAAATCAATATGTTAGCAATAGGAAGAATAAATACAGTGCCAAGAAGGGAAAGGGTTTACTTTGGGTTGGCGACTTTGGGGTTTATATATTTATAATGGATAATGTTTGCTAAACATATGATAATGGGGTATTTGCCTAGTTCTATCATTGAATTTACATATAATAAGTCACATTGCGAAATTCACTCATCTCTATGGGTATTCCCTGCTGCCATACCAAAGGGTAACATGTCTGTGATTACATGAACACCTTTTGGCCCGCAAGTAAACTAAAGGCTGTAACGTAAAGAGAGAGTGTGTGTGTGTGTGTGTGTGTGTGTGTGTGTGTGTGTGTGTGTGTGTGTGTGTGTGTACACAAGCTTATACTACCGTCAGCCTCCATTGATCTGTGGCATGCAGGTTATAAAGATGGCAACATGTTCATCTTCACCAGTAGCCAGTGGGGGAGCTAAAAGCCAAAATGACCACTTAAGAAAAGCTATTCCGTTTGCTTTGCCAGTCGCAGCAGGGCTCCCCCCCCCCTCCTCCTCTCCACACGTGTGTTTGTGTTTGGTGGAAGCAAGGGGTGGCATTTCAGTGGAAAGTATGTTGAAAAGCCCAATTCTGGCCCTGGGTGCCTGGTTTTGTTTGTGATGATAAATCTGACAATTTATGACCTTTTCGAAAATATTTGTTAAGATTGGTTAACTCCAACTGCTATACCGCGATAACCATGATATACCGTCATTTGGCAAGAAGGTTATCATACCGTCATAAAACTAATACCGTGACACCCCTACTTCACAGCAACCAGACCTTCACCCATTCGGAGCACAGATGTCTGACGTCCATCCTTGAATGGAGACACACTTGATTCATTTAAAAAATCGAGACAACCGTTGTTAAAATATATGTGGTGTTTTATTTTGTATCTTATTTTCATGACACAAAAATACGAGACTTTAAAGATTATACAGGTCAGGTTGCAGCACAGCAAGAGAAAATCCCCTGTACTGACCGCTGTCACTCGGAAACGTTTCTCTTATGGCACGAACGGCACAGGCGGGTATCACTCTTCGAACGTGGTGTCCAAGCCTCCCGTGAAGCCACCATGTAAAGGAACGATAGGCCACCAGCCTGTACCACCTGTGAAAAGGAATCAAACTGTTTTTAAATGACCAAGATAAGTTTAATAAATGTTTGTCGTCAATGACAATTCTTGTAACTAATGGCATTTTAGACGGACAAATGCTATCTAGACAATGCACACTATTCAACGACTTACATGCGTTACAATGATATGTAGATATAATTTTGGATATAGTAGAAGACCATGAAATAGGAGTGGCATGACAAGCAGAGTATACTTACTTGTTACTCGGATTACGAGGACGAACAGTTGCTCGAAGTTCGTGCATAAGCACCATCATTATTCTCAACACGGCCCGTTTTCGCGTGCTTCCGTTTCCAGTAGTTCCTCCTCGGTATACTCGGGCTCGTACATGTAGGGCATTGTTGTAGCCATTGTGTGTTAAACAAACTAGAATAATTTATAGCGGTGGTACTGGTATCTGTTCACACGGGCTACAAGCTGCGAAGGTAGCTGACCAGAGCACTGAAACGAGTCACAGAATACTCAAAGTAACACAGAGAGAGGAATGGAATCGAAAATCTGCTGCTGTGTGTTGTGAAACGGTCTGTTTATACTTATTGAGGAGAGAGGCGTCCTGCCATTTCCATGGTGACACGTCATTAGCTGAAGCACAGCGAATGTTGACACGAGACGTGCTTTGGCGTTGGGAAATGGGCGGTACGAGTCTGCTGATGACAGGCTCAGGGGCGGGGGAATTGATTTAGTGCCGCAAAAGCAGGTCAGCCAGGGCGATCGGGGAAAAGATAGGATTATCAGAAAATGGTGGCTCCCTGGTGCTTGTTTTCGCCTGCGTTCAATGGACGAAAACTCGGGTAAGGTCCATAGGAAAGTTTTCTAAAATTGAGCCACTTAGGCTTAAAAAAACATGGCCAAACATGGCCGACCAGTAGGGACAATAAAAAATTTTACTAGACCATGCCTTTAACTAGCAATCGTTCATAGCCTGAGATATCTTCAATGGGAATTGACCCGAGTTGTAAGTTGATCCTGGCTATAATGGCTACGCCACCACCTGTGGCGTAAGTTCTATCAGTTCTTAAAATGCTGTAGTCTGGTGGTACAGACAAAGCTAGTAAAGGACCTGACGCTTGGTGAAACCAAGATTCTGTGATGATCAGGAGATCCAGATTTTGTTCAATGATAAGATTGTGGTTTTCGATGGTGTGGGCTCCTAGAGATCGGCCATTGATGAGAGCACATTTGAAGCTAGGGTGCAACTCGGGCTTAACAACTGGGGCCTTATTGGGTGACTGGGGTTGAAGGTCCTTGGGTGTTCTGTTGGGGGTTTGGCCGGTAGGTGTGATTTTGCTTTTTCATATGTCCAGGGTCATAGGACTTGGATGATTTGGGCTTCCTGATTGGATGGGTGTGGTGAATCCAGGGCAATTCACTGTGTGATCTTAGGCGAGATGTCCTGACAGTGCCAACAATGGGGTTGGTTTTGGGGTCTGCTGAGAGTTTAGGGGTGGACAAGTGATTGGGTGTGCAGTTTATGCTGGTTGCAAAGAGTGCAGTGGATGGCAGAAAGGGATGTGGGCAGGGTATGGGGTGGTGTCTAGGGCATGCTAACCTAGTAAGGCCATTTCTGAAAAACAATAAGTGGTTACCTGTGCAGGGAGTGCTTTCTGGGACAATGCAATAGGGGAACATTGTGATAAGTACCCAAATCAGCATCACTATATTAAGAATGCAGTGAGCCTGTGACCAGATGTGTGAATGGTTATATTTGGTAGTCGTAGACTCGATGTGCAGTATAGTATTCAGGCGTGGTATGGCAAAGTGGGCTAGGAACAGTATACCATCAGTAACCTAAAATGGCATGGTAGGCTACATACAATATGTTACCGGTAGCCCAGATATCAAGGTAGGCTGAGTGCAGTATGTTAAACAGCAGCACAAATACCAGGGTAGGCTAAATGCAGAATGTTAAACAGCAGCACAAATGAGTTGATAAGTAGATAACGGGTAATACAAGAAAAGGTAAACAGGTTTTCACAGATTTTAACAAGTATACTCTCTCGGAATAAAATATTAAAAACAAATGTTAAAACAAGTTAAACTAAATGGGTCCAATGCGATTATTTTACTAAGTAGATGCTAAGACAGACGGGGGAGACCAGAACAAGGAAACAAAACAGAAAATAGTAGGGAAGGCTAGGAAGGGGACAGCAATGATTAAAAAATTGATTATATTTAGTCAGGATTGCGAAGGTAATGAATGAACACATTCAATTTTTTGTTAAATTTGTGCAAACAGTCAGAAGAAGCATGACACTTTTCAATCCAATGAGTGGAACAGATAAATTCCACCAGCTTTTATAGGATAAATTGGACATATTTTTCCAATTATACGTATTGTTATGCAGAGTCTTTGGCTCTTGGGGCTCTGCGATTCCGCAGCGCTTTCACTATTTGGATTATTTGGTCTCTCAGAGCTGTCCCCATTGGAGTAAGCGGGCAGCACTAAGCAGGAAGCAGTGGTTTCTTCACTCCTGTTTTTCCAGCTGGTGGAAGGGAAACGCTGTGAGGAGTTCTCCTCGGACTTTTGTGACATGATATGGCATTTATAACGTGCCTATACACAAGTGTATCAAGGCGCGATGAGGCAAGGGAGGGGGACCAAAGGGAGGACAGACAACAATCCTACTAGGCCAGGTGTTATTCAGATCGCTCAAGTGCATCGGAAGGGGGAAAGTGTGTGGGTTTGTGGGGGAGGGACAGTGCAGTACATGGGATTAAAATGACAATAAGTAAAGTAACGGCTAGCAGGTGGCAAATGCAAAGGTGAGTACAGACATCAGGTGTGAAGTGCTGCTGGTGGTGGGACTGAAGGGATACAGAACAGTCCCAAAGTGCGGGGGATGGCAGGCAGGCAGTGCAGGAGTTTGTGACTGGTGGGGGGGGGGAACCTGTGCCCGGGCTCCGAGGGTGGCCACGTCACCAGTGCAGATTCCAAAACCACCTTGAGGTCTGCAGGGGAGAGGAGTAGAAAAGGCAAACGCAAAGAGAAGGGTTTTGAGGTGCTTCCGGAACCGGAGATGGTTGTCAAGTTTCAGGGAGGCTGTTCCAGAGAGAAGCCCCAGTTGAAGAAAGATCTTCCACCAACTCTTTTTGCTTGGAGAAGCAACTGACCCTGAGGGAGTTGGAGGCGGATGAGCCTTGTGGACAATGCAGAGGGTTTTGTACTTGATCCTCGCAGCCACTGAGAGCCAGTGCAAAGATTTCAGTCCTGGAGAGATACGATCCCTGGGCTTGCTACCAAGGACAAGTCTCAGTCTTATTCTCGATGAGTTGCAGAAGGCGGAGAGTAGAGAGAACCAGAGCTCTGGAGACTGAGCTTCTGGGGGAAGGAGAGGAAAGGTAGAATACCTCTGAGAAGGTGCAGCTGGTAGTGTGACTTCTTAGAGATGTCAGAGATGTGAGGAGAGAAGGAGAATGTAGAGTCAAAGATGACCCCGAGGTTTTCAGCCTCACAGGTTGGAGCAGGAGGAGGGCCAAGAGAGGCCGGCCAGAGAGTGACAGGAAAGGTGGTAGCGGGTGTGCCGATGAGGAGAATCTCAGTCTTACTGGCATTAAAGCAAAGGTCATTGGCGGCACACCACTCCTGGATAGCCAACAGACGTGTTGGCGGGTAAGAATAATCAGGTTTGAACAGATTGTGACTGATTACAGTGCGAGCGGGAGACTGTGGGGGTCCACCCTTTCATCCTGCCGTGTGCATTCCGCCACCTTGGGCGGGTATATAGTTTTCGTTCTCCACTTCACTAGAGCGTGGCTCGAACACCATTCGGAGGCCCCTAGGGGGTCAGTATAATTAGCGCAGGCGAGGTTCCGTGCTGCCCAACTCTCAGCAGTAGGAAGTGCTACTTTTGGCACCAGCGGCAAGGGAAAGAAGAGACCTTCATTTAAGCACGATATTTGTCTGCCTACATATTAAAATCGAAGCTCCTGTCATTCTCAAGAAACTATACTGAAAGACTTCAGCTTCAAAATGGTAAAGTACAATCTGAGAAGTGGTTTTCTGACTGATGACACCAGAGCCCCAGGGTGGGAGGGGTCATTCCTCTCAAAAACATCATTAGAAGAGAGGTGTGGCCCACAGCTGCCACAGCTACAGGAAAGTGTTCCGGCTGGTGGGGTTTTTCATACCCTGGTCCAAATACCTGCTAGTGACATTGGTCAACACCCCGAAGGGAGAGAGGGGGGAGACGGGTCCCTTCTTGAAACCAGGCTTACAAGAGGGAATGACTTCACTCGGATTACCACAAACATAAAGGGGAAAATCAATCCATATTTTACCCGACAGAGAAACAGAAGTTTAAATTATCTTCCATTAGATCTCCAGACCTTACCGCATATAAGATTGACCAACAAGGGTGATACAGGAAGTACTGGCCTTATAATCCCGGGGTCGGGCTTTTGTCAAGGTCTTACTCTTTCACCCATACCGCCAAACAATGGCTCAAATTCATTGGCCATGTTAAACTCAACAGATGATGTATGCCGACATACACAGATGTCAATGCCCCAATGACAAAAAACAAATGGGGGTGTACCCCGTCTCACCAGACTTTAACTCGAACACCATATGCAAGTGAGACCATATTGTCCGCTTTGAGCTTTGTTTTGAACTCTTTAGTGAAGGTGTATGAAAGCATAAAAGGTGATTGTTCAGACCCATACAGGAATATTGTTGGAAATGACAAAAGCCATCGAACAGTTTGAGTTTGCAGTAGTAGGCCTAAGTAATGTAATAAACACCCACATTTAGAGCCATGACAGACCAAATGACCTCACAGAAGACTGACATACAGGATCTCAAAGCATTATTACAAAATCTGTGGATGGAAAAGAGACTAAATCAATGATCCTTAATCTCATCCGAACTAAGGAAGAAGATTAAAGGAAGATGGAGGGAAATACATTACCCACAAAGTTATTAGATCCTCTGTCTCCTCGACGGCACGCCCCTCTCTCAATCTGTTCTTGAAGAATTGGTCGACTGGCCCATACAGCTAATTTGGTCCCTTCGAAGCCACTACCTGACATAGAGGCGATCACGCCCACAGAAGAGCATGTGGGCATAGGAGAGGGGTGGGGGAGCATGGAAGGAAAGTTCACAACAAACCTATCGGGGAATTTATAAGGAGAAAGAAAGACGGTACATGGAACTTTGCTTTCCTCTATGCAGGCCAAGAAAATAAAAAACATGAAATAAAAAATGTTAATCTCTTATTAACAGGTTTATAAAAAGCCTAAGTCTTCCTTCAAAAAAATCAGATGACATTAAAGAGGTGGGTCCAGAGGAACTGCCACTGAGTGCTAACTTGAAGTGCTCCTCGGCTCAAACAAGGAACAATGGGAATAAACAAAAGCCAAGCCATACATTGGAGTCGATTATACAAGGGTGACCATCGCCATAGGAATTCAGACATACCCGGCCCAAGAGGAAAGAGGGACATGTTCACTGCCTGAAGCAAAGACAAATAAGAAATTAATAAAATGGGACCCATACCAAGAGCCAAACCGGAGAAAAAAAAGTCACTGCCGTCAGGCAATGCTTTGAAAATTGCCCCAATATTCTCCAGGGGTGGTAAGGAAAATAAGAGTTTAGGAGACAGGTCTTTAAATTTTGAAACAACTCCCGGTCATCGTAGTTGTGCATCGTCAAATTCAGGCCCGGACCAGAAATCAGCTAAGATAGCTGAACAGCAAGGTAGAGAATCAGAAGATGGAACAAGAGACAATCAAGAAAACATAATACATACAGAAGGAAAGAACTTAGCCTTCAGTCAAGATCTAGCTCCCTTTGCAGTCCCGAAACTTTGGTTTACTTATAACCAGCATAAATTAAACCCTAGATTCCGGGATAGAGTTGTAATTCTGCCAATTATCAAAAAGATTCCGGACCTTTATTCTCTACTAAGGAGATCGAGTTTGTCACTTTGGCCAGCTAACGGAAGTAGGGTTTGCATCTAAAGTGGGGGCTGGTGCTCTTCACTTGGCTGCGGACTCTTTTAAAATTTGGTCTGGTTGTACACAAATCCCTACACAAATCCCTGCCACTACCAAACGAGGAGGGTGTTAAGGGTGGCTATCCTAAAAAAGGTGGTGACTTGGGGAAATGGGAGCAGCCTAGTGGAAAGAAAGTTGCTGACCAAGCTCTCAAGAGTGGATATCAATCTGCCCTGTGGCCCATGCTACCAGAGTTAATAACGGTTCTGTCAGATACTGGGGGTGAGACAGATTTCCCTTTAGTTGGGGGAAGGTTAAAATGTGTGAGCTAGAACACAAGGGGATCTAGTTCTTTTAGAAATGCTAAAACAAGATCAGAGGTATTTGGGGAGAACAATGTAATCCTGTTTCAGGAAACATGGTTAGTAAACCCCCCCCCCCCCCTGAACTAGAAGGGTTCAGATTGTTGGTACAACCAGCAACAACTATAGGTAAAGGAAGACCAAAAGCTGGACTTTTGATAGCTTGCAAATCTATGCTTTTTATGGAGGTAACAGGGATATCTAATAATCAGGAGAGGACCTTGGTGGTCAAATGTGGGTTTCCATCAAAGGAGGGGTTCAAACATCTGATAGCCATAAATCTTTATTGGAACCCTCTGTGTTCAGAGCTCAGACTTTCTGGTCTCATTGGTGGGTATATTAACACAGATAAAGTTATCCTACCCGGATGCCCATATTTTAGTGGCGGGTGATATAAATTCTCAATGGGTCCCAAATTGTTCAGGGGGAGGGGTTCAGAAACCAAAGATAGTAAGTGCCATCGGCAAAACGTGGTTATCCTTTTTTAGGGACTGGGATCTTAGAATGATCAATGGGTCCATTGAGGGTGACATACCTCCTGAAAGTACATGGTTGTGGGGGAAATTGGAATCGACCTTGGACTATATATTTCTTCTAGTCCATTTATGAAATGTGATTATATCCGGTTGGGGGAAATGTGGTTACAGTGACCATAGATGCTTGGAAGCTTGACTAGATTGGAGCTTTAGTAAATAATTGGACCAATGGCAGGGGACTGTCATAGTAATGCCCAGAGAAATCGACTAGTAAAATATAGAAAGGAGGGGATACATCTAAATGACGCACTTGATCAGTTACAAAATGATCCCAGTTTCAGTGATTTAGAGGAGAATTAAAATCCACATACATTCCATTACTTCCTGTGGTCAATAGACTATCCCCAGAACATGCCATTGAAGGGACTAGTAGTACACAAGTACACTTTCGATGAGCTGACATGGTTAAAGAAGAGGGAGCTGCGTGGTCAGATTAGTGCAGCTAGAAGGGAAACTGTGAATAGGGTCGAACTGTCGAAGGAAATTCAACAACTAAAGTGCACTTACAGGAATTGGTCTAAACAGAAAATGAGCAGTCTGCAGAAAGATGCAGAGTCTATGCTTAGGATATTAACAAGTAACAACTCCGTAATTTCTGGGCATTAGTAAACTCCCAGGATAAAGACCAGGGCAAATAGTGTGCCCGAGACAATTTGGGTCACTTACCTTACGGATAAATATCTGAAATTGCAGAGGGATCTAGTACCCAATATTCCTGGGGCACCTTCGCCCATTGACATCACAGAAGAAGACATTGTTGATTTAAATCTTCCACATCGAGGGCAGCGGGGCCCAGTGGTTTGACTTATCAAGTTTTAAAAGGAAATCCAATTATGTGGGCCCACAACTTGCATATACTTTTCAGGGGTATTATAGAGAAGAGAAATATCCCGCCATCATGGATGTCAGCCATAATCATACCCATCTTTAAAAAGGGGGCTGAGAAGATCCCAAAAAACTATAGGCCTATAACCATATTAGATGTGGAAAGTCAGATCTTTGCCAGTCTAATATTAAGGAAATTGGAGGAATGGGCCACAGTAAATAAGATCTTAACAAAACAGCAGACGGGGTTTTGCAAGGGTCATGCCACCTCCTTAAATGACATAGTACTGGCCACACTGCTAAACAGCAACAAAGAAAGTAACCCATCAAGGCTATACTGTGCCTTTATCGATTTGGTAAGTGCTTTCGACCTAGTCAATAGAGTGGCTATGGTCCAAGCTTGCAATTAGCCCCCCCCCCCTCCCGGATTCCCTTGATTTAATATTTTAGTCTCAACGAAAATAACATAATAATAATAAGAGTAACACTAAATGAGCAAGGTCATTTCTCGGAACAGATTCCTGTGGGAAGAGGGGTGAGACAGGGATGCACAATCGCTCACTTTCTCTTCAGCTTTTATATGGCTGACTTCGGACAGGAAGTTGACACCATAGGGTTGGGGAGCATCGAACTCTGCTCCAGGGCCATAAAGTGGCTCATGTATGCAGATATTGTCCTTCTGGACAAAACGCTGGTGGGCCTACAACGGCTGCTGAATGCTCTCAATGTATTTATGAAGAAAAATGACCTAAAGGTTAACTCTGGAAAGTCGAAAATTGTGATGTTTGGACACAAGAGAGTTGGTGAAGGCAGATTCCTATGGAAGGTGAGAAGAGATCCCATCTCGGTGGTTGAGGAAATTGTTTATCTAGGATATACACTATATGCTACTCCCAGAAAAAATCTGACTGTTGAGTTTACAGTAAAAACCAACCAGTTAACTTCCCAATTACAGAGGATTATTGGCCAGTTGTGTGGATTCTCACGGCTTCCGGCTGTGAAGTTCTACACAGCAAAGATCATACCAGTCCGCCTGTATGGGATAGAGGCCATGCCCATAGCTGGTCCATCGATTGGCAGATCATAGAGGGGCAGATATGGAAAAAGGCTCTAGGGCTACCAAAGGGGGTTCCGATGGTAGGCCTGAGATTTGAGTTAGGCTTCAGGTCTTTGAAGTCCCATTTGGATTGGAAGCTATTATCCTTATATAGATTATCAATCCACTGAAGAACCTGCTATATAAGGACCTACTGGGGCACCTCCAAATGGGCCATTCACCAGTGTTAAAAGATCTGAGGAGGTTGGTTGTCGAGATACTTGGTAACTGTGGGAGCGATGAAGACACTCTAAATAGTAAACCCAATGAAGACAAAGAAGGCGTTAGCCACAATGGATTGGATTAGAACAACTGATCAAATGAGGTAGCCCACTGTTGCAGTTTCCCCTCTAAGTGTGGTTGCCTTCCAAGATAAATGGTAAAATTCCCTGATAAAAAGGTGAGACAGAATTTTCTCAGAATGCGACTAAACTGGATTCATAGGAGTTCAGTTTTGGTTTGTTGGGGTTGTGAGGAGAAAACCTCAATCCTGTGCCCAGGTTGTAAAGATCCTAAAGCTCCGACAAACTAGCATTTGTTAAGGTATTGCAGAAGAACATGGCTTGCTAGAGAAAGATATCTGGGGCCCTTTACTGTCTCAATGGATTGGCTATCCACCAAGATGTTTTGGGAGAGAATGATAGAGGGCCACGAAACTGCCCTACCAATTAATATGATCAACGTTTTACAACACACTGGGTCCATTCCGTTAAAATACTGTTAAGATTTGTTGACTGTTTTCGATTTTCTTTTATTCACCTTTTTCTAACAAATGCAGACATAGGGGGTGGGGGAAGCAAAAATGTTATAATTTGTTATTCCGGTTTGGTTGATTTGTAGTTTTGTGAAAAAACTATTTGGTTGTGTCGCAAATAAATAAAAAGTAATGTTATGAAACGCAATGCTGATAAATAAAGTAGGAGATTCAATTTGTCGTATAGTCGGATTAACAATGGAGCCAACCATAAGATTAGAGAGTGATAAAGGTTCTGTAAAATGAAAGATCGATTGCATGTGAGACCAAAAGTAAAAACATATTTACATTTAAAAATTAAATGAAGAAAATCTGCATTGGTTCATGACATGACCAACAATTATTGGGAGAGTTATTCACGACTTTGGCAATGCGCAGGGGTGTAAAGAAGGCACAGTGAAAATTGGAAAAATAGGTTTTTGGGTAAGATTGGCAGCGACAGACGTGGAATGCCACATTTTCCAAATTTGGGTCCAAAGATCTGAGGCAGGTTGAAAGTTCCAGTCAGTCTCCCATTGTCTAATAATGCTGTGATTTAATAGGTTGGGTGAGGGGGGGTGTTTAGGAACACATAGAGCTTGGCGACACTAATAGAGGGATTGCTGGTTAAAGTCAGAAAAGGGGAAGGGGAATTTTGGGTCAACGTGGGCAGGGATTTAGTTATTGATTTGATGAGGGATGTGTGAAAAGGGAGATCTGATTTAGGGATATTGTAACCCTATCTGTTTAAAGGGGATTTTTGCAGAATTGAGAATGAGTTCTTTAACAAATTTGATGCCTGATGAGTACCATCTGTAAATGGCAGTGAGGTTGGATTTGGTGGGATTTTGTTTATTAAACCAGAGGAAGATGTCGCCTAAGTTGGTTTTAGAGAAAGCTTTGGCAGTGAGTTTATTCCATATGGATTTAAAGTGTACAGTAGGAAATGAAGTAATATTGGGCCCAGAGGAAGTCCTTAAGAAGTGAGAGACGTAGAGTGGGGAGATACTAGCCTCAATACGAACACACAAAGGAGCATTTTCAAGGTCGGTTTCATAATGTGTAAAGATAGTTAATTGTTTTAGGACAAAGGCTTTATGGTACAATTGAAAGTTAGAGAATTTAACTCCACCAAAAAGTTTAGGAAGTTTTAATTTGTTGATAGTGATGCATGGCACTTCATGATTCTATAAGAATTTAAGAAGAAAGGAGTCAATTGTTTTGTAAAATGAAGTGTGAATTGCTGTGGGGATCTTAGATAAAGAGTAGAAGATAATGGGGCTAATCATTTTTATCGTATCGAGGCACCCCCACCAAAATGAGAAAAGAGGTGACCATCTGGAGATAATTTCTGTAACTTTATCAACTAAAAGGTTGGTGTTGAGAGTAATAGTGGTATGAATATCTTTAGCTATGTAAAGTTCTAGATATTGTTATGAGACGGTTGCTATGACATGCCAAATAGTGGGGTATTGGCTGGGTTACATGCATTAGTGAGAGGCATGACCTCCAGATTTATCGAAATTTTATTTGTATCCAGAGACGATAGAAACGTTATTCATAGTAGTTATCAAATGCTGGATGAGGAGGCAGGATTAGAAAGATAAGTAGGATGTCATCTGCATCAGCGGATAGTTTTATTTCTATATCATTAATGAAGATACCTTTGATGTTGGCGTTTGTTCTAATGCTATGTAGTAGAGTTTCTAGTGCAAGGTTAAATAATAGTGTTTAGAGAGGACAGCCTTGATGAGTGCCTCTTAATTTGGAAAGAAGAGAAGAAAGAGTTGTTAATAAGAATTCTAGTGGTAGGAGTAAAGTATAGGACTTTGATCAGATTGATAAGGTAAGGAGAGAAGCCATGCCAAATTAAGGAGTGGAACATAAAAGACCAAGAAACACGATCAAGGGCTAAGGGGGCATCAGAATTTTGAGAATGAGAAAGCGTATTAAATAAAAGTTTAGTATTAGATGAAGTGTGGCGATCTTTGATAAAAACCAGATTGGTCAGAGTGTATGAGCTTGGGAAGATATTGCTCTAAACGTTCAGCTAGAATTCTGTCAAATATCTTAGAATCAGAATTGATGAGAGATGGGTCTGTAGTTTTTAATTGGAGAGGGATCTTTATCTAGTTTAGGGAAAAGTATGAGAAGCGCCTCGCCAAAGGAGCCAGGGCTTATTTCAACAAAATATTAGTAAAGTTGTAAAGGTTTTGGAGCAATGGAATCGATAAATGTTTTATAAAAAACCTACAGTAAACCCGTTGGGGCCTGCAGCCTTGGGTTTGAGGTCTGATATGGCTTGTTTGATATCTGTTAGGGAGATAGGTGAGTTAAGGGAGGAAAGGTCGACGGTGTTCAAGAGATTTATTTTATTTTTTCGAACAATGGATTTCAGAAGTATTAATAGAAGAATCGGAGGAATAAAGATTGGGGTAATTTAAAGGCATCATTTATATATTTTTCATTGGTTAGTCTGTTAACATCTGGAGAAAGGATATGGATAATGAGCGACTTTTTCTTTTTTAAGTAGGAAGTTAGCATTTTTCCTGCTTTGTTTAATCCACAGTATAACCTAGTTCTAAAGTAGTATTGGAATCTGGGTTAGCATAGTACGACTGTTCAAGAAGTTTGAGAATAACAAAGTGTTATGAGTGTGTTCTGATTGTTGTTTCTTTATGGCAGCAAACTGAATTATGAACAACGGAGGGTGGCTTTAAAGGCATCCCAGTTATGATATGGCATTTATAACGCGCCTATACACAAGTGTTTCAAGTTGTTATTTATGGAGGTGCGTTCCGGACTGTTATTTAGAAAAATCTTCAGTAAGACTTGGTTTTGTCAATAAAGAATTTGTCATAAAGGAGAAAAGCGTCATCTCCACCTAAGGGAAAGTTTAGAAATGGGTATCCATTCTAAGGTGGTAGAGATAGGTATATGATCAGAAATGGTTATGGGGTCAATTTCAGAGTTCAAAATAGTGAAAGTTATTGAATAGTTAACAAAAATATAATCAAGTCTAGAAAAGGAGGGGAATAAAACGTATAATCTTTTGAATCTGGGTGACAGAAGCGACAAGAGTCCACAAGATTGAGGTTTTGTAGTAAGTTTAAGAAACTACTTTCCTAAGTGATTTTGAATTGACAAAATTAGAGGAGGATTTGCGGTTAAGGTCAAAGTCAAAAACCTGATTCATATCTCCACAAATAATAAGTCTATCTGGACACTTCTGTGAGAGTGTTAAATTTAAATTGGACCCAAAAGGGGGGTTTGGGTTCGTTGGGACCATAACTATTGATTATAGTAACAGTCAGGTTATTAATGATTGCTTCTTCAATGATCCATCGGCCTTCAGGGTCGTTTTCTTCATTAACTAAAGTGAAATTTAAATGTTTATTGCTCAATATAGAAGCACCACCTTTTCTATCTAGAGCATTGGAGAAGTGTATGACTGACCCATGAGGCTCTGATTTTAAGGTTTTCACTATCCAAACTCAAATGAGTCTCTTGGAGACAAACAATATCTGGTTTAATCTTGGCAAGTTGGGAGATTATCTTGCTACGTTTGATAGGGTGATTAAACCCTTTGACATTCAAAGTAACAAACTTAATAGACATTTGCAATGACAAAGACAATAAAACGCAGTTAGGAATAAAACGTTAACAAAATGCAATGCATGTGATTCTAAGAAATGTAATAAATCATTGGAACAAAAAAACGACATTGTGGTAACAGTGGAGCACATGGGGAAGACTCGGTTCTAAAGCAAGTGGGCAAGAGTATAATGGCAGATAACAAAGTACAGGGATGGAATAAGCAAAAGCGAAGAGAAGCAAAGAGCAGGAGATAATAAAATAGAAGTTGTATGAGCATGAACAAATAAAATGGCTGATGGCGCTATTGCACAGTTAGCAAGATAGCTAGACAAAGGGTACATTGTAGACCAGACCGATTGATGGCAAAGTGCAGCCAAAGTATGGTTTTGATCAAGTTTGTAAAGTTGAAAGAGAGGGGTCCGTGGATTTGATGGGAGATTTCGATTTGTCTGTCAGATGAGTCGAAGTAGATGGAGAGTCAAATGGAATTGAAGAAACGTGTCTTCTGTGCTTAGAAGTGAATTTAATGTGGTGATTCTTAGGTTTTCTGAACATAGGTAAATGAAGTAGAGTATCTGGCTTGGATTTGTTGGGTAAGAGGTTCAGGGAGGATATATCCATCAGTGAGGTTTGAAGAGATTGAAAAGATCATTTGGTCTGTGAATTCTTGTTAGGACTCTCCAGAATGGTAATCGTCTTTGCAGGATCCAAAAGACCTTAAGATTTGAAGAGGTCTCATATCTAGGAATCTTTTCCTCTTGGCTTTAGTGATCTTGGAAAAGTCTGGGGAGATAAAGATTTTGTTGCCCTGAAAAAGGATGAGGGAATTCTATCTGGCAGCTAGCAGAATTTGGCGTGCTTGTTGATGTCTTTTTAAAAAGCAAGCTATGAAGGGTCTTGAGGAAGTGTTGTTGCTAGAGAAGCAGGGCCTTATCCTGTGAGCACGCTGCAGTTGCAATGGAGGTGAGAAAGGTGATTCTGGGAAAGAGGGGATCCATTTTAGTAAGGAAATTGATGGTGTCATCACCCTCAATTTTTTCAGGGATCCCATTGAAACGAAGGTTGTCCCTACGGTTTCTGTCCTCGAATTCCCTTTCTTCACCTTCCAGTTGTGCAAGTCCTACTTGCATGCTTTCAAGGCCCTCCACCCCATCTTCCACAATACCAAATCTTTTTTTGGCTTCATCTAGTCTGCCAAAAAAAAAGTAATATTCTTAGTCTTTAAGCTCCTCTTGTATACTGGAGGACCGGGAGTCCAGCGCATAGATGGAGGAATGAATATTGCCGAGTTCCTCTAGAATTTTATCCAAGCAGGAATTAAAAGGTGAATTCAATCTGCCGTCCATCCCCCTCAATACACAAATAGGTTGTCTTGCAGTCTCGCTTTTATACATCCATGCTAGAAGTTTGCCGGGTTTATCGCCCTCCACATGTTGGAGCTTCACATATCTCTTGTAGCTTAATTTACCCAGCCTTTCCTATTGCTCCTTGCACTTTCGCTGAAAATCAGACACCTCTTTCGCTTCCGTAATTGTTCCCCTACTCAGCCACATTATCGCTTCTAATTTGCTTTCTGTCTTTTGCAAGTCTTTCAGTATTTCTTCTTGTAGCCCTTTAGATTTGACCATTGCCGCCCCACGCATCACCACCTTAAAGGCCTCCCATAGCGTGCCTGCCGAGTCTACCCTACCATTGATTTGTTTAAAGTATTCCTGCACTTAAATGTTCCTGGAAACCTGCATCTTTCAACGCTTCAACCCCAAGTCTCCACGTCAGGATCTTGGCTCAGGGAGGAAGTATTTTCCATGTGGTAATCAGAGGGGCATGATCAGACAGCACTCTTGCTTTATATTGAGCTTGTGGGAACTCATGTGCTATTTCCTCCCCTACAAACACATAGACCAACCTTGTGTATAGATTCTGAGGGGCAGAGTACTGTGAATATCCCCGGTCACGCAGATGTAACATCCTCCAGGCATCTTTTAGTTTAAGTGTACTCGACACTCCCTTCAAAGCTTTGGCAGCCGGGGTCAGGCTAGTAACTTTCTGATCTGTCAATGGTCGGGTCTAGTGTACAATTGAAATCTCCACCCCATATCAGCATTCAGTCTCTGTGGGCAAATCTTGGGATACAATTATTTAAAATATGTATTGATAAAACATATTTCTTTACTTTTGACCATACCTTGTGACAATCACCATCCTACTCTCTTTATCACTGCCTGAAGGACCTTAAACAGGACTCTGGGATGATCCAGATCAGGATTGCTCTGGCGTATGCAGAGTACGACGAGCATGTCGTCTTACCGCTCCATTTTCTGGTCACCATGTCCAATTTCTCTCTGTTGAGGTGTGTCTGTTGCAAAAGTGCTATATCCAACTTTTGGCGCTTGAGATAAGTCATGACTCTATTTCTCTTTATATGACTGTTCAACCCTCTGACATTCCAGGTTACAATTCTAAGGTCTCCCATGCTCGTCTATTGATTTGGAATCTCTCTCCACTTCTGCTCCTCTTCCCCCTCCCTTTAATCACCCAAACACCCATCCCTCCCTCAGCCCCACCTTTTCCCAACTGTCACCCAGCTCCATCCCTGGATCTCAGGCTACCCAGCATCTCATGCTTTTCTCGGTCAAACACTGGTACTCAGATCGCAGCAGGAGTATACCAAACTACCAGTATCCTAACTAATGAAACTACTGGGGGTGATAACGTGTTGGTTATGGAGCAGCACCTGTGCTTCTTGCATTTAGTCAACCTAGTGTTGCACGTTAATTTGAGTATACTTCCATCTAAAAGAGCCCAATTGCCCCGAGCCACCTTGTCTTAAATTACACTTCTAGTGCCTTGCTACAAATCTCTAACTCGAACATTACCCTGCAGTATACATTTATAGGCCGATTCATGTAATTCCTCTCAAAAGTGTCGCACGCGGCTGGCGCACAGCGTGCCCGTGCGAATGTCTGCGCCAGCCGCGTGCGATAAAATCAATTCCCGCGCACAGTGTATTCATGGATTCTCGCCTCCAAAAGCAGACGTGGCACAGAGTGGCGCAGCGACCCTGCAGCAGCGCCAGTTACGCCCCCAAGAACGCCCTCGCGCAAGGAAAAGCCATCAAGATCGCAAAACCATCGCAAAGGGCTGCGCCAACACTGTACCAGTTTACCGGACTGGTAAAAGCGGGGAACGCGTATTACGGGTGTCGGGAACACGCGTGTGCGAGAAGATTCACACGCGATCGGGCCAGGGGGAGCGTGCCCGTGTATTTCAGGGGTGCGCGAGAAGTTCTACACGCGAATGGCCTGGGTGCGTGTATTTCAGGGGTGCGCGGGAAGTTCCACACGCGATTGGCCTGGGCGCGTGTATTTCAGGGGTGCGCGGGAAGTTCCACACGCGGTTGGCCTGGGCGCGTGTATTTCAGGGGTGTGCGGGAAGTTCCACACGCGATTGCCCTGGGCGTGTGTATTTCAGGGGTGCGCGGGACGTTCCACACGCGATTGGGCTGCGTGCGTGTATTCCAGGGGTGCGCGGGAAGTTTCACACGCGATTGGGCTGCGTGCGTGTATTTCAGGGATGCGCGGGAAGTTTCACACGCGATTGGGCTGCGTGCGTGTATTTCAGGGGTGCGCGGGAAGTTCCACATGCAATTGGGCTATGTGCGTGTATTTCAGGGGTGCGCGGGAAGTACCACACGCGATTGGGCTGGGCGCGTGTATTTCAGGGGCTCGCGGGTGGTTTCACACACGATCGGGCCTGGGGGAGCGTGTGCGTGTATTTCAGGGGTGCGCGGGAAGTTCCACACACGATTGGCCTGGGTGCGTGTATTTCAGGGGTGCGCGGGAAGTTCCACACGCGATTGCCTCGGCGCGTGTATTCCAGGGGTGCGCGGGAAGTTCCACACGCGATTGGGCTGCGTGCGTGTATTCCAGGGGTGCGCAGGAAGTTTCACACGCGATTGGGCTGCGTGCGTGTATTTCGGGGGTGCGCGGGAAGTTTCACACGCGATTGGGCTGCGTGCGTGTATTTCAGGGGTGCGCGGGAAGTTTCACACGCGATTGGGCTGCGTGTCCGTGTATTTCAGGGGTGCGTGGGAAGTTTCACATGCGATTGCCCTGGGCACGTGTATTTCAGGGGTGCGCGGAAAGTTCCACACGCGATTGGGCTGCGTGCGTGTATTTCAAGGGTGCGCGGGAAGTACCACACGCGATTGGGCTGGGCGCGTGTATTTCAGGGGCTCGCGGGTGGTTTCACACGCGATCGGGCCTGGGGGAGCGTGTGCGTGTATTTCAGGGGTGCGCGAGAAGTTCCACACGCGATAGGCCTGGGCGCGTGTATTTCAGGGGTGCGCGGGAAATTCCACACGTGAATGGCCTGGTTGCGTGTATTTCAGGGGTGCGCGAGACGTTCCACACGCGATTGGGCTGCATGCGTGTATTTCAGGGGTGCGCGGGAAGTTTCACACGCGATTGGGCTGCGTGCGTGTATTTCAGGGGTGCGCGGGAAGTTTCACACGCGATTGGGCTGCGTGCGGGTATTCCAGGGCTGCGCGGGAAGTTTCACACGCTCGCCTACAACACGTATTCATGGAAACAAACGTGGCCAATCCGGAAACACGTACGCCAGCAGGAAGTAGGGTCCACCCGCACAGCATAAAAGTGCACGCAAACAACAAACAAGCTCAGACGCCAGGATGAACATACCGTTCCTAGCAGCAGTGGCCGTGGGATACCGCAGGAGGAGGAGGAGGAGGATAGTCCGGGCCAGAATTTTTACACCCAGATCCAGCCTTTTTGGGATGCCTGATGACCATGTGTATGGGAGGTACAGGTTTCCACCTCACATAATATTCGACCTGGTCGGTGAGTGGGAGGATGACCTCACATCAACCACCCTGTGCTCCCAAGCACTCAGCCCCCTGGAGAAGGTCCTCAATGTACTGCACTTCCTGGCCACTGGATCATTTCAGCGGACAAGTGCCATAGTGTGACGGGGGTGTCACAGGCCATGCAGTCACGCTGCCTACACCAGGTCTTGGCCATCATCACTGCACGACCATCAGTCCGCAGGCACATATACCTGCCCAGAACACCTGCAGAAAGGGAGGCTGTTGCCCAGGACTTCTACAGGGTGGCACAATTCCCCAAAGTGCTAGGTGCCATTGATTGCACCCATGTGGCTCTATGTCCCCCCCAGGGCAACTGAGCACATCTATAGAAACCGCAAGCACTGGCATTCCATCAACGCCCAGGTAGTATGTGATGCCAAGGGAATCATCACCTCAGTATACGCCAACTATCCAGGCTCCACCCACGACAGTTTCATCTACAGAATGTCTACCCTAAACCGGGACATAGAAGCTGGGCGGCATGGCGATACATGGCTGCTCGGTGAGTATAAATGCCACAGCGCGTGCATGCATGTCAGATACTGAGTAATGTCACAACCCCACTGATGATACCCATCACCACCTCCCCAGGGGACAGTGCCTACCCTCTCAGCACCCACATGACGACGCCAATTCGGAACCCCACCACGCCACCCCAGGTAAGATACAACACAGCCCACATTGCAACCCGGGGCATCGTGGAGCGCACATTCGGAGTGCTCAAGTCACGCTTCCGCTCCCTTGACCGTTCTGGTGGGCAGCTGTTATATGCTCCCCCAGTAGTGTGCAGGATCATATTGGCAGCATGTGTCCTGCACAACGTTGCAACACGCCGGGGCCTGGCCGTGGACATGGTGGTGCCCCCACGTCCCCAACCACATGCATGCCCACTTCGCATGGGAGGGGAAAGGGCACGGGGTGAGGCAGCCTGTACGCAGCTCGTGGCTAATTACTTCACATAAAATCACACCCCTGTGGAGTGCACACAGCCCTGACACATACCAGCTGACAATCAATGATGATTGTTACTGACAATTATGATGTGTCAATGGACAGTCAACTGTCAACCATACCAGCCTGAGATTGTACATCTGGAAGTGTTCCATTGTGTGCTTCCCTACCTACACAAACACCACCAATGCTGTGTTCAAAAGACACACTTCTATGCTGCTAAAATCATTACCCCCTTGCAAGACACAACATGACAACAGTGCCATGTCGCCCAACCCCTCCTCAGCACCGCCACCCAACACACCATGGCATGACATGCCATGTGAGAGCAAACAGTCATCCCCCAAACATGACACGTGTCACAAAGTACAGTGTCCCCAATGGAAACTGGCCACACACAATATGCCCACATAAATGTAGAAACAACAACACACATGACCAAATACCACAATACAATCGACATAGCATAAACATGACAGTACTAAGGCAAAGGATACGTAGTCTTACAACATGAGAATGCCAGCACATCCACCACCTCCAACTGTACAGTGTTGTTGCCACGCACATCTGTAAGTCCACTGCTCACAACATGAGCTCCATCTCCAAAGTGGACGGCCTTGTGAAGACATGAGGAATGAACCTGCAAATTAGGAGGGAGACATGGATGCACAAGCACACATCAAAACACCATGCAGTGCACAATACAACAATATGCACTAGGAATGTATACACAGTATTGACTACAGACTGCCCACACAGCTCATGGGAGTCCAACGTCACTGTGTAATTCACTGTCACTTGGGCACACCCTTTGCAAGCCCATGGAAATGGGAAGCAGGAGGGGTGTGTGTCTCACTGACCCAAGCATCTAACCCAAACTCGGGACAAGCCTGCATGTGCCCAGCCGGAATACAGTGGATGCCCACGGGAGCCACACAAGGCAACACACTGCAACAAAAAATCAAAAATGGCCATCTGTGGGCCAGGGGGGGTGGGGGAGGCCACCCAGGAGGTCCGAGGACAGGGTGCCCACCAACAGCCACCTGCGTGAATGTTGCGAGAAAAAAAAACACCTCCATGGGCTCATGGCCTGCACGGCTACTAAATAGTGGGAGATTCACTGCTGGATTCGCTCTCCTCAACCTCTGCTGCTGCTGCCACAGGAGGAGGTGGTGCCATGGGAGGCAGCCCACGCAATGCCCTAGTTTGGTCCTCCATGGCAGCAAGCATGCGGGTCTGGAAGGCCTCGTTCTGGAGGGATATGGTGCGGAGATCCCCATGCAACACCCGACGTGTTGCCCGGACCTCCGCCCGAGTTGCCTGCATCTCTGCTGAGAGCGTACGGGTGACGCGCTCCAGCAGCTGTTCCGTCCTGGTGACAGTGGAAGCCTCAAGGTCCAGAAGAGTCTGCCTGAGGTGCCGGACCTCTCCCCTCAGGGCTTCCCTCTGTCCCTGGGCATCTATAGAAATTGATTCCCTCAGATTGTCCAGGGCCGCCTGTCTGTCCCTGTTGGACGCCAACATGTCCTCCCTGACTGATTGGCAAATGGAGTCTGTTGCCTGCTGTAGTAGCTCCATCTGCCTTTCTGGGGGGACAATGGAAGTGGCCACCCTCTCCATGGCTTGAGCAATCATTCCGGATGATGCTGCCTGTTGGTTGGCCATACCGTAAATGGATTGCTCCCATGCGGTATTGCCTGGTGGCGGACGGCCACCGCGTTGGCGGGCACCACACCTGTCTGGGGCAAGGCGAACTGCGCCTTGCTGTGTCGGCACTGCCTGAGGCTGCAGGACTACATTTCCCCTCTGAACTGCTGGCCCAGGAACAGGATCAGATGTTGCGGAGTGTGGCCCTGCATCCGTAACCACCACAGGCCCACCTACCAACACTGACATCCCCATAGTGGGCTCTACCCCTGGTGCAGGTGGGTCGGACAGAACAGTATCCCTTCCATGAACACATACCTGCGAATCCACATAGGCCTCATCCGAATCAACACCTGAAAAGAGTTCTGGGGAGGTGCAGCCAGGGACACCCCGGGACAGTATGGCCTGCAGCAAGAGAGGGTTCTCCCCCACCACCAAACCACGTCCCCCACTGGTGCCTGGTCGTGCTTCAGATCCCTCCTGGGCCTGCACCATCTCCTCTCCCTCAACACCATCAGGTGCGTCATCCTCTGCAAAAACAAGAAAGACAAAAATGGAAACAGGCATTAGCAACATGGCACGCTATTAGGCCAGACAAGCTACAGTACCAGTACTTGATTTACACATCTCCCACATGACTATAACCCTCCCATGCATGCACTGTCCATGAGTTGGAAGGGGAGGAAAATGTCAGACACTGATGACACCAAGATGGGAGAGCAACACATCAGCTGCATGCTGGCTAGCAGTGCCATCACACATTGGCCTGTGAGTGGCATTTCCAATACACATACATGACACATGCCATCACACAGATGGCATGTACCACAGGCATGTCATATATGTGACAATGGGGCAGAGTGATGCGCAGTAGAACCAGGTGAATTCCTACAATCAGCCTGAATGAACACAGATAAATACGGAACAATGTGGTAGCAAGATGCCACTTCAAGGGCAACTGGCGCAATGTAGTGCAAAACGCCTACTGTGGCCAGAAGGGATACTGTAATACCCAAATCCCGGGGCGCAGAATGCATTGGATGAAGCACATGGGTGGGACAAAACACTCAGACACACACACCCTGACCTGGCACTCAACTAGATCCCCTCCCACAAACTACATACACATGGATCACACACACATGCACGTGCACTCACCGGACAATGCCTCGTAATCTGGCAGTTCTCCCACACCTTGGATCTGCTCCTCTGTGACGTAGGTCCCAGCAACAGGCTCATGTAGAGTGAGTTTTATGTCCTCTTGTGGAGACCCACCTCCAGTCACCAGAGATGCGGCATGACTTGAGGCCAGCTTTTTCTTTGCCCTACGCTTAAGGTCGTTCCAGCGCTTGTAGCACTCAACAGCTGTGTGCCTCATAAACCCAAGGGCACTTATGCTGTCCGCGATGGACTGCCAGTGTGCCTGACGTCGAGCAGGTGTAATCCTACACCCTGAAGTGACCAACATTTCGGCGTCATGTTCGGACACATACTGCACAAGTGCATCCAGTTCGGCATCATTGAAGCTAGGCTTCCTTGGCGTGCCGGACCATGTAGCCGTGTCGGGGTCATCGGCCTGTACTGGACGAGCACTCTTCCTCTTTCTTTTTGTGGGTGGTGGGGATCCGGAGTGCCCTACGCCGCTCTGGACACTAGAGGCAGGAGCACCGGTGGACTGTGTAGTAGTAGTGTGCGATGGCACACTGACCACATGACATTCTGCTGGCATTAGCTGAAGTGTGATGATGGCAGGGGGAACCTCAGTCTGATGTACCGGGACCAACACTGTCCTTGCTGGGGGAGTCAGAGCTGGGGTGGACGGAGCTGCAGCTGCCCCTGCAGCCTCCCCACCCCGCCTACTCAGGGCAGCAGATGACATGGCTGCCCCTGTACCACGTGGCCTGGTGACACTGGCTTGCGCCGCCACCCGTGGCCTAGACTTGGCGACCTGGAAGTCAGCTTGGGAGTCACCCTGTGCTAGGTCAGGTGCCACAACGGGCCGGTCCAACAAGGGCTGAGCAGGGATGGTGTCAGCCACGTTTCCCTCAACCATGGGGGGTAGGGTGTCCCTGACTGGTCCTCCACACGTGGGGGGGTTGGGGGCGTCTGCAAATCCTGGCCACGTCCCCTACCACGCCCACCTCTTGAGGCTCGGCCACCTTTGCCACCCTTACCACTTGCTCGCCTCCCAGCCATGGCACTGATGGAGTTGTGCGTATGGGAGTTGCAGTGGACAATTGTCCTGGGCAATTGGGGGTCAAAGGGGTAGGGTACTAGATGGAATTCGTACCCAAGTGCTCTAGCAAGGCTGTATGTAACCCCTGGGGAAAGATGACGGGTCACGCAACGCACAGGCACCCCTAAAACAGAAAATGATGTGCACGCGACCCCTCGTAGACCACGTGCGTGGGAAAAGGAGCCTGCACTACGCTGTGGCACCCAGAAACACAAAAATGAACGGATGCGTGTCACGCGCAGCCTACAATGAACTCTGAAGGGGTACGCTACACACGGGGCTAGCACAGTTGGTAAATACGTGCGTGACTCACCGTCTGCCTGGGAAAAGAGCGTGAAAAATAAGCGCGTGTGCGCGTTGGCAACACCCCCGCCAAAAGAAGAATTGTACACTGTCTGAGGAGACAGGACAAAATGAGAAGTCAACGCTGTTTGAGGAAACAGGTCGAAGAGAAAATCAGAAAAATACTGAGAGGTAACAGGGAGTACGAACTAGAAACGCTGTGAAGTAAATCGCGTGTGAACCGAAAAGAAGTACAGATTTCACCCACTCGCTCTCCACGGGAAGCACGTACAAGGAAATGACGTACTACACGCACCTTTTAAACCGCACCCCACGTCAAACGTCACTTCCGCGTATACGCACTGAGGCACTATCCTCCAATCACGCGGGCTGACACTCGGACGTGCAGTTTTTGGTCTTGTAACATTCCCCCGGGTACAGGGGCACGCCCGCGCGTGTCACGTCACAGACGCGCCTGCGCTGTCATGGCCTTTGGTCCAATGGAATCGCGTACACAGGCCAATCGCGTGTGGAACTTCTCGCGCACCCCTGAAATACACGCGCCCAGGACAATCGCGTGTGAAAACACCCGCGAGCCCCTGAAATACACGCACCCAGGCCAATCGCGTGTGAGACTTCTCGCGCACCCCTGAAATACACGCACACGCTCCCCCAGGCCCGATCGCATGTGGAACTTCTTGCGCACCCCTGAAATACACGCGCCCAGGACAATCGCGTGTGAAAACACCCGCAAGCCCCTGAAATACACGCACCCAGGCCAATCGCGTGTGAGACTTCTCGCGCACCCCTGAAATACACGCACACGCTCCCCCAGGCCCGATCGCGTGTGGAACTTCTTGCGCACCCCTGAAATACACGCGCCCAGGACATTCGCGTGTGAAAACACCCGCGAGCCCCTGAAATACACGCACCCAGGCCAATCGCGTGTGAAACTTCTCGCGCACCCCTGAAATACATGCACACGCTCCCCCAGGCACGATCGTGTGTGGAACTTCTCGCGCACCCCTGAAATACACGCGCCCAGGACAATCGCGTGTGAAAATACCCGCGAGCCCCTGAAATACACGCACCCAGACCAATCGCGTGTGAAACTTCTCGCGCACCTCTGAAATACATGCACACGCTCCCCCAGGCCCGATCGCGTGTGGAACTTCTCGCATGTGTAGAACTTTGACGCACATTTTTTTCTTGCGCAGGGACGCTACCGCCTGCTTTTGTGTGGTGGACATGTATGGGTCTGTGCGCGTCTTTGGCCGTGCGCTGTTTTTCCCTATTCGATTCCATGAATACGTGTTGTAGGCAAGCGTGTGGGTGTTCTGCGCACTTGCCTCCTGTACTTCCCCCGTGACGCCCACATTTTCACGAGTTGTTCCCCATTCTGTGTGTAACGCCCCGTGTTACGCCTACTTTTGTTATGTGCGCCGCGCTATGTGCGAATTCGATGTGGCCTTATCGCACGGCGTTCGATGACCTGTGCGCCAGCGTGTGCCAGCGTGCGCTGCGCGTGCACAGACTTTCATGAATAGATGTGCAATGTTTTCTGTGCGATAATCGCACTTGCACTGCGATAATCGCACTTGCACTGCGATTTTCGCTATTTCACTGCGAATCGCACGTTTTTGCATGCGTGCGCCCTTTTTTTGGCGCACGTTGATTCCATGAATCGGCCTGTTAGTCTTTAGTTTCGGCTCTACAAGAGCTCCAGTTCATTTATCTTGTCTGCTTTCTGCTCGATCTCCAGCACCCGCTGGGCAGTTCATCCTGTCCATCCAATTGGTTACATCCTCCGGTCTATCAAAAAAAAGGGCTTTGTCTTTCTGCAGTACTTTCAGCCTCACGTGGTACAGCAGCATATACTTGAATCCAGCATCGCGCAGGATTTCTCCTAACCAACACATAACTCAAACGTTGCTTCTGTTCCATGAAGGTGTAGTCCGGATACACCAATGCTCTGCTTATAGTTCCTCCTTTACAGAAGTGCTCCAGGATCTTCTCCCTGTCTTTATAGTTCAATATCTTGGCGATGATTGGCTGTGGAGGGTCTCCCGGTGGGGGCTTTCTGGTCAGGGCTCTATGCGCTCTCTCCACCGTGAACCCTTGGGTGAGCGCTCAAGCTCCTATTTCTTGCAGTAGCATATTTTCAATATAGTTTGTCTGGTCAGGGTCTTCCTCCCCTTCTGGTAGCCCAACAATGCATATGTTGTTCCTTCGTGCCCGTCCCTCTGCCTCTTCCACTCTGCTTTCCAGGTTATGCACTTGTTGCTGCAATGTGGACCCATCCTTGGTGTTAGTGGTACAAATGTTTGTGTTTGCCTCCAACCCTCCTGTGCATTCGGGAAACGCTCTGACATCTTGTCTAGGGAGGTTTACATCAACACTGACAGCGCCTATCTTGGATTCAAGCAACATCTTCAGTTCTGCAATGGCTGTGTCAATTTTGGATTCCCACAACGACTTAACTCCACAATAGCCACCAGGATCTGTTGATCGTCCCGTTCTGGAGTCGCTTTGTCTTGTGCGCCTCACTCCGCCATTCTCGTGACCTCTGCTGCCTGAGCCGATTTAGCAAAAATGTCTAATGATGACTTTCACTATTTGGTTTAGACGCCATTCTGCCTCCTTTGAGTCACCCTGCTCAGTTGTAACCTGCAATGTCTTTCTAAGGCCTCTATATCCTACCATGGAGCGCCGTGGTCCCTTTGCTAGTGTGGTACCATTCAGCTTCTTCTCAGCAGTACCAAGCAGGAGCCAACCATTTGTAGTGCCGTAATTCCATACCAGTTATGTGGTCCATCTCGACCTACTGCAATGTGCTCCCTCCTACGTGTCGCCGCTGCTTTTCATGGGTGTTCACATCACTGGACCCACGCAGATGGGAAGCGATCGATTCTGATGCGTCCCACCCACGGCTGGAACCACGCATGTCCTATTGCCTTGCGATGGTTACTGTCCGTTGATATTTTGATCAGCTTTTAGCGCTTGTTTTCCAAACATATAGCTCACTGCCGTCTGGGGCCCCTCTGCCCTTGTATCTGTCTTTTGCTGCCTCCACTCTCCTTCCTTTCCGTAGCTCCGGAGTAGAGTGTGCTTCTCTACATCCTGTACCTGGTTAGGGGGCACCTGGCGCTAACTTGCTACCTCTGCCCATGCGCCTTTTCCCATCTGCTGGTGCTGGGTTGCAGTGCCTGATTATCCACAGCCTTCCTCTGCACTGGCTGGGGTATTGTCGGGCATTAGTGTCTTGTGGTGTTGGCAAGCTCACAGAATGCACCAGCTATTGGATATTTCTGTTACTAAAATGCTGCTTGTGATCTCCGAGCATGCCTCTCTGGGATGTTTCCCCAGTTCGCCTTTCTTCCTCGCACTCCGTGTTTTCTGCCAGGTCAGAGCAGCCAGGGGCTCCAGCGCTAGTGCAGCACTTCTCCCCTGTTACTTTGTATTAACCCTTTCCCGTCTCTGCACGCTCAGGGGACCAAAAGATCTATCTCCTTTCATGTGACTTGGGGCATAGGCTACATTTCGTTCTGACATTGTTGCTATATACTCGGTTTTAACAGGCCCTTGCCAGCCTATGTTACTTATGTGCCGCCCACTGCTTCGATGTGCTGTGCAGTCAGTATGTTTTAGTCACCATGCAGTCCAATCTCATTCTGTGCCGGCCATCCGGCGCTCACTTTCTTGCTGCACTGTTCTGCTGCACCATTCTGTACATTCGCCTTCCGTTCCGTGTCGTACGGCAGGGCAGAGTGTTTCGCTTGGGTTCCTAGTTAAATCATCCCAAGCTGCACATATACTCTGCTGCGCCTGTGCATTGGGCACCCGCACTGGCTCCGCATTCGTGACCTGGTGGGGCACGATTAACATATTCTATACGGGGGTCACAGCGACCTCAACACATACAGCTCCAGAGGGAGAGAGGAGTCTCTGCATCAACCTTCATCCTGCAGTATCACCGGGCAGGCATCACGCCGCACGACCCAGTCTTATTGTTCTGTCCGGCATGCTGGCTGCCCCTTTGTTCGAGGGGATTGGGTCCTCCGACGTATTCCATATCTATGACAGTAATCACCACAGCAGTGCTGCGTTGGAAAATCTTTCTGCATCGATGACGTCGATACGCTGTCCTCAAGGGCCTCTGTCGAGCCGACATCACCGGATGTTATAAGTAGGACGCACGACACACGACACCCGTAGCCTCAGTTCTGTTTTTTCTGCAAACGTGTTTGCTTCGGAGATCTCGGCGCGCCTCGATTCTACTGAATCCTGTTCTTTCCGTTCTTCGAACCTGTTTCTTCGTTGCTACTTGTATGCATGATGTCTTCGGCTTCTTCCACCCCGCGGTCCGGGTTTAAGAAGTGTCGGGTGTGCGGGTCCAAGATGTCGCTAACGGATACGCACAGTGCTTGCCTCTGGTGCCTCGGGGAGGACCATGATACGGACGACTGTGTCGACTGCCAATCGCTCACATCGAAGGCCTTGCGGGAGCGTAAGAAGAAGCTGTCGGTCGGTAAGGTGGCCAAGCCCCCGAAGTCACATTCCACTGGTCTTTCGATGGACAATTCGAGGGACGACTCTCCGCATTGTCGTTGTGAGTCCGGGGGTTCTCGGTCTGGGCGTCGGTCCCGCCATTCCTCTGCCTCGAGGCACTCCAGGAAGAGCTGTCACAGGTCGCTTTCCCGTCCTCTTCCGAGGACTCCGCCTGTCCGTGGGTTGCTTGTCCCAACAAGCATTCCACTCCTGAGGAATGGGATTCCTTCCGAAAGGAGATGTTGGCGATTTTTCAATCGCAGGGCTCCAGTCTGTCCGCGCCGTCAGAGGACGCTGGTCGTGGCCGTGCTAGAGACGCCGCTCGTCCGCCTTTGGGCTCGAGCAGTCGTCGCGACCACTGGGCGCCTTCGAGGTCCCGGTCGGACAAGGTTGGTTGCTCTAGGCATGCCCGTTCCCGGTCCTCGATGCCCTTGAGACGGCGAGAACTTGTGCAGTCTTCGAGGAAGACTTTGACGCCGGCGGCGCCGAGGTAGTCGACGGACTCTCTCGAGGCCCCGCCTCCGAGGAAGTCGTCGACGCCATCGGCAACCAGGCTGTCAAGAGATACGCTCGGGGCTCCGCCCTCGAGGCCTGTGTTGACGCCGTCGAAGATGTGGGCGCCGCGTTAGACGCTGATTGCAATTACGCCCTCTGAGGCGGCTTTGTCGGGGATGCCTCGTGGTACGGGGGAACCCCCCAGAAAGGCTCTGGCTAAGGTAAAACATGTCTTTGTTCCTTTTTCAGTTCCCTCTTTCCAGCCTCTGGATTATATTTCTGAGGTGGATGAGGGGTCTGAGGATGGTGAGGTTCCTGCAAAGGTTCCTGATGGCCTCCTTTCTGGTCATAGCCAGCTTGAGGACATGCGCCTGTCTTTGCATGACGCCAGTAGGCTCAACACCTCTCCGGAGGTGGAATTTGGTAGGCCTGAACCTGGCACGCATGCCGACTCCTCATCGGCGCCTAATGTCGAGGGTCACGGATTACCTGGGGTGGTCTGCCCCCACCCCCCTGGGGATTTTCAGCAGGATGATCTGACTGATATCCTCGACCATGGTCCCCCAACTGATCCGGTACTGCCATTCCATATGGCATTGAAGAGAAGGGTGGCTGCGGCTTGGACTTCTCTGGAGAGTCTCCTGGCAGTGAGCAAGTCCTTGCCGAAGAAATATCGCCCAGCAAGTGGCGACCCCTGCTACTTGACCAGGCACCCTACTCCGGAGAGTTTGGTGGTGCAGGCGGCTACGGCCCCAGCTAAGCAGGCGTCGTACCCTACCATCCCTCCTGATAGGGACGACAAATGTTTTGACGGCTTGGCGAAGAAGGTATTTTCTTCTGGGGGTATGGCGCTTCAGGCTGCCAACTCCGTTTGTGCCTTGTCTCGTTTCACGCACACTCTGTGGAACTGTATTTCCCTAGCAGCTGATCATATTCCCGAAGGGGAGGAACGGGATGGTGTCCTTGCTATTGTGCAGGATGGCAAGGATGCCATGTGCAAGTCCGTTCAGTCGGGTCTGGACATGGCACATTGCATCAGCCGGTCCATGGCGGCGAGCACCGTAATACGCAGTTTTGCGTGGTTGCGAAAATCGGGGTTTGCTCCTCATGTGCAAGCCCGGCTCCTCAACATGCCCTTTGATGGTGACCATCTTTTTGGCAGCAAGGCTGACGAGAGCCTTGAGAGGTTGCAGACCTCCAAAGCTGCAGTGAAGCCATTGGGCGCTGCAGTTCGCCAACCTCTGCCTTTTCGTCCTAGGGGACAGCAATGGAGGGGAGGTTCTTTTCGATATTACTCGTCCTTTAGTAAATCGAGAGGAGCTGCAAGTCAAAGGGGCAACCGTAGGAGTGCCAGGGGTGTAAAACAAGGTACTCGAGGTGCCAAGGCAGCGCGAGCAGTTGCCTCTTTGCCCTCAGTCACTGCCGCAGGCGCTTCAGCTCAGTCATGAGGCCCATGCTTCTCTGTTTAGGGGAGGCTGGCGCGTCATCTTGTGGAATGGCGTGCCATTACTTCAGATGTGTGGGTTCTGGAGATCATAGCCCACGGCTACTGTCTTCCTTTCCGGCAGAGGCCTCATGACAATCCACCAGGGAATCTCTTTGAAGAGTCCGGATCCGCTTCTTGTGCAGGAAATTCAATCCCTGCTGGAGAAAGGCGCCATAGAACTGGTGCCTGTAGCGGAGAGGAACAAGGGATGGTAGTCCCCTTATTTTTTGATTTAGAAGAAAGACGGGGGATTGAGACCCATCATGGACTTGCGCGGTTTGAACAAGCTCCTCGGGGAACGACAAGTTCAAGATGGTTACTCTTTCTCAAGTCCTCTAGGCCCTTCTACTTCAGCACTGGTTGGTGTCTCTTGACCTCAGGGACGCTTATTTTCATGTGCCGATCCATCCAAAGCACAAGAAGTACCTGAGGTTCACAGTTGGCTACTCGCACTTTCAGTTTCGGGTCCTGCCGTTCGGATTGACCTCCGCCTGAGGGTCTTCACCAAGCTCATGGTTGTGGTGGCTGCGCATCTCAGGAAAGGGGGGGATTCACGTCTACCCCTACCTGGACGATTGGTTGATCAGGGCACGCTCTCCCGAGCATGTCCTCTCATCTGTCCATCACCTGCCCCTCCATCCACAAGCTGGGCTTCTCCCTCAACTTAAAGAAGTCCCACTAGACGCCGAGACAGCGGCTCCAGTACATCGTAGCGGTGCTCGACACATCCCTGGGGCAGTCTTTCGCTCCCCAGGTAAGAGCTCTTCACATTCAGCAGATGGTGCACAAGTTTCAACTTGCCCAGACGCTCCCGGCATTCGAGTTTGAGGTTGCTCGGCCTTATGGCATTCTTCTGGTGCCAGAGGCCAGGTTGCGGATGAGATCTCTGCAATGGGCCCTCAAGCTTCAGTGGTCACAGTCCTCCGGCAGGTTGTCAGACCCTGTTCAGGTGCCGCTCTCGGTCGCCCAGGACCTTCTGTGGTGGGCCGTCGAAGGCAATCTGATGAGGGGGAGGGGGCTCCATTTTGGCTGCCCTGGCCGGAGGTGACAATCGTGACGGACGCATCCCTCACGGGATGGGGAGCTCATGCCAACGAGCTGACAGTCGACGTTCGTTGGTCTCCGTCGGAGTCCAGACTCCATATCAATCTGTTGGAGCAGCTGTGGGCCGTCAGGCTTGCCCTAAGGCTTTTCTGCCGACTGTGCGAGGATAGAATGTCCTGATCCTGACGGACAACACAGTGGCCATGCACTACTTCAACAAAAGGGGGGGGGGGGCAGGGTCACTTCCTCTGTGCAGGGAGGCGATGCAGCTCTGGTTCTGGGCCACCCAGCAGGAAATTTTGATCTCAGCAGGTCATCTGGCCGGAGACGAAAACGAGACGACAGATGCTCTGAGCAGGCAGAGCGCGATCTCTCATGAGTGGGAGTTGGCTCAGGAGATTGGGGGAACCCTCAAGTGGGTCTCTTCGCCTCCAGTGTCAACCAGAAGTGCGAAAGATTCTGCTTGCGGGAATTTCCTCCAAGAGGAGTCTTAGGAGACGCGTTCGTAGTGGATTGGTCCTTCCCACTGCTGTACGCATTTCCTCCAGTCCCCGTCATCCCGCAATTGCTGCGGAGGCTACGGAGGTTTGGTTCCCGGATGATCCTCACTGCTCCAGCATGGGGCCCGGAGGACGTGGTGCCCGGACCTTCTCGACTTGTCCATCTGCCCTCCACGTAGTCTTCCCTACCGAGACGTTCTGCTCTCACGGGAAGGGGGGGGGGTCCAGGTTCTCCATCCAGAGGTCAGATCCCTCAACTTTCATGCTTGGCTTCTGAAAGGTTGAGGTATAAGGATTGGGACCTCCCTGAAGACGTGATGGAGGTGTTGCTTTCGGCCAGATGGCCGGCAACGAAGTCTCTGTACCGTTGCCGTTAGAGAAAGTTCTGCGACTGGTGCAGAGTTAAGAATGTGGATCCTTTTTCATGTCACGTTCCTGTGGTTCTGTCCTTTTTGCTTTCATTAGCCCACAGGGGCTTGCAAGTGGGTACCGTTATAGGTCACCTGGCGGTGCTGTCCATATTTAAGCGCTCGTCTGAGGAGTGTTCTTATTTTATAATTCCTTTAATTTCTCAGTTTCTGAAATGGCTCACTAATGTGTTCCCTCCATCACCTTTCCAGGTGCCCAGTTGGGATTTGAACCTTGTTCTGAAATTCCTTATGGGTGCTCCGTTTGAGCCTTTGCATTCTCGTCCTTTGAGACTGTTGACCCTGAAAACTGTGTTTTTAGTTGCGGTCACTTTCGCTCGCAGAGTGAGTGAGTTACAAGCACTTTCAGTTAAGCCACCCTTCACTGTGTTTCATAAGGACCGGGTTGTCCTTCGCGTTCATCCTTCTTTTCTTCCGAAGGTGGTGTCGGAATTTAATTTACGCCAGAAGGTTATTCTTCCGGCATTTTATCCTCCTCCGCAACCGGGTAAGGAAGAGGAGAGGCTCCATAGGCTGGATCCTAGGAGAGCTTTGAGTTTCTACATTTCACGCATGTCCCGGGTCAGAGTGGATGATCAACTCTTTATTGGTTATACTGGAAGGCGTTTGGGACAAGCTGTGACTAAGCAGACTTTGTCTCGATAGATTATCTTGGCAATTTCTGAATGTTACTGTCTGGCGGGTAAGGACCCTCCTGTGGGCTTACGGGCCCATTCTACTAGGTATGGCTGCCTCTACCGCCCTGCAGAGGGGTGTTCCTATTCATAACATCTGTGATGCAGCCACATGGGCTTCGGTCCATACTTTTGTACGTCACTACTCCCTAGATTCTATCCATGGGCAGATCTGGCCTTTGGCAAGGCGTTCCTTTACTCTGCAATTTGATTGGGCATTCTAAATTTGTATATTCTAAATTCTTTTCCCTCCTGATGTTGGTACTGCTTTGGGAGTCTGTCATAGATATGGAATACGTCAGAGGACCCAATCCCTCGGAAGAACAAGTTACTCTTACCTGGTAACGTTCTTTCGATGGGATGGTCCGAAGACTTATTCCATAACGCTCCCTCCCTGCCTACCCCGCTACAGAATTTCTTATGCGATTGCAGCTTATGTTTCCTCAGGGTTTTCTGTGATCATACTGGCAGAAGATTGGTGCCACACGTTCTTGCAAAAACTGAGGCTACGGGCGTCGTGCGTCCTACTCATAACATCCGGTGACGTCGGCTCGACGGAGGCCCTTGTGGACAGCGTATCAACGTCATCGACGCATGACGCAGACGCTGAAAGATTTTCAGAAGCAGCACAGCTGTGGTGATTACTGTCATAGATATGGAATACGTTGTCGGACCATTCCATTGAAAAAACGTTACCAGGTAAGAGAGTAACTTGTTCTTCTCTTGCAGACGCCATCTTGATTCCTCTTCCGTGAGTCTGATCTCCCCTTTACTTTCACGAATATCTCTGTGTTTGCCACAAGATCACCTCCGCCAGCGGATCTGCGTGATTTTTCCGTCGCGGAAAAGTCTGCGATGGAAAAGTTTGCATGAGAAATGTGCGAACCACAAAAGGTTTGCAATTTTCCCATGCGGACACGCATTCAAAACCCCTACATACTGACGCCCCCACCCACACCCACAACATACCCATAGCAAACCCCCACCCACACGCTGTCACTATCCATGCCCCTGACCCCCTCAGGTATAACAGCCCCCTGGCTGCAGTGGGGCTAAAGCCCTTCACACTGGTCCCAAGGGCCTTTAAAACTCCATCAGAAACATACATGGAGTCAATCCTGGCGCCTTTGGCGCCAGGCTCATTATCAGGAATAAAGCAATACCAGATTTGAACCTTAATCCAACATGGAGGCCTATTACACAGCTCAGTTCTTTAGAACCAAGCCATGCGGTCTAGTGTTTTGGGTGTGGTTGAGCCTGGAACTACTTTACCTGGGCTATTTAAACCACACCCGAACAGCAGAACCTGCTTTGCATTATTGTGCACTCCTGCAGCGTAACGCTCACATTTGTCCAGCTCCTGCTCATCTGCTTCTCCAGCGGCCCAATCCTGAAGCCCTAGATCCGGATTCCATTAATGACCTGGAAGAACAAGAACAGCATTAGCGAGCAAGAACACTTATCTGTGAAGTAACCGGTCTTGAATCCATCCTGCGCTTTGCTTACCTTGCCCATCTCTGGGTTTCACCGCAACCTGTAAGGGAGAAGGAACAAGGTCAGCATTAACAAAGCACTTACCTGGGCAAGCAGCGCTTCGATCGCTCATCACTCCGGAACATCACCGCAACCTGTACAAAGAGAAGAGAACACAGGTTAGCAATTAACACCAATAAACGGTGCAGTGCTCCACGCATCAATAACTCACTGAGGTCCCATAATTTTATCAATGAGTATTTCTTAGGAGACAAAGGATCCCACTAGGTATATCTCCCAAAGGGCATATGCTTAAGGCATCAAAGAATCTCTGGACATCTGGGCTGAAGGTAGGAGCAACAACTTCCTTCAAAAGTTCTCTGGTGCAGAAGGCTTACTAACTTGCATCATGTAAAACTGTCTCTTTCATGCCAGAACAGTACATTGGTAAAAATTCTAAACCCCTACCTGACAGTAGGTGGAAAAAGAGTGCATGCTTGTGGCATTGATTGTTAGGCAAGATTGTATGCAGTAACCCTGTGGGAGACTACATCAGTCGTGTTCTCTTGGTATTGGGTAACCCAACTATTGGTATAGGTCTGTACTACACAAGTTGGTAGAGTGACTGAGCAACCAGACTTATCTCAAGAGGGGTAAATCTGAGCCGTAGAGCTGTAGCATCAAAATACGCACATGCAAGTATCCAAATAACGCTTATACTCAAGGTTTTCTCGTAAAATAATTAAACAGTCAGTTGTAAATAAGCCGTCTTTCAAAAGTGCAATATGCAAATATCAAAATATACTTCATACCACTTTCTCAGATTTAGGTAAAGCAAGTAGATGCTCGTCAGAGATGCTGTCAATACATTTCCTGCACTTTGGGGTGACGTCAATTGCTAGGCAGTATTGGCATTCATATATAACTTTTTGGTACTTTACATTTTGAAGTTGGGAAAAAGTTACGGAAGGAAAAAGTTAAAAGGTTTTCGGAGCATGTGAGAACTTTTCAATCTCCCAATGAAGTCTAGATTAGACCTTTCCAAGCAATACAAGTTAAATGAATGCACCACCTGTGAGGGACAGTTGGAATCAAAGTCAATGGGTCAGAAGAGTCTGCAGGGAGCCAGGAAAGCCAAAGTCAATTTGAACAATATCTATGCAGCTGAGGCACTTCTTTAGATAGCACAAAGTTTAGAGAGTTTGTAAGGAATCACTGTTGGGCCACAAGCTGTTAGGCTTGTGAAGGGTCAGAGCTGAAATCAACTCTGTAAAAAGCAGCTACTGCAAGTCTCAAGTGAGATGATGCAAGCTACAGACACAAGAGGTAAGTACGCCTTAGTCAAGACAGTACCTTAGGTTTGAAGAAAAGGATTCAGCTGGCTTCTGCTCTTGTTGCTGTCTTGCAGATCCTGGGCCTCAGTTGTGGGGACAAGAGGGAGGACGTCTGGAATACTACTGCACCGCAGTTCGAAGGTCGGCGAGGCTACGGGCTCTTTTCAGATCAGTGGCACTTGGTGGTTTCAGCTACCGTCAAATGACACCACTGCGGTTGTTGGACACTTGATGGGCTTCCCTTGCTTCTGGAGTCAGCACTCTGGTGAAGGGACTTGGGTTTGGGTTTTCCTGCTTTGGGAGGGTCCCCAGGATCTTCCTGGAGCACTGGTCTGGCTTAAAGATGATGCACTCGACTATGGATTGCTCGACCCCTGGCACTCTGTTCCAGCAGCAGCAAAGACGTACAGCCAGCTGGGGAAGGTCCTCCAGCAAAGTTTGTCTTGGGGTTGGTTGGTCCCACCAACCCAAGGGAAGAAGTCTGTTTCGGGCTTCTCTAGTCGATGTGAAATTGGAGCTTCAGCACTGCAGCAGGGCTTCACCAGGCAGTTGAACGGTCCAGGAGGGTGCAGCAAGTTTCTCTTCCAGTTCCTTCGTCAGATTTTTCATCCAATGGTCGACTCTGCCTTCAGTCCAAGAAATCTCGCCTTTTATGCAGGTTTCTCCCATTCATGCACAGCCTAGCTGTCACTCACACAGCAGGGTGGCTGTCCCTACAGAACAGCCAGCCAATCCGCACTGGGTGCATTGAGGTAACCAAGGAGACTAAGGACATGGAGTTACGGGCACCTCCCTCGCTTCCTGCCCTGCCAGACACACTGGAGCCTGCCAAAGGCAAAATGAACAAAAGGATTAAACCTTTCTTGACGCGTAGATTAAAACCCAAAAAAGACCTCACAAGCAAGAAGTGGTGAAAAAAGATGACCGGGGGCATTTTGACAAAATGGGCACCCCTGGGTGCACTACTGCAGCTGAAGATTCAGCCTGCGGTAGAAACACACAATAGTAGGAAAAATAAACCACTGCCACCAGCCGTTTAAAGTTGTGAGGATAACATAAAAAATGTTACATGAGTAAGTAGGAAAAGGGGCTACTAAGTAACCCCCAGCACTTCCACATAATATGGGGTGTGCTGGACCTACATAGGAAAACAGGTAAGTAAAGTCAATTTAACGTTACTACTTTTGGGAACAGTAGTTCACCCAAGAGAAGGTATTTAAACCTTATGAGAAATCCAATGGACTTCTCTGTGACACTGCACTGAGGGTGCTGTGTGTCACTATACACGAGTAGATGCCTATTGAGTTTGTCAGACTCCATAAACAAAGAAACAGAGTCCAAATCAAATGAAAAATACATGTGTGAGAAAAACGTCTCACTCCAGGTTAAAAATTAAAAGTCCTAAAGTCCAGCAACAGAGCTTGGTCTCTCTAAAGTTGAAGGTAATTGGCACAGAAATGAGAATTCTCCCTAACACTGATATGTGGGGGAAAGAGACCCCTGCCCCTCCCCAGTAAGTCCCAAATTGTTCTTGCACAGGCATTATGTAATGCGCCATGCACGTGCCAGCCATATTGCCCTGGGAGAGCTGCCTGACAAGTAGATCTGAACCACTTCTAAGTATTGCAGGGTGCAAAACAAAATTCATTGGGAGATCACCGTGACCTGGTAAAGAATTTGCACACTGGCCGTATAGGAATAGTTGAGGGAAAAAACAATCTTACTGAGAGCTATTATTTTTATGATTGCAATATTGCCATGAGGTTAAACACATTTCATATGGCTAGGATATCCATAAATCACAAATACACATCAAGACACAATAAATATATAAATGCATTAAATAAACAGGTCTCCGCACACATCAATCATCAAATTCCAAAACATATAAAATGTGGTTGCAAATCCTAAAATCTTATCATGAAGCAGCAAAAACAAATCCTTCAAACGTCTAAAAACGTCAGATAAGCGTTCTCCTAGCAACTGGGTGGGCATAAGGTCATCGAAAAATAAATTCTATACAGTGCCTATCCCCTGCCCGACCCAATTTCCCTGTTGATACCTACCTCAGGTCCTATAAGGGACTTGGTTCTCCTTCCCAAGCCTTGTTTAAAAATGTTTAAACATTTTCTTTTTAAAACTTGCCAATGCAAAGCCAATATTCTCATTTGGCACTGCTAATAAAAAAGGAGAGAAGCTTTAAAGTGTCACAGCCCACTACTCTTCAGAATCGCAACCAAGTACTGTCTTCTGAGATCCACATTTCTGAGGCTTGAGGAATCTGCTTAGATCGCATGCTATGCATAGGCCGACATCTAGAGGGAGCTGCTGAGTGTTAGTTGTTTTAGAAACTCAGAAAATATCCCTAGTGTGACGTCCACTGTACCCATGGTCCTTCACGCGTTGAGGTCGCTCAGATTTTTTTTTAGTTACTTTTTCTATCCTTTTATAGCCGTCCTCCAAAACAACTTCGACAATGGTTACGAGGATGAACTTCGTCGAACGCAGAACTTACCTCGAACCTCCCCACGGCCTTGGAGGGCTGCTCTGTGCCTTGGCCCAAACAGTAGGGAGAGGTACATATCTTAGTTATCTTAAGACAATGCATATTTCCCCTTCTCCCTTTTCTAATAGCCAAGCTGCCCTTCCAATTAGACATGGAAAATGCACCTTTTAAATGTTGTCCAAATTGTAACAAAAAGTTTCCCTGGAAGGACTCGCACCAGGTGTGCAACCTCTGTCTTCCGAGGGATCACAACGAGGGCCACTGTAAAGCTTGCAAGCTTTTTAAGCCCAAAACACTAATGGACCGAAAAATCAAAGTGCTGGGCCCACCACGCTATGCAGGCCGAGGCCGCCATAGCCGAGAAGTGTGCTTCTAGCGATGGCAGCATCGCCATCTTCAGTGACGACGAAGGCGAAAGGGAACCATCGAATCCCCACATGCAAGCCCCTGGTCCCACCAGACAGACTGGCGGCTCTGTTATGAGGACGACACCCGGCGGCATCAGCACAGACCAGTCACCCACACAAAGCACACAACCCAAGGTTATAAGTCGAAGTCAACGCCGGCTACACAGCCACACACAGCATCGAGGGAAGGTCCCCCCAGTTGCCTGTCCTCTGGACATTTGCGATCGCACCACGACAGGCCCCTGATGTTGAGGAAGAAATCCGATTTGGATGCTGTCCGATACTGCTGCTGAAGACAGAAAGTTGAGAGAAGCAGCTCTGGTTCGCCCATCCGCCGAAAAACAACAATTGACAGTCACCTCGAAAATGGCTAAATTCCTGCAGACTTCGAAGTTGTCTCACCTGGTAAAGAAACATGTCTCAGAAATACTGCTAAAAGGGCGGACTTCAAAACACCACAGGTCGAAGAGCCACAAATCCCATAGGGAGAAAGAGAGTGTATCCCATAGGGAGAAAGAGAGTGTTCCCTAAGGGGAGGGAACTATGTCTGAAACTATGAAACGCAAGAGGCAGCCTACACCTGAACTACTTCCCACCCTTGTAACTATCCCAAGCTCGTCACAGTGGTCTGCTGAGGACACAGACTTAGTCATGAGAGGCATGTCCTTTATGGCTGATTTTTCTTTTTTTTTTTAAAACCCTGAAGCTATAGGAACCTTTCTGAGTACACCACCAGCTAGTGGGGCAACACTTTCACCACCCCCTGCAAAAAAGAGCATGGCCAGACACGCTTCAAGACATCCCACAGCAGGACCCATCCAAATTTGATCTCTCACCCCCCAATACAGATTCTGAGGATCAAGAGAACACAGGGGCGGTAGATCATCATCATCATTATTATTATGATGAGGAAGAGGACGTTTACATCTTGCCCTCTCCAGATCATGTAGACCCGCTGGTGGCAGACTCACTGGTAGATAACCAACTACAATTCAATGACATGCTCTTAAAGGTAGCAGATCATTTCCAGATTCAGACACAGGAAAAACAGATCGACAGCGATTTTTTTGAAGACCTATTGGGTGACAAAAAAGCAGTAACCCAATTTATCACCTTAGTACAGTCTCTATGAAGAAGAATACAACCCTCTAGCAACCTCTAACCTAACGCGGGCAGTAAATCCCTGCATTGAGCCCCCACCCACATTTATATATTCAAAATTGCAGTGTATGACCCATCTCCAAAAAAGAGTACTAAAAAAAATTAAAACAAGAACTCTGAGGGGGTGCTATTGATTCCATTCTGACAAACGTGCCTGCCTGTGTTTTTGTACGATCCCTAGTAAAACATATTGAAAAAGTTATAATGGAAAGATTTTGAATGAGCACTCCTATGTGAAGGCGGAAGAGACCAAACTGGAAGGAACACTTAGTTTGGTTCTGCTTGAATCTGCACTAGCCATCCTTGTATAGCCATAGCCTGAACCAGGGGTGAAAGTTTAAGCAACTAACCTGAGTTTCTCACATGCACATAGCACACCATTTCTTACTCGCCAATTGCTAGTAGTGAGTGAAAATGTTGGTGCCTGGGCTAAACAAATAAAACATTAAAATAGCAAGTGTATCAAATGGATATCTGGGTTCAATGTATTTTTACAGTGAGCCATGAAATTCCACAGCCAATAAAGCGCATGCCAAAGAGGATCTGTATTCTCACACAAATCTTTGCAGCAAGTCATTGAATAAACGAGTATCATAAGAACATGTTTCACAACAATCTACTATTAAGAAGGAAAGCATAACACATCTTTGAAAACAAGCAAGCATTATGCCAAATAATCGGCCATTGCATTGAGATTCTTTCACACGTCTGCTGCTTCGAGACTGGGGAGACTCGGCTGGCAGCCTGTTGAGGAATGCTATAGCGTGCTTTGTAGTTGGAAAGAAGTGTGTCTTGTCCTTGTGTATGATACGAAGCGTTTCAGGGCATAACATTGCATATAGGTAACACTGTGATGCTTGGACCAAAGCAATGGAATTGGGGAACAGGAGATTTTTTAGTTCTTATATTGTTGGTCCCCAGATTCCCTAGTCTTGCGAAAGCCCTGCCTTCAGGAGTAATACCAAAGATTTGCATACTTATACAACAAGAAAGTGTGATGACAATGGTTGGTCTTGTAGAACGTTTTTCTGTACGACTGCTAAAATCTGTGTTTGATAAGGAGGTGGACTCTGCTCTGGAATAGGTATTGTGGTATGAACAGGTCTTTGGTAGCTGCCCAACACACCATGGCAGTTTCTCTACATTTGGTGAAGGGCCACTTTAATGGACTCTCATGGCATTTTTTAAGGGAGTAAAGGGATATTTTTAGGGTTATGGGGGTAGGGGACATAGAAGGGTATGGGGTGCCCCATTGAAAATGCTGCAAGAGGGGGGCGTGGACAGCTGACGGATGCAGCCTCTATGAGCTCCTGAACCCATCCCTGTCTCGAGGCCCAAACCCTCCCTTCTAAAATTCAACATAATGGGCCAGTAAGTGTGGTACCGGCACGTCTGAGGCACCTCCCGAGGAGGGAGGCGAAGAGAGAAGGCAGCTAGCTGTTCCAGCAAGAGTCGGGACGGGCGGCTGCAGATCAATGCTGCAAAGACCCCACCTCCCCTTCCCCCAGGTAGGAGGAATGGCAGCAGAGTGCTGGAGACTGCCTGAGGAGCAGAGAGTCAGAAAGCTTGAAGGCTGTCACCGAGTGCAGCAGCCTAAGGTGAGGGAGAACGGACCGTGGAAGTCTCCAGAGGCTCAGTCCTGGCAGGAGGTGGCTGAAGGGCTGATGAGTTATGGGAAGTGGGCAGGTCACGGGGACTCTGGGACACTCCCCGCTGGTTGTGCACGGCTGCTAAAGGGGTCGTGTACGTGGAGGCCCCCACACCAAGGGCCTAATCTGAAGGACACACTTGGCAGTACGAGGGAGACGGGGACCCGGAGGAGGAGCCCAAGGCTTAAACAGGTTGTAGAAGTGTGGCCCACCCATTACCTGGGGGAGGGGGGGGGCTTGGTAAAGCACACCAACCTGCGGGGGACCCCAGTCGAAGCTGGTGGAGGAGGAACAGCTTCATGCCCTTGAATTCCATCTGGGATCCAGACAACAGTGGATAGTGGAGCCCCTGGCATTCTCTACCCCTCCCCCGCCGCCCCCCACAGCCCCTAGTGCTGGAGCGTCACAGGAGCACGTACTGAGGAGCTAGGTCCTCTGGTTGGAGGGGGCAAGATGTGGAGAGGTGGGACACCAAAGAAGGTGGAGTGGAGACCCTGGGGGGGGGGGGGAGGGAGGGAGGGAGGAACTCAACAGTAATGTTCTAGTTATTGAAAGAAGAGTCGAAGTGGAAACCAGTGTAAACAAGAGGACACTGAAAACAGGTGAATGTAGAGCAACATACGCATCAGGGAATCCCAAAATCTATAACTGAGGAGGGCCTGCAGCAATATGTGCGACATGTTCCGTCACATCCTGGGCTCAGCAGAAGAGAAGGAAATCATCCTAGATTGCACTCGCAGGGTATACTCATCGTATGCAAATTTTTGACCACAGATGTGACGAGGGTTCATCTATTCCAATTGAAAGAAGAGATTGAGGGCAGCCATGAAAATGGTACCGGATTGATTTCAGGTGGCATTCATCCTACTTTATCAAGACCTAGCCCAAGCTATCTTACTGAAAAGGAAATGCCTGAGGGTTTCTACAGATTTGTTGAGATCCAAAGAGGTGCAATACCAATGGATGCTTCCAAGCGGCCTTCGATTCGAATGGAAGGGCCAGCGGTGTACGATTTCGAATGGAAGAGGAGATGGAGGAGCTTATGAGAGAGGATGAGGACATTGGAACAAGTGACCGGGAAGGAACTTTAAAAAGAAAAACACAGGGGAGGAGACAGCCAGAGAAGAGAGAAATGGAGGCCAAGTCACCCTCGCCTGAAGGTACGCAGCAGAGAGACTAAGGCTGCTGACCCTAGATGAGCGGATCTTATGTTAGGGGAAGGATTGGCGAATGTGACCAAACCGTGCATAACATATTGCCTGACTGCAAGGAGAACTGCCGAAATGGGGTCGGGGGCTGCTGCAAGGTGGGCCTGCTCCTACCAGGAAAGTGGCTAATATGGGGGTATTGGGGTGATGCAAGTCAGGGTTTCTGACCCTTTGTTTCCCGGGTGCAGTTTGAGACCTGGTGAATCACTGTGGTACTTCTACAGTAAAGCTTTTTTGTTGGTTTCATGGGGAGATGAAAGTTGGGAATAAGGTGGGGGGGATTCGGAGTTGAAACTTAAAAAGGATGATGGAGTACATATGGCAGTTGCGATTTGCAGTTTCTGGGAAGAGTTTAGAGGGCTGACGGCTTGCGTGTTACAGAAGCCTGAACATGGTTGATCTGACATTTGTGACGTTGAACGTACAAGGGTTGAATTCCCCGGTCAAAAGTAGATCACGAGGAGGCTAACGGAACTACAAACCTCAGTGGTATGGGTGCAGGAGACGCACTTACTACAGGGGGATGAGCATAGGTTAAAATATAGAGCCTTTCAAACGCAATACTTAGCCTCAAGTGAGGTGAACAAAAGGGGAGTGGGTATATGGATTGCAAGAGGGGTACAGTTTAAGAAACAATTTACAAGGTGGGATCCCGAGGACCGCTACCTGGTACTGGGGGTGGGGGGGAGGTTGATGGGCCAACAGGTAACCCTAGTGGCAGTCTATGCCCCTAATGAAAAACATGAAAGCTTTTTTCTGGGGTTATTAACCAAGTGTGCAGAGTGGTGTGTTATACGGGTCCTAATTGGGGGAGGAGGGGACTTGTTTCATGGATGCCCCAATGGATAAGACTCTCCCGGCTACCCCTGGTGAAAACAAATGTAGGCAGGCTCTGGCCTGCTTTCTCAGAGAATTGCATCTCATGGAGACCTGGTGGTTTTTTCACCCGCAGGACAAGTCATACACTCACTACTCGGCTGCACATAGGGGCTTCTTGCGGATAGATATGATCTTGATCTCGGACACTTTGGCTTCTCAGGTCACAGAGTTGGAAATAGGGGTAAGATGCTTGTCGGATAATGTGCCCGTCTCCCTTAGGGTGGACCTGATAGTTTCGCTCCCACTTGTCTGCAAGCCATGGTGACTAAACACGCTCATCCTAAGGGATCAGACCCTTAGGTCACATGTGGAAACCACTCTGAGAAATTATTTCAAAGAGAACGCTACTCCAGGGTTAGACTGGGGCACAATATGAGATGCCAGTAAGGTAGTAGTATGGGTTGAGTTTATCGCACAGACCTTACATTTCTTGAAGGGAAAAGAAAGAGTGAGGCAGAAATTGGAAGCAGAGGGGGGGGGCCGCGGAGGCAGAACACACAATGAAAGGTTCACAAAAGGCCTGGTGGGAATTTAAGACGGCTAGGGCTGCATTGTAGGCACACCTCGCAGATAAATCAGCGCAATGCCTTCTGCAGACTAGACAAATGTACTATATAAAAGGGGATAAGGCCAATCGGTTTTTGGTGGCCAAACTGAGAAAACAAAAGTCCCATTAGTCAACTTAAACACCGGTTGGGGGGTGGAGGGGGTGACTTGGGAGTGGGGAGGCAGAAATAACCAAAATCAAGCACATATATTTCAAGCATAACCTGGTTGGGGATAACCTAGAGAGGGAGGTGGAGGTGGCATTATTGTGAAAAGTGGACTTGCCGCAGATCCCAGAGGCGGACAGGCAGGCGCTTGAGGCCCCGATATCAGAAGAGGAGGTGGGACGCACTATAAGCGATCTGAAAGGGAACAAATCCCCAGACCCCTACTATAAGACGTTTAGGACCATATTAGTGGGTCCCCTGACAAAACCTTTTAACCATATAAGGGATAGTTCTACCACGGTGCGCCTGTTAAAGCTGGGAAGGGACCCGTCGTACTGTGCGAGTTATCGCCCCATCTCTTTACTTAATGGAGATGCAAAGCTGTACAACACTAAGACCAAGGGGAAAACCCAAGTAGTCGCTTTTAAGTGACCATCTACCTTGGTTTTGGGAAAGTGAAACTATTCATAAACAGATGGTAGATAACAGATTATCAACAGTTTGACCCTCAAAAAGAACTACTTCTAATCAATTCAACAATTTATTAAGACACATTTTAAAAAAAAACTCAAACAAGAAATCACAATACCACAAAAATCACAATTCATAAAAAAAACTCTTAAAATAGGCTGGATGTTACATGCATCCACTGTTTTATAGAACTACACTACAAAGAATATGCATCTTGTTCTTCAGACCCTTGGTATATCTAAAGCTCAACTTCTAGGTTAAACTGACACTAGAGGGAAGACTTAACATGTTTTAGTCCTCCGGGTTGTTATGGGACATTCATCAAGAGGGATCACAAAAAAAACCTACTACAAAAATGCACTGTCTTCTTTCACTGAAGTAAAGGTCACAAGGTGCTGGGTATAACTGGGCAAGCTGGTGGAGCTAGTCCTCCGTGGTTCAATGTCCTGGTTTGGACCGATCTTTTAATTATTAGAGAAGATAAAATCCTTCCATGTTGAACCTCTTGGGGTTCTTCCAGCGACAATTCACCCGGACAAAGCTAGATTTGTAAAAGGGTGCCATACATACGACAATATTCGCAAGCCCATAAATCCTATTGAATGGGGCCGGAAGTCGGGACAGCGCACGTTAGTGTTGGCTTTGGATGCTACCAGGGCTTTTGACAGCCTGGACTGGAACGTTTTACAGCAGATTCTGGAGAAGTTTGGGTGTGGGCCGATATTCTCTCGCATAGTGCTAGCTAATTATGGTAACCAGACCACTAGATTAATGGTTAACGGGCAGCTTACAGACAGCATTCCCATATGTAAAGGGACCTGTCAGGGGTGCCCACTCTCCCATTTTTGCCATTGTGCCATTTGCACAGGCGATTCGGGCAGAACAAAAGGTTCGAGGGGTATCTACAGCAGCCAGTGGCACTCAGTCCCTTTACGCAGATGATTTTTTACTGTTCCTAAGGGACACAGCACAGTCTCTCCCCAGGGTCATCACGCTGCTGGATAGTTTTGCGAGGGTCTCGGGTTTCATGTTAACTGTAATAAGTCCAAGGCACTCAATGTCACGCAAGACCCAGAGCAGCGCTATCCATTAAAATGGTAACAGAAAACCATGGCATATCTGACACCTACATATGAGAGGCTATATGAGGCTAATATCACAGGATTATTAAAAACTGAGAGAGGACCTCAGATGGTGGAACATGCAGGAGTTGTCCTGGTTCCCACGTATTACTGCCATAAAGAAGTCCCCGCTACTTAGGTTCTTGTACGTGTTGGGTGCTCTCCCAATACAGATGGTTCCACGTGTTAATATCCCTGTAAAGAAAATTGCCATACAAAAAAAATCACCATATTTTTGCGGCGGTATTAAGCCACGGAACCTGCGGGGGGGTACCCCTGCAACCCCCATTTTTTTTTTAATGGAGTGAGGCACACACACACGCAACCCCCTGTCCTAATTACCCCATACATTATCCCCTTTAATAATATCACCTATGGCCTTACCCCACGACCATATATATGGCGATATTATTGGTGGGTATATATTACCTGATACCATACAGATCCCAGGCTCAGAGATTAAAAACCTGCAGAGGGAAATCATGTCCTTTATTTGGAAAGAGAAGAGGTGTAGAGTCCCTAGAAAGGTCCTTTTCCCACCTAAAGGCACTTGGAGGGCTGGGGTACCAGACTTTCGCAGATATCTATGGGGGGGAAACGGGTGGCACCAATGCTCCAATGGGCTCCCTGAGAGAACCAGAACCGGTGGGAAACCTTGGAAAGAGAGGCGACGAACATATACCCCTGGAGGGTTTGGGCTTCCTGCTTCCAAAAATACAGGGCAAGAGGGGGCCCACTGTTGGAGACAACAAAAGCTACCCTCTGGTATTGGGACAAAGTGTTACGGGGGAAGAAAATAAAATTAGGAGATCCACTTACACCAAAAGCCTACAACCCAGATTTTACACCTGGAATGCAGCCCAATTTCTGGCTGCACTGGGGAGAGGGGAAGGCCCTGGTCTTGGGTGATTTCTATGTAGAGGGGAACCCCTTGACATTTGAAGACTGTAAAAAGAAAATGCAGACACCCAAAGCGTAAGGGATGGGGCTAATAGAAGCCCAATATGGCTGCAGCCCACAGTAAAAGAGGGGGTACCTGAGAAGGGAGTGTCGCGGCTCTACGGGTCAGATCCGGAAGAAATCCTACCATACATGTCGAAATGTGTGCAGGACCTTGGGGAACCTATTACCGGCGACACATGAGGTCAAATTTGGTGACGGGCAATGAAAAGCTCGAAGTGCTTCTCTATTAAAGAAGCAGCATATAAACTATGTCTGAGGTGGTACATGGCACCACGACGCATACATTCCATCAACGCGAGCTACCCCTCGACGTATTGGCGGGGCTGTGGGCAGAACGGGGATTTGATTCACATGTGGTGGGCTTGTCCTGTGGCGGAGATATATTGGAAAGAAATCCTAAACCACATCAAGGAGGTGACTAAAGCGCAGCTACATTTTTACCCAGCGTCGGTGGTGTTGGGAGCAACAGTGGAGGGAATCTATGCTGCCATGGAAAGTGGTGCCTCCCTCATCGCCCAAATGCTGAATGTCCAGGCTTCATTTGGCACAAGCATGGAAAGACAAGCAAGGGCCAGTGGTTGCCATGTGGTGGGTGAGACTATGGGGAGTGATGGCCATGGAAAAGGCGATGGCGCTGGCATATGGAACTTACCGAAAGTACTTACCACTTAGATGCCCTTTCATGAGATCATGGTGAACAGGGAGCAAATGTATTTCAAGCCAAACCTACTTTGCAAGGTCTCTATTCTCTGACTGTAAATCTGGTTTGGGGTGGTAGGATCTGCCGTTAACTAAAACGATGGTGCATCAGCTCAAAGTATTCTATCTCAACCTTATATCAATATGTTAAATGGAAGGGGGGCCCTGGAAGGGGCGGGGGCGGGGGGTTATACAAAAAGTCAAAATTTTGAGCACAGATGTAACAAAGTTGATAGTTGAAATTAAGAGCTGTATAAATAAGAATGCATATTATGGATTTTTATTATTTGCTCATTCTAATAAATAACGTTTGTACAAAGAAAAAAAAAAGAAAATGCTGCACGAAATCCAGTGACGGGGACACTGCAGCGAGTTGTCCCAGACCCTACAAATGTGTGTTCCTTGCCTGGATGTCTCATGAGCAGCTTTTCCAGGGGGTGTGCATCACAATTGCTATGGCTAAGTGTTATGTCTTGTGTTTCCTTGCCTGGGTCCTGCATGAATGCTTGCTTGATAGAATGTGGAATAAATGCCTGTGGAATGTTGTGGTGTGAATGCCCCTGGAGATTCTGTGTATGCCAGTTGAAGAGAGCCTGGTCCAGAGTAAGGGGGCTGGTGGATGTTCTCCCCCTTTGTAACTTACCTTCCTTCATATCCGGTTATGCAGAACCTGTAACTTGAACTTAAGTAAAGGTCTTACCTGCAGAGTGGCTCCTGACACATCTGCACTAGAGCAGGTCTTATAACTAAGCTATCAATCCTCTGTCCCAAAACAACTTTGTATCCAATGCAATTAACCATTGATATTAGAAGGGGGTGCTGGAAGGCTGGCAGTGTCTTGAACATCTTTGCAAAATTCGGTTGGGTATGCTCCTTACCCATTTGAGCCACAAACAGACAACTGGATGGGAATGAAATAATGAGCTGCGTCTGGAGTTTCAGGTAGTAGTCAGTAAGATGGGGGCATTGAGGCTGAATTGCAGTGGGATAAGGGAGCAGCGACAAAAAATACTTGATGCAAGAGAGATTAATAGTATTAACTGTAGGAAAGTAATTTAATCCACCACAAGGAGGGAATTTGCTCAAGCAAGAGCACTGCCAGCCCCCCACCACATGCTGCTAAAAGCACCCACATAACCGAGAAACTAGCCCGTGGAGCCAGTATTGGAAAAATCGCACCGTATTCCAAAAGTGATGTCATGAACAGGTGGAAATGTACAGAAACAGGCGGTTCTCAGTGTGTACAGAGCCACAGCAGTGTATGGAGGAGGATGGCCCTACCAGTAAACAATTTAATATGGGGCTGCAGTGATTGACACCTGCTGTTTTGCCACTCGTTCCAAATTAAATGCCCAGATTAGTGTGGAGCACGGTTTTCAGTGTCGGTGGTGGCCAGCTAAGGGTTCCCCAGGTTCACTGCCCAAGGTGGAGCGCCCCCTCACCCACTTGGTCATGCCCATGCCATAAAGATCAAGTGGCTTAGTGGAGAAAGAAAATACTGCCTCCAGATACCAGAGTATTCTAATTTTAGGAGGCAGGATAGAAGTCTGTGCTCATACCCAGAGCCTCACCTGGGATCACTGGGGCCATGTAGTAGTTGCGGGCCACCAGTCATTAAGCGGTATAGAGCGAGCTCTGGCAAGAAGGACAGCGCAGGGATTACAGCCTCCCCACCAGACTCGCGCACACCAGTGATCTCTACCACCTCTCCTGGCTTCTTTGTTGGGGCCCATGCAACATCAGCCGCACCAGTCCTAAAATGGCATCCCGACATCGAGTACAAGTACGGCCCCCCTGGAGGGGCTATACAGACAGAAAAAGCACCCAGACAGTAGAATCCCTCACCCATTATTGCAAACCTGTTATTGTACGGGATGGTGGGAGTTCGCTAGATATCTGATGGCCAATTGGCAGATCCTTGTTACACAACATCCATCTTGGTGGTGTCCCCCTACAACTCCACAAATTCAATGTAAGAGATACGGTACAAAGGCTTAATGCTATGAAACGCTACCTCAATGGCTGAATTTAAGCCTCAGTAAGTCGGCAAAGGGAGTTCTTTCAAATTTGTGTTGCTTTACGGAACATTAAGGCTGCTTATAGTCGAGAATTTTCAAACCTTCACATTTACTATCAAACTGTCCTATTATTTTTTTACTGTTGGAAATATTTTTCTTCAGGCTTCTGCTGAGGCATGTAAAACCATAAGAACCTGGCAAAACAGGGATCCCAACCAAATGTTAGACCATACTCTGTACCCATGGCGGAGCAGCAGGGTTTCACATAAGGGAGGAGACGGGCTGTCAGTGGGGTGAAATAAGTCCCACTAATGATCCCCAGAAAATACACTACTGAATATAAACACACCATTATAAAATTGAACAAATAATAACTACAATGTCAAACACGTACTTTGGTTAAAACCGCACAGTGCATGTACAAAACATTGTTCATGGTCCTAGACAAATCCTACCCAGTTCCACGCTATGTGCATGGTCAATCCCTGGTGGTAATCACAGTGCATATAAGACTAAGGTGCTCAGAGAAAAGAGAGAATTATAACCAAAATACATTCATATAGTCATTATTAGGACCCAATAATGCCAATGCAGGAATAGACAAAATCTCACACAACCTCTAGCACGGAATAGTCTGCTCGCAGGTAGGCAATATAATTATATAGTGCCTGAAGGGAGAGACTAGATTATTCGAAACCAGGCACAGAAGGCTACCAAACGTTATAAAGATAGGCTTACAGTATCGTTTCAACCCCAGGAAATCCGTAGTTATACAAAGTTCAATAGGTTTCGCTGGTACACATGTAATGTAGTGATTTAAAAATTAATTGAAATCAGGAACACCAGCTAAACTTAGTCTTTGCTAGAAAACTCCAGGGACCAAGGGGGGCACCGGGAATAATGTCAGTGTTCAGGATAGTATCTTCAGGAGTAACGTTTGTGGAGTTTAGTAGGTGTAGGAAAGGTCCACATGGGGTTTAACAGGACCGAGTCCATAGGCAGGATTATGGTTATATGGAAAATGCAGGTATTTCTGTTGTGCCCCAGAGGTGTGGAAAAAGCAGAAACCAACCACAGAACTTTGGGGGAGAACTCCATGATGAGTTCCGGTTCCATGTTTGAGAACCAGCAGACGTAGAAGGAAGCAAAGCATTCAGACTTGTACGTTACTAGCAAACCACAATCGGCAGAATCCTACTACCACTGGACCCCTGATGAGAAATTCGATGAAGCCCATCAACTCTGCACTCGGTGTTAAGTCCTCTGAGAACTTGGCTCAGGAACAGAAACCCCAATAAGTAAAGGTTTTCTTTTACAAGGCATGCTACAGGATTTGGTACCAAGGGACTTGCTCCCCGGAACAGGGATTACCCAAATGGACTGAACCAAAAGATGAATCGACCCTCCTTCCCTGGAGGGTGACCCATCAGCCAGGAGCCGATGCAGAAATGGAGAGGGTTCCAGGAAGGCATAGAAACCTGACTTCAAAGATCATATGGGCACTATTGAGGAGCAAGCCAGTAGAAAATGGTCCCACCACCCTTCTGGATGGCACAGCCTTCCTACCTCTAGGAGCCCCAGAAGGTGGACTAGGTATTGCCTATGAAAAAGGTCCAGCAGCCAGAAGGTGGAACCAAAGAAAGAGACAAAGGATTCAGGGATTGCCAAACATGGTCCTAAAATGCAACTACCCAGCTTTGTAACAAATCCTCCAGTGAATCTGGTAATAATCCAGTATAATTAAAACATACACAGGTGACTCCCCTAGATATGCACATCCCCTTGTTGGCTGGACCAAGCCAGCCACCTGATCACACAAAAGGCAGTGTGGCATAAGGCTTTTGGATGATATTCTGTGTCCTTTGAACCCTTTCCAAAAGATAAGGAAGCCCATGAAGTGGATCATGACGATTCAGGCATAGGTCAGTGAGTCCTTTTCACAAAGACTACACTGTTCATTTCAAATGAAAGAAACTTGCTTGATCTTCTTGGTCGTCGCGCTTCCTTTCTCTAGCAATGGGTGGGTGGACCTGGCACCAAAGGGCCACCTGAGCCCCTATGCCAGAGAACTGGCTGCAAAAGCGGCAGATGGGTCCAGTAGGCTGGGGTGCGGAACGGCTCAGTTGGAAAATGAGACTCAAGCTGTGACTCCGCCCGTCTCAGTGCAGAAAGTCAAATCGGTAGAAAGGAACTGGCAAACCCCCCTGCTACTATAGAAAGAAATAACCCAGGATGCCCATATTCAGAAGAAAGGAGTGATCCATTTTAAGGTACTGTCCCAACAGACTGTAAAGACTAATAACCAGCATTTCCGTGTGCCAAAGGGAGAATGGAACTCCGTTTTCAGAACTAGGGACTGTCATAAAGCATGACGTTGCCAGGACAAGGGTATAGGGCGTGGGCGTAGCCTCCGTTTTCACAACTATGCAGAGTGTGGCATTGCCCATGCAGTTACTCCCTTCTCCAGGTGATCCGCCTGTCCAATGGAGAGGATGTAAAAATCATTTGAACATTATGAAAATACAGTTTTCGGGGTAAAATATTTATTTACTTATATTTATATAGCCATAAAATGAGCCTCTGGACATGGTAGCACTAGACAAAATTAACAAAGACATGAAAACACAGGAGAATATAATGAAATGGCAATCATTCTGTTTTCATGGCAATCAATTAAACAAGGGTTTCATGAGAGACTGACATAATCTCAGGTGCGGGGGTAAAGAATTCCAACTTGTCGAAGCAGCATCCGTGAAGGAGCCCTGAGCCACAATCTCAAACTTAGCTTGAGAAGTAAGTAGTAAAGCTAGAATGTTGGATCTCGGGGCCCTTCGTATTGGCATCCAAGCAAGCCTATTGGACAAATATGCTGGACAATCTGGAGATGCATAATTTCCCCTTTGTTTATGCCTTGTAGCAGGCTAGATCCGTAATCTAGTTTGGCTCCAATGATAATCTGCACAATTTTCCCGGGACAGGGAGGCCCTCAGTTGAGCAATAAATCTTAAATGATAAGTAGATGAGACCAGGTAGCTTACGTGAGCCTTCGTGCTAAGCTCCTGAGCAATACGAAATTCCTTGTAGTATTGGCTCAGTTTTTACAGACTTGCGGCTGTGCCCACAATCATCATCTCTGTTTTAGCATTGTTAAGCACTAGGCCATTTTCCATCATCCAGTTCTGCATAATGGCATATACTGTGTTGGCAGCCTCAGTGTCTCATCCCCCTGTCGGGATTACACCAGAGTGTTGTCAGCATAGTTTGTATACAACACCCCTCTGTCGTGTAATAATAACATGGTGAACATATTAAAGAGGGCCAGTGACAAACAGGTCCCCACCACCATTGTACTCACCGGCAAAAACTCTGGCGGCACGACCTGTAAGAAAGGAGTCCACTGAGCTTACTGCTGAAGATGAAAAATTGATGAGTTTATGAGCCTGGTGACCAACATCCAAAGACCGCCGAAAGATCCATAAGCAGGGGCAGAGCTGTTTGTCCACCATCCACTATTTCAAACATATTATCCTTAAGGTCTAACAAGGCAGACTCCGTACAAGGTGCTCTACGGAACCCAGACTGTCTCTGGCCGAGTATTTGATGTTTCTACATATGATTTTGAACTTAAAAGTAGACAGCCTGGTCTAAGATCTTAAGCAAGAATGGAACATTAGAAATAGGCCTGTAACCTGGGATCACATATGGTGGTCATGTGGGAAGCTACTGCCCTTTTGGGACTGTGTACAAACGGCTATGTCAGGAATATTTGGCATACATGCCTGCAAAGACATTGGCGAGGCCATGCTAGGATTGGGGGACATTTAAGAGGCTTTACCTATTAAAGCTCAGAATAAGGCTATGTGATCCTTACTATAGCAGCAGTACTAACTGGTACAAAAATGGAAAAGCAAGGCAGTGCCCACTGATCATGAGTGGCTATCCCAAGGTCTGGAACTTTGTTGCCCTGGAGCAAGTGACATATTCTGTGCAGGGAGACCTGCAATAATTTGGAACACATTGGGATGTTGTCCTGTCCTTTCTTGGTAGTGACTCAGGAAGTCTCTGACGGCAAAGACTTTGGGTGCTGGAAATAGTTTGAAGTGGGATGGGGAGCGTAATGAGGGTGAAACAAGCTGTAATTTGGGCATATGGAATGGTGGGGTAGAGGGGCAGTGGGAGTTGTAATGCAATGTTGAAAACATTTTTAAAAAAGGTAGCTGGCACTCCTCTCCAGAAAGAACATGGCATGATAACCTGTTCTGGGGTGAGAGTTTGCACCACACGCGTTTTGCTCACTGTGCCTTTCACAGATGGGAAATATCCATTTGCATATCAGTCTTTGTCCTACCCACATGGGCAGTCCAGCACCGAAATGCTATGGCAATTCCTCTCTGAACAAGAGTACCAAAAGCAACCCCATACACGTGTTTCAGCCTTGTTGGGCCTCATCAGTGAGGTGAAGCTTTGCCTCTCTGAGCACGGTGAGCGGGGGTCCACATCTGGTTGTCCCCAGGTAACTCAGGGTGACCAACCCCAAGTTCCTTAGAAATATTTCAAAAAAGGTAGCTGGCACTCCTCTCCAGAAAGAACATGGCATGATAACCTGTTCTGAGGTGAGAGTTTGCAGCACACGCTTTTTGCTCACTGTGCCTTTCACAGATGGGAAATATCAATTTGCATATCAGTCGTCCCGCCCACATGGGCAGTCCAGCACCGAAATGCTATGGCAATTCCTCTCTGAACAAGAGTACCAAAAACAACTCCATACACGTGTTTCAGCCTTTAGTTACCACTTTGGTAATTATGGTTGTTAGCTGTTCTCCACAGGATTTCACCACCTTAGATGGGCGCACATCCCCTTTACAGAAAGTAGCCTTAAGTTGGCGCACTAGTGTGAATGTTTCGCTTTCTGTAACCAAGGCAAACTCAAACAATGGAATATTCACTCTATTATCCTTGGGGTTGTCATTGCCTTTGCAAGAGCTTTCCCGACCATTACTTCTTTACTCTTCTTGGCTTCCTGGGTGGAGTTGCACCACATTTTATCTTTATCAACCAGTGGGATTGAGGGCTAAGGATCCTCCAATTCTCTTAGTATCTTAAAGAGTTATTTAGTATTTGAATCAGTACTCTTAATCCTTTGGTCACAAGTAATTATTTTAGCGTTTAAAATGGCACTGCTGTGCTTTTTTGTTGCTATTGTGTATTTTAGTCTATTCACTTCAATGTTGTTGGCTTTCCAACATTCATATGCTTTATGCTTAGCCACTTTACATTTTTGAATGTCATCTGTATACCAGCATTTGTCTCCTTTGATGCGTGTTGTGTTTTTTCCAGCAGAAGTATATCTAGTGGCTTTTCAAACATGTCTTTGTGAGTATTGGTTATATTTTCAACAGAGTCAACATTTTGTAGATCTTCCAGCATCGTTTCAATGAAAGGGGCTAATGCTACTGCTGTAAGGCGTTGTGTATTTCTAAAAGTGAATGTTGCTTTTTCCTGTTTTGCTTTCCTTGGCTGGGGTGAGTAGCCAAGGTAAAGTATATTAACATTTGCCCTGGCCAGAGACATAGGCTAATATCTACCATGTCAACATTGACATTCAGACTGGACACCCAACCAGGCGTCCTGCCTTTATCATGGGTAACAGTCATTAAGTTTTGCTGAAAACCTAGATCGGCCAAGACTGATTCGGTAAGAGAGACCAAGGAGTCTGATTTATCCTGAAGCCCAAATTCAGGCTTGGATGTTGCCTTAAGACGGGGCTCTAAGATTTCACCCAAATATGCAGGAAAGTTCAGCATGGGGGTGGGCGGTCGGTAGATCAAAAGAAAATCAATGGTCGTGTTGGGGTCCATCAATACTTTTACATACAGACGGTTGCAGGCGTTCTGAACAGACAAGTGTTCAGAATGTATCTGGGGTGAGGATCTATAGATCAAAACGAATACCCCTCGCCCTCTAAATGGCATAACCACATGGGACAGCTACTATAAGTGTTGGACATGCGGCTTCATGCAGCCAGATCTCCATAACCACGCAAAAGTCTACATGCTTTGATAAAATGTAGTCCGCAATATTCATTGCATGCTTGATGATTGAGCAGGTGCAAATGAAGAGACAGGCAAGTGAGGAGGGTATGTCAGGATCTTGACTCACAGTTAAATCTGCCACCTCTGTGGCATGTTTGACAATGGGATGAGTATTTAACAGTGCACTTTTTGTTGGATCCAGGTTGGAAACCAATTTGTTAGGGCCATATGCTTGTTCTTTTACCGGACAAATGATGCTCAAACCACTATGTGTATGGGCATTATAATCGTCCCGCTTAACCAAAGGATTTTCTTAAGATTGTTTGTCATATAATTGGCATGGCTCTAATGTGCTGCACTCCATTAAATACTCTACTATATTCTCTATATGCGTCATGTTATTATTTTCTGTGGTATTATATTGGGTATGCGGTGCCAAAGAGAGTGAAACGGGCGCTGTGTAACGTTTCACAATGTCCGTGTGATGAGTATGTTTAAAAAGCATCTTTACGTCTCCTAACATTCTTTCCAAGTTTACTCTTAGCCTGTTTAATCGCATCTAAAGAATGCATTTGAGTAAGAAAACAAAGGTTCAAGTAATAAGAATACTAGATAGCGAGCGGGAAGAAAAAAAAAGAAAAAAAAAAGAATACTAGATAGCGATATTACGTACCATAGAGCGGCAGAACGGTCGTCACGGACCAGCTTGTTGGTTACGCGCTGGCGACACGCCTGGTCAGCAAAAAAAGTAGAAGAGATTAAAGATTGTAGATTCCATATATAGGTGCTGTGCGCTCGTGTCCACTCTTAAACTAAATGTCAAAGCAGGAGAAACAATATCAGTGTTAACTGGCAGCGATCAATGTGGACTAACATACCGTGGTTGTTGAACTTGGGAGGGGGGGGGGGGTTGAAGTTTATTATGCACCATGTTGAGGTGCACTGTTTAATGTTTGTGGAAAACCAATAAAAACGTAATAAAAAAAAAAACTGTCAGCGATCACTCCTAACCCTCCAACTCATCCACCAGAGCTGGAAAGCAATAGAAATCAAAAGTGTTGGGGTGGGAAGGGTGAATAGCGCGATTCACCCTTGCCACCCCAACAATTTTGATAAGCAAAAAAGTAGTCCCCAAAAACGACAGAACTGCTGGAACTGCATTTTAGGGAGCAAACGTGATAGAGGCTGCAGTTAGATAAAATGTGCCTAAAAGTAGCTTCAAAGCCTACCGAATGTGAAATCAGTACGGGGCATCACTTAAATGATATAACATCAGACACGTGCTGGACGCCTGCATCTATTCCGACCTACCTCTCTCATCTTTTCTGTTCACCCCTCTCTCTTGGTCTGACCACTCTCTTCTCTCCTTCCTATGGCCCTGTGACAAATCCTCCAAAAGCCCTGCCAACCTTGTTCACGAACATTCATCCGATGAAATGAGTGTCCACTGCTGCCTTCACTTCCACCTTCATTCCCTTTGCCCACCCGACTCAGACTTTACCTCTGAATCTGCTCTCAGCAACCAACACCCTTGCCCCAGTTATGAGGATCCACCTGAAACCTGCCTCCAAATGTAACACCTGGTATGGCTCCGAACTTGCAGACCAAAAACCTAAGTGCAGGGCTGGAGTACGGAAGTGGCAACCTCAGGTTCACCCTCTGGCAAACTGGCCTACCGCCTGCTCCAAAGGCATTACAGACTGTATCCATGCAAAAAAGGGCCCACATTCAGGCACGAGTATCTGGAGCATCCAACAACACGGGGCTCAATTCTTCAAAATCTGCAGGCAACTTGCAAACCTGTCTGCAGTATCCTCTGCTCCTACTCCTTCCCAGGCCCTTTGCAATGCACTTGCCACTCACTTCACCTCCAAAACCCAGGACATACTGAACAGCCTTGTCACGCACTTCTCCAAGCCATCCCCTGCTTCCCTCGCCTGACCACTCACCCTCCTCCTTCCTCTGTTTTCCCATTCGCATCTGTCTCTCTCGAAGAAGTCACCAGAGTTATCAACTCCATGAAGGTCTCTTCCAAACAGGTTGCCCCTTTCTCATCCAGAACCATCAAGGACAACATTTCCTCTCTTGCCCCTGCTCTTGCTGATCTTTGTAACCACTGCTTTGCTACTGGTTCTTTTCCATCCTCCCTCAAGCACTCCCTTGTGCGCCCCCTCCTTAAAAACCTGTCACCAGTGCCTTCCTGCCCAGCCAACTATCACCCCATCTCCATCACCCCTTTCCTGGGGTAATTGCTTGAGCAGTTTGCCCTCCCCCTACTTAACTCCAACACTGAACTTGTTGGTGGTCTTCACAACCATCAGTCTGGATTCCGAGCAGCCGGAGGCACGGAAACTGCTTTTCTGAAGGCCCGTGAAGAACTGCTTGCATCTCTTGATTCCAACTCCCCTGCTGTCCTCATCCTCCTTGATCTCTCTTCTGCATCTGACACAGTGAACCACTCCATCCTCATAAAAAGGATCCATGACACTCTTGGAATCTCAGAGCGGCACTGGGCTGGCTTGCCTCCTTCCTAACTGACCGCTCTTCCAAAGGCACCTTCTCCTCCCCTACTGCCTCCTCCACCTGTAGTGTCCCCAGGGCTCCATTCTTTCGCCTTGGCTCTTTAACATCTAGCTTACTCTGCTGGCACGCCTCATTTCCTCCTTCTCCCCAAAATACCAGTGCTATGCTGATGACACACAACTCTTCTTCAATCTTCCTACAGACGGCCTGCACCCTCCTTCCTCCCTGACTGCCTCGCAGGCATCCAGGCCTGGTGTACTTCTAATGATCTCTGCCTCAACCCCAGCAAAACAGAGATCCTCCCTATTGGGACCCCGACACCCGACTTCTTCCCTTCACTCTGTCCGTCTTCCATGGGCTCTCCCGTGATCCCCTTTCAGAAGCCAGAAGCCTCAGTCATCTTCGACTCTTCTCTATCCTTCTTCCCTCATACTCGGGACATTGCCAAGGATCACTTTTAGCTTTTCCTTCTGAAAGGAATTCTACCTTTCCTCGCCTTCCCCCAGAGACTCGACGTTACCCGAGCTCTGGTTCTCTCTTGGCTCGACTGTTGCAGTAGCCTCCTCCTTAATCTACCTTCGTCCACTCTGCGACCCCTCCAGGTAACCCTCCAGGTAAGCCAGAAGAGGGCAGCAAGACTTATCCTTGGCCTCAAGCCCAGGGGCTGCATCTATCCTGCCCTACAAAGTCTCCACTGGCTCCCGATCGCAGCACAGCTTCAATTCATATCCCTCTGAATCATCCACAAGGCTGTCTGGGGCTGGGTACCACTCTTATCTGCAACTCTTTCGGACCAAATACTCCGCCTCTAGACACCTACGTTCCTCTGGCACCAACTCCTTGCGTGTGAAGCGGTTTGCTAAAGCGAGAGCAGGTGGTCGATCACTTTCCTCAACTGGCTCCCTTCTTTGGAACAGCCTACCCCTCCCTCTTTGTCTTAGCAGGACCTCCTTAAGTTCCGGAAAAGCCACAAGACCTTCCTCTTTACCTTGCTCTCCCCTGCTAATCGCACTGTAGCTTGACTGGTGTGCAGGGCTCGTATGCATCCTTGGGGCCCTGACCGCCCTTATCTTGTCATCCCAGCTGCTGTCTTTCCTCTGCACTTACCTTGGCTCACCCTCCACCACTGGGGGTTGCACTTACTTTTCTTCATAGCACTTCACCTGCTGCTCTACATGAGCACCACAGCACCTAGCAGCAAATTAGTTTAAAAAGTCATGGTTTGGAGAGGAGAAAATCCCTACTCATGCACTGTTTAGGCACTGCTGGTCAGGACACATGATTTACTGGAACTCACTGAGAAAAAAGCACTTTGGTTGAGTGAATATGGAAAAGATCTTCAGAAATTAGATGAAAACAATTAAATGTGAGCACCATTCTGGAAAGACCATTTTGGAAAAAGATATCAGGAAACAGAAACAGAATAATACGTTAACCGTTAATTACCATTCTGAGGCCGTGCAATTATGGCACCCAAACAGAAGAAAGGTTAAGAGATCAATTCATGCTCAAATCAAATGTAAAGATAGTGGAAGCCTACAATTCAGCACAGGTGTGATGGTGTGGGGCATGTGGCCAATAGCCCTTTATGCTCCACTTTATATTTGTTCTGCAAAATATGCAAGCATATGGTGAAGTGCTGTAAATCCTCCACCGAGGCCAATCTGTTGAAGAGGCCACGTTTTCCAACTACAGCGTGAAGGATCTGGGTGGGCCCAGGGATGTGGTGCATGTTGATAACAGGCCTGATGACTGATTCTGTACTGAAGAGAATCTTTGTATGCACGTGTGGTCACAGACCACTCAACAAAGTAGTCCTCAATCCTCAATCCACTAGCGTATAAAGACGTATTAGGATGATTCCAAGCTAACCTTTCATTTGGTGAAAGCGGCTCCACAGGGAAATTAAATGCACAAGCAGTGGCCCCATGCCTCTCCTTGAGTGGCTCCATCAGAAAAGACCAGACATGAAGTTAAACCCTATTGCATTAGATGCTGTGATTGGCTGCAAAGACAAGAGGAAAGTAGACCTCTTCATGAACGAAGTAGGGGTGTTAATTCATCAAAATCGATTCTGACCAGGCTTGAACTTGATAAATTGGAAGCTCAGGGCATCATAGAAAGGGCAGAGGCATCGGACTGGGTTTCTCCTTTAGTGATTGTAGATAAACCCTCAAAGAAACATCTTTATATAGACTTGGGGGTGCTGCAATGGCTGAATTATAACAGGCCGGTACCCCCTCCCAGTAGTTGAGTTACTGTCCACGATTGGGGATGTCCAGGCATTCTCCTCCCTGGATCTAACGCCGACCTGCCATCAAGTAAAACTCCACTTGGGCTCCTATCAATTTACGGTCTTGATTACTCTGATTGGCATCCTGACAAATTAGTAAAGACCATTCAAGTTGGTCTCTGCTGTTTCTGTGTTTCAGATGTACTTATAACTGGAGGGACAGCTCTTAGTACGTCAGAGCTATGGGCTAATAATACATGGTACAAAGAGGGGTCTGCCCTGACGTCTATAGTATTGAGGTCTACTTATTAAATATAGCAGGCCTAGATTTATTCTGTCATGTCACAAACTAGCAGAGACATTCTGGATGTAGTAATGCTCATTAGATTTTGGAGGCTATCCCAGTGGAGGCGACCTCGGGGTCCAGAGTTTCCCTGCCTCCGCGGAGGGATTCCTCTTTTAAGCCCTTCGAGAAGACCCCAATGGAAAAAGAGGGGGGGGGCAGTGGCCAACACAGACACGGACACAACCTCCGAGGAGGAACTGGCTGAGAATTTGGAAGAGGCCCAGCCCCACGGGAGGCATCCCGAGGAGGCGGATGACGAGAGCGAGGGTGGCAACGATGACGAGGTTCCCGTGGAGGAACAATCGTCGCTCCCGGCACGCCCGTCGCAACCCGAGCCTCTGGACAACTCAGTGGCCATTTTGACGGCAATCCAAGCCTTAAGCACTGAGATAAGGACGAGACTGCCCCTACCCCCGACGGATGACCCAGCTGTACCGGGTCCGTCGGGAAGCCCTCCGAATAAGAGGAGGAGAATTCATCCTGTGCCCCTTCAGACCTGACTGCCTTCTCAGCCTTCGTCGCCTTCCACGATCCCGAGGGACGATACGGGAACAGACACGGCCACGATGGGGACGGAAGACGACGGCGGTGACGACGAGACTGGCCTCCCATCTCTGATTCCTCGGGCGTCCCCGCCCAACGAGATTGGCTCCTTCCACGCCATGATTGCCAGGGCATCCAAGCTTTTTCAGCTCTGCCCTGAGGAGAAGAAGGAAGGCTTCCTCTACTAACGGCGCGAGGCCAAGAGGAATACGGTCCTCGCAGTGCCGTTGCTGGATGACGTCTGGGACGAGGGACTTGCCCTCCTCAAGAACCCGTCCACGACACCTGCCAAGAGGGACCGGTACAAGTAGAAGTACCGGGTCCCCAACGCCGCCCCGTTGTGCCTTAGGGCGCAGCCGACCCCGGATTCTGTTGTCTCAGCAGCGGCCAAGAAGAAAGCGAGGGGGGCATCGGCTTCATCCTCAACTTCCCCACCGGACGGCGAGGGAAAGAAGCTGGACGCTGTGGGACGACGAGTGATCTCGTCGGCGGCAACGACGATTAAGGCGGCCAACGCCCTAGCGATTGTGGCCAGCTACGACAGGGAATTCTGGTACAAGAACACCCCCCTGTTGGACTTCCTCCCGGACGACAAGAGGGCAGAGGCCCTGGTGATCATACAGGAGGGTGAGGTGGCGTCGGACCATGCCATAACTGTGGCCACGGACATTGCCGACACCGGTTTCCGCCAGTTGGGCAAAAGCGTTTGCCTTCGACGGCGGGGGTGGCTCAAGGCGACAGATTTCTGCCAGGACGTGCAAGCCAAGGTTTTGGACATGCCCTTCGACGGGACCAATCTGTTTGGAAAGACTGTGGATGAGTCGCTGCAGGCCATCAAGACCGACACGGAGACGGCTCGGACCTTGGGAGTTTTGCAGCAACAGCGGCCGCCCTTTCGGAACTCCGGAGGCAAGCAAGGTGCCTCCAAAGGATTCGGCGGCAGCTCCTCGACCTACCGTCAGGCGGCCCGCTCCTCGTTGCAAGAAGCCTACAGGGGACGAGGCAAGTCAGGTGGATCTCGCCGTCGTCGCCAGGAAGGCCAAGGCGGCAAGACTGCTTCCAAGCAAGACGTGCGGACGCGGATTTAACAAAGTCTAAGTTAAGCCGCTTCTCACTGCGTTTTGATCGCAGTTAATCACAAAATACAGCCTATGTGATAGATGCAAATATCGTGCCTCACTAACCATAAGGTGACTGACACCGGTCCATTAATCCTTTCTCTAGGGACGCCAACTCACTAAACGAGATAAAATTATTTGAGGCATAACTGCGTATAACTACTTGGCTATAAGCAATCGGATAACATTAAGTAAGTGGAAATAAATGTTCTCAGTTACACTATTATGGCTGTCTCCACTTAAATCTATTGTGCAGACCCTTATGTAAACATGGTATCACGTAATACCGTCACATATTTCTTTTCTTTTCCTGCTTCTCCCACCAGGAAGTAAATGTCTTTTAAATATGCTGATCAAAGATTACAATAGAATTAAAGGAAGACTATTTTTATTAATATAATTTACATTTATCAGCCGATACCCCTGAAGAACCGCTACATTTTTTGCAGGGAAACACGTGTCGGGTTCAGGCAGAAGAAGCCTAAAATTGAAAACATAACATAACACAGGTATAATTGAATGAGGGAAATTCAATGAAGCAAAATACCTGTCTATTGGAAGTCGAATATGAAAGGAAATTAACTTTAAATGCTATTGAATGACTTTAATTCAATGAAATCAACTATGGGGCTAAAATAAACCTATCAAAACATACTTCAAAGTGAAATTCGTTTTTTTGTGCAAAAACATTATTTAGAAAGCGCAAGTTAACAACAGGTCTGATTTATTCACTCTCTACATATTTCTCCTCTGCAGTCTGAGGACATTAGACCACTAACCTGCTGCTTCTACTCTTAAATTTTAAGCTAATTTTGAGTAGCGCCGGAGTCAGCTGTAGACTGGCTTTTTTCCTTCTTTTCTCAATCTGCTTCCAAGCAAGACTGAACCGGCTGTCGCGTCAGGCCCCCACCGAAGCACCGCAGTGGGAGGCCGCTGACAAAGTTCGTCAGTGTGTGGGAGTCCATCTCCACCGACCGTTGGGTGCTGGATGCCCTGGCCCACGGGCACACTCTGGAATTTCTAAAGAAGTGCCCCCGAATTCCACCCGTGGCCAGGAAGGAAAACCACATCCCTCAACTGCTGTTAGAGGTAAGGGCGATGCTCAAGAAAGGAGCCATCGAGCTCGTCCAAGAGGCTCCGGGGCTCCGGAGTATACTCAAGATACTTCCTTGTCAGAAAGAAGACAGGAGGTTGGCGTCCCATCCTGGACTTGCGTCGCCTAAACAAACGCATCAAGGCACAAAAGTTCCGGATGGTCACCCTCCAGCACGTGCTGGGCCAGCTAGAGGAAGGCGACTTCCTATCGTCGTTGGATCTGGAGGATGCGTACTTTCAGATCCCCGTCCTAAAAGGACACCGAAAGTTTCTCTGATTCGTAGTCCAAGGGCAGCACTACCAATTCAAAGCCCACCCATTCGGATTGAAGTCGGCGCCCAGGGTGTTCACCAAGTGCCTAGCACCAGTGGCGGCGCAGCTGCGCCTGCAGGGGATCCACGTCTACCCATACCTGGACGACTGGCTCATCTGAGCAGGGACAAGGGAACTTGCCGTCGAACACACAGCAAAGACTGTCCGGCTGCTCACGGACCTGGGATTCTCCATCAACTTCCCCAAATCCCACGTGGTTTCATCGCAGGTCACGCTTTTGCTGGGAGCCAAGCTCGATACAGTAGCGCAGTTGGCCTCGCCATCGGAGGAAAGAACGCAGGCCATCCTGGGCAAGGTACAGCGTCTGCTGGCCGCGGACGTGGCCAGAGTGAGGTCCATCAAGACCCTTCTCGGGATGATGTCCTTTTGCATCTATCTAGTGCGCCTGTGCAGGCTTCGGATGCGTCCTCTGCAGGAGTTCCTCGACGCCCGTTGGACGCAAGCGACGGGCAGCTTCGAGGACAAGATCTCGCTCAACGAAGCAATTCGATGGTGGGGCACCCGTGCGCATCTCGCCGCGGGCACAGACTGTCAGACCCCAGCATACCAGGTGACAGTGACGACGGATGCTTCCCTGGAGGGGTGGGGAGCGCACACCAGAGATCTTCATGTGAGAGGCCTGTGGCTCCCAGAGGAGAAGCCGCTCCACATCAACATACTGGAGCTCCGAGCAGTGTTCTGGGCCCTCAAATCATTCCTCCCGTCCCGTAAGGGCAAGGTGGTGAGGATCCTCACCGACAACACCACCACGATGTTCTACATCCGGAAGCAGGGAGGAACCAGATCCCCAGCCCTGTCCAAGGAAGCCCAGGATCTGTGGCACTGGGCCGTTGCTCAGGGGATGTTTCTGGTGCCTTTTCATCTAGCAGGGATAAAAAAACACCATCGCTGACTCATTCAGCAGGGAGCTGCGCTCGTGCCATGAGTGGGAACTACGCCAGGATCAAGTGGATCAACTCTTCAGGCGATGGGGCAAACCCCAAATTGACCTGTTCGCGACGGCGACGAGCTCCAAGTGCCAGAGGTTCGCCAGCAGTTTCCCCCAGCCGAGGAGCATGGGCGATGCTCTCGTTTCCCATTGGATGGCCTGTTCCTGTATGCGTTCCCGCCATTGCCGTTGCTGCTCAGGCTCATCAACCAACTCAAGAGGTCCCGGTGCAGGATGATCCTCTTCGCACCGAGGTGGCCGAGACAGATATGGTTCCTGGACCTTCTGGACTTGTCAGCGTCCCCACCAGTCAAACTGTCAACGGACGCAGACCTCCTCTCCAGAGAAGGAGGCGCCATTCTTCATCATGACCCAGAGTAGCTGAACTTGCAGGCCTGGCTCCCGCAGTACTAGAGTTTGGAGGGTACGATATCCCGGCTGACTGCAGAGAGGTTCTTGCAAAGGCCAGGGCATCCTCAACTCTCAAGTGCTACGGACACAAGTGGAAGAGGTTCTCTGTCTGGTGCCGTGCACAGGAGATTAACCCTCTACGGATTACAGCCCCTCAACTGCTACCGTACTTACTGTCGCTGGCCAAAGCTGGACTAGCTCACGCTTCCATCAAGATACATCTGGCAGCGATTTCCCGATACACCAGAACTGCAGGACGGTCGTCCCTGTGTGGTCTCATCGCCTGGTGAAGGAGTTTATGAAAGGACTGTTCCGATCGTTCCCGCCGGTGAAGGCTCCAGCCCCGGCGTGGGAGCTCAACGTGGTGCTGACCAGGCTCATGGACCCACCATTCGAGCCCTTGCATTCGGCTCCGTTGAAGTTCCTGTCGTGGAAGACGGTGTTCCTTGTGGCCATCACCTCTGCACAACGCGTGGGAGAGATTCAGGCCCTTTCCTGCAAGCCTCCATACTTGACTTTCCACGAGACGAGGGTGGTGCTGAGGACGCACCCCTCCTTCATGCCCAAGGTGCCGTCGGACTTCCATCTCAAGGAGCCCTTGGTGTTACCCGTCTTTTTCCCGTCGCCTTCGTCGCCGGCCGAGAGGACTTTGCACTCGCCAGATTTGTAGCTAGAGCGCAGAAGTTATACGTGGACTGAACGAAGAGTTTTCGGGAGACATCACAGCTGTTTGTGAACATTGTTCCTGTGAACCAAGGGAAGGCTCTCTCGAAGGCTTCCATTTCCAGATGGCTCTCCGGCTGCATCCTGCACTGTCATCGGTTGGCAAACCGACCGTTGCCCGGCCGTCCGAGAGCCCATTCGACCAGAGCGATCGCTGCTACCACAGCGTTCTTGTCTGGTGTGCCCCTGCTGGACATCTGCTGGGCTGCTACATGGTGGTCGACGCACACCTTCACGAGATTCTACTGCGTCGACCGGGATTCCAGGGAGGAGTCCATAGTCGGCCAGGCAGTGCTGCGCAACCTGTTCGCTTAAGGTGAGCCTGGTGAGGAGGTAAGAGATGCTTATTGTTGAGTTTTAAGTAATGCTTAATGTTGAGCCTTGCCACCTCCTGTGGTTGTGCATGTGTGTACTGCTATGTATTCTTATGTTCATGAGCATGTGAATCCATGCCAGACCCCATGCTGGAGAAGGAACAAGTTACTTACCTGCAACTGTTGTTCTCCAGCATGGGTCTGGCATGGATTCATATGCGAACCCTCCCTCCTTCCCCTCTGCGGCTCTTCACTTGGTCATACTGCCACTTTTCGTGCTAACAAATCTGAGGATAGCTGCCAGGGGCGAGGCTTAGGGAGAGGGCAGTCATTGGCTGGGGGCAGTATGACCCAGAGACCAGTGATTGGTTACTACTGAGAAAGACAGATCAGAAACGAAACTGATACTGATTTTTTCTTTACCGAGGATTCCCAGCCTGACGACTGGGAATATTCATGAGTATGTGAATCCATGCCAGACCCATGCTGGAGAACAACAGTTACAGGTAAGTAACTTGTTCCTTCCTGGCTCTTTTGGATGGGTTAATCTGCCTCAAAAGCCCAGAGCTAACCAGCATTAAGGTGAATTTCCTCCTGCCTTGCTATCTGGTTGCAAGTCAACCTTATTCCTCCCTTCTCCTTGACAGCTCGTCCTGTCACCACTGGAGTACCACAGGGCACGTCCTTACCCCTGCTGCTCTTCAACCTCTACCTGAGCCCACTCCTGCTCTTATTCGCTCATATGACCTAACCTGCTATAACTATGCAGACGACACCCAGATCATCTTTAAGATCCCTAAGACCTCTTCCAACCCCCATCATGACCTCCCCTTATAGAAATCGACCACTGGATAACAGCTAACCACCACCACCTCAACTCTGCAAAAACTGAAGTCATGATCTGCGGGAAGACTGTCCTCTTACCAGAACCCACCCCGTCGACTAAAACGATCGGATCTCTCATGCGGCTCCACAAACTAGGAAAAGGAACCATTTGAAGTACTAATCAAAGTTGGCTAACTAATGCCAAGAAAATGCAAAAGGCATGAGAGACCTGCTAAACTGCAACTAAATATCTAATTAACAAAACTTGAAGCAAGGGCATAACCCAATAGATTCGCACCAAAATGGAATGAACATTTGAAATAAGTGAAGATAAGTCACTATTGAAATTTGCAAATAACAAATCAGATCATTAAACCCTCCTGTAGAACCATTTGAAGGGATGGAGAAACACGTGTAGAGGGGGCACCAAGTTTTCATTGTGCAAATTGGCACAAATCTTCACAAATATACTGCCAAGAAAGGGTTTTTGAACTGCAAGAAACGGAATAATTTGTGAAAATCATTGTGTACGAATACAATACAGAACCTATTTAAGTTAAACAAGACAATACAAGGACAGCAAGATTTCCTTACAGATTGTTAAAAATTGTGAACAATTATATATAAAAAAAATATCCTATATGAATGTAATACAGAGCGCTAACAGAAAAATACAAAACTAAAAACAATGTTTCGAGCGCACCAAATTGTCTTTGTTGTTTTTCTTCAATTTATTAAAAGCACTGGTCAGTCGCAGTGATTCAGGGGCAAGGTGCTGCATACAAAACTACACAAATAATTGAATACAAACCTCTGTAGGAAACTCGCCATAGCTGTTTCAGACTGGACTTAATTGACATCACAACAACCCACCCCATGCCCGTCCTCCCTAGGCCCTCCTCTCACCTCATCAAGCTCAGTAGAGTACCTGGATGCAGAAGTTACACACTCACACCCCATCAATGATGTCCAAATCGTGCTATGTACACCTTCGCATTCTCCAACGCATCTTCCCTTACATCTACTACCCTCACAGAATAACCGTAATCACGACTATCATCCTCTCTCGCCTAGACTTTGTCAACTCCCTATACCTGGGCGCCCCTGCTTCTAAACTCAAAACTCCAAAGGGTCCAAAACCCCACAGCTAGGCTCCTCCTAGCCCCCGGCGCCAGAGAGCACATTGCGCCTGCACTTTGTCTTCCACTGGCTTCCTCTTGGGTGATATTCCACTTTCAAAGCTGTGTGTATCAACCACTGTGCTATGCACGAGACAGGCCCATAATACCTACAACACAAGCTCATCCCATACATACCCATCAGAAACCTGGGATCAGGCACTCCATTCCTCCTAGTCACTCCCCCGACCCCTTCAAATCGACCAGAATAGGGGCTGTCCTCCTTTTCTGTCCAGGCTCCCACAATATGGAACGCAGGTCCTCTCGACATCCGCAGCATAGAGGAGCCCCTTGCATTTTGGGAGGTCCTCAAGACTTGGCTCTTCCTCCCAGCACCCTGACAAGCCTTTTCCGACCAAATAAAGGACCGAGAAATGCAGAGAAAGGACTCCAGCAGAATGCAAGACTGGAACAAATGAAACAAGAAACACTGGTCCGTATCACACACCATGTCAATGGAAGATAGCCACCCACCCTTACTCATAATCACGCGCTTCTCGAAGCCACATCGCACAACACATCTGTCATTAGAATGCAGCTAATACCAACGACAAAAATTCGGACTAGCTGGACACATAATCAGTCTCCTGGACTCGCATACTCTCCCTATAACCTGACAGCACCCATACACAAGCTATCTTTATATGGGTCGCTAGCAGGGACTTGTCCACCCCCCCACCTACCTTGGTAATGACTAAAATGCACACACGCATTCTATACTCCTCTGAAGAATCTCCCATTCCATGGACTTCTGTACCCAGAGGGCGTTCATCTACAGTGCTTTGAGACCATAGCAATGGGAATAGGCACCATACAAATGTCATATTACATTAGAAGACTGGAAAGAGACGTGTGCTCCATAGGTTTCCAACCACCAGCTGAAGCCAATGGCAGCAGTTCGACGTTGTTGGTGATACTGATCTAACGGCCCCAAATAGCTTTATGGAATTCTCCACTCTGCACAAAGGTAACAAGTTTACTGAAGGGCGGGAGGGGGCGTGGAGTGACACCATACAGCATAGAGTGTTCTTTTGTTTGTGGAAAGCATGCAGTCATACCCAGATACCCAGAGAGACACTGCCAACTCGCATCAGATTGAAGATTGCAAGGAGGAAGCTTGCAAATGACCCCCCCCACCACCACCACCACCACACACACTTTGATGCCAGTTGCACTGTCTCACTATCCCTTTGGAATCTGTGGGGGAGTGGCGGGGATTACCATGGCAGAGAACTACTCTTGTTTCTTACAGAACTCTGGCTGATGACACAATTCACATGAGATTCCTCTTTAAAGGAGATGCTCAATTAGAATGGACAGATTTATGCAAGGCAGAATTTGAGGGAATGAAGCAGTCACTGGACCAAGCCCGCACTCTCAAAAAATTCAAGATAGGGAAGAGTCTAGAATCAAGAAGTGGGTTACGCTATTTCAGGAATACAGATTGCGCATGAAATAAGTAAATATACCCACAGATTGTTTGACATGTATCTCCCCCAATGAACACTCTGTGGGTGCATGTGACAGTCAGCACATTCTGACTGTTGAATAACGAGCTGTGTCGCTTCAAGATTAGAACATGGAAAAGGCAGAAGATCTATCCCTTTCAGAAGTTAGGACAATACTGGTAGAAAAAGGGTCCCAGAACAAACCCGACCTGGTCCTAAGGGCTTTACAGGTACTCTTCCCCCATTAACAATGAGATACATGTGGAAGTAGCATATTTCTTAAAAGGTACCAGCATCATCCACCCCTCCCACCCCCCAAGTCAGTTTGCAAGAATTGAGGTAGTTGGATGTATCCTTTACCTAAGTTATTTCCTCCTAGGTGTTTGTCCAAACTGGCACACAAAGGCCACCAGGGTATAATGAAATCTAAACAATGTGTCTGAGCAAATGATTGATTGGTCAGGAACTGCATCATGTGCGAGAACACTGTGAAGAGGGCCTTCATGTGTGTGGTCCTCCCATGACAAAAATGTCTGTCCTCAAATTACCATGGGGAGAGTTGGGATGGATTTGGTGGAGCCCATATACAACTATGGCGTCCCATATGTTTGCTAGTTCTTAATTGACATATTATTGAGGTAGTTGGATGTATCCTTTACCTGAGTTATTTCCTCCTAGGTGTTTGTCTATTTTTTGTACAGGTGTGTTTAAAAGGGAGGGTTTACCCTGTGTCCTATGGCAGATAACACTGTCCAATTCAGGTCTACTGAGATGTGAGGATTCCTGTCACTGTATGGGATAGAACACTGTTTCACCTCTATGTACCATCTCCAAGCCAACTGCATGGTCGAAAGATTTTATTGGGTAACTAAGGACTACATATGGTGGCCATGAGCCAAACACGTGGACTGGAAGAAAGCTGTCCTAGTTATAACACACTGCTTTTCTGCAAAGTCTACTACAAATATTTCCCATTTGAATTGATTAGAGGCAGGAAACCAATAACAAATTGTGTCCACCATGGCTACAGAGAGCATATAGGGATTGTGCGACCCAGAGGAACTGTCTGACAAGATCAGGTCATGCCAGTATAATAATAAACATTATGATCTCAGAAAGGAAGAGAAAAAGAAAATTCCACTGGCAGAGGTTTACACGAGGACAAAACTGCAGTCTGCCCTGCAGGAGAGACTGATGCAATGGTCCAACCCCATAAAGGTGGAAAGGGTATTCCGTAACTCTGCCCATAGCTGAATATGGAACCTAGATATGGTGGCCCCTTCCTCACATGGGCAGTGTGCATTGGGTGCACAAGGAATTACTTCAAGAGTAGGGACAAAGGTTTGGCAATCCTTTGTCATCCGATGAGAGGCCAACAGTGCCCCAGAGTATTGTCTCGAGGCCCGCAGGCCACCCCAGTATCTCAAAGACTGTCACCCGAGGACATGGCACACTCTCAGCTTGTAGAACAAATAAAAGTTAATATATCGCCTCCCTGTGAGTTATAGTATCTCGGACTCCTCAAAACCCAACAGGATCTCAGAGATTATATCTTTCGTCCATGGGAGGTTTGTGGCATAAGGCTATCTGAGATGGCAATCCGTGTGCGTGGAACCCTAGCCGAGAGAAGTGGATGGTGTAGGAGGTGGAGAGTGATGGGTGAGAGGGGAAGGTTGCTGGATCCTTTTCACACAAATAACACTGCATATTTTAAATAAAAGTACCTTACCTCATCTTCCTGGTCGTCGTACCTCATTTCAGGCAGACAAAGGTTTAGTTGACAATCATGCAGGCGGACCCTAAAGAAAACGCTGTCACTCGGGTCCATCCATACAGTTTGTGTATGACCTGTCTGGTGCCAGGGACCAATCTAAAACAGTCCAAACCAATGCAGATGGTGCAGGGCTGTACTCTGATTGAGCCCATGTATGCACAAGAACTATTTGGGCCTGCATTGTGCTTGGCACAAAGGGATGGCCCAAATCAAAATGGCAGAGTAAAAGCTCTTACAAAAATGTACTAGTACCCCAAGAGAAACTATGGAAATTAGGCATGGAGACTGTGATGGTCTGCAGTCCGCAGAGCAGCCTGCTGAAAAAGGGAGGATGGTATGAGAAACCATATTGCGGTCATCTGTAAGTATTTCTCACAACCGACCAACTAGAGGCACATCACTGATGAGCTTCTGTGGCAACTTTTGTCCTGAGCAACTAGGTGTGAATACCTTGTAGTCCTGCAGGGTAGAGGGCACTAACCATCTGGTAGTTGTCTTAGAAGCCTTCGTCCAGGGTGTGAGAGACAAACAGGATCCTAGCTATCCTAACCTCCATTATCCTGGACAAGTAGACTTTTGGGGCCCTGCCTACATCAAAGTTGTGTGAAATCTCCTCGGAGTATGCCTTAAGATATAGCACCAGCAAACGCATCTCTTGGTAGAAGTGAAACTCTGTCACCACCTTCGGAAGGGTGGGCACTAAGTACCACTGTGTCTGTGAGTGACCGGGCTTCTGTGCTTAGGGCCTGAAGCTCATCTGTCATGTGTGCCGATGTAATGGCCACCAAAGAAAGCTGTCTTCCATGTAATGAGCTGAAGTTTTGCCACTTGGAAGGCGTATGCAAGAGACACTGTTCAGGTACAAAATAGAATGAGGAGGATGCTCATACATACAGGCGAAGCACCATGCTCCATGAAGATGTCTGTCCACCATAAGGTTCAGAACTCCCTCACTCATAGTCCCTGCCCAGCTCTCAATCCTTTTCTCTGGGCTCACTAGTCTGGGGCATTTAGCAGCAGAGGAGCATGTGTACCTCAAACATGTGTTCCCCTTCATTAACAAAAAAAACAACCTCCCTGTAACTCTGGGTCCAGCTGCTGCATGTACAGTGAGGCATAACACACACATGGCTGGAGTACCCTGGGGTGCGGCCTGCGATGCTCCGTCTTTCAGAAACAATGGCACCTAAAGCGTTTTTAACTATGTCCACTTCACAAACCTCAATGGTAGTCGGCCCATTTTCTTCTCATAGGCATCACGTGATATGCTTCCAAAGATTTATTGGGATGAGGGGCCTGTCCTAAAAACTGTGTTTGCACTAACAGGGTCATGATTTTGGGCCACAGGTGGTGTGGGTGATTTGAGGGGTGCTCCTGTCCCTGACTCCACCTTAGGCATGGAGCCACACGTGTACATTGGTACGTCTGTCGCGACCATGTTGCCGATCAGCTTTTGTCTTGGCCAGGATTTTAAAATACAGATAATTTGGCTTGCATTTAAAAACGCATTTTTGTAGTACAAAACTGAAAGTCTATCTGATTTGTCTTAGGATTCATTTTACACCTTGTCACAGCACCTAGCAGCACAATACCAGAGAATCCCCAGAGGTGCCACAAGAACGTGCGAATACTGGCCTGAGGCAGAGATGTCGCAAGACACAACATCTGGGTTCTGAACTTGCCATGTTCGCAAGGCCTTCATGAACCCGTGTATGGTATACTTTCAAATGACTCTAGCGTACATCTGGCGTACTGGGGGTTTCCTGGTGCATAAACCATCCAAGGTCTCGCACTGGTGCTGCAACCCTGATTCCTAATGAGTTGGTGACACAGTCCAGTGGGGTAGCTGCTACAAACATGTCTGCTGTCGAAACATTTTGCCTGTGCAATGACTCCCTTCAAATGGTGCTAGCATTCACTGCAGTGCCCTTCATGTGTGCATGCAAAGAAAGGTGGTGGAGAACAGCAAACCTTCCTTCTGATGGTCTGAAAAAGGAAGAGGCAAAAATAGGCAAAGCCCTGCTTTTGCAAAAGAGCATGTTCCCAATGGAGGGGGCTGCGGAGAGAGACATGTTGACGTGGGCTTTTAGTCCCCTTCAAAACATCAGGGTACTCTGTGCTAGACTGGGCTCAGTTCTCCCACTCGTGCCACAGTTACCCTTGTTGCTGTTGCAGGGCTGGTGCAAGCAATTTTGCCATACTAGGCAAAGTGCCAGATTGGCGTCCCCAATTAGGCACTTGAACACATACCTTTCATGCTGCACTTGGTACATATATGGATAATTTGTACTTCCAAGGTCCACATTAATACTGCCTTACAGAGCAGAGCTCTAAAGTGTCCCATGGCCATGTGTGAGAAAGCTATCCATTCCTGTGTTTGCTTGGAATCCTGGGACTTGTAGTTCTCCTAAATTCCAAGTGAGGAAAAAAACATGTCAGTATAAAAAATATTTTCATGCTGGCTGTGCCAATGTATCTATATTCAGTCTATATGCCGGCAGATGCCAGTATTACTATGTAAGAACTTACTCCTGTTGGATTTGACAGTGAAATAATGTCATGTCACTGTAGGAAAGCATGTCCAGGTTGGCAGCATCAAGCCCTAGCGATGCTGTGACTACTTGAAGACTCCTGCCCAGACATGCGACTACCTGCACCACCCTGACACAGGCTCAATAAGTACCTACAACATGCTACACAGACATTGCAACATTTATGCCCACTCCTCTACTGGTGAAAGGTATTGAGAAACAGCTGACAGTTGCTGGACTAAGATGCCCTGAAAAAAGAAATCTCATTGTTGACGGCACAGATAAGTGAGGAGCTGCGCAAACGTCCCCACATTGGTACTTCAACAAGCCTATACTGGCATAAGCCACTCTGATGAGTTCGGCAATACGGGTGCCCGGAGGACCTTTGTGTCCTATTAGAGCTGGGCACACTGGACTGCTGCTGATACAGACCACATTCAACCATCAGAGGGTAAAGACCTTTCACCAGGTTAGGCTGGCAGCTGCAGTGATTCAGCATGGTAGTGTTCTATGTTAATGGGCAAGTTGGGAAACAAATTATAAGGGACAAGTTACTTACCTGTAACTGTTGTTCTCCAGCATGGGTCTTGCATGGATTCACATGCTATCAGTTTAGCTTTAAGCTAAAAACTGCATTGTCGCTTGTATAGCCTATTGCTGTCACTTTGGGCTGTACTGTTCCAGCCAATGACACTCGTCCTCCTTAGCTCCACTCCTGGTGGCCATTTTCAGATTTGGTCATTGCGTGTAAAGTGACAGTAAGGACCCAAAAAGAGCCGCAGAGAGGAAGGAAGGAGGGTTTACATGTGAATTCATGCAAGACCCATTCTGTAGAACAAGAGTTACTGTTAAGTACCTTGTTCCTTCTCCAGTATGGGGTCTTGCATGGATTCACATGCTATCAATAAGATTACACAGCAGTGCATATACACAACCACGGGAGGTGGCAAGGCTCAACAGAAACAATAAAACGTACCCTTGGAACACACTCGCCTCAAGAAAACAGGGTGCGACACACCGCTTGTCCGACAAGAGAATCCTCACTGGAATCTCGCGTTACACAGTAAAATCTTGTGATGGTGCGAGTAGACCTCCACCTAGCAGCCCTGCAGATATCCAGCAGGGGTACTCCAGAGAGAAATGCAGTAGTTGAAGTGATGGCTTGGTGGAATGTGGTCTTTTCTGGCCTGGCAATGGTCTGTTGGTCATCTGATGGCAATGCATGATATAGCCGGAGAGCCACCTGGAGATGGAAGCCTCTGATAGGGCCTTCCCATGCCCCATAAGTCCTCCAAAGTTCATGAAAAGCCTTAGAAGTCTTAAGAAAATCTTTAGTACGTGCCACATAGATTTTCAAAACACGCGACATGTCCAGTGAATGCAAAGACCTTTCAGCAGGCGTAGAAGGATTTGCAAAGAAAACCAGTAAAACCAAAGGTTTGTTTAAATGAAATTCAGATGGGACCTTTGGCATAAAGGATGGATGAGTTTGTAGAACCACCTTTGATTGGTGGAAAGACAAATATGGAGGCTTACAGGATAGAGTCTGGATTTCTCCAACACGCCTGGCCGAGGTGATAGCCACTAGAAAGGCAGTCTTCCACGAAAGGAACTTCAAAGATGTCTGATGCATAGGGTCAAGTAGAGCACCCATCAGTTTGGACAGGATAACGTTCAATGCCCATGCCGGCACAGAAGCCTTCACCTTCTTCACAAGCATGTGAGACCACAGGGAGAGCTTACTAGGAGCCTGGTTATACTGGGATATTGCGGCTAAGTGCACTTTGACGGACGCATGGGCAAGGTCTGCCTTAGCTAGCAAGAGCAGGTAACGCAGAAGTTGCGGCACTGTGACGTGCCGTGGAGAGATCTTCTGTGACTAGCACTCCACTGTAAAGCGGTTCCACTTGTGTTTGCAGCTTGCAAGTGTAGACGGAGCACTGGCCTTGGCAAGAATCTTCTTGTATTCCAATGGCAGCGAGAAATGCCCAAATTCTAAGGCTGCAGGAACCATGCTGACGGGTTCAGGGACGCTGGGTCGTGGTGCAGCATTGCCCCTCCTTCTCTGGATAGCAGGTCTGGAAGAAGAGGCAGCTTGATGGCCAGAACCACCGACCGGTGAAGAAGGTCCAGGTACCAGATCTGTCTGAGCCATGCCAGTGCAATGAGGATCATCTTGCAGCGGGACAGTTTGATTGTTTTGATCACACGTAGGAGCAGTAGAATTGACAGGAATGTGTAAAGGAATAGACCTCCCCATGGGAACGAGAAGCGTCCCCCATACTCCTTGCCTGAGGATACCTGCTGGCAAATCGCTGGCACTTGGTATTGGCTGCTGTCGCAAACAGGTTGATCTGAGGCTGGCCCCACTCGCTGAAGATCAGAGAGGCTTGAGCTTGCTGGAGCTCCATCTCGTGGCAGGACCACAACTCCCTACTGAGAAAGTCGGCAATGATGTTTTGAATACCTGCCAGGTAGAAAGGGACTAGAAACATCCAATGGCCCAGTGCCACAGCTTCTGGGCCTCCAGAGAGGAGACTGTTGACCTTGTCCACACAGCTTCTTGATGTAATACATGGTGGTCATATTGTCCCTGAAGACCCTGACCACCTTTCCCAAGATCTGAGGCTTGAAAAACTTGAGAGCCCAGAAAACATCATGTAGTTCCAGGACATTCATATTAAATGCCTTCCCCTTTGGGAGCCATAAGCAACTGGCATATAGTTGACCCATTTGGGTGCACCAACCATCCAGTGATGCGTGTCGGTCATGACCCTCGCCTGATGCACAGGGGTACTGAAGGGAGCTCCCTGCGACATGTGAGGGCTAATGAACCACCAGTGCAGGGCTTGGCAGAAAGATTGATTGAGGGCTAACCTGTCATTCAATGAGCCGGAGATCTGTTTCCACCTGGTGTCCAGGAACTCCTGAAGCAGTCTCGTTTGTAGTCTGCAATGAGGGACCATTCGGATGCACAAGGACATCATCCCCAACAGGGATTTGATGAACCGGACTGTTGCCACTCCAACGGAGGATAGTCTTTGGACTTTTACCAGGATGGCACGTATCCTTTCCTCCGATGCAGCAGCCAGGAATGAGACTGTGTTGAGTCGGGCCCCCAGAAACAGAGCTCCTTGTGATGGCACCATGCAGGATTTGGGATAGTTTATTTAGAATCCCAAAGAGGTTAGAGTCTGGGCCATCTCCATTGTATGTTGTGCCACCTGTCTGTGAGAACGAGATTGAACCAGCCAATTATCCAGGTAGGGGTAGACATACACTACCTTCTGATGAAGGAACGCTGCTTCTGGGGCTAGGCACTTGCTGAACGCCCTGGAGGCTGATTCGAGCTCGAAGGGTAGCATCTTGAATTGGTAACGTCTTCCTTGGATGACGAACCTTAGGAACTTCCAATGTTTTGTGTGAATGGTGTTGGGGTAGGTCCCAGGTATGCCAGAGGTCATCTTGGGGTCCGTCCAACTCCCAAGGGCCAACACCCTTACCCAGAATAAATGGAGGATTTAGCCAACAGCAAGTTAGTACTGTGGTTTATTACAAAAAACCAACAGGGATCATACAAGACAATCAGGATTCTCCAGTACATCTCAACTTTACAATGCGTGCTCCCCAGTTTTGTTGTGGTATGTTGGCATCACCTGGGCCCTTCCCAAAAAAACTATCCATGGTACCGATTGTGTGCTGAGAGTGGTAACCCATATAGACATCCCCTACAGAGGTTATTCTACTGGTCCTCGCATGCCAGGTGGCGGGCCTGCCCAATCCCCAAGAAACTATCTATTACATTGTTGCAGAGTAGTGATCTTACCATTGGCGCTTGCCCCCTGCCATCAACCCCTGGCAGAGGCGTTGCTGGGGGGGTGAAGGGGCAGTAGCCCTGGATAGAAGCCCAGGAGCTACAACCATAAGGCTAGCTAGCCCCGGGTCCCGACAGTCTCAACATTAGTGTAGCCCCAGACCTATTCCAGACCTAGCAACAAACCTGACCCCTGGATTTCTATCTGTTTGGTTCTCAGCCCTCTGTGCACCTCTTCAAGTTGATGTGAAACAACCATGTGTCTGAATTGTATCTGGTAGTGTACCACCTTTGCCTATGAGAGTGCGTTCCCCGTTACAACACTTGTTTCACTCTTCGTCTCGATTGCTGGGACCAACTCTCCTTCACACCATGGGTGAATGCCCATTGTCTAGTTCGGCTGCATCACATGCTTGTGGACCCCAAAATCGAACTCTTGGGTCTGCATTTATGAGGATTTATTCCATTTTCCTGCAGCTGGTCCCCTTGTCGTGTGGGAGTTTGGAATGTGACTGTTTATCTCTGACCTTGGCTGGGAGTCGATCTGCACTTTGTGCAGCCTGAGCCAGCTCCTCTTGAGTTCTGTGGCTTGAGGCCTTCTGTAATTTTCCTTACACTTATAATATGATTTCTACATGCTCTTACTGTGGTATGTAAGTAACCTATAGGTTAGTCATACATGGTCCTACCAGGCTCCAAAAATACTTCTGTACTCCCACAGGGTTACTTGCCATAAGGATCTGCAAGCTTGCTCAGGATCTCTTGTTGCCTTGCATTTCTGCATTACTGCATTTGGCTAATGCGAAAAATAATAAAAGCTTTGACCGTATGTATATGGATTCGTCCTCTAGCTATAGACCTGTGTTCTTTGTGTATGCATATGTGTGTTCGTGTAATGTGGGCTGCGAGTGTGCTTCATGACTAACGCTGCTATGTTGTAGTGTCACTAATGACGTCAGCACAGTGGCTTCTTGGTGCTTAATGGAGGTAGTCCATAGGGTATTTCCATCCACAATCTCCTCTGAGTGACCTGCTTCTGAAAGGATATGCACTGGATTAGGTCTGAATGGCTGACTGAGGGGATACCTTTCTGTGTACGTGTCAGCCAGTGGTGCACTTGGGGCTTGTCCGAAAAAGGATAAGTAGCTTCAAGTGTTTCTGGTCTGACAGCCTGTCATGTTCCTGGGGGTGAGGAGGGGCATGCCTGCCCCCCCTCTGTTTGACCTGTCAACCACTCCACTATATGTTACTCCCTTTATCCTTGGCAGCCATATTTTGGTCAGTCCTCCGAGGCGTCTGTAGTAGTTTGCATGATCGTCATAATTCCAGGTCATGTACTTGCATTCTCCTTCTGGGTTGCACCATACCATCCTCTCATGTGGGAATAGTGGACATTGCCTTATTCTTGCTCTCCGCTTGTCTCTTTCTTCCACTATCTTGTCCTTTTCACCTCCTATATTCACATCCTTCATCACCTTCATCCCTATGAATTTCTCAGCCGTCGTGCGGCATTGAGTAATGCAGATCTTTATCACACACAATCCCATTAGGACCAATATTAGTGCCCCTAGTAATACTTTCTGTCTGCCAGCCATGAAGGCATCCATGACCAGAGGTACACTATCCAGCTTTGGTCTTTTCCGGTCCCTTTTGCTTCTTACTCCATTTTGGCATGTATCTTGGACAATTGTGTCACTGCTTCTGTCAGTGTGCCATTCTCTCAGTCATTGGGAGGTACGAATATACAACAGGAGCTCACAATTTTTGCGCAAACTCCTCCTTCCATTGCTGTGAGAAGGTGTAGAACATATCTGTTCTGGACCGCCCTATACTATTATGCTCAGAGCTCTCTTTTATTGCGTTGAAGCCATTTACTGTAGAGTTTATTGTCAGCATCAGCTCCCACCTGGTTATTTGTAACCATTTCACGTTTGCATATGTCTGGACTGCTGGAACCACTGACGCGAAAAACATTTCTGTTCAGCTGAATAACCTATGTTCAGGTGGTATATCATCTAGGGATGTTTCTGACTCTGATGAGAAATAGTTGTCTCTTCACTCTACTTACTTCCATGCACTGTTTCTTTCTTCCTTTTTCTCCTACTCCCGCTGACCTTTTCCTTCTTGTGTTAGTGTCCATCTTCGGACGTCATCGAGTTCTATATCCTTCTAGGGCATTAGCAGTGGTGGCATATTGATGTGCACCAACAAGCAAACTCCTTCCTCCTCAGTTGGGTGGCAGCTTCTCGTATGCCTTGGTCCCACACACCCAATAATGGTCCATCATTACTGCGTTACCGATCTTCATTGCTGGAGTCTTTTCGGTATACCGACATTCTGTGTTATCTCCAACTCTAACTGGTTCTTCATTCTTGTAGCACAATGCTGGTTTCTTCATAGGTATTATAGGCATCGGTCCAGCTTCATTGTCCACCCAGGTGAGCAATTTGGTACTTGCATCCCATTCTTTCAGGCAATTGTCATTTTCTCCTTGTACTGTGTTCACTGGTGATTGTACTAGGGTGTGTGCTTTGCTTCCTACTACTCCATCTTCCCATCCTTCCTCTGTGTATACTTGGCCATACATGAGCATCTGTGATCTTTCCCAACATCCTGATTCTCCTCCTTTTTCCTTCACCACCCTCTTCGGGCAGAGCAGCTCCTTCAATGTTATCATCTTTGTGACGCCTTTCTGAGGCACTTAAGTTATATATTGCATAGCTTGGTCTAACTGCCAATAATTGTTCATCATATCAAGAGTCTTTATGTAACTGTATTCACAGGGGAATGTTGCTTGAGACATTCAGCTCAGTGTTGCTGTTTTCCCTTAGAATCTTCCTCGAGTTACAACCATGTATAGGTACATGAGGCAATGGGCTCTTGCTGCTGGGATTTCAGTTGCTATGAATGTTCTGGAGGCACTCATGGCATTGGGGATTAGTGAGCAGACATAACAGCTCTCCACGGTGGTGCCTTACCTACTTTGGTCATGTGTTCATTCCACATGTTATTAGACACTCGAGCAGTGTCAGTGAGATATAGGTCCACTCCCCCCATGTTTGTGTCAGCACTGCGCTCGCCTCTCCTTAACGTGGTCATTCCACCTGCTGGGGTTGAGGTAATGTTAGTAGAGGATACAGCGGTTTCACTAGAAACAAGCGATATTTGCCAAAAGATAAATGCAAAGACCCCACTTGGGAATAAGAGACACAACATAATAAGCATTTTTTTTTATTATTTCACACATTTACCTGTGCTGCTTGATCCTTGTGCAGTTTGAAGATATCAGTTGTCCGCCTGAAATGCGCAAAGATTGTGCGTTAATTTGTTAGATTAGTCTTAAGCCCTGTGAATCATGTAGTTGCTCATTGCAAACACAAATAGTTGTTCCCACAAAGTTATAATTGTAGGGTCTTGGAGTACTGTGAGGACAGATGGGTTTCCTCGTTCAAATGCTATGAAAACGTGGTAATATATATTCGATGGGCGGGCTTGAAATCTGGACCTTCTAATAAAGTGGACAAATTGGCCTGAAAACTTATCAGGTTGTAAATCATTGGACAACATGAACAGTCATAAAATAAAATAGTTGCTCTTTCTTGAAGAGTGTATGTAGAGAATAAAATAACAAATGGACAGTGTATCCTCACTCTGGATGTGTAGGAATTCCTTGCCCTAACTCTGCTGCCCGTGAGCGAGTAACCATTGAGTGTCCTCCACTCGGCCTTGCTGATTTCGAATTACCTTGTTGCTCCTCTTGCTGATGATAGTTAGCCCTGTCGATCTTGTTGCCAGGTGATCCCACAGCTTTGTAGGGTTTGATGTCCATGATGTGGTTCCAAACTGACTTTCCCTCAATCCTCACTGTACTTTCAGTCACAGCTTCGATGGCATAGGGGCCTGTGAATCTTGGTGCATCCTTAGCGGCGGACAACATTTCGTAGGAGGACTCAGTCCCCTGGAAAAACAGGTGGCTGCTTGAGTAAGTCCTCTGTGGCGTGGGCACTGTCACCTTCTGCATTGGCTTCCGGGCCTCCCTGGTTTCGTTGTATCTGGCGAGAGATAAGAGGCACTAGCAATCAAGGAAGTAACATCATTGTACATTTCTTGACCTAAAACAATCGCACTAGTCTCTGCATCTTTAAATGCCCAAGTGGGAGGAGACAGGGGAAGTTGCATGCACCGTCCTGTCACCACCTCATATGGGGATAAATGATAGTCGAACCCGAGCTTGTTGCGCAATGCAAACAATGCTAAGGGTAAACAGTGGAGCCAGTTTCTGTTGGTACTCTTTTTGGTTTTGGCAGTAGACTCCTTCAGAAGGCCATTCAGAGATTCACACATCCTGTTTGCTTGCGGGTGGTAGTTGCGATGTGCTTGAACATTTTGTTGGTGAAGTGAGGGTCATTGTCAGACCGCAGGACCTCACACACGCCCCATCGCGGGAACACTTCCCTGACCAGAAATGTCACAGTTCTAAGGGCGTCAGGATGAGAAAAGGGACCTGCCTCAATCCACCGAGAGAATGGGCATACAACCACTATCATGTAGGGGTATCCTTGGCAGACTTGGATCATGTCGACATATTCAACGTGGAGTTGTTGAAATGGACCAAACTGGGCGAGGTATATCGCCTCTCACAAATCTCAACGTATGTCTTGCAGTAAACTGCTTGCAGGTCAAGCAGTTACTCATAAATTCAAACACCTGTTGTGCCAAATTAGGACAGAACCATGTTTCTCCAATATGGGTGGCAAGCACCTCCTTCCCTGTATGTGTTGGATAATGTAACTGTGTCAGTGCTGTGTGCAACAATGCGAGTGGCATGACCACTTTTCCTGTGTAATTTTGCCGCCATAGGGCATCTGTTGGAGACACTGCATATCCCATCCTAGTCCACATGTCCTCCTCCTCCCTGGGTGCAGCTCCCTGCATCACCATTATTTGTGTTGCTGGCAATATATTGTACCCCTCCTTTAGCATCATTGTCTTTGCATAGTCACGGGCATATGACAAGGTCTCCATTTCCAGGAGTTCTCCAAAATAAGCTGTGCGCTTCTGCATCTGCTGCATCCTTTCCCCTTGAGACAAGGTCCTCCCCTCGTGTGTCGGCGTGGCATTTAATTATTGCTAGTTGCTCAGGATAATGTATCACATTCACTAATCTGCCCAATAGGAGTGCGTGTTGTACTGGTGACCCATGAGTCCTCCTGAAACCCCTCCTCATCCATCATGTCAGTCCTGAGTGTACTGTAGACATCACGTAGGCTGAGTCTGAGTAAATTGTCACCTCCTTTCTTCTGCTGTGCTTCAACACCAATATTAAGGCCACTAATTCGGCTGCCTGTGCTGAGTAATGTGATAGCAATCGCGCACTGACCACTACCTCGCTGGTTCCATCCTCTCTTAGCCTCACCACTGCCATTCCCGTATTTCTGACCCCATCTGTGTGGTCAATTGTCGACAAGCCATCAATATAAAACACATCTCCCCCCTCAAGTGCGCCCTCCAGTACCTTGCGAGTGTCACTAAATTCCTGTACATTTTTGGCCAGTCATGCTTGTAGTCACCTTCTTGTAAAACGTAGGTGAGAAATGTCGACTGGTTGACGAGCCTGCACCTCACTACCTTGATGGATGGGTTTGATAGTAGCACCTTGTACCCTGATGCTCTTTGTGTTGTCAGTGTGCTCTTTGGTCTTTCCAGTATTGCGAAGAGGGCATGCTCCCAGGCCCGGTGTCATGCCCTCCTCTGATGTACCGGCTCATGCAGCATGCAGGAGGCGGAGCGGAGTACGGGCTCCGCTCGCGGCGGCGCACCCTATGTACCAGGACTTTCGTGGCGCCGCTTTCTGCCCCTATCTTGGGGCTTGCCCTGGTGATTGCGGGCAAGGAGAGGGGCCCATTCCGCGTTGCGGTCTCCTGCGGGGCGCGGCATCTCAAGATGGGATGCCACGTGATGTGAACACATGATCAGGAAACAGCAGGTGCCAGATGACCCACGCGGTCACGTGACCAGAACTGCGGTCACGTGATCAGGAAATCATACGCAATTAGCCAACAGACCAGGAAGACCACGAAAAAAAAGGTCATAGCCCTTTCCTGCATTGCTTCTCAGCTGTTCAGACGGCGGCTAGCTACTCCTGCGCTTCGTATTTCATGGTTTCCGACCGCTTGGATTTTGGACTTTGTTCTTCTTGTGGTTTGTTCTTGGTTTTGGCGCTTGGATTAATATTGGACTGCTTACCTTGTTGAATGGATTTTTTGGACTGCATCTTTGGATTGCTTTTGGATTAACCCTAGGCTTTGGCACTTGGTAAACCTTTCACTTGAATTGCTCAATACCTTTGGAACTGTTTTCAAGGACTGCATCCACTTTCATTTTGGAATCATTGTTACCCTCTGTCAAGACTCAGCCCTCTACATCGTTGGTCCTGCCGTTTCCTCTGCACCTCCCACCAGATCCTCAGGGGGAAACAGTTAGGAATTCCACTTCCATCGGTCATCCCCAGGGTATGTGCATTTATTTTCTATCTGTTGAGGCTTGTTGTAAATACCGTGTAGCCATTCGGCTAACCTGGTGTTTTCTTTGCAGCCACCTGGGACCCAGTGTTTCCTGTTTCTCCCACCTGTGGCCCCAATACTGTTTATAATATGCAATTTTCTATGATTACTTTTTGTTTGATGTGTTTACTTTGATGTGTTATTGAATTACATCATTTTGTTCAATAAATGTGGCCTGATATTTTCAAAGAAAGATGTGGCTGTGTTCTTGGTGGGCCTAATGCCTGTGTTGCCCATCTATTAAACCTTGAGCAAGGCTTTTTGGAATAGAATGCAAACTGAATCACTTCTAGGGCCACCGATTTTTAGAAGGCAAGGCATAGTAAAATTAAATAATTTGTCCAGGATCACACACTTTGTTTAAATGCTACAGCCAGAATTTGAGCCCAGTCTGAAATGTAGATTCTTAACCACACATCTCCCAAGCTCAAGTTGGTGCAAATATGTGTTAAAGTTTGGTTTTGAATGCCTAAAATAATACTCCATTTGATACGGATTACTTTAAACATGCACAAGTCACTTGATAAATCAACCTGACAATGTATTCATCATTGTAGAAACGTGTTGATGAAAGAGTATGGGGGCATTTTAGTTTGAATCTTAAATTGTACAAGAAGGTCCCACTCCTGTTTTTCAAAAGGCACCATTCATTAATGTTAATGTTTCCATCAAGTACTAGAAAAGTAAAGAGTAAAATACAGGTGAATATCACTGCTCTTCACCTTTCCACCATGTGTCTGAAAAAGTGTAAATCACTTCCACAATTAACGATTGTGGGAATCATCCACAATGAATTCCTTTGGAATCTGCCTGCTTTTCCAGTTGTAAAAGTTAGGCAGATCCCATAGGAATCCATTGGTTTTCCGCCAACTTAAAAATACATGCTTGTGGAAAGCCTATCGGATTTGGTAGGGGGACCTTGTTAACTCTCAAATCTGCTCTCCAACTTCATCTGCCAAATCATACGAAATCCTGCAGCTCATAAAAAGTGGCAATAAATGCATTGAGTGCCATTTTTTCCACTCTGCTTGACTTGGAAAATGACCCCCCTATTATTATAGCTTTATTTTCAATATCCTGAATGGAAGCCTACAAGCTGGAGCATAGAAATTAATGAGAACATACAAAATATCTCATACAGACACAATGAAATTAAATGCATGACAAGGTCGTTATTTCCCACAGCTTGTTCTGTATCATGTTAGTTTCTAATCACCCAACAATCACACTTAAATAGCTTGTTAAAACTCAATATAACTTAAAGAAAAAACTGCCACAGCAATGGCCACTGCCTTTTACCTTTTGTCAACTCTAATCACTTCCTGTTGTAAATAATCTGCCTCTGAGACACGTTAATAAGATAACACCTCAATGGGAGGGCCTGTGCACCCTTGGCTGTTTGCATGTGAGGGGATAAAGGCAAAGCAGTGGGGCATGGGCATTTGTTCCTTGTCCAAATGTTGAATCCATAAATGTATTCTGTTTTAATGCAAACTCTTAAGTTACTAAAACAGTATGAGGTTATCAAGTCAGTTTGAATCATAAAACATTTCGGCAGAGTACAGTAGGCTTCCACACAGACCAAGATACATTCCATTTAGGTCAGACCCCCGTTGAAAAGTAATCATGAGAAGATCTGATAATTGGTCCATACTTGCCATGCTAGCCTTATCATTTTCAGGCAGGGCCTTGTTGGACCACTGCAGTGAGGTGCTGCTTGATTTCCTAGGTGTAGCAAGCAAGATACCCGCATCTGGGCATATACACGTTCACTTACGGAGACAAACTGAAGACAACATGCATTGGTGAAGCCAACAGCTTTGGGGTTTGATTAGGCATGGATAGGCATTTGCCAGGCACTGCCATAAGGGTATATGGCGTGATGGAGTACGGAGATGGACAAGGTGGTATCATTTTGGCTATAGACTTGTATTTAAATAAAGAAAATAACCTGTCTCTCCCTATTTCAAGAGGGGTTTTCCCTACCTCCAACACAAAATAACTTACCTGAGTGTGCTTGTCAGGATGTAAATCAAAAGAAATCAATATACTGTCCTCTGTCCAAACCACCTACTCTATCCCCGACACTAACAAATAAACCAAGAAGAAAAGGGTTCAATGAACTTAGGTTGACTTAACCGCAGTTTCTTATATCAGGGTCTGATTTACCAAATATACCTAAAACAGGAAAATGACTCCCTTTTCCCTTTTCTATATGGAAGAGTCTTGGAGACTGTTCCTTGATAGTTCTGTGTTCACGTCTTTAGAAGTCTATTTACTTACTCCCAATAATTGGTGAACAACAGAGTTAAGACTTTATCAACTCTTCTTCTTATTGCTGGCACATTGTCAGGACTTTTTATATCTTGACTATTGGAGAGATTACTCCCTCTGTGTTCTTGATCCTTTTGGTACCTTTCACATGTGTTGAGCTGCCCACTGTGGTGAGGGAGTGGGAGTTCCCTCCCGAGGCACTCTTGAGATTTATGCTGTTTTATGTAACCACTGTGACGAAGGAGATTACTCTAGAGGAATACTTGTCTCTTGGTTCTTTCGGGATCACTACTGTGATGGAGATCACTCCTGAGGAATACTTGACTCTTCGGGCACCCTGGATCCCATCTAGCTTTCTTGCAACTCCTGTTACCTGTTTCTTCACTGGGGAGCGCAACCAGTTCTTCACAGGGTCTCAGGTCACTGTCGGTTCAGCATGTGTTCAGCGTTTCTTCCTGCTTTACTTCTCTTTGGTCTGTGTGGCTCAGCTGAGCTGTTACTGTGGCATTGTGTATGTATTTTATGGACCACATAGTCCACGTCCAAGCGGCCACACTACCGCTGGATTCTTTCTGCTTCAGCAGCGAGTCGGGTTTGCTCCGGCTCATGTAATTCCTTTCAGCTTCTTCTTCGGAGACCAACTGTCTCTCAGCACTTCGGGCAGCGTGGGTTTGAGTTTCCCAGACCCTGCACTATGGACACGAGGGTCCCTTACTGCACTTCCTGCTCCCAAACACACTTAGTCCTTCCTTTGTGTTTACTTTATATTGCTGGGCCTGCCCCAGCATAGCGTCAATGTTTGTCGTAAATGAATTTGAAGTTACCTTCAAGCCTAACAGTGGCCACCTCATCACGGTTCATTGGTAATTTCTCCTACTGTTGTTCTGAATGTTTCTTTGGCTCTTCCTTGTCTCAGTCCTGTCTGGCCTTACAGATGCAATAGTAGAGACTTCACAATAACACACATTAGTAGCTTCAGGTTGGGAGGAAGAAGGAGGTAATAGGGTCATGGCTCCAGGGAACAAGGGTGGAGTCCTCATCCCCATGAGCAGAGTCTCTCCATATGAGGTCCACCCACTTTTTACCACCCCTAGGGGGACCAGTGGGTAGGGGCCTCACCTCCCTACCCTCATAGGGGTGGGCTACCCTGTGGAGAGATGTGATGAGAACCTCTGAATCATCACAAGTTCCGCCTGGCCCTAGGATGGGAAAAGCTGGAAAACGGCGAGTACTAGGGCATATAATGGCATTGCTTGGCAAATGTCGGTCTAATACCTATATGCAAGCCAAAACTGTTGCCTTTGTGATTGCTTGCTTTAGACAGTACTTCAGGGCAAAGAACAGAGGAATTGATAAAGATATTGCTTATAAAATCAACTGGCTGAAGACACACGTTAATCGATTTTTATTACACCAGGAGCTCATTTAATGAGGCAATTAAGTAATTAAAAACACTCAAAAGAATGCTTTGCATTAACAGTGGACGGTACTATACAGCAACACATTTTGTGTTACTTTGTGATGGAGCTTGCTCAACGAGTTCCAGAAAGGGTACGTTTTGGTGGCGAGGGGCAGGCAGTTGGTGGTAATGCCATAGGCATTAACATAGACCTGGCTAGTCATTGGGTGGGTAAGTGACCAAACTCACTTATAGGATGTGTGTTTCTCCACACATTTTATCTCCATCCTATATGTGTCCCACTGCATGAGTTCTGGCTAGTTCCTAATAGGCAACTATCTCTGAATCGATTATAACCACTGGCATTGCTCTGGCCAGCCATCCATACCATTGTTTTCAAATCAGCCTTGGCCATGTCACTAATTCCAAACTGCTAGACCACAAGGCCTAAACATGCATGTGGCTTGTGTTCCAGTACAGAGGGGACATGGCCTAGCAATTGAGCTTGAACTGCACCTTTTGGTGGCAGAACCAAGAGTCATTTGCTAATGGCTTGTCCCCTTCTGTAATGGCACAGAAATACTACAATATAATGGCATGGAATGTTGTGCAGAGCAACGATAGTGGTAATTTTGAATTCAAAGCTTTGCATCTATCACTGTTTTATTTTACTGCACTCTCCCCTCCCAAATTACATTTTTATTACTACCAACTTTATCTTTTCACTTATACTCAAGTAGTTAATGCAGCAGGATATATACTTTGAATGTAATTTGTAAGGGCCACCAACTAAATGATGCACCTTCTGCAGAAATCTGTGTTCAGGCAACATCAACTGTCATTGATGGTTTGATATGGTAAACCATTTTATTAAGCATGATGTGAAAAGATGCTATATTCCCACAAAAGAGAAACTTACTTTAAATTACAGAAACTGAAATTGTGATTTTAGTTTTGAGAAAATGGTAGTAGGGAGCATGCTTGAATATGTGTGCTACCCCACTTAAAGATGTGAATGGCCCTCCATCTCCATGGTCATTTGTGCTTTCATGTTGTGGGGCATAAATCATTGTCTAGGGCAAGCAAAATCCTGGCCGGTCCGCCTGCAGTTCAGACTCTCAGAATGATGTCTCTGAGGTTGCTGTCAGGCTCAGACTGGCCTATAGGGCAATTGGCCCATGGCCAAACCAAAAACGCAAAATGCTTGTGTGGGCCAGTTCTTTGGGTCAAAGTGGGCCTGATTTTTGGCCAATGTGGGCCAGTTTGATGAGTTTCTTCACTATGCAGTTAGTAGTTTTGACCAGTTTTGCTGAATAAATGTTCTTTTAAATGCACAATTTGCATCACATTTTATCAAAAAACTCCCCTTGGGTACTATTCAAAACAGTGTCACAAAAGGAATGAATTCCCATTTTCCACGGTGGGCCACTTTTTCATTGTTGCCCGAGACAATGTTATGCCCCAGTTCGACCCTGGTTGCTTCTGCATGTGTAGAGTGAAATCCACCCCCCAGGCCCATACTCCCTCGGATTCCAGTGCTGTTTACCACCAGTGGCATTGCCCCCTTTCTGGGGGGGGGGCAAAGGGTGGTCTTGGGGGGGGGGCCTGGCCCCCATGGCCCCTCTGCTAGAGCCGGGCCTGCATGCTCCACGTAAAGAATGGTGCTGCACCCCATGGTAATACTTGCTGATTTGTCCACTGTGAATGGGGCTGCAGTCAAAGCTTGTTCACAAGGATAGTGTCCTCTCATTACTGGCTCTAGCTTCTCACTGTAGTATGCCAGTGACATGTGCCCCAAGCTTGTCTTCTGTGTCAGTACTGCTGTCATCACTACCCCCATTGGAGTGTGAGAACAAAAATAATTCCTTTTTATAGTCTGGGATCCCTAACACTGGAGCTGTGCATATCGCCTCCTTCAGCTCTTCAAATGCCTCAGTCATTTCTGTTGTCCATCGTATTAACTTGGACCCTTTTTGTGCTTCCTTCAGTGCACTCAGTAGAGGTCTGGCCTGGCTGGACATACTGACCAAATTCGATTAGAATCTCTTAATATCCAAGGATCCCAAAATGCACACTGCATGGACTAATAGAGTACATGGCAGTTGAATCGATTTTGTTTCTGTAAATCCGGTTATTTCTGATGCTTCTGATTTTCCCTGAGCTTTCGATCTGCCCGGTGGATATGAGTGACCATGTAATGCTGTGTATGAAATGTAATCTGAAAGCAAGAGAAAAGCTGTGTTTCAATCCAAAAGTGAATCTGCAGGGAAATATTCTCCTGTGGTCTACTGTTAATATAAACAGTTTTAACAGAACGTTGATTCAAAGTGGTTACCCGCGGTGTGAACTCATGATGGATAACAATTGGGATCTAAAGCTGATGATGGACATTTACTGGTCCTTTGATCATAGATGCTTTGTTAGAAATATGTTCATGGGCAAGCCGGGGGTGGCCTATGATTTAGGAATTGCTCAAATAGAATCAACTTCTATGGTGTGTAGATTCAGGAGGAGTGTTGCTATACAGGATGTGGAAAAAGGAAAACGGAAAGCTAGTGCCTGAGCTCAATATAAGCATTGACTACGTGATTATAAATTTAACAAAATCACATTTAGTTTATTAACATCTTGATCAGAACTCATGATACTAAAAAGTTATGGCACGTGCTACTTACTCATAAAGCGGGCCCGGCAGCAATTGAACTGTGTAGTATTACAGAGAAAGTTTGCAGGAGTATTCATTGGGGAGATTTACTGGAATGTGAAGGAAACAAGTCCTGCAGTAGCCCAGACAACAATGGCTGGGTCTTTTGTATGATCAAACGTCATGGAAGCTGACTTAACTAGCATTATTATAAAGTCTAAAGCATCCCAGGCCAACAGCCCTGATGGTTTGTGCAATGCGGTTATTAAGGAAGATCCTTTGCTATGGGAAGACTTATTGCACAAATTATTTCTGCAGATCTGTGAGGTAGGCGGAATTCCTCTGCCGTGGCAACATTATATACTAATCCCTGTACATAAGCGGGGCTCACGATTGCAACAGGAAGGTATAGATTACTGGCCATGCTCGACTGCAGTGTAAACATCTTTTCAAACCTCTTATTGGAAATGCTAACAGCCCGGCCTTCTGCTGATAACCTGAATATACAACAGACCGGATTCAAAAAGGGTTGCAGCTGATTTCACTCAGTTTGGGCACTCCTCAGACTAATCTCTGATACTTACCAAAATCCTGAGACATTGCTTTACATGTGTTCTGTTCACTATAGTGCAGCATTTGATAGTGGTATAAGGACAAAACTAAGAAAAAATTGAAGTGCGTGGCATTGACCCCTCATTACTTTACTTTATCACATTACTGCTTAGTGACACATGTGTTAAGGTAAGGCTGTCTCAGGAGGGCACCTTCTCTAGATCCTTCCCTACAAACACTAGGCACCCCTTCTATTTAATTTATATGTTGTAGACTTAGCCACGACCTTCGAGACGGCCCATAATGTTCAGCCACATTTTGGGAGTGAGAATATCTTTTGCCTAGCCTATGCGGATCATACTGTCATTCTAGATAGGATGGCAGTGGGATTACAGCACTCGCTATCCGCTTTACAACTATATGTTAACCAAAATGGTCTCCGTGTCAATTCAACAAAGACAAAAATAAGGACAATTGATAAAAAGGGCATATCGTGGTGCATCTTACACATGGAGCCTGGGAGGTACATGCCTAGAATAAATACAAGAATATAAGCATTTAGGTAGATTTATTAAGGGTACTCCCTCACTCGCATATCTCACTGACGGGATTCCTCCGAAAGCCTGGCAGAAATGTCTCGCTAGTAAAAGGGTTATTGAAAACTGTGGCAGCAGTTCTATTGAGGCCACGGTTAATGCCTACAAGATATCTACTATACCAGGCATCTTGTATGGTCTTGATGCACTCCCGGAGAAGACAGTTCTGTGGTTACATAAATTAGAGGCCAAAATTCTGCATTCATTACTTGGCCTCCCTGGGCCGTTCCAGTGGAGGCTATCAGATTGGAACTGGGGCTACAGTCATTGATGTCCTTATGAAAGAAGGCAGTCTGTAAATTGTTGGTTAACATCAATACTGTTGGGGCTGCCAGTAAAATGCTTCTAAGCTTGTCACTTGGGCATGTGAAGCGCTGCTCTCCAAGTATTTGGTACCGGACCATGGAGAGCACGGTTAACAGCCATTGTAAGGATATCGGCTTGCCTAGCCCTTCTGAGTTGCAGGTGGCCTTGTTTCTGAATAAATTGGGCGCAAAGTCGATGGCCTATGATCATGTGCTATCTTTGGCCGAACTGGCCAAAAAGAGAAAATATGTTTTATACACACAGCAGGGAATGTTTAGAGAAATAAATACAATTGCGCACTCACTTTGGCCTTAATTCGTTTTATCTTATACTTATGTTTTGACATATTACAAGTTTTAGAGTACAAAGGAGCTTGGAAGGGTGTACCATGGGAGGAGCACCTCTGCCGGATTTGTAAATTACAAGTGGAAACTTTGCGTCATATACTTATGGGGTGTAATGTTCTCAGACCAAATTATGAGAGAGGCTACTCTAAATTTCAATCATATCAGTCTGATCAGTTCTGGGGCATGGTATATGGTGCTGAATCGCTGGTGGTGACATCAGCTGCTTACTGCATATAGTTGCGGGCAAAAGAAATGTTGGAGGCTACTGCCTTTTGATTGTGCACATGATAATGCTGTTTTTTTTATCTTTCTTTTACACTTTTTTATATGTTATATACTGAAATGTATTTGATACCTTTTGTATGTGAAATATGATTATTCTTTTTTTATACTGTAGTTGTATGGATTTAATATGTTTAGTGTAAAAGGTTGGTTTTACAACGATATGCACTTAATACATTCTTTTTAAAAAGAGGGCATGTTTGCAGTCGAGCACCTCAAATTAACTCAAAGATTTGCCAATATTTCTTCTAGGACCTCTTTCCTGAGGTCTTTCCTGGAGCCGTCCTGGGATTCATCATCACCATTGTCTTGTATTGACTTTTGGATTAATGCCCGTTTGACAGGAGGACCTTTCTGGAGAAAACCCTTTCCTTTTTCCAGCAGCTCCTCAAACTGAGGTATAGTGGGCTGGGAGGATAGCTCAGGGGAAATGTGTTTGTCTTGGACAATTAGCCTGCGTCGCATCTAGATAGGATTGTTTGAAGGACAGCATGCCCGCGCCTGGATGAAACTTGAATGCTGGCAGGTGCCACACTTGGAGCTGTGAACACCGGCCGGAGTGGCATCCGGATTATGTGTGAATGCTAGCATGCCCACACCTAGGCAGATTTCTGGACACCAGCCTGTGCCTCACCTAGAAAAGTCTGTGAATGTTGGCATGCCCACATGCGAAGGCCAACAAGTGCCACACTTAGACGAAACTGTGAATGTTAGCATGCTAAAAGTCTTGTAACCCACTAACCAATATAAGCTCAAATTCTGCATACCTATCTCACTCAAAAAACTCACACAACCATCTCTCGCACAAAAAGCCGCACGCACTTCACAACACTGCAACAACACATAAGCCGGAGCAACAGCACACGCGGACTGACACCGATCCAATACCCGCACCAAAGCTCAGCACCCGGTGTACACCGAGTTGAAGCTGCCAACAGAACACCACTGCTCTCACTATCCTACTCCCTCTTCACCCTACTAACCAATCCCCCCCCCCTTTTATCACTTACAGATCCGCCAGAGCGCCCGGGGACCAATTCCATTGGTGACGGTGCGCGGTGCAAATATGATATGATATGATATGGCATTTGTAACGCGCCTATACACAAGTGTTTCAAAAATACCTTTAACATTAACATTTGGAAGCATGAATCGTGGTCCCTGGTCTCCGTTAATAAGCGTGTTACAGGCAGTGGGTGAACATGAATGCTTCTACTTGTTTTACCCCGGGCTCTGACAAAATACAGCAACAAGAAGGAACACAGTATCATCACAGAAAGCACCATTGGAGCCACGGATCTACGTAAAATGACCGAATCCAAAAGTCAGAGTCCCAAAAGTCTGTTTATTTTTTTAATTTCTCATTTGTTCGTAAATATATATATGTGGGGGGAGGCCCCGCACCTTCCCCCTATACATTTTTATTATATTTACCCCCGACATACCGATATATAAAATATATATATATATATATTTGGGCTTCAGACTTTTTGCCCTCTATAATTTCGTACAATACCGGAGCCACGCAGCATCCTGGGCCATCTCCTGGATACAAAAGCATCCGCATGCACAGGGCCTCTGACAGCTGACATCACTTGCGCCTGTGCAGTGCAAACAGTGCCAACCCCAGGTCTGCCAGTGCCCTGTGAGATATTTTTCAGTGCGCCCTCCCCAACATTCTGACAGTACCCGTTTGGGCATTAGTGAACCCTGCCTGAGGCTCCTCTCTGACTCAAGGATGTGTTTGGTTGGCACCTAAACAAAGAGACCGGCGGTTACTTTTGTTAAACCTATCTCTGTCATCTGCAGCCCATTTTTACGAATGTATAGGCAATTTGAACTGCGATGGGACATTTCCAAATGCAGAAGAGCAGGGGACTGTTATGTCGTGCTGTTGCCGGAGGCCCAGCACGAGGGGCTGGCTCCGGTCCAAGAGGCCGCATGGCCTGGAGCGCGGCCTAGGCAGGAGAGCTCACAAGAAACACACACACACGCTGGCTTAGCTTCGCCCGGAACTACCTCCCACTCAGGGGGCAGGGCTTTTATTAACTTGCCCTACGTCACCGCGCTGCGGGACGTAGGGCGGATATAACAGGGACTATGTTCTGTTGATACTTGTTCTTGATAGTATCAAGAGCAAGTGTCAGCCGAACAACAGAGCTGAGTCCCCAGCTGTTCTTGTGAAGTGTGTTTAAGGGCCACGCCTGGCATGGCGTGATTTAAGAAATAAGCCCTGAGCAGGGTATGGGGCCCATAGTTACAGGCCCGAGAAGCTACCTGTAAGACCGGGGTACTAAAAGCATTTTCTTTTCAGTTGCAAAATGTGGGCAGGGTGAGGTCGTGAGTGAGAGCAGTCGGTGCAGTCCGTGCCCTAACGCTTTAACCGAGAGGTAAGCTGCGATCTGTAATTCTTTCTCTGACACTCTCAAGCTGCCCAGACGCAGCTTCTTCGAAACGACAACCGCAACCCGCCCCCCCCCCCTCCATTGCCCTCCCTGTGAAAAGCTGCTAAAGTATACAGACCTTTCATCTAAAAGCACCGTGCCCGGGCAATGCCGAAATAGTAAACTCCAACGCCGCCAGTTTTCCCCCCCACTGCTGTTCCTGTGCCGGCGTCTGTGTGCAATAGGAGACGGACCAGCACAGCTCTCCCTGGCCTGGTTGGGACGCCGCTCCCCTGAGTTCTGTCACAAGCAGGAACCCTCTACCACCTGCCATGAGAGTCGAGACCGTACAACACCCATCATTGCGCACTAGTGAGAACTGCGGGCATCCTGCCTTTGACCCACGTGCGCCGCTACTGAAATAAGGGACCTCAACTTCCTATTAAAGCTGCAACAAGAACACAGATCCTTCATCTCTAATTGCCATTCATCAGTAACGCTGAATTGGAAAAACATAGACGCAACCAGCTCGATCCAGTTGCTGATTTTATGCAAGTGCGAAATAGGTGACGAAACAGCACAGCCTCCACAGGTTGGGCTGGGACATTGCTCGCCCAAATATATCGCACGAGACAACATACTCTCTCGCTTCTCGTGAGAGCCGCGACCACATACCCGTGTGACTAATGGGGACTGTGGGCCTCCTGCCTTTGACCCACGTGCGCAACCACTGAATCTAAGGATCGCAACCAAATAACAGCATTGACTGCAGATTTCTGGATCTGTTCGTCTTACACTGGCAATAAAACGCTCTTATCACCAAGAGAAAACCTGATTATCCCATCTTGGCACTTCATAACAATTATCTCAACAATCAAAATACGCTGGCCAAACGAATGTACAAACATCATACCAGAAACCATTGCATCACCTCTCTGAATAAAAGGAAATTCCAGGACATCACCTCTGCTCAGAGACATCTTGGCACTGCTTACTCAGAAAAAAGCTAGGATGGCTGCCGCCCAACCGGGCCGTGACCCTCTGGAAAGCGCGGCTGGCCCTCGAACGAGACAGAGAACAAAAACCCTTTCTATAGCAGACTCCCCTTCACCTAAGCGACCAAACCACTCCAAACGTTAAACTATTCAAAATAAACAGATTGCTGTGCAAACAGCCATGCTATAAAAATGCCAAAAGATTATCCTCAGATGACCGAGCCCCCAACAATGGCTACTAACCCTCCATTCGATCATGCCATATGGGAGGTGGGCATACAATCCCCAATGAAACAAGACTGTGGGAACCCATATAAGACAAAAAGTGGAGAAGGGGGCAAGTCAGCCCTGATAACTGACAGTCGACCTCAAAGACTCCCTCCCCCACGAGGATAGAGAAATCTCAGCAGACCAACTTGAATACCTTATTTTTGAAGATGACAACAAGAGAGACCAATGATGAAGGTGTAAACAACATCTATCCAAGCCCCTCACCCGTGGGAAAGCAATGTATTGCACTGATGGGAAAGCATAATAGAGACACCCCTCTAATCCAGAATATCGAGATTGTGAAGGTTCAAAATATCAGCCGTGAGCCGTGCTCTGACCCGCCGCAATCTGAAAGCCCTGAACGGCTCAATGTCCCACAGAATGACCAACTATCCTTTGATCCAGCCCTGCCAGATATTTCTCAAAAAGACAAAGCCAAATTGGCACAACAAAGATGGCAATTGCTTTATGAGAGACAAAGACAATCGCAAGCATCGACAAAGTCGAGCACCAACCTAACAAATCCACGGGGGGCTCGCCTTTCATTAGACATCCAAGAAATAGAGACTTTAATGCAAGATCATGAAAAAGTAGTCTTTGGAATGTAACAACAGAAAAGGAATACAGACACGCACTTAACACCCATAACAACCTTTGCCACCCTCTCGGGCCGGTAAAAGATACCCCCTGCAATCTAAAAGTGGAAAATACAGGTACATCAATAATGGGACACAGATTACTGGTTCAATGGGATACCAACTTAGAGGCACATGAAAATGAGGAAGAGCCGATGAATAACCACGCCAGATGTGAAGCAACACTGCACTGCCAACAAGCGCCAATACCAACTACAATGATGACTGCTGTCAACGTCCAAATAGCCCGTCTGAATTTGATGACAAGTGAAGGCAATAATGGAAATCTACATTAGACCGAACACTCAACAAGCAATAGAAGACCGCCATTTATCAGTAACAAGGAAATTTCAGCCGCCACAACTAGCAGGCCAAATACCGCTTCAATTCCGGTTGGAAATCTTATCGACTTTGTTGATGATGCGATAGCTACACAACAACCAGCAAACGTTACCCCTGAGAATTCAATCTCTGCAAAAGACATGAACAACAAAAACAAAACCAAGAAACACACTACAGACACAGAGAATTACATCTTTGCACAAAATGCCAAGACCACCCAATCAAAACCAAACAGAGATACAATGACTAAACCCAAAAAAAGACTAAATGGTTCATGAGCATTTCTGAGAAATCTCACTACCCTGCAACTCTGCACGCAAAAAACCCTGCCTAAAGGAGGCAATTCTACAGAACAAAGATTAGAACCGGAGATGACACAAGTTAGCACCAAGAAAAGTCTGACCCGAGAAGACCGACAGATACAACTCACTGAAGAACAAGATCAACTAGACATGTTAATGAATATGACAACTCATGACGATGAAGAAATAGAAAACTCAGAAGACGCACAAATCCAACTGAGCGAGACATCTCTTATCATATTTCGGTTGGGTGATATTGTATGTAAATATGGGCTCTGTAAAGCGCTTTGGATTAAGGCGCTATATAAATAGCACATCATTATCATTATAGATCAATTTGAGGAGGGACACTCGAGATACTCAACAAGGATTGCCCTGGCTTGCGAAGAAATTTCAGGTGCCAACTTCGATTTCGACATAATCGACAAACTTTCTAACACCCCGGACACTTCTGCAGAAATGAGACATGCAGAAACGAGACACACTCAGAAGTCACAGGAAAGATGGAACTCAAGAAGGGACCCCCGCAAGTCTCGAAAATAGATGGAATTGAAACTTCCACACTTCATAGACCTCCGGCGATGCCCAAAACCAAAAAGGATCAAATTGGCAACAATTTGTCTTTAGCCAGACGGACTAATTCTCAACAGAACAAATGCCCTGCAGCTTTTTCATGTTATACCTAAACTTATATCAGTAAAATCTAAAGATATACACACAATGGAATTCTTTGATGACTCAAGTCTAGACAGAGTGTGGATAGATTTTACATCTTCAACCACGGTAAAGTTATTGATAGATAACAAGACCCAATTCCAACAGTTGGGATTCTCCATCTCTATAGATGGAGATAACAAGGCAACTCACCCAGAAAAGACAACGGAACTTAATCTGAATCCACAATTAGTCTCACATCATTAAATTGAAAGAAAAGATATGACTGCGCAGAGTCAAACAAATAACAGTGAAAACCGAAGTTACAATCAGGGTGGCTGCTATGAAGAAAGAAATCAATACAGGCAACGTTTCTTTTGTAGAGAAATGGGACATACAGTGTCCCCCAACGGAGAAAAAGATAATGAGCAGCAGAAACAATCAACAAACTCTCAGAGGAACAGCTTTACGTTATGTGCATGGAATACCCGAGGTCACACGCATCTATTCCATACGAACAGACCGGACCTAGTAAATCACCACATTATATGCTTACAAGAGACATGGTTCACTATACAGCTGGTCTGCGACGGCTTCGTCATCCTGATGAACCCGGCGATAGAGAGACCCAAAGGATGCCCCTCTGCAGGCCTCCTCACTCTAATCAAAACCGGAGTAAATCTCGAATGAATGGAATCAACAAATCTTCATGCATGGCCGCAGGTCACCATAGTTCAACAGCTACGGCCACCACATTGTCATAGCCAGCCGAAAGACCCCTCATACAAAAAGGAAATATGGGGAATATTGAACCTTTACTGGAACCCAGATGCAATTTCTGACGAAGCGTTCATAGACACTGTTTTTACAGCAATAGATCAACCTACCAAAAAACACAGATCTATAGACTTCATAGTATGTGGAGACTTGAATCTCCATCTGTTTGATGCAGATGGATGTATCCTAGAAGAAAACAAGCTCCTCCCCTCCCCCGAGTTCTCTGGTGGAACAAAGAAACAGTAATTAGAACCTTACACTGAGTTAACACCTTAGACAGAAAAACAGGCCACCCAGCACCAACATGGGCTCGGGGCCCGACGTCGGCAATAATCGAATACATGTATACCTCCAAACGAATTCATGATAAAATATGTAATACCGATAACACCAAATCTTCTAACAGCGAACATTATATTATGACAATGTCTTGGATAACAGAAAATCCAGAGAAAGGAAAAAATCAATCTCCCCAATATGGTCATTAATACTGTGATGAATAGGCTGAGAATAAAACAAAAAGCACTGGAAAAGTTACCGCATATCTTTTCGGATTCAGACAAGTCATAAAACCTTTTAACAGCACAATTACAAGTCACATCCATGCCTACAACCCAGAGATTGTTGAAAAAAAGAAAGAACTCCGGAGAAAGGTAAAACAAATAAAGCAACAGAATCATCCTGATAAACATGGGATGATTAGACTTGCGAAACAATGCCACCGAAACTGGATGAAGATCGCAAGAATGATGCTTCAACAACATGATGCAGAAAGGATGCTCCAAACTCTAAAAAAATCACAACACAAGAGAGTTATGGAATCTTCTCAATCAACAAGACTCACGACAAGAAAACATGATCGCAGATGTCCCTGACGCTAGCTGGACTGGTCATTTTATGGAGCTATACAAACCCAAACCCTCCCTTGACGAACAACTAGAGACAAACCTCCACAAGAAATTGACCTTTCCATGGGACAGAGAAGACATTAGGACAGCAATACTCAAGCTGAATCCATCAAGGGCCCACGAGCCGATGGGCTCTCCAACGACGCCATCAAACGTAATCCAGAGATTTGGACTGACATACGTGGTAAAATAATCAAACTCATTGCCCAGACAAATATCATTACTCGTACTTGGCAATTAGCGATCCTAATTTCTATCTTCAAACAAGGATCGTCAAAAGAACCACGGAATTACAGGCCCATAGCCATTCTCGACCCCCTGGGGAAGCTTTTTGCCACTCTCCTATTAGACAAACTTAACTCTTGGGCAGCGAAAGAGAAAAGACATGCAGTCAGGCAAACTGGCTTCGCCAAACAACTCGGAACAAAGATCAACTTGTTCCTGTTCAATCTTGTTAAACAGGAAGCTATAAAGAACAAAACACAGATCTATGCGGCCTTCATCGATTTACAGTTAGCGTTCGACATGGTGAACAGAAACATTTTATGGAACAAGCTGTCTCAATGGGGATGCCCATGTGACATAATAGAATCAATAAAGCAGCTATACTCGAACACAACCAAATCAGAATCAGACTGTCAAAAGAAGGGGCGCTAACGGACCTGATTAGAACTTGGCACGATCTTAAACAAGGCTGCCCCTTAGCGGCCACTCTTTTCAACCTTTTTACAGCTGACTTCAAGAATAACATCTATACACCTCTGATGAAACCCCCAAAACTGAACGCCACAACTTTATCCTGTATGATGTACACAGATGACATCGTTCTCCCAGCAAAAACCCCTGGAGGACTCCAGATCACCCTTTCAAATATTGAAACATATATGGATATGGACACAAATCAATTGAAAATCAATGCCCAAAAAACAAAAGTCATGTGCCTGTCCTGGCAACCTACTAGAAAACAAAATATCAAAACATTTTTCCTTCAAAAACAAAAACTTGCCCAAGTTAAAACAATAAAATATTTGGGTGTATGGCTCAACCAATCTCCAGTGGAGAAAGATTGGGTGCAACACCTAAAATCAAAGGCACTTTACTTAGCCCGCCAAGGGCGAATGCTACATCACAAATATGGAAAATTCTCAGTGCTACCTCTGATCACGTTCTATAGGCAGAAGGTCTCAGCAATTCTCACCTACGGCAGAGAAAACATTATTAACATAGAACATACTCTATAGCAACAACTTGAGGGGCTATTCCGGAGAAAAGCACTATCTCTCCCTACATCTTTTACCATGCCTCGCATACGCTTCGAGCTGGCACTCCAGTCCCTGGAATCGATCATCACTTGGAAACAGCTTGACCTCCACTGGAAAATAATCAGTGAAGAAAACATACCAGCACTGGAAATTCTGCACACTAAAACCAACACCTCCACTGCCACAACACTAGATGCATGGAAAAGCTTTGTCGAAAGCAAAACAATAGAGGCTCCACGGAAATGCTTCTGCAAAGCCCGCAAAAAGCGACGAAGAAAATCGCTCTCAATGACTGGACAACGAAGATAGAACTGAAAGCTCATTATCAATTGGATCTACACTGCGAACTTGATAGGAGATCTCTAAACAATCCTCCAAACTACCTAGAGATCTTTCCTGTACGACATATACGAGATACCTTTATGAGATTACGCTTAAACATCTTGCCCACACTTGAAACCTTAAATAAAAGAAAATTGATTCCAAAAGAATAACGGCATTGCCGTTTCTGCAAACAAACCGACACATTTGAAACAATACACCACTTAATCATGACTTGCCCCGCCCTGACAGAAAAAAGATCCCTGTTCAGGGACATGTACATTGACTCACTTCCGCAGTTGGAAGCGCCAGAGCGATGAGCACAAATCCTGCTGGGTGATGATAAAAAACTAGTCTTCACCATTGTGCAATTTTGGAACAAGATTATAGAAGAATCCAAAAGGGATTGACCCCACACCAGTACCTCATGCATCATCGCGCAGAACAATGGTAAATGGAGTTGAACCAGCACTGCATGTCTCCAAGCCTGATCCGCATGACAGAACACGAATGAACTAAAGCACAATGCCTTTTTGTGAAGAATAGATGAAAGGTTTAAGAAATAAACCATAAGATTTAATTTAAAAAATAAAAATAAAATGCTCTGGTGTTTCGCAACTGAAAACAAAAAAGAAAACAAAAATGGGAGCCAAGGAAGGGGGAACGTAGTCCATTCTCCCTTTCCATGGTGGCCATTGTAAATAGTGAAAAAAAGGTGAACAAACAAAATGGCCACCATGGAATGGGAGAAGGGACTACACGTAGTCCGTTCTTCCTTTCCATGGTGGTGTGTCGCAGATTGGTAGTGGACGCGCTGGGGACAGTAGTGTTCCCAAAGCATCCTCTCCCAAAAAGCAGGTAAGTGTGGAGGCGGGAGGAGGGAAGAAAGAGAAATCTTGGGGGGGTAGTGGGACGTGAGTACTTACCTCATTACCCGGCCGGGGAAGATGGCGTCCTCCAGCCCTGAGGAGGGTTTGGGCGGCGGGATTACTGTCTGGTAATCCCCCCGTTCGAGCCTCCTCATTGGCTGAGAGGCTATTGCACCCTGGGTACTAATCGTTAATAGGAATTGGGACAGACCGACACTTAAGTTTACATGACATGGAGCTGGATATAAGGCACCCTTTATTTGCTGCACTGGGGGCGCCCTAATGCGGCTGCACCCCCTGAGCGCACTTTGAGCCAGCACTGAGTACAAATGTCAGTGGGTACTTGCAGTCTCAGGTAGCGCAGCTTGCCGCATGAGAACACCCCAGATGTATCTGCACACTAGATAACAGGACTTTCCCTAATATACTTGCACAATCATCCACCTGAGTTCAGACAACAAATCAGGACAATATGGAGTCATCTCCTGTCAATATGCCCCATTGCAGGGCCTTACACAGGTAATTGGTTATTTATACTTCTTAATACCCAACGGTTTCTAAGCGCGAACCAGGGGATCGGACCTGTGTTGCTCTGCATTGTCTTGTTTCCAAGGCGAACGCATTGCCCCTGAGCTATCCTCCCATTTAAGGTAGCCAACCATCCCATCATTTGCAGGACTGCCCCGATTTAAAGGGCTGTGTCCCATGTCTTGCACACAGTTTGTCGAGGACAGTGAAAAGTCCTGACTGTGTGTCTCTGCCATTACCATTTGGCCAAAGCCTTTCAGGCTCGGAGTTCACACGTTTTTGTGTTTTTGTGTGATAGTCCAAAGCACAGGGAAGCCCTCCCACCCGCCTACGATATTGCCCTGTCTCAAAAGTGCAATACAATCAGAGTGATTAGAGGCAGCATGGTGGGGAATTAATATTGCCCCCTGGGAGTTGTGAATGGTGAGAGAATAAATGGGAGGAGAGCATAAGGCTGCATGCTATGTGGCATGACACAAGCATATCACTACATATTGGAGCTAATTTTGCTCTGAGGCATACTGTAAATGAAAGGAGTAAACACCTTGCTTACATCGGTCGCCATTTTCATTCTTTTGTATGGTGGAGATGGGGGCGGCTCTTAAAAGTTACAATTCTGCCGACCCTTTCCTCTCCCCCATGCAAATACCCCAGCCTTTGTGCCAGCAGACATTTTCATGCTGGCATAAATGCTATGGATGCTTATGGAGTCTGTCCGCTTTTTACACCGGCAAAAAGCGGACGGACTCATAGGGATCTATTGTAAATTATGCCATTCAGTTGCACAGCGGAGTGCAAAATGGCGGCATACAAGCGTGTACGCTGCCTATTTACACTCCCCTCCCACATCAAATGAGGGAAATGATGTGTCATGGTCCTGGTTACACAAAGGTGTAAACGTAACTGGTCTTGCTGCCTTTTTACGGGGAGCTTAAGTGTGAGTTCCATTGTGTTTTGTGTTGTGTGTTCCTTCAACGTGGATACAGTTTTAAAACCCGAAAGAGATCTGTTTAGGTTCACATAGGTTTGCAGGACGCTAATGTAATGTATAATCGTATTATTTTTCCTGTACAACTTTCTGTAGCAATTTATACATGGTCTGGTTAGTTGCTTGTGTAATTTAGGTTCTTTCAAGGCATTGCTTTAAAAAAATATATAATATAATATAATATATATAATGTTATATATTTATATAATATAATATAAAAATATATATATAAGAAAACCTCTTTTAAGGACCCTACCAATGATACTCTAGAGCAGGTGTCTGCAACCTGCAGCTCTTCAGATGTTTTGGAAACGACTCCCATAACCCTTCATGATTGATTAGGCTTGCGTAAGACTAATGGGAGTTGTAGTCCAAAACATCTGGAGAGCCAAAGGTTGGAGGGCCCCTTCTCTAGAGTAGCAAAGGCTGATGACACTCTTTGTAATGTTATTTTCTGTGATGTTAACATAAACGTGAATACTGGGTCGAAAATGAGGTTGTACTGTTCATGCGCACCACAAACTGCTTCTGATGCACCTCCGTAAATAGTGTCCTGTAAAACCATTTTGTAAATTTGGCCTGTTAGGCAAGAATTGGTGTAGTAACCCTGAGGGAGACTACACAACCGTTGTCCTCTTGGTATTAGGTAACCCACCTATTGGTACAGGCATGTACTACACAAGTTGGTAGTGTGACTGAGCAGCCAGGCTTATGTGCACTAGGACCACAGCCGGCCCATAGAGCTGGGAGAACCCCAGGAGCACTTTAAAATGAGGCAGCAGCGCCCGTGAGATGGTTGAGGATGCAGGTTAATACTCTCGCATCAAATCAATAATGACAACTCGATAGTTTGGCAAAGGGAGTCTGTTAAATGACAAGTACAAAAAACGGGGAGTTCATGAATATCAGCAATCGCTCGATCTTCCTTCTCGCTTCAACTCATTCAACAATTAATTTCAGAGAAAACACATAATTTATACTAAAAACTCGCCATCACTGACGTGTAATGCTTAAAATTCGGCATGCAATTCTATTGGTTCTAAGAAGGTAACTTTAATATAGGTACTATATCTGTATATGGTCACGGAGTGAGGGGATTGGACAAACACTGTCAGGTGGGGCATTTAAGCCCTACCTTCAAAATGGCTACTGTAGACGTCACTAAAAGTATGACGTCTCATTGGTTTTACTAACTATAGGACCCTAGATTACTTGGTCCACTATGATTGGGTTGGCAACAGCCCCACGCATACTTTTCCTTTTGCCTAGCAGCATGCAGAATAGCCAGCCAGGTGCAGGGAGCTTGTCTGCACCCCAGCTTCCCCCCAATTATTGCTACAATCAATCATCACTTTAGTGGTCATGTGTCAATTATTTCTTTGTGGTTGGCCTCGAGACTGCTTCTTGGTCTGGAAAAATGAAGATATCTGTGCCTGGCACAAGGCCATGCGTAGGTGTGAAAGTTTCATCCCTTCTCGCTTGGCTGGTCACATGATTCAGACACTGTGAAATCGTCTCATTCTTCATGCAATTTGTGTATTTGATTTTAATTATGCCAGCCATCTGCCTTCTGTGGCTTATCTTGACCTTTCTGAACAGGATACTCTGTTCTTCTTTCATAAATTGTATCCACTGTTAGTCTATTTCAGCCGATACGACCTTGGCTTCTTGACACGATTTGCCTCCGTCTGAGTTTCTCTTCTGTCTTTAATTCTCGATTTGTTCGCTGCAAAGGTCTTCTCTTGAGACCTTTAGGAACTTTGGTTGATTCTGCTCTTGTGCTTAGTGGAAGTATACTTATATAAAGTGCTCCTTTTGAGGTAATAGTTATATGTGGCGCTTGCCGCAATCTATCTTACTACTAAACTTAGCAAGCCTCACAAATTCTGTGCTTCTTGCGGTTCCTTGCATATGTACACGTGTAAACTAACTGAATATCTTCATCGCGCATGTGGCATTATTTCTGACAGTTTGCATCAATTATTTTCACTTTAGGTTCAGCATGTCACTTATCCATGATGTTTCGTCTCTTTTCATCATTCATGGGTCATTATGTCTTCTATATGTGAGCCAGTCCGGGTTCTTGTGACGTCACCATTCGTCTTCCTTCAGTATCTTTTTCGCTTCTTCAGGGATTGTAGTCTGACAATCTTCCTTCTGTTTCATTTGTCGATATGGTTTTCTCAATGGGTACCTTACTGTCCAGGTTTTCTTAGGTGTCGGTACTTCAACAGGTGCTGTTCTTCTGATAGGTGCTGGACAGAGCCCCAGTGCGGCTCTTTGCTGGTTTATTTGCTCATCATAAGTCACATATTTCAGCATGAACGTTCCTGGTACTTCAAAATGGACGGCTGGAGTGCGGGTCGTGCTTGGGACCTCCTCTACACTCCCCCTCTGGGCGATTCATCAACCATTTTCGGTTCTTCCTTGGTATCTACCTTTGCTTCATCCTCTGGATCCACTTTTACTTCTTCCTCTGGATCCAGATCAAGAGGTTTGAAGAAATACATCTTTGCGGTCCATATCTTTATGACTCCCTTCAAGCTTCCTGCTGTTCTCACGTGCTCATCTTTGTTCCATGTCATTAGTTGACATTGTCCACTTGGACTACAATAGATCCATTTTCCCACGTAATTTCTATGTTTCATGGGATATCGAAACTTTGTTCCTTCTGGTGCATAAATGCTGGCTTTCACAAAGTCTCTTATTTCTTCATCAGTCAGGTCCTTGGGATTCCATCCTGGTTCGACATCAAGCATGATCCTTATCCCTATGGCCTTTTTCGCAGTTTTCTGGCACTGAGCGATTATTATCTTGATAACACAGAATCCAAGCAATATAATCACTAACAGGGCTCCTAGGAAATTGAATGCATCTGCTATCCATTGTGGAACTCATGAAAATAGTGATCCAAACCAGCTGTCGTCGTCTACTTTGTCAGTTTTATCAATCATTTGATTCTGTAATTTCATCAGCATACCTATGGCCTCTGTTAAAGTTCAATTTTTTCATCATGAGATGTTATAACTGTGCAACATGATTCTACTATTTTTGCACAAACACCTCCATCCATAGCTTTGATCATGTCAAGGACATATCTGTTCTGGTGAGTCATTAGTCGGATTGCCCTTAACTCTTCTTTGATTGTGTTGAATCCTTTTATGGTCATGTTAATGGTCTGCAGCAACTCCCATCTGGTTATCTGCAACCATTCAGTGTTTGGAATCACGAACGCTGGAACATGGACATTCACCATTGTGCATATACCTCGACAGTTCTTTGGCAGCCTGATATATGCCTTGGATCCACATGCCCAATAATGATCCATGATCACTGCAGTACCATGTACCATTCCTGGGACATCAAAAACTCGGCCACAGTTCTGATTTTCCCCCATTTTCCTTGTGCCATTATTCCTGAAGCACAATTTGGAACTTTCCAATGGTACTATCTGCAATGGTCCTCCTCTATCTTCGACCCATGTTAGCAGTCTTGCAAGCTTTTGCCATAATGGCTTGCATATCCTCTGTGCGTTTCAATTGCTTCTTTGCAGGCTCTGATGACCATCCATGCTCTGCAGATCACTATTCCTTTCTCCCATTCATCTGGTGAAAGTACTGTTCCCCAAATTTGCATTTGGCCTCTGTTCTTCCCCTTTCGGGCTTCTTCTGGAGTTTTTCCTTGAACGTTCATTTTTTGATTTGCTTCTTCTGATTTCTGCTCCTTTAACTCCAGCCTTCTCATATCTGATCACAAAATGCTTTGTTTTTCCATTGTTTCTTGTCTTTATGTCCTGGACATAATAGTCTTCATTTGGATCTGTTGCTTCAGTTGCCCATTTCAATGAAGCATCATTTCTCATGAACTGGCCTGTGGTCTTGCACATTGCTACGTGTGATAGATAGTGTGCCGTTTGTACCTCAATTTCAACAGCTACAAAGATCTTCGATTTCCCCATGCTGTAAGGTAGAAATGCACAAACAAAGCATTCCTCCTTTGAAATGCCTTCTTCCAACTTCTTCCATATGTTGGTACCAGATGTTATTTCCCACGTGTGCTGTGCTCTCTAGGTAGTCATTTAGTTCATTATCATCTTCTTGTATGCTTCTTCTGATTCTCAAGGTTTTCATGTAGTTTGCTATAACCTCATCCTTGAACACGTCCGTATGGCTTCTTCTCACTGGAGGATTCTCAGGTATCTCTATCCATGGTTCAGGCCTCCTCATCTGTAGCATTTGAGTAGAAGAAAGTCTGGCAATTCTTTCTGATCTCTTGCCTTTTCCTGGCTCTGGCTATGGATGGCCATATTGATTCTGCTGTCATCTGTAAACGTGATAGTTTTGCTGGACTTGCGCTTGCCCCTTTCTGTGCTGGGTCAGTGGTGCTTATCAATGCTGTCTCTGCTGGTTTCTTCTCCGACTCCTTTTGTTTCTTTGAGAATTCATCAGTCTCCATTTTCTCTTAATTTCACTTGTAGTAGAGCTTCTCAACGTTGGTTGTCTAACCTTCTCCCATTCTTCGGATCGTGGTTCTGCAGTTATTGACACTAGACCTGGTGTATGTGCACTCATCGTTTGCATGTGTGTGCCTTTCAGTACCCTTTTCTCATTCTTACTCTGCCGACCCTGTGTGTGTGTGTCATTGCTAATCACATCCATTTTAAGTTCACTCATTCTGCTATCAGGCCTTCTAGGGACTGGAATGACTATAAATGGTCTGGGTGCCTTCGTGGGTGTCATGCGTACATCATTAGGTGGGTGCAGTGGAATCGGACACTTTGCGCACCAATTAAAAATGCATTTCGAATCGTCAGCGACAGTAAAACAATGATGAATACAATGCATAGGTACATTATGCCCCTATAAATTAACCTACAACACTTAGTTCTGGAACAATAAGAGCGTCTCTCCTCCAGAGGGATGACAATGCTGCTGTTTTGGTTGCCCATCTCGATCATTTAAGGAAAGAAAACTAACTTTTAATACATTTTAGGCAATATTAATTTTGGATTCTGCCGTTTCTGCTCGTGGTTTGCAGGTACTGGAACGATTGTCCTTCTTTGCCTGACTAATGGATTGTCTATTTCTCTGGACACAGTTCTTTTTTGCTGCATATAAAAATGTCAAAATCAGGTAATGAGTTCAGCAAGTCTCTTAGTACGCGTGTTCAAAATAAACAAGCTCCCAGTCAATGTCTCTTATCTGTTTCTCTCCAGAAGACATGTCGTGTCTCTGTCAGCATAAACAAGAGTGAAGCTTTCTGGCAGCACTCTCTCGATCTGTCCCTCGGCGGAAAATTTAACAATCTTCTCCGGAAATTCTGATGATGATTAGAAAGTTCAACCTGCATTACAATGCCTGCACGAGCATGCTCATCTGTGTAGAATTAGCTGGGTCTCCGATGAAAGTGAGGACGTCAACAGTGGCAGGCCTCCCCACAAGTTCTGGAAAATCCTCTATCAGGCGAAAGAAGGCATTGCTTGCTAGTCTATCCTCTGGTGACAGGGATATTTGTCTTGTCCTTGCTGATTTCTGGAACTGCTCTGCACTCACTGTGAGCATCTTCTGTGATTTCGACGAGCGTGAAGAGCAACCTGAATTATGATTCCATTCAGGATTATACTCAAATGTTCTGTGTTTGCTGGATCTCGAAGAAATGTCAAGACGTCAGTATGTCTCCCGACAAGATCTGGGCAGTCTTCAATTAAACGAAGGAATACCACGCTGACAAGCCTATTAGCTTCTTCTTCTGCTTGGGACATTTGTCTTTTCCTCTCTGTACTCCGGGAGCAGAAGAAACTGCTTGGCGATCACAGTGAGCAGCCTCCTTATTGTCTTTTTGTTTTCAGGGTCTTGTAGAAATTCAGTGATCTTAGCAGGGAAGCAAAAGTGGCCCTGGAATTTCTTTTCAAAGTGGCCCATATTTTCCTGAATGAGCGAGCACAGTGCGTGAGCCTAACCCTTCTATGACGGGATTGAGAGTATCCCCAAGAACATTTTGAATAAAATGTATCAGGATTAGTGCATTTATAGCATGTTTTAAACACATATGGATTAAAAAGTGAGGTTTTAAATAAGTTAATGATCTCTCAAAGTAGATCTTCAATGATAGAGGGATCTGGGATGTTACACATTTTGCAGATGAGAACAACTAATTCATCTGGTATTAATGGTGCCTAGTCAACATGCATCCCTAATCCATTTCCTCTTATTCCTGTGCTGGGAAGGGCACACAGATCACATGTATTCTTAAACAAGCATTGGCAATGCCAACAGTTTTGGCTTTTGCATAGGCATGGGAAAGGCATTTTCCAGGCACTGCCATAGTGGTATTAACTGGATTGTAGCACCTACGAAGTGTTGAGAGTACCTGGGCACATAATAGCAGTACCTGGTGAATGCCTAATATTGATACACAAGCCTAAACTGTTGGCATTGACGATGCTTGTTTTTAAAAGGACTTCAGTGAAGGAAAGGCATAGTGCTTATAAATCGAGTGGCTGAAGGCAGACCTGACATTTTTATTACACCAGTTGTGCATTTACAGTTCCAATTAAGTCATTAGCTCTCAGAAGACTGCTTTGAGAAAACACCAGCAGAGCAGGCACATTGAGCACACAGCTTGATGGTAAGGCCTGATAAAACTAGCTCAAAGAGATCCCAGGATCACGTGTTTTGGGTGGAGAGGGGCAGAAAGCTGGTGCATATGTCACAACAAAGTGGCAAACTGTCTAGTGTAGATGTTAATGATGAACGAGAGGGTGACATTGTGCAAGCACTGGTGACCGATGGTGAGAGTAGGTGAGGATGAGTGCAGGAAATCAGTGGATAAGTCACTGTGACATATTGGAAATGTGTGAATGTGGATGATAGGCACGTGTGAACCTATCCGTGACATGACTGTAGATGTTGCCTTGCACTATATACTCACATACCTGTCTAGGTCAACAAGCGCCAAACTTAGAAGAAATGGTGAACACTAGCCTGCGTCGCATCTGATAGAACTGGGAATGTTAGCAAATGCCACACCTAGAAAGAACCTGAATGTTAGCATGCTCACACTTAGATAGAATTGTGACCATTAGCCTGCGTCACATCTAGATAGGACTGTGAATGTTAGCATGCTCACACTTAGAATTGTGAACATTAGCCTGTGTCGCATCTATATAGGATTGTGATTGTTAGCATGGGCCACACCTAGATGGAACCTGAATGTTAGCATGCTCACACTTAGATAGAATTGTGAACATTAGCCTGCGTCGCATTTAGATAGGATTGTGATTGTTAGCATGTGCCACACCTAGATGGAACCTGAATGTTAGCATGCTCACACTTAGATAGAATTGTGAACATTAGTCAGCGTCACATCTTGATAGGACTGTGAAGGTTAGCATGTGCACACTTAGATAGAATTGTGAACATTAGTCAGCGTCACATCTTGATAGGACTGTGAAGGTTAGCATGTGCACACTTAGATAGAATTGTGAACATTAGCCTGCGTCACATTTATATAGGATTGTGATTATTAGCATGTGACACACCTAGATGGAACCTGAATGTTAGCATGCTCACACATAGATAGAATTGTGAACATTAGCCAGCGTCACATCTAGATAGGATTGTGAATGTTAGCATGCTCACACTTAGATAGAATTGTGAACATTAGCCTGCGTCACATCTAGATAGGACTGTGAAGGTTAGCACGCTCACACTTAGACAGAATTGTGAACATTAGCCTGCATCGCATCTAGATAGGATTGTGATTGTTAGCATGTGCCACACCTAGATGGAACCTGAATGTTAGCATGCTCACACTTAGATAGAATTGTGAACATTAGCCTGCGTCATACCCAGATAGGATTGTTGAATGTTAGCATCTGCCACACTTAGATAGAATTGTGAACATTAGCATGCGTCATACCCAGATAGGATTGTTGAATGTTAGCATCTGCCACACCTAGATAGAATTGTGAACAGTAGCCTGTGCCGCACCTAAACAGAACAGCAAACGTCTACAAGTGCCACACCTGGATAATATTGTAAATGTTAGCAGGCTACACTCAGACGGAAGTATGAAGGCTAGCTATTGACACACTTAGATGGAATTGTCGATGTTAATATGTGCCATACTTAGATGACGTTAAGAAGATTACCAAGTGCAACACTTAAAGGTACTAAGAATACTAGCATGTACCACACTTGGATGGAATTGTGAACACTAGCCTGCGCCGCATTTAGATGGGATTGTGAAGGTTGGCGAGGGCCACACTTAGAAGGAATTACATAGGTGAGCAAGTGCTACTCTTAGACAGAATGTGAATGTTAGCATGCTAAATGTCATACAACCCACTAACCAATATAAGCTCAAACTCTCTGCATACTTATCTCACTCAAACTCACACAACCATCTCTCGCACAACAAGCCGCACGCACTTCACCACACTGCAACAACACATAAGCCACACCAACAGCACATGCGGACTGACACCGATCCAATACTCGCACTAAAGCCCAACACTCGGTGTATACCGAGTTGAGGCTGCCAACAGTACACCACCCCTCTCACTATCCTACTCCCTCTTCACCTTACTAACCCATCCACCTTCTCATTTGCAGATCCACCAGAGCGCCTGGGGACCAATTCCATTGGTGACGGTGCGCTATACAAGTACCTTTAACATAAGATAACATATGCAAGGACAGGGATACAGCTTCCATAAAACTGTAATCTCAACAGTCCATGTGACGGCAATCCCAAAAGACCACGAGACTGCAAAATACTGAGCTCACACAACAGCAATTCAAGACAATCATAAGTCTGCAAAATCTGCGGCCCCTCTGCCACTGAAACCAGAAGCACATGTGACTGCAATATCTGACAGTAAACCCAAAATCCCATTAGACTGCGAAATTAGGAACCCATGGGAGTGATCCCTGCAGCCAATAGGACTGAGGGTTCAGAAGCCCACGTGAAGCCTGAACTCTGGAGCCCACGTGACAGTAATTATAAAAGCCAATGTGACTGCAAGCTCAGGAACCGATGTGGCAGAAGGGTCACCAATTATGTGATGGAAAGCTAAGTTATCCATCCCTATTATGGCGGGCTAGCTAAGATCCCATGTATGCAGCTAGCTCTGAGTTCCATACAAGGTTCAGATGTCAGGGCATGGGATCAACAATGTATTTCCACTGATTGCAACACCCACAATCTTCTAACTGGGGGCTAATATTCTATGCATGTTCCCTCTGCTTCAATTACCACGGCCACGTTAAGAAACGCTCATATCAGAATACCTTCAAATGGGGGGGCGCTGTTGCGCACGACTAATATTGGCCGCCTGAAGTGAGAGCTACCGGCCCGACAGACATCTGATTTATAATTAAATACTGTATTGGAGCCACCTGCGGGAAGCGGAACCGAGCAAAGGTGTACTATGGTCCAGTCCACACTCGGCTGAAATCCTGAAAGCGGCGGTGCAATATTCACGTAGATATTCGCTTAAGCAGTGGGAGCGGGATCGGGTCAGTGAGTTTGCTGCGAAGGACATCCGGCCACTCTGCGCCCGCGCCGCTGACACTCTGGTCCAGAGGAGCATAAAGAGGCGGGGCCGCCGTGCAGAAGTTGTGGTGCTGGACCCGGAGGCGCTGCAGAGGTGGCCCCCCTTGGATGTCGTACACTTGGGCTCTGACGGGAAAGCGCTGCTGGCTCGGTGGCCCTGTAGCAGACCGACGGCTGAGGTAAACTAGGGGAGTCCGGCGGGGCCCTGCCTGCGTTATCGAAGAGGCAATCCCGTTGGGCTAGAGCTGGTGCTCCCTGCTGCGACCTGGCGGGTGCTGAGATGCGGACCGTCGTCGGACGGTGGGGCATCCTCCCCCTGACCCGGACCGAGACCAAGACTAGAGGAGGGGCGTTGTCAAGGGAGGGGAAGACTCCATTTCTTTTCTTGGAGCCAGGTCCCGCCGCGTGCAGTGGTACCTCCTGCACGTTGGCGGTGGAGGCGGCGTCTGGCTCAGGGCCGCTGAGACAGTGAGTTATCCGGCATTACACAGTTTGGGGGCAACATTATGAGTTCCTGAAATCTTCCCCCGCGCCCACTGTAAACTATAAGCACAGACTGGACCTGGAGGCGCCGCCCCTGCGCCCTGATTCGATCTCCCTCGGCACCATTGTTGTCTGGGCGGCGCTGTGCTGGAGCACTTACGTGCTGGGTCAGAGGAGCACGAACGGGGCAGCGGTACAGTGGGGGCCCTTGCGCTAAGCGGGTACCAGCCTACATTGGTGAACACATAACGGAGGAGACTAGTCTTGTGGTCTCTGCGGGGCGGGGATACACGCCGACCCTAATTACTGCTCTGCTGGACAAGCTGATCACTCTTGCGCGCTAACCAGGTCCCAAGATTGAATGTTCACGTGAGTGACCGCATATAAGTGCCCATGATGGACATTGTGCCGTTTTGAACATTAACTGGAAGCATTCATAATCAGCTCCTTTTTACGTGGGAGGACACAGTCCATTGCAAGTGGGCGAAATAATAACTGCACCAGCTCAACTGTGGCCACGGGCGGCTGCGACTTCTGCTGCCGTTGGGGGCCCCGGACACGGGCGGCCCCATAGGCATCATTTGCGTGGCACCCCAGCCTGGACAAGCCCATTCGAGAGACACTATCCTGATACGGCGCAGGCGTCCTGTCCCTACGGAACTTTCATACAGACCCACGAGATCTATAAACCCTGTCAGGCTGTGGTGGTGGACCGACTGGTGTGGCAGCCATGGGAAACACGCTGTAACGCTCACCTGATTCCCGCAGAGGCGCCGGTCTTGACTGGGTGAATGCCGTATCTTCAAAGGTGATGTGTAACACACGGTTGGCTCTTTGGGCTGGACCTCTGTGCACTGTATGTCTGACTCGAAGAGTAAGATGTCTGCAGATAGAAAATATGGGATTAATGAACTGGGGTTATTGGGTGCCTCTCTCCTCTTCCCTTTCTCTTCTCCTGTAGACCCCCAAAGGTTAACGCCCTCACCTTAGGTAAGTGAACGCCGAGCTCTCCATCTGCCTCGGGGCAGGGTGCCGTAACCAGTTTCTTCACTGGATAAGGGTGCAGGCCTCTTGACCTCAGAGGACTGCTGTCCGTCGTTAACTGCACGAACGGAAAGTTCTGGGCACTTCAAATGTCTTAAAAGTCTTTTGTAATGATATCTCTTGTTTTGCAGGGTTCCGGCGATGGCGGATGGCGGGCTGATGAGAGTTGAGGATCGAACCCGCGTGAGGAATAGAAGCGCCTGGAAGCACGTAAGTAAGCGCTTGTAGCCTGCTTCACGATGCGCACTAACTGTCCCTTTTATCTTGCAGGTACAAGTTCGGAGCTTTAGAGAAGATGAAGGGTGCTGGAAAACCCACTGGATTCGGCGTGGGAAGGAGTAATGGCACGTGAGTAATAAAGTTGCCCAATGTCTTTAAACGCACCTTCTTTTGTCTTTCAGATGCGGGATGCAGCGCCGAAGGCCTCCGGAGCGTGCGAAGAGCTGGTAAGCTTTTGTCTTTCAGATGCCGGAATGCAGTGCGAAGACCTCCGGAGCATGCGAAGAGTAGGTAAGCCTTTGTCTTTCAGATGCCGGAATGCAGTGCGAAGACCTACGGAGCATGCGAAGAGTAGGTAAGCCTTTGTCTTTCAGATGCCGGAATGCAGCGCGAGGCGTTGGTGACAGCCGATGGACCAGGTAAGTGATGCGCTGCCACTGAAGACCGTAGTGCTAACCTGCTCTTTCTTTGTCTTTACAGGTGCTGCTGAAGACTGGATTCCAGGATGGTAAGCCTTTGTTCCCTTAGGCCCAGGATCAGAAGCAGAAGACACGATGAGCGTTCTGCTGCAGAGAATGCAGAATAACGCAAAGCAAGATTCATCCATCGGGTGTGGTTTAAATAGCCTCCTGTAGTGCTTAGCTGTCTCCTTCCACAGCCACGCCTAGGTAAGAAAAGAGTTCCTGCTTTCCAGAAGAGTTCCAGTGTTCTGAACCTAGGGAGTGGCTCCTGCCCCACCCAACAGGAAAAGTAGTCCCAAACAAAAGAGGATCAGGGGTTCAACTGGCAGGTAAGTAAGCAGCATGGTCTGCTGCAGGTAAGTCCACCCAAGCATTATGAGCCCGGCGCTTCCAGCGCTGGGACTGGGCATCTTTATGAGCCTGGTGCCACTGGCGCCAGGACAGGGTCCAAAAGGTCCCAATTGGGACTGGCTGGGACTCGGAACCGGGGTTAAGGGTCTGCTTCCAAGGGAGTCGGGCAAGTCCTGATCTTTTGGAAGCAGAGATCATGACAGCACCCCCCCCCTCAAGGCCCCTCCCAAACCGGGCTTATCCGGGGGTTTGGGCTTGTTAGGAAATGTTCGATGAAATCTTTTGATTAGACGAGGCGCGTGGACATATTCTGCAGGTTCCCAGGATCTTTCTTGGGGACCGTAGCCTTTCCAGTCAATCAGGTAAAATAGTTTAGATTTGGAGATCTTGGAATCCAGGATGCTTTTGACTTCAAACTCGAGTTCTCCATCAACTAGAATAGGTTTTGGAGATGTAGTTAGTCGGGTTTGAGGTTGCACGGGTTTTAATAGAGAGACGTGGAAGACCGGATGTATCTTCATGTGAGGGGGCAAGTCCAACTTGACCGCTACTGGATTTACTATGGTAGTGATGGAATAGGGACCAAGGTATCTTGGGTTGAATGTGCGTGGTCCTTTTAGAGGTAGATATTTGGTGGATAACCAGACTTGATCTCCTACTTGATATTGGGGGGCTTCCTTCTGATGTTGGTCTGCTCCTTTCTTGTATTGTTCTTTAGCCCTTTGAAGGTGAGAAACGGCTTCCTTAAATGCTTGGGTGATTGTAGAATGCAGGTGGTCTACTGCTGGTGTTCCAAGATCTTGGAGTGGATCCAACTCCGAGGTTCGAGGGTGACTACCGTATAAAAGAAAAAACGGGGTCTTCCCAGTTCCCGAGTGGACAGAGTTATTGTAGGCATATTCGGCTATCCAAAGGATATCTTTCCAAGTTTTTTCAGTTTGTTGTAGCATGCAGCGCAAATACTGTTCCAGAGTTTGATTGGTCCTCTCGGTTTGTCCGTCAGTTTGAGGGTGGTGGCTGGTCGAAAGTCTCACATCAATTTGAGCCGACCGACAGCAACTTCGCCAAAAATGAGAAATAAATTGACTACCTCGATCCGAAATTAGAACTGAAGGAAAACCGTGCAGTCGGACGATGTTTTCGAGAAATTCTCGGGCCAGAGTTGCTGCTGTTGGTAAGCCTTTGAGTGGAATGAAATGCGCCATCTTGGAGAATAGGTCCACGATTACTAGGATCGTATTGTATCCGGAGCATGGAGGTAGATCGGTGATGAAGTCCATAGAAAGCGTATGCCAAGGGCAAGGCCGGATGTCAATAGGGCGTAAGAGGCCGGCTGGTTTTTCCTTTTGACTCTTGTTTTGGGCGCATACTCCACAGGACATTATAAAGTCTCTGATATCTTTTTTCCAAGACGGCCACCAGAAGTAGCGCTTGATCTTTTCCGAGGTCTTGGTCATACCGGGATGTCCTTCCATTAAAGAATCGTGATAACAAGAGATTACCTTTTTCTGTAAATCTGTGCTGGGCAGGTATAACCGTTCTTGGAAATATAATAGGTTGTCCTTCACCGTAAAGTCCTTTCCCTGCAGATGCCAATTCTGTATGTCTGCTGGAGTTACCAGTAGCCTGGCTTTATCCTTAACTTCCTCTATGGATTGTGTGGCGATTACACCTAGAATTCTTTGTTCGGGAATGATAGGTACAGGTTTAGGATTGATCAAATGTTCTTCCACTCCCATCCGAGAAAGGGCATCAGCTTTACCGTTTTTTGTACCAGGTCGATAGGTAATTATGAAGTCAAACTCGGCAAAGAATAGTGCCCAACGGAGTTGCCTAGAGGATTGAGCTTTTGCGGTTTTCAAATATTGCAGGTTTCGGTGATCTGTAATCACAGTAACGGTGTGTCGGGCCCCCAGAAGATAATGCCGCCAAGCCTTAAAGGCGGACTTGATAGCTAGAAGTTCCTTATCAGTAATAGTGTAATTGATTTCAGGAGGCGAGAATTTGCGGGACCAAAATGCCACGGGATGCAACTGATTGGTTACTGGGTCCTTTTGTGATAGAACTGCCCCCATGGCAAGGCTCGAAGCATCAGTTTCAACGATGTAGGGGAGTTCTGGGCGAGGATGTTTTAAGATCAGTGCAGAGATAAATCTAGTCTTCAAATTCTGGAAAGCTTGTTCCGCCTCGGTAGACGATTCAAAACGTTTGTTTTTCTTTAACAAGGCGGTGATGGGCTGGACTATTCGAGAGAATTCGTTTCCTGACGGGCTGCATGCACTTCTGCTCTTAGTTCCCCAAGTAACTGGGCTAGCTGGTCGGTATCCGAGGTTTCCATAGCGCCTGGGTGGGAGTTTTGCGGTAGGCTTTGCGTTCTGTAACGCTCACCTGATTCCCGCAGAGGCGCCGGTCTTGACTGGGTGAATGCCGTATCTTCAAAGGTGATGTGTAACACACGGTTGGCTCTTTGGGCTGGACCTCTGTGCACTGTATGTCTGACTCGAAGAGTAAGATGTCTGCAGATAGAAAATATGGGATTAATGAACTGGGGTTATTGGGTGCCTCTCTCCTCTTCCCTTTCTCTTCTCCTGTAGAACCCCAAAGGTTAACGCCCTCACCTTAGGTAAGTGAACGCCGAGCTCTCCATCTGCCTCGGGCCAGGGTGCCGTAACCAGTTTCTTCACTGGATAAGGGTGCAGGCCTCTTGACCTCAGAGGACTGCTGTCCGTCGTTAACTGCACGAACGGTAAATTCTGGGCACTTCAAATGTCTTAAAAGTCTTTTGTAATGATATCTCTTGTTTTGCAGGGTTCCGGCGATGGCGGATGGCGGGCTGATGAGAGTTGAGGATCGAACCCGCGTGAGGAATAGAAGCGCCTGGAAGCACGTAAGTAAGCGCTTGTAGCCTGCTTCACGATGCGCACTAACTGTCCCTTTTATCTTGCAGGTACAAGTTCGGAGCTTTAGAGAAGCTGAAGGGTGCTGGAAAACCCACTGGATTCGGCGTGGGAAGGAGTAATGGCACGTGAGTAATAAAGTTGCCCAATGTCTTTAAACGCACCTTCTTTTGTCTTTCAGATGCGGGATGCAGCGCCGAAGGCCTCCGGAGCGTGCAAAGAGCTGGTAAGCTTTTGTCTTTCAGATGCCGGAATGCAGTGCGAAGACCTCCGGAGCATGCGAAGAGTAGGTAAGCCTTTGTCTTTCAGATGCCGGAATGCAGTGCGAAGACCTCCGGAGCATGCGAAGAGTAGGTAAGCCTCTGTCTTTCAGATGCCGGAATGCAGCGCGAGGCGTTGGTGACAGCCGGTGGACCAGGTAAGATATGCGCTGCCACTGAAGACCGTAGTGCTAACCTGTTCTTTCTTTGTCTTTACAGGTGCTGCTGAAGACTGGATTCCAGGATGGTAAGCCTTTGTTCCCTTAGGCCCAGGATCAGAAGCAGAAGACACGATGAGCGTTCTGCTGCAGAGAATGCAGAATAACGCAAAGCAAGATTCATCCATCGGGTGTGGTTTAAATAGCCTCCTGTAGTGCTTAGGTATCTCCTTCCACAGCCACGCCTAGGTAAGAAAAGAGTTCCTGCTTTCCAGAAGAGTTCCAGGGTTCTGAACCTAGGGAGTGGCTCCTGCCCCACCCAACAGGAAATGTAGTCCCAAACAGAAGAGGATCAGGGGTTCAACTGGCAGGTAAGTAAGAAGCATGGTCTGCTGCAGGTAAGTCCACCCAAGCATTATGAGCCCGGCGCTTCCAGCGCTGGGACTGGGCATCTTTATGAGCCTGGTGCCACTGGCGCCAGGACAGGGTCCAAAAGGTCCCAATTGGGACTGGCTGGCACTCAGAACCGGGGTTATGGGTCTGCTTCCAAGGGAGTCGGGCAAGTCCTGATCTTTTGGAAGCCGAGATCATGACACACGCGGAAACAAGAGAAGGCAGCAGAAGGGGCGACCGGGGGGAAAAAAAAGGGCCCGATGGACTCATTCACCAGCAGCCAGACGGTCGGCCATGAACAAGATTCGCCAACAACATCGACATCTGACCGTGGTGTGGAGAGCGGCGACAGGGTTGATCGCCTAACTACTATAGTACAAAATGGCTTCCTATCCATTAATGTGAAGCTAGATGACATTGTCAACACTATTAGAGCACTGAAAACCAGAGTCCACAAGGAAAGCCTCAGACTCACTGAGGCTGAAGACAGAATAGGCACAAATGAAGACACCATCGCACGACACGACCAAGACATAGCTCAACTTAAGGCATGCATGAACAAGTTGCAAAGTAAATGCGAGGACCTAGAATCCAGATCCCGAAGAAACAACATTCGGATTGTGGGGGTCTCGGAAAAGTTTGGGAAAGACGCAATGGAACAACAAGTGGAAAATCTTCTTAGGACTTGTGTCTCACTCATGAAAGGGACACCCTGGCTGGAATTCACGCACTCCTTAGGAACTTTGACAACTTAGCCATAGGGGAGATACGGTACATTGCGGCCCCTGCACCGGCGCGCCACTACGGAGAGGGGAAAAAGGCGGGGAAGATGCTGGCCAACTTGATTTGGAATGAAACGCATAGTACCTCGATAGCTGCCATTCAAACAGCACCAAATGTAATGATCACAAGCGAAAAGGGTATCAATGATGAATTTGTCATATTCTATAAAGCGCTATATGCGAACAGAGACCGGAAAACCCCTACTGAGATAAAAGAATACTTGGCCTCACTGGGTCTCCCGACGCTCCCAGACGAAAACAGATTGGCTCTGGAACAGCCTGTCACGATAGAAGAAATCGCTGAGGCAATCAAAGATCTCACATCGGGTAAGGCCCCAGGTTCAGATGGGCTGGGGGATGAATTTTATAAAGAGTTCCATGAGGAACTAGCCCCTATTCTGCTCAGGACGTGGGAGGAGGCCCTTGAACAGCGCATATTGCCCCGACAATGAGGGAAGCTATAATTACAGTGCTGCCCAAGCCCAGACGCCCGCCCCAGGATATGTCTTCTTACAGACCCCTCTCGCTCATAAAAATTGACGCAAAAATGTTTGCGAAGGTCATGGCTAACCGTATGCTACCCATAATCCCCGCGCTGGTCCACCCGGACCAGAATGGCTTTATTCCCCAGAGGTCTACCGCATTGAACCTCCGCAGGTTGTTTGGGATCATGGCACAAATTGATCCGGGCAGGCGGGCGGTTGCGGTGTCCCTCGAAGCCGATAAGGCATTTGATTCGGTCTCGTGTGAGTACCTCTTCTCGGTGTTGGAGGCGTTCGGGGTGGCACCCAATTTTATTGGATATGTCCGTTTACTGTATACAAGACCCGGGGCCAGAGTATGTACCAACAGAACCATGTCCGACATGTTTGAACTGGGAAGGGGCACAAGACAGGGGTGCCCGTTTTCACCAATTCTATTTGCCCTAACGATAGAGCCTATGGCTGCCACTGTTAGATTACGACACAAAGATAAGGATATAGTCATGCAAGGCTCTAATCAACTGATTTCACTTTACGCAGATGACACGCTGTTATATATACGCGAACCTGACAAAAATATTGTATCCATAATGGCAGATATACACAAATTTGCTGATTGCTCCGGTTACACGGTGAACAATACCAAATCAGAAATGTTCCCACTTACCCCTTCCACTAAATGCCCAGAAATAACGTGTGGCCTTAAATGGTCGGAGGGATGTATTAGATACTTGGGTGTAATGGTCTCCAGAAGTAGACAATCTCTGTTAGCTGACAATCATGAGGGGGCACTACAGTCAATAAATGCGAAACTACAAATATGGAGACACCTCCCCATCTCACTTCATGGAAGGATAGCAGTATTCAAAATGAGCATCCTTCCCAAGCTACTGTATCTGTTCGTGAATATCCCGATATGGCCAGGCAGAGACTTCTTCTCCAGGCTGCGATCAATGGTAACCTCATTCCTTTGGAATGGGAAGACTGCCAGACTGGGGTGGAAGAAAATGGTGGAGCCATATAGCTCCAGTGGCATAGCTGCCCCAGACTATGAACTTTATTATATGGTTGCACAAGCACAATTTGCGAGATATTGGTACGATGATGTAGACGGCGTACCTTATGCATGGATAGAAACACACACAGTTGCACCCTCTGATATAAGATGAATTATTTTTGATCTACGACATAGAGACATTTGTGAATATGACCCGGCAAACTGCACTGTCCGGGCGTGGGGGGCAATATGCCGGAGACTTAAACTGGAAAAACCCTATAACCCGCAAATCCCCCTGTGGAATTTTCCCGGCATCCCTCCCACGTTCGATACATATATACAGGAAGCATGGAACCCTAATGGGGAAATGATGGTGGGGGACATGTTCATAGAGGGGAAATTCGTAAGTTTTATAGATATCTTAAGGGCCATGGGGAGGGGACCGCTTCGGACAATCTAGTACTACTGAATGAGATCAGCATTCCAGGCGAGATGGCCGCTCTTCCCTGATGAGCCACTTTCACACCCATGTTTGCAACTGATCATAACTCAAGGAGGTCTAGGAATCTCCAAATTATATGAATCAGTACAGGCCCTCACCCCCACGATCAACAATGTCAAAGAAAAATGGGAAACGGATTAAAAGATGCTCATACCAGATGAGAAATGGGTAAAGTACTGTGCACTTACTAAAAAAGTATCGCTTAATGGAGGACTACGCCAGATACAATTTAAAATCTTAAATAGATTACACTACACGCCGGCTAAAGTCGCTAAATTTGTACCGGGCTCCCAGAGCGAATGCCCTAAATGCGGCACCCCACAAGCAGGGTCCTTCCACATGTATTGGGACTGCCCTGAGCTGTTACGGTTCTGGGGGATGGTGGCTGAATTGCTGGCGGAAATCACACAAATATCTCCATTTTTGACCCTGCAAAAATATCGGTTTGGCAATATTGGGAAGTGCTCCAAAAAGACTAGAAGACTCTTTAATGTTTCATGCGCAGTTGCTAAAAAATCCTCCAGGCTTGGAAAAGTCCCACACCTCCGAGCATGAACACCTTTCTACGAGAACTGACATATGTCAATGAAAATGAGGAACAATATGTACTGACTCAGTCGAAAATGAGCCAACCAAAGGACATCTGGGGCCCGTTCAGGACATACTTATGTGAACTGCTTTCGGACAATGAAAATTCTATGTGAATATGTACCATCTGTGAGAATGCAAAATGTGCCACTGTGTGATATTCTTGATGTGATGTTTGGAGCGAGCCATTGTACCTGCCACGACCTTTAATAAAAAGATATTTAAAAAAAAAAGAAGAATACCTTCAAATGTCCCCAGCACACAGTGCTTGGTGTATGCAACCCTCCAGGCAGTGCCTCAGCCTGGCGTAAAGCTACGACCTATGTGAGGTAGCAGGCAGACGAGCTGCTACGTCATTCTTGGGGCACCCGCTGGCCCTGCGCTCTGCAGCTGCTCTGGGGAGGGGTGACGCATTTTGTAGACCTTGTTTAATGAGGTTTCACCTCAGAACGCTCAATGAACACACTAGCCTGTATGACCCCATAGCGGGTTAAGAGTTGAGTTTGTGAACTGATGAAAACGCTGTATTTCCATATGACCGTCTCCCATAGCAGCGGCCTGTGCATGCAAGAGTGCGGGGTCGATATATATACTGAAGAGTAAGGTGCTGCAATGGAGACGATAGACAGACACAGAGGATGCGAAGACACATAAGCATGATGGACTAGTCAGCCCACGCCTCTGTCGAACTTACACTGTCTCCAGCCCTGTCTTTGCTCTGACTTCTCCATCACTTCCACTTGGCATGTAGCTGTCTTTGCTCTCGCATCTCTAGCCCTCCTGTGTCATTAACTACTTGGCCTTCCTGAATTATGCTACCCATTCTGCCACTAGTATTGTTAGTGGAAGCAGTCCATTGCACTTGCAAATCTTTCCTGTGAAGAGCCTCCTCGGGTTAACGCTGCGATTGCCCTGCACTAAAAAGTAAAAAGTGTTTCATCTGATGCTCCCTCTGTTGTAGTGCGGGCTCTTGGCATGTTGCAGTACTAGAATGAGTGGTGGGCACTGTCAGTGGAATCTGGGAGGAGGAGGGTGGACTGCTTGAGAGGGTGCACTAGGAATATAAGAACGTGTTTGAGGGGCTTGATACGGCTAAGCGCTGTGGGGTATTATATTAAAATGACGCTGAAAAGAGCAGATTGTGCAATTGGATAAAAGGGAAACTCAGTGGAGATTATGACATTTCAAAAGGAGCTCTGTCGCTAGACCGTTTTCACCGAACGGCGCACAACTGTTTGTGGAGATCCCGGCACATTGATTTTGCTTTTAAAACTGTTGTTGGCAGAAAAAACACACCCCTTTTAAAATGTACGCACGTCGGCACTCCCAGCTAATAGCATTGGGCTTCCTAGGCAGTTTGTGCTTCATTGTACTGCCCAGTGCAGTGGCGGAAATTGTGTGCTTTCTTACGGGGAACGGGTGAAACCAGGGCCTGCAAGCAGGCTGCGGCTTAGATGGGAGGCCTGGGAACCCTTGAGATGTCAGCAGGCAGTGGAACGGGGGAGAAGAGAGCAGGAACTCAGGAATGCACTATCCTGTCACTATTACCTTTTATGTTTACCAGTATGTCTTCGTTCTCTCTTCGTATCCCTGCCATTGTCTTCTACACGGGCCAGGGCTCAGATTACGTTATTGCCATATGTGTTATGTTATTGGGCATTTGTATAGCGCCTTTTATCATAGACATGATTCCAAAGCGCTGTGTATTACAAAGAAAGAAGGAGCCAATGTGCTCTCACCCGTGGGGCTCGATACCACAGTGTCTAATCCCTGAAGAGAAACTCCCAGCTCTGCGAGACAGGTACAAAAACCTGCACCATGTAGACGTGCAAGCAGAGAACGAAATCCCACCGAAATAATCGTATCGCTAATGCTGTTGGAACAGCGAGGTAGTCAATCAGAAAGCAGCATTTAAACACGCATCCCTGAGTGCCTGGGACCAAACCGGGTTGCGTTGTTGCTGGACTAATCCCAACATAAAACCACTCTCCCAAAGTGCGCCATTATATTAACCCTCTGAGTCAATATTGGAATTGGCTGATGAAAAGTTGTGCACATTGCATAGACTGAAAAACAGAAAGCCACCCGTAATGGGCATTCCAACCCGTATAGCAAATGTAGTCGAGAAACGGTCCGTCCTAGTTCCCGTCGTACACCAAACCCGGCCGCAACGTGAGGCACCAGCAATGAGCACGTAACCTGCTGTGCTATCTTACAGACCATAATGTGCTGCAGTATTTTCGCCATGAATTTGGCAAAGACTGTGCACCTACTTGTTAATTTTGCCCACAGATGCTCAATGCCGTGAGGTAGCTACGGACCCGTACTTCTCCACAAATCACTTTCAGGTCTGCTGTGTGCCCGTAAAACCACAAACCCACTTTCCCCTTATTCGCTGGTGGAACAGCTCAGTTGGCCGAACCTGCTCCTTGAGATCACACACCTATTACTGCCGTACGCGCTCAACCCGCTGAGCTGTCCTGCTGTACAACAGAGGACCTTTTAAGTACCCATTCATTAATCTCTCTAGTGAAAGGCACCTTGGAAAGTCGCAACTGTCTTTACATTACCCAGGCCAGAGTCACTGTGCGCACCTCGGAAAAGTCGGCCTTTTCATGGCACATTTTCTGTTTTAATATACTTTAAATACTCACTATCCCGATCCTCTCTTGGCAGGCCCCATGGCCAGGCGAAATATGGGCTCGTTCAGACAACCTTTCCCGCTCGAACCCTACGCGTCCATTGTCCACTCCCCAGTTACAAAAATTGGCGTGATACTTCCATGGTTTTTGCCATAGAAAGATACTCCTCTTCCCCGGCCTTACCTACATTATAATATAACCAAGCCACGTGTTGCGTATTTGCAAATTCTATAAACCTGCATCTCGCAATGACCCTTGACAGCAGGTGCACTAACCTAATAGGATATTTTCCCAGCAAAATCCTTGTGTTAATCCACATGAACAAATCCATCTAGGTTAACTCCCCGAAGGCACCTGTCCCTGCCATACAATATAACCCCACAAGCTCCTATCCCGCTGCACATAAACTGCTTAATGAGGTCCTGCAAAATGACCGTTGTTGGCCCGACTTCTTCCGGATGAAATGTGTAGTCTAGAAGGGGAAGATAGTGGCCTACGGCCATCTGGGCCTGCCTGAGGTCAAACACCTGCTGGCTGCTTCTAGGCACTGGTAAACGAGGTAGTTTAGCCCAAAATAAAAAGAAATATGTAATGAAGACGAGGGCTGTAAACGTGGTGAGCTCCGATACTGTGAATGAGGCGAGTGAAAAAAATGGTCATCATTATCATATGTCGTTCGGTCTATCTTACCTTGGACATCACATGCCATATAGCCATGGCCTTACCGCCCAGGGCAGCGGGACCACACCGCACACCAAACACTTGACTGATCGCACCGCCAGGCTGCTGCCTGACCTGCTGCGAAATGTGTGTTAAGGACACGTGAGTTTCAGTTCCCTGGTGTCCCCCAAGCCCTCATGCTCAGGCGTGCAACCCAGTTGCCCATGCCTTCACCCTGCTGGGAAGGAATGCGCAGCCGCAGCGCCAGCGTGCGTCGGTGGTGGAAGCCGGCAGGCAGCCATTTCAATGAAACCACCCAGGCGGATTCATGAGGAGACACACACACTTTGTATCCTTCCGCACAAAAAAGGCCCTATGCCCAGAGGCCTACTGGGGGATGTCCCGGTGTCCCGGTGGGGCAGTCCAGCCCTGGATGTTAGTGAGACTTCCCACTAACGATGGGTACGATCTCAAGACTAATTCAAAGTAAATCAGAACGTCTTTAGTGATGTCACTTCTGTGGGACACCATAAGTGAATCCAAATAAAGCTCATGTTTGGAACAAGTCTGGATACTGTATTTTCTTCTAGTTTGTGTGTCCTCGATCAAAATTTGGCATATCATTTTCTTATCAAGGCTTCAGCGTGCCTCAGTCCAAAGTTCAAAGTCAACAGACTATGTTGTGGCTTATGCATGCAATTTTTTTTCCTCACCCTGCAACTAGGATGCACAGAGTGTCCGTTTTTATGTCCTTATCCCTTTTTTTGCTCAGAGGTAATGTCCAATATTAAGCCACAACTTTGCACAAAAGTTCTTTGCCTTTGATTTTCTGGTCATGCATCCTTCTTCCTCATCATGGATCTTGTCTGCACATGCTGTGATTCTTCCACATCATCTTTAGTCTCTACGCATTAGGGTGCGGGCAGGGGGCCTTCTCCGTTGTATGGCTTGATGTAAACCAGGAAGAGCCAAACCCTTCTTCCTTGTAGCTTGACTGCGGAGAGAGTGACATCTTCCACTGTATAGGGTCCGTTGAACCTGGGCTCGTCCCACCTTTTCCTCATGTGGTTTCTCACCAGGACTGAGTCCCCAGGGAAAACTGGTAGTAGACGTAGACTTTGAATCAGGTCTGTTGTAGTATCTCCTTCTGTGTTCTGTGCTGCCCTGCACCCTTTTTGTCGTCGCTGCAGCTGTCCTGAAATTACCATAAGACAAGATGTCATGCAATTCAAGTAATTTTGCATTTCTGATCCTAAAACTTCCCCTGTTGGCTGAGCATCACATCTAGCTCTATCTCAGGGTGTCAATGGAGTGTGCATCCTTCTGCCTGTTGCTATCTCGTGCGGCGTAAAATGATGGTCAGAACCAGGCTGGTTTCTGAGTGCATACAATGCCAGTGGTAGGCAGTGTAGCCATCCCTTCTTTAGAGTAAGCATTAACTTGGCTATCCTTTCCTTTAAAAAGCCGTTGAGCTTCTCACATATCCCATTACCTTGCGCATGATATGCCGACAAGAACTTGTGCTTTATACCAAGCAGCAAGCTAATCTGTTCCAAGACTACATTAACAAAGTGAGGACCATTATCTGACCTCATGACCTCACATACTCCTCATACTCCCACCTGGGAAATACCCCTCTCACCAGAAATGTGGCGGCACAGGTAGAGTCCGGGTGTGTACATGGACCTGCTTCTACCCATCTAGAGAATGGACACACCACAACAATTAGAAACCTGTACTCGTTACATACTTGAATCATATCGACATAATCAACATTCAAGTGCTGAAAAGGTCCATTGGGCCTTAGGATGACTCCTCTAATTACTTTTAGTGTATGCCCAGCCATGAACTTTTGGCAAATTATACAGTTCACCATAACAAATGCAACATGCTCTGCTAAGTTTCAGTCTTCAGAGATTGTTGCTGCTAGATTCTCTTTTGTCATGTGCGCTGGACAATGCAATTGTTCCAAAGCTATTATCAATAGGGCTATAGGCATCACCGATTTACCGGTGCTGTCTTGTCGCCACAAGCTCTCAGAGCGGTTTAAAGAACACCCTCGCCGTTTCCACAGGTTCTTCTCCTCCTGTGGTGCCTCCCCTTGGAGTTCCATTAACTTGGTTTGCCCCATGTTGCTCTAACCCTCAGGTTCGCTTCGTGCAACGCTCATTCTTCATGCACATCAGTTATTTCCACATTCATTATTATTTCGCCCTTGGACACCACCCGCTTGGCTTCCGTGTCTGCTGCTTGATTTCCGCGTGAGATAAAATCTGTCCCTTTTGTGAGGGCGGCGCATTTCACGACCGCTGTGCCCACTGTGAGTTGTAGTGCCTTAATGAGCCTATCCATTAAGGCTGCGTGCTGCACTGGCGTGTCATCCGCTCAGAGGTAGCCCCTCCTTTTCCAGCGCGCTAGGCCTGCGTGCACTGTCGACGTCACATAGGCGGAGTCGCTGTACACTGTCACTTCCTGGTCTGCGTGATTCTCGATCGCAAGTATCAACGCCAATAATTCTGCAGCTTGCGCTGAATAATGTGATGGTAATCGTGCACTAATGAGTACTCGAAATTCTCCATTTGCTGTGTGCTTCATCACAGCGGTACCTGTATATCTTTGCCCATCATTTTGATCGATTCTCGAGGAACCATCAACAAAGACAATTTCTCCCTTTGCTAGTGCATTTTCTTTTACTCTGGGAATCTCATCATAGAATTATTCATAGTTCGCGCAGTCATGGATTGGCTCTCCCTCAGTGACTGGCTCTGCTATAAACATAGCTGGGTTCACTATCTTACATCAAATTATCTTAATCGATGGATTTGATATGATCACTTTATTAGCAGAAGCTCTCTGAGATGTCAATGTGCCCTTTGGTTTCTCTAGAATGGCAAATAATGCATGCTCGACGAATAACGTCATTGAGAATCCATCACAATGGTTGTAGCTTTCTCTATGGCGAATGCTGTGGCAGCTAAACTTTGTTTGCAAGGGAAGTGACCTTTCATCACTGGGTCCAAATTCCCACTGTAGTATGCTAGGGGCTTGTACCCCAATGTGGTTACAAGGTAGAATTCCTCTGCATAATTTGGAATTCCTAAAACTGGTGCCGTGCAAATGGCTTTCTTGAGTTCAACAAACCCTTCTTCCATGGTCTCAGTCCATTCAATTTTTTCTTTTGTCACCTGTGCTTTCTTTAGGGCCAGTAACAAGTGCTTGGTATACGAGCTATAGTCAAAGACCCATGCCCTGACATAATTTCATAGGCCTAGAAAACTCTGCATCTGTTTTATCGTGTGTGGATTGGTTGTGTTTAATATGGCCTCAGCCCTTTCATGGGTAACTCTTTTCCCCTCATGTGGGATCAGCTGTCCTATGTACAGGACATCTTGCTGACAATATTATAACTTCTCTTTGTCAACTTTATATCCTTTCTCAGCCAATATAGTCAATAGCTGAATAGAATTGTGTCTGCACGTTTCCTCTGTCGTGCTGCAAATTAAGATGTCATTCACTTATTGCAAGTCAACACTCTCTAATGCAATATTGCTTAAGTCCATCTGCAGGACTCTGTTGAAAATTAAAGGAGACTCACAGTACCCCTGAGGTAACCTTGTGCTTTTCAGATGCATTTGTCCGAACGTAAATGACGTCAAATCAAGTCTTTGTGCAATGGGATTGAGAAAAATGCATTTTTCAAGTCAATCACCGTGAAATATTTTGCCTCAAAAGGTATATTACATAGGATTGTGGATGGGTTCTGGACTAGAGGGAACTCAGCCTCTACAATATCATTTATTGGCCTTAGGTCCTGGATTAAACGGCAAGACCCTCCCTTTGATTTTTTTAATCCGATAAACCGTGGTGTTGCATGACGACTCTGATGTCACCAAAATACCCTGCTCCATCGTGGCAGAAATTGTCTTGAAAATCCCTTCATCTGCTTCCCTAGACATGGGATATTGTCGTGCTTTTGGTAAAATTGCTCCTGGTTTCAGTTTAATCCTCACTTCTCCTACTCCTTCCAACAAGCCTACATCATAAGGGCCTGTAGTCCACACTGAGACAGGCACCATTGCCATGTCATCATCAAAATATTCAGGACGGTTTAGTGTCAGCATCATTCTCTGGGGCACCTCTCTTTTGATCATCTTCACCCAATAAATGAGATAAGCCTCAACTGTTGTTCCATCTATACCTGTTTGCTCTCCAAACAGATCGTCATCAGTGACGTCAGTCAATCTGTATCCTTCCTCAATGGTGATCACTGCACACCATTGTCTGCCTTTGTCATCGTAGCCATCGATCAAGGCCACTTTTCCTCGTACTATAGCTGTGTGTATTGCCAAGGGAAACACTTGTCCCTTTTCCTCATGCATAGGTATTCTTGGCCTGAATAGAAACTCATCGGGGTTCTCATGGTTTTGTCTGCAAGGCCTGGTAGCCCTGCCATTAGTATTCACACTCTATACGCAAATATATCTGGTTCCAGTGGAACTGCTCTCAATAGCCGTTTGTCCCGCGTATGCTCTAATCATTTTGCACATGTTTAAATAATGCATTCCTGGAGTTGAGCATATTATGCCCTTCTCCGTGAACGAGATTGCCATGTTTAACTTTGTCATTAGGTCACACCCCAATATATTTACGGGGGTCTGCCTTGAATATAATAGTGGCACGTTCATGTCACATTCTCCTATAGAAACTGGAAATTATTTTGTAAAAGGAACATGACTTGTTGCTCCTGTGAAGCCCTGAGTATTTATGGCATCCCCAGACAAGGAAAACACTAGCGTGTTGCGCCTGTGTCAACTAAGAAGGAATATTCTTTATCCCCTATGACGACATCTACCCTTGGTTCCTTGTGAGGGTTTGGTGTCACTGATAGGATAGAACACATCAGGTTTCCCAGTGAGCTGTTCTAATCCATATATAACTTTGTCCCATGCTGAGTGAATGGGTTTCCTCCATCACCAGAGTTATTTCCCATTCCAGGTTTCAGGACCTGTCCTGAACTTGTTATCTGTGACAGTTGCATTGGTTACTGTTGAGACTGTCCTTGCAGAAAATGTGTCATGTTCTGAGGTTGCAAGTTTTCCTGTGCTCCCGTTGCTTGCTGCTGCACTGTGTGATTTTGTGCAACTCCATTTCCACCCTGCTGTAAAAACACAGGTGTATTCACCATTCATACTCTTGTTCCTTGGTCATTTTGCACCAAGCCTTCACTTCTGCATGTTCGTGCTAGATGCCTTATCATTCTACACATCCAACATATCGGCAGTGGTCTGTTTATTTGCCCATTTGACATGTCCTGATTACCGTTTTACATGTTTTGAACGCCTCCCTGATTAATTTGGAAACCTCCCTGATTACTTTGCCATCCTCTTCCTCGAATGCCTCTTCGTCTGGGGTAAAACCGATTAATGCCCTGATTAACCTGCTGTTCATTGTTGACCTGTTGTATGTTCGATCCATCTGTTCTAGCTATCATTGCCCCTTTAATGGCATATTTTGACAATTTATTCTGCACTAATTTTGCCTCTTCAGCTTTTCGTGCAGCCTCTTTTTTGCGATTCTTCTCTTGCAGCAATCTGCAATAGTGAGCTATGGTCAACTGTATTTCAGACCATGGTTTGGCCTCGATTCCTACCAATTTCTTGAGCTGCTTCTGCACCTGATCTGGCAGCCGTTGGCATAATATATGGTAAAACAAGGGAATAGATGTCCCCCGAGATTCTCGAGTTTTAAGCACCAAAGTGTCTTGGAAAATCTGAATGTAAAGCAAAGGATCCTCTGTCTCTTTCATTTTACGTGTCATTATAGCGCCCATGTCTGAAGTGTCTGGGTACATCAATCGTAATGCTTTCCATACCGCGGCTCTACAATTGTTAAACAGCGCTCCGTCATGCGCAGTATTAACTGTAGTCACGGCAGGATAACCTGCCCATGTCCACAGATCGTCAGCTCTATCACCAAGTATGGCGATTAAAAGACCCTTAATATCCCCTATAGCTAACGTGTTCCCTCCCGTCATTTTTTCTAATTCATGTATCCATTTTCCAGCTCCCGATGTTAACATTGGAAGCTTATTTTTCAGATTTTCTCGATCCATGTGTGGCCAGGGTATATACTGTGGCCTTGTTCCTCCTTTTTTGAGCAACGGGATTTGTAACACATGGCACTCCTTTTCTTCTCTCATAATTTTCCTATATCGGGGGGTAATATACCTGCATCGCTGTCTACCTGGCAATGTCCTTAGTCTGCTTACATAGGGTGGTGGGACAACCCCCTCTGACCGTAAAATACTCCTTCATGTCGATCTGATTGTGTGGCTGACTCTGATGCCTTACGTGCAGACTCACTAGAATCTGACCATCTTATTCATCTTCCTCCAGAGAAGCATTTTTTGCGTCTTCTCTCTTCTTCCTTTTCCTCATATTCCTCTCTTTCTGCATCTGTGTTACGCTCACCTGGCTCCCACAGGGACGCCAATCTGAATTGGACAGCTGCGGTCTCCACCAATGTGATGCGTCATGCCGAGATGACAGACTGGACTGGCCCGCCTAGCTTTGTTTGCTTGGCCCACAGGAGTATTCTTCTGCAAATGGAGAAAGGGAATTAACCACCCGTGGAATTGAATGTTAACCCCCCACCCCCGCTGTTCTCCCCACTGATCACCTTTAATGTCCCCTCTTATAGTCTCACCTGATGGTTTGGAAAGATGAGCTCTCCATCCTGCATTGAGCGCAGGGGCGCGTAGATAACCAGTTGCTTCACTGGTTCGAAGGAATTGGTGAGTTCCAGAACAATATTGACTCTGAGATTTCCGGCAAGACGCCGTAAGTATATAGTTCGTAAGAGTTGAAATGTCTGACTTTCACTCTTGTCCGATTCCTTGCAGGTTGCAGCTTGACCCTAGCGAAGAGTTCCTCTTGGCAACCGGTAACATTCAAGTAAGGATTTGTATTATCCAACACAGTTCGATAAAATAATGTCAGTATGTAACCTGTTGCTTTCTCCCTTATCCAGGTGCTGAGAGAAATTATGAAGTCTCGGGGAATAATGCCTCTGGCGGTAAAATTAGGTAAGTCTATTGTGGTGAGAAGGATTCCCCTTGTTTGTCCCTTTGTTTCACCTTGCTGTCCTTTTGTTCCCCTTAGGGGCCGGGGTTCGGCGAAGATGCGGTGGAGGCTGCGCCGACCCGTGAAGAGGAATAGTACCCCCGGTGGTAAAATCAGGTAAGTCTGTGGGGGGTAACTAATATTGCCTCTATTTATTCCCTTGGCTCACCTTGCTGTTCTTGTGTTCCCCTTAGGTACTGGAGTGCGGCGGGAACATGCAGAAGGATGCGGTGGATAGTGAAGATGCTGCGAAGGCCGGTGAGTCCAGCGCGGCCCTGCAGCAGGCGAGGCGACGCGCATAAAATAACTTCTTTCTTCCAGCTCGAAGGCGCGGTGGATCGAGAATTCAGGTATGGATTAAAGGTATTGCTCTTGTTCTAACCTTTTCTCCTTCTTTCTCCCTCTTCCTAGGAGCTCTAGACTCGAGGCAGACGTGGCAGAAGACTGGTTGCAGACTTGCAGGCACGGTGAGCATTACGCTGCTGGATGCAGAATAACGTGAAGCGTGTGTTGCTCTTCGGGCGTGGTTTAAATAGCCTCCAAAGTAGTCCCAGGCAAGTATTCCTCCTCGACCCCACCCGAGTAAAAAATAGTCCCTAGGTAAAGTAGTCCCTTCCAAGCCTCTTTTGGCTTGGAGTTCTTGCAGCATGGTCTGCATCAGGTAAGTTTGCAGCATGGTCTGCATCAGGTAAGTTTTAATTTCTGAGCCAGGACTGACTCTCCATATGAGCCTGGCGCCATAGACACCAGGACTGCACCCAAATAGCCCCTAGCAGGGGTTGTTGGGCTTGCTTGGAATAACTTGATGCCTGCTTCCGGGGATGCTGGACTTGATCTAGTTCCCCGGGCGTAGGCATCATGACAATCTGATATTGTCTGTGCCCAACTCATGCAACTCCTCTCATCTTCCTCATTTCTATTTAGCGTCAACCTAGGGACAGCTCTCTATTTCTGCTACTTCGGGAGGCGTCCTCCGTATCGTACAGCTGAGTGCTCTCCAGACGCTCGTCATCTCTCTTCCCTTGGGGTACTTCTTCTAGCCCCATTTCATCATATATTGTATCGATTGTCTCTACGATGCTTCTGGTGTCAAAGTCATCTTTGATATTTGCCCTGGACGTGCCTGGTACTGAATCATACTCAGGAAAGAATTCTTCTATGTCTTCCCAGTCTACTAATGGATTGGGTTTTTTAACCTCTCTCTCCAGATATTCGAGATCCCATGCTCTCTGTCTTCACTTACATCCTATGTCGTCATCAAACTCTGTGCTTCCTCGCTTCCTCTCTGACCCTTTCTTCTTCCTGTTTCTTTGCATCTATACGTTCATTTGCCCTTCATATTTCCTCATCCCTTCGTCTCTTTATTCTCTTCTCCCGTATTTTCTGTTCTTCTTCTTCTATTCTCCGCTGTTCTTGCCTGTCCTAATCATTAGTGGTTCTCTGCTTATGATCGCGTCTCCTTTCTTGCTCTTCGCGATACAACTGTTCTCGTCTCTGTCTATCTTTTTTCCTGATTCTTTCGTCTCTCAATCCTTTTTCCTTTTCCTTCTCTTTCCTTTTTGAATCGTCTGGCTCTCCCTTTTGTCTCACGTCCTCAATGCTTTTACCATCGAGTTTCAATAGGATCTGACCTCCCATCCATTTGTTCTGTGTGAATGCTATCTCATCAGTTCTGTCCTCATCTCCTTTGCATCTCTTACCCTCTCTCTCTGTATCTAGAGATGTATTTGCTTGTGCCTGATCTCCTTTTCGCATCTCTCCTTGTCCCTTGTGACGTTGGAGGTAATATCTCTGTCCCTGTCAGGGTTTTCATCACTACTTTGCGTAGGTGACTCATATGCCGGGTTGCTATATCCCGTGGCTGCTTTAAGCTCCCTCAATGGGTATAATCCTTTGTCTTTACTGGCTTCGATTTTTGTTTCAGGTGGGACGGGTGGCGCAGAAGGTGTCTCACCCCCTCTGTGCATATTTAAGTATCCAATCTAACGGTGGCTCCTCCTCCTCTTGGTACATCTTCCAAAGTTCTAAACTCGCTAGGCGCTTTTCTAACTTTTTGCCATTGTATGTGGCATGCAAATATGTCGTCATGTGTTGCAGGGTCGTTTTAGAGAGCAATATGCCCTGGGGCCATGGCATAAACTTTTTGTGGGCGGTTCCTTTAACTCATTCTGCACTGTACTTTTTCAGTTTCGGTGCATGTTTTGGAAACTGTTTGTACAAGTGTATTAGCAGTGTAAGACTTCCATGCTTAAATCTGTTTACCTTTTCCTCATATAACAATTTGTTATGCTTTGTCTTTTGAGTGAGCACCAATCGTTGCAAGCTCCAATCCCGTTTTTTCTTTTTCAACCAACAATCATCAATTCATGTTATACAACATTCTAGCTATACAATTGCGCAATTTTCATGCTAATTCCCCCCAAAACGTTCTCATTTTTTGCCGTCAGAAAAAAGAAAAAACACAAGACAGACGTGACAGACTAGACAGACTCCGGCTGGCTACATGAATCTCCTGTCCCTATCGTTATTCCGACATGGAATGTAAGCCCATCCCTTTCAGATCACCTCTTTCATTGATTCTGGTTTCCTACTGCGCCCGATTGTTTCCGGGCTTTGAATGCAGGCTTATTCTAGCACTATATTAAAGCTCAGGTATCTGGACGTATCCTCTCTCTAGCTCAGGTATCCTCCTGGTATCTCTCTTGCTCGGGTACCCTTCCCGATATTGTCTCTTTAGCTTGGGTACCTTTCCCAGTATTCTCTCTTTAGCTCTGCCCCCCTCGAGTCAATATTGCTTCCCCATATATATATATATATATATATATATATATATATATATATATATATATATATATATACACACATTCTACTCTTGCTCTGACATTATTTTTGTCCCACCTCCCTCCGTTACCTTCCCTTACTTGTTCTATTGCATGCAAGTTTTTGCCAAAGTATTTAGTCTTTTTTCACTCACCATTCGCATGTTTTTCCTCTCTAGATGCTCGGGATCACTGCCTTCGTTACCGCCTCTCCTTGCTTTTTGCTCGATTGGCTGCTCATAGAAGTGGTAAGGGGTTTGTGGGAGAAAGCACAGGTTCCTTCAGACGTCAACCTGCAGGTTTTACACTTTAGTCTAACCACTATCTACGGGGAGCCTCTCGGTCTACTTAGCCGGATGGCAAGGGACTTGTGATAGTGCTGAGGACCTAGAGTTACTTATGTCGATGGCCAATGGGTGTCTTATCTAATCGATCGATAATCGATAAACCATCCTATCTCTGCTACCAAGTGTGCACTAGGACCCCAGCCAGTCCCTAGAACTGGGGAAGCCCCAGGAGCACTTTAAGATGAGGCAGCAGCACCCGTGAGATCGTTGGGGATGCAGATTAATACTCTCGCATCAAATCAATAATGACAACTCGATAGTTTGGCTAAGGGAGCCCGTCTAATGACAAGTACAAAAAAACGGGGAGTTCATGAATATCAGCAATCGCTCGATCTTCCTTCTCGCGTCAACTCCAATTAATTTCAGAGAAAACACATAATTTATACTAAAAACTTGTCATCACTGACATGTAATGCTTAAAATTCGGCATGCAATTCTATTGGTTCTAGGAAGGTAACTTTAATATAGGTGCTATATCTGTATATGGTAACGGAGTGAGGGGATTGGACAAACATTGTCAGGTGGGGCATCTAAGCACTACGCTCAAAATGGCTGCTGTAGATGTCACTAAAAGTACGACATCTCATTGGTTTTACTAACTATAGGACCCTAGATTACTTGGTCCACTATGATTGGGTTGGCAACAGCCCCACTCATACTTTTCCACTTGCCTAGTAGCATGCAGAATAGCCGGCCAGGTGCAGGGAGCTTGTCTGCACCCGCAGCTTCCCTCCAATTATTGCTACAATCAATCATCACTTTAGTGGTCATGTCTGAATTACTTCTTTGTGATTGGCCTCGAGCCTGCTTCTTGGTCTGGAAAAATGAAGATATTTGTGCCTGGCACAAGGCCACTCGTAGGTGTGAAAGTTTCATCCCTTCTCGCTTGGCTGGTTACGTGATTCAGACACCGTGAAATTATCTTATTCTTCATGCAATTCGTGTATTTGATTTCTGTGGCTTATCTTGACCTTTCTGAACAGAATACTCTGTTCTTCTTTCATAAATTGTATCCACTGTTAGTCTATTTCAGCCGATACGACCTTGGCTTCCTGACACGATTTGCCTCCGTCTGAGTTTCTCTTCTGTCTTTATTTATTGATTTTTTCACTGCAAAGCTCTTTGCTTGAGACCTTTAGTAACCTTTGGTTGATTCTGCTCTTGTGCATAGAGGAAGTATACTTATATAAAGGGCTCCTTTTGAGGTAGATATGTATATGTGGCGCTCGCCGCAATCTATCTTACTACTAAGCTTAGCATGCCTCACGAATTCTGTGCTTCTTGCGGTTCCTTGCATATGTACACGTGTAAACTAACTGAATATCGTCATCGCGCATGTAGCATTATTTCTGACAGTTTGCATCAATTATTTTCACTTTAGGTTCAGGATGTCACTTATCCATGATGGTTCGTCTCTTTATCATTCACAGGTCGTTAAGGCTTCTATATGTGAGTCAGTACGGGTTCTTGTGATGTCACCATTCGTCTTCTTTCAGTATCTTTTTTAGCTTCTTCAGGGATTGCATTCTGACAATCTTCATTCTGTTTCATTTGTCGATATGGTTTTCTCAATGGGTACCTTACTGTCCAGGTTTTCTTAGGTGTCGGTACTTCAACAGGTGCTGTTCTTCTGATAGGTGCTGGACAGAGCCCCAGTGCGGCTCTTTGCTGGTTTATTTGGACATCATACGTCACATATTTCGGCATGAACGTTCCTGGTACTTCAAAATGGACGGCTGGAGTGCGGGTCGTGCTTGGGACCTCCTCTACACTTATCTCAAAAGGGGTAAATGTGAGCTGTAGAGCTGTAGGAATGAAATCCACCAATGCAAGTATCCAAGTAACACACTCAAGGATTTTAGTTAAAATTATTATTTATTTAACGATCATTTTTAAATAAGCATTCTTTAAAGAGGGCAATATATGCAACAATCAAATACACTTCGAAATATGTTTCCAGAATCAATACAAGGCTAGTAGATACTCTTTAGAGATGCTTCTTACACACTTCCTACACCCTGAGGTGACTTCACTAACTAGCACAGTAATTGCTGTTATATATCACTAGTACACCGGTAGATTATGAGGTTGGCAGAAAGGAAAGGTTAGAGGAAGGAAAAAGTTTAAACAGGTTCTCAGAGCATGCAAGCACTTTAAATCTTCCAATGAAGTCTAGATAAAAAAACCTTTCCCAGCAATATTAGTTTAAAACCAATGCATCATCTATGAGGGACATTAAGAATCAAAGTCAAATGGAATAGAAGAGTCTGCAGGGAGCCAGGACAGCCAAAATCAATTGGGGCAAAGTCTATGGAGCTGAGGCACTTCTTAGATAGGAAATTTCTTGCACAAAGTTAGAGAGTTTGTTGAAGAATAATCAATGTAGGGTCACAAGCTGTTAGCTAAGAAGAACTCTAGAAAAGCAGCTACTGCAAGTCTCAACTGAGAAGCGCAAGCTGCAGATACTGAGGTAAGTACCCCAAGTTAGAACAGTACCTTTGGTTAGAAGAGTGGTCCAGCTGGCTCCTGTCTGGTTGCAGCAATGCAGATCCCTTGTTCCTGGATCTCAGTCATGGGGACAAGCGGGAGGACGTCTGGGGACTCCAGCAGCATTTCGGTGGTCGGCGGCAGCTACGGCTCTTTTCGGATCAGCAGCACTTTGAGGTTTCAGCGCTCTGTAAACAGCACCACCGCGGATCTTGGACAGCGGTTGGGCTTCCTTCACTCTTTGAGTCCTGCACTCTGATGAGGTGATTCGATCTTAGGTCGTCCTGTTTCTGGACGACCCTGGGGAGACTCCTGGACCTTTTGGCCAGTTCACAGACGTTGCACGCGACTAAGGATTTCTCGACTCCTGGCACTCGGTTCTTGTAGCAGCAAAGAAGTACAGCCAGTCGGGCAAGGTCTTCCACCAAAGTTCATCTCGGGGTTAGTTGGTCCCACTAACCCAAGGGAAGAAGTCGTCCCTTCTGGAGCTTCTCTTGTCGATTAGAAAAAGGAGTTTTAGCACAGCAGCAGAGCTTCACCGGGCAGTTCAACAGTCCAGGAGGATGCAGCAAGCTTTGCTCACGGTTTCTTCATTAGGTTGTTCTTCCAAGTATTTGATTCTATCTTCAGTCCAAAAAGCTTCACCCTTTAAGCAGGTTTCTCCCATTCATGCACAGCCTACCTGTCACTCAAACAGCAGGATGGCTGTCCTGCAAGGACAGCCAGCCTGCCAATCAGGACTGGGTAAATTCAGGTTTCCCTGGAGAAAAAGCACAGGGGAGTTTCGGGCACCTCCCTCACTTCCTGCCCTTCCAGACACACTGGAGCCAGAAGCAGGTTTCAGTACTGAAGCCCGCCAAAGGCAAAATGAACAGAGGGCTCAAACCTGGTTTGGCGCACAGAGTTAAACCCAAGAAAGACCTCACAAACAGAAAATGGTGAAAAAAGAAGACCGGCCGTTTTGACACAATGGTCACCCATGGGTGCTATACTGTAGCTGAGGATTCCGCCTGCGGTAGAAAAACACAATGCTAGGAAAATTAAACCACTGCCACCAGCCATTTAAAGTAGTGAGGGTAACATAAAAAATGTTACATGAGTTAGTAGGAAAAGGGGCTACTATGTAGCCACCCACTACTCCACATAAAATGGGGTGTGCTGGTCCTACAAGGAGAAAAGGTAGGTAAAGTCAATTTCACTTTACTATGCTTGGGAACAGTAGTTCTCACAAGAGAGGTTATTTACACCTTATGAGAAATCTAAAAGAATTTCTCTGACACTGCACTGAAGGTACTGTGTGTCACCACACAAAAAGTGGATGCCTATGGAGTTTGTCAGACTCCAAAAACAAAGGAAACACATAATCGAAATCAGATTAAAAAAAAATGCATGAGAGAGAGAGAAAAAGGGCTCACTCACTCCAGGGTAAAAATTAAAAAGTCCTAAAGTCCAGCAAAAGAGCTGGGGGTCTCTATGGTTGAAGGGGAATTAGCACAGAAATGAGAATTCTCCCTAACATGGCCAGCCTAGTGCCTTTAAATGGCAGCTCCTCCTCATTGTAGGACTGGAAATGCTTGAAGTAGAATGCAAAATCAAGAGGGGGCTCTTACAGGGGATAGGGGGTAGCCTAAAGGTGAGTAGCCGAACAGGCGTCATGCGGCTTAGGTAAGTGCCGCCTCCCCTTTGCTTCTTAATTGTGGTGCCGACCCCTACCAGGCATCTCTTTTCAGCCATCATCCCACTCTCTCTAGGGGGGGCAAGGGTGATGAGCCCTACATTTCTGAGTTAAAGGCTTGGTGGGGTTGGTGTCACAATTAAGAAAGCAGAGGAGAGTCGGGCACAAGCCAAATCCTTTTGTTCTGAAGCCTGAAGCTCTCTCTTGTGCGCAGAGACCTTCAACCTTTAGGAAAAAAAGGCCTCTGCTTCTAGTGGCCTGATTGACTGGGGCTACCAGGGGATTTCGGGGAGCCCCAGCAGCGCCAAGTCTCAGAAACACTTTTTGGAGACTGCCTGGTAGGGGTACAGCCTGCCGCAATATTTGGGGGGTGGGGGGCCTGGGTGGCAGTTTTGAAAGCTGATAGTGAGTGGGGCCATTAAACCTATGTCGCTGTAGATCCCCACCTGGAGCCCAGTAGGCTGAGTAGATATTGTGCATTCCTTTGGCCTATTAGATGCATCTTTCACCCCCAACTCACCAGAGCCGTATCAAGGATTGTGTATCAAGTGGAGCATTGGTCTAATGTAGCAGGGCTCTCACTAAGGGGAGACCGAAGAGGGAACTGGGCTTGCTCTGCCCACAAATGAATCTGTAGGAGCTACCAAGCGTAGTGAGAGCGAACCAACCCAGTTGGGTTCAGAGGGGTTCTCTCCCAGAGAACATTTTTTAAATAAGGGGTTGAAATGGTGAATTTTACAGTACACTTTCTGTGATACATTAGTTAAAAAGTCACACAGTTTACAATTGGTTTTGTATGGTAAGACATGAAAAGATTCCATTAGATGCCAAGTCATCAACAATGCATTGGAGCTTTTTCAAACACATTTTCATAATGCCTTTGCCCACTGTACGGCCAGTACCCTGCAAGTGTAAAAAACATTTTCATACTGATTGTATATATGCCAGTATTCCCACATCAGAAAAAACTCATGTTTGCTTTCCCCATAATGCCAGTAATAATACTATAACAAAACATGCTCATGCTGGCTCGGCCAATATACGCCATATCCCCACGTAAGAACATGCTCGTGTTGCCTTTGCCTTAATGCCAGTTTTTAAAAAAGCCATGCCACAGTAATAAAACATGCCTTTGCTGGTCAGCTGGTACAATAGCTCAGCAGGTTGATCTGCAGGTCACAGGTTCAAATCCCACCGAGGCCCACCTATCCTTTCATACTTCTGAGATCAATACGTGAGTACAAACTTCAGTTGGGTGATTATTTTATATAAATATGTTCTCTGTACAGTGCTCTGGCGAAAGCACTTTAAAAATACAAATCGTTATCATTACACAAATACCCCATATAAGAACACTCATCATGTTGTATTTGCCCCTAATGCCAGTAGAAAATGTCATGCAACAGTAAGAAAACATTACGTTACAGGCTGCACAAAGGCTCCCATGCCCATGTAAGAACACTTATCATGTTGACTTTGACCTTAACACCAGTAAAACAATGCCATGTCACAGTAACGAAACATGCCCGCTTCCATGTAAAAACACTCACGAAGCTGGCTTTATCCTTAATGCAAGTACAAAATTCAATGCCACAGTAGGACCCAGCCATCCCCATTGCAGTACCCATTGCAGTACCCTTCCCCTACTGCAACCCCTCCTTCACATAATAACACTCAAGTTGGCTTTGCCCAAATTTGCCAGTAAAACATGCTATGCTCCTGGCAAAAAATGTTCATGCTCCAATGCGCGTGCCAGGCTCGGATTGGCCTATAAAGTGGGCCTGTTTTTTGGCCAAAGTAGGCCAGTTTGATGAGTTACTTCCCTATGCGTATACTAGTTTTGACCAGTGTTGCTGCATATTCTTTTAAATGCACAATTTGCATCACATTTTATCAAAAAACTCCACCTTGGGTACTATTCAAATAGTCTGTCACAAAAGGAATGAATTGGCATTTGCAACGGTGGGCCACTTTTTCATTGGTGCCCAAGACAATTGTATACTCCAGTCTTGGCACGGACGCGCACACACACACAACAGCTTTTCCTGCATACTGGGTAAGCCTGGTTGTCTGTTTGGAAGATCATGCTGTTGCTGCATCTTTATGGGGAAAAACAGAAAAGAAAACGAACATTGCAAAGTTGCTTTTAAAACTGCCAGCATTAAAAAGCACACAGCTAGGATTTGTTTTGTAGGACAGTGTGTGTCCATACTGGTGCTTCCACCACCGTTGCCAGTATCCTTGCAGCCTTTTTCCCATTGTTCCTGCCTTCCAATATAGCTGCTTCATTTTACTTCTCTGCTGCTCTGCCTGGCCTGCTCCCCCTCCCATTCTAACAATGTCCACAACGGAGGCCCCTGTCTGCTCCCTGTCCGCTACTGGAGGTATTTACTTTCCACCCTTGTACTCGCACTTCCTTGACGCTGCAACCTCACTCTGCTTGATATCTGGATTTCCAAAACCCTCCTCCATAACTATGGGTACATTCCCTACTCTGGTCACACTTCTACCCTCTTTTTGCCTCAGCCCCCTGTTGTTCACCCATGTTTGCAGTTCTGACTTCACTGCATGTTCACAACCACCACTAACGTCTGTTTATGGGTGCTTCTCAAAATTGACTGTGCTTTCATGCATTTAGCTTATTTCAAATTTGGTTGTATTTTCATGCATTTAGCTTATTTCAGATTTGGAATTTGGCTGTATTTTCATACATTTAGCTTATTTCAAATTTGGCTGTATTTTCATGCAGTTAGCTTAGTTGCAATCATCTTTATGCCTATTCTTACCTCTCCTTCTATCCTTCTCTTTAACGCCCCCTGGTCGCCAGTACGCTTGCCTGTTGTATTCTCACTGCCCTGCCGCTTGCTTGAGATATCTGCTTTGAACCCGTCTTCTGCTGTCCCCTACTCTCTACTCTCCCCCTCCCTTCACTGTATACTTACCACTTACCCTATCAGAAATGTCTCCTGACCTGTATGATAGCAGCTTGTTTGTCTCCTTTCCCCTTCAGCACTATCTAAAATGTCATCAGGCCTAGTACGATAGTTTAAAAATTTTTTAAAAAATGTATTGATTTTATTCAAACCAAACAACAATACAAACAAACCCAACACGCAGTGCAGTTTACAACAATTCCATTTAACACCATTTGTATTTCCATTTTTGCCACTGCTCCCCAAGTCCCACCCTCCATTACGAGCCTATTTGTACTTCGCATTCAGTATCTGCTACATGTGGCCAGGTCTCACTATCCTCGGATTCCGTCGGGTCCGATATAGATCCGAACAGTTCCGCTATTAGTAATTTCCATGCCATCAGGGTACCCACTTCTTCTTCCCCACTCATGTTATTCGCCTCCTGCCATACTACTCTTTCGGCCTCCGCCCATTTCTGTAATTCCTTCCACCATACCTCCACCCGTGGCTTGTGGCACTTCTTCCATCCCATGGCAATCCTCCGTTTTGCTAGCACGTATGCCAAGTCTTTCAGTTTCTCAACATGTTTAAGTTTCCGTGGTCTGGGGAACCCTCCCAGCAAGCAAGCCCTGACCGTATCTATGACGAGCGTGACCCCCTTTGTCGCTCATTTTTGGGCCACTTCACCCCAGAAACATTCGATTACTGGGCATGACCAAAACATGTGTGTCATGTCAGCGTTTTCCATGTCGCACTTAGGGCAAGCCTGTCGCCCAGCGTTTCGGAACTTGGATATCCTCAAGGGGGTCATGTATGCTCTATGCGTTATATACAGCTGTATTTGTTTAAGCCTGGCGTTTCTTGACACTTTCTTGTGATATCCCAGGGCGCGCTCCCACATCCCATCTCCCATTAGGGCCCCCACCTCCTCCTCCCAATCAAGTCTCAAATGTGTCAATTCCTTCCCAACCTTGGTCATCACCATCTCATACAATCTAGAAATCTCATGCCCCCCTTCCGATATGTCATATATTGCCCACACAGTAGCATCTGGTTCCTCTGCCAACACTGTTTCAGGCCACATTTTCCAAATTCTCTGAACCATCCTATGGTATGTAACATAATGGCCAGTATGTAATCCCACCTCCTCCTCAAGTTCTTCAAAATCTCTAATGGTCCCCTCTTGCCAGATGACCCTAACCTTACCAGCCCCACCGATTCCCAGTAGGTTCTGATAATCACCCTCAGCTGCTTGTCCCTTCCTGTTAAAGCGACCAGCGGTACTTGCGGGGAGCACGGGAATGGGTCCTCCATCATCTGACACGCTCGACGCCACATTTTCCATCCCAGCATCATCATCCTAGGGTGCTCCTTCATATCAGACTCAGGCAACCATATCATTTCCCTTAAGTAAAATGGGGTACAGACCCGCCCAAACAACCTATGTTCAGGGGTCGCTTCGTCGGAGAGCCAATTGCCCACATATTGTAGTTGACTCGCTACATAGTAGGCCTCAAAATTGGGCAGCTTGATACCCCCCTTTTCGTAGAAGTTCTGCAACTTCCATAGCGCTACTCTATTCCGGGTACCATGCCATAGGAAGTCCCTGCACACACTATTCAGTTTAGCGAAAAACTTCTTGGGTATCATGTGTGGGATATTACTAAAATAATGCAAAAGCCTAGGCAGGACCACCATCTCCAGCATTGCCCCCCGTCCCATCATAGCTAGGGGCAACTTCTCCCAAAACTTCATACATTTCCGGATTTTCTCAATGGCTACCTCGGTGTTGTGCTTATGTTCCTCTTCTGCCGTGTGATACACATCTATGCCAAGGTAACGGAAGGAACTAATCACCCATGGTATCTGTAACACCGGCAACCTTTCCTCCGGGGTCCCCTTATGGCTACCTAGCGGGAATATACTAGATTTTTGAGGATTTACCGCTATGCCGGACAACCCCGCGTACTTCTCCATCACTTCAAGGATATATTGAAGATTTTCTTCCGGGTATTTCAAGTATAGTAATAGATCATCCGCATATAAGGATATTAGATGCCGCTGCCCCTAACCTCAATACCTATCGTATTGTTGCCTGAGATATATCGCTAGGGGCTCCAGGGCTAGAATGTAAAGCATCGGGGACCAGGGGCACCCTTGACTGATGCCGCTACTAAGCTGCCATCTCTCGGATATCACCGATCCCGTTAGAACTCCGGCTAGCGGCTCACTGTATAGCATTTTCGCCCACCTGATATAACCCGGCCCTACTCCGTAACTTCCCAGGGCCGCCAGCAGCCATGGCCACTTAACGGAATCAAAAGCTTTTACTGCATCTAGGGATACAATCGCCATTTCGCCTTCATTCCTATCCGCCCATTTGATCAACCGGTGGAGTTGCCTATGATTGTGGGTTATATTCCTATTCGGGACATAGCCCGTTTGGTCTGGGTGGATTCATTTGCTAATTACTCTTTGCAATCTGTTTGCCAGGACAGCCGTCAATATCTTGCTGTCCTGGTTCAGCATTGACAAAGGCCTGTAGGAGCTGCAGCTATACCCCGGTTTGTTGGGTTTAGGAAGCGGTATCATAATCGCTTCTCTGAGTGACTCTGGCAACCTTCCCATCTCAAACGCTTCGTTAAGCATGTCTAGCACTGGGGGGAGCACTTCTTCTCTATATACTTTATAAAATTTGCTAGGGAACCCGTCTGCTCCTGGGGTCTTACTGGTGGGCAACTGCCTCACAACCTCCTCCAGCTCCTCCAAGGTAATAGGTGCATCAAGCTCTTCTCTTTCCTCATTACTTATCTTGGGCAGTCCTATATCTTCTAGCATTTCGGTTATCTCCTCTTGACTACCCCCCTCCTTGTCCCCATATAGCACCCTATAATAATCCGCAAATTCCTTGTTGACTCCTTCTTGAGTGTCTACTACATCGCCATCCTCTCTAGTTATTGTGTTAATCGGGGGTCTAGGGGTCTCGCTCTTGTACAGCCACGCTAAAAGCCTACCCGTTTTATCTCCACCCACGTGCTGTCTTTCTACATACTTTTTATAATTGAGGTTACACAGCCTTTCCCAGTGTTCCGCACACTGCTGTTGTAGTTTAAGTACTAGCTCTGTGTCCACACTGCCATTTTCTAATGTTCTTTCTAGTTCATCTACTCTTTGTAGGTCAGCCAGAACCCCACCTTGTAGGCCCTTTGACTAAGCTATGGTTGCCCCCCGCATCACCACCTTAAAAGCTTCCCATAGTGTACCCGCCTAGTCAACACTACCAGTATTCGTTTCAAAATAGTTAATGATCTCATCTCTTATGTCCTCTCGAAAGACCGGATCTTTGAGTGCCTCTGCTCGGAGGCGCCATGTCGGGATCTGCGCCCTCGGGGGGCAGTATTGCCACCCGAGGACCAGGGGCGAGTGATCCGAGAGGACCCTCGCCTTATATTCTACTTGAGTGCTCTCTGCCATTACATCCGGCGTGGCAAATACATAATCCAATCTCGTGTGTAGCTGCTGCGGGGCTGAGTAATGCGAATATTGCCTACCATTGGGATGTTTTGTTCTCCATACATCTTCCAAGCCAAAATCATCTAGTAACAACTGCAATGCTTTGGCCGCTGGGGTGGGCCTGTCAATCCTGCTATCAGATCTGTGCACCTTGGGGTTCATTACACAATTGAAATCCCTGCCCCAAATAACCGCGTTTCCCACACACATACTAAGGTTGGTGCACAGAGTCCTGAAGTATGCCGCCGTGTTATGGTTGGGGGCGTACGTATTTACGATGCATACCTCTTTATTCTCCACCAGCCCTCTCAATATAACCTTCCTCCTGTCAGCTTCCGCCACTTCCTGTAGTAGCTGAAACGGGACATGCGGCGCCACCCAGACAAGCACTCCCCTAGCGTAAGCAGAGTGCGACGAACCCACCACAATCCCTTTCCATTTTTTCCCAACTAGCTCCAGCTTCTCCCGTGTCAGATGCGTCTCCTGTAACAATGCAACATCTATCTTTTGCCTTTTCAAGTACAGCATGACCTTATTTCTCTTCATATAACTGTTAAGTCCCCTGACATTCCATGTTAATATCCTGAGATCTCCCATAGCGCACTGATATCTTCCTCCCCCATTTCCAACCGAACCCTCCCGGTCATGTTATGCAGATACAACGCTTCAGCTCTTCCATGTAGGCTCATGTTTAAACTTAAACTCCCCAAAACTATGTACACCCCAAACTTCCCACTTCCCTTCCTTCCCCCGCCCAACCCTTCCCCAACAACACCCCCCCCCAACTGTTGCCCAGCTCCATCCCTGGATCTCAGGCACCCCCACATCTAGCCCTGTCCAGCACAAGCTTATGCTCAGGGCTCAGTAGGTTGAAGTCGCCCTAATGGCCACTTAACTATTAGTATTTCGGGGGTGGGTTGCTTCCATCCTATTGCTCCTATTTCCAAATTTGTTACGCATTGTGTTAACCCTATTCAGCTTCCAATTACATTTTACCCACTATATTCCAGTCCATGCCGAGCACAAGGCCCGAATGCTATCCAGTGTTCAACCAGTCTCGCTTCCCGGTATAATCCGGTACCCTCTCCCACTTACCCCCCGATGTCCGTGGCACCAGTTTTTCAGTCATCCTGTTCCTGCCGGTCACGGTCCACTTCTTGTTCCGGGCAGCCCTGCAGGTCCAGCCACGTTACCACCTCCTCAGGAGTGTAAAAAAAAAGTGCTCTGCTCTTATGTAGCACCTTCAGCTTTGCCGGGTACAGGAGCATGTACTTGATGCCTGCTGCTTGCAGCCTCCTCTTGTCGGCCACGTAGCTGTATCTGTAATGTTGGCGGATGCTTTCTCTATTGTTCCGCCTTTACGAAAATATTCCAGTATCTTCTCCCTATCTCTATAGTTCAAGATCCTCGCGATGATAGGCCTCGGCGGAGCCCCAGGACGTGGTTTCCTCATTAAGGCGCGGTGCGCCCGCTCCACCGTGAATCCCTGCGAAAGCTTATCTGCTCCTATTTCTTGTAGGGTCATGTTTTCCACGTAGTTTGTAGGGTCTTGGCCCTCCTCCCCCTCCGGCAGGCCGACCACCCGTATGTTATTTCTCCTCGCTCTTCCTTCCGCTTCTTACACCCGATTTTCAAGGTTGGCAATCTGCTGTGTGAGCACATGAACTTCCTTTGTGTTATTTGTGCTGACATCAGTATTGATCTTTACGGCACTCTCCAGCCCATTTCTTCTCTCCACCAGCCCCCTGACATTTTGCCGTAACGGGGTGAGTTCAGTCCCTACCGCATCAATTTTGCTCTCCAGGGCTGTCCGTAAATCCGCCATTGCTGCGCCCCACTTAGTGCTCAGCTCCGATATAGCCTACAGGATCTGGTGCTTATCTCCTTCTGGGGCTACTTCAGCGGTAGTCGCGGCCGCGCTCCGCTCCGATGTTGTAGGAGTCCTCTGCGTTTGCGCGAAGACCTCTGTTGTGGGTTGTTTGGTTTTGGTTTGCAGACTTTTCACCGACCTGACGCAACCTTGCCCACATGTCTGGCTCCGGCCCGGTGCTGTTTAGTTGTTGTTCAAGTCGTTGGTCTCTGTATATCCACCTACACCAATTGTTGCACATGAAATTGTCATTCGGGTGGATCGTAACTTCCTGCATCACAATTTCCTCTGTGTCCGTGCCTATTATCAGCAGGGTGCTGTCTTCTGCATCTCTGATGCTTCTGTCTGGTCTCTGAGCCTATCAGAGGCTGGTGGTACATACATGGTGCATATACCCGCTTGCTGCGTCTGCGCGCCACAATGGTTGGTCTAAGCAGCATATGCGTCCCAATCTTTACGAGGCCTCTTCACGGTCCACCAGTGTAATCCTTTGTTCAGGATCGGTTGCCATTTTGTTTCGGTCGGTACAGGTCTCAGCGTCACTTGTTTTATCCGTATTTGCTCTTCCACTCCTTGGTGCGGCTTCGGGATATAATCCCTGCGTGCCCGTCGCTTCCAACCTATTGTGGGTACGCTGTCATTCCTCTTGTCCGTTCCGTGTATACATCGTCCCGTTTCAGTGGGAGCACCGAGGACGTGCCACCTATTTCATGGCCAGATGGCCCGACGCTGTACACGTCCTCTCGTCAGCCCGGGCTATTCGTGAGCTTCTCTCAGGTAGTCGGCCGCTCACTGTACCATCAGCTGCTGCACGCCTGCAGCCCATTCACTACCCGCCTGGCACCCGATTTCAAGTGCCGCCAAGGGTCTCTTTGTGTTGGCGCGCCGCCATCTTAGTATCAATTGCGCCGCTCCCGGATCAGGACATAAAGTAGCCTTGTTCCCTCTGCTGTGCCCACTTTCTCCCGCCGATATGCTCATCTGCTGCCTGAGGTATTCACGCAGATACAGTATCTTTTTTCTGCTGGAATCAGCCGCCAACACATGCGTTTCGCTTCGGATCAATAAGTCGGATCACGGAGCTCCAAGGAATCGCAGCCTACTCCATGGCTGCTTGGCCACGCCCCCGTTGGCCTAGTACGATAGTTGTTTGTTTTTGTTCTTCTTCTTCTCCCTGTTCCCCCCCTTGTTAAATTTCTGCACTACCACAATTGTCGTCAGGCCTAGTAAGGTAGCCGCTTGTCTGTCTCATTCTCCTTCCCATCCTCCTCCCCTCCTTATCATTGTCAAAGCTCTTTCTCTATCAGAAATGTCTCTTGACCTGTATGATAGCAGCTTGTTTGTCTCCTCCCCCACTTTTTTTTCCTCCCTCTCCCCGTCCAGCACTATCTGAAATGTTGTCAGGCCTAGTACGATAGTTTATTTTTGTTCTTCTCCTTCTCCCTATCTCCCCCCCCCACTTGTTAAATTCCGGCAATACAACAATTGTCGTCAGGCCCAGTAAGGTAGCCGCTTGTCTGTCTCATTCACGTTCTCACTCCCCTCCTTATCATTGTCAAGAGCTCTTGCAATATCAGAAATGTCGCTAGGCTGAGTATGATAGTTAATTTCTCATTCTTAATGTATCAAGGACTTGTAAGAATGTCACTGTATTCTCCCTTGTTCTCTCCCTGCCTTGAAGCGCTTTGAAACAGGTTGTGTATATGCGCTATTCAAATAATCAATTCAATTCACACACACCTTCTGTCATTCACACAAGCACCCAGAGCATTCACACTGCATTCTCATTCACATGCACACTTGCATAGGCATGCACCCCCACACAAACATACACACGCGTACTTACACACACCTTCACATGCATGCATGCATACATATATACATGCATGCAATCCACACATACACACAAACAAGACCCCTTTTTTTCCTTACCTGTTTCCCTCTGGACCCTCTCAGGCCTTTCCCTGTCTACACCTCTGCATCTCACAGGCTATTTAGTTAAACAAAGGAACGCTAATCATTGGGGGCGAGGGCCAACTAAAAGTTGAGCCCAGCAAGTGAAGCCTTTAGCTTCCACATGGGGGGGGTCTATTGTTATCATCCCCTGGGCAGGCTTTTGTCCTCAGCATGTTTGCTGAGGCCACAGTCATGGTAAAAGACTATCAGCTTTATTATGAGTTTTGTGGTAAGTGGTAAGTTTGGCGGTAAATCTGTTACTGCCAACTTTACCATTACACCAAATTCCGAGTTTTGGTCTGGAGTGGAGGATTTGTCTCCAGGAAAATCCTGGAGGTAAATTCTCCAACTCACCAATGAAAAACCAGCAGAATTGGCAGAATTATCGAGTGGCAAGCCCCATTGAGTCTAATGGACTCAAATTAACTGGGGAATTACACCACCACTAATCCGGTGGAAATTCCCCTGGACCAAGTGGCCGTAACAGTAATACAGTTTGGTGGTATCTGGGCGGCAAACTCGTAATCGGGACCTATTTTCTTTCCTTGGAGGAGAGCTGTGTACTTACTTCTAAAGTCTAAAAGTGTGTTGGTGAGTAAGTAAATACACCACTCTCTGAGGTGACACATGTGATAGCTTTTTGCAGTCTGAACCAGGGCTGGGTATCACAGCATATTGATGACTGGTTCATCAAAGTGGGCAAGTACATGCCTGGCGCAGCCCATGCTGCCACGCGTGGGCTCTGCCCCGGCCCACCTAAACCCCCTCAACTGGACGAGCAAGAGTGATGATGAGATAATTGTCCAATAATACACGGTTGTATTTATCCCACATTCTCTGTGGAAAGACCTACCAAGGAAAATTGAGAGCACGGCGGGCGACAGTGACCCGGACTCAAAGTCAAAAATCTCTCATATTTGCAGGGCGAAATTCCCTTTTTAAAAATGAACTGGGAACTCTTGTAAATCCATGCACGTGACTGAGAGAACAACTACGAGTTGATTTGTGCCCGGAGCGTTGTGGTTAGGCAACCCTGCAGCTTCCGGCTGGCAGTACAGAGGAGCTAGTATCGGTAGGCGAACTCCTCGCCCAGCTTCCGCCCTCTCCGCACACGTAGCAGGCAGCGGCGATGGGCCTCGTTACACGTGTCAGCGCTAGGACAGGGTGTGCATTGAGAGAGGTGGGGCGGGCAGCACAACCTGCTGCAACCGCGGTCAGTGTGCTTAGTGTATCGCTCTCCGTGGAGCCTCGCTCCTGCACTCGGGAACGGTGTTCACGGGTCTGACAAGTGTTCCCGTATGCAGGCTTGGAAATAGCACACACGCGCTAATAGCGAACAGAACTGTAAGTTGTAGCCAGTTGCGTGACTTATTGTATTGTGCATTTAAAGGTTTTGACCAGTGGTTCTAATTTGGGACAGTCATCAGGGCTTTAAGTGGGGTAAGAAATCGAGGGGGGGGGGGCTCCTTTGGGGGCGTGGCTTGCGGGATATGCGTGGCCTAAAAAGGACACAAACCATATGTACGCAAACACATATATAAATGCATGCAAACATGTATATAGGCATTTATATATGTGTATGCGTACCTATGGTTTGTGTACTATGCAAGCCATATTTTATAAACAGAAATACGATCAGGCTTGACCTGATTCTGCTCTTCCTTTCACTTCTAGCCCTCACTGTTTTGCTTTTGCTCTGCTGTTCTATATTAGTCATGCTTCATTCTGCCTGTAATCTCTTCCTGTTTCACCTTCTCTTGCTCTTCAGCTCATTTTCTGCCTCAACTTTCTTTCCTCTTTCACCCCTTCTTTCTCATGATTCGCTCACACTGCCTTTCTCTCCACCCCCTCTATTTCTCCCTCCCTCTCATTTGGACTGCCATTCTCTCCTGTTATGCCGGGTTTCTCTCTGTTCGTCCATCCTTCTTTCCTTTGCACTTGTCTCCAACTCTCCTCACTTACTGATGACTTCCCATTCGGTCTCACACTCTTTACCACATTCTGTCCCTCCACTCATCGCTCATGTTCTCTCCCTCTCACTCTTCCTAATTTAGTGTCTCACAGCCTTCTCTCCATTCACTTTCTTTCACCCTTTGTTCCTAATCTTGCTTTCCCTTCTTCGAATTATTCTGTGCCTCTTCCCCCTGCTCTTGCACCCCGTTTACCCAGTCATATATCATATCTCTTTTTATCCAGTTCTGTCACACTTGCGTGTGTGTCTCACTCGCTGACCACCCCTTTCCCTCTGTATCCTTGTATCTTTCACAAGGGACCTGTAGCATGTCAAGGATGCTACATTGAAATTGCTTTATTTGACATAAATGTTGACTTTTACTGAAAAGAGTACTTAAAAAAAGATTTGAAAATGTGTTTCCCTTTCGGCATGCTTCTCTGTTTCTTGTCTGGCAGCCACAACTGTCCCAGTCTTTTGGTACCAGCAGAGGCCTGAGCTCCCCAGATGAATGCTTCCAAAACACAAAGTAAAAAGGAAACGCCCCGTGGTTGCACTTCCAGGCTGTTTATTTTGTACGTCTTTTAACTTATCCCCTCCCTCCCATAACAACGACCATGCCACACAACACATAGAAAAGCCCCATCAGGTGAGCCAGCCCCCAAAAAGGTTTTCAACTACATTAAATGTAGGTGGAGACCGTTTTGCTATGGTAATGAACCCAGGGGTGGGGGCTTTTCAGACCATCCATAAAAAAAACATATGGTTAGGAAGGGCACACTGTGGATAGGAGAGAGCAATTGCAGTAGGTCATCAAAAGGCTGCAGGTAGTGGAGTCTCTGACAGGGCGAGTCAATGCATGACAATGGCAATCAGCCCCAGTTTCAATGTGTGTTAAAAAAGCTGTCAAAGGACAGACGTTGGTTCTCCTTTCATCTGTGTTTTTACAGGCTGGGGAAACAAAAGGACAATAACTGCCTCTGGTGACCTCTCGCGGGAGGGGTCACCAGAGGCAGTTACCGTGACTGTCAGAAGTGCCAGCCAGCCACAGCAGCACTGTGGCTGGCTGACACTTCTGTCAGCTTGCAGGACTCAATGGCGGGTGCATCTCCAGTCGCGGCTGCGGCCGCGGCGGGATAATGCGCCCGGCGGCAAATGTTGTGGTGGGACCAGCTCAGCCCCATGTTTTGGAGACTGCCAGGCCCCGGCCCACTTAAAGCACAGACTGTCATCCACTTTGAACCTATTTTTTTGTCCCAATCCGAACCCACCTTTGGATGTATTTTCGGCATTGGTGTGTTTGTTTGTATAATTTAAGGGATTTGCCATTTGTAGAGTACAGCACACGGCACGCAGGCTGCCTTGGATTGCAGTAAGGCGTGTGCAAAGGGTATGTGTACTAACTAGTTTGGCGTGTTTTTGTTCTTGCAAGCATGTGTTTTTGTTCGCACGACTGTGTTTGTCAGTGTGTAGTATTTGTGTGTTCATAAACACGGACGTGCGCTGTTCTTTGTCAGCAGTATTCATGTTAGTGTGTTCACCAAATGGTGTCAGTGACTGATATTTATGGGTTTGTGTACACGGGGCTAACGTCCCACTGGCGTATGGACATGCAGCTTTCTCTCTGTGCTCCTTGTGGCCCAAAGTGTATGCTCAATTGTGATTGTATGTACTCATCAAACTGCCTGTGTGCATACTTGGCCCTCACTGCAGTGTTTGGTTGTACAGAGAGCTCTGTGCGCTCACCCGTGTGTGTATTTTTTTTATGCACTGCGATTTGTGTGATCAGCAATGTGAAGCCCCCCACCAGATGCAGGCCTCTAGACTGGAGGAGGCTTTCGGAGGAGGAGGCATCAAACGGCTTGCTACCCATACCTCACACACAACATGCTGCATAGGTGGCTTACTGCAATGGCGTCATCGCCATGCACTGGGGTAGTTGTAAAGCTGCTGCACGTCACCCAAGTACCTCTGTTAGAACATTGGCGAGGGGAAAGTTTCAACATTGATTTCTTTAGTTTTTCATGCAAGTTGCAGTTCCCTCCAGTCAGGCGGCAAAGAGGTTCAGTGGCTGACAGTTGGAACAGAGGAGTGGGGCAAGGATGAAATTGACCCCAACAGAAAAAAGGGCATGAAAGGGGTCTCACTGGACCACGTGGGATTATGAAGAAGAAAGGGGCAGGATGGTATTAGCACTAGACCATCAGGGATTGGAGCAGGGGACACGCATGGAGTACCTGCGAGGATATCAAGGGCCCCAATTCAAAAGCAGGGTGGAAAAGGATGACCCCACCTATCTATTTAATGTGCTTTCATTAATAAAAGAGATTTGCAGATAGCAGAATTGTGAAGAAACATATAATTACTGGACCTGCCTTTTACCCCTGTCACCTCCTGCTGAAGCCAAGACAGGAAGGGGATGCTCGTCCCAAGTTGTAGTGGTCAAAATGCATTTCTAATGTCTGCCGCATGGTTAATTTAATATTCATCAACAATGTTTATTTCGGACACAGTCCCAAAAACATACATAATTCAATATATATTGCATTTAAATGGCAAAAATAAAATACCAATGTACTCAAATTCAGCACTTAAATATTTACACAGCATCGTTCAGTCTTTCACCAACACAAGATACAATTACATAAAACATCCTAAGAAAAATGTGTTTAAAACCATCTCCTGATATTGAAAGCATTGTCAAACTACTACTGCATTTTGCACTTATCTAATTTATCACATGGCAAAGTGTAGAAATTACTAGCCCTCTTGGCTGGACCGTGTAGGTGCACGCAAGCAGTGCTGGACAGACGTAATGAATAGACTGGAAATTATGCAGTCATAGCTAGTATGTAAAACAATTTGAGGAACTACAGAGTATTGGAATTTAAGTTTCACAAACAAATTGTCATACAGATTATTATGCGGACTATGAGGCGTGCAGGAGTACAGCCCACCAGATCGCTTCTTTTCTTGATAGCTGAGGCTCATCCCTTTTTGAGTGGATTTAATAAATGTATCCTTGAGCCCCTTGACTCTACCTGAGCAGTTAGAAACTGCAAAGACAGTCTGGCAATATCCGTGGATTTACATTGAAAGCGTTTTTTGATTGAATGTGATGCTTCACAGTGAAATATCAAGTAAGTAATATTAAACAGATTATACAAAGTCCCAAGAAAACATGCTATGCCTGTAGGCTTTAATGAAGAACAGAATCATGTAATGTAAACCCATTTCTTCATGATTGCTGTAATGCTGAGCTGGGCAACTTGATAGACAGAATGTTTATTACAAATCACCAGCTAGATTGAGTTAAATCTGTTGATAGGCCTACACTTTATTAAATGGCCTTTACAAGTAAAAATGACACCCGGAGAATTTATTTTTTTACATCTAGCATCAAAATTGCCAACTAAGTTTGAACTCTGAACAGTCTGTGCAGAAGCCAGCTCTGTTGAAGCAGGAATGCCCATCCCCCATTATTTATTCACTTTGATATATGCTTAGAAGAGTTAATGGCACATCTGTGTTTATAGAAGGCAGAGGTCTTGTTTCCAAATTACAAAACACAACCTCTAAATGCAAGCTTTATATTGGAGATTATATTGCACAGGCAAAATATTTGCATCTTTTTTTGCTAAAAGAGCTACACACATGGATAGAGGAGACAGGAATACTGAGCCATTTCCAATCAGGATTCAGACAAGGCTACTCAACTTATTATAACTTGATAATTATTGACATTTTACGCACCACAGCAAGAACTAAGGGCAATCCACCGTTATATGCCCTGTATGTTGATTTTAGAGCAGCATTTGATCTGAACCCTAGGGAAAAAAATTGGCTAAAATTAAAAGTTATGGGCTGCCCTCTGGGACTTTTGTATTACTTGTGGCTGTTACATCAAAATAACTGTGTCCCTCAGATTGAATCAACAAGGGACTCAGACTAGCCCTGTAATACAAAATAGAGGGGTGAAGCAGGATTGTGTCACAGCACCAACTTTGTATAATTTGTTTGTCTACGATCTCCCATTGGCAATATCTGCAGTCCATAATTGCCCACCTAGAATTGGAACAACACTGTGTCCATTATTAGCCTATGCAGACGACCTCGTAGTAATAACCACACGTTTAGTGGGCTACGCAGATCAGCAGAAGCCCTATGGGCCTATGCAGATGAAAACGGCCTAATAATTAACAACGAAAAGACACAGCTAATGATGTTTTCTAGCAAAAAAACGAGATGCTTGAAACTGCAGGTGGCGGGTGTGGAGATCCTATATACACCACAATATAAATATCTGGGGGTCGAAATAGATACAAAAGGAGACTATTTTACTTGTAAAGATGTACGCAAGACCAGAGCAGCCCAGGTTACTGCATTGATGAAGCGGTTCTCAATTAAATACAGTGGCTTTACCTTATGGGGGGCACGCCAATTATACATACAGGTATTTACCTCCATTATCACATATGGACTTGAATACCTCCTTACAATAGACTTACATTGGCTTCAAGTCATAGAAGGCAAATTCTGGTGGAGAATCCTGGGCCTCCCAGTATGTATTCCAATGGCAATTATCCGGTTGGAACTAGGATTAATATCCTTGAAGGCCATTGTCTTGAAGAAAACGGCTGAACTCTATCTTAAAATGCGTAATAACACCAACAATGGTCTGTTGGCCGCCATGTTACAGGAGACACAGAAAGAAAGTACATCCTGCCGTATGAAGGAGTCAATTGAAAAGTTCTATAAATAAATTTGTTGGACCCTGAGATAGGGCAATAAAACAGCAGAAATGCAACACACATTGAACAAACATATCAAACTTTGGGATTGGCTTGAAAATTACGCCCACCTCAGTGGTCTGAAAACATATCAGTTTGTAACATATGTCTTATATACGTTCAAAAGTTCCCAACCATACTTGAATCAGTGCCCATCCATGAGACTTTGTCGATTTATTCTCCTATTGAGATTGGCCCACCTTCCTGTTCTTACAGTGACAGGTATAATTGACAAAATTACTTTACAGGACCTTCATTGTAGAATATGTAAAAATAAGGATGAATTGGAAACAGCGGAGCACCTTTTGACCAGATGTCCCGATATGCAAAGTACATATCGATTACATCACAGAACATTTTTACATAATCTTGAAGGTATGGGGGAGAAGCTATTTTAGTATAACTGCATCAATAGCACCAATATCAAAATGTCTTTTTCCTTATATAAAGTCTGGATGAAGATTGACAGTCTGTTGGGCATTAACATCTAAAATATTGAACAAACTTAAGACCTAGAGCAAATCTGATTGACAACATATCTGATGATGTGACTGAGGATGAGTCTCCTATAAGGCCATTGAGAATTTAATGAGAAGCAAGAATTGTGAAACTCTTAACTCCTAGGACAATCTCTAGAGTTTAATTTTGTAATATGTCCCAAAAGTGCGAAGGTGGGGATTCTGACTAATATGCTGAGAATGATTTATTTTGAATCTTGTCGGCCTAGTCGGAATAGAGGATAGGCTATTACACCTACATATTATTTTATTTCTCTGAGATTTTTCTTTTAAAATTAATTTAGATGTTTTCACCGATTAGAGATATGTTAAAACACTCTTAACAAATGACAGATTGGATTAAGTATACTTTGTTTTATGTTATTATTTTATTTTATCTTATTCTATTTGACTTAAACTGTTATTATACTTGTTATGACTGCATTTGTATGTTTGTGAGTTTAAAATTGTGTATTTCTATTTTTATTTTCAATCTGTATAATTTATTTACTGTGTGTAAAGTTTAAATTCAAACTAGATCACATTAATAATAAATAAAAAATATTGGAGATTCAGGGTAAATCTATGGCCTTGTATTTTTTAGCTAATACCAGATGCCTAGGACTATCAACCCCTGACCTGGCAAAGCACGAGGCTCAATGTGGAATGTTCCATTAACCATTAAGCTACCTACAAAAATTATCTCTTTCTTCAATAGAATGTCTTTCTCAGCAGATGGACTTAAATTGTGTAATAAAATGTGCACCGAAAAAGATGCATTTAGAGAGGCTGTGGGAAATACATTTTAATTTATAACTTTGGAACTGTTGACACGATTCAAAAACAGATACTGATTCAAATTCTGTGGTGGAAAAACAAAGATCATATACATATAAAATTGATACATTCAAATATACAATGGATTAATAGATTCACATATTTGAATAACTCCATTATGTATCAGATGACAGGAACGCAAATGGTATTTCTGGATTCAGAATATTCCTTTGAATCTGAATATATCATTTTGATCAATATCACATGTCCATACAGAGAATTATAAGAAAAATGAATATTTCAGTCCAATTATTTTTTTACATTTTTTTTTCTTTATTGGTTTTACAAAAACAAAAGACAAAAGAAGGGCAAACAGTAATCAAAGAAAGTTGTACATCTTCCAGAGGTACATGTCAGAGAGACAATGCAAAGTAAAAGACGCTGTTGGAATCACTTAGTTTCGTGACAGTTCCATTTGCCTGGATATGTCTTACATTGTTCGCCCCAACCCGCTCCTGCCCCCCTCCCCCACTTGGAGTAGTGTACATCGTGAGTATAATCATTTACCATAAACATTGGGAGCACATAATTGGCACAGTGCAACATCTGCCAGCACCATGGCAACTGGAATGAGTCTCCGATCCCTTGCAGTGTTCTTTTGAGTTTGACATCATTAAGTCAGGTTTCTGAGGGTTCCTCTGACTGGGAGTGCATGATAGGTGTGATATATTTATTCTTAAATTCCATCCATAGGGTTTCGCATTTAGCTGATTTATTATGCAGGGAGGCTGTGATCATTTCCATCACGTAAATGCTCGTGGCCAATTTAATCCATTCGTTCTTTCCTGGGGATAGAGGAGACTTCCATTTGATCGCTATCAGGGCTCTCGCCAACAACAGCTAGCGGGGGGCCAGACCTTTCACCTGGAACCAGTCTTCATCGTCTCTTTCGAGGCCAAATAATACAAGGCATGGGTCGAGCTCCCTTTGGATTCCATCGATCTCCTTAATCCATCCCAGGACCTCGGTCCAAAACACTGTGATATGCGGGCAGCTCCACCACATGTGCCAGTAGTCAGCAGTTGATCCACAATGTCTCCAGCATCTCAGGCTCATTGACTGGAACATTTTAGAGAGTTTGAGTGGGTCATAATGCCACCTATGTAGGAGCTTTATGGCATGGAGCTTGTATTGATTGGACAAGGAGGATTTGGGTGAAGCTCTACACATTAAGACCCATTGATCGGGGAGTATCTCTTCACCAAAGTCTTTTCCCCACCTGGCTCTGAGGGAGTCTGTGGATCCAACCCCTGCAGCTATTAGTGTCTGATACATCACAGATATAAGACCTTTCATTTCCGTTCTGGAGTCTAGTAGTCTCTCAAAGGCGGTAAGGTCTCTTTTCAGTTTCTCTCTCCACTCAGGTTTCGTTAGCACCCCCTTCAATTGGAGAAAGTGGAATGTTGATAAATTACCTATCCCCAATGCTGTGGTTAGGTCCGGTAGTATTATGAACGAGTCCTTTCTTTGGAGTTGCCCTACCCTCTCCAGGCCCGCCTCATACCATGACTGAAACCGTTCTAGATTCGGAATGTGGTCGTTTATGCCAGGAGACCACAAGTGACTGAGCGGGGATGACCAGATTGTGACTTCTCGCATCTCTTTCCCAGTGCGCCTTATGCTCCATATGGTAGTCAGTATGGGATGGTGTTTAATTTTCCTTTGGACCCGTTGGTAAGGTGACCATAGCCATTCCGCTACAGTGGCGGGGGACATGTAATGATTGTCCATCTGTACCCATTGTATGTGTTTGTGGTCCCTAAGGTGTGGGATCAAGACACGTAACTGAGCGGCTTTGTAGTAAGTAGTTAGATCGGGAAGGCCTACTCCTCGCTTGTCCTTGGGGAGTATGAGTGTGTCATATGCGATCCTCGGTCTCTTCCCCTGCCAAATTAATCGCATCATGATCTTACGGGCATCTGTGAAGAATTTTTTGGGCATCTCAATTGGAAGCATCTGGAAAGGGTAAAGGAAGCGGGGGAGGCACACCATCTTGACGGCGTTGATACGCCCCAGCCAGGAAATCGTCAATCTACTCCACTTCTCAAGATCTGTCTCGAATCGTCAGAGGAGGAGGGGGAAGTTGGCCTCGTATAGGTCGCTTAAGGTTCTGGTAATCTGAATACCCAGGTATTGCAGTTTCGTATGCTCCAGATTAAGCCCAAGTGAGAGGAACTTGGCATTGTTCTCGTCAGGGGTGCCTTGGAGGGGGAAGAGTGTGGACTTTGATTTGTTTACTTTAAAGCCAGAGTATTGGCCGTATTCTTCTATTAGTTTTAGGGCATGGGGGATAGAGTTATTGGGTTTAGTTACGTGTAGAAGGATATCGTCTGCATACAGTGCTGCCTTTTATTCCGTCTCTCCCAACCATATACCCTCTATTAGGGGGTCTTCTCTAAGTTTTTGGGCCAGGGGTTCAAGGGAAAGTGCGAACAGGATCGCGGAGAGGGGCATCCCTGTCTGGTCCCTCGCTGTAGCGCAAACCACCTGGAATAATCCCCGTTCACGAATATCGATGCTTTGGGGGAGGCATATATTGCACGCATCCCATCGCGGAATTTGGGGCCTATCCCTACTTTCTGGAGGACTGCTCCCAGGAAATCCCACTCCACCCTATCAAAGGCTTTTTCTGCGTCAATGGATAAGAACACCGGATCATCTGGTAGATTGTGTGCTGTGTGAATGAGGTGTAAAGTTTTACGCATGGTGTCGGCACCTTGCCTCCCAAGAATGAACCCGACCTAGTCGGGGTGGATCAATTTAGGCATTAAGGTTTCCAGTCTCGCGGCCAACACTCGAGCATAGATCTTGGCGTCGAGATTGAGGAGGGAGATGGGGCGGTATGATCCGCATAATTTGGGGTCCCTGCCTTCCTTAGGGATGACTGTTATGAGGGCTTTCTTGAAAGATTCCGGAGCGGCCCCAGTGACCACTATCTCATTAAAGAGTTCCGTGAGGAAGGGAGACAGTTGGTCGCTAAAGGTCTTGTAAAAGCCTGCCGTGAAACCGTCCTCACCCGGGTATTTCCCTAGTGTTAATCGTTTAATTGCATCACGTATCTCATGCTCGAGTATTGGAGTATCAAGGAGCTCGGCCTCTGTGTGTGTTCAAGTAGGAGGATATGTCAGATTGGGCAGAGATCAGCTCAGAGGTATATAGGTTTTCGTAGAAGTTGGCAAAGCACTCGTGTATTATGTGGGGAGGGTCGACCGTGGAATTAGTGGTCCCTGTTATCTCTCTCACCTTACGTTCCTCCCTCCGTTCTCTTAGCCTGGCAGCTAATAGTGCGTCGGCCTTGTCCCCTTTCTCGTAGTATGTTTGCCAGAGGAATTGTAGTTTTCTCACCACCCGGCCATGTTCTAACAGTCGCAATTCTTCTCTTTTACGGTGAGCGTTGTCTAATTTAATGGGGTCTACCTCTGGATTATCTCTTACTTCCGCCTCCAGTTGGTGTATTTATTTACACAGTTTATTTTCTATGATCTTACGTTCCCTTTTTTTAGAGGAGCCCTCGCGTATCAGTACCCCCCTCCAAGTGGCCTTCCCAGCTTCCCAAATCACCTGTTTGGAGTCCTCCCCATTGTTGTTTACCTTGAAATATTCTTCGATCTCGGTCTCCATTTCGTTTTTAAACACTGCATCACTCCAGAGGGACTCATTGCAGCACCAAGATCCCCCAGCGCCAGGTAGGTTGGTCCAGTTGACATCCGCTAAGACCATATCATGATCAGACCATGTTATTGGGACGATTCCAGAGTAGCTTGTGGACTCTGAGAGGTCAGGAGAAAGGAATATATAATCTATACGTGTGAATGTGCCGTGGGGATGCGAATAAAAGGTGAAGCCACTTTCGTCAGGGTGCAGAGTCCTCCACACGTCACATAGGTCGTATAGATCCATCATGGCGGCGAATTCAGTACGGTCCCCTCTATGTTGGGTCCTCGGGCCGGCTTACCTGGCCTCCAGTCCACGGCGGGGTCTACCCACTGGTTAAAGTCACCACCTAGGATGAGGTGACCTGCGGTTTCTAGTACAATTTTGGGGATCGTTTTCCTAAGGAATGCGGCCTGTCCGCTGTTGGGTGAGTATATTGCAGCAATTGTGACCTGGACTTGTGCGATTCTCCCCACTATTAGAAGGGCTCGACCACTCACATCCGACCAAGGCTTTTCCAATTCAAACCCAATTTCCTTCTTGATGAGGATTCCGACCCCTGCCTTCCTGAGTGTGCCAGAGCCCCAGAATTCCATGCCCCTGCGCCTTCCCAAGAGTCTTCGCTCCTCCCCCCCTTGCAAATTTCGTCTCTTGGATGAGAAGAATGTCTATGTTAGATCTGCGGAATTCTCTGTGGACCAGTGATCTCTTAGTAGGAGAGTTCAGTCCCTTCACATTGACAGTCCCAACTCTTAGGAGACCCTTGCCCTTAGACTTATCAAGTGATGCCATCGATGATTTGGGTTCGAGGATCGCTCATCTGTTGCGGCCAGATAGGTATGCAAATTCCCAGTGTCATCTTAACTGTGACATTTTGGAGTGCGCCCAGTGATGTGTGTACATTTCCCAAGTGTCTATGACCCCTCTCCCCTCTCCCCCTGTTCCGCCATAGCTGGTGGAGCTCTTTTGAGCTCGGGAACTGGAGGTGCTGCCTGGGCAGCTGTTGACGGCGTCTGGTACAGGCCGGATGACATTGTACGGCCCGTTGGCGGACCACCAGTGGGGATCGTTGCCTCACGGTCCCGGTCAAATATACCATCACAACTTAAGGGTGAACCCCCGTCTCAATCCCCCCCAAAACATTATACAATTTCAACAATAATGGCAACAAACATATAAAAGTTTAACGTTACGTGCGTTCCCAGGGTCCTCTCGCAAGAGTTCACATCACCACTTAGTCCAGAGGGGTGCCCCGCCAGCGGTGGCACCCCAACGACAGATCTTGCCTTTCGCAACTCTGCGGGGGCCGGTGTCTCGTCCTTCACCGGTGGTTGCAGTCTGGCCGGGTCGTACACGCTTCTCCCTTATTCATTATCAGGCGTGTTGTTGGGGCGTCTATATTTTCTCGATCCCTTCACCCTCTTGCGCCTGGGGCCCTGGAGTTCCCACTGTGGTCCCGGTTGCTCATTGTCACCTCCTTCGTTGCCCTTCGGGCTCGTGCCAAGGAAGTCAGCGATGCAGTCTTTGATTTCGTCTTCAAAGCGTAGGACTATTTTTCTGCTCCCATGCTCAAGTGAGAAAGGGTAACCCCATCTGTACTGTGTGCCTTGGTCCTTGAGCCATTTCGTCAGGGGGCTGCAAAGGCGTCTGAGTGCTAATGTTAGTGACGATAAATCCTGAAAGATCGTGATTTGGGCGCCCCTCATTGTGAGTGGGCCTCCGGACCTGGCCTTCTCCAGAATCCTGGTTTTATCTTGATAACGGTGGAATTTGGCTAGGACGGAACGCGGGCCGCCAGGCGGTCCGCCAGCTCTAGGTATGCGTTCGGTCTTAGGCTCATCAATTTCTTCATCAGCGGTGAGTATTTTTATGATATCATGAATGGTATCTTTGAGGTCCTTTTCAGTTTCACCTTCGCGCTCTGGAATACCAAAAAAGCAGAGGTTGTTCCTCCTCTCCCTGTTTTCTAAATCATCCATCTTGAGCCGCGCCTCAACCTCTCTTTTTTCAATGTTACGAATCCGTACATCCATCTGAGTTTCAAGGGTGTCAATCGAAGCCTGATTATTCTCCACACATTCCAATCGTTCCTCAAATCTGTCCATTCTCTGGGTAATTTTATCGATTTTACCGCCTGGATTGGCCCCCATGTTTTTGATCTCATTTAGTATTGTGGTAATGTCTCCTTTGGTGGCGGCAGCACTCTCCTCTGATGTGTCCGTGGACATAGTTGCTGTAGGCCTGCTCGGCGGGGGAACGGGTCGGAGGCAAATCTGGCTAGTTTGTGAAGTGGATCCATACAGTGCATCCCGGATGAGAGGAGGCACACGCCCCTAAGTAGGGGGCCCTACCCTCTATGAAGACGTGCAGGTTAAAGGCTGTCTCCTAATTTTGGTATCTCGTGTAAATTGACATAAAGCCATCGGAAGTTGCGGTGCGCATTCCGTGGGGAGGTGCTGCAAATTCTCCAAGTAGTACTTCCAGAGTTGTGTTCTGTGAGGGGGAGGGTCGGCTGGGGCAGGATCCAGTACCACGTTCCCAGAGGAGTCACCGTCCGTCGTGAGCACCAAGGGCCCCAAAGCACAGTCCACCAGGGGCGGGTATGTGTGGCCACCGTAACACTGCGGAGAATGTAGGGGGCGGTAGCGTGAAGATTCTCTGGATTCCCCGATGAGCAGGGATCAGTTCGTATACAGAGTTGAGGGGGCAGATTCCACCTCTGAGTGCTCGTTGTTTACCGGCAGTGCAGGATGCAGGTTGAGGATTTCGGGCTCTGTGGGGTGTACTCCGTGTGTATGCAGTGGGCCCCCAGGGTAGAGGGGCTTCAGGTCCTTCAGCGACCTTTACTTATAGTGCGACGTCAGTGCACCTTCTGTTCACATTGGTGTCCTCAAGGGGTCTCCTTTTTGCCCCTGCGCTGTGGCCACCCGGGGTCGAGTTCGTGGTGTAGCACCGGAGACAACCAGGCTACAGGTCCCCGTTTGCTCACGTGGACGGAATGGAGTGCGTCCAACAGATTATTCGTAAAATGTTGCTCTTGTGAAGGGGCAATAATTATCAAGTCTGCAATCCTGTGCTTTGGACCACTCCCCCAGCGTCTTGCTCCCGGGGTCCGTGCATGCGATTGAAGGTACCTCTCACAGGGGCACTGTTTCTGTGCAACTTCAGCTTGTTAGACAATGGAGGGCTTAAAAGTGATTCCCATAATCACGTCGTTCGCCATGCCCTCAGTTCGTGAGTCTCCGCATCAGAGTTTTCTCCCCTGGAGAGGGGGAAGCAAGCCCCCACCCTCTCGCGCTGGCCAGTCTATAGGGCGGAGGACAATGGAGGCTATATGCTCACTGGGGGGTCGGGCGCTTCACATTGGATCCCGCGCCACCCTTGTATTCCCACGTGGCGGCAGTCAGGACCAGAGCCGCATAGGGCGATGCGCGTCTACGCCAGGCGTTCGTAAGTGGGAGGGCCCGGTTCAGTCCACCGAGCACCGGGGACTCCAGTGACGGGCCTCGGCACTCCGAGGCACCTCGGCCTCAGCTGACTGTGCGGGCCGCGCTCGGCCCGGGGTCCAGCTTACCTCCCTGGCGGGTCCCTCTGATGTTCCACGGGTCAGGAGTGGGGATCCGCGCTGGGGAGTCAGCGGGGGCACTCCAACACTAAGGGCTGCAGGCTGGGGAGGACACGCCGACGGGCACTTCGGAAGTCGAGGTTTCTCTTCTAGGCAAGCCCGCCTTCCAGCGCGGCCGCGTCGGGTCGGCTTAGTTTCACTTTCCAGCTTCCGACGAGGTGAAACTTCAGATGGGATTTTCCTGGGCTTCCCAGCCCCGATTTCGGTCGGGTTTCTTCCTGCTCCATGGGGAAGTGTTCCGACGCTTTATTCACGGGTTTGTCACCGTGGGGGGGGGTCGCGACGTGGGGGCTCAAGTCACCTCGCGGACCTTCGGCGACGGAGCTCACACGGGATAGGCGATCATCCGTGCGCCCCCTGGTGGCCAGTCTTCAGTCCAATTTTGATTCCTCATTCTTGAGTGGAGGGCTAGCACATACCTGATACATGCCGATAAAACACAGAGAATTAACTGGGCCAAAAGAATCCAAGAGGACGGCCTTGGGAGTGTGAGTACATGATTGGAACATATCAGAGACAATGTCCAATCCAAAGAATGCTGCTTTAAATGATGCTACAATGGTAGCACTCAGACACATAGACAGACAGGAGATTTCCTGGTAAGCAGAAAAGCAACACAGCCCATCCGATAGGAGAAATAGGGATTATAACTTGAAGTAGTTGATGGGAATTGTCCATAACATAACAGGCGTATTTGTAAAGCGCACGTTCACCCACCAAGGGGCATCTTGGCGCTAATAACAGATGTTTATTCTTACCCAACTTAATGGTACTCATTTTATCAACCTCGGAAGGATAAAGAGCTGAGTGGACCTGCCAGGATTCGAACCGGTGACCATGAGGTCAAACACAGGTCCTGTAGTGGATGCATTAGTCCACTGAGCCACAGACCTGGCTTAAGGGGAGCTTTCCCAGATTAGACTGAATGCAGAGGTCTTTCCCAAGACAGAGCCAGATTACCTGAGAGGGAATTTGAGAGCAGGTAGACTTACTGAAAGGAAGAGCTTAGCTGGTGGTGCTGTCTGAAGACAGTTGATGTCCCTACACATCCTGGGCCTTTGAACGACAAACCAGAAGTGAGTACTGTGATCACAAAACAGTTAGACAAATGTCCTAAGAATTAATTAAACTGCAGATGGAATTTAAAGTATTTTGGGTGGACCCTGTTTACAGGTAATGCCACTGAAAGGGGGAATATAGTACAAGACATAGATGCTACTTGATTTATATTTAAAATTGAAACCCTAGGTAGAGTCATCATAATAAGGTATTTCTACTGCAATTTGGGATCTCCTGGTGGCCTTACACATCCCAAAAGGAAATGTGGGATGACCAGTCCTTTTGATTGGTGTCTGCCATAGTCCAGCAAAACAAAAGAGGTGATGGCTGGAATGTTTTGAATTAATCTTAACCTCTGGCATTGCTCTAGGTAACCCTCCAGACCATCGTTCTTTCCCTGCTAGGCCATTACAAAAGGGGAAGAACATATGCAAATCAGGCTTGGCCCCATCCCAAAAGGGGCAGTTCAGTATGAACTGTGAACTCATATCCCTTGTGCACGAGACCACAAGCATCCCCAAACATGTTTCTGCTTTGTTGGGCCTCATCAGTGTGGAGTAGCTTGGGTCTCTAGCCCCAACAGGCACAGGACCCACATCTGAGCATACCAGTCCCACTCTGGGTGACTACAGCAAAACAAAAGGGGTGATAGCTGGAAGGTTTTGAATTAATCTTACCTCTGGCATTGCCCTGGGCAACCCTCCAGACCATTGTTCTTTGCCTGCCAAGCCATTGCAAAAGGGGAAAGACCATATGCAAATCAGGCTTGGTCCCACCCCAAAAGGGTCAGTCCAGCCAGAACTGATAAGTCACATCCCTTCTGCACGAGACCATAAGCATCCCTGAACATGTTTTGGCCTTGTTGGGCCTCATCAGTGAGGAGTAGCTTGGGTCTCTAGGTTCAACAGGCACGGAACCCATGTCTGGGCATACCCGTCTCTCAGGGTGATTGCAGCAAAACAAAAGAGTTAATGCCTGGAAGGTTTTGAATTAATCTTAACCTCTGGTATTGCTTTGGGCAAACCTCCAGACCATCGATCAAGGCCGAAATATGTTTGGGTATGCTTGTGGTCTCGTGCACAATAGATGTGACATAGCAGTTTGGGCTGAAATGCCCCTTTTGGGATGGGGCCAAGCCTGATTTGCATATGGTCTTCCCCTTTTGTAATGGCTTGGCAGGCGAAGAACGGTGATGGTCTGGAGGGTTGCCCAGAGCAATCCCAGAGGTTAGGAATCATTCCAAACCTTCCAACCATTAGCTCTTTTTATTTTTGTATAAGTCACCCTGAGTGGGACGGGTATGTGTGACGTGGGTCCCTTGCCCTCTGGGCCTAGAGACCAGAGCTATTTCTCACTGATGAGGCCCAACAAGTTCGAAACATGTTTGGGGATGCTTGTGGTCTCGTGCAGATGGGATTTGACCAAGCAGTTCGAGGTGGACTGCCCCTTTTGGTGTGGGACCAAGCCTGATTTGCATATGGTCTTTCCCCTTTTGTAAGGGCTTGGCAGGTAAAGAACGATGGTCTGGAGGGTTGCCAGAGCAATGCCAGATATTAGGATTAATTCCAAACCTTCCAGCCATCACCTATTCTGTTTTGGATAAGTCACCCAGAGTGAGATGGGTATGCTCAGATGTGGGTCCCGTGCCTGGTGGGCCTAGAGACCCAAGCTACTCCACACTGATGAGGCCCAACAAGGCCGAAACATTTTCGGCTGCACTACCCCTTTTGGAGTAGGACCAAGCCTGATTTGCATGTGGGCTTTCCCTTTTTGTAATGACTTGGCAGGCGAAGAAACATGGTCTGGAGGTTTGCCCAGCCATCACCTATTTTGTTTTGCATATGCCATAGTCCACACAGTAATTGAAATCTAGTCCTTAAATGAGCACATAGAACTGGGGTGTTGTGGTGTTATGAGGGTGAACGAAATTACCTGAGAATAGTGAGAGAGTTAGGCATTGGAAGCAGAATTCCTGAACCCAAGTCTTTTAAAAAAATGAATGTTATTTGCAGCCAATCCAACATCACAAAAATATCCAATGGTATCCCTGCCCAATCTAGGAATCAACAGTTTATCACAGATAGTGTCCAACATTTTAGATTTGAATTAGTAAAAGAATCAGAGATCCATATATTAGAGTAAATATATTTCTCTTATGCCAATACTTGTTAATTCCTTCAGAGAAAGTAGATTGTGTGACAAGGCCAGTACCCTGGGCCTGTCAAGAGGGGATGGTAACCCCTCTGAGCCATGGGTGAGAGGCATACCAGGGAGTAACCATAGCTAATCCTACCCCTGAAGTGGGCGGTGGCAGCATAGAGGGCCCCAATTCTTGCCTCCCTTGTGCCAGTTTGTTTGTCTGCAGACCCTTTTCTCCTGCATTACCTCTACAGTCCGATACTTGCCAGTCCTTTGCTATCTGTTGCAGATTTTCTACAGCCATAGTAATCCAGCCAACCGATATAACATTGCCGGTCAGAGCAAGGATCTGCTGCGGAAAGAAAGAGAGCAGCCACTGAGGAGAAGAACAGAAGCTTTGCCCCAAGCATGCAGCAGATATTGCAACACTCCAAAAGCAAAAGGAAGAGATGCTGCAGTCCTACGAGGCCATAGAAAGAACCTCGCAAAGGTGACTGAAAGACCCAGCAAGCCCATGCAACACCCAGACCAACCCCTAGATCACCAGGGAGAGGAAATGAACAATGACCCCATGTTGCCAAAGAGACTTACTGGAAGACCCAAAGAACTAGGGTACCCGAGCCCAATCATGGACACCAGCCATCCTGGGCCACCATCTCCTGGACATAGTAAGCCCATTCGGAGAAAGTAGGTAGGGCTTAGCCCCATTTTCAAGATTATCCCTTGCACATACATGATCTGAGTGGAAAACAGAGGCCAGATTGGCCAGGGAAAGGTGACCAATCCTCACAAGGGGCACGGGATTTAAGCAGGTAACAGAAGCAGAACGTGTGGGCTTTTTGGGTGAGGCCAGAGAGGGGGATGACCAAGAGAACAGCAGGGGGTAGGAGGGAGTGGCAACTTGTGGAGGAGATTCATGGAGCAGGTGAGGTATTGGCTTAGGAGTGAACGTGGTCCTGCGGTATTGGGGGTGCATGTTTGTGTGACGAGTTAGTAAAGAGGTTAGTGTAAAGAGTGAATGTCACTTGAATGCTATAGGATGTAAGGGTGTGAGAGTAGTTAGTGGGAGGGGAGTAGTAGTGGGAGGAGAGTAATAGTGGGAAGGGGAGAGCAGGGGTGGGAGGATAATAGTGGTAGGAGGAGGAGAGTAGTAGTGGGAGGAGACCATTAGCAGTAAGAGGAAGAAAGCAGTATTGTGATGTTACTTCTACTCCTCTTCAGTCCTCCTCCTCGATCCTACTGCTCCCCTCCTCCAAAGGGTGGAGGCAAAAACTAGGAGGAGTGAAATATCAGCGGAACCAAAGACTGATTGTAGGAGAAAGGTGCAGGGGTGTGATCGTGAGAGTAGAAGGGGAAGACGCAAGCGTGGGCATGACTGAATGAGCCTGAATCCAACTAAATAAGTGTGAGGCACTATCCCAATTCCCTGGTAGTGTTCTAATGGGGAATTGGGATAGTGCCTTGGACTTACTTGGTTGATTCAGAATGGATAGACTAGGGACCGTAGGAAGTCCCTGATTGAGATTAGACAGCCGGCAGCATACTTTATCACCTTTAGCACAAGACAGTAATTAGATAGTAGGGGCCAACATTCGGTAGCACTAACCAGGAGTTACAAACCTCTGGGTTAGAGATGTGGGCCATAACAGAGAGAGAGAGAGAGAGAGAGAGAGAGAGAGACACAAACAAAGACAAACAAACAGCCATCGGCCCCACAAAGAGAAATAAAACCCTTGAACTGTCTATGCCTTCCAGTGATTTCTTTGCCATCTGTGATGTGGTATCAGAGGTGGGATTATAACGGACCACGATATAGAGGTCACTCGTTGCCATCCGAGATGCTGAGAGTGGTAAGACTGGCACATGTCCGGCTTCCCACTAGAGTTACCAGAGGGGACACAGTTTGTGATCTATATGCTGATGAAGAAGTGACAATCCTGCCTCGCGGCCAAGCTTTTGTTCAGACTAGATTGTGGATGGAAATACCAGAAGAAACTTACGGGAGAGTGGGGGTTGGCCTTGAAGCAGTCCCTGGTGGTCACGGCAGAGCAGGGGTAATAGACCAGGACTATCTCAGTGAAGTTAAGGTACTCATGCTGAAACTCATTCTTAAACAAGGACAACCCATGGCCGAATGGGTGCTCAATCCAACAGTAGAGGAAATTGAAACCCTGAGCCCATATACCGAGCAGAAGCTGGGTTTAGGGAGATTACAGAATCTCAAGCAACCGACAGACCAGCCCAAGATCTCGCAGGGCCATCGTCAGTTGAATTTGTTGAGGCCCAGAGGATGGGCTGATCCTGGGCCATACGAGGAAGAAGCTGGTTTCAGAGGCCGCAAACTGAACATTGAAAAGCCAACATTCCATCGAGAAGGGAGGGCTCCTCTACTGGATCAGTGTGGACACCAGAGGAGATGTCATTAATTTTCCACCAACTGCTGGTGCCAAAACCCTTCCAAAGAGCGCTGCTAGAATTGGCCCACTCCAAACTTACAGTCAGCCATTTGTGGCTAGAGAAAACCCAGAAGACCCTGTTGAGCAGATTCTACTGACCCGGAGTGTACGCAGAAATTAAACAATTGAAATTAAACAGCCGCCCCATCTGTCAGAAGACTTCGCCAGATAATGTACCTAGGGCACCACTACAACCACTACCAATCATCTAGTTTAATGTAAGTGGTCTTGCACCCATCTGTCACTATTCGTGGCCTCACTGTAGTTCACTCTGTAAGAAAAAAAGGTTGTGGGTTCATTAGTGGGACAGTGGGAAAGGCAGATGTGAAACTGGAGTAAAAGGTAGAAACTTCCCTGTCACTCACTGGTGTGCGGCGGCTCCTCAGGGTGCACTGATTTCCTTTGTGGTTTCTTGTTTGCTCCTCTTGCTCTCCCGAGGAGCTGCACAAGCAGCGCTTGCTCTCTCTGGTCTCTCCTGCAGCGGTTGGCGCCTTCTCTCTGCTCCCACTCCCAACGGGGAGCACACAGCAATGGGCTTTGCTCAGTTTCAGAACCTCTCGCGGCCAGCAATGGCCATGGCGTCTTCCTGGCTTTCCTTCTCTCTGCGTCCTTTTTACTGGCCCATATGTTGCCTGCTCCACCTCGGATGACTGCGCTCTCCAGCCCAGCTGCTTCCATGCTCTGCTGCTTCTCACTCTTTTTATACACCTGCAATCATGTAACAGGTTGTAGGTGTGAACACCCAGTTTCACTTGCCTGACAATAGCTATTGGGACATGCCTGGCTCTCATACTACTCATCAGGCCTCTTCCTTGTCCCAGTACCAGAGTGGTGAAATGAGCTGTTAGTGTTCATTACTCTTAATCACCTCTTCCTCGTCCCAATACTATCCTGGTTTAAATAAGGGGAAATGAGGAAATATGGTTTACAACAGCCTACAAAGTCAGGGGGAGGTGGGAAGTTGATTCTCATTAGGAAAAGGGGATACCATATCTCACTCTTAAACTTCCTCCTCTTAACCCTCTTCCTGGTGTTTCAAGACTGATACTTTTTTCTGGTGTTATCCTGGCCAGATGGAAAAGGGTAACAATATCCCATAAAGGCATCTGGGATTAAGGGTTCATCATGGAATGGGAATGGGGAATACTGCGTCTTCTCTAAGGACATCCTCCTATCATTTCCCAAATCTCCCCTACCCAGTTGATCCTCCCTCGCATCTCCACCCCCATGGGTGGGATCCAAGAGCAATGGCTTTTCCCTGGCCACCTGAGCAGAGTATAATGGGGAGAAAGAAGTGAGGACTCCCTCAGGGTTCTCACACTATGTAAATAACTAATGGTGCTCGTCAGTCATCAGAATTCCGAAATGAAGATGTTCTCCATCCAAAACGAACTCTAACTAACCCTACGACTCTTTGACTAACTTAAATTATACTAGGAACTTGTCTCTTCCTTCTAGTTGGTCTCTTAAGGCAATGTCTTTATGTGTTTTATAGTTCGCCTTAGTAAGATATCTTCACATAGTCTCTTGTCACCTTTTGGACAAGGTGCTGCACTTCTTTTATAAGGTACTTAGGGTTACTCTCCCTCTTGGGATTGTTGTTTGACATTGATTTGTAATTCTCTTTCTTATAATCTCTCCCAGGTGTATAGGCCTTTTTTTGTTTTTTTCTGCTCTTTTTAACTTGGCTATCCTTTATAGCAACGTGAGCCTTCGCCTTTCCTGGCGTTGCGCCATTTGATCAGTTCTTCTCTGTCTCATTTGTGCATCAGAATATCATCTGCGAAACACCCAAATTGGAATGGCTTCCCATCTCACATCATGCCTTTTACCTGACGGTTCTTCCTAATGGACATCGCTAAAGGGTCCAAGAGCAAGACAAATAATAAAGGTGACAGAAGGCAATCCGGTCTAGACCCCTCCCCAAAGAGAATAATTCTGATTTAAATTCCATTTGTTCCTTAGGGTTTGTATATTGCCCCACCCCCCTCATCATTTTGACACCAAACTCCAGATGGGCTAAGAGCGTCATCAAAAATGTCCAGTTGACCCCATCAAATGCATACTTGGCAAAAGCAAAACAGGGTTCCCCTCCCTGTCTCTATCAAGTTTAGTGTTTTTCGAACCATATCTGTAACTTGCCTATCCTGGATGAAGCCCACATGATCTGTATGAATTATTGTGAGTAGTATTTTCCTGAATCTTGATGTCAGTATACGAGTGAACATTTTTGCATTGACGTTTAAAAGGGAGATGGATGGTACAATGCACCATTTGTATGATCTTTTCCTTCCTTATGCAAATCTGTTATAAGGGCATGTCGCAAAGAGGGGGGCATATCCCGCTCCTCCAGTATGATGTGGATTACATGGCTAATCGGGGAGCAAGCATATCCGCTAACTATTTGTTAAAAAAAAGATAGTGAAACCGTCCTCTCCAGGGGCTTTCCCCGCTGATTGAGGCTAGAACTTCTTCCCCTCTAAATCTGTAATCCTGTCTATCCTTTACTTCAGTTTCGCATCTGCCTTTCCCACTAATGACCCCCACAACCTTTTTTATTTTACAGAGCCAAACGCAGTAAGGCCACCAATAGTGGTAGACAGGTGCAAGACCACTTACATACATTAGATGATTGGTAGTGGTTTTAGTGGTGCTCTAGGTATGTCATCTGTCAAAGTCTTTTGACAGATGGGGCAGCTGTTTACTTTCAACCGTTTAATTTCTGCATACACTCTCTGCCAGTAGAATCTGCTCAACAGGATCTTCTGTGTTTTCTCTAGCCACAAATGGCTGGCTGTAAGTTTGGAGTGGGCCAATTCTAGCAGCGCTCTTTGGAAGGGTTTTGGCACCAGCAGTTGGTTGTAATTGGCTCCATCTCCTCTGGGGTCCACACTGACCTGGTAGAGGAGCCTTACCTTCTTGATGGAATGTGGGGTTTTCAGTATTCGGCTTGCGGCCTCTGAAACCAGCTTCTTCCTTGCTTGGCCCAGGATCAGTCCATCCTCTGGGCCTACGTAAATTCGACTGACGGCCCCACAAGATTTTGGACTGGTCTGTCGGTTGCCTGAGATTCTGTCATCTCCCCAAGCCCGGCTTTTGCTCGGTGTATGGGCTCAAGGGTTTCGATTTCCTCTACAGTTGCAATTTACACCCGGTTGGCCATGGATTATCCTAGTTTCAGAATGAAGGGGTCTTTGTAAGGTTCGGCAGGAGTACCTTAACTTCACTGCGGTAGTCCTGGTCTATTACCCCTGCTCTGACCACCAGGGACTGCTTCAAGGCCAACCCCCATTCTCCCTGAAATTAAACCGTTAGTGAGACAACAACAGGCAGGTAGTGTTTTACTTTCTGTGAACAAGCAGCTGGTATCCATTGAAAGTTAGGGGAACACCTTTAATTCTTTTATTTTAAATAAAACAAAATATCTAGATTGAAACAGCTTGTTTCTTGTCCCGGATTGTGGGGTGGGATTGTTGCATTGGGGGAACAATTAAATTAGTGTCATTCTCCTGTAAAAAGAATCCTTGTGAAAAGTAAATATATTCCATAGATGCATCTGATTACAACAGCAAGCCAAGGCTTGTTTAACTGTAGTAATTACTACATTCTTAAATGCAGGGTGTATCCAGGACTGCCTGATTTGATTTCAAGTACGGCAGAAGAAGCTAGCTATCCCAGGATAGCGGATAACAGCTATCCCAGATAAACACATTAGGGCATTTGTGGGTGTTGTCAAAACGCTCTTCAGCTTTCAAAAATGCCAGAGGTAGAATGGCGGGTCTACATTTTAGGAATACATGTTTATAATAGAATGGTTCAATCCAATCAAAATAATATTCGATATCTAGCAAGGCTTTTCTTTTAATCATTTCGCAAAACAATCAATCAGAATAATATTCTTTTATTATGTTTAAATCTTTTCAACAAATTGTGTTTGGGTTTATCCATAAATTGCCCAGAGTAAGTGTAAACAACATTTCCATTAGATGGTTCAGCCAGCAGTAGAACCTCCGGTGTGTCTAAGAAATCTGACAGAGCTGCTATGTATCATTCTAACTTATGAGTCCCCCATAGTCTTGCCAAAATCATGATACATTTTAAAATTGCTGTTTGGTCCACTACTCTCAAGCCAAACTCTAATTTACTAGCCATAAATGGTGACCTCTAGGTCAGGGATAACGGTCGACATAGGAATTTGTTTTCCTCTCAGACAAGATCATCAACATTATGACAGTTCCACAGTCCAGCACCATATAGGACTGTACCTGGACCGATCATTCAGTGACCTACCCCCCTGCCTCCCAATCTTCTGCTGAAGTTGAGAGTGGCTCTTCCTTTCCTCCTGAGTTTTGGCTCACTTTTAGTTTTATGTTCCTTCCAGGATCTACTACTAAGCAACCTCATTCCCAAATAATCAAAATAATCAGTAGAGCTCAAATCTGTTACATCTGAATTTAATTTGATTGACAACCTTTTTCTTGGCGTGACATGCCATTGATTTAATTATTTTCGCATTAATCGCAACACCAAAGTTTATGCATACTGTATGGAGAAGAACAAATCGTTTCTAGAGACAACTCAGGGATTTGGGAAATTAGCACAGCATCGTCTGTATACAATAGAATTCAGGTGTGATTGCCATTCAACTTTGGTGTATCAGCCTAATTTCAAAATATCCCTGGCAACAACCTTGGCCTACTCCCATCCCAATTGCAACTGGTTCAGTGACTTCACTTCTCTTACCGTATCTGACTTTTTCTAAATTATCAGTGTCTAGTCTCTTGAAGACTTTCACTAGACAGTATGTTACTCTGATTGATCACAGAATATTGCATGGAACTGATTAATGCTATCAAATGTAGGGCAGATAACAATAAAAAAATAAATCTGCATGCCTTTCTTAGTACTACACATGTTTCATTGGCCGCACCGCACTTCTTCATCGAATGAGTTCTGGGTAAAGCGCAATCTCTTGCACGTTGTTTCGGCAGGGGAATAAAGAGCTATAAACCACACAGCCATCTTGGTCTATGCCTCATAGCAGTTTCCCTACATTATTCCATTAGCCCACCGGGGCCCACTTATATGGGATCGCCAAGCCACAAATACTTGCGGCTCACTGCAAAACATTAATCTGAGCCAAGGAATTGGACTCCACCTTGCCAACAGAATTGTCCAACCAGCAAGCCATTCACCCTTCAACCGTAGGCAGTAAAGAATCAATTTAGCTTACAGAAAGACCCTGATGGGTTGAAACACGTGTCGGCTGACCTACCTAAATCACTGATTAAATCCTGCATATGAAAAACTAAAAAAATCTTTGTCTACCTTATTATCAGTGCAGGAATTACGGGGTCCAACCCTTTGATGCTAATATAAGAGGTATGGGCAATCACCACTAGGGGGGGATTACTCCCTTCCTCTGGCCTCTCTTTCACTTTGCTTTCACAGTACAACACTTTCAGTCTTTAATCTTGAGGGTCCCAAACCCATACTTCCCTGTCTCTAGTGTTGGGCAGACACTCCCCTCCAAATTACTGCCACAAGGAAGATGCTTTGTATTCCTCTTTTCTTGTGGGTACAGGTTGCAGACCCGTATTTCTCTACTACTTTGATTCATCAGACCTGGTACACTCCCCTGCCAGGTACCTCCACGAAGATGACTTGTTGGGATCTTCTTTTGTGGGTGCAGGTCCAAGACCCGTATTTCTCTTCTTCTTTGTATGTGGGCACTTGGAGCCCTTTCCTCCCAAGTACTGCCACGAGGAACACAACGTGTTGTTTACTTGTTCCTGGCTCCTCGACCCTTCCCTGGTGGTCAGTGGCTTTACTCGACCACTAGCCAAAGGGAGATTCCCACCAATCTTCACAATTTCAGTGCCCCATACCCTGTTTGGCCGTTCTCTGGGTTTGTATGTGTAACTTTCACAACTTTTCGTAGGGTCCCAGACTCTCCTTGGCTTCTTCCTAGGCCTCATAACCTTTGCATTGTATAGATTAGGCCCTGCTATAATCCCTACGTCCCAGCCAGTCTGACCATCACCCCTGTTACCTTTTACCGTTACTTTATTGGCCGTCTGTTCCTCCTCCACGGTCATCAGCTTCTCACTTCTGATTCTGTGAGCTGTGGCTGCCTGCAATGTAAGTATGGCTCCTGGACCTCACGGTTCACCTTCTTATGGAGCCTTTACCTCTGCCTGGCCTCACAGTGAAAGGTCCGACCGATGTCGGGTCCTGGAGAGCCGCATTCTGCAACTCGTCTGCTTCTTCCGCTCTCCGGTCTCAGCCATCTCTCTGCTCCCGTGCCTCACAGCTTCCACGCCTGCTGTTGTTCAGGGGCTTGTTTGACAGCCGGCATGCCCTTCGACTTGACAACATAGTCTTTCATTTTTATCATGAATGAACATAAAAGACTAGACTATTCATTCCAGTTCTCCAGATTGCTATTCCCTGTTCTGCACTTCCTCCTCGTCCCAGTAGTTTTTAAATAGGTCTCCCGTAGGTAGCCCATGAGCTTCCTCGTCTCAGCAGTTTTTATGTTTTCATCTTACAGAAATACATGGAATTATGGGATAGGGTGTTGGCTTAAATGGAATGAGAATGTGTTCAAGGGGTTGGTGGAGGGTTGTCGTACCGTATTCTCCCGAGATGTTCTTCTTTGTCCCCAGAGATGAAGTCTCTCCCCATGAGATCCTCCCTCTGAGTACTGTTAGGCAGAAACCTGTGCAGTTCCCTTGGGGAACACTGCAAAAGATTTAAGACTACAGGTATAGCAGTAAACCCACTTGGTAGCAGTCCGCACCACCCAGATTTACCTGGTAGCTGTGGCTGAGCAGTCAGACTTCCCTCAAGAAGAGTTAGGCAGTATGCAAAGTATACACAATATGTACTCAGACACAATAGTACAAGCAAACACTGACCAGAGCTTGGTTTCAAAAGTATATTGTTATTTATTTTCAAGAACACATCAATTGAAGACACTCTAGCAACGTATAGTAAAACACTTAAAACACAGTTATAATGGAAGCAGTTTCAACCCTTACTCCTATCTAGACAACTCTAAGTTAACACCACATAATTAAAACAGAGGTGAGCGCTTAACGTTAGATGACACTCTAGTAGGTTTAAGGAAGGGGTAGAAAAAGAAACAGAAACGGGTTAAACACACCACTCTATGGGTCAGAACACTTGCAATAGGCTCAAAGAAGCACCAAGTCACAGGTGAGCAAAAGTCACTAGGCAGGGCCCACTCTTAGAGTAGCCGGAGCGAAAATGTGCCCAAGATCACACTGTTGTTAGGGATTCAAAGTCTTGCAAAGAGTTAGAAAGAGTTTAGAGTGGCTTGGAAAGTTTAGCCAGGGTGTTCCAGGCACTCCCAGGTTCGAAAGCCGGGGGCTAAATCTACCCCGTACAGTCGGTGGCAAGGGAAGCCAGGCGGAACACGGTACCTTAAGCGGAAAGGGTCCTCCAGCGGTGGCAGTTGTTCCAGGCAGTGGCAGCAAGGCTCGACGTCGGTCAGGGGAGAAGAGTTCTCGCTGAAGAGCAGAAGAAGAAGGTCGTTGCACTGCCCGGGAAGAAACCAGCCGCGGAGTCCTCCGGTTAAAGGGTTGTACCGACTTTCGTGGTTGGGGTAAAAGTGGTGGGGTTCCGGTTGCCGGGGTGCTTGGCACTGGCAAGGCGGCCACGAGATACCTCGAGAAGCGAAAAGAAGGCGAAAACTGGTTGTCCCCACCAATCAAGGGAAGGAGCCACTCCGTTAAGAGTTCTCCTCGGTCGTCGGGAAGAAGTGGTGAGACGGTTCAGCAGGGCTCCACCGGGTGGTGTCATCGAAGCAGGTCGGCTCAGCTCTTCCCTCGTCGGATTCTTGGTCCTGTGGCGACTTCTGAAGTTCCAGTCCCCAAAGCCCTGCTTTTATGCAGCAAACCCCCATTCACCCAGCCTAGCTGTCACTCAAACATGCTAAGTGGTGAGCCGGCCGGCTCACCACTTGGGCCAATCAGGACGGAGTGCGACTTGAGTTACCAAGGTAACTCAGTCCAGGGTGCCTAAATCCCCCTCCACCCCTCCTAAGTACCCCAGACAGAGTGGCACCACTTTGGAGGGCTTCTGTGGAGAAGCCCGCCAAAAGTGGAACAAAGGGCTCCACTTTGGGTCAGAGTTACAGAGGCGAACGCCAACGCCATTTTAGAATCAAGTTTTGGCAAAAAGTCCCAACCGGAGTTATAATAATAAATATATAAACCGGCGGTATGTTTAAGGCTACTGTAAATAAATAATTAAATGTGTTAGCCTAAAACAATGGGAAATCCCATAGGAAAATATTCGCGGTCGAATATAAAACGTAGTTTCCACTGCCACCAGCCAAAACTCGATCAGGGGGGACGGAGACGTGCCCCCTCGACTAACAGACCCTGGGGCAATCGAATTGCCCCAGCCAGTACGTCCACAATATGATGGTTTGTACTGGTTCTGTTCAGGATTCAAGACTAGCAAAGTCTTTGGTGACTTTACATGCCCTGGGAGACAGTAGTCAGTCCCAGGGTATGGAGTCTATGTTGGGGAGTCCCTAGGACACCCCTGGGTCACGGCACAGAGGGTGCTGTGTAACCCACATCACAAAAATACATGAGGCCCTATGGAGTAAAAGACCCCATAGCCCATTCAACACAAGGTTTAACCAAGAAAACACACTTCAACAGGTCCAAGAGTGAGGGTAAAAGAGTCTCACTCTTGGCAGGAGAAAAAAAGAAACCCCAGAAATCCAGCAAAGCTGCTGGGGGACTCACTAGGTAGGGAAATTCAGCCTAAACAGAGAATTCTCCCTAACACTCGCCCCCCCCAGACTAAGGGACAGGAGGATTTAATCCACTCCTGGATGAACCTCATACCTCTAGTCGATGATATACATCCTAGAGAGTCCATCAGCATTTTGATGGTGACACCTTGACCTATGTTCAATGGAGAACTCAAAGGTTTTCTTTTGCAAGCTAACGGACCTACAGACCCTTTGAGGAACATCAGTCTTTTTGTTATAGGGGATCTGGTTGACCAGTCCCTCAGAAGTTGGTACAACTTCTGAACCTATGTTAGGCTTTTTCAAGGGGTCCTTATAAAGGATTCCCTTAGATCTAGAGGGGCCTCCAAGGTTCCTCACCACCTCTCTTGTGGGAGCAGGTTGGGTCTTAGGCCTCTTGGTTGGAGGGGTTGGGGTTAGGCAATGTACCTGCTTCCCCTTCCTCTTAGATCTACCCTTACCTATTTTAGGAGTTTCCCCCCTAATATTAGGATTTGAGTTGGGGTCTTCAGTAGAAGGTCCAACAGTCTGAAGGTTTCTGGCCTTAGACTTTTCTTTTCTGGTTTTCCACCAGCACTGAGAATTACCAGTTCTCTCAGGTTCAGATAGGGGCCTAGTTGGTCTATCCACCTCTTCCTCAGAAGCAGGGGGGGTCAGAGACTCTGAAACTAGGGGAACAAGGGTGGAGCTTGGTTGGGGCTCCCATGTTCCTAGCATACTATCCTGAACTGTGCCTGGGTTAGAGGTCAACTTACTAAAACCAGGGCTTGTAGTGGGGTTCTCAGTAGAGGGTCCCACAGGCTTAGAAGGGTCCTTCAAGGTAGCCTTTCTAGCCAATTTGGTTAAGTTCTGCTTCTCCATACTGGGAGGCCTGGGGGTATGGGACACTACTCCTAGAGTTCTTAGGTCATTCCCCAACAGGACCTTCCCAGGTACCTCAGTCTGAACACTGACGGGGATCCTCACTGTCATGTTGTTACACTGAATGAGGGCTGGTAGAATAGGAACCATTTGGACAGGGCCTCCAGACATCTTAGTGGGACCTTTGGGTGCTTTGGCCACATCCTCAGGTTGAAAGAAGCTTTCATCCACTACTGTTCTGCTGGCCCCAGTGTCTCTCCTGGCAGGAGTATCCTGGCCATTGACAAGAACACTGTCCACATAATACACCTTAGAGTTAACAGGTAGGGAGTTATACACAACCCTATTCTGGGGACTAACCAGACCCATAGGCTCTAAGTTTACAGTTGCTTGAAGACCCAAGGGTTCTTCAGCAAAGAGTTCAAAGTGGGCACTAGCCATCTGTACTTCATCCTCAGGAGTGAAGGCTAAGGAGACTGTGCTGATCCCTGCAGGTTTACCCTTGCACTTGGGATCTCCTTTGATATGGTCAGTACCCTGACAGACATAGCATTGTCCAAATGCTCTCTGGAAGGGTGGCTTGTTCTGACCTCCTTCTGGCTTGTGGCCAGAAGGTACAGTAGCCTGACTTGGTTTCCCTTGTGGCTTACCCTTATAGTTTTGTTTGGGGCCCTCTTTGGAATTTGTAGTATTAGAATTCTCTTTGGAGTCCTTTTTAGGCTGTTTCTCCCCATCCTTCTTCTGAGTGACCCCAGAATCCTTGTGAGTGGCCCTGTTGGCAACCCACAAGTCAGCAGCCTTAGCTAGTTTCCGGGAATCTAATTCCCTGGAATCAGCCAAGTGTTGTCTGAGCTCAGGAGAGCAGGCATCATAAATAGTCTCCAACATAAACAAATCCTTCATACCTTCATAAGTGTTCACCTTGTAACCCTTAATCCACCCCTCTAAGTTTTTCAAACATTCATTCACCCAGGTAGCCCAAGGGGTACCATCATGCTTTTTGAGGCTCCTAAACCTCTTAAGATACTGGGAAGGGGTCTTCCCAAACCTAGCTATCAAAGCTAGTTTCACACATTCATAGTCCTTCCTATCCTCCTCCCCCATCTCCATTACCACATCAGTCGCAACAGGGGGAAGCCTAGAGAACAACCAGGTGAGTAAGTCATTTCCTGTGATGTTCTGGAGCCCATGATTATATTCAAACAGAGACAACCAATCCAACACATCCAACTTAGGCTCATACATACCAACCAATTCTTTAGGCATCCGGGGTCTTTTAGGACTGGAACTTCTAGAGGAGCCAGAGAGAGAAGCATTCTCAACAGATAATTTCTTCATTTCTAAGTCATACTTGAGCTCCATTTCCCTTAGCCTTAGTTCTTTGTCAGTTTGAGCATTAAGTTTCTTATACTCTAATTCTAGTTTCATTTTCTCCAGTTCAAAGTACTGAGGACTAAATGTGGGACCTGGTAAAGGTCCAGTAGGTACAGCAGGTAGAGCAGGCAGAGGCCTAGGGGGGACAGTCACAACAGCCTCACCCTCCTCTTCTGACTCTTCCTCAGAATTATCAACATTTTGCTCCATGTTAACTTCAATACTGTCATCTACAGTTGCTGGAGTGGTAGGTTCCTCTGAACCATCACCCAGACTTTGGTTAGCTAACAATCTTTCAATCGGCTCCATTTTCTTGCCCTTAGTCAGGAGATCCTTATGTTTACAGAGCACTCTTAGACAATCAGCAGTTTTGGCTGCAAGGGACTCTTGACTATAGCTTTCTATAACTGACATGTTAGAGGATTACTTCTACAGTGCTAAGCTTTGTGGTTAGTTGCACTAAGGTATCAAAAGCACAATAAAATGTATACTCAATACAAATCCCACCGCTGTACACCAGTGTTAGGCAGAAACCTGTGCAGTTCCCTTGGGGAACACTGCAAAAGATTTAAGACTACAGGTATAGCAGTAAAACCACTTGGTAGCAGTCCGCACCACCCAGATTTACCTGGTAGCTGTGGCTGAGCAGTCAGACTTCCCTCAAGAAGAGTTAGGCAGTATGCAAAGTATACACAATATGTACTCAGACACAATAGTACAAGCAAACACTGACCAGAGCTTGGTTTCAAAAGTATATTGTTATTTATTTTCAAGAACACATCAATTGAAGACACTCTAGCAACGTATAGTAAAACACTTAAAACACAGTTATAATGGAAGCAGTTTCAACCCTTACTCCTATCTAGACAACTCTAAGTTAACACCACATAATTAAAACAGAGGTGAGCGCTTAACGTTAGATGACACTCTAGTAGGTTTAAGGAAGGGGTAGAAAAAGAAACAGAAACGGGTTAAACACACCACTCTATGGGTCAGAACACTTGCAATAGGCTCAAAGAAGCACCAAGTCACAGGTGAGCAAAAGTCACTAGGCAGGGCCCACTCTTAGAGTAGCCGGAGCGAAAATGTGCCCAAGATCACACTGTTGTTAGGGATTCAAAGTCTTGCAAAGAGTTAGAAAGAGTTTAGAGTGGCTTGGAAAGTTTAGCCAGGGTGTTCCAGGCACTCCCAGGTTCGAAAGCCGGGGGCTAAATCTACCCCGTACAGTCGGTGGCAAGGGAAGCCAGGCGGAACACGGTACCTTAAGCGGAAAGGGTCCTCCAGCGGTGGCAGTTGTTCCAGGCAGTGGCAGCAAGGCTCGACGTCGGTCAGGGGAGAAGAGTTCTCGCTGAAGAGCAGAAGAAGAAGGTCGTTGCACTGCCCGGGAAGAAACCAGCCGCGGAGTCCTCCGGTTAAAGGGTTGTACCGACTTTCGTGGTTGGGGTAAAAGTGGTGGGGTTCCGGTTGCCGGGGTGCTTGGCACTGGCAAGGCGGCCACGAGATACCTCGAGAAGCGAAAAGAAGGCGAAAACTGGTTGTCCCCACCAGTCAAGGGAAGGAGCCACTCCGTTAAGAGTTCTCCTCGGTCGTCGGGAAGAAGTGGTGAGACGGTTCAGCAGGGCTCCACCGGGTGGTGTCGTCGAAGCAGGTCGGCTCAGCTCTTCCCTCGTCGGATTCTTGGTCCTGTGGCGACTTCTGAAGTTCCAGTCCCCAAAGCTCTGCTTTTATGCAGCAAACCCCCATTCACCCAGCCTAGCTGTCACTCAAACATGCTAAGTGGTGAGCCGGCCGGCTCACCACTTGGGCCAATCAGGACGGAGTGCGACTTGAGTTACCAAGGTAACTCAGTCCAGGGTGCCTAAATCCCCCTCCACCCCTCCTAAGTACCCCAGACAGAGTGGCACCACTTTGGAGGGCTTCTGTGGAGAAGCCCGCCAAAAGTGGAACAAAGGGCTCCACTTTGGGTCAGAGTTACAGAGGCGAACGCCAACGCCATTTTAGAATCAAGTTTTGGCAAAAAGTCCCAACCGGAGTTATAATAATAAATATATAAACCGGCGGTATGTTTAAGGCTACCGTAAATAAATAATTAAATGTGTTAGCCTAAAACAATGGGAAATCCCATAGGAAAATATTTGCGGTCGAATATAAAACGTAGTTTCCACTGCCACCAGCCAAAACTCGATCAGGGGGGACGGAGACGTGCCCCCTCGACTAACAGACCCTGGGGCAATCGAATTGCCCCAGCCAGTACGTCCACAATATGATGGTTTGTACTGGTTCTGTTCAGGATTCAAGACTAGCAAAGTCTTTGGTGACTTTACATGCCCTGGGAGACAGTAGTCAGTCCCAGGGTATGGAGTCTATGTTGGGGAGTCCCTAGGACACCCCTGGGTCACGGCACAGAGGGTGCTGTGTAACCCACATCACAAAAATACATGAGGCCCTATGGAGTAAAAGACCCCATAGCCCATTCAACACAAGGTTTAACCAAGAAAACACACTTCAACAGGTCCAAGAGTGAGGGTAAAAGAGTCTCACTCTTGGCAGGAGAAAAAAAGAAACCCCAGAAATCCAGCAAAGCTGCTGGGGGACTCACTAGGTAGGGAAATTCAGCCTAAACAGAGAATTCTCCCTAACAAGTACCACCCCAGGGGGACTATCGGGTAGTGGCCTCACCACCTTGGCCTCATGGGAATGGGCTCCCCCTCGGGAAGAAGTGGCAACATCTCAGGATTCGCCACAGTTCAATTACCCAACAATGGGTATGTTTAATGTCCCAAAGGGGGATCTGATAGAGGTATGTTGGAGGCCCCAACTGAAGGTACATTTAATGCTCTGTCACAGAGGTGCTAGTGATCAATGAACAGGCCAAAAATGGAAAGCACTGAGAATTAGTTGCTTTTATTGTGGTAATATAATACATGGTGGCCAAAACAACAAACAGATATGTAAACCAAAGACATCTCAATGAGTCTTCCCATTCCCTATGGTATCTATGGGTTGACAAATAGTGGTGTGACACAAGTTTGGGCTTAAAGTGTTTCCCCCCACCTTTTATCCCCTTTCTTCTCTGTTTTCTCCAAGTGGTCTCAAACTTAGGCTTACAGGTTTCACCCACCCTTCTTCTCTGTCCCTCTTGGGGCCTCTTACTCCCTTGATTTAAGAGGTACCCCTGCATTCTTCTGAGGTCTCTCTCTCCTTGGTCTCAGGCTGAAGGGACTTGCATAGCCTTCTCCTTTGCTGAGGCAATAGAGGTTTCTTTTTCCCTTGAGGTGGGCTTTAAAAAGGACTTTATGAACTCCCTCATGGTCCTCACCACTTCCCTTGTGGGGTGAAATAACCCCTGGATGCCAGAAATCAAGAGGCCAGAGTCATTGGTGTGCATGCACCAAAATAAAAGGCCAGCACAGAAATGATGTCGCACATAAGGCCTATGGAACCCACATCAAAGGAAAGAAAATGGGTCTCAACCTCAAGATGCTAAAATGTGTGCAGTGCGTTTCATGAAGGGAAAGAAAGACACGTGGCAAACAGGTTTGACAAATCCATGGAGAGCTGCACTGATATTTCCAGAAAATGCAGTGTACAGTATCTTCAATTGGATGCCAGAATGTGTTTCAAGCAGCCGCAGTGAAACTGAGTATTTTACATATACATTAAATAAAATAATGTCATTTTGTTTTTCCCACCAAGATTAACAACAGGCTCAGTAAACTGCCCACCAGACTTTCAAGCTTGGGCATGGTGTTCTCATGCGCATGTACCATTCGGAAATAATATGTATATATTGTTAAATTGTGTGCTGTATAAGATGTCATTTAAAGCAATTGTGTGAGTTTGAAAGACCATGTGCTGCTGGCCAATTTCTGCAGAGGTGAAACTAAACTCCAGGAAATCCCATGTTGCCCTGGAGATTCAGGTCTGGTTGTCATCAATCAGAACCAAGAAAGAATGACTTCTTAGATCAGAAATGCGGCGAAGACCTGATAGGCTCATCTCTGTTCTTGCAGCAGGATTGACCTTGAGGTAACAAAGCCCATAAAGTGCCCATTAGGAGCTGTTATCAGGACATCACATGCCTTGAAGGGGTAAGCTAACATAAACACAGATCCCTCTGTTTATGTCAGATGCCTGAAAGAGGATGAAACTTTAAAAAATGTGGGGACAAGAGGGAGAGAGACCTGTGGAACTGCACATTGACTTAAAATGGGAGAAACACATTTTGTCGCATAAAAGGAGAAGCGTACATGTCACAGCTGTCATTGTAGGCATTTATTAAAGATTACAATTAACCCCTTCTAACCATGCTAAAACGACTTTTGTGAGATAAACACAACTAAAGTTATGAATGAAAATGCGATTTGGACCATCCCGTGATTCCCAGAGATGTGAATCATTGATAAAAGCATGCTAATAATAATTAATATGATGCCCATAAAGTGCCATAGTTTTCACTGATATGCTTTCTGAGTAAATGAAGAAAAACTGAAACTGTATCTCTGCACAGAAAGGAGTTCATACTAGTCTTATCTGATTTGCCTTGAAATATAGTGTTAAAAAATGTATTCATACATGTAAAGATTTGAACAAAAATGAAGGGTACTTGCTATGTTGTGAGATGTTTGTGTTTTAAAACAAGACGGAGCCCATCTGTCATAGTGGGATGATGAAGCTTTCTCCTCCCACTGCGCACCCAAAGCACCCCCCCCCGTCCCCTTGTCCTATCAGCACCCAGGTGGGAGGGGGGCATGGATAATCAACCAATCCCTTTCGCAAGAATCATGACACATTGGTGATGTAATTTGCCCTATAACTAAACCAGCGTGCATGAGAGCTGCATTTCTTCCAATAATTCCGAGAGGCAACCTGCTTCTGAAGCCTGGAGAAACATCCCAGCAGAGGAGCCTAAGTCTTGCATTTGAGACAGGAGATATAGAAGCTGATTGGGACCCCTTGGAGGAAAGAGAGGAGACCCTGGACTGACCCTATTGGCTGTCCCAGTGGTGTGTTCTGATGCTCCCTGATGCCCAGTCCAGACCTCTCCTGTAAGTAGAACTACCCCAAAAGCCCTATATTGTATAGGCCATACAGTTTTCAGAATTGTTTTTGTTATTTCCCCATTGAAAAATCGCCTGTTTGCCAGTGTAGATCCTTAGCATATTTATCTAAGTAAATCAATTAATTCCCCTATTTAATTCATGGGGTCTGTATTGTTGGCATTCAAAATCAACAATCTTTTCCCAGTGTGTTGTGAGCCGGTATAGTCATAAATCTTTGCCAGAAGAATTAACCCCAACACCTTGTTCCACATGTGTGCGCAGGTTGTTAAAACAAAATTCCCCATTGATCCCCTTCATGTTAAATAATCTGAAGTGGGAAGCCCAGTGGGGCCTGTGCATATGCAAGGTGCAAAAACAAAATTGCCCGTGTACCCATTGAGCTCTGCAAAACGAATTTTCCGATTTGCATTTTCTTACATTGCATCTGTGCTAAACATCCCGAAATCGATTTTCACATTCAGTACTGATAATAACCCCGAAGCGCTGTGTGTTATTGTTAGGCAATGGAAAAATTCATTTTGCTACACTTTTCTGTCTCCACCTATTGGTTCTGTGATTAAATCTTCCAAAATCCGATTTTCCCATTGTGTGCTGACTAAAAACCCCAAACCCCTGCCTGTCATTTTTAGGTGTAGAAAAACGAATTTCCCATTTCTTTCTATTCTTTCCCATTGCAACTGTGCAGAATAAATCAAAACCGATTTTCCCATTGTGCTCTGAAAAACTAATTTTCCCATTACCTTTCTGTCTCCCGTATTGTTTCTGTGAGCTAAACTACAAATCCGTTTTTCCCATTGTGTTCCCACTCCCTGCCACTGCATTCCATTCAAAAGAGCCAAGCCTAATTGATGTTTGGAGGTTGAGGGTTGCTGGGATAAAAGCATAACCCTGTTTGAATTTACTGTGTGCCTTGAACTGTTGTTTTCTTCTGTTTTGGTGGGTGATTTAAAAAGGAATTCATTGTGACAGCATATCTCTATGTTAGTGCCTTTACGGAAGTCATTGGGCCTCATTACACGGAAGGCGGTAATGGTTAACGGCCACCGTTAATGGTAACGGTGACCGTTAACCATTACCGCCTTACTACGAGGTCCCTTAGCGGGTTGGTGCTTTAACGCCTGCTTTTTGCAGGCGTTAAAAACCAACCCGCTAAGGGACCTCGGAGCTAATTACGGCACCGCAAAATTGCGGTGCCGTAATTAGCGCCTTCCCCATTCCCATAGAGCCCTATGGGGCAGAAATGGGCATGGGGAAGGGCAATGGCGGAAGGGGGATTTACCGCCCCACCAACCTTGGAATGGGGCGGTAAATCCCCTTTCCGCCAAGGCGGTGCCAGTAATTTACCGGCATGGTCCAGGGTGCTAATAGCACCCTGGATCACCGCCTTCCGTGTAATGAGGCCCATTGTGTTTTTGTGTTGCCACAACATTGGTGGCTGATGTAATCTATTGGTGATATTTTGGCTAAATAAATTAATTAATAAATATATTCTTAATACACACCGGCCTGGTTCGTAGTCCATTGTGGCACTGGGTATTTGTAGGGGTTGTGTGTGAGGTGGGTTGGAGGCCTTATAAAAAAAAACTGAAATCAATAAAAGGGCTTTGTTGTGCATCACTTTCATTGTGGGGGAAAGGAGCTGCCTGACTTAGCTGTGACCGTATAATAACACGGTGACAAAACTGGGGGCTTGTGCCGTGATTGGTCGAGAGTTTTCCCTCATGACAGTGCAGTAGAGCAGACTATTCATTGAAGGTATTATTGCATTTATTGGATAGGAAGTTGTGTTACATTGTGAAGGCGCCATCCAAATCTGTACCCTGGGTTTCAGGGTGGTGTGTGCAAACTAAGCAGGAACAGGGTTGAGATTTTGCCCTTGCATAGAGAGCATAGTTGGTGCAGAACACATTTTATAATGAGCAGCGTAGAAATTAATATGGCCATGATGCACCTTCTATCCAAGTTGTTTATTAAAGGTGAATGGGTAGAACAGGAGCATGAAACGTGGCAAGCGAGAATGATGCAGGAGGTTACCTCTGTAAATGTTGATATGTGGCAAGACAATGGCCTGTTACATCAGGCCCTGACAGACTTTTATATGACACAGAGCACCAGAGATGAGCAAATTAAAATGGCTCACCTCACAGCATATATGTACTTCCATATGATGATCATGGAAGAAAAATACCAGGAGAGTGTAGCCGCTGTGCAAAACCAATCTGAGCTTTTGGATCAAGCACAGAGCGAGTTGAAGCAAGTAGAGGAAAAAGTGCAACAGAGTCAACATTCTTAGTTAAAATTAGAAAACATTATTCAGCAGCTGAAAGATGAGTTAGTGGCACAGCACCAAACAAATTTGGAGCAAGAGTCCCAATTTTCTGCACTGAGAGAGGAATGTCAAGGAGGTGTTGAGAATCTGAGAGAGAGTCAACAAACATTAAGTGAGCAAGTAGTGCACAATAGAGCCTGCTTAGTGGACATTTGTGCATTTCAAATGCAAATTTAATAACTGAAAGATGAGAATAGCCAGTTGATCATACGGAGGTCAATTCCCAGGGGGAATTCGATCAGGGGTGCCAGAATCTGAATGCTCTGAAACGACAAAGAGAATAGCAAATTGTTTCAGGAGAAAAGTGCCATGTGTCAGGAATATGATTATTTATGATTTATATAGCGCTGCATGCTGGACTTCTCCAGCTTCTCAGTTTTAGAACGGGGATCAAACCCATGTTGCGCGGCATGATTCTGTTGCCAAGGCAATCACTTTACCCTTGAGTTATCCTCCTGGCTAAAGATCCTCTTCATATTGGGCAATAATAATGAGTGTTTGGCTGTGGCTCTGTTCTGCTGGTACCACTGACATGAACATATGGCGCTGTGTGGGCGGAAGCAGAGGGCAGGCTCCCATCTGTCCCTTTGTGTCTTTTTATTTTTTAGTGGGAATAGTTTTACTTCCTGTATTTGCATGCTTTTGGAGTGGAAGTGGCTGGTATAAAGCTTATCGGTAGGCCTGCTTAAGGGGACAATGCTATTGTAAAGAATTTGAAATCTTTTAAAATTGACTTTTTTCTATATGCTGGGAGTTTTGATAAAGCATTCCCACTCAATATAATCGCCTTTTAACGGATCGGTTAAAAATGACAAGCAGGTTAAATACTGTTAACTGTGTGCGTCATTAAATGCGTACACTCTGTATAGAGTGGACATGATTTTATATAGGATTAAACCGCACAATGCTCTATAAGCAACTGTGTGATGTAGGGGGCTCCATATAATTTGGGGAACAACCAGTGCTTATAGTGGGATATGAAATTGAGGTTGGGAGGGTGCTCTGGGAAAGGGGTGTGTCCAAAGTGTGCGGGGCATGGCCCATGGATGTTGCTAGGTATGGGAAAGATCAGGGGCTACGCTAATTTCTGTACTGGCGGGACTCGGGGCTAGCTAGCCTTTTGGTTATAGCCCTGAGCTTCTATCCGGGGCTACAACCAAAAGACCCAGGGCTATAGCCCCCTAAGGCACCACCTAGCAACGACTCTGACCTAAATGCTGGGCAGGTGAATGTGGCAAGGTCCACCTGCCCCAAGAAACAATGCATCATGAGGCCCTCCTCACATGTATTTTGGGCCACACAGCCTGGTCTAAGGTGGTCTTGTTTCCATCTAGTCTGAATAAACTTCCCCTGATTCAGTTTCCAAATTGGTGTCTCTAGATAAATCTGTTTCTGACTCTAGGATATAAGCAGCTCAATCAACGAGTCAGTCACCTCCCTTCTGTAAATCAATGGCCCCGGCCCAGTGTGCTTAATAGCTTTCTTCAAGTGCTCATTTAGGTTTTCAACTCCAATGCTGTCTTGTTTACCCTAGGTCTGTATCTTTTAACCCCTGCAAGAAAGGACCAATAGTATGCACATATTAACTAGGGAGATACCAGTTTTCAAGTCTTTGTCACTTGAAATCTGCGTTTGCTGACTAAAGACAGACTTCAGGTGTTGACGTATCCCAGACATCTTCTGCAGGCCCTGCAACCAACCAGGAGGGCACCCTTGAGATATTGGAGGACAAATGGCACCAATATAAACTGCTTACCCTTCTGAGCACGTAATGCGCACTGGCCTTTCTGCTTATTTAATTTCTGATAACGCTCTACCAGTAAAGTGACAGCAAACTACGATCTATAAACATTTGGAGTCATCCTTTGGGAATTCAGTGTTTTATGTTCTGCTTTAAGACTTCCTGCCACCTATTTCTTTTACTGCAGTGTCAAGGGGCTTTGCCCGGCTCGCCTCAACCTACTGAAAGCCCTACCCTTGGAACATATTAAAGTAAGAGAGCACCAAATGTGAAAGAGGACTACTAAGGGACAATGTATTACCACAGGTGGCTTCTGGGGGTCCTTCAGACCTGACAAAACTAAAGGAAAATATCTGTTGGATGTCCAGTAGGCTGGGGGAGAGCACCACGGGCTGAATATGAAATGCATCTCACAGATGCCCTGAGCGTCGCTGCTGGCTGGGAGAGAAGAACCAAAGAGGAGTGTGCTGCTGGTGTTCCTGGGCCTGTGCTGCCACATGCAGCTCAGGAAGGACTGCTACGTGGCCCTGTCCTCCTGTCCCTCCACATCCATTGCAGATTCTTGTCGGAGATGAAACCCGTTGCTGTGGAGCACTCTTAGTACATGATTTTAGAGCACCACTGAGCACCACTGAGTGCATTGACATCTCCAACCTTAATTGTGCATAGTGCTTCCAGTTATGGATTGTGCAGGACTCCCGTGAGGATGATCTATCACCAAAACCTCTAGTCTAATTCCCTCAGGATTTGTCTCCAGAGACCTGCTGACAAACTTCTTTTCATTCATTTATTTTTTATTTTTTATTGGTTAAAATATATTCTAAATGGATGCTGGCATGAGAAAAAACATCTAGCAGATCTAAATACTGATCGCAGAACTTTGAAGAACAACCCAAACTTAGTTAAAAAAAAAGCTCTCGGAACTAGACTGGGCCACTACAGTTGATAGACGAAACCAATACAAGCTGATGGAAGATTCTGCAAAAGTAAAAAAAAGGCCTTAATACCTGGAGAAATCCCCAGGAACAAACTACCGGAACACACTGATGAAGTTCCGACTTAACTTATTTGACACAAAGGTGAGCCTAAGACTGAGATACAGAAAACACGGCTCGAACCAAAGTTGCCGATTTTGAAAAGTTGTCCGGAATCTCTGAAACATCTAACTCTATATTGCCCAGGGCTTAGAACTTTGCAAACAATCCACTTAAGAGTGGTGATAGCGAAGAGTCCTTCGATGAGTGGCGAAGACTGGTGGTTTATGTTTGCAAATGCCAAGGGTAAAGTAGCGTTTGCACTGACAGATTACTTGAGCAAAATGAATTCTTTGTTGATAGCGAAAGACGAAACACACTGATGTGGACTCAAAGGAATATCTAGGATGGGACACGAAACATGAAATATGATCTGAGTTCTATCACGGTGTAATAGGACAAGGACACGGATTGTGATGATTGTGATTGTGATTTTGATTGTTCCGTTTCATTTGTTTTTTCTTCTTTTAAAAAGTTTGCTATGAACTAAATAAAATAAAAAATCAAAATTATATATATATATATATATTCAACCTTACCAAAACACTCAACAGATAATAAGAAACCGTTCATAAAACCAAATGCATATAGAAATGCATACATAAATATTAAAATATAAATCACAGAGCAATCATAAAAAGAAATCTTTTTCCATAAGCAAATATTTGGCATATCCATCCCTGTAAAAAGGTCCCTATGGAGCCAATTCATTTAACTTCAAACTATTCGGAAAGTTCTCCACTGACACTATAATAGATGTTTGACGTCTGTAAACACATTCTTCCCAAAAGGAATCTTGATCCATATCAATGCATGTATCAAAAAACCTCTGGAAATGCAAATACCTCAATGACCTAAGAGTAGTGGATTCTACCAACAAGTGCTTCAGAGATTCAACTTTTTCTCCTTGCTTGCAGAAGCGACAATACACCCCGTTCGCATGAACCAATATTTGTCTTAGCAATACTACTCCCGTTAGATATAGATTCCAGCGGAAGCATAGAAAGTCAGTTCTAATCTTTGCACTCTGGAATATTTCTAAATAATGAGCTATAGAACCTTTCAGTATGTGTTCCGACTGTAAGTGGTTCATAATATGATATGATATGGCATTTATAATGCACCTATACACACAAGTGTTTCATGCTAGTATAACCATGCAAAGACTGTACATTTTTACAGCAGTCTTGTTTTAGCAGCATGTTTTTTACCCTAATGGGTTCATTTACCAAGTCAGTATTCGAAATACCATACTCCTTGAGCGGTGACTTACAACGTTCTACGTATTCATTTAGCATTGGAACCTGGGTATTTTCCATACCTTCAGCTAAATCACTGTATAAAGCATTTTCTGGGGCTTGTAAAAATTTCCCATAAAGTGATAAAATACGTCGTTGTCCTTTCACTTTCAAGGAATTTAAGCCCATTTTATGTCTCAAAGCTGAAACTGGAACAGAATTGGGGGCACTGAAGACCCTATGCCAAATCACCCCTTCCAACACAGTTAAGTAATCCAATACCCAATCTTTGAACAGCACGATACGATCCAGTAACTTTGGACACACCTTCCACTCAAAATATTTAATTTGGGGATAAATGAGAATTTGCAATAACGATACTTAATTCTTTTCATCTGTGGGATTAGTGAATCTACCTTTGCTCTCAAATAAGAAATCGGATGTGCTTTATCCGGTGAGCCAGTGAACGGAAATTCCAAGTAAATGATAGATTGAACCATGCTCAGAATAGCGCTATTCAAGGAACAACATAACTTGATCTTGATTTTATTTTTTAACGCGGACAAAATCAGAGTTTTTGGGTTGATCTTTAAAGAATTTTCCATGGCTAAATCTTCAAAAGCAACCAGGAGTCGTTGTAATCCAATTCCTGTACAGTCAACCAAGACAGAATCCTTGATGTATGCCTACCAACTTATCAGAAAATTCCCAATTGTAAGCGGAACAAAGGATGCAGCTTCCAACATTTTACCCACATCGCAACATAAATTGAAGAGGCAGTGGGCCAAAATGCACCCCTGCCTCAATCCATTACTCGTGGGTATCTTTTGTGAGAGGGAACCCTCCTGATTTAACCTGACCCTCCCATTTGAGTATTTATTCAATTTCATGATCAATTTTAATCATCCGACTGGTATTTCCCAGTTCGCTAATTTCTGCCATAACGTGTCAAAGGCATTAGACAGATCCACTGCTGCAAAATGGATGACCCTATACTTCCCCCTGACGACTAAATCCTGAAGACTGCCCCAAATGAACCCATTCAGATTAGTACCATGAAATTTATGAAATCCTGTCTGGTTCCTTGAGATACGATTTTTGCCATATGCCCAGGCTTCCAGATGGTTCCAAAATAAAAATTGGTCAGTAGTTTTTAGTTTTATTTTCTACCACCAGCTTTATAAACCGGTACAATATAGGCTGTCTGCCATGAAGGCGTATGAGTGGCTGTCTTCAGAATGTCATCAAAGAGGAGTTTAGGGATCCCTGCCCATTCTCTCGGAGCACCCTTAAACAGCCTACGTGGGGTCTTATTAGGGTCCGGTGTTCTCAAGTCATTGGCTCCCATAACCGCCTCAAACACATCTATTTCATACTCTATGGACCCTACTAACCCAACACTTTAACTCTATTGTCCAAACTCATGCCAGTGTGAAGCCCCGAATCCCCATAAAGTGCTTGAAAGTGAACCACACAGTCTGTCTCAGTCACTGCATTAATTAACTCTTCCCCCCCTTTACTTATGTTGATCATTCATCACGGTCCAGAATGACCGTGAATCCTTCGATCAGAGATATTCTAACATTTCCTCTGAATCCACTTGAACCAATAGAGCCTGATGATTTTCAACCCAGGTTTTATATTTAAACTTGATTTTTAAAACTTTTCACCAGGTAATCAGGGTCGACATTAATTGTCTTTTGGACGGCTCTAAGCTGAGCCTGCATTTCCTTCTTATTTATTAACACTGCCTCATCATATTTGTGTATTTTCTTAATAAATTGGGCGTTTAAGACTATGGGCCTCATTACACGGTAGGCGGTGGACCAAGGTGCTATTAGCACCTTGGTCCATGCCGGTAAATTACCGGCACCGCCTTGGCGGAAAAGGGAATTACCGCCCTACTCCAAGGTTGGTGGGGCGGTAATTCCCCCTTCCACCATTGCCCTTCCCCATTCCCATTTTTGCCCCATAGGGCATAACGGGAATGGGGAAGGTGCTAATTACGGCACCGCAAATTTGCGGTACCGTAATTAGCACCAAGGTCCCTTTGCGGGTTGGGTTTTAACGCCTGCAAAAAGCAGGCGTTAAATTCTCCAACCCGCAAAGGGACCTCGTAGTATGGCGGTAAGGGTTAACGGTCACCGTTACCATTAACATGACCGTTAACCCTTACCGCCGTCCGTCTAATGAGGCCCTATTTCTCTTACTATTTCCCCTTTGTGATCGTTCAATGGAATCGTTCTTGAAATGTTCGAAGTTTTCATGAGTAAAAGTGAACAACTTCCAATTATAATTTGTGGTGCTTGCCACCCCTTTTATTTCCTTATTGGTCATTTCAAGCTTTTGTTAGTTCCACACTATTCTATAATGAGCTGGATTGACTGAGATACTCTCCATATTTCTCCCGTTCTTGTTCCATTTCCCAAACAAAAACACATTTCAACAGGCTGTGATCGGTCCAGGGATTCCTGAGAATTTCAATACCTGCATTTCCTCATTAAGAAATCATCTACAAAAATGTAACCCAAAGCTGAGCTCTGGTGACCCCAATGCCGTGTAATATACTCCCCCCGAGTCTCCTTCAGCCGACCTGTATCAATAACGCAACCCCAAATTATTCCAACAACTTCTCCAGTTAGCACTTAGTACCTGTATCATAATTTCCGTGGTGACTAGCAGAGGGCACCTCATTTAAGGAGATGATCATGTTCGAGATGTCATGCACCTCCTGTACCTCAATGCAAGGAGAGTTAAAATCGCCCAATACAATTACATGTCCATCTAGATTCGTCTCCAACCATTCCAAGATGACGTTTGCCACAGTTTCCAGAAAAGGATTCCAACTGGCATACCCCGTCATGCCAATATATATTACAAAGTAAGAAATGCAAATTCGTATTCCTATTCGTTCTTTCCCGTTCAGTAGCCAGTAAACCCTTTCCAACATCATAACTTTTCACGTTGTTAAAACCTCAATCAGATTTCAACCTAGTGATCATGCCCCCCTTCGGTCTCCCACAAGGGCCCTTGCACGTCAGTTGTGATGTTACCAAATACCCATCAAATACCACTAACTCAATCAGCCAAGACTCCTGGAGACAAATCGTAATTTCTCAGCATTAGCCCCACTTCAGGATTGGTCAATAAGTGGGTATGCACTCTAGTGTTCCAGGAGGAATTTCCTTTTATTCATTAGGCCTATTCTTCATCGTCATCATCGATCACAGTCATGGTAGGGAGCGGTGCTCCTATACTTGTTTATTTATTTTGCAAAGACACCGTTCCTATACTTTTCTTTTTAAAAACGTTCCACAGCGCTATATTTTTCTTTTTTTTAAAAAAAGAATAAGAATTCAATTCCATGTTTTGCTTGAAAAAATGGTTGTGCTACATTAAAAAATCAGGGCTTTATCTCCTGCCCTTGAATTTAAACACCATACCACTATTTATATTTACACTTGCAATAATAAAAAGCCAAAGCTTGGTACACATGTTCCACAACAAAACAAATTCTCGCATAAGGGCTGAAAACGAAAGAAAAATGTAAATGGAGACATGCCCCGCTCCACCAGCCTGCCGATGCCCCATCCCTGCCATAGTCACTGTTCGCTACATTGGTTTCACTTCTACCACTTACAACAGTAGATGTTCGCGCTCGGTGGGGCACCCGTGCGACGTAGCCATCCAGCAGTTTGTGCACATCATTGCCTGCCACTGCACAAAGCACTTACTCACTTGTCTCTTCCATAATCTTTCTCACCTGCGCCAAACAAACAAACAAAACCTGGATTTCATACGAATGCCACATTCTCTTACCAACCACCAATATTTGGTCATTGTAATGGCCTTTCTCCACCTCATGAGTGCCAATGGTGACAGTTTTCCAGAACGTCATCTACAGCAAAGATCGAAGTGAGTGAGAACGGTCTGGAACGGTGTTCCACTACTTTCCTTTTTTTCTGTTTACCATTCCTCTACTTTTTACGACCATATTCACCGTTCTATACAGAGGATGAGTCCATTAATGTCCTTGTGCAAGTGTAAAGTTGTAATGGGAGCCTTAGTTACTAGTCACTTAGACTATTACAATGCCCCGGCACCTTGTCACATGTTGCACTATGCTTCCGCCTACCCTCTCCCATGCCGAGGCCACAGTTCCACTACTTTTTTTGGTACTCTTCTACCACTGCTCTGCAGTATGTATGTACCATGCTGTTAAGACATGTTCTGCACAGTGTCCTTCAGTACATTAAATCTTTATAACACACCACTGGCTTTTGGATGATACAGCGACACCATCTTTAGTCTGCCCTCTATATCCAGAGAAAAAACTCTTCAGTTAATTGGAGACCATGTAGATGCCAATTTCTATTATGGTTTCCTCCTGGAGCCTGTCTCTTTTATATATTATATTTATTTAAAAAAAGATTTTCTGCATTGCTCATGGCAAAACATCCTACAAACTCGACTTCTGGCCATTCAGTGAAATAATCAATGATAACTATTCTTTCTTTCCAATTGTAACCTATTAGATATAAGGCTATTCTTTGCCAGAGGCCTTGCAGAATACTGTCATGTGTTTTTAATTATTATCCATGCACAACTCGTGACCCTTGACATAGGTTTCTACGTCTTATTCCAGTATGAGCACAACTATTCTCCTGCTCTTTCGCTGATAGTGATGGCCAACACCCCATGGTGACATTCCTCATTAATTACTCTTGCTTAAATAGGTGGCACAACTCTGGTGGCCCTTCTGAAAATCAAATTGGCCAATACTGATCGATTCTCTGCTGCTCGTTGCTGGTCTGAACTACTTCACCTTTTCCATAATATTGCTGGTCTAAAGGGTTTTTGTACAAAACGTAGGCTGAGGTTTCACTTAAGTTGCATGGTGTATTTGTTTCCCTTCCCAAACTTCCCAAACGGCATGCTCCTCGCCAGGCAGATGTCTTGCGGGCAATGTTGTTTTTCCAACATGCTGGTCTATGCTTGTGTCAATTAGGAAATTGTCTCACATTTTTAGTAGCGCACTGTGCACAAATGCTTACTCTCTCTTTTGATTTTGGGGGAATTTTTGACCCAACCCCTTTTATGTTGCATTTGTTCCTAAAGGGCAACCACGATGTGACAACCCCCGTTTTGTTCTATTAGTGATTCAGCAGTGTCGCAGCTATTTTCCTTGTGCTTGCTTTGCATGTGTGCTCTTGCTGTTTCAAGCATTCCTATGAAATGTTGGCCTCAGTCCTTCTCTTTCTTGTAAACTAGTTGTGGTCACTGTTGATTTGAGTCCTGCCTCAATTTCCTTGCTCTTACCCACCAATTGTTGCCTGCATGGAGTGATGCACCGATACAGCTGGGTGTAGGCTGCTTTATTAATGGCATACATGTAGAACAGTCCAGTCTCCAGCCAGTTATTAACTGTCAAACATATGGAGCCTAATTATGACCTGTGCGGGAACCATGGCGCTAGTAGCGCCATGGTTGCCACCGGTATTTTACCGATTCCGCCATGGTGAATGGCGGAATTACCGCCCCATTCCAAGGTTGGCGGGGTGGTAATTCCCCATTCACCATTGGCCCTTCCCCATTCGCATTTTTGCCCCCATAGGGCTCAATGGAAATGGGGAAGGCGGTAGTTACGGTACCGCAAATTGTGGTTCCGTAATTACCTCCAAGGTCCCTTTGCGGGTCCAATCCTTAATGGCTGGTAAAACCAGCCGTTAAGGTAGGGACCTGCAAAGGGACCTCGTAATTAGGCGGTAAGGGGTTAACGGCGCAGCCACCTTTTACGGCGCCGTTAACACTTTACCGCCTGGGTCGTAATGAGGCCCATAGTCTCTACATTGGGTATCTCACATAATCTAAAACTCGTGTGAGGTCATTGTGACTCGAGTAGTAGAACTACACAGGCCTAACATGGGAAGTAAAATGCACATGGTCTCCTTATAGCCTGTGATGGATGCTGTTTCTCTGCTTCAACTGAGTAGCCTCTGTTTTCAGAACCAATCCTCAGATATGGGTGTTTACCCATTTCCCGCCTACCCAACTCCAATGGCGCCTCACAAAACCAAGAGTGGCACACTTGCAATCTTCCATTAAACAAACACAACTGCCACCATCACACAGTTGGCTCTTATGTCTCTCATGCCCTCATCCTCGTGTCTTCCCACCTGAACATGTGGCTCACTCTTCCTGGGAGTTTTTATGTTAGCTAGCCAAAGAGATGGGTTCCAATTCTCTTACCCTTTGTTTTGGCACTTAATATGGAGGAAAGTTTCCCCTTCTTCTTGGCCAATACACTGTGCCATCAACATCTCAAATACCGTCCATACCTTCCAGTTCATTCCAAGCAGTGAGCATAGCAGTCAGAGCATTTTCTGACATGCAAGGATAACCCAGGTTTCGTAGCATAGGTCTGTACCTATATAACTAAACAATCTTGGCCTTCCTTCCCTGATGCAATGCCACGGAGACTAGGCCTTCTTGGCCATGTCATTTCAGGATCTCTGGTGGTACAGCACTGGTGCATCATGCCTGAGGCCAAGTGATGATGTGGTGACATGTCAGACTGCAAGTGGGTGTTGTTTCTTTCCTTTAGAGGGGTACTCTAGCTTTGCACAGGTTCACAGCTGGCAGAAGTAAGAACACACATGACAGGAGGTTCTGTAGAACCTGAACATCCTGTCTGGCTAAACTGCTTTCTTTTCTTTCTTAACCCTGTAAGATAGCTCAGTCAACCTCTGTATAGCTATTACAAGCACGTATTAGTGGTAGAGCAGAGAGTTTTTTGTGTGTGTCATTGTCAGCTGACCCAACCTACACTGAAGGGTGAAGAGTAGATGCTCTGGCCACCCTATAGTTATGTACTAGGCCTGGAAAGTGTCTGAAAATAATTTAATTGGTATTATCTACATTTGTCATAACATAGTGTTACTAATGGCGCACGTGTGCTCCGTTCCTTCACTCTATTTGTCTTCATTGTAACCTTTCAAGAGTGATCCAACTAAATCTACCTCCCTCCCCAAAAGGAACAGTAATGCCCAAACCTTTACACCATGCCCTCTGCACATGTATCAAAGGCAAACTGGGACAGTGGAGATCCAAAAAGGATGATGGGTCAAGCCACACAAAGGGAGATTGAAGGATGCAGCAGGGAGCTGTGGTGGTTTGGAAGAAGGAATCTGACTCTTTGAGACATTTCCAAATTACCTTTATATGATCAGAGAACAGCCTAGCGTTCCCTATTCTAAAGGGTTTCCCAACCCATCTAAAGGAACTAAAGGTGTTCATCTGTCGTCAGGAAGTCCCAAAGAAAGAAAAGTCCTCTGTTCAAAACTGGTTCTACCCTGATCCCCACTAATAGATAAACCTAAACAATCTCAGGAGACTGTCTTGATTCTCCTGATGTACCAGTCTTTTCTGACTGCCTCTTTGTATCAATGTCTTTAGTTTTTTTGGTATTTATCTAGGAGCATCTTCAGTAATAGTCTCTTCTTATTGCTTGCATTAGCTCTTGTAATTCCTCTACAACATACTTGGTTTGATATTCTCTTTAGCAAAGTATTTATGCCAACCTCCCTTGTGATACTTCCTCGCTTGTTGGTTGGAGGTTTTGAACCTCCCAATGTCTATTGATTCAGGCTTTCTCGGCTTGGCTGGGGTTTCTGCCCACTTAATATTTCCCCACTTATGGATTCTCTCTTTGTCACCACTTTCTGTACTTGACAAGTTTGTCTGTCCTTCTCTCTTACAAGACTTTGTCATAGTTTCTTGACTTTGTAGCTTGTTGTTCATATAGTATTTTCCCTTTATTATTAGGTTCTGGTTTGGACCCTCTATAGACTTCCCAGTCAGGGTTATTCAATACCCCCCTTCTCCGCTTTATACAATTCCAATTACATAGGCTTAATTCAGTAACTCCTCATGAGTACTGGGATAGTTCCTCTGCTTTGCTTTCATTGCCCCGGTGACCTCTGGCCTCTCCCGTTCGCCCTGTTACCTCTCTGTAGGCTGGGGCACGTCCCAGGCTCTTGCGTTAACTCGGGTGCTCTTGTCTGGTACCGGGTTTCTCCTTCCTTCTGCTCTTCGCACACTGTCCTTGTCCTTCTGCCATGTATGGAGCGGGCGTTTGGTAAGCTGCTTGTGTTCTCAATGACTCTCATTCCTCGTGCTTATCTATCTCACATTCTCAGCTTCCCTCACGCTGTCTACGGGCAGTAACGCTTGGAAGCTGCTCATGCTTGGATGGTCTCGGCATGTGAGGTTGGGTGCCCTAACCACCACAGTAGAGCCATGGTCTCACCACCACCTGCAGCAGGACTCTGATGTAGGATACACCGGGCCTCCAGCGTCTGCTGTTTGAAAGTTGCGGGTTGTGCGACTGCTCTCAGGGTCTGCCTCCTTCAGGCATGCTCACGTCAGGGGGCTTCCCCAGCGTAAGATAATGCGGGTAGAACTCTCCAGACCTCTCCAGCTTCCTCCACTTGTCCCAGTTAAGTATGCATGTTCTCTTAAAGAGATATTCTAATTTCCTTCTTCATCCTGGTAGGTTCCAGCATTAACTTCAGCCAAACAAGTATATGGTTCAGTAGTCTTTGTAGCAATTAGTCCCATGTATGCTACTAGGCTGCGTGGCTTAGGGAGTTCCTCATAGGAACTGGAGTTCTTGTCCCCTAAGGGGGTATCCTTCCCAGTGGGGTTCTACTTGCCCAGACCCCTAGGGAGGGTCTTGGGTTGAGTGCTCACCTCCCTAGCCTAAAAGGGGGAGGCCCCCCCTTGCTGAGAAAGGACAAATACCTTTGATTTGTCACAGAGCCCTGGGTGGCATCTGTCTGTGGGTCGCTGGGTGGGACGGGGGTTGTGCGAGTTCAAATGGCACATATTAGACATCCATCTTCCCCTTTCACCGTCCTACCAGGGGTTTCCCCACACAAATACAGTATAGAAAGACAGGAGCGTGGCGGAGAATCCAAACAATGGGACTATGAAGCGTTAGAGATATATTTGGTTGCACAAGAAGGAAATTAAACAGCAAAAACGAATATTATCAAAACAAGACATCAGAGTATTGTGGTCAGTACTAGAGGTCACATTTAACAAAGCTGGAGACAGTCCAGATGAAAGCTCCCAGTGATGTGCAAGTCCTGCATCTGAAACATTATGACGAGTGAAATAAAGACTTCAGTATTATTATTTTCAAAGCACAGTTAAAGGCTACAATACAACATTGAATTGCATTGCTAATGCACATCAAGGATGTGAAAGGAATGGTACATCATGGTACATCATGCAATATTCCAGAAAACATTGCACTCATTTACAACTATTTGCATTTATTATAAAGATGTGATACAGCAAACATATTGTGATTATTTGCAAGTATTTGCAACTGGAACCTGAGAGGGGGAGCTCGAGAGCCTGAGCAAGATGGCCGCAGGCTAACATCTCTCTGAGGCGAACGGACAGGCCCATTCAGATTATGCCCAAATTTGATCACCACCACAGGATGTAATCCCAGACAAGGGTTACATACACACCCGAGCTCCTGTGGCCCATTTTTCAGATGTTGTAGGCTTGCCAGTCACTTAGGAACACTGTCAGAAGCTGCGGTGGACTGAGGCACTACACCTGATGCCACTGGGGACACTACGTGCTGTGGAGGAGGCCTGGCTGCGCTGCAGTGAAAAAGGAGGGTGAGGGCCTGCATCAAGACGCAACAGACTACCAGACTGTTGCATCAGACAAGTGCTGCCATCGGCGTATATTTTGCACTGCATTGGATTCAGTTAGCGAGCCTGACACCCTCCCCTCAGCGTATCCGCAGGCCTTCCATCTAGACTACAGCTTCAGCAGTGGCAGACACCGGCGAGCCAGTCCTCCAGTTGCAGCGCTTGGTGCAGCTCATTCCTTTGGTGCTCTGTTGGAGGTCCCACTAACTGATATGCTGCTGCCCAGTGGATCCGCACATAGAGAGACTTGCCACAAATCCAAACTGCTCATGCCACCGGGTTTGCCACGGGATTCAATGGTCCTGAAGGCAAGCAGATGAAGACCCGCTGCAGACACAGGACCCAGCACGCCACGCTACAAGGCGAAAAGCGCAGACATCATAGCCTATGTCATATGAGCAGGGCTGCTTGCTTCAATATATGCTGTTCATGCTATCCTGAGCACCACATACCATGCTACAACCCACGGGCTGAAATTACTCGCAATCATAAGAGAAGAAAATAGTGGCAATAAGCAGTTGTTACTGGCGTGGTTATTAACATATGTGTATGGCTTCTAGATATATGAGATGGCCCTGGAGGGCTATGTCCCAACTCTCCTCGGACTCAGAGCCAGAGACTACAAATACTGCTGAATGAATACTCCCACGAAGGTCCATGAGACAGAGAGACAATGGATATCAAGAAACCACTACAGGCCATTCTGACCGAAATAAATAACATCGGACAAGGCATGCAAGAAACCCATGGCACAGTGCAAGATATAGTGAAGGAACTCAAAGATATCAATTGGCGACTCGATCTCCAAGCTGAAAAGACCACGGCTAATGAAAGATGCATAAGTGCGTTTGAAGACAACCATGAAACCACTGCTTTACTTTACTTTAAATAATTTATTAGGCGTAACCAAATTGGCCCGTAGGCATACATGCGGACAAATAGTATCAATGGCAAACCATTCGATTATAGGAGTTTAAGCAAACACTTTATTTCAATGTAGCTTTCTTCCAGTCTCCGACACATGCTCAAATCTTCGTAAGCCCATGATAGCTCTAATCGTGCTGTTCTGCACAACTTGGAGTTTTACTAGTTCAGTTTCTTTCACTCCTGACAATCGCTCTAGCAATGGTTTTGCAGCCCTTCTGAGATAAGAATGGGCGAATATGCGAGAGCAGCCTAATCTAGTAGGCCGATGCTGAAACCGGGCTATATACATGAGCAGCCATACTCCAAGTCGGATCAAATATTACTCCTAAAAACAAAAAAAAAATCCTTTGTTGGGATAACATACTCCGCAATACGAAAGGATTCATATTCTGGTGCAAATTTAGCAAATCTATATCTGGATCCAACTATCATGAGCTCGGTTTTACCATGGTTCAGAGCCATACTACTCCTGTCCATCCACTCACGTATCAGGTCATATATCTCTGATACCAATATGGCGTCCTTCTCATAATTCCCTGTTAGGGGAATGAGGCACTGCGAATCGTCCACATAATTTGAGAAGCAGATCTGTTTTTTTTCTAACATATGAAAGAAGGGGGCTGTAAAGAGATTGTATAAGACTGGAGAAAGTGCAGCCCCTTGTGGGACACCATAACTGACTGAAACAGGATCTGCTTCAGCTTGCTTGCTACAAACCCGCATGGTTCTCATCTCTAAGAAGTACTGCACCCAATTCTTAGCGGATTCCCTAAAATTTGCAGTATTCTGTAACCTATCCAAAAGGAGGGGGTGATACACTAAGTTGAATGCCGCCGATAAATCTAAGGACATCAACAAGATTGTTGTGCCCTCATTGATGTAAGTCATCACGTTAGATTTTCATTTAGGAGTGCTGACTTAGTGCTAAAGCCTGACCGAAAACCCGACTGACCATCGTTCAGAATCGGGTGATCTTTTATAAAACATGACAGTTGTTCGTACGCAACTCTATCGATGATCTTTAAAATAAAGGGCGAGTTGGAAATTGGCCGATAGTTGGTTGCGTTTTTAGGATCAAGATCAGATTTTTTCAGCAAAGGGGTGATCCAGGAGCCCTTCAATCTATTAGGAACCCTACCCTCTTTAAAGGAAGCATGAACTATCTTAGTTAAGGAGCTAATAAGGAGCTCTGAGCAGGCCTTAATGACCGTAGCTGGAACCTGGTCTCCATTACAAGAGGTAGGTTTACGTTTAGCTATGGTAGTACTGCAATGGATGTCGACGCACTCATTAAAGAGGTTCAGCGCCTCAGAGCAAAGGTTGAAGACCAGAAAAAATGATCATGCTGCAATAATATGTGCCTAGTCAGTGTCCCTGAGAACTTAGAAGGCACAGACATCGAACATTTCTTCTAGAACTTCTTTCAAGACAAACTGAACCTGGCCGAACTACGTAGCCTTAACATCGAGAGGGCTCACCGTGCGCCTATTCCTAAATCACAAGTCGGCAAAAGACCCGATATAATCACACTCCGCCTCCTCAATTTTCAATACAAAGTGACTATCCTGAAAGAATATTGTGCGATAGGCACCATACAACTAGACAAAGCAATGGTTCAGATCTTTAATAACTGTTCCATGGAGCTTTCGAAGCACGGGAGAGGCTTCAACCCGATCCTTGATACTTTGGGAGGCTCTAACCACTACCACTACCTCAAGTTCCCAGCACTCTGGAACACTCAAATGGACTGACAATGGCACTCCTTTAATGATCCCAGGAAATCATGGAAATTCTTTAAAAAATGGTACACCCCACTGCTCAACCCGCTGAGCAACTGTTCCAACATGCTCGCACCATGCGCACTCAGTGCAAGAGGGTTGGTTGGTGCCCAAAGTGACTAGAGCGGGAACAAAGGAAAGCGGGTCGACTGATAAGCTGACACTTTGTATGATTGTACCTTGTAACAACCTAATTTCTCTTGCAGACTTATTACCAGGGCCCTTGGCAAAATCTGCTTACCTACACTGACCTCTGGTAAATACTATTTGTCTCTTCTTTTGTTCTCACCTTGAGTGTGCAAAATTAACGGTGGTGCCTATAAATGACCCATTTTGGCACTGACAGAGTTACACCATTGACACCAGGGGATTTTGGGTGGGACAAACACCCATGTTTCTTTCTTTGACACACTGATGAGCGATCACTTACATCACTGGGGAGGACGTTGTCTGTGCCCCGTCTTATGCCCTTCGCTTGTGACCCCACCATGGGGTGGATTGGCTGACCTGGGTTTGTGATGGACCTCTTTTTTTTATCCATCTGATACTCACACCACTGGCTCCTTTTAGTTATACCGGCACCATGTTTATAGGCTTCAATGTTATTATACTTGGGTTGCTATTTATTGTTTTGTTTTTGTTTTATGGGAATGTTCCTTTTAATTGTGCAACGGCTGCAGGCTAGATTCTATCTCACGACTACAAATTGCTATCTGTCCTTCCCTATCCAATTATATGTGACAGCACATGGTATTGATATACCACGCCATGTTTCCATTCTCTGTGTGACAGTTGATATATTATATTGACCAACCATGATTTATCTGTATGGTATGGTGTTTGATCTGCTGCTCTGTGACTATTTACTATTGCCGTTCCATAGTCCTGCTGGGATGATGAGCTGTTTATTGTGGAATGATGGGGACACTTAACTGCATTACCATGAACATTCAGAGGCTGGGTCACCCTATGAAATGACTAAAGCTTCTTAACTATATGAGGGGATGGTCTATTCCTACAAGAAATACACTTGAACACTACTGAATCTGCAATGTTAAGTAGGGGCTGGGTGGGAGCGGGGATCCATTCCCTTTTCTACTGGAAGCGTGGTGTATCCATTCTCATACATGTCACAACGGTCTGAAATGTCCTCTTCCTCAAAAGAGGACTCTGTCTCACCTCCCTCCCCTTCCCCCTCACCTTCACTCTTCCACTTGGGTTCAGGCTTCTTTTTCTCTTAGATCCCGGGTCTCTCCTTTTTTTTTTTATGTAGATAGGGACGTCCACGGAAGGACGCCACAGTGTCCCCGTATAGGTGGGCAGTGGGCAATCCTCTGTGACAGTCGATAAGGGGAAAAAGCCAACGGTACAAAAACCCCCCAATGAGACTTCCAAGGGCTGAAGAAGGGCAGTCTAGGTACGTTGGAAGTCCGAATGAAGCAAGACATAGGTCACAGGCAATCCCAAAGCAGGAAAGGGTTCCGGTACCCAGATGAGTTGGAAGGTACAAATACGAAAGGCAAAGGCAGTCCAAACGCCGGCAAAGGTTCCGGTACAGAGGTGAGTAGGATGACACAGAGAAGAAAGGCAGTGGCAGTCCAAAAGCAGGCAATGGGTTCCGGTACACGGCTGAGTAGAATGGTACAGAGACGAAAGGCAGTGGCAGTCCAAAAACAGGCAAAGAGTTCCGGTACTCAGGTTAGTAGAATGGCACAAGGACGAATGTAAATGGCAGTCCAAAGCGGCAAGGAAACAGAAAAATAACAAAGCGAAAGAAAAACAGAACCAAGGAGGAAACAGCAAAACGAAAAGGCAGCACAAGGACCGAAACGACAGGAAGAGGAGGGGAAGGGCGGGAGCAAGAGAGGGAGAGAGATAGAGCAGGAGTAAACTGGAAAGAGGAGTGGAAAGGCAACAAACAGGGTAAAAGCGGATGAGACCGCAAAAGGGGAAAACAGTGCAAGCGATGGCAACAGGAGGAAACCTAGGAACGTTGCAACGTGTCCGTAACCTGGAAGTAGCTGAATAAATACTACCGGTGACGGACGCGCTTAAGAAAGAACTAGACCCGTACGTGCCGTAATGGGAGACGTGACAGAACAGTCAATGTCGGCACGCTATTCCAGCGGTTCCAAACCCGCCATCTCCCCCAAGGCGTGACATACACAAACATGTTCACCTGACCATGTTGAACACCGAAACGGACAAAGAGGGTAGGTTCGATATGATCCATGGCACACTATATCACCAATATATTTCCCTCTTGAAAATATACGCTCCAACCACAGATACCCCAGGCTTCTTGCCCTTGGTCCATTTGTGGGTAGATACGGTGCAGTAAACACTATACCACAACCATCGAAAAAAGCACTGATGCTCCTCTCACTGATGATCGAGGTCTGATTGGTGGATGCCTGGAGACATGGGCTTAAGGGTAAAAAGGACTATACATTGTTCTCACACCACCACCAACGCTAGTCCCGGCTTGATTATTGTCTCCTCCCCTGCAACATCATGCATATGGTCAAAAATGGTTCTATTTTGCCCATGACACTATCCGACCACGCACTTGTCTGCCTACAACTTGCACTGTCAGATGAAGTTGAACACACGCCATCCTGGTGCCTTAACCTGATGGCTCTTAGCCATCCCGACTTTGTACAACACCTGATGGATGACGCAGAGGTGTTTTGGCGGGAATATCTCTGACAAATTCCCCATGTTGCGATGTTGGGATTAATTTAAGGCATGCCTATGTGGACAATGTATTTCACGGTGGGCATTTAAACTGGGCACCTGGAAATAGCAGGAAAAAACACTCACTGAGAAAATGTTGCTAGATGAACGGGAGCACAAAGTGTCACGAGACCCAACAAACCATAGCCAAATTGTTTGCACAAGATCTGAACTTACAGATTTCCACAATGAGAATCCAGAAAGCGTTTAGTAATTGGGCCCATACATTATACACCGAGGGGGGCCGGCTGCTCCGCATGCTGGCACCCAGGCCTGCAAGGGAAACAACGTGCACAGGTTATTGACACCATACAGGATAGCATGGGGACTCTTTTGGCCGGTGGCAAAACAATCAATCAACAGTTTGTAGAATACTATAGGGATCTTTATGCCTCATCCCAGATAGGGATATGGGATTGGTGCATGAATTCTTCCGTCTGCTGCATCTTCCAGCCGTGCTCCCGGGCGACCTGGACATGCTTAATGTGCCAATCACTGACGAAGAAGTTCTCGGTGCAATTATGGGACTTGCCGCTGGTAAAACATATGGCCCTGATGACCTACCGATAGAGACATATATATAAATATATATATATAAACACGTCGTCGTGATGCCACCATACCTTGCCTTTATTTTAGGATTGTAGATTTTAAGCAACAACAATAGGGAGATCGTTTTAAATATTTATCTGGACTCAGACACCTTGTGTGGATTTTGCCTACTGAGAGTGTGGCTCGATTGCCTGTACAGTTATTGGTTGGAAGAGGATAAATGTATTCTGAGGCTTGTGGATCTGCTTAGATCACATGCTGTGCATAGGCCTACATCTAGTGGTAGTTGCAGAGTATTACATTGTTTGTTTTCGAAACTCAAAAAGGGACGTTGACTGGGCGTGTCAGTAATACTATCCCTAGTGTGACGTCCACTGTACCCATGGTCCTTCACGCGTCGAGGTCCCTCAGATTGTTTTTTTTTACCATCATAGTCGGACGCAAGTTGCAGAGTTTCCTTCAGGCTAATGCCTTTTATTATATAAGTTTAATTGTTGACTTTCTCTCTTTTCTTTCGATCGCTGTCGCCACTGCAAGATCTTCTTCAGCGGCTTTCGAGGACAGAATCATCGTCAAGGACGACTGCAGTTATCGTCTCAACAGACCTTGACTGTGGCCTACACAGGCCTCACCGGACCTCGGCCCTTCATAGTAGGGATAGTGGGGGGAGGTCATAACTGTGTTCTCTCTTAGAGAACGCCTACTCTTCCCCCCTCTTTTCCTTTCCTTTCCATCGCCATGCTGTCATCTCCCTGTATCATGCAAAATCCACATGTTACATTTTGTCCTTCCTGCAGGAGGAAGTATTCCTCGAAAGACACACACCTTGTGTGTGTCATCACTGAGTTCCTAGAGACCACCCCGAAAAACACTGCAAATCCTGCAAGTTGTTTCGGCCTGAACCTTTAAAGGACCGTAAAACAAAACTCTGGGCCCACCATGACATGTAGGCTGAAGCCGCCATTGACGTGGAAGGAGCTTCCAGCGATGGCAGCATCAGTGTCCTAATTGACAACAAGGGCGATCAGGACTCGAGAGATTCCCGCGTGCGAGCCCCCGACTCCATTAAGCAAGCCAGTGGTCCTGCTAAGGCGACTACACACGGCAGCTCAGACACTCGCACTCCACGCCATACCAAACACACATCCCACAACTGACAGCGTCATCGACCATTGAAGCCCACATGGTGTCAAAGGGAAGGGCCTCCAAAACACCCCTGTCCTGTGGGCCATGGCACTCACGTTTGCCTTATGACAGGCCCCCGAAACAGACTGAGTCAGTTTCTGACAGCGCATCGAAAACAGAGCACCTTTCGGGCATCGAAGGACGTGCGTTCAACGTGCTACAACGGCCCCTTCCACTACCTCCAAGATGAAAGACCTCATCAAGAACCATGTTCCGGACACACTCTTGATGTCCAAGGCGTCGAAATCTTCTATGTCTTTGATGCCCCTACCATCACTATCCTCTAATTCTCACAATTAGAGCCCTTCTCTACCCAAAGACACTCCTTCAGGGGCCATGCAACGCAAACAGTCTGCACCAATAGAGGGTACCCACACTACTCGTCTATAGGACACCCCTGTTCCAGCAGTGTTTCTTTGTTCCACTCTATGGACTCCAGGGGAAGCAGCTAAGGATCAACCAGCTGCCAAAAGACTAAGTTTAGAGCACAGAAACACACAGGACACTTCTCAGGATCTATATTTTATAGACACCTCCTGTTCTCATATCCTGAATTGCAAGGGGACCAATATGATCCTGACTAATATTACGACGATGACGACGTCTGTCATCTAATCACCAGACCATCAGGATCAACCAGTGGCTGACTCCCCAGTAGATAACCAGCTCCAGTACAATGAGCTCCTTCTCAAGGGCGCAGAGCATTTTAAAATTGACACACAGGAGGCCCAGGTGGATAAGGACTTTGTGGAAGACATTCTTGGGGACAAAATGTCAGCAACACCATTAATTCCCCTCCTGCAATCCGTTCAGACACGTATTCAGCCTTCCTTACTCACTCCTAACCTTATCGGGGCAGTTAACCCCTGTATTAAAAAATATTTCAGACCAGCCCCTTCTGACCCCCTATACATCAGGGGTCAGTTGAACCCTGACTCCCCTGTAGCCACCACAAGGAAGAGGGCGGGCACAATGCTAGCCTCCGCAGAGGCCCTTCCTGATAAGACGAGCAAGAAAATGTACACTCTGGGCAGAAAAGTGGCTCCCTCGGCTGCCTACTAGGCAAGAATTGCCAAGAATACCACCCTTTTGGCTAGCTACACTTGCCATAAGTGGAACCAAGGACTAAAGCAAATTGAAACAGTCCCAGTGACGTTCATATCACAGCTCCTAAACATGATGTCTGAGGGTAAGCAAGTGGCCAAGTGCATCCTAAAGAACATCCTGGATGCTGCCAATAATGCAGGCTGGATAGTAGCAGAAGGCACTTTAATTAAACGCCACGCCTAGTTAAAGCAATCAGGCTTCAAGTTTGAAACACAAGCCACCTTGCTAAACATGCCTATTGAGCCTAATGCCCTGTTCGGTAAAATCAGTCAAGGACTCCCTTAAAAGTGCAAAGGAGGAGTACGATACCCTAAAATCCCTTGGCCAACTATCAAGCAAGCCTTTTGTGCAAAGAGGTGCTTTTAACACAAGGCAGTTTCGTGGGCAAAACTCACAAGGCTCCTCAAATTATAATCAAGGGGCCCAATCGTCGTCGTGGGGTTCCTCACCGGGATCAGTCCTCCTCTCAGAATGTTCAAAGGGGCTACAAAAGGTCTAGAAGCAGAGGTAGGGCCTGCGCAGCCAGATACTCCACCCCTCCAAAATAATTACGCCCCGCTCCAGGTCCCCTCCCATGCCACTCCTGTAGGATGTTGCATTTCACAATTTACCCATGCATGGGAGTGGATCACCTCATACAAGTTGGTACTATCCAACATAGTGGGCAGGTACTGTATAGAGCTTACACAAAGACCACCCAACCACCCGCCAAGACAAAAGAAGACCACGCAAGAAGAACAACGCATATTGCTAGAGTAGGTCAAGGCACTGCTGGAGGACCCCATAGAGATCGTTCCAGCAAACCAGGTAAACAAGGGTATCTATTCAAAGTACTTCCTTGTTCCAAAGAAAGACCTAACAATGCACCCGGTCCTAGACCTGCGGCCAGTGAACATATATGTCAAGCCACAAAGGTTTCGCATTACAACGCTGTAGGAAGTAATCCCCCTACTAAAACAAGGGGACTACATGGCAACATTGGATATGAAAGATGCATACTTTCACATTTCAATGTTCCCAGCACACACAAAATACCTGTGCTTCAAGATAGCTGAACAACACTACCAGTTCAAGGTGCTCCCCTTTGCCATAGCCTCAGCTTCAAGGGTATTCACCAGAGTGGTGACAGTAGTGGTGGCTCATTTACGCAGAGAATTAATCCCAGTGTACCCTTATCTGGACGACTGGCTAATAACGGGAATCCCCTCATAATTGCAAGCACAACACCCAAAGAACTATCAACCTTCAGTTCCAATTGGGGTTCTCCATCAGCGAGAAAAAAATCAAGTCTCGTCCCCAGCCAAACAAAGCAATTTCTGAGAGCTATTATAAAAACAAATGAGGGGCTAGTCTTCCCCTCAAACGAAAAAGAGTTCAAAACATGCTGTTGCAAATACATCCCTACCTTGTCGGTAGGCAAATAACCGTACGTAATTCAATGACCTACTCGGGATGATGGCTTCATGCATTTATCTAGTTCCACGCGCACCGCTGCGCATGCACCCACTGCAGGAGTGCTTAGCGAAACAATTGCCTCAGGCAAGCGATCAGTGGGACGATCTAGCGGTCGTTTCACTAGTACAGGTTCTTCGCTGGTGGTTCAGGGAACATTTGTTAAAATGAAAACATTTTCACAATCCACCAGTTCAAGCGATACTACAGACGCCTCACTCTCCGGATGGGGAGCTCATTACCTTCACCACACAGCTCATGGACATTGGACTCACACCACAGCCCAAAACCACTTCAATCTCCTAGTACTAACAGTACTCAAGGGCCTACAAGCTTTCCAACTGCATCTAGTAGGTCAGACAGTACAAGTCCTCACAGACAGCACCACTGCCATGTTTTACATGAACAAGCAGGGAGGCACACAATGTCCAAGTCTGTCCAGGTCATCCCAGAAAATGTGGAAGTGGGCACTCAAGCGTAACATGTTCTTAGTCTCTCCCCACATTCCAGGGGAACTCAATGCTCTGGCAGACACTCTGAGCACAAACCGAGGAGCACGAGTGGCAACTCAACGAGGACATTGTAAATGGAATCTTCTTACTATAGGGTTATCCTCCTGTAGACTTGTTTGCCACAAACCAAAGCACACAATGCCCAGACTTCGCATCCAGGTTTCCCCAACCTCAATCCAAGGGGAACGCCCTGTGGATGAGCTGGTCAGTGAAATTTGCGTATGCTTTCCCCAACACCACTCCTCAGCATGATAGTACACAAAATGCACCAGGAACAAGCCATGCTTATCCTGATAGCCCCTATGAGGGCAAGAAAACCAGGGTTTCCACATCTGCTCAAACTGGGGATGTACGAACCGATCAAGCTCCCGTGCCCCTACAACATGCTGTCCCAGCATGGGGGGGACTACACTCCATCCACATCCTCAGTCTATGAACTTGGCAGCCTGGCTCCAAGTCATAGAGTTTGGACACTTAAAACTACCTCCATGGTGTAGGGCTATCTGAAAGAAGGCATGCAAACCCAACCCCAGGCACTGCTACTGCAATGCTACTGCAAAAAGTGGAAAAGATTTGTGTTATGGTGCCGATGACAAGCCTTAAATCCAATTGAATGTTCTCCAGCAAACATTGTTGACTACATGATTTACCTACTAGACTCTGTCCGAGTATTTAAGGTTCACCTAGCAGCTCTGTCCGAGTACACCACTTCACAAAACAAGGTGTCTTGGTAGAAAGTTCTTGTTATCAGGCTTTCATGGAGGGAGTAAAGAAACTTGAACTTCCCATGTCCAACCCTCCACCAGGTTGGGATCTTAATGTGGTACTCTCAAAGCTAAAGGGTTCACCCTTTGAGCCTATGCACAAGTCAAGCGTTAACACCTAACCTACAAAACAGATTTCTTGGTAGCCATCAGCTCCTTAAGACGGGTTAGTGAGCTACAAGCATTGTCAGTACAAGACCCTTTCTTTGTTATCCACAAGGACAAAAGTACTGAGAACACATCCTAGGTTTTCATCTAAATTCATATCCAAGTTTCATGTAAACCAGTCCATTAAACTACCCACTTTTTTCAAAAATCCATCTAACTCAGCTGGAAGGTGCCTTCATACACTAGATGTAAAGAGGGCAGTTCTGTACTATGTGAATAAAACAAAGCCTCTAAGAAAAACAGATCAGCTTTCTGTCTCCATAGCACATGGCACGGAGGGCAATCACGTTTCTAAACATGCCCTTTCCAAAGATAGTTAACCATTTCCAAATGGATAGTTAAGTGCAGACAACTGCTCTTCTCTATCACAAAAGACCCTGCCTTTTACACCAAGAGCTCACTCTACCAGAGTTACTTTAGCATTAAATGCAAACATCCCTCTATACGCTATTTGCAAGGCAGCTACATGGAGTTTCATACATACTATTACTGCATTGACACTCCATGCGTGAAGGACCATGAGTACAGTGGACATCACAGTAGGGATAGTATTACTGACACGCCCAGTCAACGTCCCTTTTCGAGTTTCAAAAACAGATAATGTAATACTCTGCGACGACCACTAGAAGTCAGCCTATGCATAGCATGGGAATCTATGCAGATACAAGTATCTGAAATACGATTACGGTGAGTAATGTTTCATATATATATATATATATATATTTTTTTTCTCTCATATAGAAGCGGCTGAGTGATGAAATTGGGACAAATGTTTCACGAGGCGACTGAATTGGGGCGCTTCCCTAAAACCTTGCTTGCAGAGAATATCGTGGTATTTCATGAGAAGGCATGTGACCCCACGCAATGCAGTGCGTATCAGCCGATATCACTAATAAATGCAGATGCAAAAATATTAGCAAAGTACCTTGCGAAACACCTTGAGAGGCTTATGCCAACCCTGATACACCAGGATTAGACCGGTTTTATACTGCACTGTCAATCCTCTAACAATCTGCGCAGACTGCTACCTATAGTCGAGGGTCCTCTGTGCCAGATGATGTGGTCCTGTCAGTGGATGCTGAGAAGGCTTTCAACAGGTACGGTGGGGCTACATTTTCACTGTTCTCCAGTAGTTTGGCTTCTCGGGACGGATTCTGCACTTGATCCACCCGCTCTACGGCACACCTCCCGCCACTGTTGTCACTAATGGCTGTTAGGAAAGATTTCGTAATTGTAGGTAATTTTCCTTCCATGTGGCAACCCCTAAACTTTTTGCTGTTGTTTTTCACCTTATTCCTGACTTTGCCAGAGAAGTGCAGCCTTCTGCCGCACTCCTCTGGGCTTTCGCTCCTTTTCTTACGGGGAAACTGACATGCCCTTAAGACAGTCAGTACCGGGGAACGCCGTTTCCCGTAGTTTCTTTTATCGTGTTGCGGCTTTAGTGCAACATGACACAAGAGGGCACTGTAAGCTAAGTTACAGCTCTCTTGGGTCTCTAGCCTTCTACAGGCCCTAGATACTCTTTTAGGATGGTATTTGATCGGTGCAAGTCATTCAGGGACTGGAATGGTGGCAGCGATCCTTTTGTTTATTTTGAGCTCCTTTTGGCGTTCTGAGCACATTTTTCGCACTGAACCCAAAATGGTGGCCTGGCTCCCTCCCAAAATGGCCAGACCACGAGGCTCCTTTGTCCTGTCCACTGACCGTCTTGCTCCCTTCACCTTCCCCAGGTCAGGCGACCCGGGGCCTTCCTTATTTGGGCATGTACTTTCCCGCGAAACGTGGTTGCTTTCGCGGGCTTCTACATGTCGTTTGTGTGCCTCCAGGGTGTGGGCTGGGATGTCTGGTCCAAATACACATCCTGGGTGCCAGAGAGTCTAGGGTGGTGTGAATGCCTGGGACCACCGTGGTCCGTGATTGGTCCACGTATGGTATATGTGTTGATGAGCGGATCTCCCATTGGCTCCCCTCCGTTTTGGCGCGAAGGGAACCGTGGATAAGAGGGAGCTGGAAACACCACTACCATGTCGATCTCCTGAGTTCTCACGAACGAAGGAATACAGGAGCCAAGTATCCTGCAACCACGAGGCTGGACCGAGGAATCGCTGGTGACCCGCTGAAGGAATCCTCCTTTGCACTGCTGTCGTCCTGTGAAACCCTTTCCTCCTTTGATCGAACCAGAAGGCCTGTACTGGTGCTTCGACCTTTGGAATAGCAGGAACAGCTATTCCCGGCGACTTCATCATCTCCTGCCAAGTAAGCCTTCGGAAGCGTCTCTGGGCCATCCAGTTGACTGACCAGCTTACAAGGGAGTCCTGCTCTGTAACCGCCGCCAGGTTGTGTTGTATTTCGAGTCCTTGTCACTCTCCCATGCTTCGTACACTTGGCGTTCCCAAGTCTGAAGGGAGGAGTGTACATTTGGCTCGAATACACACGGCCGCTCCGTTGTCCTGCTGCGGCAGCAAACTGTGCTGGTTTCGTCGATTGGGACGTCTTTTTGCTCTACACGACTACGAGGCGTTCCCTGCTCTTCTGAACCTGCCAGCTGCTGAAACTAACGTGGAGAAGCCTGGGTCTGCTTGCTTCGGGGACCGGTGAGTAGTTTAGCTAGGATCTGGTCGCCCTCCTGCAGTATCCCATTGCTTTTCTCTGCTGTGTAAAAACAGCACCCTTTTGCCGTACTCGCGCTCTGCTTCTGCTCACTGTGGAGGCTGCGCTTGAGTTGCGGAACCTGTTCTCCTTCTGCTGTGCACTAACCCGAACTGCCTGACTTCCTCCGAAGAGCTTCCCCTTTTGCCCGTTGGCACCGGCGTGGCAGGTACTTTGAGCACAAGGCTCCATTCTTCGCAGGGCTCGGACTTCCATCTAGTTAGGTGCCTCTGAAGGCGAACTGAGTCTAAAGCGTTATCGCACTGCCTGTTTTCCTTTCCTTTCAGGTGGACTACATATTTCGTGCTTTAAACGCTTGCGACTGTGTATTTGTATATATATTGTATTGATATGGTATGTGTTGGTTTAATATTGTGATATTGTGATTTTCTCGCTACGGTCATTGTTTTAAAGGCCTTAAAATAAATGTGTTTATATTTTTGATATAACAACTGTTTGGAGTAGTTTGTAAGCGCTCTTGCTTTGTGTGCTCATTGCGGGCTTTCAGTCACCCTCACCCCTCTTGAGACCTAGTCTTGACCGCCGCGATCGCTACCTTGATTGGTCTGGCTTGTCCAGAGGTTACCCTGTTCCAAGTAATTAGGTTGGCCTTCTGAACTTCTGCGCCACCAGGACAGAGTTCAGAAATCCGTCTTAACAAATTGGTGTACAGCGGTGGGATACGACTGAAGGTATCCAGTGTTGCGCTCGAACTAAGGCATTTCAGGTTATTCCAAACAGTACACGTAGTGAATTGTTGTAATATAACTTTAAAAAGGCCATAGTCCTATCAAACAGTATGGAAGCAAATACCTTGTTAACTTTAAATGCTTCCAAATCAGAAACGCTGAAAAAGATGTGTGCGGAGAGAGGTGTTTCCTCTCAAGGCACAAAATTGGAAATGATCCAGAGAATCGTGGCGTGGCAAGAAGCGCAGCTTGACGCTATAACTTCCGAGGACAGTGCAGAAGGTGGTGGGGCTGCTCTCACTGGTAGAACCGACGGTTCTGCCGCTGCACTGATCCATCGCGACCCAGAGGACAGGGAGGATGTGATGTCTGTTTCCTCTGCCAGTGTTGATGGGGAGGCTATGCTTGAATTCAAGAAGCAAGAGCTGCGGTTTAGGCAGCAGGAGCTTGAATTCAGCATAGCCAAACTAAAAATCGAACAGGCAGAAAAACAGAAAGACAGGGATCACCAGTTGGAACTGGCCAAGCTTCAGGTTGCAAATGGGTCCAAGGGTCCTGGACATGGGTCTGGGGCCTCCTCTCATCCACGGTTTCCGAAAGATCTGCTCAGTATGTATGAAGAAAGGAATGACATTATGGACTGGCTGAATGCGTTTGAGTATGCATGCGAGGTTCAAGAAGTTGACAATGCTGATAAGATTGCGTGGTTGCTCAGTAGACTGCCCCATTCTGGCTGTAGTGCCATCATGGAAATGTCGAAGGCTGAGCGAGCTGATTTCGCAATGTTAAAGCAAACTCTCATTTTAAAGTTTGGGAAGACTCCGGCCCAATATTTAAAGCGTTTTCGAGAGTATAAGAAAAAGGAAGGTGGTACTTGGGTATCTTATGTCGCTGAATCCTTGAAAAACTTAACTGGCTGGGTCGAAGGTTATAAGGTTTCTACCTTCGAAGCCATGATAAATCTTGTCATGCTGGAACTCATTTTTGCTTCTTCTTCCCCAGAGCTTAAGCAGCATTTGGCCGATTCGAAGGAGATAGCTCCTAAGAAGCTGGCCATTGCAGCAGACTTATGGGTGTCACATCGAGTGTCCCATAAGGACAAAACTCATCCTGGTAAGCAGGAGGAAGGGAAAAAGTCCAAAGATATGGAGGGTGGGGAATCTGCTAAATCTTCTTCCCATAAGGGCCACAAAAAGAAAAACAAGGGTAAGACACAAGAGAACTCACAGGGTAGTGGAGGTCAGCCTCCGAAACAGAACTCTGGTTACTATAAGCCTCCCTACGTAAACAGACCCACTGGGGCTTGTTTTTCTTGTGTAGCAACTGACCACGTGAAGGGGGATCCCCGTTGTAAGGTTAGACCTTTGGGGGTCTACTCCGCTAATCTGGCCTTCTCCTCTTACGAGGAAGAAGAGATTACAGGAGCATCCTTCTCCTCAGACTCATTTCCCAGCGGAATAGAGGCTGAGGTAGTTTTAGTGTCCCTGGGTTCCTGGGAGCCTAAAGTCGCAGAGGCTTATGCTAGGATTCCGGATAATACCAAGCACTACTTTAAAGACAGTGTGCTGATCAATGGAGTAGATACTCCAGCTCTTAGGGATAGTGGGTGCAGTCGCACTGTAGTGGATTCTACCTTGGTAGACTCAGAGGAAGTTGCCAGAGCTACTCTGATGCCCACTAAGTTGGCTGACGGCCCCCTCCGTATGTTTCCAGTAATACCTGTAAATCTTACTTTAAATGGTACAGCAGTCAGGATTCCAGTGAGCATTCAGAGAAACGTCCCGGGAAAGGTCTTGTTGGGTAATGATCTCAGAGCTTTAGGGCTCGTAGGAGACACTGCCGAAAGACCCTACACACGGTCTCAAGCACGGGCAGCATTGGCCAAGTCCAATACGCCGCCCCAGCCAAAGGGGAAACCCAAGGCGAAAGGAGTCTACAAGTCAAAACGAGGGAAAGAGAATATTCCCCCGAGCTCGCCTACCACTGCGGTGGAGGAAGTTGGTCAATCGCCCGGGCCTGACGAGGAGGTGGCGATGCCTGAAGTATTCGACCCCAACGATCATCCTGAACTAAAAGACTTGTTAGTTGAAGGAGGTCCTGATAGGGACGAATTCAGTAAAGGCCAACGTGAGTGCCCATCCCTGGAAGGCCTAAGGAGACAGACCTGCTCCCAGCTTGAGGGTGAACCTCCTGGGATGCATAGAATTTACCAGGAAGGTGGACTCCTGTATAGTGAGCCCACAGTCTACAGAAGGAGACCATAGGAGGTTGGTGGTTCCCCTTGCTGTTAGGCCCTTCCTCCTGCAGTTGGCGCATGAAGTTCCCCTTGCTGGTCACCTCGGTATGAGGAAGACCAAGCAAAGGTTATCCATGCACTTCTACTGGCCCAAGATGGGGCAGCAAGTAGAAAGTCACTGCAGGAGTTGTGCCGCCTGCCAGTTGTCTGGTAAGGTTGGCGCGACAATCCAAGCTCCGTTGGTACCGCTCCCAGTTGTGGGGGTACCATTTGAAAGGGTAGGGATCGACATGGTTGGTCCCCTTGACCCGCAAACATCCTCAGGCAATAGGTTTATCCTGGTGCTGGTCGACCATGCAACCAGGTATCCTGAGGCCGTCCCATTTACAACTGTAACTGCCAAGCCAGTTGCAGAAGCTTTACTCGGCATGTTTACTAGGGTTGGCTTCCCTAAAGCAGTTGTGTCGGATCATGGCAGCAACTTTATGTCAAAGTATAGGCAGGCTATGTGGATAGAATGTAGGGTCACCTACAGGTTCTCTTCTGCATACCACCCCCAGACCAATGGTCTGGGGGGGGCGTTTTAACAGGACGTTAAAGAGCATGATTGGGGCTCTGGAGGAGCCTCAAAGAAGAAAATGGGATCTTCTTGTTTCATGCTTACTGTTTGCCTACCGAGAGGTACCACAGGAGGGTGTTGGCTTCAGCCCCTTCGAACTTCTGTTCAGTCATCCCGTACGGGGACCCTTAGCCATCATCAAAGAGGGATGGGAGATGCCCACTCCCCCTGTTACTACCAACGTAGTTGATTATGTGCTAGGGCTCAGAAAACGGATGGTACTTCTGATGGGCTTGGCTAGTGATAAATTGAAGGCAGGGCAAGCGCTGGTGAAACATTGGTACGACCAGAAAGCTTCCCTCATCAACTTTACACTTGGTCAGCAAGTCCTGATCATGAATCCCGTAAGGCCTCGAGCTTTACAGGACAAATGGTCAGGCCCTTACCCAGTGGTGGAGCCCCTGGGTGAGGTTAACTATTCAGTGGACCTTGGAAGGCCTGGACAGGCTCCAAAAGTGCTTCACGTGAATAGGCTGAAGGCTTTCGGCCCAAGCGTCGAAATCGCAGCACTGCTACTGGCTTCAGACGTTGCGGGAGAGGAGTCTGAACCTCTCCCCGACCTGTTCCCAAGCAGTCCTTCAGATAGCTCTTTTGAGGGTGTCCGAGTGGCCCCTCACCAAAATGGACAAGGCTCAGTGGTTTACCTTGGACATGAAGTAGGTGGAGGGAGGAGACAGCCTCTACTCAGTCGGGTACAAGCAGTACAAGACTGGCCTACCCCCACTACGCAAACCCAAATGAGAGCCTTTTTAGGACTCACGGGGTATTACCGCAATTTTGTGGCAGACTATGGTACCATAGCTGCTCCTCTGACTGCCCTCACAACTCCGAAGAAACCGAAGAAGGTAACTTGGACCGACGAGTGTGAGAAGGCCTTCAATGGCTTAAAAGACTCCTTGTGCCAGGCCCCTGTCCTTAGGGCCCCTGATTATCAAAGACCTTTTATCGTGTAGACGGATGCCTCTGACACTGGGATAGGAGCTGTACTATCACAAGTAGATGAGAAGGGTAAGGAACACCCTATCGGTTTTATTAGTCGCCAGCTTAAGGACAGAGAGCTCAGATGGTCCACGGTAGAGAAAGAATGTTTCTCTGTTGTGTGGGCCCTAAGGAAGCTGAGGCCCTACCTCTATGGGACCCACTTCACTGTGCAAACTGACCATAAGCCGTTAAAGTGGCTAATGAACATGAAGGGGGAGAATCCAAAGTTGCTTAGGTGGTCCATAAGTCTACAAGGCTTCGACTTCACTATTGAGCATAGGCCAGGTGTCCAACATAGCAATGCTGATGGGTTGTCCAGAATGTTTAACGGACCTGAACAAGAGACTCATCCAGGGGTGGATTAGTTCCCCCTGTCCATAGTCTGGGAGGGGCGAGTGTTAGGAAAGATTTCGTAATTGTAGGTAATTTTCCTTCCATGTGGCAACCCCTAAACTTTTTGCTGTTGTTTTTCACCTTATTCCTGACTTTGCCAGAGAAGTGCAGCCTTCTGCCGCACTCCTCTGGGCTTTCGCTCCTTTTCTTACGGGGAAACTGACATGCCCTTAAGACAGTCAGTACCGGGGAACGCTGTTTCCCGTAGTTTCTTTTATCGTGTTGCGGCTTTAGTGCAACATGACACAAGAGGGCACTGTAAGCTAAGTTACAGCTCTCTTGGGTCTCTAGCCTTCTACAGGCCCTAGATACTCTTTTAGGATGGTATTTGATCGGTGCAAGTCATTCAGGGACTGGAATGGTGGCAGCGATCCTTTTGTTAATTTTGAGCTCCTTTTGGCGTTCTGAGCACATTTTTCGCACTGAACCCAAAATGGTGGCCTGGCTCCCAAAATGGCCAGACCACGAGGCTCCTTTGTCCTGTCCACTGACCGTCTTGCTCCCTTCACCTTCCCCAGGTCAGGCGACCCGGGGCCTTCCTTATTTGGGCATGTACTTTCCCGCGAAACGTGGTTGCTTTCGCAGGCTTCTACATGTCGTTTGTGTGCCTCCAGGGTGTGGGCTGGGATGTCTGGTCCCAATACACATCCTGGGTGCCAGAGAGTCTAGGGTGGTGTGAATGCCTGGGACCACCGTGGTCCGTGATTGGTCCACGTATGGTATATGTGTTGATGAGCGGATCTCCCATTGGCTCCCCTCCGTTTTGGCGCGAAGGGAACCGTGGATAAGAGGGAGCTGGAAACACCACTACCATGTCGATCTCCTGAGTTCTCACGAACGAAGGAATACAGGAGCCAAGTATCCTGCAACCACGAGGCTGGACCGAGGAATCGCTGGTGACCCGCTGAAGGAATCCTCCTTTGCACTGCTGTCGTCCTGTGAAACCCTTTCCTCCTTTGATCGAACCAGAAGGCCTGTACTGGTGCTTCGACCTTTGGAATAGCAGGAACAGCTATTCCCGGCGACTTCATCATCTCCTGCCAAGTAAGCCTTCGGAAGCGTCTCTGGGCCATCCAGTTGACTGACCAGCTTACAAGGGAGTCCTGCTCTGTAACCGCCGCCAGGTTGTGTTGTATTTCGAGTCCTTGTCACTCTCCCACGCTTCGTACACTTGGCGTTCCCAAGTCTGAAGGGAGGAGTGTACATTTGGCTCGAATACACACGGCCGCTCCGTTGTCCTGCTGCGGCAACAAACTGTGCTGGTTTCGTCGATTGGGACGTCTTTTTGCTCTACACGACTACGAGGCGTTCCCTGCTCTTCTGAACCTGCCAGCTGCTGAAACTAACGTGGAGAAGCCTGGGTCTGCTTGCTTCGGGGACCGGTGAGTAGTTTAGCTAGGATCTGGTCGCCCTCCTGCAGTATCCCATTGCTTTTCTCTGCTGTGTAAAAACAGCACCCTTTTGCCGTACTCGCGCTCTGCTTCTGCTCGCTGTGGAGGCTGCGCTTGAGTTGCGGAACCTGTTCTCCTTCTGCTGTGCACTAACCCGAACTGCCTGACTTCCTCCGAAGAGCTTCCCCTTTTGCCCGTTGGCACCGGCGTGGCAGGTACTTTGAGCACAAGGCTCCACTCTTCGCAGGGCTCGGACTTCCATCTAGTTAGGTGCCTCTGAAGGCGAACTGAGTCTAAAGCGTTATCGCACTGCCTGTTTTCCTTTCCTTTCAGGTGGACTACATATTTCGTGCTTTAAACGCTTGCGACTGTGTATTTGTATATATATTGTATTGATATGGTATGTGTTGGTTTAATATTGTGATATTGTGATTTTCTCGCTACGGTCATTGTTTTAAAGGCCTTAAAATAAATGTGTTTATATTTTTGATATAACAACTGTTTGGAGTAGTTTGTAAGCGCTCTTGCTTTGTGTGCTCATTGCGGGCTTTCAGTCACCCTCACCCCTCTTGAGACCTAGTCTTGACCGCCGCGATCGCTACCTTGATTGGTCTGGCTTGTCCAGAGGTTACCCTGTTCCAAGTAATTAGGTTGGCCTTCTGAACTTCTGCGCCACCAGGACAGAGTTCAGAAATCCGTCTTAACAATGGCCATACCTCTGAGCCTGTCCCGCTGCGCACTTTCATGTGACAGCGTTGTCCTCTGTCAGCTCTACTGTATGTACTGGTGATTATGCCATCGGCAAGGAAACTGCGTATGGATATGACGTGAACTCTGATCGCGAAAGAGAATGCGGACCACAAAAAGTCTCTTTTACGCAGATGATATATTGCTTCATATCAAAAACTATGCATGCTCCCTGCCCAGAATACAACCAATATTATTGGAGTTTCCAGTTAGGTTGGAGTTGTCTGGGTCGGGACTCCCTATCCACCGCGCACCTTCTATTGGACAGTTCAAAGTCAACCTGCAGCCTGGATCCTGGTTTGTCTGGGTACCAACTCCAGGGTTCCCATTTGGCTGAATGTTTACATGGAATGACAAACCTGTGGATGATTGTGGCCGCTGGAGGGGTTCAATAGTCCAAGATTTAGCAGATTTGCCTTTGGTTTTGGTTCATGGTCAAGACAAAGGAGTCGTTTTGGTGCTTGTGGTTTTTTATTCATGATTTTGCTCGGTTTACCAGAACAAACAAAACGAAGAAAAGAATGAACATCAAGGTGGCAGTTAATGCCAGTTGGTCAACTTTAGTGAGTGCAAACAGCCAATGCGCCTTTCGACCTAAGTCTTTTTCAGGGCCAAGTGAGTATGGTAGTGGGCTCTGGTTGGAGCTGATATCTGGTCCTCCCAGGTCCTGGTGCCAGTTAGGCTGGATGGCCTAGTCTAGTGCCGGAGTCAGCGGAGTAGGGACCAGTCGCAGGCTATTGTGTTAGCTGGGACAAATCAGAGGTCATGCATCTACCATCAGATATTCCCTGGAATCCTGCTGGTGTAGCGTCCTTGAGGTGCAGTGCCAACACATTCAATAGCTGTGGATCAATATTAGAATGTGTTGTTCTGATCTAGTTGATCTGAACTATTCCCTTATAATTCAGAAAATAAAATTAGATCTTGAAAAATGACATTCAATATCACTCTTACGCCCCGGAAGAATAAATGCAATATAAATTCATTTGATGCCGAAACGTATTTACCTAGCCCCTATGAGCCCTATGCCCCTGCCGAAACGGTTGTACGACGGCTTGGATAGGTCGGTAGTGAAATTTGTTTGGCACGGCAAGAAAGCATGCCTAAACAAATCTATCCTCCAGGCATCTAAGGCTAACGGTGGATTGCCCCTCCCATCATGGAATGCCTACTACCTTCCAGCGCAGATCTCATGGACCAAACGATGGCTAAACACTAACAATACTACTAGCTGGAGGCCCATCGAATTACATACCTTACGTCCGTTCACACCACAGGAAATTCTGGCTATTCCGCCTAGACGGCTCCCAAGACTAATTAAGACTCACACTATCATAAGACCCAGCGTAGCACAGGGCACCGAATGCATACACTGACAGGATGAAACGTGCACAACGTTCCGCCCTGGATTAGATAAGTGCTGGTCCTTTGGGTCTCCCATAAAGATACATAGCCGACGAACCACTGCCTGGAATGACATGCAGATTATGGATCTGTGCAACGACTTGACAATTCCACCGTTCGCCGCTGTCTGGGGTATATTGAGCCTCACGAGCCAAGACTGGATAGTCCATATGAACATACAGTCCATCTTACTTAAATTTACCAATGCTGAGTCTAGGGTCAGGGAACCGTCATTATGCGAGACAGGATTTGGCCGAGATGTATCTGAGTTTCCCAGACCTTTATGACTTCTGCATACCTCACAATCTCCAAAGAAATATGACATTGGCGGAGATTTGGGCTGAGGACTTTAACACTTCACTATGCCTTTGACGCAATCAAGAACATGTCATACAGTCTAAAACACAGGGAAATGCGATATAAAATTGAGAAATGAGCATATTACGCACCATCCATGCATACTATGGGGTTACCCCAGTCACCTAACTGCTGGAGACAATGCGGGCGTTGGGCGCTGCTGGTCACATTTTCTGGTCCCGCCCAGTAATGCAACCTTTTTGGGTACTTGTATTATGACACCTAACAAAAATGAAAGACTGTGATGTTCCCATGACGCACAAGACAGGGATTTTCGGACTTAATAGTGATGAGAGCATGAGGAGTCCCGAACGCGCCAACCCATACATATCCCACTATTCTCTGCATGAAATGCAATTCTGCTAGACTGGAAATCGGTGACTGCACCGGGTCTATTATCGAAGGTCTGTGATGCGAAACGAGCCAGTCTCAGAAAGACGGCGCCTTTGGCTCGCGCTGACAGGTTTAGTGAAACAGTGGAGGCCGTCACGCGCTGACAGGTTCAGTGAAACAGTGGAGGCCGTCACGCACTGACAGGTTCAGTGAAACAGTGGAGGCCGTCTCACACTACCGTCTCGCACTGACAGGTTCAGTGAAACAGTGGAGGCCGTCACGCGCTGACAGGTTCAGTGAAACAGTGGAGGCCGTCATCTGAGCATTCTGACTTTCTGGCACCTTAGACACACTCCTGTGGGCAACGTGAAACATATGACATAAAATACAGTGAGTGTACTCGTATAATAGCTGACCACAGTCGCGTGTAGATGGCTAGACAGGGATGATGGATGATGTGCCTTCTGCCCACTCGCTGGGCTATGGAGTTTGCGACTGGCACTTGCACAATTGGGGGGGGGGGGGAATGTTGGAAGGATATTACATACTGTACGGTCAAATGTATATGATAATATATCTGCCATCGTACGTATGGTTTGATAACATTTTTTTTAAACAAGTATTTGTATCTGCAGTGGCAGTTTTTTAAGGTGGGAGGTAGGTTATTTGGTGCACTCTAAGTTCTTACTTTCCATCAGAAATTAAAATTGTGTGTTTGCAGGGCTCGAAGTTAAGATTCGATGAGCAGTTGCTAAACCCATCTCCTGGATGTCGGGCAACCCCTATAGGCAGGAGCTACTGCAGGGAACCCAGGGGTTACCAGGAGATGCCACTTTAACTTTTGGCCCTTTATGTATGATCCATTGTGTTAAAATGTACATTTGATGTGTTCTAAATTTTCTTTGTTAACATTCCTAAATACTCCCGTGATGCCAAAAGTAGCTCCTGGTAGCCGTTGGTTTTAAGCAAACCAGAATCTCTTAGGCTAGAAACATGAGTTAAATGGCTCTGAGAAATTTGGAACACTGTGTATGCGTGGGATTTTTAAAGTGCAAACCTGGGCGGCGGGGGGGGGGGGAGCAAGGAAGCACTGTACATAGGGGGCCCACCAATATGGTTACGCTTCAGGGCAGGGGTAGCATTTAAGGTGGGATGGATATAGGAGGAATGGGATTTTCAGAGGGAAGAATTGGGGGCTAAGTGATCAGCAAAAGACAAGACGTTTTTTGAAGATTAGGGTCTCCATGTCCTTCCTGAAGTGTAGGATAAGAGGTAAGCTGTCAAGCAGTCTGATTGACGTTGTTAACTTTGTTGCTGAGGCAGGGTGTTTAGCGGGAAAATGCCTGTTTACTGCGCCCTCCCACCCCTCGCAATTCTTTGTTTCCAGCTTGGTGATTCTGTGGCTTCTGATGAAAAGATGGCCTCAGGGATACGGTCAGATTCTCAGATGGGCAGAATGGTCTTTTGGTTGTAACTGCCGTGTTGAGGACACTTTACCTGTCTGAGAAACTCAACATTTGCGTGGTTCTGTCAAAAAAGGTGGCAGGGATTTCTCGGTGGGTTAGTGGGAGAGGCAGATGCGAAACCTTGGTTATTGATGAGTGCAGAACAGAAGTACACTTATCCTGAGTGCTGCTTTGGTTGTATGGGTTTGGCAGCAACACTTGGGTATGTGTTTACCTGGAGGGGAGAAACCAAAATCTGACCAATTCAAAGTATACAAGTCTGGGTTAACTGTTGATGTGAGTGTGCGTGAGCTAAGGAAGTGAGCTTTGTCATAGATCCAATAATGTTGATGTGGTACAAGAGTTTTGAGGCAGACGAAGGAAGATACGCTGTGGCATTTCTGGGTGAAGCTTGGCTCCTGACTAGGGAATAGTTGCGGGATTTAAGTGCTCTTGATGCTTTGCAGTGGATTGGTTTCCTCGTAATGGATTCTGGGCCTCTGCCGTGGAAGACATGGCGGGCAATGCGCAAAGTGTTGAAGTGAATCCTCTGTGATCGGAAGCTAGTGGAGTGATTACAGGGCCGGGGTGCTGCGTGTATCTTTCAAGTCTTCGAAACAGTTGGGGCGGCTTTGTTTCAGACTCTTTTTTAGCCTGTTGACTAGGTATGCTAGGAGCACTAGGTAGATGCTGTTGGCATAAACAAGTCTTGAGAGAACTAGTGCGATGACTGCCATGGTTATCTGCTAAAGCTCAGGTAGGTCATGATGCGTCTGGTGGTTCAGAGGTGGAAGAAGCAACTCCTTAAATGTCTCACACACTTCAACTGTTACCCAAATCATTTATAAACTCACAAATGACTCGACATTAAAATGTCTTTAATGTGTGGATCCACTGTGGGGTTGCTGTCCATCATGGGTCTGAGGTTTTGGACCTTTGTGGTAGGCATTGGGCGAGTTCCCATTTTCTACCCGCTTTGAGATGTGTGGGGTGTTGGTGGCGTTGTGCTGCACATCATAAGCTTGGTTTTGGTTGTGTTGAGTTTGTCTGTTTGTACCCATCCAGGAGCCCACGTATGCGAGGTATGTGCTGCGATTGGGTGTGTTCATTGTAGAGTAATTTGTGAGTTTATAAATGATTTGGGTAACAGTTGAAGTGTGTGAGCCCTGGGTTATTAGGTTCTAGGAGCAGGGTCATGTAAATGTTGGTGAGGCGTGAGACTGTATCCATCGGGTAGTTCTCAAGTCAGCTTGTGAGGACATGATTGGAATAGAGCCAAGTATGTCATTTAAATTATCTTATTAAGTAGTGTGGTGACCTAGCGTAGAGTGGTTCCTTTTAATCCAGTGTCTTCTAGTCATTTTAGTAGGCTCACATGGTGAACAAGCGTAGCCCCTGTCTTCCGTCCGTGGACCAGTGCACCTCCCTCACCCTAGGCCAGGGGTAGTCACCACAGGGACAAACCACCCCCACCTGCCAGACCAGCTGTTAAGGAAGGGACGCTACACTGATAACCAAGAGGGAGGCATGCACCGACGCAGTCGGAGGATTAGAAACGAATGTGTATACCTAATGCAGATAGTCGTATTGGTAGGAGATGATGTAGGGTGAGTTGGGAGGGTTCGGGGGCATGCAGACGCAATTGGTAGTATATTGATAGGTGTATTGATACAGGAGCTGGACTACGCATGGAGTCCTCACCTTACTCCACACCAATAGGGCACAGGCACCTAGGTGGCATTTTTTAGGGATCACAGCGGGGACCCCTCTTTATAAATAAAACACATTCCTAACCCTTCTCTGCTAACACGAATCCCCTTCTCTGTTCCCCTGGTGTGTGTTCTTGCTAAAGGGATCTGCCGCGTCAGCCCACCCTTCCTTAACGGGTTCAGAGACCCCGGACTTACACCTAGCACCACCCACCATAGAGTGTAGCCAGTAGATGAGCCCCGGTGGGTGGTCCCACCACCCAGGCGGCCTCAGGCAGGCCCCCCCCGCTCCACTTACCTGTTTCACGCCAGGATATCAACAGCACTCTATACAATACCCCTAAACCCCTTCTTCACTTTAAATACGTGACACTATACTTAACACTATATACATTCCCCTACTTAAATATCAAGACTCCAAATCCAATAAGTATTACTTTCCATTCTTATACCTTCTGAGCCCACAGGTTAAGTCAAGGGGCTTTATTGATCAATTACAGACCAGTACCATTCATAGGAAAAAGCTCCCACTCTGGTCAGTCGCTTCACACCTTCTTCCAACTGGCATCTCCAGAATTCCAACTAACTCCTCACCTATGAGATCACTCACAGTCCACCACCTATCTCCTTCTCGCGTTCTATAGCATGAGATGGAGGAACACATATACAACACGCCTCCCGTCCCTTATCCACTGTGTGATGCACTAACGGGCGCTTTTACCTTCGCGACCCTTCCCAAATTGCACACTAGGACACCCTCAATGCGTACAGCACCGTCCAGCACTTTTACCACTAGTATCGGCTCACTATAAAGAGAATCAGCTTTCTTTCCCACTGTTAGGACCGTTTTTCTGAAGTCCAACTAAGGGCTTAGTAAAACCATTCAACTGAGACAGTACACGACTCCAATCTTATCATAAGGCTGTACCACCTGAGTATATGGTAGCATAGACAGAGCAGCCAGGCTTATCTAAGTAGGGATACATGGCTGTAGGACGGTACAGAGAATCTGCAGTATACCGAGGATGCAATAAAAACACTGACAACCAGAAGCATTATAAAAAATAAAGGTTTGTTATAAATACAAGTAGGCCAGGTTAAGTCTTGGGGTAAGTACTGGTCATAGAGTCATAAACACATTTCTAAAAACACACCACTATGCTTGAAGGTACACAGGTATTCTGAATAAGGTTTTATGCTTCGGTCTGTGTGGTCTCACCAATTCCTGGGGAGTAAAACCATACGTTACTTTCAGATTACTTTACAGTAATTCAAGGGTAGTAGACCCTGTCAGTTATGCAGTGACACTCACCAAGGAAATCACATAGTAAACCAACTTGCAAATATACTTTTCTGAATAGGGGGCCACTTATTCAAGGGACAGTAGATATCTCTACTACTTTTGTGATATCACTCAGTTATACTAGGTGAGAATACCTTTTTAGTTTACTATACAATTACAGTTGCTTTTCAGCTTTGTGAGTGGAACAAAGTCTAAGATAAACAAGAATTCTTTACACATTTTGGATGCACCAGGCAGACCAAGGTCAGCTACACCTAAAGGAACACTTTTCAAGAATGGCACACAGCTATTCTAGGCAGGTAATGTTGTAATATACTATTACAGTTGCTTTTCAGATCAGTGCTACACGGATTGAGGTAAGCAATAACTCTTTTACTTGTTCTAGGATGGCACACAGCTAACACAGGGTAAGTAAAACCTATTTACTTTTTAAAGGAGCTATCAGCAACTTAAAAGGTAAGTATAACCTAAGGCAGACTTAGTCTAGACAGGCTAACAGCAAGTCGGGGGAAGCAAGACCCAACTGGGGGCCCTCATGCATGGATATCCTAGCAGGAATAGTAAAGTGAAACCAACAGCATTACATTTGGGGAAGAGGCACAACCAATTCACAGGAGAATAAATTAACCTTCCATCTACTTTCTGTTAGAATGGCGAAACGGTTTCTAAGGATAGTAAGACTTTATATATACTTTTCAAAATGGCAGAACCTTTCCAAGGTAAGTAAATTATCCTTACATATACTTTTACAAGTGGCAGAACACTTTCAAGGTAAGAAAGAACTTTTATAACTGTCATCTCTAAGAGCTACACTTTCCAACTATTTTTCGAGTAAACTTTTCAACACTTGTCTTGCTTTCAAGGCAGAACCGTTTAAGTATTCAGCCTTTCCTATTTTATGACATAAGTTCTCTCAGAGGCAGAAGAGGGACCCTAGTGGTCTAGGAGTCAGCTGTAGGCAGGTTGAGATAGGGCTCAGTTGCAGGCAAAGTCAGAGTTCCTCAGGAAGACTATTCAAACAAGTAAGTATTCCACTTTCAAAGTTAGTTGAGGGTCCAGTGACTTCAGAGGAGACACCCTACGAGTATTCCAGCAGGGGCCTGGGTGAAATGGACGAGAAGACTCCCAGTCACAGAAAACACGCCAAAGCTACACAGGAATCATGAGACTTAAGGTAAGTAATACCTAAGCCAACACAGTACCTCAGCACAGAAGAAGAGTGTCCATTAGGAGGACTTCAGGATCTGCAGCCAAAAACCCGGTCATTGAATTCCTTTATCATGAAGTTAGAAGACAGGACACTGGAAGGACTTTTGCTGCAAGGATCATGCGGAACGCTCTAGGCAAGAGTTTCTTCGTGGCTGGATTCAGTTCTGTGGTTTTAGCGCCCTTTTCAGGAGCCAGAAGAAGACTGAATATAACTGGTTGGATTCTCATCATTTTCAAACAAGGCGCAGTACGTTGGTGAGGGGACCAGACTCAGTTCACGTCTCTGGTGGTCCAGCAAAATGCCCACAAAGTTTCAGGAAGATTTAGAATTGGGAAGACTATGCACAGTACAATGGCTCAAGGTTCCAGGGTATTGGGGTATTGCTGCCCGTAAGGTCGCAGCATGACGTGGATGTCTCAAAATGCAGGTCTCCTTGAGTCTAGTAAATCTCACGGGCTCTGGGTCAGGATCTTCGTATTTGGAGTCCCCAAGTCGATTGGAAGGAAGGGTAACAGAAGGCTCTGGTTACATGGCAGGCTCACCAGTCGCTGGTAATGTTCTCAGCCGCGTTTTCTTTATCTTCCTCTTCGGATTCAGCTCCAGTGGTCGACTGCCTCTTCAGCTTCTAGGATCCGACTTTTATGCAGGAACCCAGTCAATCACACAGCCATGCAACATTCAAACTTGGGGGGGTTGGCAGTCCTTTCAGGACAGACAGCCTCCCAGTTTGAACTGGATTCTCACAGTCAGACTGGAAGACAAAGGGTACAGATTTTTGGACTCCGCCCTCGCTTCCTGCCTTCACAGACCCTATGGAGCTGGGGCAGGATTGATCAAGGTCTCCCGCCAAAAATAAAATGGATGCAAAGGCTTTCCCCACCCTGGAGGTCAGTGGAAGGAAGAAAAAGGACAAGGAACACTGAAATGGTGAAAAAAGAAGGCAGGGGCCATTTTGGTAAAAGTAGCACCCCAAGTTCACTGAATTAGTAAAAGGTTCACTGCCACAAGCCATTAAAGGTAAGCTTGTCCCTGTAACAGAAATGTTATAGTTGAATGAGAAAGGGGATACATTGTATCTCCCTAGCACTCCACATAAGGCGGGTGGTGCTGGTCTCACCTAAATAAATGTAAAAAGGATCCAAAGATCCATTCTACCCTTGGGAACTGTAGTTCTCACAAGGTTAGCCAGAGAAAGTTAAAAGGGGACCCCCAAGGGCAACCCATCAACAATACGCAGTATGTGCCAAAAGTTGTAAAAAAGGATACAATTAAAAAGATACTATGGAGAGTCTTACAAATGGCACCCATAAAAAGAGTAAAAGATTCTGTGAGTGTGGGAAAAGGTTACCACTCACTGAGGTATAGGGAAAAATAATCCACCAGTAAAGCAAAGGTTCTGGGGTTGACGTAGGTCAGGAGGATTTATCATTGCTAGGAAAATCTTGCCTAACACTCACCACTCCTCTTTATCCTCCCTCAATCACAAGCACTGATTTTCAATTCTTTAACTCCTTTCATCCCTCACATTTTCCGTCCTTTTCTTACTCTGTTCAAACCTTTTACTCACCAAATCCAAATCCGCATCTGAGAATTTCGCTCGTTCCAACCATGGCGGACACACCTTAGACTTTCCCTTCCTTCCTCTCATCAATTCATATGGAAGCATCTCCGTCACCGCATGCGGTGACATCCTTAAACCACAAATTATTTCATTCACAGCTGCTTTCCTGCTCAGGATACACACTCCTGCCATCCTGATAGGATCTATGATACTTCTATTCACCCTCCCCACCGCCCCATTGGCCTCTGGGTGATATAGTGCCGTTCTCTTGTAGCATGCACCTAATTGGTTTGAGTAATACTCCATCACCTTCCCCACAAACTGGCTCCCATTATTAGTGAATGTGCTACCAAGGTAGCCCTCTCCCTCAAAGACTTCGTCCAAAAATGCTGTCATAGTATTCGCACAAGCCTCCTTCACAAATGTTATCTCGATCCAGTTAGAGACCAAATCCGCCAGTATACAAAATCCACCAGTACTACAAAAAACTTTCCTAGACCACCACCACCTACATTCATTGGTCCCAAAACATCCACAGCCAATTCATCCCAAACTCCTTTTGGTGCAACTGATTTTGCCATCGGCCGTGTGCACATGCTACAACTCCCTTCCCTGCCTTCTTACACTCAATTGACTCCCTTAGTGCACTCTCCTAATTATCTCTCCACGGACCTATCAAAACTTAGACAACAATAATCCGCCCTCAATATCGCCTTAGTTCTCGTAGTCCCAATGTGATCCATGTAGGCTATATCTATTAGCTTGTTTCGCAGGTCATCCGTAACAACTACTCTTCCATACCTATATATCAACCCTGTCTTCACACTGAATTCATCTCTTGCCTCCCAATTTGCTCTGGCATCCAGCCTACATTTTTGTGCCCACACAGATTCCACACCTCACACTGCACCTGTTATTGCACAGTCACTCTTCATTGCATCTTCACATTCCGTCCGTTCGTCCTATCACTCGATATGTGACAAACACTTGCCCCATCTACTCCACCTTTCCCTCTTCTTTACCTTTCATTCATGACACATAGTACACAAATTCATTAACTCTACCCAATATCAGTTCCACCACAAAAGAATGACATTACATCCTCGGCACCCAACTCGCTAACCAAGCAGATGATTTATCCAAGCTCTTAGATTTAAAAATAATTGCCTGTGATCCATTCTTATAGTACACTCTACCACATAAAGTGCAAAATGTTTCCACACAGCAATGACTGGATAATGCTTCCTTTTCCAACATGCAGTACCCTTTTTTAGGCCCTTTAAGGCCCTGGAAGCATGTGCAAGCATTCTATCCTTGCCTGTTTTTTCTTTGATTCATCATGGCTCCTAGGCCCACTTTGCTGGCATCCACAGTTATTACTGTTCTTTTTCTGGTGCCAAATGTTCCCAATACCCTTGCCATGTCTATCTCACTCTTAATTCTTTGAAACTCCCTCTCACATTCCAAAATCAACACAAACTAATCCCTTTTTTAACAAACCTTGCTTCTTGCTGACCCTCTTAGCAAGATTCCTCACATATTTTTGATGACATTCTCTCATCCCTGCAAAGGAAAGGAACTCCCCTGTCATCTGTAGCATCTCTATCTTCCTTATATCCTCTATCAGCTCTCTCTTGGGTCTCCCTCCCCGGATATCTCATGTCCCAAACTGATCATTCCCTGAAAACACACTTGTCCTTTCTCAAAGCCAGACCCTTTGCTTCCAAGATGTCCAATACCCTACATAATACCTCATTGTGTTCTTCCATCGTTTCTCCACATACCAACACATCAACTTGGAAACAGTGAATGTTCCTCATTTCCCCAAACAACCTACTCCTAGCTTTTTGTAAAATGGACAACTCTTGCACCAATCCAAAAGGCATCCTGTGAAATTGGAATATGTGATATGAGCAGTGTCCAATGATGAAACGGCGGATCCAGCTCAACCTGGTGATACGCAGAGGCCAAATTCCAATTTAGTGAACACTTTCCTTTCCCTATAAGGTATAGCATCTCTGTCATGTTGGGTGGCTGGTTGTTCACTTGCTTACAATCCACAAACAACCGAATTTCACCACTTTTTTTCCTAGCTATTACTAACGGTGACACCCATTTCACGGCATCTGCTCTTTATAATGCCCATATTGCACAATGTTTCTAACTCCTCTTTCACACTCTTCCTCAGAACCAAGGGAACAGGGAGCAACTTTGTAGCAACTGGAATACTCCCTTGTTTCAGGACAATATGATGCATCATTCTCTCCACACTCTTTGAAAACAACTGGGTGTATCTTTCCACGTCTTTCTTCACATACCCACCATCCACATGCTACACCTGTTCAACAATTTAGGGTCTAACCTTCTATACAGTTTCTTCTGCTCCCTGCATCCCACCAATGACACCCTCTTCTTTGCCACATACACTTTTCTGCTAGATTTGATGGCCATACTTCGCACAAAATACCCTTTCACCTCTATCTTGTCCATATAATAATCTCTCAGATTTATGTCAGGCAGTATCAAACCCTCTACATCTCCTTTCAGCTCCTTTTCAAACACACTACGTGATATGGGTGTCACTTTTGTGCCTGAGTCAGCCATCATTCGGACAACTCTTGCATTCACATAGATTTCTGTGTCTAGGCTATCACAGTCAACCTCCTCTCCACCCACAATTATATTCACCTTGAACACATCTGGATTATCTTCCTCTCCCTGAGATATACTCTTGCCCCCACTGACAACTTACACAGATGTTCTACGTGTATTGTTACTCATTTGAACGTTTTTACAATCATTTGCAAAATGACCCTATTTCTTGAATTTGGTGCATGTAACTTTCCCCCCTGAACATACACTGGAACTCGCAAAGTGATTGTTGCTTCCACGTCTAAAACACTGTCGGTCTCCATTCATAGCCTCTCTCAATCACTGTGTTCTCTTTATTCTTGTAATCCTGGATCCCCACTCCTGCTCCTGGGTATAGTCCATTGCTACAGAATTTCCTAGCTGACTTGTCTGTCCCTTCCACCCATAGAACTACTCCTGAGGTTGCCTTACATACCACTTTGGCTTGGTCACACAAGCCATGGAGTGCTCAAAATATATAGCCATCTGCAGTACTTCTTCCAATGTAGGATCATCTTTCAGCCCCAACTCTTCACGTATCCAATTATTGTTACAGTGAATCATAAATTGATCACGTATCAATGCCAGATGCCTAAGTGCCATAATGTATGCATCCACCTATTTATAAGGCTCTTGCACAAGAGTGCCAAAGGTAATCATGCTCGTCTGTGGGTTGAAATGTCCATCCACTTTGAAATTGCCACTTCCAGCTCATTCATATACTCTTTTTCTGTGTCTTCTGGTAGGTCCGATAAAGTTTCATAATTCCTTTGTCCCTCGTATCCCAGAAAGTGCATTAAAAGAGACACTTATCTAGCCACAGTGAAACCGTTGTCACATGTTGCTCTGATGTAGTACATGAACCTCTTTTTCCACTAGTCCCACTACACTTTGGTTTACCGAGGGGACAGCATGAATACAGTGAGGGCTGGACGTGCGGCATAGCCAGGGTCACTTTGCGAAGTTTACCCTTGCTATTCATACAAATATGCCTCTTGCTGGTTGCCTGTTCACTCCTTGACCTGTCTCCTTATCTTGGCACCAATTGTGTCCTAGGATCCCTGGTGCTAACGTATTCCTTGCAGTCCACTTGGGCCTGATGTAGCATGTGTTCAATGATCCACATACTCGCACGCGCAAAAGCTCTTACAAACAATTTGTTTATGAATCGCTTAGCAACGTCACTGGTTTGTGAAGTTCATCTTAGCTCTTATGATGCTGGCCTGCTGCTGTAGGGTTCTTTCCTTTAAAGTGCTTCACTTTCACCACTTTGGTAATTGAGGATGCTGGGGCTACAGCGTGCTACTGTAGTGATGTTGCCGAGTAGGCTGTTTTTCACTAGATAGTTTCAGTGACCGGCACAACACATCAGGGTGGTTCTGGATACCAGGTGAGGACACTCCCTTTAGCTCATTGCCAATGTTATGAGGTACTGTGTAGCACACATGTTTGGTTAAAGAGCTTTATTGATTGATTGCAGATGTGTAAGATTCATAGGAAGATACCTGCTTCTAACTGACACCTCCAGGATCCCAACGTCGAATGTACCTATGAGGTCACTCACATTCCACCACTTATCTCCTTCTCATGTTCCAGAATACACGATAGATGGAACACATATATAACACATACATACACAACAACCTATAAAGCCGTGTTGTAATACATAAGGGTGATTGCTGCAGTCAGCCACCCCTTCTCATTACCTCGTCTATGGTGTTGTCCTTAGTAGTTATGGGGTGCCTGCCCCCAGATGACAATAAGGGTGATCCCTCCTTAGGCTGCTCTTCTGGGATGGTCTCATCCACCATGAGGGCCACCCCATCTCACTGCGCATTGGCCCATGCCACAGTAATGTTCTCAGGTGGCCCCCATGCCCGAAGGGGATAGCCAGGCTGCTAATGTGCTTCAGTTCTTTCCGGGCAGCCCCGTGCCCTAGATGGCTGCATGCGATCACCCCCTGCAGCCCTTTTGTATCTTCTTGGGAGGCCGCTCATGATCACCTCCATAACCCTGATGCCTTTATTTCTTGCGACGATCCCCCTGTCATGGGGACGTCGCTAACTGTGCCATACCCACGGCGCACAGTGATGCCTCACAGCCCCCGCCCCCTCGCTTCACTGCATCTGAGTGACGCAAGGGGTGGGACGCTCCCTTCCAGGAGCTCCAGCGGCGTGCCCTAGCTCCTTGCTTCACCCGGGCTGCCGCGTGGGGCAGCCTGGACTTTTCAGTGGACTTCCCCCAACCTCTCTTCACCTGGGATGCCTGATGTGGAGACCAGGGATTTTTCTGGGTGGGGCGGACTTCACCCACAGGCTCTTCACCTCCCGGGCCGCATCTGGCATACGTGGCCTGTGAGTAATTCTCTTCGGGACCCACCTCGACTGGCCTCGAAGCAGGCCGACACTGCGCTCTGGCTGTTTGCCTAGTTCGGGCTGCACCACGCATGCAGCATGGACTGGGTGGCTCTTGTTCTTCGCCCTGTACCTCCCTGCTCACGTAGTCCGGAACCTTTAAGGATAGGATTGTTCGGACTGATCCCGGGGCAGACCATCAGCCTTCACGGCCCCCTCCTGTAGCTCAGACCCACGGTAATGATGCCTGGTAGCTCCCCACACACAGCCCAGTGATCAAAGTCTTTCCAAATTGAGGGGTGGGGTGCTCCAGGGAGGCCACGGCTCCTCCAGGAAACCACCATTTGCTGCTCCTTTTCATTCTGTGCTTTTTTTCACCCTTACTCCAACAGTTTTCTTTTAGTCCTTCCTCCTCTGCACGGCCCATTCTTGGGCAGGGGAGCTATGTTCCTTTTTATTTCGGTTTTGGCGCTTTTTGGTGGCATAAGCCACCAAATTCCTCCACAACATTGCTACAAGGGGTTCCAAGAAGCAGTATTTGTGGTTGCCATGGCAGCTGGAAATGCTGTGGCATACAATCGCCATTGCCCAAAGTGTTAATTCCTGTTGTATTATGCGGATGTAATCCAATAGTAGTGGGTTGTTAAACTTATTTTCGCCAATCGGGAGAACTATGACATGTCACTTGTCTGTCCCATCCAGTTTCAATGCTGGCAGAGTGATCTGTTTTAGAGACAGAAATGCTTGCCTTTGGGCTTACTACACAAAAACACCCAGACTTGCTTGCAGTGGAAAAGGTTGCTTTAATGTGTCAGGCCAAAGCTCACAAAATAAAAGCTAAACAGGCTCCCTGGCCTTACAGACTAACAAAACTGTTTCTTAACAACTTTCCAAACAAATTTAATAATTAAACACTTTCACTTCCCCAACAATTAAATAATTAAATTAGTTCAACCTCCTCCCTACCTATCCCCTGCTCCTTACCATCTTCTCAAGCCTTCCTTCCCGATTTCTCCCCGGGTCCATGCCTTTCCATCTTCAATACCTGTTCTCCCTCTTTGTACCCCCAAGATAGCCCATTCGTGCAAACAGCACCACCCCCATCCTTTCCCGCGCTATTGCCCCATTGTGCTTCCCTCCCCCCTCATCCAAAGGGGCCATGCCCCCGGCAACAGAAAAACCCTCCACTGAGGTGTTCTTTCTGCCCCACCCCTACCCTGCTGCCGTCTACCTCCAATTCTTTATTATCTCTTGCACTTGCAAAGTCATATCCGCAAGGTAATAACTGTTCCAAAAAACTGACAGATGAACGCCATCCTCCCTAAAACCCACAAAATCCTCATACACTATCTCTATGTGCGCCAAAACCCTCACTGCTGCCAAACTGCAAAATTTCACAATTTCCCTATTTATTTTCTTCCTTGTACGCTCTACTCCTCCCTCACTTACCGCTCCCCTCCATACTCTCCTTGCCAATAGCTTTGTTCATACTAAACTTGCCATGGGCCATATCTCCCGAAGCCATGCCAAATCCCTCTTCATTTTCCTCAGCAGAGCCAAACCTGTGTCTCGTACTAGATCGTTCTCCCCTGCATGTATTATCAACCCTTCTGGGACCTCATAGCACTCATTCTGCCCCGCCAAAATGGGCAGCAGCTGATCCCAACGAAGCCCCCCTAAACCCGACCACCTCATAAGCGCCACCTTGTAACTGCACCCCAATTGAGTACCAAAAACCCTTTTCTCTGCCTCTTCCCAGCCCATTTCACAATTGAATGACACACAATCCAAATCTGCGGTATCTCCCCCGTCCTGCGCACTGCATCTGCAAAAGAAATTACTTTATCACTTTCCACACCACAACCTCCTGAAACCCACCCATGCCTCCTCTTTGCCCAAGGTCCCCACTCTCAGATATCCCCTTTTCCCAGGTCCCTAATATACCATTTATACTTCCCCGACCTCCACCGACCCAGGTTTTTGACCTTATCTTCCGATAACCACAACAGGCTCCCTTCAGATGCCGCCCACATCCTGAACAAATGCATACCAAACTCCTCTGCTTTTCCCCCCTCTGCCACCAACGCCTTCCTTGATATGCCCAACACCTGGGCCGCCGACACTACCGCCCCCTCCTCATGCTGGAAAGCCAACTCTGATTCCCCCCCCCCCACATAATTCCTTCCAAGCCAAACCTGTCCTAACTGGGTACAGCTCCTTACTGCCCCATCCCAGCGACACCAAACAGCCCTTTCCTTTTTGATCCATCTTAGACCTCCTAATCTTAATATCCAAGCCCAAATCCGAGAAATAAATATTCTCCCACTGCAGTCCACCTACCCCTCCTTTCCCCCTACCAATTAAGACACCATAAAGGCCCCGAAGAACAACCACATAAAACATGCTGAAAACATGACCCCCTCTCAAGCCGACCAGCAGACCCCATCCAAAGCCCAGCATAATCTAACCAATAAAGCTGCCGAGACTGGACTCCTGGTATCCTCCTTACTCCTATTCGCCCTCGCCCAGCCCTCTAAAATCCTGCTTGCCAATTCACCCCCCCTCGCTCGGATGAAAACCCCAAAACCACTTCCCATAAAAAGCGATGCCCGCCAGCTTACCGGCTCCTGTTGCCTTCGACCACCCCTTATCCATGCACCCCAAAAGGAAATTGACCACATCCTCCCGTCTATGCTCCTCCGCATCCTCCCAACCTGTCCAGCTCCGTGCACCCCCCTCTATAATTTCCACCCATGTCCTCGTGTATGCTGCCCTAGATGCTGGGGCCAGCGAGCCTTCCACTAGAGACAGCACTCTCAATCTCCTATCTACCATAGCTCCTCCGGAATCCGCTGCCCCTTCTGCTCCGCTCCTGTGGCCAGTCCACGGAATCTCTGCCATTGAAAATGAAATAATGCATCCTTCCCTGGCACCTGCGTCACCCTAAACACCACATTCCATTCCATGCATCGCAACACAAACTCCCTCATTAACCTCGCCACCCCCTGGTCCCTAGCCGACTGCCTGTTTACCATGTTGATCAAGCATCCATTGTCAATATTAATATTCGCTTTCCTGTTTTTAAATTCTGTTCCCCACCATTCCATAGCCACCAATAAAGGAAAGAATTCCTGAAAAGCTATGCTTCTTCCTTCCTGCTGCCATCTCATCGGCCACTTCTCTGCGCACCATCTGCCCTCCCAGAAAACTCTAAAACCTCCCGCGCCTGCCATGTCTGAAAATATTTGCACCTCCCATGACACCAGATCCCCTTGGAGCCACATGTACACCCCGTTAAAACCTTCCAAAAAACGCAGTCAAATCATACAATCCTCCTGCATCACCTACAACACCCCCACCCGATGATGTGGACACTTTGCTCCTGTCATAGCTCGTGCCATATTCCTACAAAACATGTGCCCCGGGCCCACTCCCCTACATGAAAAAATTCCAATGCCCCACTAGCCTCTGCATCTCCACTAATGTCATCTTCCGTGAAACTGCCGCCTTTTTCAGCAAACCTACCAGCATGCTCACCTTGTTGTGCGGCAAGCATGAGGTCATGGCCACCGAATCCAATTCAATCTCCAAAAAGGTCAATACCACTGCTGGTCCTTCAGTTTTGTCCCCGGCCAACGGCACCCCCAAATCCCTCATCAGAGCCTGAAAACACCCCAGCAACCTGTTGCACTCCCGTTTTTTGCCCGCCCCGCTGATGAACAGAAAATCATCCAGGTAATGCAAAACCCCTTCTGAACCATAGCTATGTAATGCAAAACCACTTCGGAACCCTAGCTGTGTAAAGACCCACTGCAAGAAAGAACTAAAGCGCTCAAACAAGGCACAAGAAATTGCACAACCCATCAGCAAGGCCTTCTCTATGTAAATGAAGTCCTCAAATTGCATTCCCAACAGCCAGAAATTCTCTGGGTGCACCGGCAGCAACCTGAACGCTGCCTTAATGTCGCACTTGGCCATGAAGGCCCCACGCCCAGCCTTCCTCACCAAACTCACCGCCTGATCCACACTCGCATACGAGATCCCACACTCCTCCGGGGCAATATCATTTTTTACCGACATGACCTCTGGCCACGGCAAATGGTGTATTAACCTGAATTCCCCCGGAACCTTCTTGGGCACGACCCCCAATGGGGACACTACCAAATCCCCTGGCAAATCTGCAAATGGCCCTACTACTCTCCGAGCTGCTATCTCCTTGTGCAGCTTTTCCCTTACCACTTCCCCATTTTCCCTGGCTGACTTCAAATTCTCTGCCCAATGACGCACCCTTGGACCTTGATAACACAACCTAAAACCGGATCGAAAACCATTTCCCAATATCTCCGTCCCCTCCCTGTCCGGGTAAAAATCAAGCCACTTCTCCAGCACCTCCACCTAAGTGGGGTAAAAGCCTTTCCCCACAACCTGCTCCTCGCCCTGTCCCCCTGACCCCCCTGCTGGAAGCACTGCATGATCGGGTGCCTCCCTGCACACCTGCTGCACTTGTGTCTGAACCTACATACTGTCCTTGTGCAGCCGTCCTTGTTAAAGGCCCTGCATGCCGCTGTGGGCTGACCTCTGCCTCCTCCTGCTGCCCCCTCATGGGTGGGGCGACCAAGAAAGGGCTGGTAAGGCACAGGCAAACCACTCGCTGTGTGTAACGTTGGAGCTGGCCTTGTCGACGCCATCCACTGCAGCCAGAGATCCATGTCAATCTCACCCCAAACCGCCTAGCTGTCCTATGCCATCTTCGCCCTGAATTCCTCGTCATAATGCACCCCCGCAAAACCCTCAAAACCTGTGAATGCTTTTCAAATCACGTCCATGTACTTCAACAGTGCCACACACCTCTCTGGGAATTTCTCACAATAGACACTCGCATAGATGATAAAAGCCGACGTCCAATTCTCAATCGTCAATGGCACCTTTGGACGCGAGGCCAACTCCCTCTCCTCCTCCTCCTTAGAACCCTACTTGGGTCTCACCTCCCTATGTAGTAGCTTGAACACATCCACAAATTCCCCTGCTCATATCTTATCCTTTATTGATGTCATCAAATGCGCTCCCAATGGTTTCGTAATGCCCATGTGTGGCAACTTCTTCTTCTTTCCTTTACCCTCTGCATCCTTCTCCTTTGGAACCTGTACCTCGGGTGCCATGGGTTCAATCACCCTCTCTGTCCAGTGTCCACACCTCCACTGAAGAAACCTTCCTCTCTGCCCCCATAACCTGCAAGCCAATCTCTCTCCTCGCCCCTTGTACCTGTAACTCTCACCTGGTATCCACATGGACTTCACCCAATCTGGCTGGACTGCTTCCGACCCACTCCCTTGGACTCTTGTTTGGCTGAGGACCAGGTCTGAAAACACAGTAGTTTTGGATTTAGCTTTATTGTCTCTTCTAGCCCAGAGCCCACCTCCCTTGTGGACCCAACGACCCCTTGGTGTTTTCTTCTCACCTTGTTGTTTGGTATGATGTGCTCTCCGTCCTGCAGTTCTGTGCAGGGGTGCGCGTGAATGGCCGTGGCACCACCGAGTTGATTCACTGGTGCGGGCCTCTCAGAGTCCAGACCTGCTGCGACTCATTTCGTCAGGTAAGTCTGCTGTTTTAGCAGTTTGTCCTTTAATTTTGTAATTGCCCCTATTAATGTCTTTCCTAGGTGCGGAAGGAGTATTGGTGATGCCGTGCTACTGGTCTGTGCATGAGATGGTAAGTGGAAGCACGGAGCGCAGCGCTATGTGCCTTTCTTGTGCTAATTTGCTTGTTGTCCCTTTTCTTGCAGGCCGCCGTGATGTTCCGGGCTGTATGTTGCTGAGAAGATGGAGATCGTAAGTAAAGTGTTGCACAAACTCCCTTTCTAGCACTCCTGAGTGTTAATCGGTCTTTTCTTTGTTCTTGCAGGTCGTAGAATGGCCCAGGATGGACGTGAACTCAAAGCAAGTTAAATTCGGGTAAGCGTGCGGCTTATGGTTGTTTTTTCAATGTTAAAGCAGAAACGCTTACTAATGCTGCTTCTCTATTCTTCCAGGTTGCGGTTTCCGAGAGCGAGCGAGCAAGCGTTTGCCGAGATTCTGCATGTTCGGGATTCTGAGCGGAGGACGAAATCAGGTAAGCAAATTCTAACGGTGTTCTTGTTCTTGCAGGTGTCGGGCCCGGAATACAGAGGAAGATTCCAACAGACTGTGGTTAGTGTCACGCTGCGACCAGCAGTGTAACGCAAAGCGTGTTCTCTAGCTTGGGCGTGGCTTATATAGCCTGCAGGTATCCCAGGTGCCCCCAGGGCCGACCACACCCTAAATGCTAGACCGCATGGCTCAGTTCTGGAACTGAGCCATGCAGGGTCATCCATGTTGTATAAATGCTATTGTGAGTTCCAGTTCTCTGCCTTTCCATATGAGCCCGGCGCCAAAGGCGCCAGGACTGACTCCAGGAAAGTCTTGGGGGACATAGTGGGGCCCTTGAGGCCATGATGGAGGACCGTGGTGCAGCCCAGATGGCCTGATTGCCAAGGCCAGGGGCAGGGGTCATGACAGCACTCCCCCCAAAGCCCCTCTCAGGGTGGTTCTCCTGTCTGGTCCTGGCTTGGTGGGATAATCACGATGGAAACGCCGTATCAAACGTGGTGCATGGATGTAGTCACAGGGTTCCCATGTCCTGTTCTGCGGGCCATACCCCTTCCAGTCCACTTGATAGTATTATTTCGCTCTGACGTACTTCGAGTCCAGAATGTTCTTGACCTCAAACTCCAGTTTTCCATCTACCATTACTGGTCCGGGTGGTATGGTTACCCGTGTTCCAGGTTGAACTGGTTTCAAGAGAGACACATGGAACACAGAGTGAATATGCATGTTGGCAGGCAAGGCCAGTTTAACTGCAGCTGGGTTTATAATAGATTTGACGGTGAAAGGTCCTAAATATCTTGCGTGAAATGTCTGGGTTCCTTTTATAGGCACATGTTTTGATGTTAACCAAACTTTGGCTCCCACCTGGTAGTTGGGAGCCCTTTCACGACGTTGGTCTGCGTATTTCTTTTGGCGGTCTGGTTTGACGTAAATGTTCGATGGCTCTTGTGAAGGCCTGAGAAATGATGGTGTGTAAGGTTTTAATAGCCGGCATTTCCAGAGTCGTGGGGACATCCAGTTTGGAGGTGCGTGGTTGTCTCCCGTATATTGTGTAAAATGGGGTCTGTCCCGTACTGCTGTGCAGGGAATTATTATAAGCATACTCGACTATCCACAGTAAGTCTTTCCAATTCCCTTCCACTTGATGTAACATACGGCGCAGGTACTGTTCGAGTGTTTGGTTTGTTCTCTCTGTTTGGCCATCTGTTTGGGGGTGGTGGCTAGTGGATAGTCTGATGTCGATTTGAGCCATTGAACAGCATTTTCTCCAGAGGTTGGACATGAATTGGGCACCTCGATCAGAGATCAGCACTGACGGGAACTCGTGAAACCGTACGATATGTTCGAGAAATACCTTCACCAGGCTAGATGCATTAGGGAGTCCTTTGAACGGCAGGAAGTGGGCCATTTTAGAAAATAAGTCTACAACCACTAGAATGGTATGGTATCCTTGACTGGACGGTAGGTCGGTGATAAAGTCAAGAGATAATGTATGCCAGGGTGCCGGCGGAATTTCCAGTGGTCTGAGGAGTCCGGCTGGTTTCTGCTTAGACGACTTATTTTGTGCATATACCACACGAGAGAGGATGAATTGAATGATGTCCTTACAACACGTGGGCCACCAGTAACTACGCTTTACCTTGGCTAGAGTCTTAGCGATTCCGGGGTGACCCTCAATTAGGGAGTCATGATACCCTGAGATGACCTGTTCCTGAAGCTCCTTCTTGGGCAAGAATAGACGGTTCTTGAAATATGGCAGTTGGTCCTTGACTGCATAGTGTTCTCCCCGTGAATCCCATTCTTGAAACAACTCAGGAGTCATCACGTGTTGAATCCTTTGCAATAGTTTGTCCTGAGTCATCATGGTTGTAATGCCCAGGAGCTTGTCACACGGGATGATGGCCACGGGATCAGGGTTTTTGTATACCTGTTCATCAGTACCCATGCGGAAAGGGCATTGGCTTTTCCATTTTTGACCTCGGGTCGAAGCGTGATCACATAGTCATACTCTGCAAAGAAAAGAACCCAGCGTAGCTGTCGTGAGGATTGAGCCATTGCAGTTTTTAGATATTGTAGATTTCGGTGGTCTGTTATCACGGTGATAGTTTGCCTGGCACCTAGAAGAAAGTGTTGCCAGGCCTTGAAAGCTGATTTGATGGCTAGGAGCTCCTTGTCCGTGATAGTGTAGTTGAGTTCAGGTGGTGAGAACCTACGCGACCAGAAGGCTACAGGGTATAGTTGGCCGGTTTGTGGGTCCCTTTGTGAGAGAACAGCGCCCATCGCCAAGCTGGAGGTGTCTGTTTCTACCACATACAGAAGATCTGGGCGAGGGTGTCGCAAGATCGGGGCAGAAGTGAATCTCACCTTGAGTTCTTGGAAGGCTTTTTCTGCCTCTTCCGTCCACTGGAACTTCTTGTTGCACTTCCTCAATAAAGATGTGATTGGATGCACTATTTGAGAAAATCCCGGAATAACTTGACTGTAAAAGTTTGCAAAGCCCAACATGCTCTGGATCCCTTTGAGCGAACTTGGGGCTGGCCAGTTTAAAATGGCATCAACCTTGTGCACATCCGTTCGAATACCCTTTGGAGTGAGGATGAAGCCGAGGAACTCTACCTCGGTAACGTGAAATGAACATTTTTCGAGTTTGGCAAAGAGGTGATGTTGGCGGAACTTTGTAAGGACGGAACGAACATGCTTGACGTGGTCCTGTTTTGAGGCTGAGTATACTAGGATATCGTCTATATAGACCAGGGCACAGACGTCAATCAGCTTTCTCAAGACATCGTTCATGAAATACTGAAATGCGGCAGGGGCGTTGCAAAGGCCAAATGGCATTACCTGGTATTCATATAGGCCATATTTGGTATGAAAGGCGGTCTTCCATTCATCCACTTTTTTATTCGGACAAGATGGTATGCTCCTCTAAGGTCTAATTTTGTATAGATTTGGTCACCTTTGACTTGGCCTAACAATTCGGGAATGAGCGGCTGGGGGGGGTAACGATTTTTGACGGTGATTTGGTTCAATGCGCGATAGTCAATGCAAGCCCTCAAATCTCCTTCCTTCTTCGGCACGAAGAATAGGGGAGATGCTGCTGGTGACTTTGAGGGGCGGATAAAACCATTAGCCAGGTATTGATCTAAGTAGGACTTCAAATGTTGATTCTCTGGCTCTGTAAGTGCATAGATTTGACCACAAGGGATTTGTGCACCAGGTACCAGATCGATCTGGCAATCATAGGGTCTGTGTGTGGCATAGTGTTAGCTTGTTCCTTTTGAAACGCATCTTGAAAGTCCTGGTATTCACTTGGTAGGGTTTCCGATCACACCCAGGGCTATGGCCGCTGTTCCATGGACAGATGGACTTGTATTCTTTGCCTTTCTTCCTTTGTAGTAGCAAGTGCAAGTACAGCCTTCGGAAAAGACCAATTCCCTAGCACGCCAATCGATATGCGGATTGTGTGCGACCAACCACGTCATTCCTAGAATCAGCCGGCGCCTTGATGAGATCGCAGGCAATAGATTCCCGGTGACCATCCTGACACAGAAGGGTTAGAACTGTTGTGCATTTGGATACTGGACCGGAAGTGATTTCTGTATCATCAACGGTGTTCACTGTCTCTGTGGTTGATTTAGGGCACAGGGAGAGCCCCATCTTTGCTGCAAGATCCTGGTCCATATAATTCCCAACTGCTCTGCTGTCAATGTATGCTTCTACAGTATGCATCCTATACGGCTGGTGGTGGTTGATTAGGATCACAGGCAACGCAAAATAGGAGGTCTGTAGTTGACTTTCTTCGCTCGACAAAAGGACCCCTACATTTGCCGGGCTTGGTAGTTTTCTGACTTCATTCGTGTTTTCCTTATCCGTGGCTCCTATGGTTCTCCTTGGTGGCTTTACTGGACACTCTTTGAGGAAATGACCTGCTTTTCCGCAGTATAGACATAGCTGCTGCTCTCTTCTCTTGTCTCTTTCAGCTTTGGTTAAAGGAGGTCTTACTCCTCCCAGTTGCATTGGTTGCACCGAATTGTCTGCCCCTCGTGGAACGTGGTCTTTAGACCGCCCTAACATAGGCCGAGTGTCTGGTCTGCTCTGATCTGCCCTTCAGTCTTGCAACCTGCGATCAAGTTGAACCACAAGAGTTGATAAATCTGCACAGTCTTTTGGTGGATCCACCACTTAGGCAAAAACATCCTCTAACTCCCCCCATAGGCCCCTGTGGAATAGCGTGGTTCTCTTCTCCTCCGGCCACCCTTCTTCGACCACAAGCCTATTGAAGGTCGCTATATATGTTAATAAGTCTTGGTTCCCTTGACGGAGGGACAAGAGTTCGTTGTCTAGTGCCTGTCCATGAGTACGACGGGCGAAGAGCTTTTCCATCTCCTGCTGGAAGCCCCCGAAGTCCCGTAGCAGTGGGTCATCCTGACTAACGAAAGGTACAAACCAGTCTGCAGCACTGCCACTCAAATAAGAAAACACGAAGGCCACCCACGGCTGATCATTAGGAAAGGCCCCAGGTCTGCAAAGAAAATGGAGGCGACACTGGTTCATGAAGCTTGCATATTTCCTGGGGTCTCCCATGAAACGCTCAGGTGGGGCTAAAGGAACTGCTCCTGGGAGAGTGATCTGTACTAGATTCATCGGCTGTGTTGGCATCGCTGAACCGTTCCCAGGCAATGGGGCTTGTCCGGCCTGTGATTGGAGGAGTTGTCTACTTAAATCGTCGGTGCGTTCCTTAGCCACAATCAATTCCCTCCGCAAGGCGTTGGTCTCCTGCCTGGCTGAATGCACCTCAGCTCGTAACTGTCCCAGCATATGAGCTAACTGGTCGGTTTCCGAGGTTTCCATGACGACAAGGTGGAATGTAGTTTGTGAGTCTTCGCGTTCTGTAACGCTCACCTGGTATCCACGGGGACATCACCCAATCTGGCTGGACTGCTTCCGACCTTAGACCCACTCCCTTGGACTCTGGTTCGGCTGAGGACCAGGTCTGAAAACACAGTAGTTTTGGATTTAGTTTTATTGTATCTTCTAGCCCGGAGCCCACCTCCCTTGTGGACCCAACGACCCCTTGGTGTTCTCCTCACCTTGTTGTTTGCTATGATGCGCTCTCAGTCCTGCAGTTCTGTACAGTGGTGCATGTAGATGTGTGCGGTGCCACCGAGTTGCTTCACTGGTGCGGGCCCCTCAGAGTCCAGACCTGCTGCGACTCCTTTCGTCAGGTAAATCTGCTGTTTTGGCAGTTTGTCCTTTAATTTTGCAATTGCCCCTATTGATGTCTTTCCTTCTTTCTTAGGTGCGGAAGGAGTATTGGTGATGCCGTGCTACTGGGGCTGTGCACGAGATGGTAAGTGGAAGCACGGAGCGCAGCGCTATGTGCCTTTCTTATGCTAAACTGCTTGTTGTCCCTTTTCTTGCAGGCCGCCGTGATGTTCCGGGCTGTATGTTGTCAAGAAGATGGAGATCGGTAAGTAAAGTATTGCACAAACTCCCTTTCTAGCACTCCTGAGTGTTAATCAGTCTTTTCTTTGTTCTTGCAGGTCGTAGAATGGCCCAGGATGGACGTGGACCCAAAGCAAGTTAAATTCGGGTAAGCGTGCGGCTTTTGGTTGTTTTTTCAATGTTGAAGAAGAAACGCTTACTAATGCTGCTTCTCTATTCTTTCAGGTTGCGGCTTCCGAGAGTGAGCGAGCGTTCGCCGAGATGCTGGATGTTCGGGATTCTGAGCGGAGGACAGAAGCAGGTAAGCGAATTCTAGTGGTGTTCTTGTTCTTGCAGGTGTCGGGTCCGCAATGCAGAGGAAGATTCCAACAGACTGTGGTGAGCGTGGCACTGCGACCAGCAGAGTAACGCAAAGTGTGTTCTCTAGCTTGGGTGTGGCTTATATAGCCTGCAGGTATCCCAGGTACCACCAGGGCCGACCACACCCTAAATGCTAGACGCATGGCTCAGTTCTGAAACTGAGCCATGCGGGGGCATCCATGTTGTATAAATGCTATTGTGAGTTCCAGTTCTCTGCCTTTTCATATGAGCCTGGCGCCAAAGGCGCCAGGACTGACTCCGAGAGAGTCTTGGGGGACATGGTGGGGCCCTTGAGGCCATGATGGAGGACCGTGGTGCAGCCCAGATGGCCTGATTGCCAAGGCCAGAGGCAGGGGTCATGACAGCACCTCTACACCTTCCATTCTTGCCCCCAACCTCGTGTCCCTCCTATGCCATGCCACTGACCATTCCCCTTCCTGCTCACCTCTTTCTGCCCTGCCGTCGCCCGTCTGCAGCCTGACCTCCACTCCAACGCTCCTCATCTCCTTCCTTACTGGGCTCCTACTGCGGGGACAAAACATGTCAACAGTCTCACCCAGCCAGTCTACCCCCCGACCTCTTGCTCCTGGCTTTCTCCTTCTCACCTTAACCCCCTTCTCACCCTATCCGTCCTCCTTACAACACTGTACCCCTCATCCTCCCACTACCCCACATATTCTTCCACCCCTTCATCATCGCCCATGTAATACCATGGCGGTTGCAAGCACATACCCGGCCTGGGCAGATCCTCCTCCTGTGAGCCCGGGGCGTCCGCCCCGCCACTCCTTCGGCGTCTTCTCGGCGTCTTCTCGGCGGGGCTGTAGAGTACCTCTTCCTAGTCCTCTCTTCTCGGGCGAGGGGTCTTCTCCTCCACCCTTCTGTATTCCGAGCTAGGGCCTGTGCTACACCCTCTAGTCTGTCCTCGTGACTCCTGCAGAGGGGCCGTTCTTAAACCCTCTCCCTGGAACAGCAGGGACCGTGCTATGCCCCCCACCCGAAATACTCCTAGCCGGGGAGGCCATTTCACGCCTCTCCCTTTCCTCACTATTCGAAGGGGACCGCTGTCTCCTCTTCCCTCCTGCACTCTTCTGCAGGTATTTTCCTCCCAAACCCCTCTGCACTGCCGCCCTCTCTGCACCCCAGCACTCCCCTCCTCCCCACCTACCCGCCCTGCATCTTTCTGAAACCTCCAACCTATCGTCCACTTCTTCCACTGGGTCTTTGTCCCCCAAACCTGTACCGGACCCCTCTCCTACCTCTCCAACCCCTTTGGACGCTCTCCTGGGCATCTCCCTCCTACTCCTCCTGGCCCCGCTATCCCAGCATTCCCTACTCCCAGCTGCAGGGCTGCAGGCCACCACTGCCACAAGGGCCCCATCCGCCGCAGCTCTCCACTGTGGCCTCCCCCCATCATCCTGTTTCTCCCTGTAACCTCTTCAAACTGGGCCTTAGACGCCCTGCTGATAATTGCCAGGGCCTCCCTCAAAGCCTGGGCATAGATCTGCCCTTTCCTTTTTGCTCCCTGCCCCACCATCCTGTTGAAGCAATGCTGCTGAGCACTTGCTTACCGCCTTGTTGGACCACCCACAGCTAGCCCCCTTCACAAAGGCCTTTCAGCTGCCATTACAGCGGTAACGTTCTTTGTGGCTCGAGGCTTGCGCCTGGCGGGCCTGCGTTCATATTGTCCGCATCCTGCCATAACAAAGGCATTTTCTGGAAATGTTGTTCACATCCTTATTGTGGGGTTTACAGCGTTCGTGTTCGGTGCGGGGGGCGGGCAGCGGGCGGATCGAGGCTGACGGAGATGCCCACCTCCACATAGGCATTGTCTGGAAATGTTGTTTGCATGCTGATGGTGGGGTATAGGGGTATAGGGGTGTTGCTAGGTCTGGAAAAGACCCGGGGCTACGCTGATGTCGGGACTGGGGGCTAGCTAGCCTTTTGCTTGTAGCTCCTGGAATTCTATCCGGGGCTATAGCCCTTGAGCCCCCCCCCCCCCAGTGAAGCTACGCATGGGTGGCGTTAGTACGTGGAAGGGAGACACCAGGGAAATATCAGGTGATTTGACGCGCATGTTGCTGTGAGGGAAGTATTGTGGCATGCACACTGGGTGGTGGTATTTAACACCAGGTTATGTCGTTAGGTTTTCGGTGCTGAATGTTTTGAATTGCTTGCTCTGTTGGGTACCTATAACCTCTAGGAATGGTAAATTGATTAAATGCTTCAATTGACTGTATACATTAGTAGCAATATTAAGTTATTGGATAAAATGTTACCTATTAGTGAATTTTGTTGAATATTTGTGAAAACGGATAAATGATGATTAAAAAAAAAAAAAGAATAGTAATGCAGGGACATTATGGCATACGCGTCAGGGCAGGCGAGGTTTTCTGCTTTGGTTCTCCCGGGTGTGATAAGTTGGATGATGAAATTCGGAATTTTAAATTGCTGTTGATAGCCTCAGTTGAGCGCATCGTGGACAATTTAAAATGGGACGTATGTGTGTGCGCCTAAACTGTGCTGGCCCTGTGTTTGTGTCAGTTTGCTTCCACAGCTGCTGAATCGGCGAAGTGCGCACTGCTACTGTAGTCCCACGCTGTACCTCGCATCGAATGAATGGGTTTAGATAACAACCAGCGCGAGTTGGTAAAAGAAATATATACTAATCAAAGAAATAAACAATTCCAATCATCGCATATTTTTTTTTAATTATTATTTTGTATTTATTTAATTGCATTAAAATTGAAACAAGCATTTTTTAGCAAAAGGCACAACACTGCATGAAACCAATGCAGTAAGATCCCCCCCCTCCGATTTACTAATTGAGGAACAGAAAAAAAAGACAAAGTAAAAAGTGAAAAAGAAAAAAAATCAGAAAATGAAAAGCATTGCATATTTATTGAGCCTTGGGCAATCACGCTCGTTCTAAGCGGGTTTGTGTACATTACACTAAACATGATTTCATCAAGATTGCAGAAAACGACTGGGGGCAGATGTTCCAAAACTGGGCACACACTTGATTAGCCCACCTCCTCCATTCTGTGGCTGGTTCTGACGAGGATTTGGTCACTCGGCTACATTGCGGTCTAATTGGGCTTGAACATTTATTTGTATTGCGCCTGAAAAGCCATGAAATGTATTTAGTCTCTGGACAGATTTGGACCAATTGAGGTATTGGTGGTAGGACCGGAGTGCCAGACTATGGTTGCTCCGTAAACAGATTAGACGTCTCTAGCCCCACGCTTCCCCCACTCTCTACACCCCACCCACCCTACCGCTACTCTATCCGCTCCGACCCACCCAACCCGCCCTCTCTCCCCCACCCTCGCCCCCTCATCCATTCTCTCACACTCTTGCTTTATTTCTTAACCTCTCATTCTCACCCTTTCTCGCTCATATACCCTCTTTCTAATCATCAATTGCACCCTCTACCAATGCCTTCCTCCCTTGCTCTCTCCTTCTGTTGCACACCTGCACCCCCTATAGCACCCTCCTTTGAATCGTTGCACTCTTCTCCTTGTTCCCTGGTACCTATAAATGCAAAGAACAGTAAACGCCAAAACGTTTGGCATTGCCAATGCTTGTTCTTTCTCCTCTCTTCTCATTCAGCATTCCATCCGCCCCTTGGTGGGCTGGATGGTTCAGTCCGGGTAGGTTCTGCAAGTAAACACAAACACTACACAATACATAAACCCTAAATACAGTATTGTATTCCTACACCCTGGTGTCTGTATTTCTATATTTCTTATTTCGGCCGATGGGCTACACATGTCCAACAGGGTGAGTGCACTAGTTGAGGTGACGTTTGCGTTCCAATATCGAGCATCGTGTGGATTCTGTTCCTCCTAATCTGAATCCATGTTGTGATTCGTGGAGGAGGCTGTTTTGAAAGTTTTCCAGTAGCTGTTGGTAGACCCCTTTCTCGTGGAGTTTGAAGGTGAAGAGTGTGTTGTAGATTGTGTGTTAGTTTGCTGGGTTTTTGGGGTCAGCTGTGCATTTTTGAGCTGGGGGTTTAACAAAGGCTGTTGTGTAAGACAACCCCAACCTTGATTGAGGTTCAGGACTATATGGGTGCTAGTTGGGGTTGCTTAGTTGTAGGCAAATATCATGGGAGTAACATATGATGGCTAACTGGATCTGTGCAAGGTTGTAGTAACATACAAGTGTGTACCTTTTCTGAAGACTTCTTACTGACAAAGGTCATTTCGTGGTGCATTGATGTATGGAAGCGTTTCAAAAGGAGAGGGAAGGCGCTTTGTAAGCTGCTGGGGAGTGATCGCTCGGTGGAAATGCACATCTGGTAGGAAGAGACTAGGACGGGCGGGCCGAAGGCCAGAGGGCGTATGTGTGAGCAAAGGCATACAGCGTTCCTACTGGTCCCACAAGAGCCTATGTTATGCTTGGCACTTCCTCCCCTAAGGCACAGGTCCGCTCACCCCAGAACTGCCCTCTGACGAGAGCTCTTTTCGTAGAGTGTTGCACCGGGCTTTTAAGGCTGCAGGACGCAGGACAGGCCTATTGGCTCATGTTATATTAGGTTACCATCCTAGTGGTCTTAGAGCGCCGAAACCTTGTCCGTATGGGTGAACTGTGACCCCACCGAGGGTGTAAAGCAGACTATGGTCTGCGGGGTGAGAAGGAAATGAGGATAAAGGTAAGTGGGAATTGGCACAAGCAGGAGAAAATCAGCAATCGATCAGCAGACAAAGCTGACCAGGGGAAGGGGGAATAACACGAGGATTGAGTGGTAGCATTAGCTGGGGTGCATGTAACATAGTATGGGTGTAGACCAAATGGTCATGAAATAGTAAGGAGCTGTCCCTAGTGGGAAAATCAATTACCTTGTCAGTCAGAAGTGAATTGTGTTGTAGGTTTCATTAGAAGTAAGGTTATGGGTGTGTGATGGCCTTGAGATGTGCTCTAGAGTTCCTGGATGTTGTGGAGGCTTCCACGCCAGATGCCCGTATCGTGCCCCTTGTGGGGCAGTCCTTAAGAGACCTGGTGCTGCTGAGCGCGCTGACAGAGGTGCCAGGGCCAAGAGTTGGCTGTGTGTGCGGAAAGAAAAGGGCGAAATGACAAACGAGTCTCCCCCACCTGGAGCCATACTCTGACAGCATCCTGTGGCAGGGAGAGAATGAGAGTGCAAGCGTATGTAGCAGGAAGACCTGACCTTGCCCTATGCTATAGGGGACCACAGTACAATGATGAGACAGTGATTTACTGTGCCGAGTTCTGGCGGGTGCAGTAGATAAATGCATACCTTGGGTAGCCCAGACAGTGTTCCTTCTGGCTACGGAAGCGTTCTCGCTAGTAGGCCATAAGGCTATTGCATTATTAGCAAAATCTGCATGGACCATGACACTAACATCTGTTGCTATTAAATATTATAGCTAGTAAAGCAACATCCCCCAATAAAACAAAACCGCAACCACAACAATAGCACCCTACTATAGAAAACGGGAGGCAAAGACAGCCCGGGGCATAGAGCGGAAAGTTCTATCCTGTCTCCTGAGCCTACGCAGCAGCCCGACCTACCTGACGAAGAACTCCCCACATGTTTCCGCAATGCATACCACCACTAAAAAAGCTGGAAATGTCATTATTCGCCGTCAGTCAGGATGATATAAGGGAATAAGGACAAGCCGCCCCGGCCCCACCCCCTCCTCCCAGATTACCTTCCTACTCTGGATAGTCCCGGTATGCCTGCCCCTCTCCCCCGCAAGTGCCTCCAGCTAAGAAGATGCCCTGCACGTCCCCTATGCCTCGTGCGTCCACCTCCTGTCCCCCCAGACACTGAGAAAGACATGAGCTAGTGCCCGAAGCGCTGCTGAAAGCGGAAAGCAAAAAGCAAAGCAAAGAGGTGTGATATACACATGCTGGGGAGTGCGGGTAAACACAACGTGCACAGTAGCACACCGTAAAAGACGCATCACCCGTGCCACTAGGCCAGTGACGTGAGCACACTGCCAACATGCCCGAGGCTTGTGTGAAGGGGTAGGACGATTCTAGTGCAGTAGATGTGGACAAATGCAAAACCATCGCCTTTTCTTTTACAGAAGTTGGCTGAAAATATATGTGGGGGGTGGGTAAGGGTAATACTTAAAGGGATGGTCTAGTAAACATTTTTATTTAAAAAATAGATAGGCCGCATAAAAAAAAAAATACTAGCATCCTCCGTTTTAAAACTTCCTATGTAAAATTTTGAGCTATTCAAGCTCAAAATTCAAAAAAGCAAGCACAGGGGCGCAGCCATTTTGTGAAATGGAGGCCCTCCTGTGCTGGCTTTTGCTTTTGCGGCACTAATGAAGGAAAAGCCAGCCAGCTGTAGTAAACAAAGTCTACCTCTGGGTGGCTTTCCCTTCATTAGTGCCGGGACTCGGAGGACGCGGACCGGAGACCAGAGCAGGAAAGCTGCAGCTGAATCTCGGTAAGTGCTATTTATTTTTTTTACAAAAAATAAGCACTAGCTGTGGGTTTTTTTCTAAGTTTTCCGGGCTGGAGGAGCCCAGAAAACCTAGAAATAAAACCGCAGCTTTAAAAACGTTGTATTTATGTTTGCGGTAGCTTTTGAAGCGACCGCAAACATAAATACAACGTTATTGTGTTGGAAAACGCTGTGGTTTTTCTTTCCAAGTTTCTCAGGCTCCCGAGGAGCCTCTGTGCTTGCTTGCCCTGTGCTTGCTTTTTCGAATTTTGAGCTTGAATAGCTCAAAATTTTACATAGGAAGTTTTAAAACGGAGGATGCTAGTATTTTTATTTTTATGTGGCCTATCTATTTTTTAAATTAAAATTTTTACTAGACCATCCCTTTAAGGTGGAGAGGAGTCCCCCTCCCCGCCCCCCCTGCATATATTGACGGTGGGTCTCAGTGGGGCAGGGTTGCAACCAATGTTAGGGGTATCCCAATAAAGGCTTGTTCTGCTAAATGATGTAGTGGTTGCTCACTGCCACTCACCTTGAGGCGCTATCTTCACGGAGTCTGAGCGTGTGCATCGTAACCTGTGTTGTCCCAGCAGCGTCCTGCAGGTTGGTGACTGTTGCCAAGGAAGGAAGGCCTCAACCCAACCGCCTGTAGTAAAAGATGTCTGGGCGTGGGGCCCGTTTTGTTCTTGTGGGTGCCCAGCAAAGGTTTGCCCCAACAGGGGGTATTCCTCATTCACATATGCTTCTTAGATTTGACATCAATGGACACCTATATGGTTCAATGAAGGCGGTGCAATGTTTGCGCTCGAGCCCATGCACATATGATTAGGGCATCATAAATCTACGAATGATTATTAAGCTATTCCTATGAGTCTGCTGGCGTTCATAATGCAGTCGGATATATTGAAATAAAGCTGCATTCTTTTCCGGAGCCAGTATGGACTAATTTCTCAAGTGTAGTCCTAGCGCCAATAACGTTTGGACGGGTGTAGACGCTGTAAATGCCTTAGAACACGGGTCAGTGGATGCTCTGCTTCTCTTGCACATGTAGTGCCATGAAGCCAAACATAACTGGAGGGAGTTTTAGTCATGTGCAGGGACGGCGCTAAGGCCTTTCACCCTTTTGATTCGAAATAGGCACCGTGCCTCGGATGGGGCTTCGAGTAGCTGTCCCCAAGTTGACAGTCGGCAGATTTACGCATTGGCAACAAACTCCTAACCTTCACGACATTAAACGGGCACACCTCAGAGCGCAGCTCACAGGCTACGGTTGCTAGCGACCTCAACTTGTCACCCATCTCGGGCCTGTGCGGTATTCAGCAGTGTTCTTATCATTGGTCTACTCAACCCCTTGCCGACAAAAAAGGATTAACAGCTTTTCAGCGGACATCCAGCGCCCCCAACTGTTTGTCCGTGCTTGTTGTTAGCTGTAGCTGTTCAACTGAAATTACTGCTAGGAGAGCGATTGCATGTCAGGATGTACAAAACAAAAGAGGTGATGGCTGGAAGGTTTAGAATTAACCTTAACCTCTGGCATTACTCTGGGCAACCCTCCAGACCATCCCCCTTTGCCTGGCAAGCCATAACAAAAGGGGGAAGGAGCATATGCAAATCGGGATTGGCACCACCCCTAAAGGGGCAGTCCAGCCCGAACTGCTTGGTCCAGCCATCACCTCTTTTGTTCTGTGCGGATGTACACACAGCTTGAGGGTGGTGTGTTACTATTTACCCATCTGTTGATTGCCCATGGCCATGGTAATTCCATTGGCCATTCCCACCTATGAACTGCCCCTCCAAGACCCAAACGCATCCTACTGGGATCTCTTTGAGATCGCTCTATCAAGCAGCAACATCAAAGTTTGGTCAGTCAGTGCCCTTTCCTACGTATTCTGCTGATTGAATGGCTTCATTAAAGCTGTAAATATGCTACTGGTGTGGAACGATTCTTGACCGTTTGTGCTTTTAGGCACATGTATTCCCAGCACTGAAGTCCTGTTAAAAAAAAAACCCATCTAAAGCGCCAATAGTTTGGGCTTTTGTACGGGTATTGGGCGTTTGTCAAGCATTGCTACTATATGCCGAGGTAATCACCATTTTCCAGCTGTTGCTATCTTGGGGCCTTTAGTGCCGTTATGACAGTGCCTGGCAAATGCCTACCCCATGCATACATAAAAGCCTAAACGAACGGGATTGGTTAGCAGGCGTCGTTTGTTGTCCCGCACCCTCAAGGTGATGTTATCTCTGCAGAACAATGGAGGTTATCTTCACAGAAAAACGCGATTGAACCTAAACTCCACTATGAAATGCAACCTCGATAGCGATCAGACTGACAATACAGTCCCGTCCAAACACAAAGGGACTGTGCTGGCTTTTTAGTTAAGTGCTTATTTGCCTTCAACCGGTTCCTGGCGCTATAATACTGCTGCTGAGATATGAATGGGCGAGAATGTTATTCCCGAGTCAGCCACCCCTCAACCAAATTCTGCATTTAAAATTAGGGTAGCCAGAAAGAACAGTACTCCCTCAGACTTCTGAAACTAGATCCACAGTGTGTTTACAAAAATAATGTAGGCTGTGGGCTTTGTGCTGCTTGTGACTTTTGAATGTTTATTAGTATTCTGCGCGTGTACGTGCGTGCGCGCGTGTGTGTGTTTTTTGAAATAATAGTCAGTGCTTCCTAAGGAAACGCCAATGTGATCATCAGTGGTGCCTTACAGGTTATTGACACTGAACCAAGTTTTTTTTTTTTTTACAGCTTTCTCAAATGTTTTGCCCCATTGTAACCCTGTCACGCCATCTGTAGGGCCAGGGATATTGGTGGTACCTTTTTATGGTGTAGTTGTGCTCCAACACCCTTAGTGCCATTTCACCCCCATAAAAAGCATTGCTCGCCAATTTCCCTGCTATCGTTGCCCTCGACTAACCCATGTTCACATACCCCAATATAAATTCAACCACATCACCCCTTCTTCTCTCCTCCGCACCCTCCTAACTGCGCGCCCCCCCTTTTAGAAAGTCCAACCATGCCCTTTTGTATGCAGCCCTATACACCGGGGCTAGAGAAGCCTCTACTAAACGCAGTACTCTCCGTTTCCTAGCCGCCACAGCTCCTCCGGGATCCGATGCCCGCTCACTTCTGCTTCTGGTGCCATCCCACAGAATCTCTGCCACTGAAAACGAGTTAATGCATCAGCGATGCCATTATCCTTCCCTGGCACGTGAGTTGCTTTAAACACCACATTATACTTCAGACATCACAGTACACATTCTCTCATTAGCCTGGCTACCCTCTGGTCCCTAGCTGACGGCCTGTTCACAATATGGACCCCTGCCTCATTGTCGAAGTTAAAATTCACTTTCTTATTCTGCAACTCTCCATCCCACAACTCAAGTGCCACTAGCAACAGGAAAAACTCCAAAAAGGCTATGCTCCTCCCTCCTCTCTGCCACTGCTCAGGCCACTGTTCCGCACACCACTTACCCCTCCAGTACACTCCAAAACCTCCTGAACCTGCCGCGTCTGAAAAAACGTGAACTTCCCATGCAACTGGGCCCACTTGCAGCCACATTGACACTCCATTGAATTCTTCCAAAAATCTTAGCCAAATCTTGCAATCCTCCCTGACCACTCCTGTAATCCTCACCCTGTGATGTGGATACTTCGCCCCCGCCATAGAACGTGCCATGTTACTGCAAAAAGGGCGACCCAGGGCCACCACACGACATGCGAAATTGAGATGCCCTACTAACCTCTGCATGTCCACCAGCTTCATTTTGTGGGCCGCTCTCGCCTTCTCCAGCAACTTGACAAGCCTGCTCACCTTGTGTGGCAAGCGTGAGGTCATGGCCACTGAATCCACCTCTATTCCTAAAAGAGTTAAAACCACCGCCGGCCCTTCAGTTTTATCCTCTGCCAGTGGCACCCCCCAATCCTGCATCAATGTCTGAAAAACCTTTAGCATCCGCTGACATTCCTGTTCTTAGCCCGCCCCACTGATTAAAAGAAAGTCATCAAAATAATGCAAAACTCCCTCAAAACCAGAACTGTAAGTAAAACCCCATTGCAGAAAAGAGCTAAAACGCTCAAACAATGCACATGAAACTGTGCAGCCGATTGGCAATGCTTTGTTAATGTACATCTGACCCTTAACTATATCCCCAGCAACCAAAAATCTTCCGGATGCACCAGTAACAAACGAAAAGCTGCCTTGATATCGAAGTTGGTCGAGACTGCACCCTGCCCTTCCTTCCTCCCTAAGCCCACTGCCTGATCCACACTGGCATAGGACAGCCCCCAATCTTCCGGCGCAATGATGTCATTCACTGACACGCCCTCTGGCCATGATAAATGATGAATGAATCTGAATTCTCCCACTGCTTTCTTAGGCACAACCCCTAAAGGAAACACCAGCAAGTCACCCGGCAAATCCGTAAATGGCCCAATCACTCTAGCCACTGCCACCACCTTTTGCAACTTCAACCTTACCACTTCCAAATTCTCCCGAGCAGACTTCAAATTTTCCGCCCACCGCCACATCCTCGGACCCTGATATCCCAACTTAAAACCTTCCCCCAAAACCCTGATCCCTTCCCTATATGAGTACAGGCCTTACCCCACGACTCCTTGCACCGCTCCATGCCCCTTCCCTTTGCCACCTGTTGCAAAACATTGTGTAACGGGATGCCATCCCGTACAACTGCTACACTTGTGCCTAAATGTGCACACTGTCCTAGTGCAGCCCTCCTTGTTAACCACCCAGCATGCTGCTGATAGCTGACCCCTGCCGCCTCCCCATCGAAGGCGGGGCGACCATGAAAGGGTCGGTAAGGCACGAGTAAACCACTTGCTGAATGCAGCATTGTGGCTGGATGCGTAGGTGCCATCCACTGTAACCATAAGTCCATATCGATCTCTCCTCATAGTGCTTGGTTGCCCTCACCCATCCATGCCCTAAATTCTTCATATCTCACCCATGCAAACCCCCCAAAACGTGCAAAGGCTTTCCTAATTACGTCCATATATTTGACCTCTCGGGGAACCTTTCGCAATAAACACTAGCATATATTATAAATGTTGATGTCCAATTTTCAATTGTCATGGTACCCTTGGTCTTGCCACTAACTCCCTATTTTCTTCTTTGGACCCTTCTTTTGCTCTCACCCCCCTGTGTAAGAGTTTAAACACATCCACAAACTCCCTTGCCCATCTTTTCTCTTTCGTCGCCACCATAAGATGTGCACCCAGTGGCTTTCTAAGGCCCATATAAGGCATCTTCTTGGTCTTCTCTGTACTCTCACCTGTCCTTTCCGTAAGAACCTCCACCACCCCTTGGGTCACTGGCTCAGTGACCTTGTCCATCTGTACTTCAACTGAGGAGACACTTCTCCCGCTCGCCCTCACCAATGCCCCTGCAGATACCCTCTCCATCTCCCCGCCCGCCCCAGGTGCCCCAACGTCCCCACTATGTGTCTCCCACCTAGTACCCAGCCTGACCCATGCCGCCGATCATTCCCTTTCTTGTTAACCTCTTGCTGTCCCGCTGTCACCTAGACGTGTAATCCTGGCCTCCACACCGCCACACCTCCTTTCTTTCCTCAACGGGCTCCTACGTCGGGGACAAAAAACATCAGCCAAGCCAATTTCCCTGTTGTCCACTTGAACTCCTGCTACACCCAGCCCCATCTTCCCCTTCAAACCTTACACCCCTCTGCACCTTTTCTCTCCCAAACAACTCTCCTTGATCCTTATCCCCCCTAGCGCAAAAAACAATTTTCTTACCCGAATTCATCCTCCCCCGCCATATACCAATCATGTTGCGAGCACACACTTGGGCTGGGCAGATCCTTTTCGGGCGAGCACAGGGTCATCCACCCCCATGCTCCTGTGTCCTCTTCTCAGCTGGGCTCACCAACCCCTTCCTGCTCTTCTCTACTCGGGCAAGGGGTTCCATCCTCCACCCTGTGTGCTGATGTGCTAGGGGCCGTACTGCACCCTCAAGGCTGTCCTCCTCCACCTGTTGGAGGGGCCGCTCTCAAACCCTCTCCTTCCACCTCTTCCACGACCACAGGGGCCATGCTATTCTCTCCGTGTACCACACTACTTTGCGGGGAGGTCACTCCATACCCTCCCCTTTCTCCGCTATCTACCGGAGATAGTGTCCTCCTCCTCCCTGCACTCTTCTGTAGGCATTTCCTACCTCACCTCCTCTATACTGCAGCACCTCTTCGGTCCAACCCTAACATCCTCACCAAATTGCCCCCCGCCAACCTCCGCCCCTACTCCTCATCCACTAGCACCCTCGTCCCCGTCCCATCTGCTCCTAGCCCACTGCCTAACCCATCGCCATCTGCTCCCCTACTCCTGGTTGCCCTCCTGGGTATACCCTTCCTACTCTTCCTGGCCCCTTTATCCCATACCTCCCCCCTAACTGTTGACATGTAACAAGCCACTACCACTGCGAGGGCCCCGTCCGGCGCTGCTCTGCGTTGTGACCTCCCCTCCCGGCCCCTTTCACACCCGTAACCTCCTGTACTGCCCCTTCAAGCTGAGCTTTTGATGCCATGCTAATAATGCTAAGCGCCTCCCGCAAAGACTGGGCGTCCACCAAACCCCCTGACACAGCACCCTGTCTTGCCAACCTGCTCCCAGAAAGACTTGAGCCCTTACTGGCGCTAGCTCCTCCCTCAGAGAAAAACCCCAAGATTGTCTACTTAGAAAGCCTTGTAGGCTAAATCTCCTTGCTCAGACTTATGTACTGTATGTCTGCAATGCACAGTACCTTAAAATATTCCCCCCAAATGCCTATGTATCCTTATCTAAAAATACCCCTGCCTGGATCTCCACTCCCCATAAAATGCCTGCTGCTAGCCACCAGCCCAACTCGGTGTGACCCTGGACAGCAAACTCAACTGGGAAAGCCACATCGAGAATACTCAGCAGAAGGCAACAGGAAAGATGGCAGTGCTGTACCCACTCCTGAAGAGCAAGTCCATGCCCCTCCGGACAAAGATCAACGTCTACAAGGCGATCATCAGACCAACCCTGACGTATGCCTCCCCAGCATGGATGACCTGCCATGAGCAACACCGGAAGTCTTCAGATAGTCCAGAACAAGGCCCTGCGGATATCGTCTGGAGCTCCAATCTTCACAAGGATAGCAGACCTTCACAGAGACCTTGACATCGAGATGTTGGACGCACATCTAGCAAAGCTGAGTAAGAACTTCTGCCAAGGACAGGATCCGAACCTGAACCCACTGATCAGAAGACTCGCTGCCACCACTGCAATCCCCTTCGACTGCTACCCGCGGCCCATCACTGCGAAGACCCTGTGAAACCAGCCCTACTGTGACAAGACCAAGAAGAATACTAACCCACGACTACATACTCAACCCGAGAAGATGGAGTAATGAGGCTCAAGCCTCGGTATCCAAAAATCACCGCTGATGGATACAAATCTATCAGCAAGAAGAAGAACAAGCGGACCAGCCCAACTGGCACTAATGAAGGCAGCAATTCGTATATATAAAGCCACTCCAATATGGCCTGGCAGTATCCTATATTCAATAATGAAATTCCCTTGTCTCACAACACTCCTCCCAGTGTTTAACAAGGAGCGTGAAAGCCACGTACAGCCCTGCCCCCTGGTGGCCCAGCTGAGCACCGCCCTCCCAGCGACTGTAGACAACTGAAAAGATCCCAGCTCAGCGGACACGCTGCGTCCTGCGAGGCCTCCGCTGGTCCCTCCTGGAAAACGCGCCCGGCCCCCGGCTCCCACACTACTAACAGGATGGAAGCCCAGCGGGGAAAGAAAGGAGCAGAACCGCCACCCCTCCAACCCCCTGCCTAACGGGACAACAGCGGAAAGGAAGGCCCCCTACTAACGGGTAAAAAAAGTGGAGGGGGCAGTGTTTTATTGCCAACACTGGCTCAAATTATATATCCTTTTTTTGTTTATATATATAAAATGACCCGTTCACCCAGCGCTCCCACCCCTCATGCCCAACTGGCACCCACGCCACCACACCGACAAGGCCTCGTGGCAGGGAAGACTGAGAGCAGCGACTGGACAAACACTATGTTCCAACAGTCCCCTGCTCCCGAACCCTCCCTGCCTCCATTTATACCCCAGACAATGGTGCTCTATGCGCAAAAACCTGCAGTGCCCAAAACCACCCCGGGGGAAATGCTTGCGTGTCCCCCCTGTTCCTCTGTGCTGGGGTCACCCTGTAACCTGCATCCTGTATCCTGCGTTCCCTTTGCACACTCCACATTAAAACTGTTCAATCCTGATTTTCTGGCACAGGTCCAAATTTCAAGCAAATTGTCCCCACTTCTGCTGGCCTCGAGAGTTCCCTGGTGTTTATTTTGGGATATAGAAGCCGAAACTATTGCATTGGAGTACAGATGGGGAGAAATGACATCTGAGGAGGGACACGCAGCTGGTAGGTGTTTGATTAATTGCCCACCCGTGGACTGCCCGTGGTCATCCTAATCCCTACGGCCATTTACGCCCAGTTCCTGCCTCTCCTCTTGTAAAACAAACACCTCCTTGTGTGAACTCTGTGAGCTCGCTTTAATCCAGCGTTACCATTAAACTTTGCACTCGAAGTGCCTGCCAGTGTAGTTTTCAAAGCAGTATTCTGAGAGTAGTTAATAGATTAATTGGAGCTGTAAATTCGAATTAAGTCATTAACTCTCAGAGAAAACCCTGGTAGGCACTCCGAGGCCAACGTCTGAAAGGTAAAAATGTGTGATCAAAGATCGTCTTACCCAGGCCTGCCTGCCTCAGCCACTGGATGGATGCATAAGCACTATGCGTGTCCTTCGCTGAAGTCCTGCTAAAATCCAGCATTGGCAAAGCCAACGGTTGCGGGCCGTACCCCCCACCGCCCCCTTTTAGGGAGTGGGCCTGTCTTTAGCCGTCTCAGAAATTCCCTTTGCTGGCTGAGGAGTGTGGAAAGTACACCCGGGCCCACCCGGATGGGAGGCCCGGGGCCGTAAGCTGGGAGGTGGGGGATTTGTGCGAAGTCCGGTGGGGCAGCGCCTGTTTGGCGCTGCCCCACTTAGCATGCACATGGTGGGGTCGGGCTGCTGGGTCCCTTAACAATGGGAACCCAGACAGCGCGTCTCCAAGACAGGAGGGTGAGGTGAGAGGGGCAGGTGACAACCGGTAGTCGCTGCCCCCTGTCACCTTGCTCTCCATACTTCAAAGGCCCCTCCTTCCCATCCTGCGGATGCTGAGCGGGGGCCTTTTGAAGTTCAAAGAAAGGGCCGCCTTGCCCCCAGGCCGAATTTTGCCTTTATCTGGCGGGGGCAAGGTGGCCCTTCTCATGCTTTCTCCCCGTCAGCCACGAACAGCAGCAGGACGGCTGCAGGTCTGCACAGAGCACCAGGACAAGAAGGAGCACCGTTTGCTGGGTCCAGCTGACAATTCTTTCCTGGCTGCGCAGAAAAAGCGGACATTGACATATTTCCAGCAGTAAAGACCCGTCGGTGAGTGGGCCTCCCCAGCCCCGCAGGCTTCAACAAGACAGAGAGGCACACTGCTGCTGTGCTTTCTTAGGAGAGAATGCTGCAAGCTCCCCAGCCCCTCCTGCACCTCCCATCGAAGTGGAATTTTGTAAAGAAACCAACGCTGCGCTACACTGTTGCACTCATGCGAATTGCTTCAAGGAAGAGCCCAGCTACAGCCAGGTGATTGTTTCAACTGGGGGGGCTGCTGCCAGTGTTTTGCGAGGCATCAACGCTGCTCATACATAGGACAAGGTACAGCTGGACAATTGCTGTATGAGACCTGTCCTAATCTGACATTGTCTCACGACGGCGAAGATAAATTAAAAATACCTTCTGGGGGATACAGCGGGGGGCTGTGGGCTGACACTGACAGGCCACAGCATTCCAAACCTGACCGAGTCAAAGGTCACAAGCAACGTGCAGCTAAGGAGCAGAGCAGAATTTGCCGGCAGTGCTTTTCTGTGTCTTCAGCCTGGGAAGCAGGACTACACAGGGCACCGGCTTTAACAGTTGGACAGGGGACAGCCGGAATTCCCAGGCACACATTTCGGCAGACCTGCACTGGAAGGAGGCAGACACAGAGCCCCAGCATTTTACTTTACCTGGGAACTACAAGAGAGGGGGGGGAAGGACCCTGACCCACACAGCAAGTTGGGAAACACAAAGACAACCCATTACGAACCAGCACGCAGAGACCCAAACAGGCAAGAGATGGCCAACGCCTTATCCCTGAAAGAAACATTACTCCTGGAATGGGCCAAAGCAGCGGAAGCCGTCCATGGCATGGACGTGGTGCAGGAAAGAATGGCAGAGCTCGCATCCACCGGACTCAACGAGGATGACGCAGACGTCCTGGTAGAGGAGGTTGACGGCGATGAGGAGCCAGCAGAAAGGAAGCAACCAGCTAGGGAGAAGCAGCGCCTTGACGTCCGCAGCATGCCCGCCTCTTCAGACACCCACCCAGGCACCAAAAGAAAAGCAAAATCGGGTACTGTGAAAAGCAATGATTTGGGGCCTATGCTTGAACAATTTTTAAAATGGCATAAGGGTGTGGGTGCTGGGAAAAAGAGGAGGCACAGGGATGACTCGAGCAGCTCCAGCAGCGAGAGTGACAGCACAGACACAGAGTCGGAATCTGGGGGCGAGGATGACCAGGGCCACCTTAAAGCATGGGTTGGGCCTAGCAATGATGTATCATCTCCAACCCCTCATATGACTAAATATGGGAGGCGCACTGCCGGCAAAAGTGTAAATAGAAGCCTAAAAAAGACCATTGCATGGCACATGAGTGGAAAATTAAGAAAAAGATCTGGAAAAAGCAATTTATTGACATTTTCTGCCTATTGGAATATGAAGAATTAGGTTTTGGCATTTCAAAAAGGGATAAGAAAGAGGAAGAAAAAGAGAGAGCAAAGAGGCCCACACTGGAGAAGAATATTCAGAACTGGGAGGCCTCTTTTCAAATACTATCCACAATAATTCTAGAAAAATTCCCAGAAGAGGGCACTGCACTGATTGCCTACCACCACAGAATTTTGGAGATTCACAATACCTTTGGGGGGGAGTCTTGGCTGAACTATGATAGAGAGTTCAGGAAGGAGATGCAGAGATTCCCTGACCTGGGCTGGGAGGAGGAAGACCCTAAATTGTATCTTTTTCATGTATTAAAGGAAAACTCAGCTAAGAGCGCCCAAAGCAGCAAGGACTATGAGCATCAGAATAATAGAAGGGGTAGAAACAGGCAACATAACCAGCGCAGGCCTCAACATGACAGTATAAATACTAACAAAAACAAACCCCCCTTTCGAAGAACGCCCCCAGGGGGGCAAAAAACAGGGCATAATCAGGGGCAGTCTGGCAACCGCAGCAACGGGGGGGCCAAAGGAAGCACTCCGGGGTCCTGCTGGTACTTCAACAGAGGGTCATGTAACAAGGGCACCGAGTGCAGATACAAGCACCAATGCAGCACATGCAGTGGTGGCCACAGCAGCAACAATTGCACAAAAGCCTCTCCTTCCAGGCCCAGCCCAAAAGTCACTGAGGGCAAAAACATGCACTAGCTATAGATTAGGGGCCTCACCAATAAAAATTGACCAACTGCTAAAAAGGTTAGAGAATTACCCTGACCCAGCAGCTAGAGCATCCCTGGCTCAGGGTTTCAAAGATGGCTTCCGGATCCCATTCAAGGGCCAGGGATCTCCCACCATACCCAAGAACCTACAATCTGCCTCATCCCTAGCTACCATAATAAGCAAAAAAATTGATAAAGAGCTACAACTAGGGAGGATTGAGGGGCCCTTCCAGTACCCCCCCCCCCTTCACTGAGTTTTTAAGCTCCCCCCTGGGCATTGTGCCCAAAAAAGAGCAGGATGATCCATCATTTATCACACCCACCCGGTAGCTCTTTCAATGACGGCATCCCTGCCACGGAGGCCGCTGTCTCTTACAGCTGCGTGCAAGATGCTGTCGACCTAGTAAAACTGTCAGATAGACACGCTCTCATGGCAAAAGCGGACATTAAGTCAGCTTTCAGGCTGCTGCCTGTGCACAAGAGCACCTACCAGTGGCTGTGTTTCCATTTTGACAATAAATTCTATTTTGACAAATGCCTTCCCATGGGCTGCGCCATCGCGTGTGCCTATTTTGAACAGTTCAGTTCTTTCTTACAGTGGGCGTTCCAACAGGCCATGCCCAGAGCCAGAACGGTACACTATTTGGATGATTTCTTCTTCACTGGCCCAGCAGGGTCTCTCCTATGCAGCTCATCCCTAAAAACATTCAGTGAAACCATGCAGGAATTAGGGGTTCCTCTCGCACCCGAGAAAACTGTAGGACCCACCACCACCCTGTCATTTCTAGGAATAGAGATTGACTCTTCCATGGGGGAGTGCCGCCTGCCCAGGGACAAAATAGAGGACCTTCTTCAGACAATAAGGCAGATGACAGGCAGGGACAAAACAACGCTGCGTGAAATACAGTCCCTTGCTGGGAAGCTGAACTTTGCCACCAGAATCATGCCCCAAGGCTGGGTTTTTCACAGGAGCCTGGAACTAAAAATGGGGGGGGTTACAAAGCCACACCGCCACATCAGATTGGGCAAGGAGATAACACAAGACCTGGCCATGTGGGAAGCATTTCTTAACAACTTCAATGGCCAAGTGATATGGCGCAAACCCATGAATGGGGCAGACAAAAGGTCCCTGTTCACGGATGCGGCTGGCAGCAGAGGCTTTGGGGTATGTTTTGGTAACAAGTGGTGCGCCGGCCACTGGCCGCCCTGCTGGCAGCAGAGGGGCTGGACCAGGAACATCACATTGCTAGAGATATTCCCCATATGGCTGGCACTCTACCTATGGGGGGACCTGTTGGCCAACACAGAACTGGTCACATGGTCAGACAACATGGCGGTTGTACACATTTTAAACAAGGGTTCTGCCTCCTGCCCTCTGGTGCTAAAAGTGTTGAGAGAAATGACGAAAGTCACCCTGGAAAATAACATTGTAATAATTGGGCGGCACATTGCAGGCATAGATAATAAGGCCGCTGACGCTCTGTCCCGTTTTCAGTTCTCCACTTTCAAGGCACTAAACCCACAGGCAGAAGCCAGGAGGACAGCAGTTCCAGAAGAGGTTTGGGCCATCATGGACACACCCAAGGCAGCCCCCGCCAGCCAGCCTGTCACAGCTCTTCCCTGAGATGCCCGCGCCCAGCTCTACCCTCACCCCCGGGCCCGGACAAAAGGGGTTGCCTTTCCCGGCACCACACTCCTACAGGTGAGCCTAAAGGTGTCTTAGGGGAACTGGCCAAAAAGGCGCTGGCACAGAAAACTGCCAAAATGTACAATAAGTGCTTGACTGATTTTGGAAGGATCACAAAAGTCACCAACATCAGGGATATACAGGAGTGCCATGTCAATGACTTTATGGAGTGGGCTTTCAAACAAAGCAAAAAGAAGGCATGGGCTTCATCCCATCTGGCAGCAGTTTCATATTACACTAGATTAGCGGGGGCACCCGACCCCACCCACGGCACACTAACCAGATATGCACTCAAGGGTTGGTCCAAAATGGAAGGGGTCAAGACAGACACCAGGCGCCCCCTCAATTTTGCTAAATTAAAAATTCTGCTAGACACTCTCCCTGTATGCAACAATGCCTACGGGACCTCACTATTTAGAGCTGCCTTCACACTAAACTACTTTGGGGCGTTCAGGATCAGCGAAATAGCCTCCAAAAACACAGGATCAGAGGAAGGGCTGGATATAGGCGACATCCACCTGGGGAAGGATTCCATGGCTGTGAAACTGTGTAGGTCCAAAACTGATCAGTTAGGAAAAGGGAGGATCATCAACCTGTACTGCATTGAGGAAACAGAATATTGCCCCATTTGCACCACCAGGGCATTCATGAACAAGCGCCCCAGTCGGGGGGGGCAATTATTCACACACAAAAATGGGTCTGCCCTCAGTAGATTCCAGGTGAGGTCTGTCCTCAAGAAGACTATAATAGCTATAGGATGGAATCCTACTGAGTTTGGATCCCACTCCTTCAGGATAGGAGCAGCCACTTCAGCCTGGATGGGGGGGCTGCAAGAGAAAGCCATAAAAGGGATTGGGGGTTGGAAATCGGGGGCTTACAAAAGATACATCAGAAAAGACTTTATCTAATAGTATCCTCCGTCTCCCCCCCCCCCATTTTCCTCTAACCACAGGCTACCCCCCGTCCCAGACGGCGTGGATCGTGGGCCACTCTTTAATTACCAGAGCCAGCAGATGGCTGGAGGAAACCCAGGACGGCATGCATTTCCAGGACGCCATCACCTACTGGTGGGGCAAGCCGGGCATGCGCTGGGGAGACCTACACGACAAATTGGCTGGCCTACTGGGGGCCTGCTCACCTCCCCCCGATTTTCTCATCATACACCTCGGGAGCAATGACTTGCCTCAGCTGGGCAGGAAGCTTCTCCTGGCTGAAATCTGCACCTCCCTCAGATCCCTGGCACACATGCTAAGACTTCGAACAGAAGTGATGATGTCAGAAATCATCCCTCGCCAACATTGGCATGGGGCAGAGTGCAACAAAGCCATGGAGATTTCTAGGCGCAAACTGAACAAAGCTGTGGCTAATTTCTGCCTTTTCTCAGGCGTCAAATTTATTAAACATAGGATCTCGGTACACAACCAGGCCATGTTCTGCAGTGACGGGGTTCACCTGTCCATTGAAGGTATGGACACCTTCACCAGGAATATTTTCTGGACCCTAGCAGCCAGAGGCTGTACTTAATTCACAATCTCTTATTTTGGGGGGACTTGGGAGACGCCGGTCAGCATCCCCTCAGGGTGGAGGCGGGGATCAGCCTCGAGCGGGGCCCCTAATTGGGATTAGGGCCCCACGCTTACCTGTTCCCTCTGTCCCCAAAATATAGTATTGTTATCCTTATGTGATGTTATGGCTGGTTTTTCTTTTGCACCATGGCTGGTACTAAAATAAAGCTTGTGGCCAAAGTTTTTTCCACCTCGCATCCTGGTTGTCAGTCTCTTCATTCCTACAACTGTCATTACTGTATTGCCTGTCTTGTCACACTTGTCATCCATCCGTGTCACCCGCATGCCACTCCCCAGCACAAAAACACTTCCAGGCTTATACACCCGGGCCCACCCGGATGGGAGGCCCGGGGCCGTAAGCTGGGAGGTGGGGGATTTGTGCGAAGTCCGGTGGGGCAGCGCCTGTTTGGCGCTGCCCCACTTAGCATGCACATGGTGGGGTCGGGCTGCTGGGTCCCTTAACAATGGGAACCCAGACAGCGTGTCTCCAAGACAGGAGGGTGAGGTGAGAGGGGCAGGTGACAACCGGTAGTCGCTGCCCCCTGTCACCTTGCCCTCCATACTTCAAAGGCCCCCCCTTCCCATCCTTCGGATGCTGAGCGGGGGCCTTTTGAAGTTCAAAGAAAGGGCCGCCTTGCCCCCAGGCCGAATTTTGCCTTTATCTGGCGGGGGCAAGGTGGCCCTTCTCATGCTTCCTCCCCGTCAGCCACGAACAGCAGCAGGACGGCTGCAGGTCTGAAAAAAACATCCCTCCCACCCTGCAAATAACTGTAAGGAAAAGCTATAGCAAGGGTCAGGTAGAAGATGGAACACAAGCATATCATTAGGGGAGGCTAAAACGCCTCATTTTAAAAAATAAACATAAAAATTCAACTCCAAGAGGGGCCTTTTTTAAAATACCGGGGGGTCTTTTGTCTATTAGTTAATCTTCTAGGAAAATACAATTATAGAAGACCCAGGCGCTCAGAATCCACCAGAGAACATCAATACAGGTGGGAGCTCTAGGGGTATTACAAAACTGAAAAGGAGAGAGGAACTTGAGCAGAAACATGTACTAGTAAGCCTCAAGTATCCACCTCCATGCATGCAGAAGGGGGGGTCTCACCACAAGTGGATCAGGAGCAGGGTAAGTTCCTAGTAAGGCTCCGGAACCCACCCCCTCGCATTTTTTATGCAAGATAAGCGCACTGGGGTACACAAGTGGATCGTGGGCAGGGGAAGTTCCCAGCTAAGCCCTTAGAACCCACCCCAGCAGCGAAATAGTACAACACAAGTACTGAAGGGGTTTCACAACACAAGTGGATCGGGAGCAGGGAAAATTCTAGTAAGGCTCTCTTTTTGAACCCATTCCAGCTGTAAAAACAGGCAGCCTTAAGCGCTGAGGGGGTCTCACAACGCAAGTGGATCGGGAGCAGGGTAAAAACCTAGTAAGGCTCTTTGAACCCACCCCGGCTGTAAAAACAAGCAGCTTTAAGCGCTGAGGGGGTTTCACAATGCAAGTGGATCGGGAGCTGGGTAAAAACCCAGTAAGGCTCTTTGAACCCACCCCGGCGGTAAAAACAAGCAGCTTTAAGCGCTGAGGGGTCTCACAATGCAAGTGGATCGGGAGCAGGGTAAAAACCAGTAAGGCTCGTTGAACCCACCCCGGCTGTAAAAAACAAGCAGCTCTAAGCGCTGAGGGGGTCTCACAATGCAAGTGGATCGGGGGCAGGGTAAAAACCCAGTAAGGCTCTTTGAACCCACCCCGGCTGTAAAAACAAGCAGCCTAATGCGCAGAAGGGGTCTCGTAGCACAAGCGGATCAAGAGCAGGGAAGACCCTAGTAAGGCTCCTAGAACCCACCCCCGAGGAAACAACTAGCCCGCAAACGGAGCATGGGGACCTCAAAAACAAGTGGATCATGTGTGGAGAAAGTGCCAAATTCATCTCCAAAGAGTGGACCAAGAGGCTAAAACGCCTCCATCCATGGAAAAGTGCAAAACACATGACCAAATAAATCAAAATGGCTCCAAGAACACTTCCCGCGGAGGATCAAGTGAAAGGCTTCACAACGCGGGGTTTTGTTTTATCAAAAAATACGGATCAAGAGCCATAACTTCAGCGAAAATCACCCTGTGAGCAAGAGAGGGCGCAAGTGCTAAACCTGGTCAGGTTGGACAGCAATAAAAGGCACACAAGCGCACACCTCCCCACCTCACTTGGAAAGGACAAGAGAAAGCAGGATGAACCTGCTCCAAAGACAAGCAATTATGAACATGTCACAGCTCACACGCTGGGGCCAAACAATTGTCACAAGCTTTCATTTGAATGGCGGCGGGGATCAGCCTCGAGCGGGCCCCTAATTGGGATTAGGGCCCCCCGCTCTCCTGTTCCCTCTGTCCCCAAAATATAGTATTGTTATCCTTATGTGATGTTATGGCTGCTTTTTCTTTTACACCATGGCTGGTACTAAAATAAAGCTTGTGGCCAAAGTTTTTTCCACCTCACATCCTGGTCGTCAGTCTCCTCATTCCTGCAACTGTCATTCTGTATTGCCTGTCTTGTCACACTTGTCATCCATCCGTGTCACCCGCATGCCACTCCCCAGCACAAAAACACTTCCAGGCGTATACAAGAACGCCTCGCCCGGGCCAGTGATCGTAGAGCGGTTTATCTTTACAGCCCCCCCCCCCCCCCCCCCCCCCAGCCTAGCCTAGCCCAAGGCTGCCGGAGCAGGAGGCACGGTGCGCACACTTTGGAGGCAGAATTGGGGCTGCGGGCGCCTGGAGGAGCTGGCATTGGAGTCAGACGACCGGCGTCTGCTCTCGCATCGTGGAGAAGATGTCGAGCCCCAGCCACCCGCCCTGCGCCGCCAGCAGCAGCAGCGCCCCGGCCCAGGTGAGACCTGCGGGCACCGGCCCTCACTATAGCCCCGCGTGGAGCTGCTCGCTGCCGTCGGAGGCGCGTTGCCTTCCCCTGCACGCCCGCCCCAGCTCCAGCAGAAGGACGTGACACGGCCAGTTTAATTTTCTTTTCATTGTACATCAGCAGCCACGAACTCTTTATGTAGCAACAGCCCCATGGAAAGAACCATTATCCCTCACAGGTTGGTGAGCTTGGTATGCCTTGTCCCGCCACCCCGGCGGGATTCCCTGCACCTTTTCACTTCTCCACTCCTCTAGTGGAGCAGCTGCCCCAGCTCTGCTCTTTATCGTCACTTGGGCAACGATTCCATCAATGAAGGCTTTGCGCCAAGGCAAAGACTGCCCTGCTGTTAACTCGGGCTGGTGTTATTAGCACGTGGGCACACTTTGCCCGGGTGAAGAAACGGATCGAGAGCTTCTGTTTTCCTGCATCAGGCAAATTGCTGCCTGCGCGCGAACACCATGCCAAAGTGCCCGTTTCTGCAACCTGGCTCATGGTTTTTTTGCGCTGAACGCTACACAACTGACCCTGAAAATCTAGTCTTCCAGAGTGCCTGGGTTGTCCGCCGATTGCGGACAATTGTGTATAACGTCACGTGCGCTTTTTAAAGGCAAAGAAAGAAAACAAAGTTGACCTATTTACCAGGTTTTCCTATTTCTATTGCCATTGTTAGCTTGCGACATGTTCAGGGAGGCACTATGTACAGGTAGGGTTGACGCACTGGAATGGTTTCGAGTTCCCCGTATCGCCGGAGTTGGCAGTAGTTTGAAGTATTTCCGGGTGCGGTGTGGAGCGATAGTTGAGGCATGAAGGGTCATTGTTCTAGGGACCAGACAAAAAGAGCGTGCGTGCCCAGGCGCGGCGTCAGGGCCTTTCACCCATTTCAGTTCAAATGTGCCCCGAGCCTGGGGGGATTGGCCGCTGCCCTCGTGTTATATATACAAATACATTGGTGCGTTAAACCGCACTTGGCAGTGTGCATGGGACAGGCTCCCTTTGCTGGCTCTGTCAGTCACTCGAGCCTCACGGCATCCAGCCGCTCTTCTTTTATCACGTTGTTCCCTTTCTACACTGGGTTTCACTACATCTCCATCAGCGCTGGTCATCAGGCAGACCTGGTGGCTTCAGGTGTTAGCGCCTCTTTGTCATTCTAACAGTTAGTTCCTTAGTCCCCCCCTTCTCCCCTGTTGATCTGTTTCTTCTCTTGGCACCGTGCACCTGGCCACTCTGTCACTCGGGCCCAGGTACCTGCTCACCCTGCCACCCTCCTGCACTGTATCCGGGCCACCACTGCACTGGGGGTCTGTATTTGTACCCCTCCTACATTTCTCCTCCCTTATCTGACTAACTTTCACTTGCCACTCGCTGGCCGCACTACCGTGGTTTATTGCCCTTATTCATTCATTTAATTATTTATTTTATTTATTGTTTATCCTGTTCTCTCCTCTGTTCCGCACTCTTCACTCCTCCCCCCTCCATGCACTTTCCCCCTTTTCCCTTTTCCATGGACTTGAGCTTTCTTAAATGTCACTGGGCCTAGTAAGATCGCAATTTTTTTTGTTCTCCCTTGTTCCCCTCCCTTTTTTTTGGTCACGCTCTGAAACACTTGTGTACGAGCGCGATATAAATAAAATATCATTTCATTTCCGGCGCTGGTCGTTAACACCTCCGTCGGGCTTGTTCATTACATTAGCCAGGAATCCCCGTTGGGGTCATGAAGACGGGGTTCTGGCTGTTACTGAGTTACAAAAGAACTGCAGCCGGGTTGCAGCTGTTACTGGGCCTCTGTCTCCTCTGCGATGCCAATGGAGCTGTGCAGTTTTATCGTTCCCACAGCACAGATTGCTTGCATGATTTCCTAGCCCCACTACTGTTTAACAGTGTTAACCTGTGTGGGCCCTCATTGCCCCCGAGAGTGGCTGCCTTAAGGTGCATACAATTGTCTCGGGCACCAATGAAAACGGGCCCACAGTTGCAAATGGCAATTCGTCCCTTTTGTGACAGACAGTTTGAATAGTGGCCCAGGGGGAGGTTTTTGATAAAATATAATGCAAATTGTGAAATTGAAAGAATATGTATTCAGCAGCAATGGTCAAAACTACTAGCCACATAGCGGGGCTATCCCCTACTTTGCCCCTCCCCGACCCCCATATCCCAGGCATAGAGGCAATGATTACTTTCCCAATCCTAATAACCCCAGAGACGATGTATATTGTTTGTAAACAAAAGATCACATATATGGGAGTCAAGCAAACAAATTAGGGGCCGTCCTAGGCTCCTTTAGCAAAGATATGTCCTACAGCACTTTTTAAGGTAGCCCTTTAGATTTTCCAGGCTTGCAACAAGTTGTATTGTCCACGGGGACACTTGTCACTTTCGGTTTGCAAAATAGCGGACTTCTGCCCACGGGTGTTCATTGTCTGGAAAAGATCTGGGGCTACTCTAATGTTGGGACTGTTGGGACTCAGGGCTAGCTAGCCGTTTAGTTGTAACTCCTGAGCTTCTATCTGCGGCTACAACCAAAAGACTCGGGGCTATAGCCCCTTCAGCCCCCCCTAGCTATGCCTCTGCGAAGTTCTGCCTCTGTTTAGCAACTGCCAGGCAGTAATAGACCTGGGACCACTGTATTCAGTTGACATTTGACAAGGAGTCGCAATTGTCCGTAATGGAGTCAGTGCCCGTCGAAGCCTGAACCTTGCTCGAGTACGGCCATCGGGTACCGCTCACGGCCGAAACCGCAGCATCAAAACTCCTCCCTGGCTAGGACTGCCCTGTAACTCCGCCTGTGACAGAAAAAGAAGTTATCAACAAAATTATACAATCTATGAACAGAAGCAATTGTTAACACATCACAATAAAGCACCTTAATTCCTCAACTGCACCCATATTTAGTGTGCACCTGCCCCTTACATTACCCATCCAGGCCCCACCTATTCTACCCAGATCTAACCAGCTTCTGCTACATGAACAAGGGAGATGGTGGGAGGGACTTCGGGGGATGCAAAAAAGTGAATTTGACCCAGCAGCCCCCAGCTTTATAACTGCTCCCCTGAGCCTGTTTCGGTCGGCCCAAAGGACCCGCCCCCCTTCCGCCTCCCTCAGGACAGCCTCTTGGTGAAGTAACTCCTCAAACTGGCTCCCGCTAGCATTTTGCGTTTTTCTGGTTCAGGCATTGCCCTATTTATTGGCCAGCCCGAGTCTGCCTGCCTTATCCAGTGTTTGTCCTGCAGGCAAAACCAATGAAAGCGTGCCCCAATGGATTTGTTTCTGCATACACGCCTGTTTGCTCTTTCCTGGTGAGTTTTCCCCTCCTGCTTCGTGACTCCCTCATTCACCATGCTAGTTTCCCTGTTCCCATCTTTTTCCATATTTTTATTGTTGAATTCTTCTCTCTGTTATGTGGCCGTTTGTTTAAAACAAAAATGATGGGAAGTAGCTCAGCAGGCTGAGTGACAGGAGCTGAGATCTGTGTTTAAGCTACATGGCACTGCTATTTTTTTTAATCCCTGTTTTTGACTTTTTTACATACTGCCAGGCTGATATTTCATGTTATATGACAAGAGAAGGAGAGGTTAGCCATATTATTAGATTGACAGATCCCTTTGGAGTGGGATCAACAACAGCAAGGCAAGAGATAAACAAGGGTAACTGTACACTTGAGAGGAATCAATCACTTGAAAAAAATCACTTGGAAAAAAAGGAATTTGGGATTCCAAAATGGTCGCCGACAGGGGGAGGACGTGCTAAGTGTCGCTCCTCACTTACCTCCATCGAAAGGAGTATAAAGCAGGGGTCCAGCCCCCACTACTGCAGCTGCTAAGAGCAGTGCCCTCCCCCACATCGAGACAACGTGAGGCGCACCAACCGGAGTGGGAGGAGGCTTGCATGCATCAGTGGAAAGGGCGTCTGGAGCACCAGAGCTGGAAAGGGGCGTGGCGGTAGCGGGTGCTGCTCAGAGCTGCTCCAGAGTGAAAAACTTGGTTCCAGCGGCATTGGAGCACTGTAGAGGTGCCTGGAGGAGAGGACACTGGAGGAAGACGGGCCTATGATAAGAAGCAGACTGGTTCATTTGAGGTGAGCGGAGCTCCTCATCCCTTCTCTGTCCTTGAGAGAGCCAGGGGAGACAAGCATATGGGTTGAAGTGGTGGGAAGAAGACCTATATACCACACTGTGAACATTTGAAATGCCTGAAACCCAGCTAAATGATGCTGGGGAGGGGTGGGGCTACTCCCTCCCAGAGAAATCGTGTATGATGGCCCCACGGGAGCTACGTTTAACTCCTAATAGTTATGGATCGGGTCAGGGGGCACACCTACCCCTCCCACAGGGGACTTAACACAGAAATACTCATTCAATAAGATTGAAGAGGAAGGCTCAAGTGAATCGCATGAGATTCTCCTAAGTTTGGGAAGGTGCTTGCTTTGTGAACCTATACTGTTTAAGTGTAGTTGAGGAGGACTGTGGCAATCTTTGCTGTTTAGGTGGCTGGGGTGAATTACTTTGTTCTGCCGGGAGATATGTGGAAGAGACAAGGACATATCAGAATCCAGATCTTGGTTAGGGGAGTGCCCACATGTGCAATACAAGGCTGTTGCGGTAAACTTGAGGGACGACCTCACCTGAGGCTTCGGGGAGGAGGACCGACTCACTCAGGGACACGGTTCGAACTGGATGGCTTCTGTGGGTACCAAGGGAACAATCCAAAGCAAGGCACATGTCGAAACCGAAGGGAAAAGGACGGAGTAAGGCTACGTTGACACAACCCATACCGAAGCCCGGGGGTGCAAGGGCACAATCACAAGATGCTGGCAGACGGAGACACAGGGAAATTCGGGCGTGGTGACCTCCTCACGAACACAACCAGACGAGGACACTCCTGAAAATTTGGATAAGATGGCGATAATCAAGGAACAATGAATGCAATGCCAAGCGGATCATCAGCAGCACCTTAAAGAGTCTTCAGGAATCTGTACAGGAGCAGATATAGATCTCCTCCCGGAAAACAGACATCAAAACTGCAGTACAGGAAATAAAAGGTGAAATTTCAAAGCTAGTGGAACGAGTAGATGAGAACGAGCGTGCCTTACAGAAGCTATCAGAGGACTCTCGGAAAAATGAAGCAATGGAGCGTTTGTTAAAGATGTCGCACAACTTAGAGCTTCAATGTGAAGACCTTGAGAACAGATCAAGGCACTCAAACATCCGCCTACAAAATGTTCCAGAAGAAATAGCAGATAAAGATCTCAAACAATCAATATAAACTTTTTGTGCTGAGTTGTTGTTGTAGGATCCCTTCCGGAAGAAATCCATTTGGATGGCTCCACAGACTGGGACCATTGAGAAAAGAGCCGCAAGCCTGACCGAGAGATGTTTTGGCAGCCTTTTCGTCTTGTGGGCAGAAGGAAGAGATTCTGAGGGCAGCACTAGCGGGCACATCCTTGACAATTAATGGCTCAGGGGTACATCTTTTCCAGGAATTGGCTTTTTCTACTCTAATGAAAAGAAGACAGATGAGACCAGTCACCAGTATTCTCACTCAAGAAAAGGTTTGGTATCAATGGACTTTCCCGTTTGGCTTGCTTTTTACATGGAAGGGCAGGCAGATTCGGGTAAGAACGTGGGAAGAAGGCCTGGGAGAAGTCAAAGGACACGCCTGGCACAGAGGGGTGATGGAAGGGGGCGCTGGTATTTTAGGAAATGGGAACAAGAAAGTTATTGATTTGTATTTTCAGGGAGGGAGCATGGGCGATTGCAGATTTGTGGGGCGACGAGGGAGGTTGGTGTTGGGGGCCTGTTTTTGGGATCTAAGCGAGAGGGTAGTTTATCTCTCTGCAGTTGGTAGGATCCAGGCTAATTTACCGGTACATGGCCAGGGCTTTACCCTTCATTGTCATTGGGACCCATGACCAAGCCTGGGTCAACACAGGGGGGTGGTAGGGAGCGAGAGCTGCAGGGTAGGGGAGGAGAGGCAGGTAGGGGTGGCAGGTAAGAGGGTAGACGATACAAGGGCCCAAAGATGGAGCTTTTACGCCGAAAGAGGCAAAAGTCAAGAGACCAGGGGGACTTCCCAAAGGGAGTTAGGGAAAAGGTTTCAAAGGAAAGGGAGGGACCATATAATATCGAAACTGAACCATGGGTTTTAAGGTTACCTCATACAATATTAGAGGGTTGAATACACTGGCAAAGCGGAGTACGTTGGAGCATTTCTTGAGGCACGAGAAACCAGACTTTCTCGCGCTCCAAGAAACCCACATAAGCAAAAAGGACAGATTGCAACTTCGGTTTAAAGGTTACCCACAAATCTTTCAGGCTAATGCGAAGGACAAAAAACTGGGGGTGCTAAATGAATTTAGAACTAATCATGATATGGTGATTTTGTACTCCAGGGAGGATAAGCTTGGACGATATTTTTTTGTTAAGTTTCGTATTGGGACAGAGCTATACACAGTAGCAACGGTATATGCACCTAACTGCGGACAAGAGGGTTTCCTCAGGGCCACACTGGCGACATTAGAAACCTTCCTGGAGGGATATGTTATACTAACAGGAGACTTTAATATAGCATGGGATGCAGTGATGGATAGAAGTAACGGCGGGTTTGCACAGCAAGGCTCCCCCTCTTCACACCTTAAAGAAACATTCAAATAACTGGGGTTGGTTGATGTGTGGCATGCTTGTAAGGGAAAGGAAGCTGGATTCACGTTTTATTCTCACGTCCATAGATCCCAATCACGTATCGATTATATATGAGTTTCCTCTATATTGGTGGGACGAGTTCGCGAAGTATCTTTTGGGGCGATCGCGCTATCTGACCATGCCCCGTTCGGGGCAATGATAGAAATTACATTTTGACGTAAAGGGTTATGGCAGTGGGTACTACCAGAATGGATTCTGACCGATACATTATCCTCAGCTAAGATAGGGGACACGATTCAAAGCTATTTCAGAGAGAATGCGATGGAGGATACCTCCCCGGGTATTTGGTCGGACGCCTTCAAAGCAGTCATTTGGGGGGAAATGATTGCATGTAAAGCCCTGAGAGACAAATTAAGCGAGCAATTGGTGGAGAACCTTGAAGTACAACTCAAAGATGTTATGCAGAAAATGGTTAATTACCCAACGAGGGAAATGTTGACAATATATATAGGGCAATACGCTTGCAACTCAAGAGATTAAGGGCTAAAACAGCCGAGAGGACTCTTCTCAAAGCCAAACAACACTATTTATATCTTGGGGAATAAGATGGGGAGACTACTAGCACGCAATTGAGACAAAGGTGGGCAGCCCAAATGATTCTGAAAATTAGTGAAGGGGAGGAAGTGGTAGAGACGGAGGGAATTATTGGATGCTTTGAACGATGTTATAGAACTTTATACTCCTGAAAAGCCGGCAAGGGAATCACAATCTTCTTACTTAGCAGTTGTAACTCCCCAGAAGTTGTCAAAGGAGGATAGAGAAGAACTAGAGAAATATATTACGGAGGAGGAAGTCAGTACAGCTATTGGTAAGCGTCCCCTAAACAAGGCGCCGGGGCCGGATAGCTTTACGGCCATCTTTTATAAGAAATATCAAACAGTTCTCACCCCATATTGAGCACAATGATATAATTCTTTTAAACGAACTGGCCATATTACAACATCTATGGATCAGGATAAATTGGTTATATTCCCGAAACTGGGTAAAGACCCAATGTGGTGCAGATCCTACCATCAGCTAGCGTGAATTAATATTGATGCTAAGATATATACTAAGATCTTAGCTTCACGACTAGAGGATAGACCAAGTTTTAATAGGACCGGAGCAGGTGGGTTTTCATTAAGCAACGCCAAACTTTCGACAATATCAGAAGGATTTGTCATCTAATAGAAAAGGTAGCAAAGCATGAGATTCCGGCTGTTCTTCTCGCTCTAGATACCGAAAAGGCATTTGTCCGGGTGGAATGGTCATTTTTGTTCCAACAATGAAGAGCACGGGGGTTGGGGGTTGGGGAACGATATCTACGAAGGATACTAGCTAATTATCAGACTCCAGCCCTCCATGTATCTATCAATGGACAGCTGTCTGGCTTGATCTGATTGTAAAGGGGCATTAAACAAGGATGTCCGTTGTTTACTTTGCTCTATGCAATTTATCTGGAACTCTTTTTACAACACCTCCGAGAAGCGTTGGGAGTGAAAGGTATCCAATTTGGGGAAAGGGAACACAAAATAATGGCATGTTACTGGCGTTGGGTGACCCAGTGGAATCATTAAAGGCGGTAACATCCAAGTTGGCTCTCTATGGGGAAGTATCAGGATTAAAAATTAATACAAATAAATCAGAGATACTAAACCTCTCAATGTCAAGGGAAAAGGAAAGGGAAATTCAGTGGGCTACCCAATTTCAATGGGCGGTGGACAAAATTAAATACCTGGGGTTTTACAAAATCCACAGCTACATTATATAAGAATTATTCCCAAGTACTTAACACGCTAAAAAATGACTTACAAAGATGGAATCCATTAAATATCTCATGGATGGGGCGTATGGCCTCAGTCAAAATAGTCACCCTTACACTCTTACTTTACTTTTTTCCGGCTTTGCCAGCACCCCTCCCCGTTAAATTCTTCAAGTCACTCAATTGTTTATTATCTGCATTTATTTGGCGAAATAAGAGACCACGGCTGGCCCTGCAAACGTTTTTTTAAAAAAACAATTTTATTAATTTCAAACGAACAATACAAACCAAACAGGCAGTGCATATATCAACAGTTCCATTCTACATTGCTTGCTTCTAAACCCTGCTTCCCTTATCCCACCCCCCGTTCTGAGCCTATTACTTTTCACATCCTGTTCTTGTATCTTGTGGTAGGGTTCTGCCGGGTCTCGTATGGACCCAAACAACTCCACTATCAATAATTTCCAGGCCATCAGGGTCTCTGTCTCCTCTTCCACCCCTCCGTTACTCGCCTCTTGCCATACCGTGGTTTCTGCATCCGCCCATTTCTGCAAATCTTTCCACCACAGCTCCACTTGCGGTCTGTGGTATGTCTTCCACCCCATAGCAATTCTTCTCTTTGCAAGCACATATGCCAGATCCCTCAGTTTATTCACATGCTTGAGTTTCTGTGATCTTGGGAACCCCCCCAACAAACAGGCCCACACTGTATCCACTACAATCTTGACCCCCTTCTCCGCTAGTTTCTGCACCACTTCGCTCCAGAAGCGTTCAATGACCGGGCATGACCAAAACATATGCACCATACCCGCTTTCTCCTCATCACATTTAGGGCATGCTTGCTGTCCTGTATTTTCAAATCTCGATATCCTCTGGGGTGTCATACACGCCCTAAGCGTAATATACATTTGTATCTGTTTTAATCTTGCATTCCTCGATATCTACTTCTGGTACCCCTGAACCCGTTCCCACAACCCGTCCTCCATCGGGGCTCCCACTTCCGCTTCCCAATCTTGTCTCAATTGTGTGACCTCCTTCCCTACCTTAGACATCATCATCTCGTATATTCTAGATATCTCATGTCCCCCCTCCGCTATGTCGTATATTATATCTATGGTAGCATCTGGTTCTTCCTCCAATATAACTTCGGGCCACATTCTCTTAATTTTCTGCACCATTCTATAATACGTAATATACTGGCCCGTGTGTAACCCAGTTTCCTCCCTCAGCACCTCAAAGTCTATTATTGATCCCTCTCGCCAGATATCTCCCATTGTCGCCAACCCAACCGGTTCCCAGTGGTTCCTGATTATCATCCTTAGTAGTTCTTCTCCTCCTGTTAATGCAACTAGTGGTACCTGCGGAGAGCATGGATTGGGGTTCTCCATCATCTGGCATGCCCTACGCCACATCTTCCACCCCAGTATCATTATCTTGGGACGCCCTTTCATTTCTGCCCTGGATAACCACATCATCTCTTTCAAGTAAAATGGGGCACAATCTTGTCCAAACAGCCTGGATTCGGAGGTCCCTTCATCAGAGAGCCATTTGGCAACATACTGTAGTTGGCTCGCTACATAATAAACCTCATAGTAAGGCAGTTTTATCCCCCCTTTCTTGTAAAAATTCTGTAGCTTCCATAGCGCCACTCTGTTTCACGTGCCATGCCACAGGAAATCCCTGCACATACTGTTTAGTTTGGTGAAGAACTTCTTGGTTATTAGGTGTGGTATATTCCCAAAATAATGCAGGTATCTAGGTAGGACCACCATCTTTAGCACTGCCCCACGTCCCATCATTGCTAAGGGCAACTTCACCCAGAATCGCATGCTATTTTCAATTTTTGTAATGGCCACCTCCGTGTTGCGCCTATGCTCCTCTTCCACTGTGTGGTATATATCTATCCCTTAATACCGAAATGTACTAACCGTCCATGGTATCTGTAACACCGGTAACTGCTCCCTAGAATCCCTTTGTATCCACCCAATGGGAACATGCTAGACTTCTGAGGGTTCATCGCTGTACCAGACAACCCCGCATATCTCTCCATCACTTCTAAAATATATTGGAGATTTTCTTCCGGGTGCCGCAAGTACAGCAGCATATCATCTGCTTATAGGGAGATCAGATGTCGTTCCCCTCTCATCTCAATGCCTATAATATCATATTGTTTTCTCAGGTATATTGCTAGGGGTTCCAGGGCCAATATATAGAGCATTGGAGACCACGGACATCCTTGTCTGGTACTCCTGCAAAGCTCTGTATTTGGAGCGAAGACAGAGCTATAGTGTAGATGCCACATATATACAGGGATCCCAGAGTCGGGAGATCACACAGGGACCAGTCGTTTTTAAAAATGATAAACATCAGATTTAATAGGGTTAGGATCTAAAAAGTGATTAAATAATATGGTCCACAATACATACAATTCATAAACTGAGTAACAAAAAAACAAACAGTCGTTACGTGACAAGCTAGAATTTAGCTAATTAACAATGTATCAAACCATAGACACATTCAACATCAGTAGGTACGTTTTCCAAATAGTAAACCGTACCCTACAGTGGTTAGGTTTAGTATGACAACAAATTAGTAACTCTGGTAACAATACAGAGTATTAGCTCGACATGTTTCAGTTCCTACAGTTATTCTGGAACATTCATCAGGAGGTATATAGTTAACCACGTAACCAAGACAAAATTCAATAGACAACTAATAACATTCGCAGTATTTGTAGCATCTGTAGAGTAAAAGACAAAAAAAGCGCAAAACATAAGCTTAAAGTTAGCCATTATTGTTGCATGTCCAAAATCCATGAACTAGGGTATCAACACAGAGGGAAATAAATACCTCCATTGATGCCTTGTGGGTGCTCTCTACTCGAAAAGTAGTAGGCGGTATGGGACCAAGGGTCGTTCCTACCTAAAGTAAAAAACATACGTATGAGCGCTAAATAGTAGCTCACTCAAACAAGCAGGATAAGTGCTTAGGCTTAGCAGCTATTGAGATTAATGTGGAATACAAACCATCTAGAAATAGAAATCTAGACCAAGAAAGCCCAGTGTTGAGAAACAAAATGACGTGTCCACAGTATGTCCCGTGAGTAGTTCCGAGCTGAAGTGCATTAGGAAAATCCAGCCAGGAAGGATTAAACGTAGCGTGAATATATGTCTAGTGCAAACCTAGTACCAACATACCCCAGTGTAAAGGGATTTAAAAACTCGAGTGGCAAGGATACCGTGGTATGCCGCTAAACGGAACCACGCGAGTCATCCATAGACGGCGGCCACCCGACAGGGAACAGGTGTACATCGAGCCATACCTTCGAATTGAAAGTAACTGCACCGGGCGTGGCTAAATCCAGCGAGTGGCTCCGGAGAAAAGTCCTGCAACCAGCGATAAATGCTGTGCGGTCCGTACAGCAAGCACTGTGTGTTAAGGAAGCAGCAATGTAACTAGACGGGACGACCGATGCTAGGAAGGTAGTAACGGAGATACAACAGTCCTACAACTATGTCTGGTCAGAAAGAAAGCATGCAAACCAAAAAGGTTCTACACGGCCGCCATCTTGGAATAGCAAAAGCCAGTCACAAAACGGATAATGAACTATTGGGAGCGGAAAAGATAAATACTAGAATCAGCTACTGGAGACAGCACACAAGCTGTGATAATTAATTCAGAACTGCTCAGGTAAGGTAGGGACCGTATAAAGCGTTAAAATCAATGTTAAAAATAAAAATAAAACGTATGTAAATATAATCGTAAGAAAAAGAAATAAATAAACTAGCCTGTGAAGAAATAAAAGTGGATACGGGTAGACAGTCGGCCTAACAGGTGTAGAATGCATGGTTAGGGGTGCAGCAAGTATTACAGACACCAATACCACTCTTTTAAACTGTGAGGTACCTAGTATACAGAGTACACAGCTAGAAGGTGACAGGTCTAGAAAATGCGGGCAGTTAGATATTGTACCATTCGACAGAGTCATTAAGACCCCTGGTATCACTCTGCAAAGTATATATCATTTTTTGCTCCATATTAAACAATTTTTTCTCACGGGTGGCATAATTAGATCCTTTGAGTGATAACAATATTGTCCATTTGAAATCTTCATAGTGGTGTTTCAGAAGATTGAAATGTTTCACCATGGGGGCATTTTCAGTTCTGTTCTTGCGGCAGCTCCGGTGTTCCATGATCCGAACTTTGGCCTTACGAGTTGTTTTCCCCACATAGTGCAGTCCACATTTACAAGTGATCAAGTAAACCACAAATTCGGTGTTACAATTAGTCAGGTTTTTCTGTGTCCAGAGTTTTGAGAGCCCAACATCAACATTTTTAGTTATGGAGGTCAATTTGCAAACCCCACATGAACCACAAGGGTAATGACCGGTGGGTTCGGGTAGGCCCCATAGGGTGGTCAATCTGGGTTCCTGAGTTGAAATAGATTTTAGTTTGCTATTGCTAACTTTGTTGCCTATCGTGGTGCTTCTTTTATAAGCAAAAATTGGCATATCCATAGTAGGAGAGGAGGATTGAAAGATTTTCCAATTCTTCTTAATGATGTTGGTAATGTCAAAGCTCTGGTTAGAAAAGGTACTTACACATACAATACGATCATCTTTAGGTTTGACTGGTTTGGGTTCTAATAATGCCTCTCGATTATTGTTGAAAGCCCTTTTGGCTGATTTTTCCACCAATTTCTTAGGGTAGCCTCTCTCTCTCAGTTTTTTCGCAAGGGTATTGGCCTCGGCCTCATATGTTTCTTTAGTAGAACTATTCCTTTTCAGGCGTAGAAACTGGCCAAAGGGGAGGTTCTCACGAAGGTGTTTAATGTGATGGCTGGAGTAGTCCAGAAGGGAATTTTTATCGGTGGGTTTATGATAGGGCTTAATTTTCAGGACTCCATTAGTGGCAAAAATGGTTAAGTCAAGAAAATTGGTGAACTCGTTGCTAGACGTCATAGTAAACTGGAGATGGGGATTTAGGTTATTCAGCCAGTTGAAAAAGTTGCTAGCTTCAGTCAAAGTACCTCTCCATATGACCAGGATGTCATCAATATACCGACTCCATTTCACAATGTTATTACTAAAGGGATTGAGATTGCTATAGATGTTACTTTTCTCAAAAGTCTCTACATACAAGTTAGCGACACTCGGAGCCATGGTGGCGCCCATGGCGGTCCCTTCAATTTGTTGAAAAATCCTACCGTTGAACTCAAAGTAGTTGCGTTTCAACGCCAGTTCAACACACCAAAGGATAAAAGACGTGGGAACCGGATCCTTATCAACACGGCCCAGAAGTATTTCTTCAATCGCATCTAAGGATGCTTGCTGGGGGATATTGGTGTAGAGAGATACGATGTCCAAACCAAGCAACAACTGTGTATTGGTATCGAAGGCCAGATTTTCGTGACTATTAATAACATCTCGAGAGTCTTTTAAATAGGATAACATATTTTGCACAAATCCCTTCAAATAATGGTCTGCAAAAGTGGAGAGAGGTTCGAGAACAGAGTTAATCCCTGCCACAATAGGTCGTCCTGGAGGATTGACCAAAGTTTTGTGCACCTTAGGTAAGGTGTAGAACGTGGGGATGCTAGGTTTTTTATTGATGAGAAAATCGGCCTCTTGTTTCGAGATCCACTCTCGGTCTTTAGCTTTGGACACTTTGTCTGCGACAAGTGCTATGAGTTCAGGTGTTGGGTCCAGAGTAAGGGGACGATAATAGTAATAGTAACAAGTGCTTAATAAAGGTCTGGGCTACGTGATGACTAAACTACATGATCCCTTTGAATTTCTAATTGATTTAAAAAAATTAATGAGGAAAATCCATCTGAAAGAATTCTTCTCCTCAGACACCATAAGTACTTCAGAAGGACCTACGAACTATACGGGACTCCGTAAACCCTCCACCTTCTACCCTCCATCACAGAGCTTCTCTCCTGAATCGCTGGTTTTTTAAATTAAAGTGATCGCGGAAATAAAAGCCCTGGAAAGTAAACCTTCGAAACCCTTCCACAATCTCTCTAATTTGGAACTTCAAGCACTTGACTCCCTTTCAAAAAACTCTCAAATTGTCATCAAGAAAGCGGATAAAGGTGGAGGCATTGTGGTTCTCAACCGCACTGATTATATTACGGAATGCGAAAGACAACTGAGTGATAATTACTATTATCGTCCCCTTACTCTGGACCCAACACCTGAACTCATAGCACTTGTCGCAGACAAAGTGTCCAAAGCTAAAGACCGAGAGTGGATCTCGAAACAAGAGGCCGATTTTCTCATCAATAAAAAACCTAGCATCCCCACGTTCTACACCTTACCTAAGGTGCACAAAACTTTGGTCAATCCTCCAGGACGACCTATTGTGGCAGGGATTAACTCTGTTCTCGAACCTCTCTCCACTTTTGCAGACCATTATTTGAAGGGATTTGTGCAAAATATGTTATCCTATTTAAAAGACTCTCGAGATGTTATTAATAGTCACGAAAATCTGGCCTTTGATACCAATACCCAGTTGTTGCTTGGTTTGGACATCGTATCTCTCTACACCAATATCCCCCAGCAAGCATCCTTAGATGCGATTGAAGAAATACTTCTGGGCCGTGTTGATAAGGATCCGGTTCCCACGTCTTTTATCCTTTGGTGTGTTGAACTGGCGTTGAAACGCAACTACTTTGAGTTCAACGGTAGGATTTTTCAACAAATTGAAGGGACCGCCATGGGCGCCACCATGGCTCCGAGTGTCGCTAACTTGTATGTAGAGACTTTTGAGAAAAGTAACATCTATAGCAATCTCAATCCCTTTAGTAATAACATCGTGAAATGGAGTCGGTATATTGATGACATCCTGGTCATATGGAGAGGTACTTTGACTGAAGCTAGCAACTTTTTCAACTGGCTGAATAACCTAAATCCCCATCTCCAGTTTACTATGACGTCTAGCAACGAGTTCACCAATTTTCTTGACTTAACCATTTTTGCCACTAATGGAGTCCTGAAAATTAAGCCCTATCATAAACCCACCGATAAAAATTCCCTTCTGGACTACTCCAGCCATCACATTAAACACCTTTGTGACAACCTCCCCTTTGGCCAGTTTCTATGCCTGAAAAGGAATAGTTCTACTAAAGAAACATATGAGGCAGAGGCCAATACCCTTGCGAAAAAAACTGAGAGAGAGAGGCTACCCTAAGAAATTGGTGGAAAAATCAGCCAAAAGGGCTTTCAACAATAATCGAGAGGCATTATTAGAACCCAAACCAGTCAAACCTAAAGATGATCGTATTGTATGTGTGAGTACCTTTTCTAACCAGAGCTTTGACATTACCAACATCATTAAGAAGAATTGGAAAATCTTTCAATCCTCCTCTCCTACTATGGATATGCCAATTTTTGCTTACAAAAGAAGCACCACAATAGGCAACAAAGTTAGCAATAGCAAACTAAAATCTATTTCAACTCAGGAACCCAGATTGACCACCCTATGGGGCCTACCCGAACCCACCGGTCATTACCCTTGTGGTTCATGTGGGGTTTGCAAATTGACCTCCATAACTAAAAATGTTGATGTTGGGCTCTCAAAACTCTGGACACAGAAAAACCTGACTAATTGTAACACCGAATTTGTGGTTTACTTGATCACTTGTAAATGTGGACTGCACTATGTGGGGAAAACAACTCGTAAGGCCAAAGTTCGGATCATGGAACACCGGAGCTGCCTCAAGAACAGAACTGAAAATGCCCCCATGGTGAAACATTTCAATCTTCTGAAACACCACTATGAAGATTTCAAATGGACAATATTGTTATCACTCAAAGGATCTAATTATGCCACCCGTGAGAAAAAATTGGTTAATATGGAGCAAAAAATGATATATACTTTGCAGAGTGATACTAGGGGTCTTAATGACTCTGTCGAATGGTACAATATGTAACTGCCCGCATTTTCTAGACCTGTCACCTTCTAGCTGTGTACTCTGTATACTAGGTACCCCACAGTTTAAAAGAGTGGTATTGGTGTCTGTAATACTTGCTGCACCCCTAACCATGCATTCTACACCTGTTAGGCCGACTGTCTACCCGTATCCACTTTTATTTCTTCACAGGCTAGTTTATTTATTTCTTTTTCTTACGATTATATTTACATACGTTTTATTTTTATTTTTAACATTGATTTTAACGCTTTATACGGTCCCTACCTTACCTGAGCAGTTCTGAATTAATTATCACAGCTTGTGTGCTGTCTCCAGTAGCTGATTCTAGTATTTATCTTTTCCGCTCCCAATAGTTCATTATCCGTTTTGTGTCTGGCTTTTGCTATTCCAAGATGGCGGCCGTGTAGAACCTTTTTGGTTTGCATGCTTTCTTTCTGACCAGACATAGTTGTAGGACTGTTGTATCTCCGTTACTACCTTCCTAGCATCGGTCGTCCCGTCTAGTTACATTGCTGCTTCCTTAACACACAGTGCTTGCTGTACGGACCGCACAGCATTTATCGCTGGTTGCAGGACTTTTCTCCGGAGCCACTCGCTGGATTTAGCCACGCCCGGTGCAGTTACTTTCAATTCGAAGGTATGGCTCGATGTACACCTGTTCCCTGTCGGGTAGCCGTCGTCTATGGATGACTCGCGTGGTTCCGTTTAGCGGCATACCACGGTATCCTTGCCACTCGAGTTTTTAAATCCCTTTACACTGGGGTATGTTGGTACTAGGTTTGCACTAGACATATATTCACGCTACGTTTAATCCTTCCTGGCTGGATTTTCCTAATGCACTTCAGCTCGGAACTAATCACGGGACATACTGTGGACACGTCATTTTGTTTCTCAACACTGGGCTTTCTTGGTCTAGATTTCTATTTCTAGATGGTTTGTATTCCACATTAATCTCAATAGCTGCTAAGCCTAAGCACTTATCCTGCTTGTTTGAGTGAGCTACTATTTAGCGCTCATAAGTATGTTTTTTACTTTAGGTAGGAACGACCCTTGGTCCCATACCGCCTACTACTTTTCGAGTAGAGAGCACCCACAAGGCATCAATGGAGGTATTTATTTCCCTCTGTGTTGATACCCTAGTTCATGGATTTTGGACATGCAACAATAATGGCTAACTTTAAGCTTATGTTTTGCGCTTTTTTTTGTCTTTTACTCTACAGATGCTACGAATACTGCGAATGTTATTAGTTGTCTATTGAATTTTGTCTTGGTTACGTGGTTAACTATATACCTCCTGATGAATGTTCCAGAATAACTGTAGGAACTGAAACATGTCGAGCTAATACTCTGTATTGTTACCAGAGTTACTAATTTGTTGTCATACTAAACCTAACCACTGTAGGGTACGGTTTACTATTTGGAAAACGTACCTACTGATGTTGAATGTGTCTATGGTTTGATACATTGTTAATTAGCTAAATTCTAGCTTGTCACGTAACGACTGTTTGTTTTTTTGTTACTCAGTTTATGAATTGTATGTATTGTGGACCATATTATTTAATCACTTTTTAGATCCTAACCCTATTAAATCTGATGTTTATCATTTTTAAAAACGACTGGTCCCTGTGTGATCTCCCGACTCTGGGATCCCTGTATATATGTGGCATCTACACTATAGCTCTGTCTTCGCTCTAAATACAGATCTTTGTCCTCCCGGATTCAGACAGAGTATACGTTGCGAACCTATTTCAGTCAACTGTATACCGGGCTTCCTCCATATTTAAGTTACTCCTGCAAAGCTGCCATCTTTCCGATATCACTGTTCCCGTTTTGACTCTAAATTGACAAGGGGGGGTCCTGGGAGTCTCTCTGCCAGACATTAGTCCTGGTTGCGAGAGACTTACCCAGAGTCTTTAGCTCACTATCTTTCACAGAGAAGAAATATCCTAAACATATCAGTCTTTGTCCTGCCCTGGGGCAGTCCAGCACCGAAATGCTAGGCAATTCTCCTCTGAATAAGAGTACCAACAGCATCCCCAGACACATGTTTCGGTCTGGTTGGACCTCATCAGTAGGGAGGAGCTGTGCCTCTCTAAGAATAGTGAGCAAGGTGTCCACGTCTGGATTCCCCTAGAAACTTAGGGTGAGACCCAAAGTTACTTAAATATGCAAATTGACAAGGGGGGTCCTGGGAGTCTCTCTGCCAGACATTAGTCCTGGTTGCGAGAGACTTACCCAGAGTCTTTAGCTCACTATCTTTCACAGAGAAGAAATATCCTAAACATATCAGTCTTTGTCCTGCCCTGGGGCAGTCCAGCACCGAAATGCTAGGCAATTCTCCTCTGAATAAGAGTACCAACAGCATCCCCAGACACATGTTTCGGTCTGGTTGGACCTCATCAGTAGGGAGGAGCTGTGCCTCTCTAAGAATAGTGAGCAAGGTGTCCACGTCTGGATTCCCCTAGAAACTTAGGGTGAGACCCAAAGTTACTTAAATATGCAAATTGACAAGGGGGGTCCTGGGAGTCTCTCTGCCAGACATTAGTCCTGGTTGCGAGAGACTTACCCAGAGTCTTTAGCTCACTATCTTTCACAGAGAAGAAATATCCTAAACATATCAGTCGTTGTCCTGCCCTGGGGCAGTCCAGCACCGAAATGCTAGGCAATTCTCCTCTGAACAAGAGTACCAACAGCATCCCCAGACACATGTTTCGGTCTGGTTGGACCTCATCAGTAGGGAGGAGCTGTGCCTCTCTAAGAATAGTGAGCAAGGGGTCCACGTCTGGATTCCCCTAGAAACTTAGGGTGAGACCCAAAGTTACTTAAATATGCAAATTGACAAGGGGGGTCCTGGGAGTCTCTCTGCCAGACATTAGTCCTGGTTGCGAGAGACTTACCCAGAGTCTTTAGCTCACTATCTTACACAGATCTAGCCAGCGGTTCACTATATAGTATTTTCGCCCACCGTATACATCCAGGCCCCAACCCATAGCACTCCAGGGCCGCCATTAGCCATGGCCACTTTACCGAATCGAAGGCCTTTATTGCGTCCAAGGACATAATTGCCATTTTACCTTCGTTTTCGCTCCCAAACTCAATAACTCATTGGAGTCGTCTATGAATGTTAGTTATATTCCTGTTTGGGACATAACCCGTCTGATCGGGGTGTATTAGTTTACCAATAACCCTCTTCAGTCTATTTGCCAAAACAACCGTCAATATCTTGCTGTCTTGATTCAACATCGACAAGGGTCTATAGGAGCCGCAGCTATGCCCAGGCTTGTTAGGTTTGGGAAGCGGTATTATAATCGCTTCTCTAAGTGACTCTGGCAATTTTCCCAACTCAAACGCTTCATTTAGCATTTCTAACAGAGGGGGAAGCACCTCTTCTTTATATACTTTATACAATTCACTTGGGAATCCATCCGCCCCAGGGGTCTTACTAGTGGGCAACTGTCTCACCACCTCCCCTAGCTCCTCCAAGATAATCGGTGCGTCTAGCCCCTCTCTCTCCTCCGCACCTATCTTTGGCAATCCTATATCTTCCAATGTTTCTATTATCGTTGCGCGACTACTCTTACCATCGTCTCCATATAATAACCTATAATAGTCTGCAAACTCCTGGTTGACTCCCTCTTGAGTGTCGGCTACACTGCCGTCTTCCCTCGTTATTGTTCCAATCGTAGATCTAGGGGTTTCGCTCTTATATAGCCACGCCAAGAGCCTTCCTGGTTTATCCCCTCCCGCATACTGTCTCTCTACATATTTTTTATAGTTGAGGTTACACAATCTATCCCAGTACTCCGCGTATTTCTGCTGCAGCCTGAGTATCCATTCCATTTCCTCCTTAGTGCCACTTCCACCTCATGCCTTTTTCAGTTTCTCTTCCGTCTCCCGTAGGTCAGCCAGAATCCCACCTTGCAGACCTTTGGATTTTGCTATGGCTACCCCTCTCATCACAACCTTAAAGGCTTCCCACAGTGTTCCTGCCGAGTCCACACTACCAGTATTCGTCTCAAAATAGTTTATAAACTCCTCCCTCATATCTTCCCTAAGAAAGGGGTCTCTCAGTGCCTCCGCGCGTAGGCACCATGTCGGAATCCTTGCTCTCAGGGGCAGTATTGCCATCCGAGGATCAGGGGCGAGTGGTCCGAAAGGACCCTTGCTTTATACTCTATTTGTTTAATCTCTGTTATTACCTCAGGTGTAGTAAAGACATAGTCCAGCCTCGTGTGTAACTGCTGCGGGGCAGAATAATGCGAATATTGCCTTTCCTGAGGGTGTCTCATCCTCCATGCATCTTCTAAGCCAAAGTCACTCAGCAATGTCTGCAGCGCTTTAGCAGCTGGGGCGGGTCTATCCATTTTCCCATCCGATCTATCTACCCTTGGGTTAAGTACACAGTTAAAGTCCCCTCCCCAAATCACTGCGCTCCCCATAACCATGCTAAGATCAGAACACAATGTTCTGATGTACGCCGGTGTGTTCTGGTTCGGGGCGTACGTATTTACAATGCTTATCTCCCTGTTTTTCACCAATCCCCTCAGTATAACCATCCGCCTCAGCTATCTCCTGCAGCCGCTGAAATGGGACATGCGGCGCCACTCAGATAAGCACTCCCCTAGCATAAGCAGAATATGATGAGCCCACCACAACTCCTTTCCATTTTTTAGCAATCATATCCATCTTCTCCCGTGTCGGGTGAGTCTCCTGCAGGAGTGCAATGTCTATCTTTTGCCTACGCAGGTACAGCATTACCTTGTTCCTCTTTAAATAACTATTGAGCCCCCTTACATTCCAGGTAATTATTTTAAGGTCCCCCATGCCTTATTAGAGTTCCACTCCGCCCCCACCAATGCAGTCAAAATCTAAGTTCCATCTCATTCTATATAGGGTCGTTCCCCAGTTTAAACTCCCCTTAACCAAAAACACACCAAACTCCGCAATACCCCCCTCCCACCTCCCTTCCCATCACCAACATCACCCCCCCAACTGTTGCCCAGCTCCATCCCTGGATCTCAGGCACCCCCGCATCTAGCTCTTTCTGGCAATAGCCTGTACTCGCAGCTCAGCAATGTGAGGTCGCCCTAATGGCTATCCTACGACTACTACTACTACTACTCGGGGGGTAGGGTGCCTTTGTCGTGCCGCTCCTGTTCGCTTTAATTCAACCACACATTGCTACTCAATTTACCTATGTACTCAATCTTCTATATTCCAGTCCTTTAAGTTCAGCAAAGTCACAGATATCACAGCCAAATATCAGCATTACTCGTTCGCACCCCTTTAGCTTATCACTATCATAGTCTCTACTGGGTACCCGCTCTGCGTCATTTCAATATGCATATAATATCCCAATCACTTATCGTGCTCCTCCTGGGCCTTCTCCGCATCCCGTTCCGGGCAACCCTGTAGGTCCAGCCATGCCTCTGCTTCCTCTGGGGTGTCAAAAAAGAACATTCTGCTTTTGTGCAACACTTTCAGTTTCGCGGGGTACAGAAGCATGTATTTGATTCCATGCGTAACCTCCTCTTGATTGCCACATAGCTGTACCGTTGCCTCTGGACCAACATTGTGTAGTCAGGATACGCCGTGATTGAGTTCGAGGCCCTTTCGATCGTTCCCCCTTTACGAAAGTACTCCAAAATCTTCTCGCGATCTTTATAGTTCAGTATCTTTGCGATTATCGCATGAGGAGGGGCCCCATGAGGGCTGTATGTGCTCGCTCCACCGTGAATCCTTGCAAGAGTTTGTCGGCCCCAGTTTCTTGCAGGATCAAGTTCTCCACATAGTCTGTAGGGTCTTGGCCTTCCTCCCCCTCCGGCAGTCCGACCACGCGGATATTGTTCCTTTTTGCCCTCCCTTCAGCTTCCTCCGCACGGTTCTCCAGGTTAGCCACCTGTTGCTTCAGTATGTGAACCTCCTTTGTATTGCTGGTGCTAGTGTCTGTGTTGGTTTTCACTGCACTCTCCATGCTGCTTGTTCTCTCTGCTAGCGTCCTAACATCTTGTCACAGCAGGGTGACTTCTATGCCTACTGCGTCTATTTTAGCCTCCAAGGAAGTTCACTGGTCCGCCATCGCTATCCCTCACGAGTCTCTCAGCTCCGTTATAGCCGCTAGTATCTGGTGGCTTTCAGTCGCTAAGGTGCTCTCCGCAGGTGCTGTCGCGTCACTGTGCGTTGTCGCCGCAGGAGACCGCTGCGTCTTGGCAAATGCTTCCATCGTGGATTGTTTGTTTTTGCTCTTACTCACGGTTCCTCGCCCCCTCCATCTTGCAATCTCAGTTATGTGTCTGACGTTACTTGGTCTATGGCGTATCAATCCTGCTTCTCTGTCGTGATGCAACACCAGTGTGTCACTCCAGGCCTAGGGCAATTGTCCTTGAGGAGCCCCTGTATAAGTTCATGTTTGTTAAGCTGTGTCTTTGGGTGGGTTGTGTCCTCCCACGTTTCTAATTATCTTACTGCTTCCTGGAGACTACTTCCTACCACCAGCATGACCACCCATCTCTTGGGCTCCTTGTGCTCTTCACGCCACTGCTTATTTCCGCTGCGGTCCCTCCTGTGTCATACAGGCTTGGCTACGTCTCCAAAACCCTCGAGTGGGTCGTGTCCTCCCACGTATCTTCTCTGGCTGCTGTAATCGGCCCTCCTTTTGCTTATTTCCTTAGATCGCTGGGTGCTCCTCCTTTTGCGCTACCAGTAAAAATGTCCAATGCTACCTGTGCACTTCAATGCCTGCCACCTGTCTCATAACTATCATAGCATCCGGCAAATGTCCAGGAGGAGCCCGCACATGGACTGCTCTTGCTACCAAAATGGCAGTACACCCGAATATCTGTTTTACCTGGCAGAGCTTGGGTGCACTACCAGTCTCCTCGAGCAGGTTCTGGGTGCTCTCACTGCCCACTGTGGTAATATAGTTCCTAGGCCCCCTCACAACGAAGAGCAGCATTCCGGTGCACTCCAGGTGCTACAGTGTCACAACTGTCCATAGGGACACAGCACCCAACTAACATTGCAATAGGGCTGCATATAAGTCAGAGTTTTGTGCTCCACTACACACCAAGGATGTTTATTGTTATTTATCCAATGCAGTTCGCCACCATCCCTTGTTTGTGCCCAGCTCACTTCCTTCACCCATTCGCCCTACGCTCGCGGGTGCTTGGTTATCATTTATTACGTTCTGTAGTCAGCCGGGGCTCCGCTGCAATTATCCATAAGCCGCTCGCGGCTGGCATTTCCCACACAGACCTCGCCGCCGCCTGCAGTCCGTGCCTTTCACAGTATCCTTCGTGAGCGGCAGGGAGCCGCGTAGGCACCAGCCGCCCGTCTTCGTGACACGGAAACTGTTGCCTCTATGCCGATCAGCTCACCCGCTCAGGCTCCGGAGCGCCACCACATTGTTGCCACAAGGAAGCAGCAGGAGCAAGTTGCAAAGGCAAAGCGTTGCGCGTTCTGCAGCGGCTCACTGCTCCCGCTCTGCCCTGCAGCTCAGCTTCCCTCGGTCTCCTCCGAGGCTGCGGGCACAATCCCTTTGTTGTCTGCCATCTTGGCGACAATGTTTCCACACAGCCGCCCGCTTCACGTTCTATTTTCTCCTGGATGCCGGGCTCGATGCACTCGCCTGTAACGGTTACTGCAGTGCGGTAGTTCCGACGCTCAATTCTTCATTTCTGGAACGCCTGGGTTATTTTGAAGCATAGTTTCAAGAATCATTGTCGGATCGGCAGGAGCGGCGCAAGGAGACACGTCCTATTCCATGGCTAGTTAGCCACGCCCCCCGGCCCTGCAAACGTTAATGGCCATGAGGAATAGGGCAGGAATTGCAGTTCCTTATTTTAGATTGTATTACTGGGCAGCCCAGCTGCGGGTTTTGAAATCATGGCTGTCAGGAGATGAAACTAAACTTTGGGCTTCCATGGATAGGGCAGTGGTGGGAGCTCCACTTGCAGTGTTATGGGTAACTAAAGAGGACCGACCTCCAAGCATGAAAGCATCACAAATCACTGCACTAGTGGGGGAAATATGAGATGAGGTGATTAAATAGAGGCATATTTGAACTGTTCCAGGCCCATTTACATGATTGTTTGTGGATCCCAAATTCACACCAGGGAGGGGATATACAAACATTTAGGAAATGGAGAGAGGCGGGCTGTGTAAGGTTTAGGGACATGATGGAAGGCAATGAAGTTAAAACTTTTGAGCAATGCAAGCAATCTTTTGGCCTTAAGGAAAAGGATAGGCTTTACTATTACCAACTACGGCACTGGGTTTAACATCCCCTTAATAAATTGGCGCGAGTAGGCAACTTACTACATTCGAAAAATATATTAAAACTCAAGCGGGAGAGTCACATCTAATCCCTGCATTTTATGCGCTAATTGTAGAAGGTGGCCGACAGGAATGTCAGCCATATATGGAAAAGTGGGAACAAACCCTAGACCGACATATATAAGTGGATGAGTGGGAGGTATTATGGGTCAATATCCTGCGGCTTACTCTATCCATCCAAGTAAGGGAGATGTGGCATAAGGCCCTTACTCAATGGCACTATACCCCGGAGAAACTTAGATCTATGTATCTGGAGACATCCCAGGAATACTGGTGGAAATGTAAAGGGAAAGGGGATTGGCACCGTATTTGGTGGTCTTGTCCAGCTTTGAAAGTGTATTGGGGTCAAGTCTGTGTGACAATGTAGGAGGTGATAGGGATAGAGATACGCCCCTCGGGATTGAGGAATGCCTTTTGGGTCTATGGTCAAAGAATAAGGCACCAGGAGGAAGGGCGCACGTCAAAGCATGTATGATTCCTAGCTTAGCAGCCTTATTGGTATTGGCATGGAATTGGAAGCAGGAGGGTGCTCCCACCCATCACAAATGGTTATTTAAAATTTGGCATATTTTAGCCATGGAATGGGTGACCTATACAATTCAAGGCGACATTCAACAATTACTTACAGATTGGGGGGTACTGTTGCATGCAATACTTGAGAAACAAATATAGGATTCAAATGTGCCCGCAGAACATTCATATTTTGGACATTGTGCGATTGACCTTTGACCAAACGATTAAAATGGAATTTCCTTGTATCAAATGTATGATAAGGGGGAGCATCTCTAGGATGGGGTCAGGGGTTAGGAGAGGGAAGAGGGTAGGGGGAAGGGGAAATGTTTACTAGTTTAAAAATGCAAAATGCCAATAAAAACTAAATTAAAAGAAAAAAATGAATTTGATCTGATCACAATTTTTTGGGAAAAGTGCTACGTGCAACATAAACAAAAATAAACCTACACCTAGAGAACAATTTCTTTGGTTGAACACAGATTGCTCTCCTGAGCAGACCAACGTGAATATTTGTGTGTTGACATACATTTGCAAATACAACTTGAGAAAACAGTTTGAATAAACACCTTCTCAAACTCAAAGGATACAATTGATGTGATGAAATATAATCAAAAACAGCAGAATCAATGAAACACTACCCCGTGCCCTCCCACAACCATTGGACCAACACCATAACTAAACACCAAGTGACAATGTGTGAAAATAACCATAACGCAAACCATGGGTTTGTGGGAAGACCAAAAAAGACACTAACACAGCTCAATAACCAGGGTTATGGACAAAATCACCCTATAATGGTGTAAACACAACATCCATCCCTGCAGCCAACTAATGTGTATGCAAACCAATTTAAATTAATTTGTTAAGATACAAAAGCAATGAATGCTTGACAAATTGCAATGATTAAAGAAACCACTGCTATAGCGCTTTATGACTATGAGGACTCTTGACCTAATGAAAAATTGAGTTTCGGCTGTTGAGACAGTCATATATTTTGATGGTGGCCCAGCCTTCATCAGGGCAGCACAAACTTCTGCAGTCGGCGAAGAGAAGATTCAAGCACCTGCAAAAAGTAACATCATCAGCATTTAAACACCCAAACCGGCTGACAAACATATCTCAAAGCAGATTACACATAAAGTGCTCTTGAAAACATTGTCATTAAACACATACCATGTATAAGTTGCTGGGGGACATGGTCCACGTTATTATTCAGTCATCAAAGCAGGCTTCCACAATGCATCCTGGGTCCCCATCCCCATAGAGAGTCTGCGAAAAGGACATTAGTATGTCCTTTGAATCAACAATACTGTTTAAAACGATTTAGTGCAACTGACCACTAACCACAATTGCTTCTAAGCAGTCAACTGACCTTTGGCGTGTACATGGCCATGGATGGTGCTGAAATCGACTCTGGCAGGCATTTCGGGCGCAATGCAAAAAGCATAATGGCGTTTCCAGATGCTATAGAAAGTCTAAGCCGAGTGCATTCCAAGCAGAGCCCATCACCAGCAATCCACTTTGACGCATAATGCGCTTACCTTCAAGAACTCTATTACAGACACAGGAAGAACCACAGGGGCACCGAGGTGCTAGTGTGCAAAGAAGCAAAGACTCATCCAGCGCAGCGCACTGGTGGTGCCAACATGAAATAGAGGTAGGTGGTCGAGCACTAGGAAAGCTAGATCACTGCGCTGGTCATGGTTGCTTAAATAGCGAATCCTGCTGCCGACGGTCGGTTCTTGAGAGACAGTGCTCTTCTGTCCCAGTTAATTGTAGGAAAAGGTTTGTAAGAACCACGTGCACTTGGGCGCTGGATATTGCATTTTGTTTGTCCAATTGGGTTGGATATATAGAACACAAAATAAGAAGTCACTTTGGTTGGGTTCAAGTAATGGTTTATGAACATGCTGGTTGCCGACACGTGTTTCGACCCAACAGGGGTCTTTATCAAGGCTGTGGTGATTCAAAAATAGTCCAGTGTGTATTATTGCATTGTGCGTGAGACATCGTGGGGGGTTTAAGGTGAGTTTTATGTCCAAAGTGTCTTTGTGATGGAGAAACATGTGTAACGTGACATAGTTGCAGTGGTGCGCCATTTGGCATGACGACGTTATGTGGTACACATAGTGAAACCAGCATTATTGCATAGTTAGCATGGTGTTCAAGGTGACAGTAGTGTTTGATTCAGTATACATAGGTTGTAATGTTATGGGTTTGTGTGTTTAACACATCATGGTTAGCACAGTCACATTGGTTATAGTATTTACACACAGTAAATTGGCAAGTCATTGGCTCCTCTAAAGCAGAGCTCACTACTAACATGGTTACTGTTATGACAAGCTCTTCAAACATGACTGGGCAACTACTGCAGATCAGTTGGGCACCTGTTCCCTGTATGAGGAGTATGCCAAATGCCGCAGTAAAGGGAAGAGATTTCCAAATACATTCTTATCTTCCCATGCCCCAAATGGCGGGCAATATATTTACGTTTTCGAATCAACCAAATTGCAACGTTAGAAAGAACTAGTAAGGGAATAAGAACTGCAGGTTTTGCACAAACTGTGCAGCTAGAGAAACCATCAAACACCTAGTAACAAATTGTCCAGCTCTGGGGGAGGAAAGAAACGGACACCATGGGACAGAAATTTTGAGAAACGCTATGTGGTCTGGCATGATGGGAGGACAGCGGCAGAGGCTGATTCTTGCATTGTGTGGGTTCCTTGCCTTATTATTAAGAAAAATTGAAGAGCTACAGAAGCTTCTTAAATGTCCCCCAGCAAATTGTTAATCCAACTCGTGACGATTTTCTTTTAATGATGTAAATTGGTTTTGAATTTATTTACGGAAATGTTAAATGATGAATTGCTATTTTTATTTCTTTCTTCCCTTTTTGTATGCAATAGTGAACGGTTTGCACACCTGTTGTCTGAACCAAAACACTAATAAAAGAAAAAAAATATTTTTTACACAGTCTTTGTAAATACGTCAAACATGATGGAACAGAAATTGGTAACCAAAGCACCACTTATTGAGACATTTAACAAAAATAGGTCTCACTTATTGTATTCTGTGTGGCTTTTTCTGCTTATAAAAACAAGTCAAAGGTTGCTTTCCTTTACATTTTCTAAACTAAAATTGTTAACGATTACCTGACAAATTTAGAATTCTCATGTACCTGGAAGTTAGATTCAGTCAGGGTACGTTTATTGTATTTTACTAGCACTTTTTTGGTGATTTGCACATAGCACTTTATTCAATAGCACTGGTCATATTGTTAACTAATTTACTGACTAAATCATTATATGTATGTTTTTAGAACCTTATATGCTTTGTATTAAAATTGTTTTTAACCAAATTAATAATGAAGTCAGGTTGTATTCTCCGTGAACTTCATAACGTTACTGTTCTGCATCATGTTTTAGTGTGATACTTTATGTTCAACCAGGATACTAAGTGTCCAAACCTCTTTTAGGTACGGGAGCTATTATAGTCTATTGTTTTCTAATAAGATATGTCGGGTTTGCACCCCGACTACCTTTAGTATACCTGATTTCCCTCTAAGTGTGTATAGGAACAGAAATTGCACCATGGGGGGAGAAAAAGCAGAGTGTGGTCGGTTAATAGTATCTTGCACCCGGATGGGATGTGGGGCTGTTGTATTGCCCATCACGAAAGGGGCTCTGGTTTATATCTTACCGGGTTGTATGAGGTTCTAATCATATAAGCTGGGCGAGGAGATCCAATGTTGATGGTTCTGCTGATTAGCAAGCTGTTAGAGAAGGGGGGAGAGGAATTGTATATATTTCAGAGGTTCCTGGATAGCCCAGTAATCAGGTATTTTAGAAAGAGTGGTTACGGGTGGAGCCCAGGAGCCCAGGAGAGTTAAACATGGGTATGGGGGTCCTATTCACAAGGTGCCCGGGAGTCTGGGGTAAAACAAGGGCAAATGCTGCGCATGGCCTGTGGCTGTGTAGGTGGGCAGAAGTACTGAGCTAATGTTGAAGGTTGTACTGTCCGGGGGCTGTGTGAACAAGACCATTTAAAATACATTTTCTGTGTTAAGGGTGCGCGGGGCGCCCGTGTGGTGAAGACCCAGTGTGTAGGGGACGGGGGTGTTGTGCAGGGTCAGGGTTGGCGTGCTGCCTGTGGGAGGTAATCACAACCAAAACCGATTGGGAGGCCTCCGGCAGCCAGTCGTGGAGCATCCAAGGTGTCTAGGAGGCCAGGTTCAGCAGGGGGTCTGCAAAGCGACGTGTTGAGCACGGCAGCCTGATAGTTTTGGCCTGGGGCGGGTAAAGAAGGATAGCGAGATAGGGTCGCAGGATTGCATGGGCCAGCGCATGTGGCGGCTAGAACGGCCCTTTGTTCGGGCATAAAAGAGGGGAAGGAAAGAAAAGGCAGACTGCGAGGGAGGTGGGGGTAGTGGAAGGGAATGAACATGAGGGGCACCAGCTGCGGTATACACTTACCATTGGGGCCAGCGAGGTCTCTGCAATCAAGATGAGCGGTCACAGTGATCTTTCGATCCCAACCGCCATCTTCAGTTTTTAAGTTTTGTAGTGTGCGAGGAGTGATGTGATTGGACGCTTGGTATCTGCACTGTAATTGGTTGGGCACGTAGCGAGCCCCTGGATCCAGGCTCAGTGTGTTACAGTGTGGGGTTAGAGGTTCCCAATAGAGGTTTATTGAAGCAATGAAAGGCAAGTAGGTATGCGGCGCGTAGAGCGTGTGCAGTGCCCTGGGTGGGTATTTTAAATTAGGGGGGGCCCTAATGCGGGAGTTTTTAACCCGTAATAATGGACAGATCCTCCTAGGGGTTCCCAAGAAGGATTATTCAAGCAATAAAAAGGGGGGACGGGGCAAATGGGTATGTGGAGCGTGGATTGTGCGCAGTGCCCTGGGTGGGTATTTTAAGTTAGAGAGGGGGGCCCCTGAGAGGGGAGTTTTAACCCGTGCCAATGGCTAGATCTCATAAGGTCCTTATGAGGCCAGTGACCGGAAGGTCCTTAGCCTTCTTTGTAGAGAGTGTAGCTGCGGGGGCAACCCTGGGCCAGGAAAAGCCAGAGGGGTAGCCAGTAGTGAGGTGAAGGAGGTTGGGATAGAGCCAAACAGTGGGAAAGGGATACCTGTTTAGGACCTTGGAAAAAAATATGCATGTTAAAGCGGCCTCAGAGGAATACATTAAGTTCATGCTCCATGTTGAGGCCTTGGTTCTCACACCTATATTTGCAGATTAGTTTGGCTTCTCTTTGTCGGAGTCTGAGCTCCCGATCCCCTCCTCTTGTATCGCATTTGACAGTTTCCAGGCCGACAAATTGGATGTCCTATTTATTCACATTCACTTGAATGTCTGAGTCGGCACTGCAAGATGGCCGACACGGACAAATTAAACAAGAATGCAGCCAGCCTTACAGCCACTTAGCAGCACCATGGCCGCCGATTGGCCAAAGCTCATTTCTATGAGCCGGAAGGCGGAGCTGGCACCAGCCGAAGGTAGCAGCCTAAGGCTACTACCTGTCTTGGCCTGTCCTGGCCAACCGTGGACGCTGATGCCCACCCCCCTTACCCCAGCATTGCACCATACCAGAGGAACTCAGCCCAGGCAGCCTTACCGGAACGCTTCCTTCACTACAGTGTCATGGTATTGTGCAACCGCTCTGTTCGGACAGTGCTTATTACTGGCAACATCTGTACTCAAAGGTGATGCATGCTACTAAGCCCTAGCAGCACCCCTTACCACCTCCTACTCCTTTCTTCCCCCCACTCCTCCACGCTGCCCCACCTATTATGTCTCACAAAACACGCTGGCCAATGCATTCAGATATGTGTCCCCCAAGTACTCGGAGCAAGAGACCACACACGCATGCACTAGATACTAAAATGCCTTGCTGCCTACGGCTAACCACAGCACCTACAACTAATGAGCCATTACCTACATCTATGGGAACCTCTGGCCCCATATGCATCAACCGCCACGTGAGCTCATCAGGTGACACTTGAGTCGCCTCGTTCTTACCTGATACACCACACTTAGGCATGCTAAAATGCTAGAAGAAGCACCATGGCCCCGTCCCTGGAACAACACAACCAATTCCCCTGGGCACAGTCCCCCCTTGTAACACTTCTCCTCAAGGATCATCCTCCCCCTGGTACGACCCCAGCCATGAATACGCCACCTCCAAAAACATCCACCTTAGATCGCGCATCAAACTGCATCACAGCCCTATAACTGTGTTGCTGAGCACCCCGTGATCCACTGCCTTAAGAAATGTTCGCCTATGACCACGCTCCGATTGCCTCTCATCCTTAGAACTGTTCTGCTGAGCACCCCGTAATCCACTGCCTTAAGAAATGCTCACCTAGTAGATTCCCAAATTCAATTTGAAAACAGCAGGAGGATCTAGTTTCCCTGTTCTCGCTGCACAATGTTGGAACACACTCCCTTTAGCAATCAGATCTGAAGAATCCTTCTGGCCATTCAGAGCCATGGTGAAATCCTGTCTGCTTACTCACCGACTAGGACTAGACTAGGCATCGCTACACCTCTAATCAGTACCGTACGACTTAGCTTATAATTGAACTGGACCACTATGTAACTTGGTCCTATATTATCTATTGTACCTGCATCATGTCACCTACTGTACTCTTCTATGTACCACCAAATGTATGTACCTTTTTTGTGCAACGTTATGTAGCTATGTTGTCCACAAGATTAATGCGCCCAGCTACCTGAGGGTTTGGCCGCGCTCTACAAATAAACAAACTAAACTAGGAGCACGCTCCAGATTGCCTCTCAGCCCTAGAACTGTGCTGCTTAGCACCCTGCAATCCACTGCCTTAGGAAATGCTCACCTAGGAGCACGCTCCAGATTGCCGGTCAGCCCTAGAACTGTGCGGCTGAGCACGCTCCAGATTGCCGCTCAGCCCTAGAACTGTGCTGCTTAGCACCCTGCAATCCACTGCCTTAAGAAATGCTCACCTAGGAGCACGCTCCATATTACCTCTCAGCCCAGGAACTCAGCTGCTGAACACCCCGCAATCCACTGCCCTAAGAAAAACTCGCCTAGGCGCACACACAGTAACCCCCTTGAAAGGTAGAACCAAAACACTCTCATAAGGGATCTGAGAACCACCCCGGCTAACAATTAGGACCTCCTATCAATCAAACTGACCCTCTCTGATTCGGATACTATCACCATTCACACCACTTACCGCCCTCCAGGCCCAGTCCTGTCCTTCGAGGAAAACCTCTTACATACCTTGGGCACCCACATCAGACCCTCTTCGACGTCTATCCTCCTGAGTGATTTCAACCCAGGGTTCAACAACCCGAATGATTTAGCAGCCACATTACTCTCTAACTCACTCAGCGCTCTTGGCTTCTCACAATGCATAAACACCCCTACGCACAACAAAGGTCACATCCTTAGATTGGATAGCAGACCCTAACTGCCAGATGAACATCCTTTCCAATTCCCCTTGCCCATGGTCCCATCACTACGTTATACTTTACACACACACACACACACACTCCCCCCCCCAACACCCTTGCCAATTTGTATAACAAGATCCTTACTATCGTAATTGACATTATTGCCCCGCTTAAACCACATAAACTCAAACCATCAGCGCATTGAAACTCATGGTTCACACCAGAACTTCTCACACTCAGATCTAACACACGGTTAGCAGACGTTAATTGGAAGAAATCACAGACAGAAGATGATAAGCTTCCATTCACAATAGCTACTAAACTCTATAAAAAGCTATCTTAACAGCCAAAGCCTCTGCATATAATACCTGCATTGCCAAATGCAATACCAAAGACATTCTCACCATACTTAGGGGGCTAGAAAACCCCACCAACCCACCTAACACTATAGCAAAAGATGCCGCTTGGTGTACCAATATCCAAAATGCCATGCTCACAAAAACCGACTCCCTGAACAGGAAAATCAACACCAAACAATCCTTATTAAAACTCTCACAAGCCCGACCCTCATTCCTCCATCCCATATAAGGAACCCTCAAGACCTCCCTATGTTCCACTTCATCAGCGTCATGGGAAACTGAAGTCATATCCATTATAAAAGGACTTAAACCCTCATGCTGTAAAGGAGACACCTGCCCAGCTAGGCTCGTCAAAGACTGTGCTAACACCGTAGCACCACTCATTGTCGCGCTCATCAATGCTTCTTTCTCCTCTGGCATAGTCCCCACTAGCCTCAAGGAAGCCTGGGTGCTCCCACTTATCAAAAACCCACATTAGATCCCAACTATCGCCCAATCACTACAGTACAATTCTTATTAAAAATCCCAGACAGAGCAGCTTATCTGCAAATCCAACACCTTGAAACCAACCACATCTTAGGTATACGCCAATCAGGATTCCGCCTAGGCCATTGGACAGAATCAGCATTACTCGATCTTAAAATTCAGATTGACAAAATCAGAGACGAAGGAAAACTATCCCTGCTGCTACTGCTTGACCTATCAGCAGCCTTGACTTGGATGGTCATACAATTCTGAGCCACCACCTATTCACCTCTGCCAACTTTTCAACCAAGGCCATTAGCTGGATCTCCTCCATCCTAGGGGACAGATCCATGAGAGTCTTCTCTGAAAATACGAATGCTCCTCCTGCCCCTATCACCTGTGGGGTACCACAAGGATCCTGTGTATCCCCAATATTTTATAATATATTCACAATAACTCTTTTCACACTCCTTGACTCTATTGGCATATCTTATACAAATTACACAGATGACACTCAAATTCCCCTTCCTCTCTCTGGTAACTACCTTAAGGACTCTGCCACCTTCAATTCCATCTATACGGCCATCTAGGCTTGGATGGCTACTCACTGACTTTGTCTAAACGACGATAAAACTAAGATACTTCTGTTGGGTCTCCTTCAACGATCAAAAAACTGGACCCTGAATACTCCTCCTTCAAGATTGTCGGCATCCTGATTCCAGTCTCACACTTTGTGAAAGCGCTGGGCATACACCTAGAGGCCCCCCTTTCACTCAGACGGCATGTCAATACCATTGCCTCCTCAGCTGCCCACACAACTAAACTAATCCACGCCTTCAGACTGTTCCTTTCCCCAGACATTTGTCTGGCAATTGTAAGAGCCACCATAGGATCTAGGCTTGATTACTGTAATGCCCCTTTTGCAAGTACTTCTGACCACAACATACAAAAGCTGCAGGTCATCCAAAACAACGCCCTCAAAGCAGCACTGACCATTCCCAGATGGGAACATATTACGGCAGCTCATAAAAAAAGTCCATTGCCTCCCTGTCCGTGAACGGATCCTCTACAAAATGTTGTCCATCACGCATAGGTGCCTATCTAAGGATGCACCACCTTACCTATCGTAAAAGCTCACTAAAGCCTCCTCTGCCAGACCTACTAGAACAGTGTACTCCCACTGCTCCATCCAGGGTAAATTTAAACAGTGAAAATGTAAACAGTTTCCCGGCCACTGCGGCCAAACATTGGAACTTGCTCCCACACACCTTGCGAGTTGAGCATTCCTATTGGATTTTCAGAAAGGCGCGAAAAACTCTATTGTTCACCTAACATGATTATGTACCAGGAACATGATCTGTTATGTTATAAAATGCAAGTACTTTGTTCTTAAGAGGAAATGGTTATGTAACAGTGCCTTGATGCCCCAGGGCTCAGTGCCCTATATAAATGTAAAAATAAATAAATAAATAAAATTGACAAATTGATGGTTCTCTTGCCAGTGGGAGGCCAGTGGGTATCTTGCATCCTGGGACTTGAGGAGGCTCAGGTGTTCTCGTATCCTTGTTCTAAGTTCCCTGATCGTACTCCCAATGTACTTCGGTTTGCAGATGCATATGATAACATAGACAACGTATTTGTATTTACAGTTTATAAATTGGTTGATCTGGGGCTAACCATGATGTGTTAAACACACAAACCCGTAAAATTACAACCTATGTATACCAAACCAAATACTACTGTCACCTTGAACACCATGCTTACTATGCAATAACGCTGGTTTCACCATGTGTACAACATAACGTCGTCATGCCAAATTGAACAACATTGCGCCTATGTCACATTTCAAATGTTTCTCCATCACAATGACACTTTGGTCATTACTCACCTTAAACCCCCCACGATGTCTCACACACAATGCACCAATACACACTGCACTATTTCTGAATCACCACAGTCTTGATAAAGAGCCCTGTTGGGTCGAAACACATGTCAGAACCCTGTATGTTAATAAACCATCACTTGAACCCAACCTTAGTGACAAGACTTCTTATTTTGTGCTCTTTATATCCAACCCAATTGGACCAAATGTGTTCAATGTCCAGCGCCCGAGTGCACGTGGTTCTTACATTTTGCCAACATGAAATAGACATTGTAAGGTCACATGATCAATGAACATGTGCCTATTCATTGTACCACAGCGGTGGCGCCCATCTTAACGAGGACGTGGTTGAAAGTGAAAGAATTGCCAAGAACTACATGTATGCTTGCCAAAGCATAACTGTGCGCATGGCTGTTGGCAACATTGTTATGTTATCCACAGAATTGGTTGGTAACTAACCCGCCCATGTACCGAAATTGTAACTGTGCACATAGCTCCACTAGGGATTGCAGACACTTAAGACAATGTGCCAAACATGCTCCAAGAGGAGCTAATTTAGTGGCCCTCCGCCATAAATATGCACAAAGCAAGGGAGCATTCAATTCAAAGTAGAAAGACTTACTGGAACACAGTGTTTAGTACTCACTGATGTAACCCTCATCCTATACAGAGGTGGAAGCGCTGATGTGTGCTCCAACATTCACAACAAGCATTGTCATGAATGCCAAACAAGGGAATTAAATATGGCATCATGGCACTAGCAACTGCCCTGGATTAGGAGCTCACAGACCTCATGTACTCAAATTAGAACAAAGAGGCCCAATGGATGTCATCATTTAGAGCAGAAATGTAAGTCTTGAAACGAAAAATGAATTTCTGTTCCAACTTGTACAGCCGATTGCTCATGCTGTATTCCCCGAGGTCCGGATTCACTGTATCCACGATCATCCAACAACGGTCAGAATCCGTGTGTTAGTTGTCTATATAAATGTTGCACTTATGGTGCAGTTAAAGTGCCATTCCTGATTCTAGGCCTGTGATCCCCAATTCGAATGGAAATCTTACGAGTCGTCATGTCAATATATGCTTGCTGGCAAGGCCACAAAATCATGTACATCATGTTGGTGGTATTGCTGTTAGTGTGAGTTATTATTATGCACTACTTCTGTGCCGCTCATACAAAACTGGCAGGCACTGGATCTACAGGCGAGTTCCACATGCTTGGTATGGTCTTTGCTCGTGGTTGTGAAGCTGCAATAGACCACATAGTCTTTGATATTTTTGCTTCGTTTTAAAAGTGAACAGAGGTGGAGCTGATGCACAGCCTGGACTGCAAACCATACGTTTTTTGGCCTGTGTGGTATGCCTTGAAAAGGTTGTAACACAAATGAGCCTATCAGTTGGTTCCGTGGTCGTATTGGGTATCATCAGCAGCATCTCTCGATCTAATATTTCATGTTAGTCCGTGTATTCCAAGATAGATTTGCAAAAGAGAGTACTAGCTCAGTCCACGAAATAAACCTTCACAGCACGCACCGTATGTTGATTCTAAAACGAACACAACAAGAGACTATGTATTATTCTTTGTGGGTTAAATGGTAAACTGCTGAACTTGGAAAGAAGTGCTTATATTTCGGCTGCCCCACTTGACACTTTTATTACTGAGCAAATTTACTTTAGCTCAATGTGCCTTATTTTTCTTAACTTCCACACAGAGACCATAGGGATTCAGGTCAGTATGCACTATAGAGGAAACCTAGTGAGCCCTGCACTGATCACCCCCAGACCACAATGGAGACCAGTGTCTCCAGCTACGAAGAACACCATAAGATGTCCGCCGTAGGACCCAGCCTGCCAATTCCTTTCTGTCGCTTGCTGATTGGATGGAGTGCTCATCTATCCAGCATCCCTCCCGGAGTCGGAGGCAAAGCCGGCCATCCATCATGGCCAGTCATTAAGGCCTCTGCTGGTTGTCTCTGCCGGTCGCCGCCGGCGAGGATGCGAGGCCCCTCCTTCCATTGGCGCCCCTAGTAAGCTAAGCACAACGTCGGCACCAGCCCTGCTTACTGTAAGTACCCACCCTGCCCTTGCCGCCTTTACGAAAGGGAACCTACTTAAACCTAAGATGATTAATCTTTCCTGTGCCCTTGTCATCCCCATGCCACCACCATCCAAGTTCCTTACACTGCGTGATGGACCCCACACCCACCGCAAAGTTCTGTGACACGAGCAAATCGCCCTGTGAACGCACCCCACTCGCTGTATCATGCTGTATGAGGAACCAAGGCTAGAGCAAAGCAAGGCCTCTCACCATTGCCTCTCTTCCACAGCCTACAAACCACCACGACACCGTCAGAGCTCGCCGCATCTTCAGGAAGCCTGCCATAGCTGCACGTATGCACACCAACCTAAATCACTACTTCAGGCTCCCAAGGCCACTGGCCTGCTCACTTCTTTCGCTCACCATCCCCCTAAACAGCACACAGAATGGACAACTGATATTTGCCTTGGCAATATAATCACGACTCAGTCCCGCCTTCTGAAACTGAGATCACAGACTGAACCGCCGCAGTTGCCAGATCTCTCTATCCCAACCAAAATCACGAACCGCCGCGTCCGAGCTTGTACTCAATTATCGGCTCCACCTAAGCCAGCTCATCTACACCGTACTCTGCCCACATCTTCTCTTCTTCGATGAAACCACCTGAGCAAGCTACTGCACGTCCCTCTTCAGACAACCCCATCACCATCAACAAATGTGCCCAGTATGATGCAATCAGCGCAACGGGCCTCGGCCATAGGCACCCTCCCTAACATACCATTGAGTGACTATGCGGCTATCATTTGTAACGCTGCCAAAACCTGCTGCCTTAACGTTCTTCTACCAGACTATGATGCGAACGCTAATGCCTTCGTCAAGATCTGCCTCACCACTATACCTTTGAATGATATTGTTTGTAATGTATTTACTTCTGACAAAACTAGTTGCCCAAATGTTCCTCTGCCAGACAAAGATCCGAACGATAATGCCATTGCCAAGATCCTTCCTTTGAATATACCTGTACTTGGTAACTTAGATAATGTATCTACCTCTGCAAAAGTTAGCTACCCAGATATCCCCCAGCATGCCAATGCCACTAATGTAAAAGTCATAGTTAACACTAACAACATGCTCAAGCACGACAAGAATGACAGCTCAAAGGTACACCCCATGCCACAGACGCATACATTACATTGCATAGAACTGGTCCTTGTCTGCTGACTATGACCCTTCCCAAGACCTCTAGACATGCAAACCTTACCTCCTCTGTGATGTCTAACATCAAGCTAACTATAAGGCCAGCATTTGCCAACAACAAGTCCAAGGTCACGCAACCCCTCTGCCCAGTAAAAGAGCCTTATCTAAACTGCGCCCTCATAAATGCTTGCTCCCTACCTGCTCATGCCCTAGGCATCTCGCACCACCTCACCTCGCGGAACTTCAACACCCTAGCCATATCCAAAACCTGGCTTCAGGATCCCTCTGGCCCCGCCCTTGCGCTTGCCCTCCCCCAAGGAAATAAAATATACTGGAAAGATCGGCCTAAAGCTAGAGACGGTTGTGTGCTAGGTGACATAAATCTAGGCCTCAATGATCCTGAGGAACCACATGCCACGTCCCTAGCAAAAGCCCTTGAAACCATAGGCTTTAATCGGAGTATCAGCAACCCTAACCATTCCAAAGGGCGCATTCTGGACTAGATTGCTGACCTTTACTGTAGTATCTCGATCATCTCCAACACACCCTGTGCTTGGTCAGATCACCACATCATACCTTTCTCCATCGCGCACCATATAAAACAAAAGAGCTGGTCACTGCCCTTGCCCCCAGCACGTACCCGCAGCTCAAAGAAACTCACCAAGGTGAACGTTCTATCACTGCTGGACATGCCTAACCTGAAACCGCCATTCTCCAATGACCCCACTTCACTCACCAACCTCTATACCGATACACTAACCACAGTGGTGGACACAATTGCCCTGCTAAAAGCAAGTAGAGCGAAACCCGTTAGACACTCCAACTCTCGTTTCACCCCAGACAACTCTTGGTTCACCCCAGACTTGCTAGGAATAATAAATGCCCTGCCGAAGCAACTTGGCGGAAAAATCCCTGTGACGACACAAGAGCGGAGTGCCACAAAACCTCCAAATCTTACAAACTAGCCATTATTTCAGCGAAATCCTCCTCCTATAACACCAGAATCACCAATGCCAAATGTGACACCAAAGAACTTTTTACCATCTTCACGGAATTGTAAAGTCCTTCAACCCCCCTACTTCTAGTCACCAAGAATGTGAAGCATGGTGCACTAACATTCAGACAGCAATGCTGAAAACAACTGACGTGCTAAACAAAAGAACTCAGACCCATCAAGCCTCCTCCTGCTGGCAGCCTACTGACCATAACCTAGACACCCTGCAGGAACCCAAGCCGAAGGGGTGTCCACAGTTTCATTTCAAAATGACTACGGAAACGGAAGTCCAAGCTATCCTCAATAGTCTAAATTCCTTATGGTGCAAAGGGGATGTCTGCCCAGCCTCCACTATGAAGGAATGCGTTGAAGCCTTCACCTCTTTCATCTCCGCATTCATAAACGCCTCCTTCTCAGGCCTAGTACCCGCCAGCCTATTACCCGCCAGCCTAAAGGAAGCGTGGGTGCTACCGCGCCTGGAAAAGCCTACATTGGACCCTGCTAACCCTAACAACTATAGGCCCATCGCTACAGTGCAGTTCCTTCTAAAAATACTTGACAGAGCTGCAAAGCTGCAAGTCAGCATTTCCTTGAAACCAACCAGATACTATGAATGAGGCAATCAGCCTTTTGACCTGCCCACGGTACTGAATCGGCACTGTTGGATAAAAAAAAAACAACTGGATAAGATCAGTGACACCGGTAAGCCCGCCCCCTCCTCCTCCTAGACCTATCAGTGGCTTTTGACCTGGTGGACCACAAACTCCTCTGCCACCATCTGAGGACAGGGCACATTTTTCTGCCAAAGCCACAGCCTGGATTGCCTCCTTCCTACAGGGAAGAGTCATGATAGTATTTGCAGCGGCGCTCCCGCCCTCATCAGCTGCGGAGTCCCTCAAGGCTCGTGCATATCCCCTACCTTATATAACATATTAAATACACCCCTTTACGACATCCTTGAGGCCATCGGCATAGAATACACCAACTATGCCGATGACACACAGATCCTACTCCCGCTCACAGGCAACTATCTGGAAGACTCCAGTACGCTCAATGCCACTTACATCACTATCCAGGGTTGGATAGCGGCAAACCACCTGTGCCTCAATGGGGAAAAGACAGAAATCCTACTGGGAGGCGCCCAATGCTCTGCCTTCCTTATTGATGACTTACTCAACGCTGTCAAATCCTTCCTAACCACAGAGAATTGCCTCACTATCACCTGTGCAGTAATTGATTCAAAACTGGACTACTACAACGCCATCTTTGTGGGCACGTCTGCAAAAAACATCCTGAAGCTTCAAGTCATCCAAAATAATGCGCTTCGAGCAGTTCTCTGCATTCCTCTCTGTGCTGCAAGGAGAGCGGTACATTGGCTAACTATTTAGAAACTAATCGTCTTTTAAAACCATGTCCTTTACACACATGTGCCTTTTCAACTCTGCGCCCCCCTACCTCTCCCAGATCATCAGCAGAGCCCACTCTGCCAGACCAACGAGAACTCCCTTTGCACACTGCATTTTGTAACCTAAATTCAGACTCACGAAAGCAGGGGGCTGTAGTTTCCTGTATATGGCAGCTAAACACTGGAACGCCCTGCCTCCCGCCCTAAGAGCCGAACCGTCCTACCGGATGCTCTGTAAAGCTCTAAAAGCGTTGCTATTTGAATAATCTGTCTGAGAACACTGTACTTATTGCACTATCCTTTCCCTGACGTTATTGAATTATGAGTAACTGGTTGTAACAGCGCCTTGATGCCCCTGCGTTGCTGCGCGCTTTACAAGTGAAATAAATAAATAAATAAATAGGGGGCCACCAAGCAGACCTTTGAAATGGAAAGTTTGTGACCGAGCAGCAGTGTCCTATTTTGGAATCCCAGAGACCTACAGGTATCGGTGTGGTAACACGAAAAAAGTACTTTTCACATTCAAACTTGGACAGAGGGAAGTGCTTCTAGCCAAATCTAGCACCTCGTTTTGAGCTTGCTTATAACTGTCAAACCAGGTAGTTAAAATGCTTCAGCTTCCTAAAAGACCACCCAATTAAGATTTTGAATGGCATGGGGAATTTATAAACTAGTTTTACATAGTTCAATGTATCTCTTTATATACCTCAGAAGTGCTTTATATGTACCCCCAAGGAGTGCTTTTTATGTATCCATTCAGTAACGTTCCTGTTGGATCCCGACACTTAATCAGCATTTAAAATTTGGAGGGACTTACAATTCTGTGTTTTATTTATTTAATGTGATATGGTATATTTCAAACCTTTCACATATAGTTACGCTGATCACAGTGTGAAATAAAATTAATAGAATTAAAGAGAATTAATCACCTTCAAGAGAAATATAGGATAACAAAGAAGCACACGTTATAACACTTCTAAACATCGTTCCTAAAAATCTTACTACTGCAATAATTAAAGAAATGTAGTTACCTTCATTTTCGGTGGTCAAAGTGTCAAGGCCCTGCGCAAATCTTGAAAAATACATAAGCGTCATAAGGTGCCATTTTGTCACATTCAATAAACAATGTTTTAATATTTTTTACATTTTTGTAGGATCGTGACACATCCTAAAAAAACAATCTTTTCTGGGGGGTGAGCGGTAGGGAAGAGGGTTAAAACGAAATCTTAAAAATTGCTTTCTTATTATAGGGCATGGGAATTTAGTAAGGGACAAAGGAAAACAATCTCGTTTTTTTACTGTCAAGCCGATGTGGTTGAAAAACGTACATTTTAAAACATCACAAGTAGAAGCAGTTTCTTTTTTACTTCGTTTGGTCTAATTGATAAAATATCCATTGAAGAATGAATATCTGATAACAGTTTATGAGCATAAGGAAACCGCAGCGACAGTTCAGACGTGATGCAAACATCCTCAGTTAAATCAAACTCAGGAATTTTTAGGTGGATTCAAAAGCTTATTAAAAAGACTCAAAATCTTCCAATTCGCAAAGCAATCAAGTGAGGGTAGCCGTAGCTCGTAACGAATGGCTGAGATGGGAGTGCAAGCAGGGAGATTAAGAATAGATTTTCAAAACCTCTCTTCCAGTTTATACCAAGGGAAATGATTGCTAGGATGCTAGCCCTCTGTGCCAAAAGTTAGACGAAATAACCTTGACATTATAACATTTTAAAACAGCTAGTAGGGAAAAGCGGTCAAATTTGGAATTAATCTTTTTTGCTTGCATAATTAAAGCTTTTGCTTTCCCACAAAATTTGAAAACCAACATACAAGATGTGTTTATGCGTTTTTACCATAACACCACGCTTGCAGTGAAGGGGGTATCCTGCTAATTAAAAGCATGCGTTTCCAAGATATACCTTTATGTGGTCTCCAGCTTGTTCATTGTTTACTACACACGATTGTTTCTCCTTTTTTTGAGGCTCTGCTTCTGCTAGGCGGCTCGGTTCTTTCAGGCTAATGTTGGGAAAACATATTTCCTAGTATTCCCCATACATTTCACATTGATATCGACCTGCTGCAGCCCGCCTCCATTTTTGTATCATGGTGTTATGCTCTAAAAGTTGAGGGCTCCCCTAAAAAACTTGCTTGCCCCTTGAACATTGGTCTTTCCATTCAGAAACCTGCACGCCTGGCATGGTACTCAATTCTGAGTCACCGTGAACCGAAGGTTTGAACAAGGCTTTGTCCTCCTGTGAATGAATAAATGTACTCCTGTGCATCGCGTTTTGAACTGAGAGTCCTCCTAGCCGGATGATTGGACATGCAGAGAACTCACTCTGAGCGGTGTTGTTTTTCTTCGCTCTAGGCGAGTTGGGTAGCTTCGGCACAGGTGTTTACATGAACTCTGCAGCATAAAGGACAACGTTTCTTCTCTAACATTGGAGCTTGAGGGGGGGGCCTGGAAGCAAATTTCAACAGCTGAGTGCAAGTTGCATACGGGCATTCAGTGGCGTACCACTTTGAAGGGGACCCTCGGATGTGGAAACAAGGCACAATCACCACACACGAATGTATACTCCAGACACGAGGTTCTCTTCCCAAAATCTAGGGTTTATTGCAATACAAAATTAGTCCCAGTTGGCCAAATGGTCCTATGCCCCGCGACGTGTGTCTAACAGACCTCGGGGGACGCAAGAGAGTGAAAGACGTACATCAGTTACATATATACAAAAAGAGCACCTTCCAATCAGCAATGACACAGTATGACACATTCGATGCCGCCCCAAATTCATTTCCCTTTGGATTAGAGGCGATGATTGACCACTGTGACAAATATGACACCTTAGACCACCATATTTAATAACGGGTTGCAATCTCCAATTTTACAGACACCATTCTTTATTTGCGAGAACACAGCGTTTCTGTTTTCATGGGCAAGCTGCGCGTAGGAGACTGGCACATACCAAGCCTCACTATCTCTTAGTTTCGATTCTCGCTCTAGAGGTCAGCCCGCTCTCCGGGGCCTCACTGTGCTCAGAAAGGGGGGCCGTAAAGAAGAACATAATTCAACTCTTTAAATGCTAGTTTCATACATTGCTATTATTTCAGGAGACTCGCTGGCATTCGTGTACTGATTAAAATGCCTTGCTCCCTGCCTTCAAAGATATGTGAGGGAGGGAATCGGGCATATCTGTCTGGCTTTCCAGTGTAATGTTTCAACATGTTTCTTAGCCTTGGGTCATTGAAGCAAAATAATATCTACAGCAAAGCAGTTTTACATGAGGCAAAGTGGCAAAATTAGAGAGAGCAGAAAGAAAACAAAATGGCGATTCTGGTCATCTTAAAATGGCCTCTCTCTAGTTGAACTAATAGCTACGTAATAACTAATGAGTATATATTCCTAACACTGTAAATGAGTCGATTGGTCTTCGGCCAACTAATTAATCATGCATTTCCTTCCGCCCAAGGGGTGTTTAGTATTTCTGGACTGACGTACCCTCCTCTTGGCCGTATGCCAAATGCCTCATCCATACATTGCATCCTCCCCTGACCAAGTATTTGGATCAGATTCGGAATCTGATTCAAATTCTGACTCATAGACACTAGTTGTATCCTCTTTATTATTATCAATGTCGATTGCCATGAATTCTTTAATGGTTTTAGATTCATTACTATTGTGAGTGCTTGATTTAGTAATGTTTTTTCGTTCCATCATTTGTACACATTCTTCACTAATTTCAGTACATACTATACGGAGACAATGTATGCAACAACAACATGTCACAAATATTCCTAGGATTGCTACTAGAATTGCAAATAGCTTCCATCCCCAGGATCGTAACACTTCCCAAAACCAGGAGCTTATGTTTAATTCCCAGCTTCCTTCAGGGGGGTGGAGATCCGAACTTGATACATGCAATTTTCTTATCGCCTCAAAAATTGTGGGGGAGGAGTCACTTACAAATACGCAACACGCTGATCCCACGATTTTGCAAACACCGCCGCGATCAACTAAGATTATATCAAGGGCCATTCTATTTTGCAGTGACATCAATCTAATTCCTTTCTCTTCAAGAGTCATATTATATAATATATCAGTGGTTCCATTTATTGTTTCTTCCAATATCCTAGACAGTCGTCATATGTTATAAGAGTTTATCGCCTGGCCCCAAAATGGTATGAATGATTTTGTTATGCCCCCTACAATCAACCCATCTTCAATATTACGGCGAGGTCGTGAGCTGGTCAATTTGGTTATGTCTGATGTTTTTAAAAGAAACACTCCAGGAAACAGAAATCCCAAATAACACGTGCCTCCCCAGTTCCTAGGTAACCAAGGATATCTTTTTTCTCCACATATGAAATACACAGGATCTCCCACATATATTGGTTCCACTTCTTTATCAAGGAATGCTATGTTCCTGCATCTGGTAAATGTTCCTACCTGGAAAGAACCCTTTTTCTTTAAACAGAATGGGACAGAATGAGGGTTATAATTCACTGTATATGAAGGGGGTTCCGCATCCTTATTCCCCTGTGAGTTCATGTGGAACGTGATCACAGAAGTTTTATAAGGTACAGACAATCTATCCTGTGGCATTATTGCTGGTGTAATTAATCGTCTTTTATGGAACATTCCTTAACCACCGGTTTCAAAATCACTTCCTCTAATTCATTCATGTTTGTATTATCTAGTTGACCAGTTTCACTTTCGTTCCATTTCCCATAGTATAAGGCACTTAGAGAAGCAAAACATGCCGAAGTAAAGGGCAGGGGCTGAACATACCATCCTATTCCCTGACCACCATGCTGCGGTAGATGGGCACAAAACCAACAATTATTTTTTCTTAGGATTGAGTGTGTCATATTCATTATTAACAGCAATGTGTTGTTCCCATATCCTTCCCTATGTTTCTCTTCTATTGGGGACAAGGTATAGGAAATCACATGGACTGGGCTTTCCGTTGTGGAAATGTTCATAATAGGCAAAAGTACTTCAAGAGGGTGCGTTTCTTCTAGGTACCATAATACAGATATGGTCAATATTGGGGCTAATATACTCATTATACACATTATTATGGTTAGACCCAACATACAATTCTTTCGACCATGTCCTTTTTTCACCTTACTATGTACTGCGTTTAACTCGCCATCAGGATTGGTGCAAAAGGGGGCATTTGCTGGTTCCGACATTCTTCTCTCGTCCTTCTTCTGCTGTGCTTGTCATGAATATCTTTTGTTCATGTGCTTCTCAGGATGTTGAAAGAGTTCAGTCAACGTCTACAGTCTTTCTATGCCAGTTTGCTATCTGCCTGGATTGCTTATTCATTTGGCAAGGCCTCCGTGCATTTTGCACATTGCTCTAGAATTTCAGAGCAGCTGCCTTTGTACCACGTGCACCCCGCTTGTTCACTCGGGTTCCTGACACATGGATTTAGCACCGAGGAGTTGCGTTTGGTGAGCTGTCTGACTTGCACAACTCTTACGCCACCCTCCTCTAGGTCTCCGGTTCCCACTTCATCCAAAAATAGGAAACAGAGGCAAGAAAATCACAAAGAGATGAAAATGTGATCACTCCTTTTTTCTGCTCCGCAGGTTGTACCGATTTGCTCCTGGTATCGTGTGATTGGCAAATAGTGCGGGTGCACTTCCGGTCTCAAGCTTGGAGTCAGCCTGGGGCACAATGGCAGATGATGCTGGGTGCCCAGGTGACAATGCAGGCTGTGGTGCAACAGAAGATGGTGGGCGCCACAGAGGTATGCGCTTGATGTCCGCCAGCAGGGGTGCAGCATCTGCTGGACTATGTTGAGGCACTCTTTGCCTTTCCGCTTTTATAGCAATCTCATCAGGCTTTGTTTCAGGATCAGGCAGCTTCTGTGGCAAGAGATTGGCAATGGCATTTTTCATTTCTGGAACTGCTGCTGTCTCTTTCTGGTCTTTGTCCCAATCAGTTGACTTGTCAAATGGCGAATGGACTTTCTTGGCGTGCGTGGCATGAATCCACACCTTCTGTCCACCCACGCGTATCGCTGTCTGCGTGGTCAGGAGTATTTGGTACGGCCCACACCACCTGGGTGCCAGCGATGTTTTCCGTTCGTAGTTTCTGATCAATACCCAGGTTCCTGGCTCCAGTGCATGTCCTGGGCCAGTGTACCTCACCAGTAATGCCTCCTGCACCTGCTGATGAATCAAATGCAGTTTTGTTACTAACAAATTACAATAAATGCTGAGTACAGGGTATTCTACCTCCCTCATTCTCTTCGGCTGAGGTGCGCACCGCACATTTGCCGGTCTCCCCATTATGATTTCATATGGAGAGCCCAGTTCTGGCCTGCACTGATGTTCACATACACAGTAACGCTATTGGTAATGCATCTACCCAACTTAATTTGCTGCCTGCACAGATCTTACTGATTTTGGACTTCAAGATTCCGTTGTGGGGTTCAATAAGACCGGCCGACATTGGATGTCTCGAACAATGGAATCGTTAATCGATCTGTAACCCTGCACAAATCTGCAGTATCACTACACTTACAAAATGCGGACCATTGTCTGACCATATGACACGAGGCAGACCGAAGCGAGAGAAATACTCTTTCAGCATTACTTTCGCCGTGCTCATAGCTGTGCAGTCTTTCAATGGATATGCTTCCACCCATTTGCTGAATGCACGTATGATCACCAAAACATACTTCAGATTTTGGCATCTCTGCATTTCTATGAAGTCAAAGTGAATCACTTCGAATGGCATAGAGGGAGGTCCAAAACTTCCTTTTGGAGTCACCGTTCCCTTTCCCACATTGTGCTGTAGGCATTTAATGCAGTTTTGTACCAGCCTTTCGGCATTCTTTTTTATAAGTGGATTTTCCCAGACCGTGGCTAAATGTTGGACTATTTTCTTCGCACAGATGTGTGTGGGACTGTGAGCCATTGTAACCATTGCGTTTACATACGCATTTGGCAGCATCCAATTCCCACTTTTCTTGTCCACCCAACAACCCTCCAAATCCAGTTCTGCAGAGCTCTTGGCCCATCCCTGTATTTCGTTGGCGGTAGCTTCCGCCTGCATCTCTTTAACAGTTGCAATTCCATTCTCTATCATGCAGGGCACTACCTCCGATTGTACTGTCAACATTTTTGTATTCAAATCAGTGGCAGTCTGTTTCACAATTTTGTCTGCAAATGTGTTTCCTTCTCCCACTTTACATGTCACCTTTTTATGTGCCTCGCATTTCACTATTGCCAGGTGCTTTGGACACGTAAGTGCAGACAGTAATCGTACAATCAGAGGGCCATGTTGAATTCTAGCCCCATGGGATGTTAAGAAACCTCACTCGCCCATAATCGGCCAAAATTATGAACTACGCCAAAGGTGTACTGGCTATCAGTATAGATATTCACGCTCAAGTTCTCTGAAATTTCACAAGCTCTTGTTAAAGCAGTTATCTCTGCTGCTTGGGCAGAGTTATAAGGAATCGATTTACTCTCCACAACACTTTTTAATGTCGTAACAGCGTATGCGGCAGTTGATGTGCTGTCAGGTAGTTTAAAACAGGAGCCGTCACAAAACAGTTCCCGTTCTGGTTCTTTTAGGGGTATATCACTTAAATCAATTCTCCCTTTTGTTTCTTCCTCAGTAACCATTAAGCAATCATGGGGAGGCAATTCAGTCCCACCAATGTTTTCCCCTGGCGTTGGCATTAATTCTGCTGGATTCAAAGCGCTGCACCTCATAATTTGGATGTGGGGTGCGAACAATACAATTTCATATCTAGTCAATCTAGCAGAAGTGAGGTGTTGCGTCTGCGTTCTATTGAATAGAACATCTATGGCATGTGGCACCATTAAAATTAAAGTGTGCCCCAATACCATCCCTTCTGTTTGTTTTACTGATGCAGCAGCCGCTGCAACAGCTCGCAAACATCATGGTAGTGTGCGCGCTACAGGGTCCAGCGCAGAAGAAAAATAACCGCACAGCCTATTTCTTCCACCTTGTTCCTGTGTTAAAACAGACAACGCGCATCCTTCGTTCTCATGCACAAATAGTCTAAAAACCTTTTCATAATTCGGTGTGCCCAAAACTGGAGCAGAACTCAAAATGGTTTTTAGCTAATCAAATGCTTTCTGACATTCTTCACTCCACTGCAAAGGCATCACAGCATCCTTTTTTGTTGTCAATTCCACCATTGGTTTCACAATCAAAGCAAAGTTTATAATCCATTGACGGCAATATGAAGCCATACCTATTATCGCTCTCACTCCTTTCTGTGTCGTTGGAATAGGCGGACCAGAAATGCTTTCTATCCTCTCTGGTGTTAATCTTCTCCCTTCCTTTGAAAGTAGGTAACCCAAATAAGCTACTTCTTCTGACAGTACTGGAATTTCTTTAGGCTTGCTTTATGTCCATGTGTAGCCAGATGAGTCAATAATAGAACAGTACCTTTTTTTACATATCTCTTCTGTGTCAGCAGCGATTAGTAAATCGTCAATGTATTGTAACAACACACAGTCTGCTGGTAATTCTAACATGTCTAGCTGTTCTTTCAATGCCCTACTGTATATGCTCGGACTTTCAGTATAGCCTTGTGGAATGCGTGTAAATGTGAATGATCGTCCTCCTAGAGTGAAAGCAAATAAATACTTGCTTTCTTTATGTACTGGAATGCTGAAGCATTATTCAAATCGATAACACTAAAGTATTCTGCCGAGGCAGGGGTCATTGTCAAAATCGTAGTGACGTCTGGCACTAACGGGAATTGGGGATCTACTACTTTGTTCAGTGCATGGAGATCAATTATGAAACAGTACCATTACCCCCTTTCTTGTACACCGGAAGAATGGGGCTGTTACATACACTACCTGTAATTTCTTCAATCACTCCCAATTTTACCAAATCAGAAACGATACTTTTCAATCCTTTTTCTCCTTCTGCTGAAATTTTATAGTGCGGAATACGCGGTAGCGTTACTCCTTCTTTTAACGCAATTTGTATTGGCTCTATTTTCAAGCATCCCACATCATTGTAATTCACGGCCCAAATGCAAGTTGGTATCTCACTCAATTCCCCTGTTAAAGGTTTCGTCATAAATTCAGAAGTCGGCCTAGTCTGGGGAGAAATAGTCAAAAATACCCCATCTGATGTACAATGGATAACTGCGCTTAGTTTTTTCAATAGATTTAATCCTAAAAGATTTTCCCCACAATGCTCTGTTAAAAGAAATGGACAATGTTCAGTAAAAGGCCCTATTGTCACTGCTACTGATTTGGACTTGGGGTTTATTACTGGGGTACCTGCGAACCCTACTGAGATATTCTGTCGCCCTGACAGAGGTATGTCTGGAACCAAGTGATGATCTATCGAGCACTTTTTTGCCCCCGTGTCTACGAGGAATCTATGCTCTTCATTCCCGATTTTCATCTCTACGTAGGGTCCTTTCTAATTCACGGGAATTGACACTGGTTCCGACCCCTGTCCTGGGCTGTCCTATTGGGGTAACAACACATCATCTGAAGTGTAATCACCACTGTTATTATAGTATGCACCATTCCCTTGATTACTTTGGTGTTGTGACATCTGATTTCTGTTGTGACCATTTGTTCCCGGGTGCCCTCTGTGAGGCCTTCTCTGACTATATCCGCCTCTATTTTGCAAATGCGGACATTGTGCCCGCCAGTGTCCTTCCTCTCTGCAATATGCACATTGGTTTAATCCCAAAGGTCCTCCATGCATATTCAAATTTCCCCTGCTTTGTGTATTTCCCCTTCCCCTGTTGTGTCCTGCTACCTGCTGGAGTAACACCCGTATTTAAATGTGTTCTGTCCTTCGCTTCTCTTTCCTTTTCGGTATTTACCCAGTTCTCATAATATTTTTTGTCCTATTCCCCGGTGTGGCGAGTACTTCATAATATTCTTCATCCAGTTCATTCTTTATTTCAAACAGTCGCTTCACATGTTCTTCTATTTCCTCATCTCTCCCTCTACAACGGGCTAATGCATTTAAATCCAACAATCGTTGCGGTGGTAACTTCCCAATTAACTTTTTCCATTGTCCCGACAAATATTCCCCCATGCATTCCAACAATACCTGTCTTTCATTGTTTCTTCTGAAGTCATATAGTGGCCCATCATTCTCGTCTATGTACATTTCTGCCTGTTCTTGCAGCTCACGCTTTCTCTCCTTGCTGATCGCGCTGCGAGTCACTCTCATACATTCATTTTGCTCAATTCCACTCATGGAAGGGGCAGTCGGAACAGTGGCATCCTCTTGGTCAGGAGGTGCGGAGGGGGCAGTGAGAGTGGGAGGTATCAGTTGGGGCTGTGGTAATTGCGAAACACTCTGGGCTGGCTGGCTAGTGGGAAGTGCAGTTACTGATGTAGCCTGTGGCTGTGCTGGGATTGGGAGGGGCTGAGCAACGGGAGGGGGTTGAGCGACAGCTACTGACGTAGTCTTTTTAGTCTCACTCCTCGGGCCCTGTTTTGTTTCAGTTAAAATTTTGTTTATTAATTCGTCCGATGAGTGTAGCTCTCTTTGTGGATATATTTATTCTATGTTTAATTCATCGCGCTGCCTTGTCTTTCTCAAACTATTACTCCACTCCTCCTCCTCCTCCTCAGCTTTCTCTGTTTTTGACTTATGCCTGCGCGCATGTTTCTCTCTACTTCTAAATCGGAGTATTGTTTCCCTCCTCCAGTCCCTAAGGATATCAAGTGCCCCAGGGCGTGCTCTCTTTCTTATCAAAACCTTTTCCAGGTTATCTATCCGGTCCATCTCAAAACTCCCATTCCTCGGCCACTGAAGGTCTGTCTGCTTTCTGGTTTGCTTATGCCAAGTTTCACAAAACATTATCGCTCCCATACCATACTTTATGTACATATCATAAGCCGGCGTTCCCCCCAGAGACGTACCTGGCCAGTTTCTAAAGATTGTTTGCCGCAGCGGAAAAATCCTGCTAAGTTGGACAATACCCCAGGCATCTTTTAACCTTACCCTTGGCAAATCAAACTTACTCTGGGTGTTTGATTTTGCAAAATCAACTCTCAACCAATATCAGGATTACTTACGAATCGGGGCACGACTCACCTGATTAATCAATTTGTCTTTTCAAGACACAATTCGTCCGTATACTGACGCAACCAATGACTTTGTGTCTGTGTATCTCGGCTCTGCCTCGTTTCGGGTCCCTCGCCCCCTCATTCGCTGGCCAGGGACGTCGATCCGGGATCAGCTGTGTGCAGATCTGCAAAGGAGTCTCATCGCTTTCGCAGGGGCACCCCGAACACCTCTTAATCCCGGCTCGATCGCTCCCGTCCTCGCCGTTCTAACCGCCTTCCTTATTTTGCAACGTACACGATGGAACAAGTTGGAGAGGGTCCCTTTTTGGGCGCCATCTTGAAGGGGGCCCTGAGGGACCCTCGGATGTGGAAACAAGGCACAATCACCACACATGAATGGATACGCCAGTCACGAGGCTCTGTTCCCAAAATCTAGGGTTTATTGCAATACAAAATAAGTCCCAGTTAGCCAAATGGTCCCACGTCCCACGACGTGTGTCTAACAGACCTTGGGGGATGCAAGAGAGTGAGACACGTACATCAGTTACATATATACAAAAAGAGCACCTTCCAATCAGCAATGACACAGTATGACACCTTCAATGCCGCCCCCAATTAATTTCCCTTTGAATTAGAGGCGATGATTGACCATTGTGACAAATATGACTCCTTATACCACCATATTTAGTAACGGGTTGCAATCTCCAATTTTACAGACACCATTCTTTATTTGCGAGAACACAGCGTTTCTGTTTTCATGGGTAAGCTGCGCGTAGGAGACTGGCACATACCAGGCCTCACTATCTCTTAGTTTCAATTCTCGCTCTAGAGGTCAGCCCGCTCTCCGGGGCCTCACTGTGCTCAGAAAGGGGGGCCGTAAAGAAGAACATAATTCAACTCTTTAAATGCTAGTTTCATACATTGCTATTATTTCAGGAGACTCGCTGGCATTCGTGTACTGATTTAAAATACCTTGCCTTGCCTTCAAGGATATGTGAGGGAGGGAATCGGGCATATCTGTCTGGCTTTTCAGTGTAATGTTTCAACATGTTTCTTAGCCTTGGGTCGTTGAAGCGAAATAATATCTACAGCAAAGCACTTTTACATGAGGCAAAGTGGCAATGTTAGAGAGAGCATATAGAAAACAAAATGGCGATTCTGGTCATCTTAAAATGGCCTCACTCTAGTTGAACTAATAGCTACGTAATAACTAATGAGTATATATTCCTAACACTGTAAATGAGGCGATTGTTCTTCGGCCAACCAATTAATCATGCATTTTTTTCCACCCAAGGCGTGTTTAGTATTTCTGGACTGACAACTTTGCTGTGCTATTTTGGGGCCTCCCGATTGATTCATCTGCCTGTATGCAGGTGATTCGACTGTCGAAAAGACCCCAGATCTGCCAGAGGTGGGCGGTGGTGTGCCAGGGGTTCTTGGCGGAAACCTTGGTGATGAGTTCTGGACCACACAAAAAAGAACTATGGGATCCGACCTCTCAGTTTAAGTGGCGAGCATTCACACAGAAACTTATCAGTCCGCCAGCAGCACTTTAGTGTTCCTGCTCCAATGGAAAGGCTCCCTGCCAAACTAGAGCATCCCCGTTTTTCTGCCTAACACGAGTCCTGTTACACTCGAAGCTTTCAAGCAGTTTTGTATGGAGACCTCTTTACTGAGTGGGGCCAGATGGTGTGAGGGAGTTGCTGGGAGAGGAAGAGTTAGACATGTTGGTGTCTGAGGAGCACTCAAGATGCAAATTTGTTGGTGAAGGTGCAGTTAGTGTAGTATATGCCGACCACAGAGCCATCTGGAGCATTTAAATATTTGTAAGTGTGGTGTGACTCCTAGGTTATATTTTTTAAACGTGTATCTGCTGGCAGTGTTTGACCTAGCATCTGGTGCGAGGATTCGGTGGATGTAAGCTCCATAGTGTATTTGGTGTGAGATCAAACCTCTCAACTCATCAGTTGGAGGGTGTCACCTGTCCTACGGTTATTTTCACACTGTCATTAAGTCGCATACGTCCATAGACGTGCAGTCGTCTTTTATCCAAGAAAAGGTTATGTTTTGCCAGTCACCACCATAGTGGTCTAACAGCGTAGAGAGTTGTCTGGAGAAAGGCATATTGTGCCAGCACCAGAGGGGTCTCAGATATTGGTCTGCGAGAGAAATCAAAAGTAAAGCAGATGTCAGTGAAAAGGTTAAACTGGGAGAACGCTAATAAGCACATGAAAGATTTGTACAGGTAAGAAAGGAAATGAAGGGTAGGGATGATTTGTTTTCAGAATGATCAAAGCATAGCATAGTCTTGATCAAAATATGGCAACTCCCTTGTAAACGAGTGTACATATTCATGTGGACCTTTCCTAGAACCTACTGCAAAGTATTGAAATATGCATATCCGGTTGTGTTATGGGCTTGAGATGTGTTCAGCCTTGAAGTGTGGTGACTTGGTTTCTTTTAAAAAAAAAAAAATACCCTGCTCATCCCCCCAACCTCCCTGTTTTCCCCGCAGTACATGGTACACATTTACGATGTATATTAAATGAAGCGATACCAAGAATCTGAAATTTCTGATAACAGTGTGATATATTATAGTCACTCTGAAGAAAGTCCAACACAATATCCTAGTCGCTGGTAAGCGTAGATTGTAGCTCTTGAGTGGATGACATATTCCATACAGGGAGAACAAAGTTCCAGATCTTAAACCATTCAGTAATATGTGGTGGGTTCTTCGACTTCCAGTTTTGAGCAATCACCAAAAGTGGCACTAGCTGTAAGATAAGATTTGGAGTTGTCTCAAGTCTTCTTCAATAAACACCAGAATACATGATCTAAGGGTTCTGGACTATTGCGAGGGGAACATTTGTGTCATTTGTTTATTAACCTCTTCCCAATAATTCCCATGCATCGGGCAAGAGCATGATTGGATTGCTAAAATCTGGTCTTATGTGGCCCTGGAGTGGCTCACCTACACTATCCAGGGGGATCACATGCGGTTTATCTCAGACTGGTCCAACCTACTGGCATACCTGAAAGCGGGGGACCGCCGAGCATGGTGCCCCAAGGGCATGGGACTTCTTGGTATAATTAGACCACAGGACGAGTCTGATCTGTGAAGAAAGACATAGATGGACCTACGGTCCGATGGACCCAGAGGAATAAGTCAATGATTTCATACAGCTGCTTAACCTGGTCAACTATGCAGGGTACCTAACTGGTGTGCTCTTGGATCACGGGAGAGGGGGGGAGGAAGGGGGCCAGGAGGGGCTTGTTAGGGGGTGGGTTTTGTTATTTTGTTTTCTTGTTCAAGCAATCTGATTGAAATTGTCAATAAAAACTTATTTGAAAAAAAATGAGTCAAAGCATCTCAATGCTTTTTCAGAAACCTCTGCCAGAGGAGCTAATCTAGAACTGAGTATGTTAAAATCCACTGTGTCGAAAGCTGCCGACAAGTCAGCATGACAAGCATACCGATGTCCCCCTTGTCTGCATTTTTGAGTAGATCATTCTAGGCCTTTAGTAACACAGTCTCCGTCCCATGGCCTGGCTTAAAGCAAGACTGGTATGGCTCCAAGCTGTTGTTAGCTTCTAGATGGCCTTGGAGTTTCATGGTTCCAACTTGCTTGAGGATTTGCGTTGGCCATAATAGCCCTGCAATACGGCGATAGTTGGCGAGAACTTTATAATCCAGGGTAGTTGTTTTTAGCAATGTTGTGAGATATGATTTTTTGAGTTCCTCTGGCACAAAAACTTGATCAAGTGAGGCATTTATAAACATCTGAATGGGTTCACTCAGTGCCTTTGCATGTTGTTTTGCCAAGTATGCTGGGATTGGGTCATACGTGAGTTTGATGGGTTCAAGGAGGGAAAGAAGTTTCTCAATGGTTTCTTTCCCCACCGAAAGAGGGGACTTTTACCCGCCTGCAGGGTCAGACTCAATTAAAAGAGGAGTTCAAATCAGTTGGGCATAGATATTCACCCTAATCTGGTCCATTTTATTAAGGAAAAGGGTGTTACATTTGTTAGCCATCTTCTGGATAGGAGGCAAGCCGGTATTTATACAATCAGGGTTTGATAAATTCTTGATAGCCAATGAAAAGTTCCTTTGGCCTATTTACTGCCAAGTTTATTTGTTTTTGTAGGTTTCTTGCTTGGGACCAGATTACAGGAAATAGGATGTTTGGATTCCGGGGTAGGTGGATGCAATATGGACTTGTACTGGCCAGGTGTTTTGGTGCATATACACAGTGTGTACCTGTGCAGGAGCAGAGATTCGAATCCTCGGTCTCCAGGACCCATGCTCAGCAAATTACCAAATGGACCAGATGTATTAGGGTCTTGGAGCATATCGTCAAGTCAGCCCTTGCAGGGATCTTCACAAATGCAAAGTCGCAAATAATGTGTACATGCAGTAAAGCCAGAACACTACCTTTGTGTCTGCTACATTAAGAAATCTAAGCAATAAAATGATGCCAATGTGGTGAACACCTCCCGGCAAGCCATGAAATAGGTTTCCACCAACCGTCACCACTTCACTGCTAGCAGGCAGCCTTTAATTTTCCCATCAGCCTTATTTTTGTTTGCACATGCCTGCTTTAGATTTATTCCGTAAAAGATACCCAGAGACTAATCGTTAAAGTTAAATAAAAAGGTCACTTTGTGATAGCTGGTTATTTATTAGGCTTTTATGGGCTGGGCATGCCAGCACACTATTGCTGATAAGGGTAGGAGCAAATATGTGAACTAAGAAAGTTGTACAAGACCCGGATCTCCTGCAAGTAGCCGGATGCACTAATGCAATTGTAAAAGTACGTTCAGGCCCCCTACCTGCAGAATCTTTAATGGCCGAGGAGATGCATGCGCGTTAGTCCTGATTGAAGCCCATGCACACCTGGGTGTTCTGGTTGGCATCCCCTCAGGTTACCTAGTCATCCTAGCTACAGTAGCCGGCATTCGTGGGTCATACGAAGCCCCAGCTCAGGGCCTTGGCTACACTGCTGCTCGCTCTGTTTACTGCCGCCATTGAAGCCTTGTTTTCATTATGGCATTTCTGCATGTTAGTGTCTCGCAGTGATTTTGGGGCGCCATTTAGACCGCTCCCACTACCCAGTCAGCTGATCCACACACCCATCCAATCTCCACTCGCGGGACTAGCAATTGTTTCTTCATTTCTGATGTTTTGATCTCCTGTAGTAAGCATTTATGCCACACCAGTTTACCACCATAGTAGCCTGCTGGCTCAGTGGCTGGTCATGGGAGACTTATTGTGGCCAGCCCTGACCTGATTCTGTGAAAGGAAAGTAAGTGGGAAGGGGGAGGAGAAGTTTAGGTCCAGGGGGAAAAGACAGCCCTAGGGCCTAAAGGTTAAGTGGGGGGTGAAATGTTTGTTTCAGCTAGAGGTAGTGCAAAGGCAGGAGGTTGAGGTGTGAAGCCAGGGTTCTAATTTGGGAGTGGAGTGGTTTCATGATGGACTGCATGTGCTTGTGCAGGCCGATGTAGAGTGGAATCCAGTTCAAATTGGGCGTATTTAAACGTTCCACTTCGACCTGCGGCTGTGAGAGACTGGGTTTGCCAACACTTATACTGTCTAGAAGCACTGGGGTCACCATGCCCTACATAGGGGAGCCAAATTGATTGTTTTCCTCCCTACCCCCACCATGGGAAAAAAATGGTGCTATTGGAGGGGAGTTGGTTCCTGGTTACCAGAATTGACTACAGCTACCAGAATTCCCTGAGACCAAAATTGAGACTAATCAGGAACACCTGAAAAGACTGCCTCCCTGAAGATTGTAAGAGGCATGAAAGCGCTTGGAGCAGAAGAGCAACTGAACTGCAGCAGGTATACAAAGCTGGGAACTAGAGGGCGCGCCTCACCCCCTCGTCTGTTTAGAACAGTTGAGTCAATAATGTCTGTAATAAAGGCAAATGCGGGGGCACAATGAGGGAGGTTAGTGTAGGGTGACCAGACATTGGGAGTGCCAAACCTGCTTGCCATGCTGAAGTGTAGGTTGATTGCCATGGCTAGGTCCCGCTCCATGTGCTGATGGGTGGGAGTGGTCAGTGGCGGAAGAAAAAGAAATGAGGATTTCACATTTGAATCGTAACCAGTAGCTCACGCAGTTGTTCTGAGGGCTCAGACACAGTAGCGCAGGGTTCAAAATTAAGAGTCGGTGAGTAGGAGCTAAGCCAGCTCCTGGGTATTGGGCATCACCCAGTAGGCAGGAGCTAGTACCCAGCGCACTATAAATCTAACTTCCACAAGGGATGTACACTATTTATGACAATTTATGTTAACATGTGTAGTCGATGTGGTTTAATGCCGACGTGGTTTCTGCCAACATGCTGGTCTGATAGCATAGCAAGTAGAGTGCTCGCTTTGACATCTGTGCAGAGCCTACTGACGCAGATTCAAATTCCGGCAGTGCCAAACTCAGCCTTTCATCCTTCCGAGGTCGATAAATGAGCACCACACACCTTGGGTAATAATAAGCAGCACTTAGAGACCAAAGGGTTCGTAGCGCTATATAAATGCTTATTTAATTCTCCGCTATTAACATTCTCAAATACTCACATTTCATATCACATATGTATGTTTTTAAGGCACCAGTTGGCCAGAGGAGCCAAAAGTAGCTCCTGCTAACTGATGCTGTCAAGAGAACATGTTCTTTTAGGCTAGAAGCAGAAGCTAAATAGCGCCCAGAAATTGTGAACCCTGCAGTAGCATGCTGCATTGCTACAAAGCCAAGAATGTTTCAGTGAACTACAGCAAAGCGAGTTTGCATCTGTGAAACGAAGGGGTGTGTACTGTGATGTGGTGTTCCAAAATGCCTTTGCAACCGAACACAGTAGTGCCCAGTGTTGGCTAGTAACCGTGGACCAAACAAAACCGACGTAATCATGTGGCAACAAAGGGGATTTTTCAGGGGTCAAGTCCTAAAAATAAAAGTGGGGGGACTCATCAACAAACGCAATGGGATGTGATATCACCAGAAATTAGCTTATCTAGGTGAAATATGCACATTTCATTAAATTTGCTTCGCATAACCACCCAAATTGCACAGGGTGAATGTCATTTACCTTTCATAAAATCACAACACACACACACAAAACGAGGGAGGATATTTTCTTCTAATAGTGTTTTTGAAAACATTAAAAGGCGTGCATGTTTTAAATTCCAAGACCCAATGCAAATTCTTTCCGTGGAACATGCAGTACCGAAATGCGACATTTCACCTTTAGTTGTTTGCTATTTTTCATCAGGTTATGCAGAGCAGTGGTGAAGTTTCCAGCTGGCAAACCTGATGACTGCAGTTCGATCCCTGAGATTGGCTTTAATTTGTAATTTCAACGGAGAGTTCAATGTTTCCCATTTTAGCCGGGGGGGCGGGGGGGGTGGGACTAAGTCCACCCTCTGAAAAAAGTGAGGGGGACTCCGTCCACCTGCGTGTACCCTCGATTTTAGCCCTGGGATTTTTGCTCTTTCATTCTTGCATGTTAGCAAATGGCAATATCGGAAAGAGAATTATTAGTGTGATTATGCAAAAGGCAAACCCTCAAGTTCATGTAGGATTTGGATGACAAGTTCTCAAAATACAACCTGCACACTGAAATTAGTTCAAGGGGCATACACACCTTTTCAACAAAAGGGCAAGGGTAGAATTGCAAGCATGTTTCCGCCTGTTATTTTGTTATGAAGGCTTTCATTAGGACTACATCACTCCGCAGCCATATCACTGAAGTATGACACATGCCCCTGCTTCCTTTTTTTGAGGCACAATTTGAAAACAAATGCTCAGTTTAGTGTCCACGAAATTATGCACTTTTGCCATCACGTATCCAATGTAATAACTGGTATCTGTGGAAAGGGTGCATGCTGGATCCCAAAATATGCCAGTCTGCTAAAGTGAACAGAGGAAATGTGCTCATTGAAGTGCAGTTTGCATATACTGACAATTGGTCGTCAGCATATTGGCGTCAATTGAAGCCTGGATTGGCTAATGTACAGTAGGTGCCACCCCTTATTGTATTTATGCAAAAAAAGTCACAGCTGGACAGCAGTGATGCACTAAACAAGTGTTCTATTATGCACACATCTTGTGAGCAGTGTGAGGGTCATCAGTGAGAGGCGGGACAGCTGTTTGATGACTGCAGAACATGCCATTTCTATCATAGAACAAAGAAAATAAAATTCCTCACTATCCCTACTGTAAGGAAGGCATGGTTTCAAAGCAAGACAGACACACGTGACCACAGTTCAAGGGTGTTTATTTAACTATATCAGGGGTGTGAAAAATCTAAATCTAAGATGGGAGCAAGCTACGACCATCAAATAATAACAATACAGTCCTGGTGGAGTCTAGTCAAATAAAAAGGGCCTATACTAAAAAAAAAACTATTGCCAATCCCTAATGCAATGCTACAAAATAGTGTGGGATAATGTTCACAAAAAGAAAGAAGTGTTCACAAAATGATAAGTCAGGATGTTTAGGGCCTCCCTTCCCCATGTTTACAGCACCGGACAAGGCGGTCACTCAAGCACAGCACACTCCTGGGCTTCTTTGGCATGAGGTCACAGTTTCTTTCACCAACATCAGGGCCTACTGTGCCCAAGTCTCTTTTGTGCAAAGTCTCTTACCTTAGAGGACCTAATGTGTACCTTCAACAATAAAGAAAAGTTCCTTTCTCAACATTCACGTCGGGTGATTTTCTCTTCACCGTGGATCCCCCTCAACCAGGCTCTGTTCCTTCTTTCACCCTTAGCCTCCCTCAGTCTGGTTCACACCAACTTCAATTTGTAGGCATCCCTCAGTCGGGTTCACACTTGCCTCAACAATCTTTTCAGGTGTATTACTGTTCACCCCAATTCGCAGGCATCCCTCAGTCAGGTTCACACTTGCCTCAATATTCTTCTCTGTTGCGTTTCACCCAAGATCCCCCTATTCCGGGCTCAGAACTCCTTTCTACATTTGGTCCCCCTCTTCTGGGCTCAGACCGCTTTCAGTTTACAGACCATCTAAGACTTTCGAATGTGTACAGGATTTAACGTAACCCGCTGCAGGACCACTTCGATTTCCCAGTTCAATAATTCTTCTGGGCTCAAGGGGGGGCACCAAACAGAGACCTTCGAGTGAGCACCCACATGGCGCCGGACCTCTCTGTATCTGGTACCTATCTCTGTTTCACAAAGTTCAATTGTATACAGGTTCTCTTTCTTCATACAGTGCTGCATTTTTTAACCTTGAGCATAACACAGTCCGGTATGCTATCAGTTTTTCCAACTGACCAACTGTGTTGAACTAGTTGGCGTTACTTTGCTATTAGAGTCAAGGACAGTACCACAGCGGCAATTGCTTCTCCCCACCTTCGCTATCAATGTGGGAGGGCCATGTGTACCTTTGACACATGCTACACCATTAGTCAGCTGCAATTCCCGGTCTTATGTTTCTTTTCCTTGAGCCTTCTGAGAAAGTCGAGGTTTGTTAGAAAGGGCAAGGGTAATTCCCTCCTTGTCGTCGTCTCTGATCTCGCCGCCTTTCTCCTCGGTTTAAACTGGCATCTCGTAATTGCTACTTCTTGTGCGTTTTGCCTTGCTTTTGCTCCCTGAGTGCTTGGGTTTGAGGTAGGGATACTCTGCCGGTCTCAGCCAAGCAGCCTCCATCCTGGCTTCCCAAGAGCAACTGATTTCTCACTCCTTGCAGGCCTCTTTTAAGCACCGGTGTGATGTTAACAGGCTGCAGGTGTGTGGTTAGGGTTGGGCCTGACTGACTCTGCCTGGCCTTGTTAGTGTGACAAAATGGCAGGCGTCCATAGGAGCCAATCCTCATTGTTCCCAGTTTGTTCTTCCTCGTCTCAGTCATGTCAGCAGGGTAGGAAGAGTGAGGATTATGGGAGTTGTAGTGGTTTGTATTAAGGGGTGGAAAATGAGCTTGAATGGGTTCCAAATAGAATGAACCTTTTGGATAATGTTTCTTATGGTTCTGACTTGGAGTGGGGAATTGGGATAGTGAGTGGGGGACATCATATGGATATGTGTGGGAACGGTTCTAAATAGAGAAGGACATGGTCGGGATGAGGTTGAGGTAGAATGACAAACTCCTATGAAGGCTGAGGGGATATCGGGTGAGGGCATTGGAAGTGGGGAGGGAGAATACAATGTCTCGCCTAATGGTGTTCTCCCCAATGTCCCCAGAGGACCTCCGCCCAGGTGATCCTCCCTCGCTTGTCCTCCCCCAGGGTTGGAATCCAACAGCGATGGTCCGCCCCTGGCCACCTGCGTGTTGGATCCCCAGGGTTACATACAGGGAACACCCTTGGGTTTCTCACACTACCCTGCTGATGATTTCCCTGCCTACCTAAAGGTAAAGTGAAACACTTTAACAAAGGATGTCTGGCCCTCACACTAAACAAAGAAATACACAAAGAAAATGTATGGCAATTCAAATAACATAAACAACATTCACAGTTTCTTGATAACCTCTCTGTATCCTGTATCAAAGTGAATTCTGTTTCAACGTTCAACCAAAAAAAGTATGTATAAAATCCTTGTAAATAAGACAGTCTCAAATCAGTTCTTGATGTTTCAATGTCTAAGCAAAGTTGTGTTAACCAAAGTTCCAACAGTAGCAAATCTTTTCTCTGGGTTGAAAGATGGACTTTCCACTTCCTCAGAACAACATCAATGGTAATCCTAGCCACGATGCTCTGTCACCACTTCCAACAATCCAAGAAGACTTGCCACACTTCACAAGAAATGTAACTTCTATAACTTCTATCACAGTCGGTGAAACACGGTTCTTGGTTAACAGTTGGAATGTCTTTAGTTACAGAATTAGGATACACAATAGGTATATTTGTCAGGATGATTTCACAGTGCCTCTACTTACACTTCATCAACTTCACTTCCACTCAAGTTTACCATGAGAACAGTCCCTTTTGCCTCGTAGTACTCCACTTTGTTTTGTCTACTGCAATGTTGCATCTACTGACAACCACATATACCACAACAGCTTCAGTACTGAGGCCTACTAAACATACCTTCAGTAAATTGTGACTTCAAGACAGTTCTGACAAGATTCACTTTCAAGCACTTCAACACCTTCAAGTATACAAGGCACTCTTCCTCTGAATATATCTCTTCAAAAGGGGCAGCCTCTTTGCCTTTCTTGTCTGTCTGCCACAATAACAACCTAGGTTTGCCTTTATGACCCACTTCTCTCTTCCTTTCACAGTCTTTGGCAATATACGTTGTGCCAACTTTGAAATTAACTTTACAAGCAGCCAGTTTCCCTTTCCCAACTTTGTCTTTACCTTTCTGCCAACTATTAGTCCCAACAATTTCCGATGAGCCTTGTTGCCACTTTCTTGGCTTCAGGTAATGCTTGCACAATTGTTTCCTAGGCAAGGCTAAACTCGTTTTGGGTTCACAAAAAAGTTAGAATGCTTTTTGACTTTGAAAAAGAGTTATTTTCACTGTTAGTATGGGGAGACTCTTGGCTTGGGCAATGCTTGCTCTTCTCTTCAATTGTAGCAATAGAAAAGGTGTGCCTACTTGAAAGTAAAGGATAGAGTTCAGTCTTCCTTTGGGAATCACAGTTAGGCTCTGGCGACCATTTCTTGATGTAGTTTTCAAAGGTTAAATGTTTTAATAATTATTTTATCAATATTCATTATTAAGCAATGGCCTTAGCAACGTTCACTCTTCTTAATCGAGACACACAGCCACTTGTTCATAGGGTTTACAGTCTTTAAGGTTTAACAATGGGTTTTAGCAGCGTTTGCTCTTCACGCGAGTATAAAGTAATAAACCAATACACGCAATGCTACTTTTCCATTGTTGGCTTATTAAAGCTTCAACAAACCACTTCAGCTCGCTTCTGACAATAAGCAAGTGAATAGGAAACTGGATACTTTTGCCGGCAGTGCTCACGCAAGGAATTATAACACCAGGTTTCACACTGGCTTCTGTAATCCTTGTTCTGCGGGTCGTGCAACTTCCACAACTTCTGCCGCAACCTCTACTGCTTCTGGCTTCATGTGAACCCACACTCTTCTTCACTGAGGGTGTCTCAGGCTCAGCCATATGTTTAAGTAGCCCCTGTCACTCCTGAGACCCACGGCTTGACAACAGCTCCTCCCCTCTGTCTCCAAAACGTTCTCTACACACAACCACAGCAATCAGGCTCACATGGGGAAAGACCACTCTCCTGCCTGCCTTCTTCTGCGCAGCCTCTGCACTTCAGTGTTTGGGGGAACAGGACCCCCTCACAACAAGCAGGCGAAAGCTGCTGTATCCATGTTCCGGCGTTCCTCTGGTTCTCCCACTTCTGCTTGGCTTTCCAGCTATGTGCCTTCTTCTTTCTGCTTCTGCTGTTCCAGCTTGCACTCCAGTCATAGTTCCAGCTCCTTCTGATTTCCTGCATCTGATGGGGCCTTTTTTGCCTCACAGGTTCCTTTAGGTGTGGGCTGTTAGGCTTAATTGCCTGACTACTTTACAGCATACCTCTTCAGCCCTTTTCCTCGTCTGAGTACTTATGGGGTTAGGGGACTCCCAGTCCGCAACAACAATGTTAGTTTTCTTAGACAACTTCTGATTTTTAAGGGTAGATTAAGTTCCCTTAAAGTTATTTAAGGATAAATCAGTAGGATTTGTAGTTACAGAGGAAGACAGTCTATTTGTCAGAGCGAGGCATGGTCCAGCGCAGAGGCAGCACAAACTCCTTCCTTCTCTTGTGGGTTTTGGCGGCTGCATGCGCAGAAACACTGGCCACTGCAACCACCACGGGGAAAGAGGGTTAGGGTCCGTGGGTTAGATAGGTAGAGGGTAGTAGGATGACCAGAAAAAGGGTTAGGGAGTGGTAATGGATAGGTGGGTTTTTGAGGGGAAAGCATGCCCCTTGGCTCTTGGGTTTGCCAGCCAGCACTCCTTGGCTTTGGTTTGTTGTGTGCCAGATCGTTCTCTCTAGCATGCTTCACACACTCACATTCCTGCATTCTGGATGAGGCTGTATCACTCAGTTGCTTCCCTCACTGAGTTTGCCCCTGAGCACTCGCACCGTTGCCCACTGAGATTGCCCAAAAGTACCCTTAATTGAGCACCAACTGACCCTGATTCAGTGACTAGCAAAGACCAACATGAACTTGCTTAAATGTGCAGATATGTTGCCATAAGAACCTTGCTGCCTATACCATGGGAAATACCAGAGCATAATGCAACACTTTGCTTTGTCGCGAGCAATAGGCTAAACACTGTATGGAATTGGATAAACACAGTATGAACAGGTTGCTTTTGTGTCATCAAGTGAAAACACATAGCTTCATTTATGCGCATAGTCCGGAGCCAGTCTCCGCTGAACAGCTGTCTCAGAAGCCGTCGAGCCGGCGTAGTAACTGCAGCGCCTGTGGTCCGTCAAAGAGGATGCAGGTAGTTCCCCCCCTTAACATGTACACAATGTTTGTCTGCCTACTGTACTGTAGTCACATTAGCACATGCGCTGTAACGGATGTGCGACCTCCAACACAATGACATGCAGGTTAGTGGTTCCCCCCCCGGTGCCCGGTGCTAGTCTCACTTTCCACTTCAACACAATTGCGCTACTATCACAGCACTTATCTGCTTGTCAGCGGGGCCTGCGAAGGCTGCTGCAGGAGAGGCTGTGGCACTGCAATGAGTGTGCCTGCCGGTAGCTGCTTCAAGGTGCGTCCGTACAATTGAAAGTATCGAGCGCAAACAAGCGTTAGTTGGGCGCGCATGCGCGTAGGTCTGGGCGTTGCCTGAGGAGTTTGCAGGTTCTGTGGGTTGTGCCTTCCAGGTGCAGAGGCTGCTGAGGATTGTGGTTCTTCCCTAGTTTGGGCCTTTTCTATGCCCCTGCTGGTGTGTGCTGGCTGCCTTTTCCCGGTGCACCTGCAAGAGGTGAAAATGTGACATCTACCATGGGTCTGGCTCCTCACCATCTCTGCTACCCTGTGTGACTTAGCTTGCTTCATGACACTATTAAAGTCAAAACTTCTACATTCCTTTCCATTATACCTTTGGGGTGTTTATCCTGAAATGTTTTGAAGGGTCTTTCTAAGGTTTGTTTTATAGTATGTGTGCCCAGAGTCACAGATTTTATGTGATTCAGGGACATCATAATGACAATAAGCCCTTACCTGTTTTGGCAATTTGGAAATATGTTCCCTTTCAAAGGAAACATACTGTGACTCACACCACAGGATCTCCTCAACGTTGTGGTCCCTGTCTTCTCTCAGGTGATCCTACTGCAGTACACCACCCCCAAAGTCTGGAAGGCCACCTGAGAAGAGACTTTAGGGAGGGTTTCACTGAGGGATCCGTAGGATTCTTCACAGCAGCTAAAATCAAACAAGTTATGCATGCAACTGTATGGTTGATATTATGGAAACCGAAGGTCATCTTTATTTTAATCTTTTCAGGATTAGAGCAACCATTAGGCGACCTAGCTGCACTCCTGTGGTGACACTGCAGAGGGGGGCACTATGCTGGCGCCTAAGTTAAAGGTCGCTATACGATCTAGAAGAAGTGCCCCTTATTTCCTGCAGCTGCCTTTGCTCAGCTGAAGTTAGAGTGGGTGACATGCTGACACAACTAGTAAGGGGCCTTGTGACTTAGTAACACATACTGTGACCAGCAGAATCTTGCTGCACACATTTGTTTACAGCCTGGAGACTACTGTTCTTCCTCTGTTAATGCAATGGAAGCTATACGCTCAAACTTCCTGGAGAGAGACCGGCTTCTGCTGTGTCAAGGCCGTGCAGGTGAGGCATACAAGGTGAGCTGCACATGTGTTGAAACTCTGCCAACATCCTGCCCCTTCACATGCTGTACACACTACATATGGCAGACAGAGGACAGGCCAAGCTTTCAGCAGAGACTCCGTGCTCTGCTAGTCCATAGCTGTAATCCAAGCCCAAATAGTGTTTTTTTTTGGCAGTTTGCAATATGTACAGCACTATTATTCCAGTGGCAGTTCCAGAAGGGGGTTAGCCATCGCCCCCTTTCCCACTAAGTGTTCATGCACACTGCCTCCTGTCTGCGTACATGTAGACTGGGACTGGTAAGACTGCTACTGAGTCCCCGAATGTTACACTTAATATTCCAATATATTGATGTCTGTGGGATGCCACTGATGCTCGAGACAGTTGCTTATCTGGTTCAGCTAAGATTGCCCTCGTTGCGTAAACCCCACCCCTCCTGCTCGCTTCTCCCATGAAGAGGCTGTGCTCCTTTGGGCTGTTTCTTGCTTTGGCTCCTTGTACATGAGTTTACACCTGTGAGAGTTTTGAGAGAACTCTCTCTGGTTCTGCATGCTAGGGGCATGCTATTCTGACATCTCTGGCTGCTGGAGCACTTCAGGCTCATCACACATCCTTCTCCTACACCCCATTCAGATCACACAACCCTTTGTAGCCACCTTTCTCAATGCTGGGACTCATGCTCTATACACTATGGAACTGGTGGAAGAGGGTGTTACATGCCCTATATCCTGACGTACGAGGGAGAAGGCAAAATGGCATTTTCCCGGTGGTGGGGGTAGGGCAAAAGTCTTTACACTGGGCCACTGTTCTACCAGGCTCATATGACTGTCCCAGTTCTGTGTATTCATACCTGTCCTTGTGTGCTGTCCATACTCTAGGGTAGAATCTCTGTAAGTGTGGCTTTTACTGCCACTAGTAATCTGATGACCAGCAGTCCTAGTTCTCTTTAGGGCGAGTCTTAAAGAGAACTAGGGCAGTAAGGATGATCATGAACATGTTTTTTTGTGTTTATAGTTTATTAAAAACTCGAACACAACGTATTTCCTACAATAACAAGCATGAAAACATGTGTGTGTGTGTGTATACATATATGTGTGTATATATAATTTCTGAGGCTTGTTGATCTGCTTAGATCACATGCTTTGCATAGGCCGACACCTAGTGGTAGCCACAGAGTATTACATGATTTGTTTTTTAAACTCGCAAAGGGACATCGACTGGGCGTGTCAGTAATACTATCCCTAGTGTAATGTCCACTGTACCCATGGTCCTTCACACAGGTCGAGGTCCCTTAGATTGTTTTTTTCCACCATCGTGGCTGGTCGATAATTTGCAGGGTACCTCCGGCTAACACCTTTTGCGAGACAAAGTTTAACTTTAGACTTTCTTCCTATCCTTTCTTCAACCTCCCATCGCCTGACGCACTACCAACTGCTTCGGCAGCTTTCGACAGACGGCAACATCATCGACGACTACAACTGCCTCAACGAACAACGACTGCAGCCTTCCTAGGCCCCGGCCTCTCACAGTAGGGAGAGTGGGGGGTGGTTTCTTACACTTTTTAGTTGCTGTAGAATGCATTTTCTGATGCCCCCCTATCTTCCTTTTCACCGCCACGCTGCCTTTCCCTTTCACCATGGGGAATACTCCATTTACATTTTGCCCATCCTGTAACAGGAAATACCCCTGAAGGGACACGCACAAAGTGTGCAATCACTGTCTGCTGAGGGGCCACCCCGAAAAGACTTCAAAGTCCTGCAAACTTTTCAGGGCACAATGCTAAAGGACCACCGAACAAAGTACTGGGCCACCCACACCATGCAGGCCGAAGCCTCCATAGACGTGGTGGGGGAATCCATTGAAGGCATCATCGGCATCCTAAGTGACGCAGAGGGCGATTAGGCTCCTAAGGAACCCCATGTGCGTGCCCCCGACTCCAGCAAGCAGGCCAGCGGTCCTGTGATGGAGACGTTGCCCAGCAGCAAAGGCACCCACACTAAGAACACACCCCACGGCTCAACGTAGACAAAGTCATCGACCCGTTCGAGCATCGCCGTGTCTAAGGAGAGGTCCTATAAATGATCCCTGTCTTCTGGGCCATAGCGCTCATGCTCACCACATGACAGGTCTCCAAAACAGACGCCAATAAGGCCTGTTTCAGGCACCGCGCCTAAAAAGACACTCCTTTCCTGCACCAAAGGACATGCATTGAAAGGAGTTTCAACGCCCCCTTCTCGCATGTCCAAAATGAGAGAGCTCATTAAAAAACACATCCCACCCACCCTTCTATGACCTAAAACGTCAAACACCTAAGTCTTCAACGCCCCTACCTTCCCAGGGCTCTAACTCAGGGGACAGTGGCTATACTACATCCCAGGACCCCCTCTCTAATATCCTACGTCACAAGGAGCCCACAACCTTGCATAGCACTCCTACCCCTCAGTCGTCCCAAAATCAACTGAGTGGATTCCAGAAAGCTTTGATGAGATCATGTGGAGGATGTCCTGTTTTGTAGATTTTATGGACAGACACCCTGATGAATTTAGAAATCCTCAGGCCATAACACAGGGAGTGGGGGCAATCAGGGACACACCACCTGCCAAGGTGCCTCGTCTAGACACCTCTGAGCCTAGTACCTCCAGACAGGCCCATGCCACTCCATTGGCTCTTGACCCCTCTCAAGACATCTATATTGTGGACCCCTCAGGTTGTCAGAACCACAGTACCCAGGGTGACCAAGGAGGCCAATAAGGCCAGGATCAATATTATGATGACGATGATGACATCTACATCATCCAATCCCCAGGTAACCAGGATCAACCAGTAGCTGATTCACCAATTGATAACCAGCTCCAATTTAACAAGCTTCTTCTTAGGGCCAGCCAACATTTTAAAGTTGACACCCAGGAGACACAGATCGACAAGGATTTTGTGCAAGATATCCTTGGCGACAAGAAATGTGGCACACAGTTTATCCCCCTCTTGCAATCTTAAAACAAGAAAGAGAGCAGGCACACCTCTGGCCTCTGTGGAGGCCTTGCCTGATAAAGAAAGCAAGACAATCTACACCATTTGCAGACAGGTGGCTTCCTCGGCTGCCTACCAAACTAGAATAGCCAACAATACCAGTTGTAACAGCCACAAATGGGACACGCTTGAAAAACAAATTGAAGCTGTTCCAGAGCCTCTAAAATCACAGCTCTTAAAGACAGTAGCAAGCAAGTGGCCAACGGCATCTTAAAAAGCAATTTAGATGCCGCAGACAACGCAGGCCGCGTTATAGCCGAGGGCACGTTGATAAAACGTCATGCCTGGCTAAGGAATGTCAAGATTGAAGTTAGAAGCGCAGGCCACGCTATTAAATATGCCCATTGAGCACAATGCCCTTTTCGATAAGGCAGTTGTGGATGCTCTTAAGAGTGCCAATGAAGAATATGATAACCCTTAAGTCTCTCAGTCAGATTTCCAACAAGCCCATTGTCCAAAGAGGGGCCTTTAATACCAGAAGGTTCTTCCGTGGGAAGGGCCCACAGCGATTCTCTGTCACAACCTGGGTAGCCAGTCACCTTCATGTGCACCTCTCAGTACCATTCCTCCTCCAACTTTCAAAGAGGCTACAAAAGTTCCAGGAGTAGAGGAAGATCCTCCTCCTCCAGGGGCACCACCCCACCCAAACAATAATGCCCCGCTCCAAGTCCCACTCCCATGCTACTCCTGTAGGAGGCCATATCTCACAATTCACCCACGTATGGGAGAGGATCACCTCAGACAAGTGTGTGTTACCCACTGTGGCGGGCGGTTGTTGTATAGAACTTCTACAGAGACCATCCAAACACCCGCCACAACACAGAAAGATGACAGCAGAGGACAAGCGCATTCTGCTAGAGGAAGTCAAAACACTGCTGGAAAAGGATGCCATAGAAATCATCCCGGCGAAATAGGTAAACAAGGGAATCTATTCAACATACTTCCTTTTGCCAAAGACTTTACAATGCGCCCAGTACTAGACCTGCGTCCAGCGAACTTGTATGTCAAGCCACAAATGTTTTGCATGACTATGCTTCAGGAAGTAATTCCCCTCTTAAAACAGGGGGATTACATGGCAACATTGGATATGAGAGATGCATATTTTCATATTTCAATATTACCAGTGCACAGAAAATATCTGTGCTTCAAAATAGCAGAGTACACTACCAGTTCAAGCTGCTCCCCTTCGGCATAGCCTCGGCTCCAAGGGTATTCACCAAGGAACTAGGGGGCTAGCGCGTGCCTACGCAGAGAGTCAATCCCAGTGTACCCTTATATAGACGACTGGTTGATAACAGGGGTGTCTATTCAAATTTGCAGAGACAACCCCTGAAGAACAATAAACCTTCTGTTCCAATTGGGATTCTCTATCAACGAGAAAAATCAAGCCTCATACCCAGTCATACAAAACAATTCCTGGGGGCGATAATAAAAACAAGACAGGAGCTACTCTTCCCCTCAAATGATATGGTGCAAAACATGCTGTTGCAGGTACCTCACTATCTAGCATGTTGCCAGATAACAGTACGCAAGGCAATGCGCCAGCTTGGGATGATGGCCTCATGCATTTACCTGGTCCCTCACGCGCGGCTGCTCATGCACCCAATGCAAGAATAGCTAGCAAAACAATGGTCTCAGGCAAACAGTCAGTGGGATGATCTAGTGGTTGTTTTGCTAACCCTAGTACTGGCTCTTCACTGGTGGTCCAAGGACAATCTATTAAAAGGAAAACCCTTTTGCAATCCACCAATTCAAGCAATACTAACTACAGACGCATCAACCTCCAGTTGGGGAGCCCACCACCTTCACCACACAGCTCACGGCCAGTGGTCACACAACACTGCCCAAAACCACATCAACCTCTTCGAACTTCTAGCGGTTTGCAATGCTCTGAAAGCTTTTCAGCAACAACTAGCAGGTCAAACAGTGAAAGTCCTCACAGATAGCACCACTGCCATGTTTTACAGGGAGGCAAACACTCTCAAAATCTGTCCAAGCTACCCCAGAGAATTTGGAAGTGGGCACTCAAGCAGAACATGTTCCTAGTCTCTCAACATGTTCCTGGGGAAGTCAATACTTTAGCAGACTCTGAGTAGAAATCCTCTACCCTAAGAACATGAGTGGCAAATCAACGAAGATATTTTACACTAAATCTTCTCCCTGTGGGGTTATACTCATATAGACTTATTCGCCACAAGCCTAAACGCACAATGCCCAGACTTCGCATCCAGGTTTCCCCAACCAGGATCCAAGGGGAACGCCCTGTGGATGAGATGGTCAGGGAAATTTGCTTATACTTTTCCATTGACATCTCTCCACAGCCGGAGAGTGCACAAGATGCACCAGGAACAAGTCACGCTAATTCTGATTGCTCAAATGTGGGCAAGACAACTATGGTGTCCACACCTGCTCAAACTAGCGATGTGCAAACCAATTAAACATCTGTGCACATTTCAACATGCTGTCCCAGCACCAGGAGACAACACTCCATCCACATCCTAATCTATGAACTTAACAGCTTGGCTACTGAAGTCATAGAGTTTGGCCACCTAAACCTTCCTCAAAGGTGTATGGACATCCTTAAAGAGGCATGTAAACCTAACACCAGGCACTGTTACTTCAACAAGTGGAAAGGGTTTGTCATCTGGTGCAGAACACAATCCTTAAACCCAATTGAATGCTCCACTTCTAACATTATACATTACATGCTTTACCTACTAGACTCTGGTTTAGTATTTAACACTATTGAAGAGTTAGCTGCACTGTCCGCGTACACCACCTCACAATATGCCAGTCCCTAAACCTTCCAAAATTGTTAACCCTTCAGAGGGATTTCCTTCTCATGGTGTGATCTTCATAAAAGACTTGTTCATGGTTTCACTGGCTATAGGGTTGCTTCAACTTTAATAGTGCATATTTATATCGCACACCACAGGCATTTGTTCCTTTGATATCTAATGGCAACACTATTTGAAAACCATATCCCACTTCTAATCTCAGTCTGTCTGTATAAAGACACATTCTTTTTTTTGTGTCAAACAAGCAGATCTTAAAATATGCTTGCCTGTGGCTGGCAACATCTGGTCCGCTCTCTTCTGTCTACCAACCCTTCCACCCAAATGCCCTACATAAGAAGAAAGATCAAGTAATGGGTTAAACGATACCAGCAGCATGCAAGAAGGCAAATCTCACAGAAGACAGCACAGTAATGTAAGATATATTAGATGATTTGACCAGGATCACTGTATGGTCTGCTGGCAAATGCAGGATACAAGCACAAACGCTTTTGTTCCATAGTCTTGAATTTGGATACTTATTTACCTCTTGGAGTAACAGTTTATGCCATCGTTGGAGGCAATTGCCTAGGTTTTACAACACCCCATCTGAACAAACCAATTTCTAGACCTTCACCATACAGATGATATGTTAGTTTTTATAGCAACCCCCATTTGGTGCAGGTACATTGCTGATAATAGCAGATGTTTTTCTGCAAAACCAAGTACATATGCAGGCAGGTTTATAAACTTCAGACATAGGAAAGACTTGGCCAGCCATGCTGGAATATGATATTCTAATTTTCATTATGAACACATATCTCTGCAATGGGTGCTTCACACACTGAGCTAACTTCTGAACCATTGTGGCACTCAATTTATCAATATGCATTTCACTGTTGCCTATTGCACATGATCAACATAATTCCCACAGGAAGGAAAGAATGCTACAGAGTTGTGCCGTAAGGAACACACAAATTATGTATACCACAGTGAACACAGAAAGCAATACATGATGAATTGATCATGGCAGAATGTACTTGTCAAAACAGAACGGCAATGGGTTTTGAGCCTCAGCAGCACCCCATAAAATATCCTGACATGTGCTATTTAAGACTGGTGAACAATGCAATCTTACTTCTTCAGATCAGGCAGCCTTGTGGGCCCCCCCTACAAGGTGGGGGCCCTGGGAAAGTGCCCCTTTTGCCCTCCCATAAAAACATCTCTGAATGCATACAGTTCTGCTATTCATTATCTGAGAAAACTCTACCTTTTACACCTGGAGCTCACTCTACAAGGAGTACAGGAGCCACTCTAGCATTTATTGCAAATGTACCCCTAGACGCAATTTGAAAAGCAGCTACTTGGAGCTCAGTTCATATATTTACACATCATTACAGCATCGATACACACTCTAAATCAGATTCGCAGGTGAGACAAGCAGTGCTGAAACATCTATTTGCCGCTTTACCTTCTCACAACCTGCCTCCTTCTCCAGATACTGCTCGCTAACCTATGCAAAGCATGTGATATAAACAGATCAACAAGCCTCAGAAGTCATACATTACTCTTTGTAATCATATTTCTGATCCTTATATCTGCTTAGATTCACATGTGCCCACTCTTCCTCCCCTGCTGGAGTCGAAGGTGCATGGATGTTTCTTGCTTTATTGCTATTCTCTGATTTATCACATCTGTCCTCATGCTACACTTCATGCAACTTCATGTCTGAAACAAGACAATCTGAGGGACCTCGGCATGTGAAGGACCATGGGTACAGTGGATGTCACACTAGGGATATACCCCATTAGTTCCAGCATATACTTCCTTCCTAAAATTCATAAACATTTTGATCAATTACCAAACACCAGACCTATAATCAACAGCATAGGGTCCTTAACAGAACCAATATCAGCATATATAGAAACCTATCTACAACCACTGGTCCAAAATGTATCTTCTTTCATTAAAGATACAAAAGATGTTATTCAACAGCTAACATTTATCGACTGGGATTCTGACTCCAGGCTTGTGACATTCGATGTGAATGCATTGTACACAAGCATACTTCACAATAAAGGTATACAAACAGCTTGAACATTTCTACAGACTAGATGAATATTTTTTTTTATATTAAAATGAGATGAAATGCAAAATGTTGGAATTTACCCTCACCACTAACATTTTTCTATTCAACAAACAATTGTATAGGCAGATAAAAGCGACAGCGATGGGCGACACATTTGCCCCTGCTTATGCCAATCTTTATATGGGAGCATATGAATTACAACATGCTTGGAAACGCAGTTAATTCAGAGAAAGACAGCAAATCATATACTGGGGAGATATATAGATGATATTCTGGTGATCTGAAAAGGCAACAAAACATCACTTAAGGAATTTCACAATTATCTCAATGATAATATCTTTAACCTGAAACTGACAATGGAAGAAAGCAATGAGAAAATACAATTCTTAGATCTAGAACTATACATTAAAGACAATAAGATACACTCAACATTATATGTGAAACCATCCTCAGGCAACAGCATACTTTTTGCTAAAAGCAACCATCCACCACATATAATCAACAACATTCCATATGGAAAATACTTGTGCATCAAACGAAATTGTACTGAACAAGAGGAATTTGAAAAACATAAACAAGCAGCAAACAGAAATTAAGATTTGTAACAACATTTAATTCTGAAACCAAACTACTCAAACAAATTCTACAAAAACACTGGTATCTACTCAAATTAGATCCGGATCTCCAACCATTTTTAGACCGAATCAACCATATATAACCAAATATAACTTTCAAAAGAGCCAGAAATCTAAAGTCCCTCACATTTTGAACAACACAGGAAACAAAAAGGGCTCACCCAACTATGGAATACTGCCACCCTAACAGGGAAATTCAAATGTGCAACATGCACAATGTGCCAATATTCGGAAAATGGTCTGACCAAGATAAGTATGCCTAACGGCTACGATTATAAGCTGAAAGATTTCATCAGTTGCAAAAGTGAATGCGTAGTGTATGCTCTAAATTGTCAATGTTCCAAATTATATGTGGTAGTACCATTAGGATGTTAAAAACAAGGATCTCGGAACATATTAGAACAATCATCAATAAAGACTTCAGATTACCACTTGGATTACATTTTCTAAATGACCATGTTGAAACACATATGGACAAAATCAAATTTTTGGGCTGGAAAAAATTGAGTTATCCTCCAGAGGTGGCAATTTTGAAAAACATTTGAGACAGAGAGAAGCATTTTGGATATGTTCTCTAGACTGTTGTCACACAGGCCTCAACTCGGATTCAGAATTTGGACACCTTCTCTAGCCTCATTCTCAATATCAATGATTTGTTATGTATATTTTACTATAACCTTGATTTAGAATTCATGTTTTGATTTTGTACAAAATGCAAATAATTGTATGTTGTTTGAAAATCACAAAGCCAACTCTGGTATTCTATGTATATATTCAACTGTCATACCATCCTATTAAGAGCACATTGGCCCTTATTTTGAGCGACCATTTCTATTTAAAATTAGAGCAATCGATTAAAAGGCACAGTCCACAACTTATATAAACTATAGGGAATGGATCAATATTTAATATCTGTAACCACATTCCCCATCAACCACCCTTTTCTAATTAAAAACATCAAAAACATTTTTTCTGATACATTGAACATATTTTTGGGAAAATGGGGAATCGCGAACAATCATCAAAAGGTTGTATCTCTGCTCATTAGCAATTGCAAAATCCGCCCATTAGGTCTTTTTTTTGATCAGTCACGCTATTTGTTCTTGTCTAATACGTGGTAACCCGACCCAACATGGCGCTTCAGAACATCTGTAACATCTCACACGATTGCCGAGCATCGTGACGTAACGCCTATAAAAAGCTACCATTTTTTAACTAATTCTGTGCTCTGTCCAACCTGGGAAAGCCGAAAGGAAACAGAAACGCAAGTCTCAATCGGAAGACTATAAGGTGAGACCATGTAGACTATAGCCCACTTTTGAATCAAGTTTTATGTGTAGCCTGTATAAAATACGATATCATTAGACATTTGGATCAAATATTCTTTTGATTCACTTTTAGACGCAAACGCTTTGCTGATAACTCACATTACCTTTGAAAGGGGAAAACTCATGCAAAACATTGTTGCAAACAATCAAGTTTGCATCAAATGAACACGGAACATCCTGCAAGCCATTGCAAAACCGGATGGAATAACACAAGAAAATTAAGCCTTCTTGTTTTCTAAATAATGTGAGAACATAAAACACAGGAGTTCCGCTAGAAGTGATTCATTTAGGAATATCAAATGATTTTTTAGCATCATTGGTTATAAATTTAAACCATCGGTCATAAATTTAAAACATTAACATAGATCAAGTTACATAAATGTACCCATGAAATCAAAAAAACATGCATCAACAATATGTAATCAACTGCCTTGTTCTCTCTTGGCTTTGAATCTACTTTTTTTAACTCAAAAAATGTTTTTCTTTCAAATACTGTTGAACACTATATTTATTTGTTTATTGCTTTATAGGGATGCATCATGTTCATATCATATTGAAGAATTATAATGAAATGAATTTGTCGTTGTGACACCCTCCTGAAGAACCAATAACATTGGGGAACACGTGTCGAGGGAATAATTCAATAAATGTCTTTTCACCTTTGAATCGAGTCTCATGAACAATATATATTTCTTTAGATCTTTAAAAAAAAAAGGTGCGCTAGAACAAAGTGACTAGTATCTTCCAATTTTGTTCCATTTTTGATACATTCAGCAGTCTGAATGTCACTAGTCATCTCTACTGTGGCACCAATTAGAACACTGATCAATTGACAACTCTTTTTTAAAGCCAGCTGGCCAACAGTTGTATTACAGACTGCAAAATAAGAATCTTCTTATTAACACGGCCAGTCAGCGTCCCTTTTCGAGTTTCGAAAACAAATCATGTAATACTCTGCGACTACCACTAGATGTCGGCCTATGCAGCATGTGAATCTTAGCAGATACTAGCATCAGAAATACAATTACAGTCAGTAATGTTATATATCCACAACACCAAGAAATGTATAGTGGGTTTAAAAGGTTTGAAAAAAATCCTTTCAACTGAATGTGTTGTGGGTCAGAACTGGAGGTGAACTATCAGTGATGGCTACAGGTGGTGTTGTGTGACCTGAATGCGCACCTCGATTCCAAACAACAACTAGCCACACAGGATGCCATTATAATAAACAACTGTTTTTAATGAATAAAACCCAAAATGTTGCTAAATGGAATTGCGTGAAGACCAGTGCTTGATCACACACACATGCACACAGACACACACCCTTTAAGTTGTGCAGATTGAATTCAACAAAACCCTTTGGCCGTGGCCACTCTACATGTCTTTTGGGCCCACTCGCCATGGCCTTCATTCCCCCAATATGTTTCTTTTGGACCCACTACTTGGCCTCAGCTTTTGGCCGTGGCCACTTTACATGTCTTTCGTTCGGGCCCACAAGCCAGGGCCTTTGGCCTTTGGTTATTTTAAAACACTACCTTTCTTACTCACTAACCATGTACTTCGCCCATGACCATTTACCGTGGGCCTTTTACTTGTTACTCCAATAACTTTTGTCCGGTCTCATTCGCCATGGCCTTCAGTCGTGGCCACAACACTAGGTTTTGTTTTGGCACACTAGCCATGGCCTTTGGTCACATAGCCTTTGGGCATCTCCATTTTCCATATTGCACCCCTTGACAGCTAATAGGTTTCATTGGTGCCCACTGGCCATAGCGAATGGCTATGGCCTTTGGCATTGTCCACTTCCCATATTGCACCATTCGGTTCCTTAAAGTAACCCAGTGCCCATATACTTTGGCTACACCTATTACCCCCACCTCACTGCAGCTGTAAAATTCCTTTTCCATAAACGCGGTCATATTTGAAATGTACTACACATAACCCCAGTTATACATACATTCCTGCAAATAACCGTGGTTGTTTTCGTGTGACTCACGAAAATAAGCCCAGTTATTTCCCATTATAACCCCGATTATGTGAAAATGTTTGAACTCCGAACTTGGTCCACAGGACCCCCAATCCCAAATTTCTCATGGTGTCCTCTTTACCCCTCCCCACCTCTAGCCCGTTTCCATTTTATCCTGTTTCCTTCTCCAAATAGCATTTTTTCCACTTTTTGTTTTTAGCTAACCCTGGTTATTCCCATTATAACCCTGGTTATCTCTCATTGCGAGAAAAAAAATGGCAGTTTTTTTATTTCTGAAAAGCTTCGCTGCTGCATTGTGGGATATATTCCTAACCAAACTATAGTGCGGCGATTGTGGCACTTTAATTAATATAAACAATGGTCATAAGGCACAAGGTACCATAAAATTCACCAATTATCAAATATCAATATTAGTGCCGTAATGCAATAAGGAAGCAGCAATGAAACACTAAATATTACACATATTTTCTCTCCCAAAAGATAATGAATTTCTATTAGACAATGAATGAGTGCACTAGTCAACATTGTCAGGTTACCACTAATTAACCTAGCCCAAAAATTGTCACGGTCTAGGACCTCAGTTTTGTTAATAAATTTACCAAAAGGCGGAAGTCTGTAGGTTGAGAGCATCACTACAGTCTATCAACAGATGTTTGAGATTCAAGAGACCCAACCTCACCACAAAAACGCCATATCCTTTTATTCATAGCAATACCAATAGATGATAGACCAAACTCATGCCTTATTACATTTTTCCAGAGCATTCCTCCCATACTGTTTACACATTTCCAATCAACTGGCAATAGCTCAAGATGATACAGGGTTGAAGGAACTACCTTACTGACATAACATATTATTAACGTTAACGAAATGAAGGTGAATTTAGAGTATCTAAATAAGATTTTATGCATTTGTTCATAAAGAGGTGCCAATTTGGCTTTTAACCTGGCACAAATGTCCCCTTTCCTAGATTTACAATAGATGTGAGTACCCTATATAGATTAACTTGGATGTTAAATTAATGCAGCAACCTTCTATAAAACACGTATAATTCTGCAAAGCTTTTGAACATGAATTTACTAAGATGGAAGATTTTTGCAAAATTCAAACGCAAATTATTCTTGGTTAAATGTCGATTTACACCGTTACGAGCTCTTTGCAACCCTATTTGGGTTATATAAAATAAAACTGTTGTCCGCGAATAAGAAGGCTGTTCTCTATTTTGGGAGAGAATTGTTGCCTGTTTGAAAGCTCCTCTACAAAGTAACACAAATATGAATTAGAAGATAGTGTGCAAGAATTCACCCCTGTCGGAGCCCAACAAAAGTCTATACCGCAGCACCCAGATTCTCAGCAGTATTAAGTCTAACTTGACTCTAGATGTGCCAGTGTGTCGTTCTACCAATAATTTCAGAAGTCTCGCCGGGATACCCCAGTTGTCATTCGTTCCACAGTCTAGGTCGGTGAAAATAGTTGAAGGCACTGGAAAGATCAACGCAGGCCAAGAAAAGCCTCTGATTTTTACAACATGACTTGTCGCAATAAATGGATTATCAAGCCATTTAGACAAGTTCTGCATTGTTTTCGAAAACCTGTTTTGCGTTTATAGGGTTTACCAATTGAATTAGCCTAAGTGTTAAGCTCCTCCTGCAGCAACAATGCAGAAATGTTTTAAATGGCATGAAGAACAGCTGTAAGGCGGTAGTTACCAGGGTTGCATAGTTGCCTTTTTATTTAACTATTTCGACTATGAAACATATTCTCCAAGTTTGTGGAAAGTCCCCCAAAGAGCAATAAATGAATACAGTTTAGACACAATATCTGCCCATGGAACAAAGCAACATTATTCAGAACCAAATTAGCAAGCTCATCTGGCCCTATTGCACGAGAGGATTTTGACTATTTTATTAAACGTTCAACATCCACCATGGCAAATTATCCTTTCCAGAGACCAAGAAGGGCTATATTGAAGTTAATTATGGTGTCACTGGGACGTCCAAACTTCTCAATAAAGAAGCTATTCCAAGAACATTCAGTAAGGATGTTATCTAAAGCAGAAATGTGGGTTCCATGAGTCACATGCGCACTGTTAGCACATTTCCAAATGTTGTGAGGACCGAACTTGTTGGCAATGATTAGCATAATTTGGCTGTCACCAATATCAAGATGTAAGCAGTAAAACCTCAACCAGTGTCTATGGTAAGGCAGCCAGTCCTGCCCCACCTACTTTCTAGGCATGCTTAAGCACAGTCCAGCGCCGGAAGAGGCCATATGGCCCACTCTACCTTTTTGTTCCACTTGTCTCTATGCCGGCCATCTTGCCTCACTTCACAACATACCACCATTCCACAGCACCCTGAAATTCCATAAATCCACACCACCACCCCTTCACATCACTAGAATACTATTCCACCACACTCCACACTATTACACCACCACAGTCCTCCACTCCAAACCATAATTCCAGACCACCACTCCAAACTAAAATCCACCGCACCGTGTTTCGACCCCACCCCACTCCATGCCCCCAATACAAACCACCACAGTACTCCACATTCCACACCACTACTCCACACCTCTCCATACAGCTTCTCCTCAGCCCCTGGATACCCCACCCACCATCCCTTGCACCCTACCTAACCAGCCCACCCTTCCTTGCCCCAACTACACTTCCTCAGCCCATGTCTACAAACCCCACCCACTGACCCTTGCTTCAGCCCATCCATCCTCGCCCCTGCCTACCCCACACTCCCTTCCTCGCAACACATGCCTGTCCTGCCCGCCCACGCTTCCTCGCCCGTTTACTATGCCCACCCACTTTTCCATGCCCTGTGTCTACCTGCCAGCCCACCCTGCCTTGTCCCCTGTCCAGGCCGCACACCCTTCTTCATCTGCCCTTCCATTCCATTGTCTGCCATTCCCCCACTCTACCCCAACTCAACCCCATTCACCCCCCTGCCTCAACCCTGCCCATTCCCAACAACCCACCCACTCTAGCTCACCTCTTCTGGCCTCCACTAATCCTCGCTCACCCCTGCCTATTGCCTCCCGCTCACTCTTAAGATATGATATGATATGGCATTTATAACGCGCCTATACACAAGTGTTTCAAAGCACGTTATAAATGTCACCCTAGGTAACCCTTAATGTCCCCATGCTCACCTTTAAATGAACATTGTTTGCTCACATGTGACATTAGTAATGCACATCGTAAAATGTTTCAAGTATACTGCACTGAAAGGAAGTATTTCTACAATGTCTACTACAAATATTTGTCTGCAAGCACTCATTTTCAGATTTGTTTGGAATTTCTGTTAAGTAATTCCAGGAGGAGCTATGGGGAGTCGGAAAGAAGGCAGTTTGAGTGATGGGGTGCTGAGAGACATGTCAAGTAAATGTTAGGCTAGAAAAATATATGAACTCTTTGTTTCTACCCTGAGTTTAAATAACACTCTGTTTTATAGAGAGGAAATGGCATATGCACATATTGCATAATGTAGCCTTGCATTAGTTATAGTAACATGCTGAGCAAAAAGGTATGATTCCAACTGAGTGGAAGGCCACAATTACAGAGCATGAAAAGTAATGTGAGACTACAAAAATCTAACCTACATGTTAAACTGTATTGTTAGACTTAAAGAACCTCACGGAAAGGACCAATTTTGAAGGTGTATTATTTTCTTGCTTAACTTTTTGTATTTTAACTCTCTTTCAGCACAGTCAGCGTTCAGCCATGTTGGTCAGTTTGAAGTACATCTCGCTGGGGATCCTGGTCTTTCAGACGACGTCTCTGGTTTTGACAATGCGATTTTCGCGAACACTAAAAGAGGAGGGGCCTCGTTACCTGTCCTCCACCGCAGTTGTTGCGGCAGAGTTCTTAAAAATCGCAGCTTGCATCTTGCTGGTATACAAAGACAACAGTACGTAGCACCTTTCAGTTCTTGTTATGTTCTTACATGCCACCTGTGGAGAGATCTGTGGTGTCCTATCGTGGTCTGATTCTGCTCTGCTTTGTCCCATGTCTGTTCCCAATTCTTTGGGAACGCACATGGGATCTCTGTGCCACGAAATGGCAGGATCGGAAACTGTGCTATCACAGTTGAATTAAGTTGAGTCTGAACTTCTTTTGTGCCTGTGATCTTATTTTGTTTTTCTTTTTTTGTTGTTGGTACAACTGCTGTGGATGGTTCCTTTTTGTTTGGGATGGCTTAGTCTCTTGGCGATGTAAAACATGCACATCTCAAATGCTCTACAGTCAATCAGCAGACTGGTGAAGCATTAAGCGTTTCTGATTGGCTCATTGCAGTTCATCTTTGCATCCCAATTGGAACATTGACTTTTGTAGGGGAATTGCATTTTACATGGAATGAATCTTGAGTTTTCCTAGACCTTATTTCTGACTGCTGTAGACACCGCCTCTGTTTGGAAGAACAGTGACTTCCATGATGGCATTGTCATCAATTGGTTGCCATCACTGCATCCCATTCTGCACAGGTAATTGATGTAATATTCATACTTTTCAGAATAAGAGAGGCAGGTTTTGCGCACAAAATAGTCATGGCGAATACAATATATGCATTGTGAAGGCATCATAAAGCAAGACACAGACAACAGACTTAAAGTACAAAATAAGATGGTTTATTAAATCAAATGTCAGGATGGTTGAATGCCTAACTTGCCTCATGCAAAGGTGGAATTTCCCTAACTGAACGAAACTAAGGAAAGTCTGAGTCAGAAAGTTTAACTTAAATGTGTGTCTGTATATAAAACCTATCATTGCCCTCACAACTAAAGCTAACAATGTGTAGGGATGTCAATAATAAAGAAATGGTGATGAACACAGAGTTCTGAGCTTCTTCGAGCTCCTGGCTTCCTCTCCAGCGCCCCTTCCCCAAGTTCAGGAAACTTTCACAAATCCTTGAGGTTCCCTTTCCTCAAGTTCAAGGTAATACAGTTGCACATAATCCTCGGGGTTCCCTTCCCAAAGCTAAAAGGAACACTGTTAAAAAGAAAAGGGTGTTGAGGATCCGTCCTCAAGACAACATGGCAGTTCATTAAGTCTCAGGGTTTCCTTCCCCAAGACTTCAATGTAGCAACTTATACTGGTCTCAGTCTTTCAATGTTTAACACAACTCCATGCATTAACAGTTAATTCACAGTGCTCCTTCTTAATTTGTTTCACCATGGAAGGTTCCTTTATTTAGGTGCAGTTCTTACACCATACAGTCCACCCATCACAGGTCACGGAACCAGGAACCTCTGACTCTTCAGCCCACATAGGTTTTTCTGTATTTGCCCTATGTATAGATTTACATTCCCTTAGTTTCTCCTTGTCGGCCTCTTGGCTTTATGTGCAGTTTCACACTCTCCCATACCAGTCTTGCGCTATGTTGCACTGTATTTATTCACAGAGTTCAGTTTGCAGTGGTCTTATTTGATTCCCCACCTTTTGTCATGCTCTTTCACCCTTGCGTTCCCATTTCATCTGTTGCTTTGACATGGGCGCTTTCCCATTTAAATTTCATTAACTCGCAGCTTTGCTCTCAAAGTTTTTGTTCAGTTCGGTATTCAATATTACAAAGTTTTCATTCAGTTCTGTATGTAATATCTTTGCCACTTAATTTCCATGGCACCCGTAACTTTGGGTTTGTTCCCACTCTATGCATGCTTTTCAGCTCACTCGGCATTCATTCTGCTTACATCCAGCCCCTCGGAGCGCCCCAGTCTCGAGTGATGCTCTCTTTCACACACGGCTCTCTGTTGGCCCTGTGCAGTAGCTGCACTGGACTCCTGCTTCGCTTGCCGGCTTGCCTTCGATTGAGAGCCCCGCGTGCACTTTTGATGCCTCTCTGGGATTGCTGCCAGCTTTGCTCTGCTTCCGCAGACCCCATCGGCAGTCACTTCTTTTTCCTGGTTCGCAGCTCCAGCTGTGTTTCCGGACATAGGAGGCTTCCCCACCCGAGGAATTCCAATTCCTGGGCTGCAGGACCCACCACGGTTGCCTCCTCATGAGAAGAGCGGGGTTCCCTGCTGGTCTCTCCCACACAGGCCTCCCTGGTTTTTCCTTTCAGAGGGGCCTCTCTGTTGGTCCCTTTGCTGCTCTCTTGGTCTCCTCTTATACACCTTGACAGGTTGCACGCGTGATCTTCTAATTGGACTTGCCTGACAATAGATAGAGGGACATGCCTGACCTTCACAGTACTCTGCAGGCATGTTCTTCATCCCAGTACTAGAGTTATGAAAGGCATTACTGATGTTCACTACTCCTAGTCACCTCTTCCTCGTCTCAGTACTGTCATAGGAAAATTGTGGGACAAGATGGGAGATCCTTTACAATAGCCCATAGAGGCTGGGGGAGTGTTAGGTCGGTTCTCAATAGGGAATGGGGGATACCATGTCTCACCCTTGACCCTTCTCTTCTTCACCCTCTTTCTGGTACTTCTAGAGTGGTAATATCTCTTTGTATTTTCCTGGTTAGTGGGACAGGGATATCAATACTCCATAACTGCCTCTGGGATAGCGACTTCTTTCTGAAAGGGGAAATGTGGAATACTGCGTCTCATCTGAGAGCATATCATTCCCACTCCCCAAAGACCCTCCACCCAGGTGATCTTCCCTTGCTTCCCCACTACCAGGGACAGGATCCAAAAGCAATGGCCTTTCCCTGGCCACCTTAGAAGAGGACCCAAGGGGAGTAGATGTGAGGACACCCTCAGGTTTCTCACAGCATGCAACTTGAATTGCACTTTTTGTGACGTGGCGGGCTTCTTTCTGTAATTATATCTATATTGTTTTGATGAAACCCTCATCCCTTTTGTAGCAGTGCCTAACTCCATATTTAAATATCCCTTGCAACTGTTTTTTAAATACCTATTTATTACTCACAAGACCAAAAGACAGACCAAATGCAATATAAAGCATATATTTCCTGATATAACCATGTATTCATTAAGGAAATTCTGAGTTTTGTAGTGTCTGTAGACCATTTCAAGAGGCAGTCCACTTATCTCTGAGGGGATGATGATGGGTCGAAACATAGCAACATATATTTCTTCCATTTTATTCATATATTTCAAGACTCTAAGCCATTCATTATGCGAGGGGACCTGAGATGACATTCAGTATTTTAAAGTACAGTGTTTGGCGAGAAAACAACCGCAATTGAACAATATACATATACTTTGAGGGATGTTGCCTATATCCCCAAAGAGGCATTTCATAGCAAAGGAAATATTGGGAATAGCTTTAATACCACATAAGGTGTTTGACACCTTATGCCAAAGTTCTAGAATATAAGGACAAGATGAAAGCTTGCGTTGAAAATTGGCATTGTGAGTAAAACACCTTGGACAACGGTTCCAGTGGTTGGAGTAAAATTTAGCAAGCTTGAACGGGTAAAATGAGTCTGTTTAGCATCTTAAATTGGATGAAATGGTACAGTGAATTGATAGCTCCTTGGTCAATCGACAATATTGTCCCCGATATTCATCTTACAGTGAGACACAACTATCATCCTCCCACTTACTACCTCCCATTTACTACGGACACTGACTTGTGTATGGGACGTGTCTGATTTGGAAATAATTATTTCAGGGCTTTATCTTTATCCCACCTGCTACGTTAATGCTGGGTCAGAAGTGGGAGTAATTCCTGTAAAGGCCCAGCATGGCACTTCCAAGGCATAGGGAACTACTATCTTCAGTTGGCGAAAGATTCTTGACAAAGCAGAAACTGTAGAGTGGACTAAGTCAAAAGTACATGTTTTGTCATAGTTCGAGGCAAAGATGAAGATTTTAAGATTAAGAGGGAATTTCACCTCTTCTCTTAATCCTGCCATGAGGAATGGTAGACTCGGGAATATGCATCAAATTGAGCCTGGAAGACCAAGTAATACAGTTTAAATAGGGTGCAGGTAGGCCACCAAATGCATGCAAATGGACATTATCCCCCCCATTTCAATCGAGAATGCTATCAACCCCACATGAAATTAGGAATGACTTTTCCGGCCAAACAGGCACATTAGAAAAATAGTATGACAACTTAGGGAGAACAACTATTTGTATTAAAGATCTACATCCAGTGGCTGATGTCATAAGTGAGACCCAGGCGGTAATCTTACAAATCAAATAGGTCAAATTTCCCCCAAGTTACTTGCAGCTCATAGACAAAGCAATCCGCAGCTACAAGATGGGCTCAGCCTGCTGACATTTGAAGCTTTCGCTTGACTCCATAGTGGTAGTTTCCGTTAAAGGAAATAGCTAAAAATTAGCCAAGTTCACCCTAAAACCCCCAAAACAAATGTTCACATTTCCTACATAATGTGCTCGGGTTTAATGCTTGGATTCAGAACATACAAAAAGATGTCATCAGCATACTATTAAATTATATCAGCATTACCAAGCATACAGATCCCTCAGAAGCTATGTCTAGAGCTAAAGAAGGATACAAAGAGGCTCGACTGCTAAGGGGAAAGCTGATGTAGAAAGTGGACACCCCTGACTTGGTACCATGACTAAGAGAGAAGAGAGTTGAAAAGGTACTATTGATGCACACTCTGAGGAGTCTTTATTCCTCCCCTGTTGCCAAACGACTGAGTAAGTAGACCATACCCAAAAGGTTCAAGAGTAGCAAAAATAGAATTCTAGGAGACGGAATCAAATGTGTTTTCAGCATCAAGTGTGGCAGCTATGGCTATTGGCGGATGCGATTGATTCCAGCTCAGTCATAATACAAAATAATCTTATGAGGTTTAATGCTGTGTATATATGGTGGACGAACCTGGATTGATCTAGATCTTCTAGGTTTGACATGTGTGGCAACAGTCTAAAGGCAAGTTATCGGGGGCAAAAATGTTGGCATCAGCATTGATTCAAGTTAATGGTTGATCAGAGTCATGATTGGCAGGGTGGCTATTTGGTTCAAGACGCAAAGTTATAATATCCTTAAGACGATTGAGTGGGAACAATCCCGGGTTCAGAGAGTCCTGTTATAAATAAGGAAGATGTGGAGCCAGCATTACCTTGCATTCCTTATATAATTCAGCCACCCATCCATCTGAACCAGGAGCTTTGCCAGACTGAAGATCATCTTTAGCCTTATGTAACTCCTCAACAGATAACTGGGCACCCAAAGCAATCCTAGCATCCAGTTGTTACGTCAAAAGGGAAACATTGTCTAGGTTTGAGGAAAAATGTATAACAGACATAGGGCCTAATTGACAGAAGAGTTTTATAATGGTGCAATCTCATTGGAAATCGCTCTGTGAATCAGGCCATTCGTTTCTTGATTGGAAAAAAGAAAATTGACAAAATGCATTAGAGAGCAATAAACCATTAGTGTAGTAGAGTAAAAGGGACCCATCTGAGTCCTGATTCTAATGCTATGGAAAGATATTCTGCTAGACTCCTTTTCTTGAGCTAGCCTAGGTCTCTTGCACATTTCAGGGCCAGATCTGTAAAAACGGCCTGCCCTGTTTGTGTTTAGGCATCAGGGCATGGTGAACTCACTCATCTGAAAAATGAGCAAAGAAAGGGGTTTCCCCAGAAACTCCCTCAGCGTGGAGTCAACAAATGATTCAGCCCTGTTTTTAAAGTTATTTTTAGGCACTCTTACTATACAGAGTTTGTTGCAGCAAGATCTGTACTCTAAATTGTCACACTTAGTAGAGAAAACTTTAACCTACTTCTGTAGCGTTGCCAGTGTCGTAGTAAGAGGAGATGCACAATTTTCTCGCTTCTCAGCTTCTGTGATTCTTCTGCTTTATTTGTCCAATTTAGATGTTATGTACAGAACCATCGCTGAGAAATTGTCTAGCTTGGTATTCATGTATGCAAACCCTTTCCTTGTGCATCCCATATATCACTTATTGGAGTTCAGATTCAGTCATTGTAGGAATATCAGTAGTCACACGCTTTCACTGTCCAAGCCACAGTATTAGAATGACTACCTCCCGCCCCCGCCTTGACGTGGTAACGTTTTCCAGTGGGCTCTTTTTTCCTGGCATCTCTAGTCATGGTACAACCAAGGCTGTAGCTGTGCTAATGGTGTAGGCATGTAGGTCAGAAGTTTACAGACAACTAGCAAATATTGAGACAACTAACAAGCTATTTTAGAATGTCTGACCCCTTCCACCTCTTGCACTTGTCTAATTATTTATTTTGGCAGACAATATTCAGCTTGCAGGCCTTGTACCTCCATGTGAAGAGGGAGCCAGCGAGTTACACTTAACGCTGTACAAAGGTTGTGGGTGTGGGGGCACCAGTAGCCCAGAAGGTGAGCACCGGAGTAACCCGGAATATTTACCTAGTCATGTGGCTCCCCTTTCATTGGCCATTTTCTGGGACATTTGTTGAATTTTTTAGCAATTCAGGCTCATTTTGGCCGGAAATTGGCCAATGGTGGGAGTGCTATATAACACATATATCATGTGAGGATTTAGTGATCAACAAAAATGCGAATAGGATTGGAGAGTCGGAGGGAAATATTAGAGCAATGTGTAGGTATATTGAATCTTGCCGATACGAGGCGTTTTTTTGAAGGAGTTAAAATGATTTCTTCTAATCAGGTAGTTGCCCAGATTAAATGTATAATGGAGATATTTCTATCTTTTGGAAGGAACCGTCGAGCCGTTCAATCTTGAGTGGGATGGGGGTCTTTGCTTCAGAGATACAGAAGTCCAGGTGAGAGATAAGGCAACAAATACGAGCTGTTAATAGAATGTGGATTGGTAATGCTGAGCTACACCACCTCATTAGGAGGATTAAGAATCAATACAGCAACAGGAGAAAGGGGCATCGGTTTGCTATTACTAACGCTGAGTGGCAAGACTTGTTAGCTATACTAAGGGCTGCTGACATGAAGACATGAGGACGGACAACATACATACAAGCTTCTATTTGCTGTATACAGAACACAAAAGATGCTTCAAGACCCATTTCTATCACTGAAGCCCTCCTGCAAGCACGGCCCGCCCTCTTCACCACGAGGCCTCAAGGAGCCCCTCCAACACCGGCATGAAAAGGTAAGCCTTGACGGGCTTTGCAGGAAATTACAGCACCCGCAGCTGGAGCAGTGTATTTTGCGCACATCCTTCGATATCATTCAGAATTTTTCAAAAATTCTTTTTATTTGATAACTGCCTGTGAACGCTTTCGTCAGCGCCCTATTGCTGCTGTTCTGTGCAGGTGCACTCACTAGCACTGTGGTTCTTATTGTGGGCTATCCTTTCCAGCATGGCCGCCGCTAGATCTGCAGACACTGGAGTGCCAGCCCTGCTCTGAACCCCTGCTCTGATTGGGCCCTGTCTACATCTTAGGCCCAGTCCGGCAAGGCGGCAGGCAGAAGCCGGCCCACCCCCAATGCCCACTGCTGAGGCCCCTGTCTGTGGCTGTCTGGGCCATGAGGGCTCGGAGGGCCCCTTTTAACCCCTGTAGCACATCACAGAACAGTCTTCAGGCAGGCAGCTTGTTACCCCACGAACCTGGGCCTCTGAAACTTTATGCACCTCTGCTGAATACTTGTGAGTTATGAATGGACATTGTCATTGCTTCTCCACTAACCCCTACAACTGTTGAACCAAGTTGTGCCTATGCCATTCTGCCTTCCTTACCTTACTTAATCTTACTTAATCTTACTTAATCCTTTTTTCATCACATTTTGTGTCTCTTGTGTAATACCATTCGCTCCTCTTTTCTCACCTGGGTCCTCTCGGCCCTTTGACCGCACCTCCCCCAACCCGGCTAACCTTGTTCATGAACATCTGTCCGATAAAACGGGTGTCAGCTGGCACCATCGAATCTACCTTCACCCACCCTCTCCCCACCACAGGCTATACCTCTGCTATCAGCAACCTCCATCTTGCCATCACTAATACCCTTGACGTACTTGCCCCAGTCGTGAGGAACTGCCTGAAACCTGCCTCCAAGTGTAACACCTGGTACGACTCCAAACTTGCATCACTGCAAGCTGCGGAACAGAAGTGGCAGACCTCAGACTCCCCTCTGACAAACTGGCCTGTCGCCTGCTTCAAAGGCAATACTGAATCTCCATTTGCTCCAAGAAAAGGGCCCACATCCAAGCTTACGTCTCTGGTTCATCCACCAACATGACTGAACTCTTTAAAATCTGCAAGGAACTAATCAACCCTTCCACAGTCTCCTCCTTCCTCCTATCCCCCCAAACCCCCTCTGCCTTTCTCTCTTCCTTCCCTCCTATCACACCTGATGAGGTCACCATTGTTGTCCGCTCCATGAAGGTCTCCTCCAAACAGGTCTCCACCTGTTCCCCCAGAACCATTAAGGACAATATTGGCACTCTTGCCCCTACACTTGCTGATTTCTGCAATCACTCTTTTGCTACTGGATCTTTCCCCTCCTCCCTCAAGCACTCCCTTGTACATCCCCTCCTGAAAAAACCTTCTGCAGACCAGTTTTGTCCAGCCAACTACTGCCCCATATCTTTCACCCCCTTCCTTGGGAAACTCTTGGAGAAGCTGGTCCTCCCCCAATTGACCCAGCACACTGAACTTGTTGGTTGCCTACACAACCATCAATATGGATTCCGAGCATCCAGGGGCACAGAAACTGCCATTCTGAACACCTACTAGGAAATGATTGCATCCCTTGACTCCAACTCTCCAGCTGTGCTCATTCTACTTGAACTCTCCTCTGCATTTGATATGGTCAACCACTCCATTCTCATAAAATGGCTCCACGATACTGTAGGTATTTCAGCGCGGACGCTGGACTGGCTGAGCTCCTACCTCAACGAACGTCAGTCCCAGGTTATTCTGCACTCTTTCTCCTCCCCCACCTCTATCCCCACTTGCGGCACCCCCCAGGGCTCAAACCTTTCTCCCTGGCTCTTTAATACCCATCTTTCTACGCTCTGCCTTCTCCCCCAACTTCCAGTGTTATACAGATGACACACGACTCTTCTTCAAACTTCCCTCTGATGCTCTCCTTACTTCCTCCACCATTCCTAACTGCCTATCTGCCATCCAGTCCTGGTGTGCTTCCAATGATCTCTGCCTCAACACCAGCAAGACTAAGATCCTTCCTAGCTAATCCAAAATAGGGCTGCAAGACTTATCCTTGGCCTCAAGCCCAGGGACCACATCTCTCCAGCCCTAAAATCTCTCCATTGGCTCCTGGTTGCTGCAATGATCAAATTCAAATCCCTGTGCATCATCCATAAGGCTGTCTGGGGCCGGAGACCACACTATCTACAACTGGCTCTCAACAAAAACACTTCTGCCAGATCTTTACAGTCCTCCGGCACCAACTCTCTGTGTGTCAAGCGCTTCGCTAAACAGCGAGCTCGTGGCCGATCTCTTTCCTTGGCAGGCTCCCTCCTATGGAACAGCCTCCCCTTCCTCTTGAGCCGGATCTCCTCTGCTGTATGTGTTCTCCTAGGTCCTGGCCTCCCACACCCAATTGCCTTCAGCCTCTGCAAGCTCCCAGCACTTGTCTTGGCACCCACTGGCCAATGCCACCACAGACCTACACTTGTTTATTGGCAGCTGACCACTCTCACTTAACAGCTGCATACTCCCCAGCACTTCCTTCTTGCATGTTCACTTGCACGTTCTGAATGCTCACAAGGCCTAGTAGGTCCACTTCTATCTTTCATTGTTGGATTTGCTTTAATTCCCATGTTCCCTCCCTGTTGCCCTGTGGGTGCTTTGAAACACAATTTACTTGATGTATTAGCACCTTACAAATGCACAATGAATAAAACATTTAAAAATGTTTAAGGGTGATGGCATCGATGCTCTGGTTAATTCTATGAGTGGGGCTGCCTGGGTGAGCTTCCTGGAATCTAAATATAGTACTGAATACTTTGAAGTAGTAGGGGGCCAGATGAGTTACCGGAAAGAGTTGTGTATATCGAAGGAAGATACTATGGAATGTGTTAATAGGTTGAATGCATCAAGAGTCCCGGCCCATGATGGGTTAGCGAATGTTATCATCAAAAGCAATCTGGAATTTTGAACAGAGATACTGTATTTACTGTTCAAGGTAGTTATCAGAACGGTTGTGATACCAGAATCCTGGAAGAGGGCAATTTTTTGTGCCAGCATTCAAAAAGAGTGACAGGAATGACCCAAGCAACTGCCACTTTTAGACGTTCCCAGAAAGATCTTTGGTACATGCCTTTTGAGGAGCCTTATGAGTTGGATTACAGATAAAAATGTTCTTAGCCCGTTTCAGACACGTTTCCTCATGGTTACTCCACTATCCACCACATTTTGCCATTTAACTCCCTAATAGAGGAATCTAGATTGCCAAGTAAGCCGCCTTTGTATGCCTTATTTATTGACTTTCAGTGCGTTCGATATGACGAACAGGTCCAAACTCTGAAATAAGCTCAGAACCAGAGCTGTCTCATGTTTGATGATAAGTACTGCAGCATAAGAAGATCTACAGCTAGATTATGTAAATTAGCAAAGGACAATAATTAAAGTATCAATTGGGAGTATTTGCAAATAGTCAGAGATCAAGACAATAGATTGGAGATAAAAGCGCGGGTGGAATTGATTCATCGAGTCTCGATATATGTGTATTTAGACCAGGTAGTGTCAGATAAGAGTAGTGGCCGGCAGTTGATTGCTAATAAGCAATTAAAAGCATTGTCTTAGATGGTAATCAAGTATTTTTCTAGTAACTCGGCTGGTTACAGCTTAGACGGAGTGCATCTGGCGTATAAGCAATGTCTCACTATGATGTTAATGTGTGGGCTAGAGGTCAGCTACATAAGATATGATGTGTGGCTAAAAAGGTTTGAGGGGTTATTATGGCAAACGTTATTGGCTTTGCCTTGTCCGACTGGAATTGGGGTTGAGTTCTATCGCGTCGACTGTAGTAATAGAGGGGAATGTAAAGATTATGACTGGAACATCTTGTCCTCCACTACAACATTCTGGCAACGCTTTGCAAAAGGACAGCAGCACCGCTCTAGGGAAATTTTATAAATGTTGTCAAGAATATTTTGATATAATTGGGTGGGCTCCGAAATGGAGAAGTATAGGGGTGCACAGACAAGTTAAATAAAGGTTTGAGAGTGGAAGGATTGTGAATAAGAATGTATCAGCAAGAAATAATGTGCAAACGTTATACAAAGACTTCTGGTGCAATCGGGCTGTCGTCACAAGGCCACTTGGGACAGAGAAAACCAAACAAATCCAAAGCTGTGTATTGCTACCCAGCAAGCCCAGATGCACTCAACAGGGACAATAAGTACCCTCTATTTTAAATCAAAATTCATTTAAAAATTTGGCGCCAACAGGGCGTAAATTCTACGGTGTACAAACACCGCCTAAGTTTCTCTAGTTTCCAAAAGAAAATGTCATTACACAATTTAACGGTGTTAATAAGGATACATTGTAAACACAGGTGTAAAATGAATGGAACAATCAGAACCAAGACATTAGAGTTAACTTTTGGATTTTAATCCTCTTAATCCAATAAATCGTACATGAATAAGCAAAAAGTAGTACGATCAGTGTACTCTATTTACATATGGAAAGAGCACTTGTGGGTGTTCCATATAACACAAGTAGGAACAAACGGCGTAGATAGAAAACAGCTTGTATAGAGCAGCACAATTTTTGCCCCAATGAGCCACCCACAAGGGAGCCGGAGCAGTTAATCTGCAAGGGTAATACCTTGTGTGTAAGCAAATAACTAGTAGTATTTTTATAATGTGTATCTCCTACACAGGTGATAAAAATGGGTGTGGGATAATAAGATGGTTCGGCATCAAGCAAGATTCAAATTTTGGTGCAGGATATACAAGGTGCGTGGTAGGCTGAAGGTAGGGATGAGTAGGTGTTTTGGGGAGAGGTGGTTGATGATTATAATCTATATTTGCAGGAGCAATGGGGACACCAGTGATGTTGCCCTGCTTACACCTCAAGTAAATGGGGGTGGGGAGCGGCTGGTAGAGTGCTTCATCGCTCATGCAGGACCCAGGACCATATGTTAGGTTTAAGGATTTTGTGTAAACACATGCATGCCTACATTCGGGAGCACCTGGGAGGGAGATTTTGCCATAGAGAGCAAGAGAATGGATTCCCCGATTGGATTGCATTGGGCTTACAAATATTTTAGGAGGGAGAAGGTACACATTTTCAATATTTTCACTTGAAAAATTGGGAGTCTCCCACCTAAATTGGAATGGTTGGTATGTATGTGAACAGTCAGTTGTAACTTCTACATGGTGGTGTTGGTGGGAGGGCAGTGGATGTTGTGTTTTATTGGAGTGATGCTTTATGTATGAAATATTCTAGTGTCCAACATCTTGAATATCCTTTTTCTGCATCATGAGAATGTGAAACGCATCCTTGTTAAATCACTGCTATCATTTGGACAAGAACCCAGTGAGGTCATCGAATCAACTGAACCTGGTAGTGGAATCCGTAGGGTGTCTCCAAATAAACTGTTCATATGCTTTGTGATGGTTCAGCATGACATGGAAATTATCTGTATTAGCACTCTGAGGCTCGCTCTCGGTGCTAATAGTTTCTAAAAACCTTTTTTATTTATTTTATTTATCTTTAATGTGATTAGTTCATTACGAACTTTACACATACATTTATCATAATACATATTAATTTAACTTAAAATTCATATACAATTAGTTTCTTTCTAAAATTCCAAATGGTTTCTAAATACATTCAATCTTAAAAGATAACATTCTCATCATAAAGTCTGATTTAAAATTGTAGAATCAGCAAACCAATAAGTAAAACATACATCGTTATTATACATCATTTCAGTAAAACTTTAAATTGAACCCAAATGCGACAAAGTACAAGATATAATGCTTTGTTCTATGCATTAAACCAGTACTGCGAGACTGTGTTGCTCTTTATACTATCGTAATGATTAAGAAATCTACCAAGACTACACATATGTTCTGCGCCCATGTTCTTGCAGTCATTACATTTCTGGCGCTTTCTGTTATTACTTTACAAATACAACAGTATCTATTTTCCTGAGCTATCCCCAATTCAGGGCCTAGTACCATCAAAACTGGTAACTTACTTATAGTAACAACAAACATCTACGTATCAAAGGTGAAGGGCATAACATTAAATAATTCTGGGGTATCTTACATTTATGTGTGCCATTTTCAATATCCTGATAACTCTTTAAGTTTGCCATATATTCGTAATTCAAGGCCCAATCCCATCTTTCCAGTTTATTTACAGATGATTTCTTTAATGTCCAAAAATCTCTTTCCCAGTCAGGTCTCCATCCGATCTGTGCAAATATGTTTGTAGCCATATTAGTGAAGGCGTCCATGCCATTACCATCAACCTCATCACCAAGCAATTCAAGCAAAGGACATTTAGGCTTGGTTTTAGATTTTATAAACATTAAACACCTTCTTTTAAATGCCAATGCTGGGAACGAGATCGAGGCAAGCTCCTGCCTCAGAAGTTCAATAGAGATAGAAGATGTCAGTCTGAGAACCTTCCTCCAAAACTTGCCTTCAAGTACTTTCAAACCAATGATGATCTTTTATTGATAAGGCCTCGAGTCCATACAACAATGCAGAAACATTTCTTATATAGCTTTAGAATAGCAGCAAGGCTGAAACCTGATGTCTCTCTCGTGAACTTAACCGCAATCATCTCTCCATAACCGCCATGATTTTATTTTTGCATTTGCACAGGAGAAAGGCTTTGTCCAATCGATGTGTGTTCATTCGCCCGTGAACGAAAAAAAATAAGATCGCAACCGGAGCGGAAAATAGAAAAGGGAACAAGGAAACAGTCCCTTTGCTACTTTCATGGTGGTTGGGCAAGACAACTCGGGAGTGGGCAGCGCTGCTGAATAGGTTGGCTTTTTCCAGGAAAGAGATCCGGCATCAGATGTCTGGCTGGATCTCAGGACCTGGCCTGCCTCGGCCCTGGCCAGGCTTTACTGAACCTCCAGCTTTGCCGAGGGAAGCTGGGGCCCGGTGATCCTGCTCTGTTTCCTGGGTTTGTTTGCTCAGCCAGTTTTCTTTCTTCTGGCCTGAAAGGGATACCACGGGAGTGTGGGAATGAGTGGGGCACTGGCGGACAAGGGGAATGTAGGAGTTGGGGGAAGGGTGGGGAAGAAGGTGGAGAGAGAAGAGGACAAATATGATGGCCACCAGGGGTATGGGGACGGATAGCTGAGGAAATCTGGTTGGTAACTGTCGTATTCCACCAGTTTCCGGCCACCTAATTGGTCAACACTTCTCCGGGGTGTTAATAGAGCAAATAGGACAGAGGGGGGAAATCTCTTATTGTACAGCTGTAGGATTGTACAAGCAACAGCATGCCACTCTCAAAGCAGCAGGAAACTAAGGGAGTATAACAGAGAAAAATGTCTCTAATTTCCCCCCCCCTCCACCACCTCCCCCAGATCCCCACACCCAAACTAAGAAAAGGAAAAGACAAGGGAAGTGGAGCTAAACAAATACATGAATACTCTAAACAGCGAATCATTGCAGAGATTTGCAAAGCTCTCTAATGATCATGTGCTCTGTTGTGACAAGATGCAAGCGCCTGTCAGCCACAGGTGTTCTCTTTACAGAAAACATTCTCATCACATATGGTTGTAGAGGAAGATGTGTGAACTGCATCCTGGGAAATGTACTCCTTCGTTGGTAGAATCAAAAAAGCATACGGCTGGCATAATCAGAAAATGTGTCAGGAAAAAAGAAAGGCATTACGAAATGCAATCCTAGAGTTATCAGACCACTACAATTATGTGCAGCAAGATCTCTGGAGCAATATTCATCTGGGAACATTTTTCTAGTGGTGGGAATGAGAGCGAAGGGAGCAAACAGTGACACCAGTCATGTTTAAATTAAGTTATGTTATTGAGATTTATACCACGCCCAGCTGCCATTTTCATGGTCTCTGGGTGCTGAAAGTAGAAATAATGGCAAATTCACACCTTTGAGAAAGTGCCAGCCGGAAAGGAAATGTGCCTCGCAGCTCAATGGAGCGGAGTGGCATGAAGTTCTGTGACCTGTGCAGAGGCATCCAAAGTCATGTCAGTGTGAAGCGTGTGAAGCGTGTGGAGAGAGCATGAAATGGAGAGCAGGCCTCTGGGAGCATGTCTAGAAACAATACTGCTGCCGCATAAAAGGGGTGCAGATGTGGGGGGTGAGACAAAAAGGGTGGTGGTAGGTCCCCCCTTCCATCAAAGGTGGCATTTGTTAAGATGGAGGGGCAGAGGTTCAGAAGGCCAGCCTAGTTTCTTGGAACAGGGTAACCTCTGGACCAGCCAGACCAATCAGGATAGCGATGGCGGCGGTCAAGACTAAGTCTCAAGAGGGGTGAGGGTGACGGAAAGACCTCAATGAGCACACAAAGCAAGGACACTTACAAATTACTCCAGACAGGTGTTATATTAAAAATATAGACACATTTATTACAAGGCCTTTGTAACATCGACCATAGCAAAGAATCACAATAATACTAAAGTAAACCAACACATCACAATCAATACAATATATATACAAGACCGAGGGGTCTAAGGAGTTAGGAGCACGTAATGTGTAGACCACCTAGATGGGGAGGAAAACAGGCAGTGCAAGCAAACATTAGACCCAGTTTAACATCTGAAATACACCTAACTAGGAGGAAGTCCGAGCCCTACGAAGAGAGGAGCCTTATGCTCAAAAGTATCTGCACGCGCAGGTGCCAATGGACAAAAGAGGGCCTCTTCGAGGATATCAGGCAGTTCAGGAAGGTGAATGAAGCAATGCAGAACAAGTCCCCACTACTCAAGCAAGGCCTCCACTTGTGGGCAGAGGCAGGGTGAGAGTGCAGGATAGAGTCGATATTTCGTAACAGCGGTAGAAAAGAAACAGGCTCCTGCGCGAGGGGCCACCGGTTGGGGTATGGACTACTCACCGGTCCCCGATGCCGGCAGACCCAGACTTCTCCAGTTCAGTTCACGTTGCTGGCAGTTTCAGCTGGGATGAATAGGACGTCTCGACACTGTGCAGATTCTGCGTAGCAGGATTGAGGGTCGAGGGTGTCCCAAATGCAGCGGACGTGCACAGGTTGTTACCACAGCAGGGCAACACGGCAACCGCGTTTACTCTGGTCTGGGCGCACTCGTCTCACTTCAGACCTGGGAATGCCAAGTGTACAAAATTCGGTGTGAGGGTGCCGTGGACGCAGAGCAAGCAGTAAACCAAGTTTCGAGGGCTTCCCCGAAACGGCGGCGGTGACAGAGCAAAGCGCCCTGCATAAGCTGGTCAGCCCACTGGTTGGCCCAGGGACACTTCCGAAGAGGCTTACTTGCAGAGTTTGATGAAGGTGTCGGGAATAGTTGATCCCACTATTCCAATGGGTCGAAGCACCTTCGCAGACCTTCTAGGACGATCAGATGCAGAGTGTCTCGCAGGACGACAGCAGTTCAGGGTGCCAAACATTCAGCGGGTCACCAGCGGTTCCTCGACTCAGCTTCTTGTTGCAGGATACTTGGCTCCTTATCCCTTGTTCGGTGTGAAATCAGGAGATCGACATGGTAGTGGTGTTTCCAGCCTCCTCTTATCCAAAGTTCCCTTCGCGCCAAAATGGAGAGGGCCCAATGGGAGATCTGCTCACAAACACTCACACCATACGTGACCTATCACAGACCACAGTGGTCCCAGGCATTCAGGACACTCCAGACTCTCTGGAACCCAGGATGTGTATTGGGACCAGACATCCCAGCCCACATCCTGGAGGCACACACAAGGCATTCAGAAGCCTGCGAAAGCTTTGTGTTTTGCGGGAAAGTGCATGACCAAATAAGGACTGCCCCGGGTCGGCTCGACCTGGGGGAAGGTGAAGGGGCAAGACGGTCAGCGGACAGGACAAAGAACCTCGTGGCATGGCCATTTTGGAGCCAGGCCACTCATTTGTGCCAAACGCGGTAAGCGCGGATAACATGGCGAAAAAGGGTTCAAAACACAAGAGAAACAATAGCTGCCACCAGTCCTGTCCGTGACACACCTGCACAGTTCATAAGTCCAGCGTGAGTTTCTAGGGCCTTTGGAATGACTAGAGACCCAAGAGCGCGGTAATGTAAGTTACGCTGCACTCTTATTTCATGTTGCACAAAAGCTGCAACATGAGGAAAGGACTAAGGGAAACGAAGTCTCCCAGTACTGACTGTTTTAAGGGCATGTCAGTTTCCCCATAAGAATTGAGTGAAGGCCCAGAGAAGTCTAGATCAGGGTGTAAAACAACAGCAAAAGGTTTGGGGGTTGCCACATAGAGGGAAAATTACATACAATTATGAAATCTTTCCCAACAGCATGTAAATTGCCATAGGCGGTGGCAAAGAAAAGCCATTGGTGTTTGGACTAGAGCCAGCACAAAAGGTAGCTGCAATTGTTCCACATGCAGGATCCCATAGATCTGTAATGGAACATTTGATAGGCATGCTGCCATGCCATGCTGTTATAATGCGAGTTAGTCTTGGCCAGGAATGCATGCTGATAGAATGTTGTTGAATGTATGATAGACAGCTCAGGAGAATGTTGAGTGACTGTTCTGTGTGAGTGCTCTATGAATGTTAGTTGGGGACCTGAGCTGGATGTGAGAGGATGGCTGGTGGGTGTCTCTTGATATCTCATGGTGTCTCATGATGTCTACTTGTCTACCTACCTTGTATTATACTTGCAAGTAACTGGAACTGTACAAATATACATATGTACAATGAAGCTGTCTGGATTCACATTTAAGGCTCCACAGCTGGTCTGTGTACTAATGAATCGAGCTTTATAACACATGTGCATAGTGGTTAAACACATGCATGGGTGTGAGCATCTGGATTTCATCCTGAGAAAGAGCCAATTTAACTCATGAGCTGTTATGTAAGCAAGTGGATGAGACACTGAGAAGGCCCAAAAGTAAACTGAAACCTCAAGGTCCATGAGGGTGTTGAGCTTAATGCCTTTAGGGAAGGGGCATGGCAAGCAAAAGGTGAGGCCACAGGCAGGGCATTATGCCAATGCCATAGAACTCCCTTTGAAGAATAATGAATGCAGAATAAAAGTGAAACACCATTATGGGACTAACTTTGAGTAAAACTAAGAGGCAAGGGAAGAGGCTATCCTGAAATGGGACTGGCCTCTGTAAACACAGACCGCTTAATCTTCCCCAAAGCACTCCGTAGGAGGGAGACTACAATTCTTATCAATGACAAATAGGTGCTATACACTGTAAAGAATGTCTCAAATGGGACATTAGTCTATCGGACTGGCAAGAAATCGAAAAGCAGGTGCAAGAGCTCACGTCAGATAAAAATGGAGGAAAATCACCCTGGATTGACAACAAGAAGCACATCAATGATGCAAAGATGGTGAATAAGGTCCCTCAAGAGGTTTGCAAAGACCAGGCAGGAAGTAAAGAAAGGAGGAATGTTGAGACCTTCAGAACATTGGAAGAGAAAAGGAAAGGGTGTAGAAAGGATTCTGGCGGTCAAAAGAACCAGAATGAAAATGAAGCAGAGATCGAGGAGGCAAAAGGATCAAGAAGTAGGAAAACCGCACCAAATAAGAAGATCTCAGAGCGAGAGAAAAAGTCAAAGACTCCAGCTAAAGGATCTAAAGTAAAACTTGAAAAAACATCGAAAGGTTCTAGAGGGACCTATTGAACAGAGAAAATGTCATGATTCTGTTCAGACAGATCCCCACGCTGCGCTACATCTCATCAAATTATATTTCAATTGTAGAATTTATTAACAAAAAAGGTTAGACTTGGTAATTCTACACTTGAAATGAAAAACAAAAGTGGGTACCTGTAATCCCTAGTCCTCCAGGTAATGATACAAGGGGAATATGAAGCACATGGACTAGTGGATAGAGAATGACAGCACACAATATTCTTTATGGCTTGGTTAATATTTCCAGCCTTTTTTTATTTTTATTAAAAACAATTTCATATATCTAAAAAATCATTAAATTGTACATTAGTGCCACGTAGCTCACTCTTTCTCTCATTCACACTCATACTTTCTTCATCACACAGTCCAGATTGGTTTATAGAGTAACAGTAACACATCTGTCACTTTTCTGTTGCAAGATTATATGCTATTGGAGTCCCTTCCTTAGTTCTAGATGACAATATCTATATGTTGGTATTCCCACAGATCTTCACGTCGACGTTTCAGTTGCTATAATCGAGCATCAACAATGGTACTCTCCTACTGTCGCAACCTCCTTCAGGACAAAACAACCAAATATATTTTCTTTCATATATGCGAGATTGAGCAACACCATCTCCAAACATGCTTATGGGGGAAGTCAAGATCTACTGATTAGATCCCAATTCTTGTTCTTAGACTCTTCCAATTTCTTTGGGCCTTTCTCAGACGTTCATCGTTTTTGAATGATTAGACGCCACGCGTATGCCCCGAGAGGAGAAACTTACAAGGAAGACAAAGAGATGGACATCTATTATTTGACGAGCTCGGAGCCACTGTTAATGCAGACAGGGAATACTGACTTCTACTGGGAGACTTCTGCAGAAATGGTCAATGATGAACGTCCAGTGTAACGAGGTACAAGCAGTTTAGTACTTTAAAGAGAACACATTCAAAGTGTGAAGTGGCCTATCCGTGTCTGGCAAAGTCCCAAAGAAATTGGAAGAGTCTAATAACAAGAATTGGGACCTAATCAGTAGATCTTGACTTCCCCCATAAGCATATTTGGAGATGGTGTGGCTCAATCTCGCATATTTGAAAGAAAATATATTTGGTTGTTTTGTCCTGAAGAAGGTTGCGACAGTAGGAGAGTACTATTGTTGATGCTCGATTATAGCAACTGAAATACATGTCGACGTGAAGATCTGTGGGAATACCAAAATACAGATATTGTCATCTAGAACTAACGAAGGGACTCCAATAGCATATAATCTTGCAACAGAAAAGTGACAGATGTGTTACTGTTACTCTATGGCCCTCATTACACCGGCGCTAAACTATGGCGCTATTAGCACCATGGTTGGTGCTGGTGTTGTAACGGGTCCGCCATGGTTCAATGGGGAATTACCACCCCATTCCAAGGTTGGCGGGGCGGTAATTCCCCATTGAACCATGGCCCTTCCCCATTCCCATTTTCGCCCCATAGGGCTCTATGGGAATGGGGAAGGCGCTAAGTACGGTACCGCAAATTGCGGTACCGTACTTAGCACCAAGGTCCCTTTGCGGGTCCCTACTTTAACGGCTGGTCTAGACCAGGCGTTCAGCTCGGGTCCCGCAAAGGGACCTTGTAGTAAGGCGCTAAGCGTTTAACGGCGCTGCAGCCTTTTACGGCGCCGTTAAACACTTAGCGCCAGGGTCCTAATGTGGCCCATATGTGTTGAACCAATTTGGACTGTGTGATGAAGAAAATATGAGTGTGAATGAGAGAAAGAGAGTAAGCTATGTGGCACTATTGTGCAATTTATTGATTTTTTAGATATATGAAATTGTTCTGAATAAAAATAAAAAAAGGCTGGAAATATTAACCAAGCCACAAAGAATATTGTGTGCTGTCATCCTCCTTCCACTAGTCCATGTGCTTCATATTCCCCTTACACTTGAAATCATACATGGGTAAAGATTTGTTGATGGAAGTGAGTGATAAGTTAGCCATATTGGGCTACAGAATTACTGAATTTGAAAGTCACAAAAGGAAGTCTAAAGAAGTCAGGAGTGGATCGAAAGGTAAAGGGCAAAGGGATTTTTAAAAAAGTAGTCCACACAGTAGTAAGCAAATTTACAAATACCAAGCGGAAAGAAAAAGACCCCCGATGAAAACAGTGGAGAAATACCCCATAAAGGAAAATCAGAAAGAAATCTCTACAAAAAAATAAGAGAAATGTACTCAGCAAGATATCGGGGAAGGAAGCAAAAAAAAGGGTGGCATTAGCAGAGGACCTATTCAAAAAGCTTAGATCTACCATTAACAACTCTACGACAAAACCCAAGCTAATAACATCAATCAAGCAAAGAATCAAAAAAGTGGAGGATTGGTCTTGGATGGCCGATGTTCTTACTACAAAAAAAAACAATAGACTGATAAGGGTGAAAATAAAAAAAAGTCCTATGTGCCTCATGAAACACCAGGGGTTTTAAGCATCTAAACACAGGAGAAAACAACTTCCTATGAAAATACGAAATCATCTGCCTACAAGAGTCGTGGCTCAGGGCTAAACCGATATGTGATGGCTAGGAAGTATATGCGAATCTAGCAAGAAAAGGAACAAAAGGGAGACCCTTTTATGGATTGTTAACCTTGATGAAAATCAATAGTGACCTGCATGTTCTGGAGCGTCACATCCCAAATCCTTTCGTACAGATCTTAAAAACAAAACAATATTTCGAGAAACAGCCGATTAAAATACTCCTAATAAATACATACTGGAGTGAAAACAGGTGCCCAATGGAAAAATACTTAATGGACATTATGGAGGCAATTGATAAATCCATGTTAGAGGATAAAAATCTACTTATCATTCTATGTGGAGACCTCAATGTCAAACTATTAAATAAAGAAGGAAAGCCGAAAATGGATGATCGGTTGGAAGGGAAAGAGAGGAGATGGAAAGATGAAATGGAAATACGCGATATGAAGCTGCTGAATGGTTTGACTAATGGGGATCTACACGGAGCAGATACATGGTCTAGTGGCACAGCTAGTGCATGTTTGGACTACTGTTTTGTTGTAGGTAATACCTTGCAATGGATCAACTCCTTCGAAGTCAAAGACCAACTTGCCAGTGACCATGATCTACTTGAAATTGAACTAAACTGCAAAGTAAGAAAAGTGGAAAAGGGGAAATCTGCCCCTACAGAAGTAACGTGGGGCCATAATAGACTAAGAATAAAGCAACAGGCTATTTCAAAACCAGCTGGACAATATGATAATCACATGGTAGAAAATTCAGACGGAGTAGAATATAGATGGTTACTGAAAGATTTCGAGGTGAAAAATGATCTTAATAAGATGAAAATGATCATAAGGAAACACGTGTACCATAACGATGTGGTAGCGAAAAGAAAAAACCATAGAGCTCAATTACTATGACTACGTAAAAGTGATAGCCTGGATGAAGAAGAACTTATAAGAAAGTGTAAACAATCATATAAGAACTGGTTACAATCTACCGTGGCCAAAAGAGCCCAGGGTGACGCTGAGAAAATGCTGGCAGCGGTTCGGACAGGAAATGCAAGGAGTCTCTGGGATATTATAAATAAGGGAGATGATTTCCAATCGGCAATTGCGGTCAACCAAGTGTGGGAGGAACAGTGGATCAAACACTATACGAACCTGTGCCAGCTGAATTTAGTGGTAAACTGCAATGAAAAGAGGGCGAATCTGAACCCATGGTCAATTGAGTTTGATCGTGCCGAAATATCCTGAATGATCAAAAACTTAGTTCCTCAAGGGCAGTTGGGCCTGATGGCATTTCTAACTATATGCTCAAGGAAGACTGCAAAGATTGGTCCGATCTAATATTATAATTATTTCGACAAATAATAAGAACCAGGTTTGTACCATCATCCTGGAAGGAGGCGATAATTGTGCCGGTCTTTAAAAGGGGTATTGTGGTGACCATCGGAATTATAGACCAATTTCCCTATTCGGCTCCATTGGAAAACTGTTTGCATCAATTCTTTTACGTGATCTTAAAAGACGGGCCTTGAAGGCCGACATCCTGGATAAATGGCAAACGGCCTTTATTAGTGGGGTGGGCACGTCATTGAACTTGTTTATACTTAACCTGCTAAAACAGAGAGCCCTGGAACCTAAAGGAAACATCTACCTGGGTTTTACAGACCAAGAGCAGGCGTTTGATGGAATTAGCCACAAACTATTATCGTCAGAGTTAAAAAAATGAAATTGCCCAGAGGATTTGCTAGAAGCCATACAAGCCCTGTACACGTATATGACCATCTAAGTTCAAACATCAAAAGAGGGTTCTTTAACTGAGAAGATCCACACTTTTAAGGGGATTGAACAAGGATGTGCCTTGGCACCATTCCTGTTTGCCCTTTATTTGGCTGATATGATTGACTCACAGAAAAAGTGAGAGCTTTTCCACCTAAAATGGAAGAAGGCGCAATTTCATGTATCCTATATGCAGATGTTGTGGTGTTTATCAATCAAACTGCAATAGGACTCCAGAGACGAATAACCGCATTCAAAAACTACTTGTATGAGAACAACATGAAGATAAACAGTCAATGATCCTGGTAATGAAATCAGCACGTGGAAAACAGACAAAGAAGAAAACCTTTAATTGGGCCTTCAATAGCCAACTGTTGGAAGTGGTGGAATCAATAATCTATTTGGGAGTTTGGATAAACAAAAATATCAATGAACAGGGTCAATATTTGTTGATCAGGGAGAGAATATTGAAATTAACATACCAGGGGCGAGCCCTGCATCAGCGTTATGGAACCTATTTGTTGAGTCCTATGCTCACCTTTTATAAACAAAAGGTGGTAGCGGTCCTAACGTACAGAGCTGAGGAACTCCTAAATCTCTCTTGGGAAATATGGGGAGTCTGTGAAGCCTTTTTTTGGCGAAGGATCCTTAGACTACCAAATTCTTTGTCTATATTCACAATAAGACACAAACTAAGACTCCAATCACTCGCATCAACAGTAATGTGGAAAACCATCTCCATCTTTCGAAAAATGCGTTTTAGATTCACCGACTCCTTTTGAGATCCTAATAAACTCCGGGATAGCAAAGGAAAAAAATGTCCAGCTTTGGAAAATGAGATGTAAAAACTTCCTAGAGACTCACAGTATTACGATTGAAATACTTAAGAAAAATCCAAACAAGGCAAAGAGGATCCTCCAAGAAGAGGACTGGGAAGAAACCCTAGAAATTAAAAGAAACAACAACCTCTGCCCTAATATGATATGCAAACGAAAAACATTAAACGATCCACCGCAGTATATGAGAGAATTCCCTTCTTCCCACTACAGGGATCTGCTGATGCGCTGCAGATTAAATATTCTGCCATCGAGAGAGGTGCATCTAATCAGAAAACAGATTAAAATACAAGATGCAAGCTGTCGTTTCTGCAAAGATCCAGATTCCCTAGAAACTTTCAGACATTTGATGCTGAATTGTCCTTATCTGAGGGAACAAAGAGAAAAGGCTATGAGGGGCTATGTTGTGTTGTGTGACTTGACCCAGGAAGAAGAATACTGGGAGAGACTATTAACAATGGACAAAATTGGGCAGACCATTGACACATTAAAATTTGTAGAATCCCTGTTGATGGACATACAGGTCTGAAGTCTGCAGTCGAAGTCCCTAATGGTGGAGTGACTAATAGCCTAATTGACTAATTGACTAAAGACTAAAGTTAAGCAGGCTTAATTTGGTATATGTTAAAGGTTGAAAACGTGATTAACCAATAAAACATTAAAATAAAATAAAAAAACTAAAAATATACTCTGTAAATAATGTCTCTTATGTGGAATTTGCACAAGCCCCCACAGCAATACCCGAGTCTAGAGAATGGAAATTAAGAACATTTTCTGCTTGAAGAAGTTGAGCCCCTCTAGTAAAGGGGGCCTTCAGGAAAGTAACCTAGAAAGAAAGGCGTACAAGCATTTATTCTGCAAGCTTACTTTTTCCCAGGAAAGAATACATACCGAGACATATTCTGGTCTCGCCACCTCACAAAGGGTCTCATCACGAGTTTGGCGTTAACCCTTAAATCCATCGGTCGCGCTATTACCGCCTGAATTAAGGGCCCACCAATTCAGGGCTTTGGCGGATTTCTCCCCAGCTCTGAGCTGGGGGGAAATCTGCCAAAAATGCGCACTCATACCACAGGCGGGAAATCCGCCGGTGGTATGAGTGTGAAATTTCCCCATTGAGCCCAATGGGGAATGGGGCATTCCCGAATGGGCTCAGTGGGGAACGGGGAATTCCAAATCCGCCAAACCTGTGATCCGGCACTAATTGCGCCGGTGGGTTTGGCGGTAGGGCAGATAGCACCAGCGTTATCCGCTTTACTCGTGATGAGGCCCAAAGTGATATTGTCATGTTCTGTCTTGTTTCACATGAATTTCATGTTGCTCTCTGCAATGCTAACAAGTGCTCTGGAGAAGTTAGAAAGCAACAAATTACCCAAATAAATGATACACATGAGCAGCACTCAATTCATGAATAGGGCCAGACCTCCCAGAATAAACCTGCACATTAGGTTGGTAAGCAGACTCCACAACCCTGTTGAAGCGAAGATCTCCTTGCTGCACTCTTTCAACAGGGCCGAGGCAATAGCAGCCCAGATCAAAAAGGGTACACAAGGCTGGACTATGCAGAATAACTCCCAGAAGAGCCCAGCTGCAACCCAAGAATAATTTAACCTCCGATGGAAGACATCCATTCAGATTACAATTGCTAGTTGCTGGCTGTTCATAAGGCGCAATGTCTTCTCCCGAAGAATATATCTGCATGAAAAAATGAGGGCAAATGGAAACTGGTGACTCTGCACAGAAATAAAAATGAGTTCCACATGCAGAAAAACAAATCGATGGCCGACTGTTGATTGGAAAGATTTGTAAATCTACAGTATAGATATAAACAAAGCCATTATTGCCACTGTGTGAACACACTCATGACGGCTTTGCCCAAAGCTTGCCAGTATTTGTCCTTGTAAGAACACACCTGTGATGGTTTTCCCCAAATATTTCCAGAATTTGCCCCTGTAAACGCACATTTGTGATGGCGTTGCCCACATTTTTTCATCATTTGCCACTGAAGGACAGACGTGTGATGATTTTGCACAAATATTGGTATTGTAAAAGCACTTGTAAAACACAACTTTCACCTTGAAAAGGCATTGCGGCGCTGAACAAGAGAAAGCATCAAGGCACTCATAATACGGTTCCCTACCCTGACAGAAAACCCAATTATCATGGTGGAAATGGGAGGTCTTTATTTTTTGTCTAAAGTCGAGGTGGTTTGAGATGCCACAGGGGGGCCACATGCAGGAAGTTCCTGAATGTGTAGCCGCTTGGACGGAGAATGAACATCCACCCCGTCTGCCAGCCTATATTTGGGGGTGGCAAGGAGATTTGCCAAAGCTAGGCAAAGCTCTCGAATGGAAGCGCTCTCCGTAAGCACCTCTAGACCTTCCTCTTTGCTTCTGCTTTCTCTCCTCCTCTCCCCTGCTGATCTCCCTGCTGAGCCTGAAGCTGCACTGGTTACTTGGCTACCCTCTGATCTCGGGCCCAGGTCCCCTCCCCGCCAGTTGCACACCTGCACTGCCCCCCTGGCAACCCTTGCACTCGAGGACTGTTTCTGTATCCCTACAGCCCCCTACCAGCACTTGACACCGGATGTCTGCACTTTCACCTGCACTTGCCACCAGCTGGCCGCACTTTTATTTATTTATTATTTATTGTCTTATTTACCTACTGTTATCATATGCACTGCACTGCCCCGTCCCCTTCCCCCGCCCCATCCCCTGCACTTGCGCGATCTCAATGTCACCTGGCCTAGTAAGATCCTTGTCTCTGTCCTCCCTCTGTTCCCCCTCCCTTGCCTCGTCGCGCCTTGAGTATAGGCGCGTTATAAATGCCATATCATATCATATCAATGGGTTGATATCTTTGGAGATTACTACTCTGGACATCCGGGGGCCAGGTTGTAAAAGATTTTGCGAGTAATACAAAGAGCCTTAAATATGTTGCGTTGGTCAACAGGTAACCAGTGTAAGGTGTGAAGAGCAGGCAAGATGTGCCCTCTGACCCAAATTCAGCAGCAACCATGCCGCTGCATTTTGGACCCACTGAAGCCTTTGAATAGCCAATTTGAGCAGCCCCATCCATGTAGATTGCATTACAAACATTTGATCAGGGTTGGACTAGGACGAGAAATAGGCCTGGACACCCAAACCAAAGTGGCCCACCCCTCGCCTCAAAAAAAGTGTCCTTCAAACCATCATCCGTGAATTGAGTCAATTCACGACTCTACAGAAAATGCTACTTATGGAGAGTTAATGGGCCTCATTCCGAGTATGGCGGTAAGGGATACCGGTCACCGTTAACGAGACCGGTGCCGGTAATCCCTTACCGCCACATTCCGAGTTCCCTTTGCGCCCTCGTCCTTAACGCCTGCTTTTAGCAGGCGTTAGGGACGAGGGCGCAAAGGGGCTTTTTAGCCAATAACGGTGACCGTAAAGTACGGTCACCGTTATTTGCAATTTCCCCATTCCCATTGAGTCCTATGGGGGCTCATTTGGGAATGGGGAAGGGCCCTGGGGAATGGGAAATTACTGCCCTGGTCAACTCGGAATAGGGCGGTAATTTCCCATTCCACCAGGGCGGTGCCGGTACGGGTCCGGCGCCGACCAAGGCGCTAATAGCGCCATTGGTTAGCGCCAGACTCGGAATGAGGCCCAATGTGTGTGTTGCATGTTATGTTTTGTGTAAGCGCTTGAGAAAGTGATAAAATTCCTTTTTTATTTTTTTTAAACAACATCATCACATAGCTGAATACCTATTTTGCAGAACCAGACTCAAGGCATGTCTACTCGTTGCCGCCAGTAATGAAAACAGGGTTGCATTTAATAAGCAGTACAGCCCAATGATGACACCCGAAAGTACGTTGCCAATTGTATTTATGCTCAAATATTACAGCACACCTTATAAAATAACATCTTGCTCAAAACACTTACCATCCTATACTCCCCCAAACCCTATGACCCACAAAAGAGTAGGGAGAGCATCCCCACGCTTTGAAAACCACTTCAGTGTAGAGGTTTGGTGCCAGTCTTTGCCAACCCATGCCAGTGAAAGAGCAGCAGAGCAGTGCCAGCAGCACCTGGAGACCATACAAACGAATTAATTACTTCTACAGGGGCAACCAATAGAGCAGGCACAGGGCCCAAGTTGCTAATCTACCAGACGTTTCTGAATGCTCTTTGTGCAAAATCAAGGAAGAGACAGCAGTGACTACATCTGGTCCAGCCCCAGAGAGAAAGGGAGGAGTAGGCAGAGGTGGAAAAGTAATATAAATCATTGGTACGCCCTACTAGTTCTTTTAATTGTTACAGAGCGTATTCTTAGTTCAAGGGCTCACGAAACACGTCCTTGATGCAATGTCTTTCTCCTGAGCCAAATATAGAACCGGCTCAGGCCGGAGATTCAAGCACAGCCAGTTTCCCAGGCCTCTGCTAGGCACGCACAGCGTTCGTGGCTCTGCAGGTCGTTAAGGTGGCACTGGCAGAGCCTTTCATATGCATGAACATTTCTAACTCAAAGAGCTCACAAAACACCAGTTACCTTCCAGATCTGTCCTAGTTAAAGTGAGCAACTCAAAGCGCCCATTTAAAGATTTGCTATATCTATGTCTAGTGTCTTGATGTGCAAAACAATAAAGTTGCTTTAAGTTACTAATAAAATGTTTTCAACATCATGAATAACAACGAGCTGGAAGTTTTAAGACAAATGATCTATCTTTGTTTATTACACAACTTTCTTTTTTGCATGTCTTAAATCACTGAAAGTCCAGTAAAGTTAACTCGATTGTTCAGGTTGGCATTATCTTGCATTCTGGGATTTATAGTTTACCATTCAGGATGTGAAAATTAAAGCCACAATGATATTAGTTTGGCTTAACATGTTGCCAAAACTAGTATTTACATGGTGTCATGTGGCTGTGGCTTTATTATGCAATATGTGTTTTTAACTTCTAAATACAATCTAAGACATTATTACTGAGCTAACGAGTGTTAAAAAACACATCGGTTAAAAACTGAGGGTAGACCAATCTCGCCTGGCAGCGGGCATCATATATTCTGGCAAATGCTAAGGAGACCTATCTGAACCTCTAAAAATGAAATAGCCATAGCTGCCTGCTAGCCCATGCTATGCGAGTTCCTCCAAGGAGATGGCATGGTATACCTACATATTTTCCCCACCAAAAATATTGCCGTACATATGGTCGTTTGTCTCGCCATAGGTGTTATTTTTGGGGGGATAATGTGTGGGAGCGGGGTTTGCGGGGGTGTCCCCCGCACATTTAAAAATAAGGCAGGGGCTGCGGGGGTGTCCCCCGCAGGGTCCATGGCTCAAAATCACCGGAAAAATATGGCAATATTTTTGTATCGCGATATTGTTGCAGGGATATTAACACATGGAACCAATGGCATGGTTCAGCCTTGGCTCAGGGGGGAAAAAAAAGGAGTGACACTTCAAATGCTCGTTCTAAGAATGGCGCCCCACAGTGGACACTGCACATTGCTCTCACTGATCAGAGATTTTGGCAACTGCACGAGTTGGACATCTGAACTGTGAACCCAGTCGCATGACTTATGGCAAATGGAGCTCCCTGGAGGAACGAACTTGGGGTGCCATTTGTAAATGGGCACTATCCTAGTGTAAAGATATACTGTGCCCACATGTGGCTGAAAAACCTTTACTGAGAAAAAGTATTCATTTGAAATGAGGCGGGGATGCCCCGTATCAAAGTGGCCTGTCTGGGAATAAGGCTAAACTCGAAACATCTAAACCGCCAGTTATGTTAAACTAAATGTGTTTTAGTTACAAAAAGTCACCTATGATGTTATGTGTGAAGTGAAGCACCGATTGCATTAAGTGTCTAAGGTCTGGCTCCCACATGCCGGAACATCTGGAAGGCCCAAGTGGTTGAGCAAATATTGGTCACATATTAGGCAGACCGCACAGTGGGTTGGCTTTGCCCCAGCTTTACCAGCATCTTAAATGATGGGAGATTCCAAAGCCCTTGTATGCTATGAACCCCTGATGGGTAGGGCAGTGCCTGTTGCCTATTTAGCACGTGATGACTAAGAGCACTCTGCCTTTTATTCCCAGACAGCCATGGGAACCTCTAACGCCCACACCCTCTGGTTTATTTTACCCAGGATGGAAAGAAGCTAGCCTAAATAGCATGCCCATGCAATCCTCAGGTCCCCTACTGGGATTGCCATCAATCAGCACTATTCCAAAAACAGTATAACAATTCCTTTGGGACCTGTAGATGCTGCAGTAGGTACTGCACTATTAAAAAGGTATGACCCTTCCTGTTGAGAAATGCAACAGCCGCTCTAAGAGATGCCATTACTGTCCTGAGAAGTGTTGGCGATGCCCGTTGAATGTGCGAAGGCTTTTCGGTGTTATGAGCATGTTTAGAAGAGGATGACTTTTGTTATCAGCTTTGAAAGAATTCAAACTTGTGTACGTATTTCAGTGGCAATCACATTCACATGATCAGTTTTCTCTAGGCCTGGACCGGACCCATAGACGTCACCTAAAGACTACACATCAATCTCTGGCAGAAGGTCCACATTAGTCTGAGCTCGATATCCTACAGGCAGAGGCATAGACAGGGTAAAGCCTGAGCGGGCAAGGCCCACCCAAAATCTGTAAATGCCCACTCAGCAGCACATTTACAGATGTTAATGTCACTGCGGTAGGCCCAACTACATTAGCTTCAAGCCCCACTTGTTAGGCAATCCTGACTACGTCTCTGCCTACAGCCTGATTGTGAATGCCTCTCCCACAGCGCAACTGGCAAAACTGTCTGATGTGGGGCTGTGAGAGCGTAGAGCCTGACCTTTCAGCACCCGCCCCGGACAGCAGCAGGTCAGACATTGCATGAGGCCTCACTATTGTGGTTTCAATAGCGATGTGCACCTGGAAGGCTCTTGTGGAAAACGTTTTCTTTAAAATATCCGGCTTTCGGAAACTTGCTGCTGGCACGTATTCGGTGATGCAGAGAGGGTTGGGTCAGCTACACTACATAAAGCAGGCATCCCAGGGAATTCACTTGCCTGTAATATTGTTCTCCCGCCGGTGTGCCAGCGAGGGAGAGAACATGTGGGCACCGCAGGCCGAGGCCCAGCTGTGGAGCGAGATGAAAAGGAGAAGCACACACAGGGCTCGTGTCATGCCCGGAACTGCCTCCCCGTGGCGGGGCGGGGCCTTTACTGAACCCACCTTATGTCACCGCGTCGCGGGACGTAAGGCGTACACAACATTCCTCCTTTTTTCTAACAACTTGAAACACAACTCACCAAACATAATCATATCAACCGGATTCAACTTAACTCTACAGTGCATTCTAGTCCAGCACAACTTAAAGTCCTACCACTCATAGGGCCTCATTCTGAGGTTGGCGGTAAGGGGTTAATGACGCCGGTAAAGGTGCCGGAGCCGTCAACCCCTTACCGCCCTATTACGAGTCTGCTCGTCGGACCCGGAAAGGGCGCCTGGTAAAACCAGGCGCTGTTAGCGGGTTCCGCTAGCAGACCAGGGTGCTAACAACGGGCCCGTTGTTAGCACCCTCCCCATTCCCATTTAGCCCTATGGGGGCTCAAAAGGGAATGGGGATGGACCGGGTCCGGGTTCCCTGAATGGGGAAATACTGGGCCCTCCAAGGTTGGAATGGCCCGGTACTTCCCCATTCAGGGAACCCGGAACCGGTACCCGGAATGGAGGTAGCCATGCCGCAAATTGAGGCATGGTTACCTCCAAGGTCGTAATGACCCCCATAGTCTCTTAACTTTTCTGGGGCTCTCGGTGCAGTCCTTAGGGCATAGCGCCCACATCTAGGGGCTGTCTCCGAACTCATGTCCTGTTGCAGCTCACCTGCCTTATTTGGAGACACCTCCCTCGGTTCCTCCATCAGTCCTTCTGTCCCATGCTCCTCGGTCGACGACTCCTCGGGTTGTTGGTACTAGTCTTCAACCGGCGATCCTGCTTCCTCTGAGGGCTTCTGGTCCTCGTCAGTCCACATTTGTCGTGGCACTCCTTTGAACCATGATGCGTTCCTGGTGATCTGTTGCTGCCCTTGTGTGGCTATTATCATGGTTCCTCACCGTCGAGTTATAGTCCAGGGAAGCTTGTCGTACTGGGTGTCCAGCTTTGTTTTTGAGGGGTTCCACTTCACCAGCACTTGATCGCCGACTTGGTGTCTGGATTCCTTTGCGTGTCTCTTGGTGCTCATGCGCTCATTGGCTGTGATCCTTCTTTGGTTTGTGCATTCGCTATCGTAGGCATCAGTGCCCCTGCTTGGATGGTGTGGAATGGATGACTTTATCACTGTCTCATACATGATTTCTGCCGGTGGTATCCCTGTAGTGCTGTGGGGTGTCACTCTGTAGTTCCTTGGGAATTAGTACAGGTCTACCCTCCATGGGCTGAAGTGCACCCGGGATAGGCGTAGCACCTTGTTGAGGGTATGCATTTACCTCTCTGTGTCGCCATTGACTTGGGGCCATCTCGGCGTGATGTGGTGGAATTTGATGTTCAGATCATCCAGGTATTTTCTGATTCCCGCCCCTTGAAAAGGTGGCCCGTTGTCGCTCCGGATGCGGCGAAGTAGGCCATGGGTGGCAAAGATTTTCTCCAGAGCCGGCATCACCATGTCTGTGGAGGTTGATGACACGATTTCCACCCCTGGATATCTTGAGTGGTCATCAATGGCCACTAACAGATACGTGCTTTCCTGGACTGTGCCGAAGTCAACGCTAATCGCGTCCCATCTTGAGGACCCCAGCTCTGACGTTTGTATGGGTTCGGGGTTCGTTGGTGGGCTTGTGATCTGACACGGGAGGCATGCGTGGAATGGCATGTTATGAATTGTTGTACCTTGGTGTCGATGTGCGGGAACCATACTCGGTGCCTGATCCTGGCTTTGGTCCTTCCTTGGTGACTGACATATCTTGTCGTACTGGGAATATGCCCGTGAGGAAGTCTCTGGCTTCGGGTGTGCGATTATGTACATTTCGCAGAAAAGATCTCCATTCGCTGGTGATAATGGAGTCCTTGACAAAATCACAGCAGGGTTCAGCTTGTGTGGCTTGTTCAATGTCCTCAATGCCGATTGCTCTTGGTTTCATCGTGTGCATGGAAAAAGGAAAATTGGACAAATATGGCACACCCTATTGATGTAGGTAATTAGGAATAGAGCTAGTGTCTTGAAGAAATAGTGAAACGAATTAGAAGATAGATATGAGGTGCAGAGGAGAAATAAGCAACCTTGACACCTAGGCTGCATGAAGTAATAAGAAACAAAAAAGTTCCCTATTAGGGAACTTGCGTCCCCTGCACACTTTCCAATGTCTGGAAGACCAGACCAACAATTAGTTTGTATTTTATACCATCTTTCTAGTAATCTCTAAAGAAACTTTTAGCAAACAATATTTGAGGAGGTCAATTGAAGAAATTCACATTCAGTCAGAGTAGGTCACAAGAACCAAAGTTCATATTTATTCTTGATGTTTGAGATTGTGGCAGGCCCAACGCGTTTCGAGTGGTAATCCACTCTTCATCAGGGGCAAATCAAAATGATTCTAAGGAAAAATATGTACAGAATTCTACATTAGAGTGTTAATTTTTCATAAACAACAATTTTACAACTTATACCATTTGACAATTATTCTACTCGCCTATGTATACACGATTTAAGTAGTTGTTCCTGTATTGTTGCAGGCTAAGTATAAAAGATGAGCACATTTTTTGTCTAAGAATCTGTAACAAAACATGCCCTAAAGAGCAGATTACGATATACGATATTTTCCAGCTGTGTGATAGCAATGTGTTTGGTCTAATTCTATTCAGGTTTGCAAACTGAAGTCTAAATTTGCCTTTCTGAGTTCATGTTGCATTGTATTCAAATGAGAATGTCAAAGTATTCGGCAAGAGCCGAATAGCTAAAAACGATTCGGCCGGTGCAAATTGTTTTTTTGTCAGCTGGAATTCGGCCGAATACTTACTCGAAGCCGAAGTTCTGTACACCCTTGCCACTGAAGGTCCCCATCCAAATTTATAAATCATTACCAAGATTGTTAAGCCAACGTGTATAATTGTTGCATTTTTAACCCGAGACTACAGATCCCAGAATGCATTTGTGCAAAAGCAAAACAGGGAGGGGGCACAAGCTAACTCCGGCAGGAGGCACCCAGAAATTATGATGACTGCTGGGCGAGTTTGGACAGGCAAACACTAACATGGTGCTAGGTGCGAACGGATAGGTGACCCATGGTCAAACTGGTCTCGTCATGATTGCCGGGTGAGCCAATCACGAGGGAGGGTAGATATGCGAAGAACGTGGGAGGACAGTCCTTGCCGAGTGTGGAGGGGGGACTCTGTAACTGGTTGGGGAAGGGAGGATGTGGACCATGAGAGAAGGGGGAAGGAAGCTGGTCCAGACCCCACTACTTCTTTTCCCGCTCGCACTCGGGGCCATGCCAGCCTACTCCTGGCCTGGCTGCTGGCCCCAGACTCCCACCAGTTGCATCATGGCCCTGGCCTTGCAGACTAAATTGCCACACACAACAAGGTTTCATCCTCTACCACATCACACAGAGAGTGACATTGCTCGCCCTGATGATTACATATGCCTAATGCAAAAAAACTGCTGCCGCCATCATGGGAAATGGAAAATTAAAGGGGAGTGAGTGGGGTGGGGTGACCCTGTAAAACAGTAAAAGGCAGGCACTGCACCAGCACCTGCCCTTTCTATTTGCAGAAGTACCCTGTCTGAGATGACCGATCCTGCCCGCCCCTTGTTTTGTTAATTTTATATTTTACTTACTGGGCCTCATTCCGAGTACGGCGCTAACCAATGGCGCTATTAACGCCTTGGTTGACGCCGTACCCGGACCGGCAGCGCCTTGGTGGTTGGCGGAATTACCGCCCCATTCCAAGGTTGGCGGGGCGGTAATTCCCCAATCCCCATTTACCCTTCCCCATTCCCATTCCTGCCCCATAGGGCATAATGGGAGTGGGGAAGGCGTCAATTACGCCACCGTAAATTACGGTGGCGTAATTAACATCAAGGTCCCTTAGCGCCATGGTATTTAACGCCTGCTAAAAGCAGGTGTTAAAAGCACCATGGCGCTAAGGGAACTCGGAGTATGGCGGTAAGGGATTACCGCCACCGCTCTCGTTAGCGGTGGCCGCTATCCCTTAGCGCCATACTCGGAATGAGGCCCACTGTGTGACTGATTTCACTTTACTTCACTAAGCACGCCAACCCGTGACCAGCTCTAGAGAGTCCTCTCCTCGGCTGGGCCTGTGCTGGGCCAGGCAGGATGCACCACTAGCACTGTGACTGTCTACAGACTGCAGCAGGCCAGACTGAATCTCCCAGTGGGCGGTGGTACGTGCTTTTCCTTCGGCCAGGCCAAGCCAGCCAGAGAGCCTTCATTCTAGGTCCCAACCCGTCCATAATCTGCTCCTGAGTTCACTCCTCCTGCCTGCCTATTGCTGGGGTGTCACCCAGTGGCAGCTCTCCTCCCGGCTCCACAAAAAACTGTCTTGATACTGACAAAAGCAACACGAGCCAAGAGAGAGAGAGGCACGAGCTGAGCCTCACTCTCTCAGCTCAGGACCGGCCCTCCCACCCGCAGCAATTTGTTGCAAATGCAAGTCTGTGTAAAGGTTTACTGGAGTGATGTGTTAATTGAAATCACACAACAATAGGAGCGGCTGCCTCGGACTCCTGACTGGCGCCACGCTGGCGGATTGCTAGGGCACAGCCAGAACCGTGCACGCCCACGGCCTAGTTATTGTGATGCATTCCTCAAAGAAAGGAACAATTAGGTGTTAACTTTCTTTGATGATTGCATCCACACTGTGTGAGCTGGCTGCTGAAGGGCTGCAACCCGCAGACAACCTTGGCAAGCAATAATGTAACTTGCATTACTTAAAGTAATATACGTTATTTATTACCAAAAATCCGGCCCCAGTTGCCTTATGAAACCAGCCCAAGGGTTTCAAGTGGTGAGGCCTATGGCTGAAAGGCTGATACCCCAGTCCGCCCCTGTACTCGATTTTGTTACTACGTGTACACATATATTCAAATATTTATCCCGTATATCACTAGTTTTATCACGCTTTAATCCATGATTCCATTATTCCATATAAAGTTACCATGAATTATTTCTGTGCACCAAATTTACAACAAATTGTCGAGGCACCTTTCTCCTCCCCCTCTCCTCACCTCTTACTACAACCCTCTTCTCACCTCTCGCTACACCCCTCTTCTCTACCTATCTTACCAAATTCTCTCCACCTTTCTTTCCACTACCTTCACACCCACTTCACTCCACCCTTAACACTACTTCCACTGCAAACTTGCACTCTCTTCACACCCTCCCACATTCTTACTCTCACTTTCATTCTCTCTCTAACACCCCCTACACTTCTCTCTCTCTATCTTACTTTCTTTTTCTTACTCCCCTTTTATACCCACTTCCTCCTCATACTACACTATGCACACACCACTGGTAGCACTTCTCAGAAATACCTCACCTGTGCTCTGCTCCAATCCCGCCGCACTCCACTCCTCAGTCCATCCTCATTTGGTGTATGTCCACCTCCACACTCCATACCTCACCCCTGCAACTCACACTCTACCTTTAATTCACCCCCCCTGTATACTGTGTACTTCCTGATTCTTAAGCTTCCCCATGCACCTTCCATTGGTTCAAGTGCTCACCTAACTCTAGAGACCAGTCCTGAACTGTTACTTCCCCAGGGGCTGGATTACATAGGTGAAAAGCTTTAAAAAAAAAGTTTTAAGTCTCGCCCCCTTCCCAGCATGTTTTCTTGCTGTCTCTGTGGGTCTCTCTGCTTGTTGTGGGTTTGGAAATTTGTTTTCTTGTGATTTACCTTCTCTGCTGTTGAGTTTGATGTCAAATTCAATTTGGGAGTATTTCCGTGTCTCTCCTGTTCCCCCGCAGTCTCTTCTCACTCCCAGTTAATGTTCTGTTTCCCTCTCCATTTCCCTGCTATCCATCTGGGATTGGCAGGTCGGGTGTTGGGTGTCCCATTCCTGTTTGGCAAGGAAATTCACAGTCCATCCCTGGTCTGTTCTTGATCCTGTTCTCCCGGATCCAGTCTGGCATTTTCTTGGTTGCTCCCAGGTGCCTTCTGGGAGTTGTTAACAGAGTACAAAGAGTTGTTCTAGCAGGAAAGTGAGTTCTAAGAGGAGATAAATTCCTATTGGTTGCTCAATGTCGGTCATTGGAAAATGTTATAAGACGCACAAAGGCAGAGCCGGCAGAGTAAATCAAACGCTAGGGCAATTGTATTGTTGCAAGAGACCATATCTAAATGAATTCATAATAGTACAGTTGCATTTTAAAAAAAAAGTTCTTCATTCATTATCGCAAATATGATGCAAATATTCATAAACATACAAAAGTGTATTGCTCTGAGCTTGATTACATCACATAACTATGCCGGTCCCAGTCACTACACATCTGAGTCTTCATGAGACTGAAACAAAGAATGATCTACATTTAGGCCCTGGCATTGAATCCCTCCCCTGTAAATATTAACCCTTCTTCGCCGACTTCTTCGCCGACTACTCTGACTGCTCCGCTATTGTAATTTGAGACCCAAAAGGTAAGGAGCGCTTTGCTAAATGATGTACTGCTCTTGTTCACATCCATTCATGTATATGTGGCAGGGTAAGGGAGGCTTGGGACTATTGGCCAGTCTGAGGGGTTGCTTGTTGGTCTTCCTTGCAGAGCATTAGTGACCCAGTCTTTGGAGCTCTGTAACAGTTGGATGTTTTGTTTTACTGGTGCAGACCACATCTGCGGTCAATTTACTATTCCTCACTTTAGCACCCCGGTTCCCACTTTGGGAAGAGAAAGAGTATCCCTGAAAAGAAAGAGGGACATGTGTTTTCCTCCAATGATGTCTTGTACCTCCATTTGATCCTTCCTCATATAGCCACCCCCAGGGTCCGGATCAGGTAGTGTCTGCCGTGCTCTGACCACATGCGAAGAGGCTACCCCAGGGAAAGGAGTGATGACACCATTGGATTTATCACAGTTCCAATAATGATTCTCACTTGTCTTTACTTCTTTGGCCTTACTGGGACGAGTATAAATGTTCCAGTAATGATTCTCACTTGTTTCCACTTGATTAGTCTGACTGGGATGGTTATGAGGGTACCAGCAACGATTCTCGCTTTTATCCACTTTTTTGGTTTTACTGGAATGAGTATACCAGTAATGATTCTCTTGATTCCTTACCGTTCTCACATTAGTATGAACGTCCTCCGGACTTCCCCACATTCCTTAGGGTCTATTAAGTTGAGGTCCTCACTGGGATGAGTATGATTATTATGCTTGTTCTATTCGATATCCGTCCCCGATGGCCCTCCTTCCCCGGTATCTCTCTCACTTTGGGTTAGCATCACCAGGCCTGCGATCAGTATGGGATCCTTGTTTCGGTTCATCAGGTTGGCTTCTGGCTTCTCTCACTCTTCCTCTATGCCCACTCCGTGCCGTGAACAGGTCTGTGGTCTCAGCATCATTATTGTACGTAGCAGTCCACCAACTCATGGTCACACCACCACCTAAGACTCAGTAACCTATCTGAGGTTTCCTTCCTGCAGCACTTATCACTTCAGGCTTCTCTCGTGTCGCCTTCACTCACCAGCTTGTTTCTCTCCTTGACAGGATTTCTCCTCCATTTATGATACGTAGCTGAGCCTTTCCCGGCAGAACGTCAAAGTCCCTTTACTCTGTTGTCCGAGGACTCTGCATTACTCGGACAATCTTCTTTGTGTCAGTATCTTATTAATTTTCCTTCTCACATGGATTTAAGGTTTCTAAACCACAGTAACAAACATTCATTTGTTCTTCATGACTTCATTGGATAGAAGTTGTTGGAGGTGGGTTGTGGGTGGGTAACCTAGGGAGTTCCTCTTCGAAACGGGAGTCCTTGACCTCAAGGTGGGAGGTGTGGGGAGTCACTCCTGGTGAGGTCCCGCTTACCTTGACTCCTAGGGATGGTATCGGTTAGCAGGCTCGCCTCCCAGGGAAAGACTCCCCCCATGGGGAGAAGTGACTGATTCATCACAATAGCCTACCAAAGTGTTAGAAGTAGGCAGAAGGGATGGTGATCTATATCCCTATTGAGGTCTCCGTCCCCTAAGGGGGAGACTCCTCCAGAGGGTTCCTGCTTACCCTGTCCCCTAATGGGTGTTAAGGGTAGTAGGTTCACCTCCCTAGTCCCAAAGGGGGTGGCTCCCACTTGGGGAGAGGTGACGATCTCCCTGTCACAGCGGTCTCAGTGGAGTGTTTACTAAATGATCGATTAAATTGGATTTCCAAGGCCATTCTCCACACGGTACTTAGTGATTCGGTCAAAGACCACCCGCTTCAGGATTTTTTAATAATAGGGAAGCAAAGAAACTGGGCGATAGTTTGCTGGGGCATTTGGGTCAGAAGATGGTTTCTTCAATAGGGTTAAGACAGTTGCAGATTTGCAGGCGGCAGGGGAGAGTACATCGGGGTGAGAGAGATGGGTTAAAGAGCTCAGAGAGATTGGGGCAAGTGATTAGGACTAATTCTTAGACCATTTGGGGGTTGATAGGAGCAGGCGATGGGTTGGCACTGCGAAGGATGGGTGCTCATTCAATAGAAGAGTTAAGGAAGAAATAGTCGAGTGCAGAAGTGATAGCAGGAGAGAGCTGGTGGACAGAAAGAGGATTGAGGAGGTTGCTAGAGGAAGGCTGTGAGAGTGTCAAGCATTTGTGAGGCTTTAGAAGAAAACTAGTGAGCAAGGTCAAGACAAAGGAAATAGCGGATGGATAATAGTTTGCGAGCAAAGATTGGAGGGTCGATGAAAGCTTGCGGTGGTTATTGCGAAAGAAGGGGATTTGGCACAGTCTAGTACAGATGTAAGGATAGGCTAGGAGCAGGATAGGTGTCCATTATTTGCACCAGCGTCATCCGTCACAGCGCATATTTATTTTGTGGGTCTGAATTTCAGGGGTGATTCAAGGCAGAGGATTGGAGCAGGTAGGATGTGAAATTGTGAGCAACATGGTGTTGGTCAAATGGAGTCATAAGTGCATAGTGAAAGTCAGAGAAAGCACAGACGATGGAATATCCATGAAAAGGTGAAAGACAAAGGAAAGAGGTCCTCACATCAACAATGTAATGGCATGGGAGTCCTGCCTGAATTTCCTCATAGTGAATGAAGAGGGGTTATGTGTGGAAGATAGAGAGACCGAGATGTTAAAGTTAACAATTAAGTGATCAGAGGGGATCAATGCAGAGATCCGAGGAGCAGAGTGAATTAAAGAAAGACAAGGTCAAGAGAGTTTGCATCAGAGTGGGTAGGCTGGCCATGGAGGGAATAGGGCGAGTGGCCAGATGGGAGGGACTTAAGTTCAAGACAGGTAGCTGCAGAGGGATGTAGAGGTTGAAGTCCCCCATCATGACAATGGTGAGGTCAGTAGAAAGTGACTCAGATAAAGGGTCAGATCGGGGAAAAGGGAGTTGAGAGGACCACTGGGTCGATGGAGAGCCAGAACAGTAAGATGAGTAGGAGGGAGTAGTTGAAAAGTAGCATATTTAAAAAAAGAGGAAGAGTTGTTGTCCAGTGAGGATTTCAATAGTAGCATGTTTCAAAGTGGAAGAGTTGATGTCCAGTGAGGGTAAAGGGGTAGTGTTGAGGGCCTTATTGATAAGGAACCCAACACCACTGCCCTTCCAAACAGGTCTGGCAGAGTGGGATAAGTAGCAGATTCAGTGTCGAGAGCTGCTAGTGTAGCAGAGTCTTGATTGGCGATCCATGTTTCTGTGATAGCACAAAGTGAAAGTTGAGTGTGAGAAGAGTCAGAATTGTCAATTATGTAGGAATACTTGTTCCAGAGGGATTGTGCATTCCAGAAGCCAAGTGAGAGTGATGGGAGGTGAGGAGGTAGAGCAGCAGGTGTTGTGCATCCTATTTGGGAAGTGCAGGTGGAGGGGTGTTATGTTATACTTAATCTAGCTCGTGGGACTCCGCTTCCACAAGCTTAGTGTTCCAGCCCCATCCTCACCGAACCTTCCCACCTCCCCGTTCTGTTTCGGTTGCTGTGGTCCGACCTCTGGGGGCCGCGGAATAAAGCTCCTGAATCCACTGTACGGTTCGCCTCTTTATTACTTTATTACATTGGCGACGAGGAGGTGAACCGCCCCCCGGAGCGCAGCGGACTGCCTCAGCTGCCAGCCTCATCCCGTCTCCGCTGCCGACGCCGTACACATACGGCCGCGCCCCTCCCCGATCCGGGTAGAAGGCGGCGCAGACACAGGCGGCCGCGCCCCTCCCTGATCCCGGGTAGAGGGCGGCGCAGCCGCAGAACAAGTACCCTCCCAGCAAGCGAGGTACGATTTCATTGGGGTTTTGGGCACCAGACACCTCGTCACGCGCCATCACGCCCACGCGGAGCTCCAACAAAAAAAAAACAAAAAAAAAGAGGAAAGGACCGCAAAGTGCATCACATGCAGCCATTTTGTTGTCCCTGTTACCATAGTAACATTACGGCAGCCATTTTGTTGTCCCTGTTGTCACAGAGACAACGATATCGAGCATTTCTCGTTCCTCCACAGCCACTAAACAAATCCTTGTCTACACAAAAGCCCCATCTGCTTTTAACAAAGACCAAGAGCAAAGACTCAAACCAGATTCTTGATAAAAAAAAAAAAAACGCCTTCTCTTACCCAATCATTTTTTTCCTTCCCAGCCTGCCTCTTATCAGCACAGTTTTAACACAGCTTCACATCTCCCATCATGCAAAACATCCCCCATCCGGCCAAATTTCTCCCGTGCCCTGGGACACCAGCCTCTCCCTGGGAACAATGGATCGATGGGTTCCACATCTACCTGAGAGCCATTGGGGGCAACAAATTCAACGATGACCTCAAGGAAGCGACACTATTGAACTGCATAGGAGCAGAGGCACTAAGACTGTTTAGGGCACTACCAGAACCGGACGACGTTGGAGGTGATGGCAACCACAACCACAAATTCGACAGGGCCATAGCCAAGCTCACCAAACATTTTGGTAACAAAACCAACATTGTACTAGAGAGGTACAAGTTCTTTAACAGGAAGCAACAAAAGAGTGAGTCGATCGACTCTTACATTGCATCCTTAAGAGTACTGATGTCAACGTGTGAATTCACTGGCGTCAGCGATGAGTATCTGAGGGACCAGCTTGTCCTCAATGTAGCGGACCCTCGTATTCAGCAGAAACTATGGCAGATGAAGAATCCCTCCCTGGACCAAGCCATAGAGACAGCAAGGAGCTTGGAGCTTGGTGACCACTGCCTGAAGGAGAGACTCGCCCAAAAGGATTGCGTTGAGGTGAAATCCGTTGAAACCAATCCAGAGGCTGACAACACTGAGAATCTGCTCGCCTTGGTCAGGAAGGCCCCAGCCTTCCGAGGCTCAAGAACCAATTCCAGGAGATGAAAGGGTCCATCCAATGACTTCAGGGACCCTGCCCATTGCCAACAATGTGGATGGTTCAAACACGAAGACCCTGAGAAGACGTGTCCCGCAAATAATGCTGAGTGTTACAAGTGTGGCCGCCGCGGACATTTCGCCAAGGTTTGCAACAGTAACAGGGGTAGAACAACCAGACCTCCCAGATACAATAGAGGCCCATCTATCAGATCTGCCTCGGTGAGATACATAGAAGATGATCCCAGTTACGATAACATGCTGCTCATCGACCGAGACTCCCCTCCAATACAAATACTCACCATCACTTCCTCACGTGACGCCAAGGGCCCGTGGGTCGACATGCATGTAGATGGGACACTTCTTCAAGTAATGGTAGATACAGGTTCCCCCTATACAATGGTAGATGTCCAAACATTTTTGGGAACTCTCTCTAGGAAGATACAGGACCTACGCTGCACGCCAATAAAGGCCACAGGTTATGGCAAGACTCCTATCGAAATAATTGGGTATACCTGGGTTAAACTCAAATTTTTTGAGAGAGAGACATATTGTAAACTCTTCGTGGCCAAAAATGGCTCTTCAGTTGTTGGTTGGGAGGAGCAAGCTGCCTTACGAATAAAGATCCACCCTGGAGAAGAAGTTCCAGTCCTGAGTGTGCTGAGCGACACCGATGCTACAACCAGCTTGGAGCCCACCAACATAAAGTCCACTTTAGCCAAGATGTTTCCAAAGGTATTCAACAACAAGGTGGGACTCCTCCGAGGCTTTCAACATAAGATAGTTTTGAAGAAGGACGCCGTTCCTGTAGCCCATCGTGTTCGTGGAATCCCCTTTGGCACCAAAGACGCCTTGAGGAAAGAGCTCACCCGACTTTGTGAGGAAAACATCATCCAACCCATTGAGAGTTCTGAGTGGCTCGCACTAATTGTCCTTGTCGGCAAACCAGACAATTCAATAAGGATGTGTGTTGACCTACGTGACTTAAACAAGAACATATGGGTGGACAGACACCCTCTCCCTAACATATCAGAACTCCTCGCAACCATGAAACCAGCCAAATACTTCAGCACCCTCGACCTCTCGTCGGCATACCACCAGATTGCATTGGAGGAGAACTCAAAAAATCTCACTTCCTTTGTGTGAGAAGAGTCGAAATTGTCAATTATGTAGGAATACTTGTTCCAGAGGGACTGTGCATTCCAGAAGCCAAGTGAGAGTGATGGGAGGTGAGGAGGTAGAGCAGCAGGTGTTGTGCATCCTATTTGGGAAGTGCAGGTGGAGGGGCAGTAGGAGGATTGGGCTGTCAGAGAGTGGTGCAGATGTTACACCAAGTTGAGGCTGAGAGAAGGGAAGGAGAAGAGCGATGGACCTTTCCAGTCCCTAGACACCCAAACAAGGAACTTCTCTTTGCTGCTTTTGGCCCCATGCGGCAGACGTCTGGGTTGTACGCCCAAGGGATATATGATATGGCATTTATAACGCGCCTATGCACAAGTGTTTCAAGGCGCGATGAGGCAAGGGAGGGGAAACGGTGGGAAGACAGAGACAGCGATCCTACTAGGCCAGGTGACATTGTGATCGCGCAAGTGCAGTGGGGGGAAGAGGAAAAGTGTAGGGGGAAAGGGGAGGGTGCAGTGCAGTACATAGGATGACAGTGAAATAAAAATAGAAAAATAATTAGAATAAATAGAAGTGCAGCCAGCTGGTGGCAAGTGCAGACATCTGGTGTCAAGTGCTAGTAGGGGCTGTAGGGATACAGAGACTGTCCACAAGTGTAGGGGCCAGGTGGGCAGTGCAGGTGTGCAACTGGTGTATGGGACCTGGGCCCGAGATCAGAGGGTAGCCAGGTAAACGAGTGCAGTTCCAGATTCAGCCAGGAGATCAGCAGGGGAGAGGAGGAGAGAAAGCAGATGCAAAGAGGAAGGTCTTGAGGAGCTTCCGGAACCAGAGATGGTTCGCCTCAAGTTTCAGAGAGGGAGGCTGTTCCAGAGGGAGGCACCAGCAGAAGAAAGATCTACCACTAACTTGCTGCTTGGAGAAGCGACTAACCCTGGGGGAGTTGGAGGCAGAAGAGCAAAGAACTCAAGGAGGAAGATATTTAGGAAGAGAGAGTTGAAGGTATTGAGGTCCCAGGCCCCAGAAGACCTTGTGGACAATGCAAAGGGTTTTGAACTTAATCCTCTCCGCCACTGGGAGCCAGTGCAGAGATTTCAGTCCTGGAGAGATGCGATCCCTGGGCTTGAGGCCAAGAACAAGTCTTGCAGTCCTGTTTTGGGTGAGTTGCAGAGGGCGGAGAGTAGAGGCAGGGAGATTTAGAAAGAGGCTGTTGCAGTAGCCCAGCCTAGAGAGAACCAGAGCTCTGGAGACAGTGAGCTTCTGGGGGAAGGAGAGGAATGGAAGAATACATCTGAGGAGGTGCAGCTGGTAGTGTGACTTTATAGAGACGTCAGAGATGTGAGGAGAAAAGGAAAGTGTGGAGTCAAAGATGACCCCGAGGTTTTTAGCCTCACAGGTGGGAGCAGGAAGAGGGCCAACAGAGGCTGACCAGAGAGTGACAGGAAAGGAGGGAGCAGGTGTGCCAATGATGAGAATCTCGGTTTTACTGGCATTAAGGAAGAGATCATTGGTGGCACACCACTCCTGGATGGCTGACAGACAGTCAAAGAAGAGAGAAGGAGAAGTGTCATCTGCATAGCACTGAAGGTTGGAACAGAGAGCAGCTATGTGGTGGGCAAGAAGTGCCAGGTATTAGTTGAACAGCCAGGGAGAGAGGTTAGACCCCTGGGGAACACCACAGGTAGAGAAAGAGATAGAGGAAGTTGGACCTGGGAGGGTCGATCGGAGAGGAAAGAAGTCAGCCAACCCAGGGCCTGATCGGTGATACCCAGGTTATAACAGAGACAGTTGAGCAGGATGGCATGGTTCTCCGTGTCAAAGGCAGAAGAGAGATCAAGTAAGATGAGGACACAGGGTGTGTTGGAATCGAGGTTGGAGAGCAGGTCTTCACGGATGTTAAGAAGAGCAGTTTCCATGCTTCTGGCAGCTCTGAAGCCAGACTGATGGTCATGAAGACAGCCAACAGATTCAGAGTGAAGATTAAGCTGGGAGATGGCCAGCTTTTCTAGGAGTTTGCCCAGGAAAGGAGTGATGGAGATTGGACGATAGTTAGCCAGACAGGTAGGGTCGGCAGAGGGTTTCTTAAGAAGAGGGTGCACAAGGAAGTGCTTCAGGGGGCAGGGGAAGACTCCAGCGGCGAAGCTGTGGTTGCAGAAATCAGCCAGAGCAGGAGCCAGGGTATCAATGTGGTCCTTGATGGTTTTGGAGGAACAGGGGTGAACCTGTTTTGATGAGACTTTCATAGATCGGACTTGTCAAGAAAATTCGCTGAGGAGAACAGGGGAAAGGCAGAGAAGCAGGGAGAAGAGGTGGCCGAAGAAGGGCCAGAGGAAGAGCAGCCAGTAGACGGAAGAGGAGAGGAAGAGAGAGAGAGGACAGGATGTCCTGGGTTTTAGAGATGAAATGAGAAGCCAGGGCCGTGCAGAGGGCCTGGGAGGTGACAGGAAAGGTAGATACTGCAGCAGGATTGGCCAGCTCCTTGCAGATTTAAAGCGTTCGGCCGAGTTGTTAGATGCCGCAGAGATGCGGGCTAGGACATGGGCTCCTTTCTTGGTGCGTACAGAAAGCTGGTATTGCCTTTGGAGCAGGGGGCAGGCCAGTTTGTCAGAAGAAGTACCAGAAGCACGCCATTTCCTCTCAGCCACCCTGCACTTGCGTTTAAGGGTGACGAGGTCTGAGTCATACCAAGAGTTGCACTTGGCTTTGGGCTTCAAGCAGATCCTCATGACGGGGGCAACAACATCAAGAGTATCAGATATAGCATAGTGGAGCATGGAAAGGGCTGTGTCAGGGTGTAAATCACCCAAGGGGGAGGAGGGGATGAGAAAGTGGCAGCAAAAGCCTCAACTGACCCACGCTTCATGGGTCTGATAACCGAGAAGGTAGGTGGCAGTGCTGCAGTTGGCTTTGCCTGTGGGGTAGAGAGGGTGAGCTGGGAGGAAAGGAGAAAGTGATCACTCCAGGAGAGAGGAGTGGTCTGAGGGGACGTAAGGGGAAGGTCTGAAGAGATCAGAATATTCAGAGTGTGCTCTGCAGAGTGAGTCGGGCCAGAGGGGAGTGGGAGAGAGTCGCAAAGGTCACGAAAGAGTCCAGCGGAAGGACAGGAAGCATCCAGGTGGATGTTGAAGTCTCCAAGAAGGAGCAGTTGAGTGGTTGAGACCAGGAGGGAAGAGGAGAGGTCCGCCCATTCTGAGAGGAAGGCAGAGATCTGACCAGGTGGCCAATAGATGAATGGCTAGGAGAGCGAGAGAGCCTGCAGATGAGGCATTCAAAGGAGGAGTAGGCCTGCGTAGAAATGACAGAGGCAGGAATCCACTCAGGGCTACACCCCCTCCAGAACGGTTGGACCTGGGCGGGGAGAGGATCTTGTAGCCATCAGGGGTGAGAGTGTCAAAGCTTGTGACAGAGCTGGCCGTGAACCATGTCTCGGTGAGACCGAGGACATCGAGGTCAAGTTCCTCCAGGAGACGGCAGATGTCAAAGGAGTGTTTGACAGCAGAGCGAAAGTTGAGAGTGGCAATATGTAGAAGGTTGCCATCCTTGAAAGACTCCCAGGGAGGGGTACAAATCAGAGGTATGCCCTGCGGAGGTATAGAGGCAGCCCGAGGGGGGCAGAAGAGGGAGGAGAAGGCAAGTTAGCCAAGGAGGGGACAGAAGGGGGAGGCGAGGAAGCCGTGGAGGGGAGAGGGGACAGCAGGAGAAGAAAGGAAATTGTTGAGGCGCAGGAAGCATCTATCAAAGAGAAAAAGGTTGGCTTGAGGGCCTTGGACCAAAACGGTACTGTTCAAGTAAATATTATTGATGACCTTAGAGAAGTGGAAGGAGGCCAGGAGGGCTTCCCACCAGGTGCCACCATTAATGGGAGAGGAAGAGAAGGGAGAGAGCACATAGACCATATGTAGAGTCCATAGGTCTGGCGAGGGAACAACAAAGAGGATGTCAGTGAAGGTTTGCCTGGAGGAGGTACTGGTATAGGTGTCAGCGATAGGGAGGCCCGGATGTCCTTTTTAAACTTCTTTGTACCAGATTTAGTCAGGAGAAGAGGGTAGTCGATAGAGAGGCAGTTAGAAAAGATAGGAGAGACAGAGAGCACCATAGATTAGGTAGGGAGAGGAGAGAGGAGGAAGGGAGTGGGAAGGGGTAGGTTGAGAACACTAGGGAAGGACACTGGTCAGGGTGCAAACAGACGAGACAGAGAGACGAGACAAGTAGACAATTGGACAAAACGGCAGGCACTTAGATAGAGGTAGTAAGGTTCGCTAGGTGAGTGCTTTTGCTAGGAGGCAAACCACAGAACGGCACTACTTTCACAATGCAATTTTAGAACAGGAGAAAAACACACCTAAGTTTGAGAGTCCTGAATAGCGGGGAAATGGCCTAGGTTTCACAGTGCTATTTTAAATACTTTCACAATGCAATTTTAGAAAGTACAATTTTAGAACAGGAGAAATTTAGAACACCTGGTCCAGCATCCAGCAAGTAGTCCATAGACGCTGTTCAGTATGCTTCCACTTACAGTAGTTAGCTACAAGCCCTGCAGGGAAGTATCATCAGAGTATGCACGTAGGGTGGTTCTCAAGGTAAGAGGGTGTGTGTACACTGCAGTCAGAATGCACTCATTTGGAACACTGTCCTATATCACCTGATACTTTAAGCAGCTGTCATGATTCCTGCCCCTCATGTCCCCAGCCCTCCAAGATGTCAGGATGGAGCCAGGTCACGATCACCTACATGGCTCTCAAGGGCCTCTCTATCCCTCCAAAGACCCACTTGGAGTCAGACATGGTGCTTGTGGCACCAGACTCACTCACTCCCATAGGATAACATTGGGGATTGGACTTGTAGTGCATTGATGGGGACAAGATGGATGCCCCCACATATTTCGGTTCCCAGAACTGCATGTGCGGTCTAGTCTTTTGGGTGTGGTTCAGCCCAGAGGCACCTGGGATACCCAGAGACTATTTAAGCCACACCCAGGCTGAGAAACATGCTTTGCGTTTTCTGCACCTGAAGAGTGACACTCACTGTGTTCGGATCGGTCTCCAGTAGGCCTACATCTTTCTTTTGCGCTCAGCTCCTGCAAGAACCAGAACACTCTTAGGAACAGCCTTACCTTGCGGCGCTTCTGCCCATCAGTCATCGCTCCCTCTGTTCTGCGGGCATCTTCGGCGGTGTCATTCCCATCCCGGCACGCCGCTTCCTAAGGAAAAGGGAAAAGAACAGAAAAAAAGGCATTAGTAAGCATTCTGCAAATCTTCACTTATTTTTAAATGCTTACCTAAATCCCAGTCGCTCTGGGGGAACTCTGTCTCCGGAACTTCTCATCCATCTGCAAGAGGTAAAAGACACTCCAGGTTAGCGTGGAAAAATCTAGAGGCATCGCATACCGCCCTTACCCACCGCATTTGTTCTTCATAACCGGCATCCACACTGAAAACGTCGCGGCACCTAAAAGACACAGTAAAAGAACTCAGTTCAATGCAAATACGAAAGGGGTGAATCGCGCATCGCGCTCTAACTCACCTTCAGCGCTACTCATCTCAGCAGCACGCCGCCATCCCCGGACGCCGGCCATCATCTAAAGAAGGAAAGGAACGAAGTTGGAGAACTGTTCAAAAGAATCATTATACTTACCTGTCGGACTCTTGCCAGTGAAGTAACTAGGCAGCAACGAGCCCGCATCAATCAAAGCGCCCCTGCGCTGAAGGCAGGACGGAGAGCACAATATCCAAGAAGACAAGGTGAGCTGTGAATCAAAGGGAAGTGTTGGACCCCGGGGAAGAAGGGGTTCAAGCACACAGAGACAATAGGGAGTTAAACTCTACCAATCCTGTGTTTCAGGCCCAGTCTCCAGTCGAAAAGCCTCCAGGGAAGGGCTCGAGGTCATAAGAGGTCAGAACGGGCTGAGTGACGTCCCCGTGGATACCAGGTGAGCGTTACAGCAGCTAGCGTTGCTGGTTGGCTGGTGGTGGGAGGGTAGCTCCACCAAAGGACTGGTTCCTGAATTTTGTATTGATGAAACAATAGGAAGAAGCTTAGGAGTGCACCCACCTGTTTTCAAAGTGAGATATGCTAAAATTAGGTCTCTTTGTAAAGATAGTACACTTCTACTTTTCCAGTCTTCACCATAGAAGCCACTGTCCTTATTCCTAGTAACAGCTGTTGGCATAGAAATGTAACTTCTGATCTATCCCTACTGCTATATGATCCTGCTTCTTATTTATTTATTCACATTTGTTGAGCGCACAACAGCCCCAAGGCATTGTGGCGCTTGTTACAGTGGGTGAAACATATCTTAGTTACATAAAACAGGAGCAACAGTCAACATACTTTGTAAAAGTAGTATAGAGCATTGGGGGAAGCAAGAGGAGGCGAGCAGTTAGTTGAAGAGAGCAGAGGTTTTTTCCGGAAGGCATGGATAGACTGTTGGTGCTGTGAAATGAATGCATCTGTGAGTGGTCGACAGAACTTTGAACGTGATGCGGTCTTTGACTGGGAGCCAGTGAGCCGTCTTTCTTGCTTGAGTGATGTGGTCTCTTTCCGGTATGCTTAGGGCTGCTCTGAGACAGATATTTTGGGTAGTCTGGAGCCTGTTTAAGTTTTTTTGGAGGTGCCAGCTAGTCTGTCTCTCTAAACTGAGGCATGTCTTATTTATAATAATTTCTCATCTATGAAAATCCAGTGTCTGCATAGCCCTCAGACTATGCAAGATGCCCATGAAAGATGAAGATTTTGTTTACCTTGTTTGGCAATATCCCAACTTTGACAAGTTCTGGTGTGAAGTGGTGCACAACATATAATATCTACCCTGTTATATAAAATCATAAGTGACGGTTTCATGTAACGTTTTCATGTAACGTTTTGTGTATCTTTTTTGTAACACTTGAAAGTCGGGTCAACAGATGTCCTACAGACATGGAACTGGTGTCATTCCGTTCCAAATTTAGCCCACTTCAATGGTATACTGAGCAAACATACAATTCCTAAGGGGTTTGGAGTGTATTCGCTGCTGAAGTTGTGTATGAGTGACCATTTTGTGTAACTGTTTTGTAAGACTTTCACTTGGGGTCATTGTACATCCTACAGACATGGGTCTGGTGTCATTCCGTTCCACATTTCGCCTACTTTGATGGTATACTGTGCAAACTGCAATTCCTGAGGCAAATGAAGTCCATTCACTGGAGTTCATTCACTGATGAAGTTGTGTATGAATTGTGTATAAGAGACGATTTCTTGTAACGTTTCATGTGAGTCTGGTGTCATTCCATCCCACATTCACCCAACTTTGATGGTATCCAGTCCAAATCTACAATTCCTAAGACGTTTGAAGTGTCTTAACTGATAATGACTGAGTAAGTTGTGTGATGAACTTGTGTAAGTGACGGTATCGTGACGCTTTGACTTGGGGTCCTTGCATGCCTTAAAGATATGGGTCTGCTGTCATTCCGTCCCACATTCCTCCAACTTTGCTGGCATACTGTCCAACTTTTGGATTTCCCAAAGGGGGGGGGGAGTGCGAACAAAGTGAGCCATTGGTGGAGTATCCCTACAAGCACCCAAGCCACCGAGTCCGACGCGCAGCAGTCGTCATGGGGTGGGGGGTGCGAGCGTTGCAAGCCCCTGGGGTGGGGAGTAATATATATTTTTGTAGGCCTTTATACAGGTGTGACTTTCAACAATATGAGATTCTTCTGTCCATCATGAAACAGTTTACCTCTTGTAATAAGATATCCCAGACTAAATGCAAGTTTTATAGAAAAGAGGAAAAATTAGGACCCTATTTGAAAAACATTATAAAAGTAGCTCTGCCAAAAATTATAGAAATAAGGAGTAAATAACCTTCCGAAGAAATACAAAGAACATTCAGTTACATAGCTGGAAAGAATAAAAATGGTTATGTATTGTAAGCACCCGAAAGACACATTTACTGAACAGCTTGATTCAGGCTACAAACATTTGAAAGATAATTTGCTGGATATGTTTCTACAGTTATGATTTGCCAGATATATTTCTACTTTTACTTGGGCCCTCGAGAGGTTTTCTAATACCCTTATCTTCACTTTGAATGACATATGCATACTGCTGCCCAGTGGGCGCAAGTGGACTGCACTAATTGCATACCGCATAAAATAAATGGCCTGATGTTAGAAAATACCATCAAGCTGATAAGGTCTTCTCGTTTCTGCACCTTTTGCAGCAAACTGAGACACTACCCAGTCCCTGGATGCAACCTTCCCATCAGCCCAACCGTTGGGTATGTACTGGGTGAATTTGCTGGTCAAAATACACTCCAACCGGCTTATGAATTCACATTGGAGAAAAACACGTCATAATTTCATATATAAGCTTGTGGGGTGACTTGATAATCTGGCAGGGTGTTTCTGTCAGAGGAGCAGGGAGAAGCACTGGGGGTGCACAGGACAGCGAGTCTGGTCTCCCAGTGAAGGTTTGAGGTTGAAGAAGCAGGGACAGGCACTGGGGGTGCACAGGAAAGTGAGTTGGCTCTTCCAGTGAGGGTTACAGAAGCCGAAGAAGCAGGAACAGGTACAGGGGGTCTACAGGTCTGTAAACCAGGTCTTGCATAGAGGGTTCTAGAGGCCGAAGAGGAAACTCACTCAATCGTGTTTGGACCCAGGCAGTGGAGTAGAAAGGACAAGACTGCAGAGTTCCGGCCAGTATTCTGACACTGGCATAGAGTGTCATCAGCTTGTTTCCAGCAGAACTGTATAGAACCATTTGTTTCCTTTGCAATATGTAAACATTTTGAAATCGTTGTCGTTGCCTATCACCATTGCAAGTAGTCCAGTAATTCCAGGATGTCATCTTACTTCTTAGCAGACTTCATGGCTCAGGGAACATGCAGCGGGCGGGAACATACCAGGATTTTGGCCAATGTCTAAGTGTGCTTGAGGCTACAGAACAGAAATGTCCCCCTTCAAGTCCTGGAAAAACTCTGAGCATATCTATCCATGAATACCTGACCTTCTTTTGTCCAGAATTGTTAGACTTCCCAAAACTCTGGTTGCTCCTTTAAGTAATGTACAATGCCCTCTCCCTTCCCTATTGTTTTATTATGGGACTGAAAATGATACAGCAGGTACCAGGAAAGGTTAACATGAATTGTGTGGTTGTGGGTAATGGCATTGGAGTGGCTCATAGATATGGAAGCTTGCTCTTAGCTGGACAATTGCACAGCGTTGAGGTGGCCGTAGTTGAAATTCCTTTTCAAGCAGATGTCATTGTTTAATAGCCTGGATTTTTTAAAGATCTCATTTGTAAGTGTTGCAAACAACGGATTTTTAGATACTACTGTTCTCCTAGAAATCCATGTCCCCTCCAGTTCCAATATACTAGCTCTCAACGACACTCCTTAGACTAATCGGTTTTTCCAAGTGTTTCATCTCCTACCAGAAGTGTTTCGGTCCCTGGTTTGTAAGCATTAAAAATAGCAAAAGAAAAAACCCAGCAGGTCAATTCTTTGATTGTTGCACTTGAAACCTTGCCCAAACTCTTAACTGTGTGTTTGAGCAGGGTTTGGCACCTTGTAGTCACCTCATGTCTCTGGAAGGTTCCAGCGGATGAACATCTGTTCTGGTGATCTGCCTCACCAGGTGCTGCCAGACCCTGCTTTTCCAAAATTGAGACAAGTGGCTGGTGACAGAGCCTGATCTATGGAGACACGCCCACTAAGCTTGTCTATGATCGATTTGGGAATTCAGGGACCAGCCCCTCTTATCCATTCGCTCTTCGTGCTGCCCTGCCAGTTTCTCTTATTGACAAGTGTGGTTCAGTGAGGATAAAATGGATGCCGCGTTATGGGGCAGTGATGGAGGAGCAGAGTTCTTCCAGTTGCCTGCACCTCTTATGGGCATCTGTAAAGCCTTCATTATGCAATTGTGCCAAAAGCTTAGGTGTCATTTTATTTCTAGCTGAGCTTACTTTTATTATCTTGCAAGTGTTGATTCCTCAACCTGGAGCTCATACATACACATCACAGTGACTGTGTATTTTTTATTTTACTTGCCATTATTTAGCGGTCCTTTTATAGTACAATATTTCACCTTATGTAACACTAATTCATGCTTCCCTTGAATATCTTTGGAAATGTGTGCCGCATTTGTTTCGATTTTATTTAAAAACTGTCATCATTTGCATCAAGTTTTGTGACTCTAAACTCTGCTCCCTAAGTTAACCCCCTCTTTTTTCCAACACCACCTCTGTCACCCACGGTTACACATCTCGCCTTTCTGTTTGATAATGACCTGTCACTACTTCCACAGAATTATGATGATGTCTGTAATTAAACCTTCCAATTTAAAACTTGAGAGAGCAACTCCTCTATTGGGAGCTTGAGCAAGTAGTTTTCGGGGAGACTTCTCTTGGCCTTTCATCTGTCTGCCTGAAGAAAGTGTCTGAGGGTCATGGCACGCTGGGCAGGTAGCAGGGGCAGTCCGTTATTGCTAGCATTCTGTTTAGTGTCCCCGAAGTTCATTTCGAGGTTGTAAGGGTTGCTGTGTGGGTCTGGTCATCCACAATTCCTTCAATGTAGCTACTGTTTATGAGTGCATATCTGTGTTGGTCCTGTACTGGAGCATATCCATTTGGAGCATATCATCTGATTAAAGACGTTGGTCTGCTTTAACTACGCAAGTAGCCATGGGGGCCTGCGATTTGCATTATACATATATCTATATTTGTGTCTCTTATGTTGAAGACTGATTTTGATGAGTGTGCTAGTTTAACACTGATTGTTAGGTGAAATGTGTTAGTTGTTGTAAAACTGTACGTGATTTCCTCGAATTATTTTCCTCGAAGTAGAAATCATCTGTTTTGTTTTATTTGGGTTGTTTTTTTTACTGAACGTTCTGCTGAAAAAATACGTGGGGGAAGAACCTTTGCAGTTCCCCTAGCCCCCCCTAAAACTAATTATTCACCTACAGCCAGCCCCCACATACATCTGTGGCAAAATCCGAGTTAAAAATGTGATGGTATCTATCGCGATGAAATCTACTGTGGCCAAAACAAACTTTACAAGGTCCTGTTCTTTTGCATATTCCAAATGAGCAAGCGTCATCATTGTGTAGAGATGAATTTGAGGTGTCCTGCGATGGGTGTTGAGGTAGTTGTGTTCTGTTTGTGCAATGACTTGCTTGGGGTGCCAGAGTGTCATTTTAGTTCCCATAGCAATTTCATTTTGCTACAGTTATAGGCGATGCCAAATGAGACGCAATAACCTTAGTTAATGCACATTGTGCTCGTTTGGTCACTGTATCTGTGGGTGCGTCATGCTGTGCCATGCATTCTATACAGGCGGGCACTCCACTCCTACAGAACCTGCTGGTATACATCCATAGTTGCCAAGATGCTTTCTCCTAAAAGGGGCTCAATAGCTTGAAGTTCATTAAACAAGCCTATGCTTCCCTGTATGCAATGTGGTGTTCTCTTAACCACGGATTTTAAAATGCTTTCCTCTCACACTGTAAAATTCAATACAAATCTAGAGGTGAAATGGAACAAACATAGCATGGGTTGTTGTAAACATTGCATCCCCTTTCACACACCATAACATGCAAACATTTGCCTCTGATCCTGTGTTTACCCAATACACATTTTCTCTTGACACACTATCATGTGTCATCAGACAGTTCTGCATGAGTAAGAAATCTATGTGGTCTTAAAAGCTCGGAGACAAAACTATGGGCCTCATTACGAGTCCCACGGTAACCGTGCCTGAAATTCCAGCCGGTTATCGCCAGACTCGAATTACTATTCCGCCTCCGTGATTACCGGAATTACCGGGGCATTACGACCCCGGTGACCCGGGAATTCCGGAGGCGGAATTCGGTAAATCCCCATTCCCATTGAGTTCCATAGGACTCAATGGGAATGGGGAAGTGGAAACACCGGTACCATCTCGTGATGGTGCCGGTGTTTTCACGTCCGCTTGCAGGACTCGAGATCACCCGGTATAGAAACAACGGTGGCGACGGGTTTACCGCCACCGTTATTTCCATACCGGGTGACTCGTAATGAGGCCCTACGAGTTTGTATGTATTATAAATGAGCTATATTAATCCAAATATCATAAAGTGACTGCCCATAAGTCCATCCTTTTCCTTCCCTAGTACATTGTGTAGCTTCTGCTTAGTTTATAGTATAGTGAGACTATGGTTGCTTAAGGTTCAGCTTATTTTATCACCCAGGTGTAAAATGTTTACACTCCCAAAGACCTTTTTACAAAATAAGATAACGCTAGCAGTCACTCTTCACCCTTCTTCCCCCCTGAGTTCCTCTGCCCTCCGTTTCTTCTCTGGATTGAATGTTTCGGGCGGGAATAATGTGGACTGTGGTGCTAAGAAACAGGGTGTAGACGTAGAGGTTGTTTCCTCAGCTCAGGGGCACGCTGAACTTTCAGCAGTGTTTAAGCACATTACACACATAAAAGGGCCACACCCTAGACTTAATTAGACAATTCATTCTGAACACTGTAGAGCTCATCGTCAAATTTCAAAACTGGTCTGACACCACCTCACCCACTATAACAATCAACATTCCCTTAAAATGAATCACGCTATAACCAAGCTGATCTGCCCGAAGGTCAACCTTACAAAACCCAAATTAGAACCATGCATTCTTGGACAAATGCATATACTACAACAATCTAAGAACCCCTCAATTCTATTCCAACAATTTAATGGCACTCAAAAGAAATCTCAGACACAAATGCCCTCCATAAGTCAGTGTAAAAAGAAAAGATTTGGCAAACCTATTGCACTGCAAACTGAACGCAATAACAACCTCCATCTGACAACCCCCAGTCTAAACAAAAACACTGGCATACAAGCCCCATTTGAGCACCTGGGCAATAAGGGCAGGTCCCCAAAACCCTTTACATCAACCCAAACAAGCAGGCCAACGATACAAAAAGCACATCTTTCAGATCGTCCAATGTCCCCTCTGCTCAAGCATCAGCAGCACCCCACAAAGCCCATCATTGTGTGGGGGAACGACATGCTACACTGCTACATCAACAAAATCCAAACAGAGAACTTAAACCTCTTGATCAAGCCACAAAAACTCCCCAAACCATAATTGGTGAACAGAACATATAGGCTACTGGACAACACATGGACGCCTAACCCCAACAGGTCACTGTCTAATTCACATTCCATCCTATCTCTTGCGACAAGAACTTAATAAACAAACTGAATATTGCATCCTACCTGATCAGCTCTATCATTGACATTTTAGGTCATCTGCTCGATTTGAATGGCAGCACAAACACTTCCTACCCAACCTATAGAAATCTGCCCAAGTTCTAAAAACTGCTCCATTGAAAATCAACCACACTAGACATCCTTGCTCTTTACCAGCGCTTAAAGGGGGGTTGAAGCCACATACCAGTCTATTCAAGTGCAGCAACACCCGTTCATCCACTGCCTCATACGAAATCTACTGTTTGTCCTAAAAAGATTGGCACACTGCCCACCTGACAACTCCAACACCACTTCAAACAGCCATCTGCTGTGAAAATGCTCAGTCTTTTTTTACCCAGAGAGGATGATAATCTCACTGACATTTCAGGTCATCGTCTCTGATTGAGTGGCAACAACAAACACTTCCTTCTCGAGCCACAAGACCTGCCTGCTGCAGTTGACTCAATAGACTAATGCTAATCAAGGATGATGGATGCTAATGAAACATCTCAATCTGCATAACAAATAGGTTTCAGTCCTTCTTGGTAAAGTAGCTTTCTTGCAGCAAGGTTTGACACGTCCATCAAGGCATTAAATCTTTGATGTTCCTATGGCAGTAAGCACCCATTCTAGGGGCTTCACCGGCCGGTAATAGCTTGAGGCCCAAGTTATATTCTTGAGCGAAGAGAGGGCCTTAATTCTGGGCCACGGTGCAGTTACCGGGCCGGTGAAGCACCCAGAACGGGTGCTTATTGCCCTTAACACCCTGAGGCAAACCCTGAAGGTGCTAATAGCAATGACAAAATTAAAATAACCTGGCCGCGCTGCTTTGTTGACTGCAGCTCAGAGCCCCGCCTTCCATTTCCATGGCTGAAGAACTGGAGGACGAAGCAGTGCAGGCCTGGTTGAGGGGCCATTAAGGTAAGGAGGGGGGTAGGGGATTTTGTGGGGCTTAGGTTCTGGCGGGAGGCAGTATACGAGGGGGTACAGGCAGCGGCGGGGGCAGCGCGGGTGCACCAAGCAATCTGGTTTATTTCTTTTTTTTAAATGTTTTATTGGTTAAACGGATTAAACCTTTAACGTTTCTCCATCTTCTATTACATCACATCAAGTAAATGTCCAATGTTTGATGATATGTAATGATCGCTTCCTTAGCCAATTAAGCAAAGGAATACTGTGAGCCCGTTTATTTTCCTCACTCTTCAGGTCCTTCTTCCTCCAATCCCAATTTTAAGGATTCCACAAATTTTAGGGAGTCTATTGTTCTGCCAACTTTTTCGACTGTCAGTAATCTCTCCCAGTATTCTTCCTCCATCTCAAATGAGATGTTGCTAGTATAGCTCCCCATAGCCACCTGGCGTTTCGATGCCAGGGCCAGGCAGGCTAGCATAACATGTCTAATGGATTCCAGATGTTCTTTGTTTTGACAGAACCTATAATACGCTTTTGACTTTTCCATTAGCTTTCTCCTCCATTTCACCACTCTAGAGTTAGTCTGCATCTCAGCAGGAGGTCTCTATAATGGTTTGATGGGAACTTCTTCAGGTAAGGTGGGAGCATATTTAAAGCTTTTCGCTCCCATATGATGTTATGTCACTAGTTTCTTATCAGTCTCAGCGCCTGAGTTTCATCCCAGTCCTTTTCCTGGATGGTTCTTTTTGCCTTGTCCGGATTGAATTTCAAGGTGTCCTCAAAGATGCTGCACTGTTCCAAGATTGCCTTACATTTTGTTTTCCAATGTTGGAGTATCGTGTTTCTATTTATTGGCCCTGTCTGTGCTAGTATTTCATACGGTTGAGGTGGTTTGTCAAGGATGCATTTTCTGTAAAGAGATAAGATTTTCCACAGCACAATTGACGCCAAAGATTGGAGCCTTAATTCCATTCTTATGAGCTCAATCGCCAACGAATTCGGGAGGCATAAGATTTTCCGCCAAAAGTAAGACTCACATAAGTTCCAGACTTCCCAGCGCAGGGCTAACAAGGCCTCCGCTCCATAGGTAATTACGGCCACCACCTTTTATTTATAGAAGTTGTAATAGGAGTCAAAGAGAATTTTCCATACCTTCGATTTATTATTAGCCCTTGGTTGGTCAAGGTCGTTAGCTTTTCCCGGATCAATGCATGATGCCCCTCTTCATTACAGTTTTTATTTATCCTTATCCCAAGATATAATGTTGCATCCACCACCTCCAGTTTTTCCTTCTCTAGCGACCATACATGATGTTTCCTTGCCGATCTTTTTCCTCGAGTGGACTTCATTATTAGTACCATGGACTTCTTGATGTTTATTTTCATGTCATTTTCTAATAGGTACTTGTTGAAGGCCTCTATCCGTCGCTGAAGTCCAATGGGTGTTTGGTCAGCAAATACCGCATCATCAGCATACAACATCCACAGCACTTCAGTCCCATTGATCTTTGGGGGGAAGGCGCGGGTCTGGTCTCGCATAGTCTTCATATCTGCCATATATATGACAAATAGAAAGGGAGCTAAAGCGCATCTCTGTTTAATTCCACAGGAAGTTCCGATCTTTCTCGACAGCCCTCCGTTTGCTGTAGTTTAAACCTGTATCGTGGTGCCAGTGTACAGGGCTTGGATAGCTTCTAAAAGGTCTACCGGGCATCCCCAGTTCTTCATCTTTAGCCACAGGCGCTCCCGGTTAATCCCGTCGAACGCCTGTTTGAGATCAATAAAGGCGGGTTTTTTTCTTCCAAAGACTTTGCTTTCATCAGATTGATCAGGAACAAATTTAGGGCAGTTCCTACTCCGCTGATGAAAGCTGTTAGATTACCTCTGTCCCCTTTTTTATAGATTGGCACGATGTATGCCTCTGTCCAGAAGGATGGGATTTGCCTTGATCGTTTTATTTGTTGAAAGAGAGCATATATTAAGTCTGACCATTCTTCACAGCTGTCTTTTAGCATCTTGTTCGAGATGCCATCTGGGCCCGCTGCCCTAGAGGCACTCAGCATTACAATGTCATCTGTCTAATTCCAGAGCCCAGGGAGTTACATCGTGGATCTTCTCTATAGCCATTTTCTTGTTTTTCCCATCATACAATAAGGTGTAGTGGTTAAACCAATTTTCCTCCGAAACTTGGTTTACACCTATTGCAGATTGGTTGAGGTCTCTGTTGTTAATTATGTCCCACATGCTTCTTGCATTGTTTGTTGACACTGCGGCTAGCATTTTCTCTGCGTCTCCTTGTGCTCTCAGAAATCGAGTGGAGCGTAGGCAGTTTTTGTATGTTTGCCGACACTTCCTCCATAGTTCATATTTATCACGGGAGTTTGCCTTTTTTATACGTGTCAGATTGTTAGGCAGAAACCTGTGCAGTTCCCTTAGGGACCACTGAAAAAAGTTTAAGACTACAGGAGTAAGCAGTAAACCCAATTGGTAGCAGTGTGCACCACCCAGATTTACCTGGTAGCTGTGGCTGAGCAGTCAGACTTCTCTCAAGAAGAGTTAGGCAGTATATAGAGTATACACAATAGGGCTAAAAACACAGTAGCACAAGCAAACACTGAACAGAGCTTTGGTATAAAAGTATATAATTATTTATTTAAAAACACGCTTGTAAAAATACACTGGCACTAATATGTCAAGCAAGTTCAAACACAGTCACTATAAGTATATACACCTCCCTAGTTAATTATTCGACAAGTCTAGGTTAAGACACCACTTATTTAGCAAAACAGAGGTGAGCGCGTAACCGTAGATGGCACTCCAATAATTTGTTTAAAAAGGCTGAGAAAAGGCAGAATAGGAAAAACACACAATACCAACACTTTTAAGAAACCGCAGCAAGTCAAGAAAGGCAGGGTCTACTGTAGAGCAAAAAGTTCATAGGCCAGGCCCACTCTTGGAGAGAGCAAGGCAGAATGTGCCCAAGATCACACAGTGGAAATGCACTCAAAGTCTTTTCAGAAAAGTCAAGAGGTTGGATCAAGTCAGAAAGGTAATGTTAGCAGGTCCGAGGTCACCCCAGGATAGAGAGTCAAGGATTTACGGGACACCTTGGACAGTCTGTTGCAAGGGACACCAGGCGGGACACCTTACTTGAAATGGTGAGAAAGCTCCAGCGGGGGCAGTTGTTCCTGGCAGCGGGTGCAAGTCAGAGCTTCGTCCAGGGGAAGAGATGATCTCGACGTGGAGGAAAGCTGGAGGTCGTTGCACTGCCAGGGAAGAAACCAGCCGCTGAGTTTCCCGGTTAAAAGGTACAACCCTTTTATTCGCGGTAGTGGTGAAGCGTGGCTATCCGGCCGCCGGGGTGCTTGGCACGGGCAATTCGACCATGAGATGATCCAGGAAGGTGAAAAAGGCGAACTGGTTGGTCCCACCCGCTCAAATGGAAGTAGACTCTCCTGGAAGAAGATCTCCTCTGTCGCCGGGGAAGTGGTGAGTTCGTAGAGCAGGGCTCCACCGGTGGTGTCGTCGTTGTAGATGCCTCAGCTTCTCCGCTCTTTGGATTCTTTAGGTCCTGTGGCGACTTCTGAAGTTCCAGTCCCCAAAGCCCTGCTTTTATGCAGCAAAACCCCCATTCATCAGCCTAGCTGTCACTCAAACATGCTAAGTGGTGAGCCGGGCGGCTCACCACTGGACCAATCACACAAGAGTGCGATTTGAGTTGCCAAGGCAACTCAGTCCAGGGTGCCTAATCGCCCCCCACCCCCACACATCCTGTGGACCCCAGACAGAGTGGCACCATTTGGAGGGCTTCTGTGGAGAAGCCCGCCAAAAAGTGGAACAAAGGGCTCGACTTGGGTTAGAGTTTCAGAGGCGAACACAAATGCCATTTTAAAACTGAGTCCTGGCAAAAAGACCCAACCGGGGAATAAATATTAAATAAATAACCCAGCGTTATCTTTAACATTGCACCAAAAAGTGGTGCGTTTAAAATGAATGGGAAATTCCCACAGGAAATATTCCGGTGGAATATTTCGTGTGGTATCCACTGCCACCAGCCAGAAACTCGACAAGGGGGGACTGGACAGTGCCCCCTTGGAAAACAGACCCAGGGGCAATTGAATTACCCCTACCAGTACGTCCACAAAATGATGGTTTGTACTGGTTCTGTTCACAATTTGAGACTAGTAAAGCCAATGGTGATTTTACATGCCCTGGTAGACAGTAGTCAGTCCCACAGTATGGAGTCTATGTTTGGGTATCACTATGACACCCCTGTGTTACTGCACTGAGGGTGCTGTGTAACACATATACCAAAAACACATGAAGCCCTATGGAGTTAAAGACACCATTGCCCATAAAACACATTACAAAGTCAAAGGGCATTCTCAAATCATGCCTAAGAGTGGGAGAAAAAGAGTCTCACTCTTAGCAGGAGAAAAAAATAAACCCCAAAAATCCACCAAAGCTGCTGGGGGACTCACTAGGTTTGGGAAATTAGCCTTAACAGAGAATTCTCCCTAACACAGATCAGCTCTATATTGTTTCCTTCTGGCCACTAAAAGTTCATCATAAGCCATAAAGGGCTCAAGGTATATGTCACAATGAGTGGTGATATGTGGCAGCCCTGCTTAGTGCCTCTTGCTAGTTTCATTGGACATAATAGTTCTCCAGTCACTACTAGTCATGCGATCGGGTCCCTATAATTGGCGCTTCCCATGGCCAGGTATTTTAGCCCTATGTTTAACTTCCCCAGGGTGTTATAAAGAAAACTCCACTATACCCCATCAAATGCCTTCTCTGCGTCTTTTCTCTTGTTTTTTTCTAGGATATGACAAACCCTCCTAATGTTGTGTGTTCGTCTGTGATTTATGAAACCTGTTTGGTCCAGATGAATCAGTTGTTGGCCAGGATTCTGGTGTAGAGTTTCACATCTAAATTGATTAGTGCTATGGGCCTATACAAGCCACACTGCGCTGGATCTTTGTCCACCTTGGGGAATAGGAGTATTTTGGCCTCTTCCATCGAGGGGGTAATGTGACCCACTTGTGAGAACGAGTTAAAGAGGGTGGTCAGTCTAGGGGCCAGGACATGCTGGTACGCTTTGTAGAACCCTGCTGTGTATCTGTCCGGCCTCAGGGCTTTGTTTACGGGTAGGCACTTTATTGCCTGGATTACCTCGTCCTGTGTAATATCTACGTCTAGTGTTAAGCAATCTATTTGGGAGATCTTCGGGAGAGTAAGTGGCCTAAGGTAGTCTGTCTGGAGTGTTTCCTCTGGGCTGTCAGACCTATATAGTTCTGAGTAGGAGGTGACAAACTGTGCCGCAATTATCAGAGGTGGATTGAACCTGGCTACTCTGCGGGGTAGTAATCCCCTTATCTTTTGGGCAGCTATCTTCTACTTGAGTTGTCCCGCCAGTAATCTGTCTGCTTTATTGGCGTGTATGTAATACCTTTGTTTGAGCGCTAGCAGGCCCCATTCAGCCTTTTTCATTTGGAGGAGATTTAATTGGTCTCTAATTTACTGGTGCTCTTTCCGTAGTTTTCTAGAGGTGTGGTGCGTCATTCTATTCATGACATCCAGGAGGTTGCTTTCTAACTGGGTTTCCATGGCATGTTGTTTCTTTAGCCAGCGGGCCCAGAGGGCTATCAGTTCTCCCCTGGGTGTAGCCTTAATAGCATCCCATACCATTGGTTCAGGTGTTTCGGAACCTCTGTTATTTTCAAAATATTCTGATTTTGGTTTCCAGCTACCCCCGACAATTTTGTCGGTTAGCACTACTTTAGGATAAACCCAGCTCCAGAGTCACTTCCGGTGCCTGTGGAGCTTAAGTGTCAACGATATTGGGGTGTGATCTGAGAGTGTTATCGGCAGAGTGTCTATTCGTTGCATCCTGCCCAAAAGCATGGGTGAGGCACACATATAATCAATGCAGGAAAAGGAATGGTGTACGTGGGAGTGGAATGTATACCCCGGGTCTTTTCCCTTCATCGTGACCCAAACATCATGCAACGCCAGGTGTTCCATCTTCTGTTGCAGGGCTGGTCAGGGTGGGGGCTGAAGGTGCTGTGATTTAGAGCTTCTGCCCCTTTTGGGGTCCCACGCTAAGTTGAAATCCCCCATCATTATTGTCTGCCCCTAGGCGAACCCCTCTAAGTCTGAGAGTACCCCTCTCAGGAATCCATCCTGTCCTGTGTTTGGAGCGTAGACCGTGGCCAGTGCGAGGGTATATGTGTCTATTCACACTATCGCAAAGAGATATCTTCCCTCTATCTATTTTTGTGGACAGGATCTGGGCCTCCAGCCTATTGTTTGACTGTGATCCGGACCCCCCACTTTGCCTTTGGAGTTAGCCTGCAGTACTTGTGGGTATCGTCTCAGTTTTAGGCAATGGGAGTCTGTTTTTTTTTATGTGAGTTTCCTGGAGGGCTAAAATGACTGTTGTGTGGTGCGCTAATAGCCTTTCCAACTTTTTCCGCTTCGCCGGGTATTCAGCCCCCGTATGTTCAGAGAGAGTAACATCAGCATAAGTGAGTGTGTGTCTGCCTGTGCCTTGTTCAGTGCCCCTGGATCGATTTAACTTGAGGGCCCTTCCCCAAATTGGACCCGAGTGGGCTGAGCTGAGAATCGCCTCCTGCTGCGGGTACCTTGCCAGGGCAGCCACCACGTACCTTGGTCTGGAGCCTGGATCCTGTCTTTTCGGGCCAGTCCTGTGAATCCTGTCTATCGGGATGTCGCCAGTGTAATCCTTGTCCAGCAGGTCCGCAAAGATACGAGTGAAAACATTTTTCAAGTCTGTGTCCCACACTGATTATGGGAGGTTCTGTATGCGAATGTTCGATCTGCAGGACCTGTTCTCCGAGGCCTCGCACTACAACTCGATTTTGTGAGTTGCCCTTGCCAGGTCCTCAAGAGCAATGTCGATGGAGCGTGTGTCCTCCAACACCTCCTGTAAGGCCCTTTCGGTGGTGTCCGTACGCTCTCCCAGGGCCGAGATATCCTTCCTCATATCCGCCATTGGATTGTTTCATTTCCCCCATAAATGTCGCAAATTGTATTTGGAAGGCTAGCATCATCTTATTTTGGAAGTCCTGGAAGCAGGCATCGAAGTCCTCTTTTGATGCAGCCATTTTGGGGGATGTGGTACTAGGGTCCCCTTCCTGTGTGGTCGGGGGTTCTGGTGTCTTGCTTGGCAGTTACCTGGCTTCTGGGTCTCTAGAACAGCAGCATTGGATGGTGCTGTCCTGGGCTGAGATTTGGGGCTGCTTTTTGCTTTCTGCCGCTTTCCCTTTACCTCCCGACATTAGCTGTGCTCTTGGGGTTCAGCAAGTATTGAAATGCATCGCGGTTCTGTCCATAGTCTTCCTTTCTGCACTTATGAGCCAAAGTATAGTTTATGTGCTTTTTGTTCCCTGTGCAGGGATAATGGCGGCTGGGCATGCGATGTGATGTCACTTCAAGTCCCCTCTTCCCTAGGGCTCTGCGCTTTGTGCCTGGTAAATGTCTGCGCAAATGATAGACTATGAAGGGTTTGATTGTTTTGCTTGCTTGTATTGTCCTTGGCAGTGGTCTCTCCTTCATGGACCTGTGTGTCCCTCTTAGGCACATTTGTGTAATACGTTCAGTGCCTGGGGGTGTGTGGTCTTGTGTCGGGTAAATTAGTCACTGAGGCAGAGGAAGGGCCTCACCAATGGCCCGTGCCTGAACTGAGGAGGAGCGTATGTAAGGCGTGTCCCTGCGAGTCATGTTGCCTGGAGGTGGGTTATGGGCCCGGAGGAAGGTGAAGGAGGTACCTGGCCATGAAGCAGGGATCCGTGGCTGTCTCTGTGTCCTCTGACTGGCCAATGGCTGTCGGCTGATCTGTCTGCTGTGGTAGTGAGAATCTGTAGAGATCTCGTCAGCCGGGATGCTGCAGATGCGGTCTGTCTGCCTCCTTCCCATCTGTGATCTGCGTTGTCTTGCGGATCTGCTTAACCCCCGGGTCGTTCATTTTGCCCCTTAGGATCCGTAGAGTACCACCAGAGGCCTTTCCAGACGAGCGGGTGCACATCCCGCGCTTGCCGCTGCAGACTTCGGACTGGCTGTGTCGTTACCATCGGGAGGTTCCACCTCCATCCTCGCAGCCGCTAGGGTGCCGACACGCAATGTTTAGGACTCGCTTTTGCCCAGTTTGGTGTTTAGTTGTCTGTTGCAACATGGGACCACGTGGGGACCCAGTTCATAAGTCTTCACAGTGCTTGCTTCGGTTAAGTGCTTCGGTGTGGACGGAGCGCGTAACAACACATCCTCGCCATCTGGCCTCCATCTTGGAATCGTGGATTTAGTTTTAATTCAAATTCAACCTATTATCATTCACACCATCCAACACACCACCCTTAGATCTCAGTAGATTCCACTGGGAACAATGTACCATTACATACCTGGAAATTGTAATTGCCTTCCCCCAAACAAAATGATGTGCCCTGAACCTACGTGCTCATTTGCCTACCCTGGAAACTAATGTGAAGTGTTGGTCAGCTTTTTTAATGTGGCTGTATCTCTGTTAAAGATGCTAGTGTTTTGTATTCCTTCTTCAAGTGTGTCTGTTTTGTTTGTAGCTCTTGTAGAGCCAGGCCAAAGTGGGTTGTAAGGGTAACACATGAAGCAGCTTCGGAGTGCTAGACCTTCAACTAAACCACCTACTTGCTCAAGCCCTGTTTGCCTCCCATTAATATGCTCAGGATCGGACTGGGACAAGAAATAGGCCCGGTCACCACCCCTCGCCTCAAAAAAGTGGCCCACCCGTCGCCTCACCACCCTTGACCTCTGATGACATCACCGGAAGTGGTGATGTCATTTGACCCCACCCCAAAGTGTCATCCCGGGAAGCGATGAAACACAAGCTTTCACCCCTTGACAAAACAGGAAGTGGCATCAAATAGCATTGTTCCCAAGTACACTAAATTACTGTGAATCCAAGCAGACGTCCAAGGACAAATGATAATATATTATTGTATAGCACTTATGCTTAAGCTCTTTTTTATAGAACAAATATGCATACAATATCACCAAACCTGTGTTGGGACTCATTTATCGACCTAATGAGGATGAAAGGCTTTTTGAAAAAAAAATATATAAATTAGAAAAAAATATATATATTTTTTTTCTCTTCTAAACAGAAACCGGCCCCACTCCCCAGGGACTATTTCGGGCCGGCCACGAGCCGAAAGGCAGAGGGTCCAATCCGACCCTGAACATGCGTTAAAAAATAGGCATGCATTGCCTAAAAATGTATATATGGGGTATGCCTCTGTGTTCTTTGGTCAGTTATTCCCAATTAAGTGTGATGACTCTTGCCCATTTAATCCATTTCGAATGACTGGGAACCATTAGTCCAGGAAACGTTACCAGTACTCTATGACTGCTATATCTATGGAATTTTTCGGACATTTCTCCACCTCTAGAGCAGAATGTGCGTATTGGGTGTGATAGAGAGGGGATTCTCAGGCTAGGTGAAACGTTCCCTAGACTAAGCTTGGGAATGATCTAACTTTATTTATTTTATGTTATTTTTGTATTTGTAAAGCGCCTAAGCCTAGGGTCATCAAGGCGCTGTTTCAACCAGTTACACAAGGTGAGAGGACTTAGGAAGAGAAAAAAACAACGAAAATACACAATATCCAAAAAGAGGTCGGGGCGTCCCTCTGCAAGAAAGAACGCGGCATGTTCATCTGTGGCAGACACTTTGCACCATTGCAGTCAGATGGGCAGGTGTGACATCTGTGGCAGACACTTTGCACCATTGCAGTCAGATGGGCAGGTGTGACACACTCAATAGTTAAGTGAACAGCAAGGTTTTCAGGGCTTTGCGGAAGGCCCAGTAAGAATCTTCAGCACGTAAGTTTGGGGGGAGGGAGTTCCAGTGCTTTGCTGCTAGTACAGGAAAGCTTGAGCCACCTCCGTTGCTGCACTTAAAAATGGGAATCACCAGGCGATTTGCTTGCATAGACCTCCCTGGTTTCAGTGTTTTGGATCTCACAATTTTCTGTGCCAGGTAGGTTGGTGCTGTCTCAGACAGGCATTTATGAGTGATGTAGAGCAGCGAGAAAATGATCCTCTGTTGAATAGGGAGCCAGTGGGCTTGCCTTCTGGCTATGGGTACGTGTTCTCTTTTGGAGATGTTGAGTGCAGCACGCAGGGCATTGTTCTGGATAATCTGCATTTTGATAATATTTATTTTGGAAATGCCTGCAAAGAGCACTTTGCAATAGTACAGCCTTGCGCATATTATTGCCTGCACAATGGTGAGAGAGCTAGAGGGAGTCAGGAATTGTCTGGCTGCATTTATCAGCTTTGCTATGTATGCAGATGATGGTGCAAATGTAGGGTCCAAGTAGACCCAAAGTGTTTTCACAGAGGGTGAGACTGGGATCTGAATTCCATCAATGGTGAATGATGTGAATAGTGGGTTAAGCTTACTAAGTGCTGTTGGGGTTCCTACCAATAGTATCTCAGTTTTGCCATCATTAAAGCATAGGTAGTTGGTGGCCATCCATGCCTGAATTGTCATGTAGATTGTGTTGGTCGAGGAGTCGTTGTCATAGTTGCCAGTCAAAGGGAGGAGGGTCAGAATGTTGTCAGCATAGTTCTTGTAGGAGATACCACTGGAGTCCAGGAGGTCGAAGGGGGGTTTGGTGAAGATGTTGTAAAGGATGGGTAAGACACAGGAGCCTTGGGAAACACCACAGGGGATAGGTGTCGGGGGCGCGCAGGCTGTTTTTGAGAACACTCTCATTGATCTGCCTTCGGGAAGGTGGCCACCCAAGTGTTTGCTTCTTGTGAGAAGTTGGCTGCTTGCGTGAGGTGGTGGCAGAGGATTTCATGGTCTACCAGGTCAAAGGCCACAGAGCGATCAAGGAGGAGGAGAAGGGCAGGGTTTCCCTCGTCTTTGCGATTGTCTAGTTGGTTTTTCAGGTCAAGTAGCGCTGTTTCAGTACCATGGCCTCTGGCCTGAAACCTGATTGTCGAGAGCCTAGGATATGGGGGTTTCTAGGAAGTGTTGTATCTGGATGTATGCTGCTCTGTCTAGTATTTTAAGGAGGAACAGGACTGTGTGTGATGGGGCAGTAGTTGTTTGGAGCTGCTGGGTCGAGAGTATGTTTTTTTAGTAGGGGGAGGTCCCAAGATTCTTTTAGGCTAGCGAGAACCATGCTAGAAGTAAATGAGGCGTGGATGAATTTGATGATGAAGGGAGATAGGGTTTCGGACCAGTCTTTAATAATCGTGGCTGGACAGATGTCCCCCTTGCATTTAGATGGCTTGAGACTTTTGAGGATGCAGGAGGTTTCTGCTTCTGTGATTTCTTTGAAGACTAAGGTGGGGGTGAGGGGATCAAGAGAGGGTGGTACAAAGGGGGATATTGTTGGTTTTAATTTTGGCTTGTTTGATGGCAATTTTGGTCTGTAGGGAGGAAATTCTGGACCTCAAGGCGTCCTGTATGTTTGCACACCACTGCTCATCTTTGATGACGGTAGTAGGCGGAACTGCAGGAGTTTCCATATCCATGAGGATTTGGAAGATTTCTTTGGAGTTGGACTTGGCGTTTAGGAATCTGGAGTTGTATGGTGCTGATTTGGCTGAGATGATGGCCTGCTTATAGTCTCATGCAATTCTATTGAAGAGATCTTTGTATAGGGGGCTTAGTGACTTTCTCCGGCTGACTTCTGCTAGGCGTTTTTTCAACCGTAACGTTTGGAGCTTAGGGGTGAACCATGTATTGATGTGCCCTATGGGTTTAGCCTTGCGGGGTGCTAGTGGAGCCACGGTGGTGATTGCTTTAGTTAAGGTGTTTGTATAGAGATCTGTCAGTGAGTTGGGATCATCGGAGAGGATGTGTTCTGGGAGGAGTGGAGATAGGAGCGGGGACATGGAATCTTTGGTCATTTTTCAGGCACTGCGGGACCATGTTGGAGGCAGTTGGGGGAGTGTTGGGATGGCAGGTTTAGAGGGGGGTGGAGGAGAGGATGTGATGGTCGGACCATGGGCAGGGAGAGTTGGATGAGAGGGTGACCTGGCAGTTAAGGGCCGCTACCCAATCCATTGTGCAGCCTTTAATGTGGGTGGGGGTGGTCATGTAATATTTCAATCTGTTGGCTGTGTGTATTCGCCACCGAAGAGACGTGAGGGTCAGATGAGTCGTTGATGCCGAGGTTGAGATCCCCAAGTAGGATCGTTCTAGTTGTGTGTTTGAGGTTGTCCCCTATGATGTGAGGGAGGTTTTATTCAAAGGAGACAAGTGGGCCTGGAGTGTAATAAATAACGTGGATAGCAATGGAGTCATTAGGGCTGGCGGAGAAGCTCACAATTGCCCTCGATAGTGTCGTTTGTGGGTCTTATCTGTGGGGTTTACTTGTCGATGAGGGTGACACCTCCTCCTCTGGATACCAGCCTATCCCTTATAAGTATTGCAAAGCCCTGTGGTAGAGCTAGTGATAGGGCAGGCCCTGAGGCTTGGTGCAACCAGGTTTCTGTGACTGCCGACAGGTCTAGGGAGATGATAAGGTCATTGATGTCTAGTCCGTGGGCTGGTATCAACCTGACGTTTATGAGGGCATATTTCAGTTGGGGTGAGGATGTTAGGGTCTTAGCTTTGAATGGGGGGCTCAGTACACTGCTGTGATTCTGTAAGGAAGGCATTAGAGTGGGGATTGTCGCTGTGGTTATGGGACGTTGGAAAGTTATTCTTGGAGGATCTCCAGCAGTAATGGGGATTTGTTGATGGGATCCTATTCAGTTTGTTTTTGAGGGATTGTAGTTTGTGCAGGGCTCAAGTCGAGGGCACCCCCGTGTGGACGGAGTCCACTCACATTTTTCAGAGGGTGGACTCAGTTCCCCCAGCTAAAATGAGAAACATTGAATGTCTTTGCTGCATTTATGGATTAAAGCCGACCTCTGGGATCGAACCGCAGTCGTCAGGTTTGTATGCCAGACACTTCACCATTGCACTATGAAAAATAACAAGCAACTAAAGGTGCAATGTCCCATTTTGGTACTGCATGTTCCAGGGAAAACATTTGTATGGTTCTTGGAGTTTAAAAATGCTCACCTTTTAATATTTCTAAAAACACTGTTAGAAGAAAATAGCCTCGCTTGGTTTTGTGTGTGTGTTGATTTTATGAAAGGCAAATGGCAATCGTCCTGTGCAATATGGGTGGTTATGCAAAGCTAATTTAATGAAATTTGCATATTTCATCTTGATATGCTAATTTCTGGTGAGGTCACATCCCAATGCGTTTGTTGATGAGTTCCCCCACTTTTATTTTTAGGACTGACCCCTGGGTTTGTGGTTGTCATTATGTATGACATGAGGCTTGTGGATTTGATGGAGTTTGAGTGGAGTAGGGCAAGGTGGGCCTCAGACAGTGGGAGGGTGAGCGCATGTGAGATGGCCTGTTCGAGCGCCTAATTTTGCATTTCTAGCAGGGATGGTTTGTGGCATGCTGTGAGGGGTGGGCTGGATAGTTTTGAGGCCGAGCCTCCCATTTCTGCTGGAGGTAGGAACTGGAGCACAGGTGTAGTGCGCGTTCCGATTGTCCGTCAGTGGTTTGAGACTCGGGTTGTCAGGTGATGGGACTGTGTGGATGACCCCAGTGTTGGTGTCCCCAGGAAGCGGTAGGAACATCAGGCTGGTGCAGCGTAAGGCAGGCTTAGAATGGATATGCACTAGCGTGGTAGGGCTTTGTCCTGGAGCATGGCGTGGCAGGCAAATAGCTAAATCTGGTTTGTTGGGGTCGTGCTGTGAGGAGAGCTCAGTTTAAGTTTGCCGTTGCTGGGTAGAGTGACGAGCAGTATGAGGTTGTCTGCTCATACTCCGGTATGGCTGTCACATGGGGGTGCGGCGCGCATGGAACCAGGGCACAGTTGGTAGCCATCCAAGATGTTGTGGGTGGAGGGCATGATGTGGAGGTTACCAGGTAGGTTAAAGCATGCTTCTGCATGTGAGTTCGCACAGTGGAGGCGATGGCGAGCATAGACAGTAAAGCGGGCTTCAGGAAAGTGGACTAAGGCTGTGGGGGGACATTAGTGCAGGGCAGGTAGTCAGAGCGCAAAACAGTATTCAACTGCATCAGGCTTACCTTCTGGGCGAGGCATCGGACAGGGACGCAGGAGGATACTGGCGGAGGCGGGTCTCAGCGGCTTTGTGGATCGGCCTTTGGGAGCTGCCGGCATTGCAGCTGAAATGTTGCAATACTATTGAATGAGATGGGTATTTTGGCATAAATTGCATACTTACCTTCTTGAGAAAGCTTTTGACAGTGCAGAGTTCAGTCAACTTGTGACAGAAGGCTGGGTGCTGTCCCTTTTATAATTATTCTCCTCCGTTCTTGGCCATATGTAAATGTGATGGTGATTTGTTATTAGTTGATGATGGATCACCAATGTCCTTAATCCTTGATTTTGCTTCCTGCAATTCAGTTTCTGCACTTCCAACGATCTCTGCCTCAATGCCAGCAAGACTGAGATCATTCCCATTGAGGCTCCTGCTCCCTCTTTTTTCCCCTCACTCTGGCCATCCTCTACGGGCTCTCCCCCTGCTCCTTCTTCTGAAGCCAGAAACCTTGGAGTCATCTTCGACTCCTCTCTCTCCTTCCTCCCTCACAATCAGGACACTCCCAAGAAGTCCCACTTGCAACTCTTCCTTCTCAAAGGAATTCTCCCTTTTCTCACTTTCCCTCAAAAGCTCAGTGTTACCTGAGCCCTGGTGGTACTCTCTAGGCTTGACTGTTGCAATAGCCTTCTCCTGAACGTCCACTCTACAACCCCTCCAGGTAATCCGAATAGGGCAGCAAGAGTTATCCTTGGCCTTAAGCCCAGGGACTGCATCTCTCCTGCCCTAAAAACTCTTCACTGGCTCCCGGTTGCTCCGCAGATTACATTCAAACCCTCTGCATCATCCACAAGGCTGTCTGGGACCACGCTATCTGCAACTTTCTCTTACTAAATACTCTCCCCTAGACCTCTACGGCTCCAACCCTCTATGTGTAAAGCATTTTGCTAAATAGAGGGCCGGACGCTGATTACTTTCTTCAGCTGGCTCCATCTTGAGGAACAGCCTCCCTCTTCCCCTGCACCTTGAGGAAGACCATCTCAAATTCCCAAAGCTGCTCAAGACTTTCCTCTTCACCTCCTCCTTTTCTTCTGCACTCCTCTGCTAATCTGACAGTCGCTGTGATTGGTGACCAGGGCCCTTATGCATTCTTCTGGGTCCTGGCCTCCCACACCCAATCGTCCAAGCTTCTGCCTACCTCGGAGCACTTGCTCTGGCACCCACCGCTTCGTCACCCACCGGCCTCACCCTGTAGGCTTGCACTTTCTTCCCAATGCGGCTCCAGACTACATAGCACTTACCATACTATGCACTTCATCTGCTGCTCACACACGACCACAGACATTCCAGCACCTACCTCCACTCCCACTTCCCCCCTTCTTGCTGCACTTGGACATACTGAATATGCACAAGGCATAGTAGGTTCGTCTTTATCTTCCACTTTGTTTTCAATCCCATGTCCCCTCCCTGTTTCCCTGTGGGCACTTCGAAACAGAATTGGCTCACTGTATAAGTGCCTAACAAATGAAAAATAAATAAATACATAAATAAATAGGCCATACTACACACTGGCTTGCTAGTGATGTTTCAAACTGAATGAAGCGGGGTGTTTCGTAGATGCCTCTCTCCTGAGGCAGATTTCTCATGCATGATGTGGAATTATCTGTGATTAATTAATTTTCGGAGCACAGTCTCAGACACTATCTTCAAAATAAGTATGGTACTCACCAGGCTACCGCTAATTTATGGGCTGGATTTCATAGTTACTTGCTCCAGTGATGGTTCATTGTCTTTTTCTTGTATTTGATTTGCTAATATGTGACTGTCTCCATTGGTTACTGTTCCTGCATATTACTTTTCTTCTCTGTGCTATTATTCATAATGTATTATTGTAGTTCTCTCACAACACCCGTACATGAATGTTTTTTCCTCTGGTTTGTCAAGCCAGTAAATAAATCCCTCAAAGACAGTAGCTCATTCGACTTTGACTAACCTATGTACTCATTATTGTGTTTCCAATAGATTGTAACTTCCGATCTCTGAATAGAGTACTACATGATGAAATTATTAACAAGCCGATGGAGACTCTTAAACTGGCGATACCCTCTGGGATTTATACACTGCAGAATAACTTGCTCTATGTTGCACTGTCCAACCTTGATGCTGCTACATATCAGGTAAGTATCATGCCAACCCTTCCGTAAAGACCGAGCAGTGGGTTTATTGGAATAATGATGTTCTGTATTGATATAGATTGTATTGTGCTCCTTTGCAGGTTACATATCAGTTGAAGATTCTTACCACAGCTTTGTTTTCGGTGTCCATGCTCAATAAGAAATTAAACATTTATCAGTGGATCTCCCTACTCATCTTGATGGCTGGAGTTGCATTAGTACAGGTAGCTATTCTCAATAACAAGCATCCTTTGCAAGTCCTGCTGCATCTTTAAAGTTTTATGTCGATGGTGATTACTGTTTCAATGGGAACTAAATTGTTTGGTATTTATTTGATTTTTATTAGTATTCGACTTTAAAAAAATGTTTTATCAAATGCTACATTTTTCTTCAATATTATGATATTTAAGAGCTGCATTTTCCGATAATAGTCCATTAAACTGAGTGGTAAAGCAAAAGTTTTAGCACCATAGTTATTCTTTCTTTGTGATCTTTTTTTTTCACTTTGTTTTTATTAAGCATTTTAACACATACAAAGGTCATCAGGAAATTCCTGGTGGCAACCATGAGGAACAATTTATTTCCCCAACTCCATCCCCCCGCCTTACCCTCCCCCAGTTTATGACGCTACTAGATCTAATTGAATGCTGGGCACAAAAAACATTAAAAGAAAAAACAACTATCCATGGGGCAAGACAATTACGTACAACTGATGTTATGAGGTCGGCATTAGCAGCCAGGGTAAGTACTGAGTTTCAGTTGTTAAGAAGCAAAGCACTGTGGTCCCAACAACGGCAGGGGATTTAGAGTCTCAGAGAGTCACATTCCTCACGCAAGAGAACTGTGGACCTATCCAACAAGAATGAGTCAATTTTGTTGTTGGTTATTGCTGACAGTTTTTCATATGTAAAAATGGCCCACAACTTAGTGAGCCACTCAGCTTTGGAGGGAGTAGTAGGATCCTTCCATTTTTGGGCGAGGGCCAGTCTTCCGGCTCTCAAAATTGCCTTGACCACTCTTGGAAAAGTGCTCTCCTCGGTCTCCAGGGTTGGTGTACCCAGGAGGATCTCCAGGGAGTGCAGGGACGGCGTAGTGCCGACAATCTCTTTAATGCAACTCAACAATTCGGACCAGTAGACCTGGACTGACGAACACTCCCACCACATGTGATACCATGTTCCCCGTTGGGCAGAGAGGGGACATGCTCCCGAACATCCTAGAAAGCCTGACTGGAGGGAGATGCCAGGAGTGCAACATCTTGAAATTGTGCTCCATACCCGAGGTGTACAGAGACCCTGGGAGAAGAGTTCTAAAAATTGCCCCCCACGTTACCTCCACGAGAAACATCCCCATCCTTTCCTCCCAAATGCGTTTGAAGGATTGTCTACCCTCTAAATTTGCTGTGACTAACATTTTGTAGATCCTAGAGAGGGAGCCCTTACTTGAAATAGATTCCACCATAATTTTATGAAAGGGTTTGAGAGGGTGGGTCAAAGCGGCACACCCTCTGGGGTTGGTAAAGATCCCTTTAAGGCATAGTTATTCAAATACTGTGAGCGGGTGGTCCCCCATAGCTGCAGTCAATTAGTCATATTCAATGAAAGTGTTCTGGCCGAACAGTTGAGCCGCTCTCTCTAAGTCCATGTCCGACCAAGACTGAGTGTCTCGCAAGCCTTTGGCACCCAGGTTGAATGGAGGGCCCCACAGGGAGGTCAAGCTGGACGGCCAGGAGGACATCATTTTATTGTCCTTGGCTTCCAGGAGGCCCACAGTACGGCAAGAGTCGGTTGAGTCCTGAGTCGGGAGGGGAGGGTCTTAACAGGGGCCCATAGGAAATCACTGACTTTTTTAGGGTGGGCGTGGTTGTCCTCTATATAGGTCCAATACGTACCCATATCACTCTAAATTGGGCTGCCTTATGGCATAACCTAAAGTCAGGAAGTCAAAAGCCTCCAAAAGATTTCGGTAGGGTTAAGATCGAGTGTTTAATGTTTGGCTTTTTACCACTCTAAATGAAGCGCTGAACCTGCATATGCAGTGTTGTAAAAAGGGCTTCTGGAATGACAATGGGAAGGGTTGAGAAAAGGTAGAGGATTCAGGGCAGAAGATTCATTTTAATCATGACCATGTGGCCAAACCATGAGAGAGTTAGTGGGGCCCACCGTAGGAGATCCCTACTTATTTTGGACAGGATCGGGGAGAAGTTCAACTTAAATAGAGCTCTTAGATCCCTAAGGATGGAGACCCCCAAATATGGAGCGGCCTTACTTTCAATTCTAATTCCATTTAATTATTTTTTCTCCCTGATTTCGTGGTCTTTCTCCCCCATAGGCATTATGCTCGATTTAGAGAAGTTAGTCCTGAGGCCGTAGAAGACCCCAAAGGTGTGAATTAAGTCAAGCAGGTTCGGGAAGGAATCATGGAGGTTGGTTAAATAAACCAGAATGTCGTCGGTAAAGAGCGACAGTTTAAAGTCAAAGTCGCTGCAGTGGACTCCAGTGATTCTGTGGTCCGACCTAATGGCAATGGCCAAAGGCTCCATTGCTAAAGCATATAAGAGGGGAGAGATAGGACATCCTTGTCGGGTACCTCTGCAGAGGCGTAGGGAAGCTGATACAGTGCCATTTACTGAAACCCTCACTGATGGGCCATTATACAACGATGCAATCCACCCACAGAATTTGTCTCCCAGGCCCATTCTTTGAAAGACCTTACCCATGTATGGCCATTCAATCCGGTCTAAGGCTTTCTCCGAGTCTGACAAAGGGAAATGGGGTGATAGGATCGACATTGGGAGGGTTCTTTCCCCTCGTTAGGGATCACCTCAATGAGGGCCGACATCATAGATTGGGGGAGGGATCCTGTTTCTAGTGCAGCATTAAACATTTTGAACATGAACAGGGCCAAGGTGGACTGGAAGGATTTATAGACGCGAACCGTGAAGCCATCAGCCCCCGGGGTGGTACCACTCTTAAGGGTGCCAATGGTGTCTATTATTTCTTGCAGAGTGATGGGGGATTCGAGGGGGTCAGCCTTACCGGGAGGGAGGCGGGGGATGGGCAAGGAGTCTAAAAAGCGGTCGACATCCGTCCCATCTCCCGAGTATTCCGAGGAGTACAGGCTCTGTTAATATCGGTGGAACTGTTCCGCTATCGAGACATCGCTTATGCATTTCTCTCCCTCGGGGGAGTGGAGGGAGTCAACTCTCCTGTTGTTTCTAAGTTCTCTCAGCCTCCAAGCAAATATCTTATCTGCCTTCTCCCCTTTTTCCATATACCTTTGTTTTAGAAAGGCAAGCTTCCTTTCCGTCTGGCATACAAGAAGAGCTGCGAGTTTTGTCTTGAGCTGTTGAAGCTCCACCCATTTGCCCGGGGACATTTGAGATTTTAATTTCCCCTCTGGCTGGAAAGCATGTATCTTCTCCCTTAACCTTTTCTCCTCGCTTTCTCTCTCTCTTTTTCCTGGAACCCATACCCATAAGCACACCCCTAATTGTAGCCTTGAAAGCATCCCAGACACCCATTACGCCCACTTCCCCATTGTCGTTAACTGTCAAGTACTCTTTTATAGCGGCTAGGAGGGTTTGGGAGAGCTCTTTATCCTGCATCAGGAGGTTGTTACATGACCAGCGAGATTTATCAGAGGGGCGCGGAAGAACTCCTATGCGAATCCTGACCAGGTCGTGGTCTGACCACGGGATGGACTCGACATTAAAGTCTGATAAGTGTTCACAAAGCGAGACGTCCACCAAGATATAATCTATCCTGGAGAAAGTAGCATGGGGCCTGGAGAAGAATGTACAGTATGGATCGTGACCCTTCCTTGTCGTGTGTGAGTTAGACAAACCTTGCTCCTCATTGACCCTTTGTAAAGTGGCAGCCATCTTCCTCTGTGTGTGCTTATCTGTGTGCGGGTTTGCCGACCTTCTGTCGCTCTCAGGGTGGAGAACCATATTAAAGTCGCCACCCATCAATAGGTTGCCTTCCGTAAAGGACATGATTTTCATCTTCATTTCTTCCCAAAAGTGATCTTGGGCCTCGTTTGGGGCATATACAGAGACTGCCGTAACCATACTACCTCTCACTTCACCCTTAACCATGATATAGCGCCCTTCAGGGTCAGTGCACTGGGCTTCCGGTGAAAAGTGTGCCCTCGGGGATACCAGAAGCGCAACCCCATGTTTTTTTTGCTAGATATGAAGCATGAAAAGTCTGTTGTATGGACTTGGCTCTAAGGGTCGGCTCTTTCCCCTTTACCCAGTGCATCTCCTGGAGGAAGAGGAAGTGTAACTGAAGCCGGTCAAACTCTCTAACCACCATCAATCTTTTGGTAGGAAAGTTTAACCCACGTACATTTAATGACCCCAACGTCAGTGTGTGATTTGTGTCATCCATCTGGAAGATTGATTGATTTATTTATAGAGCGCTTTACACCAAGGCGCTGTACAATGGAACAACAAAATACAGACTAATAACAACAAATAACATTGTGAGCAAAGTGGCAACTTGAATCATTCAACAACAAAACAGTGCAAACAGCAATTGACTGAGAGGGGGGAGAAGTGGAGTGGGAACAGGAGAGAAGAGGGAGGGGCGGGGGAAGGATTGAGTGAGTGTAGAAGGAAGGGAGAGAGAGTGTAAAATAGAGAGGGAAGGTGGTAAGGGAGGGGAGGGATTAGAAGAGGGGAAAGACGGGGGGGAGTAGAGAGGGCAGGGGGGCTTCAAGGTGGGGATTGGAGTAGGAGGCATTTAAGGGAAGTGCGAAATGAGGTGAGGGTAGTAGAAGAGCGGATTGAGAGGGGGAGAGCGTTCCAATGCAGAGGAGCAAGAAGTTGGAAGGAGCGGAACCGGGAGGAAGCGCAGGGGGAAGGAGGTACAGAGAGAATGAAGTGGTCAGCGGAACGAAGGGAGCGAGAGGGGGAGTAGAAGGAGAGAAGGGAGGAGAGATAAGGACCATGAAGGGATTTGAAAACAAGGCAGTGAAAATGGGAAACTCCACCCAAGGAGTGTGTAGTATCCATCTCCCCACCTTGCCCCCATGAATATTGGGTACATTGAGAAACCATCCGTAGCTTGGTAGCCGAAAAACACAACAAGTAAGAACAAACCAAAACCGAACTCCCCCCTTCCCTCCCTCCCCGAGCGCCTAGACTGTCTGCAACGCTAAGATTGTCGCTAGGCCAGGCCACCAGTGCCAACCCCCTCTGGGCCTACAAACCCCAGAATGCTACATTCGCCTCCCCCCTTCCCAGGAGAGGCAAGAAAGGTAGAAAAGAAAAAGAAACATCCTCATTTCCCCTGCAAGAACATATCAAATGAACCAGGTTCTGAAAACCCCACAGAGGCGTCCCTACTGTTTTTTTTAACCATTTTTATTTTTCAATGGAGACATAATCAATTACAACATATGATCGTTACACTTTGATGTCATAATGCATAGACCAACTTTCCATTCAGGGTTAACGTCACCCGTTGCTGCGTAAATTGTCTCCAATTTCTTCATCTGTAAATCATCATCATCCCTCCCTCCTCCCCCCTGTCCCTTTAAAACTTTGTAACAGTTTTGAAAAGGTAAAAACATTTTGACTTTCAACAAATGTGCAAGAGTATAACTTTTGATATTATGAGTCCACATTATAATTTCGTTGTCCGTTACTATACAATAGGTATCTCCCAGTTTTATCGTTTCGTTCTTAACTTCCTTCCTCCCTCTCTTCCCCGCTACAACTTTTGGAAGGGGGGGTCAAGTGGACAGGCGTCTCTGCAGTGTCTAATTCTTTCATACATATGTTCTTGGGTGTAGATGTTACACAGTTAATTCCCTCTTCCCCTTTATTTTTCCCTCCTTGTTCTCTTTTCTCGTCGTGCTGATTTTCTATCTCTTTCTCTGTTCTGATGTTAAGTGATCGATATATTTCTCAGGGTTCGTGGCTTATAGAAGTGGGCTTCCCTGTCTCCAACAAATTCTCTAAAGGGGGACCATATGGATAGGTATCTCTGATATGTTTCTGTTCTTATGGCAGTTACCTTCTCCATTGCCATTACTCCCCATAGTTTCATCCACCACCATGGTGTCGTCGGGCCCTCTAGTGTTTTCCACCTTTGCGCTAATGTTATTCGTGCTGTTGATAGTAAGTGTGTAATTAGTGTGGATATATGCCCCGTTGCTGCGTATATTCCCTTTGCCTCTACTCCCAGTAGGACCACCTTAGGTGATAGTGGTAAGTCTCTGCCAGTAATGTATTTGAAGTGTCCCAGTATCTCCTTCCAGTAGGTAATTGCTTTGGGGCATGTCCACCACATGTGGAATAGATCTCCTCTCCCTCCCCATTGTCTCCAACAGTTTGGGGGATATTCTGGGTTTATTTTGTGTAGTCTGTGGGGGGCATGTACCATCTGTAGCATAATTTATATGCAGCTTCTTTAATTGCTGTACATTTGGAGGATCTGTTAGCTCTTGTCCATATTTGGTCCCACTCTCTTTCCGTTATTGGTTCTCCTACATCTTTTTCCCAATTCTCTTTATATTTTAGGTTGTCCGTTGGTTGTGCTCCATCGAGCAGTCTGTAGATTCTAGATATCCCCTTCTTTGGTTCACCTTCTTGCATTGTTAGTTCCAAGCCTGTTAGGGTTCTCGTTCCCGCTCTTTTCACTGAGGGATGGGAGATCCAGTGTCATATTTGCGTGTACCTGAACCTTTCATTTTCCCCTAGATCGAATTTCTTTTTGCATTCTTGGAATGGGATTGGGTCGCTGTTTTGGTACATGTCCTGCAGTGTCAGATTGTCCACGCCTTTCCAGCCTTTCCAGAAACTCTTCTTCAGGCCTGGGGTGAAGTCGATGTTATGTGCTATTGGGGATAGTGGACCCAGTCCTCGTTTGATATTTTTCATTTGCATAGCTTTGACCCAGCTACTCAGGGCTGTTTTAGTAGCTCCTAGTAATTTTCCTTCTGCTTCGCGGGCCTTGGGGTTCATTGCTAGGAGCGCTTTTATCGGGATCTGTGTGGGTGCTTGTTCTATGGCTCTCCATCCTTTGATGTCGTCTGGGTTAGCCCACTGGAGAATGGGGGCCAAGTGCGCTGCCATGATGTATCTGCCAGGTCTGGGACCCCCAGGCCTCCCAGGAGTGGGGGATGGGTCAGTATGCATCTCTGTATTCTGGGTCTCTTTTTCGCCCATATGAATTTAAATACTGTGTTTTTAAGTTCTTTGATTATCTGTGATGGGATCGTCGCGGGTATTGAACTCGTCACGTATAGAAGGCGAGGGAGAAGGGTCATCTTTACCGCTGCTTTTCTGGCGAACCACGATAATTCCTGATTATCCCATCTCAGCAGGTCCGCTTTTAGTTGTTTCCAGAGAGAGGGGATGTTTGATTTATATAAATCCTCGAATTTCTTTTCCAGGTGAACTCCCAAGTATTCTAGCATGTTTTCCTCCCATCTCCGGGGGAATCTTTACTTCATGCAGTTTATTGTATTTGCGTCTTCAGTTATGTTTAGTGCCTTTGATTTATTGTAGTTGATTGAAAATCCAGATATGGTGGCAAATTCTTCCAGTGTCTCTACGGCTTTTGGTAGCGTATTCGTAGTGTCTCCCATATAGAGCATCACATCATCAGCATATAGTGGTATTTCCTGCGGGGTCTCCTTGATTTGCACTCCTTTCATGTCGGGGTTTCCTCTGTATCTTGCTGCTAGCGGTTCCATAGCCATTGCAAATATTAGTGGAGATAGGGGGCATCCCTGGCGCGTACCCCTCCGTATCTTCACTTGTTTTGAGTCGCAGGCATTTATCCGAAATGATGTAGATGGGCGTGGAAAATTTGCCAGGATCATCCTGCTGAATAGTGTTCCGCATCTGAATTTCTCCAGGATCATCCGTAGATATTCCCAGTCCAAGCTGTCGAAAGCCTGTGAGGCGTCCAGGGCAGCTATTGCAAATTTCTGGTTTGTCCATCTCCCCCATTCGATCACATCTATGGCTCTTCTGACATTATCTTTGGTGTGTCGTCCCCTGACAAAACCCACTTGGACCTCGTGGATGATATCTGTGAGGATCTGCAATAGCCTATTCGCTAATATCTTTGTGCATAGCTTTGTATCCGTGTTTAGGAGTGCTATCGGGCGGTAACTTGAGCATTCGGTGGGATCTTTGTTTGGTTTCAGGGCAAGGTTCGTGGATGATCTTGCCATATCTGAGGAGATCGATCCGGTGTCTCTAATTGTGTTGAAGAGTCGGGTGAGGGGCCCCAGTAGTTGCGTTCGGAATATTTTGTAGTAGGCATTTCCGAAACCGTCTGGACCCGTGGTCTTGTTCCTTGGTAGTGAAGAGATGGCCTCATTGATTTCTTGAGCTGTGAATGGCCTCCCCAGGATTTACGCGTCCTTGTCCGAGATTTGGGGTAGACTAGTGGCCAGTAGGTAGTATTTTTGGCCTGTCGCGTTTAGGTTTGTTCCCTGTAGTAGCTCTTCATGGAATCGGACCATTATTTCCCTTTTCTCTTCCTCTTTTGTGATGTTATCTCCTTTTTCATTTCTTAAGGCAACTATATAGTTACGGGATTTCCGTTTGTTTAATTTGGCCGGTAGAAATTTATTTGCCTTGCCGCCGTGGACGTAGTATGATTGTTTCGTGTTCAGCAACGTCTGTGCCACCGCGTCCGCAGTGTGACTTTCTAGTTGGGCACAAACCTTCTTTAGCTCTCGCCAGGATTTCTGCGTTTGTCGGGCCTTGTGATTTTTCTCTGCTTCTTTTAGGGCTAGTTCCATCCTCTGGGTTAGTATCGCTCGTTCCCTACTGTATACTGCTGCTTGGGCCATGAATTCTCCCCAGATTACGGCCTTCCCCGCATCCCAGACTGTTTTCCAGTCAACCTCGCCGTTGTCGTTCTCTTTGAAATAGTTGTTTATGGTTTCCTCCATGTGTGCTCTAAGTGCTAGGTCGCGCAGGATCAGTTTGTTGAGTCTCCACCGTGGGCGTTGCTTATTTTCCCCTCCATCTATTTCCAGGCTAACTAGTACGGGGCGTGGTCTGTAATATATTGTGTTCCAATTTCCACCTTAGTCACTTGGGGGATTAGAGTTGCTGACACCAGGATCATGTCTATTCTGGAGTATCCTCTGTGTACCCCAGAATAATGAGTGTATTCTCTTGTGTCTCCTTGGAAGAAGCGCCAGGTCTCGATTACTTCTAGCTCTCTGAGGAACTTTCCCAGCGCCTGTCTGTTTCTCTGGTCGGCTGCCGTAGGGGGCAGGGTTTTGTCGAGGTTAGGGTCCATTATGCAGTTGAAGTCCCCTCCTATGATTGTTTGACCTTCACACCAGCTCCCTATTTTCAGTAGGAGATCTGTGATGTATCGGTCTTGCTTGTCGTTAGGAGCGTATATCGTCAGGATTGTGCAGGTCTTCCCTTTTATGGTTCCTTTGATTCCCAGGTATCTCTCTTCAGTATCACTAATCATCTGTTGTTTTCGGAAGTTCATTCCCTTAGCCAGCAGTATTGCGACCCCTTTTGTTTTCGTGCCGCTGGAGGCGAAGTATTGTTGTGGGAATGCCTTGTTACGCATTCATTTTTCATCCGTTTTCAAGAGGTGGGTTTCCTGAAGGAGCACTACCTTTGCAGGCATCTTCTCGAGCCTGTTGAGAATCGCACGTCGTTTCCCGGGGGAGTTCAGCCCTTGTACATTTAGCGATACGATCAGTGTATCTGCCACTTTTGTACGTAATATGTTTGTTGCTTCTGTCTTTTGGTGTGTCTTGTTTTGGGTTAGTTTGAGGTGGCCCACCTGCCGTGGTCAGGTGTTTCCTCAGTTTCTCTTCCAGTTGCTTCTTTATTTAGTGTCTTCTTCAGGGTGTTTCGTTCGTGATATTTGAAGGGGTCTGCCAGTTTCTTTTCTCTGTTAGGTCTTCTTTTCCTCTCGGATGACCATTCCCATTGGTTATTTTGGCTGCTGGGTGCGCTATTTTGTGGGCTAGTTTCGGTTCGGCTTTGTTCTTCCTCAATTTGTAGTAATGAAAGGCCTTCTTCGCATGTACTGATCCTTCTTTGTTTCTCTTTCCAGGGGAAGGCTAGCCCAAAGGGGAATGTCCATCTGTATGCGATTTGTTTGGCTTGTAGTGCTTTTGTGACCGGTTGCATAAGCTTCCTTTTATGCAGGGTGATCAACGCTAGGTCCTGGTACAGTTGGATTCGCCCTCCATTGATTTAGTTCTTTGTGGGTACGTGCGGCTCTCAAGATGTCTTCCTTCAGACTATAGGAGGTCATGGCAATAAGAACATCTCTAGGTCTCACTCCTGGTTCATTCCTTTTGGGGCCCACTCAGTGGATTCTGTCAAATTCAAATCTTTCTTGGGGGTGCGGGGGGGGGGCGTCATTCAGGATGCTGCTGAAGCAGTGTTGCATGGTGTCCCGTAGGTCTTTATCCTGGATAGTTTCTGGGAGGCCCTTGATCCTGATGTTGGATCTTCGTGAGCGATTTTCCAAATCTTCGGTTTGTATCTCTAGATTATTTGTAGCTCTGGCAACTTGGTCTAGTAGGCCGTTGTATTGCTTTGCTTCCTCTGCAATATGTGAGAGTCCATTTTTGAGTGTGTCCACTCTGCCACCGAGTTCGTCTATTTCTTGTCGTACCTCTTTCAGGGATGTCTTTAGCTCTTCTTTCATTGTTTCTAGTTGGGTCTGGAGCGTGTTTGTTATCCTGGATTCCATGCCCCTGAGGCAGTCAAGTAGTTCTTCTTTATTTATAGCCATGTCAGAGTTGTTAGGCGTCGTTGGTTCTCCCTGGTCCGGAGGTTCTTGGGGGGCACTTTGTTGTGTCGTGTTCCAGCAGCTTTCTAGTAGACGACTTTGGTTTTTCCCCGGTGTTTTGGTTCTTGTGTGTGGGGTTTTCCCTTTAATCCCGGGCATCAGGTTCTTTCCCCATTGAGACTCTGTGTGGGCCTCCTGTCTCGTAGGTCTCTGACTGCCGGTGCCCTGCTCTTTCGGCTCTTCTGTCCTCGACTTCCAGGCTTTCTGTGGGTTGGGCACACCGGGGATATTCGCTATTTGCCGGAGGTTATGGGGGAGCTGGCGAGCAGGCTTCCATGCAGTCTGTGCCCCCTAGTGGACCCTCCCTGTATTATCTCTTAATGATCGTTGGTGTTTGTCTTTGGCTGTTGATCATCTCCTATGTGGAGAGCGTGGGAGGTTCTCCTCTGCTTTTGTAGCCTCGGGTTCGCGGTGGCCTGTGGTTGGACTAGTTCCCAGGGAGTGGTTATGTTCTCCAGGCTCTTTTCTCCTTGCAATTGGCAGTGTCTCTTTGGTACGTTTATGATGGGAGAGGGAGTTTGCAGGGAAGGGGGAATTTGTCTTTGGCTGCCGCTGTGCTTATGAGTCTCTGCTGACTTGCTCCTGTGCTTTCCGGGCTGGGCCTTTCCTCTGTTCTATACCTCCGAATCTACAGATGACTGTAGGATCGTGTGAACCAAATGGAGCGGTTGACAAATGTTCCTTTCCCCACGCTTGTGGTGCGTGGCTACTGTCGTGCCTTGGGCTGGTCACACGTGGAGATGTGGCTGTGCGTAGTGCCTCCCGCGGTGGATGCAGGCAGCGATAGATGCCTCGCTTACCCTTCGCGGGGCGCAGGCATCTTTGGGAGCAGCTGGGACCGCTAATCTTTCGGGGCCAGGAGAAGGGGTGGAGAGGGAAGCACTTCGAGTCCTTTGAGCGTCGTGGTTGCCTGATGTAGCAGCCCTCCCTCCGTCCCACTCCTTACCGGTGCCCTGCCGCCGCTGCTTGTGCTGTCGTGTCTGGAGTCGCGCCTCAGAAACACCCTGCGCGGCTCTTTGCCTCTTCCGATGCTGCCACAGGCTTTTCTCCGATGCCGTACTGCTCGGCGTTGCAGGGGTCCAGCAGCCAACCGCTACCTTCTGGTCAGGAGAGGATCAGGGGGGTGTCGATGGCTGCACGCAGCCAGCTGGGGCGGATGATTGTGGGCTGGCTAGCGAACAGCGATGCCTCTCTCCCTTCTGCCGAGCCAGTACCGCAGGTGAATCACCAGCCTCCGACGGGCACTGGGTGATGTGATGCGGGTAATAGACGCCTATGCAGGCCAATATCGCTGTACAGTGGTGGCCCCCAAGTTTCCAACGGTGAGGCCACGTGGTGGACAGTTCCCCCAGCTCCCAGCGTCTCCAGTACAGCAGAATGAGCCCCCGTGCTCCAGCGCGTCTGTGGCTTAGGTCACCTTGTCTTCCTCCGCCGTCTTTGTGAGTTGGGAGCAGCTGTGCCTTGGCAGGTTTATGCGCTCTCGTGTCTCCCTTGGATGGGCCTTTCTGCCGTCCTCCAGGTTAGTATGCTAAGGACTCGCCTCCATGGCCATCCCTTGGCTGGTGCCAGTGTCAGTTATGGTCCTGGGCATGCATAAACTGTGGCCTTGTATCATTAAGTCTCCGCCGGCCCGTTTCTCTGTTAGCACTGGCTTCCAGTGTCGTCCCCAAGATGTGCTTGCAGACCGTTGTGCTTCCTGCTTAGTCGCGGTGCCCGCCGTCTTGTCCACTCCTGTCCGCTCCTCGTGGCGGATGGGTCTCCCGTCGGTGCCCCAAGGTGGTGTCGGGCTCTCCAGTCACTCGCCACGCTGGTCGCCTGGTGGTGGTGTCCCGCTTGTGCGCCGGGATACATCCCCAGCACTCACTGCTGCTCGCCTCTTGCCTCTCGCCACCCTTATTGTCCCTGTGTGGTACCTCTGCTGGCTTAGGCAGACGTGCCCGCCATTTTGTGTGTCATCCAGGCGGTCGCCTCAATGCTTCTCCTGGTCGATCCCCGGTCCGATTCTTGCCAGGGTTTCTGCCGGCTGCTCCTCAGACCTTCTGACACCACTCTGCTTCTTTTCGTTCCGATATTCCTCGGTTTCTTCCAGCTGTCAGGATCTAACGGCGGATCATGCAGGAGCTCCCCAATTTTGCTCCTCAACGCATGGCCGCCAAGCACTGTGCCGAGGCGTCCCTATTGTACAAGTTTAGTTTAGTTTATTAATTGATAATGCGCTCCAAACCCAGGGGTAGCCGGGCGCAGCAGATACAAGAATATTTAAGCTTGAGTTACATGCATAGGAAACATACAGAACATAAACAGCGATACAAGAATACAGGGTGTAAGAAGGACTGTTATCGAGTAACAGGGCAGTCGGCTAGTAGTAGCACCTGCCTTAGCGCCTCAGCGCTGAGTGTGAGTCGGGGTCAGCGCTCTCCAATCCTGCAGGGTGATTCAGGCCGAGGCAGGTGCCCCTGTCCAACGGCTCTCTGGCTAATTTTGGTGGAAAGCTTCTCACTTTCTTGATGGTTTTTTGAACGTCTGAGATGAACAAGTTGAATAATGCTGGAGTGAGTGAATAGCCTTGTCGCAGTCCCTTCTTTGTAGTTACTGGCTCGGGAAGGAGTCCACTCCTGTCCAATCTACTTAAATATGTCCCTAAGTAAAGGTCTTTTGTAACTTCAATTATATCTTATAAACTTTTTACTTGGCCCACAGCTTTGCATGATCAATCGTGTCGAAAGCATGAGCCAAGTCTATAAAGGCTAGGTAGATTTTGATGTCTTTCTTCTCCTTTGCTCATGCTTTTAGGATATCAGTTAAGAAAACATTTAAGGCTGTACCCACTCCTTTGACGAACCCTGATTGCCTCTCATCGAAGTTCTCTGATTTTGTACTCCAGCTTGAAAGGACCTTTAAGATCAAAGCGGCAAAGATCTTCCCTGCCACTTCCAAGAGGGCGATAGGTTGGTAGTTTTTGGGAACTGACCTATCTCCCTTTTTAAATATTGGGACCACAATTGAAGTTTTCCACGACAAAGGAACTCTTCTTAACTTTTTTATGTATTCAAACAGTTCCCACAAAAAAAGATGCCCATAGCTCTGTATCTTTTTTGAGCATTACATTTGTCATTCCATTAGGCGCCGGGGCCCTTGAGTTGCTTGCTTTCCTAATAAAGTCAAGGATACCTTTGTTGTCGGTTGAAAAGGTCTGTACTTAGCATCTCAGCACTCCATCATCTCTCTTTGCCAGTTCGTTATTTGTAAAAGGCGAGGTGAAGTGATCCACCCATGCACTGGCAGGAACAGCATTTGTCATTAATGTTGCCTGAGGCGCATTTAACGAGTTTATCATTTGCCAGATTTCCCTAGTCTTTTTGGAAGCAATGTTTTTAGCATGTTTTCCGCAACCTGCTGCTGCAACCAGTGTTTACGATATTTCACCCGGAGGACAGCACATCCTGTGGCCGTGTCCTTTTAAGGACCCTCAACCTGGAATTCAGGATCTTTTTTCTCCTTGCCAGTTCCTCATCATAGGTGTGCCGACAAGAGAAATTTCTTTTAGGATCTCCTTTCTTTAATCCAACAAAATCCATGAACAGTTTAGGGTAATCTGAATCTTGTTCTATTGGCACCTCCAATGCCAGATGGAATTGTGCGATAACCATGTTGATTAGCTGCTCTATTCTCTTGGAGTACATCATCAATCTGTGCCTCCCGGGTGCCACTCCCAACGTCGTAGAATATAGCTTTGTCAGTCTCGCGGTCAGGGCTGCGCAGGTAAGCTTCAATATATTATGATCACTTAACTTGGTATCCAAGTCTTCCAAGGACTTGGCTTGGGTATACATGTTGTGACACAAAGATGTAATCCAAGATCTTTCCTGCCCAACCCCTTTTACATGTAGTTTTTGCAGGGGTATTACCCTTGGTATATCCATTCAGCATATTAATGTTTCTTAAGAGCAAGTCCTCTCGCCACCCCAATCCTCTTTTTTCAGCGGGAGTCGCAGATGGATCTGTGTGCTTTATTAAGGAGTTGCTTTGATCAAAGCAATGGATGTTCAGGTCTCCGCATAGTATTATAAAGGAGTCAGGCCATAATTCCCTGGACCTGTCCAAGAGGTCCATAATTATGGCCGGGAACTGGAGTGCCTCTGGAGCTGACATGTTCCAGAGAAGGTGAAACACTTTCAGTATCTTAGATCTTAAAAAGTCTACCCCTCTCACTTGGATCGTTAGAAGCTGGATATAGGAGCAGGGATTTTCCATAGTCAATACTTTCAGGTTTGCTGTATGTTTAAGTGCTATTAGTAGACCTTTCATTGCCGGATTGAAATAAGTGGTGTATCCCACCAATATAGGTGCTTTCCTCAGCCATGTTTCTTGCAAACAGATCATGTCATACGAATCGTAAGTTGAGTCACCTTTTCCCAATAAGTGCATGAAGCCTCTTGTATTCCAGCTTCCAACAGCACATACTTTGGGTTCTGCTTTCTTACACAGTTATGATCTATTGCTTTAAGTTGCCAACATCTCTGCTAGCCAATTCTATTTGTTTCGTTCGGTAGTAGTTTTCTTTTCCTCTTTACTGGAAAATCTGGAACGACTTTCCTGACTACCATCCATTGTGATGGTAAAAGTGGGTTCTCTTTTGTGAAGCTTCCACTTCTGTTGGATATCCTCTTTTTGGTGCTTCAGGGTGAGTCCATGTGGTTCCCTGATCTCATTCCTTCAGGCCGGGTCCGCAGTTCTTGCTCCCTGTCGTGTTTTGGAACCATCTTTCCCTGCGACTACTTTTGAAGCGATCTCCCTCAGGTCAAAACCCATCGGTAACAAATGCAGTGCTTCCTCCAGTAGTTGCTCTTTGACAAAGTTAGATGTTAGATAAATGATCACCATGTCCAGTCTCTCTTCTTCTGGGAAGTCAATTATTTTCATATCATTAGTTGTTATCAATCTAAGTTTTGGAATGTAATGTAGTAATCTTAAAATGTTTGCTCTATTCAATGTTAGACCATCATCGATATGTAAAATCCTCTCCAAAAGTAGACAGGACCCTTTGGCCGGGGCTTGTCTATGCCTCACATGTTGGTCTCCTGGGGAGGCTTTGATTGTCCACCTCCATGCAAAAGGCCCTGTCTACTTTATTCAAGAGTTCTGAAGGGAGGATGCTGGTGCCTCTTATGTGCCGAGTCGGCAGACATATAGGAGGATTCGGTACTGGATGTCAACAAATTCTTGTTATCAGTAATTTTGTTACTATTTATATATTTAACTGGCCCAGCAGAACATTTCAAGTCTTGCACCCTACACTCTGATTGATGGCATATAATGATTCTAGTCAGTGAATTCACTGCATTCACCCTGGAGGTTGGGACCGCTATTTTCAGTGGAGATGTGATAATTTTGTGTAGTTTCTCTACATCACTGGATTCTTCCTGATTAATCTCGTTGCCCTCCCGCTCTGAAGTGACAACCATACTTTGACTGGCGTAGTTCAAGTGTGCCGGTCACCCTTTTGCAGGATCGCCTTTCTTTTGTCTTCCACCAGGGTAAAAAAAGGTGATGCTACACAGTTCTCCTTGGTCTAAGTTCTTTGGATTTTGGGCATCTAGACTGCAATGGAACATATTTAGCTACCTCTTCAGGTGTTTCACCATTTGCTGAATTGGCATCTGTAAGTCTCTCAATCGCTGTTTTTTTTCCCCAATATATTTTTATTGATTTTATACACATATCATGTAACTTGTGGCATATGAGTTGAGAGCGCTGCGAGCAGCGTTGCAGTGCTTTTCAATATGTGTAATGAACAGAAAAACAAAACAAAAAACATAAACAACAATGACAGGTCAGAGAAATGTTTGTGGGGAGGGTCAGGCGGGGGAGGTACGAAGATAGTAGTTCTCAGTTGGGTGAAGGTGAGCAGGGGGATTGTTCATGCTTCGGACTCGTGGAGGGGACAGAAGAAGGGCTCCACAGAGGCCTGGACTTTCCCTGCCTCGTCTCTGGGCTCTCGATCAGGGGAAACCCCCCCCCCGGTCAACACCTCCTCTGTTGTGCCCCTCCACCCTACTTTATCAGTCGACTTTGTCCATCCATCGTAGAGCGGGTGGTTGTCGGGCCAGGCCTGGGTATTTCTGAGTATAGTCCAGGAAAGGGGCCCATGTCTGGAAGAATTTGTCTCTATTCCCAAACTGGGGGGCAGTTATTTTTTCTGCTGCAATTATGTCCCAGCATTTCGTCAACCACATTTGTACTGCCGGGCCATCTGGGTTTTTCCAAAGCGTAGCCACAGAAATCTTGACAGCCGTCAGCAGGTGGGCACATAGTTCAGCTCTGTGCCCTGATAGAGGGAATTGGCCCTCGCCGCTTGATCCTAGTAGGACAATACCCGGGTCCCATGGGATTCAATCGCTGTTTTATGTAGGCCTGAATCCAGGATGTAATCATTTACTACATCGAAGTATGAACAGCCTTGGGGCTTGTGCTGTAGATGATCTCTGTCAATAAATAAAGGGCGATTATTAGCCTCAGTATCTTCAATGTCTGACATTGTATACATGGATATGACCCTAAGATCATCTGGTACATCAATGCTTGAGGTTGAAAGGTTTAGTCGTGACTCATCATGGTGCATCTTTTTTTGTGTGAGTTCAAGATCTTTCTTGGCATTTATCGATTGTGTTCTCTATTCCAAAACTAAAGGTCCTGCGTTGTATTGTCAGATTTATTACGAACAATCTGCTCTAGTTCGATCTGGATTTTTGTGGAGTTTTTAAATTCTTAGGTTTTTCTGAGCGGTCTCTTTTGGTTGCCTTGTTACCTCACAGGTCTTATTTTGTGCTGGGGCATCCCCTCAAGATTTTTCTGTCCGCGTTTCCCCTTTTTTAGTGAATATAACATACTCTTTTACTGATTTAGTTAGCTCCTTAGGTGCAATGCCAGTTTCATCTGATGTACCCTTTGTAATGACACCAATTATTACCACTCCTTGTTCCTGGTCCAACAAACTGATCACAGCCAATTCCTACACAATGGGCCTCATTAGAAGGTTGGAGGTAACCATGCCGCTTTTAGCGGCATGATTGCCTCCATACCGCAATCTGGATCTGGGCCCCTCGAGGAATTACCGGGCCATCGCAACCTTGGCGGACCCGGTTATTCCCCGTCCGAGGAACCCGGACCCGGTCCATCCCCATTCCCATTCGAGCCCCCATAGGGCTCAATGGGAATGGGGATGGAGCTAACAACGGGCCCGTTAATGACGGGCACGTTGTTAGCTCCCTGGTCCCCTCGCGGGACCCGATAAGGACGCCTGGTTTTTCCAGGCGCCCTTTGCGGGTCCCGCGAGGAGAACTCGTAATAGGGCGGAACGGGTTTACTGGCACCGGCACCTTTACCGGTGCCGGTATACCCATTCCGCCAACCTCATAGTGAGGGCCAATCTCTTCATCATCGATATCACCTTCCTTGCCATCCTCAGCGTCATCCTTTTCTATCTGATTTACGTTGTCTTCTGTATTTGTGGTCGCTATTAAACATTCTTTCTCACTAACTGCACACATTGGGTGGTTTGTCTTCCACCCTACCGAGTGGTTTTGCTTCTTATTTATCTCAATGAGTGAATGGAGTGGATTCCCCTTAGGCAACTCTGATGGCGACAGGGTAAATAGACTTGATGACTTTGCCAGGCAGGGCCTGGGTATTCCAACATGGCGGATACTCATAGCACCTGTCAAATTCAGAATGGAGCTGCCACCAGCCTAGACCCTGCTCTGTGAGCCACACACGTGTCCAAAAACATACACTAGGGGTACAGGGTTGTACCCCCACTTGGGATGCCATAAGGGTATCCCAAGGGTCTGTTGAGCTGCACTGCCAGGAATCCCACATGAACTCCTGTGCAGAAAACAACACATAACACACATGATAAGGGAGTACAGGACAAGGACATGGAGGCCCTGTCCCTCCAATGCATTTCCAACATCACACATACTCAACGTACTCATGAGTGGGGTAAGCCCCTATGTGTACAATATTAGTGGTGTCATTGTAAGATGCATTTATGAGTGTAGTATTCTGAAGACTAGGGTGGTAGAACAGTGATTTATTTAAATGTAATGTTGGTATTGAAGAGACTTGATTTAAATCTTAACATTTATGTCTATAGTCTTCTGTACTTTTCAGAGACTTGTGATCTAGAGAGAGCAGGAAATGGCCATATAAGAAATTCTTTTTTCTTTTAATATTGATGGATTTCTGTTCCGAATAATAAATAAACAAGCAACCACTTTTAAGACATTAATGTATACAGTAGGTAAGGTTTGCTGAACCTATTAAAAAAATGAGAAAAAATATGTGTGTGTGTGTTTGATGACATTACTGCTCTGCAGGAGCACGTGAATGAGTAGTACCTACACCAGCTAAGCATCCCCCACCCCCACACTACTAGTTAACCAGCAGTGATCCCAGTCATAAAGGGGCAATGGGCACAGATGGAAAGGTGTACCTCCTTCACCTCTTTTGGTAGTGCTGGCCAAGGATATGTTATATCTCCGGGGAAAGGGAGGGTATGTGCTGATGGCAGTAGCAACCCAAAACGCTTTAGTACAGTGATTCCAAAATAAAGGAATATCCAATCAAGGTTCTATAAAAATATAGGGACTTAAATAAAACAATGAATGCAGCAAACTAACTGAAAGCACTACAGGCCCACCCCTATAAAAGAAACACATGCAGAACCAGTTGTTAGAGGGCAGTGTGGGTTGATCAGCGGGAATGGTAGACAAGAGATTTTGCACCAATGTCAATAGGTCAAGGATCTGTCGTTGTAGAAAAAAGGTAGACAAAGGAGGCTTAAAAGTCACTATGGTCCCAGAAAGAGGACCAGATGTGCAAGGGCCTCTTCACACTACTCTTCTTGTCTTTGGGGGCTGTAAGGGAACCATGGTATCAACTGTAAAACAACAGACACAAGTTCAATGGTGTTTATTGAACTTCAATTGAAAAAGATTTGAAAAACACCTAACTAATCCCAAATCTAAAGATGGGAGCAAGCTACAACCATCAAATAATAATAACGCAATCCTAGTGGTGTCATGTGAAATTAAAGGGCTTATACTAATAAACATGTTGCCAATCCTTACCTCTAAATACAAATAGTGTGGCAAACAATGGTATGCAAAAGAAAAGTGTTCAAGAAATTATATGTCAGGATTTTCAAGCCATTGGCTTCCCTTCCCCACGTTTTTAGCATGGGACAAGGTGGCACACTCGAGCTTAGCACAGTCTCTGGCTTCTCTAACACGAGGGTCCAGTTCAAAACTTCAACATCATTATCTTCTGTGCCAAAGTCTCTTTGCCATTCAAAGTCTCTTCTTTCAGAGGGCCTGATGCAACAAACAAACAATTATGTTTATTTCCTTTCAGTATTTTGCATGTACACACTTTTCTTAGGATTTTCACTATTCACCTTGGATCCCCCTCTGCCGGGCTCAGATCCACTTTAACACAATGTTCTCAGGATTTTCATGTATCCAATTTCTCGGGTGATTCACGGTTCACCCCGGGTTCTGATCCATTTTAACAGAATGTTCAATCAGTCTCTGTCCGCTGGGCTCGAGCGAATTTCTTTGTCACTCTTTCACTTTTGTCAACTCTCAGCTGGATACCTTGCAGAGGCCTTCGATTGAGCACACACACGGTGCCGGACCACTGTGTCCAAAGTGCTGTATCGTTCAAAAGTTCAAGCATTCATTAGCAGGGTAGTTTTACTCAGGCTTCCCTCAGTAGGGCACAAGCCTGTCTTAGTTTCAACAGTTCACTGTAGACACCTTCCATCACACCTCACCTTTCTCTGGGAGTCTCCCTTCACATTTGTCAGATACTTTCGATAAGGCTACTTTATCTTCACAGGACCACTCTGTTGCTTCACAACACTTTATACACTGGATTCTTTCTCTGCCGCTGCTTTGTAGAACTACATGTTCCACAATGCAACAGACACTTGTTAGGATAATTGCTTTAAATGTCACAAACCAGGCTCTCTCCTATTGTACATGAGAACTCCCCAGTTGTCTTGACCTTCCTTCTATTAAGCTTTGTCTTTGCCTTGGGGCCTTCAGTGCCGACCTTGCTCCGCCCCAACTCTGTCGTTCACCCAGGAGGGAAACGGGTAGCCTCCAGGCACCCTTGGCAGGGGAACACACACAGTTCAATGTAGGGAGGAAGGGTTTGGAAGCCTTCATGCTCCGCTTCCACTTCTTCTGCCTAGCAGACCTTGCAGGGAGCTCCTGCTCTGCTCCACATCCGTCCCTCCAGCAGTCAGTCCTGGGCTGAAAAGCATACAGGTTCTGTGTCTGTGATACATACTACTTACCCTAAAGGTCAAAACAGATGTGTGTATGTAGACAACTGAGAGGGGCGAATGACTTTTTATGCCTCGCTAGTAGCCTGCAATTTGACATTTTTACCCATGATTTTAGATAGATATCCTCCCAAGAAATGACATCGGACCGGAACTCTACCAGTTTGTCCAATCAATCCAAAGTTTCCAGAATTTTGGCTTTATATGCCTCATCCCAGCATGGACTGACCTGTATACCAAGATATCGGAATGGAGGTTCTTGGAGATACTTCGATAAAGTCCTTCTATTGCAGCAATACCCGTGCAAGTTAATGGTATAGAAGTGATTTCCCCCGCAGTTAATTTGCAAGAGAGAAACCATGCCAGATTCCTCTATCTGTTCTAGTATAGTCAGGAAAGTTTAGTCTTGATCCATAAAATACAACAGAATGTCATCTGTATTTAAAGAAATTACATGTTTGCCTTGCAACACTGGCATCCTAACTTGTACATTTACCTCTAATTAAGCAGACCAGCCGCTCCACCAGCGCAAACAGACTTAGCAATAGCGGGAGACCCTGGCGGGTGGCCTTACCTACTTGCCACCTATATTAGATGGTGTGATTAATTTTTACCCTGTGAAGTGTGCAGTGGTAAAGCAGGTTGTTCCAGTTCAAATAATTCTCAACCATCCCAAATCTCCAGAGTACCCCAACCATTAAAAAAACAAACAATTTACACAGTCAAATGCTTTATGAGCATCTAAACTGGCTACTGCTAATTGATTCAGCATTTTCTTCATACCTTCGAACACCAAGAAAAGTCACCCAATGTTAGATTTTATATTTCTTTGAGGTACAAATTATGCCTATCTTGAGTGTATTAATTTGAAAACCACTTGGGAATTCCTATCTGCAGTGTTTTTGTGAATATTTCGTTGTACACATTGATCATTGACGTGGGGCGATTAAAAAAAACACTCAACTGGGGCTTGTGTGATGCGATGATTAATGCCTTCCTCGTTTGTGGGAGAATTACTCTCACTAAAGTCTGTGGAGTAAGTGCATTAAAATGTAACTGATACACCACCAGTCTTACCCCTTCTTAAATATTTTATTGCCCATGTTTTTTAGATAATCATAGAGAGGCCTGCAACATTTCATTTTCTACAATAGATAGTGTTGGTGGACATCCTCTAATAAACTAGGTCTGGGTCTGTACTTCTTGTAGCTCATGCAGTTTTTGGAAAAAAAAAGCCTTAAATGCACCATTGATGCCATCTTGATCCCTCATGAGGCCACTACTGGGATCGATAATTGCTACAATAATGCTGTGACTTTTCTCTCTGTTCACCAACAGGCCAGATTTCTTGTTGCCTTGTCTGCCTCATCATGTACCATGGAGACCTACCTCTTAAAGTCCAGTTATCTAAGCGGTTATACAAATTGTATAGTTCAGTTCTGTGAGGGGTCAGAAATGAGAGGCACACATGATGTTGTAATGTTTTCAACATCAGCCATCTTTATTAAAATAAGGGGGTTGGCGAAAGGCCTTTCTGTCCCTATCCCTGCCTAGGACTCTAAAACTAAAGACCAGTCTGTGTCTTGTTGTCAAAATTATGTAAACTGTCCTTGTGTCCAAATCATATGACCCTTACACTAAAAATGAACAATTTAAAGGTGTAAGGCAAATGTCTCTGATTTGATTTAGTAAAAAAGTGTGTAAAATTCAAATATGAAAATTCAACAAACAATCCTTGAATCCAGGTGGCGGTTCCCTCCCCCTGGATTGTTTCAGGTAGCAGAGCAAACGTGTCTTTTTCAAACAATGATTCCTTAAGCGTAGCAGAAATATCTCTCACACTTTCTTTAAGATGGCAAAAAGTGTCTTTTGAAGAATAGCAAAAGTTTCTCCTTTGCTTAACAACTTTTTAAGGCCGACAAACGTGTCTTTTCATTACAATAGCTTCTATCAGAAGATTCTTTAGATAGCCTGGTGTACTCTCCTGCAAGGTATCTTTTCTTCCAAAGTCTTTTCCTTTCATATATTTTATTTGGATTGCCTGGTATACTCCCCTGCCAGGAATACCCTTATGGGTTTTATAGATCCCCTGATATACTCTCCTGCCAGGTATTTTTCTCCCAAAGCTCACTGACTGGTGTGCCTCTTTCACCAGGACCTTCTACACAGTTCTCTTTTAGTATAACACAGTTGTACTCCTTCACTGTTTATACTTCATTTACTTTAGGAACTACTTGTTCCAACTTCCCCCATATTGACATCTCAAATATGGATACTTGTTCAAGTTCTGTCTGTTAACCTCTTCATTGGTATTCATTTGCTTGTGGCAATGCTTGTATCAATTTTCACCAAATTGACATCTCAAATCATTAGGTTTATCTGCTGGTGATAACATTGACTCCAACTTTCCCCATATTGACTTCTCTTATATGAGGATTTGTGTACATTCTGTCTTTCTAATTTGCTTGGTTGGTATTCAAAATATGTTTTCAATTATTCATCTGCCTTTCGGCACACCCCAGGGCTCCCAACCCTATGGGCAGACCCACTAGTGTTTGATGTTGTTTCCGAATCGTGGCAAGTTGATGCAGAGAAGGTTTGCCTCTGGGAAGGCTTCCCCTGCTTCGCAGACCCTCATTAAGTACTCTCGCTGCCTCTGCGTTCCTTTGCCGGTAGAACTGCTGCTACTCACCAAGACCGTGTCTCCAACAGCTTTGCTGCTGCTGGCGGCCTTTTAGCGGTTCCTTCAAAGCATCCACTGTGCTACTCCCAGTTTTATGTCTCTCCTGTAAGTTATCCTCACATGCGGTTGCTTGGAAGCACCTTCTTTGCTTCTGTGTGTCTGCTTCTGCCTTCGGTTCTGCTTCCTGCTTCACCCACTCTGCCTCCCTCTTCTCTACCTGCACTTTCCAATTGAAGGTGTTCAGCCTGTTTAAATATCCCATGCAGCTGATTTCTATTGTAACAACTAGTCCGCACGTTCAACTTGGTGTGTCCTTCAATCCACATCAACTCCTTCTTCCTCGTCTCAGTACTTGAGGCTTTGTGGGATTTAGAGTCCATAGGAGTTTTAGACTTTTTAAAGTTATATTGTTTTGAATTCTTATTTAAATCAAAACCATATGAGATGTGAGATGTTAGTGAGTATTATGTGTACATGAAGCATGAATGGTATTCGGCTCAGATTGTTTTGCAAGAAGGGGTTTCTAGGTCTTACAATCAGAAGGAATTTTAAGGTGACAACAAGCCATCAGCAATTTAGGAATCACAGGGTGTTCTTCATTTGGTAGGCATGAATACTGCATCTCTCCTGATGATGGGGTCACCACTTCTTCCCGACAGCTGTCTCCTCCCATGTGATCCTCCCTCATAATACCACCACCAGGGTCTGGACCAGGCAGCAGCTGCCATCCCATGGCCACATGCGAGGAGATCTTTGGCTGGGGTCAGTGATGACCCCACAGGACTAATCACAGTTCTCTGTGTAATCGCAGTTCTCTGTGTTGCAACTTGTGCCAGCAGATTGAGAAGGAACCACATTACTGAAGCTCGTAACCCCTTACATTGGCTTCCTGTTAAGCACTGCATTACTTACAAGGTGCTGTCCCTTACCTATAAGTGCCTTGCTGATAATGCGGCATCCTACTTGAAAGCTAGCATTAAGACTCTTTGTTCATTACCCTCCTTACGGTCAAGTAAGTCGAAGAACTTTGAGCAGCTATGATACAAGCTCATTCACTTTTTAGAGGCACAAGTTTCGATTCTGTTGCTCCACGTCTCTGGAATTCTTTCCCTGTCTCTGTGCGCATCTGCCCCGAGTTTTCTTCTTTTAAGAAATCTCTCAAAACGGTTCTCTTTTACTCCAACGATTAGAGCTTTATAGCTTCAGGCATCTCACTTGGTATTTCTCCATGGCTCTTTTCGTTTGACTTATCTATTACTTGCTGCGCACTGAGGCCTATGGGCGAGTTGCGCCTTATAAAAGTTAATTAGCATTAACATTAACATCGGTATTGTCAACTGCCTCCCTTTTCAAAACCTTGAGTTCACCCTCTCTCGTTGTACAAGTATCCACCTAACCCCTAATGAAGTGGTAATGCAGGTGTCTCTTATAATGACCATAAAGGCTTCCCAGACCTATTCCCACATCTAGTTTACCCCCCTTTTATTGTACAAAAAATCTACAATGCCTTCCTGATCATATCCCTGTATGTGGCCTAGGCCAATGCCTCTACCCGTAATCTACAAGTTGGTATCAGGGCTTTGTTTATTCATTGCATATTTATAAGGCGCCTATACACAATGTGTTTCCAGGTGCCACAAGGCAAAAAGGTGGGTGGGGGGCACAAGGGGAATAAAAACAATAACTTTCCTACTAGGCCATGTGACATTCGGATCATGCAAGTGGAGCAGCAAGAAGTGCAGGGGGAGAGGAGGAAGGGTAGAGGGGGAAGGTGAGGAGGGCCCAGGGCTAGGCAAGTGCTAGGGGACGCGGGAGGGCAAGTGCAAGGGGAGCCCAGGAGGGCAGGTGCCGAGGGATGATGGGGATCACCGAGCTGGTGCGGGGTAATGAGAGGACATGACACATGAGGAGGTACCAACCCTCCTGGCTGGTCAGAGAGGGGGCCCTGGAAGGGCAGTGGTCGGTTGGGCGGGTGCTGAGGAAGACTGGGCGAGGGGGGCCTGATGCCTTATAGGATTCATATGGGACCAGGCCACAGCAAATAGATGGGGGGTTAGCACAGAAGTGCGAGAGGGAAGGAGGAAGTGAAGAACAGGGTCTTGAACCGCTTACGGAACTTAAGGAGATCAGGTTCAAGTCTGAGAGAGGCAGGGAGGCTTTTCCAGAAGGAGACTCCTGCTGAAGATGGAGATTTACCCCCCATTCTCTGCTTGGAGAAACGACGGATCTGCAGAGAGTTTGAGCTAGAGGACCGAAGTGCTCTAGCTGGGAGGTATTTAGGGAGAGAGAGTTGGATATACCAGGGTCCCAAGCCCCAGAAAGCCTTGAGGATGATGCAAAGGGTCTTGAATTTGATCCTTGCAGCTACCGGGAGCCAGTGGAGAGATATTAGGGCTGGAGAGATGCAGTCCCTGGGCTTGAGGCCAAGGATAAGTCTCACAGTCCTATTCTGGATTAGTTGGAGGGGGCAAAGAGAGGAACGAGGCAGATTGAGGAAGAGGCTGTTGCAGTAGTTTAGCCTAGAGAGGATCAGAGCCCTGGAGACGTTGCTCTTCTGGGGGAAGGTAAGGAAAGAGAGAATGCCTCTGAGGAGGTGGAGCTGAACTTGGCCTTCTTGGCAAGGGCTGTGATGTGAGGGGAGAAGGAGAGAGAAGTCAAAGAGGACACTAAGGTTTTATACCTCACAAGAGGATGGGGTGGGGGCAGAGAGTGATAGGGAAAGAGGGAGCAGGAGTCCCAATGAGAAGGATCTCAGTCTTACTGGCATTAAGGCAGAGATCATTAGCAGTGCACCATGCCTGAATAGCAGTCAGGAAGTCGGGTATGAGAGAGGAAGATGAGGGAAGCTTGAAGGAGAGCTGTTTGTCATCAGCATAACACTGCAAGTGAGGAGAGAAGGGGGAGATCAAGCTGGCCAAAGGAGCAAGGTCGATGTTGAAAAGCCATGGCGTTAGGATAGAGCCCTGAGGGACGCCGCACGTAGAGAGGTGGAGGAGAGTAAAGGGCCCAGTTGCACCTGGGAAGGTCGGTTTTATAGGAAAGAGGTCAGCCAAGCCAGTGCCCGGTCCGTGATGCCGAGTGTCACAGAGACGCTTTGAAGGTGGCATGATTGACCGTGTCAAAGGCAGATGAAAGATCAAGGAGGATGAGAGCAGAGGGAGAGGTGGAGTCAAGATTTGAGAGCAGGGCTTCACATTTTTTCAGGAGAGCAGTTTCTGTGACTCTGCATGCTCTGAAGCCAGACTGGTGGTCGTGGAGACAGCCATCAGATTCAGTGTGGTGGATCAGTTGGGGGATTGCCAACATTTCCAGGAGTTTGCCCAGGAAAGGGGTGATAGAGATAGGGCGATAGTTAGCCAGGCAGGAAGGGTCAGCCGACAGCTTTTTAGGAGATGGTGCACAAGGGAGTGCTTGAGGGGTAGTGGAAAAGAGCCCATGGCAAAAGAGAGATTACAGTAGTCAGCCAAGGCAAGGGCGAGCAAGGAGATGTTGTCCCTGATGGTTCTGAAGAGCAGGGGAGCACCTGTTTGAAGGAGACTTTCATAGAGCGGACTACTTTAGAGTCCCCATCCAGTGCAATGGGAGAGAAAGAGGAGAGTTTGGGGGAAGAAGAGACGGGGGCCAAGGAAGAAGAGGGGAGAAGAGGAGGGAGAAGAGAAGAGGAGAGAGTGAGAACAAGATGTACCATCCCAGTCGTAATCCTGTATGGTGGTGCATGGTTTGAAAGTGTGAGATTTTAACTATTCCACAGATTGTATCATGTTGACATCATTTAGTTTGGATAAACCCATGCGACTGTACAATTTGTAGATGGCAGAAAAGTACATGTAACAGTTGACAGTCAGCTGGTGGTAGAGCCACATTTCCATGAGGTAAAATTGCTAAATGAAGTGGTTCAGGGTAGTGGATGCCTGGCCCAAATGTCTTGCGCCTCGGCTAGAGGAATCAAATGCCATATGCAAAATGTACTGTCTCCAGCCCACACTAGTCTAAGTGTACCATGGATATGTGTGTAACAAAATGAACAGTAATCTATGTGGAAGGCATAGAAGCACAGGAGTTCAGTGTAGATTGGCTCACTAGTAAACCTACCATGCCAACATATCTGCCATCACTGTCAGACAAATTCGCTTTGGTTTCCCAGGGTATCCCATTTTTCCACCAAATCAATACCCCTCTGGCAGAGGAGGTGAACGTCGAGTCTAAGAAAGATCCACCACAATTTTTACTCCGTTTACTCACTTTGACATGCTCATCCTTTTTGTGGGGATCCTGAATCATCACTGTTAGTATGCCTCCTGCGGCTATATGACCATATTCTGTCTGTATTTACAACTCCATTCATACCTTTAGCATTCAAAGACAACATTCTGTAATTAACTGTCTTAATTGTCATCAAAATACAACAGTAGTCTAGACAATGCCCCTCCCAAGCCATATACTTGGAGCACAGGTATTGTACTTCTAATGGACATTTAACCCAGTAATTAACCATCACATGCTTAATGAAACTCCAACACCTGTGCAACCTCGATTTCGCCAACTGAAGTTGCAAAAACGTAAAATGGAGAACATGTATGTCTTGTATCATCCCACCTTTCTCAAAGGTAGTAAATGTGCAACTTATTAAAATAGTGAGAAACAACTTTCATGAGAACTGCATTCAGCCAACATCTCTACCGCTATACCAGGAGAGCGGGTCGAGCCCCTTCCCATGAGGCCAGGGAGGTGAGGCCGCTACTTGATAGTCCCTCTGGGGCTGGTACTCAGTGGGAGGATCTCATGGGAAGAGAGACTGCCCCTCTGGGAACAGGGACAGGGGCGACTATCCAAGCGAAACACGGCATTCCAACCTGTAAAGAAGCTCCTTTATACGTTTAGGTTGTCAGAAACGTATGTTTATTAAGAAAGTTAACAGCATAGTTCCTGATCCAATCTCGTTGTGCACAGGTCCCTGTTTTCTTTCGTGGAACTCTTACTCCTGCTGGGTATTTCTCTTCACTGCATGAGTACTGGGATGGTGGGGGTCTGCTGATCCTCATCACCAATGTAAAGAAGCTCCTTTATACATTAAGGTTGTCAGAAACGTATGTTTATTAAGAAAGTTAACAGCATAGAAAACCCTCCAGCTCATCCTTGTAGGCCCCCGATTCAACTATAACAATTGAACGCAAACATTCCACCCTTGTGCTGAGCATGGTTCTCATTCCATCTTATGATTCCATATTCCACAAAAAGTCACTTAAGAAGGCACATTGCAACACAACCATATACGCCCCTCACATATTGTTAGGGAGATTTTGAGGTAAGACTTCATGAAACTATTCCTATGGCATACAGGTCCCCAACTTTTAGTATAAGCTTGTATTACCCAAGGAACTTTGGTAGAGTGGCAGACCAGTCAGGCCTATCATAGGAGGAAGATGTGAGCTGTAGGTAAGTACACTGAACCCAGTTAGTACAGTAGTCCAAAGAAACACTTACACCAATAAAGTTATTTCAAAATATATATATTATATTTGCATAATGAATGTCTTCAAATACTTAGATTACTTAACCAGCACACATAAGATTACTTATAAATACTTATAAATACTTTTCAAAGGCCACTGCTTAGTTGTTAGTTGCTTGCGGTACAATTGTTACAGAGTTTGACACTGACAGTTCTACCGTATTAGCAGTACGACTGTGCACTCGATTGAAGACAGATATATGGTAATTGGATTTAGTTAGCAAAACCACATAAGATAAAGTATTTTAGGAAGAAAAATGGTTTGTTAGCCATAGAGTAGCACAGCTTAACGTTCTATAGGTGGTTTCTTAGCAAACTCAAGCTTTTAAAGCCCAATCCCCAAAAGTCAGTTCAGAGAGGGTTAAAAGTCTTACGAAGCAGCAGAACAGCAACAGGTGGATACTTTCAGTCTCTAGGACAAGATGCTAGAAGAGTTAACACAATGATGGAGACCCTGTTAAAGGACTCCCTAAAGGAACACAAACCGGCAGCTTGGGTCAGAGGTAAAAGTGGACACCCTGGACACCTCTTCACGCACTCCACCACTCTAGAGCGACTTCTTGGTTAAAGGTAAGCAATAGTTTTCACCCCAGAGTACCTTAGGTTATAAAGAAATTCTCCTCTGTGCAGCAGTGACTGACCCGGTCTCCTGATTCCTCGGTCTAGTGACGAAAGCAAGGACTCTGGGATGTCTCAACAGCAGTCTTGAGAAAGGGCCATTGGCACAGATTTCTTCATCTTCTCTGGTTGGTCCGTGGTTTGGTGCCTTTTTCTCAGCACCAACAAAGGACGGTTTTTACCCAGTCGATCGTCTTTGATTCCTGGAGTCCTGCACTCTGGTGTGGGGACTTGGATGAGTCAGATCGTGTCTCTGGAGGTTCACCTGGAGGTCAGCAAAGACTTGGACGGATTCGGCCTCTCAAAGACATTGCACTGCAAATGGGTTGCAGGTCTCCGGTTATTTGCGGTCTGCAGCTCTGGAAGGGCACAGCACCTCAGGAGACAGCTCAGTTTCTACTTCGTCTCAGGGCTGGTTTGTCCCACCAGCCAAAGTGAAGGAGTTGTCCTTTTCGGAGCTCCTCTGTCACACAGAATATGGGCTAAGGACAGCAGTGGTGACTTCACTGTGATGCAAAGGGTCTGCAGGCGTCTCTGGTCATCTTCTTCGGTTACTTCATTTTCCAGTGGTTGACATGCCTTTCACCTCAGAACCTCACCTTTTATTCAGTTTCAGCACACACTCCTCTGCAATCTCTCTCTGCAGTTTACAGAACAGGGTGGGTGGCTGTCCAATCAAGACAGCCAGACCCCCAGTGTGCACCGGTTCCATTCTGGCACTCAGGCAGACAAAGAGCAGGGGAGTGAATGACTCCACCCCCACTTCCTGCCTGCCCAGACAGATAAGGAGGTATGTGCCAATCTCTCATAGTATAAAGTTTCAGGGGGGATACAAAGTATGCCTCTATCCAGAACTGTAGTTCATAAGAAAGAATATCAAAAGGAGAACCCAAAGGGTTCCCAGCAACACTGCCCATAAGGAGCGATGTGCTGCAAAAGTAAAACAAAGATGCCTTAAGAGATATAGAGGAAAGTAAACTCCATATTAAAGGTAGAACACAGATAAGAGTTCCAAAAGCCAGAGCAAATAAGAATGAATGAGTGGAAAAAGTTCACACATTAAAAATATAAGAAGAAAAGGTCCAGAAGTCCAGCAAAAGGTGCTTGGGGGTCGCACTAGGAGAGGGGATGAAGTATACACATGATAAATCTCCCTAACATATATCCCTTGCCCTCCTCTTCCATGTTACCTACCACCCAATGTATGTATGCAAGGCAATAGGGATAACCTCTACTAGGAGGAGGAAGAGGACAGATGACAGATGACGCAAGTAAAACCTATAGAACTCCAACTGGGACGAACAAGAGGTGTGGAACTGTGAATATTCAAATCCAACGCTCACAAGGTGTGCGCACACGTACAAGATAAAGAAGTGACGCAGTAATGCCAAAAGTAACGTGAATGGTGACATCACGATGCACAAGGCACGTAGTGCGCCACACGTTGAGGAATAGGGTGATGCACAGGGAAGGGCACAGAACTTATGTGTAGTTTTAACTAGTAGGTCACTAGGGATAGCTAAGCACGGCTGCCGCAATGAAAAGTACACATGCAGCAAGTGCAATATGTTTATAGTTTGTTTAAACATAATTTAGAAGTGTAATAAGTTTAAGGACTAGGTACATTAATGCATTACCGTTTGCCCATATTTCAGTAGGCACAGGGCAGACTAGACAGAAGTCGTTTTGGGTTGTTTTGAAAGGCCGCAGCTTATTGCAAAATTAAAGTTCTGGCACAGCTCACCAAGGGTGAGACACCAATAAGCCCAGGCTAGGTTCTATAGAGAGCGGCTGTGTGACTTGGTATTTCACTTGGTCTCCTGCTTCACATGTATTTTGAGTTTGGGTGTCTCCAAACTCGTCGCAGCCAGCTCCTTTTTGAATATTTTGATACAAATTGTTTGAATAAGCTTTCTTTTTTTACAATTTTGGACACCGGACACACGTGGATTTATCTCAAGTGGTGCCCACTCACTTCACTTCTTGAGACACCAATAAGCCCACAGTAGCTAATTAATTGTTACAGAAGGAAAATTTTATCAAGGGAAGAGAACTGCAACCAAATACCAGGTGCAGTCCCACACGATAATTTGCACGGTCGTTGGGCTGGGTACCAAGGGCCCAGTCAGCAAGTGCAATAGTAAAAGAGAATTAAATATGAGAAATTCGGTTTCACCAATGGTGTCCTGCACACCTTTTTCTATCTACAGCTGGCATGATGCAAGAGAGGAGACTGGGAGTGAACAGGTGCAACGGGATGAGGGAACCAACCCGGGGACTGGGATATGGTGTTGCAGAGTCTGTAACAACGCCCCTGGCCTTGTTGCTGTTCCCTCATAATTCCATTGGATATATTTGGTGGGATGCTGTGACTCACACAGCCTATGAAGAATATCTGGTGGAATGGTAATCACCATCCAGGTGTTCCACAGCGGAGGGACTGGGAGCTTAAGATCAAAACTGGCAAAGGACTTACAGAACTGTCTGAGAAGCCAGAGATACTGCATTGGGGAGAACGACCGCTGCACCAGCAGCCGAAGCAGAAGGACTGCTCAGCCCGGGAGATTCAAACAAAGACTCGGAGAAGAAGAAATCCCTCTGGTCCCGAAGGAAGAAAGAACCCAGTGGTGTGGAGTGAACCTGGAGCAGCGCTGGGAGCAGGAATCTGGTACCGGGAACAAAGAGCACAGAATCAGAGCTGGCAGGCAGAGAAACACACATGCAGCCTGAAAATCGGCTGCAAGCGCCCAAGGAGGATTGACAATGCATCCAGAGGCATGTGAAGGTAAAGGGATAGATGCTGGTGCCAGTGGGGACTTGGAAAGCCGGGTCTGGGCCCTACAATTAGAAATGAGGTATCTCTCTTGTGCCAGTACTTGGCAAGAGAGAGAGCCAAGTTGATCAGAACATAATGTAAGAGAAAGCAGGGCCTGGGACTTGCATGCAGAAACAGGGTATCTTCCTCGTGACCGTGCTTGGCAAGTGAGCAAGTAGGTCAAACTAAGGAACAAGAAAGACCAGGATCGGAGACCCCATAGAAATAAAATGTCTTCCTCGTGACTACGCTTGGCAGGAGAGTGAACCAATTGTACCAAGCCTCAGTAAGGCCCAGGGGAAGGTTATAATACACCCTGGCATTGTGAGCTGCAAACCAAGCCTGGGAAAGGGGTAGAGAACGGGTTTTATACCCCCTGACATTGTGAACTGCAAACCAAGCCTGGGCAGGGCAGGGGAAGAGAGTGATTCCCCTGGTATTGTGCAGAGCCTGAAAGCAAAATACCTGGAGAAGGGAGGTATTCTCCAGGAAACCAATAGTGAAGAAACAACCATGGGCAATGAGGAATGCTGATTTTTGAGTTGGAACTTTAATCTGGAACATTGTTTGACACGTTAAAAAGGGATTGAGACCTGGGGAAGGGAGCCATTCCCTCAAGTAAAGATCCCACCTAAGAATCAGAATGTTATACTTTTGAGTTGACGTCAGAACATTTCTGCTTGATGACCTTTCAACTTGGAACTTTGATTTTTAATCTGGAAAAGGATTGAGACCTGGCAAAGGGGGTCATTCCCCCAGGTAAAGGTCCCAACTATAATTGGAACTGTGATCCACTGTCCAGAAGAAGTGAGTCATTCTTCTGGACCAAGAAGATCTACTACTCTTTTTTTTAAATAAACTGTTTATTGAGGTTTTAAACATATAACATATCAACATCAGACAAAAAACAAACCCTCCCTCTATCCCTTTAGTTCCCTTTAGTTTAGTTATGTGTGTAAGGAACAGACGCAGGGTTTTAAAACCCTTCTTAGAGTTAAGGAGAGGTAGGTTTTATATTTAATTTTGGTTAATAAATGTTTATGCCAACAATCATGCCACCTGTGTGTCGGTCACCTCCTTCTGCACCCTTACAAGGTATCGAAGAACATTTATATTGTAAAATATTGAGAAAATAATCAATAGAAAATTGTAATAAATCGCATCACATCTGCCTGCACAAGCTAGTTTGAATTTTCAAAAAAACGAAATGAGGTTCAACTGTCCCCTTCATACAAGTCAATGGGGTAGATTCTCAAATCCTTTTTGGGTGCAAATGAGATGCACTACCGAATCTCATCATTTGCGCCCAAGAAAATGTGCCCTATCCTCAAAGGTCATTTGAATGTGCGCATCATAGACGCGCACATTCAAATTGCAGATTTGCACGTATTGGGGGTCATTTCTGCACATTTTAAAGCACACACTATATCTAGAAGTGGCAGAAAACAAAGCCCTTCTGCGCCTAGTTAGAACATTCAACTGTTTGAATCCTGACTATGTCATGCATTTTTAAGTTGAACAGCAGCGCTATGAACTGCTGCTGTCGCACTTGCATTTTCATCTCCCAAGCAGGGATAGAAATGCTTTTCTTTTTGTTTGCATTTCAGCGAGGGGGCTTTCACTACGAAATGTTCTCCCAGCACCCAAATGGGTGCTAGTAGCTTGTTGGACATTGGCAGGACCATGCTTCTGACACTAATGTATGCAAGGTGGCTGGGCAGCGCACCTTTTGCACTGCCACACAACCCCCAAGAAATACACAGGCAACCTTTGTGGATACAGTGATCTTCTGCACATTTCTACAATGAATACAAATGAAAAAAGTGCATCTATTTTGCTTTGTTTCATTTGCGTTCATTTTTGAGGATAGGCCCCAGTGTTTACATGTATTGGGTCATTAAAAAAATGGCATTTCCCTCCCACTTCAACGCATAGGCACGCTGGGGAAAACAAGGCATATGAGATATTCTTGGATCATAGTCTTTTCTTGACTTCTTCAAAAGATTTCCTGTTTTTTTTATTTGTGTTCCAAAATCAGGACAGAAAGAGATCTTGTTCGTGTTTATAGTGTTCTGCTTGCGAGTCTCACTTAGTACTTTTACCTTGTCGGATATCTTAATAGTATAGTAACTTTTATTTGTGGTAGAGAGCCTGGTGGCTGCTTTTGAGACAGTGTTCTATGTGCCCAGTCCACTTGGATCCCCTGCAAAGCACTGCTGTCCGCCAATAGCCAACGGAGGAGTTTCTCCAAAAATTACTCCATGTTGACCCTCTCAGTTCCTTCCGGTAAGTCATGAAGACTGACATTTTTCCTCCTTGACCTGGCTTCAAAACTTCTGAATTTGTAAATGTGTTGACTGGGCTCTTGAGCGTGTTTCCAGTTGGAGAAGTCTCCATCCCTAGATGTCCGCAAATAGAAGGGCTAAATGCCTATAGCTCCTTGCTATTTAGATTTAGATCAAAGTGCCAATTCTTTTAAATCAGCAGAAATCCTTGATAACTTCACTTAGCCCTTCTGCTCCAGATCAAAAACTGGAGTAGCATTTGCATATAATGTTGCACGGAAGCATCTACCATTAAAGGTTGGGGAGGTGGTATAAGATAACGGTACAGTGGCATTATACCCCAGAAAGATTGCACTCAATGTACTTGGGGTAACGCAAGAATGCTGGAGGGGATGCTCGGGGTGTGGCGACTGGAGGTATGTTTGGTGGGACTGCCTGATACTGAAAGTCTTTGGGAGGACGTTTGTGGTCAGATACAACAGATGGTCTGGGCCTACTCCCCAAAGGAATGGATGTGCAGCCTCATTGACCCTGAGTTCCAAATCCCTACGAAACCTCAGTGCAAAGCGTTTATGATACTACTAATAGCGGCCTGGTTAGTCTTGGCTAGGAAATGGAAGCAAAAAGCACCTCCCAGTAACATAGAATGGCTTCATAAGGTATGGGGGCGATTGTAGACACGGAATGGGTCACATACGGGATACAAGGTGAAGGAGACAAATTTCGTCAAGACTGGGGAATGATATTGGCCTATCTCAAGGGAGATTATATGCAACAATGGTGCCCCAAAACCTGAGAATACTAGACCTAATGTAGTAGTTGGATCACATCTGGAGGTGATAATTCATGTATCTTTTACTGGTCGAATAGTCGGGCATGGGAAGGGAAACATGGGTGAAGAGAAGAGGGACAAGGTGTTGATTTATTGTTTCTTTATATGTGAAAATGCCAATAAAAATCATTTTAAAAAATGATAAAGTTGGGGCAGTGCTCCATCCCCTGCGCAATGCACATCACAGGTCTACAACAAAAAAGGGGAGCTAGCCAGTTTCTATATCGAATATCTCAGCTATTAGGAATGGGTTCAGACCATAATCCTTGCCCATAGAGGAGAGATGAATTGTTAGTATGGGCAAACTGGATCAAGCTAAGACGTCCTTTATCGATTCCCAGGATACTTGGGAGTTTTCAAAAGAAGCTTCTATCCATGGAGAGCTTAGCCAGAGGTGGTCTTTTCTAACTTTGGTGTATTTTTCATTTGTTGGATCTAACATACAATGATGAATAGTTGAGTGACCAGGCCCAAAGCCTGGCTATCTATATGGAGGTTGTGTGTTGGACCCAAGATTCCAGTCCGAAAAACACCTACTCATTAAGAGTTTGGGTGACGCATCACAAAGTGTAGTTGGGCATTAGCAATTGTAAACAAATTTCAAACTCTTCTTAAAAGTAGAGACTTCAACTATAATTGTCTCAGTTAGTGTTCAAATTGTTGCTGCCCACTGGTCCTGATCAAGAGCTTATGCCGGCTTGACTGACTGTAGGCTTTCTGCAGCAGTAGGGGCGTTAATTATATCTGGATTCCAAGGCCTTGCAGGTCATATCTCATCTGGGTCCCAATTGCTTAACCCATTGACCCAGTGCTATAGGCGGATCATGGAAGAGTACATGAGTATGGTACTCTTATAACCACTCTCCTGAAATCTATGTAATCTTTCCATTGTACCAGCTTCAATAAATGTAACCCTGCTTCAGTGTGTGTGTGTGGTATTGTGTTGTGTGTGTCTGGCATGCAGGTCATTTTTGCTATGAGTTTTTCTCTGAAAGAGGGACTCTAGAAAATGTTTGCCCAATCCTGTCTTTCTGGAGTGATTGGACATAACAGTAGTCCCCCTCCATTGAGCATATACGCCTGATCTTTCAATGTACTTCAAATTGCTCTTCCATATAAGCTATTTGCACTGGATACCCTTGCATGTGTTTTTTTATCATTGCAGTTAGTGGATCGCGATCTCTCTATTTTTTTATTCATGACTTCAGAATCGTACATCTTTTTAAGAGTGAAGGCACCTGCTAGAAAGTAGTCGATAACTGACTGCCACTGCCAATAAAAGAATGTAAACTTATCCAGTTCTGTATTTGAGCATTCATTCAGTTCTTGCAAAGTATGTTGGGACATCAATGCAGACAACTGCTTGCCTGGCGTGTCACCTTTTGCTCAAAAGGATTGAGCTACCTTGAATATCACGGAGTAGTTGCCTACGAGATCAGCTACGGCTATAAACGTATTGCAGTAGTCGCTTAAGATATTGATTGTACTCTGCAGAGAATGAGCCCACAATTTGTATCAAAAGCATGTTGATGACTTTGGAGTCAAAGCATTAAACAATAGAGTTGATGAACAAAAAAATGAAGAACCTCTACAAAGGTGCAGTGCAACCAGTGCTCGAGATAAGATTTTGAGGTGGGAGTATTTTATTCCCTATTTTTAAACTTTGAGAGTAAATGTGATTTCAAGAGAGTAAAAATGACTTTTCTCCTTTGCAAGAGAGTAAAATGGATGTGACATAAAGGTCCGAACAGCCTGGCTCCAAATCTCCATCCTGTGGGAAATCAAACCCTTCATCTTGCCGCAGGACTTCTGGATTGTAGTGCAGGCCCTTGTGGTCTCACACATCGATGGGGGAAAGCCCTCCTAACTGGGCTCCCAGCTGCTCACTTGGCTCTCCTAAAATCAGCCCACCACGCTGCAGCATGTCTTAATACGGGTGTATGGCTATTTGACCGAATAACCCCCATCCTACGCAAACTATATTGGCTTCTTCTCTAGGCCAGGATTCCGTTCATGACTGCATGTATCTTCTACAATGCAGTCACGACTAGAATACCAGCATACCTGGTGGCCAAGGTCAACATATCTAGTGGCACACGCTCCTCGCACAGCAAATCGACCAACCGGCTTGAATCACAACTCATCTGCAAAGCGGGGGGGGGGTCCCCAGAGTCAATCCTTCTCTTGTCTCACACCCACCATTTGGAACTCGATCCTGGTGAGGCTCGGAATGGCCCCACAATTTTCCAATTTGGCCAACCTCTCAAAACGTGGCTTTTTCAACCACACCTGACCAAGGACTAATTTGAATGGACACACATACCGACGCACAAATCCCAACTCACAGTAGTGCGCTACTTTTGATACCTAAATGCTGGCAACCCACACTTAGAACAGTGCCCTGCTGCTCTTGAGCTAGATCTGTGCTTTAAACAAAACAAAAAATAAAATATAAACATTATTTTTATGATTCCCTGTAAACTGTCTGGTATGGTCAAAAGAGGTAATTCATTGTTAAACTTGTTACAGAAAATGTAGCCTTTCTTATTCTAGTGCAATTTGTGTCTGCAGCGTTGGGTGGGCACTATATGTGATTTCAACTTTGTTTTAGTTTGTAGAAAAGAAGATTGTTGACTGTGGCTAAAGGTCATACCTTACTCAAACAGTTCTAACTATTATGAAGATTGCATGATTGGCATTTGAAGGTTTCATCATTCTGTGCATCTGGTAGGGTTCAAAATGTTGTGGGGTGGGTGGCCGAACGGCGGACTCAGTGGATGTGGATGCTGTGAGCCCTGGGGGCCTGAGAACCACTTTGTCCTGTGGTGAGACCCCCCCCTCTTGGTACTACAATGGAGGGGAAGGGTGGATGAATGGTCTCTCACCCCCTGGGACCCACCTTCATCAGTAGTACCCAGCTCCAGATCCCAGAAGTTGCTTGCCGCTGCGGCCCGCGATGGAAAAATGGTGCCTTGCAACAGGTGCTGTTACTGTCTTGGAGTGGGGACAAAGTGAATGAGATGCTGCTCCAGGATCTGTCAGAGGAGGCCAGCTGAGCGCGCAGATTGGGCCTTCATGTATGCAACCCCCTGTGAGGGTTACTTCGGCTGCGGGACCGGGCTGCGCAGTGTGTTGGGGGACTCTGACAGAGAGGAAGCAGGCATGCAAGCCGGGAGGAGAGTAGCGGCCCGCCCCTCACTTACTGTAGAAATGGCAATGGTCCTGGAGAACCGGGGGCTGGTTAGGTCCCTGTATCGTTGGGCAGATCTTGAAGCAGTCTGGGAGGGTTGATGACTGACTCTCTGATCCTATGGGCTCTCCACCCTCGGTGAGCAGTGTATCGGGTGTGCCTCGCTGAAGCCTTGTGGAGGGGAGAGAGAAGCGGAATTCTGCAGGGGGATGACATGCCCTAGGACCCGCAGGGTGCCAGATTTATGACCCAAGCTGTGCCTTACTACCTCCAGGGGGTGTAAACTGAAGGGACTCCATACTCCACTGGTCTGGGCTCTGCGTCTTCTCCATAGACTGGTAACATGCAGAGGCTTTGCCCATCTATTGAGACCAGAGGGTTCTGTCGACTTTTCTGGCTAAACATAGCTGTATTTGTTTGCAAGAGACTTGGGCAATGGACCCTCTGGTATTAGATGGTTTTGTGTTGCATCAATCATTTGCAAAAAGGGGCATAAGGGGTCGTCCATTTGGGGGATTACTCATGGGCATGGCAAACACTTTGGTCTCTAGAAGGATTAAGTGTAATCAAGAGGACCATCTTATGGCAGTGGAGGTGGAGTATGGAGAGGAATGTCGTCCCCAAAGATTCCTCCTTATAATTCTATATAATCCACCAGGAGCAGTAATCAGATAATCCTTACAAGAAGCATTCCAGGAGTTAATGTCATCTTGGACAATAAAATCAGGCAACTCTGCAGTAGTAGTAATAGGGGACTATAACTGCCATATGACAGGCGAGGGGGTAATTTCATCTAACCCTAAGCTAAATCAAAAGTGTCTAATGGCCCATGAGAAAAGGGAGATGGAGGGTTTAGGGTGGATACAACTGTTTGAATCCTGGGAATTAGATATGATCAATGGCCGTTCGCCCAGTGATACATACCTGGACAAATGGGATAGCCTCCAATACCTTAGACTACATATTTATGTGCCCCATAATGCAGTTGAAAGTCATTGACATGAAAGTGATTCATAACAACTGGAGTGACCATGCAATACTTCAATGTTCCCTCCACTTACCTAGATCTGACTCTGCGACAATGAATATCGGCAGAATAAGCACCTATAGTGCAGGGTCAAGAATTATTTGGTCAGAAAAGAATATAAGACTGGCGACGGAAGCTCTCGAATCCATGCTTACTTCTAGCTTCCCGGACTTTAACGCCATGTCCATTAATTCGATCGAAGAATGGATTTTGACATTTTCGGGTAAACATGCTGCAGTTAAAATGGGTTTCATGGTAAGAACTGAGGGTAACAAACCTCCATTCAATAAAGAGATTAGCGATGCCAAGAGAGGGCTGAGAATTGAACTCCGTAGAATTAAGGCCATGAACTTGCCAGTAGTACAATACTGCGACAGAGCAAGAAATGCCAAAAATAGATATAGAGCCTCTATTAAGAACATAAATAAGGCAGATAGAAATAGCGCCTATCAAAGACTAGTGCAGACTATCTGCTCACAAAATGTGCGTAGAATTTGGTCACTTTTGAATGAGTCAAGGGATAATGGTAAAGGTCAATTAGCCAACCCAATCAGTGGGGGGAACTGGACGAAATTCAGGGGACGATGAGTCTGTCGATATATCATTGTGTAAAGCTCCAACTTATCCATCATTTGATGTATCCTCTGAGGCAATCTTGAATAAAATAAAAGATCTAAAGACCTCGAGAGCCCCGGGCCCTAATGGGCTGGCCAATGTGGTAATTGAGAACTATCCAGAATTCTGGGCTAGTTTACTCTCTGTATTATTTTAAAAGATCCTAACACAGGGAAGAATCCCCCACTCTTGGCAAACAGCAATCCTTATACCCATTTTTAAAAAGGGAAACCGATTAGACCCCAGTAATTACAGGCTTCTGTCTATGTTGGACATAACGGGAAAGCTTTTTGCCTCATTGCTGTTAAGTGAAGTACAGAAATGGGTAGATGATGCCAACATACTAAGCAAATTTCGGTGTGGGTTCCGGCGGGACTACTCTACTTCCCACAATCTTATGGTGATGGACATATTACGCATGAGAGCAATTAGTAGGGGGCAGCCTCCGCTTTATGCCCTTTACATCGATTTCAAGGCTGCCTTCGACTCCATCCCAAGAGACAGATTGTGGCTAAAAAGTAGAAGCCATAGGTTGCCCGATAGGACATCTGTACTGTCTTAGACTCTTGCATCATAATACCACGGTCCGACTTAAACTAAACCAAGAATGCAATATGTCTGAAAAGGTGCTCCCAAATAGGGGGCTTAAACAGGGATGTGTCACTGCGCCTCTCATCTATAATCTGTATGTCTACGCTATACCAGCAGCAATAGCAGAAGCCCATAACTGCCCTCCCAAAATTGGTGTTGCGCCTTGTGCAGTGCTAGCATACGCCGATGATTTGATAATATTAGACAACACCATTAGCGGATTACGACATTCCGCCACCGCCTTATGGGAATATGCTAGCACAAATGGCTTGACCATTAACTTAGATAAGGCCAAAGTGCTGAGATTCACCAGTAAAAGAGCTTCCCGAGTTAACTTGATGGTGGGTAAAATAAACATACCATATGCGTCCTCCTATCGTTATCTGGGAGTGGAGACTGAGCCCAAGGGTGACTATTGTTATTGCAGACAAGCACGTAAAATCAGAGTGGTGCAAGTCACTGCATTGATTTCCACATTTTCGAGCAAGCAGGGTGGCTTCACACTTTGGGGGACACAACACCTATATATTCAAGTTTTTATCCCTATGATCACATATGGCCTTGAGGCCCTTCTCTCTTTTTTGATTTAACTTGGGTCCAGGTGATAGAAGGGAAATTCTGGCGTCGGATACTGGGGTTACCCCCAGGGGTTCCGATGGCCCTTAAATATTAGAACTGGGACTCCATCACTAAAAGCGATAGTACTAAAAAAGAGGGCTGGGTTCTTCCTAAAGATGATTAGAGGCAGCACTAATCCATTATTGTCAGCGATATATCAGGAAGTGGCGAAAAAACATGCTACCTCCCCGTTACTCAAATCAATGACAAAGTACCTAGCAGACATAGGTTGGACACATAGAGGTGTTGCCTACTCGAAGGAAGTCCAAAATGAAACGGGTGGACATTTGGGACTGGTTAGACAACTTTGACCATCTGAGTACGTTCAAGAGCTACCAGTTTATCAAATATAGGCAATATGCCTTCATGAAGCCTCAAGCGTATTTTAACCTTTGTCCTGCCAAAAGACCCATACGCTTCATCATCCTATTTAGAATGGAACAATTACATACTAGGATGAATATGGGAGCTAGAGAAAATATTCCCGTCCAAGAGCGAGTCTGTCGCCTTTGTAACACATCTGAAGCATTGGAGACAGCCAAACATTTATTAAGCGAATGCCAAATAATGACCAGTACAATTCTGTTGCACCTTGTGTATAATCCAGAAACCATCGGCGAAATATCATTCTGGCTATATTGCAGGAACACCTGAAATATGTGCCTGTTTATCCCTCTGTATAACGTATGGCTAAAAATTGAATCCAAGTTGGGTTTTTTGATATGTGAGATATGAGAACTGCATTGTTAAGAAAGTTAGATTTTGCTATGGGGACAATTATTTGTACATTTGCAATTCATAACCAACTCACGAACCTGGTGAGGAAAGTTTGAATATGCATGTATAGTATGTTGAATATAACTTGACTCATGAATCTTAATTTAAGAGACAAAGATGTAATGGAATTTGAGAAGATACTATTGCATGTTTTTAGGTTTACTTTATTTTTAATTGAAATGTTCTTATTGCTAAAGATTTTATGTATAATATATTACTATGGTATATATTTTTTTCTTTTATCTTTTCTTATTGTTATTTCTTCTTTTTCTTTTTATTCGCTCTGCTCTTTTCCTTTTAGTTTCTCTGTTTGAAGTGTATATTTATATGTTATGTGTAAAGTTTGAATTTCTCAAACTAAATCACATTAAAGAATACAAAAAAAACAGACTGGTAACATGTGGAAACAGCCCCATCTTTAGCCTGGTGGTCCTGAAGCCTTACAGGGGAGTGGAGGGCTCTAAACACCAGCAGATGCCTGACCGGCATAACCCTGTAGGAAGCCCTGTGAACCAATGAATGTGTGCTACTTAAAGTGTGAGCCTCTCAATACCAAAGGGTGGATACGAGGGGCAGTACCACCTTTTGAGAGGTTGTAAAGGAGCTTTGTGGTGTTGTAAGTGTGACTCTGTGAGGGGACGGGGTTCAGGGTTAGCCTCGTGCCCTCCAGTCTTAGTAACACTGAAAGTCCCCAAAGTGGACATTAGGTGACGAGAAGCTTGACATACCGAGGGTGCTAACGTGACAACAGTGCAGAGAGAACCTTTCACACTACTCAGGAAACAATGGCGTCTGGTGGAGGCAAATCAAGAACTTTCGGCCTCGGGAAATATCAAGCAACTGCTCTCAGCTCAGGAGGGGGCCATCAAGAAACCTCAACAGGTCAGTGCTCAGATTCACTCACCAGCCTCACCACCGGCGCTGGGGGGGGGGGGTAAACCCCCGGTTATACCGGTCACGACGGAAGATATTCAAGCAATATTGCCTGAGCTGAAACAAGACCTCACGCAAGAAATCCAGGGGCAAATTGATAAGCTACCGGGAACCCTTGAAGATCTACAAACGCGTACCTCTGGAACCGAATCCCAGTTGGTGGAGTTGGAAGATCTGGTAACAGAGTAAGCCCACGAGCAGGCAGTGCTGTTGGAGCAGATGGAAACCCTAGAACAGACTAGAGGCGGTGGCAGTCCCGCAAGAAGACACAGAGAATCACTCAAGGTGAAATAATACCATGATACAAGGCATCCCAAAACAGGTGCAAGATCCGGAGTTGGCTGCCTATCTTGAAACCCTGCTCCGCTCCGTAATAAATCTTGCAGAGGGTGAGGAGCTCGTCCTGGACCGGGCACACAAGGTGTATACTTCTTTTCAAGTCAAAAATGCCCTGTGCCCGGACGTCCTCACAAGAGTGCACTTCTTCGGTCAGAAGGAGAGGGTAATGAGAGGGTGATGAGAGAAGCCCAGAAGCATGAGTCAATCCACTTTAGAGGCTCGAATCTGAAACTGTTCCAGGACTTCTCACAAGCCACATTGTTTAAACCCAAAAAACTGAATGTAGTGATGGCTTGGTTGTGTGAGCAGGACATCCCATATAAATGGGGGTTCCCATGCAAACTACTCTTCGAGATAAAGGGAGAGAAATATGTGGTGACAAAGGAAGAAGAGGCAACAGCCCTGATGGAGGAGGATGACAGCAAGAAGGAAGCGAGTCGGAAAAATTGCGTAGCCCTAGCTCAGACTCAAGGGAGGAAGAGACCTCGGGTCCGTGGTCCTCCTGGCAAAGGCACAAATAGACTAAACAGAAGGGACGAACATCTGAACAATGTGACCCGACAGAGATGTCTGCTGCACTGATTTAAGGTTTTATCTCAGTCTGCCCCATGGGGAGAGAGGGGTGGAGAGCAGAATTAAAAATTATTTTACGCAACTTGGGAGGGGATGATTTACAGTTAAGTGTTATGAGTTGGGCTCTTGTGCTAAAGGATGCATATTTCGAGAAAATGTTATTGGCAGAGCTTGGTGGAGAGTTCTGGGGGAAAAGGAAGGGGGGCTCTGATGGTGGGGGGGTGGGATGCCTCCGGGAGAGCAGGAAACGCCTTCATGTGGGAGCATTATATAACCTGGTCCCATAAGACTCCTAGGGGGTTGTTTAATTTTGGTTTGAAAATTGTTAGGTTGATGATTTCAAATAAGATACACACCAGTGCTCAAGTGGGAATGGAATGGGAGGGGTGGGTTGACCGGTTCAGCTCACCAGCGTTCTCAGGGGTCTCAGTGGCAGAGTTAACTCAGACCAACTCGATAAAGTAACACCAACACTGCGGGTGGGTACCTGGCTTGTGCGGGCCTTAATTCCCCCATGAAATTCAAAACCATCTCAGGATGTCTAGGAAATCTCAGGTGGGGTATAGCAATTTTACAAGAGACGCACTTGCTTCCCCAAGATGAGAAGAGACTCAAATGCAAGGGGCTCCAGTGAGGATATTTCAGTAGTGTGGGGGTTAAGAGAAAGGGAGTGGGCATTCTGTTGAGAAGGGGTATTCCATTTAAAGTTGAAGCCGTTAAAGCGGACCCTGTGTGGAGGTGTTAAGCAATACAGGGTTTGCTAGAGTGATATCCGCTGACGGTGGTGGGATTATATGGCCCAAATGACAACCAGGATCACTTTATCACTTTGTCCGGGACCTAGTCCCAATTATTCTGGGGTTTAAAGAAGGAGCAGTGATTATAGGAGGGGACTTCAACTGTGTGGTCAATCCGTATATGGATAGGGCCTATCCGCCGTCCCCAGCGGATCTCCTAAACTTTAGGGCAATCACACGCATGTTACGAGAATTAGATCTGATACAAATATAGCATTTTAATCATCAGATGGAGTGGGACTTCACATTTTATTCGGCAGTACACAAATCTTTCTCCAGAATTGACCTGATTATTACCTCCACATTTCTCGTAGATTACGAGGAGACTGCAGAAATGGAATCCACACAACACACTGACCACACTCCAGTAACACTTGCCCTATGGGAGCTCATCGCAGGCCCCATAGAGCGAGCCCCATGGCAGTTAAATAATGCAGCTGTGAGGAATCCGGTGGTAAGGCAGGAAATGGGTGAGGTGATTGAAAACTATTTTAAGGAGAATGATACTGGGGAGCTTGGGATGGGCCTTGTGCGGGATGCGGGAAAGGCAGTGTTCCAGGCAGAACTTCTAGCGAAAATGGCGGCCCGTCTCGAGCTAAGACCCTTATTAAAGAAACACTGGAGACGGAGCTCCATAACAAGGAAAAGGAACACAAGCAGAGGAACACACTCCGATCTCTTAGAGCCCTTAGGGGTTGCACGAGCCAAGATAGAAGCCCTACAGGCGGGAACAGCAGCTAATTCCTTACTAAATGTTAGACAATATTATTACACCAGGGGGGACAAGGCGAACAAAATCTTAGTGGCCAAACTGAAATTAGCCCAGACATGAAATAGAATAGGAGCCCTATGAAACTGGGAGGGGATTCTTTGCTTGGAGGAAAAGGATTAAATCCAGATAATGGAATCATACTTCTCTGAATTTCTTGGAGGAGGCGGGTCTGGGATAGAGGCAACTGGGACTCTTGAGTCCTCATCGGCTTCCCAAGTTGTCGGAGGCAGACAAGATCACACTGGAGAGCCCGATTACTGCCCTGGAGATTGAAGCTGTTATTAAAAATCTCCCGAATAACAAAGCTCCAGGTCAGGACGGGTTCCCCAAAGCCTTCTACAAATGTTTGTGAGCTCAATTAGTCCCCCAGATGGTAAAGCTATTTAACTCCTTTGGGACAACCGGGCGGTTATCAGGCACAATGGGAGAATCATGGACCTCACTTATTTTGAAACCTGGAAAAGATCCGGGGGATTGCATGTCATATACGCCTATCGTACTACTTAACTGCGACAAGAAGATCTTTACAAAAACATTGGCCAATATGCTGACAGAGATCCTGCTGAGACTGATTAATGAAGACCATACAGGATTTATAAAAGGGCGGTCGGCCTTTGACAATGTCAGACGGGCGTTGCATTTGATCGACCTGGAAGTCCGTACTGGGCAGGACGCGGTAGTGCTATCCCTGGACGCGAACAAGGCTTTTCACAGCTTAGCCTGGCCCTATTTGAGGGAGGCCATGGGTAACTACAGGTTTGGCCCAAAATTCTGCAAATGGGCGTTCGCCAGCTTTGTGACACTGTCTACATGTGTATGGGTAAATAAGACATACACAGGCCCCATTGCCATTAAAAGAAGCACCAGACAGGGGTGTCTGCTGTCCCCACTGCTTTTTGCCCTAGCCATGAGGGAGCCCCTTGCTCAATCGATACAGGAGGACCCGGGCATCACTGGAAATATATCAGGGACCGAGCAAAACAAGATTGGCCTTTATGCTGATGATGGTATTGTATATGTAACTAAGCCAACTCATTTGATCCCCTGAGCACTGGAGGTTATAAAACAATTTGGGAGTTGCTCTGGTTTTACAATCAATTATGGGAAATTGGTGGGAATGAATATTGGTGGCCCGGGCGGAGTGTCGGAAGAGGCACCATCTTCTCTGCCCCTTAGCTGGCTATCAGACAAGATAAAATACTTGGGGGTTTACCTGACGTTGCGACCTGACCTGTTATATAAGGCAAATATCCTGGGTATATTTAGGGAATGCGAGGAGGACCTGAGTAGATGGGAACACCAACAAATCTCTTGGTTGGGAAGGGTGGCAGCTGTTAAGATGTCGCTCATCCCAAGGCTCTTAGACGTGTTCCATGCCCTCCCGGTAAGGGTACCAGTGGAGCCCATCAACCAATTACAAGGCAAGCTGTTCAAGTTTATCTAGGGAGGTAACAGGCCCCGGGTGGGAAGGAAGGTGCTACTGCGCTCACCGTGGCAAGGGGGATTGGGAATTCCCTCACCTAAGAGATATCTCACGGCAGCCCAAATTGGCCCTATATGCGACGTGGAAGTGGGAACTGCTGAGAAATGGGTGGCCTTGGACCAGGGGGTCACAACGTTGGCGTTGGCTGACACTTTTCCTTTTCACCCCCAGGATCCGTGAGGATGGAGGCAAATAGCTAAACACAACCAATGCTTCTCTGGGGTACTGGGGTGTGGGGCTTCACATACTGGGAGTCCCGGTGGGTCTGGGCCACAGACCCAGATTCTGGGGATTCCCGAGTTCCATCAGGGGGCAGCGAGTTGGTCCTTCGCAACTTGGGAATCCATTGGGAAACTACGCCTAGGACATATGTATGTGGGCTTATCTCCGCTGACCTTTGAAGCGTCTAAAACCAGATTTGCACTTGACGAAGGGGAAAGGTTCCGATACAGTCAAATCAGCCATTGGGTTACGAATAGGGTTGTAAGGGCTAGAGGGGCAAGAGAAGTTAAAGGGGCTCAGCTGACACTTATAAGGGGATCTTAACTCAAAATGAACGACCACCTTTTATAGACTTCTTGACCTGACTAAGGATTCGGATACCCTACCCTACATATTGAAATGGCAGGCAGAACTGGGAGTTGATATTCATGGTCTTCTATCTGGGAAAGAGCCCACAAAGCATCAAGCTGCACGGCGATGAAGGATTGTGGGTATAAGATTTTATGCAGGTGGTAAAGGTCACCTAGCCGGTTGCATGAAATTAACCCTAAAATCTCAGATAGATGCTGGAGGGGGTATGGTGAGCAAGGAACATTGGGTCACCTGTGGTAGTCATGCCCCCACTCCTAACTATACTGAAAGGAGATCCTCTCACACATTAGGGACCTTACGGTGATCGCCCTCCCATGGGATCCGAGAGTAATTGTCTTGTGGGACTCAACGGCGGACACCATATATTCCCTGCGAAGCCGGGTGGTAACACAACTATCAATAGCTGCTACAGTAGCCTTAGCTTTCTCATGGAAATAGGCTGAAGGCCCGATAGTCGCACAATGGTGGGTCAGAGTGTGGACATTGATAGCGTTGGAAAAAATTACAACGATTCTTACTGACTCATACCAATCTTTCTATGCGGCCTGGCTCCCTATCATTCAATCCTTGGGATCCAAAGATCACAGTACCCATAAACCGCAGACTACGATATTTTGAGTTACTTTGAAGTCATTGCTATTACTGGGACACACTGATTCGTACAAGCACTGGTGGCACCTTAATGATATTGTTGTTGATGAAATTGTTGGTGAAGGACCTGTTGATTGACTGTCAGAATATGCTTTGAACTGTGGTTAAGTGAGAAAATGATAAATAAAGCTTGGAGAAAAGAAATGTTGTGGGGTGGGTAAGCAAGTTATGTGTCTTGCTGTTGTGGATCGACACAACTATTGCTCACATTTGCCTCCACTATTTCTGTGTAGTGGCCCACGGATGATGCTCCAGAGTCTACACACAAGGAGGTGTCGGCGGGATCCCAGTTCATAGGTGTCATGGCAGTTCTCATAGCCTGTTTCTCTAGTGGTTTTGCAGGGGTCTATTTTGAAAAGATTCTGAAGGAAACTAAGCAGTCTGTTTGGATCCGGAACATTCAGCTTGGTGAGTCTCCTATTTTTGTTTTCCAATGTTTACTGCCCCGATAAAAAGAAAGTAAATTGTTATGCTACGCACAATGTAATTCTAAATCGTTTCTCACAACTTTATGTGGATGTCGGTGACCATTATCTTTTAATCTGTCATGCAGTTTAGAAAATGTTTCAAATGTATGTGTATGGGAGGAGTTCATACATTGGTCATGTAACGCTCTGCAGTGGCTGACATCAGTGACTAAATACATTTTCTTTGTTGAGGTTGAATAGTGATTTAAGTTGAAATACTTGTAATACAAAAATATTCCCTCACGTAAGGAACACAGTATACCACCTAGACAAAAGATAAGCTATCAGCCTTATGTTGAAAGGAGAAACGTCTTTGGAAGACAGTGCAGAGCAGATGTCAAGAGGAAAAGTTATCCACAGGTTTAGGGTCATGATGAACCATGAATGGTAACAGTGAATATCCTGCCCCTCTAGGGATGCTTGAATGCAATATGCTTTTGCATCTTTTCTTTATTCTGTGTCCTTTTCTCTGTAGACATGTGCATGCCTATACATTGTTGTGTCTTGGAAATGGCCTGGAATAGGGGATAGGGGCTTCGACTTAATGAGGTTGGACGGGTGGGAAAATGGGAGATGGTGGTTTGGTGGGCGGGATTCAGTAAGAGGCCATTCAGGGGTGGGGGATTTGAAGGAAAATGATTTGGTCAAATCACATAGAACCGTTATTTCATCTGGGGTTGAAGACAAATGACAGGCAAAGTGTTCCTTGATTGACTGGGCCCAGTCTCTCGGCTTTGAGGGGTGTTTCTAGTCCAGTCTTATCTGCTAAGGGGGTATAAGCTTTGCTTCATTTCCTCTACCTCAAAAAACTTGTAGTGCTCGAACACCTATCTGATTCTTCCAGGTCCAAGAGATTTTAGTCTCTGACCCAGATTCTCGGGGGTTTGAATTGGCCAGTTTTTTTTTATTAAAAAAAGCTTTACTTGTAATTTAGCCATCAGTATTCCAAAACAATTTTATGAACAAAAGCTCAAAAAAAAAAAACATTTTAACAGCATAATCAAGTCTGGGTCTGCACAGTCTGAAATCCGCTCTTTCCATGAATAGCACAGTATCAATAGCCCGAGGGGCAGCCATATCACACACAATAAGCGGTCTGTCCCAGATCAATGAAAAGCATTTCAACATCAGAGGTCGGTAAAAGGAGAGCGGTTTCAAGAAATGTGTGATACTTATCAGTGGCAAGTGTGGCAATTTTCTCCATTGCTTTGACCTCCCAGATTTTGATCCGCCATTTTATAACAGAGGGTCCTTTGGGTCTTTCCACTGCAGTGCCAACGTGAGTCTCGCTGCATGTGATACGTCGGACAGGAGGAAAACCCACAGGCCTGACATGGAATATATATTCTCCTGGTCCCTATTCCCCAATACTACCACTACAGGTTCAAGTATGAGAACCATTTTGTTATCTCTTTCCAGAACAATTGACCATTGGGCACCCCCACCACATAGGGCAAAGGTTGCCCTCGGCCCCACATTCTCTTCAGCACAAGGGGAATATTGCAACTTGATCTTGTCAATCCTTAGTGGTGCCCAATACCATCTAAAGCACATTTTGTATGCATTCTCTTTAATTAGAGTACATTTACAGGATTTTGTGGCTCTTTGCCATATATTCAATCAGTCCTCTTGCATTATTTTTGGCACACATTTCTTCCTCCCATTTCCTCACATTCTGGAAAGTATCCTCTCCTAGTTCCCAAACCATCATTCATGGTGCTCTCTAGCCGGGTTTCTGGCTTTAACCACCTCTGTGTGTGAAACCCACTGCCTGGGTTGTGTATATCTGTATGTTTCGTTTCTTGGACCCCGAGTCCCTGCTTACATTCTTCGAAGGTCAAGGGTTTTATGTTGCAGTATAGGTGTTTGAGTGATAGCAGACCCCATTCTCCCACTCTGTAAATACGTCCCAACCATTTCCAGTGAGAAGTCTGGATTCCTTAGATTTGGAGAAAGAGGGCCAAGACCTGTTGTTCTCCCCAACTCTGACAAGCAAGTGTCCCATTGGGAAAGCATAATCTGTGTTGGTGTGAGGAGGTATGTTGAAAGTACTCTGGCTTTTTTGCTAAGGAACGGAAGGGACCCAAGTGCCAGCTGATGTACCGATTGTTTCATGTCTTGCCAATGTTTTTGTGCCTCATCTAGGCCTCAGACGGATGTATTTTCCACCTGGGCCACTAGAAAATACTCTCTGGTCTGAGACCCCTAGTGCACCCAAATTTGGGTTTCTGAGCATCACATTCTGTTGGATTCTTGGTTCTTCCCACTAATCCCCCCCAGATGAGCCCAAATGCCCTCTCCCTGGAGCTCCATAAACGTCTGCACTGGCATTTTGATTGGAAGTGTCTTGAGGATATACAGAAGTCTCTGGAGTAAGGTCATCTTCATGGCGATTATATGACCCACCCATGCGATTTCCTGATTATTCCATCGGGTTAGATCCTCCTTGCATGCCTTCTAAAGATTTGGTATGTTGGCTGCAAATAGGGTCTTTACTGGTGGTGTGTGCTGGTGTCATGACCTACAGAACACACCCCTTTTGGACGTCCTTGTCTCAACGGGGCTTACACTCCCTGGTACTCCCAACATGGCCGTCCAGCGTGAAACACCTTCCTCGCTCTACACGTTGAACGTAGCGTGTTCTATTAATAGACCACGCCCCCCGCGGCTCCCTGTGCGTCTCAATGCTATTGCGAAGTAGCGACCAGACGTGTGCTCCGTAGCTCGCGGTATTGTTTCCCTGATTCTGTCCCTACTAACTCCATTCCTTGTCCCTCTCCTTTCTTTCTTACTTCCTGGACTTGTGTGCTGTGTAGTGCACTTTCTTAATTTCCCGGATTCCTGGATCATTGCATCCCGGAACTTTGAACGCACGCTTGAGTCGGAAGAGACTCGTGCAGCCTTATTCAAGACCCGATCCATCCGCAAGAAGGCATCGACCAAGAAATCCAGCAAATATCGGACTCAGATGCGAAGGGGGGAACTCCTTGACAGCCGGTTCCCTAGATAATCTATTGCCTCGTCCGTCCATCTAAATGGTGAGAGTCTGTTTAACAAGGCTCATTCCTCCAGGAAGAGTGTGACTACCAGTCTCAGCAATTTCTCCTTATTTATAGTGAACGTGGCCACCAGTTGGAATGCTTGCAGTTAATTCATTACTACAGGTAAGGATGTCTTTATATACGCAGTATTGGGGCTACATCATCAGCATAGAGTGCTGTCTTGTGGTGGGTATTGGCATATTTCACCACTTCGATTGCTTTGTTGTTTCTGATGGCAATCGTGAGGCGCTCTAACCCTAGCACGAATATCCAGTGTGCCAGTGGGCACTCTTGCCTTGTGCCTCTTCTAATGGGTCTATCATCAGTCGAGGAGGGTTTGATCATTTGCCAGAATCCATTTAGTAAAGTTCGGGCCAAACCCAAAGGCATTTGGGTTGATTGTTAAGAAATTGCAATCAATCATGTCGAACGCCTTAGGTGCATTCAAGGTGGCTATACCAAATCTTTGGCCTTGTTTCCTGCCCTAATAAATGATGTTCACTAGTCATGTAATATTGTCTTGTGTTCCTCTATTTCGTATAAACCCTGCTTGGTCCGGGTTCACGATTCTCAGTAAGATCTGTGTTAATCGGTTCACCAGGACTTTGGCATAGATCTTGGCTTCTCCGTTTAGGAGGGATAACAGGCAGTACACACCCCTGTCAGTGGGGGTTCTTATTGGGCTTCAGTATTAATGTTGTGAGATACTCTGACACTGTTGCAGTTGTTGTACTAGAAGCCAGAAATAAGTTAAACAATGTAGTCATCTGGGGGTGGGGGACTAGATTTTATTGGAATGTTTTATAATACCTATTCATGAACCCGCCTGGGCCTGGGGTTTTATTTGCAGGTAAGCTGTTAATTTCTTGCACCACTTCCTGGGCTGTTATTGGGGATTCCAAATCTAGTCTGTCTCGGCCCGTGATCCACGGCAGCCGCATCCCGTTGAGATATCGACGTTGGACCCACTTGTCTCTTGGCACACCCTGGAAAACAGACCTGTAGTATCCTTCCATAATTTGGAATTTTTTCTCCTCCCCGTATTGATCCTTCTCCTGGTCAATCCTAATACAAGCTATGAAATTCTGTGTTTTCAGCTTCTACAGGTTCCCAGCGAGAAATGCATTTTCTTTCTTGCCCCCCTATAATATGAATGTCTGAGTCGCAATAGTTCATGTGCTGATCTTGTGGTATATATGCTTTCCAGGTGTTGTATTTTCAAATCTCAGGCCGATCTGCTTGAATTTGTACATTTGTGTGTGATTTCTAGCTCTTTTAACTGGCTTTCTCAGAGTGTCTATTTTGATTTTCAGGTTCTTACATAGGCTGCTGATAGTTTGAGGAATGACCACTGCTTTCTTGGCATCCCACGCCACGTGTAGGCTGACATTCGCCTTTTCATGGTCCTCAAAGTAATGCTGTATTGTTTCTTCTATGTGAATGTGAACTAGTTGATCACTAAAGAGGAAGTCATTCAGTTGTCAAGACCGACCCATGGAGCTGCTGTCGCAACATTAACCATTATCAGGTCTGTAAAATAGACTAGAATCATATTGATTCTCAAACATTTTACGTGCATAAGAATAGTGAGAATATTCTCGCTCTGCAAGGTGAAAAAAATCTCTATCTGGGAGAACTCTCAATAATTGTGCAAGCGCCAATACATTACATCTGTCTGTGCTTTTTGTAGCTCAGGTTTTGTCTAGGGATGGGTCTGATACGCTATTGAAATCCCCTCCAATTATAATGTCCCATCTGCAAATTCCCCTACTATCAGGAGAAAAGCTTGAAAGAATTTGTCATGTGCTTCATATGGTGCATATAGGGAGATCAGTGTCATTAAGACACCCTTCCTCCTTTGTTTCACCAAGATGTACCCGCCCTCTGGGTCTTTTTTGGTTGCTATTCCAGGGCGGTTTACATCCTTACTGACTAATACTGCTACCCCTTGTTTCCTTTTCCCCAGAGGAGACCATAAACCCTTTAGTGTAGTTCCTGGGTGCAAAACACTTCTCTTTCCTTCTCAAATGGGTTTCTTGGAGGAGGATCACTGCCGGGTTATGTTCCTCCCAGTATCCTACTAATTTGGGCCTCATTACGAGGAAGGCAGTAGAGGGTTAACAGCGCTGGTAGAGCTGCTCATTAGCTGCTCATTACGAAGTCTGCTCGTAAAACCAGGTATCCTTAGCGCGTCCCGCGAGCATCCTCCCCATTCTCATTGAGCCCTATGGGGGCTCGAATGGGAATGGGGATGTAGTGGGTCCGGGTTCCTTGAATGGGGAAATACTGGGCCCTCCAAGGTTGGAATGGCTGGGTATTTCCCCATTCAAGGAACCCGGACCCGATACCCGGTATGGGGGTAGCCATGCCGCTAAAAGCATATATGGCATGGCTACCTCCATACTTGTAATGAGGCCCATTGACCTCATCTTGATATGCAAATTTAGGCCTTGTACATTCAGGGATATAAGTAGCTGAGTATTAACCATTCGGTGCAGGATTTCAGGTAGTGAACCTCCCCTTTTTCTCATCACTGAATTCCTGGGCATGCCAGTCCAGACAATTTTAAAACAGTAAACATAATAAATATTAAGTGTGAACTTATTATCCCTGGTGTAAACATCGAACATGAATATTTAGCTGTCAAACAGGCATATTTCAGAGGCCCTCAGACCCATGCATACCCGCCCCCCAACCCTCGACCTACCCAAACAGCGGTTAAAACGCAGCAGAGCCATATGGAAAACAGTCGGCACCCCAAAGGGTAGTGCGGAAGCCAAGACCTCCTTTAGCATCCAATCGATCTCCTTGTTCTTTTTCCTCCCTCTAACTCCTTTGTGGCAGACTTGTTCGGTAATGTTCCTTTATAGTTGGAATTCAGATCGTGCTCTTCATCTACTTATTGGATTGGTACTGCTAAGCAACTGCCTGGCGACTTTTCAGTGGGGGCCCAGGAGGACATGCACAGCCCTCTAGGTTGGCCTCTCTTCTTGACCCCTGCTGAGACTCCAACCTCTGTGAGCATGAGGGCTCCTCTCCTGTATTTCCAGATGGAGATTTTCCAACCAGTTCTCTGTCCTCTTCTAATGTTGCGATCGACTTTTTGGAGCCATCCTTTTCCAGCATGATTTTGCGCAGGAAGCCCCAGCTGTACTTTATTCCGTTGCCTCTGAGCCACTTCGTCACTCGCTGCAGTCCTTTCCTTTTCTACAGGGTCAGTGGCGAAAGATCGTGATTTATGGAAATCCGAGCATCCTTGAATTGTATATATTGAATTACTTTGTGCGAATTAAACGGGCCCGGTCAGGACATCAGGAATCCGATTCTTACTTTGCTAGGAACATGTTATAGGTTCTATGGACTCTGTCTAGGTGGAGGTCAAAATCTATCATCTCCCAGCATCGTAGCAAACAGATCATTCACGTATCCCTCTAGGTGCATGTCCGGGATTGCCGTGGGGGTCCCACGAAGATGGATATTATTCATTCATGAACTGTTTTCTGTGTCTTCCTGTCTATCTAGGGTCTGTTGTAATATTGTTTCCAGATCAGAAACGCTGGATTCAAGTAGAAAGTGCTCATGGTCCTGTTCACCCACTGCATCTTCCAGGTCATTCAATCTGAGTTCTGCCCTTTGTACATGATGGTTCAGCTCTGAGATTGATAGGGCTAGATTATCTCTGCTGCTTTTGATATCAGCCATCAATTCCACTAGGAGGCGATATAGATCTTGCTTCATGGCTGGGCCGTCTCCTACCTCCTATGGTGGCGGTTGCTCGTACCTAGACTGTAAGTTGGATTTTGATTCTCTTTAGGGGCCTATTGCGTCAGGATCAGTGATTTAGTGTCCCCTTCCAGCGCAGCTTTTCCCTTTAGGTATATGTTTCACCATTGGGGAGAGATCCCCACTAGTTTTGCAGGTTTTAGCTTTTGATATTCCCTATACGGATGGCTCAGCTCCACGTTGCTCAGGATGAACCTTCCTTGGAGACCCCTTCACTGCTGTGTTCACTTTCTGCCCTCACTGCTGCTGTAGGTCTCATGCGCTCAGTATCCTGAGCTTCCCAATGCTCCCCCGGCTTACCTCAGGGGCCCATTGCATGGCATCACTGGTCCTCCTCCCCTCCCCTCCGCTCCTCTCTCTCCGCACTTTCCCAGCTGCCCGCACTATTTGGGCATCATGCCAGTGCCTGCTTGCCTCTTTTCCAGGGCCAGAAACATCCATCTGCCTCCCGTCTCCACTCCTCTGCCCGCCATTTTATTTTCAGAGCTGCTCAACATCTCCACCGATATCTTTGTCAGGTAAGCTCTGACGCCACCATAATGGGCCATGCGGAGAGATCAATTACATATCGAGGTTATGGGGCTGCACGGACGCGAGTCCCCAGAGCCACAGAGAGATGTGACTACATCAGACCTGAATTGGCCAGTTTTGTTTCTCAAACCTTAATGAGAATGGAATTTGTAGGAGATCTGACCACTCAACATGAATTAATCGTGTTCCTTGGCAGTTACCTGGCTTCGGTAAGCAATATAGAGTGGTCCCTTTGCATGAACCTTTTTTTTAAGCAGTGTTTGGTTGTGAGCTTCATTAGGGAAATGAACCCAGTGTAGGTTGATGCCTCATGCAAAATGTTATTTTCGAGGGGATTGTGTCCTCCGATGTATTCCACATCTATGACAGGTAATGTCCACAGCTGTGCTGTTCAGAACATATTCGGCAGAGTGCGTCCTGCGTCGATCCGCTGTACCTCGAGGGCCTCCGTCGAGGGTCGATGTCACCGGATGTTATATATAGGACGCACAACGCCCATAGCCTCAGTTCCATTTTTTCCACAAACGTGTTTGCTCCGGAATCTCTGCACGCTCGATTCTTCTCTTCGAAACAATGTCATCATCTTCCTCTACTACCCCGAGCTCGGCCTTTAACGATGTCGGGACTGCTGTTCGAAAATGTCCATCACGGACCCGCACAACATCTGCCTCTGGTGCCTCGGCGAGAGCCACGCCACCAACGACTGCGAGGACTGCCAGTCCCTGACGTCTAAGGCCTTGCAGGAGCATACAGGGAAATTAAAGGTAGGTAGGGTGTCTAAACCCCGTAAATCGAAGTCTGCTGGGCTTTCGACCGATGACTCAAGGGGCGACTCTCTGCATCTGTGAAAATCCAGGTGGTCTCAGTCTAGAAGTGGTTGCCGCCATTCCTCTGCCTCGTCGAGCCATTCTAGAAAGCGCCGTCACCGGTCACCTTCCCCATCGGAGGAGGACTCCGCCAGACGATTGACTTGTCCCACCAAGTCTTCTTTACCGCCGAATGGGATTCATTCCGCCAGCAGATGTTAGTGATTTTTCAGTTGCAAGGCACAGTTTTGTCCGTGCCTTTGAAAGAAGGTGGCGGGGAACGGGCTCGGTCCACCACTCGCACGCCTTCGGACTCAGGCAGTCGGCGCGATCATCAGGAGCCATCGAGGTCCCGTTTGAACAAGGGCGATCGTCCTCGAGACCGTCGAAACCTGTGAAGCCTTCAAAGAAGGCGTCAACGCTGTCGGCCCTGTGTCCGTCGAAGGACTGTCTTAGGGCTCTGACCTCGACTCCCTCGGCACCTTCAATGCCGTTTGTGAAGGATTTGCCCCTTAGGGCTGTGGAACATCCGAGGAAGGCTAGCAGTAAGTCTCTGAGGCCTGTTCTTGACCCCTATTTCTAACCCTTGCTAGACATTTCAGAGGTTGATGAACTGTCTGATCAGGAGATGGACTTGCCTGTGTATCCTGAAGTCCCTGATGACCTTTTGTCTGGGCACAGTCAGATGGAGAAACTCTGTCAGTCATTGCATGACGCCTGTGGCCTCGACACCTCTCATGAGGTGGAGTTTGGCTGGCCTGAGCCTGGGGCGCATGCTGAATCTTCCTATCGGCGTCTCATGTCGAGGGTGACGGAGTACCTGGTGTGGTCTGCCCCCCCCCCCCTGTGGCGTTTGATTAGGATGACTTGACAGAAATATCCTGGATCAGGGTCCGTCCACTGACCCGGTATTGCCGTTTCACATGGCTTTGCAAAGGAGGGTGAAGGCGACTTGGACTGCTCCGGAGAGTCTGCCGGCAGTTAACAAGTAGTAGTTCCCGAAAAAATACTGCCCACCCAGTAGTGACCCCTGCTACTTATCGGCGCACCCTACTCCAGAGAGTTTGGTGGTGCAGGCAGCTACGGCCACCTCGAAGCAGGCTGCGTACCCTACATCTCTCCTTTAGGGACGACAAGCGATTCCATGGTTGGGCGTGAAAGGTATTTTCTGCAGGGAGTATGGCGTTGAAGTTGGCCAACTCCACTTGTGCCATGGCGAAGTTTACACACACTCTGTGGAATTGTGCGTCTTTGGCGGCTGAGCATATTCCCGAGGGGGAAGAAAGGTATGGCTTTCTGGCCCTCGTGCAAGATGGCAAGGATGCTATGTGCGAATCCCTTCAGTCGGGTTTGGACACGGCAGATAGTGTCAGCCAGTCCATGGCTGCGAGCACCGTGATACGCAGGTTTGTGGGTTTGCGGAAGTCGGGTTTTGCCCCGGATGTGCAATCCCGTCTTCTGAACATGCCCTTTGATGGCGTTCATTTGTTTGGCAGCAAGGGTGACGAGAGCCTTGAGAGGTTGCAGACCTCCAAAGCTGCAGCGAAGTCTTTGAGCACTGAAGTACGGCAGCCTCTGCCTTTTCATCCTAGGGGACAGCAATGGAGGGGACTACTCCTCTTTTGGTAGATCGAGAGGGGCTGCCAGTCAGAGGGGGAAGCGAAAAAGTACCCGTGGTGGTCGGGGAATTCGTGGTGCCAAAGCCACTTGGGCAGTTTCCCCTATGCCTCCAGGCACTGCCGCAGCCGCTACATCTCAGTCATGAGGCCATGTCCCATGGTTCGACGGTTGGGGGCAGGCTAGCACAGCATATCGGAGAATGGCGTGCCATTACTTCAGATGCGTGGGTTCTGGATGCCATAGCCCACGGCTACTGCCTTCCCTTCCTTCAGCGGCCTGACGACAATCCACCGCGGAAGCTCTCTTTGAAGCGTCCGGATCCGCTCCTTGCGCAGGAAATCCTATCCATGCTGGAGAAAGGCGCCATAGAACTGGTGCCTGTGGCGGAGAGGAACAAGGGATGGCATGCCCCATATTTTTTGATTCCCAAGAAAGACGGAGGGTTGAGACCCATCATGGACTTGCGTTGTTTGAACAAACTTCTCAGGAAGGACAAGTTCAAGATGGTTACTCTTACTCAGGTCCTCCAGGCCCTTCAATTTAAGGATTGGTTTGAGTCTCTCGACCTCAAGGAGGCGTACTTTCATGTGCCGATTCATCCCAAGCACAGTAAGTATCTGAGGTTTGCAGCTGGCGACTTGCATTTTCAGTTTCGGGTCCTGCCATTCTGTTTGACCTCCACCCGAGGGTCTTTACCAAGCTCATGGTGGTGGTGGCAGCAGCGTACCTCAGGCGAGGGGGATTCATGTCTACCCATACCAGGACGACTGGCTGATCCGAGCGCGCTCTCCCGAGCAAGTGTTGGATCATCTCGGTCTCACCTGCCACACCCTCCACAGGCTTGGCTTCTCCCTGAATTTGAAGAAGTCACATTTGACACTGTCCTAACAGCTCCAGTACATCTGTGCTGTGCTAGACACGTCCCTGGGGAAGTGTTCACCTCCGCGGGTCAGGGCTCATCACATTATGCAGATGGTGAACAAGTTTCAAAGTGCCCAGTGTCTCCCGGCTTTCGACTTCCTACGGTTGCTGGGCCTCATGGCATCCTATATCTTTCTGGTGCCGGAGGCCAGACTGCGGATGAGATCTTTGCAATGGGCTCTCAAACTGCAATGGTCCCAGGTCTCTGGCAAGATGTCGGATCCCGTTCAGATTCCGATCTCAGTCGTACAGGATCTTCTGTGGTGGGCCGACGAGAGGAACCTGCTGAAGGGGTAACCATTTTGGCAACCATGGCTGGAGGTGACAATTGTGACGGATGCTTCCCTCACAGGATGCGGTGCTCATGCCAACGAGCTGAACGTCAGCGGCCGTTGGTCTCCGTCGGAGTCCAGACTCCACATCAACCTGTTAGAGCTGAGAGCCATCAGGCTTGCCATGAAGGCTTTTCTGCCGACTGTACGGGGGAAAAGTGTTCTGATCATGACGGACAACACAGTGGCCTTGCATTACCTCAACAAAAAAGGGAGGCAGGGTCACACCTGTTGTGCAGGGAGGCGATGCAGCTCTGGTTCTGGGCCATCGAACAAGGTCTTTTGATCTCGGCAGTTATCTGGCCAGAGACGAAAACACAGCGACGGACGCTCTGAGCAGGCAGAGTGCAGTCTCTCACGAGTGGGAGTTGGCTCAGGAAGTCCTTCTGGAGATCTTCGCCCTTTGCGGAACCCTGCAAGTAGATCTCTTTGCCACCAGTGTCAACCGGAAGTGTGAGAGATTCTGCTCAAGCGTAGTTCCTCCGAGAGGAGCCTTAGGAGACGCGTTTGTGGTGAATTGGTCATTCCCACTGCTGTACGCGTTTCCTCCAGTCCCAGTCATTCCTCAAGTGTTGCGGAGGTTGCTGAGGTTCGGGACCCGCATGATCCTTGTGGCTCCGGATCGGGCCAGGAGAGCGTGGTACCCGGACCTTCTAGAATTGTCCATCTGCCCTCCACGACGTCTTCCGTACCGAGAGGATCTGCTCTCGAGGGAGGGGGGGGGTCAGGTTCTCCATCCAGAGGTCAGGACTCTCAACCTTCACACTTGGTATCTGAAAGGTTCAGATACAAGGATTGGTACGTCCCAGATGACGTGATGGGGGTGTTGCTTTCGGCCAGGCGGCCAGCAGCAAAGTCCCTGTACCGTTGCTGCTGGCGTAAATTCTGCGACTGGTGCAGGAGACAGAATGTTGATCCTTTCCAATGTTCCATTCCTATGGTTATGCCTTTTCTGCTTTCTTTAGCCCACAAGGGCCTTCAAGTGGGTACCACTAAGGGTTACCTGGTGGCGCTATCCTTATTTAAGCACTCGTCTGAAGAGTGTTCTTACTTTAAGATACCTTTGATTTCGCAGTTTCTAAAAGGGCTGGCTAATGTGTTTTCACCGTCCCCTTTCCAGGTGCCAGGTTGGGATTTGAATTTGGTTTTGAATTTTCTGATGGGTGCTCCGTTTGAGCCTTTGCACTCTTGTCGTTTGAGACTGTTGTCTTTCAAGACAGTGTTTTTAGTTGCGGTTACTTCCGCTCGCAGAGTGAGTGAGTTGCAGGCACTTTCAGCCAAGCCACCCTTTACTGTTTTCCATAAGGACAGGTTTGTCCTTCGTGTGCGGCCTTCTTTTCTGCCGAAGGTCGTGTCTGATTTTCATTTAAGACAGAATGTGGTTCTTCCGGCGTTTTATCCTCCTCCACATCCTGGCAAGGAGGAGGAGAGGCTCCATAGGTTGAATCCTAGGAGAGCTCTGAGCTTTTACATTTCACGGATGTCCCGGGTCAGAGTGGACGATCAGCTCTTTATCGGTTATGCTGGACACCGTTTGGGCCAGGCTGTTATCAAACAGACCTTGTCCAGGTGGATTATCCTCACTATTACTGAGTGTTACCATTTGGTGGGTAAGGATCCTCCGGTAGGATTACGTGCTCACTCTACTAGGGGCGTGGCTACCTCCACTGCCCTTCAGCAGAGTGTTCCTATTCTGAATATTTGTGAAGCTGCCACATGGACTTCTTTACATACTTTTGTCAAACATTACACCCTGGATTCAATCCACGGGCAGGATTTGGCCTTTGGTAAGGCGGTTCATTATTCCACCATTTGATTGGGTATTCTAAATTTCTAAATTCTTTTCCCACCTCCATAGTTTGGTACTGCTTTGGGAGTCTGTCATAGATGTGGAATACGTTGGAGGACACAATCCCCTTGAAGAACAAGTTACTTACTATATCTGGTAACGTCCTTTCAATGGGATGTTCCTATGACGTATTCCACATCGCCCTCCCAACCTGCCCCTCTGGAGTATTTCCTATGCGATTGCAGCTTACGTTTCCGCAAGGCTATCTGCAGTCATACTGGCAGGAGATTGGTGCCACACGTTCTGGGAAAAAACTACAACTGAGGCTACGGGCGTCGTGCGTCCTATATATAACATCCGGTTACGTCGACCCTCGACGGAGGCCCTCGAGGGACAGCGGATCGATGCAGGACGCCCTCTGCCGAAGATTTTCCATACAGCACAGCTGTGGATATCACCTGTCATAGATGTGGAATACGGTGGAAAATTCCTCTATTCTATAACCAAACAAGAATCCCATCTCAATGTGACTAATACCTACAGGTCTTGAGAGCTATACAAATGAATATGAAACTTTATTGCAACAACTAAATGTATTATTTTTTAAAAGAAAACTTTGTAGAAATATATATATATATACCGAGTCACTTCCCGGACTGCCTTGCTGACGCTCCAGATTTGGATGTATATTAAAACATGCGGAGTGCCTGGGTGTAGCTTTGGAAGTTACCGCCGGCTGCGGATGATTCCACTCTTACATTTGAGGATGGATGCAGATTCTGAACGCTCCGGTAGATTTTTCTGATTGCTCCCCGAGCATTTTTGCACTTTTGTCCGCATACCTATCTGCAGTCAACCACACATCAGTTGATGTGGTATAAACAGTGAATGTTAACGCCAGAATTTTGCCATCTTTTCCCATAGCCTGTCGTTTGCACTACAGGCTGATGTACTCATAAACAAAAGCAATCCTTTCTAGTTTATATTTCGGAAAAAATGGAATCACAGTCAGACCGAGAGAAAGCACGGCGTGAACAGGCACAATCACTATTTTGTGAAACAATGCATGCAAGCATACTACCAAAAATACAGTAGAACCCAGTATTGGGGACCAAAATTAAATTGGCTTACTTAAAACATTGGAAAAACTACAGAGGAAAGAAGTGAGCAAATGGTGGGAAGAACACTCACTCCAAAATTATGTGGATGTTGGGAGAATTCAACGTGGCCTTAGAATTCTAACCTCGCCGTCTTTTGACGAACAAGACCCTGAGATGTTAAGAGAATGGGGTGATTCCACAAATGTTTGCTTGGGACAGTTTTCAAATATCCTCATTAAATATGCAAGAAAAGACAGAGAAACACTAGGTAAAATGGAAGAAATCAACGAGTAATTTTCCCAAATATCAGCAAGCGAAGAGGGTAACAAACTGAAAACTAACAGCGAAGACCATCTCAAAACCTATGAGGTAGAAATAAAATTACGGAAACAAAGAAAATTCCTTCACGACAAAGAAGATTACGAAAAAGATAGAGTATATACCTTTGCTCGCAGGTTCGATCACTTGAGGAAAAATCTGTCTAATAAAAATATCCAGAGCAATGATCCTACCACGACCCCTACATGCAGCGAGGCAGCCACCACATCAGAATTGGGGACATCCACTAGTGAAACTGAAAATGCCTCTAAGAAAATACATTTTTTAGACAAAATGAGAATGCTGGGACTAGATGGCCGCAACCACCCAAAAAAATACGCAGGTAGAGGATGTGGAAAATCACTAGGACGTGGAGGAAAAAGAAAACCAGGAGGGGACAAAGGAACAAGCAGTTCAGAGTAAGATGGCAACACAAGAACGCGCTCTGGCAACAAGAAGGTGAAATAAATACATCTAGTACGGACAATAGCATTATTAATCTGTCGGATTATATACTAAGTCATGACCAAACAAAAGTCCTCCAATACGGATTCAACTTCTGTCCAACTTTTGCATACGATTATGCAGAAACAAGGATTGACTTCTTTGAATATATGCGCAAAATTAGATTAGGAGGATTCAAAATAAAGAATTTTTTTTTAAAGAAAAAACTAAAATGATCCAACAAGGAAAAACATTGGTCGCTATGGAAGATCTGGATACCCTATTGAACCTGGCAGAACTGGAGGCCATAGGTAGTGTTGAGGTATTGTCCTCTGACATCTCTATGGAAATGTTAAACATAGAGACAGATTGGCCGATCACCAGCAAATTGAAGGCCAACTCAAGGTTCAATCCCCTACTCCAACCGGGTGGAAAAATAGAAGCCTTTCAAGATCTGGTTATCCATGACCTTCAAAAAGCAAGACTGCACAAAACCAAATCTAAATATAATTTTTCATCGACAGAAAGACAAATCCTTAAAGATCTATGTGAAGTCAAGAGTATTGTTATAAAAGCCTCAGACAAAGGCACCAACGTTGTCATCCAAAACCGCACAGATTACACAAAGGAAGCTTACCAACAGTTATTGGATGAATATTGTTATGAGAAACTGGAGAGCAATCCAACAGCGAAAATAAAACATAAAGTGGAGGATCTTCTCAAAAAATGGTCTGAGTTAGGTCTCCTTGATGAAGATGACTGCTGATTCCTTTTCAACAAATTCCCGAGTATACCCACTATTTACTTTCTCCCTAAAGTCCACAAACATCCGACCTATCGCCCAGGTCAACCCATTGTCACTTTAAATGGAGCATCTCTTGAGAACATTTCTAAATATGTGGACCAGACCCTACTACCGCTTGTATTTACGCTACCATCATACTTGCGGGAAACTAAAGATTTTCTTAGTAATATCGAAGGAATAGCATGGGAGAAAGACTACATGTTTGCCACTCTGGACGTCGTCTCACTGAACACCTCCATTCAACATATTGATGACATAAAAGCCAGCAAGTATTTTCTTGACAGCAGGTCTCTCATCTATCTTGCCCATGGTGAAATGATAATGGAGATGATAGAAATGTGTCTCACAAACAACGTCTTTCTATTTGATAACATATTTTATAATCAATTGAGAGGGACTGCCATGGACACAGGTTTTGCCCCTTCATACGCTAACCTGACCATGGGTTGGTGAGAGAAGTTTTATGTATGGACAGAAAGAAATCACCAGTACACCGATCAAGTGGTTTTATGGCTAAGGTTTATTGATTACCTTTTTATCGTTTGGAACAGCGAAGAAAAAGATTGGCTTGACTTTGTAAGAATGTTGAATGTGAATAACTTAAATCTACAGTTCACAGAAACGCATAGTCAGCAACAAACAATCTTTTCTAGATGTTCTGGTGAAAACTAACCCAAAAGAGATCATTACTGAACTGTATCGCAAGCCAACAAGCTCCAATATGCCACATTTTGCCACAAGCAATCACCCCACATCTTTAAAGTGGAGTATTCCCTATGGCGAATTTGTGAGAATAAGATGTAATTGCAGTGAAATAGAAAGCTTTGACAAAGAGTGTAAACTCACAGCGGCAACATTTTTGAAACAAATATATCCTAAAGCTGTCCTAGAGAGAGCATATGAGAAACTACGCCTATGACATATGATGACATTTAAATATTGGTATTTATTGCATACAAGGGATATCATATTAGCACTATGCACTTTAGGAGTTCACCGTAAGTGAAACCTTATGCACTTTGCACTTTAGGATCTGTTTACATAAAGCAAAGCACTATGCACTTTATTGTAAAGCGTTAGACATATGTCTGAATGTGAGGTTTGATCTATGCACTTTATTCAAAACGGTCTTTAAAAGAGATGAAAGCACTGGTTAGTCCATCACTGTAAAACAGAGATGAGATATTACTGGTATAAAGTAGGAATTCAACTGAAGTGAAACCTTATGCACTTTAGGATCTGTTTACAAAAAGTTAAGCACTATGCACTTTAATGTAAAGTGCTAGACATGTGTCTGAATGAAAGGCTTGATTTATGCACCTTATTTAAAATTGACCTCTAAAACAGAGGTGGCAGCACTGTTTTCATTATTGCAGTAAAGCAACGAGATATAAGCGGTATACATTTTGGAAAATGCTTAAAATAATGCCATATTACAAATCATTAAGAAGAATGTTATAAATGTTTTCAATTAAGCAATACTCTTGCTTTCATGTACGTTTTAAAATAGAGGAAAAAGAAATAAGGTGTATGCGAAAGTAGCTGCAATGCCTATTACAAAATGGCAACCGTGCTAGACAACAGTAAAACAGGCTGAGAAATGCATTCAAACTGCTGGCAATGGAAACTAAAAAGAGACCACCATAGGGAGTCGAACCATAGAGATTGGTGATGGTGGGTATATTTACACAATGTTAAAATGCATTCACTTGTATGTGATCAAGCAGCGAGGAAGCTGTGAAATGCGTTGTACTGTTTGTTTCTCTGATTTTGGCTAATGCCGTAATAAACTGGATATTTTAAAGGACACTTGGCTTTTGGCTTTTCAAAACGGATTAAGTATTTTGCTGGCAGTTACTTTACTGTTTGGAGTGCTATCCCCCTCAGGAAAGAAGCAATTATTTTCCCTTTTTCTGCAATATATATATATATATTTCTGAGGCTTGTGGAATCTGCTTAGATTACATGCTGTGCATAGGCCGACATCTAGTGGAAGCTGCGGAGTATTACAGTTTGTTTTTCGAAACTCGAAAATGGGCGTCGACACAGGCGTGCCAGTAATACTATCCCTAGTGTGACGTCCACTGTACCCAAGATCCCTCACGCGTCTAGGATCCTCAGATTGTTTTTTTCCGCCATACTGGTCGGAAGCATCTTGCGGAGTCCCCTGGCCTTAGCCATACTTTTGCTATTATATTGCAATTTAAAATTATTTATTGACATCCTTCCCCACCCCAACGTCGACCATCGATCTCGACGACGGCTGGAGAAGACATCGACCGTCGGCTGCTGCACGACGGATCTGGGCCTAGGAAGGCCGCTGGCCTCGGCCCGGGCCTAGTAGGCCGCTGGCCTCGGCCCTGCAAGTAGGGAGAGTGGGGGGTGGTACATACTCTTCACTCTTGGTATATAGGTACACCTTATATATTTCCTACACTTATCAGCCCGCTGCCTCAAGGTGCGTATGGAGGGTACCCCTTTCCAATTCTGCCCCAAGTGCAATCGCAAATACCCTTGGGTCGACAGGCACGCCACGTGTAATCTCTGCTTGCCGAGGGACCACCCCGAAGCGAACTGCAGAGCGTGTAGTAGGTTTAAACCTAAAACACTTAAGGACCGTTCGACAAAGCGTTGGGCCCACCACGCCAGGCAGGCAGCCATGGCAGCGGAGGGCGCCTTCAGCGATGGCAGCGACGCCGTACTTTCGGACGGCGAGGGCATTACGGCGTCGAAAGACTGCCGAGCGCAGGTCCCCGACCTCGGAAGGTTGTCCGGCAGGGCAGCTATGGGGAAGACCCCCGGCGACGCAAGCGCTACACCTACACACACTAAGCACACGAAGTCCAACCGAACCTCGACGACGTCGACTTCTCGGAAAGAGGCACGGATAGAACGGTCCGACTCGGTGTCCTCTGGGCGCTCTCGATCGAGATCGCCTCATGACGCAAGGCAATCATCCACTCTTGCCAAGAGTGCCTCGCTCCCTAGATTAACGGAAGTTCCATCGTCGGAAGACGAAGACGACTTCCATCCCCAGGCCGCGCTCCAAGAGACCGAGAGCGCAGTTAACACCAGCGAGGCCCCACGCTCGAAACAAAATACCTCTCCCGACCCTCGGCGCCAGGCGTCGAAAGTCTCTGGGGCCTCTAAGGGGCAGGGAAAACATTTTTCCACGCACGGGGAGGGAGGGAAACAGCGGAAAGCTCAGCCTTCCACTCCTGTAAGACCATCCTTCCACCCCAAGCAGACAGATAAACATAAATCTACTGGGACAGCAACATCCAGCAAGGGTACCCTTGATAGGTCCTCTAAGTTGCCTACTAAAGTCATACCCTGTTCCAAAGAATGGTCCAGTGAGGACATAGACAGGGTCATGTCAAGAATGTCTTCCTTAGCGGATTTTTATGACAAAAACCCAGAACATTTCCTTTCGTATGACCCTCAAGGGGCCACACCCTCAGGCTCCTCTGATCCTATCCCCCTAAGTAAAAAGGCCCGGGTCGAAAGACCTGACCCCTTCGAGGTGCAGCCTTACTCTACTCCATACTCTACTCCTCACCCCAGATACCAAGGACAACCTTTCCCTGAAGGGGACCAGGAGTTTTCAATTATGGAGGAACGAACCGGGTCTGAATACTATGCGGAGGATGAGGACCTGGAGGAGGTAGAAGATGAGGAAATTTACAGAGTAGATTCCCCGGTAGAGAGCGAAGCCCCAGTTACCGACTCGCCAGTTGATAACCAACCCCTGCTTAATGAAGTTCTTGCTCGCGCAGCAGAACATTTTCACATCGACACCCACGGTGTACAGGAGGAAAGGGACTTCGCAGAAGAGTTGGTGGGAGAGAGGAGGCCGGTCGCTCAGACCATCCCTATCCTTAAATCCATCCAACGTAGAATAGATCCATCCCTGGTGAATCCTAACCTCACCAGAGCCGTCAACCCCAGAGTCGAAAAACTTTTTCGGGCAGCCCAGTCTGACCCTCTTTATATAAGGGGTCATCTTAAACCAGACTCCCTAGTGGTTACCAACACTCGGAAGAGGGCTGGGACACCCTTATCGTCGTCAGAAGCTCCTCCCGACAAGGAGAGCAAAAGACTGTACAGGTTTGGCAGGAAGGTAGCCTCAACGTCCGCCTACCAAGCAAGGATTGCTAACTCCACCACCCTGTTGGCAAGTTACAACTGCCATCAATGGGAAGAGGTCGCGGCGCTCATAGCCTCTGCTCCTGAACCGTTAAAGGGCCAGTTGGCTCGGATCTCGGCAGAAGGGAGAGCCGTGTCTGGTTGCATATTAAAAGCAACTTTCGACGCTGCAGACAACGCAGGAAGATTGACAGCAGAAGGTACTGTTATCAAGAGACATGCGTGGTTACGGCAGTCGGGGTTCAAAACAGAAACACAGGCGTCATTAATAGACAAGCCGGTGGAACCGGATCTATTGTTTGGGAAAGCGGTCGAAGACGCACTTAAGAATGCCAAGGACGAGTACGAGACTCTCAAATCCCTTGGCCAGCTTACCAACAAACCCCCGAACCAGAGGGGGAACAGTAATTTTCGTCGCCCACGCGGCCAAAATTCACAAAGAGGCAACTATGCCCAAGGACAGGGTACACAATGGAACAACAACCAGCAGTCTACCCAAAGTTACAGCAAGGGTAACAAGAGAGGTCGTGGAAGAGGCAGAGGCAGCCCCAACAAGGGAGGCGGCACGCCTCCGCCAAAGCAGTGACGCTCAGTTCAGGGTCCCTTCTCACGCAACCCCAGTAGGGGGACGCATTTCAAACTTCACCCAGGCTTGGGAAGGGATCACCTCAGACAGATGGGTGCTGTCAACAGTGTCCACAGGATATTGTATAGAATTACTGCAGCGTCCCCGGAACCACCCTCCACGACAAAGAATACACTCCTTAGAACATCAGAAGATCCTTCTTGAGGAGATCGCCATTCTGCTAGAAAAGGACGCGATAGAACTCGTCCCAGGACACCAGGTAAACAAGGGTATCTATTCAACTTACTTCCTTGTGCCAAAGGAAGATTTAACAATGCGCCCAGTATTGGACTTACGGCCTGCCAACAAGTATGTCAAGCCCCAAAAGTTTCGTATGACTACGCTACAAGAGGTAATCCCCCTCCTAAAAAAGGGGGATTACATGGCAACCTTGGATATGAAAGATGCTTATTTTCATATTTCCATGCTCCCAGCACACAGAAAATACTTGCGCTTCAAGGTAGACAGTCGCCACTACCAATTCAAGGTACTGCCCTTCGGGATAGCTTCAGCACCAAGGGTATTCACCAAGGTACTGGCGGTGGCAGCTGCACACCTACGCAGGGAGGCAATCCCAGTGTACCCTTATCTGGACGACTGGCTCATAACGGGGGAAACCCCAGGAATTTGCAGGTCAAACATTCAGAGGACTATCGACCTCCTCCACGAATTAGGCTTCTCCATCAACGAGAAGAAGTCAAGTCTGGTGCCAAGCACCTCAAAACAGTTCCTAGGAGCAATCCTAGATACTCAGAAAGGGTTGACCTTCCCTTCGGAAGAGAGAATCCGGAATATACTACTGCAAATTCCGCATTATCAGTCAGGTCAACAAATAACGGTACGCAAAGCAATGCGGTTACTGGGCATGATGGCGTCATGCATTTACCTGGTCCCCCACGCGCGTCTGCGCATGCGTCCCATGCAGGAATGGTTGGCGAAACAGTGGTCTCAGGCAAGTGGTCAGTGGGACGATCTAGTGGTCGTTTCGCCAACACTAGTACAGAGCTTACACTGGTGGACAAGAGAAAATCTCGCAAGGGGAAAACCCTTTTACGATCCCGAAGTACAGGCAGTGGTGACTACAGATGCATGCCTGACTGGGTGGGGAGCTCACCATCTCCACCACACAGCTCAGGGTCTCTGGTCTCACTCAGTAGCCAAGAACCACATCAACCTGCTAGAGCTTCTGGCAGTATTCCGAGCGCTTCGGGCGTTCGAGCCCCACCTGCTAAACTTGTCGGTGCAGATCCAGACGGACAGCACGACAGCCATGTTCTATCTGAACAAACAAGGAGGGACTCGTTCGCCAAATCTGTCCAAGCTTGCCCAGAAAATCTGGATATGGGCACTCAGACGGAACATCTTCCTGTCATCACAACATGTTCCAGGGGAGCTCAATTCCCTAGCGGATGCCCTAAGCAGAGACTCCCTCCCAGAAGAACACGAATGGGTCCTTCACAGAGAGATCGTAGAAGATCTCTTCTCTCAGTGGGGTTTCCCCACTATAGACCTATTCGCCACAAGCGAAAACAAACAATGCCCAGGATTTGCATCCAGGTTCCCCCAGCCAGACTCCCAAGGGAACGCCCTGTGGATGAACTGGTCAGGGATGTTTGCGTACGCTTTTCCACCAACTCCTCTCATCAGCAAGGTGGTGTACAAGATGAACAAGGAATCGATGACGCTCATCCTAGTTGCTCCCATGTGGGCGAGACAACCATGGTTTCCACACCTACGCAGGATGGCGGTGTGCGAGCCCCTCAAACTCCCAACCTGGTACAACCTACTGTCCCAGCAACAAGGTCAAACAGTGCACCAGGAACCCAACTCAATGAACCTGGCAGCATGGCTCCTGAGGTCATAGAGTTTGGGCATCTCAATTTACCACAAAGGTGTATGGACATCCTAAAAGAATCCAGGAAACCAAACACAAGGCACTATTACTTTGACAAGTGGAAGAGATTCGTTATTTGGTGCCAGAATAAACAAATCAACCCAGTTGATTGCACTCCTTCCAACGTTGTAACATACATGCTCCACCTGCTGGACGCAGGTTTGGTTTTTAACTCTCTGAAAGTACACCTGGCAGCCCTCTCGGCTTACACCACATCCCATAACAAAGTATCGTGGTGGAAAGTACCAGTAGTTAAAGCCTTCATGGAAGGAGTAAAGAGACTTCACCCTCCTATTTCGAACCCACCGCCAGGATGGGACCTCAATGTGGTGCTAGCTAAGCTCATGGGCCCCCCTTTCGAACCCATGCATAAAAGTAGTCTCAAACACCTGACTTATAAAACGGCCTTCTTAGTAGCCATTACCTCTATAAGAAGGGTCAGTGAAATTCAGGCTCTATCAGTGCAGGATCCTTTCTTTACTATCCACAAAGACAAACTGGTTTTACGCACACACCCTAGGTTCTCACCTAAATTTATATCTAAGTTCCATGTAAACCAGTCCATCGAGCTTCCGGCTTTCTTCCAGAACCCGCAAAGCTCAGCTGAGGTGAAACTACACACCCTTGATGTGCGTAGGGCGGTCCTCTACTATGTAAATAAAACCAGACCGCTAAGGAAAACAGATCAACTGTTTGTCTCCGTAGCTACAGGCAGAGAGGGGGATCGCGTCTCTAAAGGCGCAATCTCGAAGTGGATTATCAACTGTATACAGCTGTGTTACTCTCTTTCTGAAAAAACTCTGCCTTTTACGCCAAGGGCCCATTCTACTAGAGGCATTGGGGCCACTCTGGCTTTCATTGCAAATGTTCCCCTCGACACCATTTGCAAAGCAGCTACTTGGAGCTCTATTCACACTTTTACTCAGCATTACTGCATTGACACTCATTCCAAGACAGATACACAAGTGGGACAAGCGGTTCTAAGACACCTGTTTGCTCATGACCCTTCTCACATCCCACCTCCTTCTTCTGGTACTGCTCGCTAATCTATGCACAGCATGTAATCTAAGCAGATTCCACAAGCCTCAGAAGGGATACATTACTCACCGTAATCGTATTTCTGATGCTTGTATCTGCTTAGATTCACATGCGACCCACCCTTCCTCCCCTCCGAGAGAAGGCGCATGATTGCTTGTAGTCTTACCTTTCTGTCTATCTGCTTGGATTATCTGTACTCCCGCTACTCCTCATGCTTCCTCATGTCAGAAAAAATACAATCTGAGGATCCTAGACGCGTGAGGGATCTTGGGTACAGTGGACGTCACACTAGGGATAGTATTACTGGCACGCCTGCGTCGACGCCCATTTTCGAGTTTCGAAAAACAAACTGTAATACTCCGCAGCTTCCACTAGATGTCGGCCTATGCACAGCATGTGAATCTAAGCAGATACAAGCATCAGAAATACGATTACGGTGAGTAATGTATCCCATATCGTGTAAACGCTGCACAGACTGGCGACCATTACCGCTGTGTGTGGTCACTAGACTCGATTGACTCAGTGTGCTACATAAAGGAGTTATGGCATAATTTGGTCATGCCTTTCAAGTCAAGTTCAGCTCTGCTTTCAAGGGCATTCCTTGCGTTTCACGCACTCTGAGTTATTTGACTTTGTGTACGTACTGACTTAGTACATTGTTTGGCTTTTGCTTACAAGTCCCACGAAATAACTTACTGTTGGACAGATACATTTGTTGATGTACCCACACATGTGGCCTGGTCTCTTCATAAATTGTTGGTGGTTACCCTCCACATACGAATAAGCAGGGTGTATTACCAAATGGAAGGTTAAACCATTTCCAAACTTCAGAACAATGCACGAGCTGGTAGCTTTCGCAGAACTCAACACTTTTGCGATATAACCTATCCATGCTTACTTTCTATTGAACAAAGTAACCCTGAAGAAGGCTAAAAATTTGAAGGGATGAAACAAGTTGGGTCCTTTTTTAAATTAATTTTTTTGGGTAACTGTCACTAATCACATGGTATGGTGATGGTAAAATTCTGATATCAATTATTGGTCACTATAGAATGTTTCAAATGTTGCAAGGATATGATTACATGTATAAACATATATATATATGTATATTTGCCTACAAAGTTTAAAAAAATACCTTGAGTTGTTATAATAAAGTTTGATATTCATTTTTATAGATCTCAGTACATGCAGGTGTTTGTCACATTGCAAGGGGATTCTTGTTTGGTTCAAGTCTATAATGTACCCGGTATAATCCTCCTTATGGGTTCCTCCCTTTTGAGTTAATTAGCCTCATTACAAGTGCTCCGGTCTGGACTTAACGCTGCTGGTATAACCATACCGGCACCGTTTCCGCGATCGCCGAATTATGACGTACGGACCTGGAAATAGCACCATCATAAACCGCCACCGCGGAGTCAAAGCACCCGTAAACTTCGCCTACACAGAAACCCCCCCCCCCTCCGTTACCGGCAATACTAAACACCGTGAGGATTACAAGTAGCATGGACATGGAAACACCGCCACAAAAATGGTGCTAAACCGTGACTACGGTGGCGGTATCACCGCCACCGTGAACATGATGTTAAACAGTGGCTGGAGTCCTGAATCAGGCCACAGGTACTCCAAATGAGCCCAGCTGGACACAGCAGACCACTGGGAGCCTACAAAAGGGCCACACCCAGGCCAACTCCAAAGAGAACTATGCAGGCAGCAGCTCTGCACATGATGGCAGTAATGGTGCAGAGGAGGAGGCGGAGGCGGAGGAGGCGCAGGCGGCAACTAGCTAACCCTGTACCCATGCCAAACTCTATTGTCCAGCCGGCACCACCTCGCAGGCAGCCTGCAATACCACGCATCAGGGCCTCACCCTGGAACCTTATCCCAGGACAGATCCACACATTATACCGGCTGGACCGTCCAACAATCCTGTACATCACCACCATGATAGAGGACGACATCAGCAGCCACATTGACATCACCACCGCCACCCCCCCCCTCCTGAAGGAAGGTGGTGTCGGTACTGCATTTTCTTGGCACCAGAACGTATCAGCACACAGTTGGTGAGCTGCACGGGCTATCGCAACCTGGTTTCTCTAAAATATTGGTACAGGTACTGAATGCCTTGTTGCGCCATGTGTCTGAACAGATCGCCCTACCCCGTACCTTTCCCGAGGTCATTGCCACCAAGTTGGCCTTCCATGCCATTGCAGGCATGCCAAATTGCCTAGGTGCAGTCGATTGCACCCACATCGAGCTGACAGTACCACGTGCTATCGAGATGGTGTACCGCAATAGGAAAATATACCACTCACTGAATGTACAGATGGTACGTGATGCCGCACAAGTGATAACACATTGCTGCGCACGTTTCCCTGGCTCAACACATGACTCAATGGTTCTGCGGAATTCGACATTGCCACGGTACATGGAACGCTATGCTGGGCAAAGCACATGGCTATTGGGTGAGTACAGCTGCCAATGCACAGGCCCTGTGGAAGGCGGATGTGTGTCCAGGGCAATGACCAATGTGAGTGGGCTGCTGCGACTGCACATGCATCACCCATTCACTGAATAGACAGCACAACCCAAACATCACAAAGCTACACATGACAGGTTGCCACAGTGTGCCCGTTCACACCCTGCCACATGACACACACGGCCGATACTACCACTGGCCCATACACCTGGAGCCACTGTATACATCCACCCACAATATGCACCACTGCCCCCCCAATGCACATGATGCCTGCACATGAGACATCCTGCATCGACAACATCATCACAGTCGACTGATTGACTCTGCCATGTGTGTACATCACTGCACAATGCCATATTTACCAACCAATGTCACTCGCAGGGCAAAGTACACATGCACACCAATGTGTTGGTCAATGTCCAGATGCCAACGTCCACTACAATGACCCAGGAATAGTAATCGCCCACCGGTCCAACCACTGCTTGCCGTACATATGTATGAATGAACAATGACACAGGATTGCACTGCATCTGATGAAGACATGATACAACTAACACTGACATGTCCCCCACAACTACATCCCATGTAGGTGATGCTAGATATGCACTCACGCCATGGCTGATGACGCCTGTACGGACGCCAAGGAACAGGCATGAGGAGGCGTACAACAGGGCACACGTCCGCACACGTGGCAAGATTGAGAGGACATTTGGACTACTGAAGGCCCGGTTCCGCTGTTTGAGCAGATCTGGCGGATCACTGCTTTACAGCCCAGTGAAGACGGGTAAAATTACACTTGTTTGTGCCATGCTGCACAATCTGTGCCTGCGCAGGAACATTCCGATGCCCCCAGACGCAGAGGATGAAGGTGGGGATGGAGATGGACATGGGGATGGGGATGGGATTGTTCCACCTCCTCCTGGGGGTGCACTAGATGGACAACGAGCACAGGATGCACTGATTCGCATTTACTTTTGAGAGACTGCACATTGACAGCATTGCATGGATATGACGATGCCAGTAAATAAATTGATGTACTGCAAATGAAATGGTGGATGTCGCCTCATGAATGTTTTTTTCAATGATGATATATTCATAACATTACAACAGGAAAGGCGGTGCAATGGGTAGGAAAGCGGTACACCCGTGCCCACCCACCACCCAAACCTACCCACCCCAACCAGGCCCCAATTCTCTAACCCCCTAATGGACCTCCCCCACCAACCAAACGTACTCCCCCCCCCCAACCAGACCCCAATTCACTAACCCCCTAATGGACCTCCCCCACCACCCAAACGTACCCAGCCCCTTACACCCTTCTTGTCCCTATGTGTCCTGCAATGCCAAACACACATGCCTTCATTTGCGTGTGCGCTTCGGCGCATGTGCATCCTTTCCTGAGGGCCCTGTTAGGCGACTTGAGTGCCTCCGTGGACTGGCAGAGGTGGAGCTGGATGGGGTGGTGCTAGTGGATGGCACTGTTGCTGGCATTGGTGGCAAACGTCCAAGATATGCCTGCTGGGCAAGCAACATAGACTCTGCAATACTGGAAGTGTTGGTATTGCCCTCCCCCACATGGCGTGCCAGGGTCACTATTGTGGTGGCAAAGCGTCCAATTGGCCTCGAGAGCCGACACACAGATGTGCTGTCGCTCTCCTCTGCAGCCTGGACTCCTCAAGCTGCCTTTCTACCAGCTGGGTGAGGGTAGCCTGCTGCTCCTCCATCCGCTGTATGCAGGCATTGAGCTCAGCCATGGAGGGGGTTGGTGACCTCATTGGACTGCGGAGTGATGTTGGGCTGATCGCCAGGTCATGGAACGATGCCAAGTGATCCAGGTTGGGCGCCTCCCCCTGTGGCCCTAAATCAGACTGCAGTGCTGGGGCACTGTTGTCGCTTCCTGCTGCCTCCCCCGCAGTGCAGATACTTTCTGGGGTGGGTTGTGTAGGCATGATGGGTGCCCGTAGCACCTGTGTTGCAGCAGGCAGCGTGGAGATGGTGGAGATGGTGGAGATGGTGGTGCTGGTGGCCGGTACATGTGTACCAGATGCTACTGGTGGCAGAGTTGCAGAACGGCTAGCGGCATCCTCCTGGGCAGGGGCGCTGGCTTGCACACGTGCAGGAGCCGATTGCCTGGGCTTTTGTGCGGTGTCACTGTCACTTGATATGGCTGTGGGGACACAGAGGGCATGCTATTAGTTGTGGGGTGGTACCTGATGGGTGCATCACATGCATCAGACAGGTTGATCAGTGAACAATTGTATTTACACGCATATGCTTGTTGACGGTCATGTATTGTAGTGATGTTAATCGTCATCTGGATCATGATTGGGTCCTTTGGGGCACTCATGCACTGGCTGGGGGGGAGGGTTGTTAATGGGTCCTTTGGGGCACTCATGCACTGGCTGGGGGGGATGTTAATGGGTCGTTTGGGCCACTCATGCACTGGCTGGGGGGGTGGGTGTTAATGGGTCCTTTGGGGGTATTCATGCACTGGCTGGGGGGGTGTTAATGGGTCCTTTGGGGCACTCCTGGCCTCAGCATGTACTCATATGGCATTCATATTATGCACTTACCAGCATCTGCAGGTGTGCTCGCTCCTGCCTCAGGATCCCCAATCCCATGGATGGCCTCAAGGTGGAGGACACTGCTGCAGTGTTGCTCCCATGTCTGCAGCCTCAATGGGGAAGGGGGCCCTCCACCTGTCCCACTGCTGCGTTGCCAGTGTGTTGCGATCAGGTTTTGCACCCTCTGTCTGAGGTCGTCCCACCTCTTGTGGCAGTCCTTGACGCTCCTCTTAGTCATGCCCACAGCGGTGCACTTGCGTGCTGTAAGAAGATTCAATTCAACACTACAGCTAAGTCGATGCCTAGTCTGGGATACTGAATGGAAACCCTTATTGATATATCTTTATGTCCAGTTCATGAGTTCTGGATGACTACCCCTATATAACACCCCTCTCTTAGAATCCCCCTGACCCCACTGAGCCAAGAAGTAGTTCTGTTTTGCATGTTTAAAAGGTTTATTTGAGAATTTAAACAATATATATATACCACACTTTATAATAAATTAATATCTGATAGTACACTTAGACAAATGATGTTGATCAACAATGGGTAATCTGGCACTAGCACACTTCTTTACAATCAATGAGGAGTTAGTATAGGATGGATAAAGTAGCAAAACTACTTTTATGATTTCAAGGGAAAAGCAATGAGGAATAGAATGCAGTACATAAATACTGGATATGATTTTAGCAAAAGATAATACAATCACTTTCTCTGGCAATTCACCCCCCTCCCCTATGCAATGTAAGACATGGAAGTAGATGGAAAGAGGAGCACACAGTTCTCAGGAATGCAATCAAATACAATACGAAATTCAGTCCCCCCCCCGCAAGCTTAGAGAAAACCGGTATGAGTTTTAAAACACAGGCCCAAAATGCTTTTTTAAATGTGATGGCAATGGATGAAGAATATGCTGAAAATGCTTTTAATTCCCTTTAGGAGGTTCAGGGGGAGTGGTAGCTACTTGGGATGAGTTCAGGCTCACTTTAGCAATGATTCAGGGATGGTTCTTAAGATGCAAACGAATTTTAGCAGTTCAGGCAAAAGCAGCTATCTTTTTACAAGTAAAGACATCGGGCCAAATCGCAAATCGCGGCAAAATTCGCGAGTGCGTGAATCGTGATTGCGGAAAAAGTATAAACCAAGTTCGTAGCCCAAACAGTTCCAGAGAAACGGACGATTAAATAAAGGTAGTTTTTCGGATTTTAAGTAAACTCAAAATGACAGGTGACAGCTTTGCAGCTGCAGAATTGACAAATGACAGTGGTGCAGCTTTACAAAATGACAAGTGACAACTTCTAGGAGGCAGTTCTGGTTAGATTAAAATAGTTTGGATTAGATTATTTTAACTAAGAGATTGGTTCTGCACAGTTCTGCTAGGTACTCACAATATATTTTTGAAATAGGCCTCGCCACGGATCTGGTCAGGTTTTGAACTGGACTCCGGTTCTGGTCTCGGCACTTTACAGTGATCTGGGTCAGCTCTGCTCTGCTGGTCTAGCCTCTCTGGATTCTGGATGTAACACTGCTTTCCTGGGTACTGCTACTGGTTCTGGAGATTGATGGATTTGAAGTCTGGATCTCCGGATGTGAAGTCGTCGGTCAGCATGCTCCGCAGCAAATGGAATTGAATGTCTCTACCTGTCCCAGCAGTCTCTTTTTATGTGTTTTGGAAAGTGGGTGTGTGCGTTGGTCATAACTAAACCTGCCCCTCTCACTTGTCATTGGCCCAATTCTCCCCTCTCCCATGATTGGGGGAAGGAAATGTGAGTCAGAGTGATGCTGTAGGTTTTATGGGTCAGAGGATCTTCCCCTGGTCAGTTTGCCCACAAATCTATATTTGATTCAAATACATATTGCACAGATACACAGTTGTTTAAAATTACATGCACCCATCACATATCACATGAGGTATACTCTGTTCAAACTCTGCTCTTCCTGGGGGCTTGCATTCAGAAATGGCAACATTTTGCGCTTTTTAACTGGTTTTGCAATATTGGTTTTTCATTAAAATTTATACAAATGTACACTCTCCTACTACACATATCTCAGTAACTTTCCAGGTCACTAGCTTAAACACAGTGGCCCTCATTACGACCCTGGCGGAAAGTAACTGACCTGACCGCCATAGCGTAGATAGCGTTTCCGCCATTGCACGACGGAGTAAAGTGCGGCTAATTCTGACCCATCGGGCACGAGCACTACGCCATGGCGGAAGTGCAAAGTCCGCGATGGCGGAAATGTCCCCAAAACGCCCCTCACCGCCGTCGTACGGCGCCCTAGGTGCAATTCCGCCACCCATCATAGCGGTCACCGTAATGAGCGGCAATCGGAAAATATGGTGACCGTAAATATACGGAAACGGAAGTAAAAACATGGTCCCGGAACGGGAAACAGCACGCCGTACACCTATAAAATCAGAATTCCCACACAACCATTAAAAATACTACCCTGAGACACATCCCAACCCGTCATCCACCCTAGTGAAAACAATAAAAATGGGAAAAGTAGCGAAAAAAGCGTGCGACCGCAAGCGGCAGGTCCACTTCTCCCGTGAGGAACTCACCGTGCTCACAGAGACCCTCCAGGAGAATGCTGCCGTCGTCTTCTCGACGCAAATGACCAGGACGGCACTTGCGAACAAGAAGGCCATATGGGCCCTGGTGGCACAGCGGGTAAGTGCGGTGGGGACCGCACCCCGCAACCCACAGCAATGCAGAAAGCGATGGGACGACTTGCGGATACGCGTACGGAGCATACTATCCGCCAACCGTAACATTGCCACAGCTACCGGGGGAGGATCGGAATCACCCATCAAGTTGACCCCCTGGGAAGAAATCTGTGCCTCCACCATTGGAATGGAGAGTATAGAGGGAGTCGGAGGGATGGAGAAAAGAGTGCAGACATCCGAAGAATCAGGTAGGTGGGCCAAATAAAACAATGCTAAATCCACAATGTCCAATCATGTGAAGTACCATGTGTCCACATAGTGCAACAGAAACACATGTCCAGGAGAACGTCCACATACATTGGCCTGATAGCGCACTTTAAAAGTCACAATAAATACATAAATAATTAAAAATCCTAAAAACACCCTCTACACGTGCAGCATGCACACCCTAACTGCAGGCTGCAAAACAACTGCATCCTCAATCCACACAAAAATGAAACCACCTCCAAGGCCCTGACCCAAATCACCCTCAGGTACCACCCCAATGCATGTGATACATTGCCATTCCAATTTCCACAGACCCATTAATAACGCTCGCCCTCCTTTACTCCACCACAGGGTCCGATTCAAACGACGAGCTCCAGGACACCCCTACCAGCACACCTGCAAAGAGGGCCAAGACCAACGGCCAAAGACCCTCCACCTCAGCTGCACGGATCAAGACACGGCAGCAGCACAAATCAAGTGGCAGCACACAGGAGGGGACTTCAACAGGCACCCCAGCAGCCAGCATGCCCACAACAGCACCACCACAGGTCCCCCCAATGGATGCCACAGAAGGCACTGCTTCTGGTGGCAGCAGCACCATAGGTGACACTGCATTAATGGCAGCATGCTCCGACACAGAAAACGGTGATGTCGATGTAGGATCCATCCATGACCTGTCTCAATCCCCCTGTTTGTTTCATCCCGTACACCATGAGGATACCACGCAGGGGCACCCACAAGACGACGACTGGCCATCCCCCACAAGCCCTGTGGCAAGGCAACATGAGGTGATCAGCCCCTCTGTGACACCACCGCAAATGGCCATGGCCCAGCAGAGGCAACAGTCCCTCGACCAGGTGATCGTGCAACAGCAGCAACTGGCCACGCTCCTCAAGGACCATGCTGATGAATGTGGGGGTACTAAGGCAGCCATAGAAACATCTACTGAGACACTTAGGGCAGAAATGGAGAGAAGTACAGAGACACTAAGGGCACAAATGGAGAGAAGCACCGAGAGCCTGAGGGTACAAATGGAGAGAAGCACCGAGAGCCTGAGAGTACAAATGGAGAGAAGCACCGAGAGCCTGAGGGGGGAACTGCATGCGACGTCCAAAGACGTATGTGCTGAACTTGCCGCTGTGCGCCGTGTGCTCACTGAGCTCTCACAAACCCTTAGGGACATGCATGGACGTGAGCAGGCAGAGACATCATCCGTTGCAAGTTCCGTCCAGGGCAGCCCCCAACGTAGATCTGGGAGGAACCTGCACTCCACAGGCAGGGGTGCCCCTGATACCCGGAGAGGGGGCTTGCAATAGCGTCTGCCCACTGACAATGAGCATCTTTGGACACTGGTGTTCGGGGGGGAGGTAGGAGGGTGGAGGGGGTGTGTTGGGCTTACTTGGGTGGCGGGTCGATGGGGTGTGTAACATAATTTCACATATGCTATAAACATTTCACAATCATCCAATGAGATGTGTGGACATTGATCTTTGTGTACGAGGCCTTTATAGGCGTACTGTCCATATTGTGCATGTTCCAGACACACACAGTGCCACAAGTCCCGTGTCCATGTATCAGCCACCAGGCGTGAGTGCTAGAAGCATGAATCTATGATAATCTGACGAATTTCACGGCCCTCCTGTGCCTCGCGGACTCCTTGAGGTGCTGCCACATCCCCACCCTCATCATGACCATCTTCAGGTGCTTGCAGTTCTGCGTCAGGGGGCATGGGCACATTTCTACATACGCACATGTTGTGTAGCATGACACATGCCATGACCATCTTTGCAACCTTCTCATGGCGGTAAAGGAGTGCCCCGCCAGACCTGCTGAGGCAGCGGAAACGACCCTTCAGTAGGCCGAATGCCTGTTCTATGACTACACGGGTACGTGAGTGGGCATGGTTGTAGTCCTCCTCATGCTGGTTCTGTGGGTTCCGGAGTGGTGTAAGGAGCCATCTCTTCAGTGGATACCCGGCATCACCTGTATGTGGACAATAAAGGATGTTTGTGGAATGACATTGCTACGTACGCATCCCCCCCCCTTCCTGCCAGGTCATTGCTGCATCACATACCCCACATTATCATGCATGAAATGAGACTCACCGAGTAGCCAGAATCTGTTCCCTGTGTGTCGCTCCATGTAGCGTGGTATTGTAGAGTTCCTCAAGACCATAGAATCATGGGTTGATCCAGGAAATCGGGCACAACAATGTGTAATGATCCTGTTGGAGTCACACACCATTTGTACATTAAGAGAATGATATTGTTTTCGGTTGCGGTACTGGGCCTCCATGGCATGTGGGACAGCCAATTCCACATGGGTGCAGTCGATGGCACCAATGCAACCCGGTATGCCGGCAAGTGCATGGAATCCCACTTTTGTGTTCGTAATTTCCTGCTCCGAGCGTGGTAGAGAGATGTAGTCGTCTGCGTGCTTCAGGAGGGCATCGAGCACTTGCAATAGTGTCCGTGACAACAGTGGCTGTGAAATGCCATGCAACTGTCCGACTGTGTGCTGGTAGGTGCCTGTGGCCAGGAAGTGGAGTACAGACACCACCTTCAGTAGGGGTGGGATGGCGGTTGGGCTATCTATCATGCTGACAAGGTCAGCGTGTGTCATGTCCACAATGGCGGTTATGGTGTCCCGGTCCAAACGGTAGAGGGTGTGGATCTGCTCATCAGTGAGGTTGAACGGATGAGCTCGGAGGCGTGGGATTGCGGGCTGCCTGCGTGGTGGTAGTGGCTGTGCTGGTGGGCCTTGCTGGCCCTGCCTTGCCCTCCTCCTCCTCCTGCGTCTCCTCTGTGCGGCCGGTTGTTGTAGTAGTTGGTGTTCGTCTTCTTCTTGAAGTTGGAGTACTTGCAGTGCTATCAGGTCCCCCAGGGCCAACATCGCTAGTCCTGCCCGTAGCATTTTGGAGTGGGTGTGGTTGTGGGAGGGGGTTGGGTGTGCAATTTATGTGTTTTCAGGCAGTATAGCCTCCACCTGTGGTGATTCATTCCACCTGTGCAAGCTGCAATCCCCTTTGGGCGAGCACGTCCCGCACACAACGCTGCAATTTGACGCATGGCATCTTGCTATTACAATCATGTATTTAATCCCGATGGCAGTGAAATATTGGTTCATATGTTCATTCTGCTATGATCCCATTGTTTCACATACTATCTTTGCAGTCGCGAACAAACCTGTGAAGGGTCAGTGGAATGTAGTACTCGATTAACGGTGGACCCTCATGCAGCACTGTACCGAGGTTCACCGACGGGCGGGGCGTCCTATTTGTGAGTGAAGCCAGTTGCCATTTTCACACACTGCCGCACTACATGGATGGATTTGTGATTTCAAGCGGTCACAGATGCGTTTTCGACGTGATGTTGCAAATGAGGAATTCGAAGGACAGCGCTTTCGGTTTTCAGCTAGCGGCGAGGAGACGCCCACAGGTCTGACTGCAGACATAAAGTTCTATTGTTTAATGTCCTTCGGACAGGGGCCATGGCGAGAATGCAATGATTGATATGAATAGTATGGGATGCGCAATAGCGTAGTGGACGATAAGGCCGGACGTTCCCAAATACATGTTACTTCACAACACTGGAATTCCGGGCTGGAGCACAGTGGATTTTGCAGACTGCATTACGCACAGACTCAATGGAAATTTCACATGTTATGTGAGTAAATAATCAGGCGTTTTCATACCGGGATGAGGGAATGATGTATGGATGCATGGACAGATGATTTAATAGAGAGTTTGCCATGTACATGGCTTTTTGGAATCTATCCACTTCCCCTGCGCTATGTGATGCAGGGCTGCCATAGTGGGACCATCGTCTATCTGCCCTTGTTGAACCCTCCCTGTCTCGACGCGCCTTCAAACACTTGTGTCTATGCACGTTACTAATCCCATCTAATGGATTCTGTTTTAACTGACGCATGCACACGAAGACTCGTTTGTAATAGTGTTTTCACCTCGATTTATATAGTTATGATTCGCAAGTGATTTTTGGGTGGGAATAATCCTTTTGAGTGGGCTAGCATGCATATGGCTGTAGATTTAGTGTGATCATTGAAGTGAGTAATACAAATGAAGTTCTGATGCCCATACTATTCTTTTTCATTTCATTTGGGTGACAGGTATCTCCTCCCCTTTTGCCGCTGCCATCTGTATGCCACTCCTGCAGATGGCTTTTACTCCCGACACCTGCTGCTTCGTGTTAATCAGTGGAGCACCATTACGATCTTATGGGACGATCGCCAATGGGCCACATGCCCTTACGCAGTACTAGTGGCTAGGAGCAACATATCGACCTTTCAGCTGGACTAGTGCCTACCTAATGGGACGGCCCTGCGGTTCTAGGCGCTTCCATGTTGCCTTTTTGAACGTGAATGTAGCCCCTGTGTACCATGAAGGAACAGGGCGTCACACAAGAAGAAGCTGGTCATTTATTGCGGATGCAGCCCACAATAATGAAATATATTTTGGAGTTCATGAGCTAATAGCTGTATGGGCTTGGTGATTTTGTTGTGCATTAAATTTCTATTCTGATATTAACCGTGTAGCGTTCTTCTTTGCAAGTAATGTAGCATATTCCTATTTGTGGGGCGATGTATTGTGAGAAGATCTGCATTGGGTTCCGGCTTCTGAGTATAGTTGCGTGGTACTGTACTGGGCGCGTTTGCCTACGAAGCCCAGTGAGGTCAGGGATAGGGGCTGCCATTATGACTGTTTTAATGATGTCATGCTCAGGGGCGGGGGATTAGCTTTTGTGTAACAGATGCCGGTCAGCCAGGTGGATTGGTGGAATGATGTGATTATCAGAATATGGCTGGTCACAGGTGCCTGTATTTGCGTGCGTTTCTTGGAGGGAGACTGAGGTCATGTCCATTGGAATAGCTTCTGTATTTGTGCCATCTGTGCCCTGCAGCTCCCATTGGCCCCTCTTGAGATGAGCCTGGCTGCTCAGTCACTCTGCCAACTTGTGTGGTACATGCTTATGCTGATGGTTGGTTTGTTTACTGGCAGGAGTACAGGGCTGGTGCAGTCTCACTCAGGATACTGCTTTGAATGTTGCCTTACACTGGTGTCAAGCGATGGGGGGCCTGTTTTTGTTTGTCTCATATTTCAGTTCATGTTGCTGTACTTGAACCTTCACATGCCTGTGCTGCATCAGTACGGCAATGGTGCCATGGCAAATATGGATGGCCACTCACTAGGCACTTGGAGCCCCTACATTCATTTGTTCGTTGGCATGCATGGGTGACTTGTACAATTCACTGGTTGCATTGTGTGACTTCATTGCACCTACGAGGAGTTGTGCAATGTGGCCAGGGAGTGGTGTACAGGCACTCAGTAGGGCCTTTTACGGTTGGTTCGCGATGCCGTACTTCTCACCATGGCGGAATGGTACTTTCCGCCATGCTTGATGGCGTTAGGTAAATGTCCGCTAGGGTCAGAATTCGCGTACCGTTGCGCCATGGTGGTAATTACGGTTTCGCATGGCGCGCGTGCGCGTACTTGGTGCAGTTAGCGTTGGCGTTCACTACGGTGTCGCTAATGGCATCGTACTTTACGGTGACGGGTCATAATCGCACCGAGCGCTATTCGATGGCTGTATTGCATTTCCGCCATCGTTTTTCGATTTCCGCCATCGTTTTTCGATTTCCGCCAGGGTCGTAATGAGGGCCAGTGTCTACAATATCAATAAATAGTGGGGTTTTGCCCCAGAACATCACACAAATTGCAGTTTGGGCTTGAATTGTAGGCAAAGTTTCCATTTTAAGGTTCCCCACATTTCACATTTCTGTCATCCGGTTACCAAGAGTTATCAGTGTTTCTGTAAAATATATATTTTGCTTTCAATTCAGTTCTCAGAGTGTTGGAGTCCGCCTCCAAGACTTGGGTGGGTCAGTGATCACATGTGTCTCCTGGCCGGCAGGTCTTTGTTGACAGGAAACAGTCAAAATCAACATATTCTATTCAAGTGCAAGAGCCTATTGTGTGGTCTCCAGGAGGCTGCCAGCCAGTCTCCCTTCTATCAATCAAGAGGTCATGTGAGATTCTAACTCCTGGTGTGAATCTCTGGAGGTGAGAGGTTTCTGTAACGCTCACCTGATTCCCACGGAGGCGCAGGTCTGGCTTCGAGTACTGATGCTTCTTCAATGGTGAAGCGCAGGACTTTGAAGATGGACAGGAAGGGCCCCTCTACTCTGGCTTCTCTGGCTCGCAGGAATATTCCCCTGTGCGTGAAAAGGGAGTATTCCCTACTGACAGAGTTATGCTCAAGCCTCCCACTCTCTTCCAACCCTCCACGATACCCTTCCAAGATTCCCCGTGAAGTCTCACCTTAGGGTCAGGAAGGATGAGCTCTCCATCCTGCTTCTGATGCAGGGGCACGTTGAAACCCAGTTACTTCACTGGATTGAGGATTGACGGGAGTTCAGATAAGCTTGACTATTCAGGTAAGGCGCTGTAAAAGTTTTGTTGCAAGTTCAAAAGTCCAAGCTTAATAATAATGTTCATTGTCTTGTTGCAGCAAGCGCTAATGCTTATGTCTTTTTCCCCTTAGGGGCCGGGGTTCGGAATGCCGGAGATGGCGCCGACCCGAAGTGAAACGTGCAGTTCCAGTAAATGACAGGTAAGTTCTGGATGAGCGCTCGGGTAATGTCTTTGCATTCGCCCATTCAATGTCTTTGTCTTTTTTCCCCATAGGGGCCGGGGGCCGGAAAATGCCTGGAAGCGGCAAGACCCGAAATGAAATGGGAATGACCCAACAGGTAAGTCTTAGAAGGAAACTGAGCTTTTCCTGTTCCCTTCCTTCTCTCACCTTGTTCTTGTCTTTTTCTCTCTAGGCTCTGGGAAGTGGCTGTGGATCCGGATGATCGCTGCTGAAGATGGAGGCGCCCAGGATAGGTGAGTGAAATGCAGCGTTGCAGCGATCGTAGCGAAATGCTTTTAAAAATGATGTCTTCCTTTTCAGGATCGTAGGTGTGATGTCTCCGTGGTGCTGATTTAGCAGGTAAGGTCTTTTGTCTCCCTTTGCAGGTGTCCCAGGATACTGACAGGCGTGGCTGAGGTCCAGATGCAGGAGCTGACACGGTGAGCGTCCAGCTGCGAGGAGCAGAACAATGCGAAGCGTGAGTTGCTGATCGGGCGTGGTTTAAATAGCTTTGGAAGAAGTTCCAAGTGTGTATCCTTCCACCGATCAGGTATGTATCCTTCCCCGACCACACCCAGGGGAAAGTAGGTCCGCAGGTAAAGTAGTTCCATTCAGGCCTCAAGAGGGCCTGGATGTAGCAGCATGGTCTGCATCAGGTAAGTGCACCTTAACACACTTGAACACATGTCTAGCTTTATGAGCCTGGCGCCTAAGGCGCCAGGACAGGGGTCCAACATAAGCCTGGCGCCTAAGGCGCCAGGACTGTGTCCAAAGGGCCCCAGCTTGGGCCCGCTGGCACTTCCCTGGGGGAAACGATGCCTGCCTCTGGGGTTGCTGGGTCGGACTTGGCTCCTTGGAGGTAGGCATCATGACAGTACCCCCCCCCCCTCAAGGCCCCTCCCAAGGTTCTTTCCTCCGGGGGTTTTGGCTTGTTCGGAAATCTTTGTACTAATCGAGGTGCGTGGACATGGTTACTAGGCTCCCACGAACTCTCCTGAGGTCCATATCCCTTCCAGTCAACAAGATAGAAGAGTTTCGACTTTACCACCTTGGAGTCTAAAATGTCTTTAACTTCGAATTCTAATTCCCCTTCAATTTGAACTGGATCTGGAGGCTTGGACAATCGGGTTCCTGGTTGTACTGGCTTCAAAAGTGATGCATGAAAAACTGGATGAATACGCATGTTGGACGGTAGATCCAGTTTAAAGGCCACTGGGTTGATTATAGCCTTGATGGGATAAGGTCCTATGAATCTGGGATTGAAGGTTCGCAGGCCCTTGAGGGGTAAATGTTTAGTTGCTAGCCATACCTGGTCTCCTACTTGGTAAGGAGGAGTTTTACTTCGGTGCAAATCAGCGTTTTCTTTATATTTTTTCTTGGCTTGCTGTAAATGAATTGCAGCTTCTTTGAAGACTCGGGTTATTGTGGAATGCAGATGATTTACTGCGGGCATTTCCAGGGTCAGTGGTGGATCTAGGTCAGAGGTCCGAGGATGGTGACCATACAAAGTATAAAAAGGGGTTTGTCCGGTCCCAGAATGCACTGAGTTGTTGTATGCATATTCTGCGATCCAAAGAATGTCTTTCCAATTCAACTCAGATTGGTGTAACATGCACCGAAGATATTGCTCGAGAGTCTGATTGGTTCTCTCGGTTTATCCGTCGGTCTGGGGGTGGTGGCTGGTGGATAACCGCACATCTATTTGTGCTAATTGGCAACACTTCTTCCAAAAATGGGAGATAAATTGACTTCCACGATCCGAGACTAATACGGAAGGGAAACCATGTATGCGAACTATATTCTCCAGGAATTCCTTGGCCAAGGTGGAAGCTGAAGGCAAACCTTTTAAAGAGATAAAGTGGGCCATTTTGGAGAATAGGTCCACAATTACAAGGATAGTGTTGTAACCAGCACAAGGAGGCAGGTCGGTTATAAAGTCCATTGACAGGGTGTGCCATGGTGCCGGTGGAATATCCAAGGGTTGAAGTAGGCCGGCTGGCCTTTTCTTTTGAGCTTTGTTTTGGGCGCAAATTCCGCAAGACAGAACAAAAGACTTTATGTCTTTTCTCCAAGAAGGCCACCAGAAGTGGCGTTTGATTTTTTCCTCCGTTTTAGCGATACCAGGGTGTCCTTCCATTAAAGATTCATGATGATGGGCAATAACAAGTTCTTGCAATTCTTTACTTGGCAGAAACAACCGCTCCTGGAAGTAGGGTAAGTCATCCTTAACGGTGTAATGAGGACCCTTTTGACTCCATTCCAGTAAGGTTGAAGAGTCTAGAAGTTGTTTTACTTGCGTTTGGATGTCCTCTATAGTTTGCAATGAAGTTAAGCCTAAGATTCTTTGCTCAGGTATGATGGGCACAGGTTCTAAGCTCGAATTAGGTTCTTCCATGCCAATCCGGGATAAGGCGTCCGCTTTACCATTCTTGCAGCCAGGGCGATAGGTAATTACAAAATCAAATTCCGCAAAGAATAGAGCCCATCGGAGTTGTCGTGAAGATTGAGCTTTGGCCGTCTTTAAATACTGTAAGTTTCTGTGGTCCGTAATTACGGTGATGGTGTGTCTTGCCCCGAGAAGGTAGTGACGCCAAGCCTTGAAAGCAGATTTGATGGCCAGTAACTCTTTATCTGTAATTGTGTAGTTGATTTCAGGAGGAGAAAATGTTCTGGACCAAAAGGCCACTGGGTGTAGTTGGTTAGTTTTTGGGTCTCTTTGCGACAGAACAGCTTCCATGGCCGAACTGGATGCGTCGGTTTCCACAATGTACGGGAGATCTGGGTGCGGGTGCTTCAATACAGGTGCAGAGGTAAATTTGGTTTTCAGGTCCTGAAAGGCTTGTTCGGCCTCAAGAGTCCATTCGAAGCGTTTGTTTTTCTTTAGGAGAGCTGTGATGGGTTGGACTGTTCGGGAAAATTCCGAGATGAATCTTCGATAGAAATTGCCAAGGCCAGCATGCTCTGAACTCCCTTCACCGAGCTAGGAGATGGCCATTTGAGGATGGCGTCCACCTTTCGCGAGTCCATTCGGACTCCTTGAGGTGTCAGGATGAATCCGAGAAACTCAACTTCTGTGGTATGAAAAACGCATTTTTCGAGTTTTGCAAATAGTCTGTGCTGGCGCAATTTCTCAAGAACTGCCCTAACATGTTTTCTGTGATCAGATTCTGAAGAAGAGTACACCAGGATGTCGTCAATGTAAACAATGACGCAGACATCGATAAGTTCCCGAAGAACATCATTCATAAAGTACTGAAAGGCGGCAGGTGCATTGCACAAACCGAAGGGCATCACCTGATATTCGAAGAGCCCAAATTTGGTGCGGAATGCAGTCTTCCATTCGTCGCCTTCTTTTATACGCACCAGGTGATAAGCTCACAAGCGTCTTTCACCTGGTCGATAAGCTCAGGGATCAGGGGCAGAGGATAACGATTCTTAATCGTTATTTGATTTAGGGCGCAATAGTCTATACACGTTCTAAGGTCGCCCTCTTTTTTCGGCACGAAGAACAGAGCTGAAGAGACAGGAGACTTGGACGGGCAAATTAAACCATTGGCTAGGTACTGATCTAAATACTGACGCAAATGCAGGTTCTCAGGTTCTGTAAGAGCATAAATCCTACTACAAGGTAGTTGAGCATTGGGTACCAGATCGATTTGGCAATCATAAGACCGATGGGGAGGTAACTTGTTAGCCTGTTCTTTCTGAAAAAACGTCTTGGAATTCTTGGTATTCTGACGGTAGCTGTACAGGGGTGGAAGTTGCTGAGGCTAGACCCATAGCTGGATTTCTTGGATAACAAGTTGGTTCACAATCAGGAAAACTTATCTTCTTTGCTCGCCAGTCAATTCTGGGATTATGTGTTTCTAACCAAGGAATTCCAAGAATTACTTGAAATTGTGGGGCCTTGATCACATCAAACACGATTGCTTCCCGATGTCCATCCTGACCCACCAGTGTCACTTCAACAGTGGAATGCGTTACAGGCCCTGAGGCTATTTCGGTTCCATCTACTGTAGTAATGACATCTTGGGTTACTTTCGGGCGGAGAGGAAGCTTAATCCTGGAAGCCAATTCACAGTCTATGTAATTTCCAATAGCTCCACTGTCGATGTATGCTTTTATAGCATGCAACTGCTGAGGCTGTTTTGGGTCCACGAGCACCATTGGCATGACAAAATGCGAGGTCAAAGAGTTAGTTTTCAAGCTCGGCAAGCGGACCCCTACGCTTGTCGGGCTAGGTCGTTTCCCGAATCAGGTGTCAATAAATCATTATCAATGGCTCCAACCACCTTCTTAGGTGGTTTAACTGGACAATTTCGAAGAAAGTGACCGGAAGTCCCGCAATACAGACAAAGTTGCATTTGCCGCCTTCTCTCTCGTTCTTTCTGCGTTAATGGTCCTTTAACACCACCGATTTGCATAGGTTCGGATACGTTGGTACTCTTGGAGTTAGCGTGGGTTTTGATCGGTACTCGGGTTTCGTACTTGAACCGATCTGCTTTTCTATTTTGAAGTCTGTGATCGAGTTGAACCACCAAGTCTATGTAGTCTGCGCAGACCTGGGGTGGATTTACTATCTGAGCTAGAACATCCTTAAGCTCTCCGCGCAGGCCTCGATGAAACAATTTGATCCTTTTGTTTTCTGGCCATCCAGTTTCCACAACCAGTCTGTTAAAGGTGGCAATGTAGGGCAGGAGATCCTGATTACCTTGTCGTAAGGATAGCAGTTCGTTATCAAGGGCCTGTCCTTGAAAGTGTCGAGCGAACAATCTTTCCATGCTGGCCTGGAAGCCTTGAAAATTCTGGAGAATGGGATCATCCTGATTTACCAATGGAATAGACCAATCGGCAGCACTGCCACTGAGGTAAGATAGTATAAAGGCTACCTTGGTCTGGTCGTTAGGGAAGGCTCCGGGTCTGCATAGAAAGTGTAAACGACATTGGTTCATAAAGACGGCATATTTCTTGGGATCCCCCGCAAAACGTTCAGGCGGGGCCAAAGGCATGTGTCCAGGTAGATTGATTTGTACCGGGTTATTCAAGCCCATTGATGTGGAAATGTCTCCGGAATTAGGTAAAGGAGTGTGCCCTGCCTGGGCCTGCAATAACCTTTTGGCCAGGTCATCTGTTCTTTCCTTGGATAGGATCAGTTCTCTTTTGAGAGCGTTAGTCTCCTGGCGGGCTGAGTGCACCTCTGCCCGTAATTCCCCCAAAAGCTGGGCCAACTGGTCAGTCTCGGAAGTCCCCATAGCGCCCGGGTGGGAAATTGTGGGTAGGCTTCACGTTCTGTAACGCTCACCTGATTCCCACGGAGGCGCAGGTCTGGCTTCGAGTGCTGATGCTTCTTCAATGGTGAAGCGCAGGACTCTGAAGATGGACAGGAAGGGCCCCTCTACTCTGGCTTCTCTGGCTCGCAGGAATATTCCCCTGTGCGTGAAAAGGGGAGTATTACCTACTGACAGAATTATGCTCAAGCCTCCCACTCTCTTCCAACCCTCCACGATACCCTTCCAAGATTCCCCGTGAAGTCTCACCTTAGGGTCAGGAAGGATGAGCTCTCCATCCTGCTTCTGATGCAGGGGCGCGTTGAAACCCAGTTACTTCACTGGATTGAGGATTGATGGGAGTTCAGATAAGCTTGACTATTCAGGTAAGGTGCTGTAAAAGTTCTGTTGCAAGTTCAAAAGTCCAAGCTTAATAATAATGTTCATTGTCTTGTTGCAGCAAGCGCTAATGCTTATGTCTTTTTCCCCTTAGGGGCCAGGGTTCGGAATGCCGGAGATGGCGCCGACCCGAAGTGAAACGTGCAGTTCCAGTAAATGACAGGTAAGTTCTGGATGAGCGCTCGGGTAATGTCTTTGCATTCGCTCATTCAATGTCTTTGTCTTTTTTCCCCATAGGGGCCGGGGTCCGGAAAATGCCTGGAAGCAGCAAGACCCGAAATGAAATGGGAATGACCCAACAGGTAAGTCTTAGAAGGAAACTGAACTTTTCCTGTTCCCTTCCTTCTCTCACCTTGTTCTTGTCTTTTTCTCTCTAAGCTCTGGGAAGTGGCTGTGGATCCGGATGATCGCTGCTGAAGATGGAGGCGCCCAGGATAGGTGAGTGAAATGCAGCGTTGCAGCGATCGTAGCGAAATGCTTTTAAAAATGATGTCTTCCTTTTCAGGATCGTAGGTGTGATGTCTCCGTGGTGCTGATTTAGCAGGTAAGGTCTTTTGTTTCCCTTTGCAGGTGACCCAGGATACTGACAGGCATGGCTGAGGTCCAGATGCAGGAGCTGACACAGTGAGCGTCCAGCTGCGAGGAGCAGAACAACGCGAAGCGTGAGTTGCTGATCGGGCGTGGTTTAAATAACTTTGGAAGAAGTTCCAAGTGTGTATCCTTCCACCGATCAGGTATGTATCCTTCCCCGACCACACCCAGGGGAAAGTAGGTCCACAGGTAAAGTAGTTCCATTCAGGCCTCAAGAGGGCCTGGATGTAGCAGCATGGTCTGCATCAGGTAAGTGCACCTTAACACACTTGAACACATGTCTAGCTTTATGAGCCTGGCGCCTAAGGCGCCAGGACAGGGGTCCAACATGAGCCTGGCGCCTAAGGCGCCAGGACTGTGTCCAAAGGGCCCCAGCTTGGGTCCGCTGGCACTTCCCTGGGGGAAATGATGCCTGCCTTTGGGGTTGCTGGGTCGGACCTGGCTCCTTGGAGGTAGGCATCATGACAGTTTCCCATCCTTTTGGCCTGTTAATCAAATCAGATTGTCTATGGGAACAGCAATTGGTTAGGTTTTTAATTAAATGCAGTCTTTTGATGTCTCAGCTGTCACAGAAGGTGGATTGGCTTCTGAAGTAGCAGTTCTCCTGTCAGAGTTTAGGCCGCTAGCGCCGCCTTGAGGTATTTATCGGTACTGCGTCCATTTTTTTTGATCAGTCTTGAATGAATCCATTCCAAACAAGAGATTTTACATGGAAGTATATTATCCAGGTTCAGCACATGGCACTGGTGTGGTTCTGCAGTAAAATAATTTTGTGCCCGTTGAAGGAATGAATTCCCAATAGTTGTGGGTTGCTTTTGGCAATCAGCATTGCCCCTTTTGCAATGGTTTCAGGCTACTGTGTGTAGCCCAATGGTGGTTTTAGGCAGTGCCCTTCTGTGCCCATAACATCGGCAAAAAATGGGTGGCAAGTTAGGCAACCATTTTGGTGTGCGCACAAACTGCGTGGTTCTCCTGGATTCTGGCGCACATGGGGGCTTTTTGGCCATCTTGGATTTTCTAAGCCCACAGCACCAAATGTTGCAGCATGATAGCTCAAACGTGGATCAGGACACCCAACAAGGCCCCCCCACGTGACTGCACTTTGAATTTGAGTCAATGGGGAGTCGAGTGCACAGAAGGTTTTGACCCACGCACTGGTATGTCCGCATAATCTTCTTCCAATTCTGCAATGACACAGTCCAGCATCTTTTCCTCCCTCCAGTCGATCAATCAGTTCTCCTTGCTGGTCCTGATGGGAGGATTGGGCGGTACCCTGGGCCCCTCGGGTCTCTGCTCCCGGTCTCCGGATCGTCCTCCTTGGCCAGTCTCCAGGTTTTCTTTCTCCTAGGACGACAAAGGAAGAGCGGCAATACCTATTCATGGACATTTCTCCCCCACCATTGATATAGTGGGGTGGCATATATATTTTAGAACTCAACAGATATGAACATGCACATTTTTTTAAATTAAGAGACAGGAACACATAAACTTGAGAAACACAGAATTTGATAGGCTATATGTAGGATCTTTTAGGGTTGGAATTGAATTACTCTGGAGCGGTACCCTCTGGGATTACAGAGGACTCCTCCAGTTGCTGCAAAGTGTGCCTGGGATGGCAGTGTGCCCCTCTGCCAAACCGCCTTTGGAGATGCGGATCTTGTAGGCCACAGGGGAGATCTTGTCTATAATCTCAAAGGGTCCCTTCCATGTAGGCAAGAATTTTCGCTGTTTGGCCTGGTTTCTTTGGAAATTGTATAGATAGGCCCGATCACCCACCTTATATTCCTTTCGGGTAGTTTTTATATCATAGTGGGTCTTCATGCTCTCGGCTCATCTTTCTAGATTCCGCTGAGCATAGGCAAAAGCATGCTGAAGGTGTTTCCTTAAATTCTCCACATACTCATTAGTTGTGGAGGCATTTATCAACGTTTGCTCTTGGGTTCTGTAGAGCAAATGCTGGGGAAGCACCATCTTGCATCCAGTCATCAACTCAAATGGTGACATTTTGGTTGCAGATGAAGGGGTAGATCTGATGGCCATTAGGACCAGAGGTAATCGGATATCCCAACTTGGCCCAGAATCTGTCACAAACTTCTTTAATATGCTCACAATGGTTCGGTTGTATCTCTCCACTGCTCCAGAAGAAGCTGGCCTGTAAGCAATGTGTAGCTTCCTTTTAACCCCCAGTATCTCCCACATCTTTGTCATTACTTCACTGGTGAAGTGGCTACCCCTGTCTGACTCAATCCTTTGAGGTAGACCAAAACGGGAAAAGATGTGGTTAATCATCAGGGCAGCTGCTGTTTCTGCCTTGCAGTTTGGGGCTGGAAGACATTCCACCCACTTGGTAAACAAGCATGTAACGGTCAACATGTACTTGTTTCCTCTAGACGAACCAATCACAGGGCCTACAAAGTCGATTTGCAAATCTGACCATGGCAGTGTCATCCCCCTCTTTTGGAGAGGCGCACGGTGTGTGAGGGATGATGGCTGAAATTGTGCACACACAAGACACCCCTTCAAGTATTGGTCGAGGTCCTGCCCCATGTGTGGCCAGTATGCAACCTCTCTTAAGATTTCCAGTGTTGTGTGAAACCCCCTATGACCGGCGGTGGCCGCATCATGGGCGTGACTTAACATCAGGCTTCGGAATGAGGTAGGAACCACCCACTGATCATGGCCAGCTTGGGATTTCCTTACCAACAAACCGTCTTGGATTCGGAACATTTTTGGACATTTCATCAACACTCTTAGGTCCTCTTTCCCAATGTAATCGGTATCCGTCAGGGGAAAGTTCTCAGGGTCCTCAAGGTGTTGGTAAAACTTACCAATAATTGGATCCCCCTTCTGAGCTGCAATCAAATCAGCATCAGGGGTCTCCTTGCTCCATTGGGCAGTTGAAAGATCATGGTGAGCATTTGTCTGGGACCTAGTGATAGCAGTGACCTGGATTTCCCCCAACAGGGACTCAATTTCGATTAGATCCCCTTGGATTGCCCCGGTTTTGGCCAACTGATCAGCTAAGTAATTTCCAGTTTTGTCTGGTCCCTCTACTTTGGAATGACCCTTGATCTTTTTCCAGTAGATGGTCATCCCATTCGATGTGACCCGATCATCAATGTTTTGGATTAACTTCCCATGTTTCAAGGGTTTGTTATTAGCACATAACATGCCTCTGGTTTTCCAATTAACCAGGTGCTCCACGAACCCGTTCCGTACATAATCCGAATCTGTGATTATGACAAGTTCCTGGAGTTGATGTTGGACAGCAGTGAGGATGGCCTGATGCACAGCCATCAATTCTGCCACCTGACTACTTCGGGGACCAATTTTGTATCCAGCCGAGGGTTCTGGGAACATGGTAAGAGCATCCATCCACATAGACAGTGGGCATTCCCTCACACTTGTCTTCTTCAAAGACTTTGTGTGGGGAATTAAGGTATGCCTCCATGTTGTCCTTGATTTTTAGACTTTCGTCCTCGAGACAGCTTTCTCCGGCACAATCATGCATGTCAGCCAGACCTTGCGTGAGGGGACTCTTCTTGTTTTGGCCATATCTGACCTCCACAGGAAAGCCTTGCATTGACAGAATCCAGGAAGTAATTCGGGAATTACTCACATTTCCGGCCCGGATTCTGTCACTTTGGAGATATTGCAGAGGCTGGTGTGAATTCTCCACTATGATGTGTTCCCCCTGGATAAACGGGCGGTAATTCTTCAATGCCCACACCGTTGCCAGGAGTGCCTTCTCACAATCGTTGAATTTTTCCTCCACAGAGGATAAAGTTTTGCTCGCATAGGAGATTACTTTATTGACCTTGTCATGCTTTTGGTATAATACTGCCGTCAAGCACGTATTAGAGAACCCTGTCTCCAGGAAGAACTCCTCGTTTCTGACAGGGTAAGCTAGGCAAGGCGCTTGTGAGAGGCTTCTTTTGAGTTGTCTTACCACCTCGGATTGTTCTGGACCCCATTCCCACTTGACCCCCCCTTCAAGAGATGAATCAGGGGTCTAGTGATCTCTGCGTAGCCTTCAATGAACTTTCTGCTGTAATTAGTCAGTCCAAGGAGGCTCCTTAGTTCCTGCAGAGTTGTGGGGTCTTTTAGTTTCTGGAGTGCTTCCACTTTCTTTTCTTTGGGACAGAGACCCGGAGGAGTAATCTCATGCCACAAGAAATTAACACGGGTTCTACACCACTGTGCTTTCTGAAAGGAAAGTTTTGCTCCGGCGGCCCTCAACTGTGTCAGAACATAATGGATCCCCGCTATGTGTTCCTCCACAGATGAACTTTTGATGAGGACATCATCTACATAAGCCAGGTTACCCCTTGCACCCAGGTCGGGCATGGCCTTGTGTAGGAAAATGTTGAATTCATTGCCGGAGTTGAGGTATCCGAAGGGAGTCCGGGTCCATGTGTACTGCTGGCCCCCAAAGGTAAAAGTCAGCTTGTATTGGTCCTCCCTACTGACAGGCACAGTCCAGTATCCATTGGTCAGGTCTATTGCAGTGAATACCTGTGACCCCTGGATCTGGGCCAGCCCTTGGTCAATGTAGGGCAGAGGCCATCGGGAAGTATGGACCCGTTTGTTGAGCTCCCTGAGGTCGGCGCAGAGTCTCCACTGGCCGTTTGGCTTCAATATTCCCAGCACCGGGTTATTGAAGGTGCTGTGAACTGGACGGATTATTCCCCGGGACTCCAGGTTCTTAATTATTTCAGTAAGGGACTCCATTGATGCGAGAGGCAAGCGATATTGCTTCACAAACACTGGAGTCATGCCAGGGTCCGTGGGGATTGTTGTTGTGTGGATGTCGGTGCGGCCACAGTCATATGAGTCTACCGCAAAGAGATCTTGGAAATCCAAGAAAACTTGTTTCAACTTTTGCTTTTGTTCCAGAGTCACACAGGCATCAGCTAGGTTGACTCTCTCTTCCACCATCTGCCGGAAGCCTGGAATTACTTCTGGTTTGGCTATCTCAGCGGCCTCCTCCAGCTGGGTAGAGAAGTCCCTGGTCAGAGTGCTGATTTGGACTGGAGGCTTCAGGTGGGAAAGGCAGCCCTCATGGACCTGGAAAATCACCTCATCCCTCCTGAAGTCACAAGTCACATCTTCCTTACCATAAGGGCAAGAATTGTACACCAGGAAGTTCCCCCCATGCCGGGTGAAGATCATGTCTGGTGTTGTTTTGTCATCACTGTCACTGTCAAAACAGTCCTTGGGGATTGGTCCTAACAGTTCATTTCCTAAATCAATGGAAAAATGTCGGTCATCAACTGCCATTCCAATAATGGTGCCTGCGGCTAGAGTAATACTCTTTAAGTCGCTGCTATCCACCTCTATTAGAATGGTGTCATGTTCTATGTTGACTAATGGAGTTGGGTTTACCCCCAACCCTTGCTGTTGGAGAGAAGCATTTAGATGTATATAAGCATCAGGGTTTTTCAAATGTTGTCCTCTTTTAACTTTCACTTCCAGGGAGAATTGTCGGGTCCTTTCTGGGATGGTGACTTCCTCTTTGATCTGAATTTCAACTGCATAAGGTAGCAATTGAGCTGACCTAAATGCTTTTTCTGGATCATCAAAGCCCATGGGATTATCCGCTAATCGGGACCAAGCTTTGAAGTTTATTAGGTCCAAACTAATGGCAAAGCGATTGAGAATGTCACTGCCTAAGTAAAAGGCGGCAGTGACGTCTCGCACGACCCAACAATTATGGACTATGCTCTTGTTGCCAATGGAGATTTTGAGCATACACCTGCTTGGCAGGAGATGTTTGGAATTAGGTGCTTCCAGGTCCATTTCCCATTTGTCTATCAGTTTGAATGTGGGAATGGCTGGATCTTTTGGGAGTTGGCGGAACATGGCTTCGCTGATGAAGCTCTTACCGTTGTTCACACACACACTCGAGCGAGAACAGAGTCCTTCCCATCATTTAACTGGACAGGGATGAACAACTGCTCTCCAATTTGCTGAATATCAGCCAGGCTCTGAGCTGATTTCACATCTTTCTGGACTATAGGAGTGGGAGTTTCTGATTGTGGATTGGTAAAGAATTTCAGGGTGTTTCCTTCCAGGGTGGAATACCACCTTAAACTAGAAGGAACGTTGATTTTCAGAAATAGAGAGGACCCCCCATCACCAGTCTGTTGTCCTACTGCTATTACTGTCACGTCTGGAATTTGGTTGTTCTGGAAGTGAAATTCTACTTGGTCAGATTTTTGTTCAACCATGTGGCAGGTGCCGTTTAAACTAACATGGTTGACACTCTGTCTTAATTTTATTGGTCGGCTAGTCTGGGTCCAGAGGACCTTGTTTACACAATCTATTAGGGGTGACAACCTTCTCAGGAGGTCATTCCCTAGTAAACAATGGGTGCCCTCTGGAGTCACTACTATGACCGGGTGTTTCACCTTGTGTCGCCCAATTTTAATGTCCAAGTCTGCAGTCCCCTCAACGGGAATTTCCTTCCCGTCAAAGTTCTGCATTTGTCCAGGAAGAGAGGTGAGAGGAATTCGGTAATTCTCCCCCCTTCCTGCATTTAGTTCCTCAAAGGCCCTTTTGGACAGAAGGGTAGCTTGGGATCCAGTGTCCACCAGTGCCAAAATTGTACCCTGCCCCTGTACTTGTACCGGGGCATAGTATCTTCCCTCCTTCTCCTCAAGGGGGCACAGATAATGCACATTTTTGGACAACTGGTGGGCTAACTTTCTGGTTTTGGACATTGCTAGCGAAGAGATTTGGGCAGAATTCTGTGGAGAGCCTGGGGAATCTGAAAGAAAAAGTTGGCAACTGGAGATCAGAACCATTGTGGGTTCCCCTGGTTCCGGTTCTGGGCCACCCCCCCCTTTTTGGAGGCAGTCACCAGGATGGGTTTGAACCAGGGGATTTCGGTATGGTGGTTTCTGGGATGAGGTGATGGGCGGCGGTAGCTCAGTCTCCACATCTCCCCAGTCTGGATTGGAATCCCTTGGGACCCATTTTTCCTTGGGAGGAGTTCCCCCATCTCTGAAGGAGAAGAACCTTTCCCCAGGATCCTCTGAGGATCCCTCTCCCTCAAATTGGAAGATCTGTACCTCCTCCACAAAGTGGGTCTGTTTGGGTCCTTTGTTTCTCCTACCTCCTCTCTGCTCCTTGGGAGGCAGGCTTTCAGGGACAGGAGATTTTGTTTCCGGTTCCTGGTTTTCCAGGGGCTGTTTACGAGTTGGGAAGGAAGCTTCCTCCAAGGCTTTACACCCCCCTTCCCCTTGTGCCTCCTCCCTGGGAACCGGTGTGTTATCGGGGTGCTGCCCCCGTCATTGTTCTGGAGCACCAGGTCCAGAGTTTGGGGCATTCTGCGGTGGCATGCTCATCTGAGGGTTCTGTTGAGCCCTCAGTATGTGACCCAGATCCCATGCCATATTTTGGACCTGGCGCTCAAGTTGTGAAACCCGCTCAGGCTGATACGGGGCTCTATTTTCTCCCCTGGGCTGATCCCGGGAAGGGTAGCTATCCCTTCTCTGGTAGTACCCCTGGTTGGGAAGATTTTGGTACCCCTCCACCCTTGACCTCCCCTCTCCCGGATTAGGTTGTCTGGGCTCAGGGAATTGGGGAAAGAAGGATGGATGATTTTGGGGCTGGAAATTGGGTGGATACCTGGGGAAAAAGTTCTGCCCAGGATTTGGAGAATTTCTGCCCTCCTGGGGGAAGTTAGGAGGGAAGTTCCCTGGGTCAGGTGCTTGGCTGGATCCCCCCCCTTGGGCTGGAGGAGTCCACACATAACCCAGGATTGGTCGGTTTCCCTTGTAGCGGGGACTTACATAGTCAGGGGAGCGGGGGACCCCATTTGTGGGACTACCTCCTCGACTCCCTGTCGGTGACTGGCCCGAGTGCCTTCTGGGCTGTGAATTATTTGGTGCAGGCAGGTTTTTAGGCCCCCCATCTCCAAATCTAAAACGGGGGCAACCTTTACCTTTGCCACCTTGGCAGCAGCAGGGGTGCTGTTGGTTTTGGGGTTTTTCGGCGCGTTATTTTTATTTTCGATAGGCTTCTGCACCTCATAGATCCGGGTAGCCTGTTCAATGACCCACTCTAAAGATCTTTTCTCATGAAAATCTCTCACGAGCTGGGTCATTATATATTTAGGGAGAGCATGGAAAAATGTATTGACAAACTCTTTGTTGTCTGTGCGCACCCTTCTGGTGGTCTGCGCAAAAGCACGCTTTAATTCTTGCACAAACTCTTGTGGGGCCTGATCCTCCCCACATTGCAAATTGTAGGCTGCCTTGCGAGCCTCTTGAGGATTTCTGTGAACAGAAAAATGTTTAAAGATGGCCGCCTTATAGGTGGACCATCTTAAATGATTTTGGTCCTCCAGCCCCGCAAAGAAACTGGAGTGTTCTGGGGAGAATGTCCATTTGACGTACTGGATGCAGCTACTGCTGTCCTTCAAATGGAAAGTCTCCATCATTTGCTCATAGAGCTCCAAGTGTTCCCAAACAGAATACTTGGCGTTCTTATGATAAGGCGTGATGACACTCCTTATTGCCTTGATCTGCTTTAAGGGGTCCTTAAGCAAGGCCCTTCTTGCCTTCTTGGCCTTTTTGGTTCGGGTAACCCTGGTCCATTCATCCTCTAACTCAGAGGCACTGCTCCCAGAGGTTCCTGTCTGATCTTCCAGGTTTCCCCGGATTCTGCGAGCCTGGGTATGGCTGGCAGAATGTGGGGACCTGGTCTCCTGCGTCCTGCGCCGTTCAGAGGAGTCTTCAGATTCCTCCTTGCTGTCAGGATTTGATGGATACCCCCGCCCACTGACCTAACTGGGCAGAAGTTTTCAGGATGCCCTTAGTGGGCCTACTCTCCTGGGGTTCCCCACCAAATTGCACTGTGCTTGGGTGCCCATACCCGGATGCCCGCCCCTCCATTCCTGGGAGGTACTGGCCTATGAGCCCCATACTTCTGGTTGGATAGTAATCTGCCAACCCCGTGGCCCTGGGCTCATGTGCGTGAGGGGACATGGGGGTGGCAGAGTCCAGGGACTGAGAGATATGAAGGCCTCTAGTACTAGGGCTCCTGAGGTTATGCTCAGGAGTCTCCCTCTCCCAGCGAACCTGGTCTCTATCCGCCCCTGCGCCCTGTTGCAACGCAAGAGCCTGCGCTTTCAGTTCCTCAGTTAAGGCCTTACTAGACTCTATCAGTCTCTCCTGCATCGCTACCTGTTGTTGGAGCCTATCATTGTGCTGACAGAGAGCCTCATTTTCTCTCTGTGCCTCCTGATTGGTCCTGGAGTACTGGGCCAGTCTTTGCTGCAGGAGGGTTACCTTCTGAGTCCCTTCCCTACTGGCCTGCTCCTTTCTTGCCAGAGCCTCCTCCACCCTCCTGGTGTGCTCTAACAAGTTCTGGTGTTCTTTTTGGAGGTCACCCCGTCCCTGGAGGGCCAGGTGATTTTCTTCCATTTTCCTTTTTAAATGGCAGACTTCCTGGCCTAAGGTGTCCCTTTCCTGACTAAGAGTCTGCATCTGTGCCGCCAGGTCGTCCCTTTGCCTTTGGAAGGCACCGGCTCTCTGGCGCTCCTGATCAAACTCTGCCTGGGTATCCAGGTCTTTCAGAATCAATTTATTGCTTTCTGCCTTTTCCCTATCTAGGTGGCTTTGCAGGGTGACTAGCTGCTCAGCACATACCCTATTGAAATCTAATTGTTGCTCCAGCTTTTTCTGGCTCTGTAGTAGGGAGTCCAAACCTTCTTGGTACTCCTTTTGCAAGGCCAGAAATCTGGTATCCTGGTCAGCCTTTTCCTGTTGCAGGATGTCCATATCCTCTTTTATTTTAATGATATACTGCCTACTATCATTTTCTAACTCCTGGCTCCTCTGCAGCCTCTGCTCAGAAGAGACCAGGTCGGATTGGACCTTCTCTAACGCCATCTGTCGCCTATTTGCCAGATCTTGGCTTTCAGTACATTTATCCTGCATGTCTCCCATATATAGGTACAGGTATGCCGCTATCCTGGCAATCTTATTGTGTTCATCTTTGGCATTAGGAGCCATATATAGTTCACTCAGGGCCACATGTAATGGACCCTGATCTCTCCATATGTCTGACCCTGTTTCAGTGACCTGTTGCGCGATGGCCTGCAACCAGACCGTTTGGTCCTGGTGAGTCCACTCACCTCTCACAAATAGCTTATGTAAGAGGTGCTCCCTCGCTATTTTCATGTCTACCAAGGTCGTCATTCTAGAGATTGATCTCTGTCCTGACTTACAGAAATTAGTATTTTATTTTTGCAAAACAGACCTTTTCCTTAGAGTGTCCCTTTGAAGAGTGCTTTACAGCATAAAACAGCGTGGTGATCCGACCGGATGTATGTATCCCGTCAGTTAGCACACTGTATTAAGCTGCACAAGTGACAGATCTAACCCAGACGTCCGGCACGAGCCCCCAATTTGTAAGAAGATTCAATTCAACACTACAGCTAAGTCAATGCCTAGTCTGGGATACTGAATGGAAACCCTTATTGATATATCTTTATGTCCAGTTCATGAGTCCTGGATGACTACCCCTATAATCCCCCTGACCCCACTGAGCCAAGAAGTAGTTCTGTTTTGCAAGTTTAAAAGGTTTATTTGAGAATTTAAACAATATATATATACCACACTTTATAATAAATTAATATCTGATAGTACACTTAGACATATGATGTTGATCAACAATGGGTAATCTGGCACTAGCACACTTCTTTACAATCAATGAGGAGTTAGTATAGGATGGATAAAGTAGCAAAACTACTTTTATGATTTCAAGGGAAAAGCAATGAGGAATAAAATGCAGTACAGAAATACTTGATATGATTTTAGCAAAAGATAATACAATCACTTTTTCTCTGGCAATTCACCCCCCTCCCCTATGCAATGTAAGACATGGAAGTAGATGGAAAGAGGAGCACACAGTTTTCAGGAATGCAATCAAATACAATACGAAATTCAGTCCCCCCCCGCAAGCTTAGAGAAAACCGGTATGAGTTTTAAAACACAGGCCCAAAATGCTTTTTTAAATGTGATGGCAATGGATGAAGAATATGCTGAAAATGCTTTTAATTCCCTTTAGGAGGTTCAGGGGGAGTGGTAGCTACTTGGGATGAGTTCAGGCTCACTTTAGCAATGATTCAGGGATGGTTCTTAAGATGCAAACGAATTTTAGCAGTTCAGGCAAAAGCAGCTATCTTTTTACAAGTAAAGAAATCGGGCCAAATCGCTGCAAAATTTGCGAGTGCGTGAACCGTGATTGCGGAATAAGTATAAGGAGTAGGACGTCGGTTCTAGGCTTGTTGGAAAGCTTAGATTCTAACGGTTCCAGAGATACGGACGATTAAATAAAGGTAGTTTTTCGGATTTTAAGTAAACTCAAAATGACAGGTGACAGCTTTGCAGCTGCAGAATTGACAAATGACAGTGGTGCAGCTTTACAAAATGACAAGTGACAACTTCTAGGAGGCAGTTCTGGTTAGATTAAAATAGTTTGGATTAGATTATTTTAACTAAGAGATTGGTTCTGCACAGTTCTGCTAGGTACTCACAATATATTTTTGAAATAGGCCTCGCCACGGATCTGGTCAGGTTTTGGACTGAACTCCGGTTCTGGTCTCGGCACTTCACAGTGATCTGGGTCAGCTCTGCTCTGCTGGTCTAGCCTCTCTGGATTCTGGATGTAACACTGCTTTCTGGGTATTGGTACAGGTTCTGGAGATTGATGGATTTGAAGTCTGGATCTCCGGATGTGAAGTCGTCGGTCAGCATGCTCCGCAGCAAATGGAATTGAATGTCTCTACCTGTCCCAGCAGTCTCTTTTTATGTGTTTTGGAAAGTGGGTGTGTGCGTTGGTCATAACTAAACCTGCCCCTCTCACTTGTCATTGGCCCAATTCTCCCCTCTCCCATGAGTGGGGGAAGGAAATGTGAGTCAGAGTGATGCTGTAGGTTTTATGGGTCAGAGGATCTTCCCCTGGTCAGTTTGCCCACAAATCTATATTTGATTCAAATACATATTGCACAGATACACAGTTGTTTAAAATTACATGCACCCATCACATATCACATGAGGTATACTCTGTTCAAACTCTGCTCTTCCTGGGGGCTTGCATTCAGAAATGGCAACATTTTGCGCTTTTTAACTGGTTTTGCAATATTGGTTTTTCATTAAAATTTGTACAAATGTACACCCTCCTACTGCACATATCTCAGTAACTTTCCAGGTCGCTAGCTTAAACACAGTGTCTACAATATCAATAAATAGTGGGGTTTTGCCCCAGAACATCACACAAATTGGAGTTTGGGCTTGAATTATAGGCAAAGTTTCCATTTTAAGGTTCCCCACATTTCACATTTCTGTCATCCGGTTACCAAGAGTAATCAGTGTTTCTGTAAAATATATATTTTGCTTTCAATTCAGTTCTCAGAGTGTTGGAGTCCGCCTCCAAGACTTGGGTGGGTCAGTGATCACATGTGTCTCCTGGCCGGCAGGTCTTTGTTGACAGGAAACAGTCAAAATCAACATATTCTATTCAAGTGCAAGAGCCTATTGTGTGGTCTCCAGGAGGCTGCCAGCCAGTCTGCCTTCTATCAATCAAGAGGTCATGTGAGATTCTAACTCCTGGTGTGAATCTCTGGAGGTGAGCGGTTTCCCAGCCTTTTGGTCTGTTAATCAAATCAGATTGTCTCTGGGAACAGCAAGTGGTTAAGTTTTTAATCAAATGCAGTCTTTTGATGTCTCAGTTGTCACAGAAGGCGGATTGGCTTCTGAAGTAGCAGTTCTCCTGTCAGAGTTTAGACCGCTAGCGCCGCCTTGAGGTATTTATCGGTACTGCGTCCATTTTTTTTTATCAGTCTTGAATGAATGCATTCCAAACAAGAGATTTTACATGGAAGTATATTATCCAGGTTCAGCACATGGCACTGGTGTGGTTCTGCAGTAAAATAATTTTGTGCCCGTTGAAGGAATGAATTCCCAATAGTTGTGGGTTGCTTTTGGCAATCAGCATTGCCCCTTTTGCAATGGTTTCAGGCTACTGTGTGTAGCCCAATGGTGGTTTTAGGCAGTGCCCTTCTGTGCCCATAACATCGGCAAAAAATGGGTGGCAAGTTAGGCAACCGTTTTGGTGTGCGCACAAACTACGTGGTTCTCCTGGATTCTGGCGCACATGGGGGCTTTTTGGCCATCTTGGATTTTCTAAGCCCACAGCACCAAATGTTGCAGCATGATAGCTCAAACGTGGGTCAGGACACCCAACAGTGCAGCTTCTGCCCACACTTCCTTCCTGTGCTGCTGTGTTGCACGGCGTTGGTCTGCACTAAACAGCATCTCGGCATGTTGCATTACATGGTCAACCAATACAGTGAGCTCCGCCTCACTAAAGTGCTGTTTGCGTTGCCTCTGGGCAGGGATCCTGGCTGACATGCTGGTGGTCCTTTTTGACTTCTCACTGTGTAGATTTAGCTTGTGCTGACTCTGGATGGCAGTGGATTGTGCTTTATATGATAGCCGCCTCTATGTTTCCGGTTTTCGCGGACATGGTATTTCCACTTCCATGTCTGTGACGGCAGCTGCGGACACGGTTTTTACACTGCTTGTGGGGCTGCTATGTCCATTTCCGTGGGTGTTTACGTGGCGATGGTGACACCATTTCCGCGTCCGTGTGGTGCGCGCGACTGACAGCCCATAATCGGCCGGAAACTTTATTACCATCGCCGCGGAATCGCCGCTTTCTGGACCGGGGAACTTGTAATGAGGACCAATATCTCTGTATTCTATCCTTTGAGTTGTGAAGTGGTTTACCTATTGTTCTATGAATAGTTTAAGGTAAGCAACATTTATTTTTCGAACTTCAATGAAGAGATTTTGATGACCAAGCATTCAAAGGCAGTGAATGAATGAATAGGTATAATATGTTGTCAGGCACATGGTCCTTTGAATAAATGGATCGCCACCTCTTATACCATCTCCTGGGTCCTTGAGCATGATGAAACACAGAGCCCAGGATGGTTCTTGTTAGCAGCTCGGATCAAATATTCTTAAGCTGAATGAATCTACACCCGGCCTTGCTTGTGGTTCAAGCCCAGTCAGTACAGCCTTATGCATTCAGTGTTCCCCCTGGAGACTGCATGGCTCACTGGCAGCCAATAACTGTGCCCAAACTCATCCCAAGGGTTCAGGCAGGCAGAGTTATTCAATCACTAAATCTCCCAGCAAGATTCAGTGTTCACTGGAAGGTCTGGGATCCCTTTAAAATGATCAGATCACATTCCCTTTCTCTTTGTGGATTGTGTTAGTCTGTCAAAGACAGAGCGCACAAGACAGGTTTACAACTTGTGTTTTAGAGGTGCTTTGATGGATTTACGAGGAGTTTTTTGATCTCTTGTGCCAGAGCATTAGATTTTAGTGTTTTTATTTAATCATTATTTGTCCCTTGTCCTTATTAGCACCATTTTGTTGTATTTCCATTTACCCTTTCCTTCTCTCATTAAAATAAATATGTTTTCCTTGTCCTTTCCATGTTTTCCTTTTTCCCATTTGTCACCCCAAACGGTTTATGAAGCAAAAACAAGCTTTCCCTTTTTGTATTCCTATTCCCGTTTATTTTACTGTCTTTTTGTCCTACTCTGTCTCGTGTGACCTCTACCATTGGTTTGCCTCACCTTGTCAATGACCCAAAAAAAGCTTCCTTTTATATTGCTGCTTATTTGTGAAACCTAGCAATCTTCCCACTTGTGCATTATCCCGAAAATCCTTCCTGCGTTTTAGTCACCTTATGTTTTGTCCGGGAACCCTGTGGGAATTCATCTTCTGTCCTAATCAGTCATTTGTCTTTGTTTCTTTGGCCCTTTCTTTGGCCATTTTAGTCCCTTCTTAGAAAGGATTTGAACTAATAAATTTGGGCAAAGCTTGTACTTGGAGGTATATGAACTTACAGGATAACAATTGCCATGTCTTTGGCGAGAATGATGTGCCCGTTGTGCATATGAATTAGGTGCCAGTTGCCCACGACAAGGTGTTGCCTGAGCTGAGTCTCTGAGGTACCGCTCTGGAAGAGAAGGTTAGGGCTGACATTAGAGCACTTGACAGGAGAATAAACCAAGTCTACCAAGAAGAAAGGCGAGCCTGGGACTCGCACCCATATGAAGAAACTTTCATCATTGATCTTCATAGTCACGGTACCTGGCAGGGTAGTGAACCAGGTCTACTGTGAAACTTGGCAGTACCCGGAACCGAGAGAGAACCAGGAGAAGGGAGTCATTCCGCCTGGTGTGTTTGTGAACATTGTGAAAAGCCAAGAGAAGGGAGGCGTTCTCTTGGCATTGTGAGAAGTCAATGGAAGGGAGTCATTCCCCCTGGTGTGAGTGGACACTTTGCTGAGAACCGAGACGTGAAGCACACTCTTGGCAGAAGGAGGTCAGGGAAAGGGCGTCATTCCTCCTTGTGTTTGTGACCACTGTGAGAAGCCTGGGAAGACCAAGGGAAGCCATTCTCTTGGTACCAGGATTTTGAGTTGGAACTTTGTTTGTTTTTTCTGAGCCAGAGAACGTTTTGCTACTTTAGAAGTTGTTTTTCCCTAATTTGGAACTTTTCTTTGACCTTTGAAAAAGGATTGCAGCCTGGGGTAGGGATCCATTCCCTCAGGAACCAGTTGCCCCGATATATGGAACTGTGCCTGTACAGAAGAAGGGAGTCATTCTTCCGAATCAAGAGTACAGCAAACCTCTTTAATTTAGTTGTAAGGGATGGAAATAGGATTTTGAGACAGGACGGTGGACTCTTTTTAGTTCTTCAACATTATAACAGATTGTTTAGTTTTTGTTGAGGCAGGGAAACTCCTCTTAGAGTAAGGACAAGATAGGATTTTCTTTCATTTTTCCACATAAATAACATTTTCTGCCAACTAATGTGCCACCACTGTGTCAGTCGGTTCTATGTTCATTCATCCCCAGAGTTTTCTTTCACTGAGTTTTTTGCCAAAATCTTTTCACCAGAAAAACTCATAAATTTGTTTTTTTATTTTGGTGAGGTACCCCACCGAACCTCTCTTCCCTATTCTCTCTCTTCCCACCACCTCTACCCCTTATATACCCTTACCTCACACCCATATTTCTCTGTTTTTTACGGCTGAACTATTTCAACAAAAACCGGCACAAAAAAAGAAAAAGAAACGGTCGATGTATGAACATTGTACCGTGTCAGTCGTACTCTGCACCCTTGCACTTATGTGGCCTAATTTTGTTCAACTGCTCAAATTGAGATCTAAATGTGATCCAGTTAAGTGAGGGCTATAAAAAAATCAAGCCAAATCATTTACCCTTAACATGCACCATTGTCACAACTAAACCACCACTGTTAACCCCAAACCAGGCCCCTCTCACATGCCCCACGGCCAAACCCTGTCCATTCTGCACCCTTTTTGGACATTCTTTACTACGGATCCCTGTGTGACTATATTCCTTGCATATGAATGATAACTAAATCTAGCATATCCCACTCAAGCTGCCATAAGGTGTCAGCACTTGTGCGATTGTGACTGCACTTGGAATATGATCACAGAACGTGGTTAATTTGCATTCGGAGGCTTAATGTATGAGGCCTATCCTGGTATAAATTGCCACTACTTTGATCTTTGTAGCTGCATTTAGCATATTATAGCAATGCCTGGCATGTGAGTCTATATTTGGCAAGGTATGGCTATAACTGGCATATAAACCTTTTTGCAATGGCATTAACTTGCCATAGAATGTTGTATGTAAGATGCAAGTAGGTCTACCAAAAATGGGTAAGGGCACAACAACCACTCTCTTACTGCACCCAGTCCTCTTATATTATCTATTGGTGACTTGGCTGCATAGGCACAGGGTGTTAGGTGGCCATGCCCGAAAACACCTAGTCATTGTCAAAGATGTGCACAAAAAAGATCCTGTGATCCTAAAGCGCTCAGTCAATCAATATACACTTATGAGTCTGTTTAGATCTGAGAATTACGGTAAAGGCCCACATTGCTTCACAGAAAAGTTATTCCATCTTATAGCTCAATATATAAATGATCTTGTTTAAAGCAAGAGAAAAGAACATGGATGGCCGCCAACACGTGTTTCAACCCAAAGGGTCTTTCTCAAGTCTCAATTGATATGTGATGTTTATTCTGAGAAATCACTAACGCGTGACACGGTCTGTCATGTTCTGATATTATCTAACTTCTTCCAAAGTCCTTGTATCAGAATAAGTTTATTAAGGCAGAGAGTAGAATGCCATGATAGTACCGAATTTCAAATCTTGAATTAGAAATGGCTCTCTCCCATCTTTCTCCTCCCTTCACTTCCCACTCTCCTTACTATTGTGCACTTCCCCCTCGATCTTACAAGTTTCTGTCTCCGCCTCTTTCTAGCTCTACACTACTCCTCTCCTCTTGATTCCTCTCTCTTTCCCTGTACTGTACTTTGCCACTATCCCTTGTTTCGAATCGCAGGTATTTGTCTCTTCTCCCAAGGGGCAGCCTTCTCCTTTGAGGCTAGGGAGGTGAGCCCGCTCAGCAAGACCCTCCCTATGGGTCTGGGCAAGTGGGACATAACTGGGAGAAACTCTCCCTTTGGGGACAAGGACTCCCGTTTCTGTAAGGAATCCCCAAAGCCCTCCACCATCGTGGCATATATGGGACTATCATATATGTAGAATATTGCAATGGCCAAAGACTTGGCCAAAGGTAAAACTGAAATAGCCAGTTATGCACAAGAAGGGTCTGTGTTTTTAAGAGGAGAAACACAAATAATGTAGATGAGGAGGCTGGGAGAGGAGAGCACACTGAGCCAATGCGCAGTGCGAACAGAGAGCGAAGAGCATAAGCAAGGGCAGCCCGCTTACAAGCTTATGCCTGGAGGAGGCGGAAACCAGAGCCTCTTTTGAAGGAGTCCTGACAGTGTAGTAAAGCACGAGCGGTCCGGTATTCCCAAGAAGCGGGAACCAGGCAGGAAACTTAACAGTACACCAGTGGTGGCATGACCACAACAAGTCCTTGGTGGCCAGACCCCCTGTCTAACAATGCCGAAAACCACCCAGTACGGTAGTCTGAGAGGTGTCCTGTGACCGCAGTTACTCATGGTTATGACGAGATAGCAGATTGAGTGCGAGATACCGAAAAGGAGGAGAAGCACCGAAGACAAGAGTAAGAAGAGAACCAGAGCGAAGGCCGAGCCTGAAAGCATCTTCCTCCAAACAGAGATAACAGGGGGGAAGGGGATACCGGGAGGCCGTCGGGCATCATTATCAAACAAGAGAAACTCGTCCCAGTGAAACTGATGAAGTACCAAAATCAGAGCCATTAAAGCAGAACTGTGTTAATGTAATCAGGAGGATAACAAATAAGGCCCAAGGAGACGTTATTTAGGAGTGGGCACAAAGAGAAACTCGTCCCAGTGAAATATGTATTGGACATTACAGATGGAAGCCTTAAAATGAAAGGGGACAGGCTGGTCCCAAGCGTTACGAATCAGCCTGAGAAAGCAAGTGTTCAGAATGGAATACAACCCCAGAAAAGGGAGGACATTAAGGAGAAGTCTAGAATCACTAGAGTTAAAAGAATATGTACACCTGAATCAAAGTGTAATAACTAATAGGTACCAAGTCTTGTGATATACTTACCCCAAGAAGGGAGACCAAGCTTACGTACACTGTAAAGGAACTCCAAGATCTGGTAAAAAAACAAATGGTGGAAAGGGACTATTTGTAGATATCTACAAGAAGAGAACTATCGACTGAATAGAGGCACTGGCATACCAGAATACTAGAACAGGGGAGAGATTCTTCCAATCTAAATTTAGTTAACATAGTGGTAGGGGTCAGGTAGGACTAGTATTGGACGGAGGACACTTTTCAGTTCAGACTTATTGATTAGCACCTTTAGTTATTTATACAGGCAGGGAAACCCCTCTAGCAATAGGAAATGTTAGGCATTATTATTATTTGAATACATCTAATACACAATGTCCTCCAAGTGTCCGCCTCCTTCTTCTAACCCATAAAACCTTTCATCTCTTGATCTCCTCACACACACCCTTCTCACTCTCTACTCTTCCCTCTGTACCTACCACCTTCTTCCTCTACTCCCTAACTTCCTTATTCCGACTACCTACACAATCTCACCACCCGCCTTCTGATCCTCTACCTACTCCCCACGCCCCTCCTTTAATTCAGCTCTGGCCTCTCTGGGCTTTTATAGCCCAGCCTACCCTACTCTATTTGGTCTCCCGCTATGTTTTCCCCAGGGGTTTTTAATTTCATGTCATAGTGTTCAAATGGTCCACCCGCCCCCTCCATGCATTTGTTCCATCGCGGCATCAGGCAACCGCTGTGTTTTCTCCTGCTGGCTTCCAGCACACAATCGATCCCTTTTTTTTCATGGACGCTCTGCTGTCTGCTGTCTGCTGGTAAATTGGAGCTTTGCTATCTCATGATTGGGATGTACAATAGTAAGCATTCTGTGATGGTTCGTTGGTTTCAATGCAATCACTCCAGGTCTCCCTCTCAGCTGCTGGGTTGCTTCTGGTAACGGGTGTCCTGGATGAAAAAGACAAGAGACCTTGCCAGAACAGCGGCTGGAAGGTATTGCACAATGGACAGGTTTTTTTTTATTTTTTATCATTTATATTGCGCACCAGACCCAAGGGTATTAGGGCTAAAAGGCATAAAGAGGGTTGTTAAGCTTATGTTACATAGTAAACAAGAATAAGTACAACTATGGTTACAATGCTGTGTGCATGAGTAACAGGCAAGGCGAATAGGTATATACAATAATACAAAGAATAACTGAGACACAAATATATAACAAAGATAGTGATGGTCACATATATACAGTAAATGCTAGGAAGTTGCAAGTGAAGTAAGGTCAGATGTTGTGTTCCTTTAGCCAGTGAATGAGATTAGATCTAAATTGCAAGTAGGGTGGATCTTCTCTTAAGGCAGGAGGGAGGGAGTTCCAGTATTGTGCTGCTTTGATGGGGAAGCTACTCCCACCGGATTTGGTACGCTTAAATCTGGGTACTAAATGAAGGTTGAAGTTGACTTTTCTTAGGGGGCGAGTGGCTGTTTGTCTAGTAAATCTAGCTGTGAGGTATTGTGAGGCTGATTGGTTAAGACATTTATGTGTCAAAGATGCAGTTTTAAGGAGGATCTTGTCTTTCGTAGAAAGCCAATTGACGGATCTCCTAAGGTCATATATATGGGCGTTTTTGGGGAAGCTTAGGGCAGCTCTTAAGGCATTGTTTTGAAGGGTCTGAATTTTGGATGTAATGTATTTGTTGCTGCCTATATAAAGGGCATTGCAATAGTCCAATTTGGATAAGATTAGTGCTCTCGCTAAAGTAATGCAGTTGTTTTGAAGGATGAGTAGTTCGGACCTAGTTTAATGATGTTGGAAGGGGTGCCTAGAATGAGGAGTTCTGTTTTGTCATCATTCAGGCATAGACCATGAGAGGCCATTCATGCCTGGATGATGAGGTAAACTCTGTTCGCAAAGGCCAAATCCTTGTCATTATCTCCCGTCAATGGGATGAGGATCTGTGTATCATCGGCATAGTTTGTGTGGTTGATACCTAGACCATCTAGATCATCGAAAAGGGGCTTTGTGAAGATGTTGTATAGAGTGGGTGAAACGCAAGAGCCCTGGGGTACACCGCCGGATATGGGAGCGGGGTCCGCAGCTGCTAGAAGAGAGAAAACTCGCATTGTCCTGTTATCAAGGAAGGACTGGATCCAAGCGATTGCCTCCTGAGAGAAGCGGGCCACAGAGTCTAAGTGGTTGCAAAGTATCGAGTGGTCAACCAAATCAAACGCGGCTGAGAGATCAAGGAGTAGCAGGAGTGCTGTTTTACCTCCGTCTCTCAGTGCGTCTGTTTGTGCCTTGAGGTCTATGAGCGCAGTCTCAGTACCGTGTTGAGGTCTGAAGCTAGACTGTCGAACTCCTAGTAGGTGGTGGTGTTCCAGATGATGCTGTATTTGTAGATATGCTATTTTATCCAAAATTTAAAGTAGGAATGGCACTGTAGTTATGGGGCGGTAGTTAGTGGAGATGGGTGGGTCGAGGTTTTGTTTTTTGAGGAGGGGGAGGAGCCAGGAGTGTTTCAGGTTATTAGGTATAGTGCCTGATGTGAAGGAGGCGTTTATGAGTTTAGTGATGAAAGGGGAAAGTTCACGGGTGGCATCTTTTGTGATTTGAGCTGGACAAGGGTCACCATGACAATTGGACGGTTTGAGGGTAAGGATAACTTTTTTGACTTCTTTGATAGATACTTTGTGAAAGGGGAAACAAGGAGTCGGTGGTGTGGGTGGAGTCGGGGTTGTCTGGAGTAGTTGTGTGTCTTTCATACCAGTCTTGGAGATAGTAGCATTAGTGCCAGTCTTAGAGGTAATGAGAGTGTCTTTTTTATTGTTAATCTTCACCTGGAGAGTTGTTATCTTGTTGGCCAGGGCATTTTGTATACTCGTACACCAGTTTTTATCCTTAAGACAGGAGTCAGGAACTTGAATTGGTAATTCTACCTCTTTAAGGATGGCGAACAGTTCTTTGGTATTTCATTTGGCTTGGGAGATTCGGGAGTTGTAGGATGTTTGTTTGGCTGGGATAATTTCTTTTTTGTAGAGAGCAGCTAGTTTATTCAGGTTATTCTTATTGAGATCTGAAGGGTCTGATCTCCAGATTTTTTCACTTAAACGTTTCTCTTGTCTGATTGCTTTCAGCTAAGGCGAAAATCATGTTTTAAGTGTTGTCGGGGTTTGCTCTTTCTAATCTTCAGTGGTGCTATGACGTCTAGAGATGCAAACATCACTTTGTTGTACATTTCTACCATGGTGGATGGGTCTGTCTGGTCTGAAATAGAGTTCAGTGTAGGAAGGATAAGGGGGATAAGATTTTCAGGGGTAATGTTTCTTTTATTTCTGGTAGGAACGGCGGGTGCTATACTACTGGTATTGGCGGGAGATGTAACCTCTAGTGTAAAGGATATCAAGTGGTGGTCGGACCAAGTGATGTTGGTTGGGCAATTGTGTTCATCAATCCAATCAAGGGTCCTTCCTTTACTGTGAGTGGGTTCTGTGACCTTTTGACCTTTTGGGTAAATCCTAATTCCTCTAGGGAGTTATTAATCTGTGAGGCGCTGGGATCTAGTGGGTCACTGAATCCGAGGTTGATGTCTCCTAAAATGAGGCATTGTGATGAGTTTTTAAGGTTGTCCGATAATATATTCGTGAGGTCTTCCTCAAAGGAGCCCAGAGGGCCTGGTGGTCGGTATATCAAGTGAATGGTGATGGTTTGAGTAAGGAAAATGGTGAGTTTGCCAGTGAGGGATTCACAGGAATTAGAATTATAGGATGTGGAGAGTCTTAGAGTTAGATTATTCTTAACAATTATAGCGAGACCTCCGCCTCTGGAGGTGGTACGATCTAGCCTTATAAGAGTATAGTTGTCCGGGATGGCTAACATAATTGCGGGACCTGCTGCAGAGTGAAGCCAGGATTCAGTAATGGCCAGGAGGTCAATGTTTTCGTTATGGATTAAGTCGGCTATATCTGTGGCGTGGGCCACCATAGAACGGGCATTTATTAGAGCACCTTTTATACCAATTTGAGTAGGTTGAACAGATAAAGGTTGGGCTTTGTGTTGACAATTCGAAGGGGAAGTGGGATCTCTGAAGAGTTGACAGTTAAGCTGCAGTGGGTGTTGGCCATTGGTATCTTTGTAGGGTGGGATGTTGGGAGTGGGCTGAGCGTCCCTTGGGCGATTAGTGGTGAGGTGGGCATTAGTTAGGGGTTCATAGATTCTTGGGAGTCTGGCACGAAGTTTAAAGTTTCTCTGTTGGAGGCTACAGGGTTTGGTGGTACCAAGAGTCTTGCATCCACTGTAACAGAAAGGGGAGTCAGGGACTGCGATCACTTTTAATTCTTTCACACCACCTCTGAGGTAGGACTGGCTCTGGCAAAGCCCTGGTAGTCTGCCAACCGCAGGTTAAAATGGGTCGCTTCTCCCTTCCGGCAGGGTGATGTTCATAGCTCAGTCACACTGCACCTTAGCCTTGCCTTAACCTCTAGGGAAAGAAGTCTTTAAATATTGGGTCAGCCCACTTCATTGTGTAATAACCCTCACTTCTCCCCCGGGGTGCAGAAATTAAACTTGGAATGGGAAACATAAAGACACCTGCTTTTATGTGACATATGAAGTGCCACTTACCCTTGACAAATGCAAAGTTCAAATTCCCGTAATCAGAAAGTGCAATCAAACCAAAATGAAATGTGTTCTCCTCAGTCACCCCTCAAAGTGGAAATCATCCAAGGATTGTTGAATGCACCTGGATGGGTTCACTAATCAACCTGTGCCCTTTGCCAAATCCCTTGGTTCATCGTAGACCATTGCATCTCTTCCAGCAGCATATTAACAAAAGCACTCCGCTTGCTATCAGCTAGCACTGCTCGATGAGATTAAGCCCTTCCTCCCACCACAGGACTTCCAGAGTGCATACAGGCCCGTGATTGTACACATTGATCGGGGAAACACCCTCCTTGATGGGCTTCCTTCTGTACACTTTGCCCCTCTCAAGGCAGTCCATCACTCTGTGACGCCTCATAAAAGGATTTAAAAAATGGACCACAACACCCCCATTTTGTGTGACCTACACTGGATACCTATGTCCAGCAGTATTCTGTTAAGAATTGCCTGTGCCTCATACAAAGCAACAAAGACCCAAATGCCTGCCTACCTTGCTGCCAAACGTGCCACCTCTGGCGGCGCACGCTCATCAAGAAGCCAGACCATTGCAAGGCCTGAAATAAAACTGCCAACCGGAGAGACAACGAGGAAACGGTCCTCTTCTCCTGCTGTGCCGCAGCATACGGAAATTCCATCCCAGTTGTGAACAGGACTACTCCAATGCTCCTGCCGTTCAGAAAAAAACCTGATACCCTGTTTTTTAGGAAATGTGTAGGTGTGACTTAGTATCCACTGCCCCTGCATTACCACATTTCTAGGATTGTCTTGTAAATGTACCCATCTTGTTCTCTCTAATGCAAGCAGAGCCTCTATTACTTCTGAGCTAGATTTGTGTTAAATAAAACAGAAATATAAAATAAACGCAAATACCTGCAGAGCGTACGTGCAGTCAAATCCCAGCGACAGTCCAGGCAGATTGATGTACAAAATGTGACTGGGTTGTTGAAGGGAAATGGCTTCAGGGCTAAGAACCATCCTATACTTCATACTTTCATTATTGAAATGGGTTATAATAACTTTGTAGATCCCACACTAGGACCTTACTGGGCATAAGGGCCTATACCCCTTGTTATAAACGCACCTGTTGTGCTTGATCCTTTAACTCTGTCATTAAGGCCCATAGTGCCCGGTACGGTCACACTGGTTTTATAAAGCTTAATTAGAACATTGAAATGTTGGCTGTTCCCTTGCAAGCAATGCCCTAGCAGAGGACACTAATGGCTGGTACTAGTATTATGTACCAACATTCCCCTGTTTCTCCTTTGTCTCTCCTAGCTTTAAAAAGAAACCTCTGCCCTTATTGTGTGGAATGTTCTAATAGCAAAAATGCCCCCCACCTAGAGCCATTATTCGGTAGCAACATCCCTTGACCCTCTTTAAATATCCTCACTTCGCACAGGCTTTTAACTTGGGCAGATGCCATTATTTATCTGGTAATGCCCTACGAATGTGGCATTATTGCTTAATTAAAGCACTGATGTTCCCACAAAGAGCCCACCATATTTGGTACCAGTACACTAAAGGGACAATAGATCTACTTTGTATTTCACTTAAATGTATCTGTCAATGTCATAAACTACTTGATAAGTGACCTGGAGGTTAACTGAATGTAATAAATTCTGTTTCGCCTCCTCTGCCATTCATATGTCATTAATTGTAAAATTTGCTTGTCAAGCTAACCAATGACAATCTATGCATAGTCCACGTTTCTAAATTCAGTCATTGGGCCTCATTATAAGGTTGCCGGTCCGGTAACATCGGTACCAGTAAGCTTGCCAGTACTGTTGTTACCGGACCGGCAAACTACGAGTTCTGCTCGTGGGTGCTTTACCGCCTGCCCGGTCTGAACTGGTGGGCGTACCAGCACCCGCGAGCAGACCTCGACGTATGCACCGGCACCATTCATGAGTGCTGCCGGTGCATCCGGCCTCCCCATTCCCATTGAATCCAATGGGACTCAAATGGAAATGGAAACTAATATTTTCCTGCGCCCAGGAAGGGCCAATTACCAGGTCCGCTGGGGCTGTAATGCCCCGGTAATTGCCCATTCCCTGTGGTGCCGGAAAATTCATGACTCCGTCGGCAGTCGGGCCAGTGTTTACCGGCACGGCTACCGCCAGTGTCGTCATGAGGCCCATTGTATTTTTAAGCCAGGGAACCTTAACTTATTTTATTTATGAGGGCATCTTTTTTTCCCCTTGGGCAGTGAGCTTTCCAATCCCATGTTGACATTGTCTCGGGAGGATAGCTCAGCTGCAATGTGCTCGCCTTGGAAGCAAGACGACAGAGCAACAAAGGTTCGAACCCCGGGTCTGCGCTTAGAAACCTCTGGGTATTTAAGCTTGTTATAAATAACCTATCATATCATATGTCACCCAGCTCACTGTTCAGCAAATGAGCGAACATATCTGTTTACTTTGAAAATAATCATTCTTTCTCGCAATTTTCTTATCACCTGCAGTCTTTCTGTGATGAAAGGGTTATTTTTAGAACACTGCTTTTAAAATTAAACTTGCTTTTGATTTTGCCGTGCATATTATAAAACCTGTACTTGAAGTAACATTATTTAAACTTTTAGCATGCAAACACCTATGCACACTTAATATGTATACAAAACCATTTACATTTTTGAGGCACCATCTTTTCATATTTTGTTTTTTACATTTCATAACTTTGAACGTATTTTATATTCTGTAGAGAAAACATCCTACAGAAGCCCGTACCTAAGACTAATGGCACATTAGACCCACCACTTTTGGTCCTGTGGATTGTAAGGCAGGCATTGTATCAACAGTAAGACAGACGCAAGTGATAACAATTCAAGGGTGTTTATTGAACTTAAAAAAGGGTTTGAAAAATGCCTATCTAATCCTAAATATAAAGATGGGAGCAAGCTATGACCACCAAACAATGATAACGCAGTCCTAGTGGTGACCTGTCAAAATAAAAGGGCATATACTAATACAATTATTGCCAATCCTTACCTCTAAATACAAATAGTGTGGGAAACAATGTTATGTAAAAGAAAGAAGTGTTCATGAAATGATATGTCAGGATATTCAGACCTTTTGGCCTCCCTACCCCACGTTTTCAGCACGGGACAAGGCAGTGCACTAGAGCTAAGCACAGTCTCTGGCTTCTCTGGCACAAGGGTGCAGTTCAAACATTAGCATCAGGGCCTTCTGTGCCCAAGTCTATTTCTCTTTCAATGTCTCTTCTTTCAGAGGGCCTAATGTAACAAACAAACAATAAGTTCCTTTCCTCTTAGGATTTCACAGGTACTCCATTTCTCTAGTGATTCACTGTTCACCTTGGATCAGCCTCAGCCGGGCTCAGATCTGTTTCAACACAATGTTCAATCAGTCTCCCTCCGCCCGGCTTCACCAATTTGAATTCACTTTAACATACACTTGCTTTAACCCAAAGCATTCAATTGATCTCCCTCATTTGGGCTCGGACCAACTTTATCTACTTTGTCATCAACTTTCTTTACTATATCAACATCGAAGACTTTCGATTGTGCACAGGATTTTGCTTGACCCGTTGCAGAACCACTTTCATTCACAATCTTTTGCCACTCTTTCGCTTTTGCCACCTCTCAGTTTGATACCTTACAGAGACCTTCGAATGAGCACGTGGTGCTGGACCACTCTGTCAAAGGTATTGTATCTTGGTTTCAAAGTTCAATCACTCATCTGTTGTTCAATTTTAATCGCATTGGTTATCACATGCATTTCATACACTGTTCGCTTCAGTGGTCACCATACAATGTTGCCGCTTGCAACCATGGCTTCAACATAGACCAGTTTGTCATTGTCCTCCCCAACTCACCGGTTGTGTTGATTTGACTGTCGCTGCTTTGTTGTGGGAGCCAAGGACAGTACCACGGCAGCAGACAATTCTCCCCGCCTTGATTATCGACGGGGGAGGGCCCCGGGTACCTCCGACACACAATGCAGGATTGTTCAGCTTGGTTTCCTGGTGTTACGCTTTCTATTCTCGAGGTTTTGTGAAAGTAACGGTTCCTTGTCGAAAAGGTCAAGGGCACTTCCCTCCTCGCGATCCCCTTCTGTTTAGCTGTCTTTCTCCTTCTGTTTAACTGCCATCTTGGAACTGCCGTTTCCTTGTGTGATTTGCCTTGCTCAGAGTGTGCTCTCATGCTCCACCTTTTATCCATGTGGGGATGTGTAATGGTAGTCAGGTGTGCGTGATGGTCAGGAATTGCATGACCCTACCTGACCATTGTATTGGGAAATGTCAGGTATATGGCTCAGGTGTTAGTCCATTTTCTCTCATAACGAGCTGTCCGTGAGAAGGTGTTTGTGTTGTGAAAGAGGGCAGGGGGTTGAGTTCCTAAGTGTCCTACCTGGTAGGATGGGGTAAAGGTGTTATAGGGAAGGGGATCCCGCGTCTCACCATCCAATGTCTCACTCCCACTCTGCGAAGACCCCTCACCCAGGTGATCCTCCCGCACTGGTCCACCCCCAGGAACTAGATCCAAAAGCGATGGCCGTGTCCTAGCCACCTGGATGACAGATCCCCGGGGACTCGTGGGTGAGACACCTTCTGGTTTCTCACATGATTTCATTTGCTTGAACCATAGGAACTGTATGCGTGCCTATGTTCGGCCTCATTGGCAGTTGAGGTGGCGCAGGTTCTATCCTATTTACTTCCACTAATTTGTGCCTGACTCTTGAATGCCGTTAACTCTGTATTTTGTTATTTGTGATTACTTTGAGCTTGAGTGGTACAACTGTTTGTATTGAATAATAATGTAAATAAAGCTTTACAAAATAGTACACATGATTTTCTTCATGCATCCGACATCTCCCTCCTGGACCTACCTCTGGTTCAGTTTTTGTTACTTTTAAATTGGTTTGGTTAAATGGGTCTATTTGTGACAAAATAAGAATTTTCTGACCTAGCTCAGTTCGGTTTCTTTTAATGTGCAGACCATGGAAGGTGGCACAATACGTTAACATGCCCCAGATAAGTGTTGCTGAACCTCTCGTTTCAAGTTACTCAATGTGGCAATCCTAGTAGATGACTAAGTACTGGTGCTCCAACGGACACCGCTGATGCCATGTGATTCATAAATCCCTGCCTCCCTGACTTGGATGCACCCCCGCTAACTACATGGACAATCCTCCATCCACTCCCCAAAATTCTTGAAGTCATAGCAAATATATACATACATATAAACACATACTTCAGGCAAATGCTGCACACCAGTGCAGACAGACCTTAGCAGTGTGCAGCATCCCTAGTAATAACCAGGTTTGGTGCAAAGTGTTGATGCCATCGCGCCAGGCCACCCACATCACGCCTTAGTCCCTGCATGGGGTGGTCCGGATGCCAGGCCATTTGGAGATTCCTTCTATCCCAAAGTTCTCCCTCTTAACCCCTGAGGCCTGTTCTAGGGGCAAGAGTTCGAACCGAGAAACAGGAGAATTGTTCAGAAGCAAGGACTGTGGCAACATAAAGTATGCCAAAAGCGGTGTTGACATGACTTTTCCTTCCATGATGCACAGTGGGCAGATGAGCCAAGTTTTCTGTGTGCTTTTTAATGTAGTAGGCATTTATACTGTACATTGTGGCACATCCAGGGTATTAGTCCCTTCTTGCCAATTGGGGAGCAAACCCCCTTTGTGTCTAGGCAGGTGAGCCTGCTACACAAAACACTCCCTAGGGGACAGCACAATGTGATATCACAGGAGGTGACCCAAGATGTCCCAAGTAGAGATCACAATCTACCTCCCAATTATCCTGATTCCCAAGCATTGATAGGATCTATGGCAATTGAGCAATGTTATGATGTGCAGGGCCCTTTTAAGAGGTTTGGCTTGGTTTCTGACTCTGTGTTGTTGATACCCCGAGCTGCAGCTGAGGACCTTTGCAATCTAATTTCTTCTTTCAGGGAAGAACTGAAATGACTCTGCACCAGTGACAGAGGGAGATGAGTAAGCCTGCCAGTAAAGGCCAGCAGTGTGTGCTGGAGTGTAGAGGAGGAGCCCCCTCCCATGTCGGAGCTTGGAGGGAGGGCCACGTTGGAAACGTGGTGGGTAGAGAGCCCGCAGAATGCTGCTGAGTACAGGACGCAAGCAGAGAACCAAGGACCACCTCACCGACCAGGAAACCAGTTGCCCCTGAAGCAGCATGCTGGCGCGAGCAACCCTTATGCCGCAGTCTTGTCTGCGGCTGAAAGGAGGAACTGAGGAGGAAGACCCGACCGCGAGGAAGTTGGGACTGAAGTGCCTCAAGACTCCACCTCCCATGACACACACCACTGCTAGAATACAGGTACGGGGCTGGAGAGAAAGAGCAAGTGAAGAGGAACGAAGAAAGCCACAAAGGGCTGAGACTGAGAATATCCCGAGAGAGGAGGAAACTGAACTGAGAAAGCTGACAGTATCCTTGAGGTAGTGAATGTGAATCATAAAGCCGAAGGCCCGAAAGACCAACGAGCAGACATGGGGCTGCAGGTGAGAATCCCTAATGAGGGACAGAGCACTAAACAGGAAACAGATGGCCTGAAGCAGCAGTGTCATATTGCTCAAGTCAAGCTAAGAACGACAAGAACATATTTTTTGCTAAGGATAATCTAGAGTCTTATTGTCATTTTCGAGGACAAAAGAGTCCAGAACAGCAATTACTGTGGAGAAAAACTGTTTGTACTTTTAAGATATTTTTCACAGGGGTTTCGATGAACCTTTTCCAGGAGTTAAAAGGACACCTCTTTGAAAACCGTCAGCAGGCTGGGGCCTGAGACACAGATAATTAAGAACTGAAGTGGGTGGGGGTCAGAAACCAGCCAACTGAAGCCAAAGTGTAGTGATTCTTAACTGACATAGGTCACGTTATATTGTTTAGTTTGTGGTATGGCAAGCAAAGGTTAGAATAGGCTTTTGCACAGAGAACAGAGTTTATGTGAGACATCCTCACAAGCACCAGTTTATTATTTTCTTTGTAGTTAGTGACTCGTCATTGAAGACTTAGGGTTAGTTGAGGTTCCTTTTCCTTTAATAAAGATTGTTGAGTCATGTCTTCTTGGCCATTTTCTATGTCTGATCTACCACAGCATGTACAATATGCTTGTTGAGAATCACCATTTTCTTTAGCAAAGTGCAACGTCTGCTGAAGTCTATAGAGGATGTAAAGCGCTGTTTTGAGGTGTGGTCCTAATGGAAGATAAGCCCAAACAAGTTTGGGATAAGGTTTATGCATGCATGTGATGGGAAGAATGATCCTCATTCTTGAGTCATGGAGTGCTAAGATAATGAAGTGCAATGTAAGGTTATGTAAGATAAAGTGGTCTTGTATAACGCCCTTCGACCAATAATGTTTGCCTCACTGTGTGTGGCTCTGAAAGAGATAGGAGGTGGCTGGTGTGAGGGGGCAGAAGTAAGGCTCTAACAGAATGGGTTGGAAAAATGCCTCTCTATCCCTAAAACTAGGAGGGGTTGTCTTGCCGCAAAGAAAAAGGAAATTGTCAGAATGTCCAAAACTATAAAGTCTGTGACTGTCCTGTCTCAAAAAACCTACCTCGGTCTCTAATACTAATAACTTAGTGTGCAACTGTGCATGGATGATCTCTTAGCAAAGTAAAGGGTAATCAAAACTGGTGAAAATAAAAAAAATGTTCACAAATGTAGGACCCCAAGGCTAGGGTTGTAATCCTTTCCCCTAGATTCCTTCTTGTATGACTTTCTCTCCTTTTGGGCCTCTTTGGCCTGCATTTCCTTAAGCACATGTCACTGGATAATTCACAAGAACAAGTTTCTTGAATCCACACTGCTTTATCCCAACAACCTGGCAGACTCACTTTGCCAAGCATAGGATTCCCTTATAATGAAATAAATAAATATTCACACAAGTGTAGAACTCCCAGGTTAGGGTCATGATCCTCTCCCCCATCTTCCTTCTTGTACTACTTTCTTTACTTTTGGGCCTCTTAGGGCTGTATTTTCTTAAGTTAATGTCAATAGATAGTTCACAAAAATATGCTTCATTGATTTCTACTGTTGTATCCCAACATCTTGGCACACTGCTTCTACCAAGGGTAGGATTGCTTTTCACAAATTACTCTTCTCACGTCCCCAGACTCAGAGTACTCTCTTGCCAAACCTTTGTCCTCTCATGGGCTGTCTCTCTTTCTGTGCGATCCCTGACTCAGAATATTCAGAAGTGCTTGGTGTACTCTCCTGCCAAGCAATTATCCTTTGATGAACTTCTCATTTGGGTCCGGGTCCCCAACTCGCAATTTTCTGAATGGCTTTGTTTCGGTTTCTCATATGGGTGCGGGTCCCAGACTTGCACTTCATTCCCAGGGTCCCAGACCTTCTTATTCCAGCCTCCACCTTCACCCCCTTGCCTTCCTGGACCTCCAGCACCTCTCGGGTCATCTGCATACATGTTTGCTTCTTCATTGCAGGTACCAGCATTTCCAGAGCAGCTGCTATGTCTTTCGAGGCTCTGGTAGAGTTTGGTGTTCCGGTGCGGTCTGCAGCACCTCTGCGGACGTCTGCTTCTCACCGATGGTGTGTCCTCCCTCTCGGATGCTTTGCCGGTGCCTGGGATGCCTGGAGGTTTCACTCGCCAGCAGCCCGAGCAGTCCTTCCTTCCTGGACTACGTTCAGGTTCTCCTCCTCTGCTCATGGCTTCACGACGGCTGCCACTAGTCTGTTCGGCTGGTACACAGCTCATTGTATTCCTCCCTGGAGGTCAGCTCTCTCTTTCTGGCTCAGTTGAGCTCCGTTTAAGCTCCCGCCCTGGATAATGGAATTGCTTTGGGCCAATCGGATACCATAAGAAGCTAGATCATTCACTCTGCTTCTCCAGAGTGATCCTTGGACTCCTGGTCATCTTCTTCTTCTCAGTACTCCAAATAGAGCCATGTGTAGCATATTTGGTATTCTCTGAGGTTTTACTCTGGTCAAATATATTAGGTTGGCTAACTTGACAATAGCACATACTGGCAGTATCAAAATAAGGGGAAGGAGGATTTATCATTGGAGAAGAGTGTAGGTGTATTGGCGTGGGGGAATACTGCATTCTCTGGGTATGATCGTTCCCAATCCCATGAGGAAGTTCCTCCCCCATGTGATCCTTCCTCGGTGCACCGCCCCCAGGAAGACTATTGTACTGTGGACGCACCACCCTGACACCATGGGAAAGGTCTTCCCCCATGGCAGAAGGGACGACATCTTCAGATTTGTCACAGTGGGTAGTGTTAGTGGGAAAGTAGAATAGGCAAGGAGTGGAAAGGCTGTGGTGTTGATGAGTGCAGAAGAACCAGTTACATGTTGCTTATATATGGGTTCTGCGTTAGAGCGAGGTGGTGTGTTAGTCTTAAGGGAGTTCTGAGGGTTAATTAGATAGTTGTGGATGTATTGGAGTGAAGTGGAGTGGGGTGTTGATGGAGAAAAGGTAGGGTAGGAAGGTTCATACGAGTTCTAGAACTTGTTGTTAGTCTGATGGAGTCTGAATGTGGTGTAAAAGTTGGAATATTTAGTGGTGAGTAATTAATGGGGAGGAGTAGGTGGGAAGGAGTCTGTTCCATGTTTAGTGATATATCTTCATGTCTGCTTTATTTCTGCAGACTAGTCTTCTTTGGTGGAGAGTATAGTTGAATAGGCCCCTCAAGTGCTTATAAGCTTTGTGCTTTGATATGCATGGAAGCTGGGGATTCCTGTTGGGTTGATCTAGCTTCATTGTTATATATCCGGTTCGCTGAGCTGAAATGCATGTTGTGAGTATTTTACTGAATGTCTGGTGGTACACTTCTGTGCAAAGATGAATGAATAGGGAGTTGCAAAGTTTGATAGACAATTTGGAGAAAAAACTGCCTCTTTTTCTTTTGAAGTATGGAACATGGGCCACAGCAGCATTACTTTATCTAAGAATCCTGGAGGGTTTTTAAGGCTGACAGATCCTTGTGAGGTAAGCTGTGCCCTTTACAATCTAGGTACTGCCACAGTCAGTGGTTGAAGTGTACGAAAAGCAGTAGTGGAACTATGTTCTCTACTGGCCTGCATTGCTCCCAACGGACCCCATTGCAGCGCCCCCTCCTATGCACAATAAAAACTCAAAAACACATGTGCCTGCTCTTTAAGGAAACGTCCTGTGCAGTGCAGTGCAAGTGCAAGTTCCAACCTCTTCCTACACTTTTATTTTAAAAAGAAACCATTCCGTTTAAAAAAAAAAAAAAGTATAGGAATGGTAAAACTTAATTAAAAGAAGTAGAGGAGCACCGCTCCCGCCCACTTCGACCACTGGCCACAGTCCTTTTACATGTCTTATATCCATTGCATGGTTCCTAGGCAAGTGGACGTTTTGGCCATAGGGTCAATCTCTGATTAGTGTGGGGGTTCAACAGTTGACTAACAATTGCGTATAATCGCAGAAAAGAAATTAGCATTTCACCCGGCTGCAAACACTTTGTCCTAAAGGCAGGGCCATGGTTGGCCTTTAGTGCTTTTGTTATGGATGGTATACTGGTTGGTAGGTGCCTTGCTGAGATTCTGTTTTCAGAAGCTCCACCACTTCGTCTACTCTTGAACATCCACTTATCATTTGCAAGGAGTCATCTGGACTTGAAGGAAGTACTACACACACTAGTATCTTGCTTTAAGTTTGCTGCATTGTGTGTTGTTATAGTGCTCTCTTTACATCGGTACCACTTGTGATGGCATGATGAATGGCCCTTAGTGTGACCCTATTAAAATACCTAATAAAAACCCTTGAACCGTCTTTGAGAATTGGTGTGTTCTTGAGACAATCTGAGATGACTTCCAGATAACACTATGCTAATTACATTTATCTGGGGATTCCGAACTATGATTGTGACCGACAACGGGAAGTGCAATCTGTGGCTCCAAAACTATTGTTGTTGAATGAAAATGTAGCAGTAACCCATTTAACACCTTGCATTGAATTCTTCTAGAGTAATGCATCGTTTTAAAACGCGTATCATTTACCCAGCCTTGCACAGTTGTATACTGCAGATAGATTTCACCCCTATTCTGTGACACAAATGCTACGATCTTCTGATAGTGTTCTTCTAAAAGTTCCCAGGGTCACATGCCCTTATCAGGAGGAAGCACCTTTCCCTGCCAGGATGCATTTGAATGAAATAGTGTGCCATTTGACCTAAAGTACCTAATGAAAGTGCCTGCATAGCATTGAAGCCCTGTACTTTAACAAGCCATTCATTTCAACAAAGATGGAGAACAGCCATAAGCTATAAATCTACACGGTTCGAAGCCCTGACCTGCCTGCCTGCCGTTCACTAGGTATTCATTTGTTTTTGCCTTTTAAAGAGACGTACTGTTGGCAAGTAATATAAATATTCACCAACAATTAGATTTTGAAAACCTGCTTCTAGTCTGTTACTGTTTATAGTTGTTATAGATTTTCCACTGTATGCCGTTGTAAAGTTCTCAAGGTTTTTTTCTTCATTTTATTAAAAAGAAAAGATTAACGAACACCTTCATAGAGAAAGATTAATGTGTAACTAAAGAGTCCTGTCACTTTCACATCGCCGATGCAACTGGGAACAAGAGTGTATAATCGAGGAACGCTGGGGTATTACTCCATGGCGGTATTTATATTATTTATTCATTTATTGTAATTTTTATAACGCGCCACTCGCCCGAAGTCCTTTTGATGCACGAATAATAAAACAAGACAAACGGCAGGACATCAGACAAAGGGTACCCAACCCAAGAAGTTCTGTGTGTAGTCGAGTTCTGATCACATCCACATGGCAGTAAGTAAGAGGACCTCATTGAATAACCCAGCCAACATGATCACAATGGCCAGTAGTCCACTGCTAGACCTTTTGTAAAAATGTTGCCGAAATACGGGTGTGCCAAGACATCCATTACCCTCCATGGTATCAGTAAAACAAGGAAGTACAAATATCTAATGCTGATCGAATACTGATAGATTCATATGCATACATAGAAATACAAGCATGCTTACATACAGGAGGTTTTTCATTACATCTAGTATCATTACATGGACTATAAGTGTGTTGGTATGAGAGCCATCTGCAGAATAACATCATATATGTTCCTCAAAAAATGCACAGGCCATGTCGGCTATTTCTGATTGTTGTCTTTTCTTATAACTGTTCCTTTCAATTGTAGGCATCTCAGCTACAACATTGTATGGATTACCATACGCACTGAAAAAAGAATGACATGTATCAACTTTTTCTCTGGTTTGCCCTCATGCCAATTGGCTACATGTTTCTCAAATAAAGAGGCCATTGATGAGAATTCAGGAAAGATGCCCTGTATCGTCTGAATTGTGTGGACGGATCTAAATAACCTTTCTAATATTAGGCAAGACCAGAGCATATGACCTAGTGCCCTAATGTGTCCACATCCCTCTACAGCAATTGGGGACCTGCACTATTCTCAGCAAATACAATTTGAATGATGTATAAAATACATGTTGGGTATTTCTAAATTGGAGCTTCCTGTTCTGTTTAAAAAAATGTATTTTATACTCTTTATTTATATTTTAAATTCTACAAAATCAGAGCACAAAGTCAACAATGTAATAACTTACAGAACCCCCCCGCAACAAATTAAATGCTGTCAACTCAAACCCCATACAATTATTTACAATACATAGCAATGAATAGAATAACATAGTATGAATCACAAAAAAGATTTCATTCCCAAGTATGAGTCCAATAAATCAAATAAGACAAGTAGGCATTCCACACACACACACACACACACACACACACACACACACACACACACTTGCAAAACCAATCATACAACATACCCAGAATTCCCCACAGACCATATATGTTAAGTGGTGTCCAAATTTCCAAATAAAGATCTCGCAGATCCCGCTTATTAAACAAAACGTTCTCAAAGCCTGACAGAATCTGCACATCATACAACCATTCCTCTGCTAAGGGCTTTTTCCTAGTCTTCCATAACTTCAGAATCCGTTTTGTCACTAACATCAGAACTTTGTTGATCCATTGTCCATAACTTTTTGCATCTATACATCTTCCCCTTCTAGACTGTCATGATCTCTGCTTCCAAAAGGTCAGGACTTACCCAACTCCCTTGGAAGCAGACCCATAACCCAGGTTCCGAGTGCCAACCAGTCCCAATTGGGACCTTTTGGACCCTGTCCTGGCGCCAGTGGCACCAGGCTCATAAATATGCCCAGTCCCAGCGCTGGAAGCGCCGGGCTCATAATGCTTGGGTGGACTTACCTGCAGCAGACCATGCTGCTTACTTACCTGCCAGTTGAGCCTCTAATCCTCTTCTGTTTGGGACTACTTTTCCTGTTGGGTGGGGCACGAGCCACTCCCTAGGTTCAGAACACTGGAACTCTTCTGGAAAGCAGGAACTCTTTTCTTACTTAGGCGAGGCTGTGGAAGGAGACACCTAAGCACTACAGGAGGCTATTTAAACCACACCCGATGGATGAATCTTGCTTTGCGTTATTCTGCATCCTCTGCAGCAGAACGCTCATCGTGTCTTCTGCATCTGATCCTGGGCCTAAGGGAAAAAGGCTTACCATCCTGACCATCCTGAATCCAGTCTTCAGCAACACCTATAAAGACAAGAAAGAACAGGTTAGCACTACGGTCTTCAGTGACAGCGCTTCTCTTACCTGGTCCATCGGCTGTCACCAACGCCTCGCGCTGCATTCCGGCATCTGAAAGACAAAGGCTTACCTACTCTTCGCGTGCTCCGGGGGTCTTCGCACTGCATTCCGGCATCTGAAAGACAAAAGCTTACCAACTCTTCGCACGCTCCGGAGGCCTTCGGCGCTGCATCCTGCATCTGAAAGACAAAAGAAGGTACGTTTAAAGACATTGGGTAACTTTATTACTCACGTGCCATTACTCCTTCCCACGCCGAACCCAGTGGGTATTCCGGCACCCTTCAGCAGCTCCGAACTTGTACCTGCAAGATAAAAGGACAGTTAGTGCGCATCGTGAAGCAGGCAACAAGCGCTTACTTACGTGCTTCCAGGCGCTTCTATTCCTCACACGGGTTCCATCCTCAACTCACTTCAGCCCGTCATCCGCCATCGCCGGAACTCTGCAAAACAAGAGACATCATTACAAAAGACTTTTAAAGACATTTGAAATACTCGGAATTTACCGTTCGTGCAGTAAACGACGGACAGCAGTCCTCTGAGGTCAAGAGGCCTGCACCCTTATCCAGTGAAGAAACTGGTTACGGCACCCTGCCCCGAGGCAGATGGAGAGCTCGGCGTTCACTTACCTGAGGTGAGAGCGTTAACCTTTGGGGTTCTACAGGAGGAGAGAAAGGGAGGAAGAGAGAGACACCCATTAACCCCAGTTCATTAATCCCATATTTTCTATCTGCAGACATCTTACTCTTCGAGTCAGACATACACATCACCTTTGAAGATACGGTATTCGCCCAGTCAAGACCGGCGCCTCTGCGGGAATCAGGTGAGCGTTACATAGACGACCAACAAACCTGAAGAGGCATCCTCAGAAAATGTATTCTCAAAATTGCATCCACTCTATCCAGTACCTCCCTCCAAAATATCTTTGACCTAAGGCACTCCCATAACATTTGTAATAAAGTACCCCTCTCCACACCACAGCCCCTACATACTGGAGTCCATTAAAGGCAGTCCAATATCTTTTGTTGAATAAGTCTTAGCTTCAGGTCCAATTTGCTTCTAAAACCTGTACCCAAACCCTGCTTCTACTCACTGTCTGAAATATCACAACCCAAATCACCCTCACAAGCTCTATGCAGTTTTCCCAAGACTCTATAAACACTGGATCCATAGGCATCATATTGAGGAATGTGGATACCATGTATGGAGGCGATGCAAAGATGGCACATCCACTCGGTTCATTTCCCAATGGGGTAGATAACATATCTAATCAGTGCAACAAAAAGGACTTCAACTCTCTAAATCTACCTAACTCCCTATTCCCGAGACCAAATGTTCGTTGTAGTTCTGTAAAGCAAACTACCTGACCCTCCTTTAAAACATCACCTATCTCCAGAATACCTTTTGAAATCCAACTACGCCAACACAACATTTTATTTTTCAGATGAAGACCGGGGTTATGCCAGAGAGATGCTCTATCATGTATCCATAATTGTTGATCAGTGTTTCACGAGTTACAATCGTTGAAGGCAATTTATTGGTAATATTTGGAATCTTCTCCATAGAATAAATAATATTCAACCTAAACGGAGACAACTTTTCCCTCTCTATTGTCAACCAGAGTGGCTCCTGCATTTAGCCTGGTATCTAATAATGATTCATTTTTTTTAAGCAAGAAGCCCTTATAGTATTTAATCAAATCAGGATAACCAAATCCCCCTTCATGGATACTACGCATTAGAATGTATTTATGAATTTTAAGCTTCTTTCTCTCTCCCCACGGGATTTTTTCAAAAATCCTATCAATCTTCTTCAACAATTTCCTGGTGAATCGTAAGGGCAGTCATTGAAAGACATACAGAACCTTTGGTGCAGCGACATTTTGATGGCGTTAACTTTAGCCGAAAGACCCAAGGATACCAATTCCCATTTCCATACAGTATTCACAAACATTTCAATCAGTCGATCTATGTAAATTTCTGCTAGTTTCTTCAAGTCCCGTATTTAAAAAAAAAAAGGCCAGATATTTCACTTGAGAATCCAACCATTTACAATCCCAATGCCGCAAAATCGCCCCTTCTACAAGTCTCAGAAAGTGGGAAGATCTCTGTTTTATCCCAATTAATTTTGTGCCCTGAAAGCCTGCCTACTTTTTCAAATGCATTTTTCAGGGCCATACCTCCCCCTTCTGGATTTGAAAAAATGATTGCCATATCGTCTGCATCACTTTTATCTCATCACCAAAGCACAGACCTCCGATCCCCTCATCCCGACGAATGTAGGCTGCCAATGGTTCTAAAGCAACATTAAACAATAATGTAGACAAAGGACAACCTTGCCTCGTACTGCACGGAAAGTTAAAAAGATTCGGACAATACATTGTTTACCCAAATCCTTGCAGTGTCCACATAATGTAAGCTTTCCACTGCTTTCATAAAGCCATTACCAAGCCCCATTTTTTGCATCGTAAATCAAAAAAATTCCCAATTGATCCTATCAAATGCTTTCTCAGCGTCCATGAATACTAAGAGAGTATCTGAAAGAACATCCCGTCAGAGCCCCTTCGCATCAATTAGAGTTCTAATATTATCATACCCGAACCAACCCCTCATAAAACGAACTTGTGAATTATGAATTAAATCCCCAATACATTTATCTGATCTATTTACGAAGACTTTAGAGAACAATTTCACATCCACATTGAGCAATGATATCGGCATTTAATTTTTACATTTCTAATGATCTCCTCCTGGCTTTGGAATCAGAGTGATCAAAGCCTCTCTCATACTCGGACTCAAAACCCCATCTTGCACAAAGCGATTATATAATTCACACAAAAAAGGAGCTAAGGTTGAACTGAAGGATCTGTAAAACTCCACAGGTAATCCATCTAAACCCGGGGATTTGCCAACTCCAAGTTGTTCAATTGCTTTCAGAATTGCTTCCACTTCAATCTTCCTGTTCTTAATATTGTAAGACGCATGTTTAATTAAGGCAAAACCGAGACCTATATTCTCTTTTTGTATGGAGTGTAACAGTCAAGGTCATGATCGTGTCAAGTGGGAAGGGGGTACGGAGGGAGGCCCTTCTCAACCAGGGGCAGGAGTCTCACTAAAACTGTTAGGAACTGGCCTCCTACTGAAAGCCACAGTCCCCAGAAAATCTGATGGAGCCGCGGTACGCGTCCCTAGGCCTGGCACCTGTACCCAAGATGGCATCTGCTGGAACAGTACCAAGCTCATTAACATGTTGTGCAGTACCGGAAGAGCACAAGAATTGCTTCCGGGATGCCTGTTCAAAGGTGAGCGCACATCTCAAGAGCAGTGTCTGATTATCAGATGCGCCCCACAGTTTGTCCAGAGAAAACTACTGTCTGCTTCTGTACGACCAAAGCCACGCTCTGTCCCTTAAGTCTGGCTCCATAAGTATTATCTCTTAGCTGGGGAAAGTACGAGATTTAGACATCTCATGGCGAGTCCTACATTTCCATCGCCCTCTAGACCTGGATTCAATTCCTTTCTTCCCAAGTCCATTCCCCCTCCTCCTGGAATAATATCTTTGAATTCTATGAAACCTTTATGAAAATCGTAGGTACAACATTCAGCCCTCACAGCTCTACAGTAAGTGTCTTTACTTAAAGGGGGCACAGTGCATAAATAGGGGGAAAGGTGTTGATGTTAAGTATTACTCCATTAATACCGTCTCCTCACTATTGCAAAGAAGATCACCTCACTTTAGGACTCAAGCCAGTCCTTACCCTCCGTTTTCTTTTCGCTGTGGACTGGTGAGTTTGTGTTTTTCCTGTTGCACACTTCCAGTTGTTTCAGGGTTGTACCTCCTCTCTGATTTATGGCATTTTGCATCCAGCTGTGACAAGCTACAGTTACAAGACTACAAGAGAATCAGGTGCTGACGAAAACAAAAGCCAGAACCTGCTCTGCCCTAGACATTGAAAGTGGGCTTTGAGGGTGCCCCAGTCCCCGAAAATCCTTCTGTGCCTTAAATGTCATCCCCAGAACCACTCTGTCTCCTAATGCTTCCCAATACAGTTGTCGGCCATGGTTCTCGTTTATGTTTCAGGACTCCATTTCCCACAATGCAACAGCAAGCATCCAAGAAAGCCTGTACCAGAACCAAACAAACAGAAAACTTGAAATGCAACCATTCAAATAGACTGCAAACTGGCACCACAACCCAACACCTCAGGCAAGTGCAGAACTCGCCACAACAGAAGAAAAACAAACTGCAAGACACAGAGCACAGCACAAACCGCATGGAAACCTTCAGAGACTGTCATACAAACCTTGCTGGAAAAGAGGGAGGGGCTTAGAGTTTTTTTTAAAGCCTCTCAACTCGATCCTGGAGAAAAGACAAGTTTGGTGTACAGTGCCAGTTGTGCACTGCAGCCAATGGGAATGGGAGGTGAGACAGAACAACCATGCCCACATTGGAAAAGCCAACAGAAGGAAAGGCCTGGGTTGTTGGGGTGAGGGCACAGGAGGAGGTGAAGGTGGACCAAGAGACCAGACAGAGTAGAGACAGATGAGTGAGTGTTGGTGGCAGAGCTTAGTAAAGGTACGGTCTTTGTGTTTGGGAGCGAGAGAGAAAGTGGTGCCCGTTGTGTCTAGTGTAGTGAAGGAAGTGTGGAGTTGACTGTGTTGAAGGTAGGACAGAGAGCAAGACATGTATAGTGTGGGAAATAGGTGTAGGGGAGTGAGGTTATTGGTCAGAGTCATATGGAGGGAGAGTTAGGACAGAGTGAGCCTAATAGAGAGGGTTGTAGGAGTGGGGTGCGAGGAGAGGGGTGTTGGAGAGAAGTAGAGAGGGGTGATAATAAAGAGAGTGGGTGTAGCGGAAAGGTGAACAGAACCATAACCCTGAGATTTGGGAAGAAGAGAGTATAGTGTGGAGAGGGGAGAGCAGCTGTAGCGTGGCGAGGGGAGAATAGTTGTAGTGTGGAGAGGGGAGAGTAGTTGTAGTATGGTGATGGGAGAGTAGTAATATGGGGATCGGAGAATAGTTGTAGGGCTGAGGGGGGCAAGTAGTTGTAATGTGAAGAGTTGCAGTGGTGGAGAAAGTGCAGAAGAAGGGAGAAGTAGTGCAGAGGGATGGAATAGTAGCACAGAGGAGGGGAGCAGGAGAGGGAAAGATCAGGGAGAAGGTAGTAACGTCAGAGGGTAGAGGTAGGAGAGGCAGAGCCATCTGAGCGAAAGAGGAGAGAGACTTTGTTATGAGACTTGAGCACGGGCCTTAGTGGCGCAGTGCCACACATAAAGTATGACAGATGCAGTTCTGCTACTTCACAGGCCCCACTTCGGTCTCCCTGAAAAGGCGCGAAGCCGGCCTCTTTATTTCCTTATCCGCGTGATGATGTCACACGTCATCACGCGGTCCACGTAACACCACACTACTCCGCATTTTTATAACAGCAAAACTTTGACTTGCAGAACATGTCATAAACAACAGTAAGACACATGTTTAAATAACACATAACTGAACAAATACAACATGTTGAGGAACTCACGGTTACCCGTGGTTGGGGTAATTCGCTGGGCTTTATAGCCCCTGAGAGTCCACCGCTTAGGTGCTCAGGTCATAGTCCTTCAGCCGCAGCAGGGGCCCTCTCAGTTCCCAGAAAGGGTATTGTCTTTCAGCCTCACTGATGTCCTTCTCCGTGGGTTGTTGGCTCCGTCATTCTTCCTGGATATGGTTCTCCTAATTTGTCATCTTCCATGTCACTTACTTCAGAGGGTTGGGAGTTATTGTCCATTCTCTGTCCATACCAGTCTGTTTGCAGCCGGGATGAGCCTGAGATCCTTCCAAAGAAACTGGAGTTCTGTGTCACTAGTCCATGATCATCTGCCACTGTTACTTGCAATCCTTGCACCTGCACTTCTTTTAGAGGTGAGGGCTCATGTGGGAGAGACTGCTATATCATGTTCTCGCAGTCCTCGCCTGATGTTCTCCTTTTGGATCATGATTTCCCTCCGGGCATATACGTTTTCATTCTCTATTGTTCCTGGAGTTTTCCCCTCCAGTTCGGGTAGCAACGTGCAAGGGCAACTCTGGAAAAAAAGGCTTCTGCTGGGGCCACTCCTGTGGAGCAGTGTGGGGTGGTTCTATACTCAAGTAAAAATTGAAACGGAGCTTGTCTCTCACATATCCCATGCCATATGCTATGCGAAAGCATTTGTTGAGTGTGCACATGAAGCGCTCTGCCTCACCATTCGTGGGTGCCCATACGGGTGTGATTTTTCAGTGTTCAATTCTTCTCTTTGCTGGGAATTCTTCTAGGCCCACACTTTGGAATGGGGACCCATTGTCCGAGCATATTGTTTTGGGGAACCCATCGGTAGAAAACATTTTTTCCATCACTGGTATCACTTCTTGTAGAGCCAGGGACGGGACAAATTCAACTTCAGGGTCCCTGGACCATTGGTCTATCATGTCCAGGAAGTGCGAGTCTCTTTGTGTGGAGCCAAGGTCTATGTGAATGGTTTCCCTCTGCTCTTCACTTCGAGGCATGCACTAGATCGATGGTTCTCTGTTTTTTGGAGCAGCTGCTTGGCACCACTTGCAGGCATGGATGAATTCCTCTACTTTCGATTCAAGTGCCAGGAACCAGACTTTGAGCCAAAGGCAGCTTTTCATTTTGGCAGTGCCTTGGTGACCATCATGGGCAAGGGCAATCACCCTGTTGGTAAGTTCAGTAGGTATGAATATGTGGGGCCCTCTCAGGAGGAGGCCATCATCCATAAACAGTTCACTTTGCACTTTCCATAGTTGCTCTAGGGTATTTTTTGCTTCCTGTGTTCTTGAGCCTAGGTCTTCAAAAGCGGATTTCCACTGTCTCGACTCCATGGCGTCGCGCAGGATTTGGAAACACCCATCGTGCCGCAATGGTGCCTTGAGTTCGGCGACGTCCATCAAGTTGGGGTTTGAGCTTTCTATGATGAGCCGTAGGTGTTCTTCGGCTGCAGGGACCTCCTCAGGGGGACTGTGTTTGTCACTTTGGGGTGGTGGGATAGGTAATCCGCAGTATTGTTCTGTGCGGACCTGTATTAGAGATCGACATTGTACTCTTGGAGTGCGAGCAACCATTTTTCAATACGTGGCGGGGGTTTGGCTGACCCACCCATCATAATGGGTAGAAGGGTTTTGTGATCTGTGACCACTTTCACAGGTTTCCCACATATATATACATGGAAATGGCGGCATCCCCACAGCACAGCCAGAGCTTCGTGCTCAATCTGAGAATATCTCTGCTCGGTTGGAGAGAGTGCTCGGCTGGCATATTCCACAGTGCATGGTGAGCCGTCTCTATTAGTCTGGGTGAGGCTGGCATCAAGTCCAAAAGGACTCGCGTCAACGATGATCTCTGTGTCTTTTTGGAGGTCGAAGAAAGCTAGGATGCATTCCTCTAACAGTGCCTTCTTGATGTTCTCGAACAAGGTTTGTTCCAGGACTGTCCACCTCCATCCTGTGGATTGCTTTGTGAGGTTTCTTAGGGGTTCAGACAGGGTGGCCAAGTTCTCAATAAAACGGCCACAGTAGGTGACCATCCCCAGGAAACTCCTTACCTCTGAGACAGTTTCTGGGGGTTTGGCTTCCTGGGTGTCCCTGACCTTCGCCGGGTCGGCGAATAGTCCTACATCCTGGAAGATGAACCAGAAAAACTTGATTCTTTTCTTTTGCATTTTTCACAATAAAAAGTTAAGCCTAGGGACTGGATCTTCAACAGGACTTTCTCTAGCCACTCCAGGTGTTCACTTTCTGACTTGGCATGCACCAAAATGTCATTGCTCACATTCAGGGTTCCCGGCAGTCCCACCAGTCCCACCAGTGCTCCGAGTATGGCATTCTGAAACACCTCAGCGGCTGACAAGATGCTAAAGTTCAGCCTTTTATACCTGTAGAGGCCGACGTGGGTTGTGAAAGTCGTGATGTATTGACTGTCCTGGTGGAGGAGAAGCTGGTGGTAACCTGAGCGTGGGTCAAGTTCGGAAAAGACTGTTGCGCCTTCTAGTTCTGCAATGCTGTTATCCAGTGCAGGGGTCAAATGTATTTCTCTTCTAATTGCCTTGTTGGGCAGTTGCATGTCCACGCAAATACGGATGTTGTCCAGTTGTTTAGGTTTGTGGGCAACGACGATTGGGGACGCACAGGGTGCGAGCCCCTCAACTTGGTCAATGATATCGAGGTCCACAAGATTTTGTATCTCCTTCTTCACTTTATCGCGAAGGTGGAAAGGCACTCTTCAGTGTTTCAACGCCACCGGCTGAACTATGTGGTCAATATGGAGGCGGATTGGTTTGCCTTCCATCTACCCTATTCCTGTGAATATGTTTTGGAATTTCCGTAGCAGCATCTGTACGTCTTTGGCGAACACTCCGTGGGCGAAAAGAATGAGTCTGAGGGCTTCTGCTGCTGCACAGTCATGTATGTGTTTGGGTTGCTACCTTAGTCACGTAGAATCTGACTCGTATGGAGACATCATGGGGTTGAACAGCGGCAATGAAGGTGCCTTCTAGGGATAGAGGGTTCTTGCCCCCAAAAGTGAATATAGCCACACTTTGTTTCTTTTGTTTCTTGAAGTGATGGAGGCCTAGGTAGTGTCCGGTACTGATTGTCGGCCATGACATTGACCGAGGCATCTGTGTCGAGAAGCACATGGGGGTGTTCAGAATGGTAACTGCGCATCAGGGTTGGCGTTTTCCTCTGCCGCCAACTGTGAGTACGGCTGATATGAAGAAAACCTCTTCCTTTTCATCCCCTATGCCTGCACCTGGAGGGTCCTTCTGTGACTCAGTGGACGTAGTGTTGGCGGCCTGGGTCGTCTTGTCTTGTTGGAATCCTCTGGGCATTCTTTTCCTCTTGGTACACTGGCAGGGGCTGAGGCTCTGCATACCCTGGCAAAGTGATTTGTAATTCCACACCTTGTGCAGGTGTACCCTTTTGCTGGGGAGTCCGTCTCGTGGGGATTGTCATACCCACACTGTGTGCAGGGAGCTGGGGTCACTGGGCTCTTTTGCTTCTATCGCCAGGTGTTCCTTGGGATTTGGGGATTTGGGGATGTGTCTCCCCATTGAGCACACTTCTTCGAGTTTGACCTACTTCAGGGCCGTCTCCATCTTGGAGGCTCTGACGTCCGCCAATAAGTGGGAGCGGCCCAACTCAAGGATCCTAGGGAGTGTGATTCCTGGTTCCCGCAATATTTGCTTTCGTAGTTTTACTGAGTAGAAGCCAATAATGATTTGGAGACTCACCTCTTCCTCTTTGTTCTTTCTCCCACCATCAGGTTGTAGCTAATTGTCTCAAACGACTGTGGTACTTGTCCAGGTTTTCGGGAGTGGTGTGTCGGGTGAGGGGCGGTGCACAAGCATCCTCCGTAGAGAGCCGCACCAACGGCTGGATGTTTGTGGCCCCCTGTCCCTTTTCCTGTGGGGTGGATGGGTGGGTGATGCCTGTGGTGTCCACAAATTCTGGCAACTGCCAGTTATAACTGGTATGAGGTTTGGTATTGCACAGGACTCCTTACCGGCATGCACAGAGCACGTGGTAATCCTGTTGCGGACTGAGGGACAGCACGCCATGTGGATCGGTAGCCCAGACACCTCTGATCTGCCCGACCGGCAATTGCACGTCATGGGCTTTCCTCTGCGCCAATGTTATGAGGCCTGGAGCACGGGCCTCCGTGGCGCAGCGCCATGCATAAAGTATGACGGACACAGTTCTGTTACTTCACGGGCCCTGCTTCGGTCTCCTTGAAAAGGTGCGAAGCTGTCCTCTTTATTTCCTTATCCCTGTGATGACTTCACACGTCATCACGCGTTTCATGTGATACCACAGATTTGGGGAGGAGAGAATGTGGGTGGAGTTTGATGGAGGAGAGTAGGGGATGTGGAGGGTAGACAAGTGATAGAGTGGGGCTTGAAGATCTAATGGCACAACCAAACACCTCCTTTTGGAACTAACCATCATAGGTGTAGGGGCAGTTAGGAAATCTAGGTCGGGCTTGAAACTGATATTCAGGGCGCAGGAGCTGGAAATATCTCTTCGGTGTTTGTAATTTCCTTTGACCAGGGGCTATTAAAGTTTAATGAATACATTTTCAGGATGGTGTAAATTTAATGGAGGACTTAAAACTAAAATATCTGTGCACAAGATGATTAAACAAAATGCAGAGATTGAAAAAAATATGACTTCTTTAGTGGCTATTTTTACATATGCATCTCTCAATTTTAAATCGCTAAACAGAAGTGCCTGAAATGCATTTTTTGACATTGTGGCATGCACCCAAATATGCATGTGCCATAAACCCTTCTTTCTGTTGCTTCTTCGCTTTGTCTTTCTACTGACTCTTTTTTTTGTCACTACCGAACTTCAGATCCGTTTCTGTAACTGCGTCAGTGTTTGTTGCAGGTCTCATTACTGCCACCCCATTTTTGTCTCTGGTACCACCTTGGTTTCTGTGATGGCACCTCACTTCCTCTTTATGTTGCTGCCGAATTAGGAGCTCTTTGTACTTTGTACATGTAGCCATTATGCCTTTAATATCTTATAAAGGTTTCCTATTGCACCGTTTATACAAATCCAGGGACGCATACAAATTATTGTTAGATCAGTATATGTGTGTGTGCCAACGGTTGGGCAGCCAAATGTAGCTCCTGGTAGATGCCAGTGTCAATAGCTCTCTGCAATTTCGCACCGTGCCCTGAGGGAGTCAGACAGCCTGCATATGTGGAAACCACCATTAGGAAAAGGCAGTGGTCAGACAGTAGGGGTTACCGGTCGGTAGTACTTAGAGTTATGGATACCTAGGTTAGGTAGCTAGATCTCACAAGAGAGATGGCCATAGTACCAATTCATAAACCCCTTTTCTAGTCCTGTGCACCCTATTGAACAATACCAATTGTTTTTTTTCTTTTTAAACCTTTATTTTAATTCTGACAGGCACTTCACAGAAATACATTATTACACGACCGGAGTGAACATCAGGGTATAACAACAAAATCGCATTTCTATTTTTATATTTAGTCCAAAATGTATATCACTCTATTGGAGTTTTCATTCTGTAGTCTCACCGTCACTGCCTTGGGTACAGTTAAGGTATGACTGCAACGGAGCCCATATGTCCTTTGATCTACTCACTGCCGACACACTTCTCACATACTGTTCCTCATTCTCCTGGACATACACTAGGTCACGAGGCCACGTCTTGTGGTTTGGGGCTGTTTTGGCTTTCCAAGCCTGTAATATGTTCCTCTTGGCAACTGCCCCTGCAATAGCTACAAAATGGCAGGTCTTGACAGATAACTTGCCTATGTCGCCCAACAAGTACTTCAGTGAGGTAGCCGGAATATACACCCCGATGGCGTTGCTTACAACCCTGGCCACTTCTTCCCAGAAAGCCTTGACAGGGGGGCAGTTCTAATACATATGCATGGAGTTTGCCGTACTAGAATTGCATTTGAGGCAGGTTGTGTCCCGGGTAGGGTCGAATTTGGATGCCTTGTTTGGTGTTATGTGCAGGTTATTTAGGATTTTAAATTGAATTAGTCTAAAATTGGAGTTGAGTGAGATGGATTTGGTATGTAGACAGTATTGGGTCCATGTGGTATCATCAATGGTGATTCCAAGATCCCACTCCCATTTTTGTTTCATGCAGTTTTTGGACGGGGTATGTTCTTGGGCTGCTCTGTATAGACTGGATATCTTACCTGTAAAACCATCTTGTGACATAGTTGCCGTTATAAATTGGTGAGGCTCGGGGGCATCGGCAAATGTGGGCCATTTTCTTTTACATGCCTCTTTCAGACGGTAGTACTGTAGTGTCGTAATGAGCCCTGCGCCCACTTTATCCTAAACAACCTCCAATGTGTCAAACCTGACCTCCGGGTATAGATCCCCTAGTCTAATTTCCTTATCGGGGTCCCATTTCCTCTGCAGTGCAGTGTCAAATATGGGTTCTAAATCAGGGTTGTGCCATAGGGAAATAAACAGCCAATATGGGTTCTCACATCCCACCCTTGAAAATAGGGTGTACTAGGCTCATACAGTCGTGGCCACTGGGTCTATCTCCTTAATATTCCCTTTAATTTTTGCAAACTGCACCGCCTGTATATTGGAGGGGGCTAATGCAAACTTTTCGGCCTGTACATGAACGTGTGTTTCGGCTGTAGCTTCCCAGTATCTAGCAAAGTGTGCCTGTCCCGCGTGAAAATATAATGTGTAGTCTGGGGCCGCCAGCCCACCGGTTTCATATCTTTCGCACATCTTTTGCCAGTTGAGCCTAGCTGATTTCCCTCCCCATTCAAAGGCGGTGGATCATTTTTGCAGTTTATGAAAGAAGTCTCTGCCCGGCCATATGGGAATACCACAGAACAAGTACAACAGTTTAGGGACCACCACCATTTTCAGCAGGGCCACCCCATATAATATCCCGTCCATATAGGGATATTGGCAGTGCACCCCATATTTTGAGTTTGTGTTCCAAAGTATGTAAGTATGACTCATAATTGTTTGTGTAAGGTGTCTGTCTATCAATGGCCATTAGTATTCCCAGGTAGCGTGCAGAGTTGGGGGCCCATTTGAACCCAGTTGTAGCCTGTGATTGCATTGTAGTTGGCGTCAGTGGGATGATCTCTGACTTGGTCTGGTTTATCTTGTAGCCAGAGTAGGTTGAGAATGTAGATATTTCCTTCATGATAGGGGAAGGTGTGTCTCAGGGTGCCTGACGTATATCATTGTATCAGCGGCATATAACGAGAGGAGCTGTGGGGACCCTCTGATGCAGATGCCCCTCCAGGTATGTTCATGCCTTACCTTGGCCCCCATCACCTCTATCGTGAGGGTGAATATGAAAGGGGATAGTGGGCAGCCTTGTCGGGTGCCCCTCCCTAATGTAAAGGAGGATGACATAGTGTTGTTTGTCTTAACCACTGCAGTTTGTTTCTTATGCAGCACTCGGATGTACCCTATGAATGTCAGCCCAAACCCCATTTTGACCAGGATTGAGAACCTATAATTCCATGATGCAGAGTCAAACACTTTTTCAGCGTCTAGAGTGACTGCGGCAGCTTTGGCATTTGGATCCAATTGCAATGTGATGGCGAAAAACCTCCGTAGATTCAGTGCAGTTGATCGAGTTGGGATAAATCCCGACTGGTCCGTGTGGATTAGTTTATTCATGTACGGGATCAGGCGGTTCGCTATCGCTTTGGGGTAGATTTTTGTGTCCGTGTTAATTAGTGATAGAGGGCGATATGATGAGGGGTCCTGGGGGGGCTTATGTGACTTAAGCAGGAGAGTTATTACCGCCTCCCTCATGCTGTTTGGCAATATTCCACTCTCGAGTGCCTCCTCCCATACTTCCAGTAGTCTAGGGGACATTTCGGACTTGTACGTTTTATAAAAATCAACAGGAATACCGTCCGATCCCGGTGCCTTGCCTGCTCGTAAATCAGCTATGGCTTGTTCAATTTCCTCAGTCGTCAACAGGAGGTCCAACAGTGCCCTCTCCTCTTCTCCTAAACTGAACAGCCGGATGGAATCTATCTATTCTTTGAGTTCCTCCAGGTCCACCGTGTCTTCGTTTGTGTATAGTGTGCAATAAAACTGTTTAAATACTTCATTAATTGCTTCTGGGGACGACTTTACCGACCCAGGGGAGTCGCAGATGCTGGTAATTTGTGTTGTTCCCAGCTCAGTTCTGATAAGGGTCGCCATTGATTTGCTAGCCTTGTTCCCCTCTCTGTATCTCCTTGCCCGCATAGGTTGTGTTATGTGATACAATTCTCTATCGGCCAGGTCTTTGAATTTGTCCATTTGAGTTTGTATTTTCAGCAGGTGTTCTCTCCCCTCATTATTGGGTTGCTGAATATCAAGGTCCCGTAGTTCTCGTTCGTTCTGGGAAAGTTCCTTTCTTATGTCTCTCAGTATGCCATAGGATGTCCCCATCAGTTGGCCTCTCAACCAAACTTTAAACGACTCCCATACCGACTTCAGGGTTTGCACCGATCCTTCATTTCGGTAAAGAAATCTATTTCGGTTCGGAAGGGTTCTATTACTGATTCATCTCTCAGCAGGTCTGGGGGCATGCGCCAGTTTCTGGCGACTTTGCGAGTTCGCTGAACAAAGGAACGGGAAGACTGGGAAGGAGGGCTCGCTGCGCGCCTTGAGGGGAAGCATCCTTCGCCAGCCGGGAAAGCGGCCCAAGCGGCAACGTGAATCGCACGAATGCCCGAGATGTGCTGCTGCGGTACGCAGAGGAGCGGCCGCCTCAGCTGAGGCTCCGGACCGGGAACGCACGAACGGTGGGGGTGTGCCTTGCCCTTTATCGCTGTGTGCCCAGCACATAGAACACAGGCGGTCTGCGAATACTGGAGTGCACGCACGCTCCACGGACCGAGCGGCACACAAGCGCTCTGTAGATCCGACACAATAGACACAGGACACTCCCGAGGGGGCGGGTGGAAACCGAGCCTCCCCAGCGCAAACAACTGTCTGCCAGTGAGGGCAGGCCGTGAGTAAGACGTGGCCCCCACACTACGGGGCCCCAAAGGACCAGGCAGCAGCAACAGTGGGCACAATCCCTCCTCCATGCAGGCTGAGGAGGTGCGAGGGGCTGTAATACTCAGGCAGACGAACTGGCAACAACAATGGAGGGACAAGGCAAGTCCAAACAACATAGCCAGCGGGGGACCGCTCTGGACACCGTGGGACACAGGCCCTGGAAGTGGCTGTAAATAAGGCCATAGCACCCGCCTGAGACTGAGAGACAGCTGGGGCCAACGGAGTGCCCCCAATGTATGGCTGGCCCGGTGGCTGGTTAGGAAGACTGCGGTCGCACTAAGCCAGGAGACTGGCAGGCAGCCCCTGTGGCACAGCATCACAGCACCAGGCCGGAGACATTGAGCCAAGGCACTATAACGGAGCCCAGGTGTGTGTGCGTGGGCCTTTATAGTCTACGACAACGTCCCTAGGGGCCAGCAAACCTCGCCTTAAACTGGGGGGATGCCAGACGTCAGGATGACATCCAAACTCCCCAAATCCAGGGGGAAGCAGTCCACAATGGAAGACTTCACCAAGACCCCGCAACAGGCGGAGGGGGCGAGACCAAAGGACAAGAAGCAACCAGAGGACAACACCGCATTGACTGGCAGATCCTAGAAGCAATTGCAGACCTCAAGGCCACGTGGGAAAGCAAGCTAGAGGGAGCCACTGCCGAACTTAAGGCAGCGCTGGAGATCAAAATTGGCGCAGTATAGGAGGAGGTCAACTTGCTCAGACTGGACGTATGGAAAATTGTGGAACGCACAGATGAGCTGGAGAAAGAAGTGACCATAAACACGACAGCCCGGACTTCTCACGCCTCGGAGATCCACATCCTGAAGCAGCAGGTGAGCAACCTGGAGAAAAAAGCAGAGGAGGCCGAAGGGCACACCCGAAGGAACAACGTGCGCATAGTGGGCCTTCCGGAGGGGGAAGAAGGCCCTAACCCGACGGACTATGTTGAAAATATGCTGTTGCAGGAAATAGGAGTTGGGGTCTTCACGCAAGGCTTCGCGGTGGAGAGAGCACAGAGCGCTCACGAGGAGACCCCCCCGCATCCCTCCTGAGGCCAATCATCGCCAAGATATTGAACTACCGGGAACGAGAGAAGATACTGGAATATTTCCGGAAGGGGGGCACCATACAAAGAGCCTCTGCGACCATCTCGGCATATCCCGACTATACACTTCAAGTGCAGAGGCAAAACTATGGGACAGTGAAGAGGAGATTGTGAGAGGCGGGGATGCGATACATGCTGATGTACCCAGCAAAGCTGAAAGTGTTCCACAAATCCAAAGCTCTTTTTTTGAGAGTCCGGAGGATGCATCAGAATGGTTGGACGGCCAAAAATGCCCGGAGGGAGCGGACAGCCAGAAGGAGGATGATACGGACAAGTGAAGCCCGATCCCGGGACCGAGGTGCTGTATATATTGTGACTCTGGGACTTGATTATAATACAGTGTAGAGATGTGTTGAATCTCAGGGGCGACAAAATTAGATTGTGACATGGATGATGCACAACGTTTCATGGCAATCAACAAGAGACATGTAGGAAGCACTCTTAACCCCAACAGTTAGGACATTAGTTAGGTCACCAAAATATTGGTGACACCCTGCCGGGATCCCGACCTCGGCATTCCGAGGTGGGACCAAACGCGGGGGAGTCTGAGATCCAGGTAAGGAGCTGAGCACCAGTTGGGGCATGGTTTGGTGTGCAGTGGGGGACAGTTGAGTTGGGGGAGGTGGGCGGGCTAGTTGGGGAGTTTAAGTTGGGAGAGGAAGGGGTACAAGCTCAATTTCATGCTGATCCGGACTGGAACAGTGACCCGGGGAGGGGGGAGGCAGTACATACCTTGCATGGCTATGGATAGTCTCAAATCGTAACTTGGAACGTGAGAGGTCTCAATAGCTACCTGAAAAGGAATAAAGTGATGATGTACCTGAGAAGGCTCAAAGTGAATATAGCATTTCTACAGGAGACCCACCTTAACAGGCATAAACAGGCATAAACTAGAGTTAGTCAAGAGAAAGTGGAGGGGGACCACCACAGGAGCCACATATTCAGCGTATGCCGGGTGTGGTCACATGGGTAGCACCTCATGTACCATTCCAGTTGCTTCAATCTACGCCAGCCCCAGATGGAAGAATGCTAGTGGTGCGGGGGATGCTGGAGAATAGGGAGGTGAGCATCGTAAACACATAGGCTCCCAATCAAGATACAGCAGCCTACTACAGGGCCCTAAATGATCAAATTAGCTCCCTAGTGGGCAGCGCTACCATTTGGGGAGGCGACTTCAATTGCACATTAGACCCCAGAATGGACAGGTCCGACAAGAAACTAGAGAGACCAACCCCAGCTGCGAAGGCACTATCGGCCCTCCTGCGGGACTTTGGGCTAGAAGACATATGGAGAATGATGCACCTGGGAGACAGACAGTACTCGCATTATTCGGCCCCCCACAACCTATACACGAGACTGGACTATATGTTTGTGACCTCGGGGATAGCTAGGGAAATTATAGGTTCGGAATATAAGGCCAGAGTACTTTCAGACCACTCCCCCTTGGTGGTGGAGTGGAGGCATCAGCCCCCTAGGCCGAGAATCCCGACGTGGAAATTCAGAGCTGAAGCTGTGCAGGACTCGGGATTCCGAGAGGATCTAAGGGAGGGTATTACCGAGTATTTTGACATTAAGACTGGTAGTGTGCAGTCGGAGGGAACCCTATCGGAGGCGTTCAAAGTGGTAGTACGGGGTGCGGCCATATCTAAGTCCAGAGGGCTCCAAGGGGGCATAGAGCGGGAGCTACAGGAGACAGAGAGGGAGCTGGAAGAAATAATACAGAAGGGGAGTACATCACAGGAAGATACAGCAAGGGCAAACCTACTCCAGCAGGCTAGTAGGGGGCATTGGGACAGGCTCTGCAAGTTAAACTACAAAAAATACATCGAAAGGCAACATGCAAGGGGAGATAAACCGGGCAGGCTGCTGGCTTGGCTATACAAGAACGAAACGCTGCGACCAGTGATCAGGGAGTTAAAGGATGAAGATGGCCAGACCTGGGATACCGAAGAAGAAGTCAATGAAGGGTTTCTCAGATTCTACAGGCACCTATATGAGGATACTGGGGAGGAGATGGGGCAGGAGACTCAGGTAACTTTGGAGGACATAGGACGGCCTAAGCTTAATGACCCGGAGCAGGAGGATCTAGATGCCCCAATCACTCTTGAAGAACTAGAGACGGTGGTACAGCACCTACCCACGTGTAAGGCCCCGGGGTCAGATGGGCTCCCGAGTGAATTTTACAAGACGTACAAGCAGGAGGTGGTCACCCTGCTGCTCGCCATGTTAAACGAGGCGTTTGAACGAGGGAGTCTGCCGGAGTCTCTCAGGGAGGCGGTGATAATCCCGCTCTTAAAACCAGGTAAGCCAAGCTCGGACTGCGGATCTTATCGACCCTTGTCCATGCTCAACCAAGACAGCAAGATCCTTATGGCCACGTTGACAAACAGGCTTAAATGTGTCATCGGGAAACTGGTTCACCCCGATCAAACAGGGTATGTCCCAGGCAGGAATATAAGAGACAATCACAGAAGACTCCACCACATAATTGAGCAGACAGAAAGGGACCCGGGCGAAATGGTGATGTCTCATTGGATGCCATTAAGGCATTAGTCTCAGTGAGGTGGCCGTGGTTGCTGGCGGCGCTGAGGGAGTATGGCATGGGACCGGGGTACCTGAGGTGGGTTAAAATGATTTATAGCTCCCCAATCGCCAGGGTTAAAACAGGCGCTATAATCTCAGACAAATGCCAACTCAGTAGGGGCACGAGACAGGGCTGCCCTTGATCGCCCATGTTGTATATCTTTGCTCTGGAGCCGCTGGCTATCTGCCTCAGACAACAGTATGGGGAGATCGGTATCCCCACAAAGGGAGGGACGCACCTTACATCACTGTATGTGGACGATATCCTGCTATACCTGTGCTTCCCAGAGGAAAACTTGCAATATGTCTTGGGGGTGATGGAATACTATGCCACCCTCTCGGGCATAGCGGTGAACCCCAGGAAATTGAGTATGTTCCCCTTGGGGAGATACAGAAGGGTCCCACTGAAATACTTACCGGTCCTGCCGATACCCTGGCAGATTAGGACTTTTCGATACTTGGGCATCGATATATACCACTCGGCCGAGGACGAACACAAACACAACACGAAGCAGGCAGTGACAGGCATTAAGAACAGCATGGGGTTCTGGTCCAGGCTACCCCTAGCCATGATGGGTAGGGCGGTGCTGATCAAGATGGTGGTCCTGCCGAGACTGCTGCATTTCTTTATGAATATTCCATACATGCTCCCTAAACGGTTCTTCGGGAAACTCCACAGTTTATGTAGGGGCTTTATCTGGCACAACACCAGAAATAGGGTGGCCTTATGGAAGTTACAAAACCTGTGTGACAAAGGGGGCAGAAACTTACCGAATTTTGAGCTATACTATCTGGCGGGGCAGCTTCAGTATGTGGCTAGATGGCTGTCCGAAGAGGAGACTGCTGAAACCAGTCGTTTTTATACAAGGACTCCACCCCTTACTATTTGAGGGAGGTGGTGTGGTTGCCAAAATCTAAGTTGCTGGGGTGGGCAAGACTCCTGACACTGGGCTGGGAAATTTGGAACAAAACGTGGAAGGTGGTGGGAATCCCAACCCCATGCTCCCCGCAGGTGCCGCTGGTAGCAGTATGCGGGGAGGACCCTCAATTGACAATAGCGATCCGTAAATATTGGGAACCAACGAGGCTTGTGACCCTTGGGGATGTATGGCAAGAGGGTGAGGCACTAGACTTCAGAAAGTTGATGGAAGATACCGTGGTGCACATAGGCCAACATATTACCTACACAAGAGTCATCAAACGGGTGCTGGACAGATGAACTGCAGAAGTGCTAACCGAGCAACCAGATATGGCTATTGAGACAATGTACGATATTTCGGAGGGTGGGCATGAAATAGCTAGCATATACGAGATACTGATGACCAGGGTGGGTAAGGAGGTGCTGCAACTAAGGCGAGATTGGGAGGAGGAGGAGGGAGAACCCCTGCTAGATGGACAATGGGATAGAGTTCAAAAGCACCACAAGAAGGTGTCCCGCAACGCAAGGCTTCAGCAGATATAACTATACGTCACCCATAGGGCATATATGACCCCCAGTAAGATTGCCAGGTTTGGGAACCCAGCGGTACAAAAGTGCCCACGGTGTGGGGAGGCGGAAGCTGGGCTGATACACATGTTTTGGGCTTGCTCGGAGGTGGGTAGATTCTGGACAGAGATTAAGCTATGCTTAGCAGAGAAGGGGATTGTATTGGAGGTGGAGTCAGTATGGGCATGTATATTGGGGGTGTTTGTCAGACCGCGCAACCTGAAGCACATTAGTAAAATGAAAGACCTGGCCTACATCCTGGCTAAACGGAGAATTGCAATGAGCTGGAAGGCTGCCCAGCGCCCCAGAATAGAGGCATGGTGGCCGGACCTCCTGAAATGGGCAGATGCAGAAACGACAGCTTGGTATGAAGCAATCAGTAGAGGAGGGCAGGAAGAAGTGGGACTCCCTGATAGAATGGAGGCAACTGGTGACCACAATGGCAGGTACCCCGCAGGCGGGTCTTTGTGAGGACAATACGAGGGAGACGAGTGAGTAAAATAAGATACGCTGGCTGGCGGCATGGAAACAGGGGCTCGAGTTAAAGGGGTGGGAGGGGGGAAGACCGCAATGTTCGAATGTATGAACATAATGTAGCAAACTTGTATGCAAATGTCCTCAACGTTGTAATGTTTGGTGCGTTGGTAATAAAATAAATAAAAATTGTTTTAAAAAAAAGTATCTACCAGGGGTAGTGTGGTCATTGCTTGCCTCAATGTCATCGCTGCTTTGGTGTGTTGTCTGCAGTTCCCTGTTGCACGGTCTAGACCCAGGTCCAGTTTTAAATTGAGGTCTCCCCCCCCCAGATCACTGACGCAGCGCCCACGGGTGAAATCTGTTCTACAATTCACAGGTAGAACCCTGGGCTGTCCAGATTCGGGCCATATGTATGTACCATGCATGGCTGCCGCCAAAATCGGGTCCGGGTTCCCAGAATGAGGAATTACAGGGCCATTCCGAGTTCGGAGGGCCCGGTAATTCCTCCCTCTGGGAACCCAGACCTGGGCCTTCCCCATTCCCATTTCAGCCACCATAGGGCTGAATGGTAATGGGAGAGGGAGCAAACAATGGGCCGATTACAAGCGGCCCGTTGTTTGCTCCCTCTTTCCCTCGCGGCATCCGCTCTACACGTCTGGTGAAACCAGACGTGCAGACCGGGTCCCGCGAGGGGGCCTCATAATCAGGGGGTATGGTGTTGACGGCGCCGGCACCCTTACCGGCGCTGTTAACCCCTTACCGCCTGACTTGTAATGAGGCCCACTATTTTACCATAGTGTGCTGGCTGGGTTACTTAGAATCTCCTCTGTCTAGTGTCCCATGTAACATTTTTATCTTACCCTTTCTACAATTAATGGCTGGTGGGAGTGGTTTACTTTTTTACTACCATTGTGTGCTTTTTACCGCGGTGTGCGTTCGCAGCTTCAGTGAAGCACACATGGGTGCCCATTTTGTGAAAATGGCCCCGGTCTTCTTTTTTCGCCATTTCTTGTTGGAAAGGTCCTTCTTCAGATTTACTCTGTGCGCCAAACCAGGTTTGATCCCTTTGTTCATTTTGTCTTTGGCAGGATTCACGAGTGAAGACCTCCTCTGGCTCCAGTGTGTCTGGCAGGGGCAGGAGCAGGAAGTGAGGGAGGTGCCCAAAACTCCCTGTGCTTAATCCCCTTGGTTACAGGAATGCACCCAAAGGTGATTGGCTGGCTGGCTGTCCGGCAAGGACAGCCACCCTGCTGTGTGATTGACAGCTAGGCTGGAATGAATGGGAGAAACCTGCATAAAAGGTGAGGCTTTTTGGCTTGGAAGCAGAGTCTACCACTGGACGAAGCAATGTGAATAACTTGGAAGAGATGTCTGCTGCAACTCCTGGACCGTTGGTTCGCCCGGTGAAGCCCTGCTGCTGTGCTTAAACTCCAAATCCGCCTCGACTACAGAAGCCTTGCAAGAATGACTTCTCCCCTTGAGTTGGTGGGACCAATCAACTCCAAAGTAAGTCTGTCTAGACATCCTCTCAGAACTGGCTGTACTTCCACTGCTGCTGCTGCTGGAACCGAAGTGCCAGGGAGATGAACACCAGATTGTGTGTGTTGCTTTTAAGTCAGATCCAAGCGTCAGGAAGATCCTCCGGACTTCCCTGAAGCAGGACTGACCAAGCCTGAGCCACCTCAACATAGTGCTGGACTCCAGATGCGGGGAAAGTCCAGAGTGGCATCCGACAACCACAGTGTTGCTATTTGCTGTCAGACGCGAGGAGCTGAATCACTGAAGGACCGCTGAATTGAAGTTTGCCCATTGCTGCCGCTGACGTTCCCATTGCAGAGCAGGAGTCCCCAGATGTCCTCCCTCTTGTCCCCACGACTGAGGCTCAGGAACAACATGATCTGCAGAGCTGTACAGGAACAGAAGCCAGCTGGAACCATTTCTTCTAACCAGAGGTACTATAAAGTCTAAGAGAAATTACCTCTTGTTGTGTAGCCTTGCTTGCTCTCAGTTGAGACCTGTCTTGGTTACCTTACAGAGTTGCTATAGCTTTGCCCCTCACAAGCCTCCCAGCTTGTGGCCCTTCAAGTGTTCTATTTTCTACAAACTTTTCTAAAAACATTGTGCAAGACTTTTCACCTACCTGCAAAGAAGATCTTCAGCTCCCCTAGACATTGTGCAATTAACATTGGCTGTCCTGGCTCCCTGAGAGAGATTTCTTCCCTTTGTACTTACCTGTTTGTGAATTATTCGTTAACCTTGGTTTTATTCCTCTCTTCTATCTTTTACACCAAACTCTTTCTACACCCTGTGGGTGTAGGAAGTGTCTGTGTGCCATCCCCAACGGGTATCATCTGATTTAGAGAAACAGAGTGTGTTTTGAAGTGTATTATAAGTGTTACATATATTGCTCCCTCCTGAAGAAGGCTTATCCAACTGACTGTGAAATAAATTCATAATTATTTTATCAAGAAACCTTGAGTGTAAGAGTTTATTTGAATAACTGTACTGTGAACTCTGTGTCACAACATTACTGCTCACATTGACCCCTCTTGAGATAAACCTGGCTGCTCAGCCACACTACCAACTTGTGTAGTTCATACTTATACCAAAGGTTGGGTCCATATTGCCAGGAGGTCAAGATTATTGTAGTGCACCCAAAGGGTACTGCATACAATCTTGCCTAACAATAGTGAATCAATGGCATAAGTAATAGCCAATCCCTGTCCAAGAAGCCAAGAGTCACCCTACCTCCCTGAAAGATCTGTAAACATAATGGCCACGATTCATGGATTATTTGCGCCAAAATAAACAGGATTTGTGCGCCATTCTACCCGCAAATCCCCATTTGTTAAACGGGGGTTTGCAGGCAGAATGGCGCACAAATCCCGTTTTTTCCCGGCGCAAATAATCCATGAATCAGGGCCAATATGCTTACAGATTGCCTGCACATATGTTCTGCCATTTCCATTCAGGCCTAAAGTGTGCAAATCACTTGGTTCCCAACAAAAGTGCTGCTCTTCTAGTTAGCCACAAGGGAACCGGTTTTTTGCTTTTTATTATTTATTTATTTATGTATTATTGATCTGTTTTTCATTTGCTCAGCACTTTCCACTTCTTCCCCATTCCAAGCACTTTGCCCTTTCCCTCTCCCATGCACTTATGCGTTCTCAATGTCACTGGGCCTCATAAGATCATTGTTTTTTGTTCTCCCTTGTTCCCCTCCCTTGCCTTGTCGTGCTCTGAAACACTTGTGTACAAGCGCGTTACAAATAAAATATCAATAGCAATAACAGTTGTGACATCTACATATATATTTAAGGAACACATGCCAGTTGCTAAGAATGCTCCAGATAATGGGATGGTCTTTAAAGTGCTTATAGATATAAAGTGGCGGCATATTAAGAATTTCTTGTGGCCTGTAAGGATAAAAAATTAGATAGCTCTGTGACTCTCTAACTCTCATGGGCTTCTGTATGAAGACATCCTTTGGCCCAACAGGGTTGCGCTGCTAGGAAATATGACTTCCATGCTGCAAGGGCTAAGCCGCCATCATTTTTCCCCACAAGATCTTAATACTAATTCAAGCTTTTTTGTGTGCTGATTTTGTTTTTCTAGATCCAAACCATTTTCATAGGCGTGTAAACCAGGATCCTTTGTCCCAGATAGACTATCTTGGGCACAACGTTCATTTTAATTGAGTTAATGGATCTAGTTAGTAAGAGCAGAAGTTTCATTCCGTTTCTCTAGGTTGGCTTTAATTTTAGGTCCAGTTTATGGATAGTTAATTGAGACACATTTCTTGTCATCAGTGCAGATCTGCATGCCTAAATACTTACTATGTATGTAGTTGTAGTTGGAAATGTGCTAATCCTCCAGGGTCCCATGGAATGTCGATCCAAAGCGGGATTACTTAAGACTTTTCAATTTAATTTTAACCAGTCACTGGCCTGAACCCCTTAGGGATATCAATTATATTAGGGACATTTTTCAAACTGTGACTGTTATACATTAGGACTTCATCCCTATAAAGTGAAATTCTGTGTTTGTGCCCTTCAGTCTATATGCATATCCAATCTCCTCTTACTTGAAAGAGGTCAATCATCAGAGCGAATAAAAGTAGGGAAAGATGGCAACCCTGTCGCTTACTTGCACACATTGGAAGGGGGGGGAGTAAGGCAATTTTTGACAACTGGTGCTTAGGTTGTCCGCATAAAGGTTTTATCATATCCAAAAAGTATCCCTCAATGCCAAATTTGATCAGAACTGGGAAGCTATATTCCCACACGACCCTATCAAAGGTTTTTTAAGCATTAATGGATAGCATAGTGTTTTCCAATTTGGCTGGTCCAACTAATACATTTAACAACCACCACATATTATTGGAGGAGTGTCTGCCAACAACAAACCCTGTTTGGTCTTTGTGAACTAGTTTGGTGTTTCAGAGAAAAAAGAAAAAGAGCAGGCAGCACTGTCTCGTTGTTTAATGATGTATTAAAAATACTAGCAAAGGCTAAAAACATAGTACATTGGTTTCTTTTTGAAGAAAGGTTAGGGTGTAGCGCAAATGGTCACTAATTGTCTAAACATTTAATAGTGTATGGCCTAGGGCTAGCTAGTGTCATCATTTTCTGACCATTGCATGCTGATCACCCTTGAGCCTTAATCATTGATTACTATTAAAATACATTGAATATAACTTTAAGTATTAAGCTTGATGCGGTACTAGCCCAACCCCTTTACATTTCCTTAGTTTGGATAAGGGATGTTCCAGTTGCAGAGCCAGGCACGTCTCCAAAGTCTTGGTATCCATGTTAAGTAATGAAAATAGGTCTATAAGAGCTACAGTTCGTGGTATTCCTGACAGATTTATGGAATTCTACAATGTTGGCTTTGTTCATGGAAGTTGGGAGTGTTCCCATATCCCTGGCATTCGCAAACAAATCTGCTGTTCTAGGTGCCAGAGATTCTTTAAAAATATTATAAAGATTGATTGGGAGGCTGTCTCGGCCTGCAGCCTTTCCCTTACATAGGGAGGAAATGGACTCGCGTTCTTCAGCATTGGTTAGGGGGGAGTTTAGATGCTGCAAATTGTCCTTTGTGTTTTCTCAAAATCATGTAAATGTATTAGTTTAGGAGAATCCCTTGCATCCCCCCCATAGCAAACAGACCATTCAAGTGGACTGTCTGTGGTGTTAGGAGACGGAAAATTAGTGTTTAGGTGGTTCTGCAAGGTGCGCCTTTCCTCCCGGCGAGCAGAGGCGTGCCCAGGATCCCATATTGTCATTGCTTCTCCAATTCAGATATGTAACCCTCCACAGGTGATTGGTCCATCAGACCCCCAGCTCTCTCCCCGCCCCCTCCTGCCGTAACTAATCTCAGATTATAGGCTGTACTTTTTTTCAGGTTCTCAAAAAGGCAAAGGCAGGTTCGATGGTTTTTGGCCTTTAGGTATCTTGGAGAAACCTGTTGCCCAGTAGCCCAGTAAAAGAAGCCACAGCCTGGGAAAGGACACACCATTCTGCACCTTTACACATAGGAACTGACCACACTGCCACTGGCTTGTATGTAACGGATAAACAGCTTGTGTCCCTCTGTTTGAACGTCAACTCTGAACCAGAGTTTTTTTAATGCTTTGTTTGTTTGTTACATGTCTTTGTTTGTAGCCTGTGTCTGTGTTTGGATCCCCTATTTGAGATGTGGCGGTTTTAGAGGTGTGCTAGCTGAAACCCATATAGGGTCTGGCACAGTGAAGGTGAAAATGGCTATTATTTTTATTTTATTTTTTTAATTAAAAGTTTTATTGGTTTCATACTAAAAAAAAGAGAACATACATTAATAGTACGACAAAACCTTTAACAGTTTAAAAGAAAACATCAACAATTCCTCTCTCCCGACTTCCAGCCATACTTATACTACTTTCACAGTTTCTTTCCCAGTCATCCGGACCCGTCAGACCTGCCCCAATATTACCCTCCTCTTAACACTCCGTCCTTTTTTTGGCCAATCATCGCATTTATACATTTCAACATGGCCAGAGTGGGCCCTTTATGATGACCAATCAAAATCCAATCCCAATATTCTTCAGCATTTAGAGTTCCCCTCCAGTAAGGTCCCATGGGATTCGCTGGTTCCCGAGCAAGGTTTTCACAAGTCGTGGCAATATGATAAAGGGGTTCTACCTCATCGATCTTGTTACAGAAACTACGGAGGTTATTTTCAATCCCCTTTTATGGCTATTATCACAAACTGCTATAGAAATATTCATAAAGTAAATGATATCGAGATGTCTTTTTTGTCTGGCCTATGTTTAGGAAAATGTCCTCTCATTTGCTTGAAGTCGTTCTTTTATGTGGGTCGTACTGCAGCTTTTCTAATGAACTAACGCGGAAGTGTTGTTGATGCGCTGTTCTCTTTCTCATTCCTCTAGGGTGTTTTGGGGGCATATTTGGTTTGATGGGCGTGTATATCTATGATGGAGAACGCATATCGGAGAGCGGATTTTTTCAAGGTTATAACAAAGTTACATGGACAGTTGTGGTTCTGCAGGTACTGTTAAACACTTGAGGTGTCATCTGTAATCAAGCTTTATTAGAGCATTTAAAATGATGATAGAATGATGCAATTGCAAAAGCAGATGCCATGCTCCAACTTCGGTATGTAAGCGGGTATTTATAGAGCGCAACGTTCTCGCCATGCGGACATCTTGCCGCCAGTGTTTGAAACACAGCCAATACGACAGCATTAGTGAAAGGAGGTTAGATGCACGAGACGCAGGGTGAGATTTAAGTGTTTCCTTGAATGTACAGTAGATGGGAATTGCTCTCAGACCAAATGGCACACCGACCGTTTCATTCGAATGCATCCTGGCAAGGAAAGGTGCTTCCTCCTGAGCATGAGACTTTGCCCCTGGGAGCTTCTAGAAGAACACAAACAGAAGAGCGTAGCATTCATGTGCAGAATAGGGGTGAACTCTGTCTGCAGTATAAAACTGTGCAAGGCTGTGTAAAGATGTGTAAATGATAGAACGTGATTCTAAACGATGCTTTACTCTAGAAGAATTCAGTGCAAGGTGTTACATGAGTTAGTGCTACATTTTCATTTAACAATCGTTTTGGGGCCACAGATTGCACTTCCCGCTGTCGGTCCAATGCATAATTCGGAATCCCCTTGATAAATGTAATTAGTCTTATCTGGAAGTAATCTCAGATGGCCTCAAGAACACGCCAATTCTCAAAGACGGTTCAAGGGTTTTTATTAAGTATTTTAATAGGGTCAAACTAAGGGCCATGCATCCCTCTCTCATCTTCCCTGGGTCTCCCTCCCCCTAATTCCAGACTTCCCTAAATCCCACTGTGGTCAATAGAGATCAGTAGCCCTTGCTGTCTAGAGTCTGGTTGGCTAACCTATAAGCAGTCACTTTATGTTTCTCACTCCTCCCAGAGTCTTCTAGTTGGATCCCAGCCCGGGTCCCACATGAAGAATGATATCAAGAAATGATGCCTTCCAACCACCCAGGTCTCACTCTATCCTTATTTGTGTCACTCCTGTACTACTTACGCCGATGTTCTTTCCTTCCTTTCCCTTCCTTCTACTCTCCTCCCTTCCCTTTCTCCCACTCTCCTTTCTTTCTTTGTCCCTCCAATGTTCCTCTTTCTCTCCTCTACACCTTCCTTCCACCCTCTGTTATACTTTCAACTACTCTCTCCTCTTCCAGTACTATCTACTGAAGGCAAGTCACTTTCTTAGGCACAATCGTCATAATATACAGTACAAATGGGTGCCACTGATTGGAGGCACCCTACACATGAACCTGCTCCATAGGTGATGCCAGGCAGTAATTGGTTAGTTCTTTCCCATCAATCTGGATCCACATGGGTCAGCTGGGCTCATACTTGCAGTGAAGGTCGGGGTGCACATTAATACATTGTTTCTGTCTAAACTAAACATACTAAGCCTGGTAATTATTTCATTTTGGCAGACACCTGGGGCGGCACATGAAATGGTGCCCGGCGTAAGGGAGGATAAAATACAGTCACGCTGACCCACACATTCAGGGCTTCATTGATACCACAGTTACCGAACTCAAGGACTCCACCCGGGGTGTTGATCTTTACTTTATCCCTCCCTGTATCTCATGTTACAAGGGATATGTTTTAACGCTTGAAAGATATACAGTCGCGCATGCTTAGATCTTCTACGAATACTTCATTTGTGTTGGGACAGAGGGGTCGCTTGCCAATCAGGGAATGCAAAGGTGTGGTTCAGGTCAGTGGTGTGGGGCTGGCTCAGGACCGGCTGGGTGGGGGTTAGAGGCCTAATGGCAGTTTAGTGGAAATGAATGGACGCAGCACGGTGCCTAGTGTTGTCTCTTGCTCTTGCAGGGTGCATTCTTTTGGAAGATACTAAATATTCGCAACACTGGGCTAACAAGGGGGAAGTTGACTTCTGTGGGAAAGGGGCTCTGTGTCTTCTAGAAATCAGGCCTAATGAGCCATGAATGTGAAAGTGCAAGCTTGCAACTAATCCCTTTTGGGCCTAATACAAAATGGAGTCATGGGCTATGGGTTTTCTAGTGCCGTTAATCTACTCCTAAATGCTACAGTGCCTCTACATGTTGCCTGACGCAGATTACTCCCTCCTTGTATGCTACATTACTTCATACTTCATATGGTGTTCGCCTTACCTGGAACCGCCTCGGGGGTGGGATAGGCTCATTTCCATCCCAACACTACTATGTTCAATTAATCTCCACTTTCACTATGCCCTACTCTCCGCTCTCCTCCTACTCTAAACTATATTCCCCCTCCTTCTGTCACCCCCTTTCACTCTGTCACCTTTCTCACTCACTCTCATTTACTGTCTATGCTTGCACTTGACCATAGTCACTCACATATACACCAATCATGCATTTTCGCACCCAAGTACCACTTCACTTTCACCAACCAATTCCTCACCTTAGACATGATAAATGCTATTCCCTTCACGCTGCACTCCAAGGCCCATCCTCCTCCTGGTTTCTCGGTCTGCTTCCTCCTCCTGTGAACTCACCCAGACAACTCACACTCCCTCTTCCTGTCCCCTTTTTTCTCTCCTCCTCCCTCTTCCATTGGCACCTAGTCTCAGCTGGTTTCCCAGGACAATCTACACCTTGCTCTCCTCCGAGACCAAGGTTAGAGCGATGGGGAAACGATAAAGAGCCACTTAAGCTCTGCCACATTTCGAGCGCAGGTTCACTGGTGTCCCGCGTTGCCATCCCGCTGCAGTCAATCTCTTTTGAAATTCATAGGCTTGTTGGATGAGTGTCGGGATTGCTGGTCTGCCATGAGATGTATTCAATTGTGCTATTCATTATCAAACAAAACCCTGACTTTTACACCAAGAGCTCACAGTTTTCCTTCGTGGTAGCCAAGGTGAGTGGAGCCTCCTTCTGAGCCCCCATTCTGTCCAAAATAACTTCAAAAACTCCCCCCACCCCCCTGCCCGCACGCACCCCCTCGCTCCTGCTTTCTGGTCTTGCTTCACCCGCCTCCCTAGCCCACCACCCGCGACCCGATTGGCCCTTCGAAGGGGACATTACTGATCACTCCAGGGCAGCCCTCTGCCCGGCAGCCCCATCGGCTAAGGACCCTGAGGCAAAGGACGCCTCCAACGAGGCGGCTCCAGATAGTATCTGCAGGTATCCGCAGGAGAAGCCAGTAGCCTGCCATCATCCACCACCAACCAAAAAGTAAGTGTGGCAAGAGTGGGGACTGCAGCAATTACTTCATGCCAGAAAGCACTACCACTTCTACCTAAAAAATCTTAAAAGTATCACTGTGTTACATCGTACTGTCACATATTAAGGTCAAACGATTATTCATAGCCTAATAGCATCACAATATTGAACCCCTCCATCTAGACTCCATCTAGACTCCATCCCAACATCGAGTGTGCCCTGATAGCGTTACTGTGCCAAAGTTTGAACTTAGAATGTGTGCCTAATAGCATCACTGTGGTATAGTTGAATCTGGAAAGTATGCCTAATAGCGTCACTGTGCTGGGGTTGAATCTAGAAAGTGTGCCTAATAGCGTCACTGTGGTATAGTTGAATCTAGAAAGTGTGCCTAATATCATCACTGTGCTAAAGTTTAGTGGATGGAGTGGATATATCTCTGTATCTCCTATTTATGCTATGTATATGCTATGTACCTGTATCCCCATGTTATCTGTATCACATGCTTACCCTATCCATCCTGTCGCTTTATATACATATGCCGCTATGTGCGCCCCCTGTCCTGCTCTTGTGCTTGCTCGCAGGCGCTTTACTGATAACCACCATATCACACTACTACGCTTACTCTCTCCTATACACCATCATTCAACCAGAACATAGCTGTGCTATGACACATTCGGCCTAGCAGTTCTCATACTAACATGACCCCACAAACACCTCATCATCCTAATAAAACACAGCTAGCTGAGCACATACCGGCTAGTTTAGGCATCTCCTCAGGCCTAACACAGCCAGAACTCAGTCTGGGTGTCCACCCTCCAGACTGAACACATCCAACCGATTTCCTCAGCTCCACACCTACTGCTAAGAAGCAGCTATCATGGAACAACCACACCAGCTGCACACATATCCAGTGTGCCCACGCACCATACGACACTCTCTCTCTCTCTACTGGCTTGAACTGCGGTTTACAAGGGCGTTCAACCTACCAGCGCTTTGAGGTCATACCAATTATACATAAGGCGCTATATAAATGCTGAGTAACATAACATAACATAACAGTGACGTTCCACAAGCTTCATGTTCTCATCTCTGGCACAAGGAATGTTGGTCCCGGAAGTCCTGAAAGGCAAGAGAGAAAACACGTGCCAGCATGATTAAAAGTGGTACTGTGCAAGTTTAGCCAGCCACATGTAGAAGGAGAAAGAGACAGGCACCTTCCCAACTCCCAAGCACCATGCCAAGCCCCCTTCCCCACGTTGAGAGGGGTCCCAATCCCCCGACCCCTTGACGAGGTCAGCCCTCTGACCCTGTCACAGTAACTAGAGCCACCAAAGCAGCTATGCACTCTCGTTTATCTACGAATTGCAACAGACGCTTCTGTCCTTACATGGTGTCAACAGGTTTGTATCATTTTCTGGATCTGGGGTGTAAAAAATAAATCCCCAATTTTTATAATCTGCTTTACTGGAGAATCAATTTGAAAAGGTTAGTTGTAATCAAGTTATCTACATTTTAGTAGGCATTTCTGCAGGGTTTCTGTGGATGTTTCATTGGGACCTTGAAGTTTAGAAGAAGGGTGTCATCGGCATAATTATAGAAATGTGGACGTGTGACCCAATGATATGGATTAGTGGTAATCTGGAAAGATTAGGCAGAGCCCTATGGGATGTCACGTGACAAAGGCTCTGGAGATGAGCAGTGAGGGAAGGGGCATAGGCTAGCTACCACTTGAGTGTGGTCTGGGAGGAATGAGTGGCGCCATGACAGAGCTGGCCTGCACAGCCTCACTTTTCAGATTCTCTTTAGTAGCATACTATGGCTCACTTTCGAAGGTCTTTGATAAATCGAAGAATTAGAGCACAGCTGCCACCTTTATCTAGCTCCAGTGCGCCAGATAAGATTTTGAAGTGGGGGAAATGGGAGTATTTTATAAGAAAATAAACCCAAGTTTTAACAAAAGCAATAATTTTTAAAAATAAATATTTTTTCAACCTAGTTCTTCATGCACATTAAAAGATACTTTTTTACCTATTCAGAATAGGCAGCAATCGTTTTTATTCCTGTGGCACTACGTGTACTCCTGGTCCAAACGTATCCCTGGACCTGTGTGGGTGAAAGCAGGGAGACAGGCTCTTATGTGTTTGTTTTCTATTTGTTGTGATGATTTGTACTCCCAATTTCTATTTTTTGTGTGTATTTGCCTATTTTTCGGCGTTAAAATTGACTGATAGACCACTTGTGAGGTTTTGTCTAGCTGCATCCTAGTTTCACACAGAACTCCACGAGCCACCAGCTTGGTTCCTCCTTCTGTTTGGAGCGCCACTTGCAGGGGTTCTAATATTGGCAAAGGAAGACTGCTCATGCAACTGCAAAATGACATAAACTAAAACCAGTTTTGCTGTAAAGAGACATTTAAAAGGGAGGCGTGGGGCTGTGCCACGTTAAAGTGGATAATTGTAGGCATGTCTAAATCGTGAGGTGACTTACTGTATTTGCAAAAGAATTTTATATATTTCTAGTGGACGTGGGTCATGGTCATTAGTGACCCTGAATTTTTACTGGCCAGAACAAGGTCAGGATAGGATTCCTTACACAGAGGTGCAAATAATGAAAAACCTGTGTGTGTCGGGTTGGGGCTGTGGTACAGGTGGTAATGCATTTTTTTTTTTTTAAGGAGATCGTCCTTTTGAATGTGTAGGCCTGCCAACTGTGTAGCCGTCTGGTAATTCTGGAAAAGTTATATTTTGGGAAGAAAGAACTGAGCCAGTTAGTACGCCCTTCAAAGGTTTGCAAGAGAGGTTGGGAAATTCTTTGTGGTTTCCTCATTACATTGTAATTTTATTATTATGCTTGATGAATAGGTTTATTGGGATTTTATAAGAAAATAATGAACACAAAAAGTAACGAAACTCCAGTGGAACGTCCCATCCATCCCCCCACCCACGCAGCCTTTAAATAGATGAAACCGTTGTGGTTTATGTCAGGTTTAAGCTTATTGCTTATGGCACCTTCCCAAAATCTGTCCACGTTTTATCGGCTGCATCTACCGGTTGATTTATTTTATGTATAGTGCATTTCTAAGGCGCTTATACATGGCAGAAATCCTTCAAGGGGCGCACGCCGAGAAGGACACGGCACGAGCTTGCGCACAGAGTAAAAAATGAGCGCCACGCGTATTCATGGAATTGTTTGCGCAAAGTAACCCTATTCTCAAGTCGCAGCCGGAACGCCCCGACATGCCCACACGCAAAGCATAAACCAGATCAGCTACACACAGGCATCAATACATGCACCCTTCAAACAGTTTGTGGGGTTCCCCGCAAGCAGCTCTGCATCTTGGGGACCCTATGCAGGGCCTACCGTAACTATTCCGGCACCCCGACAACCTGCGTATGAAAAATCGTAACTCGGTCTAAACTCAGAAAATCTGTATGGGAACCCCAGTAAACCGTTCCTGCATCCCGCTCCACTGCTAAGTTACATCGGAAACCCGGTTGAGTACACGTACCCCTGAAATCCGACACACAACCCCACTGCAGTCGTCCCTCAGAACACCCACTTTTTCGCAAGTTCTTCCCTATTTTTAGTGTTCCGCCCCTTCCCAGCCCGCTGCAGAAGCCACGCCCACGCTCTGCATGGAGTCTCATGCAAGGTCCTTGACAGCTCGCACAGATGTGCTGAGCCAACGCGTTCCAAACACTTCTTCCTCAAATGTTCCCAGGTCTCTTTCCCACTTAAGCCTGAGTGCACCCAAGGGATCTTCAGTACTTATTTCCAGCATCTGATGACCCTACCGCTCCCTCGAGTGGAGAGACCTCTGAGCTTGCATTAGTGTATCCTGTGCTGGCTCCATGGGCACCATTTGTGGTGCATGGACTCTTTCTTTCTCTCAGACTTCGTTCATTGTTGACTGCAGGGGTAAACATTCATGAACACTAAACTTTCCTATCCTGGAGACCTCACCAGGACCATTTTCAAGCCATATCGGTGAAGCTTTAAAAGTTTAAAACTACGTCTGCGTGGGGTTTGCGTTCACAATCCTGCATCCCTTATAAAATACTGTGACTCTTATGTAGGGGATTGCCTGGAGGACAAGCCCCACCTTAAGAGGCACTGTTAAATTCTCGTAGATCTTGTGGAACCTGCACCTGTGGAAATGAAGATGGGCATCACAGAAAAGAGGCATTACAAAACTAGCACCTTAAGCTTAAAGTGAAGACAAAATACAATTCTGGGTATGCTTTTTGAAGGCTTTGCCCCTTTCTGCATCATTTATCTATTCTAGTCTAGTAAAGATGAGACGGGAGATGGGCACTGCTAAAATGATGCGGGGTTAGGGGGTTGCAGCTAAGAAGTGACTGTACTCCAGGCGAGGATAACCTTATTGTTTGTGTTCAGTAGCCTGTTGGTTACACCAATGTCTAGACCAAATTCTACATCCTATCTGAATGTCAAAATCCACAAAGAACAAGCAGCTTGAACTAAACATTGATGGCTGCCCCTAAACCCTCAACCTGCAACGTTTTGAAAAGTGCTTCATGACATCCCACTTCGGAATCTAATGTTTGTGGGGCAGGGAATGCTTTTCCGAAAATGTAATTGTGTATTGTATTTTAATTATCATTCTGCCAAGTACATTGCCAGTGGATGATGAAATGAAGAGCCCCACCAAGATAGTCAATTTGGGGAAGACAATTGGTGCTGTATCCCACTACATCAGTTGTAGTGGGTTATTTAGTGGGTTATTAGTTTTAAGAGAAACAAGGCAGGGGAGGGGTGCAGGAGATATACCCTATATATTTTGAAAACAAGGTAAAATCCTGCTTATGGGGCAATTATTTTCAGCTGAAATTGCCACAAAACACCAGCAAAATACACCTCATTAACTCACCCGAGATCTGCCAATTGCTATGAATTGCACCAATGGGTTGTGGTGCACCATATACCCGTGCAGCATAAATAAACGGGGCGTTCCCGGCCGCGACAGTGTGACCGGGAAGCCCGAGCCAGAAGGACGTGTGTCGAGTGAGTCCTTGTGTGCTGGGGGGTTTACGGGGATCGCTGGGGGTCAGGACACACCCCCAACAGTGGCGACGAGTGGGGAATGATGCCTGGGCCCGGCGGTGACTAATCTGCAATTTTTCTTCCTGAAACAGAATCTTGCTGACATTTCGTTTCATGCCATAGGCCTTGCTTCACCCACGCGGCTGGCGTCCATTTTGAATAATCAGGCCGTGGACTTCACAGAGCTCCGGTTTGGGCGGTGAATGGCATCCAGGCCTAATTTTTGGACACACTGGTAGCAGACAGTTTAATCTGCGTGCCTATACCCAAATCTTTTTCCGAATTTTGGGTCTTCTACGTCGAGTGCAAGCGAGGAGAAGGGCTACAATGGCTGGGCCTGCATAGCCCATAATTCTTCCTTGACTCAATTTTTGGAACAGCTGAAGGCTGGGGCTTTCTTCATCCTCTTCGTCATCAGACTGGTGCCCCTGCTGCTTTTTCATCTTCTTCATCATCACGGAGGTGTGTTGCAGTGGTTCTTCATTCTGCTTCCTGGAATCATCAGGCCTGGTGGCTGGGTCTGGGCTGTTCAGGATTACCCGTGGAGGGGGAGAGTGTGTTCTTGCCATTTTCGCTCCCAGGGTGAACTTTCCTGTGCCTGGAGGTGGATCAGAGTTTGAGTTGCAGCCTCCATTTTCCATGCTGGGGGTGCCTGTGCGCTCGAACTCATGAGTGATACTGAAGATCAGGACGGTGCACAACCAGTAGCGGTGCAGCAGCCTCCACTTGCTCAAGCAGGGCCTCAAGGCCCACTGCATCCAGTGCAGCCAGTGGTAGCACCAGTTGTCCAGCCAATCCTTCCTGCCATGGCCCAGGCACGTGCACACGCGGCCTTGCAGCCCATCCTGGAGTTTGATGTTTCGGCCCGCCTTCTAGCTTGGGGCCCAGATGGAAGAGGTGGGTTGACCGCCTTGACATGTACTTTCGGGCCGCTCAAGTGGTTGATGATGACAGCAGGCTGGCAAGCATGTTGTACTCGGCAGGGCCCTCGGTCCAGGAGATCTTTGAATCGCTTCCACCAGGGGATGGCTCCTACGGTCAGGTGAAAACCGTGCTTCAAGCCCATTTTCTACCTCTTGCCAACGCGGACTCTAAACGCTTCGTGATGTTGTCCGCCAAACAGAAAGAGGACGAGACTTTGGACATGTTCTATGGGCGCCTGTCGCTCGCTTGTGCCTGGGGCGATGCGGAGGACATGATTCGGACCATGCTCATCCAGGCATGCTCCTCCGGCAAGCTCAGGCGCCAAGTGTTAAGGGAGCCCGGAATCACGCTGCCACGCATCCTAGAACTGGGGAGATGCCACAAAGTGTCTGAGGCGAGGGCAGCTAAAATGGAGGCTGGGTCACGCTCCATCAAGACCGAGGAGGTGTGTGCGATGTGGCGCGGTGGCAGAGGCACCAGAAGACCTGGTGGAGGACCCCGGGAGGGCAGGGGAATCCTGCCAAAAGTGTGGGTACGACCTGCCCCACTCAACGGAATGCCCCGCGATCGGAAGGACATGCTGAAGGTGTGGGCTGCCAGATCATTTCTCGAGGGTGTGCAAGGCGGCCATGCCTGTGATGGTGCCGTGAGGCCCAGCCCGGCCCAGTCTCCTTCGCCAGGGCAGACCGCCTAACGTCGCTCAGGTGGACCAGAGTGAAGAAGACACCCAAGTGGAAGAGGCAGACGAAGACAAGGAAGAGAACATTTTCTTCGTCTCCAGCGTGGGGATCCTGAAAGGGAAGAACAGGAGGCAGCCAAGATGCATGGTGGAAGTCAATCGGTCTCCAGTCCCGGTCCTGGTGGACACGGGGGCGTCTGTCAATGTGATGGCCCGGGGACACTATGACGCTATGGATGCCTCCTAAGTTGGTAGCACCGAAAGCCTGCATCTTCGCTTTCGGTGGTCTGTACCCTATCCCACTGGATGGTGCTTTTGTGGCGAAGATGGAGCACGACGGCTCGCAAAGCACTGCACGCTTCTACGTAACACCGGTGAGCACCAATACCTTGTTGAGCTGTGCAGCGACGGAGGCCCTCAGCATCGTCAGCTTTGCATACTCGGTCTATTTGGAGGACATCAATGACTTGCTTGAGAAGTATGCCGCACTGTTCAATGGGATCGGACAGATGGCTGGTGACCCAGTGAGGCTGCATATTGATGAATCTGTGCAGCCCATTGCCCTGAAACATTGCAGGGTACCCTTTCACCTTCGTGAACATGTCGACAAGGAGCTCGATAACTTGGTCAAACTTGGCATAATTGAGAAGGTGGAGAGTCTGACTCCCTGGGTGTCCCCAATTGTAGTTGCCTGGAAACCCAAACAACCAGATGCGGTCAGAATCTGTGTCGACATGAGGCTGCCGAATAAAGCTATCAAGAGAGAGAGGCACCTCACCCCGACGATTGATGACATCATTGCCGAGGTACAAGGCGCTCGCTTCTTTTCAAAGCTGGACCTCCGAGCGGGCTACCACCAGGTTGTTCTCCACCCCGAGTCGAGGTATATTACCCCCTTTACTACACACCGAGGGCTATACTGCTACAAAAGACTGAGCTTTGGTGTGTCTTCGGCGGCAGAGGTGTTCCAAAATATCATCCGAGGCGCCCTAGCAGATGTGGAGGGTGTCTTGAATATCAGTGATGATATCCTGGTGTTTGCAAGGACGGAGGTGAACCATCTGAGGCGACTGGCGAAAACGTTTGAGAGGTTGCAGTCCCTGGGCCTCACCCTCCACAAGGAGAAATGCAAGTTTCTGAGACCATCGATAGAGTTCTTTGGCTTTGTATTTAAAGAAGGGGGTGTATCACCAGATCCCATAAAGGTCCAGGACATTAAAAAGGCGCAGCCTCTGGAATCCGTGTCTGATGTGCGGAGCTTCCTAGGTATGGTTACTTACTGTGGACGGTTCATCCAGAATCTTGCCTCCAGGTCGGAACCGCTCAGAGCACTGATAAGGAAAGATACCACCTGGAACTGGGGTACACTTGAACAGGCGGCATTCAATGACATCAGGGGTGCCCTGCCGGCAGAGGATACCATGGCCTTCTTCGATCCAGCGTTGCCGTCGGAGATCGTTGTCGATGCCAGCCCATTCGGCTTGGACGCCGTGTTGACGCAGATTGACCGTGATGGGGGCGTCCGCCCGGTGGCTTACGCCAGCAAAGCGCTGTCGGATGCGAAGCAGCGGTATTCCCAGATTGAGCGCGAGGCGCTGGTGGTGCTCTGGGGCTGCAGGCACTTCCGGCTCTACGTCCTCGGACGCCCGGTGATGATGGTGATGGACCACAAGCCATTGCTTCCAATCTTGGCTGGGTCGTCATCCAAGCCGCTGGCAAGGATTGAGCGGTGGATGCTCGCTCTCCTGGAATACGGAGTCATCTTGGTGTATCGGCCGGGGCGAACAATGCGGCGGACTATCTCTCAAGACACCCGGGTGCGCCTGGGAAGGAAGACCATGACACATGTGTGGAAGAAGCCGATTAACATGTACGTGTGGTGGTGGAGGCGGCCACGCCAAATGCAATGCCCCTGGAGGAGCTCGAGGCCGATGCAGCGGAGGATGAGTGTTTCCAAATCCTGAGGCACTCCATGCAGCATGGCTGCTGGAAGTCGGTGCTGGAGGCCCTGGCGGGGCACACTCAGGAGGCCAGAACCGGACTGGAGCAGCTGTGGAAGGTCCGGGAAGAGCTCTCTTTTTCAGCATCTGGTCTTCTGCTCAGGGGAGATCGCATTGTCGTTCCCCAATCCAAGGTGAGGGAGGTGATCACCCTTGCCCACCGTGGACACCAGGGCGCCGCCAAGACTAAAGCCCACCTAAGGTTGAAAGTGTGGTTCCTGGAACTGGAACGCAAAGTGGACGACTTTGTGGCGGCCTGCGTGTGGTGTCGGGCGGCGTCTCCCCTGCAGCGTGAGCCTGCCATAGAGGCGATGCCTCGGGGGACGCAACCCTGGGAAGTTGTTCATGCGGACTTTGGCTCCACCACGATGGGCACCCACTTCCTGGTGCTGGACGATGAATACTCAAGATACCCGGAAGTGGAATTTGTGGAGTCGGTGGCGTTTGAGCATGTGGTGGTGGCCGTGGAAAAGGTGTTTGCGGCCCATGGTTTCCCTCACACACTGTGCTCGGACAACGGGGCGCCGTTCCAGAGCGAGCGATTCTCTGAGCTAATGGAGAGCTGCGGGGTGCTACACAGGAAGATCACACCCCTCTGGCCAAGGGCAAACAGCGAAGCCGAACGGCTGATGAGGACTCTGAACAAGACCTTTAGAATCGCCCAGGGCCAGGGGCAATCCCTCCAAAGAGCTCTCTATCAATTCCTGAGGGTGTACCGCACTACCACGCATGCCTCCACCGGAGTGGCCCCGGCAGAGGCGTTATTCAAACGGTGCCCTCGGGGGCTGTTACCGGAGGTGGGGGAGAAAGAACTGGGGGTAATCCACAACCAACAGGTCGAGGCAGACCAGCGAGTGAGGATCGAGCAGGAAAACATTCGGCGAAGACTTCGCCCGCAGCGGCTGGAGCCGGGCGATGAGGTCCTCATTCGAAATAGACACCCCCATGGAAAGCTCTCCCTTCCGTATGAGCCTGAGCCTCTGGACGTCGTTGCAGTCAAGGGATCCATGGTGACTGCCTCGGACGCAAGGTCTGCGGTAACCCGCAATGTGAGCTTCTTCAAGAAGCTAGGGGATCTGAGACCTGACCCGCCCCCTGATCCGGACGTAAGGGTGGTTCCTGAGGACCAAGGAGAGACCCCCTGCCTGCCTGAGTCCCCGGCCCAGACTACGCCTATGGACAAATCACCCGTACCGGAGGTGAGCGGGAGGTGCCCCCAGAGGGCTGGGCGAGGGGAAACCCGCTCACCTCAGCGACTACGTATTGGGACATTTGTCTGAGCATCCTGATGGTGACAACTGTTAAATAAAGGGGCCCGGGTGGATGTCAATAAAGGGGTATTTTGGAACTGGATCTTAGATGTGGTTATCGTTGTAGTGATAGTTGGTTTGCAGTGTGTAGCATTTAAATGTTTTGTTGTTGTCCTCCCGAAAAAGGAGGAGTGTGGCACTGCCCGATGACGAGGCGCGCACGCGGCGGCGTGATGTTGCACGCCGCTGCGTGCAACATAAATAAACGGGCGTTCCCGGCCGTGACAGTGCGACCGGGAAGCCTGAGCCAGAAGGACGTGTGTCGAGTGAGTCCTTGTGTGCTGGGGGGCTTACGGGGATCGCTGGGGGTCAGGACACACCCCCAACACTGGTCAGATATGCCTGCAACTGGGCCAGAGAAACCCCTACTGAAGGCTCACAGGACCACGAAACCGTAGGAGCAGCAGGCAGCAGATTGCCGACCAAGAATCTATTTTAAACCCTGACGAATGTGGGCAACATTGATGTTCTAAAACAATTGCGTTGTCAAAGAAACCAGCTCAAGTATCACTTAACTCTCTGTGATTGGCTAAAAATGTCCCGACCTGTAATGTTCATTTTTACTGGTAAATTTCCCTGAAATGTGTGTTTGAAAAGGCTTCATTTCCCCATGTGCCTGAAATGGCTCCACTGCTGAAAAGCGAGTTGCAATAAATTAGGCTATTCTGAGTGACTAGTGCCTTGTAGGTTGTGTTTGTTAAATAGGTAAAGCCCATTCTCTGCTTTGATCGCTCTGAAATCAGTAGTACACATTTGGGCTGTGTGGTAGGAATGCATTCATTTGGGATATATTTGCATTGGTAGAAGGTTAACTTCTTTTTAGTGTAAACTCTTAAAAAACAGACCTCAAGACCTCAACCTATTTATTTTTAAAGAGAGGAACTGTAAAAAGTCCACTTAGCTTGCGAGTTCTCCCCTTTAGAATGGTAGCATTAATGCTACTTCTTTCTGGCTGTGAACATATAGTTAGTTTTGTATATGTTTCCGGGAGAAGGTGGAGTTCGATCCTTTACAGTGCATCATTTGTGGGGTGTTTGCCAAAACTGCGCCCTGGGCTGCCAACTCACTGGCAGTGGCACATGACTGCAATGGCTGCTGCACAGTCCTCAGTGCATTTACTGGTCCCGAAGGACACCTGTCGGAGAGAGGACAACAGTGGAACAATCACTGCCCAACAGACCCACCACAGGGGCAGGGCCAGGGAAAGGGCCTTTGTGAAGTAGTGCCTGTGCTGGGCTCCGGTCTAAGGAAGATCTTGCTGCAGTGTGTGTCTGACTGGCAAGTCAATCAGTTCAGCAAAGATGGTGTCTGCAGTTTTCTATCTCTTTAGTAAATGAAGAAAGCTGGTTAAAATGCTCCACTTAACACCTGTAGAATCAGAAGAAATTGAGAATGAGGATAATGTATTTAAAAAGCAGGTAAACATTTGAAGTCGTATTTCGAGAAACCAGTATTATGTTATGTTATTTTATTTTGATTGCTATTTGTAAATGGTGCTTTGAATGGATTGTGTCTTCCAACGTATTCCTCATCTTAGATGCATTCCATCCAGCTTTAGCTGCTTCGGAATTTTTTTCTCGGCAGAGGGCGCCGTGCGTCGATGGTCCCTCGAAGGCCTCCGTCGAGGGTGATGTCATCGGGTATACAAGTAGCACACGCTGCGCCCGTTGGCCTCAGTTCCGTTTTTCCGCAGTACGTGTTGCTTCGGAGACTAGCCGTGCGTCGAGTGGTTACGTGACGCAGTTACTGGAAGATATTTGATATGTCCTCATCCTCGACCCCGACTACGACCCCGCGAGGGGGGGATTCAAAAAGTGTAAATCCTGCGGTTCGAAAATGTCCGTCACGGACCCTCACCGGGAATGTCTGTGGTGTCTCGGGGAAGGCCACGACATGGAGGCCTATACGAAGTGTCAGGCGATGACAGGGAAAGCCTTTCGAGAGAGGAAGGGAAAACTGCAGGTAGGTCGTAAAGCCGACCGAAAAGCCTCTAGCGTCGAGTCGAGGTCCAGTGAGGAGAAATCTCCTCGACGCGAAAGGTATCGGTCTAGGGCCCGAAGCGATTCTCATTGCTATTCGTCTTTGACGAAAAAGTCCAAAAAAAGACGCCACCGTTCCCCTTCCACCTCGTCCTCGGACGAATCCCCAAAAAGAATGAAATGCCCCACAAAACATTTTACCTTCGAAGAGTGGGAAGCATTCAGGGTAAAAATGATGGAGGTGTTTGAAAAAGCTAAGCCTCGGTCCGCGCCTTCTTCGGAAGCCGGACGGGAGCATTATCGTTCCGACACTCACGCGCCCTCGGGCCGGGGTGATCGAAGGAGGAAGCATCAGGAACCTTCCAGGAAACCGAGCGAAAAAGACTGCTCGAGTCGAGTCGACCGTTCGAGGTCACTGATGCCGTCTGAAACCCGACACACCTCAAAGGGCAAGTCTTTGAAGAGCGCCTCGACGCCCTCAAAGCCAGCGCCATCGACGACCACTATTTTGTCAGTGCCAACAACACCATTGATGCCTTTGTTGACGTCGACCCTGAAGCCCTCGGCGCCAAATATTCCAAAGGCTCCAACTCAGCCAACTCAGCTAGAAACTGTAAAAATAACAGCAAAAGAGAAGGCTGCAAAGGCTGTAATGCCTTCAGGTTCCACTGATACACCTCTCCCACCTCTCCCAGAAAAGGTTTTTAAACCTCTTCCAAGGAAAGAATTTTTCAAATCCTTAACTTCAATATTTGAAGAACAGGAGAGATCTGATGAGGAGAATGTTCCTTTTAGACTGGAATATGGCACCCCAAATGTCCCAGAATGCCTGATTTCTGAGGAAAGCAGGATGAGGGACCTGGTGCAAACCTTACATAATGCAAGTGGCATTGATACTTCGCCTGAAACAGATTTTGGCAGGCCAGAACCAGGGGAACATGCCAGTCCCTCATACCGTCAACTAATGACAAAGATGGTCGAATATTTAGGATGGGCTAGACCACCAACTCAATTCATCCAGGATGATCTGACCGATATATTGGATCATGGTCCCACCGAAGATCCAATTCTGCCCTTCCATGTAGCCTTGCAATATAGCGTGGCCAAAAAATGTGAGACTCCGGATTCTATTCCTGAATAAATCCCTTACTTCAAAATACCACCCTTCCAGTAGCGTCCCCGGCTATCTGTCTAAACACCCCACTCCAGAGAGTCTGGTGGTCCAGGCAGCCACAACTTCAAATAAGGTGGCGTACCCTTCTATCCCTCCGGATAGGGACAACAAGCGTTTGGATGGTTGGGCAGGCAAGGTATTTTCAGCTGGGAGTATGGCATTAAAAACAGCCAACTCCACATGTGCCTTGGCAAAATTTTCATACACTCTGTGGGAGTGCATTGCAATGTGGCGGAGCACATACCAGAAGGGGATGAAAGGGAAGGATTCCTAGCCATTGTTAAAGATGTAAATGAGGCCATGCAGGAATCCCTTCAGTCTGGATTGGACACTGCAGATAGTGTGAGCAGGTCCATGGGCACTAGCACAGTAATGCGCAGATTTGCGTGGTTACAGAAGTCGGGTTTCACACCAGACGTGCAAAACCATCTTCTGAACATGCCCTTTGACGGGTCTCACCTTTTTGGCAACAAGGCTGACGAGAGCCTTGAGAGGTTGCAGACCTCAAAAGCAGCTGCAAAGTCTTTAGGAGCTGCTATTAGACAACCTCAGCCTTTTCGTGCGTCAGGACAATCTTGGAGGGGACGATCCTATCGTTACTACTCCTCATATGGAAGGGCGAGAGGAATGGCCAGTCAAAGGGGCCAGAGAAGGGCCACTCGCGGTGGACGAGGAAAATGTGCAAAGCGAGCTTCAGCTGCAGCCTCTTTGCCATCAGCGGCCGCAGCAACCGCCACAAAACCACTTTGAGGACTTGCATCACAAGACACATGTGGGAGGCAGGCAGCCACAGCATCTGCAGTATGGCGAGCCATTACTTCAGATGTTTCGGGCTCTAGAAATAATAGCCCAAGGTTACTGCCTTCCTTTTCTAACGCAACCCCAATGCAATCGCCCAGGGAGACACCCTTTGAAGTTTTCGAACCTGCTCCTACAGCAGGAAGTTCTAACCCTGCTGGAGAAAGGTGCTATAGAGCCAGTACCTGTAGCGGAGAGGAACAAGGGATGGTACTCCCCTTACTTTTTGATCCTCAAAAAGGACGGAGGACTGAGACCCATCTTGGACTTAAGAGGCTTGAACAAGCTCCTCAGGAAGGACAAGTTCAAGATGGTTACTCTTTCACAGAGCCTTCAGGCCCTGCAACTTCAGGATTGGTTGGTGTCATTGGACCTCCAGGATGCTTATTTTCATGTGCCAATTCATCTCAAGCTCAGAAAATACTTCAGGTTTGCAGTTGGCGACTCACACTATCAGTTTCGAGTCCTGTCATTCGGATTGACCTCCGCCCTGAGCGTCTTCACCAAGTTAATGGTAGTGGTGGCAGCGCACCTCAGGAGAGGGGAGATTCACGTCTACCCCTACCTGGACGATTGGTTGATCAGGGCACGTTCTGCCGAACAAGCACTGGATCATCTGAAAGTCACCTGCTACTTCCTCCACAGAGTGGGCTTCTCCCTCAATTTCAAGAAGTCACAAATGACACCTTCACAACAGCTCCAGTACATAGGGGCTGTATTAGACACATCCTTGGGAAAGAGCTCGCCTCCCAAGTTGAGGGCTCAAGACAGTCTTCAGATGGTTTCCAAATTCCAAAATGCCCAAAATCTCCATGCCTACGACTTCTTAAGGTTGCTCGGCCTCATGGCATCCTGCATCTTCCTAGTGCCAGAGGCACGCCTGAGGATGAGATCCCTTAAATGGGCTCTAAAGACTCAATGGTCCCAGTTCTATGGTCAAATGACGGATTTTCTTCAGATTCCGAACAAGGTTTGGCAGGATCTTCTGTGGTGTACTTGCACAGAGAATATCCTAAAAGGAGAACAGTTTTGGCAACCATGGCTGGAAATTACAGTAGTGACGGACGCCTCACTCATGGGGTGGGGAGCTCATGCCAACGATCTGACAATCAGCGGTCGTTGGTCTCCATCAGAGTCCAAACTACACATCAACCTTTTAGAGCTGAGAGCAATCAGACTAGCGCTGAAGGCTTTTCTGCCATCTGTCAGAGGAAAAAATGTCCTGATGATGACGGACAACACAGTGGCCGTGCATTATCTATTCAAAAGAGGAGGTGTAGGGTCACTACCTCTGTGCAGAGAGGCAATGCGGCTCTGGTATTGGGTAATTCAAGAAGGAATCTCCTTAACGGCAGAGGAGAATATGACGGCGGACGCTCTGAGCAGGCAGAGCACGGTGTCCCACGAGTGGGAACTGGCTCAGGAAGTCATTCAATAGATCTTCGCCCTTTGGAGAGCTCTTCAAGTAGACCTATTTGCGACCATAATCAACCAGAAGTGCGAAAGGATTTGCTCAAGGGACTTTCCCCCAAGAGGAGCCCTAGGAGACGCGTTTGTGGTGGAGTGGAACTTCCCACTATTATACGCGTTCCCTCCGATTCCCGCCATTCCTCAGGTCATCAGGAGATTGAGACGGTTCAGAAACTGCATGATCCTATTTGCCCCGGATTGGGCCAGGAGAACGTGTAGACCTGTCCATCTGTCCTCCATTACGTCTTCGTCAGAGAGAGGACCTTCTCTCACAAATGGAGGGCCAGGATCTCCATCCAGAGGTCAAGATTCTCAACCTTCATGCTTGGTATCTGAAAGGCTGAGATACAAGGATTGGGACCTTGCAGATGACATCCTTGAGGTGTTGCTTTCGGCAAGAAGGCCAGCAACAAAATCTCTATACTGTTGCCGTTGGAAAAAGTTTTGCAACTGGTGCAGAGAAAAGAATGTTGATCCTTTTCTATGTTCCATTCCGGAAGTGTTGTCCTTCCTCTTGTCCCTAGCACATAGAGGTCTAAATGTTGGGACCATTAAAGGTTATCTTGCAGTGCTTTCCATTTTCAAACGTTCGTCGGAAGAATGCTCCTATTTCAAAATTCCTTTCCAAGTACCAATTTGTGATCTTAATCTGGTTCTAAAATTCTTAATGTGTGCCCCTTTTGAACCCTTGTACACTTGTCCATTAAGATTACTAACATGGAAAACTGCTTTCCTAGTTGCTTTAACATCTGCAAGAAGAGTGAGCGAATTGCAGGCACTGTCTTCTGGGCCACCCTATACTGTGTTCCATAGGGACAGAGTGGTATTAAGGGTTAAACCCTAATTTTTACCTAAAGTTGTGTCCGATTTTCATTTAAATCATAAAATTGTTCTACTCGCATTCTACCCTCCACCTCATCCTAGTAAAGAGGAGGAAAGATTGCACAGGTTGGACCCGAGAAGAGCTCTAAGCTTTTACATTTCTAGGCTCTCCAAGCTTAGAGTCGATAAACAACTTTTCATTGGCTGCACCGGAAGGAAATTGCGTCATTCGGTGTGAAAAAACAAACCATATCACGTTGGATTGTGCTTTGCATTTCAGAATGCTTCAGATTGGGGGAAAAAGACCCACCTGAAGGCTTAAGGGCCCATTCCACCAGGGGCATTGCCTCTTCTACAGCCCTTCAAAGAGGTGTTCCCATAAAATCCATTTGTGAAGCAGCAACTTGGTCATGGCGGCACACTTTTTCAAAATTCTATAGTCTGGATGCTTCCCAGTCTAAGGAGCTGAATTTTGGTAAAGCAGTGCTATATTCTGCCATATAATGGTATACAAAATCTACTCGCTCCTCCAGAGAATTGTCTATACTGCTTTGGGAGTCTATTTAAGATGAGGAATACGTTGGAGGACAAAATCCATTCGAAGAACAAGTTACTTACCAACTGGTAACGTTCTTTCGATTGGATGTTCCTCTAACGTATTCCTCATCGCCCTCCCATCTTACCCCTCTGTAGATTTTCCGGGTTATTGCCACTTCAACTCTTGCAAGGCTAATACCTGACTACCGGCATAATCTACACAGTAGAGCAAGGGTGGGAAAAACAGAACTGAGGCCAACGGGCGCCACGCGTGCTACTTGGATACCCGATGACGTCACCCTCGACGGTGGCCTTCGAGGGACCATTGACTCGACGGCATTGACGCACGGCGCCCTCTGCCGAGAAATAATTTACGAAGCAGCTAAAGCTGGATGGAATACATCTAAGATGAGGAATACGTTGGAGGAACAGCCAATCGAAAGAACACTACCAGTTGGTAAGTAACTTTTTAATCTGCATTGTTGGTCCATACATCACCACAAATGAGCCCCCCAAAACGTTCAAACTATGGGGAGCAGTAGTGAGTGATGCGCTGTTGCCCCGAAGAGGCACAGCTGTGTTAGTACATTTTTGAGCACCGGCACCTAATTATTTACAAATTAAGCACTGATTAGCTGTCATATAAACCCAGGTGTCGTTATTTACTCTCATTCTGTGTCTGAGTTGTAATCTGACGTTGCATGAAAAACTTTGAAAAACCCCTCAGGGAGGGGGAATAACTTGAACATGGAACCTTTGGGGCCTTTGCACCTCAGCATTTCTCTCTGCTGCCATCAGCATACTTTCAAATTCCAGCTTGCTCGGGGAGAAACCTGTCACCTCAAAAATCTTTAGTGAGGAAAACGGGGGAGCATCAAGTCCCTGGAGTCCTCATTGTTGGCAACCAAGTTCCCTGAAGAGACAGTTGATTTAGTTGGCTGCTCCCTGTGGTGGTTTGGCCAGGGGGTGGATGTAACACTTATAGCAGTCAGAAGGCCAGCTTGCTACATGGTCAGACCACCAGTCAGTGTTTTTTTGGATTGAAACACTTGATTCTCCAAGACACGTCAATATAGATTACCCCTGCTATCTGCGCAGGGAGTATTAATTCTATTAAAGACTAGGAGGCGAGCATTATGCTTCATCTTCATTTATTACTACTCTTCAGCAGTTCAACAAAACACTCTAAAAAATCGTGAAAAAGCGTAAACTTTGCTTTCCTCTTTTTCTTTCCTTTTTTCTTTTTTTTTTTTTTTTTTTTAACTACAATGTCCATGAGTCTCTGTAGTCCATGCCCTTTCCACCAGTCATAACCCACTTCCTGTGCTCGGGCTCCTCCTCTGCTTTTACTCGCTCTGAAACTGCACAAGTCCATTAACTGATCCTCGCCAACAGAGCGAAGGTTCTTCTGAACTTTAAAACTCCACCGCCGGTGTCCTCCCGGTCTGCTACTCTCAGCTACGGCACGGCCATCAGTTATTCTTCTGATCTTCCCCTATGAAACAGAAATAGAAAGTCTTAGGGTGGTGCGTCTGTAGTGTACTTCACTCATATAATGCAACGACATTTAGTACAGTACATTACTTCGGGAGGGAATTTAATGCTCGCCTCCTAGTCTTTAATAGAATTAATACTCCCTGCGCAGATAGCAGGGGTAATCTATATTCTATGACAAGACTGGAGGCGAGCATTATGCTTGTTCAAAGCTGCCCAACACTGTACTAGCCAGACCCTCTGTTGGCTTAAAGTAAAATTCTCTAAAGGTACGGTCGTTTGACCAGTCCGCTGTTAGCATTATTACATTCAAGGGCACTCCCGCTCTCGCTGCTGACGATGCCATCGCACCCCTCACTGAATGCGCTCCATACATGTCCACATTCACACCCGCTGCCTGCATGATCTCCTTCACCCATCTAGCTATAGTAGCTGATGTTACGGCGTGATAGGGTTTCCTGCGCGCTATTAGCAACTGGGTAACCTGCGCTGCTCTGTTCTCTGCTGTTCTACTCTCGTATTCTTTAATACACCGTGCAACGCACCACTTCGAATTGCCCGGAAAATACGGATAATGCACCGTGGAGGTACCTGTCTTGGTTCTCCTAGCAATAGAGAACGTGACTCCTTCCGGTCCGAAAGCTCGTCTGTTAATCTCCAGAGCTTTAACGTCTGACACTCGTTTGCATGAGATTAGACATAATAACATAGCTAGCTTACCGGATAGTTGTTTACGGGTAAGATATTTATCCGTCGGCCAATCCGATAATAGTCTTAATACTGTCGCCACATCCCATGTCGAATTATATCTGGGCACTGGTGGCACTCTGAACTTTGCTCCTCTAACGAGCCTGACTACCGCGGGGTGTTCTCCTGCTGGCCCTCCTTCTATTGGAATGTGTCCCGCTGATATAGCTGATCTGTACACCCCGTACGAAAAGCTTTCCCGTCCTGCAGTAAGTTCGCTAAGAAATTTAGAATTACCACTACAGGTGCTGAAACGGGATGAACACCTCTGTCCTTGCACCAGCTTGTCCATTTTGCCCAAGCTGCGTCATAGCTCCTCCTAGTGGAGGGAGCCCAGGATTCTGCGATAAGCTGAGCTGCTTGCTCCGAAATTCCTGGCAGGGCCCAACGTCTCCTGATATCCTGCACGCGACTAAGGGGAGTGTCCCTCTCACTCTCAGAGGATGACACAACCCAGCTGGGTCCGTGATCAATCGCTCTCCTTCGGGAAGCATTCTGGGTAAGTCTGCTAGTAGCTCCATTAGCGTTGGAAACCACACTTGTGACTTCCACAACGGTGCGACCAACACCAGTTCCGCTCTCTCCCTCCGACACTTCGCTAGAACTCTGTTCAACATTGCGAAGGGGGGAAAAGCGTAATGCGGTCCTCCTGTCCACTCTTGCAGGAACGCATCCGTTCCCTGCGCTTCCGGATCTAGCCTCCAGCTGTAATATAGGCTTGTCTGTGCATTGAGCCGGGATGCGAACAGATCTACCTTCAGTGGACCCCATCTCCTGTCCAGTCTCTGAAACACGACTGGGTCCAGCTTCCAATCGCTGGAGTCTATCAGGTAACGCGAGTTCCAGTCCGCTACTATGTTCTGCTCGCCTGGCAGGTATTCCGCTATCACTGACGTCTCTGACTGTAGACAGAAATGCCAGAAGTCCTTTGCTAGTTCCGCTAGCATCTTGGACCTCGTACCGCCTAGGTGATTTATGTAACGTACTGCGGAGATGTTGTCCATTTTCAGCAGCACACAAGATTTCACTCTTCCTCTTGTGAATGCCTTGATCGCGAACGATCCTGCCAGTAGCTCCAGGCAGTTTATATGTAGCCGGAGCTCCTCTTCGCTCCATTTGCCCCCGGTCTGTAGGGTCCCACATCTGGCCCCCCAGCCCTTCCGGCTGGCGTCCGATTCTATTACCAGATCTGGTTTGTCCCCGAATATGGCTCGCCCATTCCAGGCGTCCATATTCTTCAACCACCACTCTAGTTCGGTAATGGAGTCCTGATCTAGGGGTACTTTCTGGTGATACTTCAGACCCTGTTGTAGGTGTCTTATCTTTAATCTCTGTAGCGCTCGGTAGTGCAGAGGCCCTGGAAATATGGCCTGAATGGATGCTGCTAGTAGCCCCACTACTCTCGCTAGCGTCCTGATAGATATCTGCTTCTTCTCCAGACATAATCTGATCTCCCTCTTTATGTCCTTCATTTTCCGAGCTGGCAGCTCCAGGGTCGCTTTCTTCGTGTCTAGTACGAACCCTAAGAAATCTAGCCTCTGAGCTGGTACGGTATCTGACTTCTCTGTATTCACTAGGAATCCTAGAGATAGTAGGAGGTCTTGTACCCATCCTGTTTGATATACTAGCACTTCTCGGTCTTCTGCTAGGAGCAAAAGGTCGTCCAGATAAATTATCAGTCTGACGCCTTTCTCCCTGATCGCTGCCGCTACCGGTTTCATCAGCTTCGTAAACGCCCAGGGCGCCGAGGCCAGCCCGAACGGCATCGTCTTGAAGTGCCAAAACTGTCCGTGCCATCGGAACGCTAGAAATGGTCTGTACTCTTCGAGCACGGGTACTGTGAGGTACGCGTCTTTTAGATCTAGGCGCGTCAGCCAGTCTGCCTCCCTTAGGGAGTCCCTGAGCTGATGTATGCCCTCCATCTTGAAGTGGCGATATATGATCCAACCGTTCAGCTCTTTGAGATTGATAACTGGGCGTACCTTCTCCTTCCTGTGTACTAGGAACATATTGCTGACAAACTTGGGTGGCGTTTCGCATCTCTCTATCGCTCGCTTGCGCAGTAGCTGCTCTATCTCGCTGTCTAAAAGCGCCTGTTCCGCTAGCGCTAGCCTCTGGCTCCGCGGCCTGTCCTTTTGCACTGGCATCTCTATGAAATCTAACCTCATACCTCTGACGGTCTGCAGTATCCAGGAATCGCTGGAAAGCTTGCGCCAATTCTCTAAAAACATGCGCGTCCTCCCCCCTACCGGAGGATACTGAATCGCTCTCACCTGGTGTAAACCCTTGACCTCGTCCTGATCCTCTGGACCTGCGGCCTCTTGGGAATCTCCCTCTGGATGGGAAGAAAGTATCCTGACTCTTGTTCTCCCAGTATTGAGCTCTGGGGTTTTGAGGCCTTCTTCCGCCTTGGGTCCGACCGGCCGCCCGGCCTCTGTAGCGTCCGGTCCCTCCAAAAACTCTATTCGGGAATATCTTGCGAATCGATGCTTGGGCTTTCTCGAGCGAAGCGTATGTCCCTACGAATCGGCCCATCTCCTTACCGAAGGTCTCACCGAACAGGAGGCCCTGGGCCCCTTCTCCTGCCTCATACGATGAGAGGTCGCTGAGCTTAGAATCAATCTTGAGCAGGAGGCCTTTCCTTCTCTCCGAAGCGATGGCGCAGTTCGCGTTCCCCAGAAGGCAGACTGCTCTCTGCGCCCATCCTGCGAGAGCTTCGGGGTCAACTTCCTCTCCCGTGTCCCTTGCTCTCTCCGCCAGGTCCATGATTTTAGCGAGAGGGCCTGCTAAGTCCAGAACTTTCTCCTGGCAGCTTTTCCAGGACCTATCGATACCCTTGCGCGGGTCTTTATTTGTTTTTGATACGAATGTCAGCATCTTCGGGTCGAGCTCAGGGGCCTCCGCTACTTTTCCAGGGAGATCTGGGCGCGGGCATTCCGCTCGCAGGCGCTGCCTCACCTCCTTGTCGAGAGGCTTGCGCAACCTAGCTGCCATGTATTGTGCTACCCGGGGGGATGGTTGCCACTCCGAGGATTTCGGGTTCCGTATGCTATCGGGGTCAAACATATCCTCTTGTGGCTCGAGGAGGTGCTTCTCTTTACGAAGTCTTTTGCCCCCGCTGGGTTTGGCCCAGTCCTCCTGCTCTATCTCCTCGTCCTCTAGTGAGGCTTGGAATCCATCCTTCTCGTCTTCCGAGTCAGGGTCTTCTCCTGTATTGTCCTCCCCTGGAGTGGGGGTCATGAGGTGTGGCACTGTCTGGCGTTGCAGATAAGCTTCTTTCAGCTTCGCGAACGCGTCAGGCACCTCTGGGGCCTTATCATCTGCCCCTTCCAAAGAGCCCCGGGGGTCGTCAGAGGCTTTCCTCTTGAGGGCTAGCTTACTCCCCTTACGTCCCTCTATCGCGGGATCCGTGGGCGTGCGTCTCCAGTCTTCGGTGCTGCTGCTAGGCTGTGAAAGCATGGCCTCCAACGTCTCCAGCCTCTCCTGTAGGGGTCTGACGCCCTCTGCCACTGCATCAATGAGGGAGCTTCCTAGCACTTTTTTGAAGCTGGCCGCGAGGTCCTGGGACTGCTCCTCCTCGCTCCACTCAAATTCTGACATTCTCGTGCTTGTGCCTAAAATACCTGAGTCAGGTGTCTTAGCACGCCCACAGCTCCTCTTGATGATTCGGGGTTCGTAAAGTCGTCTTTACTCTTGCGCTCCCCCTTTTTTTTTTTTTTTTTTTTTCAGTGGCTGCACCTAGACGCGATCACTCGTGGCTCCGAGAAGCCTTCACTTCTGCTGCGCCAATCCTCTGCTACTTGGCAGTGTAAGAGCTCCGTCGGTTTCTACCTTCTGCAGCTCCCAATCCGTGACTTTATCGTCACTCAATGTGCTTCATAGGAAACACGGCGCTTGCGGTCGCTATAACCGCTAAATCAGAGAAACAAGTCGCACGACTGAAAATCATCAGAAATGATTGTACACGAGTGTACTGTAGTCGGTGAACTCTGTAGACAGTGGCGCCATGGAGCGACCTGTCGGCACGTGCGCTTATGCGCCTAACTCCTCCCACACGAGGGTGGGGGCTGCTTGCGGAGCATTTGGCCGCGCACCGAACTTCGTGGGAGCCGGCCCGCCTCCGCGGAGATGGGGCCTGCTCTCGGATGTCGGCGCGGCCTATGCTGCGTCGTTCGCGAGGCTGACTAACCCCAAGCGTGCCGAAATTGCGACACGGGGCCGCCCGCCTCGCGAATAAGCCCCTGCCTGAGATACCCCTTGGGCTACTCCCACGAAAACTCGCGCCGACGCGAGCGCTCGAAAATCTATGTCAACGCGCTTTTACGCAGAATACACTATGAAACCATTATAGTGACTAAAATACCAAGATATTTTTTTTTTTTTTTTTTTTAACACGCTCTCTCGGCGTTCCTCTCTTACACACTCATATGTAAAGAATTCATAAAGATTAATCTCCCACTCAACCCCCGTCAATACATTCATGCGGAGAGGGAAGAAATTGTACTTATCTGCTTGAAGAGCAGTAAAAGAAGAGGAGGAGCCCGAGCACAGGAAGTGGGTTATGACTGGTGGAAAGGGCATGGACTACAGAGACTCATGGACATTGTAGTTAAAAAAAAAAAAAAAAAAAAGAAAAAAGGAAAGAAAAAGAGGAAAGCAAAGTTTACGCTTTTTCACGATTTTTTAGAGTGTTTTGTTGAACTGCTGAAGAGTAGTAATAAATGAAGATGAAGCATAATGCTCGCCTCCAGTCTTGTCATAGAATTGCTTCCTCCTCCGTCTACCAGGTAAAACCTACTCAGGACTGAAGGAACTTCCCAATGGAAGCGATAATAGGGAAAGTGAAAACCATGGAAATAGAAGAAGTTCATTTTGAAACGTTATATCACTACTTACTATCCTTTAGTAACTGGCTTGCATCTGCACAAAATTCTGTAGTTGCTTTTCGCATTTGACAAAAAAACTAGAAATTCTAGACCACGGAATAAATGGTTCTTGGCAGAGTAATAAATTGTAAAAGAATTAGAGCGCAAATGACATGTCTGTCATCCTCAAGATGGCAGAAGGTTTTTCAATTTCTCCAGAAAGTATACAAAAGCACTATTTTGAAAAAAAAAATACTATTACCAAACACAGTTGGAAGGATGCTGTTCAATGCAAAAGGAACTTCATAAAATGGTTGAAGAGTTCGGAAAACCAACAGTGAAAATATATAAAATACCCCCATCACAGGAATATATATGTATTTTTTATTTCTTCCAACAAAAGGTAGTTGATAAAAGAAAATCCTTGAAAAATTCCTGAATATAGCTCCACACGGTAGGCTAGATAACCCCAGTCTAACCAAATACCCAGTTCACTTTCTTATGGCCTTGGAGCCATTAAATGAGGAGCAGTATTTCTCCATCCTGAAAAACAGTAAACCAGAAAATCAAAGCTGCGTTTATCACCTATAACGCAGTCTTGAATGGAACACCAGCATACTTGGCAGCTAAACACCACACATCTAGAGGTTCTTGCACATCATGCAGCAAAACTAAAGGTTGGAGTCTAAGCTAGCCTATAAAGATAAGACTTGCAAGCAGTCCTTCTCATGTCACAGCCCAACCATCTGAAAACCAAACCTGGAAGAGGCCCGAAAGGCACCCACCATCATCTAGGTCTAAAAAACACTAAAAACGTGGTTCTTTTAACAATACCTGCCGGACGAATAAAAATCCATCTCTCCATCAACTCACACTAATGCGCTAGTGTATACAATGCCAAGCCCAATTCTGGCAAGCTCCTGTTGAAAAGCGATCCACTGCTCTTGAGCTAGATTTCCGCTATCTCTATCTCTCTCTCTATATAAAGCACAAAGTCTATTAGTTTGTTCCAATTCCACATTGATCCACCAATCTGCACGAAATTTGGCATAGTTACCCGTTAGGACCCTCTGGACATTACTGGCTACATGACATTTCGACACCCCAACCCTGACCATGTATTTCAGCCCCTTCACACATGAGACGGTTGCCTGAAATCGCAAAACATCAATGTGGTCGTAGAAGGACCACACAAAGCTAATTTTAAGCATCTCGATGTGAGGAACAAAACTCGAGCTCCATATGGAACCTCGAAAACCACATTTCAAGGCTCTAGGAAGCACCGTTTCTGATATATTTGCACTGCAATGCACTGCACCGCACCAGGGTGAGGCAACAGGTGGGGAGAGAGCACAGAAGGTCCCAGTATGCTGCAGCACACCAACTCTCGCCTCCCCTCACGTCCGCTGCGGGGTATGTCAGCCAGCCATATGTGCCCATTGTCAGTGCAGTTTACTTCAGAGCGCAAAGCACATCAGTCGATAAGCGGCTCGGAACAGCAACGTACAAGATCATTGATTTTCAACAGTTGATTAGAGTGTTACTATGTCTGTCTACAGAACCTGTGCGGACTATGGGTACTTTGTGCTAGTTCAAATTGAACACTACAAAAACATAGGTTTGTACGGTTGGAATGTCACCAGAAGACCAGCCCAAAAAGAGCTAGGCTTCTGACCAAGATTTCTGTCAGTCTCCTGCTTTAATTTTGGAATTCCTTGGTGTTTTGCTAGATGTTATGTTATGTTATTTGGTATTTATATAGCACTGTATCTATCATTGGTATGACCTCAAAGTTCTTGTGGGTTGAACTCCCTCGGGGACTGTAGTCCAGGTCAGTCGAGAGAAAAGGGAGTCATAGGGTGCTTGGGAGCACTCAATATATGAGCAGCTGATGCGATTGCGTGATGGTAGCTGCATCCTAACATTAGGTGTGGTGGTATTGAGAGATCAGTTGAATGTGTAAAGTCTGGAGGTTAGTCTCCGAGACTGAATTCTGGCAGCGTTAGGCCTGTGTATGACGCTTATGTGTGCAGCTAGGCCGATTTTGTCGTGGGGTATAGCTGCGCTCTAGCAGGATGTTGTGTTCATGGAGTATTGTTCATATGTGAGCAGCTAGACCGAAATTGATCGAGGGGTCTAGCTGCGCTTTATTGTGTGTTGGTGTACAGTAGAGAGTGACCATAGTGATAGGGGAGGTGAGTGTCTAGAGTGGAAGTTTTATAATTACAAGCCCACTGTTCCGGATTACATTTACGTATTTCCCGATAGCTGCGCTCAGAGGAGATGGCACAGGAGGCAGCTAGGCATCTAGTAGTAGACTCAGGAAGCGGATAGTCAGCAGTCCTATATCTAGCGCTTGCAGGGCGCATAAGGTAGTCATCTATGGTAACCAGTTTCTTATTCTGTCTTGATGACTTATTAGTCACTTTCAGTGGTGTAATTGCTTGGTATCTCCTCAAACATTTGTCCACAGGTTGCAGGGTGTCAGCGGCCCTAGGTGGTCTTAATTGGGAAAGAGCCAGGTTTTTAGAGCTTTGCAGGAGGCCATGTAGTCTTGGGTGTGTTGAATGTGTGGGGGGAGTGAGTTCAACAGAGTTGTAGCCAAGGTTGAGAAGGTGGATCCTCCCATCCTGGTTGAATTGGAGGTTGAAATCACTAGTAAGAGGGCAGTGCTTGATCTTAGGGTGCGTGATGGGAGGCAGGGTTTTATCATCTCTTGTAGGTAAATTGGGCCAGTCTTGTGCACTGATCAGTAGGTAATGCATAGGCTTTTGAAGGAGGCACTTCGTCCGACAGGGAGCCAGTGGAGGGAGCGTAGAGTGGGAGAGATGTGGTCTCTGTGTCCCAGGGCGAGAAGGAGTTTGGCTGCAGCGTTTTGGGCTCTTTGGAGTTTAAGTTGGTATGCCGGTGCTCCCAGGTATAAGGAGTTGGCATAGTCCAGTCTTGACATAACAATAGACATAACAGCGGCAAGCCTGTTGGGATAGGTGAGCTAAGGGAAAATGCGTCTAAGAAGTTTGAGGTGGTAGTGACAGGATTTTGATACATTATTGATCTGACGGGAGAGGGATAGGCCTGAGGCCTGGGTTAGGCCTAGGTGCTGAACTTTCAATGGCACCTTAAACAGCTGACATGGTGACTAAATGCGTCGATCATATTAGAATGATATACTTCCGTATCTTAGTTTCAAGTAAAAGTCCAAGTGACCATTATGTGTGTTAGCATACATTGGCTGTGCAAATAGTGTGCACTTGGGTGTTCCTGCGTACTTGCTCTTTCACCTGCGTGTTCAACATCACGCACATAGTCTCGGGTGGATAGCTCGGGGGCAACACGATCGCCTTGGAAGCAAGACGACGCAGAGCAGCACAGGTTTGATTCCCGGGTCGGCGCTTAGAAACCTCTGGGTATTAAGCGCGTTGTAAATAACCAATTACAATAACACATATATTGCCAGTTAGTAGTCAAAGAATGTGCACTTTGCTTTTTAGTCTGAGCTGTTACACTCAGTTGTAGCCCGGTGAATGTGTAGGGAGTCTGGGGATAAACACTCCCATGTGATCGTGGTATCTGGGAAAGAAATATATAGTCAGTGAAACATAACACACAATCTCCTCTTCATGCACTTTAGGAGGCATAGCTAAATGGGTTGGGTCCAACCTCTGTCAGGATCCGCAATATGAGATCCCTGTCCCGGCAATTGAGCAGTCTCGCTATGATGGTTCGAGAGGGAGCTCCTGGTGCAGATACACAATGGGCCCTCTCCACCAGGAACTGTGAGGAGAACTTTGTGGGGTCAAACAGCGTTTCCATAGGGCCCTTGCATGCTGCCTTGGGCATCCCAATTATGCTAACTTTTGTCGCGCCTCAAGCGTGATTCAAGATCATCACATTTACTGTGGATTTTGTTGATCTCCAGTTTCAAATGTGTTATGTCACGGTCATACCTGTTGACCTTGTCCTCTGTTTCGTCAATCCTAGTTTCCGCTTCATTTATGCGGCTGCATTCTTTCGGCTTTCTTTCTCCAATTTAGATTTTAGTGAGCTAATAGTAGAGACTATGTCATCTAGTTTCATATTAACTGCCATAAAGCTGCTTTGCATCATTGCTAATAAATGATCTTCTCGGGCGTCTCCAGACGTCGAGGCTTGTTCGGCATTGGCTACTGGATTTGTAGATCCTGGGGCCTTAGCAGGGGTGTTGGTGAATGAGTCCAAGGGCCCCTTCTTTTTCCCTCCAGTCCCTTTCGTCATGTTTTCCACTTTGTCGCTGGTGTTATCAGTGCCCTGGGTTTCTACCTTTCAAGTAGATCAAGTATCCGAGCTACAAGAATGTTTGGAGTGGGTAGGTGTACTTGTTATGGAACCTTAGTTGGAATTGTTGCCCACTGCGCTAACAATGTACTTCCTCTTCGGGCTGCAGCCATGCACATGGAAGCCCAGGGTTTGACTATGCTCCTGGTACAGTTATAGGGGAGTAAGTATGGGTATAGTGCCCGCCTTCAGGTCCAGGGAATAAGCCACTGGTTGTTGAATCTGCCCAAATCGCTGGCCTTCAGAGGGTGACCAGATCTTGAATTCAGGCTGTTACATTTGTACCACATCCATGTGTCACTGTGGCACCTAAGTAGCAGGTAGGTGTGTCTGACAGCCTATTCGCATGCAGAGGTTGACCTAATCGCTGGGCATCAGTTCATATACCCCAGTAGGGCCAAGGGTAGTGTCCCCCAGGGACTCCCAGGATGGCAGTAGTTAAACAAAATGAGTCCATGCTCTCCGATTGTTTCAGAGGTCCGGCTGTTCTAGTGTAGATCGCTTCTCTCGTTTAAGCCACTGAGCACCAGATTGTGTGTCACATTTAGGTCGCCCTGTGTATCGCGATCGTCAGGCACAGTAGAGTAACGAGTCGGTGCATCCATAGATCAGCACTCCTGGGGCAGCTGTTACAGACCTTAAATGTTAGCATGGGATAGGGACCAGTCTATGCTACGGGGTGGCACTGAGCTCTGGCGCCGTATCATGTAGCACTCCCTGGTATCAAGGCGTCCCTCGCAAGGAATGGCCAAGTTTCAATTTGAATGTTGTATGCGCTTCTGTTGCGAGTGTTAGATGTGTCCCACCGGCGTCAGGTATATTATAAGGGTTCTCCTGGGTTGCCTCTTATTATGCTGGGTCAGCCCCATATGTCCCGTGGTGTGTTTGCTGAGGGCGATGAGTGCGGGCAAGTACAAATTCGGCGGGGGTCTTGATATGCTGCCCGTTGTATGGCAGCGTGGACTCCAGTCCCCTGCCCAATTTACCACATTTATTGTCGGATGCTGTTTGCCAGCCCTCGCTCTCAGGTCGCATGATTCAGGGCACCGTCTCGCCTTGCAGCTCCAGTCGGCCGTTGCTCCTCCTCTCTTCGCCGTGTTTTCTCGCAGCGTCTATCTCGACTCACTGTGCAGGTTCTCCGGATCTACGAGCTACTAATGCCTCAACACTTCTGATGTGTGATGGGAACATCGGGGGACATTTGGGTGGTGTAAAATAAGATTTATTTCAACACAGGATCTTGTGGGACCAGAGCTCTCAACTCTGGCCGCCATCTTCTCCGCTGTTCAGCAGTGCCCCATCCATACCAATTCTTGAAAAGGGGACCTCTATGATCGGCAACGGGTTTAGAGGGGCAGGTACTGGGATATGCATGCTGGTCTTTTGTCATATTTTGCACGTCTGAATGACATTTTTTATGATATTATATGGCATTTATAACGCGCCTATACACAAGTGTTTCAAGGCGCAATGAGGCAGGGACGTGGGACAAAGGGAAGACAGACAACGATCTTACTAGGCCAGGAGTCATTCAGATCGTGCAAGTGCATGGGAAGAGGGGATAGGGAAAGTGCGAGGGGCAAGGGAGAGGGGAAAGTGCAGTACATGGGATAGTAGAATAATAAGATAAAATAAATAAAGGGCCAGCTGGTGGCAAGTGCAAGGTAAGTGCAGACAAAGTGCTGGGAAGGGGGGCTGTAGGGATACAGAGACAGTCCCGCGGTGCAGGGGTTGCCAGGGAGGCAGTGCCGGGGGCAAGTGGCTGGGCCAGGGACCGAGATCAGTGAGTGGCCCAGTGCAGATTCAGTGCAGTTGCAATCAGGAAGTTAGCAGGGGAGAGGGGGAGAGAAAGCAGAAGCAAAGAGGAAGGTTTTGAGGTGCTTCCGGAACCGGAGATGGTTCTCCTCAAGTTTCAGGGAGGCAGGAAGGCTGTTCCAGAGGGAGGCCCCTGCCGCGGAGAGAGATCTACCCCCAACTCGTTGCTTGGAGAAGCGGCTGACCCTGAGGCAGTTGGAGGCGGATGAGCGAAGAGCTTTAGAAGGAAGATATATAGGGAGAGAGAGTTGAAGATATTTCGGCCCCATGCCCCAAAAGGCCTTGTGGACAATGCAGAGGGTTTTGAACTTAATCCTCGCAGCCACTGGGAGCCAGTGAAAAGATTTCAGTCCTGGAGAGATATGGTCCCTGGGCTTGAGGCCAAGGACAAGTCTTGCAGTCCTGTTCTGGATGAGTTGCAGAGGGCGGAGAGTAGAGGCAGGCAGATTTAGATAGAGGCTGTTACAGTAGTCCAGCTTAGAGAGAACCAGGGCTCTGGAGACAGTGAGCTTCTGGGGGAAGGAGAGGAAAGGAAGAATACCTCTGAGGAGGTGCAGCTAGTAGTTTGACTTCTTTGAGACGTCAGAAATGTGAGGAGAGAAGGAGAGTGTGTAATTGAAGATGACCCCGAGGTTTTTTGCCTTACAGGTAGGAGCAGGGAGAGGGCCAAGAGAGGCCAGTCAGAGAGCTGCAGGGAAGGAGGGGAGTGGGTGTGCCGATGAGTAGAATCTCAGTCTTACTGGCATTAAGGCAGAGGTCATTGGCGGCACACCACTCCTGGATAGCAGACAGACAGTCAGAGATAAGGGAAGGAGAGGAGGAGGCCGAGGGTAGCCTGAAAATGAGCTGGGTATCATCCGCATAGCACTGAAAGTTGGGGCAGAGAGCGTCGATGCGGTGGGCAAAGAGTGCCAGATATTGGTTGAACAGCCAGGGAGAGAGGTTAGATCCCTGGGGGACACCACAGGTAGAGAAAAAGATGTCAGAGAGGAAGGACCCAAGTTGGACCTGGGAGGGTCGATTGGAGAGGAAAGAAGTCAGCCACGCCAGAGCCTGACCAGTGATACCCAGGTTATCACGGAGACGGTTGAGCAGGATGGCATGGTTGACAGTGTCAAAGGCAGAAGAGAGATCAAGCAAGATGAGAACACACAGAGTGTTAGAGTCAAGGTTGGAGAGCAGGTCTTCACGGATGTTCAGGGGAGCAGCTTCCGTGCTTCTGGCAGCTCTGAAGCCAGACTGATGCTCATGAAGACAACCCACAGATTCAGTGTGGAGATTAAGCTGGGAGATGGCCAGTTTCTCCAGGAGCTTGCCCAGGAAGGGAGTGATGGAGATTGGGTGATAGTTAGCCCGGCAGGAGGGGTCTGAAGAGGGTTTCTTAAGAAGAGGGTGCACAAGGGAGTGCTTAAGGCGGGATGGGGAGACTCCAGTGGCGAAGGAGTGATTGCAGAAGTCAGCCAGGGCAGGAGCCAGGGAGTCGATGTGGTCCTTGATAGTTTTGGAGAAAGGGGTGAACCTGTTTTGACAAGACTTTCATAGATCGGACTTGTCTGTAAACCTCGTCAGCAGAGAAAAGGGAAAAGGCAGAGAAGGAGGGAGGGGGGTGCTGCAGAAGGGCCAGAGGAAGAGCAGGGAATAGGACGAGGGAGGTGGTAGGAGGAGAGTGAGGACAGGATGCCCTGAGTTTTTTAAATGAAGTCAGAAGCCAGTGCCATGCAGAGGGCCTGGGAAGGGACAGAAGAGGTAGAGACTGCAGCAGGATTGACCAGTTCCTTGCAGATTTGAAAGAGTTCAGCTGAGTTGTTAGATGCCGCAGAGATGCGGGCTTGGATGTGAGCTCTCTTCTTGGTGAGGACCAAGAGCCGGTATTGTCTTTGCAGCAGGCGACAGGCCAGTTTGTCAGAGGATGAACCTGAAGCTCGCCATTTCCTCTTGGCCACCCTACACTTGCGTTTTAGGGAGACGAGGTCTGAGTCATATCAGGAATTACACTTGGCTTTGGGCTTCAGGCGGATTCTCATGACAGGGGCAAGGATATCAAGAGTATCAGATATAGAAGAGTGGAGCGAGGAGAGGGCTGAGTCAGGGTGAGAGTCAGCCAAAAGGGGAGGAGGGGGTGAGAAGGTGGCGGCGAAAGCCTCAACTGACATGCGCTACATGGGTCTGATGACCGAGAAGGTGGATACCTGGCCAGTAAAACATCCGACTAATATGTGCCTGGGCTTTAGATTGTCCTAAATTCCCCCCGCTAAAATGGGAATGTGTGATCTCCAGTATAACCTTTCGATGACTATTGGGTATTACCAGTTGGGTTTTTATTAAAATTGTGTAGAGGTTTCTCTTCTATAAAGCAATTCTTAATTTAAGAAGAAAAAGCGACTCCCCTTCTCTAAGCCTTCTTCTTCCCCCGGAATTGCTTGTAAAAAAGCTTCAGCGAGGGCTGGATAATTTTGCTGGGCGAAGGCTAGGTCGAGATAGATGGTGGGTTCTTCTCCCTTCCTTTCTTCGATGTTAAGAGATTTATCAGCTTCCCCAAATCCTAGGTTACCTCCTTCGGTTTTATCTGGCTTGCTTTCTTTAAACTGAGGAAACTGAGCTCTTTCCAAAATTCCCTGGGCTATTTGATCTCCCAGGAATACCTCGAAAGGGACCCCGCCATGATTTTGTAAGAGAACCTTCACAATTGCCCGAAAGTTGGGAACAATAAAGCCTGCTAAGACATCTATCCTGAACTTCCACGCTGGGCCAGATTTTGGGGCCAATCGAATGTAACGACCGTGAGGGGAGTATCAAAACTAACAGGCCGATTCATGGAATAAATAGCGCGGCGCAAGTGGCCAAAAACGTGCGAATCGCAGTGGAATAGCGAAAACCGCAGTGCAAGTGCGAAAATCGCACGAAAAGCAGCGCACATTGATTCATGGAAGGCCGTGCGCGTGAAAACCATCGGATGTGCGCTAAAAAAGTGCGCGGCGCACGTTGGCGCACAGGCCATCTAACGGCGTGCTACAGGTCACAGCGAAAATCGCACAGGCCACAGCGAAAATCGCACATAGCGTAGCGCACACAACAAAAGTAGGCGGAACACGGGGCGTAACACTCGGAATGGGGAACAACTTGCCAAAATGTGGGCGTCACGGGGGAAGTACAGGGTGCAAGTGCGCGGAACGCCCACACGCTCGCCTACAACCCGTATTCATGGAATCGAATAGGGCAAAAAAGCGCACGGTCAAACCAGCGCACAGGCACAAACACGACCGCCACAAGAAAGCAGACGGTAGCGTCTCTGCGCCTGTAATAAATGTGCGCCAACAAATAGCACCTATATACAGCCATGATGAATGTCCTATACTGTGGCCCTCCAGGACAAATGACGTGCAAAGGGGTACCCACAAACACGGACACCCGCTGATTGAAAAATAACGTGTGCGTGTATTCCGGGGTATGCGGGAAGTCTCACACGCAATTTGGCAGGGTACGTGGATTTCAGGGGTGCGCGGGAAGTCACACACGTGATTTGGCAGGGTATGTGGATTTCAGGGGTGCGCGGGAAGTTCCACACGCGATTTGGCCGGGTACTTTCCACACGCGATTTGTCTGGGTACGTGGATCTCAGGGGTGCGTGGGAAGTCTCACACGCGATTTGGCAGGGTATGTGGATTTCAGGGGTGTGCGGGAAGTTCCACACGTGATTTGGCCGGGTACGTGCGCGGGAATTTCCACACGCGATTTGTCTGGGTACGTGGATCTCAGGGGTGCGCGGGAAGTCTCACACACGATTTGGCAGGGTACGTGGATTTCAGGGGTGCGCAGGAAGTTCCACACGCGATTTGGCCGGGTACGTGCGCGGGAATTTCCACACGCGACTTGGCTGGGTACGTGGATCTCAGGGGTGCGCGGGAAGTCCCACACGCGATTTGGCAGGGTACGTGTATGACAGGGGTACGCAGGAAATTCTACACGCGATTTGGCTGTGTGCTCCCAGGTATTCCCTGTACACCCTCCACGGCCCCTGCAGGCAGCCGACACCACAGGGGACTACCCTGCACACCTGCTCATGTCACCCAGCACCCCCACCCCCCAGCAGTGCAGGGGCACCCTCCACCAGGCCCCCACTCATGTCTCCCACCACCCCCACCACCCAGCATCCAGGGGCACCCTCCACCAGGCCCCCACTCATGTCTCCCACCACCCCCACCCCCCAGCATCCAGGGGCACCCTCCACCAGGTCCCCACTCATGTCTCCCACCACCCCCACCCCCCCAGCAGTGTGGGGCACCCTCCACCAGGCTCCCACCCATGTCTACCACCACCCCACCCCCCCAGCCACCATGGGCAGCCCCCACCAGGCCCCCACACATGTCCCCCTGCACCCCCACCCCCCAGCAGTGCAGGGGCACCCTCCACCAGGCCCCCACTCATGTCCCCCTGCACTCCCACCCCCCAGCAGTGCAGGGGCACCCTCCACCAGGCCCCCACTCATGTCTCCCACCACCCCCACCCCCCAGCAGTGCAGGGGCAGCCTCCAGCAGGCCCCCACTCATGTCTCCCACCACCCCCACCCCCCAGCATCCAGGGGCAGCCTCCACCAGGCCCTCACTCATGTCTCCCACCACCCCCACCCCCCAGCATCCAGGGGCAGCCTCCACCAGGCCCCCACTCATGTCTCCCACCACCCCCACCCCCCAGCATCCAGGGCCACCCTCCACCAGGCCCCCACTCATGTCTCCCACCACCCCCACCCCCCCAGCAGCGTGGGGCACCCTCCACCAGGCTCCCACCCATGTCTACCACCACCCCCACCCCCCAGCCACCATGGGCAGCACCCACTCATGTCCCCCTGCACCCCATCCCCCAGCATCCAGGGGCACCCTCCACCAGGCCCCCACTCATGTCTCCCACCACCCCCACCCCCCAGCATCCAGGGGCACCCTCCACCAGGCACCCACTCATGTCCCCCTGCACCCCCACCCCCCAGCATCCAGGGGCACCCTCCACCAGGCACCCACTCATGTCTCCCACCACCCCCAGCATCCAGGGGCACCCTCCACCAGGCCCCCACTCATGTCCCCCTGCACCCCCACCCCCCAGCAGTGCAGGGGCACTCTCCACCAGGCCCCACCTCATGTCTCCCACCACCCCCACCCCCCAGCATCCAGGGGCACCCTCCACCAGGCCCCCACTCATGTCTCCCACCACCCCCACACCCCAGCAGTGCAGGGGCACCCTCCACCAGGCCCCCACTCATGTCTCCCACCACCCCCACCCCCCAGCAGTGCAGGGGCACCCTCCACCAGGCCCCCACTCATGTCTCCCACCACACCCACCCCCAGCAGTGCAGGGGCAGCCCCCACTCATGTCTCCCACCACCCCCAACCCCCAGCCACCAGGGGCAGCACCCACTCATGTCCCCCTGCACCCCATCCCCCAGCATCCAGGGGCACCCTCCACCAGGCCCCCACTCATGTCTCCCACCACCCCCACCCCCCAGCATCCAGGGGCACCCTCCACCAGGCCCCCACTCATGTCCCCCTGCACCCCCACCCCCCAGCAGTGCAGGGGCACCCTCCACCAGGCCCCCACTCATGTCCCCCTGCACCCCCACCCCCCAGCAGTGCAGGGGCACCCTCCACCAGGCGCCCACTCATGTCTCCCACCACCCCCACCCCCCAGCAGTGCAGGGGCAGCCTCCACCAGGCCCCCACTCATGTCTCCCACCACCCCCAGCATCCAGGGGCACCCTCCACCAGGCCCCCACTCATGTCTCCCACCACCCCCACCCCCCAGCAGTGCAGGGGCAGCCTCCACCAGGCCCCCACTCATGTCTCCCACCCACCCCCACCCCCCCAGCAGTGTGGGGCACCCTCCACCAGGCTCCCACCCATGTCTACCAACACCCCCACCCCCCAGCCACCATGGGCAGCCCCCACCAGGCCCCCACTCATGTCCAACTGATGTCTCCCACCACCCCCACCCCCCAGCAGTGCAGGGGCACCCTCCACCAGGCCCCCACTCATGTCTCCCACCACCCCTACCCCCCAGCATCCAGGGGCACCCTCCACCAGGCCCCCACTCATGTCTCCCACCCACCCCCACCCCCCCAGAAGTGTGGGGCACCCTCCACCAGGCTCCCACCCATGTCTACCACCACCCCCACCCCCCAGCCACCATGGGCAGCCCCCACCAGGCCCCCACTCATGTCCAACTCATGTCTCCCACCACCCCCACCCCCCAGCAGTGCAGGGGCACCCTCCACCAGGCCCCCACTCATGTCTCCCACCACCCCCACCCCCCAGCAGTGCAGGGGCACCCTCCACCAGGCCCCCACTCATGTCTCCCACCACCCACCAGCATCCAGGGGCAGCCTCCACCAGGCACCCACTCATGTCTCCCAACACCCCCACCCCCCAGCAGTGCAGGGGCACCCTCCACCAGGCCCCCACTCATGTCTCCCACCACCCAGCAGTGCAGGGGCAGCCTCCACCAGGCCCCCACTCATGTCTCCCACCACCCACACCCCCCAGCATCCAGGGGCACCCTCCACCAGGCCCCCACTCATGTCCCCCTGCACCCCACCCTCCAGCAGTGCAGGGGCAGCCTCCACCAGGCCCCCACTCATGTCTCCCACCCACCCCCTCCCCCCCAGCAGTGTGGGGCACCCTCCACCAGGCTCCCACCCATGTCTACCACCACCCCCACCCCCAGCCACCATGGGCAGCACCCACCAGGCCCCCACTCATGTCCAACTCATGTCTCCCACCACCCCCACCCCCCAGCAGTGCAGGGGCACCCTCCACCAGGCCCCCACTCATGTCTCCCACCACCCCCACCCCCCAGCATCCAGGGGCACCCTCCACCAGGCCCCCACTCATGTCTCCCCCCCTCCAGCAGTGTGGGGCACCCTCCACCAGGCTCCCACCCATGTCTACCACCACCCCCACCCCCCAGCCACCATGCGCAGCCCCCACCAGGCCCCCACTCATGTCCCCCTGCACCCCCATCCCCCAGCATCCAGGGGCACCCTCCACCAGGCCCCCACTCATGTCTCCCACCACCCCCACCCCCCAGCATCCAGGGGCACCCTCCACCAGGCACCCACTCATGTCCCCCTGCACCCCCACCCCCCAGCATCCAGGGGCACCCTCCACCAGGCACCCACTCATGTCTCCCACCACCCCCCCCAGCATCCAGGGGCACCCTCCACCAGGCCCCCACTCATGTCCCCCTGCACCCCCACCCCCCCAGCAGTGCAGGGGCACCCTCCACCAGGCCCCCACTCATGTCCCCCTGCACCCCCACCCCCCAGCAGTGCAGGGGCACTCTCCACCAGGCCCCAACTCATGTCTCCCACCACCCCCAGCATCCAGGGGCACCCTCCACCAGGCCCCCACTCATGTCTCCCACCACACCCACCCCCCAGCAGTGCAGGGGCACCCTCCACCAGGCCCCCGCTCATGTCTCCCACCACCCCCACCCCCCAGCAGTGCAGGGGCACCCTCCATCAGGCCCCCACTCATGTCTCCCACCACCCCCACCCCCCAGCAGTGCAGGGGCAGCCACCACCAGGCCCCCACTCATGTCTCCCACCCCCCCACCCCCCAGCATCCAGGGGCACCCGCCACCAGGCCCCCACTCATGTCCCCCTGCACCCCCACCCCCCAGCAGTGCAGGGGCAGCCTCCACCAGGCCCCCACTCATGTCTCCCACCCACCCCCAACCCCCAGCAGTGTGGGGCACCCTCCACCAGGCTCCCACCCATGTCTACCACCACCCCCACCCCCCAGCCACCATGGGCAGCCCCCACCAGGCCCCCACTCATGTCCAACTCATGTCTCCCACCACCCCCACCCCCAGCAGTGCAGGGGCACCCTCCACCAGGCCCCCACTCATGTCTCCCACCACCCCCACCCCCAGCATCCAGGGGCAGCCTCCACCAGGCCCCCACTCATGTCTCCCACCAACCCCACCCCCCAGCAGTGCAGGGGCAGCCTCCACCAGGCCCCCACTCATGTCTCCCACCACCCCCACCCCCCCAGCATCCAGGGGCACCCTCCACCAGGCCCCCACTCATGTCTCCCACCACCCCCAACCCCCAGCCACCAGGGGCAGCCTCCACCAGGCCCCCACTCATGTCTCCCACCACCCCCACCCCCCCAGCAGTGTGGGGCACTCTCCACCAGGCTTCCACCCATGTCTACCACCACCCCCACCCCCCAGCCACCATGGGCAGCCCCACCAGGCCCCCACTCATGTCCCCCTGCACCCCCGCCCCCCAGCATCCAGGGGCACCCTCCACCAGAGCCCCACTCATGTCTCCCACCCCCCCACCCCCCAGCATCCAGGGGACCCTCCACCAGGCACCCACTCATGTCCCCCTGCACCCCCACCCCCCAGCATCCAGGGGCACCCTCCACCAGGCCCCCACTCATGTCTCCCACCACCCCCACCCCCCAGCATCCAGGGGCACCCTCCATCAGGCCCCCACTCATGTCCCCCTGCACCCCCACCCCCCAGCAGTGCAGGGGCACCCTCTACCAGGCCCCCACTCATGTCTCCCACCACCCCCAGCCACCAGGGGCAGCCTCCACCAGGCCCCCACTCATGTCTCCCACCACCCCCACCCCCCAGCAGTGCAGGGGCACCCTCCACCAGGCCCCCACTCATGTCCAACTCATGTCTCCCACCACCCCCACCCCGCAGCATCCAGGGGCAGCCTCCACCAGGCCCCCACTCATGTCTCCCACCACCCCCACCCCCCAGCAGTGCAGGGGCAGCCTCCACCAGGCCCCCACTCATGTCTCCCACCACCCCCACCCCCCAGCATCCAGGGGCACCCTCCACCAGGCCCCCACTCATGTCCCCCTGCACCTACACCCCCACCCCCCAGCAGTGCAGGGGCAGCCTCCACCAGGCCCCCACTCATGTCTCCCACCCACCCCCACCCCCCCCCAGCAGTGTGGGGCACCCTCCACCAGGCTCCCACCCATGTCTCCCACCACCCCCACCCCCCAGCAGTGCAGGGGCACCCTCTACCAGGCCCCCACTCATGTCTCCCACCCCCCAGCATCCAGGGGCACCCTCCACCAGGCCCCCACTCATGTCTCCCACCACCCCCACCCCCCAGCATCCAGGGGCACCCTCCACCAGGCCCCCACTCATGTCCCCCTGCACCCCCACCCCCCAGCATCCAGGGGCACCCTCCACCAGGCCCCCACTCATGTCTCCCACCACCCCCACCCCCCAGCATCCAGAGGCACCCTCCACCAGGCACCCACTCATGTCTCCCACCACCCCCACCCCCCAGCATCCAGGGGCACCCTCCACCAGGCCCCCACTCACGTCTCCCACCCACCCCCACCCCCCCAGCAGTGTGGGGCACCCTCCACCAGGCTCCCACCCATGTCTACCACCACCCCCACCCCCCAGCCACCATGGGCAGCCCCCACCAGGCCCCCACTCATGTCCAACTCATGTCTCCCACCACCCCCACCCCCCAGCATCCAGGGGCAGCCTCCACCAGGCCCCCACTCATGTCTCCCACCAACCCCACCCCCCAGCATCCAGGGGCACCCTCCACCAGGCCCCCACTCACGTCTCCCACCCACCCCCACCCCCCCAGCAGTGTGGGGCACCCTCCACCAGGCTCCCACCCATGTCTACCACCACCCCCACCCCCCAGCCACCATGGGCAGCCCCCACCAGGCCCCCACTCATGTCCAACTCATGTCTCACACCACCCCCACCCCCCAGCAGTGCAGGGGCACCCTCCACCAGGCCCCCACTCATGTCTCCCACCACCCCCACCCCCCAGCATCCAGGGGCAGCCTCCACCAGGCCCCCACTCATGTCTCCCACCAACCCCACCCCCCAGCAGTGCAGGGGCAGCCTCCACCAGGCCCCCACTCATGTCCCCCTGCACCCAGGTCCTTACAATCCCCAATCATGTGCGTTATGGTCAGCCTCCACAGCCAAAAGGCCCTACCAAGTAACCCATTCACCCACATGGAAATGGAAATTACATGTTACACCCGCAATGTTCATAAAGCAAATGAACCCATGTCCGTCACACACAATGGTTGCAAATGAATGGGAAAACACCCAACATGACATGCATGAAACCAATGAGATGATACCACACAGTGAAGTATGAAAACAAAATTGTATTAAAAAAAAATTGAATGCAAATGAAATGAAACAAACTACAATGGCAATGAAAAAAAGATAAGCTGCATGTCTGTCCAAAAAAATCAAAACTACAAATCCAAAAAAATGTTGTTCAAAGTCACATTAAAAATAAAATCAATCCGAGAGATAAAAATAAATGCAAAGACCATTGCTCCATGGAGAATAAATCAAAAATAAAACAATCCAATGAAGAACTATGTACAAAACATCCAAGGGTCCATGAGCCCAACTGAACAAAGGAAACCTACAAAAAACCCTAACTAAAATGCAACTATATACAAAAAGTGGAGCAGTGTCCGTCGACTCCAAATCATAAGAAGAAACAAATGAAACCTAAAACTAAATAACTATATACAAAGGCGGCGGGCAAGTCCAGCGGCTCTCTCCGTGGTGTTCCGGGCCAGGGCATCATCAAACTCCTCGTCTATGTCCCAGAGGCGGTCCTGTTCCATGGCCCCAAGGGTCCGCAGGGACGACGCCATTTGCTCCTCCAACCCCCTGCGGATTGCCTCGAGGCACTCGGCCCGCCTCAGGGCCCTCCGCATGGAGTTCTCCGCCCTGACCATCGTGAGCCGCGCCTCTTCCGCCCGCCGCCGCTCCGCACCTATCTGCTGGCCCAACCGCAGCCACATGGAAGACACTTCCTGTCCTGGATCCTCCTGCCCTCCGGCCGATGCCTGCCCCTCCGATGTTGATGGCCCCGAGCCATGATGCCTCCCACGTTGACTCTGCTGCTGCCTCCGACGCAACTGCCTCTGCCAGCACGACGGCATCAAGGCTGATGGAATCCACCGACGCCGTCGTGCACGTGCCCTGCCTGATGATGCCGGCACATCCTCCATCTGCTGGGGTACAGTTGCTGTGGTGTCCACCCCTGCTGGACCTCCGACTCCCGACTGTGGCAGGGATGGGATCCCCACCGAGCTGGCTGCATTGGTCAGGGCAGGTCCACAGGGGGCCCTGGTGGCATCTGTGCCGGAAGACGGCAAGGAGAACGACCAGCGTATAACCTCCACAGAGGAGGAGAGGGCCGCCAGATTGGCCGACACATGCAGGAAACCCCCGAACATGGAAGATCCCAATTGGGCCACGTCGGCACGGTGCTCTTCGTTATGATGTGCGTGCTCCTCCCAGGAAGCACGCACATCATCACGAATTGCACCCGCGCGCATCGCGACCCCAATCGGGACCTTCTCCATACGGACACGGGTCCCTCGTCCGCAGGTGGAGGGGAGTCAGGTGACATGGACATCCCCTCTACCTGCGGACAGGCCTGGGACAGGGCATCCCTGCTGGTGCATGGTGATGCACTCACAGGGTCAGTGACAGCGACATGCACAGGCCCCTCCACGGTGACCTGTGCTGCCTCCTGCCCCTGGACTGCACCACTTGCACCAGCAGGGATGCCCCCACCAGGCCCCATGTGTGCCTCAGTGGCGGCCTCCTCCTCCTCTGTGGAAACCACCAACCTGGATGGCTCCTCACCGTCTTCCGCCGTAGCAGGCCCCTGTGGGGGCTTACCCACCCCTTCCGCGGCAGCCGTGTGGGCATCCCCGCCGCCTTGCTCCACAGCGCCGTCTCCGCCCTCTTCTTCACTAGCCGCTGCGTAGAGGGAGACATAGAACACAAGCATCAGGGTACTGTACAATGGTCCCCTAGACAGGAAGCAATAGCAGATGAGTACCACTGTCAAAGTACACTTCCATCATGTCCCTCCACAACACATGGGTCAGTCCAGGCAAAACACACACAGTAACAGGCATGGTGCATGCCATGGACATTTCCATACATGTCCAATGGACTCTTGAAACATACAATGATATGGAACTCACATGCATCATGGGTCATGCCTATCACATGCACACACTTCACCTCAGTCACATCCATCTGGCCTCATACACCCCAAACACAGCGGATACAAGGGTAACTAGGCTGCATCAGTGAATCTGTGCATTGTCACACACATGTGTCATGCATCCATGGCATTCACAAGTCACAGACACGCAGGTCAGGCACACAGACATGGCTACCATATATGTACCTGGCATCAGCACCCATCCCTCACCCCCACCCATGTCCAGGAACAGAGACTGGCATGCTCTCATGTGTAAAATCTGCATAGGGCTCCCCATGTGGCATTTAAACACATGCAACAACCATGTGGTTCACACATCACTGGTCGCACATGCATTACCATGATGTCCCTGCACACATACATGCATACATGGCCTATGTCACACATACAGGCAAGTATCAGACAACTAGCACACCGCAACATGCCCTGTCTCACACAGCAATGCTTGGACACTTACCGCTCAACTCCAGACGGGTCTCCCTCTCAAGGATCTGGGCATGGAGCGCTGGGCGTACGCGTTCCAGGACCCTCATCTGGATGGAACTCATGCGGCCCCGGCCCCCCTCCACGAGGCGCCGGGCCTTCACGAGGGTCCTGGACCTCAAGTCCTCCCAGCGCTTCTTGATCTTCTGTACGTCGCGGGTTGCCACCCCCTCCGCGTTGATGGCAACCACACAGTCGGCCCAGATCCTCTCCCGTCCTTCCTTGCTGGTGCGGGACGATCCAAAGAGGGCATCATACTGCCCCGGGACATGCTCCACCAGGACACCAACTTCGGTGGCAGTGAAGCTGGTGCCCCTCTGCCCCTCTGGCCTGGGGTTGCCACTGGTGCCAGATGTGGAAGTGCCTGACATGGCAACCCCAGAGGCAGGAGTGGGTGGGCAACTGGGCCCTGGGGCTGGGCTGTGGAGCGATGTTATCCCAGTCGGGAGTCTTCAGTTCCAGCAGGGGTGGACAGAGCAACTGGACCCCTGCAGATGGCTGATGTGCAGGCACCATATGGCAGGGCACGGTGGCAGCAGGCAGGCAGGCAGCAGCAGCAGATGGCACGTGGGAGGCTGCTCGGGGCACTGGGGGGCAGTAATTCGGCCTTCTGGGCAGGAGCGTGGTCTTCCGTGTGTTTTCGTGTGGCCAGCTTGATACGGAGTGATTTGGCACGTGAAAATCCTGCACGTCAGCGTGAAATTCGAGGAAAGGCCCTTAGCGCGTAAGCGCGTCAGCACGTATACGCGATTCTATTGGACCAAAGGCCCTCAGCGCGTAAGCGCGTCTGTGGTGTTTCCCTCATAGCACGTGATGACGGAGCACACGTGGAAAGACTGCACGTCAGAGTGTCATCGCGTGTAATTGGACAAAAGTGCGCGTACACGCGATTGGCCTATGTACGTGTATTTCTGGGGTGCGCGGGCACTTACACACACGAGTACATCAGCGCACGTGTATACCGGGGTGCGTGGGAATTTCCACACGCTATTGGCCTGGGTACTGGATTTCAGGGGTGCGCTGGAAGTTTCACACGCGAGTACATCAGCGCAAGTGTATACCGGGGTGCGTGGGAATTTCCACACGCTATTGGCCTGGGTACTGTATTCCAGGGGTGCGCGGGAAGTTTCACACGCTCGCCTACAACACGCGCAAAGAAACACGTACGCCAGTAGGAAGCAGGCATACGTCGACCCGCGACGCATGAATTTGCGCGCAAACCAAAATAACAAGCTCAGACGCCAGGATGAATATACCGTTCCTAGCAGTGGCCGTGGGCTACCAAAGGAGGAGGAGGAGGATAGTCAGGGCCAGAATATTCACACCCAGAACCAGCCTTTTCGTGATGCCTGATGACCAGGTGTATGGGAGGTACAGGTTTCCACCACACATAATACTGGACCTGGTTAGTGAGTGGGAGGATGACCTCACATCACCCACCCTGTGCTTCCAAGCACTCAGCCCCCTGGAGAAGGTCCTCAATGTACTGCACTTCTTAGCCACTGGATCATTTCAGCGGACAAGTGCCATAGTGGGTGGGGTGTCACAGGCCACGCAGTCACGCTGCCTACACCAGGTCTTGAACATCATCACTGCACACCCATCAGTCTGCAGGCACATATACCTGCCCAGAACACCTGCAGAAAGGCATGCTGCCGCCCTGGATTTTTACGGTGTGGCACGATTCCCCAAAGTGCTAGGTGCCATCGACTGCACCCATGTGGCTCTACGTCCCCCCAGGGCATCTGAGCACATCTATAGGAACCGCAAGCACTGGCATTCCATCAACGTGCAGGTAGTATGTAATGCCAAGGGAATCATCACCTCAGTATATGCCAACTATCCCGGGTCCACCCACGACAGCTTCATTTACCGAATGTCCACCCTAAGCCGGGACCTAGAAGCTGGGCGGCATGGCGATACATGGCTGATTGGTGAGTATGAATGCCACTGCACATGCATGCATGTCAGATACTGAGCAAGGTCACAACCCCACCAATGATACCAATCACCACCTCCACAGGGGACAGTGCCTACCCTCTCAGCCCCCACATGATGACGCCAATTCGGAACCCCACCACGCCACCCGAGGTAAGATATAACACAGCCCACATTGCAACCCGGGGCATAGTGGAGTGCACATTCGGAGTGCTTAAGTCACGCTTTCGCTCCCTTGACCGTTCTGGCGGGCAGCTGTTCTACGCTCCCCCAGTAGTGTGCAGGATCATAGTGGCAGCATGTGTCCTGCACAACGTTGCAACACGCTGGGGCCTGGCCGTGGACATGGTGGTGGCCCCACATCCCCAACCACATGCACGGCCGCTGCGCATGGGAGGGGAAAGGGCACGGGGGGAGGCAGCCCATAAACAGCTAGTGGCTAATTACTTCACCTAGAAATCACACCCCTGTGGAGTGCACACTGCCCTGGCACATACCATCTGACAATCAATGATGACTCAACCTGACACTGATCCTGAATGTCTGGAGAATCAACCGTCAAAACCATATCAGCCTGAGATTGTTCACCTGGAAGTGTTACAATGTGTGCATCCCTACCTACACAGACACCACCAATGCAGTTTTGTGAAAAATCACATTCAAGCAGCTAAAATGAATACCCACTTGCAAAATGCAACATGAGGACAGTACCATGTCACCCAACCCATCCCCAGCACCGCCACACGACACACCGTGCCATGCCATGCTATGTGCAGGTAAACAAAGTAATCCCCACAACATGACACAAGTGTCACAATGTACAGTGTCCCTAATTGAAACTCGCGACACCTGAAATGCTCACAGTAATGCAGGACCAACAACACACTTGAGCAGGTATTTAGCAATAATACTTATCAGCCACTGACCCTCAAAACTACCATTGACATGACATTACGAATGTAAGGAATTAGTAGTCTCACCACCTGGAAAAGCCTGCACTCCCACCACTTCCAACTGTACAGTGTTGCCGCCATGTAGAGTTGTAGGTGCACTGCTGCCAACATGGACCCCATCTCTAAACTAGAGGGCCTTGTGTAGACATGAGGAAAGGACCTGCAAATTAGGAGGTAGACACGGATGATGAGTTACACATCAATGCAACATGCAGTGTACAACACAACAGCAATATGCACTAGGAATGTATACACAGTATTGACTAGACTACCCACACAAGTAGTGGGAGTCCAATGTCACCATGTACGTCAATGTCACTTGGGCACACCCTTTGCAAGCCCATGGAAACGGGAAGCAGGAGGGGTGTGTGTGGCAAAAACCCAAGCATCTGAACCAAATACATGACAAGCCTGCATGTGCCCAGCCACAATGCAGCGTATGCCCACAGGAGCCACGGAAGGCAACACATTGTCCCAAAAAAAATAAAAAAATAAAAAATGGCCATTAATGGGCCTGGGGGGGTTGGGGAGGCCACCCAGGAGGTCCGAGGACAGGGTGCACACCAAAACCCACCTATGTGGATCTTGGGAAAAAAAAACACCTCCATGGGCTCATGGCCCACACGGCTACCCTATTGTGGGAGTATCACTGCTGTCGCTATTATCACCTTGTGCAGCTGCATCCGGAGGTGGTTGCACTATGGGAAGCAGCCCACGCAAGGCCCTAGTCTGTTCCTCCAAGGCTGCAAGCATGCGGGTGTGATAGGTCTCGTTCTGGAGGATGAGTGTGCGGAGGTCCCCATGCAACAACTCACGGGATGCCCGGACCTCCGCCCTAGTTGCCTGCATCTCAGCTGAGAGCGTACGGGTGAGACGCTCCAGCTGCTGTTCTGTCCTTCAGTTTGTTGAAGCCTCAAGCTCAACAAGAGTTGTCCTGAGGTGAAGGAGCTCCTGCCTCAGGGCTTCCCTGTGGCCCTGGGACTCTAGGGAGATGGCTTCCTGCAGAGTCGCCAGTGCCGCCCGCCTGTCCCTGTTGGACACCAACATGTCCTCCCTGTGTGACTGGCAGATCGAGTCGGTTGCCTGCTGTAGTCGCTCCATCAGCCTTTCGGGGTGGACAATGGAAGTGGCCACTCTATCCATGGCCTGAGCCATCATCTCTGATGATGCTGCCTGTTGGGTTGCCATGCCGTAAATGGATTGCTCCCATGCGGTATTGCCAGGTGGTGTACGGCCACCACGTCGGCGGGCACCACACCTGTCTGGGGCAAGAAGAACTGTGCCTTGCTGTGCCGGCACTGCCTGAGGCTGCAGGACTGCATTCCCCCTCTGATCTGCTGGCCCAGGAACAGGATCAGATGTCGCGGAGTGTGACCCTGCATCCGTAACCACCAAAGGCGTAGCTGCCAACACTGACATCCCCATTGAGGGTTCTGACCCTGGTGCAGGTGGGTGGGACAGAACAGAATCCCTCCCAGGAACACTCACCTGCGACGGCACGTAGGTCTCATCATCCGAATCAACACCGGAGTACAGCTCGGGGGAGGTGCAGCCAGAGACACCCCTTGAGAGCACGACCTGCAGCAGTTGTGGGTTCTCACCCACCACCACACCACGTCCCTCACTGGTGGTCGGTCGGCCCTCGGACCCCTCCTGGGTCTGCACCATCTCCACAACCCCAGCAGTATCAGGTGCGTCTTCCCCTGCAAAGACATAAAAGAAAACAAATGGAAACAGGCATTAGCACCATGGCACACAATGAGGGCTGAGAAGCAACAGAACCAGTACTTGATTGACACATGTCCCACATGACTAAAACCCTCCCATGCATGCACCCTCACTGCGTATGAAGGGCAGGCAAATGGCACACACTGATGACACCAAGATGGAAGATGAACACATTTTCTGCATGCTGCCTGGCAGTGGCATCACACATTGGCCTGTGATTGCCAGGTGAAATACACATGCTATCACACAGATGGCATGTACCATTGCTATTGAGTGAAGATGAGAGGAGGGCAGCACTTATTCATTCAGTCCAGTTCCCGCATGTAATAGCTTTTCTAATTCAAACAGGTCTGATTTTTCACCTGGAGCTGCCAGTCCAAAATGGTCCGATTGCACAGGGACATGTGTGAACAAATGATATCCAGGTAACAAAGTCACTCCACTTTACCATAGCCATGTCAGACATGTGACTACAGGACTAAGAACTGCCTAGTAAAAGTGGTGGAATGCAAACAATCTGCCTGAATGAACAGAGAAAAATAAGCAACAATGTTGTGGCAAGGTGACACTTCAAGGGCAACTGGCGTGCTGTTGGCCTAGATGTCTACTGTTGGCAGAAGGGATACTGCTATGGCCAAATGCTGCTGCGCAGAATGTATTGCATGAAGCACATGGGTGACCCAAACGACTCAGGCGCACACACCCTCACCTGGCACACAAACAGAAGCCCTCACACACACACCATGCACATGGATGACACACACATGCATGTGCACTCACCGGACAATGCCTCATAATCAGGCAGATCTCCCACGCCTTGGATCTGTTCCTCCGTGACGTAGGTCCCAGCGACTGACTCATGTGGAGTGAGTTCCATGTCTTCTACTGGAGACCCACCTCCAGTCACTAGAGTTGCGGCATGACTTGAGGCCAGCTTATTCTTTGCCCTGCGCTTTAGGTCATTCCAGCGCTTATAGCAATCATTGGCTGTGCGCCTCATGATTCCAAGGGCACTTACGATGTCCGCAACGGTCTGCCAGTGTGCCTGGCGTTGTGCAGGTGTGGTCTTGGATCCTGCAACAATGACCATCTCGTTATCATGTCCGGACACATACTCGACAAGTGCATTCAGTTCGGCATCCGTGAAGCTGGGCTTCCTCGACGGGCCGGACTGTGTAGCCGTGTCTGGGGCATCAGCCTGTGCCGGACGAGCACTCTTCCTCTTCCGCTTGGAAGGTGGTGGTGATCCTGAGTGTCCTGCGCTGCTATGGACACTAGGGGCAGGAGCCCTGGTGGACTCTGTATCAGGAGTGTGGGATTGCACACTCAGCATGGGAGTTGGTGCAGGCATTGGCTCAAGTGTAATGGTGTCAGGGGGAATGTCAGCAGGATGGACTAGGACCGACACTGTCCTGGCTGGGTGTGTGAGAGCTGGGGTGGATGGAGCCGCAGCTGCCCCTGCAGCCTCTCCACCCTGCCTACTTGGGGCAGCAGATGACCTTGCTGCCCCAGATCCACGTGGCCTGATGACATCAACGTGCACCAGCGCACGTGTCATAGGCCTGCTGACCTGGAAGTCAGACATGGAGTCAACCAGGTCTGGTGCCACAATGGGCTGGTCCAACAAGGGCTGAGCATGGATGGTGTCAGCCACATCAGCCTCAACCGGGGGGGGGGGATTATGGGTGCCCTTGACTGGTCCTCCACACATGGGGGGACAGGGTCACCCTGCAAGTAACGACCACGTCCCCTACCGGATCCACCACGGCCACCACTTGTGGCTCGTCCACCTTTGCCACCCTTACAGAATCCTCACCTCCCAACCATGGCACTGATGTTATTGTGCGTATGCGAGTGGCTGTAAACTATTGTCCTGGGCAATTGGGGGTCAAAGGGGTTGGGTACCAGATGGTAATTGTACCCTAGTGCTCTAGCAAGGCTGAATGTGACCCCTGGGGAAAGATGACTGGTCACGCAACGCACAGGAAGCCCAAAAAAGGGAGATGACGTGCACGCAACCCCTCCTAGACCACGTGTGCGGAAAAAAAAACCTGCACTACGCTGTGGCACCCAGTAACACAAGAATGAACGTATGCGTGTCACACGCAGCCTAGAATGACCTCTGAAGGGGTAGGCTACACACGGGGCAAGCACAGATGTTAGATACGTGCGTGACTCACCGTATGCCAGGAAAAAGAGCGTGAAAAAGAAGGGCGTTTGGTTGGCAACACCCCCGCCAGAAGTAAATCGCGTGTGAAACGACAAGAAGTACAGAATTCACCCACTCGCTCTCCACGAAAAGCACGTACAAGGAAATGGTGTTCTACACGTACCTTTTATGCAGGCCCACACGTCCAGCGTCACTTACGCGGTGTGTACGCGCTAGGGCCATTTCCACCAATTACACGCTTTGTCACTTCTGCGTGTAGGGCCATTTCCACCAATTACACGCTTTGTCACTTCTGCGTGTACGCGCTAAGGCCATTTCCACCAATTACACGCTTTGTCACTTCTGCGTGTACGCGCTAAGGCCATTTCCACCAATTACACGCTTTGTCACTTCTGCGTGTAGGGCCATTTCCACCAATTACACGCTTTGACACTTCCGCGTGTACGCGCTAAGGCCATTTCCACCAATTACAGCTTTGACACTCTGACGTGTCTTTCATTTTTTTAACACGCAACATTTCCAACGTGTGCCCTATTCAACGTGCACGTGACTTCATAGACGCGCATACGCTGGTGGCCTTTGGGCCAATGAATGTACAGTGTGCTGACACGTTTACGCGCTAAGGGCCTTTCCTCGAATTACACGCAGACGTGTTGGATTTTCACGTGCAAAATCACTCCGTATCAAGCTGGCCACGCGTTCACACACGGAAGACCACGCTCCTGCCCAGAAGGCCGAATTACTGCCCCCCCAGAGCCCTGAGCACGCTCCCACCTGCCATCTGCTGCTGCCTGACTGTCTGCTGCCCACGTGCCCTGCCCTTTGCTGCCTGCACATCAGCCAGGGGTGCTGTTGCTGTGACCACCCCTGCTGGAACCGAAGACTCCCGACTGCTTTTCCATCGCCCCCCAGCCCAGCCCCAGGACCCAGTTGCCCACCCACTCCTGCCTCTGGGGTTGCCATGTCGGGCACTGCAACATCTGGCACCAGTGGCAACCCCCGGCCAAGGAGGCAGAGGGGCACCAGCTTCACTGCCACCGAAGTTGGTGTCCTGGTGGAGCATGTCCTGGGGCAGTTTGATGCCCTCTTCGGAAGGTTGCGCGCCGACAAGGAAGGAAGGACGGACTCGGATCTGGATGGACATCGTGACTGCCATCAACGCGGAGGAGGTGGCAGTCCGCGACTACGAACGTGTCAGGAAGTGCTGGGAGGACTTCAGGTCCAGGACCCTCAACAAGGCCCGGAGCCTCCTGAAGGCAGTGGATGCTAAGGGGCGCCGGGGCCACTTGTCGGAAGATCAGATGAGGGTCCTGGAACGCATATCCCCAGCGCTCCACATCCAGGTCCTTGAGAAGCAGACCCGTCTGGAGTCGAGCGGTAAGTGTACATGCATACTAATTGTAAGCTGTGCGTGTGGTGGTGTGCCAGGAGTGTGCAGGTTGAACATGTATTTTTATGTGGCCAAGTAGGGGGGGTGTACAGGGCCGTGAGGGTGACACATGCGAGGGGTCTCATGTGTGACACATGGATGGTCCTTGTGTGTGTGGGCTTGCATGGCACAGGATGTGGAGGAATGATTGTCAGGTGTGACATGGATGTCGATCAAAACACTGCGACAGTTGGCGGAGGTGTACACATGCATGCAAGTTTGGTGTTGTGTGTGCATGTGTAGTGTACTCCCTATGTTGCATGTGATGTGTGGATGACCTTTGGCTGCTCATGCTGTTGTATGTGAATGGATGGTGCTGGCTGTTGCAATATGGCTGTGGTATGGCTCATGTGTGCAAGTTGAAATGACATGTGTGTTGGGGATTGTGATGCCATGTCTGAGGTTTACCAATGCCACTCATGTATAACTGTCATGTGTGTATGAGTCCATTTTACAGTGCCCTGATGCCTGTGTTTTCTTTCTCCCTATCTACAGTGTCAACTGATGAAGAGGGCGGAGAAGGTGCTGTGGAGCACAACGGCAGGGGTCGTACCACCAGCCGGAGACGCAAGGCCCGGATCCCCTCCCAGGTTGTGATCTCGTCAGGGAGTGAGGAGTCCGGTGCCGCGTCCCAGGCCGCAGCTGCCGAGGGGAGGTCCAAGAGGCGGAGGTTGGAGTTGGACTCCTCGGCAGCAGAAGGGGCAGCTGGGACCCCACAGGGCCCAACGGAGGAAGATGGCACGGAGTCATCCAGGTTGGTGGGGGGTTTGGTGGAGGAGGAGGCCGTGCCAGCGACAGTGGCGGGGTCTGGAGGTGGGGATTCCACTGGTGCTAGTGGTGCAGTGCAGTGCAGGATCAGGGACAGGAGGCAGCACAGGCCGCCGCGGAGGTGCCTGTGTGCAATCCTGTCCCTGCATCATCTTGCACCAGCGGGGATGCCTACCTCCAGACCCGTTCTCAGGGAGAGGATTGGCTTACAACACCTGGCCTTCCTCTCCCTGCGGATGTGGCTATCCTGCACCAGGTTGAGCCTGTCCAGGGTGGGGTGGCGTTGCGTCAACGGGCCATGCGAGCTGACCTGCAGTCTTTTCATGATGAGTCTGCACGTCTTCTCGCATGGCTCGTTGACCGCGTTGACCCACTGGGACAGCTCACCAGGGCTGGATTACCCCGTTTTCTGGACCTTGTTCCGACCTCCTTCTCCACAGAACCCCCTATGCCCCAGTCATCCTCCATGCCATCTTCCCACCCATGTGTCACCTGGGTGCCCTGTGGAGCTGCCTCCGACCGTGCAGCCAGGCTGGTGGACAACAGATCCCTGCCACAGTCGGGAGTCAGACATCTAGCAGGGGTGGCCACATCAATGACTGCACCCCAGCTGGAGGAGGATGTGCAGGCACCATCGGACAGGGCACATGGACAGCAGCAGCTGCAGCAGCAGGAGGCTGTAGGTGGGAGCCACGATAGCTCGGGCCCTTCAACATCAGAGGGGCAGGCATCGGCCGAAGGGCAGGAGGACCCTGGACGGGAAGTGTCTTCCGTGTGGCAGCGGGTGGGCCACGCCATAGATGCGGAGCGGCGGCGGGTGGAGGAGGCGCGGCTCACGATGGTCAGGGCGGAGGACTCCATGCGGAGGGCCCTGAGGCGGGCCGAGTGCCTCGAGGCAATCCGCAGGGAGTTGGAGGTGAACATGTCGGCGTCCCTGCGGACCCTCGGGGCCATGGAACAGGACCGCCTCCGGGACATAGACGAGGAGTTCGATGATGCCCTGGCCCGGAACACCACTAAGTGAGCCGCTGGACTGGCCCGCCGCCATTGTATATAGTTATTCAGTGATAGGTTTCCTTTATAGTTTATTTTTATTTGGAGTCGACGGACACTGCTCCACCTTTTGTATATAGTTCCATTTTAGATAGGTTTTTTGGTAGGTTTCATTTCTTCTCTTGGGATGATGGACCCTGAATACTTTGTACATAGTTGGACTTTGGATTTGGATATTTTTACTATGAATATTTTTTCCCATGGAGCAATGGTTTTCTAATTTTTTTTTCCCTTCATTTCCTTTTCATGGACTTGAACTTTGGAAGATATTTTTTTGGATTATCATTTATTGATTTTAATTTGAAAAGGGACAGCCAGCTTAATTTTGTTATTATTTTACTTGTGTATTTTGGTTAATTTTGATTGCCATTGCTGTTGTTTTTAATACATTATTTGGATTTTTTCATTCTTCAATGTGTGGTTTCATCTCATTGTTTTCATGCATGTCATGATATGGGTTTTCAGGTTCACTTGCAACCATTGTGTGTGTGTGAGACACATGTGTTGATTTACATTGTTTCCATTGGAGTAGTATCATGGGCACATGTAATACTTGGTTGTGACTTTGGGCTGTGGTGGCTGGCCATGAGGCACATGCTTGAGGATTGTCAGGGCCTGTGGGCAGGGGGACATGAGTGGGGGCCTGGCGGAGGCTGCCCATGGTGGGTGGGGGTGGTGGGAGACATGAGTGGGGGCCTGGTGGAGGCTGCCCCTGGTGGCTGGGGGGTGGGGGTGGTGGGAGACATGAGTGGGGGCCTGGTGGAGGCTGCCCCTGGTGGCTGGGGGGTGGGGGTGGTGGGAGACATGAGTGGGGGCCTGGTGGAGGGTGCCCCTGCACTGCTGGGGGGTGGGGGTGCAGGGGGACATGAGTGGGGGCCTGGTGGAGGCTGCCCCTGCACTGCTGGGGGGTGGGGGTGCAGGGGGACATGAGTGGGGGCCTGGTGGAGGGTGCCCCTGGATGCTGGGGGTGGGGGTGGTGGGAGACATGAGTGGGGGCCTGGAGGAGGCTGCCCCTGCACTGCTGGGGGGTGGGGGTGGTGGGAGACATGAGTGGGGGCCTGGTGGAGGCTGCCCCTGCACTGCTGGGGGGTGGGGGTGGTGGGAGACATGAGTGGGGGCCTGGTGGAGGCTGCCCCTGGATGCTGGGGGGTGGGGGTGGTGGGAGACATGAGTGGGGGCCTGGTGGAGGCTGCCCCTGCACTGCTGGGGGGTGGGGGTGATGGGGGACATGAGTGGGTGCCTGGTGGAGGCTGCCCCTGGTGGCTGGGGGGTGGGGGTGATAGGGGACATGAGTGGGGGCCTGGTGGAGGGTGCCCCATGACTGTTGGGGGGTGGGGGTGCAAGGGGACATGAGTGGGGGCCTGGTGGAGGCTGCCCCATGACTGCTGGGGGGGTGGGGGTGCAACGGGACATGACTGGGGGCCTGGTGGAGGCTGCCCATGGTGGCTGGGGGGTGGGGGTGATAGGGGACATGAGTGGGGGCCTGGTGGAGGCTGCCCCTGCACTGCTGGGGGTGGTGGTAGACATGGGTGGGGGCCTGGTGGAGGGTGCCCCACAGGCTGGGGGGTGGGGTGGGTGGGAGACATGAGTGGGGGCCTGGTGGAGGGTGCCCCTCAGTGCTGCGGGGGGTGGGGGGTGGGAGACATGAGTGGGGGCCTGGTGGAGGCTGCCCCTGCACTGCTGGGGGGTGGGGAGTGATAGGGGACATGAGTGGGGGCCTGGTGGAGGGTGCCCCTCAGTGCTGGGGGGTGGGGGTGATAGGGGACATGAGTGGGGGCCTGGTGGTGGCTGCCCCTGCACTGCTGGGCGGTGGGGTGGTGGGAGACATGAGTGGGGGCCTGGTGGAGGGTGCCCCTGGATGCTGGGGGGTGGTGGGAGACATGAGTGGGGGCCTGGTGGAGGGTGCCCCATACTGCTGGGGGGGTGGGGGGGTGAGAGACATGAGTGGGGGCCTGGTGGAGGCTGCCCCTGCACTGCTGGGGGGTGGGGGTGGTGGGAGACATGAGTGGGAGCCTGGTGGAGGCTGCCCCTGGTGGCTGGGGGTGGGGGTGGTGGGAGACATGAGTGGGGGCCTGGTGGAGGGTGCCCCTGCACTGCTGGGGGGTGGGGGTGCAGGGGGACATGAGTGGGGGCGTGGTGGAGGGTTCCCCTGCACTGCTGGGGGGTGGGGGTGCAGGGGGACATGAGTGGGGGCCTGGTGGAGGGTGCCCCTGGATGCTGGGGGGTGGGGGTGGTGGGAGACATGAGTGGGGGCCTGGTGGAGGCTGCCCCTGCACTGCTGGGGGGTGGGGGTGGTGGGAGACATGAGTGGGGGCCTGGTGGAGGCTGCCCCATGACTGCTGGGGGGTGCGGGTGCAAGGGGACATGAGTGGGGGCCTGGTGGAGGCTGCCCATGGTGGCTGGGAGGTGGGGGTGATAGGGGACATGAGTGGGGGCCTGGTGGAGGCTGCCCCTGCACTGCTGGGGGGTGGGGGTGGTGGTAGACATGGGTGGGGGCCTGGTGGAGGGTGCCCCACAGTGCTGGGGGGTGGGGTGGGTGGGAGACATGAGTGGGGGCCTGGTGGGGGGTGCCCCATGACTGCTGGGGGATGGGGTGCAAGGGGACATGAGTGGGGGCCTGGTGGAGGGTGCCCCACAGTGCTGGGGGGTGGGGTGGGTGGGAAACATGAGTGGGGGCCTGGTGGAGGGTGCCCCACACTGCTGGGGGGTGGGGGTGCAGGGGGACATGAGTGGGGGCCTGGTGGAGGGTGCCCCTGGATGCTGGGGCATGGGGGTGGTGGGAGGCATGAGTGGGGGCCTGGTGGAGGGTGCCCCACACTGCTGGGGGAGTGGGGGTGGTGGGAGACATGAGTGGGTACCTGGTGGAGGCTGCCCCTGGTGGGCGGGGGTGATGGGAGACATGAGTGGGGGCCTGGTGGAGGGTGCCCCTGGATGCTGGGGGGTGGGGGTGGTGGGAGACATGGGTGGGGGCCTGGTGGAGGGTACCCCACAGTGCTGGGGGGTGGGGTGGGTGGGAGCATGAGTGGGGGCCTGGTGGAGGGTGCCCCATGACTGCTGGGGGGTGCAAGGGGACATGAGTGGGGGCCTGGTGGAGGCTGCCCCTGCACTGCTGGGGGGTGGGGGTGATAGGGGACATGAGTGGGGGCCTGGTGGAGGGCGCCCCTGGATGCTGGGGGTGGGGGTGGTGGGAGACATGAGTGGGGGCCTGGTGGAGGCTGCCCCTGCACTGCTGGGGGGTGGGGGTGGTGAGAGACATGAGTGGGGGCCTGGTGGAGGCTGCCCCTGGATGCTGGGAGGTGGCGGTGGTGGGAGACATGAGTGGGGGCCTGGTGGAGGCTGCCCCTGCACTGCTGGAGGGTGGGGGTGATGGGGGACATGAGTGGGGGCCTGGTGGAGGCTGCCCCAGGACTGCTGGGGGGTGGGGGTGCAAGGGGACATGAGTGGGGGCCTGGTGGAGGGTGCCCCATGACTGCTGGGGGTGGGGGTGCAAGGGGACATGAGTGGGGGGCCTTGTGGAGGCTGCCCATGGTGGCTGGGGGGTGGGGTGATAGGGGACATGAGTGGGGGCCTGGTGGAGGCTGCCCCTGCACTGCTGGCGGGTGCGGGTGGTGGTAGACATGGGTGGGGGCCTGGTGGAGGGTGCCCACAGTGCTGGGGAGTGGGGTGGGTGGGAGACATGAGTGGGGGCCTGGTGGAGGGTGCCCCTCAGTGCTGGGGGGGTGGGAGACATGAGTGGGGGCCTGGTGGAGGCTGCCCCTGGTGGCTGGGGGGTGGGGGTGATAGGGGACACGAGTGGGGGCCTGGTGGAGGGTGCCCCTGGATGCTGGGGCATGGGGGTGGTGGGAGGCATGAGTGGGGGCCTGGTGGAGGGTGCCCCACACTGCTGGGGGAGTGGGGGTGGTGGGAGACATGAGTGGGGGCCTGGTGGAGGCTGCCCCTGGTGGCTGGGGGTGGGGGTGGTGGGAGACATGAGTGGGGGCCTGGTGGAGGGTGCCCCTGCACTGCTGGGGGGTGGGGGTGCAGGGGGACATGAGTGGGGGCCTGGTGGAGGGTGCCCCATGACTGCTGGGGGTGGGGGTGCAAGGGGACATGAGTGGGGGGCCTTGTGGAGGCTGCCCATGGTGGCTGGGGGGTGGGGTGATAGGGGACATGAGTGGGGGCCTGGTGGAGGCTGCCCCTGCACTGCTGGCGGGTGCGGGTGGTGGTAGACATGGGTGGGGGCCTGGTGGAGGGTGCCCACAGTGCTGGGGAGTGGGGTGGGTGGGAGACATGAGTGGGGGCCTGGTGGAGGGTGCCCCTCAGTGCTGGGGGGGTGGGAGACATGAGTGGGGGCCTGGTGGAGGCTGCCCCTGGTGGCTGGGGGGTGGGGGTGATAGGGGACACGAGTGGGGGCCTGGTGGAGGGTGCCCCTGGATGCTGGGGCATGGGGGTGGTGGGAGGCATGAGTGGGGGCCTGGTGGAGGGTGCCCCACACTGCTGGGGGAGTGGGGGTGGTGGGAGACATGAGTGGATGCCTGGTGGAGGCTGCCCCTGGTGGGCGGGGGTGGTGGGAGACATGAGTGGGGGCCTGGTGGAGGGTGCCCCTGGAAGCTGGGGGGTGGGGGTGGTGGGAGACATGGGTGGGGGCCTGGTGGAGGGTACCCCACAGTGCTGGGGGGTGGGGTGGGTGGGAGCATGAGTGGGGGCCTGGTGGAGGGTGCCCCATGACTGCTGGGGGGTGCAAGGGGACATGAGTGGGGGCCTGGTGGAGGCTGCCCCTGCACTGCTGGGGGGTGGGGGTGATAGGGGACATGAGTGGGGGCCTGGTGGAGGGTGCCCCTGCACTGCTGGGGAGTGGGGGTGCAGGGGGACATGTGTGGGGGCCTGGTGGAGGGCGCCCCTGGATGCTGGGGGTGGGGGTGGTGGGAGACATGAGTGGGGGCCTGGTGGAGGCTGCCCCTGCACTGCTGGGGGGTGGGGGTGGTGAGAGACATGAGTGGGGGCCTGGTGGAGGCTGCCCCTGGATGCTGGGAGGTGGCGGTGGTGGGAGACATGAGTGGGGGCCTGGTGGAGGCTGCCCCTGCACTGCTGGAGGGTGGGGGTGATGGGGGACATGAGTGGGGGCCTGGTGGAGGCTGCCCCATGACTGCTGGGGGTTGGGGGTGCAAGGGGACATGAGTGGGGGCCTGGTGGAGGGTGCCCCATGACTGCTGGGGGGTGGGGGTGCAAGGGGACATGAGTGGGGGCCTTGTGGAGGCTGCCCATGGTGGCTGGGGGGTGGGGTGATAGGGGACATGAGTGGGGGCCTGGTGGAGGCTGCCCCTGCACTGCTGGCGGGTGCGGGTGGTGGTAGACATGGGTGGGGGCCTGGTGGAGGGTGCCCCACAGTGCTGGGGAGTGGGGTGGGTGGGAGACATGAGTGGGGGCCTGGTGGAGGGTGCCCCTCAGTGCTGGGGGGGTGGGAGACATGAGTGGGGGCCTGGTGGAGGCTGCCCCTGGTGGCTGGGGGGTGGGGGTGATAGGGGACACGAGTGGGGGCCTGGTGGAGGGTGCCCCATGACTGCTGGGGGGTGGGGGTGCAAGGGAACATGAGTGGGGGCCTGGTGGAGGCTGCCCATGGTGGCTGGGGGGTGGGGGTGATAGGGGACATGAGTGGGGGCCTGGTGGAGGCTGCCCCTGCACTGCTGGGGGTGGGGGTGGTGGTAGACATGGGTGGGGGCCTGGTGGAGGGTGCCCCACAGTGCTGGGGGGTGGGGTGGGTGGGAGACATGAGTGGGGGCCTGGTGGAGGGTGCCCCTCAGTGCTGGGGGGGTGGGGGGTGGGAGACATGAGTGGGGGCCTGGTGGAGGCTGCCCCTGCACTGCTGGGGGGTGGGGGTGATAGGGGACATGAGTGGGGGCCTGGTGGAGGCTGCCCCATGACTGCTGGGGGGTGGGGGTGCAAGGGGACATGAGTGGGGGCCTGGTGGAGGCTGCCCATGGTGGCTGGGGGGTGGGGGTGATAGGGACATGAGTGGTGGCCTGGTGGAGGCTGCCCCTGCACTGCTGGGGGGTGGGGGTGATAGGGGACATGAGTGGGTGCCTGGTGGAGGCTGCCCCTGGTGGCTGGGGGGTGGGGGTGATAGGGCACATGAGTGGGGGCCTGGTGGAGGCTGCCCCTGCACTGCTGGGGGGTGGGGGTGATAGGGGACATGAGTGGGTGCCTGGTGGAGGCTGCCCCTGGTGGCTGGGGGGTGGGGTGATAGGGGACATGAGTGGGGGCCTGGTGGAGGGTGCCCCATGACTGCTGGGGGGTGGGGGTGCAAGGGGACATGAGTGGGGGCCTGGTGGAGGGTGGCCCATAGTGCTGGGGGGTGGGGGTGCTGGGGGACATGAGCAGGTGTGCAGGGTAGTCCCCTGTTTTGTGGGCTGCCTGCAGGGGCCGTGGAGGGTGTACAGGGAACACCTGTGAGGACCCACCCAGCCTAATCGCGTGTGTAACTTCCCGCGCACCCCTGTAATACACTTACCCAGCCAAATTGCGTGTGATAATTCCCACGCACCCCTGTAATACACGTACCTGGCCAAATCACGTGCAATAATTCCCGTGCACCCCTGTAATACACGTACCCTGGCTAATCGCGTGTAAAACTTCACGCGTACCCCTGTAATACACATACCCAGCCAAATTGCGTGTGATAATTCCCGCGTACCCCTGTAATACACGTACCCTGGCTAATCGCGTGTAAAACTTCACGCGTACCCCTGTAATACACGTACCCTGGCTAATCGCGTGTAAAACTTCCCGCGTACCCGATAAATACGTTACCCGCTTTGCGTTCCTTGTTTGGCAGCCCTGTAATCTGGTCCAGGGTTAACGCAGCCCTTTGCGATGATTTAGCGATTTTGATGGTTTTTCCTTGCGCGAGGGCGTTCTTGGGGGCGTTACTGGCGCTGCTGCAGGGTCGCTGCGATACTCTGCACCACGGCTGGTTTGGGAGCCTAAAATCCATGAATACGCTGTGCGCGGAAATCGGTTTTAGCGCATGCGAAATTCTATGAATTACCCTGTATATCTGTAGGACTCATTCCTTTTTTCCAAGTAGGAATAATAGCTTCCCTAATGCTACAGATATCCAACCCTATTGATTCCTTGGTGGCAATTGTAACGCTCACCTGACTCCCACGGAGGCGCTGGCCTGGTTCGCGCTGCTGTGACCTCTTCTAAGGTGATGCGCAGGGTTCGGAAGATGGACTGGACCGGGCCCCCAAATCTGGCTTGTCTGGCTCGCAGAAGTATCCTTCTGTAGGCGAAAATAGGGGATTAACTGTCTGCGGGGTAATGCAATCAGCCTCCCACTTTCCCCTCTCACCCTCCTCGAAACCCTTCTGTGATTCCTCGTAGCGTCTCACCTTAGGGTCTGGAAGGACGAGCTCTCCATCCTGCTTCTGATGCAGGGGCGCATTGGTATCCAGTTACTTCACTGGATTTTCGGATTGGTGAGAACCAAACTTGCTTGGCTTCCAGGTAAGTTTTTTGATAAGAGGTTCCCCTTGTGTCCATGCATTAATGTACTAATGCTAGTGTCTTTTTCCCCATAGGGGCCGGGGTACGGAATGCCGGGGAACAGGCACCGACCCGAGATGAGAGGTGAAATCCTTGTAGAAATCAGGTAAGTCTTTAATGAGTGTTTTTTGGTAATGTCTTTTCATTCGCTCATTAACGCTGATATCTCTTTTTCCCCTTAGGGGCCGGGGTCCGGAAATGCCAGGATGCGGCGCGGACCCGAAATGAAGAGGGAATGAATCAACAGGTAAGTCTTAACATGGAGATTTAGCTTTCCTTATTCCGTTCTCTCTCTCACCTTTTGTTCTGGTCTTTTTCTCCCTATGCGCTGGGGCGTGACTGCGAATCCGGATGATCGCTGCTGAACATGGAGGCGCCCAGTAAAGGTGAGTGGAATGCGGCGCTGCAGCGATCGACGCGATGAGCTTTTAAATAAAAGTCTTCCTTTTCAGGATTGTCGGCGAGATGTCTCCGGGATGCGGATTTAGCAGGTAAGGACTTTTCCTTCTTCTGTTCTCTTCTTCTCTTCCTTTGCAGGTGATCCAGGATGCTGGCAGGCGTGGCAGAAGTCAGGATGCAGGAGCAGACACGGTGAGCGTCCAGCTGCTAGATGCAGAACAACGCGAAGCACGTGTGGCTGTTCGGGTGGGGTTTAAATAGCCTTGGAAGAAGTTCCAGGTATGTATCCTTCCCCGACCACGCCCGGATGGTAAATTAGTCCCACAGGTAAAGTAGTTCCTTTCAGGCCTCAAGGAGGCCGGGATCCTGCAGCATGGTCTGCATCAGGTAAGTGCACCCAAACACATCCATAATGAGCATATGAGCCTGGCGCCTATGGCGCCAGGACTGATGACTTTTATGAGCCTGGCGCCATAGGCGCCAGGACACTGTCCAAAGGGCCCCTATATGGGGTTGCTGGGTCCTTCCTTGGGGACTGGATGTCCGCTTTCGGGGACGCAGGGCTTGAACCGGCTCCCCGGAACGGGCATCATGACAGCACTCCCCCCCCCCCCAAGGCCCCTCCCAAGGTTGTTCCCTCCGGGGGTTTTGGTTTGTCTGGGAAGAGTCGGTGGAATTTCCTGACTAATCGAGGTGCATGCACATGGTCGCTGGGTTCCCACGACCTCTCCTGAGGACCGTACCCCTTCCAATCAATTAGGTAGAACAGTTTTGACCTAAACATTTTTGAGTCTAAAATGTTCTTCACTTCGAATTCGGGCTCCCCATCTATTAGAATAGGTTCTGGAGGTTTGAGTAGTCGGGTTCCGGGTACCACTGGTTTCAGAAGTGACACATGAAAAACAGGGTGAATTCGCATACTAGCTGGTAAATCAAGTTTAACAGCCACTGGGTTAATTATTGCCGTAATAGAATAAGGTCCCAGATATTTTGGGTTAAAAGTTCGAGGCCCTTTGAGTGGTAAATGTCTGGTAGCTAACCACACTTGATCCCCAATCTGATACGGAGGTGCTTCACTCCGATGTAGATCAGCATTCTCCTTGTATTTTCTCTTGGCTTGTTGTAAATGCGTAGTTGCCTCTTTGAAGGCTTGGGTAATTGTAGAATGCAGATGTTCTACTGCAGGCATTCCGAGGTTCTGAGGTGAGTCAAGATTTGAGGTTCGAGGGTGATGCCCAAACAAAGTATAAAAAGGACTGTGGCCAGTTCCAGAGTGTACCGAATTATTATATGCGTATTCGGCTATCCAAAGAATGTCTTTCCAGTTGCTTTCAGATTGCTGTAACATACACCGTAAGTATTGCTCAAGGGTCTGATTTGTCCTCTCGGTCTGACCATCGGTCTGAGGGTGGTGACTGGTCGATAATCTTACGTCGATCTGCGCCATTTGACAACATTTGCGCCAGAAGTGGGAAATGAATTGGCTTCCCCGGTCAGAGATTAGTATAGATGGGAATCCATGTAGCCGAATAATATTTTCGAGGAATTCTTTGGCTAGGACAGAAGCTGAAGGTAAACCTTTCAAAGGAATAAAGTGGGCCATTTTGGAAAACAAATCCACAATTACCAGAATAGTATTGTACCCCGAACAAGGAGGCAGGTCCGTAATAAAATCCATTGATAGGGTGTGCCAGGGTGCTGGCGCTATGTCTAGAGGTTGAAGGAGACCGGCTGGTCTTTTCTTTTGACTTTTATTTTGGGCGCAAACACCACAGGACATCACAAAAGATTTAACATCTTTTCGCCAAGAGGGCCACCAAAATTGTCGTTTCACCTTTTCCTCTGTCTTGGCAATACCGGGGTGTCCCTCTATTAATGCATCATGATAACCGGAAATAACTAGTTCGTGTAATTCCTTGTGTGGCAGGAATAAGCGTCCTTGAAAATAAGGTAAACCATTATCTATGGTAAAGTCTGATCCCTTTTGTATCCAATCCTGTAAGGTTGTAGGGTCCAGGAGTTGTTTCACTCTGGTTTGAATGTCTTCAAGCGTCTGTAACGAAGTCATGCCTAGAATACTCTGTTCGGGAATTATTGGTACTGGTTCTGAGTTTGTATCAGATTCTCCCATTCCAATTCAGGATAAGGCGTCTGCTTTGCCATTCTTGCAGCCAGGCCGATAGGTAATCACGAAATCAAATTCAGCGAAAAACAAAGCCCATCGGAGCTGCCGTGATGACTGAGCCTTGGCGGTTTTCAAATACTGTAAATTCCGGTGATCAGTGATCACTGTGATGGTATGTCGAGCGCCAAGCAGATAATGCTGCCATGCTTTAAAAGCGGACTTAATGGCTAACAGTTCTTTGTCCGTGATTGCATAATTAACCTCGGGTGCCGAGAATTTTCTGGACCAAAATGCTATGGGATGCAGTTGGTTGGTTTCGGGATCTCTTTGGGACAGGACAGCTCCCATGGCTAGGCTGGATGCGTCAGTCTCGACGACATAAGGGAGATCTGGACGCGGGTGTTTCAATATAGGTACGGAGGTAAACTTAGCTTTTAAATCCTGAAAGGCCTGCTCGGCTTCTTCAGACCATTCAAAACGTTTATTTTTCCTCAAGAGTGCAGTAATGGGTTGTACCACGCGTGAAAATTCCGGGATAAACCTGCGATAGAAATTGGCAAAGCCGAGCATGCTTTGAACTCCTTTTACAGAGCTAGGTGATGGCCATTTGAGGATGGCATCCACTTTTCTTGAGTCCATTCGGACTCCTTTGGGTGTCAGGATGAAACCTAGAAACTCGACTTCTGTGGTATGGAAAACACATTTCTCCAATTTAGCAAATAGTTTGTGTTGGCGCAGTTTTTCAAGTACTGCCCTGACGTGTTTTCTGTGATCAGATTCCGAAGAGGAGTACACCAGAATGTCATCGATATATACGACAACACAAACATCGATGAGTTCCCGAAGGACATCATTCATGAAGTATTGGAAGGCAGCCGGTGCGTTACACAATCCGAAAGGCATCACCTGGTACTCGAATAATCCGTATTTAGTACGGAAGGCAGTTTTCCATTCGTCGCCTTCTTTAACTCGTACCAGATGATAAGCCCCCCGGAGATCTAACTTGGTGTATATGCAAGCGTCCTTCACCTGGTCAAGGAGTTCAGGGATCAGAGGCAGAGGATAACGGTTTTTAACCGTTATCTGGTTCAATGCGCGGTAATCGATGCAAGTTCTAAGGTCGCCTTCTTTTTTGGGCACGAAGAACAAAGCCGAGGATGCCGGGGACTTTGACGGGCGAATAAAACCATTAGCTAGGTATTGATCCAAATATTGTCTCAAATGCAGATTCTCAGGTTCGGTAAGGGCATAAATCCTGCTACAAGGGGGTTGTGCACCGGGCACCAGATCGATTTGGCAATCATACGATCTGTGAGGAGGTAACGTGTTGGCCTGTTCCTTTTGGAAGACGTCCTGAAAGTCTTGGTATTCCGGAGGTAGTTGCATGGAGGCAGAGGTTACAGATGCTAGATTAATCTTCAGGTTTTCTGGGTAGAAGGTTTGTGTACAATCCGGGAAGGTTATTCTCTTAGCTCGCCAATCAATTCGAGGATTATGTGTCTCCAACCAAGGGATTCCAAGAATAACCTGAAACTGTGGAGCCTTGATTACATCAAACACAACACCCTCCCGATGGCCGTCGGGACCAATAAGAGTCTCCTCAGTAGTGGAATGTGTTACCGGTCCAGAGGCAATTTCAGTTCCATCGACTGTGGTGATGACATCTTTGCTGGTTTTAGGACGGAGAGGGAGGTTAATCCTAGATACCAATTCACGATCCACATAGTTTCCAATAGCCCCACTATCGATGTATGCCTTTATTGCATGCAACCGCTTAGGCTGTTCTGGATCTACGAGAACCATTGGCACAATGAAATGCAAGGTCTGAGAGTTCGTTTTCAAGCTCGGCAAGCGGACCCCTACACTTGTCGGGTGGAATCGTTTCCCGAAACAGAGTCTTCATGGTTTTTATCAGTGGCTCCTACCGCCTTTCGGGGCGGTTTTGCCAGGCAATCTCGTAGAAAGTGTCCAGAATTCCCACAATAAAGACATAATTTTAACTGCTGCCGCCTTTCACGTTCCTTTTGAGTTAAGGGTCCTTTAACCCCTCCAATTTGTATAGGTTCAGAGACATCAACTCCCTTGAGATTAGCATGGGTCTTGACCAACACCCGGGTCTCAAACCTGGACCGATCTGCTTTTCTGTTTTGAAGTCTGTGATCCAATTGGACCACTAAGTCTATATACTCTGTGCATTCTTGGGGCAGATTTACAACTTGGGCCAAGACATCTAAGTTCTCCGCGTAGGCCTCGATAAAATAACGTGACTCTTTTATCCTCTGGCCATCCCGTTTCCACAATTAGTCTATTAAAGGTTGCAATATAGGATAGGAGGTCCTGATTGCCCTGTTGCAGGGATAGAAGTTCGTCATCCAGAGCCTGCCCCTGAGAGTGTCGAGCAAATAACCTTTCCATGCTTGGTTGAAACCTTTGAAAATCACGGAGAATCGGGTCATCTTGAGTAACCAGTGGAACTGACCAATCGGCAGCGCAGCCGCTGAGATATGACAATACAAAGGCTACCTTGGTCTGATCATTAGGGAAGGCCCCAGGTCTGCATAGGAAGTGCAAACGACACTGATTCATGAATACGGCGAATCGTTTGGGGTCCCCAGCAAAGCGTTCGGGTGGGGCCAGCGGCATGTTTCCAGGTAGATTAATCTGCACAGGGTTACTGGAAACCACAGGAGCGGGGTTCCCTCCGGAACCGGGTAGAGGAGTTTTCCCAGCTTGACCTTCCAAAGCTGTCTGGCCAGGTCATCAGTTCTTTCCTTTGATATTATTAATTCCCTCCTGAGGGCATTAGTCTCTTGACGAGCGGCATGTACTTCGGCCCGTAATTCCCCCAGTAATTGGGCCAACTGATCAGTCTCAGAACTTTCCATAGCGCCTGGGTGGGAATTTGTAGGAAGGCTTCGCGTTCTGTAACGCTCACCTGACTCCCACGGAGGCGCTGGCCTGGTTCGCGCTGCTGTGACTTCTTCTAAGGTGATGCGCAGGGTTCGGAAGACGGACTGGACCGGGCCCCCAAATCTGGCTTGTCTGGCTCGCAGAAGTATCCTTCTGTAGGCGAAAATAGGGGATTAACTGTCTGAGGGGTAATGCAATCAGCCTCCCACTTTCCCCTCTCAACCTCCTCGAAACCCTTCTGTGATTCCTCGTAGCGTCTCACCTTAGGGTCTGGAAGGACAAGCTCTCCATCCTGCTTCTGATGCAGGGGCGCGTTGGTATCCAGTTACTTCACTGGATTTTCGGATTGGTGAGAACCAAACTTGCTTGGCTTCCAGGTAAGTTTTTTGATAAGAGGTTCCCCTTGTGTCCATGCATTAATGTACTAATGCTAGTGTCTTTTTCCCCATAGGGGCCGGGGTACGGAATGCCGGGGAACAGGCACCGACCCGAGATGAGAGGTGAAATCCTTGTAGAAATCAGGTAAGTCTTTAATGAGCGTTTTTTGGTAATGTCTTTTCATTCGCTCATTAACGCTGATATCTCTTTTTCCCCTTAGGGGCCGGGGTCCGGAAATGCCAGGATGCGGCGCGGACCCGAAATGAAGAGGGAATGAATCAACAGGTAAGTCTTAACATGGAGATTTAGCTTTCCGTATTCCCTTCTCTCTCACCTTTTGTTCTGGTCTTTTTCTCCCTAGGCGCTGGGGCGTGACTGCGAATCCGGATGATCGCTGCTGAACATGGAGGCGCCAAGTAAAGGTGAGTGGAATGCGGCGCTGCAGCGATCGACGCAATGAGCTTTTAAATAAGTCTTCCTTTTCAGGATTGTCGGCGAGATGTCTCCGGGATGCGGAATTTAGCAGGTAAGGACTTTTCCTTCCTCTGTTCTCTTCTTCTCTTCCTTTGCAGGTGATCCAGGATGCTGGCAGGCATGGCAGAAGTCAGGATGCAGGAGCAGACACGGTGAGCGTCCAGCTGCTAGATGCAGAACAACGCGAAGCACGTCAGGCTGTTCGGGTGGGGTTTAAATAGCCTTGGAAGAAGTTCCAGGTATGTATCCTTCCTCCAATCAGGTATGTATCTCAAGGAGGCCGGGATCCTGCAGCATGGTCTGCATCAGGTAAGTGCACCCAAGCACATCCATAATGAGCCTGGCGCCTATGGCGCCAGGACTGATGTCTTTTATGAGCCTGGCGCCATAGGCGCCAGGACACTGTCCAAAGGGCCCCTATATGGGGTTGCTGGGTCCTTCCTTGGGGACTGGATGTCCGCTTTTGGGGACGCAGGGCTTGAACCGGCTCCCCAGGATCGGGCATCATGACAGCAATGGAAGGGCTAGAGGCTCTCTGACTACGTTTTTGAAATTGTAGAGTTCCCAATGTGTCGAGTCACATCCCACTTCTGACACCATATGTAAGTAAGGCATGATATCCAGACTGGACAGACACAAGGGATCACAGTTCAAGGGTGTTTAGTAAATTGTATAGTTAGGTTGGAAAAATTCCTAATCTAAATCTAAGATGGGAGCAAGCTACGACCATTAAATAATAATAAGGCAGTCCTAGTGTCGTTTTGTCAAATAAAAGGGCCTATACTAAGAAAAACCTATTGCCAATCCTTACGCTAAATGTGTGGGAAGGGGTTCACAAGAAAGAAAGAAGTGCTCACAAATGATAAGTCAGGATGTGCTAGTCGGGGGGGGGGGTCTCCATTCCCCAAGTTTTGAGCAAGGGACACGACGGGAGTCCTGAGCACAGCACACTCTCAAGCTTTCCCAGCACGAGACAACAGTTCCGGTTCACGTATCAGGACCATCGGTGGTTGAGTCTCTTTTCTACAAAAAGTCTCTTATCCCCCAAGGACCTGATGGGTTTCAAAAATAACAAGCAAAAGAAGTTCTGTTCCAAATGTACATTGGGTGATGGTTTCACCCCTGGGTCCCCCTCTTCCGGGCGCAGCCCCCTCAAGCAGTTCTTATCAATATCAGGATCTTTAGAGGTTGTCTCTTGTTTCTGAGGATTTGAGAGATTCAAATAACAAACATGGATTGCGCTTGAGGTGATGATTCTTCACCCCTGTGCCCCCCTCTTCCAGGCGTAGACCTCTCTCGAATATCAGCCTCCCTCCTGTCGGGTTCAACTATGGCTTTCCACAAATCAAATTCTCTTTTAGCACTCACAAATCTTAATGTCTTTTTAAACAGTTTACCGTGGTCATCCCTCTACCGGGTCCACTGTTGTCAACACACTGTTTCTTGGGACTTTAGACTTCGCCCCTCTTTATTGGCATCCCTCTGCTGGGTTCACTCTTGCCATTTCACTTCCCTTGAATCCTCAATTGTCGGTCAAAGACTTTTGACTGTATGTGGATTTCGCAAGACCCCTGTATGACCACTTTGACCTATTTTTGCGGCTCCCCTAGGGCCTTCTGGTATCGATAGTTTCGTTCAAACATAGGATTAACCAGAATCTCTCAAGTCAGCACCAACGTGGTGCTGGACCCCTCTGCAGCTCATCGTCCCTAAACAATTTACAGTTCTTTGAACTTTCCTCAATGTGCCACTTTGTGATTTTCATTCAACACAGTTTGGTTTCTTTATAGGTTCCCCTTCGGCTCACCGGCTGTGATGAACCCTTGACTTTTCACTCTATCTGGAGTCAAGGCCAGTACCACGGTAGCAGGTGTCTCCTTTTGTTCTGCTTATCAGCGTAGGCACGCTACATGTACCATTGACATCTGCTGCCTCACACTTGGGCTATTGTTTATGGTTTTATGTTTCCTTCTGCTAAGGCTTTGCGGGTCTGGGTCAGAAAGAGCAAGGTTGCTTCTCTCCTTATAGTCCCTTCCATACTCGCCACCTTTCTCTACCTCTTGAACTGCCGTACTTGGATAGCTCTCTCGTTGTGCAGTCTGCCTTGCTCGTACTGTGCTCTTGTGCTCCACCTTTTATCCCTGTGGGGAAGAGAAAGGGCCGGCAGGTGTGTGGGATTCTGGTAAATTGCCTGACTCTGCCTGACCCTTGTATCGGGACATGTCACCTAAACAGCTCTAGAGTTAGTCCATTGTCTGTCGTGGTGTACAAAAGTGTTTGTGTGGAAAAAGGGGGGCGGCAGTGTTTCTGCATGTCCTATATGGTAGGATGGGGAAATGTGTTGGAACAGGGGGGATACCGCTTCTCACCCGACAGTAACCCACTTCCACTCCCCAATGATCCCCCCCCCAATCCGGGAGATCCTCCCAGACTGGTCCACCCCCAGGAACTGGATCTAATAGCGGTGACCGTGTCCTGGCCACCTCAATGGCAGATCCCAGGGGACTATCTTTGGAGACACATTCAGGTTTCTCACAGAGAACAAGAGGGACACTGGAACGTGGATACAGCAGATTTCACCTGCTTGTTCTGAGAGGGTCCTGTTCTCCCAAAATCTGAAGTGCAGAGGCTGCACAGCGGAAGGCGTTTTGAGAGTTGTCCTTCCCCATGTGAGCTTGATTGCCATGCAGAGAACTTGTCGGAGACTGATGCGAGGTGCAGTTGTCAAGCCGTGGGCCTCAGGAGCGAGAGGGACTCCTTAAACATGTGGACAGACCGGAGACCACTTCAGAGAGGAAGGGTGTGGGTCCTTAAGAAGCCTGACCAGTAGATGTTGTGACAGAAGTCGGTGTGACCCACATAGCAAGTGTTAAAGAAGCCAGTGAGTGAAGCCTGGCGTTCTAATACCTTGCACAAGCATTGCCGGAAACATTATTGAGTTCCCTATTCACTTGCATGTGGTTTAAAGTGAGCTGAATTTGTTCGTTCAAGCTGTGATAATTGAACAATGGAAAAGTAGCGCTTGCGTATATTAGGGAAGTCCCTTTACTCACTTGAAAAGCAAACGCTGCTTCAAACCCATTGTTAAACCTTTAAAAGGTTGTATCTACCTGGAAGAGTGGTCGCGTGTCACTTATTAAGAATAGTTAACATTTGAAAGCCATTACTGAATACTTGACTTTGATAAAAAAAAACAATTGTTGAAACCTTTAATCTGTGAAAACTACAGAGTAGTAGTGTGTGTCCAATTGAGATTCTTAAAGACAGACTGAACTCTATGCTTTAGTTTAACACGGCATACCTTTTCATCTACAAGAAGTTAAGAGTGTATCTATTATTGAAGAAGAGAGCAAGCATCACCCAAGCCAAGAATCTTCCCGTATTAAGAGTTAAGCCAGCCTTTCTCTGGGCTAATAAGCAATCTAACGGTTACTCTGAAGCTAACAACAGTTCAACCTGGCCTACGATAACAGTGTGCAAACATTACCTGAAGCTAAGAGTGTGGCATCAAGGCTTCTGGTAATTACTTGCGCTAGTAGCTGGGAGAAAGGTGAAGGCAAACTTGTGGATGGGAAGCTGGCTGCTTGTTAAGATTATTTTGAAGTTGACACAACCTGTATTCCCTAAGACTGTGGAAGACAGAGGGAAGTGGGTCGTACAGGCAAACCCAGGTTGTTATTGTGGCAGACAGACAAGAAAGGAAAAGAGGCTGCCTCTTTTGAAGAAGAGCTATTCAGAGGACGAGTGCCTTGACTACTTGAAGTTGTTGAAGTGCTTTAAAGTGAATCTTGTCGAAACCTGTCTAGAAGTAAAAATCCCCGAAGTTGTGGTAGTAGTCCAACATGCTGAAGCTGTGGTGGTATATCTGGTTGTCAGTAGATGCAACTTTGTAGTAGCCTAAACAAAGTGGAGTACTGTGAGACAAAGGTGACTGATCTCATTGTGAATCAAATAGAAGTGAAGTTGTTGAGGTGGAAGCAGCACCACTGTAAAGTCATCCTGACAAATATATCATTGTGACTTCGAAAACTGTAATTAATGAAATACTAACTGTTAAGCAAGAACTGTGTCACCCTGGCAGTTGCAGAGATTGCATTTCGTACGAACTGTGGCAAGTCTTCCTGAAGTGGTGAAAAAGCATTGTGGCTAGGATTGCCATTGGTGCTATTTTGAAGAAGTGGAAAGGTGATATTTCACCAGGGAGAAAAGATTTGGCATTATTGGAACTTTGGCTAACAAACGTATCCTTTGACTTTAGAACTGATTTGAGACTGTTTCACCTACAAGGATGTTTTTATATTTCTTTTGTTTGTATTTCTATTTGTAATTAGTTTATCTGTATAGCGCGCCTGTCCCAAAGGCATCTGGGCGCATATCATAGGTTACAAAGTGTTATAGTGATATAATATACAACAAACGAAACAATGAAGCAGCAGAAACAAGATATACAGAATGGAGCATAAAGAACATACTTACAGGATAATTACAATATGAGAGTAGATTCGAATTTACAATTGTAATACAAGTAGAAGAGTAAGAGGGGAAACAGGATATACATAATGGAGCATAAAAGACATATTTAGAGGCTAATTACATACAGAATACTTACAGGATGATTACAATAAGAGAGTACATTCAAATTTACTATTGTGATACAAGTAGAAGAGTGAGGGTCATTAGGTGGAGGGATAATGGCTAATGAGACCAGAAGTTTGCATGTCTTGATCAATGAGCCACAATTTGGCTTTGCTTTTGAAGTAATGAAAGGAGGGTTCTGCTCTAAGAGAGTTGGGAAAAGAGTTCCAAGGTTTGGAGGCAAGGACCGGGAAACTAGTCCCACCAGCTTTCTGAAGTTTGAATCTGGGTAGGGATAGACAGTGAGCTTGGGCAGCTCTTTGAGGGCGTTGTGAGGTGTGAACCGGCACACGAGATAGTATGGAGCCTGGTTGGCAAGACATTTGTGCGTAAGAGCAAGTGATGTGAGGGAGACTCTTTGGGCCAGTGTAGGCTGTGTCTCGTTTCCGATAAGTGCTGATTTCTGGGAATATTTAGTGCTGTCCTGATAGCATTGTTTTGGGTGACCTACAGCTTGCCCAGATTTTGTTGACTCGTCCCTAAGTAAAGTGCATTACAGTAGGTTTGCAGGTGTAGGCGGATGCTGAGATGACTGCATTTGTTTGTCTAGAGAGTGAAAAAAAAAATGAATAAAAAACGGGGGCTGTAGGAGTATCTCCCGCAACATCCCGTTTACTATACTTAACAGTATAGTGAGCGGGGTGTTGCGGGGGACACCCACGCAGCTCCCGTTTTCTTTCTTCTTTTTCCTTTGTCAGGTATGCAGGAGGAGTGTCCCTCCCCAACCCCCGCTCACTATATTGTATAGTATGGTGAGCGGGGTGTAACCCGTGCAGCTGCCTGTAAAAAAATAAATTAAATAAATAAATAAAAAAGAGCCCTGCAGCGCCGGTTCCCGATCACGGAAGTGAAAGGGAACTGGCGCTGCAGGGACGGAGGGCCAGTTTACCATTGTCTTTTAAGTCCTCGATTTCGGTTTTCAGATCAATTAGGGCAGTTTCAGTTCCATGCCTTGGGCGGAAACTGGATTGTCTAAGACTGAGTAGTTTGTTGGTCTCCAGATAGTCCTGGATCTGCAGAAAGGCAGCACGGTCCATGATTTTGGGCCTCTAATTGGTGGGTATGCTGGGGTCTAGGGACTTTTTTTGAGAAGGGGGATGACCCATGCATCCTTGAGGTTATCAAGGACTATGACTGAGATGAATGAGGAGTTAATAAAGGCGGTGATAAACTGTCACGACCCTCAGCCCTGATCCCCATTGGCAAGCCCATTGGCCAGATGGAATCAGGACTCGGATCGCTTATAAGGCCTGGCATTAAACTTCTCAGGCCCTCTTGGGGCCAGTCCTGGCACCTTTGGCGCCAGGCTCATAAGCAAAGATAGACATCTGCTTGTGGAACTACTTTTTAGAGCTTTCAGTCAACATGGAGGCATCCACATAGCTTGATTCCTAGAACCAAGCTATGCAGTATAGTGTTTTGGGTGTGGTGGCCTAGGGACTACTTTACCTGGACTACTTTGCAGTGGCTATTTAAACCACACCCGAACAAGACAACACGCTTCGCGTTACTTTGCTACTAGCAACGTGACGCTCACCGTGTCCAGCTTTCTCACGAGTCTGACGAATTCTGGACCTGCAGAAAAAACAAAGAACATTGTTAGCAGCAGAATCTTACCTGTAATCTCCATCCTTCACTGCTCGCAGCTCCATTTGAAGAGTTTGCCGCCCGGATCGAAGGACCTGAAAAAGGGAGAAAGACATTATTAAAGGAGGTAGAAGAGACATTACAACCACGAAGCGCTTAGAGACTTACCTGGCTGGCTGATTTTCGACCAGCAAAGCTCCGGAACTCCATCCACGCTGGGAGCATACCGTGACCTACAAAAAAGAGAAAAGTACAGGTCAGTGAAGACAAGACATCGCTGTGCTGCAAAAAGCGCTTCCTTACCGCATCATAGCGCTTTGGTGCGCCATCGTTTACCGGCAAGAACCAGCCTACCCAGTTCTCCAAGCGGACACTCCGCACACCTAAGGGAGATAAAAAGAGACATTTTAGAACAGTGAATAGGCATGCAAGAATAACAACTTCATAAACTCGCAATAAGACCTACCTGAAAGACATTACTAGGGCCGCAGTCAGTGAAGTAACTGGACAGCACGCTCCCACCATAGACAACGTGCCTCTGCCCAGAGATCAGGATGAAGAGCCCACCAATTCCGACAACCAGGTGAGAAGAGAACCCGGAGGGGCTGCAATCACAAAGGAGGTGGGAAAAACGTACCTTGGTCGTCCAGTCCTAACGTAGTCTTCATTTCCAGGCGGAATCCCATCGACACCGAGAACCACACTAGGGAACCATTGAGAAGGGCATCAGCGACCAACTGGCTGGGTGGCGTCACTGTGGATACCAGGTGAGCGTAACAGAACACAAAGCCTCACATAAATAATCCACCTGGGCACCATGGAAACATCGGAAATCGACCAATTGGCCCAATTGTTGGGGGACCTTCGTGCTGAGGTTCATTCAGCCCGACAAGAGACTAATGCACTCTGAAGAGACCTAATAGTGACCAAGGAGCGCACCGACGAAATCAGCAGACAACTCTTGCAATCGCAGGCAGGTCAGACTCCTCTGACCTGCCTGCGATTGGAGGAAATCCACAATGCAAAATCCTATCTCACCATCTTATACCCCCACACCAGTACAGATCACGCTGCCTGGAACAGTTCCCCTGGCACCACCAGAAAGGTTTTCAGGCGACCCACGGAAGTATGCTGCATTCATAAATCAGTGTCGCCTTGATTTCCTTTGTCGCCCTGGGTCATTTCCAAATGACCAAGCTCCGGTAGCTTTCATCCTATCATATTTGAGTGGAAGTGCAGCAGATTGGTCGGTGCCGTTGGTGACCCATAATGATCCATTGTTACAGGACTATGGGGGGTTCCAGAGAGAAATGGAAAAACTGTTTGCTCGCCATACCCAGGAACAAGCAGTGGATAACAAACTCCTATCCCTCCGGCAGGGGAACCAAGACTTGTTAACATACATTGCAACTTTTAATAGACTGGTTGCTGAAGCCAGGTGGCCAGAAAACAAAAGAACCACGTTATTCCATTGAGGCTTACGAGGCGAATTAAAGGGCGTCTTGGCCCAGGTAGTTGATCCCCCCCCCAGAGACTGTACCGAATTCATAAATCTGGTCGTGCAGCTGGACCATCGGTTGCAGGACCGAAAAGCAGACCGGTCCAAAGCAGACTCTCGAGTAGTTTATGTTCGGCCTAGAGACAAAGCACCACGGGTGCCAGACAACGCCGTAGAACCCATGCAGATCAGAGGGATACGACCTCCATTAACAAAACAAGAGCGGGATAAAAGAAGACAACAGCAACTTTGTTTGTATTGTGGAAAATCAGGACATTTCCTGAAAGACTGCCCGGTAAAACCCCCAAGGAGGATAGTCAGGGCCACAGAAAAGGATGAAGTTAAGGAATCGAAAAACTACGAAGCTCGGCAACCATAGAGGTCAGTTTGTCAAGTGATGAGAAAGAGCCACTGTCCTCACACTTTGCGATACCCGTGATCTTAATAAACCACCAACAATCATCAAAGATGCATGCCGTAGAAGCGTACATCGACAGCGGAGCAGTTGGGAACTATATAGATCAAGAGTTGGCAGCAGAGATGGGGCTCCCTTTGTGTTCTAAGTCCACCAGGGACAAGGTGACTACCATGGATGGGACAAAAATCGCCTCCGGACCAGTAACCCAGTGCACAGCTGCAGTAACCTTGCTGTGCCAGGATGGACATCGGGAGTGTATTTCGTTCGATCTTATTAAGGCACCTCAGTTCCGGTTGATACTAGGGATGCCATGGTTGGTTGCACACAACCCTCTGATAGACTGGCGGGCACGGAAATTAACCTTCGCTGGCAACTGCTCCCTGGCCTGCTACTCTCCTGAACCAGAACCCGACTCCTGCCTCTCCAAGACTTCCAGTACTGTAGCTTCTACCCTAAGAGTAACTAATACTTTGCCAGATGAATATCATGACTTTCAGGACGTATTCCAAAAAGACCAGGCTAACACATTGCCGCAGCATAGGCCTTATGATTGTCAAATTGACCTTATTCCCGGGTCACAAATCCCTTGCGGCAGGATCTACGCTCTCACCGAACCAGAAAACCTTCACCTGAAATCCTATTTGGAGCAGTATCTTGCAAACGGATTTATCCGCCCATCTAAGTCCCCTGCAGCCAGTCCTTTGTTCTTCGTACCGAAAAAGGAAGGGGACTTGAGGACCTGTATTGATTACCACGCAATAAACCAGATCACTGTGAAGAACCACTACCCCTTGCCTCTTATCCCAGAAATGCTAGACCAAGTCAAAGATGCCCAGATCTATACCAAATTTGACCTTCGGGGATCATACCACCTGGTCCGGGTCAGAAGCGGAGATGAGTGGAAACCCGCTTTCCGTATCAAATATGGCTTGTTTGAATATCAAATCATGCCTTTTGGCCTATGCAACGCTCCCGCAGCGTTTCAATATTTCATGAATGATGTCTTGAGAGAACTGATTGACGTTTGCCTCAAAACAAGATCACATCAGGCGCGTTCGTTCAGTCCTCAGCAAGCTCCGCAGCCATCGTTTATATGCAAAACTGGAGAAATGTATTTTGCACGTCACCGAAGTAGAATTTCTTTGCTTCATCCTTTCGCCCAAAGGCATCAGAATGGACGTACATAAGGTTGACGCTATTCTAAAATGGCCATCACCAACATCTCTGAAGGGGACACAGAGCATGCTAGGTTTTGCAAACTTTTACCGCTGATTTATCCCAGACTTCTCTCAGGTTGTGCACCCGATCACAGTACTGCTACGAAAAAGCAATTAAAAAGTTTGCTTGGACCGAGGAAGCAGAAAGAGCCTTTCAGGAACTGAAACAAAAGTTCACCTCCGCTCCAATCCTGCGGCACCCTCGTCCAGACCTTACTTATATCGTAGAAACTGATGCTTCCAGTATGGCAATGGGAGCGGTCCTTTCACAGAAGGACCCAGAAACTGGCCAGCTGCATCCTGTGGCCTTCTGGTCGAAAAAGTTCTCACCTCCGGAAATTAATTACGCTATCACAGACAAAGAACTCCTAGCCATGAAGTCCGCTTTCAAGGCGTGGCGACACTATCTTCTGGGAGCTAGACACACCATTACAGTGATCACAGACCACCGGAACCTACAATATCTTAAAACAGCCAAAGCCCAGTCTTCAAGCCAGTTACGGTGAGCCCTCTTCTTCGCCGAATATGACTATGTTATCACCTTTCGACCTGGGGTCAAGAATGGGAAAGCTGACGCCTTATCTCGAATGGGCATCGTTGAAACGGTGTACAACTCAAGACCCGGTACCCATCATACCAGAAGACAAACTTTTGGGTATCACAACAACCCTATCACAAGCCGAATTACAAAACGAAATTTGACAATCAATGAGCCCGGATGCTTTCCACGCATGGCAAACTCAAGGAGAACAATATTGCATCAAGGATCAGTTACCTTTTTTTAGGGACCGGCTATATGTACCCAAGAAAGAGTTACAACAGCATATAATTTCAGGCTATCATGACTCTCTGATCGAAGGACACCCTGGAATCGCTAAAAACTTAGCCAAGGTGAAAAAGAACTATTGGTGGCCTACCTGCCGTAAGGATATTGTCCAGTATGTTCAGCCCTGCGGAGTCTGTGCACAAAATAAATCACAGAAACAGAAACCATCGGGTCTCCTTCAACCACTGGACATCCCTCCCACTCCATGGCACACTCTTTCCCTTGACTTTATCACTGATCTGCCACTGAGTCACGGCTTTAACACCATTCTTGTAGTCGTGGATTTCTTCTCTAAGATGGCACATTTTATTCCTCTCAAGGGCCTTCCGGACGCATCCACCCTGGCAGAAGTATTTCTGGAAAACATTGTCAAGCTACATGGTTTTCCATCAGTTCTGGTCTCCGATTGAGGCAGCCAGTTTGTATCCAATTTTTGGAGAAAATGTTGCGCAATGGCACAGATTGACATCCGGCTACCTACCAGTCACCACCCCCAAACGGACGGCCAAACCGAGAGGACCAACCAGACCCTCGAGCAGTATTTACGGTGCATGCTGCACCATGAATTGAGAGATTGGAAGGATTTACTTTGGGTAGCTGAGTACACGTATAACAATTCCGTACATTCTAGCATGGGACAAACACCTTTTTACACCCTGTATGGCAGACATCCACGTACCTCAGAACTCGACCTTCCTGCCAACTTGGAAATGCCTGCAGTAAAGACTTTTCACACAACCATCACTCAGGCGTTCAGAAAGGCGAAGGAACATCTTATTCATGCTAAAGAAAAACAAAAGCACTTTGGTTAGCCGCCAAATATGTACCCATCAAAGGGACCCGGACCTTCCATCCTCGATATTTGGGACCCTATACCATCAAGGCAATTATCAACCTGGCAGCCATCAAATTGGACTTACCACCTAATCTACAAATCCATCCGGTATTCCATGTATCCCTCTTAAAACCAATGCAACCCGGTACACGAATCAAGACACCACCTCAGCCCATATTAATTGAAGAAGAACCAGAATTCGAAGTCAAAGGCATCCTGGACTCAAAATACTCTAGAGCCAAGTTATATTATCTCGTCAACTGGAAGGGATTTGGGCCTCAAGATAGGTCCTGGGAACCCAGTAAGAACATCCATGCACCACGTCTGGTCAAGAAGTTTCACCAGAACATCCCAACTAAACCTGGACCAGACAGGAGACACACCATGGGAGGGGCCTTGGGGGGGAGTGCTGTCACGACCCTCAGCCCTGATCCCCACTGGCAAGCCCATTGGCCAGGTGGAATCAGGACTTGGATCGCTTATAAGGCCTGGCATTCACTACTCAGGCCCTCTTGGGGCCAGCCCTGGCGCCTTTGGCGCCAGGCTCATAAGCAAAGATAGACATCTGCTTGTGGAACTACTTTTTAGAGCTTTCAGTCAACATCGAGGCATCCACATAGCTTGATTCCTAGAACCAAGCTATGCGGTATAGTGTTTTGCGTGTGATGGCCTAGGGACTACTTTACCTGTTCTACTTTGCAGTGGCTATTTAACCCACACCCAAACAAGACAACACGCTTTGCGTTACTTTGCTGCTAGCAACGTGACGCTCACCGTGTCCAGCTTTCTCACGAGTCTGACGAATTCTGGACCTGCAGAAAAAACAAAGAACATTGTTAACAGCAGAATCTTACCTGTAATCTCCATCCTTCACTGCTCGCAGCTCCTGGGCAGCTCCGAAGAGTTTGCCGCCCGGATCGAAGGACCTGAAAAAGGGAGAAAGACATTATTAAAGGAGGTAAAAGAGACATTACAACCACAAAGCGCTTAGAGACTTACCTGGCTGGCTGATTTTTGACCGGCAAATCTCCAGAACTCCATCCGCGCTAGGAGCACACCGCAACCTACAAAAAAAGAGAAAAGCACAGGTCAGTGAAGACAAGACATCGCTGTGCTGCACAAAGCGCTTCCTTACCGCATAATAGCGCTTTGGTGCGCCATCATGTACCAGCAAGAACCAGCCTACCCAGTTCTCCAAGCGGACACTCCGCTGTTTTATAACAGTGAAAAGGCATGCAAGAATAACAATTTCATAAACTCGCAATAAAACCTACCTGAAAGACATTACTAGGGCCGCAGTCAGTGAAGTAACTGGACAGCACGTGCCCACCATAGACAGCGCGCTCCTGCCAAGAGAGCAGGACGGAGAGCCCACCAATTCCAAGAACCAGGTGATAAGAGAACCCGGAGGGGCTGCAATCACAAAAGAGGTGGGATAAAGCGTACCTTGGTCGTCCAGTCCTAACGTATTCTTCATTTCCAGGCGGAATCCCATCGACACCGAGAAACACACCAGGGAACCATTGAGAAGGGGATCGGCGACCAACTGGCTGGGTAGCGTCCCCGTGGATACCAGGTGAGCATAACATAAACAGGGCTAGTTCGTGGGTAGCCTCCTTGATGATGGGAGCTGGGCATGAGTCACCCTGGCAGTTGGAAGGTTTACGTTTGCTGAGAATGTTTTCTACTTCTAAGATAGTTAATGGTGAAAAGCTGAAAGGTTTGTGGGTGTAAAGTGAAGAAGCAGTTTTCCAGAGGGGGGAGTAACCTGCGGGTCAGACTATAAGCTGTTTTTTTAGCATTCATTTTGGATTGGAGTGTGGTGATTTTGTTGAGGAGCGCCTTTTGTGTATTAAAGCACCATGTACTGTCTTGGCTGCAGGTGTCGGGTGAAGTGGATGGAGATTCAAGTTCTTTAAGTAACTTAAAGAGCTCTTTGGTATTGGATTCAGCTTGCAAGATACGCTTATTATAGGTCTCTTTTTTAGCTTGAAAGATGGCCTCTTTGTAATTAAGGGAAGCTAAAATGAGACTATCTTTGTTAGCATCAGAAGGAAGACTTTTCCAATGGGCTTCCATGTTTCTCCTCTCTTTGCAAAGCATTCTAAGCTGTGGAGTGAACCAGGAATTGAGGTGTGCACAGGGTTTGGGTTTTTGTAATTTAATTGGATAAATGGAGTTCATCGCTTTAAACATGGTGTGATTGAAAGTATTGACTAGGACTGTAGGGTTAGTGCAGGATAGTGAGGCATTGTTAAGTATGGGTAGGATGAGGGGGAGAAGTTTCTCTCACGTTATGTCCCTTTTATTTCTAGCATAGATTGCAGGTGCAATGTCCTGATTGGAGCAGTGGTCATTGGCTTTAATATTGAAGGAGATTGTGTGGTGGTCAGACCAAGCGCACAGTGAGTTGGCCACAAGGTTGATGCTACAGTTGAGGTTGAGCAGCCAATCAAGGGTCCCCCCTTTATTATGTGTGGGTTCGAGAATGCGATGGGAGTAGCCCAAATCAGTATGGGTGCTGGCAATGTCCTAAGCTTTGGGGTCATTGGGGTCGTGGAGACCAAGCTTGAAATCACCTAGCAAGACGATTTGTGAGTTGGTCTTGGTTTTATCTGCAAGGATGGAGGTAATGTCATCTTCAAAGGTAGTGGTGTGTCCAGGGGGCCTGTAGATGAGATGCAGCGTGGCAGTTTGATTAGGAGAGATGGGTAGCTTGACCGTCAGTAACTCTGCAGAGGCCATTTGTATATTCAGGATTCAGTATATTCAGGATGACTCTGATGCCGAGGGAAATTTGGTTTGATTAGTGTTGCAATCCCATCTAATAATGGCATATCCGCTGGGGGTGGAAAGGGAGAGAAATGGACCTGAGGCTGCGTTTAGCCAAGTCTCAGTGATAGCAATGAAATCTAATTCATGCAGAGTGATATAGTCCGCGATGTCCAGTGCATGTGCAGGGAGGGACCTGGCGTTAAGAAGGGCGCCTTTAATCAGGGTCTCTTTGGGTAAGGGAGTTTTGGACGTTTTGCTGATGGGAGTGCCTGCGGGAGAGGAGTTAGTGAGGTGTAATGCTTTATGGTTGTGTGTGTTAAAGCCTGTGGTGTGCAGAGAATTCGAGATAGTGTCGGGAGTGTGTGCGTGGCAGGCTATGCAGGGGAATCTGGAGCCTAATCTGATGTTCCTAAGGAGCACAGAGCAAGGTTGATTGGGGGTGGGTTTGGCTGCGAAGTGTTCGAGCCAAAGGGCAGGTACATTGAGGTAGGGATTAGTGGGTGGTGCCATGAATGTGGTTTTGGTACTGTGCAAGAAGCCGTTAGGCATGGGAAAAGATGAGAGGTGTACTCTTGGGTGTGATAGCCTAGAAAAGGCTAGAGTGCTGACATGACCCAGCAGGGTGAAGTAGGGTTTCTTGATAAGGGTAGACTGGATGGGGGGGGGGCACTACTGTCGTGGATTCCCAGCCGGAGGTGTATTTGAAAAGTGTAGCAGAAGGAAGCAGCATAGTAAGTGGTGTATGGACATAGTGAGTTCTATGCAGTGTGAAGCAGTGGAAGCCAGGTGGGCAGTGCAACAGTCTGCTGCGTATGGCTACTGATGCAAGGAGCAATGGGCATGAGTACAGTCCAACGCTGCTAAGAGGTGAGCGAATGGGAATGGAAGTATCAAGGTATCAAATGCCAATGAGTAGCTAGGGCTTGTAGGTATTAATGGAAGCGCAGAAAGTCAGTGCCGTGCAGGATAGGCATCAATAAACAAGGCAACGTGTTCGCAGATAACAGAGATAGTACAACATAGTAGCTCGCAGGCAAATGGTACTCAATTGCAGGTGGTTAAAGAAGGAGCTCAGCGCAACGTCAATGCTACGACATGCTGACAAACAGTAAATGGCACAGAACGGGTATCAGTTAACGTACTGCAGTGTGGAGTATGTATGAATCATAAATCAAAAGTGAAGGTAAGGCCACAAACAATCAGCAGATGTGTGCATAAAAAACGGATTATCATACACCGTACATGATCGATTTCATACAGGTAGATCTAGCACAAGTCCAAAGTGTGCATTAAGCATATAACGAGGGTGCGTAGTAGTATAGATAAGTCATGCACAATGAGATTATACCAGAGCAGAGTACTGCAATAGGGAGCCGGTCATGTAAAAGGCTGCAAGTGTGGCCGAAGATAGTTCGGGCACGGGTGGGGGCAGTAATAGGGCAGTAATTTCATTACACTGGCAAGGTGCGACAATATGCTCCGCTATTTGTTTGGGTTGAGGATACCAGACAAGTCAATTGCGAGTCTGTGTGTGAAGTGTCTCTTACCAGGTCACTGGGCAGACACAACACGTTGATGTAAATAGGTCCGTGCAGGGTTGGAGAGACTTCAAGAGGAGATGATAAATGGGCATAGTTTCTAGCCCTGTGCTCTGTCGACTCTAGACAGGGTTGGGACAGGGATGGCCTTGTGGGTCAGGACTTAGGGGGAGAGCCGGATTCTCGCCTGCCGGCGAATTGTGCAGTAGAAAGGTGGCTCAGACCAATGAGCGCTGTGCAGCGTTTCAGGACTTGGCTATGGCAACAATAGTGAACAAAGTTGCTGTAGGTGATTGAGTGTCTTAAGCTGCCATTTTGGAATGGCGGCCAGCTCTGTGATGAATAATGCCGGGATTCAGGGCAAAGGGCTTTTGCTTCTCTCAACAGTGAAGATAATGGTCGTAGTTCATAAATTGTGGTCGCACGCATGCAGTGTCAAATTACACGCGGTTTTGGTGTTTCGACGTCGGAACGGCTAAGCGCAGCAGGTGCCTCCTTGTTGGTTGAACATTAGCAGAACTAATGTGAATGGAGGCTAGCACAGGGGCTGGTCTTTGAAGCAAGACCACACAGAGGAACAAAGGTTTGAATCCCGGATCCGCGCTTAGAAACCGAACTCGGGTATTACGCGCGTCATAAAAAAACAAAAAAATAAATAAATATAAAATAACTAAATTAAAAATAACTTTTCTTGAATCCTGGGGAAGGGAATTTACTCAGGACATTAGAAGGTTATTTAGAAATTGTGAATGTTGTTTGTTATGTTGTATTACCATATATTTTCGTTATGTATTTTTTTACTTAGTGTGAGGGCCAGATGTCATTCATGTGTTAGAGTGTTTCCCTTTAGCTTTGGTTAGGCAGGGAAATCCTCAGCAGAGTAGGGATAGTGAGGCATTTAACTTCATTTATTTTGATAATAAAATGGCATGTTTTGATCAATCATCAAACAGTTGTCCGCCTCGCATTACTGACCCCTCAAAATTCCCAATGCATTCCAATACTTGCTGTCAAAACCTCCAAAGCCTCTCTAACACTTATCTGTACAATGAGCTGGCAATGAGTAGTACAAGGCAGGGCATGGCCCGCTCGCGAGGCCGATTGATGATGTTAGGGTGTCGAAGAAGGAGTCTGACAAGGAGATGGCATGTTTGGGTTGTAGACTTTTATTTTAAAATCGCAAAACCTAACTATCCCTGTCTCTGAGGGGTGTCCCTGCCTCAACCTAGGAAAATAAGGAAATATCAGAATTTCCATCAAATGATAATCCGTCCTTGTCCAAAACCCTGCTTCTATCCCTTGCACTAAGAAGTTCTAAATAACATAAAGCTCTTCCACCAGGAGAATGCCTCCCTTCTCCTTGTATCTGGTAAGGTAAAAGTGCAGGAGTATGCCTCCCTTCTCCTGCTATCTGGTAAGGTAAAAGTCCAGGAGAATGCCTCGCTTCTCCTGGTAAGCTCAGAAGGTTCAAGTAAAAGAAATATCTCTCGCCAGGAGAATACCTCCCTTCTCCTGGTTTTTCTCCTCTTATCAAAGAGCTGTCTCCATAACTCTTATAGCTCCTGTCGAGCTTTCTTCACAAGGCCCCCAAAGGCTTCCTTGGTCCGGCCTCAACTCCCAAGGTCTTTTTGGTAAGGGATATTATTCCCTATAAACAGTTCCCTTGAGATTTGGTAATTGGTCTGTTGACTACCACTGCGAAGGGGCGATACTCCTCTGATGCGTTCTTTATATTCTTGGTTGGAGTTTTGGTAATTGGCTTTAGGATTGCCACTGCGCTGAGAATACACATCTCTGTGGTACTCTTTCAACTTGGGTCAGTGATTTTATGCCTGCCACTGTGTTGAAGAGACCTGCCTCTGTTGCACTTTTCCGCTTTTGTTGGGTCAGTGGGCTTGTGACTGCCACTATTGCAAGGAGGTTCTTCTTTGATGCTTTAATTGTTACTGCTAGGGTTCCCGAACCGTCTCTGTTGGTCAGTGGGCTTATTGCTGCCACTGCGACATGGTGCTTCTCCTCGGATGCTCACTCCACGCTTCTCAATAGTTTGATTGTACTACTGGGCCAGGGGAGAGCTGCCCAAGCCTGCCACCCCTATCTCCCCTACGGGTCTCTCATATCTCCTGTTGCCTTTTATGGGACTTTGGTATGCCCCCAGATCTTCCTGGGACTTTTGTTCATCCCTACGGCTCTTTATGGTTCTCTCCTCTGCTTCTGCAGCACTGTGGCGGCTTTGTACTCTGCTGAACAGCTCGGTTCTCTTTAACTGCTCCAGTTTGGGTCCGCTCCAGCTGGACCCATGGAGAACTCCCTCAGCAATTCGCTGGCGTCCTCCGCCCTCCTATTCCTCCGGTCTGCCAACAGGATTTGAAACTCCACTCTAGATGGTTCCCACCCCTGTTGCCTCTCCAGGCTGGGCCTGACAACTTCTGTAGTCCCCTCCCTGGCAGATTGTCAAAGTCATTTGTTTCTTTTGACACCTTGATCTTTATGCCTCCTCAGTGCCACCTCGTACCAGTATTAACACAGTCAGGAACTTTCTTCTATGCTTTTCGTCCTAGTACTTTCTGCTTTGGCCATATCCCATGTACTACAGTAATAAATTAGTTGACTTTCAAGGAAGTGGTTTGGAATGGAGGGGAGTGGTAGGGAACATTGGGGTGCAACGTTGTTCAACGGACTGTACCCCAGTTAGTCCTCCCGCATTAAACCACCCCTAGGGGGACTATTGGATAGCGGCTGCACCTCCCTAGCGTCATGGGAAAGGGCTCCCCCCTGGGGAGAAGTGACAACGCCTAGTGAATCATCACAATGAGGAGCTCTTCTGATCTCTGATCATCCTCCATGAGAACGTAAGTGCAAGCAACGCGCTTACGATCCGGACGACAACGCACCCGTGTTTCCGACGTGTTTTCACCGTTTTGTAGTTTTTGTGGTGGTATGCCTAGGAAATGTCGTTTTTTCTTGTTTTTTCTGCTTCCCAGCATTTCAGATGAGCACTCTGCTGTTGGTCCCTACACATGGCACAAAGCAGCCTCTTGGTGTACATGATATGTGTCCTTCTTTGTTGCTTTCCCCAGTTCTTTGCCACAGTGGCCCCTGACTGCTTGTGTATACATGGGAAGCTAATTTATATTGCGTTATCGTCAAATTTCACAGAATGGAGTTATATATTTAGTATGCATTTATGTATCTAATGTACAGCAGAATAACATGTACATTCGTTTCAATTGTTATCATGTAACATTTAAAACATTTCTCATCAGTACTGGAGGCTGCAAGAGACCCTGCTATTGTTATTTGATTACAATGACATTTCTATATAAGAATTCTAGCTTGTCCATTAGAGACAGTCTAAATATTTAATGTCCTAGGAGAAGGGATAAAATTGCAGATAATCTTTCTGTGATATCTTGTTTGCCTCCATAACCAAAGATCAGCTTCATATTTTGCTTTGCATAAAGAATGTTTCACTCTAATCTTCTCTTGCTTCACGAGCCCTGAAAGATTTACACATAGGTTCAGCTTGTTGAAGTCTAATAATGTGTCTTACCAAAAGGTTGGTTTCAAGATATAGGAACTCCTTAGTAGTAGATGGCATAAGCCCTAAAACACCTTTCAGGAACTTTCTTTCAACTTTAGCTATGTCCATTTAGCTTACTGTGTCACAAACCTCTGCTACATATCTTGCAATACCTAACGTTTTAGATGTATACACTTTCCAGAATGGGTTTAACTGCATTACTGCCATTGCATTCTAAAAAGCAGGACATGCCTGCATTTGCTTGAGTAATGCGTGGTGCAACTTTATCTTTAAGACTTCCACAATCGTGTTTTGGAAACGTTTATGCTTAAATGCATCGACAGCAGTAATTTCACACCTAGTCATTAAAAAAATCTTTTGGTGTGATTTCTAGATTTTTGTGTTGTCATAAAATGACATGGTTGCAGATTAACTTTCATTTGAAGCTGTAACATAAACTCATAATATCCCTGTCCACAAATGTAGTGCCCATGGTGTTCTGCCCAATAAAATACCATCTGCATGATCGACGGTCGGTATTAAAAACCTATCTACCAGAGGAACAACCGATGACATTTTAACAGATATTCATCTACGTTGTTCAAATATAATTTAAACAATAAGGGTGCCATTTTTGTAGGATCACCTGTTATACCATGCGTCACACAGGCTGTAGCATCAGTATAGACCAAAATATACTTAGAAGCTGTTCATCAGTACCATAACTCTCCAGTATGGACTATAACATTGGTGTATTCACTTTATCAAAGACTGCTGATCGGTCCATGAAGGAGCGATACAACTTTCCTGCCTTCATGTCACACTATTTCTCTATCAACAGCCCTGAATATTAAACAGTGTTCTATTGTACCCAGCACAGATCCAAAGGCCTATTGTGCAATTGATGAGATATCTTTTTCCTCAATCCAACTGTGGTCCCATGGAGAAATTGGTCTTTAAAAGGTACAATCATTCCTGTTACGTTTTTTTTAATACATGAACAATAGTACTTAAATGCCATGCATTAGGCAGCCTTCTAGGCATTACAACCGAATGCAAAATGTTTAAAATCAACAGGCGGCAAAGATCCAAACATATACGTATACATCCCCTGGAACACCAAGCCTGAGAACAAGCAAAGACAGGAAATGGGAGGCGAAGACGCTGTGCAATGAAGAAAAAGCAGAAGCTGACCCCGGGAGAAACCGGCCGAGCACCTGTAAAACACTGGAGGTAACTGGTGAGACTCCGGGACTGGCAGGGGCAAGCTAACACGGGAGGCAGTGACCCGGTACGGATATAATGAACCAAAATACTTGCTCCCTCATCACAGTCCTTAGCAGGCGAATATCCCAAGTCCATTGAGAAGAGAAACCAGGGTCTGCGGCCCAAACAGAAATAGTACAAATCCAGAAGCTAATCATTTCCTACAACACAGCACTCTGCAGTCTGTTCAGAAGAGAAACCAGGGTCTGGACCCGAAAAGGATTAATAATAATAATCAAGAAGCTAATAATTTGGCAGGAGAATACACCAAGTTTGTTCAGTAGGGAAACAAGTGTCTGGGTCCCAAACCGAGATAGAGAAATAAAGCCAGGTATTGGGAACTGTATAAGAAAGCCTGAAAAGGCATAGGGGAAGGAAGTGAATCCCTCTGGTGTTGATGAACATTGTGGAAGAAGCCAAGAAAAGGGAGTCATTCTCTTGGCATTGTGAAGGGCCAGGGGAAGGGATTAAATCCCTTGGTATTGTGAGGAACCCAAGAAAGACCAGGGGAAGGGAGGCATTCACCCTGGCATTGTGAACTATATGATAAAAGCCAGGAGAAAGTGCATCCTGGTACTGCAAAAAGTATTAAGAAACCTGAGGAAGGTTAAGGGAAGAGGAAGTTGTCCCGCTAACCCTGTGCAAGACTTTCTTTTTGCCGTGTGCATTGATGAAGTGCCCAAGTCAAGAAAGCTTTTGATACTTTTTGGCTTTGGCCTTTTTGGAAGAACGTTTACTTTTCCTCACCTGAAAGTAAACGTTGGTCTATCATACAGAAGAAGGGAGCCATTCTTCTGGACCAAGAAGAACACCCCTTTATTTAGTTTGATTTAGAGTGGTGTAAGGGAAGGAAATAGGTTTTGAACACACGACGGTGGACTACTTGTTTTGAACGGACATTCTGAAGGAATCCCTTAGTATTTGGTTGAGTCAGGCAAACCCCTCTTAGTAATAGGGTCAAATAGGTTTTCCCTTTTGTTTTACATAAGTCTATAAGCAAACATATGCCACCTGTGTGCCAGTCTCCCACTTCTACACCCTTACAGTACCATGCTAGATATTCCCACTGTTTTGTCTATAGTTGTACAAGTTTCAGTTACCTTTCATAGAACTCAATTTTTATTTCATTAGCAGATTTGGCATGCTTGTCTAAAACCTTTATCAAACCATGTCATATGAGTTGTTTGTTTTGTCAGATCGCTGGCAACGTAGTAGGGGTACTAGACAGGGATGCCTATGGTCCCCGGTGTTGTTTATTTTAGCACTAGAACCCCTGGCGATATACCTGTGGCAACAATATGGTGAGGTGGGGATAAGTACGAAGGAGGGCAACACCTGATATCATTGTATGCTCATGATATGCTGCTGTATTTAAGATATCCAGAGGAAAACTTACAGTATATTCTGGAAGTAATGGGGAGATATGCGGAGCTGTCAGGTATAACAGTAAACCCCAAGAAATGTTGTATATTCCCCCTAGGCAGATATAAAGGGTTACCACGGGAGGAACTGCCGGTATTACATATACTATGGAAGACTAGGACCTTTAGATATCTGGGGATTGGGGTATATCAGACGGTAGAGGCTGAATATAAACAAAACACAGTGAAGGCAGTAGCTAATATTGAAAACTGTATGAGGTTCTGGGCCAAACTCCTGCTGACCATGATGGGGAGAGTGGCGTTGCTAAAGATGGTGGTAATGCCTAGGTTGCTACATTTCTTTGGGAATATACCATACCTGATACCTAAGTGATTCTTTGTCAGGCTTGAATGTATATGCAGAGGGTTCATATGGCACAACACTAGAAACAGGATAGAATTGTGGAAACTGCAAAACACGTATGACCGAGGGGGCATTAAATTGCCCAACTTTGAGATTTACTACTTGGCCAGCCAACTACAGTATGTGGCTAAGTGGCTATCGGAAGACTCAACATCTGAGTCTAGATTGTTGAGAGCTGAATGTGTCCCGTTCTCCTGAAAGAGTGGATATGGGTGCCGAAACCACAGCAGGTTGGGAGGACGAGAATGGTGGACTTGGGATGGGAGATTTGGCAAAAAGCTTGTCAGGCCATGGAAAACCTGATCGTGTGCTCCCCACAGACGACACTAGTGACACTGAAAGGAGTAGATGAGCAACTGAGGAAGGTGATTCGGAGGCTTTGGGAATCGACTGGTATGGCAATGCTGGGGGATATATGGCAAGAGGGGAAGGCAGTAGAGTTTGACACACTGGTGGAAGAGACCGGTCTACACAGGGGGCAGTACATTACCTATACTAGGCTGGAGCGGAAGATAAAGGACACGTGTTCATAAATAGTGCTGAAGGGCCGGCCTGACACGGCCATCGAAACATTTTACGATATATCAAATGGGGGCACGAAGTTTCCCTAATTTATAAACTGCTGATGTCAAGGGTGGGGAAGGAGGTGCTCCAATTGAGACGTGACTGGGAAGAGGAAGCGGGGGAGTCTATGACTGATGGGTTGTGGGTAAGGGTTCAGAGATACCACAAAGAAGTGTCCTGGAACGCGAGGTTACAACAGATTTAACTATATATTACCCATAGGACGTATATGACCCCTCATAGGATTGCAAAGTTCAAGAATGTGGGAATACAGACATGTCCTAAATGTGTGGAGGTGGATGCAGAAATGATACATATGTTCTGGGCGTGCCCGGAAATAAAGAGATTCTGGGGGGAGGTAGCCCATTATTTGACTGAGAAGGGGATTAAACTGGAGGTTGAATCTTTGGGGGCATGCATGGTTGGGGGGTTTTCTAGGCTGTGTAAACTGGCACATATAAGTAAATTCAAAGTCTTGGCCTATATACTGGCCAAGCGCAGAATTGCTATGGGCAGGAAAGCAAGTAACAGACCAAAGGTAGAAGCCTGGTGGCATGACCTACTGAAATGGGTGGACGCGGAAACGGTGGTGTGGGGTGAAGCAGCCAACAGAGTAGGAGATGAAGAAGCAGAGACATTGAGGGCCTGGAGGCACCTAGTGGCTACGCTGTCTTAGTCTGCCCTGACCAGCCTAGAAGATGATCATTCCACGGGGGAGGGGAGGGAGACACCCCAGATAGGGCAGAGGAAGGTGATGAAGAAAAGTAAGCTCGAGATGGGGGGCGGGCAAGGGGACATGCGGGGACATAACATGATACTGTATATAACACTTGGAAGTTATGTCTGATGGTCCACTGTTTGGTTTTATGGTTGTTTTGTTTGTTGTTAAACTGAGTAAATTGTTTTAAAAATAAATAAAAATAAATAAAAATGAGTTGTTTGTTTCATCTTGCCTACAGTTCTGGTTAAGTTATCATGTATTGTTCCATTACGTATGTCAACTGCTTCAACAAGTGGGGATGGTGTCTCTCAAATGCCTAGTTTTCTGTTTGCCTAGATTCACTACTTGGCTTAGTATAACATCTGCTATATCTTCGGACCTTCTCAACCTTCTCAACCGTACCTTGTTTTTATCTTTGGCATGTCAGAAAGTTTTTTTTTTTCACCTAGTAGACGACATTCTAAACTGTGCCACCATGGGATATTGGTCACTATCTACACCTACCGGTACCTCAATGATCTTCTACACCACTAATTTCATGATCTCCATAAAATTAAATAATTGGACCCTGAGGTGTGTGTATATAGGTATCTTTTGCTGGTTGATCTAGGCACCATCCTCCATTAAGGGTACACAAACGATGCTCAGTCAAGAATTGTAACATGAGTTTCACCTGGTAGATTATATATTGCGAATGAATCACCATTAGAGTAATTTCCAGAGATAAAACAATTGGCACAGCTAGTAGAGCGCTCGCTTTGACATCTGTGCAGAGCCTGCTAATGCAGGTTCGAATCCCGGCTGGGCCAAACTCAGCCTTTCATCCTTCCGAGGTCGATAAAGGAGCACCACACACCGTGGGTAATAATAAGCTGCACTCAGATACCTGAGGGTTCGTAGCGCTATATAAATGCCAAATTATTATTATTATTATTAAATACTCACTCGTATCTACAAGGGTCGAAATTCAGATTTCATGAGCAGGAGCTCAAACTAGCTCCTGGGTATCGGCCATCACCTAGTAGGCAGGAGCTACCCCTAGGGAACAAGGAGCTGTCTAGCTTACGTGAGATGCAAACATTAACAATTTGTTGATTGTATACAATTCATTATACTTTAAATGTCTTCTAGATGACTTTAATGGTTGTTTACACATTCCCAGATGTAGAATGTTAATGCCACATAGGCTTGTTTGTATGGCACCAGTTTGCCTCAAGAGCCAAACGTAGCTCCTGGAAGCGATTAGAATTAAGGCAACCAGGCTCTCCTGGGCTCGAAGCAGGAGCTATTGCTGTTCCTCGACTATCTTATCAGTACCCTTATATATCTCAATTGGATTACAATAGTTCAACCACTTTCTTGATTCTGTCGCCTTTCCACCTCAAAACAGGCAAACAGGTCATCAATCAGGTGCAGTATTTCTTTTATATTCACTCTTTAGAGGCAATTCTTTCTTCTATTACCATGCCACTATTCAGGTCAAATAGTTTCAATTTCCTGTATGAGCATGTTGGCTTCAGATACAGTACCCATTAGAGTTCAGACTTTTTTCATTGGATGCAATGAGGGAGATGTGCCGTGATTTTCATTTTCCTTTTGAAACTTGGTTTTATATGGATCTTTTTTATCTACTCGCTAACTTCAAATTGTCCTATGCAAAAAAACATAAACAGTAAAAAATGACAATTAGAAGAATTACAATAAATTAGAACAATGATTTCAATTATGAAATGGCTGTTGGAATCCAATAATAAAATTAACAGCCAAAAGATGTGAGTAGGCACACATTTAAAATCCAAGGTATAAAGAGTCTGCTCTTTGAAGTCCTCTTTAGGTCTTCCAGACCCAAAACAACGGTAGCCCTTCCTACCCATAAATACCCATAAATAAAATAGTTTATTTAATGAGTATGCCTCCATGGTGTAACTTTTACAATTACGAGTCACACATGAAAAACGTTTTTTTAAAAACAGTTTCAAATGATGTTCATTGCTGCTCATGTTAGTAGTCAATCTGGAGATGACCTGTATTGACAACACTCCCAAATTACACACTGTTTGACTCTTCCGAACTCCAGGGTGGTCTGTGGGTATTTTGCATTGGACTACCCTTTCCTTCCCGCCCCTTTGCATTCCTTGATGTGCACATATTCTCAATTTCTTTGCCCAAAATCACCTGATGGTTCAGTGGGGCCTAGAACGTGGCTTTCACACTTATGGGGGGGCAGTGGCACCCCCAGAACTTTTTCATAGGGGTGGCCACACTGGAAATCTTGGGACGGCACACCAAAACAAACATAAATGAATGGGCCGGTGGGGGGGGGACAGCGATTTTGTAAGGGTGGCCGTGGCCCCCCTTGGGCATCCCTTAGTGGCGCCTCTGATTTTGGGGACATTTCAATCATCTGGTTGACCACAATCACATGCTTGACCAGAGGGCTCTTGCTACACACTGCCTATAAAGCTACATACAGATTTGAGGAATCCCTGATGGGCATCCCAAAAAACAGGGCAGACTGCGGAGGCTGATCTCTCCTAATGTGAGGGCAGCCCACTCCTTTTCTTCCTCTTTGCACCCTCTTGCGCTGTTTTTACATGCTGCACCATTTACATAATCCAGATGTGGACTTCATTCTCGTCCGCTGCTCCACTGTACCCATGCGACTCCAGACCTCTTTCTCCATGAGCTCGGCAGGTCATCAATCTGCACCTGCTCCTGGTACCCTGCTGGGAGACAAAAGGAAGCATAACCTTGTTGCTTACCACCACCAGCAGACCTTGGATCTATGCAAAAAAACCTTTATTACTGTGGCCCGGTCCAAGGTTATGGTCGCCCTCAAATCACCTAGATGGTGGAATCTGGGGGGGGGGAATACTACAACAGTATACTGGCATGACTAGAGGTACCCACTCTGACATGTGCTGCATCACCTCCCTACCACAGCCACCCTTCTAAATGTATAGCTGATCATTTGCAAGCTATATCTTCGTGGCACATGGTCATGTGCTATTTATATAATTTTGGGAGTTAGGCTTTGCTTCTGAGCCTGTATGTGTTTGTCCCGTAGGTTACAGGTACAATGTTCTGAGATCGAAAAATTGAGGTCCATTAAATTAGCTAATATTATCAACTGTTATTTTCAAAGCTAAAAGACTACAAAAAAAGTAATTAGTTCTATGATTGGTTTAATATGGCCAATGCACAGAACTGTCTTTGTACATTCTCTACGAATGGATGAACACAAACAACCTCACAGTCAACCCGGGCAAGACGGAAATCATAATTACATCTAAAAACCAAGGAAGCAACCAATACATCCAATGCCCCACAGAACTGGGAACAGTGCCCACACCATACAAAATTGTCAAAAACCTTGGAATTCTAATGACAAAGAGCTAGCCCTAGAACCACAAGTAAACACGATAATCAAGAAATGCTTCTTCCAGCTGCACACAATCAGAAAGAATCTACCATTCCTCTACTTCACGCCAAAAACCCTGGTGTTCATCTCCCTCATCATGTCCTGGATAGACTAATCCAACAGCCTATATCTCGGAATGCCGGATTTTCTTCGCCTTTGGAACTCCCTCCCGAGACTAATACGATCAATGAAGGACCATCAAAAATTCAGAAAACTCAACAAGCTTCCTAGATGGCCCACCTGGGTGACTCATGGGATAACGAGGATCAAAGACATCAAAGGAGGTTAAGATGGTCACATTTGAAACCCTCAGTCAGAACTCTCTCTCCCACCAACAGAACAATACCACTACACTTCAATCATCTGGTTGACCACAATCACATGCTTGACCAGAGGGCTCTTGCTACACACTGCCTATAAAGCTACATACAGATTTGAGGAATCCCTGATGGGCATCCCAAAAACCTGATCTACAGGCCCCCAGGTCCCCTGGGAACCTTTGAAGATGACCTTACTACCCTCATAGCGAACAATACCCAAAAACACTCGCAAACGTTGCTGATGGGCGACTTCAACATCGGCTTCAATGAACCAGGCAATAAAAAAGCCCTTTCTATAACAGCTATCCTAAACGACCAAGGCCTTACCCAAAAAATTCTCTCCCCCACACATGCCAAAGGCAGAACCCTTGACTGGGTCTCAGAACGCAACTGTAACATAGTCATCACCTCCATCACCCCTCAACTATGGACCGATCACTTTCTAATAAATTTCACTGCCACACTTGACCTCCCCAGTCCCAAGACTATCAAAATGATACCACCACTCCCCACCAGAAATAAAAAGATATTACTACAGAAAAACTTATCCCCCTCCTCCTCCCCACTATTAACGGTCTGAAGGACAACACTGACCCAGATACACTAGTATACACCTTTAACAAAGCTATGTCTCACGCACTAGACACCATTGCACCTGCAAAATTACGCAAAGCTAAGCAAGAAGCCCACCTCAACGCCTGGTTCACCCCCCACCTTAAGGACCTTAGAAAGCAGAAACGAAAACTCCAAACCATCTGGCGTAATTCGCCCACTAACGACAACAAAGCCAAGTTAACCCAAGCTCCAAAACACTACAAGTCTGAAATCATCAACACCAAAAGAAATGTATTCAATGACAGAATTACCAATGCCAATTCGAATACCAAGGAACTATTTGCCATCCTCCGGGAAATGGAATCCCCTATCCAACCATCTGATACGGTCCCAAAGGACAAGATATGGTGCACTAATATACAGAATGCCCTATCAAACAAAATCTCCACCCTCCAACTTAAAATAACGAACAAAAAAGACGCCCTCTCTCTTACTGATCAACAACTGCCTCCAGCAACTGAACCTACCACTATCCCCCCTTTTACCTTTAAACCGATCTCCATCATCGACACTGAAAAGGCCACCCTCTCACTGAAGCCCTCTAACTGTAAGGGCGACAGCTGCCCAGCTCAAATAATAAAGGACGCTGCCAGAGACTTAGCCCCTTTCATCTCAAAGCTTATTAACTCATCCTTCAAATCTAATACAGTGCCAGCCAACTTAAAAGAATCCTGGGTCCTCCCCCTTCTCAAAAAACAAACCCTCGATCCTTCTATCCCGACTAACTATAGGCCCATTACCACAGTGCCCTTCCTACTAAAAATTATCGACAGAGTAGCCTATCTCCAAATTCAAGAGTACCTAGAAGCTAATCAACTACTAGGCTCGCGCCAATCGGGCTTCCGCCCGCTCCATGGCACGGAAACTGCCCTGATAGACCTCAAAACCAAAATTGAGGAATTTAAGGATAATGGGAAAACAGCGTTGCTACTCTTACTGGACTTGTCAGCAGCTTTTGATCTGGTGGACCATGCAGTCTTATGCAACCACCTCAAGCTGGCTGCCAACTTCACAGGAGACGCTATAGCTTGGGTCCAATCCTTTCTAGCCAACCGGACTATGAGAGTGTTCTCCTCCACTACCTGTGCTGACCCCATCCAAATCACATGTGGAGTCCCACAGGGTTCCTGTGTCTCACCCACTATGTACAATATCTTCACCAAGCCATTGTTCGACAAGTTGGACAGTCTGGGCGTCACCTACACTAATTACGCAGATGACACCCAGATCCTCATACCCCTTTCGGGCAACTACGAAGTGGACCTGGCTCTGGTGAACAAAATTTACATCCTCATTCAAGCATGGATGGCCACACATGGCCTCTGCCTGAACGACGATAAAACTGAAATCCTGCTCCTCGGTTCAGACCACAAACTATCCAAACTCACCCCGGACTACACCTCATTTAACATTGATAACAATACTATTAAGGTTATGCGCGAGGTCAAAACGTTGGGTTTTTACCTTGACTCAGCTCTCACCCTCAAAAAGCAAGTGAATTCCCTCGCCTCCTCAACCACCTACACGTGTAAACTCATCCGTGCCGCCAGACCCTTCCTGTCCAGTGCCAGGTGCCTCACCTTGCAACGTCCCTCACCCTAGTGGTAACGGCACAACCTGTTATAATGCTGCTCTTTTTGCGTTTAAACTTGATATTTTATATGCATTGTATCACCTACTGTAACCAACTACTGTTTTTCTGTAACAGCCTGTGTCAGGCTTTGTAACTAAGTTTCGAGTCCTCTTGTACTGCTGCGCCCAGATGCCCACGGGCTCGGAGCGCATTACCAAATAAATAAACAAACAAACAAACACTCAAATAAAGCACGCACTACAAACTCATCTCCCGGACATGAACAATATGCCTGATTACACCCCGATGGAACGCAACTTGATTCCAGAGCAGATCAAATATAAAGTCACTTCAACCATGTACAATGCGATCACCTCCTTTGCCACAAAGGAACTAGCTAGCCTCAAGGCCAAATGGGAACAGGACATAGGAGCTATACAACCAGAAGACTGGATTGGTGCACTGATGTACCCCAGGGAGGTTGCAATCTCATCCAGACTCCGGCTCGTCCAGCTTAAGATTCTACACCGAACTTACTACCCAAGATTGGCCCTCTTCAGGTGGAGTAAAGTCTCAGACTCACGGTGCCTGCGCTGTAAGCACGAGGAAGGCACCTCTTTTCACATTTTATGGGAATGCAACCGCATACAACAATACTGGCAGGCATGTTGCAACAAGCTAGCTAGGGTCTTGGTCAAAACAATATCAAGAGAACCAAAGCAGCTATTGCTGGGGGTGGAGGACGAGAGTGATTTGTCAAGATATGAAAAATTATTTCTTTCAACCGCTACGGCAGTACTCAGAAGGAACATTGCACATCTATGGGGCTTGGAAGTCACTCCCAATTTCGACCAGTGGGTTACGGATGTGGACATATGCACCGCAATGGAACACCGGGTGTACACCGCAAGAGGTTGCCCTGACAAAGAAAGTAAGCATGGCAAAAATGGGAATGCTTTCACTGACTCTGCCATTGCCCAACCAGGTACACACACCTGTGAGAATAGTTCAAAACAGCAAAACGCCAATGGAGCATTGTGCAACACTGCCAGTGACTCGGAGTCCAAGTCTGGTTTATTGAAGGCCAAGGTGCAAGGGGTGTTGGGGGGAACACAGAGAGTTTATTAGTAATTGTACCGTTTATAATGTATGTGGAAAATCAATAAAGATGTTTAATTTAAAATAAATCAGAAAACTCCTAAAAAACTGGCTCTTAAACTTGGAACTGGACGAAAACCAATGATTAACACCCACACCGCCACCGCTCAATGAACACTTTAATGGCATGACAAATGGCAAGACGAGGGACTAGGCCAAACCACGACGAAGTGCAGGGAAGTAGCAAAACCTCCGAAAGGGAGGGAGACCAGGTGCCGTTCCCTTAGGGGGCCCTACCGGAAGCAAACAAGAGAGATATGACCAACCTAAGTTGAACTACAGAGGGCATACAAATTAAAGGGAAAAGAGTGGCGACCTAACAGATAAAGCCCAGGGCCCAGGGAGATCAAGGGCACAGAGAAGAAATCTCCCCGCCCAAAAGGGGCCCATGGAGATGATGGTGGCTGCACACCAGGATGTACCAGAGGACAAAGCGATGTAGACATCCATTAGTCTGATAGTGTGCGGTATAAATATCCTTTAACATAACATTGTCTGATGAAGAGTAGCGTGCATGAGAGAGCCTTAATTTCACTGCGAAACAGGCATTTTTAGCAACTGGACTAGAAGTCTTCCTTTCCTGTGCCGATTTATGTGAGCAGTCATGCTCAGTCATGACTGGACATTTGGTGGCCAAGGAAGCAAAATGATCTTGTTGCAAGGCTTCAGCACAGTGCCTATCCAAGGTCCTTTACAGGCTCATCTCCAGCTCAGGAACCCTACATACAGTATGGCCCAACACCCTCACTCCTCCTTATTCTGCGTGACTCCCTCATTGAGTATTTCGAGAAGAAAGGCTTGGGTGCACACTTTGTAGTGAAGCTGTTATCCATTCCTTTGCTTCTTCTTTCCCCATCCACTTTGCTGGCCCTGCATCCACGCTAAGCATGTTCACCTCTTTTTTTTTTCCTACCACCAGTTTCCATGACCTACTGGCCATGAGCAACAGCCCTGCAGAACCCCCATCCCCTGCTCTTGAAGGAAATTTTGTACTAAGCCATGAGAGTAGAAATTGTTGCGCTCACCTCCCATTGTTTGAATCGGGAACTTCCTTAGAAAAACCGACAATTTTTTTATGCAACCACTACTCAAGAAACTGGTGACCCAAAAAACTCCAGACCTATTGTAAACTGCTTTTTCCTACGATACTCATTTAGGCAGTTGTTTATAAACAGCTAATGAAGTTCTCAGAGGCCAAAAATTTCTTATTAAAGCACAGGCTGGCTTCCACTCACACCGATGGACATAATCGCCACTCATCACCTGTGACGACCGGGAAGCAGGCATGGACTGAAGGACTGCTTGCATGCCTCTGGCAATGGCAGAATCTGGGCTATTATATCCTCGAAGGCAAGGAGTCATTCTCAGGTGCCTGGTTTTTCTTTCCTGACTAGGCCGAAAAGACAGAGTTGTCAGGGGTGTCCCTCCTTCCATACAGGGAACCTTGGAAATCAAAATCAGACTGTACAAGGAAGAGATATTGTCTGGTGGAAAGGTTCTGGGGTCTGATTCAGTAATGGTCTGTTTAAGCATGATGCAGTCCGCCTATTTGTCTTCTTGAGTAGATGGCAGTTCAATTTCTTCTGGTTTCTCCACCCCTTGTGTGAGGTAATTCTACCCCTCAGCATTGAGGGGGCAGTGTCCTTTACACTCTTCATGAGAATAATCCAACTGGTAGTTCTGCTAGTCATCAGTTCAAGTGTTTTGACGAACCCAAGTCGCTAATGTTTAAAGCTGAGGGGAGCAAGTGGGCTTTCCTGTTTGTGTTGGTAAAGGTGGCGGTTTACAAGAGGGCGCCTCTCCCATAGTGGTCCTAACCTTATCCAGGCTTTATAGGCTTTACATTCCTCATCTCTTCTCTGCTTATTCCTCGGTTTTTCTTCTCATAATCCTCCACAATTTGTTGCAGTGATCGGAGGGATTTGAGCAGTGTACTAATTACCTCTGGTTCTGCTGAAGTTCTAATAGAGGACATGGGTCTCATGTATATGTAACTTACTCCTGGCCTCCATGTCTTCATCAGAAGGATCGTCGTCCATTCTCTGGCCCAAGTTAGCGTCGGGAGGCCTGTTTTCTACATAATGGGAGGTAAAGTCAATGGCATAGGCTGTCCTATGTACAGGAGGACTGCTGTCAACGAGAATGGCTTGTCTACTGCTGTGGACGTAGCCGGTCCCATCTGCCCCATTGACAAGGGTTTCTTTGTGGAAGGTTGTGGAGAAGTCTTTTGCAGGTGTGGTTGGCAGAAACACAGTGGTTGATGGAGATCTTGTGGACAGCAATGGCTGTGCATCCATTAGCTAAGGCACGAACGAATTGGCCCTCCTGGATAAATCTGCCAACAGTGGGGAGTGGTCTTTTCTATCAACAGGAGAGCCCAGTACAGTGCTCTTTCTTGAGGCACTGTTCCGACTCAGTGTCCACCTGTACAGAAGGATCTTTTAGATAAAGCTTGGTGGTGCCACAAGGAGCTTGAGTTAAGTCAGAGCCTTTCATCCTTTTTTCCCCAGAATATCTCATGAAAGTGATCCCTTTTCTTGCAGGTGCATTTTGAATGACTTTCCATCACACCTTCCAGTGCCCCAGGGGAAGTTTGAGTGGATGCATCACCACAAGAGGAAATTGTGCTTTCACTTAAAGGAGCGAAGTCTATTATCCATCACAGGTTTATGGGAAACCTTCTGGTAACATCCCACTTTTTAGGTAAATAGTCATGGTGGAGACAAGCGATACGCTAACCATGAGAATCCTTCAGGAATATGACTTTCTTATTGTATTTGTTGTACTCTTTAAAGAGCCATTTTCCTTTCTTTATTTTTTTTCTTCCATTTTTTTTCAGTCCTGACAGGGTTTTTGAATGTCCTACCATCAGGCAGGTCCCTGCGTAAGACAACAATATGTAGGGCTGGGAAGACAAAGCCCACCAAAAAAACCGTCTCTTACAAATTACAAGAAAACAGTAAAAGCAAAGCTTTCCTGGTCAAAACTAGAATACAACCTGGAGCACAGTAGGACTCTTGTGTACACAATGTGTAGTAAGAATCTGAACATGGCTCCCCAGAGGGTACCCTCAACCTCTCTCCCGCTTTGGTCAGTGGGGTGGAAAAGGACCAAATGGACATAATGGTGAGACTGATAGGCTGTAAGTTCAAGAACTTTTGTTACTGCTGTGCATTTATGCTTTTCCAGCCTGACGAAGGGGAATTATTCTGAGCGTGTGAAACTTGGAAAGTTTCCCTTTCTGGAGAGCCGCTGTTGCAAGTAAGACACTTGTTTTTTTCTCCCTTCCCCAGGCCTCCCAATGTAGTTACACATCTAGCTGTCATCCTATATGCAGATCTCCCCTTAGCGCTTTAGACCAACTTGATGGGCAACGTTTCATTTATCCTTATGAATATTTTTCCCTTTTTAAAGCTTTGCTCACAAAATACTTTCTCATATCTCTATTATTCTGAAGGCCTCTATTTAGGAACCCCTACATTCTTCCTTAAACCGTATCCTTGCCTTAACGTGGCTGACACGTGTCTATCTTGACCCTCTCTCCATATCTCACGAGGCCTGAGAATTGCTAATTGGATACCAGTCGCTAACATATTCTTCTGGGTCTTGTGCATCATTCAACATGCACTTCAGGACATCAGCCATAAGTGCTAACAGTACAGTGCGCCCAATTAACGACCAAGGCACGACCTCTGCTTTAAATCTCAGTCCGAACTGCCAAGCTCTGGAACTTACTTACTATTTGGATCTTCATCTTCTAGGACCACATGACTTTTTTGGGAAATCCCTTACATTTGGGCTCCTCAAGGAAGTCATCGACCAATCGTTGGTTTCTGGAATGCGAGGATATTTGACAAAACTCAACAGCAACACTCCCTGCAATAGAGGCAATTTTGCATCAGCTGTCATGCCACTGAATTGTTATTGTTATTGTGCATTTGTATAGTTCCTTATGTACCATTGTTATGATCTCAAAGTGCGTGTGGGTTGAACGCCTTTGGGGAAAGTATTCCATATCAGTGGAGAGAGTTGGTGTAGTCTATAGTGCTTGGGTGGACTCTTTGTGTGCAGCCTGGGTGGTTGGCGCGTAGGTAGCCGCATTCTAACATACGGTGTGGGGCAGTGGTTGTGAGAGATCAGTCGAATGTGAGCAGCAGGGAAGATGGTCTCTGAGTCTGCATTCTGGCGGCCAATGGCATGTGTAAGAGATTTAATAGATTTATGTGTGCAGCTAGACCCATTTTTTACGTGGGGTATAGCTGCGTTTTATCAGGCAGTTGAGGTGTTCATGGTTTGTAGTGTAGGTATGTGTGCAGCTAGGCCGAAATTGATTGAGGGGTATAGCTGCGTTCTATTGTTTGTTGGTGTAAAGTGGAGAGTGAGCATATTGGTGTGAGTGATGAGTGATAGTGCTTACTGTAGGGGGTCTCTGATTCTGATTACTTTCAAAGCCCAATGTGCATGCTGTGTCTGTCCTGGATGTTCGTGGTGGAGGATCTTTGAATCGGATTCTCTGGTTGGAGCGGGTATGTTATGTTGGCCCAGTTGGCAGATCCTTGAAATCGGTGACTCCGTTTTAGGTGTCAGAGGTTTCTGGGTCCCTTGTCATGGTTTATGGCGGGGTGGCTGGGTTGACTGGTTGGCATGACGGAGGATATAGATGTGAAATCATATCGTAGGAATGTGGTCTCATCGAGGCAGGGGTGCCAGAGATCGGATTGGGCGGAGGCAGTACTGCATAGCTTGTATTCAGCTTCAGGAGGGTAGTTTGTAGCCTTATTGCTTGCCTGATTTAAGCATTTACCGCTTTGTAGACCAAGTGAGGGTGACATGATAAGGCTATGTTTGAACCATAGTGCTTTAGGGTTTGCAGCAGAGGCTCTGTGGGTAGATTCCCAGTATGTGATGGTGGTTTGCGGGATAAGTATCAGCGGCAGTAAATTTGGTAAGAGCCGGTCCCGTCAGATTTGCTGTAAGGGTTGCAGATTCAGCTGGGAATGCAGCGGTGCGGAGACTGCGGATTTGGCAGAAAGACAGAGGTTTGTTTCTCTTGTGGGCGGCGGGGGGGTCCTGTGATTCCTTATGGGAAGATAGTGATAGTGATTAGGCTTAGTTTGGTGCTGCTGAGCTATGGTCCCCAGGATGATATATACAGACAGTCATTTTATGGTCTTAGAGGATCAGGTCTGGATGAGATGAGCATGTCAGGGCGAAGTATTCGATTAATAGTGGCCTATGTAGTCAGGCAAAGATGCTGAGAGTCAGCAGCTGCATGGATGCACAAAGTAACATGCAAGAATGAACATGCATGCATCCCGTAAGGACTCAGCTGGATGCCCACTTGCCAATCGTGCATTTATTTCCAACAGAGACCCACTCGACGCACCACAATCACAGAACACCTCTGGCCATCCTAAGACATGCGCTGCTGCCATAGAGGACACATCTTTACTCTACTGTGTGCCTCACACCCAGGCACATCACCTGCCTGATCCTTCTGACACAGTGAATGCAGCTTTCTCCTTTCAGGTGCCTTTTCCAGATAAACGGGCACATCTTTGATGCAGCTACACACACTTAGTACCACAATCGAAGTGCGCCATAACCCAGCAACTGTACACAACACGTACCCTGAGCCCTGTACGAATGCCTCCAGCCACACAATGCCCCCAGTCCCCATTGTGATGCTGTAAATGCATTGGAAGGACAGGGTCTCCCTGTCCTTGTCCTGTAGTCCTTTTTCATTTGTGTTCTGTATTGTTTTCTGCCCAGGAGTCCATATGGGACTCCTGGCAGTGCAGCTCTTCTTGTTTTTTGGTTTGGTGTACAGACCCATGGGATACCCTTATGGCACCCATGGGTGGGGGTGCAACCCTGTGCCCCTAGTGTATGTTTTTGGGCACCTGTGTGTGGCCCATAGATCAGGGTATGGGCTGGTGGCAGCTCCATGCTGAATTTGACAGGTGCTCTGAGTTTCCTCCATTTTGGGATATCCAGGCCCTGCCATTGGAATCAGTTGATTCCTGATAGATGACAAGATGGCCCCTGTGGCCTCTTGCTTTCTGTTGCCTGTTACCTTGTTTCCCCAAAGTCCTGGGAAGCCCTCACTTTGTCCCTTCCCCCTGACGGGCTGTTGGGTGAAAATTCCATATATGGTATTGTTGTGAAGTCCAGGCCAGACTGGCTGGAGCCTTCCCAGTGACTGTTGTGGGTACACCCTGTGGGTGGAAACTGGGTGAATGGAGTGTGTGACCAATATGCACTTCTTGTTGTGGATGTCTGGTTTCTGGTATATGACACAATGACTGAGACAGCCCTGCCCAAAACTGGTATGAATGCAGTGTGTAGTGTTGAATACCTAGGTACTTGTCCCAATACACATTCCTTGTTGTGAGTGTCTGAGAGGGAGGAGTATGGCCTGAATGCACTGTATGCCTGATTGGCTGACTGACTGCATGAATGCCCTTCTGTATGATTGGCTGCTGAGTGTGACCCAGCAGTGTGGATGAGAGACAGACTAGTATATCTGGGGACCTCCCACCACTGGAGATTGTTCAGAAGCTGAGTTGACACTTGAAGAGTAACTGAAACTACTTATCCTTGACACCAAGCTGGAAGAAGAAGAACTGCTACTGCATTTGTTTCGACCCGATCCGAAAGCTGTGGAGTTCATCAAGGACTGATCCGAGAGAGGACCTGGTTAGGCGCGCTCTTCCCATGCTCCAGGGGACCATTGAGCACCGCTAACCTTCGCCGAAGCTCCCTGGAAGTCAGACCCTCGAAAGGCTGCCGACCGGAGACGGGGACCACCGAGGAGAAAGAAGTAAAGCACCCAGACATCGACGGCATCGAAGTCCATTGCTGTCGACCAGGGTTCGGAGTATCGCCGTAACCGCTGGAGGCCCGTCGAAGCCGGGTTGCCCAGAAGAGGGGACCGCTTGACACCGTGCCGCCGACGACTTGAGCCGCACGCTCCTTTGTCTAAGACTTTTGATTCACGGATGCGCTCGTACGCACCGCCGCCCGCCTTATCCTGCCGGAGAAGGCGAAGCCATCGACGTGACGAGGAGCATCCGCCGGTGGGTATCCCGCCACCCAAAGACCATAAAGACTTCGACGACTCGACGCCCTTGTCGGGCCACATTTCTTCAGAAACTCTTTGCGGTCCTGAAGCATCAAACACTGAGGTGCCCCGCACACCTAATCCTCGCAGGACGTCGCCGACAAGCACCGCCTGGATCGATGCTGTGGTTTCGGCAACATCAAACTTTTTATCGACACCGTCGATGCCAAGTTCACCTTCTTCGACGCCTCTTGACGATCCGTGGCTCCTGCTTTAAAGGGAGTCACTCAAGAAGGATCCATCGACGCCTCATCGAAGAACTCTGCTCTACCAGGTACATTGGGGGGTAGAAACCTTATAGAAGGAAATAAGACTTATAGAACAATATATGGACTGGGCTTGTGATATATCTTTAATTTACAGGTTGCCCATGTGGGGGGATCTCCACACAGAATTGTGCCTAGTTGGTAGGGGTCAATATTCTGCCCATTGTTCTAACCAACTGCTTACCTCCTATATCTATTGTTGGTTACTTTTATTCCTTGATCTGTGAGACATTTGACCAGAGTATAGTTGATGCACTTTAATGAGATCTGATAATAATTGTGGTACCACTTTAGAACTGTATATATTTGCCATTGTGGATTTTCTGAGCACAAAGTGAGTTATTGTGATAGTGTACATAACCTTGAATATTAATTATATAAAGACTGTGTTTTAACTAATACAGTGTGTGGACACTTTGTGGGGGCTTGGGGACTACACTGTACTTAAGAACCAGCCTGCTTCACCTCCTGAGAAGCTAGGCCTTGATTGCTCGACCAGCGCTACCCTATAGAGAATCTTGGCTGGGGTCATTTGTGCCTCTCCTCTGCCATATAGAGAGCAGGAGTACAGACACACCCCTCGAGTCTTTACACCCATCTTGCAATGCTCCTGGGCAAGCCAAGAGCGAAAAAGGCCATGTAGAGTTTTTTCATGCTTCATGGTATTTCTACTGTTCGAGTCTTGCCCTTCTTCTGACATATTAAAGGTTTTTTGAGTTGTGTGCTGCGGAAATGTCCAAAAAGACTGTATCCATTTGTACGAATGGTACAAAAGACCGAAAAAGGCCTGTACCATTCGTACGAACGGGAACATTGCAAACATGAGGAGTAGGGGTTGCGGGGGTGTCTCCCACTCATCTTGTTCAGCATTTTTGGATTCAGGGGTTGAGGGGGTGTCCCCCAGATAGGGGACACCCCTATTAAAAAAAAAAAAAAGAGAAAAAAGAGAAAAAAAAGAAAAGAGAAAAAAAAAGGGAAAAGACCTTGTGGCGCCGGTTCCCAAGCATATAAGTGAATGGAACCCTTGTCGCAGGGAGCTGGCGGCACACAATGAGTTGTGCCACCAAAAACAAAAGGCAAGTAAAGGGGGGAGGATTTGTGGGGTATATTTGGGGAGGCCTTTGCTTTGGATTGTTTGACCATAGCGGTCAAGTTAGCTACAGTCTTTTCGGCCGCAAACTTTTCCGTTACGGGCACAAAATCTGTGTGCTGCATGGCCAACAGGTAGCTAAAATCGGCCACTCAGGCACCCTACACAGCCAATGGTCTCTTGTTTGGTCTAAGTTTGGGAGGATTTCACTGCAGATTTGTAAGGTAAACTATACATCTTGTTGCATGCTTTCAACATTCTCACAAGGAGGCCTGCCAAAATATTTCTCAGGCTTTGCCAGAGGTTCACCATGCCCGACCTATTGGAAAAAAATATAAACCCCTTTTCAAAAGAAGATTTGAAACTAGTATTGCCTGCTGAATGCCTGAGAGAGGTGTACTCCTCCAGGTAATTCATGTTCCTAACAAAGAAGCATGATAAGCAGCAAGACCAATGACATCTCAACAAGTGGATCAAAAGAGCATGGTCCTTAGGGGAGGGTGTCCCGGAGGCTTTCGCAGCCTTCTATGAGCAGTTGTATGCATCAGAGGGTTCCCCCGAGGAACATGAGGTGGGGACCTACCTGGATACTATTGACCCTCCCACACTCTCTGAGGAGGAATTCTCGGCACTGGACGCCCCCATAACGGAGGAGGAGGTGAAAAAGGCAGTGGCGCGGTTACCGATGGGGAAGGCACCGAGGGGGGTGGCTTCACCTCTGGGTTCTATAGAGCGTGTCTCCCCGCCCTGCTCCCTTTCTTGACAAAGCTGTTGAACCATATACTCGATTCACATAGAGCACCAGAATCATTCTCCCGTGCTTTGATTACTATGATTCCTAAGGAGGGCAGAGACCCTGGGAACTGTGGTGCATATCGACTGATCTCTCTCATCAATACGGATGCTAGGTTATATACTAGGGTTATCGCCACGCAATTGGAAGGGTATATGCCGAGCTTGATTCACCCGGACCAGGAGGGATTTACTATGGGGCGGCAGGGAACAGATACAATGAGGAAGACACTACATCTTATGCACGCTTCTCGGGACATAGGGGGGGGACCCGTCACTTCTCTCAATAGTTGTGGAGAAGGCCTTTGACCGGGTGGAATGGGTTTTCTTAGGGCCGTCTTAATTACATTTTGTGTGGGGAGAGGTTACTACAAGGGGTTCTAGCGGTGAATACATCCCCTATGGCTTTGGTAATGGTGAATGGGGGGTTCTCAAGGTGGTTCTCGCTAGGAAGAGGCATCGGGGCAGGGATGCCCCCCAATGCTGTATGCTCTGTCAATAGAACCCCATGTCCAACAGATTAAGGATGACCCAGGGGTGCATGGCATTGAAATGGGAGGGCTGGAATATAAGGTTACGCAGATGACATGATGCTGAACTTGAGTGAGCCCCTGACTTCCGTTCCAGCGGTCCTGCAGCTGATAGAGCAGTGTGGTTCTAGGGCGGGGCTGAAGATTAACAGAGAGAAGTAGGTACTCTTTCCCCCGGATAGGGGTAGGGATGGGGACATTGAAAGGTTTACCCCACTCGGGCTGGAGGTTAATGTGACCCTGATGCAACATTTGGGTGTCAATCTCACGCAGGATTTGGATGGCCTATACAAGGCTAACTTCTCTGCCCTGCTGCAGAGAATACACAAGTATTGAGAACAAGTAACAGATTGACTACCCCTCTCTAAATGTCCTGTATGTTCAACAGGGTCGGGTGTGGAGGGGCTACCTTATTGATAGATCGAACCAACACCTGGGTGAGGGCAGTTACATGAGCACTAAAGTTTTCATACAAAATACATTTATCTTTAATAATTCTTCATAAAAACATGTTAAAAAAAACATTTCAACATTGGATCTTTTGATCATCATTCATACCTTTCGCACCGTAAATTCATACAATAACGGGGTAAATCAAAATTTGAATCTTCTTTAAGCATAACAGTTGGTCATATATGCATGGATGACATAGGAAAAATATATTAGATTTCCCTTTTCCGTCGACATATGTTTTGGCCTTTTGAAGTGTACCACCTTTGTCTTGGGTGGTCGCTAATTGTAATGTTGGGCCATCTTCAGGACATAGATTAGTGATTCTGGAAGTTTAGGTTCGTTCCCCATTAATAGATTCAGTGATCTGTTGTCCATATGCTGTACTTTAGGACATCTGAGCTTAAAGCACTGGGTGTTCAATAGTAGCATCCAGTAACTAGTTTCAGTGATTGACATATCAGGCTGTATTATTTAGGTAGGTGAAAACCGCACTTGTACAGCTTTTAAATTAGAAAGGCGATTCATGAAGTGTTCCAGGCGCACAAGATCACAACACTGAATGTGTCAAAGGCCACTGGGGCACTAGCAGGGTGGTTTTCATGTTCTTGTTTGGGTTGTAAAACTCACACTGCTCCTTTTAGGAAGGGATGGGTGAAGAAGCCAACATCAGGATTAGCTTTAGGACCTTATCATTTAGTAAGAGAGACTGCTCCTTGTAACCCCCTCTATGTCGCTGGAATTTTTAGACTACTTCCGATATGTTTAGGGTTCAGTTTGCAGGTCTGCAGAGTGAGTGCTTCCACTGCACCCGAGAGCCACTTATCTGGTGTGCCAAAAGCATGCATTCCATGTGCTAAGTGAGAACCCTCATTATTTTGGGTAGGTTTGCACTCAGTACGGATTCCAATATATCCTCGTTTTTGCTTGGAAAACTCTGCTCCACAGATGAAATGATATGATATGGCATTTATAACACGCCTATACACAAGTGTTTCAAGGCGCAACAAGGCAAGGGCAAGGGAGGGGGAACAAAGGGAGGACAGACAGCGATCCTATTAGGCCAGGTGTCATTCAGATCGCGCAAGTGCATGGGATGGGTGGGAAGGACCGTGCAGTACAAGGGAATAGATAATAGCAATAAGTGGGGTAACTGCCAGCAAGTGGCAAGTGCAAGGGTAAGTGCAGACATCAGGTGTCAAGTGCTGGTAGGGAGATTGCAGGGATAAGAAACAGGCCCCAAGTGCAGGGGTTGCCAGGCAGGAAGTGCAGGTGTGTGAGACTGGTGGGGGGGTGCCTGGGCTCGAGATCAGAGGGTGTCCAGGTAACCAGTGCAGATCAGGTTAAAGCCAGGAGGTCAGCAGGGGAGGGGAGGAGAAAAAGCAGAGGCAAAGAGAAAGGTTTTGAGGTGCTTCCGGAACCGGAGATGGTTCTCCTCAAATTTAAGGGTGTCATGATTCCTGCCCCTCATGTCCCCAGCCCTCCAAGATGTCAGGCTGGAGCCAGGCCATGATCACCTACATGGCCCTCAAGGGCCTCTCCATCCCTCCAAAGACCCACTTGGAGTCAGACTTGGCGCTTGTGGCACCAGACTCACTCACTCCCATAGGATAACATTGGGGATTGGACTTGTAGTGCATTGATGGGGACAAGATGGATGCCCCACATTTTTCGGTTCCCAGAACTGCATATGCGGTCTAGTCTTTTGGGTGTGGTTCAGCCCAGAGACACCTGGGATACCCAGAGACTATGCAAGCCACACCCAGGCTGAGAAACATGCTTTGCACTTTCTGCACCTGCAGCGTGACACTCACCGTGTTCGGATCGCTCTCCAGTAGTCCTGCATCTTTCTTCTGCGCTCAGCTCCTGCAAGAACAAGAACACTGTTAGGAACAGCCTTACCTTGCGGTGCTTCTGCCCATCATTCATCACTCCTTCTGTTCTGCGGGCATCTTCGGCGGTGTCATTCCCATCCCGGCACGCCGCTTCCTAAGGAAAAGGGAAAAGAACAGAAAAAAGGCATTAGTAAGCATTCTGTAAATCTTCGCTTATTTTTAAATACTGTACGAGCTTTAAACGCTTACCTGAATCCCAGCCGCTCTGGGGGAACTCTGTCTCTGGAACTTCTCATCCATCTGCAAGAGGGAAAAGACACTCCAGGTTAGCGTGGAAACATCTAGAGGCGCCGCATACCGCGCTTACCCACCGCATTTATTCTTCATAACCGGCATCCACGCTGAAAACGTTGCGGCACCTAAAAGACACAGAAAAAGAACTCAGTTCAATGCAAATACAAAAGGGGTGCATCGCGCATCGCGCTCTCACTCACCTTCAGCGCTACTCATCTCAGCAGCACGCCGCCATCCCCGGACGCCGGCCATTATCTAAGGAAGGAAAGGAACGAAGTTAGAGAACTGTTCAAAAGACTCATTATACTTACCTGTCGGACTCTTGCCAGTGAAGTAACTAGGCAGCAACGAGCCTGCATCAATCAACGTGCCCCTGCGCTGAAAGCAGGACGGAGAGCACACTATCCAAGAAAACAAGGTGAGCTGTGGATCAAAGGGAAGGGTTGGACCCCGGGGAAGAAGGGGTTCAAGCACACAGAGACAATAGGGAGTTAAACTCTACCAATCCTGTGTTTCAGGCCCAGTCTCCAGTTTAATAGCCTCCAGGGAAGGGTTTGAGGTTGTAAGAGGTCAGAACAGGCTGAGTGATGTCCCAGTGGATACCAGGTGAGCGTTACAAAGGGATGCAGGGAGGCTGTTCCAGAGGGAGGCCCAGCTGAGGAAGGAGATCTACCACCAACTCATTGCTTGGAGAAGCGACTGACCCTGAGGGAGTTGGAGGCGGCTGAGCGAAGAGCTCGAGAAGGAAGATATTTAGGAAGAGAGAGTTGAAGGTATTGAGGCCCCGTGCCCCAGAAGGCCTTGTGGACAATGCAGAGGGTTTTGAACTTAATCCTTGCAGCCACTGGGACCCAGTGCAGAGATTTCAGTCCTGGAGAGATACGATCCTTGGGCTTGAGGCCAAGGACAAGTCTTGCAGTCCTGTTCTGGATGAGTTGCAGAGGGCGGAGAGTAGAAGCAGGCAGATTTAGAAAGAGGCTGTTGCAGTAGACCAGCCTAGAGAGAACCAGCGCCCTGGAGACGGTGAGCTTCTGGGGGAAGCAGAGGAAAGGAAGAATACCTTTGAGGAGGTGCAGCTGGTAGTGTGACTTCCCAGAGACATCAGAGATGTGAGGGGAGAAGGAGAGTGTGGAGTACAAGATGCCCCCAAGGTTTTTAGCCTTGCAGGTGAGAGCAGGAAGAGGGCCAAGAGAGGCCAGCCAGAGAGTGACAGGAAAGGAGGAAGTGGGAGTGCCGATGAGGAGAATCTCAGTCTTACTGGCATTAAGGCAGAGGTCATTGGCGGCACACCACTCCTGGATAGCAGACAGACAGTCAGAGATGAGGGAAGGAGAAGAGGTGGCTGAGGGTAGCCTGAAAATGAGCTGAGTGTCATCCGTGTAGCACTGAAAGTTGGGGCAGCGAGCATCAATGTGGTGGGCAAGGAGTGGCAGGTATTTGTTAAACAGCCAGGGAGAGAGGTTAGACCCCTGAGGGACACCAGAGGTAGAGAAAAAGATAGTGGAGAGGAAGGACCCAAGTTGGACCTGGGAGGGTCGGTCAGAGAGGAAAGAAGTCAGCCATGCCAGGGCCTGACCGGTGATACCCAGGTTATCACGGAGACGATTGAGCAGGATGGCATGGTTGGCAGTGTGAAAGGCAGAAGAGAGATGAAGCAAGATGAGGACACAGGGGGGTGTAAGAGTCAAGGTTGGAGAGCAGATCTTCATGGATGTTCAGGAGAGCAGTTTCTGTGCTTCTGGCAGCTCTGAAGCCAGACTGATGGTAATGAAGACAACCTACAGATTCAGTGTGGAGATCAAGCTGGGAGATGGCCAGCTTCTTCAGGAGCTTGCCCAGGAAGGGGGTGATGGAGATTGGCCGATAGTTAGCCAGGCAGGAGGGGTCGGCAGAGGGTTTCTTAAGAAGAGGGTGCACAAGGGAGTGCTTCAGGGGTGATGGGAAGACTCCAGTGGTGAAGGAGTGGTTGCGGAAGTCAGCCAGGGCAGGAGCCAGAGAGTCGATGTGGTCCTTGATGGTTTTGGAGGAACAGGGGTGAACCTGTTTTGACGAGATCCAGGACTTTCATCCAAAGCATATAAGGTGTATTCACTATGTGCTGCCTTCATCCTGTGGTTACATTACAATTTCACTGTCTGTTTCTAGTGTGATGGTGTGTAAAATTGTGATGTTCATACGTGCTTGCAAAGATAAGTTCTGTTCCTGGTGTTTGAAGACTAATCATAAAGTTTGAAGCCCATGCTAGTGGGAGACACTTTGGTTTGCTGGTGGATTGGTGTTGCCCTGATATTTTGTTTTTTTAAATAGCATATACAGGGGGGGCGTTAAGGGTGTGGGCACTGAAGGTTACATTATCAGTCACCAGAAGTGGGTCAAAGACGGTACCTAAACAAGGTATTTGATGAGGTCACTTAAAGAAATATAAAACCAGATGCTAAGCTGGGAAAAGGGAAAGTTACATGTTGCAAGCACATCTGGTCATGACTTCCCCAGGGATGCCATTTCACCAAAATGCCAGGGGTAGTGGAAGTGACATCACACAACCCTTGACCTCTGATGATATCACAGGAAGTGATGTCATTTGACCTCACCCCTCACCCCGAAGTGACACCATTGGAAGTGATGGAACATGATCTTTCACCCCTTGACAAAACTGGAAGTGGCATCACATAGCATTGTTCCTAAGTACACTACAAAATATGGTTACAATATCACTGTAATGTGATATTCATTGCATACAAGAATGCATCACCAAATGTATCATTAATATAAGTGTGTATAGGCCCATATTACCAAATTAATGTTAATGAAAGCAGATGTCCAAGACCAAATGATAATGATGTGTTCTTATTTAGTGCTTTAGTTTATACAGAACAAATATGCATACAATATCACCCAGCCTGTGTTTGTGCTCATTTATCAACCTCAGAAGGATGAAAGGCTGAGTTGGCCTCGCCAGGATACGAACATGCAACCTGCAGATCACACACACATTGCAGCAGCGAGCACTCAACCCACTGAGCTATCTTACTGGCTAGTACTATTTTATCACCTGTAGTAAAATTAGCAATTTACATGTCTGAATGGTCTCAAAATCAAAAAGCAAATTACACTCTGTAGTGGATACCATTAAACTTGTAGCTGAGATGTAAGTTCATCTGCAGGTCTGGTGCAAAGTTGGCCACATGTCAAACCTGAGTGGATCTACTTTACAGGCTTCAGAGGGTGGCAAAATACATACCATTGGCAGGGTTCATAACTGTGTTTTAAAGAGTTTAGAGTAGCGCAGGGAAAGCAGCACACTCACACAGCATCCCGTACTCTGGGCACTCGCTACCTCCTACATGCAAACAAACATCCTGAACAGCATGCCAGGGAGCTAGGAAAGATAGACACATTACAACAAAACATTAATTGTGGCACAATGATATCAAGGGCCACTAAACTTGCTCAAACATTTCTACACTGTACACAAGCTTTTAGGCACAAGGATTTTGCCAAGTGACCGAGGACACTGGGATGGAATGTCTTGTGATGATCGTAACGGAGACAACGGTAGAAAAAAACATGCTACAACTGCAACTTGCGAAAAGCAAAATACGTAGTCTGAAATTGATGCTTATTCTACTCTAAATGCTTTTTGGAAGATTTTGTCTGCATTGTGAATTTGAGGTGTTTAAGAACAGACTAAATCAGTGACTCACCCCCTGAGGTTTGTCAGAAATAAACCTTTAATGAGTCTAGAAATTAATGTATAGAATTCCAGAAAGACAAATTATTTGTTATTCCTTTTCTTTCTTATTTAGGGTCACTGCTCAGTGTTACCCTTGTGGAGCCTCGTGTTTTTTTTTAAACAGTCCTGAACAAGAAAGGCAGCCACTCCAGAAACTAAGAGCCACATGGTGCTGGCCGCATCCCAGGAGCTCCAATTAAGAAAATATATACATGGATATATATATTTATATATATCGTTTTTTAGGGGTAGCAAGGAAGACCACAGGGGTGGAAAAGGAGACCTGAGGGGTCACAGATGCGACCCTTGGCGATCCCCAAACAATGCAACTATAAGCAATTTTGGCACATACATGTTGCTCAACCCCCTAACATATTTTGCTCTTCTCCCCGCCTCCTATATTCTTGCATTTCTACTGGTCTGAATACTCCAGGTACTGTGCGTTGCCTTTTATTTGTTCCCTCCACCTTTGTCTTTATCTTGCCCCTCTCCTTCCTCCCCTTCCTCCCCTTCCTCTTGGGGCACCAGAAAACAATCTGTGCACTGCAGCTGGTACCCTATAAATCAAGAATGAATAAATAAAATCGGGCGTGGTAGGAGGTGTTTGCCAATGGCTCTGCTGACATGCTGCAACGGGAGCATGGTCAAGTGCAGCTCTTTTTTCTTCGGGGAATTCACAGGCGTCCGATGAAGCTGCTTTTGTCCAAAAACTGTTATACTAGGAAACCACTGCAGTTGACGCCTGTCGGGATAATTAGTGAAGTCAATCAGTAGGAAGCTTATAAAAAAGAGGCTGAGTTGTTTGCATTATTAGCCTCCTGTTTGACAAAGAATCGAATGATAAATGCACAGCAGCAGCAGAGTCCGATCGCGGTTCGAGGAAAAGCAGATCAAATAGTGGATGAAACTCGATAGGGATTAGGCGCCGAAGGTTATTGCACTAGAAGCACCTGGGGATGGGCAATGTATCACTCCAAGATCCACAAAGAGGGTGGGTGTTTATTGCACTTAGATCGCATGTGAGATTAAGTACTGCTCCTGGCACCTAGATGGAACCCAGGGTGTAAACAATGTTGAATGTATAGCTAACCCATTTATTACCATTGCACTCTGCACCTTTGGAATTTAGCCAAAGACTCAGCCTCACTCTCACACACATTTGCATTCACATACAACCCAAAGACATTTGCACAACACCCCAACAATAAGAGTGCTGCTACCTTTCATGAAAAAAAATCGAACTATAGTTATACACATAACTGTCTATCCTCTCACACACACCCTCCCACTTAGCTCCTAGTATACATCCTTTCGGCCCATTCAGACATGGGTGACTAGCAGGGTTTTGGCCACCCTCTCATAACTTTGATGGCCAAAATGCACACACGCATAATAGCACCTTCTAATTTCCCATAATTTTTAAATACGTTTAAAAAGTGCACGGTCGCCCGAAGGCATCATGGCGCTACCCACTAAGTAGGGGGAAACTAAAACAAGTAAGTCTTCAGAGATTCCCTAAACACCAAATAATCATCCATTCTTTGTATAGCCAGAAGAAGAGAGTTCCACAAGATAGTCCTGCCACCGAGAAGGTACGATCACCGACCCGGGACAATCTAAAGCAGGGCGCTCCAGCACGAAAGCTTCAGCTTCAGCAGAGCGGAGAGAACGATGGAGTACGTAAAACTGGAACTTGCGGTGACCATCACTTGCATAGATAGTGTGGCTGCAGCCTCATGAAAATGGTGTAAAATGCTCCTTTGTACTGTTGATGGTATGAATTTTTTCACGTGCTCCCCTAGGGAATACATTGTATGGCTTTTTACCTAATTTTCGAAATAATGGTGTTTTTAAAATGCACCTTTTCAACTTATTATTTTAAAAACGTTCTCATAGGAGAAATCCTCCTCATTCCCAAACCAACTTTTTGAGGGCTTGGTTGCTTGTGCTAATTTAGGGAAATATTTAGGCTCTGCCACTAAACTAAAAATATTCACTGAACTTGACTGGCCCAGAATCATGAAGTTTACTGCATGTTTTCAAGTTCTCCTAGATAACCAGTATTGCTGTTTGGCGTTTTGCCACATTTTTCTTAATAATGGTGCTGCAAAATGCACCATTTCAACACATTACGTTAAAGATGTTCTCGGGGGGAGAAACTACCCTGACCCCCCCCCCCTTAATTATTTTGGGCTCCCTTGCTTCACTCGGTCGCTCACAGTAATTTAGGTTAATATTTAGCTCCACCAATGGAAACATTCACCAGCCGTGAGGACTGACCGAGGAAGCCTTTAGAATCCTGGCCCACTCAGCAGCCATCTGTCCCCGACCCTCCCACCCGTGGGGGGGGGCGGCACCCGGCATGGGTTTAGGAGGGCTGAAGCCCTCCCAATTTAATGCAGCAGTCATTAATACGCTGTGATGCCCAGCCTGGGCTCAGAAGGCAAAAAGCTGTCACATTTGTCACCTCGGAGAGCAGTGTATTTACTTACTTTTAAACATACTTTTATACTAAGTGCCAGGCTATTATGCAAGTCTATGCAAAAAGGACGAGCATTGTCGTCCTTGGCACTTAAGGGGTTAAAAGAAAATAAATACACTGCTCTCCAACATGAGAAAATAGTCTTTTACCATGACTGTGGCCTCAGCAAACATGCTGAGGACAAAAGCCTGCCCAGGGGATGATAACAATAGACCCCCTACGTGGAAGCTAAAGGCGTCACTTGCTGGGCTCAACTTTTAGTTGGCCCTCGCCCCCAATGATTAGCGTTCCTTTGTTTAACTAAATAGCCTGTGAGATGCAGAGGTGCAGACAGGGGAAGGCCTGAGAGGGTCCAGAGGGAAACAGGTAAGGAAAAAAAGGGGTCTTGTGTGTATTTGTGGATTGTATGCATGTATATATGTATGCATGCATGCATGTGAAGGTGTGTGTGTAAGTGCGCGTGTGTATGTTTGTATGTAAGGGAGTGTCTAAGTGCATGCGTATGAATAAACGCACAGTGAATAGCGGGTGTACATGGGGGCGAGTGTGCATGTGAATGACAATGCATTGGGAATATGTTCTGGGTGCTCCTGTGAATGACAGGTGTCATGAGCGTGTGTGCGCGTGCCCGTGCCAGGCTCGGACTGGCGTATAAAATTGTCTCTGGCACCAATGAAAAAGTGGCCCACAGTTGCAAATGGTAATTCATTCCTTTTGTGACAGACGTTTCAATAGTGATACAATGTGATGGAAATTGTGCATTTTAAAGAATATTTATCCAACAACACTGGTCAAAACTACTAGCCGCATAGTGAAGTAACTCATCCAATTGGCCCACATTTGCCAAAAAGGTGTCCCACTTTGACCAAAAAAAATGGCCCACACCTGCATTTTCCATTTTTGGTTCGGGCATTGCCCTATACGCCATTCCGAGCCTGGTGCACATTTTGCCAGGAGCATGGAATGTTTTCCTGGCATTTTTGGGCAAAGCAAAGCTAACTTGAGTGTTATTATTGTAATTGCAATTATAAATTGTTTATGTGTACAGTGCTTATACACAAGTGAAGTGCTTCAAAGCGCTTCAAGGCGGGAAAGGAGCAAGGGAATACAGCAGTCATTCTTAGGCCTTGAGGTTTCTGAATGATCTAACAAAAAAGTAACTAGCATACTAGGCCTGAAGTGTTTCAGACCCAACCAAACTACGGAGGGGAGACAAAAGGAGACAGGACAGAACTTACTAGGCCTAGTGAATTCAGGTCAAGCAAGTGTACAGGCGGAAGTGTGAGGGAGGGCAACAAGTATGCCCAGTCCAGCAGGGCCCTGGGTTAAGTGCAGAGAGGTTACTCCTCTCATGGAATGTATGTTGAAAGTGCAGCATTGCTGAATCAGTGCAGAAGCCCGGAGGCAAGTGCAAAGACTGGCGGGGAGCCTGGGGCCTGTGAGGCTCTGGAGGTGAACCAGGCGACTAGTCAGCAAAAGCTGAACAGAGTTAGGGAAGAGAGGAGTGAGGCAGAAGAGAAAAGGAGAGGAGGTTAGTGAGGGAGCGAGAATGCGGTAGAGAAGAGGAAGGTCTTCAGGAGATTCCGGAACTTAAGGAGGCACAGTGAGGCAGGGAGGCTGTTCCAGAGGGAGGCACCTGCAGTGCACCCATTCCAATCCATTATGTGAAGGAGGGGTTGCAATAGGGGAAGGGGTACGGCAATGGGCCTGGCTGGGTCCTACTGTGGCATTGAATGTTGTACTTGCATTAAGGATAAAGCAGGCTTTGCGAGTGGTTTTACATGGGAGAGGACATGTTTCCTTACTGTGGCATGGCGATTTTTTTTTTATTGTTATGCTTGGTTTAACTGTGTTTTACCAGTTTTTACACATCGATTACTTTCCTTCTTCTTCCTTTCTTTCCTTCTTTCCGTCCTTGTGTCGGTATTTCATTCTTTCTTTCTTAGTTCATTACTCCTTGTTCTTCTTTTTCCTGTTCTTGTTCATGTCCTTGCATGTTCGCGCGAGACGCCTTGATCACTGTTTTTGTTGAGGCCAACTCCTGTAGGTCCTTTGTTATCCAAGTCCAGGCTCTCCAGGTAGTTGCCTATGGCGATTACTGATTTCCTATTTGCACTGTTCATTAAGTAGGTCCACCAGCATTCCTCGTTCAAACTGCAGAAGTCTTGAACAAGTGGCCCAGAAGGATCCTTCTGTTTGGTGACAGTCCTGTACACGTGAGGAGCAGGTGTCTGAGTGATTCTATTGCATTCGTCTGTTTGCAAAATCTACACGTGTTTACCCTGGCTTTAGCTCTGATAGCTAGTATTTCATTTGGTTTCAGGAGGTTGAACCGGGCTCTCATGAAAATCGATCATAGCGTTTTATTCAGGAACTTGACCAAATAGTTAATCGGTTCATTTATTTTTTGCGCGTTGATCGGTAGGTGCATTGTTAATTTGTGTCTTGTTGCCGTCTCCAGAGTGTTGCACCAATCTGATTTTTTACATTTCCTCGCCGTTTTAGTTGGATTATTGACTAGTTCCTCTTCCGAGCTTCCGATTTCTTCAAGGAGTGCAAGTTTTTTGCAAGCCCATGTTGCTAGCATTTTATTTGATCCCTTGATCATCTCTTCATGAATAAGCATGTGGATTCTTTCTTTTGATGTTTGGATTTTTATAAAAAAAACATTAGGCCATTGAGGTCCACTGTGCCTTTCAAAGATGTTAGGCTTATTTCTATCCTAATTGATGCGGACGGAGTGGAGGGAGAAAGGAACCTTCAAGTTTTTTCCAGGTGTCCACTGGAATCGCTGGCATAGCCTTGGCTCCATAAACAATTCTGGGACCGCTTTTGATTTATAGAAGGTCAATGCTGCTTTGAAAGAGAAACAACCAAACCTTTTGTCTAACATCTTCGTCTGAATTATCAGACTTTTGGTTTTCGTACGAAGAGTTTCTTGCATCAGTGTTTCGTGTGGGTTTCTGCTAAAAGTAACGCCCAGGTATTTGAAAGATTTAACTTTTTCAAGATGGTCTCCTGCTAGGTACCACAATGTTGTTTCCTTTTTTTTGTTATTTTCTCTGGGATCAACACTTTGGTTTTATTGGTGTTGATCTCTAAATCGTTAGATTGCAGATAGTCTTGGAGATTGTCCAGTTTTCTTTGCAGAACAACCGCGGTTGGATCTATTAAGAAGATGTCATCTGCATATAATAGTCTGCTTATTTTTTCATTGCCCACAGTTGGCGGGAAAGCTCTGATGGATTTTTCTGAGTATTGGAAATCGCCAATGTAGGCCTTGTAGAGAGCAGGGGCCAGCGGCCAGCCTTGCTTGACTCCTCAGAATGTGAGTATGTTCTTGGAGAGAAAGCCAGCTCCACTGAGACGCACTCTCATGGAAGTGTCAGTGTATAGTTCTTTAATGGGAGCCAGAATTGACCCTGGGCAATTCCAATTGCTGAGCTTCTCCCAGAGTTTTTCTCTAATGGCATTGTTTTACTGGTGTTAAGATCAAAGTCAATATAAGTGTTCTTATATGGGGGGGCCTTTGGGCAGTCCGTAAGGCAATGTTTTCTTACTATTGCACCACATTTTATAATGGCGTTAAGGGGTAAATACAACATGTGTGTTCTTATACGGGGATTTGCGTAATGATAATTATTTATGTTTATAGCACGTTCGCCAAAGCACTGTACAGAGAACATATTTATATAGAATGATCACCTACTCATTTATTGACCTCCGATGGATGAAAGGGTGAGTGGGCCTTGCTGAAATTTGAACCTGTGACCTGCAGATCACACACAGATTGCAGTAGCAAAGGCTCAACCCGCTGCGCTATTGTACCAGCTAACCTGCAAAGGCATGTTTGCTTACTGAGGCATGGCTTTTTTTTTACTGGGATTTAGGCAAAGCCATCATGAGCGTGTTCTTACGTGGGCGACTGCATATATTGGCAGAGCCAGCATAAACATTTTTGTTATAGTATCATTACTGGAGACATGGGCCAAGCAAACATGAGTATTTTCTAATGTGGGAATACTAGCATGTATAGGAGCACCAGAATGGACGTGTTTGGGCATAATCAGTATGAACATTTATTTTACACTTTGCGGGGTACTGGCATACAGTGGGCAAAGGCATTATGAAAATGCTCCCGTGCATTGTTGATGACTTGGCATCGAATTAACTTTTTTCATATTTTACCCTTCAAAACCGATTGTAAACTGTGTCACTTTTTACATAATCTATCACAGAAAGTGTACTGTAAAAATCACCATTTAGACCCCTTATTTAAAAAAAATTCTCTTGAAGAGAACTCCTCTGAACCCACCTGGATTGTGGTTCGCTCTCCCTCGATACGCTTGGTAGTTCCTACGGATTCGGTCGGGGGCAGAACAAGCCCAGTTCCCTCTTTGGGCTCACCCTAAGGCCCGGCCTTAGGGGGGGGCGAGCTGGGCGACCGCCCAGGGCGCCATTAGCCCCCGTCACGCCAGCTTGGGGGAGTCTTTCAAGGGCTCTCCCAAGCTGGAGTAGAGGGAGAAGGTGCAGCAGGTGGGTTGTTGCAATTAAATGCGCCTGCTGCGGCGGGCGTATTCAATGACAATAGGGTGCTCAGCACCCCATTATCACCAAATGCGCCCCTCCGTTGAGGCCGCCTTCAACAACAAAAGGCGCCATTAGCCCCCCACCAAGCCAGTTCGGGGGAGTCCTTCAAGGGCTCCCCCGAGCTGGCATAGTGGCAGAAGGCGTGTCAGGCGCCTCATAGTTATTAAATGAGCCCGCGGCGGAGTGCATCTAATACCACCAGGGTGCTGATGCGCCATATTCATATAATTACCTCCTTGCCAGAGCAAGGAGGTTTAAAATGTTTTTTTTTTAAAGTGCCACTTCCTGGCCCCACCCTCTGTTGACCAGGGGTGTACAGGCGGAGGGAGGGGCAATTTGCCCAGGGCGCTGCTGCCCCTAAGGCCGGCCCTGGGTGGTTCCTGCTACGTTAGCTCAAGGCCCCACGTGTTACACAATCCTGGCTGTGCCTCTGGTGAGTTGGGAGTGAAAGACAGTGGTGTCGCTAGGAGGTCTGAGGGGGGGGTGGGCCCCTCCTCTGAAATCCTGCCCCCCTTATTCCCCCCATACCTCAGCTGGGCTACTTACTCTGTACTCTGCAGTGCTGTGTCTGCCAGCACAGCACACACACAGGGCCGCAATCAATGCTGCCACACAACAATGAAGAGTAAGTCACCCTGCAGCCAAGAGCCGCCATCTCCAATAAAAAAATGTAGAGCATGAAACCGCTAATGATGGGTCATTAGCAACTTAATGGTTTAGTGCCTACATTCTGATGGGAGGGGAGGTGCACAAAAGGGGTGTGGTCGTTGTTGTGCACAAATGATTCTCTGCAGGAGTGCTTCTGACATCAACATTGCCCTTTTATAGGGAGCCCCCCTACTTTTGTTAGTGTCCCCTCTGTGCCCCTCCTAAATTTGATTCCTGGCGACGCCACTGGTGAATCCATCTAATGGGCCAAAGGAAGGCGCAATATCTACTCAGCCTACTGGGCTCCATGTGGGGATCAGCAGCGAAATGGGTTTGATGACCCCCACTCACTACGAACTTTCAAAACTGCCATCTAGCCCCCCAAAATGTTGTGGCTGGTTCCACCCTCAAACACTCACCGGGTACCAAAGGTAAGGTGACCAGATGTCCCGGGACAGTCCGGGATTGCATGGTTGGGTGGCTACGGTAATTCAAATTGTAATTATTTTTCACAATACTCTCAGAATTTGAAGTTTTTCGCAAACCACCAAACCTTTCAGGTAGGGGTCACAACACTTACGTACTGTGCCACTGAGACTGGCTTGGAAAGCGTTGCACAGCAAGCCATGTAATATCAATTAGAGCAAACGCTTGTTTTGAATTAACATGCCAATATTCACAGACAAAACTGCACAAATTAGATCATATACTGTTTATAGAAACGAGAAGTGCTGGAAATATGATTAGGTGGTGGTTGTTGGGGAGGGGTGGTAATTGGTGGGCTGCGACGGGGTAGTCCCTCTTTTATGTTGTCGCTCGTCCCGGTTTTTCGTGTTGTTAAATCTGGTCACCCTAACCAAAGGGTGCCTCTGCCACACAACACCCGTGCTTAATCGCGAGAGGAAAGCAACGGCAAAGTCTTAACTGGGGGGGTGGGGGTGTTCGGCGAACGTTTTTAATCCCGCTGGTAAAGGTCACCCGGTTTAAAATGCACTTTGAGTCCCTCTTTTTTCATTGTTTCCGTTTAACGTGGGCGGGAACTTAATTAAAGGAGGGCGCTAGAAGGCGGGGCACAAAAACATATTATTAACACATTTCACTTTTGTCCTATCGGTTGTTTCATGAAGGTTATGCGCGCCTATACCACGTCACATCCTTCCAAGAAAGATGACTGGGCTCACCATTAACATTACTAAGCGCTCTACAAATGCAAAAGCATTTTAAAGAAGATTTGTATTAAACATAGCACATGCTACTTTGCATAAGGAAGGCCAACTTTGTGTTTATGTTGCCCTCCAGTGGACTTAAGTGGGATTTAATGAGCTCTTTTATTGTGACCAAAACACTCCAACCCATGGAAAGCAGCCGAGTAAAACGTGATCTGTTTGTCTCACCCCAGCAAAGTTGTTGCGAAAATCGTATTAATACCACCTACAATTCTCACCAGTTGAGCACGGTCTCAGAATCTGGTTCGTTGCTTACCTTTAGAATACCGTTATAATTGGATAGGCATTGACCAAGAGCTGCCGTTATGCGCCTTTGAACTCGTGCCACTTGGCACCGGTTGGCTATAGCCGGGTAGCAGCTTCATTTGATTTGCCATGATGTGTTCCTGCGCTCTCCTCCTATTGCTCATCGTATAGCGGTTATAGTACACACATATGGCTATACCTATAGCAATGTATTGTGATTTGACATTGTTGGGTCTACTTACTGAATCAACTTGGTACATAAGATTAGATGGCTCAGCGGGTTAAGTGCTCATTGCTGTGTTTGAATTGCAGGTTCAAATCCCGGCACAGTCGACTCAGCCTTTTATCTTTCCGAGGCAAAATAAAGGGAGTACCTGTTTCGTTTGGGTAATACTGTTTGTAAATATGTGCCATGTAAAGTGCTTTGGATCAAAGTGCTATATAAATATTAAATTAATATTATATAGAAATTAGCAGATCCAATAAGGCTTTTCACGTTTTTGTTAGCCCTATACGACCAGCCATTGTATTGGAATGAAAAACGTGCTGCACACAATATCACATATGCTAGGTGTTAGGAGAGTTTTTCTGAAGTCCAACTAAGACAGTACAAGACTCCACTCTTAGTATAAGCCTGTACCACCTGAGTATATGTTAGCGTAGAAGAGAAGCCAGGCTTATCTTAGGAGGGAGAGACGGCTGTAGAATCAGTACAAAGTAACTGTAATACAAGTATGGTCCAAAGAAGCACTACGTATTGTAAAAATAAATGGTTTATTTAAATACAAGTAGGCCCAGATAAACCTTGGAAATAAGTACTATCACAGATCATATAAACACATTATAAAAACCACAACACTATGCTTTAAAGTACACAGACCAAAGCATATACCTTATTTAGAAAACTAACAGTAGTCTAGGTAAGGCAACCCTTTTCATACACATTCAGTATAAGTCACACCTATTCTTGAGGGGTAAAAACCATTAGTTACTTTTTAGATTACATTCTGTAATACAGGGTAGTAAACCCTAGAAGTTGTACTGTGATGCTCAGCAAATAAATCACATAGTAAACCAACTGGAGAATATACTTTTCTGACTAGTGGAACACTTATTCTAGGAACAGTAAAAACCTATAAATCTGATTCAGGATAACAGTTATTCTATGGGTGTTGGACCTTGGCTTGTAAAATACAATTACACTTTTCAGCTAAGTGGAACATAGTCTGAGAGCAGTAAGAACTTTTTACACTAATTGAGGATTGCACCGTGCATACAAAGGTCATATACACCTAAAGAATACTTTGGCACACAGCTATTCTAGGCAGGTAAATCCTATATACTTTTAAAAGCAGCCATCAGCAACTTATGGATCATTGTAACCTAAGGCAGACTTATTCTGGACAGGTTAACAGCAAGTCAGGGGAAGCAAGACCCAGTTGGGGACACTCGTACATTTATATCCTAACAGAAAAACTAAAGTGAAACCAACAGCATTACTTTAAGGAAGAGGGGGACTCAAATCACAGGTGCGCAAATTAACCTTCGAATGGATTATGTCCTCCAAAGTATTCCTCATCTTGGGATATCTTTGTTTCCAGCTTCAGCTGCTTTGGAAAAAAAATCTCTTCTCGGTGGAGGGCACTGTGCATTGACATGGTTGACCCGATGTCCCTCAAGGGCTTCCAACTCAGTTGATGTCGTTGTCGAGTATATATACCACACGCAGAGCCCATTGGCTTCAGTTCTATTTTTCCACGAATGCGATAGCTTCGAGAATTACGCCATGCTTCAGTTTTCACCAGAAAACGCTTCGACATGGCCTACTACTCCGAAGACCGGTTTTGAAAAGTGCCTTAAATGCAGTGCCAAAATGTCCATCACAGACCCGCATAAGATATGCATCTGGTGCCTGGGCGTCGAGCATGAAACCTCTGACTGTCTATCCTGTCAGTCGATTACAGTTAAGGCCTTAAAAGAGTGTAAAACTAAACTGTCAGTGGGTAGGAGGACCCCAAAATCCACTTCCACTCTTATCGAAATTTGGGTCGTCCCAAGAGTCGAGATATTCATCTGCTCATAAAAAAAGATAAAAGAAAAATCTCACTCGAGGAGCAGACACTCCTCTTCATCATCAAAAAAGTCAAAGAGAAGGCATAGATCAACCTCTTCTTCCTCAGATACTTCTCAGGAAAGGAGCTTAATCTGACCGACTAAATCCTCCACTAAGCATGAGGGGGACCTTTTCAGGAAACACATGGTTAAAATCTTTGAGAAAGAGGCCCCGTCCTCCTCGAAACACAAGAAAAGTGGCCATGATCCAGTCGATGACAAGTATAAGGCTAAGGCAAAACCCAGCGCACCCTCGAACCCGGATCATAAGCCTAAGACTTTTTGAGATTCTTCAAGTACTCGACGAGATGAGAAATCATCAAAGACACCGTTGGGTCGAGCCTCGAGTCCCTCGAAGCACAAATCCAAAATTAAGTAGTCGCTACTATCAATGCCACGGACGTCGACACAGATTTAGTCTAAAAGCAAGACATCAACACCTGCAGTGGAGTCATCGACCCCTTTGCCCACAAAACCTCAGGAAAAGGAAAAGGTGTTCATACCTTTACCTAAAAAGGATTTTTTCAGGTATTTAACCTCAATATATGAGGGTTATGAGATGTCAGATGATAACCCACCTTTTGGCCTTAAATTGGATACTCCTTATGACCCAGAAAGTTTCTTCTCAGAGGAGACCCGATTCAGGGAGCTGCATGATATGCTACAAACAGCTAGTGGGGTTACCACTTCTCCAGAATTAGATTTTGGGAGGCCAGACCCAGCTGACCATGCAGATGCATCATATAGAAGTCTTGAAGACTAGGGTTATAGATTTCCTAGGATGGAGTAGACCTGCTCCTCCATTTGAGCAGGACGACCTTACGGACATATTGGACAAAGGTCCACAAAATGACCCTATACTACCCTTTCATCTAGCACTCTAAAAAAGAGGAATGGCAAACTGGGAGGCATGGGTGTAATTTTAGGGGGGGACAGGGGTGTTTGTCCCCCCCAACTTTCATGGCACACTATTTTGTCCCCATTCATTTGAATGGGGCACCTTTTCTTCAGCGGTCATGTCCCCCCCAACATTTTCAGCAAAGTTTCTCCACTGCTGGGAGGTTCTGGAATCTAGCCCTGCAGTTAATAGAAACCTCACCAAAAAATACAGGCCATCTAGTAGTGACCCCAGCTACCTGTCAAAACAGCTGACACCAGAAAGTTTAGCAGATACATTCACCTCTAAGCAAGCTGCGTACCCAACTATGCCTCCAGATAGGGATGATAAACGTATTGATTCATGGGTAAAGAAAGTCTTTTTGGCTGTAAGCACGGAATTAAAGTCTGCTAACTCCATATGTGCACTAGCAAAATTCACATTCATCCTGTGGGACTGTATAGTTATGGCGGCTGATCACATCCCAGACGGGAGGAAAGAGGAAGGCTTAATGAAACTGATAAGAGATGGAAAAGAGGCCAAGTGTGAGTCTCTTCCATCAGGTCTGGACTCGGCTGACAGTATCAGCAGAGCCATGGCGACAAGCCCTGTTATACACAGGTTTGCGTGGTTGAGGAAGTCAGGATTTCCACCTGACGTACAATCTAGACTCCTCAACATGCTCTTTGACAGCTCTCATTTATTTGGCTGACGAAAGCCTTGAAAAACTACAGACCTCAAAAGCAGCAGCCAGGTGCCTAGGTGCCGCCATTAGGCAGCCACAGCCATTTCACCCAAGTGAATTATCTTGGAGGAGTAAATCCTTTCGATTCTATTCCTCAGTTGGAAGAGCGAGAGGACAGGCTGGTCAAAGAGGACAAAGAAGATTTCCTCGTGGTGGATGAGGGAGAGGTGCAATGCCTGCCCAAGCAGCAACATCTTTACCATCAGCTGCCTAAAAATTCGGAGGTCTTCTCTCACACCACCTTCCGTTGAGAGGCAGACTGTCACATCATCTGAAAGAAGGTCAAGGTTTTAATTTGGATGCGTGAGCACCGGAAACAGTAGCCCAAGGTTACTGCCTCCCCTTTATGCAGAGACCTCAGGATCATCCACCGGGAAGCCATTCGCTAAATATTGCAGATCCGCTCTTTGTGCAGGAAGATTTGAGCCTGCAAGAGAAAGGTGCTATAGAACCGGTACCTGTGATGGAGAGGAACACAGGATGGTATTCTCCCTATTCTTTTTTATTTTTGTATTTTATATGCTTTGTTACAAACCTTTAAAATAGAGATTATTTCATCAACTTAAAACACTATTACATCAATTTACATAAGGAACAAATAAAAAACAAACAAATGAAAAAATATCACAAAAAGCGGACATATAAATGACTTTTGCATATCAACAGTTAATTTTGATTTTTATCATTCTCTTCTACTAGTTGTTTTGTCATGTCTTCCAAGAAGGAATTTAAAGCAATTGTCATTTTTCTATTAGAGTCATCGAAGAGCACTTGCCACTAGTCCTCGGCACTCAATGTCTGATTCTCTGCAATTATGCACCCCAAGTGCTTTGTTCTTTCTGGCCAAAGGACCGGTCAGAATAATGTAAGGTGTTTAAGAGTCTTGCCTTGTTGATTGTAGAGCCTACATGTACGTTTAATGCCAATGTATTTTGTCCATGAACTTAATGTCTCATTGGTCTTAAACAAGTTGAGGCAGAATTTCATAAATAATAGTCTACAATGCCGATCGGGAAATGTCCCGAAATATTTTTGTGTTTCATTCAAGGCTTTTGTTTCATTCGGTAAATGCTGCATTATTTTACGCTTCAGTCTCTGTTCTCCTGTTGCTATCCAATCTTGCAACCAAAGTTTTTTTTGTCTAGATGTGGATTGGTCTGAAGAACAATGATGTCAATATCGAGGTCTTTCATTATTTCTTTACAGCGATCTGCCCACATCGTCACCATACATTGTTTGGCTCCACTATTTGGATCTTGCAAGACTTTGAATTGTGGTAGAAGTTCCTCCATGATCATTTTGCGGTAGAGTGTGAGCATGTTCCAACTGATTCTCGCGTTTATGATTAATGAATGTATTTCATAATGAATACAAGTAGTTGGTGTTCCCTTGGGTAGCCATAAGACTTTTGACCAGAAGATGTTTTCTAACGTGGCCCATAGTGCAAATGAACCATCTAGAGTGCTTTCTGCCAGATTGATCATAGCAGGGACTGATTTTTGTTTATAAAAGTCAATCACTGGTTTTTTTGTCAAAATCTTTTTTTATTGAAATATCAGTTCACAATGTAATCTTTAACAGTATAAACAATGGCAAGGATATTTGAATGCAGTTCAGCATTACATCATTATTCTTCTGCCTAGAGCTCAACGCATAGCGCTGAGACTAATTAATTTAACAGTGGGTTGACATTTCATTTTGAGCATTATTATTCATTTGTAACATCATTGTTACTCTCGGGGATGTATTGCTGCAATTGTATATAAAGAAGAAAATAAGGGAGGTGGGAGGGAGGGAGAGAGAGGAGAAAGAGAGAAAAAAAAAACACATTCTTTTCCACCTGCTCCCCCCCGTGGTCCGGGTGTTGTTCTTAGTACCCGATATTCTCACGTTCTGGTGCTAGATCAGCCATGTGCCTTGTTTTTAGTGAGATTCTCAGGGCTGAAGGAGGCATTTGATTAGTTTTGGTTGGAAGAACATATGTTCCCTATCTTCCACATGGTCTATAAATGGGCCCCAGATTTGTCGAAATTTGTCAGTTCGATTCAGTAATGTGGCTGTTAGTTTCTCCATTCCCAAGATTTCCCAGACCTTGACCCACCATTGTGCAATACAGGGGCCCTCCGGCTCTTTCCAGAAGCGCGCACGCGTAAGGCGGGCTACCATCAGTAGTTGGGTAATGAGCTGCGCTCTAGGGCCGGACTGCGGGTATGACCCATCCTCAGGGGAATCTCCCAGTACCATCACCATTGGGTCCAGAGGGAGGAGGGATCCGCAGATGTCTTTAATTTTGGAGCAAATCTCCAGTCAGAAAGATTGAATGGTCGGACAGTGCCACCACAGTTGACCCAGGTCCCCTTTTGCCCCGCACCTGTGCCAACAAGTCTCAGGGTATTCAATATTCATAGCATGCAGTCTCTGCGGAGTGAGATACCATCTGTAGCATATTTTGAGTGCACATTCCCTCACTGTCGTGCATCTAGAGGACTTGTGTGTTCTGGCCCAGATTCTCTGCCACGACTCAGGAGAAATCTCTTTCCCCAGCTCTTTCCCCCATGATACCATGTACGGTAGTTCCTCCTCCTCTGGGGCTATTTCTGTAAGACGGTAGCATGTGGCTACATTATGGGCACGTTGACCTTCGATCGCAGTTTGTTCAAGGCCTATGGGGGGTCTGCTGGCGGCTTTCCTAACTAGTGTGTTGGTGATCCAGTGCCTAAGTTGAATGTATCTAAACCTTTCGGATTCTGGGAGGTTAAATTTCTCCTTGCACTGAATAAATGTTAAGGGGACACCGTCCGCGTATGTCTCCTGCAGCCTCAAGATTTTCTTTCCTGACCATTCATGATAGGATCTAGGTTGAAGCCCCGGGGTAAAGATAGGGTTCTGTGTGATCAGAGTCATAGGGCCCAGACCCGGGGTCAGTCCTCTTAGGGTGAGCGGTCTGTCCCAGCATCTGAGTGAGGCGCACGTGGTTGGGAGGAGTGGAAATTGGGAAGCTCGGGGTTCCCGCGGCAGGAAAGGGAGATGAGATAGGGGGGGTCACAGTGAGTGTCTGTTCTATTTCTCGCCATTTAAGGGGGTCCTCTTGGAGCGTCCATATCAGGATAGGGGCTATCTGAGATGCACGATAGTATCTTACCGTAGACGGGAGCCCTAGTCTGCCAAGCTGTCTACTTCTAATGAGGATCTTGCGCTGGATTCTAGGTGTTTTACCCTGCCAGATGAATTGGGATATGGCTTTCTGAAGGTCTTGTAGGTCTCGCTCTGGGATATAAACTGGAAGCGCCTGAAATACGTAGAGAAGGTGGGGTAATAGGGTCATTTTAACAGCTGAAATTTCCTGGGGGCCCCATTTTAGTAGTGATTCCGTAGCTTCTTTAAATAGTGGGGGAATATTGGCCTTCACCAGTCCAGAGTAACTTGCAGTCAAGTACACTCCCAGGTATGTTATTGTGGCGGTCTCCCAGCTGAGGGAGAATTTGTTCTGTAAGGTGTTTAACACCTCAGGGGTTTCGGACAGGTTCAGCCCCTTTGATTTGGCCGCGTTTATTGAGAAGCCCGAGGTCTGTTCAAATTTATCCAGCAGAGCCATAAGTGGGGGGACTGAGGTCTGGGCCTCTCGCAGAAAGCAGAGCACGTCGTCTGCGTATAAGGCCACTTTGTACGTCTGATCTTTTAGTTTGAACCCTTGGATTTCGGGGTGTAGGCGGATATGTTGGGCTAGTGGTTCCATTGCAAGCGCAAACACCAGCAGCGATAGGGGACAGCCCTGCCTGGTCCCTCTGCCGAGAGGTATCCGCGGCGTCCAAAGGGCGTTGACTCGAACCTGGGTGGTGGGGATCTGGAAGTTGGCTAGTGTCAGCTTGGAGAAATGTGGGCTAAACCCAAACCCCTTCAGGACCGAGTGTAGGTAATTCCATGACATGCTGTCAAAGGCACGATGGGCATCTAATGACAGTAGGGAGAGAGGAGCTGGAATGGAGCGGGCAAGGGCTATCAGATCAATTGCTCTTCTGATATTGTCATGGGCCGATCTACCCTGGATGAAACCCGTCTGGTCTCGATCTATTAACTTAGGTAATACTTCCCCCAGACGACGCGCTATGATTTTGCTGAAGATTTTACCGCCGGTATTAAGCAAAGCTATGGGCCGATAGGAGGTGCAATCAGCTGGGTCTTTTCCAGGTTTTAGTATTAGGGTGGTAAATGATTCAGCCATGGATGTGATGACTGATCCCACTTCCCACAGGGTATTAAACAAAGTGGTTAAATGCGGTGTGAGTTCCTTCACGAAGGTTTTATAGAATTTGTTTGTAAACCCATCTGGGCCCGGGGCCTTCCCAGTGGGGAGGGATTTGATGACTGCTTCTATTTCTTCCCCCTTATTGGAGCTTCTAGGGTATCCTTCAGAGATCGGGGTATTTGTGGGAGCTCCGCTTTGTCTATGAACTCCTCAATGAGGGCCGGGTTCCATATGTGCGGGGTAGCGAGTTCCGTGAAATAGTCTTTTATGATGTGGCATTTACCCTCCTCTAAAAATGTGCCATACCTGTCTTGTCTCTTAAGAAGTCTATTCTATTTTGTTTAGTCTGCTTCCCTATTTTGGCTGCTAATAGCCTGTTTGCTTTGTTCCCTTTAGTGTAAAAAAATTGTTTAGTGCGCATCATGCCATAGGCCGCCCTCCCCACGTGGTGTGCCTCCAGCGCTTTCTTGGCCACCCTCAAGTCCCTTAATGTGCGCCAAGTGGGTTTCCTCCTATGCAGCCCTTCCAGTCTGAGAACTTCCTCCTCTAATTGCTCCTGCAGCAATTTCCTGGATCTCCCCCGTTGCGCAGCCTGTTCTATTAGGTGGCCCCTGAGTACCGCCTTCCCTGCATCCCAGATAGTCCCCAAACTCACGTCTCCCGTGCTATTCTCGCTATAGTATAGCTCTATAGTTTCCTTGATGTGGGCCCGAATTATTGGGTCATCTAGTAGGAAGTCATTTAGCCTCCAGGGAGGTTTCGTGGGAGGGGTGACTCGAGGGGGTGAGATAGATAATAGAACCGGCGAGTGATCCGCTAGTGGCTCTGGGAGGATCTCTGCTTCTAACATATTTGGGACCAATGCGTCGGCTATCATGAACATGTCGAGTCTTGAGAACCCGCCATGTACTGGTGAGAAGTACGTGTAATGTCTTTCATCTTGGTGAAGATATCTCCATATCTCGATCAGGGAATGTTCTCTCAGAATAGAGGTGAGGGCCTTGAAGTTGTTACCATCATTTACTGTGGGGGGTAGTGTTTTGTCAGCCATGGGGTTGATTACTGCATTAAAATCCCCTCCTATGATTACCTCCCCCTCAGCGTGGTCGAATAAGGCTTTGGACAACTTCGTGAAGAACTGACTTTGATTAGAGTTCGGGCCATAGATGGAGACTAGAGTGACCTTGCGGCCATCTAGTGTAGCGTTAACCAGTAGGAACCTCCCCTCTTCATCCCGAAACTGTCCGTTAGTTTTAAAAGAGATCCCTTTGCGCACCGAGATGGCAACCCCACGCTTTTTCAGACCGCTAGATGCAAAAAATCTAATGGGGTAATTTCTGTCATTCAGGCGGAATTCGTCCTAGTGCTGTGAATCTGCCGGGCCGGTGGGATGATCAGGGTCACTCTCCACGGACCCTTGTGGAGTGGGCTGAGAAGGGGGGCAGCTTGCAGTGGAGGTCCCCAGAAGGCCGTCTGCCCTGTGCCGCACAGCCCCTAGCAGCGCTCCCAGGGGGGGGGGGGGCAGGTCGGGTGAGCGAACACGGCGCTCCCGAAAGTGCCAGGAGGCGGGGGGCTCACCTGCAGGGAGAATCAGCTGTAGCCCGGTCTGGTTTTCCTGTTGGGGCCCGGGGCCCAGTTTTCCAGGGGCCGGCCGGGTCCGCTCTCCGGCGCTGCAGGGGGGTGCTGGGGACCCAGCGAGGGAAGCCTGTCTGTTGTAGGGCTCGAGTAGTCGGGAAGTTTGCTTTGCTGGGGTCATAGATGGGATCTCCCCCGGGCGCTGGTGTCCTCCGGGGCCCGGTTTTCGGGATCCGGCCGGGTCCGCCCTCTGATGCTGCAGGAAAGCCTGTCCGTTCTGAGGCTCGAGTAGCCGGAGAGTCAGCTGCGCTGTGAGGTCGTAGGTGGGATCTCCTCCAGGCGCCGCCGTCCTCCAGTCAAGGCGAGCTGTCCTGGGCAGGGCTCGCGGGGGGACTCAGAGTCGCTGCCGCGGGGGTAGTCGGATGGCTTGGTTAGGGAGACTGTGAGCGCTCCATACGTGCCTTCACCACCTCCGACGGCACCCGGTTTGATCGCTTCGGACCTCGCTCTCCACAGGGCACTTCTGCCGGGCTCAGCGTCGCTCGTGTGTCCGTTCCACCTTCGACGCCTTGGGTCTGCTGCCGCCGCAGGGGCCCTCCGTCTCCCCACAGGGATTGCCGAAAAAGGCGCAATCCGCCATCTTGGGATTCCCAGTGCCAGGAACCACGGCACTAAAAGTGCATATATCCCGAGTCTTCCCGTTCAATAATTCGGCAGCGGGTCCCTCCGCATGTCATCTCGGTTCAGTTTTCGCATGGGGTCGAAATTCTTCCTTTGAGGGGGTTAATACGGCCGACTTGGGCGCTGCAGACCGGAGCTCAAAGGAGGCACATCCGCATGGTGTGCTGCCTGGCCACGCCCCTCCCTCAATCACTGGTTTTAATGAGAACTTGCAGTTTTTCTTGTTCAACACAGCAGCTTGAATTGCGAACTGTCGGCACTTGACTTTCACATTTTCGACCCAGGGTGCATCATACAAACTCGAACTGATTGTCATGCCCAAATATCTAGTATATAGTGGGGTCTTCATGGTCTCTTTTCCTAGATGCCATTGAAATTGCGTGTTTGAGCGTGTTTTGTTCTTCTTCAGATCTTATTTCCTAATCCCCAAGATGGATGGTTGATTGAAACCCATCTTGGACTTGAGATTACTTGAACAAGTTCCTCAGGAAGGACAAGTTCAAGATGGTCACACTTTCTCAGATGCTCCAGGCCCTCCAGCTCCAGGATTGAATGGTGTCATTGCACCTTCAGGATGTTTATTTTCATTTGTCCATCCGTCACAAGCACAGAAAGTACCCATTGGCAGGTTCTCATTATCAGTTTTGAATTATGCCGTTCGGGCTGACCTCTGCCCGAGGGTGTTCATCAAGCTGATGGCGGTGGTGGCAGCACGTTTCAGGAGAGGGGAGATTCACTTCTACCCCTACCTGGGCGATTGGCTGATCAGGGCTCATTCACTCTAACAGGCCCGGGAACATCTCTGCAAAACCTGTCTTTCTCTCCACAGACTGGGCTTCTCCCTCAATTACAAGAAGTCCCACATGATATCACCACAGAGACTCGAGTTCATTGGAGCGGTCCTGGATGTATCCTTGGGAAAAGCCTCGCCACCGGAGGTGCAGGCTCAACACATTTTGCAGATGGTCACCAAATCCCAGAGTGCCCAGCGTCTTCTGGCCTTCGGCCTTTTGAGGTTGCTCGGCTCATGGCATCCTGCATTACTCTGGTGCAAGAGTCTCACCTGAGAATGTGATCTCTCCAATGGGCTCTCAGGACTCAATGGTCCCAATTCTCAGGCAGGATGTCAGACCTTCTTCAGGTTCCAAGGAGAGTCAAACAGGATCTCCTGTGGTGGGCCTGCATGGACAACATCATGAAGGGAGAACCTTTTTGGCAACCATGGCAGGAGATAACAATAGTGACAGGCGCCTCACTCAGGGGGTGGGGAGCCCACACCAACGATCTGACAGTCAGCGATCGTGGTCTCCATCAGAGTCCAAACTACATATAAACCTTTTGGAGCTGAGGGCAATCAGACTAGCACTGAAGGCCTTTCTGCCCTCTGTACAGGGAAAGAATGTCCTGATAATGATGGACAACACAGTGGCCATGTATTACCTCAACAAGAGAGGAGGTGAAGGGGTCACTACCACTGTGCAGAGAGGCAATGCAGCTCTGGTTCTGGGCAATTCAAGAAGGAATCTCCCTATCAGCAGTTCACATAGAAACTGTCTCACCATTCCAACAGAAAGTAGTGTCATGATTCCTGCCCCTCATGTCCCCAGCCCTCCAAGATGTCAGGCTGGAGCCAGGCCACAATCACCTACATGGCCCTCAAGGGCCTCTCCATCCCTCCAAAGGCCCACTTAGAGTCAGACTTGGCGCTTGTGGCACCAGACTCACTCACTCCCATAGGATAACATTGGGGATTAGACTTGTAGTGCATTGAAGGGGACAAGATGGATGCCCCCACATATTTCGGTTACCAGAACTGCATGTGCGGTCTGGTCTTTTGGGTGTGGTTCAGCCCAGAGACACCTGGGATATCCAGAGACTATTTAAGCCACACCCAGGCTGAGAAACATGCTTTGCGGTTTCTGCACCTGCAGCGTGACACTCACTGTGTTCGAATCGGTCTCCAGTAGGCCTGCATCTTTCTTCTGCGCTCAGCTCCTGCAAGAACAAGAACACTGTTAGGAACAGCCTTACCTTGCGGCGCTTCTGCCCATCATTCATCGCTCCTTCTGTTCTGCGGGCATCTTCGGCAGTGTCATTCCCATCCCGGCATTCCGCTTCCTAAGGAAAAGGGAAAAGAACAGAAAAAAGTAAATAGTAAGCATTCTGCAAATCTTCGCTTATTTTTAAATACTGTACGAGCTTCAAATGCTTACCTGAATCCCAGCCGCTCTGGGGGAACTCTGTCTCCGGAACTTCTCATCCATCTGCAAGAGGGAAAAGACACTCCAAGTTAGCATGGAAACATCTAGAGGCGCCGCATACAGCGCTTACCCACCGCATTTGTTCTTCATAACCGGCATCCACGCTGAAAACGTTGCGGCACCTAAATGATACAGAAAAAGAACTCAGTTCAATGCAAATACCAAAGGGGTGCATCGCGCTCTCACTCACCTTCAGTGTTACTCATCTCAGCAGCACGCCGCCATCCCCGGACGCCGGCCATCATCTAAGAAAGGAAAGGAACGAAGTTAGAGAACTGTTCCAAAGACTCATTATGCTTACCTGCCGGACTCTTGCCAGTGACGTAACTAGGCAGCAACGAGCCCGCATCAATCAACGCGCCCCTGCGCTGAAAGCAGGACGGAGAGCACACTATCCAAGAAAACAAGGTGAGCTGTGGATCAAAGGGAAGGGTTGGACCCCGGGAAAGAAGGAGTTCAAGCACACAGAGACAATAGGGAGTTAAACTCTATCAATCCTGTGTTTCAGGCCCAGTCTCCAGTCGAATAGCCTCCAGTGAAGTGTTCGAGGTCGTAAGAGGTCAGAACAGGCTGAGTGACGTCCCCGTGGATACCAGGTGAGCGTTACAGAACGCAAAGCCTCACATCAAAATCCACCTGGGCGTCATGGAAACGTGAGAAACCGACCAACTAGCCCACATGTTGGGGCAGCTACATTCCGAAGTACATACAGCCAGGCAGGAGACCAACACCCTGAGGAGAGAGCTGATAGTAGCCAAAGAACGCACTGATGATTTAAGCTGGCAAATTCTTCAGTCACAAGCAGGGCATGCACCATTGCCGGGAAGCGTGCCCTCGATGCCTGCGCCATCAGCCAATCCCGTTCAGATATCCCTTCCTGGGGCAGTTCCCTTGGCCCTGCCTGAACGATTTACGGGGGATCCCAAGAGGTTTGCAACGTGTGCCGCCTGCCTGCACTTCCTTTTTAGGCCAGGGGCCTTTTCCGAATGACCAATCACGGGTCGTTTTTGTGCTACCCTACCTGAGTGGTAGCGCCGCGGACTGGTCTGTACCCTTTGTGGCCCAAGATGATCCTTTGCTGCACAACTTCAGGGGCTTTCAGCAGGAGATGGAAAAGCTGTTCGCCCGTCGTACTCATGGGCAGGCATTAGATTACAAACTTCTGTCCATACGCCAAGGGAATCAAGACCTATTAACATACATAGCCACGTTCAATAGACTCGTAGTTGAAGCAGAATGGCCAGTGGAGAAGAGAACCACGTTATTTCATCAGGGGTTGCGGGGGGAGCTCAAGGATGTTCTCGCACAAGTAGTGAACCCCCCGAAAGACTGCTCAGAATTCATTGACCTTGTTGTTCAACTGGATCATAGGTTGCAGGACCGAAGAGCAGATCAAACCAGACCGGGCCCTCGCCCTATGTATGTGCGTTCAAAGGACAATACTGCCTGAACAACAGAAGGTTCTGGAGAACCAATGCAAATCGGGGGGGGGTCAGATCCCCCTTGACTAAAGCGGAAAGGGATAAAAGGAGACAGCAGCAGTTATGTCTGTACTGTGGAAGGTCAGGTCATTTCCTTAAAGAGTGCCCTGTGAAGCCACCGAGGAGGACGGTAGGGGCCACGGACAAGGAAGATACCATCAAGGAATCGGAAAGCTCCCCAGCAGTGCAAGTGTAGGGGTCCACTTGTCGAGCGAAGAAAGTGAACTACAGACCTCCCATTTTTCTGTGGTCTTGATCAATCACCAACAAGCATCTCGGATGCACGCAGTAAGAGCGTACATAGACAGTGGAGCCATTGGGAATTACATCGACCAGGATCTTGCGGCAAAGATGGGGCTTCCGTTACGCCCTAAATCAACCACCGACACTGTTACCACTGTTGACGGCACGGAAATAGCTTCTGGTCCAGTATCCCAATGCACTGCAGCTTTAACCCTTCTGTGCCAGGATGGACACCAAGAATCTATCGTTTCGACCTCATTAAGGCACCACAGTTCCGGTTGATTTTGGGAATTCCATGGTTGGTAGCTCACAATCCTCGAATCGATTGGCGAGCAAAAGAATTGGCCTTTCCCGAGACTTGCGCACACACATGTTATCGCCAAGAGAAACAACCAATAGACACCAGAACCTCCACGCTTGCGACTGTGGCAATCGGCACCCTACCAGAAAGAACAGGTTAATAACCTGCCACCGCATAGACCATACGATTGCCAAATCGACCTGATACGCGGCGCACAAATCCCTTGTGAGCAAATTTACGCACTCACAGAACTAGAAAACCAGCACCTGAAGGCCTATCTTGACCAATACCTGGCCAACGGGTTCATCCGTCCCTCGAAGTCTCCAGCAGCCAGTCCTCTATTCTTCGTACCGAAAAAGGAGGGGGACTTGAGAACGTGCATCGACTATCGCGCACTGAACCGGATTACTGTAAAAAATCGCTGCCCCCCTGCCACTGATCCCTGAATTGCTTGATCAAGTCAAAGATGCCCAAATCTACACAAAACTAGACCTGAGGGGGGCATATCACCTTGTTCGCGTAAAACAGGGGGACGAATGGAAAACCACTTTTCGCACCAAATACGGCTTGTACGAATATCAAGTAATGCCCTTTGGCCTTTGCAACATGCCTGCTGCATTTCAATACTTCATGAACGATGTCCTACGGGAATTGATTGATGTCTGTGCTCTAGTGTACATCGACGATATCCTAGTATATTCCGCATCAAAGCAGGACCACGTTAAACACGTCCGATCCGTATTGAAGAAACTCCGTCAACACCAGCTCTACGCCAAGCTCAAAGTGCTCATTCCACGTCTCCTTGGTGGAATTCCTGGGCTTTATTCTCAGCCCGAATGGATGTACGCAAGGTAGATGCTATCCTGAAATGGCCATCCCCAAATTCATTCAAGGGGGTTCAAAGTATGCTGGGTTTTGCAAACTTCTACCGCCGGTTCATCCCAGGATTTTCGCAAATCGTGCATCCCATCACGTCATTACTAAGGAAAAGCAACAAAAAGTTCCAGTGGACAACAGAAGCCGAGGAGGCTTTCCAGGAACTCAAAGCAAGATTCACATCTGCCCCAATCTTACGCCACCCTCGCCCTGATCTCCCAGACCTGGTGGAAACGGACGCCTCAAGCATGGCTATGGGAGCCGTCCTGTCACAAAAGGACCCCCAAACGGGCCAGTTACACCCTGTTGCCTTCTGGTCTCGTAAATTCACACCCCCTGAACTCAATTACGCTATCACAGACAAAGAAATCCTGGCCATTAAGTCAGCCTTTAAGGCATGGCGGCACTACCTCTTGGGCGCCAGACACACAATCACCGTAATAACTGGCCACCGGAACCTCCAGTACCTAAAAACGGCAAAGGCCCAATCCTCACAACTACGTTGGGCTCTTTTTTTTGCTGAATATGACTACGTGATTACATTTCGACCAGGGGTGAAAAACGGGAAGGCCGATGCCCTTTCCCATATGAGGGTGAAAGAGCAAGGGTATCAGACCCCTGACCCAATAGCAATCATCCCGAGTGACAAGCTCCTAGGAATCACAGCAACCATAACTCAGAAAGAATTACATGAAGAAATCCAAAACCTGATGAGTCCAGAGCAATGAAGCGTGGAGTGCACAAGGAGAACATTACATGATAAAAGATCAGTTGCCCTACTTCAGGAATCATGTATTCTTACTAAACCAATAACTACGAGAACAAGTCATGTCCGGTTATCATGATTCCTTGATCGAGGGCCACCCCGGAATCTCTAAAACCCTAGCCAAGGTAAAACTAAATTATTGGTGGCCCTCGTAGTGTAAAGACATTATCCAATTCATCCTATCTTGTGGAGTGTGTGCTCAAAACAAGTCAACCAAGCAGAAACCGGCTGGGCTATTACAACCATTGGAAATCCCACCAGCACCCTGGCACACGTTGTCCCTCGATTTTATTACTGATTTACCACCCAGTCAAGGGTTTAACACTATTCTTGTGGTCATGGACCTATTTTCAAAAATGGCACATTTCATTTCTCTTAAGGGGCTCCCAAATGCTTCCACTCTGGCAAAGGTATTTCTTGAAGGCATTGTACGGCTCCATGGGTTTCCTTCAGTTTTGGTCTCAGACCGAGGTACTCAATTTGTAACTAACTTCTGGAGAAAATGCTGCTCTATGGCCCAGATCGACCTCCGGCTATCCACCAGTCATCATCCCCAAACGGATGGTCAAACTGAGAGGACAAATCAGACGCTCGAGCAGTATCTGCGTTGCATGTTACACCAAGCTGAAGGAAGATGGTTGGACCTATTATGGATAGCTGAATATGCTCATAATAATTCCCTACACACCAGCACTGGGCAGACACCCTTTTATACCATGTATGGCAGGCACCCACATACTTCTGAGTTGGACGTTCATACAACCCTGGAAATGCCAGCAGTCAAAACCTTGCGCACAACCATTTCTCAAACCTTTAAAAGGGCAGCTGAACACCTACTTCAAGCTAAGAATCGCCAAAAGAAGTTTGCTGATCAACACCGAGCAAAGGCCCCCAACTACCAAGTGGGAGAAAAAGTCTGGCTGGCGTCTAAACACGTGTCCATTAAAGGAGCCCGAACTTTCCATCCAAGATACCTGGGTCCATTCACCGTCTCCTCCGTGATAAATCCTGTGGCGGTCAGACTTGCTTTGCCGTCAAACATGCAGATTCATCCTGTGTTCCACGTGTCTCTCCTTAAACCTGTTCAACCTGGGACCCGGGGAGCAACACCACCGCAGCCAGTAGTAGTCGCCGGGGAGCCAGAATTCAAAGTCAAGGACATCCTAGATTCAGAGTACGCCAGATCGAAATTATACTACTTAGTAGACTGGAAGGGGTATGGTCCACAAGACAGGACATGGGAGCCTTGTGAGTACATCCATGCACCTCGCTTGCTTAGACAATTTCATCAAAACCATCCAACCAAACCAGGACCAGACAGAAGAGCCACCTTGAGAGGGGCCTTGGGGGTGGGGTGCTGTCATGATTCCTGCCCCTCATGTCCCCAGCCCTCCAAGATGTCAGGCTGGAGCCAGGCCACGATCACCTACATGGCCCTCAAGGGCCTCTCCATCCCTCCAAAGACCCACTTGGAGTCAGACTTGGCGCTTATGGCACCAGACTCACTCACTCCCATAGGATAACATTGGGGATTGGACTTGTAGTGCATTGATGGGGACAAGATGGATGCCCCCACATATTTTGGTTCCCAGAACTGCATGTGCGGTCTGGTCTTTTGGGTGTGGTTCAGCCCAGAGACACCTGGGATACCCAGAGACTATTTAAGCCACACCCAGGCTGAGAAACATGCTTTGCGTTTTCTGCACCTGCAGCGTGACACTCACCGTGTTCGGATCGGTCTCCAGTAGGCCTGCATCTTTCTTCTGTGCTCAACTCCTGCAAGAACACCGTTAGGAACAGCCTTACCTTGCGGCACTTCTGCCCATCATTCATCGCTCCTTCTGTTCTGCGGGCATCTTCGGCGGTGTCATTCCCATCCCGGCACGCCGCTTCCTAAGGAAAAGGGTAAAGAACAGGAAAAAAAGGCATTAGTAAGCATTCTGCAAATCTTTGCTTATTTTTAAATACTGTACGAGCTTCAAACGCTTACCTGAATCCCAGCCGCTCTGCGGGAACTCTGTCTCCAGAACTTCTCATCCATCTGCAAGAGGGAAAAGACACTCCAGGTTAGCGTGGAAACATCTAGAGGCGCCGCATACCGCGCTTACCCACCACATTTGTTCTTCATAACCAGCACCCACGCTGAAAACGTCGTGCCACCTAAAAGATACAGAAAAATAACTCTGTTCAATGCAAATACGAAAGGGGTGCATCGCGCATCGCGCTCTCACTCACCTTCAGCGCTACTCATCTCAGCAGCACACCGCCATCCCCGGACGCCGGCCATCATCTAAGAAAGGAAAGGAACGAAGTTAGAGAACTCTTCAAAAGACTCATTATACTTACTTGTCGGACTCTTGCCAGAGAAGTAACTAGGAAGCAACAAGCCCACATCAATCAACGCGTCCCTGCGCTGAAAGCAGGACAGAGAGCACACTATCCAAGAAAACAAGGTGAGCTGTGGATCAAAGGGAAGGGTTGGACCCTGGAGAAGAAGGGGTTCAAGCACACAGAGACAATAGGGAGTTAAACTCTACCAATCCTGTGTTTCAGGCCCAGTCTCCAGTTGAATAGCCTCCAGGGAAGGGTTTGAGGTCGTAAGAGGTCAGAACAGGCTGAGTGATGTCCCCGTGGATACCAGGTGAGCGTTACAAGTAGATAGAAGAACAAGAGAAGAGAACACAGTGGCGGACGCACTGAACAGGGAGAGCACAGTCTCCCACGAGTAGGCACTAGCTCAGGAAGTCCTTCAGGAGATCTTCACCCTTTGGGGAACCCCTCAAGTGGACCTGTTTGTGACCAGTGTCCACCGGAAGTGCAAACTGTACTGCTCCAGGGAATTTCTCTGAAAGAGGAGCTCTAGGAGACGTGTTCGTAGTGGATTGGGAGTTTCCACTCCTGTACGCGTTTCCTCAAGTCCCCGTAATTCCTCATGTGATCAGGAGGTTGAGAAAGTTCTGGAAACCCATGATCCTAATTGCTCCAGATTGGGCCAGGAGGAAGTGGTACCTGAACCTTCTGGACATGTCCATCTGCCCTCCAATACGTCTTCCACAAAGAAGGGACCTTCTCTCACGAAACGAGGGTCGGGTTCTCCATTCAGAGGTCAAGACACTCAACCTTCACGCATGGTTTCTGAAAGGTTGAGATACAAGGATTGGGACCTCCCGGGTGACGTAATGAGGATTTTGCTTTTGGCTAGAAGGCCAGCAAAAAAAATCCATATACCGCTGCTGTAGGAACAAGTTCTGCAGCTTTAGAGAAAAAGACGTGGACCCTTTTCAATGCGATACAACTACAGCGTTATCTGTTTTGCTGCATTTAGCTAATCTAGGGCTCCAGACTGGAGCAATTAAAGGCTATCTGGCAGCGCTTTCCATGTTCAAGTGCACCTCGGAGGAGGCATCATATTTCAGAATAGCCTTAATTACTCAGTTTCCTAAAGGCTTCACAAATGTGTTTGCTCCTACACCTTTCCAAGTCCCAACTTGGGACCTTAATTTGGTCTTAAGGTTTTTGACGCATGCTCCCTTTGAGCCACTCCATTGCTGCCAATTAAGTTGCTAACTTTCAAAGCTATTTTGTTAGTTGCAATAACATCTTTTGTTAGTTGCAATAACATCAGCCCACAGGGTGAGTGAGTTGCAGGCCTTATCCTGTAAACCTCAGAAAATTGTGCTTCCAGCTTTCTATCCACCACCTCATCCTGGCAATAGGAAATGTTTCATAGACCTGATACAAGGAGAACTCTAAGCTTTTATGTTTTAAGAATGACAAAATTACGCCAACAGAACCAACCTTTCATTGGATATACAGGATACAAACTAGGTCTGTCAGTTACCAAACAGACACTATCCAGATGGATAAAACTGGCTATTTCAGAGTGCTAGAGGCTAGCTGAAAAAAATCCCCCAGCGGGTATAAGGGCTCATTCCACTAGGGTCATGGCAACTTCCTCCACCCCTGAGAGGCGATTTCTGGTAAAGGATATCTGTGAGGCAGCTACCTGGTCTACCATCCACATGTTTACAAAACATTATTGGTTAGACCCTTGTAACAATGAGGGAAGATTTGCGAAGGCAGTTCTATGCCCCATTCATGACAAACAATAACACTAAAATTCTTATACCCTCCCCCAAAACAACTTAATACTGTTTTAGGAGTCTATCATAAGGTGAGGAATAAGTGGGAGTACATAATCCATTCAAAGAACCTGTGGTAATGTTCTTTCAATTGGACGTTCCTCCCACATATTCCTCATCGACCCTCCCAACCTACCCCACTGTATAATTTCTAGGCATTAGATTTGGCGCTCTTTTAAAGTCTGATAAATTAAAGGCACTTAATATATCGGTAATTCTGCATATGGGTGGCCTTAAAACAGATCTGAATTGAACGGGCGCTGTGCATGGTATATATATTCGCCGATGACGTCAACTGAGATGGAAGCCCTCAAGGGACATTGCGTCGACTGTGTCGACACACATCGCCCTCTGCCATGAAGAAAACATTTTCGGAAGCAGCTGAAGCTGGAAACGAAGATATCATAAGATGAGGAATACGTGGGAGGAACATCCAAACGAAAGAACGTTACCATGGGTAAGTAACTTGTTCTTCTATCTACTTTCTGTTAGAATGGCAAGACCGTTTCTAAGGAAAGTAAGACTTTATAGTTTTCAGAATGGCAGGACATAGCTAAGATAAGTAATAACTTTACAGATACTTTTCAGAATGGCAGAACATTTCCAAGGTAAGTAAAATAACATTACATATACTTTTACAAGGGACAGAACACTTTCAGAGTAAGTGATAACTTTTGTAACTGCTCACTCTCAGAGGGCAGTTACCAACTAGCTATGTTACAAGTAAGCACACTTCTTGAGGAAGACGGTTCAAACAAGTAAGTATTCCACTTTCAAAGTTAGTTGAAAATCCAGTGACTTCAGAGGAGACACCCTGGGAGGATACCAGAAGGGGCCTGGGTGAACTGGACCATCACAGGAAACACCCCAAAGCTACACAGGAATCACACAAGACTTAAGGTAAGTAATACCCAAGCCAACACAGTACCTCAGCACAGAAGAGGAGTTTGCAGAAGGAGGACTTCATGATCTGCATCCAAAAACCTGGTCACTGGATTCCTTGTCATGAATTCTGAAGCCAGGACCCTGGAAGGACTTTTGAAGCAAGGATCAATGGGGAAGGCTCCAGGCAAGAGTTTCATCATGGTTATATGTGGCTCTGTGGATTTTGGTGCCCTTTTCAGGTGCCAGAAGAAGACTGAATATCGCTGATTGGATTATTGTCGTTTGCAAGGACCAGCACTCTGGTGAGGGGACTATTCAGACTTGGTTCATGTCTCTGGAGGTCCTGCAGGTAGCCCACAAATTTTCAGCAAGATTCAGAATTCCGAAGACCTTGTACCGCACAAAGGCTCGAGGTCCCAGGATATTGAGGTATTGAAGCCCCGCAAGGTCGTATCACAACATTCGGATGGCTCTAACTGCAGGTGCCCTTGGGTCTAATGGGTCCCACCAGGCTCTGGGTCATGGTCATCGTTTTCAAAGTCCCCATGTTGATTGAAAGGAAGGGTAAAAGCAGGCTCTAGTTACACAGCAGGCTCTTCGGTTGCTGGAAATAGTCTCAGCTGCTTTTCTTTTCATCATCCTCTTCAGTTTCGGTTCCAGTGGTCGACTACCTCTTCAGCTTCCAGGGTCAGACTTTTATGCAGGAACACAGCCAATCAAACAGACTAGCAACATTCACACTTGCGAGGTTGGCAGTCCTTCCAAGACAGCCAGCCTTCCAGTTTGAACTGGATTCTCGCAGTCAGGCTGGAAGAGAAAGGGCTGCAGAGTTTTGGACTTCTCCCTCGCTTCCTACCTTCATACACTCTGGAGCCTGGGCGGGGAATCCACAGGATTGCTGCTGAATACAAAAGTGACACAAAGGATTTTCCCACCCTGGGGGTCAGGGGGAGGAACAAGAAAGGACAAGGAACACTGAACTGGCAAAAAAGAAGATCAGGGCCATTTTGGTAAAATGAGCACCCATGGTGCCTTTACCAGGGCTGTGGAAACAGCCTGCGGTAAAGGTGCACCGAATTAGTTAAACAGTTCACTGCTACCAGCCATCAAAGGTAAGCTTGTCCCTGTAACCTAAATGTTACAGTTAAAAGGCTAAAGGGGTTACATTGTATATCCCCATCACTCCACATAAGGTAGAGTGTGCTGGTTTCACCTAATAAAATGTAAAAGGGTTCCTAAAATCCTTTTTACCCTTGGGAACGGTAGTTCTCACACGGTTAGCCAGAGAAAGTTAAAAGGGGAGCCCCAAGGGCAACCCAGCAACAATAGGCAGTATGTGTCAAAAGTTGTCAAAGAGGATAAAATTCAAAAGACACTATGGAGAGTCTTAAGAAATGACACCCATAAAAGGAGTAAAAGAATATGTGCGTGTGGAAAATGTTACCACTCACCTAGGTATAGGGAAAAATAATCCACCAGTAAAGCAGAAGGTTCTGGGGTTGACACAGGTCAGGAAGATTTATCATTGCTATGACAATCTTACCTAACAGTAGGCAATCCTGTATATATTACCTTTGATCTATGAGAAATTAAAATGCCTGTGATTTCTAGGGATATTGCACATGTATCTGCTTGGGTTTCTATAAGTGGTGAAAGCAAAGGCCCATTTATAGGGGTGGGCAAACCGGACAATGGCCTGGGGCACAGGTGGGTGGAAAGGGGTGCAGCAGGCAGCCTGTTAATCTCCCCTCTCTGAAAGCAGGGAGTTGTCGCTTTTAACCTTGGACAGAAACGGAGAATAAAAGCAAGCCCTGCTCACATCCATCTACCTCCCATGATGCAGCCAATGGCTTAATAAACTGATGGGAGAATTTAGAAAAAGGCGCCAATCTTCCAAATTAGCCCCTTTTTGTGAAACAAATAATGCTTGAACAGTGTGATAATTTCACAATAGCACTAGTATTCCAGAATGGAGTGTTTGGTAGTTTACGGTGGACTGAAAGGGCTATGTTTATTTTGAATGCCTTGTTGAAATGGGACAATAGATATCCAGCAGGAATAGTTGGTTGTATGGGGCCAAAGTAAATGGCCAAAGGAAGGCATAATATGAGGAGGGGGAGGAATTAGCATTCATTTGTGTTATTTTAACAGGTGACTAGGCTCCTATTCTTGTTTGTGGGATGTTTGGGACAATCAAATGAATGACTCAATGTCATCTGAACACCACTGTGGTTGCTTTTGAAAATCATGGTTTTCTGGTATGTTAGTCCATTTTGAAACAAAAGAATACAAATGAACAGATCGGTTACACGGATGCTAAGGACTGCAAACACGTGCTTAGGTGATATCTAGTCAGTGTTAGGAAAGATTTCCCTTAGGTGCAATTTTCCCTCCATTTATGGACCCCACCCTCCAAACCTTTTGCTTTCGTTTGGCTTACCTAGCCAGTTTTTAGATGCGCTCCTCTGGGCTTTTGCTAATTTATTATGGGGAAACAGACACACCCTTCAGGCTGTCAGTACTGGGAAACTATGTTTCCCTTAGTCTTTGACTATGTTGCCATTTCTTGGTAACTTTTTAGCTATGTGCCAAGTACCTGACATTACCGTGCATAGGGGTCCGTTTGTTTTATGGCCCTAGCCACCCTCTAAGTTGTTTTTGGTGTTTGTACAAATGTGCTTAGGACGAACTGGTGGCAGCAGTTTAATTTTTAAGTATTTTTACTTCATTTTTATGGACCATATCGCGTTTACCGTGTTTGGCCCAAGACTGTGGGCAGTGCGAAAATTGCCATGCCACAAAGTCTTTTGTTCTGACCTTTGGGCATGTTGTCCCTTTACCTTCCCTCAGGTCGAGAGACCCGGGTATTCCTTATTTGGGAATGCAGCCACCCGCGAAAACTGCATCTTTCGCGGGCTCCTGCATGTCACTTGTGCTAGTGCCCAGGAAGAGGATTGGGAATGTCTGGTCCCAATCCACACTACTGGTGCCAGTATGTCTGATGCCTGAATGACTGGAATCACCATGGGCCATGCCTCGTGTGCATGCAAGAGAACAGATCCTCCATTAGTTATCCCAGAATTGAGCGTGAAACGAATCTTGGATAAGAGAAGGGGCTCTGCATCCATTCCAGGTCGATCACCTGAAGTTCACACCGAACTACAGAAGGAGTCAAGTATCCTTATCGAAAAGAACAGATCCCTGGCACTGCCGGAGATGTGCTGGAAGGTTTAGCACCCCGACCCCGCTGTTGTCCCGTCCTACCCCTGCTTTTGTATCGTACCATGAAGCCCGGCAAGGGTGCTTTGACCCTTTGGAGTCGTGGGACCAACTACTCTCAGCACCTCTGGTTTACCCTCACAAAGAGCCTCTTCAGAAGTGTTCCTGGGCCATCCAGCAAACTGGCCAGGTAGAAACCGGGGTATCATATAGAAGCGCTGCCTACCCGAGCTGAGACTCGAGACTTTGGGAATCGCTTACTTGTGGTCCTGGGTCCTCTCCCGCTCCTCTGTGTCACGATTTATGAGAGTGTGCCACGCCACAAGCATTTGAGGTCCCTGTGTTGCCCCGCTGTAGTGACTGTTGCTGTAAGTGCCTGTAGACCTGCCCCACCGTGACCTGAGACATGCTGCCCTGGAACTATCCTTCTCCTTTCTTTGAGAGCTAAGAAAAGGCTACTGTCCCACCACGGACAATCATCCTGTCCCACAGCCGCTGAGAGCCAGAGCGGCCTGTAACTGCATGGGTGAAACCTACTAGCGAACTGGACTAGACTGGCAAAGTTTGGCCTGGACTGTGTCAAGGGTCGATGAGTACTTGCATCACTTACCGGTGGCCCCCTGGCACATCAGTCATTTTTACGCAGGAGAATCCCTGAAAAGATACCTTTGTAAACTGGGCTAACCTGCACTCCCCAGCTATTTCCAAACTCCGAAAGTCCCTTTACCTGCAAAGGTAGATCCCCCTAGAAGATTAGGGCTTTATTCTTCATTGTCTCAACCCTCTTCCTGAACAGCTACAGCTCCCGGAAGAGAACCGGCTTTTTGCTTTACATACGACCACGCTTTAACAACGCACTCCTGTACTATTGAGCATAAAGCTCCTCACTTCTTAGGGCTGCATAAGTTAGAGATTTACTTCGAAGAACTGCCTAGATATCTGTGTTGAACTTACCTCTTCTGTTGCAGGTTGTGGTTATTTTGTCTTATTATTACTGTGGTGTATTTGTGTTTAGATGGTAAAGGTCTATAATAAATCTAAACTAGAAGAATAATCACAAGATCTCCGTTGGTGCGCTCCAAAAGAACATTTTTATGTTATATTTTGTGAATTATGCAATTCAATTTAATTGACAAGATTTCTTCAAATGATCATCGGGTGTTTTGCACCATGATATGACATTTCATTGAACACTTTTGCAATTGATTTTCATTGCCATAAATTCAGACACTTTATACGACCAAAGATTATATTTCCATCTCATTGATCATATGCCCTTTTATTTCCTTTGTTGTTGTTATACCCCTCTTTGTTGTTTTTATGCCCCTCTACACGTGTTTCCCCACCTTTTCAGGTGGTTCTTGAGGAGGGATTCCTATTCCTGATATTCTGTATTTGATTGGTCAATATTGTCAAAATAGTTGTTGGATAAGGTCTTCCAATATATTTATTATTAATAATTCTGGATCTCTGAGTGTTGGGAACAAGAAATTACAACTAGATTAGTTTAGTCACAGGGCCCGTATTGATTATGTGCATGATTTTCTATGGTTGGGTTCCTCCATTATACTTACTTAGTCCAATAGTATGATGTATGTTTGATATACATCTGTCTAAGAGTATTCTGTGTGGAGTTTACTGTGTGTACTCATTGTGGGCTTCCGATCATTCTCAAACCACCTGAAACTTAGTCATGGCCGCCTGCCAAACTACCGTAGATTGGTCTGGTTTGTCCAGAAGGTTCCCCAGTTCCATGAAACTAGGGTGGCCTCCTAAACCTCTGCCCACCAGGTGAGAGTTTAGAAATCCATCTTAACAGTCACCTTGCCAAACTATGCTCTTTATTGGGGTGCAAAACAGTTTTAGTAATTATGGAAAAAAGCTATATTTTTAGACATTGCTGTCCTTTCATTTTTAGCAAAGGGGTCAGGAGTTGGACGCAACCAAAATGGTTGAAGGCTGAGGGGATTGCTTCCTTTGTGTGGTGGCGGTGTGTATGTGTTTCATTTACTGTACAAAATGTATAGAAAGGTTGAAAACAATGATTGTGGCAACAATTAATAACAAAGCCAACAGTCTTGACATGTGTCTAGTGAAAAGATTTTCTTTCTTGATACTGTAGGCATTGAGATCACATGCCCATGTACATTTACAATTTGTCTAATGTTACAATTGTGTGTCAAAGTTACTGTCGTTGCATAGGTTTTTTCAGGATCCATTCATATAAAACCTATTACAGGTGTTGTCCTCGTACAGTAAGGAACTCTCCATGTTGCCAGATAGTCGCATAATTGGCCAGCTTTTGCAATCCGACAACAGCAACTGTCACAATTTGCTAGGCATTTCAATATGTTGGCATTGTACTTGCATCATACAATTATAATTTGGTGATTTTTATAGAGCTTCATATAGCCGGGCCATTAGACATATTATGGTGGTTCGCTCTGGGCACAATATTGTCTAGAATCTGGCTTGGCAGTGGCCGGCTGAAGTTATTCTCGCTTCTCACTTTGTCTTGGATTTAGCTATTCGTATGTATTTTGTTGCATTTCTACGGTGCTATACAAAATGTATTTTACAGGGTCAAAATTATGAACATATGAATAAAACAACCAGTCACGTGGCAAAAAGAGGCTAAGATGAATCTAACAATCAATCGTTATGGGGAGAGGGTGATAAGAGATCAGGGAGGGATACCTGCCCAACAGACAGTGGAACTGGGAGTTTCAGTAAAATGGGGCAAGAAATGCCAATGAACGAAAATGGAGAAAGGCTCTGGGAGGATGGGGAGGATTGAGACGAAATTGAGAAACAGGATGAAGAGGCAAAGAAAGAACTATGATGAGGATGAACGAGGCTGGGTGGGGCGACGCCAGAGGTAGAAAGTGTGAAAATGTGCATTCACAGGTATTTTAAAGAATGAGTTTATAATTTAAAGGAGCAGACCTGACCGTCATGACCTTGGATTTATCATAATTTATTTTGCAACCTGCAATGGGTCCAAAAAGTAGGTGACGTGATCAGCATTGGGGAGATCATGGGAGCATCATGTGCATATGTGTTCATTTCCGCCCCTTCATATTCCTGAAATCTGAGTATTCATCCCATCTTAATTACTGGAGGTTCAATAAATAAGGAGTAGATCGAGCAGGGGGATGTAGGGCATCCTGCTCTGGTCACTGTATAAAGAAATGTGGGCCAACTGAGGGCAATCCCTGTAGTCCAAACAGGCAGACATGGAGGACATTGTGGAATGTAAATTGGGCCCTTTAAGGTATGCGGAGGGTCACTACAAGCATTAATTGCCTGTACAGACTCCTAGTAACAATTGAGGAAGTATTTGGAAACTACACTTTCGGTGTTTGGCATTGGTATTGGCCTAACGTGGGGTTGTGCCCTAGCAGCTAAAAGGGGTCTCATATTCTGATGAAGTGTGAGGCCACTGTCCTTCACACTGCAACCTCCAAAGTAAACTCAGTGCACAGAGTGACACAGCCAACATCTAGAAACCTGGGAGGCAAATGGTAGCCTTTTTTCCTGCTACCACCTCAACGTCTGTGCAACATTAACACATTGGTGGACGTTCCACAAATAGTTGTCACACCTAGTAGAACGGACTACCTTTGGCAGTGGCTATAAGATAATAGACTACGTTAAAGGACACATATCCACGTATCTTGCGGGTGACCACCGGAGGACTGCCATCTGATACTGGAGTCACTGGTTACACTTAATAAAGTAAAGTATCTGCTTGCCCAGTTGGGCTAGTGGAAAAAAGAATTTTGTTTTTACTTTAACATGACCACCGTGCTTGCACAGTTCTGAGCTGCAGCATCTATTGGGCAGGCCACATATAAGGGGCCAATCGCTTGCACCAGCAGGCGGAAGCCGAGCCACTCCTAAGGCCGCCCCTAAGGCTCCTGTCTGTGCCTGTCTGAGCCGAGGAGGGCTTGGAGGCCCCCCACCTTTTACCGCTGCTACAAACTGTGAAGCAGCCTCCTGTGTACAACCTGCTCTCTCACGAACTTAGGCCCCAACACCTTTGCACTCTCTGCTGATCTACCAGTGAGTGATAGCAGAACATTTCAATTACCTCCTCCACTTTCACCTTGAACCAAAACTGTGCCCATCTCACTCTGCCTTCTCTGACCCACCTATTCTACTTTCTCTCGCTGCATTTTGTGTTATTTTCTGAAAATCGAATCTCGGTATGTGTGTTTTTACATCATTGCACCAATTTTTGCACTGCATTTTGTATCCTTTTTTAAAATCGAATCTTGCACCCCACACATTGCATTGCATTTATGTGCCCTGTTTAAATTTCATACCCACGGGTTGTATTTGTAACTCCTTGCACCCCACATTTTGCATTAAATTTCTGTGCCCCTCCTGTAGGCCACCTGGTGAGTTCGGGCCAGGACTGTGCAGTGCAGCCACCCCTCTTTCCTCAACTATCCTCTGCCACCCTGATGACACTCACCATCTCTACTATCTTCTCTAACTGCTACACTATTACCTACCCCCCTTCTCTCACGAATCCTGGAAGGAAAAAGCATAAAAAAGACATCCTGAGTGCCAACCCTGGCCTACCTATCGCAGATACCTATGTCAGCGCAACCTCCAGACAGGTCTTCACCGATGTCCTCTTCCCTGTCCCCTCCCCTGATCTATGGACTCCTCATCTCATCTCTACTCTCTCCCCTTTCACATCCTCTCTCATTAATGGTGGCACCAAATGGGAAGTCCTCTTGACGGGGTTGTCATCATCATGCTGTATCATTACTGTCTACCACACTGGCACTATCTTGGTTCAGGGTCCTCAACCCAACCTCCTTGTCTTTGACTGGCGCCTGCCATCCCTCATTAACTTTCTTTCTTCACCTGCCTCTCCCCCATCTGCTCTCTCTATCTCTCCCCCTCCAATTGGTGTACCACGCCAGTGTACTCCTCCTCGGAAAACCTTAAAAGGCAGAGACCTCCTTCACCTGGCCACACTTAACGCCCATTCAGCCAACAAACACTCCGCCGACATCTGCCTCCTTCTTAAAGATATGGACCTCAACATTTTCGCTCTTACCGAGACGTGGTTCAATGCCAGCTCACATTCACAGTGAGGGACCAAAACCTATTATAGGAGACCTCTTTGGGTATGAACTCCACCCTTCTACATTAAAGATCTGTTAGCACACAAAAAAGGTTAATGGAGATAAATAGAGCTATGTTGCATGATTCGTATCAGTGTCAATCTGTCTTGTCACAATAAAACTGTCCCTACTTGGAAGCACACCCTGTTCCTGTCAGGGGGCACTCGCCCTAGGACACCGGTAGTGTGCCGCCTACCTAATGGAATAGAAAAGAAAACGTTCCCTATTGCTATATCATATGCAACATATTGCCCTTATAATAAGGCTCTGAATACAACAATTAAAACAGAAGTGGTTGGCTGCACCGCAATACCCAGGATTGCAATTTTGTAACATTGTGTGCATTTTCAGAGGGGACTATTTCAGTCACTGCATTTGACTCCCTTCTCCCCGATGGCTACAAGATCTTTTCCAAGCCACACCCTAACCGTGCTGGCGGTGGGGTTGCCTTAATCTTCTCTGAATGGGTTCCTGCCTCCCTCATACCCACTCAGCCTTACTCTTCCTTCGAAAGCCTGGTCTGCAAGTTGGTCATCTCACCCTCCTCCTCTCTGACATTTGCCACTATCTACAGGCCCCCCGGCACTACCACCCTCTTCCTCTCTAAATGGGCTGACTTCTGCTCCTCTCTCCTCACTACAATCTCCTTCTCCTGGGTGATTTCAACATCCATTTGGACTCATCAGTCACAGCATCCACCCTCTTCCTTGACCTTTGCACCTCGCTCTCCCTCTCCATTCTCTCGCCTGGTCCAACCCACTCGGGAGGACACACTCTTGGCGCCTGCATCCACTCTGGTCTTTCACTCTCCCCCCTTGTTCTCGGCTCTCTCATGGTCAGACCACTCTTTCCTCTCTTCTTACCTGGGCCTCTTCAGCCCTCTGACTGTACCTCCTCCTACCCTGCCAACCTCGTTCACGAACATCTGTACGATGAAGCGAGTGTCAGCTGCTGCCTTCTCATCCACCTTCATCCCCCGTTCCCCCCACCCCTGACTCTACCTCTGACTCTGCTCTCAGCAACCTCCATCTGACCATTACTAACACTCTTGACATTCTTGCCCCAGTCATGAGGATCCACCTGAAAACTGCTCTAAGCGTAATGCCTGGTACGACTCTGAACTTTCAGCCCTGAAACGCAAGTGCAGGGCTGCAGAACGGAAGTGGCAAACCTCATGCTCAACTTCTTGACAAACTGGCCTGCCGCATGCTCCAAAGGCAATACAGACTCTCCATCCGTGCCAAGAAAATGGCCTACATCCAGGCATGGATATCTAGTGCATCCAATCACACTTCTGACCTCTTTAAAATCTGCTGGGAACTTGCCAACCCTTCCGCAGTCTCCTCCTCCCCTCTTCCTTCCCAGTCCCTCTGCAATGCACTGGCCACACACTTCACCACAAAACCCTGGACATCCTGAACACCCTTGCTCCCCTCAAATTCCAATAGCTCCTCAAGACTTTCCTTTTCACTTCCTCCTTCTTCATTCCCTTCTTCCCTCCTCGCCTACGCTATGATTGGTGACCAGGGCCCTTATGTGTCCTCAGGGCCCTGGCCTACCACACCCAATCGCCTCAGCTTCTGCCTACACACAGCCTTGCTTCGGAACCCACTGGCCTACCCCACTGTAGGCTTGCACCTACCCATTTATTGCACTTATCACACTTACTATACTTGGCACTTATATCTGCTGTTCACCCACGAGCATGGACATTCCAGCACGTACCCCACTCCCTCCTCCCCCTCTTCTCTCTCTGCACTTGCACGTTCTAAAATATTCAAAAGGCCTAGTAGATTCCTCTTTATCCTACAGTCTATACATTGTTTCATTCCCATGTTCCCTCACTGTTGCCATGCGGGCGCTTTGAAACAACACAATTTACTTGTTGAATAAGCGCCTAACAAATGCACAATAAAATAAAATAAAAAAATAAATGTGGAGAAGATGTTTCTGATTAAGATAAATGGGGTGGAGAAAGGTTGTGACCAAGGGGAAAGCAAGGATGTGTTAAGTAACACAAACCTGCGAACCTTGGAAGATTCCTTGCTGGCAACACGCCTGCATTTGGAAAGGGGTGCGTGCGGTTGAGGGAACTTGCCAACTTGCGCCGGAATTATCCCAATTGAAGCTGGTGATCAAGTCACAAAATAGTGAGCTCGCCAAGGAGTTAATTAAGAAGCTGCAAGGACAGGGGCGTTGCTAGGGGGGGCTAAGGGGGCTATAGCCCCTGATCTTTTGGTTGTAGCCCCGGATAGAATCTCAGGAGCTACAGCCAAAAGACTAGCTAGCCCCCAGTCACAACAGTTCCGACATCAGCGTAGCCCCAGGTCTTTTCCAGACCTAGCAACTCCCCTGTGCAAGGGTATGCCGAACAGAGTAGCTTACCAATGTTGAGGCTATTGACTGGAGCCAGGGCCATTTGCACCTGGGTCTAAAGTCCTTGCTATTACTGCGTGAAAAAAAGAGACGACAGCTCGTTGCAGACTAGCCTACTGGTGGACTCAACATATGAATACGCCTGTAGCATTATATAGATTGTTCATTAATTAAAGAGAAGGTGAATGCTCTGTGCAGAAAGCACAAAGGGACGAGTTATCTATTTAAGTGATGCTGCCAAACATCTAGATATTCAGTCGTTCTCTCCCTGCAACATGAAGTACATAATACATTCTGAAATGTACTCTCAAAATGCGGTCATGCCCCTTCATTCGATTTGTAGTCCCATCCAGACACTATGGCGATTTGATAGACGGTTCTGTAGTTGCAGGTTGAGAAATAAATACATTGCATTTGGAACACTTGACGATTTAATCACTGTATCTTGCAAACGGCTTAAAAATGAGGTCCGATGACAAACGTGCTCTCATTTTTCTTCTAGGCACTTGGAGGTCTGGTGATTGCAGCAGTCATCAAATATGCAGATAACATTTTAAAGGGATTTGCAACATCGTTGTCCATAATTTTGTCAACGTTGATCTCGTACTTCTGGCTACAAGATTTTATTCCTACCAGGTACTGTAATTGAACCACTTTGCCTAATTTGCCTTCTCTAAGCGATCAACCCCAATGCTTCTGTGCTAAAAACACTGCTTTTTTTCTAAGTGCTTGACCCCCCCACCCGAATTTCTGAGTGCTTGAAAAAGAAAACTGCATTTGAGTGCTTGAAAGTCACGCATCCTGTTAGTAGAATATTTGTGGAAGGAAAACGTAACTTTCCAGCCTCACTTGAAAATTGATTCACATTAGGAAAGTTATCAAAAACACTTGCACATATCTTGTTTTCTGTTAATCTCCTTGGATGGAAAGAACCAGCAATGAAAATGAACACAATTCACTGCAGGAACCCCGCTTTTCCCGCAACCTTGTGCGCAGGGCCATTTTAAGCACTTTTGGGGCCCTGGGCACAGACATCTTTGGGGCCCCCCTCCACCAACCCAAAGGAATTAAGGGATCAAGAATACTGGTTGCGCCCCCCCACCTGTCGCGCTCACAACCTATATGTTGATATGCTGACTCGCAGCATAATAAGCACGTTTACACCCTTTAAGTCCCCTTACCTTCTTCATTTTTGCTCTTATCAGAATGATAAACAAGTAGCATTTGAAGACCAACATTAGCAGTCTACGAAGAGGTTACTTCTCTTCTAGTATAGAAACAGGATGCTTTTTAGAAATAACATCCAGGAATGTATGCAGCCTGTAGTATTAATGCAGGGCCGTATGTAAAAGGTACATGTAACCCATAATAGACAGAGAACTCACATTAGCTGCCTCACAAAATGCAAAAGTGCTCATGCACGGAATAAGACCAATAATTGGAAGGAAGGAGAACGCTACACATAAAGTAGCATGAATAGTGGAGGCAGGTTAGAAGCTAGCAGGAAGGTGTCTTTATCCAGACAGGCTGAGATTACAAGTGGGATATGGTTTTCAAATAGTGTTGCCATTAGATATCAAAGGAACAAATGCCTGTGATGTGCAATATAAATATGCTCACTGTTTTAGTTCAACACAGGGAAACCATGAATAAGGCTTTTATGAAGATCATACCATGAGAAGGAAACCACTCTGAAGGGCTGACAATTTTGAAAGGTTTAGGGACTGGTAATATTGAGACGTTAAGCAATACAAGATTAAATTAGATGTCCAGGATCACACATTGATTAAGGGGTGACGCTGCGACTTGTGCCAACTCTGCAATTTCTGAATTTGAACACTTTCTTTTCCAGTTCTTACCATGAACTAAAACAATCTCATTCTATAAAAACGGACTTGGAAAGTACACAAATCACATTACCAAACATGACCATTTTTAAACAAAATATTATAGAACAGTGTTATGCAAAATGGGAATGATTCTAGCTTCATTCTCCCCAGCATCAAGGGAAGTATATAATAACCAGCATACCAATCGATGTGATTTAACATATTTAATCTGGGTTTGTCTTTTGTATTTTAAAGTTTTAAATACTTCCAAAACAATGCCTTGTGGCATTTTCATTTATAAATGTGCATATAAACCTTACACTTTTACCAAAAAGCAAACAGTTTTTTTGTGTCAAACAAGCCGACCTTAAAATATGCTTGCCTGATGCCTGCAACATCTGGTCCGCTCTCTTCTGTCTACAAACCCTTCCACCCAAATGGCCTACATAAGAAAAAAGATCAAGTAATATGCTAAACGATACCAGCAGCATGCAAAGAGGCAAACCACACAGAAAACAGCACACCAATGTAAGATATATTCGATGATTTGGCCAGGATCACTGTATCGTCTGCTGGCACATCCAGGATACAAGCATGAACGCCTTTGTTCCATAGTCTTGAATTTGGATACTTATTCATCTCTTGGACAAACAGTTTATGCCATTGTTGGAGGCAATTGCCTAGGTTTTACAACACCCCATCTGAACCAACCAATTTCTAAACCATCACCGCACGGATGATATGTTAGTTTTTATAGCAACCCCTAGCTGGTGCAGGTACATTGTTGATAATAGCAGATGTTGTTTTGCAAAACCAAGTACATATGCAGGCAGATTTATAAACTTCAGACATAGGAAAGGCTCAGCCAGACTTGCTGGAATGTGATATTCTAATTTTCCATATGTAAACATATTTCTGGAATGGTTGCTTCACACACTGAGCTAACCTCTGAACCATTTTGGCACTCAATTCGTCAATATGCATTTCACTGTTACCTATTGCAAGTGATCAACATAATTTCCACAGGAAGGAAAGAATGCTACAGAGTTGTGCAGTAAGGAACACACAAACTATGTTTACCACAGTGAACACAGAAAGCAATACATGATGAATTGATCAAGGCAGAATGTACTTGTCAAAACAGAAAGGCAATGGGTTAAGAGCCTCAGCAGCACCCCATAAAATATCCTGATGCGTGCTATTTAAGACTGCAGAACAATTGAATCTTCTTCAGATCAGTCAGCCTTGTGGGGCCCCCCTCCAAGGTGGGGGCCCTGGGCAAGTGCCCCTTTTGCCCTCCCATAAAAACATCTCTGCGTAGGTTGGGGGGGTCATAGCTCTTCTAGGAAATGAATATAGTGCAGGAGGGACCAGGTCCTGCAGTTTTATGTAATGCAGGTAATGTAAACTGAACTCTCTGCTTTCATTTGACACAACACTCGCCTGAACAGAAAACGGTCTCATTTGGACATCCTCTCAATAGATGTGAGGCGTGTGCTATTTCTGCACAGAGGTCATAAATGACTCAATCTTGCACTACGTATGTTGATCAGTGGGAGCTGCAGCAGTGGCCCAGATCCTGGCAAGTAGCTACCCAGCCTAAAGGGTTTGGTGCTTGGGCCTTGCGCTGGATTGCATCTGTGTTGTTTCTGACCAGTTCCTTCCCTGCAAAGCACTTTCAAAGTGTCATCCGAGATAAAGAAATTGTCACAAAATGGTAACTTTTGGGTTGTGTCCTGCCATTGGCAGGCCACATGTGTCGAGATATACGTATTTGCTAACAAACCTGCAGTATGAGGAACACAGTGTGCCACGCACATACAAAGAGGTTTATTTGCTTTGTATTGCTACTTCATAAAAAGGAAAACTATTGTGAAACTAGAAATGTTGCACTGTGATTTCTATGTAAACAAAACAGAGCAGAATCACAAAGACACAGGAATCGGTTCATTTCAAAGCAAAATGCATTTTATTCTGTGCATTGCAAAATGTCACTAATTACTAACAAGCGAGCAATCAGCACTCTCTAGCCTATGAGTGCTTTTAGCGACCCCAACCCGCCCAGCTTCTCTCTAGCAATGCTCTCTCCCACTCAGCCAGTTCTCTAGGACTATGCTCTAAGTCTGTCTCCCATCTTGCTCAACCCTTCTGATGAGACAGCTTCCTTCCCTCTCTAGCTAGCTCTCTCTAACTCCAGCTCCAGCTATTGTCTGCAGCTAGTACCACCTCTCATGATTCTAACGAATCTCACAAATCTAAGAAACCTAATGAACAGAACAGCCCTGTATGCTCTGTTTATACAGAAGCATTGTGGCTATGATGCATTTACATTTCTATTGCTACGTGTGCGTATTCTATCATTTTCAGCAGAGCAAGCATTTTCATACAGGAACACATTAACATGACCTATTTCTACATTATTCTAGGAACAGCAAGCTATCGCTAACATTTGCAAAACTAAACAAGCCTTCTCCTGCAGAACAAAAACATTCTACATGCTATCTCTGAAGTACCGTAGTGAAGGCTATATTTTCTGTGCTCGAAAAATAGCTGATTGTCTGCCAAGACTCATTTTTGTTATGATAACATTTTAAACTGTGTTCGACTGCGAAAACAATTCCGTCTCCGCGCTCAGAATGAAGCATAATCGTATGGGCAGAAACACAAAGCAGATCTCTAGCATCTAAAAGCACTCTACAATGTGCTATAAATGACAAGTGTACATAAATCTCATGGCTCTCAGCAAACATTGAACCATAATAGCTTAGAGCAAAACTATAGTGCTGAAACATAGCTTATTCTAGATGAATTCAAAATGAATGCATGTGTGAATGAATGATTAATGAATGGATTAGGCCATGCTAAACAAACCATAGAAAAATCCAGATTAACACTATCACTGTTTTGGTGTCATTCATACATTAATCTAGAGTTGACCTCGTATTGCTGCATTGTTCTTTGAAGATTACCTATTTGTTTATTTAAAACCTTTAGAAAGCATGTATTTGACTAAAGGGCAAACAGAGCTCTGTATCATTCGGAAGCGACGAATACAAAATATTCTACAACAATGAATAATGCCTACATTAACAATAAAAATGACACCAGCTATTGTGCAGGGAGTCTTGATTCTATTACAGACACGGCGAGCATTATGCCCAACTTCTTTTATTATACTTTCCTTTAAGGTTTCTTCCTCTTTTCATTCTTCAAAAAACATCAAAACTTAACTAACCACACTGCAACTGCACATCCCATGGATCCCAGTGCCCCTGGCCTACATGTTACTTCCTGCCCAGGTCCCTTCCTCTTCTTTGGATGCCCTCCAACTGACATCTGGTGCAATGAACTCTGAAACTTATGCCTGACACTTGTAGACTGCGTTTTATTTTCCACCCTGTCCCGTGCTAGGCATCTCCTGATCACCACTACGACCCAAATCGGTGCTCACTCGGTGCCTCCGCTACTTGGTCCTCAGCCAGTGTTCTGGTCATCCCCTGCTAAATGAGACATATATTTGGTAAGGTACAAGGTATTAAGGCGCAAAGTACTGCAATATAAATTGACGATCATCACCTCCCCAGCCACTCTCGCTCTTGCGTCCTATGTCAAGACTGGAGGTGAGCATTATGCTTGTTCAAAGCTACTAACCACAACTGCCGCAGCACTGCGAAAAGGATGAAGATATAAGGTATTAAATGTAGCATCGGTAGACCAATCCTCTGCCCTCAAAATGTCTTGGAGAGTAGCTCCCGCGCTGAAGGCTTTGGATGCCATCGCGCCCGAACCAAATGCGCTCTGAAGCATGTCGCAATGATGCCCACAAGGGTCATGGTTTCGTGCACCCATCTGGCTGTTTGCTGTTGCTACCGCTTTAAATGTTTTTCTGCGCATAGTCAGTGGTTGGCACGCCTGCCGGCCTTACCTCGTCCATCCTAGCCTCCTATACTTTGATCCTTTGTGCCACACACCATTTTGGATGCTCCTGGAAATCAGGATATGAAATCACTGAAGAGTGACACTTAGTCCTTTTTGCAATTGAGAAAGATACACCGTCCGGGCAGAAGATCTTCCTATCCAAGTTCTTTCAATCAGCCACTCTTCAACAAGATACCAGACACAGTAGCATAGCGAGCTTCTCTGACAGCTGTTGGTCTGTTAAATCCCTGTTATGCGGCCAATCTCTAAATAGCCGCAGAACAGAGTTGACGTCCTACAGTTGCGCCTATTTAGGTATGGGGGTGTGCAGATCTTAATGCCACGCAACAGTCTAACTACCGCAGGGTGCTTGCCCAATGGAGCTCCTTCCAAAGGTTCGTGTCGCATGGGGATGGCTGACCGATACACGTCTACAGATCTAAAAGCCTTGCCCCCTTTGGTCAAAGATGCTAGGAAATTGAGCACTTGTACGCACAGGGATGTAAGGTGATGAACAGAGCTCTGGCTCCACCATAGGCTCCATCTCCCCCATACTGCGTGCAGCTTTGGAGGGTTGACAGGGCGCACGACTGCTTGATAAAGTCTGGAGCTGGTTCTGAAATGCCTGATGGGCTCCATCTGCTCCCATCACTCTGCACACTAGTAGAGGGAGCTGGTCCCTCCTCGTCAGAGGATGGTAATTCCTTGAAGATTCTGACCTGAGATCCTCTTTGAGGGGAAGCACTCTCGGAAAATCTGAAGAATGTCCCATCAGAACTGGAAACCACGCTTGCGATTTCCAGTTCGGGACTATTACTACGGCTTCTGCCTTTTCTCTCTGGATGTTTGCTAATGTCCAGGCCAGCATTATGAATGGGGGGCAAAGCGTAGTGAACTGCTCTCGTCCATGTTTGCAGGAAAGCATCTGCTCCTTGCGTCACCGGGTCCAGACTCCAGCGAAGAACTTGACTAATTGTCTGTTCAATCTGGATGCAAAGAGATCTGTGTCAAGCGGGCCCCAAAGGGCTGCTCTCTAGACAAACACATCCTTGTGAAGCTTCCAGTTGCTGCAGTCGTTGCAGTAACGAGAGTTCCAATCTGCCACCACGCTCTGCACACCCGGTAGATACTCCGCGGTAATAGAAATCTTGTGGTTGAGGCAATAATGCTAGAAGTTCTTTGCTAGCTCTACTAGCATGCCAGAGCAGGTGCCCCCCAGGTGGTTGATGTATCGTACCACAGCGATGTTGTCCGTCCTGATTAGGATGCAACATTCCGCTTGTCTTTCGCAAAAGCTTTTATTGCTGCACCTCGCTCCTCAGCCTGCCCTGCTCGATCAGCATCCAGGGTGTCTCTGAAGATAGCACGCCCATTCCAGGCGTCCATGTTCTGAATCCACCACGGTAGTTCTGATCATCCCTTCTGGTCTAGGGAAACCAAATGATGGTACCCGAGGCCCTCTCGTAGGTACCGAATCTTGAGTCTCTGCAGTGCTCTGTAGTGTAACATGCCAGAAAAGATCACTTGGATGGATGCTGCTAAAAGGCCCACTATCCTTGCTAGAGCTTGCAGCGATATCTCCAGTTTCGCTAATACCACTCTCAGTTCCTTCTTTATCGCCCTCATCTTGGGTGCTGGTAACGCTAGCATTGCTTTTGTGGTGTCTGCTAAGATCCCTAGGCGCTCTAGGTGCTGCATGGGGATGCGCTCAGACTTTTCCTGATTTATCAGGAATCCCAGGGACAAGATGAGTTGAGATGCCCACTGCATTTGAATCAGGGTCCGGCTGTCGCTTGCAGGCATGAGGATAACGTCCAGATATATTATTATTTGCATACCTCTTTCCCTCAGGGCCACTGCTACTGGCCTCATTACGTTTGCAAAGGACCATGGTGGCATGATTGTTGGCATATACTTTTATTCTACCCGAATATAAAGTGAAAACCTAGCTTGCCCTAACTCTGAGAGGTTGCACTGTCTCAACTAAAAACTAAGGGTGTCATCAGAATGTCCATGCAAATCAATAGTCCTCTGTCCTGGATACTTACAGCCATAAAACAGACTTTGTGTATACCAAGTTATTTGCACAAACACAATAAATACATCAACCTAATAACATAAAACATAACAATCTACTGAAAAATGTTCATCAAACACAATTCCAATCATGTTTAAGACTTATAAAATCCCTATAGATAACTCACTTAAAATATCCATCAATAGACTATAAAATGTCATCATTTGATGGATAAAATTGGCATCATTCCCTTCCAACAGCAATGTCCACATAGATGTAACTTCATCACAATTAATCTTGTTACATTAACCTTTCATTGATTTACTCCTCAGAGCATTCAGACTTACACAATGGCACATTACATGTTTTCCTGATTCTAAAATCAGTTTCAGGGGTGTTGCTAGGTCTGGAAAACATCTGGGGCTGCACTAATGTTGGTATTGTCGGGATTCAGGGCTAGCTAACCTTTTGGTTGTAGGCCCTGAGATTCTCTCCACGGTTACAACCAAAAGACCCGGCTATAGCCCCGTAAGCCCCCCTCTAGCAACACCTCTGATCAGTTCCCCACATAGTTGACACATATGCTCACATCGAGGTACACCTCTTTTGGCTCCTTCAATTTCTAATGCCTGGGTACTATTACATTTTAGAAGTAGATACTTTCTTACTGTAGTACTGTTTGGAATGGTACTACATTCCATCCAATACTGGATGAACGGACCACTGTGCGTTGTTCATGCCAGTCGTACCAAATCAACTTCTTTACCATACTCATGGTTTTTTTCATTTATCCATCTTTTAAGTCCCTTCATTGATGTTAACCTACTCGAATGATCATATCCTGACGCTCAGATCTTGTATGCAGATAATAGGTTTACCAATAGCACCAAATGGTTCATGGTCATGCATAGCTCTGTATGCCAGAATTTCCTCTACCATTATTGTGCTACTGTCTAGTTTAAGCAGCTTATCATACCCCGGCGCTAGTTTACTGTTTATGACTGTAGTGCTGCGTTTAAGGTTGAATTCTAACAATAAATATTCAATAGATAGTGATTTTGGCATCCGAAACAGCATGTTTAACATCTTCCTTTCAAATGTAGCTAACTCTTTCATCAGGGTAGACCCCCAGATTTATACACCATACAGCAGAAATGGTACTATTTTAGCTGTGTATAAAGGTAGGATAGTCTTGATCAAGCATCTACCTTGCCTACTAATAAACACACTCAGAGTCTTAGTTATCTTCATGCATTTTACCTTATTATCCTCCCACTAGGATGCCCATTTCAGTTTATCAATCAGTACCCCTAGATACTTGTAACAATCCACCACTTTCTCATCTAATTTCCATACCACATTTGAGACAATTTGATTGTTATGTTTCCCCTTAAACGCCACTATGTTAGTTATTTTAATATTGATGCGCAGCCCATTGGATCTGGCATAGTCACCAAGGGCATCCAGCATCCCTTGAAGGCATAGCAGAGTATAATTCAATAAAACGAGGTCATTTGCATTTGCGAACCACCCGATTTTCAACATGCCAATTTTCACCGGACACGCTATGGCAGGTTGCAACACTTCCACTAAATCCTCCAAATATAAATTAAATAGAGTAGAGGCAAGGATACATCCCTGTTTACTCCTCAAGAGGTGGGAAACAAACTTGAGACTCTTCCCTCACCATCTAACCTCACCGTTACACTGGTGTCAACATGTAATAGCTTGATCATGGTCAACAGGCCATGGGGACTATTCCATGAAACTAATTTGTTCCATGGTCTATTCCTCATGACCACATCAAACATTCCACTGAAATCTATAAATGCACCATACACAGGTAGCTGGTGACATTTCCAGGCATATTCGATGGTGGTTACCAGGGTGAGCAAATTATGTTTTACTTGATTTGCGTCTGAATCCCATTTGATTGATTGGAAGGATATTAGTATCTGATATCCACTGATTTAACTCATTTAAGAGTACTCTCCAAAGATTTTGGCCAGCATATCCAGCATGGCCAGCATCCAATAATTTGTGGGATCTTTCCAACATCCCTTTTTGTATATCGGCAGAATGGTACTCTCTATCCATGTGGAGGGAATCTGACCATGTTCACCAATATGTACGAAAAGTGTATGAAGGGCCTTTGCCCAAAAGTGTGGAGACATCTATACTAAACCATTGCAAGTGCCATCGGGACCAGAAGCACAAGACAAAAGTAGTTTTGCAATCATAACACTCATGTCAAGGATTGTAGATTTGCAATTCCACTTGACATCAACCACTATGTGTACATCATCAGCAGGTATCACAGATCCCAACGTGTTTGCTGTGTGTGTTGCCCAAGCTTCCGCGGGTACACTATTAATTGGTAGATGTTTATTAGCAGCTCCTCTCATGACCGACCATATACCTCTGTTATTAGTTCTTGCGAGGTGCGCTAACTGCATCCACAATTCATGTTTAACAGTAGCAAAATGACATCTTAGCCATCTACCATAGCTCGACTTTACAGATTTTATACTTGTGGTAATTTCAGAGGGCATCCTTATCCCTGAGCCCATTTGCACATGACCCAATGTCATTCCTCAAATTCTTTTTTTTCCACCTGTATCCTCTTTTCATAACAATGTCCTTACGCTTCATTGCAATTCTATCACTCAATAGTACTAGTGACCTCCTTAATACTGGCTATCATGAGTGCAAACTCTGTTATGAGGAGGGACTCATTAGATGTATTTGTGTTTACCCATCTCTCAGAAAACCAGGGTAGTTCTCTTTCACAAACTAACCTTGTCACAAACTAACCTTGCTCTCTCTATCTTAATAGGATTCTAATGAATCCTATTAGCTCCATTACTAATAAAAATACCACATTTTTTTTCAAACGGATCCTCACATCTCTTTGTGGTGAGTAGTGCACAAACCGGCATATGATAACTCTCTGCTCATATTAATACCTCCATGTCCACCACCAAACACAAACCTACTTCATTCACAAAGATATAATCTAATGTGGATGTACATTTCCCACTGACATGCGTATGAGCTTTCAGGGCGTCTCCCTCACAATGACCGTTTCACATTATCGTGTTATGTGAGTAAAGCACTTCCGCCCATCCTCTGCCCTACTTGTTGTTTTCCCACAATTTACATAGGGCATAAGAGCGTTGATCATAAAAAGCTGAAGAATTGCATGTCGCAAAAAAACTGTACTTAAAGTAAAGGTCTTGTCGATGGAAGCCAGCGAATACTGACATAGCTCAAGAGGACACTTAAGCTTTAGATGTCCTAGATATTATAGGGCAGAAGTCTGAAGAAATATAAATGTCTCCTTCATGAATAAGCTCAGACTACAAGACATTAAGGGCATTTCTGCTATTGAAAGGAACCAAGCACAAAATAAAGCAGGACATCAAGGCACTAGGCTCACTTTCCAACAGGCTATTGTGACATTGCATGCCATGATGCATGACCGGTTTGGAAGTGGTAAAAGGCAAAGAACACAAGGGGATTCAGAAACACCCTTTTACAGTCTATGGGCCTCATCACGACCCAGGCGGTAAGTTACCGCCTGGGCCGTGACTTTACCACCATGGCGTAAACTACGTTTACGCCATGGTGGTTGGCGGACTTACCGCCCCATTCCGACCTTGGCGGGGCGGTAAGTCCCCAATCCCCATTTACCCTTCCCCATTCCCATTTTTGCCCCATAGGGCATAATGGGAGTGGGGAAGGCGTTAATTACGCCACCGTAAATTACAGTGGCGTAATTAACTCCATGGTCCCTTAGCGCCATGGATTTTAACACCTGCTAAAAGCAGGTGTTAAATCCGCCATGGCGCTAAGGGACCTCGTACTCAGGCGGTAAGGGTCGGCGCTGTTTACTGCGTCGTAAACCCCTTACCGCCTGAGTTGGAATGAGGGCCTATGAATGTTGTGTAATGGAAGCACTAGACACCCCCTGCTTCTCAGAGGAAGAAGGCATATGAGAGGCATACAGCATGGACTCTCCAGATGACTTCGAGCACCCACATGTTGTCCTCGCCCAGCTAATACCAATCTAAGTACTATGCAGCGATACTACGTAATTAAACCACCCACTGGATGAGGAGGAAGACTATTTCTTAATCAAAAACCTCAAACAAAAAAGGGTCCTCAAATAATTCCTATCGTTGAATAGATTACAAAGCAATGGAAGCATACCATGCTTAACCCAGCCACTCCTAATCATAAAAGTTCTTGCATTGAGAAGAAATTTTGCACGGTAACCTCTTTTCTGATGTTTGTTAATCTGCTTACAATCACCTGCTGTGCAAAGTCCGACATCCAGCGGTCACTGCAGAGTATTGCATCTTGTTTTTTGAAAGTCGAAAAGGGGACGTCAACATAGGCGTGTCTGTAACACTATCCCTATAGTGACGTGTAGTGTACCCAAAATCCCTCATGCATCGAGGTCCCTCAGATTGTTTTTGTCCGCCCAGAATACTGGTCGCCTTAAGCAGAGCTCGTAAGAGACATTGCCATTTATTCGACCCTTGGTCTATTTGTCAGTTATTGTTAACTTATATCACCTCCAGCCCTCTTTCGACGGCCATTCAACTTCCCCGCCGAGTCAAGATCTTTCGACGGCGGTGGTTTTGACGGAGGTGATCCTATCTGCGCTGCCGAACACGTGGCCCGGCCTCGCTGGCCTACACAGTAGGGAGAGTGGGGCTCGGGGTGGACATATCTGCTTCTTCTAGAATGCCTTTCCTTTTCTCCCCCCTTTCCTTCTGGGTCGTTATCACTGGTTACGTCCTCAGCTATGGAGAGGACTCCTTTTAGATTTTGCCCACGTTGTAAGGTCAAATTTCCGTGGAAGGACAAGCATAAGCGGTGTAACCCTTGCTTACCCCTCGACCACAACGAGGCCAGGTGTGCGGCCTGTAAGCTCCTTTATCCAAAAACTTTGAAGGAACGCAGGGTCAAAAGTTGGGCAGCCTACGGCATGTCGAAGGCTAATTCCTCGCTCACGGCGGCGGCCGCCGAGTGTGCCGAGGGGGATAGTGATAACGCTACCTCCGTAACAGAGGTTGTTGACCTCTCATTGGAGCACTCCCACTCCATCGCGTCTGTCCCCGGACCCTAAAAGCTCGGCTCCGGCCCTACTTATGCGGATGTACACCCCGGCGATGACGACGCACACGGAAAAGTCACTAAACACACAACCCACGGCCATTCGTCGAGTAAATCGAAGAGGGCCTCAGCGCCAACGGAAACGTCAAATCAACCGGCTGCCTCCGCCGACCGCAAGGGCTGGCAGCCCTCCCCGCAGCCGCATGCGCACCTAGCAACTGGGCTGTCTAAAACTAAGGACGCTACCACTAAAATATCTGTCGAAACGCCTCGAAAGAAGGCATCCGTCGACGGTAAGGTTCCGGCTCTGCCGAAAACTATTCACGACCAGCCCTTGATGGAGAAGTTAGTCGTGGAAAGCATAGCTAGAATAGTCTCCAAAGACTTGCAGAAACGGCTGGTGAATGAGTCACCGAAGTCCGCTGAAAGGTCAGGGAGACGCCAAAATCTACGGAGGGTACGCCGGAACCTCCCCCCATGTTGAAGGGAAGACCCAGAGATACGTCCCCTTCATCGGGCCCACGAGAAGGTTTCTCAGAGGGCGACGGTGGTATATCCTCCACTTTATGGGAGAGATCTCGACGACTAGAGGCAGAGGAGCAAGCCTTTCCGCCACTAGATCGTTCTGGGTCATCCTAGTGGACTAGGGAAAGATTTGAATCATATATGGACAGGCTAGATAGGTTCGTGTCCACTTCTGAACACATTTCACCTAAAAGGCCAAGGGAGGTGCTCTCTCAAGACCCTAGAGCCAAATTTCCAAGACTTTTTGACCCACTTGAGGAAGAAATAGATAGATATGACCTCACTGAAGAGGAACCCCACTTTCAGGAAGAGGAAGAATTCTTGAATACTGAAGATTTACAAGACCGTGTAGAGGACTTTGAAGAAGACCCCGACATATGTGAACCACAGCCCTGGCAGTCCCCAGGGGTGTCAACAGACCCTGATGTTTTAGATCTGGCCTCTCCTCAGACCACACCTGTCAGAGACCCTTCGCCTGTGGACGATCAACCCACATTTGATGCAATGCTAAGCAAGGCGGCAGCACATTTTCAAATTGATATGGAGGAGACTACCCCAGAAGTAGATTTTGTTGAAAAAAGAATCAAGGAAAAGCCACCTGCTAGCCAAGCCATACCCCTCCTCGCCTCAATCTAGAGACGCCTCGTTCCCTCTTTATCTACACCTGCATTAGATTCAGGTGTCAATCCAAGAATCGAGAAGATTTTTAGCCCCTCACCTTCTGATCCCTTATGTATTAGGGGTCATTCCATACCAGATTCCCTGGTAGTAACCACCACGAGAAAAAGGGTGGGGGTTCCGCTATCTACTAGCGAAGCACCTCCAGACAAAGAGGGGAAGAAGCTCTACATCCTTGGCAGCTTTCGCCACGCGTATATTGCCAACAATACAACTGTGTTGGCTAGTTACGCCGATGCCCAATGGGGACTGTTGTGCGAAGGCCTACAAGAAGTCCCTGAGCCCTTGCGAACCCGCTTATTAGCCACTGTGACAGAAGATACTCAGGTGAACCAAAGCATCATCAAGAACACCTTATATGCTGCAGAAACGGCTGGCTGTTCCCTAGTCCAGGGTGTACTCCTTAAGAGACATGCTTGGCTCAGAAACTCAGGTTTCAAGCCAGAAAAACAGGCGTCCCTCATCAACAAACTCCTTGAAGACTCAAACTTGCTTGGTAAGGCAGTTGATGATGCACTGGAAACAGCTAAAAAGGAACACGAAACATTAAAAACCCTGGACCAAATCACGAGACCCCCTAATAAGCGTGGTTATGGTAACAGGTGCTTTTTTCGTGGCCAACGAAAAACTCAACAACAATACACTTCAGCCAGCAACTGGTCCTCCCCTCAGGGAACCAGTGGACAGTATGCTCAAAGAGGACAATGTTGTAGCAAGGGAAGAGGTCGGGCCCCACTACTAGGGGCTCCCTGGCTACCACCACCAAATGACCCGAAAGTTCGGGTCCCCTCCCATGCATCTCCGGTCGGGGCCGGTTAACATCATTTCTGCAAGCATGGGAGGGAATTTCCACAGACCGTTGGGTACTGTCAACAATAGACCATGGTTACTGTATCGAATTCAGTCGGTCCCCAACATTCAGACCCCCAAGGGGAAGACGTCTATCACCAGAACACCTCTCCATCCTTCTTCAGGAAGTCCAATTGCTGCTGGAAAAAGGAGCCATAGAGGTTGTGCGTCTATCACAGGTAAAGGAGGGCATTTATTCAGTCTACTTCCTTGTACCCAAAAAGGATCTAACCATGTGCCCTGTATTAGATCTGCGCCCAGCGAACAAATTTGTAAAACCACAAAGGTTTATGATGGTGACTCTACAGGAAGTAATCCCCCTGCTCACACCGGAGGATTACATGGCAACACTGGACATGAAAGATGCATACTTTCATATTTCAATGTTGCCAGCGCACAGGAAATATCTCAGGTTCATGATAGAAGGCAAACACTATCAGTTCAAAGTGCTACCCTTGGGCATAGCCTCAGCGCCAAGGGTATTCACGAAGGTACTGGCAGTGGCAGCGGCACACCTGCGCAGGTTGTCCATTCCAGTCTTTCCTTACCTCGACGACTGGCTCATAACGGGGGATTCTTACGAAACATGCTTCACGAACACCCAAAAGACTATAGACCTCCTGTTCCACCTGGGCTTCTCCATCAATGAAAAGAAGTCCAGTCTAGACCCCAGCCAAGTCAAGCAATTCCTAGGGGTTCTAATTGAACAAAGGACGGCTTTGTCTTCCCCTCCAACGAGAGGGTCCAAAACATGCTGTTTCACATCCCCCAATATGTAGCCTTTTCGAATCGGTGACGGTAAAAGGTGACGGTACGCAAAGCCATGCGATTGCTAGGAATGATGGCGTTGTGTATTTATTTGGTCCCTCACATGCGCCTGCGCATGCGCCAAATGCAAGAGTGGCTCAACAGCCAGTGGTGTCAGGCCAGCGGACAATGGGACGATCTAGTGGTGGTCTCGCAAGCCTTGGTTCTCTCACTGCGGTGGTGGTCGAAGGAAAACCTTGTGTTGGGGAAACCTTTCGCCACCCCCGCAGTGGAAGCCACTCTAACCACAGACGCATCCCTCACAGGGTGGGGGGGCTCACCTATTCCATCAGACTGCACACAGAGTTTGGACTCCAAGTGTGGCGTCCATACACATAAACCTGCTGGAATTATTGGCGGTCTTCAAAGCACTGAAGGCTTTCCAGAAACCCCTACACGGAAAGACTGTGCTGATTCTTACAGACAGCACCACGTCCATGTATTACCTGAATAAACAAGGGGGCACTCACTCTTCAGGACTATCCAAGCTGTCCCAGAACATCTGGAAGTGGACTCTCAAACACAACATGTTCCTGTTATCACAACATGTACCAGGGGAACTCAATCTTCTGGCAGACAGACTCATCAAAGACTTCCCTCTACCAGTAGAGTACGAATGGCGATTACAGAAAGACATCGTCTCCAATGTTTTCGCAGAATGGGGCTTCCGAGATATCGACCTTTTTGCAACTCTGGAAAACACACAATGCCAATATTACGCCTCCAGGTACCCCCAGAACCGCTCCAAGGGGAACGGCCCCTGGATAACATGGTCAGGGAAATTCATCTACGCTTTTCCCCCGACTGCCCTTCTCAACAAGATAGTGCACAAGATGCACCAGGAACCAGTTACCATGATACTGGTGGCCCCCATGTGGGACCGCCAACCCTGGTTCGCTCAACTGATGGAGATGTCACTATCTCTTCCAGTGAAACTGCCCTGCCAGTGCAACATGTGGTCACAGGACAGGGGCCGAACGCTGCATCCATGCCCACAGACCCTGAACTTGGCAGCCTGGCTCCTGAGGTCATAGAGTTTGGACATTTACAGCTCCCTCAGAGATGCATGGACATTCTCAGAGAGGCTAGGAAACCGAACACTTGTTACTGCTACTCTATTAAGTTTGTCATCTGGTGTAACTCAAAGAGCATCAACCCCGTTGACTGCTCTCCCACTCATATTGTTTTATACCTGACTCACTTGCTGGACTCAGGGTTAGTCTTTAATTCTATTGAAGTTCACCTAGCTGCACTCTCCGCCTACACTACGTCTCAACATAAGGTGTCATGGTGGAAGGTTCCAGTTATTAAGGCCTTCATGGAGGGAGTGAAAAGAATTCACCCTCCTATATCTAACCCAGCTCCCGGATGGGACCTAAACGTTGTGTTAACCAGGCTAATAGGCCCCCCCTTCGAACCCATGCATAAAGCAACCCTTAAGGATCTCACTCTTAAGACTGCTTTCTTGATAGCTATCACCTCCATTAGGAGAGTGAGTGAACTACAAGCGCTCTCTATCTTAGATCCCTTTGTAACAGTTCACAAAGATAAGGTGCTTCTACGCACACACCCTAGGTTTGCACTGAAATTAATTTCTAAGTTTCATGTCAACCAATATATAGAACTACCAACGTTCTTTCAAAATCCTTCAAACTTGGGGGGAAAAGAGCCTACACACACTAGATGTGCGCAGGGCAGTCATGTTTTATATGGAAATAATACAAATAAAGAGTTGTTTTGCAAACACACTGTGCACACAAACGATGTAAGGATCAATTGATTTGTAATTTAATTAGAAAGTGATGCAGCCTGACACGTGTTTCGGGCGACTAGCTCTTCTACTGAGGCTGGAGACTGGAATTTCCTTTTCGATCACCAAAAATTGGTATGAAATTGAAATAATTATAACGTGGGCTCCACTTTGAATTGCAGTTGCAAGGCAGGCATTAGATTAGTCGTGTATACGAGCTCGCAGCGTCTCCGCTGCATTCTACTCATGCAGCAGAGACGCTGCAAGCTCGTATAGACGACTAATCTCAAAAATACAAACAGAGGGACCTCGACGCGTGAGGGATTTTGGGTACACGACACGCCTATGTCAATGTCCCCTTTTCGACTTTCGAAAAACAAGATGCAATACTCCGCAGTGACCACTGGATGTCGGACTATGCACAGCATGTGAATCTAAGCAGATACAACCATCAGAAATGCTTTTACGGTAAGTAATGCATGTCATGTCTTTCTTATGAGGAGCCACCCCAAATCAGATACTATGCTCACCACAGGATGTCAAAAGGCCAATTCTGCATTTAAGGCTCCTGAATTGGTACTTAGAAAATGTTTTAGTTGAAGGCACTCCATTAGGTGATAGCTCTACTAAAGGAGGAAGATTATGTGGACACACAGTTCAAGAACAATGCTTATTTTCATATTTCTGTGCATTGAAGACATAGCAAATATCGGATCTATGTGATTACTGCGACCCCCAGAATTCCGACGGCCGAAAATGCCTACTTTCTTTCCTTCTTTTTTCTGTCAACCCCCTTTACACCACATACATATGCAGGGGGAGACCCCCTGCATTCCCCCAGGCTTGTATTATATCCCAACCCCCCATATATATATATGTGGTGTAAGGGGGGGTCAAAAAACAGTCAGACTTTTCGACAGTTGGAATTGTGGAGGCAACATTTTGGTATATTTCCAAAATATCTGGGGGGGTTTTGTGGGTGCTCAGCATTATCAATACAAAGCACTACCATTCAGAATAAAATAGACTGAGAGTGTTCACCAAGGTGTTCATGGTAGTAGAAGCACATTTTTGCAAACCAGCAGCATGGTTGACTGGTTGGGTAAAAGGAAACCCAACCCTCTAAGTGCAACCAACACACACGAGAGACAATCCAACTCCTTCAATAGTTGGGGATCAAAATAAATGTCGAAAAATCCAACCTACTTCTCAGGCAAAACAAGGTGTTTCTAGGAGCCCTGATAAATACCCAACAGGCAACGGCTGGTCTTTCCTTCACCGGAAAAGATGCAAGCGTTTGTGGTGACAGGCCCCACTTTACCAGACCTCAGTGTTTTACAGTGACACCTGCCATGCAACTACTGGGAAATATCATCCTGTATTCACCTACAAGCAAATTCACAACTGCACAAAACCCATGCAGGAGTGACTCAGCTCAAAGGGGTCAAAGTCAGAGTTGTGTTGGGAGGATCTAGTGCTTGTGACACCAGTTGTTGTACAGTTGTTTAAAGGGTTTAATAAACAGAGGCTCAGAAGAGGACAACCTTTCAAAGACCCCAGTCCTCAGGTGACACTAACCACAGATGCATTTCTCTCTAGGCTTCACAGGACCTTTAGGATCCAGGACAGTACAGGGCAGTTGGTCAAACAACGGACAGTGCACATCAATGCCCTGAAATCATGGAGGTAGAACTAGCACTATCAGTTTTCACACTCTGGTCAAGTGGAAGCCACCTGTTAGTCATGAATGACAACACAACTATAATGTGTTCCATTACCAAACAGGGTGGACACCTGCAGACTTTCTGTTTCACGTTGCTCAGCAGATTTGGCACTGATGTTGTCAAAGGTAGATCATTGTGGTATCCAAAATGCATAACAGTGCTACAAAATAGTCTAGCAAACAGCCTCGCTCTTCTCAAAGAACAATGCCACAAGTGGAAACCAAACTACAAGACACTTGCATAAATCTACAACAGATGATGCACACCAGAGATGGATCTCTTCTCAACACAAATGTCCTTTCTTCACCTCCAGGTATGCACAACATGGGTCCCTAGGCAATTCACAATGGATCAGCTGGTCTGTTATCCACACTCTGGGCCTCATTACGAGTTTGGAGGCAGCCATGCCCTTAGTATTCCCCCATTCAGGGAACCCGGACCATCCCCATTCCCATTAGAGCCCCCATAGGGCTCAATGGGAATGGGGATGATGCTAACAACGGGCCCGTTCGTAACGGGCCCGTTGTTAGCATGCTGGTCCCCTCGCGGGACCCGCAAAGGACGTCTGGTCTGACCAGACGTCCAGAGCGGGTCTCGCGAGGGAACCTCGTAATGAGGCGGAATGGGTTTAACGGCGCCGGCACCTTTACCGGTGCTGTAAAACCCATTCCGCCAGGGTCGTAATGAGGCCCTCTGTGTATTTAGGATTAGCAGCACCAATTACACTATGCCCACAACTAAATCTACACTCGCAGATAAAACCTTTCCATTGGCACATGCTCAACCTGGCGGCTTGTCTTTTGAAATCATTTTTATGAAGCATGTTAACTGAACACAAGGGGTTTCTTCTTAAATCATTGGGAAAAGTATGTTGTGTGTACAGGTATGCTTGGATTAACCCACTTCAGGTGAAGGAAACTGATGTAGTTAAATATCTCTTTTAGCTATTAAATTACTATAGCACGCAATCCACGTCTTAAGGTTTATCTTTTGGCATTAGCCGCTTTTACTACATCCAGCACACGGTCATCTGGTGGAAAGACCATACTATCATGGCATTCCTGTTACAGTCCAGCCCCAACATGGGATCTTAACATGGTTAAGCGTAGGATAATGTCACCTCCAGTCAAACCGATACACAAGTGCTCATTGAGACTTCTCATTTTAAAGGTTCCTTTTTTATAGCAATCACTGCGATTAGAGTATGCAAGCTACATGCCCTTTTAGCAGAAGAACCATTCCTTATGATACATAGAAACAGGGTAGCATTCAGAACACATCCAAGATGCTCACCAAAGTTTATATACAAAAATTCCATCATAACCAAACTGCCTCAATCAAATTCAGAAAAAATCCCACACACAGTACATGCTCGTTCGGTTTAAAATCTGAATGTAAAAGGTCAATCAGAAAAGAGTCAGGAAATGCTAAATGGATTGTACACTGTACACAAGAATGCTGTCAGCTGGCAGAGTTTCCAAACGCACCCAAGACACATTCTTCAAGAGCAACAGGGGCAACCGTTGCTTTCCTGGGAAACATGGCACTCGACAACATATGCAAAGCAAAAATATGGTGCTCTGACATGATTCAACAAAAAGAAATCAGTATTTTTTCAGTAAAAGTGTTCCAGTAAAAAAGTCCTTGAATAAAATATCGTTGGTAAAATCACATAGAACCTTTAAGACTGCTGTAATAGAGGCATGTTATATGGTGTATAAAAATTGCCATCCGAACAGCACATTAGAATCAACATGACCCACGTGGAATTAGCAAAGTTTTGTTATCACATTGTAAATCATAACGTGTGTGATCTGAAAACAATCTAAACTGACCATGACAAAGGAAGCTGGTTTCCTGTAGGGCCGAGCGAAGATGCTAAATTAACTGCTGCATGGACTGAGTTGAAAAGGTTAAGGCACCAGTCGCCAACCTTTAAGAATTCTATGTTCACCTGCTAGACAAAAGAGGGATGTATGAGAAACCAGAAGGTGTGTCTCCTACTAGTGCCCGAGGATATGTCATCCAGGTGTCCAGGACACATCCATCGCCTTTGGATCCAGTTCCTGGGGTGGACCAGTGCAGGAGGATCACCTGGGTGAGGGGTATTCAGGGACTGGGAGTGGGGGGATGGATGGTGAGATGCAGTATCCCCTTACCTGTAACACCTTTACCTCATCCTACCAGGTAGGATATTTAGGAACTCTACCCCCCCCCCCCCTTGCAACACAACCACTTTCACATGGACAGCCCATTATGGGAGAAAACAGACTAACACCCAAGCCGTATACCTGACATGTCCCAATGCATTGGTCAGGCAATTACTGATAATTACTCACACCTGACTTTCATTCAACTTCCCCACACGGATAAAAGGCAGAGCACGAGAGCACACTCTGAGTGAGGCAAAGCACACAAGGAAACAGCAGTTTCGAGAAGGCAGCTGAGAGAGAGAAGAAAGACAGCAAAACAGAAGGGGATTGCAAGGAGGGAAATTCCCTTGACATTTTCGACAAGGAACTGTCACTTTCCAGAAACCTCAAGGCCCTCCCGCGTCAGTAATCAAGGTGGGGAGAAGCGCCATCCGCCGTGGTACCGTCCTTGGCGCCAAGATCAAAGCAGCATCAATGAAATCAACACAGCCGGTGAGTTGGGGAGACTAATATAAGACCAGTCTGTGTTGAAGCCAAGGTTGTAAGCAGCAACATTGTATGGCGGGTGCTTGAACGAACATTGTTAAAACGTGTGTGATAAGAGTCATAAGTGAAGTTGAACTGCTGATGAGTGATTGAACTTTCAAAGTAAAAAGCAATACCTTTAACAGAGTGGTCCAACACAGAATGGTTGCTCAATCGAAGGTCTCTGTAAGGTATCCAGCTGAGAAGTGGCAAAGTACAAGTGAGAAAAACGTTATATCAAGAAGAGGATGAATAATTGTGAATCAAAGTGGTCCTGCAACGGGGCAAGCAAAAACCTGCGCACAGTCAAAAGTCTTAGATATTGATGAATAAGGAGATTTTGGAAAAGTAGATACATCTGGTCTGAGCCCAGCGAAAGGAGACCAATTGAAGGTTTCGTGTTAAAGTGGGTCTAAACGCGGCAGGGGAGCCGAGGTGAACCGTAAATAACCCGAGAAGAAGGTTTTGTGTTAAAGTGGGTCTGAGCCCGGCATAGGGGCACCCAGGTTGAACAGTAAATCGCCCGAGAAGTTGTATATGTGAGATCCTAAAGAAGAAAGGAACTTTGTTTGTCATATTGCATCAGGCCCTCTGAAATATGAGACTTTAAATGGCAAAGAGACTTTGGCACAGAAGGCCCTGATGTTGAGGTTTTGAACTGCATCCTCGTGCTAGAGAAGCAAGAGACTGTGCTAAGCTTGAGTGTGCCGCCTTGTCCCATGCTGAAAACGTAGAGAAGGGAATATCCTGACATATCGGTTGTTGAACTCCTTTCTTTTGTGTAACATTGTTTCCCACACTATTTGTATTTAGAAGTAAGGACTGGCAATAGGTTTTAGTATAGGCCCTTTTTATTTTGACAAACTAGACTAGGACTGCATTATTATTATTTGATGGTCGTAGCTTGCTCCCATCTTTAGATTTAGGATTAGATAATGGTTTTTCAAACCCAAATGAAGTTCAATAAAAACCCTTGAACTATGATCACTTGTGCCTGTATTACTGCTTGATACCATGCCTTCCTTACAAATGTGACATACAAGCTGCTTCCTGAGAAAGGCAGAAGGCTAGAGTCGGGCTGTTCTGCTTTAACAGATTTTTTTCTCAGACCGCAGACATTGGGTTTTGACAGTGTAAGTTAAGATATTTCTAACTGCCCTTTTTAGCTACTGAGTGAAAAAGGTAAAGTTACAGAGATCCAATGTAGTAGAAGTCTCATACAGAACTGAGCGGAAGAGTTTAAATTCTCAACTTCTTTCCATGTGTAATAGGCCTTCCCAGACTGCAAAAAAAGTGAGACTTGAACATTTGAAGTTACAAAGATCTTAACTCTGATACAGATGGGAACATGTGACCTAATGATTTCTAAGAATGGACATTAAGCTGTTCCAATTTATGGCCGCCATCTTTGTTAGTAAATGTAATATATAATAGGCCAAAACAGAGAGAGAGAAACACACACATACATACACACCAGTCTTATTTGGCCGGTACAACCCTCATTTGAGTATGGAGTTCTGGGGAGAGAGGATAACACAGTAGTGGAACGGAGCTCGTAGAGAGGAAGACAGATAGGAGAATCCTGCAACTTGTAGGAAAGGAAACAGGTTATCTTTCAGCTGTTTTGTTTCTTTCCAACGTGAGTACAATGACTCTTGATGAGGCTGTGTTTAGACTGGTCGTGGAGTACAGGAGAAATGTGTTTTCCATGCATTTAAACTAGAATTACTGTTTCATTGTTTTTACTTAACATGTTCATCGCTTATATGATAGTTTTACTGTTAGGACTGATGGCTTGTTATGTTACCTTCGCTATTCTTGCTGCTTGCCTATGTAAGGAACTCATGGGGGTAACAGTAAAGACAGATACAAGTGATCACAGTTCAAGGTTGTTTATTAAACTGTATGAAGGTTGGAAAAATGACATATCGAAACCTAAATCTAAGATGGGAGCAAGCGTCGACCATCAAATTAAATTAAAGCAGTACTAGTGGTGTTGTGTCAAAGTAAAAAGGGCCTATTCTAAGAAACTAATTGCCAAACCTTACAACTAATACAAAAAGGGTGTGGGATGGTTTTCAAGAAAAGAAAGAAGTGTTCACAAATAATATGTCAGGATACAGTTGCTTGGGTCTCCCTTCCCCATGTTTTGAGCACGGGGTAAAGTGGGATGTTGGAGCACAGCACACACTCGAGCTTTCCCAGCACGAGTCGACAGTTTTGTTAAAGTTTACCAGAAGATTCGATGACCAAGTCTCTTTTAGTATCAAAGTCTCTTGCCTTCGAGGGTGTGACGTATTCAAATAACAAAACAAAAGTTCCTTCAACAAAATGAAAGTTTGCTTCCTGGTTTTACTTAGGGGGAGGATTCTTCACCCTTGGATCCCCCTCTTCTGGGTGCTGACCTTTGTTCCTCTCACTATCAAGGCCTTCTGTGGTTGTGTCTCCTGGTTCCGAGGGCCTGATAGGTTTACAAAACAACTAAAAAACACCAAATTATGTTCTACGTATTTCTTGTGTGATGGATTCACCCCTGGATGCCCCTCTTCCGGGTGCAGACCCCTTTTTGCTTCCAGCCTCCCTCCACTGCTTTCACTATGGCTTTTCCCAGGTGATGGATTTACCCCTGGGTCCCCCTGTTCCGGCGCAGCCCCCTCTTTGCTTTCAGCCTCCCTCCACTGGGTTCACTATGGCTTTTCCCAGGTGATGGATTCACCCCTGGGTCCCCCTCTTCCAGGCGCAGACCCCTCTCTGCTTTCAGCCTCCCTCCACCAGGTTCAATATAGCTTTTCCTGGGTTATGGATTCACCCCTGGGTCCCCCTCTTCTGGGCGCAGACTCCTCTCTGCTTTCAGCCCCCTCCACCGGTTTCACTATGGCTTTTCCTTTCACAAATCTCAATATCTTTTTAAACAGTTCCAGTGGACATCTCTCAGTCGAGTTCACTCTTGTCAACACACTGTTTCTTTGGACTTCAGACTTGTCCCCCTCTCGTCAGCATCCCTCTTCGGGTTCACTCTTGCCAACTTCACATTCACATTTACTTTCAATGTTCACAGGATTCACTTCCCATGCTTTCTCATGTGGCAGGATTCACTTCCCTTCTTTTCTTTGTAGTTCTTAGATCATAGACTTTCGACTGTAGGTGTTTGCTAGACCTCCTGTATGACCACTTTGAACTATCTTGGCGGCTCTCCTACGGCCTTCTGGTGTCTGTAGTTTCACTCAGGGATCGACCAGAGTTTCTCGTATCAGCACCCACGTGTTGCTGGCCCCCTTCTGCAGCTGATCTCCCCTATAGAATTGTACAGTTCTTTGAATTTCTCTTAACTTTGCCACTTTGCATCTTTCATTCACCACAGCCCGATTCTTATCGGTTCCCATTTCCACTGACAGGCAGTGATGAACCGCTTGACTTTCCTCTTAACTGGAGTCAAGGCTGGTACCACGGAAGCAGTTGTCTCCCAGCGTCGATACGTTCAGTGTACCGTTGACATCTGTTGCAGGACACGGTTTCACGATTCCCTCTGCAGAAGTTTTGCGAGTCTGTGTCAAAAAGGACAAAGTTGTGCCTTTCCTTGTCAGCCTCTCGATATTGGCCGCCTTTCTCCTCCTCTTGAACTGCCGGGCCTGGATAGCTGTCTCGTCATGTGGTCTGCCTTGCTCCTACTGTGCTCTCTTGCTCCACCTATTATCCCTGTGGGGAAAAGGAAGGGCCGTCAGGTGTGTGCAATTTAAATCAATTGCCTGACTTTGCTTGACCCTCTTGCGTCGGGACACGTCAGGTAAACAGTTTTATTACAAGTCTGTTGTCTGTTACAAGGTAAAGAAGTGTTCAGGTTGGAAGCATATAGTTCCAGAGTATCCTATGGGGCAAGATGGAGAAAAGGTGTTATACAGGATTATAGTTATTTTACTAGGAGGTTTGTGGGGGTTGTGGAATGAACAAGAATGGCCAGAGTTTTTATTGTGATCTGAACAGGAGTATTGTGGGAATACTAGTGTGTTGTCAATGCCGTATACTGGGTGTTCGGGACATAATAACCAGAGGGACGTGAAGAAGAATGATTGGGAGTATTTGGATAGGGAACAGGAAAGCAGGAATTCTGAGAGAGATGGTTTCTGAATGCAACGGGGTGTGAGATCCTAGGGGATTTGTTACATACGGAGGGGATGGTAGGTTTGGGTAAGATAGATTCAATGGGAGGAAGGTGGGTAAACGTATTATAGCCCACAAAGTCCTCAGGTATATCGTCCTCCTCTCCATCTTTGCCGGTACGATACCACGTCTCACCTGGGGCCATTCCCCAAGCATAACGCCGGGCTCCCCTACCCAGGTCATCCTCCCTCGCTCATCGACCCCCAGGGTTGGGATTTGAGAGCACCAGCTCTTCCCTGGCCATCTGAATAAGGGATTCTCGAGGTCTACTTGGGATAGTACCCTCAGGTTTCTATCACCTTATAATCGTAGATGCTTTTAAGGAAATAATAGATAACATTAAAATACATTATATATATCGCAGTGTCATTTTTATTTGTGCAACCACTCAGAGATATCTCCAAAAGGATTTTTCACACTGCATAAAATGCACTGCCTGTTTCTGTTTAATCACGCTTAAGGCACAGTAAACTAGGCTCCAAGATGCATAGCGCTAGAATTGTGCTTGGCTTACTTTAGGCATGAATGACTGATAACCAGGAACCATTAACCACAGCCTCAGTTCCTACTTTCATCAGACATTAGTGCATAGCTAACAGGACAAGGGCAGACTCCAAGGTGGGGCAAACAGTAATGCAAAATTAATTTTTCAATGTCCTTATCACTGAAGGCGGAGAGAATACCGAAATTTGCTTCACAGAGAAATTGGGAGATTCCACGTAAGAGTTTAATAATTTTCATGTTTTACCCACAGAGTGAAATTGGTCATTTCATGCATGTTCCTGAAATTAGATTGTTGCCTGCAATGTAAGCCAGTTAGATGGCTGTGAAACCTTGTGTCCTCCTAATTGGCCAAGCTTTCAAGAACAATTATCAAATTCTGACCAAAAAGTAGTGAATTGAGGAAAAATCTACTCGTCTGTCAGCGAAACTGAGGGCAATTTCACTGATTTCGCTTTGCCAGCAATAATTCTGCCCACACCTACCTATGACACATCATCCTGCAGGAGGGAGCAGTTACTAGTCTGTACCAGTAATAGTTATTTCTGATATCTGATCTGTTTTAGTCATATGCGCCTAGCCCTACCCACCCACTGGAAAGAAATCTCACCTGTGATAAGTGTACAGTACATAGATGTGAAATAAGTACATGTAGAAATTTTTTATAGATGCAGAATGTGTACGTGTGAAATGTTTCTACAAGGGACTTTTAATGTAAAACTATAATTCTAAGCAAGATGTGCACCACTTTCCTTTTTAAAATAACACATGTAAACTTGACTTGAGGGGGACAAACAGGAGTGCATCAACTAAAAGGAACTAATTGGGTAGCAAACGCACATCATGCATTATTATGTTACAGTAATACCATGTTAACACCTAACCTGAAGTTTCATAAATTGTAATACACTGGACCAACCAGTAGATGGTGAACTATGCACAGCATGCCCCTCTCAACGGATTGGATTGCAATAAATGCTATCACTGGTATGGCTTAAAGGCAAAATAAGACGACATTTTAGGGCATAAAGATTTGCTCTGAGACAACTAAATAGATTTTTGGCTCACAATCCAACCACTGACATATTGTCAAACTAATGCCATGACTAGCCAGAATTGGTAAGTGGGCTTTCAACATTGAAACAATGTGTATACTTGTTCTTTAACTCTTTCTATGTTTCCGTTCTGTTTGTGCTTTGCAACATTAGCCTTAATGATGTGGAATCAGGTTAAAAAAATGTGTTTGTATTAATATTGTGCTATAGTCAGTTATCTGACTTTTCGCAAAATAACAATGTAGCATGTAAAAGAAGTAAAAAGAAGAAAATCATTTCATCTTTCTCTTAAAGTTACAAGAATATTTCACTAACAGAGGAGTAGTACATTATGAAAATCTTGCAAAGTTTTTACAACATTTTCAAAATTTCCATTTTCATCCCACCAATCCCCGTATTCGTATAGTTTCAAGATTTTAAGTAAATTATAAAGTTCCAAGGATAGAAAGGTTTCATGCCCCAAGGATAGGTGATGCCAAAAGTCCCTGCAGTCAAGCCAGCTCAATCTCAATATTTGGGTTCTTCGAGCTCTAGTTCCAGCACACTCAAGATGTGGTATAGAGTTTGGTTAACACAGAGATTGCACAGCTCACAAGCACTTCCGCTCGGTCTAATCTGCTGTCTATATGAGGAAATTGCACAAGATAGCGAGGGAGGATTCCCCGATTTAGATCTAGGATTGAAGGATTGCCATGGAGTTTTAACCTTCTCATGGCATTGATTGTATATATCCAATCCATTTCAAATAGGGCCTTTTTACAGGCCTTAGGATTTGAAGACAAATCGGTAATGGTTTTCTCTGATTGTACTTAGATGGTTTCAACCTTTATCTTCAGTTTACAGTTTATTGATAAAGATTTTTGACTCCCTCGCTTCTTCCTGTGCCTAGTCCATGATTAACGTGTTCTCCAGGGGACATTTGATAAGTCTAAAGAATTGCAGTAGTTTCCATTGTTGACATACTCTCAGGGATTTTAAGCCTAGCTCCTATCTCAATGCGCTTATTGGCGTGGACAGCGCGAGACCCAGGGCCTTTTTCTATACTGGCACCTCCCAGTAGTCCCAATATAGGCCCCAGGCTTGCGATTCAATATCCAGGCCATACAAGATACTGAGGATATCTTGTAAAAAGTGAGCACGTCATGCATGCTGGACGTGGTTCTACCTCTTACGCTCATAGAACAGCTAGACCGTTCTATTCCAAATGGCGGTTGTTCGATACGTTGCCGGGAAAACAACGTCTGCACTTTTCACGTCGCTAACTTCACGTGTATTCTGCTTCGTCACGTGACCTACGGCATTACGTATATAAGCAGCGTGGAAACTTCACTCGCTGCTTCTGATCGAATCATTTGGCGTTGTGTAGCTGAACCTCCGATCTGCGTCCTTGCAGTTTTCCTCAGCTGCTTCTTGGGCCTTCTATAGCGTGTTTTCCGCCACACGCTGATTCCTGGAGCTGTTTGTTCGCGTGTACTTCCACACGCACACGTTGTCTTCAAACGCGGCTGTCCTGGGCTGCGTGAATCCTGTTCGTGTGCAAATCCACAAGCGCACGCTATCTTCAAGCGCGGCTGGCCTGGGCTGCGTGAATCCTGTTCGCGTGCAAATCCCCAAGCGCACGCTATCTTCAAGCGCGGCTGGCCTGGACTGCGTGAATCCTGTTCGCGTGCAAATCCACAAGCGCACGCTATCTTCAAGCGCGGTTGGCCTAGACTGCGTGAATCCTGTTCGCGTGCAAATCCACAAGCGCACGCTATCTTCAAGCGCGGCTGGCCTGGACTGCGTGAATCCTGTTTGCGTGCAAATCCACAAGCGCACGCTGTCTTCAAGCGCGGTTGGCCTGGACTGCGTGAATCCTGTTCGCGTGTAATTCCACACGCACACGTTGTCTTTAAGCGCGGCTGGCCTGGACTGCGTGAATCCTGTTCGCGTGTAAATCCACACGCGCACGTTGTCTTCAAGCGCGGTTCCAAGACTGCGTGAATTCTATTTGCGTGTAATTTCACACCCGCACACTATTTACTTTGCGGCTGTTCAGAACCGCGTGTACTTTGTTTATACCATAAAAGGGCGCTATTTCCAACTCCTGCACCTGTGATATTAACAGGGGGATTTATTCATTTCTATACTTTTCTCTACGTGGGAAGGAAGCTTTTGAAGGACTGTTGGAAGGTGACAGTGAACAGTACTTTGGACGCTATCCTGTGGTGCATCAACCCGGTATCTAGCGTGAGCCTCGTTCCGTTCGGGATAAGTCTCCCTTACTAATCTTCCCTTCCTTGTTGTTTGTTCTACTTCTGGATTTTCCTCAAGAGACTTCTGCTGGATTCTTCTGCCCTAGACATAAGGTCAGTGTGTGCATTAATGTCAAATACTGTTCTATCATAGAGAGTCAATTTGGGGCAGTTTCTTATGATACTTTATTTTGTTCTAGGCTGACTTCCTATACCTTACCCACGCCCTTTCCAGTGATCCATCTCTCTGCCTGTTTAATCAGTCAGAGAGTTGTATCATTTGGAAGGTCTAAACTTGACTTCACAACTATCAAATCGTGTGAACAGGGATCCGGAAGACCCTACCATCTGTATCCTTTTGAGTACCGTATCCTTTTCAGTCAATACTTTGGTACTTTATGACAGAGCATTGGTTTAGGTGAGAACTTAAAAACATGTGTTCTGATGTTTTTCAATTGTGCTTTGAGCTAGTCTATTTTCTCACCCAATTTCCCTTTCAGTAGTGCACCATTGGGGTGAGATAATAGTCTAAAGCTTCAACACCCAGCTTAATGAATGTTTTCTCCAGCAGCCAGGAGTACATCTTGGCATTTTTGCTCAATGGCCCATCCTAAGGATGTTAGTTTTAGCCAGGTTAATTATTAGCTCGTTGGACTTAGCGTAAGTGTCTATGGCATTAAGCAAATGCTGAATTCTGCTTGGGGTGAAATCCAGAAGCAAGATGTCATCGGCGTAGGCTAGCCAGCACACCTTTTGTGATCCTATTTTAGGGCCAGCAAAAACAGCATTATTCAGATGATCTTTAATGTCTGTTAGGTACATATTGAAAAGGAATGGGGCAAAGATACAGCCTTGCCTCACACCTCGGTTAGTCTCTATCTTTCTTGTGAAATGGCCAGCTCCGTCCAATCTAACTGCTATATTTGTATTCTCATGCAGATACACCAAAATTGCTAATAGCCCAGGCGGTATGCCCCAGCTATTCAACTTTCTCCACAGTGAGTGCCTATTCACTGTGTCAAAGGATTTGGAAAGTCTATTAGTGCTAAATACACAGGTGCACTGCCCACTCTCCATGCCGTGTCCCTGAGAGAGTTCACTATTAGGCCATTCAGAGTAGTAGATAAGCCTTTTCTAAAATCAATCTGCGCTTTATCGTATATTATTCTCGTTAGCCCAGTGCTCTAGTTCCCTTAGGACCATAACTGCAAAAATCTTGCTGTCGGCATCTAAGAGGGCGATTAGGTGATAGTTGTTAGGATTCGTCCGATCGCCTCTATTGAAAATTGGAATAACCACCGCAGACTTCCAACTAGAAGGACGCTGACTAGAGTTCATGAACAATTCATAAAGCACAGTTGACCACACCCCTGATAATCTGCTGTGATAGTTTGCATTGTACAAGTTATTAATATTAGTACATATATCTGTGAAGGTTTACATGGTGGAGTAGCAAATTCACAGAATTGGTTTTTAATATTTTAATGAACTGAACACCCATTTTAAATGTCACTACAATATGCAATGCACTTTATAAGGGTTTTTATCTAAGGGGTTTTCCATTCCTGACAATATGCCTACAGCTATCAAATGACTCGAGGTCATCGGTGACACCTGACCCAGTCCTGAAAGTTCGATTTGCATGCTGAGACACGTTACCCCTATTTACTGTAAGAGAAATAGAACTACAAGCCCCAGAATGGAAAATCCAAGGCTAGGATAGGCCCTAGATGTAATGACACTGGCTTTATTTGCATGGGATATTTTTACTCCTGCTGTTTATAGTATCATTTCTTTAACGGGTTCAAATGGGAACTTTTGCATATTTACTGTGCACAGAAAAAGCTTTTGGCTAAACAAAAAGCCGAAGTTCATGTTGGGGCTGAGATACATACTTATCCTCTCGCCGTGGCTCTTCAACATCTACCTTGCCCCTCTCGCCCACCTGATCTCCTTCTCTCTTCACTTCCAGTGTTATGTAGATGACATGCAACTCTCCTTCAGGCTTCCCTCCACTGCCTCCTCTTCCTCCTCTCTCATCCCTGACTGTCTGACTGCTATTCAGGCATGGTGTACTGCCAATGATCTCTGCCTTAATGCCAGTAAACCTGAGATCCTTCTCATTGGAACCCCAGCTCCCCCTTCCCTCCTACCCTCTTGCTGCCCTCAATGGGTATCCTCCCCTCACCCTCTTGTGAGGCAAAACACCTTGGTGTCATCTTTGACTTCCCCCTCTCCTTCTCTCCTCACATTGCAGACTTTGCCAAGCCTTGCCAAGAAGACCCACTATCCGCTGCACTTCCTCAGAAGCATCCTCCCTTTCCTCACCTTCCCCCAGAAACTCAATATCTCCAGAGCTGTGGTCCTCTCTAGACTGGACTACTGCAACAACCTCCTCCTCAGTCTTCTTTTATCCTCCCTTCGCCTCCTTGAACTAATCCAGAATAAGACTGAAAGACGTATTCTTGGCCTCAAGCCCAGGGACCCCATCTCTCCAGCCCTAAAACCTCTCCACTGGCTTCTGGTTACTGCTAGGATCAGGTTCAAAACCCACTGCATCATCCACAAGGCTTTCTGGGGCCTGGGACCTTGCTACATCCAACCCTCCCTCCTTAAATACCTCCCTACTGGAGCCATTTGGTCCTATGGCTCCAATTTGCTGCAGATCAGACACTTCTCTAAGTAGAGAGTGGGGGGGTAGATCTCTCTCCTCTGCAGAGCCACCCTGTGGATTGTCTCCCTGCCCCTCTCAGGCTTGAGCCGGATCTTCTTAAGTTCCAGAAGCTCCCCAAGACCCTCCTTTTCTCTTCTTCCTTCCCTCTCTCCCTCCTCTGCTAACCCCCCATCTGCCGCAGTGACTGGCTGCCTGGTTTCCCTCTGAGTTCTATAGGGCACCATGCCCTTGCCGATTCCACCCCCTTCCTTGCACTTAACATGTGGACCCTCACCGCCTGCACCCCATGCAGTCCCTGGCACTTGCCCACTTGGTCTCCCCTTAGCACTTGCCTAGCCCCTGTGGCCCTCTTCTCCCCCAAACCGCTTTCACTTCACTCTCTCCTCTTGCCCTGCACTCCCCTTCCGACCCTAGCACTTTGCATTTTGCGCAAACCGGCACTCCCCTCCCCTTCCCCCGCACTTCTTGTTACTGCACCTACACGAGCCGAATGTTCATAAGGCCTAGTAGGACCGTTATTGTTCTCTTACTTCCTTGCTCCTCCCGCCCCCTTTCTGTCTTCTGGTGCCTTGAAATACCATTTGTTGTATGGGCCCCTTACAAATATCCATAACATAAAAATTAAATTCCTAAAGTATGCCTGTAATCTCTCTATATACATGCATTTGTTAGTATATAGGCAACTATATTGATCCCAGTATATTATGTTTGTTCTCAATATTCAAATTACATACATTTGCCTACATTTGATTTGAAGTATATATTTATTTTTCTTCCATCTCTTCCTTCTCTCAGCTATACCAGTTTTCTCATCTCATGTGTGCCCCTTGCCACTCTCTCATCACTCTTCCATCCCTTTCAACCCCTCTATCTCAATTTCCACTATTTCACACCCATCTTCATCTCCCTCCTTGCCTTTCCTAGCTAGTTAGTTATTGAAATGTGTGCAGCGCATGGCCACCTGGAGGTATCTTGGCGCTAGAGAGGGAGAAACAGAGACTACCATCCATCAGCCGCTAGCCGCTAGCCACTAGAACAGAAATGTCTTTAAAGCCCTTCTAAATTGCAATTTGATTTGGCAGGGTCTTTACTGACACTGACAGTGGCAGGTTATTCGACATTCGAGCAGCAGCGACCAAGAAAGCCCGGCCACTGATGCGTGAGCGGCGGAAGGTAGAGACCACCAACAAACCGCTGATGCAGAACACAGAGAACGGGTACGACAGTAGCAGATGAATTTGGTCTGGAGGTATTCTGGCCCCAGTCCATGCAACACCCAATGAACAATGCAAAGTACCTTGAACTCAATACGCTGCACCACTGGGAGCCAGTGCAAGGCACGCGACAACAGGGAGATGTGAACCCCATAGAGTAACCCCGTGGCCACCCGGGTGGCCAGATTTTGAAGGTGCTCAAGCCGTTGGACTGTACCCTTGGGCTGGGCAAGGTATAGGGAATTACAGTAATCCAACCAGCTGAGCACCATGGCCACAACCACAGGCGGACGAAGGGTGGCCAGTATCAAGGGATGCACCTTTTTTAGTGTCTTAACATGGAAATGACCTACTTTACACACTGCAGAGATCTGGCTATTCATAGAAAGGGAGGACGAAAGAATCACTCCCAGGTTCTTCACCTGTATCACTGGAAGAGGAAGAGACCCAAGAGAGGAAGGCCAAAAAGAGGACACCCAGAGAGCAGGATCGGGGGAGGGGTGTCCCTCCACCATCACCTCTGTCTTGTCCCCATTCAACTTCAGCCATTTGTGAATCATCCACTCACCCACGTCCGTCAGGCACTGATGAAGGCACAACTACATCTCAGCCCGATCGAGATCTAAATGGATCAGGATCTGAGTGTCGTCGGCATAAGAATAGCACCTGATGCCGAGGGAGCGGATGAGACAGATCAGAGGCCAGATATAAATCTTGAAGAGAATGGGTGACAAGGCACAGCCCTGTTGAACTCCACATTTAAGGTGGCAGGGACCCCAAAAGAAAGGAGGGAAAGAGAGCACTTGAGCGCGATCGGCCAGGAACGATGAAAACCAGGCTAGCATCTGACCTCAGATACCAATCTGAGTCAGGAGAGTCAGCAAGGTGGGATGGTCCACAGTGTCAAACACCGCTGACTGATCTAACAAGATCAGGGCACCCACCCCACCTGCATCAACCAGTCTGCCCATGTCATCCTGGACCGATACTAAAACACTTTCCGTGCACCGACCAGGCCTAAAGCCTGATTGGGCAGGATCCAGAAGTTTATAGTATTCTGGAAATGCAGATAGAAGAGGCGACACCAAAGAATCCAAGAGTTTCATAGAAAAGTGTAGAGGAGAAATGGGGCAGGAATTAGAAAGAAGAGATGGGTCTAGTGATGTTTTTTTCAGAAGGGGGATCACTGTAGCGACCTTAAATTCCAACAGAATAACCCACGTCTGGCAGGAGATATTTATAGCCGTCGTAAGCTCGATTAGCAAGTCAAAAGAGATCTCTTTCATGACTGCCAGTGGAGCCACGTCTGAAGGAGAGCCTTACTTAATGCACTGTATGGGAGTGGATACCATTGCCTCAGTAAAAAGCGAAAAGGAAGACCATTCTTTCACTTGAGTCAAGCCAACTAGACCTAGTAATTCTCTCTCCGCACCGAGAACCGAGGCAGATAATGAGATGGTGGTGCGAATGGCCTAAATATTTTACACTAAAAACTGGGACAAGGAATCGCAACAATCCTGAGAAGGACTTACCATGGAAGTATATTCCTCTGAAGAAGATAATGATTTGACCACCGCAAAAAGAGCTTTGGGCTGACACAAGGCGGCCTCATTTATCTGGGCTAGGTAAGATTTCTTAGCTGCTGTAATAGCTGATAAATAAGCTACTGTGAAACTATGTCTGTTCCACAATTGGATGCGCTGCTTATTGGTCCAAATTGGACATCTGGAACATGATAGTTCCCAATAAACCATGAGTACATTCAACCAAATTAAACATCTGGAGCATGATAGTTCACAATAAACAGTTAGTACATTCCAGCGAGTTCAGGTCAGACTTGAGTTGATTAGGACATTTCTTTAATTGGATGTTTGTCCGATAAGAGTAGCGTGCTATGTTCAATGAAAGAGTGACGTGCCAACACGTGTTTCGACCTAAACAGGTCCTTTTCAAGGCTACACTCTGCTCAAAACAAATCTTATTCATTGTTTTCATACAACATACAGGTGAGAGGATCAAGCGATACAGTGAGAACAACATACAGAAAAGTAAGGTATACATTACCAATGTACATTATGTGTGGAGATGAAAACACCAGCATGTTGTCAGCATCAAATAGATCGAGAGAATAAAATGAAAAGTACAAATAAAAAACAAAGGAAAAGAGAAAATAAGAAGACTTCAGCTCAAATCAATATCAATTGTACCATTTGGAATATTACTTCAGAACTAACAAAGAGTTCCTTTCCCCTTTTTAATGTTACGAATTACTTCTTTACAGTTAATACCACCACCCAGATCACGGTGTCAAAACCAGCAGCACCTTCCACCAAATCCAGTGGGTCAAATGCATGTGTATCAACGAGATCTCTCATAAATCAAAACATGAATATTCTCACACCACTGTGGGAAAATAGATTCCAAATCCCGTCAAAACTGTGATACAATACCACCATATACAAGCGGAGTAATTACCCAAAGCTTAGTCTCTCTGATCACAGTCCTTTGACCATGACGACTCAAGGTTATTACACTGTGCGATTTCTTCTCAAAATATCAAAGTGGGAAATCACCTAGTAAATACAAAAGGTTAATTAATCACAAGTTATGAAATGGCTTAATAGCGCTGTATCGCGTGCCATACCGGTTATATGTATGAGTAGCATTACCTGTACACCAGTCCAGTGCCAATACGGTTTGCAAGAGCGTTCGTGATTTCTGTAAATACTCGCCTACAGTGGCAATGCCTAATACGAAAAATATTTGTATATGTCGTCAAAAGCTACAACAGGAGCCTATCGTTGCATAAAAACCATTAAATGTATCACTTACAAAAATAATCTGCCGTCCGTGCCTGTCCGTTCTGTTACAAAGCGTCCAAACGCGGAAATATCTGTGCGACGTATAAAAAGGATTAAAAGGGAGGTCCCCTAGTGTAACATGACCAACAGTCACGTTCCCCAGTGTGTCACGTGATTGTGCAATGTAAACATCACAGTTCCAATTGTGATTCCAATTGTCACAGATTACCATCCACATAATATAAAGTACAATTTAGCAGTTCGGATCTCGGAACATAAATGAAATAGCACCAGATACTCTCAAATGAAGCAATCTACTTCGCGCTGTCCATTTCTATTGGCAGATTCCAATGACAAAAAAACAAAAATCATCCAATGCAAGTTGGCAATTCTAGCATTGGATTCTAAAACAAGATCATATTTATAGACCCAATAATACATGCAAATACCCATGCATCGTTCGAAAAGCAAGGAGTGTAATGCGAAAGTACCCTGGTAACCCATGGTCAAAAGTCGCGTTCCCTAGTGTGTCACGTGTCTGTGCAATATAGACATACAAGTTACCATGGTCCACTGTCCACATATTACATAAACGATTTAGCACTTCGAATCTCGAAAAATAATTACAAATATCGAGAAGTTCTCCCAACTACTATCCTCTACTAGACATTGTCCATTACCAATGTAAATTACTAATTACTAATGAAACACCCTCACAAGTCCAAAGTGACAATTTGTCAATTGGGTTCCAAAACCTTGTCATGTGAGTATACCTGGTATATTACCTCGCACATGCTCAAATTGTTCTGTCTACCATTTCCAATGTTTGAATACTGATGCATTTGGCCCCTGGATGCAGCATTGGCGCCCCGCCGGACATCCAGACCTGGGAAGTGACTGCACCATAGTTGGTCATTTGTTCTGTCTCCCGGGGTTCCTGTGACTCTCTCCTACCATACTATGCGGTATGGATTCCCCCAACAACCTCTTGCATCCCCACCAACTGCTGTTTATTAGTCTTCTGTTCTTAGCATGGCTTGGGGTCTGTCTTGATTTGGGCCAACCAAGTCCTGAAAGGGCCGACACGAGCAGTCCCTGCAGAGCTGATGTGTTCTCCCGGTGCCTTCTCGCCCCTATACTGATTTGTGAGGCCCCCCAAGTTACAGTTGGTTGTACTTCTACTCCACTTTGGTTTTATGAGTCATGCCTCTCGCTGGGGGCAGCACGTACATCAGTGTCACAGATCCCTGCTCAGTACCAGCAATTGCATGTATCCCAGCACCTTGTCCTTGCGGGCTGCTTTGTGGCGGGGCCCTCTTCAGTTTTATGGAACAGATCTACTGTACACGATTCTGCCACCACCACTATGGCCTGATGGCGGTCCACCAGCCTGCATCCGCCCATCGGCTGTGTATCTGTTCTATGTGTCCTCTGTGCGCGAGCTGGAGTTCTCAACCCCCTTCATTCACCTCTCTTAGTACCAGTGTTCTCTGCTCCGGGCACGCCTACAACGTCTTTTGTAGCCCGTGTCCCTTGTGAGGCCCAGCTGTTGTCTCTGCCCGCCTATTGCCTTGCAATCACAGAGCGCTATGCATAGATCAGCAGGCGTCATCCACAAGAGCTTTTGTATTTGTCCCATTACAACGGTGCAGCTCTGTTCCCGCTGGGTTATCTGCACACCCACTGCAGGGCTATCTGTGTGTTCCGATCGCTTTGGTTATCCCTGCGGGCCTTCTAGCTCGTAACACAGTATTCCTTTATTTCACTGGTATGATTCGCGGAGGCTCATGAGCCATCTGCTCCTCTCCGCCGCGCCGTTGTCGCGCCTCGGAATAAATCCAATCTGCCAGCTTCCGCACCAATTACTCCATTCGCTTGGTGCAACAATGTATCCACCTGTCAGCTGTGTCTCACTCTCCTGCTGGTTGCCATCCGCGCGACCGCATTAATCCATACCGCTGCTGCAGGTACTGCTCCTCATCCTCTCCTCTAAGACACAGGGTCTGCTCGCAGTGTGGGACAGCACAACGCTTTGGTTCTGTAATGCTACAATGCCAAGCTCTTCCTTTGTTCTCGGCAAGGTGCCATTTTGTATCTCTCGTCAGCAGGATCATGCTATATTCTCAAGCTCATAATTCCTTTCCACATGTGCGTTCGGCATCTCGCTTTCGACCACTGCATGCTCTAGGTCCACCTCTCCCAGCAGGTTTAGAACGCATATTTCAGCAGGATCTTAGTCGGATCAGCAGGAGCCTCCAGAAGTCACGTCTTAGTCCGTGGCAATGAAGCCACGCCACCCCACTCTATTATAGATCTTATAGGCCTTTGAGAGTGGACTGGCTGGTGCCCATTAACTTCCAGGATGTGAATTCTGGTATCCAGGGATATCAGTGGAAGAAATAATTTTTGTTTAAACAATAGTAGTTACTAATCGATTTCTGACCTCCATCCAACACTTTACCCAACAATTCTAGGACTGGAGTTAGACCAGTAAATTAACCGTGAAGTGTTTTTGCATTGAATCGGGCCAGTAATGACAGGTCCTGTCTTTAAGTGCAGAAGGAAAACACAGCAGTTGACATCCTTTCAGTCTGACATCGGAATGTGGGTCTGTAGGAAGCACCAGCAGTGGCAGCTACACACCTCTGGGGATAACATGTTCTTGTGTTTTCATAATTGTATGCTTGGTTCCTAAAAGCCAAGTCTAAAGAGATAGTTTCTTTTCACCAAATGCAACATCCATGATCCCTTACCATTGACTATACGGGCTAGGGCTCTTGAAGGCTGCAGTCCAAAACATCTGGAGGGCTGATGTTTGCAGACCCCTGCTCAAGGCTTTTCCCAGAACTTTATTGTTCAAGATGCGGTTGTATCAGTGCTGCTCTTGATATGCAGGGTGGGAAAGCTTTCCCTCTACCAGTAAAACTGAGAGACATCTATCGGGCTGTGTCTTGGTTCCCGCCAAGTCCTGTTCTGCAGGCTTAAAAATCCTTTGCACCTAGAGTCTTATGGCCTCATGCAATTTATAGGTGTTAAAAGCAAAGTAAATGATGCAGTCCCTGCACGAACCAATGAGGACTTGGTGGTTCCAGTTTTGAGGAAATTGTGAATTGCTTAACCTAATATCTTCCCTGGTCTACCAAGAACTGTTATGGTGGATGACCTCTCTAATTTGCTGTGCCGGATGATTTTTAGCCAACATTTGTCATTTGTGATGGATGAATACATTTTTGGATGGGAAGCACACCTGTCTGACCTGTCTGGTTGTATTCACTGAACTGAACAAATACATGGTATTTGCATCAGTCTCTTAAACTGGAGGTTAGTCAAGTTCGCTCTTGTGTTTATAAAAACCTATTTTTATTTTATTTATTGATTTTAAAGCATGTAAAACATACAAAGCGTGCGTGCGTGCATGCATGTGGGTGTGTGCGTTTTGTGTGGTCTGAATAACCGGAGGGTGTCCTCATCTCTTTTTCCCCAGACTCCGCCTCTCAGATAGCCAGGGAAAGGCCATCACTTTTGGATCCCGACCCTGGGGGTGGCTATGCGAGGGAGGATCACCTGGGTGGAGGGAACTTGGGGAATGGGGAGAGGACGTCCTCAGGTGAGACACATTATCCCCCTTTTCCCTTTCATAACGAGCCCTATTGTCAGCCCCTTCCCTACTCCTCCTTCAAATATGTTCTCCAGAAAAGAACACTCTAGTACTGAGACGAGGAAGAGGATGATGGAGGTATACCAGAGGAACAACCCGGCATGTCTGCCTAATGTGTCCTCCAGAGTCAGGCAAAATAACTAAATGACACACACCTGGGGCCACTTAACACACGTGATGGATATAAAAATGCCTGCATTCTGGGAGACGACGAACGGGCTGGAGGAAAGAAAGCTGGAGACCCGAGTGGCTGGAGCAGTGCTGTGCAGGAGAAGAGTATGCTGTAGCCGTGGTCAGCTGTGCAAGGGTACGGAGGTCCTGCTATCCGCCAAAGCAAGTCTGGCGGGGAGAAGCCATGGAGCTCTCTGTGACCGCAGCTGTCGCCAAAGGGAGCCAGCAGAGCGGACGGTGCGTGCGGTGCAGACCGCGAGAGGAAGGCAGAGTCCAGAGAAACAGGGAAGTAGCAGAAGCCTGGAGGAGCCCATTGCGAAGGACACAAGGAGAGAGAGCTCTGCTGTTTGCGGCCGGTGAGTGTAGAAAACACACTTTGACCGGGGCGCTCCTGTAACATATAGCATTAAGAGGGGCCCAGGCGTTGCAAGCTGAGAGAAACTTTTGTTGGTAAAAGCCAGAGAAATACAAACAAGAATCATAAAGTGTATGGTGGCTAAACCAGCCACGGGATAGTGTCTGAAGAATGTGACACTGGGGAATCAACTAAGCGTCCCGGTCAGATGGGACCAGTAATTAAGTGTTGATGGAGGCAGTTAGAAGGGCTATCAGTTGCATGACCTGTAATGGGTGAAACGTGTGGTCCAACAACTGCACCTAGACCGAGTGCCCTATTTGGAAAAAGCCAATGAAAGCATATTTGAAGATTTGTGTTGCTACATCTTGGTCTGATATACTGAAGTTAAGAAACAGAACTGTGTTGATTTTGAAAGTTGGACGTTTTGAACTCTTGGGGGAAGGGAACCCCAATTTAGGAAGTGTACCAAGGAACTGTTATTTCTGGAAAGCTGGAAGTTTGAACGCTTGGAGAAAGGAACCTCAACTTGGGAGGTGTCCCAAGGAACTGTGTTGTTTCAGACGCAAGAAGGTTTGAACTCTTGGGGAAGGGAATCCCAATATTATGACAACTATTTTAAACTTGGAGAAGGGGAAGCTGCTCCTAAGCGAAGATCTTGACTAAGCTCTGAACTTTCTTTTGAACACTGTTCTTTTGAGACTGACATCCCTACACCTCGTATACAGTTAGTTGTGAGGGCAAATATACATTATTTTTTATTATTATCTGTATATGGTTCTCACATGAACCTTTACAAAAAAGGAAAATCAGAAAATAACATACAACAACAGAATCAAAAAGCAATAACTACAAAACAAGAAAAGCAAATAATCTGCCAAGCAAAAATAAGAATAAAAGAATAAGATACACTTTTCCGCCATAGATACATTAATCAGAAAAAATAAGCCAATATTTTAATACTTCCCAATTCCTACTCCAAAGAAAACATTATTCCATTATTTTTGCAATTTTTAAAACCCAAACCAATGAGGCTGTTAAAGCTGCATTAAGTCCGGAAACCAGGTAATCCCAAAAATATTCTGCCACAATCCCTTCCTCACGGGATACAAATCTGCTGAACAACAATTTTCGATATGACCATGTTCCCTCACACTCCATCAATAAATGCCTTAATGTTTGGTTAGACAGAAGGGCACACACTTTACACAATCTTACAACCTTTTCTCTCTGTTGCGGCCTTACCAAAACTACTCCACAATGAACCAGGTTTAACCTGATCCTGAGGAAGTCGTTCCTTACTGCCCTGTCAAGGGACTTTAAGAGATAACTGGAAAGAGAACCAAGTATTTTTTCTGCCAAAAGGAATGGGTTTACAAATGGTGTCTCTTACCCTTGCAATGGTTTCCATCCAATCGCTTAGTTCTAACTTACGTTTTACCATTAACTAGTTTGAGATAAGAGTGTCAACCTCTAGATCTACTTTCTCTAGAAATACCTTCACTCTTTTTTCCAGATCAGACATCATAGGTGACTTTGATTGCTCCAGGTGGAATCTAATGTCCCCATATAGCGTACAACTCTTTCCAGTGATTACCTCATTATAAAGTGATGCAAGCTTCCAGTTTGCAATGCAATCACCCCGGGGTGCAAAGAGGCAGGCCCAGCGACTTCTTCCAAATTCGACCCTCCACTGCACTCCTGAAGACCAGAGAAGAGGATTTCATGCACCGCTTTTGCTAGATAGTATTTTATTAGCTGTAAAACTGAGAACTTGCAATACTTAACATTCAATTTTGGCATTTGAGAGGCCAACTGAGATGCTTTTACAGCCACATCCACTTCCACTTTATGCCGGACTGATGAGGAATAGATGTTATACCCTAAATACTTCACCACCTCAACTCTTTCAATCAATTGGCTCTCAAGTAACCGATTTGAAAAATGGATCTTCAAGTATACATTTTGGACACAGAGACTTAAGTTGGACATCCTGACACAGACTATCCTTAGTTTTCTTTTGGTAGGGAAATGCCACTGTAGCATAGGAAAAGTTAGGCCTTACTCCACCCTGCCTATTAAGTTAAATAAATTTACTTTGAGTACAAATCTGAATCTATTGTCTGTGACTTGCTTCATGATGCCTTCACAATGGACTAGTCCATCCAGCTCACCATGAGGCTGAGAGGAATGTAAAAGAAAGAACAAAGACAGAACTGCCCTGCTCAGGAATGGGCTGGGCAGGGGGAAAAGGAATCCTCGGAGGATTGAAAAGGGACAGTTAGAAAAATTAGAGAGGAAGCAGAGAGCAGAGAGGGAGAAGAAAGCGAAATAAACCCTGCGGGGTGGGGGGCACTTCCTTGAGCAGACCCATGTGTGAAGAATCCGACGGATCCCTCACCGAAACCCTGCCTAATATCTCCTCCCAGGTGGCCAGGAGAGGGCAGGTGCTTTCTGATCCCAATCCCGGCGGGTGGTGTACTGCGGGAGGGTCACCTGGGTGGAGACAGGGGCCAGGGTAGTGAGGAAAATCTGCGGGATGAGACACAGTGTAGTTCCTCTAAATGAGATACTCTTACCACCATGCCAGATGAGGTTATGGCTTATTGTCATTTTGACATCTCTCAACCTCCTAGTAGAACTGAGATGGTAAATTCTAAGGTGGTGGATTTGCAACATATTATGCCAAAAGAACAAATCTTTTGTATCCCTAAATGCCCTCCTCCATACCAAAAGCATACTACAGGAAATGGCGGAAATGCAGACTTCTCTACACCTTCTTTCGCCCATAAGATTGAAACCTACAATACCTATTTTAAAAAGAAGGGATTTAAATCTACCCTTAATTCTATAAAAGAAGTGGAAAAACCTAATTCTTTCTAAATGAAAATAAGCTACATGTCCAAGAATCCCTTTGGGACTGAGACGAAAAAGAGGGCTGAAGAGGCATGAAGTGAAGGACATGCAATTAGGCCTAAAAGCCTTTGCCAGGGTTAGGCAATTAGCAATTGAGGCCTGCACCTGAAAATTGCCCCACCTAAGGGGCATAAAAGAAGGAGCAGTGAATGGAGCAGGAACTGGAAGGCTGGCAGTAGTAGCAGAAGGAGAAGAGCACAAGACTGCCAGTTCATGAGGAAGTGTGTTCACTTAAGGGACGCCGGGGCAGGAGGAAAGCAGATTTCACCTGCAAGTCCTGAGAAAGTTCTGTGTTCACAAACCCTGCTTTGCCGTGGCTGCACTGAGAGAGACGTTGTTAGATTGAAGGTCTTCCCAGGTGCGCCTAGTGGCTACGATTGAGGAGCCGTCATCGTGCTACATCTGGTGTACAGAAGCAAGCTGAGGGACAGAGGAGTAAAGGAGACTCCCCATGGTTAAGACCGGACTGGAGACACCCATGCTGCAGAGGGGTGTGGGTTCCAAGAGTGCCTAACGTAGTAGCAGAAGGAGTAGAAGTCAGGAAGTGGAAGCAGCCCACAAACCGCAGTGTTCCTAGAGCCGGTGAGTGACGCTCTGTTCAGTTTCACTTTAAAACCCCTGGCGGTAACTGTTACCAGCTCTGGATTAACTCACGTAAGAGTGGGAGAGAGTAAAAGACTGTTTGTTATTGTGAAAGGTCAGCCTACAATGAAAATGTATCACGCGCACTTCTGAAGCAAGTTGAAGTGCTCGCGCGTAAAAGCAAAACTTTAATTTTCCTTTGTCGGATGGTTTAATGTTGCCGAGTGGTCGCGTGCCTCCAATTAAGAAGGAGTACGCTTTTCTAAATCGCTCGGAAACTGAAAAGATGACTTTCACATATTGTTACAATGAATACTATATCAAAGAGAGGTTGCGTGTGAACAATTGTGATTCCCCACTGAAGTCAGAATATAACTGTTATCAAAGGGGAATACAATTTTGTATGGGTCCTTAACGTTAAGATCATTTTCAAAGAGTGGTTGTGTGTACCTAAAGCGGTTTCTCTTTTGAAGATTAAACCTTGTAACATCCAGCACAAGTATTATTATGAATGTGGAAGTTGCTGAACTGCCAAAAAGAACATGTATTACCCAGGCCAGTAGGCAAATCCTTGCTGTAGTGAAACTAGCTGCTGTGTTGAAATCTATCCACCTGCATTCTGAGGTTGTTGAAATTGTTAAAGTGTCCTCTCGTTCAAGTGACATAATTTATCACATGCTGCAAGAGTGGCAATACAGCTTCACGTTAGCTACTGGACTGGAACCAAGAAGGTGTGAATGAAGCTGGAGAAGGGAGCTGGGTGCTTGTAAGAAGATTAAGTCAACAATCTGTAATGATGAGACTGTTGAAGTGGAAAGAAAAGCAGTCTGGAAGCAGAGGTAGATTATATTGGTGGCAATAAGACAGACAGAGGCAAAGAGGCTGCCCTTTTCGTATAGCCTAGGAAAGAAGAGTGCCTTGTCTACCTGTGGAGGTCGAAGAGTATTGTCTTTAAACTACCTAACAATTCTAAAGTATCAAGTAGAAGTAGAACTACCTGAACTGTGGTGGTGTAAAAAACTGTCAGAACACGTTGCACTAAAGGTGGCTGAAGTAGTAGCATACTGTGGAACAAGAGGAGTCTGTTCCCACAGTAACAGTAATAGAAGGGGTTTTTAAGAGGAAAGCGACACCCTAAGAAGAAGCATTCTGACAATTATACTAGAGAAACCGCAGAGATCAGAGCTACATGGGAGGTTGTTGAAGCAGAAGATGTTTCTTTACCTTTTTGAACTGTGGAAAAGGAATATCCAGGATTACCATTGGTGCTGTTTTCTTGCTGGGATTGGAAGGGGAACTTTTCAAAGGAAAGCTGAAGAACTGTAACCAGTGGGTTTTTGTTTGGTGAACATTTGTTTCCTTTGCAACTCACAAGAGCTTTTCCTTTTGAACACTTGGATACATTGGGCCTCGTTCTGAGTCCGGCGGTAACCCTGCCGGTGCTACCGGCGGGTTGCCGCCAGACTCGGAATGAATTACCAGCGCCTGACTTACAGGTGCCACTGGGCTATTCCAAGTCCAGCGGCCGGTAAGTCAGGCGCCAGCAATTTTGTTAATCCCCATTCCCATAGAGTCCTATGGAACTCTATGGGAATGGGAACATGGGAGCACCGGCACTGTTAACAACGGTGCCAGTGCTCCCGTGAGAAGTCTGCCTACCATGGCCGCTACGCCCGGCAGGGTTAGACCTGTCAGGTACAGTGGCTCCGACTGGCAGACTTTTAGTTTCTCAGTCCGGAAACAAAGGAGATGGTAGGCTTACCGGCACCATTGTTTCCAGACCGGCAAACTTATAATGAGGCCCATTGACTTTGAACCATCCTGGGGAAGGGATTTGCCCAGGACAGGTGAAGGTCATCGAAATCACAGGTTGTTGGTTATTCATTTTGTTTATGTTGTTTATGATTTAGTTTGAATGTTTCATATCAACATATCAACATAGTTTGAATGTTTAATTGTTTAGTGTGAGGGCCAGTTTTGTTTGTTAGGAGTTTTCTCCTTAGACTAGGTAGGGAGCTCCCTGATAGATGATTGTCTCAATTTCTGGGGCGCAGCCAGCCTGCCTGCTCTTAGAAGGGTCTTCCACATCCTGGGAAACAGATACTCAACTATTGGACATTGTTGTATTGTGGGGATATCCCTGATTTTCTATGGGACAAAATATATCAAGTCAACTTCCATGGTAACCTTTCCACCCACACAATGGAGCATAATTTCAAATTGCTTAAGGGATGGCACAAAGATCCGCTGACCGTATCAAACAAGTATTCTGGAACTGCCCCTACATGCTACATGGGCTGTAGAGAAGTGGGGACCCCAGCCCACATGAGGTGGGGGTATCCAATTATACGGGTTTACTAGACGGAACTATTGGGATGGATACAATAATTAATAGGGGCACACCTCAGTTAAAGTCTCTTGTTGGGTGTAACCGCTAAAGATGATTTCAAGTACTGTTTGTTCACCAAATCACTTGTAACAAGAATTCTATATGATTTGGACATAATACCTTTTCTTGTTATATTCATATCCAAAACCTTTTCGAAAGGTGTAAGGTCCCTTGCTAGATTTGTTCCCCACTTAGAATCGAATAGATGTGCCTTTAGTCTGAAATAGTCCAAAATCCTAATGGCTTCCTTCTCTAACATCTCCTGCACTACAGTAAAGTCTTTAAACTTCCCTTTTGAGAAAGAATTAGATGCCATGTCAAGTCCTCTATTAGACCAGGACTGAGTAGATCGTAATCCCAACATCTAAGAAGGGGTCCCCACACAGAACTCTGAGTTGAGGGGCTCTTGGTTTTTAATATATATTTTTTTTCAGATTCCTTTTTCACACAACTACGTCTAGTCTGTCCTGAAACACGTATGGATGCTAAAATATCACTTGCAACAAATCGTTATGTGTCTTTCAACGCCTGTCTTTCCTTATTCCTAACTCAGCTCTTCCTTGTCCCTATTCCTAGCAATTTTCGTAAAGGTTCTTAGTTTGTTATTTAAATGTAATGGAGTTTTAGGAAGATTGTTTAATTTATTTCTTCTTAAATCTTTTTCTCATTGCCACTTGAGTTCCAAATCTGGTTCTGAACTTTCTCATGGTGGCTTTTGTGTCCGTGGTTGTTCACTTTAAAGGCCTCACTTGTGCACATGGGTGAGTAAGCGGAAGGCACGTTGGCATCTAAGATGGAGGAATGATTTGACCTCTTTGACCATAAAAAGGGTGTTGAGCTTCTGTCATCTCAGACCAAATTTTAAACCAATTTGTTTTGGTTTGCCGATCCTCATAAGGGAAAGTCATTTTCAACCAAACGCCTTTTTGACACAAATGACAATCCATTTGTAAACTGTTTATGTACTAGCTTGCAACAGAACTCATTTGACCAGTGGTTTAGCGACTGCTTTCACTTTGCAGGCAGATGTTCTTTTGCTGGACAGCTTTTGGGCTGCCACTTGGAGCTCTCATTCTTTTTTGTATTCACATATTTAACGTATTTACAACAAAACAACACAAACAAACAGGCCAAGTAAGCAGAGCACAGATCAGAGTAAGTCACACAAATTCCATAAACCTCCCACAAATGCCTTCATACAAATTCATTTTCCCCTGCCTACATAAAATAAATGCCACCAATATAATCTACCTCTGCTTCCAGACTGCTTTTCTTCACACTTGAACAGTCTCAGCATTACAGATTGTTGACTTAATCTTCTTACAAGCAGCCAGCTCGCTTCTCCAGCTTGATTCACACCTTCTTGGTTCCAGTAGCTAACCTGAAGCTGTATTGCCACTCTTGCAGCTTGTTATTGTTGGTATAGGAAGACGCCCACTTTGGGCAATCTGACTTGCAGCACTATCACATTTGAGTGTATTGGTTCTTTGCAATGTTTGGTCTTGCATGCAGTGCTTTTACAAGACAAGGAATTTGTTGGAGAAAAAGCTATACATTAGACTTATTAGTAATGTTCCTTCTGGTGAATGATCTTCACAGATTCCTCATTAACCCTCCCACCTACCCTGACATTAATCTGATTCTCTGATTTGCTTCCAACTTTTATTTTGCCTAATTTTACTGTGCCTTTTTGACCTCTGTGGAGCAATGGAAATTGATTACAATTGAGGTAAAGGAGGGGCACAGGCTCTCCCTACAACACTACAGTAACAGTTTCAGGAATGTCAAGATTACTGTCTTGGACTGTTGTCACACTGATGCCTCTTTAAGGCTGTTTAAACATTTCTTGATTCCGCTTTCACCTGGAGCTATTCTATAAAATGAGAAATCATTTAGAAAGATCACATGCATAAAAACGTGTCAGATGTGATTAACTTGCTGTTTACTGTGAGTGTTTTCAAAAGTACGATGCAAAAAAAATCACACGTTTCCCCTTTTTCTCCACCTCATACAGTGTCTTTTTCTTGGGAGCCATCTTCGTAATTTCAGCAACATTCCTATACGGTTATGATCCCAAACCAGCAGTAAATCCTTCGAAAGCATAGTGAACAACACAGACTTTCATCTGCTTATTTCTCAACAAATGTGTGAAGAAGGATTCTGCGCTGAGGCTCTCGCAGGAGGAATTCTCTCATAACTGAACACAGCATTGAGCTTTGTCTGTACACATGTGAACATGAAGACTATTTGCGCCGCAGATAATTCCTTTTGAAAATGGGAATACATTTCTGCAACTGTACCAGAACACTTGGAAAGAAATGTTCACTGTTACTAACATTGGGATGCTTCACAACTTGAACTTCGATGTTTCACCCAAGGATTTTATTGTTTGGTGCAGAACCGTGCACTACACGTTCTGGCAAAAAAGCGACACATCCGCCAGATCAGATTTTAATATTATTATTCTTTCACAAATTGAACTTTCATATTTAATCTGAGCAGTTCTATTTTTGAACTATTGCTCTTGTCTACAGGGACATGAATATTTCTATCAAATCGCATGGATCGTTGGCAGCTCAGTAGCCATGGTTTCAATGTATAGTTTTTCTCGTATCCAGGTTTTATATTTTGAAAGTCTGATTCAGCAAAAACTAGGTATCGTATATTTTGGTGCAACGGAGGTCACACATCTGATTTGGTGGAATGAAGATATATTGCAAAATAACGGAGGAAAGATTAAAGATATTTTTACCAAAGTTATCCAGCATTCCCTATATTTTCATAACATTTGAGCAACCAAATCAGTTCTGTGTCAAGAAGAAAGGGTATATAAATATTGGAATTTTATTTCATGAGATCATGTGAAAAAATGCACAAACAGCAATCTGAAATGCATATGTGTTTGATCATCAGAGCCTTATTTGATCATCACATTTTGCATAGGCCTAGAAAAGGCGCATTGTTATGGCCAAATGACTCCAAAGGTTGTCTAACTTATTATTTACCTCTAGTGTGTACTGTGCCATCACCAGTAAGTGTTTCATATGAAATGGCGTGCCTACACCAGTGTGGAAACTGTGGAGGGGGTGCAAAAACAGTGATGCTTTGTCCACACTGAAGGGGGGGGTGGAGAGATGTCTCAGGCTGCTGCAGCAGAGGTAACCAGTTGATAATCTCAAGAACACAGCTTCGTACATTTTATTGAGTTTATGAATTGCTTTCATCAAAGCTGAGGTACACATTTATATATTTTAAACTGAGACATAATTAGCAGCTGCAAAATGTCACTTCTGCTAGACTTAAATGGGGAAAATCAATAGTCGTTGCGGCTCAAACAAAAAGTGAACAGTGGTGCAGAATGGACAAGTGTTGGAGCACTCTAGAATGTAGGTTCCAGAAGTTGGAAGTAGTGGAGGAGCACAATGGATCACTAATAATGTAGATGGGTTAGCAGACGAGGAGAGGTAAACCGGGGCCAGTGCATAGGTACATTTCAAAACAATGTATAAGGCAGACAACCAACCAAGATTGAAAAGTGTGCAGAGGGACAGAATCTGAAAAGATGATGAATGGAAGAGTTAAAAATAGGCCAAATAGGTGAAAGACTGCACTGGTAGGCCAAAAAAGCAGACTCGGGCTGCCTGAAGCAAAAACGCAAAATGCTGCTATGGGACCGTTTTTTTCCTCAAAATGGGCCAATTTTTTGGCCAATGTGGACGCGTTTGATAGGTTACTTGACTATGTAGCTAGTAGCTTTGACCAGTGTTGCTGAATACCTATTCTTTAAAATGTCCAATTTTCATCGAATTTGATTTTAAAAAACTCCCCCTTGAATACTATTCAAACGGTCTGTCACAAAAGTAATGAATTGCCATTTGTAACTGTGGGCTACTTTTTCATTGTGCCTGAGACAATTTTATACCCCAGTTGGACCCTGCAAGAAAGTGTTCAGCATTGGACAAGGGTGTTCATTCGGGTTTGTCACATAAAAGGTAGGAAAAGACAGTTCATGGTTGTCAAGAGTAAGGGAAAAGGCGAAAAGAAGTTGCAAAAGGATATTAGGGAAACTAACGAGGGACAGGTAGAAGGGTAAGGACCCTGGAAAGCGTGGTATTTCCGTTTTAGAGTTGTTCAACTCAAGTCCATCATTAAGCATACATTGCAGGTGGGTGATAAACAGTGTAAGATGGTGGAGTGAATCTGGGCAGTGAAAGAGGAGAAGGAGACGAAGATTTGAGACATAGTGCAGAACGGCAAATGGAAAGAATCTAGGTTTGCTGAAGTGGCATTAAAGGGTAGAGGGGTTAACAAAAAGTACATTCGTTTTGCCGCCTACGATTTAAAAAAAATCGTTTTTTTGTGGTTGTTTTCTTCTCCAGGGCATGCAATTATTTTTTGATGTAACTATTGGGTTATTGCACATTAGAAATAGGGCCTGGAGTTCTTTGACCTCTTGTCGTCTGTCAGTTGAAACTTTGGTGTAGGTTAAAAATGTGACATTTGAGTAGAAAATTAAGGGCACTTGTTAAAGTGGGCTTATGTAGATATTATTTTATGAACACATAATTTAAGAGACCACACATGGTGGGTAATTGCAAATTGAACAGTATTAGACTCTCAGAAGATTACACATCAGCTTCAATATGTTTTGCTGGTCTTTTCGGGCATATTTAAAAATCTTAGGACATGCTATAGTTTTGGTGAAATGTTGACTGACAACACCAAAGCTAGGCATAAACACATAACCCCACAAGATGACAGCTAATATCTGAACATGCTAGGCGGGTGGGCTAGTGTATATTGCATATTATTTTTAAATCTGATGCACATGTGACTTAATGGTGGAGCGGAAAAGGGTATTGAAAGGGGGATGTTTGTTAGTCAGCAAAGAACCAGTGTTTGTGTTTTTGATATGTGAGGAAGGTAAGATAATTGTATTTTTTTTTAACTAAACTGAGTCACAGGGGCTTGGAGATAGTATGGTCACTGGTGCTGTTTTTAAAGTGTTGGGGCAACAAGATGTTTTTTTAAGTCAGAGAGAATAGTACAGCTTGAAAGATCAGGACTTCCGGACACGAGTCGACATGTACATTTGTCAAAGAAATATAATTTGTCATAAAGAAACAGGGTCCAACACGCACCAGCCTATAGAAACAAAATGTGTTAAATCATTACATTGAACACATTTACAAGCGATACAAAACCACTCTGGATTTTCTTTTTCTTTTTAAATATCAGAACATTAGATACACCTGCATACCTTTTAATGTAGTAATGGATGTTTAAATGTTTGTGAGGAAGGGATGAAAAGAAAAGGGGAGGGTGAAACACCTACCATTCAACATTGTCACTTAACACTATACATCCACTCAAATAATACCCTTTATCAGCAGGAACCGGGCAGAACATCAAGAGCAATTCAACCAAAATGTCTTCCTTGAGGATTTCCTGGCTTTATACTCTCTGAAAATCAGCGTGCCTCCTCTGCCTGCAGAAAAAAAACATATAGCTTGCCCTGGTGTACCACTCTTTTTTCACAGACTGTGCAACAGATACCTCCCAGCAGATGCCTACAAACCCCTTTGATACCTTCTCAGGGCTGATCTCCTTTGTTATGGCACTTGGATATCACAAGAACAGGGGAATTTAAGATATTTTTTTCTTAGATGCTCATTTCAACAAAGTCTCTAACACCAAGGTCAGCAGAGCCGGCATCATAACACGGTACGGTTCTATCACATTACACACCAAACGTTAGCATGTGGTCTATAGGCCTTGATCAGATCCATGCTATCTGTGCGAGTCTCCCGCACACCTCTTCTTGCAGAGATTCATGTACCTCCACTTTCAGGTATATTGCTTTTGGATTTAGAAAATTGGAAAATAAATATATTTGCTTCTTTTGCGTGTTCTCTAGCCTCTCAATTTTCGTGTACATTTACATGATGCACATTGTTGGAAGCCGGAGACCACTATTCGAGACAGCTCCAATTCATTTGCTGAAAATTAGAGCTGTGCTAGCCATTGCCATTTTGTTGTTGGATTCCCCATCCACAAGGCTTGCAGCCATTTTAGGAAGTTTAGCCTCCATATTAGCCTGCATATCTTTGATCAAGGCTAAAATAACCTTTTCAACCCTCTACAAATGCCGGCTGACCTCCATCCACACCCCACCAACCCAATGGGTCCTCAATGCCACAGCTTTGGATTAAGGCGCTATATAAATAACACATCATTATCATTATGCCATGCCAGGGTGATGGGGTCTTAAGTCTTCTCCAACTTCGTACTGCATTCTTGCCTTCTGCCACCTTTGCATCTGTGTACTTCTGCAGGTCGCAGCCTAAAGTCTCAGGAATCTTCAAGATCACCTGTCTCGGCTGTCTTAATTTATTAGGTTTGCTGTTACTGCTGGGCACTTCGGTGCTCTTGTCTATGCCAAGGTTTCCGGCACACTGTTTAGGGGCTCCTTACAACTTTTAGCCTCATGCCCTGACAAAACTTCTTTGTGACTTTCTCGTTGTTAGTTGCCCATTGCCCCTATCACTGCAATTGCTTCACCAGCACCATCTTGGTTCTTCTGAGATATAACAGACCTAGGCATCCATGGGTCATTCACCAGTGAGCCTCTCATGCTGCCCACTGATGGGTTACCTCCCACCCATTGTTGCCACTTTGTTCCTGCCATGCTCCAGGATTGCAGGGCCCGTGGCAGCCTCAAGAAGAGAGCAATTGCCAGAGTTTGGAGGGACATGGCCATTTCTCAGTGCCTGTGGCTCTGCCCCCAACATACATGTTTTAATGTGCTTACGTGCAAATTTCATTTTCTGCATACACACAGCTTTATCATGTGTCGAACACTCATGAAAACTCAATCAATTTGTTTGGTTTTTGATGCAAGTTGCGTGAATTGACGTTTTGAGTTGGCTTGCAGGTGAAATTACATCATGGGGAATGTGGTTGCTGCCTTGGAATTGTGGTCATCCATATTACTTGGGAAAGATTGAAACATTGTATTCACATCTTCACCTATCAGGTGTATTAAATACTTGCTCTTAGTACTATGGACATGTTCACTCTTGGATCCATCATACCGTCACAGTGGTAAAGTTGAATTTAGAAGGTATTCCCAACATCATTGAGTGTGCCCTAATAGTGTCATTATGTTAAAGTTGAATTTAGAAAGTGTGACAAATTGAGTCACAGCGGTAAAGTTGAATTTAGGAAATGTGACTAATAACGTTGCTACGGTGCGGATCCATGTTCACCATGTGGATGAAAAGGACGTGATGGGTGTAAGGGATGGAGTAGATGGAAAGGATGGAGTGGATAGAACGGGTAGAGTGGATTGAATGGATGGAAAGGATGAAGTGGATGGAAAGGATGGAACAGTCGGAACAGATGGAAAAGGTGGATGGAGTGGATGGAAAGGATAGAGTGAATGGAGTGGAAGGAAAGGACAGAGTGGATGGAGTGGATATATCTCTGTATATCCTATATATGCTATGTGTATGCTATGTACCTGTATCCCCATGTTATCTGTATCACATGTTTACCCCTATCCATCCTGTCGCTTTATATAGGTATGCCTCTATGTACGCCCCCTGTCCTGCTCTCGTGCTTGGTTGCAGGTGCTTTACTAATAACCACCATATCACACTACTACGCTTACTCTCTCCTATACACCATCATTCAACTAGAACACAGCTATGAGACATTCTGTCTAGCTGTTCTCATACTAACAGGACCCCACGAACACCTCCTCATCCTAATAAAACACAGCTAGCTGAGCACATACCGGCTAGCTTGGGCATCTCCTCAGGCCTAACGCAGCCAAAACTCAGTCTGGGTGTCCACCCTCCAGACTGAACACATCCAACTGATTTCCTCAGCACCACGCCTACCACTAAGAAGCAGCTATCATGCAACAACCACACCAGCTGCACACATATCCGGTGTGACCATGCACCATACGACACTCTCTCTCTACTGACTTGAACTACGGTACCCGAGGGCGTTCAACCTACCAGCGCTTTGAGGTCATACCAATGATACATAAAGCACTATATAAATGCCAAGTAACATAAAATAACATCTATGTAGCAGTGCAAATTAGCTAAGACTGACCAGCTACGTCATCCAGTGTGTATCAATGGAAGGAACACTGTTGTAGATGTATAAGAATGATAGCTGTGGGAGGCTGGTGGTGCCATAGGGATGATCCACTTCTGTATCTTTCAGACAGATATATGCAGGTTAATGCCTGCTATGGGTTAGGCTTCAGCTCTCTTTCTAGTTACTTTTCATAACCAGTTATGTACAAAACTTGCAAGGAGGGGCCTAGGATAGCTACCCTTCTCGTAAGCTCCAATGAGAGGCTCCATCGCATGGGATCCTTACCCACTCTGTGGAGTAACCAAGACTGGAGAAGGACTTAAGATAGGAGAAAAGCTTCCACTCAAGCATTATCAGGTGTGGAGTCTCCTCTTCCCCACTCAGGCCGCGAATGCTAGGATTTTCATTCGGAAGGAGTGGTGGTGGCACTGCGAGGAGATGAGAGAACATGGATGAAGGAGCAGGCATGGGTGGCGCTAGACAGTCAGATCATGATGACGGCTCTTCCTTGAGCTCCGTGTAGGGCTCCAAGTAATCCTGTAAATAACAGCTACAGAGGTGACCATATTTGTGGTTCCAAGGCGTTAGAGGGTCCCGAGTAAACCCTATGACCTTATGCGAGCTGAATCGGCGGGATCCCTCAAAGCACTGGAAGGACAGCTGCGAGGTTGGCAGCCACGAAAGCAGGGAGGAGGCACCAACAACGTAACGCAGTGGTATTGCGCTGACTTGCAGGCCTGCTGCTGAGTCTGAGGGGGAGACACAGCGTGATGCGGTGCAGAGCGGACGGTCAGGAGCCCGCAGTTTAAACTGTGGGAGCTGAGGAGGCATCGGCTGTCAGAAGAGGACAGGGGGTCTGCAGTGAAGAAGGTGGCGGTGCTCCATCGGGAGGCCCCCTCTGAAAGCGTGGTTGGAGAGCGGTGTATGCGACGGCTACATTGCATCCCGGTGAGTGAGCCCTTCCATCAAGGCAGATCGGGCTGGGGGTGAGCGGCATCCGGACGGCTCCTGTGGGCTGGTGGTTCCCGACTGCGTCCCCGCGAACGGCCGGACTGGAGGGAGAGCAGCCCTAAAGAGCAGATCAGTTAAAGTGTCAACCATCTGTCAGACAACGCCGCAGTCAAGTAAGGGATTCGGGGGAAAGCTTGGTCGCTGCCATAACGCCCCAACACACCACAAGACAGTGAATGAGGGGAGAACCTGTTTGACCGGGGAGTGAATGCAGTGGGGCACCACTTTCCAAGAGCTTTCGCAAACAGTGCAGCCAAGAGAGGGGAGAACCCTGTACTACCCACATGAAAAGTTGAAAGGGGAGATCCGAGACCAGGGAATACTACGGAAATTGGTGCAGGTCTGAGGCAGCCCCTAAGCTCATCACCCTACAGAAAACACCCCCAGGACTCCACTTCCTCTGGAGCGGGCTGTGGTACAGCGGCAGCTTGCCGCAGTCGGGGCAGGCCCATTGCAACCACTGAGCCCGATGATCCCATCTACGGTCACACAAACCTGCCTAATTCTGTGACCCCGCTCAACCGAAACTCAGTATTTACGCTGCGGAAGAGGGCAGACACCCCAGATCTCCATAACTAGTCCTGGACAGACTCTGTGAGCACTAGGGAAGACAATAATTGAATATGGGGAAATCCGACAAAATGCAACGGAAACTTAATTTCGAAAGCGGACCCTCCACCAGAACACCCAGACCACAGCATCAGGCGGAAACATCTGAATCAACAGTGGAGGAGGAAGAGAGCGCCATTCAACCTTCCAAGGTGGACATCAGAGAGATCCTGCTAGATCTAAAGGCAGGCATTGGCGGTCTCGACTCCAAGCTGGACTCACTGTCCTCCAAGGTTGACCTATTACAACACCGACTGGACAAACATGGTGACCGCCTGAACGAGTTGGAGCAAAGGGTATCTGGTCTTGAGGATGAAAATATCTCTCTTAGCGCCAGAGTGTCAGCGGTTGAGGTCCAGGCCAAATCGGTGACAGCCAAAAACAAAGATTTGGAGGGAAGAGCTTGCTGCAACAATATTTGCCTGGTCGTTGTAAGAGAACGACACGGTCTGCTCAAAATGAAAGAATTTGTGGAGGCCTTGTGCAAAGAACTGTTTGGATAGCCTACACTGTCCCCATTGTTTGCGGTGGAGAAAGCTCACTGCCTTCCTGCGGCTCGTCCGATGCCAGGAGCAGCCCCCCATCCTACCATTGCGTGCCTCCTAAACTACAGAGACTGTGACACGATCCTTCGGCTGGCAAGGGGGAGGGGAAGCTCCAGTACAATGGAGATAAAATCCAAACATATCCTGATTTCTCGGCAGCAGTGCAGGCATCACAGCGATCATTTGCAGAGGTAAAAAGGCACCTGAGGGACTGCAACATCCTGTACTCCATGCTCTTTCCAGCCAAGCTCCGGATCCAACACGCAGGGAGGACACAATGCTTCACCTCACCGGAGGAGGCAGCAAGCTCCTTTCTTGATGAGATTGGTGGGCGCCCACCCGGGAACAGCCCGAGACCCCGGAGAGATGATCAAGACTTCAGAGACCCAGGATGATGTTGTATGACTTGTACTGCGGGGGGAAGTAACATTGCAGATACAGAATGGACTGTTCACACCTCAATAATCTGATTTAAATTGCCTCGAAAACTTATACACCTCAGTTGGAAGGGGACCCTACGACTCACCCAGGCACTAGCGCCCAAATCCACACTGTATAAGGGATATGGGTTAAGGGGTAGAGGAGTGATAACGGGGGGGTTGGGGGTTGCCAGTGGGGAAGGGAGACTAATGGGGGCACAGAGACACGGAGGGGGGTGGGGATCATAGGGTGGCAGGAGAGGGGTTTAGAGGAAGTTATGGTTGTTTGGAGTCCAGTCCTCGTCATTTCACCTCGCCATTATATCCTGTGAGACAGGCAGTATCTGCTTATGCAAAGAATGAAACAGATGGGAAGATCCAGGCCTCAATGCTTTGAGATCCCGAGGGTTGATGGGGTTTAACGTGGCAACATGGAATATAAGAGGGGGGAATAATCCCACCAAGATTCAGAGGATCATGCAATACCTTAAAAGACATCACATTGATGTAGCTCTCCTCCAGGAAACCCACCTTGCCCCCTCTTCCGAAGGTAAGTGGGTAAATGGGGCGCTGGCTGGGGATGCCACAGGTACTTCTCCTACTACTCCTCCTATGCCAGAGGAATAGCGATCTTGATAAGCAAAGGGGTAAAGTTCTGTCTGATATCAGATGCCAGGGATGACATTGGGAGCACACTACTAGTACACAGAGTGCTCGAGGGGATACAGGTGGCCCTGGTAAACTCATATGGCCCAAACGTAGATAGCCCAAACACATTCAACTAGGTTATTACACAATTAGCTGGGTACCAAACAGCCACGATTGTGTGTGGGGGGGTTGTTTGAATACCGCACTGGACCCTCTATGGGATAGATCGGGAGCAGGTCAAAGTGGGACATCTAGGGCAAGCCTGCAAGTGCGGGAAATCTGCACAACGTATAATCATGTCGATGCATGATGGAGGCAGCAACATTTAAAGGTCAGAGATTACACATACCACTCCTGGGTTCACGGCTCAAACTCCAGATTAGATTATTTGTTAATGTCCCGTGAAGGGGGATTTCACTGGGGAAGCAGTCACATTCTCCCTAGAACACTGTCCGATCACTCCCCCGTACTAGTAGAGTGCACGCTGGAGACAGGCGGGAGGGGTGGTACCTCTTGGCGGTTCAAATCGGGTGCATCCAGGACCCGGTATTTGCCCAGGAACTGCGGGAAGAAATTCAGTCCTTCCTCCAAGATAACGAGGGGTCAGTCACTTCTGAAGGAGTTCTATGGGAAACCCTCAAATGTTATATCAGAGAGCTCTGCATGTCCAAAGAAAATGGAATCCTACACATCATTAGAAGGGAACTCACTGATGGGGGGGGAAACCGGATTAAGGCGTAGAAGGGGAATATGCAGAAAAACCGACGCCCCGGGCTTCGATGGGTTTAGAGCAAACACTGACTGGGAAATCCAGTTTCTAGCCTGTCGGCATCAGGTGCGGTAATATGGCGAGGAACAGAAACCAGGAGCGCTCCTGCCACGTATGATAGCTGCAGATAGACGTCTGCCCCTAGTAGAATGTGTGAGAAACCCCCAAGGGGAGTTGGTTCACTCTGAGGAAGACATTGCAAGGTGTTCCGAGCCTTTATCAAGATTTGTATGGCTCCAACTGCCCGAGGGACCCGGAGGCCCTACGAGGCTACCTCGAGGAGACTTAACTATATTGGGTGGATACACACCTATGGGAATCTTTCAATAAATCGATCTCCCCAGACGAAATTCTGGCAGCGGTTAAAGAACACCCGGGGTCCAAATCACCAGGACCAGACGGGTTAATGGGGGAGTTTTACAAGGCTTTCGCCCTACTCTGGCACCGCTCCTCCTCCGAGTCTATGAGGAAGCAACTGCAGGAGGTTCTCTTCCCCCAACGATGCGTGAGGCAAACGTAATATTACTACATAAACCTGAGAAACCTCACGAGAATTGTGCCTCGTATAGGCCAATCTCCTTAATAAATGTTGACAATAAGATTGTTGCCAAACGTTTGGCAAGAGGCTACTCCCATTGATGCCTGCCTGGTCTGGTACTAGCGGATCAGGTGGGTTTAGTCCCCGGATGAAACACCACATTTTGACTCCGCCATTTCTTTGGGATCCTTGTGTTATTGGCCCCTTCGTCCCAGACAGTCGTGGTTCTTTTGGATGCCGAAAAAGCCTTCGACACTGTCGAATGGCCCTACCTTTTTGCAGTAATACAAAAACTAGGGCTAGGGTCCCACTTCATCAAATTGGTCTCCCTCCTGTATACAAACCCTTCAGCAAAAATCGTAATAGGACAAGTAAGATCAGCACACTTTGACATGTGAAGAGGGATCAGGCAGGGATGTCCTCTGTCTGTGTTATTGTTTGCCCTCACCATGGAACCGCTTGCAGCAGGCCTAAGAGAATGACAAATCAGGAGGGGACTTAGTGTGGGACCGCACAAACTGATCATATAGTTAAACGCAGACGTGGCACTCTTCATTAGCAACCCAGAGACTAATTTAAACCCAGTGATGTGAGACGTCCTCAGATCCGCGGTCTTCTCTGACCTTAAGATTAATCACAGCAAGTCAGTGGTGTTCCCCCTCACGGCAGAAACCAGAGCATACCAAGACAAATTTAATCTTAGGTGGGAGTCCACCGGTGTTCGGTACCTAGGGGTGATGCTATCCCGAATTCGAGAGGAACTGCTTCACGATAACTACGGACAGACCATTGAAGAGCTCCGCAAAAAGATAGCGAGGTGGCGACATCTTCCACTCACGCTCCTTGGGCGCATATCCATTGTCAAAATGATTATACTTCCCAAACTATTGTACCTCTTCCTTAATGTCCCCTTACTGCTATCCGGAGGCTTGCGAGGATTGATCCTTGGTCTACTGTGGGCCGGGAAACCAGTAAGAGTAGCCTATACAACACTTGTACAACCAATGACAAGAGGAGGCCTGGCTTTACCAGATCTCAAACATTACTGCTGGACAGCACAGGCACAATTCCTGGGACACTGGTACGCCACACACTTCGTACATCCACATTTTCAGGTTGAACGGGCATTGATGGCCCCCAGCTTACTATGGGCAGTAATCACCTGGGAGCTCTGAGTCCCACCCGGCACGCTAAATGTGGTTCTAATCACATGGACAATATGGAAGAAGATGGCCGGGAGAGGTGGCATCTTCAGCATGTACTCACCTATCCTGCCAGCGAAGTACATCCCCAGGCTAGCCATAACGAGTGAGCAGGTATATTTGTAATGGGCAGTTAAGCTAGGAATGGAGACCCTGGGCGACTTGTTTGTGGATGGGGTGTTCCTCATGGTTCACCAAGCAAAAGAGTGGGGAGGTGACGCTGTTTTCCTGTATTATCGGCTCTGTTACACTTTTAAAGCCTTCTTTCCCTCATTTCCAGTTTAGCCACCAGGGTAATTCAGTCACAGGGGGAGGGCTGGTTGATTTCACAGATCTATATTAACCTGATGTTAGACAGGGCAAGGGGTTAGAAACCCCGAAGAGGAGGTGGGAAATAATTCTAGGGGATGCGATAGAAGAAGAAGACTGGGCCAATATACTGAAGCAGACTCAGAAGGTCTCCGTTAATTCCAGGTATAAACGTGTTCATTTTGACTTTGTGCATCAAGTGTAGCATACCCCCACCAGGCTACATAAACACTTTCCCACCACTCCAGACGTATGTGTCAGATGTGCCCACACCCAGGCGGGATTCCTCCATCTAGCATGGGAGTGCCTGAGGGTTTGTCAGTTCTGGTCAGAGGTGCTGCCAAAGATGTTACTGATTGTGGGAGAACCACTGGAAATGAATCCATTCTTAGCACTATTGGGATGCACGAGGTCTCTACAACCCGCAGTAAGGTGTTTAGTGTCCAGTAAGGTGTCTAGCCAACTGCTGTTGGTGCTGGCGCACAGGAAAGTGCCATGGCCTGGGGGAAGGGACGCCCCCCTAGTGTTCAACTATGGCTACAAGATGTTGCCTACTGTCATTATACTCAAACTGCATTCATCAGGACCCTCCCTTTGTATGTGCTCCCCCCAGAAGTTTGGGGCCCCTATATTCAATACCTGATTACTATTGCAGACTGACAGGAAGATAAAGAGCTGATAGCGATATCTCATACTTCATATTCTCAAGACTGTGATAGCTATGCACTACTTGGAATTGTGTACTCCCTGGGGTGGGGAGGGGGCTGGGGGAGAATTGGACTCCATGTAGCGTTGCTTGTTGTCGTTGTAAAATGCAAAAATAATGTATTAAAAAATAAAGAGTAGCAGGCATAATTTGGCAGTTCGGCAGGGAACATAATCCTCTGATCTGAGGCTATCTGCCCTGGAGGTTGACTGTGCTTGTTTCAAGTGGGGTGCACAGACCTCTTTGCGAATGCTCCCTGCTCCTCCTGCTGCAATCACTGTCGTGACTGGGATGTGAATGGACAGACATTTGGCAACTGGAGTTCAGAGCCCCTACGACTTTCCTTGACTATGCTGCCTGCATAGTTCTACACTGTTCTCCATGTGAGCCAAGAGTGTGGCTGCATAGCTATTTCTCTTTCTTCCTACTACAAAGGGTTCCCTAGCAGATATTTTGTGACAATGGCGTGTCCCCCTCATCCCCCATAATGTCTGACAGACAAAACAGAGACAAAACACATTTTCTTCAGCTCAGAGAGCAACCATAAAAAAAAAAGATTTGAGGGAGAAATACTGATGAAAGCCGGTAAGAATTCATGACAGCCGGTGTGAAGGCGCTATTTCTATAATTGAATACACTCCATCCCCATTTTAGCACAAGATCATATTCGATTAAGGGCAAGTTAGAGCAGCTGATGGATAGGCTGCCGCCAGTAGAGTAAGCTGTGGGCAAGAAGGAAGGACGGCTAATGGGGCTGGAGAGCAAGAATCCGTGGCCATCTGCTATGGTGGAGAAGCATGGCATTTGTAAGTACTGTATTATAACCAGTATTCCAAAACTCAACGCTAAAATCAAGAAACTGTCGAATATGCTTCATAGTCTTCATAGTAGAGTTGTTTTGTCCTGTATCCTTGCTTGTTGTCCTTGCAACATTTAATCGGAAGAGCTGTTTAAGAAGAACAATAAATGTTGTCCAAGTTACGTGGTTTGACTATGGGAGGGAGATGCCTTTTGGCATACAGAGTAGATACATAGGGGCGCAAACCATTGGAGGGAGAAGGAAGCAAAGTGAAGGCCATATGTTGTTCTCTGGAGCACCACAGTGAGGTGCTTCAATCAGCTATCGTGCAAAACACACACATATGGCAAACCATAATATTTTCTCTGACATAAGCCCGAAAACCTTGGGCACAAAGAGGGTAATGTTAGGGATAAGCTATGAATTGAATTCCTGGGGTATGATGGCCCCTGTGCCTTTCAGATCTGCCTTAAAATGCAATATGAGGAGAAAAGGGGGGGTTTTCCTAAGGAGGCAGCAACAAGAGATTTCGTGAGGGGTTTACCTGCTGGCAAAAGGGGAATAAATACCTCAAATTGGTGGGAGGAGGTGGGGTGCCTGCGTGTGTGAATTTATTTTAAGCCGTTGTAAAATGTGCATGGTTGACTCCACTGGTGGATGGGGCTGCCTCACCTGGAAATACTTTTGGGAGATCAGAGGTTGGGGACTTTGTCTTAGTGGGTTTGAGACTCGACTCTCCCCCAATCCACCACTGTCCCCCCCCCCCCACTTGGGTATTTCGGGATTTTACCATAGTATTGCCTATGTGAGATTCTGGAAAGATAAAAACACAGGATCTTTTCTTGTCTTGATACCAATAATAGATTTTGATTAAGCAGATGTTTGGGTTTAAGAGTTCTGATGGAGTTCCACCATAACCTAAACCTGCTCTTGCTATGCTGTTATATGTTGGTTTTCCAATTAACAGGTTTTGAAAAATGCTTGCCTGGCACAACAATATCATATTGTACTGATACAGGTGCCAGACTCAAGCACAGGAGAGAGCGATCTGCTGGAACCCCTGCCTCAGTCCCATGCTTGCAAGTGGGACCTTAATTTAGCAGGCCATGATGTCCAAAGGACCTGCACTATGCATGGTGTATGCAATGAGGCTCAGGAATACAGTAATACAACTGGTGGCATGTTCCGCTTTTCACATAAAACATATATATATATAGACAGTTTTTTTTAAGAGGAAGGAAAGAAATTGAGATTTGAAAATGTTTTTTGTCAGAATTGTAAGAATAGTGACCCTCTCCAAATGGGCATGATGTACATTGTGGTGGGTCGCGTATCACAGACAAATTCCACAAGGAAGTTCCGGAGATGTTTTTATTCTTCTTTCATTAATAAGGTCATCACGTTAAAGAAGGACATGGCTGGAAGGAGAGGGCACATTTGGTCATCAAAGCAGAAGGTAGCTGGGAAGGAGGATGATAGGCAGCAGGCCAAGCCTGTTAAGGATTTCAATCAAGCGACACACACCTTGGTCTCGAACTAGTATGTAGCGCACAATTGAGAAGCTTTTCTCCTTATTTGATGCAGATTCAACTTTGAAATGATCCACCACTCATATCACACACCCTTTTCAAATACCCTGGGTCACAATGGATCATAAACCAGGCTGGTTGGTAAAATGCAAGGTTTATTTATTTGTTTTAAAATTCAAAAGAAATCATACACTTTTTAATATGGGGTATCAATCACCAATGGGGTGATAATTACAATGAGAATGTGAGCAATGCACTGGGTTTAACCTTCTAGTGGGACAGATACACAGCACAGCGGAATAGGAGCACTTTTTGGTTAGGAAAGATAGCATGCAAGTTAGGATTTCCCCCTGCAATAATCAATTCTGAGTGGATAAACAGAAGCAGCAGGTAATCAGGAATAAGAAACAGGAAACAGAATCCAAATCTGATCTTCCCTCCCCAAATAAGGAACAGGAACACAGTGCAGGAACTTCAGGAAGAGTGTCTATAGTCTTGTCAGGGACTCTTATTTGTAATGAATAGTGACATCATCGAAGTATATGACTGGGCAGGGTCTGCTAAACACGCCTCTACCAACTGGATTGGGCAATCAATGTTGGCTGCCTCCCCTAGGATGTGACTCAGTTTAGGAGGTTGCACTTTAATATGTAAAAAGACTTCCCACAAACCTTTTTGCCAAAAATCAGTCATAACAGAATTTACACATTTGTACATTTGCAGCACCTTAATGAATGACATAATCAGGTTACATATTTTATGTAGAGCATAGCAGTCCAATCCTGCAATCTGTGAGACATTGTTTTGTCCATTTAATACCTTTTAGTGATTTTGAGTATTAAAGATTCGGCCTAAAATTCCATAACTTTATACACATGTGTGGATAATCATAAGGGATATAAATATAAAGATTTGCATTGGCAACATGAATGCTTTTCTTGTAATCTGCAATACTTTGCCATTTCTATTCCCAAGGTGTCAGTGAATTCTACCATGTCTTCAATGAAAGCTTATAAAATAAAATTTTAAGTGTAACATTTCACATTTTTACAAAGTCTTGACGCAGAGATAAAAGTCTTTAAAGTTTATTTATAAAATAGTCTTTGGAAGCAAAGACACCACCACACCTTTCTCATTGCCTCTCATCTTCTCGCAGGGGCAATACCAGCATCCAGAACAGCAAGCGTGTAATGAGGCCCATAGTTTTTATCTGCTCTGCTCTGCTCTAAAGCCCCAATAAATCCCTAAACCTTATCCTGCCTTCAAACACCTAAAGAACTGGTGATGCTTTCAAGATTGTGGAAGCAGCACTGAGCTGTCTGCTGGTGTCACTGCAATGTCTAGTATGCAGCCCATTGAAGAAAGGGCCACCCGAGACACAAGATGGTGAGCTGTGACAGACAGGAGACTAGCGCTCCAACGTGATTTGTAACTGCGGGAGGCGAACTCTGAAGAACTGCAGCGGCTGCAGCGGGGCCCCCACCGATCTTGATACAGCCCACTGAGCCCTCTGCCTGGCTGCCAGAGACAGGAGGAGGAGCCGCATAGGAGGAGGCAAGACTCAGGAGAGGTGAGACACGGGAGGGCATGGTGACCCAGCGCACCTGGGACCCCGTGGAGCGGGTCCTCAGGCTGTGCCTCTGCACTACGCCCCGGCCTTGTGGCTGGGGCCACAGAAGAACTCAGGTTCGCCGGCCCTCCAGAACGCACCCTGCATCCTTTCTGGCCGGTACTGATTCAACACCAGCAGAGGGCCCGCTGGCCCCAACGTCAGGGGGAACTGGTGAGGTCCGCCACCCGCGACATCCACCACCGCTGGGCCCCCTTCACCTTGGCCTCCTTCGGACCCACTAGGGCATGCTGGGGGTCCTACCCCTTCGCTGCACCGGCAAAACCACGGTGGTGCCGCCCTCCGCTCCTGCCTGTGACCTCCGGAGCTCTGTGGATTCTTGGCCCCCCGCCGCCAATGTGACAGACTTCCCCGCTACATACATTGCAGGCCTGCTAAGTGGGGACCCCCCACCGGACCAGCATTGGTGGCCCGTGACAGCGCAGCCCCCCCCCGCACAGCCACTGCACCAGCGGAGAGGAGCCATACTTGGGGGGGCGAAGCCCGGGCCACACCGCTGACGAGGATCTGGCACAACAGCTCGCATCTCCTCCTGCCACACCCAGGGGAGCTGCACGGGGGCCCCCCAGCCAGCCTGCCACCTACAGCAGCCCCACCAACACCCGGCCCGGGCCCACACTCCGCTCTGACTCAGGATCAACGCAACTGCGAACGCATCCCACCTGCAGGGTCAGCCCCACCACCAGCACGGGCCCCTGCGGACCCTTCACACCAGCCTTGGGACCTTGAGGAGTGACTGGTGGCCCACGACCCGAATGCCCCCCTGCACAGACCCTGCAAAAATCGGGGCCATCACGCCACTGGACTAGTACTACACCCTGTGACCTGCAACAGGCCCACAGGTCCTGCAGCGGCCCGGGGAGGCCCGGGGCAGCCCCTACCTGGATACCTCCTGCCCCACGTGCACCCAACGAACTACACTAGGGGTGCCCCCTCCCCTCTGCACACCATCCAAGGACTACGGTGGCATGGCACCAGCCCTCCGTCACCGTACCGGCAGCCTGGCAGAAAGGCCCCGACCACACAGCTGAAGCCTGCGGATCTGCGCCACTACATGCAACACTGGAAGGTCTGCCTACCTGGACCCTCTACATTAAAAGCAGGGAACAGCAGGTAACTAGCAAGCCAAGCGTAGGTGGCGAAGCAGCTGAATTCATCTCAATCACTGCGGTAAACTTCAGCAAACACCAGCTTACAAGGGCTCCGGAGATTGGCTGTGGCACTAGCCTAAACTAGTTTAACCCTGGCGTAATCCAGACCCCATCGCCCACTGGGCAACGTAGCGGAGGGAAACCGAACACTAACTGCGGACAGCCCCAGGAGTCCTGAGAGACGCATCGCTCTTCACCAGAGAGGTCCTGATGGGCGGCATCACACCCTATGTAGACTCCCGTGCCCAGCGGAGGCGGAGAGGGTGCCACACCCAGAATTGCCCCCCCTCCTCTCAACATCAGGCTGCGGATAACACGCTCCCGGGCAAACGGCGACCCAGATGCCAAAATGTCCAAGCAGAAAGGTCCGAAGTCAGTAGATATAGCCAATTTACTTCACCTGATGGAGAAACCCAAACAGCTAGACCACCCCCCGACCGAGCCCTCCTTGCCCACAAGGGCCCAAGGACAATGGGCCGCAAAAGACGACATCCAGGGCCTCCTAGCCGGCATCAAAATGGAATTCCGCAACTGCGTGACAGAGGTTTCGACCAAGATAGATGCCCTGAACAACCGCATTGAGGAGGTGGAACATAGGGTCGGGGACACAGAATACCAAGTACTGGAACACTCAGCGCAGATTGCAGAGATGCAACAGAAAATCCAGACTCTGGAGGACAATGCAGAAACTATGCATCGCAAATAGGAGGACCTGGAAAACAGGACCCGCAGAAACAACATCCGTATCAAAGGGGTTCCCGCCTCGATCCCGGACCAGGCCCTCCTGGCCTACTTCGGAGATCTCTTCCACACTGTCCTCCCAGACTGCGATAAGTCATTAATCCTACTCAACCGTACTCACAGACTGCGAAGCCGCAGAAACACCCCCTCGGCGGCAAGCCCGGAAGTAATCACCAGAGTAAATTTTTCCTCTATGAAACCAGAGTTCATGACAGCGAGCTGCTCACGAGGCGACCTGACAAACCAGGGAGCCGCCATACAGCTCTTCCATGACCTAGCTGCTCCCACAGTCCAACGGCAGCAGGCCCTCCTGCCCCTAACAACCTTTCTGCAGGAGCAGAAAATTAAATATCGTTGGCTCTACCCGGCCTTGCTTCAGGTCACACTTGAGGGCCAAACGAGGGTAATCCATGCCCTGGAGGAGGCGGGCAGCATCATGGGATGCGAGCCCGCAACACCCGAGGAAGATACATCTAACTCCCCGACAGATAAACCATGCAGCTCGACACCAAAGCCCCAGCATAGCCGCTGGATGAAAGTTCCAAAAGGAGGGAAAACTCCCACCGCACACGATTAGCAACCGACCTCAGCACTCCATGCCGGAACCTGCACTCTTGACACGTGGGCGTCCCACACAATGCCCCAGCCGAGTGGAAGGACAATCACTCCGGCCCGAGGCCCGCTTGGTACAGTTTGGTTAATCTTTGTTCCTTCCTTTCTCTTAGTTGGGCTGGGACCTTCCCCAGCCCCCCTTGTTACCGGGGCCCGGTTGGCCCTGAGTTGGACAAAGTTAAAATCCGGTTGCAGCTGAGTCATGCTGATACTGGTCCCCCAGTGGACCTCCCTGAGCACAGGACTAACCCCCCCCACCACCCACCTAAATCCTGATGACGCCCCGCTGGCCGTCCCTCCGGCACACACCAAACTCCGCTACATCTCACTGAATGTTGGGTGCTTGAACTCTCCCGCAAAAGGCAAGTCCATTCTCCGATGCCTGCAGGACCTTCAGGCCACGTTGGGGTTCCTCCAGGAGACCCACCTCTTAGCAGAGGACTTCACCAGACTGCGGTGCCGAGCATACCCAACATAATACCTGGCCGCTGGCCCCAGCAAGAAAGGGGGCACAGCGATTCTGTTAGCGAAAGGCACCCCCTTTAAAGAGAAGGAAACCCTGCGCAGCCCAGATGGCAGATTCGTAGCGGTTAAGGGGGATCTCTACGCGCAGCTCCACACGCTGATCGCGATCTATGCACCAAACGACGACCAGGCGGCCTTCTACACCAGCCTGGAATCCACTCTTCTCCCCTTCCTCAAAGGACAGGTGGTCCTGGGCAGGGACTTCAATGAGGTACCCAACCCCTCACTGGACAGGTTAGGCCCCCCGTCCACCAGGGACTTCAGGTTGGCTTTGGGCCTCTGCCACCTGTTCAAGACACTAGGCGTGGTGGACACCTGGAGGGTCCTTCACCCGGACACCGTGGACTACTCTTTCTTCTCCCACGTCCACTGCTCCTCATCCCAAATTGACCTCATTTTAGCTAGTACGCAGCTCCTGCAGTTTGCGGATGATATGGAGATCGGCGCAAGGGTACTGTCGGATCACGCCCCAATTCTCCTCACCTCAAGGGTCTTTGACCCGGATCCCCCAGAACGGCATAGATGGTCTCTATATGAAACAATGCTGCATGATATGGCACTGCGTGACGCCATAGCCAAGGCGATCAGCAAATACTTTAAGGAAAACCCCCCAACCTCACCTTTACAGCAACAAGATGGGAAGCCATGAAGGCCGTAATCAGAGGAGAACTGATAGCTCAGGCAGCCGCATATACAAGGAGGCGGACCATCAACAGAAACCAACTGGAGAAGGACATGATGGAGGCAGATATGGCCCTAAAAAAGAAGTGGACGCCCAAAGCGGCCAAGGTGGTCAGACTAGCTCGCATGAAGCTGGAAGCCCACTACGCTGAGGACACAGCCCAGACCTTGCTCCGGAACAAACAGAGCTATTACGCGAATGGCAATAAGGCTAATAAATACCTGATGAACAAATTAGCCAAAACCCGCCGACGGAATCACATTACCACGCTGAGGGACCCAAAGGGTAGAACCCTGTACGGAGAAGGGGCGAAGCTAGAGGTGGTGGTAGCCCATCTAACCGACACCCTGACCTGAGCCCCCCGCCCACAGACCCTTCAGGAACAATATATAGCAGACGCCGGGCTCCCAAACATATCAGAAGCAAACAGAGCTGCCTTGGAAGCCCCAATTACAACCGAAGAGGTGGAAGAAGTACTCAAAAATCTGAAACCCAGGGCCCCAGGCCTAGACGGCTTTCCACCAAAATTCTACAAACTCTTTCGCCCATGTTGCTACACGCAATGAGAGAGCTATTTAACTCTTTCCGGGACTCGGGCACCATCGCGCCCTCTATGCAAGAGTCTACCACAATTATGCTATTGAAACCCGGCAAGGACCCTAAGAAGTGCTCTTCGTATAGGCCGATATCCGTGCTCAATGTGGACGCTAATGCATACTCCAAGGTACTGGCGAACAGGTTGGCGCAAATCCTTCCAACCATCATAGACCAGGACCAGGCAGGGTTTATTAGAGGGAGAAGCACCATGTACAACATCCGCCGTGCGCTCAATCTCATCGAAGTAGCATCCCAAGAACGTCGGGGCCTGGCGGTCTTGACCTTGGCCGCCACCAAAGCATTAGACAGGGTGTACTGGAACTTCGTGCGTCTCCCATGGAAACGTTCCAGTTCGGCCCGATATTCCAGAAAATGGTGCTAGCAAATTACAAAGCCCTGAAAACATCACTCCACCTGAATCAGAAGACCTCACACCCAATCCGGCTTTCGAGCGGGACGAGACAAATCTGTCCGCTCTCCCCGCTGATCTTTGCTCTGGTCATGGAACCATTTGCCCAAAGAACATGAGCTAACGAGAACATCACTGGGCTAGAAGTAAACGGCGAACAAATCAAGATCTCCCTATAGGCAGATGACGTGATGATCTCCATTACCGACTGCCAATCCTCCTTACCCACTACCCTAACTGAGCTGGAGGCGTTTGAGAGAGTGGCTGGTTTCCAGGTGAACTACTCCAAATCATAGGCACTGAGCATCAATCTGGGTGTCCCCCTTGTAACCAATCTTCAGACACTCTGCCCGCTAGCATGGAGCTCTTCCTCAACGGCCTACCGGGGAATACGCCTCACAGCAGATCCGAAACAGCTCTATGCTGCTAACGTCCCCCCTCTCCTCAAGGAATTGGACCTCCAATGATGGGACAACCAAGAAATCTCTCTACTGGGATGGGTCATAGCATGCAAAATTAACCTCCTCCCGAGACTGCTGAACCTGTGCTCCACCCTCCTGGCACCCTCCCCAAAACAGGCCTTAGAACAACTACAGAAGAAGCTAGCGACATTTGTGTGGAGGGGACGCAGAGCCAGGATACCGATGAGGGTCATGACTGGGGCCACAAAATGGGGCGGCTTCGGGCTCCCCAACCTGATGAACTATTTCCTGGCAGCCCAACTAGTGAGCGCTGCGGCCTGGGCAAACCCGGAGGCCCCCCAAAATGGTCCCGCATCGAGCAATCCAGATGTTAGCCACCGCTACACTCCTTGCTATCTACCCCGAGGCCTCACCGGAGCCACAGTCCGCAGATGTTATCATCGACCAAAGCGACCCTTGAGGCATGGGTCCGGCCGAAGAGGAAGGTGCCCAAGGACCCGAACCCGCTCTCTCCAGTCATCTGGAACCCTGACTTCAGGCCAGGAATGGAGGCAGCCCGCTTCAGCCGATGGACCATAGGAAGCCTTCAAACCCTCTCCCAATTATACGTGGCCAATAACCCGCTCAGCTTTGAGGAATGCAAAGCCCGTTTTCAGCTGACAGAAAGAGAGATTCACATACGTCCAACTCCGTCACTGGATCTCGCAACCCACGGTCCCTCTGGGGGCCACCCGGGACCTCCACTCTCTTATACAGACGACAGAGGAAGGCACAGGCCAGGGTCAGATCACCAAACTGTACCGCCTCTTCCAGGAGGACATGCTAAAAGTTAGACCGCTATACATGTCCGGATGGGAAGCGGACCTGGGACACCCCATAGAGGACCAGACATGGGTGGAGATAGGTCCAGGATCAACTCGACATCCAGATGCGTTACAAACAAGGAATGCGCCCTGAAGCTCCTTCACCGCTGGTACTACTCCCCAGTCCGCCTGCATCATTGCAACGCTGACATTGACCTGAGCTGCTGGAGACCCTGCAGCGAGCGGGGATCCCTTTTGCACATGTGGTGGGAATGCCCGACAGTACAGACCTTCTGGAGGAAGGTCCTGCAGATCGCAGAAGACATCACCCATCGCAAACTGCCGTTGGACCCGGAGGTGGTCCTTCTCAGGGTAGCAGACCCGGACTGCTATCCCAGAGCGGGCCGATCGGCCAAACTGCTCACACACCTACTGCTAGCAGCTAAGATTACAGTGGCTCGGAGGTGGAAAGCTCAGGAGGGTCCTCTTTTGGCCCTCTGGTGGATAAAAGTCTGGGAGATCCTGGTGGCGGAGAAAGTCACAGCAGCGAAGGAGGGGTCTCTCCACCGCTTCACCGACTGCTGGGACCCAGTATTGGACTACCACTCCCGATTCCCGGCGTTAACATTTCAATCCCGCCTGGTATCGAACTTTCTGGGCCCCCAAAGCCCTGACGGGTCTCCAACCCATCAGAGCACTACAGAATAAAGAGGGGGTAGAGAAGGGACTATGGGGAGGGGGTAAAGGACAAACTGCATGCACATTAACTACAAAGGGAGTAAAAATATCTCCTGTAATGCATAGATAACGCTGTAACCAAAATAAATAAAGTTGTTAATAAAAAAGAATGGGCTGCAATGCATACAAACAAACATTGGACTACAGTTCTGGTCAATCCCAGCACGGCGCTCAGCTGCAGCCCATCCTGGGAAAAGCAATAGACAGAGAATGTTCGGTGCAGGAGCTCCAAAGTCTGGTTGCTGACCCGAGGAGAAGTGGAACCAAGTATGCCGGCGGTCGCCCGTGTGATTTCTCACAGGGTCCTACAGTTGCAGATCTTTGCACAATAACAAGGGCAAGAAGAATTGGGTGGCCCAGCAGCTGGAGATGCTGCAGACAGGGAAAGCTGAGCCATCAGAGAAGTCAGACCGCCATTCCTGGAAGCCCTGTTGACGGAACGAAGTCTGAAAGCAGATAAAGGGTGGTATGGGAGACCCAGAGGGGATGCAGGGGCGCAGGTAGGAGGTGTGCAGGCAATCCTTACCTGGCTTCATGCTAGGCATAACGCTGACAGACTCCCAAGATGGTTGAGAGTGCATCCAACCTCCTCCACTTCGTACCAGTGGGGAAGAGAAGGCCACTGGTCACCAAGGAAGGGTCTGGGACCCATTCCACCATAAATGGGGAAGAGAAGCTGACTGGCCACCAGGGAAGGGTCCGAGACCCTGTCCACCATAACAATGGGAAAGAGGAGACCACTGACCATACAAGAAGGGTCTGGGACCCCAATATAAGTAAACCAACCAAATCATAGAGGAAGTTGTCATCATTATAGTGGTGGAGATAAGTCCACTAGTTACAAGAGAAGGGTCTGGGACCCCACCTTGGATGAGCAAAACGCTGGTCCCTTCCTCATCCCAGTGGTCAAGAGGAGACCGCTAGAGCCCAGAGAAGAGTCTGGAATCCTAACAAGAATTGGGACAATGCTGAAAACAAGTCACAGTGGCAAAGTATGTATTCAGCTGGAAGCAGTGAGAAAGAACTGTATCAACCAATACCAGGAGAAAGGAAGTTATTTTCCTGGTAGCAAATCAGAGGTTTTGATGGAAACGCCAGGGGAAGGGAGTCATTCCCCCTGGTCTGGTGTTGAATTGTGCCAAACCATTCCAAGAGAAGGAATACTTTCTTTGTCCTGAATTGAGAGTAGAGGTGATAGAGCCAGGGGAAGGGAGTCATTCCCCTGGCCTTGTTGTCTATTGTACCAAGCCATACCATGTGACGGGAGTCATACCCCTGGCTTTATTGGAAATTGTACATGTGTATGGGCGCGTTATAAATGCCATATCATATCATAGCATAGCATATCATAGCATATCATACATAGCCACACCAGTAGAAGGGAGCCATTCTCCTGGAGAGAACATTGTGTAAAGATGGACGGAAACCCACAAGCCAGGGTATGGGAGTCAATCTGCCTGGTAAATTTGTTTTGAAAGAACACTTATGTTGAACCCCATCGAAGAAGCAGCAGAAGGGAGCCATTCTTCTTAAAGAAGGAACTTTCTGCTAGTTTACATTTTTAGTTGTAGTGTGAGGGACAAAAATAGGTTGTGACACAGGATGGTGGAATTTACTTTGATGAACTTTCTGACTGACTCTTTTAGTATAGTGTAGAGGAGGAGCCAAATGCCTCTACCGGAAATCCCGCCCATATCATGCCTATATGTTGGAAGCCAGAAATTGCATCATGCACAATGCCAATAATGGTATCTATCCCACAAAGAATCCTCGAAACAAGGCATCCACTGAGAAAGCCCTATATGATGTAGCCGTGGAGGGATGACAGTCTCTTAAAGGAGATCCCTGAAGAAGTGTGAAGCGATGAATGCAAGATACTGGTGACCTCACATGAAGCAAAAATGACGCACCAAGAAGAGATGCCAAGGAAGAAAGTATATAGACCTTATAGAATCTGATGACGAAGTAAAGAATTGAATAACATTTCATGTGCAGAATGAAGATGCATGAGCATAGAACACTGAAGAAAATATGAGTTGCTTTATAACTGTAAAGATGCTGCAACGCAAGTAGATTAAGTAACCATGAAGGCTGGCTGTAAGTAGTGAATAGACTACAGGACTTGCCGCCAACATATATATATATGTGTATAGAATCTGGATGTTCCACATCGCATTTTAGCAAACCAGGATCTCAGTTGCAAAAGGGCTGAAAGTGTGGTGCAGCAGAGAAAAGCAGCTGAAGATGAAGAAAGAATCGAGAAGGTTGTCTGGCCCAGTGTCAAGGGTTGAGGCAGCCAAGAAACTGGTTGTCTATTTGAGAAGATACAATAACGTGAGAAGCGAGGCCAGCTCCTGTTGAGGTGCAATGAAAAAACACTATGAGTGCCATGTTTTATTCATTTAATAGTATTAAATAGTATTAATAGTATTAAATGTGAAGAAGGAGCAAATAACACCTGTCACATGGGGTAGATGTAAATAGACTTTGGGCAAGCTAACTCAAGATAAGAACATGCTCACACTCCCTTCTATTCTCAGGCACAGTGATACTTTGCAAGGCTGAGTTCAAAGACAATTTGAATGGCAGATAGCAGGAGTGATGATGGATGATGGGCTAATTGGGTGGGGAGGCATTGTCAAGTCGTCCCACAAGCACGTGGGGTACTATCTTGCGTGCTGCTAGCGAGTGGAATATTCCAGAAGGGTACAAGCGTGCCAACCAATTCTAGAAGGCCACGTAGCAAAGAACCCTGTCATTTGAGAGCCAATGAAACGTGTATTTGATGACCATGAAGATGACTTGTACTAGGGGTGGGCATAGTTGTCCACCTGACTATAGAGACTCAATTATTATCCTATCCCCCATAAGAAGTATACTTAGATGTTCCCGGTAGACCAAATACAGTCCCAGATAGGTTTTCTTAGTTTGCCACATACTATGACATCAATGATGATGAGATTTTGCTATAAAAGTGTATTTTTTCATGTAAAACGACATTGAGAGATATGCTGTGAGACCTCCGTTGATGTCCGTTGTACTCCCTGTTTTAGACAATTGATATTAAAGTTGAGTTATGCTTTGCCTACTTCCTGAGTCATTCTTATTGGTGTAAGAGTAAATTCTGCATCCCTATCCAATAAAGCGTTACTTCGCTTAAAGGGCCTACGGGTTCGAGAGTTAGCTGAGATAGGATGGTTTAAAAGACTGATCAACTAGTTTTCAGTATTTCGGACGGACGCCCTCTGCCATCTAGCCGGAAGATCGCAAGGTTTCCTTTGGAGAGTGGCCGATATAGAATACTTGCAAGAAAATCGATATAGGTGGGACGGGCCCCTCTTAGATGAAATCCCTGATGGTTTCCACAGGCGCTGAGTGGACGGAAGGTGACAGTGGCCGATTGGAGGAGGGGAGACGATACCAAAGGCCTTGAGCTGAAGAGCGAATGGTGAGTAGACTGAGGGGAATGGCAAATTAAGGGGATGGGATTGTGGTAATGTTGAAAAGTAACGGGTGGTTGCTTAAAGTATAACGAAGAGCATTTAAAGTATATTGCAGACTGACAGGAAGATAAAGAGCTGATAGCGATATCTCATACTTCATATTCTCAAGACTGTGATAGCTATGCACTACTTGGAATTGTGTACTCCCTGGGGTGGGGAGGGGGCTGGGGGAGAATTGGACTCCATGTAGCGTTGCTTGTTGTCGTTGTAAAATGCAAAAATAATGTATTAAAAAATAAAGAGTAGCAGGCATAATTTGGCAGTTCGGCAGGGAACATAATCCTCTGATCTGAGGCTATCTGCCCTGGAGGTTGACTGTGCTTGTTTCAAGTGGGGTGCACAGACCTCTTTGCGAATGCTCCCTGCTCCTCCTGCTGCAATCACTGTCGTGACTGGGATGTGAATGGACAGACATTTGGCAACTGGAGTTCAGAGCCCCTACGGCTTTCCTTGACTATGCTGCCTGCATAGTTCTACACTGTTCTCCATGTGAGCCAAGAGTGTGGCTGCATAGCTATTTCTCTTTCTTCCTACTACAAAGGGTTCCCTAGCAGATATTTTGTGACAATGGCGTGTCCCCCTCATCCCCCATAATGTCTGACAGACGAAACAGAGACAAAACACATTTTCTTCAGCTCAGAGAGCAACCATAAAAAAAAAAGATTTGAGGGAGAAATACTGATGAAAGCCGGTAAGAATTCATGACAGCCGGTGTGAAGGCGCTATTTCTATAATTGAATACACTCCATCCCCATTTTAGCACAAGATCATATTCGATTAAGGGCAAGTTAGAGCAGCTGATGGATAGGCTGCCGCCAGTAGAGTAAGCTGTGGGCAAGAAGGAAGGACGGCTAATGGGGCTGGAGAGCAAGAATCCGTGGCCATCTGCTATGGTGGAGAAGCATGGCATTTGTAAGTACTGTATTATAACCAGTATTCCAAAACTCAACGCTAAAATCAAGAAACTGTCGAATATGCTTCATAGTAGAGTTGTTTTGTCCTGTATCCTTGCTTGTTGTCCTTGCAACATTTAATCGGAAGAGCTGTTTAAGAAGAACAATAAATGTTGTCCAAGTTACGTGGTTTGACTATGGGAGGGAGATGCCTTTTGGCATACAGAGTAGATACATAGGGGCGCAAACCATTGGAGGGAGAAGGAAGCAAAGTGAAGGCCATATGTTGTTCTCTGGAGCACCACAGTGAGGTGCTTCAATCAGCTATCGTGCAAAACACACACATATGGCAAACCATAATATTTTCTCTGACATAAACCCGAAAACCTTGGGCACAAAGAGGGTAATGTTAGGGATAAGCTATGAATTGAATTCCTGGGGTATGATGGCCCCTGTGCCTTTCAGATCTGCCTTAAAATGCAATATGAGGAGAAAAGGGGGGGTTTTCCTAAGGAGGCAGCAACAAGAGATTTCGTGAGGGGTTTACCTGCTGGCAAAAGGGGAATAAATACCTCAAATTGGTGGGAGGAGGTGGGGTGCCTGCGTGTGTGAATTTATTTTAAGCCGTTGTAAAATGTGCATGGTTGACTCCACTGGTGGATGGGGCTGCCTCACCTGGAAATACTTTTGGGAGATCAGAGGTTGGGGACTTTGTCTTAGTGGGTTTGAGACTCGACTGTCCCCCAATCCACCACTGTCCCCCCCCCCACTTGGGTATTTCGGGATTTTACCATAGTATTGCCTATGTGAGATTCTGGAAAGATAAAAACACAGGATCTTTTCTTGTCTTGATACCAATAATAGATTTTGATTAAGCAGATGTTTGGGTTTAAGAGTTCTGATGGAGTTCCACCATAACCTAAACCTGCTCTTGCTATGCTGTTATATGTTGGTTTTCCAATTAACAGGTTTTGAAAAATGCTTGCCTGGCACAACAATGTCATATTGTACTGATACAGGTGCCAGACTCAAGCACAGGAGAGAGCGATCTGCTGGAACCCCTGCCTCAGTCCCATGCTTGCAAGTGGGACCTTAATTTAGCAGGCAATGATGTCCAAAGGACCTGCACTATGCATGGTGTATGCAATGAGGCTCAGGAATACAGTAATACAACTGGTGGCATGTTCCGCTTTTCACATAAAACATATATATATATATATATAAACAGTTTTTTTTAAGAGGAAGGAAAGAAATTGAGATTTGAAAATGTTTTTTGTCAGAATTGTAAGAATAGTGACCCTCTCCAAATGGGCATGATGTACATTGTGGTGGGTCGCGTATCACAGACAAATTCCACAAGGAAGTTCCGGAGATGTTTTTATTCTTCTTTCATTAATAAGGTCATCACGTTAAAGAAGGACATGGCTGGAAGGAGAGGGCACATTTGGTCATCAAAGCAGAAGGTAGCTGGGAAGGAGGATGATAGGCAGCAGGCCAAGCCTGTTAAGGATTTCAATCAAGCGACACACACCTTGGTCTCGAACTAGTATGTAGCGCACAATTGAGAAGCTTTTCTCCTTATTTGATGCAGATTCAACTTTGAAATGATCCACCACTCATATCACACACCCTTTTCAAATACCCTGGGTCACAATGGATCATAAACCAGGCTGGTTGGTAAAATGCAAGGTTTATTTATTTGTTTTAAAATTCAAAAGAAATCATACACTTTTTAATATGGGGTATCAATCACCAATGGGGTGATAATTACAATGAGAATGTGAGCAATGCACTGGGTTTAACCTTCTAGTGGGACAGATACACAGCACAGCGGAATAGGAGCACTTTTTGGTTAGGAAGGATAGCATGCAAGTTAGGATTTCCCCCTGCAATAATCAATTCTGAGTGGATAAACAGAAGCAGCAGGTAATCAGGAATAAGAAACAGGAAACAGAATCCAAATCTGATCTTCCCTCCCCAAATAAGGAACAGGAACACAGTGCAGGAACTTCAGGAAGAGTGTCTATAGTCTTGTCAGGGACTCTTATTTGTAATGAATAGTGACATCATCGAAGTATATGACTGGGCAGGGTCTGCTAAACACGCCTCTACCAACTGGATTGGGCAATCAATGTTGGCTGCCTCCCCTAGGATGTGACTCAGTTTAGGAGGTTGCACTTTAATATGTAAAAAGACTTCCCACAAACCTTTTTGCCAAAAATCAGTCATAACAGAATTTACACATTTGTACATTTGCAGCACCTTAATGAATGACATAATCAGGTTACATATTTTATGTAGAGCATAGCAGTCCAATCCTGCAATCTGTGAGACATTGTTTTGTCCATTTAATACCTTTTAGTGATTTTGAGTATTAAAGATTCGGCCTAAAATTCCATAACTTTATACACATGTGTGGATAATCATAAGGGATATAAATATAAAGATTTGCATTGGCAACATGAATGCTTTTCTTGTAATCTGCAATACTTTGCCATTTCTATTCCCAAGGTGTCAGTGAATTCTACCATGTCTTCAATGAAAGCTTATAAAATAAAATTTTAAGTGTAACATTTCACATTTTTACAAAGTCTTGACGCAGAGATAAAAGTCTTTAAAGTTTATTTATAAAATAGTCTTTGGAAGCAAAGACACCACCACACCTTTCTCATTGCCTCTCATCTTCTCGCAGGGGCAATACCAGCATCCAGAACAGCAAGCGTGTAATGAGGCCCATAGTTTTTATCTGCTCTGCTCTAAAGCCCCAATAAATCCCTAAACCTTATCCTGCCTTCAAACACCTAAAGAACTGGTGATGCTTTCAAGATTGTGGAAGCAGCACTGAGCTGTCTGCTGGTGTCACTGCAATGTCTAGTATGCAGCCCATTGAAGAAAGGGCCACCCGAGACACAAGACGGTGAGCTGTGACAGACAGGAGACTAGCGCTCCAACGCGATTTGTAACTGCGGGAGGCGAACTCTGAAGAACTGCAGCGGCTGCAGCGGGGCCCCCACCGATCTTGATACAGCCCACTGAGCCCTCTGCCTGGCTGCCAGAGACAGGAGGAGGAGCCGCATAGGAGGAGGCAAGACTCAGGAGAGGTGAGACACGGGAGGGCATGGTGACCCAGCGCACCTGGGACCCCGTGGAGCGGGTCCTCAGGCTGTGCCTCTGCACTACGCCCCGGCCTTGTGGCTGGGGCCACAGAAGAACTCAGGTTCGCCGGCCCTCCAGAACGCACCCTGCATCCTTTCTGGCCGGTACTGATTCAACACCAGCAGAGGGCCCGCTGGCCCCAACGTCAGGGGGAACTGGTGCGGTCCGCCACCCGCGACATCCACCACCGCTGGGCCCCCTTCACCTTGGCCTCCTTCGGACCCACTAGGGCATGCTGGGGGTCCTACCCCTTCGCTGCACCGGCAAAACCACGGTGGTGCCGCCCTCCGCTCCTGCCTGTGACCTCCGGAGCTCTGTGGATTCTTGGCCCCCCGCCGCCAATGTGACAGACTTCCCCGCTACATACATTGCAGGCCTGCTAAGTGGGGACCCCCCACCGGACCAGCATTGGTGGCCCGTGACAGCGCAGACCCCCCCCCGCACAGCCACTGCACCAGCGGAGAGGAGCCATACTTGGGGGGGCGAAGCCCGGGCCACACCGCTGACGAGGATCTGGCACAACAGCTCGCATCTCCTCCTGCCACACCCAGGGGAACTGCACGGGGGCCCCCCAGCCAGCCTGCCACCCACAGCAGCCCCACCAACACCTGGCCCGGGCCCACACTCCGCTCTGACTCAGGATCAACGCAACTGCGAACGCATCCCACCTGCAGGGTCAGCCCCACCACCAGCACGGGCCCCTGCGGACCCTTCACACCAGCCTTGGGACCTTGAGGAGTGACTGGTGGCCCACGACCCGAATGCCCCCCTGCACAGACCCTGCAAAAATCGGGGCCATCACGCCACTGGACTAGTACTACACCCTGTGACCTGCAACAGGCCCACAGGTCCTGCAGCGGCCCGGGGAGGCCCGGGGCAGCCCCTTCCTGGATACCTCCTGCCCCACGTGCACCCAACGAACTACACTAGGGGTGCCCCCTCCCCTCTGCACACCATCCAAGGACTACGGTGGCATGGCACCAGCCCTCCGTCACCGTACCGGCAGCCTGGCAGAAAGGCCCCGACCACACAGCTGAAGCCTGCGGATCTGCGCCACTACATGCAACACTGGAAGGTCTGCCTACCTGGGCCCTCTACATTAAAAGCAGGGAACAGCGGGTAACTAGCAAGCCAAGCGTAGGTGGCGAAGCAGCTGAATTCATCTCAATCACTGCGGTAAACTTCAGCAAACACCAGCTTACAAGGGCTCCGGAGATTGGCTGTGGCACTAGCCTAAACTAGTTTAACCCTGGCGTAATCCAGACCCCATCGCCCACTGGGCAACGTAGCGGAGGGAAACCGAACACTAACTGCGGACAGCCCCAGGAGTCCCGAGAGACGCATCGCTCTTCACCAGAGAGGTCCTGATGGGCGGCATCACACCCTATGTAGACTCCCGTGCCCAGCGGAGGCGGAGAGGGTGCCACACCCAGAATTGCCCCCCCTCCTCTCAACATCAGGCTGCGGATAACACGCTCCCGGGCAAACGGCGACCCAGATGCCAAGATGTCCAAGCAGAAAGGTCCGAAGTCAGTAGATATAGCCAATTTACTTCACCTGATGGAGAAACCCAAACAGCTAGACCACCCCCCCGACAGAGCCCTCCTTGCCCACAAGGGCCCAAGGACAATGGGCCGCAAAAGACGACATCCAGGGCCTCCTAGCCGGCATCAAAATGGAATTCCGCAACTGCGTGACAGAGGTTTCGACCAAGATAGATGTCCTGAACAACCGCATTGAGGAGGTGGAACATAGGGTCGGGGACACAGAATACCAAGTACTGGAACACTCAGCGCAGATTGCAGAGATGCAACAGAAAATCCAGACTCTGGAGGACAACGCAGAAACTATGCATCGCAAATAGGAGGACCTGGAAAACAGGACCCGCAGAAACAACATCCGTATCAAAGGGGTTCCCGCCTCGATCCCGGACCAGGCCCTCCTGGCCTACTTCGGAGATCTCTTCCACACTGTCCTCCCAGACTGCGATAAGTCATTAATCCTACTCAACCGTACTCACAGACTGCGAAGCCGCAGAAACACCCCATCGGCGGCAAGCCCGGAAGTAATCACCAGAGTAAATTTTTCCTCTATGAAACCAGAGTTCATGACAGCGAGCTGCTCACGAGGCGACCTGACAAACCAGGGAGCCGCCATACAGCTCTTCCATGACCTAGCTGCTCCCACAGTCCAACGGCGGCAGGCCCTCCTGCCCCTAACAACCTTTCTGCAGGAGCAGAAAATTAAATATCGTTGGCTCTACCCGGCCTTGCTTCAGGTCACACTTGAGGGCCAAACGAGGGTAATCCATGCCCTGGAGGAGGCGGGCAGCATCATGGGATGCGAGCCCGCAACACCCGAGGAAGATACATCTAACTCCCCGACAGATAAACCATGCAGCTCGACACCAAAGCCCCAGCATAGCCGCTGGATGAAAGTTCCAAAAGGAGGGAAAACTCCCACCGCACACGATTAGCAACCGACCTCAGCACTCCATGCCGGAACCTGCACTCTTGACACGTGGGCGTCCCACACAATGCCCCAGCCGAGTGGAAGGACAATCACTCCGGCCCGAGGCCCGCTTGGTACAGTTTGGTTAATCTTTGTTCCTTCCTTTCTCTTAGTTGGGCTGGGACCTTCCCCAGCCCCCCTTGTTACCGGGGCCCGGTTGGCCCTGAGTTGGACAAAGTTAAAATCCGGTTGCAGCTGAGTCATGCTGATACTGGTCCCCCAGTGGACCTCCCTGAGCACAGGACTAACCCCCCCCCACCACCCACCTAAATCCTGATGACGCCCCGCTGGCCGTCCCTCCGGCACACACCAAACTCCGCTACATCTCACTGAATGTTGGGTGCTTGAACTCTCCCGCAAAAGGCAAGTCCATTCTCCGATGCCTGCAGGACCTTCAGGCCACGTTGGGGTTCCTCCAGGAGACCCACCTCTTAGCAGAGGACTTCACCAGACTGCGGTGCCGAGCATACCCAACATAATACCTGGCCGCTGGCCCCAGCAAGAAAGGGGGCACAGCGATTCTGTTAGCGAAAGGCACCCCCTTTAAAGAGAAGGAAACCCTGCGCAGCCCAGATGGCAGATTCGTAGCGGTTAAGGGGGATCTCTACGCGCAGCTCCACACGCTGATCGCGATCTATGCACCAAACGACGACCAGGCGGCCTTCTACACCAGCCTGGAATCCACTCTTCTCCCCTTCCTCAAAGGACAGGTGGTCCTGGGCAGGGACTTCAATGAGGTACCCAACCCCTCACTGGACAGGTTAGGCCCCCCGTCCACCAGGGACTTCAGGTTGGCTTTGGGCCTCTGCCACCTGTTCAAGACACTAGGCGTGGTGGACACCTGGAGGGTCCTTCACCCGGACACCGTGGACTACTCTTTCTTCTCCCACGTCCACTGCTCCTCATCCCAAATTGACCTCATTTTAGCTAGTACGCAGCTCCTGCAGTTTGCGGATGATATGGAGATCGGCGCAAGGGTACTGTCGGATCACGCCCCAATTCTCCTCACCTCAAGGGTCTTTGACCCGGATCCCCCAGAACGGCGTAGATGGTCTCTATATGAAACAATGCTGCATGATATGGCACTGCGTGACGCCATAGCCAAGGCGATCAGCAAATACTTTAAGGAAAACCCCCCAACCTCACCTCTACAGCAACAAGATGGGAAGCCATGAAGGCCGTAATCAGAGGAGAACTGATAGCTCAGGCAGCCGCATATACAAGGAGGCGGACCATCAACAGAAACCAACTGGAGAAGGACATGATGGAGGCAGATATGGCCCTAAAAAAGAAGTGGACGCCCAAAGCGGCCAAGGTGGTCAGACTAGCTCGCATGAAGCTGGAAGCCCACTACGCTGAGGACACAGCCCAGACCTTGCTCCGGAACAAACAGAGCTATTACGCGAATGGCAATAGGGCTAATAAATACCTGATGAACAAATTAGCCAAAACCAGCCGACGGAATCACATTACCACGCTGAGGGACCCAAAGGGTAGAACCCTGTACGGAGAAGGGGCGAAGCTAGAGGTGGTGGTAGCCCATCTAACCAACACCCTGACCTGAGCCCCCCGCCCACAGACCCTTCAGGAACAATATATAGCAGACGCCGGGCTCCCAAACATATCAGAAGCAAACAGAGCTGCCTTGGAAGCCCCAATTACAACCGAAGAGGTGGAAGAAGTACTCAAAAATCTGAAACCCAGGGCCCCAGGCCTAGACGGCTTTCCACCAAAATTCTACAAACTCTTTCGCCCATGTTGCTACACGCAATGAGAGAGCTATTTAACTCTTTCCGGGACTCGGGCACCATCGCGCCCTCTATGCAAGAGTCTACCACAATTATGCTATTGAAACCCGGCAAGGACCCTAAGAAGTGCTCTTCGTATAGGCCGATATCCGTGCTCAATGTGGACGCTAATGCATACTCCAAGGTACTGGCGAACAGGTTGACGCAAATCCTTCCAACCATCATAGACCAGGACCAGGCAGGGTTTATTAGAGGGAGAAGCACCATGTACAACATCCGCCGTGCGCTCAATCTCATCGAAGTAGCATCCCAAGAACGTCGGGGCCTGGCGGTCTTGACCTTGGCCGCCACCAAAGCATTAGACAGGGTGTACTGGAACTTCATGCGTCTCCCATGGAAACGTTCCAGTTCGGCCCGATATTCCAGAAAATGGTGCTAGCAAATTACAAAGCCCTGAAAACATCACTCCACCTGAATCAGAAGACCTCACACCCAATCCGGCTTTCGAGCGGGACGAGACAAATCTGTCCGCTCTCCCCGCTGATCTTTGCTCTGGTCATGGAACCATTTGCCCAAAGAACATGAGCTAACGAGAACATCACTGGGCTAGAAGTAAACGGCGAACAAATCAAGATCTCCCTATAGGCAGATGACGTGATGATCTCCATTACCGACTGCCAATCCTCCTTACCCACTACCCTAACTGAGCTGGAGGCGTTTGAGAGAGTGGCTGGTTTCCAGGTGAACTACTCCAAATCATAGGCACTGAGCATCAATCTGGGTGTCCCCCTTGTAACCAATCTTCAGACACTCTGCCCGCTAGCATGGAGCTCTTCCTCAACGGCCTACCGGGGAATACGCCTCACAGCAGATCCGAAACAGCTCTATGCTGCTAACGTCCCCCCTCTCCTCAAGGAATTGGACCTCCAATGATGGGACAACCAAGAAATCTCTCTACTGGGATGGGTCATAGCATGCAAAATTAACCTCCTCCCGAGACTGCTGAACCTGTGCTCCACCCTCCTGGCACCCTCCCCAAAACAGGCCTTAGAACAACTACAGAAGAAGCTAGCGACATTTGTGTGGAGGGGACGCAGAGCCAGGATACCGATGAGGGTCATGACTGGGGCCACAAAATGGGGCGGCTTCGGGCTCCCCAACCTGATGAACTATTTCCTGGCAGCCCAACTAGTGAGCGCTGCGGCCTGGGCAAACCCGGAGGCCCCCCAAAATGGTCCCGCATCGAGCAATCCAGATGTTAGCCACCGCTACACTCCTTGCTATCTACCCCGAGGCCTCACCGGAGCCACAGTCCGCAGATGTTATCATCGACCAAAGCGACCCTTGAGGCATGGGTCTGGCCGAAGAGGAAGGTGCCCAAGGACCCGAACCCGCTCTCTCCAGTCATCTGGAACCCTGACTTCAGGCCAGGAATGGAGGCAGCCCGCTTCAGCCGATGGACCATAGGAAGCCTTCAAACCCTCTCCCAATTATACGTGGCCAATAACCCGCTCAGCTTTGAGGAATGCAAAGCCCGTTTTCAGCTGACAGAAAGAGAGATTCACATACGTCCAACTCCGTCACTGGATCTCGCAACCCACGGTCCCTCGGGGGGCCACCCGGGACCTCCACTCTCTTATACAGACGACAGAGGAAGGCACAGGCCAGGGTCAGATCACCAAACTGTACCGCCTCTTCCAGGAGGACATGCTAAAAGTTAGACCGCTATACATGTCCGGATGGGAAGCGGACCTGGGACACCCCATAGAGGACCAGACATGGGTGGAGATAGGTCCAGGATCAACTCGACATCCAGATGCGTTACAAACAAGGAATGCGCCCTGAAGCTCCTTCACCGCTGGTACTACTCCCCAGTCCGCCTGCATCATTGCAACGCTGACATTGACCTGAGCTGCTGGAGACCCTGCAGCGAGCGGGGATCCCTTTTGCACATGTGGTGGGAATGCCCGACAGTACAGACCTTCTGGAGGAAGGTCCTGCAGATCGCAGAAGACATCACCCACCGCAAACTGCCGTTGGACCCGGAGGTGGTCCTTCTCAGGGTAGCAGACCCGGACTGCTATCCCAGAGCGGGCCGATCGGCCAAACTGCTCACACACCTACTGCTAGCAGCTAAGATTACAGTGGCTCGGAGGTGGAAAGCTCAGGAGGGTCCTCTTTTGGCCCTCTGGTGGATAAAAGTCTGGGAGATCCTGGTGGCGGAGAAAGTCACAGCAGCGAAGGAGGGGTCTCTCCACCGCTTCACCGACTGCTGGGACCCAGTATTGGACTACCACTCCCGATTCCCGGCGTTAACATTTCAATCCCGCCTGGTATCGAACTTTCTGGGCCCCCAAAGCCCTGACGGGTCTCCAACCCATCAGAGCACTACAGAATAAAGAGGGGGTAGAGAAGGGACTATGGGGAGGGGGTAAAGGACAAACTGCATGCACATTAACTACAAAGGGAGTAAAAATATCTCCTGTAATGCAAAGATAACGCTGTAACCGAAATAAATAAAGTTGTTAATAAAAAAGAATGGGCTGCAATGCATACAAACAAACATTGGACTACAGTTCTGGTCAATCCCAGCACGGCGCTCAGCTGCAGCCCATCCTGGGAAAAGCAATAGACAGAGAATGTTCGGTACAGGAGCTCCAAAGTCTGGTTGCTGACCCGAGGAGAAGTGGAAGCAAGTATGCCGGCGGTCGCCCGTGTGATTTCTCACAGGGTCCTACAGTTGCAGATCTTTGCACAATAACAAGGGCAAGAAGAATTGGGTGGCCCAGCAGCTGGAGATGCTGCAGACAGGGAAAGCTGAGCCATCAGAGAAGTCAGACCGCCATTCCTGGAAGCCCTGTTGACGGAACGAAGTCTGAAAGCAGATAAAGGGTGGTATGGGAGACCCAGAGGGGATGCAGGGGCGCAGGTAGGAGGTGTGCAGGCAATCCTTACCTGGCTTCATGCTAGGCATACCGCTGACAGACTCCCAAGATGGTTGAGAGTGCATCCAACCTCCTCCACTTCGTACCAGTGGGGAAGAGAAGGCCACTGGTCACCAAGGAAGGGTCTGGGACCCATTCCACCATAAATGGGGAAGAGAAGCTGACTGGCCACCAGGGAAGGGTCCGAGACCCTGTCCACCATAACAATGGGAAAGAGGAGACCACTGACCATACAAGAAGGGTCTGGGACCCCAATAGAAGTAAACCAACCAAATCATAGAGGAAGTTGTCATCATTATAGTGGTGGAGATAAGTCCACTAGTTACAAGAGAAGGGTCTGGGACCCCACCTTGGATGAGCAAAACGCTGGTCCCTTCCTCATCCCAGTGGTCAAGAGGAGACCGCTAGAGCCCAGAGAAGAGTCTGGAATCCTAACAAGAATTGGGACAATGCTGAAAACAAGTCACAGTGGCAAAGTATGTATTCAGCTGGAAGCAGTGAGAAAGAACTGTATCAACCAATACCAGGAGAAAGGAAGTCATTTTCCTGGTAGCAAATCAGAGGTTTTGATGGAAACGCCAGGGGAAGGGAGTCATTCCCCCTGGTCTGGTGTTGAATTGTGCCAAACCATTCCAAGAGAAGGGATACTTTCTTTGTCCTGAATTGAGAGTAGAGGTGATAGAGCCAGGGGAAGGGAGTCATTCCCCTGGCCTTGTTGTCTATTGTACCAAGCCATACCATGTGACGGGAGTCATACCCCTGGCTTTATTGGAAATTGTACATGTGTATGGGCGCGTTATAAATGCCATATCATAGCATAGCATATCATAGCATATCATACATAGCCACACCAGTAGAAGGGAGCCATTCTCCTGGAGAGAACATTGTGTAAAGATGGACGGAAACCCACAAGCCAGGGTATGGGAGTCAATCTGCCTGGTAAATTTGTTTTGAAAGAACACTTATGTTGAACCCCATCGAAGAAGCAGCAGAAGGGAGCCATTCTTCTTAAAGAAGGAACTTTCTGCTAGTTTACATTTTTAGTTGTAGTGTGAGGGACAAAAATAGGTTGTGACACAGGATGGTGGAATTTACTTTGATGAACGTTCTGACTGACTCTTTTAGTATAGTGTAGAGGAGGAGCCAAATGCCTCTACCGGAAATCCCGCCCATATCATGCCTATATGTTGGAAGCCAGAAATTGCATCATGCACAATGCCAATAATGGTATCTATCCCACAAAGAATCCTCGAAACAAGGCATCCACTGAGAAAGCCCTATATGATGTAGCCGTGGAGGGATGACAGTCTCTTAAAGGAGATCCCTGAAGAAGTGTGAAGCGATGAATGCAAGATACTGGTGACCTCACATGAAGCAAAAATGACGCACCAAGAAGAGATGCCAAGGAAGAAAGTATATAGACCTTATAGAATCTGATGACGAAGTAAAGAATTGAATAACATTTCATGTGCAGAATGAAGATGCATGAGCATAGAACACTGAAGAAAATATGAGTTGCTTTATAACTGTAAAGATGCTGCAACGCAAGTAGATTAAGTAACCATGAAGGCTGGCTGTAAGTAGTGAATAGACTACAGGACTTGCCGCCAACATATATATATATGTGTATAGAATCTGGATGTTCCACATCGCATTTTAGCAAACCAGGATCTCAGTTGCAAAAGGGCTGAAAGTGTGGTGCAGCAGAGAAAAGCAGCTGAAGATGAAGAAAGAATCGAGAAGGTTGTCTGGCCCAGTGTCAAGGGTTGAGGCAGCCAAGAAACTGGTTGTCTATTTGAGAAGATACAATAACGTGAGAAGCGAGGCCAGCTCCTGTTGAGGTGCAATGAAAAAACACTATGAGTGCCATGTTTTATTCATTTAATAGTATTAAATAGTATTAATAGTATTAAATGTGAAGAAGGAGCAAATAACACCTGTCACATGGGGTAGATGTAAATAGGCTAACTCAAGATAAGAACATGCTCACACTCCCTTCTATTCTCAGGCACAGTGATACTTTGCAAGGCTGAGTTCAAAGACAATTTGAATGGCAGATAGCAGGAGTGATGATGGATGATGGGCTAATTGGGTGGGGAGGCATTGTCAAGTCGTCCCACAAGCACGTGGGGTACTATCTTGCGTGCTGCTAGCGAGTGGAATATTCCAGAAGGGTACAAGCGTGCCAACCAATTCTAGAAGGCCACGTAGCAAAGAACCCTGTCATTTGAGAGCCAATGAAACGTGTATTTGATGACCATGAAGATGACTTGTACTAGGGGTGGGCATAGTTGTCCACCTGACTATAGAGACTCAATTATTATCCTATCCCCCATAAGAAGTATACTTAGATGTTCCCGGTAGACCAAATACAGTCCCAGATAGGTTTTCTTAGTTTGCCACATACTATGACATCAATGATGATGAGTTTTTGCTATAAAAGTGTATTTTTTCATGTAAAACGACATTGAGAGATATGCTGTGAGACCTCCGTTGATGTCCGTTGTACTCCCTGTTTTAGACAATTGATATTAAAGTTGAGTTATGCTTTGCCTACTTCCTGAGTCATTCTTATTGGTGTAAGAGTAAATTCTGCATCCCTATCCAATAAAGCGTTACTTCGCTTAAAGGGCCTACGGGTTCGAGAGTTCGCTGAGATAGGATGGTTTAAAAGACTGATCAACTAGTTTTCAGTATTTCGGACGGACGCCCTCTGCCATCTAGCCAGAAGATCGCAAGGTTTCCTTTGGAGAGTGGCCGATATAGAATACTTGCAAGAAAATCGATATAGGTGGGACGGGCCCCTCTTAGATGAAATCCCTGATGGTTTCCACAGGCGCTGAGTGGACGGAAGGTGACAGTGGCCGATTGGAGGAGGGGAGACGATACCAAAGGCCTTGAGCTGAAGAGCGAATGGTGAGTAGACTGAGGGGAATGGCAAATTAAGGGGATGGGATTGTGGTAATGTTGAAAAGTAACGGGTGGTTGCTTAAAGTATAACGAAGAGCATTTAAAGTATAATGAAGAGTGTTTAAAGTAAAACAAAGAGATTTTTAAGAGCCCAGTTTCCTACCTCATGGCAGGTCTAGAAGGAGTCATTTCAAACCCCAATCAGGGAATAAATAGGCGGCACAAAAACAGGTTTATGATAGGGAATGACTCAAACTTCAATCAGAGTATTTTAGAGGCTAGGTGAAAAGGAGTGCCATGGTCTATATGTGAAAAGTCAACTAGTGTGTCTGTCTGTGTGTAGTGTATTTTGTAAATAAAAAAGGTGTAAAAGAGCGACGAGAATAAGCTGTGTAAAGTTGAAGTAGAGATAAAAAGTTATTGCCTATTTTAGGTCATTGTCGGCGCCGACTGAAAAGTAGGTTGAGATAATTGAAAAATAGGGGCTTTGAGAGGCGAGTGTTGGAGCACGCTCATATTTGTTGTTTTTCTGAAACGTATCTGTGTAAAAGACAGTAAGTATTGACAGTCAATTGAGATGCGATAGTACAGAAGATGTAGGATTGTATCCGTTAAAGGAACTAAAAGCGGTGTAAGGTTATAGTAATCCAATATATGAACCGCCTGCTTATAGCAGTGATGATAGTCCAGAAGAGACTAGAAGAAAGGAGGAGATCTTTAAGATTTTACAGAACAAGGAGAAAAGCGAATGATCGAATGTAACCACAGACATAGAACGAGAGATTAAGAGATGGAAAGTAGAAAAGGATAAAGCTCACGAGGTAACGCTCTTATAGAGGAGTTCCTCCCGTTACAAGGAGCAACGTCAGGGCTGTCTAGGGCAGCCCTAGAAGAGAATTTTGACATAGGGAGTATCAGATGGGATTGATAAAGCCTATCAAGACTTGAGAGAAAGTAGCAAATCCGGGAGCCGAGCGAAAGGAGATCAGTCCCTGGTCTTCCAATCACAAAGCGAAGAAAAATACCTGTTTAGTCTCGAGCATAAAGCCTTGTCCTTAGATAGGCTGACTTTAGATAAGCGGATCAGAGCCATACTAGCTGGGGGCTAGATATGTCAGACGAAGAGAGAGAAACCTCCTGTGGGGAAGAAGGAGGAGGTGCATGCAGCCCTGAGGGATGTCTGCAAATAGACAAGGAAGTGAGATGGTCTGATCTAGAGGAGCCTAAAGATACAAAGCCAGATCCCAGAGCGTATCCAGAGCGTCCTGAAGGATGATCGCATAGTGAGAAGGGAGAGTCACCTCCATATGTGAGCAAGCTGAGGTCATTGCCAGGCAGAAAGCGATAGGCAGATGATGGGAGCTGATTGTGGATTTGGCTTCACGCAGTTCCCTTTATTGGAGAAAGGAGGGGCCAAACCACAGTATATTCCATGGCCGCAAATGGATAAGGATAATTTACGGTGTAAACTTCCCAGTTTAACAGCAGGTGCAGGAAAATGCATCTATGAGCTAGAGAAAATGACAGGGGGAAATACTTTAGCAATAGGGGACGTTAAGGGTCTCCTAGTAGCGATTCTTGGGGAAAGGGCTGGTGAAATTTGGACGAGACCAGGTTATTCAACGGTCATGGCACAGAACACAGCGCACGATGGAGTGCCATTTAACAATTGTAGAGCAAATGTCTGGAGAGCGCTTAGGTTGTAGTATCCAGACACATCAGACATTGGTGCAATTATGGCACGTAAAATAAAAGATGACAAAGATCTGCTTGCTTACATTCAAAGTATTCAGGAGCGGTGGACTCTTGAAATGTGGGAACCGTGGAGAAAAACAGTGGCATCATTTTACCACATTTTATGTCAGGGATTGCCAGAACAAGTACAGAGACAGCTCAAGAAATTAGTGGGAATGGAACGAAGCCATGGGCAGAAATACAGTTGGCCATAGTGCATCACTGTCGGCTGTTACAGGACAAAAATAGGAAGGAGGAAGATGCTAGAAAACTTGAGGAAGCCAAGTTAGTTCAGAAGAAATTGTCAAAGTACGCCATAAAGGGGCGGTATTGACAGGCGGAGGAGGATTGGAAATACAGCAAGCAGTGGATCTATCGCAGGTGAATAATCAATGGCAAATGGATCAAGGAGGCAATTGGCTATAGAGGAAGGGGTGGTTTTCAGAATAATCAAGGGGGTTTCCAGAATATCCAGCATGATAATCAGAATGTGCAAGGAGGATTTAACAAAGGGGGCCTAATCAGAAGAGCTCCTCCTGTATGTTGGACATGTGGGATGACAGGGCACATTGCGTGCATGTGTGGAAGCCAAGGGCATGTAACGAATGGGCAATTCTCAAGAGGGTGGACAGCTTATCCCCCAGCATATAGCTCACAAGCTAGGGACGGGTTTGCCCAAGATCAGACAGTGTATCAAGCACAAGCGCCGCAAATGCAACAGGCATTGCAACCCCAGCAAGCACCATTGAATCCCCCAGATGGGCAGTCGCAGCACACACCCATGCGGATACAGCAGAATGCAAACACGTGACAGTTATTGACATATTGGCACCTAGAGTAGAGGGTGTCACTGTGGTGGGAGGAAGTCCTTTTACAGGTACAGGGATATGCATGTATCCACAATAGCACATTTCACAGGGCGACTTGATTTGTTCAAAGTGACACCAGACCCCCAAGAGGAACCAAGGGTTGATGTGATGATAGGAGGCAAATCTTTTTCTCTTTTAGTAAACAATGGGGATACTCGTTCACATATACGTGAGGGAAAATACCCAATGTCGGGAAATGCCATGACTACTCAAGGATTCTCTGGAGCTACGAGTCGAGTTCCTTCCACTGACAAATTACCAGTCTCTATAGGAGAGTGTGACATGTCTGTTCCATTTTTGTATTCACGACAGACACCAGTTAACATTCTAGGATGAGATTTAATGACGAAGCTTAATATGCCGATTTCTTTTACAGATGAAGGCATAGTGTGTTCTACTTCACGGGTACATTATAAGAATGTGGGCACATTTATATTGGCGTTTATAGGGCAAATGGCTCTGTGAGGAATGCCACTGGAACCAGAAGTCTTTCTTTATGGGGTACGCATTTTGTTGACATGGCTACCCGGCCTCGTGGGAAAGATTATGACAATACCTGATGAATTCTTGTTTAGGCTGCAGATACTTATGGATAAAGAGGGGGGACAGACTATTCCCCTAGAGTTAAATGCAGCCATAGTGCGAGGGGAAATGGCATTGCTTGAAGGAACAGATGACGAGGGCAGGCCATGGAGAACAATGATTGGCATTGAGCAAGGATATAGACTGACTGACATCACTGACGAAGACATGTTTAGAGATGATCCGTCAGATGATGAGTATTACATATTAGATCAGAATAGAGAAAAGAGATATCCCACAGCGAATGGTAATAGTGCGGCAGCGTCCAGCATTCCTTTATGAAAATATGGAAAAAGTACCAAACTCTTTATGGACTACAGGCCCTTATGATGTAGGCCTCTTAAAGGGGGTTGGGAGGTGAAGATAACGTTGAAACCAGGAGCAATTTTACCCCGAGCAAGACAGTATCCAATGTCTCGAGAGGCGAATGAGGGTATTTTTAAGACTATTTCAGCCCTGATGAAACAAGGTATCTTAGTGACGTCAGAGTCACAGTGTAATACTGCGGTGTATCCTATCAAGAAATCCAAAGGGGGGCTATGGAAATTCATACAAGACATGAGACCGATTAACCAGATTGTAGAGGCGGAGTTTCCTTTAGTTCCTAATCCGGCGACAATATTATACAGTATCCCAGCTGAAGTACGATATTTTATGGTGATTGACTTGCGTTTTTCTTAATCATGCTGCATAAGTACTCCCAAGACCTTACGTCATTTACGTTTTGCCAAACTAAACTGAAATGCACTTATTTGCCCCAAGGGTACTGCAATAGGGTCTTCCAGATGGACCAAAGCAACATTGATTTGAAAAGCACTGTTATACAGTATGTAGAAGATATTTCGGTTTGTAGCAGGATAGAAGATGAGTGCAGATAAGACTGGATTCAGTTAATGACTATCCTGGCAGACAAGGGATATAAGGTAGACAAAGAGAAATTGCAATATTGTCAAGAAGAAGTGTTGTATATAGGCCAGTTGATCTCACATGAGGGAAAGAGGGTCACACGCACCTTAAAACACTTGTGTATAGGCAGGTTATAAATGCCATATCATATCATATTACACCTGAGAGAGTTGAGGCAATCATGAAAACAGCAAAACCGCACACGGTAAAACACATGCAACAGTTTTTGGGATTATGCAACTATGTTAGATCATGGGTGTTTGAATATAGTTCATACACAAGCCCCTTTTGCAGGCTCTAAAGAAAGCACAAGTGAATAAGGAAAAAATAGAATGGACTGAGGAAATGGAGGAAGGGTTTGAAGAGTTGAAGAGAGCAATTTGTAAAGCTCCAGTTTTAGGAATTCCCAATTATGACGAGGAGTTCTTTTTATTTTTGCACGCGAATGGGACAGTCATGACAGCAGTGCTTACACAGAGAACTAGACTGGGCTATTATAGTGGGATGCTGGATCCTTATGAAATGGCACTTTCCTTGTGAACAGTCACTGGCAGCAGCCACATTAGCAATTGAGAAGTCGACCAGTAATGTGATGGGGTGTTCTATGACACTCTTTGTGGAGCATGCTTTTTTTGCCATTTTGGAAAAACCTAAGGGTACATTGACATCTCAGAGAGCTTCTGTGTATGAGGTGGTTATATGGAATCCAGCAATCAAAATAGTCAGGTGTAAAATAGTGAACCCTGCCACGTTTGTAGCTGAGCCTGTGGGAAAGGGTTAGCATGTGCATGATTACGCAAACTACGAAGAATTCTACAATGACATCCCACGCGTAAAGGAAAATGCGTTAGCATGGGGGCATTCTCTTTATTGATGGTTCTTTGAAAATCGATCAAACTAGTGGGGAAAGGCATTCTGGGTCAGCTGTGGTGAGACACAGAGCAAATGGTGTATTTGAGGTTATTAGCAAGTGCAAGACTACCATCTCATTTTTCAGCACAAACAGTAGAATTGGTGGCACTTATTGTCACGCTCGAAAATCATGCAGGGCAGGAAGTGACGGTGTACAGTGCCTCCGCCTATGTGACATCAACCGTGCACGCAGGGCATGCACATTGGAAAAGGAGGGGCTACCTCCGAGTGGATGGCACTCCAGTGCAACACACAGAATTATTGGACAGACTTATTAAAGCACTACAACTCCCAGTAGCCATTGCAATAATTAAATGCGGAGCACATACTAAGCAAACTGACTTTATCTCTCGCAGTAATGAAGCCACAGACGTATAGGCCAAAAGGGTTGCATATTCACCAGATATTTCATGTTTTGATACTCCAGATATAAAGGAGAAGGGAGTCACAATCATGATAGTAAATGAAGGGTTTAATCATTTATCGACAACAGAGTTGATGGAGGTTCAAGGCAGAGCACCGCAGGGAGTGCAGGAATTGTGGAAACAAAGGGGATATTCTTTATCTCGCTCCGAAGCATTTTGGCGACGGGACAGCACTGGAAAGCCGGTGATGCAAGTAGCATTGTTAAATGTAGCGCTTGAACAGCTGCACTACCCTGCGCATGTAACTAGGGAAAGCCTCGCAACAGCTATTGCGGAGGACTGGTTCGTACCGAACCTGTTGGAACACGTTGCATTTTATGTAGTAAATTGCATCGTATATCAAAAGTTTACCACTGGACATACACTGCGAACGATCCGAGGAGTGATTCCTTGACCAAATGGTCCTTTTCAGCATTTACATATCGATTATGTTGACATGCTGCAAGTATGTAGTGGATACAAGTATATGATATTGGTGGTGTGTCCCTTTTCCAGGTGGATTGAAGCAGGTCCTTGTACCCACCCTGATGCCATTTGCACAGTGAAGTTTTTAGTCCGAGAAGTCTTTCCAAGATGGGAGTGTGAGAGGTGCTGAAATCGAATGGGCCCCATTTTGTTAATGAGGCATTTGAACAGATTACCCTATTGTTAAGTATAAACACATGTTTTTTTCTGCTTATCACCTGCAAGTGAACGGGATATGTGAGAGACTCAGTGGTCTCCTTAAAGAGAGAATTGCAAAACTCAAATTGACACTGAATAAGGGATAGCTGTATTGCTTGCCCCTTGCGTTATATGCATTAAGGAGTCAGCCTGGGTCGGACCACCACTTCACACCCCAGGAGCAAGTGACAGGGAGGCGAATGAGAATGCCTTTGTCTCCTCCATCGAGGAGCAGAAGTGATGCTGAGAAGACTGCAGCAATGTTAGAAAATCAGTTACATGCTTATTTGGCATGTATGACGGCTAGTATCTCTCATTTCAGATCAACTCAAATGCAAGTGGGTGTCGGTCTCGGGACACAGATGAAGACCATTCAGCAACCAGAGCTTTGGAATTACTACCTGTACCTAGACTTTTTATTGGAGATACTGTCCTATAATTTCACCAGGAAGTGGCACGAGCCATGCCTTTAGTGGTCCCTATATCGTGGAAAACATTACTTCCTCAGCAGTAAAAGTCCAAGAGAGATACGCTTGGATCCATTTAAGTGACATGAAGCCATACGCTGTTGAGACCGATGCACCCCTGACTATCGATTCAGAAGCACGACAAGGAGAAGAAGTTCAGCATGTGCAGACCCGATCGATGACGAGGAAGAAGGACGCTAAGGTTGCTGATTTAATAAATGTAAGTATGCATTTGGACTGTGCCTCACCTTGGACACTCTTTATAGATATTATAGCAGGAGTGCAAACTCAGTTATTGAGTCACAGGAATCATTTGAATTGGACTTTAGAAAGTGTTGACGTACTATTAATATGCCAAACCTAGAGTTTGAATTTGACAACTGGAAATGTGAGCAGTTTCCAGACCCATTCCCCACTAAGTTTTTGTTTGGTTAATTCAATGGTCCTCACAGAGGCCGATGTCCATAGGCTTCTCCTCGCTGTTTTTGTTTTCATTCTTCGAGCTTATCCTGCTCTTGTTGGCCACAGTGTTCATATATGCACTTTCCTGCATGATCCTAAAAATGGTCCTGTGATCAGGAGGCTACTTGTGGCGACAGTTGAACAGATTCTGCAGTTACCTGACCATTTAAAGAGTTGCCTGATTAAATAGGTTTTTTCCTTCGTTAAAACACTATACAGGTACAATGAGGACTATCGAGAATGGTAGAGTTTTGGAAAGTGAGCAAACTCAACGACGTGTGGAGAATCGTAGATGGTGGGGATTAATGTATTAGTAGATAATAAATGCGTGTTCAGCATTCATCATTGTTTTCCTGATTCTTTTCATCCTTACTGATTATTTCATTGGTCCAAGCAAGGTAGAAGTCCCTTTGATTCTTTCCACTCCGATGACAGAATTGTCTGTTACTGAAAGACCAAAACCATTTGTGACTTTCCCCACACCAGTAGCTTGTGTGAGGTTACCTATTGCTAAAGCAAATGTACCAATTATCTCCCCTGTAGGAAGGACCATTACTGATATACTTCTTGAGTATTATGCAAGTACTCACTTTGTGAGAGGGAGCCACAAGAGAAGCATAAGGGAAGATGATTATGAATGAAATAATCATCTAGACAGCACAGCATACTTGGGTAATAACATGTGGTATCTGCACATGAAAAAGGTGGTAGAGAGAATATCCAAGGAGAGTTGCTATGTTTGTGCTCTCATACCTTATGCTATGGGAACTTCTAAGATATTCATAGCTATAGAAGTAGCAGTCCAAAAAGCTCATTGCCTGACACACCTGAGTGGTCAGTTCCAGGATCTAACAGCATCCTTGGTATGGGTGACTGAGAAGACGGCTTCAAGAGAAGATGACTATGTGAAAGATTTAAAGACAAAAGGGAAATAAGAAACAAGAAATCAAGTGATGAAATATGAACAGCCTGGAATAAATGGAGCAGGAATCGGAAGAGAGGAACCACGAAAAAATATGAAGATGCAAGGAGAAAGGTTAGCTGCAAATTAAGGGAACGGTGCGGAATCTAGAAGGATGGGCAGAAGGCCTGATTGTCTGTAATGCATAAGCAGTAACAGGATACTATGAACCAGTCGTAGATACTGCAGAGAATAAATGCAAGCATCATTGGTCAAATATTGTGAAATTGCTGACTTGGGTTGATGATAAAGGAGGACCTTTACAGATAGTACCTTTAGCAAGTGCAGAGCTGTGCTTCAGAAACAATGGCACGAGAAAGGTTAGAATGAATCAGAAGTTCGGCCGATTTCTTTGATGTACCATGCATGAAGGATGGAAGAGTAGTAATAATGGATGCAGTAGTTTGTTTGTGCCTACACCTCTTTGCGCCAAATTTCTGATGTAAATGAATAAAAGTACGTAGTCAAGTTTCTTCAAGTATATTTTCTTAATTTATTTGATATATGTTCTGCCCATATGGATGACACGTGTTTCGGCATTTCATTGGTGCCTTTTTCAAATCCGGGCCTTATTGAATGTAGTGCGAATCTCCCTTTCCTTATTTCCGGGAATTAGTTTTTAGTTGAAGTGTATCACGGTAGTTCCAGGGTTAAATCCCACCTACAAAATTCTCTTGCTCATGCCTCAAGCATCGGGGGCCCTGTTTTGGTTCTGGGCACTTGACTACGTACTTTTATTCATTTACATCAGAAATTTGGCGCAAAGAGGTGTAGGCACAAACAAACTACTGCTTACTTTACAAACGAAGCTGAGGGACTCTATGTCTCCGTGTTGACCTACATCCTTGCGACACAAGAATAAAATAATAAAATAAGAAAACCATTGCCAACCTTAATAGCACTAACATACGGGTCGCAAGAGTACACCTTATGAGATCCCCACTCAAGAAGTTCCTCACTCAGTAGATAGTAATAATGGATCACTACTGTGCCTGTGGATCCAGAGAGTATATGAAGTTGGCCAAAGACTGGGCAGGGCTGTGTTCCATAGTTCTCATTCACGATCCAGCATTGGTGATTCCGAAGAGTGACCTGAACATTGGAGAGTTTCCAAAAGCAGATGCTCACAAGAGGAAGAGGAGATCAGTTGGATTTCTCAATCGAACAAAAAGGGGGAATTACTTTTCAGCCAAGTCCATAGCAGCCTTTGTTTCTATTCCGTATGAGCACAGGTTGTTCAGTCAAACTGCTGCAGTATTCACGACTACGTTTATGCCAGGGATCCAGACGATGGCAAATGCGAAGTGGTTGCAAATCACTCGCTGGGAGCTACTGCAGACGATCAACACTACCATAAAGGGATTCAACGCTATCAAGGAAGAATTGAGAGCCATAAGACTAATGACTCTTCAGAACAGATATGTCCTGGACATGATTACAGCAATGGATGGAGGTGTCTGCCATTCATACCTTCTCACAATGACGAGAATGGGAACTTGACAGAGGCCATAACACTGCTAACGAACTTACACATCAAGATGGAAGATGAGACAGAAGATATTGCGGATGACGGCTGGTTTGCATCGATCTTCCCATGGGTTCCACAATGGATGCCAAATATTTTCAAGTTTCTTGGAGCACTGATGGTGATGATCATGTTTGGATACTGTGTGAGCATAATAATAATCACACAATGCAAGAAGACAGTAAAGAAAGCAGTAGGTCTGAAGATCATGATCGATGTCGCGTCTGGGTTTGGACCCAAGGAGCTGACAGATGAAGAAATCAGAAATTATATAGATGTAAGCATCCTAGCACCTGAGGGAACGAAGTTCTTGTATCCAATAAACCACAAGAGGTATGTGGGAAGATGGATTTACTGCAGTCCGAATGGACAATGTAGCCACATGACCTGGAGTGTTGATGAACATGTAAAATCAGCAGGATCTCTGAAAGGAGTAGTGAAGGTATGGACTCTAAGGAAACATTTTTTCAGGAGAGGCTGTCTAAATGTGGAAACAGGTGAAAAGGTGGTTGATGAATCAACCAGAGCGGTGAGTGTAGAGGAGGAGCCAAATTCCTGTACCGGAAATCCCACCCCTATCTGTTGGAAGCCGGAAATTGCGACATGCACAATGCCAGTAAGCGTACCTATCCACGAAGAATCCTCGAAACAAGGTATCCATTGAGAAAGCCCTATATGATGTACACGCAGAGGGATGGCAGTCTCTTAAAGGAGATCCCTGAAGAAGTGTGAAGTGATGAATGCAAGAGACTGGTGATGTCACATGAAGCAGAGATGACGCACCGAGAAGAGATGCCAAGGAAGAAAGTATATAGACCTTATAGAATCTGATGACAAAGTAAAGAATCAAGTAACATTTCATGTGCAGAATGAAGATTACACGTGCGTAGAACACTGAAGAACATATGAGTTGCTTTATAAGTGTACAGATGCTGCGAACTAATTAACCATGAAGGCTGGCTATACATAGTGAATAGACTGCAGGCGGTGACGCCAATATATATATATATATATATATATATATATATATATATATATATATATATATATATATATACTTTGTTGAAGGGACGTTATGGTTAAGTTACACTATTAAAAACCTGTAAAATTCACTAAAAAAAAAAACTTTATAAACGGAACGTTATGGTTCGAAGTAAAACCAAAAACCCCCTGAAATTCACCAGTTATGGTAGGCTAAGCAACCATAACTCGCCCCACCACCTTGCACTGCTAACACTAACACCCAGGACATCAAAGATGACATCACAAATGCCATTGATGACATCACTGATGACGTCACATGTGCATTTAGTTTTCATGGACAGCCTCCACAAGGGATTGTCATTATAATATTGGCAGAAAAGTGTATGCCAAATAGTTCATTAAGCAATGCATTGCTATAAATACCATTGCATTACTGAGATCTTTCAGTACATGAACGAAGACATGCAGAAACGTAGGCATTGTCTGCTGCATGCGCCATAGACGTGCAATATTCAAAATCTTCCCATGTTCAATAGTGCAATGATAAATGCTTCCATTACATATTTTTGCATACTGTGCAACATAAGTTACTACAAATGCTTCCCCTACTGCACAATTGTACTATTACACTCAAAACATAAAGAGACCACAATGCATACAAATAGAAGCATATACAGGGAATGTAAAGTAAGCAAAGCAAACTGCAGTATTACCAGAAAGTGTTCATAACCAAACTATTTAACTTCATGCACAGAAAAGATTCTTGTGTTTCAAGATTCCTTCTTCTCCTATGTATATGTGTTATATGATGTAACTGTGTCCTAAGGATGTGTTGCAAGAACATATGAGAAGGGTAAGGTCTACAAATATAGTACTTTTTATTTTTTTTATTCCTGACTGACAGTGAAGAAAGCCACCTGGCTTAGATATGTCAGTAAAGGCAAAAAGATGGAGCTACACATGTGATGTCATCAGTGATGTCATCAATGACATTTGTGATGTCATCTTTGATGTCCTGGGTGTTAGTGTTAGCAGTGCATGGTGGTGGGTCGAGTTATGGTTGCTTAGCCTACCATAACTGGTGAATTTCAGGGTTTTTTCAGTTTTACTTCGAACTATAACGTTCCGTTTATAAAGTTTTTTTTGTGAATTTTACAGGTTTTTAGTAGCGCAACTTAACCATAACGTCCCTTTAAAAACGTTTTTTTTTTACTGAATTTCACAGGTTTTTATGAGGGCAACTTAACCAAAATGTCACCTTAACAAAGTTTTTTTTACTGAATTTCACAGGTTTTTAGTAGGGCAACTTAACCATAACGTCCCTTTAACAAGGTTTTTTTTACTGAATATATACATTCATCATTTGAATTCGGGAGATAGGTACTATAATTCCCTTACTTTATATACATGTAACATAGAACATACTGAACCCCCTCGCTAATGATATTTGAAGGGCACGGACTGAGCGCCTGTCCGCGGACGGGCGCGGACGAGATCAACACTACCCAAACACTCAGGAGGTATCTGAAATTGTTCTATCATGCCATATGAAAAATGCACAAGTTTAAAAAGCAGCACATAAACACATTATAAGTAGTAATAAATAACCATTCAAACCTACACGTCTCACACATTACCCATTCATTTAATTATCATGTAAAATGAAATGGATTATGCCTTAACAAAAAAATATATGCCTCCAATGTAATTACCTCACAGAAACTGTGCACCTAGGAGCGACAGTAGACGAACACAACAAATACAAATTACAAAAAAGTAGTATGTGAACTTCATTTTTCTTATATGTGTGTATACCTTTTGTATGAGGTGCAGAACAAATAATGTATTTGTGTTGTTTTGACACAGAAATGTGCAGTACTTTGGAGTGGCTGGAGGAGAATTTTCCGCATGGTGACATGTCGGAAGATAGCGATAATAATGGTACACACTTCTCTGCATAAGCAAATTAATAGTTCTTATGGGCACTTAACATACATATATTTATTTTTTAACAGACCAGGGAAAAATTGAAGAAAGTCCACCAAAAGACACAGTGCAAGACACCCTGAAAGGCATAGAAGACAAAGTGGACATGCTAAAAGAGAATTTTAATGAGTTAAAGCAATTAGTGGAGGACCACGTGAAAGGAAAAATCAGATATCACTGTCCCACCTGTACCTGTCCCCCTTCTCCATTTCCCAGTGAACTATCCCCAAACCCTCAAGAACAACATAAACGTTTTGACGAAACTTCTATCCCTTCAGCCCCTCACAACCAGCCTGTGGAACCCCCTAATTCCCTTATATTTGTTTCAGTGTCTGCTTCCCCCTCTCTCTCTTAATTGTTGTATGTGTCTTTAATAAAAAAAAATGTTATGTTAGTTTTAGTGGAATTGATTGGGTCTAATTTTTTTTAAAAAAAAGAGTTAAAATGTCCTTGGACAGCGCGCCTGTTCGACCTGTCCGTAATAATAAAATATGGATGTTCTAAGGATAATACACCTGTCCGTACCATCCGCAGCCAAGATGGAATTGTCCGTAGAACAGTCACGGTGTCCGGCATGTCCGTAGTCAAACAAAATGGAGGTGTCCTAAGGATACTGTACCTGGCCGTTCAGTCAGCGGAACATCTACGCACATGCGCACCACACCCGTAAGTCTTGCGAACATCGCGCCTGTCTGTAACTGTCCGTCTCACTTGTGTCATACTTTTAATTAGTTTCAGGACCCGAACACTGTCCGTAGAACACCCGCGCGCATGCACTCGACCGTTCCTGTGCATTTGGTGTCCTGCGGGCACCCATTTCCTTCGCGGATGTGTTCACAATGTCATCATGTGACCGCACCCACGTTGATCGTGTGTCCTAATTTGCGCATTTTGTCCGCTTTCGCAACATTTCAAAAGAACTTATGCAAACATGCCAAATTATTTTACAATACAAAATCACCATTTCACATGTCCCATACAATGGCCCTAGCTTTCAACATATTGTTTGGAACTTTTTCAACGCTTTTGAGTGATCGATATGGTCACGAGGTGCACCCCTACACCCCTATAAAAGGCCACACCCCCGAGCTCATCTTCATTGTACTCCTGGCGATTGTAGATTGAGTTTTGCTGCCTTTAGGGCTGTAGCAGAGAATATCTCACCAACCCTAATGGCATCCATGGCTTCTGTTGCTACATCAGCCTCAGCACTACCCCCAAACCCTCCACCGCCACCACCTCCCCAAGGGCCTGCAGAGGGAAATACACGTGAGGATGTAGAGAGCGTGGAAGAAGAGGATGAAGAGACTTAGGTGGAGGAACTCCCTACTACCAGCACTTGTCGGGAGTCGTGGGTGTGGCGGTTGTTTACCGTTTTTGGTAACGTACCAAAAGCACGTGCAAACCTGGTCACCTGTAAACAGTACAACTTGGTGCTGAGTCATGGGAGACCTGGTGCGTACAGCTTTGGTACAACAACCATGAAGCGACACCTAACTTCGTTCCACGGTGTGGACATTCGCAAGGCGGTACCATGTAAAGAACCTAGTAGGTTGAGTTCCTCCGCAGCATCCTCCGTGTCTGATCCTCTCACCACAAGAGACACTCCTTGTAACGCTCACCTGACTCCCACGGGGGTGCTGGCCTGGTTCGCGCTGCTGTGACCTCGTCTAAGGTGATGCGCAGGGTTCGGAAGACGGACTGGACCGGGCCCCAGATCTGGCTTGTCTGACTCGCAGAAGTATCCTTCTGTAGGTGAGAATAGGGGGTTAACTGTCTGCGGGGTAATGCAATCGGCCTCCCACTTACCCCTCTCACCCTCCTCAAAACCCTTCTGTGCTTCCCTGTAGCGTCTCACCTTAGGGTCTGGAAGGACGAGCTCTCCATCCTGCTTCTGATGCAGGGGCACGTTGGTATCTAGTTACGTCACTGGATTTTCGGATGGGTGAGAACCAAACTTGCTTGGCTTCCAGGTAAGTTTTTCTATAAGTGGTTCCCCTTGTGTCCATGCATTAATGTTCTAATGCTAGTGTCTTTTTCCCCATAGGGGCTGGGGTACGGAATGCCGGGGAACAGGCACCGACGCGAGGTGAGCGGTGAAATCCTTGTGGAAATCAGGTAAGTCTTTAATGAGTGTTTTGGTAATGTCTTTTCATTCACTCATTAACGCTGATGTCTTTTTCCCCTTAGGGGCCGGGGTCCGAAAATGCCTGGATGCGGCGCGGACCCGAAATGAAAAGGGAATGACCCAACAGGTAAGTCTTGACATGGAGTTTTAGCTTCCCTTTTCCCTTCTTTCTCTCACCTTTGTTCTTGTCTTTTTCTCCCTAGGCGCGGGGGCGCGACTGCGAATCCGGATTGTCGCTGCTGAACATGGAGGCGCCCTGTAAAGGTGAGTAGAATGCGGCGCTGCAGCGATCAATGCGATGTGCTTTTAAAAATAAATGTCTTCCTTTTCAGGATTGTCGGCGAAATGTCTCTGGGATGCAGATTTAGCAGGTGAGGCCTTTTCCTTCTTCTGTTCTCTTGTTCCCTTCCTTTGCAGGTGATTCAGGATGCTGGCAGGTGTGGCAGAAGTCAAGATGCAGGAGCAGACACGGTGTGCGTCCAGCTGCTAGATGCAGAACAACGCGAAGCACGTGTGGCTGATCGGGTGGGGTTTAAATAGCCTTGGAAGAAGTTCCTAGAATGTGTCCTTCCTCCAATCAGGTATGTATCCTTCCCCGACCACGCCCGGGTGGTAAATGAGTCCCACAGGTAAAGTAGTTCCTTTCAGGCCTCAAGGAGGCCGGGGTTCTGCAGCATGGTCTGCATCAGGTAAGTGCACCCAAACACTTTCATAATGAGCCTGGCGCCTATGGCGCCAGGACTGACGTTTTCTATGAGCCTGGCGCCATAGGCGCCAGGACGCTGTCCAAAGGGCCCCTATAAGGGGTTGATGGGACCTTCCCCGGGGACTTGATATCCGCTTTCGGGGACGCAGGGCCTGAGCCGGCTCCCCGGGAGCGGGCATCGTGACAGCACTCCCCCCAAAGGCCCCTCCCAAGGTTGTTCCCTCCGGGGGTTTTGGTTTGTTTGGGAAGAGTCGGTGGAATTTCCTGACTAATCGAGGTGCATGCACATGGTCACTGGGTTCCCACAACCTCTCCTGAGGTCCGCACCCCTTCCAATCAATTAGGTAGAAAAGCTTTGACCTAAACATTTTTGAATCTAAAATGTTCTTCACTTCGAATTCGGGTTCCCCATCTATTTGAATAGGTTCTGGAGGTTTGAGTAGTCGGGTTCCGGGTACCACTGGTTTCAGAAGTGACACATGAAAAACAGGGTGAATTCGCATATTAGCTGGTAAATCAAGTTTAACCGCTACTGGGTTAATTATTGCCGTAATAGAATAAGGTCCTAGATATTTTGGGTTAAATGTTCGACGCCCTTTGAGCGGTAAATGTCTGGTAGCTAACCACACTTGATCCCCAATCTGATACAGAGGTGCTTCACTCCGATGTAGGTCAGCATTCTCCTTGTATTTTCTCTTGGCTTGTTGTAAATGCGTGGTTGACTCTTTGAAGGCTCGGGTAATGGTAGAATGCAGATATTCTACTGCGGGCACTCCGAGGTTCTGAGGTGAGTTGAGGTTCGAGGGTGATGTCCAAACAAGGTATAAAAAGGACTATGGCCAGTTCCAGAGTGTACCGAATTATTATATGCGTATTCGGCTATCCAAAGAATGTCTTTCCAGTTGCTTTCAGATTGCTGTAACATACACCGTAAGTACTGCTCAAGGGTCTGATTTGTCCTCTCGGTCTGACCATCGGTCTGAGGGTGGTGACTGGTCGATAATCTTACGTCGATTTGTGCCATTTGACAACATTTGCGCCAGAAGTGGGAAATGAATTGGCTTCCCCGGTCAGAGATTAGTATAGATGGGAATCCATGTAGCCGAACAATATTTTTCGAGGAATTCTTTGGCTAGGACAGAAGCTGAAGGTAAACCTTTCAAAGGAATGAAGTGGGCCATTTTGGAAAACAAATCCACAATTACCAGAATGGTATTGTATCCCGAACAAGGAGGCAAGTCCGTAATAAAATCCATTGATAGGGTGTGCCAGGGTGCTGGCGGTATGTCTAGAGGTTGAAGGAGACCGGCTGGTCTTTTCTTTTGACCTTTATTTTGGGCGCAAACACCACAGGACATCACAAAAGATTTAACATCTTTTCGCCAAGAGGGCCACCAGAATTGTCGTTTCACCTTTTCCATTGTCTTGGCAATACCGGGGTGTCCCTCTATTAATGTATCATGATAACCTGAAATAACTAGTTTGTGTAAATCCTTATGCGGCAGGAATAAGCGTCCTTGGTAATAAGGTAAACCATTATCTATGGTAAAGTCTGATCCCTTTTGTATCCAATCCTGTAGGACTGTAGGGTCCAGGAGTTGTTTCACTCTGACTTGAATGTCTTCAAGCGTCTGTAACAAAGTCATGCCTGGAATTCTCTGTTCGGGAATTATTGGTACTGGTTCTGAGTTTGTATCAGATTCTCCCATTCCAATTCGGGATAAGGCGTCTGCTTTGCCGTTCTTGCAGCCAGGTCGATAGGTAATCACGAAATCAAATTCAGCGAAAAACAAAGCCCATCGGAGCTGCCGTGATGACTGAGCCTTGGCGGTTTTCAAATACTGTAAATTCCGGTGATCAGTGATCACCGTGATGGTATGTCGAGCGCCAAGCAGGTAATGCCGCCAGGCTTTAAAAGCGGACTTTATGGGTAACAGTTCTTTGTCAGTGATTGCTTAATTAATCTCTGGTGCTGAGAATTTTCTGGACCAAAATGCTACGGGATGCAGTTGGTTGGTTTCAGGATCTCTTTGAGACAGAACTGCTCCCATGGCTAGGCTGGATGCGTCAGTTTCGACGACATACGGGAGACCTGGACGTGGGTGTTTCAATATAGGTGCGGAGGTAAACTTAGCTTTTAAATCCTGGAAGGCCTGCTCGGCTTCTTCAGACCATTCAAAATGTTTATTTTTCCTCAAGAGTGCAGTGATGGGTTGTACTATGCGTGAAAATTCCGGGATAAACCTGCGATTGAAATTGGCAAAGCCGAGCATGCTTTGAACCCCTTTTACAGAGCTAGGTGATGGCCATTTGAGAATGGCATCCACTTTTCTTGAGTCCAATCGGACTCCTTTGGGTGTCAGGATGAAACCGAGAAACTCAACTTCTGTGGTATGGAAAACACATTTCTCCAGTTTAGCAAATAGTTTGTGTTGGCGCAGTTTTTCCGAACTGCCCTAACGTGTTTTCTGTGATCAGATTCCGAAGAGGAGTACACTAGAATTTCATCGATATAGACGACAACACAAACATCGATGAGTTCCCGAAGGATGACATTCATGAAGAATTGGAAGGCAGCAGGCGCATTGCACAACCCGAAAGGCATTACCTGGTATTCGAATAATCCATATTTTGTATGGAAGGCTGTTTTCCATTCGTCGCCTTCTTTTACTCGCACCAGATGATATGCCCCCCGGAGATCTAACTTGGTGTATATGCAAGCGTCCTTCACCTGGTCAAGGAGTTCAGGAATCAGAGGCAGAGGATAACGGTTTTTAACCGTTATCTGGTTCAATGCGCGGTAATCGATACAAGTTCTAAGGTCGCCTTCTTTTTTAGGCATGAAGAACAAAGCCGAGGATGCTGGGGACTTTGATGGGCCAATACAACCATTGGCGAGGTATTGATCCAAATATTGTCTCAAATGCAGGTTCTCAGGTTCGGTAAGGGCATAAATCCTGCTACAAGGGGGTTGTGCACCGGGCACCAGATCGATTTGGCAATCGTACGATTGGTGAGGAGGTAACGTGTTGGCCTGTTCCTTTTGGAAGACGTCCTGAAAGTCCTGGTATTCCGGAGGTAATTGCATGGAGGCAGAGGTTACAGATGCTAGATTAATCTTCAGGTTTTCTGGGTAGCAGGTTTGTGCACAATCCGGGAAGGTTATTCTCTTAGTTCGCCAATCAATTCGAGGATTATGTGTCTCTAACCAAGGAATTCCAAGAATAACCTGAAACTGTGGAGCCTTGATTACATCAAACACAACTGCCTCCCGATGGCCGTCAGGACCAATAAGAGTCACCTCAGTAGTGGAATGTGTTACCGGTCCAGAGGCAATTTCAGTTCCATCGACTGTGGTGATGACATCTTTGCTGGTTTTAGGACAGAGAGGGAGGTTAATCCTAGAGACCAATTCACGATCCACATAGTTTCCAATAGCCCCACTATCGATGTATGCCTTTATTGCATGCAACCGCTTAGGCTTTTCTGGATCTACAAGAACCATTGGCACAATGAAATGCGAGGTCTACGAGTTAGTTTTCAAGCTCGGCAAGCGGACCCCTACGCTTGTCGGGCTGAGTCGTTTCCCGAAACAGAGTCTTCATGGTTTTTATCAGCGGCTCCTACCGCTTTTCGGGGCGGTTTTAGCCGGGCAATCTCGTAGAAAGTGTCCAGAGTTCCCACAATAAAGACATAATTTTAACTGCCGCCTCCTTTCACGTTCCTTTTGAGTTATGGGTTCTTTAACCCCTCCAATTTGCATAGGCTCAGAGACATCAACTCCCTTGGGGTTAGCGTGGGTCTTGACCAACACCTGGGTCTCAAACCTGGACCGATCTGTTTTTCTGTTTTGAAGTCTGTGATCCAATTGGACCACTAAGTCTATATATTCTGTGCATTCTTGGGGCAGATTTACAACTTGGGCCAAGACATCTTTAAGTTCTCCGCGTAGACCTCGATAAAATAACGTGACTCTTTTATCCTCTGGCCATCCCGTTTCCACAATTAGTCTATTAAAGGTTGCAATATAGGATAGGAGGTCCTGATTGCCCTGTCGCAGAGATAGAAGTTGGTCATCCAGAGCCTGCCCCTGAAAGTGTCGAGCAAATAACCTTTCCATGCTTGCTTGAAATCCTTGAAAATCACGGAGAATCGGGTCATCTTGAGTAACCAGTGGAACTGACCAATCGGCAGCGCAGCCACTGAGATATGACAATACAAAGGCTACTTTGGTCTGATCATTAGGGAAGGCCCCAGGTCTGCATAGGAAGTGCAAACGACACTGATTCATGAATACGGCGAATCGTTTGGGGTCCCCAGCAAAGCGTTCAGGTGGGGCCAGCGGCATGTTTCCAGGTAGATTAATCTGCACAGGGTTACTGGGAACCACAGGAGCGGGGTTCCCTCCGGAACAGGGTAGAGGAGTTTGTCCAGCTTGACCTTGCAAAAGCTGTCTGGCCAGGTTATCAGTTCTTTCCTTTGATATTATTAATTCCCTCTTGAGGGCATTAGTCTCTTGACGAGCGGCATGTACTTCGGCCCGTAATTCCCCCAGTAATTGGGCCAACTGATCAGTCTCAGAAGTTTCTATAGCGCCTGGGTGGGAATTTGTAGGAAGGCTTCGCGTTCTGTAACGCTCACCTGACTCCCACGGGGGCGCTGGCCTGGTTCGCGCTGCTGTGACCTCTTCTAAGGTGATGCGCAGGGTTCGGAAGACGGACTGGACCGGGCCCCAGATCTGGCTTGTCTGACTCGCAGAAGTATCCTTCTGTAGGTGAGAATAGGGGGTTAACTGTCTGCGGGGTAATGCAATCGGCTTCCCACTTACCCCTCTCACCCTCCTCAAAACCCTTCTGTGCTTCCCCGTAGCGTCTCACCTTAGGGTCTGGAAGGACAAGCTCTCCATCCTGCTTCTGATGCAGGGGCGCGTTGGTATCCAGTTACGTCACTGGATTTTCGGATGGGTGAGAACCAAACTTGCTTGGCTTCCAGGTAAGTTTTTCTATAAGTGGTTCCCCTTGTGTCCATGCATTAATGTTCTAATGCAAGTGTCTTTTTCCCCATAGGGGCGGGGGTACGGAATGCCGGGGAACAGGCACTGACCCGAGGTGAGCGGTGGAATCCTTGTGGAAATCAGGTAAGTCTTTAATGAGTGTTTTGGTAATGTCTTTTCATTCACTCATTAACGCTGATGTCTTTTTCCCCTTAGGGCCGGGGTCCAAAAATGCCTGGATGCGGCACGGACCCGAAATGAAAAGGGAATGACCCAACAGGTAAGTCTTGACATGGAGTTTTAGCTTCCCTTTTCCCTTCTTTCTCTCACCTTTGTTCTTGTCTTTTTCTCCCTAGGCGCGGGGGCGCGACTGCGAATCCGGATGGTCGCTGCTGAACATGGAGGCGCCCTGTAAAGGTGAGTAGAATGCGGTGCTGCAGCGATCGATGCGCTGTGCTTTTAAAAATAAATGTCTTCCTTTTCAGGATTGTCGGCGAAATGTCTCTGGGATGCAGATTTAGCAGGTGAGGCCTTTTCCTTCTTCTGTTCTCTTGTTGCCTTCCTTTGCAGGTGATTCAGGATGCTGGCAGGTGTGGCAGAAGTCAAGATGCAGGAGCAGACACGGTGAGCGTCCAGCTGCTAGATGCAGAACAACGCGAAGCACGTGTGGCTGATCGGGTGTGGTTTAAATAGCCTTGGAAGAAGTTCCTAGAATGTGTCCTTCCTCCAATCAGGTATGTATCCTTCCCCGACCACGCCCGGGTGGTAAATGAGTCCCACAGGTAAAGTAGTTCCTTTCAGGCCTCAAGGAGGCTGGGGTTCTGCAGCATGGTCTGCATCAGGTAAGTGCACCCAAACACTTTCATAATGAGCCTGGCGCCTATGGCGCCAGGACTGACGTTTTCTATGAGCCTGGCGCCATAGGCACCAGGACGCTGTCCAAAGGGCCCCTATAAGGGGTTGCTGGGACCTTCCCCGGGGACTTGATGTCCGCTTTCGGGGACGCCGGGCTTGAACCGGCTCCCCGGGCATCATGACAGTTAGTTGAACCTACTTCGCAAATGAGTACAATTTTCAGTTCATGAAATTCTCTTGTTTTATTTCAGCTGTGTTGTACATAGCAGAGAGGTTTGGAAGTGATAGGTCATTATAGTAGATGGGAAAAATTTGAATACTTTCATATTATACGTAGGAATGCGATCATCCGGATTCGCAGTCACGCCCCAGCGCCTAGGGAGAAAAAGACCAGAACAAAAGGTGAGAGAGAGAAGGGAATAAGGAAAGCTAAATCTCCATGTTAAGACTTACCTGTTGATTCATTCCCTCTTCATTTCGGGCCTGCGCCGCATCCTGGCATTTCCGGACCCCGGCCCCTAAGGGGAAAAAAAGACATCAGCGTTAATGAGCGAATAAAAAGACATAACCAAAAAACGCTCATTAAAGACTTACCTGATTTCTACAAGGATTTCACCTCTCATCTCGGGTCGGTGCCTGTTCCCCGGCATTCCGTACCCCGGACCCTATGGGGAAAAAGATACTAGAATTAGTACATTAATGCATGGACACAAGGGGAACCTTTTATCAAAAAACTTACCTGGAAGCCAAGCAAGTTTGGTTCTCACCAATCCGAAAATCCAGTGAAGTAACTGGATACCAACGCGCCCCTGCATCAGAAGCAGGATGGAGAGCTCGTCCTTCCAGACCCTAAGGTGAGACGCTACGAGAAATCACAGAAGGGTTTCAAGGAGGATGAGAGGGGAAAGTGGGAGGCCGATTGCATTACCCCGCAGACAGTTAATCCCCTATTTTCGCCTACAGAAGGATACTTCTGCGAGCCAGACAAGCCAGATTTGGGGGGCCCGGTCCAGTCCGTCTTCCGAACCCTCCGCATCACCTTAGAAGAGGTCACAGCAGCGCGAACCAGGCCAGCGCCTCCGTGGGAGTCAGGTGAGCGTAACAGAACGTGAAGCCTTCCTACAAATTCCCACCCAGGCGCTATGGAAAGTTCTGAGACTGATCAGTTGGCCCAATAACTGGGGGAATTACGGGCTGAAGTACATGCCGCTCGTCAAGAGACTAATGCCCTCAGGAGGGAATTAATAATATCAAAGGAAAGAACTGATGACCTGGCCAGACACCTTTTGCAAGGTCATGCTGGGCAAACTCCTCTACCCGGTTCCGGGGGGAACCCCGCTCCTGTGGTTTCCAGTAACCCTGTGCAGATTAATCTACCTGGAAATATGCCGCTGGCCCCACCCGAACGCTTTGCTGGGAACCCCAAACGATTTGCCGTATTCATGAATCTGTGTCGTTTGCACTTCCTATGCAGACCTGGGGCCTTCCCTAATGATCAGACCAAGGTAGCCTTTGTATTATCATATCTCAGCGGCTGCGCTGCTGATTGGTCAGTTCCACTGGTTACTCAAGATGACCCGATTCTCCGTGATATTCAAAGGTTTCAAGCAAGCATGGAAAGGTAATTTGCTCGACACTCTCAGGGGCAGGCTCTGGATGACGAACTTCTATCCCTGCGACAGGGCAATCAGGACCTCCTATCCTATATTGCAACCTTTAATAGACTATTGTGGAAACGGGATGGCCAGAGGATAAAAGAGTCACGTTGTTTTATCGAGGCCTTCGCGGAGAACTTAAAGATGTCTTGGCCCAAGTTGTAAATCCACCCCAAGAATGCACAGAGTATATAGACTTAGTGGTCCAATTGGATCACAGACTTCAAAACAGAAAAGCAGATCGGTCCAGGTTTGAGACCCGGGTGTTGGTCAAGACCCATGCTAACCCCAAGGGAGTTGATGTCTCTGAGCCTATGCAAATTGGAGGGGTTAAAGGACCCTTAACTCAAAAGGAACGTGAAAGGAGGCGGCAGTTAAAATTATGTCTTTATTGTGGGAATTCTGGACACTTTGTACGAGATTGCCCGGCAAAACCGCCCCAAAAGGCGATAGGAGCCGCTGATAAAAACCATGAAGACTCTGTTTCAGGAAACGACTCCGCCCGACAAGTGTAGGGGTCCGCTTGCCGAGCTTGAAAACTAAGTCTCAGACCTCGCATTTCATTGTGCCAATGGTTCTCGTATATCCAGAACAGCCTAAGCGGTTGCATGCAATAAAGACATACATCGATAGTGGGGCTATTGGAAACTATGTGGATCGTGAATTGATCTCTAGGATTAACCTCCCTCTCCGTCCTAAAACCAGCAAAGATGTCATCATCACAGTCGATGGAACTGAAATTGCCGCTGGACCGGTAACACATTCCACTACTGAGGTGACTCTTATTGGTCCCGACGGCCATCGGGAGGGTGTTGTGTTTGATGTAATCAAGGCTCCACAGTTTCAGGTTATTCTTGGAATCCCTTGGTTAGAGACACACAATCCTCAAATTGATTGGCGAGCTAAGAGAATAACCTTCCCGGATTGTACACAAACCTGCTACCCAGAAAACCTGAAGATTAATCTAGCATCTGTAACCTCTGCCTCCATGCAACTACCCCCGCAATACCAAGACTTTCAGGACGTCTGTCATGATGCCTTCCTCCAAGGAGCCAGGTCTGACCCAGCAACCCCAGAGGCAGGCATCATTTCCCCCAGGGAAGTGCCAGCGGGCCCAAGCTGGGGCCCTTTGGACACAGTCCTGGCGCCTTAGGCGCCAGGCTCATGTTGGACCCCTGTCCTGGCGCCTTAGGCGCCAGGCTCATAAAGCTAGACATGTGTTCAAGTGTTTTAAGGTGCACTTACCTGATGCAGACCATGCTGCTACATCCAGGCCCTCTTGAGGCCTGAATGGAACTACTTTACCTGTGGAACTACTTTGCCCTGGGTGTGGTCGGGGAAGGGTACATACCTGATCGGTGGAAGGATACATACCTGGAACTTCTACCAAAGCTATTTAAACCACGCCCGATCAGCAACTCACGCTTCGCGTTGTTCTGCTCCTCGCAGCTGGACGCTCACCATGTCAGCTCCTGCTTCTGGACTTCAGCCACGCCTATCAGCATCCTGGGTCACCTGCTAAGAGAGAATTGGAGAGAAAGAAGACCTTACCTGCTAAAGCTGCATCACAGAGATTAAACACCGACGATCCTGAAAGGGAAGACATCATTTCAAAAGCATTTTGCTTCGATCGCTGCAGCGCTGCATTTCACTCACCTTTCCTGGGCACCTCCATCTTCATCAGCGATCATCCGGATCCGCAGCCACTTCCCAGAGCCTAGAGAGAAAAAGACAAGAACACAAGGTGAGAGAAGGAAGGGAATAGGAAAAGCTCAGTTTCCTTCTAAGACTTACCTGTTGGGTCATTCCCATTTCATTTCGGGTCCTGCCGCTTCCTGTCATTCCGGACCCCGGCCCCTATGGGGAAAAAAGACAAAGACATTGAATGAGCGAATGCAAAGACATTACCCGAACGCTCATCCAGAACTTACCTGTCATTTACTGGAACTGCACGTTTCACTTCGGGTCGGCGCCATATCTCCGGCATTCCGAACCCCGGCCCCTAAGGGGAAAAAGACATAAGCGTTAGCGCTTGCTGCAATAAGACAATGAACATTATTATTAAGCTTGAACTTTTGAACTTGCTACAGAACTCTTACAGCGCCTTACCTGAATAGTCAAGCTTATTTGAACTCCCATCAAACCTCAATCCAGTGAAGTAACTGGGTTTCAACGCGCCCCTGCATCAGAAGCAGGATGGAGAACTCATCCTTCCAGACCCTAAGGGGAATATTCCTGCGAGCCAGTGAGTCCATCTTCAGAGTCCTGCGCTTCACCATAGAAGAAGCATCAGCACTCGAAGCCAGACCTGCGCCTCCGTGGGAATCAGGTGAGCGTGACAGAACGCGAAGCCTACCCACAATTTCCCACCCGGGCGCTATGGAACTTCCGAGACGGATCAGCTGGCCCAGCTTTTGGGGGAATTATGGGCAGAAGTGCACTCAGCCCGCCAGGAGACTAACGCTCTCAAAAGAGAACTGATCCTATCCAAGGAAAGAACAGATGACCTGGCCAAAAGGTTATTGCAGGCCCAGGCAGGGCACACTCCTTTACCTAATTCCGGAGATACTTCCACATCAATGGGTTTGAATAACCCGGTACAAATCAATCTACCTGGACACATGCCTTTGGCCCCGCCTGAACATTTTGCGGGGGATCCCAAGAAATATGCCGTCTTTATGAACCAATGTCGTTTACACTTTCTATGCAGACCCGGGGCCTTCCCTAACGACCAGACCAAGGTAGCCTTTATACTATTTTACCTCAGTGGCAGTGCTGCCGATTGGTCTATTCCATTGGTAAATCAGGAGGATCCCATTCTCCAGAATTTTCAGGGTTTCCAGGCCAGCATGGAAAGATTGTTTGCTCGACACTCTCAAGGACAGGCCCTTGATAACGAACTGCTATCCTTACGACAAGGTAATCAGGATCTTCTGTCCTATGTTGCCCCCTTTAATAGACTGGTTGTGGAAACTGGATGGCCAGAAAACAAAAGGATCACATTGTTTCATCGAGGCCTGCGCGGAGAGCTTAAGGTTGTTCTAGCTCAGATAGTAGATCCACCCCAGGTCTGCGCAGACTACATAGATTTGGTGGTTCAACTTGATCACACACTTCAAAATAGAAAAGCAGATCGGTTCAAGTATGAAACCCGAGTACCGATCAAAACCCACGCTAACTCCAAGAGTACCGATGTATCCGAACCTATGCAAATCGGCGGTGTTAAAGGACCATTAACACAGAAGGAACGAGAGAGAAGGCGGCAAATGCAACTTTGCCTGTATTACGGGACTTCCGGTCACTTTCTTCGAAATTGTCCGGTTAAACCACCTAAGAAGGTGGTTGGAGCCACAGATAACGATTTATTGACACCCGATTCGGGAAACGACCTAGCCCGACAAGCGTAAGGGTCCGCTTGCCGAGCTTGAAAACAAACTCTTTGACCTCGCATTTTGTCATGCCAATGGTGCTCGTGGACCCAAAACAGCCTCAGCTGTTGCATGCTATAAAAGCATACATTGACAGTGGAGCTATTGGAAATTACATAGACCGTGAATTGGCTTCCAGGATTAAGCTCCCTCTCCGCCCGAAAGTAACCCAAGATGTCATTACTACAGTAGATGGAACCGAAATAGCCTCAGGGCCTGTAACGCATTCCACTGTTGAAATGACCTGGTGGGTCAGGATGGACATCGGGAAGCAATCGTGTTTGATGTGATCAAGGCCCCACAATTTCAAGTAATTCTTGGAATTCCTTGGTTAGAAACACATAATCCCAGAATTGACTGGCGAGCAAAGAAGATACGTTTTCCCGATTGTGAACCAACTTGTTACCCAAGAAATCCAGTTATGGGTCTAGCCTCAGCAACTTCCACCCCTGTACAGCTACCGTCAGAATACCAAGAATTCCAAGACGTTTTTCAGAAGGAACAGGCGAACATGTTACCTCCCCATCGGTCTTATGATTGCCAAATCGATCTGGTACCCAATGCTCAACTACCTTGTAGTAGGATTTATGCTCTTACGGAACCTTAGAACCTACATTTGCGTCAGTATTTAGATCAGTACCTAGCCAATGGTTTTATTCGCCCGTCCAAGTCTCCTGTCTCCTCAGCTCTGTTCTTCGTGCCGAAAAAAGAGGGCGACCTTAGAACATGTATAGACCATCGCACCCTAAATCAAATAACAATTAAGAATCGTTATCCTCTGCCCCTGATCCCTGAGCTTATCGACCAGGTGAAAGACGCTTGTGTGTACACCAAGTTAGATCTCCGAGGAGCTTATCACCTGGTGCGTATAAAAGAAGGCGACGAATGGAAGACTGCATTCCGCACCAAATTTGGGCTCTTTGAATATCAGGTGATGCCCTTCGGTTTGTGCAATGCACCTGCTGCCTTTCAGTACTTTATGAATGATGTTCTTTGGGAACTTATCGACGTCTGTGTCATTGTTTATATTGACGACATCCTGGTGTACTCCTCTTCAGAATCCGATCACAGAAAACATGTTAGGGCAGTTCTTGAGAAATTGCGCCAGCATAGACTATTTGCAAAGCTCGAAAAATGGGTTTTTCATACCACAGAAGTGGAGTTTCTCGGATTCATCCTGACACCTCAAGGAGTCCGAATGGACTCGCGAAAGGTGGACGCCATCCTCAAATGGCCATCTCCTAGCTCGGTGAAGGGAGTTCAGAGCATGCTCGGCTTCGCCAATTTCTATTGAAGATTCATCCCGGAATTTCCCCAAACAGTCCAACCCATCACAGCTCTCCTAAAGCAAAACAAACGCTTTGAATGGACTCTTGAGGCCGAACAAGCCTTTCAGGACCTGAAAACCAAATTCACCTCTGCACCTATATTGAAGCACCCGCACCCAGATCTCCCTTACATTGTGGAAACCGACGCATCCAGTTCGGCCATGGGAGCTGTCCTGTCGCAAAGAGACCCAGAAACTAACCAACTACACCCTGTGGCCTTTTGGTCCAGGAAATTTTCTCCTCCTGAAATCAACTACGCAATTACCGACAAAGAGTTACTGGCTATTAAATCTGCTTTCAAAGCTTGGCGTCACTACCTTCTCGGGGCAAGACACACCATCACCGTAATTACGGACCAAAGAAATTTACATTATTTAAAGACGGCCAAGGCTCAATCTTCACGACAACTCCGATGGGCTCTATTCTTTGCAGAATTTGATTTTGTAATTACCTATCGCCCTGGCTGCAAGAATGGTAAAGCGGACGCCTTATCCCGGACTGGCATGGAAGAACCCAATTCGAGTTTAGAACCTGTGCCAATCATACCTGAACAAAGAATCTTAGGCCTAACTTCATTGCAAACTATTGAGGACATCCAAACGCAAGTAAAACAACTTCTAGACTCTTCAGCCTTACTGGAATGGAGTTAAAAGGGTCCTCATTACACCGTTAAGGATGACTTACCCTACTTCCAGGAGCAGTTGTTTCTGCCTAGTAAAGAATTGCAAGAACTTGTTATTGCCCATCATCATGAATCATTAATGGAAGGACACCCTGGTATCGCTAAAACGGAGGAAAAAATCAAACGCCACTTCTGGTGGCCTTCTTGGAGAAAAGACATAAAGTCTTTTGTATTGTCGTATTGTCTTGCGAAATTTGCGCCCAAGACAAGGGTAAAAAAAAAAGGCCAGCCGGCCTACTTCAACCCTTGGATATTCCACCGGCACCATGGCACACCTTGTCAATGGACTTTATAACTGACCTGCCTCCTTGTGCTGGTTACAACACTATCCTTGTAATTGTGGATCTATTCTCCAAAATGGCCCACTTTATCCCTTTAAAAGGTTTGCCTTCAGCTTCCACCTTGGCCAAGGAATTTCTAGAGAATATAGTTCGCATACATGGTTTCCCTTCCATATTAGTCTCGGATCGTGGAAGTCAATTTATCTCCCATTTTTGGAAGAAGTGTTGCCAACTAGCACAAATAGATGTGCGGCTATCCACCAGCCACCACCCCCAGACCGACGGACAAACCGAGAGAACCAATCAGACTCTCGAGCAATATCTTCGGTGCATGTTACATAAATCCGAGTTAAATTGGAAAGACATCCTTTGGATCGCAGAATATGCATACAACAATTCAGTGCATTCTGGAACCGGACAAACTCCTTTTTATACTTTGTATGGTCACCATCCTCGGACCTCTGATCTAGATCCACCTCTGACCCTGGAAATGCCCGCAGTAAATCATCTGCATTCCACAATAACCCAAGCCTTCAAAGAAGCTGCAACTCATTTACAGCAAGCCAAGAAAAAGTATAAAGAAAACGCTGATTTGCACCGAAGTAAAACTCCTCCTTACCAAGTAGGAGATCAGGTATGGCTAGCAACGAAACATTTACCCCTCAAGGGCCCGCGAACCTTCAATCCCAGATTCATAGGACCTTATCCCATCAAGGCTATAATCAATCCCGTGGCCTTTAAACTGGATTTACCGTCTAACATGCGTATTCATCCAGTTTTTCATGCATCACTTTTGAAGCCAGTACAACTAGGGACCCGACTGTCCAAGCCTCCAGACCCAGTTCAAATTGAAGGGGAATTAGAATTCGAAGTTAAAGACATTTTAGACTCCAAGGTGTTAAAGTCCAAACTCTTCTATCTTGTTGACTGGAAGGGATATGCACCTCAGGAGAGATCGTGGGAGCCTAGTAACCATGTTCACGCACCTCGATTAATACAAAGGTTCCACCGGAGATTTCCGAACAAGCCAAAACCCCCAGAGGGAACAACCTTGGAAGTGGCCTTGATGGGGGGTACTGTCATGATGCCTACCGCCAAGGAGCCAGGTCCGACCCAGCAACCCCAGAGGCAGGCATCGTTTCCCCCAGGGAAGTGCCAGCGGGCCCAAGCAGGGGCCCTTTGGACACAGTCCTGGCGCCTTAGGCGCCAGGCTCATGTTGGACCCCTGTCCTGGCGCCTTAGGCGCCAGGCTCATAAAGCTAGACATGTGTTCAAGTGTTTTAAGGTGCACTTACCTGATGCAGACCATGCTGCTACATCCAGGCCCTCTTGAGGCCTGAATGGAACTACTTTACCTGTGGAACTACTTTCCCCTGGGTGTGGTCGGGGAAGGGTACATACCGGATCGGTGGAAGGATACATACCTGGAACCTCTTCCAAAGCTATTTAAACCACGCCCGATCAGCAACTCACGCTTCGCGTTGTTCTGCTCCTCGCAGCTGGACGCTCACCGTGTCAGCTCCTGCTTCTGGACTTCAGCCACGCCTGTCAGCATCCTGGGTCACCTGGTAAGAGAGAATTGGAGAGAAAGAAGACCTTACCTGCTAAAGCTGCATCACAGAGATTTCACACCGACGATCCTGAAAGGGAAGACATCATTTTAAAAGCATTTCGCTTCGATCGCTGCAGCGCTGCATTTCACTCACCTTTCCTGGGCACCTCCATCTTCAGCAGCGATCATCAGGATCCGCAGTCACTTCCCAGAGCCTAGAGAGAAAAAGACAAGAACACAAGGTGAGAGAAGGAAGGGAATAGGAAAAGCTCAGTTTCCTTCTAAGACTTACCTGTTGAGTCATTCCCATTTCATTTCGGGTCCTGCCGCTCCCTGGCATTCCGGACCACGGCCCCTATGGGGAAAAAAGACAAAGACATTGAATGAGCGAATGCAAAGACATTACCCGAACGCTCATCCAGAACTTACCTGTCATTTACTGGAACTGCACGTTTCACTTCGGGTCGGCGCCATATCTCCGGCATTCCGAACCCCGGCCCCTAAGGGGAAAAAGACATAAGTGTTAGCGCTTGCTGCAATAAGACAATGAACATTATTATTAACCTTGAACTTTTGAACTTGCTACAGAACTCTTACAGCGCCTTACCTGAATAGTCAAGCTTATTTGAACTCCCATCAAACCTCAATCCAGTGAAGTAACTGGGTTTCAACGCGCCCCTGCATCAGAAGCAGGATGGAGAACTCATCCTTCCAGACCCTAAGGGGAATATTCCTGCGAGCCAGTGAGTCCATCTTCAGAGTCCTGCGCTTCACCATAGAAGAAGCATCAGCACTCGAAGCCAGACCTGCGCCTCCGTGGGAATCAGGTGAGCGTGACAACGTCTTCCAAAAGGAACAGGCCAACACGTTACCTCCTCACAGATCGTATGATTGCCAAATCGATCTGGTGCCCGGTGCACAACCCCCTTGTAGCAGGATTTATGCCCTTACCGAACCTGAGAATCTATATTTGAGACACTATTTGGATCAATACCTAGCTAATGATTTTATTCGCCCGTCAAAGTCCCCGGCATCCTCGGCTTTGTTCTTCGTGCCCAAAAAAGAAGGCGACCTTAGAACTTGTATCGATTACCGCGCATTGAACCAGATAACGGTTAAAAACCGTTATCCTCTGCCTCTGATCCCTGAACTGCTTGACCAGGTGAAGGACGCTTGCATATACACCAAGTTATATCTCCGGGGGGCTTATCATCTGGTACGAGTTAAAGAAGGCGACGAATGGAAAACTGCCTTCCGTACTAAATACGGATTATTCGAGTACCAGGTGATGCCTTTCGGATTGTGTAACGCGCCGGCTGCCTTCTAATACTTCATGAATGATGTCCTTCGGGAACTCATCGATGTTTGTGTTGTCGTATATATCGATGACATTCTGGTGTACTCCTCTTCGGAATCTGATCACAGAAAACACGTCAGGGTAGTACTTGAAAAACTGCGCCAACACAAACTATTTGCTAAATTGGAGAAATGTGTTTTCCATACCACAGAAGTCGAGTTACTAGGTTTCATCCTGACACCCAAAGGAGTCCGAATGGACTCAAGAAAAGTGGATGCCATCCTCAAACGGCCATCACCTAGCTCTGTAAAAGGGGTTCAAAGCATGCTCGGCTTTGCCAATTTCTATCGCAGGTTTATCCCGGAATTTTCACGCGTGGTACAACCCATTACTGCACTCTTGAGGAAAAATAAACATTTTGAATGGTCTGAAGAAGCCGAGCAGGCCTTTCAGGATTTAAAAGCTAAGTTTACCTCCGCACCTATATTGAAACACCCGTGTCCAGATCTCCTTTATGTCGTCGAGACTGATGCATCCAGCCTAGCCATGGGAGCTGTCCTGTCCCAAAGAGATCCCGAAACCAACCAACTGCATCCCGTAGCATTTTGGTCCAGAAAATTCTCGGCACCCGAGGTTAATTATGCAATCACGGAGAAAGAACTGTTAGCCATTAAGTCCGCTTTTAAAGCCTGGCGGCATTATCTGCTTGGCGCTCGACATACCATCACAGTGATCACTGATCACCGGAATTTACAGTATTTGAAAACTGCCAAGGCTCAGTCATCACGGCAACTCCGATGGGCTTTGTTTTTCGCTGAATTTGATTTTGTGATTACCTATCGACCTGGCTGCAAGAATGGCAAAGCAGACGCCTTATCCCGAATTGGAATGGGAGAATCTGATACAAACTCAGAACCAGTACCAATAATTCCCGAACAGAGGATTCTAGGCATGACTTCGTTACAGACGCTTGAAAACATTCAAGCCAGAGTGAAACAACTCCTGGACCCTACAACCTTACAGGAATGGATACAAAAGGGATCAGACTTTACCATAGATAATGGTTTACCTTATTTCCAAGGACGCTTATTCCTGCCACATAAGGAATTACACGAACTAGTTATTTCCGGTTATCATGATACATTAATAGAGGGACATCCCGGTATTGCCAAGACAGAGGAAAAGGTGAAACGACAATTTTGGTGGCCCTCTTGGCGAAAAGATGTTAAATCTTTTGTGATGTCCTGTGGTGTTTGCGCTCAAAATAAAAGTCAAAAGAAAAGACCAGCCAGTCTCCTTCAACCTCTAGACATACCACCAGCACCCTGGCACATCCTATCAGTGGATTTTATTACGGACCTGCCTCGTTGTTCCGGGTACAATACTATTCTGGTAATTGTGGATTTGTTTTCCAAAATGGCCCACTTTATTCCTTTGAAAGGTTTACCTTCAGCTTCTGTCCTAGCCAAAGAATTCCTCGAAAATATTGTTCGGCTACATGGATTCCCATCTATACTAATCTCTGACCGGGGAAGCCAATTCATTTCCCACTTCTGGCGCAAATGTTGTCAAATGGCGCAGATCGACGTAAGATTATAGACCAGTCACCACCCTCAGACCGATGGTCAGACCGAGAGGACAAATCAGACCCTTGAACAGTACTTACGGTGTATGTTACAGCAATCTGAAAGCAACTGGAAAGACATTCTTTGGATAGCCGAATACGCATATAATAATTTGGTACACTCTGGAACTGGCCACAGTCCTTTTTATACTTTGTTTGGGCATCACCCTCGAACCTCAAACCTTGACTCACCTCAGAACCTCGGAATGCCTGCAGTAGAACATCTGCATTCTACAATTACCCAAACCTTTAAAGAGGCAACTACGCATTTACAACAAGCCAAGAGAAAATACAAGGAGAATACTGATCTACATCGGAGTGAAGCACCTCCGTATCAGATTGGGGATCAAGTGTGGTTAGCTACCAGACATTTACCACTCAAAGGGCCTCGAACTTTTAACCCAAAATATCTTGGACCTTATTCTATTACGGCAATAATTAACCCAGTGGCTGTTAAACTTGATTTACCAGCTAGTATGCGAATTCACCCTGTTTTTCATGTGTCACTTCTGAAACCAGTGGTACCCGGAACCCGACTACTCAAACCTCCAGAACCTATTCTAATAGATGGGGAGCCCGAATTCGAAGTGAAGAACATTTTAGACTAAAAAATGTTTAGGTCAAAACTGTTCTACCTAATTGATTGGAAGGGGTACGGACCTCAGGAGAGGTCGTGGGAACCCAGCGACCATGTGCATGCACCTCGATTAGTCAGGAAATTCCACCAACTCTTCCCAGAGAAACCAAAACCCCCGGAGGGAACAACCTTGGGAGGGGCCTTGGGGGGGAGTGCTGTCATGATGCCCGCTCCCGGGGAGCCGGTTCAAGCACGGCGTCCCCGAAAGCGGACATCCAGTCCCCAAGGAATGACCCAGCAACCCCATATAGGGGCCCTTTTGACAGTGTCCTGGCGCTTATGGCGCCAGGCTCATAAAAGACATCAGTCCTGGCGCCATAGGCGCCAGGCTCATTATGGGAATGCTTGGGTGCACTTACCTGAAGCAGACCATGCTGCAGGATCCCGGCCTCCTTGAGGCCTGAAAGGAACTACTTTACCTGTGGGACTAATTTACCATACGGGCGTGGTCGGGGAAGGATACATACCTGATTGGAGGAAGGATGGATACCTGGAACTTTTTCCAAGGCTATTTAAACCCCACCCGAACAGCCATACGTGCTTCGCGTTGTTCTGCATCTAGCAGCTGGACGCTCACCATGTCTGCTCCTGCATCCTGACTTCTGCCACACCTGCCAGCATCTTGGATCACCTGCAAAGGAAGAGAAGAAGAGAACAGAAGAAGGAAAAGTCCTTACCTGCTAAATCCGCATCCCGGAGACATCTCGCCGACAATCCTGAAAAGGAAGACTTTAATTTAAAAGCTCATCGCGTCGATCGCTGCAGCACCGCATTCCACTCACCTTTACAGGGCGCCTCCATGTTAAGCAGCGATCATCCGGATTCGCAGTCACGCCCCAGCGCCTAGGGAGAAAAAGACCAGAACAAAAGGTGAGAGAGAGAAGGGAATAAGGAAAGCTAAATCTCCATGTTAAGACTTACCTGTTGATTCATTCCCTCTTCATTTCGGGCCTGCGCCGCATCCTGGCATTTCCGGACCCGGCCCCTAAGGGGAAAAAAAGACATCAGCGTTAATGAGCGAATGAAAAGACATTACCAAAAAACGCTCATAAAAGACTTACCTGATTTCTACAAGGATTTCACCTCTCATCTCGGGTCGGTGCCTGTTCCCCGCATTCCGTACCCCGGCCCCTATGGGGAAAAAGACACTAGCATTAGTACATTAATGCATGGACACAAGGGGAACCTTTTATCAAAAAACTTACCTGGAAGCCAAGCAAGTTTGGTTCTCACCAATCCGAAAGTCCAGTGAAGTAACTGGATACCAACGCGCCCCTGCATCAGAAGCAGGATGGAGAGCTCGTCCTTCCAGATCCTAAGGTGAGACGCTACAAGAAATCACAGAAGGGTTTCAAGGAGGGTGAGAGGGAAAGTGGGAGGCCGATTGCATTACCCCGCAGACAGTTAATCCCCTATTTTCGCCTACAGAAGGATACTTCTGCGAGCCAGACAAGCCAGATTTGGGGGGCCGGGTCCAGTCCGTCTTCCGAACCCTGCGCATCACCTTAGAAGAGGTCACAGCAGCGCGAACCAGGCCAGCGCCTCCGTGGGAGTCAGGTGAGCGTAACACTAACATACTGCAAATAACATATAAAGGCTGCACATAGTGAAATGAAATGCACGCATACACTGTGTTGACATATCAAACGAGAATATTCCCACGAAAGCTGAAAAATGAACGTGTACATTAACATCACTGCTTTAAACACACAAAATTACTAACTTCTTCCTTTTACAATTGCAGTGAAGACCACTCTCATGAAAATCAACAGCATCTACACTGCAAACAACATATCCGAAGAAACCTGGTCATTCCACAAAAGAAAGTAAGTACAGTACTACCTTTATATTCTTGCTGTTCCTCAAAGAGACTGTATGGATTATTTATATAATTTTCGCACCAAAAAAACATCGATTTCTGAACCATTCTGCCCACAAATCCCCATTTATTAAACAAAGATTAACAGGCAGAATGGCACACAAATCCCTGTGTTTTTGGAACACAAATAACATACACAAGCCTTAGCTGTTTTAATTTTATACCATTACGTTTACTATTAATGCTTCTCCTCACCACTAGCTACTCTCATCTGAAGCACAGTGTAGTAATATACAAACAGAAAAATAGCCTTCCCAACTCATTGGAACTGGCCAATGCACATTCACACACCACCACAAACACCTTCCCCATCAAACTCATACACTCATGCACACAGCACACATACATTGTAAAACAGACCAACCCATACCTTTTTTTTTCAACAGACCCCAAAGAATGCCTACCAAAAAGCAAGTCCGTAGAAATGAACGCAGGAATAGAGCAAATGAAAATAAAAGTGTCCAAAGTAAGCATCCATCCCTACCAGAGTTTGTACAAAACGTTGAAACAAAACAGCTAATACAGTCATTTAGCGAAACAAAGGAAGCTTCAACTACTGAAACTTTGCCTTCTCTATCAAAATGTGGCACGAAACAGAAAATGCTTTACAAGAATTCAGCTACCACAACTGCTAACAATGCTCCTATAAATCCTGATATACTAGCAAGAAACCATAGTAAAAAAAGTATTTTAGCAAAAATGTTCTGCCACAGAGTCCTTCAGAATCTAATAAGAAGAGGAGCGAAATCATCCTCAACCCTTAAAACCTACCGTAGAAAATGAATCCTACAAGCTCTGATAGACAGTGCAATCCTTCTCAAAAGGAAGTTATTTACTTTAGTGTTAAATAGGATGAAACCACTAACAAAACTAAGTACTAAACTACAAAAGAAACTTCTCAATAAACGGAATGTCACCAAAAATAACTTCTTAAATATTTGTGGAGGTGAATGGAGTCACACAACGACCAGAGAACCATATTTTAATGAAGAAGCATACAAACAAAATCAAACAAACACAATTGCCATCCATAGCAGTGGACGAGGATATGAAAAAATCAATAATACCATCATGGAACAAGAAACACTGCTTACAAAAGTATCCCCAGAAAACTCACAATTACCTCTCCATTCGACTGAACCAGACCATCCAGTATACAAATGGCCATGCACGTCAATGTGTAACATTCCTAACAAATCTTTCAAATCTTTATGCCAGTTCCTCAATCAGTATGTGAAAGGTAAAGACAAAATGAAAATGAAAGTGCTGCAAAATATGTATACCTGTCCAGTGTGCAAATACACAGGACAACAAGGACATTCATTAGCCTGCATTTCAGGACCTATTTGCAAAAGCACCTTCCATGATATCAAAATGATATCAACACATCATTCAAATGTAAGAAATCTAGTGTATAAACTGTACTATGCTAAAAGTCCAGCTTTAGAACTAGCCAATTTAAATAACACTCTTCTGCATGGTACACCCAAATACCTATAAGAAGAAATCAACCGTATCCAGAGAAAATATTTTGGAAGTGGAAGCCACTTACAAAATGCAATAGTTTTAGAACAGACTAGCAACAATTCTTCACATGGCAACCTTCTATTACACACATACAAAAAAGAAATACAATACTGAAGTACCAAACCATGTGTGTGTGTGTTGCCGCAGAACTTTTTACAAAAGTAACACAAAAACTATATATGTAACATACAAAATAGAAGACAATGAAGATTCCAAATGGTTTGAATTAGCTCTCTACCTTTTAGCAGAAAACAAATACGAAATAAGTGAACCCCTAATATGTTGCAGTTACTGCACTACAAAACTTGACAACAGCTAAGCTCCTTCACGTGCTATCACAAATAATTTGGAATTATTCCCACTACCAAAACCCCTGCAACAACTCAATTTGTATGAGAGGATCATAATTCAAACAGTACACCCATTCCAAGCAATAATACGCCTTCGACCAAAAACAGCAAAATTACCTCCCCCTGAATTGGTGAAAGGCATTTGTGGCAAAGTAATTTATTTGCCATTAGATCTGACAGAAAATGTGCACACTCTAGGAGTGCAACGTCCAATAGAGCATTCTTTAATTGTCTTAGTAAATGGTGTACCAACAAAAGACAAAAAAAAAAAATTGGCAACAACTCGTGGACTTACATAAAGTTAGACAAGCCTTGCAATATCTGAAAGACAATAATGAATACTACAAAGAAACAAATATTGAAGAAAGCTTAAGCTTAAGGGAAACAACTGAAATAATTCAAGAGTCATCAGAAACTGCTCAATTTGAACTTCTGGATCCTGCTGCAGTATCCACTCTTTTGGACCATTATACAATTCATCCATTGCACTCTAACGAGAGCATAGATGATGCACTAGAAACTTACCAAATGCGACAAACCAAAGGGTCACCAATGAGCATTTGGGAAAACAGTATAGAAGCACGTGCTTTTCCACTGCTATTTCCTACTGGCAAAGGAGGAAGATACGATGATAGTCCCACTCAGATAACAGCATCAGAATACCGCTCATTACGAATGTATTCGGAAGATCCCAGATTTAGACAAAATGTGGAATACATATTCCACCTACTCTTTGAAAGTGAACTGGCAACCCTATGTTACGGAGTTGCACAAATATTGAAATCTGGAACCCACTTTCAAAATATGTCAGCTACGCAATTAATAAAAAATGTGCAAGAAAAAGATGAGGTTTTACAATCAAGCATAACAAATCTGTTTGCAAACATGCGTGGTACGAAAGAATACTGGTCCCGACGGCACGGAGATGTACGTTGTATGATCAGAAACCTTGGACAACCAACTTGGTTTGTTACATTAAGTTGTGCAGAATATGTATGGGAAGAGTTACATGATTTCCTACGCATATCAAACAACAACAAAAGCAACATAGATATACTAACACCTGGAGAACTTTGCTCTCTAGATCCTGTTAATGTTTCAAGATATTTCCACCATCGTTTCATTGCCATGCTACACTTTATTTGTAATAAAACTGTTCCTCCCCTCGGAGAAGTGCAACACTTCTTTTGGAGAAAAGAATACCAAGCCAGAGGAGCGCCACATATCCACATGCTTTTATGGATTAAAGGTGCACCTAAATTTGGTCAGGACAGTGATGCCACTGTTTTGCAGTTCATCCAAAAATATGTCACTTGTGAAATCCCTTCACAAAGGACATATAGTGACCTTCATGGACAGATTGTACAATTTCAAAGACACAAATGTGGCAAAGATTGTCGTTGCAAATGCAAAAGCAAAGGGAAATACTACACCAAATGCTGCTTTGGTTTCCCTAGACCAGTTACAGAAACAGGTGAAGTGAACAACTTCATGTCTTCAGTTCGACATATTGTTAAAGGTAAATCACCTAAGAACACGTATTAGATTAAAAGAACAGAAGAATCAAAATATATCAATGATTGCAATGCAATCATTGCCCTCTTATGGAATGCAAACATAGATGTGCAGTACATTGCAGACAATTCCACTGAAGTTGCACGATATGTTACAGCCTACTTAACAAAATCAGAAAAAACAGAGCTTCAAGACCTCTGGAATTACCTATCATCAGACAAAACACTATCTCAGAAACTGTACAGCCTAGGCATAAAAATGCTCTCTCATAGAGAATGTGGTGCCTATGAAGCTGCAGATCGTTTAACCGGTACTGCTTTGTATGTAAAATCTGAAAATATAGTAGGACATACAGACAATTGCCAAAAATGATCCCAACAGCCAAGACATTTTAAAAAACTATTTACCAGACACATACTACCCGAACAGGAGTACTACTTTGGAAACCATGTGTCTATACCACATAGCCCAAAACTTTGCATACAAAAATAATATAAAACCCGATGAAAGAAAAGGTAGATATAGAGTGACAGATTGTGAAGGCAGCTTAGTGAAACTTAGCAAACAAAGCTTAATTAATCATGTCAAATTGTCATTAAAAACTCCTCAACAGAAAGAACTATACTACATGTCCCTGCTACAACTTTTTAAACCATGGAGAAAAGAGGAAGAGATCCTATAAAACTATGACTGCGATGAAGACGCTTTCAAAGCAAATGAAAGCGCTATCACCGATGTGAACTTCACGCAGTACAAAACAATGTTGCTCAATGAACAGCAACATGAAGAAGAACTCCAGGCCCAACTAGATGAGGACACTTTCGACAGTAGTCAACCTTCTGTAACAGGAAGTCAAGAACCACTAGGACAGCCACTAATAGCAAATGAGGCAGAATTAGCTATGACAGAAGTGGAAAACACCATGTGTCACTATGAAGAAGATATAGCGGACTTAACTGTACTACAATCAAAACTTAACAAAGAGCAGCACACCATTTTTTTAAGAAGTAACAAAAGAAATTTCACATGGTGTACAACACGAAAATAAAGAATGTACCTGCCAAAATTACAAACCTATACTGCTGTACGTCAGTGGTGAAGCTGGTTCAGGAAAAATATTCTTAATCAAAATCATTAGCGAGTTCCTTCAACAATTGACAAACAACAAACTGTCAGCTATTGCAACTGCCCCCACAGGTGTAGCTGCCTACAACATAGGCGGTGCCACTTTACACAGATTACTACTCCTTCCACTAGAACACCAAAACAAATCAGACTATTACAAACTTTCTGCAGAAGCTGCAAAGAAACTACACAGAGTATTAAGACAAATGAAAATGCTACAAATAGATGAAGTGAGCATGGTCTCCAACCTAATGTTGGCTTTGATTCACCTCAGATTGCAAGAAGTACTTAAAACAAACTACAAAGAACTCTTTGCAGGAAAACACATTATCGTTTTCAAAGATCTTCTACAATTGACACCAGTGAAAGGTGAACCTATTTTTAAAACCTTAGGACACAAACTCTGCCATAAAACTGTTGGCAGCATAGGAAATGTCAACCTTTGGCAACATTTCCAATACAGAGAATTAACAGAAAACATGTGTCAATCTGCAGACCTCACTTACGCCAACATTTTAAAAAGTATTAGAATTGGTGTACTATCTCAAGAAGCACAAACAATATTGAAAAACCAGCACATCCATGCACTTTATGGCGATAACGCATGTGCTACTGATGTTATGGAACAATTAGCGCACACAAATGTCAATTGTATGGCCTTAGTGCCAACTCTTGCAAGCTGTTTCAAATTCAATGAAACAATATTAAAAAAAGAAATGTAACCAATAATTGAAATTTGCTCCACAGACGAACTGGACGTACATGGTATGACACTGCCCGTGTGTCAGCAAGCCACAACAAGACTACATACCTTAGAAAATTCAATCTCCAACCCAGCTGGGTTGTAATAAATATTAAAATTATCCTTAAATTGTAGAGGAATGCTTAAACGTAACCTTGACCTGGAGCAAGGACTAGTTAATGGGGCACTGGGTACAGTTGTTGGCTTTCAAACATACCCACGTGACAACAACATTCAGTTTGTCAATATTCTCTTTGACAAACTTTTAGAAGTAAAAAGGATAGGGCACTCAACAGCTCGATTCCTTCTCTTCAAAGATGTGTATGTATGTAGAGAACAATTTTCTCTAACTCTTGCATATGCAGTCACCATTCATAAATCCCAAGGTCTTACCCTAGACAAAGCATTGATAGATATTGGAAACACAGTCTTTAAAGAAGGCATGAGCTACGTAGCACTATCACGCTTACGTACACTTGACGGTCTATTTCTAATCAACTTTGATGCAAGTAAAGTGAACGCTGATATTCCTAGCATTTTAGAATACAATAGACTGCGTTCACTGTACACCCCCCCATCTGAAATCATATCCTGTTCCAGAAAAAGGAAAACGTTGTAAAAGAAAACTAATTCAAACAGAAATGCATCTGACTGCAAATCCTTCAAAGAAAACAAAAGAAGCTAATACTTCATCAATTACCACAAGCAAAGAAGAACCTATTAGTGAAAGTAAATCAAGTACTTCTTCAAATAAGGAACAGAAACTCCGAAACAATCAATCGGACACAGAACTATCTGGTCCATTCAAATTTTCAAATGAAACTGGTGTAAGTTGCTAGGCAAATGTAGCAATGAATATTCTATTTCAATTGCCACTAATTGTTAACAACATTTACTGACACAATACAGACCAATTGTGTTTTCAAATGTTAGTCCTTCATAGAAACGCAACACACAATCCTGACAACACGTATAGTGTTCACGGAATGAGACAAGAATTGGACTACTGTGCTGGAATGGTGAGATTCACTATAAACTCACAAGAAGATCCACAAGAATTTATAATGTATTTACTACAAGTACTTGAAACTGCCTCTCTATACCACGCTTCAACCTTCATAGATCCGGCAGAGCCAGCTTCCCAGTAATGGAGGCGAAACTCTGGAATTCACTTCCCAACTTGCTAAGATCTGAACCTTCTTTCCGCAGATTCAAAAATATGGCCAAAGCCTGGCTAACCGCCCAAGACCCATCACCTACTTACCAACCACTCCCCATGCGCTAGCCACCCCCTTCACTTCATGTACATAGGCTATGACCTCCTACTCTCTGCGTAACTGCTTCATGTATATATGTTTATAACTGTACCTGTAATTTTAACTGTAATTTATCTGTAATTTTATTGATCTGTCTGCCTTATCATGTTGTAACTAAAATACGCGCCCGGATGCACTCGGGCCTGGTGCGCTCTATAAATAAAATAAATACAAATACAAACATACAGAACATTAATCAGAAACAACAAGTGAACACTCACAGGAAACAAAGAAATAGTTTGTAGCATAGCAAAGAAAGGTTTTTTTTAATCCGACAAAGATTTTTTTTTACCCCAGACCCAATGATTTGAAAAACAAACACAGAAACTGAGCAAAATGCACAATACACTGGTTTGTAAACTAAATATGAGGGTAAAAAAAAATGTCTATTATACAATGTAATAAGTCTTTATAAAATACAAACACTAACATGCTCTTTTCTTTTATCACAGAAATTGGAAAAGAATATTTCCTCCAAGTACTTAAAGTCATGTAAGAAATATATCAAATCTCAACAAATTAAATAGTAAGTATAATTTCACACATTTCATACATAATCGAATCTATACGTCTGATCTATGGCAGTAATATGGTGGTGGCTGTAGGCAGGGCCTAGAGTCATGGATGTATAACCTACGGCCTACACACTGCGGACATGCAACCAAGACTGTAGGTCCTACCCACAACCACCACAGCATATCAAAACCATGGTGGCTTATAACTTCAATGCTTATAACTTTGGTCTTGGGTGCATGGCCTTTGGCCATGCACCCAAGACTCCAGGTCCTGGCCACAACCACTGCAGCATATCACACCCATTGTGGCGTATAACAGCAGTGCTTATAACTTAAAACTTGTGTGCATGGCCTTTGGCAATGCACCCATGACTCTAGGCCCCGCCCACAACCACCTGATCGATATGCGATACTACAGGTGTATCTATTGCTGTGATATGCTTCGGTGGTTGTGGTCAGGGCCTAGAGTCTTGGGAGTATGGCCTATGGCCTACGGCCAAGCACCCAAGACTCTAGGCCCTGGCCACAACCACCACAGCATATCACACACATGGTGGCTTATAAATCATTAGCACACCCATAGAATGAAACATTTTAACGGCAGCAAACACTCAATTTGCACCTAGGACTCTAGGCCCTGCCCACACCTACCAGATAGATATTCGATTGTATGAGTGTGATGTATGAATGTGATATGCTGCAGTGGTTGTGGGCAGGGCCTAGAGTCTTGGGTGTATAACCTACGGCCTACGGCCTGCGGCCATGCACCCAAAACTCTACGTCCTGCCCACAACCAACGCACTAACACCCATGGTGCCTTATAACTGCAGTGCTTATAACTTTATGCTTGGGTGCATGGCCTTTGGCCATGCACCCAAGACTCTAGGCCCTCCCCACAACCACCTGATCGATGCTCGATACTACGGGTGTATCTATAGCTGTGATATGCTGCGGTGGTTGTAGCTAGGGCCTAGAGTCTTGGGTGTATGGCCATAGATAATCGAATCTATGGGCGTGCACTATATGAAACCCATGTTGGCTTATAACTTCAGTGCTTATAACTTTGTTCATGGGTGCATGGCCTCTGGCCATGCACCCAAGACTGTAGGTCCTGGCCACAACCACCACAGCATATCACACCCATTGTGGCTTATAACTTCACTATGTATACATTTGGTCTTGGCTGCATGGCCTTGGCCCATCCACCCAAGACTCTAGGCCCTCCCCACAACCACCTGATCAATGTTCGGGTGTATCTATAGCTGTGATATGCTGCAGTGGTTGTGGCCAGGGCCTAGAGTATTGGGTGTATGGCCATAGATATTTGAATGTATGGGTGTGCAGTATATATAACCCATGGTGGCTTATAACTCCAGTGCTTATAACTTTGGGTCTCACCCTAAGTTACTAGGGGAATCCAGACGTGGACCCCTTGCTCACTATTCTTAGAGAGGCACAGCTCCTCCCTACTGATGAGGTCCAACCAGACCGAAACACGTGTCTGGGGATGCTGTTGGTACTCTTGTTCAGAGGAGAATTGCCTAGCATTTCGGTGCTGGACTGCCCCAGGGCAGGACAAAGACTGATATGTTTGGGATATTTCTTCTCTGTGAAAGATAGTGAGCTAAAGACTCTGGGTAAGTCTCTCGTAACCAGGACTAATGTCTGGCAGAGAGACTCCCAGGACCCCCCTTGTCAATTAGCTTATAAGTCCGTACCACACCCATAGAAACAAAATTTTAACTACGGCATGTACTCAATTTTAATATTTGCTACGAGACCCAAGGACCACGCGTGTCCTTAGAACAGTTTCAAGTTGCTTGCGCACAGCACTGACAGAAGTACTATCCTTATGAGACCCAATATTTTCAGCAATTACAAACATCCCGGACAGGGCGGGCATGGTGAATACATCATTAGCAGCAATGTACACAAAAGAGGTCGGGGGATTGCACTGTGGGACCAAAAAAGCCCCCTAACTTTAGGAATACCTAAATAATAAAAACTAAAGAATTGGTCCACAGTGTGGTGTCACAGGGTCACGTGTCCACCCTCGCAAATTAGAAGGCAAGAATAGGGATAGGAAAAACAACCGTTCTCATATCTCTAATCATTTGTACTTCAGTATTAAGCACTGCACAGTGGGAAATAGATGTAAAAACAATGTGCATTTAACCAAATATTCAATTATCAATTTTATTTAACCTTCAATGGTCAATATACATAATAAAAATGCCAACATGGCATGATTCATTGTTTAATACACATCTTTCACACAGTATAAAAACTTTTTACATGAAAATATTTTTACATAAAAAAGGAACAATGAAAAAAGTAAAAAAAGGGGGGAGCACAAAAAAACGGAAATAACAACGACCAACCCACAACGGTGACAAGTTAAGTACACCGGGAAGAAAAAGTGTACAAATAATCCTAAGGAAACACAAAATCAAGGATTACAACATAAACAAAAATATCTAAATCTATTTGTTACTTGTATACCTAACCACAATAATGAGGTTTAAAGAAAAAATACCACGGCTGGATTAACTAATAAATTCCACACTGCTTCACTCCCATTCAACCCAACTTGTTTCATTCCTCACTCATTCCACACATGCACAGTCAGGGGAAATTCATCAGGGGTATATACTTAAAAGCACGATGTGTCACAATTGATCGTATAGCGTGGCGGAGCTATAATCACCGCCTCACAACCTGATTAGTTCTCAATAACCATTTATTCTCCACAATTATTAAGCCAACATCCACATTAGGAACTACGTGGAGACCGACTTAAAAAGGCAACTAGAGCCAAACAATTTGCAATTGGTTCAAAGTTGACTATTGCTGAATCCCACACAATAGCAGCTGTTTTCCTTTTGTTGTGGTACAATTCGAAATACCCTCCCACGAGGGACAGACACGGGACACCTTGCGGTAGCTTGCGCAGTAATTCAACTTAACAAGGTTTATGTTTAGTGTTTTAACAATTCCAAATGCCCACTGTCAGATTTCTAAGAGTTCCACTATCGTGCACTTCCAGACATCTTGAGTTGATAGCGTTATGCATTGCGCAAATGCACTGCTGCATTTAGCGTGAATACTGCCATAATTCACCACCCAATTGAGTGTGTCGTTGTAAAGTCGACACACCGCCGACAAAGCCTGTAGAATTCTGGAGTGTCGTAGAGTAGAATGCAGTCCAGTTGATATGTGTCGTCTAACTTCCAAATTCCGGAGAGCATACATCATTAGCACCTGCCACCTAAACAAATACAGTATTTCACCCATCTCTTACTCTCTGAACTTCCCCAAGCACTCTGACACACCAAAACACTTTCCGAAACAGCATTTCGCCTCTGGTCGCTGCCGCGCTGTCGGCGGATCCAAGATGTCGGGCGCATCCAAACAATCTGACACACATCACGCCTCACTCCAGCCAATCGGCAGACACGACGTGAGCCCCTTAGCCAATCGGTATCTTGTCTGCAGAGCGAACAGGGAAGTATGATCGCGGAGCGGACATAGATATCACACATTTTTTGAGACATACTTTTTGGTCGTTTTAAAGAAAACTACTGGACGGATTGGCACCAAATTTACAAAAGCACGCTTTCGGGACCAAGGTCCTCCTCCTGCCGCAAATTTGGTGAAAATCTGTCCAGCGGTTTGGCCTGTAGGCGTGCGCAAAGTTTTTCCCCCATTCACTCTATGGGAAAAAAAAGACATTTTGGGACCCCCCTATAACTATTCCCCCCCTGGACCAAACATCACCAAACTATGCAAAAACATTCAGAGCGGCCCATATACTTTATTTGCAAAGTTTGGTGAGGATTCGTCCAGGGGGAGCGAAGTTATAAAGCGCCCAAAAAGTGCTCTTTCTATGGAAACAGCAACTTAACCATAACTACACAGCCACTACAGTGGCTGTGTAATATATATATATATTCAGTAAAAAAACTTTGTTAAAGGGACGTTATGGTTCAAAGTAAAACCGAAAAACCCCTGAAATTCGGCAGTTACGGTAAGATAAGCAACCATAACTCGCGTCACTGTGCACTGCTAACACTAACACCCAGGACATCAAAGATGACATCACAAATGTCATTGATGACATCACTGATGACATCACATGTGCATTTACTTTTCATGAAAACTCTGTAGGAGGGATTCTTATAATGTTGACCAAAAAGTGTGAAGGATCATTTGAATAAATATCATGAGCTAATTAGTGCATTAAACAATGCATTGATATAAATAGCATTCTATTATGAAGTTCTATCCAGTATACTAAGCAACTCATGCAGAAACTTAGGCAGTGTGTGCAGTATACATGATGAAGGTGCAATATTCATAATCTAACATGTAATAAGTAGCTAATAAAACCCACTTAATACATAATTACACTTAATACAGACAAAACACAAAGAGACAACAACACATACAAATATGAGAATATACAGGGACAGAGAAGTAAGCAAAAAAGCAGAAGTAGTAGCAGAAAGAGTTCATAACCTAACTGATTATCTTTATGCAGAGAAATGATTGCTCTGTTTCAAAGGTGCTACTTACTGTATGTATGTGTATCAAATGATGTCAGTGAACCCTAAGGAAAGGAGTGTGAGTACAATGTATACAAATATGAGCATATACAGGGAAGGTATAGTAATAAAAATAAAACTATGAGAAAGTGCTGATAACTCTGATTATCTTCATGCACAGAAAGGATTGCTCTCTTTCAAGCCTGTGTCTTCCGCTATATATATGTTTCATATGATATGACTTGACCCTAAGTCTACAAATATAGTACCTTTTCAATTTTTACTTCCTGACTATTACTGAAGAAAACTATGTGGCTTAGATATGCCAGTAAAGGAAAAAAAGGGAGAGCCAGCTATGTGATGTCATCAGTGATGTCATCAATGACATTTGTGATGTCATCTTTGATGTCCTGGGCGTTAGTGTTAGCAGTGCACGGTGGCGCGAGTTACGGTTGCTTATCTTACCATAACTGCCGAATTTCAGGGGTTTTTCGGTTTTACTTTGAACCATAATGTCCCTTTAACAAAGTTTTTTTACTGAATTTGATAGGTTTTTAGTAGCGCAACTTAACCATAACGTCCCTTTTAACAAACTTTTTTCACTGAATTTCACAGGTTTTTAGTAGCGCAACTTAACCATAAAGCCCCTTTTAACAAAGTTTTTTAACTGAATTTCATAGGTTTTTAGTAGCGCAACTTAACCATAACGTCCCTTTTAACAAAGTTTTTTCACTGAATTTCATAGGTTTTTAGTAGCGCAACTTAACCATAACGTCCCTTTAACAAAGTTCTTTTACTGAATTTCATATGTTTTTAGTAGCACAACTTAACCATAATATCCCTGACTTTATGTACATGTAACATAAAACATACTGAACCCCTAGCTAGTGATTTCGATGTCCGCGGACTACCGCCATGTCTGCGGACATATCGAAAATCTGAGCGTGGTGAATGTAAATTTAAATAGTGTGCCCCATTTTCCCTTTGAGGTTGGCTCTGAAAAGAGCTGTTTTTTGGGGGGTTTTTTGCAGATGCTTGACAGAAACCTGTTATTTTGTATTTTTTTTTCTTACTTTACTCCTAAAATCTTCACATAACCTTCTCCAAAGCAACCCTTACATTCCAAAACAGAATGGCATTTCCCATAAAAGATAAGGAAATGCCATCTTCTTTAAAATAAACAGCATTACTGGAATCAATATTCTCATTATTACAGAAGAACATACCAGCTCTAAGCATGAAGGCACACATGCCTCGGTTGATTACACACCTACCATTGTTTTACTGAGGACAAAAAACGGAACTATTGTCCCATATTGCCTTAGGTACTAATCCAGAAGAAATTACTCTGGCATTTGGAAGGATGTTCACTACTGCTTGAACCAAGTGTTCCAAACCTGAGAACAAAGTAGGGGCACTGACATAGCCCAAATGGAAAGCACCATAGTGCAAAACTACCACATGTGGACTGTTGATCCTGCCCATATCTTCACAAACGTGTACAATTCCCTGTACATTGCAATCAGGCACAGTGCTCCACACCACCTCCACTCCTTTAACATCAAAATTCTTTGCAACATGCCTGCATTGAGCATACTGTTGTAAACCATGCACAAACATATCTCCGAGCACCAACACCCTGACTTTCTCCACTTCTGCCATCTTCACTACACACAGTCTCTTTGAACACAAATCCACAACCTCAACATCTGATTGGCTGATCCCTACAGTCTTCTTTCCATGCTGGATTTGCTGGAAAACCCCGGATGTAGCACGCCCTGTCCGCAGACCTCATAACTCTTAGACAGCCCTTCTACCAATTCCACTTCATTCTCTGTGCCATTCCCCATTGGATACAGCTAAGCAGGCACACAATACGGAGAACGTCCTCAGAACACCCCATTTTGTTCATTTTCGAACATTTCAGGACACTGCGAGTGTTCTTAGAACACATTCAACTTGCCAGCGAACAATACGGACAACGTCCTCAGAACACCCCCATTTTCTTTATGTACAAACATTTCTGGACACCGCGAGTGTTCTTAGAACACTTTCAGCTTGACAACGAACAATACAGACAACGTCTTCAGGACACCCCTTGCGAACATTCCAGGACCCCACGAGTCTTCTTAGAACACTTTCAACTTGACACTGAATCCATTCTGTTTATTTACGAACATTTCAGAACAGCCGTGTTGTCCGCAGAAAAATCGAACACAACAAAAGTGTCTAGTCTAGTGTCTAAAATAAACAGAACATTGAACCTATCTCATACTCCCCCACACTCCCCAAACACTCTTACACACCAACACACTTCACTAAATACAATTTTTAATCCAGGTTTCACCGCGCTGTCCGCGGTCGTCCGTGAATGCAAGATGGCGGGCGCCACAGAAAATCTGACGCTCTTCACGCACCACGCTGTCCAATCAGCGAACACGTTGCATGTCCGCTAACATCACGCAAGCCGCTCGGCCAATCAGGGCACTGTCTGCGGAGCGAACTGGGAAGTCCGTCCAGGGAGCGAACGGGGATATCACTATTTTTTTTGCCTTACATTTTGGTCATTTTTTAAAAAACTACCGGACGGATTTACACCAAATTTGCAAAAGCATGCTTTCGGGACCAAGCCCCCACTCCTGCCGCAAATTTGGTGTAAATCCGTCCAACGGTTTGGGCTATAGGCGTGCGCAAAGTTTTTCCCCATTATGTCTATGAGAAAAAACAAAAGTTTTGGGACCCCCCTATAACTTTGCCCCCCCTGGACCAAACCTCTCCAAACTTTGCAAAAGAATTCAGAGGGCCATATACTTCTTTTGCAAAGTTTGGTGAGGATTCGTCCAAAGGGAGCGAAGTTATAAGCCACCCAAAAAATGCTCTTCCTATGGAAACACCAACTTAACCATAACTACATATATATATGTGTGTGAATAGAATCTGGATGTTCCACATCGCATTTTAGCAAGCCAGGACCTCAGTTGCAAAAGGGCTGGAAGTGTGGCGCAGCAGAGAAAATCAGCTGAAGATGGAGGAAGAATCAAGAAGGTTATCTGGCTCAGTGTCAAGGGTTGAGGCAGCCAAGAAACTGGTTATCTATTCGAGAAGATACAATGAACATGAGAAGCGAGGCGAGCTCCTGTTGAAGTGTAAAGGAAAAACACTATGAGTGCCAAGTTTTATTCATTTAATAGTATGAAATGTGAAGAAGGAGCTAAAACACGGTCTCCTGTCACATGGGGTAGACGAAATAGACTTTGGGCAAGCTACATCAAGACTGAAGATAAGAAAATGCTCACACTCCCTTCTATTCTCAGGCGCAGTGATACTTTGTAAGGCCGAGTTCAAAGACAAATCGAATGGCTGACAGCAGGAGTGATGATGGATGATGGGCTAATTGGGTGGGGAGGCATGGTCAAGTCCATCCACAAGCACCTGGGGGACTAGCTTGCATGCTGCTAGCGAGTGGAATGTTCTAGAAGGGTACAAGTGTGCCAACCAATTATAGAGGGACACGTAGCAAAGAACCATATAGTTTGAGAGTCAATGAAACGTGTATTTGATGACAATGAAGATGACTTGTACTAGGGATGGGCTTAGTTGTCTACCTGACTATGAAGAACCAATCATAATCCTATCCCCATTGAAAGTATACTTAGATGTTCCCGTAGACCAACCACAGTCCCAGATAGGTTTTCTTAGTTTGCCACTTAGTACAATGTCAATGATGACGAGTTTTTGCTATAAAAGTTTATTTTTTCATGTAAAACGTTGAGAGATCTGCTGTGAGACGTCCGTTGTACTCCCTGTTTTAGACAATTGATATTAAAACAGTTATGTTTTGCCTACTTCCTGAGTCGGTTTTATTATTGGTGTAAGAGTAAATTCTGCATCCCTATCCATCCAATACAGCGTTACCTCGCTTAAAGGGCCTACGGGTTCAATTTGTTTTGAGGCAGGGAAACCCCTCTTAGAAATTAAGGAGATTAGCATCTTTTTTACCTAAAGAAATAAGTATATAACCAAAACCATGCCATGTGTCAGCATCCTTCTTCGACACCCTTACAGAAGACAAACTTGTAAATGCACATAAATAGGTAGTGGATCTTTTCAGCAGAACTAAGTACCTAGCGGAGAGTGCCAAGAATGCTTATCTCTATGACTGGTTCAAGGAAATAGTGGGCCAGATGGGATTTTCACACATCTCAGTGGAGAGGGCGCACTGGCTGCCCGCAAGGCTGCCACCACATAGAGCAACACTGAGAGCTTTATTGCAAAACCTTTCCACTTCAGAGACTGCAACATGATCCTGTGGGTGGCCTGATGTAAGGGTGGTGATGGCTAGTTCCTGAGTGGCCATATTTTTGCCTTAGATGAAAGCAGTACAGAAAGCCTGGCAATCCTTTGAGGCAGGGAAAAGATTATGCACCCTTGGCATCAAATATGCTGTGATGTTTCCCAGAAACCTTAGAGCTATTAGACAGCAGGGAAAAGAATTATGCAGCTTGCACAACATCTGCGATTGGGTGGACATGCAGTACCGGGATGGTTCAGGGATCAGTTAACCTGCATCTGAGCCAATCATTTTTATTTTTTATTTTATTGTTCATTTATAACATGCTTAATACCAATGAGTAGTTTCTAAGCGTGGGATCAGCATTTGAACCTGTGATGCACTGCATTGTCTTGCTTCCCAGGCAAACGCGTTGCCCCTGAGCTATCCTTCCTCCCCAAGATAAGACCTGGTGCACCCTGCCACATTGCTCTCCTCGGGCGAGTGTCAGGACCTCATCACAAAACAATGCAGAGAGAAGGTGGCAACACTGGAACAGAAACAGAGATTCTCACCAGCAGACTGAGGATACTGTGTCAGGAGCAAAAGAGACCTGGGGCGTCGCTTGGAACTTTAGTTTCTTCAGGCAACAGATACTGCTTGGTTGTAGGAAGTATGGGGGGCATGTTAGGAAGTTTGCCTTTATCACTCACCAGTTAGGCCAAGAATCAAGGGAAAGGGTTTGTGTTGCTGGGTTTTCATTCCCATCAACCAGGGATGGTTCTCTTGCAGGATCAGATTGCAAATTCTGGGCCATGCTCATAACCAGCATGATGTTTTACAGGGTTGCCAGACATTTCGTCGAAAAAAATTGGTCGACCAGACAAATGGTCGAACCAATTTGGTCGAAAACCAAATGGTCGAAATTTTTTTTTTTTTGGGGGGGTCCCCTCCCCAACCCCCTTTTTTTCTCTAAAAACCCCTTTTTTAACTAATCGAAAACCCGAAAAATAAATATATAAATAAAAAAAAATTCGACCATTTGGTTTTCGACCAAATTGCGTCGACCAAATTGCAGTCGACCAGTTTTTTTTCGACGAGTTGACTGGACACCGTCTTACAGTATACTAGAGGCTCCAGAGGCATGGCAGTCATATGGAGGATGTCACTCCCTCTATGGGTCTCAAAGGTGGAGCATGACATGTGGGGCCAGTTCATCATGATCATCATAATTATGGGCGAATTATGGGGGATGCTTCCTCTCAAATAGTCCTGATCCACATCGGGAATTGTTGAGAAGAAGGAACAGTACCGGAATTGTGCCTTGGATTCCGCCTGTCGAGCATAATGGAAAGTTAGAGGAAGAATTTATGAAGTAGAGGAAAAGCTGGATAGGTGCTAGTACAGTTGAAAATAAGGGAGGAGTTATCCCGTCATGTTAGGGAAATGACAACAGCTGAGGAAAATAAGCTCAAGGAGAACACTGACAATAAAGAGATGTTTTAAAGAATACTCCCAGAGTCTATCTGAAACAGCAGGAATGAACGAGGAAGGTTTTTTTTATTATAAAGGTTGTCCTGGAGGTGGAAATGGATATTTCTGAAACTGAGACGAAAAATGCAATATCTAAATTACAACCTATGAGACCCCTCGGTCCAGTGGGTTCCTAAAGACAATTAGAAAAGAATGGAACAATTAGTAGATGCTTAACGTTTGTCAGCCACAAACACAGCGAATTGACACCGGATTTAGGCCTGCCACTATTGTAGTACTTTCAAGGAAGGAATATCCCCCATATGCCTGTTCGTCCTATTGCCCAGTATCCCAGATTAATGAGAAAGTCAAAGTGCTTGTGGGTTTCTTCTAGTTAGGACTACTAGAATGCATTTCATATGCCTTCCCAACGCCTTTTTTTTAAGGTTTTAATGAAAAGTTTGACAATAGAAATAGAACCGATTAGTAGTAATTCTATGTTTTTTCACAGAACATCCGTATTGGTCAGAGTATATCAATGTTATTTTGCCCGAGTATTACTTTAATTGTAAAAGAAAACATGAATTCATGTGTTCTATGCTTCATGAACTATGTTCTTTGGCGTTCTCGAGGATTATTTGATCAGATACAAGCATTCAAATCTATAATTCAGTACCTTCTATTTGACCTTTTTACACATTAATATTAGTACGAAGAATGAATAATCAAATGAGAAAAAGCTAGCCCTTTTGGAATTCTGATTTTCAAAAATCCCATAATCTATCCTTTCCTGTGATTACTTTTTTAAAAAAAACTTTCTTTATTGGTTTTTAACAATATAACAAACCATAAACTTTATCATATGCTGCATATGTAACACACATCCACAATTCTTCCCCTTCCCACCCTCTTCCCCCTCCATCCCCCAACACCACGGGCAACTCGACTGTCCTAATCGAACCGGTTTAATGGACAGGGCTGTCTGAACCATCTGAGGAGTCGTCCGCCGCTCTAGGGTGAAGCAATGGCACTGTCAGCGCCACCCAGCGGTGTAGTTGTTCACTCGAGTCCAACCTCTGTTCATGGATTGCGGTTTCCCATGCTCCGTTCTCGGCAGTTATCCACTTCGTAAGGTCACCCCACCACTGCGCTTCGATCGGGCCTCTGGGGCTCTTCCATCCCATGGCTATGCGTCTTTTCGCAGTGATGTAATTTAAGTCTCTGAGTCTGTTTAGAGGCTTGTTTTTGTGGTTACGCTTGTATCTGCCCAAGATACAGGCTGCAGGATTGTGCACTTCCATTTCAATGTCTGCATTTGCCACCCTTCCCTGTACCTGTGTCCAAAAGATGCGTATCACTGGGCAGCCCCAGAACATGTGGGTCATTCCCGCCCTTGGCTCGTTGCATTTGGGGCATAGCTGGATTTCAGCACCCTTGAATTTTGATATTGCTTCCGGTGTTAGGTAAGCCCTGTTGGTGATGTACAGTTGGATGAGTTGGAAGCGGGCGTTTCTGGAAAAAATGTTGTGGTAGTGGTTTACCTTCTCCCATTCTTTGTCCTCGAATTCTAGGCCCAGTTCATTTTCCCACTTTCCTCTGCTTTCCTCTGCTTTCCTCATTCCTGGTCGTGCCTAGCATTAAGGCTTCATAGAGTCGCAAGGTTTCATGGCCTCCTTCGGCAGTGTTTAACATTGTTTCTATGACCTCGTTGTCCGTTGCTAGGTTGGCAGCCGCAGGCCATCTGTCCTTCATAGCCTGTTTTACTGCTCTGTGGAGTAAGAATTGGCCTGCTGGTAGCTCTGTGGTCTCGCTGAGGTTGGAGAATGTTAGGATCTCTTGGTCCTGAACCAGGTCTCCTAGGGTAGCCACACCACAGGGTTCCCATTGTGCATGCCTTTCCAGTTGGCCCCATGGGTGATGGGCCATGATTGCTGCTATGGGGATTTGTGGGGAATATGGATCTACGGACCCCACTGTTCTGCAAGCCCTTTTCCAAAGCTGGGTTCCAAGCTTGGCTAGGTATGGGTCGTGCCTTAGGGCTCCCTCTTTGACCCAGAGTAGGTCTCTGAGTAAGAGACTGGGTAGAGCTGGTTGGAGGAATCTGGTGTCTGTAGTGATCTCGTCGGCCATCCATCGCATCACTTGTGTTAGCTGGATTGCAAGGAAGTACAGTTCGAAGTTGGGAACTTTCATTCCTCCCCTCTCAAAGGGTCTTTGGAGTGTCTCCAGCGCCACCCTGTGCCTGCCTCCCTGCCAGAGGAACCGTCTGCATAATTTATTAATGTCTCTATAGAAGGAGGGGGGGATGTTGAAGGGGACGTTAGTGAAATTGTGTAATAGGTGGGAAAGTGCTACCATCTTGAGGAGACCCGCCCTCCCGGCCATAGAGAACGGAAGCTTCCCCCATAAATCCATGGATTTTGCCAGGGTATCTTTAGCTCTAACCATATTAAGGATGTGTTCTGTATATGGTTTTCGGTGTATAGTGATTCCCAGGTATTTAAAGGAGCTCACTTGCCATTGTAGATCTAAGAGGGGCAGGGATCTGAAGTCTTCCCTGTATAGTGCAGCTAGCGGGTAGAGGCAGGACTTGTCCTGGTTAATCTGGATTCCCGTGTGTTTATAGAATCCTTCCAGGGTTTCTAGAATGTAGGGCAGGAGATGTTCGGGATTGTGTAAGTATAATAGGGTATCTTCGGCATACATGGAGACAAGGTGGGTCACCCTGTCAATCTCAATGCCCCCATCTCTGTATTCCTGTCTAAGGTATGCTGCCACGGGTTCGGTGCGATGATATATAGCATTGGGGACAGTGGGCATCCCTGATGGGTGCCTCTGTGAAGGGACCACTTATCAGAGTATGTCTTGTTAGTTTGCACCCTGGCGGTTGGGTTGGTGTAAACCAATTGGGTCCATTTCAAAAAGACTGGTTCTATCCCCATTTTTACCATGGTGGCATATAGCCACTCCCATCGCAGTCGAAGGCTTTGGTGGCGTCTAGTGACGCGACCGCATATTTCTGAGGCCTCAGTTCCATACTGTATATAATGTGGTGCAACCTCCACAGGTTCTCAGTTATGGGGCGCCCGTTTGGTCCTGGTGGATTAAATGTGGTATTACCCTACGCAGTCTATTCACTAGCAGGGAGGTTAGGATCTTAACTATCAACGTTTAGCATGGAGAGAGGCCTGTAGGAGCCGCAGTCCGTTCCGTGTTTTCCGGGCTTGAGGAGGGGGATGATTACGGCTTCCCTCATGGAGTCAGGGAGGGTGCCGCGCTCATAAGCTTCATTAAACACCTGGGCCAGCAGTGGAGCTAGAGTCTCTTCGTAAGACTTATAAAACTCCCCAGGGAGGCCATCAGTACCTGGGGCTTTTCCGGATGGAAGGGATCTAATGATTACCTTTACTTCATCGGGAGTGATGGGCTCGTCTACTGTTTCGGCCATCTGTGAGTCCAGTTTAGGCAGCTCAATGATGTCCAGGACATCCTCAATTCCGGTATCGGCTACGGGCGGGGTCTCGGAGTACAGGTTGTGATAAAAATCTGAAAAAACTAAGTTGATTCCTTTTTGTGTATGTGCGGTGGTGCCGTCTGGCTTAAGAATTTGGCAAATGGGTGTACGGGGATCTCCCTTTTATACAGCCAGGCTAGGAGTTTCCCAGGTTTGTCTCCCATGGCGTGGGTTCTTTCAGTGTGTTTAGCATAACTCAATTTCCCCAGAGATTCCCAGTGTGTTAAACAGGTTTGATTTAGGTCGGTACTTTTTTGTAGGAGTTCTGGGGTTGAGTCTGCCCTACTTTCCAATTCTCCCAGCTCCTTCTCAGAGAGTTCTAGAGAGGATATGATGGATCTCTGGGCTCCGCCTATGGACGCAATCATTTCCCCCCTCATGACCACCTTGTATGCCTCCCACACAGTGCCTATATATTTAACGATATTCAGATTTCTTTCCCAGTACTCCTCAGTACTATCACTATCACGTATGTGTTCCCCGAAAGCCGTATCGTGAAGGGCCTCAGTTCTAAGCCTCCAGGTAGGAACCGGGGGTCTAGGCGGGAATACTTCCCAGGTGACCAACAGCAGGGAGTGGTCAGACAGCACCCTGGGCAGGTAATGGGCATCACTAAACATAGATTGTTGCTCTTGGCTTACAAAAGAGTAATCCAGCCTAGTATGGACAGCATGAGTTGGGGAGTAAAAGGAAAATTTGCGTTGTTCTGGGTGTTGTTCTCTCCACAAGTCTCGGAGTAGTAGCTGATGTGTCAGTTTGCATAAGATTTTGGCCAGAGGGGACGGGCAGGTATGTTTATTATCTGATCTATCCTTTAGGGGGTCTAAGGTGCAATTGTGGTCGCCTCCCCAGATCATAATGCTATCTCTGAGTTGTGAGTATAGGGAATGGAAGAAAGCAGTAGCGTCGTGCTTGGGTGCGTAGGTGCTAATTAGGCATATAACTCTGCCCTCAATGGTGCCGCACGCCAGCGCCATCCTACCCTCATCATCCGTTTTTGTGCTTATTAGTCTGAAGGGGATGGTCAGGTCAACCCAAATCAAGACTCCCCTGGCATAAGAGGAGTAGGAGGATCCTATCAGGGTCCCTCGCCATGTCTTGGCCAATGCCTTCAATTTGTCCGCAGTTAGATGCACTTCTTGGAGCATGGCAATCCGGCTTTGCATCTTTTCAAGTAAGCATGGATGCAGTGTTGTTTTACAAAGCTATTCATGCCTCTGATGTTCCACATCATGATTTTTATCATGTCAGCCATGGGTATCAGGAGATCTAGCGTCCGTTTCTGGCCTGTCTTGAGGTCTTGGTAGTGGCGAGAGGTGTGCATGGTATTTCTGTGGTCTTGGTGTTCTTTGGTTAAAGTTCCCGACTTTAATGCCCCCACCCCATGTCCCTCCCCCAATAACTGTGAGCTCTCCAAGCAAAGGGGCAGTGTTTTCTCCGTGCTGTATGTAGTGGACGTTGGTGGTCTTGGTGTTTCCCCTTTCCGGCACCTAACATCCGTGCCAACTCCCGTTTTCCCTCCCCCCCATAACTTTGAACGCCCCAAACTTAAAACAGGTCGCGTGAGGTCTCCCTCATTGTGACTGTCCCGTTTCCGCTCCGTTAGACCGTACAACGGTCGCCTGGTGCCCTACGGGCGGGTATGTATATACCCTTAAAAAAAAGGACTTCCAGGGGTGGAAGAATGTTCGTCTCTGGTGGCTCACCGTGAAGAATCATTACAGCTGCGTTGAGCTTAGCAATTGCGTGGTAGGGCCCCTGTGGGTCATTGGACCTGAATGTTGCCATCGTGTGGTGCAGCTCAGCGTGGATGTCGTCTATTTTCTTCAATGTCAGGGATCTGTTCCCTGTCCATCCAGTCCCGGGCTTCCGTCAGGGTGTCGAATAGGTGGGCTTTGTTGTTACATATTACTTTCAATCTGGAGGGATATAGGAGCATGTAGCTCAGCCCGGCAGTCTTCAATCTGGCTTTGGTATGTATGAATTGTGCCCTCTTCATTTGGACCTGAAAGGTGTAGTCCGGGTAGATGGATATTTTGGCAGAGTCTCTATGAATCTGGTCGCCTGACCATGAGTAGGCCAGGATGGTCTCCCAGTCCTTATAATTAAGTACCTTCGCTATCATTGGTCTGGGCGGTGTCCCAGGGGGAGGTTTTTTGGTGAGGGATCGATGGGCCCTCTCAATCTTGAAGCCTTGGGAAAGTTTCTCAGCACCTATCTCCTGTAGTAGGAGGTTCTCCACGTAGTTTGTGGGGTCAGATCCCTCAATACCCTCCGGCAGGCCCAGGAGGCAGATGTTGTTCCGGCGTGCCCGCCATTCTGCCTCCTAGGCCCTGTCCTCCAAGTTCGTCACTCTTTGCTGTAGCGCATCAACATCTTTGAGGAGCACCGTTTTGGCTTCAGTGTTTTCGCAAACCTGGGCTTCCAGAGTATCAGTCCTGTTGGCCAAGGAGTGGACGTCGAATGGCTTCGAGGATCTGGGTGTTGCTAGGTTCAGTAGTCGCTCCCGGGGGGGTCAGGCTGCACTTCTGTGATTGTCCCGTTCATGGTTTCGGAAACTATGGGTCCCCCTGCCGTGAAGGTATCAATAGTGGTTTGGCGCTGCTTGGACCTGGCCCCTTTAGTAGTCATATCGGTTAGTCTGCTGGCGCTCTGTCGTCTCTGGCGTGGACTTGGGGTGGCTAGAGTGTGGCGAGGGTGAGTAGCCGTATGGTCTCCTATGCGACCGTTATTGGTTGGGCTTCTTTGAGCAGCTTGTCCAGTACACGTGGTCGTGTTGGGAGCTTTGGGAGAGGTCCGTGGTATGGGCCCGTGGCACGCCCTGTGGGCCCTCCGTGCCTCGAGGTAGAACGCCTCACTAGTATCTGGTCTGAAGACGGACCCGCAGGATGGGCTGCCAATGTGCAGGGGCCAGGCCGTGTCACCCAGGGCTGCCCCACCGGGTTCCGGGTGTGTAGTGAATTTGGTGGATTTTGCGCATCTAGCGCCCCACCTGGGGGTCCCAGTGGTTATGCTAGTCATGGGGGGGTCCGTGGTATGGGCCTGTGGTACGCCCTGTGGGGCCTCTGTGCTTCGTGGTAGGTCGCCTCACTTGTATCCGGTCCGATGTCAGGCCCACAGGCCGGGCCGCTTATGTGCAGTGGCCAGGCTGTGTCACCAGGGGCTGCCCCTCAGGGTTCCAGGTATGCAATATGTTCGGTGGATATTTCACGTGTTGCGCCTTTCCTGGAGGTCCCCGTGATTATGCTAGGCTTGGGGGGTGCTGCAGGCGCAGCACTTGTGACACCCTCCGGTGCACCAGCTGTTATTGGGCTTTTCCCCCCGCTCACCGCGTGGGTATTGCGACGCCTGGGCTCTCCGCTCTTTGTCACTGTGGCCCGGGTGCAGCCCTAGTGCTCAAGCCGCCACGTAGGTTGGTGCGGGGGAACCGCCATTTTGGCTCAGGTCCAGCAGGGTGGGCCGCTTATGTGCAGGGGCCAGGCCGTGTCACCAGGGGCTGCCCCTCAGGGTTCCAGGTATGCAGATTGTTCGGTGGATCTAGCACTTGTTGCACCTTACCAGGAGGTCCCAGTGATTTTGCTGGGCATGGGGGGGGCTGCTGGCGCCGCACTTATGACTCTCGTCGGTGTGCCAGCTGTTATTGGGCTTATCTCCCTGCTCACCTCATGGGCTCTCTGCTCTTCTTCTCAGCAACAGCTCTGAGGGCTCTGCTCGCGGCAGACTGGGCACTGCATCTTGGCAGCTCCTCCTCTCGTCCGCGCACCAAGCCGCGTGTGTCCTCCGCTGGCCCCCGCTCAGGTTGGGCAGGACCGCAGGCACTGTTGGGCCACAGTATGTGAGCATGGGTGTCCGATCGGCTCAGCCGGCTCGGCGCTGTGGTCCGGGTGCAGCTCTAGTGCTTGGGCTGCCGCGTAGCTTAGTGTGGGGGAGCCGCCATTTTGGCTCAGATCTCTAGTATCTTGCTGTGCAGCCCTCCAATCCAAGCAGATCCCTCTCGGGCGCGGAAAGCAGCCTGCAGGTGCCGGAAGGTATCAGCGTTCGGTGAGGAGGTTCGCGGGCTTCCGAGGGTCATAGATTATATGGAAAAACAGCTTATGTTGGTCGCATCGATCGGAGCACACCCAGAGCACGTCTTCTTCACATGGCAGTTAGCCACGCCCCCCTCCTGTGATAAGACTTAAACCTATGAATCTATAAAAGAAATTGATTAACTAAATATTCAGCATTTGATATCCCACCGGGTCCCGCCGCACGGGAAGCACTCCATTTCCCAATCATCAGTTTAACATCCAGTTCATCTAGATGAAAGTTCCATTCACCATTATACCATTCTTCAGGGGACACAGGACTCTCCCCAGGGTTTAAAAACAGATTGGTAGTGGTTGATCCAATCTTTCTCGTCAACCATTGCCAAAGTCTTCTCATGGCGAAAGAAGCCCCCGTTGTTAATTAGCTCTCATGTGGGTCTAGTGCCATTCTTACAAACAGCAAGCGTATATGGTGTGAGCTTTTGCACCAGTTTTTGTAAGTTTGACGTACCACTCTCATCCTCTCCTTTTTCCCAGGAGCCAAATCCCCCCTAATCCTCTTCAGAGTTTTACGCATATCTTTCCTTTTCCTAACAAGCTCACCATCATAGGCATGATTTTTGGTCCAAGGCAGGGCCCCTTTATGAACTTTCGGATTAGAGAGAGTTCTGACAGGAGACCCCTGTAATCAGTATTCTTTGGAGCCAACCCCAGCTGACTCTTGTATTCACTATTAAACCTCTTAACCTCCTGCTCTTTAAGTCTTAATCGTAGTCCACAGCTCCTTAATTCCACATCCTCCTTTTTATCTTTCTGACCCCTGTTTCCCCACTCTCTAAAACTTATGGACAACAAGTCATGGTCACTAAGAGGTCGGGGGTCTAATCTCAAACCTCTCAATTTATTCCTTCAGATTATTGGATTATAAAGCAATAGTCTAAACATGTTGCTAGGTTTCCACTCCGCCATGTTGGGTGGCCAGGAATGTCTCCCTCTGTTTGACCATTGACCATGTGCATTTCTCTTAGCTTCATACTCAGCATCCATTCCTTCTCTCTTTCATTCCAATCCTTCCTTTCACAAACTTGCCCTGCTTTATCCCGCAGTTTAATATTAATATCACCACATAGCATGAGCTTAACACCATCTACTTTACACACTGCCTCATCCATTAATGTGGTTATAGACTGCAAGAAGCCCGATTTCTCCCCCATGTTCACATGCCAATAGACATTAATCAACAGCCAAGAGAACTCCACTATATCCACCTCATTTCTTAAATATATGGCCTGGACATAAGGATTGTGGCATTTAGTGGCAGTCACAGACCATCACAAGTCATTCTTCATCATCATCACAAGACCTGGGTATGGACAGCCCAACAGCCCTTTAGGAGCTGGATTCAGAAAAACTAAATAACCATCACAGTGAGGGGGCTCTCTTAACCAAGTTTCTTGGAACAGAAGGATTTCAAAAGCCTCACATGACGTCACTCCACCACTAAAACAGATTTCTAAAACCTCTCGAGTTCTAACTCCCCACCTTCAAATTGATTGTGGTACTCTTCCCAACAGTCTAACGCTCCACTGGACGATACAATGCTCCTGCTAGCCAAGACAATGTACTATTATACTGCCACACATGTCTATAGTATGGAACGTTCATTAGCATTTCATAGATTAATAGAATGCAATTTTAGTAATCCAATAGTTATATAACATATTTGTTAAACATAACAAATATACAAACAGGACTAACAGGACAAACATACACATAAGGGAAGGGAGGAATAGTGTAAAAGAGTACAGAATTAATGATAATTAATTATATTCTTCCATACTTAAATTGGTCTTTCATTATTCAAGTATCTTAGGAAAATTTGCCATTTTAATACATATTTCTGTAATAGGAGTGGGGAAGAAGCATAACATTTTTCCGTCCTATGAACATTACAAACTGAGCTCCACCACATTTTGAAATGTACATCTTTAAGGTTTTTCCAGTTTGATGTAATAGTTTGGATGGCTATGGCAAGCAGTAAATCAAACAAATAACCTTCATTTTTGTCCATAACTGGTTGAATCCTTTTGCTGCCTTGGAATAGAACATCAAGGGAAATGGTTGTTTGTTTTTGGAAGATGTTACTAAGTATTTCTTCAATTTTTCTCCAATAAGCTCTAAGACAATGACATTCGAAAATATCATTTTGAGATTTCCCACTTTTAAAAAGCATGAGTGGGGTGATAAATGCCCTATGGTGGAAAAATACATTGTTTGAAGTAGACTAGCAGATATAATTACTTTAGAAATATTAGTCCATATTCTTGGCCATTTGAATTTTATGATGTTAGGGGAACAATCTCGATACCAGTCTTCTTGGCATTTGGGCAGAACTTAATTTGTTGAAGTAGCGGAGTAAACTTTATAGAACATAGAAGCTGTTACATTGGGATTGGATAGACAAAGCAGTCTTTGAGTTTGATAGCTGTAAGAGTTAAAAACCAACACCTCATAGTTCTCCATAATAGCATTCATTAGACTAATATATTTCTGAAGATAAGATCTCGGGGCTGAAAGTCTGGTTGTAAATTCTTCAAAGGTCAATAACTGTAATTGCCAACTGTAATAGCCATGGCCTCCAACAAATCCTTCTCTTATACATTTTTATTAAGGGATTCATCCAAATATATTTAGAGATACATTTAGAGCCATTTGTATGGAATTGGAAAAGGTATGAACGCAGATACTTATGGCAATATTAATGCCTGTGCTAATAAAACATTTATATTTATTACTGATATGCGGGCAGTCAATGAGAACATGAGGGGAGGCCATCGCTCTCTCCATATGCAACCATTTCGATATGTCAGTATCATTAGAAAAAAGCCAAAATTGTGTTTGTTTCAGAACAAAAGCGAGATAGTACTTTTTTGTAATCTGGAAATCCTACTCCACCCTCAGATGTAGGTTTCTCAAGTTTATGCAATGATAGCCTTCTTTTCTTTTCCTCCATACAAATTTTAGGATACATGAGTCTAAAGATTTGAAGAACTGTGCTGGGAGTGGAATAGGAAGCATATAAAGAAAATACAATACAATCGGTGAGATCATTTATTTATTTATTTATATATTTATTCGCACTTATATAGCGCACATCAGCCCTTCGACTGTTACAGTAAACATATCTGGTTACATGGGGTGAAACAGTTACAGAGGTGTGCAATGGCATTCTTTGGTACATGCAGTCTGGTGTGTTATACATGCTTAATTACAGAGGAGCAGCGGTGAAAGGTGCCAGTGATGTGGGTGGAGTGTCAGTTGAAAAGTGTGGTTTTGAGGCTTTTACAGAAAATGGCGAGGGAGGTTTCCGCTCGAAGGACGTCAGGCAGGGCGTTCCACAATTTGGGAGCTAGGTGGGGGAGGCCTATTCCCCCTGCTTTGGTTCTTTTGATGAGCGGGATGTGCAGTTGGTTAGCATGGTGTGTTCTTCTGGGCCGAGTGGAGATGTCCCTGCTGATGGTTTCGGATAAGTAGGGGGGTGCAGAGAGACTGAGGCATTTGTGCGTTAAGGTGAGGGTCTTGAATGTAATTCTTTCCTTAACTGGGAGCCAGTGGGCGTCTCTTCTAGCTTGTGTGATGTGATCTCTTTTGGGGATGTTGAGTGCTGCTCTGAGTGCGTTGTTCTGGACTGTTTGGAGCAGGTTTATGTTTTTTGCTGAAGTGCCTACAAGGAGAGCATTACAATAGTCTAACTTGGCGCTGATGGTAGCTCGAGAGAGGCAGTTTTGGCTAGTGAGGAATGGTCTGATGGCATTTATGAGTTTGGTGGTGTGGGCGGAGGCAGAGGTGATGGCGCTGACCTATCTAAAATGGATAAGGTTGAGTCAAGATAGACCCCGAGTGTCTTTACTGATGGGGAGGCTTTGATGGTGGTGTTGTCAATGAGGAAGTTGCTGTATTTTGAGTCAAGTTTGTTCAGTGTTTCTTTTGGGCCTAGGATGATGATCTCTGTTTTATCTCCGTTAAGGCAGAGTCCATTGGCTGCCATCCAGGCTTGGATGGTGTCGTATATTTGTGGAAGGGCTGCCGAGTCCTGGTCATATGCGCCGGCGAGGGGGAGGAGAACTTGTGTGTCGTCGGCATAGTTTGTGTAGGCTATGCCGAGGGAATCCAGTTTGTCAAAAAGGGGCTTGGTGAACAGGTTGTAGAGGATGGGTGCTGTGCATGATCCCTGAGGAACACCACAGTGGATAGTGGTGGGGGCAACGTTGGCAGAGTCTGAAAAGACTTTCATGGCTCTGCCTTCTAGTAATGAGGTTATCCAGGAGGTGGCCTGTTTAGAGAAGTGGGCTGCGTTGGTCAGGTGGGAGGTGAGTATTTTGTGATTGACGAGGTCGAAAGTAGCTGAGAGGTCTAATAGCAGTAGGAGGGCTGGTTTACCTGTGTTCATTATTTTAGTCATTTGGTTTTTTAGGTCTAGGAGGGCAGTTTCGGTGTTGTGGCCTTTGCGGAAGCCAGATTATCTATTGCCTAACATGGAGTTGGACTCAAGGAAGTGTTGGATTTGATTGTGGGCAGCTTTATCAAGGGAGGGTTTCTTAAGAAGGGGGCAGACCCGTGCTTCATCATCTTAACTGTTTCTAATCTTCCCCACCAAGACAGACAGAGAGGTGACCATGTGTTTGTTAGTTCTTCCACCTTAGCAATGATATTAGCCGTGTTCAGATTAACAATAGTTTTAATTGAGGATGAGATCTGGATTCCTAAATACTTAATATAATTTGGGCACCATTTCATACCCAGATTCGAACAATGACCACTTGTACAGTTTATATTAAGCGCAAACACTTCCGATTTGTCTGAGTTGAGTTTGTACCCAGATGCTCTAGAAAATTGTGATATAATGTGTTTCAAATGTTGTATGCAAGTATCAGATGTCATCAATAACAGTAATATATCGTCGGCATATGCAATTGTTTTGATCTTGATATCTTTAAACTGAATACCTTTTGCGTTATTTTCTTGCCTAATTGTTTCTAGGAATTGTTCTAGTGCTAGTATAAATAAAAGAGGGGAGAAGGGGCATCCTTGACAAGTGCCTCTATGAAGAGGAAATAGTGGGGACATCTATAATATAGCACCTTAGTGATGGGTGAAACTAATCAGGGATCTGATGCCATGCTAGAGCTTGAAACATATAATCCCATTCCACCCAGTCAAACGCTTTTTCAGCGTCTAATGCTATAGCTGCATAGAGGATAGGAGAGTTATGGATGCTATTAATGATACTTGTGAGTAGTCTAATATTCGCCGAGGACGTTCTACCCTTGACATTCAATGCTTTTTTTTCAATGCTTTTTTTTCTCTGGTGTGGCATTCAATGCTATTCCATTCGATGCAATGACTATAAACCCCTTGACATATCCCACTTGATCTTTTTTTATTAAATTTGGAAGAAGGGGAATTAGTCTATTTGCTAAAATGTTGGCAAATATCTTACAAGCTATATTAAATAACGATATAGGTCTATAGTTTTGGGCTAATTCAAGGTCTTTTTTCGGTTTGGGAAATACAATCAACATTGCTTCTGGAAAGGAACCAGTGGCTTTTTTATTATTAATGAAGGATGTATATAATTTTGTAAGCTTGGGAACTAATATTTCTTTAAAATGGGTGAAATAATCAATAGAAAAAACATCTGGACCTGGGGCTTTGCCTTTTTTAAGATTTTTAATGGCTTTAAAGATTTCACTAGAAGATAAGGGGCTACTTAGAGATTGGAAGTCGGGATTGGTATATGAATTACAATGTATATTTTTGAAAAAGTCTGATGCTTGCTTGCTATTAGTGGGGATTTCAGACGAATATAATTTTTGATAACATTTTGAGAATACTTGTAGTATATCTTTGTCAGTGAGGACTCTATTGCCATTTTAGTCTTTTATGACCGTAATCTTCGCTTTATCTTTCTTAAATTTGAGGTATGATACAAATGCTTTGCCAGATTTGTTAGAAAACTGGTATATCTTGGACTTGTATTTTAAAAGATTAGCGCACATGAGTATTCAGTAGTTAAGTTATTGTACTGTATTTTCAGTTTGATGAGTTTTTGTTGAGTAGTGTAGAGTTAGCTTGCACATATTGTGCTTGTAGTAATTTGATTTGTTTGAGAATATCTTCAGTTTCTTTTTTAGGTATCCTTCTTTTATCCGCTGTATAAGCTATGATGTGTCCTGTAAGTACTGTTTTGTAGCAGTCCCAATTGTTGTTAGCTGATGTATCTGTAGGAGAATTTTCTGCAAAGAAATATGAATACTGTTGGTGTACAAATTTAACACAATTCTCATCCTTTAAGAGGGCTGAATTAAATATCCATCTATTATATTTATGCTCGTTTTGATTATTAAACAGAGTAATAGAAACAGGGGCATGATCTGATTTAACAATGGGATCTATCTTTGCATCTAGTAGGCCATCGGTCAGAGGTTTAGATATAAAGATATAATCTATCCTTGAGAAGGAGTTATGTGGGCGAGAGAAAAAAGTATAGTCTTTATCTGAGTGATGGGTAATACGCCAAGTGTCAACAAGACCTAGCTCGGACACAAATTTGACGAACTGTAGGTGGGACCTAGTGGTTTTGTATCTTACGTTTGTTTTTTTTATCAAGGATGGGATCAATGATTTCATTAAAATCTCCACATACTATTAGGTTGTTGGGACATCATTTTTTTTTAAACATCTCTTTATTGAATTTATAACATGAATATAGAAACCAAAGAGGAAAATAACAATTCCCCTCCCTCTGCCGCCCCGGGCTGTTTTTCCCCCTCCTTTTCAGGGCCTCTCTCGCCTTAGGCCCGTACGTCAACCTTACTGCAAGTCCAGTAGCCTGAGGCGTTGGGGGCACCAAATCACCCTATAATCGTCTCTCAGGAAGGCTAGCATCTCTCCCCAGTCCCTGGCAAATTTAGCATTTCCCCATTCATAGCATAGGTCACCCACTCTAGGGCCAGCTTATCCTACACTTTCCGCAGCTAGTCTTGAAAGGAAGGGACATCGGCACGCCTCCATCTCTGGGCGATTAAAGTCATAGCCGCGAGTGTCAAGATCGCCCTTGCTCGTTCTCTACTGCAAGGTTCTCCTGCTGACCCGCCCTCTTGCAGGGCCAGTAGCACCTGTTCTGGAGTTCTATTCCCCCCTTCTCCAAATGCCTGGTCTTGCGCCTGCTGCACTTCCTCCCAGAACAAAGCAATTTTCGGGCACCTCCACCAGATGTGCTCAGCTGACCCCTCATGCCCACACTCTCTCCAGCATTCCCCTGAGACCTCTGGGTACATCCTGTGCAAAGTTGCTGGTGTGTAATGCCACCCATATATTATTTTGTACCAGGCTTCCTGTATCTGTGAAGCCCTAGCTAGCTTAGGGATTTTTCCGCATAGATTCGACCAATCTTCAATTTCCAAAGTTTTCCCCGTTATCCGCTCCCACCTCGTCATAAAGGGCCAGCGCTTGTGAGGGGTAGACTCCTCAAGAATCCCATAAAGGTTAGAGATTAGGCCTTTGGCTCCGTCATTAGTTAACAGATATTTCTCAAAAGCGGTGACCTCCCTGATAGCCGCCCGTTTATTTGACGGGTATAATAGCCAGTGGCGCAACTGGGCATACCTGAGCCTCTCTTCTTCCCCTATTCCAAAGGCTCCCTTGCACTCTCTGAATGAGAGGATCTCACCCTTCTGGAACATGTCACGGATTCTCTTGCAGCCCCCCTCCTCCCAATTCCTGAAAGCTCCCCAGTTCTGGGGGTGAAATCAGCATTGTTAAAGATCGGTGTGAAGGGGGGCGGAAAGGTTGTAATTCCCTTCCTGTTAGCCAGTCTGACCCAGTTGTCTGCTATTAACCTCGTAATGGAGCTTTCATACATGTGTTTGGGCCTGTGTGCTTTCCTCAGCCATAATACCTCCCCAAGGTTAATTTTAGTCACCACCCTATCCATGCCAACTCATATCTGTCCCTTCTCCCCCTTCAACCACTCCCTAATAACCCTCAGTTGGGTTGCCTCAAAGTACTGTCTAATGTTTGGTAGGGCTAGTCCCCCCTCCCTCCTGGAAGCCTCTTGCAGGCGTCTATAAATTCTGGCCCGTTTCCCTTCCCATACAAACTCTTTGGTCAAGGATTGAAGCACCCTGAAATATTTTTCCAGGCCCGCCTGCGGTATGGCCTGAAAAAAGTAAAGCAAACGCGGTAGTGTGACCATTTTAATAGCGGCAATGTGACCCAGCCAAGATATGCGCAGAGACCGCCATTTCCGAAGATCCTTTTTGATCCCTTCCAAAAGGGGGGATAATTTGCTGCTTACCAGCCCTTAAGCGTAGGAGTAATCCTAACCCCCAAATACCTAATTCCCCCCGGAGACCAGACAAATGGGGTCTCATTTCTAAGCCTGGTGCAAACCTCTCTGCTCAGGGATAGGCTCAGTAATTCTGACTTTCCTATGTTAATGTGAAGACCTGAGGCCCTGCCAAACGCCCCCAGAACTTCCTTAGCGGCACCTACTGATTCTACTGGGTTAGTGACGGAAAGCAACATATCATCAGCAAAAGCCGTAACTTTATGTTGTTGTCCCCCAAATGGAATGCCCTGCACCCTATCCACATCCCGTATCGATTGAAGGAGAGGCTCTAAGTAAATTGCGTGAAGCAAAGGTGATAGGAGACAACCCTGTTTTGTGCCCCTACTCAGACTAAAAGAGCGTGAAAGAGACCCATTCACCATAATCTGAGTTCTTGGCTTCTGATAGTTAGCCCTCACCATTTTCAGAAAGTTACCTCCCAGCTCCATCCCTTCCATGGTGCGAAATAGATACGACCACTCCACGCTGTCAAAAGCCTTCTCGGCATTCAGGGAGAGTAGGGCCGCGCAAGTGTTCATCTTCTGTGTTTTCTCCACCAGGTGGGCAACTCGCCTTATGTTGTCTGCCGTCTGCCTTCCCCTAATGAACCCAGACTGGTCTCGGTGAATTATGTCCGGGAGCAGCCCCTCTAGTCTGTTAGCCAAGATCTTTGTGTAGATTTTCGCGTCAATATTGATCAAAGCTATTGGCCTATAAGACGTCCTTTCCAAAGGGTCTTTATGAGGTTTTAGAATCAGGGTCATTTTGGCCTCCTCCATAGAGGGGGGTTATACACCCAGTGCGTTTGAAAGAGTTATAAAGGTGGGTTAGATGCAGTATCAAAAAAGCTGCAAATGTTTTATAAAATGCTGCAGCAAACCCATCGGGGCCCGGAGCCTTTCCCCGAGGGAGACTAGATATCACCCGTTTCACCTCCTCCTCTGAAATCTCTTGTCCTAAGGCTTCTTGGGATTCCCCACTGATTTTGCATAGGTTGACTTTCTCAACAAACTCCTCCTCGGATTGTGCTGTGGGACACTGTGATGTATAGAGCTTCTCATAAAATTCTACTAACTGCTCCTGGATATCTTCATTGCTCGTTACCTTCTCTCCCACCTCTGACCTGAGCGCAACTATCACATTTTTAGCTGCTTCTCCCCTCAGAAGCCGAGCCAGGAGACTATCCGCCTTGTTTGCCTTTGCGTAAAATTGCTGCCGCACTGCCATCAGGGCCCCCTCCGCTTTCTTAGTCCGGAGGATACGGAGCTGCCCCTGAGCCCTCCTATAGTCTCTCAGGGTGGCTCTATTCGGAGTTGCCTCAGCTTTCCGTCTAGCTGTTTCTACCTCCCTTTCTAATTGCCTCTCCAGCTCACCCATTTGCCTATCTCGGTTGGCTTTGAGTGCTATGAGCTCACCTCTCATTGTGGCCTTGTATGGATCCAACCTTATATTCTCTGACGTATCCCCCCTCTTATTCTCCTTCATGAATTTATCAATTTTTCCTTCCACTTCTTCCCTGATCACCGGGTCCCTCATGAGAGCTGCAGGGTACTTCCAGCTCCACATCCCCCATCTTCTCTCCCCTAGCTCCAGATGCATGGAAGAAATGTTGTGATCTGCAATGCCGAGGGGGCCCACCTTAATCTCCTTCACCTGTCCTAGGAGGGTTGCAGATACCCATATATAATCTATCCTAGATTGGGTCCCGTGTATGCCCGAAAAGAACGTATACCCCTCCTCTTCCACCCTTAGTTCGCGCCATAATTCCTTCAAGCCTAACCCCAGCATTCTCTCCAGGAGACTCACCGAGATCGCTCTCACCGGACCCAGCGACCTCTTCCCAGATCTGTCCCGAGCCCCATCCCATGCCACGTTGAAATCTCCCAATAAAACCACAGGGCCCCTTGCCGTTTCTCCTAAGATGTCAAGAAAATTTCTCAGAAATACTTCCTGTCCCGTATTTGGGGCATATAGGACCGCTATTGTGTACACGGTGCCTAGACACATGCCCCGTGTTATTATAAGGTATCTGCTGTTACGCTCACCTGGTATCCACAGGGACGCCACCCAGCCGGGTTACTCGCTGGTATGCTCCTCAGTTTTGCCCAGATGTGGTCTGCGGGGAAGGTTCTGCCTGAAAATACAGGAGGATTGTGTTCAAGACTGGCCGACCGGGGAAAGTATCCTCCCTTCACCCCTGTATGATTTCAGCCCCTCAGGGGCCCTCTCCTCACCTTGTGGTAGAGTTAGGCATGCTCTCCGTCCTGCCTTCTTTGCAGGGGCGTGTTGTCTTTCGTGGGCGTGTGCGATCCAGTTACTTCACTGACGCCGGCACGTTTGATATCATTCAGGTAGGTCTTATTGCTGTTCTTTAGTATTGTTGCTATCCTGCATGCCTCTCTTTGTTTAATATTGTCTCTTTTTCTCCCTTAGGTATGCAGAGCTTCAGCGCGGCAAACTGAATTGGTTGAGCCCGCTGGTAAATGAAGGCGTTTTAAGAGCGCTTTGATGCGATAACTAAGCGCTATGCGCAGCGCTAAGATGGCTTGCCTTTGCTAACCTGTTTTGTCTTCTTTCCTTGCAGGTCGCAGTGTTCTTCAGCGCGTGTGGAATTTCCGGAGTGGTGCCAGCCGAGAGGCGAACAGCCAGGTAAGCCTTTTGAGCAGTTCATAATTTGCAATGTCTATTCTGCTTTCTTAATGTTGCCTCTATCTTCCTCTTTCAGGTTGTGCAGTCCAGGAGGCGTGCAGATCCAAGGAAAGCTGTTCTCAGGAGCTGCGAGTAACTCAAGATGAAGACTGTAGGTAAGATGCTGCTGCTAATGATGTGACTTTTGTCTCCATGCAGGTTCTGCTTCTCCGATGTTCAGGGGTATAGCTGGTCACCGTTGCAAGCTGCAAAGTAACGCGAAGTGTGTTGTCTTGCTCGGGTGTGGTTTAAATAGCCCCAACAAAATAGTCTAGGTAAAGTAGTCCCTAGGCTACCACACCCAAAACACTAGACCGCATAGCTTGGTTCCGAGGAACCAAGCTATGTGGATGCCTCCATGTTGGCTGACAACACAATAAAGTAGTTCCCAAGCACATTGTTTTTCATGGTGTATGAGCCTGGCGCCATAGGCGACAGGACTGGCCCCAAGAGGGTTTTGGAAGAGGATGCCAGGCTCTAGAGGCCCGAGTCCTGACTCCACCTGGCCAATGGGTTTGCCAGAGGGGGTTTTGGGCGAGGGTCGTGACAGCACTCCCCCCTAAGGCCCCTCCCATGGTGTTCCTTCTGTCTGGCCCAGGTTTGGTTGGGAAGTTCTGATGGAATTTCCTGATTAGACGTGGTGCGTGGATATTCTCACTGGGCTCCCAGGATCTATCTTGTGGTCCAAATCCGTTCCAATTGACGAGATTATACAGCTTAGTATTAGAGTATTTAGAGTCCAAGATATCTTTGACTTCGAATTCTGGTTCTCCGTCAACAAGTATGGGTTTAGGTGGTGTCCCAATCCGTGTGCCGGGTTGCATTGGTTTCAGGAGGGACACATGAAATACCGGGTGGATTTGTAGATTAGCTGGTAAATCCAGTTTCACGGCTACTGGGTTGATAATTGCCTTAATGGTATATGGTCCTAAGAATCTGGGATGAAAGGTCCGGGTTCCCTTGATGGGTATGAAATTTAGCGGCTAACCAAACTTTGTCTCCTACTTGATAATCAGGGGCCTTTTTCCAGTGTTGGTCGGCGAATCTCTTTTGTTTTTCTTTGGCATGAAGAAGATGTTCCTTGGCCCTTTTGAAAGCCTGAGTAATGGTTGTGTGTAGAGTCTTTACCGCTGGCATTTCCAAGCTGGCTGGGAGGTCTAGTTCAGAGGTACGTGGATGTCTGCCATAAAGGGTATAGAAGGGTGTTTGTCCCGTGCTTGAATGCAAAGAATTGTTCTATGCATATTCGGCTATCCATAGTAGGTCTTTCCAATTCCTTTGTTCGTGGTGCAGCATGCACCGTAAATATTGCTCAAGTGTCTGATTGGTTCTCTCGGTTTGGCCGTCCGTTTGGGGATGGTGACTGGTAGATAGCCGAACGTTGATCTGCCCATTGCACAACATTTTTTCCAGAAGTTAGAAACAAACTGGCTGCTTCGATCAAAGACCAGAACCAAAGGGAAGCCATGTAGCTTAACCACGCCCTCCAGGAACACTTTTGCTGAAGTGGCTGCATCTGGGAGGCCTTTGAGAGGAATAAAATGGGCCATCTTCGAGAATAAGTCCACAACTACAAGGATGGTGTTGAACCCTTGGCTTGGAGGTAGATCAGTGATGAAGTCAAGGGAAAGAGTGTGCCGTGGAACTCAAGGAATGTCCAATTGTTGTAGGAGACCAGATGGTTTTTGTTTCTGTGATTTATTTTGTGCGCAGACACCGCAGGACTGAATATACTGAATGACGTCCTTACGCCAGGTAGGCCAACAAAAGTTCTCTTTCACCTTAGCTAGGGTTTTGGCGATCCCAGGATGCCCTTCAATCAGTGAATCATGATAGTTTGAAATACTATGCTGTTGTAATTCCTTCTTTGGTACATATAGGCGATCCCTAAAAAAAGGGTAGATGGTTCTTGATGGTATATTGTTCTCCTTGAGTTTGCCATGCGAGGAAGGCGTCAGGATTTATTGTCCGTTGGATTTCTTTTCGTAGTTCTGCTTGTGTTAAGGCTGTCGTGATACCCAAGAGTTTGTCTTCAGGTATAATAGGTACTGGGTCTGGAGTTGTATATACTATTTCATCTATGCCCATGCGAGATAAGGCATCCGCCTTTCCGTTTCTGACTCCTGGTCGAAATGTGATTACATAATCATATTCGGCGAAGAAAAGGGCCCACCGTAATTGGCGCGAGGACTGGGCCTTGGCTGTTTCGAGATATAGCAGGTTTCGGTGGTCTGTGATGACTTTAATGGTGTGTCTTGCCCCCAGAAGGTAGTGCCTCCAGGCTTTAAAGGCAGATTTGATAGCCAGGAGTTCCTTGTCTGTGATGGCATAATTCATCTCTGGAGGTGAGAACTTTTTCGACTTGAAGGCCACAGGATGTAGCTGGCCGGTTTCCGGGTCTCTCTATGAAAGGACAGACCCCATTGCGAGACTGGGCGCATCAGTTTCAACGACATAAGGGAGGTCTGGACAAGGATGTCGCAGGATTGGAGCGGAGGTAAACCTTTGTTTAAGTTCCTGAAAGACTTCTTCTGCTTCCAAGCAAACTTTTTATTGTTTATTTGTAATAATACTGTGATTGGGTGCACAACCTGAGAGATGTCTGGGATGAACCGGCTGTAGAAGTTCGCAAAGCCCAGCATGCTTTGTACCCCTTTCAGAGACGTCGGTGAAGGCCATTTCAGAATGGCATCTACCTTGTGCACGTCCATTCTGATGCCTCCTGGAGTAAGGTTAAAACCAAGAAACTCTACTTCGGTGACGGGAAAAAAGCATTTTTCAAGCTTTGCAAACGAGCGATGTTGATGGAGCTTGGTGAGAACTGAACCTGGCATGATCTTGTTTCGAGGCTGAGTATACTAAGATGTTGTCTATGTACACAAAGGCGCACACATCAATTAACTCCCTTAAGACGTCATTCATGAAATATTGGAATGCCGCAGGAGCGTTGCATAACCCCAAGGCCATGACTTGATATTCAAACAAGCCGTACTTAGTACAGAAGGCGGTTTTCCATTCATCCCCTTTTCTGACTCGAACCAGGTGGTACGCTCCTTGAAGGTCCATGCAGGTTCTGCTTCTCCGATGTTCAGGGGTATAGCTGGTCACCGTTGCAAGCTGCAAAGTAAGGATTGGAGCGGAGGTAAACCTTTGTTTAAGTTCCTGAAAGACGACTTCTGCTTCCAAGCAAACTTTTTATTGTTTTTTCGTAATAATACTGTGATTGGGTGCACAACCTGAGAGATGTCTGGGATGAACCGGCGGTAGAAGTTCGCAAAGCCCAGCATGCTTTGTACCCCTTTCAGAGACGTCGGTGAAGGCCATTTCAGAATGGCATCCACCTTGTGCACGTCCATTCTGATGCCTCCTGGAGTAAGGTTAAAACCAAGAAACTCTACTTCGGTGACGGGAAAAAAGCATTTTTCAAGCTTTGCAAACGAGCGATGTTGATGGAGCTTGGTGAGAACTGAACCTGGCGTGATCTTGTTTCGAGGCTGAGTATACTAAGATGTTGTCTATGTACACTAAGGCGCACACATCAATTAACTCCCTTAAGACGTCATTCATGAAATATTGGAATGCCGCAGGAGCGTTGCATAACCCCAGGGGCATGACTTGATATTCAAACAAGCCGTACTTAGTACAGAAGGCGGTTTTCCATTCATCCCCTTTTCTGACTCGAACCAGGTGGTACGCTCCTTGAAGGTCCAATTTGGTATAAATCTGGGCATCTTTAACTTGGTCTAGCATCTCAGGAAAAGTGGCAAGGGGTAGCGGTTCTTCACGGTGATCTGGTTCAATGCGCGGTAGTCAATACAGGTTCTCAAGTCCCCTTCCTTTTTCGGTACGAAGAACAAAGGACTGGCTGCGGGGGACTTCGAAGGACGGATAAATCCGTTTGCAAGGTACTGGTCTAAATAGGATTTCAAATGAAGGTTTTCAGGTTCTGTGAGAGCGTAGATCCTGCCGCAAGGGATTTGTGCACCAGGAACAAGGTCGATCTGACAGTCATAGGGCTTGTGCGGCGGCAATGTATTGGCTTGGTCCTTTCGGAATACATCCTGGAAATCATGGTATTCACTTGGCAAGGTATTAATTGCTCCCAGGGTTGATACTGTCGCTGCGGGAGTCATGGGGATACAGACGTCGGGTTTCTCCTCTTGGTAATAGCAGGCAGGGGAGCAGTCACCGGGAAAGGTATTTTTCATGCCCGTCAGTCTATCAAAGGGCTGTGAGCAACCAACCATGACATCCCTAGTATTAGCCTGAACTGAGGTGCCCTGATGAGATCAAATGAAATAGACTCCCGATGTCCGTCCTGGCACAGCAAGGTTACCCTAGCTGTGCACTGGGTTACTGGTCCGGAGGCGACTTCTGTCCCATCCACGGTGGTTACCTTGTCCATAGTTGGCTTAGAACACAAAGGAAGCCCCATCTCTGCTGCCAGTTCTTGATCAATATAATTTCCAACTGCTCCGCTATCGATGTATGCGTCAACGGCATGCATTGCATTAGATGTATGCGTCAACGGCATGCATTCTTGACGACTGTTGGTGGTTAATTAAGATCACTGGCATAGCAAAGTGCGAGGTCAGCAACTCTTTCTTCTCACTCGACAAACTGACCTCTACATTTGTCGAGCTTGGTAGTTTTGCGAATCCTTAGCTTCATCTTTCTCTGTGGCCCCGACTGTTCTTCTTGGGGGTTTTACTGGACAGTCCTTCAGGAAATGTCCTGGTTTCCCACAATACAAACAAAGTTGTTGTTGTCTTCTTTTGTCCCGCTCTTGTTTTGTTAATGGAGGCCGTATCCCTCCAATCTGCATGGGTTCTACAGAATTTTCAGGTACACGGGGTGTGTTTTCAGTTGGTCGAACATACACGGTCCGAGGGTCCGTCTTAGACCGGTTTGCTTTTCGGTCCTGCAACTTGTAGTCTAGCTGCACGACCAGATTTATGAATTCGGCACAGTCTCTGGGTGGATCAACCACCTGGGCTAAGACGTCCTTTAATTCGCTTCGTAAGCCTCGATGGAATAACGTGGTTCTTTTGTTTTCTGGCCACCTAGCTTCGGCAACCAGTCTGTTGAAGGTAGCAATTTATATTAACAAGTCCTGATTCCCCTGTCGGAGGGACAAGAGTTCATTGTCTACTGCTTGTTCCTGGGTATGGCGAGCAAAATGTTTTTCCATTTCTCTCTGGAACCCCCCAAAGTCATGTAAGAGAGGATCGTCATGGGTCACCAACCACACCGACCAATCTGCTGCACTACCACTCAGGTATGATAAGACAAAAGCTACCCGAGTTTGGTCGTTTGGAAATGCCCCAGGCCTACAAAGAAAATTAAGGTGACACTGATTGATGAATGCTGCATACTTCCGTGGGTCGCCTGAGAACCTTTCCGGTGGTGCCAGGGGAACTGTTCCAGGTAACGTGATCTGTACTGGAGGGGGGTAGTAGATGGTAAGGTGGGGTTTTGCATCAGTGGGTTGCTCCCAGGCAGAGGAGTCTGCCCTGCCTGTAATTGCAGGATCTGCCTACTGATCTCCTCTGTACGATCCTTGGTCACTAGCAAGTCCCTCCGGAGAGCATAAGTCTCTTTTCGGGCAGAATGAACCTCAGCATGAAGCTCTCCTAGGAATTGGGCCAATGGGACTATTTCTGATGTCTGCATGGCGCCCAGGTGGATTTGTTACGGTAGGATTTGCGTTCTGTTACGGTCACCTGGTATCCACAGGGACGCCACCCAGCCGGGTTACTCGCTGGTATGCTTGACAGTTTTGCCCAGATGTGGTCTATGGGGAAGGTTCTGCCTGAAAATACAGGAGGACTGTGTTCAAGACTGGCCGACCGGGGTAGGTATCCTCTCTCCACCCCCGTATGATTTCAGACCCTCAGGGGCCCTCTCCTCACCTTGTGGTTGAGTTAGGCGTGCTCTCCGTCCTGCCTTCTTTGCAGGGGCGCGTTGTCTTTCGTGGGCATGTGCGATCCAGTTAATTCACTGACGCCGGCCCGTTTGATATCATTCAGGTAGGTCTTATTGCTGTTCTTTAGTATTGTTGCTATCCTGCATGCCTCTCTTTGTTTAATAATGTCTCTTTTTCTCCCTTAGGTATGCAGAGCTTCAGCGCAGCGAATTGGCTTGGTTGAGCCCCTCTGGTAAATGAAGGCGTTTTAAGAGCGCTATGATGCGGTAAGTAAGCGCTATGCGCAGAGCTGCGATGGCTTGCCTTTGCTAACCTGTTTTGTCTTCTTTCCTTGCAGGTCGCGGTGTTCTTCAGCGCGTGTGGAATTTCTGGAGTGGTGCCAGCCGAGAGGTGACCAGCCAGGTAAGCCTTTTGAGCAGTTCGTAATTTGCAATGTCTCTTCTGCTTTCTTAATGTTGCCTCTATCTTCCTCTTTCAGGTCGTGCAGTCCAGGAGGCGTGCAGATCCAAGGAAAGCTGTTCTCAGGAGCTGCAAGTAACTGAAGATGAAGACTGCAGGTAAGATGCTGCTGCTAACGATGTCCCTTTTGTCTCCATGCAGGTTCTGCTTCTCCGAGGTTCGGGGGTATAGCTGGACACGGTGAGCGTCACGTTGCAAGCTGCAAAGTAACGCAAAGCGTGTTGTCTTGCTTGGGTGTGGTTCAAATAGCCCCAACAAAATAGTCCAGGTAAAGTAGTCCCTAGGCTACCACACCCAAAACACTAGACCGCATAGCTTGGTTCCGAGGAACCAAGCTATGTGGATGCCTCCATGTTGGCTGACAACACAATAAAGAAGTTCCCAAGCACATTGTTTTTCATGGTGTATGAGCCTGGCGCCATAGGCGCCAGAACTCACCCCACGAGGGTTTTGGAAGAGGATGCCAGACCCTAGAGGCCCGAGTCTTGACTCCACTTGGCCAATGGGTTTGCCAGAGGGGGTTTTGGGCGAGGGTCGTGACATCTGCCCCCCCGTCTTGAACTGTACACTCTTCCCTGAAGTGCACTGAGTATTTAAAAGCCAAGGCCACTCCTGCCATTTTCGTGCTCGCTGAGGCGTGCAGAATTTGGTCGAAGCCCCTAAGCCTCAACCTCTTTTGGTCCTTGGACAGTAGATGTGTTTCCTCCAGGCCTAATATATCCGGCCCCTCCATCCACGTAAACCTCTCCAGTTTTTTCCTACTGAGGGGAGAATTAAGCCGCCTCTCATTATGGGTAATCCACTTGAATTGTATTGACTACTCCCGAGTGTATAGTAAACCCCCTCGCATATAGCTGTTTCCCTTAGCCCTTCCATCCTTTTAACCCGTTTCCCCCAACTTCCAACCCAATTCTCCTGACCACACCCCTATTGGTCCATGATGCCACCCTTCTCGTTCCCTGAAAGATACCGCCCCTGTCCCCCCCTTTCCCACAACTCCCTCCTCCCCCCACTCCCCAACTAGGGTTTCCCCCCTCCCCGTCCCCTCTAGGGTCTCTTCTTCCCTTCCCAATCCCTTGATGTTTGCTCCTTGTTGCGCCATGCTTTCCTGATCGCTTCAGGGACCACCACCCTTTCAAATCAGTACCTTGTCTTCAGGGTTTCGTGGCTTTGGCTGTTACCCACACTCCTTCCGATATTTTGCTGCATTTGCCCCTTCTGGGGAGCCTCTCGGGGCTAGCCCACTCTCCCTTTTCTCTCCCACTGTAGACAATTCCCAAGCTCTGGGCCTCTGGGGGTGATCCGCCCTCGGCAAACTCCCCGACCCCCCCACCGGCTCATCCTGATCCAGGTCCAAATGCAACAGGTTCGCCCCCTATTGTGGAGAGGTTATCCTCCTTTGTGCCCCCTGCCAGTCAAAGTGAAGCCCGAAGGGGAAGGTACATTTATACTTAATGCCCTTGGCCCAGGGTACCGTCAGGATAGGGGCCATCTGCCGTCTCCAAGCTAGCCAGGTCTTGATACAATTCTATTTTGTGGCCGTCGTGAATTAGAGGTGCCCTCTGCCTGGCCACTCTCAAAACTTCTTCCTTCTGTGCGTATCTGGCGAAGGCGGCCAGTACATCTCTTGGTCTGGCATTTGATTCTCTTTTGATCCAGCACACCCTATGGACTCGATCCAGCTCGACGGATTCTGGGGGAGAGACCTCTAGGAGCCCCGCGAAGATGTTTTGCAGCATGCTTTTCAAGTCCCTGTCCTGAACCTCTTCCGGCAGCCATTTCAGCCTTATGTTGACTATTCTGGACCTGTTTTCCATGTCCTCCATCCTCAATTCCAGATTCCTTGTAGCTATGTCCAGTCGTTCAATCGCTTCACTGTTCTCTGTCACCTCCTTGCCCATTTCCTGCAGACCCTTCTCGAGAACGTCCGTCCTCTTTCGTAACTGGCCTACCTCCTGTTTCATCTCAGCCAAGGCCTGGTTAATGTCCGATCTGAGTAGCTGAATTTGGTCTTGGAAGGTTTTGGCCAGATTGTTCTGCAGGTTTCTCATCTCACCATGGAGGTCCTGACGCGACATCTGGGTTAGCGGGACGTCCTCTGATTGGTGGCCCGGGCTACGACCTCTCTCACGGGCGTTAGCCTGCTCGTCGCTCTCCTCTCTGTGCTGCCATGGCGTCGGAAGGGTTCCCGGATTCTCCGTCTGCGGCAGACCACCCTTGGGCTGTTTACCTTTATCCTTTGTAGACATGCTCAGGTGGGATATATTGAACTGTTGATCCCCTCTTCCTGCAAAGGCCCCAGACCCGCTAGATCCGCAGTGGTTCCAATTCGCCAGGCCCTCCGCTCCACCACTCCTCCCCGGCTGTGTTTTCCCCCTTCCGAGGTCTTCCTTCCGGCAGTACGGGGGTCTGCCACGGGCACCTCCCTTACAAGCGGTGTGGAGGGGGGATGCCAGGCTCTGCCACTTGTAGCCCTTTGCTGTGTCCCACCTCTTCCAAAGTCGTTCCGCAACCCACTCCCCTAGCACCAACTCTTTAACTTCAGGCTTGCCCTCCGTGGCTCTCGAAGGCGCGCCGCTGCCCCAATAGTCTGCACCGATTCCCTGGGGGGGGGGGGGTGCTCCTCTGGTCCCCCAGTCCCCCTTCTCCCACACTCAGGGTAATTCGGCAAGAGACACAGGGGGGGCCTTGTCCCTGTTCCAGAGGACCTTGGTCTGCCTCAATGCTGCTCCCCGCTTCCTAACAGCTCCCGCGGTGGGGGACCCACAGCACCGCCTGCACTAGCGGGCTCCCACGTCCCACTCTCCCCTGGCCGTAGACCACCGGCAGAGTCTCCTCGCGGCCTCCTGGTTGCTGCGGCTTACTCCGGCCACCTGCCGCGCCGAGGAGCTCGGGAGCCTAGGGCGTCTTCTGGTCCTCCGCTCCCACGGCCGCCGATGCACTCTTGCCTGCTGTCCTCCCGAGGCGGTCGCAGAGCCTCCTCCCTGGACTGCCTCTCCTCCGCTCCTTCTTGCTTGCTGAGTAGGGGGTCCACCCCCTCCGCCAGTCGTCGATCCCCTGGGCTGGCTCTGCTGGGGAGCACGGCATCACCGGCGGGCTGCCACTACTTCGGCCCGCGCAGTCTCCTTCCTCCAGTACGCTCAGCTCGGGGAGGGGCGCTGTAGTTCTCCCAAGCTCGCGTACTCCGACTCAGACCATCAGTTCGCTCCACACGTACACCATGTGCTCCTTGCCGGCTCATCGAAATGTACACAGGGTGGTGGGGCCGTTAAAATCCGCTAATGGGCTGTGGAGTGCCGTCGACATGTCTATCCAGTGTCGGCGGCCATTTTGGAATCCCACTGTTGGGACATAATTTGGATATGTGATTTCTTAAATGAGTCCAAAATCCTGGGTTTGCATTATTGGGGCCATATACATTTACGATGGAGTACTCAATGGAGTCAATCATCAATTTTCCCAAAACCCATCTGCCAACATCATCTGTTTCTGTGGATATCACTTTACATTGGAGATGTTTGCTAATAAGAGTAATCACCCCATTTTTTCCCCATCTGCTGCACTAGAAATAAATTTACCCACCCGAAGTCATTTCAATTTGGCAGCCTCATTCTGTGAGAGGTGGGATTCTTGTAGGCATACAATAGATGGTTTAGCTCTATTGGGGTGTGACAGTATTTTTTGTCTTTTAACCGGATTGTGTAGTCATTTAACATTCCATGTTTTAAGATTAAGAGCCATAGGTAATAGAATAGTAAATATCAACCATCCTGTATTTGTGATAGTTGGTACTAGAGGTAACATATATGGGGAATAGAACAAGAGGGAAAGGGGAAGGACAAACACGAAGAACACAGAGTATTGTGATTTGCATAGCATCATACTAGTAAGTGAAAATGTAGTGGCTAACTGGATACAGCCCCTCCAAACCATGTTCTACGAAGTCAATTAAAGGTGGAGAGCCTGGTCTGGTTTGGCTACTCCATGCCCCATTCCGGCAGATTGAACATATTGTTAAAACAAAGCATTCCGTGCGTAATTTCCACTTCAAGTTTGCGGTCTGGTAGTATCCATCTCTTCTCTTCTGGTTGATCCCCTTTCCTCAAAGCATTTTCCTTGTCATTCATACATCTCCCCCTCCCTTCCTTATCCTTTCCCAGACCCTTCCTTATCTATGTCTTAGCTGTTGCACTATCTGAAATGTCATCAGGCCGAGTACAATATTTAATTTCACATCCTTACTGTTCATGGCCTCTAACAATGTATTGTATTTTTCCTTGTTCCCTCCCTTGCCTTGAAGCGCTTTGAAACACATTGTGTATAGGCGTTATATAAATAAACTATCATATCATATGACCTTGAATAAAATTGCGCAGGTCTAGTGGATCTTGAAAGGCATACGAATTGCCATTGAGTGTAACGTTTAAAGAGGCTGGATAAATCATCCCATATATGCACCCTTCCTGCAACAACTTCTGCGTCACTCACCCTTCTTTCCACTTCATTAATCCTGGTTTCAAATGTAGACCATTTGTTATCGAGCATCTGTAATATGGCCGTAGTGGCTTCCATGAAGGGTTTAAGGGATTTGATTTCCATTAGATTAGCCTGCATCACTGGATCCTACATGTCTTCCTTTGGAACAGGGGAATCACTTTTCTGTCTTTTGGGGGCATTGCTGTTAGAATACAATGTATTATCCTTAGTTTGCCTCTTTTTTGATGCCATATTGGGGCAATGCAAGTATTATTTGAAGCAACAGCTTCTACTGTAAGAGTTTAAAGTTGTTTTTCATCGATACTTAGCTATGAACACAGAATAGCACTTAATGACTCCAGACGTAGTCTTCCTCCGCAGAAATCTTGATATGATTTCCTTTAACAGGTAGGTTTATCCAGCAGTATGCGCAATGTAAATTGAGTGTAGATACAAAAAATCACATTAGCCTCTTACCATGTATGCTTCAGCAATGTGGTTGAGCCTTATATTATATATTAGTTATGATAGAGATGTGTAACTTCATTTAATATTGGCAGTTCCGGCATTACGTATTATATTTCTACCACACAGTACCTTATTTGCTCAACTCACTTGAGAGGCTGCACCTCCTACCATCATCATTTTATGGCATTTATTAAAATAGGTGCTTTGGGGGGTCGTGGCTTGGAGCTGCCGCGATCGGCATGACTTCCTAGGAGCTCCTGCCTGGCCCGACGCGCCACAGACAATAGCGCCGAATCCAGATCCCGTTAAGTGCCGCGAGTGGAACATAGCGTGGGGGAAAGCCTGCTGCAGTGATCACCCGAGTGGGACCCAGCTTTGCAGCGAATCGCCAGGTTCTGACCCCTCCTCCCAATCGGGACCCACCCGGCGACAAGATGGCGGACGCGACTCCAAGCCACGAATAGCAACCATGAGTGGGAGGGGCAGGCGAGCTAAAGCAGCCAAAGCCGCCAAATTAATCCAGCTTGCTCGCCCGCACTGCTCCAGTCAGCATCTTGATGCATGACCCCGCGGCTGGAACCACAGTATCTTGCTGCGTGTCACCTCTAAGGTCCGGGGGAGCCCGGTGGCGGGGCAAAGAGGCGTCCCAACACATAACGCCATACCACTGAACAGCAACCACTGCTCCGTCGCTTCCCGCTCCCTCTCACTTACCTTGACCCTGTGCACCACCCCTCTGCTGGCGCTGACCTGGATACTACCATCCGCTCCGCCTCACGACTCCAGCGGCTAGGGAGCCGCGCTTGTCTTCTGCATGCAACCCGGGGCGGATCCGGGCCCGACTCACGGCCGCTGGGCTCCTCTCAGCACCTCTCTGCCGGCTGGCGCAGTCCTCCGGCGACCAGGAGGTGCAACGTTGCACTGAAGCGGCGCTCTCCGGATGACCCACGAAGCCCGGCCGCAGCAGCGGGAGGCCCAAGAATCACAGCCCTGGGCGGATATCCACCTGCCGGGCCCAGTAGCCAAGGTGCCCAGACCGCTTCCATCAGACTCCAGCTTGCCATCAAAAAGGCGCAGCATCACCCGGCCAGCCGGACACCCGCATCCCCGGCTCCCCCGGCCCGCATGCTCGGATTTCCCTGGGACAGCCCAGAAAGACAGCTTCAAAGGATATATCGTCCCGGGCTGCACAAGGTGAGGAGCTGTGGGGGGGGGCAGGAGTGCCCATTTGTGCGCTGCACGGCACCCAGGCCTCCTGCCAATATCAGCCCCTGCTCCCATCCTCAGGGGGCACCAATAAGGACACTCATATGGGTGCCCTCAACTGGGCCACTGTGCTGCCGACCCCCCCCCCCGCAAATGGCCTTGCCTTCGCCGACCCGGACCCATCAAAGGGCTTTCCGAGCCCCCTCTTATCCAGCAAAAGGTCCACCAAGTGGTTTGCGCATTCATAACCTCCTCCCCATTTGAAACCCCGCGGCAGGGACTGTGGCTCTGGGAGTCCGGAGCCTGGGCCTGGCCCCACGAAGCAGTGGAGCCAGGAATACCTAGCAGTGAGCGCAGTGGAAAGCATCCAACAGTAGCAAAATGTCAAGCAGTGGGATGGCATCCAAGCAAACAGGCATCGCCTCCCTAATGTCCAGCTCATCCACCGAAAGATCCAAAAAGGGGGATCCATCTGAGGACTCCACCAACAACACCACGTCCACCACATCTGCAGCAGCTCAAAGCCCTTCACAAATGGTCACAAAAGCTGATCTTCAAGATCTATTGACAGCACTAACCAAAGAAATCCAGAAGAGTACGGAAGAGGTCACGAAAAAAATCAACTCTCTGGATAAAAGAGTGGTGGAGGTGGAACGCCAAACCGCTGAACTCGAAACCGAGGTCTGTGACCAAATATTTGAAGACGAGCAAGATAGGGACAGAATCGCAGCTCTAGAGGCGAGATACGACCTCCTAGAAGCAAAGTAGGAGGACGCAGAGAATCGGTCCTGAAGAAGTAATATCTGCCTACGAGGGATCCCATCTTCCATCCCAGACACAGACCTAAAAACTTATGTTTCAGATCTGCTCAGATTCATAATCAACCTCCTGGATGAATCACCCCTGGAACTGGATTGGGTGCACAGAACATCTCCTAGGCAGGCATCTACGCTTCCCCCAGACGTCCTGGTGAGAATCCACTTTTTCCAAGTCAAGGAGGAAATCATGCGGGAGGCGAGACAAATGCGCCAAATCACCTTCCAGGGTTCCACAATCTCGCTCTATCAAGATCTAGCGAACTCCACTCTCCAAAAACGAAAAGCAGTGCGAACATTCACGGAGGGGCTGCGCGAAAGGAAGATTCCATATCACTGGGGGTTCCCGACCTCGGTCAGATTCACATGGGAAGGGGCCCAGAAACAAATCCATTTTGTTGAAAGAGGCTGACAAATTCATGGGCGTCAGGAGGATGGACGGGGAATCTGAATCCGAAGAATGAAGCCAGGCACCGCCCAGTAAGGTCTCGGATGGAACCTGGTTGAAAGCCGGCAGACGGCGCAGGCCTCGCGGCCCTCCCAAGAAAGATTCCAATCCGGGATGATCAATCATCAACATCATCAGAGAAAACAGACCCTCAAGACCCAAACAACTATTCTTATCGATTTGAGGAGTTAAAGGCAGATGGAAGCAACCAGTTCTTAAGGAGTCAAAGGCCTCACAGTGAGGGGGATCCTCAGCGAAAGATGCCCACGACTACTCTAGCAGTGCGGGAGCAACATTCGAGCTCCATCATATGTTTTGTTGCAGCGGCCCAGTTGGCCATTTTCTGGCGCGTCGGCGCCACCAGTTTGCCAGTGGCAGTAGGATGTCGTTTCTCCTACTAGTTCAATTCGTGGGAAGGGGGGTGGGATGGGGTTACCGAAGGACCAACCCTAACCTCGGAGAGCCGGAACGCACAAGATCCGGCCCATCGATCAACATCACAACATGTCACAACAACATTATCTAAGCTACGCCAACGCAACAACCTCGCTTTGCTCTAAAAAACACAGCTCCCAGCGGGGGTCACAGGGCTAAACATAGCCAACGCAGAAGGAAGAGATGATTGCTAACACAAGCGAGGTAGTAATCCTCTCGTGGAACGTCCTAGGCCTGACCTCACCAAGGAAGCGCAGATCAGTTGAACATAGGCTGAGGCAATTATCCTGAGACATTGTTCTTCTCCAAGAAACTCACCTGCTGCAAGAAGACGAACGCCGGGTGAAATTCAACAGGTATAAAAAATCTTACTTCGCCACATCTGGAAAGAAGAAAAGGGGGCTGGCAATATTACTAAGCGACAGGATCCCACTATAAAAAATCAAAATAAAGAGAGATCCAGGAGGTCGCTTCCTCATACTTAAGGGCCTATTCGAGGAACTCCCCATCACTATCGCCTCAATCTACGGCCCCAACATGTCCCAAGCCAACTTTATCTCAGACCTAATCCCAACCATCTTGGCTTTTCAAGAAGGACACCTGATCATGGGCGGGGATTTCAACTCCATGCCAAATCCCCAAATGGACAAAACTCTGCCACCCACAAGCACTATCCCTAGCCAAACTGCTCAGGGAAACGGAATCTGTCGACGTCTGGAGGCTATTCATCGGGACATCAAGAGACTATACCCATTACTCCTGTGTACACAAAGGATTCTCAAGAATTGTCCTCATACTAATCTCCAGGGTACTATACCCATGTTTAAACAAAACAGAAATCCACACATGAATGATATCTGACCACGCCCCAGTGTCTGCAAACCTAGTCATATCGGGCCAAAAGCACCCCGTTCAGAGACATTGGAAACTGAATGACTCCCTTCTACTAGATGAGTGTATCAGAATGGAAGTGGGGGAAACAATATCCAACTACTTCAAGGAGAACACAACAGAGATCTCCCCCATCAACATCATTTGGGAAGCAATGAAAGCAGTTATCAGAGGATCCTTAATTAGAGCCGGGGCCGAGCAGAGAAGAATCTCGAACATTGCTGAAGCTAAACTAGAGGAAAAGGTAAACCAACTAGGGGCCGAGCTGAAGTCACGCAGCTCTAGGAGAACAGAGAGAGCTCTGAGGAAGGCCAAAACAGCGTTAGAAATGCACTGCGCTGACCGAACTGCCAAATCACTGGCCTTCACGAGGCAGTTCTATTATAGTAAAGAGAATAAGGCAAAGAAAGTCCTAGTGCAAAAACTGAAAAAGATCTGTAGCAGAAATAACATCCTCAAACTGGCCGGGGCAGACGGGAAATTACTCTATTCCGAGTCGGATAAAATTAGTGAACTAGTGAGGCACCATACCGCCATAATTGCGGGGAACCAACAGTATTAGACAACCTGCCAGAATATTAGCGAACTATACCCACTCAAAATCCAACCAAGCTAGACTCCCTAGAATCATCCATCATGGCCGAAGAAATCACCGAAGCCATTAAATCTCAAATCCACTGCACCAGGCCCAGACGTTCTATCCGCGAACTTCTATAAAAAATATGCCAGAATCCTGGCACCCCAGATGGCGGCCCTGTTCAACTCATTCCTGTCCTCAGGATCGGTCACTGGGTCAATGGCGGAGTCGCTCACAGTCCTGTTACACAAACCCGGGGAAAACCCAGAACTGCCCACTTCTAACCGCCCGATCGCACTTCTGAATAACGACGGTAAGATTTTCGCCATGGTGCTGGCTGGTAGGCTGGGAGCGGTTCTGCCAAACATGATTGACCGCGATCAAACAGGATTTATTCCGGGGAGGGGGACCCATGATCAGAGGTGGGAATGGCGGTTTTATCTTTGGACGCTCATAAAGCCTTCGATTTGGTGGATTGGGGGTATATCCGGGCTGTCCTGAAACACTTCGGCTTCGGCCCAAATTTTATCACATGGGTAATGGCCAACTATCAAACTCCCACCACACAACTGCGGGTCAACGGCACCAGGTCTGGAGCAATACATATATCCAGGCAGGGATGCTGTCATGATGCCTACCCCCGGGGACCCAGACCAAGTCCAGCAACCCCGGAAGCAGGCATCAAGTCATTCCAAGCAAGCCCAACAACGCCTGCTAGGGGCTATTTGGGTGCAGTCCTGGCGTCTATGGCGCCAGGCTCATATGGAAAGTCAGTCCTGGCGCCATAGGCGCCAGGCTCATAGATTAAAACTTACCTGGTGCAGACCATGCTGCAAACTTACCTGATGCAGACCATGCTGCAAGAGCTGCAAGCCAAAAGAGGCTTGGAAGGGACTACTTTACCTAGGGACTATTTTTTTACTCGGGTGGGGCTGGGGAGGAATATTTACCTGGGACTACTTTGGAGGCTATTTAAACCACACCCGAAGAACAGCACACGCTTCGCTTTATTCTGCATCCAGCAGCGTAACGCTCACTGTGCCTGCAAGTCTGCATCCAGTCTTCTGCCTCGCCCGTCTCAAGTCTGGAGCTCCTAGAAAAAGGGAGAAAGAAGGAGAAAAAGTTAGAACAAGAGCAATACCTTTGATCCTTACCTGAATTCCCGATCCACCGTACCTTCGAGCTGGAAGAAAGAAGTTATTTCATGCGCGTCGCCTCGCCTGCTGCAGCGCCGCGCTGAACTCACCGCCCTTCGCAGCATCTTCACATTCCACCGCATCCTTCTGCATGTTCCCACCGCACTCCGGCACTTAAAGGGGAACACAAGAACAGCACGGTGAGCCAAGGGAATAAACAAAGGCAATATTAGTTAACCCCCCATAGACTTACCTGATTTTACCACCGGGGTACTATTCCTCTTCACGGGTCGGCGCAGCCTCCACTGCATCCTCGCCGTACCCCGGCCCCTAAGGGGAACAAAAGGACAGCAAGGTGAAACAAAGGGACAAACAAGGGGAAACCTCCTCACCACAATAGACTTACCTGATTTTACCGCCGGAGGCATTATTCCCCGAGACCTCATACTTTCTCTCAGCCCCGAATAAGGAAGAAAGCAACAGGTTACATACTGACCTTATTTTATCAAACTGTGTTGGATAATACAAATCCTTACCTGAATATTACCGGTTGCCATGAGGAACTCTTCGCTAGGGTCAAGCTGCAACCTGCAAGGAATCGGACAAGAGTGAAAGTCAGACATTTGAACTCTTACGAACTACATACTTACGGCGTCTTGCCGGTAATCTCGGAGTCAATATTGTTCTGGAACTCACCAATTCCTTCGAGCCAATGAAGCAACTGGCTATCTACGCGCCCCTGCGCTCAATGCAGGATGGAGAGCTCATCTTTCCAAACCATCAGGTGAGACTATAAGAGGGGACATCAAAGGTGATCAGTGGGGAGAACAGCGGGGGGTGGAGGGGGTTAACGCTCAACTCCACGGGTGGTTAATTCCCTTTCTCCATTTGCAGAAGAATATTCCTGCGGGCCAAGCAAACGAAGCTAGGTGGGCCAGTCCAGTCCGTCATCTCGGCACTACGCGTCACATTGGTGGAGACCGCAGCTGTCCAGTTCAGATCGATGCCACTGTGGGAGCCAGGTGAGCGTAACAGAACGCGAAGCCTACCCACAAATTCCCACCCAGGCGTTATGGATACCTCAGAAACTGATCAATTGGCCCAATTACTAGGGGAACTGAGGGCTGAAGTGAACTGATTTTGTCAAAGGAGCGAACTGATGACCTTGCTAGGCAACTACTGCAAAGCCAGGCTGGACAAGCACCCCTACCAGGATCCGGGGGAAATCCAGCTCTTGTGTCATCGAGTAACCCTGTGCAAATAAACCTACCAGGAACTATTCCATTAGCTCCGCCTGAACGCTTTTCTGGGGACCCTTACAGGTTTGCTGTGTTTATGAACCAATGCTGCTTGCACTTTTTATGCAGACCTGGGGCCTTCCCAAACGATCAAGCCAAGGTAGCCTTTGTATTGTCATATCTCAGCGGCAGTGCAGCTGATTGGTCAATCCCACTAGTTACTCAGGATGACCCAATTCTTTGGGATTTTCAGGGCTTTCAAATGAACATGGAAAGACTATTTGCCCGGCACTCCCAAGGACAGGCCCTGGATAACAAACTTTTGTCCCTACGACAGGGTAACCAGGACCTTCTATCCTACATCGCGACCTTTAATAGATTGATAGTGGAAACTGGATGGCCTGAGGTAAAACGAATCACGTTATTTCATCGAGGGCTTCGAGGAGAACTCAAGGATGTCTTGGCTCAAGTCGTGAACCCACCTCAAGACTGCGCTGAATATATAGACTTGGTGGTCCAGTTAGATCACAGACTTCAGAACAGAAAGGCTGATCGAGCCAAGTTTGTGAATCGGGTGTTGGTCAAAACCCACGCTAACCCCAAAGGAACAGATGCTTCAGAACCCATGCAAATCGGAGGGGTTAAAGGACCCTTAACCCAGAAGGAAAGAGAAAGGAGACAGCAAATGCAATTGTGTCTATATTGTGGAACTTCTGGGCATTTTCTACGGGATTGCCCTGTAAAACCACCCAAGAAGGTGGTAGGAGCTGCTGATAAAAGCCATATGGAGTCAAACTCGGGAAACGACCACGCCCAACAAGCGTAGAGGTCCGCTTGCCGAGCTTGAAGAAGGATACTCAGACCTCGCATTTCATCATACCAATGGTCCTCGTAGATCCAAGGCAGCCATCGCGTATGCACGCAGTAAGGGCATAAATTGATAGCGGGGCCATAGGAAACTATGTGGACTACGAATTGGCTTCCAGGATGAATCTACCTCTCTGCCGAAAAACCACCTCAGATGTCATCACCACAGTCGATGGAACTGAAATTGCCTCTGGGCCTGTAACTCATTCCACCGCAGAGATGACACTATTGGGTCAGGATGGGCATCGAGAGACTATTGTGTTTGATCTAATCAAAGCCCCACAGTTCCAAATAATACTGGAGATACCTTGGTTGGAAACACATAATCCTTGTATTGATTGGCGAGAGAAGAGAATAACCTTCCCGGATTGTGCACAAACCTGTTACCCAAAGAAAAACCAGAACGCAGGCCTGGCGACAGTAACCACAGCAGTCGTGCAACTACCTCCAGAATATCAAGAATTCCAGGATGTCTTCCAAAAAGAACAGGCAAACAGTATGATTGTCAAATCGATCTCATACCCGGTGCACAACCCCCTTGTAGCAGGATCTACGCCCTTACGGAACCTGAGAACCTTCAACTACGACAATACTTAGACCAGTACCTTGCTAATGGCTTCATTCGCCCATCCAAGTCCCCTGCATCTTCAGCTTTGTTCTTTGTGCCCAAAAAGGAAGGTGACCTCAGAACGTGCATAGACTACCGCGCATTGAACCAGATAACTGTTAAGAACCGATACCCATTGCCTCTGATCCCTGAACTACTAGACCAAGTGAAGGACGCTTGCATATACACTAAGTTAGATCTCCGGGGGGGCATACTATCTGGTACGTGTAAAAGAGGGCGACGAATGGAAGACTGCTTTTCGCACTAAGTATGGGTTATTCGAATACCAGGTGATGCCCTTCGGGTTGTGCAATGCACCAGCAGCCTTCCAATATTTTATGAACGATGTCCTTTGTGAACTCATTGACGTGTGTGTTGTCGTATATATCGATGATATTCTAGTATACTCCTTTTCAGAATCTGACCATGTGAAGCACGTCCGAGCAGTCCTTGAGAAATTGCGCCAGCACAAACTATATGCAAAACTGGAAAAATGCGTTTTTCATACCACAGAAGTTGAATTCCTTGGGTTTATCCTGACCCCAAGAGGAGTCCGAATGGACTCACGAAAGGTGGACGCAATCCTTAAGTGGCCATCACCAAGTTCAGTTAAAGGAGTACAAAGCATGCTCGGCTTTGCCAATTTCTACCGCAGATTCATCCCGTATTTTTCACATGTTGTACATCCCATCACAGCACTCTTGCGAAAAAATAAACGCTTTATGTGGACTGAAGAAGCTGAAAATGCCTTCCAAGAGCTGAAAGCGAAATTCACGTCTGCGCCTGTATTAAAGCACCCGCGCCCTGAACTTCCATACATAGTGGAAACTGATGCATCCAGTCTAGCCATGGGAGCTGTCCTGTCCCAAAAGGACCCTGAAACTGGCCAGCTTCACCTAGTAGCATTTTGGTCCAGAAAGTTCTCGGCACCCGAGTTAAACTATGCGGTTACCGACAATGAGTTATTAGCCATTAAATCCGCCTTCAAGGCTTGGCGGCATTATCTTCTCGGTGCCAGGCATACCATTACTGTGATCACCGATCACCGGAACTTGCAGTATTTAAAGATAGCCAAGGCCCAATCGTCACGCCAACTCCGATGGGCATTGTTCTTTGCCGAGTTCGATTTCGTGATAACCTATCGACCAGGTTGTAAGAATGGTAAAGCAGACGCCTTATCCCGAATAGGGATGGGAGAGGCAGAAGTGAACCCAGAACCAGTACCTATAATTTCCGAACAAAGGATTCTTGGCATGACTACTCTACAGACACTAGAGGACATTCAGGTAAAGATCCAGCAACTCTTTGATCCTACAGCCCTACAGGACTGGGTAAAGAAAGGCCCGGACTACTCTGTCACCAATGACCTGCCTTATTACCAAGGACAGCTATTTCTGTCACACAAGTATTACAAGAGCTAGTCATTTCCTGTTATCATGATAATGGAGGGGCACCCAGGTATTGCAAAGACTGAAGCTAAAATTAAGAGACAATTCTGGTGGCCCATCTGGAGAAAGGATATTAAATCATTTGTAATGTCTTGTGGGATTTGCGCCCAAAACAAAAGTCAGAAGAAAAAACCAGCTGGACTCTTACAACCTTTAGACATTCCGCCTACACCATGTCACACCTTATCGTTAGATTTTATTACTGATCTACCCCCATGCAATGGATTGAACACCATTCTAGTTATTGTGGATCTTTTTTCCAAGATGGCCCACTTTATTCCTTTAAAGGGATTACCTTCAGCTTCAATCCTGGCCAAGGAGTTCCTCGAAAACATTGTTCGCATACACGGATTTCCGTCCGTATTGGTCTCTGACCGAGGCAGTCAATTCATTTCACATTTTTGGAAAAAATGTTGTCAATTGGCCCAAATCGATGTGAGGTTATCGACCAGTCACCACCCCCAAACCGATGGTCAAACAGAGAGGACCAACCAGACTCTCGAACAATACCTGCGTTGTATCACACTGAGAGTAATTGGAAAGACATTCTTTGGATCGCCGAATATGCATACAATAATTCAGTACATTCTGGAACTGGACAAAGCCCCTTTTATACCTTATATGGGCACCATCCTCGAACCTCAGACCTTGACTCACCCCAACACTTAGAAATTCCCACAGTGGAGTGTGCATATCGGGGGCGTGGCTTGGAGCGCCATCGATGTGGCTGCTCCGTATAAGCCTCCCGTGTGAAGCCCGCCAGGTTAGCCCAATAATGCGGCTTTCGAGGTCCTACCGAGACCCCAGTGACATCGGGGGCCGTCGGAGTGTATGGAGCTGTGACTTCCCAAAATTCGGAGCATAACGCTCCCCAGAGACCCGGCGGGACCAAAATCTCCCGCGGCATAGGACTCCGCACATCCAAGATGGCGAGCGCTCTCGGCCCGCGGACTCGAAGAGGACATGGAGACCTGCGGAGAGAGCCCGGTGCATGACGGCCCCCCCCACTCGCCCAGCTACCACGGAGGCGCCCGACACTTGTGCGGTGGGAGGGACATCCGCCCGTCGCTCCGGTGCGGAGCCCACTCTTCACCACAACAACAGAGGACTGCCCGCGGAGGTGAGGGCCAGCTCCTTGCTCTCCTCCTCCGGCGGTCTTACCCCGACTGCCTTACTCCGCGTTGGAGGGCGCCGCTGACACCAGCAGCCTCAGACCTGCGGGCCTGACTCCGGAGGAACCCAGGCCCATCCTATCTTCAGCTTCGCTCCTGGGGAGCCTGCTCTCCGCCACCGTCGCAATAGCAGAGGACTGCCCACGGCGTGATCCCCGGACCCTGAGGTGGGTGCCCGCTCCGGGGGATCGAGCTTACCTGGGGGCCGCCGCGGTCGCTGGCTCTTTGGTCTCCTCCTCCCACGGTCTCCCCCTGACTGCTGACACCAGCAGCTGCAGGCCTGCGGGCCTAATTCCAGGGGCGCCCTGGCCCATCTTCACTTCAGCTCCACTTCCGTGGACCCTAACCATCCCCCCTGGCGTTGCCCCGCCCGGGGGCCCAATCCTGCATCATCACATAAACGGCCCTATTGGGGGTAGGCCCCGGGCCCTCCTTGAGGCCCGCATTCAGGACTCCGGGTGGAGGGGGCTCCATGGTGGGCCCCTGAAGACTCTTCATCTTCCTGGGGCGCCCCGACCCATCTCGCTCCCCTCGTCGCTGCGGGCTGCCTCCTGGGCGACCCTGGTGAGCAGGCTCCGGTCCCGGTGCTCCTCGCCTTGGGACAACACCTTCAGGACAAGACCCTGGACTGGTCAAACTGCACATAAGCAAGAACATATCCTTACCACCTAAGCCCAACCCCCCCTTCTCTCCTGGCACTATGTCCAAACAAGCGAAAATCACCAAAAATGCGGACATTGCCACCATGCTGACGGCTCCAGACAAGGGGAGGAGGCCCGATACCATCGGACCCGCCATGCAAGACCAGCAAAAGGAGGGCGATCCCCCAGCCACCAGGAGCGACCTACTAGCATTTATGGCGGACATCAAAGCCGAATTCAGAGCTTGCATGACAGAGCTATCCACCAACCTGGAACAAACCAACAACAGAGTTGCTGAGGTGGAACAGAGACTGGGAGAGGTCGAGGACCACACGCAGGACCACACAACAGCACTGGGCGAAGCCCAGCAGGCAGTTAGAGCTCTTCAGGATAGATGTGAAATTTTGGAGTTCAAACAGGAGGACTTGGAGAACAGGGCCCGACGCAATAACCTCCGAATCCGGGGAATCGCCTCCTCGGTTTCGGATAAGCAACTGGCAGAATACGTTGGGGATTTCTTCCAGTCTCTCCTCCCGGACCTGGACAAGCACCTGCTATTGCTGGACCGCACCCACAGGTTCCGCCCTCGCCGTGGGGTGGGAGCAGGCCCACCCCCAGATGTCATCACTAGGGTCCACTTCTATTCAACTAAAGAGGCCATATCTGCCATCAGCCGCTCAAAGGACGAGCGCACCTTCCTGGGCTCGCACCTCCAGATCTACCAGGATCTCTCTCCGCTAACCCTTCAGAAGAGGAAAGCTCTTCGACCCCTAGCCCTCTTCCTTCAAGAACGCCAGGTCCGATACAGATGGCTCTTTCCGACAGCCCTACAATTCTCATTCAACGGCACCCTGCGGAGAATAGCCCATCTGGAAGACGCCAACAAAATCATGAGCCCCTCCTCCCCCGCGGGGTCTGCCTAGTCATCTTCAGAGGCGACAGATAACCAGGAGTACTCCCCCGCCCCGCAGCCCATGCGACCCGCATGGCCGCCCGGAACAACAGAAGAAGGTGAAAGTCACACAGGCAGATAACGGGAATCAACCCCACTCGGTCAAGCTAAGGGCCTTGGTACCCTACACAACTAATACAATTACTTGCCTACTCCGAGGCAACCGTGGGTTCCCGCAGCTTGACCCGGCGGGCTTCACTTATGGCTCATGCCCATTCCAAGGTTTGTTCCACCTTTATGTCCTTGGAAATTCAAGTCATTTTAATGTTACAACTGGCCCCGTTGGCCAGGGGAAAGGCCGCACTCACAATGTCGTCCTCCCCGCCAGTTAAAAAGTTAGCCCCCCGTTGGGGGCACTTGTTAAAACCCCAAGAGCAGGACTTCTCAAGCGTATCCAACACCAAAGATGGCATCTGACGACCTACACCCCCAGCCCCCTCGCACCAAAACTCAACATGGCTGGGTTCCCGACCCAAGAAGCCCAGACATTACAATGCCTCTCGCTGAACGTCAACGGGCTGAACTCCCCCACTAAGCGGAAATCGATCCTCCAAAAACTACAGGATGAGGACGCCAGAGTGGCAATGTTGCAAGAGACTCACCTTCTCCCGGCGGACTTTGGGCGTCTCCGATCACGGCTATTGCCACTGCAGTTCCTTGCCTCCGGGGGATCCAAGAAGGGGGGCACAGCGATCCTCTTCAAGAAAGGCCTTAACCCTCAGATCTTGGACTCAATATCTTGCCCAGAGGGTCGCTTCGTGGCAGTAAAATGCCTCCTGTTGGGGGATCTATATACTTTTGTCACCGCCTATGCGCCCAATTCGGGACAAGCAAGCTTCTATGATTCCCTGGGCTCCGCCCTCTCGGGCTTCACGGAAGGCCAGACGATTCTCGGGGGGGACTTTAACGGAGTGCCAGACCCCACCAAGGACAAATCTCACCCTCCAGCCCCTTGCGATTTCGCCATAGCCCTCAGCCTCCTATGCTTATTTAGAACTCTGGATATGGTGGATGCATGGCGGGTGCTTCACCCCGCTGAGAGGGACTTTTCCTTTTTCTCCCATATTCACCGAACTTTCTCGAGGATAGATCTTCTCCTGACTTCGCCCCAAACCCTCTCCTCAGCTAAGGATATCTCCATCGGCCCTACCATTCTGTCAGACCACGCCCCAATAATCATGGAGCTCCAAACCCAGGACCCCGGATCCAACTCTACGCGCAGATGGTCACTCTATGACCCCATCCTTAACGATATGCTAGCCAGGGATAGGATCGCAACCACGATTAAAAATTTCCTTAAAGACAATCCCGCCTCGGACACTTCACTCGCAAATAACTGGGATGCGATGAAAGCAGTGATCAGGGGAGCCCTGATAGCCCAAGGGGTGGCTTTCCACCACCAGCGCCGACAGACCCAGCAAACCCTCGAAAAAGACCTGCAATTAGCGTAGGAGGCCCGGAAAAAGAAGGGATGGTCTCCCAAATCTCAGTGAGCAGTCCGCATAGCCAGAAAGAACTTGGAGGCCCACTACGCTGATCATACTGCACAGTTGATGGCGAAGGCCAGGCAATTCTACTACGCCAAAAGAAATAAAGCCAATAAGCTCCTAGTAGCCAAACTGGCCAAAACAAGGCGTGCTAATACCATCGTGGGGCTTCGAGATCCGCTGGGCAGGACACACTATGGCGAACTACAGAAACAGCGGTTGGCAGTGGACCACCTGACTCAAGTAATGACTGCACCACCAAGGGACCAGGCCCGACAAGAGGAATACCTTCGAGCGGCGGCCCTGCCGCGCTTGCCCACGGCCACGAGGGACATTCTTGAAGCCCCAATAACGGACGAGGAAGTCGATGAAGCCATTAAAGCTCTTAAAACTCGGGCCCCGGGCCCAGACGGCTTCACATCCAGATTCTACAAAATATTCAAGCCCCAGCTAATCCCCCCTTTGGTAACACTCTTCAACTCTTTCAAGGAGTCCGGGTCAGTGACCCCTTCGATGCAGGAGTCCACAACTATCCTCCTCCCCAAGCCAGGGAGGGACCCCAAGGATCCGGCCTCGTACAGGCCAATTGCCCTGCTGAACATAGATGCGAGCCTCTATTCCAAGATCCTGGCCAACCGGCTTTCACACATCCTTCCGACCCTAATCCATCCTGACCAGACGGGCTTCATTCGGAACAGAGCGGCCGGAGACAATGTCAGACGGACCCTGAACTTGGTTGAAATCACCCACCGATCCGCCCAGGGTATCGCATTGATGGCCTTGGATGTCACAAAGGCGTTCGATAGAGTGGACTGGACATTCATGAAACTCACCCTGAGTGCCTTTGGCTTTGGCCCAACCTTCCAATCTATGGTGATGGCCAACTACGCATCCCCCAAAACCCTCTTGAGAATCAACGGCTCTCTATCAGCCCAACTCCCCATGTCCTGCGGGACGAGGCAGGGCTGCCCTTTATCCCCCCTCCTTTTCGCACTAACGATGGAGCCGTTTGCCCAAAGAATCAGACGAAATGAGTTTATCACGGGACCCCAGGTCGGGCGCTCCCAACATAAGATCGCTCTGTACGCCGACGACGTTCTTCTGATTCTCTCGAATCCCAAGGTTTCAGCCAAACACGCCCTGGAGGAAATAGCCAACTTCGGAAAGGTCACAGGCTTCACTGTCAATTTCTCTAAGTCGGTGGGTCTGGACGTAGGCCTTCGCCAGGAGGAACAGGAGGCAGTGTCCAGGCTATGCCCGATCAGATGGGAGAAACAAGCTATCCCCTACTTGGGAGTCCATATACCAGCTAACCCAAAGGACACATACCTGGCGAACTTCCCCAGATTATTCAGCGATTTGGAGGGGGACCTGAGGCGCTGGTCCACCCAGGAAATCTCTTTAATGGGGCGGATCACGGCCGCAAAAATGAACCTGCTTCCGCGGTTTCTCTATGCCTGCTCCACCCTGGCGGTAGCCATCCCTAGACAGGCACTCCAGGACCTGCAAAGGAAAATGCTCAGATTCATCTGGAGAGGCAGGAAAGCCAGGATCCCCCTCAAAACCCTGCTGGGAGGTTCGAGGTTGGGGTGCCTGGGGGTTCCTGATCTACAGGCTTATAGGGCGGCAGCACAGCTAGCACACATTCACGCCTGGCAAATCCTCTCGGACCGCCCTAGATGGGTAGACGTAGAGCAAGCCCAACTGCCGCTCCCCATGCGATTCCTCCCACACCTCCAGGCCCCCCTGAGGGATCACCGGAAGACACTCCTCCTAACCACTAAACATACGCTGATCTCATGGGATTGGGCCCTGAAACAAAAAGTCATCCCGAGAGGACAGGGTCCTCTCTCCCCTATTTTCCACAATCCGAACTTCTCCCCGGGGTCAATCCCCCGGAACTTTCAAAACTGGATCGATGGAGGCCTAGAGACCCTGGAGCAACTTTACGCCAGGAACGTGCCACGCACCTTCGAACAATGCAAGACGATGTTTGAACTCCAGGAAAGGGACAGATTCACATACTGCCAACTCCGTCACGGGTGCTCTCACCCCCAGACTCTTCAAGCGGCGGTCCGCCCTCTCACCGCTCTGGAGCTAACACTGAAAGATCTGCCACCCCGGGGAGGGATGTCATCCCTGTATAGACGTTTCCTGAGCGACTTCCTGAATGTACGGACACGAGCCATGGCCCAATGGGAGGCCGACTTGGGTCACCCGCTCGAGGACCAGACATGAGTGGACATTTGGACCCGCACCCACTCCTCCTCCACTTGCGTGACCAATAGGGAATGCGCATATAAGCTATTGCTTCGTTGGTACTACTCCCCCCTCAGATTACACCATATGAACCCCCAGGTGGACCCTTCCTGCTGGAGGGGATGCTCCCAACCAGGCTCCTTTTTTCACATGTGGTGGACTTGCCCCAAGATCCGGCGATTCTGGGAGCGGTGCCTGGCAACTATCAACCAAATCACGGGGGCTTCCCTCCCCTTGGAGCCCGAGACAGTCCTACTGGGGGTCCCGACCCCTGGGGTCTATCCGCGCTCTGGGAATAGAGCAAAACTAGTGACACATTGCCTCCTGGCTGGCAAAACCGTGCTTGCTCGCTTCTGGAAGTCCCCGGACGGTCCGTGCGAGGCCCATTGGTGGGGGAAACTTTGGGACATCCTGATTGCAGAAAAGGTGACCGCGGCAAGGGAGGGTGTCCTGCACAGCTTCCAGAACCTATGGGCCCCAGTGCTGTAATTTGATCAGCGTTTCCCCGCCTTAACACTTAAACCCCTCAGCGCGCGATGGACTCTGAGAGACCAAGGGCTTACTTAAGGGAGGGGGCCTATGGAGGGCCAGCCATCTGGGGTCCGAGGACGAGGGGAGAGCAAGGGGTTCCAAAAGAGGGGGGGAGAGAGGGGGGTGACCATGAGCGAAGAAGAATGAATATTGGTGTAATATTGTTATACAATGTACTATAAACTGTCCTGCCTTGGTTTAAAAGAAACATATTCTAAAATAAAAGAAATGCCCGCAGTGGACCATCTCCACGCTACGATTACACGATTAAGGAAGCAACTGCACATTTAAAACAAGCAAAAGAAAAATACAAGAAAGATGCTGATCGGCATAGAAGTGATACTCCACAATACCAGATAGGGGACCAAGTATGGTTAGCCACAAAACACATACCTCTAAAGGGAACACGGACCATTAACCCCAGATATTTGGGCCCTTACTCTATTAAGGCCATTATCAACCCGGTGGCTGTCAAGTTGGACTTACCTGCTAATATGCAAATTCACCCCGTCTTTCATATGTCACTTTTGAAGCCAGTGCAACCAGGGACAAGACTAACCAAGCCACCAGACCCCATCCTTGTAGACGGGGAACCCGAATTTGAGGTTAAGAACATCCTGGACTCCAAGCTGATAAAGTCAAAAGTTTTTTATTTAATCGACTGGAAAGGTTACGGACCACAGGAAAGGTCATGGGAACCTAGTGATCACGTTCATGCACCCCGATTGGTGAAAGAATTCCACTGAAATTTCCCAGACAAACCGAAACCACAGGGAAGAACGACTTTAGAAGGGGCCTTGGGGGGGGAGTGCTGTCATGATGCCTACCCCTGGGGACCCAGACCAAGTCCAGCAACCCCGGAAGCAGGCATCAAGTTATTCCAAGCAAGCCCAACAACCCCTGCTAGGGGCTATTTGGGTGCAGTCCTGGCGCTATGGCGCCAGGCTCATATGGAAAGTCAGTCCTGGCGCCATAGGCGCCAGGCTCATAGATTAACACTTACCGGCTTGGAAGGGACTACTTTACCTAGGGACTATTTTTTTACTCGGGTGGGGCTGGGGAGGAATACTTACCTGGGTCTACTTTGGATGCTATTTAAACCACGCCCGAAGAGCAGCACACGCTTCGCATTATTCTGCATCCAGCGGCGTAACGTTCACCGTGCCTGCAAGTCTGCATCGAGTCTTCTGCCACGCCCGCCTCGAGTCTGGAGCTCCTAGAAAAAGTGAGAAAGAAGGAGAAAAGGTTAGAACAAGAGCAATACCTTTGATCCTTACCTGAATTCCCGATCCACCGTGCCTTCGAGCTGGAAGAAAGAAGTTATTTTATGCACGTCGCCTCGCCTGCTGCAGCGCCGCGCTGAACTCGCCGGCCTTCGCAACATCTTCACATTCCACTGCATCCTTCTGCATGTTCCCCCCGCACTCCGGCACCTAAGGGGAACACAAGAACAGCAAGGTGAGCCAAGGGAATAAACAGAGGGAATATTAGTTACCCCCCCATAGGGTTACCTGATTTTACCACCGGGGGTACTATTCCTCTTCACGGGTCGGCGCACCCTCCACTGCATCTTCGCCGTACGCCAGCCCCTAAGGGGAACAAAAGGACAGCAAGGTGAAACAAAGGGACAAACAAAGGGAAACCTCCTCACCGCAATAGACTTACCTGATTTTACCGCCAGAGGCATTATTCCCTGAGACCTCATACTTTCTCTCAGCGCCTGAATAAGGAAGAAAGCAACAGGTTACATACTGACCTTATTTTATCAAACTGTGTTGGATAATACAAATCCTTACCTGAATATTACCGGTTGCCATGAGGAACTCTTCGCTAGGGTTAAGCTGCAACCTGCAAGGAATCGGACAAGAGTGAAAGTCAGACATTTGAACTCTTACAAACTACATACTTACGGCGTCTTGCCGGTAATCTCAGAGTCAATATTGTTCTGGAACTCACCAATTCCTTCGAGCCAGTGAAGCAACTGGTTATCTACGCGCCCCTGCGCTCAATGCAGGATGGAGAGCTCATCTTTCCAAACCATCAAGTGAGACTATAAGAGGGGACATCAAAGGTGATCAGTGGGGAGAACAGCGGGGGTGGAGGGGGTTAACGCTCAACTCCACGGGTGGTTAATTCCCTTTCTCCATTTGCAGAAGAATATTCCTGCGGGCCAAGCAAACAAAGCTCGGTGGGCCAGTCCAGTCCGTCATCTCGGCACTACGCGTCACATTGGTGGAGACGACAGCTGTCCAGTTCAGATCGATGCCCCTGTGGGTGCCAGGTGAGCGTAACAGAACGAGAAGCCTACCCACAAATTCCCACCCAGGCGTTATGGATACCTCAGAAACTGACCAGTTGGCCCAATTACTTGGGGAACTGAGGGCTGAAGTGCATTGCGCCCGTCAAGAAACCAATGCTCTTAGGAGAGAACTGATTTTGTCAAAGGAGCGAACTGAAGACCTTGCTAGGCAACTACTGCAAAGCCAGGCTGGACAACACCCCTACCAGGACCCGGGGGAAATCCAGCTCCGTTGTCATCGAGTAACCCTGTGCAAATAAACCTACCAGGAACTATTCCATTAGCTCCGCCCGAACGCTTTTCCGGGGACCCTAAAAGGTTTGCTGTGTTTATGAACCAATGCCGCTTGCACTTTTTATGCAGACCTGGGGCCTTCCCAAACGATCAAGCCAAGGTAGCCTTTGTATTGTCATATCTCAGCGGCAGTGCAGCTGATTGGTCAATCCCACTAGTTACTCAGGATGACCCAATTCTTCGGGATTTTCAGGGCTTTCAAATGAACATGGACAGGCCCTGGATAACAAACTTTTGTCCCTAAGACAGGGTAACCAGGACCTTCTATCCTACATCGCGACCTTTAATAGGTTGATAGTGGAAACTGGATGGCCTGAGGTAAAACGCATCACGTTATTTCATCGAGGGCTTCGAGGAGAACTCAAGGATGTCTTGGCTCAAGTCGTGAACCCACCTCAAGACTGCGCTGAATATATAGACTTGGTGGTCCAGTTAGATCACAGACTTCAGAACAGAAAGGCTGATCGAGCCAAGTTCGTGAATCGGGTGTTGGTCAAAACCCACGCTAACCCCAAAGGAACAGATGCTTCAGAACCCATGCAAATCGGAGGGGAGAACGCAGCTGTCCAGTTCAGATCGAAGCCCCTGTGGGAGCCAGGTGAGCCTAACAGATGCCCACTCTCACCCTTGATTTTCACCCTATCCATGGAGCCTTTCGCAGTGAGAGTCAGACAGAACATGAGGATGGGGGGTCACAGTGGGAGACCACGAATACAAAATTGCACTATATGCGGATGTCGTGTTAATAACAGCGTCAAACCTGACGTCGTCCTTGGGGGCCATATGGGAAGAGATCAAAGAGTTCGGGGCCCTATCAGGGTTCAGAGTAAACATGGACAAAACATCAGCCCTGGCAATCAATCTCTCCAAGCAGGAAAGAGCTAGCCTTAGTCCCCTAATGCCGATCCCATGGGCGAAAGGTGCAATCGAATACCTTGGGGTACATATCACCAAAGACCCGTCACGCTTGTACTCAAGCAACTTCCCACAATTGATTAAAGATCTTCAAAATGATCTAAAGAGATGGAAATCCCAAGAAATCTCCTGGTTTGGGCGGATCACCGCCATAAAAATTAATCTAATCCCCAGATGGCTGTACTACTGCACAGCATTACCGATCCGTATCCCGGGCCCTGTCCTGGCAGATCTACAAAAGAAAATTCAGGAATTCGTCTGGGGAGGGAAAAAACCCTGCATTGGTAAACGAATAATGATGCGGGGCAAAGCGCAAGGCGGGCTGGGTGTTCCCGATGTGGCCAGATACGCTCTATCGGTGCAGTTATTGCACACTTTCTCCTGGGTACAGGAGTCAGACACCCCTAAGTGGATACAGCTCGAGGAGGCCTGGTGCCCGGTCACTCCCTAAGAACTCCCACATCTGCCAGATATAAAATCACAAGCAAACACCGGCCCCCTTTCTGCAACTATCACAATTGTCCGATGCTGAAAAGCGGCAGCCCGGAAATGGGGCACCCGAGGAACCCTGGGTCCTTTGACCCCCATTTGGAACAATCCCGATTTTACACCAGGCAGACCCCTCCTCAGCTTCCCGTCCTGGAGGGAGGATGGCATACTAAAAATGAGCGACTTTCTAGAAGAGGGAATGCCCATTTTGTTCGAGAGATGCAAGTCAAAATTTGGGGTGGATGAGCGGGATAGATTCCACTATGCCCAAATCCGGCATTGGCTGTCCCACAGGGTGGTCCGGGAAAAATGCTCTAGACAGTTAACGGCACTGGAACTCTCCCTAACAACCCCAACTAAAAGAGGCAGAACCGCCACTCTGTATAGTCTCCTAGACAGGGCAGACCCCTCCAAAAAAGAAAGGTACATGCTTGAATGGGAGAAGGACCTGGGTCTGGAAATAGAGGTCGAGGAATGGGAGAGAATCTGGTCCAGATTGCATAAGAGCTCACAGTGCATCACAAACAGGCAGGGTGGCTACATACTCTGCTATAGGTATTATGTTACCCCAACTCAGCTCAACAAGGCCAACCCAGACATCCCCGGAACCTGTTGGCGCGGCTGTCCTGCCCCCGGCTCACTATTCCATATGGTCTGGAACTGCCCGAAGGCAGAGGCATACTGGAGAGAGGTAATAAAACACATCAGGGAGATCACCGGGCTCTCCATCCCCTGGGATCCCGGGGTTATCCTTCTGGGCGAAACAGGTGGAGGAGCACTTCCAGTCTCAGGGCACATTCCCCGCCTATGTACGCACCTACTCCTAGCAGCAAAAATCGCAATGGCCAGGTTATGGAAAAACGAAGACGGTCCTTCAGTAGCTTTATGGTGGTCCAAGTGTTGGGACATAGCGGTTGCCGAAAAGGTCACAGCAATCGTTCAGGCTCTCTGAATAGAGCCCGAAACATTTGGGATCCATTTATGGACTACGCAGTTAAGTTTCCATCGCTTACGAGAAGGGCCCCGCTTACCAGATCCAAGGCAGCCCACTTTATGAGACTATGCACTCAATCTGGAGCAACCCAGAGCGCGGACCCCTGCTCGGGCACTGCGAATAGGCAAGGTCACGGACAACAGTGAGCAGGTTACCAATAAACACCTCCCCCGACATACAAATTGAATTGCATTCTCACGCTGCTGGGGCGACTACCGATCACTGCAATGTTGTTGATGTTGTGTTTGTCTGTAAAACCCAATAAAATGTTGTTATGAAAAAAAAATGGGTGTGCTTTAAATGTTCATATGAAACGTGCTATTTTATGCCTAGACACACATCACGTGAGTTCATCACCTTTTTGGGTATTTGTTTCCGTTGTTTTCCTTATTTAATTTTGTCCAGATGTATTTATTTAATTAAAAGCTTAAAGGCCATATAATATTTCTGTCAGAAAATAAAAGCATTTAAAATTGTTACTTCCTTTCTTTAAGTTCTCATAGGTATTACCTCATTGTTTAAGTACCTTATTTCATATTTAAGTTGCATATTTTGTGCTCTTACTGTTGTTATGGGCTTGGATATCTTCCTGAGGAGCCCTCTGTCTGTGTTGTGCAAGAACCGTGTTTCCTGTTGATAGTGGTACATCCCCGCGGCGCTTCGCACGCCGATCAGCTGACGTAGCTGATCGGCTTTCTCATTACGCGACTCTGCTGCTTCCTAGGCCACGCCCCTCATACAACGTAGCTTCTCAGGCAGATGAAGCTTGTGCTTAATGGCGCATGTCACATGGAAAAAAGGCAGCCAACGAACTCCACAACTAAGCGCCCGTAAATGTAGATGCTTTATAAGTAGCAGCCGCGCACAGAATTTTATATAATTAGAACGCTGAGTCGGGAGCTCGGAACTACGCGGCCATCCGCTCCGGCGCTTGGCCACGCCCACCTGAAAGAGTAGACTATATAATTCTTTACTTGCTAATGTTAGCCCTCCTGAGTTGACAGTCGCGTATAACTTGTCAAAATGAATTCCCGGGCTATTATCACCACATATAAATGTTTTAATATGTGTTGTATATCTGTAATCCATATATTAACAGGTTGTAAAGGAATCCTATTGAAAACATAATGCATAATGGGAGAAATCATATTAATCCAGTTTTATTTTCAGTTTTACATTTTCAAAATCATAGTATCAATGAATCAGACACACATCTCAACAACATCATACGTAAGATACACAAGTGTACTTTGGTGGGTCAGAAGAAGGACAGAGACTGAGATCTTCCATTTTCAAGTATTTTATTGATGAAATGAAAACTCTGAACTATCCCTAGACTTAGGGGTTTCCCTGCCTAACACAAAACTGACTAGGGTGCTTGTCAGTTGTCGGGGAGTTCAAAAGGAAGATCTGTGCTCTGTCCAAAAATAAGCTATTCTGTTCCTATCGCTATCAAAAGGAACTATAGCACAGGTGAATGACTACCTGCTCCAGTGGTTTCCTTTTCAGCACAGTTATTTTAGTAACTTATTCGCAGGTAGTTCTTAGCAACTAATTTTGCCAGTTCCTACAGTTCAGAAATAGAGCTCTTCAGATTCTCTTTCTTGTCCTTGACACATTGTTTTCCCGTTCTGAGGTTCTTCTTCTTTCTCAATTGATTTATTAGATTCCTTCTTTTCTCTTGACACAATTTCCAGTCTTTTCCCTGGCTGGACCAGTTAGAAAGACTCTCAAATGGATTCTCACTTTTCTCAATTTCTTTGGTTTTACTGGGATGAATAGGAAGGTTCCAGTACTGCTATTTACTTGTTACCAGCTCCTTGGTTTTACTGGGACAAGTAAGAATGTTCCAATAATGATTTTTACTTGTTTCTCCCTCTTCACTCTTATTGGGACAAGTATGAATGTTCTGGTAATGATTCTCATGTGGTTTCCACTTTTTACTGTTACTGGAATGAGTATAAAGGTTTCAGACATGATTGTCACTTGTTTACCACTCTTCACTCTTACTGGGATGAGTATGAATGCTCCAGTAGCGATTCCCTTGATTCTTTAGGCTCTCTCCTTATTAATACTTGTATCAGAGTTCACATAGTAATTCTCAATCTTCTTTGTTATTTCATTTTCACTAAGATGAGTATGATGCATGCACTAGTTATATTCACTATCCCTCCTGGGTCACCCACTTTCACAGTTACCTCTTTTCAATGGGGTTAGCGTCATCGGGCCTACATTCAGGATTAGAACTTCTCTCACGCCATCAGGTTGGCTTTTGGCTTCTCGTTCTCTCGCTCAGTGTCCGCTCCTTGATGCAAGCGGATTTGTAGTACTTCTAGTCCTTGCAGGACTTAACAGTCCACTGACTCTCGGTCACGCCATCACTTATGGATCAGTATCTTTGTTGGAGTTGCCTTTCCCCAGCTTCTTCTGCTTCCAGCTTCTCCCATGTCAGCTTCACATGCCAGCCTTTATCCAGGTTCATACGATGCGCGTCCCTGTCTCTCTCAGCTCTTGCTGCACAACTGATTTGAAACTCTGGGTCTTCTCTCTCCAAAGGGACTCCTCATTCTACTTTTATGACGCATATCTGTGCCTACCCCAGCAGAGCCTTATATTCCTTTATCTTTGTTGATTGAGTGTTTAGCATTACTCAGCACTCTTCTTTTTAGTATTACAAGTATACTGCTCCTCATGATGAAACAATGGTTCTACACCACAGTAACAAACAGAAGCTTATTCTTCTTGTCTCCTTGGTGTTGTAGCTGTTAATGGTGGGTTGTGAGTGAGTAAATTAGGGAGTTCCTCTTCGAAACCGGAGTCCTTGTTCCCGTAGAGGAGTGTCTACCGGTGAGGTCCCGCTTGCCTCTACTCCTATGGAGGGAATGGCGTAGCAGGCTCACCTCCCTAGCCTCACAAGGAAAGGCTGCCCCCTGGGGATAAGTGAATGAATCCTGCAAATCATCACAGTACATAGTAAAAGAAAGTATCCAAATAACCCCTACCAAATCAGGATTTCGTGTCTGTGTGTCAGGGAATAGAGGACTAGCACATGTCCTTCCAGTAGCCATCTACCTGTGCCGGTTTATAGTCATAAAATCGAAAGTCATAATCTCTGGTTCCGGAAGCACCTCAAAACCTTCCTCTTTGCTTCTGCTTTCTCTCCCTCTCCCCTGCTAAATTCTTCACTGAAACTGCACTGAATCTGCAACTGGGTCACTCTCACCGACCTCGGTCCTTGGCCCAGCCACTCTCCACTTGCACTGCCTCCCTGGCAACCCCTACACTGCGGGACTGTCTCTGTATCCCTACAGCGCCCTCCTTCCCAGCACTTGTCTGCACTTACCTTGCACTTGCCACCAGCTGGCCCTATTTATTTATTTATTTTTATTCTACTTACCCTGTACTGCACTTCCCCCCTCCCCTTCCCCTTGCACTTTTTCCCTTCCCCCTACCCCTGCACTTGCGTGATCTAAATGATACCTGGCCTAGTAGGATCGTTGTCTGTCTTCCCCTTGTTCCCCCCTCCCTGCCTCGTCGCGCCTTGAAACACTTGTGTATAGGCGCGTTACAAATGCCATATCATATCATATCATAATATAGAAAAAAAAATATCGAAAACAAAAAAGTCGATTTTTTTTAAAATTACGTTTTTTATTCGAAATGGGGGGGTTCCCCCCAACCCCCCTTTTTTAAAATTTCTTTTGTTTTACCAATTTTTTTTATTCCCGGACCCCCAAAAAAATATATAAATAAAAAAATAAAAAATGCTACTTTTTTTTGTTGACATTATTGTTCTCTATATTATGACTTTCAACATTATTCATTCGATATTTTGACTGCACACCACCTGTGCCACCAGATGACAGTTCTTTCCAACTCATCAGAGGAGTCCACCACATTGCCAATATTGTAACAGAGCTTTTAAATTCAAAAGGGGAGAAATTGCAAAGAAGTTGAGGCCTGTGATTCATCTCTTCCTCATCCTTAACATGTTCAATAAAAAGTCCCAATGTGTCTAGATATTTAGTGTACATTTGGACAAGATTGCAGAGGTCTTCACCATGGTTAATGCGTCCCATATCTTTATCCTCCAGCATGCTGAGGGGGACTATCAGGAGTTTTCCAAAATTGTGTTATCGTCAAGTGGGCAGCGTTCAACAACTGGGTAATCAAAGCTGCCCTATTTCCTGACACTGAATATGCTCCTTCCTCATCAGAACTGCCCAAAACTAGCACAAGAGGGTCCCATTGAGCTGTATGTCAATGATGACCCTGATCCTAGCCAGGATTTCCTTCCATTAGGTCTGAATTGCCAGGCACTGCCACCCCATGTGGCCCATGTTGCCCACTTCCCAACATCCTCTCCAGCAGATATCTGATGTCACTGGAAATATCTTATGCACGCTGTGCAGTGTCAAGTACCATCTGTAATACACCTTGTACGAGTTCTCACATATGTACGTAATCCTGGATTATTTCTGCAAACACCCCCATTTTGCAATTGGGATCAAGATCCCTAGTTTAAATGCCCATTTTGCCATACAGGATAAACAGTGGAGATGTTCTCTGGGTCCAAATGTGCAGCATTGGGAAATTCTTCTACTGTCTGCTTCCTCAGCGGCCAGTAATTCGAGACCTTTGGGCTTTCTAGATGCTGCAGATATAACCAATCCATTCGATATCCAATGCCTCAATTGTATGTATCTAAAACTTTCCATCTCGATAGTTGCAACATTTCCTTGCATTGATTAAACATGAGGGGACCCTCATTGCAATATAGTTTCTCCAAGGTTAAGGGTTCTCGTGTTTCCCACTTGGCAAAAGCGGCCTTATTGAGACCAGGGGTGAAGTTTGGATTCATATAGATTGGTGAGATGGGGCTTAGACCTGACAGAACTTTGAGCCATGTGCACTCCTTATCAAAGTACTGCAGCTTACAGCGGGTTGTGGATAGGAGGTTTTCACCCCTTAACCTCCCTCCTGATGACACATGACAGAAGTATGAAGCACTCCCCCCCCCCCGTTCCTGCTCCTTCCAATTCTTAGATTCCCGTGACCCAGGTCAGTCCAGTATGTGACCAATTTGTGCTGCTACGAGGTAACAGTATATGTCGGGGAGCCCCAAACCACCATGAGCGGTCACCCTCTGTAAAACCTTTAGCAAGACTCAGGGACGTTTCTTTGGCCAGATGTATTTAAATATGGCCACTTGTATCTGTCTCACCACTTTGCATGAAATTGGAATTGCTAGTATCTGGAACATATATAAAAGTACCATTTTAACTGCTGCTATTCTCCCTAACCATGATGTCTTTTGAAGGTTCCAAGTCTCCAATAATCCCTGAGCTTTCGCCTAAAGCACCTGAATATTTTCTTGGTACAGCTCTCTGTATGTACGTGTAATTCAAACCCTCAAATATTCTACTGACGACTCATGCCCATTTAAACAGGCATGTGTCATGTAACCTATCAATTAGATCCCATGGCTCCAAGATATTTAATGCCATGGATTTATTCATATTGATTTTGAAACTTGAAAGTTCATCAAAACATGCAAGTGTGGTGATGAGGATCAGAATGGAGGGCTCCATCTCCTCCGAAATACCATCAAATCGTCCACATATAGAGACTTTGGGCCTCATTACGAGTTCGCCGGTAAAAAAAGAAAAATTAACAGCATGCCGTTGCTACCGTGTCCATGTAGCACTGCTGCCAGAATCTACGGCAGTTTCTGAGTCAGCGTGCACGCAAATTCTAGCATGCCGGAAACGGTAGCACCGGCATGCCGGTAACTGCCCCCAATCCCCCAATACCGGCATCCTTGATGCCGCAGGCACCGGCACCGACGATGCCGTAAGTACCGGCACGGGAAACAACGTCATCGCACAGGAACGGGAAATGCACCGGTGGCCATCTTTAAAAATACAATCCATTGCAATCCTTGTTCTACAGCAGTCCAACAGTATGGGCCTCATTACACGGTAGGCAGTAGCCATGGCGCTCTTAGCCCCATGGCTACCCGCTTACCGCATTCTGGGTCTGTGTTCCCGGAATAGGGACTTACCGGGTCATTCTGACCTTGGAGGACCCGGTAAGTCCCCATTCCGGGAACCATTCACCATTCCCATTTGAGGCCCCATAGGGCTCAATGGGAATGGAGAAGTAGCTAATAACTGTACCGCAATTTGCGGTACCGTTTTTAGCTCTGAAGTCCCTTAACGGGTCCGTCCTTAACACCAGGTCAGACCTGGCGTTAAGGAAGGGACCCGCTAAGGGACTCCGTAGTAGGGCGGTAAGAGATTACCGCACCGGTGCCCTTACCGGTGCCGGTAATCCCTTACCGCTTTCCGTGTAATGAGGCCCCATAACTGAGAAGGCAGCAACAAACCAGAGCATCATGTCATCCATTTAAGGCACTGTCCATCGTCAGAAACCAAGATTTAGTGAGATTGAGCTAAACATGTTGGCGGACACACTCGTCGAACATGCCAACGTCGTCTTCTGCGCTGACCTGTAGCGGCTAACCCAACTATGCAAAAAAGCCATATGGGAGCAGGTGGCCCGCAAGCTATCGGCAGTGGAGACAACACCCCGGACTGTCCGCAATTTCTGTAAGCGCTGGGACGAACTTCATCTGTGGGTCTGCCACCTCCTTGCTGCAGAGCGCAGCCAGGGGCTGGCCACAGGATACGGACCGCCATCCCCCCTCAAACTCACGTCCTGGGAGGAGACGTGCAGCACCGTCATCCACATGGAGGGAATTGAGGGTGTTGGAAATGCAGAGATGGGAGCTGCAACATCTGATGATGACGGTGAGTGTACCTTACCGTAATCCCAAAGTCACAAACCACACCTTCACCCCCAATGCCAATGGCAAAATACAAATGCCAAGTAGGTGGCACCAGATTCCTGCTGCATCTGCACCCACCAAAAGCCACCTCCCACACAACTACAATGTACCTGCCACAGACACATTCAACAAACACCACTGATACAACCCACATGACCCCTATATTGCCAACACAAGTACCATCTGCATGCGCACAGACACACACACACATCACCGTACAACTGCAGCCGTCACCACCGTGTCACCTCATGGCAAGATGCACACATCACCACTACCAGTTGCACACCTGTCACATCCACCATGTCCATACAAGCAGTGTAAACAGCAATGCATCAACGTATAGAATGTTAGCACATCACTTCCACAATGAAACACCACATGGCACACAGCCCCTGTGGCATGGCCACAACACGCAAACCACTAGACACCTGTACCCCACCCAACAGACACTGTGCACAACATGGGCGCACCATAAGGATACTCCGACACTGCATCCCCTCTCCACCTTCTTGTGTGCACCGTGCCAGGCCCTCCAACATGTCCACGAGAATGCGCATGACTCGGAATGTACTAGCATCGATGTATGTCAGATGGATGAACCCCCATAACTAATGCCCTGCCTCACTGTCCCCCACAGGAACAGACAGCAAGGGTGAACATGCCACAACACCCCGGAGAGCCGTGGCATGTCGGTGCCGCAGTGAAGACCCTGCCTCCAGCCAGGAGCCGTCCACCTCCACGGCAAGACAGAAGCGTGCCACACCATCCATGACACAGCCCCCCCCCGCCAACAGGAAACACAGGCTGAGGAGGAGGAGGCAGACTTCCCAGGCTACAGCCAGCAGGAGGAGGCAGACTCCCCAGGCCACAGCCAGCATGAGGAGGTCGAATCAACGCCATGCAGGCAGGCAAGAACACTTAGCACACCTGTACATGGCTCAAGTGCACACTACGCAGTGGAGGCCAGTGGCCCTGACACCCACAGCGACAACGCTGTGTGCAGCCCTGCAAGCCCTCAGAGCCCACCTCCCCTGCCAGTACCTGGTCTACAGCACATCAGGGACATTGAGGGGCGACTCTCACGCATGGAAGGGCGGCAGAAGGCAATGCAGGCCCTGATGACACAGTACGTGACGGACACAGAACAGACACGGCAGGCCATGCAGGATGCCCTGCAAGACACTGCAAGGATGGTGAGCAGAGCCGTGTACCGCATGGCCAGCCGTGTGCCTGAAGGGAATGCAGTCATGACTGCCATGGCCCAGTCCATCACCGTTATAGCGGAACAGCGTAATATCACCACAACCGTCCAACACCAGCTAGTTCGACTCAAACGAGCCCTGTACGTCACCCACAGCGACTTGTTTGCTGCCCAGACGCTCACCCCTATCCTCCAAAAATGGGGCGTGAATAGGAAATCTCACAAGTGCATGTGGAGAGGGAGTAGTAGTGAAGTTGTTGCGGGGGTAGTGGGGGAGGGGATGTTTGGGTATTTGGTGTGGGAGTAGTGGGGGAAGGGTTGTTGGGGTATTGGGTGTGGGGGGAGGTTGGGAGGAGGTGTTGGGGTACAATTAATGGGACAGTAGTGGTAGTAGAATAATGCAAATTTGTGAATAGTTATTCATAATTCAATACAACTGGTGTGTAAAATAAAAACACATGACTGGACATTGCTTCTTGAGTGTGTCTCTATTTAATTATGTACAGTGCCCAGTGCGATACATGCCAATGCCTTGTCTTCTCCAGTCCATCAGAAGAAGTGGGCAATTAAATCTTGCTGTATCGCACGTGCTTCATTTACATTGTGCCGCTGAGGTATTCCACCATCTTCCTCATTATCATCCTCATCCTCAGGTGGCATCATGTCCATGTCGGGGGAAGGGGGACGTTGCGCCGGATGCCCATGTTGTGTTGCATGGCACATACTAACACTATTTTTCCCACCTTCTCCGGCCCGTAAATGAGTGCCCCCCCGACCTTTCAAGGCAGCAGAACCGGGCCTTCAACAGGCCAAATGTCTGCTCATTGGTGACACGAGTGCGTGCAGGTGCTCGTTTGTAGTCCTCTTCGTGCCTGTTGACTGGTTGCCTGATTGGGGTCATGAGCCAGGCCTTCAGGGGATACCCGGCCTCTAAAAAGCGCTGCTGAGCGAGCATCAATTCCTTTATGCTAAGGAATACCAGCAGTAGCTTCTAATCCATGCCACGTAGCGTTTGCTGCATTTACTTTGCCGATCCCATATTGTGGATCTCGGGGGCGCCCTTTCCAAGATGGCCGCCCGGCATCTGTAGACACACACCCACCATTGTCTGGGCCCACTCAGGCTGCTGGCTGTCCCCATTGGCCATTCTTGCACTTTCCTGCACCAATCACCAGCCGGCAGGCGTAAGCCGGCCTCCTCACTAAGGCAGGAGCGAAGGCTGTTTTCCTATCCCAGCCTGTCCACGCCTGGCTATGCCGTCTGCCAGAGTCCCTGTATTTCAGCTGACCAATCTCCCCTGAATACTTCTTTCATCAAGTATTGCACTCGTCCAAGCACGCAAGCCACTATAGCGAAGCCGCTTGCAGGCACCTTTATCCCAGTCCACACGTACACTGCACAAGGTGCCTTGCCTTTACCTGCCATCCATTGACTTCCTAACAACTGCGTTTCCCCCTCAAGCATCACATGGTCACTACACCACTGCTGCACCTGAACCCCTGCGTCACGCCCCTTGGAGAATTTTAACCGTGCGGGTGGTTGCACAACAAATGCGAACACTACTACTGCATCTTCTATCCGTGCGTTGCTAACAAGCAGCCCTGGCACACTCTGTCTGATGTAAATAAGTGCCCGGACTCGCTGCATACCGGAACCTGCGCCTATCGCAGTACGGCCCCAGAACCTTCCACATCTTACTTTCCTTCTGCGCCGCTAACCCAGCGTACCTTGTTACTACTGCCTCATTGTCATTAACTGTGATGTACTTTCATTTACAACTCAGGTCTTAACTACCCAAGCGCTTCTCCTCCTGCGAGAAGTAGCAGGACAAGTACGAAACCATCCACACTTCCCACCTTAGATCCCAAACCACGCTGTAACCTCCACTACCTTGCTAAAAACTATAGTACCAGATCAGCAGGACACCATTCGTGGCCTAATAAAAATTGACCTCCCATGCAATTTGCAACTTAGAAAACTAAAACTCTGTTCCAGACTAACTAGACTGCATTAGCCCTCAGCAAATGAGAGGAAGACTAATACACCCCCATCAGAAGGTCTAGGTGACAAACATCTCACCAAGAACATAATCTTACCCCAGTCTATCTCCTGCTCACCTCCGCCTAAGAAACGCTCGCCTATAAAACAACCAGTACTTACTCAACCCTCAGGCCCTAACCAGACGACCCCTAACCAAATGACCCGCCCAACCACCCATATCTCTTCGAACCTCAAGTGTGCCCTCATCCACGCGAGATCTCTGGTTGCACACGCCACAGAAATAGCGGATCTAATATGTTCTGAAGACTATGATTTTCTGGCCATCTCCTAGTCATGGTTCCACGCAGCCGCAGGCCCTGCCCTTATGCTTGCAGGCCCTGATAATTATATCATACTCAGAGCTGACAGGGCTAACGCTAAAGGCGGTGGTATTGCGATCATAGCCAAATCCTCCCTATCCATCAGACTAGCCCTGCCACTCAACTACAAGTCCTGCGAGGCACTCACTGCCAAACTCTCCCTCTCGGACTCCTAAACACTTACTATCCATCTTATCTATAAGCCGCCAGGTACCCTTGGCACCTTTAAAGAGGATATATCCATAATCCTATCGGACAATTTAAAAATGACATCTCAAGTGTTAGTATTAGGAGACTTCAATTTGGGTCTTAATGACCCCAATGATCAGCAAGCCACCGTTATATCAAATATGCTCACTGAACTTGGCTTCTCACAAAGAGTCTCATCACCTACACATAACAAAGGTAGGATACTTGACTGGGTCGCAGACCTTAACTGTAATGCCTCTATTACCTCTATAACCCATCAATCCTGGTCCGACGATGCCATTCTCGCTTTTACCTTATTAGGCAAAACGTCCACCATCCCACACACACCAGTAGCTCCATCCATCCTCACCAGGACAAAAAGAATATTACAGCGGACAAACTTATGCCACTGATCATACCCACCCTCAACTCACTTTCAGATACCCTGGACCCATCCACCTTGGTAAATGAATATAATATAATAACGTCATGACTAAAGCCCTGGATAAAATCGCCCCACTAAAAATGAGAAAAAGTAAACCATGAGCTCATTTGAACTCCTGCCTCACCCACCACCTCAAACTTTTGAGAGCCAAAATAGAAAATGCAAAGCCAACTGGAAACATTTACCCGGTGAGGAAAACAAAAACACCTTGACTACCATAGCAGCTGTAAAAGAAATAATTAAGATCAAACAGGAAACCTTCAATAATAGAACCCACTAGGCCAAATTAAGTACAAAAGAAATATTCATCATCCTAAAAGAATTGGAAGCCCCAATACCCCTCGTGGAAAACTGTGTAAAAGATAAAACGAACAAAATAAGATTGCCAAGAAAAAAGCTAACTTACCCAACCTTGCTACACCTGCCAATACCTCTACCCCTATTACCAAGCCTGATAAATGCTTCAGCTTCTTCAAATTCACCATCCTAGAGGTCAAAAAATTATACTTTCCCTCAAACCGTCTAACTGCCAGGGAGACAAATGCCTGGCTCAAATTATCAAAGACCCCGCCAGAGATCTTTCCCCCTTTATAACAAAACTAATCAACACCTCCTTTACCACAGGCATCATCCCAAACAACCTAAAGGGGTCCTGGGTCCTCCCCCTCCTTAAAAAGCAATCACTCTACCCCTTGTTAGGGAGAATTCTCATTTTATGGCTAATTTCCCTTACCTACAGAGTCCCCCAGCAGCTTTGCTGGATTTGAAGGATTTGTTTTTTTCTGCTGCTAAGAGTGAGACTATTTTTCCCACTCTTGGGCATCTTTGATATGTGTGTTCTAGGCTATTTTTGTGTTTAATGTCTATGGGGTTTCTCTCACCTCCATAGGAACCATCTTTATTCACATGTGTTACACAGCACCTTCCATGCAGTGACACCAGGGTATCGTAGCGACCCCCAAACATAGATTCCATTCCCTGGGACTGACTACTGTCTCCCAGGGCATGTAAAGTCCCCATTGACTTTACTAGTCAATTTTGGTGAACTAAACCAGTACAACCTATCTTACTATGGAGGTACTGGGAAGGGTTAATAGTTTTTCCCTTATGTTAATTTTCGAGAGGGTACCGTACAGTCCCTCTCTCAAAAGTTTTTGGCTGGTGGCAGTGGTTACTACCGTAAATATTCAACCACAAATACTTTCCTATGGGATTTTCCCATTGTTCGAGGCTACCACATTTTCTGACAGCCTCTAACATACCACCAGTGTATTTTAATATTAACTTTACGCCGGTAGGTTTTATATGGCAGAACTTTAATATAACTTCTTTCTCGTGTCTTTCTCTAAACTCCGAACCCAGGTCAGGGATCCTTTGTTTTTTTTTGTTTTTTAAAACAATTTTTATTGATTTTATTTTAACAACCAACACAAACCAAACTTACAGTGCACATAATGATATGGATACGCATCACTTTATTCATGACCACTGTGTCCCCTCAACCCTCTCCCCCCCACTCCAGCCTACTCTCCTTCTTGTTCTGCTTCTACATCCCGCAATAGGGACTCCTCATCTCTGGTTTCCGTTAGATCCCGGTAACTTGCCCCGCCATACGTGGGCCCAAATAATTCAGCAATTAATTGTTTCCAAGCCAATACATTTCCTGCTTCCTCCTCCCCCCCAGTGCTACTCGCCTCTTGCCACACTATGGTTTCCACCTCCACCCATTTCTGTAGGTCCCTCCACCACACTTCTATCCTCTGGCTGTGACATGCTTTCCACCCGATTGCAATTTTCCTCTTGGCTAGTGCATACACCAGGTCTTTCAGTTTACTCACATGCTTTAGCTTATGTGGTCTAGGGAACCCCCCCCCAACAGACATGCTCATACTGTGTCCACTTCCATGTTAATCCCTTTATCCTCCATCTTGCGCGCTATTTCTCCCCAGAAATGCCCTATTATTGGGCATGACCAAAACGTGTACCATTCCAGCATTTTCCTCATCACATTTGGGGAAAGATTGCCGCCCTGCATTTTTAAACTTGGCTTATTCGTTGGGGCGTCATGTACGCCCTATGGGTGATGCATAATTGTATCTGCTGTAATCTCGCATTTCTCGATATTTTTTTGTGATATCCCTGGGAGCGCTCCCACATCCCATCAGTCATTAGGGCCCCAGCTTCCTCTTCCCAATCTTGTCTAAGTTGTGTCACTTCCTTCCCCACTTTAGTCATCATCAGCTCATATAGTCTCGATATTTCGTGCCCCCCCCTCTGCTATGTCATATATTGTATCTATGGCCGCATCTGGTTCATCTGCTAATGTATCTTCGGGCCATGTCTCTTTTATCCGCCGCACCACCCTGTGATATGTGATATACTGTCCCACATGTAACCCTGTTTCTTCTACCAGCCCCTCGTAAATCCTTTATGCTCCCTTCTTGCCACATGTATATATCTACCCCAAGATAGCGAAACGTGCTAACCTCCCATGGTATCTGGAGGGTTGGTAGTCACTCCAGCGGTATCCCTTTGTACCTACCTAGTGGAAATACACAAGACTTTTTGGGATTCACAGCTATACCCGAAAGCTTTGCAAATTTCTCCATCACCTCCAGGATATACTGGAGGTTTTCTTCAGGGTAGCGCAGATACAACAGCATGTCGTCAGCATACAAAGAAATTAAGTGCGGTTCCCCCTTATGGTGATTCCTACTGTCATGTCCAAGGTAAACCATTGGGCCTTGTCCAATCTGGTATTTACTGGCCTTTATGGTCAGGTGGGCCTTCTGAAGAGCCTGTAACACAATCCCAAGGTGTTTCACATGGTCTTCCCAGGTGGCTCTGAAAACTGCTCTATCATCCAGATATGCAAGATAGAATTCGTCCAACCCATTCAACACAAAATTCACAAGCCTCTGAAATGTGGCAGGTGCATTCTTCAACCCAAAAGGCATTACCCTGAACTGGTAAAGGCCCTCTGGAGTTGAGAAACTGTCTTCTCCTTGGCATGTTCTGCAGGGGCTATTTGCCAATAGCCTGCAGTGAGGTCAAACGTACTGAGGTACTTGGAGGAGCCCAAGGTATCCACCAGCTCATCTGTTCTAGGCAGGTGGTGTGCATCTGTCTTGGTGACAGCATTCAGAGCCCTGTAATCCACACAGAACCTCAATTCAGAAGTACCTGCTTTTGGAACCAAATCCACAGGGCTGGACCAAGGACTACTAGAGGGTTCAATCATCCCAAGATCTAAGATTTTGTTGACCTCTGTCTTAATGTAAGACTGTACTTTGTCTGACATTCTGTATCCCCTATGTTTGGTAGGTACACTGTCTCCTGTGTCTATGTTATGTTTGCACCAAGGTGTCAAACCAGGGGACTGCGAAAACAGGGGGGTAAATTGCCTAAGCACACTTTTCACCTCAGCCTGCTGATCAGAAGTCAGGTGAGGGGCCACTCGGACACCCTCAATGGAGTTATCTGAAGGACTGCTTTGGAATAGGTCAGGAAGAGGTTCAGACTCCTCTTCCTCAACATCTAAAGCCAATAGCAATGCTGCGATTTCAACTCTTGGGATGACAGCCTTCAGCCTATTTACATGGAATACATTTGGAGCCTGTCCAGGCCTTCCAAGGTCCACTAAATAGTTGACATCACCCAGTGATTCCATCACTGTGTAAGGCCTGGCCATTTATCCTGTAAAGCCCTAGGCCTTATGGGATTCATGATCAGGACTTTCTGACCAAGTGTAAAGTTAATGAGGGAAGCTTTCTGGTCATACCAATGTTTCACCAGAGCTTGTCCTGCCTTCAACTTGTCACTAGCCAGACCCATCAGGAAGAACATCCTTTTTCTGAGCCCTAACACATAGTCTACTACCTTGGGAGTAATGGGGGGAGTGGGCATCTTCCATCCCTCCTTGACTACGGCTAAGGGTCCCGCACAGGGTGACCAAAAAGAAGTTCAAAGTAGCTGAAGCCAACACCCTCTTGTGGTACCTCGCTGTAGGCAAACAGTAAGCATGGTAACAGAAGATCCCATTTTCTTCTTTGAGGTTCTTCCAGAGCCCCAATCACACTTTTCGAGGTCCGGTCAAACCATTCCACCAGACCATTGGTCTGGGGGTGGTATGCGGAAGAAAACTTATAGGTGACCCCACATTCCTTCCACATAGCCTGCATATACTTTGACATAAAGTTGCTGCCTATGTCAGACACAACTTCTTTAGGGAAGCCAACCCTAGTAAAGATGCCAAGTAAAGCTTTTGCAACTGACTTGGCAGTCACAGTTTTCAATGGGATGGCCTCAGGATACCTGGTGGCATGGTCGACCAGCACCAGGATAAACCAATTGCCTGAGGATGTCTGGGGGTCAAGGGGATCAACAATGTCGATCCCTACCCTCTCAAAAGGTACCCCCACAACTGGGAGTGGTACCAATGGAGCTTGGATTGTTGAACCACTCTTACCAGATAACTGGCAGGAGGCACAACTCCTGCAGTGACTTTATACTTGCACCCCCATCTTGGGCCAGTAGAAGTGCATGGATAACCTTTGCTTGGTCCTCTTAATGCCAAGGTGACCAGCAAGGGGCACTTCATGCGACAGCTGCAGGAGGAAGGGTCGTACAGCAAGGGGAAACACCAACCTCCTATGGTTTCCTTCTGTAGACTCTGTGGGCTCACTGTACAGGAGCCCACCTTCCCAATGAATCTGATGGTTCCCAGGAGGTTCACCCTCAAGCTGGGAGCAGGCCTGTCTCCTTAGGCCTTCCAGAGATGGGCACTCACGTTGGCCTTTACTGAATTCGTCCCTGTCAGGACCACCACCTACTAACAAATCATTTAGTTCAGGATGGTCATTGGGGTCAAATACTTCAGGCATCACCACCTCCTCGTCAGGTCCAGGTGATTGACCAACTACCTCCACCTCAGTGGTAGGTGAGTTAGGGGGAATATTTTCTTTCCCTCTTTTTACTTTTTTGACTCCTTTAGCCTTGGGTTTCCCCTTTGGCTGGGGCAGGGCATTGGTCTTGGCCAGTGCTGCCCTTGTTTGAGACCTTGTGCAGGGTCTGTCAGCAGTGTCTCCCACAAGCCCTAAAGCTCGGAGAACATTGCCCAACAAGACCTTTCCTGGGACACTCCTCTGAATGCTCACTGGAATCCCGACTGCTGTACCATTGATAGTAAGATTTACAGGTATTACTGGGAACATGAGAGGTGCGCCATCAGCCAACTTAGTGGGCATCAGAGTAGCTCTGGCAACTTCCTCTGGGTCTACCAAGGTAGAATCCACTACAGTTCGAATGCACCCACTATCCCTAAGAGCTGGAGTATCTACTCCATTGATCAGCACACTGTCTTTAAAGTAGTGCTTGGTGTTATCTGGAATCCTAGCATAAGCCTCTGAGACTTTACGCTCCCAGGAACCCAGGGAAACTAAAACTACCTCAGCTTCTATCCCACTGGGGAAGGAGTCTGAGGAGAAGGATGCTCTGGTAATCTCTTCCTCCTCGTAGGAGGAGAAGGCCAGATTAGCAGAGTGGACCCCCAAGGTTTTGACCTTACATCTGGGATCCCCTTCACCTGGTCAGTTGCTCCACAAGCAAAACAAGATCCACTGGGTCTGTTCATATAGGGAGGCTTACTATAACCAGAGTTCTGTTTCGCAGGCTGACCTCCACTACCCTGTGAGTTCTCTTGTGTCTTACCCTTATTTTTCTTTTTGTGGCCCTTTTGGGAAGAAGATTTATCAGTTTCCCCACCCTCCTTATCTTTGGACTTTTTCCCTTCCACCTGCTTACCAGGATGAGTCTTGTCCTTATGGGACACTCGATATGACACCCACAAATCTGCTGCAATGGCTAGCTTCTTAGGATCTATCTCCTTTGAATCAGCCAAATGCTGCTTAAGCTCAGGGGAAGAAGATGCAACAATATGTTCCAGCATGACAAGACTTAACATACCTTCAAAGGTAGAAACCTTATAACCTTCAACCCAGCCAGCCAAGTTTTTTAAGGATTCAATTACGTAAGATACCCAAGTACCACCTTCTTTTTTCTTATACTCTCTAATCTAAATCTTTTTAAGTATTGGGCAGGAGTCTTTCCAAACTTTAAGATGACAGTTTGCTTCAACATTGCAAAATCTGCTCTCTCAGCTTTCGACATTTCCATAATGGCACTGCAGCCAGAATGGGGCAGTCTGCTACGTAACTAGGCAATTTTATCAGCATTGTCAACTTGTTGAACTTCACATGCATACTCAAATGTTTTCAGCCAGTCCATAATGTCATTCTTTTCCTTATACACACTGAGCAGATCTTTTGGAAACCTTGGATGAGAAGAGGCCCCAGACCCATGTCCAGGACCCTTGGACCCATTGGCAACTTGAAGCTTGGCCAGTTCCAACTGGTGATCACTGTCTGTTTGTTTTTCTGCCTGCTCTATCTTTAGTTTGGCCATGTTGAACTCAAGCTGCTTCTGCCTAAACAGCAGCTCTTGCTTCTTGAATTCAAGTATGGCCTCCCCATCAGCACTGGCAGAGGAAATATTTGACATTACATCCACCATGTCCTCATGGTCGGTGTGGATCAGTGTAGTGGTAGAACCATCAGTTCTACCAGTGAGAGCAGCCCCACCTCCTTCTGCACTGTCCTTGGAAGCTATAGCTCTAAGCTGAGCTTCTTGCCAGTCCATGATTCTCTGGATCATTTCTACTTTTGTGCCTTGAGAGGAAACACCTCTCTCAGCACGCATCTTTCTTAATGTGTCGGATTTCAAAGCATTTAAAGTTTCCATTAAGGAAAGAGATTGGGTGATTCTGTTGGATCCTGTTGGATCCTTACCCAGGTTTGGGATTAACACTGTGGTGGAAGGGCCCATGTCCTTCTAGACTAGTCCTGTGTCCTATATATAATTGAAAGGTTTGATCAGGGGCCCACCATTACGGTCCGGAAGACCTTATGGTATGCGTTTCCAAATCCATCTGGGCCAGGGGATTTATTGCCTTTCATCAAGCCTATGGCCCGCCCCACCTCCTCCTCTGATATTGGAACCTCCAGAATTAGCCTATCAACCTCCGAAATCTGTGGCAGATCCACTTTCCTCAAGATTTGCCACTGCGCCTCCTCCTCCAAGTTCTCTCCCACTAAATTCAGACCAAAACAGGTGTGCATCATCTCTGCTATTTCGGCCTCCCCACTTTTCAATTCCCCCCTGAATTCTTGAGTTGACTAATATAGTTCTTGGACTTTTGTTTACATAGTTTGGCCACTAGAAAACGATTGGCTTTATCCCCTTTTATATAGTATGTCTGTTTCGTTTGTAGGAGGAGCTAGGAGGATTTGTCCACCAGATGTTCCTCTAGTTTTGCCCTAGCTTCCATAAGTTCCCACCAGGCCATTTGTTGATCCCTTTACCCTGTGTCTAACCTCTCCCTCCAATCTTTGCTGTAGGATTCATTTTTCCCTCAAAATATTTTGTGGTTTGGGCTATAAATTCTCCTACATTACAGCCTTAGTGGCATCCCATATTGTCCCCCAGTCTGGACCTGATGAACCATTCTCTTTAAAGTAATTCTACAGGGCCAATTCCATATGCGCCCTAAGGGCCTAGTCCCTTAATATCAGCTCATTTAGTCGCCATGGTTTCTGGGAACCTGGGAGAGGGTTTCTCGGTTCCACCCGAAGTAGAACTGGTGCATGATCTGATAGGTATCTCAACCCTATTTCCAACCCCGTGACCTGTGGAACCAGTGTGTCTGAATTCAGGATCATGTCTATCTGTGAAAAACCCATGTGAGATGCTGAGTAATGGGTGAATGTTTTTTTCTGTGAGTAATAGAACTGCCAGGTTCTAAATAACTCCTTGAGGAAGCGATCTAATGCCTGCCTACATTTATTATCATTAGGTGTAGCGGGGAGGGTCTTGTCCATTGAGGCATCCATCACTCAATTAAAATCTCCCACACACCACCCAGCCACCTTAGCTCAAAAGAAAATTATCCTGTTTTTCGTTGGGCGCATATACCGCAATCAGAGTTAACAGTTGGCCCATCAGGTCCCCCCCCCAACACGAGATATCATCCCTCTGGATCTCTGCGTGTAAATTGTTTCTCAAAATACATACCTTTTGTAAACAGTATCCCCACTCCTCTTTTTTTGGTGCCGCTGGAGGCCAGATAATACATGGGAAGGCCCTGTGTCTTAGACGATGTTCATCGCCTGGAAGTAGATGATTCTCCTGTACCCACACCACCAAGTCCTGTAAATCTGGTATCCTCCTCAGGAGCGACTTCCTCTTCATTGGAGAATTTAACCCCTGTGCATTCAAGGTAAGAAAGGTCAAGTCAGCCATAGTCTGACTTGCTTGCATTACAACTTATTAAGACTCTGACCTCCCTTCTCTTGTGTCAGCGAAATCCATGATGCACCCCTTCAACCTTTTGAAAGACCTTTCCCAACTCACACCCCCCTCGCACCTCCCCCCTCTTAACACCCCCATTCTAACAAATATGTACGATCGTTGTGCAACAGAACTCACCGTGTCTTGATTCCTACCTGGGAAATGTAGGGTCTGATTCCCGCCCGCCCTCGCCCGTACCCCCCTGGTCCCACCTTTATGTTAACTTTAACTACCAGGTTCTCTCACAAGATTCTTATTGTTTGGTGCGTGCTCCAGTTCACCCCGGCCCTCCCATCTTACTCCAATGTTCTTTTGTAACAGGACAATCTTTGTAAGGGCGGAGGGCCAGCACTGCATCTGCCCATGCTCCCACTCAGGCTTCTCAGGTGGGATATGAGGTTTTTGCCTCCTTGCTTCATCTATTCGGGCAAGAGCGCCCGGCCTTCATTTCTCCTTCCCTGTCTTTGACGCCTGTGAAGGGCCATTTCCTGGGATCTCTTCTTGATCATTGGTTTCTGTATTCTCACCAGCTCTCATCAGCTCCGTCATTTCCTCTTCCTTAGAAATCGTGTAGCGTTGTCCCTTCCATTTGAAGTAGAGTCCACTTGGGAATATCCAGTGATATTGCACCTCTTTGGATCAAAACCAGACCGTGACCACCCTTAAGCGCTTTCTTTTTTGCAAGGTTGCTTGGGCCAGATCCTGATACAGCGATATTGTTGCTGCCTGAAAGCAAACCGTTCTTGGCTTCCGGGCTGCCTGCATAATCTCTTCTTTGAGCTGAAATAAATCAACTATAGTCAGCACGTCCGGAAGCAGCTCTCTGCTTATCTGATAGGAGGAATATACTCTGTGAGTGCGATCGAAGACAATTTCCTTGTCCCCCTCCGGGCCTAGTATGTGGCGAATACAAGTCCATTACATATTGTTGTAGGTCTGCGTCTGGTATAGATTTGGGTATCCTACTGATGCATATATTGTTATGCAGCTACCTATTTTCTGCATCCTCCTGTCTGTTTTGGAGCAGGTGCATCTGTTGCTCCAGCTGCTGTACTCTTGTGGCGAGTTTGTCATGCTCGTGCCCCTGTTCTGCCACTGTAGTTTCCACTTCATCCAATCTTCTTTCTATTGTCAGAACATTTCTATTCAGATGTGAGATTGACTTAGCCAAGTCAAAGGCACTCTCTTTGATGTCTTTTTTTAGCTCCATAAGCATCGCTGCCAGGTCCGATCTTCTTATAGGCGGATCCTCCTCTTCCTGGAGATGCTGGAAGGGGGGTGAGTGCATCTGCGCTACTGTTTCCTACTGGCCCCATTTTGGCGTTTCTGACAGTTGCATTAGGGTCTTAATGTCCCCCGAGGCTGGCCCCTTTCGTATTGCGCCTGTTTAGCCATTGTCCTTTCTTTCTTTCGGGGCCCTGAGGGTTTCTTGTATCTTGGACCCACCTTTAACGGCCCAACAAGCCAAGTTCAGACAGTCCAATCCAATTAACTCAGGCGCTGCAAGAGGAAACCCCTTCCACCATCCCTGACGGCAATTCCAGTAGAGGGGCTGTGATGTGCACTGCCTTCAGTAGATGTCACTCCCCCTAGGATGCAACTGCATGGGTCGGTTCACTTGGTTAACAGCACCCTTGGCCACCATGCCCCTCTTACCCAGAGTACAGTTTCATGGAGCCCCCCCTGAGGCCCATCTCCACCAGACACCTACGCAAATCCACTTTTCTTCCCACTCCGAAGACCGAGACCGCACCAGACACAGACCTCACCACAATCCGGGGGGGGAGGTGGCAGGCCACCAGGGGTGTGTGTCATGTGCTCCATGGGCCCCCACTCCCTCAGGCATCCATTGCAGGGCGCACTGTGCTGTCTGCTTCAGCCTACCACCATACACCCCACCCCCACTGCTTTCTGTCACTCTGCTGCCCGGACATCCAGCCTCGCCGCACCTCCCTACAGTTTGCTGACTCCCAAGAGGGTAACAGGCTGTCGGAGCTCTTGTTACATTCTCCTCTGCCCCCGCTCCACAAGCACCATCAGCATGCCTTGCATGATGCGCCGCACAGTATGCTTCCTACCTTCAGGCTCCCATACCCCCACAGCACCTCCTGCTGCTTTGCTCTCAGAGAGCCTGATCTCACCGCATTTTCATGCAGACAGCTTGCTCCTCCCTACTTCTCCCACTTCATGGGTGTCTGTGCCACAGTGCTACGTTGCTCCACTCCCCCAAGTCTCCAGAGGTCAGTCATCTGGGGCTCAGTCACCCCCTGTCCTCACTCTGCCCGCAGCTAGCAAGGCTCGCTCCTCTATCTGATAGTTGTCTGCACTCCGCGGTGCAACCTCACCAGTGCTCCTCTCTGCCCTGCATGTCTCGGCTGCCATTTTGCAGCTGTGGCATTGGATATTCGCTGAACAAGATGTGTGTAGTCCCCCGCAGCTCAGAGCAGGTCGATCCCCTCTGTGACGTCCCAGTTGAGTTGGTGCGCATGCGCGGGCCTCGTTATGGTCCCGCGCATGCGTAGTTTAATAAAGTGCGCCCGGGCGGCAGTTCCCGCCGGGACGTGGTGCAAGCAGCATCGCGTCCCGTGTATTCTTGTGTGGTCCGTGTCTGCATGTGTGCGTGGGCCCTCACGGCCAGATACAACAACTGGCGACGAGGCGGGATCGGCGCCACATCGCTCGCCCCACGAACGGGGGCGTGTGACACACGTCACCGGCACGAGAGTACAAGACGCGGATTTGAGCGAAAACATTCGTCGCTTCGAGGCAGTAGCGGCCTGCACAGGTGCTCGTGCGCTGCCACGAGGAAAATTTTTGGAACTCTTGTTTGTTCCCAGCAACCTGGGGACAATCAAAAAAAAAAAAAAAAAAAACGGACACGAGGCCAGTGACGGGACACAGCGGAAGGTGTGCGGAACAGCGCATCAACCAGGTTAGCGGCCTCTATCACACCGAGAGGTGCCTGTGCAACCTGTGAAAATGACAAGCAGTGAGGATGAAGCAGAAGTGGCGACAAGAGTGGTGAGGACACAACAGGGTTCGCTGCTGCCCATGCAGGAGTTCGACATGTCGGGGCCCCCGTCCAAGTTGGGTTGTACTTTACTGCGACGGGGACTTCGAATGACGACGCAAAAAGGGCGACCCTTCTGTATTCAGCTGGCCTGGACATTATGCGAATCTATGAATCATTTGCCCTACCGGTGGTCACGTATGACATGGTCAAGACCGCGCTGGAGAACCATTTCATCCCACAGTCAAATGTCGACTACGAAAGGTTCCTGTTCTGCAGAGAGAGGCAAAGGGAGGAAGAATCTCTCGATCAGTTCTGCGCCAGACTGAGATTGATAGCCAGCACGTGCCGCTGGGACAACCACGAGCTAATGATAAGGAACCAGGTGCTCCAGGGCTGCAGTTCGGGCAAATTGCGACGTCAAGTACTGAGGGAGCCAGGATGGTCACTGCAGCAGATACTTGACAGTGGGAGGACGTACGAGCTAGCAGAGTCCAGAGATGCGAGCATGGACGCAGCGGTCAGGCCAAATGCGAGGGAGGAGGCCTTTGCCGTGTCCAAGAGAACGAAGCAGAAAGAGAAGGGGACCCCGAAGGCATCGGAGACCAGGCATCCGTCCGTGCCTGGGTCGATTTGTCCGGACTGCAGATATGACTTACCTCACGTGGAGGAGTGCCCCGCCAAGACGAGGTCGCGCGGGCGGTGCAATGGTCTGGGGCACTATGCTCGAATGTGCCGCGAACCGGCCCCTGTCCCCACACAGAGAGGTCCCGCGAGAGCGAGAGGCGGCGGATTCAGAAGGCAGCGCAGCATTGCTGCCCTCGAACAGGAGATACGGAAACTGCAGCTCGCGGAGGAAGAGGAAGAAGAGGAAGAGGACGAAGAAGAGGTTTTCTTCATCTCTAACATTGCCTCTGGGAACAAAAGGAGGAGGCAGCCCAGGTGCGTGGTGGACATATTGGGTGTGCCGACCCAGATACTGGTAGATACAGGCGCTTCTGTGTGTGTGCTGGCAGAGGAGGACTATCAGAAACTTCCAGGCCCGCCGCCACTGGACATGTCCACGGCGAAGATATTTACTTTTGGAGGGGACACCCCGCTACCACTCAAGGGTGTGTTCGTGTCACCTGTGTCGAAAGGGGGCAGTAGCATCAAGGCCAAATTCTTTGTTACAGACGTGAGCCCCCACTCACTTCTCAGCTGCGCAGCGTCGGAGGCCCTTAACCTGGTTCATTTTGCATATGGTCTATACCAGATAGACATTGAGACACTGCTGGACAGGTTCTCGAGCATCTTCGAAGGCATTGGGAAACTCAAAGCACCCCCCGTGCGCCTCCACATCGACGAGTCCATCAGACAGACGGCCCTCAAGCACCGCAGGATCCCGTTTCACCTGCGGGAAAAAGTGGAGGAGGAACTTCGATCACTAGTGGAGATGGACATCATTGAGAGAGTGGAGGGGCCGACGCCCTGGGTGTCCCCGATAGTGGTGGCCCCCAAGCCAAAGCAACCAGGGGCCGTGAGAATCTGCGTGGATATGCGCCTCCCAAACGCCGCTATTAAGAGGGAGAGGCACCTTACACCCACTCTGGATGACATCATCGGAGAGCTTCAGGGGGCGAGAGTGTTCTCAAAGTTAGACCTACGAGCGGGCTACCACCAGCTCGAACTACACCCGGACTCTAGGTTCATAACTACGTTTACGACGCATGACGGCCTCTTCCAGTTCAAACGGTTGAGCTTCGGCATCTCATCAGCCGCCGAAGTTTTCCAGAACACCATTAGAGGAGCGTTGGCTGGCCTCAAAGGGGTGCTGAACATGAGCGACGACATTTTAGTCTTCGCGGACTCTGAACGGGAACACATGAAGAGGTTGGAGGACACGCTCCTGAGGTTGAAGAACTTGGGGCTCACCCTCAATCGGCAAAAATGTGAGTTCTTCAAGGACCGTATTGGTTTCTTCGGGTTCATTTTCCACGCAGCTGGTGTGTCGCCCGACCCAGCCAAAGTGAAGGACATTAAGGAAGCCCCCGCCCCCCAGTCACCTACGGAAGTGAGGAGCTTCCTGGGGATGGTAACTTATTGTGGGCGCTTCATCAAGGGGCTGGCGTCGCTGGCAGAACCACTCAGAGTGCTAACGAGGAACGACGCTGAGTGGAAATGGGGGGCCAATGAGCAGGAGGCGTTCCAGACTCTGAAGAATGCCCTTTCGGATGGAGACACCATGGCCTACTTCAACCCCAAAGTAGAGTCAGAGGTGGTGGTTGACGCTAGTCCGGTGGGAGTGGGGGCGGTGCTAATGCAACCTGACGCACGTGGAGACATGCGCCCCATCGCATATGCGAGTAAGGCCTTTTCGGACACGGAAATGAGATACTCACAGATTGAATGGGAAGCGCTAGCCATCCTGTGGGGCTGTCGCCACTTCCGGTTATACATACTGGGCAAACCTGTAGTGGTGGTGACGGACCACAAGCCACTCCTGCCCATTCTGGCAGGGGGATCCTCCAAACCCCCCCCCCAGGATCGAGAGGTGGATGCTAGCCCTGATGGAGTACGGGGTGAAACTCATATACCGACCAGGCACGAACAACCCGGCCGACTACCTGTCACGCCATCCCAACAAGGAGAGCGCTGTCACCGACATCGGAGCGAATGAGTGCCACGGGCTGTTATGTCAGGTGGTGGAAGGGTCCCTTCCGATGGCAATATCAAGGCTAGCAATGGCAACGGAATGTTCCAAGGACGAAGTGTTCACCATTGTCAAGAATGCCGTGAGAAGCGGCGAGTGCTGGGAAGTGCTACAGGACAACTCCCGCCGGCAAGGGAGGCTCAGAGCGACCTTCGAGCGCTCTGGAAGGTCAAGGATGAACTCTCAGTCGCGGACGAATGACTCATACTTCGAGGGTGGCAAATTGTAATCCCGCGGGCACTGCGGTCAAGGATCCTCGAACTTGCCCACATCGGACATCAAGGGATTGTCAAAATGAAGGCTCGGCTGAGAAACAAAGTATGGTTTCCGGACCTGGAGGGGCGAGTGGAGAGTTTCGTAAGGAGGTGCATCGCATGTCAAGCGGCGGCCCCGGGTGACAGAGCTCCGCCGATAAGGTCGATGGAGCGTAGTTGCCGTCCGTGGGAAACTGTCCATGTGGATTTTGGCTCGACTGGTCGGGGAATGTACTTTCTGGTGGCAGTGGACCAATGGTCCAGGTATCCCGAGGTGGAGGTGGTACACTCGACGGCGACAGAGTTTGCAACGAAGGCACTAGACAAAATGTTTGCCACCCATGGATTCCCAGACCTCCTGTGCTCGGACAATGGACCACCTTTCACAGGCAGCCAATTCGCGACTTACCTCTGTGAAAGGGGGATCCGGCATCGCAGGGTGTCCCCGCTCTGGCCGCGGGCCAACGGGGAGGCCGAAAGAATGATGAGGACTCTCAACAAGGTCCTGAGGATCTCCGCCTGCGGCGGTGAAGACCTGGAGAGGAAGCTCGTGGAGTTTCTGAGGGAATACTGCACGACGCCCCACCAGTCCACGAGAGTGGCTCCAGCTGAGGCACTATTTGGGCGATGCCCAAGGGGAATGTTGCCGGAGGAGGATGGCCGGCTGCCCGGAGTAATAGACGATGATGGTGTCCGGGACGAACGGGCCAGGCGCAATGATAAAGAAAGTGAAAGGAGGGGCCTGCAAGAAAAGGAGGTGCGAGTGGGTGATGCAGTGTTGGTCCGGAACAGGCACCCCGAAGGGAAGTTGTCCTTGCTCTTCGAGCCGCGCCCGTGGAAGGTAACGCACGTCAAAGGCACCATGGTGACGGCAGCCTGCGACCGAGGGACAGTCACGCGCAACCGGTCGTTCTTCAAACGCATTGAGAGACCGGCAGAGAATGGACCAGTAGAGGAAGGCGCAGGGCAGGCTGGTCCGCCAGAAGTTCTGGAGAGCGGGCAGGCGGACCCGCCAGGAGGTCCGAAGAAGGGGCAGGGCAAGGAAACATCGAGGCTGGAACATGACGATCCTCCTCCGCCTCCCGCCTCACCAAGGTACCCTACCCGCCATGAAAGGCGATTGCCCGGGCATTTCAAGGACTATGTCCTGGACTCACGTGACTGAACTGAATGAGGCAAGGTGAGACTCAAGTGGTCATATGGCCGCCCGGAATACCTGGCGTGCAAGGTGATGCACGTTTAACTGTTTACGTTGTTTTGGTTGAAGTTAAAAAGGGATGTGACGTCCCAGTTGAGTTGGTGCGCATGCGCGGGCCTCGTTATGGTCCCGCGCATGCGTAGTTTAATAAAGTGCGCCCGGGCGGCAGTTCCCGCCGGGACGCGGAGCAAGCAGCATCGCGTCCCGTGTATTCTTGTGTGGTCCGTGTCTGCATGTGTGCGTGGGCCCTCACGGCCAGATACAACACCCTCTAGCACGGCACTGGAAATGCCCCTGCCTTTCTGCCATCAATGCTTGCCATTATTTCATGTTTTCGCTGAATAACGGGGAGGGATTGGGCATAGGAACGGGCCAGGCGTGGGAGCTCAACAAAGCTGAATCCGATAGCTCCCTCGGCCGGCCACACCCCCGACATTGTTCTATGATGCGCAGATCCTCTGCTTTGTTGAGTTCCTCCTCAATGGCTGCCCTGAGAGGGGAAGGGACTCTCCAATGCCAGACAGCTTTAGGTTCAATAGTCGGGTCAATATGGAGTGTCACTGTTCAGTTCTTTAGACAGCCGATCCACTTGAATAGCTTTGGGTGTCTCGCGATGATTTTGTCGACTTCCGGCTGCTGGAGATGGAGGGCGAAGTGGATGATCTTCAGCCTTTCTGCCGTTCTCCAAATCAGTAAGGACTCTAAGCCGGTGTCCACTACGTAGAACCTGGTCTAACAGGCTTTCCCATTGTATACGATGTCAGCCTTAAATGACCCTTTAACAGGAAGGAGTGTGTCACTCCTGTATGCGTACAGGTGAACAGTTTTGCGTTTAACTGTTGGTTTGGTGCATATTGATTCTAGTTTGTTCACTGTTGCTCCCGTGTCGATGACTACCTTAGTTGGGGTGTTGTTCATGAGTACTGTGCAGGTAGGCTGAGATTTGCGTGACCTCTTTCTTGACTTGCTGTGTGAGTCTACTGCAGTGATAAGATACACCCTTTCACTTCAATGTTTGCGGCGTGGAGTGTGTCGTTCTCGGGATGACTCATCTCCTGAGTCTCCACTCGCCTCGCTGTCACTTCTGCTGGCATGTGCTCCACGCTCAACTGTCTTTGCCTTGCCTTTTTGATCTGTTTGTAGCCTTCCTCTCGGCCTGGGCTGTTCATGTGATTGATGTTCTGAGGTCTCCCGCTGCTGGCCGACACTGAGGCAGACCGAGGCTAAATGGTTTAGCTTCCCACATTTATGACATGTGGCTCCAATGGCTGGGCAGGGCTCTTTGCAGTGCCATGCGCCGGTGTGCAGTCATAATGTCGACTGCAAAAAGTCGAATTACAAAAATGTCGAAAACAAATGGTCGAAATTTTGTTTCCGAATATCTCATTTTTTATTTTACATGTTTTTTTTTGGGCTGTTGTGTGTTAGAAAAAGGGTTTAAAAAAAGGGGGCGGGGGGTTGGGTGGAACCCCCCCATTTCGAACAAAAAATGTTAAAAAAAGACATTTAAAAAACATTTTTTCGACCATTTGTTTTCGACATTTTGACTTTCGACTTTTTCACATTCGACATTATCACTATAAACCCCATGCGCCTCCACACCATTTGATGACCGCTGTGTCTGTGCTGGCCAGGGCGGTAGGACTGGGTTTCGTCTGGGTGCCCGTACCACGGCAATGGGGTCAGAGTTTTTTTCTGTATCGATTTGGCAGGCGGATGATGGCTGCTTCCATCGCGGTTGCTTGGTAGTCAGTTCTCGCTCTTTGGCGTCCCATCTCTAAAATGCAGTCTAAGGGAATTTTGCGTTCTGATAGGATGTCCCTCTGGAGTATTTCAGAGGATATTCTGTGGATAACTTGCTGCCTCACCGAAAACTCCAAATTGGTGAATTTGCTTCCGAAGGCCAATTCGCAGATTCTCGATTGGAAGTTATCGATGGATTCTGCCTGTCGCTGTCTTGCTAAGCTGAGCTGGAATTTCCCGTTGAGTACGGTCCTTGGTGCCTGGTAGTCATTCTCTAGCTCTCTGCTTGGGAGCACGTTGAAGAGCTGGGAAAAACGACTTCAAACATGGGTATGGGAAGATACATGCATAATCCCTTCCTCTCATATATGACATACCTCGGATACATGATTTCAGCTACTCCTGGTATTATGAATGTGAAGACTGTGCTATATCAGAGGGCAATAATGCTTGTATCTGAAGTACTGAAGTACTGGTAATAGATAATTCTATCTTGGCAAGGCCATTCCGAAATTGATCTATGGCCAGGAATTGTTTTACAATTCTAACCTGAATGCCTAGAGGTATGGGAAGCTAAGTTCTGGAGGCAGGTACTGCGAGTGGCCAACATTGTGCCGTTCCTGGCAATAAGATTCCAACTAGGTTTATCGTCCATTTCTGTTTGGGTGGAATTGAATCTGCTTTCTTTATTTTGAAAAATACTTATGTCTTCTGGGGATTCCTTGTATGTGAATTTGCTTGAAAGTATGCGGACAACTTGTGTCGTAAAAAAAACAATGCTGTGAAGCCAATTGGGATGCATCGTGCACAAATTCTGAATCAAATCAACGTGGATATTGAGAACCTAATATCAAATCCAAATAAAGTAAAACACAAATTATTGGATTTTGATTGGATCAACCTTTTAGAGAAATTCCATGGATACCCCTCCATGGTACATTTAAGTAAAGAATATAGCCTCAGGGGTTATTGTGGTTCTTGGCTAGTTAGGACCACAGCATGCTCGGACAGCAATTCAATCACCATTTTTCATATGATCTACATTACATCACCATACACTGGGATTCTATCCCCGCAAGACATCCGCCCAACCCTCTATCAGATTTGCTAGATAGCACCTGACCAATCTCAGTCGCTATCGACTGAACGTCCCAAGTCCCTCAAGGTGCTCACTTGGAACGTGAACGGGATGGGCTCTGCGATCAAACAGCGCCTGGTTAAGCAATTACTCAGTAGACACTCCCCCGACGTGGCCCTGCTAACAGAAACACACCTAGCGGGATAACACTGTACTCTCTTCTAGAGAACCAATTATAGGACCGTCTTTCATGCGGGATACACAATGGGATCCAGGGGCACCCTCATCCTTATACACAAACGCATCCCATTTGCCTTGCAAGAATTAGAAGAGGACCCTCTGGGTCATTTTGTGCTAATCCTAGGAACACTCTGGGGTGAGAAATTTGGGTTTGTCTCAATTTACTCGCCACCTGGACTGGGGCAGGAACTGTTAGATGAAGTGACTACCCTCATGGGCAAACATCAACCTGATAAGTGGTTTCTGGGTGGTGACTTTAACAACGTCATGTGTAACACCACAGACCGCACCCATCTCAGACAACGCAACCCGAATACCCCCACGAGGCTGTCCAACTTCGTATCCGCCTTAGGTCTTTGCGACGTGTGGCGGGAACTACACCCGGGAACTAGAGGTTATTCATTCCACTCGAGAGCCTACGGTTCCCTCTCCAGGATTGACTACCTCTTCCTTCCGCATATAGACCTCTTCAGAGTACTGTTGGCAGACTTACTCCCCTGGGGAGTCTCCGACCACTCACCTCTGACGGTGGAGATACAGTTGCAGGGTACAATCCCCCCTAAATGGTGGAGACTGAACAACTATTATCTGGGCTTCCCCAAGCTGGTGGACCGCCTCACTGAAGTCTAAACCGAATACTTCGAGATTAATGATACTGGGGAAAATGACCCGGTAGTGATATGGGAGGCCTACAAAACCGTGTTGCGGGGTGAAGTAATTTCCTGGACGGTGAACAAAAAGAGGGAGAAACTTCAGAAGATAATAGAGGCAGAGGTGGAGGTAACCCAATGGGAGAACAACCATAGCCTTGACCCAACCCCTCATACCCAAACATCCCTCAAACGCGCCACGGAGCACCTCCGAAACCTAATGCTAGATAATGCCAAACAAGCCCATTGGGAATCCAGAGCAAGAGTATACGAGTTTGGGGATAAAGCGTGCAAAATGTTAGCCTGGCTAGAGAGGAGGGATGAGGGACACGCTGTGTCTGGGATATCGTCACCCCACAGGGAGAGAGGTGCCGGTCAGACGTTGAGATGGCGGAAGCCTTTGCCCAATTTTACGCCGCACTATACCAGGCCCCAACCTCGTCACTAGATCCAACCCTCCTAAACAACATAACAATCCCAACCCTTTCAGCACAACAGAGGGCGACACTGGACTCTGACCTCTCAGAAGCTGACATAGTTGAAGCCCTAGCACAACTGCAGTCGGGGAAAACTCTGGGCCCTAACGGGTTCCCGGTTGAAATCTGGCAGAAACTAGGCAGAAATAACATAGCGCCCCCCCTGCATAAAATGCTGCTAAGCGCCCGGGAACAGGGCACACTCCCACCGGACCTGTGCAAGGCGACCATTTTAGTTATCCCTGAAGCCGACAAACCCCAGGAGAGATGTGCCTCTTACAGGCCGATCTCTTTAATTAACTGTGAAGCCAAGGTCCTGGCCAAACTCCTAGCTAGCAGGCTCCAACCGGTGGCAGATACTTTGATACACCCGGACCAATGTGGCTTTATGCCACACAAGTCAACTCAAATGAATCTGCGTCGGCTTCACCTGGCACTAGAACGGGCCCCTATCATTGACACTCCACTCGCCCTTTTGGCAATTGATTTTGAAAAGGCCTTTGACTCGATCCGGTGGAATAGCTTTTGGGAGATCATGAAGCAAATGGGGTTTGGAGATGGTTTCTTGGGATGGGTAAAACTGCTCTATATGAATATCCAGGCAGAGGTCAAGGTGAACGGGTGGACTTCCCGATCCTTCCCTTTGGGCAGGTGTATGCGACAGGATTGCTCCCTCTCCTCCCTCCTCGCCCTCGCAATTGAACTGCTCACCCTATGGCTCCACCAGAGCGCGGCCTGGATGGGATTTAGATGGCCTGAGGGACATGAAGACCGAACCTCCCTATATGCAGATGACCTCCTGGTATATCTGGGTGAACCAGCCCAGACCTGCCCTATAGTAACTCAGATGCTCATCTGTTATGGGGAGTTCAGTGGATTGAGAATCAATTGGAAGAAATCCGTATTCTTCCCGGTGAAGGGCTGAGGGCAGGCCAACCCACAGGATTGCCCGTACCGAACGGAGCAACACGGCCTCAGGTACCTGGGAATCTGGATAACAGCAGATCTTACCAGATATGTATTGCACAATCTTCAACCGATCATTGACGAGTTTGGCAATGATGTTCACCACTGGAAACTTCTCCCTCTGACCCTCATGGGTAGAGCCACACTTTTTAAAATGATGGCTCTTCCGAGATTCCTCTATGTTCTCCAGAATACCCCACTGAAGATCCCAAACTCTGAATTTAACCGGGTCGAGACCCTTCTTAGGGAACTTATATGGGGTAGAGGCCAATCACGTATAGCACTGACCATACTTTAAAGGTCGATTTGGGCGGGTGGGATAGCGGCGCCTCCAAACCTATTACTGGGCCTCACAACTTGCAGTGGTCAACGACCTGCTTCACGGGGGCCGTGAACTACCCCACATCAGGGCCGAGGTGGAGGCTATGCAGGGCACAGATCCACTACATTTGTTATACCAATCCCCCCAGAGACTCCCTCCGCCGACAACTATGACACATACCACTACTATTTGGAGACAGGCACACGTGTTTGTAGGGTGGGGAAACAGAATAACCGTGGCACAACCCCTATGGCATAATTGCAACCTAAAAGAAATTGAGAAACTCGAACCATGGCCGCGCTGGTGAGGGCTGGGATTCTGAAAGTAGAAGATATCCTGAAAGACGGGAAACCAACCTCATTCGAAGACATGCAGTGCAAATTCCAACTCCCGGATATCGAACGGTACCACTGCATGCAACTAACCCATGCCCTGAGAACCCATATACCCGCTGAGGACACCGTCCCAGACTACACACCGATAGAACGCAATATGCTACCAGCGCACATCCCCACCAAATTTACATCTATCCTCCATAACGCTATCACATCCTTTGCCACCCCTGAACTAACGAGCCTAAAAAACAAATGGGAAAAAGATGTAGGAGAAATAGACCCAGAGGACTGGATCCAGGTACTAATGCACCCACGGGAAGTGGCTATCTCCTCTAGGCTCAGGCTGGTGTAACTTAAAATCCTGCACAGAGTGTACTACCCTAGAACTACATTGTATGGCTGGAAGAGGGCGACAAACCCGAATTGTCTCCGTTGTGGAGAGGAGGAAGGAACCTTCTTTCATATCCTGTGGTCATGTCCCCGGATCCGCACCTTATGGGACGCTTGTTGTACTGAACTGACCAGGATACTCACTTGCACTATACAATTGGACCCAAGGGTCCTAGTCCTGGGAGTACCAGATCAGACCAAACTTAATAAATGGGAAAAGCTGCTTTTAAACACAGCTGCGGGCCTAATGAAGCGCAACATTGCACAAAAATGGGGAGTGCCGGAGCCCCCGACAATGGAACAGTGGGTAATGGACATGGACACATGCGCTACGATTGAACGTCGGATATATAACGCAAGAGGCTGTCCAACCAAAGCCTCTAAAATATGGGGGATATGGGAGGAGGGTGGGCCTTAATGGCCATGGACAATGGTGATGATAACATGAATAGATATAGAGAGGGTCAAGGGAAATGATCTTGGTGCTGGTGATACTAATATTAATGCTAACTTATGATTGGAAATGCTGGTCCTCGAATGCTTTTATTTTTTATTTTTACTTTCTCGTTTTGTGGTTGTCTTAACTATGTTATGAAAAACAATAAAAATAGTTTTATCAAAGAAAAAAAAGTAAAGAATATAAGAAACAAGGGGTCACTACTCCATATCTTGCTAAGTTACCTGACAAACGCCATAGGCGAACGTTATTGCAGGTGCGTTGGAACTTACTGACTACATAAGAAATTCTTGCACAACGCGGACTGATTGACCCTAAGGACTTGGTTTGTCGATTTTGTCACCTTGATACTTCTGTTGAGTCAATAAGAATTTATTCTCCTTTTGCAAGGAATTGAACACAAAACGAAAATGTTATTTGACAAAAATGTATCCTAACCATCAATGGGCTAATGAGCATCAAATATGGCATATGTGTTTGAGAGGGTGTAACACTTCGGAAACTCTTGCTGTAGCCTCCTTTTTTAACTCTTTGAACTTGAAAGAAGGTCATTTTATCAATAACATTGCACCAGAGACCACAGCTTTATAATTTGAAATAACACTACCTGTGTTTTTTTCACCTTCTTTTAACAAAAGTAAGTTTTATTATTTGAAGTATGATCAAGTTGTTTACTTGCAAATGTTGTATATGTTTATATTTTCTTTTTAATATTTTTAACTTGGTTAATTTGGATTTGTTTGTTTATTGATGTGGACATTATTGTAAAGATTATTTAACCACAAACAATTTTAAAAAAAGAAGAGCTGTAGCGCCAGTGTGCCTAGGTTCAGCATGAGTAGGGTTTGCTTCTCTTCGTCTCCAGTGACTTTCTTAATTTAAGGTGGAGCTGATATTGCTGCAGCCAAAGCTCCCACCAGATGGCCGCTCTTTCGGTGTATGGGTCAAAGCATAGCTCTCAACTCACACGCTTTTGGCGGGTGTCACCCGCCTTGTAAACAGCAGACTCACCCGCCAAGCCTCCAGCACACCCATTCATTTCAATGGGCCTCTCACCCGCCAAAAACAAAATCGGGTGTTTTCACCCGCTTTTGTGACACAAATGGTTGAGAGCTATGGTCAAAGTGCTTCATGAACGCACCTTGCGCTGAGTCATGACAGGAACTCCTATCTGGTTGTGGGCTTGCTGTGCTGGGATGCTCTTCCAGGGACCTGCTGCGGCTGTCGGGTGGGGTTTTTCGGTCATCCGCCTTTGTGTCTTGTGCGGGATAGCTGGCTGCCTCTGATTCTGTGTGTCTCTTGTTGCTAATGGTGTCATGCGCTTGGATGCACATTTGGGCCTGCTTTCTCTTACTCCTTCGTGCAGCGCGTGTTATAGTTGGTTGTGGGGGAAATTCACACTGGCCCAGCGTGTGTTTACTGTCCTCCCCATGTGATGTGCGCTACTGTCCTCCTAGCGCATGTTGCTGGTGTGCTTTGGTGGTGTGGGGTTGGCTAGTTTGTTTAGTAATATTTATTTTTCCTCCGTGCAGCTGTCTTCCAACCACTGGGGGGGCGCTGTTTACACTTACTGTAGAGGTGCGGCCGTGTCCGCACCTTCTCCTGCTTCTGATGTGGAGAGGCTGAGCCCACGTGGCTGCCGGTACACTTCATTCAGCACTGCAGTGTTGACGGGAGCTACGGCTTGGCCGCTCACACTCAATGGCCAGTGAAAAGAAACATTGGTCTCAGCAAACAGGTTTGGAAACATACTCGTCGCCAGTGTGATATCGCCTGGAGCCCTGCCTTCCCGCTCAGGAAAGGAGGGCCCGCGATGTACGTTAGGTGGAGGAGATAAATGACACACAGACACACGGGTGTGGGTGGGTGATCCCAATGTCCCGTTTTGGCAGGACATCGGTCCTTTTATTCTCCTACTTCCTTTCTGACGCAACGTCAGAATGCCTCAGGGGTCTTTCCTTTATACACCAGACTTGAGGCGAGAATTGCTGGACGCCGCAGGAAGCGGTAGCCGTGTTCTAGACAGCCTGAATTCCCATGTCAGGTGGGTCAGGCTTGGTTGCCAATGGGGCACAGGAATCCCTATGGGCTCTGTCAGTGTTTCTACCATGTACAAATAGGTGGCCAAATCCACAGGGGCCCACATTGAAAACAGCCACTGTGTTCCACCATGGTGGCATCTATTGCTGGTCTTTGCCGTGCATGGAGGCCCAAACAGCAGAGATCATAATAGTACCCAACATGATAAAACATGTCCATCACGACAAAGGATGACCACGGCCTCTGCCTACCCCGATCAAACACAAAAGAGAAGGCATAAGTGAAGGGATACCTACCTCTCCAACCACACCAACATTGGGAAGCACAGAGCAGGGAACTCCTTGAGCACATTTCCTGCCCTGCGTCGTGCTCCATATGGTGAGTTCATAGGAAACAGAAAACCAGTGTTTGTCTCTGCACATTTTTGCAACCTCCATGCAATTTTATGGGCCCATAAAAATGAGGTCATGTGAAGGAAACTAAAAGCAAAAGGGCCAGATCTGTGGAAAACCAGGTGTTTGCATTTCAATGGTTTCCAAACACGGCTGACATTTGGTTCTGTGCTCACAATTACCTCGTATCTCGATGACTCCAACTCCCAGAATGCCCATGTAGCTAGGGGGTGGATGGGTGTGCATTTGATTATATCCAATTAAGCCCTAATTTCTGAATCATTAAAATGTGCCATTTTTATGTTTCTTAGCCATGTATGCTTCTGATGGAAGTCTTAGAACCGAAACATGTTAAGTTTCCATAAGTCTATCATTTGGTTTGGTGAAGCTGTTTAATTTTGAAGATGTTCAAACAGTTGTTACGTTACTAGAATCTACATTTTCTGGATATTACACAATTGAAACGAAATTGACTAGATTGAATAAAACACTTTTTGTTGAAAGAAATCATGTAATTACCACCTAAAATATTTTGCCAGAAAGTATTTACCGGTTAGAAGCACTGCCTTCAATCGAGTTTAAACTTGCAATTTCCCTTTTGTTTTCTGTGCAAGCTAAAGCCCCTTTAGGATCTTACTTAACAGCACCCCTCTCTCCATAGAAATCCTATGCACAAAACCCACCACACGTCTCCAAACTCTATTGTAGGAACACCTCTCTCGCCAGCCAGTTCTACACACATCTCACACTCCGGTTCCGACCATTCCACACACACCTCACTCCAGACTCAGTCATTGCACACACCGCGCTCCAGACTCCATTCCCCACACGCCTCTCTGCTGGCAGGGTGTGGACAGAGCTGTTTGTGCATGTAGTGTGTGGGCAGCCCCTGCCCTCCTTCCGTACCAAGTTACGCACTGAACCTCTGCGACATTAACCATCAAATTTCTCTCCGGGAAACACTGTGGCTAGAGCGCTCCTCTCTGAGCGCCCACAGGTGGCACCATTAATCGCTGCGTTTACATGTGGTGGGCAGGAGTCTGTGGCTCACACCTGCACTGCTCTCCAAGGCGGGCAGAGGGTGCTACCATACTGCCCCGCAGCCCCACCCTTCTCGGGGCGGCTCCTCTAGCCAGAGGCCCGTTTGGATCGTTAGCGACACAGCTGGCCGCGTTTCTAAACATTATGGCGAAAAAATGTGGAAAGGGTGGGCACCACCTACTGTTCGAATCAAGTAGATATATTTGTAAAAATGTTGAAAACTATTTTTTTAGGAGCTGACTGCATGAAGCCCAAAGACACCTGAGCCAAATATACAAAGTCGGGAAAGAAGGTGGGTGTCACACACCCATCTAAACAGTCGCTCTCAATTATAACTCATCAGAGGTTAATGGAATGATACTACTAATGTTCTAAAAACTTTGATCCTAATTGTGTAGCTCCTTGGTTCCCAAAAGCGTAGATCAATCAAAAAATCAATCAATATTGTTAAGAGTATCAAATATCTCATTCCTGTTGGAAATTTAAAAGATGGAAGAACCCAAGCAATATGGTTTAATTTTCATTACAAAGAGTTTTGTTGCCAATGCTTTTCGGAGATCCACATCTCCTTCGTCAGGGCTGTACTCTCTAATGTGCCTTGAGTAATTACATTTTCGTGACCACATATTGTGTGTGAAAAACCAGGAAAGATTTAACAAACCCATACATATTCATCCAAGGTATACCCACAATGGACAATGTTATATTCGTGCATACCATACAATTGTTTGAAGCAGGTAGCAGTGGATATATAGAGATGAAAGAAAAAAGACAAAGAAAACACTTTTTGAGTTCAAATCGTTCATAAACCAATGTAAATATTTAGAACTAAATGATAAACATGTGTTCATACCTTATATAGTCCACAACAGGCCAATTCATATGAACCTTCATAAATTAAAAATACTGCCCTGCACAATTTTAAAATACCATAATATACTGTCAGGCTGCGTAAATTCACCAACTCCACAATGATGTGTGGACAAATATAATTAACTTACTTCCTCTCTGGCGCATGTATGCACTTGCGACCTCAGAGTGAATGTACAAGTTTAGTTATAAATATTTACATTCGTTTATGAATGATTTGAACTCAAAAAGTGTTTTCTTTGTCTTTTTTCTTTCAAGAATTCTGGGGGGGGATAAATGCCATTGTATCTCCCCCACTTAAAATTGTGGGACGGTTTTGTCCCCCCTGTACCCGTATGTCCTACGCCCATGAGTTCACACCATTAAAGTCAAGGTTACAACTCTGCAAAAGGTCTGATCTTTATACAACATAATTGGCGACGAGGAGTGACGGAAACCCTGCCACCCACCATGCAAGGTGTAACGCCACTCCCGTCTTTCCTGCAAACTCCAAGTAGGCCCATGATTCCATGGACTCAATGGGAACCCCTGTTTACGACATATGTGGATGCGCTGGGAGGTGCGGACTACACGGCTGCGAGGCACAGAGCGATGCTGCTAAATACATTGGGAGTAGAGGGACAAAGAGTGTTTGCGAGTCTTACGCCCAAAGTGGTTGTGAGGAAGAATGACGATGTGTACAAGTAAGCCGTGAGGAGGATTGTAAGAAGATTCACCTGCACCTAAAACACTGTACTACATAGGATTAGGTTCTACGGTCGCAAACAAGAGTCTATGTCACAAATCTACGTGAGTTGGCGGCCCTTTGCAATTTTGGGAATAATGCTGGCGGTACACACAAATAGCAGGAAGGTGCAGAACAGGTTAATCATGGAGAAAGAACTTCAGTTGAACAAAGCCGTTGAGATTGCGAGAGCTATCAAAGAAACGGTGGGAAAGAACGGAACCCCTCAAATGTCATAGATGCACCAGCACCAAGCACTTGGCCAATGACAGGGAATGTCCTGCGAGGCACAAAGAGTGCTCCGTCTGCAAGAGGATAGGGCAGCAAAAAGGTGACCACCATACATGCGGTGGAAGGTGAGGAAGGAGACTCCTCGTCCAGAGAGGACGGAAGATCCACTGTCATAATGGTAAACAGCTTGAGAAGCCCCATTGTGTCATCAAGTGGATGGGATGGAAACGAGAGTGATGACTGATTCAGGCTCTGATCTAACTATACTACCCATCCACACGTATAAAGAGATGGTGGCAAGCGACAAAGTGGAAGTACTCAACACCAAACATAAGCCCACCATATTTGGAGGCACCTCAGTAAGTTTGTTGGGATATATCAACAGCGTCGTAGAGTTTCAAGGAAGGGAAACCAGGACTAGAGTCTATTTGGCCACGGAAGGTCCAGCGGTCCTCGGGTGGGACGATCAAGCCAGACTAAAGATTAAGCTGGATCCCAGCATGGAGGATCAAGTATTAACAGTCAATGTGGGAGGACTGCCAGTGTCGAAAGAAGATTTCCCCAAGTTGTTATCTGAGGGGCCGGGAAGAATCAAGAATTACATGTACAAGATAATACTCGAAACCAAGGCAGTCCCTATAAAGCATGAAGTGCGTCTGGTGCCGGCGATGACTAGAAACATATGGAAGTCGAAACTTGAAAAAATTGTGAAAGAAGGCACCATCGAAGACGTGAAAGCATCAGTGTGGTTAGGTCTGGTGGTGCTAATAAAAAAACAGAACTCAGAGGACTTTAGAGTATGCATGATCTCTGCAGCATCAATTTAGAGGTCATTACGTACAGCTATCCCCTCCCCAGCATAAATGAACTGATACTAATGATGATGGCCAAGTATTTTCCTAGCTGGACATGAGGGATGTCTATCACCATATACATTTGCATAGGAAATCTAGGCCCCTAATGGCATTCATTACCCCGCTCGCCACCTATCAGTTCACCAGGATGGTGTACGGCCTATCATCAGCGGCCTCTGCATTCCAGCAGATGATGGATTTGTTGCTGTAGGACGTGGGAAACATCTCATATTTTAAAGATGATATATTCGTTTTTGCTGAAGACGAGCATACGCACAACATTATACTAAGAAAAGTCTTCAACAAGTTACGAGATGCAGGGGTGAAGCTGAGGTACGATAAATGCGTGCTGAGGGCCAATGAAGTGGAATACCTAGGATACAAGATATCCTGTCAGGGGATCAGTCCCAAGCAAAACCTCATACAGGCCATCGTAAAAGCCCCAGAACCTGCCAACAAGGATGAATTAAGATCCTTTTGGGGCTTGCAGAATTTTACGCAAAGTTTCTTCCCAACTTCTTGGAGGTCACCACACCATTGAGAGATCTGCACAGGCGCAGAAGGAAGCGGTCAAAGCCATAAAGGAAAGGATTGTGAAAGCCCTGTGCTTACAGCCATTTAATCTCGAGTGGGACACAATCATCACTACCAATGCCAGTGCGTACAGATTGGGAGCCGCGCTGACCCAGAAGAGGGGAGATACAGAACACGTAGTGGCATTGGCATCAAAGTCTTTGTCCAAAGCTGAAAGAAACTACTCGACAGTGGAAAGGGAGATGTTAGCCTGCGCATGGGTGGTAGAATACTTCATAACGTCATCTGGGCCACCAAATTCAAGTTAGTCATGGATCATAAACCCTTGATCCACATGTTAAGCTCTGGAGGGACAAAAACGTCCACGCCTCAGGTAGCGCGCATTGCTGCATAGCTTCAGGAGTACACCCATGACATATCACACATAGAAAGGTGGAAGAACACCCAAGCTGACTGCCTGTCCAGGTTAGCAGGAAACAGAGAGAAGGCCACCACGTTCTTAGAGGATGAATGCTTAGTAGAGTCCATCCAGGATCTGAAAAGTACAGAATTCCTGAAAATGAGCGAGGGCTATTGGAATGAGGAAGCCTGCAAAGATCCCACAATGGTGAGGCTCACGTAATGGGTTCAGAGAGGGTGGCCGGAGGAAAGAGCCATCCCAGAAGGCATGAGACCATATTTGAAAGTAGTAGAAGAAATATTTGAAACGGAAGGACTGATTATCAAGGGCGATCAGGTGAATCAGCCAGTGGACATGAGGAAAGTCATCCTATGTAGGGCCCACTCAGGATATTTAGGGGAATACCACTGTTAGGGAGAATTATCATTCTATGGCTAATTTCCCTTACCTATAGAGTCCCCCAGCAGCGTTGCTGGATTTGAAGGGTTTGTTTCTTTTTCCTGCTAAGAGTGAGACTCTTTTTCCCACTCTTAAGCATTTTTGCTATGTGTGTTCTAGGCTATTGTGTTTAATGTCTATGGGATTTTCTCACCCCCATAGGAACCATCTTTATTCACATGTGTTACACAGCACCATCAGTGCAGTGACACAGAGGTGTCGTAGCGACCCCCAAACATAGACTCCATACCCTAGGACTGACTACTGTCTCCCAGGGCATGCAAAGTCCCCATTGACTTTACTAGTCCATTTTTATGAACTTAACCAGTAGAGCCCATCTTACTATGGAAGTACTGAAAAGGGTTAATAGTTTTTCCCTTAGGTTCATTTTCGAGGGGGTACCGTACAGTCCCTCTCTCAAAAGTTTCTGGCTGGTGGCAGTGGTTACTACCGCAAATATTTCCCTATGGGATTTTCCCATTGTTCGAGGCTACCACTTTTTCTGACAGCCTCTAACATACTGCCGGTGTATTTTAATATTAACTTTACTCCGGTAGGTTTTTATTGCCAGAACTTTAATATAACTTCTTTCTCGTGTCTTCCTCTAAACTCCTAACCCAGGTCGGGGATCCTTTGTTCGTCCTTTTGGCAGGCTTCTGCCGAGAAGCCCTCTTTTCGGCGCCACTGAGTCTGGGGTGGGTCCATTGTGTGGGAGGAGGAGTAGGACCCTTGGACAGGGTTGCCTGCGCAACCCATGTCGCACTCTATCCTGATAGGCTGGAGGGCCTCCTGCCAAGATGACCACTCCACTGTGTGAGTGACAGCTAGGCTATATGAACGGGGATCTTTTTGCATAAAAGCAGGGTCCTGAGGACTGGAAGAGCAAGACGTTGCAACTGGAACTAAGAAGCCGAAGAGGAGAGAAGCCAAAGACATCTGCAACGACTGAACCACCGGTGAAGCCCTGCTGCAGAGTCTCACCACTTTTCTCCACACAACGAGAGGAGATCTTCATCTGCAAGAGCCTTCTTCCCTTGAGGTGGTGGGGACAACCAGTTTGCCAATCGCCTTCCAGGACCTGCCTTGGCCGAATCTCCCATACCCTGTACTCAGAGGCCGGATAGCCAGGCACCAGTCCACCTGGACCGCGATTTAAAGGAGCGTACCTTTTATTCGTCGGGCAGCACCGCTGCTGGTTTCATCCCTGGGTAGTGCAGTAACTCGAACCTTCCTTCATGACGAGAGCCTCTCTTCCTCTGCTGGATCACCCGAACTGCAGGAACTACCAGGAACAACCGCCACCGCAGGAGCCACTTCTTCATTTAAAGGTACATTGTACCCCCAGGCCGACCTTTCTTCGGGGTAGCACTAAAGGTGTTTTAAATCCTTTACCTACCTGTTGGGTTGGCTGCCCCTCTCTCTTAACATTGTCTTTTCAACGTCTGCATCCACCTTTTCTACTTCGTTAACCAAAGACTTGACTGCAGCTACGAGAACATTTTGCCCCTGGCCCCTTGCCCTGTACCAACTGACTCTGGAACAGGCCTACTGACTCTGGTCACATTTGTTAGATCTGCCCTCTTTAGATTGATTCTCAGCTAGAACTGTGTGGTGCACCTATTTCTTTTAACTACCCTTTCCTTCCCAATTTTAAACCTAGTGAAATGCCATTTTGCTCAGTTTTCATTTAAGTATTGCCTATACTGATGCACTGTCTTGCTTAAACTGGTTCGCAAACTTATGGGAAGTTTTGCTAGGGTGTGTAAGAAGGTATTTATGAATAACTTGTGTTTCCCCCCCCCCATCTGAGAAATTGTTAGAACACTCCTTGTGTGTAGTTGTCACTGTGCCGTTTTGCTCAGTTTTCACTCTGATTCACTTGGTCTACAATTTCATTTGGGAGTGTGTATATTTTTCCTTTGACTTAATTTAACTTGCTTGATGACTGTGTTTTATTAGAAGTGTATAAAATAAATATATATCTACTTTTTAAATACAGGCTTTGGTCAGTGTTTCTTTGTTCCATAGTCTAGTGGGCCTATTGTGTAAACCCTGAATACTGCTCATCTCCCTCTTGAGATAAGTCTGACTGCTCAGCCACAGCTACCAACTAAATCTTTGTGGTACAGACTGATACCAAAGGGGATGTATTGCTCTCACCTGTAGTCCTAATCTTGTGTAGTGCTCCCTAAGGGAACTGCACAAGATTCTGCCTAACAACCATGACGCTAGGTCGAGTGAGAGAGGCTTACTGGTGGCCAGCCATGGATCAGGACATTCCTACGATGATCGACAGAGGTCATGAGTGCTTGAACAGCGATAAGAGGTTAAAGACAAGACAGGTGCCACTCATACCCACAGAAGTTCTGGAAGGAGTGTGGCAAAAGATAGGATTAGACTTTATCGGCCCCCTGCAAGTGATGTCTTCCGAACATCGTTACGGAGTGGTCATGGTCAACTATTTATTAAAGTGGGTGGAAGCCGAATTTGTACCAAATATCACCATGCCAACCACCTGACATCTGTGTTCCAGAGGGAAGGGCTACCCAAGGACATTGTCACCAACAACCAAGTCCAATTGGTCTCACGAGAAATTGAGACATTCATGAAAAGGCACAACATACGACAAATAAAAGCAGCACTGTACCACCCCCAGGCCAATGGGCTGGTGGAAAGAGCAAACCGGTTCATCAAGGGAGCAATACAGCTGACCACGGCATCCGGAATGGATCCTCTGAAAAAGGTCCAAGAAGCCGTGGCAGCTCACTGCTTCACTGTCATCAGAGTCACCCAAGTGTCACCCTTTCACATGCTGAGAGGGAGGAGAGGTGCGTCCATGCTGGTACCTCCATGATTGGCTAGTGTAAGGGGTGAACATGGAAGATGTAGTATGGACGATAAAGAACAGCAAGGCCCATATGAAGAAACTGAGCGATCAGCGGAGAGCGACCCAAAGTCAAGAAGTCAAGTATACAAAGAAATAATTTTACCTTCCGATTGCGCCAACAGGTATTAAAATGTTCTGTATGTTGAACCAAAATAAATGTGTCAAAATTCCATTTGTTGACTCAATGTGTTTTTCAATTTATTTGTATAATAGCCAAAAAAGAAAAATGTAGAATGGTACAAGAAATTGGATTTCAATATAATTGATTTGCTGGTAGGTACGCTTTGACTTTATTTATGATTGAGTTTTATGGAATGCCTTATGTTGCTTTCACATAGGTTCATTGATGGTTTGTAAATGTTGGTCCTATTGTTGCTTCACATAGGTAGTACTTGGAGGCTGATACTATTGTTTTTTTCACAAAGGTGCTCCTTAATGCATGCTTGATTTGCAATTTTCAGTGATTAGAAGGTTTATCGTATTGTTTCTTCACAAAGGTATTCCTTTTGCATGATTAGTTCACAGTGTTCAGTGATGTATCCCTTTTGGGATAAGTTGATGATGTCCCTTGACACGTGTTTCCCCAATTGTATTGTTATTGGTTCTTCAGGAGGGTATAATCTTTTATCGTAGGTTGTGGATTCATCTTATAAAAATGGTGGAAATTAAGAGTAGCATTAACATTTGTTGTTAGGTATGGGTTAGTCTAACTTATGATTCGACATGCATTAATACTTTATTACATATGGACAGTGAAGTTGATCATTAGAGGCTGGACAACTTATTAAGGTATCTCTAGCCAATTTATCACAGTGCACTCCTCTTATTCCTTAAAATTTGCTAAAGTATAAATTTAGTAGTGGGGTGCCGGGGAGAAAACCAACCCTGACACTAGGTTGTATAAACTATACTATAGACAACAGATAACCACACACTTGTGGATTTCTCCCGTCCCCTTCACACCCAAAAATATTGTGAACACAACCAATTAGTGAATGATTCCTATATGTTCAATTCTGTAATTCAAAAATAACACTTTGCTAATAACTCTTGTCTTATAAAAATTCTTTACTCAAAGAAATGTATATATACACACTTATTCATTTATGTTAGACCATACCTAATACCAAACTGTTGAATTTCAAATTTTACTTTGTTGATCATTTCACAATTCGAAATAGACAATATACAGTATGACGTTTGATTATTCAATAATAACCCATCTGGGCAATATTTTCTAGAATAACAATCCGTTAACTTGTGTCTCTACGCGTTTCGGGGTTAGATGCTCCCCTTCTTCAGGAGTTGTCTATTTTCTTCAAAGGTCTTGTAGTTCCATCTATAATAAACAATTTAGATTTATAGGTTTTAAATTCCATTATTCTTTTGTTTTTCACTGTCACTGTCACTTTAATTATGATCTCATAATTAACTAGGTGATTTTGACTAATTCAGTACGGTTTCCCACTCATTATCAGAATTGCCTGTTCAACTTAATGCCAACAATACCAGATAAATAAGAATAGTTCAATCCTTTTACACTAATCCAGTTAAAAATATATACCCAGATGGGGTGTCCAGATTTTAGCATGTTAACTTCTTTAGTTAGATCCATTAAAATATTCACCTGTGTGATACTTCCAATGGTGTCTCCCACTTCTGTTTGGAATCTCACCACTGCTTGTGCAGTAAGCTGCCCGTGGTGATGCAATTAGGTCCCTCCTAGTGCCAATGATGCCCTTTTGATTATCTCAATGTGTAGACCGTTCTGTGAATAAAAGTTCACAATTTGTGGTAAACTGTCTCCCCAGTTATTGTATTACAGAAATTGTAGAGACTTTATTGCTTACCTATCTACTTGGTTGTTGATGAATTAATGTTGGCTGAATATTGCCCTTCGTGATCACTATTCGGAATTTGGTTCATCTGAAAACTCTCCTTTAGTTCTAAGGGAAAAAAATCCTTTATCACTATATTGTCCTCTTAAAAATGGGGGGGTTGAACTTAAGGTCAATGTCATCATACATGTAAAACTCTATTTTCTATCTCCAGCATTTACCTTGTCAGACAGAAGTCTCTGTATCTCTCACTCCCAAGCGCCAAATTCTGCAGCCTCGCGTGCGAACGGCCGCAAAATGGCTGTCGTTCTATTTATTTACGTTCTATGTGTGACATCATCACGTGATAACGCGATGACGTCATACGCACCACCGTTCTGTCTTAGTTCGATGTGTTTGTTCGATGTGTTCGTTGTTTATGTTAATATCTCATGGTTTGTCGACCTGCATGGATGATATCATCACATGCCGCTGTTCTTAGTTGTGGCTTTGTCCTTTAAGGATGGTTTAAAAAAGGCCCTTGTGGTGTCATTAGGCAAATTACTATATGATGGGTTCTCCCATATTTTTTCACCAGGGGTGTCTCAAGTTAATTCTGAGATCATAAAAGTGCTCACAATTTGTTTTACCATTTCTTGGCAATGAAGATGAAAGTATATCCAACCATTAGACATTAGTCATAATGTATTGTTCGTTCTCTTCTGTACATTCTGAATTGTATATATAATGTATTCCCGTTCATCTCCATGATGTTACCACATTTCAATATGATTTGTGTCCATTTTTTCATTTGAACTATATTTTTTTCATCATAGATATTATATACAGTAAGAATAGATACACATTTTAGTACTTGATACTTTCTTGGACTCACCAGTTACTTTACAGACCATATTTATATCAATTCGTACTGTAATCTGAGTTGTTAATAATGCTTTTTATCTATGATCCACCCACATTCCAGATCTATTTGGTTTTTATGGTAGTCTATATTGCATGTATTCTACATATAGATTCACTTTCCTTTTGTTCACAGAAATACCCCAAGGTTGTATTCTTCATTCATACCCCTAGGTGACATGGAGTCCAGTTTCTCAATCCAATATATCTCTCTCTGATTTCATTTTTTTGTATGATTTCCCCCACGTGGAGATCTTTTTACTACTTCCAAAATGATAACCTTTAGTTGTGAAATGTTGTGTTTGTTCTCATTAAAGTGGCGTGCAACTGGTGATCTTATATTCTTAGTTCTAATGTTGCTCTTATGTTCATGCCAACGTTCCTTGGCTTTTCTGTTCGTTTGACCAATGTAAAATATTCCACATGGACAACTAAGTCCATAGATCACAGATTTTGTGTCGCATGTGGCATAATCCCTAAGTTTAATCCTCATACCATTGTATGGATGTCGTACATGGGTGCCCTTGATTATGTTGTTGCAATGTCCACAGTTTAAACACGCGAAGGTTCCTGTTTTTCATGTTTGTAGAGACATCTGTTTCTCTTTTGGTGGTCTTTCAGCATGTACTAGCTGATCTTTAAAATTCCGGCCTCTTTTGTATGCTATGATTGGTGGTTTAGGGAACAATTTATTCAACTGTTGGTCCATTTCAATAATTCTCCAATTCTTCTTGATCATCCTGGCGACATGATGGCTTTGTCCCGAATATCTTAAGGCATATATGAATGGTGTTTCATTTGATTTCACTCTTGGAGTGAGTAATTCTTCTCTTGTTAATCTCTCTGTTTTCTCTCTGGCTCTCTCTATGATATTGTTTGGGTATGCCCGTTTTCTGTATTTCTCAGTCATGGTGAGATTTGCTTCTTCCAATGTTGTAGATGTCGAAATTATACGCTTCAAGCGTAGAAATTGGCTGTATGGTAGATTGGCTCGTAGGTGTTCTGGGTGGTGACTCAGATAATGTAGTGAATTGTTTACATCTGTTTTCTTATGGTATATGTTCGTTGTTATGCCTTGTGGTCCTATCTCCAATTCAACGTCCAAAAAATGTAATTTGGGTGTACCCACTTCCATGGTAAATTTTATTCTATCGTGAATTGAGTTCAGGAAGTCTAAAAATAAGTTGACATCTGTCCTTGTTCCTCTCCAGACCACAAAAATGTTGTCTATAAATCTCTTCCAAATTACCAGGTTGGACATCCATCTTTGTTCAGTTAATATTCGTGTGCTCTCCAAGAAGTACATGAATAAGTTTGCATATGCGGGTGCCATTGATGACCCCATGGAGGTGCCTGCTGCTTGTATGTAAAATTGATTACCATATCTGAAGTAATTATTTACAAGTATGATCTTACTTAGTTCCAATAGAAAGACTTTATTCGCTGTGCATTCGTTGGTGTTAACTAGCATCCATTCTAGGGCCTCCAGTCCATCTTGGTGGGGAATTGAGGTGTATAGACTTTGTATATCAAAAGATAATAGTGTATCGTCTTCCCTGATTTCTGGTAAGTTCTTCAGTATGTTTAGGAAATCCGTGGTATCTTTCAAACATGTCGTAGTGGTCTGGACTAATGGTTGTAAGGCCTTATCTACATAGACTGCCAAGGGGTTAAAAATACTGTCAGTTCCTGCTACTATTGGACGTAGTGGTGGTGTTTGTTGGTTCTTGTGTATTTTAGGCAATCCGTAGAAAACCAGTGTTATTGGAAATTCTTTGGTGAGAAATTTCTTGGTCTTCTCAGAGATCCATCCCTCCTCTGTAGCTTTCTCCAATGTTGTTTCGATAATGTCCTTTATTTGTTTAGTGGGGTCTTGTGTACCCTTAATATAGGTTCCTTCGTCATTTAGTAATTCTTTAATTCCATTGTCATAATATGTTGTATCCATTATGACTATTGCCCCTCCCTTATCAGCTGGTTTCAGAGTTAAACTCGCGTCATCTGCTAATTCTTTAATTAGTTGGCTTTGGTGTCTTCTGATGTTGTAATTTCTAATTTTATTGAAGCTGACCCTCTTGAGGTCCTTTTGCATTTGTTCCTCGAACATTCTTATTCCAATGCTATTCACCTGTGGGTCGAAGGTACTCTTCGGTTTTATTTCCAGATATTCATGTGGTACAGTTGGTTCCCCATCATCGTGTTAGTATCGAAAAATACTTTCAATCTCATTTTTCTGGTTAATCTGTGTAAATTGACCTTCTCTTCTAATAAACTAGAGTTCTGTGTGGGTATAAAGGACAATCCTAGATTGAGAATGTCTAGTTGTTCTTTGGTTAATGGTTTGCTCGAAGTATTAATCACTAGTTGTTCAGTTTCTTTTTGGGTCTTAGATTTCTTTTTGCCTCTTCTCGCTGTCTTCCTTCTAAAAAAGAAGAAGAAGAAGGTTCGGTGTTTGAAGTTGTCGCTTCTTGTGATGTATGTAGATTCGGAGCTTGTCTCGGGATGTTCTCTGCGTTGGTACGATCTTCTCCACTATTGGGTGCTTCACTGCTCAGATCACTAGTGTTGTCTTCAGTATTCCTCGGGTTCGGTGGTTGTCTCTTCTCTGGTATGGGTCTTCTTTGAGCGTAGTGTTCCTGCCAGGTATATACAATGTCCTGTAAATAGTCCAAAGTATCTCTCCTGAATTTACGGACTTTACGTTGTTCTATTTCTTTCTTATAATTCTCTAGGGATTCATTGACCTCTGTTAGAATTTTATTCAAATCTTCCTTGTTTTTAAACTTGCTTAATTGTTCTGATAGATCTTCAATTTCTTTGTCCAAATTATTGACTGATTTCGATAGTTCTTCAATCGTCAAGAGAATTAGATCCAGTGAACATTTGTTTAAAATGTGTTCCCATTTTTTCACAAACTCAGCATTCTCTCTGCAAAGGGTTGGTTTCAGATATACACAAAGTCCTCTTGGTATGCGTTGGGCTCGGAAGTACTGGGCTAGCGTGGTGGCATGTAGCTTTTGAGATATTTCTCTTCTAATGGTGCGTTCCAACTGATTTATTAGTTTCTCTGGATTGCTTGTTGTTGGTATACTGGTCTCTATGTCCTTCAAAAGGCCTAATATCCGGTTGGCTTCTTCTTCATTGAATGCTAGAGTGGTAGCATGTTTTTCTGTTAATGTGTTGATTTTGGAAAATGACATCTCCCGATGTCTCTGGCTCTGTGGGTGCTACTGAGATTATAGTGTCACACCCTATCAATAGGGGATTTACATGAAATCTCTAGCTAATTTATCACAGTGCACTCCTCTTATTCCTTAAAATTTGATAAAGTATAAATTTAGTAGTGGGGTGCCGGGGAGAAAACCAACCCTGACACTAGGTTGTATAAACTATACTATAGACAACAGATAACCACACACTTGTGGATTTCTCCCGTCCCCTGCACACCCAAAAATATTGTGAACACAACCAATTAGTGAATGATTCCTATATGTTCAATTCTGTAATTCAAAAATAACACTTTGCTAATAACTCTTGTCTTATAAAAATTCTTTACTCAAAGAAATGTATATATACACACTTATTCATTTATGTTAGACCATACCTAATACCAAACTGTTGAATTTCAAATTTTACTTTGTTGATCATTTCACAATTCGAAATAGACAATATACAGTATGACGTTTGATTATTCAATAATAACCCATCTGGGCAATATTTTCTAGAATAACAATCCGTTAACTTGTGTCTCTACGTGTTTCAGGGTTTGATGCTCCCCTTCTTCAGGAGTTGTCTATTTTCTTCAAAGGTCTTGTAGTTCCATCTATAATAAACAATTTAGATTTATAGGTTTTAAATTCCATTATTCTTTTGTTTTTCACTGTCACTGTCACTTTAATTATGATCTCATAATTAACTAGGTGATTTTGACTAATTCAGTACGGTTTCTCACTCTCAGAAGGGGAGCATCAAACCCCGAAACGCGTAGAGACACAAGTTAACGGATTGTTATTCTAGAAAATATTGCCCGGATGGGTTATTATTGAATAATCAAACGTCATACTGTATATTGTCTATTTCGAATTGTGAAATGATCAACAAAGTAAAATTTGAAATTCAACAGTTTGGTATTAGGTATGGTCTAACATAAATGAATAAGTGTGTATATATACATTTCTTTGAGTAAAGAATTTTTATAAGACAAGAGTTATTAGCAAACTGTTATTTTTGAATTACAGAATTGAACATATAGGAATCATTCACTAATTGGTTGTGTTCACAATATTTTTGGGTGTGCAGGGGACGGGAGAAATCCACAAGTGTGTGGTTATCTGTTGTCTATAGTATAACTTATTAAGGTATGTAGAAGCTGATGGATAAGGCTGATGTTACTACTGTAGTTGGATATGTCTACAGCTGTCGGTTTTTAAAGTTCTAGTTCCTTATTTCTGCTTAGATAGTAATTTGATTACTTACTTGGATGTGTTTCAATGCTTTAGATCATTTGGGGCAGTGTGGCGCTCCAGTATGGCTAGCACTGCATCTAAATGGCTTGTATTTAGGCTTGGGTATCGTGCAGTAAGTAAGCGATACCTGAAAAGAGACAGATATTTTCGAATTTGTAGAGTTTGTTAGGTGCGCTAGTCTAGATTAGTTTGTAGCTTGTTAAATAGTTGTGAATAATTTTGCTTACCTTGCGTTTATTTAAAAGTCAAGAAGTCAGAGAGGGGGACTGGATCAAAATCCGATTGCCGCTCAAAGATCAAGTGACGGGATCCAAGTTCAGTCAGCCAATCAAGGTATTACACAGAGGAACTAACCATGTCAGCACCCAAGACGGACGCACGTGGCACATGGAACATGTGGCAATGTTAGAGAGGCATCAGCCAACAGAGAAAGCACGAGAGGAGGCAAGCATTTGAGAGCACCAAGACCAGGAGGCAGCAGGGGAACCTGAGTCGGAGGCACAGAGGGCACCCCACAGAGAAAGTGAGACCGAGAACAAGATGCTGTAGGTGACATTTGAAAGCAATCCACATCCCCCTTGGTGAGTGCGAAAAGGAGGACCGTCCGAGGAGAGCGCAGAAGACCGGTGAAGTATAATGACTATATTATGGAATAAAACTTTTATTTGTGTTATCAAGGGGAGGTATGTTGGATGACTCGCGAGACTCGGCAACGCCGAGTTCACGCACGACTTAAGACGAGAAGGGCAAGAGCCTGCAAGAATTTGTAGCCGCTTTCTAGAGGGCTCCAGAGCAACAAAGCAGAAGCAGCTCCTGGCGCTCCTCCTGCATTAGGAGCCAGAGACTTACCCAAGCACACAGAGACTACAAGAAAGCCCCAGAGACTTGGACAATATAAGGCTGTGATGCAAACAGTGTCTTGTAAATTAATGTACATATGTTGCCACCAGTTCGCACCATTAAAGTAAAGGTTACAACTCTGCAAAAGGCCTGATCTTTATACAACACTTCCCTTTATTACTGTGGTGAGGTTGCCTAATGTCACTGCATGCATTTGTGAATGGTTGTTAGAACGCAGAGCGGTTGAACCCATTGACGCATCACATATGTGTGCTTAACATAATCACATCCATGATATCATTATGCTAATTTTGAAACAATGTTAGAAAAATCCTAACTTTGTCTCAAAATGTCAAGTATTGTCGCAGATGTGCCTAATGCAATGTGAAAACTTTACAGTATACCATCCCACGTGTGATAATGTGAAAACTTTACAGTATATCATCCCACGTGTGATGGGCTGTGGAAGGAAGGTGGTTTAGTGCGGTCTTGAGAGGGGGGAAACCCCACAGGAAATAAAATCAGCTTAAAATCGCTTTGGCAAACTGAGCAGCAACTTGATGAGCCCGTAACAGTGTTTGAAAAACTGGAATTATTAACAAAACAAAGAAAAAATTGACCGATATTTTGAGGAGTCGAAAGTATAGATGTTGCTGTATGTTACGAGAGGGACAATACTACCTAATCGGTCACGGTCTGGTATTTAAGAAGACGGTTTTTTTGTTATTAGTCATGTTTACGTCTGAGAATCTCCTCACGTTTTCCAGCCAATGCACACTAAGAGGTGGGAGGAGCTTACTTTCCTGCAGGCAGATGTGCTCGCCTCTGGCCGCGGTCTGTCAAATACTCGCTCGTCACTTCCTTGCCCAGGTCACGTGGAACAACAGTAGCCAGTGTGCAGGCTCTGTGGTTTGACGTTTACGGTCGGGACTCCGGGACCAAGATGGCGACGACAAGTGAATGAACGGTGGGCAGCAGTGCGGGGGGAGGGGCGGAGGATGGTACAATGACCCAGGGCAAGAAGAAGAAGCGCGCCAACCGCAGCGTCATGCTGGCAAAGAAGATCATCATCAAAGATGGGGGCACGGTCAGTACGAGGGGCTTTAGGGTGGCTGAAGGAGGGGCTTTCACTCAGTATATGTATAAGTAGAGGAAGGGGTACCTTGAAGGGAGGGGGCAGTGTTGAGAGCGGATTACACTGTCAACCTGCTTGCGCCCCATATGATGGCAACTATATGCCACCTCCTAGTTTATAACTGCAGTCAAGAGATAGTGTGAAGTGATTGACCAGCTGTCAAACTATTGTACATTGTAGTTATGTGTTTGTTGTGCGGGGGTTGTTTTGAAATACGTTGTTTATCGCGGATTACAGGCTTCTATACTAACTCACGGACCAGTAACATTGAACAGTGCTAAGTACTTTGGCTATGTCACAGGGCTTCGTTTAAATGCAATATGCTGGTCTACTGCATAAACGATATTGTGATCTGTAGTGCTGTACCATGCCGAGTACATGTACTTCACCAACTCCGTTTTGACCCCTTCTAGATTGTATTATTTGTGTACGCCACTGTGCTATACGTCATACAGTACGAAGTGTGCTTTACAATACGTTGTGCTGTCCTACTGTACATTTCTATGAAATGATGCTGTACTGCTTGCAATCCCATAGTATCATTTCCGCTACTCTATTTTTGACTTACTGTACCATGACTACAAAGTGCTTCATACATGGTACCTTCAATGTTATTCACTGCACAGTGTTTGTATGTGGTTTCATTGAATGGATTATCATTTTTGGATACTCTTTGATGTCGTAATGCTCAGAAAAGCGCGCAGTACTCGTACTGTGCTTGTTAATACACAGGTGTACAGTACATTCAATCGGTTACACCGTATAACACATTGTATTGTACAATTAAGCCATGTGATGTGGCATATGCACTAGTTGATTTTATTAACTGAAAGTAACGGTAGTTTCTTGGCAGGACACTATACAGTAAGCATGCACTAGTATAGGACGTCACGAATATAGTTTTGACAAGAGACACGTGCAAATCTAACATTTCTAAATCCGTCATTTGTGAGCAAACCAACATTAATGATTAAGTACTATGTTTTGAATACCATAAATATTACTGATAGGATTAGGATATGTATGCAAGGAAATGATTGAGCACCCTGGTGCTTTAAGTGGGATAAGAAATCGAGGAGGGGGGTGCGCGTTAATAGGCAGTGATCCAATATTTGGGGGAGTAGCCTAAAAAGTGCCCCACGCAGCATCAAATTCCAAGTAGCTAATAAAGCTTTAAAAGAGCAGCGGCCTCCTGTAATTAAAGGAGTAACGTAACAGCCAATCAAATTTACATAGGTGCAATGGAGGGGCAAAAATTCAGTTTTAAAAGATGTATTTAAATATGGTTGTGTGTAAATATTTTGACCATCATAAATATATTCAAATATGAAATGGAACATCAGATCAAAAGGGGTCCGTACACCATGCAATCTCACAGTTCTTCTGAAAGAAACCCATTACCTCCTCGTCCCAGTACTTACTTCATGAGGCACCTGCCTCCGACACAGGACCTTCTTCTATTTCTTTAAATCCCTATAACTCCTCCCCCACATCCATGTCACTCAGTTTTAATTTTTCCTGCCTCCGGCAGGTTGGACTTTTTCTTCCCGGTGCGGGGCACCAGGGAGCACCGATTGCTGGCCCCCTGGGGGGGGGGGGCTGTGTGGCGGGGCCCTCGGCTCCCTCAGGTGCGGCGCTGCTCCGGGGCCCCCTGCGGGGCTTGGGGTCACAGTTGAGCTGGATTGCCTCGCTCGGTTCTTTGCTGGGCTCCGGACCGCAGCGTGAGCATTGTGTCCCGGGTCCTGCACGGCCGGGGGAAGGTAAGGTAAGGAGTGGGGAGGACTGGGCTTGATGTTTTTCCCCTCTCCTCCTGTTTTGGCCATCTTGATTCGACTTGGCAGTATGGGCTAGCCTTCCCTTTTGTTGTGAGGCCTCTCTGCTTCTTGTCGTGGGGTGACAGTGGCAGAGGGTCTTTGGGAGTGCGGGGGCTCTGTTCTGTCGCAGGCATGTCACATACCACCTGCTCCTCAGAGACACACGGCCCAGGATGCACCGGATGTTAGCTGCATTATCTGGGGGAAGGTAAGGAGAGGGGAGACTGTGCTTGATATTTTTCCCCTCTCCTGCTGGTATGGCCATCTTGACTCCTTCGAAAGGCCGTTACCTCGTGCTCTGTGTACACGTTTTTATTGGAAATGATGGCAAGCACTTGGCAGTATGGGCTAGCCTTCCCTTTTTGTTGTGAGGCCTCTCTGCTTCTTGTCGTGGGGTGTCTGTGACAGAGTATTTGAAAGTGTGGGGGCTCTGTACTGTCACAGGCATGTCACATACCACCCGCTCCTCAGACACACACAGCCCAGGATGCACCGGATGTTGGCTGCATTCCTTGCGTGCTGCCTGTGAATACGGCGCAGATTTGGACACGTCTGCAAGCGGCCGGAAGGGTACCGGCCTGGCATAGTCTACACTTCGGGTTCGAGTCTCAGCGGTGCTGACTCGGTCCTTCATCCTTCCTAGACCGACGCATTGGAACGATTTAGAGCATGGGGCTACCAGCTACTGGATACAGGGCTCAAGCCACCTCAGTCATGTGGCGTGTTAGTGGTGTGTTTGGGTCTGTACTAGCTATGGACGCAGACTTCTTGTCCTGTCCTCTTCCTCTAAACTGCGCGAGGGAAAGTCAAAGGAGTTGATTTGCTTTTCCCTTGTCCGGCATGGGATCATGGAAGTAACGGCCATGCAGGGGGTTCCCAGTGTCTCTTCTTTTAGGCCCTAGGTCCTCCGGTGCCGACGTGTTGCTTTCACGCCTCCTCTCAGACTTGTGGGAAGTGATAGGGCACATGGTGGCACATGTCTGTGCTTAGAGGGGTTCTCAGAGCCCCTGGTGCCGGTGGAGGGGGATGTCACTTCAGTTGGTTTTCCAGTATAGGCATACCTCAGGTAGGGGGTTGCCTTTGATGTCGGCTATCCGGGATGGATTGCTTTGCCCCGCTTTGTGACAGTACTCTGCCCTTTTGACGCCAGCTTGGTGGCTCCTCTGTCGGCTGAGGGGGCCATAGTGTGCTGGACTTCTGGGCTGTCCAGTATCTTCCTTTTGATAGGTCAGATCTTTTTGTGGGCTGACAAGCATGCTGTTATATTGTGGCGCAGGCCTGTTTCAACGTCCAGTGATTTCCCTCTGGTGCAAGTGCAGTGACTGGCGGTTTTCCCTGGCTCCTCGTCTCTATCTTCTCGCAGGTGTATGGGACCGGTGGGGTTCGGCTTCCTGGGTAATGGGCTCCTTCTGGAGGGGGTATCAGTTGCCGTTCCTGTCTCCTCCTGTCCAGGTTTGCATGGTTAGGACTTTGGTACCCAGCTCACGGTCCAAGTAGTTGGCTATGGGATCCGTTCTCTCCGAGCGGTTGTTGTGGGTTACCGTCTTGCCCGTTCCTCTCCCTGTTCAGGGTCAAGTTTTCTACTTGTGGGTGTTCCTGGTCCCTATGCCTTCTAGGATGTGTCACCTGCTTATGGGTCTCAAGACCCTGCACTGCTTGTCCGGATGTCTGGGGAGAGCGTACTCTGGATGTTGTGCAGGGGGGGTGCTTGCTGGCTGTTCTGGGCTGGGTTCTCAGAAGGCAGTATGTCTCGGCTCGCCTGTTGCTGAAGTTACGGGGCACGTGGCGTCTTGCATGTTTTCCAGTTCCTTGAGCCCGTCTTCGGTTATGTCTCCTGGTGTCTTATACTCTCTCCCACTGGCTCCCGACATCTCGGCTTTCGTAGTTTTGTTTTCAGTGTCCCCAGCGCTGCGAGTGTCCCTGCTATGGTGGTGGGGGGTTTCAGGTCTACAGGCTGAGGTGTGCATGGTCCTTCCTCCTGTGGCCTCTCCTACTACCAACACCAGCAGAAAGGGTCTACATTGGGGGTCCTCTCAGCTCAAGGGTTGTGAGATCTGGGGAGAGCCAGCGATCATCCAATTGGCAAGAGTTGTGCCATTGTCCAAGCTCTGGTGTACTTCGAGGAGTTGCTGGACGGTCGGCGGTTTTTGGTCCAATCGGACAATACGACGGCCTTGGCATATGTCAACTGCAAAAGGGGTTCCGGCCACTCCTTGAATGCTCTGGCAGCGCTGATAGGCACCTGGGAGGACTCTCATCTGGTGTCTCTGGTGGCCTCACGTATCAGAAGGGTGGACAATGTTCAAGCGGATCTTCTCAGACGCCGGTTTTCACTCCTCTGCGGAACTGGTCCTGTTGGCCCAGGTCTTTGCGGTGACCTGTGTCAGATTAGGGTCCCTGGTTCTAGACCTGTTTGCATCCCCGGCCTCAGCAGAAGTTCCCTTCTTCTGCTCTCGGTTTCAGGCTGAGGGGATTGGGGGATGGACGCCCTCTCTGTACAGTGGCCTTGGGGTTTTCCTTTATGCCTTTCCGCCTATTCCCCTTCTGCCCCGGGTGGTTTGGCGCATCTGAGTGTCCAGGGTGACTGTGTTGTTGTTAGCTCCGTTCTGGTCCCGCCGGAGTTGGCTCCCCTCTCTGTTGGAGCTTCGGTCCTAGGAACCTTGGCTGGTTCCGAGGTGGCCGTGTCCCCTTCAAGGGGATCTGCGGTTGGAATTCCACCGGATGCAATGGGCGGTGTAGCTATTGCTCAGTCTAGGTTGATATCTCAGGGGTTCTCAGATCCTGTAGTTGAGTCCAAATGGATGCTCTTTGACCCTCCACTCTGAAGGTGTTAGGCAGACATTGGGGCCATTTCCGAGACTGGTATGGGCGGTCTGGGATCCCTCCCCTAAGTTCTGGCCTCTGCTATCCTTCGGTTCCTCCAGGAGGGGTTTTGACAGGGGCCTGGCAGTTTTTCCAGGCTTCGCTCTCAGTGGGCCTCCATGAAATTCCTTTTGGGGGACTCTGACGGTCACTTGGATGGGGAGGTGTTGGTGGGGAAGTTGATCCAGGGTTTTTCTTCTTCCCGTCCTTGTGCTGATAAAGGGCTTTCCTCTTGGGATCTCCCTCTTGTATTACGGTTCCTTCACGGGCCTCCTTTTGAGCCCATTTCCGAGATTGATATCAAACATCTTACACTGAAATCTGATTTTCTTATTGCCCTCACTTCTGCCCGTAGGCTTGGGGAGATTGGGGCTCTCCTATGTCACGCTCCTTTCCTGAGGGTGCTGCCAGACTCGGTGGTGCCGGGGTGTGGTCCGATGTTTCTCCCTTCAGTTGTCTCTCGGTTTTCACACCTCTCAGGGTCTGGTTCTCCCTGACTTCTTTCATGATCCAAGAACGCCTGAGGAGGTGGCTCGGCTTAACATTGATGTCCGGCGGGACGCGTTGGAGTATTTGGCTTGGTTTGCTTTTTCCACCAATCTGATAGTCTTCTGATTGCTTGTGGTCCGGCTGGGGCTGGGCATAACGCATCTGTGGTTTCCATTTTCCGGTGGTTCCGGGTTGTGATCTCTAGGGCCTATGTGGCTTCTGGCCTGCCTGTGCCTGCGCACAATCAGGGGCGGACTGCCAGGGGTTTCGCGGCTTCCTGGGCCGATGCAAGGAGGGTTTTTCTCTGCAAGAGATTTGTATGGCTGCCGCCTTACCTGGTCTAGGCATTTTCATCAACCGCTATGGGTTGAGTTTCTCCCACTCGGGAGTTGGTTCCTTCGTGGTTGGAGTTTTGTCTGTGGGGATGCGATTTAAGAGTTATTGTGGGTGTGTTTTGCTGCACTGTTTTTGGCTCTGTGTCTCATTGGGACCTTTTCCCCGTTGCTGCTTTGGTATACCTCATGAAGTAAGTACTGGGACGAGGAAGAGTGGACGCGGAGGTAATGCTCTTATTACTTACCGGTAATCTTCATTACTCCTAGTCCTACTCTTCCTCGTCACAGTACTGACGACCCTCCTCACCCTCCCTGCGGGGAAGGTCCCATGCTCCGGCTTGGTAATATGAAACTGAGGGACATGGATGTGAGGGAGGAGTTATAGGGATTTAAAGAAATAGAAGAAGGTCCTGTGTCGGAGGCAGGTGCCTCATGAAGTAAGTACTGTGACGAGGAAGAGTAGGACTAGGAGTAATGAAGATTAACGGTAAGTAATCAGAGCATTAGTCATACATACCAATTAAAAGCATTGTAATGATGATAATACTTTAATACAATGTGTGGTACAAATGAAACCATGTGTTCTTTTATAATTTCACTTTACTGTTTGAAAAGTACCTAATTTCTGTAATTTGATTCAAACATTACTGGAGGTGATATCTACTGGCAAAGATCAGTATTGCCACTCACATTTTTAAAGCAATTTGGTATGCGAGGTTCAGGGAGCCTGGCTTGGGTGCAATATTTGGAGACTGCCAGAGCTGAGCTCTAGCACACGTAAAGCCCTGATGGTGCGTGTTCGTTATGTAGGTTAACACAATCATAGAGTGTAAAAATGTACAGGTTTGGGGTAAATCGTTTTTGCCCCAAGTCAAATTATTTTCCCTCCGTTGTTTAAATGCCAACTTTAAAGAAAGAAGTATTGCAGTTTGAAGTTTTGTCATTATTGTTTCTGTATCAGATTTCTCGCTGCACTTGTTTCACCGTTCCAATTTGTTTAAGAATGGATCATCAGGAGAGATTTTGTGCAAACAAGTTAATTCAAAATGCCCTTATTAAAGTGGTTACTGAAGTTTAGGAAAAATATACAGATAGTTTTCTAATTCACACTTTGCTTGCTAAAATAGCAGTTTCTTTCCAGTGTGTTTTTCTCATTTGTCGGAAAGTAACGAAATTAGAGATGCACTATGGCTGATGATCCGTTCTAAAACAAATTGGAACTGTGAAACACGTGTAGAGAGGCACATTTGATACAAAAAGAGACAAATTTCATACAGAAACAATAATAAATATATTACATATTTTTTTCTTTAAAGTTGGCATTTAACAAACAAGGGAGTCAAAATAATTCGAGTTGGCGCAAAAACCATTTATCTCAAACCTGTACCTTTTTTACAATCTGTCGTTGTGTAGCAGCCACAAAAAAAGAGATAAATAACCTTTTGCTTGACAACTAATCTGTTTCCTAACACAACAGTCATAAAGCAATTAAGGAGATCGCCAGGAATAGGATATTATTGACTGCTAACAATCAGAGTGCTTGACTTCTTTATTGTGCTTTTTAGTTGGTGCCCTCAGGGTTCAAGTCTTGTTTTTTGGTATTCTCTAGTTTTGACATATCGAAGTCGTAACTTTTATAAAGATTGCTGTAGAACATCTTTGTGGGAATTCCAACCGGGCACTAGTTAACATGGTTGGGCCAACAAGGTTATTTCATTCTCTTCTTTCAACCCTATGAGTTTGTCAACCTAATCTGACAGCCGACCTTCTGGCTCCCCCCTCGACCCTTGTCCCGCCTCGCTCCTCAAAAGAAATCTTCACCTCCAGATGTGCAGGAGAACTGGCGAGGTCCATCCTAATGACTCCCTTACCTCCAGCAACTTCCCAGAACTCTTCAAAATCGCACATGTCAAAACCCCTTCTAAAGAAAGCATCCCTCAACCCTTCCAACCACTCAACTAGAGGCCTGTTTCAACACCCAATTCTTGGCAAAGCTCATTGACCGCTCTGCATACTCGCAGCTCAACTGTTTACTGGAATCCAACAACCTGCTAGACCCTGCACAATCGGTTTTCATCTGCGCCACGGAACAGAAACCACACTGATCTCTATCTGGGATGACCTCAAAGTCACTGCAGTCTCAGAAGGATGTGCAGCACTTGTTCTTCTTGACCTCTCAGGAACATTTGACACTGTTAACTACGCGTTCCTCTTTGACAGATTACACTCTGCAGGAATCCGGGATTCGGCACTCAACTGGTTCGCTTCATTCCTCACTAACAGACAGCAAATCACCTATCTCCTCCATTTCCACCCCACTGCATGCCCAGTGAGTACTGGAGTACCCCCAAGGCGCCTGCCTGTCACCCCTTCTCTTCAACTTTTACATGACCCCTCTGCCCAGGCTCATCCGCTCTTACAACCTCACTTGCTGTAACTACATCGATGATACACAAATCATTCTGAGAATTCCTAAATCGACCTCTGACCCTCGTCCTGACCTAGCAGCATGTCTCACAGACATGACCAGTAACCATCTCCTTCTGATCCTAGGGGAAACGGAGATCATGGTGTATGGCAAAACTGTTCTATTCCCACAACTGTCTCCCTGGCCACCCTCCATCTGCTTCCCCCACCTCCACCATTGTCAAAAACCTTGGCTTCACAATGGACTCTGACCCAACTCTGTCACACCACAACAACAATGTATCCAAATCCTATTACTTCCACCATAGGCTTCTGAAATGCATCTCCCCTTACCTACCCTAATAGACTGGCTGCAATTATGTCCATTGTCATGTCCAGACTTTACCTGTGTGCACCGACATACCAACTAAACAAACTTCAAAGAGTCCACAACTCGTCTGCCAGACTGCTTATTGCACTGGGATGAAGGGGATCACATCTCACCTGCTCTCCGCACCCTACAATGGCTCTCAATTGGATGAAGGGCCACCTTCAAAATCCTGTGCATTACTCACCGAGTGGTGCACAAAGCCGGCCCCAAATAGCTACAAGAAAAGATTATGCCTTACCTCCCAACATGCACCCTAAGGTCAGCCACGGCCCTCCTTCTAGTGGTTCCCACATCCAATTCATCCAGTATTGGAGGGTCTGTCTACTCAACCCTGGCACCAACATTGTAGAACTCGGTGCCTCCCCGCATTCGACACAGCCAAACTACATGGCTTTCCGGACAGCACTCAAAACCACCTGGCCTTTCCACTAAAATCATGTAAGAGACCGTTTTGGCCACTCAACCTACCACCAATGTCCAGGAAATGTCTTGGGACCCCATCAATACGGGCAGGTAAGAACAATCGGGCCACAAAAGCTGGCTCCAGTGATCAATTAAATTCATGCTATGAGCCTGCTGGCCGCCTACATGCTCGGCAGTGAACGCCTAGTTGCTCTCATGCTTTACCCTAAACTAGTCTAGAAATGAATGCCCAGGACTCCAAATCTGAGTCCTGGTCTTCCTCCAGGTATGCACTATGTTCTCAGCCCAGGAGATGTCTATCTTTGTTAATCTTACTTATCTGTAAATTAATGCGCAGAACTACAAACCAAGGGCCTAGAAGTTCAAACAATATGATAGGGCCGGCTCTTGTCGTCAACTAGTTATGCAATGTGCTCTCTGATCAGGTGATGCTTACCCTGATCTGTCTGGAAACTAATGCACTGAACTCCTTTACCCGAGATCCAGTATCACCTATGTTCTAAAGTTTTGTTTGTGCTTGCTCTTTGTCGCTTGCGGATATGCTTTACGCTCTACGCTCTCCGATCAGATGAGGCCTCTAGCAAAATCTGCTCTCGCAAGGGAGACTGATGCAGTGTAATTTCACAATTCAAACCATAAACTAAGATGGGAATACCCAACCACTCACTGTACACAAATACCTGCGACGTGGAAAAATGGGCCCCTCTGCACTTATGCTCTAGCATTAGAAATGAATTGACTTTGTTCCACCTTCAAGGGAATGTGCTCTTAAATTGGGTGAGGAATCTGGCAATGCAAGCTCCTGCAAGTGACATTGATGTGCTGTCGCCTGTTATCAATACTCAAACCACACACTAGACCGGGAACACTCAAACCTCAGCTGCACGTAATAATGTCACTCGGATACAGCACCAACAACACAGCCTGGTCTAATGCTGGACCATCTGGTTCACTGAGTACCTACCAATCGTCATATCTAGGATGTACTCGTAAGTCCGATAGAACAGAACTGGATATAACTACACGCTGAGAAGGTATCCTCCAATTAAAAAATTGCAAAGTCAACAAGACACAGGGATGGCAATAGACCTGCAATCGCTTAGCCCAGTAAAGGTTGGGAATCGGGGAAACTCAACACCGATGACACTGTCAAGCAGGGGGAAGACACGCTCCAACTTGGTAAACAGAACAAACTCCACACTATACTGAGAATCTCTCTCGGACAACAAAAGCTCTGAACCTTTAATACAGTGAGATATGGTCACCTCAGCAGGCACTATCTGGAACAGGGGACTCCCTCCAATTTGCACATATACCCACACATACCAATATGCTCTTCTCTCCACTGCACCAATAGAATACAGCTATATGCCTTGATTAATTTGGCCTAGCTGCACACATGCTTATACACCTCAACAGTCTTTAGAACGCAGCGATCTGACGCAAACAATTGGGCCAGTTGCACACATAATCTCATACACAGGCTCCACCACCGCCAGAATGCAGCTATTCCCACAAGTCAAATCGGCCTTGCTGCACACATTCGACTGATCTCACACAGCCGCCGCACCACACCTAGCATTAGAATGCAGATGCACACATACTGAATGCACCCAAGCACTATTTATTACCCTACTCTCTCTATTGACCTGGACTACGGTCCCAGAGGGCGTTCATCCCGCAGTGCTTTGAGATCATACCAATGGTAAAAAAACGGTGCTATACAAATGATCAGTAATGTTACATAAACATTATTGGGGAAAGTTGAAAGGTACACTGATATCGGCTGTTTCTTTTAAATTTTGGTAACCGGTTAATTAAGGCTGCAAGTAGACGCTGCATATCTTCCTCCTACTCCTTTGCAATTTAAGCATAGGTGTTATTACCCAATTTAATGGTACTCAAATTTACATTCTTGAAAGGATTAGGTAGCCCTGGAAGGGTTTGTACATGTATTCTGCAGTCTGGACACATATTGTAGGCAAGCACTTGCTGTGCTATCTTGCCAGAAAATGCTGGATTTTGTAATCCCTGCTGTTCGCACTGACTAGTATAGCGGCTGTGCTCTACTATATATTATCAGGAGTGGAAATTGGAATGAATCCAGCAGGCGCTGAGGTTCCTGGCTGTCAGGATTTTACTCTGACCAAGAACTACTTCTTGTGACCCACGAGTTATTAAAATCCAGTTTCACGACTGGAGTGCCTGAAAGGTGGTGCAAAGTTTAAAAAAAAAATTTTCTCCAAAATGCGGCCTGTACCCACAAATGCACGCCTTGAACCCGTATTAAGTTTGCTGTGTTCCTCTGTCTTGCACGATATTGCTCCGTTTCTGTTGAATCCTTGGTGTTTGGCCATACTGCTTTACATGCCTTCACTTTAAATTGCTTTCCCTTTTTATTTCTTTTTTGTCAAGTCTTAGCCTATCTTTGCTGCTACATCTCCACTTTTCCAAATTTGTATCTGTGCTGACTCCTCATTTTTCTGTGATGTAACCTTGCTCATTCGCTTTCTCTCTGCTGCAGAATGAGGCACTAATACAGAAGATGCAACAAATCTAACTTTCAAATGAGAATTAACTATAGCCTTGTGGCCAGTACATTTGACCATTAAGTCTTTACATGTCTTCTAGAGGTTTACTAATGTACCTTTTTATGCAAATTCCCAGACACAGAGTACATTTCGGGTATGTTTAGGTTGCACCATTTGGCTTGGGAGAAGCCAAAGGTAGCTGTTGGTGTCCAGCTAACCAGGCTCTTCCAGGTGCTAAATAGTTCCTGGCAATTTTGAAATCTGTTAGATTATACATCAGTAGGCAAAATTATATGTCATAGAACATCGTGCAGAGTAGATGGCCTCCTTTTTATACGTCATCCTGGAAAAGTGGCTATGTGCACTGCTGTATAATAATTGTAGTAAATAGGATGTGGTTTCTAATCTGGCTGATATGTGTTGGACTCTACAATACTACATCAGAGAGAGTTGCTTTCCTCTGTACTCGTCACCATGCTAGTACACGTGTAAGTCATAATAATGAGACGGACAAGATGGCATTTTGGGTAACATAGTTATTTTATTTCAACAAAGAACCCTATGCTTATCAGCCTTACTTTTAAAGAAAAGGAGTCTAAAGGGTTGCTCCTCGGGTTGTTTTACAAAATAATCCAAGTCTGCTGTCTAGAAAACCTATCCTAACCTGATTCCTGTCTCTCCCACTATACAGCTAAAAAGAACCTAATTTAACCGAGTAGTACCGTAAGGGTCTTCTCCCCAAATGATAAAAAGGTGTCTGGTCTCCGACGCCATCGTAATGCTGCTGTATAAGAAAAGCTCTTCTTGCCCACTGCACGTCATCAAGGCACAAGCAAATGTCTCTCCTAACTTCCCCTCCTGGAGTAACTTCAGTTCTTGGTCCATCTGTCTCCTGGGATGGCCAGGCACATTGGCTTATTTTCAGGTCTTCCTCCCACTTTGGGAACGTTCTGGTTTGTACGTTTAGACCAGGCCTTCTTCTCTGGTTACCCTCCAGGAAACCTTGAGGTGTTTTCTCCACCCAACTGACTCCTAGTTCTTACCCTTCCCTGGGATCTCAGGTTGCACACCCTGTCTTGGGCTTTGGTTTCTGACTGCCTCACCTTGGGGGAGTCTGGTCACTCTCGCCCCGCATTGGGGCTCAGGTTTGGCCTTTCCGCCAGGCTTCCAGGAGCAACTGCATGTATCCTATCTCCATGCAGGGCTCCTCCAGGTAGGCGTTCAGGTCTGTCGACGCAGCTTCTCTGTTCCGCTAGTTCTGCGTGTGTCAGAGCTGGCGCTCCCTTCCTGTTGGATGTGGTTGCTGCTTGGGCTGCTGGAGACCCTCTGAGACCGGACGTCTCCAGTCCGTATCTCGGCTGGGGAGCTGGGTGTTCCACAGGCTTGTCTGTGCTTCCGTCCACCACACAGGGTGTGTGCTCGCCACTGTGACTCCTCCCAGAAAGAGGTCTAATTTCCTGCATGCGCATGGAGCTTTGCGGACTACTCTTTTCTCTTGGATCACTGCTGATAGTTTTCTTAGCTTCCATGCAATGAGAGGATGGGCTTTCTGACCATTCTCTGCTCCGGGTTGAAGACTGTGCCTGAAAGGGGCCAGAAACCATAATGGGCATTGGTGTGTGTGTGTGTGAAGCGTAAGCAATTATGCAAGTTAACTCCCATGTAACCAACAAAATTAGTAGATTCCTGGGATGAGGGAGGATAATGCTCATCCCTATTTAGGGAGTGCCTGTCCCCAAAAGGGCTGGGGATCACTCCTAGTAGGATTACACTTGCCCTGTCCCCTAGGGGATGCTAGGTGTAGTGGGCTCACCTCCCTAGTCACAAAAGGGGTGGCTCCCCCCTGGGGAGACGGTAGGATTTCCCTGGATTCTTCACATACACTAATTGACTTCTACACTCTATGGCACGGAATATAAAACCTTTGCTGTGTAATGTGCTGTAGATGGCTGGATTAGATAGACATGTAATGCTTTTGTATGCTGTACTGTGCTGAGTGCTTTTTATTTATTATTATTTTTTTATTTTTTTTTTAATGCAACTTTTTTGTTAGCGTGTGGAGAGCATGCATCACAAGAATAACTGGTCGTCACAACAGGATATATATCTCTACCATTTTCCCGCAGATTGACAGTATCCCACTTCCCTGTATACTCTTGTCTACAATTTTCCTTTACCACCTCAAATTTGTTACTTCGCTCTAATATAATGCCCCTAGACGGAATAGACCCTGTTACCTATAACTTGTGCCCACCCCAATCCAGCAACTCGCCCCTATAGGCTCTTTGGAAAAAAAAAATGATTGAAACTTTTTTTTTTTATATAGCGCTACACATCCGTGGGCCTTGGAGTGCTGAAATAACAGCTATTATCTTCTTCCATCGTTGAGGATCCACTGACATGAAAATAAGCCTAATTTAAGACAGCTTTTCACATCCCGTGCGGCCTGTAGCCAGTGAAACCATGACAAATGTAGATGTGTTACGCTCACCTGGTCTCTGCGGAGGCGTTGGGGCACGGTTGCAGCCCTCCCGGGGGTGAGGTCGCTCGGGTCCGACTTTGCCGTCTGCGCTTATGTGGTGACTGGTGTTAAGAGGTGATGCTGCTCGGGACTGCTCCTGCACGGAGAATAGGGGCCGTGAGTATGCCAGCTTGTGCGCCTGATTCCCTTCTCCCAAACCGTGGTACCGGTGGGATGCGCTGTCCCTGCAAAGCTCACCTGTTGATTAGTTTTGGCGAGCACTCCGTCCTGTTGCTTCTGGCAGGGGCGCTTGTATGATCTGGACAGAGTTCATTCACTGGTCCCTTGCACGTGGTAGTCCAGTCCTGCTGCGACTAAGCCATTATACTTCAGGTAAGTGTTCCTCTTTGCCTTTGTCTTTCCTCGTCTGTTTTTGTTGTATTGTAAAGTTCGTGGTCTTGTATTGCTGTCCGTTCAACTTTTGATGTTTGTTCTTTTGCTTTCTTCCCTTGCAGGTGATGTTGCTGGCCCGGCAGACGCTGCGGAGCTCGAGGCGGCAGCTGGAGGGAATGAGGAACGAAGCTGTAGCGGTACAGTAGTTGGTAAGTTGTTAATAGGGGGGCGCACAGGGTTCAAATGCGGCGCGGCCCTAAGACGGATATTCTAACCTTGTCTTTCTTCTTCTTCACAGGGTCCGAGTTCGTGGATGCGGAGTACAGTGCTGCGGCATCAGGATCACTGGATGTCGGGAGATGAGTCTGCAGATGAAACGATGAAGCACCGGTTTCCTGAAGGTGAGTATGCAGGAGAACGCCTGGTTTCAAAGGTAAGTAAACTGGTCCAAGCGGCGGTGAGCGTCACGTTGCACGCGAGTGCACATTAACGCGAAGCACCGGCCTTAAGGATGGAGCAGCTTATATAGCTGAGCTTCTGAAGCCACGCCCACCAGGTTCAGCCTGCCTGCCACACCTGATGAGTCAGCACATGAAGACCAGGCCTAGGGAGCCACAACCGATGAGTCCGCACATAAGGATGTTCTCTGGAATAAAGGCTTTCAGCTCCTGGAAAGTTCTTGTAAAATAAAAGCACTCCTGTACTGAAATAGTGTTCCTGCTCACATCTCTATATGAGCCTGGCTCCAAAAGCGCCAGGACTGAGTCCAGCCAGGGCCCCTGTGTTTATGGGTCCCAAAGGGACATAAGTGAGTCAAGCGACCCATTGCCCCCATCATTAGATGGTGTGGGTTTTGTGTTCTTGGGCCTGTGGCCATGATGAGATGTCATCTGCTTTCACATCTCATGCAGGCCTGCAGCCATTGATAACTGAAGAATGGTCGTCAAACATGCAGCACATGTTTTACACATGCTGGAAGAATATTTCTTGCCCTCACCAAGATTGAGGAAATGGTGCTTTCCTGTTCTGGCAGATGAGCAAATCACAAACGGCACAGAGCTGCCTGTTTCAGTAGGTGCAAGCGTTGACTTCACAATATTGAGTGTTATATCTGATAAGGATTTAAGGACAGGAAATGGGCAGACACAAATAGAAGCATAGTGCACGTCTGCAAGGCTAAGAAGTAATAAATGACAAAACTGTCTCTTCGCTAAGCCAAGGCCCATGGAATGCAGTGGAAGCAGTCACTGAACTTGTACAAATCTCTCACTCAGAGGTGCTAACACCCACATAGGAGACCATACTCAACGAGCACAGTGACACGTTGAGCTCTAGGCCTTACTCTTCTAGGTAGCAGATATTACGCACGCACACGGGAACCATGTTCATTCATGTAAAGCCCAAGCAAAAAGAGGAAGCAGACTTGCCTGTCCATCGAGGCCAGCGGGGCTGGGGAAGAGTGCAGAGCAGAGGAGTCCTGAGCAGAAAAGCTGCAGGAAAGAGACAGCCGGGCCCAGCTAAGCAGAACTCATAAACCCCAGAAGGTGCTGTTTCATTTGAAGCATATTCTGCTCTAAAAGTGAGTGAAGGGTGGGGACTTGCTGAGTGCATTTAGACTGATGGCGTGTAGTGTAGCATAGCTCCAGGGTTACACATGCTATTAAACTAAAATGACCACTTATTCATTATTTATCTATTCAAACATGCTCTTTGCCCACATGGCAATCTTGTTCATTGGTGTGATGTTCTGTTATATTATATCTGCTTTTGCTTTAGCGTGTGTAATGAGAATAAGAGCCCTCAGAAGGTAGGGTGTCGTATTAAATGCATTAACATGATAACTCCTGTGTCAAGTGAATAATTCAGAGTAATGTGTCAAGTGGTATCTCTTTGAGTCCAAGAACTTTACAATTCCTGGCTGTATATGTCACATCCTTTGTCACTTCTGATCTCTTTTCATCCCCTTCCCCCACACTTTATCGTGTTTCTGCCAGCACCCCCTATAATTACATATAAACTTTTCAAAGCAGCTGCACCTTTGCATCAAGTTTTCCCACATTCTGAGAGGACTCCCCTCCCCACTTCATTGTGATACACCTCTTCATCAAGTCCAGGGCCAATGCTGTTGGACTTCTCTTGTGCGCCGTGAGAGAGGAATTCCCCCCCCAATTCCACCCCCCGCCCACACTCACCTTCAGGATGCACAGTTTCAGTTCCACACACACAAGTCCTCTATTAACATGTTCAGGATTTCCATCACATGTTAATCTTTGCACACGTCCATACCATGTGCAGATACGTCTCTGTCTTAAATCCGGGACAAACGTCTTTGTATAGTACACCCTATGGCGCATGTGTATGGTCCTAATCCTAGAATCAGTAGCCACCCCCTTCATGGCACCCAGCGCACGTTCCCATTCTCCCTCATCCATCGTGCCCAAGTGCTTTTCAGAGGCCTCCCTAGCCTTCATTAGTGTCCTAGATGTGGTAGTAACTATCCATATATGCCATGGAGATCAGCCCACTCTCTAGTTGATCACTATGAGCCTCAACAGCAGAGAGTCCAGAGGGAGCTCAGGATCCGCCGTGAGCTGAGCTCGCAGGGCATGCCCTAGTTGCAAATACTGGTAAAACATATTGGGGGCTCTCCTGTGCGCCATTCTCAGGTCAGCGAACAACCTTATACCCCCCATGAACCACGCCCCTCAACTACATGCACCCCTCTCTCTGCCCACCCTCGCCTACCCTGCACTTCCTTTCATTGTGGGAATAGTCTGTTCCCCCACAATGGCTGGTCGAAGGGCCAGTTGACCTCTGTCTCTCGTTTTGTTCATTAAGGTCTGCCACACTTTGGCCACCAATGTGCCTGTCGGAGGGAATTCCTCTGAATATTCCCCACCCCACACATAATGAATTGGATTACATTATAAGTGTTAAAATACCTTTTACTTGTATTGGTTACACATTTCAACCTTTCAAACTTTTACATTCATATTTACAACTTATTACTTTCTTGTTTAAATTACATAAAAACATCATGGAAATACATCTTATACATTTATAGCACTGTTCTTGTTCTATTCCTGTTGCATATATTAATGTTAACCTCATAAAAACATGAAACGTCCACTTAAAAACACCTCAATCATTTCAGAGCCTTCCGGCCAATGTTAAGTAACCTAAAAATAGACTATTCACATGCATTCAAGCAAATACAGTGTGATGTATGTGGATCTTGTCATCGATAAATTAATGTAACTCCACTCTTAATGTGCTGATACTAATCATCCATTATCTATCAATACTTCCCACTTCTTAAACCAATCTCATCATGCTCAGGGTTGAAGTATATTATCATTTGAGATTTACAATTCCAATTTTAACAGAAAGTGTGTTGAGGCTATGTTCAATGATATTTGATTTGCTTTGAATATTTTCCACCACATTTGTTTTTGCGATAATGTTCTAAAATCATGGAAGAATTTATAGAAGATTTCATCCTCAGTTGGATTAGACCTGGGCAGGCTACAAAAAGATGTTAAAAATGTCTAATTGATGACGGATCATTAGAGAATCGACACTGACTAGAGATTTCTGTATCTTTGGATCTCATTGCTATTACCGCTTTAGTTGGCCCAGCCCTCCAGATAAGGTGTGCATGGGGCCTTTTACGGAGTAAAAGAATGTAAATGCGCCTTTTAGTTTCGTACCATTTATGCAGGCTGGCCACAGTACTTTTTTGTGAATTCCCCTATTCTTTCTTTCCAGTAGATGGTGCTGGAACACATATTTAGCAAATGCTAGCTTTGTTTGAACTGCTTTACCATATTACTGTAATAGGAGTCGGACGCACACTTTTGGGCATGGTGGAAAGGGGGTGTGCTTAGCACAGGAATCGCAGCAAGCGTTTGCTTTTTTAAATAAATTCTTCAAAACGCACAGGTTCTGTCTGGTGAGTTTGATTGGCGACGGGGACTGGCCTGAAACAGAAGTACCAACAATGTCATACATGGCCCATGATTTATTTGGCTGAATCTGAACAGGGTTATTCGCTACCACTCATGTTTGATCCACGGAGAAGGGACATAACCTGTTTTTATTTTGGATGTGGTACGTTAATTTTGCCTCGACAAAAGCCCAATCTTTCGAGTAATCTCTTTAATGGGATCATCCCATACCCATTGGTATGACTTAATATTTTCTTTTGTAAACGGCATGTGATATATGATGTTATTTGTAACGCGCCTATACACAAGTGTTTCAAGGCGCGACGAGGCAGGGGGAGGGAACAAGGGAAGACAGACAACAATCCTACTAGGCCAAGTGTCATTCAGATCGCGCAAGGGTAGAGGGGAAGGGAAAAGTGCAAGGGAGAGGGGGAAAGTGCAGTACAGGGGAAGTAGAATAACAAGATAAATAATAATAAGGGCCAACTGGTGGCAAGTGCAAGGTAAGTGCAGACAAGTGCTGGGAAGGGGGGCTGTAGGGATACAGAGACAGTCCCGCAGTGCAGGGGTTGCCAGGGAGGCAGTTCAAGGGGAGAGTGGCTGGGCCAAGGGCCAAGATCGGTGAGAGTGGCCCAGTTGCAGATGCAGTGCAATTTCAGTCAGGAATTTAGCAGGGGAGAGGGGGAGAGAAAGCAGAAGCAAAGAGGAAGGTTTTGAGGTGCTTCCGGAGATGGTTCTCCTCAAGTTTCAGGGAGGCAGGAGGGTTGTTCCAGAGGATGGCCCCTGCCGAGGAGAGAGATCTACCCCCCAGCTCGTTGCTTGGAGAAGCGGCTGACCCTGAGGGAATTGGAGGCGGATGAGCGAAGAGCACGAGAGGGCAGATATTTAGGAAGAGAGAGTTGAAGGTATTTTGGTCCCAGGCCCCAGAAGGCCTTGTGTACAATGCAGAGGGTTTTGAACTTGATCCTCGCAGCCACTGAGAGCCAGTGTAGGGATTTCAGACCTGGAGAGATACGATCCCTGGGCTTGAGGCCAAGGACAAGTCTCGCAGTCCTGTTCTGGATGAGCTGCAGAGGGCGGAGTGTAGAGGCAGGCAGATTTAGATAGAGGCTGTTACAGTAGTCCACCTTAGAGAGAACCAGGGCTCTGGTGACGGTGAGCTTCTGGGGGAAGGAGAGGAAAGGAAGAATACCTCTGAGGAGGTGCAGCTGGTAGTGAGACTTCTTAGAGATGTCAGATATGTGAGGAGAGAAGGAGAGTGTGGAGTCGAAGATGACCCCAAGGTTTTTTGCCTTGCAGGAAGAGGGCCAAGAGAGGCCGGCCAGAGAGCTGCAGGGAAGGAGGGAGTGGGTGTGCCGATGAGTAGAATCTCAGTCTTGCTGGCATTAAGGCAGAGGTCATTGGCGACACACCATTCCTGGACCATTATACCAGTAAAAGCAGTATAAGTATCTCTACTGAAGGGCCCATTGAGCTGGAAAAGCATCCACCACCCACCGGAATACTGCAATGAGATAATCCTATTACCCTATGAGGATTAAACTATCAGAAATAACACGCATACAGAGCCCAGAAATGAAAAATGTGTAAACCATTTACCCATTGACCCTTGCCCAGCCACAACTCTCAAATAAATTTTAGCTTCCACCTGCACAGGAGAACACGCAATATCTGTCATAAATGCCTCCTTATCCTCTGGTATCTTTCCCGACGCATTCAAAACGGTTCATGTCAAACCTCTAATTAAAAAACCTTTGCTCGACCCTCTCGAGCCCAAAAACTACCACCCCGTCTCAAACACCAGGTTCCTTGCCAAACTCATTGACCGAACCGCCTACTCCCAACTAAATGCCTTTGTCGAAGCCAACAACCTCCTTGATCCCGCACAATCAGGTTTCAGAGCCCGTCACGGAACGGAACCACCCTAACCTCAATCTGGGACGACCTTAAAATGACAGCAGACTCCGCAGGATGCGCCGCACTAATCCTTCTTGACCTATCCGCCGCCTTTGACACAATCAATCACTCAATCCTCCTAGACCGCCTCCACTCCCTAGGAATCCGCAGAACCGCTCTTAAATGGATAGCTTCATTTCGCAAAGATAGGTACGAAATAACGATACTCTCCACCTATACCTCCCAAGCCAGACCAGTCGACACAGGAGTCCCACAAGAGCATGCCTATCCGCCCTCCTATTCAATCTCTACTTGATCACCCTCCCACCGATAATTCGTTCACACAACATCCTGTGTTACAACTACGCCGACGACACTCAACTAATTCTAAAACTCCTGAACTCAAAACCCAACTCCCGACCTGACTTGGCCTGCTGCCTCCTTGACATAGAACTCTGGATGTCCCAAAGCCACCTCTTGTTAAACCCCTCCAAAACGGAAATCATGGTATGTGGCAACTCAGAACTTCTTCCGCACCCGCTACCCTGGCCATCCGCCATGGGCAACTCACCGACCCTCCTCCAACTCAGTGAAAAATCTTGGATGCACCCTTGACTCTGATCTAACACTCTCGCGCCAAGTCAACAACGTCTCAAAGTCCTACCACTACCACCTTAAAACCCTTAGGCGCATCTTTCCATATCTCTCCTTTCCCAACAGACTCTCCGCAGTCCAATCAATCGTTATAACAAGACTGGACTACGCAAACCCCCTATACCTCGGAGTCCATGCGTACCACCTGAATAAACTCCAAAGGGCACAAAATGTGGCTGCCAAATTGCTACTTGTGCTCGGCCCAAGAGACCACATCTCCCCTCCCCTTAAAACGCTGCACTGGCTCCCAGTAGCCCGAAGGGTGACCTTCAAAACCTTATGCATCTCCCATCGAGCACTGCATAAAACCAGACCTCAATATCTTCAAGACAAGCTAAAACCCTATCACCCCCCTCGCACCCTAAGATCAAGCTCAGCCGGCCTCCTAGTCATCCCAAAGACAAACTCAGTCAGGTTAGGCGGATCATCATTTTCAGCCTTGGCCCCCACGCTATGGAACTCGCTCCCACCCCACATCCGCCTAACAGAGGATTTAACGTCTTTCTGCAAACTGCTGAAAACCTGGCTCTTCCCCTAAAAACCAACCTGTACCAAATAACCCAAACAGACTAACATCAACTGAATGACCCCAATCCAACAAACTACCTGATGCAAGAAATTGACAGCTAATAATCCCCAATATAAACTAGAAGGACAACCACAATTAAACAAATAAAGTAGATCAAAGTAGTGAATTGGTTAATAAGAGTATATCTTACGGAATCAGTAACGAGATTTAAACTCCTGAAATAGACAGAATGCATGACGAGTGAACAAAGTGAATGGCGTGGATGAAATAGTTAGAATAGATGAAGCAGGTGGAGCAGATGAATGCGCTGAGTGGAAGAATGCATGAATGGAAGAACAGATCACTATATAGTTCGAATGAATGTGGAAATCGAATGAATATGTAGATTGGATGAGTGTATAGAATGGATAAACATATTTAGCAGATGAGTGTGTAGAGTGGACGAGCGTGTAGCGCGGATGAGTGCGTAAACACTGAGAAGCGAGTAGAACGCAGGAATGCGTAAGCCTGATGAATGTGCAGAACGGATGAGTGTAAACCGGATGAGTGTGTAGAACAAATGAGTACGTGGAGCGGATGAGTATGTAGAGCGCACAAGTGTGGATAGCAGATGAATACAGAAGTGCGGAGAGTGTGTAGATAGCCGGAGCAGATGAATGTATAGAACGGTTGGGTCTATAGGGCGGAAGAGTGGATAGAACGGTTGGGTCTATAGGGCGGATGAGTGTATATGACGGATGTGTGTATATGGAGCGCATGGGTGTATGAAGCGAATGGGTGTATGGAGAAGATGAGTGCGCAGAGCAGATGAAGGTATAGAACAGTTGAGTGTATGAGATGAATATATAGAACAGGATATTGCTGTTGGATGCGGGAAAAGCACAAGTACTTCAAGTGGATGAGTGCGGGGAGGGGATGAGTGCGGGAGGGGATGAGTGCGTAGAGAGGGGGAGTGCGTAAATCTCAGAGAAGCGAGTAGAATGCAGGAATGTGCAAACCAGACGAATATGCAGAACGGATGAGCGTAAACCGGATGAGTGTGTAGAACAGATGAATATGTGGAGCGGACGAGTATGTAGAGCCCACGAGTGTGGATAGTGGATGAATACGGAAGTGCGGAGATTGTGTAGATCGCCGGAGCAGATGAATGTACAGACTTGGCGAATATATAGAGCACATGAGTGTAGGGAGCGGATGAGTGTAGGGGGCGGACAAGAGGGCATGCGTGGGGCGGACAAGAGGGCATGCGTGGGGCGGACAAGAGTGCATGTGCAGGGCAGACCGGAGTATTGGACGGACTGGAGCGCATAGAATTGCGTGACGTATATAGTGTGGCTTAGAATGCAGAGAGCGTTTGAAAGAGCATATAACCCATCATATCACACCACCATGCCTACTTTCTCCTTTACATCACCACTCAACTAGAACACAGAGATACTATGACACCATTCGGTATAACTGTTCTCATACCAACATCCGCCGCTCTGTGCACATCATTCTAAGTAAACACTGCTGGTTTCACACACCCCAGCCAGGCGTTCTCCTCAGGCCTAACGCAGCCCCAGCCGTTCTGGATAAAACCTGTCAGAATGAACACATTCTCCTGATCTCTCAACCACCATACCTACCGCTAAGAAGCAGCTATTACACGAATACCGCACAAGCTGCACACATACCCGGGGCTCACCTGCACCTTTGACTCTCTCTACTCTCTCTACTGATCTGAACTTCGGTTCCCAAGGGCGTTCAACCTACCAGCGCCTTCAGACCATACCAATGGTATATAAGGCACTATATAAATGCAAAATAACATAACATAATTGTCATCAAAAACATGAATGCTATGTACCATCCTCCCTTAATGTAAGACATTGTTAATGTGGATTAATTCCAAACTACTGGGACGAGGAAGAGGTGCAGGTGTAATTTAGGGAGATTACAAGCAACAACACATTACATGTAAAACTATAACGCTGTTAATAACTTGCCTTCATACATAGTTTACTCCCAGAATGTAAGCAATTTCGTAGCTGTAAATAAATTCTTACTGTCAACCAAGCATGCATCACATATAGATGGAATTGTGAATATTAGCTTGCATCACATCTAAATAGAACTGTGAAAACTAGCCTTGCGTCACATCTAAATGGAACTTTGAAGATTAGCATCTATCACATCTAGATAGAACTGAGAAGATTAGCCTTGCATAACATCTAGACCGCATTATGACGTGCAAGGCTGCTTACCAGACTTGTAAATTTGCTAAGGGGACCTCAGGCTTTAGCATGGCTTTAGCATGGCTTTAGTATGGCAGGTATTCTAAAACTATACCAACAGTGTTTTGTCCCTTCCATTCTCTACTGCCTGGAGGCATTGGCCATGCAAGACCTAAAATGGCTGAATGTTGTGGAGGGCAGTTTTTGGCGCAGTGCCTTGGGATTTGGCCCTTCCTGCTCAGTGCAGTTTCTGCGCCTAGAGTTGGGCCTCATCTCTTTGAGAGGTATGGCCCTGCGTGTGCGAGGTATATTTTTCCCGAAAGCCTGTTCTGCTCCTTAATGCAAATTGTTGCAACTGGCCGGGCACCCCTGAGGGCTTAACTTTAAACAACTTAATGAATCTCTCTTTGAGGAGATTGATTGGTCCTACACCCAAAAGAAACCTATTCCCTATATCCACCGAAAAAAGATCCTTTGAACAAAAGCTCAACAGGTGGGATTGGAGGATGAACTCTTAACTACCTGTCTAAATTGAGTGGATATGAGGCTGTGTTGCATGTCACCTACAGATTCTGAAAATCTCAACCTTACTATGTCTGGCACCAGAGGTAAGGCAGTTTATAGTAAGGCTACGGACCTATCTGCTCCCGCTTCTGGCTATTACTGGCCCTCGTTTGAAGGTGCCTCCTGAGTCTATGTGCTGCCGAATATGTCAGACCGTAGGAATGCTTGAAACACCTAGGCATGTTTTGACCCTTTGTCCTAAATTAGGATCATTATACATGTGTACACTTGGCAAATGGGTCCACAATTACGAGGCAATAACTGAGGAGGTTTTCTGGGACACCTGTTTGAACTCTGAATCCCTAGGATTCCAGCTAGCTCTCTTCATGATATGGTCTCGCGTCAAAACTTTGCTACTGGTTTTAAAATGTGCACACAGCATGAAACATCTAGTAACCCCCCGGCTGTTCAGATATTCGGCATCTGGTAATGTGGAAAGTGATCTGATATATGTACATCTGGCTATTCTGTTGTTGTGTATTCACCTGCATTGTTATCACCTCACTGTTTCATTGTTCCACCGCCTTGTCCTTATTGTTTTATTGCCCTATCTGTTTTATCTGTCTTATCTGTTTATTTATTTGCTTTACTTGTATTCTTGCACTATTGCATCACTGTAATTTGAGTAACATCGATTAGTAGATCACTATGGTGCGATTTAGGATCTCAGATGTTCTATTTATGCATTAGTATATTCATCTATCTATGTATTGGTATATTTGTGTAAAATCCTATTTTAGGATTAATCACAACGTATTTATTATTATGAATATTAGCATGAAATCACATCTAGTGATGCCGATAACCAACCCTACTAAAAAAAAAACCTCACCCCTCTGCATACACCTCTCAAACTCTGACTAAACACAACCATACCTCGAACCACAACCAATCGCACGCATGTCACTACTCTGCAACAACAAAACAGACCACACATAGTCTTCACACAACAACACATGACGGCTTCCAAACGAAAAGCACACCTAGGCACAGCTCTCTTGCACTTTTCACACTCAAGCCTACTAACCCATCCTACCCTTTTTCCATTCAGATCCACCAGAGCGCCAGGGGATCTCTCCAGTAGTGCAGAGTATAAATAGCCTTTAACATTGAGTTGAATGTGATTCATCCATCTTCAGTGATAGAAGCAGGGCCTTTAACCAGACCGCTAAGTGTGACCCTAGCAAACCCGTTCATAGCTCTGCAACACCGCGCAGTACAATTAGTCACACAATCCTGTGCATTTACAGCTGACTTTAACAGTGCAGTAAATCCCTTCAAAGGTCAGCCAATTACAAAGAGTAAGACCTAACAGCCTCACAAGTGGACTCTGCAAATAGTCCAGGTGATGCAGACGTTTGAACATCAATAACAGATGGCTTCAGCCACTGTGTGACGGTTTCTCCCTGAGCCCCTCCTTCCTATAGGAAGAGCCAATCTTCCAGTAAACGTGTGTGACCAGTTTTATTTATTTATTTTTAATATTTTTATTTATTTATTCAAACACACAAACAAAAATACACACCAAACACGCAGTACAAATATCATCAGTTCCATCGCACAATGCTTAATTACAATCACACGTGTGTGACGAGTTAACTGTTAAACTCTGGCACTTCACAGTGCAGCAATAATGCAATTCTATATGGGCTGTATAAAATTGCATTATTGCTGCACTGGCCCTCCCCCAGTCTCTTAACACTGGATTGGAAAGGCAGACAGTCTCACCAGACAGTCAATGCACCAGAGATTCTATTATAGTCGACTGTGCTAGAACCAACATTACATTTTCTCCCCTGTTGCTCCCAGCCACTGAAGTTGCTTGGGCTGTCCAGTACTGCCCCACACTCTGCAGTGTTCCGTTATGCTATGATATTGAATCTTTCATTGCACACACCATCTGCGATTTTCACACTTTCTAGGACCTTCAGGATCTGCAAGAAGTGGGTGTTTCAGACTTAAAGGAGAGAGTTAACTGATTGTAACATTGAAGCTGCACTGGAATAGAAGCTGCACTGGAATAGTCTCATTACAATGAGTAATTAAGTTAGATGCCCCCTACACAAGTAAGTTTGCCACTCCTCCACCGTCTCTGAAGTTAGTGCCCTCCGAACATTTGAAGAGTTGGCCCCGCCTACATTTTAGCCTAGGTGCACCCCTAGATGTGCGCACTTGCCTTTTGTTAGGCAGAGAGGCGAGGGAAGCCTTTCGCCGAAACTGGCGGTGTTTACTGTGTGTGTTCAGAAAAATGTACTTTGAACAAACGCAGTAAAACATTAAAGCTGTTACTTTCAAGAAAGACTTCCATCACCTCTCTGCATATTGTGCTTTAAAATATACAACTCGATAGTATGTGTTGGATACGTTTTACTCTCTTGCAGAGGAGAAAACTCATTTTTACTCTCTTGATATTGCATTTACTCTCTAATTTGAAAAAGCATGCGTAAAATACTCCCACCTCAAAATCTTATCTGGAGCCTTGGTTGGCCCTAGGTCTAGATGAATCCGCTTTGATGTGTTTCGATAAATGGGATCTGGAAATTTTGGACTATATTTTGGTACTTGCTTTAGATCTTTTACCACAAAATTGCCATTCCTGATGAGCTTATACTTTTGACATTGTTCCCACGGACAAATCCATTCAAGCTGGTATAATTTATCTTTTGCCCAATTAGGGTTATCTATCAACAAGTTCTCCAATATTCACTTTTTCCATAAAAGACAAACCGTGATTCTTCCAAGAATTTAGTGACTTGTCATGTTTACCTTTCAAGGCAAGTGCAATTTTAGGAATTAAGATTGTTCCTAGATGCATTATACATTTTCTATATAGCACTAGTGTTTGCCATTCAACCATTGTTCTAAGCGAAGTCAACCCAAATTCGAATCGTATTATCTGTATTGGTACGCTTTTTGGGCGTCCTAATAATGTTTTCCAATATACTCCTTCAAGATAGTCCCATTTCGGATGATTATTGGTAAGTTTTGATTGAGCTTAGTATAGAACTACTTTCTGCATATAATAGTTAGAATTGGTTTACCGGAGAATTTTACATATTTGCTTTGTATTATTTTTGCTTGCAATGTAAGATTGTCAATTTTAAGTTTTAATTTCTTTTTTGTATGGTGTATCACAATTGTTCTCATTAATGTTAAGACATAGATAGCAAAACTCAACAATTAGTTCCAAAAACTCATTGCCTATGTGCCATCTGTATTTGAGCTTTTGTTTCCCTTTAGAGGCTGATAATAGTAGGACATTTGATTTAACTATGTTTATAGTCAGTAGGTTTTCTTTGCATAGTTTTGTAAAACATCCAATTTTCTCTGCAATCCGATTGACGTTTGATCGATAATGACTAAATCATCTGCATAGAGAAGCCATGAGATGACTGTTTCGTCCACTTTGATGCAAAAGAACGTGGCACGTTCAGACAGTGTTTAAATCAAATGCCAGCGTGGACCCCCCCACTTTTTTTTTTTTTTTCTTTTTTTTTTTAACCACAGTAAATTGGAATAACGCTGGTTAATAAGCCTTCCTGATTCAATTCCACTCTAATGGTTGTATTATTGTAAAACTGGTGAATTAGGTGTAAAATACCAGGTGGGTATTTTGCAGTTTAGAATTTTTCCCATAGCAATTCTCTCGATTGAATTAAACGCTTGATTGAAGTCAATAAACGCCACATATGTTTTGTTTGGTTCTTAATACCAGATGTTTGATGGCAGTTTAAATGAATAAATTAACGGGGGTACCTAAACCCGCTATGAAACCAGTTTAATATATATCTAGATGTAATTCTGCCTTTAACCACCTTGTGAGATCTCTAAGTATTAAACGCGCTGAAATGTTTCCCGGGTTGTCAAGAAGGGCAATAGGGTGGTAATTCGATGGATCTTTCTTATTGGCCTTTTTGAATAGTGGGATAATTGAGGTTTTCAGTGACTTTGGAATATGACCTGTTGGAATTATTTTTTTTGAAAAGTTAGATTCGATACCTGCGCCCAACATTGCGGGTTTGATTTAAGAGTTATATCCGATAGTCTGTCGGGCCGAGGTGCACTAATCTGTTGATTTGCATGATGATCAAATGAAAATATTCTCAGATTAGTGGTCACAATATAATCTCTGCTTCTCCACTTTTTTTCAGCAGGAGCTGCAAATATTGCTGTATAATGGGATACCCAGGTCTCTGCGCTAATAACATTCAGAAGTGCTGATGACGAGGCATCATGTGGTGCCTCTCTTAGTAGTCTTTATATCTGGGAGATGGACTTGGATGTAACAGCTGATAACATACGCTCTCCAGCTATTCGAATTTTCTTTATACTGTTGCATGCGTTTTTCAAATATTATACGAATATTAGTTATGAGTTTCACATTGGGAGATTTGGCTTGTTTAATTTGCCGTATGCACGCCTCCTTTGACTTTCATGGTCTGTACTAATGGATCGAGTGTGTATTTGTGTGTCAACTGCACCGGGAGTCCCTTTCATTGCCCTTGGAGAAAAAACAGTATTGTTTCAGTATATGCAGGTGTTCTTGTAGGATCTGTGTTATTAAGGTCATTTTGTAAGGATTCCGTTAACTTGCATAGTTTGAATGCTGTCTATTTAACTCTGTTTCTCCCTTGTACTTCTAAGGGATACTTGTAATAGTCATAGATTTTCCATGCTGGTTTTACCCACGTGATCTGTAGAATATTACGATCACTCGCCGTGGTCGGGACAATGGCAAAATCAGCCACCCTATTTAGTGAATGCTCGGATACAAATGCATAATATAAGATTGCCATAGAGGATTCTCTAGCCCACATGGGATTGTGGGGAGAGTCTCTTTGCGAAGTGCCATTTAACATTAGAAAATGTCCTTCCTTCAGTAGGTTTAGCCATTGTCTAGCAGTTGATAATTTGTTCTTTTTAATACAAATGCATTTTATATTGAGATCACCTACAATAATGGTCGTACTGGGAGGGGCGTGGCCAGCCAGCAAAGAAGGCAGACATGAGCCTTCTGAGCTCCTGTGTCTGCCGAGACATCCTGATCAAATATCCTGCATTAGACAGTGAATTTCGTACAAAAGAAGAAACAGGCGATGAAAAACCTGCAACGACCCTCTATGAGCTGAAAAATGGCTGCCGGAGTGATGAGGCGTCCCAGAGCGGCATAGATTGCAGGAATTAACATATGGCGAAATTTCGATCACCGATTGGTGCCTCGAAGATTACTGCTTGACATTGAGGGGAAACTCTCCTCTGTAGCCGCGAATTGACGAAAGGCGAATAACGCCTCACGACCCTGCTCTGGCTCGCCTAGCGCTCCTCCATCGACTGTGAAGACCATCGAGTCACCCCGTAGAACAGCCTGTCCCCAGAATGGGAGACCAAGCAGACCCACACTATGCCGCCTGATATATCCGGCAGGACGCATTGAATGCACAAGGCATTGCTGCCCCGGTGGATTGGACAAACTAAATACTGCGGCTGGGTGTCCGCTGATTGCGGCTGGTGTCCCGATTTGTAGCCGGAGTCCCAGTGCCCAGAACAGTGCGTCATGGTGTGGTACGACCTGCACCCTGTAGCTGTGCGGTAGAGATCTTCCTGGGAACGGAGTGACCGCAACGAACCACGCTCTCCGGTGAGTGCTGCAGCAAGCTTGCGGGCACTGCCGATCCTATGTGTGTGTGCAGGCGCGCCCTTGGTTCGGTCCTGTCACAGAAGGCTGCGCAAAACGACACAAATACAATAAACGCTGCAGTGCAGGCTGGACGGCCACCTGAATAAACACTCAGCCGGCAAAAACACATAGGAGAGATCATCGCTCTCCTAGGAGCAGCGATGACACATGTGCCGCGGCTATGAAGAAGGGGATAAGCGGCAGATTCACCACGGACGGAGCAGCATACGCTAGACAGTGGACATAGTGCACGAGTTCTCTCAAATAAAGCAGTCACAGGCACCACGCGGAGAAGCCCTGACCGATGTGAAGGATCCCTGGAAGCAACACACGGATGTGAGGGCTCCCCCTCCACCCCAACAGCAGGAGTTAAACAACCCTGTGCCATGGACATAAATGTTGTAGTCACTGACAGAGGTGAGCGCAATTATACCCTGCACACCACGGTAGATGACCACATCGGCCCTCCTAACAGTCTGCCTGCACCCGCACTGCTGCTGGTGTTGCTGGGCTAGAAACACGCCCTACAGCAACGTACTGTAGCCTGCACCTCCGTGGCAGGAGAGACAGATCTGCTGTGAGCATATCTCTGCGACAAACCGTGAAAGAATTGGCCCATCTACCATGCCCATATGACCCTGTGAGCTGAAGGCGCTTGCAGTGCGCTACGCCTAGCCGATGGTGCTTGTGGTATGCGATAGACAGACGACGTGTGACCCAGAGATAGGCAAAGGGGCAATGTGAACCTCTCTAGACAACGAACACTAACTGAGAAAGCACACAGGGAGGCACAGGGAACCTGCCCGAGAGGGAACATAGTTGCCCACCAGCAATAAAGAGCTTCTGTCCCCACTCTGACAACCAGCAATACAAGTATAACCGGTTGCCCCTGGCAGAGGCTTTATTTTTTTTTTTAAATGTATTTTATTCTTTTTTTAACCAACTTTATTTAGTTTTCAAGAGCATAATCAAAGACCTGTATATAGTAAAGAATAACAGGCAGTAGTATAGACCATGTCTTCCCCTTTTTCAAAACCAGTCTATAGAGTCTGTTTGCTCACAAGTTTTAACTGTTAGGAAATCCCCCCCCCCCCCAACAAACCCTCCCAACATTGGGTGGAGTACTACATTTTGCCTTCCGGGCTTTCTTGAGTGTTCCATGGGTCAGGTCACCTTTCGGCTCAGAGTTCATGGTTACTTTGCGAAGTTATTTAGGTTTAAAATACATCTGCTCTATCGTCGGTGAACTCATGCAATGGCATCCGGTGTGCTGGTATTTCGAGTAGGAACCATGAGCTATTGCCGTTACATTTTCCATGGCCATCACACCCCATAGTCTCACCCACCACATGGCTGTTACCGGCCCTTGTTTATTCTTCCATGCTTGCGCCAAGGCGATTCTCGCCGTGCTCAACATGTGGGTGATAAGGTTAGCTCTAGCCCCAGAGTTCGCATAACACCCCTTCACTGCTTCCCCTAAAACGCTGCCACTGGGTTGTGAGGCAATTGCACCCCCTGATCTCCTTGATATGGCTCAGGATCTCTTTTCAGTAGGTCTCCGCCACTGGGCAGGCCCACCACATAAGGATCAGATCTCCAGGTTGCCCACATTCCCTCCAGCAAGTAATGGGATACCCTGGATCAATGGAGTGCATGTGTGATGGTGTCCTGTATCACCGTAGACAGAGTTTATATGCTGCCTCTTTGATTGAAGTACCTTTGGAGCTCTTAGTGGCTCTATGCCATATGCGACCCCATATGCGACCCCAGGTCTCTCCCGAGATTGGTCTCCTCACATCTGCCTCCCATTTCTGCATGTACGTAAGGATTTTTTCCGGGTCCTCCGCCCCCATCAACCGGTACAGTTTCGACACCCCTTTCTCTGGTTGGCCTGCTTGTATCGTTAGTTCCATGCCTATTGGATCCTGTGTTGCTCCTTCCCGGACCCTTGTATTTGCGATCCAATGTCTGAGTTGGATATAATGGAACCGCTCTCCCTCCGGTATGTCAAACTTGGCCTTTCAGTGCTCAAATGTGAGGGGTGCTCCCTCTGCGCATAGGTCTCTCAGTAGCAGGGTTTGCTCCTCCCTCCCCCCCCCCCCAATTGGCCCAAAAGTCACCATTCATCCCTGGAATAAAGTCTGGATTATAAGTGACCAGAGCCCAAAATACCCACACACTTGCACACCAGTCGCAAAAGATCACACTAGAAACGCAACAGCAACACTACAACATGATGGCGAGGTAAGGAGTGACCAACAGTAACCCAGGACAGCAGAGTAAACCCCAGTATTAAGAACGATTCACGACTGCACGTCAAGACAATCAAACTGAAGACTCCTTGGGGCCTCGGCTTCACCACCAGCTGAAACCATACTGCCCCCCCTTACAAGACACTGGTGCCTGAAAACCTCACTGTAATTGACAGTTGGTCAGCCTACATCCACCCCATGATGCATATACTGCCCTGATTTCGCCAGTATCCGACTGCCCATAACCAACAGGGGGGAGAAGAAACAACTGTCTCTACACCTATCGACGCACTGCACCATGGGTAAGGACAAAACCAAAAAGGTGACAACTCAAAGCAGGATCGACCAATATGCTACACCTACAACAAACGCTCCAGCCGAGCAGGAACAGTCTGACACAATGGAGGAAGCAGAGGACGCCATTTCCTTAAAGGACGTCATGAATGCCATCCCAAGTCCCGTGCCTCCATGGAGAAAAAATGGACATCAGTGCGGATGTTTCGCTCCTTCAACATGATCTCCAAAAGCTGACCTCCCGGACAGACGAAGCAGAACAGCGGATATCTGGGGCTGAAGATGGAATCTGAGGGTTGGAACAACAAATGTCCAGGGTGTTGATGCGACTGAAGTCGATGGAGAGAGTGGATGAAGAACAAAGGTCGCAACGTAACAATGTTCGTATACTGGGCCCGCCAGAGAAGTCTGGGGGTCCAGAAATGGAACTCTTCCTGGAGCAATGGCTCGCAGATATGTTCAAACTGAATGCATTCTCCAGATTGTTCTAAATTGAAAGAGCCCATCGCATGCCCACAGGACGCCCAACACCTGGCGCACCTCCACGCACGATAATAGCGAAATTGCTAAACTACAGAGATGGTGACGCACTGCTTCAGATGGCCCGGGCCAAGGGAACCCTAACACACAATGGCTCCCAGATAGCCTTCTTCCCAGACTACACAAGGGAAGTCCAATGAGCCAGACAATCCTTCGACCAGCTTAAGAAGCAGTTACGATCCATGAACGTGAAATACGGCCTCTTATTCCCAGCACAACTAAAGATGTATCACAAGGGCACAACGGTGCACTTCACGGACCCCAGTGACGCCTGGAGATGGGCTGAGCAACACATCGAAGGAGATTGGACGTTGGAACGCGCAAACAAGTCTGGCAAACCCCGGACCCCCCACCCCCGCAGCCTGTCAAACCATCTCCCACAGGATTGAGACCCTGATCCACCAATACTCAACGCAGATGGCTAACATAACATCTGCGGGACAGTAAACAAACGGGAGGGAGGGAGAGGGAGGGAGAGGGAGGGAGAGGGAGGGAGGTGTATAACCGGTTCTTAGCGGTAGGTGTGGTGGTTGGGAGATCAAGAGTATGTGTTCGCTCTGGCAGGTTGTTATCCAGACCGATTCTGGGTGTGTTAGGCCTGAGGAGAACGCCTAGGCTGGAGGGTGTATAACCAGCTGTGTTTAGTTAGGATGATGGGCAGTATGAGGCAAGTGATGGTATGAGAACAGCTATACCGAATGGTGTCATAGTATTGCTGTGTTCTAGTTGAGTGGTGGTGTAAACGTGGAGATGTGATATGGTGGTTTACCTTAGGTGCTTGAGATCCAGCACACTCTGACCGTTCCATGCTCTCGAGACAGTTCCGTGCTTTCCAAACCGTTCTATTCACTCCGTTTTATGCACTCCAACCATTCTATGCATTCCAACATTACAGAACAATCAAAGATGTGCATTGAGTGCTCAATAATCATTAGTTTGAGCATTCAGTGTGCCGCAAAACCGATCTAACCCTGTGCAAATGTAGGTGCCCAGAATTAGCATGAAGATGTTAAAATTGTTAGGTTGAGTGAAAAAATCCTTTATGTGTGTGATTGTTGACTTTCTAGCTAAAGAAACTGTGTGTATATATTCCCTGCTACAACGAAAAGGTGAAGTTAAGTTTGCAGAAAGAAATGCTGTAACTATTAATCAGAGAGTTACCCCTAGTCTAGTCTAGCGATTAAGTGAAAGGGTTCTGTTAATTCTCCCTCATAAAAGTTGTTCTAATATACTCCAAAAAAATGTCTTGCTGCAATTACAAACCTTTTGTGATATATCCGTGAATTATAACTTGTGATAAGTGTGGTTCGGTTATATGGATTTGTTTCCAACAACTTCTATTCAATTGTCCTGTAAAATTTAGTGAAAAACATACTAAATTATGCAAGTCCGCTGTTAGTCATGTTCTTCCTTAATGTATGTACAATGAGTTATCCACATCCCGTTAGTACTGCTCTATATAACAGCTTGGGATCCATATAACTCTAAAAGCGATCGTGAACCTAAATTCTAGTAGCTATAATACCCTGTGGCGAGTGGCAGATCAAATGTTAATTACCTGGTCTAGCGATCCTTTTGTTACGGGTTACTTGACAGGGTCAGATCCCATTGCTAATCTCTGCCACTGATGGCGTGCGTCTACAATGGACAGTCCTAAACAGCTAGACTGATTCTATTCGTTCTCCCTTTAGAAAAGACGTCATTACGCAATGACATCAGACGTAATATTGTGTGTGACGTCATTATGTAAACAAGAGACATCATTGCACAAGTCTATGGTGCATACATTGCAGTATTCATGTGTTGTCGCAAATGATATTCCTGAATGTAACATGTGAATTTACAATTGTCTGACCTATGTAAGTGGATAGATGTAACCTCAAAGTAAAAAAGAAAAAAAATGTGTTATCCAAAGCTAAAGGTCATGAAGTTGGTTCTATTTGATCTTCGTTAGAAAAGCCGTCATTGCGTGGTGACGTCCCGTCATATTGCATTTGACGTTGTTACATAACATGAGACGTCATTGCACACATCTTTAACGCATATATTGCAGTATTGAGATATTATCCTGATAATATTCTTGAATGTGTTTTATGGATTAATACTTATTTGAGTTTTGTAAGTAGATAAATGTAACCTAAAATGTTTTTGAAACAAAAAGGGTATGCCATCAGTTTGTCCAACAAAGGTTGTGGATAATCTCCAGTTGTGAATTCATATCTAATACCAGGGTTGAACCAATGTTTCGTGCACACTGAAAAGAATTGTTATTTAATTTACATCAACCATTAAATATATATCAGAATCATTGATTTTAAAAAAAAAAGTATTTTATTGCCATTTTTAGACAGTCATGCAGTGTTAAATACACATTGTTGCAGTCTTATTGCTCTAAAATGTCCAAATCTCTTCACTAACTACATATGAACAATAAACAACAATTAACAGTGCCTGTCTTCTGGCTTCTTTATGGTACAGCCTCTTCCTTTCTTCTCTATAGTTGGTGGGATGTTGTGGGGTTTGGAGCTCTTAGGCTGTGGAGGTCAATTTGGAGGGTGTGGTCCTTGTCTTGACTGCAATGCGTCTTATTTATGCTAGCTGGTGCCTGTGGGATCAGGGGGGTTTGTGGTTTGCCGTGAAGATCATGTCTCTTATTAGGGCTTTCCATGATTCGAATGTGGCGTTTATGTCCCCCTCTTCTCTAGTGTTCCCTGCGTTCCAGGCCCTGGTTTCGGCCTCCGTCCATCTCTCCATCTTTAATCCAAATTTCATATCTCGGGCCTCCAGGCGATTTCCACGCCATTGCAATCGCTCTTTTAGCGAGGATGCACGCCATGTCCATCAGTTTTACGGTGTGTTTATGTTTTGCTCAATCTGGGGAAGGTACCTAGTAGGCATTCTTTTGGGGTCCACTCATATCTGTTCACTCCCGCTCCTCTGCAGGTTTGTTCGATTCTGGACCAGAAGCCTAGCACCTTGTGGCAGGACCAGAACATGTGGATCATATCCGCTTCTTCGTTACTGCACCAGGGGCATTGTGTTTGGGCTTGTTTATTGAAGCTGGCTACTCTGTGCAGGGTCATGTAAGTCCTGTATAGGACATTCAGCTGTGCTAGTCTGGACCTGGTGTTTCTGGACACCTCTTTGGGGTAAAGTAGTACCCTTTCCGACTCTTTCTCAGTGATGGTGGTTCCCAAGTCCTTCTCCCATTTTTCTTTCAGCGATGTGCTGCGAGAATTGGATCTGTCTATTATTTGGCTGTATAATCTGGATATTGGTTTCCAGCCGTCGCTTAAGTTGTAGATTTCTAGCAGTAAGGGATTCGGTGGTGGTTCTTCGGGCCATATGGTCCATTTCTTCTTTGCGGTGTGCTTAACTCGTTGGTACCACAGGTACTGGCCTTTTGCCAGTCCCTCTTGAGCGTGCAGTGATTCTAAATCCCTGAAAGTTCCGTCGTTAAACATATCCCCCCAGGTATACAGTGCCACCATCTCCCAGCTCCTCATTGCAGGTAGGTCGGTGAGGGTTTTGCAAAAATCTGCCATTCTAGGGATTTCAGGCGAGTATGGTTGGTGTAGTTGGCGCATCAAGGTGGTCTTGCTCCATACTTGTCTTCCTAGTTCTGTTATCATGGGGATGTTTGTCGGTTCAATCAGCGGGTTCCACAGTACTTCTTTGGGGTATGTTGGGGCCATTGGTTGTTTGTAGTAGTTCCGTTTCAGTTGTCGGTTCGTCTGACAGTCATCTCGTCAAGTGGCTGAGTTGTGCCGCGAGGTAGTACTTCTGGAGGTCGGGTAGTTGTATCCCACCTTCTTTATGTGGTAGTGTTAGTGTGTGTAGAGGTAGTTTGTGCCTGGACGCACTCCACAAGAATTCTTTGAGCAAGGCTCCCAGTCTCCTGAAGAAGGGTGGTCTTATGTAGTAGCATACGTTTATGAAGTAGTATAGGAATCCCGGGAGTATTATCATCTTAGTGATGGCTGCTCTGCCCATCATAGAGAGCGGTAGTTTAGGCCAGAATTTTACGGAGTTGCGGAGGCCTCTCATCTCATCACGGCCTCCGTGTTGTATTTGTGCGTGAGCTCAGGCGTATGTTTTATGTTGACCCACCCCCCCCACCCCCTCCGGTATCAGAACATTACTGGCTGCCACTTGATTCCTACCACCGGTAGGTCTGTCTCCTCTACCCTCTTAGCCTGCCCAGTGGAAATGCACAGGATTTCTGTTTGCTGAATTGTATCCCGGAGTAGCGTGCATAGTTGTCCAGTATGTCTAATGCGATCGGGGCATTTATATGGGGGTCTTTTAGGGATAGCAAAACATTGTCGGTGTATAATGAGATTGTTATATTTCCTTTCCACCCATATCCCTGCGTCGAAGAGCTGTTTCCTAAAGTAGATGGCTATCGGCTCCAGCCCCAGGATGTATATTATCAGTTTTAGCGGACAGCCTTGCCTGGTGCGCCTCTGTATTGCCCAGGCCCTTGACACCGTGCTCCCAGTCTTCACTCTTGCCATGGGGGTATTGTATATTACTTTGACCCATCTCACAAAGCTTTCTCCAAAGCCAAATTCATGCAGGACTTCAATTAGCCACTCCCAAAATATAGAGTCAAACGTCTTGATGTCATCCAGTGATAGCACTGCCAAGTCCTCCCTGCTTTCTAGGGTTTGTGCCATGACGTGTTGGAGTCTCCGTAGATTAGCTGTGGTGTTGCGGCCCAGGACAAATCCGTTCTGGTCTTCGTGGATCAGGGACCCCACCACCCTGGCCAGTCTTTTGGCTAATATTGTGGTTAGGATCTTGCTGTCGTAATTTAACATCGCCAGCAAGCGGTAGGAGTCAGTTACTTGGGGGTTCGTCTGGCGTAAGTATTGGGATTATAAGCGTTTCTTTCATGCTTCCTGGTAGGGTTCCTTTTTCATACGCTTCCAAATATACTTTGTGTAGTATCGGGGTTAAGGTTGTTTCGTAGGCTTTGTAGAACTCTGGCGGGAGACCGTCACTCCCCGGGTCTTGCACGTGGCAAGTGACCTGATTGCTTCTGTTACATCTTCTGCGGTGATCTCTTCTTCCAAGGCCTCTCTCTGCTCCCTAGTTAGTTTGGGGAGTCCAATTTCTTCTAGGGTTGTCTTGATGTCCTCTTTCGGTACTTGTGAGTCGTGGGCATATAGCTCGGTATAGAACTCGGTGAAGATGTCGTTGATGGCTGATTGTGTTCTGTGTGTTACCCCGTGTTTATCTTTTATCTCGGTCGCCCAGTGTTTTGGGTGTTCCTTTTTGTACAGCCAGGCCAGTCTGCCGGGTTTGTCGGCTTCTTTGTGTGCTCTAGCGGTATGTGTCGTGAAGTCGAATTTGGATAGTCTCTCCCACGCCAGTTGGCAATTGATTCTAATCTCCTTTTAGTTTTTTCTCGCCTGCTTGGGTGTTTTGGGAGTTAAGTTTCCAGTTGTTTTATCTCCTCTTCTTTGTCCTCTAGTTCTCTTTTCAGTTGTTTCCTGACACCCCCTGCGCCCGCTATTGTTTCCCCTCGTGTCACCACTTTCGTGGCTTCCCATAGTGTGCTCCAAGTGTCCACAGTGCCCTTGTTTATGTTTACGTATTCTTCTAGTTTGTCTACGAGGCTTTCTCTAAAGGCTTGGTAGGTGAGTGCTGCGGTGGGCATTACCCACATCGGGATTGAGGGTCTGGGGCCTCCGATCTTCCATTGCATGTGTAAGGGGGACTGGTCTGAGATTGATCTGCCCAGGCAGGATGCGGATTCTGCTTGCGCCAATTGCTCTCTGTCGATGAACAGATAATCTATTCTGGTGTGTAGGTTATGGGGGGATGGGCAATAGGAGTAGCATCTCTCCATGGGGTTCAGTTCTCTCCAGATATCGACCAGGCCTAGTTGTTCCGTTGTGGTGTTCAGGGCCTATGATGTGTTTTTCAGGTCCAGTGGTAGGTCGGACCTGGTGACGGCTCAATCTTTTATTTAATTGAAGTCCCCCCCACCCCCATATGAAGGTCCGTCTCAGTGGTGCGATATTTTGGCTCATAGTTGCTTGAGGTGTGTGGGTATGCCGTGGTGGGGGGGGGGGGAGTAGTTCACTAAGCATATTTTAATGTGTTCAATCATTTCCCCACATTATTAAGTATCTGCCCTCCTTGTCCGCTTCCGTTCCCAGTAGTTGGATTGGTGTTCCTGGGCTCACCCATGTATATACTCCTCGTGCATATTTGGAGCAGGGCGTGCCGCACCCTTGTCCCCCCCCCCGTATTGAGTCAGTTTAGCTGTGGCTTCCGTCGTGAGGTGGGTCTACTGGAGCATGGCGATCAATACTTTCTTCCTTCGTAGGAAGGATTGGATTCTGTTTCTCCTTAGGTGTGACCCCCATCCCCCTCCCGTTCCATGTCATGATTCTTGGGGGTTCTCGTGTTTCGGCTCTGGTTAGGCTCTGGTTAGGTCTGCGGTGTGGGCGTCGCTTCCAGTGTATGGCTCCCTCCCCTGGTCCTCCCTCATGTTTAGCTCTGAGTTTTATAGTATTTGTGCCCTTTTTCCCGCCGGTCATTTGAAGCCTGAAGACAGTGTGACGAACAAAACGGAAAACATAACTGGAACATAACTGGAACTGGTGCACCCAGCGACTGCGTCGTCTTCGCAGTGCTCAGGTGCTCCCGCGCTGTCTGGTCCCATCCTGGGTTTCGAGCACGAGTGGGGTTGTGCTGGCAACGGGCCTGCATATATCTGTTCGTGGGTTGGTGCTGTGTTCTTGGTTGGGGAGGCCGAGCGAGTGCCATAATTGTTTTGCTGTCTCATGTCTTTGCGGTGTTCCTTGTATTTCTGTTTGGTGCTCTTGTTTCGGGGCTGAGAGGGGTGAAGTGGTTGTGGGTCTTCTGTGCTCTAATGTCTCAGCCTCGAGCTTCTTGGGATGATGCCTCTTTCCCTTCTGCAAGGTTATTGTGCTCCATCCACATGGTGGCAGCAGCTGGTGTTTCTAGGAATATTGCACAGCCTTTATAGATCACCTTCAGTCTTGATGGGTAGAGTAACATGTACTTCAGGTTCAGTTGTCTGAGCCTGGCCTTAATTGGGACAAACGAATCTCTCGCCCTTTGTACTGTGGGTGTGTAGTCAGGGTAAATGGTGATCTTGGAGTTGTCGTGCTCTGTGACTCCTCCCTCTCTGGAGTATTTTAGGATGGTTTCCCTGTCTTGGAAATAGAGGATCTTTGCAATTAGCGGGCGGGGATATGAGCCCGGCGGTGATTTCTTTTGTAGGGATCTATGTGCCCTCTCTACGGCAAATCCTAGTGTTCCTGCCCCAATTTCTTGTTGTATTAAGGTTTCTATGTAGGCCGTCGGGTTCAGCCCTTCTGTGCCTTCCGATACTCTGAGTATCCTTATGTTTCCGTGCCTGGCACGCCCTTCTGCCTCTTCCGATCTCGCCTCCAGCGTGACCACTTATCTCTCCAGTTCAGCCACTCGGGCCTTCAGGTCTACAGTGTCTTCTGTTGTTTCCTCGAGGGCCATTTCTGCATTGCTGACTCTCTTTGCGAGATTGCGGGCGTCCTGTCGCATAAGTTGCATGTCGGACTTCACCTCGTCAATTTTGGTGTCTATAAATGATCTCAGCGCAGCTATGGCTTCTAATACTTGAGTGTCTCTGTTGTCCCCACCCATTCATGGTTTTCTGGTGCTCGGCTTGGGGAGCTGGTGTGGGTTAGGGCGTGAGATTTGGTTGTGACAAAGGTGACAAAGGTGGCCATGGTGGCTGCCTTCCCCTTGCTTCTGGAGGAGGACATTGTGGTGCTGAGGTTCTGTCCGTAGTTCAAGCTAGGTTTCTAGGTCGCAGTGCGGGCTGCGTCTGTTGTTTGAGCTTTGTGTTGCTTTGGATGATTGCAATTCTGGTGTCCTTCTTGCTGCTTTTTCGTTTGTTGTGGTAAGGGTTCCTTCTTAAGTTGTGTCTTGGTTTGGGGTACAGCTGTGGGGGGGCCTGCGTTATGGGTTAGGGCAGCCATGGACTGGAATCTGCCGGCTCCGATTCGCCTTGTGTTAACCTCTGTTGCTGTGTGAGCGGGGTGCTTGGTGGGGGCTATGTGTGGGCAACCTCGTTCTCAATGTTTCGCAGGGTTGTTGAGGTGCAGGGGTATGACACTTTTGTTGGCGATGTTGCATTGTATAGTAAAGTGCCTAGTCCCCCTTTGTTGTGTCTTGGCATGTGGGTTGGCCCAGTGCTTATTTCGTGGTGTTATCCACAGTGTCCCGCTTTTGCCCCCTTTGTCGTGGCTCACCTTTGTTTGCAGGTCTCTGGTGAGGGTGGGGCAGCCGTGAGCTAGGATCAGCCAGCTCCGGTTCGCCTGGTGTTAGCCTCTATTGCTGTGTGGGCTTGGCACTTGGTGGAGGCAAACTCGTTCTTGATGTTTCACAGGGTATTTGAGGTACAGGGTACAGGGGTATGGCACTTTTGTTGTTGGCAGTGTTGCAGTGCCTGGTCCCCCTTTGTGTCTTGGTGTACGAGTTGGGCCCAGTATTTCTTGGTGTTGTCTGCGGTGTCTCGCTTTTGCCCCCCTTTGTCGTGGCTGACCTTTGTTTTGCAGGTCTTCGGTGGGGCCCCCACGTTGTGGCTCACCGCGGCCACTCGAGGGATGGGGGGGGCCGCAGCCGGCTCCACGCCCCCGCTCTTGTCTTCGTGCCATGGTACCCGGTGGAGTTGTAGGAGGCCTTCGCAGGATGCTTCGCTGCTGCCGCGGCGTGGGTTTGCCTCTTCGGCTGCTGGGCTTCCCTTATCCGGGTCTCTGATGCGGCTCGCACCTACTGCAGTGTTGGAGCAGGGCGCGGGCGCTCGGTTCTTCCTTTCTGCTCCCCCGCTCACCTCGTGGGGTGCAGCGGCTCTCGGCTCCACCTCCGCGCCTTGGCTTTTCGGCGGCGGCCCGTTTTCTCGTTTTCAGCGGCGCAGGCTCACAGGGGCGTCTGCCATCTTGTGTGGGACTCTGTGGAGGGGGGGAGGCTGGCACGGATGGATTTTCCGCCTTTGCCAGTTCTGTTTTTTCAGGAGGTTGGTGGCGCTCTGTCGGGTATCGCTTCTGCTACCACCGAGTGTCTTTCTTTAATGTGTTGGTGCTTTTCTGACACTGTTACAGGATCTGATTATGGCGACTCGGCCGGAGCTCGGCGTTTCCGCCTCCTTACACCATGAGCATCAGCATACCAGAATCATGGACCGTAAAGAGCAAATAAGTTTGGATTCCATTTGACGCAGTCGCAGCTGCATATTGCCTCCCCTTTTGCCCTTCTTCACTTTCACTAATCCCACGAAACAAAGATCTTCGTGGTTGCTCATCTGATGTTCCTGTTGCCAATGTATGGCCAATGGTAATTTTGTCTCAGAATTCCTGAGACTGGCTAGGTGTTCCCGTATCCATACCCGTAGCTGCCTGATGGTACTGCCAATATAGGTTTTCCCACATACACATACAATAGCGTATACTACAAAACATGTTTTACAGATAATAAACTCAGTAATTTTGATTTGCTTTCCTGAGTAATCTTTAAATGTTACACAATTATCTAAAGCATATTTGCATTGGTTGCAGTTTCCACATTTGTGGAAACCACAACTTTTCTGAAGCCAATTTGTACCCGTGATTCATACTGGCAAATCCAAAAAGGATGGGCACAGTTTTTGCTTAATTTTGTGAATGTTAATTTAGGATAGTTAGTCAATATTACGTGTGACGTCATTGCATGATGTCTTTTCTAAATGGAGAACAAATAGAATCAGTCTAGCTGTTTAGGACTGTCCATTGTAGACGCTGGCAGAGATTAGCAATGGGATCTGTGTCACGACCCTCGCCCAAAACCCCCTCTGGCAAACCCATTGGCCAGGTGGAGTCAGGACCCTGGCCTCTAGAGCCTGGCATCCTCTTCAAAAGCCCTCATGGGGCCAGTCCTGGCACCTATGGCGCCAGGCTCATACACCATGAACAACAATGTGCTTGGGAACTACTTTATTGTATTGTCAGCCAACATGGAGGCATCCACGTAGCTTGGTTCCCTAAGAACCAAGCTATGCTGTCTAGTGTTTTGGGTGTGGCAGGCCTGGAACTACTTTCCCTGGTACTACTTTACCTGGGCTATATAAACCACACCCTGACTGCAGGACATGCTTCGTGTTACTTTGCAGCTTGCAACGTGATGCTCACCGTGTCCAGCTATTCCCTCGAACCTCGGAGAAGCAGAACCTGCAAGGAGACAAAAGGAACATCATTAGCAGCAGCATCTTACCTGCAGTCTTCATCTTTAAACACTTGCAGCTACTGAGAACAGCTTCCTCGAATCTGTGCGCCTCCCGGACAGAACGACCTGAAAGAGGAAGATCGAGGCAACATTTAAAGAAAGCTGTAGAGACATTTACAAATTACGAATTGCTCAAAAGGCTTACCTGGCTGGTCGCCTCTCGGCTGGCACCACTCGCGCTGAAGAACACCGCAACCTACAAGGAAGGAAAACACAGGTTAGCAAAGGCAAGACTTCGCAGCGCTGCGCATAGCGCTTACTTACCGCATCATAGTGCTCTTAATGCGCCATTATTTACAAGCGGGGCTCAACCAAGCCAGTTCGCCGCGCTAAAGCTCCGCATACCTAAGGGAGAAAAAAATGGACATTTTAAACAAAGAAAGGCGTGCAGGAGCGTAACAATATGACCCTGTCAAGTAACCCGTAACAAGAGGATCGTTAGACCAGGTAACTTACATTTGATTCGCCACATGGTATTATAGCTACTAGAATTTAGGTTCACGATAGCTTTTAGAGTTATATGGATCCCAAGCTGTTACATACAGCAGTAGTAAGGGGATGTGGATAACTCATTGTACATACATTAAGGAAGAATATGACTAACAGCGGACTTGCATCATTTAGTATGTTTTGAACTAAATTTTACAGGACGATTGAATAGAAATTGTTGGAAACAAATCCAAATACCGTGCGAACCACAATTATCACAAGCTATAATTCACGGATAGATCACAAAGGTATGTAAGTGCAGTAAGACTTTTTTTTGAGTACATTATAACAACGTTTATGAGGGAGAATTGACAGAACCCTTTCAATTAATCTCTAAACTCCATAAGAACTAGTTCCAGTTTGGGGTAAGCCTCTGATTAATAGTTATAGCATTTCTTTCTGCAAACTTAACTTCACTTTTTCGTTGTAGCAGGCAATATATACACATTTTCTATGGCTAAAAAATCAACAATCGCACACGTAAAGGATTCTTTCACTCAACCTAATAATCTTAACATCTTCATGACAATTCTGGGCACTTACATTTGCACAGGGTTGGATCGGTTTTGCGGCACACTGAATGCTCAAACTAATGATTATTGGGCACTCGATGCACACCTTCGATTGTTCTGTAATGTTCTCCTAGGCATAATACAACAGGATTTGTTAGTTATTAAGATTTGAAAAATTGTATGCACAACCTTTTGAATGTATTTTATGTCCTCTTTTAAATTTCTGATCCATGATGCAAGTTTCCTCCGTGTGCAACATCATGTGTGGTATGTGGAAATCTTTCTACATTGCTTATCTTCATATTATATCATTTTGACTTTGTTTTTGCACTTTTGTGCTTAAGCTCAATTGTTTTGGAACATTGTGAAAATGGATATCTCAACAGCCGTGAGAACGACAGAGTTGGTTGAAACACGTGTCGGCTGTCTTTGTTCTTAGAAAAACACAGATTAAACCTATTTTGATATTGGAGATCAAAAAACCGTTGTCTTCGATATATGGTTCATCAAATTAATATGGATTTTTGAGCGCAAATATTCTCTTAACTCTAATCTGGTCAATTCTATGTTGTATGAACCTTCTGGGTGGGTTCATTGGTTTGAGATTTTCGCTGCCATCATTTTGAAACTTTGGACAATGGAGAATAGTGCACAGTAACTTGTATCTAACCCATGTTCTAAAAGTGTTGGTAATCTACTTGCACACACACCTCCCCCTGTACAATCGAATATGCAGACACCACTAGACCAGGCGACGGTGTCCTGTCAATTGGTCGACTGCAATTTGGTCGACTGCAATTTGGTCGACACCATTTGGTCGAATGCCAAATGGTCGAATTTTTTTTTTATTTATATATTTTTTTTGTGGGTTTTTGTGTGGGGAAAGAAGAAAAAAAGAAAAAAAAGGGGGTTGGGGGGGGACCCCCCCAAAAAAGGGGTAAAAAAAAAAAAAATTCGACCATTTGGCATTCGACCAAATGGTGTCGACCAATTGTCCTGTCGACCAAATGTTTTCGACCAATTGACTGGTAACCCAGGCGACTAACAATGGCTGATAATAGCGTCAAAACACTGAAACTCCTGACATGGAATGTCAGTGGCCTAGGTAATAGCATAAAATGACGCCTAGTCACAGAGTTTCTCAATTGGCAATTCTCTGACATTGCTCTCCTTACCGAAATCCACTTGATGGGCATGACCTGTAACCTATTCTGACGCACCAACTACTGCACGCCGCTCCACGCCGGATTCTCCATGGGCTCCAGAGGTGTACTGATACTGATACACAAAAGACTCCCCCCTTACCCTGTCTGAAGTAGCGCAAGACACTGGGGGCAGGTATGTGCTGATGCAAGGAACACTTTGGAATTAATCACTCACCGTTATGGAAATATATGCCCCACTGTCATTGACCACCCAACTACTCCAAGATATCACCCCCTTAATCACAACACATTTTACAGACTTAACGGTGACAGGGGAGACTTTAATGGTGTCATGAACGTTTCGACAGACCGCACACACCTGCGAACCAGAAACCTCACTGCAAACACCAAACTAGCTTCCTTCACATCGGCCATGGGACTGTCCGATATATGGCGGGAACGCCACCCAATGGAGAGACAATACTCCCATCACTCAGGAGCCCATACCTCCCTATCGCGGCTCGACTACTTCTTTCTCCCGGTAACGAACACACACCGAGCGATCGACACTGCCCTGCTCCCACGTGGCATATCCGTCCATTCACCACTGACGCTGGTGCTGACAATGAACAGGCCACTCACCCCCTCCGTCGTGGCGGTTGAAGAGCTATTGCCTAGGCTTTCCTGAGCTCATTGAACGAATACAGCAAATGACCACAACCTACTTTGAACTAAACACTGGAACAGTAGATGGTTCCACAACATTATGGGAAGCATACAATCTAGTCCTACGGGGCGAGATCCTCTCTTGGCCCTCTACCCACAGGAAAGCCCACCACCAAAATATAATGGAATCAGAGCAAGAAGCGCTGGACAAAGAAGAATACATAGCCACAGGCTCCCCTGACACACGCCACGCTCTTTTGGTAGCCAAGGAGAGCCTCAGAAATGTAGCCTTAGACAACGGCAGGCAGGCACACTCGGAAAGGCGCACGAGACTGTATGAATCTGGAGGTAAGGCGGGTAAAATCTTAGCCTGGCTAGAATGTAGAGATGCTGGCCAGCGTCCGATCCGAGAACTCAAATCTGTACAATCTGACCTCTTCCACTCTGACCACGACATAGCGGAACGATTCGCAGACTACTATCCAGAATTATATGCTACCCCAAATACACCAATCAATACAGTGGTGCTTGATAACATAACCTTTCCATGCCTGCGCTCTGTTGGTGGCCAAGGAGAGCCTCAGAAATGTAGCCTTAGACAACGCTAGGCAGACACACTCAGAGATGCGTATGAGACTGTATGAATCTGGAGGTAAGGTGGGTAAAATCTTAGCCTGGCTAGAATGTGGAGATGCTGGCCAGCGTCAGATCCGAGAACTCAAATCTGTACAATCTGACCTCTTACACTCTGACCACGACATAGCGGAAAGATTTGCAGACTACTATCCAGAATTATATGCTAATCCAAATACACCAATCGATATGGTGTTGCTTGATAACATTACCTTTCCATTCCTGTCCTCTACCCAGCAGGCACTCTTAGAGGCAAACATTACAGAAGACAAGGTGATAGCAGCCATTGCACAACTACAGTCTGGCAAAACACCGGGACCCAACAGGTTCCAAATTGACGTGTGGAAGAAATTGGGAGGGTCCGAAATAGCCTCACACCTACTTAACATGTTCTGTAACTACAAAGAAACCGGGACCCTATCCCCTGACCTACGCAAACCTACCATAATTGTCATTTTGAAAATAGGCAAACCCCCGGAGCAAAGCAGCTCATATAGGCCAATCTCTCTAATTCATGGTCAAACTAAAATATTAGCCAAAATCCTAGCGAATAGACTGCAGAAAGTGATAACGTCCTTAATCCACCCTGATCAATGTGGCTTTATGCCACAGAGAGCCACACGCATGAACATCGGCAGGCTACATCTACTACTTGAACGGGCCACCACCCTATAGGCCGTCGTTGGCCGTCGACTTCAAGGAGGCCTTTGACTCCGTCTTCTGGGAGGCCCTTTGGGTGAGCATGTCCAAGATGGGATTTGGAGAGTCCTTTACTGGATGGGTCTGGCTCCTATATGAATCCCCGCTAGCAGAAGTCAAAGTAAACAGATGGCCCTCGCGAACTTTTCAGCTGGGAAGAGGGACTCGCCAAGGGTGTCCACTATCTGCATTACTCTTCGCTCTCATTATTGAAACTTTAGCCATACTACTACGACAAACGGGCACTTAGAAGGGCTTCTGTGGATCCGGGGGCGCGGTAGATAAGGTCTATTTATATGCAGACAACCTCCTTATATATTTAGGGGACCCAGCCCGATCCTGTCCCGTAGTTACGAAGCTGCTTGAACAATACGGATCCTTCAGCGGGCTGAGAGTAAACTGGAGCAAATCCATCCTCTTCACGATTAAAGAAGACGTCCTGAGCTATCCCTGCACAATGCCTGTATCGCATTGAACGAGATCATTTCCGCTATATGGGGATGCGCGTTGCGACAGACTTCGCGAACTACGCATCCATCAACCTACACCCAATCACAGAGAGGTTTGTAACGGACACTAATCACTGGATCTTGCTCCCACTGATACGATTAGGAAGAGGAGCCCTTTTTTAAAATGCTTGCCTTGCCACGGTTTTTGTACATTCTCCAGGACGCCCCCTTACGAATACCAGACCTTGAATTTCACAAAATAAACAACATCCTAGGGAAACTCCTCTGGGGCGGGGGACAAACGCGCATCGCATTACAAATGCTACAACGTTCTATCTGGGAGGGCGGAATTGGCCTACCACACCTGCAATCATACTACTGGGCCAGCCAAATGGCAACAGTCAATGACATCCTACATGGAGATGTGCAACTTCCCCACATCAGGGCAGAGATTGCCGCAATGCAGAAGATACCCCACTGATGTGCCTATACCAAAAACTGAAGGTTCCCTCCCTTCACACGATGACAGCACAAACTGCATTAATATGGAAAGGCTGGGACAAAAATATAACGCCTGTCCAAACGCTATGGAGTACCAGTAAATTGCCTGAACTAAACAAACTTCTCGTCTGGTCAAGCTGGACATCAGCAGGAATCACCAAAATTAGTGACATGATAATAGAAGGCAAACTGGCCTCCTTTGAGGAACTGACAGATCGCCACGGTCTCCCTGACACTGAACGGTACCACTACCTGCAATTGATGCACACGCATCTTTCTGCATTATCAGATATGCCAGACTGTACACCAATAGAAAGGAACATAGTCATAGACTTCGTACCCAGCAAAGTCACTTCAGTCATGTACAATGTTATTTCTTCCTTTGCTACCCCAGAACTGGCTAACTTAAAACTTAAATGAGAGAGAGACACTGGACAGATCCAATCTGAGGATTGGCTGACCGCTCTATGTATGCAAGTGAAAGTGCAATTTCTGCGAAGATCTGATTAATCCAACTCAAAATCCTACATCGAGTGTACTACCCAAGAACTGCATTACACAGATGGAATCGCATCACCGACCCGAACTGCTTACGCTGTTTACATGAGGAAAGTTAATTTTCCACATCCTATGGGACTGCCCCCGAATTCAAATCTACTGGCAGCAATGTTGTGACAAACTGTCTGAGGTTATGGGTTACACCGTTGCAAGAGACCCCAAACTGATTTTACTGGGCATTGAGGAAGAAGGGGACATGACACGCTTCAAAAACCTCTTCCTGTCCACAGCCACAGGAATAATAAAGCGCAATCTAGCAAAATCATGGGGCTCCAACATAACTCCCCTCTTCTCACAATGGGAGGCAGACATACAAATATGCATGTTGATGGAGCGGCGCATATACACTGCCAGAGGTTGCACCGGAAAAGCGACAAAGATATGGCAGAGGTGGGAGGATGCATACTGAGATAAAATAGCATATGGCTTTGCACAACAACCACACTTTTTAGGTTGAATAATGTTGACTTATGCTATGATTCGATGTTGATTTTGTTTTTCAATGTTGTGTTGAATGTGTATCTTGTATCACTCATGTCTTTTAAAACCAATACATTTTATCAACAAAAAAATAATGGTTATACTGATTTCAACGTTCAGAGCAATAAGATCTAACATTTTGATTAGTAATCATAGAAATTGTCTCGTTTTATCATTGCCGGATTCCAATATTTATTTTTTATTTATTCACATTTATAAAGCGCACAAAACGGCCCAATAAAGATAATACAGGACAAATGGAGAATGGCCATTTGAGTGCCCAGCACATCGCCTTCTGACCATGATGTCAATTTTGTCAATTGAATGCGTGGATGAGGAGATTCACATGCTGTTAAGGTGCTATTTATGTTCGATTGTACTGCAATTAGCAGCCCGGAAAATGGTCTACCCTTACTGCGAGATATGGCAAGAATCCATGCTATTTCATACCTTGGCCAAGTGGGTTCTGATAAAATCCAGGTTTATGGAGGTATATGATCTCCTAGTTCGATAGGGGATTTTCTAGTGTTGAATTCATTAGTTCATTAGGTGCTTAAATCCCCTTGTATTCCAACTCGCCATACAAAACTGGCCTTGCTGATGCAGGTTCTTGGCATGAATTCTTTTTTTGGCCTATTCGTTTCATTAATGGCTTTTGCTAGCCATGCCCAAGTTGATACTGGGGGGGGAGGGGAAGGGATTCAAAACACTCTTTTGTTGTGTTGATTGATTTAAGTGTGTTCTTTTTTAGGTCTATTTGGAAGCCTGCCTGATGTAGGCTTTGTTTCACGTTCCATATTTATTTCCTTGATAATAAGCGAAGGAACTGTTAGAACAACCATGTCCATGTTTTTATCACGTGTAAACTGAATACGTTCAATATCACATGATCTAATCCGCTTCAGTTTGGGTATAGTTTTTTTTTTTTACCTTGTTTATTTTTCAGGCAGCGCACAGGAAAATGTTACGTTACAATCATATCCGGCTTAATACATTATCAGTCATCCAAATCAACCCCTCAGTCTCTGTCCCCCTCCCGCTCACTCCGTCCCTCCTCCGGGTCCTGTCCCCCCACTGATTGTGCCGAGTCTCTGTCCATAGCCCTCTGGGCGTTCAGCACTGAGCGAGGTTTGTATGTTAGGGCTGGGAAGCGCCGGTCATAATCTATTACTGGCGACCAAATGTTTGTAAAGCGGTGAAGGAGTCCTTTATTTGCAGCCATTATTTTTTCCCGCAATGAATATGTCCCAAAGCTTAAGCCACCATAGGATCAGTAGGGGGCCCTCCGGGGACTTCCAGGTTCGGGCAACCGTGATCTTTGCGGCTAGTAGCAGTTGCATTATAAGGGTCGCCCGTCTGCCTGACCTCGGGTATATGTCTGGGATTGGGGTTCCCAGTAGGATTGGTTCCATCTCCAGCGGCAGAGTAATCTGAGTGATGTCTGCGATGGTGGCAATACACTGGGTCCAAAAGTTCGCCACCACTGGGCATGACCACCACATATGCAAGTAGGAGCCCTCCATGCCACATCTGCGCCAGCATAGGGGGCTCAAGGACTGATTGAAGCGGTGTAGTCGCAGTGGGGGATAGTACCATCTGAGCAGTATTTTATGTGCGCATTCTCGGTTGGTCACGCAGAAAGAGGACGATTGGGTACATGCCCAGATGTTGGTCCATGATTGGTCTTGGATCGGGTGTCCCAATTCTGTTTCCCATTGCACCATGTAAGTGGCTTTGGTCGAGAGCAAATTCAGTTGCATTAGTTTGTATAACGTGGAGATTTGCCCTCGGCCCGGTGGATCAGCGGCAGTTAGTTCGAGGGCATCTAAATCCCGGGTGGCCGCCGTGCGGGTCTGGGGCTGCGAACACCAGTGTCTGACTTGGATGTAGGAGAACCGTTCCGACTCAGCCAAGCCAAAGGCTCTCTTACATTGGGTGAACGTCAGCGGCTGAGAGTTTTCGAATAGCTGACTCAAGGAACTGAGGCCTCCAGCGATCCAGTTTTTATAGTTCGAGGGAGTGGACCCAGGCGAAAAGGCCGGGTTGTGGAAGACTGGGGCGAGTGGGCTCAGATCTCTTGGGATACCTCTAGATTTGCGCGCCCAGTCCCAGGCCTTTAGTGTTTGTTTAGTTGACGACGGGAGAGCTGGCCATGTCCGTCGCAATGGAGCTGGGAGGTGCAGCAGGAAACGAAGGGGAAGGGGCAATCGGGATTGTTCTGCCTCCGTCCACTTAGGCCGCTCTTACGCGATGGTCCAGGATCGAGTGTGAGCTATCTGCGCTGCAATCTGATATCTTTGTAGGTCCGGGACCCCGAGGCCCCCCTGGGCTGGAGCGCACATCATGGTTCTTCGCGGGATGCGGGATTTTTTTTCCCCCTCCAAATGAAGCTAAAGATCTTCCTCTGTAGACGTAGCAGCGGTGGGCGGGGGATGATAGTGGGAAGGGCAGAGCAGGTATAGAGGAACCTCGGTAGGAGATTCATTTTACAGGCCGCGATGCAACCAATTAAGGAGATCTCCTGTGAGCGCCAGCGATCTAGATCATCCTCCAGGGTCTTAAATAGGGCCGGGAAGTTTATTCGGTAGGTGTCTTCGGGACAGGCGGGGATATGGACACCCAGGTAGGGGATTGATTTCTCGCTCAATGGAATGGAGCAGTGGGTTCCAAAGGATTCCCTGTCCTCTCGCTCCAAGCCTACTCCTAAGGCTGCCGATTTCGTGAAGTTTATAGCAAACCCCGAGACCTTGCCAAACCTGTGGACCTCCGCCAGGGCGGCTCGCAACGACTGGGAAGTGTCCGTGATTGTCAACATCACATTGTCCGCATAGACCGCAATTTTATGTTGGGTCGGGCCTACTTGGAGGCCTTTAATTCTGGGATTACGGCGGATTCGCTGGGCTAGGGACTCCATCACCAGGGCAAAGAGCAGGGGGGAAAGGGGGCACCCCTGCCTTGTGCCGCATGTTAGAGGGATCGAGCTGGAGAATAGGCCATTCATACGGAGGTGGTTCTTTGGAGCTTGGTAGTTCGCTAGGACAAGTTTCGAGAAGAGAGGGCCAAGCCCGAAGGATTCTAAGGTGAGACGGAGAAACAGCCAGTCCATTTTATCAAAGGCCTTGGTTGCGTCCAGGGCCAGTAGGGCTAGTTTTCGTGAGTCTCGCTTGGCTATTTCGATGAGGTTAAGGACCCTACGGGTGTTATCTGTGGTGGCTCTATGCATCACAAAGCCTGTCTGATCTGGGTCAATGATCTCCGGGAGGACCTTCGCCAGGCGGTTCGCTAGGACCTTTGAGTAGATGTTTGCATCTAGGTTTAGTAGCGAGATGGGTCTATAAGCCGTGATGTCTGTAGGGTCTTTTCCTGGCTTGAGAGCCAGCAACGTGATTGCCTATTGCATTGAAGCTGTGACCGATCCCGAGGCTGTAAAAGAATTGAAGAGTGTCGTCATGGGGGCCAACAGCTGGGGCCGGAAAAGTTTGAAGAATCATGGTGAGAACCCATCTGGGCCCGGGGCCCTCGCTTTCATGCTTTTAATAGCCTTGTCGACCTCTTCGCTGGTGATTGGGGCTTCCAGCTCCTCTCTTCTTGCTGTGGAGACGTGAGGAATGGATGCTTCCTGCAGGTAGGCCTGCTGTTCCTCCCTGGATCTCGGGGTTGCGGACATAGTCTCTGCCATGTGGGACTCTGCGATCCGTAGTTTATCCCGGTCAGCGTACTGAATCGAGTTCTGAGGGTCCCGGAGACCTATGATTGTGTTCCTTCGCTTGACTCTCGCTAGCTTCTCCACCAGGAATCTGTTAGCTTTATTACCCCTAGCATAGTAGCTTTGCTTTGTTTTGGCTAGGAGCTGGGCGGTGTCCTCTGCATAGTGCGCTTCCAGCTTCTTCCGGGCCGCCTGCAGGATTCGATAGGCTCGAGGGGACCAATTTTTAGCCTTACACGTCGTCTCCGCTTTTTGCACCTCGCTCTCCAGCTCACGACGGAGTTGAAGCCTGAGTTTATGGTAGGCCGCTCCTCGGGATATCAATACCCCTCTCACTACTGCCTTCATTGCATCCCATGTATTCGCTGGAGAGGTATCTTCGTTTCTGTTTACTTCGAAGAACTCACGTCTCTAGTTGTCATATCGACTAATATTGGGTCATAGAGAGCCGATCTGCGTTGCGGGCCGGGTCAGGATCGTGGGCTCTGAGCGTTAGGGCTATTGGGGCATGATCTGAGAGGATTCTCTGCCCTATGGAGACTTAGTCTGTGAATGCTAAGAGCTGGGCAGAGGCCAGGAGGAGGTCGATGCGCGAGTACGTTCTATGTACGCCGGAATAAAATGAGTAGTCTCGTTCCTCAGGATGGAGGACTCTCCAGGTATCTACTACCTCCAGGGTTCTGAACAGTTTGAGGATCGCCGTTGCAATGCCAAAGTCTCTGCGAGTTGGGGGATGCGACTTGTCTGTCGATGGGTCAGGGACTCCATTAAAGTCTCCTCCGACGATGGTGTGGCCCTCCGCGAACGGTAGGAGAGAGGCCTCTAGGCTTGAGTAGAATTCCTCCTGGCCCTCATTAGGAGCATACACTGAGATCAGAGTGTAGAGTTGGCCGTAGATTCGACATTTGACCGCCACAAAGCGGCCCTCCGGGCAGAGCTTAGAGTCTAGGATTTGCAGTCTGAGGCCTTTGGCGAAGAGAACCGCTGTGCCGCCCCTTTTTGTTCCATTCGAAGCGAGGAATTGCTGCGGGAATTGCCGGTCGCGCAATCTCGTGAAGTCAGCCGGAAGCAGATGGGTCTCCTGGAGGAAGGCCACGGAAGCCCCGTGATTCTGCAGGAGCCTCAAGATCGCCTTCCTCTTCTGTGGGGCATTGACTCTTATATTCATTGTTAGGAATTTCAGTTTCTGGTGCGGTGGCGGGGCCTCTCGTGTCTCCTCCAGGAGAGGGGGTTGATCCAAGTATGGGAAGCGGCCGTGCTCAGCCATCATTCGGAGACTTCAAATTGGCCTGGAATTCCTGGGGCTGTCTTTTATCTATCCTCCAACGGGAGGGTAACTTTTCAGGGAGACGGGAGGCCGGGATATCCAGCACCGCTCTCTCCAAGGCCAACGGGGCCATAGCCGTACCCCCAGCCAACCGGGCTAGGGCCGGAACTAACAGTGTTCGTCTCCAAGGGTGGGATGGTGGCATACACCTCGGAGTGGGGTATGGGCCGAGCGGGGCCCGCAGCATCATTATTTTCTTACGTGCATCTGCGGGTAGTTGTTTCTGACGCGTTCGTTTTTCATGGCTATCTTACTTTCCGGCGTCTCTGTGCTTTTGACCAGGCTGGTTGTGACGGTAGCTGGGGGGGGCCGGACTGGGCCGTCGGGAGAGGAGGATCGGTTATGAGAGGGCGAGGTTCCTGGAGAGGCCGGGTGAAGGATGGAGTCAGCATCTTCTAGGTGGCTTATCGAGCGTTGGGTTCCCTGGTAAGTGAAGTGAAGAGCAGTGGGGAACAGCCAACGATACCGGATCTTCTGGCTCTGCAGGAATAGGGTCAGGGGTTTAAGGGCCCGCCTTTTCTGTAAGGTCGTTAGAGAGAGGTCCTGGAATATTTGGAGCGGGGAGCTCGGGAAGGATAGTTCATCTTTGGTGCGGCATATTGCTGCAATCGCTTCCTTCGTGGAATAAAAGTGGACTCTAGTTATCACGTCTGGAGGGACGTCAGAGTCCACCCCTCGTCTTGGGTGCAGTCTATGGGTGCGATCAAGGATAAGTTGGGTCTGGTCCATCTGGGGAAGAAGGGCTTGAAAGAAGTTGCCTATATATTCCGGGAGGTCTTTGTCCTGTATTGTTGAGGGGACTCCTCGGATGCGAAGATTGTTTCTTTGGGCCCTATTTTCAAGGTCTTCCTGTTTGAATTAGAGTATTTCGCTCTTATTCTGGAGAGCCTGAATCGCCCGCTGCATCTCTATTAAGGTCGCGTCATGACTCTGGGTCAAGTCCTCCACCTCTCCTATTCTCTGCTCAGCCTCTGTGACACGTTGGTCTGTCCGCTCTAGTTTTGTGGTGAGTTCGGCCATGCAGGATCTGAATTCTTTTTTAATATCTAGCATGAAGGCCTGGATGTCCTCTTTAGTTGCCAAATGTCCTTGTTCCTCCAGGGACTTCTGCGGGGTCAGCTTGGGAGGGTCCGGATTCTTAGTTTTGTCTGCCGCTAACAGCATGGTGGAGATATCGGAGTGTTTGATACTTTTCGCAGGCTTCGCCATCTTATCTGTCCGGCGATCTAATATTGGGATTTTGGTGAGTGGGGCCTTGTTGGGCCAAGTTGTAAGCTCTTAGTTTATCGGGGGGCTGGAGTCCCCCCGAGGGGGTCGCTGCAAGATAGGTGGTAGAGGGGTTGCCTGGAGGAGCCCTCCGGTGCTGCTAGGCTGGCCTCAGCAGAGGGAGAATGTCCAGTGTGGGGGGGGGCAAGAGGGGAGGGAGGTGGGCCGGGGCGCCCCATGAGATCTTCGGGTTGTGCGACTTGGAGCGAGGGTCCCGCCGCAGGCTCAGGGGTCCAGAAATCCGGGCTATCTTAGACAGAGGTCGGGGAGCCACGGTGCAGGAGCCAGGATGAGCTGTCCCGCCGGGACCTCAGTGGGGAGGGCTCTCAGGTCGTCGTCGTCGTCAAGGCAGCTGAAGAAGTCAGGGGGGGGTCACCCCGGGAGGCGACTGGCTTCTCAGGGGATTTCAGGGGCTGGGCTCTCACCTCGTTTAGAGCAGGAGCCTCCCGGCGTCAGCTGCTCCTCTGCAGGGGCTGGGTCATCGTCGCTCAGGAGTGGAGGAGTGAGCCGCCAGGATCCGTAGCCCGTCCTGAGAGCCGCTTCGTTTCTGCACCGATCTCCGTCCGCACCGCACCATCCGGAGCTGGGAATGGATTGCGTGGGCATGCGGGGCTGCCGGGGCCGGGGCGGGGCCCTCCAGGCCCGCCGGGTCCGCTGCAGGTTGGAGACTTCGAAGGGAGGCTTCGAAGCTAGAGCCCCCGCTCACCCTCGGAACCACAAGGAGACCGCTCGGGGGGGGGGGGGTCGCAGGGGAGCCGCCTCCGCGGGAATCAGGGCTGTATCCTCCACTCGGCTGGGTGTACGGCCGCCAGGGGGATCACCGCCCCTCACAGACTCGTTGGTGCTCCCGCCCGCGCAGGAAGCGGGGGAGGGAGACTGCTTGCTGTCTCGTCGGCTTGCTGGTCCAGGGCTGTACCCACCAGGGTTAGTTATTCCGGGCTCTCCCCAGCTTCTGATTCTTCAATCCATGCTGTCGCGGCCGCCCTGCTGTCCTCTCTCGCTGTCCGACTGGGGTTGCTTCTCCCGGCGGCCATCTTGGAACAGCCCGTCGTGCTAGGAGGGGAAAACGACCATCTCGTCCGTTACGGGGTTCCCAAGGGATCAGGAGCCCCAGAGAGCGATCTTATGTGCCATAGCCCCTAATGCAACGGATAATACGAAATTCGTTGCTTGATGACCGCAGAAAAGCTAGGTATTTGCCGGATGCCGCGGTACACAATCGGAGGCCATCAGAAGAGCAGCTGCATCGCTGGCGCTCCAGGCCACGCCCCCCTTGGGTATAGTTTTAAACACTGTGATGATGGTTGTCCTGTTAAGAATCCTTTCTTGTGTCGATTGATCATAGTTGGGAGTAAAGTGTCTGATTGCTTTAGGTGCTTCTCCCTACTTTCCCTCTCTTTGACATTGTCTGAGGCTTCTCGATGATCTCGGTTGGAATTGATCTGATCTAGTTTTGCTTGTGATGTATTGCGTACAATTTCTTTCTTTTCTTCTAACATCATGAAGTTGTCCAAATCTATGTCCTCCATATTTCCTAACGTGTGATCTCTGTTCACCTGTATAATTCCCTTTGGAGACCCTATACCTCCTATGTCTCAATCACCTTCTACCGAGCTATTTAGTGGAGGTAAGAATGAAAGTGAATAGGTAGAGTATCTATTCTTGGTTCATGGAGTTAATGTCAGACGCTATAGCTGCGCCTTCATTGTTATCTATCAGCCCGGGCTCTAATGCACAGTTAGCAGCGATTTGATTTATTAAAACCTTTATTTTAATTTTTTTGGGGGACAATTTGAGTGGTTAATCTATGAATTTTTGGGAGTTGTTTGTTTGTTTTTTTTTTTTTGGTTTTTTATTTTGGTTTACAGGCCGTTTAATTCTTTTTTTCTTCCCTTTCCGGGATTGAAAAACTTTGAAAAACTTCACATACTGGTTCTTGGCACTCTATTACGTCCCACTCATCTTGATTGCATCATCACTGGGGCATTGGTGCTTGTGTCCAAAGGCTCCACAGTTTCACATGCTTCCAGTGTCTGCAAGCCCACCTCTTTCATTATCCTGGGTTGAATCTCTCGATCCCAATTTGTGTTGGGCAAGTTTACTGGGTTAATCATATTTCGAACGTGCCTTGTTTCATTAGCTAACCAGTCTACTTTGTCTGAAATTAATTTGTATACATTTTCACGACTCTATTTTTTTCTTTCAATGTTTGAAATAGTTTGGTTAGAACAAAGATTCCATTATTTATGGCATTTAAAGTTACTTCATGCAATGCCATTATTGGTTGTCTCAACCCAAAAGATGGACGAAGGGTGGGCTTGGCATATGACATAGGTGAAGATGCAGATGTATTAATTGACACGTTCCTTGACTGTGGATACAATATTGGTGAATGAGACACATTTATAGATTGAGCTGATGGAGGAACATCTAACTGTGTGTTTCATAAATTATTGCAGTTTCATTCCACGTGTTTACATCGCTTTGCATTTCCTCACTTATTTTTAAATCATCTGCGCGCTGATATGCTCTAGGGGATAGTACCTTCTCACTGTAATCTTCCTCTTTGTTTGTTGTTTTCACCACCTGTGAATATAATAACAGCCGCTGGGTGTCGTCCACACTGAATGGATCATGGCCACAATTGCATTTGGCTCACAATCCATTGCATCAGATCCCAAATCGCCGCCTTTATCTGGTGCAGCCACTTGTTTGGCACGTGTGTATAAACTGTCATCAAAGTTGGTGGTTTGTTCTCAAAGTTTGTTGGAATTTGCGTGCTTACGGTCAGAATTTCATCATCCGTGATCTGCGCTTTCATCTGAGGTACACTTTCAATTTGAACTGAAGCACGCTGCTCACTGTTTAGATTGTTAATGGAAGCGTCATCCGCTAGGGGCGTGTTCCCGTCCTGCGGCAAGCAAGCTGAGACATTTGGACACCACGGCCGTCTAATGTCTGTGGTAAGTGACTTAGACCTTTTATAAATTCAATTTGTTGTTTTGGTGTGGCACAGTTTGGGAGCTTTCTTCTCATGACTTTGTGAACTGTTGGAACAGTGCCTGCTAGTAATTTGTCAGCATGCGCTGAAATAGTTGTTAGTGTACATTGGTGAAAACACTATGCTAGCAAGGAGAGTAGAATGTGATAGGCCAAGAGCCACCAGGCCCTGTGCCAACAATATAATTAGGACAGCGTTGCGCCGTTAACAAAGAAGGGCAACGCAGGTGGAGGTGAGCGAGGTGCAGGGTACGCAGCTCAACAGCACTCGCCTTGCACTCCCACGATGCATGCCTTTTTGTATTTTGTAGCAGGGTCAAACCAAGGGGTGTGGCTACTCTTCCGCATAGGCTTGCAAGTGCTACAGGAAGGTTTTAGAGCACGATGATCCACCAGTATAGCTGCAGCACGTTGTATATCAGGGCTGTGTTTACGGGATTAGGCAGAGGCAATCGGGGGGGGGGGGGGGGTCAGATCAAAAGCACTCGCTTTGCAATCCCACGATGCGCCGAATTGGATTAAAACTCAACTCTCCCCCCTTGCCCTTCTTTCCCTACCCATGGCCGGGGCCCCGATCCTCAAGGAAGAACCAATCATTCGCAACCACCAGCCGAATGGCCCAGATGTATTTTTGTAGACTTGGAAGGTTTAGTTCCCCTTCTCAGACAGAATTCCTTGCTGTATCCAGGGATATCCTTAGGGTACCTGATTTCCCCCCACCCCCACCACACCCTCAAAAGCATACGTTTCACCACCTTATCGGTTACGCTCACCTGGTATCCACGGGGACGCCACCCAGCCCTGGTTGGATGATTTGCACTCTCGAACCCTCTCCCGGTCCCTTGGTAAGGCCTCTGGTTAAAGATGGGACTGCAATATAGGAGAGCTGGATTCAATACCAGATTGTCTTCTTTTTCCCACCTCCCTTGGCCTCAACTCCTCCTCCCCCTTGGGCCCTCTTCTCACCTTAATATTGTAAAAGGTGGATTCTCCGTCCTGCTCCTCGTGGCAGGGGCGCGTAGATGTGGATGGGTGAGCACGGCCAAGTTACTTCACTGGTGCAAGACCCCCCTCCTGTGGGAATCCAGGCCTGCTGCGACTCCATAGGTTTGCTTCTTTACAGTCTTTATATGCAGTTCTTCTGTTCCTCTTAGTTCGAATACTAATGTCTTGCTTCTTTCCTTTTAGGTATGGAAAGGTATTTTGGTGTTGTCATGCAGTTTGAAGATGAGCATGGGCCGGTAGGCGAAAGTGCGGTGTGAGCGATGCTGTCCGGTGGGTAATGCGCGGCGCTGTTTCACCTTTTATATTGCTAACCTGTGTCTTTTCTCTCCTTGCAGGTGCAGGTTGCGATGTTCCTCGCCGAGCGCCGTAACGTTCCAGCAATGATACTGACCAGGAGATAACTACCCAGGTAAGAATTGTGTGGCTTTCTTCATTCGGGAGGACACGTGAGTAAACGCTTACTAATTCTGTCTTTCTTTCTCCTCTTTCCAGGTTATGGTATTTCAGGATGCATGCTGTGCTGGATGATGGAGTTCGTACCTTCAGGTGAGTGGAACGGAAGTCGGCGATGCATTGAAGACAGGATACTGTTCCAGGTAAGTTTTGTAGTGTTCTTTCTCTCTCTGCAGGTCCTTGGTTTCAGGTAAGCTGGCATCAAAGAACTGGACACGGTGAGCGTTACGCTGCCCACAGCAGAATAACGCAAAGCATGTTCTGCTGTTTGGGTGCGGTTTAAATAGTCTCGGGTAAAGTAGTCCAGGTAAAATAGTCCCAGGCCTGCCACACCCAAAGTAGTCCAGGTAAAGTAGTCCCAGGCCTGCCACACCCAAAAGACTAGACCGCATAGCCCAGTTCCTTGTAACTGAGCTATGTGTGTGCCTCCATGTTGGCTGAACCCCCCCCCCCCCAAATTAAATAGTCCCAAGTAAATGGTCCCATTCTAGCGTTGGTCTTCATGATGGTTATGAGCCTGGCGCCGAAGACGCCAGGACTGACTCCAAGAGAGTCTTGGATGAGCTTTTAAGTTCTTCGGCCTTGCCCTAACTGGAAGGCTGACTTGCCAGTGAGGGCCAGGGGCAAGGGTCATGACAATATCCACATTCTTTAATTCTCCTGCAGGTATCCTATATGTCTAGGCCTGCAGAATATACAGACATTTTGGGAATGGTACCCTCTTAAACAAGGCCACCCTGCCTAGGAGGAACACTGGAAGGAAACCTACGACTAGCACATCCCAGTTCAAGTGAAATAACTCCTCACAAGACCACGTGATCATGACTCCCAGATAACTAAATGGATGTCTGTTAAGTGCAAGCTCCCCCCACAGCACGTGAATTTCCTGATTTCACCCCCCCCCCCCTCCCGACCCCTGTGAGGGGGAAAAAAAAGACACTGACTTCCCCCAATTGATCCCTAGCCCACTGAAGGTCCCGTACATGTAGAATAGTTCCCCCCACCTGAGGTAATATTCGCTTGGGGTCGGCCACATATACAAATACGTCATCAGTGACTAGGGAGATCTTTTCCTTGGGCCATTTGGTCCTCCTATACCCCTGAACACCCTATTGCCTCTCACTGCTTACACCAGTGGCTCAATTAACAATGTAAATAAGAAGGGAGAAGGGGGGCACCCCTGCCTCGTTCCCCGTTGCAAGGCAAAAGGAGCTGAAAGCCGACCAGTCACCCTTGCTGTCAGGAAAATCATACAGTAACTTTATCCAGGCAATAAACATCTGACCAAGCCACATCGGCCCACAAGAATGCCCAGTCTACAGAGTTGAAGGCTTTGTAGGCATCCAGAGACAGAATTGCCTCCCCTTGTTCCCGTCACTGGCCAACCGAAGGTATCTTACTAAGCAGCCTGCTTAGGTTAAGGTGTGTTGATCTGCCCAGCATGAAATCATTCTGGTCTCTATGGTTAAGATGGGGAAGCACCGTTAGCAATATATTTGCCAGCGCATTGGCCAATAGTTTGACCTCACTGTTAAGAGAAATCCGTCTATACGTCTCTCACGATTCTGTGTCCCTCTTTTTTTTTATAAATAACTGTGATCACATAGTCTCGCAGGCCTGGTGGTAGCCTGCCTGTGTCTCTACTTTCTTGCAGCATTTTAAGCATGCAACAACTCACTCTATTCCCCCAAAGTCTTCCAAAGCTCCGTGAGGAGACCATTAGGGCCAGGGGGTTTTCCGGATTGCAGCTGCACTAAGCTACGCTCCATTTCCACCAGCATCAAGTCCTCTTCCAATGTCTCCCTCTGTACCGACGAGATGCTCCTCAGCAGAATGGCCTCTCAATACACATCTCCACGCGAGCCAACAATGCTGCATATCATTTGGCATAGAATGCAGAAAAAGCGATAGCCTTCCTCAATGTTGAGAGTAAACGCCTCTCCGTCCTCTTGTATATTTCGAGCATAGGCAGCAATGTTTAATTGCTTAGTCATAAATATGCAAATTGAGCAAGTTGGATATAAAGGTGCCAGTTCCCTTTATGTAGCAACCGTGGATCTTAGTCTGGTTAAGAGGAATATCTTGTGGCAGAAACTCTGAAGCTGGAATTTCCCAGAACACTCACTGGACATCTTTGTTCATATCCACTCAAACACAGCAATTCAAGTGAGGTTGGATTTGCAGGGACACCTAACGGATGCCGATACCTGCTGCAAGAGGCATAAGCAGAGTTGTGTGTTGGCTCCCTGCTGATTCAACCTCTATATAAAGGATTTGGCTGAGTTCTTGGTTGGGGCAAAACTTGTATCTCTGAAATTAGATGACGAGAGATGCTACTGGCTAAGGTATGCCAATGATATTCTCTAACTGGATAGGACGGAAAAGGGCCTGCATAGGCTGCTGTTGCAACTTGCCTAACATATGTCAAATAACAGGCTGAAAGTAAACCCAATGAAAACCAGCATTCTGTTTTGGTGGACCTAGGAATAAGTCAGGCAAGTTGAATTGGTGGATGAGAGGGAAACCTCTGATTGTTTAAGTACTTGGGATTCAGGCTTGTCAGAATCTCTCTCCGGCCTGTATGAGCTAACTTTTTACAGGAGAAAGCGATACAGCGAAGTGCCCACATTACATACATCTACAAAAAATACTGTAGATTCTCTCTACTACTGTTGATCACCTTTTATAAACCCAATTAATGCCTGTCTTACTATATGGTTGTGAAGTCTCTCCATTTGCACCAGCCTACAACTTTGATAAACCTCAAGGTTTTATTTAGTGGAAGGTATTCAATCTCCGAAATTGCATTCCTATTAGTTACTTGCTTTATGAACTTGGCCTTCTCTCTTTCAGTCTCTGTCTCTGTCTGTCTGTCTCTTTCTCTCTCCCTAACTCCCCTAGTGCACATGAAGCTAAAAATGGCAAGGCCAAATTGCTTGTATCTTTTAATGAATAACCATTTGGTAAAATCCAAATTGAGACATAGCCATTTCTTTCTATACCGCTGTACTGGAATTCGAGAAGACCACGGAAGATCATTTTGAGACTTTTTTTGTGGAACTGTTTTATACTTTGGGAAGGGGGCTGAAAGGAAGCTGCGAGCTTGAAGCTCAGAAATGTGGGGTTAACACAGTTTTCTTTTTGGTTGCTGACATTCCTGCACATTGTACAGATTTGGTTGGTAGGGCAAGTCTAGGTTTTTGACACAAGACTGAATCTTCAGTTGGACTCTTTGACTCAGACTTTCCTTGGGTTTCTTTAGGTAGAGAAATCCCACTTTAGCATAGGGCAAGTTGGGCCCTTTTTCCATCCTGACATTTAAGTTAATAAAGTTTTTATTTTGAATCTGATGTCTGTGTCCTTAATGATGCCTTCAATGCACCAAACTTCAAAACACCATTACAGCTATCTAATCAGTATTACCTGAAGGAATTAATGTCATCTCTTACCTGAAGCTTTCTGCAGACTGTATTGGGGCGCCCTGGGCGAACACAGGCAACCAGGATGGATCTAGCGTAGAAAGAAGCTGCCCTTTGCCTCTGGCCAGCTGCCTGGACAAGACTGCCCTGCAAGGCCATTGAAGAGTACAATTCCGTTAACCTGGTTGGAGCAGTTAGTAGGGGGGGGGGGAGAAGGGTTAAGAACCGGCTGGGGGAATTAAAGCTGTGGAGTGGGGAAGTCGGACAGGAAGGCAAGGGGGCAGAGAGCAGTTTACTGTGCAGATGGTGCAGGGTGGAGACCCAAAGCAGCAAAAAAATTGCATTGAAAAGAGCATGCCTTTGTCATCTGGCTGAGACTAGGAGCAGGGTGGACACATGCAGAGACCAGGCTTGCTGCCTGGATGATGAGCATATTCTCCTCTGAAAGATTGAACTGTGCTAGGGACCTGAGCTCTGGAACCAGGCCGCCAAGTTGTGGGATTATGGGAAGGGCTGCCACTCCCTTTGCTTGATCAGGTGCAAGAGATTGGGGATATCTGGCAACTGGATCAGAGGGTACACTGATCGATTTAGCTCTCAGAATCAAAACTTGGCTGGCCACAATGGAGCTATGAAGACTAGAGGGCAATTGCACGCTGTCCTCCGCTTCAACGCCCGGGGGATCAAGGAACGCTATGGAAAAGTGACTGCTGACATCCCGTTTCATGAAATCAGTGCATCACCAAGGGAGTCCAGCCCCAGGCCTTCCCTGGAGGCATAAAGCAGAAGCTTCTTGTTGGAGAGTGTTGCAAACCAGTCTACGGACAGAGTCCCCCACTCTGAAAACATTTGTGACAGAACTTTAATTTCCCACTCGTGGCTTGCTGCAGAGGTGCGACTGAGGGAGTGGCTCGCTATGGGCTCTTTGTCCGGGATATGCACTGCCTGCAGCCAAACACCATTCTGTACTGCCCCATCCCAAATCTGAAGGGCTAGGTCTACTAGAAACCGAGATATTGATCCCCCGATTTCTTGTTCACATAGATCATTGCAATGGAGTTGTACGTCCGAATCCGAACGTCCTTTATAGTGGGCAGAAAAGCTTTCAAGGCAAGAATAATTGCTAGAAGTTAGAAATAGGTTGAAATGCCAACCCCTGTCTAGGGCAGACCACTGGTCGAAAACCTCCAAGTGGCCGAACGATGCGCCCCGGCCGAGTGGGGAAGAATCTGTTAATAATGTCACATGAGGAGACTGCTCCAAGAATGGCGTCCATACTGGACGATTGGTGAAGTCCCACCACCAGCAGAGGTCAGATGTCATTTCCGGAGACGTTGGAATCAAAATAGTTTGGATCCAATGCCTTGGTCCAGTTTTGTCAGAGCGTTAGTTCAGTGAATCTAATTTTCAACCTTGCTAGAGGGAAGGCTAGGACACAGGAGGCCATTAGCCATAGGAGCCTCTGAAACCACCACACCGACCTATTGGTTGAATAGAGGAAAAGGGTGGCTGTATGCATTAAATCCCTCATCCTGTCCCGGGTCAGAAAAACCTTGACACTGACCGTGCTCCATCGAAAAACTACAGATAATCGGGTAATGCTAGACCGCAATTGATTTTCTCCAATTCACTGACAGTCCCAACTTGAGTAATACCCATGTGTGTGCTGCTGCTGTACGAGGACGTGACTCCTGAGGAGCCAGTTGTCCTCCTCGAAGCCTGAGGAATGCTGCTATTACAGCCGTCCTCTTTGTCAAGACTCTCTGCGCCAAGCTCAACCCGAAGGGGAGGACTAAGTATTGAAAATGTTTGACCCGCCCCCTGAATCCCCTCCGGGGGTGCTGCTGAGCAGCCTGAAAGATGGCTGCATCCTGCTGAGCTCCAGTGCAGGCTATTCCCCATGTGAAGTTAATGCCTGTAACAAGAAGAACACCCCGACTTGCTATGCCTACTGCATTTTTCCCTATTACGATCTGTGCCCCTGAGGTGCAAAAGGCTCCCTGATCTGATGCTGCGGCCTGGTGATATACATTGCGGTCTGGGAATGGACCACTGGGTCCAGCCGGGTGAGGAGACGACCCGTGGCGAGGAGCGGAGGACGATGACTGACTTGGAGGGCGCAGTGGCTGGTGGTTTGGACAGGCCCGTCGTGGGGAGGACACGCCAGCCCTTTCTCGCAGGTTGGGGTCCCCTGCTGTAGGCCCGGACTGCAGTAGAGAGGAATGGGTGAGCGGATGGATGGCTGCCGAGGACCATGTGCTAGGAGGAACACAAACCACACCTCCTGGAGGACACAACCTTCTACCGAGACCGGCGAGAGGAAGGGATGAGTGACCTGACAAATGCCGGTGGGATTGGACCCTGGTGGCGGCTTCCGCCAACCCCCCCCCCCAGACCCCCCACCCAATTGGAGGCCTGGACTGTGACCACAGAGTAAGGGGGAGCAGTGGAGTAGTGCTTGGAGGCAGTGTGTATTTTTTTTGGGTAAGGGATACCGCCTTTACACCAGCCCTCGTAGTTGGGCCTGAAAGTAAAAATGTGGGTCCTGTGGAATTACTTGTTTACTGTGTGTAGCTAGTGGGCTGAGCGCACCGCTGCTTTGACGGGCGAAGGAGGCGTGGGATTACCCAGGGAGCTGCCTCGCGAGCACCTTCCTTGGATGCACAGTGGGTGCGAGCCTGAAGATTTGTAAAGCCTGCTGCGCTGCGAGCTGTGTAGTAGAGAGTGGACATTTGGAGGAGGCGCACACAACGGATCTGTTGTGCAGATTAGGGACACACCTTGCGCGGTTTGCCTCTGACTGTCCCTCCCGCAACATGGCAGGCAATGTGGGGTTCCTTTCCACAGAGCAGTCTGGGACTGTCCTCACTGAGGGGGGTGACCTAGCATCCCATCCTGTTTCTAGTTGTGAACTGTAAGCACTACACTACCATTGTGAGACCCAGGCATACGTGTACTCGGGGACCCCCCCCCGAGTTGTGCGCTGACCATGACGGAAGTTGGGGGTCCCACAAGAAGCAGAGCCACATGGAGGTGTTCACTAGGCAGTTGGTCAGGCAGGGAGCTGAGGTTGTTGCACGCCCTTAGATCCCCGCAGCATAAACTGGCGCGACATGCCTAACCTGCGGCAGATTATAAAGAGTATGCAGTCTAGTTTGCTGCAGTCAGTGGTAAACTAGATGACATAACATCGAACATCTCATCACTAAATGCAAAAATGGAGTGTGAAAGTGCAAGAGGCTGAAAACTGCATTAGTACTGCTGAAGAATACATTTTGGGCCTGAAAACAAAAGTGGCCTCCATGGCCAAGGATCTTACTCGGAACACTACGAATATAGCGCAACGGCGCAATTTATAGTTTTTAACAGCTTTTCTTACAGACGAGCTCAAGCTAGTATGCCCACTTGTAACGGGTGTTTTCCTCCTCTTCTCTCGATCCGCTCTCCTAGTAACTGAAAAGAAAAAAACAGGATATTACAATTCCCTAGAAAAAAGAACCTTGTTACAGCTGAGACAATAATAAACAGGAAGCATCTCCAAGGCAATACGAGTTCCGCCCCCTTCTTATGTCAGCCTTTTTTATTCTGTCTAGCTTGACTGTTGTTTTCAGCCGCATTCTCCTCTGACATATTTTCCCCAGGCTCTTCAGGCAGCAAATTATCACACTCCCCCCTTTCCTCCCTATGCCCCCTTTAGCTAATCGAGAATAGGGCTTCAATATTTATCCTTGGCCTTAAGCCCAGGGACCATATCTCTCCAGCCCTACAATCTCTCCACTGGTTCCCGGTGGCCCCTTTCTGGGGCCTGGAACCGCGCTATCTCCAACTTTCCCTCTGTAAACACTCCCCTGCTAGAGCCCTTTGTTCCTCTAACTCAAACTCTGATTGTCAAACGCTTCTCCAAGCAGGGAGTTGGGGGCAGGTCTCTCTCTCTTCGGCAGCTGCCTTCCATTTCAGAACAGCCTCCCTGCCCTCGCAGAGTTAAGCCAGACCAGTTCCGGAAACCTCTCAACTCGGCTTTTCTCGACCTCTTTCTCTCATTCCCTTCCTTATTCGTTCCACTGCCGCAGAGACTGGTGGCCTGGTCCTTATGAATCTTGCAGGATACCAGGCCTTCTATCCAGTCGTCACCATCACCCTACCCCACCCCCCTAAGCTCTGCCCCTTGCAGGCCCCCTGCCTGGTGGCTGTGCATCTCATCCTTGAGATTTGTTTGCACTAGCACTTAGCCTGAGTCCTCCTTCCTTGGCACCCCTTGGCACTTCTCTCCTGGGCCCCCACCAACACTTGTCCATCCACCCTCACCCATCCCTACCCCCTGAACTTCTTTTCACTGCACTTGCACGTCCGAATGCCACAAGGCCTAGTAGGACCACGACTGTATATTGCTATTTTTTCCAATGTTATTCACTCCTGAAACACCATTTGTTGTATGGGTGCCTAACAAATGCTCAATAAATAAATAAAAATAAATAAATTCCAGGGCACGGTCATCCGCGTTAAATCTCTGCGGTTTATTTAATGCCATGTCCCGACTTTCCCTGAGGCCTCAGCAGTGGGATGTTACACTTGACTCGCAAAAGGCCTTCAACATGGTGTCCTGGAATGCCTGTTAGTGGTACTGAATAAGTGTGGACTCGGAGACCAGATGATTATTTTTGTCAAACTCCTTTACTCGGGCCCAACTGCTCGAGTCCTGGTCAACTCAAACCTATCGGAACCCTTGCTCCTGGAAAGGGGGACGTGCCGGGGCTTTCCCCTATCGCTGATCTTGTTCGTGCTAGCAGTTGAGCCCATGACTAGTATGTTCGGGAAAGACATAGGAAAAAGGGGTATTTGTGTAGTGAGTCCACCTGGATTTATCTCCCTTTATGCAGACGGTATGCTATTATACATCTGTGACCCTAGAACGAACCTTGATGCTGGAATGCAGGATATTACGGAATTTGGCGAATACTCTGGCTACACCATTAATTATACAAAATGTCCCCGCTGACAGACAGTACGCCAGAATCACTGGGAACATAGTCGGTCAGATAGCACAGCAAGTAGAGCACTCACTTGGACATCCGTGCAGATCCTGCTGATGCAGGTTTGAATTCTGGCAGGGCCAAACTCAGCCTTTCATCCTTTCAAGGTCCATAAATGAGCACCACATACCGTGGTTAATAATAAGCAGTGCTCAGATGTCTGAGGGTTCGTAGCGCTATATAAATGCAAAATTACATTAAATTAAATGGACACCTGAATGCGTGAAGTATTGTGAATCTGGGTGTCTTGGAATTAAAGCTCCCTCCTTTCTCTAAATTACAAAGCCCATGAATGATATGATAGGTTGTTTATAACGTGCTTAATACCCAGAGGTGTCTAAGCGTGGACCCGAGGATCGAACCTGTGTTGCGCCGTGTTCTCTTGTTTACAAGGCGAGCACGCTGCCCCTGAGCTATTCTCTCGAGACAATTGTTGGAATCCTTGGTTGCCCCTGCACTTGGACGCTTTTGTGAAAATTTGTCTGACGCTTTTCAGTCGGGCTTTAGACCTGGGCGTGGCACAGAGACTGTGTTGGTATCAGTGCTAGCTAATCTCTCGCTGATTTCTGATCAGGGTGTAGTGGCGGCATTGATCCTCCTGGATCTCTTTTCCGCTTTTGATACTATTGATCACTCCATGCTGATCGGTCATTTTTCGGCTGCTGTGGTCTCTGGTTCGGTTCTTTCTTGGTTCCATCCTTTTCTTTCTGACCGCTCGCAACTGCTGTCTTTTCAGCTGTTTCTCTCTGCTGTCTCTGCCTTGGTGTGTAGTGTTCCTCAGGGGTCTGCTTTTTCTCCTACCCTGTTCAATATTTGCATCCAACCTCTTGTTGCCACTCGTCTGAGGGATTGTCTGTTGGTCGTGGGTAGCTGGATGAGCGACAATTGGCTTAAATTGAATGGGAATACATCTGAGGTTATAGTTGTGGGTTCTGGCTCTGTCACGTCCCCCTGGACCCCGTCTCTGTGGCCATCTTCTTTCCCTGCTGTTGTTCCTGTTAAGAATCTGGGTGTTAAACTGTCTGCCTAGCTGTCTGTCTGCTCGAATCAGCTCGGTCTGCCAGGCTGGTCATTTTCAGATGAAGATCTTGAGAAAGGTACTCAAGTTTATTCCTCTTCATCTTCACTCTCCGGTGGTTGGGACCTTGGTCCTTAGCCGGATTGATTATTGTGATTCCCTCTATCTTGCACAACCTGACTATCTGGTGCACCGTCTTCAAATTCTACAGCACTCAGCGGCCCGGCTTGCTACCGGCTCTTCCTTTAGGGAGCATATTCCCCCAGTTCCTATAAACAGCTGGGGCATGCTCCTGGGCCCAGCAGCCTTGATGTTCCGGTTCTACCTATTATTAATAATAATAATCATTTGAAATGTGCTGAGGCCCGGTGTGGATGAAATACCTGTAATACATGCGGTTCTGTAACTCGACGTGTGCGGAAACAAATAGTGTGAAGTCTGCCAACAGTAAATAAAGGTTTGTTTTGTTAAAAAAAGGAAATCTTCTCCCCTACTGAAAATTGTAGGGATTTGCACTGTTGGGTCCATATTAGTACATATCGGTATGCATACTGAAGGTCTACCACAGAGAGCCAATCGTTCCTTACACGGGAGGAGCAGATTTGCATTTTATTATTTTGTAAATTAAAACAAAAGAAAAATCAAAACACAAAAACGAAATAGATTGCATAGCATCGCAGGGTACACATCCTGATCGGGAGAATCACAACCAAGGTGAAGGAAGTAAAACGAAGACAATCCCAACATGAAAAAATGGTGTCTCCCCTCTAACCCTTTCTTCCAGGGCCATACATCTGTCCATTTATGCGACCCATCTACCCGGTAGAGGGTGCTACACCATTCCCCACATTAATGCAATGGTTTGCTTCAGCAGGCCAACAGCATTGGATACAAACAGTTTTTCATATGTAGTTGGGAGTGGTCATCTTGAATCTCTCTTGTGGTATGTGAAGATTGAAATCGGATGGGTCCAAACTAGTGCGCAGGCCAGCCTGGTTGGGTTTCTGCACTGTAAAAATGCAGGAATAGAAACCCCATGCCCTCTTCTGCCAGAAAGACTGGTTCTACCGTTTCCAGTCCAGAAGCTTCTGAACCTCTGCCTGGAGAGTGGCTGGCCCTGTCTGATGTAGAGGAGGATGGGAAGGAGGAATTGCCAGGAGGGGAAGACAGAAACCCAAATGTGCTACTGATCAGATCCATGGATCTTTGATGATGGTCGGCCATGCCTCCAGGTGAGGGGAGGTGCGCACCCACATCGGAGTAGCATGGGACCACTCCAAACCATCATTTGGTGTTTTAATCAGAGGAGCAGGTACTGGATCCGGCAGTGGAATCGGAGGAGTGGGAGAAAAACTGACACCTCTGCTGCTTTTCCCGAGGTCCGCTTGGTGAACGGTCTGGCGGACGAGACTTGCAGTCCTGGAACCCTCACCCCGAAAAAGATCTAGAGTGGAAATCTGACTTTTGGGGGGGAAAGAAGACCTTGCAGATGGAGGTTTTGATGGGACTGACATCAATTTGGCTGTTAAACTGCTAGCTTTGGTTTTTGCCAACTCCTCATCAGTGGACTGTGGAAGAGTTCCTTGCCCTCAAAAGGAATATCTAGAACTTTCTCCTGGACCGTCTTTGAGAATTTGGTTGCATGTAGCCGTGCTTGGCGGGTGATGTCAGTGACAATCATAAGGCTGCGCATGGAAGTATCGAAATAATGTGCAGTGGCTTGTTGCAGATCCTGAGCGAGGACTCTGGCGTTGGACAAGCTGGTCTTGAAATCTTCAAGTCTGCCATGGGGGTATAAAGTTCTCTCCATAATTTTGGATAAGCAGCAGCAAGCACCATCTCTGTATTTGCCTAACAAAGCTGAAGTGTCGCATTAGCAAAGACTTTCTTCCCTACCCCTTCCAAAACCTTATCCTTCATTGACAACACCTGAAAGGCAGAGGACGACACGACGACGACGACGATGAAGACTTTCACTGGAGGGCTTGCTGCAGCAACAACAGTGGAAGACGGAAGGCGGCAAGCAGTCAAGGGAATTTCTTCAGATGCCTGTGACTTGTAACAAGAGTCTATCTTCTTGTTTATGTGTTGACCCGTATTTGGGGTTACACGCACCCTGCGGGTCCCTAAAAGAATCCCTGCCTGCAGAGCCAGAGGATCCGGATTTGGAATATCAAAAGGCATTGAGGTCTAGGACCCTATTATGAAACGCCCTGATGGAACTAGGCTGATCTTCGTCATCATCTTGCACATCCTGCGCATCCTTTTTGGCGGGATCATTAACAGGCTTAGTAGAATGGCGAGCGCAGGCTCCTTTTTTTCGAAAGCCGCTCTGTGTGTCTAGAAATTACCCTCCCAAAGCATAGGCGATGTATTTTGTTGACTGAAAACCAACCACATCATGTGTTCAGCATTGTTAGTACAGACCCCTGAGCATGACCAGATAGCGTCCATTTTGTAGGAATAGAATTCGCCATTTTGACTAATTTTCGCTTCTTTCTTTCTGTTCAAACTGCTTTGCTGTAAGCGTATTCTATTCCGTTATTGGTCATGCATAGAGCAAGGCCAAAAAATACATGTTGAAACACAACGCAGGCAACTCAGACAGCAATGCCCGGTCCCCTCCCTCACAAGTCCTTGGAAGTAAGCAACAAGGCATTTAATCACTACGCAGGTGCCAGCTAGTCTCGCTGATGCGGTAGAAACGGTAAAAAAGAACCATAAATGGCTTGAATTATGCTCTTTTACGCCCCCCCCCCTTCACTGAGCCCTGTAGAGCAATCTGACCCCTAGGACACGAATACAAACTAGAAGATAGTGAGGCCTGGAATGTGTGTCTCCCCTGCACACAGCTTGCTTGTAAGAACAAGAGCAGTATGTTCCCTAAAACAAAGAATCGTGTCTGCAAGTCCGCAAATTGCAAACTGTTGCTAAATGAATGTCTGAAGGTGTCATATTCGTCACAATTGTCAATCATCAAATCCATTTCAAAGGAAGTACATTATGAGCGGTATTGAATATGCCAGTACTGATAATAAGAGGTTCGTTTTGTATATATGCAACTGTTGTAGAATGCTTGCTCTCTTGCGTCCCACGGGGTTTGGAGACGCACACGTTGTGGGACGTGAGACCCAGTTGGCCAACTGAGACTATTTGCTTTGCAATAAACCCTAGATTTTGGGAATTGAACCACGTGTCTGGCGTATGAGTTTGTGTGTGGTGATTGTGCCTTTTTTCCATACGCGTGGGTCCCCTAGGGGCCCCATCAGCTCCACTGGACGTGTAGGAGAAGGAGGTATTTCCACTGGCCTGAGAGATGGCACCAGAGGAGGCATCTCCCTCTGTGCAGGAGGCTCCGATATCTGGGGGAAATGTTCCCGAAGAGATCTATTTTTTTTTTTTCAACTTCATTTTTATTAACATTTTACATAAACAAGAACCACTCAATTAGGAAAACAAAATCAAACAAAACTCACAACAGGAATGCTAGCTGCCCAATCCGTAACAAACTTCATGTGATGACCTTGGATGGAGTACGTAAGCCATTCATTCCACTGCAATGACCATCCAAAATTTTCGCTACCCACTCACAGTCAAGGGGGGGTTCCTTCGACTTCACTTGCGCGCCAGGACCATTGCTGCAGACATCATCATGATGACATAAATCTTGCGGGCTGATTTCGTAGGGAGGTCCGCCAATACCCGGTTTAAGCCTAACATATTGAGCCCCCTGTTCCCCCTCTTCCTGAGCCCCAGAACTTGGTCCACGGCCTGTTGAATGTAGTCGCACAAGGTACTCGGCTTTGGCATTCCCACCATATATGCTCCTAAGAACCCTCCCCACACTCCCTCCAGCATAGTTGAGAGGTGCGCGCAAACATCTTGTTTAGTCTAACCGGTGTTAGGTGCCATTGAAACATTAATTTAAGCCACACCTCCCGGATCTGGAGGGATCTAGTGAGTTTTCGGAATCTGAGTCCATAAGTCCTGCCACTCACTCTCCGCTATTTCCGTGCCTGTGTCTTCCTCCATTTCCTCATGTACCCTCTAGTTGGAGGGTTCTCCCCTTCCTTGATGTACTTATAGATGGAAGCCATGAGTCCCCTGTCACGCTCATGTGTGTCTAGATATTTTTCAAACTTGGTTAAAGGCCGTGTACCAGCCAGCCGCTGATCGGGGTGGGATAACCAATGACGCAGTTGCACGTAACCATATCTGTGAGTCTCCCTCAGCCCACACTCTGCTTTACACTGCTCGAAGTCTTTTACCCTGCCATCTGCATACATGTCTCGCAGCATTCAACATCCTCCCTCCCACCAGTCATTAAATGCTGGGTTTTTATATCCAGGGGAGAATTGCGGATTCCCGAACAGAGGCGTGTAGGGGGATGGGAAGGTAGTGATGCGGGCTCATCTGACCGCCGTGTCCCAGGCTTCCCCAGTAGCTGAGGTGAAATGGCTAATATACATCTGTGATGGCCTATCCGCCTTCGGGAGCCAGAGCTCTGCTTCCAACGGCCCAGCCACTACCGCCCTGTCCATAGATCTCCACGGTTTATCCCGATCATTTCTCTGCCAATCTCTAAGCACCCTTATCTGGGCAGCGATCTAGTAGGCTTTAAAGTCAGGCCACCCATGCCCCCTCGCAGAGATGGGGTCTTCATAAGAGTTGAAGCTATTCTGGGGCGCTTGCGGTTCCAGACCAAGAGAGTAGTAGCTTTATGCAGGGCCCTAAATAAAGAGCTTGGGACTTCTACTGGGAGAGCCGCAAAATGGTATAGGAGTTGTGGAAGCACCACCATCTTGAGGGCATTAATGCGGCCCATCCACGAGATCTACAGGGGGCCCCAGTCTACAAGCTTAGATTTAATTCTTTCCAGAAGAGGAATATAATTTGCCTTATATAAGTCTCCCATTGTATTGGTGAGGTGGACCCCCAAATACTTGATTCCCTTACTTGCCCATTTTGAATGCACATTCTCGCTGAATAAATTGTGCAGAGTCTGCCCGTAGATTAAGATTAAGTATCTCAGACTTATTCGTGTTTACTGTCAGACCGGCTAACCCCCCGAACTTGTCTAGCTCCTCACTAAGCGCTGTTAATGATGTCTCAGGGTCGGTCAGTGTGAGAAGCATTTCATCCGCGAAGGCTATAACCTTGTGTACCTGACCCCCAAACATGATGCCCCTTATGTCCTCAGCCATTCTTACCGCCTCCAGAAAAGGCTCCAGGTGAAGAGCATAGAGCAGCGGGGAGAGAGGGCACCCCTGTTTCGTGCCTCTCTCTTCTCTAACTGCCTCTGAGATCTGACCATTAATAGCCAGGCGGAGGGACGGGTTTTGATAGCTGGCGCGTACTTGATCAACGTATCTAGATCCAAAGCCCATTTTAGTCATTGTGGAAAAAAGGAAGCCCCACTCAACGCAATCAAAATCCTTTTTGGCATCTATCGCTAAGAGGAGGGCGGGAAGGCCCTTTATCTGAGTCTTCTCAATCAGGTGAACTACCCTACGCACATTATCAGCTGCCTGACGCCCCTGATGAAACCCGCCTGATCATGACGTACCAATTTAGGCATGATGGGGTCCAGCCTGGCCGCTAAGATCTTGGTGCGGATCTTCGCATCTACATTTATAAGTGCTATTGGGCGATAAGACCCACACTCCTCCGGGTCTTTACCCCATTTATGTATGGGAACAACCTTGGCCTCATCCATGGACCCAGGGAGGGCTCTAGGAGAGCCTATGCTATTGTCCTTGTGTAACTTATAGAACTCGGCCGCAAACCCATCCGGGCCCGGGGCCTTGTTCGGGGAGAGGGCAAGGATTGCCTTCCTGACCTCATCGATTGTTATGTCTGCCTCAGCTGTTCCCGCTCCCGCTCCTCCTTGGAGAGGGTCGGCAGATCGAGCCTATTTAGGTACTCTAATTGCGCAGCCGGAACGGGGTGGTTTGACGCGTATAGGGTAGTGTAGAACTGATGGAATTCTCTCTCGATCTCCCGATTGTTAGTGAACCTCTGCCCCTCCACCCCTCTGATTCTAAGAATGGTTTTGTCCCTCTCCTCCTTTCGCAACATCCGACCGAGCAATCTGTCGATTTTATTCACCCTGATGTATTGCATTGGCGCAGGCGTAACAGAGAGTGCTCTGCCGCTCTGGTCTGGATGAAATTCAGCTGGCCCCTTAGCGTCCGGACCTCCCTTGCTGTGGTCGGTGTGTGTTTTATCGCCAATGACTCCATTGCCTCCCGGAGCTTTCTGCCTTGATTTACTTCTTATAATCTTATTTCCCTCTCCCTTCTGGCCTTGATGGCAATAATCTTCCCCCTTATCGTGGCTTTAAGGGCATCCCACCATGTTTGTGGTCTAGAATCTTTCCAATCATTCTTCTCCACATATTCCTCCAATTCTCTTGCCACCTCTTGGATCAGAACCGGGTCCTTAAATAGCTGGGTCGGCTATCGCCACTTCGATAACCCTGGGGGACACTGCGGCCTACTCAGTGTCAACTCGATATGGGCGTGATCCGAGATCGCAAGAGGCCCAAGAGAGATACCAGATACCGACCCTAAAAGAGGGGCAGAAACCCAAATATAGTCTATTCGGGAGTGGGTCTTATGAGCATGTGAGTAAAATGTGTACCCGTTGTCGTTGCCCTGAATCTCCCTCCAGGCATTCACCAGGGCCAGATCCTGACGCTTCTTTCGAAGTTCCCCAGAGGGACCTCCCTGCGATCCCCACAGGGCCCTACTTCTGTCCCTAGATGGATCCCAAGCCATGTTAAAGTCCCCTGTGAGGATAATGCGACCCCTAGCGATAACGCTCAGCCTTACAAGTGACTTCTGCAGGAAGGCGTCTTGCCCGGTATTACGTGCATAAAGCGTGACAATGTGTATACCTCCCCTCTGCCCTCTAGTGTCAACGCCAAGAATCTCCCCTGGTCGTCTTTATGTATTGACTTAACCAAGAGATCCAACCCATCCCTCAACGCAATAGCCACCCCACCCTTCTTGCTCGCTTGAGTGGCCTGGACGGGCATATCCCCAAATGTTTAATCTCCAGGTGTCTCGTGTTTGAATGCGAGTCTCCTGCAATGTGACTATATGTGCCTTTTCTTTGCGAATGTACAGTTCGATCTTTTTCCTTTTAACTGGCAAGTTTAGCCCGTTAACATTCAGTGGCAAAGTCTTCAGGTATTCCATGAGATCAGGAAGTGTGGTTAGTTAGATAAAGACAGGCCTTCTGAACCCCTGGTCTATTAAAAGCAATCACATCCTCACAACTGCCCCTGAGTCAACTGGCTTCTCGCCCCCCTCCTGGCTACTAAACGAGAGTTGAGCCTCATCTTTACCCCAGGTTTTACCAATGCAGGATCTCCCAATCCCATCCCAAGTAACTCTTCCCCTCCCTACTCTGCGATGAACCTTTGTAGCTTCTTTCGCCACCCTGATCCAATGCCACCGGCCTATGCAGTGAGTGCCCTCCCGGTCTCACCATGCTGGCCCCCCTATGGTGGAAGAGGGGTGGTGGCTGCTGATGTCCCAGGCAAGCCATGCTGGGTGTTGGAACAGCTCCCCCCCGATGAGCCGCTGCTCGCCTTCCGAGGTGCCTCCTTCCTAGATCGTTTGGGCCTGACAGTGGTCCATTCCCACGAAGTGCGCGGGCCCTGCCGGCTCGGGGGCACTCCTGGGTCTACCAGTGTTTGTTCGTCAATGCCCAACAAGTCCAAGCCTTGTTCACACGTCGTGATCTTGCTCTGACTACCTTGCCACATGAAGATTAAGCCAAATGGATGGGACCATCTATATTTTATTTGTTTTTCACGCAGGTTTTTCAGCACTGGGAGCATCCGTCTCCTTTTGTTCAGAGTCATCTGGGGTAGATATTGATACAAGAATATCTCTGCACCATTGCAGGCTGTAGTGCCAGCCTTTCTCGCCTTTCCTAGGATCTTCTGTTTTGCTGCGTAGTTGTGGAAGGCCACTAGCACATCTCTAGGCCTGGCTCCCGACTCCGGACGGGGAGGACCAACTCTGTGAATCCTATCAAATTGTAGATCAGTGTCGGTGTCTGATTCCAGAAGGTCCCTGAAGACCGCTGTGAGGGTCTGTGCAAGATCCTGTGGCTGTACACTCTCCGGAAGAGCTTTAACCCGGATGTTACCTCTTCGGTTTTCAAGGTCCTCAGCTTGTAGCTCCAGGTTCTGAGTGGCCTGTGCCAGGGTCTGCAGCAGGTTTTCGGCCTTTTTTGCATCGCCGGTCAGCTCTTGGATGGCCCGCTCATTGGTGTCCACCCTTTCTTCAATGTTGCGGATATCTCGCTTAATATCCTTCAGCCCCTTTGCCAAATCTTCTCTCAGGATATCTATCTGCTTCTGGCTCACCGACGTGATCTTGTCTACCATTTCACCAAGGACTTGTCGAAGCGTCGCATGCGTGACTGGCCCGTCATGAGGCTCCGAGTGGAGATCCGCGTATCGAGCCCCCGCCGCGCCATCCTCCCGATATTCACTCTGGGTATCTACACCCTGTTCATGTTCTTTGGCCCAAAACTTCGTAAGGGGGCCCCCCTGGGACCTCCTGGCGCTTTTGAAGGCCGAGGGGGGGGGATCCCTAAATCTGTTTCTGGACATGGTGGGCTCCGGATCCCAGGCCAAGTGTGCTGTGTGTCGCTGCAGATCCCTGGAGGGAGTGATCGAAGCGGCATGGAGAGAGCGGGGGGCCCCCCAACCCAGGGGGCAGCCAGATGTCACAAACAGGGCCACAAGACCCCGCCCCTCCTCGGTTTCTCGCGGCAGGCAGCAGATCCCCGCGCAGAGCAGGTGTCTAATGCGTCACTCCGGTTGAGTCCCACCCGCGAAGGGCTCAGAGCCAGGTCTATATTAGTCCGGGGAGGGGGGGTCTCCGCCTAGGCATGGGGTCCAGGTCAGATGATCTCAGTGCAGGCCCCCCTCAATGTCGAAACTCCTCAGAGAGAAACTCAAGGGCTTCCAGCCCAGCAGTCACAGCTTCCTGCCTAATGTTTCGTGGCAGGCACCCCAGGGAATACCGGGAGGGGGGGGGGGTCGCAGGCCCGCAGTCCACAACAGCCCAGAGCACCACAGCAGTCCGCGCCTGCAGCTCCCCACTCACTGCCTATGCTTCTGCTTCTGGTGCTGCGCCATATTCCTAAAACAAAAAAAAAAACCCAGTCCCTGATGCTCGCCCGCTCTTCCGCAGTAAGCGTGCCGTGGGGGGGGCGCAAGTCCGTGATCAACAAATGCCCAAACAAACGGCTCCCGTAATCCCCCACTTACTGCAGGTTATTCCGGGGCCGCTTCCGTGTGCAGATCGCAACGAATCCAGGCTCCGGGGCTGCCCCGTCGGGTCCGACGCCTCCCGCAGGCTCAGTGTGTCCCGCCCGTTGGGAGGCACCCGGGGTAGTGCTGGGCCCCGCGTCGCCACGCTCACACCAGTCCTCCCCCCTCACAGGCGTTCGCAAGGGTCCAGCGCCGAGCTCCACAGCTCCACTCAAGCCCGCCCACCGGGCTGCACGGTCTGCTTCGTGCGATGCAGGTCCACTGGCGATCCTGCCCAGACCGTCACTTCTCACTCTGGCGACGAGGGAACACAACCAAGCCCCTGCCCGCTATCTCAGGGGGCTGGGGAGCACCAAAGGACACCGACAGCGCGACTGAAGATGCCTGGGAGGGCAAAGGCAGCAAAAAAAGGTGCCTTGGGTTGGTCAGGGTGTGCATGGGTTTGGGAGCCGCGATGTCCTTTACTCGGCGGCATCTTGGAATCAGATTATTATTTTTTTTTTTAAACATGTTTATTTTAAACCAAGGCAGGACAATTTATAAATGGCATTGCATGACAACTTTACTCCTTTTTTGACAGTTCCCTTTAGCTCATACTCTCTCTCCCCCCTCGCCCATTCCCCCCCCTCTGGTCCCCAGCCTCCCTCCCCCAGTTTTCTGTTCTGCGGATCTGCACGCTGCCCTCCCCACTCAGGTGGTCTCTTGATCCTTCAGGGCCCATCGAGTGTTGACCGGTTTAAATGTTAAGTCTGGGAATCGCTGGTCATAATCCAGTACTGGGGCCCAGACTCCCACCCTTGCCATGGTTACCTTTTCCGCAATCAGGATGTCCCAAAGTTTTCTCCAACCAGTGAGCCATACAGGGGCCGTCCGGGGATTTCCAGAAGCGCGCCAGCACAGTTTTACCTGCCAGGAGGCATTGTGTTAATATTTTCGCTCTACTTCCAGAGCAGGGGTAGACCCTCAGTAGGATGGTTTTGGGTTCCAATGGGAGTGCAATCCCAGTAATCTGTTCGATAGTTGGCAGGCACTGTTCCCAGAATTGCCGGATCTTTGGGCAGGCCCACCACATATGAAAGAAGGAGCCAGGTTGGGCGCACCCTCTCCAGCAGGAATAGTCCCCTCGTGGATTCATGTGGTGTAGCCTAAGAGGGGGGTAGTACCATCGCAGCATCAGCCTGTACGTGCATTCCTTGTTGGTGACACAGGTAGGTGAGGAATGGGTACGCGTCCAGATATCCACCCAGGTCTGGTTGTCAATCGGGTGACCCAGGTCGGCCTCCCATTGGGCCATGCATCGAGTTTTGCAATTAGTCACCCAAGAAGCGTCTGTATAGGGTCGAGATCCTGCCCCGACATTAATATTAGACGGGATCCTGCCCCGAGATGGTAGGTCCTTAAGCGTTAGTTCAAGGGGAGTAAGGGGGCGGGCGGCCGCCTGGAGCGTTTGGGGATGCGAGCACCAGTGACTGAGCTGGCAGTATGTAAATCGGTCTCTTTCCTGGAGTTGGAACACATCCTTGCATTGTTCGAAGGTGCGGGGTATGTTCCCAGCAATATAGCTGTTCCAGGGTCTCAAGGCCTCTGTCTATCCAGTTCTGGAAGTTACAGGGATTCGCCCCAGGCGAGAAGTTTGGGTTGTGAAAGATAGGTGAGTGGGGGCTTTGTCCTCTTGGGATTCCCTTTTGTTTCAGAGCCCAGTCCCAGGAGCATAGCATGTGTAGGTCATCGGCAAGAGGTTCTTCCAGCGCTCTCTAAGGGAGGGCTGAATATGTGGGAGGAATCGCAGGTGGAGCGTCAGTTGAGCTTGCTCCAGTTCCACCCATCTGGGGCGGTCTGTGATTATCTGCCATGCGTGGATGTGTGCCTGCTGAGCTGCCGCCCTATAAGCCCGAAGATCAGGGACCCCCAGCCCCCCCAGTCCTCCCAGTCTAGAGCTGCCAACCAGTGTTTTATGGGGGATTCTGGCCATGCCCCTCCATATGAACCTCAGCATTTTCCTCTGTGGGTCCTGAAGAGCTGGTGCTGGGACGGCTACTGCGAGGGAGGAGCAGGCATAGGGAAATCTCGGGAACAAGTTCATTTTGGCGGCCGTAATTCGTCCCATTAATGAGATTTCCTGTGTGGACCAGCGCTTCAGATCCCCTTCCAGTTTTCGAAATAGTCTGGGGAAGTTTGCCTGGTATGTGTCTTTTGGGTTTGCCGTAATGTGAACTAACAGGTAGGGGATGGACTGTCTCTTCCGCGTGATTGGGCACGGCCTGGTTAGCGCCTCCCCATCCTCCCGGTGGAGGCTGATGGCCAAGGCCACTGATTTGGAGAAGTTGACGGTGAAGCCGGTGACCTTCCCAAAGCTAGCTATTTCCGCCAGAGCGGACTTTGCTGAGGTGCTAGCCTCTGAGAGCGTCAGTAGGACGTAATCGGCATATAATGCAATTTTGTGTAGTGATGGGCCAACCTGGGGACCCTTAATGAGCTTGTTCAGCCTGATTCTCTGGGCGAAAGGTTCCATTGTTAGCGTGAAGAGAAGGGGCAACAGCGGACAGCCTTGTCGGGGTTGATAGGGAGCCGTTAATCCTCAAGAGGGTTTTTGGGGATTTGTAGTTGGCCAGTACCTTTGACTGAAAAGCTGGACCAAAGCCGAGGCCTCTAGGGTGAGTTTCATAAATGACCAGTCTACCCTGTCAAATGCTTTGGTGGCGTCTAGGGCCATCAGTGCGAGGCCCTGAGTTTCGGTGGGCGATGTCTACCAGGTTCAGGGTTCTCCGGATATTGTCTCTTGCCGCTCTGTTCAGAATGAAGCCCGTTTGATCGGGGAGAATTATGTCCGGAAGTATGTGCGACAGCCGATTGGCCAGGATCTTGGAATAGAGGTTAGCGTCTATGTTCAACAGGGCAATTGGTCTGTATGACGCTGGGTCTCTCGGGTCTTTCCCTGGCTTGGGAAGGAGGATTGTAGTAGATTGAGGGCCTCCTCGGTTGCGGGGAGGGGGCGGCCTCCAGGTTCCCTGCTGCCTCCGAGATCGATGAGGTGGACTCTTTGGGTGAAGACGGATGCATGATCTTGCTGGCGTCTTCCAGGTGGCTAATTCTACGCAGTGTACCATTGTATGAAAATTGCAGTGCCGTTGGGAAAAGCCATCTGTACCGGACCTGACGTTACTGAAGGAAGTGGGCTAGGAGTCGGAGTGCTTTTCTCTTCTGGAGAGTTAGGAGCGAGAGATCTTGGTAGATTTGGAGAGGCGAGCCCTGAAAGGTGAGTTCATCTCATGAGCGGCTGATGGCAGAGATGGCCTCTTTTGTGGTGTAGAAATGGACTCTGGTGATGACAACTGGAGGGATGTCCGAGTTTGTTTGGACATAGTGCTGGTTCGTGGGGTATAAGAGATGCCAGAGAGGCTGGTTTGCGTTTAACTCCAGGGGCGCCGATTTAGGCTGGGCTGTGTTGGTCCTGTTGTCCGTTGGAGTGGGGCTCCCAAGCGCAGCGGCTCAGCCCCGATGGCGCTGCGGCTTTAGGTGGATTATATGCTCCCTCTATCTGGCAAGGAGCGGAGGGAAGACACCACGCCTCAGTGAAGCGAGAGGTCCGCTGGATCCCCTCAGACCCCAGGTTGGGGGAAGGAGCCTGAGTGGGGAGTTGGGCCAGGGCGCCCCAGGAAGTGAATGACAGAAGTATGTGCCGACCTGGGAAAAATGTGGGCTCTGTGCCTCCTCCTCGGAGGGGAGGGCAGGGGCCCGCAGCGCAGTAGCCGGTTCTGGTGCACAGCCTGCCTGCACCGAAGACTGTGTGAACCACCACCTGCCTGGAGGGCCTGAGTGGGTAGTGTAACTGCCTGGCGGATCTACTTGTCTTTGTTGTGTGGTGGCTGTGGGTTCCTGAAATCGTGGGGGTTTCAGGCTAGGGGCTGTGGTTCCAGAATTAGGGGCAGCAGGGCCTTCACCGCTTGCCAAACCGAGGCTACCACAGTTTATGGTGGGCAAGGAGTGGGGCCACCGTTTTTGCTGAGGGAGAGGGAGAGGTGGTTCCACTGCTCCCCTGGCCGGGGGAGAGGAGCTGCTTGAAGGTATGGGCCGGGGCGCCCCAGGAATTGGGCGTGCAGGCTTTGTGCTGTCCGGCTCGGCTTGGTGCGGAGAAGGGTCCGGAAGAAGTCCCAGGGGCTGCCAAGGCGGGGGGGGGGAAGAATGGAGGGTATCAAATTCTTTGCTCCACCCTCGGAGCGTGTTCTGCAATCTCCTCCGGTGGGGGCCTGGGTCAGGTGTGATTCGGCCCCCACCCCTAACCCCCCAGTGGACCCTACCTGCATGTGCGCTGTCCGCACCGCCTCCTTCGCTGATGCTGGGTCTCCGCACAGGAGAGGAGCCGTACCCTGCGGGAGTCGCGAGCCAGCCCGGAGTACGTTGCGAGGATCCCCCCCCCAGCCTAAAGGGGCACCACAGACCCTGCTGGGCGCCACGCCGGGGCCGGGTTCGCTGATGGTGTTGCGTGGGGATATTGCATGGGCTCCTCTCCCTCAGCTCAGGTCCGGCGTTGTTGCCGCATGTCTCTGGAGGTCCTGGGTCCCAGGTTGTTAGGCAGAATCCTGTGCAGTGCCCTTAGGGACCACTACACACAATTAAGACTACAGGTGGCAATACAAGTTTTACCTTTGGTACAAGCCTGTACTACTATGTCAGAGTGGTAGGTATGGCGGAGCAGCCAGGCTTATCTCAAGAGTATATGAGTAGTAGCAGAGATTACACAAAGGGACCACAATTACTGTGACTCAAGCAAACACTGACTCCAAGGTTTCAGGTAAAAAAATATAAGTACATTTATTTTTAAACCATTCGTTATAAACACAACACTTCTATCAAAATAAAAACCACACGTTAAATATACTACAACTAACCAATTCACTTTGTACAGTAAGTCTCAAGGTAAGTACTCTGTGTTTGAATGAACCGGTGTTATGAACAAAACACGTTACAGCGAATACGATTGCGATCACTTTTTGACAGTTCGGTCTTCTAAATAAACACGTATCCGTGACATGAAATGCTACCGGGGCAAAAACGCACTTAGCAGCTGAGATACCCAGAGGAGTTGGAGGCAAAAATCACAGGCAATATTTTGGTTAGGCAGGCAGAATCAAGAAACGCTCAAGAGACAGGAGTTCAAAAGTCAAAGGGCAGGAGCCAGGGTCGAAAGACACCGGGGCCTGTTGCCGAAGATCACACAGTCAGACAGTTCACGATTCCACGTAGCCAAAATACTTCGATATTGTCAATGTTCGGAAGCAAAAGTTATAAGAGGGAGGGAAGACGAGGGCAAGCCTTGGAAAATGAAGAAAAGGGATTCACCCAGTTTCCTCAAGCAGAACACAGTACCTTGTTCCAATGGTGCAGCTGGTGCCCTGGTAGTTGTTCCTGTTGGTTTCCCGCAGACCACGATTCCTGGAGCTTCGTTGTGAAGGACGACGTCTGAAGGGGGTCTGCACCACACAGGGATGAAGCCAGCAGCAGCGACAAGGAATAAAAGGTGCGCTCCTTAAAAACAGGAGAGGCTCTTCAGGTGGCTATCTGGACCACTACAGCAGCGTGCAGCGATTTCGACCAAGGAAGAGGATCCTCTGGCCGTAGAAGATGAGCTGGTTATCCCCACCAAGCTCAAGGGTAGAAGACTCCGGACTGGATCTTCTCTAAGTCATTGAGGGGAAGATGGCTCAGGACTGCAGCAGGGCTTCACCAGGACGGAGTAGTTGCAGCAGCCGTCGTTCTCTCTGCTTCTCTTCGGTTCCTTGTAGTTCCAGTGGTGACTCTCCGACTTCTAGCCCAAGAGACCTGCCTTTTATGCGAAAAACCCCCATTCACACAGCCTGGCTGTCAGTCACCCAGCAGGGGGGTTCTCCAGCCCGGACAACTACCCTGGCCAATCATGAGTGCGACTTGGGTTTCCTAGGATACCCTGTGCATGGGGTGACTACACCCCTCCCTCACATTCAGCCCACCTAGACACCCAGGCGCCTTGAGGAGGGCTTCTGAGCAGAAGCCCGCCAAAAGACAGTGAACAAAGAAGGCAAACCTTGTTTGCCGCGCAAAGTAAAACGCAAGAAGGACTTTAACAAAAAGAAATGGCGATTAAACCCAACCAGAGCCAAAAGAAAGACGATTTGGTCAAGCGGGTTTATGTTCGAGTCTAATATAATAGCCAAGAACAGTACCACGTTTATCTAATATAATCGCGGTAGAAAAGTTAGGGTAGATACCACTCTAAATGTTAAAAGAGCGAAACAATGCTCTAGGAGGTACAGATAAAAAGGGATACGGATTAACCCTTTCCAGTACTCCATGGAAGATGGGGTGTACTGGATCTGTGGTAGATTGACTAAGTTAAGTTAATGGTAACTTTACCCTTTTCTGGGGATGGTAATTGCCTCAGAAATGGAGTCGAGGGAAGTCTCAAAGACAACCCTGTGCCACGGCACTGAAGGTGCTGTGTGACACACAAAAGAAGGGGGGCTACTGAAGTGGTGTACTTCAGAGTCCACAATCACAAAAACAGATGGAAACACATAGCAAAACACAGGAAAGAGTGGGGGAAAAGCTCTCACTCTTACCAAGTGGAAAAAAATAAATTCCAGAAGTCCAGCAAAGCTGCTGGGGGACTCACTAGGTGAGGGAAATTAGCCGTAAATGAGAATTCTCCCTAAAACGGGTCCACGTCCGCTAGTGTTGGGCGGCCGTCTTCGGGGCTTCAGAGTGCAGTGGCCGCCATGGAGTCTGTTAGTGCTGCCTCTACTCTCTGGGTGGAAATGCGCCCGTCCTCTTGGATTTCTGGCGCCGTCCGGTGCTGTGGAAATCTGACGGAATTGCAGCGTCTAGCATGAGCGTTATGCTCTCAACTTTGGACTAGTAGTGCCTTGGGTGTTCCGACTGCCCTGGGTGTTAGCAGGGCCCCAGCTGGATAGCAGGAAGCCGCATGTTTTTGGCTCTTACAGCGGGCTTCTCGCGGCTGGCCTTAGGGGAGCAGCCACATCGATGGCGCTCCAAGCCAAGCCCCCCCGAAGAGATCTTTAAAGTATGCCGTCATAGGGTCGCAGTGCATCAGGTTTTGGAAATAATTGAAGAACGCCGCCTCTGAAGACTGTCTCGGCTGTGGAGTAGGAATTGTATGATCAAGCGCTATGCCTCCATGAGTCTGAGCCTGGTTGCCAAGATGACCCCCCGCCTCCATCTGTGGGTCCACATAGTGCTGAGGAGCCGATGTCGGAGGAAGCGATGACCTTGATGGAAGGGGCATTCTTGTATTCCATTCCGAAGGTGGATTGAATGGATTTTTCCCCTAGGATGCAGACGGCAAAGGATTTAGGCCTGGCATCTAGACCTGAGGGTGCCGACAAAATGACTGACGCCGAAGGGGCCGACAAAATTGTTGAGAGTCGACACTGGTTGAAGCGCCATTTTGAGACCCTCTGTGGTTACATCATCACAGGTCTGTCGGAAGCCATTGTGGGTTTGGATCATCATTTTAGGAGCCTTGAGGTGATCTTTAGCCCTCTTTGAGGGATCCTCGGCAGAGCCGGTAACTAAGGACTTGGATGCTTGTCTGTTCTATGCGCTCCCTCCGACTGGCCGGTAGTATGTTTAGCCCCTGTGTATGGCCCACTACACCTCAGTCGCCTGGATTTGGGGCATCGAGACCTTGTTTCAGGTCCATAGATATATGGGGTAGGTCTGCCCTGGAAACATATAGCGATTGATTCTCATCCGATTTTATATTTTATGCTTTCTTTTTTTAAGGCCTGAACTTGTAGAGTAAAAAGGTTGGTATGGCGTAAGAAGGTAAATTGTTAGTTCACGCTGGTCTGGCTGCTGCTAATTGATGGTCTGGAGACTGGTCACGTTGTGACTTGTTTATTGTCTTTACCTTGGTGCTTACCTCACATACACGCAGACTTGTGTCACGCTAGGCTTTGCTTAACTTCTTACTCTTGGAACATTAAGCTTTTGTTAGCCACTGGCTAGAGTGGTTATTAAAAGCTCAGCAAAGGCATGATCATCTTTCGCTGAATTTTGCTGATTCCATCGCCTTGTGCCGTTCTTTGGTGCCTCGGTGTCGAAGGCCTGCAGGTGGTAAAGAATGAACTCTTGTTTCTTCTTGACCTCTCTACCGCATTGAACTTGCTAGGCTCTTGGCGGTTAGGTTACTTTGATTTGTATTACTTCTCGATTCTGCTAATTTCTTTAAGATAACTGCATAACTTGTTTTGTCCTTTCTGCAATGTATAAAATGTGTTGGTCTGGTTCTCTCCACACAGTTCTGTGTATACTCTGTCCTCCCTGCTTTTTTTACTACCTTGTTCTGAACACAAGTAAATGAAGACACCATGATGCACTTGGAGGGGTATACTGATCATAACTATGCAACCAACAGCCTGTATGAAACAGTGGGCCGGATTCAGCACCTGTGTACCCCAAATGGTGTGAATAACTGGGAAAATGATGGCCATATGTGGAAAGTGTGGGAGTACATTGGTATGCAATCGGGTTATTATGGAAAACAACTACTACTGCAAAATAAAGGGTGCGGTAAATTGGACCGCATTAGCGTGGGCTATGTAAAATGGGGTCAGTTAGCGACGTTCTAATCTAGAGGAAGCTATATAAAATGGGGGGAGCTAGGGTGGGTGTCTAGTAAGTGGGAGTGAACTGGTTTAGGGGTAAACGGGTTTTATGATAGGTTGCGATTAGCTAGGTTGGCTGGTGGTAAGCTAGGGAATACCATTTATGCTGGGGTGAGTTTGGGTGGCTGTAAACTGGGGTGAGTGTAAACTGGCATGAGCTTTGATGAGTAGGTGGTGGTGAGCTGTGGTAGGCGGGTGTGACGCAGGGTGGTTGGGTGAGAGTTCCATTGAGCTTGGTGTGCTAGGGTGTGTGGGGAGAGCCCTATTTAAATAGTGGGCAGGAGAAATGGGCTGAGGCTGGAAAGGGCAGAGAAATGGGCTGAGGCTGGGAGGGGCGGGAGAACTAGGCTGAGGCGGGGGAAGAACTGGGCTTGAGACGGGGGCGGCTGAAATGGCTTGAGCCGGGGGTGGGGGGCTGAAATGGTTTGAGGCTGGTGAACTGGGCTGATGCGGCGGTGGGAGAATTGACTGTGCTAGGGTGGGTGATGTTGAGCTAGGGCAGTTGGGATTGAGGGAGTTAGGTTGAGCTACTATAGGATTTGGGTTGTGATTAGATTGGGTGGGTTCAGATGGTTTGAGCCAGGGTGGCTGTGCTGGGATGAGCTAAGGTGGCTGGGAGTGAACCAGGATGGGGTGGAGCTTGTGCGAATAGGAATGAGTAATTCTAAGATGACAAGCGGTGGTGAGCTTTGGTGGTTTTGAATGTATGGCCTGGGTTGCATAAAGGTGCGCTAGAGACGGTGGGGTGGTTTGGGTTGAGCTTGGGTGTCCTTTCAGTATATTGGGTTCAGTAGAGATTGATGGAGTGAACGAACAAGTGTGGGTGGGTGGGTTGGGGGTGGGTGGCGGATGGTTGTGGATGAGCTTCGCTTGGGTGGATGTGGTGGAGGTGAACTGGGGGTGGTTTGTTGGGAAAGCCTGGACTTGAGATTGTGTGCTTGGGTGGGGTGAGCTGGAGTGGCCTTTAGATACAGAGGAAGTGGAGATTGGTTTAAGATAGGGTATACGTTTGGTGGCTGATGGTGAACTAGGGTGGAAAAGTATTGGTGAGCTGGAGTGAGCTTGGGTTGGAGAGTAGTAAGCTAGCTGCTTGGAAGTGAACTAGGGTGGGTGGGTGGAATTATCGGATATATATATATTTTAATAGTTCTTTTTATTAAACATATAACACATACCATAAACCGGTCACAGTTAGTTGGTCAATGGTAAGCAGTATTCATAGGCAAGAGAAAAAGTGGGAGAGGGGTCACCACATCTTTGCTACTACCGTGCGCACGCTGGGGTGGTTTGGGGGGGGAACACCCGTGGGAGAAGAGGGGGGCAAGGCGGTCGGGCCCCTGGAGGCAGCCCACGGCCTCTGTGTCCCCATTGTCTTCTACCCCCTTTGGTCTCTGCGATCACGCCAGCTCAGCCAATTTCCCCCACACCTTACAGTACTTCCCGGGGCAGCCTCTGACAGTGTATATCCTTTTCTCCAATGATGCACATCGGTCAATTTCATTAGCCCATCTATTAATGCACAGTTTATCCGGAGATCCCCATGTGGAGGCGATGAGTCTTTTCCCCAGTCCCAGGGCTACTAAAATGAAGGTCTTCTCATCTTTTATTATAGTCTACCTCTCCTTAGATGCCCAGTATCACCGTCTTAGGATCCAGTGGGACTGGAGATCCCAGGACCGTACCTATCCTGCGAGTGCATTGGGTCCAAAAGTCCTGAACGACAGCACAATCCCAGAGCATATGGAAAAAGGTACCCTCTGTCTGCCGGCACTGTAAGCAGACCCCATCCTCCACCAGCCCCCACTTCAACATGGAGGTCCTGGAGTAATATGCTTGATGAAGTATCTTGAGTTGTATTAAGCGGAGCCTGGAGTCTATCCCAATCTCCCGAGGGGACCTCAGGGCCTCAGCCCATTCCTCCGTTTCCAGCGTGCCCACTACCCGTTCCCATTTTTCCCAGCGTCCCGTGAGTTCTTGTGTCCCGAAGGCAGTGATTACCTGGTAGAGTGTTGATGTGACTTTGGCCGGTATCCCAGTGTGGAGCATGTTTGCCTCCAGGGGGGAGCATTTGGGAACATCTGCTGGTGTTGGGAATTGGGTCTGGATGGCGTGCGTGAGTTGCATATGTCTGAATCTTTCCGTCGGGGGTAGCATGAAGGCGATATTGAATTTTAGATGATCAAAATCATCTTTTAATTCTAAAAAGGATATATTTTTGTTTGCAAGACATACTTCTTCGCGCCTAGTAATTTATGGAAATACAAATATGCATTTTTTTCCTTCAAGTTCTTCTTACCGATCTGACACAAACTGCCAGTGTTTTTCAAAGCAGTCTTCTGAGAGTTAATGGCTTAATTGGAGGTGTAAACGCGCCACTAGTGTAATAAAAATGTCTTAACCAGATTGGCCTTGGCAAAGCCAACAGTTTTGGTCTGTGTATAAGCATTAGGCATTTGTTAGGCACTGCTATTGGATACCCAGGTAGTCGCACCATTCTGCACCTACTACCATCAATGGCCAGTTAATACCACTAGGTAAGTGCCTGCCAAGTACCTGTCCCATGCCTACACAAAAGCCCAAACTGTTGGCTTTGTCAATGCTTGTTTATTGATTGTATTGGCATGGGGGACAAAGGCAGGGCAAGTCAAGGATGTGGAGTGTGTGTGCGAGAGCAACCAAGTTACGCGTGTGCATATTCACTGGCCTTCTACTCCGCTCCAAGCCATCCCCTTTTTATGTGCCTTACTCCATGAATATTTCTGATATTGGGTAGCGTAAGCCAAAACCAAAGTTTTAGATATGTGAATTTTCTTCTTATGGGTGGGTTCCAGAGAAATGTATTGAGATGGCCACTATCTGCTGTAGAATATTTTATGTATTATTTGAAAATGGAGTAATGAATCCTTCTACCAATTGACACATGTATTGCTATGGTTTAACAGAAAATGGATGACCTAGCGATGACGATCTACCAAGCACACCAAACTTGTGTAGAATCCACATTGAAAATGCTGTAGCCGTCTCTCTACCAGTCGATTATTCCATTTATTCTTATCAGTATTTGCTTTTCTACTGTAGTTGAATGACTGTTACCAGCAGACTTTTAATATTTAATTTTCTACAGAATCAAAATGCTTTAACGTATGTGGACATGATTTCTATCCTTTTGCGATACCGATTTTGCTAAAGCTATTGTCAAAGCTACCTCAAGTTAACTGGTTTCTGAATGGACTAATAGTTGTATATTCATTCTCTTGTTCTGTGTTGCATGGTTCTGTACCATCAACCAGCTCTAATCGCGTGTGCATTACCTCATTCTATGTTTCTTCTTTGCCTTTTTCATACACTGCGATACTTGTTGCTTTTTACAAGTGGTTTCAATATTCTCCCATTTTATTCTAAAAAACGGGTCTATTTCAGGCAGATGGTGTTAAATCATTCCTTAATGTATTCATGTTCGTATCTTTTAATTTTCATAACCTCGCCCTCCTTACCTGCATTTTCTTTTTTTCGCAAATCGCCTCTCCTAGCGAAACCATGCCTAATTTTTTCACGCAGTTTAGCTTCTTTTTTACCTGGCGTGCGCTCTCCTTTCGCAGCTCGTCCTCTTTCCCCTTCATGTAAGTCCATCATGCCTTTGTCCATCTACAAGCCCCCCCCCTTCTCTAGTCAATTCTGTTTTTTTACCTCTGACCTAGCTTACCTTCCTTTTTTCTTTTTTATATTTATTCATAACTTTATGTACAGCAGATGCCATAACTAGAATAATGTATTCAACAACAATCATTCAAATATCAAGACCAGTATATCGGAAAAGCATGTGGGAATCTAGTTAACAACCACGACTAAAACGAATATAAGTAATTCACTCTAATCAATTTTATCTGATTATAGTAAAAAGTGATTTTTAACAATTCCAAGTTACAGCCTAGTCTCGATTGAAGAATTAAACCAGTACATGACAAACACTGAACACACAAAAAACCTTGCTTACTGCTGCATCCCAATTCAAAGCATTACATCCCATGACAATTGAACAACGAGGTTAACCATACAGTTCATTAAATGTTGACCAAATATCATCATACGCGAACGTTCTCCTTTATCAACCCCATTGTTTCCTGTATTTTCTTAAGCAGAGCTCAAATATTCACATTGGCTTACATTTTCAGCCCTTGCCTCATTTTCCTTCATGCACCCTGGGATTGCATGAAAATAATCTCCCCTGGTGATGAGCATATGCACACGTATTGTTATGGACAATAAGTGCCATTTTAAATAATAGCAATAAAACCAGAGTTGGATGATGTTATTGTGAACAGTGAATGGCATAGAGATTTTATTATTTAAGCAGTAAGCCGCGAGCTGGGCAGGCATTACCGAGTCAGGTAATGCCCCGGGCCCCATAGTTACAGCCCTGAGCAAAGCGAGTGCCTGAACACGGGCCCCGGGGCATTACCTGAAGCAGTAATGGCCACCTCCAGCGAGGAGCTTATTGCGATTAGTACTCCAGCTCGTGAGATTGGGGTAGTAATAGCATAATTTTTTCAGTTGTGAGACGCTTCAGCATTTAGCTAGTAAAATAAATGAAAAGGAAAATGGCTGCCACGGAACGGGATACAAAGTCAGTTCTCCCTTTCTGTAGCGGCCATTTAAAAGAGTTAAAAAAATTAAACCAAGAAGATGGCTGCCATGGAACAGGAGAAGGGACTACAGGTAGTCCCTTCACCCGTTCCATGGCGGCCATTAAAAAGATGGGGGGAGAGGGGGAGAGAAAACAAATAAAATGGCGCCATGAAACGGGGCAAAGTCCTTCTCTCTTTCAATGGCGAACACTGAGGGACGCTGCGGCGACTGGTGCCTTGTCTAGCTGGTAGGGACCCGGTGAGGGCCAATCAGACTATTTGTAACAATCTGATTGGCCCTTGCCGGATTGACCAACTTTCGTATTGACCAACTTTTGTTCTTTTTTTATCATAAAATGCTGATTGAGCCATTAATTTGCGATTGCTCAAGACCAATGTAATTTAATACATTACAAAATGGGTTAATGTAGTGAGAGCCGCATGTACAGTGGTCTGCCCATAATTTTAAGAGGGCAGAAATGTTTCCATTTTGAGGGACCATAACCGATTTTGAGAAGGGTGCACAAAAACAAATATGAAAGGTTTGATTACAAACACAATAATTGCCCTGCATAGCAGTTCTCAGAAGACTTTTGTTTCGCTGCTGTTGCGTAGACAATATGGAGGCAGAATGTGTTGGTAATGTTGTTTGACGTGCGCTGTGTAACTTGCCTCCCTGAATAGTGGCAAGCAAACTTTCTCTGCGTAATAACATTTCAACTTGATATTTTTCACTATTTATTTTTTTTATCAACTTTATTTAATTTTAAACCATGAACAACATTAAAGCATATTGGTGAGAGTCAAAAAAAAAAAAAGCAAAAATATACATAACAGTTCCTTTGACAATAATAACCGTCAGTCAACAGCAATTCCTTATCTGAAAATCTCCCCTCACACTCCAATGTGAACTTTAACAACACAAACACTTATACACATACAAGACTAAAGACAAAGACACATTACATCGACCCCACCCCACTCCCATAATCCACCAAACATATTAATTCTATTCCTTACTCAAACAATTCATTAAAAGAATCCCAATTGTCACAATATTCCGTCTCTCGATGAAGCCGAAATGCTCGAGACCTTTCATACTTTGAAAGCGTGCGCATATCCGCCACCCAATTATCACTATGTGGCTTCTTACGTGACTTCCACACTTTCATAATATGTTTTATTGCCATTAATAATGCCCTATCAATCCAATCGGAGGCATCACAAATTTCCCAACACCTACCCACCTTTGAAAGAAAAAGTGCAGACATAAAAGTCAGGGGGAACGACTTATCTATCACTAGCTCTACCCGATCTATAACCTCCTTCCAAAATGAAAGAATGCTATCACACTCCCAAAGCCTAGGCAGATAAGTTCCTTTTGAACGGGAGCATCCACAACATGAATCCGATTCTAGCAAACCCCGCTCTTTCATTTTTACTGGTGTCCAATAAATACGCCTCAAGATTCACTGATGAACATACCTCAAGGTCAAATCCATTTTGGCTCTTACCGTTACCCTCCAAGCATTGGCCCATTCAGTATCCGATATATCTCTCCCCAACTCAATCACCCATTTATTCCGCAATTTCTCCCAAGAATCCCGCATACACACCTGAACAGGTATAAGTCTGGTAAACGTAGAGACTACATTCGGCGTGGCAGTGTACAATGTACACACTTGGGGCTTGTCACCTAAAGGGTCACCTAACATTTGAAACCTCTCCAACAATAGGTTTCCCAGCAACCTATATCTCTCAAACTCCCTATTGGTTAACCCATATTGATCCATCAGGTTTTCAAACGTAACCATCCTACCATCTTTCCACACATCACCAATTTTCAAAATACCTCTATTAGCCCATCCCCCAGTTCAATACTCTGTTCTCAATGTGTAAACCAGGATTCAACCAGAGAGAAGCGGAACTGTAAAAAACAAATTATGTCCACACCCTTGAATCAAGGAGACTAAAGCCGTCTTTGTTGCTGCCAACGGTTCTATCCTAAACCCAGAATTCGGTAATTTCCCATATGAATATAAGCAGTCCACAGGGAACGGACTCAACGTTTCCCTCTCCATCCGAAGCCAAAACGGATCAAAACCTCCATACTCCCCAAAATAATAGGAAGATTTTTTCAAAAGGAATCCTTTATAATAATTATCTCATATCGGATAACCAAAACCCCTATCTCTAACACTACGTATTAAAATAAATTGTGGAATTTATGGTCTCTTAACCCCCCACCCCCCCACAAAAAATCCATAAAAATTCTATCAATGCGCTTCAACACCTTCTTCGTGAACTTTAATGGAAGGGATTGAATGTAATACAAAACTTTCGGAAGCAATACCATTTTGACCCCATTGATTTTAGCCGAAAGGTTTAAAGTCAACCTATCCCACCTACGAATATCCTTCAGGAGTGTTTCCTTCAATTTGTCAATATTAAAATCAACTATCCTTCTAATATCTCGCATCAAATAGACACCCAAATATTTTACTGAGACATGTGCCCACTGACAGTCCCAATCCAATCACCTTCTACTCAGCGGATTCATTTTCAGCGGATAGACAACCATTTTTCCCCAGTTCACTTTATAGCCCGATAATCGACCCACTTCCTGCAACATTTCCCGGTAAAGTTCCTCCTTCAACCGGATTAGTCAAACCACTGTTATGTCATCAGCATATGCCAATACTTTTATTTCACTATCTTTTAATTTTCATCCACAAATATTCTGTTCCTGTATAATATATGCCAGCAACGGCTCAAGAGCCAAATTGAACAGAATGGGGGAAAGTGGACAAACTTGTCTGGTTCCCCTAAACAGTTGAAAAGAGCCAGATATAACCTGATATTTTGCACTATTGAGTAACTGGTTATTTACTTTTCAATCCTTGGCCACTGTGTGGCTACTGGGACATTGTATAGACAGTCCCGTGCAATGGAGCGATTACTTAGGCACTGCCAGAACAGAATATAATTGAACTATATCGACGCATTAGCACTACCCTTTGGCCATAAAAAGCTATTGGTAGGGGGAAAAGACACAGAGAAGCACTGTGTTTGGCACAGCAACTGGAGTTGCTTTTGGACTGCATTGGCCGGTGGGAAATGGGTATTTTCAGTCTTTTCCGCCATAAGTGCCATAGAGGCGTTGTAATGAATACGTAACACGGTGCTGATTCCATCATTGAAAAGGTTGCAAAACAAAGGGGGTTCTTGGAGTCTCTCTACCAGCACGAACACAGCTCATTGACCTGTTCTTGGGGGGGGGGGTGGCCCCTGGCATAGTCTCAAACAAGTCTTTAGCTCACTGTCCCTTTCATTGAAAAGGTTGTGCTATTATGTGTTGTTTTGGGATCCATGCCTGCAGTGACCCAATGAAAATGTGCTGGTGAGGGTGGAGCAGTGTGTGATGGTATAATGTAGAGATTTTTAGTGATATCTAGGCCTGTGCTTGTGGATTGGATAGTGTGGTACAGTGAGTGGGCCTTATTTTGTGCTTGTTGTGTTGCTTTTTTCTTTTTGTATGCAGCAAATGAGGGTTAAGGAGTGTGTTGAAGCTGGTGTTGGGTATTGTGGGTATTGGGCAGAATTAAGCTATGCTAGTTTGAATCATGTCCTACACTTCTGCCCCCAAACCTCCCTCTCAGTGCCTTCAAATTATTGCTGTCTGGTGCATACGGGCTTGCCCATTCCTGCCTGCTAAATCCAAAATAAAACAGCTATTTGCTCTGTCTTTTTACCCCTCTCACGTGCCCAATGACAACCTCTGGCAGCCTGAATGCCACCTGGAACCTCCTAGCATTTACATGTATGCGGGCCAGGTACAACCTCCATTTTTGCCTGTCCTTTTTGGGAAAGAAAGTTCATTACTTTCTGCTATGTCATTGCTTGTATCTCATGGTTTGAATCACAAGAATTACAATAAATGTGCAATATAAAATGAAATTAAGCATAGCATCTAGTAGCAGTCAGATGACCACAATACCTTGTATGTTGTACATATTCCCTTCCAGCCTGAACTGTAAGACTCCATGTAAATTTCAAGTTTCTGAAAAGGGAAATCCCAAGGAGGCAAATCCCATCAAAGAGAAAAACTATAATTATTTTGTTTTTTATTGTGTTTATTGGTATTTTTCTGAATACAATAGAGCAAAGGGCCCAAACAACACCCCTCCCCCTAAACACAGCCCCCTGCCCCCCACCATTTGTGGAGCTGAGTACAGGACTGCACAAGCAGTAGCCACTGGCAGGACCATACAGATGGAGCCAAAAAGGCTTCCTAAATATCCAATATCTTTACATTTTGGGGACATAAGGAATACAGATAATCACTGCGTAGATATGTTAAGACCAACCCCCAATCTTGCCTGAACTGCACATATTCCCCCTGAATGTTGTATGTCCCCCATTCCATAGATAAAGTATTACAGATTTTCGACAGCCATTTGTGAACAGGTGGGGCCTCCTTCTTCCAATTCTTGGCCACTATTATGATAGCTGCCAACACCAATACCATATATGATTTACGTTGTGACCTAGTTTGTGGTGCAGTGTCCTTGTCCGAAAGCCCCAACAGGCAAGTATCCAGCCCTAAGGGAATATTTATATTGAGCATTTTGTCAATCGCATGCTCCAAAAATGGTTAAATAATCGGACATGTCCACCAGATGTGGGCCTAATCACCCCTGCCCTTACAGCCCCTCCACCATTTCTGGGAACATCTTCTGTAACCTCTCTGGGGTGTAGTGCCATACCACCTGAATCTGAATAGACTTGGTCAGTTTGGGGATATTACCCCAAAGGAATTCCCAATACTCTTGCGTGACCTGATGACCCAGTGTCCCCTCCCACTTGCCCATATAGGGCCATGTCACTGGACCGGGATTCTCAGAAAAGTTTGGATAGTGACGACACCTGTTCATCACCCGTTTGAGTTATGAATTGTTCATATTGAGTCAGCTGCTTACTCGCAGCCTGTTTATTGCGAGGATGCGATACCCAATGGCGCAGTTGGATCTATGTGATTATTGCGACGGCTGAAAATGCTTTTTTTAACCCTTTACACCACATGTAGACCGCCTGCAACCCCCTCCATATTAATATTATAGTCTATACCCCCCACATACATATGTAGTTTAAGGGGGGTAAAAATAAAAGTTGGCATTTTCGGCCGTCGCAATTGTCAGGTCGACATTTTGGTACGATTCTGCACAGTTGATATCTAATTGTCTCCACCAGATCAAAGTTCTGCTTACATTGTTCGAAAGTCATCACTTCATGTTCCTGCATAAGATCCCTCAACCGCAAGCACCACGCCTGTCTCCAACATCTAAAGGCATTCTTCTTCTTCGTCGCCGGGAGATTTAAGGCTAACCAAACAAAGGCGTAAAGGGGACCGGTATAGACGATATTATCTGCTTTTTCACCAGATCATCCCAGATACCTTCCACCACTGAAGTCATTTGAGACGCATGCATACTGCCCGGTCTATCTGCTTTGTCCAGCCATATGACCTCAGCTAATGGGAACTCCACGACTGCCCTTTCCATTTTTCCATCTCGTCCATCGAAAAGCATTGTCTGATAACCCTCATATGCGCGTCTTGATAATAGTGGAAGAAATTGGGGCACGCCAAATCTCCTAAAGATCTCAGAGCCATTGATAACCGTAGGGAGACGCAACCTTTTATTATTTCAGATGAATGCCGTAAACTTTTTTAATGTCCTAATAATAAGTCTTGGGAAGGGAAACCGGCAAGGCCTGGAAGAGATAACGAAACCTCGGAAGAGTCACCATTTTAACCGCTGCCATCCAACCCATCCATGAGATGTTAAGGGCACGCCACTGTTCCAGGTTCGATTTTGTTTTTCTTAGTTGTTCAAAAAGGGCACCATAAAGCGCATCTAATGTCTTTGTAAGAGTAACGCGCACATTTCTGATCCCCCTCCCCGGCCCTCTGCGCCTGACTTCCCAAGGCAGACATCGGCAGCTATCCCTAAACTGAAGCCACGTAGGTGTAATCCTTGCAAGAACTCTTGCCACTTCCACCAACTACCAATTACTGTTGGAGCTGTAGACCAAATGCAGACCCCTGTGTTCTAAACACCAGCTGGACAAATAGAGTGCCATATGCCCCACTAGAATGCCACGATGAGCAATGGGGAGTAACACTTTTATTTATTGGCCCCCAAGCACCTCCTTCTGCAGGAATCCCAACTGCCCCTGCTTTTAGTAGACAAATGATTCCAATGGAGGTACTGCAGCTGGTAGATCACCAAAGCTGTGTGCACACAGGGTAAGGCTCAGACGTTTTTTCTGAGATGAACCACTAAGCCATCAAAAGCAGAGCATCACTGCCTCAAGATATCTAGTGAGATCTGAAATCTCTGGACAGAGCAAATACCTTTGTTTACATGTGACACCCCTGAAAAGTTCCTTTGGAGAGATCAACGGGGTCTGTTGTTCATCCTAGTTCAGGGGTAAATGTTGAATGCTGCAATAAAATGATTAACATTTGAGAAAAAACAGATTAAAAAAGTTCCAGTCCGCTTTGTGAAATGCTTATTAGCGATGACCTAAAGTAGGGCAAAGGGCATTTTTCTCAAGGTAGAGCATTTTTCTCGTGTTGAACACCATTCTAACATTCTCCTTTGCTTGTCTTCTGAGATTACAGCCCATTTGATCTGGGCCAATCAACTCGGGGAGTAAGTGAGCTAATCACTTAGCTATGATCTTAGAATAAATCCAGGAATCATAATTTAAGATGGTAATCTGGCAGTGGGGTGTATAGTGGTGGGCGTCAATCAGATTTGAGAATTGGTGATGGAGGAATCAAGTTACACAGCCAGACTTCTAAAAATGGTTAAATAGGCTTCCTAATTATGGACAAATTGTGGGACATTTCGTATAGAATATAACTATCTGCTCAACCGGGTTGAAGTTGACGTTTATAACACTTAACCGTTTCATATTTAACAGGTTGTGTGTGCATATGTATGTATTTGCGTGTTCAGTACGTTTAAGGTGTATATTGTATTTTCTTTAAAATTATATAAAGAATGTGTTGATTATTGATGAATCCTGTGTTTTTTTTTTTTACTTCAACATTATGTAACACGAGTGATTACGTTCCTACCATTGGTGAATGTTTAATAGCATGGGTATCGCAGAGGCAAATGGGAAGAAATGGGGGGGGGGGGGCACTTGTTAATTATAATAACGGTGGCAAATTACTTGATGTCATTTTGATACTCGCTGGAGGCAATCACTTGGGGTACAGGAGAGGAATAGAATTATGTAAACAACTGAAAAGTAACTTGCCATTAGTATGTTTTGAAGGACCAAAACTGTGTTTTCATGCTAAGCTACATGTAAAAGTTGTAATCGTTGTAAAATGACTCTTGCTCGGATAACTGTAAATAGATGCATATCAACATGTTTGGTTGAACACGGCCTACGTTTGATTAAAACATAAAAAGTAACGATTCAAGCATGTTTAGAGTTGATGGAGTACATGGAATAGTTTATTTTAGATGATACTATTGAAGACATACCTAATGTATTGTAGTGATGGGCATTAACGTTTACTTTGCAGTTAGAAATGTAAGCTATGCCATGTTAGTACAAAGTTGCCCTTTTGTTTTATGTTGCACGAAGCACATTACATACGCTATTGTTGGTTTGTATTGTGTTTAATTTGAAGGATAAGTGTCGTATTACACTTACATTTAAGTTTTTAAAAATGTTTTCAGTTTTGCGCACACAATTCTTCAATTATTTGTACAATTTGGTACTGCCGTACAATGTCCTTTAATCAGCTTCTGGATTGTTCCACCTTAATCAATAAAGTTGGTTGGCGTGTGGCATTTGGTTTTTATCCTTGTAAGTTCCTATCTTTCATCTGTATTCCAAGTATTGTGTTGCTTTTGTGTGTACGCATTGGTGTGTGGTAGAAATATCCAGTTTTGTGGCATATGTTATGCAGCGTGTATTTGAATGTGTGTTCCACCAATTACATTGCATGTGTGCATGTTCTAAGGAGCGCAGTTGGTGTGTGGGCATGTATGCAGTTGCAGCAAGTTATGTTGCATGTGCTCTGTTGTTGTGCAGTGTATGTTTGTACGTTTTTATTGGAAAAACGTAATTATTAAGCAGTTGCAGCAGTTCCCCCAAGTTGGTAGTCTGGCATGTGGTTTTAGTCTTGCGAGTTATTTGTGTGACGTACGTTTTGTCTTTATAAAAGTAATTGTTACTGTGCAGTTTTAATCAAGTTGTTGGTTGTGTGGTTTTATCTTTAAATGTTTGTTCATAGGTTATTATTGAACGTATTATTTGTAATTGCTCATGCGTCGTATATAGGTAGTTTCAAACGTTGATGTCTAAACATTGGGCAGTTAAACTAAATTTTTCTCTTTGCACCAATTCATGCTAATAGCTAGGTGCATGCCAAAAACCTTCGGCCAGAACATTTTCTCCTAATTGAAAACCCTCTGTTAAAAGCTGTTCAAAACACTATCAGTAAAACATGTTTAAACCATAAAGCCTGAAATTTTGCAAGCACAGGTGGCTAGTTCGAAATTTTACTGTGGAATTGTTTCAGATGTTGTTCATGCAAGGGTTCAAACTTATTGCAAAGTGTTTTTCTGAATCTCCATAGACTTCGTCTGAACTCCCAGTCTGTGCTATATGTAGTCTGGGAGTTTGGTTTACTTTTAGGAGAAATATTTTTGCATTATTTTTGTTGAAATATTGTGAGTAATGACATAGTGCCACCTGTGTGCATTCAGTGGTAAGGCGGAATTGATTGGGCTTTTCATGCTGCTTACTCAAGATAGTCAGGCGGTTTGAGGGTAATTGAATGTAGAAGTGGAAAGGGCATTGTTAGGCAGAATCCTGTGCAGTGCCCTTGGGGACCAGTACACACAATTAAGACCACAGGTGGCAATACAGGTTTTACCTTTGGTACAAGCCTGTACTACTATGTTAAAGTGGTAGCAGTAGCGGAGCAGCCAGGCTTATCTCAAGAGTATATGAGCAGTAGCAGAGATTACACAAAGGGCCCACAATTACTGTGCTTCAAGCAAACACTGACTCAAGGTTTCAGGTAAAAAATATAAGTACATTTATTTTTAAAACCATTTGTTATTAACACAGCACTTCTAATAATTAAAAACCACACGTAAAATACACTACAACCAACCAATTCACTTTGGTACACTCGAACTCAAGGTCAGTACCCTATGTTTTAATGTACCGGTGTTGCGAAACAAAAGACGTTACCGGGAATACACTTGCGATCACTTTTTGACAGTAGTGACAGTTCGGTTTTACTAAAGAAATGCATATCCGCAGCAAGAAATGTTACCGGGGCAAAAACACACTTAGCACCTTAACCAGAGAGAGTTGGGGCAAAAATCATAGGCAATACTTTTGTCAAAGCAGACCGAATCAGAGAGCACTATTTGACGGAATTCAAGAGTCAATAGGCCAGAGCCAGTGTCAAGTGGAACCGGGTTCCTGTTGTCGAGGATCACACAGTCGGACAGTTCAAGATTCAACGTTGCCAGGAGTACTTGGATATTGTCAGCAGAGGAAGCGAAAGTTATAAGAAGGAGGGAAAACAAGGGCTAGCCTTGGAGGCAAAGAAAGAGGGATTCACCCTAATTCCTCAAGCAGAACACAGTACCTTCTTCAATGAAGAAGCTGGTGCCACGGCAGTTGTTACTGTTGGTTTCCTGCAGACCCACGGTTCCTGGAACTTCGGTGCGAAGGAGGACGTCTGGAGGGGTCTGCACCACACAGGGATGAAGCCGGCAGCAGCAACAGTGAATAAAAGGTGCGGTTCTTAAAAACAGGAGAGGCTCTTCAGATGGCTATCCGGACCATTACACCAGTGTGCAACGATTTCGACCAATAAGAGGATCCTCTGCCTGTGGAAGATGAGCTGGTTATCCCCACCAGGCTCAAGGGAAGAAGACTCCGGACTGGATCTTCTCTGGTCGTCGAAGGGTAGATGGCTCAGGATTGCAGCAGGGCTTCACCGGGACGGGGTAGTTGCAGCAGCCGTCGTCTTCTCTGCTTCTCTTCGGTTCCTTGTAGTTCCATTGGCGACTCTGACTTCTATCCCAAAGAGACCTGCCTTTTATGCGAACATCCCCCATTCACACAGCCTGGCTGTCAATCACCCAGCAGGGGGGTTGTCCAGCCTGGGCAACCACCTCAGCCAATCATGGCAAAGTGCGCCTTGGGTTTCCTAGGACACCCTGTGCAGGGGGTGACTACACCCCTCCCTCACATTCAGTCCACCTAGACACCCGGGCGCCTGGAGGAGGGCTTCTTGGCAGAAGCCCGCCAAAAGACAGTGAACAAAGGAGGCAAACCTGGTTTGCCGCGCAAAGTAAAACACAAGAAGGACTTTAACAAAAAGAAATGGCGAATAAACCCGACCGGAGCCAAAAGAAAAAGTGTTTGGTCAAGCGGTTTCTGTTCGAGGCTACTATAATAGCCTAAAACAAGACCACGTTTATATAATATAATCGCGGTAGAAAAGTTTAGGATAGATACCACTGCCGCCAGCCAAGACTAAATGTTAAGAGAGAAACGATGCTCTAGGAGGTACAGATAAAAAGGGATACATGGTAACCCTTTCCAGTACTCCATGTAAGATGGTGTGTACTGCATCTGTGGTGAAATGACTTTAAGTAAAGTTAATGGCAACTTTACCCTTTTCTGGGGGACTGTAGTCAGCCTCAGAAATGGAGTCGGTGGGAAGTCTAAGACAACCCTGTGTCACTGCACTGAAGGTGCTGTGTAACACACAAAAGAGGGGTACTTCTGAAGTGGTGTACTCCACAATCACAAAAACCGGTAAAACACATGGGCAAAACATGGGTAAGAGTGGGGAAAAAGCTCACACTCTTACCAAGTGAAAAAATAAACTCCAGAAATCCAGCAAAGCTGCTGGGGGACTCACTAGGTGCGGGAAATTAGCCATAAAATGAGAATTCTCCCTAACAGGCATGTACTGAGTTGTATCTCGTGGTAGCAGAGGAGGGTAAAAGTGGGGAGTGGTAGGATCTAAGTTACATCCATAGAGCAATAGTTGACCTTCTGTTCAATGGTGAAATACGTGAGCAAACCCACTGTAAATATTGTACTTTAAAAAAAATATATGAAATCGATTATTTTTAAAACGGATGTATAGGATGTGCCCATGCATTTTTACTTTATGAGAGAGTTCGTTATCACAAGGGTATTGGCCATTCTGATTCAACAAGAAGTGGATATGATGGGCATGCAACACGTAATCTTTTTGAAATACAGCAGTGTTTTTGGCTAAGCGTCAATAGATAGAAAACAAATGTATATCGTCAGTGACTTTCTGATGCCAATTTCTATCGGGTAATTGCATTTGGTTTGTGTTTTGTTTGCCTTTCAGCCTCAAGGAATCGGTTCTCCTAGTGTCTATCATGCAGTGATCGTGATTTTCTTGGAGTTTTTTGCTTGGGGCCTCTTAACAGCACCTACGTTAGTGGTAAGGATTTATTTTTTTCTCAGTAATGAAATAACTTGTGAAACTGGTACCTGTGCTCATTTGCTGCTTTTGTGATGTTTATTTATTTTTTATTTTTTCTACTTCCTTCTGTACAATCTAGGTTCCTGTTATGTTGGTATTGCACCCATGCTCAAAACTTTCACTCACCACTGGCCATTGATGTTTGATAATTGAATCTTAGCAAGCAAGAAATGGTGTGCTATGTGCATGTGGAAAATGCAGGTGGCAAGGGACTTTATACGCCTCGCGAGTAGCTTGCAACCTTAACGCCCAATAGCACAGGTTACCAAGTAGCTCAAATCTTTTTTTCCCTTGAATGGTTTCAACTCTTAGACCTTTAGAACACTGCTGCTTTGTGCTCCTTTTAAGGAGAAATTGCAGTGGCAAATTGAAACAAAAATTGGGAAGTTTAAGTGCCTTGTATGAAGACTTTTTCGGAGTGATTGCAAGATATGCAGAACACTATATTCTCCAGCATGGGGTCCGGCATTGGTTCACATGCTCGTGAGATTCCCTGTAGTCAGCCTGAGAATCTTCGGTAAAAGAAAACGTTTTCACTTTCGTTTTAAATCTGTATTACTCCTACGTCCCGTCCCCTTTCCTCCATACTTATGGGACATCTCTCCGTCCTTTGGGACGGGACCGGAGAGCTTTGTAAAAGCATCCAAAATTTCAAAAAATAAAATGTTCTATTGTCCTTCCTCTCTTTCTATGCGGGGCCCGGCACACTTCCGTAACCCAGCCCGTCTTGGCTCCGCATCGCCCATCAGTCATTTTATCCGCTCGATCGGGACTGGATGCGCTTGCATCCTCGGAAGATCTTCTTCCCTTTTCCTCCTCTCTGGCTCTCGCTAGCGATCGTTTACTAGTCTGTCGTTCAAACTAGACTTTCCAGATTGTTCATCATGTCACCGACGCATCGCGAGGGCGGATCCCCATCCTTTGTTTAGAGTGTTTGGGTCCGGATCACCGTTGGGACTCCTGTTTTTATTGTGACTCCCTTTCAGTCCGGGCACTTCAACGTCGGTTGGAGCAGTGGGAGGAGGTGTTTCGACGTACTCCTCCTTCACATTTTCAGGCGTTTATCGACGAAAAGAAGAAACGCCCGGTAAGTTCTTTACTTTTCAGAGCACCCCGGCTGGGAGATACCTTTCTGGGCTCTTCCTGCGCCGGGAGGAGCGTTGATTGCTCTGTCACGGGGATTGCCCCGAGGTGCCTTCTGGGCCTAATAATTGTACCGGAGTTTTCTCCAAGGGTCTCCGTAAGGGGCCTGTGGATACCGGAGTACACTCGGAGGTGTGGGGGATACCTGTAGACCCTGTTCTACTGAATCATGGGGTACCGGAGCTCGCTCTGAGGCCTCGTTATCGGCTTCCCTCAAAAGTACTGGGTTGCGCCCCGAGACCTCGGCTGGGCTTGGTGTTACCGAACGGATGTTCGAGGCCTCGGCTGGGCTTGGTGTTAACGAACGGATGTTCGAGGCCCACGCTAGTAAGGCTGTTACCGGACCTGGGTCCGAGGTCCCTGGTGCAGAGGCTAAAGCGACCAACATTTCTGAGAGGCCTGCCAAGGCCTTATCAGTGAAAGCTTTTTCTCACCGTTCCCGCACTTGTGGCGACGCCAGAACTGTTGAGGGGGCGAGGAGTGGAAGTTCTTCCCTTACCGGCAGTGCCGAGGTCCTTCCTGTGAAGGCTAGTTTGGCTATTGGTATGTCGCAGAAACATTCCAGGCCTCATAGTACCGGCTCGGCCGAGGTTCCTTATGTAAAGGCTAAGATTAAGACCCCTGACCCACCGATGGGGACCCCTGGCTCACTTCCACATGTGCCGCAGTTCCCCTCAGGTGATGGCAAAATGGCCACGGTGGCCATTTTGGCCGCTCACCCTACAACTACGCCATTGGCCTCAGGTGTAGGAATTGGTTCCGCGGGTGAACATAAAGTTCCTTGTACGCATCCATTTCGTCCAGTTTATGATTGGAACGCCCGGTTGCCCCTCCCGCACAATGTTTCGTTGCCTGTTGGTTCGGCACCTTTGATTTTTGTGGACACTTCGGGGGATGGGCCTATGTGGCAACCGTCCCCACTGCGTCCCTGGAATTATCCTCCTCATGAGAGGCCTTCTCTGGCGGCTGCAAAACCGTCTCCGGAGGACGCCTTTTTCTGCAAATTTCAGACGCTCATGCGTACCGACCCCATGAGAGAGTATTTCAAGGGTCTTTTTCGGGAGATATGCCCGCCAGCGCCTCCGGCTCCATCTGCTCTACCAGTGGTTCTGCCGGCGCCACCCTTGCCTACGGTGCCTCCTCTGACCCTTTTGCCCTTGCCCCCATTGTCCCCCGTGGACAAGACGGTGCCTGACACGGTTCAGCAGGATCCTGACCTGTCAGATGATGCGCACGGCAAGCAGGACAGCGAAGACCAGCCCCGCTCTATCGGAGCCTTTCATGACCGGGTACTGGATATGATGTGCCTATTGGATGTGCCAGTGCCCGAGGCACCCGCTCCGCAGGAGGGTATGCTATCGGGGGCGTTCACTTTGTCTCCTTCGGAGCGTACCGGCCTGTTCTTGCAAAAGGACGTATTGGCTGAGGTCCGCAGGGTCTGGGAAAAGCCACACTCTGGACTTTTTGTCAATAAGAAAATTGATGCGCATTACAGGCTGCACTCTTCGGAAGAGGTGGCCCTGTCATCTTGTCCGCCCCCCTCCTCCACAGTGGTGGCCGCGACCACTTTGCAGTCCAGGCCTGCAGGGTCCTCTTCTACGACAGCGACTCAGGTTCTGGGGAAAGAGGACAAACTCTTGGACTCCCTTGGGAGGAAGATTTTCGCTAACTCTGCCTTGTAGCTCCGGCAGGCCAACGCGGAACTAGTGTTAGGGGTGGGGAGGGGCCAACATGAAGATGTGGAAAGGTCTGTCAGAGTTCGAGGAATTCATTCCGGTCGAGAAGCTGGAAGACTTTAAGATATCTGACGCCAGAGTCTTGGCTCAGGATCTGCTTGAGGCTGCGGCTCATCATGTCGACACGTCGGCTCGGGGCCTTATGCTGGGTGTTGACACCTCTCGACAGGTGTGGCTGCATGCCACCAAGTTCTCGAAAGAGGTGCAGGACAAGGTGTTGGACCTGCCGTTTGACGGTAAGGAGCTTTTTCATTCCACAACGGATGTGGAGCTCACCAAAAGGAAGGCCAACACCCAGACAGCTAAGTCCTTGTCAGTCCTGGTTAAAACCCCTTTCAGGACCCAGAGACTGCTGTCACAGAGCCGGCCCTCCTCTGGTTTCAGGGGCTTCCTCGACCGGAAATCTCGGAGAGTAGATACCCCTTTGGGTAATAACCACCGGAGGCAGAAACAGACTCGGTTTTTCTACCGTTCCTCAGCCTCCTCTTCAGGTTGTAACACCACTGAAAAGCCTGCCAAATGAGGGTTTTCCTCGCTCGTACGAGGCCCCAGTGGGAGGACGCATTGCGTCTTATTGGGAGGCGTGGCAGACCATCACTGTGGACAGATGGGTCTTGTCAGTCACTCGGGCAGGCTTTCGCTTACCCCTAACCCCTACCCCACCCTTCAATCTTCCTTTCCAGCTGTCGGGACCGCCCTCCCTAAAGGCCGAGGTGCAGAAACTGCTGGAGCTTGGAGCTGTGGAACCTGTTCCCCTGGGGGAACGAGGGGAGGGCTTCTACTCCCGGCTGTTTACAGTTCCCAAACCCAACCAGGCTGGCCTGCGCACCATCCTAGACCTTTCCCAGTTCAATCTTTTCCTACCCCAAGAGAAATTCAAGATGATCACGCCTGGTCAGATTCGGTCCTCCTTGCAGATGGGCGACTGGCTCAGCGTGGTGGATCTTCAGGACGCCTACATGCATATCCTGATATGGGGTCCACACAGGAGATATCTGTTTCCCTGTGGGTGAGGAGCATTTCCAGTTTCGAGTGCTTCCTTTTGGCCTAAGCTCGGCAACGCGTGTCTTTACGAAGATGAGATCGGTTTTCGCAGCCTTTCTTCGTCTGCAGGGTATCCATGTGTATCCGTATTTGGACGACTGGCTCTTGCGCAGCCCTTGTCCACTGGAAGCTGCCTGCAATCTTCAGTCTCTTCTCCTCCAGCTCCTGTTCCTCCTCGGGCTGTCAGTGAACTGGCGGAAATCTTCCATGACGGTCTCTCAGGACTTGATCTTCCTGGGTTTTCACTGGAACACGATCGACTGCAGAGTGTACCTGACCAGGGACAGAATGGCAGATCTGTTGGCCACGTGTCAGATGTTTGCGCAGTCGGAGAGCATGTCGGCCTGGTGGTTCCAGAGGCTTCTGGGCCTCATGGCTTTGTGTGTTTTGGCACTTCCTCTTGCTCGCCTCAAGATGAGGCGGACTCGGATGGCTCTTCGGAGTTCTTGGCTTCAGGCTGTGGATCCTGACTCCAAGTTGATAATGATTCCGGCTTCCATGGGAGTGGACCTGGTCTGGTGGTCTTCTCTCAGCAACCTGTCAGTTGGGGTGGAGTTTCAGGACCCAACTCAGACGGTAAAGGTCACGACGGAATCCTCCCTTCTCGGGTGGGGTGCGACGTTGGATCTTCTTTAGGTCTCGGATCTTTGGTCGCCTCAGGACAAGCTCCTCCACATAAATCATCTGGAACTCCTGGGGATCTTCCTAACGCTCAAGGCGTTCAGACCGATCATAGCCAACAAAGTGGTTCGGATTCGCACGGACAATGCAGTGTCAATGTTTTACATCAACAAGCAAGGGGGCACCAAGCCTCCCCCGCTCGTAGAACTGTCCATCCAGATTTGGAAATGGGTGGTGCAACATGGAGTTTGGCTGCTGGCAGTACACATTCCGGGCCAGCTGAATATCATGGCAGATGCCCTCAGTCGGCGGACGATAGTCAGCTACGAGTGGGAACTGAAGACTGAGGTCCTCTCATGGATTTTCCTGCGCTGGGGCACTCCGGAAGTGGACCTCTTCGCTACGGTGGCAAACAAGAAGCTTCCTCTGTATGCCTCCAGAAACTGGCTGGGAGCCTCCTCTTTGGGGGATGCTCTCGGGAGTCCATGGCACAACTTGAGGGCTTATGCCTTCCCGCGTCCACCGAGTTCTTCAATTTGCAAATCGTGTGATGAACTAGAGGTAAACTGTTCTCTCCAGCTCATTGCCCCGTGGTGGCCGGCCAGGTTTTGGTTCTCAGAACTTCAACACCTGTCAGTGTATCCGCTGATCAGATTACTGGTGACCCCCGATCTTCTTCACCAGGGGAAACGACAACTGTGGCACCCCTCCCCACAATCGCTCAGCTTGGCGTCATGGTGCCTGAGTTCAGGTCTTTAGAGGATCTTGGCCTGTCTGCGGATAACATGCGCATTATCCAGGCAGCCAGAAAACCTTCAACTAGGTCCCAGTACAAAAGCAAATGACTTAGGTTCTGTCATTGGTGTTTAGACAAGCAGATGGACCCAAGGCGGGCTACAGTTGACACGGTACTGTCCTTTGTATCCCACCGAGCAGAGTCGGGATTTCATGTTTTATCATGTAGAACTTACCTTTAGGCGGTTTTCCGCCTATCTATCTACGGACCAATGTTCTTACTCTCTGGCTACCCAGTGGTTAAGAGAAATTTTGTAGGCTTGATGCGCCTCTTTCCTCCGATTCTCATTCCGCACCCGGCGTGGGATCTAAGTGTGGTCCTGACGGCATGTTAGGGAGAATTATCATTCTATGGCTAATTTCCCTTACCTATAGAGTCCCCCAGCACCTTTGCTGGATTTGAAGGGTTTGTTTTTTTCTCCTGCTAAGAGTGAGACTCTTTTTCCCACTCTTAGACATTTTTGCTATATGTGTTCTAGGCTATTTTTGTGTTTAATGTCTATGGGGTTTATCTCACCTCCATAGGAACCATCTTTATTCACATGTGTTACACAGCACCCTCTGTGCAGTGACACAGGGGTGTTGTAGCGACCCCCAAACATAGACTCCATACCCTGGGACTGACTACTGTCTCACAGGGCATGTAAAGTCCCCATTGACTTTACTAGTCGATTTTTGTGAACTAAACCAGTACAACCCATCTTACTATGGAGGTACTGGGAAGGGTTAATAGTTTTTCCCTTATGTTCATTTTCCTCTCTCAAAAGCTTCTGGCTGGTGGCAGTGGTTACTACCGTAAATATTTGACCGCAAATATTTCCCTATGGGATTTTCCCATTGTTCGAGGCTACCACATTTTCTGACAGTCTCTAACATACCGCCGGTGTATTTTAATAACTTTACTCCGGTAGGTTTTAATTGCCAGAACTTTAATATAACTTCTTTCTCGTGTCTTTCTCTAAACCCCTAACCCAGGTCGGGGATCCTTTGTTCGTCCTTTTGGCAGGCTTTTGCCAAGAAGCCCTCCTTTCGGCGCCACTGATTCTGGGGTGGGTCCATTGTGTGGGAGGGGGAGCAGGACCCCTGGACAGGGTTGCCTCAGCAACCCATGTCGCACTCTATCCTGATAGGCTGGAGGGTCTCTCGCCAAGATGACCACTCCACTGTGTAAGTGATAGCCAGGCTGTATGAATGGGGATCTTTTTGCATAAAAGCAGGGTCCTGAGGACTGGAATAGAAAGACGTCGCCACTGGAACCAAGAAGCCGAAGAGGAGAGAAGCCAAAGTCATCTGCAACGGCTGAACCACCGGTGAAGCCCTGCTGCAGCGTCTCACCACTTTTCTCTACACGACGAGAGAAGATCTTCATCTGAAAGAGCCTTCTTCCCTTGAGCTATAATATGATATGATATGGCATTGATAGCGCGCCTATACACAAGTGTTTCAAAGCGCGAGCTGGTGGGGGCCAACCAGTTTGCCAATCGCTCTCCCAGACCTGCCTTTGTCGAATCGCCAGTACCCTGTACTTGGAGGCCGGATAGCCAGGCACCAGTTCACCCGGACCGCGATTTAAAGGAGCGTACCTTTTTATTCGTCGGGCAGCACTGCGACTGGTTTCACCCCTGGGTAGTGCAGTAACTCAAACCTTCCTCCACGACGAGAGCCTCGCTTCCTCTGCTGGATCCCCCGAACTGCAGGAACTACCAGGAACAACCGCCACCGCAGGAGCCACTTCTTCATTTTAAGGTACATTGTTTCTGCCCGCGTAGAGGGCATTCAATTCGCTGGATGTTGATCATGCCTTGAAGTTATATGTAACGGGCACAAAGAGTTTTCGGAAGACTCAATTGTTTGTGAACTTTGGTCCTGTGAACCATGGGAAGGCCCTGTCCAAGGATTCCATTTTAAGCTGGCTCTCCGGCTGCATCATGCACTGTCATCGGCTGGCGCGAGAGCCCATTCCACCAGACCGATCGCTGCAACACCGGCTATCCTTTCTGGTGTGCCCATGCTGGACATCTGCAGGGATGCAACGTGGAGGTCTACGGATACCTTCACCAAGTTCTACTGAGTCGACAGGGATTCCAAGGAGGAGTCCAGAGTCGGCCAGGCAGTGCTACGCAACCTGTTTGCTTGAGATGAGTCTGTTCCAGGGGTTAAGTGTTAATTGCTCCTGTGGAGCCTTGCCACCTACTGTGGTTATGTAATGTTGTACTACTGTGTATTCGTTATTCATGAACATGTGGATCCATGCCAGACCAAATGCTGGAGAAGGTTTAAGTTGCTT